>NC_090927.1:877215101-887215101 GCF_040938575.1 Ambystoma mexicanum | reverse complement strand
TGAACAAAATGGTGTGTGTACTCCAATGGGACAATCCCTGGTTCCCGTCCTGGGAACACCACGACCGTTTGGCCTACTAACTTGCTGTCCCGGACACCCCTATTGAAAACTTGTAGTACTGACTTTAGAAACATATGCTGAAAGACAATATTAATATGTAAACCAACGTAGTATATTCACAGAAGTAAAATTATACCCGAGGCACCCAACGTCAATGTGTCTCCACCGCGCGGGTGGGCATATGTCTCCACAAAATCACACTGATCCAGGCGAGTCAGACCATACAGTGGTGTATTACAATGAATTAATGCATATAAATACAAAGGAGCGTGGAATATAAAATGCCAATCTGCTAACGTCAAACAAGATAAAACGTGGGGGCGTATAAAACACTTCCCATACATCCCATGTGCGTGGGGCATTTGTCCATAGATGTGCAAATATGCAAAATAGCAAGTGTTAAGTATCTTTAAAACATTGGGAACTATAGCTAAATAGCAGCAAACTCACAGCACAATGCTGGTGTGCAGGTCATGCAGTACTCCGATTGTTGCCAGAAAGGTCGAGGGCTAACAGCTACACGCATGCAAAACCTGTGCGTGTAGCTGCAACAAGGCAGACGCGCAGAAGTCTTTTTTCTGATAGATATAACAGATAAAACCCTGATAAGAAGACCATCAAAAAGTTTTAAAAAAATAAGACCAATAACTATTGTGAGGTAGCAGATTCCAGTAAACTCCAATGTGTAAATGTACTGGAATACCTGTTTTCTAGACAACGGCAGGGTAATGTAGAGGCTGGAAGCAAATCAAATCAATCAATTTGACAAGTGTAGAGCGAGGCATCCCGACCGCTGAAGGAGCCGCCAAGGTCTTACTCCCACACCTAATAGCCACACGTTAATCCACTGTGTAAATATGAAAGCCTTGGTTGCACAATCGGTGCACAGTTTATTGTGGCAAATGGAATCATTGAATGAAGATAGCTGGGTTTTTATAGCAAGCACAGCATCCATACAAAATCCAAATGGGGAAACACAAAAATGTACAAAGAGACGCTGTCGCTAGTCCCCCAGTCATCATTCCACAACAATAGCCAGCGCCGAGCAACCAGTTTCGTAGGCAATTCCAAGCAGATTCCATTCAATCGCTACCCCGTCGTAGTCTCCACGGTGAACTTCAATCAGACAAAGCTAACAAGAATTAAACAGTGGGCACTTTACAGGCCCCCCGAAAGCGTACAGTGAATTTACTTATTTGGCCAGCTGCAACCCCACAGCCCTACTTTCCATGCTTCATACAGTCTGGTGGAATCCAAAAAACCAGCAACTGCAATTAACGGCGTAGTATGGAGAATGTACCGATTCTCCAAGTGCATGTTATGGGGCTGGATGGGCCGGAATGAAGAAGCGGACACCAGCGTGTGGATTTCACACTTATCGTTATTCATACAATACAGGAACTGCCGAAACGCCGGCACTTCCTCCCTTGCCCCCGTCACTTCCTTCAGTGACACTTTCCCGCACAGGAGCTGCCTTAAAGGGGCAGCCACCGGTAACAACACCCCCACACAAATGTCCTTGCAACAACTTTAACTTAACTGTCAGACACGCTGTCAACATTCCTCAACTAATCTGGGAGGCCTCTTGATGCTTCTCTGGGGTCGTCCTCGCGGCTCTGGGTGTGAGCCGCCATCAGCGGCTCCCTCAGGGTTTGGCTGACATTGAACCTGTGGTCCGAGGGGGACCCATGCTTCATCATGAATGTCTACGTAATCCGGGTCTGGATCATCTGGTGGTGGTCTGCCTTCTGCACCTCTCGTGACATGTTTGAACTGAGAACTGTTCCGAGTTACTTCCTTTTCTCCATTTGCGGCCGTTATCATGGTTCCTTTTACAGCAATTACTTGTAGTGACTCAGGTGAGAAGTGAGGATCTGTCTTTTTTGTTACACCTTGTTGTAACCACACTTGGTCTCCTATTTGGAACTCCTTTGTTTGCACCCTCCTCCCTCTGTCGGTCTGTTCCCGTGTTTTTTCTTTTGTTTCTTCATCTCGCCTGATGACTTCCTGGTCTGCCTCGGGCCTCACTGTTGGGTTGTTGACTAGTCTGGTCCTGACTTGGTACTTCACCATGAGTTATGCTGGGGTTCTGTTGGTGGCATCATGAGGTGTATTTCGATAGTTCCTCAACATTCTGCATAGTGCTTGATGCGGGTCAGTCCCATCTATGCGTGCCCTTTGTATGGTCTTTTTGATGGATGCCATAAACCTTTCTGCCATCCTGTTAGCCTGAGGCCATCTTGGTGTTACTCTTTGGTGGTGGAATCCCATATGTTTTGCGAATACCCCAAATTCATGTCCGCTGAAGGGTGCTCCATTATCTGATTTTATATTATCCCCCACTCGCTGAGACTTCATCAAATGTGGCAGCGACATGGGCAAATGCTGTAGATTTGACACGTTTTACAATAGAAAACCTGGAGTGTTCATCGATGAATAGTAGTAAGTAGTCTCCTTCCTCCCGTGGTCCATAGAAATCAACCGCGATCTTTCCCATCGGTGTTCCGGAATTGTGGTTACTCTGAGCGGCACTGGGGGTTCTGGTTTTGCGGTGCATTGGCATGCTGTGCAGTTCTTGACCACCGGTCGACCATATCGTCCATGAAGGGGAACCAAACATTGCACCTTAGCTGTCTTTTCGTGTTCTCTCCCCTCTATGGCCTTCGTGGGCAGTTTTGATGACCTCTGATCACAGTGTAGTGGGAATGACTATCTTGCAACCCCATAGTAGGACGGACTTGTCCTGGACCGCTAGTTCGGCATGCACTCTGGCCAGCCTCTCGATCTCATCTCTGCACGCCCCCGGTGTCTTTGGACTGCTCTGCGGAAATCTTTCCATTTATTATTTTCCGTCAAGCTAATTGCCAGAGCCATGGATGGGTCTGCTGCTGACGCTCCGGCAATGGCTTCAATGGATATAGCAGGGGGTAGTGCGTTGGCAGTGACGTAGCTGATATATTACGAATCAGCTGGCCTTGGTGTTGGACTGCCAACCGGGTGCCTTGAGAGATAATCTGCGGGATTGTTCTCGCCCCCTGGTCGGTGGATGATGTCAAAGTCATACTCTTGTAGGCGGATACCCCACCGTTCAATCCTGGGGGGCATCTTTGTATGAGGATTGCCAAAGAGAGATAGTAAGGCTTGATGGTCTGTGATTAAGGTGAATTTCTTACCGATGATAAAATTATGAAAATGTTTGCACGGCCAGACACCCGTCAGACTTTCTTTCTCTGCCTGGGAGTATACAGATTCTGGAGGAGCTAGGGCTCTGCTAGCATATGCAACCACGTGCCTCATATGAGTGTCTTGGCTACTGGTTTCGGCAAGGCTGGCACCCAGACCTGCCTGACTGGCGTCTACAACTATTTCAGTATGCCACTCGGGGTCAAAATAGGCTAGTTTCCTAGCTTCCGTCAGGGAATGTTTGATGGTGTCGAAGGCCGATTGACACTCGCTGGTCCAGGAGAACGAGACATCTTTTTGTAGTAGGTGCCTGAGGGTTTCGGTTATGGTGGCAAAGTGTGGAATGTATCGAGCCCAGTATCTGGCCTTCCTAGAAACGATCTGAAATCGGCAACTTGAGTAGGTTTTCCTAGATGAAAGATTTTAGAAACTTTGTCAGGGTCAGGGGTCATTCAATCCGCCGAGAAAATGTGGCCGAAGAACTTGAGCTTGGCTTTACTGAAACGACACTTCTCAATGTTCAGTGTTAGTACGGCTTCCTGTACTGCCTTGCACGCGGCTCGGAGGGCCTCATCGTGTTCACTGCATGACTTCCCAAAGACTAGAATGTCATCACTATAGTTGAGGGTACCCTTAATGGGTTGTATTATCTGTCAGATTGTTTCATGAAAAATTTCAGTGGCTGAGGAGATTCCGAAGTTTAACCGCTTGTAGCGGAACAGTCCATCATGTGATGCAAACGTAGTGATGGGATGTGACTCAGGGTGAAGCACGATTTGGTGGTACCCTTGATTCAGATCCAATTTACAAAAGAGTACAGCTTTATTTAGTTGGACAATCATGTTCTCAATTTTTGGTCCTGGGTGACGCTCTCGCTGTATGGCAGCATTGGCCACCGTCATGTCCACGCATAGCTTTAGACGGCCACCTTCCTTCGGGACGATTACGAGGGGGGAAACCCATGGCGTAGGACCAGTGGCTGGTTCAATAATGTCATCGCGTAGCAGTTGGTTCAGTTCTTTTGAGACTGCCTCTTGTAGGTGGAACCCGACTCTGCACGGATATTGCGGGACAGGTCGAATTGCCGGGTCTATATGCAGTTTGATCGGTGGGCCTTTCATTCTGCCTGGGCCTTGACACAGTTGTGGAAATTCTTTGACAATTTCCTCCTTTGTGATGGTGGTGGTGACAGGAGATTCCAGGTCCATGTTGTATACTTGTCCTTGTTTTCTGATTAGGGGCTCTGACGACTCAATGACATCACTGTCTCGGACGGGTATGTTGATTAGCCCTAGACATGACGCTGTTTTGTAGCTCAGCAGACATCGCCCTTTGGTGGGGCTCCTTATGACGTGAATGACTGTGTTGGCAGACTTGTCACCAAACGTGGGTTGTCTTCTGAATGAACCTATACTGTGTAACGGGGCATCTGCTCCCCATTGATACATCTTAGAGGTTGTTGGGGTTAGTGTGGGTTTGCTGTGGAGTAATTGGAATTTTTCTCACCCATTATGTTCACCGTTGCTCTCGAGTCAATGAGAAAACAAAATTGTTTGTTACAGATGTCTATCTGTATTCTGGGTGCCTCCTGTGCTTCCTCCTTGTCCAAAATGAGGTTTACGAACTCATCTTGGGCATACAAGTCATTGTGGTCACCTTCATAGTCAAGGTTTCCCTGTGTTACAAGCGGAAGTCCTTGTCGCACCGGTGGTGGGCCGTCATACTCATCACGCAGTTGCATGTTTTGTTCCTGTGTCGCATATTCGTGACTGTCATCCTCAGGATATATTTCACCACTTGCACTTATCTTCTCAGCCCTTATTGGTAGGAACGTGACTGGTGAGATTGATTCGGAAATATTCTTTGGACTGTTCTGTATTGCGGAGCTGCACCCATGCATGGTGTGGGAAACAGTTTCCCTGCCCTACACACAGACTGAAAGTGTCCTTCCCTGCCACAGTTGCCACATTTTTGGGAGAGAGCGGGGCAAGACCCGGCATGTGGGAACCCCATCCCACATCTGTAACATTGTCTTTGCATTCATGGGGTCGTTGTGCTATTCAGGTTACTACTTCTTTCGTTACCCTTGAGGTTGCCTGTGTGGATCGCTGCCATAATGTCACTTTCGTCCTGTTTGGTGACTGCGTTGTTTGTCATGTGCGTGGCTTGTTTCTCCACTTTCTCTAGTATTCGTGTCATCTCACTCACTTCCTCAATGGTGACAGGTTTTTGCTTTTTTCATATAGAGGCGCTTTTCGACATATGTGACTATATTTGTGCGCCCGGCATCATTGAATCGCGCATGAAAGATTTGAGATTTCTACAACAGGCGGCAGTCTGTTTCATTAGAACAAGCTGTGTAAGTGTGTACCTTTGTTTTAGACAATCTTGTGCATCTTACAAGCCGTGACCCCTCGGGGATGTGCATGTTTATGCGGTAGTTTGCTCCACTCCTCTCTGTTCTCCATCAGATTCACCATAGCTGGCTGTAACTCAAAATTCACAAACTTTTATGGTGTAGTGGTTCATTGCCTGCCATTTTTATATTTATATATACACAATTTTCCAGTATATACTGTTTCTATTCATATTTTCTGCTTTTCATTCCCTGCTTCTTTTATTTTTCATTTGACTTTACCCCTTTGCACGTAGGTTACCTAACTCTTATGCTTTTCCAAGGGGGATTTCATTTGGCATGTCCCTCAGCGGTCCTAGTCTATCTATATAACTGAGGTTGACTGCCTTGCTTGGACCATACTTGCATGCCCAATGAGTCAGGGGACCTGAACTATTATGTGCTGTACAGATTTTGTTTCCGTGATTTTCATTTGTTTCTTGTTTCTTTTGTACCACAGGGGTAACAACTACTACCAGTCCTGAGGAAGGTGGGACTTCTTACTCCGCCGAAACATAGACCACCCGTACCTATTGATTTAGTCATGTACGAGTGCGACACCTATCAAGATTCGCCTTGGTGCCACACATAGACCCCTAATTTAGTCATCTAAGATTTAATCCTTTTTACTGGAAAATAATTGGTACACCCTTTTCGAAAATACACACAGTTGAGCTGAGAACTTAAGCCCAGCTATATATGGTTTCAACCTCCAAGAGGGGGTGAATTGTCTACATTGTATACATTGTGCTTGTTTTTCTGATACAATTTATTGTCCATTTTCTTTTGTAAAATTGTATTTTGATTTTGCATGTAAATTGTGTGTAGGACTTTTGGCATTTTATTGTCTACATTGTATATATTGTGTTTATTTTTGAACTTTTTCTAATACTTGTATTGTATGCAGTGTTTAACTGCAGTTTGAAATTCATAAATCTGGTGTATTAGCAATAAAAAAGTTATTTTTGAAATTACTTAACAGAATTCAGAATCTGTGGGACCTTAGTTTTTAAGGGACCGAAATGAGGACATAGGTGGATATGTTAATAATAAATAGATATCTAGGAGCCTTCCATTTAATTGGAAGTTCAAGTTAGGACTTTCCAACAGTTGAGCAACATACAGACTCTCTCTGTAATGTCCTTTATATTGAGGAGACTATCACCAATGTATATGTTATGTTATGTTATTTTGCATTTATATAGCGCCTTATGTACCATTGGTATGAATGTCTATTGAGCCTGTCAGGACATAACCTTGTTTTTTCCTTATTTATATACCACTCCTTGACAGAGTAGGAAACCACCCTCCAGTATTCTACAACCTTTTATATTAACACAGGTAGTGGAAGATACTTTGAGACATGAATATTCTGGTGTGTTAGGAAAAGGTGATTACATTTTGAAATAATTAGCTGTTTGACAAAATGTGCCAAAATGTTCCAACTCTATGGCCGTAAGGATGAACATAATGAAAAAGTACATGGGTTTTGTTGGGTAGAATCACATGTCACTTTTTTGAAATGGGAGTGCTTTGCATAAAAATTAGTACGCACACAAACCACAGGTTAGGTTTAGCATTCAAAGATGGGCTCTCCATTGAGACACTACAATCAAGGTTCATTTTCAATAACCAGAGTCACATGACCTGACACGTTTTGGGAATGTGACCCGTGATAACATGTCACATGATAATTTGCTTTTAAAGACACAACAAGCGAGTCAGCCGCGGTGTGCAGCACGACTCGTGAGGCTGGGCACTGAACCCCTGATTTTTTTTGTGTATACCAATTTATTCAGATTTCCCAAACAATACATTAATAGTTATACCACAGCACGATAATGACAAAACAAAAAAATACTACAATCAGCATATTCCATGAGACATTTATATATACTTAACAATGCACTACACATTATATAGTTAAAAAATCAATGTAAAATGTAGACTTATCTTAATATTCCGGAATGGCCTCTTCTTTAAACTCATATGTTTCAAGCCATATTCAAGAAGCTGCTACAGAGTTTATCAAACAACGTTCTTTTTTCTGTAAGTTCAGCATGACTCTTTCAACATTGAAATTTGATTACATTTCTGACTTCCAAAAATCTGATATTAAAGTACGATGTTATGGGTCTTGTGTGAATATGTAGTTTTATCTTCATACGTTTTCATTGGTTGAACGGGGCTCATGCACCTGGGATTTATGTCCCATCAAGATAATGATTCTTTGATGCTATGGTGGTTATTTTTGACATTACTGTATATCGGCAGGATTCCTTGCCTTAATGATGTGCTTTGTATTTATGCTGCTAATGGCACATTGGACTAATTTTGAAACATGACAATGATTTATGGTTACTGTTTCTGAAGTAATTTAGCATTATAACGTTGGCTCTTAAAATGATTTGTCTATGTGTTTAAGCTTCTCATGGCACATTGAACTGACCTTCCAATATGGCAGTGATTTATAGCGAGTTCATGCGGCTATACAATGTTAATGTTTTGAGTGGTGTGTCTCAATTTGTTTGCATATCGGTTTTTGGATGACTTTAATGGTGGACTACAAAAGGAGTGCACACCGAATAACGATAGCCTAGCATTTTTTCTAGAGTAGAATCCTTTGTAGCTAATATGGAACCGGTTTTTAACTAGATTCGTGTGGATGACACAAATGTTGATCATGCAATTATAGGATTTATTGACATAGTTTCAGACCATTAAGGTGCAGATTATTTACATTTCATTTTCACTCAGTAATATAGAATGAAAGAATACTATCACATCAGAGTGATTGTATTGTGTTCTGTTATTAGGTCACCAAAACGGAGACTGATAGTACGATTATCAAAGAATAAAATCAGAATTTAAAAGAGGAACAGTTACTTATGACTGTACACCAAGTACCAGGTATTTCAACAAACTGAGTTTGCAGGGATGATCTAATATAGCTTACTACACGTTAACGCATAGCATCCATCCTTTTCACAATTAATCACACTGAAAGGATTCACTACTAATCTAACCAGCGAGATTAGGATACTAACTACTTATCAATAACACTCAATATTCAGCTACTGTGTAAATACGTGTTGATGTTTTCAATGTGCTTATTATTATTTTATTATTTTACCTTATTATTCCAAGGTTCTCTAAAATGTCTTATCATTTTTGTCTTTATTATTTTTCTTTCTTCCCAATTAGTTAGTTTTGATTATTTTGGTTATTATTTATTTACATGTTTGATTACTTTTCCTAACCTTGCATGTACCCCATTATTTTTCTTTGGATGCTGCTATCCGATCACTTATTGGGAGCAATTTTCAAACTATGTAAACTATTTACAACGTGATTGGACTTAAAAAACTCAGCGGGTAAAACCTATATCCATTGAGTTGGCACATTTTGGCACATTTGTCAAACAGCTAATTATTTGAATATGGAATCATCTTTCACCTCAGAATATTCATGTCTCAAAGTAAGTTGCACTATCTTTGTTAATTTAAAAGGTTGACATCAAATATTGTGAATCTGACTATATTTTTCATCGGTGAGATGCGCTCATAGCAAGGGATTTTGTTTCCATGTTTAACAATAAGGCCTTTGGTTATGCGCCTTCCCTTAGCTGAGCAGCTCTCAAACAAAGAATTACTCAAGATTTAAGTAGGGCCAGTGGCACTGCCTGGTTTTAATCTTACAACCAACCTGTTATTGACATTATTCAGGAAATTAGAAAAGACAAGGATTTTGAATCATTTGGTCGCTGTTAATGGCACCACCATGCAGTACTACACTAAAGCAACTACTGAAAAATGGACATAGACACATTTTTAAAAACTATTCAAACCAAATGTGTGAGGTAATCATTCCTTAAACCAAAATGATTGCAACTTTAGTACAGTTTCTTTACTACATCACAGCACAACAACAAAAGAAGACCAACTACTTAAAGTTGGTTGTGAGCCTTCCTTCACAAGAACCTTTTTTCAGGAACCTTATGGCTTGGATTTGTACTGATTATCTAATATTTATGTTTCCCCAAAAATGCATCAAATGTGTTTGCCTCACAAACGGTGCTGTGCATTTATGTGGATCTAGGGTGTCTATATCTCTGTAAACCAAAGAAAACCTAATTTAAAAGCTGCTATGTATATCTGTGCGTTCTGGTCCAGGCCTAATTCTAAACCTTTTTACTCACATAGAGATTAGATAGTGTTATAGTGAATATTGTAGGGGAGGACTGGTCCAGGAGACCCCCCTCGCCTGCGCTTTCTCCCCAGGTGAGGGCTATGGCTCTTTTGGGCGTCCCCTCATGCCACCCGGGCCCAGGTGGTGGAGGGTTCACCCACTGGAGACATTGCCCGCACGTCTTAATTGCCCATATGTAGTAAAATTTAGCTAGGCCCAGAAACCATTTTGTCTGGTAAAGATGGTGCGAGCTCAGCGCACTGTAGCACGGCCCCCACCCTTGGAGGGTTTCAGTCATCCTTGTTGCCGCAGCACCCTGGCAGATCCGCTGCGAGCACGTTCCCACGAACAAGACGGACATGAGCTAGCGTAATACACTAACATTGTAACAGTTCACCTGCCGCAGTGTATCATCGCTCCCAGCATGACCCGGCCAGCAGGCCTGGGCAATGAAAAGAACAGTAAAATGGTCATCAGATGGCAGACAGTCTTTATATACTAATGTCAAGACTACTCGCAAAGTATGCTTTCTTCCACCAAATCCCTTATATTACAAAAGCCTGTAAAAATGTATAAATTTAAGAAAGCATGCTTCCTTGATATAAGCAATGGCGAGCCCACACCATTGCAGTTGGGTGCTAATAATAAAGGAACGCACCAGGAATCTATTTGTTACGTGTATCACTGGGAAACTTACACCCCATGGGCTCACGCCTTAACTGAACTAATGCTGCTAGAGGACACAAGAAAGACGAATGTAACCATACAGAGGGCCCATGTGAAGGATGCACGAGAAGGCGCATGTCATGTGTGCATGTCCAGGCCCCATATGTGCCACCACCGTCACGAACAGTGGCGGGTTACTTTCTATGTTCTCCACCAATCCTAATTCTACCTCACTTATTGCAAATATATATATATGCATATAACTAAAATACTGTACGTGCTAAAACATAATGTATGAATAAGGTGCTCAGACTGGGTATAATCGAGACACAACCAGCAAAGCTTAAATGCATGTTTTGTATTGCTTAGAATAAGTATTATAGAGTGTTCAAATGTTCGTGATGTTTTTACCTAAATCGGCAACACACGAGGGAGATACCTTTGTGAAATACGTGCAAGGCCATTCCCCCCCCACCCTGCGAAGGCTGCCAAGGCATGAGAGCAGAGACCGCGCCGCGCTGCTTCACCTCCCCCAACCGGACTGGAGCCGCTTCAAAGACTTGTAACCCCCTCTGTAGCACCCAAGGCCGCCACCCGCCACCTGCATTATTTACAGCACAGCAGTAAACCTCTGCATGAACACATGCGCCCCCCCGTAAACCTCGCAACCCACCGGACCATCTCAGACTTATGGCCCTGTACAATCAGGACACCCAACACTTTGACAACACACAGCGGAACATCCATAACAACTTCTTACAAGGCAGAAAGACCTGTACCACCCGTCCCAGGCCCTGAAGCTTAGCCCCTCGACCTATGGCCCCGGTCAACAGGACACTGGTAACCATGTCCTGACGTATTACCTCCAGACCCCTCACAAGGTGCATTCCTCCTGTGTTGCATTAACCTGTGGTCTAACCTATTGAAAGATTTACTAAAGAAGATAATATCGAAATGCCTGAATGAATGCGGTGTGCATGGCCTAGGGCTAATAAGTCAGGAAAAGACATTCATCTCTGCCACTGGCCGCGATGGCCCCACAACACCGCCCGGATGAACTCTGCCACCCTGCCAGGCCCAGCCCAACCCACGAGGCTGACCAGTGACGTCTTCCAGCCAAAGCCAACCACATCGCAGCAGCACCTATAGTTAATCGTCGCTACCCAATCCCATTGAACTTGTGCCCCCTATAGTGTGTAGGTTCTTATGACGTTTTTTGTAAATATATACGCCTGTCTTTGCTATTGTCAGACAGAGCGCTCTCGGAGTTCGCAGAGTCCTTTGCATGCCCTATTCTGATTGATAAACTCCCATTTACGCTCACCCGCACTCTGTCTTGGCCTTATTCCCATTTTGGGAGAGTCCTTCATTGTCTCTCATTGCGGGGAGGATCGTGCTGTTTGGGGACGCTTGCTTTCAGTGGTGACCCCGATAGCGTGATTTTTACTTCTTCCTAACTCATTATAACCGTCCCCTTTTTGGCACGAGAATCTCCGGTCGAAAAGGGATACGCACGGTGAGCCGGCTCCGGGAGGCTGCCCGCCAACAGCGACCGGTACACTAAGAAGTGCGCACTCAATAGAGAAAGGGTACGGGATCCCGGTTGAAAAATCCCCTTTGAGTACCGCTCGCCGGAGCCGGGGCTGACTGTTGAGCTGACGGCGACACTGCCTGGACGGACCCAGTTTCGGAGACTATCGGTTCAAGACGGGCACGTGAGTACTGAGTGTGAGCGATTGTAAAGGGAGCGGGGAGAGAAGTGTAGGACAGGGAACGAGAAGGGGGTACGAAGATATATTAAAGATCATTCTAAAAATTTCCTTTCTTTTTCTTTGCATATGGCCATTAGGATCAAGAGGTGAATAAGAGATAAAAGTGACGGGAACCTAGCTCCGAAAGGGGGTGGAAGGCGGCGCCGCATAGTGCTATATTGACTAGTACTGGGAATATATGACGAAGTGAAATACAAGATAAAAGTGTTCAGCAAAAGGGGACACTGAGAATATATTAGTGATCGCTATCATTTCTTTCTGTTCTTTTTCTTTAGGGGTAGGGGGAGAAGATAAAACAAGTTTAGCACGAAACTGGGAAGAAAGTAAGAGAAAAACGGGTCCTACTAGAAGGGGGGAGAGCAGGTTAAAACATATAAATATATGCATATGCGCATCCATTTATCTAAGTAAGACGGACAGGGACAGCCGGCTAGGGAGGAAAGGGAGGGCAGCTTGAATGGTGCGTTGAGTGTTACCAAGAGGTGTGTGCACCTCGTATGTGTCAGGGGACGATTTGAGGTTGTGAATGTGCATAACGGTTATAAATGTATAATAGTTAAATGGTCATAATAAGCGTGATGTGCATGTTTTGATCTCCAGATTGATACTGTCAAAATAAATGATGGGTTGCCCTTGTATGTGCCCCTCCAAGAAAACAGAGTAGACGCTGTGTATAGCTAGTTTTGTATCGTGCAATCAAGGGAAGGGGGGAGAGCCCAAACGAGCCCACATTGAATGTGAAATAGCACCAAAAAAAAAAAATATATATATATATTGATAATCCATTTACCTTGTAGTTGGAGACGCACAGAGACACACAAGCCCTAGGAGAGTACAGAGATGGGGGCTGAAACACCCTTATCACATATTTGTAAGAGTCTTCCAGGGTACGCGGAGCGGATTAAAAAATATCACGACCAATGGGTAACTGAGTTGAAGGGAGAGGGGTTACCCCAGATATGGCCAGAGGGAGGGTCATTTGATAAAAGTGTTCTGGATATGGTGGTCACATGCATTTTCTTGAAGTACAAAGGAAAGCAGTTGCAAAATAGGAGGGACATATTAGATCTTTGGAGGTTATTTGAAGAGATACCACCGCCTAAAGCACCAGCATTAAATCCTGATCTCCCATCCACCACCGACAATCCACTAATGATACAGAAAGATGTCAAAGAATCGTCCAGTGTAGCGCCACCAGTAGAGGTAATAAGTTTGTACCCAATATTAAAAAAACCTGTACCCGCAGAAGGATACAGTGATCCGATGTATGTGCCTCCCCCGACAACCACTACACCCCACCGGCCCACTGCACCCCCACCATATGAAAATACAAGGGAGCGAGGCCAGGCGAGTACACAAAGGGTGGACATAGAGAAACTCACAGACGATTTACAGTCAAGTCTCTCAATAGCAAAAGATGAGCTCTCGAGGATAAAAGACATGTGCGGACAAACAGCACTTAATGCGGCAGATCAGGGCGCACGTCTAGAGCGCCAGGCGAGAATAGAAAACCTGAAGAGGGGTGGAAGAAAGGTGAGATACTGTTCAGAATTGAAGAAGAACCAACACGAATAATTGAAATAGAGACACGAGAGGGAGATACTGACAATGATGAAAGGCCTATGGGGGATCGAGAGGAATTACTATGCGACATAAGGGACGAATTAGAAGAAAGTGACAGATTGAGCATGGCTATGGGAGGGGGAAGCGAAGGGGGGGATGGCACATGTTCAGTGAGAACACTGGACGATGAGTGGACGGGACGACTAAGGACTAGCACAAGGGATATTAGTGCCTTCAAACTCCCCATGTAACACATGTATTTACCCAATCAAAAAAGCGAAAGGAGGATCTTGGAGGATGATACAGGACTTACGCCCCCTCAATGACGTATTCAAAAAGAGTTCCCTCTAGTCCCGAACCCTGCATCAATACTATGCAGCATCCCAAAAGCGGCATCACATTTCACAGTAGTGGACTTGAAAAATGCATTTTTCTCAATACCCCTGGCTGAAGAGAGTAGATACCTTACAGCTTTCACACTGGGGGGTAAGAGATATGAACACTGCAGATTACCTCAGGGATACTGTGAGAGTCCGAGCATATTCAACCGCATATTGCATGAAGACTTGGGAAACCTATCAGTTGAGAGTACAATTATTCAGTACGTAGACAATTTATTAGTGTGTGCACAAGACGAGGAAACATGTAGAAAAGATTCAACAACGCTCCTGACTTTACTAGCCAACAAGGGATACAAGGTAGACAAGGAGAAGTTACAGTACTGCCTGACTGAGGTCCTATACCTGGGACAGCTCATATCCAAAGATGGAAAAAGAATAATCCCTGACAGAGTAGAGGCAATAAGATCAGTAGGAGAACCCACGACAGTGAAAGATATGCAGAAATTTTTGGGGATGTGCAACTATTGCCGAGCATGGATATTAGATTATGCAGCATACACGAGGCCCCTCCTACAAGCACTCAAAGAAGCACAACAGGAGAATAAAAAAATAAAATGGTCAGAAGAAATGAGCATATCATTTCAATCACTGAAAGAGCTAATTTCAAGCGCTCCAGTACTAGCAAACCCTGATTATGGACGCGAATTTTACCTACTTTCACATTGCAAAGGAACACTTATGACAGCGGTACTGACACAAAAAACATCCTTAGGACACAAGCCATTGGCTTACTATAGTGGTACTTTGGATGCTGTGATGCAGGGTCATTTCGCGTGCGAACAATCACTCGCCGCAGCCGCATTCGCGATTGAGAAAAGTGCCACAATAGTAATGGGTTGCCCTGTGACATTGTTTGTGGAACACTCATTATTTGCAATACTTGAGAGATCAAAAAGCACACTGACCACACAGCGGGCAACAGCCTACGAGATTATATTGTCCAGCGCCAACATCCATATAGTGAGATGTAAGACAGTGAACCCCGCCACATTCATTACAGAAGCATGCACATTAGAGGATATGCAGAACCACAATTGCGCAACCTACACAGGAGAAGGAGGGGAGGACACAGCGGTGTGTGAGAACGCTCTAAGCGAAGGGGAAGTGTACTTTGTGGATGGGTCTGCATCAATTGATGTAGACACGGGAGAAAAACACGTTGGCATGGCAGTAGTGAGGCTAGAAGACGGTGAGTATGAAACACTAGTACAATACCGCCTCCCGTCACATTACTCTGCACAGGCAGCAGAACTGATTGCGCTCATAGAAGCACTACATGCAGCAAAGGGTTGTGCAGTGACAATATACACAGACTCAGCTTACATGACGACGACAGTACATGGAGGTCTAGCAAGATGGGGGCGTAGGGGATTCAGACGGGCAGACGGAACACCAGTACAGCATGCAGAATTGTTAAAATAGTTAATTGAGGCCCTACAAAACCCTACTGCAGTAACAATAGTGAAGTGCCAGGCCCATACATCCAACACAGACGTTGTGTCTTTAGGGAACGCGGCAGCAGACGCTGCCGCCAAGGAGGCTTCCTATTTTCAAAAATATGACACAGGTGAGTTCATGATTAAAAACAAAACAACCGAAGAACTCCCAGAAGGGTACAACATGATGTCCATATCACAAATACTAGAATTGCAGGAAGGAGCTAGTGCAGAAGAAAAATTGACGTGGACCAAACGGGGATGCAGCCAATCGGGAACAGACCTACTATGGCGGCAAAATAACTCAGGGAAAGTGGTAATGCCACTACAGTTACTAGAAGTTGCATTTCAACAGCTACACTTCCCTGCACATAATACTAAACAGCACATCGCAGCGGAAATACAGGAAGAATGGTTCGTGCCCTGTCTCCAGGAGCATGTGCCTCGATTAGCAATGGAATGTACAACATGCCAAATATACAACTCAGGAATGACATTACGCACACTCCGGGGAACGATTCCCAAACCCATTGGCCCATTCAGAGAACTACATATAGATTACGCAGACATTGGGGAAAGGTGCAATGGCGCACGGTACATGATCGTGGTTGTGTGCCCATTTTCAAGGTGGGTGGAAGCAGGACCCTGTGCGCGACCTGATGCAAAAAGCGCCGCCAAATTCCTAGTAAGGGAAGTGTTCCCACGCTGGGGAATTTGTGACGTGATTCGCTCAGACAACGGCTCTCACTTTGTGAATGAACTCTTCAAGGAAGTTACCACCTTATTGGGTATAAAACATAAATTGTGTTCGATTTATCATCCCCAAAGTAATGGCGTAGTGGAAAAGATGAACGGACTGTTGAAGGGCAGGTTATCAAAACTATGCTTCTCATTGAAGAAAAATTGGATTTACTGTCTACCCCTGGCGCTATTTGAATTGAGAAATCAGCCAAGCAAAGACCATCATTTGTCCCCGCACGAGATCGTGACCGGGAGACGAATGAATACAGCACACTCTCCACTGCGCGAACACTCAGATGCTCACAGAAGCGCCGCAATATTGGGAGATGAGTTTACAGACTATTTACGAAAATTGACAAGAGCAGCGCGCGCCATTTCAAAGCAACTCTCCCCACCCTTCACTAGAGAAGAGGGAAACGTAACAGGGTCTGACACGGAGCCAGAACAACAGCTACAGCTGATGCCAGGCGACTCAATTTATGTCAGAAGTTTTGTGCGTCGGTGGAATGCACCACGATTCCATGGCCCATACGAGGTAATATTTTGCACGCCCACGGCAGTAAAGGTGAAGGGCTTGAGGTACTGGGTGCACTTGACCGACGTACGGAAGGCATACAGCAATGTGCAAGAGGAGATAGATGAGGAGGCACAGACAACAGCAAACGATGAAAATGAGTAGAATGTCTAAATTAAACTTGTGTGTGTGTGTGTCAGCACTGGACTAGAGTGGGAGAATAACTGATAAGGACATTTAAAAAAAAAAAAAAAAATTATGTGTGTTTTGTTTTCATCTTGTTGAATGGTATGTAATTAATGAAATAACAAAATTATAGCCTGTATAAACCCTTGTCTGTGAATACCCCTCCCCGCATCCCCACCCGCTCCCATTCCCCGTCAAATATATAATGGCACCGATGGTGCTAGCAACATGTTTACACACATGCACTTAATGCACTTTTATATCTCAAACAGGAGCTTCCATGGCATCTAACGGGCAGCCTGCAACGGATAGAATTAGTAGAATGAGAGAATTAGTAATTGAGAGATGCAGATATTCGTATGAGTGTGGATTATCTGTATGCATCACATTGTTTTGTTTGGCCTGGTTACGTATTGGTTTATAGCGTTCATCTCTATCGAGATGAACGAGGGGGGGGGGAGTAACAGCACTACTGGGCAAATTAACAGCACTACCGGACCCAATGCATCTACAAGTGTCAATACTAAGGAAGGTGATTTTTTGATATGGGACAGAACTAAACTTGTATGGGGGTATCATACCACACCATCCAGTGTTGTCACCTTACAAAGAAAAAAGCCACAAGGTGGAATGCAGAACAACACAGTGTCCCCACCAGGGGTATCTAATTACAATGCCCACAGTCTAAATGACCGAAATCCGTCTGCCATATCATGGTTGTACAACACCTTCACCAGCCAGCCTGCCCCCATACTAAAAAACAACCTGCCAGCTAACGTCAGGAAAGAAGACGAAAAGCTACTAGAAATGCATGAAATATTATATGATGAATGGGCTAAGGGGGGTGGGAATGAGAAAGGGGGGTCCAGCTTATCCATTGCCCAGGGAGTTGGGAAGTACATGAGGAACAAGAACAACAGACGGAAGAGGGAAGCAGGGAGGAGGAAGTATGATGAATACTATGGGCTAGGTCTAGATAAGATGGAAGACCCACGACACCCCCATCAAACAAATAAGTGGTATGCAGACATGATCGCCACAGCTAAACAGACAACAAACGAGAGCTGCTATGTCTGTTCCCTCATCCCTCACGCATCAGGTACACCCAAAGTATTACTACCCAAAGAGTTGCCAATTATAGCTGCCCAGTGTCTCCTTCATCTCACGTTGTGCAGAATTAAGAACACCTTCCAGGCACACGAAGTGACTTTTCAAATGCTGCAGAACGAGAAAACGTGTTACCCAAAAACGGCAGGGGTGGTATGTTTGAAAGAACCATTTTTTGTAATAGAAGGGACACTTTTTTCTGACAACAAGCGGAAGGATGAAGAAGTACTGTGCAAAGCGGAAGCACTAAGAGGTGTGGCACCGGATAAATTGCAGTGGATAGAAGAAACATGTACACCAGTATGGAGAGAACACATTTCAAAACTAACTTGGGTAACTGCCATCGAAAAACCGTTCAAACTACAGAGTGAAATGGACTATGGACTGTGTTTTAAAGGAGAAGGGAAAACCCCCATGGGAACAAACAAGAACTGTAACAAGACCCTCACCATCCCAGATCTAAGAAAAGGTACTGCAGCCCTCATGGACACGTACTGGGTATGCGGCAACCAGGCATACCTACACCTCCCCCAGTCATGGAGTGGCAGCTGCTCAATGGCCACTCTGCACTCAGCCCTAATGGTAATACCAGAAAGCCACATCGATTGGAACAAAAGGACACAGGAACGCGTGCAACAAAATGGGGCTCAACCAACTGCAGAGTCGCAAATATATGTCCTGTCTTCCGGAAGCAAGGGAGAAGTGCTGACCCGTAACAGACGAGCATCAAATTATATATCAAAGGCATCATCAGAACTATTGGCTCAGATCCCAGACAAATATCGATTATTCAGCTCAGCGGAAACATTTTTTGCTTCGCTCGTCTCAAGTGTCCAAGCAAGGGCAAACGCAAAATGGCTCCAGATACCCCGCTGGGAATTGATTCAGCTGGCAAACGACACTGAAGAAGGTTTCAATATAATTAAGGTGGAACTAAGAGCTTTACGACTAATGACCATGCAAAACAGGTATGTCCTGGACCTGTTGACGGCGATGGGTGGCGGTGTTTGCCGAAAGATAGGAAGTGCCTGCTGCACTTTCGTACCTTCTGAAGACGCAGAGAACGGCTCCCTGTCCCATGTGATCGAAGCAGTCCACAACCTAGGAGAAAAAATGAAAATGGAAGGTGGAGCAGAAGACAGTACATGGTTCGACAACATCTTCTCCTGGGTTCCCTCATGGCTTGGAATGACTGTGAAATTTTTGATACCAGCTGTTGTGTTCCTCCTTTTACTTTTTTGCCTGTGCCAGGTGGGTCTTCGAGTTTGTGCTAACGCAGTACCAAATGGTGCAATGATGATGGTGACAATGGACAACTCACATGGTACAATAAAAACGATGCAAGAAGCACAAGTACAAACAGGGATAGACAACACACCCAGGTACCAACTGGTGCCTATGTACCACGATAAGGATATTGTAGATAAGTTGTGGCACACCACCATCAAAGAGCCCCGTATACTAGAATGGTATGAGGAAGTTTGGGTAGATTTGGAAGGAGATGGTGGATGCATATATCTAATGTGTACTCCAGATGAATACGCCCGGAGAGGTGAGAGCTTAAGGGGGGTGTGCAGAGCATGACTGCCCATTAAAGGAACTCCTGCATGGGATGAGGCGGTGATGGATGAGGCAGAATGTAGGAGGATAGAAGATTTAAAGAATTCGTTACTTTAGTAACGAAAGGGGGGAAATGTAGGGGAGGAATGGTCCAGGAGACCCCCCTCGCCTGCGCTTTCTCCCCAGGTGAGGGCTATGGCTCTTTTGGGCGTCCCCTCATGCCACCCGGGCCCAGGTGGTGGAGGGTTCACCCACTGGAGACATTGCCCGCACGTCTTAATTGCCCATATGTAGTAAAATTTAGCTAGGCCCAGAAACCATTTTGTCTGGTAAAGATGGTGCGAGCTCAGCGCACTGTAGCACGGCCCCCACCCTTGGAGGGTTTCAGTCATCCTTGTTGCCACAGCACCCTGGCAGATCCGCTGCGAGCACGTTCCCACGAACAAGACGGACATGAGCTAGCGTAATACACTAACATTGTAACAGTTCACCTCCCGCAGTGTATCATCGCTCCCAGCATGACCCGGCCAGCAGGCCTGGGCAATGAAAAGAACAGTAAAATGGTCATCAGATGGCAGACAGTCTTTATATACTAATGTCAAGACTACTCGCAAAGTATGCTTTCTTCCACCAAATCCCTTATATTACAAAAGCCTGTAAAAATGTATAAATTTAAGAAAGCATGCTTCCTTGATATAAGCAATGGCGAGCCCACACCATTGCAGTTGGGTGCTAATAATAAAGGAACGCTGTTAAGACGGATTTCTGAACTCTGTCCTGGTGGCGCAGAAGTTCAGAAGGCCAACCTAATTACTTGGAACAGGGTAACCTCTGGACAAGCCAGACCAATCAAGGTAGCGATCGCGGCGGTCAAGACTAGGTCTCAAGAGGGGTGAGGGTGACTGAAAGCCCGCAATGAGCACACAAAGCAAGAGCGCTTACAAACTACTCCAAACAGTTGTTATATCAAAAATAGATACACATTTATTTTAAGGCCTTTAAAATAATGACCGTAGCGAGAAAATCACAATATCACAATATTAAACCAACACATACCATATCAACACAATATATATACAAATACACAGTCGCAAGCGTTTAACGCACGAAATATGTAGTCCACCTGCCAGGGAAGGAAAACAGGCAGTGCGATAATGCTTTCGACTCAGTTCGCCTTCATAGGCACCTAACTAGATGGAAGTCTGAGCCCTGCGAAGAGTGGAGCCTTGTGCTCAAAGTACCTGCCACGCCGGTGCCAACGGGCACAAGGGGAAGCTCTTCGGAGGAAGTCAGGCAGTTCGGGTTAGTGCACAGCAGAAGAAGAACAGGTTCCGCAACTCAAGCGCAGCCTCCACAGCGGGCAGAAGCAGAGCGCGAGCGCGGCAAAAGGGTGCTGTTTTTACACAGCAGGGAAAAGCAATGGGATACTGCAGGAGGGCGACCAGATCCTAGATATACTACTCACCGGTCCCCGAAGCAAGCAGACCCAGGCTTCTCCACGATAGTTTCAGCAGCTGGCAGGTTCAGAAGAGCAGGGAACGCTTTGTAGTCGTGTAGAGCAAAAAGACGTCCCAATCGACGAAACCGGCACAGTTTTGTTGCCGCACAGGACAACGGAGCGGCCGTGTGTATTCGAGCCAAATGAACCCTCCTCCCTTCAGACCTGGGAACGCCAAGCGTACGAAGCGTGGGAGAGGGACAAGGACTCGCAATACAACACAACCTGGCGGCGGTTGCAGAGCCAAACTCCTTTGTAAGCTGGTCAGTCAACTGGATGGCCCAGAGACACTTCGGAAGGCTTACTTGGCAGGAGATGGTTGAAGATGCCGGGAATAGCTGTTCCTGCTATTCCAAAGGTCGAAGCACCAGTACAGGCCTTCTGGTTCGATCAAAGGAGGACAGGGGCTCTCCGGACGACAGCAGTGCAAAGGAGGATTCCTTCAGCGGGTCACCAGCGATTCCTCGGTCCAGCCTCGTAGTTGCAGGATACTTGGCTCCTGTATTCCTTCGTTCGTGAGAACTCAGGAGATCGACATGGTAGTGGTGTTTCCAGCCCCCTCTTATCCACGGTTCCCTTCGCGCCAAAACGGAGGGGAGCCAATGGGAGATCCGCTCATCAACACACATACCATACGTGGACCAATCACGGACCACGGTGGTCCCAGGCATTCACACACCCTAGACTCTCTGGCACCCAGGATGTGTATTGGGACCAGACATCCCAGCCCACACCCTGGAGGCACACAAACGACATGTAGAAGCCCGCGAAAGCAACCACGTTTCGCGGGAAAGTACATGCCCAAATAAGGAAGGCCCCGGGTCGCCCGACCTGGGGAAGGTGATGGGAGCAAGACGGTCAGTGGACAAGACAAAGGAGCCTCGTGGTCTGGCCATTTTGGGAGCCAGGCCACCATTTTGGGTTCAGTGCGAAAAACGTGCTCAGAACGCCAAAAGGAGCTCAAAATAAACAAAACGATCGCTGCCACCATTCGAATCCCTGAATGACTTGCACCGATCAAATACCATCCTAAAAGAGTATCTAGGGTCTGTAGAAGGCTAGAGACCCAAGAGAGCTGTAACTTAGCTTACAGTGCCCTCTTGTGTCATGTTGCACTAAAGCCGCAACACGATAAAAGAAACTACGGGAAACAGCGTTCCCCGGTACTGACTGTCTTAAGGGCATGTCAGTTTCCCCGTAAGAAAGGAGCGAAAGCCCAGAGGAGTGCGGCAGAAGGCTGCACTTCTCTGGCAAAGTCAAGAACAAGGTTAAAAACAATAGCAAAAAGTTTAGGGGTTGCCACATGGAAGGAAAATTCCCTACAATTGCGAAATCTTTCCTAACACTCGCCCCTCCCAGACTATGGACAGGGGGAACTAATCCACCCCTGGATGAGTCTCTTGTTCAGGTCGGTTAAACATTCTGGACAACCCATCAGCATTGCTATGTTGGACACCTGGCCTATGCTCAATAGTGAAGTCGAAGCCTTGAAGACTTATGGACCACCTAAGCAACTTTGGATTCTCCCCCTTCATGTTCATTAGCCACTTTAACGGCTTATGGTCAGTCTGCACAGTGAAGTGGGTCCCATAGAGGTAGGGCCTCAGCTTCCTTAGGGCCCACACAACAGAGAAACATTCTTTCTCTACCGTGGACCACCTGAGCTCTCTGTCCTTAAGCTGGCGACTAATAAAACCGATAGGGTGTTCCTTACCCTTCTCATCTACTTGTGATAGTACAGCTCCTATCCCAGTGTCAGAGGCATCCGTCTGCACGATAAAAGGTCTTTGATAATCAGGGGCCCTGAGCACAGGGGCCTGGCACAAGGAGTCTTTTAAGCCATTGAAGGCCTTCTCACACTCGTCGGTCCAAGTTACCTTCTTGGGTTTCTTCGGAGTTGTGAGGGCAGTCAGAGGAGCAGCTATGGTGCCATAGTCTGCCACAAAATTGCGGTAATACCCCGTGAGTCCTAAAAAGGCTCTCACTTGGGTTTGCGTAGTGGGGGTAGGCCAGTCTTGTACTGCTTGTACCTGACTGAGTAGAGGCTGTCTCCTCCCTCCACCTACTTCATGTCCAAGGTAAACCACTGAGCCTTGTCCATTTTGGTGAGGGGCCACTCGGACACCCTCAAAAGAGCTAACTGAAGGACTGCTTGGGAACAGGTCGGGGAGAGGTTCAGACTCCTCTTCCTCAACATCTGAAGCCAATAGCAGTGCTGCGATTTTGCCTCTTGGGACGAAAGCCTTCAGCCTATTCCCGTGAAACACTTTTGGAGCCTGTCCAGGCCTTCCAAGGTCCACTGAATAGTTAACCTCACCCAGGGGCTCCACCACTGGGTAAGGGCCTGACCATTTGTCCTGTAAAGCTCGAGGCCTTATGGGATTCATGATCAGGACTTGCTGACCAAGTGTAAAGTTGATGAGGGAAGCTTTCTGGTCGTACCAATGTTTCACCAGCGCTTGCCCTGCCTTCAATTTATCACTAGCCAAGCCCATCAGAAGTACCATCCGTTTTCTGAGCCCTAGCACATAATCAACTACGTTGGTAGTAACAGGGGGAGTGGGCATCTCCCATCCCTCTTTGACGATGGCTAAGGGTCCCCGTACGGGATGACCGAACAGAAGTTCGAAGGTGCTGAAGCCAACACCCTCCTGTGGTACCTCTCGGTAGGCAAACAGTAAGCATGAAACAAGAAGATCCCATTCTCTTCTCTGAGGCTCCTCCAGAGCCCCAATCATGCTCGTTAACGTCCTGTTGAAACGCCCCCCCAGACCATCGGTCTGGGGGCGGTATGCAGAAGAGAACCTGTAGGTGACCCCACATTCTTTCCACATAGCCTGCCTATACTTCGACATAAAGTTGCTGCCATGATCCGACACAACTTCTTTAGGGAAGCCAACCCTAGTAAACATGCCGAGTAAAGCTTCTGCAACTGGCTTGGCAGTTACAGTTGTAAATGGGACGGCCTCAGGATACCTGGTTGCATGGTCGACCAGCACCAGGATAAACCTATTGCCTGAGGATGTTTGCGGGTCAAGGGGACCAACCCCGTCGATCCCTACCCTTTCAAATGGTACCCCCACAACTGGGAGCGGTACCAACGGAGCCTGGATTGTCGCGCCAACCTTACCAGACAACTGGCAGGCGGCACAACTCCTGCAGTGACTTTCTACTTGCTCCCCCATCTTGGGCCAGTAGAAGTGCATGGATAACCTTTGCTTGGTCTTCCTCATACCGAGGTGACCAGCAAGGGGAATATCATGCGCCAACTGCAGGAGGAAGGGCCTAACAGCAAGGGGAACCACCAACCTCCTATGGTCTCCTTCTGTAGACTCTGTGGGCTCACTATACAGGAGTCCACCTTCCTGGTAAATCCTATGCATCCCAGGAGGTTCACCCTCAAGCTGGGAGCAGGCCTGTCTCCTTAGGCCTTCCAGAGATGGGCACTCACGTTGGCCTTTACTGAATTCGTCCCTATCAGGACCTCCTTCAACTAACAAGTCTTTTAGTTCAGGATGATCGTTGGGGTCGAATACTTCAGGCATCGCCACCTCCTCGTCAGGCCCGGGCGATTGACCAACTTCCTCCACCGCAGTGGTAGGCGAGCTCGGGGGAATATCCTCTTTCCCCCGCCTTGACTTGTAGACTCCTTTCGCCTTGGGTTGCCCCTTCGGCTGGGGCGGCGTATTGGACTTGGCCAATGCTGCCCGTGCTTGAGACCGTGTGTAGGGTCGTTCGGCAGTGTCTCCTACGAGCCCTAAAGCTCTGAGATCATTACCTAATAAGACCTTTCCCGGGACGTTTCTCTGAATGCTCACTGGAATCCTGACAGCTGTACCATTTAAAGTTAGATTAACAGGGATCACGGGAAACATACGGAGGGGGCCGTCAGCCAACTTAGTGGGCATCAGAGTAGCTCTGGCAACTTCCTCTGAGTCTACCAAGGTAGAATCCACTACAGTTCGACTGCACCCACTATCCCTAAGAGCTGGAGTATCCACTCCATTGATCAGCACACTGTCTTTAAAGTAGTGCTTGGTATTATCCGGAATCCTAGCATACGCCTCTGCGACTTTAGGCTCCCAGGAACCCAGGGACACTAAAACTACCTCGGCCTCTATTCCGCTGGGAAATGAGTCCGAGGAGAAGGATGCTCCTGTAATCTCTTCTTCCTCGTAGGAGGAGAAGGCCAGATTAGCGGAGTGGACCCCCAAAGGTCTAACCTTACAACGGGGATCCCCCTTCACATGGTCAGTTGCTCCACAAGAAAAACAAGCCCCAGTGGGTCTGTTTACGTAGGGAGGCTTATTGTAACCAGAGTTCTGTTTCGGAGGCGCACCTCCACTACCCTGTGAGTTCTCTTGCGTCTTACCCTTGTTTTTCTTTTTGTGGCCCTTTTGGGAAGAAGATTTAGCAGATTCCCCACCCTCCATATCTTTGGACTTTTTCCCCTCCTCCTCCTTACCAGGATGAGTTTTGTCCTTATGGGACACTCGATGTGACACCCATAAGTCTGCTGCAATGGCCAGCTTCTTAGGATCTATCTCCTTCGAATCGGCCAAATGCTGCTTAAGCTCCGGGGAAGAAGAAGCAAAAATGTGTTCCAGCATGACAAGATTTATCATGCCGTCGAAGGTAGAAACCTTATAGCCTTCGACCCAGCCAGTTAAGTTTTTCAAAGATTCAGCGACATAAGATACCCAAGTACCACCTTCCTTTTTCTTATACTCTCGAAAACGCTTTAAATATTGGGCCGGAGTCTTCCCAAACTTTAAAATGAGAGTTTGCTTTAACATTGCGAAATCAGCTCGCTCAGCCTTTGACATTTCCATAATGGCACTACAGCCAGAATGGGGCAGTCTACTGAGCAACCAGGCAATCTTATCAGCATTGTCAACTTCTTGAACCTCGCATGCATACTCAAACGCATTCAGCCAGTCCAGGGCCGTCACGAGGGGGGTCCAGGGGGGGCAAACTGCCCCGGGCCTCGCGCTTGCTGGGGGCCTCGCGGCCCCCTCTCCTAAGTGGAAGGCAGCACAGTCTCCCGTGTCCTTTATTCACACGGGGGACTGTGCTGCCCCTGCAATGATTTTGCTGTTTCTTGTGAAGCCGTTTGGCTCCGCAACAAACAGCAAAATAATGGGAGACAGCAGGGCTCAGAAGTGAGCTCTGCTGCCTCCCGTCATTCAGCTGAAAACGTGGACACGCTGACTGACAAGAGAGGACTCCTCTCCTGTCAGTCAGTGTGTTCACGTTGCTCAGCGTGACCACACTGACTGACAGGAGAGGAGTTCTCTCTTGTCAGTCAGTGTGTTCATGTTGTCAGTGTGACCACGCTGACTGATGGGAGAGGAGTTCTCTCTCGTCAGTCAGTGTGTTCAGGTTGCTCAGCGTGACCACACTGACTGACAGGAGAGGAATTCTCTCTGGTCAGTCAGTGTGTTCATGTTGTCAGTGTGACCACGCTGACTGATGGGAGAGGAGTTCTCTCTTGTCAGTCAGTGTGTTCATGTTGTCAGTGTGACCACACTGACTGATGGGAGAGGACTCCTCTCCTGTCAGTCAGTATGTTCATGTCAGCGTGATCATGCTGACTGACAGGAGAGGAGTTCTCTCTTGTCAGTCAGTATGTTCATGTTGTCAGTGTGACCACGCTGACTGATGGGAGAGGAGTTCTCTCTTGTCAGTCAGTGTGTTCATGTTGTCAGTGTGACCACACTGACTGATGGGAGAGGACTCCTCTCCTGTCAGTCAGAATGTTCATGTCAGCGTGATCATGCTGACTGACAGGAGAGGAGTTCTCTCTTATCAGTCAGTGTGTTCAAGTTGCTCAGCATGACCACGCTGACTGACAGGAGAGGAGTTTTCTCTTGTCAGTCAGTGTGTTCATGTTGTCAGTGTGACCACGCTGACTGATGGGAGAGGAGTTCTCTCTCGTCAGTCACTGTTCACGTTGCTCAGCATGACCATGCTGACTGACAGGAGAGGAGTTCTCTCTTGTCAGTCAGTGTGTTATGTTGTCAGTGTGACCACACTGACTGATGGGAGAGGAGTTCTCTCTTGTCAGTCAGTGTGTTCACGTTGCTCAGCATGACCACGCTGACTGACAGGAGAGTTCTCCTGTCAGTCAGTGTGTTCATCTTGATTAGAGAGGACTCCTCGCTTGTCAATCAGTGTGTTCACGTTGCTCAGCGTGACCACGCTGACTGATGGGAGAGGAGTTCTCTCTTGTCAGTCAGTGTGTTCACGTTGCTCAGCGTGACCACGCTGCCTGATGGGAGAGGAGTTCTCTATTGTCAGTCAGTGTGTTCACATTGCTCAGCGTGACCCCGCTGACTGATGGGAGAGGAGTTCTCTCTTGTCAGGCAGCATGTCTACGTGTCGGCTGCGTGGATGCTTTTTAAGGGTGCGTGCATGGAGGTAAGGTAAGTGTTTTTTTATTTTAAATTAAGTGTGTATGTGTATTTAAATTAAATTAGTATGTATATGTGTATGTATGTATGAATGCATGCGTGCATGTTGATGTTTGTGTCAATGCTGTGTTTGGTTTTATGTATACATGCATGTATGGAGTTGTGTAACTGGTGGTTGAATGCATGAGTGAAAGTGTTTTTTGTGAGTGTGTGTTCAGCACCACCCCTAAATGTAGCCACCCTGGGGGCCACTTCATTAAGGGGTGGGCTCATGGCATCAGAGGTGCACCTAGGCTAAAATGTCAGGGGGGAAAGGGGACTAATACTTCAAATGTTGGGAGAGGTGCTAACGTCAGTAGCTGTGAGGAAGGGGCAAACTTCCTTGTGTGGGGGCACCTAAAATCTTTCCACTTTTCGAATGAGACTATTCTGGTGAAGCTTCAATGTTACAAGCAGCTACCTCTTGCCTTCATTTCTGAAACATCACACTTAAGGACTGCTGTGAGAATGAGATGTCTCATGTCACCACGTCCCTTCTAATCACTCCCCTAGCATGCAAGTGCTAACCCCACATCACGATTTCAATTACCTAAAAGTGTATGGATATGAATGCAGGTGCTAACAGTGAAATGACTTCTCATGGCCATGCTTATCCCTATGGCATTCTCACCCAGTCCCTGTCCTCCCCACCCAAAACAACTCCTCACTGGAACTCTTTGGGCTAGCTTTAAACATGGCTAGCCATCAAACTTTGCCCTCAATGTGCCTGCAAGTGTTTCCTCAAAGGAGTCTTCTAAGAGTTCATGACTTCATTGGAGTTGTAAACACGTAACTGGTGTAATAAAAATGTCTTAATCAGGTCTGCCTTTGGCCACTCAATTTAAAAACACCCTGCATGTCTTTCGCTGAAATTCTTTTAAAAATAAGCATTGGCAAAGCCAACAGTTTTGGCTTATGTATAAGTATTAGGCATTTACGAGGCACTGCTATTAGCTGCTCAGGTACTCAAACCATTTTGCACTGGCACTATCAATGGCCAGCTAATACCAATACAGAAGTGCCTTTGCCATGCCTACACAAATGCCCAAACTGTTAGCATTGCCAGTGCTCTTTTTGCTTTACCCTTGATGCACAGGACTATGCATCAAGGTTAAAGCAAACATACTACTTGGCTAAATTGGCCCACTTTGAATGTAGGCCAATCTAGCCAGTAATAACACTTATGGTACACAGTCAGCCTGGATATACTTTCTGTGGCATGGCATTTTTACTGGTTGGGAATCCGTACATGGTAATAATGGCAAATATTGATGCAGCCTGCTTCAACATAATTAGAACAACCAGCATGAATATATGTTTATACTAGCATATCCCGTGTGGAAAGGCGGCATGAAATGTATTGGAAAATGTTCCTATGCACAATTTGTGATTTGCAACTATTGGGAATTTCCATGTGCTTCCATACAAAACCAATTGCAAACTGTGTGGATTTCTACCCAATTTTGCAAAGAAAGTGCTATAAAATGCATACTTTTAACCCAATGTTTCAAACATTTTCTTGGGAGTGAGAAGCCCCCCCCAAGCCACCCTTTGGTTTAGGCTCCCTCACTGTGCTCTGTTGATCCTGACTAATTGGAACAAACATTTAAGCCTCTTAAGTTCAGAAATGTACCAGCCTCCACTGTACATCATTTGTCACTGTGTATGATGTGTGTTTTAATGCGCAAACAGGGGCAGGGTGCTCCTTAATTATATGATATGGCATTTATAACGTGCCTGTACGCAAGTGTTTCTAGGCGCGACAAGGCAAGGAGGGAGAAACAAAAGAGTAGGACAAAACACAGATCTTACTAGGCCTTGTGTCATTCAGATCGTACAAGAGCAGGGAATGGGGAGGGGAGAAGTGCCGAGGGTGGGGTAGGATGCCGAAGTGCAGGAACAAAGTAGAAACAAGAGTGCAGCCAACTGGTGGCAAGTGTGAGTACTCATAAGTGTAGCCAACGGGTGGACAATACGAGCAAGAGCGGGGACTGTAGGGTTACAGATACAGACCACAAGTGCAGGGGAGCCAAGAGGCAGTGCAGGATTGCAATAGGACGTACAGGCAGGGACCTGGGCCCGAATTCAGAGCTTGACCAGGTGACCAGTGCATGGATCAGGCAGGTGATCAGCAAGGGAGAGGAAGAAAGAAGGCAGAAGCAAATAAACAGGTCTTGAGGTGCTTCCGGAACCGGAGATGGTGCTCCTCGTTTTTAGCGAGGCAGGGAGGCTGTTTCCAGAGGGAGGCCCCAGCCGAAGAAAGAGATCTGCCCTCAACTCTTTGCTTGGAAAAGTGATTGACCCTCAGAGAATTGGAGGTGGCGCAGTAGAGAGCTCATGCCATCTTATATATATTTATTCATATGATAAAAAAGTTAGTCTGGCATGAACCTTTCTTCAGTAGAGAAAGTAGTAATAAACCATATTTGGGATCCTGCACACAAACTCAAGGGTAGATTTCTCAAGTCTCCTGTGTGCGGATATGCCGCCGCTGGCCGAGTGCAAAAAACTGTAAGGGGGCCTCACCAAATGTTTTGCCCCGGGCCTCACCACATCTTCTGACAGCCCTGAGCCAGTCCATAATGTCATTCCTTTCTTCATACACACTGAGCAGATCTTTCGGAAACCGTGGATGAGAGGAGGCCCCAGACCCATGTCCAGGACCCTTGGACCCATTTGCAACCTGAAGCTTGGCCAGTTCCAACTGGTGATCCCTGTCTTTCTGTTTTTCTGCATGTTCGATTTTTAGTTTGGCTATGCTGAATTCAAGCTCCTGCTGCCTAAACCGCAGCTCTTGCTTCTTGAATTCAAGCATAGCCTCCCCATCAACACTGGCAGAGGAAACATTAGACATCACATCCTCCCTGTCCTCGTGGTCGCGATGGATCAGTGCAGCGGCAGAACCGTCGGTTCTACCAGTGGGAGCAGCCCCACCACCTTCTGCACTGTCCTCAGAAGTTATAGCGTCAAGCTGCGCTTCTTGCCACGCCACGATTCTTTGGATCATTTCCAATTTAGTGCCTTGGGAGGAAACACCTCTCTCCGCACACATCTTTTTCAGCGTTTCTGATTTGGAAGCATTTAAAGTTAACAAGGTATTTGTTTCCATACTGTTTGATAGGACTATGGCCTTTTTAAAGTTATACTACAACAATTCACTACGTGTACTGGTTGGAATAACCTGAAATGCCTTAGTTCGAGCGCAACACTGGATACCTTCAGTCGTATCCCACCGCTGTACACCAATTTGTTAAGACGGATTTCTGAACTCTGTCCTGGTGGCGCAGAAGTTCAGAAGGCCAACCTAATTACTTGGAACAGGGTAACCTCTGGACAAGCCAGACCAATCAAGGTAGCGATCGCGGCGGTCAAGACTAGGTCTCAAGAGGGGTGAGGGTGACTGAAAGCCCGCAATGAGCACACAAAGCAAGAGCGCTTACAAACTACTCCAAACAGTTGTTATATCAAAAATAGATACACATTTATTTTAAGGCCTTTAAAATAATGACCGTAGCGAGAAAATCACAATATCACAATATTAAACCAACACATACCATATCAACACAATATATATACAAATACACAGTCGCAAGCGTTTAACGCACGAAATATGTAGTCCACCTGCCAGGGAAGGAAAACAGGCAGTGCGATAATGCTTTCGACTCAGTTCGCCTTCATAGGCACCTAACTAGATGGAAGTCCGAGCCCTGCGAAGAGTGGAGCCTTGTGCTCAAAGTACCTGCCACGCCGGTGCCAACGGGCACAAGGGGAAGCTCTTCGGAGGAAGTCAGGCAGTTCGGGTTAGTGCACAGCAGAAGAAGAACAGGTTCCGCAACTCAAGCGCAGCCTCCACAGCGGGCAGAAGCAGAGCGCGAGCGCGGCAAAAGGGTGCTGTTTTTACACAGCAGGGAAAAGCAATGGGATACTGCAGGAGGGCGACCAGATCCTAGATATACTACTCACCGGTCCCCGAAGCAAGCAGACCCAGGCTTCTCCACGATAGTTTCAGCAGCTGGCAGGTTCAGAAGAGCAGGGAACGCTTTGTAGTCGTGTAGAGCAAAAAGACGTCCCAATCGACGAAACCGGCACAGTTTTGTTGCCGCACAGGACAACGGAGCGGCCGTGTGTATTCGAGCCAAATTAACCCTCCTCCCTTCAGACCTGGGAACGCCAAGCGTACGAAGCGTGGGAGAGGGACAAGGACTCGCAATACAACACAACCTGGCGGCGGTTGCAGAGCCAAACTCCTTTGTAAGCTGGTCGGTCAACTGGATGGCCCAGAGACACTTCCGAAGGCTTACTTGGCAGGAGATGGTTGAAGATGCCGGGAATAGCTGTTCCTGCTATTCCAAAGGTCGAAGCACCAGTACAGGCCTTCTGGTTCGATCAAAGGAGGACAGGGGCTCTCCGGACGACAGCAGTGCAAAGGAGGATTCCTTCAGCGGGTCACCAGCGATTCCTCGGTCCAGCCTCGTAGTTGCAGGATACTTGGCTCCTGTATTCCTTCGTTCGTGAGAACTCAGGAGATCGACATGGTAGTGGTGTTTCCAGCCCCCTCTTATCGACGGTTCCCTTCGCGCCAAAACGGAGGGGAGCCAATGGGAGATCCGCTCATCAACACACATACCATACGTGGACCAATCACGGACCACGGTGGTCCCAGGCATTCACACCACCCTAGACTCTCTGGCACCCAGGATGTGTATTGGGACCAGACATCCCAGCCCACACCCTGGAGGCACACAAACGACATGTAGAAGCCCGCGAAAGCAACCACGTTTCGCGGGAAAGTACATGCCCAAATAAGGAAGGCCCCGGGTCGCCCGACCTGGGGAAGGTGATGGGAGCAAGACGGTCAGTGGACAAGACAAAGGAGCCTCGTGGTCTGGCCATTTTGGGAGCCAGGTCACCATTTTGGGTTCAGTGCGAAAAACGTGCTCAGAACGCCAAAAGGAGCTCAAAATAAACAAAACGATCGCTGCCACCATTCGAGTCCCTGAATGACTTGCACCGATCAAATACCATCCTAAAAGAGTATCTAGGGTCTGTAGAAGGCTAGAGACCCAAGAGAGCTGTAACTTAGCTTACAGTGCCCTCTTGTGTCATGTTGCACTAAAGCCGCAACACGATAAAAGAAACTACGGGAAACAGCGTTCCCCGGTACTGACTGTCTTAAGGGCATGTCAGTTTCCCCGTAAGAAAGGAGCGAAAGCCCAGAGGAGTGCGGCAGAAGGCTGCACTTCTCTGGCAAAGTCAAGAACAAGGTTAAAAACAATAGCAAAAAGTTTAGGGGTTGCCACATGGAAGGAAAATTCCCTACAATTGCGAAATCTTTCCTAACAAACGCACCAGGAATCTATTTGTTACGTGTATCACTGGGAAACTTACACCCCATGGGCTCACGCCTTAACTGAACTAATGCTGCTAGAGGACACAAGAAAGACGAATGTAACCATACAGAGGGCCCATGTGAAGGATGCACGAGAAGGCGCATGTCATGTGTGCATGTCCAGGCCCCATATGTGCCACCACCGTCACGAACAGTGGCGGGTTACTTTCTATGTTCTCCACCAATCCTAATTCTACCTCACTTATTGCAAATATATATATATGCATATAACTAAAATACTGTACGTGCTAAAACATAATGTATGAATAAGGTGCTCAGACTGGGTATAATCGAGACACATCCAGCAAAGCTTAAATGCATGTTTTGTATTGCTTAGAATAAGTATTATAGAGTGTTCAAATGTTCGTGATGTTTTTACCTAAATCGGCAACACACGAGGGAGATACCTTTGTGAAATACGTGCAAGGCCATTCCCCCTCCCACCCTGCGAAGGCTGCCAAGGCATGAGAGCAGAGACCGCGCCGCGCTGCTTCACCTCCCCCAACCGGACTGGAGCCGCTTCAAAGACTTGTAACCCCCTCTGTAGCACCCAAGGCCGCCACCCGCCACCTGCATTATTTACAGCACAGCAGTAAACCTCTGCATGAACACACGCGCCCCCCCTTAAACCTTGCAACCCACCGGACCATCTCAGACTTATGGCCCTGTACAATCAGGACACCCAACACTTTGACAACACACAGCGGAACATCCATAACAACTTCTTACAAGGCAGACAGACCTGTACCACCCGTCCCAGGCCCTGAAGCTTAGCCCCTCGACCTATGGCCCCGGTCAACAGGACACTGGTAACCATGTCCTGACGTATTACCTCCAGACCCCTCACAAGGTGCATTCCTCCTGTGTTGCATTAACCTGTGGTATAACCTATTGAAAGATTTACTAAAGAAGATAATATCGAAATGCCTGAATGAATGCGGTGTGCATGGCCTAGGGCTAATAAGTCAGGAAAAGACATTCATCTCTGCCACTGGCCGCGATGGCCCCACAACACCGCCCGGATGAACTCTGCCACCCTGCCAGGCCCAGCCCAACCCACGAGTCTGACCAGTGACGTCTTCCAGCCAAAGCCAACCACATCGCAGCAGCACCTATAGTTAATCGTCGCTACCCAATCCCATTGAACTTGTGCCCCCTATAGTGTGTAGGTTCTTATGACGTTTTTTGTAAATATATACGCCTGTCTTTGCTATTGTCAGACAGAGCGCTCTCGGAGTTTGCAGAGTCCTTTGCATGCCCTATTCTGATTGATAAACTCCCATTTACGCTCACCCGCACTCTGTCTTGGCCTTATTCCCATTTTGGGAGAGTCCTTCATTGTCTCTCATTGCGGGGAGGATCGTGCTGTTTGGGGACGCTTGCTTTCAATATTTATCAGTGTTCAGTATATTGTGGGTTTAAAAAAAAATATTGTATAATGTTTAAATTGTACTTTTGTGGATGATTCTTTCCAAATACCCAAACTAAGCTGATTGAGCGAGTCTTGGCAAAAAAACAATATGGTACATATAAGGCAAAACATGTTCTTATAGTTTATTTTTTATTTTTTATTATTCTAAACGTGCACTTTGCCCATACTGTTTTAAACTAATTCTTATGTTTCATTTAATGCATGCATTACATGGCTATGGAAAATGTAAAGCACCACTGAAATATGGCTTTCACCCCCACAGTGGGGGGCGGACTTGGCCTTTAACGTCCTCACTAGCCTGAGCCCACGTAGGCCCGAGGATAGTGAAAGCCATTTGCACCCCAGGGTTTATCCAGAACGCAAATGGTTTCTTTTTCTTTTAGCGGAAGATTGGCTGCGCAAGCGACGCCAATCTCCTGAGAAAAAAAAGATGGCCACAACCACAGGGAAAAGAGACTGAATCTCTTTCCCATTTCTATGGCAGCCTGGAGCAGGAGGAGTGCCGGGCTTGAGCATAAATCTACACTCCAGCGGGCAAGTGTGGAGGGAGGTAGATTAGAAAAGGGTTTGTTTTGTTTTGGGGGGGAGGTGAGGAGGCAACAGGGAGAGGCTCCCAGTTGCCTCCCCACATTAAAACAATGAACGATTGCATCATCCGTGGACGTGCCTCGTGTGGCTGGAAACAGTGGGAGGAGAATGTGCATTCTCACCTGCTGTTTCAGCCACCTGATTTGGTAAGCACCCTTGCACAGGTGGGTATACAAAATCAGCCTTTTAGCGCTATAAAAGAAGAGCCTAAGGGACATAGACACTACCTCGCCCACACACCCGACCTTCCACTCAACTAAACTGTGTGAGAGGCCCTATAGTGTCAAACCACATACAATGACAACTCCTTCTGGGGGTGCAAACAAATGGTGATTACAAAAGAAAGAAAGAAAGAAAAGATGTTACCTCACAGCAATACAAACGTATTAGCCAAATGAAAAAGAAACAACAAATTGAAAAAAAGAAGACCACCCTTGCAGAAGGTCCTTTCTTGTCTCTCCAAAAAAAGTTCAATCATGAACTTTGTATGGCTTATCTGGACCTACATTTTCTAAAACGTGCCATTGATTGTTTTCATGGTCTTGCACATGAGTGACCGAATGGTGTGCTGGCTAATCTGGCAGGTTTGTGGTGCCAGGTGGGGTTCTCTCTACCCTTCTCATTCTTAGGTGATAACTCGAGGCTGCTGTCTACAGCCTCAAATCGCACAGCCATGCACATTTCCTCTTCTGCAATGACTTCCCTGCAGCAATGGAAGATCCTGCTTGTGGCTGATTTTGTTATATTTCACTCTCTTCGTTGGCAGTTCCTTTGTATTTTAAGCATGCCTCTATTCTGCCTATGTCTTCTTCCTTTTCTTTCAAAGCTTCTAGAGCGCATTGCCTATTCCCAAGTTCCCTCTCTAATTAACTTTCATTCTCTTCGCCCTCCTTTTCAGTGTGGTTTCCCACTCCATCATTCTATGGAAAGCGCTCTTCCTTTTGTTTATAATTATCTTCTTTCAGCGTCTTTTCATACTGTTGATCTCAGCATTTTTCTTTCCACTCTTGCTGACTTGGGTTTCTGTTATTCAGTTCCTAATTGGTTTTGTCTTACCTCTCAGGGTGGACTTTTTTGTGTCTCAGGGGCAGGTCACTCCTCTTCTACTTTTCCTATTATGGTGTTCCTCAAGGTTCTGTCTTGGGTCCTCTTCTGCTTTCTCTATATATCTCCTCTTGGCTCCATTATCTCAGCTTTTGGTTTCTCTTACCACCTGTATGCTGAAGATTCCCCAATCTTTCTCGCTTTCTCTTCCTCTAAGGACTCTATTCACTCATCTCTGTCTTCTTGTCTTTAGCCATACAATCTTGGATGTTTGCCGGTATTACCGGCAATGGGATTACTGTGCTGGTAATTCAGCAGTATTTTCATGGTAGGGGTTGGATTTACCTCCAGCTCCGAGCTGGAAGTAAATCCACCATCCCTACTGGCAAATTTGTAGTTTGCATGTCCGGTAAAAGTGCTGGTAAACATTATTTCCTGCCCTTTATTACCAGACCGGCAAACTTGTAATGACCCCATCTTTTCTTTTTCTCTTTTTAAGTCTCGTTTACAATTGCATCTTTTAATCTCTTGATCTGCTGGTTTCCTGATTACTTGCTCATGTAAATTGTACTATTGATACTATGTACAGCTCTTAGGCATCAAGCGCTATAGAAATTCAATAAAATACAAATACCATGCTATCCCGCCAATGGAAATACATTTTCAACAGTTCTTGCTACTTTAATAAAAATGAAGAAAAGTTAATGCCTAATAGGATGTCCCTTTTTAGATGACATGAAATCCCAGTTTTCATAATATTGTAGATATACATTTGTACTTTCCATTCTGAACAATGCTGTTTCACTCACAGATTAATGTTGCAGTACACAGACACATTTCTGCATTCTTCAGGATTGGCAATTCCTGTAAACTAAAATGTTAACAACCATAGCATATGTATAGTTCCGAAAATTACAGTTTTGTCCTACTTTGATATTCCCAGCATATGTCTTCTTTGTAAATAAAGGTCTGCTCACACGGGGCATGGCAAGATGGTGGGCTGAACGGACGTGTGCGATGTGAGCTCTGTCCCTGCAAAATGAAGTAAATGGAGATTTCGACAATCTTCTGCTGAACGAGTGAACCCGGATGCAAGGGGCTTGCTGTGGATTATATGTGGGTCAGCAGAGAGTAAAGGCACAGCCTGGAGAGCACGGACCATGGGAGGAATACAACGAGGAGTGGCGGCTAATTAGGAAGGCCCACGGGGGAGAAAAGCGGGCAATAGCACCAGAGTGGAGCAAGCGTGTTGGAGGCCAGGAGGGGTGTGAGCTGTGCTGCTGTGTGCCTGGGGGAGAGGCAGCGACCAGGGGGCTGCCGATCGCTGTGCATGTCGGCACCGGCCGGGCCATCAGTGAGAAGTGAAGACAGCTGCCGAGCCAGCAATTTGCTTGGGAAAGATGCTTGCAGCACGGGGAGTTGGGGCTGGAGCCCACTCCTGCAGTGTGGTTGCGTGGGGCAAGGGCCAGCCTCGGCTGAGCAGCAGGGCATCTGCAGCCACCGGCCGCTGTGGAAGCTGGGATAGGCCTGAACCTCACTGCTGTGTGATTGGGGGAGAGGCAGTGCCTTGGAGTCCGGCGATCGCCGTGCAGGTCGGCACGGGCCGGGCAGGTACTGAGTAGAGGAGGCTGCTGCTGAGCGAGCAGCTGGCCAGGGAGAGGCACTTGTGGTGAGGAGAGGAGGAGCTGGAGCCCTCTCCCACCGCCGGGGAGCCGGGGGCGGGGACCGGCATTGGCGGAGCTGCAGGGCCTCCCCAATCATCAGGTGCCGTTTGGCATGGGAGCAGAGGACACAGTGCAGAGACTCCCATGTCCCTGTGTAGGAGGGGAACATGGCCAGAGCATGGAAATTGAAAGAGTACATAGAGTGAGTAGTCAGAGCGCAGATCGTGGGGCAAGGATGGGATGTGCTTGTGAAGATGCACAGCTTCAAGGATATAACACGGCTTATGAGTGAGGCTAGAAGGAAAGGAAAAATTCAAATGAGGGGGAGCAAAATTCCGGTATATGATGATTTGTCCCAGTTAATGCTAGCCACTCACGGAGGAACTCAATAAGAGGAGGATAAAATACTGATGGCTCTTCCTGACAAAACTGCAGTTCTGCTTGGGGAATGAGGAAAATACAGTCTCTCAAGTGGACGACAGACTGAGGGCACTGGGCATGTGTCCACGAGATCGTATGGAGGACAATGCAGAGAGGCATCAAGAGGGAGCATTGGGAGTGGGACAAAGCAGCTCTCAGTGGTGGGCCTCAAAGAAGAGGATGAAGGCATGAAGTGGACAAAGGGTCCCAGGAAGGATCTGTAAAAGATCTGCCAGCTACTACTCCCATGCAGGATAGAGAAGATTAAGGTGCGAGATGGGGAATAAATTAGGGCATGCAGGGGGGAATAAGCATTGCACGATATTCGATATATTTGGAGGTCACATTAAGAAGCTGGATGAGGGATCCAGGTATTCTTATGAGTTGGGGATATATTTCTAGTATAGGGTGCAGTCAGGTATAACATGGCAAAAGGGACCTGGTCGAGGAGGCCATTGGGTCCGGGCAGGAAGGGGCATATGCAGGTAAGGAGGAATGTATAATCTAGACTCATGGAATGTAAGGGGGCTAAACAGCTGAAGCAAAGGAGTGGTGGTCATACGGGTGATTAAGAAAGGAGGAGCAGGGATAGACTGCTTACAGGTGATGCACTTGTTGGGAGGGGGTTTGGGTCTTTTTCACAATAGGGAATATCCACGTCAGTATCATGCTGCGGCAGGGAGCAATAGGGCATGGGGTGGTTATCCTCTTTCACAAATCCATGAAGATTGACGTGGCCAGGGTGAAACAAGACCCAGAGGCGAGATATGTGTTGTTGAAGGGGAAAGTGGGAGGCCAAATGAACACTTGGGAGTCTATAGTTGTTCCCAACCAAGGGCAGGAAGGGTTTTTGGATGGATGCCTGTTGGAACTGGGCATATTCGGGGAAGGTGAGCTGATGGTGGCAGGAGACTATAGCATAGCTATGGACCCGAATATGGATCGATCAGGAGGGGTAAGGGGTCACACAATGGGGACAATGTCCAAGCAGTTAAGAGAAAGAATTGGGGAAATGAGGCTCAAAGACGCATGGCCTGTACACCAACCACAGAATAGGGATTATTCATTTTACTTGCACTTCCACAAAACATATTCCTGGATAGATTACATTATGGAACACAGAGGGTAATCCAGGCAGCTGTGAGGGTCCACATTGGGGGCATGGCGATCTCAGATCATGCACCGGTCACATTGGAGTGGGAGGGAGGTGGACTGCGGGGTGACAGAGGGGGTGGTGGCTGGAAGAATACCTCCTCAGAGATCCAGGGATTAGGCGACATGTTCAGACCAGGATTAGCAGATCCATAGAGGAGGGGGGGACACTGGGAGAGAGGTGGGACACATTCAAATATGAGATCAAGAATTGCCCAATAGAAGCATCTATGAGGCTAAGGGAAGAGAGACGGGATGTGGAGCAGGACCTGGAGAAGGAGATATGGGAGCTGGAATCAGCCCACAAGGAGAAGGGTGCGAACAAGGTCGCTAGACAACTGGCCCAGGTGAGAGTGCAAATCATGAAGCTGATCAGTAGGTCAGTGGAAAGCACCCTCTTGAGGAGCAGGCAGACATTCTATGAGCACATGAACAGGGTTGAGACTGTGCTAGTGAGGCAACTAAGGGCCAGGGAACAGAGAGCATTCATAGCTAATATGGAGGATATAGGGAGCAGGTTGGTGAGGATGGAGAGAGATAAATGGAGGGTCATCCAGGAATCTTTTGCCGATCTCAGTAGGGAAGAACCATGTGACGAGGATGTGCAAAAATCATACTTGGTAGGGTGGTCGGGCTGCAGCTGTTCTCTGAACAAAGAGAACTGTTAGAGGAGCCCATAATCGGGGCGGAGGTACAGGGGGCAATAGCAAGGCTAAAACCACACAAAAGCCCAGGGGAGGACAGGCTGACAGTGGTGTTCTATACAACATTTAAACAGCTCCTGGCTAAGGGCTGGCAGAGGTATTTAATGACTTTCGAGACAGGGGCAATATATCACTATCCATGGAAGTGGCGCACATTACTCTCATCCCGAAGTCGGGGAAGAACCCACAGCTGAGGTCCTCATACCGACTGATTGCACTTATTAACGTAGATGCTAAACATTATACGAGGATATTGGCGGAAAAGTGCTTCAGAGCTTAATAGTGCAGGATCATTCAGGATTCATCCATGGTCAGAACACGTTCAACAATGTAAGGAAGGTTATGCACATAATTGATAAGGCCGCAAGGGGGGGAAGCTCTATGCCCACCGGCTTACTAGTGCGTGATGACAAGAAGGCGTTTGAGTGAACTGGGGGTTTATGAGCAAAACGCTAATCAGGGTGGGACCAAACTTTCTGAGAATGGTCCAGGCCAATTACCAGATTCCCCATGCCAGGGTTAAAGTGAATTGGGGGCTGACAAATGCGTTCTCGATAAGTCGAGGAACCAAACAAGGGTGTCCACTCCTTCCCTTGCTCTTTGCGCTAGTGGTGGAACCCCCTTTGAGCATCGGGTAAGGGACAACATTGAGATACACGGGGTCAAGTGGGTGAACTCATACCATAAAATCAGCCTATTTGCTGATGATGTGGTTCTCATGGTCACCAAACACGGAAACATTGATAACAGCAATAATGGGGGAGATACAGCCCTTCTCTGGGATCTCTCGATTCAAGGTCAACTATTCCAAGTCAGAAATACTAAGCCTCTCAATAGGGGAAGAGGAGCGGAAATGCTTAGAGAACAATGACCCATTAAGGTGGGCGACAGCCTGGTTAGATATATTTGGGTGAACTTGATGGCAACTACAAAACAGATAGTTGGGGCAACCTACCCTCTGCTAGTGAGACAAATCAACGCAGATCTTGCAAGATGGAGGGGGCTGTATGTTTATTGGCTAGGTAGAATTGCCATTGTGAAAATTAACATCCTCCCTCAACTGCTATATTTATTTCATGCGATCCCCTTGCCATTCCTGGGGAAGATGATGAAGGAGGTTCAGGAGGACATAATGGGCTTCATATGGAATAGGAAGAAACCCTGAAATGGGTGGAACATTTTATTTAGAGGTGAAAGACTGGGGGGATTGAGATGTCCCAGTGTGATGAGATATTTCCAAGCAGCACAATTAAGAGCCATGGCAGAATGGGGGAGGATGGACATCCAGACACTGGGTGGTCATGGAACAGGAAATGGTGATAGAATATCTCTGGAAAGTACCCTGGATGTGAAGGGAGGACAGAAGGGAAGGGCTTATGGAGAACCCAATCACAAGAAACACCCTGGGTATCTGAAACAGGCTGAACAGGAGGCTCAGATTGGCTCTGTGGCCATCGCTGCTGACCCCAATTTTCCAGAATTCTGCATTCCCACTGGGAATGGATTACAGCATATTTAAATGGTGGATAGCGGTAGGGATGAGGGAGATTGGAAATCTCTATGAGGGAACTGAGCTCAAAACATGTGTAAATTGCTGTAAGGGGTATGACCTGGGAAGGGAAGACCTCTATGCGTAGCAGCAGCTAAAACAATGGGTGGGTGCTCCAGCCGTGATGGAAGGGGCCACAAGGGAATTGACAGAATTGGGAAAAGCTGCTATCAGTCTCTGAGAGCAACAGCAGGCTGATAGCAGGCATCTTCAAGATCTTATTAGGAAAGGAGGGGTAGGAGAACGGGGCAGTGAGGAATAAATGGGAGGCTGGGCTGGAGAGGACATTTATGGATGAGGAATGGGGGCATTCTTTGAATGGATGGCATAGCCCATACACCTCAGTGCAGCACAGGAGCTGCAATATAGGTCGCTACGCAGATGGCACTATAATCCAGAGAAACTTCATAGGATATATAACTCACATTCACCACTGTGCTGGAGGAAACACTTTTGGCAAGAGGTGAAGTCAAATGTGGGCGGTATACCGGGTTTCGGTTAGGAAATAGATGGGGCCATGGCACTCTTGAACATACCGCCAAGTGGGGTCCCTTGATTGGGAGGGCGAGCAGGAACACTATCGGCTAATCTTTTAATGAGTGCTAGATGCTGCATAGTGAAACAGTTGAAGCAGAAGGACCCATTATACAATGGTACTACGCAATATGGGACATAGTTGACGTGGAAGAATTGACGGAGGTAGTATGGGGCACAATGGGGAGGTTTGGCAAAGTTAGGTCTCCCTTTCTTACCTATGCACTTAAAGACTTGCTTATACATTTCGAAGGGACTGAGTACATTTGGAATGTTACCGGAGGAATAGTACTGAGCCAAGGAGGGGATGGTATGGGGCGCTTGCCGTCTCTAGACTAATAGGGGGAGGTTGGGGGGCGTTATGACAGGGAGGTTTCTCTGAAGCAGCTATTGTTGGGTAAATTGGTTGTTGGTAAAAATCATTTGGAGAAAATTGTGTACATGATGTGAAAATGCACTTATGAATATTCATTTGCTAATAAAGAATTGGTTGGGAAAAAAGTCTCCTCATAGATTGCACAATTCCCCGTAACACAATCATCCCAGTATTTTTTAGTTTTGAAACATTCCAGTTTACAGACACTGTTGTAGTCCCAATTTGATTCATGACAGGTAAGTTTATATGCTACAGTCTCAAAATTATTTCTCTCCTCCTAGTTTACTAGTCTGAAATTCCCCTTTGCGCCAAGTTTGTATTTGCACAATTCCAGTATATTCCAAGTTTGCATGATTTCAGTATATTCCCGGTAATGAAATCCCAGGAGTAGATTCCAGGCATATTCCCATTGTAACAGTAACCATCTATGTTAAGTGTACACAATCGTATTACATTCTCCGTTTTAGGATTCACAGCAAATGTCTAATTTCCCTATCCCATTACACCTCCAGTTAAATAACTGGTATTCTTCTAGTTAAAAAGCACTAATGTAATGCAAAGTGTCCCGAATATCATGAAGAGCGGGGCGCAGCTGTAGAAACACAACTAGTAAAGCTAAGTCCGTAGACACAACAATGACATGCAGCATAACATGGATCGGGGCGCATGCAAGGGATGCCTTGTTTTGCACACGCCTGGGAACAAAGAACGCTTGAGATGCTGCACGTAGTAAACATATATGCTTAAAATATATCAAATGTATCAAAACATGTTCAGGAAGTAAGGTTACAAACATGTGAGTAGCGAGAAAATAAGTACCTAATGAAACTACTGCAAAGCAAGAAAACACGAGTTACATTTCAGTGAAGTGGGAAAACGTTTCTGAACAGTTACAGGTTATTATGTATTTTGTTATATGAAAACTTTGAAAGTGAACAGAAAATGAGGACATTGCACAAGAACAGTGCGTGTTATTTTTAGCGCTTCCTGACAGTTTAAACGATCAGCAGGACTTCTGAAGGAAGAGGTAAAACTGACTCTAAAGAGGATTTTAAGCGAAGAATTCCGAGAGGACAAACTACATCAATATCTTGCCTGCGACGATAACGAGATGCCACTCGGGCAGTTATAACAAAGCACATAGTAATGCCTGCCTTAAGGACCAGACCTGTCAAGCATTTGTAAAAGAGTTTTACCTATGCAAGAATAAGGGCAGACAACCTAGCAGCTCGTGCCATGGGACGTGCACATGTTGATTCTCTGTCTCAATCAGAGGCCTTTATTCTCTTGTTATATAGTTACCCAGGCAGTGCCCAGTACTTCCCACCTGTGTATAACATTGTAAAATTAGCTGAGTAAAGTTATCTCAATAAACAACTAGAATAACATGTGGGTTAATACACGATATCCTAGTCGTCCTTTGTCTTTTTTTTGTTAAAATTATGTTATTCAATCAAAGAACCGATCTTTATTTATAATCAATCCCTAAACAAGTATAAAACAAAACTGATTATGGTAAATAGCATGCACAGACGCATCATCAAACATTGTTTTCCAAAAGCAACTATTAAAAATACCAACAGTGTAATAACAATATACATTTATAAATGGAATGCAGCATATTCTAATACCGTACACAGATTTTGATCTACATGGCATCCTGCAAGGCTCTGTAAAGCAGTGCTTCCAGAAGTGGCTAGCTATCAACACAGACATATCTAAAGTTAGAAGCATTGGCCATGTTACGTATGAACACTTGCTTCTCACTTCCCGCTGTCCTTAAGTGAGAGTTGGCGAACTGTATCCGTGGCTTTGCATTGCTTTGCATTGCTTTTACATAACATAAGATCAGAGTTAACTATGCACACCCATGACTTCTTAAGAACAGTGATTAACCATTTACGTTTAAACTCTACATAGGGCCTCATTACGAGTCTGGCAGTAACCCTGCCTGTGCTACCGACGCATTGCCGCCAGACTCGTAATATTTTAGCGGCTCCTTACTCCTTACTTCCCTGTGTTACTGGGAGATTCCAAGTCTGGCGGCACAGGAAGTCAGGAGCCGGTAAAACATAAGTCCCCATTCCCACAGAGTCCAATAGGACTCTATGGGAGTGGAGACACAGAAGCACCGCATTGTTGCTAACGGTCCCTTCTAGCTGTTCCATGGCAGACATTTTTTTTTTTACTTTTTTTTTAATGTACTTCAATGGCCGACTAGTTGTAGTCCCTTCTCCCCTTCCATGGTGGCCCTTTTCTTTGTTTACTATAGCCACCATGGAAAGAGAAAACGGACTACATTTTCTGTCTGTGGCAGCCATTTTTCAAACTTTTTCAAACTTTTTTTTTCAGCTGAAAAACACAACGCGTCTCGCAGCCAGGAAAAAAAAACATTAGTACCCCAGTCTAACAGGCCGGGGTACTAATGGCAATAAGCCCCTTGACTGTGGGCCATTAACGTATACACTCGGGCCTGTAACTATGGGCCCCGGGGGTATTACCTTAGGCGGTAATGGCCTGCAGTCTCAGGGCTTATTGCCACAATAGCACTTGAGTAACAATTATAATGCTTTTCGAAATGTGAGAGTTAGAGGATGAACTGCTAGTGAAAAGTATACTGAGGTTATCATAGTGTCTGACCACCTCCAAGGTAGTGTTTGCAACACAGTATTTTAACCTTGGGCTCCTACCCTGTACACCCTTCCCAATGGTTATAACTTTAGATATGTCTGTGTTGATAGCTAGCCCCTTCTGTGAGCACTACTTTACAGAGCCTTGCAGGATGCCATGTAGATCAAAATCTGTGTATGGTATTAGCCCCATATCATCTGCAAACAAGAGAACAAGAGTGATCCATCCCCCTTTTACAGGAATATCGTTTACCAACACAGAGAGATAAGCGTTTATTAAATCGGTTGAACAAAGTGGCTTGAAAACAACCCCCATCTCACACCTGTCTCAGTATTTATTGCAATACAAAGTTCCCCCTCACCACCAATTGTTAACTTTCACAGAGTTGTACCATGAAAGGATCTCAGTAATGCAACTAAATCTAAGTCTGTTCAGTACACTAGCAAAGTTTCCCAAAGCAAACCACAAATAACAGAGCCACAATCATGTACAAGATCCACAAATGGCATGTATAATGCCTCTTTCTTTATGTTCAAATATAAAACAGCAGTTAGCACCATACGAGGGAGAAGCATCCAATCCGGTTGCTTGGATCGTGGGGCGGAATCCCACAATCCAGCTGAAATTCCGAGCAGCCAGATGGCTGCTCCCCCCGCCCTGCTATCTTCCCCCACCCTCCACTCTCTTCCCTCCCCATCCCTTGCCCTCGGGTATCCGGTCCCTTCACACACACCCCAAGCCCATTTACCTGACTCGTGCGGCGGCACCCACACCACCACTGCTGCTGCCGCTCTGTGTCCCTGCTAGCCACCATGCTTAAAGGGATTCCGGGAAAAAACAGGGAGTGATTCAGGTATTTTAAAATTCAAGGAACGCGTATCCAAAGTGCTAGGCCCACAAACAGGTCCAGTGGCTTTGTTAAGAGTCTGAGCCCTCAGTGCTGAAGTAACTTTAGATAATGTAATTTCATCAATCGGACCTTCTGAAGCCTAATTTGTTTTGTCCACCAAATGGTAGTCGATATCCCCAAGTCCACCCAGTAAAATGCTCTTCGCAGGCAGTCTTTCCCATGCTTTCTTAATTATTCATTATGTCTATGATATATACTCTCTAATAGCCTGAGAACTATGACCTGAACTTGATGTACCCTTTTTTTGCATCCCTGCAATCATTATCAAATAAGAGGTATCGATTACACGATCTATCTGTGCTATTTAAATGCAAGCAAGATTTCACTTTACAGCGCATTTCCCCAAAATTTGGAAAGGCGACTTGATCGTCAGGTGCTGAGACCTTAAATGTGACCTAATATGTACAGAAATGGCATTAATGAATGCCTTTCGCTATCTATTTATGCGCACTATTACTTTCAGTAACAGTGTCTGTGATTTATGTGGCCATACAAATATGACATGTTTCAAAAAGCCGGGGGCCAAATAAAAATAGCTTCAGAGAGAAGCTGTGTGACATGCTGTGAATGCAAAACAGCACCCTTAGTTATCGAGTGAAAGATTAACAAAGTGTTTTGTACATGCACATCTTTTTTTGGTTTAATGCAAAAGGGCTAAATCATAAGATGGGGTTGCACATGCTTCTGCTGGATGCATGCATATTGTACAATACCTATAGAAATCACAGGGAAAGCAATACATGCATGGTACAAAAACACTTACTAAATTCACCATTGATGACAGAGTGGAGGACATTGATCCTTTACAATGGGTTGAAAGAATGTGACTTAAAGACCAGATGTTGCACGGGTAGTTGGAAACATAAACCAAGGACATGTACAGGACAGAGGAATGGGATGGTGTAGAGGGTGCTGAATTAAGGAGGGAGGGGTGATGGGAAGTGTTGTGCTGTAGGGTTGTCCTTGAAGGGTAAAGGGAAATGAAAACAGTGTGATGCAGTAGCGTAGGTTGCTAGTTTACAGGTTCTTCAGAAAGAAGGACAGCTTTGAGGTCGGATTTAAATAGTGGTAGAGTTGGAGTAGTACCGAGAGGGGGAGGAAGACCATTCCAGAGGAGGGGAGCAAGGAAAGAGAGCATAAACGAGCGGGAGCACAGGGGGCTCGAGTAGTGTCAAGGAGGTGAGCTAAGGATTACTGTAACGCGCAAGGTGAAGAGTAGAGAGTGAGATCAGCAGATAGGTAGGGAGGGAGAGTTTATGAATAGTTTTGAAGATGATTCGAGGAGGTTTATACTTAGCCCTTTGTTTCATAGATAGCCAGCCAATCTGGTGCCAGGCAGAGGAGGTAGAGGTGAAGTGAGAAAGGTCGAAAAGAGTGCAGACCGCAAGTGTAGGACTTTGTCCAGAGGTGAAAAAACATAGTTGGGAAGGTCATAGAGGAGACTGGCACAACAGCAAAGCAGTCAGATCTAGAAAGGACTAAGGACAAGATTATCTGTTTAGTAGTATTGAAAGGAAAACTATGAGAGATTTTGCTTATATTGTGGAGGTTGAGACTAGCTGCAGTGGCAGATTTGGAATTGAAGAGCATGACGTTGTCTGATGGGTCGAAGATGACACCAAGGATATGAGCGGAAGCAGAGTAAAGAGAGAAGAGAAGAAGAGGGGGTGAGGAAGAGGTAGCCTGTTTGGCGGGGAAGTAGAAAACATCTTCCTTAGTGGAGTTGAGCATGAGAGAGTGAGACTCCAATATTTGATGGCAGAGCAACAGTTTGACAAGTTTGACAATAGCTTGTCGGATAAGGAATGAAAGGAAAAGAAGATCTGAGTGTCCTCAATAAAGAGTTGATAGAAGTCATACGAGGAGATCAGGGCACCAAGAGCTGAAGTATAGAGAGTGAAGAGAAGTGGACCAAGGACAGATGATTATGGAACTCAAACACCTGAAAGTGCCTGAGGTCAAGGCATGAAGCAAACTAAGAGAGAACCTTATAGCGAAGGCCAAGGAGACATAATGTAGAGAGAAGGTCAGAATGGTCAACAGTATTGAATGCAGCAGAGAGGCAGAGAAGAATAACAATAGATGAAAGGTTAACATGATGAGTGAAAGAGATGAAGATGCTGACGTTGAGGAGAGCTGTCTCAGTAGAATGTGGATGGTGGGTAGCAGATTGAAGTGTGTTCTGGAGGTTGTGAGTATCAAGGAACTCAGTGAGTTGATTAAATACTACTCACTCTAAGATTTTGGAATAGTGTTGTAGAAGAAAGTCTGGGCAAAGGTTGGCAGACCAGTAGGATCTAGACCATGTTTCTTAAGGAGATGGATTACAGTAGCTTTCTTATAGGATCAGGGAAACGTGGCATTGTCAAGAGAGGAGCTGAAGAGGGAAGGAAGATGTGGAGCAATACTGGGAGCTATGTCCTTCACAATGTGTGGTGAAAGTGGGTCATTGGAAGCACAGAAAGGGTTAGCCTCGAGGACTAGGGCAAGAATCTCATCAGGGTTGGTTGGGACCAAAGGAGATATAGTAGCAGGAGGGGAGGGAAGGAGTGGTGGAGAAAAGTGAGCAGGGGAATGGGATAGAGGGTAAGTAGCTAGGGTATTCTTAATGGTAGATATGCAGTGAGCAATATAATTTGCAGAAAGAGTAGAGAAGATGGATTTGGGTGTAGGAGGTGAGAGAACTCAGTTGAGAGACTTGTGAAGATGCCTAGGTTGGGAGGATTGAGGCAAAATGAGAGAGAGATAGAAGTCATGTTTGGCTGAGTTAAGAGTAGAGGAATAGTTTTGAAGAGCAGTGACATAGTGATGGAAATCAGAGGAGTGTCTTGACCTGTGCCAAATCTGAATCTTTTTCAGCATTATTATCTTCAGGGTGCAGATGCAAAGTGTAATCCAGGGATGTGGATGGGGGATTTAGGAGTGAGTGTAGTCATAGGCTAGTGAGAGGAGAAGGATACATAAAGAGCAGTGTTAAAGGCTTCTTCAGCAGATGGAAAGATGAGATCATTATAGGAGGAGAGAGAGTGGTGTCGGTCAGAGAGGTAGTCAGGGAGTTTGGATGAAGGAAACATGTACTTAGTAATAGTTGTAGATGGAGAGAGGAAAATCAGGAGGGGAGATTGAGGCAAAGATGATGGCGTGATCAGCAGAAGAAGGAGCAGTTGAGATATTAGAGGTGGAGTGTTGAGAGGAGATAAGAATAATGTCAAGGAAGTTTCCATTTGAATGGGTGGGCATAGAGTGGACAGAAGCGAGTGAGAGGTTAAGTAGAATAGAGTTCTAATCAGTGGATAGAGCAGCAGAGGGAGAGGGGAGGTTGAAGTAACCAACGACAATGAGACAGTGATCTAGAGGGAGAGAGTCAATTTGTTGGGAGATGTGGTCAAAGAATTTACCTACCGGACCAGGTGGCCACTAGAGAGAGATAATATGTATGCCATAGGGGCAGTGATTGTGGAGAGATTGTATTCGAATCAGGGAGAATCAGCTGGAGATAGGGGAGTAGGAGAGATAGGAGGTTTGAAAACAGTCCTACAACACCACCCCTGCTGGTGGGGCTGGGACAGTGAGTGAAGCTGTAGGCATGGTCATGAAGGGCATCAACGGTTGCAGTGTCAGAGGGAGGGACCAGGTTTCAGTAAGGGTAATGAGGTCAAGAGAATGAGAATGAGAAATGAAGATGTCAGAGGTAAATGAAGTTTTTATTGCAGACAGACTGTTCATTCCAAAGAGCAATAGAAAGAGAGTGAGATGTGAAAGCATAGTGACATTGAGTCTCTGAAATAGAGAGGCGCTGGGGGTTAATGCAAAAAGAAGTATAAAGAAGTTAGGGTTAAAGTAGGTTTAAGGAATAAAGAGAGTAGTGGACCAAGAAGAGAGGTGGTTTTTGAGGGGAAGAGATGATAGGGATGGGAAGAGAGTTGAGATGGTTCTGATTGGAGGAGAGAGAAGAAGGAGGTAAAGGAAGAGATAGCAGGAGAAGTGCGTGGTGAGGGTGAAGCTGAGAAGAAGCTATAATGGGTACGTACTGACAAGATGCAGGACACATCAAAGCAAAGCCTCACAGCAGAAGTGGCAGAGAGGCTAGTCAACTGCTGGTTTTCACCCTTCCCTGTTCCTCCCTTAACTGGGATGCCACTAGTGAGTTCAGAAGTGATGACGCATGCTCTCATCACCTGATTGTCTAGTCCATCAGTGGTTGGTCTCTCTGATTTTGTCCTTGGTGTGCTGGGATGAGGTGATTTCTTTCTCATTGGTGTTGAGCATGACTAATATTGGAAAAGACGAATGAACACTGTTTTCACCTAGAACAATTGGAACCTTTGAAAGGCTATGACCAAAATTCTGATGAAAACATAGCTAATGGGGTGGGTTGGCTTTGCAGGTACAATCGGAGCCTCTTCTCTCCTCAACAAAAGCACCTTGTTCACAACTTAGTTTGACCTAAATATCTGGTTTCAATATGATGCAGCCATTAGGATGGCATGTTTCCAATGGCCAGAAAATGAGCCATTAATGGCCCATCTCCCTGTCTTGGAATTCTGAGATTCTAAGAAATGGCTCTGACAATAATTTAATAGTAGAACTGAGGTGTTCAAATCGACATTAGACATTATTAATTTCTTTGTTGTTTTTTTAGTAAATACTACATGCCTTATCTCAGGTTTAGGTCACTTGAGACATGCACTATTTCAAACATGTACCGAGTACATTTGCAAATAATTCTACTGTGGCGGTGAGTGGCAGTCCTGCAGCACCCTCTCTGTTGGTCTATCTTCCCTGCTACAGTCTGAAGGAGGAGCCTACAACCAGCCTACTACAAACCCTTACAGCTAACGTGGAGCGGACGCGGAGTGGTGGTGAGTGTCAGTCCTGCAGTCATGACAGACTTGGCTGTGAGGGCTGCCACCCCACTATCACCCGCTCACAACGAGGAAGGGAAAAGGCTTCCGAGCACCCGTCCACATGTGAATACAGACTCTGCTCCCTCTACGGAACCATTAGAATCATTAGACTTTCTCCCGCAACTCTGTTTACAAAACAAAAACTCTATTAGGAAAGCAGAGGGACAGGCTGGAATCATTGTGCCAAAAACTGTTAAGGGGCCACGCAACTTAAACGTGTCCCCTGCTCAACAAGCAGCGCCTCTCCTAACTCCTATGTTGAGTATCTATCAAGAGCCATCGCTACCAAGCCATCCGCGTACACCCAGTGCGGCCAGTTGCCCACCTTCAGCAAGCCTCCCTCAGGGGGGCTGAGGGAGGCTGCTGATGTGGAACACGGCCCCACGGTGGTGGAACCCCCCACTGTCCTGGCTCCAGCCCAGAGGAAGCCAAGGGCTGGGGCTCCCGCCTCAATCCAGAGGCCAGGGCTCGACGATGGCGTTGGAGGCTCGGAGTCCGTCTTCCTTGACCCATGTCATTCTGCAGAGTTCGGGGCCTCAGAGGTGCCGTCCTTGAGCGAAGCTCCGACTTTCCCGGTCTGGGCTTTGATCCACGCAAAGCAACGGAGGGAGAATGCTGCCTCACTTCTGGTGAAGCTCTCTACGCGTCAGCCTCGAAGCATGACCACAAGGGGATTGCCGAGGAGGGTGGCGGCGCAATGGGCCCTGACAACAAAGCTCCCAAGCTGCCTGACAGGGCAGACTTCAGGGAGAATAACCAAGTCACCTCCAACTGTAAATCCCAAGAAACGGGATAAACCAGCGCCTGTAACCCCGTGGGGTAAAACAAAAACATGGAATACGCTGAAAACTATAAACAAAAACAAAACACAGCTGACTGTCCCCCAAAAAAACCAAAACACTCACGGCAAAAAAAAACACAACTGGGAATAAGCCAATCAGAAAATCAACCCCTCTAACTCCCCTGACGAACTTTTTTAACAAGCAGACTAATCACCTCACCAGCAATGGCTGTGAACTGTCCGATGCTGAGGTTTCAGAGGCTGTCCTGGAGAACCAACCAGCCCACAAACAAAGAAGGATTAACACCAAGAATAATGACAAGATTGTAACAAAACATGGAACTCTAAATACAAATTGGGACTCCGCTGATAAGGCGTTAGCACCCATTAGCAACCAAAACATCATAGCACCACCAGACATAGGGAACCTGGTGCCTTTAAAAGACCCTCCTCTCACAGACGCGGCCCTATCATCCTCATTCGATCCTGAGCCACGGTGACCAAACCGACCAGATGCAACGCTCCATGCACTAAGAAGTATCCAGACAGATGTTAGGCAGAATCCTGTGCAGTTCCCTTAGGAAGCACTACAGAAGATTCGGACTACAGGTGAGAGCAATAAATCCCCTTTGGTAACATTGTTATCCTCCTCTTCCTCATCTGTTTCAACAGTAACATTTTCAACATTATCCTCCTCAATGTTTGCTACATTTGCTGGGGTAGTGGGCGCTACAGCACCACCAACCAGACTTTGTTTCTCTAACAGTCTATCAATCATTTCTAATTTCTTGCCTTTGACAGGAAGATATTTCTGTCTACACAGATCCCTTAAATAATCAGCAGTATTAGTAAGGAGAGTCTCCTGGCTGTAACTTTCCATATTTTTGACTTTGTTTTAAAATACACTTTTTGTGATAGTTAGCCTTGTGGTTATTTGAACCAAGGTACTAGCAGAACTCTAAAATGTAAATCCAATACATTTATCCTCACCGCTGTACACCAGTGTTAGGCAGAATCCTGTGCAGTTCCCTCAGGGAGCACTACAGAAGATTAGGACTACAGGTGAGAGCAAATCCCCTTTGGTATCAGTCGGTGCCACAAAGATTTAGTTAGTAGATGTAGCTGAGCAGTCAGACTTATCTCAAGAGGGAGATGAGCAGTATTCAAGGTTTAAACAATAGGCCTACAGTACTATGGCGCAAGGAAACACTGTCCAAAGCTTTGTATTAAAAAGTATATATATATATTTATTGTATACACTTCTAGGAAAACACATTAATCACAGTTATCAAGCAAGTTAAAATAAGGCAACAAAAAAAATACACACTCCCTAGTTAAATTGTAGACCAAGTAAACCAGAGTGAAAACCAAGCAAAACGGCACAGTAAAAACCACACACAAGGGTTACTCTTGCAATTTCTCACAAGGGAGGGAAAGCACAAGTTACACAGAAATATCTTCTTACACACCCTAGCAACACTTCCCATAAGTTTGTGAACCAGTTCCAGCAAGACAGTGCATCAGTATAGAATATACTTAAATGAAAACTGAGCAAAATGGCACTTCACAATGTTTAGAAAGGGGAAGAAAAAGGGAGTTATAAGAAGTAGGTGCACCAAAACAGTTCTAGTTGAGAAGCAATCTAAAGAAGGCAGTTCTAACAAATTTAGCCAGAGTCAGTAGGCCTGTGCCAGAGTCAGTGGTACAGGGCAAGGGCCCAGGAGCAGAATGTTCGTGTAGCTGCAGTGAAGTCTTTGGTTAACGATTTTGAAAAGGTGGATGCAGAAGTTGAAAGACAATGTTAAGAGAGAGTGGCGGCCAACCCAACAAGTAGGTAAAGGATTTAAAACACCTTTAGTTCTACCGCAAAGAAAGGGCGGCCTGGCGGAACAATGTACCTTTAAAATAAAGAAGTGGCTCCTGCAGTGGTGGTTGTTCCTGGTAGTCCCCGCAGTTTGGGGGATCCAGCAGAGAAAGAGAGGCTCTCGTCGTGGAGGAAGGTTCGAGTTACTGCACTACCCAGGGATGAAACCAGCCGCGGTGCTGCCTGAAGAATAAAAGGTACGCTCCTTTAAATCGCGGTCCAGGTGGACTGGTCCCTGGCTATCCGGCCTCCGAGTACAGGGTGCTGGCGTTTCGACCAAGACAGGTCCAGGAAGGTGATTGGCAAACTGGTTGGCCCCACCAGCTCAAGGGAAGAAAGCTCTTGCAGATGAAGATCTTCTCTCGTCGTGTGGAGAAAAGTGGTGAGATGCTGCAGCAGGGCTTCACCGGTGGTTCAGTCGTTGCAGATGTCTTTGGCTTCTCTCCTCTTTGGCTTCTTAGTTCCAGTGGCAACATCTTGCTCTTCCAGTCCTGAGGACCCTGCTTTTATGCAAAAAGATTGTGATGCTGGAAATGCATCAGAGGGACAGGGCCTCTGAATCCTTGTCCTTTACTGCTTTTTATCGTGTGTTCTGTCATGTTTTCTGCCCAGGAGTCCATGTGGGACTCCTGGCAGTGCAGCTCTCTCTTTTGGTTTGGTGAACAGACCCATGGGATACCCTTATGGCACACATGGGTAGGGATACAACCCTGTGCCCCTAGTGTATGTTTTTGGGCACCTGTGGGTGGCCCACAGAGCAGGGTATGGGCTGGTGGCAGCTCCATGCTGAATTTGACAGGTGCTCTGGGTGTCCTCCATTTTGGGATACCCAGGCCCTGCCATTGGGATCAGTTGATTCCTGATAGGAAACAAGATGGCCCCTGTGGCCTCTTGCTTTCTATGGCCTGATACCTTGTTTCCCAAAGTCCTGGGAAGCCCTGACTCTGTCCCTTCCCCCTGACTGGCTGTTGGGTGGAAGTTCCATATATGGTGTTGTTGTGAAGGCCCAGCTAGACTGACTGGAGCCTTCCCAGTGACTGTATGTTGTGGGTACCTCCTGTGGGTGGGACCTGGGTGAATAGAGTGTGTGACCAATACACACTCCTTGTTGTGGTTGTCTGGTTTCTGGCATGAGAGACAAAGACTGAGACAGCCCTGCCCGAAACTGGCCTGAATGCAGTGTGTAGTGTTGAATGGCTGGGTACTTGTCCCAATCCACATTCCTTGTTGTGAGTGTCTGAAAGGGAGGAGTGTGGCCTGAATGCACTGTGTGCCTGATTGGCTGACTGACTGCATGAATGCCCTTCTGTATGATTGGCTGCTGAGTGTGTGCCAGCAGTGTGGATGAGAGACAGAATAGTATATCTGGGGACCTCTCACCACTGGTTCAGAAGGTTCAGGAACGTTCAGAAGCGTTCAGAAGCGTTCTGGAGCTGAGTCTCCACTCTAAGAGTAACTGGAACTGCTGATCCTCGACGTCCAGCTGGAAGAAGAAGATTTGCTGCTGCATTTGCTTCGACCGATCCGAAGGCTGCCGAAATCGTCGAAGACTGACCCTAGAGAGGACCTGGTAAGGCGCCCTCTTCCCGTGCTCCGAGGGACCATCGAGCACCGCTCCATCTTCGCCGAAGCGTCCTGGAAGACAGACCCTCGAAAGGCTGCCGACCCGGGACGGGACCGCCGAGGAGATCGAAGTGAAGCACCCGGACATCGACGCCGTCGAAAGTCCATTGCCGTCGACCAGGGTTCGCAGGTTTGTGTAACCGCTGGAGGCCCGTCGAAGTTGTGTTGCCCAGCCGTGGGAACCACTTGACGCCGTGCCACCGACGACCGGAGCCGTCCACTCCTTGGCCTAAGAACATTCGAATCGAAGGACTCCCTCGACCGCACCGTCGACCGCTTTAACCTGCCGGAGAAAGTCGAGGACGACCAACGCGCCGAGGGGAAACCTGTCGGTGGGTTTCCCGCCACCCGAAGACCACAAAGACTCGAACGACCTCCGTCTCCGCCTCCGTCTCCACAATCTTTGCGGTCCAGAACTATTGTCACCGAGGTGCCCCGTACGCCTCTGCCTTGCAGGACGCCGACGCTCCGACGCCGACGAGCACCGCTCGGACGAAGCTGCCGCCTCATCGATGCCGTTCTACCCTGTTTGTCGATGGACGTTCGATGCCCCGTGTCTCCCGCTTGAAAGGGAAGGCATTCAAGAAGGGCCGTCGATTCCCCGTCGCCGAACGCCGAGTTCCTCGACGCTTCTCGACGCCTCTCGACGATCCGTGACTCCCGCTTGAAAGGGGGTCGCTCAAGAAGGATCTGTCGACACCTCTTCGAAGGACTCCACCAGGTACATTGTGGGGGTAAAAACATTATAGGAGGGAATAAGACTTGCAGAACAATATATGGACTGGGCTTGTGATATACCTTTATTTTACAGGTTGCCCAGGTGGGGGGATCTCCACACAGAACTGTGTCTAGTGGTAGGGGCCAGTATTCTGCCTATTGCTCAACCATCTTATTTTCTCTCCTCTCTCTATTGCTGGTTTCACTCTATTGATCTGTGTGACATTGTACAGTATTGTTGATGCACTTTAATGAGATCTAATACAAAGGGTGGTACCACTTTAGAATTGTATATAATTGCCATTGTTGATTTTCCTGAGTACAAAGTGAGTTATTATGATAAGTGTACATAACCTTGAATATTGATTATATAAAGACTGTGTTCTAACCAATACAGTGTGTGGACATTCCTTTGTGGGGGCTTGGGGACTACACTGTACTTAAGAACCAGCCTGCATCACCTCCTGAGAAGCTAGGCCTTGATTGCTCGACCATTGCTACCGTACTAGAGAATCTTGGCTGGGGTCCTCTGTGCCTCTCTTCTACCATATAGAGAGCAGAAGTACAGACACCCCCCACCGGTCCTTTACAGCTGGTGGCAGTGGTGGGATGCTTATGGTTTTAAGAATCAGTGTATAACCGTGCCACTTACAAAATATCTGCACTTTATTAAATGAAGGTTTAGTTGTGTACAAGATAACTGCATTACAAACAATGGAGTCTATTGCAAATGGCAAATTGACTCGGATGAGCTTGGAGGCTCTCCAGAGTGCTTGTGAAGCCAGGGAGTTAGACTTTGTGGATAAGTCTAGGGCTGAGTTGATAGCTGCCCTGGTGGACTACCAGACTGATAGTGAAACTCTTAATGAAGGGGGGAATGCAACCAATGAGGACTCTGCCCCTGGGGTTTCTGCTGAATCTGTGTCTGGGAATGCCGCCATTCCTGCTGCCTCTGTTCCAAACCCCAGCAATTCCTTGGAGCTTGAGTTTTTAAGGATGAAATTGGCCTTTGAATACCGCAAGCTGGAAATAGATGCTGAACTTAAGAAAGAGGAGTTGGCTCAACAAGTGGAGCTCAAGAATAGGGATCTTGAACTCAAGAGCCAGGACACTGAATGTCAGAGAATCCAGCTAGAGAAAGCTAGAGTGGAGACTTCAGCTAAAACCAGTGAGAGTGTCAGGTCCCCAGCCACCAAGTTTATGAAAGATTTGGTTGGTGTATTTGTGGAGGGTTCAGATATCCTCCAATGGATTGAAGCGTTTGAAATGGCTTGTGCGATTCATGATGTTGATAAAAGAGATTGGGCTAAGTGTTTGTTAAGCAGAGTGCCTCAAACCGGATATGACTGTATTCTGAAGCTGAGTGTGGAAGAAAGGGGTCAGTATGAGTGTATGAAGTCTGCTTTGATTGCCAAGTTTGGCAAGACACCTACCCAATACCTTAGAAGGTTCAGGGATTTTAAGAAAAGAGAGAATGTGTCTTGGATTGACTGGGTGAGTGCTGCGCACATGAACATGATGGGGTGGATCGATGGATACAAGGTTAAGACTTTTGTTGAATTGTCCCACCTCTTGTTCTTTGAGCATTTTTCTGAAGCCTGTTCACCAGAGCTGCGTCAGTATGTGGCTGACCAGAAAATTTTGGACCCCTTTAAGCTGGCTAGGTTGGCTGACAAGTGGGTCTCCCACCGGGTGTCCCCTAAGGACTCCAGTGGGAAGGACAAGGACAAAGAAAAGGGGGCCTCTCAGAAAGCTGAGGAGTCCCACAAGCAGTCACAGTCGGGTAAACCAAAACCTTCCTCTCCTAAGACCCAAGAATCTAGTGGGGATAAGTCATCTGTGGGTGGGAATAAGAGTAGTGGTCCACCTGCTGCAAAGCAGGCTCCCAGTGGTTCCAGTACCGTACCCCGCACTCCTGGCGCTTGTTGGGACTGTGGGGCTCTGGATCACAAAAGGGGTGACCCCAAGTGTAAAGGTAAGGCACTTGGAGTACAGGCTGTCAGCCTGACCTACCCTTACCCCGTGTCTGAGGTGGAGGCCACTGTCCTCCCCTCCTCTACCGGGATCACCTTTGGTGCTCCGGTAGAGATTTCCTTAGTGTCCCTTGGGGCATGGGACCAGTATGCAGAAGTACTGGCGACTATCCCACAGAACACCCGTAGGTTTTTGAGAAGTGTCCTCTTGAATGGCCAGCCTTCTACTGGTTTGAGAGACACTGGGGCAAGCATGACAGTGGTGGACAGGACCCTGCTCAAGCCAGAGGACTATGTAGGTGCTCCTCTGAGAACCACCAGGTTAGCTGGTGGGCCTCCCAAATTATCACCTGTAGCCTTAGTCACACTCATGATTGGAGACAAGACAGCAAAGCTTCCTGTCCTGGTTCAGGACAATGTCCCTGCTAACATTCTGTTAGGAAATGATCTAGTAGAGTTGGGGTTGATCTCGGATGGTCTTCCCATGACTACTGCTGCAGTCACTAGGTCACAGGTGACACCGGGTCTGGCTGTGAGTCAGGTACCCGAGCCAAAGGCGAGGCCTAAGGCAAGAAGAAGGAAGACCAAGAAGGCCACCTCTGTGGAGGGAACACCTTCTCTTCCTGCTGTTCCGACAGCACCCATTGGGATCCATGTTCCGGACGGGCTGGGTCCAGTGGAAAACCCAAACTCAACTCCTGTGGGAGAAGAGACAGAAGACTCTCCTGTGGGAGAGGTTCTCAACCCGGAGGACCATCCCGACCTTCAATGCTTGTTAGCTGAAGGGGGACCCTCCCGGGCAGACTTCTGTAAGGGACAGAGAGAGTGCCACTCTCTCGAGGGACTGAGGAAACAGGCCCTGTCCCAGGCACAAGGAGAAGTGCCTAGGACATTCCGGATTTATTGGGAGGGTGAGCTCCTTGTTAGTGAGCCCACTAAGCCTGAACCTGGAGCCCTCAAGAGGTTGGTGGTACCCCAGGTTTACAGGCCCTTCCTACTGCAGTTGGTGCATGAGGTGCCCTTGGCTGGTCATCTTGAGACCAAGAAGACTAAGCAGAGGCTCTCTGCCCATTTCTACTGGCCACAAATGGGAGTAGAGGTGGAGTCCCACTGCAGGACCTGCCCAACTTGTCAGTTGTCTGGCAAGACTGGAGGCAGGGTCATTGCCCCACTGCAGCCATTGCCAGTGGTTGGCACACCATTTGAGAGGGTGGGCATTGACATCGTCGGTCCCCTTGACCCTCCCACTTCAGGTGGACATCGGTTCATCCTGGTCTTGGTAGATCATGCCACGAGGTACCCTGAGGCAATACCCCTTCGGACGGTTACTGCCAAGGTGGTTGCCAGGGCTCTCCTGGGCATTTTCACCCATGTTGGATTCCCCAAGGAGGTTGTCTCTGACAGAGGATCCAACTTCATGTCTAGTTACATGAAAACCATGTGGAAAGAGTGCAGGGTAACCTACAAGTTCTCCACCTCTTACCACCCCCAGACCAATGGTCTGGTTGAGAGATTTAATAAAACTCTCAAGGGCATGCTAGGGGCTTTGGAAGAACCCCTAAGGAGGAAATGGGATCTCCTCCTGCCATGCCTGCTGTTTGCTTACAGAGAGGTACCTCAAGAGGGTGTTGGTTTCAGCCCCTTTGAGTTACTCTTTGGACATCCCGTGAGGGGGCCACTCGCCTTGATCCGAGAAGGCTTGGAAGCCACCCCTCCAGGTCCCGCCAAGCAAGTGGGAGACTATGTGTTAGGCCTCAGACGGAGGATGACACAGATGATGGGTCAGGCAACAGCAAATCTCAAGGCCAGCCAGGAATTGAATAAATACTGGCATGACCTTAAAGCCTCGCAAATAGATTGGACTCCGGGACAGGAAATCCTTGTGATGGAGCCTACCAAGCCTAGAGCTTTGGCAGACAAGTGGACTGGACCCTTCAGGATCATCTCCAAGATGGGCGAAGTCAATTATCTGGTTGACATGGGAGCCTCTGGGGTAGCCCCTCAGATATTCCATGTCAACAGGCTCAAGCCTTTCCACCGGCGAGCAGAAGTCTCATGTCTCTTGCTAGCTTCAGGGCAAGAAGAGGATGAGAGTGAGCCCCTTCCTGATTTGCTGCATAGCAACCCTCAGGATGGCTCAGTGGAGGGAGTACATCTCTCTCCGGATTTGACAACAGAGCAACAGAGGGCCTGCAGGGCTTTGCTCCAACAGTATGCCTCTCTGTTTTCACTGACGCCAGTCCTCACACCGTGGTGTAGGCATGAAATTGACACTGGTGACAGTGTGCCTGTCAAAAGCAGGTGCTACCGTATGTCAGATACCGTCAAGAACCACATCCAGGCTGAGGTCGCCAAGATGTTGGATCTGGGTGTTATTGAACCCTCAACCAGTTCCTGGTCCAGTCCAGTGGTCCTTGTCCCCAAGGCAAGTTCCCAGGCGGGTACCAAGGATTGGAGGTTCTGTGTGGACTACCGAGGAGTCAATGCCGTCACCAAAACTGACGCGCACCCATTGCCCAGGGCTGATGAGCTCGTGGACACCATAGGTGCGGCCACATTTGTGAGCACCTTTGACCTTACCTCAGGCAATTGGCAAATAGCTCTGACGGACCATGCCAAGGAAAAGACGGCCTTCGCAACACCTGAGGGACTCTACCAGTTTAGAGTCATGCCTTTTGGGTTGAAGAATGCCCCTGCCACCTTCCAGAGATTGGTCAACCATGCGCTCAGTGGGCTGGAAGCCTTTTGTGTGGCTTACTTAGACGACATTGCCGTCTACAGTTTCACCTGGGAAGAGCATTTGACACATCTGGATAAGGTGTTGCAGGCCTTGAAAAGGGCTAACCTCACTATCAAGGCCACCAAGTGCCAGATAGCTCAGGGGAAAGTTACCTATCTTGGTCATGAGGTAGGAGGGGGTCAAATCCAACCTCTCTCCAGTAAAGTACAGGATGTACAGAACTGGGAGACTCCCACTACTCAAACCCAGGTGAGAGCCTTTTTGGGCCTCACTGGGTACTATCGCAATTTCATGGCAGACTATGGAACCATAGCTGCACCCCTGACAGCTCTAACTTCACCCAAACAGCCTAGGAAGGTTAATTGGACCGAAGACTGTCAGAGGGCCTTTGATGGCTTGAAAGAAAGTCTGTGTAGGGCACCTGTGTTGTGTGCGCCTGACTACAGCCGACCCTTTATCGTCCAGACGGATGCCTGCGACACCGGAATTGGAGCTGTCTTGTCCCAGTTAGATGACAAAGGGAGAGAACATCCTATCATATTCATCAGTAGACAACTCAAGGGTAGAGAACTTAGGTGGGCTACTGTTGAAAAGGAGTGTTTTAGCATAGTTTGGAGCCTTAGGTGTTTTAGGCCCTACCTTACGGGGTCTACCTTCAAGGTCCAAACAGATCATAAGCCCCTGAAGTGGCTTATGCAAATGAAGGGTGAGAATCCGAAATTGCTCAGGTGGTCCATTAGCCTGCAAGGGCTAGACTTCACCATAGAGCACAGACCAGGGAAGAGTCACGATAATGCAGATGGCCTTTCCAGAAGGTATGTTGACCGTCTGGATGAGGGTGTCTATCCCGTGGGAGATTAGACACCCTCCACCTCAGTCTGGGGGGGGCGACTGTGATGCTGGAAATGCATCAGAGGGACAGGGCCTCTGAATCCTTGTCCTTTACTGCTTTTTATCATGTGTTCTGTCATGTTTTCTGCCCAGGAGTCCATGTGGGACTCCTGGCAGTGCAGCTCTCTCTTTTGGTTTGGTGAACAGACCCATGGGATACCCTTATGGCACCCATGGGTAGGGATACAACCCTGTGCCCCTAGTGTATGTTTTTGGGCACCTGTGGGTGGCCCACAGAGCAGGGTATGGGCTGGTGGCAGCTCCATGCTGAATTTGACAGGTGCTCTGGGTGTCCTCCATTTTGGCATACCCAGGCCCTGCCATTGGGATCAGTTGATTCCTGATAGGAAACAAGATGGCCCCTGTGGCCTCTTGCTTTCTATGGCCTGATACCTTGTTTCCCAAAGTCCTGGGAAGCCCTGACTCTGTCCCTTCCCCCTGACTGGCTGTTGGGTGGAAGTTCCATATATGGTGTTGTTGTGAAGGCCCAGCTAGACTGACTGGAGCCTTCCCAGTGACTGTATGTTGTGGGTACCCCCTGTGGGTGGGACCTGGGTGAATAGAGTGTGTGACCAATACACACTCCTTGTTGTGGTTGTCTGGTTTCTGGCATGAGAGACAAAGACTGAGACAGCCCTGCCCGAAACTGGCCTGAATGCAGTGTGTAGTGTTGAATGGCTGGGTACTTGTCCCAATCCACATTCCTTGTTGTGAGTGTCTGAAAGGGAGGAGTGTGGCCTGAATGCACTGTGTGCCTGATTGGCTGACTGACTGCATGAATGCCCTTCTGTATGATTGGCTGCTGAGTGTGTGCCAGCAGTGTGGATGAGAGACAGAATAGTATATCTGGGGACCTCTCACCACTGGTTCAGAAGGTTCAGGAACATTCAGAAGCGTTCAGAAGCGTTCTGGAGCTGAGTCTCCACTCTAAGAGTAACTGGAACTGCTGATCCTCGACGTCCAGCTGGAAGAAGAAGACTTGCTGCTGCATTTGCTTCGACCGATACGAAGGCTGCCGAAATCATCGAAGACTGACCCGAGAGAGGACCTGGTAAGGTGCCCTCTTCCCGTGCTCCGAGGGACCATCGAGCACAGCTCCATCTTCTCCGAAGCGTCCTGGAAGATAGACCCTCGAAAGGCTGCCGACCCGAGACCGCCGAGGAGATCGAAGTGAAGCACCCAGACATCGACGCCGTCGAAGTCCATTGCCGTCGACCAGGGTTCGCAGGTTTGTGTAACCGCTGGAGGCCCGTCGAAGTTGTGTTGCCCAGCCGTGGGAACCACTTGACGCTGTGCCGCCGACGACCGGAGCCGTCCACTCATTGGCCTAAGAACATTCGAATCGAAGGACTCCCTCGACCGCACCGTCGACCGCTTTATCCTGCCGGAGAAAGTCGAGGACGACCAACGCGCCGAGGAGAAACCTGTCGGTGGGTTTCCCGCCACCCGAAGACCACAAAGACTCGAACGACTCGACGCCCTTGCTGGGCATCCGTCTCCACATTCTTTGCGGTCCAGAACTATTGTCACCGAGGTGCCCCGCACGCCTCTGCCTTGCAGGACGCCGACGCTCCGACGCCGATGAGCACCGCTCGGACGAAGCTGCCGCCTCATCGACACCGTTCTACCCTGTTTGTCGACGGACGTTCGACGCCCGTGTCTCCCGCTTGAAAGGGAAGGCATTCAAGAAGGTTTGTCGATTCCCCGTCGCCGAACGCCGAGTTCCTCGACGCTTCTCGACGCCTCTCGACGATCCGTGACTCCCGCTTGAAAGGGGGTCGCTCAAGAAGGATCTGTCGACGCCTCTTCGAAGAACTCGACTCCACCAGGTACATTGGGGGTGTAAAAACATTATATGAGGGAATAAGACTTGCAGAACAATATATGGACTGGGCTTGTGCTATACCTTTATTTTACAGGTTGCCCAGGTGGGGGGATCTCCACACAGAACTGTGTCTAGTGGTAGGGGCCAGTATTCTGCCTATTGCTCAACCATCTTATTTTCTCTCCTCTCTCTATTGCTGGTTTCACTCTATTGATCTGTGTGACATTGTACAGTATTGTTGATGCACTTTAATGAGATCTAATACAAAGGGTGGTACCACTTTAGAATTGTATATAATTGCCATTGTTGATTTTCCAGAGTACAAAGTGAGTTATTATGATAAGTGTACATAACCTTGAATATTGATTATATAAAGACTGTGTTCTTACCAATACAGTGTGTGGACATTCCTTTGTGGGGGCTTGGGGACTACACTGTACTTAAGAACCAGCCTGCATCACCTCCTGAGAAGCTAGGCCTTTATCGCTCGACCATTGTTACCGTACTAGAGAATCTTGGCTGGGGTCCTCTGTGCCTCTCTTCTACCATATAGAGAGCAGAAGTACAGACACCCCCCACCGGTCCTTTACAAAGATCCCCATTCATACAGCCTAGCTGTCGCTCACACAGTGGAGAGGTCATCTTGGCGGGAGACCCTCCAGCCTATCAGGATAGAGTGCAACATGGGTTGCGGAGGCAACCCTGTCCAGGGGGTCATACTCCCCCTCCCACACAACAAACCCACCCCAGACTCAGTGGCGCCGAAAGGAGGGCTTCTTGGCAGAAGCCCGTCAAAAGGAAGAACAAAGGATCCCCGACCTGGGTTAGGAGTTCAGAGAAAGACACAAGAAAGAAGCTATGTTAAAGTTCTGGCAAATAAGACCTACCGGAGTAAAGTTAATATAAAAATAAACCGGCTGTATGTTAGAGGCTGTCAGAAAAAGTGGTAGCCTTGAAGCATCGGAAAATCCCATAGGGAAATATTCACAGTCGAATATTTACGGTAGTAACCACTGCCACCAGTCAGAAACTTTAGAGAGAGGGACTGTACGGTACCCTCTCGAAAATGAACATAAGGGACAAACTATTAACCCTTCCCAGTACCTCCATAGTAAGGTGGGTTGTACTGGTTTAGTTCACAAAAATTGACTAGTAAAGTCAATGGGGACTTTACATGCCCTGGGAGACAGTATTTAGTCCCAGAGTATGGAGTCTATGTTTGGGGGTCGCTACGACACCCCTGTGTCACTGCATGGAGGGTGCTGTGTAACACATGTGAATAAAGATGGTTCCTATGGAGGTGAGAAAAACCCCATAGACATTAAACACAAAAACAGCTTAGAACATACATAGCAAAAATGCCTAAGAGTGGGAACAAGAGTCTCACTCTTAGCAGGAGAAAAGAAACAAACCCTTCAAATCCAGCAAAGCTGCTGGGGGACTCCATAGGTAAGGGAAATTAGCCATATAATGAGAATTCTTCCTAACAACAGAAGCCCTCACTGATGAACTAACCCTAGAGGACTCTGTCATGCCGTAGACAAAGCCAGCACATCTCATAAGCAGTATCTGCCGGGGCCCCAAGAAAGCCAATCGGAAGAGAAAGAACCTATAAGCGACTCAAATTCAAACGAGGCCAGCCCCTCGGACCAAAAGGGTACAAGTCTCAGCAACAGTATCATTGAACCAGAAGTCCAAGAAACTTCGCCACCAGAACCATCACCGTCCTGCAGACCCAAATGCACAGAAAGGCATGTAGACCTGCCCAAAATTAACACTACCCAGAGCCCTCTCCGCAGATTCTATCTAGATTGCCCACTCAACCAAAAAAACTTCAGTTGGGCACAACCACTAAATACACTCCAAAAAAACGGAAATGTTCTCCATAATGTCAGCTATTACCATCTCATTAGAGCCCTTCATGAAACTTTATTAGTCAATTTCGGACACAATGAAAGATCATCCCACGCTTCAAGCAATGATTCACACAAAGGTAATATACCTTGAAGGTTACATAATGGCGCAAGAGGAATGAGCCAAACAGACAAATTCAACTCTTGAGACATTAACAACACGCCTCTTGTCCACGGAAAAGACATTAACAGAACGGGAAAAACAAATTCCTCCTTTTATAGAAAAACGAAGTCCTACTGTGCTACCACCGCGAGTCATCGATTTGACATCTACAAATAGGACCTATGTACCTCCACTTATAGAGGAGCCAGTTATAAAGACACTAAAGAAAACAAATCTAGCCTCTGTTTCTACGGCAAAAGACAAAGAAGTCGTACTCTTGCTCATAGAGTGCGTCTAACATCACATAAATAAGTCACCACAGAAAGAATCTCATGATCAGGCTTATGCAATATTCAACAAAATACAGATAAGACATGACAAGCCCCAGGAAAAGGCCCTAGGCGCAAGGCCCAAGCACCCATCCAAAGTGAAGGCAGTAAATATTGCTGCAGAAAGTTGCTCTAAACCCACATCACCCCCTACAACTGTATTGAAGCCCCAATTGAAAACCAAACAACCTCTCCAGCATGGGCTCGCTTGTGTGGACAACCAATGTCCATCGCCTACAACTACAGAAGACTTCCTGGAGCACCAATCTTTAATGGACATTAGTCAACATCCTGATGATGAACCGTCTCCACCGATTAGGATCCAGACCACGCCAGAATACCAGCTGATCACGATGCCTATCACCCAACACTCAGGGCCTCATTACGACCCTGGCACTGACGGAATAAAGGGGGCCGGTATGGGACCGGCCCCTTTCATTCCGTCAGGGCTGATTACGAGGTTCCCTTTCCGGGACCCAGATCAGACATCTGGTAAAACCAGACATCTTTTCAGGGTCCCGCGAGGGGACAAGGGAGGTAACAACGGGACACATGTAATGTGCCCATTGTTACCTCCCTCCCCATTACCATTGAGCCCTATGGGGGTTCAAATGGGAATGGTTCCTGCAAGGAGGACTTACCGGGTCCTCCTATGTCAGAATGAACGGGTAAGTCCCCATTGCAGAAACCCGGTATTGGAGCCCGGTTTGGGGGCAGCCATGGTGCTAATAGCACCATGGCTACTTCCAAACTCGTAATGAGGCCTTCAGTCTCTAGTAGTCCAGGTCCCAAAGACACTGTTTCGCTGCCCTTCCTTACACTGGACGAATGTAGAAACAAACTAATTAAGAAAGCATCCCAAGAGACGAACAGTCACCCCGAAAGACACACAGAACCTCAAAAGCAATCGGACACGCAGAATACTCGTAATGTAAAATGTTATATCCAAGAGTTGAAACAAAAGAAATGAGAAACCAGAAGAAAATCCTCTGAAACAAATTCAGTTTCTAAACATCGATCAGGAAGGAAAGACTCAACGAGCTACAGAAAACGTACTTCCAATACTCGATACAGATCAAGAACTGAGAAATATCGGAACCTTACGAGAAGTGACACATCTCCCTACAGGTGGATCCTGAAACTGGAACAAATCCAAAAAAACGACGATGAAGTTAACTTAAACAGAAGCTTGGTCCTGAGGCTGCTCCACTACATTCCAAAGTTGCAACAAATTAAATCTGATGATTTAAAAATAGTGGAGCCGAGCCACAGTCGTGGTAAGGCTAGAAGCCTCCTAAACATTACATCTACCACAATCAAAGATCTCCTAAAGCGAGAAAAAGACAAACTACTAAGATTGGGCTACCTTCTATCCGAGTGCAAAGATGAAAAACCAACCACCCTAAGAGCCCTGAAGAGGCCTTCAACTAACATAAGCAAACCATCATGGTTGGCAAACAAGGAAGGGGACCTATATTCGAAGAGAAACGACCATCGCTCGACTCCACTTACAGAAGATTATGACAGTGGCGAAGCTCGCACTAAATACAAGCGGACAAAGCAACCATCCTCCAAGCGAGCTCAGAGTAGGACTGAGGAAACCTCTCAAGCAATGGTTACAAGAGCTAAACAAAGCCTCCCATACCCAAAAACAGAAAAACACAAGTACTCCCATGCAGAAATAAAAGAAATGGATTACAAAGAAACAAAATGAACATTTACTCAAGAAACACTTGGAAATAGCCTCCTGACGGTTTCCAATGAAACTAGTATGAAAAAACACAGCTTTTGGTCCTGGCTCCTGAAAGCATTAACCCTGCAGCGAACCAAATATCAACTCAAGTTCACAGAACCACAAGGACAGGAGGACTCACGGCCAAACTTTTCCACCGACGACCTAAGACTGGGCTGTTGGAACACCAGGGGTTTTCTCCATCTAATGCTCACTACGATATCCTGTGCTTCCAGGAAACCTGGTTAACAAAAATCCCAGTCCTGGATGGATACGAAATAATCTTGGCCCCGGCAAAAAAAGGACTCATGGGGCGCCCATCCTCGGGATTGCTAACCACCTGCAAAAGTGGTCAGGGCCTCTCGACGAAAGAAACATTAGCAGCAAACCAATTTTTACTTGCAGTGCTAATGATATGGAAACAGAAGCCAGTTTTTTCTAAAATCATCCAGGACACCAAAATTGCCTTGCTCAACGTTTACTGGAACCCAGCAGTACTTACGTCTGCACAATTCCTCGATACAATTGAGAATACAATTGACTCGATCCTAGCAGTACACCAAACTTATCATATCTTAATATGCGGAGACTTAAATGCCATCTGCACCTCTCCACATCTTAAATCCAATTCTACGCAAGCGGAGCATAGAGGCACATTATGGCTCAATTTGATTCACTCAAGAAATCTGCACAACTTAGACACAATCTATAAAGTGGGAGAACGCCTTTCTATGTGGACTAATGGCAATCTAACCTCCACTATTGACTACATCTTTGTCTCCACCCAATTCCTCCAGATGACGTCTTTCAAAGTCATTCAAACCAAAGCCAGCGACCACAATCTTTTGCTGACAACGTGGAAGAATCCCACCCGGACCGACCAAAGAACCAAACATACACTGGAAGTGAACAACTAGCGAAATAGATTAAAACTATCTGAAAAAAGCATCCACAAGCTGACCCAGAGATATACGAAGGATGAAACTTTTGACGGTACTATGGCCCGCTACTGACGGTGTACCACAAACCAGCTAAAGGAAAACTATCGGCATCCTCCCAGAAAAAACATACATACGACAAGGCCATGGTCCTCAAAAGCCAAGAGCTCAGGAGACTAAAAAGAATAGCGACCAAAATGAATCTGCATCAAGCAAAATAAGCCATCGCAGAAGCAGTTAAAACCTATCGCTCATGGGCAAAAGCGCAACTTTGGCAACTCTACCAACTCTACCAACAAGATGCAGAAGCTCTGCTTAAAGCAATCTGCAGCAACAACTCCAAAGAATTCTGGTCCTTTTTGGGATCTACGGCGCGACTTCAAATGGAATTGGGGAGCAACCTGGGTCAAAAACTTCACTAATCCTTATCAAGCCACAGTAGATTCTGAATGGATCGGTACAGGAACATGCTGGAGCGTTAATCCTACAGCCCCAGACCTGACAGAGCCCTTGAATAAAGTCCAACACAAACCACAAGTAGATCCAACTAAATGGATCAAATTTGACAATCCAATTGAAATAGTGGACCTCCTAAAAAGTTGAAAAACCCAAGAGCACCGGGCAGTGATGGCATCACGAACATTGACCTGAAGGCCCACCCCGTGGAATGGGCAAAATTTATGAATGAATTCTTCATAAGATGTGCAGACTCAAAATCAATTTCGACTTCCTGGACTTCTGCCATCTTAGTGCCTATTTTCAAAAAAGGAACCCACAATGACCCGACCAACCACTAACCTATTGCACTATTAGATCCGATAGGAAAAATCTTCGGCTCCCTGCTACTAAAACAATTCCAGAGCTGGGCCTCAAAAGCAGTGTGAAACATTGATTTCCAGTCAGGATTTAAAAGGAATACAGGTACAACGATCAACATCTTGTTAATAACTATCCTGAAGAACAAAGTGTTGGAGGGGGGCTCCAGACTATCCACCGCGTTCATAGATTTATCCCAGGCATTCGACCGGGTAGACAGTGATCGCCTTTGGGCAAAACTGTCACACTGGGAATGCCCGAAAAAAATCTTGGAGCCTATCAAAGCACTATATACTAACACCAACGTAAAGGTTCGTCTGAACCAGCAAGGATACCTGTCAGCCTCGATCCCGACATACCAGGGAGTCAAACAGGGGTGTCCACTGGCCCCAGCTCTGTTCCTCGCGTACATAGGAGACTATAAGCAATCTGAAGACTTGGTACGATCATTTCCTCTGAATCTAAAACAAACAAAAATTAGCAGACTACTTTACTCAGATAACCTAATTATATATATAGAAGCGCTCTTTTGGAGAACAAATTTGGGCTTACCCAAAATCTGCACCAACCGCACTAATAAGGCGGGAACTCAGCTTACTTGAAGGCCACAGTGAATAACAACTCCTTGATGCTTTACAGAAAATGTGTGATGCCAGACAGCACTTACCTGTATACTGTGATAAATAAAGCTCTGAGAGACTCCAATTCTGAAATGCTGAAATGATTGAAAAATGATAATCAGCTTCTGCTGGAATCAATACTGTGTGGAGAAGATGATTTAATCAACAACCCGGTCAAAGTTCTGAAGAAATTAAAAGAATTGGACTGGATTGAGACATTAAAAGAGGCAGACGGATGCAAACTCACCACACACATGCCCCTTACTTGGAAAATGCTAAACGATATCCAAGGATACATCAAGATATTCCCAAATTAGAGGACTTTCAGCGACAAACACCTGTAGAATTTGTAAAGCCATAAACAAGAAAGAAACTATCTGCCATCTCTTCTTATCTTGCCCAGGTACAGAATGGGTGAGGTCCCAATACGTTAAGTCCTTCTTCTCAAACCCTCTTCTCGGAAATGAAGAAACTCTGTGGGCCAGAATGATCAGTGGAGATAAAGCAATGTGGCAAACAGCCACTTTCAAAATTTTACAACATATAACATCAATTCTACAAGAGACCTCGAATAATACAACACTGGAAACGCAAGTTTACCTAGGAGAATAGACCTTGATTCCCGGTTTATCCTGTCTCCTCTGCAATTACTTCCGACATGGATGTCGCCGACTTAGATGAGACCATGCTGAGAAAAATTTGGAAGTTGTAAAAATCAATTTGTTTGATTAAAAACAACAATACAATAAAAAAAATGTACTTCTACAAACCATCATAATCCTTTGGCCTGATTAAAGCTCACACAATGTGTCTGGGAAGACGCTCAGCATTCTTTCTGGTGTGGTTGAATCGCAAGCTGAATCTGGCTGATAGGTCCTCCAGCCTCATATTGACTTGGAGCTCCACTTGGGAGTCTTGAATCTCATCTTGAATCATGTATTGACTCTTTCAGCCAATCAAAGTTTTTAACATTCCTGAAGAATGTTTGATCCTCTCTAAAGTGTCCAGATGAATTTCAAGTCCTTTGTCGGGTGGTTTTGGGATCTGCCAGCCATTTCAATTAGGGCAGGCTTGCAATTAGAAGGTGTTGAGAGCATTCTGCTGAGATTTGAGTATTTTGGTGTTTGTTTGTGTGTAGTTTGCTGTTGTTGGTAGAGCCTTTGTTGCATGTTTAGTATTTGTGTACCACTTTGTCTAGTTAGTGTTTGGTATTTGCTCAGTGTGTTGTTTGACTCCCACTTTTAAATAATAGCAAAAAGAAAAGAAACCACAACCCTTTCCTTGGTCCACATTAGCAGATCGCAGAACGATCCCAGAACGTGTTTTACCATTTTTCAGTTTTCCCCTGTAAGTTTGTTGCTGTCATCTCTCCATGTGTTTCTAGTGTTGGTTTGTCATTCATGTTGTGTATCCCTGACGTTAATTGTGACTATTATTATTGTTTTGTGTGCTGTCATGTTCTTTGGTTTTAGTGTTTCTTGGAGTAGTTAATTTGTTCTCTGTGTTCTTTTGGTTCCAATTCTCTGATATTTATTTTAGTTTTAAATTCCAATCACATGTAAGTGATTTCAATCCGGCACACACCCAAGTCAACGCCTAGCGTGTAGTGCACAACTGAAATCCTTATTTATTTTTGTCTAAAAGTTCTTTATTCTGAACGATGTACCACTCATATCACGCCCCTCTCCTGGAACACCCCCGGTCACACTGAAACAGGAATCAGGCTGGTTTGCAAAGTTAAAATATTTATTTATGTATTTACAATTTGAACAGACTATGTTTTAATGGGTACACAATAATCACCAATGTGGTGATGTAACACTGAATAATCTCTTCAATACACAAGGAGTAGTAGTGAGCAAAACAATTCAGCACAGAAATAATACTTTTGTGTGTGTGTTCAGATCAGATAGCACTAAGATTATAAATTCCCCCTGCACACTCCTCAACCCCCCAATAGGCAATGTAAACAGATAGGAGGAGAGAGCAAGTATTCAGAATGGTAAAATTCAAACAAAATAGCAATCCCACTTTCCCCCAGCAAACACAAGAGAAACAGAATTGACTGACAAGTTGTCAGAATGGCTTTTAAAGTTATCTTGAGAATGGATCAGGCAAAAACAATAAATATGATCTAAATTACTGAAATTGTTATAAATTCTTATGGGAGCCACTTTGGATAGTTGCACACAAACACAAGCAATGATTTAATACCAAGAAACAATTTGAAATCTTAAAATTCAAGTCGGAAGCAATCAAAAGCTGTTTTACATGTGTCAGAATTTCCCTACACGTAAATTTGCGGCAAACTTTTCACTGTGCAATAATCGCGATAACGGGTGAACCGTATGGAATTGGAATGTGCTTTTAGAGGTGATTTAAAGCTGTGGATGTTAGCTACAAGCAGAAGTTGGAATTTTGTTTCGAACATTAAAACTGAGGAAGTTCTGGACTTTTAGTGGAGGTCATTTTTTCAAGATGGGCGCAAGAATGGGAAACAGGAATGCACTTTTAAAATGACAAATGGGTTTCTTACACTAGAGGATGACTATGAACAACACAAATACCACACAGGAACACAGCCACTTGATCAGAATGACTACCTGCAGAGGAAACTCACCTTCTTCAGATGAGAAAAGATCAGCGCAAAGATAGTTTTAGCAATACTAGTATAGGAGGAAGATAGGAGGGATGGATAGAGAGTTCCGATAATTCAAAAGTACTCCTAACAACACAGGTTCTGAATACAAGATAGGATGGGTTAAGATAGGGATTAACTAAGCGAGGTACATATGCTAGTGACACAGTTCTATCTATAGATACTCACTGGATATGTTTTTAAATGGAACCGTCAGGATTCTGGTCAGTCAAGATTCTGATCAGCAAATTGGATCTGGTTCTAGGACAGACGACTGGGCACATCAGATTGGATCTGCAATCAGCAAGGCACTCTGGTCACAGCACGGCACAGGACGGGACTGAATCTGCAATGCACTCTGGTCACAGCACGGCACAGGACTTGATTGGATCTGCCCTTTTTGGTTCTGATGATAATTATTTTCAGCAGGCAAGCAGTACACCGCAGCCCAGCTGTATGTTGATGCTTCCCCTTAGGTTGGTGGGGTTCTAGTTCAGGAATTTGAGGCCTAGCTGAAAATGGTTCAGCTATGCAATGGGTTTATGCTTTGTCAAGTTTCTGGAGTCTGGAGCAAGGAAGTTGTAGACTTCAGCAGCAGGGTGCACTATCAGTATCAGGATAGTGAGTGAGTCTGTCTGTCTTTCTGAGTGGTGAGCTGTCTCTATTTATGCTATGATAAAGGGGTGTGTGTGCTGGTTTATCCTAAGCTTGCCCCTTTGACAGGTGATTAGATCAGAGGCTCCCCTCTGCCTTGATAGGAGGAGAGAAACAGTGTGTCACCTTTATGGTGTGATTTTATGAGGCTGAGAATCCACCCCTATCCCCTGGAACACAAAATCTACTTTTAGTACCATACATATTTACACATGTGCAACCTCTGTAAGAATCACATATACAGATTACATATTTTATATGGCACCTTTTCTGCAAAACCCTGTAGCTGTGGGATCTTGTCTCGGCTTTTCACATAATTTTGCCCTTTTCATCGGAACACAATGTCACATTTATAAGCAAATTTCTATGCACATTTAACATGGGCATAAGTGTATTAAGTGTCATACTTCTAGCAGAAATACATTTTGTGTAAAATCGCATTTCCTGCCATTTCTTTCCAGAACATGTCAGACGCTTTTGCCGACTCTTGAAAAGTACAGCCAAAATTTAGATTCACAAATCTGTTATTTTCATATTTTTTACAATTGTAAACAGTAAGTTATCCGTCTTTTTAAAATGTGTTTGTTGTCCTTTTTAATCAACAAATGTTGTTTTAGCTCCACTCCTTGGTCTCTCCCTGGAAGCCCGGGAGCCATCCCCCATTTATGACTGTCCTCACACCTCACATTTCCTTAGCAGCAGCTGTTCATTGTTCCCTTTTGCATCTGTAGACCAGGTTCTTTCCAAACCCTATAATTACCGCTTTGGTGTGATTTCCTGGTGGGGGCAAAGGCCTTCCTTCTGTGAGGAAACCTGATATTCCAGTTTGGTAGCTTTTAGCCAGATTTGATTTAATTGTTAATTCTGTTGCATTTTTCCTTAGCTTAAAACAAACTTGTGATTTCAAAATAGCAGCTAAAATCCTTATTCAAGATTTTACACTACGGGATCAAAACAATTACAACATAGGTTACTCTCAGTAACAGGCCTCTTAGATTGCAAATATTTGATTTCACTTTATCCATGTTTAAAGTTTAATCAGGCAGGTTCCTGACAGCTGTAATGACATCCACAGAGAGGCCACTATTGCTGTGGAAATCCCTTTATGATTTCAGCTTTTCAGGACCTTGCAAGTTCACAATGATATCTTAAACTAAGTGAATTGTAGCACCCAGCAAGAATTTTGGATGTCTGAGGGTGGTTTGTACCAGCATACTGCAGTTTCAGCAACAAAGAAAAAGGAATTTAAAGCAAGATTTTGGGGTTTCATTAGCAAAACACCGATTGTTCCTTCTGTACCCCATTTCCACTTGTTGTGGAGCCCAGTGACATATTCCAGGAGTGAGATCTCTGTTCCACCACTGACAACATGCATGGCAGATTGGGCAACCATCTTTTTATGTGTTGCAAAGTGCGACTTCAGAGGTTTTGGCACGCACAAGGGTTTTGCAGACATTTCACTATTTCTGGCACCATCATAACGCAGTGCTGCAGCATAGCAGAGCAGAAGTGGGTTAAACATCCCACACACCGTGGGGGGTCAGGGAGAAAATGTCATAAACATGGTGCTAAGAATAGAGGGAGAGAGTAGAAAAGGAGGGTGGTTGTGTTACTCCATGCAGGAGGAGGAGGATTGCCTATGACTGATGAAAAGGCTGCTGGAGTATATGTGATTTGTTGTTCCTGGCTTAAGGGCATGGATCAGGAAACATAACTGGACTGAGCAGGAAGGCTGAGATATTGAGGTGGTCTCGGGAGAACAATGTCGAGTTGAAGAGGAGGCAGAGGCTTCAGGAAGACCTTGTCTCTAAAGACAGAGGATGCAGGAAACACAGGCACTCTGTTTAAGTTCCCTACAGATGCAGTGACTGTGGTGGAGCCACCCAAATAAGAATGGGAGTGAAGGCCTATGTGGCGCAGGAGTGCATGCCATGATGCAGGCAGTGCAGGAGGAGGACACAAGATGTTCCTCCAGGAGCAGAAGGGAACCGTTGCTGCAAGCACCCTGAATTAGATTTCTTGTTTAAATATTTGTATTATTATCAGAGATACATAATGACAAATAGTACACTCAAAGTTAGTTATAATAATATTTACATAACTTATAATATCAAAACTCTATACTTTAACAGGTGAAAAATAAAAATATATCTAGATATGCGTATGTCTTATTAGGATATAGTAATGAATTGGACAAAACAGAGGAACAAACACATTACATACTAATAGGACATAGAACATATTTTGTATTTGATTATGCACAGATTCCATGAAAAATTTTAAAAAATCATAATTTTATTTGAATTCTAATGACTAACTAGACTCTAATGTTTCAAACTGAATTAGATTTCTGAGATGCATTCCGCCTGTGCGGGGGTATTTCAGAGAAGGAAGTTGTCTTTACCCAGAAAGATGAAGGGGGAAACATTGCTTTTTTACCCACAAGTGCACAGAAGATAGGCATGCAGCAATGCATCTTTGCATACTTGCATGACCTGCTTTCAATATTTTATGCAATTCCTCCTCCCCTGATACAAGTGGATGAAAAGGAGTCATTTTTACTTTGAAATAAGAGTCCAGGTGGGAACCAAGAAGGCACTCAAAGTTATTTTTAAGTTCAACTATCTTGGAATCATTGCACCAGGTTGAAATCGGGGCACCAGCTGTGTAGCATTTCCAAAACCAGCCAAGGCAGACCATCACATTCAGCTCAAGCAGGTACATTAGAAAGAGAAACTGACTGTAATGGTTAAACTGCCCAAAATGCTCCTGAAAAGACGTGTTAGTAAACAGCAGATTACACTGTCTGTGCTTAACATGTCCCCAGGTAGAGCACTGCTAGGAGTCCTGGGATAATCTGTGATGACATTGTGCTGCTCACATAGCCCATCCAACATGTGCAAAGTAGAAATCTAATGGGTGGTTGCAGATGTTTTCAGGTTGTGCAGAGGCCATAAATGGGCACGTGTGTTTCTTCCATTGTATGTTCAGCTTAGATCTAAGCTGATCATCCAGAAAACAATGACTATTGATTTCACAGCCTAACAGTTGCAGATGAAGCATGTGAGGATGAGGTACAAGTCATCCGCAACATATTTACATGTCAATTCATGAGGCAGCAAAGGCAATTAAGCTATCGTCTACTGTAACAAGGCCCCACATGCCATTATGATGCCTTCGCTAATTTTGTTCCATCTTCTGCCAGATGTCAACTTCCCTGTGGCTTCTGCCATGAAATCCCTACTGCAGAATGTTGCTACTACCCAACTGTATAGACCTGCTGCCCACTTCCATTACCTTTGGAGCTAAATTGGCTTGTAGAGGAAGAAAAGACCAACTGTTATGCTGCGACAGCCAAGTAGTCAAGGATCTGACCTCTGGTCTACATATAAAAGGTGAAGTATTTTTTAGATAGTTGATGTACTGCCACAGTATCCACCCCATCATGAACATAACATTGCTGTGCAATTCTGATAATTCCATGTGTGATAATTCCATGTGTGTGAAAAAAAACAGCAGCATACATTTTACCAGAGGTAATTGGATTTTTGCAACAACTGACAGAATCCAGGTTTGGTGACAAAATAATAGCGCTAGAGGCATTTTGCCAACATTATAGTCAGGTCTGGATGGATTGTAAAATGTCATCATTTCTGGTATATTTGAAAAAAATCATTATTGTAATTTGCTTCTACTGTTATTGTTAATTTGTTATCGTTAAATGTACCCTGTTGTTAAAATGTGCAGCGCTTTGGCGTAAAGCGCTATATGAACCTAATAAGTATCTAGGGATGTGGATTAATCAGTCGATAAGTGAAGAACCATGGGCAACTCACCTCATAACTAAAGCAAAATCAATGGCACGTCAAGCACTAATCATTCATAGAAAATTTGGAAAGTTCCCAAACCGATTATTCTATACTACAAACAGAAAGCCGTGCCAATTCTGACTTATGGTGGTGAAACCATGATCAACTTACACGACCACACATGGAATAAAATAGAACGTATCTTTTGGGCAAAGGTTCTCTCCTTACCCAATGTTGTACCCGCGGCACGTATAAGATTTGAACTAGGTCTGCAGTCTTTAAACTCTATCATAAAATGGAAGCAACTCGACCTACTAAGGAAAATCCAGAACACTGACTGCATTCCAGCATGGGATATAGTACGTGCAAATTCTACAAACATCAACGCTGCAGCTTTGAACAAGTGGAAAGATTTTGTCCAAGCACAAAGGATTGGTAACAACATATCACTCGACATGCTTCTAAATCGACTGCAAAAAGCAAAACTGCAGGTAGCTAGATTAGACTGGATGAAGACACAAGATATCAAAAATCAGTATAAGTTAACCCTGAACTGCACAAATGACATAAGAGCGCTTAGTGAACTTCCACCTTACCTCAAAATGTTTCCTGACCGAGTTATCAGAGACTTATACCTCCGATTAAGGTTGAACATTTTACCCACACAAGAAATTAACAGGCTTCAAAATAGAACTATCCACCGTGACCAGATGTGTAGATTCTGCAAGGAAAAAGGCTCTATAGAATCCATACACCATTTGCTTATGATATGCACTGCACTCGCACCAAAACGTACCACAGCAGTTCGATTATATTTAAAATCTACAAGGATCCTAGACCCTGAAGAACGTTGGTCGTTAATATTAGCAGGAAATAACAGAAGGATGATTACAGCTGTTATACGATTTTGGCTAGACATAATATTATTGATTTAACTTGATTTTTTATTGAATATAAGATGAATGTTTGAGCACTATTTTTATTTGTACTTTTCTCTGATGAAACATAAATGTAAGGTTTAATTATATAAACCAATGACATTTTTAAATAAAAAAAAACTAATAAATATAAATACAAATACAAAAGAGGACAGTACTCTTGTTGGCCGAAACGTGACACAGAAAAGGAAACATATTGCTCCAATGCAGGTGCAAAAATCCATGTGGAGGAATAATAAGACCTCCTCTCATAAATTCATATGTAATATTACAATTCTAGAGGCCCTCTCTCACGTTAAACCAAAGTTTCAAACTACAATTCCCCCTGCTTCTGGACCCTCGAAAAAAGTTATTATGGACAGCTTCTCAGAAAGCGATCATAGCTTTAAGGAAGCGACAGAGCTCAAATGCGTATACAACACTGGTATGAAGCAATGGCAGATCTCTTCTATGAATCAACGATGTGTTGGGGCATGGCTTGGTGTCCCAAGCAATGACCCAGATGTTCGAGTTTAGGGATTATGGGGACTCATGGCCATATGCTACTTGAATGATGCTATGTGGAAGTGGGTCCATTTTGACATCTGCCCATGTTTGTGCATAGTAAGTCTCCAATGGTACTTTACATATATGATACCCAAGTTACTCCCAGCCTTTCATCGTCACATTGTTTTCTGGCAGATTATGCAAATGGCCATATTTTTTCTGATTATACTGTGTGAAGTACATTCTCCGTGTTTTCTTTGATTAAGAATCTGAACTAACAGCAAGCAAGCTGGCCTCAAATGGGTATGATTGTGGTGGTATATTAGCTTCCACATGATGATGTTGTTTTTTACAATCTGTGACATGAGGAGTGTTTCTCGAACAGACAGTACATATGTTGGGGGTTTGCCTATATCTGTGGTGGGTTCAATATACTCAGTATCACTACTTTCAAGCATCAAATAATATTCCTGAGGTTTCAGATGTTTCATAATATGTATCTTGATGATTACTTACCAACATCATCATTCTTGTCTCACCTATTAGTGGATTGGGGTGCTGGCAAATAGAACCTGGAATTGTCATTGTCCTGCTGCTATTCAACAATACCATCTGTAGTTCTTCCCCATTTTTAGTAGCTGAGATCTTCATCAATCCCACTGTGTCCCTGATATTATGGATGAAACTGATAGCGCTGTCTTCTCTGTTGTTCTCAGTGGATTTTCATATGGATGCAATATCTCTGCAAGTATGTATAAAGTACTCAATAGTGACCTTCACATGACCATCATATATATGCAGTGCTTGCACTCCAGGGGCACACAGCAAGTGCTTCCACTTGCTTCAGAAGAATAAAAAAATACCTGCCTATTTCTCACCATAACATTGGGCCTCATTACAAGTGTTTGGGTCCAGAAACAATGTGCCGGTAATTCCGACTACTGGCACTATTTCCAGACCACAGCACTACGAGAGAGAATGCCAGTAACATTGGTGCTGGTAACAGCAGATAATGTACTACCGTTGGCAGTAGCACAGGGAACTGAAACAGCGGCACCATCTGGAATCAGTGCCGGAAAACTTCAGCACCAAGGAAAGGAGAGCATTACAACAGCAGTTTTCCTGGAAACACTGGCACAAAAAAGTCAGTGCCACTGAGAAAACTGTGCTGGAAACACTGGCACTGCAGAGCAAGCGATAACCAGGCCCAGGTACACCCAATTGACTCAGCTGCACACAATGACCACAGGGACTGCTGAAAAGGACCACACCACACACACCTTCTAACACATTCATGCTGCCACTCGTAGCAGTAGTCATGGACTTGGGAGATGCTGCATGCAGGAGTGCAGCTTTATGAGCAGGAGGTGCGTCAGTGGCAAGAGGCCGACAGGCAGCGGAGGAGGAGAAGAAGGAGGATGAGAAGGAGAATGCAGAGGAACAAGGGACAGCAAGTTGTGCCCCGTAGGTGTGCAACTATGCCCTGCACAAGGGCCACACCCTTGTCCCTGACTGACAGGCAGATCCACACACCATATCGCCTGAACATCGGGTCCATCCTGGAAATAGTGGATAGACCTCATCCAGGACATCCAGAGCATCATTGGTATCTGGACTGCCATACCTCTCCTGTTGAAGATGGTGTCTGTGCTGTATTTTCTTCCCACAGGTCCCTTCCAGCACTCAATAGGCGAGCTGCATGACATCTCCCAGCCAGCATTTTCAATTGTGCTCGTGCAAGTCCTGGATGCCATCCTGCTTTATGTTTCCCAGCACATGGCCCTACCAATGACACCGACACAGGTGAACGCCACCACGGTCCACATCCATGCCCTTGCAGGCATGCCTAATGTATTGGGAGCACTGAACTGTACATACATAGAGCTACGACTCCCCATGCCACATAGGAGGTGCATTAAAACAGAAAGCTCTACCACTCTTTGAATGTGCAGGTAGTGTGCGATTCGGACCTGCCGATCACACACAAATGCACGCGCTTCCCAGGATCTCCCCATGACTCCATGGTCCTGAGAAATGACATGCTGCCTGGGTGCATGGTGCGTTATGGTAGACAGCAGACCTGGCTGTTGGGTGAGTAAAAGGCTCAACAGACACAACACATTGCATGTGCACCAGGGCATAGGGGGATGTTCACTGGCACCAGTGCATGTCCCACAGGCACCATGCAAATGCAGGGACACATTCTGCATGCAAGAGTGGGAGGCCACGACTGGTATATACCACATGAGTCAACGGATGGATACCCCATCACAATCTGGGCATGGATGAAGAGGCCAATGCAATGCACCACAGGTACCAGAATGCATCACCGCCATGTCACAAAGCACATCATATCCCAACTTTGCCCCAACCATCACCACCAACCCATACATGGAGTCATATTCTACACATGTCTTGACCACCATTACCTGTTACAGGGTGCAGCAAGATGATTGATGGCCGGCAAGAGCACAGACCCAAATGCAAGTGTCACACACCCTCATCCCAATTTGTATGCACTGCCCAGTCACCTCAATAAAATGGCCCTTCCTGTGTCCCATTCGATGCAGGTGATTCTGCCTACCCCTTACTACCATGGCTGATGACCCTTGTGAGAAATCCACAGAGCCACTAGGAAACAGCATACTATTGTGCTCACATCAGAACAAGGACGACGATTGAGCAGAATTTTGGACTATTGAGGGCAGGGTTTCAGTACCTTCACCGCTCTGGTGGGGCACTGATGTACAGGCCAGTGAAAGTGGGGATGATAGTCCTGGCCTGTGCCATGTTGCAGAATATGTGCATCCGGCAGAACATTCGCCTTCCTGAACATGGACATGCCTCCGGCGAACCTTGATGATGATGGTGTTTTGGATGCAGCTGCAAACGTGCAACAACATAATCACAGGGATGTCAGAAATGGGCGTGCAGCCTGCCAGGAACTCGTAGAGAACTACTTTTGCACACACATCACCTGCACACGGCCTGTCGCACACACTGCATGTGATGCAATGCAAAAATAAAGCACACCATTTCACAAATTGAATGTCCAGATGTGAATTCATACGCAGAACCATCTGTATTTTTTGAATGAATAACAACAAATGTGTGGCCCACCATCCCTTACCCGACTAACCTTCCCCTCCATCCTCTATCCAACTAAGCTTCCTCGACTAACCATCCCCACTTAGCCATTCCAAATACACCATCCAAAAAAAAAACCTAGGTAGAATCAGTGTCACTTGAAGCCTGGAACTGGCTCACTTCCATGGCCTCTTAAAAATTGACCTGCCCTTTTGTGGTGAGCCTTACAGGTGCAGGGATCAGTGCCTCTGGCTGCTCTGTTGGGAGCTGGCAGGCATGGTGATGGTTGAGTAGGGTCGGAACCTGCTGTGTTCCTGCGCTCTAGTACTGCCTGCAGGGAGAGGGTGAGGGACTCAGCTAGTGCAGACATTGCCTCGTTCCCCTCCCGGACCCTCTGTGAAAGCAGGACCATTGCACGTGAGGAGCAGCCCAGGGCATGCCCATAGCACTCTACCTCATCAATCTTGTCTCCTCCTGCATCAACCTGCATTAAAAAGGCTCCCCACAATGATCTTAAATGAACTCATTTGATCTTGCAAAGGCTGCTTCCTAGCCACTTTAGCTCACTCCTTTATCTCATATATTTGGGTGAGGAGTGTTTTTCATCCTTATAACTGAGGGAGGTATTGTTGCTTGTGCCTCTCAGGATACTATAGATTACATTATCTCGACTCTTATTATTAATGTCGGTCCTAAAGCTCCTTTAATTGATGGTTTACTAACTTTTTCCAAAAGCTTCCACTTATTGGGAACTAGGTAGGCTTATCTCTATTTCAGACAGGCCATCTTTGTGAGACGGTGTCATTATAAGAAGGAGGCTCTGTCCGGTTTGCTGAAGCATCTGTTTGTGTTCCCATGGTAAATGGAATTTTGAGATAGAGGGCCTCATTACACGTTGTGCGCTAAAAACCGCATATTAGCGGCATGGCGCTATTAACGTGTCCGCCCTCGTAAGAGGGCGCTAATTACGCACCATTACGAGTACGCGGACACGAGCATAGCGCCATGCCGGTAATGACCCTACCGCCATGCCGCAAAAGTCCCAAAAAAGTCCCTTACCGGCTTTGACGAAAGTGCAGATAGCACCTCCGCCCTCACGCTACATGCAAATTGCGGTCACCGCTACTAGCGGTCACCGCTATTAGCGGTGACCGCAAAATAGCGGAAGCGGAAATAGCGTCATCGCGCCGGAACGGGAAAGAGCCCGGCGGCCATCTTTAAAAACACAATCCATTGCCATCCTCTGCCCCCTGGACCTGTATTGATTCGTGAGCCGTGCCAAGCAATTGTGGACACCTGCATCATGCCCAAGGCACTCAAGAAATCGACTGACAGGCTGCGCAAAGAAAAATACACCAATGAGGAATTGGTGATGTTGACACAGACCCTTGCGGAGAATGCTGAGGTGGTCTTCGCGAATGACATGCGCCGGCCAACCCTGTTGAGGAAGAAAGCCATCTGGGAGGAGGTCGCAGCCAAAGTCAGTGCAGTGGGCACCAGCACGCGCACTGTGCGCGAATGCAGGAAGATGTGGGACGACCTCAGGCTGCGGGTGAGGGGCATCCTGGCGGAGAACCACCGCATTGCCAGTGCTGGTGGAGATGGATCCCCAATCCTGATGAAGGAATGGGAGCAGACGTGCGCTAACATGATTGCCGTCGAGTCAATAGAGGGAGTAGGCAGCATGGAGCTCGGCGTGGGTACCACTTCTGATGGAGGTGAGTGTACACATGACAGGATGCGATGTGAATGTACTGTACCCCCCATATGTGAGCACAGACTCCTCTCATGCATGGACACACATCCACACATGCATCCATCCCTCACCATGCCTGTGTCAGACCCACACACACACACACATGCACACAACACCACAGACAAGTCCCAAACACAACCATGCATGGATGAGGCACTGAACTGGCACATCACCTTCATCCACAACCACTAAGTCCCAATTGCCACAACTGCATCATTAATGTAATCTGCATTAAGTATATTGAAACGCAACCAATGCCATCCCCCGTCTCGTCCCTGACAGGCTCACATACAGATGGGGAGGATGCCGCTGATGCAACACAGGCAACAGCTACATGCAAGAGGCCAAGGGCACAGGAGCCGGCGGATACCCCAACAACATCAAGGGGCAAGGGGGGCAGGCCGCACCAGACGAGTGCCAAACTTCATCGGAGTGCCACTGCCACGGCAGTACTAGCTGCACCACCAACTGCGGCCCCACCACCGGTGGTGAACCCACCCGCACCGATGCCAGCCACCGAGGGCCCACCATCAGCTGCGGCAAGCTCCACTGGTGAGGCAGCCGCCACTGCCCCCCTATACGATCTGGAGGACACCCTAGACCAGGCCATGGAGATGCACACCCCAAGCCCCCCTGGATCACCAGAGCCAGTGCCATTCCAGACCCCTGCGTCTGATTCCACAGTTGAGGACACCGTCCCTGCAATCATGTCCCCCATGTTGCCATCACCTGCTGTAGTGGATGCATCCGAGGGCACAGCCTCAAGTGCACAGTCACCCAGCACTGCCCACCAATTGACCACCATCCTGCAGCGCCAACAAGAGCTGTCTGTGCTGGTTGGGCAGCATGTTGAGGAGGCTGCCAATCGCAGTGAGAACATCGTGGAGGCGTTGAGGCACTCCACAGAGCGGATGGACGCCAACACCAACAGGCTGTGCGATGAGATAGGGAGGCTCAGGGAGGTCCTGGTACGCATGGCTGACACTATGGACCGCCACATTTCCCAACAAGGCCAGTCTGCCCCATCCTCATCTTCTGGGTCGAGACAAACAAGCCCCCTCCGGCGCTCAACGCGCACCACCAGGCGCACATCTGCCAACCCTCTGAATCCCCCTGAGGACTATTGAAAATAGGGGGTCGATAGGGATCCCTATGTGTGCATAGGCCAGGGCAAACTTGGCAAACACATGAGGGACTGTTGTGGGGGGTGGTGGGAAGGGTGTTATGGGTCTGTTGTGGGGGTGGGGGGAAGGGTGTTATGGGTCTGTTGTGGGGGTGGGGGGAAGGGTGTTATGGGTCTGTTGTGGGGGTGGGGGGAAGGGTGTTATGGGTCTGTTGTGGGGGTGGGGGGAAGGGTGTTATGGGTCTGTTGTGGGGGTGGGGGGAAGGGTGTTATGGGTCTGTTGTGGGGGTGGGGGGAAGGGTGGTGGGATGTTTTTGGACTTGCACTTTCACACCTTAATGTTACTCAATACACTGGTTTCTGATCTAAACACTGGCTTGGACAACTTCATTGTGTGTGTGTACTTTATTGGGGACAGGGTCCATTGCGTGCTCGTAAACATACACCAGTGCATTACTCCCCATTACCATGTGACAGTACGAAAACATGTTCCTCAGAATATTTGGTTGATCAGATGCTGTCTCACAGCACGTCCCTCCTGCCCATCCCCTCTTGCAAGACCTGCATCCCCTTCACCTCCGTCCTCATCACCATCATCGTCCTCATCAGGTGCTTCTATTTCAACGTCAGGGGGCAGTGGCACATTCCGTCTGATACACATATTGTGCAGCATGACACATGCCATGGTGATCTTGGCCACCTTCTCATGTCCATACAGGAGAGCACCACCAGACCTGCTAATGCACCTAAAACTTGACTTCAAAAGTCCAAAAGTCTGCTCGATCACGATGCGGGTACGGGTATGTGCACGATTGTATTCCTCCTCGTGCCTGTTCTGTGGGTTCCGTACAGGTGTGAGGAGCCAGGTCTTCAGGGGATAGCCCGCATCACCTGTATGGGGGAATGAACAGGGTCCTGTTACTGTTCACCTCAAGAGCGGCCTGTTCACATCACACTAATTGACATTGCATTGTGATTCAAGTACTGAATTGACAGCATACATGCAGATGGTCTGTGTGGCAGCAACGTGCAAGGGGGAGGTTGACCCTGCAAGTAGTAATGCAACATCAATGCCTCCAACAGTATTTGACATGTCCTGGGTGAGGCCAGGTCTTAGGTGTCCCTGTCCCAGGCAAATTTGGTACCACACTGCGAGTGTACTGACATTCTGACACCAATGTGGCCATGCTGTGAGGCATCACTTCAGTGGTGCTATAGGTGTGTGGTTCAGTGCTATGTCTAGGGGTGATCCCTTTGCATGCATTCAAGTGCGCATTGCTGGATTGATGTTGTGCTGCGCTGATTGTGTATTACTATCTTGACGCCATGTTGCAGATTCTTGTGAAATGTGGCGTGGTGGGATGTTCAATGTGGATGGATGTGTGATATTTTGCAACCTGCATTGTTGTCGATGTTGTGCAGCTTCAAATTGCATGTGGGTTCATTCCAAGTACATCGTGGCCTTCCCGGATGCACATTGGTGTACATCTGTATGTCCATTTCTCCTACGGACGACAGTCAACACCCAGTTGCAGTATGTATCTCCCCCCCAATCACTCCCAGTTGCAGTATGTATCTCCCCCCCCAATCACTCCCAGTTGCAGTATGTATCTCCCCCCCAATCACTCCCAGTTGCAGTATGTATCTCCCCCCCCAATCACTCCCAGTTGCAGTATGTATCTCTCCCCCCAATCACTCCCAGTTGCAGTATGTATCTCCCCCCCCAATCACTCCCAGTTGCAGTATGTATCTCCCCCCCAATCACTCGCAGTTGCAGTATGTATCTCCCCCCCCAATCACTCCCAGTTGCAGTATGTATCTCTCCCCCCAATCACTCCCAGTTGCAGTATGTCTCTCCCCCCCAATCACTCCCAGTTGCAGTATGTATCTCTCCCCCCCAATCACTCCCAGTTGCAGTATGTCTCTCCCCCCAATCACTCCCAGTTGCAGTATGTATCTCTCCCCCCCAATCACTCCCAGTTGCAGTATGTATCTCCCCCCCAATCACTCCCAGTTGCAGTATGTCTCTCCCCCCCAATCACTCCCAGTTGCAGTATGTATCTCCCCCCCCAATCACTCCCAGTTGCAGTATGTATCTCCCCCCCAATCACTCCCAGTTGCAGTATGTATCTCCCCGCCCAATCACTCCCAGTTGCAGTATGTATCTCTCCCCCCCAATCACTCCCAGTTGCAGTATGTATCTCCCCCCCCCATCACTCCCAGTTGCAGTATGTTTCTCTCCCCCCCCCCATCACGTTGCCATGTGCTTGCCCTGCTACTCACCGAGTAGCCACAAACGTTGTCCGGGGTGTCGCTCCATGTAGCGTGGGATAGTTGAGTTCCGCAGGACCATGGAATCATGTGTTGATCCTGGAAATCTGGCACAGCAATGTGTGATTATCTTGTTGGCGTCACATACCATTTGGAAATTGATAGAGTGGAATTGCTTCCTGTTTCGGTACACTACTTCATTGTGATGTGGGACCACCAATTCCACATGTGTACAGTCGATGGCCCCAATGCAACTTGGGATGCCTGCCAGTGAATAGAAGCCAACTTTTGTGTTTGCAATCTCCTGGGCAGTCCGTGGCATGGATATGTGTTCAGGTGCATGCTTCAGGAGTGCATCGAGTACCTGGTTCAGCGTGCGTGAGAATACTGGTTGTGAGATGCCATGCATCTGTCCCACTGTATGCTGGTAGGTGCCTGTGGCCAGAAAGTGGAGCACACTCACCACCTTCAGTAGCGGGGGGATGGCAGTTCTGATGTCTATGAGGCTCACAATGTCGTCGTGGATCATGTCCACGATGCTGGTGATGGTAACCCTGTCCAGACGGTACAGGATGTGTATCTGCTCAGGGGTTAGGTTGAATGGACTGGCTCTGATCCTGGGGATTGGTGGGTGCCTCTGTGGTATGAATAGGTGCCGTTGTGGTGCTTGCTGTGCCTGTCTTGCCCTCCTCCTCCTCCTCCTCCTCCTCCTGCGTCTCCTTTGTGCTGCCTGTTGTAGTAGCAGCTGCGCTGCAATGAGCTCCCCCAGGCCATGTACTGCTGCCAGTATTGGAACCATCTTTGTGTGGGAAGGGGTGTGGGAAGGGGTGTGGTGTGCTCCTTTTGAGCTGCCACAGTCTCCATTGCCTCCGCCTGTGCTGATTGTGTCCACCTGTGGCAGGTGGGAACACTGCTCATTCCTCTTAACGGGTGGTCCGCGATGCCGGTATTAGCACCATGGCGGTAAGGGGTTTGGGTGGATTTACCATGCCGCTATTAGCATGTCCACTGGCCTTGTGATGCTGTGCTAATAGCGGCATGGCGTAATTTACGGGATGGAGGGTCGCGCGCACACGGCCTGGCCGCTATTAGTGGCACCGTAATTTGCGATGCCGCTAATAGCGGTGTGCCGGGTCGTGATCCGCATGGGGATTTAACGTTACCGGTATTCCATTACCGGTAACGGTAAATCCCTACCGCCATCCGTGTAATGAGGCCCAAAGTGTTCCAGGTGATTTTATTCCTTCCTCGCCGGGTGTTGAACTAAACGACCCAAAAATTGACTTGTTTTGATCTCAATGGGTTAAGGTCTGTTTCAACCGAGGAGGTGCCTGTTTCAATAGTCTTTGGCACACATACACCATTGTTGATCGACTGTGATACAGAGGGGCTTCTCTCTTTGTTCAGGTCTAGCAAAGCGTTACTATTACACGGTTGAAGGAAGATCATTGAGTCCGTCGCTTCCTTAAAGCTATGATCGCTTTCTGAGAAGCTGTCCATAATAACTTTTTTCGAGGGTCCAGAAGCAGGGGGAATTGTAGTTTGAAACTTTGGTTTACCGTGAGAGAGGGCCTCTAGAATTGTAATATTACATATGAATTTATGAGAGGAGGTCTTATTATTCCTTCACATGGCTTTATACACTTGCATTGGAGCAATATGTTTCCTTTTCTGTGTCACCTTTCTGCCAACAAGAATACTGTCCTCTTTTGTATTGGTATTTGTATTTAATAGGTTTATATAGTGCTTTACGCCAAAGCGCTGCACATTTTAACAACAGGGTACATTTTACGATAACAAATTAACAGTAACAGTAGAAGCAAATTGCAATTATGAATTTTGAACAAAAGAGTATGTAGAGTAATTAGAGAGAGGGGAAGGGGAGAGTAGTGTAGGAGAACTGGGAGGAAGAGGGAGGGATGGGTAGGAGGAGGAGAAGGGGAACGGGAAGGGCGAAGGGGGTGTGGAAGGAGTGGAAGGGGGAGTGGAGGGAGGTGATTTAGGGGAAGAGGGAAAGGGTGGGAGAGGGGGAGTGTTAAGGGGGAGGGGAATCATGGTGGAGAATGGAGAAGGAGAGATTTAAGGGAGGTGCCGAATGAGGAAAAGGTAAGAATAGAGCGGATTGAGAGAGGTAAGGAGTTCCAGTGGAGTGGAACTAGGAGTTGAAAGGAGTGGAAACGAGAGGAGGCACAAGGGGAAGGAGGAACAGTGAGAAGGAAGTGGTCAGCGGAGTGAAGGGAGCGAGAGGGAGTGTAGAAAGAGAGAAGGGAAGAGAGATAAGGGGGAGAGATTTGAAGACTAATCAGAGGAAATTAAATTTAAGTTGGGAGTGAAAGGGGAAGCCAGCCAAGGGAGGATAGGGAAGCAGAGATAGAGTCTCGGGAGGTGAGGAGACAGAGGGTACAGATGGCAGAATGGTAGATAGGTTTGAGGGGGGCAAGCTGTGAAGTCAGTAGACCGAAAAGTAATGAGGAGCAGTAGAAGAGGCAAGAGAAGATAAGGGAGGAGATTAAAAGTTTAGTGGCATGGAAAGTAAGAGAGGGGTGGACCTTGCAAATATTATAGAGGTGGTAGTGACAGGCGCGAGAGGTGAGAGAGATATGGTGGGAGAAAGTGAGAGAGGAGTCAAAGTGAATGTCTAAGTTCCGACCGTGGGGGGAGAAAGTAAGATTAGAGTGGGGAAAATGACTAAAAGGAGGAGGAGTCGGAGGGGGAAGGAAGGTGGAGGGGAAGAAAACTACTTCAGTTTTGTCAGAGTTAAGGGAATGGAAGCGAGAAGGCATCCAGTTTTTAATGAGAGTTAGACAGGAAGAGAGTTTAAGGTGGAGGTCAGGAGAGAAGGAAGAGAAGGAAAGAAAGAGCTGCGTGTCGTCGGCATAGAAATGGTGAGAGATGCCAAATGAGGAGATAACAGGGGCAAGGAGGGAGTTGTAGAGTGAGAATAGGAAAGGGCCAAGCACCGAGACTTGGGTAACTCCGTATTCCAGAGGCTGGGAAGGAGAGGAGCGGCCTCCCCAGGAAACAGTAAAAGAGCGGGAGGAGAGGTAAGAGGATAGACAGTTGAGTTCAGAGCCTTTAAAAGTGTCGAAGGCAGCAAAGAGATCAAGAAGAATAAGGACAGAGGATTGCTTAGAGTGTCGAGCGGTGAGGAGGGAGCTGAGGATGTAAGTGAGGGCTGTTTCAGGAGAGTGTTTAGGGCGGAAGCCAGATTGAGAAAGGGGAAGGCGAGAGAGATTAGTGACAAAGGATGAGAGCTGAGAGTAGGCGAGGCGTTCAAGAAGTTTAGAGAGGAATAGGAGGAGTGAGATAGGACAGAAGTTAGAGGTGACCAGGGGATCTGCAGAAGGTTTCTTCAGAATCGGAATGATAGTGGCATGCTTGAAAGCAGAGGGGAAGGTGGCAGAGGAAAAGCAGGTGTTGAAGAAGGAAGTTAGGTAGGGGATAAGAAGAGGGTAGATTTTAGGAATAAGAAGGGAGGGGAAAGGGTCAGTTGGAGCAGACGAGGGGTGAGCTTTGGAGAGGAGGATGGAGATGTCAGAAGGGGAGACAGGGGAGAAGTCAGTCATGCAGGTTGTGGGGGAGAAGGGAGAAGGGAGAGGGGGGAGTAAGAGGAGGAATTGATCTTTTGCCGAAGGGCAAGAATCTTGGAGGAGAAGAAGTTTGCAAAGTCAGAGAGAGAAAGGGTGGAGGAGGTTGAGGGATCAGGGGTTGGGGGAGAGAGATGACGAGAGAGAGTTTTGAAGATACGGCAGGGGTGGGAGCTTGGGATTGAAGAAGGTTAGAGAGTTGAGACACCATTTAATTTCCCCCTTACTCCCCTCACATGCTGACTTTCACTATACAATTATAACATTTCGTGGACTGCCGACAGCTGGGTGTGATTAAGATTATCCTTGACCACACCCATTTGTTGGCTAGTAGCATCTTGCAGGATGGAAACTGTTTTGAAAGATCAGAACTCTTAGAGTTTTGGTCCAAGTTTAATAATTCACGTAACTCACCTTCTTTGGACAAAATGAAATTCAGGATAATGTATTTGTATTTGTATTTATTTGTGACTTATATAGCACTTTACTCCAAAGTACAGAACAGAGAATACACTTAACAGTACAGTAAAATGCATTCATGGTTGTTTTTCTAAATGAAGAAGATGGGTTTTAAGGGTAGTACAAAATAGAGAATAAGAGGTAATGGAGCAAAGAGAAAGGGAAAGAGCCTTCCACTGAGAAGGAGCTACCAAAGTAAAAGAGCAAACTCGTGATTGGGCTCAAGGGGGACGCGGAACTGATAATAGAAATTGAAACTGAGAATGAATAACATGTACAGGAGAATGAAAAGAGACAAGAGAGGAAAGATATGAGGGCACAAGGCCATAGAGAGATTTAAAGACAAGAGAGATAAAGTTAACTTTCAGACAAGAGTGAACTGAGAGCCGACCAATAGAAGACAGTGGTGGAGAAATTGAGTTACAAGGGGAAGGAAGATATAGAAGATGAATAGAAGCATTGAAAACATACTTTAAAGTGGCCAAGCGAGAGACAGTGTGTCGAAAGAGTATGCCAGAGTAATAGAATAAAAGTGAAATGATAAGTGAAGAAATCGAAAGCTTGCTGGCATCAAATGTCAGAAAAGGACCACATATGAAAATGTTAAACAGATGATAGCGGCAAGCATGTGAAGTAATAGAGAAGTGATGAGAAAAGGATAAATCAGTATCAAGATATAGGCCAAGATTACAAGCAGAAGATGAAATAGGTAGTTGTGAAGGAGGAAATGAGACAAAAGAGGGAGGTGAAGGAGAAGGAATATTATTTACAGGAAAAAAGATAACTTCAGTTTTTGTAGCATTTAAGATGAGAAAATGATCTGCCATCCAGGATTTAATAGCTAGAAGACAAGAGGTAAGATTATTATGAATAGAAGATGAAAAGCAAGAAAAGGACAGGAAAAGCTGAGCATCATCCACATAGAAATGATGGAATATTTCAAAAGACAAGATGATAACAGCAAGATGAGATGTGTAGAGAAAGAAAAGAAAAGGTCCTAAAACTGAACCTTGAGGCACACTGTGAAGAAGAGGTAGTGTGTCAGAAGGGGGCCCAGCCCAATATACCAAATACGTTTGGTTAGATACATATGAACAAATTCAAAACAAGAACCCGAAAGAAGAATGAGAAAATAGGAGAAGAGCATGATTCACAGTGTCAAAAGCTGTGGAGACACCCAATAGAATCAAAAGAGAAAAGTGTTTAGAGTGATGAGCACAGAGCAGGGAATCACAAACAGAAATAAAAACATTTTCAGTGGAGTGTAGAGAACAAAAGTCAGACTGGGAAAAAGGAAGAATCGAGTTTTTAGTGACAAAAGTAGAAACCTGGGAATAGACAAGATGCTCAAGAAGCTTAGAGGGATAGGGATGAACAGAAATGGGTCGAACATTAGCGGGAAGAGAGGGGTCAAGGGAAGATTTCTTTAGAATGTGAAGAATAGAAGCGTGGTTAAATGAAGAAGGAAAGGTTGAATTAAGAAGAGAAATATGAAAGAGAGGAGTAAGATAGAAAACCATAGAGGGATAGACCTTAGGAATAAGTAAAGACGGAATTGGATCAGAGGGAAAAGCAGCTGGTTGGGCACGAGCAAGTAATGAAGACATCTCAGAATAAGAGATCTGAGAGAAAGATGAGATAACCAAGGTGGACGAGGAGATTGGGGAAGAAAAGCAAACGGTAGACTAAGGGATGATGCCACTCGAAGAGTAGCCACAGTTGAAGATAAATAGGAAGAAAAATCAGAGGCAGTTGGAATAAAGTGAATAATCAGGAGAGGGGGAGAAAGAAGATGAGATAGCAACTGAAACCGATGCCTAGGATGAGTAGATTGAAACAGCAAAAGATCAGAATAGTATCAGCATTTAGCTAAAAGAAGAATGTCATTGTATATTGTGTGATAGGAAAAGAAAGACAGCTGATCTGTGTCAGAGGTACTGGTCGCATAGAGTGAATGTGGGGGATAAGCCATGCTTGAGATAGTTTCCGAGAGGGCAGAAAGAAGTAGTGGGTTAAAGGGAATCAGGGGAAAAAGAAAGAGAAGAAGACAATGTAATAGATGCATCATCAGCAGACAGGGCAGAAAATGAAGCATGCGTAGGTAGACAGCTGATCTGTGTCAGAAAAAGAACTACGCCAGCATCACTAGAGGCAGCAAAGTACTCGTCGCATAGAGCGAATGTGGGAGATAAGCCATGGTTGAGATGTTTTCTGAGAAGGGCAGAAAGATGTAGTGGGGTAAAGATAATCAAGAGAAAAATCCAGAGAAGAAGACAATCTAATAGATGCATCATCAGTAGAGAGTAGTACAGCAAACAAAGGATGCGTAGGAAGATTCAAAATGCAAGAGGAAACACAAAGAGGAATATTAAAGGCACAAAGATCTCAATGAGCACATGAAGGAGCTTCAAAGTCAGGGGAAGCAGGTGAGAAGAGAGAAGGAAGAATTGAAAAGATTAGAAGATGATGATCAGAAGAGTAAACTGGGTGTACAGAAATAGACGTAGATACAGATGAAATAAAAATGAGAACAAGACAGGAGAATTAGGAGTAGTGAGGGCAGATAGGAGATAGGAGTCAAGAAGGGAAAGATACTCAAGTGACGAGTGAGTAGTAGAAAGATGAAGATTGAAATTACTGGGAAGTATAAATGGAGGAGAACAAGGTAAAATAGCAGAAAGCAAGATATCAATGTCATCGCAAAAGGTTCCCACAGGACCGGGGAGGGCGATAGATAAGTACAAAAGTCAGAGATTCAGGTTTAAAAAAAGAGTTAAGTGACTATTCAAATGAAGAACATGTGGGAAGAGACAAGGAACTACGAGAGGAAACAAAATATGAGAGAGAAAGAAAACCAGTACCATACCATAATGGTTAGCATCCTAAACTCAACCTTCATGCTGTCATAAAGTGAAACAAGAGGACAAAATATAATTTAGTGCAACCAGAGAAGTTTCAGCATTTGCACCATTGTCCACATGTAAGGCTACTTTTGGAGGTGAGGGTTGGTTGCGCCTCTCCTAGTGGGGAGTAGAGGCATATGATGAAATAGAAAAACGTTCATCCTATGCGCTGTGGCCCGCCTGGGATGGTGAAAGGCACCAATGCTTCTGGGTCAGAGACTAAAGCTGTTTCATTTGCTACCACTTTCAAGTAAGTTTAGAATTTGTTTGCATCCTTTGCAGCTGGCAACAGCATATCACCATCCAAAACCTTTAATACCGCTGTGTGCCATATGCCTTGATGAGGAGATAGAGGTAGGGGGAAATTACACAGCATTTCAAACATTTCCTCTGGAATTGTTCAGTCGGATGAATTGGATAGATTCTCAGGGCAAAGATAATCACAGGGATAAGGGAACAAGCTCTATATTCAATGCTGGGAATTAGTATTCAGTGTGTGCGAGCCCCTGTATCAAAGAGCAATGATTTCAGGCAATGTTCACTTACAGCATTTTTCTTAACCGGACAGACACAAAGCTACAGACGGGTGGAACACTGTTATTAGAGCTTATATGAATAGTTAGAACACTCACCGCTTGGCATCCAGGAAACAGGGTGCAAGCACCATGATAGGCACCTGTAGGGGTGTTGCTAGGTCTGGAAAAGATCTGGGGCTGTGCTAATGTCAGGGCTGTCGAGACTCGAGGCTAGCTAGCTTTTTGGTTGCAGCCCCATAGCTTCTATCCAGGGCTACAAACAAAATCTCAGAGGCTATAGCCCTCCCCCCCCCACGCCGCCCCTAGCAATGCCTTTGGGCAACTGGTGTGTGATATTCAATGCTACGAACAACAACCAACTGACTTGTTCACAAAGTAAATCACACCTCTGATCTGCTTCTCAATGTTCAGATTAGTCACTCAGGCAATCTCTGGGGAATGGTAGTTCCTCACCCCAGCCAACCAACATCAGTGTGTAACTTCAAACACTTTCCATACGGAAAGGACTCCTCAAAGAGCAAAAGTCTGATCCACCTCCACCAGACCAGCATTACTCTGCAGTACTCTGCTGTGCTCCACGTAGCTCCAACTCTGCAGTACTCTGCTGTGCTCCACGTAGCTCCAAAGGTTTTAAAGGATAGTGTGTAACTTCAAACACTGTCCCACGGAAGTACTCGTCAAAGAACAATAGACTGCTGCAGCTCATCAGCAGACAAACAGTAACCAGCAGTACAGCGCATTAACATCGCTTTGTCATTCCTGTTTAGTTAGCAAAGCTTTAATGATTCTGAATCTGAAATCGCCTCCCTTTTCTAGTTAGTTATTCTCTTTGGAAATCAATTAAGAACGTACAGGGGGAGGGATGGATGCAGCCAATGAGCACTGGCAACTTAATCCTAAATAGGCCAGGTCCTGAGAGGGCACACAGCGCTCATCCGGATCCCAGGATAGGCGAGAGGGAGTCTTAACAGGAATAGCGTGGAACACAGGGGGCGTAGACAAGAGAGAGGAAAGCCTGGAGTCCCATAAAGGAATCCACCAGATTACCCTATTGTGACTCCCCTGATTATAACTCCACCATGTGCACAACATGGCCTGCTTCTAATTTCTTCAAGACACCTTCAATATTTTTCACCAAAAAAAGATCAAACAAATGTGTAAAGCTGATATTATACAAATAAGCTTTTTTTTGTACAATATGTTTATGCAAAATGTATGCAAAATAACTTTCACTCTCTACATGGAGTCACACACTCCAGATTATCTAAACATGTATCTTGAGAACAAAACGGAGCAAATGCATTTTGTATCATATTTTCTGCTTATATAATGCATAATGGAGACGTACGTTTTGTCCAATCCTAATATTTAAACATGTCTTTTTTTTATTACTATGTTTGCTGCATAACAAACACAGTACAACAAAGTTACATTATTTTTTGTCCTAGTGCAAACGTTTTTTTGGAACATGTGTTTTGAGACACAAACAGTTTCCTGCATTCCATGTTAACTATGCAGAAAAACAAGTGCTATGTGTCTTTTCCCAATTTTGTCCACCAGTGCAAGTTTTAATCTGCCTGTAGTCCCATTGACAAATGCTCAAATGTCCCCATTCAAATCAGTATTTATTCATTCCTATTTTTACTTTTTGAAGTAATTCTGTTTGGTGCAGTTCAATTACAGTGCATGCGCGTGTGAGTCCTTTTCTTGGGGACAATGTTACTGCTTTAGGGAGAGTAGATGAATCCAACATCCTACCTCTCGTCGATTCCGAAGAAGCACTTGCATAGCATTTTACGCCATCACATTTCCCTGTTCTCCTCTCTCTCCACAACAACCCCACGTCACTTATCCCTCACCCCTTCATCCCAAAACATAGCACTTGCTCCTCTATACTGTTCCTATATCATGCTCTGCTGTCCTTTTCCATGGTTCATGTGTCTACCGCCCCTGCATCATCTGGTCTTCTATCTAGCTCTTCTCGCCCATTGTTAAGGACTCTGGTCCTGGTACTCTGCTCTGTAAACCAATAGTAAACATTTTAGCATGCATTTCTGTGTCAACAATGCATTGTTTTCCCTGTAATCTTCATTAAATAAGTAAAGAAACAAAGACAATTAGATTAGACTTTCCTGGCATCTACAGATAACGTTCACAACATTGCAATCGGAGCCAAGCCTTGCATACATCTTAATGTAGTTTGATTTCTGGGCCAGGGTATACAGAATGCCACCGTCTCCGTGGAAATGCTGATACAAGGCAATACGTGCAGTGTTAATTATAGGATATTTTCTGCAATCCTGCAAAAGAGCAGAATAAATTAAGCTAAATTAACTAAAAATAGCACTGTTGACTGTCTGGGAAGCACTTCTGTTATTCAAATATTTATCATAATAGGAAATATATTTTCATATGAACATGATATGTTGATCAAGCTGACAAAACCCATTGCTCAGTACAGTTTGACATATGAAAGCGAATTAATCAAAGTATGTGATATGCGATTTATTCTAACTGAATATCCCAAGAAGAAAAAGTCAAATTTAATCGAATATCATAATTCCCCATTGAGGTGTTTATTACCTTAATGAACATTAATTTGCAGTGTCATCTTGACATCACAAATTGGTTTCAGAGTTAGGTCTTTTAATTGTGTGGTTTCATTGTCTGCCCATGTATTTCTTTTAGAATGTGCAGGTGCAATGAGCCTGCATGCAGACAGTGGTATTTTCAACTCACATTTATGCCATTTCAAAATCAGCTCATTTGTGATTTGATTTCATGAACTGCCCGTTGTTATTTTGTCTGTTTTCTTCAAGCTACTTTTTGAAGATGTCTAAGTATCGCATTACAATTGCATTAGCAGACGTATATTTGGGAAGTACTATGCACCTTTTTGGTGCAAGGATATACACTTTTAAATGATGAAAGTTTATTGAGATGTGTGATAATGTGTGATAATGCCTAACACAATCCATCATTGGCATCAAGGGAATTCCACCATGCAGACACAGATTCCTTGAGTCAATCTCTGCATGAGAAGTAGTTGGCCTCAACTGACCTCTACCGCCAAGAGATGGCCTTGCGGCTATCTCTCAACATGCAGTTGGAGATGTTGCAATTGGGGCCCACATTCATGCATCCCTCTCACTAGCCAATGAGGACCAGGTGTTCTCAATGCATGGTCAGAGTGCACCATCCCTGGATCTCCCACAGAAGGGGGAGTTCCAAATGAGCCATGCAGGTGATGCCTTTGGCCATGTCCCCACACACTGCTACCCTCTTGCCACCACCACCCTGGTGTCCATTGCCCATGGAGTATGGATAGTTTTCCTATTATTTTCTATGTCCAAGGTGGACTCTATTTATTTTGTCCTCATGACAGATCCACAGGGCTCCAGAGGGCAGTGACACAACTGCCCGTGCTACTAGTCACATTATTAGACTGGCGGACAGGATATTCAGCCATGCTCAGGGAAGTCAACTGTGGTGATCTTGTTGATTGCTACAGCCTCCAACATATAGGTGAACATTCCATTTAACATTGATGTGTTTATCTGCAGTCTGTCAGAAATGCTCCTTGAGCTAGTCCAAACAAATACACAGATGTCCTGTCCCATTCAGTGCACACACTCCCCGGGTGGATACCCCAATCAACCTATTTCCACCCAACTCCCCATTCCCTTTGCTGGACCCTGACCCTCTGAGCACCAGGCCCATAATATCTGTCAATTGTGTTTCTCCTGCGCTTTTCCCATGTAGGTCTCCTGTATGTGATGCAGCCTCAGAGTGTTAGGGGCATGACCTCCATGAATATAACTAGGTGAAAATAACCTGAATGTCATTTGCTTTGTAAAATGTTTTCTAAAAGGGAAACTGTTTTGCAAGAAGGATACGTATAAATAATTGTATAAAGTTACTCACTCTAGCGGTTTCAGGAAACACAGAGGACACACAGCAGGGGGATATGTGAAATGGTTGGGGAAATATTGTTTTTTCATAATACTTGTAAAACAATCATTGGCTATTACAACAATTTGGGCTTTTCAAGGGAGCTCAAAGAGGTCCCATGAGGAGCTGTTTTGGGTGGGCAAAGGCAGGAATGGGGGGGGCATGACCCATACCATAGGGATTAGCATGGCCAGGGGTAGGCAATGGTGGACACGTAACCAAACAACACCAACAGACTGTGTATCCCTACTCATATGTCATTCCTCCATATCTGTACTCAAATGCAACTAGTTTGGCTTGCAGATGTCACAAACGACACCTAATAGCCCAAACAAAAAAATTAGTTTGCAAAGAACTGGAAGATGACTGTTGCAGATCACTTGCAAATGCTTGGTCACGGTGTCATGTCATGTTTAATTTGGGATGGCTCTTTTGGCAATTATTATAACGGTTAACACAGGAAGATAAAATCTACCTTGTTAACCTTCAAGTGATACCCAATCACACCATTCTTCCAAAACAGAAATCTAATGAACTTCCAAAATAAGTGCTTCCAAGACTGGGCTTTACTCACCACAAGCACATACAGCAACACAACCGTGCCCCAACAAGTTCCAAATAAATAAAGCATAGATCGTGGAGACGAGATAATTCAGTGCATAATGGTTAAATGGAGAGGCAGGAATGGTTGGGAATGGCCATAGGGATTAGCATGACCATGGGCTGGCAATGGGTGGGCTCATTATCAAACAACACCTGTACACTGTGTGTCCCTCCTAAAATGTCACTGCTCTGTGTCCCTTGTCATATGTCATTCCTCCTGTATGTGTACTCAAATATGTATTTTAATGCAATAGTTTGATCTATTAGGTTTTGAAAGCAACACCTAATAGCCCAAACTAAATGATTGTTCTTCTGTCATTTGCATGATAAGGGTTAACATCACTAACTCCTAAATATAGCCAAAGAGAAAGTCTAACAATGAGTCCACCAAACTATCCTAATTCAGCAAGTCTTAAAGGGGCACTGTAACTGCTTGTGGCGCTGCTGACAAACAAAGCCTCTGTCTAAGCGCACCATCCAGTTGTGCTGTGGTGTTTCCTTGGGTTGTTTCTTTGCCTCACTCTTTAAGTGAACTTGATATTGTTCCGCAAATGTGGCATGACCACTAGATCAGGATATGAGTAGTGAGGTGCCGTACCATTATGAGAAGCAACAAAATATATATATATATCATTTTTTATTTGTGTTGGCTGAATTAAATCAACCTTTCAAATATAAAAATACATAGAGTTCATAATTTGAATAAAACAAAAAACAAAAACAAAAAACAGAATAATTGAAAAACCAAACATTTCAAAGAAAATGAACAATCATACACATGAATAATGATTTACACAATACAGCTAACACATTAAACATTTGCTAAATTTGTAAGAAACACACAATTATTAAAAAGATTAAATTCATTATCTTGTGAAATTCCTCCTACAATATAGATGACACATCAGACCTTTACTAGGTTTGTAGGAAAAACAAGATGGTTAAATTCAACATCTTATAAAACTCCTCCTGTGCAATACTGTATCTGAGTACCAATAAAAGTATAGAAAACAAAAGCAGATAAAATTGCACTTCATGTCTCAGTTCAGATGTTTTGAAAGTCACCTGAAAGTCTCAGGATTTTAGAACAGCCATCCTGTGCTACTAGGGAACCTAGAAATTTACAGTGTCTAGCAAAGCGGGTCTCTCTCACAGGACGAAGTGCACAACACTCAGCGATCAGATGAATTAAAGTTTCTCGAGTGGCATGATATGATATGATATGATATGATATGGCATTTGTAACGCGCCTATACACAAGTGTTTCAAGGCGCAACGAGGCAGGGAGGGGGGAACAGGGGGGAAAGATAGACAACGATCCTACTAGGCCAGGTGTCATTCAGATCGCGCAAGTGCAGGGGTAGTGGGAAGGGAAAAAAGTGCAAGGGGAAGGGGAGAGGGGGAAGTGCTGAACTGGGTAAGTAGAATAAAAAAATAAAAAAATAAATAATAAATAGGGCCAGCTGGTGGCAAGTGCAAGGTACGTGCAGACAAGTGCTGGGAGGGGGGGGGCTGTAAGGAATGCAGAGACAGTCCCGTAGTGCAGGGGTTGCCAGGGAGGCAGTGCAAGTGGAGAGTGGCTGGGCCAAGGACCGAGGTCGGTGAGAGTGGCCCAGGTGCAGGTTCAGTGCAGTATCAATGAAGAATTAGCAGGGGAGAGGGAGAGAGAAAGCAGAAGCAAAGAGGAAGGTTTTGAGGTGCTTCCGGAACCGAAGATGGTTCTCCTCAAGTTTCAGGGAGGCGGGAAGGCTGTTCCAGAGGGAGGCCCCTGCCGCAGAGAGAGATCTACCCCCAGCTCGTTGCTTCGAGAAGCGGCTGACCCTGAGGGAGTTGGAGACAGATGAGCGAAGGGCTCGGGAAGGAAGATATTTAGGAAGAGAGAGTTGAAGGTATTTAGGCCCCAGGCCCCAGAAGGCCTTGTGGACAATGCAGAGGGTTTTTAACTTAATCCTCGCAGCCACAGGGAGCCAATGTAGAGATTTCAGTCCTGGAGAGATACGGTCCCTGGGCTTGAGGCCAAGGACAAGTATCGCAGTCCTGTTCTGGATGAGTTGCAGAGGGCGGAGAGTAGAGGCAGGCAGATTAAGATAGAGGCTGTTACAGTAGTCCAGCTTCGAGAGAACCAGGGCTATGGAGACTGTGAGCGTCTGGGGGAAGGCGAGGAAGGGAAGAATACCTTGAGGAGGTGCAGCTGGTAGTGAGACTTCTCAGAGACGTCAGTTATATGAGGAGAGAAGGAGAGTGTGGAGTCAAAGATGACCCCGAGGTTTTTTGCCTTGCAAGTAGGAGCAGGAAGCGGGCCAAGAGAGGCTGGCCAGAGCACTGCAGGGAAGGAGGAAGTGGGTGTGCCGATGAGTAGAATCTCAGTCTTACTGGCATTAAGGCAAAGGTCATTGGCGGCACACCATTCCCGGATAGCAGACAGACAGTCGGAGATGAGGGAAGGAGAGGAGGAGGCCGACATTAGCCTGAAAATGAGCTGGGTATCATCCGCATAGCACTGAAAGTTGGGGCAGAGAGTGGCGATGCGGTGGGCAAGGAGTGCTAGATACTGGTTGAACAGCCAGGGAGAGAGATTAGATCCCTGGGGGACACCACAGGTAGAGAAGAAGATGTCAGAGAGGAAGGACCCCAGTTGGACCTGGGAGGGTCGATTGGAAAGGAAAGAGGTCAGCCACGCCAGAGCCTGACCAGTGATACCCAGGATATCAAGGAGACGGTTGAGCAGGATGGCATGGTTGACAGTGTCAAAGGCAGAAGAGAGATCGAGCAGAATGAGAACACACGGAGTGTTGGAGTCGAGGTTCGAGAGCAGGTCCTCACGGATGTTCAGGAGAGCAGTTTACGTGCTTCTGGCAGCTCTGAAGCGAGATTGATGGTCATGAAGACTACCAACAGATTCAGCATGGAGGTTGAGCTGGGAGATGGCCAGTTTCTCCAGGAGCTTGCCCAGGAAGGGAGTGATGGAGATTGGGCGATAGTTAGCCGGGCAGGCGGGGTCGGAAGAGGGTTTCTTAAGAAGAGGGTGCACAAGGGAGTGCTTAAGGGGGGATGGGAAAACTCCAGAGGCGAAGGAGTGGTAGCAAAAGTCAGCCAGGGCAGGAGCCAGGGAGTCGATGTGGTCCTTGATAGTTTTGGAGGAGCAGGGGTAAACCTGTTTAGATGAGACTTTCATAGATCAGACTTGTCTGGAAACCTCGTCAGCAGAAAAAAGGGGAAAGGCAGAGAAGGAGGGACGAGGGGTGGCTGCAGAAGGGCCAGAGGGAGAGCCAGGAAGAGATGGAGGGAGGTGATAGGAGGAGAGTGTGGACAGGATGTCCTGAGTTTTAGAGACCAAGTGAGAGGCCAGTGCAGTGCAGAGGGCCTGGGAGGGGACAGGAGAGGTAGAGACTGCAGCAGGGTTGGCAAGCTCCTTGCAGATTTTAAAGAGTTCGGCCGAGTTGTTAGATGCAGCAGAGATGCGGGCTTGGATAGGGGCTCTCTTCTTGGTGAGAACGGAGAGACAGTATTGCCTTTGGAGCAGGCGGCAGGCCAGTTTGTCAGGGGATGTACATGAAGCACGCCATTTCCTCTCTGCCACCCTGCACTTGCGTTTTAGGGTGACGAGATCCGAGTCATACCAGGAGTTGCATTTGGCTTTGGGCTTCAGGCGGATTCTCATGTCAGGGGCTAGGATATCAAGACTATCAGATATAGCAGAGTGGAGTGTGGAGAGGGCTGTGTCAGGGTGGGAGTCAGCCGAAGGGGGGGGGGCAAGAAGGTGGCAGCGAAAGCCTCACGCATTTCATGGGTCGGATGACCGAGAAGGTGGTTGGCAGTGATGAGGGTGGCTTTGCCTGTGGGGTAGGGAGGGTGAGGTGGGAGGATAGGAGAAAGTGATCACTCCAGGAGAGAGGAGTGGAGAGAGGGACGGAGAGGGGAAGGTCAGAAGAGATCAGAGCATCAAGAGTGTGCCCTGCAGAATGGGTAGGCCCAGACGGGAGAATAGAGAGTGAGAGAGAGTCGCAGAGGTCACGAAAGAGTCCAGAGGGGGGACAGGAGGCATCCAGGTGGATGTTGAAGTCACCAAGGAAGAGGAGTTGAGTGGTTGAGGCCTGGAGTGAGGAGGAGAGGTCAGCCCACTCAGAGAGGAAGGAGGAAATTTGACCAGGTGGCCGATAGATAGTAGCCACTGTAAGGGAATGGCTAGGAGAGAGAGAGAGTCGGCAGACAAGACACTCAAAAGAGGAGTAGGTCTGCGTAGGAGTGACAGTGGCAGGAATCCACTCAGGGAAGATAAGGGCCACACCCCCCCCTGCACGGTTGGGCCTGGGCACGGAGAGGATCTTGTAACCGTCAGGTAGGAGTGTGTCAAAGCTGGTGACAGAGCTGGCCGTGAACTATGTCTCAGTGAGACCGAGGACATCCAGGTACAGTTCCTCACGAAGGTGACAGATATCAGAGGAATGTTTGATGGCAGAGCGAGAGTTAAGAGTGGCAATGTGGAGAAGGTGTAAGCAAAATTGGCAGATGTTATCTTGGGCTGGAATAAGGTTGCGTGTGGCTCGTATATCATTGGTGATCCATAAATTGAACCGCAAACGTAATATACCAGCACAAAGCTTGTGCGAAGGCGAACGCACTAGGTATGTAGGCACAGTGCAAACTTTTTTAGGAGGAAAGCGGATCACATCCCCATCCTTGTATGTTAAATCGTTGTATGTTAAACATGATTCTCTGGTTTTAATCCAATCTGCCTGAAATATTTTTAGCTTGGCTTTATCCGGATTGGCAAGCAATAGGTCAAGGGGAACGTCTGCAGCGGCTAGGATGTGGTACACTTTCAAAAGCCAAGTCTTTACAAAAGCATGGTTTACTGAAGCACATGTAACAAGTTAGTGTTTGCAAAATAACATTGAGCTCTGTCGAGAGCAAACATTTGTTAAACAAAGAACATAGTCGCCAATTATAGTGTGCCTGGAGGGAGACCAGCCTGAGCACATATCTAATCCATGCAGCAGGCGTGCATTGGGGGAGATGTAGTACTTGCCGCCAAAATTTCGCTTCCCACTTTACAAATTGGAAGGGAGAGTAGCTATGCAAGGTTTCTAGGCCATAGAGCAGGCATGGAACTGTCTTCATATTCCAGAAATGCCATGCTGGCATAACCAAGACTTTCCCATACCTATATATAATAATGCGTGTCTGGGAGATGGCTGTGGCAAGTTTTCCCTCCACACGCTCTAAATGGCCTGACTTTTTTCCCTCAAACAACATCCTCAGGTAGATATAGTGTGGTACTACCTCGATTGGAGACTCGCTGACGGTCCACACATGACCTAACTGTCCAAATCGCCTGGGAGAGTAGACCATAATTTGTGTTTTTGTTATATTCATTTTTAGCTCATTCAACTGTTTATAACCATAGAAAGCATCTAAGAGACGTTGAAGACCCATCTGAGTTTTAGAGATGAGAACACAGTCATCTGCATGCATGAGTGTTTGGATCGGCTGATTATTAAATTTAGGAGAGTGTGACATGATACTGGTGAATGAGGATCTAACATTGTGGATAAAGTAGTTGAAGATAGCAGACACCAACAGGCAGCCTTGCTTTAGTCCACGTGCAGTAGTGATGTGCTCTGAAAGTAAGCCATCCATGGCAATACGTATGCGGATGTGGGTATTAGAATGCAAGGAATGGATAATGTCATAGAGCGTGGATGGGCAATGATCTCTCCGTAGTTTTGCCAGAAGTAGCAGGCGGCTAACCGAGTCAAATGCAGCATGAAGATCTACGAATGCAAAAAAACCCTGTTGTTTTTGCATCTGACATTGGGCTTTGATTGCATTAAGGGCAAACAGGTTGATATTGGTACCCATGCCGGCCACAAAACTTGTTTGATTAGGGTCACGCAGGTGGAATTTCAAGATTTAAGCATTAAAGTCGTGCAAGACCAGGTTAGTGAAAATCCTGCCTGGCGCGTCCAGTAATGCAATTGGCCGATAGTTCGAAGGAACGCTGCGATCTCCTTTTTTAAAACGCAGATGATAATGGAGGTTTTCCACGAAGGTGGGACTATACATGAAACTAATATCACGCAGAAGATTTTATCCAAAATAAGGGCCCCAACATGGGGATTTTCTTTAAACATAAAGTTTGATAGCCCATCTGGGCCCATTGGCCTTGAGGAACTATCCTTCATAATAAGAGCCTAGAGAGTATCAGGTGATAAGTCCATTTGCCATGGTACTGTGGACACCGGCTCATATTGAAGCTTTGCATATTCAGGATCAGCATACAGAGCCGTGAAATGTTTAACCCACCTTCCATCATGTACACCGTTGATTTCAGATTTACCTTGCAGATGGTAATTGTGGTTATCTAACAGGTGCCACATCCCTGCTGAGTTTTTATTAGCCATTGCAATTGCCATAGCTTCACTGTCTTGTTGGAATAAGTGAGCTTTTCGAGATCTTAAACAGTTTTTATATCTGCATTTGGCAGTTTTGAGATCTTGCCTGTGAGACAAGTGATCAGAGGCTAAAAGTTCTATCTTTATTTTTCTAAACTCCTGTCTAATGCGCTGAGTATCAGAATCAAAGACATGGGAGAGACAAGTTTTGTTATGACAAGGGATCTTCATGGTTTTAATGAAGGACTGTAATAATTCAGAGTAGTGCACTGGGTGATCTGTTAAGGCATTGTGCTCTACTATACTCTTGGAGGTGACTAGCAAAGTCATATTCCACCGCACACGAGATCTTGCTGAGTTTATAATACGCTTGGGCGGATAAAATGCTTTTTTTTTGTTCTGAATACAATTCCACACAAGATGTAGGGCTAATAGCCTATGACCACTAAAAGTTTTTTGTTTTTTTTAACATTTTTAAAGCGCTCACACAGCCCGCGGGCATCGAGGCACTGTTACAGGAATTGTTGTTGTCTTAGTTGCGTATTCATAACGCGCTTAAACACCCAGAGGTTTCTAAGCGCAGACCCGGGGATCGAACCTGTGTTGCTTCGTGTCGTCTTGCTTCCAAGGCGCGCACGTTGCGGTTAAGATATCCTCCCGGGATCACTGATAATTAATTGTTTCACATTCTGAAATAGTCTGTGGTGAACATATATACATAATCGATGATACTTGTGCTCAAACCACGATGCCACGTGAATTAAGGAAGAGAATCATCTGCAACTGCACCATTAACCATATGAAAGTTGCGCTCATCCATAAATGTAGTACATTTGCTCACATCTCGGTTATTGCGCTTCTTGTCCCAGCAATCTAAATTAAGATCTCCCAGAATGACAGTATGGGTAATTATAGGGTTCATTAATATTGTGTCAAGAATGGTTGCTAGGCCAAAATAGAAGGCATCATCGGTCATGGCTGCAACATTGCGATAGATATTGACCAAAGCTATGGACTGCTCATTGTTGGTAATTTTGACTAGCTGAATGTAGGCACCTACAGAGGCCCAAGGTGTGATGGCAAAGCCCATCCTAGTATTGACAGCCACAAGAAGGCCTGAAGATGGTCTACCTCCACTAGGGATGGCTGAAATCAAGGCAAGATCATAGAAATCCCACAGCGGTGGAGTAATAAGCCATGTTTCCTGGAGGGCTATTACATGGTAAAGACATGGCACATTTTAAATAGATAGGTGTAAATGAGCATGGAATCTGGTATTCCAGCTTGCAATTTTTAAAAATGATGTTACATCACAATTTGGTGGTTAATTGTACTGGATTTAACTTATCAGAGTACCACAGCTTTCTCTAATGTGTGTGCCCTAATAGATGTTTAGTTTTGCTTTAGAGATTTGGGCCTTAGCCGGTTCACGCTCAGGGTCCTCTGCTAAGAGGAAGCCCATCTCAAATAACTTCATTTGCAGCAGCAGATAGAATTCAAAACAACTCCCGAGGGAATCCATAGCCTAACTAAAGAACGTGTAAATTCTGACACAAACTCAATTTGATCAATATCATATGTAGACATGTCGTGCAGATCCCCTACATCACCAAAAATGTTTAAAAACTCTGACGATCACAAACTGGGAAATTTCCCTCCCTGCATTTCAAAATGAATGTGTGAAAGGTCGCTCTCTGGAAATGTATATGTCTAGAAGAGGAAAGCGGATTGTGTCTATGTGGGGTCCAATTCAAACTAGAAGACTCTGCAACAAAATATAGTGACAATGAAGACAAGAAATTACATATATTGACGTCAAAAAATGAAAACATATGATGACACATTAGTTTCAACCAAATGATTCTCCAAGGCAAGTATATTCAGGTGAGTTTGGAGGGTGTGTACCGGGCCATCGCATTGACGTTAAAGGGAATTAATGTATCTTTTACAGTGATGAATGCTTTCCAGGGTGAGCAACCTCATTGACGTATATGGAAAACAGTTGTGTGTTGGGATGGTGACAGTATGTCCAAGGAAGTTGACACCCTCCATATGTGGGGAGTTGACACTTATAATGACATGTACATTGTGGCTTTAGTTTGTCTCCACACTGTGTGGGATACTGACATGAATACATTAAACTATGTTTACAGTAAACCGATAAATCAACAATATGAACACAAATGTGAGATGGGCTTAATGATAATAAATTGACTATTGTAACGGGGAAAGAGGCAATCTTGAGATTCCTAATGCTGATGATAACTACTATAGGACAATTGGCTAGCATGTACTGTTCAATGTACAATTCCTATATTTGATTTCCATAGTTAATGGAACCCCCTAGAGTAGAGGTCTGCAATCTTTTCATCTTCAGATGTTTTTAGCTACAACTCACATGAGCCCTGGTCAGCAGAGTCAATAGCGAGAGATCGTGGGTGCCGTAGTGCAAAAAATTTGGAGAGCCAAAAGTTGCCGATCCCTGCTCTGGTGGTCTTGCTTGAGCTGAGCTCTTTTGTGTTACTGGGCCTCATTACGACCCTGGCGGTAAGGGGTTAACGCCAGCGTTAGCTGCGCCGACCCCTTACCGCCAATTCTGAGTTCCCCTAGCGCCATGGAGGTTTTAACACCCGATTTTAGCGGGTGTTAAAATCCATGGCGCTAAGGGACCATGGAGTTAATTACGCCACCGTAATTTACGGTGGCGTAATTAACGCCTTCCCCACTCCCATTATGCCCTATGGGGCAAAAATGGGAATGGGGAAGGGTAAATGGGGATTGGGGACTTACCGCCCCGCCAAGGTCGGAATGGGGCGGTAAGTCCGCCAACCACCATGGTGGTAAAGTCACGGCCCAGGCGGTAACTTACCGCCTGGGTCGTAATGAGGCCCACTGTGTGTAAGAATAGTTCTAATCTCTGCCCAATCCAGATCCGCCAACTTGCCGAAAACTGTACACATGGGTTTGATTAAGAAAACGTGACTAGACAGAAGCTTAACAAAGCATTTACGAATTAATGCCACCACAGGAAGTCCACATAGTGTAAACCTACCCACAAGAGGGATACAAAACACTTTGTTTGAAAATTGCAAAATAAATACTGCTATATGACCATACAAGTAAATGAAGATACTAGCAAAAAGTACCCATTCGCCAAAAGGGTTTTGTGGACAGACATGGCAAAACTCTCATCTATTGTTGAAAATCAATGATCCTGTAGGTCGGTGTTGAGATTTTCTTATCGTTTGATGTGCTGTGCACTCTGAAGTGAACTGCAGTGAGAATGGCCCTGTGTGGCTGGCTGACATACTCCGGAACAGACTTTGGGGAGAGGCGAGAGTTGGTGTGGTGTTGCATACTGGGACCTACTGTGCTCTCTCCCTACCTGTTGCCTCACCCCAGTGTGGTGCAGTTTGTTGCAGCGCAAATGTCTCAGAAACTGTGCATTCTCGGGTTCAGAACCAGTTCTTCTACAACTATATTGATGTTTTGATGATTTCAGGCAACCGTCTCATGTGTGAAGGTGCTGGAATCCAGGGAAAGGGGTGGGGTATCCACATGTCATGTAGCCAGTAATGTCCGGAGGGTCCTAACAGGTAACTATGCAAAATGTGGTGCTGATTGGTGAAACAGTGTGGAATTGTATAAGGAACATCGCCTCACCAAGCCAAGAACCCACAAACTAATTTTCACTTTTGCTGAAATCCGAGGAACGGGGTGGGGTGTCCTCATGTCATGTGCTCAGTATTGTTCGGAGGGTCTTAAAAGGTAACTATGAAAAATGCGGTGCATATTGGTGAAACAGTGTGGAATTTTATAAGCAACAACTCTTTGCCAAGTCACAAACAAATTTAGACTTTTGCTGAAATCCAGGATAAAGGGTAGGGTGTCCAAATGTCATGTAGCCAGTATTTTTTTATTTTTTTTATTTATTTGTATATATTCAAAAAGAGATGTTTACAAAAAAAAAGTGAATCAAGATTTTTGCTGATGAAATACAGTCAGTCCAGTTTACAGACTTCAATTTGTTAACTCTTTAGTTCATCTCATTATGATTATGTCTAATTGTAGAGGGGTTTGTTGGAATTTAAGGTTACAGCATCAAGGAATTTGATGGAATCATCACTTTAAAAATGTGTTGCATGATGTTTACTGTGGCCAGTAGCCACGATGTTCTGTCGCCTCCTATCAATTTTTGCCAGCAAACTTCCTCATCCATGAGGCAAAAGTTGGATATAGTGCCATTTCGGTATTTGAAACAAATCTCTCGTTTCGCCGGGCAGACCAAAATCAAGTGGCGGATGATTTCTTTCTCCATCGATGGCTTGCAGAGGCGGCCGGTATTTGTACAAGTTAAACCTCTGATAGCCAGTATTTCGTTCGTTTCAAGCAAGTTCAATCGAATTCTCATGAAGAAATTATGTGCGGTTCTGTTTGGGAATAAGTTGACGTCGTTTTGGAGAGTCTCTAATTTTTTAAAATTCTGAGGTAGATGTGTAGTAAGTTTGTTTTTGTTTGCGGTTTCTAGTGTCGTTATCCAGTCCAGTTCTTTGATCTTTTTTATAACTTTTAAAGGGTTAGTTAAGAGTTACTCTTCGCTGCTCTCCATAGAAAGTAGTAGGGCGACATTTTCTGCTTCCCATCTAGTCAGCATAGTACAGGTGGAGGCCGAAATCTGTATATCATTAGGCTTCTGCAGGTAACTGATGTCTTTAGCGATGAAAGGCTGACTTCTCGTCTAATTGTTGCTATAGGAGTTGACTTGGGAAGGCCAAGCACCAATCTCCAAAATATTGCTTCCAACTTAGGCCATAAATCAGAAGGAAGGTTGAGCATGGCGTCTGTGCCATAGGTTAAAGATGGTATAACCTTTTTTTTGTAAAATTCTCTAACCGGAAATGTCAATAATCAACTGTATTTGATGTCAATAGCTTTCCCCTGAGCTGCAAGCTTTTTCGTTTTATCATGAAGTACTCCTTGCATTGCTTTTTCCTTCCCAGAACTATCCAAAGTGACCCCTAGATACTTGAAGTAGCTCACTCTTTCTACTATGGCAGTACCCAGATGAAGGGTGGTCTTTTCATTCTTCGTAATAGTTTTTTCTATTACCATCATTTTTGTTTTTCCTTTGTTGATGTCCAAGTTGTTGTCTGCCATGTAACGTGGTAGGTTGTTCAATTGGCGCTGCAGGCCTATTGGTGTATGGCCCAGAAGGATCAGGTTGCCTGCATATAACAGGCAACTGATCTTTTCTCCTCTCATTTTCGGACAGAAGGAGCGTATTGCCTTTTCCGAGTCTTGGAAGTCCCCAAGGTAAGCCCAGAACAGGGCAGGGGCCAGAGGACACACTTGTTTAACGCCTCTCGCAGTGGCTATCTCCGCTGAGAGAGTCCCTTGGTGGTTTAAGCAGACTCGCATTGTGGTGTTGGAATACAGGGTTCTGATTGGATTCAGTATTTCGTTGGGGCACTCCCAGGATATAATCTTTGACCATAGTCTAGATCGATCCACTCAGTCAAAGGCCTGGGTGAGGTCAATGAAGGCTACGAATAGTCTATGACCTTGCGTTTTAAGGTGCTCAAACTCAGTATGTTCGTATTCGTGCCCATGTTCTTTTTAAACCCTGTTTGAAGATTGTCTTGACAGGGGGCGTTGTTTGCCCATGATGTAAAGTGATATAGAAGTAGGGATCCAAATACTTTACCGATTGTATCCAATAGGGCGATTGGGCGATAGTTAGCAGGATCAGCCCTATTGCCCTTTTTGTAGTTTGGAACTATATTTGCTGTGTTCCATGGCAGCGGGATAGTTCTTAAACCTGCACAGCGACCGAAGATCTTGCTTAGAAATAATGACCAAGCTTCAGGGTGGGTTTTCAAGTCTAAGTTAGTTATGCCATCTGGTCCTGGGGCACGTGAGACTTTTAGTTTCTTTATTAAGTCAAAGATGTCTGCTTTGGATTCCAACCAGATCCATGATGAATCAGGCCTCCTGTTGTCCTGTTGGCAGGTTGTTGGTGGTTGGAAGATGTGCTTGAAGTAATTTTCCCATGTTGCTTCACCTATTCCGTTTTGTTGAGATGGTAAAGCTCCTATCAATGTTGAATGGAGTAAGGACCAGACGTCTTTGGCATGGTCGCCGTTGATGGCTTTGAGGATGTTTTCGTCATCTTGTTGGTATAATAAGGCTCGATGTGACCGCATCCATGCTTTGTAAGATCTTGTTGCTTCTGTGATGACGGTTAAGGCGGCCGACGGGTCAATTTTTTTCGCATCTCTCCTGATCTTCCTTACTTCGCGCCTTTTATCTGCCACCAATTTATCAAAAACGTGTTTTGTTTGAGAATTGACTGTCAACTTCTTCCGTGATGATACTTTGTAAGTTGTTAATAAAGGAGTGCAATCAACCTGGACAGGACCTTTTCTACTTGCTGGATCACTGTACTTAACTATCAGGGCTCTTATGGCACCCTCTGTCATTTTAAGTCTTGTTCCCTGATTGTTTAACTCACGGTAGGATGTCATTTTCTCATAAGATGGTGTTTTTGAGGACCAAGTAGTTAATAGGAGATTATGGTCGCTAGCAGATGTCCTAACCACTTCGAAGGCCATTATTAATTGCAATAGCGGGCGTGTCATGAAAATATGGTCGATCATGGATTGCGATCCTGCTCGTTCCCAAGAAGGTATTCGATTAGGATCGGGAAAGACTGCGTCAAGATGGAGGAAGTCTCTTCATTTCATTAGTTTCATCCATTGGATGGCACGTTGATCGGTAGGTGTTTTCTTGATGTTAGTTCTACTTTCAACTCCTTTTTTTTGACAGTTGATGTTTAGATCGCCACAAATTAAAATGTGGTCCGCATGATAGGCTACTTGGATTGAGTCGATTTCGGTCTCTATCACTGTAAGAAATGTTATCAGTTCGATTGTAGCAGGATTCCAATAGGTGTTGATGATTATGAGCACCTTTGTTGTGGTATCTTTTCTCTTAGCACTGACTGTGGTCCAGTTTAGTTTTACCACTAGCATAAATTGCTTTTCTTTAAGTTTTTGGTCAAGCATGATGCCACTTCCATTTCGAATGGCCATTAACTGGCCCGAGGTAGGACGTCCTGCAATGCCTTTTGTGACCAGAGCTACAACGATTTCAAATACATCCAGGGAAGGGCTTTGCAGAAGCCATTTCTCCTGGAGGCATATGTTGTCGTAGTCCCCTGGCGTTGTTAGATGCAAAAATCTGCAAGTGTTCCATGAGCACATCCTGATTGATTGTTGGTCGATTGGAGGATGAAGGTCATTTGCCTGGGTGTGCTCTTGGGTCATGGGTGGCTATCTTTGTCGTTGAAGGGTCAAGGCTTTCGGAAGCCAAGACAACATGGCCTGGAGTGAAAGGCCAGTTTCCGCTCTAGTCGCTGTGGGATGAATGTCGGTCTGCACACTGCTAGAGAATTTAGGAGTTATCCTATTATTTGAATCCTAAGTTTCGTTGCTTAGATTTGGTGTCTCCTCTTGAACGACTTTCATGTTAGATTTACTTTTATCAGCAGCCATGGAAGACCGTGTGGGGTCCTTGGCGCTTGCTGCAGTTGACATTTGAAGGTCATTGGCGGCAAGGTTTGAACTGCCAGGCAGGAAATTAGCAATTTTCCTAGTCAGTCTTCAATAGTCAGGTGAATCCGATTTAGACCAAGTGTTACATTGTTGTGTTTTCAAACTGTTGAGTCTTTCTCTTGGTCTAGTCTGCCTGATTTTTCTGGATGACTCGACTAGATCATATCCCGTTATTAACAGATCTTCCGTCGCTGCTCTTACGAGGTTGTTCAAGGTTGACGACATGATATAAAGATGAGAGACAGCCTTTTGATGATGGTGGCGGGGGTCGACAATTTTCAAGTCTGATGTCTTTAGTGAGCGCAATTTTGGGATGTGATGGAATAGTTCAATCACTGCTCTTCTGTTGAGAATAATTTCATCGCGGTTGCCAGGGATCTGTTCAAGCTTAAGTATCCATCTGGTTTGTTTCACACTTTGGGACTTTTATGATAAACGTCTGTTCTTGACTTGTAGTGGGCAGTTGTGGGCCTCTTTTCCCGCACTGATTGGTGGTTTCGTCGACTTGGCTCCACTACTGGGCGTGCTTGTTTAGATCTTGGGTGCCTAATGTAGTCAGCCTCCACAGGTCGATTTTTAGTATTGTATGACTTTTCCACCTCTTCATTTCGATAGGTGCCTGTCGATTCAGAAGAATTGGTTGAAAAATGTTTCTGGATTTGAGGCTTTTTGTTGTATTTCTCCATTACATGGAGTCTCTTTTACTCCAGAGTTCGGAAAGGGGACTCTATTGGAGCTGAGCCATCTGTACTTAATTGTAGAGATTCAGTGATTGTATTTTGGGTTTTGGGTTCTTCTCTGGACCCCGGATGGGAGAGGGGTGTGACCTCACTTATATATTGAGTAATGTTCATCATCTCTACGTTGTCAAGAAAGTCTTCTGTTTATCTAGGTGACAGGATCATTGTATCTTTAACCTTTAATTGCATTTCTTGGACTTATTTTGAGGATGCTTTTGATGGGGCCGGGACCATTGGCACTTTTAAGAGAGGTGTTGGTGGAGTCATTTTGCGTTTTACTATCCCCAACTGCTGGAAGATGGGCTCTAGCGATGGTTTGTCACAACTCATAGATTTCGTTCCTATCTTATGGTTAACGGAGAGAGTGTTTTCAGTTGGCAGGGTCAAGGTGGCCGTTAAATCGATGAAGGGCAACGTTTGTGTTCCTTCTGTCTTATAGGTTTTCTCCATGTTGCAAGGGCCCATTAAAGCCAATGAGCCTTCTTGTAGATTGGGGGCCAAGGAAGGTTGTTGGCCTACGGCAGAGTAGGAAGACTTTGGGCCTCATTACACGGTAGGTGGTAAGGATTTACTGGTACCAGTAAGGGCACCGGTACCGGTAAACCCTTACCACCTTACTACGAGGTCCCTTTGCGGGACCCGACCTTAACGGCTGGTGTAAACCAGCCGTTAAAGTTGGGACCCGCAAAGGGACCTTGGTGCTAATTACGGTACTGCAATTTGCGGTACCGTAATTAGCCCCTTCCCCATTCCCATTGAGCCCTATGGGGCAAAAATGGGAATGGGGAAGGGCCATGGAGAAAGGGGGAATTACCACCCAGCCAACCTTGGAATAGGGTGGTAATTCCCCTTTTCTCCACGGTGGTACCGGTATGGTACCAGCGGCAACCATGGTGCTAATAGCACCATGGTTTACCGCATTCCGTGTAATGAGGCCCTTTGTTTTTGACTCCACAGCCATGATGTATCCTTCTAGAAAAACGAGATTACTTAACATCATTGCTTGAATTGATGTATGATCCTTAAGTAGGTCACTAATTGACTCATATAGTTAAGTGAAGGGCGTAAGGGCAATAGTTAGTGCCGACATCAATGTGCACATATCCATTTTTTTGAATGGCGTTTCTCTGAATGAAGTGGTGTTTTGCAGTGTAGGTCTGGCTGTGGGTGGAGACGATGTCCGAGAAGTTGATGGTGCTCTCCCTTGGTGGAGCGTTGCTTTTGGCAAATCTATTGAAGGTCTTTGAGGTGAACTATGATGGCAGGGATTTAAGCATAGGGATTTAGTTGGTTTCTCGAGTAAGTGTTTATTTCTAAGAGTAATTTTCTCAGGAGTATTACACTTCTTCTGGGGTCGGATTGCAGATCAGAGGCTTTCCGGGCTTTCATTGTCACTCTCTTTTGTCAGATCCAAGTCGAAATCTATTGGTAGATCCACAGAATCACATCCATTAGTTGAAATAGGGGAGGTTTCAGGGACTTTTAGACCTTGTCTCCACTTTCCTTCATGTGTTAAGATCTTCTGCACTTGGGATTTGGTTCCAGAGGTCTTCGACTTTGGAGCCGTAATGTCGTTCAATTGCAAGTTATCATCATGTGGAGATCTTGTTTCATGTTGAACGACTTGAGTGTCCATATTGTTAAGGATGGGTGTTTCTATTGTTGAGCTCTCAGGAGTGCGTTGGTCCCTGACTCTTTCATGATCTTAGGAGTGGTTGAAAGGTTAAGAGGGAATTGATTCGAGGCCTTTTCTTTCCCCGAGGGCGAGGAAGCCCTTATTGGAGGGGCGAGGGTTGCCAGTGCTTCTCTAGTGAACTGCCATTTTGGCTTGTTTACGGTCAAGTTTGGTGGGTCTGCCTTTTGGTGGGTATGTAGATTAGACTTCTGGGAGGCTGCAACAAGTTTACGCTGTTTGCATGACGGCATGCTTTCTTTAACTGCTTCAAGCATCTCAGTGTCTGTAAGTTCTTGAGTTCTTCCTTCAATAGCTTATGAATGTTTAGAGAAAAAATCCGAAAGGAGTTAAAGCGGTGGAAGCGGTTTTTTCACACTCTTTCTTGTTGAATTTGTACCTTCACAGCGGCCTCTGTTGTTATTGAGAGGCTTTAGACTGGCTGAGCCCTTGTCGCAGAGAAGACTTAACTGTTTATTTTTAGGTTTGGATGTATTTTATCAGCTCCCTGCAAGGAGTCTTTAGGGTTTCTTTGTCTTTTTTTCTGTATTTAGAGAGTCACTTAAATCTTCCTCTTCTTGGATGGATTCCATGGCAACGTTGTCACCGCTTTTTACTAAGCGACTGGCTTCACTGGGCTGTGGAGTCAGCGGGTTATCGTGAATCAACGCCTTCACTGATAAGAAGGTAATGGGCAGGGCCACAGGCAGCAGACTCTGCGTTGCCTGGACTGCCTCTTGGATGGCCTCTCTCGAGCTCGGCCGCGGCTCGATACGTGGGGGCCCGTCAGGATGTTTCACCCCCTCCTGCGTCCTCAGACCTCCCATGTGGTCTGTCAACTCGCCGCCATCAGAGGCGGTGTCCCACAGGGCGCGGTGCAGGGAATCGGCCCCACCCCCACTGAGCGCCATAGACACCAAAGCCAGCTGGGCCAGGAGCCCAGCACCCTCCCCCCTCCGGGGGATGACGGTGAGTTTGGCTGGGTGGGACAGACTGGAGTCAGTGCGAAGGTGGGGGGGCCAACCTTGTATTAGATGGCACGTTGTAAAGGTGGCTGGGTGTATACTTTTGCCCAGAGGACTGTTCGATGTTGTTGTCGGCAAACCCTGGTTTACACTGGGTTAAATCAATGTTATTTTCTAGGTCACTGAAAACCTCAGAGGCGCCGGGTTGTGACTGTCTGGGCTCACTGAGCTTGAGGAACCCTCCTCTGACATTAGTGCAACTGGGGTTTTCAAGTACTTGCTGTGACTCCGTTGTTTGATCCTGGCGGAGGCGGGAACTCCACAAACTACGTCTGACATCTTCTATCAATGGGAATGCTGGTATAGGCGGGAGAGCCGTCTTTGCAGTCTTGCCTGTCATGCCTGCAAGACTGCCACTCTCTGCCACTCTGCATCTGCTTCGCAGACTGAATGAGCGTTTGTAGGTTCCAAGGCAAGTTTCCAAGACACACCTCCTCTGTAGTAGCAAGGGAAAGCAGACTCTGAGTAACGGGTAGCAAGTCTGCCACTCTCCACCACTCCGCGACGGCTCCACGGACTGAATGCCAGTATTGTCCGGAAGGTCCTAAAAGGTAACTATGCAAAATGTGGTGCAGATTGGTGAAACGGTGTGGAATTGTATAAGCAACAATACTTCCCCAGCCACAAACCCACACATGTTAAATGTTATAAATATAGATGTATAATGCCTTCAGTTAGTACAGTAAATTATCCCCCCCTAACAATATACCATACAGATAATGGTTACATTACTTGTGTGGTTCATATATTGAAATATTATCAAAACCTTTAGAAAATTGGCAACTATAATTTAACCATCAAGAAAACCAACCATCACTTAGCTACCACTTGCACAGAAGCAGATAGAGGAATTTGCCTTATATGTGAACAGGCCTAGTAGGACAACCACATGTGATTAGGAATAGCAAAGGGGAAATTCATTTTTTGGCACATTTCTGTGGGAATAAAAGGGAAAGAAATAGGTAAAGGAAAGGATACTCTCTTATGAGTGATACTAATGGAAGATAGCGAACGACTAGAAAGAAGACGAAGAAAAAGAACAGAGAAAGAGGAGCAAATTAGGGTAAATAAGAACTAACAACGAACACATCAGCAGAAAAGATTAAAGAACTCCACCAAAATCCAGTACAACTCTCCTGGAACCTATGGTTCAATCTCCCCAGTACATTTCTGCTTCCAAACCCTGCCAAAAACCTACAAAAGGAAATTGAACACGAGATGTTACATTTACAGAGTTTCTGAGGCCCCCTTGTGCTTGCTGGATGCCCCTTTTGAAATCCATCTTCTGCAGTTCTGATTGGCCCAACAAAGAGAAACCCCCTTCAGCAATGTGTGTGTTCAGGCACTGTTGTGTGCTGCCGGTACCTCGTGTAGGAGGTACCGGCAGCACACAGAATCCTAGCCATGCAATTCGGTTGAGACAATGAAATGTGCATGTTCATCAAGCTTTATTACCCAATAGCTAAAATTGGATTTCTGTAACAGTGAGGAATGCCATCACCCAAATATGGTTCATTTCAAGAAGAAGGAACTGACAAATGAAAACCTCAGAATGATATGTTGTTGATTGCAGCACAAGAGGGATTGTCTACTCCAATCAAAAAGGTGCAGATGCTAAATAGGTTGTACTTCATGGTTCCTTCTGGATTAAAAGTATTTTCTTCATAAATAAAATCACGAATGCATGTGAACCACTGAATTGAGAGAGCCATTTCACATATCTAAAAAGAGTTCACTCATCAATGCATGAATCAGCAGGAGTGCCAGGAGTAGCATCATGAAGGTCTACACCGACTATCTTGGTGCAACACATGACAGTCATAATTTCCAAATGTTATAAGCTGTTGCAAAATGACAGTCACGACATATAATTATCACTGTACATGTGCATGTCTCATGTTACTTCATGATAACAATGAGATGACAGTGGGCCCTGTGTTACCTCCCCAAAGCCCCAAAACTCAGCAGGACACAAATATTCTAACTCTTGCATCCTCGTAAATCCATGAAACAGCTTTGTAAATGCAGCATGCCAAAGACAAATAAACATTGTGTAACAGTGTGCAATTTTGATAAAGAGTCAACCGATAATTCTTTCGTAAGCTTGGGAGAATCTCCACCAATACCTATTAAGTATTTTCAGTGAGGATAATGAGACTGCTTTTGCAGTGGTGAGGGAGGACATTGGGAAACAACATGCCATTGCAAGCTGGATTACACTTTCTTTCTCAAACACCTGGTGTGCCACTTGTGGGACAGATTTACTCGTCTGCATCTATTCTGAAGTCTGGGATGTTGATCTCAGTGTTCACTGTCACAGAGATCAAGGATATCAATGGCATCACACATCATCCTGGGTGACGTAGAATGTGTTGCTGATGTTTTGTCATGGTTATTTGCAGCAAGCTCCACCGGTTGAAGGTAAGAAGCAAAAACTTTAGAATAGGCTCAGAAATACACTACTCTCTCTATTCCGACTCATGTCTCATGAGACAGACATACAGGTTAATGTATGTGTTTGCCACGTTGACTGTGGAGTGCATACAATTGCGTGTGTGTGCTCCCTTCCTTGTTGAAGTTCAGCAAACATTTAGCGTGTCTGCCCGCTTTGAGCTTATGGCCCTTAAGTAACGTGCATGGAATGGAGGGGATCGCAGAGTAAGTTCGAGTACAAATAACTGAACCAACTCAGGAAGATGGCAAAGTAACTGTTTTACTAACAATTCTCTAAAACAGGGAGTTTACATTGATCATCAACAGATGTTCGCTCAGCTCCCAATGATTTCTTCATAAAACATAGACTTCATACTAAAAATACGTCATAGGTGATGTCATAGTACGTGGCATATTAATGAAAAATCTGTGAGGTATTGTAATTGGTTCAACGGGAACATCTAAGTATACTTTCTATAGCAGCTAGGATTGTTATTGGCTGCCCACTGTCAGGTGGGCAATATATACCTTCCTCTAAAACATGCCATCATAAAAATCAGTCTCAATTGGTCTTCAAACTATAAAGACCTTGGTTATATGGCCCTCTACAATTGGTTGGCATACCTGTGCCATGTCTGGAACATTCAGTTCACTTAGCAGCACGTAAGCCCAGACCCAGGTACACAGAGGTGGACCTTACTTTACCACCCCATCATATTAACCCAACATCTGTCATCACCCAAGCCTTCTGCAATGGAGATTGTCTTTGAACTTGGCCTTGCAAACTATCCTTATCTCTGGGAAAATATGGGAGTGCAGGCACTCAGTATCGCTTTTCTTGGACTCCAAGTTCAACTCTATTTTCATCCTTGGCTCCCGTGACAGGAGACCATGATTTCAACTATTTTGCAGGTTCTAATTGTCTTAAATAAATAAAACCTGGCACTCTCAGTGTTCTTCCTTTGCATCTTAACAAGAGATGATTCTTTCTTTGCACGTTCACTCCTTTCAAGAATAGGTAACTGACCTTGGCTACTACAGATTTGATACCAGGCCAGACAGCCTTGCCATGCAACTCCACAATGTTCAGCTTATTCTTGCTGCAACACAATTCTCGCCTTTTCTCTTCATGGGTCCTGGATTGCTAAAATTCATGACACCGATGTACAGCCTCTATACAATGGCAGCTTTGCCTGCATTCTATTCACTACATATAGCCAGCTTCTATGGTAAATTAATCTACCTTGCGTTTCAGCATCTGTACAATTATTGAACAGTTGATTCTTTGCAGCACTTAGTGTGCATGTAATCTTCTTCTTGCATGGGAAAGTTTACTCGATTCTTTACTTCGTCATTAGTTTCTATAAGATCCATGCATTCTCTTTAGCCAACTTCTTGGGTCGTAGCACATGTCTCTTGTGATGTCACCAGCTCCTCTCTTTGCTCTTTTTCATATTCCTACTCTCTGATTGTCATCTCTTTGGGGCACATTCGATAAGGTTGTCTGAATGGGTAACTTCTTTCGGATATACGCTGGGGTATTGGCACAGCTGCTGGTGTCAAACATGGCACAATCTCCGCTTTCCAACATATAGGAGGGAGGGAGACAGGACTTCCTGCAGAGGCATGCAGCTGCTCCTCTACACCTTGCTTGCAGGTATGCAGCAAACACTAGTGTGAATGTTCTACCTCCCATACCAAACTGCAGAAAATCAGTTGTGTTTGTGCACCCTCCCTTATAGGGAGTACAACAAAAATGTAATATGAGCAACTTCCCTGAGAGAGTGCACCAAACATTTGGTGTACAACCCCTTCCTGCAGTACTGAAGCTAAGATTGTATGTGTGTCCCCTTGCCTGCAAGAGTGTGAGAAAAATAGTGTTTGCATGCACTCTTGTGTTTGTCTGAGTGCAGCAAAAATATTTTGTCTGTGTGCTTGTGTGTGCGCATGCACAATCTCTTTCCATGTACAAAAAATAGGGTGAGGTAGGTTTTTTTTTCTTATTTTGAGTATGATTTTCCAATACCACATTTTCAATGCATTAAAAGTATTCTGGTGGGTGCTTTGCCTTAGTGATACTGCGAATTAGATCGTGGGGAGAATGTGTCTTCTGACATGATTGTTCCAGGGAGAGTGTGGCGTTTTCGTTTTGATTAAGTTTGAAAGGCCATTTTGTTCAGGTGACATGCGTCCTCAAAGGACCTTAACAAGGGAATTGAATGCAGGAAGAAGGGTGAACCATGGGTGTTTTATAGCTCTGACCCTACATAATAGACCTTTATGGTGTCCTGGAAAGGAGAAGAGGGACACGCTGAAACTAGTCCACCCCCTATTCACTTGTTGCTGTTTGCTGATAACTCGGTTATCAATACCAGGGCAGGAATGAATGTACAGCCTCTTTGTTATGAGCTAAAAATCAACTGCTTAGAGAATTTATTCAGGATAAAGCATTTTAAGTCTCAAATTATGATATATAAGCCACACAATTCAAGGAAGGAAGAATGGACATATTCTAGGGCGTTACAATCTGGCAAATTCCACTTTTGTATCCCTGGGCATGGCGTTCAAAGAGATTCCGCTGGATGTCATACCAGAAACACATGCTGGAGCCAACAGAGAAGGCAGAATCTTCAGTGAATGCCCTATGGAGATTTTCTAGCGAAATGAGTAACCACTTTTCCTGAGCTCAAGAATTGTTTTTGTCTGACGTTCTACCAGGTTGTATCACTGGGGCGATTCGAGGTCCTATCACTTAAGCTCGCCCTGGCTCAATTCAGTGGCCATCCTCTGGCACACACTGAAAATGTGCTGCGCCCTAGGACAGCAAAAGCGTAGAATAATATGAAAAGAAGCGTTGCACATCTTGCACATGAGCAGAAAACACATATCTGAAGAGTCAGAAGGTGAATAAATAAATAAGTCAGCATTTGGGTGGACAGTACCTAGGTAACAGGATCTGTGGCGTGCACCTCTGCCTAATTTCGCAAGGCATCCGAATGTGGCCTGAGTGCCAAAATGCATTGCATGCAATGTTTCAAAGAATGTAATTAGGGTCTAGATTAGACGTAATAGAGGGTTGACACGAAATTAAGCGTCCTCTACTAATAGGCTCCTGGCCAGCGAGCAACATGTAGGTGAGTGATTAGAATCAATGCCCCCCACTTGGCCAATACACTTCCTTGCTGCAATTCCCCTGGTTCCCCCTGCCGGCCACTCGGAGTAGTGCCAGTGCTTGCAATTGTGGCATTACATGAAAACAGCCAATTGCTCAACAGATTTGACTCTATGTGCCTTGGCTGGTATTATCCGCAAAAATAGCACAACGTCAATGATGAAAGCAGAATTTCTGTAGTTTACAGTTTATCGATGTATTTTCCTCATCTCCCTGAAAGAAATGAAGATCATTATTTGTTAAAATGGGTTATAGTGGTGATCCCACCTTGTTAATTAAATAGAGTTTCGAACACGTTTTCTATTTGGATATAGATGGATATCTAACTGGAAAAGCAGTAGCACCGCAGAGCGTTACATTTGTATCTAGTTTAAGTGATTTTATAGTGCAGTATGCATACACATGACTAGTTATCCAAAGCAATATAATACCATTTTAAAGACTTTATCAACCGCAAAATGATTTAAAGATGATCGACATCCCTTGATATCCTTTACTTATGTTTTGCATTTTGGGCATGTGTTGCTAGAAATGCATTCTCCTTTTCAATGCACAAGGTAAAAACACAGAGCATTCTATATAACTACTAGATTGATGTTTAAAGCCCATAAAAGGACATTTTAAACCATGATCGCTAATATATGCCTGGGCAACGTGTCGCTATAGACAACCGACCAGGAAGACAAACAGCAAGATTTTACACAAACTGATTCCCTAAGCAGGTACACTGCAAACTAATACTCCATGCTCTATAACCCATGAGGTTTTGTCGGTATCCCAAGTGATTATTATTCAGGAAACATGGTTGACGGGCAGTGTTATGTTTGATGCTTTTAAAGTGTTTTCTCATCTAGCAACACCAGGGGCACAAGGTCGACCAGCTGTGTGTCTACTAATTGCCATAACTAACAACCTAGACATACAAGTAGGTACAAGCTGCAGGGATGCAGCGGTCTGCCTGGCCATTGAATGCATCATATCTGTGGCTTTATAATGAACATCTAAAGTAACCCCCAAAAAATCCGGCTCAGGACCTCCCTTAATAAACTATCCCGGCCACTTGAGGACCGGGGCTGCCCTCCTGTTGGCATGTGAATGTAATTCTACTGTCCTCAGTGCGCTGGAAGTAGGGGTGCTGCAGGTGCTGCAGCAACCCCCCCTTTCTTCTGTACATTGCAAGAAAGAAATCCTCACAGCCAGCCCAGCAGTGCTATCCTTGCGCACATAAAAAACAGACATGTTTTCCTTTTATTCATCTGGTACTCTTCTCTCATATGCGAGAAAGAAAGTTGCATTTTTGAACTAGGAGTCACAGATCATGCTTAGTCCTGGTTGTTTCGCTTACTGTTCAAAATGTAGCTGTGCGTGCTTGTGTTCAAAGTTCCATGCAGGCCAGAGAGTTGTTTCATTGCAGGTTATCAGTGGGCAAGCCCCAGAGCTGACAAGTGATCATCTGACCCCTGATCACAGTAAGATTCTGATTTATATGATAACATTTGTATAAGCAGTACAGTCAAATACCATGCAGCTTAGTTGCTATTTGTTTGATGCATGGCTGTATCATTCTTTCCATCTTTTCATTTTCTTTGTTACTTACACTTTAATAAACGTTTTTTCATCCAAGTTATTCACTCGAAAAAATAACACTGAACTTGCATCTCCCTGAGAAATCCAATGACAGGTTTGTCAGTCTTATCAAGGTTTGGGAGGCCCGTGGGCCAAGAGATGCACAGAGACCTATGCGTAATTTGCATATTAATTGACATCACATACAGTGGCATCAAAGAAATGTATGCCACCTGAATTGATATGAGTTTTTTTTTTTTTGCACTGGAGAGGATCTCAAAGGACGTTACAAGAAGTTGGAATGAGTAAACCATTAGACACATAGGGCCTCATTCCGAGCTGGGCGGTAAGGGATACCGGGCACCGGTAAGGAGACCGGTGCCGTTAATCCCTTACCGCCCAATTCCAAGGTCCCTTGGCAGGGACCGTATAGGACGTCTGGTCTGACCACACGTTCTTTACTGGACCAGTTAAGAGACCTTGAAGCTAATAACGGGCCTGCAATTTGCGGGGCGGTTATTAGCACCTTTCCCCTTCCCATTGAGCCCTACGGGGGCTCAAATGGGAATGGGGAATGGCATTTGGAATGGGGATTTACTGTGTTTGCCTAGGGTGGAATGTCCCAGTAAGTCCCCTCTCCACCAGACCGGACCCAGACACGATTCTGGAGGCAGCAATGGCGCTAATAGCACCATGGCTACCTCCAAAGTCGTAATGAGGCTCATAGACTTTGTAATGTACAATATTATTGGTCACTCATTATTACAATCATAATTATTTAATATCCAGCAATAGTATGAGTGAGGTGTTTTATGAGTTCTGGACGATGTGGAGTGAACCAATTCTTTGCACTTTTCATTTTAGCAGATTAGGCACAGTGAGAGAAAACGATATGCCCAGGATCACATGATTAATTTAAGTGGTAAAGCTGGGATTAGAGACTAGTTTGCAATTAAGGCACTTTACCATATATCGTGCCAGCTTTAGGTGGAAGCAATATGTGTTTGTTTTTCCAGAATACTCTTGAAAATTGCACAATTCATTATCCATTCGTACTAATGTTTCAGTCCTTGTAGAAGTATATTAAGCAAAGTAAGGAACATATTTTGATTGTAGCATGTATTTCCCTATGTTGGATGGAGGACTACAAGTGGCAGCATGCAATTCAGTGTGAAAAAGAGGCCTATGGATTTTGTAAATGTGCTTTTAACTCTTGGATTGCAACAACAGATAATGTGTGATAAGGTTAGCTGGTTGTAGTAATAACAAAGCAGTGAAGTAGTTACGTATTTGCCAGACCCTAGTGGAACTTGCAGTTTCATATCTGTTGAGCCATTGAGGAGGTGGGGAGTGGAGTAGTGTCTAGGTGCTCAGGCTGACTGGGAGCCAGGTGGTTGAAGAAGATCTCATGACGCCACTCCTTCAGAGATATCAGTTACATGTGGCAACTGTTGACTTTGCCTCCCCCAAATCAGCACTGGCCCTGGGGCACTGCACAGACTGCCCATGACTCAGACCAGCACGATCTGAAGAATATTGGACGTTCTACAAAAATCAAATATGTTTTGAGATGTCAAGTAAGCAACCATGAAAATATGGGAGAACATTTAACTTTATTCTGTGGAAGACATTTTATTTGTCTTTAAACAAGGCACAGATGTGGGTAACTAACTGGTGTCTTCTGTTGGATTTCATAAGAAAAATTCCCCTATCAGAGATCATATCACTAACATTTTCATTCTTTTTAGTGTCTTGTCTCAATGGTTACCCCAATGAAACATGAATACCAACGAGCTTCCCATTTGAAAACTCTGGAATAACAAATACAGTGTTAAGTGATAAAGTATTTGCGAGGCTGCAGTGGAACCTGCACAGCCATGTTTTCTGGACATGCGAGTGAGGAGAGGAGGTGTCTTTTGGGCCAGACGAAGAGCAGGTTGGGTTACCAAGAAAACAGCAGCTTCACCACCCGCACCTCTACCCCCTTCATGCCTTTCCCCAGCTGTTTTCTACATTCATGTGCACAGTGGTGGGAGGAGGGCCGAGAGGTGTCCAGGTCTGGAGAATGCACACTCTGGCTTTGCTCAAGATTAAAGTCAAAACAACAAACACTGCGATAATAATACCAATCACCAAGGAAGAACACATAGCTGCCAAGTAGGCCTTGCTCTATTAAATACATTATGCCATCCCATGCTTTTGAATCAAAGGTCCCAGCTGGCACTTTGACACCCTGGCTTGTAATAGACTTGTAATAGAGAAAACTTGAAGTTCCAAAATCGAAAATGTTGCCATTCTAAAATAGGACTAACTGAAAGTGTCACCCACAACAGGCCCTCATGCAAAATATATTTAATCCAACGTTACAAAAGTTATGTCGGGTAAAATGACAGTTTTGAGCAGTGGTTGAAGTGTACAAAAATAAGTAGTGAAACTATGTTCCCCGCAGGGCTGTCTCCCTCTCCACAAACCGCATCGACACGCCCCTTCCCACGCACAATTCAAACCCTCCTGAAGTGCAAGTTTCAACTTCTTCCTACACTTTTATTTTAAAACAAATCCTATCCTAACCTTTTTTTAAATAAAAGTGTAGGAACAGTAAAACTTAATTAAAAAAAGTAGAGGAGCACCGCTCCCAACCATTCCTGCCCACTTTGACCACTGTTTTGGAGGGATGAAAATAATGGCTGACTGACTGTGAGTGTGATGAAATGACTTCTGTTCAGCACGAGTATAAGACTAAAACACCTTCTCAGCCCTCACACATTTACAAACCAACAATGTTCCCAATAATCGAGTTAAAACTGGTACAGCCAAGATATATACCTTATTGACCTTTTGTGGTAACTTGGGACGAGGAAAAGCTAGATTCTCAGAAGGGGTGAGAATGTGATCCAGTAGCGACACAAACAGCAAAGTATAACATTACAAAATAAAGGAATGTACAATCAAGTTACTATGTACATGTATATACTTTAATCACACCATATGCAATAATAATCAAATAGAAAAATGCTACGCAAACCCACCTCTGTGGAAATAATACAGAATATGCAATAGAAAGATGCAGTGCTCTGAGTAAGAAAGCAGGGGTGAAAGGCAATCAAAAACCAGAATGTTTTTTTTAAAGGATACATTTTTCAGTGAAAACAGTGCAGAGGTGACCTAACCAGCCTCTACGAGCTAAGGATGGACTGGGGGGCATTTATGGTTCAAAAGTACCTTATCCCTGTTGTATTGCAGTTTGACAGCATCGTACCAGGCTTTGAGAAGTTGTGCAAATGGAACAAATCAATTGTGTAACCGGTGAGTCAGGTTGGCCAAGGCAGTGAGCCAGCACCATCGGTTTGAATGCGATGGCTCAGAGTAGCACAAAGGCACTGTTCAAGCACTGCAGGTCAGCGTACCCGCCAGGATCGGTTCCGAGTTGAGCCGGTTCAAGACATGAAGTAACCTCTGATTAGGGTCAGCGAATGCTGCTGGAGTGCTTCGAGATGAGGCCTGGTAATGGTCCAAAGTGGTGATTCTGATGTTCCGGTGTCCGGTTAAGCGAAGCAGTGGTATGATGTTGGCCTAGTTCCAGTCATTCAGTAACTGCAGGTTGAGTTTGGCCAGTAACACTCCAGTGAGTTGAGATGAAGCCCATTGACAAGCAGTTGATTTGAGCAGGTGACTGGCTTTGTGAGGATATAAAGGGGCTTCTGGGCTTGAACAATCTCAGTTGGGCCTGGCTGAATATTCTAGTGAAACGTATTTAAAAATGAATATATCTAAGACAACAATTATGACGAATACTCATTGTAAGACCTATATAAAGTGTGTGTGGACAATAGATTGGATGCCTATCGGTATTGCACAACATTATATTTATTTGGGAGTTTTATTGTCCAATACTACAATAATGATCACTGGAGTCTTGTATGGATTCAAGACTTATTCTGATAAGCAATTAGTCTATCTGAAGCAGCTCAAAAGGAAACTATGGAGATATGGTTTAGGCCTACCTCAGTGTCTTTTGATTGAGGGTAATAGGATGAAATAGGATTAGTGTTTTTGCAGATTTTGGTTAAGATGAATGGTACCCTATTATATTTGAAAATCTTGGAAGATTTGGGACACACAATATTCACCTTTTTTACGGACAAGTGTAAAATATATCCTAATGGTAATAAGGCATTGCATGAATGTCTCTCTTCATTCATTGAGTTTCATCAAATTATTTGCTTGATATATCATCCTATACTCATTATGAAGGTTCAAATTTGGGATCGGAACAATAATATTGATCATATCTCCTGCAAGAAAATGTTTGCAGAGTATGATAAGCAGTGTTTCCCATACTTAATTCCCTTTCACTATATAATCTATATGGTAATTCCCTTTCACTATATAATCTATATGGTAATTGATATATGGTAGTAACTACCTCAGTCATGGCTATTTCTGCTTCATTTAGAATTAGTGGGTTTTCAAGTAGTTCTATGCTTCCTGTAAGGGAATGTTGACTGCAATCAGGAGTGTCTTTATCTAGTTGAGCTTCAATGTCTTCCTCTTGTTGGCGTCCATTGTCCAACATTTCTTTGTATTGTTTGAAATTGACATTTGTTAGACTGCTTTAATTTCCCTTGAATGCAGCTTCAAATGAGTCATGGTTACCTAATCATTCGTCTTCTTTTCTCCAAGGTTTAAACATTTGCAGTAGTGCCATGTAATAATGTTCTCTATGTTGCAGCGATTTAAATGATAACTTTATATGATTGATTAGGCTGGGTTTGGTAAGTTTCACTAAGCTTCCATCACAAGTTTGAGACTGAATATTTGCCAGTTGTCTCATCCGGTGTGACATTGTTTTTGCACAAGTAGTTTTGGGCTATGTCGTACAGGCACATGTTTTCCAGAACAGTACTTCTATTTGGGTAGTATGTGTCAAATAAATTGTTTTTTAACATGTCCTATTGTGGCTATTGTTTCGATCCCTTGGTAGGATGTTAGTACTCTGTTTTGGGATGAATCTAGACCAAGGTTTAGCTAGACAATCTGTTCATATTTGCCATATAAGGCTTTACCTGTTAAATGGTCTGCAGCTTCGTAGCACTCACAATCTCTATAGGAATGCATGTTTATACTGAAGCTGTACATTTTCTTTGAGAGTGGTTTGTCAGATGATATGTCATCCCAGAGGTCTTTTAGCTCTGTTTTCTCAGCTTTGATGAAAAAGGCTGAGACATATCTTGCAACTGCAATGGAATTGTCTGCAATGTATTGTATGCCTATGCTTGCAATCCACAAGAGGCAATGATTGCATTGTAATCATAGATGTACTTGGATGCTTTGTCCCTTTTAATCCTGTATGTGTTTTTAGGGGATTTGCCTTTCACACTGTGTCTAACAGAAGACATCAAGCTGTTTACTTGTCCTTTTTTGAAAACTGGTCAAGGGATGACAAGGTGACATTTAGTATAGTATTTATCTTTGTTTTTATATCTACATCGGAAGTCTTTGCCACACTTATGATTTTGGAAGTGTAAGATTTGTGTACGTAGGTCACTGTGTGGTTTCTGAAGGATGGTAATGTATTTTTCAATAAACTGTAAAACAGTTGCATCACTGTTTCCTAGCCAAACGTGGATGCCCAAGACATCACCCCATCCCCTGCCCCACACCCTCCCTACCACACCTGCCCCCCTTCTTACCTACCCACCACCTGCCTTCCATATCCCACATAAACATTGACCTACTAACTAACGCTGTCTCAACCCTCAACCACCTTAGACCTAGCGCTCCAGGCTTCACCTCACCAACCACGAAGCCTAACCACACCAAACTGAACACTAAGCCCCTTGCCCCACCCAAGCCCCCTGGACCGACCACCTCCTTCACTTCTAACCTCACAGCCTGCAGCTACAGACTAGGCACTAGGCTCCCCACCACACATAGCAGACCCACCACCAAATCTAACTCCAAAACCAACAAGAAGCATAAGGCACCTAACAAGCCTACACCACTCCCACTAAAAGGAGCCTTACTTAATGTCAGATCCCTTGCTGTCCACCCTACTGAAATCGCCAACATCATTCTAACCAATGATCTTGACTTCCTAGCCTTAACAGAAACCTGGCTTCATGAAGCATCCGGACCCCACTTATCGCTAGACATCCCTGACAAATACTCTGTATTCACAGCTGACAGACCTAACGCCAGGGGAGGAGGTGTAGCGATCATCTCAAAATCCTCCTTAGGCTTCAGATCAGCCTCCTCCGTGTCATTCTCATCCTACGAGTTGCTTACAGCCAAGCTGCAAACCTCCCCCACAAGCACAATCACCTTTGACCTCATATATAGACCTCCAGGCCCCTCGGGGGTCTTTGAAGAAGACATCAAATCTCTCATTGCTGAAAACTCTAAGCCTTCAGCACAAATTATTATCCTAGGTGACTTTAACCTTGGATACAGTGACCCAAATGATGCACTTGCTGCATTGTTAGCCAATGCCGTAACAGAACATGGCTTTGTACAACTCATTGCCCTCCCCACCCACCAGAAAGGTCGAACTATGGACTGGGTAGCGACCTACAACTACGACACAATCTGTAAGGACCCCCATCCTCTAGACTGGACGGATCACCACCTCATACCTCTAGAGATTAACATTATCCATGCAGCCCCCGAAAAATGCACAATAGCACCAGCCTGCCCTACCAGAAACAAACGCAACATTACTGCTAAGGCCCTACTACCCCTGGTTTTACCCACCCTTAACGCACTCCCAGCCAACGCTGATTTAAACCTACTGATTTATACCATTGCCCCTCTGAAATTGCGCAAAGATAAACCAAGGGCGCAACTGAACACATGGTACACCCCCAAACTCAAGTTATTTAGAAAAAAGAAAGCCAAGGCTCAACTCACATGGAAAACCAATCCCTCTGCGGAAAACAAACTAAACCTTACGAATATAACCACTTTATATAAAAACGAAATAATTTGTACCAAAAAAGAAGCATACAACGTCAGAATCGATCAGGCAGGATCCTCCACTAAAAAATTATTTAAAATTCTAAAAGAACTAGAAAATCCCAATCCACCTACAGACACATGTCTGAAAGACAAACCTTGGTGCACTAGCATCCAAAACGACCTCAACAATAAAATCATAGGACTCCAAACTAAAATCGAGGACAAACGCCAACAACTGTCCAACAACAAGTTTACTAACCCTGGCACACCAACGCCCATCGACACCAAATCAAGCTCCACCTTCAAGAACGTAACTATGGCAGAAGCTCAAAAATCATCACCTCCTTAAAACCCTCGAACTGCAAAGGGGACAGCTGCCCCGGCCAGATCATAAAAGATGCAGCCAGAGATCTATCCCCCTTCATCACCAAACTTATTAACCTATCATTCAACAACAATTCAGTCCCCAGCAACCTAAAACAATCCTGGGTTCTCCCACTCTTGAAAAAACAATCATAAGACCCAACCATACCCACCAACTACAGACCCATTACCAGAGTCCCATTCCTATTAAAAATACTGGACAGAGTCACCTACCTCCAAATTCAAGAATACCTGGAATCCAACCAACTGCTAGGATTATGTCAATCTGGCTTCAGAACTCAACATGGTACAGAGACTGCCCTTGTTCATCTTAAAGGTCAGATTGATGAAATCAAAGACAAAGGCAAGACTGCCCTCCTACTCCTTCTCAGCGGACTTCGACCCGGTCGACCACAAAATCCTCTGCAACCACCTAGCCACCGCAGCTCACTTCTCCTCCCCTGCCATTGCATGGATACAATAATTTCTGGCTAACAGAACCATGTGAGTCTTCTCTACAACAGCTGCAGCAGACCCCATTCCTATCTCATGCAGGGTCCGACAAGGATCCTGTGTCTCCCCCACTTTGTATAACATATTTACAAAGACACTCTTTGACCAACTGGACCGTCTAGGTGTCACCTACATGAATTACGCATATGACACCCAGATACTCCTCACCATCACAGGCAATTACCACACAGACGTCACCCGGATCAACAAAATATTCTCCATCATTCAGGCATGGATGGCCTCTCATGGCCTCTGCCTGAATGATGAGAAGATGGAGCTCCTCCTTGTCGGCTCTCCCGGTCACCTGTCTAAACTTAATCCCATCTATAACAACATCACTATCGATGGTCGTACCATACCCATTGCCAAAAGTGTGAAAACCCTCAGCTTTTATCTCGATGCAAACCCTAACCTCTAGAAACAAACCAACATGATCACCTCTGCCGCCGCCTACACCAGCAAGCTTATTAGGGCCAGTAGACCCTTCCTATCCACCAACAGTTGCCTCACGCTTGCCAGAGCCCTCATACAGTCTAAACTGGACTATTGCAATAGTCTGTACCTAGGTGCTAACCAAATCATAATTAACAAATTACAGGTACTTCAAAACAACACTCTTTGCACAGCACTCAACATTACCATGCAAGAGCACATCTCCAATGCTAGGAAATCGTGCAAATGGCTCTCCATTCGACAAAACATTGACTTGAAAACCATATGCCTCACGTACAAGGCTTTAAACCACCTAGCTCCTCCCTATCTCACCAACAAGTTTACCATGAAACCTACCACAAGAACCACCAGATCCTCCAACACTCTATGCTTAACAGTGTCTAGATCCTCATTAAAAAGAGCGGGAGGAACCAGCATCACAGTACTTGCCTCCCAACTCAGGAACACCTTACCCCTCAACATCAAAACTATTGAGCCCTTCCAGATCTTTAGGAAACATGTTATCGGTTGGCTCCTGAACAAAGAGCAACACCCTAGATAGCACCTCCCTTTACTTAACCTTGTCAGTGAAATTTGCTAACTGCTGTATCTTCAATCTCTGTAAAATGTTTATTTTGCAATTGTATATATCACAATATGTAACCATCTTCTTTAAGTGCCCTTCTACCCTTGGGTCTGGAGTGCTATACAAATAAATAAAACAAACAAACAAAACAAACTGTCATGGGCAAATTTGGGATCATCTTTTATCCACAAAAGCAAGTGGATATGTGGTGCTCCTTTGGATTGATATTCTTTTCTTCAAAAGAAGTGTTGCACTTCTCCGAATGGAAGGGTAGTTTTATTGCAGATGAAGTGCAGCAAGGCAAAGAAGCGATGGTGAATGTATCTTGATACATTGACAGGGTCAAGAGAACAGCGTTCTCCTGCTGTTTTTATATCTATTCCATCTTTATTTTGGTTTACAGTGCATAAGAAGCTGTGCAAGTCACCCCACATATACTCTGCACAATTTAAAGTAACAAATCATGTGGGTGGGCCTAGGTTCCTTATCATACAATGTACATAAGTAAGGAGTTGCAACCAGTATTTTTTTGTACCACGCATGTTTGCCAAGAGATTTGTGATACTTGACTGAAAAACCTCATCTTCGTCTTTTATCTGTTGAAGCAGTTGGGTTTCGGACATGTTTAAAAAATTAGACCCTGTTTTTAATGTGTGTACAACTCCATAACATAGAGTTGCTAGTTCACTTTCGAACAGGTGGAAAATGTGTTCTACATTTTGACAGAATCTCGGGTCTTCAGAATACATTTGTAAAGAGCGATATTCTTATGCAGTAATTTGTGTAGATCTTTCATCATATCTTCCTCATTTTCCTGTAGGAAAGAGTAGGGGAACATAATGTTCTTCTACACTTTTTTCCCTTATGCCCATTGGGGATCTTTCAGCTTGATGCATTTGATGTGTTTCTAATGCATCTTCAATGGTGTCTTTGGAGTGTAGTGTGTGAAATGTACACTGTTCTAAAATGTTGGCTGCAGTAACAGGATCAACACATTCAAATTGGCCAGTTACTGATGAATCTTGAATTATTAAGGTGGTTTCTCTTAGGTTTTCCTCTATGACTATATCTTAGTAGGATTCATCATTTTCTTTTTCAGATATTGTAGGGGTTGTCTAACTTTGTTTAAGTCGACTGGTTGTTGCCATTTGTTTTTTGTCTTTTGTTGGAACACCATAAACTAATACAATCAAAGATTGATCGATTGGCCATCATACTCCTAGAGTTTGTATATTTGATTTAAGTTCTAATGGCAAATATACTACTTTGCCACAGATGACTTTTAGTAACTAAGATGGAGGCAATTTGGCTGTGTTCGGTGGAAGGCATATTATAGCTTGAAATGGGTGTATTGTTTGGATTATTACTGATAGCACATGATGGCATTTGGTTATTGTCAAGCTTTGTAAATCAGTACGTGTAAACAATTGAAGGGTCAGATCATTTGTATTTATTTTCTGCTGTTAGGTATAAAGATAATTGGAACCATTGGGATTACTCTTTGTCTTCTATTTTGTAAGCCATATCTACTATTTGTGTGCTCTTTTTATACAACTTTTTGTGACAAGAGACAAACACTTGGGCTGTTATTTCAGCAGATGAGTTTTGAAATATAGTTTTTTTTGTATGTATGTGTTTGTTAGTCAGTTGCTATTTGTGAGGTGTTCGCTAATGTTTTCTGAATTTACTGAATTTTCTAAGTCAACTTAAGTTCCAGCGTATTTACTTTGGATGTGCTCTATTCCATGTTGGAGAATGTTATCTGAATTTTTCACATGATGACGTCTGGGGATGTCCACAGTGCTGATGGATGTCCACGGAAACCCATCGGGCAGAAGACGCACTGCTCATGTGCATGGGTGTCCGCAAACAAAAACACTGTCCTCAGACTAATTAAAAGTGTGTCATGCAAAAACAGACATGTCTGGACACAGCATGCTCTCCACCTATTTCATGATCCTGATACCCCGAACAGTTGTATAGTCTGTGGTCTATTAAATTGGGGTTTAAAAAATGAGAGAATAATATACAAGATATTTATAGTACAAAAAATGAATTTATTTATGAAAGGGTGGGTATCGGGATAGGAAACATAAATGGTAGAATTTGGAATTTCTATACAATGATGATCGGGGGGAAGTTTCATCAAAGCCTATTTAATTTATTTATGGGTAATTTGATGGGGATGATTTCTGGGGACAAGGGGGGAAGGTAGAAGAAGGACAGTTATAATATGCATTTCTAATAACATGATTTTTAACATCATTTAATAGTTCCTTAATGTCATTAGTAAGTTCATCCAGTTTTGCAGACAAGGTCATGATTTCATTATGGACAGTTGGGGATAGAGATTGTCTTTGTGATTCTTGGGATTCTCCATAATTAAATTGTGGGTTTTGTTTTTTCATGTAAAGTATGCACTATAAGAAAAGTAGACATTATTATTTCTCTGAGGTCTGTATAAATTACATTATTTGTTTATATTGAAAGATGTATTGTTTACCATTAGAGATGTTTATCATCACTCATTCAATGTGTTTGCTATTTCTTTAAAAAAAAAAAGATATTTACTTAAAAGAAATGTTTACATAATGAATCGTAATAATAGAGAAATGAATACAGTGTACTTACTATTTGGTGAGAGATTTTTTGAATGAGCGCCTGATGTTTGTGAGTCTGTATGAAGAGCTGTACTGAAGTGATAATATGAGGTGTACAGTTATGATTTGTGCTTGGTGCATTCCATTTTATTGTGTGGTAAATGAAAACATTATGTGTACAATTTGAAGTGATGATTTCTACAAAAAGGTATATTTGGGTGTAAATATAAGTTATGTTGTTTTATGTATATGTGTTTATTGGTTGATGGGTAGAACATTTTCTGTTCTCCCCTGTGCTTCTGTGGTTTGTGAATGCAACTTTCTGCCCGCAGACTTTCGTACTCTCCGCGGACTCTAGAGCTGCTACATTGGAGGTGAATACAATATAAGGAACTTGTAGCAAATAAACGGTGCACTGGTAAAAACGATGAAATACAGTGAAAGAACCTTTGTTAAAAGGACGATATGGTTAAGTTGCACTAATAAAAACCTATGAAATTCAGTCAAAGGACTTGGTTAAAGGGATGCTATGGTTACAAGTAAAACCAAAAAAAAAAGAAATTTGCCAGTTATGGTGAGCTAAGCAACCATAACTTGCACCACCACTGTGCACTGCTGTGGCTTACACCCAGGACATCAACAAGGACATCACAAATGATAACTATGGCATGGTAGCTATGGCCTTTGGTGCTGGCCAGTGACCCCAGCCTTTGTCATGGCCAAGTCCACAACCTAAATTGTTATTAAGGTAAGTTTTCATGAGCTAAATTGTACATGATGTTAGCTCTAATTCCATTATTGATGTAATCAGTTATATACAATGTAATTAGTGATGCCACTAGTGATGGCATCAGTGATGTGATTTGTAATATCATCAGTGTTCTCTTACAACATGTAATCTGTGATGACATCATTGTGTCATAGGCTGTGCAAGGAGGGGCGTGTAGTTAAGGTGGCTTTAGCGGAACTCCAGAGGTTTGTTGTGTTAAGTTCTCACCTTAACATCCTTGCAACTAAAGCTTTTACCTTGAATTTGAAAGGTTTTGTTACAATGTATCATTCACCTTAATGCCCCTCAAACTAAAATGTTTTACTTGAATTTTAAGGGTTTTGTTATTCCATACATAATTGACATTAATAATACAGACAATTGGGCTAATGAATATGAAGTATCATGTGTAGATATTAAAATTAAAATACACTGTGCAACCACCTTCCCCCCAAATATACCTGTTCTACAAAAACTGTGCTTGCATATCTACTTAACCTTTTAAAGGGTTTACATTTATATGCACATTTATATGTACTATTGATGAATAGAAAGTTATTAACGTGTTACAGTAACTGTGTACAAAGACTACATTCAATGTATCCTAAAATTCAACTATATAAAACTGCTGCCCACATAAATATGTACAAAATTATTTTTTAAAAAGAAAACGGTTTTATAGCCGTGTATACCAAAGTTGCATGTGCGGCTAAATGCAGCAACGGCTGTTGATTTTTATATTTCAAGCCATTTATATATTCAAGTCCTTGCCCCCATGATCATCTATGGCCTTGAGTCGCTGCTTACATTGGATTTAGCGTGGCTTCAAGTGGTGGAGGGCAAGTTCTGGCGACGAATATTGGGATTACCTCCGGGTGTCCCGATGGCCATAATTAGACTTGAATTGGGCCTTCCCTCACTGAAAGCGATGGTACTGAAAAGAAGAGCAGGGTTGTTCCTTAAAATGATAAATGGCTCTCCCATTCCTTTGCTGACCGTGATCTATCAGGAACTGACTAAAAAATATACCACCTCGCCCCTACACAAAGACATGACTAAATTCCTAATAGACATTGGTTGGACACATAGAGGAGCTACTGTCACTAAGGAAACCCTAAATGCACTGGGAAAAAAAAACATTGTGTACATTTTCTGTTAGATCTAATGGCAAATAAACTACTTTGCCACAAATGCTTTCACCAATTCAGAGGGCGGTAATATTGCTGTTTTTGGGTGAAGGCGTATACTTGCTTGAAATGGGTGAACTGTTTGAATTATGATGCTCTCACATAAATTGAGTTGTTGCAGGGTTTTTGGTAGTGGGAACAATTCCAAATTATTTGTGATAGCACATGAAGGAGTTTGGTGTTTGTCTAGTTTTGAAGTGCAGTAACTGCAACATATTAGGGGTTCACTTATTTCATATTTGTTTTCTGCTAAAAGGTAGAGAGATAATTCAAACCATTTGGAATCTTCATTGTCTTCTATTTTGTATGCTATGTCTATATTTTGTGTGTTCCTTTTGTAAAACGTTCTGCGGCAACACACACAAACATGGTTTGGTATTTCAGCCGATGCACTTTTACATTTTAGTACTTCTTTTTTGTATGTAATATAAGGTTGCTATGTGCAGAATTGTTGCTAGTCTGGCTAGTGGCTTTCCCTTCCAAAATATTTTCTCCTGATACAGTAAATTTCTTCTTGTAGGTATTTGGGTGTACCATGCAGAAGAGTGTTATTTAAATTGGCTAATTCTGAAGCTGGACTCTTAGCACAGTATATTTTATACACTAGATTTCTTACAATTGAATGATGTATTGACATCCTTTTGATATCATGAAAGTTGCTTTTGCAAATAGGTCCAGAAATGCAGGCTAGTGAATGTCCTTGTAGTCCTGTGTATTTGCGCACTGGACAGATATCCATATTTTGCAGCACTTCCATTTTAATTTTGTCTTTACCTTTCACATACTGATTCAGGAATTGATGTAAAGATTTGAAAGATTTGTTAGGAATGGCACACATTGATGTGCACGGCCATTTGTATACTGGACGGTCTGGTTCAGTCAAATCGAGAGGTAATTCTGAGTTTTCAGGGGATACTTTTCTAAGCAGTATTTCTTGTTCCATGATGGTATTATTGATTTTTTCATACCCTTGTCCACTGCTATGGATGGCAATTGTGTTTGTTTGATTTTGTTTGCATGCTTCTTCATTAAAATATGGTTCTGTGGTTGTTGTGTGACTCCATTCATCTCCACAAATATGTAAGAAGTTGTGTTTGTTCACATTCTGTTTATTGATGAGTTTCTTTTGTAGTTTAGTACTTAGTTTTGTTAGTGGTTTCATCCTATTTAACACTAATATAAACAACTTCCTTTTGAGAAGGATTGCACTGTCCACGAGAGCTTGTAGGATTAATTTTCTTCGGTAGGTTTTAAGGGTTGAGGATAATTTTGGTCCTCTTCTTATTAGATTCTGAAGGACCCTGTGGTGAAACATTTTTGCTAAAATACTTTTTTTACTATAGGTTCTTGTTACTATAACAGGATTAATAGGAGCATTGTTAGCAGTACTGATAGCCGATTTTTTGTGATGAGTTTTGTGTTTCGTGCCACATTTTGTTGAAGGAGGTAAAGTTTTGGTACGTGAAGCTTCCTTTGTTTCGCTAAACGACTGTATTAGCTGTTTTGTTTCAATGTTCTCTACAAACTCTGCTACAGATGGATGCTTAGGTTGGACACTTTAATTTGTATTTGGTCTACTTCTGCGTTCCTTTCTACGGACTTGCTTTTTGGTATGCATTCTTTGGGGTCTGTTGAAAAAGAGAAGGCATGGTTTGGCCTGTTGTACAATGTATGTGTGCTGTGTGCATGTGTGCATGAATTTGATGGGGAAGCTCTTTCTGGTGGTGTGTGAATGTGCATTGGCCTCTTGCAATGATTTGGGAAGGCTATTTTTATCTTTGTATACTACTACAATGTGCTTCAGATGAGAGGACAAAGTGGGCCAGTGGTGAGGAGAAGCATTAATAGAAAATGTAATTGCATAAAATTGAAATATCTATTTGTTTTCTAGTACTAACATTCTAAGGCTTCTGTATGTTATTTGAGTTCCAAACACATGGGGATTTGTGAGCCATTCTGCCTGTTATTCTTTGTTTGATAATGGGGATTTGTGGGTAGAATGGTTCAGAAATCACGGTTTGCTTTTGTGTGCAAATTAAATACATAACCCACTCCCGAATATAAAGGTAGTACTGTACTTTTTTGTAATTTTTGCAGAATGACCAGGTTACTTTGGATATGTCGTTTGCAGTGTAGATGCTTTTGATTTTCAGGAGAGTAGTCTTCACTGCGATTGTAAGTAGAAGAAGTGAGTAACTTTGTGTGTTTAAAGCAGTGATGTTACTGTACACGTTAATTTTGCATGTTTCGTCGGAGCATTCTCCTTTGATATTTCAACACAGTGCATGTGTGAATTTCACTTCACTATGTGCTGCCTTTATATGTTACTTGCAGTATGTCAGTTGCACGTGATTCAGAAATGAGTATAATTTTTTGATTATGAAAATGCCTTGTTTCTTTTAAGCTGTGTTATCTATAGCAGAGAGGTTTGTAAGCGATAAATCATTATAGTAGATGGGAAACATTTCTCTACTTTCATATTACAAGTACGATTTCTAAAACTGAGGAGACCCTCAGAGGGAGATTTCACCACAGCAATCGGGAGCGTTTATTTTTCTCATACGATCTCATTGGAAGTTGCATTTATGTAGGCGGGACACAGTTGAAGTGGAAAAATGGAAAAACAGGCTCCCATCTTCCCCCTCTCGCGCCTGGCCTAAAGGTTCATGGCCCAAGCACCCGCCACGAGAAGAGTTTGCCCATCTACCAGACGACCAGATACCCTGGTACAGGAACATAAGGATGTGTCCATCTTCCTGCCCAGCAGCCCGCCCTGCCCATGCCGATGCCTGTGGCATGGATCAACTAGACTAAAAACTATACGTCGTTAGAGATGCCATGACGACCTAGCCAACGGATAGCACACCTGTGCCAATGTACACACTGGACACTCCCGCACCAATCTACACGAAGAATATACTCAGTGCTATGACGTAGGTGACAGACATACTCACGGACGTGCATCTTTATTATTTTCCACATAGGCTCTCAAAATGCAGAAACGCAAGACGCACCATGAACTCATCTAAAGAGCTTGCTTACGCTTCTCCTAAACCTAGGTGCCATAATGAGAATTATAACGAAGACACGATACTGGTCATAAGACAATATGAGACTATAACCTAAAGCGCCTGTGCACCAAACGGTTCCACCTATACACCAGGCCTAAGTAGGCCGCAAGCAAGAGCTCCCGTGGACGCTAACAGAACAAGAGTCAGGTTGCTGATCCTGCAGAATGAGCCTGGCGAAAGCAGACAGCCAATGTCGTAATGTTGCAAACCCACATTCCAAAAGCAGACCATCAAGGGCACGATGTTGCAACCTCGCACGCCGTGCACCAACATCAAAGTCGCACCTGCAAATTAAACCAGGCACACAGTGGAAAAACAATATTATTTGTGCAGAATTCTGCCTCAAACACGGTCCCACCTCACGTGACCAAGCCGAACCTGACGAGATGCCAAGCCCAGGAGGAAAGAGGCGTCTGGATCCCTCGTTACAAGACACAGGCAGATACACTTGAAAGGATCAATGGACATCTGCGACAGTGGGAGTAGTCGGCCGTCCAGCTCATGAATAAGTCTTCACATTGTCTGCATGTACCCATAGTGAAACATTGTTGCACATTGCAGGTACACCGAGAGCTGGGAACAGCGATGGTACCAGGCTGGGAAGCTCACGGGCGCACCAATCAGAACATGGGGCTCTTATCACTGACGCCAGTACCATTAACCAATCATTAGGAGTCTTCATGTAGCAGTTGGCTACGTAACGCGAGAGAAGGGGGCGGAGCACGAAAACATCACGTGCGGCCGCTCGTAGAAACCGATTGGCCTAGGTCGCGACTACGTGTAAGGGTGTGTGTGTGTGTGTGGTTTCCTACGATTTGGCATTTATTGATCAATGAGTAGATGAGGATCCCTATTGTTCGAGCAAGACACTCGATAGGTAGATGACGTTTCCCTGTAGGCGGTAGCTAGTTAGTTGCCCAATACGGAAGATAATTGGCTGGTTAAGCCCTCCTGTTGAGGGGCGTATCACACGCGAGGCGACGCAGCGTGCGCAGTCCGATTATATTGTTGATTTGATTACCTTGTTCCAGGAGTGACAGGAAGACAGCTGTGGGGTTAACGGGGGTAGATTGCAGGTGTATTTTGGATTTAAAGAATATATGAAGAACTTACCAGTAGCTCTACGAGATCGGTGACGTCACCAGTAGGGTTTTCATAGGATATCGCAAGCACGAGGCATCCTCGTTTTGAGAGTGGTGGGGAAGAGAACTGTGGTAAGGGAGTGGAAACGGAGATAAACGGTAAACGAGTTGATCGAGAAAAGGCGAAACGAGGAACGTGGCTGCGTACGGAGAACGCCGGCCACGGCAAGTGTAGAAGGGGGAGGAGCACGTGAAAACAGGACGACTGTATAAGAACGTAATAAGGGGTACACAGCCGCAGGGGGCTACGTACGCCTCGGCCGCAGAGGGCCGTAAGGGTGTTGTATAAAGGAAGAAAGGCAGAGGAAAATCTACAAATGTAACATACTATATTTTTATAGTTTTCCTTAAGCGGACTATCGTAAGTCCCCAAACTTACGGGGCCAGGTAACGATATAAGGCTGTATATTGTAAACTACTAGTGGGATAAACTGATACCAGATTAGGGAAGGGTAGCAAGTGGAGCGCTACTATGTCATACGGAACAGGATCGGGAGGGTGGGGGAACACCCTCACCACTCCACTACAATACATATGCACAACACTGCCACCCCATAGGGAGAAACTGATTAAGTATAGCATAGAATGGACCCAGGGGACGGATAACAAAATGCTAACACCGTGGCCGCCTAACGGTAGCTTTGATCCATATGCCCAACATTCACTATTAAATCATCTGCACAATACATATAAAGGGAAGAAGTTGGCAAACCACGTGGAGGTGTTTAACTTATGGAGGATGTTCCAGGGGTCCCGACCAGGACCAAATGGAATATTCACTATGGGGGAAATACCAGAAGAAACAGAGATTAAGGAGGAAGGAGAGGATGGGACACAGGGGAATGAGGACCCAAAGAACACGGGAAACAGAGGTGAGGGAGGAGAAAAGAATAATAAAGCAGATGAAATAAAAAAGGAACCGAGCAATGATATACCCATGGCAACGGGAGTAAAAACAGAGGGAGGGGGGTTGTACCCTTTAAGAGAATTGGGAGAAATAGAAAGAGGACAGTTAAGGGCGGCTGAGGGATACTCGAACCCGGCATACAGCCCTCCACCATTTGTGGCTCATAGGAAAATGCCAGCAGGGGAGGGGAGGACTGGAGAAGACCAGACTATGGAAATAGGAAATGATGAATGGGTAGCTGCACAGATATTATTAAACTTACGAGGTTCATTAACAGGAGAAGAGAAGGAGGTAGTAAAGAAAACAGATGAGGATAATGCCAGGGAGAGTGAATTGAGGGGGGAAGAGCTGTTAAGACAAAAAGAAGAGATTTTGGAGGAACGATTAGCAAAATTAAGGGATGAACAGAATGACTTGATCAAGCAGCTTGAGAGGGAGGAGAGAGAGAGAGCGAGGAAAAGGAAAGAAGGTAAGAACGAATTGGAAAAAATAAGGGAACGAACTGAGGTGCAAAGGAGAGAAGCTGACAGGGTAAAAGCAGCAGCAGAAATGGTATCAAGAGTAGTACTGCGGGAAAAGAAAAGGGAAGAAGAAGAAAAAGAAAAAGAAATGGCAATATGGAGGAGGAGGTTACTATCAGAATCAACTAAGAAATACGAAGAAGGGAGGGTGATGGAGAGTATAGTAGAAAAAGAAAGGGCGAAATGGGAAAGGAAGAAAGAGGATGAAAGAATATTAGAACAGATGAGAAGTGAAGTGATGGAGGAATTGAAAAGGAAAAGGGAGGAAAATAGAAAGGAGATGGAGGAAAGGTATGAAGGAGAAAGAGGAGATAAGGGAAGGGAGAGTGGAGCATAGGGGGATGTATATGATGACACAGAAGTAGCAACAACGTCAGCACAAAGGGGAGCGGTTGATAAAGGAGAAAGAGGAGAACTGGACCTAATAGATTTACAAACAGTAACGATCAAGGGGAAAAAGACCGAGTGGGGGGTGCCGTTTATGACTAGCTTTTGTAGTGAGGAAGAGGGAGTGGAAAATGAAGGAAGAAACAGTGAAAGGGAAAGCTTAGATAAACTATACATCACCCGGACCAACATAGACTCACCATGGATCAGTAGGAGAAAGGATGAGATGGAGAGAAGTGAGGAGGGAAAGAAAGGAATAGAGGAAAGACAGGCACATGAGGCCGCAACATCCCCATCCCCTTCATCCCCATCACGCCCTCCCCTATCGCACCCTACATGCTCAACCACCTCACGTTCGTTACGCAAAATAATACTAGCACCCTTCACCGACGAACTGACACCCTATACATGGCGGCTTAGAGACCTCCCTAGTCGCAGGCAGGAAAGAGGTATACACATGCCCACATTAAATACAGAGAAAGATGGAAGAAGGGGAAAAGATGGAGAAGAAAGAGGTATGAGCAGGGGAAATACAAACGAAAATGAAAATGTGGAAGAAAGGGAAGAGGAGGAAGGGTGTGAGGACTCAATATTATGGAACACAAAGGGTGAAACAAGACATAATTTAATGCCACTTTTGGAGAGAGGTGGGGTTAGACCACAGTATGTTCCTTGGAAGCATACCGATAAAGAAAATATAAAATGTAGGCTCCCATCACATCATTAAGTGGAGGTGCGGGTAAATGGATATATGAAATGGAAAAACACACCGCAGGACAGAAGCTGGCAGTAGGAGATGTAAAGGGCCTTTTAATATCAATATTAGGGGATAGAGCGGATGACATCTGGAAGAGAGCGGGATTTCATGGGGTAACAATAACAAATACATCGCACGATGGGGCACCGTTCGCAAACTGCAGACATGCACTATGGCAGGCACTGAGGGTACAGTACCCAGACACATCAGATATAGGAGCAATTACATCCCGCAAGATGCATGAGAACGAAGATCCTGTTGATTATATCCAGGAAATCCAAGAGAAGTGGCGCATGGAAACTAGAGAACAATGGGATAAAACACCAGCAATATTTTACCATATACTGGTACAAGGGCTCCCAGAAGAAGTTCAGAAACAACTAAAGAAAGTAGTGGGAATGGAAGCAAAACCATGGCCCGAAATACAACTGACTATAGTGCATCATTGTAGGACATGGCAAGGAAAAATGAAACAAAAGGAAGAGGACAGGAAAACGGAAGAGGCTAAATTAGTACAGAAAAAGCTTACTAAATACACAATGGAAGGGGCACTAATAACTACACCTACAACAATGACCCAAAGCCCCACACAAGTAGTGGCTGCACAAGATTCCTCCCAAATACCACCTTCACAGACTATAACACAACAGGTGCCGCCACTCCAACCATACAAGCCCAACATGGGAGGAGGATACCCAATGCCAGGAGCTGGGTATTATAATTATAACAGGGGGAGAGGAGGAATTATGAGAGGGAGAGGGTACGGATATGGCACCCAACCGCAGGTGGGAGGGCTTAGAAATTCCTACCCCACAGGGCAACCAGTATACCAGGACAACACAGGGAGCTTTCCATGGCAGAATAGGGAACCACCGGTGTGTTGGAGCTGTGGACTATTGGGGCACATGTCACGCACGTGTAGAGTTAGACCAGGAACACCATCATGGAGGCCCGCACAGGTACAGCAGGGCATACCACAACAGCAAATGTTGCAACAAGGAAATGAACAACAACAACAATTAACACAACAACAGCCCCAAACACTGCCACAACAACAGGTAGCGATGACACAACAACCACAAATACCACAAACACAACTGGGTAGGGTGACGGTTTTGGGACACAACCCTTATACCGGAAATGGCCAGTCGTTGTACCCCCAATAGGACAGCCCACAGACGGCCTTGGTGTGTCCCATCCTGTCAGTAACACCTAATAGTGCGGAGGAACGACGCATAGAGGTAACGATAGGTGACAAAAAATTATCATTCCTTGTTGACACCGGGGCGACCCGGTCTTGCATAAGGGAAGGTAAATTTAAGATGTCAGGCGAGACCATGAACACCCAAGGATTCTCTGGGGCTAGAGGGTTGGTTCCCTTTACTGATAACATTCCCTTATCTATTGGAGATTACGATCTGTCAATTCCACTTTTATATTATAGTGCCTCACCAGTAAATATACTGGGGAGAGATATAATGAACAGGTTGAATATGACGATCTCCTTTACTGAGGACGGCATAATTTGCTCTACTCCGGGGATTAACATGCTCACAGCACGACAGATTATGCAGGCATACTGTGGACAGACAGCGATTAGGGCGGAACCAGTAGATGGTGAACTCTTCCAGTATGGAACGGACATGGCAATTGCATGGATGCCAGGGATAGAAGGGAAAATATGGAGAAGGCCAGCAGCCAATCTGTTCAGACCAGAAACACCTGTTAATGAACCAGAAGGGAAGGTGGTTTCAATGGATATTGAGAGCATTATTGCAACAGCTGATTATATTGCTGTACATGCCCAAGACAGAGAAGGAAGAGCATGGAGGGCAGTGATAGCATTAGGAGAAGGATGTAGGCTCACCCAGGTGTCGGATGAGGAGCTGTTTTCAGATGAAAAGGAGGAAGGTGAACTGGTGTTTATAATGAGTGTGGAAATATGGCTAAGAGTGGCCTACAAACAAGTAGCACAGAAAATTGCAATAGCACTTGAGGCACCCGCATGCACCCGGTCCCTTTCTTTAAGGATGATATGTCAAAAGTACCCAAATCATTGTGAACTACTGGCCCCTATGACGTGGGCTGCATAAAAAGTATAGGGGGAGTAAAAATAAAATTGAAAAAAGGTGCTATACTCCCCAGAGTAAAACAGTACCCACTATCAAAAGAGGCAGATGAGGGCATATATGAAACCATAACGGCCCTTATAAATAATGGTATATTGGTCCCCTCAGAATCACCATGTAATACGGCTGTGTACCCAGTGCGCAAGGCTAAAGGGGGGTCTTGGCGCGTTATACAGGATCTCAGGCCCTTGAACAACATAGTAGAAGCGGAATATCCCGTAGCTGCAAACCCAGCCACAATCTTGTGTGGCATTCCAGCAGAAGCATCCTGATTTACAGTGATCAACCTTAAAAATGCTTTTTTCTCAATACCATTACACCCAGACTCACAAGATCTGACGAGCTTCACTTACAGAAACACTAAGTGGAAGCACACCAGATTGCCACAAGGGTATTGTGAATCACCTTCAATTTTCAATAGAGTGATACAGATGGATTTAGATAACATGTAAGTAAAAAGCACGGTGTTGCAGTATGTGGATGACATAATAATTTGCAGTAAAAACGAAAAAACATGCAGAGAGGACTCCTTAAAGATGTTGACAATATTGGCTGACAAAGGTTACAAGGTAGACATGGAAAAGATACAGTACTGTCAAGAACAGGTACTTTACATTGATCAGCTTATATCCCAACATGGAAGAAAGATCGCACCACAAAGAGCACAAGCTATTTCGACCACTCCAATGCCACAAACTGTAAGGGAACTGCAGCAGTTCCTGGGGCTCTGCAACTACTGTAGAGCTTGGGTATTTGATTATAGTTCGTACATAGGACCCCTGCTTGAGGCGTTACGGGAAGCTAATAAAGGGGAGAAAAAACTGGGGTGGACGATGGAAATGAAAGAAGCTTTTGATGAATTAAAAGATGCGATATCAACTGCTCCGGTACTGGCATCCTCAGACTATGAGCGGCAATTTTTTATATTTTCACATTGCGACTCAGCAGTAATGAAAGCAGTGTTGGCTCAAAAAACAAGCATGGGCTACAAACCAGTAGCATTTTACAGTTGCCACTTAGATCCTGTAATGTTAGGCCACTTCCCCTGCGAACAAGGTCTCGCCGCAGCTGCTTTTGCGGTGGAAAAAGCATCAGCAATCACCATGGGGTGCCCGACTACACTATTTGTGGAACATGCACTTTTTGCGATATTAAATAAACCTAAATCCACCCTAACCACGCAAAGAGCATCAGGTTATGAGATCATTCTATCCAGAGCCGAACTATCAATTGTTAGATGCAGCACGGTCAACCCTGCAAGGTTCCTAGCAGAAGTAATTGAGGAGGGAGATTATGCCCATGACTGTACACAAATAACTGAAATGTACTCATGTACTAGAAAAGTTGAGGAAAACGCACTAGAGGGGGGTGAGCTCTTATTTATTGATGGGTCATCAACTATCGATCAGAGGGATGGTGTGAGGAGAACTGGGGCTGCGTTGGTAAAAATGATGGAGGTACCGGTGTGTGTGGCAATGAAATGTGTACAATTACCACAGCATTACTCCGCTCAAGCAGCTGAACTGGTCGCACTGATCTTGGCGTTGAAGGAAAGCTTTGACAAACGGGTGACCATATATTCCGACAGCGCATATGTTACATCCACTGTCCACTCAGGGCTGTCGAAATGGAGAAGAAGAGGGTTTAGGAGAGCTGATGGCACTCCAGTGCAACATGCCCTCTTATTGGCTGAACTAATTGAAGTAATTAATGACCCCCAAGAATTAGCTTTAGTGAAATGCACCGCACACACCAATGGTGAGGACCGCGTCTCGAAGGGAAACGCAGCAGCGGACGCACATGCGAAGTATGCTGCATACTTTGGTGAGATATGGAACCCCCCAGAGTCACAGAGAGGGAGAGGGAGGGGAATGGCTAAGGAGATGTTGATAAGAGAAGGGTACACCCATCTCCCAGCCACACAGATTATGGAGTTACAAGCGGCTGCACCAATGGCCGAAAAAGAAATATGGGTAAAAAGAGGATGTACAATGTCCCCAACCGACGCACTATGGCGCCAGGGTGGCACTGGAAAGGTTGTAATACCATTGGCACTTTTGAACACCGCCCTGAACCAACTACATCACCCAGCCCACACAGGCAAAGAAATAATTGCAGCACGAATTAGGGAGGACTGGTTCTGCCCCGAGTTAAATTAGCATGTGTCAAATTTTATCAGTAATTGTCTCACATGTCAACAGTTTACGGCCGGCCACACTCTAAAGGTGATAAGAGGTACTATACCCCGGCCAGAGGGACCTTTCTGGCATCTCCATATTGACTATGTTGATATGATCAATATATGTCAAGGAAATAGGTATATGATTGTAGTAGTATGCCCATTTTCTAGGTGGATTGAGGGAGGGCCCTGTTCACACCCAGATGAATTTAGAGCAGCTAAGTTCCTAGTGAGGGAGGTCTTCCCCAGGTGGGGAGTGTACGAGGTGTTAAGGTCAGACAATGGCCCACATTTCGCAAACAAGATGTTTCAGCACATTACATCGCTGCTGAACATTAAACATAAATTTGCATGTGCATACCACCCACAGGCCAACGGTATATGTGAACGCCTGAATGGCCTATTAAAGGAGGCAATTGCAAAGATACAGCAAACAACAAAGAGGAGTTGGTTATATTGTCTTCCATTAGCCTTATTTGAGCTAAGGAATAGGCCAGGGTCCGACCACCACCTCACTCCCCATGAGGTGGTTACCGGACGTCAAATGCGCCTTCCCCTAACGCCAACGTCAAGAGCATTTACCGACCACGAAAGCACTGCAAGTGTTCTTGGTGATGAAATGTACCAATATGTGTCTTCTTTGATTACTAGTGTAGTGTTTGTGTCTCAACAGCTCGAGCGCACACGGGGCGGGTCTAATAGAAGCCAACAAGAAGACGTGGATAAAGAACTGGAAAAGGAAGGACTGTGTAAGATTGCTAAAGGTGACCACGTACTACTTTGCAACTTCAATAGGAAGTGGAACAGCCCACGCTTTACTGGTCCCCATCTGGTAGAGGAGGTATCAACAAGAGCAGTAAAGCTACAGGACAAGCGTGCCTGGAACCACCTACACGACGTAAAGATCTACAAACAACAGACCCGCCCCAGCGCCACCGACAGGTCCATTGAGAGAACAGCAACAACATCGACAACGGAAGAAGAAAGTTCTACCACAGCCAGCGGCCCAAGTATTCCCATACCTTGTCACTCCCCAGACTCCCCAGAGACAATAACTGAAGAAGAAAGGGGTGATCCCCATACAGCCCACCCCATGATCACACGCTCAAAGAGTAAAAGCCACGCCCACCAGTTGAACTCAAAAACCCCCTGCCCACCATCCACTGACCCCTGTCCCCATTACAGTAGTAACTGAACTAAAGGACATTGCCTTGCACAAATACACATGTAAACACGTGAATGCTCTCTTTTCTTTTCTCTCGCACATGCAGGAATCGCGTATTATTGTATTGCTAAGAAAGTAGATAACTAACAAATTCACTGCCCAGGAGTAGATGGTACCCTCAGACGATAACTACCCAGAAGAATTGTCACACCAATTTGTATATGAAATAAAAAGGCCAACGTACCTGAAAAGGAAAAGGGTACGTGTCTACTACACAGTGTTCCTTTTGGCCATAGAATATTCGATGCCCCACCTCCACCCATACTTGCCTGCTCTAAGAGATAGATCGCTTAGATTAGCGTGGGAACAGCTCTTCGCCTGGGCACTGAATGACTATTTGATAGGGAGAGCTTAAAAAACAACAACTAACATTTAATAACCAGCATATTGAGAATTTTCAGGCGGGCAACTCTAACGTCGCAAGAATAGGCTGCCGGACTGCAGCAAGGTAAGAGCAAAATGCCGGTGAAATTAGCATATGTAATAAAAGTAATAGGGATTTTGATAATCACTGGGTTCGTAGCTGCCTCTGTATGGCAGTACAGCTGTGCTATCAATATTATTGCTGTACCCAAACCTAACACACCCCCATCCCCAGCTGCAACAGGTGTTACGTCAGGTGATATTAGTAAAATTGCGCACAAGCAAAATAGAGTTCAACGCAGCTCATACTCAGATAATAAAGGTATTGAAAATTATATACAAGATTCAGCACACGTCTCAAACAACATATGGTATCAACACATGACCCGCATTGGTAAGCAGACAACAGAAGACAGCTGCTACGTTTGCTCATTAATACCATACACCATGAGCGCTTCTCGAACATTTGTTGCCACAGAAATAGACGAAAAAACAGCACGATGCATAATATACTTGGCACTGTTCCAAACGAAAGGAAGATTTCAAGGGACAGTGGTGCATATGACGTGGAAAACACAAGACTCATACCCATACGAAAACAACTTCCTCAAGACTTATTTGAGTTACCACAAGAGCAGTTTACATGCTGAAGCATTCAGATACATAACAAGTGGTCCTGCAAAAGGAGAAACGAAGAAAGTAACACTGCAGTATTTATCATGTGATTGGTACGCCACTGAAGTTCCTGGTAAACTAGGATGCTGGGAGAGGCCACTGGTGACGATAACGGGGAAAGTGTACTTGGACAACAAATGGGAGATAGGAGTGGTTGGCAGCAATATGGTAACAAAAGAAACTATTTAAACTATCGATGCACACAACCACAGATGTTGGACGACTTGGATCAAATACGTGCCTATGCTCACATGGATAGAAACGGATGAAGACCCGATAACAATACTGCTGCTGACTGCGCCTAAAGTATGCTACCAACATAAAGGAGAGGTGGACGTAGGATACAACACCAATTGTGGAAGCGTGATGGAGTTACCTGAGGGGGGAGCAGGAACAGCAGTGATAATGGACCATTACTGGGCCTGTGGAGAAAAGGCATATCACACACTGCCCCCTCTGTGGAATGGTGTATGCACGATGGTGCACGTCAATGTACCATCACTAGTGGTACCCCAGAAGCATGTGAATGTGGCGAACTTTCCCAAAATGGATGAAGGGGACAAGAGAAATAAGAGATCTGCACCACCTCAGGAGGAGCCAGGGAACAGGACCAGCGGCAATGATACTGTCCTAAATAGACGGAAAAGACAAGGAGAACCTCTGACAGGAAATTACCTATGCGGAAGGTCGGAAACGGCACTCACTTCAATCCCGCCAGAACACAGACTATTCAGCAGAGCAGCAATGTTCTTCTCCTCAATAATCCATCCGGGACTACAGGCTTACGCAAACGCAAAATGGCTCCAGATAACTAGATGGGAACTTATGATGACCATCAATTCTACAGTAAATGGATTCAACGCGATAAAAGAGGAGCTGCGAGCAATAAGGATGGTAGCACTGCAGAACAGATATGTATTGGACCTCCTCACTGCCATGGAAGGAGGAGTTTGCGCAAAGATAGGACAATCATGCTGCACATTCATTCCTGCCAACGATGCTGACAACGGTACACTGACAGAAGCAGTTTCACAATTGGCCCAGTTGCACTCCAAAATGGTGGATGAAAGTAAAGGTGTGAAAAAGGATGAGAGCTGGTTTTCGCTATTATGGTCATGGATGCCATCTTGGCTGTCAGATGGACTGAAATTTATAGTTGGTTGTATTATTTTGGCTGGAGCTACACTGATCATAATAAGATTTTGGAAAGCCCGGAAGGCACGCACCACTGACAAGTTGCTTGAAATGGTCGGTATGCACCCACTGATGCCAGCAGATGACGGCCAACACACAGGCATAATCATACAAGAGAGAGAGAAATTGCACAACCAGATCATCACCAACCACCTGGACCCACCATCGGTGAAGGTCGAGAACCCAAGAAACCCCAGGAGTTACATAGGGAAATGGGTATACTGTACTCCTGGAGGAACCTGTGAATATATGTATTGGTCATTTGAAGATCATGTTAACCATTATGGACATTTAGGAGGAATAACTAAAATATGGAGAGTAAGAGGAGATAACGAAAAGGATATGTTTGTGGTCGACAAGTCGACCAGAGGGGGACTGAAGTGGGAAAATGGAAAAACAGGCTCCCATCTTCCCCCTCTCGCGATGGCCTAAAGGTTCACGGCCCAAGCACCCGCCACGAGAAGAGTTTGCCCATCTACCAGACGACCAGATACCCTGGTACAGGAACATAAGGATGTGTCCATCTGCCTGCCCAGCAGCCCGCTCTGCCTATGCCGATGCCTGTGGCATGGATCAACTAGACTAAAAACTATACGTCGTTAGAGATGCCATGACGACCTAGCCAACGGATAGCACACCTGTGCCAATGTACACACTGGACACTCCCGCACCAATCTACACGAAGAATATACTCAGTGCTATGACGTAGGCGACAGGCATACTCACGGACGTGCATCTTTATTATTTTCCACATAGGCTCTCAAAATGCAGAAACGCAAGACGCACCATGAACTCATCTAAAGAGCTTGCTTACGCTTCTCCTAAACCTAGGTGCCATAATGAGAATTATAACGAAGACACGATACTGGTCATAAGACAATATGAGACTATAACCTAAAGCGCCTGTGCACCAAACGGTTCCACCTATACACCAGGCCTAAGTAGGCCGCAAGCAAGAGCTCCCATGGACGCTAACAGAACAAGAGTTAGGTTGCTGATCCTGCAGAATGAGCCTGGCGAAAGCAGACAGCCAAGGTCGTAATGTTGCAAACCCACATTCCAAAAGCAGACCATCAAGGGCACGATGTTGCAACCTCGCACGCCGTGCACCAACATCAAAGTCGCACCTGCAAATTAAACCAGGCACATAGTGGAAAAACAATATTAATTGTGCAGAATTCTGCCTCAAACACGGTCCCACCTCACGTGACCAAGCCGAACCTGACGAGATGCCAAGCCCAGGAGGAAAGAGGCGTCTGGATCCCTCGTTACAAGACACAGGCAGATACACTTGAAAGGATCAATGGACATCTGCGACAGTGGGAGTAGTCGGCCGTCCAGCTCATGAATAAGTCTTCACATTGTCTGCATGTACACATAGTGAAACATTGTTGCACATTGCAGGTACACCGAGAGCTGGGAACAGCGATGGTCCCAGGCTGGAAAGCTCACGGGCGCACCAATCAGAACATGGGGCTCTTATCACTGACGCCAGTAACATTAACCAATCATTAGGAGTCTTCATGTAACAAATCTCATGTATCTAATTGTAGGGACAACCCAGATATATCACCTGACTAACCCTTGTCCACTCATATTATTCTCTATACGAATGCTATACTAACCCTACCACTCGAGCAACCAATTAAGAGTGGTGATAGGTTTTTTGTTAACTTTCTAAAGGGACGCAAGTAGCGCGTCATACTACAGTAAAAAGGGCCTGCGAGCCCCACGATTGTGTGTGTGTCAGGTCAAACGCGTATGATCCTTGACCCATCCCTGCCGTTTGTGTTCAATAAACAGCAGAGTCACCTTGCTTCTTGTGTGTGTCTCATACTCTATCTCTTTTGGGATATACGGGAGGAGTTGGGGCCTCCCTGCCCGGAGGTCTGCGGACGGCCCGGCCGACCCCGGCAGAATTTCTCCCCGACACAGTAAAAAATGGTGCCATTTTCTAATGGAAAATCGAGTTTCGCGCTAAATAGGAAAGGTTGTAACGCATGTATAGGTAATGCGGGAGACAGTAAGAAGTAGTGCGGTTTGTCAATGAAAAATCGGACATCTTGCACTTAAAGGGGGAGTGCTGGTATGTATTGGCTATGCATATTTAGTGGCATTAATTTGTTTAAATGAAATCATAAGGGTTGCAGATGTTCTGATTAAAATATGCATACCTGTAATTTATACTCATGCATGTGTGCATACATGGAGCTGTACGTAGAAATCTGCAACACTTGCACAGTTGTTTTTGAAGTAGGTGCTTTGTAATGATATGCGACTTGCATTCAGAGTGATCAGTAGTATATTTGAAGTGCCAAATTTTGATGACAGAGTTAGATGTAGAGATGTTGAATGTTATTGGTGAATGGTTGTGTGACTGCTTTTGATGAGGGAATGGATTTGCGAGTGATGTGGAAAGGGTAGAAGTACTGGCTAAGCGTTATGTGCCGCACGTAGACAACGCTTGTTCGCAGGTAGGGCGTATCACATACAGGTTTCTACAGCAAATCCAGCATGGAAAAGAGACTGTATGCATCAGCCAATCATATGTTCACATTGCTCTTTTGTGTCGAAAGATGGTGCGTATACTGAAGATGGCAGAGGTGCAGATGGTCAGGGTATTTCTGTCCATGGTTTAAAGCACTATGCCAAAAGAAGGCATGCAGCACACAATTTTGATGTGAGAGGAGTGGAGGTGGTGTGGAGCGCTGAGACTGATCGCAATGTTGCAGCAATTCTCCAAGTTTGCACAGAGATGCATACAATGACCACTCCTCATGTGGTACTTTTGCACTATCGTGCTTGCCATTTGGGCTACGTGAGTTCACGTACTTTGTTGGAAGATTTGGAACAGTTGCTTCAAGCAGTCATGAACATCTTTCCAACTGCGAAATTAATTTTTTCTGGGTTACTCCCTAGAGGAAAATGGGGCAACAGTTCTGTTTTCTGTCCTGATCAAATTATTGGGAGGTGTAACATCAATCGTGGCATGCATGCTTTTATGTTACGAGGTGGTATGTTTTTCTGCAGCCACGAGAACATTGTTCCCAGTAATGCGGCTTATTTTGAAGCAGATGGTGTTGCGTTATCTTCTTTGGGAAATGTGATGTTCTTTTGTAATGTAAGGCTTGCTTTGGAGAAGGTTCTGTAATGGTTGTAGGAGTAAAGTAAGAACAAAAAATATTTAAAAAAACAAAATAACAGGTGTCTGCAAGGCATCTGCCCAAAAAAAACAAAAAATGGCTCTTTTCAGAGCCCACCTTAAAGGGGAAAAGGGGAACAATATTTAAATGTACAGTGGTCATGCTCTGATCCTGTACATGTCCGCGGACATGGCGGTAGTTTGCAGGCAGAGCATATTAACAACGGGGATTCTGGGGTTGAGACACATGCAAATTAGATTGTGGGAAGGTTGGGATTGGTCAGTAAAGTTCAATGGGTGTGTTCTGAAAAGAGAAATTTAGTGAGAAGGTTTTCTCCTTGACAGGAGACCAGACAGCCATGGCTCTGTGTGCTCGAAAACAGATTATCTGGATTTTGAGAGACTCATGGATACATTGGTTGAAGGTTCATGCAGAAAGGTGCGGTCTATGTGCAGATCTTGGATTTCCTCATGTGGAAGTGCACTGGCATGGCGTGCGTGGAATGAGGTGGCTGGACTTGGTACCTCTCTGTGCATCTTTACAGACAGAGCGTCATCCTGATATACTTATCATTCATTGCGGAGGAAACAATTTAGGCTATGTCTCTGGAATTTCTTTGCAATTTGCAATAAAGGAAGGGCTTGCGAAGGTCATGGACATGTTTCAAAATTGCCAAATAATTTTTCCCGTATTGCACAAAGACAAATATGGCTGCATTCTTCTGCATTTGGTCCACAAATGGAGAAAGTGAGGCGCAAAGTGAATAAGGCTGTTTGTGCCTTTCTAAGAGATGTTGGCATGTCCTCATTCCAAAATGAAAACATATTGTTTCGCAGCTCTTTATTTTTTCGCAGAGATGGAGTCCATCTCACATATGCTGGCAATCAGATTTTTCTTCGCAATGTACAAAATGCATTGCAACTTTTTTTGGATTCATAGTCACCGTTTTGGCAATCCGTTTTTTCCAACCTACAGTTTTTGAAGCACACAAAACACCACCGAAAGGCTCTTTTCAGAGCCACCACTTACTCCCAGTGAAAAGTCCATTGGTTTTGCTATGCTTGCACCCTCCATTTTTGTGTGCCCTACGACTGTCCGCGGACCTTTTTAAAAAATGCACAGGGGGATTCAACAGTCACTTGATAGTTCTATTGTTAAACTGAGAAAGGTGGCTCTGAAAAGAGCCTTTTTTGTAATTTTTGTTATTTTCCAGTTTACTGCTTTTGAGCACACGACACACTAGGAGAGGAGGGCAAAGGAGGGTAAGGAAGGGACACCAACCATGGTGATAGGAAGGGGCAGATGGAGAGAGAAAGATATAGGGTGGGCTTTAATTAGGTAGGGGGCAGTTCTTCTGGTGCTCTGTGACCATAGCCTCAAAATCAATTCGAAGACTCTCCCCCCTGCAGAGTACTGCGTCACAGTACATACACAATATTGTGACCTTCGAAAGGTAAGGGACAACAGCATTGTGAATGGCTTGTGAGGCAGCTGGAGGGATGCGCTCCCCCACAGGAGTGTCTCTTGTGGTGAGAGGATCGGACACAGAGGATACTGTGGAGGAACTCAATCCATTACGTTCTTCACATGGCACCACCTTGCGAATGTCCACAATGCGGAATGAAGTTAGGTGTCGCTTCATGGTTTTCGTACCAAAGCTGTACGAACCAGGTCTCCCGCGACTCAGCACCAACTGGCACTGGTTACACCTGACCAGGTCCGCACGTGGTTTTGCTATGTTCCCAAAACGGAAAACAACCACCACACCCATGACTCCCGGTGAGTGCTTGTAGTGCGGAGTTCCTCCACCTCATTCTCTTCTTCCTCTTCTTCCCCAATCTCTACATCCTCACCCGTATATCCCTCTGCAGGCCCTTGGCGAGGTGGTGGCGGTGGAGGGTTTGGGGGTGGTGCTGAGGCTAATGAAACAACAGTAGCCATGGATGTCATAAGGATTAGTTGCCTAATGGTCGCTACCACAGTAAAGGCAGCACATCTCAATCTGCTATAGCCAGAAGCACAATGAAGATGAGCTCAGGGGTGTGGCCATGTATAGGGGTGGAGGGGTGCACCTCACGAGCATATTGATGACTCAAAAGTGCTGCAAAAATTCTAACCAACACATTCACAGGTAGAGCTATTGTATGGGACATGTGAAATGGTGATTTTATACTGTAAAATAATTTTCCCTGTGTGCATATGTTATTTTGCAATGTTGCGGAAGAAAACAAACTGCGCAAATTAGTCAACACGCTCAGCGTTTGTGCGGTCACATGATGACATCCTGCACAAATCCATGAGGGAAATGGGTGCCCGCTGGACAGCAAATGCAGACTACCAAACGTGTGCATGCGCGCAAGTGTTCTACGGACAGTATTCGGGTCCTGAAACTAATTAAAAGTGCAACACAAGTGAGACGGACAGTTAGGGACAGGCACAATGTTCGCAGTACTTATGGGTGTACAGCGCATGTGCGTACATGATCTGCTGACTGTACGGCCAGGTCCAGTGTCCTTAGGATACCTCCATTTTGTTTGACTACAAACATGGTGGCCACCGCGCCTGTTCTACGGACGGTTCCATCTTGGCTGCGGATGGTACGGACAGGTATAGTGTCCTTAGGACACTCCCATTTTGCTCATTTACAGACATCCCCAACACCTGGTTTGTTCTAAGGACATGTTTTATCTCGTTTGTGAGCGGTACGGAGAGGTACAATGTCCTTAGGACGCCACATTCTGGTCATTTACGCACAACTTGAACAGATGGTGCATTCTAAGATCAGTTCCATCTTGGTTGGCATTGGTACGGGTAGGTGTATTGCCGTTAGAACACCCATATTGTATTGATTACGGCTCGCTCGAACAGGCGTGCTGTCCGCAGATATTTAAGTCTTTAAAAAAAAAATCCTCAAACCCTTTGACTACAACTAATATAAAAAAACTTTTTAAAAAACACACACACATCAATCAACAGAAATACAGGGGGAAGCGGATACTGACACGAATATAGAGGAATTAGGGTTCAACACGGGCTGGTTGTGAGGGGATGATTTGTGAGGGGATGAAGGGATGGATGTTTCATCAAAACGTTTATTTTCTTCTTGCAGGTTTGGGGATGGTTCACTAGGAAATGGAGAAGGTGGACAAGTACAGGTGGGACAGTGATAACATATTTTTCCTCTCATAAACTCCTCCACAAATTGTCTTAAAATATAAAAATTGTCATTTAGTGTGTCCATTTTCAGCTCTATCCTTTTCAGCCTGTCTTCCTCTGTGTCGTTTGTTGGCCTTTCTTCCTTTTTTCCTGGTCTGTTAATAATAAATATATACATGTTAAATGCCCATAAAATACTGACCATTATTTTGCTTATGCAGAGCAGTGTGTACCATTATTATCGCTATCTTCGGACATTTCCCCATGTGGAAAATTCTCCTTTAGCCACTCCAAAGTACTGCACATTTATGTGTCAAAACAACAGAAAGAAATTATTTTATCTGCCCCTCATGCCAAAAAAGTACACACACATATAAGAAAAATGAAGTTCACTTACTATTTTGTTGTAATTCGTCTTCGTTGTAGTGCGTGCGTCTACTGTCGGTCCTGGCTTCAGAGTTTCTGTGAGGTATTTACGTTGGAGGTATATTTTTTTTTTGTTATGGTATATCCATTTCATTCTACGCGGTCATTAAATGCATGGTTATTGTTTCAGACGTTTAGGTTTCCCTATTTATTTACTAGTACTTACAATGTCTTTATGTGTCCTTTTTCAAAGTTGAGCATTTTTTGTGTAACACAATAGTACAATTTCAGATATCCCCTCACTGTTTGGGTAGTGTTGACCTCGTCCGCGCAGTCCGCAGACAGGCGCTCAGTCGGGGCCTTTCAAATATCAATAGCGAGGGGGTTCTGTATGTTCTATGTTACATGTATATAAAGTGAGCACAATATACTACATATCTCTCAAGATCACATGATGATCGTGTATATTCAACAAAAAAACTTTATTAACGCGATGTTATGATTAGGTTCCCCTTCAAAAAACCTGTGAAATTCAGTACAAAAAATCTTTGTTAAAGGGACGTTATGGTTAAGTTTTACACGGCCTGCGGTAGCGGGCATGTAGTTATGGTTAAGTTGCTAAAGTCTTTTTGGCAGCTTATAACTTTGCTCCCTCTGGACGAATCCTTTTGATGAAGTTTCGTGCAGGGGGGGAGTTATAGGGGGTTCCTAAAACATGTTTTTTCTCCATATACTAGATGGGGAAAAACTTTGCGCACGGCTACAGGCCGAACAGCTGGACGGATTTGCACCAAATGTGCGTCAGGAGCAAGGGCTTGGGTCAGAAAGTCATGCTTGTGTGTGTTTGGTGGGAATCTGGCCTGTACTTTTGTTGCAAATAACTGAAATGTACATCTATAAATATTTGTGATGTTTGGGTCCGCTCCGCGGACAGACGTGTCATTGGCTTGCGGTACGGCATGCTGTTGGAGAGCTTTGGATGCGGCCGGTGGTTGGCTGGAGGGAAGTGTGCTCTGCGTCAACGTTTTTTGGCAAACGCCACCATGGTGTATCAGAGGACAGTGCACCGGCGGTAGGGTCTGCAAAATATACCGTACGCCGACAAGAAGAGAGAGAAAGATGTGGGGGAGTGGGAAGTGGTTCATGTGACATATGTAAATAGGTGGAAGAAAACAGAGGAGTGTCTACAGTATTCATGCGTGTTGAGCCAATTCGCAGGTACCTATCCAGGCAACTACTTTGTGTGGTGATTGGAGGCAGCTGTCGTAACGGCCTGATAGCTTCTGCCACAACTTGTTTGCAGTGACCTTTTTCAGTGGTGAGTGGTGGTTAGTTGATTTTCAGAAGTGGAGTGTATTGCACATGACATAGGTTGGGTGAGAGCGTGGGTGGCTGCGCTCTGCAGATGGATAGCGGTAGTTGGGCACATGGTGGCATGCATGGGTGCATGAAGTTGTGGTGTGTCTGTTGAATGATTAGACCATTGGGCGCATGGCAGAAGGCCGTAGACCATAGGCATGCACTCCCACTGCAGCAATGCATGTCTGAATCTGCATCCTTTAGAGGGTGGTGCTTGCATAGTGTGGTGTGTGCAGATTGGTTGGAGTAGGGCGAATGCTGTGAACAGTATGTGAGTAGGTTGGCAGGGACACAATGCTTTGTGAATGGAAGTGAGCATGGCCATACTATGTGTATGAAAGTGAACAGGGGTGCAGGAGACAGTGTTTTATTTGTACATTATGGTAACTGTTGCAATTTTTTCCTGCATAGCTCCATAATGCTGCACTGGTTGATTGCGAGTGCTAGTGGCAATGCTGTGTATGTGGATTGTCATAGTTGGTGAAATGGTGACATGCCTGGTGGTAGTACGTTGCGGTGGGTGTGTGCAAGGCCTAGACTATTGGGTGCATGGCCGAAGGCCATAAGCCATAGGCCACGGACTCAAGAGCCTAGGGCCTGAGCACACCCACAGCAGTAATGCATTTTGGACTCTGCATCAGTTAGTGGGTGATGACTTGTGTAGAATGGGTGTGGAGCATATTTCCGATGCAATAGAGCAGCAGAGGGAGCAGCCATGCGTGTATGTTTGGTTTTGCAGCTCAGGTGACTGTTAGAACGTGGTAAAACCTTCCATGTGTGGTTGGAGATGGAGCAATGAAAAGACACACAGTGTGGGCACTGGGTGCAGTGTTTGCATAGTGTCAGTATGGTAGCAGGTATGGTTGCAGGGCAGCTTATATGTGCTTGGATAGTGTGCTGTATGCAGACTGCTTGGAGTATGGGCAATGTTGTGAAAATGTTGTGGTTAGGTTGGCAGTGACACAATACTTTTTGAGTGGAAGTGGGTAAGACAATAGTATGTGAATGAAAGGGTGTAGGGGTGCCGGAGACATTGTAATGTGTGTACATTAAGGTAACTGTTGCATTTAACGCTGTGTATATGCATTGCAGTGTGGATGTTGGGTAGGAGTGCTGGTGTCAGTGGTGATTATGGTCATAGTGGTAGTTGGCGACATGCTGACATGCATGGTTGCATTACGGTGTGGGGATTGTGTACAAGGAGCACACCCACTGCACCAATGCTGGTTTGATAGTGCATCCGGCAAAGCGATGGTTATCTTTGGGGAATGGGGTTGGAGCACATTGTAGATGTGCTACAACAGCACAAGTGAGTTGCAAAGCATGTACTGTGCGTTCCATGGTTGTGGTGATAGTTGCAACATGTTACAGTATTTGGTGTACGGTAGGAGTGGGTGCAGTGAGAAGTTGTGTAGTGTGGCCACAGTGTGCAGTGTTTACATAATGTGAATATGAAAGAGGGTATGGTTGAAGTGCAGCTTATATGTGCTTGGTTACTCTGCTGTGTGCAGATTTATTGAAGTAGGCCGAATGTTGTAAAGCGAATGTTGTAAAGCATAGGTTGCCAGTGACACAATACCTTGTGAATGGTAGTGGATAGGGGTGGTACAGGCATGTTGTGGATTCTGCAAATTGTGAAACATTTTCTTGAATGGGTGTTTTATGGTGTGGGGGAGTTGGGTAGAAGTGCAGCTACGTATGGTACGTTTGTGCATAATTTAAGGTGACCCCATGGTCTCATGCTTCGATCCATAGTTTTGTGGTGGGTGTGGAAAGCGCTGCACTGTTGTGTGCATGGAAAAAGTTGTGCTGGGTGTGCTTCAAGATCTTTGTGGAAGCTCCAATTGTTCATTCTTTAGCAGAAGTTTCTGGTGGAGGGGCTTTGGAATCAAACAGCACATGTACTGAGAGTGTTTAACGGTAAATGTGGAGTGGTGTACAGAAGTGATAATGTGCAATGCAGAGGTTGTGTATGTTTTTTCAAAATTTGACAGCACCCAATGGGGGAGTGCTGCAAAAATGCCTGTGCAAAGGGAAGAAGTACTGTGTGTGCTTGAATGGGTTTTGCCCCTTAGTGTAGATTGGAAAGCGCACGTGCCACATTCTGCCATTATGAGCATGATGGACATGGAAATTGAATTGTGGGAAATAGGCAATTTGGTGTTTAGGGTATAGTTGACTGGAAGGGGCAGTATAATTTCATCCCAATACTGTGTCATGACGTTGGTGGAGATGGAGAGACGCACAGTGCTTATCATCGGTGATACCTGTGTGCGCCATCTGCACAGGCGTTGTGTGCAAAGAGGCATTGCTGGTAATTTTGGGTTGAAGGAGTGGACTCTTTCTGGGGCTTTTAGGGTGACTGCAGTTTCGGCAGGATGGTTCGCTTTTGCAGATATGTGGCATCCTTCACGAACATTGACTTTGTCATGGTGCACTTTGGAACTTTACATTTGGGTTACATGTCATGTGGACATTTAATCTGTTACCTGAAAAGGTTGCTGAACGCAGTGATGCAGAGTTTTCCTACTGCCAATTTTGTTTTCTCATGCATAACATCAAGAGGATTATGGGCCGATGATGGTGTAATGTGTCGACAGCCAGAGGTCGGAATGTGTGTTATAAACAGAATTATGCGTGAATTTATGCAGACTGATTGCATGTTCTCCACCAACTATGAGATCATGAGGTCGCAAAATATTCAGTGGTTCTATAGAAATGCCATTTATTTGAGCACCATTGGCAATGCTGTTTTCTTTTACACTGTGCAAGAAGCATTTACCAGAATGAGGTAAAAATGTGAAGAGAGGCAAACAGAAATGCATATTCAGAGAAAAAACTAAAATAGTTGCTTGCACACATGTAAAAAATAAATAAAAAAAAACCTTCATATATCTACAATGGAAGAACCAATCCCCTACCAAGCTTGATATGTCTTACCCCGCCACCCTCTGCCCTGTCCACTCTCACCCCCCCTCACTATCACGAAAAGGTAGCAGATTCTGCGGTTTTTGTTGGATTACATTAGCCACATCCTGGGTGGCCATGCGGATGACTGCCGATGGAGAAATTGTGCATACATTTACTGACCTTTGTAGTGGACGTGCTTTGGAATGGCACACCACTTGTACTGTAAATGTGTAACAGTACATTTAAAGTGTTGTAACGGAGCGACAGTGTTGAATGATGGTGGCATTGATGTGATTGGTGGATGCGTGTGTGCCTATTTACGTGTAACCCAATGAGATAGTGCTTAAGCTTTATAGGGGTGCGGCCCTCGCGGTACTTTGGGAGGTGCATGTGCCTGAATCTGCCCTTCGCACCATGTTGCCCAATTGACATGGCACTGTGGGGATTGGCCAATCAGGTAGTGTGTGTGTGTTTAACAGGAAGGGCAGTGAGACTGCTGTCCATTACACTCTGCGTACTGAGGGTGGCTGACATGGCGAAATGCTTTGTGTTGACTGTTGGTGATAACTGTGTCATAAATCTGCACAACTATGCCCTGGAAAGACACTTTGATGACAATTTTGGTTTGAAAGTAGTGGATGCATTGTGGAAAGCTGTGTATCAGTGCAATTTCGGCAATATGTGTGCATTTTGTGAAGACCTAGTCACTTTTCACGCAGTAGATATTATTGTCATCCACTACGGCGGCATGCATATGAGTTACCTTGCTTGTTTAAATTTGTTCCGTAGAGTGAGGAGATTGCTGGATGTCATGAAGACGCTTTTTTCCACCGTCAAGGTGCTTTTCTCATCCATGATCCCATGAATAGTATGGGCCAATGCTCATGTATGTTGTTCCGAGTCAGATGCAGGAAGGTGTCTCATGAACAGAAGCATGCATAATTTTTTGTCCGTTTGTGCAATGTTCTCTGCAACAATGACCTCATTAGTTGTGGAAATGCAGAGTTTTTCCAAGAAAATGGCATTTTATTGTCACCCATTGGCAATGCAGTTTTGTTTGCCCATCTACATGATGCAGTGAAGAGTTTACTGTACTAATATGAGCACAAGAAAACACAAAAGCAAATAAAAACTGAAAAAGGTGTTTCTGTAGAAGCATCTAAAAAAAGGAAAATGGCTCTTCTAAGAGCCACCCCTTGCCACAAACTCCCCCTACCCTAGTTGCAAGTTATTCCCCCATGCCCACACGCAGCATGAAAGCCACATCCAGGGATTTTGCGGGTGGCGGTCATGGAAATGGGACTGTGGGGATTGTCCAATCAGGTGCTTAGGTTGTGTGGCAATAGGAAGAAGGAGTCCTGGCACTCGCCGTACTTGATAAACCGCACGTGCCACATTTGGCGATTCTCACCATGCTGGCCTATGGAAATGGGACTGTAGGGATTGTCCTATCAGGTGCTCAGGGTGTGCGTCACAGGAAAACATGCCAATAGGACAAAGGACTCCTCCAGATTTACTGGGGCCCGGCCCTCGTGGTACTTGGGGAAAGGCACATGTCACATTCTGCGCTTCTCACCATACTGCCCAAGGGAAATGGGACTACGGCATTTGGTCAATCAGGTGTTCAGGGTGTACGTCACAGGAAAGAACACCAATAGGGAGAAGGACACCTCCTACTTCACTGTGGTGCTGCCCTCGCGCTAATTGGGGAAAGGCATGTGCCACATTCTGTGCTTCTCACCATGGTGGCCAATGGAAAAAGGAATATGTCCTTTGGCCAATCAGGTGCTCAGGGCGTACATCACAGGAAAGGGCGGAAATCATTTATTCCATTACTTTGTGTAGTGCGGCTAGCAAACATGGCAGGACACAGAGTTATCGTCATAGGTGATGCCTTTGTGGAAGATCTGGTCGTGTATGCCCTTCAAGAAGGTTTTTTTGGCAATTTCGGTTTGGAGGAAGTGGAGTCTTTGAGGCGCAGTGTAGAAGTGTGCTGTTTCGGCAGAGTGCTTGTAGAATGGCAATGCATAGCCACTACCGGACCTGTACATGTTGTGGTTGTGCACATTGGCGCCTTCTTTTTGGGTTCCATGCCTTGTTCCCGTGTGTACCGTCAACTGAAGAAGACAATGAAAGCAATGCAGTGCATTTTTACCACTGCCAAGGTGCTTTTCTCATGTATACCCCTGAGAATAGTGTGGAACTCTTCCAATGATTCCTGTCGCCAGCCAGAGTTCGGAACGGGTTTCATCAACAGAAGCATGTGTGACTTCTTGAATGCTGCTGGGATGTTCTCCTGTGAGAATGACAGCATTTATTCTCAATATATATACATCTTTTCAAAGGAAATGGCATGTCTTTGTCAACCAGTGACAATGGCCCTCATTACGATACCGGCGCTAAACCATGGCGCTATTAGCACCATGGTTGGTGCCGGCATCGTAACGTGTCTGCCATGGTGAAATGGGGAAATACCGCCCCATTCCAAGGTTGGCGGGCCGGTATTTCCCCATTTCCCCATGGCCCTTCCCCATTCCCATTTTTGCCCCATAGGGCATAATGGGAATGGCGAAGGCGCTAAGTACGGTACCACAAATTGCGGTACCATACTTACCGCCAAGGTCCCTACTTTGATGGCACTGTTAACCCATTAGAGCCAGGGTCGTAATGAGGCCCAATGACATTTTCTTTCACAATCTACAGGCTGCAGTGAAGACCCTATCGTGAGAATGTGAGCTGAGTTTGAAAATACAGAAATGCTTATAAAAACCGCAAAAAAAGGTGTGTCCATGGAAGCACCTTCAAAAAACCAAAAAAAGGCTATTTTATGAGTCACCACAACTAACGACGTCCCCTACCCTGGTTGAAAGTTATTCCCCCATTCCTGTGTGCGCACAGAAACGTCTGCGAATCTCGAGATAGTTGCAGGGTGCCACGTGCTAGATATGCCCCTTTTGCAAATGACGCCCATACAAATGGGCCTTTACAGGCTACGGGATTGGTCAATAAGGTTTGTGGGTGTGGTGTGTATGCACAGACTGTAGTACACAGTGTATTTGTCAATAGAAATGCAAAGGGTGCTGTTATGGCTGTGTGTTTCAGGAGCCACAGCTTGCAGGTTTTAGGGGAGTTTGAAATACATTGGCTGAAAGTGAATGGAAAACACTGTGCAGTGGCTGCTCATTTTGGAATCTATCAAGTGGATGTGTAGTGCTATGCAGTCCCTATAATGAAGTTGACTGTTTTTGGTTTGTCTGTGTGACACTGTGGTGACACGCAATCATGCCGATATTATTGTTGTTCATTGTGGAGGGAAAATTGCACAGCATGTTACACAAGTTTCAGTGCTGTTTGCGATGAAGGAGGCACTTGCCCAGTGCATGCAATTGTTTACGATCTCTTGAATAACTTTATTCAGACACTGATGTGGCTACGTCATTTTCTATTTGATCCGCAAATGGAGAAAGCGTGGTACATTGCCAAGAAGTGTATTTGTGCCTTTGTACGACATGTGCCAATGGTGTACTTCACACATGGAAATATGACGTTTCACAGCATGAACGGTTTTCCCCAGCCATACCATTTATCTTGCTATGCCTGCCATTCCAATTTCTGCACACCCCATCCAAATTGCTTTGCTGCCCTTCTTGAAAGTAGTGAACATTTTTTGTAGTAAGTGTTGCACACTGACAATCTTGAAAACGCTCTGCAACATGTAAATAAACCTCTTTCGACAGCAACCCCCTTTCTAACCGATTGAACTACAGAGTTTTGCACAGTGCCACACCTCCCGCCCTGCATCCGTTCATTGGCAAATCCATTGTTCATTTCTAAAAGTCGCTTTCCTTATTTCCCTTTTTTATTTTCCCAGTTCATTCCCATTTATTATGGTCTTCTGACACATGCCACAGAAGGAACGGCAGGAAAGGTCTGGTACAGAAAGGGCAGCACTTGCACGGATGTTATAGGGGGTGTGCCGAGAGGCAGAATTAATGGGTGGCTCTCACCTACATAGGTGCCAATCATTGTCATGCTCCCGGAAGGACCCTTCCCACACACTTCCAAGTACCTTTCCTCTGGAGAGTAACGCATTGCAGTACATGCACAATACAATGCCAAGGGTCCGTAGTGCGGCATATGGTCTGCAAGGATGTTTTAGAGCTCCGCTGCCCTAAAGGAGTGCCCCTCTTGTTGCCCGCAGCAGATGTGGCAAATGTTGTACATGAAATTAACCTTCATAATGGTTGGAAGGGTGGTCGACTGCCCACTGGTCTCTTATGCTTTCATTTCAGTTGTCATCACATGTAGTACAAACACTTTATGCTATGCCATTAGTCTTAGGGGTAGCATTTCCAGAGATGTATACATTGAGGAATACAGTAATGTTTACAACAACGCGAAACACTGATTCATTACGTGGAGCAGGAAGCCATTTATTCTGTATGGCCCATGCAACTACAGTACTTTTCTAACCACCACTAAGATTGTTTGCACTCTGCATATTGTACTGTTTGCTTACTTGCCTTTATATGCACTGGTATGTGCGAGACCAAGTCGCATCAGGTTTGTCATATTGCACACTCACTACAAACTGTCATACATGCAGTTACATGTTTTCTTCAGCTGTACGACCTGCAAGTGACCTCTTGACACTTTCCTTCACACTGCTCAGTGCAGACACAATGTGTCTGTTTCATGGGTCATGGAAAGGCATGCAGCATATTGATCAAATTAATGAAACGGGTTTGTCACACTCACCTGTGTCTCTTCAGGAGCAATGGACGAGCCTCCCTTGACCCGAGTCTTCACTTCCCTGTTTTACCCGAAGGAATACCTGTCAAATACAAAGTGTACACTCAGACCAGAATTCACCCGATTCCCTTGGGCCCTTCCCTTCTCTTTACTGTGTGCTGTGATGTCCCCCTATGGGCTTACCTTGATCTTTAGTAGGGTGTGCACTCCATCCTGCATTTGCAGGGGCACGATTCACTCATGTGATTGGTGCCAATGTCTGTAGGCTGAGTTCAGATGCCAAACTCTGTTTTATGCCTTCACAGCAAGGCCGAGAGTTCAAGGTGCCAGTTTCTTCACTGTCTAGAAATTCCTTCCCACAAGTGAACAGCGGAGAATGGTTGAGGGTATTGTCTTTGCTTTCCGGTATTTTTGTGGGTGAGTAGCGCTGCGTGAAGAAGCTAGCTGCTGGTATGTTTGCGCAGTGCCTTCAATTCGAGCACGCCTGGTAATGTCTCTCCCTTAACCTTGCAGGAGAAATTATGTGGTAGTATAATTCCAGCATTGCCGGAAGATTCGGTGAGTATGCGCAGCGTTACTGATGTGAGCGTGTTAGCGCTGTTCTTGTTAGTTCTTACAGGTGTCAGTGTAGAAGTCCCCTCTTGAATAGAGATAGCTGCGGCGTGGAGTAAGAACCAGGTAAGCTGAAGATGAATGATCCAGAGCAGGTAAACAGAAGCAGGATGATCCAGAGCAGGTAAGCAGTAGCAGGATGATCTGGAGAAGGTAAGCAGAAACAGGATGATCCGGAGTAGGTAAGGAGAAACAGGATGATCCGGAGCAGGTAAGCAGATGCTGGCTGATGCAGAGCATGGCAAGTGTGTTGCTGATACAGCTCAAAGTAAGCAACACAAAGCACTGGAAGAATCTTGGGTGTGGCTTATATAGCCAGCCACACCCAAACACTAGAGAGCTCATGAGTTATCATGCACTTCCTGTTTGGCAACAGGAAGTGGTAACCAGGAAGTTACTACAAACACTAGGAAGGAATGAAATGAGGGATTTGTTATGGGTTCTTTGTGTGCCTATGCCAGGCCTGCCAAGCCTCCACCCTGCTTTCCTCAACTACCTTCCTCATACCCATGACAAGGTTGCTGTTCCTTGTTTACCAGTGGGCGTCATCCAGTCAGGAGTGCTTTAGCCACAAATAGGTATGTTTGCAGAGCCACCCACGTAGTCGGCAGGAGTACTTGAAATGCAGTAGCCTACTGTATGAATCCGTAGGACTGCGACAGGGGAAGTGTTACCAGCACACAGTGCATGACCTATGCATGGGCATATGTGTGGAACGGATACACGTGCCTTTCCACAACTACTTAAAAGTGCATTCGAAAATGTGGACATGCGGCAACTAATGGAGTCCTACGGATACGTGCAGTGTGATTGCACATATGCCGACCAGGTGCAGTCTCCGTAGGAAACGTCCATATTACTCATCTGTGCTCATCTCGGCCAGTACTGTGCAGCACAGATTTACCTTGAAAGTTTAACACAAAAAGAGAAACTACTCAAACACTCACCAACATTTACCATGTACATCTATATTTGCTAAGGTACACCAACACTATTTGGAAAAGGAAGGGGTAGTGCAAACGGATACATACACCAGACAATTTGGCCTTTTCACTCATTAATCATGAGGGCAGCCAAGAAATCAGTAACAAACCGTTGTTAACGGGACATTATGGTTCCATTGCAGTTCTAAACAGCTATCATCTTTACAGAAAATACTATGATAAAAAGCAACATTGTGGTTACAGTGCCCTACTAAAAACCTATGAAATTCTCTAACAAAAACATTTTTAAAGGGACGTTATGGTTAAGTTGCACTAGCAACAACCTATGAAATTCTATGGAAAAATGTTTTTACAGGGACGTTATGGTTACAGGTAAAACCGGAAAAAGAAAAAATGCCAGTTATTGTAAGCGAAGTAACCATAACTCGTGCCACCAGTGTACACTGCAAGAGCTAACACCCATGACATCAAGGATGCCATCACAAATCGAATTGATGACATCACTGATGACATCACATGTGCATTTAGTTTTCATGGAAAGCCTCCACAAGGGATTGTTATTGTAATGGTGGCAGAAAACTATCAAAGATCATTGGCAGAACTATCATGAGATAAGTAGTTAATTGAGCAATGCATTGCTATACACAGCATTGTACTACATACTTCCTTGCAGTACATGAACCAGCTCATGTGGACACGTTGCCATTGTCTGCACCATGCCCCATAGAAGTGTAATCTTGAGAATTTTCCCATGTTGCATAGTGAAATCATTAATGCTTTTGTTTTAGTGGTTCGGGTACTGTGAAACATGTAAGAGGTAGCTATCATTGCCTTAATAACTATATAATTACCCTACAGCACAGAAAACATAAAGACACCACAATGCATTCAGATATGAGCATATACAGGAAAATTACAGTAGGCAAACAAGGAGCAGTATTACCTAAAAGTGTTCATAACATAACTGATTACTTTCATGCACATAAAAGATTGCTGTGTTTTACGCTTTCTTATTCCCCTATGTGTATATGTATCATATGGTGTGAGTGAACCATGAGGAAAGCAGTGAAAGGACATATGAGAAGGGTGCTGTACACAAAGATAGCACCTTTTGAATTGTTACTTCCTGACTAGCAGTGAAGAAAAGCACCTGGCCTACTTATGTCAGTGAACAAAAAAGGGGCAGCCACACATGTGATGTCACCAGGGATGTCATCAATGCAATTTGTGATGACATCTTTGATGTCATGGGTGTTAGTCGTTGCAGTACACACTGATGGAGTGAGTTATGGTTGCTTAGCTTACCATAACTGGCACATTTCAGGGGGTTTTCGGTTTTACCTGTAACCATAATATCCCTGTAACAACGTTTTCCCATAGAATTTCATAGGTTTGTGCTAGTGCAACTTAACCATAATGTCCCTTTAACATATATATATATATATATAGCCGCCTTATTGTTAAGGTGAGTCGGACTTCCATAGGAACCTCTCAAAATTGTACTGTTATTAACTTTTGATTCGAGTAATGGTTTTGGCTGAAATTTCAAAAGTGATTCAACTCTCCTCCCCCAGAAAAATGTTATGAGGCATAAAAAAAATAATTTCTCCAAAAGTGAGGCCTACTTGCCATTAGTTTTCCCTTACACAAAACAAGGTACATTTTTGGTCAAGCGCACAGCCCAAACCGCTGGACAGACTTTGACCAGGTCTGAAATAACTTATTGACTCGCAATCCATGTGTGATTCGGGGATATTCCTTGCAGTAGTTATTTAAATATTTTACGGAAAACGGTGTGCCCCCTTCTCAAAAATAGAGATATCTCTGGGATCTAGCCAAAAAAACAGTATTTTAAGAAATTACATTTCCACCATTTTATTTTTCTTTCGATACAATAGATATCCGCGGCTATAGACCAGGATATGGGCAAATGAAACGCAGGAAAAAATCTATTTGCAGGTCAAAAAACATGCAATTGCCATCAGGCTAGAGGTGGGGAGGTTGGTTGAGTAGAGCAAGTGACATTCCAAAGTTATATGAGGTCCAGGGATGGAGTTTGCAAAACGCATTTTCTATAGCCTCATCTATAGCCGTGAATAGTCGACATCTGAAAGTAAACTATATCACAGAAACAGTGTGTGTTGGGGGAAAGGGAGAGGGCAGGGGAGACGAGAAGGCCATCAGGGCAGTGGGGAGAGCTGGCACAGATGAGGGGGCACTTGGTGAGGGTCTGGGGGGGCAGAAAAGCATGTATTTCCAGCCATTTTTCTGATATTCACAGCTATGTCTGAGGCTACGAAGGACTACAAATATCCACGGGTAGTTGTAGTTCTGCACCTGCAGCTATATATTTTGGGATGTCAGTGTTATATATATTTGTTTAAGTTATTTTTATAGGTATTGTGACGTCGGCAGTGAACATAATAGATATTTGGGAGTCTGTTTAATTTTGGCTGTGTGTTTTCATACTTTTGTATATTTGCAGCTTTGGAGAAAAAGAGAAAAACATATTTGACAACATTAATATAAAAATGAGCAATAATACTCTAGTATTAGATGCCCCATATAATGTATTTTAGGTTGGGTATTCTCGCTTATGGTATTATATTATGCGGCTGTCAAATGTGTGCCTAGCCATTTTACTGTTATGCATTATTCTCTGCTTTCTTCATTTTCAGCTACTTTACATAAGTACATGAATAGTGTTGTACTGTATTGATCTTTTAAGTTCTATTGTAGTATAAAACCTGAAGTGAGGCGCCTGTTTAACCAGTTTTTGTAATCACAGTTATGATAAAAGTAAAAGAACTGTAACCACGGGTATAATAAAACACTTGTTTTTGTTTATTTTATTTGTGTATTTATATGTCAAAAGTAGTCCTTAAAAGGACTGTTTGAAGTACATTGAGTGTAGTATTTTAAGACATCTGGAGTACTGTTTTAATGTTATAGAGGAACACTGCATTTCCTTCATCGGTTAGATGTACTCTGTCATGTCTATAGAAATTGGCCATGTAGAACTGTATGTGTTTGTTCGAAATGCATAATTAATTGATTGTTGTCTCTCATGAATGCTGAAACCTTCTCACAGATTTCTCAATTTTACCATAAAAACTGGTGGTCCATCTCCATTTCTGCCTCTTGTTTCATTATTAAAGTAAGGGACACACCTCATACATTCCCCAAGTCATTGCCTCCACAATTAATTAGTATGATGTCTGGCTGCCCTATACTTCTCAGAGTGAATCATTTTGGAAAAACCTGGAACAAAGGCATTCCCCGCAATCCAAACCATTTAACTGTCTCCGATCAGCCACACAGTTTCAAACCAGCGATGATATCTGCAGCCTTTCTCTGTTACCAGGAAATGATTCCTAGTTTGAATTTTCTATAGTTTATATGAGCAGGGTGTGTTTGGTGGTTGATGGTGCTGCTGTTAACTGTGACTATCCGGCAGAGACTCTGTGCATGGCACTGTTACCTGCTGGTAAATTTGGCACTGTTTTGCAGCTGCAGCTATATTATGGCAAATGGGATGTCATGTATTTGTAGTTGCATCTATCCAAAAAAACATGTGTGTTGGCGCGTCAATACTATTCAGTGTTTTATTAGTTGTGGCTGTAACCGTGGGTATCTTTAAAGCTGCATCTATAAACATACATCTTCTGTGCAATAATCATATTTTTATGTGAATGATACATTGCAGAATTTTATTTGTATGTGTTATTTTATGTACTTAGTTGTTCACTTATTTGATTTGAAGGTTCGATTTTGGGCTTGCAGAAAAATGTACGTGTAGCTGCGGATACAAACCTGGATCTGAAGCTGCGTTGAATAGCCGCAGTTTGAGAAAAATTGTTATCTGAGAGTTTCATTGCTTGGTATTGCTTGTTGTTACTTTTGTGTTTGTGCAGTGCTTAGTGATAGGTTGTACTGAAAATATGACAGCCATTTTAGTAGTTTTATTGGTATGTAGTCATCTTTTTTGGTATTTGTTTTGGAAAGTATAAACAACACAATTTTCTGCAGTTTTATCCATTTGAATTCCTGATCTCTCACTGTTCACATGGCAGGAGTGTGCCTGATGTGAAAGTACGTGTTAATACATATTTACACATTTGAAGGTTTATTTGCAGGGATGTTTGTGTTAGTTATATCAACCACTGCTATCAGGTGGTGTTCATTATTAGTTTCTTCATTTGCTGTGTTTAAGTGGCAAGTATTTTTTATGTTTTTTTTAAGTTTAAAAAATGTGACCGTGTAGCTTTTGTATTTGTTAGTAAGACTGATGGTTTATTTGATTGTACTTCTTGTACTTTTAATGCACTTTAAGGTATGTCTTATTTGCCTTTGTTTGGAGTGTTTTGTGAGGTAGTTCAATTGATGGTGTTCTGCAAGTTAATTTTTGTAATGTGTTTATTTTTGTATTTTCTTGTAACTGCATCGTTATCATCATCCCAGTGGAATCACATTAGATGGTGTACAGTTAATCCCTGTGAAAGGTCAACCTATATTCAGAACATAGCGGTACTGCTGGAGATGGAAACAGCACATGTATGGAAAGCTTTCTTTGTGTCCTTTCTAGCATTTCTGATGATTCTTTACATGGAGTGGTGTAGATCTGCAGTTTTTTTTAAGACTGGCTGTTGGTGGCAGCACCTGTAATGTGAGGTGGTTGATTTTGTACAACCACCGTTCACAGCTGCAGTAAAGAGGGAAGATGACATGTCTTGGGAGAAGCAGTCGTGGCAAAGGGGCAACACATTGCTCTCATAACTGAAACACTGGGAGCATTACAATTGGAACAGGTGGAATTGACAATGCTGGAGAAGTTGAGGGTTCATGCACTGTTGGTGGCCTTACAATAAACCTGGATGGTTTCAAGGTTTGAAATGGTACATTTGAAGGTCCACTTCTTACTGTTTATTTGCACAAGGTGGATAGGATTTTCTTAATTTATAGTTGGATTTGTTTTCCAATGACCCAATGATTGGTATGTTGTATCTTATATAGTTCATGTGATGCACTGCATTCAAAATATGAGTGTCATAAAAACCTGTGTTTTAAATTGTGTTTATTAAAGTGTGTGCTCCTGAACTGATTATGTTTTGTTTTTGTTTTCCAGATAGAAGGATATATTTTTTTAAATTTAAATGTAGATTAATAACCGTGGCTATGATGTTGTCCAATGGGCTGTTGGATTTTGGAGTGCGGGTAACCGCAACAATGACTGGGGTGTGTTCTAGCCACGGCTGTGATGAAATATACTCACAGCTATAGCTGTAATGCACAAAAAAGTACACTCTTTGAATGTACTCTTTCTTATCTCTTTGTTTTTGATATTTTACACTAGATTTATAAAAAAAAAAAGAAACAAACGCAAACCTATAGCTATGGCTACAAGACTTTATTATTGGATTGTTTTGTACCTTGGCTATACAACATTTGTGAGAATTTTTTTTATGCAGAATTGTTTTTAAGATGTATTGAGTGTAGAGTTTGTAAACAGTTATAACATTTTAAATACTTTGTATACGTTAATAATACATATAAGTGTACATATTTGAAAAAGGTAAATCAATATGGAAACCAAGTTTGGTGAAAACAGGTTTATTTCGGTCAGGATGTGGTTGTAGGGTTTTCGTTTAATTTCAGGTGCAACACATGATACATCTTATTCTGTTGCCCAATTATTTGAATTTTTACTGTGCATGATTTGTCTTAAATTGTGAATGTCCTTTTTCGTGGATTGTACTTCTTGTTGCATATTAAGTAATAGTTATTTTACTTATGTTTAGGAATTCATAATTATATTTGTGAGTACTTGTTGTGGTGCTTCCAGTTTGAATCTTCTTGAGACTTGAATCACTTCTTCATCTGTTTGAAAATATTTTAAATATTTTTAAACAATTGAAGATATAATACACTTTAAAAATATTTGTGTTGGTTGTATAAACATTTGATAGTTTGACAGTAGGTAGATAAATTATATGTGTTTGGTGACTGGTATTTGTACTTACACAATCCTGATTGTGCTGTATGTTCTTCTGGATTATTGTCTTCAGTGTCTTCTTTTTTAATTTCTTCCACTGTAGGATAATAGTCCTCCAGCCATTGCATGTAGTTTTCCATTTTAGTAGTGGTAAAAAGAGTACTTGTGAGTGTAGAGTTAAAATTTGGAATGCAGGAAGATTAATGAGGAGAGAAGGTGGAACGTTTTTATTTGCTTTGTGATTGGTTGTTAATTGTGGGTGGCTGCCAATAGTATTTCAAGCACCTCAGATGCTGTTGAATTGTAGAACCTTTGAGATAATGCATTTTTGAGTGATGTTTATATATGCCAATAAAACAGTATATTGTATTGTATAATTGTATTAAGAGTTTATCCACATAGAACATTTGTATTGCTTGAGACTGAGGTGCAGTTGTACGAGATTGTGCCATTGTTGGTGTTGTATTTATTGTTTGATTGGATATTTTAAACATGCAGTCAATTTCAGAAGGAGAAGATTTTGATTGTTCAGAGGACTGTGGAGAATGTAAGAATTTTATGTTGCTTGAATTGTTACAATGTGTCAATATGTTTTTTGGAAACTGCAAAAATGTTACGGGTAATCGCAGCTACTGATGTTTGACCCAATCCGTGGCTATGAACGGTCCAGTCATACGTTGAACTTTGTGGCAGGCTTTGGTAGCCACGTGTATGAACCCGCCGGTCACACCCACGGTTATAGCTGTTTGTCTTTTTGTGCAGTGATCATATTATATTATGGATGTTTTAGCACAGATTTTTACATGTGTTTCTGTATGGATGTTTTCACCTGAAGGCATGTGTGAATAAAATTTGAAACCTTTGTAATATGTGTTTTTCAGTGCATTAGAAACATTGATGTGTAACAAGTTTATAGGCAGGTTTTTGTCATGTAACTGAGGTTATAGAAACACGGATATGTCATTTGCCAATTTAAGATATATATTTTTTAAATATAGTGTGTAAATGTTCTACAAAGTATTATTTGGAAGGATTGTGTTGGGGTTTATTGATTGCTATAGGTTGTAATTAAAATGTGTTGGAAACTTTGCTTGTTTGCTGTCTACAGTCCTCTTTTTGTGCTATTGATTTCTGAAAGCTATGAAAGTGACCTTTTTGTGAACTTTTGTCATTCTGATCCCAGAACTCAGAGTGTTCACATGTACTGTGTTTGGCTATTGTGAAGATCTATTCATTAATTGCAGCAGCTGAAGGTGAGCGATGTTGTGTTTTTCTATAGTTCATGTAGATTATGAATTGGTTTATCTTTAAGATAAATTAAGCGTGTTTAGGTGTGTGATTTTGTCAAGTGTATTGTTTGGTTTGGTTTTCCATATTTGGCTTTATTGTTTTTAGGGTAGTGATGAAACAGTATGACATGTTATGCTATGGTTATGTGTGACACAAAAATATATGTCCAACTAAAGGTTGTTTCTCACTTACATTGTAAAATATGATATGAATGTGGGTGCAGATGAAACCCTAGTGTGAACCAAGCAGTATAACTGTACCCTTGACAAATATTGCAGCTTTGTATGTGCTTTGAAGTTGGATATTAAGCTGTTTTTCTGTGACCCTATATTGATGATGTTGATTGCGGCTTTCAAATTGAGAAGTTTTACGAGGCAGTGCACCTGGTGAATGCGAACTTGGTTATGATGTTCAACAATGTTATTTTGCTTATTTGTGAATATTTTTGGATTCTGCTAGCTTACTGGGTAATTTAATGAACTGGTAAATTTGAAATTAACTTTTTCTCCTGAGAAGTGGTTTGGAAATTGTACTGTGAAGTTATGTATAAAGTATGGCAGGTATTAGGAAAGTCTTTTGGTGTTTTAGGAAAAATATACCAGGTAAATAGTTTGTGAGATATTATGGAGCAAAGTGAAGAAGGTGAATTCATAGTGGCTAAGTGGGTAGGGTCAGATAGTTTTCATTTCAGCTTTTGATGCAGTAATATGTCAAGTGGGTTTCACTCTTTGTATATAGGTAAGAGCTTGCATATGACATGGTTTATGCATATATTTATTTTGATATGTGTATGCTTTATCACAAATTGTTAGGTTATGTACAAAATGGATACTGTGGTGTATAAGAGTAGCTCACTTTTTATTTAGGACTATCATTCAAAAAATGTACTGTCCCAACCACAGATATATCACAACACAGTAAACTGAATGCCCAACGAATGAAACTCTACTTATCGTATGTATGGTATATGAGCTGTTCGATAGTATTCCACATTACTCAAGCACTTAGAAGAGAGGTGTAGATGGGTCATTTTTTTTCTAGTGCAGTATTTTCACTCTCATGTTATTGTTGGTAGTAATTTAGAAATAATAATCAGAAACTATATTTGGCAGTTTCACAATTTGCTTGTAAATGGTGTGCTTTGGAAGGGCAGAAATCTATTTTGGTTTCATGCTATGTAATATAATATGCTGTTATGCAATGCACTGACAAAGAGAGAAGCAAAATGAATAGGGGTGCATAGTGGGATGGGGTAAACAGTATTATTGATGACATTTGCTAAGGTAGCTTTCTGGGGCCGGAAAGAGCACTTGGCAATTCAAGCCGTAGTGGAGTGGGGATGGGCTGTGAAGGTAGGACATACATGCCAATATCCTTTCATGATTTTTAGTAGTAGTGATTTGTTTGTAGAGAAAATCAAGTATAGTGATCAGGCTGTTGGCTCTGTGATGGTTGAAAAGGTGTATAGGAGTGAGGTGCTTGACTTGACATGCTCTTGGATGAGGATGACTAAGAAGGACTGATTAAAGGGAGAAGAAAATGTGTGACAGGGCCCAGTTATGTGAGTAGCACAATACTGAATGCTGTCTGTCTGGAGTTCACCTATAGTTCTTAAGGAGAGGCTAGTAAGTTGTGAAGACTGGAGGTGGGTGGAGCATCTAAGCGGCAGAGCATTATCTCGCAGCCCTTTTCTTTTATTACCTTTCTGATTAATTGAGGACACACCGGAGATGCATGAATGGTGTGTTGCTACATCAAAGCAAAGATACGTTACAGATTATCTTGCAACACATTTATGAATGTTAATGAAGAAATTATGCAAATGTATGTAATGTTGTTTCAAGTGAACATTTAATTTCTTTAGAAGTTGTTTGGGAATTGTACCCTGAAGTTATGATTAGAGTAAGTGAGGTATTACTGAAGACAAATATAGTGGGATGGGGCAACAGTATTATTGATGATGCTCGCTGGGGTAGCTTTGTGGGGCTGCCCAGGGCACTTGTCCATTAAAATCCTGCCGAGAGTGGGGATGAGCAGTGGAGGTAGGACATACATGCTTATACGTTTTGTTGAGTAGCAATAGTAGTGATTAGTTTGTAGGTGAACGGCAGGATAATGGTCAGGCCATTGGTTTATGATCCTTAAATAGGTGGAAAAAGGTGAGGTGGTTCATTTTGCATGTTGTTTGATGAGGATGGCTAAGGAAGACTGATTAAATGGGTGGTGGGAGAAGCAAGGTGTGGCAGGGCACAGTTATGTGAGCAGCAGTATTCTCAATGATGTGTGCATAGAGATGGTCTACAGTTTTTAAGTACAGGCTTGTAATGTGTGAAAACTGTAGCTAGGTGGAGCAACTAATTGGCAGTTTGTTTTCTTGCATCTCTGTTCTATTATTACCTTCTTCTTAACGGAGCACACACCAGAGATGCATGAATGGTAGGTTGGTACATGAAAGCAAATATGTGTAACAGATTATCCTGCAACCCCTTTATCAATGTGCAGTAGGACATTATGATAATTTATGCCATGTTTATTGTTGCCCAATTTGCAGGTTTAGTTTGTAGTGATCAATTAATGTAGAGAGAGCATGTACCCCTCTTTCACATTTCTGGTGAAGGAATGTTTTTTGTTTAGTAGGCTGGCATTCCTTTTGTAGATTAGTCTCATGTGATTGGAGTAAGTGTGTGAAAGATTGCATGCAGTGTAAATGAGATAAGCAAATTATAGTTAGAATGGGTGTTAATTGAGTGTCTCGATTTGTGATGCCTTCTTGCTTTGTATAGTACATTTTCAATATGCTAGGCCTGAATGAAACTTGAGGTAGATTATAGTGACCATGTGTTTCGTAGCGTAGGAATTCATGATAAAGGATGAACATATAAAGTGAAAGTATGGGATTTGCCATGTATAGAAAAAGAAGGAAGGACATTTTAGTAACTGCTTTTATGACACATTTGTGGAAGTGTTTGAATATAGGTTTAAATTTGACAAGTGTTTAACTGGAATGCTGTGAATGAATTCTAATTCACTTATCATGTTGGGAAATATTCCTTTTTCTATTTGTGGTAAATTTGTACTGTTAAGTTTACAGTGAACATTTGTTCTCTTTGAGAAGTGTTTTGGGAATTGTACTCTGAAATTCTGCGTACAGTATGCCAGGTATTACTAGCAAAATGTGTATTGTGATGGGGGCAAGGTTAGCATTGATGAGCTTTGCTAGTGTAGCATTGCAGGACTGTTCAGGGCACTTGGCCTTTCAAATGGCAGTGAGAGTGGGAGGGGCAGTAGATAGAAGACGCATATGGTGATGTGTTTTGTTGAGTAGCGATAGTAGTGATTAGTTTGTAGGTAAAATGGAGGATAGTGGGTGAGGCCATTGGCCTTATTAGGCATGCACGGGTAGAAACAGGTGAGGCACTTGTGCTTGCATGTCTTTTGATGAGGATGCGTGAAGAGGACTGAATAAGTAAGTGGTGGGAGGAATAGGTTAGTGGCAGGCTCCAGTCATGTGAGCAGCAGCCTACTCAATGCTGTGTGTGGAGCTGACCTACAGTCTTTACTTAGATGTTTGTAAGGTGTGAAAACTGGAGCTAGGTGGAGCAACAGAGTAACAGTGCTTTACCTTCCAGGTCTGCTATCTCACCCCTTCCTCATGAATTGAGGACACTCCAGAGATTAATGAATGTCAGGTGGCTACATTAAAGTCAAGATATCTAATAGATTATCTTGCTAAACCTTTATGTATGTACATTCATAATCTATGGTAATTTATACTATGTTTATTGTGTTCATGAGCAAGATGTTCAATTTGAATGTTTAGTATTAAGTGATAAATAAATGTAAAGGGAGACCATGTCTCCTTCCTTCACATTTCTGGTGAAGGGATGGCTTTTGGCCTATATGCTCATATATGTTTTATAGATTAGTGTTACATGATTGGAGAAAGTGTGTGAAGGATTGCATGTAGTGTAAATAATACGAGCAAAGTAGTGTTTGAATGGATGGAAACTGAGATTTTCAGTTTGTTATGCGTTTGTAATTATAACAGTACATTTTTAAGATGGTACAATTGCATGAAACCTGAGATAATTGCATAGATGACAGTGACTATTTGTTTTACAGCCTCAGAATTTTTGATGAAGGACGTGCATATGATATGAAGGATATGCATCAACTTAGGGAATAGCCAGGTTATTTGTATGGAAAAAGAAGGAAGGACATTTGATATGGGAAATGTCTATTTTTTTATATATAACTGTAGCATAATATGTACTACTTCTTGAATGCTCTTTTGAAAACAGTTTATAGAACATCCTTTCCCTGTTTCTTCCCTACACTTGAAACATGTAATTCTCCTTCCTCCCACCCCCAACTTACCTGCAGAAGGGGAATCGGGAACTGGAGTGCAAAGCTACGGTCTCTGATGGTCCTCTCTCTTGGTCGATGCCATTGAAATCGTAAAGGGGCTAGGTCCCTTTTCGAATCATAGTGGCCATTTTGGAACCATGGTTTCCATGGTCACTGTCATCTGAAAAGGCAGTCCCTTTTTGGATGACAACGGCCATGTAAAAGCTGTTCCAAAATGCTGCTCTCATCCAAAAAAGTGCTTTTTTGATTTATTTGGCGATGGGCATTTTTTATTTTCCAACGGCAGATGTGCTTGCGTGAAGGACATGTCCAGTCGGGTATAAAAAAAAGAAAGTGATCTGCACACCGGACAAACCCTGGGGTGTGAATAACTTTCACGCCTAAGCTGCCGGGCGGACATGTGTTTTACATTTTGCAGACTGGACTGAGGCCCTTTCTTCGCTTGGGCCTACAAATACCAGGCTGGTGGCCGTTAAACCCTGTCTCTGCCCATCAGCCCGGGTCTGAAAGTTATATTATTTATTAAAAATATAAAGAAACACAATGAGTGACCTTCACCATCCCAATTTTCTTTTATTCAGCTTTTTGGTAAGATGCCATCAAGAAAGCAACATGCCATAAAAAAGAATAGTCTGCAGCGAAGTATAGTTTTAGAATGTCATATTTTAAAAAGTAGTGTTGTTAAATCTGTAGATACAAATACTGTAGATAATAGAACAATACCTATTATCGATAATACTTTTAAAAATCAGCAATTTTAAATAGGAGATGTCCCAACTGAAAATACTCATGGAACCGAAACTATTTTTATTGAAAGTAAGAAAAGAAAACATTTATCAAATGTATTAGTAGCCAGTAAAAAAAGAAAGCTTTGAATAAGAAAAGGTAGAAAATGTGCTATTAATTTGAAACAAAGGAATAAAGATATATATAGTAAACTGTATCACTCTCAAGTTTTTACAAGTATTTGGATAAGTGTGAAACCAAAATCAAGATATGTGGTAAAGTGTTTTTTGCAAAAGTAAACAAATAGAAGTAATAACTGAATGTGACTACACCATTCTATACAAATATTGAAAAAATTCATGTACTTACACGTGACAACATTTGTGACGTGTTTGGTGGAGAGTGGAAACACACTGTAATTGTATCGCAGTTCTTCACAGATTTTTAGCCATGTTATGCTTTATATGTGATAAAGAAAATGGTCCATTAGGAACTGTGGAACATTTCTTTTGGTGGAAGAAGTACCAGGCACATGGGGCTCCACATAGACATATGCTGTTGCGGATTAAAGGTGCTCTTCGGTTTGGTAAGGAAATAATGGATGTGTGATGGAGTTAATCGAAAAATATGTTACTTGTTCCATTTCTTCTCAGCAAGTGAATGCTGATCTATGGAACACAGTGGAAAGATTTCAAAGGCACCCATGTGTACAGTACTGTCAGAGAAAACACAAAAGTAAAAACAAGTACTACACCTTGTGGAGATTTGGCTTTCCAAGGCGTGTGAAACCAGTTGGTCCAGTGAATACTTTGATGTTGTGTGTTTGACACCATGTTATTTAAAAAGAGTTAAGAAATGCCAATTCATTACTGATTACAATCCTGTTTGCTCAGCTTTGGAATGTAAATACAGTATATTGCTGATGATACAACAGCTGTTACTCATTATGTTACAGCTTACGTGACAAAAGATGAAAAGAGCAATGCAGATGATTTATGGGCAGATGTATCAGAATATAACAGTCTTAGTCAGAAACGTCTAAGCTAAGATGCTGTCACATAGAGAGTGAAGTAGCTACGAAGCTGCAGATCAGCGAACTAGTTTGCCTTTGTATGGACGTAGCATTAATGTACTTTGGTTAAGTCTTGGACCAGCTAGTGCTAGAAATCGGTACTAAAGCCTTAGAGTGAAATTGAGCAGTGAGCTGAAGCAGTATCTAACAGTACAGAGATTCTGAAAACCAACTTTATCGACATATATTATCCAAATCAATCTGAAGTGTTGGAGGATCGTTGTTTATATGAAGTAGTACAATGCAAGTCATATCGTAATTTTTAAGCAAACAGTGACATAGGACGTTTTAAAGTACATGGATGTAATGGTTGTCTAGTGAGACATGAGAAGGCACGTCTAATTAACCATATAAAATTGTTCCGCCAAACTGTACAGAAAAAAGATTTTTCATTATTTTTGTCTTTTGCGGTTGTTCTTCCGATGGTGTGCAGAGAGTGATTTGCTTGGAAGTTTTGAAACTTTGGAAGAATCATGAATTGCTAAAAAAAAGCGTATTTATATATCTAGAATTTGAGCAGTACTTGAAGTTACTGGAGAAAGAAATATGTCAAGAACAACTTTTGGCAGATGAATTGACAAAAGAGACTCCCGAGGGAAGTCAGGAAGTCAAAATGTGTTTGGTGAGCCAATTATTCAAACTGATGTTGAGCTTGCCATGGATGAAGTAGAAAGTGAAATGCAACAAAGTAAAGTTACAGATGTGAATTGTGATGAAATTGTTAGTAAACTTAATGTAGAGCAAAAATAAATGTATTATAAAAGTAAAGATAGGTTCCTACATGGTTTACAGCATGACAAGCGTAAACGTTCTTGCGTACAATACACCCCTGTATTGTTGTATCTTAGTGGACAAGCAGAAACAGGTACATCTTTTTTAATTCATGCAATAAAATCTATGATGAAAATGCAAATGATTCCACCTGGTCATGTATTGTAACTGCTCCAACATGTTTAACAGGATTTAATGTATGAGGTGTTACTTTACATCGCCTGCTGATGCATCCAGTAGAGCATGACAACAAACTAGAGTATTGAAAACTTGTATGAATAGCAGCACAATAAGTAGCAAAGGTTCTTAAAAACTTACCTTGAACTTACATTGACTTTGGATGCACTGCGAGCCATCTTAAGTTCAGGCGTGCACCAAAGGCTTTTTTGTTCTAGAGCACAGGTCTAGACTTTGGCCCTCATTCTGAGTTGGTCGGTAAGGGTTAATGGTCACCGGTAAAAACACTGGTGCCAGTAAACCCTTACCGCCCAATTCCAGGTTCCCTTAGCAGGACCCGCAAAGGACATGGGTCTGACCACACGTCCTTTGCAGGTCCCGCTAAGGGACCAGGGTGCTAATAATGGGCCCGCTTTTTGCGGTCCCATAATTAGCGCCTTCCCTATTCCCATTGAGGCCTATGGCGGGTCAAATGGGAATGGGGAATGGTTTACTGAATGGGGACTTATCGGGTCCTCCAAGGCCGGAATGACCCGGTAAGTCACCATTAAGCCAGACTAGACCCGGACCCGGGTTTGGAGGCAGCCATGGTGCTACTAGCACCATGGCTGCCTCCAAACTCGGAATGACCCCCTTTGTATTTTTTTCTCCTTGCACCAAAATGCCATTAGGTGAACGTGTGTGCTACAAATTTAACTAAAATTAACAAAATTACATACCTTGATTGTAGATGTAATAAGCATGGTGTTCAACGTGATGCTAGTTTTCATTCACTTGTGAATGCAAGACGTTTTGAAGACTGACTACAATGTTTTGTTTGGAGGTAAACATGTTCTTCTTTTGGAGACTTTTTACAATTAAACCCTGTGAAAGATGAACCCGTTTTCAAAATGCTGCAATAAAGTATAGGAAATATTGGTCATTTTAACCTTAGGCAATTTTTGAATTCCAGGAACTTACCAATAATATGAGGCAATCTGTAGACTGAACACTATGCAGAAATGCTTAATAAGATTTGTATAGGTTTTCTTGAGGAAAATGTGAAAGCAGTCTTAAAGGGAAGACTGTTTTCTAAAATGTTCCGTGTGCACACTATCAGAGTGTAACAAGTTTAACTCTACTATGCTACTGTCAGAGAAGCACAATAATGTGGAGAAAAAATTGTGCGTTGTTTTAGATGGTCTTTATATGCCTTTAGAGTTGGATAAGAGAGCAAAAGCTCGATTGGGTCAAGTAGAGAATTAAATTTAAAACAGCAGGTCTAGAAGGAGTTTTAAAACTGTGCATCAATGCACGAGTAATTTTAAAGAGGAAGTTGAATGTAGAAATTGGTATAGTCAATGCAGCGATGGGAAGAGTGATTGCATTTCACACTTTCCTCACAGTACAAATATCGAACATGTTGAAGTTAAGTTTCATCGTGTAGAAGGAACTCATTAAATTTTTCGGACTTCTGCACATTTCATGCATTTAAGGATACCTTTGTGAAAAGAGAACCGTTTCCATCGTGCTCTGGATATGCAATGATATGATATATGATATGATAAGATATGATATGGCATTTATAATGCGCCCATACACAAGTGTTTCAAAGCGTGATGAGGCAAGGGAGGGGAGATAGATGGATGACAGAGACAACGTTCCTACTAGGCCAGGTGACATAGAGATCGTGCAGGGGAGGGGGGAAGGGCTAAAGTTTGGGGGTACAGGTAGGGGGCAGCACAGTATATTGGATAGCAGTAAAATAAATAAGACAATAAATAAGGTGCAGCCACCTGGTGGCAAGTGCAAGGATAAGTGTACGTTTAACAGACACAATTGAATAAGGTCATGTGGAGAGCCCAAATGAAAGAACACAACATTCAATCCTAAATTGGCTCAAGATGAATGTCACTTTGTTTCTTATTTAATATCAAAGTAGAATGTGTTACATATACATTTGTGGAAACATAGGATACTCAACAAGAGACATGAATACAAAACATGGCATGATACATAAGTACCATGGCCCAAAGATACATTTTGGGTTTAGATTTCAACCAATTACAACCCTGTATTCCCTACGATGGATGACGAATCAGAGTATTGAGAATGTAACTAGGATTCCGGTTAAACAAGTGTGTAGAAACTGTACAATGGTGAAGTGGATACAACTACGGGTGTACCGAACTTCGGCTTCGAGTAGGTATCCGGCCGAATTCTGGCTGAAAAAAAGCTATTCGGCTCTGGCCGAATAGTTCCTTGCTATCCGGCTCTTGCCAAATACTTTGACATTCTCATTTGAATACAATGCAAAATGAACTCAGAAAGGCAAATATAGACTTCAGTTTGCAAAACTGAATAGAATTAAACCAGTGAAATTGCTATTACACAGCTGAAAAATATCTTATATTGTAATCTGCTCTTTAGGGCATGTTTTGGTATAGATTCTTAGACAAAAAAGGTGCTAATCTTTTATACTTACCCTCTAACAATACAGGAACATCTTTTCTTTTGGTGAATGTTTATATGCAATGTGCACTTTTTTCATTTGGAAAAAACAAACTGAAAGAAAGGTGCACAGCTACTTTCAGTTCCTGTCATGTCACTTCCCATTGCGTACATCATAGTCCCCCCTTTTCTTTTTTTAAGGACTTGCATCCTGAGTTTAACATTATCTGATATTTTATCAGGAATTATAAGTTCCATATGTATGTGTATTAGCGAGAAAGAGTGGCTAGGATAAGTGAAAAGTGAGCAGCATTTGTTTGGGTGGGTGAATAATTGTGAGATGGAGTTCACACATTTCAGATTTCCTCTTGACTTGTGTCCTGCATGAACCATTTTATACATTTCTATGTGAACTACAAAGAAGTTTCGAAAATCGACTGCATCGACTTTGTAACTGGATAGAGAATGCAATGCGTCTGATTCATAAAAGCAAATCTTATGCATTTGTGAGGCCTCCTACCTTAACTGGCACTGAATATGCAACAATCCTATCTACATTTGGTCCCTTCATTTTGGTTAAATCTGCTTTATTTCTGGCTTTTATACTTTAAATAAAGATGCTACATTAATTACAATGAAGAGAAATACAAGTATAGAATGCATTTAAAATGGTGCTTTATTTGTTTTTTTAATATGTGTGTTTTTTGAAGTTTGGAGCATAACTTATTGAATAAAGGAACTATTCGGCTTCATATTCGGCTTCGGTACAGCCCTAGTTACAACACAAGTGAAATGGGTCAACACAACTGTGTTTCGGCCTATGAGCTATCTTGGACAAACTGTAGATGGCACGGCCTTCATCAAGATGGGAAACGTGGTGCACATAGGAGAATCCTATGTATATCTGTCAAAAAATGGACAGAGAAGGTAACCATGATGATGTGTGGGGCAGGCTCTATTTAAAAAGGTTAAAAGGGTTAATTATCAAGCACAAAGTGCATGGTCTTGCAGGAAAAAATGTCAAGACACTAATGGCTCTTACCGTAATCTAAAGTCCAGTGACTGAGCTACTGGTGGTCCTCGTCTTCAGTGAGGGATTGGAGACACATTGCATCTGCCGGGTCTGTGGATGATGACCGTACATTTAGAAAGGGGACCCACAAAAAAGTGGAACATAAGTAATGAAAAGTGTGCCATGGAGTCAGTGTGTGCCATTGGTAATGGAGTCAAGGAAGAAAATGCTTACCAGAATGTAGTCAGAGCCAGATGGCCGGAATGGCCAGAGTGGTCTGGTTCCAGGAGCTAAATCCCTGGTACATGGTCAGTAAACAGCAGAGCTGTATAGGAAAAGAACAGGCATTAATGAGCTGTGCATAGTGTGCCAGGAGTCCAACATATGTTCAAACGGTCTGAGCCATATACAAGGGCTCAGTCTCTATGTGCCTTACTAATTGTAATTATAATCATGGGTGCCGTCTGAGTAGAAATAAAAATAAAAAATGAAAAGTGCTCACGATTTAGAGTGGGTGTGCCTGAAATACGTTTGTTAAAAAGTTGCTGATCTGTGAAATTTGTCTCTCGGTGCCATAATAGACGGGACCATAACATGTCTGATCTCAGAAGCTATTGTATTAACGTCTAGCGTGGGTACAACTAATCACGGGATGGCGGCATCTTGGTCTGTTTGGTTACCATCCTAACATCTGTTTTTTCTTGAAGTACAATTTAAGTCCCAAAGGGGGCCAGACACTTTACAATTTTGGAGTGTCACAAACATCAGATACACATGTCTGGACTGATTACACACAAGGTTTGCCACATATGCAATACAAAATGGCGGCGTTGTGTATATTAGCCGTTACCATGGCTACCACATGCCGCTATTGCAGAACAAGGACCGCATTCAACTCGAGCCATCGTGCGGCAGAGGTCTGTTGTTCGCAAAGACCCTGCAGGTAATTTCTACCCTGTGCTCTTATTAAAGACTAGATAGCGCTCTTGGACAGACCGAGACTCCGCCATCCCGTGATTAGCTGTACCTACGCTAGACGTTAATACAATAGCTTCTGTGTTTTCTTTCTTTTTTGCTGTGCCTCTGAGACCGGACATGTTATGGTCCTGTCTATTACGGCACTGAGAGACAAATTTCACAGATCAGCAACTTTTTAACACACGTTGATCAGGCACGCCCACTCTAAATCGTGAGCACTTTTCATTTTTTATTTTTATTTCTACTCAGACGGCACCAGTGATTATAATTACAATGAATACAGCACATATAGACTGTGCCCTTGTAATATGGCTCAGACCGTTTGTGAGCATATGTTTGACTCCTGGCACACTATGGACAGCTGATTAATGCCTGTTCTTTTCCTATACAGCTCTGCTGTTTACTGACCACGTACCAGGGATTTAGCTCCTGGAACCAGACCACTGTGGCCATTCCAGCCATCTGGTTCTGACTACATGCTGGTAAGCATTTTCTTCCTTGACTCAATTACCAATGGCACACGCTGACTCTAGGGCACATGTTTCATTACTATTGTTCCACTTTTTTGTGTGTTCCCTTTCTAAATGTACGGTCATTATCCACAGACCCGGCAGACTCAATGTGTCTCCAATCCCTCACTGAAGACGAGGACCACCAGTAGCTCAGTCACTGGACTTTACATCATGGTAAGAGCCGTTAGTGTCTTGAAATTTTTTCCTGCGAAACCATGCACTTTGTACTCGATAATTACCGTTTGAACCTTTTTAAATAGAGGCTGCCCCACACATCATCCTGATCACCTTTGCTGTCCATTTTGTTTGACAGATATACATAGGATTCTCCTACGTGTACCATGTTTACCAACCTGATGAAGACTGTTCCATCTACAGCTTCTCCAAGATAGCTCATAGGCCGAAACACAGTTGTGTTGACCCATTTCACTTTTGTTGTAACCACTTCACCATTTTACAGTTTCTACACAATTGTTTAACCTGTATCCAGTTACATTCTCATACTCTGATTCTTCATCCCTCGTAGGGAATAGAGGGTTGTAATTGGTTGAAATCTAAACACAAAATGTTTCTTTAGGCCATGGTACTTACATATCATGCCACGTATTCTAGTCATGTCTCTTGTTGAGTGTCCTATGTTTCCACAAATGTATATGTAACAGATGCTACTTTGATATTAAATAAGAAACAAAGTGACATTTATCTTGAGCCATTTGTTTTCTTGAAATCAGGATTGAATGTTGTGTTTTTTCGTTTGGGCTCTCCACATGATCTTACTCAATTGTGTCTGTTAAACGTTTACCTACCTGGGTAGAGTAAGGCATTAACCAGGTGCCCTTTGTTGAATATTCAAGGATAAGTGCAGACATCAAGTGCTAGTTGGGGCTGTAGGGATACAGAACAGTCCCCAAGTGCAGGGTTGCCAGGGGGCAGTGCAGGTGTGCAACTGGTAGGGGGGACCTGGGCCCAAGATCAGAGGGTAGCCAGGTAACCAGTGCAGTTTCAGATTCAGCCAGGAGATCAGCAGAGGAGAGGAAGAGAAAAAGCAGAAGCAAAGAGGAAGGTCTTGAGGTGCTTCCGGAACCTGAGATGGTTCCGCAGGCAGGCTATTCCAAAGGGAGGCCCCAGCAGAAGAAAGAGATCTACCACCAACTCGCTGCTTGGAGAAGCGACTTTCCCTGAGGGAGTTGGAGGCGGATAAGCGAAGAGTTAAAAAATAAAGGTATTTAGGAAGAGAGTGTTGAAGGTATTGAGGTTCCAGGCCCCAGAAGGCCTTGTGGATAAATGCAGAGGGTTTTGAACTTAATCCTCACCACCACTGGGAGCCAGTGGGAATTATTCATAAATCACAAGGGTTGCCTTTAGAAGCAGAACTTATTGACATTGGTCATATGGTGTTTACAAAAGGAATGTCATATGTAGCTTTGACACTGTGAAAAATATAGGTTTATTTTAAATAAACTTTGATGAAAGTAAAGTGACAGATGGCATTGCTTGCATTGAAGAATATGAGGTTTCCTGTAATGTATGCTCCTCACCTGAACCTTATACCTGTGAAGTACTTATCTAGGAAACATAAGGATTCAGTGAAAGTACATTCAAATAAAATCAGTCCTTGTGAGAGTAAAAAAAAACAACAGAATTTAACAGAGTTGGAGATTTGTTCAACTATAAAATACTGATATTGCAGTATATTGTAATATGTACAAGTGTTCCCTACAAGTGCTAGATTACATAAATGGTTCCATGTACATTATTTTGAGTGTGAGGGAGTGTAGAAGGTCATGACTGTTTACATATGAAACAAGTTAACAGTAGGTTGTAGATACAAAACCACAAAGTACAATGTTTGACAAAAAAGTGAAATCTAACTACTAATAAGAGTTTAGGGAAGAATTTAGGCATACTGTGTTAGATTGTTAAATGTATAAATATGTTATATGTGCAGTGTGAAGTTTTCAGAAAAAGTTGTACAATCTATTCAGTCACTAAACCGTGAATGCTTTTTCATTTTGTATGGTAGGTTTAAGAAAATAGTCATTAGCTTTTTAGGTGTCTAGGTGGCCACAAAAAGGACACACACCAAATTATAAAAGAAGTTTTGAAATGGCAATGAAGATATCATTTTTATAATTTAGAATTAATTTTGATATTACAAACAAAGGCATTCCACACTCTGTACAACTATCAGTGCCAATGGAACTTTAAATATTCCTAGTTTTTAAAATGTTTAAATATGCATTGTACATTATGAAATGTCAAATGTCATTATGAACTTCTCATGTGTGTGAGTGGCCAAACAAAGGATGCACAGAGATTGTATAAGAAGTATGGAAATTAAATGTGTTAGGTTATTGGTGTCATTTTTGCTAAAGTTTTGATTGTCCACCCATTATATGAAATGTAGGTATGACTATACTTTAAAAAGATTAATACTCAAAATAATGTTACACTGTTGGCATGTCTTCATGTATTTATTTGGAAAACTGAAGACCTTGTTAGGTGACATGTCTTGGTTTACTGGTGAAGGTTGCATAAAGTAATCTGTACATGTATGAAAATGTAGTATTACATTATGTTTGCACTTTCACTTACAAGCTTTCTACTATAAACCAATCACTGAACTCCTGGTCATACCGCCCCCATCCAATGACTGCCCTCTCCCTAAGCCCATCCTCTGGCAGACAACTACAGATTTGGGAGCACATAAAGTGGCAGTATGACCAAGAAGAGCCGCAGAGGGGCAGGAGGGAGGGTTTGCATGTGGATCCATGCCATACCCATGCTGGAGAACAATAGTTACAGGTAAGTAACTTGTGCCTTCTCTCTCCAGCATGGGGTCTGGCATGGATTCACATGCTCACGAATAAGGAATACAGAGCAGTACAACATTACACAAGCAGGGGAGGTGACAAGGCTCAGCAGAAGCAAATGCTCTTACCTCTGGAACAAGCTCACCTTCCAGCAGAAAGGTTGCGCAGGACTGCTTGGCCGACCCTGGACTCCTCTCTGGAATTCCTGTCGATGCAGTAGAATCTTGTGAAGGTGTGGGTGGACCTCCTTGTAGCAGCCCTGCAGATGTCCAGTTTCAATTCCAAAATATTTACTTTGAATGTGATCTGTTTTTTGAAAGAGGTCTTTGGCTGTTCCAGGTAGGAGAATGTTATTTAAATTTTGAAGTTCTAGATCAGGACTTTATGCATAGTACAGTCTATGCACAAGGTTTTGTATAGTGGAATGGTGTGTTGCTAATATTTTGATGTGGTGGAATGTACTTTTGTAAGCAGTTCCTGAAATGCAGGCTAAAGAATGTCCTCACAATCCAGTGTGGGTGTGTACTCGCCAGGAGTCCATGGTTTATAAAGTTTTGATTCTACCTTTTTCTTTTTTTTTTCACACAGTGATGGAGGAATTGTCGTAAAGATTTAAAGGATTGATGGGGTATGTTACATATTGAGCTGCATGTCCATTTGTATACTGGACATTTTCTTTGGGCAGAAGGAGCATTTGGTTCAAAGTCTGTTGGGATGTTTATTCTATTAGGGTTTCTTTTGCTACAATGGTGCCTCATACCACTTCAAAGCCTCTGTCATTATTGTCCATGGCAATTGTGTTTTTTTTTCTTGTTTATAAGCTTCTTCATTGAAGTATGGTTCTGTGATGCTTGTGTGAATCCATTCACCTTCACAGAAGTTTGGAAATGTATCTATATTGACATTGCACATTTTTAAGTACTTTTTGTGATATATTGATTCATTTAGTTATTTTTTTTATTACATTTGTTACACGCCCAGACCCTCAGGTATCACGGCGAGGTTACAAAAACATTGTTCATGATTACAAACAGAATATTCACATAGTTGCACAGTGGGATTGAACTGCTTCGTTCTAGGCAGCCATTCAAGCGATATGGCATGCAAAACATAGTTACAGATTCAAAGAATGAGGAGATAAGTCACAGTTATATTTACAGTCACTCAGGGTTATTGGTCACTCAGGGTTATCGCCCTCCATATTATTTGAAAAGCCATGTTTTGAGTGATTTTTTGAAACCTCAAAAGGAGCCCTCTTCTTTGATACTATTGGGAAGGGAATTCCAATATTTGGGGGCTAAGTATTTGAAACTACTGCCACCCGCTTTGATATTCTTGTTGCGAGGAATCTCAAGTAGTTGCTGGTTGAAGGATCTAAGTGTTCTTAAGAAAGTTTTTTTTTTCAGTACTTTGTTAAGGTATTTGGGAGCTGGGCCCTGTTTGCATTTGTAGGATATGCACAGGGTTTTGAAGATGATTCTGTCTGCAACTGGTAGCCAGTGGTGATCTCTTCTAATCTTAGAGATATGTTCTGATTTCCTTATGCCGAGGGCTGCTCTGAGGGCTTTATTTTGTATGAGTTGTGATTTTTTAGATTGGATTTAGAGGTGACTAATAGTGATACATTGCAATAGTCAAGTTCTGACAATATCAGGGCTCTGGCCAGAGTGACACAGTTTGCAGGGGTGATAAATTGTCTGCTTAAAGCAATTATTTTCGCTGTGTAGGATGTGGTTGATGTAAGGCTACTAATGTGTTTATTCATGGACAGATTAGCATCCAATTAAACTCCTAACGTTTTTACTTGTTTCAGGACAGGTATCATGGTGCTATCAATGTTAATCGAGGCATAGTCAGAGTGAAGGGCACTGATTTTAGGCTGTGAGTCCACTATGAGAATTTCAGTCTTCTCATCGTTGCGACAAAGACTATTTAGGGGCATCCAGTTTTGGATGATCGCATAAATTCCGTTGATGAGTTGGTTATCTTGGGTGTAGTTTCCTGAGAGTTCGATGAGGATCTGGGTGTTGACCGCAAAGTTGGTGTAGATGACACCCATATCGTCTAACGCTGCGAAGAGGAGCTTTGTGTATGCATTGTGCAGTGTAAGAGAGAGGCGAGAGCCTGGGGGTACTCCAATGGGGACAGGGATGGGGTCAGCAGCTTCCTTGCCTATAGAGACTCTAGAGGTTCGGTCAGCTAGAAAGGATTTAATCCACATGGTAGCACAAATGGAAAAGTTAAAGTCTTTAGCTAGCGTTTTGCAGAGTTCATCATGGTCCAAGAGGTCGAACGCTGCAGAAAGGTCTAATAAAAGGAGGATACATAGTTTGCCTGAATCACTAATGGTATCCATCTGGATTTTGAGATCCAATAGAGCTGTTTCTGTACTATGGTTTGGCCTGAACCCAGATTGTCTTGAATCGAGACGTTGGTCATTTTCTAAATGAGATTGGACTTGGTTATAAGCTATTTTATCAATGATTTTAAGTAAGAAGGGAACTGTCATTATTGGACGGTAATTAGTAGGTACAGACGGGTCTAGAGTATTTTTTTCTAGTAGCGGGAAGACCCATGCTTCTTTAATACTTGCTTGGACCAGATTGGCTTTGAAGGAGACATTAACAAAATTGGTGATGATAAGTGTGAGTATATGGGCGCAAGATTTAACTATTTGTGCTGGGACTGTGTCTCCTTTGCAATTTGATGCTTTAAGTTTGGAGATGGTGTCACAGACTAAATCGTAGGAGACTGGATTGAAGGCAAATGGAGTGCTGGTAATACCAGCGGTGTTGAGAGGATGTTTGTCACTAGGGGGTTTACTTGCTAGTACATCTGTTTTGGTGGTGATTTTAGATTTTAGCAGTTTAATTTTGGTGGCTAAAGCATTTTGTATGGTGGTACACCAATCTTTGCTCAGTTTGGTAGGGTTGGCGATTGGGATTGGGTTTTCCACTTCTCTCAAGATGGAGAGTAGTTCTTTTGAGTCTGATGCAGCGTTGCTGATCCATGTATTGTAGACATTAGCTTTAGCTGAGATTATGGCTGATTCATAACTTTTATTTGATAGAAGATAGGCGTTTTTAGATTCAGGAATGGGGTTTTTCCTATAGGCATGTTCTAGTGCACGTTTCCTTCTTCTAAAGGCAACCAGGTCCTCATTAAACCAAAAGCATGACCGTTTGTCAGTGCGTTTTGTTTTAGTGGTTAATGGTGCTACTGCATTGATTGTTGAGGTGAGACAGTTTTTGTAGATATCCGCTAGGAGACATGGGTTATTGCTGGTAATTGTCTCAGTATCTAGAGCTTTGCTGAGCAAGGGATTGATGTTATCAGGTGTGAGTTTACAGATGTTTCTAAATTTGTGGATGAGTGTAGATTTTTGTTCAGTTGGGGGGGTTCAGCAGTGGTAATAGTGAACTGAATGATAAAATGGTCCATCCAACTGAGTGGGGAGATAGAATCAATGTCGATAGTAGAGTTATGCGTAAGGATCCAATCTAGGGTTCTACCATTAGTATGGTTAGGGGCATTGACAAGTTGTTTGAAACTCATGTCCTTAAGAGCTACGTGGAGGGCTTCTGCTTTGGTATCACTACTGTCATTGAAGCCTAGATTTATGTCTCCAAGGATGACACATTTGGTGTTGGGTTTGATGAGTGGGGCGAGTACAAGGGGGATGTCTAATTCAGACTGCCTGTTTGAGTTTGGCGCTCTGTGTATGACTATGAAATTAAAGGTGGTTTTGCCATTGATAGCTAGTTTAGTGTGAAGGAGTTCATAGCCATAAGACTGTCGATAGGGCATGCTCTCAGGTGGAGGTTGGTTTTGGCAATGATAGAAACACTGCCTCCCTGAGAATGAGTCCTATCTGCTCTGAGTATAGTGTATTCAGGAGGGATAGCGAGTGAGAGAAGAGGGCCTGAAGCTTGGTGCAACCAGGATTCGTTGACGACTAGGAAATATATTTGCGAGTCTAGTATAAGATCATGAATTTCAGTGGTGTGGGCTTCTAAGGAACAGGCATTGATGAGTGCACCTTTGAGGTTAGAGATAGAATTTTGATTGGGGTGGTTGATGCAGTGGAATGCTTGGGGTGAGAAGTGAGGTGGGTTTGTTTAGGTGTGATATTGAGAGGATGTGGATAACAGACTCTTGGGAGTTTGGTTGGCCAGTGTGCAGTAGAGTTGGCACAGGTTAGTGATTTAATTCTATTTAAATCTACTTTAAACAACCTTTTCTTTAGTTGGAATGTGCTGTCAATTAGAGCTTCGAGGATTCGTTTTCTGCAGTAGTTTCAAGGGTAGAGAATGACTTTTAATCTTTCTTTATAAGATTGTTAAGAATTCTAAAGTGGAAATATTTTATAATCAATGTTTTATTGTGGCTATGTTAACATTGGTATACATAGTGGTAGGTTAATTTGTAGGTCTGCTTTTCTTTTTAAATTTGTTTTACTTTAATGTTTCAAGAGGGGCCTTTCTTTTTTAGTGTGGTTGGTTTATTCTTGTTAAGTGTGCTTACTAGCTGTTCTGTTTTAATGTGTTCTATAAAAAGAATTACTGGCAGAAGGCTTGTTTTTATTTTTATCTGCTCTATATTTTCTTTGTTTTCTTTGGAGTTGTTTTTAGTAAACATTATCTTCTGTTTTTGGAAAAAGAAAGTTTGTGTTTGAAAGTTGTGAAATGTCTATGCATGTATTATACATGGGTGTGTGGGTGTTATTGTACAGATGAATAGAGTAGTGTTTGATTGTGTAGTGGGAAGATAGGTGTGGTTAGAAAGGTTGTAAGTGTGAGAGGCTGCATAGGTTCGGTGGGCTTCGGTAAATATGAGATTGAAATTGGGTTTTGCTGTATACAATAAGTGTGTTTATGTGATGGGGAATGGGTAATAAACTATTGACATTAGAATGTGTTCATCACTACTGGCCATAGTGAGTAAGGGAGTTGGTGGGAGTTGGTGGCTTGATTAAAAAGTAGTAAATGTATGATGTGTTGGGGAAATCAGTGGTTGCTGTAATGGTGTGATTTAGTGCATAGGTATGAGGGTTGTGTGGTTGTAATTGAAAAGGGGTGAATTTAGAGTGTGTATGTGTGCTAATGTGCGTTAGTGATTTGGAATGCAGTGAGTGTGAATGTTGTTGAGTTGGAATAGTGTAGGGGTAATGCAGTGGCAGTTTGTTGTTGGAACAGTGTATGGTGTCTTTTAGTAGTGGTTGGAGAAGAACAGTATTTTGTATGTAAGGAGAAGTGTTACATTTAGATACTTTGACAGTGTACACATATGTGTGTGCAGGTGGAGAATGGTGGTGCTAAAAGGGATTTGATGAGAAAGTTTGGAAACTATGACATTTATACATAAGGGAAATGCAGTTGCAAACGATTTGTAGAACACTGTTAAATGGCACTTGTGTGGAAGTTTAATATGCTGGCAGTACATGTAAGTAAATGTCATTTGATGTGACCAATTGCAGTATGTTGCAATACATGGCATTTGATAGTAGTGGGTAGAAAAAGAGAACATGCTTATTGCTTATTACAATGCTTATTACAGTGTTAGTTGCAGGAACACTGTATATATGCTCATAGAGGTGTTTAAAAAATAATTTTAAAAATATAAGCATACTAGTACTGTGTTTTGTTAGATGTAGATATTGTTGAATCTTCAAGTATACATCTCGGAGAGTTTCACAGTAGTTGTTGATGCAGGAGGCTGTGACTAACAGGAGATATGTACTCTCAGAATTGAAATATACACCTGAAGTGTTTAAGTGAGGTGACAGGGTTACATGTAGAGATTTTGGATGTGATTGGTGGATGGATGTGTGACTGTTGGAAAGCAGTCAATGAGGGAGTGTTACAAACATACAAGTTAAAAAAATAGAAGGACTGCCCAGTGCTATGGTGTCCACAGACCGACATGTGCCATCGGGTTTTCTAAGGATGCCTGGCATGGAAAGCAGACTGCAAACTCCACAGACAGATGCGAAGGTCCGCAGACATCAGGGGATGAGCGAATCATATTTTGTGGTTGTGGTGTACAGGAAGATAGGGTAGCAAGTGTTTTCTATGTTGTGTGCAGTGAAGATGGCTGTGGCTATGAGGAAGCATAGTGTCTGGATGGTGGGAGATTCTCAGGTCCATTGGTTAAAGGTGTACTCTGAGCAGTGAGGATTATCTATGTATCTTGGATTAGAAGAATTTGAAGTTTCTTGTTATGGAGTTTGAGGATTGAAGTGGGCGGAATCGCTACCGTTTTGCAGGAGTATGGTTACTTTGAAGCATCCAGACATCATTATAGTTCACTGTGGAGAGAACACTTTGGGCTATGTGACTGTAATACCCATGCAGTTTGGCATGAAGGATACATTTACAAAGTTAATGCAACTGTTTCCATGTTCAAAGAGTCTTTTTTCTTGGACAGCTCAAAGCAAATGTGGAAAAGGTCTAACTTGTTTTATCCACAGATAGAAAAGAGGCAGGTGGAATGTAAATAAAGCTGTGTGTGTGTTTTTACAGGATGTTGGCATTACATCTTTCCATAATGAAAATATCGAGTTTGATGGTGTCAATATTTTTCAAAGAGCCTTGACTGATGTTGGAAATCAGATTTTTCTTTAAACTGTTCAGAATGCATTGAAACAGTTTATGTGAACACAAAACATATATTGAAGTATTTTTAGCAAAAACAGAAAAAAGTTAGAAGCATTTTTTGTGAAAGGTACAAAAACAATTAAGTATGGTAAAACATTTGTTAGTTTAGTATATAAAAACTCTCAACCATTTTTTTTTAAAAAAGGTTCTTTTTACAGTCACAATTTTTGTATCAAAATTAAGTTAATTGAATTTAATCTCCAACCACCCTGGAATTTCCCTGGGGTCTGAGCACAATGTAGGCTAAAAAGGCGCTTGCGAAGTTATGGTCCTTATTGTATTCTATAGAAAAAGTATTTGGGACAGAAAATTGTTTCTGTCCTTTTTTCTGTATCTCTAGTATACAATTGTCCATTATTTCCATTAACATAGAACAACATGCTAATGGAAATGTTGGAGAATCTTATTGAGTCTAACTACTTTACTGAAAAATGTAAAACATATGGAGTCTATATGATTATTTTTCTTAGTTCTATTTTTTTAACTGTGAAAGGAGCGTCCAAATGCAACCTTTTTTTTTGGTATTTTTTGATTTTGTATGTTATTTCTCCAGGAGAGGCAAAGAGGTAAGGTGGGGGAGGGAAGGGGCACCAACCACAAATACGGAGCAGCAGGGGTATAGGGTAAGATGTTGGGTCTGCCTTAAATCTAAGGTAGGGGGCAGTGTTTCTTATGCTCCTTGATCGCAGTCTTGAAAGCACTTCAAAACTGCTTCCTGTACAGAGTGGTGTGTCGTAGTACATGTAGACTACTGTTGTCCTAGAAAGGTAAGGATCACCAGCCTCTTGTATGGCCTGTGTCGCAGCCCGTGGAATCCTCTGCCCCACAGGAATGGACTGTGTGTTGGCAGGAGTGGTTGGGGAAGATGGGCTAGTGGAAGATAGCATACTCCCTGAGAAAGGAACAGCCTTTCTCAGAGCCACCCGGGTAGAATGTGTGGGTGTGGTGGCGCATGGAGGTGGTACCGAAGGAGTACTACCTGTGTTGTCCGTGACTGAGTGTGACTGCATTTCACATGGTAGACCAAGCCTTTGGCACCCCTCCAACGTTTGTAAAGAAAATGCCACACCGATGATTCTTACCGGGTGCTGGATGTAAGTCCTTTCTCTACCTCAATTTCCTCGTCCTCTTGATCCTCCTCTGTCTCTGTGCGCTTGTTCCCCTGTCTAGGCCCTCAAGCTGGTGGTGGTAGTGGCCCCTGGGAAGGAGGAATGTCCATGAGTGATGCCATTTGAAGGAAAATAGCAGGGCTTTCTGCAAGTGCTCTCTCCTGGATTGCTAGATTGAGAATCACTAATATCAATGGGTGGGTCCCTTCAGAGGAACTGTCCGGGAACTTCTCTCCTGTCCACAGACTTGGGAACCTAAAATAGGCCTTGAAACATTGTAAAAGGTTTAGAGCCTTGTGGCAAAGTAAACTTTCAACTTCAAACTTCCTAGAGTGGCCAACAATGCAGTTATAAAATGTCCATGGGCACGGACACGATCACTGATGACATCACATATCAAATTCATTCTGATGGAAAGTCTCTACAAGGGGTTGTGCTTACACTGTTGGTAGCAACATATCAAGGATGATCGTGAATATCCTCATGAACTATGAATGAATTTATTAAAACATGTACTCTTTGAAACAAAATGTCATATTGGAGTATTTCTGTTAATACAACAACCTAATAATACATACACATAAGCAATGGGTGCAGCACACACCACAAAGTAAAGTATTTTCGATTTAGTAATATTGGGCAGTAAAATAATGAATGCAAGGCTATCAAAATCTTGACTAATGTTAAACTGGATTTAATAGCTAACAATACAAGAATTACTATCCAGCTGTGTTAGTAGAAACAATACATATGAAGAGCCACAATGTGTAGACATCTGAGGCACATACAGGAAAACTACAGTAAGGAGGAAAGGAAAAACATCAGCAGAACATGACAATAAGATTAGAGTTTATTATCATGTATACAATTCAGTTGTGTGTTTAAGGTGGGCTTTTTCTGCATGTATGTGCACTATGAGCTGAGGCCAAACTCTCAGGAAAGTACCTTAAAACATAGGACAATGTTAACGTCTAAATATAAAGCACCTTTTCATTTTTAAAATTCTTCCAGTCGGTGAACAAAATCAACTGTCCTAGATATGTCAATGAACAAAATCAGGTAGCCCAGATATGTGATGTCGTCAGTGATGTCATCAATGACATTTGTGATGTCATCTTTGAAGTCCTGGTCATTAGTCTTAGCAGTACACGGTGGTGGCACGAGTTGTGGTTTCTTAGCTTACCATAACTGGCAAATTTCTGGGGTTTTTCGATTTTACTTGTAACCATAACATCCCTTTAACCAAGTAATTTCCACTGAATTTCATATGTTTATATTAGTGCAATCTAACCATAAATTCCTTTTAACAAAGTGTTTTCACTGAATATATGATGTATCAGGAAAAAAAATTATATAATGCATAGACAATGATATGTCAGTAAAAAAGAGAAAATATTCTTTAACTTAGGTCTTTCCTAGGTTTACAGTGCTGTTGTACAAATACAATAGCACTGCTTTTTTATTGATTTCCTTGATACACAATTCTTCGCTTGTCACATTGCCAAAACATTTCTCCTATAAGGTCAAATGATATTACACTCTATAAACATTACACGTTACATTAGGTAACCCTGCTTCCATGGTTCTATTAAAAAGTATCATAACTCGCTTTCGTTAGCAACCATGATTAGACCACAAGGGGTGGGGTGGGGCCAAGCCTGATTTGCATACGGTCTTTCCCCTTCTGTAATGGCTTGGCAGGCAAAGAACGGTGGTCTGGAGGGTTGCCCAGAGCAATGCCAGTGGTTAAGATTCATTCTAAACCTTCCAGCCATCACCTCTTTGTTTTTGCTTTGTCACCCCGAGTGGGACGGATATGCCCAGATGTGGGTCCCGTGCCTGCTGAGCCTAGAGACCCAAGCTACTCCTCACTGATGAGCCCCAACAAGGGGCAAGGGCGAAACGTGTTTGGGGATGCTTGTGGTCTCGTGCAGAAGGGATGTGACCTAGCAGTTCGGGCTGGACTGCCCCTTTTGGGGTGGTGCGAAGCCTGACTTGCATACGGTCTTTCCCCTTCTGTAATGGCTTGGCAGGCGACGAACGGTGGTCTGGAGGGTTGCCCAGAGCAATGCCAGTGGTTAAGATTCATTCTAAACCTTCCAGCCATCACCTTTTTGTTTTTGCTTTGTCACCCCAAGTGGGACAGGTATGCCCAGACGTGGGTCCCGTGCCTGCTGAGCCTAGAGACCCAAGCTGCTCCTCACTGATGAGCCCCAGCAAGGGCGAAACATGTTTGGGGATGCTTGTGGTCTCGTGCAGAAGGGATGTGACCAAGCAGTTCGGGGTGGACTGCCCCTTTTGGGGTGGGGCCAAGCCTGATTTGCATATGGTCTTTCCCCTTCTGTAATGGCTTGGCAGGTGAAGAACGGTGGTCTGGAGGGTTGCCCAGAGCAATGCCAGTGGTTAAGATTCATTCTAAACCTTCCAGCCATCACCTCTTTGTTTTTGCTTTGTCACCCCGAGTGGGACGTGTATGCCCAGACGTGGGTCCCGTGCCTGCTGAGCCTAGAGACCCAAGCTAAACCTCACTGATGAGCCCCAACAAGGGCGAAACATGTTTGGGGATGCTTGTGGTCTCGTGCAGAAGGGATGTGACCAAGCAGTTCGGGCTGGACTGCCCCTTTTGGGGTGGGGCCAAGCCTGATTTGCATATGGTCTTTCCCCTTCTGTAATGGCTTGGCAGGCGAAGAACGGTGGTCTGGAGGGTTGCCCAGAGCAATGCCAGTGGTTAAGATTCATTCTAAACCTTCCAGCCATCACCTCTTTGTTTTTGCTTTGTCACCCCGAGTGGGACGTGTATGCCCAGACGTGGGTCCCGTGCCTGCTGAGCCTAGAGACCCAAGCTACACCTCACTGATGAGCCCCAACAAGGGCGAAACATGTTTGGGGATGCTTGTGGTCTCGTGCAGAAGGGATGTGACCAAGCAGTTCGGGCTGGACTGCCCTTTTTGGGGTGGGGCCAAGCCTGATTTGCATATGGTCTTTCCCCTTCTGTAATGGCTAGGCAGGCAAAGAACAGTGGTCTGGACGGTTGCCCAGAGCAATGCCAGTGGTTAAGATTAATTCTAAACCTTCCAGCAATCACCTCTTTGTTTTTACCACCTCTATTGTACCAGCTCCAAGTTTCCATACAAAGTAAGCGTTCAGCATTCTTTTTGTGTTGAACATCATAATTGTCGTTTTCTGAGTGTTTATTTCAAGTCCATTCTCACAAGCTTTAGAAAATGAATGGACCATTGTATCCTGATCAGAATATGATCTATTAATTTATATCATCAGCATAGTCCAAACAATCTAGAACAAAGTCCCTAATTTGGGTGAAAAGCATGAACCTCCTCACTACTTCATCGAGATCGATCAAATATACATTAAACAATGCTGGTGCTAGACAAAATCCCTGTTAAACACCAATATGAAAATCCATATTTTTGGAACAGTTGCCATTAAATTCCAGGAAAATTCTTTCTTTGGTATTACTCTGCAGCACTTTGAACAATTGTAGTACATCATTATCAATTGTTCTGCCATACAGCTTATTTCAAAGACAAATTCTATCTACTCTATCAAAAGTGTCTCTAAAGTCAAAGAAAGTAAAATATAATGGGGTTGTCACTGTAGTGTGCACTTCAAAGTAATTATTTATGAAAATCAGCATGAAGAGGTGGTACAATCTTATCTTTGTCCACACATGCATTTGATTCTTCCGGTGAAATAGACAAAGAGATCATACTGTTTGTATATGAAAAATATATCAAATGGTCATTTTCAGGATTTAACCAATCTTCTTTCTGATAAATGGGTATTAAAATGCTCTTCCTCCATGTTTCGGGGACCATACTCATTTTGTATAATGACATGGAAAAATGTAGTTATAATATGGGCTCACCGGTTCACATCATGTTTAGTCCATTTATAAAGACAGTACATAGCCTGTCAGTGTCATGGATTCTTGAATATGTTGATTTTGATAAAATAAAAGTCTTAATTTATGTTCACTAAACAAGTCATGGCATTTATTTTGATTAAAAAAGGTAAATATATGTCCTAAAGGAGTAACAGACTGATCTGCAAAACATCTATGTCATTATTCTGCATTGTAAATGAATGATCTCCAGTTTCATTGAATAAGGACCAACATTTCTTGTGTCTTTTATATTTAACACAATAACCCTTTCTTGTGATTTCTAAGTTAAAAATATGGTATTTGTGCACATTTGTGTAATCCTGAAATGATGTACCTCTAGCCTCTTGATAGGATGAGACATCTAAACCTTGGTCAGCACATAACAACTTCACATTTGCATGTAGTTCCCTCTTCCCTCTCGTTTTAACAATCAACCTACCATATTTTGCTATTTAGCCCCAGCCAAACCTCCTTTTTTCTAGGATAATGACATACCTTTATTATTTCCTGAATTCATGTGGAAAAACAGACAAGATATTGTGACCATACTATTACATTTCTGCTTCTTATTAACATTTTAAATACCATTAAAGTTTGCCCACACGACGCTAGGCCCTTATGTGATAGTCATTGCATGACCAGTATATTTTGAGTGGCCCTTATTAGCACAATCAGAAATCTAACGTTAAAGAGAGCCTTGAGTGATTGTTAAGGGGATGTATTTGAATATTTAATTTAATCATTTTATCCAGGTGAATAGCATTAATGAAAACATGATCTAAAAACATTTACTTGATCTAGCGTGCAATATACATTTACCAGAGCTATCTCCCTTTGTTCTGTCATCCACCATAGCCAGTTGAAAAGTTCCAACCAATGCAAGCAACACCTTGCTCAATTATTCGATATTCTTGATTTAAAACATCCCAGCGGTAAATTGACAACACTTTCCAAGACATTCTGATGACACATCCCCTCATTATATGGGCATTTAACTTTGAAGTCACCACCTATTAAAACAAGTGCATTCATATAATAAGTATACCAGTCACTTAATTAATATTCAATAATTGATTACATTTTTGGACAACTTTTTTTGCAGGCAAATCAAAGGCATTGATTAATCTGATTGTTTCTAATATGCCGTTAGAACCTTAAAAAGTAAGTGAACATGATTGTGAACATTCAGTTTCAGGGCTTCTTTTAACTTGACTATATCTGATACCTTTTGAATTCCAATTAACATGTCACCACTAGGCATGCCATTAGCCGATCATCTTGATGGACTGACAATATAGATAACATATTCAATCATAGGGCCAGGTTTCCTGCAATAAAATAATGTCACAAGCTTTCAACTATTTTATGGAGGGACTCCTTACCACAAAATGTTGAAAACCTATTCTGTTACAAGACAGATTGTTTAACAACCTATCATAATTTCTAGAGAGATCAGTTGGAATGCTAATGATAACCAATTCCAGTCATCATTTACGTTTGTCAGTTTATTTTAGAATATTGGATATCATCTCCACCTCTCTGTATTACCTATGCATATGTTACAATAGAACTTAAGGTTATCTAGTACAGTAAACAGAGTGGCCTTATCGTAGCCATATCTACATCCTGATCCTCCGCTACACAACCATTTCCCACTATCTTGTAGATTAGGTACATTGTTTCTTTTGTGGGAGATGACAGAATAACTCATCTTCAAACACCTTTCCCTATTCTCCTACTCTGTTCGTACAATTAGATGTTTATTAAAGTGCACACATACCTTCCCATTATATACAGATTACAGAAACTCAATAATACCAGTATCCAATGTATTTAAAACTCTAAGATGAGGGATGTATGTATTAAATATAAGACTTTTGAACAATTGAGGGGTCTGGTAGATGTTTCATCAAAAAATAAATCGACGAATTCTAAAATCTTTAGATTCCCCAATACATCAATCCACACTCCAAAATTGCCATCCATACAGATATATGATTTGATGTACAGATATGAGTATTACACACCCTATGGGGCCTCTGACAAAAGGATGTGTCCCAGATGCCCCAAAACAACACTGTATTTTAAAGAGGAGCAGTTATAGAATCAGATGCTCATAGATCTCTAAAATATAGACTCTGTTCTAAAATTCTGCTTGATTTCTTTAAGGCCTTAGAATGTTTCCTGGTAATCCTAGCGATAGAATCATGCTTATTGATTTTTCTCTTTCATATAGATTTAACTGGTGCACACAAACAAGGTACAAGAGTTGTTCTCACTATTCCTTTCATTACAAAACAATATTTTCTTTAACGTCTTTAATCAAAGAAGAAGTGCCATCAATCCTATTCCCAGATAATTTGGGACTTGATTGACCTGTTTTAGGAACATGTATTCTATTTTTTATCTTAATCTTGCAGCAGCTGCCTTTTGTTCTCCTCTCTTTAAGGGCAAATGACCGTACTCCGAATGAGTACAGATAATTGGAGCATGGTCATTGCACATTTGGTTAAGCTCTGCTTTATGTAGATTGACCTTAACCACAGGATCCTCCATAAGGCTATATACTATAACGTCATTTGTGATGAGGTTTGCATTGGATTAAAGACTAATTAAAACAGATGTTTTCATTTTTATCAGAAATAAAAGGCCTCCCAATGGAAGCTATATTCTCCTCCCTCACATTTTCCTGCATTGGTATACTAAGCTGTGCCAGTGATGTTTAATTTCCTCAAGGGAATTATTCTGTTTAGAAACTTCAATTTCAATCTTATAATACATTTTCACTGATGCCTTGCAAACTAAACGGAATGTTTTGAGGGATGATGGCACTGCGGTTGAGGCTTAACATGAGTCAACACAATCACATACCTTCTTAGGTAGAGAACATTAGTTAAAAAAGTCTTCCAAATGTATACTGATATTTGATTGATGAAGCGATGCCAAATTAGCATTATTCAGAAGTATACCGGGTTGATATTCCTGTAATGACAAGTCCATCTTAATATTATCCTCATTGAATCTTTCTTCCAAAATTAGTTTGTCAACAGTGAGTTATCGGTTGTGTTCTCCAATACATCTGGTGAATTAGGATGCTTCACAATCTGACTCTGTTGAATGCTTTCGTATAGTGCATTCAATAGAGCAATTGGATCGGAATTTAATTCAGCACTATGATACATAGTGCACCCTTGTCTGGTCTTGACGGCTTCTTCAAATTTCCCTTCTGCGACCCCACCTATCTCACAAGTAACTCCTATGTTCCTAAGAATGTGCTGTTAACTATCATGACTTTAAGCCACTATTGAGTTATTGATCCTGTTCATAAATTAGAAGACTTTATATTTGAGAAAAGGAAGTAATCCTACTTTGTTTTATTAGTGGGAGCTCCTACCAAAGTTTGAAGTTGATAGGATGGATACAATAGCCAAGTCAGTCTCCAAAAGCCTCTGCTTTATAATATTTTTGCAACTGGTATTAAGCAGAATAAAATTAGTTGTGGCCTTGACAGAGAGGGGAAGAGAAGGCAAGCCACATGGTATGTCACTTCATGTCACATTCAAAACAATTCTCATATTGATTCAGGAACCGTGATTTTGACCAACTCTCCTTCACTTGTCAAACTATTTGATGCAGTTCTTGATTGACAACATTTTAAAAGTGACAGAAGCTATCCTAATGAACATCGCGGACCCCATACACTTCAAAGGTGTTGTAGCAGTCAACTGCAATGCCAAACTGAGGTACTATATACAAAGTATCTTCTAATACAGAGCAATGGGCTGTAGGGATTAGACAACCAAAACAAATACGATAGGAGGGTTACTGTACAGAACCTTTAAAAATGTGGCAACTGAAAACTAATTCACAAGAACATAAGCAAACCTGCACCTTGCTAAACCACAAAGCAGCAAAGGTGAACCATCAAATTAGCCAACAAAGGTTTTTTTGAACACAAGTGTACAAGACACACTTACCAGGCTATTGCACCTTCCGTCCCTGTCACCTGACACCAGCAGGCTCCAGGTGGCTCCTATGGGCAGACAGTATTTCAAAGCATCACAATGCACAGGGAAGGGGGCAAGGGAGTAACATTACCAATGGAAAAGAACAAAGAATACACAGAGAGGAAACATGGTCCTACTAGGCCTTGTGACATTCAGCGTGTGCAAGTGCAGTGAAGAGAAAGGGGAGGTGTTGGGGTAAGTGCTATTAGGGTCCCCTGGGGGAGGAAGTGCCAGAGGTGTGTGTTTGGGAGGCAACAGGTAAGTGTGTGGGCAGGTCTACCTCCCGACAGGTAAGTATAGGGCAGAGGCAGAGCAACCGACAGGTTGGTGTGGGCTCAAAGGGCAATTCAGGGAAGGGGTGCTGGGATGATTGGGCAAACGGCCAGAACCCTATTGTATTCATGAGGGACAAGGATGAAAATCTCAGTGACGGATGGGATGGTTAGCACAGGAGAGGGAGAGAGAAGGAGGAGGAGAAGATAAAGGTATTGAGTTGAATACAGAACTTGAGAAGGTCCGGTTCAAGATAGAGAGTGAGAGGGAGACTGTTCTTTAGAGGTGAGCCATTCAGGAGAGAGATCTGCTGCCTGCTCCCTGCTTGGATAAACGTTTGATCAGCAGAGAGTAGGAGCTAGAAGAGACAAAAGGATCTGGAAGGAGTGTATTTAGTGAGAGAGAGCTGCAGGTAACATGGTCCCAGGCCCCAGACAGCCTTGTGAATGATGCACAGGGTCTTGAATATGATCCTTGAAAGAACTGGGAGCCAATGAAGAGATTATAGAGCTGGAGAGATACATCCCCTGGGCTTGAGGCCAAGGATAACTCTCATAGTCCTATTCTGGATTAGTTAAAGAGGAAAGAGTGAAGAGAGAGGCATGTTGAGAAACAGGCTGTTATTGTAATCCAGGCTGGAGAGGAACAGAGCTTCTGTGGGAAGGTGAGGAAAAGGAGAATGTCTCTAAGGAGGTGAAGTTGCAACTGGACCTTCTTGGCAAGGTGCAAGATGTGAGGACTTAATGAGAGATAGGAGTTGAAGATGACTCCAAGGTTTCTGCCTCAGTGGAAGGAGAGGCAGGTGAGCCCATAGAGGGTGTCCAAAGTGCAGAAGGAAAAAGGGGATAGACGTCACAATAGGAAGGATCTCGGTCTTACTTGCATAAAAACAAAGTTGACGAAGAGTTGCATGTCATCTGCACTGGAAATGAGGAGACAAGTTAGAGATCAGGTGAGCAAGAGGTGCAAGGTAGATGTTGAAAATGCAGGGCAAGAGGATATAGCCCTGGCAACACCACATGTTGAGGTTCTATTTTCTTACATCAGAAGTTTTTTTTTGCTGAGATTTTTGCTGAACATTTAAAAAAAAACAAAATTCGGGGGAGTCCCACACAAGCCACCCCTTTGCTAATATCTAGTCCATATTCCCCACATCCCCTGTCCCTTACATCCCCTTATCCCCCGCATGTTTTTCGATGAGGATTTTCAGCCGAATATTTTTAGCATAAGGTTCTGCAAAAAATACCTGCCAATGTAGCAACATCGTACCATGTGGAGAGAGCGGAGGTGGAGGAGAAGGATCCCAGGAGCACCTGGGAAGGGTTGTCCTTGAGGAAGGAGGTCAACCAATCCAGTACCCGGTGTGAGATACTAAGAGTTTCTTGGAGACGCTTTATGAGGATAGAGTCGTTGACCATGTCAAAAGCATAAGAGAGGTAAAGGAGAATGAGAACAGAAAGCAGTTCTTCACAGGTGTTCAGGAGAGGAGTTTCCATGCATCTGGATGCTCAGGATCCAGATTGATGGTTATGTAAAAAAGCTCATTGTGTCAGTTGAGTTGGTGGATGACCAACTTCTCCCGGAGTTTTCCAAAGAAGGGAGTAGTAGAGATGGGGTAGTAGTTGGCCAGAAACAAGGGGTCGGCTAAAGGCTTTTTTAGGAGGGGTGCATGAGGGAGTGCTTGAGAGAAGAAGGGAAAGAGCCAGATGCTAAGGAGTGGTTACAGAAGTCAGAAAGAGCCGGAGTGAGAGAGGAGATGCTGTCCTTAATGATTCTGGAAGAACAGCGAGACACCTGTTTGGATGAAACCTTCATGGAGCGGACTACTCTGGAGATCTCGTCCATTGTGATAGGTGAGAAGGCTGGAACAGTGGGTTGGGGTAGGCAACAGGCCAGTTGGTCAGAGAATGAGCCTGAGGTCTGCCACTTCCGTTCAGCCACTCTGCATTTGCTTTTCAGGGCAGTTCGATAGGAGTCGTACCAGCTGTTATGCTTGGTGGCAGGTTTTAGGTGGATCCTCATGACAGGTGCAAGAATCTCAAGAGTATTAGTGATAGCAAGATGAAGATTGGTAAGGACAGAGTCAGTGGGGGAGTCAAGTGGAGGAGAAGGATGTGTGGTGATGGTGGAGGCAAACACAGCAGCTGACACACGTTTCATTGGTCGAATGAACCCTAAGGAAGCTCCAGTGCTGTGGAGGGTCGGTCAGGGGGGCGAGAGGTCCCAGATGAGAAGAGAGGAGGGAGTGGTCAGACCATGAGAGCAGGGTAGTGAGAGGGTTGGAAAATGGGAGATCAGTAGGGATGAAGGCATCAAGAGTGTGTCTGGCAGAGTGGGTCAGGCTGTAGGGGAGAATAGTGAGGGAGAGAGGTACAGAAATCACAGAAGAATGGGGAAGAAGGAACAGTGGAGTCAAGGTGGGTGTTGAAGTCTCCAAGAAGGAGTTTAGAAGCAGAGGTCAGAAGAGAGTAGGTGAAGTCAGCCCATTCAGAAAGGAAGACAGACACAAAGCCAGGGTGCCTGTAGATAGTGGCAATGGTGAGGGAGAGACTTGGAGAGACACCAAGCTCGCAGACAAGACTTTCAAAGGAGGAGTAGGGCTAGGTGGGTATGAGAGAGGTAGGGACCCACTCAGGGAAGATCAGTACTACTCCACCACCAGGTTGGTTGGGCAGAGACTTGGAGAGGATCTTGTAGTCATCAGGGAGAAGGGAGTCAAAAGCAGTGACTGAGCTGGTATTGAACCACGTCTTGGTGAGATCGAGGACATCAACATCAACGTCTTTAATAAGGAGGCAGATGTCAGAAAACTGTTTGACAGCAGATAGAGTGTTTAGAGTGGCCGATCGCCAGCTTTGAAGTTTCTCAGAGGAGGGGTATTGGGAGGCAATGTGTGGAGAGAGAGGAGGAAGGAGTAGCAGGAGAAGGTAGGAAGTTGATGAGGGTAGGCAAGCACCGATCAAAGAGAAAATGTTTGGGTTGAGGACCCTGGGCAATGACGGTGCCATTGTGGTAGACATTAATGATGCACTTAGAGCATGAGAAGCGCGCCAAGCGTACTTCCCATGTATTGTCGCCCTTAATGGGTGAAAAGAAAAAAGGGGAGATGGTAGAGATCAGATGGGAGGTTCAAAGGCCTGGAGAGGGAACAGAGAAGAGGAATCAGTGATAGTCTGTCTGGAAGTAGCACTGACATAGGTGTCAGTACTATATAGGCCAGGATTAGAGGCCTGGAGATCTTTTTAACGTTTTCCTTCCAGACTTCGTGAGAGAGGGGGATAGTTGATAGAGTAATATTTCGAGTAGATGGGAGATATGGAAAGTTCCATTTAGGTGTAGAAGGGGGACAGATGGAGAGGCTGCACAATGCAGAAGCAGAGTCACCGGGCGGCCTTGCAGCCGTGGGAGACAAGTGGATGCACAGATGCAAGTACACCTGAATTAGAATTTACCACAATGCACTACAAATTCTAGTTACTTGCACAACATTACCAACAGCCTCCCCACCCACTAACACAGCTCAAACAGCAAAAAAAGCCAACCCCCTCAGACACACGTGCTGACGCACTGCCTGTATTTCTCTCTATTACATTCTGATATTCTGAATTAAGGCAAGCGTTACACTAGTGCAAAGATGTATGCTTTAACATATTTTTGGGCCAAGTTCAAAGTCCTGCAACCAAAACATGCATTGTCCTGGTGTAAAAAGATGTGTTGCTAATTGCACTTGCATTGGTGCCCAGATTCTGCAAGAACACCCAAGATCTTTTTTTAGCGAATCCACACCAAAATGTTACTTCCTTTCCTTGCGTCGGTGTTGGTATTCCAGAAACATGGCACAGTTGCAGGTGAACATTTACAACAGGGCAAACATGTACCCGGTGCAATTTTGCACGTGGACCATGTTTGCCCTAATGCAAGGGTGGCCATTTTTGCCTATGAGCAAACATTCAATAAAATACATTTTGTGTACTCTGGCAATTGTTGCACTAGTGCTATTGTCAAGCAACATTTCAACGGGTGCAAAGTTGCCGTATTGTGGCTGGATGTTACAGTGATGTTCACAGTGTCTCGTCCCAACACCGACACAGGAAATGTAACCCATTCATCTCTTCGATGCAATGTGCTATTATTTCACACTTTGCGTAGCGTGAATGTTGTTGTTCGAGTTGGACAATGTAAGACGGAATCACCTTCATAAAAGAAAGCGGATTGAATGTAAAATGTATGTTTCAAATAACAGAAATATTGCATTCGTAACATAGAGAATTCAAGATGTTTTCGACGTTGTTTAAAAACATGGTCAAATAACTGAACGCCTGGAATCCATTGCTCTCTGTTATAAATACTCGATTAAAACAGAAATGAAGATGGCCAGTTTAAATATATAAGTAATGGCTCTCTTTTCCAGTTCATCCGTCTAAATAGATAGTGTTACAGATCCATAGGGGAAACGGAGCTCAAAACCCAGCGCGAGGTTTTTCATCATGGGTTTTCTTGACGAATGTTCACATCACCCATCATCAGTCTCCCTCTGGAGCCCCCTGTCCTCTTGTGGAAGTGATGAACGAGGCTTCCCCACGTTAGCAACAGTGCAGCTCATTTCCTGGACCTTTGAGCCACCGGCGGCCATGTCAACTGCACCCCTGCCTGTTCCTCTGGGAACTCATGCAAGTCAGCAAGTCTGTAACCTTGGGGTATTGGGAACCCGCTCACACCAAGAACATTGAAAGAGACGAACAATGATATTGATTATGTAACTATTATTGGTGTGCACTGTATAACCATACAATGCACTTGCATGCAAGCAGCCCTTTACTAGTAATGCTATTAAATAGTTCAGCATATTTGCATGTTTATGTGCAGTTTGTATTTGAAAGGGAAGAAAAAATGTGCCATACCAACCCCAATTGTGTTAACCTTTCCGTTAGATTGTGTTAATCGTCACTTCTAAGTGGCTGACCAAAAATGTTGTTTTGCACTGCAGAAACAGGGGGGACCACTGTGGCGCTATCCTGGATTTAGAGTGCGATCTGAATTAACCAGAGTTGGTGGTTCAAATCTGTCACTGTCTGCTGTGGGCTTTTCTGTCCATAATGATGTTACTGATCTAAAACATCACTGGGGGAGCAACTAGTGGGGCTAAATGTGTTCAGTGTTAAACTTGGACAAACCACAGGGGCCAGATTGCAGAAAGCTTGCAATGGTGCAAGCGCAAAGTTCGCACAGTATTACCACTAGGGCAAAGTTTTACCTATTTCTGAAAACACTTGCAAATATTAGAAAAACATTGCACCATGTGAAGTTCAGTCCGGCATGGTATAAGCACCAAAGCAAAAAATGACAAAGTGCAAAAAAATAAAAAATACATTTTCTATTTTTGCATCGGGGCAAAGTTTGCCCTAGTGCTAATACCATTAAGTATAGCACTAGGGGAAACTTTGGCCTGGTGCAAAAATACAATGAAAATGCTTCTTTTTTTGCAAAAAGGCAATTTTTGCCCTAATGCTTATGACATGCCAAAATGCACTCGTCATGGTGCAATGGTTTTCTAATATTTGCAAGTGTTTTTTCTTAGAAAATGGGCAAACTTTGCCCTAGTGCTAATACCGTGCAAACTTTGCACTTGCACCAGTGCAAAGCTTCTGTAATCTGGCCCCAATCTTGTGAGTAAAACCAAATCCCTTGTTGAGGGTCTGGCAATTTGTTGTGAGATTGGGCAGCATGCCACAGTCTCCCCTGAACTCGCATGCAAGTTCTGGGGTGAATTCAAGCGTGGTGGGCCAAGAAGGACTGCTGCCCTTCTCAGAGAATTGTGGAGGCCCCTTTAAGAGACCTTCAATCCTTGAATCTCTACGGGGGTCGTGGGTCCATCTACGTCGATGAGCTTACTTCCTATTACTTTGTGTGTGTTGGTTGCCTGTTAAAAAGAGGAAGAGGGCTATTCCACAGTTCGTGTCATGTTCCCATTTGCTTACCTATTTGGGACACACAATGTTACATTATTCTTGTTTTATGTTCGGAGTTCATCCTTTGCGAAATCATTTGTGGCTGTGTTTTATTCACTTTCCCTTGCCTTTCCTCGTCCCACCCAAAAAAATTAAAATAGCATCTTAAAAATGAACCCTTATTGAATCCTTATTTGAAAATCTTGGCTACACCATTAGGGATTTTTCAAACCCTTGTGTTAGTCTTGCTGCGTTTCAAAAATAGAGAATAAAAACGGAAATAAGACACCCTTTGCACAACCGCTTGTGAAAAAGCTCTGGCACTTGGTTTGATTTGATTTGGGAAATTCTTACCATATAACCTTTCTCCTTCCAACCGGCAAGCAAAAAAAGAAAAATGTTCCCTTAGTCTCCCCCTCACCCCTAGGCACTGCAGTAGGAGGAGACACAGCCACGGGAGGGCACAGGTGGGTGCAAGTTCTGAAAAATGAGTGTGCCATATGCATAGATGAGTGAGTGTTCCACACATGACATTCTGCAGTGATGTGAACCAACCTTTGCACTTATTGTAGGATAAAGATGTATTTTGTAAATTGCCGTTTTATTGTATGCACACAGTTCCCTCTGTGAGGTCTCTGGCTTCTATATGGTCTTCTTCTTGCCAGTTAGAAAGGCCTCAGTGAGGGACAATAGCATCCTAACCCACACTGGCCAAGCGCTGAAGCCATTCAAATAAATGTATAATCTATCTGAGCAAATTATTTTTGTTTGGGGTTGGGTATACTTGTTATTATTGGCTGAACACGGTTATTAACGGGAAAACATTGGCTACTTGAGTTATAGACATCTGCTTGGAGAACCCCTGTCATGAAGTATGACAATCTTAGAGCCTGGCTATTCACTATAAAATCACATTAAAATGTCTATGTTTGAGTGTATAAGGAAAGGGCACAGAGAAACATACAGTGCTGTGCAAAAAAAGGTGCAGAATCGATCTCAACCAAATAATGCAATGTGTGATTGCCCATGTGGCGTCTATGATTGTATAGTGGGGCACAATGCAACTAGTCTAAGGTAGCCCAACTCTACTATGATGAAGTCAAGAAAGAATTAAAGTGCTTTAACAATATCATACTAAAAGAAACCCTTACAGCCCGGTTCCCCCAGCTTTGAGCACTTTAATTATTGGTCCTTTAATTGGCGAATGTTGAGGTGCTGGATTTCTAGGCCTCGAAAGGATGAAGGGCTAATGCTGCTGGCATTTGAAGCTGTGCCCTACTGCAGACATTGCCCTGCTCTCTTAACTGTCCCACTGCTACTGCTCTCTTAACAGTCCTTCTGCTATTTTCCAGATCAAACACAAAGGATGCTTTGCCTAGAAGTGAAAATCAATCACTGATTCTCAAGGACCATGCAAAACGCTGGCCATGGATCAAAGTGTACCCTTGTCTGCTGGTTTGACCGATAAGAAAACAGACAAGGTAGCCTGCTAAATGTAATCCAATGCTTGACCAGTAAAAGTAAGAAGGTAGCCTCTTCGCTTTGTTTTTCACCTGAGTTTTCCTGATCAGCAAAACGTGTGTGATAACAAGAAGGACCTTTGTTTTTGTGATGCCAGCAGCGTTCCCTGACCTCAGGGCTGATGGTCCTTACGTTCACTGGACACAATCCCACCTACTCAACAAACAGAGAAGCACGCAGTGTCCTCCTATTCTGGCTATGACCATACCAGGTGCATAGGTGAACTTAAGAGGAAGTGGCAGAAAAGGCCAGCAGGATACAGCGCATAGAACGGTAACTTATGTGGCTGTGATAGGGCTGCGGCTGAGAGCTTGAGTAGGAGCCTGCCAAATTCCCACTGGAAATTGGAATTAGAGAAAGAAAGGGTTTGCTCTCAAACTGCGCACACACATAGAATAATAAGCAATTGCAAATTAAATGAGTGGTTTTAATCAGAATTGGTGCAGCCTGACACGTGTTTCGAGCTTCCCGCTCTTCTACTGAGGCTTAATCTTGGCTAGTGTGTATTTTGAATACAAAGGTAGAAGTTGAGTAATCTGACAAAGTTAGGCGTGGGCTCCCATTATTTTGCAGTTGCACGAATGAATTTTCAGTAAATTATTATCTTGCAGTACTTTCACTGCTGACACGTGTTTCGAGCTTCCCGCTCTTCTACTGAGGCTTAATCTTGGCTAGTGTGTATTTTGAATACAAAGGTAGAAGTTGAGTAATCTGACAAAGTTAGGCGTGGGCTCCCATTATTTTGCAGTTGCACGAACGTGCACGAACGTTTGGCTCCAGTTCCCCACATAGCAGTGAAAGTACTGCAAGATAATAATTTACTGAAAATTCATTCGTGCAACTGCAAAATAATGGGAGCCCACGCCTAACTTTGTCAGATTTCTCAACTTCTACCTTTGTATTCAAAATACACACTAGCCAAGATTAAGCCTCAGTAGAAGAGCGGGAAGCTCGAAACACGTGTCAGCAGTGAAAGTACTGCAAGATAATAATTTACTGAAAATTCATTCGTGCAACTGCAAAATAATGGGAGCCCACGCCTAACTTTGTCAGATTACTCAACTTCTACCTTTGTATTCAAAATACACACTAGCCAAGATTAAGCCTCAGTAGAAGAGCGGGAAGCTCGAAACACGTGTCAGGCTGCACCAATTCTGATTAAAACCACTCATTTAATTTGCAATTGCTTATTATTCTATGTGTGTGCGCAGTTTGAGAGCAAACCCTTTCTTTCTCGAACTTAAGAGGAACACCGCCGGTTGCCTTGCCGAACTCCTCCTGCGGCATTTTCTTCTTTTTTATCAAGCAGCATTTACCTTGGGGATTCTTTTTTAAAGCGAGGACTCCAATTGCTGCAAATTAGTGCAATGAAATGAATAATCAGTTTAAACCTTTCACTATCACTACCACAATGTTGTAGACAATCATGCATTTAACAAAGAAAATGAACTACTATCATCAGACAATTTGCTGTCATTGCATTTGAAAGGATGTGAAAAATGGTAGGAAAGCAAAGACAAGCGTCAGACTACTATGCAAATGAAGTGAAGGCCCTGATAAAGCATACGTTGTTGACTACGCTTGATCAGCTATATCGCAAAACACGTGTTGGCCTCGGATAACACTAGGGACTGAGATATATGAGAATGTGTTTAGTGCTATTGGGACTAAACATATTCTCATATAGCCAAATATTTATTATGGGGTCTGCGGTCGCGGCCTTGTAGTTATGGTTAAGTTGCTCAACCCATAGGAAGAGCACTTTTTGGGTGACTTATAACCTTTCCCCCTCTAGACGAATCCTCACAAAACTTTGCAGAGAAAGTATATGGCCCAGTAAGATAGATCCTCCAAAGACTGGTGAGAATTCGTCAAGGGAGGGCAAAGTTATAGGGGGAGTGCCAAAATGTGTATTTTTTTTCCATAGATGGAATGGAAAAAAAATGTTGCTCACGTTTACTGCCTACATTGCTGGACGGATTTTCAACAAATTTGATGCAGGGGCGGCAGCTTGCTCCCGAAAGCATGCTTTTGTAAATTTGGTGTAAATCTTTCCAGTAGTGTCTTCTAAAATGACCAAATAGTTGGCGAAAACTAAATTACTGATATCTGGGTTCAGATACACAGACTCACTTCCCTTTTTGGTCAGCGGACAGGTGTTCGATTGGTCTAGAGGGAGACGTGAGGACTACAGATATCGGACGGGCCTGATGATTGGTCAATACAAAACGCTAGGTGCATTAGATTTTTTGAAGAGTCTGCCATGTTGGATGCGGTCAGTCGCAGCTGACCATGAACTTTGCAGCGGGGAAAACGTTTGGAAAACACATTTTGGGTTATTTGGTGGTGAAAAGATTTATTAAAGTCTGGAAAGTGTACTGTGTGCCATATGATGAACGCTGTGACGGAAGAATGGTGAATTTGACACAAAGAGTAGACATTGTAAATGTTACTTGAAACTTTCATTTATAGCCAACATAAGAATGCACTGTTTTTATTTATTTGTAAACTGATTACTGAAATATGTTTTTGCATTATCGATTTTTCAAAGTTACATACAGCCGCTCTGTGCGTGCCATGGGTACAGTCCATCAACCCATTGCTTTGTCAACAGTATTTGGACAATAATTATCAACAACGGATATGTGATATCAACAATTTGGGACAATTGTCAGATAACAATTTGTCCTTTTGCGATTGCAGTAACAAGAAGCAACATGGGAGCATATAGGTTTTTTGAAAAGTGCGGATGTGAAAATGTTGCATTTATTTCAATTTTAAAGCAGTACTTTCTCCTGTTTAGTGGACCCCCATGTTCATAAATTATTTGTCGGTTATGGAAGATCCTTTTTGATGAAGAATGCAAAGAGCTGCATTGATGGATCGATGATCGTATTTTGGCAGTAGAAAATTACCTCTGACAATTTCACTAAAATGTGAACGCTGCGAAGTTCAGTTGCAATGAACTGTGTTCGAAAAAGTTAAAAAGGTTTTCAAAATAAAATGTTTGTATGATTTTTGTAAAAAGACACAAAAGTTTTGTGTTTGTTGTCGATGTCTGTGTTTAAGTTCCTTGTTCTGCCTTACATAACTTTATGATGTTGGTGATGACCAGGCATGTTTGACTACGTTTGACTACGCTGCCCACTACTGTCATTGAAATAGATGGAGCAGGGGGCGTAGCTTGGAGCCCTGGTGCGAGGCATGGCTTCCTGGAGGCTCCCGACATTGAGCCCGCCACTGATTGTAAATACGCCAACAATTCCATTCAGATAAACCCAACAAACGGTGCACAGTGAGGAGAGGATATGAAGCAGGTTTTGACAGAAGTAGGGCTTCCGTGATTGCCCCATTCGTGCTAAATGGAGGAGGGGATTTGGCCCAGGAGAGTCCAGCGAATATTTAAAATGGCAGCTTCGGCGAACCCGCATTCTCAACAGGTTTCGGTGAGAGGGAGACATGAACAATTGAAGCGTTCCCTGCACCTTGCAGCAACCCTACCTGAACCCGGGCACAACAGCAACTGGTCCACTGAGGTCCTTTAGGCAGGACGTGCAGTGACACAATGGTAGCTAGTAGTGGAAACAACCTCCGGGCAGCTCTGCAGCACTGGGTAGGGGGCGCACCACACATCCCGGCAGCGTTGGAGCTCTTGCACTGCAACTTCGCATCACACTGAAGGCATCCCGGGACCGAGCCAGTGGGGAGACGATCTCAAGAACCATCAGGGTGATCGCAAAGTGGTCCCTCGGCTCTGCAACTATCAAGCAGACACCTAGCAGGACAGCATAGGAGGAAGCAGAGCGGGGGATGGGTTTTCTGCTTCCCCCACGCGTCTGCCACCGATGCAGCAGTGGGGCCCCTCCTGCCGGTCTCCCCATTATTGGGAGTGAGTGCACCCCACTATTTTTTGCGGTGAGGGTCACCGGAGCCTCAGCTGTCGGAACTTCACCAGCACTGCCCTAAGCCTATAAGAACACCATCCGAAACAACAGAGCCTCCCATCCTGCTTTCTTCCCCCTCTCTCTTCCCAATGGATCCAATAGGGAGGTGAGTTGCAGAGAGTGGACTCTGCATAGCTCTGCCAATATAAGAGCCTGCCATGACAGATGCGTGCAGGCCCGGGCTCCCTAACAATACTGCAGTAACGTATTGTGATCAGTAGAACCCGGAGGAGCACCAAGGCACTTATCCCTCACTGGCGGCATCTACCCCCCAGACCAATCTACACAATCTAATTCTGCCCAGCTCTGGATTGACTCATCAACACAGCCTGGCATATATTGCACCTCTAATCGTCTATTCTCCTATATCCCTGTCTGGAGCCGGGCCCCATAGGTTCTGGCGGTTTGAATGTAAGTTCTTTTGAATGGACCATAGGAGGCGCAGTCCTCCAAAAAAGCAGTTTTCTGGCAATCTGAAGAGGCAAATGGGGGGATAGATCAAGGGCCAGTACAGATCATGCTAAACCATACAGGAGTCCGCATCACAGGCCCCTACCTGGGTGTGCCTCCCAGCGTCATAGAATTCAGAGGCACCCACCTGTAACGCTCACCTGATTCTCGCAGAGGCGCCGGTCTTGACTGGGCGACTACCGTATCTTCAAAGGTGATGTGTAGCACCCGGTTGGCTCTTTGGGCTGGACCTCTGTGCACTGTATGCCTGACTTCAAGAGTAAGATGTCTTAGGTAAGTGAATGCCGAGCTCTCCATCTGCCTCGGGGCAGGGTGCTGTAACCAATTTCTTCACTGGATCGGTAGCGCAGGCCTCTTGACTTCAGAGGACTGCTGTCCGTCGTTTACTGCACGAACGGTAAGTTTCGAGTAATTCTATTGTCTTTAAAGTCTTTAGTAATGATGTCTCTTGTTTTGCAGGTTCCGGCGATGGCGGATGACGGGCTGAAGTGAGTTGAAGATGGAGTCCGTGTAATGAATAGAAGCGCCTGGAAGCACGTAAGTAAACGCTTGTTGCCTGCTTCACGATGCGCTCTAACTGTCTTTTATTTTGCAGGTACGAGTTCGGAGCGGCTGCAGGGTGCCGGAATACCCACTGGGTTAGAGTAATGGCACGTGAGTATTAAAGTTCCCCAATGTCTTTAAACGCACCTTGTTTTGTCTTTCAGATGCAGGATGCAGCGCCGAAGGCCTCCGGAGCGTGTGAAGAGTTGGTAAGCTTTTGTCTTTCAGATGCCGGAATGCAGTGTGAAGACCTCCGGAGCGCACGAAGAGTAGGTAAGCCTTTGTCTTTCAGACGCCGGAATGCTAACCTGTTCTTTCTTGTCTTTATAGGTGTTGCTGAAGACTGGATTCAGGATGGTAAGCCTTTTTCCTTAGGCCCAGGATCCGATGCAGAAGACACGATGAGCGTTCTGCTGCAGAGGATGCAGAATAACGCAAAGCAAGATTCATCCACCGGGTGTGGTTTAAATAGCCTCCTGTAGTGCTTAGGTGTCTCCTTCCACAGCCACGCATTGGTAAGAAAAGAGTTCCTGCTTTCCAGAAGAGTTCCAGTGTTCTGAATCTAGGGAGTGGCTCCTGCCCCACCCAACAGGAAAAGTAGTTCCAAACAGAAGAGGATCAGAGGCTCAGCTGGCAGGCAAGTAAGCAGCATGGTCTGCTGCAGGTAAGTCCACCCAAGCATTATGAGCCCGGCGCTTCCAGCGCTGGGACTGGGCATATTTATGAGCCTGGTGCCACTGGCGCCAGGACTGGGTCCAAAAGGTCCCAATTGGGACTGGTTGGCCCTCGGAACCTGGGTTATGGATCTGCTTCCAAGGGAGTTGGGAAAACCCTGACCTTTTGGAAGCAGAGATCATGACAGTACCCCCCCTGAAGGCCCCTCCCAAACCGGGCTTCTCCGGGGGTTTTGGCTTGTCAGGAAATGTTCGGTGAAATCTTTTGATTAGGCGAGGAGCGTGGACATATTCAGCAGGTTCCCAGGATCTCTCTTGGGGGCCGTAGCCTTTCCAGTCAATTAGGTAAAATAGTTTAGATTTGGAGATCTTGGAGTCCAGAATGCTTTTGACTTCAAACTCGAGTTCTCCATCAACTAGGATGGGTTTTGGAGATTTAGTTAGTCGGGTTTGAGGTTGCACGGGTTTTAATAGAGAGACGTGGAAGACCGGATGTATCTTCATGTGCGGGGGCAAGTCCAACTTGACCGCTACTGGGTTTACTATGGTAGTGATGGAATAGGGACCAAGGTATCTTGGGTTGAATGTGCGTGGCCCTTTTAGAGGTAGATATTTGGTGGATAACCAGACTTGGTCCCCTACTTGATATTGAGGGGCTTCCTTCCGATGTTGATCTGCTCCTTTCTTGTATTGTTCTTTAGCCCTTTGAAGGTGAAAAACAGCTTCCTTAAAGGCTTGGGTGATTGTAGAATGCAGGTAGTCTACTGCTGGTGTTTCAAGATCTTGGAGGGGATCCAACTCCGAGGTTCGAGGGTGACTGCCGTACAAAAGAAAAAACGGTGTTTTCCCAGTTCCCGAATGGACAGAGTTATTGTAGGCATATTCGGCTATCCAAAGGATGTCTTTCCAAGTTTTTTCAGTTTGTTGCAGCATGCAGCGTAAATACTGTTCCAGAGTTTGATTGGTCCTCTCGGTTTGTCCGTCGGTCTGAGGGTGGTGACTGGTCGATAGTCTCACATCAATTTGAGCCGACCGACAGCAACTTCTCCAAAAATGAGAAATAAATTGACTACCTCGATCCGAAATTAGAACCAAAGGAAAACCGTGTAGTCGGACGATGTTTTCGAGAAATTCTCGGGCCAGAGTTGCTGCTGTTGGCAAGCCTTTGAGCGGAATGAAATGCGCCATCTTGGAGAATAAGTCCACGATTACTAGAATCGTATTGTATCCGGAGCATGGAGGTAGATCGGTGATGAAGTCCATAGAAAGCGTATGCCAAGGGCGAGGTGGGATGTCAATAGGGCGTAAGAGGCCTGCTGGTCTTTCCTTTTGACTCTTGTTTTGGGCGCATACTCCACAGGACATTATAAAGTCTCTGATATCTTTTTTCCAAGACGGCCACCAGAAGTAGCGCTTGATCTTTTCTGAGGTCTTGGCCATACCGGGATGACCTTCCATTAAAGAATCGTGATAACAGGAGATTACTTTTTTCTGTAAATCTGTGCTGGGTAGGTATAATCGTTCTTGGAAATACAATAAGTTGTCCTTTACTGCAAAGTCCTTTCCCTGCAGATGCCAATTCTGTATGTCTGCTGGAGTTACAAGTTGCCTGGCTTTATCCTTAACTTCCTCTATGGATTCTGTGGCGATTACACCCAGAATTCTTTGTTCGGGAATGATTGGTACAGGTTTAGGGTTGATCAAGTGTTCTTCCACTCCCATCCGAGAAAGGGCATCAGCTTTACCGTTCTTTGTACCAGGTCGATAGGTAATTATGAAGTCAAACTCGGCAAAGAATAATGCCCAACGGAGTTGTCTAGAGGATTGGGCTTTTGCGGTTTTCAAATATTGCAGGTTTCGGTGATCCGTAATCACAGTAACGGTGTGTCGGGCCCCCAGCAGATAATGCCGCCAAGCCTTAAAGGCAGACTTGATAGCCAGAAGTTCCTTGTCAGTAATCGTGTAATTGATTTCAGGAGGCGAGAATTTGCGGGACCAAAATGCCACGGGATGCAACTGATTGGTTACCGGGTCCTTTTGTGATAGAACTGCCCCCATGGCAAGGCTTGAAGCATCAGTTTCCACGATGTAGGGGAGTTCGGGGCGAGGGTGTTTTAAGATTGGTGCAGAGATAAATTTAGTCTTCAAATCCTGGAAAGCTTGTTCCGCCTCGGTAGACCATTCAAAACGTTTGTTTTTCTTTAACAAGGCAGTGATGGGCTGGACTATTGGAGAGAATTCGGGGATAAACCTGCGGTAAAAGTTAGCGAAGCCTAACATGCTTTGCACACCTTTTACGGAGGATGGTGATGGCCATTTGAGAACTGCATCGACCTTCTTTGAATCCATACGTACTCCGCCAGGTGATAATATGAATCCCAAGAATTCAACTTCAGTCACGTTGAAAACACATTTTTCCAACTTAGCGAAATGTTTGTGTTGACGCAATCTTTCGAGGACCATTTTCACATGTTTTCGATGTTCAGATTCCGATGAAGAATAAACGAGGATGTCGTCAATGTAAACAACAACACACACATCTATGAGCTCTCTGAGGACATCGTTCATAAAATATTGAAAGGCGGCCGGGGCATTGCAAAGTCCGAAGGGCATGACCTGATATTCAAATAGCCCGTACTTGGTGCGGAAGGCAGTCTTCCATTCATCGCCCTCTTTTACTCGTACCAAGTGGTAAGCTCCTCTAAGATCCAGCTTTGTATATATGCATGCTTTTCTGACTTGGTCCAGGAGTTCAGGGATCAAAGGTAACGGATATCTATTCTTAACGGTGATCTGGTTCAGGGAGCGATAATCGATACAAGTTCTAAGGTCTCCTTCCTTTTTTGGAACGAAGAACAAAGCTGAAGAAGCAGGGGACTTGGAAGGACGAATAAACCCATTCGCCAGGTATTGATCCAGGTATTGTCGAAGGTGAAGGTTCTCAGGCTCGGTGAGGGCATAAATTCTACTACAAGAAGGAGTAGATCCAGGTATCAGGTCTATCTGGCAGTCATAAGACCTATGAGGAGGTAGAGTGTTAGCCTGATCCTTCCTGAAAACATCTTGGTATTCAAGGTATTCGGGAGGTAACTGGGGAGTCTCTGAAGAAATTGCTGCCAGTGCAACACCAGGTGGAGGGTGACAAGTAGAGACACATTCTGGAAACTGGACCGTTCTTGCTCGCCAATCGATCAGAGGATTGTGTTTCTCTAACCAAGGTATTCCTAGAATAATCTGAAACTGAGGGGCTTTGATCACATCGAACACAATCTTCTCATGGTGTCCATCTTGACTTACTAGCGTCACCTCTTGAGTGGTATGCGTTACAGGCCCGGAGGCTATCTCCGTACCATCCACTGTAGTAATGACGTCCTTTACAGCCTTGGGACAAAGAGTTAGATTCATCCTCAAAACCATTTCATGATCCACATAATTGCCGATGGCATCGCTGTCGACGTAAGCTTCAATTGCATGTAATCGATCCGGATTATCAGGGCTAATGAGGACCATAGGTATCACGAAATGCGAGGTCACGGAACTGGTTTTCACGCTCGGCAAGAGGACCTCTATTCTTGTCGGGCGAGGTCGTTTCCCTGCTCAGAGTTTGTAACTTTGGTAACTGCAGCTCCTACTGCCTTCTTGGCAGGTTTCACCGGACAGTCTCGAAGAAAGTGCCCTGAGTTTCCGCAATATAGGCATAATTGCAACTGTTTTCTCCTTTCCCGCTCCTTTTGTGTTAGAGGACCTTTCAGACCCCCTATTTGCATGGGTTCCTACTGAGTCTACTCCTTTGGAAGGAGTTGGAGGTTTGGAAAATACTCGAGCATCAAACTTAGAACGGTCGGCCTTCCTGTTCTACAGTCTATGATCTATTTGAACGACCAAGTCTATATAATCCGAACAGTCTTGTGGGGGATTCACTACTTGGGCTAAAACGTCTTTGAGCTCTCCACGTAGACCTCTATAAAACAGCGTAATCCTTTTGTCCTCAGGCCATTGAGTTTCGACTATTAGTCTATTGAAAGATGCAATATAAGCCAAAAGGTCTTGATTACCCTGTCGCAACGAAAGAAGCTCATTGTCCAAGGCCTGCCCCTGTGAATGTCTTGCGAACAGTTTTTCCATACTAAGCTGAAAGGCTGAAAATCATGGAGAACCGGATCATCTTGATTAACTAGAGGGATCGACCAGTCTGCCGCATTGCCACTAAGGTACGAAAGTACAAAAGCTACTTTAGCTTGATCAGTTGGAAAGGCTGCTGGCCGGCATAAGAAGTGCAACCGGCACTGATTGATAAATACTGCAAACCCCTTTGGGTCACCAGAAAATCGTTCGGGCGGAGCCAGAGGTACATTCCCAGGTAGGTTGATCTGCACTGGATTCATAGAGGATGTTGAAGGAAGATTTGCCCCTGATGCGGGTAACGGGGTTTGTCCGGCTTGTGACTGTAGCAATTGTCTAGCAAGACCGTCTGTTCTCTCCTTGGAAATAATTAGTTCCCTTCTTAGAGCATTCGTTTCCTGACGAGCTGCATGCACTTCCGCCCTTAGTTCCCCAAGTAACCGGGCAAGGTGGTCAGTATCCGAGGTTTCCATAGCGCCTGGGCGAGAGTTTTGCGGTAGGCTTTGCGTTCTGTAACGCTCACCTGATTCTCGCTGAGGCGCCGGTCTTGACTGGGCGACTACCGTATCTTCAAAGGTGATGTGTAGCACCCGGTTGGCTCTTTGGGCTGGACCTCTGTGCACTGTATGCCTGACTTCAAGAGTAAGATGTCTTAGGTAAGTGAATGCCGAGCTCTCCATCTGCCTCGGGGCAGGGTGCTGTAACCAATTTCTTCACTGGATCGGTAGCGCAGGCCTCTTGACTTCAGAGGACTGCTGTCCGTCGTTTACTGCACGAACTGTAAGTTTCGAGTAATTCTATTGTCTTTAAAGTCTTTATTAATGATGTCTCTTGTTTTGCAGGTTCCGGCGATGGCGGATGACGGGCTGAAGTGAGTTGAAGATGGAGTCCGTGTGATGAATAGAAGCGCCTGGAAGCACGTAAGTAAGCGCTTGTTGCCTGCTTCACGATGCGCTCTAACTGTCTTTTATTTTGCAGGTACGAGTTCGGAGGGGCTGCAGGGTGCCGGAATACCCACTGGATTAGAGTAATGGCACGTGAGTATTAAAGTTCCCCAATGTCTTTAAACGCACCTTGTTTTGTCTTTCAGATGCAGGATGCAGCGCCGAAGGCCTCCGGAGCGTGCGAAGAGTTGGTAAGCTTTTGTCTTTCAGATGCCGGAATGCAGTGTGAAGACCTCCGGAGCGCACGAAGAGTAGGTAAGCCTTTGTCTTTCAGACGCCGGAATGCTAACCTGTTCTTTCTTGTCTTTATAGGTGTTGCTGAAGACTGGATTCAGGATGGTAAGCCTTTTTCCTTAGGCCCAGGATCCGATGCAGAAGACACGATGAGCGTTCTGCTGCAGAGGATGCAGAATAACGCAAAGCAAGATTCATCCACCGGGTGTGGTTTAAATAGCCTCCTATAGTGCTTAGGTGTCTCCTTCCACAGCCACGCCTTGGTAAGAAAAGAGTTCCTGCTTTCCAGAAGAGTTCCAGTGTTCTGAATCTAGGGAGTGGCTCCTGCCCCACCCAACAGGAAAAGTAGTTCCAAACAGAAGAGGATCAGAGGCTCAGCTGGCAGGCAAGTAAGCAGCATGGTCTGCTGCAGGTAAGTCCACCCAAGCATTATGAGCCCGGTGCTTCCAGCGCTGGGACTGGGCATATTTATGAGCCTGGTGCCACTGGCGCCAGGACTGGGTCCAAAAGGTCCCAATTGGGACTGGTTGGCCCTCGGAACCTGGGTTATGGATCTGCTTCCAAGGGAGTTGGGAAAACCCTGACCTTTTGGAAGCAGAGATCATGACACCACCCTAAGCCAGCAAATTCAAACAGCCTGAGCAATATCTACACCCCATTGATTCCTATAACCAGTCCTGATCCCAGCATTTGCAGGCTCTGCCATCATACAGCTTCTGATCACTCACAGCATTTAGCGGTCAGAGAGACTAACACCACCACTGAGCTGTGGGACTGAAGCACTTGGGAGGACAATGGCGGAAATTCTTAAGAGCTCAAAGCAGCCTGACATCCCAATGCTGCGGTGACATCCTAACCCCAAAAAAGGAAAAAAGGGGGAACACGAGGAAGTTCAGATTGCTGGGGGAGAAATGGCCCCCAGTAGCAATTCACTCATGCAATCGGTGACTAAATCGGACCTCCAGGACCTACTGGCAGCGATAACGGGGAAGTATCAGAAGGGAATGGAGGAAGTCATGAAAAATATATCTACACTAGATAAAAGCATGGAGGAGGTGGAGGGTAGAATGGCGGATATAGAGAACAATCTCTGTGAGCAAGCGGTTGAGATTGAAGAGGGAATGGGCAGAATAACAGCCCTTGAAACACGATGTAAGTTACTGGAACTAAAACAAGAAGATGCAGAGAACCGCTCTACACGGAACAACATCAGAACTGGAAAACTTCACAAAGGACTTGTTCAGCTTCATACTAACACTGCCAGATAGCGCCCTGCTGGAGATTGGTAGAGTACATTGAACCAGGTCTAAACAAGCCTTCTCTACTCCCCCGGACGTGCTGGCAAGGGTGCATTTTTACAAGGTAAAAGAGGAAATAATGCTTGAGGCAATTCAGGGGTGCAACCATACTGTTCTACCAGACTTGGAAAACAGCACACTACCGAGGAGGAAGGCCCTGAAGCATCTCAGAGAATGGTTACAGGAAAGGAAAGTCCCATAGTAGGGGAGCTTCCCCACTTCGCTGAACTTCACTTGGGAGTGCAAACATTGGCAAATCCATAACCCGAAAGAGGCAGAAAAACTTCTAGTCCTGAGGAGGAGAGCGGGAAGGCAGAAAGAGGAGCGACGTACCAGGAACAAACAGGGATAGCTACTACAGCAGGTTGGTCTCGGGCAGAAAGAAGGTGCAAGATCCGGGGTCCACCCCAAAGAACAAGAAACCGGATAAAGTCTGAGCATGGTGTCCTCCCCGACGACTACATATGACTCTCCAATTGTCCTCAGCCTCAAAGACACAAGACAGGCCGTAGGAACCATACAGCAATATGTGTTGTCCCATCATATGAGGCCTCAACCTGCCTGTGACAGATCTCTCTTTCATCTTTTAGGGTTGGCCCAGGCCTGGGACTGAATGCAAGTACTGAATGAGCTGCGGGTGATACCCTAGACTCTTGAGATAAGTTTAATCGCCTAAGAATCATTATGTTTTGCCAAAGGTTACGCAAGGGGCTCAGTTAGCCCCCAAGAGGGTCGGTGGCGAGCCAGGGCCATATACCCCATAGGTTGATGGCTAAACTCCCCACTTCAAGTTATGGGGGGGGATGAAGGGGAGGAGGGTGGGAAAGAGGAGGGCTTGCGGGGGGAGTGGTAAAAATGTTTATGAGTTCAGAGGCGTATAAATGCAATAAAACATTAACAACCCTAACAAACACTAGTGCAGTCAATTGGGGAAAGTTAAGGTTCTTCATAAGGGATTTTAAGGGCAGGGGTCCACAACAGAGTGGAAAACATATCGGGAACCGTGGCAACTGACACAGGGAGGGAAATACGAATAATAACATGAAATGTGCAGGGCCTTAACTTCCCGGGTAAGAGTAGGTCTGTGGAATGGAGGTTAGCCCAACTGTCTGCAGACATTGTGTGACTAAACGAAACCCACCTCCTGGAGGCAGATGAGAAACAAATTAATTTTAATAGATTCAAGAGGTGCTACTTCATCACAGCAGGTGATAAAAAGCGAGGCGTAGCCCTCCTTTTTAGCGAGAATGTCCCCCTAACACGAGTCACTGTGAAACGGGATCCTATGGGTAGATTCTTAAGGGTTACCTTCTTGAACAACCACTTACAGTAACTTCCATTTGAAAGACACACAAGACCGGTTCCTACACAATATGATACTGATCATCCTAACATTCACTGAAGGCCACCTCATGATTGAGGGTTTCTTCAATCTAGCCCCTTGCCCACAAATTGACAAAACACTACCTCCAACAAGGGTGGATTTCTCCTGAGCCATAGGGCTAGCTGAATTTCTCAGGGAAACAGGGACGGTGGACATTTGGAGGCTCGCTAGCATGGGTACAATTGACTTTACCTTCTACTCACATGTGCACAAAGTTTTCTCCAGAATATATCTGATCTTGATGTCTAGTGTCCTTTTCCCCTGCATGGAGAGGATACAAATTCACCCAAGAGCACTAACTGACCATGCACCTGTCACGGAGGATCTGCTAATTCACAGCTTCTCAAACCCCCCCAGAGATACTGGAAGCTACAGGACTCCATCTTGCTAGATACCTTAATTAGGAACAAACTAGCTGAGTCTCTTGCCCACTGTTTCAGGGAAAACATATCAGCGGAAATCCCCTTGGCCACGGTCTGGGATGCTATGAAGCCAGTGGTGCGAGGGGTTTTAAACAGTGCCGCAGCTCTGCAAAGACGGACCACTCAACTTCAGCATACTATACTAGAAGAGAGAGTGGAGGAGCTAGAAAAGAGCTTTTTAAAATGCCAATCGACCAAAGGGGATAGGGACCTCAAGAAAGCAAAAAACGCCAGAGAGATTTACTTAGCCGATAAATCAGCCAAATCGGTAGCATACACCAAGCAACACTGTAACATAAATCGTAGTAAAGCAAACCACCTGCTAGCCTATAAGATGAAAAAAGTCCATATGAGAAATAATATTTTAAAACTCAAGGGGGTGGATGGAGATAATGGTAAATCACCATAGAGAAATCATGTTGGGTCCCCTACAGAACCCAAGGCTCAATTTCACTATTTGGGATCCATCCGAAAAGATACCCCTCTGTTCAGCTGCATGCCTTAGAATGGCTGATCACAACAGAGGAAACGGTGGAGGCAATACAATCTCTAAAGAGCGCTGCCCTGGGTCCCGATGGGCTCACGGCTCGGTTTTACAAGGTATTTGCCCATATTCTAGCCACGCAGCTTCCCACCCTATTCAGTTCCTTCCTAGTAACGGCAGTATCACCCCATCTATGGAAGAAACATTGACAGTTCTCGCCCATAAACTATGTAAGGACCCGAGCACTGCGACTCATACGGGCCAATCACTTTAGTGAATAATGATGCAAAGATCTTTTCTAAGATCTTGGCAGCCAGGCTATGGACGGTTCTCCCTGAATTAATTCACCCGGATCAGATAGGGTTCATTCCTGGACGTAACATCCAAGACAATATCAGACGCACCATCAATTTTATAGAAATTGCCACTAGAACGGGCTCGCAACTGGTCATCATTTCCCTTGACACACACAAGGTGTTCGACTTGCTAGACTGGGGACACATTAGTCAAACACTGTCCCATTTTGGTTTCGGCCCCACCTTTATAAAGTGGTCCATGCCAACCACCAGCATCCCACCACATCCCTAAGGGTGAACGCCACAAGGTCAGACACGATTAACATCTCCAGAGGTACTCGACAAGGCTGGCAATTATCACCATTGATATTCGCAATTTCAATTGAACCATTTTCCATCAAGTTCTGCCAAAACATATGCATACAGGGCTTGAAAGTGGGAAAACACGATTACAAGCCTGCCATGCACGCGGACAATGTCCTACTCACCCTAACTCAGCCAGACAGCTCGATGGAGGCCCTATGGCAAGAAATTGAGGCATTTGGCAACGCATCAGGCTTCAAGGTTAATTACTCAAAATCTGAGGCCTTGCGAACTAACATTTCACAAAAGCACTCCACTCCCGGCATGCCTCCCCAAGGATTTACTCGGTATAGGGAGGGGGGGGGCTAGTACGGGTACCAGACTTCCTGGTCAATGGGATTCCTTTAACATTCGAAGAGTGTAAAATAAAATTCCAGGTGTTGGAGGCCGAAAGATTCCATTACACACAATTAAGGCACTGGTTATCACATAGCGCCATGAGGTCTGATGGAGGGAAGGACCTAACTGCTCTAGAGCGCACCTTGACAACATCACCTCCCTAGGACAAAGTTTCAACCCTATACCGGTTACTCGATAAATCTGCAGCAGATGTATCAGGGGCCAGAACAGTAGACACTGCCACAAATGGCATGACAGACTCAAGTAACCATAAGATCAGGCCTTTAGAATGGGTCGGCTTCACCTGAAGGCTCAGGGGGTCCCGGGTGGATAGCTCAGCTGCAACATGTTTGCCTTGGAAGCAAGATGACACAGAGCAACACAGGTTCGATTCCTGGGTCTGCGCTTAAACACCTCTGGGTATTGAGCGCGTTATAAATAGGGAACTAAAACTAAAACTAAACTAAAATAAGGGACAGTTTCCCTTCTTCAACAAGCGCCAACCAATCAGTTTGCTCACTGGTGTAGAAGGGCTCCGGGGCACCGATCTCGATATTAATAGCTACAGCAGTAGTGGCAGCCATTTTAGAAAGGTTTTCAGCATTGTAAATACTCACTGCAGGGAGTAGGGTGCAGGGGGCCCAGGGTCTTCCTCGTGTTGTTGCCATACTCCTGTGCATATATCATCAGGACTTGGCAGGACAGGCTCCAGTAGCATTAAGATTGGTCCGTTAGAATGGGCCGGCTTCATCTGCTGACTCAAGGAGTTTTCACCTTCCATCCCATCAGGTCGCTCGTGGGTGCAGGAGGGCTCCGGGGCACTTATCTCGATCGGAATGGGTGCAGCAGTAGCGGTGGCCATTTTAAAAGGGTGTTCAGCATTGTGAATACTCACTACAGGTAACAGGGGTGCAGGGGTCCCAGAGACTCTGCCATGTTGTTGCATCACACCTGTGCAGATATGATCAGGACAAGGCATGACAGGCTCAAGTAGCCTTAAGATCGGGCGATTAGAATAGGTTGTCTTCCCCTGCAGGTTCAGGGAGGGATTCCCCTCTTCAACAAGCACCATCTGCTCATGTCGCTCGTGGGTGGAGGGGGGCTCTGGGACACATATCTCAGTTTGAATGGCTGCAGCAGTAGTGATGGCCATTTAAGAAGGGTTTCCGTCATCGTGAATGCTCACTGAATGCTCACTGCAGGCAATCGCATGAAAAGGAACAAAAAAGAATATTGTGTTGTCCCCTGTATTATACAGTAATATAGATGCTGGTGATACAATCCACAGACTTCATATCTATTATATGGCAGGGGAGAATGATTTTTAGGTTTACATATTAAATATAGAAATTAGGAAGTTACAGGACAGTAGGGTACACTGGTAAAAACCTACGAAATTCACTGAACACACTTTGTTAAAGGGACATCGTGGTTAAGTTGCACTAAAGAAAATATGAAATTCAGTGAAACAAATTTCGTTAAAGGGGCATTATGGTTAAGTCGCACTAAAAAGTAACCCATGCAATGCAGTGAAAAAACTTTAGTTAAAGGGATGCTATGGTTGCAAAGTAAAATCGAAAAATAAACAAGAATTTTGCCAGCTATGCAACCCTAACTACTGCTACTGCCATGCACTGCTAAGACTAACACCAAGGAAATTAAAGATGGCATCAGAAATTATTGAAAAAACCTTAGTTAAGGTGAAGTTAAGTTGTGCAACAAAACCCTTAAGATTCTGCAGAAGTGGGAAGTCATGACCGTATTAACTCGGCCCGCTCCTGTTGATGTCCGCCATAATACTATGTCCCTCATAATGCCATTTAGTATGTCAATGTGTATCCCTTCTCTAATAATATGTTTGTGGTCATGTGCTTTGCAATGGGAACGTGCTGTGTTAAGCTGGTCATGAATACCCAAATCTGTTGAATTTCAAGGGTTTTGTTGCAACTTGACTGCACCGTAACTATGGTTTTTCAGTGAATTTAAAGGGTTTTCTTATACCATAGCTTTTTTATGGGCCACTAGCCTTAGGCTGTGTCCTCTGTTCATGGTCCCCTAATATGTTTCTTTTGGAACCACTAGGTGGCAAAGTCTTTTGCCCCAAGGCCACTGTGCATGTCTTTCGGGCCCACTGGATATTATAAAACACTACCTTTCATTCTTCCTCACTAGCTATAGCCTTTGCCCATGAACATTGATCCCGGCCTTCAGCCATGACCCCTTTACATGTTACCCCAATAGCTTTCTTCTGATCCCACTAGCCATGTGGGACCATAGCCATTTCTATAACTATGGTTATCTCAGAAACGTACTACAAATAACCCTGTTTATACGTAAACACCCTTCAAATAACCGTGGTTATCTGTATAAAGAATGCAAAATCCAAAACTTGCCCTCCAGGTACTCACCAAGTGCCCCTATCCTCTTTCCATACTCCCTACACTCCCATCATGTCTTTTTGCCTCCCTAGCCCTCTCCCATTTCCCCCAACACTTGTCATTTTGTGTGACACATTTTCATTCCTGATCCTGTTTTCTACTATAACTGTGGTTATCCGCAGTGTAACCCCAGTTATATGAAAATATTGGAGTTCTAAACTTGGTCCTTAGCCCCCCACCAATGCCACAATTTCTCATGGTGTCCTCTTTCCCCCTCCCCACCTCTAGCAGGTTGAAATTGCATCCTTTTTCCTTTCCTCCTCCAAATGGCATTTTACCCCTTTTCATTTCAGCTAACCCCGGTTTTACCCGTTAGGACCACGGTTATCTCTTGCATCAAACAAAACACCATGGGAGATAGAGCTATAATTTGGGGAAAAAGCGAGCACCCCCTTCTGCATCAAAAACTGGACAGAATAATGGCACACCCTTACCGGAAATCGAATCATGCCCAAAGTTGTTTCGTATCTGGTCCAATTCAGTCCAGCAGTTTTTTCTGCACGCTGCACAGACATTTTGACCCACTTTCTATGGAGAAATGAATGGGAGTGTTAGGCAGAAACCTGTGCAGTTCTCTTAGGGACCACTGCAAAAGATTTAGGACTGCAGGTGGTTGGCAGTAAACCCAATTGGTAGCAGTCTGTACCACCCAGATTTACCTGGTAGCTGTGGCTGAGCAGTCAGACTTCTCTCAAAATGAGTTAGGCATTATATAGAGTATACACAATAGGTACAGAGATACAGTAGCACAAGCAAACACTGAGCAGAGCATTGGTGTAAAAGTATATAAGTATTTATCTAAAGACACAATTGTAAATTACACTAGCACAAAAAGAGGTAAGTAAATTCAACACACAGTCACTATTATATATATACAACCCTGATTACTTATTAGACAAGTCTTAGTGAGAAACACCACTTATTTTCAGACAGAGGTGAGCGCTTAACCTAAGATGGCACTCTAATAAGTTATGAAAAAAGGGAGGGAAAAGGCAGAGTTATGAAAGCACACAATTTCAATGCTTTTAAAAAAAACCACAGTGAGGCAGGGTAGGCAAAGTCTACTGGAGAGCAAGGAAGTTCAAATGCCAGGCCCACTCTTAGAGAGAGAGCAAGCAAAATGTGTCCAGGATCACACAGTAGGGTTTTGCCCAAAGAGTCTTTGTCGATAGTTCACAAAAGATTGAGACCAAGTCAGGAAAAGTTAGTTAACAGGCCCCAGGCTAACCCAGGTTAGAAAGTCGAGGATTTACTGTCACCCCGAACGATCTGTCGCAAGGGAAGCCAGGCAGGACACAGTACCTGAAATGCGAAGAACGCTCCAGCGGGGGCAGTTGTTTCTGGCAGCGGGTGCAAGTCAGTGTTTCGTCCAGAGGAAGAGGAGGTCTCGACGTGGAGGAAAGATGAAGGTCGTTGCACTGCCAGGGAAGAAACCAGCCGGGGAGTTCGCCGGTTAAAAGGTACTACCCTTTTATTCGCGGTAGTGGTAAACCGTGGTATCCCGGTTGCCGGGGTGCTTGGCACAGGCAAGGCGGCCATGAGTTGATCCAGGAAAGCGAAAAGACGGGCAAACTGGTTATCCCCACCAGTCAAAGGAGAAAGACTCTCCAGACTGGAGATCTCCTCTGTCGTCGGGAAAAGTGGTGAGATGGTTCAGCAGGGCTCCACCGGTGGTGTTGTCGTTGCAGGTCGGCTCGGCTTCTTCCTCCTCAGATTCTTTCGCGACTTCTGAAGTTCCAGTCCCCAAAAGCCCTGCTTTTATGCAGAAAACACCCATTCATCAGTCCTAGCTGTCACTCAAACATGCTAAGTGGTGAACCGGGCGGCTCACCACTGGGCCAATCACACAAGAGTGTGACTTGAGTTGCCGAGGCAACTAAGTCCAGGGTGCCTAAACACCCTCCCACACCCCCTGTAGTACCCAGAGTGGCACCACTTTTGGAGGCTTCTGTGGAGAAGCCCACCAAAAAGTGGAACAAAGGGCTCGACTTGGGTTGGAGTCACAGAACCGAACCCAAACACCATTTTGGAACCGAGTTTTGGCAAAAAATACCAACCAGTGAATTGATATTAATTTAATAAACCGGCGGTATGTTCGAGGCTATATTAAAAAGTGGTAGCCTCGAACAATGGGAAAATCCCATAGGAATATATTTGCGGTCGAATATAAAAAGTAGTATCCACTGCCACCAGCCAAAACTCGGTCGGGGGGACTGGACAGTGCCCCCTCGAACAACAGATCCCAGGGCAATCGAATTGCCCCGAACAGTACGTCCACAATATGATGGTTTGTACTGGTTCTGTTCACAATTTAAGACTAGTGAAGCCAATGGTGACTTTACATGCCCTGGGAGACAGTAGTCAGTCCCAGGGTATGGAGTCTATTTTTGGGGGTCGCTACGACACCCCTGGGTTACTGCACGGAGGGTGTTGTGTAACCCACATACCAAAAACACATGAAGCCCTATGGGGTAAAGGACCCCATAGCCCATAAAACACATACAATGTCAAAGGAACACCTCAAATCATGTCTAAGAGTGTGAGAAAAAGAGTCTCACTCTTAGCAGGAGAAAAAAATAAACCCCAAAAATCCAGAAAAGCTGCTGGGGGATTCACTAGGTTTGGGAAATTAGCCTTAACAGAGAATTCTCCTTAACACTCGCCCCCCCCCCCCCCAGACTAAGGGACAGGAGGATTTAATCCACTCCTGGAGGAATCTCATACCTCTAGTCGATGACATACATCCTAGAGAGACCATCAGCATTTTGGTGGTGACACCCTGAACTGTGCTCAATGGTGAAATCAAACCCTTGCAGGCAGATTGACCATCTCAATAGTTTTGGATTTTCCCTTTGCATTTGCAGCAACCATCTCACAGGTTGGTGGTCAGTCTGAATGACAAAATTAGAACCATACAAGTATGGCCTAAACTTCTTCAGTGCCCACACAATAGCAAAACATTCTCTTTCAATAGTTGCCCACCTTGTCTCAGGATCCTTCAGCTTTCTGCTGATGAAGCAAATGGGGTGCTCCCTACCTTTCTCATCCAGTTGGCTAAGGACTGCACCTATACCTACATTAGAAGCATCTGTCTGCACAATGAAAGTTTGGTGATAGTCAGGAGCTCTCAATAATGGTGCTTGGCAAATAGCTTTCTTCAGGTTTTCAAAGGCCTGATTGCATTCCTCATTCCATTTGACCTTCTTAGGGAATTTTGGAGAGGAGATTACATTCAGTGGAGAAGCTATGGTCCCATAGTTCTCTATGAAATTCCTGTAATACCCAGTGAGGCCTAGGAAGGCTCTCACCTGGGTTTGAGTAGTAGGTGTTGTCCAATTTTACACAACTTCAATCTTACTGAGCAAAGGCCTTATTTCTCCACCTCCTACCTCATGCCCAAGGTAGACCACTTTACTCTGACCAATCTGGCATTTACTTGCCTTTATGGTCAGATTGGCCTGTGCAAGAGCCTGCAAAACATGTCCCAGGTGGTTAACATGCTCTTCCCAGGATTGGCTGAATACTGCAATGTCATCCAAGTATGCCATGTGGAAGTCCTCCATCCCAGCCAGAACCTGATTTACCATCCTTTGGAATGTTGCAGGTGCATTCTTCAATCCAAAAGCCATAACCATAAATTGTTATAAGCCAACTGGGGTAGAGAATGCAGTTTTCTCCTTGGCATGGTCTGTCAGGCCTATTTGCCAATAGCCTGACATAAGGTCAAATGTGCTGAGGAACTTGGCTAAACCAAGTCTATCCACCAACTCATCTGTCCTTGGCAAAGGGTGGGCATCAGTCTTGGTGACTGCATTAAGAGCTCTATAATCCACACAGAATCTCAATTCTTTGGATCCTGCCTCTGGCACTAACACAACTGGGCTAGACCATGGACTAGTAGAGAGCTCTATTACCTAGAGATCAAGCACCTTCTTGACCTCCCCTTTGATGTGGGTCCTTACATTTTCTGACATTTTATATCCTCTGCTTTTGACTGGCAGACGGTCACCAGTGAGTATATCATGCTGTCCCAAGGGGTCAAGCCTGGTGAAAGTGAGAACAGAGAGGCAAACTGATTTAACATGGCTTTGCACTCTTCTTGTTGCTCAGGGGTCAGATTTGAAGAGAGATTTACTCCTTCAATCTTTTCGTCCAAGGGTAAGCCTCTGAGGAGATCAGGGAGAGCTTCACTCTCTTCTTCCTCTTCTGTTAAAGCTAGAAGCAAGGCTCCTACTTCAGGCCTGGAGACATAGGCCTTCAGTCGGTTGGTGTGGAAGACTCTGGGAGCCTCCTTGGGATTGCCCAAGTCCACCAGATAGTTCACCTCTACAAGTATACCAACAACCTTGAAGGGTCCCATCCATTTATCTTGCAAGGCCCTCTGCCTTGTTGGGATCATAACTAGAACTAGCTGGTCTTGAGTGAACACAACCATGTTAGCCTTTTGGTCATGCCAATGCTTGACCAACGCTTGTCCAGCTTTCAGGTTATCACTAGCTTCTGCCATAATTTGTGACATTTTCCTCCAGAGACCTATCACATAGTCAGTCACTCTGACTGGCTTGGGGGAAGGAGCACTCTCCAACCCCTCCTTAATCAGGGCCAATCGACCCCTGACTGGATGGTCATAAAGAAGTTCAAAGGGAGAATAACGTACTCCCTCCTGAGGGACTTCTCTATAAGCAAAGAGAAGGCATGGCAATAGAAGGTCCCACTTTCTTTTAAGGGGATCTTCTAGAGCACCTATCATGCTCTTCATGGTTCTGTTGAACCTTTCTACCAATCCGTTTGTCTGAGGGTGGTAGGCGGTAGAGAACTTGTAAGTAACTCCACAGGTTTTCCACATGGCTTTCATGTAATGGGACATAAAACTTGACCCCCTGTCAGAGATTACTTCGTTAGGAAACCCAACCCTGGTAAAAATACCAAGGAGGGCCTTAGCCACAGCCTGAGCTGTAACAGTCCTCATAGGAATTGCCTCAGGGTACCTAGTAGCATGGTCTACCACAACAAGGATAAACCTGTTGCCTGAGGAGGTTGGGGGATCAAGGGGACCAACAATGTCAATCCCTACCTTCTCAAATGGGACTCCCACAACTGGGAGAGGCACTAAAGGTGTCACATTCTTGGAACCAACCTTACCAGAAGTCTGGCAGGTGTGGCAGCTCTTGCAAAACCTATCTACCTCAGCCCCCATCTTTGGCCAATAAAAGTAGAGTGAGAGCCTTTCCTTGTTCTTCTTGAAACTCAAGTGACCAGCCAAAGGAATCTCATGGGCCAGTTGCAAGAACTGTTGTCTGTTTTCTTGAGGTACTACAAGCCGCTTGTAGTCTCCAGGTGCAGACTCAGTTGGTTCACTGTAGAATAGGCCATCTTCCCAGTGCAACCTATACTTCCCAGGCTCTTGCCCATCAGCCTGAGAAGCTGCCTGTTGGCGCAGACCTTCCAGAGTTGGACATTCTCTCTGTCCCTTACTGAAGTCTGCCCTGTTGGGTCCACCTTCTGCCAGGAAAGACTGCAGCTCAGGATGGTCAACAGGATCCAGATCTCCAATGAGTTCTTGGCCTTCCACTAGCTGTTCTTCAGAGTCTAGCTCAATCACACAGGGTTGGACCTCCCTCTCAGCCTCAGCTGGAGGTGGAGTTACAGGTGTAACTTTGGACAACCTAGGGGAAGTCCTTGTTGGAAGCACTGGAGTGCTTGCTGTTGGCTGTTTCCTAGAAGTCTTGGGTTTCCCCTTTCCTTCTTTTTGTTCAGTGGTAGCAAGTTGTAACTCCAGTGGAGTAGGAGTGATATCTTTCTTCATCATCTCCTGGGGAGTACCTCTCATGGTTCTCTCCCTTGCAGGTCTGGTGAGCTCCTGTAACCTTTTACTAGGAGGTCTGGGGGTATGTGACACTACTCCAAGAGTGTTCAAGTTATTATCCAACAGAACCCTTCCTGGTACCTCACTTTGTATGCTGACAGGTATCTTCACAGTCATGTCATTACACTGGATGAGAACTGGTAATTGGGGAGGCATCTGTACAAGCCCTCCAGCTAACTTGGTGAGGCGTTTGGGTGCCTTAGCAACATCCTCAGCCTGAAGAAAAGATTTATCCACCACAGTTATGCTGGCCCGAGTGTCCCTAATGGCAGGAGTCTCCTGACCGTTCACCTGGACACTGTCCTTACAATACTCTTTAGTATTATCTGGGATAGAGTTGTAGACATCTAAATTATGTTGTTCCCACAGACCCAGAGACACTAAAGAAACACTGGCTGAGACTCCAATGGGTTCATCAGCCAGCAGTAGAAAATTTCCAATTGACATTTGTACTTCCTCCTCCGGAGCGAAGGATAAGGAGACAAGCTGGACCCCTGAAGGTTTACCCTTACATCTGGGATCTCCTTTCACATGGTCAGGCGAGCTACAAACATAGCATTTACCAATTGCTTTCTGGAATGGTGGCTTGCTCTGACCTCCTTCTGGTTTACCACCAGAAGGTACACTACCCTGATTTGGTTTCCCTTGTGGCTTACCCTTATTGTTTTGTTTGGGGCCCTCTTTGGGATTGGAATTATTAGAATTCTCTTTGGAGTCCTTTTTTGGTTGTTTCCCCTCATCCTTTTTCTGAGTTACCCCAGAGTCCTTGTGAGTAGCCCTGTTGGCAACCTACAAGTCAGCAGCCTTAGCTAGTTTCCTGGAATCTAATTCCTTTGAATCAGCCAAGTGCTGTCTGAGCTCAGGAGAGCAGGCATCACACATTGACTCCAACATCACAAGATTCTTCATTTCCTCATAAGTGTTCACTTTGTAACCCTTAATCCATCCCTCTAAGTTCTTCAAACTTTCACTCACCCAGGTAGCCCAAGGGGTACCATCATGCTTTTTGAGGGTCCTAAACCTCTTCAGGTACTGGGAAGGGGTCTTCCCAAATCTAGCTATCAAAGCTAGCTTCACACATTCATAATCCTTCTTATCCTCCTCCCCCGACTCCATTACCACATCAGTTGCAACAGGGGGGAGCCTAGAGAACAACCAGGAAAGTAACTAATTTCCTGTAATGTTCTGGAGCCCATGATTTTACTCAAACAAACTCAACCAATCCAACACATCCAACTTAGGCTCATACATACCCACCAACTCCTTAGGCATCCGGGGTCTTTTGGGACTAGAACTCCTAGAGGATTCGGAGAGAGAAGCACTTTCCACAGACAATTGTTTTGATTTCTAGCTCATGGTTGAGCTCCATTTCTCTGAGCCTTAGTTCTTGGTGCCGTTGTTCTGTTTGAGCACTAATTCTTTTGAATTCTAATTCAAGCTTCATTTTTTCTAGTTCCATATAGTGGGGATTAAGTGTGGGACCTGGTAAAGGTCCAGTAGGTACAGCTGTCAGGGCAGGTAGAGCCCCAGGGGAGACAACTCTATCATCTTCACCCTGCTCTTCTGCTTCTGACTCAAAGTTATCAATACTAACATTAATATCAATATCATTGCTGTTATCTACAGTTGCTGGAGTTGTAGGTTCCTCTGAACCACCATCCAGACTTTGGTTTGCTAACAACCTTTCTATTAGCTCCATTTTCTTGCCTTTAGTCAGGAGATTCTTATGCTTACAAAGAACCCTTAAACAATCAGCAGTTTTAGTAGCAAGGGACTCTTGACTATAACTTGCCATAGTTGACAGGTTTAGAAAATAACTTGTTTAGTGCCAAGCTTTGTGGTTAGTTGCACTAAGGCATCTATAAGCACACTAGAATGTATACTCAATACAAATCCCACTGCTGCCACCAGTATTAGGCAGAAACCTGTGCAGTTCCCTTCGGGACCACTGCAAAAGATTTAGGACTACAGGTGGTTGGCAGTAAACCCAATTGGTAGCAGTCTGTACCACCCAGATTTACCTGGTAGCTGTGGCTGAGCAGTCAGACTTCTCTCCAGATGAGTTAGGCAGTATATAGAATATACACAATAGGTACAGAGATACAGTAGCATAAGCAAACACTGACCAGAGCTTTGGTGTAAAAGTATATAATTATTTATTTAAAGACACACTTGTAAATTACACTAGCACAAAAAGAGGTACGTAATTTCAACACAAAGTCACTATTATATATATACAACCCTGATTACTTATTAGACAGGTCTTAGTGAGAAACACCACTTATTTTCAGACAGAGATGAGCGCTTAACCTAAGATGGCACTCTAATAAGTTATAAAAAGGGAGGGAAAAGGCAGAGTTATGAAAGCAGACAATTTCAATACTTTTAAAAGAACCACAGTGAGGCAGATTAGGCAAAGTCTACTGGAGAGCAAGGAAGTTCAAATGCCAGGCCCACTCTTAGAGAGAGAGCAAGCGAAATGTGTCCAGGATCACACAGTAGGGTTATGCCCAAAGAGTCTTTGTCGATAGTTCACAAAAGATTGAGATCAAGTCAGGAAAAGTTAGTTAACAGGCCCCAGGCTAACCCAGGTTAGAAAGTCAAGGATTTACTGTCACTCCGAACGATCTGTCGCAAGGGAAGCCAGGCGGGTCACAGTACCTGAAATGGGAAGAATGCTCCAGCGGGGGCAGTTGTTCCTGGCAGCGGGTGCAAGTCAGTGTTTCATCCAGAGGAAGAGGAAATCTCGACGTGGAGGAAAGATGAAGGTCGTTGCACTCCCAGGGAAGAAACCAGCCGTGGAGTTCTCTGGTTAAAAGGGACTACCCTTTTATTCGCGGTAGTGGTAAACCGTGGTATCCCGGTTGCCGGGGTGCTTGGCACAGGCAAGGCGGCTACGACTTGATCCAGGAAGGTGAAAAGACGGGCAAACTGGTTATCCCCATCAGTCAAAGGAAGAAGACTCTCCGGACTGGAGATCTCCTCTGTCGCCGGGAAAGGTGGTGAGACGGTTCAGCAGGGCTCCACCGGTGGTGTCGTCGTTGCAGGTCAGCTTGGCTTCTCCCTCCTCAGATTCTTTAGGTCCTGTGGCGACTTCTGAAGTTCCAGTCCCCCAAAGCCCTGCTTTTATGCAGAAAACTCCCATTTACCAGTCCTAACTGTCACTCAAACATGCTAAGTGGTGAGCCGGGCGGCTCACCACTGGGCCAATCACACAAGAGTGCGAATTGAGTTGCTGAGGCAACTCAGTCCAGGATGCCTAAACCCCCTCCCACAACTCCTGTGGTACCCAGACAGAGTGGCACCACTTTTGGAATCTTCTGTGGAGAAGCCCGCCAAAAAGTGGAACAAAGGGCTCGACTTGGGTTGGAGTCACAGAAGCAAACACAAACACCATTTTGGAAATGAGTTTCGGCAAAAAATACCAACCGGTGAATTGATATTAATTTAATAAACCAGCGGTATGTTCGAGGCTATATTAAAAAGTGGTAGCCTCGAACAATGGGAAAATCCCATAGAAATATATTTGCCGTCGAATATAAAAAGTAGTATCCACTGCCACCAGCCAAAACTCGGTCGGGGGGGACTGGACAGTGCCCCCTCGAACAACAGACCTCGGGGCAATCGAATTTCCCCGACCAGTACGTCCACAATATGATGGTTTGTACTGGTTCTGTTCACAATTTAAGACTAGTAAAGCCAATGGTGACTTTACATGCCCTGGGAGACATTAGTCAGTCCCAGGGTATGGAGTCTATGTTTGGGGGTCGCTACGACACCCCTGGGTTACTGCACGGAGGGTGCTGTGTAACCCACATACCAAAAACACACAAAGCCCTATGGGGTAAAGGACCCCATAGCCCATAAAACACATACAAAGTCAAAGGAACACCTCAAATCATGTCTAAGAGTGGGAGAAAAAGAGTCTCACTCTTAGCAGGAGAAAAAAATAAACCCCAAAATTCCAGCAAAGCTGCTGGGGGACTCACTAGGTTTGGGAAATTAGCCTTAACAGAGAATTCTCTCAAACAGGGAGCAGGACGAAAACAGTGTTTTTTTGCATTCTTAATGACTTTTTTCATTTTCTAATTAATCTTTCTCAAAATGTCCAGTGTCGGGGGGAGGTCGTGACAACTGGTTGGTTTGAAAAACATCAGCAATCCATCATGCAAGTCCAATGTTGTTAGCAATTCAATGTTCATGTTTCCAATAGAACTTGATACTCAACTTAACTATTGTGCGGCAACCGCCGCACTATATTATTTCAGATAATTAGTTATTCTGTCTTTATTCTTCTCTTCGTGCCTACATTTGTTTCCAGTGTCTGATTATATTTTTTTTTGCATTGATTGTACCAATGTATACAATGTTCCCCTCAATTTTGAGTGACAGTACACTGGCTGACTTTTCTCGGTTCTTCATTAATATAGTCTTGCCCCTAAATTCATCCATTCAAGTTGCGCTTGCCTTTCCCAGTCCGTTTCTAGACATCCTCCCTCCCACAGACTCGCCTCTCTCCTCTTTTTCTCCACTTAATGACTCTGACACTGCTCACAACATCGCTTGGGCTCACCCTACAGCATCACCTCTCGATCCCATACCTTCTTCTTTTATAAATTCAGTTTTCCACTCTCCCATGTTCCTCAATCTTTTCCTCTCCACTGCTTGCTGCTTGCTTGCCTTCCTCCTTCAAACATGCAGGTTTCTGACTATTCTTTAAAAAACTACTCTTAACCCACATATTCCTCCTTATTTTTGTGCTATCTCTCTTCTTCCTTATCTTTCCAAGTTTCTTAAACACATACTCTATACTCAAATGTATATTTTTCTTAATCATCACTCTCTAGTTTCTCCACTCTAGTCTGTATTTTGTCCTTGCCACCCCATTAAAACTGCTCTTCTCAATGTCACCAACTCCCTACTTTCTGCTTGTCACTCTAAGCACTCTTCTATCTTGCTTCAACAGGATCGTTCTACTGATTTTGACACTGCATCTCATCATCTAGTCTTTCCTCTCTTGTCTCTTTGGATTTTGCTGGTTTGACACTGACCTGGGCCCAATCCTGCCTTTTGAATCGCTCCTCTCAGTTTTTTTGGGGTGACAGCAACACTCAGATACTATTGCCCTCCAGGACGTTGATGCCCAGGATTCTGTTCTCCCTGAATCCCTCTTCCTTTCTGACTTTATTAGGTCTTTTATTTATTATTTATTTATTTGTATATGGTTTTTGAAAAACCTTTACAAATTCATACAACCAAAATGTAACATAAGAAAAAAACAGAATACAAAACGAAAACAGATAAAAATAGACAATTTCACATTTAAGAATTAAACAGGTTTCATAAATCATTTTTTAAAACACTTCTAAAAGATAAACTTTAAAAAAACCTATTATGTATAATACAACAGTATTTAGAAACATAATAAAATACTTGCAAGTACAAAGTTCATGGGTCGAAAACAACAAGATTTATATGCATAATAGTGTACTCACCAATACAAAATTCATAGGTCTAAAACGAATCTGTTATACAATAATACTACCCAATAAGAGTTTATGATAGATCACATTCTATTTTGAGGAATCTAACAACCGCTAATTGCAATGAAACTTTCTTGTCAAATAATATGCATTTCCAGACTTGATCTAAGTCCACATTGGTCACATTAGAGACAAATCGAGAGAAATAGAACAATCGCCTAGAAAGCAGTGCCGGGCATTCAAGTAACAGACGTCCCAATGTTTCTTTTGAATCTTTACAATGTCTGTAGATTATTGTATGATACACTGATTGTGTTCTTGTAGTAAGTATTTCTCCAGTAAGCATGACATTAAATCTAAATCTCATATAGCAATTTCTCCACCCTCTATTGGGAAGAACATATAAATAGGGTTCCATGGTACCCATATATTTATAATATGAGACCATATGAGCATACATATGAGCATACATATTAGGTCTTTTAGCCTTCAATGTAATTCTCAAATTGGCTTATCATTCTCTTCTTTCTCAGACACTATTAATTCTAACATCTGTGCTTGCCTTCTTTACATACAGTCTTGGAGCACTCACCCTTCCTCGCCCTTCCTCCATCTTCCCTCCTACAACCCCTACTATTTCCCCACCGCCATCTGCCATTTAATTTCCCGCCTGTCTTGTTCCTATCTACTTATATGCCAGCAATCTTGGTGTCTCTTTTGAATCGACTCATTCCTTCCAAACTCAAATCGCCAATACTGCATGCTCCTGTCATCAACTTTTCAATGTCCGCAAAGATCATCCTTTTCTTAAGTTTCGAGCAACCAGCTTCCTATTTCCTCTCTTGTTCAATCTCACCTTCACTATGATATAATATGGCATTTATAACGGCTCCATGTGTTTATAATGACAACCAAAATAACGACATACATTTGCAGTGACACTTTAATAACGAAAAAAGCTGATGTATTTCTTTTTTTTTTATTTGGGGGGGCCCCCCAAGCCGCCCATTTCTACAGTCTTTTTACAGTCCCCCCAACTACCCCCTTTTGATCCCTTACCGCACCCCCCACATATACTTTTATTAAAAATGTTTACTTTTTGCTGTTATTCAGGTGTAGTTTAAAATGTTTGTCTTTATTTATTTATTTTTTCGTTATAAAGACAGCATATGATATATAATGCACCTGTACACAAGTGTTTCTAGGCGCAACAAGATAAGGAGGGGGAATCAGAGGGAGGACAAGTCAACAATCTTACTAGGCCTTGTGTCATTCAGATCGTGCAAGTGCAGGGAAATGGAAGGGAGAAGTGCCGAGTGGGGTGGAAGAAAAGTGAAGGTAGCTCAAAAGTGTGGCCAGTGGGTGGCTCAGTGCAAGTAAATCAGAAAGTGCAGCCAACAGGTGGCTCTTAAGTGCAGAGAGAAGGGACTGTAGGATTGCAGATACAGACCATTAGGGCTGGCTGAGCCACGAGGCAGTGCGAGGTGCAACTGGACATGCAGGGACCTGGGCCCAAGTTCAGAGGTTTGCCAGGTGTCCAGTGCACGGAGCAGTCGGGACATCAGCATGGGAGAGGAAGAGAGAAAGTGAAAGCTAGGAGGTAGGTCTTGCGTTGCTTCCGGAACCGGAAATGGAGGTGGTGGTTCTGCTCAAGTTTGAGAGAGGCAGGGAGGCAATTCCAGAGCGACTGGCCCTAAGAGAGTTGGAGGTGGATGATTAGCAGGGAGCTCGAGAAGGGAGATGTTTAGGAAGAGAGAGTTGGAGGTAGTATGGTACCAGGCCCCAGAAAGCCTTGTGGATGATTCAGAGGGTCTTGAACTTGATGCTTGCTGCCACTGGGAGCCAATGAAGAGATTTCAGAGCTGGAGAGATACGACCCCTGGGCTTGAGACCAAGGACAAGTCTCACAATCCAGGGCTGGATATGTTGTAGAGGATGAAGAGTAGAGGCAGGAAGATTTAGAAAACAGTTGCAGTAGTCCAGCCTAGAGAGGCCCAGACCTCTGGAGACAGTGAACATCTGGGGGAAAGTGAGGAAAGGAAGAATACGTTTAAGGAGGTGTAGTTGATAGTTTGACTTCTTAGAGACATCAGAGATGTGAGGAGAGAAGGAGGGGGTGGAGTCGAAGATGACCCAAATTTTCTTAGCCTCGCAGGTAGGAGCAGGAATAGGTCCCAGAGTGGGCAGCCAGAGAGTTAGAGGAGAGGATCTCAGTCTTACTGGCATAACGGTTAGGACTGCGGGTAGTTCACAGGCCGTACCAGCAGTCTCAGATGACCCAGTCTGCAAAAGGTGCCAATAACCGTTAGTACCAGCACATTTTTCCGGACCACGTCACTCAAAATGAGGGCCAAGGTACCTTAAGCTACACATTGGTATTCATGGCCTTCATACTGTAAATCATGAAATAGGGCACGTTAAGGAAAATTGTTGTGCCAGCAGGGTAAAAAGTGAAAAATGCAGGGCTGTGGCAGCATAGCCACAGCTTATACCATCACATAGAGTGTGGTCAAATACACATTGAGGCCTCAGCTATCATTGGCGAAGATGGGAGCCAGATCAAGAGACATCCATTTCTGACCCTCTGCAGACCTGCAACAAGCGTTTAAGTCCAAGCCTGCCGCCATGGCATATTTTAAAGCTTCTTTCAGGTAATTCAAGTGGATGGTGATCAGAGAACCCATTCAATTTAAGAGCATGATTAACCTCCTTAATTAGTTCAAAGGTGTAAAAAGGAAATGAAAATGTATTCAGCTTAATTCTCTAGCCTGACCATGCGATTTGGAATCATTTAAACGGTGGTAAACTTTCAATTGTGATAAAAGAACTGTTCAATAAATATAAATAGAGGAGCAATTTGTACAACATGTCTTTGCCAGGAGCAGTGCCAAGAGTTTGGGAAAGGAAGAGGCAATTCACATCAATCCTAGAGACCATTTAAACTCTGCTTTTTCTGTAGTTTCATGGAGGAGAATTAGAGGAAATGCTATTTCCAGTGCTGCCATCACAACTTTAACAGCGGGTAAAAACAATTATGGATGAAGTACCTCTAGGCATCTGAAGAAGACTCAAGGTTACAGGTTGGCAGCAAGGCTCCGTTTCGAGCTCTACTCGTCGCCAGCTGCTACTTAATTCTCCTAATTTTGAGTTGTGCGACTTCACACTGTGATAATGCCACCTATTTTCTCAAAACGTCTTTTGCTAATAGAAAGGAAAGGCATAGCCGCATGGCTGGGATCGGGGACATCTGGCACCTAGGCAACAGAGAATGAACAAAGTCACTTTGCAGTCTGTTCTTTGCTCAAACTAATGCACTGTGCGGCCCCTAGGACCATGCTAGGTCGGGTATTGAGATAGACAGATGGCAAGGACCAAGTGACTTGTGTGGCCTGCAGCAGTGCCAGGTCAAACCTAAATGAGGCATTTATTCTCTGTTGTCCATTTATTCCTACCTGAAATTCTGAACCACAAAGTTAATCCACAGGTCATGGCTGCTCACCGGCCATACTAGGTGAGTCTGAAGGAAAATAAATAAAGTGACGCATTCGTTTGTGGTCACTTCCTGGATCATAAAATGGCTGACAGGAATGCGTTAGACACTATACTCTTCAATGACAGACATCGTCATTTTTTTCTTTATTTTTTTCTCGGTTGTTTAGCATTAAAGAGGGGCTAGGTATCTCGTTAGAGGCCAGGACAAAATAGCCCGTCTCGTTTTTCGTATCTCTCTCCATTTAATCAAGATTATCTACTTCCCATTAGCCAGAGGCAAATTAGGCAGCCTTCTGTGCTCCTGGGAAATCTGTCAATGTCGCAAATTAATGATACACAAACCCTAGCTCTCTTTTCGCTTATGGTTTCCATTCATCTAAAACAAAACCCAACAGGGATTTAGAAGTTACACACTGCAGAACATCTTAACAAAACAAGCCCATGCCTGCAGTGAGATCTCCCCTCCTAGTCCCCCCCAACCACTCCCTCCCCCCCCTCCCCCCAACTGCGGGAGCTGTTGAAATTAGCTTAGAAAGGCGTGGGAAGTTCTGGTCTGTGTGGCACTCGTTTTATCATGAGGTGGGTATATATTCTGATCATATATTGTACTGTGATGTGTGTGCCTCGGGTGCAATCTATTCAGTGCCGTGCATCACACATTCCAGGACTGTTACAGAACAGAAACATACACAACATTGCCAAAACCAACTGTTTTCCATTTTGTATTGGAAATTGTTTGCTGTGTTGGTGGGTATGTTTTCATGTAATATGTGTAAATATCCCAGGGTGCCTTATCTACCACTGTAAAGGCAGGGCAGGGCCAATACACAATCCCATGTTTCCCCCACTTCAATGGGGTCACATTTGATTATTTGAGGCCAAACGGTTTCCTCTACTAATTGAGACTTAGGCATCTGCTTAGAGTTCTTTTAATGTAGCCTTGAGTTGAACATGGACGCACACATTATGAGGTGTAGGGAACCAGAGAATGTGGCTCTATATTTGTTAGGAGCGAGGGGAAAGGCAGAATTGGGTGGCAGAGGAGGGTAGACAAAAGCAGAAGAATGTGGTAATATTAAAGAATGGATGCATTGTAACAATATAGAAATACTATCTCTTATTTTTATTTTGTTGAGACTGTAATAAACAATCTGGAAAATACAGGATTATTTGACTGTATGTTTGTAGGGAAGGAGTCACAAGGCGAGCAACATCACATAACACGGCCAGAGGGAGACAGGAACTTTACATAAGTGTGGGTGCAATTATCACTTGGGCAAGAAACGCCCTAATGCAAAACAAAACAAAAACACTTTTTCAAGTGCTGGGACCAGGGCAAACCTTAATTGTAATATTATGTGCATTTGCTCCCACTAGGGCAATATTTACCTTAGTAATACATACTCTGGCACCAGTACAAGGTTTCTCTAATAGCTCCCCTAATTTGTAAATGGTGCCTAGACCAAACCGGACAACAGGACAACATGTTTCAGTCTGAAATTCATGCATGGGCATGCAGGCTTTCATCAGGGCTAAGATAGTGTGATGATGAATAGGGGCAGCAGATGGGTTGTTTCTGGAAACTGCAATGATACAGACATTTCTTAGACGTGCGAAATTAACACAGCAAACATTGGAAATGTAATTACTATTGGTTTCCAGACGTCTTATTGTATAGATGGCGGTATATAATTGGGGCTCAAGTGCCCTTCATGCTGCCATTAACACCAGTTTAAAAATGCAGGTAATTAAGGTAAGAAGCAGAAAAGGCAACACATATGCCAAGTTGTTCTAGGGAGAGAAAAAATACATTGTTAGGTGGTAGACGGGGGAAAAAAACAATCACTTGTTCAGTCAAAATGCAAAGTATGGCTTCTGTATCCTGTTCATACAGAGAACATGTCACTCAATGAACATATTATGATCCCATGAAATATGGTTTGCCACTTTTATAAGATGGCCACGTTTCACGGCCAACTTAATGAGTGTCAGCTGTTATGTTTGGAGGAAAAGGGAAAAAGGACACAGTTTGCTGTAAGAGGCAACACACTTTCAATACCCAAAACACATGCTTCAAAATGAACTAGGTTTCTTACGCACCCTAGTGGACTTTTGTTGTTCCCTTTAATTTACATTTGGGTAACATGCCTCTCATATTAAGTACTTCTGGGAAACATTTGGTATCACTACCAGTTGTTACTAGGCTGGAAGAACTTTACCTCTAAAGCCTCGAATTAACGAACGGCCACATGATTCGACTAGGTCAAACTTTGGTTGAACTTTTTAAGAAACCCGACTAAAGTTTCACCACCATGCCTAGTGGTGGTTGGAGCTTTTGTTTTTCATTGCAGGCAGCATTCAGGCAGGTATGAGGTATTTTCTGGAGGCAGGCCTAGGACATTTAAGAAAGGGGAATTAACCGGGGAGCTGGAGTAGTTGAGAAGGATAAAAGTGTAGCAAAAGCGCATAACCCAGGATTCAGAGGGAGAGTCAAGGTAGGTTTTGCTTATGCAGCACTTTGTTTGACATTAAGTGATTTGAAGTGTGCTAACAACACACGTGCTATCTGGTGTGGGTTTAGGGAGGGAGGATCCTGGAGATGGCGAACAGCTTGGGTGACTGTGAGAGACACAGACATGTGACTCATGTCATGGCATGAAATCTCTACAAGTCTGGAGAACATAATATTGATTGCTGGCAGCAAGAGAAGTAAACAGATCAGAGCTGTTAGGTGTGAACCCAAATGAGTCAGTGATGCTATCAATATATTCATTAATGCAACTTCAATCAATTATGACAAGCAAAATACCACACTTTTATAGATTAGAACAAGCCTGGTCTAGGTTGAATTCAATTAAACTTGCATTATTGAAAAAGAAAAACATTTCACACACTGCTAGGTAAGGAAGAAACAAACTATGAAGTACACATTGCATTGTTTAGAAAGTCCTAATACTGACAATGCCTTCAGTAAAGGTTCTATGCTGTATTTTTACTGTTGGTCTATGTAGCAAGAACAATAACTGCCATCTGTTTATTTTATTCTTGTCAGAGCCTTCAGTTTATTGAGATTTCATGATTGCGCAAAATGCCTCAATATCTGCAATTATTTCAAATAAATGCGTAAACAACAGTATTGCAAGAATGGCCATATCATCTTTTTAAAAAGACACAAGTACGAGGTTCTCAAACGTTATTTTGGCGCAAGAGCCAGCACAGCTCATCACTTGAACCAAGAAAAGGAGCAGCCCAATCCACAAACGCCCTTTTTCATCTCTTTGCGCATTTGAGCAAATCAGGAAGCATTTCTGCACATTTAAAATCATATCCCAAATTCTGAAACAGGATGCACTTTTAAATGCACCGAAAATGCGGCTTGGAATCGGCATAGGGTCAGGGCTGTGTGTGCATTGCAGGCAATTTATTTTTTCAGTGTGACAGAAGAGGTGTGACTTATTTTGGATCACATTTTAGTGAAAGGCTCTCTAAGGCCCCATTACAGTGAAAAGCTCTCCCAGTCCCCAGCCTGAAGAACATTAGGAGATCGCTCCCTATGTTAATGTATTCAAGGCGGATGGCCAGGACATCATTTGTGCTACAGCTTAGTCCCAGGAAAGGCACAGGTCACCTTTGAGAATAAGGTGACCTGCTCATTTCTAAAAATGGGGCATCTAAAAACATCACATCCTGCGCTGTATGTTAAGATGTCCCATTTTTGAGGATCTGGCCCACAGTCAACATGTAAACCAAATTTAGAATTGTCACAATATAAGGGGGAAATGAAAGAGCAGGGAGCGACAGGCCAGATGGGGTGAGAAGAGCAAGAAAGCAGAGGGAGAGCAGTGGGCCAGATGGGGAAGCAGTGTGCAAGATAGCAGAAAGGGAGAGCTGGGCCAGAAGGAGGCAGTGAGAAAAAAAAGTGCGATAAAATGGAAGAAAGGTTGCAAGAAGCAGAAGGAGCAAGAAAGGATGAAGGACTGTAGTCTGCTGTGCAAACTGAGGAGGTTAAGCTGAGAGTTAGGAGCATGGTTGGGAGTGTGGTAGGGACAGGGAAATGTGAGTTGCATTCTGGTGCAAATGCTGGAGTATTTGTATGGCAGTGAGGATGAGCGAGGCGGAATTGTAACTTACGATCCATGCCTCCTCTCCGCCATACAAATGAATACAAATGGGCCTAAAGTCCTAGGCAAGACAGTTATGCATTATATTTACATTATAGCTCATTGAACGTAGCCACGTTCTGATCTGATGCAGAGGAGGGAAATTACCTTCCAGCAGCACAGTTGCTGGGATGAACAGGAGCCCATGGGAGAATCTAAACTGGGCTGCCCATCAACAGGTAGACTTTAGCAGTCAGTGCCTGTATGGCATGCATACTCATTCCTGCAAGTACTTTTTCTTAAATTAAAAAATATTGTCTGATCAAGGACTACTCAGAGTGAAGCAGGGAGGTATACCAGGTATAAGAGGGCCAAGTTAACAACATTGCTCTATCACGGCTGTCTGTCATTCCCTAATCACTCACCACCACTGCCATTCCCACATACACACCTCGGTTTGTCATAAACCACCCCAATTTATTTGCCATGTCTGCCAATTCCCGCTCAACACAGTCCCCTGAATATTATCAATTGACCCCTTGCAGCTGTCCCTTTCTGTCATGCCACGCAGATCCATCTCAGCTGTCCCCTACCCATCACCTTATATTATCCCATAATCACCCACCCATCCTGACCTGTTTTTCAATCCATGTAATTCACCAACTCAATCTTAATTACCCACCCACACGTATGTGCTATCCTACCACAATCCTACCACAATCCCGTCCGGCTTTCCTCACCCACTCTGTCAGTTGTCCCACCTCCAACTGTCACCAACCATTCAACTACCATCATCTATCAACCGCCACCCACCAAATCACCATTGTCTGCCATCCTCAACCCCCATTTACCATTCACCCACCTCATCTGTTCATCCCTCAAGAATCTGTCAACAAGACCTTCCACCAACCCTTTCCTATCATTTTCCTAACAGCCTGTCTGTCATCAACCATTTCACAATCTATCATCCCACACACACCAACATCCAATCCTTAGATCACCACCAACCCACCCTCCTCTTCTGTTCTCCAAACAAACTTTGTATGCCATTTAACTTACAGTTGTCCCTCAATCACTCACCCAATCCTGTTTGCTCATCCCACACATATTCATATACCCCATCAATTATCGCCAACCCCATCTATCCCACACACACACACACACACACACGCTGTCATCCTGCACCAAGTCAACAACCATTATGTCATCCTGTAAATGTGAACACACCCACCCACCTGTCTGCCGTCCACACTCGCCAACCCAACACATCTGTTATTCCATACCACCGCACTACATGTGTCAAACCTCACGCACTCACACACCCATCTTCCATCCAACCCAGCCAACTCTATGCTGTTTGTTAACCACCCACCACATGTGCCATCTGACACAGCCACACCCAATCTGTCACCATGCCACTAATTCATTCACATCTATAATCCCAAACTCACCCATCAACTAAAGGTGTCATCCTCCATTGAACAACATGCCATGCCTGATGTCAAAAACAAAACTGTCAGGATCGATCCACTAACTGCTTCTGCTGTCACCCAACGTGTCTGTGATCCTCCATGAACCATCTTTTATCTCCCCAAAATCCCTTTCTGTAACCACCCACTCCCCTTCTCCAGTCATTGCCATCTGCCACCCACTCATCACTTTCTATTGTCCAGCACTCACGCCAGCGCTGTCTGCAGCCAAGGGTAAGTGTCCCCACTGGAACCCTTGCAATACGACTGTTTCCTCCTTTTTCTTCCTTCCCCATTGCCCCGTCTCTTTGTTCTCCTTCCTGCGCTGTTCCTTCACTTTTGGCACCCATTCCCTTTCCCCCTCCCGCCCTACCTGTTGCTGATAGGCCCATTGTCATGCATGTGACTGGAACTGGCCTTAACCATAGGGGACGTTATCCCCTGCTTTCGAGCATATCAGGCCACTCTAGTGCTGTTTGCAGCAAAGGGTACGTCTCCCTCCTGTATCCCTTGTGATCTGACTGTTTCCTCCTTTTTCTTTCTTCCCCATCGCCTCTTCTCTTTGCTCTCCTTCACACTACATTTCTTGACTTTCTGCACGCATCCCCAGTCCGCTCTTCTCGCACTACCCGTTGCTGATAGGCCCATGGTTATTCATGTGACCGGAACTGGCCTTCTTTGCCAACCTCTTCAGGGTAGCCTTGCATGGGCAGTTAAGGCCCCTAGGCAAAGGCCAGTGCTCTAGGGCAGCTCCCACCCCTGGTTGCCCCTGGTTGCCCCTGTTCACCTATGGACACCGACGGGACACCGTACATCCACATCCAGTTAAGGTGGTATGGACGGAGAGCACAGCCAACACTGTGCTCTGGGAAAACCCTGCTACCTATTATTCTTACTCGTAAACTTCTACCAACTGCTGATAACTTAACGTCCATTCCTCTATGAGTGCTCAAGATAGCCTCTGTGTTAAAGCTCTGTGCCCTTTCGGTAGCCATTGTTTCACTTATATGATTCCTGTTGCGGGCATTGTGTTACACTTAGATATATTTTGAGGGTGACCAATACGTTGCACTTAGATGTATTATGAGGGTGGGCAATGTGTTCACTTAGATTTATTTTGAGAGTGGCCAATGTGCTGAACTTAGATGTATTTTGAGGGCGGTCAATGTGTTGCACTTAGACGTATTTCTCCAATTCATTGCTGATAGGTCCGTGGTCATCCATGTGACTGGTACTGGCCTCGAGCATCAGGTAACCCATCCCCTGCTTTTGAGGACACCAGTCCACTCCGGCATCATGTGCAGCCAATGGTAAGTCTCCCCCTGTAATTCTTGGAATCCAACAGTTTCCTCCTTTTTCTTTCTTCCGCATTGCCTCTTCGCTTTGCTCTCCTTATCACTCCATTCCTTGCCTTCCTGTGTCCATCCCCACTCCCTCCTGCCACCCGACCCATTTCTGATAGGTACTTGGTCATACATATGACCTGAGCTGGCCTTCTGTGCCAGCCTCCTCAGGGCAGCTTTGCCCTGGCAACTGGCAAAAGGCCCTAGAAAAAGGGCAGCTCAATATGGCAGCAACCATCCCCTGTTTGCCCCTGTTCACCCACAGTTGCCGATGTTACACCCTGCATCCACACCTAGGTAAGGTGGTATGGGCGGAGAGTACAGCCATTACTGTTCTCTGATAAAAGCATATAATTTTACTCCCAACAGGTACACCGTCCACAGACAATGAGGATGCCAGCACCTCCACCACTGCCACACCATCCACCTCCACCCCTTCACAGCCCAGACCCATTGGCAGTGGCAACAGTGTTGGAGCAAGCCACCAAAGCTACCACTACATAACACTGCAGTGGAAACTCCAGCAGGACTGAGGACATCACCATCCTCATGGCGGTGCACAGTGGTCCCTCCACTGGTCATGCATGTGGCACAGCTGCCACTTAAGCTGCCACTGCCATGCCACTGGCAGCACCTGGGGCAGAGCCCACTGCTGCCTGCTGCCATCCCTGCTTTGACTGCAACACAGTAGGCTACTGTATTGCTCTCCCAGAGTGCACAGGAAATCATAAATCACCAATACAATTACAGAGCCAATACTTTGAATGCAATAAGACGCAATAACTTGCAACCACACACTCTTAGAAAATAATGAGCCCTTATACGGCTATTTATTCAAAGCTTAGAAGCACCAGTGATAACACAGAAATAAATTACAGAAGACACATAGAAGTAAATCACAGAAGAAGCAAAGAATTCAAAAGGAAATACATCACCGTGAGAGTAACTGGATTCCTCATCTCGCCAGAAGCAGCTGGAAGACCCCGATAACAGCCAGGCTGAGAGCACAACAGCTCACAGGAATGCTGGAAGAAAGCGTCCTCCTCTGGCTGAAGTCTCACCTGACCACCCCCGGGGTTCCACATATATGCACACTCCGAAAAGGGGTGGCAATTTCTCGAACCTTCTGGCAACGCACTTGCGCATTGATGAGCAGCCGTTGGTTGCCAGCTGGGTCAACCGAGAGTACCCTCAAGGAGCAGAGTGCCTCCCTCCTCTAAAAACAAGCACCACGAAAAACAGTCCCATAGCTCATAACAAGACATAACAAAGTTAGCTTTCCCAGCAGAAATGTCCTTGACTGCATACCAGGTTTGGAAAGAATGTTTTCTTCAGCACCGTGAATCTAACTCTCAGTACAATGCGTGCAGCTTTTCACTGCGGCATGAAGTAAATATCCATCATGGCTCCGAGCGCTCCCAGAATGCACTGCGCACCAGCGCCATTTTAGTTCAAGCATAACAGCTACCTGCATGCCTCTCCATCACAGGCATTGCAGCCACCAGACTTTCGTGGCAGGGGCATCATCCACACCACCAACGAGGAGGAGGGGGATGAGGAGGAACAGGACATGGGCTTCCACTCCCCATGCTCCAGCCCAAACCCTCCACACATCCCACCACCTCTTTCCATGCACAATATGGCAGCTATATTGGTAAGGCTAGATGCCATTGAGCAGCAGCACGCATCTATTGAGGCACTGGCAGTCAGCAAGTCCAACACTGGTAGTCCATGCTAGACTGCCTGCAGGGGTGTGGCCACTGGATGTCCCGTTCCTTCGACTAGGTCACCATTGCTATGGGCATATTTGGTCAGAGTGTGTGGGAGCACACAGAAGCCACGTCAGCCTCTGCTGAGTCCCTAAATGTGAGTATGCAGTTCAACCTGCTGTATATCTGGGCCCAGGGGTCAGTGCCCTCCAACTCTGTTACCACTGAGAGCTCACAAACCAGCACCCTTAGCACCACCTGACTCCAAAGGTGCTGGTGTAGGCTTCTATGCCCAAAAGGCACCAGAAGTACCTGTTAGACTCTGCAAGGGTGTTTTGGGGATGGTGTTTAAGGAGGGTTTTTGGGGCGAGGAAGGTGTTTTGGGGATAGTGTGTTGGGGATGGTGTTTTGGGCACGTTTTTAGAGAGGGTTGTTTTCATTTGATCATTAAGTTGTTGTTCACTTAAAGCAAAGCTAATACCTTCTTTATTATGTGCAAGTGTTTTATAATGTGAGAATAAACTGAGGTTTGTGGCAAGTGCATTTCTTTTGTCATCGAAAGAAATTGTCAATCAATTCTTGCTGAATCGGATGTCCATCTCTACCCTCTTCTCATTCTCTAGGTGGCAGCACAGCACCCCCAGGTAGTGAGTCCTCCTCTTCTGGGTGTGGCATGTCCTCATCAGGTGCCCTGTTGTAGGCCACCTCCTGTGGCATGTGTGGATTCCAAACTGGTGTCATTAGCAATGAAACTGAGGGCATCCAGAGTCACCTGTAAGGGCAAGGTCATAGGACTCAGTCACAGAGCTTTGTGGATGTGTTGAACATTACAACGACATGTTGATAGACAGTCTGTGCATGCATTGCACAAGTATTGTCACACAACATGATTTTCCATACCAGTACTTGCATATGGGGTCATTCACTAAGGGGGTACATTTACTCTGTCTTGGAATATCATGCATACAGCTCATGGCCAGCATTCATTGCTTTCAGGGTCGGTGTTTGGCAGGGCAACATGACATGGTCCCTGTTTTGGGCCTGTGCATTGCTCCCATGCATGTGCCCTGATGGGTGTTTAGTTGTACTAGTGCAGTTTGTGTACATCAATTCCACAATGGCCTCACACCCATGGTCACCTGAGTGCATGGTATTACTTCTGCCAGTGTCATATTCCTTTGTTGCATTGTTGTAGCGTGCCATTACATGTATAGAGATGTGAAATGTTGCATTGTGATTCTTGTAGTCCAATGTGTTTGTTGCTAGCCTGATGGTTGTATATACATTGGTAGTTTACTGCAGCATTGCCACACATGTCCTAGTCCTGTGGGTTGTAGTCTGCCATGTGTGGGTGTGTGAGGGCACATCCTGCATGTACAGTGCCTTAGCAGGGCATGCAAAGTTCAGTTGTGGAAACGCCCCTCACATGGCATGTCTATTGTGCTGGGAGAATAGTGTGATGGCACTTGCACTCATCAAATATCCACTTCCGTTGCCCTCTGTGCCTCTCCATGTATCCCTGCAGTGTGCTGTTCCACAGGACTATGGCTTTTTAGGTGCAACTGGGGAATCAGGCACAGCAGCGTGTATTGAGGAGGTCAGGATCGATCAGAGGTGACCTGAACATTCAGGGAGTGGTACTGCTTCCTATTGCGGTATACCTCTTCAGATGCCTGGGGTGTCAGCAACTCCATATGAGTACAGTCCAGAGCTGCAATGACGTTGGGCATGTGGGCTACTGCATAAAAATGTGCCTCATAGCGTTCACCTGTACCAGGGTGGTGGGCAGGGAGATGTACTGGGAGACATGGCACAGGAGTACTTCCAGAACCTGCACAAGCACATTGGAAAATGTGGCCTGGGACATGCTGAGCAGCATGCCCACAGTGTGCTAGAAGTTGCCATTTGGCAGGAAATGCAGGACAGAAATGCAGGACAGAAACAAGCTTAAACAACAGGGTTTAAGGATGTCCTGATATTCATCCTGCTCTCTATGTCATCCTGGATCAGGTTGAGCAGCTCAGCAATGGTGTACCTGTTTAGCCAGTACAGGCTGATTAGCTTGGTGTTAGTCCAGAGTGAGGGCCAGACCCTGGGCATGGGTGCTCGCCTTGCATGTACCCAATCCCCTACAAAATGTAAGCCATGGTTTAGACACATTGACACAGGATGACCACCCTGGAGTTTTAACAAATAGCTTACAAAAACTAATAAACAGTAAAAGAGAAGAAAAACCTATCAACATATAAAAGATGTGCTGGGGTGATAAGATGATAAGAAATCTGGGGCTGATTACAAGTTTGTCGATATACTGGCGGTAAATCCGCCAGGTAACTAAAAACTAAAATACTGATACCGGCACGCGTCCTGGCGGTATTACTGCCGGATAATGAGTGCCAGTGTCAAGTGTAAATCCCCATTCCATGGTGTCCCATTGGGCTTCATGGGGGATTCTGCTGCTAAGTTGCCGGAATCACCTCTTAGCTGGAGGTAATTCTTGGCACCTCCCCGGCAAACTTGCAGTTGGCTGCTGCGGAAACGTGCCAGTATGCGTTAATATGTAAATCCAAAAGGTTTTAACGAGTTTATGTGCTGCCTATGACTTCCATATTCTTTTCATTCTGTTTAACCAATTATTGCAGATGTTCTGGTGGAGCGCAAGTCTTTCTCATGCTGCCATTAGCAGCATGGGTGTTCACCTCGCTGGCGCTGCCGCGCAGTCTTTTAACGCACCTCAATTACATGGGAGGCTCGCAGGCAAGCCTAGGCCGGGATGGGGTGGTAAGGGGTCTGGAAAGGGTGTGTGTGAAGTGGGCAGTAATGGGATGGGAAGAAGAAAGGGGGTGGGGAGGGATGAAGGCAGGGGAGTTGCTAGGTCTGGAAAAGACCCGGGGCTAAGCTGATGTCGGAACTGTTGGGACTGGGGGTTAGCTAGCCTTTTGGCTGTAGCTCCTGAGATTCTATCCGGGGCTACAACCAAAAGACCAGGGGCTATAGCCCCCTTGCCCCCCCCCACCAATGCCCCTGGATGAAGGTACAGGGAGGAAGGGGAAGATAGAGGACAATTGGAAAACAGGTGAGTAGGGCAGGTAGCAGGGGGTGCAATTGGTGTGAAGGGAGGCGTCCCCCTTCAAAAGAAATTAATCCCTGAGGGGGGTAGCAGTGAAGGGGCAGACCACACTTTAAGCTTAAAATGTTGTGCAGGCATGAGCACCACAAGTAGAAAGGCACAGTGAAGAAAAGCGAAGTGAGCTAGAGACCCGTCTGATTAAAACTGCATGATTAGGGTCATTTTAAATGAAATGCTAATTGCATGCAGGGGACCACCAACATTTCCACTTGCATGCTTTTGGGTCTCTTGCATGCATATTTTAAAATTTGCCAGGAGGCAGGTAAAGGAAAGGAAGGAGTAAACGCAGCTCTCTTTTACTTTTTCACTTTCCCCTCGTTGTTTAAAAAAATCAGGTCAGGGGCAAAATCATGGCGGGTTCCATAGGAATACATTTGTTTCACACCTGCATGAAAATGTCATGCGGGCATAAAAAGGAAATGCATTGACAAGAACAATATCTTATCTTCACTTCGTGCCCCTCGTCCATCGTGTCACTGCAGGAAATGGAGCAAAGAAGTAAATAGAGGAGTAAAAGCATTACGCCCTGCTTTAACGCCCCGATCTACCACGCAACTCTATTAAAAATCAGGGTAAATAAGGTAAAGACATGGAAGCATTGTTTCTTTTTTACTCTATGTGGTGTTCCTACCCATGTCTCTTCTCCGGGCTTCTGGACATCTGATCCACCTTTGTAAACGGTAATGGCAAGACACACGGCTCCTTTGTGTTGATTACAAATAACATTACATTTAGAATGCATGCACAGTACAAACCAGAGAGGCACCAGGGTGGTTAAATGCTACATTTTATTTTAAAATGTCCCTAATGGAATAGAGGCCTCTCCTTATAAATTTATTTTTCAGTTGGGTGTGTAATAAAACATAATTTGAAATATAGTTTGCAAATAACACTTTTAAGGTCAAAATCAGCACCAAGTGTAAAAACAATCACTGTTTAAGATTTGAAAGCATAATTTAGAAAGACGTAACCCTGCAGGAATGTAATCAGGGCCCTGTGGCCTGGACTCTTCATAAAGCCGTGGAGTCCATGTATGGCCTGTTCATGTCCTCATGCCTCAGAGTGGGCGAATGGATTGTGCCCTTATTGTTGTTAATGTGAACCAGTCAGATCACAGTTTGCAGAGTTAAGCCGTCGGGTCTAGACATCTGTGATTCCAATGTATGTCAAAGGTCTGGATCCCAGCAGGGAGGAATCACTGGCTCATGTTTCTTGCATCGATACACTGGGGTAGAATCGGAATGGGGAATAGGAAGAGCTGTTATTTTCAGTACTCAACATCTGGAAAAATGGTGGTATCAAGCTATGTAAATGACACCTTATCATTCATCCTAATGAGTATAACTATATCAACCTAGCACACCCTGTTATTATTATTATTATTATTATTATTATTATTTGTAAATGTGACTCATTGATTTTAAGGGGCAATTTTTGCTGATGTAGCAACAACAGGAGTGACCCTAATACTAATAATAATAATATTAATAATAATAGCACACATGTACAAACATAATTTTAGCACAAAATTTCAGATGATAATAATATAATAATGATATTAATAATAATAATACGTTATTATGATGGTGATTACCAATATCATCAGCGAAAACACAGCCTAATCATGCTAAAGCTGTCAAATAAAGAATGTTTTTTTGTTTACCTAAATTCAATGACAGGATTATGAGACCAGTCCGAAACTAGGCACTTCGAATACTTGTGGCTAACATTGAAAGTATTTTGTCATCTTTTGTTATTTTTTAATAACTCTCCCCATCGAAAAAAAATTCTGTGTGGTGAGGGTAGGCGTGTTTTAGGAAATTAAACACGTTTTTTGTTCTTGTGATGTGTGGGTGGTAAGGAGAAACAGCAATACATTCACATGACGCATTTACCAATTACGACCTCTGTGTTATAAAACTAAATGTCATCATGTTGACCATTACTGAGAACAAACACAGGCCCCCCGGCCCACCCACTTGGATCCCAGTTTCCAAAATTAATTTAAAGGATTAAGCTGTTTCAAATGTATGTGTACAGGCCAGTGAAAGTGTGTACTCTACATCACTTCCATCACATGCAAGTCGGTTACCAGTACACCAAGCGTGTTTGGAAAGCTCGGAGTGCTGGGTGTGTCCATTCCCAGGACAAGCTTTGCTTTACTTCATTTGTATTCAAACTATTTTATCTGAAAGCCATCAGTACACAGAATGCAAAAGATATTCAGAAAGAAACTGCAAGAAAAAGACTTTTACATTTAAATTGAATGAGATAAAAGTAGATACATGTTCAACACTGAAAGGAAGCAGTGCTTACATCGGCTTCATCGTCAACATTTCCTTTCACATTAGAAGGTAAATAGTTGCTTTTATAACAGGTGATTTAAAAGCAACTCCAGGGAAAAAAGAAAAAAAAAGAAAAATGGGTTTATTTTAAGTGACACAAAAAAACATATCTCGGGATGAATATTCAAAAATATACATTAATATTCATCTGAACCAATTGATGCACAATACATGGTCTTCATATCACTCGCTTAGTTTTGTATTTGTCTATAATTTTATAAATGGTTGAAACACTACCCTTATCTTACCCTACCAATTAAAACATTGATTTCTATGGAAAAACACCCCAAATAATACAGTTGAGCTACCCTAACACTCATGCATACAACATATTACATTTCCTCTTTGTACATATTCATTCTAATTCAATGTCTATATACATACATTCTTTTCCATGGAGCCATGCTGCATTTCAACCATATATGCATCCTCCTCAATCCATCTCTTTGGTTCCATGTCATTCCATCGCCGTTTTTATTTCGCTGCCTTTTTTGCTGCAGATTTTTTGGCCGCAAAAATTCATTGAATATTTTTTTTTGTTTTTGTTGGGGGGGTAACCCCCCTTCCCACCTATTTAGAATCTAGTCCCGAAATACCCCAAAACCTTATATCCCATTACCCACCCCCCCATATTTTTTGATGGGTATTTGCGGTAAAAATACTGCTGCAAAAAATGGTGCGAAAAAAAAACAGCGATGAATGGACGTCGTACCATCTCTTTTACGTCATATGACCACCATATCCTTCACACGATTTCAGCATATAGCCCCTATAATAACTATTGCCCACATCTACAGGGAGATGTTACAACTTTAAATAAAAAACAAGGAAACTAATCATTGTCATCTAATCCGTCAACTGTCATCTAATTTTCAGCAAAAGCATACTCCCATGTGACCTAATAGCTCCCTTACCTTATACCTGGGAGCATACTTGATTTAGAAAAGACCAGATTGCAGATTATATGGTCCTACAAAACAAGACATACAGAAAAACAGTAAACATGTTTTGTTGTTGTTGACGCATTCCAACTATATTCATTACAGTGTTGCTAGTCACTATAGCATACATATACTCACCTCATGGGCAAATATATATCCTCAATTCGACCCATAGCTAATGTGTGCTCTATTATCTTCAATTCAACCTGAAAAGTAAAGAATGGAACTGCATTGCAATTTTGCCAAAAGTAAATATTCATATAAAGCTATATAGAGCTGCACTCTCTTTGGACATGGGTTCTTCACTGGAATTGGCAGCAACGCCTGTTCTTCGCATATATTACCTATTAGAGTTACTTTAGATCCCATCTGGAAGCACTTGGTTTGAACTGGAGTCTATACAATGCCGCCCCAGGATTCTCTTGCGTGCCAGGATGTGACCTTGCCAAAGCTCCTACGCTGAGCTCTTTCAGTAGATAGGCTGCTTGTCATCTCAGAACACACAGTAGCTCTAAATGTCTCCTGACTGTTATGTTATGTTGTACGAATGTGTAAAGCTCAACATCCACCCGAAGGACTCTTGGCGATAATGAGAAAGAACAGATAGGTTCCAAAGGCAAAAATAATAGGAATAAAAAACAAATAGGTCTTTAGCAGCCGACGGAATGAAAAGTGGTTGGGGGGGGCTTGTGACATGATGGCGGGGAGTTCCAAGCTTTAGCGGCTGCCACTGAGAAAGCCTGCCCACCCCCCAAGTTCGCTTGGCAATCGTTACCTGTATGTTCAGAGATTTTTGAGAATGAAGTACTCTAGTGGGAGCATAGAGGCAGAATTTAGCCTGAAGATATTAAACTCCGATATTATAAAAAGCTCTATGAGCAATGAGTAGAGATTTGAATAAGATTTGTTTCTCACTGGGAAGCCAGTGCAGCTGTCGAAGAAGGGGTGACATGTGCGAGCCAAACTGGGGAAACAAGACTGCCTTTGCTGTCATATTCTGTAACAGTTGAAGCCGGCGGATAAGATATGCTGGCTGGGCGAGGTAGAGAGACTCACTTCAGACCTCAAATCAGTGCTAAACAGGGAACCTCTCTTTAAGATTCGTAATATCACCAATCATTTGAAATCCATAAATTAATATGTCATCTAGCCTGATCGATGTATCCTCCATTACGCTGATCCCACAACCAGTATCACTCAATGGAAAGATGCTGTGTCAAATTAGAATTGTACTGTGCAAATATTTTGAATTTGATTCTGGTAAATGACTCTCGTATTATAATAAATTATTATTATTATGGTGTAAGCTCTTCAGCAAATCCTTGGAACACTCATCTCATCTCTCATCGGCAATGGCTGAAATCTGGAATATGTTTTAGCAATATGCCAGCAAGCCATTGTATGCTTCAACAAACTATTTACTCTTTGTACTTTTTCATTTTGCAACCTCTTTATTCAGTCCTTTGTCGGAGGAAGATTTCTAGGCAGGAGGAGCAAAGAGGGGGAACTGCAGACATAAGCTGACAAGGAAAATATGAGGAGCAGAGTAAATCCTAAGAACAGAGGGTTGAGAAGGAAGAAGAAAGGGGAAATTAATAAGCAAAGGGGAAATGTGCATGCAGGTAGGAAGGAGGATTGTACAGTTGACTTAAGGTTTGGAGAAATGAACAAAGGATGTTGAGGTATGAATAACCAAAAAGGCGGGACGGAAGGAGTCTTGACAAAAGGAAGCCTGGTGGGAAAAAGAGCACTGATCTCAAACAGCTGAGTATACGTGTAGGGATCACTACCTTCTTACTTCATGGATATAGTTATACAATTCTACAAAAAGAAGATGTAAATAAAGAAGAAGTAAATACAGTGCCTCAACTTAAAAGGAACTAGACGGATTATGCCGTCTCATACACTCTTTCGCTGTATTTATCACAAATCAAAAAAATGTATTCATCAAAAAACCACAATCATAAAATGATCATATCACATAAAACATCATATAAAAAACAACACAAGTAACAGGCAAAATATATTAGTCTTGTTAAAAGATGCAACATCTCCTCCATGTGAACCTTCACACTGGGGTCTCTTTTTTATTGATACGTTTGTTGTGCTTCCTTCTTATCCTTATGCAAGTCCTACTTCTACAAGTTTATGTCCAAATCAGACATATAAATGTTTGACATTCATCAGGGGCAGCATTGTCTTGTGTCTGTTGTCTTAAAACCTTTTAGGTACCCTTATGAGCAAATTGGGCATGTGTACCAATGCCTCCAAGCGCTCTCAATGGTTGCAAAAGGTTACTTCCTTTTTCTTTAGAAATGTCACCTGCTTACTCTTTCCACTCTGGGATAGCTATCTCATCTATCAACCCTCAAAGCCTGTATGGCATTGGGAAAAAGATCTCAATGTTGTTTCATTGTCAGTCACAATCTTTAGCAATTGAGAATAACTGTGAATTGGGGAACACAGAGTAAAGAAAGGGGACCCAGCGTTTCTCCAATGTCTTCCTCCACCAGTATCTCTATCTCTCTCATCAATTTCTTACGGGATAGCTGTATTCGGTCATCTACCTCGCGGGAAAAAGAGCAGACACATGAAACATTGAAATCATGATGACAACCTGAAAGGATGGCGAACAGGGGTAGGTGGAGGAGAGACAGAAGTAAAACCAGAGAAGAGAGGGAGAAAACTAGAAGTTAAGGGAATAAAAGAGAGAAGAGGAAACATAGAGGTGACAAGAGGTGAAATGGAGGAAAGAGCCACCTTTATGATATGATATAGCATTTATAACGCGCCTATACACAAGTGTTTCAAAGTGCAACAGGGCAGGGGAGGGAGAACAGAGGGGAGACAGAGGCAACGATCTTACTAGGCCAGGTGGCATTGAGATTGCGCAAGTGCAGGGGAGTGGGGAAAGGGAAAGTGCAGGTAGGGGAGGGGGCAGTGCAATACATAGGAGCAACAGTAAAAAATAAATAGAATAAATAAAAACAGTAGGTAAAAGTGCAGCCAGCTAGTGGCAAGTGCAGGGGTAAGTGCAGATTTCAAGTGTCAAGAGCTGGTGGGGACTGTAGGGATACGGAAACAGTCCCCAAGTGCAGGGGTTGCCCAGGAGGAAGTGCAGGTATGCAGCTTGTGGGGGAGGGACCTGGGCTCGAGATCAGAGGGTAGCCAGATGACCAATGCAGTTTCAGTCAGGAGTTCAGCAGGGGAGAGGAGGAGAGAAAGCAGAAGCAAAGAGGAAGGTCTTGAGGAGCTTCTGTAAACGGAGATGGTTCTCCTCAAGTTTCAGGGAGGCAGGAAGGCTGTTCCAGAAAGAGGCCCCAGCCGAAGAAAGAGATATACCACCAAATCATTGCTTGGAGAAGCAACTGACCCTGAGGGAGTTGGAGGTGGATGTTGGATTGGGAGACAATAGATGAGGAAGGTAGAAGAAAGAGACCAGAAAAAGGGAGGAGTAGGAGGATCAGAGCAATACAATGATGTAGAATGAAGGAGCAGGGACATGGAGAGTCGAGAAGGACACTGTCCAGCGACTTCAGTGCACAGCACAGCATACATTGAGAAGAAGAGAAGGCTGTCAAATGAAAGCCCTGGGAAATTAGCTGTTCCAGACCATGCCCCAACCAAGTTGGAAGGAGGCACATGCTATGTTTCAACATTAGCTGAAGAGCCTGATGTTCATACTCCACCAGGACCACCGAGATATGGTGGTGCCATATCTTCAAATCGGGCCAAGAGAAACATGGCAACATCTTGATGAGAAGCAACTGAGTAAAACAATCCTGTATGATGGCCAAGAAACAAAAATAGGGGGAGACTCAAAACCCCAGAGTCTGTGTAAGACTGTTTAACACCAAGTGGGTGTATTTACCAGAGCTGGGGAGAGAGGCAAGGGTTGTAGACCATGGTCCTAATATATCAAGTTTTGTATGCAACCATTTTTCAAATACCCAGACTGTAACTTGAGTTAAACCAAATCCTCTAGTATTTTGAGTTACTCTTAATAAACCCATATGACCCAACATTTCGACTGTGATGTTTTAACTATGTACCCTCTGTTGATCCCTTAGACAATGCCATCTTCTACTGCCATCTCTCATTATAACCACTCCGAATAATGCATTAAAGGTGCCCTTTCACATCAAGTGCCTCATTGAAAATGATACATAGCTCTTGATTTGTAAGTTTCTTCATGATTTTATTATTGGCCTGGATGCATCTCTGCAGCCGGCGCATTTCCTGTAGTTGATAACTTCCTGGATGGCACCACAATTCTGGAAATAATCATAATAGAGCATGCATAGTCCACAGTTTTTACTTCTGCTCAGTGGGATGTTTAGAGCTTTACAAACATGTATTAGTCAATCATTGTAACTTGGTTTGCTGCTCTTGCAGTTGTACGTTGGCCAACGCTCGCAGAAACAATTGTGTCCCAGGTATTTTTGAGGATAAATGCGGCTCTGCATTATCTGCACAGTGTTCTGCTTGAAGTTTCCGATGTGATTCAAAGGTGAATTGTACACTGAGCAAAACATGACTCAGTCATCAGCATAGATTCTTGCTGTGCACTCTTCCCCTGTCAACTCCAGTCATCTGGGTGGACAAATGAGAGCAATGTTTACAGGTTTCAATGTTTGCAAAAAGGCCATCATTGTCTACACTTGCCCATGTGGGAATTCTTCTGCTGCAGTGTGGCTTCTTAATTCCATCCTGATAAGTCTGAAAGAATACTGTTGCAGTGTCTTGTTCTTGCTCCTGTCTTTCAGGATGGAAATCAGCCCCACCATTTTGTCCCAAATGGAATGGTAAGTATATTGGAAACCTGAACAACAACTTCACATCTAAACAGGACTTTCAATGAAAGATTGGATTTATATAATAACTCAAGTTACTACTTTAAAACCCCACATATTTACGCACCAGTCCTTCCCATCTCATATGGTGAAAAAACTATGGTGGAGATGACAGAATGCACAGAAAAGAGTCAATCTGAATATTTCATTACGATTCTGCAACCAGAAATGAATTGCAGTGGCTGTTCCAATTAGGGAGATTTCTCTCACAAGTGCTTAATTCCCTCTACCTTAGAGCCATCCTGCTCTTTTGCTATATTTTGGGGCTTTGAACTTTTCATTTTTAATGTGTTTTACTTTTGTGTTCATGGATATGGAGTCTCACCAACTCCATAGGCATCATCTTTTACTGTGTGTCACACTGCACCTTTAGTGCAGTGACACAGGGTTGTCTTTTTTCAGACTTCCCACTTTAAACTCCATTTTCTGGGACTGACTACTGTCTCCCAGAACATGTAAAGTTGCCATTGACTTTATTAGTCTTTTTCATTTTACACACCCATGACACACTATCTTACAATAGAGTGCTGGAGGGGTTAATACTTATCCCCTTTTGTCTGATTCTCATGTAACATTTTTATGTTACCCTTTCTCTAAGATTTGGCTGGTGGCAGTGGTATCTACCCTTTTTATTTTACCACGGACTATGAAAATAGTCTCCGGTACCATTGGAGACTATGGTGGTAGCCTCGAACTAAACATGGTTCCGTTTGGGTTTTTTCGCCATTTCTTTTTGTAAATATCCTTCTCGTGTTTTTCTCTGTGCGCCAAACCAGGTTTGGTTCCTTTGTTCGCCGTCCTTAAGGCGAGCTTCTGCACAGAAACCCTCCTTAGGCGCCTGAGTGTCTGGAGTGGACAGGATGTGAGGGGGGAGTTTGAGACTCCCTGCACAGGGTCTCCTTGGAGACCCATGTCACACTCTGTGTGATTGGCTGTGGTGACTGTCCCACCAGGACAGCCACCCTGCTGAGTGATTGACAGCTAGGCTGGTGTGAATGGGGGAAAACTGCTTAAAAGGCAGGCCTCTGGGACTGGAAGACAGAGTCGCCACTGGAACGAGAGAACCGAAGGAAGCTGAAGGAAGAAGACTGATGCAACAACTGGAAACCCCGGTGTAGCCCTGCTGCAGGTCCGAATTTCCTGAAACTTCAACGACAGAGAAGACCTTCTAGGAGACTTCTTTCCTTGAGCCTGGTGTGATCAACCAGCTCACAAAGCCCCAGGACCTCCTCTCCAGACTGGTCGAATTTGCTGTGCCGTGCAGCAGGAAACCGGATAGCCAGTGGGAGAGAGTCCATTTGTGCTTTTAAGGCGCGCACCTTTTATCCGTCACTTTGCTCTGCTGTGGGCCTCTTCCCTGGGCAGTGCAGGAACCCCCAGACATCCTCCTTCTTTTCACCTCAACTGAAGCACCCGGAACAGCAAGACTGCAGGAACTGCCAGGAACAACTGCCTCAGCTAGAGCCTTCTTCATCTTAAAGGTACTGTGCGAAATTCAGCTGTTCTTTCCATCCGGCAACGGTGAAAGTGTTTGAAATCTTTTGCCTCTGCGAAGGCTTGTCATTCTCTTCCTTTTCATATAACTTTTCTTCTGACCAACTTCGTTTTGCACTCTTTGCAAAGACCTAACCGTGAACTACATTGAACTGTGTGATCCTCTGCAAAGACTCTGAACCATTGACATTAACATTGACATTACTACCAGAGCACTAGGTAGCCCCTCACCTGCTGACCCCTCCAGCCTTCCTGCTCAACCAGCTCTCCAACTTCTGTGTCCTTACCCACCTTCCTCTTCACACCAGGGCTACTGAGGCCCTCACTGCTACCGGCTCCCTGAACGTCAAGGTCTCTGCCTGCCTCCTCCACCGACAGGTCCACTCCGCAGTGTGCCCCTTCAGCTGATCCCAACTCAGCCCCAGTGCGGCCCCCAGACCTCTTTACCTACCAGCCCCTCATCTACCAGCTCAGTGCCTCACCTCTGCTGCCCATCTCTTCTGCCCAACTCATCTGCCAGCTCTGAGTGCTCCTCCTCAGCTGAACCCAACTCGACCCCTCTGTGCGGCCTCCTGACCTCTTACTTACCAGCCCTCATCTGCCAGCTCTCTGGTCCTCATGGTTCTACCCGCCTTTCTATCCCCTGCCCCCTCTATCTACCTTCCCTCCTCTGCTACCTGCTCTCCTAACCACCTCTTTATCCCTCTGCTTCCTCTCTCCCCCCCCTCGGTTATGCGTTTGGCCATATCTTCTCCTCACCGTCCTCTTTACCCTTCCCCCACCCTCCTCCCCCTCTCCGCCTCCCCTGTCCTCTCCTACTCTACTTCTCCCTCCTCCTCATGTCCATTCCCCTCTTTAATCCCCCCATTCTTCCTTTACTACGCCTTCCCTCTCTCACCGCCCTAACCTTCTCTACCCCCCCACTGTCCATCCCTCCTCTCTCATCAACATTGCTCTCTGGAACGCTAGATCCCTCTGCAATAAGACCGCAGCAGTTCTTGACATGTTCCTCCGTCTCAACCTTCATTTCCTCTGCCTTACTGAAACCTGGATCCCTCCTCACAACACTACAGTCCCTTCTTCCCTAACCACCTCTTCATCCTCCTTCTCTCATATCTCTCGTGCTACTGGCTGTGGCAGAGGTATTGGCCTCCTCTTCAACCCCAAAAACCTTTGCTCTCCCTCCTCTCCATCCCTTCCTTCTTTCCCCTCTTTCAAGTTTCTTTACAAATCCTTCTCCTCTCCTCACCCCATCTCCTTTCTAATCATATATCAGCCACCTGGCCCTCTCTCTACCTTCTATGATGACCTCGATCACCTCCTTTCTCTCATCTCTCCCTCTCCCTCTCCTCTTACTGTTCTCGGCGACTTTAATCTTCACTTCCCTTCTCCCCCTCACTTCTCTCCGCTTTCATCCATCCTCGACTCCTACCTTCTTTCCCCTCATCCTTCCTATCCTACACACTCCTCTGGCTCTACTCTTGACCTTATCTTTAATTCTTCCTACCCCTCTTCTACTGTCTCTACACTTCCTCTCCATCTCTCCGATCATGCTTTACTCTCCTTCTCCCATACCTCCCTTCCCCTTCATTCTTCTCCTAAGCCTTCCCTTTCTATTTTCTAACGTCGTGACCTTCATAACTTTGATCCCTCCCTCTTTCTTGAAACGTGCTCTTCTTCTCTCCCCTCTCTCCATGACTTTTCTTCACTATCGGCCAATGATGCACTTTCTACTCTCTCCTCTTCTATCTCCTCCTCTCTTGATCTACTCCACCCCCTTTCCTTCTTCCGTCCAACCCGGAAACCCTCTCAACCTTGGCTCTCCCCTCAACTCCTCTCCATGCGACGTCTCCTCCGACGTCTTGAGAGACTCTGGCTCAAATCTCCTTCACTTTCCAACCAAACCTCCTACTTCTCTTATCAATCCCTCTATGTCTCCTGCCTCTCCTTGGCAAAACGCTCCTACTACTCTAACCTTCTTAATTCCCAAGCCTCCCACCCCTGCAGCATCTTCCAAACTCTCTCTCGTCTTCTCTCTCCCCCAATCCCTGATCCCTCAACCTCCTCCACCCTTTCCCCCTCTGATTTTGCAAACTTCTTCTCCTCCAAGATTCATGCCCTTTGGCAAGAAATCAATTCCTCTTCATTCTCCCCCCCTTCCCCTTCTCCCTCCTCACCCTCTACGTGCATGACTGTATTTTCCCCCATCTCCCCTTCTGACGTTTCTATCCTCCTCTACAAAGCCCACCCCTCGTCTGCTCCATCTGACCCTGTCCCCTCCCTTCTTATTCCTAAGATCTACCCTCTTCTTATTCTCTACCTAACCTCCTTCTTCAACACCTGCCTTTCCTCCGCCACCTTCCCCTCTGCTTTCAAGCATGCCACTATCATTCTGATTCTGAAGAAACCTTCTGCTGATCCCCTGCTTACCACTAACTTCTGACCTAGCTCACTTTTCCTATTCCTCTCTAAACTTCTTGAGTGCCTCGCCTACTCGCAGCTCTCAAACTTTGTCACTAATCTCTCTCTCCTTCCCCCTTCTCAATCTGGCTTTCGCCCCAAACACTCTCCTGAAACAGCCTTCACTTACATCCTTAACTCCCTCCTCTCTGCACGACACTCTAAGCAATTCTCTGTCCTTATTCTTCTTGATCTCACTGCTGCCTTTGAAACTGTTGATCACCCTCTTCTTCTCAACACTCTCTCCTCCTTTGGTTTCAAAGGTTCTGTACTCAACTGGCTAACCTCTTACCTCTCCTCCCGCTCTTTTACTGTTACCTGGGGAGGCCGCTTCTCTCCCACCCACCCTCTCGAATACGGAGTACCCCAAGGCCCGGTGCTTGGTCCTTTCCTATTATTACTCTACACCTCCCTCCTTGCCCCTGTTATCTCCTCATTTGGCATCTCTCAACATTTCTATTCTGACGACATGCAGCTCTTTCTTTCCTTCTTTTCCTTCTCTCCTGATCTCCACCTTAAACTTTCCTCCTGTCTTACTGCTATTAAAAACTTTTTGTCTTCTCGCTTTCTTTCCCTTAACTCTGACAAAACTGAAGTCGTTTTCTTCCATTCCAACTCCCTTCCCCCTCCCTCTCCGCCTCCTTTCATTCATTTTCTTCCCTCTAATCTTACTTCCCCCCACGCTTGCAACTTAGGCTTTGACTTCGACTCTTCTCACACTTTTTCCCACCATATCTCATTCACCTCTCGTGCCTGTCGATACCACCTCTATAATATTCGCAAAGTCCGGCCCTCCCTCACTTTCCATGCTACTAAACTTTTAATCGCCTCCCTCATCTTCTCTCGCCTCTTCTACTGCTCCTCCTTACTCTTTGGTCTACCTACTTCACATCTCGCCCCCCTCAAATCTATCTACCACTCTGCCATCCATACCCTCTGTCTCCTCTCCCCCCGAGACTCCATCTCTGCTTCCCTATCCTCCATTGGCTGGCTTTCACTCACAACTTAAATTTCATTTTCTATGCCTAGTCTTCAAATCTCTCGACGACCTTGCTTCCCCTTATCTCTCTTCCCTTCTCTCTTTCTACACTCCCTCTCGCTCCCTTCGTTCCGCTGACCACTTCCTCCTCACTGTTCCTCCCTCCCCTTGTGCCTCCTCCCGTTTTGGCTTCTTCCAACTCCTGGCCCCCCTCCACTGGAACTCCTTACCTCTCTCAATCCGCTCTATTCCTACCTTTTCCTCTTTCCGCACGTCCCTTAAATCTCTCCTTCTCCATTCCCTGCCATGATACCCCTCCCTCTTCTCGCTCCCCCTCTCCCACCCTTTCCCTCTTCCCCCCTTAAGCCTCTCCCTCCATTTCCCCCCACCCCAACCTCACCCTCGCCCCTTCCTTTCCCTCCTCCTCCTCCTCCTACCCTTCCTCCCTCTTCCTCCTAGCTCTAATCCACTTCTTTCCCCCTTCCCTCTGTCTAATTGCCCTACATACTGTTTTGTTGGCTGATTCAAAATTGTAATTTGCTTCTATTGTTACTGTTGTTTTGTTATGTTAAATGTATCCTGTTGTTGTTAAATGTGCAGCGCTTTGGTGTAAAGCGCTATATAACCCTAATAAATACAAATACAAATGCATTGGCCCAGACCTATTGAATGGAATCCTAGTTGTAGTAGCCTTTTCTAGATTGCCCTGCCTATAACTTGTTGGTGCTATTGATTTTTGATAACCTTGTCTTTCCTCCCCTTTTAAATTTCTGGAGTGCCATTTTGCTCACACTTCATTTTGAGCTTAACCTGTCCAGAATTAATTGGGTGTTGTTGTAGTGTATTAAGACTGTGATGTTCTGCTGCTTAATGATAGCGGACCATTTTCTAACTGACTGAGTAAATAAATGTATATTCTTTTACCAAGAAACCTTGAGTTAGTGTTTGTTTGAATCACTGTCATTGTTGTCCCTTGTGTAACTCTTGATACTGCTCACTTTACTCTTGAGATAAGTCTGGCTGCTCAGCCATCGCTACCACTTTACTGTGTTGTACAGGCTTGTACCAAAGGTGAAATTGTACTTTCACCTCTAATCTTAATTGTGTGTGCTGTATCCTAAGGGTACTGCACAGGATTTTGCCTAACAGTTCCCTAGCTCATCCAGCTTACTGTGCAAGACGTTTCAGCAGCTATGGAACTGCCTGACATAGCCACTGAAGAACACAAACAAGGATGCAGATTGAACATCCTAGCAGTCTCAGAACCAGAAACAAAATGGCAGAACTTATCCTTTAATTTCCCAACACATCTGCAAGCTGTTGAAAAACCAGGTAACTGGCTAACAGTGCTGCATCACAACGCAATAAAGCAGGCAACCTGACCAACACATTGCAATTTCGCAACAAAAAAAAATACTGAGCTGGTAAATTGATGCTTCAGAATAATGTGCATATAAATGACACTAGAGCGTCATCATAGAAATACATGTTGTGAAAATTCTAATATAGATAACAAATAACTAATGAATTGAGGAAAACATCCCTCTACAAAATAAATAACCGCGGGAGGAAGAAGCAAGGGAGTAAGACACAAATATAACAAAAAATGCTTTACAACACATACATCACAGCAAACCTGAAACAGATGATGAAATTGCGAATTCTTTACAGAGATGTGCAAATACTTATATTTAGTTTAAATGTTAGCAGCATCATTGACTGCTCCTTATCAAGCGAGCATGCCTTGAACTACCTCTAACTATGTATATTACAGATAATAGCAGAATAAAAGCAGCGGATTGGCGTATGCAACAATGTATAATCCATCATTTCATAGGCCCTCGTGATTGGTTGGCATTCTCTTCCAACATTGGACATTCGGCTTGTTAGCAGCACGTAAGCACAATGAAACCCAGGTGCAGGTAACAACGGCAGACAAACGCCCACTTAACCAATTAGCCAACCATCTTTTATAAATTAGGCCATAAGTCAAGGCTTCTTCTTTGTAGTTGACCGTTCTGACTGTTCTGTTCTGCAGAAATCTAAAGAGAGTGAAGGTACATTGCTATCTTTGTCCAGAGCTTTATGAATAGGCCTTGTTTCCTGGTCCTGCACCACGTGTGAGAAGACCACGATTTTGTCCATTCTGACCTTCAATTTAGTGCTATCTGATTTAATTATATTAGATGCAATAACTGATTTTTGCCTCTGGAGACTTAGTTGCTCTGTCTTGCGTAGAATTTCTGAATCTTTAATTGTTCAATAGTTGGCACTTGCAAATGTTCACTCCTTTACTTAATCTAAGAGAAATAAGGCGTGCGTATGTAGCTTGTCCTCTTTGACTCATTTTGTGCTTTGCAATTGCTTATTGCTGTGGCATCCTTGATCCCAAGCCAAGCAAATAATATTTTTTTCTTGCACAGAACTGTATTCCAGCGCCTGTCAGCTCTGCAGCCTTGTTCTCTCCCCTTAAGACTTCTCACTTACTATTTATACAGAATCAACGTCCATTTTCTCATCATGGCTGCGTTATCCATGTTATATTTTCTACTGCAGCAAGCTATATTTCTCACCTACCTTGCATTTCTGCATATATAAATCTAATTAATCTTTTCTCATTTATCTTCTCAGTATATATGATTTCTTGGTACTCGCATAAATGTTTTGTTTTTTTTTACTTCAGTTACATCTTCATTCTTTAAGTATTCATACATCATTTCACTGCGTCCTCGTGTCTTCTCTTTATGACATCATGTTACACTTGTCAGACTTCAGTTATAGCTCCTCTATGTTCAGCGGTGTCTGCAGAGATCCTTCCACCACCTCAGTTCAAGGGTACATTCGATATGGTTGTCTGAGCACATAACTTCTTTCATATCTTTGATGCAGTATTGGGTCGATACCTGGTGTCACACACAGTCTCTTCTTGTTGTTCTTCCAATATGATGGAGGTGAGGGGGCAGGCACTATAGATGATGTGTACATCTGCCTCTCTACACTGGCAAACATTACATTGCATAAAGTGCATCTGTAAATACCTCAAGTGGCTGGCATGGAAGCACAATCAGAGACTGCACAATCCATCTAATTACTATGGACCTTCAAGTAGAAACTGAAAGCTTTTAGACCAGCCAAGAAAATCAACTGTTGTACCAAACCAAACACCACAAAACTGGGTAATCGTTGAACATCTCATGTAAATATGTATCCAGACGAAAATGATGGAGATGTTTTCTACCTGCTTCAATGGACTAGGCAAGCTGTTAGAGCAACCGGGGAACTGGCCTGCAGTGCCTCACCAGAACACAGAAACACAATTTGCACATTGAATTTTTGTTGGATAATATGCAGCATGTGAAAAACAGTGCATCTATAAATACATACTTTCAGCAAGTAATTCGTACTCAGACTTCATCCATTAACTGGGAGCATTTCAGAGCAACATTTTCCAAATAAATGACATGAAAAGCATTTATGATTTGTGGGCAGTTTTGACATAGTCTACACACTGGTACCCACATTCAGCCACTTATTGACTGCCTTCCATGTCCTTTTATTCAAACACAAAACAGTATTCAGCACCAGAGCACAATCAAGGGAAAGCCTACATCTCAAATTTCTGACCTCAGCTCCGGTCATCAGGTGGGCAGGGTGTGCTTTCCATTCTGTGCAGAAAAATCAATACACTTAACCTCCTGAAGCAGCGGTGGCCATCCGAGTAGGTGACTCTTAATTCCTGAACCTACATCTACCATACTCCCTCAACCACAGCACACTGCAGGTCGACCGCCCACTTATGCTCTGTGGCCTCCGGGTAATGTTTTTTATATCACCTGACCAAGCCTCAGTAGCCTGAACCTAGCCTCCCACCATCCAGCACAGTCTCATCATAGGCCTCTTATGGCATCATATTAGATGTACCCTCGAGATCACACTAAAAAAAAAAAATCAACCTTAGCAGGTACAAGAAGTGCACAATGGACTAGTATCCTGAACCTTGCATGATCATCTTTTGCTTTCGGATAATGGGAAAGGATCCACCCCCCCCCTTTAGACATTTTGCTGACTAATCCTGTACAGACCCAGAATTACAGTTTGCCACCTTTAACCCAAACTGCCATCTTCTTTGTCTCCATCTATCTGTTTATCTGATCCAGTTGCTTGACTGCCCAATGCACACACACTCCTCTCCCTCCTATCCTGATTGATGCTTACTGCCACAGGCATGTTCTCCAAATGGCTGCTAACCCTGAAATCAGGCACCTGCCCTATTCAACTTTATCTCCCCCACCCACACCAGAATGCTCCAACGCTGTCAGGTGTATCTTCTCTCTCGGTTCCTCAGTAAGGCAGATGTACGTTGTCATCTATGTCACTGTGAAAAGTGAAATTGAAAGCATTATAAAATAAGATCTGTCTACTGATGCTGCACCACCAGTCCTGTCTCTGCTCTTTCTCACGCAAGTCAGTAATTGTCCTGCTCCTGGTCTTCTCACTCTAAGCACTTCCAGATCATGAGGCCCATCAGACCTTAACGTCGTACCCGACTAACTGTTGTTCTAAGGGCCCTTGGTGGTGGTGTTCCTGGTGATGGAGCTGGAACTGCCACTGCCTGTGGTGCAGGGTAGTGTTGGTGGTGCAAAGAGTTATTGTGCTGGTTGTGGTGGTTTTAGTGGTGGTGGAGGGTTCATTGCTGGAAGCCCAAGGTGGTTGTACTGGTGGTGCCAGTTTGCCTCTTGCTAGTGGTGCTGGTGTTGGTGGTTGGGATGACTGTTAGACTCTGGGTGGTAGCACTGCCATCAGCCCAGGATTGAGGAATTGATGGTGGTTGTGGAACTAGCACACTGGCTAGAGGTAGTGGTAGGGGTGGGTGGTGGCGTTGGTGTAACTGTCAGCTTCTGAGTCCTGAGGGGAGGTGCTTTAGAGCTGGTGCATGCGATGATGTAATGGAGTGGAGCGTGTGAGAAAGGTTGTATGTGAGTGTGTTTGTGATGGTGTGGGATATAGTATGTGCGCGAATGGGAGGAGGGCGCATGCAGGTTAGTGGGTGTGTGAGTGTGTCCAAGAGTGTGAAAGCAGAAAGTCGTTTGTGCATTGGTGTGTGCAGGAGAGTGAAAGTGTGTGGGAGGTAGTGGTTTAGGTGCAAGGAGGCAAATAAAACATTCAGAAGACAGGGTGTGATAGAGTGTGAAAGGTCATTGTGACAGCAGTGTGTGTGCGTGTGTCTGTGCGTGTGCGTGTGTGTGTGAGGTACATGGGGAGGTTGGTCAAGGGGCAAACAGGGAAACTTTGTACAAGATAGGTGTCATATTAGCAAGTTGGACGGAGACCCCTGGATGTCAAAAGGGAGAGGATCTAAACATTAGGAAGGCTAAGCACCAAGCAGTATGTCTTCAGAGGAACATGAGGGTGGTGGCTTAGAGAGGGAGGAGAAGCAAAGGCAATAGGGTGGCAAGGGAAAGCATGGAGCCTGCAAGAAAAACACATTCTGTTGGGGACAGCAATCACAGGATGAGATCTGGTGTGAAGTGCAAAACATTGTCGTTGGTGCGTGTGATGGCGTGAGAGGGTCTATATGTGAGGGTGCTTGCAAGAGTGCGTGTGATGATTTAAGAAAGAAAGGCTGAGGGAGAGGATGCGTGCAAGTAATTGGGTGTGAGCGTGTATGCAAATATGTGAGCAAGGGACACTGTGAATGCACGATTCTGCAAGAGATGGTATGCAAAGGTGTGAGAGTCAAGTGTGAATGCAAGATTGTGATAGAATGTGTATGCATGGTCAGTATGACTGACGTATGTGTAAAGGTGCACAATGGGGAAATAAGTCATGTCAGTGTTCACACTCTATTGGAATGCAGAGACAAGACCAATGGCAATAAGTAAAGAGTAAGTGGGGCAGCAGGAGGAACAACAGGGTGGCATGAGGCACATGAGGGAAACTCAGGTATATGTGGAAATGTTGCTGCTAAAGTAGTGAGTGACATAAAGAACAAGAAAGGAAGGAGGTAAGAATTTGGTAACTCGTGCATCAAGATGAATCTGGGCAGCACAAATCACATGGAGAAAGGACAAACATATGCATCAGCGTGGCAAGGGGGAGAAAGACACATGAGGTCCCAAAAAGAGGACATGGGGCAACACGAGGAAAAGGGGTGACACACAGGGATTTTGAGGGAGGAATATCAGAGATGCATAAAAAATAAGGGACACAAAAGATGCATAGGAAAGAAGCGGAAGATGCGTCAGCAGTAGGACCGGTGGTGAGGGGTGAAGGGAGGAACTAGGTGAAAAGGGGAAAGGTGACGAAAAGGGGCAGAAAAAGAAAGGAATAAGTGAATGCACATTTATGGCACTTGGATGGACCCTATGTGGTTCTTCCCTCCAGACAGAGTAACAGCAGGGTGTGGAAGAAATCAGAGCATCAATGCAGAAGGGTCCGGTCTCTGTTGGTGTGGTCATGCTCTCTTCAGTGGGGCAACACAATATGTGGGTCAGCTGAAGAAGGCACACACTTTTTCCAGCCTACATTTATGTGTGTTTACTCTAGAGATTGCTCAGTGTACAGGAGACACATATTTAATATGCCTGGCCTCCTCTGTAATGCATCACAACAAACCCTTATCCAGTCATGGCTTTCAGAAATGAACCTTAGAGGGTGCACACTGAATCAGATTGAATATGCCAAATCATTGGCCTTCACCATCAACTGCAACTTTCCATTTCAAAGTACATCATCAACTGCTGTCCAGTCACCTGGGAATGTCACACGTAGGCAGAGGGGATGCATTGCTTGCAGGTGTCATCCCATCTTTAGCTTTCATACCACTTAAAACAGCACCAAAACGAATCTCTGGGATTAGGAAGTTTGAGCATATCTCCGCCAAGCACTATGGCTTCCATTGAAAGCAGATCATCTTCAAAACCACATGCATTATAATCAAAATTGATCCTAGCACCAAGCAACCTATCTAAAATCTAGTAATTCCCATAGGAAAACACAATTCTAAAAGCCACACTATTGCGACTATGAAAGCAAACTAATTCTGTAAGGAAAAGACCAGAAAGCATGACTTCTCTTGTCCCGCACCTGCATTGTTGTCATGATTCAGCATTTTTACCACACTTGCGTATGAGTTTTCTGAATCCCCCCCACTTGACTCATCGCCTCCCCTTTTTTCCCTTTCTTCCTCATTTCCTCCCTAGGCTTGGAACTGCCTGTTACCTATTTTTAATTCCCATTCCTGTTTATTGACCTCCATCTTTTTTTAACAAATTATGCATTTTTATTAGGAATCCGCTGAAATACCACACCTCTTCTGATGATCAGGGTGACAGACTGGCTTCCTCCAGGAAAAGTCCTTACCTCTTTGAATATTCGAATAAGACGTAAAACTGTGGTAAGTCCGAACTGCTCCTCGTGACAGTTTGCAACACCATACATCCTGTCAAAGTTGGATCAGATCCAATGCCTCACGGATGCTGTACAAGCATTGACCACTGTACTGTACTGGATTTATAGAGTGCAGACTAAGGCCCAAGGGCATCTAGGTGCTGAAGGGGGCAGACAGTCGGGGAGTGCTGCAGCATCATAAAGAATATTATACAAGATACGTTTTCAATGTTTTGTGGAGTTGAAACTAGTCTCTGATATCATGCAGTGAGGCCGGAAGCTTATTCCACAGGGTGGGGGCAAGAGCCTAGAAACTTGACCACCCAACCGATCTCTCTGGTAATGTGGCACTTTTAAAAGCACTTGAGAGGATGAACTTAGGCATCTGGTGGTTTAATAATTCTCCAGTTAATTTTTCAAGTAGGTTGCCCCAGTGTTGTGAATGGCCAGTGCATGATACCTAAGGTCTTAAATACAGTAGTCCAGTGATCCCATAATTGCTGAGGTAGCCACCTTGGTACGACAGTCAGGAGTTAGGAATGGAAGGATCTTTCAAAGCACTTTTAATTTGGCAAAAGCAGAATTACAGACTGCGGATATCTGAGCTTCACGAGAGCCTGTAGTAAGTAGACAGACACCAAAACTATTCACAGCGACATTAAGTGCGGGACAGGGGTGTGATGCTGGAAATGCATCGGAGGGCCAGGGCCTCTGTATCCTTGTCGTTTAAAGTTTTTTTTATCTGGTGTTCTGTCTTGTTTTCCGCGAAGGAGTTCATGTGGGACTCCTGGCGGTGCAGCTCTCTTTTGGTTTGGGGGAAAACACAGTTTTTTGGCACCTGTGTGTGGCCCACAGAGCTGGGTATGGGCTGGTGGCAGCTCCATGTTGAATTTGACAGGTGCTCTGAGTATCCTCCATTTTGGGATACCCAGGCCCTGGCATTGGAATCAGTTGATTCCTGATAGGAAACAAGATGGCCCCTGTGGCCTCTTGCTTTCTATTGCCTGTTACCTTGTTTTCCCAAAGTCCTGGGAAGCCCTGACTCTGTCCCTTCCCCTGACCGGCTGTTGGGTAAAAGTTCCATATATGGCATTGTTGTGAAGTCCAGGCCAGACTGTCTGGAGACTTTCCAGTGACTGTATGTTGTGGGTACAGCCTGTGGGTGGGACCTGGGTGAATGGAGTGTGTGACCAATATGAACTTCTTGTGGATGTCTAGTTTCTGGTGTTTGACACAATGACTGAGACAGCCCTGCCCGAAACTGGTATAAATGCAGTGTGGAGTGTTGAATGGCTGGGTACTTGTCCCAATACACATAACTTGTTGTGAGTGTCTGGAGAGAAGTGAATGGCCTGAATGCACTATGCACCTGATTGGCTGCCTGCCTGCATGAATGCCCTTCTGACCAATTGGTTGCCTGAGTGTGACCCAGCAGAATGAATTAGAGATCAACTAGTATATCTGGGGGCCTCTCACTGCTAGAATTTGTGTTCAGAAGCTGAAGTCCACTACGATGAGTAACTGGAGTTGAAACTGAAGCTTGTCCTTGAAACCCTGCTGGAAGAGAAGTCTTGCTGCTGCTCTACTTCATCGATCTGAAAGCTGCTGTGTCTCCAAGGACTGACCCAGAGAGGATCTGGTTAGGCGCCCTCTTCCCGAGCTACGAGGGACCATCATGCACTGCTAATCTTTGCCATCGATCCCTGGTAGACAGACCTTTGGCAGGCTGCCGACCGGAGACGGGGACCGCCGTGGAATCCCAAACGAAGTGCACAGACTGCTGTCCATCACAGTTGATGACCGCTGTCGCCGACTGGAGCCGCTGTGCTCCCTTTGCCTAAGATCATTTGTTACAAGGAGGCTCTCATCTGCACCGCCGGCCGCCTTATCCCGCCGGAGAAGGCCAGGCCATCAACGCGCTGAGGAGCATCTGCGGTTTGATTTCCCGCCACCCAAAGACCACAGAGACGCCAATGACTCGACGCCCTTGCTGGGCCACAGTTCTTCAAACTCTTTGCGGTCGCGAACTATCGACATCGAGGTGCCCCGCACGCCTCTTCCTGGCAGGATGTTTACGCTTCCCCATCGATGAGCACCGCTAGGAAAGAAGCTGCCACTTCACTGCCGTAGTTCACCCTGTTAGACGTTCAATGACCCGTTACTCCTGCCTTAAAGGGAGGGCACTCAAGAAGGGCCGTCGATTCCCCGACAAGGAACGCTACAATGCCAGGTACTTTGGTGTTGCTAAACTATTGGAAAGATTCTGGTGAACAATATATGGACTGGGCTTATGATATCGTTATTCTACAGGTTGCCTAGGAGGGGGATCTCCACACAGAACTGTGTCTAGGTAGCAGGGCCAATATTCTGCCGATTGTTCTAACCAACTGCTTTCCTCTTATATCTATTGTTGGTTTCCCTTACAAACTGATTTGTGTGACATTTAACCATACAGTTGATGCACTTTAAAGAGATCAAATAGTAATTATGGTGCCACGTAGAACTGTATATTTGCCATTATAGATAACCGAGTACAAAGTGAGTTATCGTGATATTGTACGTAACCTTGAATATTAATTATATAAAGACTGTGTCTTAACTAATACAGTGTGCTAACATTCCTTTGTGGCTACTTGGGGACTACACTGTACTTAGGAACCAGCCTGCATCACCTCCTGAGAACCTAGGCCTTGATTGCTCGACCATGTACCAATAATAGAGAATCTTGGCTGGGGTCCCCTGGGCCTCTCCTCTACCATATAGAGAGCAGGAGTACAGACACCCTCCTCTGGTCTTTACAGTGGTGGCAGCAGTGGGATTCTTATGGTTTTAAGAATCAGTGTATAACCGTGCCACTTACAAAATATCCCCACTTTGTTAAATTGAGGTTTAGTTGTGTACAAGATTACAAGCAATGGAGTCTATTGCAAGGGGTAAATTGACTATGATGAGCTTAGAGGCTCTCCAGAGTGCTTGTGAAGCCAGGGAGTTAGACTTTGTGGATAAGTCCAGGGCTGAGCTGATAGCTGCCCTGGTGGACTACAAGACTGATGGTGAAAATCTTGAAGGGGGATGAAACCAATGAGGACTCTGCCCCAGGGGTTTTTGCTGAATCCGATTCTGGGAATGCCACCATTCCTGCTGCCTCTGTTCCAATCCCCAGCACTGCTCTTCAGGGGGAAGCTCTGAAGATTGAACTTTTAAAATTGGAGCTACAACAGGAACAGTTAGCCTTTCAATACATAATGTTGGTAACAGAAGCTGAGTTGAAGAAACAGGAGTTGGCACAGCAAGTGATACTCAAAGATAGGGACACTGAGCACCAAATACTCCAGATAGAGAAAGCTAGAGTGGAGACTTCAGCTAAACCAGTTGAGAGTGGCAGGCCCCTAGCCACCAATTTTATGAAAGATTTGGTTGGTGTGTTTGTGGAGGGTTTAGATATCCTCCAATGGATTGAAGTGTTTGAAATGGCCTGTGCAATTCATGATGTTGATAAGAGAGATTGGGCTAAGTGTTTGTTAAGCAGAGTGTCTCAGACTGGATATGACTGTCTTATGAAACTGAGTGTGGAAGAAAAGAGTCAGTATGAGTGCATGAAGTCTACTTTGATTGCCAAGTTTGGCAAGACACCTACCCAATATCTTAGAAAGTTCAGGGAATTTAAGAAGAGAAAGAATGTGTCTTGGGTTGACTGGGTGAGTGCTGCGCACATGAACATGATGGGGTGGATTGATGGTTACAAAGTGAAAATGTTTGTTGAATTGTCCCACCTGCTGTTTTTGAGCATTTTTCTGAAGCCTGTTCACCAGAGCTGCATCAGTATGTTGCTAACCAGAACATTTTAGATCCCTTTAAGCTGGCCAGGCTAGCTGACAAGTGGGTCTCCCACCGGGTGTCCCATAAGGACTCCAGTGGGAAGGACAAGGACAAAGAAAAGGGGACCTCTCAGAAAGCCGAGGAGTCCCAGAAGCAATCACAGTCGGGTAAACCAAAACCTTCCTCTCCCAAGACCCAAAAATCTAGTGGGGATAAGTCATCTGTGGGTGGGAATAAGAGTAGTGGTCCACCTGCTGCAAAGCAGGCTCCCAGTGGTTCCAGTAATGTACCCCGCATTCCTGGCACCTGTTGGGAATGTGGGGCTCTGGATCACAAGAAGGGTGACTCCAAGTGTAAAGGTAAGGCACTTGGAGTACAGGCTGTCAGCCTGAGCTACCCTTACCCCATGTCTGAGGAGTAGGCCACTCTCCTCCCCCCTCTACAGGGATCACCTTTGGTGCTCCTGTAGAGATTTCTTAGTGTCCCTTGGGGCCTGGGATCAGTACGCAGAAGTACTGGCGACTATCCCACAGAACACCCGTAGGTTCTTGAGAAGTGTCCTCTTGAATGGGCAGCCTTCTACTGGCTTGAGTGACACTGGGGCGAGCTTGACAGTGGTGGACAGGACCCTGCTCAAGCCAGAGGACTATGTAGGTGCTCCTCTGAGAACCACCAGGTTAGCTGGTGGGCCTCCCAAATGATCACCTGTAGCCTTAGTCACACTCATGATTGGAGACAAGACAGCAAAGCTTCCTGTCCTGGTTCAGGACAATGTGCCTGCTAACATTCTGTTAGGGAATGATCTAGTAGAGTTGGGGTTGATCTTGGATGGTCTCCCCCTGACTGCTGCTGCCGTTACTATGTCACAGGTGACACAGGGTCTGGCTATGCGTCAGGTACTCGAGCCAAAGGTGAGGCCTAAGGCAAGAAGACGGAAGAACAAGAAGGCCACCTCTGTGAAGGGGGCTCCTTCTATTCCTGCTGTTCCTACAGCACCCATTGGGATCCATGCTCTGGACGGGCTGGGTCCAGTGGAAAACCCAAACTCAACTCCTGAGGGAGAAGTGACAGAAGATTCTCCTGTGGGAGAGGTTCTCAACCCGGAGGACCAGCCTGATCTTCAATGCCTGCTGGCTGAAGAGGGACACTCCTCGGTGGACTTCTGTAAGGGACAGAGAGAGTGCCACACTCTCAAGGGTCTGAGACAACATGCCCTGTCCCAGTCACAAGGACAAGTGCCTCGGACATTCCGGATCTACCTATTGAGAGGGTGAGCTCCTTGTCAGTGAGACCACTAAACCTGAACCTGGCGCCCTCAAGAGGTTGGTGGTACCCTAGGTTTACAGGCCCTTTCTGCTGCAGTTGGCGCATGAGGTGCCCTTAGCTGGTCATCTTGGTACCAAGAAGACTAAGCAGAGGCTCTCTGCCCATTTCTACTGGTCTCGGATGGGAGTAGATGTGGAGTCCCACTGCAGGACCTGCCCAACTTGTCAGTTGTCTGGCAAGACTGGAGGCAGTGTCATTGGCCCACTGCAGCCATTGCCAGTGGTTGGCACACTGTTTGAGAGGGTGGAATCAACATTTTCAGTCCCCTTGGCCCTCCCACTTCAGATGGACATCGGTTCATCCTGGTCTTGGTTGATCAAGCCACCAGGTACTCTGAGGCTATACCCCTTCAGACTGTTACTGCCAAGGTGGTTGCCAGGGCTCTCCTGGGCAATTTTACTTGTGTTGGATTCCCTAAGGAGGCTGTCTCTGACAGAGGATCCAACTTCATGTCTAGTTACATGAAAACCCTGTGGAAGGAGTGCGGGGTAACCTTCAAGTTCTCCAACTCTTATCATCCCCAGACCAATGGTCTGGTTGAGAGATTTAATAAAACTCTCGAGGGCATGCTAGGCGTGTTAAAAGAGTCCCTAAGGAGTAAATGGGATCTCCTCCTGCCATGCCTGCTGTTCACTTACAGAGAGTTACCTCAAGAGGGTGTTGGTTTCAGCCACTTTGAGTTACTTTTGGACATCCCGTGAGGGGACCCCTTGCCTTGATCAGAGAAGGTTGGTAGGCCACCCCTCCAGGTCTGGCCAAGCAAATGGGGGACTATGTGTTAGGCCATAGACGGAGGATGACACAGATGATGGGTCAGGCGACAGCAAATCTCAAGGACAGCCAGGAACTGAATAAATACTGGCATGACCTTAAAGCCTCGCAAGTGAATTGGACTCTGGGACAGAAAATCCTTGTGATGGAGCCTAGCAAGCCTAGAGCTTTGGCAGACAAGTCGACTAGACCCTTCAGGATCATCTCCAAGATAGGAAAAGTCAATTATCTGATAGACATGGGAGTCCCTGGGGTAGCCCCTCAGGTATTCCATGTTAACAGGCTCAAGCCTTTCCAGAGGCAAGCAGAAGTCTCATGTCTCTTGCTAGCTTCAGAGCAAGAAAAGGATGAGAGTGAGCCCCTTACTGATTTGCTGCATAGCAACCCTCAGGATGGCTCAGTGGAGAGAGCACATCTCTCTCCCGATCTGACGACAGAGCAGCAGAAGGCCTGCAGGGCTTTGCTCCGGCATTATGCCTCTCTGTTCTCACTGACACCAGGCCTTACACCTTGGTGTAGGCACGAAATTTATTTTATCGTCCAGTCGGATGACTAGGACACCGGAATTGGAGCTGTCTTGTCCCAGTTAGATGGCAAAGGGGGGGAAAGAACATCCTATCATATTCATTAGTAGACAACTCAAGGGTAGAGAATGTAGGTAGGCTACTGTTTTAGCATAGTTTGGAGCCTTAGGCGTTTTAGGCCCTACCTTACAGGGTCCGACTTCAAGGTCCAAACAGAACAGAAGCCCCTGAAGTGGCTTATGCAGATGAAGGGTGAAATCCAGAAACTGCTCAGGTGGTCCATTAGCCTGCAAGGGCTAGACTTCACCATAGAGCATAGACCAGGGAAGAATCATGATAATGTAGATGGCCTTTCCAGAAGGCATGTTGACTGTCTGGATGAGGGTGTCTAGCTCGTGGGAGATTAGGCACCCTAACCTCAGTCTGGGGGGGGGACGACTGTGATGCTGGAAATGCATTGTAGGGACAGGGCCTCCATAACCTTGTCCTTTACCGTTTTGTATCGGGTGTTCTGTTGTGTTTTCCATGCAGGAGTTCGTGTGGGACTCCTGCCGGTGCAGCTCTCTTTTGTTTTGGTGTACAGACCCATGGAATACCCTTATGGTACCCATGGGTGGGGGTACAACCTTGTGCCCCTAGTGTATGTTTTTGGGTACCTGTGTTTGGTCCACAGAGCAGGGTATGGGCTGGTGGCAGCTCCATGCTGAATTTGACAGGTGCTCTGAGCATCCTCCATTTTGGGGGACCCAGGCCCTGGCATTGGAATCCGTTGATTCCTGATAGGAAACAAGATGGCCCCTGTGGCCTCTTGCTTTCTATCGCCTGTTACCTTGTTTTTCCAAAGTTCTGGGAAGCCATGACTCTGTCCCTTCCCCCTGACTGGCTGTTGGGTGGAAGTTCCATATATGGTGTTGTTGTGCAGTCCAGGCCAGACTGGCTGGAGCCTTCCCAGTGACTGTATGTTGTGGGTACACCCTGTGGGTGGGACCTGGGTGAATGGAGTGTGTGACCAATATGCACTTCTTGTTGTGGATGTCTAGTTTGTGGTGTTTGACATAATGACTGAGACAGCCCTGCCCGAAACTAGTATGAATACAGTGTGGAGTGTTGAATGGCTGGGTACTTTTCCCAATACACATACCTTGTTGTGAGTGTCTGGAGAGAAGTGAATGGCCTGAATGCACTATGCACCTGATTGGTTGCCTGCCTGCATGAATGCCCTTCTGACAGATTGGTTGCCTGAGTGTGACCCAGCAGAATGAACTAGTATATCTGGGGGCCTCTCACTGCCAGAATTTGTGTTCAGAAGCTGAAGTCCACTACAACGAGTAACTGGAGTTGAAACTGAAGCTTACCCTTGAAACCCTGCTGGACGAGAAGGCTTGCTGCTTCTCTACTTTGTTGATCTGAAAGCTGCTGTGTCTCCAAGGAATGACCCAGAGAGGACCTGGCTAGGCGCCCTCTTCCCGAGCTACGAGGGACCATCGTGTACTGCTAATCTTTGCCAGCGATCCCTGGTAGACAGACCTTCGACAGGCTGCCGACCGGAGATGGGGACCGCCACCGAATCCCAACGAGAAGCACCCGGACTGTTGTCCATCACCGTCGCCGACCGCCATCGCCGACCGGAGCCGCCATGCTCCCTTTGCCTAAGAACATTTGATCCAAGGACGCTTTCGTCTGCACCACCGCCCGCCTTAACCCGCCAGAGAAGGCCAGGCCGTTAACGCGCCGAGGAGCAACCACAGATGGGTTTCCAGCCACCCAAATACCACAGAGACGCTGATGACTCGACACCCTTGCTGGGCTACAGTTCTTCAAACTCTTGTTGTCCCGAGCTATCGACGTCGAGGAGGCCTGCATGCCTCTTCCTGGCAGGACATTTACGCTTCCCCGTCGACGAGCACCGCTAGGAAAGAAGCTGCCACTTCACCGCCATAGTTCACCCTGTTCTCTGTCAGACGTTCAACAACCCGTTACTCCTAACTTAAAGGGAGGGCACTCAAGAAGGGCAGTCAATTCCCTGACAAGGAACTATACAACCTCAGGAACTTTGGGTTTGCTGAACTATTGGAAAGATTCTGGTGAACAATATATGTACTGGGCTTGTGATATCGTTATTCTAGAGGTTGCCCAGGTGGGGGGATCTCCACACAGAACTGCGTCTACGTAGCATGGCCAGTATTCTGCCAATTGTTCTAACCAACTGCTTTCCTCTTATATCTATTGTTGGTTTCCCTTACGAACTGATTTGTGTGACATTTAACCGTACAGTCGATGCACTTTAAAGAGATCTAATAGTAATTGTGGTACCACGTAGTACTGTATATTTGCCATTATAGATAGCCGAGTACAAAGTGAGTTATCATGATATTGTACATAACCTTGAATATTAATTATATAAAGACTGTGTTTTAACCAATACAGTGTGCGGACATTCCTTTGTGGGTGCTTGGGGACTACACTGTACTTAAGAACCAGCCTGCATCACCTACTGAGAAGCTAGGCCTTGATTGCTCGACCACGTACCAATAATAGAGAATCTTGGCTGGGGTCCTCTGTGCCTCTCCTCTACCATATAGAGAGCAGGAGTACAGACACCCCCCTCAGGTCTTTACAGGGGGGCCCATCGAGTCAGGCCAGAATTCAGGGCTCAGTGGTTTTAGCCATCTGGGAGCCGAATAGAAGAACTTCAGTATGTTCCCCCTTGAGCTTCAGCCAGTTGGATGCCATCCAACTTCCTGTGGCTCAGTTGAAGGTGAGTCAAGACAAAACATGAGTTGGGTGCCATCCGCATATGTATAAATGTGAACTCCAAACTTTGAGATGAGGTTGGCCAGCAGTCGCACATAAAGATTCAACAAAATCGGTGACAGCACCAACCCTTGGGGCACACCACAAGTGTAATGCTCACCTGACTCCCACGGAGACGCTGACCAGGTCTGGACTGCTGCGGCCTCTTCTAAGGTGATGCGCAGAACTCGGAAGACCAACTGGACAGGACCCCCAAATCTCGCTTGTCTGACTCGCAGGACAATCCTTCTGCAGATGGAGAAAGGGGATTAACTACCTGTGGAGTAGCGCGTCGGCCTCCCACTTCCCTCTTTCACTCTCCTCAGACCACCTCCGAAATCCCCCGTTAACTCTCACCTTAAGGTTTGAAAGGATGAGCTCTCCATCCTGCTTCTGGTGCAGGGGTGCGATTATATCCAGTTACTTCACTGGTGTTCGGATTGGTGAGGATCCAAGCTTACTTGACTTTCCTGGCAAGGTGCCGTAAGTATACTGTTGTAAAAGTTCAAGAGTTGGCCTCCTTTTCTATTTGCCTTTATATTCAGTAGTCCGTCTCTTATCCCTTTTATCACAGGTGCTTAGTGAAGATTTTGCGTAGAGGAAACAATTCGCCGAAGGTAAACTCAGGTGAGTTTATGATGGGTGGTTCCTTTAATGTCCTTATATTCACCCACTAATGCGTGTGTCTTTTTTCCCCATAGGGCCCGGGGTACGGTACTGCCGAAGAAGCGGCGCCGACCCGAGATGAGGAAAGATTCTCCCAACAATAATCAGGTAAGTCTTATGGCGAAAATCTGGCTTTCCTCAATATGTTCCTTTTGCTCACCTTTTGTTCTTCTCTTCCCCCTTAGGCGCAGGTATGCGGCGGATCATGCAGATGGTCGCTAAGGAGCACGGAGATGCCTCGTGAACAGGTGAGTGGAACGCGGCGCTGCAGCGAGCAACGCCATGCGTCTTTAAAATAAATGTCTTCCCTTAGGATCGCCGGCGTGATGACTCCGGACTCCGGGTAGAAGCAGGTAATGTTCTTCTGTTCACCTTTTCCCTTCTCTTCTTTCCTTTCAGGTGTTCCAGGATGGAGGCGGGCGTAGCTGGAGTCAGGATGCAGGAGCAGACACGGTGAGCATCCAGCTGCTAGGTGCAGAACAACGCGAAGCGTGAGCTGCTGTCTGGGCGTGGCTTAAATAGCCCCCAAAGAAGTTCCAGGTACATATTCTTCCTCGGCCACGCCTGAGTGGCAAAATAGTCCCACAGGTAAAATAGTCCCTTTCAGGCCTCAAAGAGGTCTGGATCTGGCAGCACGATCTGCATCAGGTAAGTTTACATAAACACTCCCTTTATGAGCCTGGCACCTATGGCGCCAGGACTGAGGTCCAAAATGAGCCTGGCGCCAAAGGCGCCAGGACAGTGTCCAAAGGGCCCCTACTAGGGGTTGCTGGCCTTTTCCCTGGGAACATGATGTCTGCTTGCGGGGACGCTGGTCCTGGACTGGTTCTCCGGGAGTAGGCATCATGACAACAAGGCAGGGGAAAGGATATTGAGACGCAGGCCTGGAAGGAAACAGACTGTATACGTTTGGCGAGGAAAGAGGCAAACCATGCCAATGGGACACCCAAGATCCCAGTTTGTTCCAGGCGACCCAGGAGAATGTCTTGATCCACTGTGTCAAAGGCCGTGGATAGGTCGAGAAGAATCAATACTCCAAACCCTCCACGGTCCTGACGCATGGCTAAGTCGTCCATGACTGAAATCATGACAGGCTCCATGCCCAGCAGAGGCCGAAAACCTGATTGGTAGGCGTGAAAACATTCATTAGTTTAGAAAAACTGAGAAAGAGATGGCGTAATTATGCCCTCCTTAAGCTTCATCAAAGTCAGCAATAAGGAAATTGGCCACTAGTTACCTGCTACAGAGGGATCAAGATGGGACTATTTTAAAAGAGGCGTGACCAGCGCATTCTTCAGCAGGGCAGTAATCAGCTCTGATGTAAAAGAGTATTGAAGTGCTGCAGTAACCAGGGAAATGGTTTTCTTAGGGAGTGCCTCAAGAATATATAGTGGTACAGGATACCTATGGGAAGCTGATTCCAGTTGTTTCAGAGCCTTAGCCACAATTACGTCATCCACAAGTTCCAATTGAAATAGTGCCATTTGAGGAGGTTCGGCCAATGTGACAGGGGACCCCATCAGTTGTACAGCCTTGACACAGGTCTGACCTTTGTCACAAATAGCTTGACTAATTAAGATAATCTCAATGAAAAAGTTATTAGTAGTGTTGCATTTAATCTGTGAACCAGAGGAATAATTTTTCAATAGAAGAAGAGATGAGAGTTCTTTGGCAATTTTGAAGAGTTTCTTGTAGAGCACGCAGCATCAGTAATACAATTTGCATAAAACCCTGATTTAGCCTCACCAATAATGTTATGATAAAGTATCACTGATTGTAAACTGTACCTGCTTCATGTTCATACTCTGTATGCCACCTACGTTCAGGACGGCAACATGCTTGTTTGCAGGAGTGCAGGTTGGCAGTGAACAAGGGTGCGGATAGCTTGAACCGTCCAAACCATGTTTCAACGGGGTAAAAAAAATCAGCTACTTCAGTACTCTGATCATCAGCGTCGAGTACAGGGCTGGAGCCCTATTCCCTGCCCAGACCGCTCTTACTATGGTAAGAGCCCCTCCCCTTCAGCGACGCTCCTCTGCTGCCTCCCGCCTGACAACTGCTGCCACCAATGCAAATCTGCTGATCAAGGGCCTCGCAGCAGCCCCGGGGCTCCGACTAGCCCGGGCACCATGCCATACACCATTGTAGCCGAGAACTGCATAGGCCGCCATTGATATCAACGCAGTCAATGGCCGCCGCGTTATTCGCCTGGGACTAACGTCCCCCTTGCCCAGACCAGCCTCCCAGATCACAGCTGCTGATTGGCTGCACACCAGCATTTTCTCACACGGCCCCAACCGTCACGCGGAAGCCGTGAGCAAGAAGTCACACACAGAAGGGTCAACAAAAGGGCCTGTCTGCACCTGTCCGCGATGGATCGTGGACGGTTGCACTGCATCACTGACTCTCTCAGCTACTCCATGAGTACGCTCTTCCTTTAAAAAGTGCTACCACTTCCCGCAGACCCTACCTGTGAAGATCAGAGCCCTACATAGTTTTCTGCCTTAACATATCGGATCAACTCTGTGTGCCACAGACTCGCACACTACAGACACTATGTTATCAATCACTGGCAACACATTAATCTGAAACCTTGTGCGTTTGTGCCACTGTGACCTTCCTAAAGACATATTATGTTCAGCACATTCAGAGAAACTGCCTGTTGGGCAGGTCACTGCATACAGTTTACCACCCCTGCCATTGCTATAGCATCCTTTTAGCAAGTAATTATGATTAAAACAGATGACATCTGCAGCCCGGTTCACTGACTGCAAATTGTTTGCTGCCCTTCTTGACGCTTGTATGTGGCACAGTTGCTCTACCCATGCACTACTATTTCCTCTGATATTTGTCACCTATAGCCTTGACTGCTATATGAAAATTGTTTGCTGCCATCCTTATGCCAGTACATGGCGTTGCTGCCCTGCCTATGCCTACTACTGCCTGTTATAATTGTTACCTAGAACATTGGCTGCTATATAGATTGCTATATGAAAATAGTTTGCTGCCATTCTTACGCCAGTACATGGTGAAGTTGCCCTGCCTAGGCCTTACTACTGGCTGTTATAATTGTTACCTAGAAGATTGATTGCTATTTAGATTGCTATATGAAAATTGTATGCTACCTATTCTTACGCCAGTAATTACTGTCTGCCCATCCAGACACCACTATAAAGTGCTACCTAGCGCTTTGTTAATCCACACTACTGCTTGCGGCTATTGACTCAGGCACACCATGCTGCCTAACTTACCAACAAGGACCTCAGCTCCCCCATCACAACCTCTGTGATTGCTCTCCTTCTCACTCTCGCCTCCTTTTTTCCAACCACTACCAACACCAAACCACCTGCACGCCACCACCATCCCATCACACCACTGCAGTTTTCTCCTCACATGCCACTATGTCCACCTTTACCACCACACAACATCCTTACCACCTGCATACAGCCACTTCATGCCTACTGCACTGCCCCATTGCAGATAGTAGACTCAACAAACTCGGGGCCGTACTCAACCTTTAGAACTCAGCTGTCTTCCTACACTCTCAGCTTCAAGAAATCTATGATTAGGATCCCGTTCCACCCACAGGTATACTACCCCATACCCCAAATGACTTATCGTACCCAAACTTACACCCCCACACCCGAGTAAGCCTCTCGTCCTGGCTATACCCCCCACTCTAGACTCAGTCACTATACCCACTACCATAGAGACCAAAACCACACTTACACCACCCATCAAATGTGCCCTCCTTAATGTTCTCTCCCTCCCAGCCCATGCCTTAGAAATACAAAATCTCCTAACCACTCTTAACCTCGACATACTGGCCATCACAGAAACATATCTACATGAAGCATCCGGCCCTGCCATCACTCTTTCTCTCCCACCAGGTTTTACCATCCTCAGACAAGACAGACCAGCTTGCCTAGGAGGCGGAGTAGCCCTCATGTCTGAGGACACCCTCCCTCTCAGACTTATCAATCACGCACTGAACAGGAACTGAGACATTCTGTCTGCCAAGCTCACGCTGTCCCCTAACAGCACTATCAACATTCACGTGCTATACCGCCCCCCAGGTCTCCCATCAGACTTTCAGGGACACCTGATCCATTTACTCAGTGACAACCTAAAAAGCTCCACCAAGACCTTATTAATTGGAGACCTAAACTTAGGGTTCAATGACCCCAAAGATAAAGCTGCTGCTTCCCTCGCCAAGGAACTCCACGACCTAGGTGTTACACAAAATGTCACGAGCCTCACGCACTCCAAAAGCCGCACGCTGGACTGGGTTGCAGACCATAATTGCCTCACTTCCATCACCTCCAATACGGCATTGCCATGGACCAATCACAACTGTATTGAATGTTCCCTTCCTATCTCCGCTAACTCTAAAACCCTCACCCCTGCACCTGCAGCTAAAGTGAGAAGCTCCAAGAAACTCACTAAGGAGAACCTCCTCCCTTACTTGAATATCCCTGCACTAGCCTCCCCCTTCTCCAATGATCCTAACACCCTAGCAAAAATGTACAAAGATACGCTCACCAAAGCCATCAATTCAATAGCGCCACTTGAAAGTAAAAAAGAAAAAAAAGTCCCTGCACGCCAACTCCTGGTTTATAGAAGAACTACAGTCCCTTCGGGCCTACAAAAGGGAGGCAGAGAAAAAATGGCAAACTAACCCCAGCGACACTGCTAAAAACTGTTTCAACCTAATCTCCCACCAATACAAAGCCGCCATCACCAAAAACAAAGCTAACTCCTTTAATGTCTGCATTTCAAATGCCAACTCACAATTCAAGGAAATCTTCTCCATATTCAATTAACTAGTCTCTCCTCCCAACACCTCCGACGAGATTATCAAAGATGAAGCCTAGTGTGTCAGCATTCAATCTGCCATGCTAAACAAAATCGAACTTCTTCTGAAAAAAATCCAGGACCACTGCAAAACTCTAGCTAACTACCCTGGGCCCAAACAAACAGCCTCCACCCCTTCTCCAACTAACTCCACCAAACCCCTCTCCTCTTTCAGTGACATCACTGAAACCGCAGATATCAACCTCCTCAAAAACCTAAAACCCTCCATGTGCAAAGGTGACATATGTCCTCCTAAGCTCATCAAGGAATGTGCCGACTGCCTCGCACTGCTTCTGACTGCTTTCATTAATGCCTCCTTCAGAACAGGCATTATCCCTGCAAGCCTAAAAGTAGCCTGGGTTCGCCCCCTTCTAAAAAAAAACACTTTAGACCCCCTACAGCTCAACAATTACCGACCCATTACCACTGTGCCTTTTCTCCTTAAGATTTTGGATAAAGCTGCACATAGTCAGATCCAACATTTCCTTGAAGTTCATTCCACCCTCGAATCCAGGCAATCTGGCTTCCGCAAAGGACATGGCACGGAAACAGCCTTAGTGGATCTAAAAAACCAGATCACCCATTATCATGGATAATGGAAAGCCAGCCTTATTGCTGCTCTTAGACCTCTCAGCTGCTTTCGATTTAGTGGACCACAAGACTTTCATCTCTCACCTTACTCACTCGGCTAAATTCTCGAAAGGAGCAGCTTGTTGGATCACCTCCTTCCTGGAAGGCAGGGCAATGAAGGTATTCTCCAACATAGCCAATGCAGCCCCCACCACCATCCACTATGGAGTCCCAAAGGGCTCCTGTACAGCACCTACATTGTATAACCTGTAGACAAAGCCCCTCTTCGATAAGCTCAACGCACTTGGTATCGCGTATAGTAACTACGCTGATGATATTCAGGTACTCCTACCTCTCACCAGACTATATAACAAAGACACTGAAGTGCTTCACCAAATATACTCCACTATCCAGGCTTGGATGGCGACTAATGCCTCTGCCTCAACGGGGACAAGACCGAAATTATCATACTAGGTCAAAAAGCCACATTAGCCAAACTCGACAAGCTCTACTCCAACTTCACCATTGATAACACGATTATCCCTGTTTCGACATCTGTGAAAACCTTAGGGGTCTACATAGATTCCACACTATCCATGACTAGGCAGGTCAGCGCCATCACCCCCGCCTCAGCACACACCACCAAGCTTATGAACGCCATAAAACCATACCTATCTAAGCCCAACTGCCTATCAATAGCTAGAGCAACCATTGGTGCTAAACTAGACTATTGCAACGCCCTTCTAGCGGTACATCTGAAAAAATGTACACCGACTCCAAGTCATGCTGAACAACACGCTACGAGCAGCATTAAGCATCCCCAAAAGGGAACATATTTCCCAAGCCAGACAAGCAGCTCACTGGCTCCCGGTTAAAGAGCGCATCAATTTCAAAATCCTCACCCTCACCCACAAATGCCTCACACTCACAGAACCATCCTACCTATCAGAGACAATATCTAAAACTACATCCACATGACCTACCAGGAGGCACTACAAATAAACAACTACACATCCCACGCATCAACAGGTCTAAAGCTGGCGGGCTAGGCTTCCCCATATTGCGACTAAACTATGGAACGCACAACCCACTGACATCAGAGCAGAAAACTCGCTTCTTGCTTTCCGAAGAAAACTCAAAACCTCCCTCTTCATCTAATGCCTTGAATTGCTCTGCTCTTTCACCTGCCTGTACTGTAAACTGCATTAGTTTTAAATCACCTGTAACTAAGAAAACTGTCTCTAACAAGCACCACGATATTAAGGGTATTAAGTAGGGTGGTGCATGGTTCCTGATATCCATACACACAAACCACAACAAACTTAGAGAGACCAGAGGTAATATTTTTAATGACCACTTGTGAACAGCCCTCTGCCAAAACCTTTGTTTAACAATACACTATATTCACCGGGTCACTTGCTTCCCCAAATCCATTCGTGGTTATTCCTTTTTATATATGATTTGTAATCATTAAATTCTCATATACTACACCGATTTGTATCAAAAATAGCTATTTATTTTCTTATAGCATATCTTCAATAAAAACTTGTTTTCTTTTCACATCTACAATTGTAGAGAATTATTGCATAATTTATCAAACAATTTGTAAACAACAAACATTTTCTCAATAATTTTCAATTTGGCTTCACACATTCCATATCATGTAGTACTCCATTATTTAACAATGTTTAAGAATAATATTTTCATAAGGATCTGTTACTTGCTCTCCTCTCTCATAGAGAAGTACATCCCAGTCCATAAAACATTTCACTCTGTGTTCATATCACCCATTCTTACTTTCATACTGCATTCATACCATACCCGCCATGTGTCATTCCTTTCACACTTTCATATTACTAACAAGGAAATTCTTCAGGGGTAAAATTATACCACATTCCATTGAAATGTACAATTATGTTTGTCTTCTTTTAGGTTTTTTCCTAGGGATTGACTATCAATGGGATCCCATTAATCCTTTCTTAAGGTTCAACCATCAGACGGATAACTGTGGGAAGCAAGTGTGGGATAGTCGAATTTTAGTACTCATTTTTATTATGTACAACCTGCTGCATTTAATAGCAGCAGAAAGGAGTAATTATTTCTACTAACTCCTTAACATCTATTTTGACATCATCTCTCTATCTTGCTTAGTACAGGTTTCACATGAATAGTTCATTCTTGGTAGATCTTATATCACCCTTCCTTAGGTAAATCAAACCGCTATGACACTCACTATGCTTGTATCATGCATTGTAGTATGTCTAGAATTTGTCATCATGCATTAACTTTATCTTGCTCACTTCTTAATTCCTTTCATCTTGGTGTAGCCCCTCTACCTCTATGTCCACTTTTCCAGATTGCTCTGATGTCTCGAACGGGATGCTCACCACCATATGTAATGAGAGAGACGACTTAGATCTTCCCTTAATTAAGAAACATTACTTACTAGGTTTTTCTTGCCCATTTTTATCTTATTAGTTTCTACCATCATGGATCAAGCCATTTCAATGCTTATCATACTGACCTATTAGTCTTGTATATCCGGTCCCTGGTCTTGGTAATTGTTAACAGCTCCCGCAATGTGTACTTCTGCTGGCTGGACCGGGTAAAGTCATCTAACAGTATCTATGAAGGAGGCCATCCGCGTATATTTTTCTAAAACAGAAAAACACAGCGGGCACAACACTTTAGTCTTTTGAGCATACAAGCAATTTGGTACAATTCTAGTTGCTCTATTCATTGAGCCACTCTTACCTTTGAATCCTCATTCTATTACTGCTCTTTCCAGGACTCGGGATTTGGATTTCCCTGCTTCTCTTCAGAACGTCCACCGTCTTCTATTGCTGATAGTGTCTCTATCTGTTTTCCTTATTCACCTGCGTCCCTTTGTGTTGTCTATCATTACTTTTTATAGTATCAAACCACCCTTGTGACCTTCTTGTCACGTGATTCTGAGACACAACGCCGGTTACTCGTCTTTTTATTTATTCCTAATTTAGCATTTTCTGCCTTTGGCCCCCTATTGGCTCCACTCGAGGGCTCCGTTACCCAGTCACACCAACACGGTGCGACTTGCGCACCAATCGCATGGAAGAACACCCGCGTTTGCTGGGGTCCCTTCACAGGTTTCTTGCTCCGTACGTTTATATGGGTTCATGTTTCGTTTGCCCACATGGGGAGATGTAAATAATTATGGATTGTGGTCTAAAAATAGACAATCCATTTCCTTAACTAATTTTCAGCATTTAACCCGAGGTCATCACTTCATGTTGTTTTATCGAGATTGTCAACAATATATGCGCTGGGCTGTAAAAGCCATTTTTTAACCCTAAATGTGGGTTTTCTTGCTTACCTCGTGTTCGTCAAACTCCAAACACTTAGGTTCCAATCTAGAGTGCCAACGCACATATCTCCAATTGTATTGGTATATCTAGTATTAACAGGCTTTTTCTTCTATTCAACTTTGGGACACCTTTAAGTCACGGAATGGAGTCTTGCCCAACGTTGCCATGTTGGACAAACTAATCCTTATTTTACTTCAGTTGGTTTCACATGTCCTTCTTACCGTTGTCATGTATGCCTCTTAGCACGTGCTGATACCTTTTCTCCCCTTTGTCTCATTTTAACCTCAAACTACTTAACTACTCCTGAGTCTCGGTAGGAGGAAGGTGAGTTGTCATTCTGTTTTCTCGTTCAGACCCAATTCTGTACTTTTAGTTAGAAATATCAGTTCTTTCTCTTTCTGAGCTAATTTTCTTCCGTCAAGATTTGTATCATTCGTTGGCTTTACCAAATAGACAATCCACCATCTCAAATCTTCCACTTTGTGTAACATCTATATAAAGTGTCCCACTAAAGGGGCAGAATGCACTCTATTTTTTATGCAACTTTTATGTTCTGTAATACGGATTTTAATTTTTCTTTCCATCTTCCCTATATATATCTTTTTACAGGGGCACCAGATCACGCAAACTACAAAACGGGAGTTGCAGTTCATCAGAACTTTTTGTTTCCATGGACTTTTTAGACCCAGGTCTATTTCTGTTGTTTTTTTGGTTTGTTGGCAACAAACACAGGATCCACACGGATAGTGTCCTTCTGTTTCTGTTAGGGTCGATTGTGGTTTAATCTTTTTGGTAATGTTGTTTCGCATGATCTGATCTTTTATTGACCTGCTCCTTCAGAATGCCATCAAAGGTCTCTGTAATGCTACTTTCCCATTCTCAAGAATTCCCCAATTACGATGGATAATTTTTTGAATTCTGTTTGAGAGATTGCTATAAGTGTTAACAAACACTATGTTATCTTTATTTTCTCTCGGATTTTGTTCAAGAATTGCCTCTCTATTATTGTTGTCAGCTCTCTTCATGGCCTTTTTTGTCAGCCTTGTTGGATAACCTCTTTTATGTAAATCGGTTCGCAGTTTCTGGGCTCCTTCTTTATAATCTGCACTGTTGGTACTGTTCTTTTTTAGCCGTAGAAGCTGGCCAAAGGGTAAATTATCACATGCGTGGATCGGGTGAAAGCTTGTATAATGTAACACGGCACTGCGGTCAGTGGGTTTTTTATAAGGTTTTACATAAAGTTCTCCCTTCTGTGGGTCCACTTTGATGGTGACATCGAGATAATTGATCTCTACCTTGCTCAAGTTCCTGTGAATTTTAGATGTTGATATTGTTGATTAATCCAATCGAAAAACATGCTTGTGATATTTTCTTCTTCTCTCCAAATGATCAACACGTCATCTATATACCTTTTCCATAACAGTAGGTTCTTTTTATATGGATTGGTATCACTATAGATGCAGTGTTTTTCAAAGGCCTCCATGTAGAGATTTGCAATGCTCGGAGCCAAAGTAGCACCCATGGCTGTGCCCTGTATTTGTTTGTAGAAAATACCGTTGAAATGAAAATAACTTTCCGTCAGTACCATTTCGGCACACCACATAATAAGGGACACTGGGGTGTTGGTATTTATTGTTTCTGTAAGTAATCTTTCTTCCAACACTTCAAGTGATGCTCTCTGTGGTATATTCGTGTAGAGGGCTATTACATCTAGGCTGATCAAAATTTCGGTAGTATTATTAAATGGTCTGCCTTCAATTTCTTTTATGATCTGCGTGGTGTCTTTTACAAAAGAAGCCATTTCCCTGACCATCGGTTGCATAAAATGGTCTGCGAATTTGGATAATGGCTCCAAAATTGAATCACAACCAGACACTGTATGTCTTCCTGGTGGTCTAGTGAGGGACTTGTGTATTTTTGGGAGTATGTAGAATTGTGGAATACTTGGTTTATCCACTATTAGGAAGGCCGCCTCTTTTTTCGTTATCCATCTTCTTTCTTCCGCTTTTGTCACTTTTAGATGGATCAATCTTTCCAGTTTTTGCGTTGGATTTCCTTCCAATTGTTGATAGTTGTTCTTATCACCTAGTTGATTCATACATTCGCCTACATAGTCTTTCCTATTCAAAACCACCGTGGTCCCACCTTTATCCGCTTTTCGGATGATTATCAAATCATTGAATAACAATGTCTCAAGGGTGCCTTTTTCTGTCCGGTTAAAATTTTGGAACATTTTCTCTTTTTTAGATTTTCTTCCAACGCAGCGACTTCTTGCATCACCCTGCTTTCAAAAACCCTGGCTTCTGCCGTTTGTGTTTGTGTTGGGGGGCAGAAGTCAGATTTCCTGTGTAAACCACTATCTTGTTCGCTATTGTCAATCCATACACCACAGAATGATTAGTAATTGTCCCCAAACATTCTGCCAGCATGAGGGGGCCCACATTACTCCAGAACCTTCATTTTTGAAGATCATTGGAGGACTTACGGGGCCAGTAGGTGAGGTAATTGCAAATGGCAGTAGTAAATCATCTGACCATACCATAGGGAGAGGACTAAAAATAGCAATAAGTGTATGTTCTGAAAAAATTAAATCAGGCGTATTTGCACCATGGTGTATCGGGAGATAATTATGCAAGTCCATAGAAACGACAGCAAGGGTAGTCACCATATACTGTGCATGTAAGTATGCAGGATCATTAGGGTGAACATTAAAGCCACCCATTACGATAAGATTTGAATGTTTCAAGGCCAAATCCATGGTGTATTGTACAAAGTCCTTAACAAAATTGGCTAGACCTTGCAAAGGTGCACGATAGTTCAATGGAATATGGGTGCATACATTGGGGGTTGCCTGCATTCTTACCAATAGAAGCTCACAGGCAAGGGAATGTTCAGTGGGAATTAGAGAACATTTGATGGAGGCCTTGTGAATTACAGCCAGGTCACCATCCCAAGGTTTGAGGGGCCTGTCAAGGTGGATTAAGTTGTAGGAGTCTGGCAACAACTGTCGAACATCCGGGTCGGAGCTGGCAGAAAACCAGGCCTCAGTAATACATAAGCTATCTGGAGCCGTTTCTTCCAGCAGGTCGCGAATGTAATTACAATGTGCCCCTGAAGATCTTGCATTGATAAGGAGACTCTTGAGGGCATACTTCTCAGGGTCATTAACATCATCCAGTGTATTTGCTGGCTTCACATCATCCAATGTATTTGCTGGCTTCCTTAATGGTTGCATATATTGGGGGATTTATAGATTTCTGGTCCTCCTTCAGCATATCCCTAGGAAATATCAAAACAGTGAGGGCACATTTAAAAGTTCAGCGCGTGTGTGGCTCATTCACGCAGTGCCCGGCTCTATCCTAAAGAGAGAGAGAGAATCAAAGTCTATATTTTGGCATAATTCCTGGGCCCATGGCACATCCAAAGCCCAGACACGCAAAGACCCTCTGGCTTTCGTGCACCTTCGGTGTGCTCTCGACATGCCTGCTGGGCGTGTTCGCTCCAGCTTGTCGTTAAATACCCACAGAGACTCTGGGAGCATGATGCAACAGTGGAAGAAAGACTTCCCAAATGTAAGGCGCTCAGAGAAGTTAAATGAAATGCTAATTTCCCCACTTAAAACCAAGTTTGAATATGAAGCACAATAGATAAAAGTATCTGTATTAATTTAAAATGTATTATATTCTAAAAAGCAGTGATCAATTTTAGAAAGCACTTGTACCACATCAGTGGATTTCCCACCACCAATCCATGAAGAAAGCATCCAGAGGGTTCAGACTTGGTGAGGGGCCATATTCCAGTCCAGTGGTGGTGTCCAGGCCACCAGAAATCATTCTGAGGTCCATTCTCTGGCTGCAGCACTGAAGAACCGAAAGGAGGTGAACCGTGAAATCCTGAAACCCGACACCTAATTCTGCCACTGCAACTGTCACCACCAAAGGTCATCCATGACCACCAAAGGACTAATGTTCTTCAACTGAGCCTTGTGAAGGCTCCCAACAAGTTTCATCTTCGTGGGACATCCACAGCCGACATTGCAACCCGACAACAGAGACCACTGTGATAGACCTGCATTGCTGCCTTTTCAATACTGCTTGGTTCCCTTCTTCTGCTTGACACTGACATCCCAGTGACTCCTTCTTCCAAAGGGGTTCCATCCTCTAGGGGTCTTTTTGAGTAAAGCCAAGAAAGTCTGCCACTTTGATAGCCAATGCACCCAAGGTACTGTGACGAGGAAGAACATCTTCCATCCTCAGGAATTCATCCAGGGGTTCCAGATGTATTTATTTATTTATTTTATTTATTTCATTTATTACACGCCCAGACCCTGAGGTATCACGGCAAGGTTACAGACAGTTTGTTAAAAGCAAGTAGACATATGCAGTTTCATTGTAATGTTACACTTTACAACAAGGCATATGTTATTTACAGTAAGCAATAAGCCAGCAGTTTAAGCAGGAAGTTATATACAGTAAGTATGGCATCGGATATGAACACAATGACATTTTATCCCTTGATCCTAATAAGGCCTTTGTTGGGAAAGATTTCTCTTTACAGCACCTTTGCTTACATTTATGTGGACCCTCAAACATTTTGCTTTGTATTTTTGAATCTGACCTGAACTTTTCACAGTGCAGTGAAGCCTTCTGCTTCACTACATTGGCATTTGCTCAATTGTCGTGGTGAAACGGACATGTCCTTCAGGCTGTCAATACTGGGAAACATTGTTTCCCCTAGTCTTGTTACATTGTTGGCACTTTTGGTAACTCTATCATTGTACAGTGCATCTTTCAATGCAGTACATTGGGGTACACTTTTTGTTTTGACCTAAACTAACACTCTGAGGAATTTTGTTTACGTTAGGTGTGCCTAAGGGAAAAGCGAATGGCAGCAGTTGGTTTTTGCTATTTTGTAGTGTGTTTTGTTTTAGCCTTACCGCGTTTATCACATTTGGCTACCTACTGTGGCTAGTGTCCAAACATGGCCATGCAGGTTTTTCTTTTGTCCCTTGGTCCTCTTTTCACTAACCCTTCTTCCTGACCTGTGAGGACAGGAAAATCCTTATATGGACTTACAGTGCCTGGGAAAGCTGGGGCTTTTTTAAACATTTCTTTTTACAAGACTTGTAAGGAGACAGTGGACCCATTGGGAGAAGGCCTGGCGACCAACTTCTGCTGTTATCCTGAAGATCCCTGTCTTGTAGATTTCGTGGTTCCAGCAACAAGAAGTAGGCGAAGTCTGACCGCAACAGTTGTCCCCCTGCGTCGCCATGCATCAGTGCCCATCGTACAATAAAGCTTTCCTGCACCCAGTCCTGTGCTGAGAGAGGGGCTCTGCATTGAGTTCTTCGGCATTTTCCATCCTGGAAACCATGCACCATCATTTGTCACCGACCGGAGAAGTGTTCATCGCTGACAGCGGGAAAAGAGACATTGGACCATCTTCTGAAGACCTGCCAAGTCCTAAGAAGAATCAGAGCACTCCACTAACTGTTTCCCGTTTCACCAAACTGAGTGGAACTTTTATGAACATTTGGGCACAAGGGCCCCATACATTTTAGGGATGGACTTTTAAAGTTAGTATTGTATCTCTGTGGACCTGTAGTTCTGCATACTAATACTTACCTTCCTTTGCAGGGGTTTATGTATTTTGCCCTACTCAGGTATATGTGTATGATTCATTTAGATTGTGTGATATTAAATGCTAGTACTCATTATGGCCATAATTAAATAAGTATTTCTACAACTGTTTGTCTGTGTGTTCCTTGACTTTTCACTGTGTACTCATTGAAGGCCCCTTACAGGCTAACCCCTCCTGAGACTTAGCCTTGACCACTTGCCTAGCTACCTTGAACTGGTTTGGCTACAGCTCCCAGAGTTGCCCCTGCCACTAATCGAGGTTGGACTCCTATACATCTTTCCACCAGGCCAGAGTATAGAAATCCAGATTTATCATTTCTATGCTTCATCCCTTCTCTTAGTGAGATCCCCAGCACTTTTTGCTTGACTTCTGGACCTTTTTCTTTAAATCCTGAATGAGTGGAGCCTTGTTCCACTCATTCATTCTTGTGGGCTCTGTATTTTGGAATTCTATTCTTTGTATTCTACTTGTACTATGGAGTCTGTCTGCTCCATAGCTCTTAAATGCATCTGTATTTTACTATTGCAGCACACAGCTCCTTATGAGCAGTGTTGCTAGGGACACTTAGGGTCTTCCTTTAAGATATTTTTCTATATCCTTTTTAGGGAGAAGTCTCAGAAATGTGCTAATTCCCTCCACCCTAGAGACCCCCAGCAACTTTGCTGGATTTTGAGGACATGATTTTTTTACCAGGAATGAGTGAGACCCCTTTTTACCACTCTCTCATGTATTTTAATGTGATTTTGAACTATGTGTTTCCTTTGGTTATGGAGTCTGACAAACTCCATAGTCATCATCTTTTACGTTGTGTCACACAGCGCCTTCAGTGCAGTGGCACAGGGAAGTCTTTCAGATTTCCCCAAGGTTTAAATACCTTTCTGGGATAAACTACTGTTTCCCAGAGCAGTAAAGTGAAATTGACTTTGCTTACAGTTGTACCTTTCTAGACCCAGCACACACTATCTTACAATAGGGTGCTGGAGGGTTACCTAGCTTCTCATGTAACAATTTTATGTCACCCTTTCCTCACTGAATGGCTGGTGACAGTGGTTTACTTTCAACTACCGTGGTGTGCATTTAACGTGGGCTGCATTCGCAGCTGCAGTAAAGCAACCATGGGTGCCATTTTTGTCAAAATGGGCCGGTCTTCTTTTTTCGCCATTTCTTTGTGGAAAGGTCCTCCATAAAATTTACTCTCCGGGTCAAACCAGGATTGGTCCCTTTGTTCGCTTTGCCTTTGGCGGGATTCACAAGTGAAGCCCGCCTCTGGCTCCAGGGTGTCTGGTGGGGGAAGGAAGTGAGGGAGGTGCCCGCAACTCCCTGTGCTTAGTCTCCTAGGAGACCCAAATGCACTCTGTAGTGATTGGCTAGCTGACTGTCCGGCAAGGACAGCCACCCTGCTGGGTGATTGACAACTAGGCTGGAATGAATGGGGGAGAACTGAATAAAAGGCAAGGCTTTTGGCTTGGAAGGCAGAGTTGACCACTGGACGAAGGAACCAAAACAGAACTTAAAGAGGATGTCTGCTGCAACTTCTGGACCATTGGTTTCCCCAGAGAAGCCCTACTGCGGTGCTGAAAATTTATCGACAGAGATGCCCCTCCAAGGACGACTTCTCCCTTTGAGTGGTGGGACCAATCAACTCCAAAGTAAGCCACCTGGACATTCTCTCGGAGCTGGTTGCAGTTCCAGAGTTGCTGCTGGAAACAGACACACCAGGGAGAGGAACACCAGATTGTGTGTGTTGCTTTTAAGTTGGCCAAGAGCTTCAGGAAGGTCCTCCGGACTCCCAGGAAACAGGACTGACCGAGCCTGAGCCACCTCAACAGAGTGTGGGACCGCAGAAGCAAGGAGAATCCATCTCGACTGCCAGAAACTTCTGTGTTTCTATTTGCGGTAGTCGTGAGGAGCTGAAACAACGAAGTGCCAGATGTTTGAAGATTGCCGGTTGCAAGCGGTGACCGTCCCGTTGCATTGCAGTGCATGAGTCCCCAGAAGTTCTCCCTCTTGTCCCCACGACTGAGACCCAGGAACAGTGAGATCTGCAGAGCTGCACAGGAACAGTATTCATCTGCTGCACTTTTTCTTCAATCCAAAGGTACTGTCAAGTCTGAGAGAATGTACCTCTTATTGTAGAGTTGCTTGCATCTTCTACTACTCACAATCCTAACCAGCTTGTGGCCCTACATTGATTCTTCTTTTCTTCAAAGACGTCTAAAACATTGTGCAAAGACTTTTCTACTTACCTTCCAGAAGTGCTTCAGCTCATATAAACTTTTGCCCATTGACCTAAACTGTTATACTGAATGACTCTGCTTAGGGGATCCAAAAGTATTTGCCTGCTTAAGAATATGTGTGGTCTCTTGTTTGTTCTAATAACGCTTTCCTTTGACCAAGTTTTAAGAGTATTCTAAATGAAAACAGTAAGATATTAATGTCCCCAGCACCCTAGCTATTGAAGTCACCTAAGGGTGTAGGTTGTGACTGTGGGCCATCCCAAAAGGGTCTTTACTGATTTAGAAACTAAGAGTGTGTAGTTATGAAGTGTATTTGTGTATTGCTTTTATAATGCTCCCTTCTGAAAAAGGATTAGTCTAACTGACTGATGAATAAATTAATACTTGTTTATTCAAGAAACCGTGTGTGTAAGTGTTTATTTAAATACTAGTCACTGTGAATCTCTGTGTAACTCCCCTACAGCTCACATTGACCCCTCTTGAGATAAGCCTCGCTGCTCAACACGCTACCAAACTATGTAGTACAGACTTATACCAAAGGTGGGATTCCTATTGCCAGGAGGTCAGGTTTGTTGTAGTGCACCCAAAGGGTACTGCATACAATCTTGCCTAACAATCCTCAAGTAGCTACAGTACTTAAGGATAGAGAGATGATTAGTATGTCTCTCAAAAATCTATAGTCTGAGATATCTAGCATCCCCCTTATATCCGCTCCTGTGACTCTTTAGTCACACAGACAATCTCCTAGTTGTGGCTGGTGGCATTGGACGTGTTCTACCAACTATTGTGTAATTGTTGTACCGCAGGTTATGGCAATAGCCTCAGTTGTGGACAATAGGGGCACCCAAGTACCAACTTGGGGGCCTCCATTCTTTTTTCACCGTTAGTAGAGTGGTTGTTCATTGTTAGCACTTCTTCAACCATTACGGTAGGGGGAGATCAGTGTGTGTGTTTTGCCTTTGGTGGTTACCCTTGGGTGCACCTGCCCAGACACCAGAGTGTCCGGGCAGGAAGTGGCGGAGGAGTTTTCCACCCCCCAAAAAAGAAGACCAAAGCTAACACATTCAGCAATAGAATAGTCCATGCCAAGTCCAAATGTAAAGACATTTTCTCCATCTTCAGGGAGCTGGAAATTCCTGCTCCCCCTTACCCAGTGGCGTAACACAAGGTTCTGGGGGCCCCCCTGCAAGCCATGCTGAGGGGGCCCCCCCAACTCGGCAACAAATCACGAGTTGCGCCACACTCTGGGCCGCCCTAGATTACCATGCTTGCGCAATACACACAAATGTGTTGCTGAAGGGGTATGCCACACACTGCACTAGGAGAAAGATATAAATATGTGTTTTAATGTAATATACAATACACTTTCTTAGAAAACGTTACTAAAAAGCCACAGTGCTATTGTTGTGTAGGCTAACAGCAATCCAATATATACAAAAAAGAGTGCCACTATGTAGCAGCAGTGGTCTGACCCAGGAGTGACACACCAGGGGGGTCAAAAATCATCTGTAGATTACAACGAAACAAAGTCCTGGTGTATCAGAGGGTTGGCCCGTGTAAGGTATAAATGAATTATAATTGCTTATCTGGTCCAAAACCTGTATAACTAATGTAATTTATACATATTACATGCGGAAGAAGTGGAAGTCATTCCTTCACAAATGAGGCATAAGCTTTATGGAAAGTGCAAAGTATAAGCTTTATTAAAAAAAACCAAGAATAGCATACATGGTGAAATCTAACATGTGCAAACATTAAAAAATCAGTGATATAAATAGTACATACAATTATTTGGTGTAGAAGAATGAGAACACTTAGTGGGGAACATTAACCTAAATTTGTTCTTCGTCACTTTTAGGTTACACATAAAATCCTAACAGAATTTTTTTTTAGAGTTGAATAGACAATTTTGTTACTGATAAACTGTATTCTTACTAGTTGATCAAAAGGAAAACAAATGCCCCTTATTGTTGTGCAATTATAATAAAACAAATGAATTAGTTATTTTTGTATCCCAAAATCAAAAAGGTTATTATATATTGGGATTGGGTCTGCCTACGCATCAGGGGGATGAAGTAAGGAGACTGATTGGCCTAAAAGGAGTTTTGTGAAAAAAAGAAATTCTTTGTCCTTCGGTTGGTGGTTGTCAATGAAGAAAGATCCTAGATGGCACAGTGTTGTGATGGATCTTGTATCCCCTCTGGTTAACAATGCGTTTCGGCGGTACAGACTTCAAAAGAATAATGATCTGCGTCTCTGGTGAGAATACTCCGCCTTCATCAGGGCAATAGATAGCAGGACCCTGTAATAGTGAAAAAGGAGGAGAGCCAGAAAAAATGAAGAGAAAAGAACCGGATGTAAAAGTGTTATGCAAAGTTGTAGGAACAAAAGGAGGGTAACAATTTATGCATCAAAAAATCTGCATGCAAGCTAGAGTATCATGCTAGAATATGGGCAGAGCAAAAGACATTAGTCTTGTCTGCCTTGTGTCTCACGCTACCAAGTCTAAATGTTTTTAAAGGTTGGGCGTCCTCAGACAATGCTGATGGACCAACCTCTCTTGAAAACATAACTAGATAATGGTATTGGGTCCCCTACGGTAATGCAGTGCAAGGGTCTCCGTACAGAGCTGTCGGTCCAGCGGCCCGCACGGGAGGGGAGGGGAGGAGGGGAGGAGAGAGGAAAAACGAGAGAGAGGAGGAGAGCAATCCAAAACATGCAAGTCACCAACAGTGCACATGAACATGAATGCTTTGCTATTAAAAATGCCATGCCACAATGAAAACATGTCCAACTGGCTGCACAATGTAGAGCAGTGTAGACACATAATAACATTACAGTAACATTAAGACATACCTAGACTGGTTGCACCAAAATGCCAGTCGAAGCAATAAGACTCATCAAGAAGAGAGCACACATTCAAGCCTGTGTCTCTACGGCCTCTAACAACACAGCCAAACTCTTTCAAATCTGCAAGCAACTGGCCAATCCTGTTGCGATTTCTACCTCTCCTGTTCCCTCAACAGGCCCTCTGTACGGCTTTTGCCTCTCGCTTCTCTGCTAAAACACAGGACATCCTGTCCACTATCTCCTCTTCCTCTCTCGGCCCTGTTTGGCCATCTCTCCCTCTCCTCCTCCTTTTTCCTCTTTCTCTCTAACACCTGACAAGGTTTCGAGACAAGTCCCATCTATGGAAGTGTCGTCGAAACAGGTGCTCGCCTGCTCCTCCAGAACCATCAAGGACCACATTGACATGATCCAGCCTTGGCCGTTTTCTGTAATCATTCTTTTGCCACTGTAACTTTCCCCTCTCCTAAATTCTTGGAAAAGCTGGCCAACTGCCAGCTTACTCTCCACACTGAATCTGTTGGTTGTCTCCATGACCATCAATCTGGCTTAAAAGCTGCCAGAGGCACGGAAACTGCTCTCCTGAACACCTGTGAAGATCTGATCTCTAACCTTGATTCCAGCATTCCTTCTGTCCTCAACATCCTGGAACTTGCCTCTGCTTTCGACACAGTCAACCACACCATCCTGATCAATTGACTACGTGAGAACCTGGGCATCATGGATCAAGCCCTGGAGTGGCTGACCTCCTTCCTCTTGGACCGCCCCTCGCAGGTCCAACTTTGTCCCTTTCACTCTACCATCTCTCTCTACATGTGGTGTTCTCCAGGGCTCTATCCTCTCACCCTGGTTTTTCAACCTCTACTTGTCCCCTTTGACCCACCTGATCTCTACCTTCTCCTCTAACTTACAGTGTCATGCGGATGACACTCAGCTTTCCTTCAGGCTCCCCTCAGCCTACTCTCCTCTCTCGCTCATTCCTAGTGTCATCTTCAACTCCACTCTCTCTTTCTCTCCTCACATCTCAGACATCGCCAAGAAATCCCACTACCAGCTGCACCGCCTCAAAGGGACTCTTCCATTTCTCACTTTCCCCCAGAAGCTCACTGTCTCCAGAGCTCTGGTTCTCTCTAGGCTGGACTACTGCAACACCCACTTTCTCAATCTGCCTTCCTCTACTCTCCACCCCCTGCAACTATTCCAGAACAGGACTGCAAGACTTATCCTTGGCCTCAAGCCCAGGGACTGTATCTCTCCAGCCATGAAATCTCTCCACTGGCTCTCAGTGGCTGCAAGGATCAAGTTCAAGACCATTTTCATTGTCCACAAGGCTTTCTGGGGCTGGGATCCGCACTACATCCAACAATCTTCCAAAATACCTTCCTTCTCGAGCCCTAAGGGTTAGATACTTCTCAGGGCAGAGAGTGGGGTGGTAGATCCTTATCCCCTGTAGGCGCCTCCCTCTGAAATGGCCTCCCTGACCCTCCCAAACTTGAGCCGGACCACCTGAAGTTCCGGAAACAGCTCAAAACGTTCCTCTTCTCCTCTGCTTTCTCTCTCTCGCTCCCCTGCTGACCTACCTATCCGCTGTACCAACTGGTTGCTTGGCTACCTTCTGTCTCACTGAGTCCAGGCTCTTTCTTGATCAGTCACCCTTGCACTGCCTCCAGGCCTACCACGCAGATAGGGGCTGTAACTGTAACCCTACAGTCCCTTGTTCTCCTTCCACGACCCAGAGCTGCGCTGCCCTGGCGGCACTTACTCAGAGCATTGTTGCCCTGTTTTCCCCTCCCCTTTCCCTTGCACTTCCCCTCCCTTTCCCCTTGCACTTCTCCTTCTCGCACTTGCACAATCTGAATGACACAAGGCTTAGTAAGATCATTTGTCTTGTCCTTCCTCAGTTTTCCTTCTCTTGTCTTTTCGTGCCTAAAAACACTTGTGTACAGGTGCGTTATAAATGACATCATATCATAACATATCATTTTATCACAGATGCCCAGAAAAATATACAGTGCCACAGTAAGAAGCGTCTAGACTGGCAGAACCCAAATGCTAGTCTAGCCAGGTAATTACACTTAGCAGGACTGCTTTATCAGAAATGGGCAGTTAAAAAAAGTCATACCAAACTGAGGAATGACTAGACTGGCTGCACTAAAATACCTCTCTAGCCTCTAATACCACATATCATGCCTGCTTAGCATGGACATGGACGATCATCATGATTTATTGCACAATCCCAACCCCCCACACATCCCTTCTCCCTCCCATCCCCTACCCCAACCCCCAAAATCAGCTAATTGGCCCAGAATTACCTCCACGTCCCTCTTCCTTGTCCCAGTGCTTACATATGAGGCTCCTTGCCTCACTGGTAAGTACTGGAGGAAGAGTGGGACTAGGAGTAATGAAGATTACAGGTATCTAAGTCAGGCATTACCTTCATGTACCTCTAACTTATCCCAGTACTTGTGTATGAGGCATAGAGCCTCATACACAAGTACTGCCTCATACACAAGTACTGGGATGAGGAAGAATAGGGCTAGGTAAAGAAGATTACCAATAATTAATCAAGGTATTAAACACAAGTAGTGAAATTGTGGGCTATGTTGACTTGACCTGGCTGACCTTCAGAGCAGTTGCGGGACAGAAAAGGACACAGATGTTAAACGGCATCTGGGTTTTGCCGTTAACAAGGGCCCGGCCCAGCAACTACTCATGTACATCATTTCACTGTTAGTACCTGCATTCAAATGCCAAATTTTTTAAGCATTTGAAATTGTGATGTGGGTTTAGTACTTGCATGCCAGGGGAGTGATTGGAAGGGTACAGCGGAAACAGGAGACCAGTCATTCTCACAGCAGCCCATAAGTGGGTGCTTTCAGACGTAAAGGAGAGAGTTAACTGCTTGTAACATTGAAGCTGCACTAGAATAGTCTCATAAAAATGCGTAAAGAAGTTAGATGCCCCACACAAATCAGCTTGCTCCTTCCCACCACACGTGAAGTTAGCACTTCTCCCAACATTTGAAAAGTTTGCCCCACTGAAATGTAGGTTTTGTTGCGCCCCTGAACACAAGCACACACCATTCACCATATATACACACATACTTGCCCTATCAAAACTTCCGATCTAAGGTTGTCTTATGGTTGAAAACGTAGGCCTTCAAACACATCCAGGTGTCAAGTCCTTTCATATTCCTGCCATATGTACATACTGTTCCGACATCTATTTATCTGTATATATGTATATAATCGTGCTATCACTATTACTGTGTGTGTGTATATATTGTTGTTGTTGTAACTAAGCTTCGCATATACATGTAACTGCTGCACCCTGTTACCTTAGGGTATGCTCGCGCATTACAAATAATAAAACAAACAAACAAACAAACAAACACGCACACCCAGCCATCCATATTTTTAAGAGTGCACTCTTACACCCAGGCAGCCACCCATACATTTAAGTGTGCACCCTTTCACCATACAGACACACCCAGGCAGCCACCCGTACATTTAAGTGTGCAACCTTTCACCACACAAGCACACATCCAGGCACCTACCCATACATTTAAGTGTGCACCCTTTCACTATACAGCCACACCCAGGCAGCCACCCATACATTTAAGTGTGCATCCTTTCACTGTACACGCACACCCAGCCACCCATGCAATTGTGTGCACCCTTTCTCCATTCACTCACACAGGCAGTCACCTATACATTTAAGTGTGCACCCTTTCACCATACCCTCACACAGACATTCACCTATACATTTAAGTGTGGACACTTTCACCATACAGGCACACCCAGACAGCCACCCATACATTTAAGTGTGCATCCTTTCACAGTACACGCACACACGCATACCCAGCCACCCATACATTTGTGTGCACTCTTTTGCCATACACTTACACACGCACACGTCATGGGTTGAGGGGAGACATAATTCTTCAAAAATACATTGGGCCTTATTAGGACCCTGGCGGTGACGGTATGAATGGTGCCGGTAAGGCACCAGCAGCGTTCATACCATCCCGCCGCACTACGAGTTCTGCTCGCAGATTCCTGACAGCCCGCCAGGTCTCACCCGCGAACATAACTCGTAATTGCGCTGGCACCGTTATCAACGGTGCCGGCGCAACCATGCTCCCCCCACATTTGGCCCTAGTGGGCAGAATGGGGATCGGGAGCCCGGCAATACCGCCACCCGCGAATGGGCAATTACCGGCCCATTCATCTTGTAATGTGCTGGTTATTGCCCAATCGCGGGAGGCGGTGCCTGTAGCGAGCATGGTGGTAGCCGTGCCTGCCATACAGGCACGGCTACCGCCATGCTCGTAATGAGGCCCATTGTTTCTTTTTGAAGTCACTCTGACTTCATAAAGAAATTATTTCCGTTAAGGACTGAACCATAACGGAAATAATTTCTTAATGAAGGCAGAGTGACTTCAAAAATAAACTATTTTTGAAGTCATAGGGCTTCCCCACCCCATGACATGGAGGCCTCCAGCCTAGGGTCTTCATGTCATGGGGTGGGGGTAGCCACCAGACTTTTTGTATTCACTCGGCCTTCATAAAGAAATTATTTCTGTTACAGAAATAATTTCTTTAGAAATGCAGAATGAATTCAAAAAGAAAATGTAAAAAAAATAATAATAATTGCAAAAAAAAATGTTTTTTTTTACTCCAAGTGGGGCCCCCTTCCAGAAGATGTGGTCGCGGGGCCCAACTGCACGGCAGAGGTTGCGGGGGCCCCTGTTACGCCAGTGCCCTTACCCTCCCCTTACCTCCCCCTCCAGCCACACTAAAGAATGAAGCATGGTGCGCTGAAATACAAGCAGCCATGCTCCTCAAGCTTGACCCTCTGCAGAGCAAAATCAATAAAATTCAACCACAACACATCCAACCAGCAGACTACTGACACTACTCTCTTCTCGTTCAGAGACGTCAATGAGATGGAAGTCATTGCCATCATGAAAAACATAAAACCATCCACATGCAAAGGAGACCTCTGACCTGCATCTCTCTACAAGGAATGCACAGACCTTCTCACAACGTTCATCACAGCGTTCATCAATGCCTCTTTTGCATCAGGATTGGTTCCTTCTAGCCTGAAATAAGCCTGGGTCCGACCCCTTCTAAAAAAAAAAACTCACTTGACCAATCCAACCCCAACAACTACAGACCCATAACCACTGTACCCTTCCTGCTCAAGATTCTGGACAAAGCAGCATACCTGCAAGTCCAGGAATTCCTAGAATCCAAAAACAAACTAGGCCCTCGGAAATCCGGCTTCCGTCCTGGTCACGGCACAGAGACTGCCATTTTGGACTTTAAAAATCAAATTGACGTCCTCCTATTAGATCTATCGGCAGCATTTGGAGTGCGTGGGTTGGATGGGGTATGTGGGACGGATGGGGTGCGTGGGATGGATGGGGTGCGTGGGGTGGATGGGGTGCATGGGGCGGATGGGGGTGCGTGGGGCGGATGGGGTGCATGAGGCGGATGGGCTGCGTGGGGCGGATGGAGTGTGTGGAGGGCGGATTGCATGGATCGGTTGAAATGTATGGACCTGAAGGAATGCATGGAACCAATCGAACAGATGTAGTGCATAGAACGGTTGGAGTGCATGGAACCAATGGGACGGATGGGGTGCGCGGGATGGATGGGGTGCGCGGGACGGATGGAATGCATGGGACGGATGGGGTGCACGGGACGGATAGGGTGCGTGGGGCAGATGGGCTGCGTGGGGCGGATGGGGGTGCGTGGGGCAGATGGGCTGCGTGGGGCGGATGGAGTGCATGGGGGGCGGATTGCATGGATCGGTTGAAGTGTATGGACCTGAAGGAGTGCATGGAACTGATCGAACAGATGTAGGGTGCGCGGGGCAGATGGAGTGCCCGGGGCAGAATGCATGGGTCAGATGAAGGGCATGGACCAGAAGGAATGCATGGAACCAATTGAACAGATGGAGTGCATGGAACCAATTGAACAGATGGAGTGCATGGAATGGCTGGAGTGCATGGAAGGGTTGGAGTGCACGGAATACATGGAACATGAAGACGCCCGATCTCAAGCACCTACTGAAAACCACCATATCACATCACCACGCTTACTCTCTTCTATACACCACCACTCAACTAGAACACAGCGATACTATGACGCATTCGGCATAGCTATGCTCATACCAACACCTGCCACATTCTCTTCATCATCCTAAATAAACACAGCTGGTTGCACACCCGTCAGCCTAGGCGTTCTCCTGAAGCCTAACGCAGCCAGAATCAGTCTGGTATCCCCCTGCCAGAACAAACACATATCCTGTTCTCCCAACCACCATACCTACCGCTAAGAAGCAGCTATCATACTAGTGCCACACCTGCTGCACACATATCCGGTGCACACACGCACCTTATGCCTCTCTCTCTCTCTCTCTACTGACTTGAACCACAGTTCCCGAGGGCGTTCAACCTACCAGCGCCTTGAGATCATACCAATGGTACATAAGGCGCTAAATAAATGCAAAAAAACATAACAATACATAACAGTATTGGTTAAATAGCCAGGTTTTTAACAGTTTTTTAAAGCCAGGTAGGGTTTCCACTTTTTTGATACTGAGCGGGATGGTGTTCCAATGTTTAGGAGCTAGATATTGGAAGCTACTCCCTCCTGCTCTGGTGTTCTTGAAACGGGGCAAATTTAGTAGGAGTTAGTAATTGGATCTTATGGATCTGGTAGCTTTTTTTTTGGCGATGGCTTTGTTCAAGTAAATGGGTGCTTTGTTGTGGTGGCATTTGAATGTGATGCACAGAGTTTTGAAGAGGATTCTGGCTTTCATGGGAAGCCAATGAGCATCTCTTCTGGTTTTGGAAATGTGATCAGATTTTTTCATTCCTAGTGCAGCCCGTAAAGCCTTGTTTTTAATTAATTGGAGTTTATTGAGATTGCTAACGGTGGTCCTGAGAAGTAATACATTACAGTCCAGTTTGGATAATATCAGCTCTCTAGCTAATGTGATGCAGTTGGTTGGGGTCAGGAATTGGCGGCTTAGCGCTATTAGTTTGGCAGTGTAGGACGATGAGGAGGATAGTGTGTTGATATGTTTAGTCATTGATAGGTTGGCGTCCAGAAACACTCCAAGGGTTTTTACTTGCTTTGAGACAGGAATCATTGTGCCATCAATATTTATGGCGGCGTAGTCTGGGTGGAGAGTACCTATTTTGAATTGGGAGCCCACAATGAGAATCTCTGTCTTCTCATTGTTAAGGCACAGACTATTTAGAGCCATCCAGTTCTGTATTATGGCATAGACATTGTTAATATTCAGCGTTTCTTGGGTGTAGTTCCCGGAGAGAGGAATAAGGATCTGAGTGTCCAAATTTCTGATCATCTCAATAAATACAAATCCTCAATAACCATCAATCAGGGTTTAGGCGGGGATTTGGGATTGAAACTGCACTGCTGGAATATAAAGCCAGATTATTGGAACGTTTGGATAATTGAAAGGCATACATTCTGATGCTGCTGGATTTGTCAGCAGCCTTCGACCTGGTAGATCATTCCATCATGGTCACTAGGCTGAAGGACTTAGCTAACCTTTCGAGTGCAGCAGCCCAATGGATTTTCACATTTCTGAGCAAACGGGACTTCAGAGTCTTCAGTGAGGAGGCAGAAGCCCTGCCTATAACTCTGAAATTCGGCGTCCCTAAGGGGTCATGTATCTCACCTTGCCTTTATAACATCTTCACTATGCCCTTCTTTGCTCTTCGAGAGCTAAGTGGGGTAGCTTTTACAAACTATGCTGATGAAACTCAGTTTGTCATCCCTATCACTGGTATGCATGACATTGATGAATTGCTGCTGAACAAAGTATACACCCTCATTGAAAGCTGGATGGTACAAAATGCCCTGGCTCCGAATAATAGAGACAAGACAGAGCTGTTGGTTGTTGGTACTCCTAACATGATAAGGACATTGGGTTCGGCGTATTAGAGCTTTTACATTGAGGACACAAGAATAGTCTCTCAAAAGAAGGTTAAGATGCTGGGCGTCTTTTTGGACCAATATCTAAACATGAAGGCTAATGTCGGTAGACTGGTGTCATCCTCAGCTTATTATATTTAGCTTTTGGCCCATCTTCGACCCTTCATTACTCAAGCCAATGCTGAGACCATTGCAAGGATCACTGTGGGTGCCAAAATTGACGATTGTTGTAGTCTGTTGTATGGTATCAATAAAGCGGAGTGCAACCGCCTTCAGGTGATACAGAATAGTGCAGTGAGAGTGGTTACGGAATCTCTTAGAAAGACCACATCTTAGAGGCCCGACGTGGTCTGCACTGGCTCCCAGTTGAGTCGAGGTTTCTATTTCGCCTTTTGGTAATCACACAGAAATGTCGACTAGGAAAGATGCCCGTCTATCTTCAGGATCTACTCAAAGAGAAAAAACATACAAGAACCATCAGATCTAACAACTCTGACCAGTTGGCCCCTCCTAGATATAGGACCATCAAAGCCACAAAGGGTGAATTCCAGAACGCGGCCCAAGAGCATGGAATGGCCTTCCACCGGAACTCAGGAGTTTGAAGTCTACTGAACTATTTAACAAGAAACGTAAAACTCTTTTATTTGCTTAACCTGTTTTCTGATCTCTTCTTTGACCAATTTATGGTGTTATGATTCTTACTTGTTGTTAGTCTACTTTTTGTCGATGTGCCTTTAAGCCTACGGGTGCATGGTTTGCCACGTATACATTTTTAAAGTAAAGTAAAGTAAAGAGAGTGCAACTCCACATGTCAAGGGACCCATCAAATCGAGAAAATAATAAATCCACCTTTGAAAATGAAACAAAATAGATAAGCCCACATCCAGGCCAGGGAAATATAACAAACCAACAAAAAGTGTCCATGCAGAATGAAGGGTGACCCCAAAAAAATGAACAACAACTCCATGTACCAAGCAAAAACAAAAAAAGGTCCTTCATGGATGGAGGGGGGAGTTGTGTCCACCCAGGCGAGGGGTAGGGTAGGGTGCATGAGTGGACCGAAAATGAAAAGAAAATATCCCTTCATGGGCTCATAGACCTCACAGCAATGGTGGACAAGGAGGCTGGTCTGTGCTGAGACCCCCATCCTGCGGTTGATCTGCAGGAGGACCTGGTGTTGGAGCTGCACCATGCACTGCCCTGGCCTGGTCTTCACTGGCCACAGCCAGCCATGACACAGATGAACGCACTAGCACAGTGAGGTTGGTGTGGTCTCCATTCATTTCCTCATGTATGGCTGCAGAGCTAGTATGCACGCTCACCCGTGATACACTGAGTTGCTCAGAGAGTGTCTGCCTGAAGGCATCCATCTCCTCATGGATGATTGTCCTAGTGGCTGAGAGCTCGTCATGGATGTTAGTTCTCATGGCGAACATTTCACGCCTCAGGGCTTCACTTTGTGGCTAAAGATCAGCCAGTCGGCCCGTAATGTTCACCTCTATGCGCATTCTGTGGGAGAGGCATGAGGACAGCATGACCTGCAGCTGTTGCTTTACCCGGGCTGCTGGCAGGGTCATGGACTTGAAGAGAGAGAGAAGAGGGGCACTACCTAGGTAGTAGAGTGTTCTTACATAAACATTTAACACGTGTTAGTCTTTATTTATCCAATGTGTAATGATATTTCAAGTGCAGGAAGGAGAAGGGCTCTAATCCACCAGAGAACAGCAATGAAAACTACAAAACACCAAAGGCCCGTTTTTGCCAACAGGGAACCTTCTTGCACTCCCAATTGGACTGAATAGAACATCTTTTATGTTTAAAGCAAAACTTTCAATGCAATCCAAGCTTGTACTGTCAAATGGCAGTTCAACAATTTGTCAATCAGACATTTTCAATAAAGACTTCAAAAAAGCTGAAGTGAACACATATTTAATCTCACTGGGGTATGAGTCTTCTCCCATATAGTATTATTCTTGAAAAAATAAAATATAAATCAATTCAATACAACACAAATGCTTTTTTTTACAAAAAAAGTTTTTTTCCAATACCTGTGTGAATCACTGATGTTTACATTGGTAAAACATGTTGCCTTGACATACAATCTCAATGTTTTCCAGAAATTCTATAGCAGGTATCCATTGAACCAGTAGATGTAATGTCCAAATAAACTCAAAGTCATCCAGGGAGATGGAGGTGGTGGTGGAGGAGGAGGAATATGAATGCCAGCGCACAGAGTTGGGTAGGGACATCCAGGAGGGTGTTCAGGCTGCACCCCTGGGCCAGGGATAGGAGGATGTGCAATGCACCATGGAGGGAGCTAACCAACCTCCTGTCCCTGCTCCATCTGATGCAGTTGTGACCACCATAATGGATGCCTCCACCCAGGCCGGGCCTGACTTTGGGGCCACGGAGATCACCCATGAGAAGTTGCATGTCCTGCTGGCTTTGATTGCGAGGCGTATGTGCAGGATTTGTGATGATCAGCAATGTTTGGACAACTGGCAGGAGGAGTGCCGCAGGTTCAGGCATATGGTGTGCGTCAGTATGGATTTGAGTCTGCAGCTGATGGCAGAGAGTCAGCGGGCTAGAGTTGCACGGGTTGGCAGGCCCAGGGAAGAGGTGGTGGAAGAAAGGACACAGAGGTGGTTTGAGATTCTAGAGGAGGCTTGGAGGGCTGCAGGGGAGGAGGAGAGGAGGATGAGTGACCGCCTACACGCCATCCCGGACTGGACATTTGCCCGCCTCCAAGTAGAGGACAATGAATGCGACTCTGCCCTGGAGGAAGTAATGGCAGAATATTGAGCCCACTGCCCATGTAAATAGTTGATTTTGTGTTTTTTTGTTTTTGTTTGTTTTATCCCTTGGACATTTCCCCTTTCCATATATATTTTTTTCTAGTGTATATATTGTTAATACAGTTTCTCGTTGTTCATCACACAGTTTTTGTTGTCTCTTTGTTCATGTGTTTTTGTTTAATTTTGCTATGCATGTCTTAAGTGATTCTCACGTGGGTTGGCGGACAAACTGTGGAGGGGTGGCATACGCTGTACTATTATGTATGTGGGTGGTGTGGGGGCCTCACAATGCATAGCCACCCACCAGCACACATCAACTTACAAACAGTGGGCCTCATTCCGAGTTCGGAGGTAACCACGCCGCTATTTGCGGCATGGCTGCCTCCAAACTTGTCCAAAATCCGGACTGGTGAATGGAGTAATTACCAGTCCTTTCCGAGGTCGGAGGGACCATAATTCCCCATTCACCAGGGCCATTCCCCATTCCCATTTGAGCCGCCACAGGGCGCAATGGGAAGGGGGAAGGTGGCAATAACGGTACCGTAAATTACGGTACCGTTATTGACCCCGGAGTCCCTTTGCGGGTCCCGTCCTTAACGCCTGCTTAAAGCAGGCATTAAGGAAGGACCCACAAAGGGAACTCGTAATAGGGCGGTAAGGGTTTAACGGCACCGGTTTCGTTACCGGTGACCGTTAACCCTTACCGCCCTACTCGGAATGAGGCCCAGTGTATGGTTTCATGTCATGCAGCACCTCTGCCACTGTATTGCTTTTTCATCACATAGGCGATGGGGGCTGCCTCAGTGGTATCTGGACTTGAGAGGGATGCCTGGGGTAGTGTCTGAGCTAAGGGCAGTGTGGGGAGGCGGGTGTACTGTCAGGGGGCTGCCTGGGGTAATGTCAGAGGTGAGGAGGGCTGGTGGGCGGTGTGAGGGCTGCCTTCGGTATTGGCAGAGGTGAGGCGGGCTGGATGGCGGTGTGTGGGCTGCCTGGGGTAGTGGCAGAGGTGAGGAGGGCTGGTGGGTGGTGGGAGGGCTACCTGGGTTAGTGTCAGAGGTGATGGGGGCTGGTAGGTGGTATGAGGGCTTCCTGGAGTAGTGGCTGAGGTGAGGAGAGTTGGTGGGTCACGAGAGGGCTGCTTGGGGTAGTGTCACAGGTGAGTGGGCGTGGTGGGTGGTGTGAGGGCTGTCTGGGGTAGTGGCCAAGGCGAGGAGGACTGGTGGGTGGTGTTTGTGCCTGAGGGGGCTGATGTGCAGCCAGCATATGTGCCAGCACTTTCTGTGTGGTGGCAGTCGGGGGATGGTTCCCAGTGGTGCAGACATTAGTTATGTAGGACCTCAGTGTAACGCTCACCTGGTCCCCATGGGGGGGCTGGTCTAGTCTGGATTGCTGTGGCCTCTTCTAGCGTGATGCGCAGGACCCAGAATACCGATTGGACAGGACCTCCAAATCGTGCTTGCCTGGCCCGTAGGAATATCTTTCTGCAGATGAGAAAGGGGATTAACAGTCTGCAGAATAGTGTGCTAGCTCCCCCCTTTCCCCCTTCGTTCCTCTCTAACTTCCTCCAAACCCCGGTTTAAGCTCACCTTATGGTTTGGAAGGATGAACTCTCCATCCTGCTTCTGGTGCAGGGGCGCGCGTTCGTCCAGTTACTTCACTGGTTTTCAGAATGGCACTGGCAAAATCCACTTGACTTTCCTGAGCGATGCGCCGTAAGTATGAAAGTTCAAAGTTCAAGTGAGGCCCCCTTTATGTTGTCTTTCTAACCTGTGATCTGTCCTTTATTTCAGGTGCAGAATGAAGGCGATGCGTCGAGTGGTTAAACTGCCGAGGTGAGTAGTGATGAGGGCGATCCCTCTAAATGTCCTTATCATTCCCCAGAAATGTCTCCTGTCCTTTCCCCATAGGGGCCGGGGTACGGTACCTGCCAACGGGGCAGCGCCGACCCGAAATGTGGAAGAAAAGCCGGTAAGTATTATGGCTGTTAATCAGGCTTTCCTTCTGTGTTCCTTCTGCTCACCTTTTGTTTCTTCCTCTCTCCCCTAGGTGCAGAGATGTGGCGTCCGATGCTGACAGCCGCGATGGAGCCGGGAGATGTCTCGAGGACAGGTGAGTGAAGCATGGCGCTGCAGCGAGCAATGCGATGCTTTTAAATGGAAGTCTTTCTTCAGGGATGCTGGCGAGAAGATTCCGGATGCAGGTAAGAAGTTTGAAATAGTCCTTGGTTTTCACCTTTCTCTTCTCTTCCTTCCTTGCAGGTCTTCCAGGTTCGAGGCGGGCGTCGCTGGAGTCCAGGAGCAGGAGCAGACACGGTGAGCGTTAAGCTGCAGGAAGCAGAACAACGCGAAGCATGAGCTGCTGTCTGGGCGTGGCTTAAATAGCCTCCAAAGAAGTCCCAGGTATGTATCCTTCCCCAACTAGGTATGTATCCTTCCCTGGCCACGCCCGAGTGAAAAAATAGTCCCTATGAAAAAATAGTCCCTATGAAAAAATAGTCCCTTTCAGGTCTCAGGGAGGCCTGAAGCGTGCAGCATGGTCTGCATCAGGTAAGTGCACAAAACACCTCCCTTTATGAGCCTGGTGCCTATGGCGCCAGGACTGATGTCCAACATGAGCCTGGCGCCAAAGGCGCCAGGACTGACTCCAAAGAGCCCCTATAAGGAGTCGCTGGGCTTTTACCTGAGGGCATGATGCCTGCTTCCGGGGGTGCTGGGCCTGGCCTGGTGCTCCGGGGGTAGGCATCATGACAGCACTCCCCCCCAAGGCCCCTCCCAAGGTCGTTCCTTCTGGAGGTTTCGGTTTGTTTGGGAAATTCCGATGGAACCTTTTTACCAGCCGAGGTGCATGTACGTGATCACTGGGTTCCCAAGACCTTTCCTGAGGCCCGTACCCTTTCCAATCAATTAGATAGAATAGTTTTGATTTTGAGATCTTAGAGTCCAAAATGTTCTTCACCTCAAATTCAGGCTCCCCATCTATCTGAATCGGTTCTGGTGGCTTTGTTAATCTGGTTCCTGGGTGCACTGGTTTCAAAAGTGACACATGAAAAACGGGGTGAATCCGCATGTTAGCTGGTAGATCGAGCTTGACTGCCACTGGGTTGATTATAGCTTTGATCGAGTAAGGTCCTAAATACCTTGGATTAAAAGTTCGAGGCCCCTTGAGTGATAGGTGTTTGGTAGCCAACCATACCTGATCCCCTATTTGGTATGGAGGCGCCTCTCTTCGATGCAGATCCGCATTCTTTTTGTATTTCCCTTTCGCATGTTGCAAATGTGCAGTTGCATCCTTGAAGGCTTGAGTAATCGTAGAATGCAAATGGTCCACTGCGGGCATTTCAAGGCTCACAGGTGAGTCCAAGTCTGAAGTACGAGGGTGATGTCCATATAGGGTATAAAAGGGGCTCTGACCAGTTCCAGAGTGTATTGAGTTATTGTATGCATATTCAGCCACCCATAAAATGTCCTTCCAATTACCCTCCGATTGGTGCAACATACATCGTAGATATTGTTCAAGGGTCTGGTTCGTTCTCTCCGTCTGACCATCGGTCTGTGGGTGGTGGCTGGTTGAGAGTCTTACGTCGATTTGTGCCAGTTGACAACACTTTTTCCAAAAATGAGAAATAAACAGGCTTCCCCGATCGGATACTAGTATGGACGGGAAACCATGCAAACAGATAATATTTTCGAGGAATCCCTTGGCAAGAACAAAGGCTGAAGGTAATCCTTTCAACGGAATAAAGTGGGCCATTTTGGAAAATAAATCCACCACGACCAGAATAGTATTGTAACCATTACAAGAGGGCAGGTCCGTGATAAAATCTAGTGACAGGGTGTGCCAAGGTGCTGGTGGAATGTCTAAGGGCTGAAGAAGACCGGTGGGTCTTGTCTTTTGATCTTTGTTTTGGGCACAAACTCCACAGGACATCACGAAAGATTTAATATCCTTTCGCCAGGAAGGCCACCAGAATTGTCGTTTAACCTTTTCCTCTGTTTTGGCAATGCCAGGATGTCCTTCCATCAGGGTATCATGATGACGGGAAATAACCAGTTCTTGCAATTCCTTTTCTGGCAAAAATAAGCGTCCTTTGAAGTAAGGTAAGCCATCCTTGACTGAAAAGTTAGACCCCCCTTTGATCCAATCCTGCAAGGCTGAAGAGTCCAGGAATTGTTTCACTCGTGCTTGAATGTCTTCAAGGATTTGTAAAGTGGTTATCCCCAAAATTCTTTGTTTGGGAATTATCGGCACAGGTTCTGAGTTTGTGTCTATTTCTTCCATTCCAATTCGGGATAGAGCGTCCGCCTTACCATTCTTATAGCCGGGGCGGTAGGTGATTACAAAATCGAACTCAGCAAAGAACAAAGCCCATCGGAGCTGTAGAGACGATTGAGCCTTGGCAGTTTTTAAATATTGTAAATTTCGGTGATCAGTGATCACGGTGATGGTATGCCGGGCGCCGAGGAGATAATGCCGCCAAGCCTTAAATGCAGACTTAATGGCTAATAGTTCCTTATTGGTGATCGCATAATTTATCTCCGGCGCCGAGAACTTTCTGGACCAAAATGCTACGGGGTGCAGTTGGTTGGTTTCAGGGTCTTTCTGAGACAGGACAGCTCCCATGGCTAAGCTGGACGCGTCAGTTTCGACTATATATGGGAGATCGGGACGTGGGTGCTTCAAAATAGGTGCAGACGTGAACTTAGCTTTCAACTTCTGAAAGGCCTGTTCGGCTTCCTCAGTCCGTTCAAAACGTTTATTTTTTCGCAAGAGTGCAGTGATGGGTTGCACCACACGTGAAAATTCCGGGATAAACCTGCGATAAAAGTTGGCAAAACCAAGCATGCTTTGGACACCTTTCACCGAACTAGGTGATGGCCATTTGAGGATGGCATCCACTTTCCGTGAATCCATTCGGACCCCTTTAGGTGGCAGGATGAATCCGAGAAACTCAACCTCGGTGGTATGGAAAACACATTTTTCCAGCTTGGCAAACAGTTTGTGCTGGCGCAGTTTCTCTAGGACGGCCCTGACATGCTTTCTGTGATCACATTCCGAAGAGGAGTACACAAGAATGTCATCGATATACACGACAACACAGACATCGATGAGTTCCTGAAGGACATCGTTCATGAAGAATTGGAAGGCTGCAGGCGCGTTGCACAACCTGAAAGGCATCACCTGGTATTTGAATAGTCCATATTTTGTACGGAAGGCCGTTTTCCATTCGTCGCCTTCTTTTACTCGTACCAGATGATAAGCCCCCCGGAGATCTAACTTGGTGTATACGCATGCGTCCTTCACCTGGTCAAGGAGTTCAGGGATTAGAGGCAGAGGGTAACGATTTTTAACAGTTATCTGGTTCAATACGCGGTAATCGATACAAGTTCTAAGGTCGCCTTCTTTTTTAGGCACGAAGAACAAAGCTGAGGATGCCGGGGACTTTGACGGGCGAATGAAACCATTGGCGAGGTATTGATCTAAATATTGTCTCAAATGCAGATTCTCTGGTTCAGTAAGGGCGTAAATCCTGCTACAAGGGGGTTGTGCACCGGGCACCAGATCGATTTGGCAATCGTACGATCTGTGGGGAGGTAACGTGTTGGCCTGTTCCTTTTGGAAGACGTCCTGAAAGTCTTGGTACTCTGGAGGTAGTTGCACGGGGACAGAGGTTACTGATGCTAGATTAATCTTTGGATTTTCTGGGTAGCAGGTTTGTGCACAATCCGGGAAGGTTATTCTCTTCGCTCGCCAATCAATTCGAGGATTATGTGTCTCTAACCAAGGGGTTCCGAGAATAAGCTGAAACTGTGGAGCCTTGATTACATCAAACACAACTGCCTCCCGATGGCCATCCGGACCTACAAGTGTCACCTCAGCTGTGGAATGTGTTACCGGTCCAGAGGCAATTTCGGTTCCATCTACTGTGGTGATGACATCTTTGTTGGTTTTAGGACGCAGAGGGAGGTTTATCCTAGAGACCAATTCTCGATCCACATAGTTTCCTATAGCCCCGCTATCGATTATGCCTTTATAGCATGCAACCATTTAGGCTGTTCCGGATCTACGAGGACTATTGGCACAATGAAATGCGAGGTCTGAGAGTTAGTTTTCAAGCTCGGCAAGCGGACCCCTATGCTTGCCGGGCGTGGTCATTTCCCGATACAGAGTTTCCATGGATTTTATCAGCGGCTCCTACCACCTCTTGGGCGGCTTAACCGGGCAATCTCGTAGAAAGTGTCCAGAGGACCCACAATAAAGGCATAATTGCATCTGTCGTCTTCTTTCCCGTTCGTTTTGAGTTAGGGGTCCTTTAACCCCTCCGATTTGCATAGGCTCCGAGCCATCAGCCCCCTTGGGGTTAGCGTGGGTCTTGGCCAACACCCGGGTTTGATATGATATGATATGATATGATAAGGTATTTGTAACGCGCCTATACACAAGTGTTTCAAACTTGGACCGATCTGCTTTTCTGTTTTGCAACCTGTGATCCAATTGGACCACTAAGTCTATATATTCAGTGCATTCTTGGGGCGGATTTACAACTTGTGCCAGGACATCTTTAAGTTCTCCGCGTAGACCTCAATAGAATAACGTGATTCTTTTATCCTCTGGCCAACCAGTTTCCACAATTAGTCTATTGAAGGTTGCAATGTAGGATAGAAGGTCTTGATTGCCCTGTCGCAGAGATAGAAGTTCGTCATCCAGAGCCTGTCGCTGGGAGTATCGAGCAAATAACCTTTTCATGCTTGTTTGAAATCCTTGAAAATCACGAAGAATCGGGTCATCTTGAGTTACCAGTGGGACTGACCAATCGGCAGCACAGCCGCTGAGATATGACAACACAAAAGCTACCTTGGTCTGATCATTAGGGAAGGCCGCAGGTCTGCATAGGAAGTGCAAACGACACTGATTCATGAATACGGCGAATCGTTTGGGGTCCCCAGCAAAGCGTTCAGGTGGGGCCAGTGGCATGTTTCCAGGTAGATTAATCTGCACCGGGTTACTGGAAACTACAGGAGCGGGGTTCCCCCTGGAACCGGGTAAAGGAGTTTGTCCAGCTTGACCTTGCAAAGCTGTCCAACCAGGTCATCAGCTCTATCCTTTATTACAATCACTTCCCTCCTGAGGGCACTAGTCTCTTGACGAGCGGCGTGTACTTCGGCCCGTAATTCCCCCAGTAATTAGGCCAACTGGTCAGTTTCGGAAGGTTCCATAGCGCCTGGGTGGGAATTTGTAGGAAGGCTTCGCGTTCTGTAACGCTCACCTGGTCCCCACGGGGGCGCTGGTCTAGTCTGGATTGCTGTGGCCTCTTCTAGCGTGATGCGCAGGACCCAGAACACCGATTGGACAGGACCTCCAAATCGTGCTTGCCTGGCCCGTAGGAATATCTTTCTGCAGATGAGAAAGGGGATTAACAGTCTGCAGAATAGTGTGCTAGCTCCCCCCTTTCCCCCTTCGTTCCTCTCTAACTTCCTCCAAACCCCAGTTTAAGCTCACCTTATGGTTTGGAAGGATTAACTCTCCATCCTGCTTCTGGTGCAGGGGCGCGCGTTCGTCCAGTTACTTCACTGGTTTTCAGAATGGCGCTGGCAAAATCCACTTGACTTTCCTGAGCGATGCGCCGTAAGTATGAAAGTTCAAAGTTCAAGTGAGGCCCCCTTTATGTTGTCTTTCTAACCTGTGATCTGTCCTTTATTTCAGGTGCAGAATGAAGGCGTTGCGTCGAGGGGTTAAACTGCCGAGGTGAGTAGTGATGAGGGCGATCCCTCTAAATGTCCTTATCATTCCCCAGAAATGTCTCTTGTCCTTTCCCCATAGGGGCCGGGGTACGGTACCTGCCAACGGGGCGGCGCCGACCCGAAATGTGGAAGAAAAGCCGGTAAGTATTATGGCTGTTAATCAGGCTTTCCTTCTGTGTTCCTTCTGCTCACCTTTTGTTTCTTCCTCTCTCCCCTAGGTGCAGCGATGTGGCGTCCGATGCTGACAGCCGTGATGGAGCCGGGAGATGTCTCGAGGACAGGTGAGTGAAGCGTGGCGCTGCAGCGAGCAACGCGATGCTTTTAAATGGAAGTCTTTCTTCAGGGATGCTGGCGAGAAGATTCCGGATGCAGGTAAGAAGTTTGAAATAGTCCTTGGTTTTCACCTTTATCTTCTCTTCCTTCCTTGCAGGTCTTCCAGGTTCGAGGCGGGTGTGGCTGGAGTCCAGGAGCAGGAGCAGACACAGGGAGCGTTAAGCTGCAGGAAGCATAACAACGAAAAGCATAAGCTGCTGTCTGGGCGTGGCTTAAATAGCCTCCAAAGAAGTCCCAGGTATGTATCCTTCCCCAACTAGGTATGTATCCTTCCCTGGCCACGCCCGAGTGAAAAAATAGTCCCTAAGAAAAAATAGTCCCTATGAAAAAATAGTCCCTTTCAGGTCTCAGGGAGGCCTGAAGCGTGCAGCATGGTCTGCATCAGGTAAGTGCACAAAACACCTCCCTTTATGAGCCTGGCGCCTATGGCGCCAGGACTGATGTCCAACATGAGCCTGGCACCAAAGGCGCCAGGACTGAGTCCAAAGAGCCCCTATAAGGGGCCGCTGGGCTTTTACCCGAGGGCATGATGCCTGCTTCCGGGGGTGCTGGGCCTGGCCTGGTGCTCCGGGGGTAGGCATCATGACACTCAGGCACAGTAGCTGGGGTGCATCCATTGCTTACGTGGGACCTCGCGCAGAGTAGCTGGGTGCAACCGTTACTTATGTGGGGCCTCGTGCAGAGTAGTTGGGGTGCAGCCATTCCTTACGTGGGACCTCACGCAGAGTAGGTGGAGTGCCTCCATTACTTATGTAGGACCTCGCACAGAGTCACTGGGGAGCAGCCGTTACTTACGGGGAACCTCGTGCAGAGTAGCTGGGGTGCAGCCGTTTCTCAGGTGGGGACTTGTGCAGAGTAGCTGGGGTGCAGCCGTCACTTACTTGGGGTCACACGCAGAGTAGCTGGGGTGCAGCAATTTCTTACGTGGGACCTCACGCAGAGTAGCTGGGGTGCAGCCTTAACTTACATGGGACCTAGCGCAGAGTAGCTGGGGTGCAGCCGATAGTTACACAGGGCCTCATGCAGAGTATCTGGGCTGCAGACATTACTTACCTGGGTCCTTGCACATAGTAGCTGAGATGCAGCCGATACTTACTTAGAACCTTGTGCAGAGTAGCTGGGGTGCTGGATGTTGCATCAGAGGTGGAGACAGAGCTTTGTGGGAAGGTTGGTCTTCGTCTATGTTTTTGGTTTGCATGTGGGCGTGTTGTGGGTGTTTCTCACGCAGCTCAATTCCCTTTGCATGTCTGCTAGAAATGCGCATTTGGATCCATGAATATGCGGTGCGTGCATTTTTTATTCTGCGCGCAGGCTAGCACAGTGTTCTTGGTGCGCGGATCAGATTTCTGCGCATTTCCATGAATTCAGCCCCTTTACCTTTAACGGTTTCAATACAGCAGTTTCTCAATTTCAGGCAGTCATGAAAGTAGTCTTTTTCTGCCTTGAAGATTAATTGATAGTTGCGGATGACGACTATTTATAGATGAACCAATGACATTAATTGGTTATCAGCAATTCCAGGGCTTTTGCCTCAATGGGGAAAATTGTGATGGAGCATTAAATGGCTAGATCATTGACATCTGCATTTCTATGTGGACAACACCATATTTGGTGTAGGGAGAAGCTAAATATGTTGGTTAATGCCTGAAAGATTGAGTTAATATGGTCCTGAATGCAGCTGGCTAGATACAGTATCTCTGTGCTGGTGGTGCCATGACTCAGCTAATTGTTTTGATTACAATTTCTGCTGTCAGCTAAGCATAGGTTGTGACCACTGGAGGAAGCAGATGCAGTAGGGCTGCCTTGAAAGATGTGCAGGATTAGATGAGGATGTATTTGCTTGTTGGGTCTTACCTTGTTGGCAGATTGTGAAAGTAGATCATGTGCCAACTTTTGAGTTTGACTGATCATATTTCTCACTTGCTCTGGCATTTATTTGAATATTGTGCAATTTAGTGTTGTACAGGCGTTTATGTTGGTGCTACAATGTGTTTGCGTATCTTAAACAAATTCCAGAGTATTTGGAACATGAAAATGTTCTCTTACACTGCTAATCTGGCCTCAGACCGAAGAGTGGGATAGAAACCGACATTGCATAAAACATTACTCTTTAACCACAACCAAAAAAATTAATCAGGTGAATTGACCTTCCAGGTTAAGGGTATTATTATTATTACGATTATTATTATTATCATTATTATTATTATTATCATTATTATTATTATTAATAATATTCTAGTGTTATTATTAGTATTATTATTAGTAGTAGTACTAGTGGTGGTAATAGTAATAATAATAGCAATAATAATAATAATAATAATAATAATAATAATAATAAAACAATATTTGTATACATGTATACATGAAATCAATTGGTTCACTAGAACAAAGTCAATATTCAAGTAATTATAACATACAAACTAAATAGCTAACATTTACAACAACAAACAACAGTAAGGCAAACATGCAGCAAATGTTAGATGCATAGCTAAAAATGATGCCTACATTTCCAAAAGTAGGCATAATGTAGGGTGCACTTTAAACACGGCAAACGAAAAACAGCTTGGCTTTTTATTTGTGCTCATGTCACAGTAAAGAACCTGTGAAAGGGGGCCTACCCATCATTGTCAATGGACCAACAACACATGTATATTCACTCAAGGAGGAGAACTTAGAATCCTGTGACCTGCAAGATAGGATTTAAACATTAATAGCAAAAAACGGCCTGCACACGTGCAAAAAGAAAAACTTATTTTAAAAGCCAAAGTGGAAAAAGATAGCACTGCTCTCACAGAGAAATGTCAGGGGAAATTGATGGGAGGGGGGAGTTGACCAAAGCAAATGCAGATTATGTTCCAACCCACAAAACTCCAGTCACCTTTGAATAGACCCTTACTACAGGAAAAAACAGTTCTGGCATGAAGGCAGGAACTCAGGATGACAATGCCCCACTTCCCTCAGGAAATCACACATATCCTATAACCATCCCACCATAAAATGTGATGCTGCTGAAGGCAGCATAATTCCCTACTCTGCCAGAGATGAAGGCAGGAACCCAGAGGTTACAAAGAAGGCAAACTGTGGCTAAAGCTTGACCAGGAGGTGAGAGCACTTCCTGCACGCACTACAAAGAGCAAACTGCAATTTCAAAGGGAGTCATAAAGATCTCTTGTCATCGGCTGAGCCCAGGGAAAGACAGATGGCTGTGGGGGATGAAGCGGGCCTCCCCCAGGTGGAACAAGACACTCCCAATTTACATTAAAAGTCTCATTTCGTTTTATGTGTTTCCGCAGCAATCAGAATAAGAATCAATTTCGTTTTATGCTATTTATTCATGTAATTTCCAGGTGGTTTTAAAGAGACTAATTGCATTTCCCTAGGACTTTGGGGACTGAAATGGCCAGTTAAGACGAGTTTCTGGCTGATCGGAACATGTGACAATTATGAGATTTGATGAAAAGGTAGAAATTGAAATTAGGAACATTGTTGATCATTTGCAGATTCATAACTTGTGTACATTTTATGAAAAGGACAAAAATGTGCCAAATGGCCATGCTACATCGTACGGATTTGGCGATCGGTTTACATAATTCCGCATGACCAGCTAAAACCGCATATCTGTTTCATATGGCGGTGGCTAGTATAAGTATGAAGTTATGATACATAACTAGTTTTTGCCAAAAAATTGAGCTGAGAACAAAGCAGTGTAATACATGGAAACAGACAGATGGTGCTCTCTTCCCTTGAACCAATCATGCAGGGGGGCGGAGAGAGGAATGTTAAAATGTCCTATCCGAGTGGCAGGGATAATTACAGGGTACTCCACCTAGATTGTAAAGTTAGTGAAGTCATTCATGCTATATAGGGGGCACTGTACTAGGAGCGAGACACACCAAAATTCAGGGAGAAAGGAGAAGGAGGACGGAGAGAAGGTGGCTGAACCTTACCAACCTTGAGAGTGCAGTGACCAGACCCCATGCCCTAGCTGTACAGAGTGTCCTGAGATTCAGCTGGCTTTCCAGAATCCCAAACTAAGGCTTGCTTTGTAAGTAGCATATACCACAGCCCTAAATTGCATAAGAATAATTTCAGATACAATGGGTGTGATAGTAATTACTGTGCGCAATTCTCCACAAATTAGTAAATAAGTGTTGGACCAGCAGCGATAAACTCCAAAAGTTGAACCCACCCACTGAGGTTCATGTGGTGTGAATAGGTTAAGTGTGGGTTTTGGAGATAATATTCACGTTCAGTACCAACATAGCTAAGTGTCTATGAGTCATAAAACACTGTTGTATCTCCAAAATGAGTTTGGTACATCCAATTGGCTAAAGAAATAAGTAGTTCTTTGGTGATGCAGAAGTGTAGATTTATTTCTTAGTCATCATACAAGTTCAAAAACAGCCGACACGTGTTTCAACAAGCTTAGTCATTCTCAAGGCCTAAACTTAAAAAGGTATATCTCTTGATACTGAAGGACCAAATGTCCCAAAAATGCGAAGGATTAAATAACCCTTTCCAATGTTTTATCCCTCAGTTTCCAATGGCAACATACAGAGGTCCTCTCAGATTTTTTCTTACGACCTCTGTTTATTGCCAGTGGTACTACACCTCTCCAAACAATAATGTTGTCATTGGTACTGCAACTCTACAAAAAGTAATGCTTGCATTATAACGGTACACAGAAAGGAAAACCTGCCTGTAGCCCAACAGGGCCAGGACAGTAGGCCAAATATCGCACAACTCCCTCTGACTGCAAAAAGAAAGATCACTATGTGGCCCCAGCTTTGAAATGAACACACAAACAGACACACATGCGCACGCGCACGCCCACACTAAACAAGCAATTATTAGATTACATCATATTTAATGCATTGACAGATAATGCCACTGCATTTCCACTTGTCATGCCAACCTCAAAGTTGGCTTTCTGGCCCCATTTTACTCTAACTCTCGTCACTATAGTATGGTGTTTGTGATATTGTAGTGGCTGCACCAACCAAAATGTGCTAAAACAGAACAGTGACAAGTGTCTAGTTACCCTAGCAGTTTTGAGAAGACAGGTACGGTTAAATAGCTAAAGTTGGTGTCAACTAATGTCAAATAATGAAATCCACACTGCAGAGAAAAAACAACAGTGTACAGTGATTGTTATAGCAGAAAAAGAATCATCATCAAGGCAGCTGAGTTTCGGTTGGGACACCAACAAATATACATCTACAGCAGACAGAAGGGAAATATATAGAACCATAGGAAATGTGGAAATGTGGTTAGGGGTGATCCCAATCACAGGAATTTCTGTAGCAGGAATATCTCTCTGATTACATTTGATGAGAATAAGAAACAATCAAGCAGACACCTGCTAAAAAAATTGTAAAGAAGTAGCGTGAGCATGGGAATTGTGATAAACTTTCTGAGGGTAATGAAGAGTTCTTGATTTGTAAGAAGCTGCTGAAACTTTCAAAGGTGTTCAGAATACTATTTCTATTTAGAAGTAAATATGTGTTTGGAAAACACTGGAAGTTTTGATTAAATAGACCAAAGCATCATTTGAAAGGTGATGTTTATGCTTATGTTTTTGCTGAGCTGGTTTCTTCTTACAATTTGTGTCTGCGCGTTGAAGGCCCTCAATAACTAGGTAGTGGAGTCTACTTAGTAAAGGGAACGTTGTAAGTGCTGTAATCATATAGGCGTTTGCTGCTTTCACAGTGGAGACTCTGAGCTGCATACAACGGAGCTTGTGCTCCGCTGTCCTAAGAAGATATTTCTCCTTTAACCCAACTCCACCCCCTGCATGAATAAACTCACCCTGAAGGTGTGAAGCGCTGGCACGAGAGTTGGGGCACAGTTAATTGGCAGTACTGGTGGGATCGACTTGCTTTTGTTGCTTTCACTGTGGAGACTCTGAGCTGCATAAAACAGAGCGTGTGCTGCACCGTGCTGAAAAGATACTTCTCCTTTAACCCAACTGTGTCCCCTGCACAAATAAACTCACACTCCAGATGTAAAGTGCAAGCAGGAGAATTGGGGCAGAGTTAATTGGCGGTACTGGTGGGATTAAATTGCTTTTGCTGCTTTCACTGTGGAGACTCTGAGCTGCATACAACAGAGCTTGTGCTTCACTGTGCTGGGGTCCATCCGTCATGTACTGGAGCCCTTGCGTCAGCTGCCAGTAGTTGTCATGCATGGGTAGTGTTTTGATAAAGTTGTCGTCATAGGGGTACGTAGATCTTGATTTCCATCTTGGTGTTGCTTTTTTTCCTTGAAATCGTCAAAGTATTTCAGGTACTACAATGATGTTGCAGGTACCTCAGTTGCCACAAATGTTCTTGATGCGCTCATGGCATATGTGATCAACAAGCACACATAGCAGTTGTCCTTAGTTGTGCCCTTACCAATTTTGGACATGTGCTGGTACCACATGTTGTTTGGGACGTGTGCGGATTCTGTAAGGTATGTATCTACCCCGTGTGTATCAATAGGAACACTACATTTATCTCTCTTTTTGTTGTACTTCGTACTACTTGTACCACCTAATGCCATGCTCGTTGCAGCCATGGTAGGGGTTGGGTTAGTAGAGGGTGATGCCATAACATAGGAAGCATAGTATGCCTGCCAGACAGCGGCAGTAATCAGACCAGTGGTAAAACATATCCCTAACATCTTTAATACAATTGCTAATACCACTGGCATATCTCTCTTACCTCTGCTGCGGTCCTGCAGCCACTTTTCTTTTAGATGATATAGATGCCCACCTGAAAATCGCTCAAAGTATGCGTTATTTTGTTAGTATCTTCTATTCAAGCCCTCCCTATCAAGTAATCGCTCAATGCCCAGGCAAAAAGCTGTTCCCATGCTCTCCTTACCGTCCTATCTCTTAGGGCAGCTAAGGCTGCGTGGAGGTGCGGAAAAGATTGAACTATAATCAAAAGGAACGTGTTATAATACACACGTATTCTTCTTTTCTTTAAGTGTTTTGGTCTTTTTATAACATAAACAAATTGGTGTGACAATGCCTATGGGTTGTTGTTGTCCGCGGGCAACATTTACCCCTGGGCAATGACGTATGCGTTAGTGATGTATGTTCCCTTTTCTTCACATTACATATACAACAGTCCTGTGCGGTACCTGCATGTGCGAGACAGAAAAGAAGAGAGCATGCACGTGTATATTGCAGATCGTTGGACAATGTTCTTTATTGGGTGGTGGCTGGGGCAGGGTTTACTTTATTCTGGGATCTCGTGACCGTAGGGTGGGCTATGTGTGGTTGTTCATTTATGTCCTTGGGGGGGTTTGGTGTCTGGGCTGTGTCTTTGTTGTTGTCAGTTGTCATTGCTGATGCATTGGCCCTTTTGTTGATGTGAGGGGGGTCTGTGCCTTGTAGGGCTTGATGTCGTGGATGTGAGTCCATACGTTTTTTCCCTGTATTTTAATTGCTCTAGGAGCTATTTTTTCCACGTGGTGGGGCCCGGTAAAGTGTGGGCTGTTCCACCTCCTGTTAAAGTTTCTTAGGAGGACTTGGTCCCCCTCTTTTACTGTCCACTCTGCAGTTTGTTCCTGTTCTTCGTTTGCTGTTTCTCCTTGTTGATTGTTCTTCGACCCTCCCTGTGTCCGTTCAATCTGTTGAGAGATAAAGGCGACACTAGTAACCAGGAAAAAGACATATTCAAAATGTCTTCACCAAAGACATTGTGTGTAGCATGGCAATCTGTTACTGCTCTTGATGGTGGTGTGAGTGCAAGGTGCATTTGGCGTACGGTCACCACCTCGTGTGGTGTGAGGTGGTGGTCAGACCCTGGCCTATTTCTCAATCCGAACAACGCCAAGGGGAGGCAGTAAAGCCAACTCTTTTTTGTTGTTTGCTGAATATTTGCTATCTCTTCTTTTAGGAGGCCGTTGAGGCGTTTGCAGACGCCATTTGCTTGTGGGTGTTACGCGCATGCAAACTTATGCTTTATTCCTATGAGGGCAGTTATGTGTTGGAACATTTCGTTGGCAAAGTGTGGCCCATTGTCAGACTGTAGCACTTTGCATACTGCCCACCTCAGGAACACCTCCCTCACCAGAAACTTTGCTGCCCTGAAGGCGTCTGCATGGGAGCATGGACCGGCCTCAATCCACCTAGAAAATGGGTATACTACTACAATCATGTATCTGTACCCTTGACATACGTTGATCATGTCAACGTAGTCAATGTGTAAGTGCAGGAAGGGTCCTTCGTTGTTCTATGTTTTGCTCTCCCCATGTCCCACATTCTCAAGATGACCCGCAGTCAGTGCGCCTTATGTATCATTTTCCTAGACCTTCCCTATTGCCATCACTTTGCCCTCTGCACTACCCTTCCTCCTCCTCGCTGCAAAATCCATCTGGAAATGTCAATCCCCACTCTGTGTGTTTTCCCCCCACCGTTACTTTCTTTAAATCTATTAAGTCTATGTCTGTGTACTCACCTCCCTTCTCCAGGGCCCCTTATGTTGATGTTATTGCAACTTCCTTATCCTGACGTGCATACTTTTTTGCCCCATGCTCCATCCTCCTCTCTCCTCTTTCTTCATTCTTTCTCTTTACTACCTCACCACCTATTTCGCTCGTGCTTGGCAAAGTTCATCCATTACTGCGCCGCTCACCTTTCCTAATATCTTTTCCACCTCTTCCTTGCTTCCCCATATTCCCCCCTCCCTTTTCAATATGCTTTCTATAATCTTCCCTGCTTCATAGTTTTGCGCGCTATCTGATATTATTTTCTTTTTCCATAGTCCCATTTCCCTGTCATTCTCTTCTCGCTCCTCCTCCTTCCTTCTCATCTCCCGTTGCTCCATGCGTGCCACTCTTTCCGCAATCGCCCTTATCCGTGCTTCTTCCTTTTTCCTTTCCTCCTCTTGTTCCTTCACCCTTGCTTTTTCTTCCTTATTTGCTTCCTTTTCTTCCTTTCTTTCCTGCGCTTCCTGCTCGAACTGTCTGATCAGTGCGCTCCGTACTTCCCTTAATTCTCCCAGTCTTTCCTCCAACATCTCTTCCTCATCCTGTGACAATTGTCCTTCCACCTTTTTACTTACCCCGTGCCCTGTCTGTAGGTAGTCCATCTCTTCCTTACTTACCTGTCTCACTGCTTCCTCTTCCTCCCCTGTTAGCGTCCCCAAGAGCTTCAGAAGCACCTGTGCTGCTATCCATTCATCTGTCCCTACGTTTGCTAAATCTCCCAGGACCCGTTGTCTGCCCCCCGTGCTTGCCTGTTTTTGTTTTGTTTCTGCTGTGCTCTTCTCCCCCGACCCCTTTTGGTAGCTATCCGTTGGCACGTATGGTGGTGGGCTGTATGCAGGGTTGGAATATCCCTCAGCGGCCGTTAGTTGTGATCGGGCAGATTCTCTCAGCTCTGTTGCTGGATACAGCCCCCCTTCCCCCTTCTTCACGTCTTTAGCTTTCAGTGTTTCCTCTGCACCTTCCTTCTTAACCTCTGACACTGCGAACGATCCTTCTAATTCTTCCTCACTTTCTTCTGTACTGGGTGGGTTTTTTGGCACTGTAGCCCCGCCCCCTCCTTTCACTTTCTCCTCCTTTACCTCTTTCTCCTCCTTTACCTTTTTCTCCTCTTTCACCCCCTGCATTGTGAACATCCCTGGTGCTCCTGATGCACACCCCTGGAACATCTTCCAGAGATCGAAAATTTAAAAATGACTCGCTAGCTTCTTCCCCTTGTATGTATTGTGTAGCTATGCCAGCAGAGAGTGTTGCATACACATATCAAAGCTGCCATTCGGCAGCCAGGGTACCCTTAGCTTGTTGTCTGTTCCTTGTGTCCACTCAATGCTATACCTTCCTATTTTCTCTCTGTGCATTGTCAATGTCGCGCAGATGTGTTGAAGTGGTGTGGTTGAAGCGCTTGCTCTGAGCCCTGGTCCCGCTCCTGCCCCTATCCCATAGTATGTGGACATGTCACACCTTTGATCTTTTCAATATCACCCTTTTACCTAGCCCCGTCGGTGGGGACTTCCGACTGTCTGCTGTAAAGAAAAGCAATCCTTTTATTACAATGCTTTTATCGTCCTTCTCTCCCGATGTTCAATTATGGCCCACTTCGGCCGTGGTGCACGAAGCCCCCTGCGGCTGCGTGTCCTGTGTGGTATGCTTATGAGCTGCCCCACCTTCCTGTGCTGCCGATACTTGGCACACCTTCAACTTAGCTTCTCCTCCTCCCCTGTCCTCACTGCCTGCGCAGTTTTGTACTTCCTTTGCCCTCCTGTCTGCCGCACCGCCCTCTGGTGCAACCCCCTTGTTGAGCGCTGGCCGGCATTCTCCGTGCACGGCTGCTTCTCCTCCTTCGCCCCTACCTTGCTGCGTTTCCTTGTCCCAATTACCCCCGGATCAAGACGAGATGATTGTTGTGTCCTATACAAGTCCTATGGGTGACGTCACAAACCTCTACAAAATATGACCAGTATGTACAATTACACAACCAATGAACGCACAATATCTTTGACACTCTTATTCCCCGTTAGCCCCACACCTGTCTTCCCACCGCGTCTGGAGTGGAGTATCCAACAATCAATAAGCAATTATAATCGGTCTGCGCATGTTGCGTCGCCTCACGTGTGACACGCCCCCTCTCTAGGGGAGCTTAACCAGCCAATTATCTTCTGCACTTGGGAAACAATCTAGCTATCTCCTGCGGGAATACGTTATCTACCCACCGAGCTAAAACACTCAACTAGTAGGGATCCTCATCTATTCATTGATCTACAACGTCAATTCATAGGAAAGCCATACCACCCATACAGGTGCCCATGATCTAGACCAATCAGCGCGACCCGTCTGTCATACGTGGGTGCTCAGAGCCCCACCCAATCCGCTCTGTGACGTTATAGGGGACGCCCCTTGTGCCTGTCCCGCTACACCTCACACATCTATCACCGCGTATTTATCAAAATCTTTTTCAACACACTGTGACAACCGCCCTCCACCCTCTTTACAATTCCTCGCTGCCTTCCCTCGCCTGGATCACGTCTGGACACTCGCCAACCGCGGGTGGGATATTCTCAAGTCGGCTCTCGACGGCCAATCTCTGGATTGCGCTGTCCGGTCATCTCGCAGTTCCACGATGGTCCTGTAGTCCTCAAAAGGGGGCAATGGCAGAGGGGGCCGCGCTGCCGGGCCACCTTGACACAAGAGGTCTCGTCGTGGTTGTTCCTAATTTAAGCAGATCTCAGACAGATCTCAGCAGTGCCTCCAACTTGACGGGGTGGTTTCCCGGGGGCCGGCAGGGATGTCCACGGACCTCCGGGGCTGGGGAGGCCCCACTCCTCCCGCATCCCAAAAGGAGTATGAGGCAAACAGGCAGGGACGAACTCTCAGACCAGATGCATCCAGGAGGCTCTCATCATTAGTGGCCTTGCAGGCCTTTTTACCGTTGTATGACGCGCTACATGCGTCATCTGGGAAAACTATCCCCAAAACCTAGCACCACTTCGGGTTAGCTCCCCAATTGGTAATATCAGTATAGTTACCTATAGGAAAGAGTGTTATTGGGTGAGGAAGGGTCAGATGGTACGCTTGGGCCCTCCCTAACAATTGCTACAACAAATTTGTTACAAGGGGACACTTGGTGATTGGCTAGACTATATTGGGGTCATGATGCGCCCCTCTATTCTGATTGGTTCATCCGCGAGCCCCCAAGTCTGGGACCATTGTTGTTCCCAGCTCGCAGTGTACCTGGTGCTGGCAACAATGTGTGGCTATGTGTCAGTGATGGACAATGGACAGGTCTGACTAGTGGCTGGTGTGCATGTCTTTTCCATCGCTGTAAGTGTCCATTTTGTCAATTTATTGTTGCAGACTGTGTCCCAGACATGAGACCCCAGCGCTCTTCAGTCCCGTAGTCTTGGCATCGTATCAGGTTGGCTTGGTCACGTGTGGCGAGACCGTGGCTGGAGCAGAATTATGAGCATTTGATTTGTATTTCGGCTCTTAAGAGTGTTTAGCAGTGGCAGGTGTAACCTTGGCGCGGGGAGCTTGGCATGTAGATTGCAACATCGCGGACTTGGCTGTAGGCTCTCGTTGGGGCTCATTCTGCATGATCAGCGCTTTTGCAGTTTTCGTCTGAGAAGCTTCTGCCTGGGGACTACCTGGGTTTAGTTTCTGGGTGGCGGTACATGATCCATAATATGGGGGTCGCGAGGGGCGACACAGTGTCATATGCATTAGTATATATGTAGGGTGGCGTCTTCATGGCGTTAGTGGCGAAAAAGCATCTGCAAGCATATACACAAGCTCTTCAGGCATCTTGTGTTTCTGCAGTGCTGTAGGTGGCCTATGTGGAAAATGAACAACAATGCATGTCTGTGGGTGTATACAGTCTTCTGTGTCATAGCAATGAGTATGTTCTTCATGCAGGTTGGTGTGTGAGTGACCGATGTGCATGGTGGCATGTGTGTTCTTTTCTGTTGGCCATGTCGTCATGGCATCTCTAAGGATAATGGCGTGTGTGGTTACTGTTCTAATCGAATTGGTCCATAAAGTCAAAGTCAGTTCCACCTGAGGTTCCCGCACGTAGTTACATTAATGGGCAGGCTCCCTGACAGTGGGGGGTGTGGCCACAGCGGATCTTGTCGTCTGGTGCAGAGGTGAGCGGGTCGAATTCTTCTTGCGGGGGTGCTTGTGCCGTGAAGTTCTAGGCCATGGTTTGGATAAGAATGGGGGGAAGGGATTCTCCCATTTTCCCTCTTCACCTTTAACCCAACTCCACCCCTGCACGAATAAACTCACCCTCCACACGTGAAGCGCCGGCGCGAGAGTTGGGGCAGAGTTAATTGGCGTTAACTTGGAGGAACGTGAGGGACGCAAGATTTTTATGTCAGTGACTGGCCCGCAGACTAGAAACCAGAGAAAAAGAACCACGGCGCTCCCTATTGCCCATAAGAAAACATCTCAAGAAATGGACTCCAGTGAGTATGATGAGGCAGAGACAACTATAATTTTGCTCCCGAGTCGGAGAGCAGAGGTGAGTGAGAGAAGCGATGAGTGCAAAAGTGAAAGTGAAAGTGAAGCGCCCGCTCCTTCAATTCCAGGTAAGCATTTGAATGCCGGGAGGGAGGAGTGGCCGCTTTCTCCTGTGCTCCTGCCCAGGTCTAATTTTCTCTGTCTGTATGACCCACGGGACTTGAGCACGCTATGTCTTGCAGAACGGAGCTTGTCCGTCAAAACTGTATTGCATGAAGACCACTGTGGCTTCTGTGGCTTGAGTCCCCGCCCCTCACAGAACCTTGATAAATCCAGAGACAGCATCCGAATTGCAGCGAGTACGCATTAACTTCAAATGAACACCAGAACGATTGTACAACTATGAACACTATGTTAGAGAACACACGGCTGTTAGATGGGACTAAATCTAGAAATGTAGCAACTGAAAGAATGGCTTCAGATTAACAGAGGGTGATGCTCCCTGGATCCTCAAAATGGCTTGTTGATTCAGAGAAAGATGCCACAGAGGTGGCGCAGAAAAATCCTAATGACATATCAGCAAATATGGAGATAGAGACCCCAATTTGAAACTGGAAGGAATGCTTAGAGATTGCAACATGGTCCACTTCTGTAAACAGCACAAATGCAGACCCGCGCCCGCGGCCACAACAAAAAAGAGGATCTTATACTCTCTTATCACAGACGGTGCCGAGAGAGCCTCCAGTAAGGCTGACGAGAAGAGCTGCAAAGCTTTCTCTCGATATTGAAGAAATCGAGGCATTGATGCAAGATCATCAAAAAAGAAATGCAGTGTTTGGAATAACCCCGCTTAAAGATCACACTTTGAAGAACCCTCTTATTGTAGCCTCGCAGCCAGCTTACACCAGGCTGCTCTAGGAATGCAGAAAAAGGAAATAAACAAAATGGACATGGAAATGAGAAGAAAGATACAACAATTTCCACTAGAACTACAAAGAATGACAGGTACTGCTGATGAAGAGGCACAAATAAACCTGAATATAACATAAAATGACTCTCCAATCGAATTTCAAACTAGAGTGAGGACCTCATTAAAAACGCCCATGAATTAAACTAAATCTGCATGCAAAAACTTACCAATACAACAAGGAGAAAACAAAAATACTTTACCATAACGGCAGTAGGGATGATGAATATACAAAATATGGTGATGAGTGCACTAACCATTTCTGTAGCTCCATTCCTTAAACTTTATGAGGTCATAAATGATGCTCTGAAAGTTCAGGCCACGCTCCTAGCCATGGTCCATTCTAAGCAAATTTAGTTACAAAACTTCACAACCAAAATCCAAGCTCGTTTGCACAAAGAATCTGATTTTACTGTGAAATGGCAGTCTAGGGTTTATGACCTGGCGCGAGGTGAGCAAGCGGAAAAACCATAATGATGGATGCCCTATTAGGCCTATTGAATGAGCAGTGGCATAAAAAACAGAATATTCCCTGCAAGGCTAAGTCATCGAAAATCAACATTGAGGCTAATGTAGATGAAAACGTGCATGCAGCTATAGCCATTAGTCGAGAGCTTGGCTTTATACAACATACGCCTACGACCATGGATAATACTTCTGTTAACATTCCTGGGACACCAAGCTCCAATGATGTGACGACAGTTTGCATTGATGAAAAACAGGAAAAGCAGCAGGGAGCCTCTATGCTGAGAACATTGGACTGCAGAGATACGACAACAAGAACATCAGAAGCCCTCCGCACGGCCAACAGACAATCAAATATACATGATATTTAAGAATCCAGCATCAAAGTCTTAAAGATTAAAACCAAAAATCAAGAAACAAAAAAACCAGCTGAATGGTCCAAAACCTAAAACAGACTAATCAAGTGTGTTCTTATGCAACTTAAAGAGCCCTGGAGGAGATCAAGAAACTGTGCATAGGTGTGCAGAGAAAAAGAAAGAAACACAAAGACCTATCCAAACAACAGAACAAGAAGTCGATACCAGTATTTCTAAAGATAAAGATGAAAAGCAATATGAAATCCTCATGAGCCCCTCTACCTGTTCAATAGAAGAAGGATTAGAAGAGCAAATTGATATATCAAACTCACAAATTTCACTTGAGGAAATCTCAGAAAGCTCACTGAATGACTCACCACAGCGTAATCATGAAAATCCACAAGACAATATAGAATTTGATCTCTTAGCAGTCTCCAGAGAAAAAAACATTCTTGACTTTGAGCCAAAAATGACTCAAAATAGTAGATAAAAAAAGCTAAGAGAAAGTCGAAGTCCAGTTCGAACTAACAGAGATCAAAAGGAAAACCAACCTGACTTTATCCTCCAACAAGCAGTTCGAGAATCTTGCACAGTAGTTATAGAACGGATCATTGAATTTAATGATGGGTTAATCTCAAATTGCACGAATGTGACAAAACTATTCCCACACTGAAACACTTGGATTCTAATGACATCAACATTTTGAAATTTGTTGAGGCAAACAGAAATGACTGCGTGATAGTTCACCTGTTCTCTAGCATAACCCAAACAGCAATACTTATCCAGAATGAGGCATTCCTACCTTTGGGGTTTGATGTAACATCGACAATTCGTCTCAACAAAGAGATCAAACCAGCAAGAGATAATAAAGGCTCATTGAGAAAGGATAAGGCCTCAGTGTTTCGAGAAATCGCTGTTATGAAGCCACAGTAGGGATCACAGCTTAGAGAACACGAGAAAACCCCAATAATAAAAGTGAATTTGATACGAGTGCGAATAATAGGTCCAGATTGTTAAAGGTATTTAACAAAGCCACTCCAGCCACTACAGGAAGAACTCCTCCTGCTTTAGTGGAAAAAGGAAAAGAATGGTAAATAGAAATTAGAAACCAGGATTTGTGACAAGGCACTCGCTAAAGCTTTGTCGCTGAAATACACGTGGATAAGCCCATCTATTCAGGGAAGGGAATAATATGTTACAGTGATATGACATCATCTCTTTGCAAGAAACCTGGCTGTTGTCCTTGCCAGCATGCAATTGGTATATACCATACCTCAATCCAGCTCTGAAAGGAAAATTGGATCGACCACCAGCCGGACTCCTCACATTGATAAAGTCAGCGAGAAATTTGGAATGCTGTGAAGAATCTACTCTTAACCATTTACACAACTTGTGGTGATCCGAAATACTGAGCGGGAATTAAAGGGAAATAAGGTTCTGGTGATCTATAACCTGAATTGGAACCCAGCTTGAATAAATGATGGCACCTTAATTGAAACGATTCTGATGTCCATAGATGAACTAAAATGTTGTTACAAACTTACACGGAAGGCGGTAAGGGTTAACGGTCACCGGTAATGGTACCGGTGACCGTTAACCCTTACCGCCTTACTACGAGGTCCCTTTGCGGGTAGGTACTTTAACGCATGCTGTTTAGCAGGCGTTAAAAACCAACCCGCAAAAGCACCAGGGTGCTAATTACGGTACCGCAATTTGCAAAAACCGTAATTAGCGCCTTCCCCATTCCCATAGAGCCCTATGAGGCAAAAATGGGAATGGGGAAGGGCAATGGGGGAAGGGGGAATTACTGCCCCGCCAACCTTGGAATAGGGCGGTAATTCCCCTTTCCACCAAGGCGGTGCCAGTATTTTACCAGCATGGACCAAGGTGCTAATAGCACCTTGGTCCTCCGCCTACCGTGTAATGAGGCCCATTGACTTTATTCTATGCGGGGACATAAACATTCATTTATTTGACAAGTATGGTGAAGCTATGCCAAATCTAAAGTAGCTGAGAAAAGCTGAAGTGTGGATTAAAGAGCTGCAAGCGCGAGCTATCTTTCTTTTGAAAGGACAGCTTCATGAAGATAAACCACCAAAGCCGACTTGGCAAGTAGGAACGTCTTCTGCATACTTAATAATGTTGTTGAGTCCCTCTCACTAACCTGCGAGCTTAACAGCCTGAAGATTTTGACAACAGAAGAAAGTGACCATCATCTACTAGCAGTACTCAAAATGGTCCAAGTTTAACTGAAATGATAGAACTACAACTGAACAACGGCCAAAATAGGCTTTCAATAGCAGCAACAGATAAACCTATTTTGAAAAATAAATGTTTACACCCGCCTAATGGCACTGCTCTGCTGAACTACAAGTGGATACTGATACCTTACAAAGTGCACAACCAATCAAATAAACAACTGATAAGAGCTCATGAGTATAACGATGACGTGGTAAACCAGCGAAAAATATATTGTGCGCATATGAAAAACAAAGAATGAGCAGCTCTAGTGACCCATTTCTCCTTATTAAAAAAAGAAAACAAAGATACAGAAATTGGCTTTTGATGTTCAAAGCAAACCAACTTCAAACTGATGCAGAAAAGATGTTCAAATTATTAGGTAATCAGAATACACGCGATCTGTGGCCCATATTGAACAACAACCAAAGAACGTCCTCAGCTTTGACAGCAGCAGTGCATGAAGTGAAATGGGTGGCTCATTTCCAGGCAGTATACGCAAAGGAGCCAATCGAACCACCCCTTCACCCCCTGTGCCTTGAGACCATACCAATGGTACATAAGGCTCTATATAAATGCAAAGTAACATAACATAACATAACTTAAGAATCTGTCATTTCCAACAAATAGACCATTCTGTGGGATAGAGATGACATATTACAAATAATAAAACATCTGAATATGTCACAAGAACCGGGCCCGGACAGCCTATCTAACAGCATTCTGAAACTTCATCCTGAGGCTTGGGCTGACTTTTGTGTAGCCATATTTGATAGAATAATGGAAACACGGAAAATCCTGAGATCATGGAAGAACACTATCTTAATCACGATTTATAAACAAGGAGACAAGTCTCTGCCCAGCAATTACAGTCCGAATGCACTGTTAGATTCCTTTAGGGAATATTTGTGTTGCCATCTTACTGCGACGATTGGTGTACTGGTCAAAATCACGTGGTAGAAATGATCTGCGGCAGACAGGATTTGTTAAAGACGTAGGAACAACCATAAACATATTCCTACTAAATCTCCTCAAACTGGAAGATCTGAAAGCAAACACAGTGATCTATGCTGTCTTTATAGCTATTAGACAAGCTTTTGAAAGCATTGAAAGAGGAAGGCTATGGGTCCCTCTGATCTCATAGCGGCAATACAGGAGTTGTTTACTTCAACATCAATCGAAGTCCATCTGTCAGGCAGTGGTGCATTCTCTAAGAAAATCAGAACCTGGAATGGCCTAAAACAGGGATGTCCACTGGCGGCTATACTATTTAATCTTTACATATCAAACCTGAACACTGCCCCAATCGCACCACCGATTCTAAATGGCAAAGAAATCCTTTGGATGATTATGCTGATGACCTTGTCCTTTTGGACAAGACGCCAAACAGTTTGCAACAGAGGTTAAATGCTGTCCTGGCCTACTTCACCGCAAATGGTCTAACCATAAATACTACCAAAACTCAAACTTTGTCCTTCTGCAAGTCTCAAAAACTGAAAAAACAAATGTACTTGCTATTTCTTGGAACAGAGAAACTGAATCAAGTAGAAACTACAAAATACTTGGGAGTATGGATCAATTTGTCCTGGGACGATCATGAATGGGGTGATGTAATTTATAGGAAGGCAAATGCCTTAGCTTGCCAGGCTCTGAGTAGCCATAGAAAATTCAGAAAATTCTCTTTACGGCCAGGTTTGTTATTCTATCGCCAAAAGGTAATCCCGATTCTGGCATATGGAGCCGAAGCCGCATTAAATCTATAATGGAAAAATATGGGATCTCCTAGAGGGGCTTTACTGGAGGAAAGCCCTCTCATTGTCAAAAACTTTCCCTATTCCCAGAATTAGATTTGAACTCTCAATTCACTCAATCCATTCCATTATGCTCTGGAAATCCATTGATTTATACCGGAAAACATTTGCTGAAGAGTGTAGTCTACCTTTAGACATTTTGAAAACAACAACAATAAACCAACAAAATGGAATCTTGAACCTGTGGAAGAACAGATGTTCAAGTTTGCTAAAAGATCTAGAATCTTCGGAAGAATCATTAGTTATGAATCCGGTACTAGTGAAAAAATAAAATCAATTGAATGATTGCATCCAGACCCAAAAAAAAAAGCTAAATACAAACTGTCCATCAACTCTCCTGCTGATACGCGTACGCTGTTCCAAATTCCATCCTATTTGCAAAGATTCCCGTGTCCGGGGGCCAGAGATCTCTTCATGCGTATAAGATTAAATCTGTTAACAACAAGACAAGCCCTTGCACAAAGGAAACAACTGGATGGCAAACCAGACAAATGTAGATTTTGTGCCACACCTGATCAAGAAGAATCACTTCAACACATTCTGATGGAATGCCATAAATTATCACAGATCAGAGTGAAATATACAGATCTATTCCAACTTGAAGCTATAGGACTAAATGCTGAAGACCGATGGACCTCGTTTCTACTAGGGAAAAATAAATCACTCATTTTTAGGATTTTGCAATTCTGGATGGAGTTAACAACATCAAAGGATTTCTCAAACTCACTACCATTGGTGATAGACTAATCATTTTTAAAGCTACTAATCATTTTTAAAGCTATCTCATGAATTAATTATGTTCTATCACTTGGAAATTAAAGACAAATTAACACTTGAAAAATCCAAATGATGATTGATAGTGGGGGTTAATTTATTTAAGTAATGGATTGATTTAAATAGATTTTATTAATGAAGGATTAACTATGGATTCAGTAAGTACACATTTTGTAATAAACCTTAATACTAATGAAAAAAATAATCCTATTCACTGTCTATTCCAAAATAGAGACATTCGATTGAGAAAGCTAATTTGCTGTAACTCCTGAACTCTGAGATATCAAGGCACTTTATTCTCGGCGCTTTTTCTTCATCCTTAGTATTTTACATCTGCATGAATAACCAAGGAAACTTCGATCCAGCACTGCACTGAAAACCAGAAGGGCTCTATAAGAAATTCACAGAGTGTCTCATGGATCGGTCATAACTTAAGCAAGCTGGTTTCTGAAATAGTTCTATCCAACACTTCACAAGTTTGAATCCAGCACAGGAACAGAGCCAGCCTTTCATCCTGCTGAGGTCAATTCATAGAGTAACAACATATTGAGTTATACTAATGCCTATTATTACAGCAGTTAGAAGTGTGTGGATAAAGAATAAGTTAAGACCACACATACACACCATCATGGCACTTGGTGGTGTTCTGCTGAGACAATGGGCCTCATTACGAGGAAGGAGGAAACCATGCCGCTTTTTGCGGCATGGCTACCTCCATTCCGGGTACCGGGTCCGGGTTCCCTGAATGGGGAAATACCAGGCCATTCCAACTTTGGAGGGCCCGGTATTTCCCCATTCAGGGAACCCGGACCCGGTACATCCCCATTCCCATTTCTGCCCCCATAGGGCTCAATGGGAATGGGGACGATGCTAACAACGGACCCGTTAATGACGGGCCCGTTGTTAGCACCCGGGTCTGCTCGCGGGACCCGCTAAGGACACCTGGTAAAACCAGGTGTCCTTAGCGGGTCCCGCGAGAAGACCTCGTAATGGGGCGGTAAGGGGCACAACGGCACCAGCACCTTTACCGGTGCTGTTAACCCCTTACTGCATACATCGTTAATGAGGTCCAATGTCATGTGTGTATCTTTCCACCCTGTGAAAGCCTCCGTGTCAACAAAAAATATCTTAATAGATAATTTCCCTTAAATTAGTTCTAAACATCTCCTCATAATTAATGAAGTGATCAAGGACATCAAATTCCAATTGTACATACGTGTATTATTTTGGATCCAGGTGTCTATTTCATGAGCAGAATCACTAAATGAATCCTGCATTTCTTCCAAGAGATATAAAAACATACTTCAAATGTATTGTCAATATGTTTTGTAAATACCATGCAAGGATCGAAAGATATCAATAATATAAATCTTCACATTAAACACACTCACTTTGCTTTTCAACGTGAATACAATGACTGTAAGAGGAAGGGTCCATGTTATATGCAGGAGTTGGCACATACTATGCTCTGACTGGAAACCACCTGTCAATCAATGCATGTACACTGAGTGAAATAAACAGAATTGCTCAAGAGAGCATTTGATTCAGGATCGCCGGGAACGGACTCACTGCCAGAATCAAGTCAAATAACAAATATTCCTAACATCTGAGCTACATTATGGCTAATCTCGAACTATGATGACACTCAAAAGTCCTTCCCTTTCTGCAGTAGCCACCCAACTTACCCAATCCCTAATTACTCAAGAGATACACATACATGCTCCCTCAAACCCTAGGACGAAAGACTACCCAGAACCACTCGCAACTTCCTGAATCTCTCCTAAACGATCCCAGCCAAGAGACTGCTTAACCTTGCATTGCAAGCCTTTCTGAAGAGGACACAAAACGCCACACCTGGTAATTTATTAAACATTTCAATAATTAAACATACATATTACTGCACAACTCTTGCTAGTGACGGTAAAAGCACAGCAACAACTTCATTTATAATGTTATTAAATTCATTGGAAATCGGTTTTGAATTATTATTCAAAAAACGTGTCTCATGTCACGACACAAAAGCATTTTCCATTAACGGCCCAAATGTTCTTAAGTTCATTTTTCAATGTTCTTGTTAATGTTGATGTACCGCGCACTATCACCACCGGAGTCGTACCCTGGCGCTCTGGCGGTTCTGAAGGAAAGGAGGGGTGGGGGGAGTTAGTGGGGATGAGCTGGAGACGTGCAAGAGAGCAGTGATGTGCTGTTGGCAGCCTCAACCTGGAATTCCGTTGGCTGGGCTTGGGGTGTTAGACTGTCAGAGGGCATTGTGTGCTGTTGGGCGGGTCTATGCGTGCTTTGTTTGTTGTTGCAGTGTGGTGTAGTTTGTGCGGATTGCTGTGTAGTAAATTTGTGGTTGTGTTTGGTTAGAATTTGAGAGGTGTATGCAGAGGGTGAAGTTGTTAGTGGGATGGTTAGTTGTCATTCTTGGCTTGAAGTGAGGCGCAAATTCTGTATTTCTAATCAGGTGGGGTGTTAGGGATCTCTTTCTCTATGTCCAGCTCGGGGCTGTACAACACGCACTCCGTTATGTGAAAGCATATACAAGCACAGTTATACACAATGTAATCTTTAATAGAAAATAGCATTTAAAGTAGTAGACATTTCAGATTATTGTGTTACGATATTGTTTAACCAAAATTGTCAGTTGAATTCCGATTCCCCGCATATGTTTCAATAAACGTGATTGGCTCCGAATTCTTTTAAAATGTAAGTAATGCACTTTAATAATGTTATAAATATGTAGCTAACATTTGTCTTGGGCTTGGGATGTAATACCATCGATTTCAATATGAATTTAACAGAAATTGCCTGTGACAGAGAGGTTTTCTTTTTTCGAATCTGATGTATTAAAAGACTTATTGAATTTTGTTTTTCAGAAACCAGAGTCCTGCTGGTGGAAACGATATAGCCCCCATGCAATGGATTTCTTGGCCTTATGTTCACAACACAATTAGTCCATGTAAATTAACGTCAACAAGTAAATTCCGAAATCACGGCCAATTAGTAGAGTCGTATTGCAAGATATTCTAGGAAAAGAGCCAACGCTAATGTTATAATTCAGTCATTTAATCAGGTTAGCAGTCGCCGGAAGCTGGGGATCGAGGAGAGTTTAAGAGCATTCTCTAAACGTTCTACTGTAAACACGAGCCCAGCGCGTGACACCAGATGCCGGGCAACGCTTGATCGAGTGGTGGACCTTGGCTCAATTCTACCGATTGGTGCTTTTGTAATCAAAAGCCTGCACGGGAAGGCGTCTCGCGAATATTCCAGTGGGCGTGACTCCTCATTCAATTACACGTCAGTACGGCTAAAAAGGAAATGGCCAGATTGCAAACAGATGTTCGAGTAGAGCTCACAACAAGGTGTCCATTGTCTGCGTGAAATCGTTAGCCATTTTAGGTTTAGAAAACAACAAAATCAGTGGGAGGTTTCGGATGCATCCATACAATGGGATTTCTGGCCACGGTGCAAGAGCACTTCATCTATATAGGTACACTCAACTACCGTATTCCCTTGAGACCAGGGGTATGCAAACTTTTGCTCACCAGAGGCAAGAAATTCAAAATTGGATTTGACATCTGAAGTTTGTTATAAGGCATTATCTGGCGCCAGCTTCACGCTCTTGGACTCTGCATGAAGGCACCAATGTTTCGCTAAACTTTAAACAATTTGCACTATGGGGAGTCTTGGTAAAATAAAAAAGATTCCGCTGGGATCTTTGCTAAATGTATAAGGCTACACATGTAATGAGCAGATTGCTTTGTGGTTCCCCGCGATTAAGGGGGAATGAAACACAGACAAGGGGAGAGGAAACAAGCAAACTCTTAGTTCATTTTTACCAGTTTAAGTGCAATGGTAGGGGGGTATGTGAGAACACCAAAAAACAAGGTAGGGGTTCGAGCATCAAATCAGTGCAACAAAAGCAATACAAGAAACCACAACATTGCTGTTGCAGTGAGGACCGAGTGTGAAAGCATAAGTCAGTAGTAGGGAATACTCTCCAAGTATAAGACCCATTCATTAAGTCAGTAATCTATTCAAGTGTCATCAGATAATCTTCTAAGCATTATCTGAACTTCACTGGTTTGTCTTCTGTTTATATGTTCGGCACTGGCATTTTCCATAAACAGATGCCCCAAACGGATAGAATGCTGACTCCATTTATTTTTCCTGAAGGGCCTCATTGCGAGTTTGGCGGTGCATTAAAAAGTGGTGGTAATTTTGTTACTGCCACTTTTTTTGGGTGGTAACTTAATTACTGAGTTTGGAGGAAAAGTGGATGATTTACCTCACTTCGCTCTGGCCTACCTACGCTCGGGCTGGCGGCCCATGCTGGCCATGGTCGCTCCTCGTTGCTGCGTGATTGCCGTAATCATTCATACTGAACACCATTATCAAAGGCTGGATAACAGGTCATCATTAGGAGTTTGATAGTAATTTTAAAAACAAATGTTATTTCCAAATACCTTCTGTTTTTGCTGCATTTTGTAAACAAACACCAGAAAACACATTAAAATACCTGCTAAAACGCTTGCCGGGGAAAGGCACCTACATTTTCTTGATTCATTAATTCCTCAAGCTATACTGGTTTGTACCATATTCTAATACAGACTCATGAAGTCTAACTCCTGATTACTTTAATAAATGTCATCGTTTATATATTTTTTAAGATTGCACTAAATATCATTGTTACCACTAATGACAGGAGCTTGCGATACTCTATTTGATATAGGGTCAATGGTACATTAAATGGGCTGATCTAGTCATAACAGTCCTTCCTTGTAACTCTTCATAATTGTTGGGTATAGATTCCAATCGATATTATGTCTCAATCAATCATTTAATTGTGCAGTAATTTCTATATTTTCTGCACTTACGAGCCACCCGTTGGCTGCACTTGTTCTTGAGTTACCTGCACTGAGCCACACACTGGCTGCACTTTTGAGTTACCTGCACCTCTCTCCCCAGCCCCCTCAGCAGTTCTCCCCTTCCTCTTCCGTGCACTTACGCGATCTGAATGCCACAGGGACTATTAAGATCAATATTTTGTCCTCCCTATGTTTCCCCCCTCCTTGTCTTGTCGCGCCTAGTCCATATCATATCATAAATATCCTATTCATAACATTTATATTCCAATTATATACATTCTGGTAATCATAGATTATTGAAACACATAAATATCATGTTCAGGGTTCAGTCCTTCCTGTACTGTTCATAGCTTGCATATAAGTCTGGCTTCCATTTGTCTCAGTTTGTGTTCACTGTCACCACCTTTTATATTGCTCACAACTTAACATAGTCAAACAAATCATACATCCTCCTTGTTGTCCTTCTAGTTGTGCTTTTGCCAGTACAATGATGAACGGATCTGAAATTCAAAAATGAATCTGAGAGTGTGTGCCTTTGTGGAGGGGAAGATCAAGTTAGGGTACGGACTCTGTGGCCACTTTCATCTTCGTCTGCAACTTCCTAGGTTTATGGCCTTCTTTTTCTACTCCTGTCTGGCCCTGTCATCCTCAACATCCTCGTAGCACCAGAGTGCCTTGGGTCGCCCCATGGCTGCAGCACCCAGAGTTAAGCTCTGCTGGACTAAATACTAGGGGGTAATTCATAGAATTCAGCGCACAAGTGGCGCATGCGGCTGGCGCACAGTGGGCGCGTGCGACTTTCTGCGCCAGTCGCGTGCGCTAACATCCATTTCCGCGCACAGCGTATTCATGGATTTTAACATCCAAAACCAGCCGTGGCGCAGAGTGGCGCATCGACCCTGCAGCAGCGCCAGTTACGCCCCCAAACCCTCCCTGTGCGCCATGTACAGCGCACAAATCCCGTACATGGCGCACAGGCTCACAACCTCAAATGCCTGTAAAACTCCCTGTGCACCCCTCCGAATACACATACCCCGCTGCGCGGGTAGTCTCACACGCGATTGGCCCTGTGCGAGCGGGGTACGTGTGCGAGCAGGGTACGTGTATTACTGGGGTTTGCGGGAAGTTTCACATGCGATTGGCCCTGTGCGAGCGGGGTACGTGTATTACTGGGGTTCGCGGAAAGTTTCACATGCGATTGGCCCTGTGCGAGCGGGGACGTGTATTACTGGGGTTTGTGGGAAGGTTCACACGCGATTGGCCCTGTGCGAGCGGGGTACGTTTATTACTGGGGTTCGCGGGAAGTTTCACACGCGATTGGTCCTGTGCGAGCGGGGAACGTGTTTTACTGGGCTTCGCGGGAAGTTTCACACGCGATTGGCCCTGTGCGAGCGGGGTACGTGTGTTACTGGGGTTCGCAGGAAGTTTCACACGCGATTGGCTCTGTGCGAGCGGGGTACGTGTATTACTGGGGTTCGCGGGAAGTTTCACAAGCGATTGGCCCTGTGCGAGCGGGGTACGTGTATTACTGGGGTTCGTGGGAAGTTTCACACACGATTGGCCCTGTGCGAGCGGGGTACGTGTATTACTGGGGTTCGTGGGAAGTTTCACACACGATTGGCCCTGTGCGAGCGGGATACGTGCATTACTGGGGTTCATGGGAAGTGTCACACGCGATTGGCCCTGAGCGAGGGGGGTACGTGTATTTCTGGGGTGCGCGTGAAGTTTCACATGTGATTTTGCTGTCAGAGCGGGGTACGTGTATTTCGGGGGTGCGCGTGAAGTTTCACACGCGATTTTGCTGTCAGAGCGGGGTACGTGTATCCAGTGTGGTGCGCCGGGAGTCCTACACGTGAATTGGCAGTGTGGGTCCTCCCAGGTGTCCCCTCTACCCCCTCCACGGCCCCTACAGGCAGCCCACACCACAGGGGACTACCCTGCACCCCTGGTCATGTCCTGCAGGCAGCCCATCCACCATGGGCATGCCCCCCAGCCAAGCCACATGTCACGTTGCAATATGATCACCAACTCATGTCCCCCAGCACCCCCACCCCCCAGCAGTGAGGGGCACCTGCCAGCAGGCCCCCACTCATGTCCCCCAGCACCCCCACCCCACAGCAGTGGGGGGTACCTGCCAGCACGCCCCCACTCATGTCCCACTGATGTCCCCCTGCACTCCCACCCCCCAGCAGTGAGGGGCACCTGCCAGCAGGCCACCACTCATGTCCCCAGCACTCACACCCCCCAGCAGTGAGGGGCACCTGCCAGCAGGCCCCCACTCATGTCCCCCTGCACCCCCACCCACCCAGCAGTGAGGGGCACCTGCCAGCAGGCCCCCACTCATGTCCCACTCATGTCCCCCTGCACCCCCACCCCCCAGCAGTGAGAGGCACCTGCCAGCAGGCCCCCACTCATGCCCGCCAGCACCCCCATGCCCCAGCAGTGAGGGGCACCTGCCAGCAGGCCCGCACTCATGTCCCCCTGCACCCCTGCACCCCCAGCAGTGAGGGGCACCTGCCAGCAGGCCCCCACTCATGTCCACCAGCACCCCCACTCCCCAGCAGTGAGGGGCACCTGCCAGCAGGCCCCCACTCATGTCCCCCAGCACCCCCACCCCCCAGCAGTGAGGGGCACCTGCCAGCAGGCCCCCACTCATGCCCCCCCAACATGTCAACATGACCCACAATCCCACGGCACGCCACCCCTGCCCAAATAACCAACCAAGCATAACATACACCCCACATTGAAATGCCCATTACATGAAACAACCCAAATGGCATGTAAGTACATCAACACATGTCTGTCACACACACACAATGGGTGCCAGAGAATGTGAAAACCCACATTGTGACATGCATGAAACCAATGAGAGAATACCACACATTGAAGTACGGGAACAAATGTATTGAACAAAAAATGTGGTGAAAGAAAATCAAATACCAAACAATAGACATAAGGAAAACAATACAGAATGTCACATAATGATAAAAAAAAGAAATCAGAATACAAAATATATGAAATCAAAAATGTCTCCAAAGTCTCCTTCCAACAAAACAAATCCAAACAGAAATGAAAAAGTAAAATCCATTGCTCCATGGAATAATCAAAAAGAAAATGCCGACAAATCCACACTCCAACTATTTACAAGGATGAAATCCTGGGTCCATGAGCACAACTGTCCAAATAAAACCTACAAAAATACACTAACTAATGAAGAACTATATACAAAAATGTGGGGTATTGTCCAAGCGCCCCAAAAAAAAAAATGAAAACCAAAATGAAACCTAACACTAACTAACTAACTATTTACAATGGCAGCAGGCTAGTCCGACGGCTCACTTTTGGATGTCCCGGGCCAGGGCATCATCGAACTCCCGCTCAATGTCTTGGAGGCAGTCCTCTTCCATGGCCCCGAGGGTTCGCAGGGACGATGACATGTTGGCCTCCAACTCCCTGCGAATTGCCTCGAGGCACTCGGCCCGCCTCAGTGCCCTCCACATGGAGTTCTCCGCCCTGACCATTTTGAGCCGTGCCTCTTCCGTCCGCTGCCGCTCCACATCTATGACGTGGCCCAACTGTTGCCACACGGAAGACACTTGCAATCCTGGGTCCTCCTGCCCTCTGGCCGGTGCCTGCCCCTCCGATGTTGAAGGCCCCGAGCCATCATTGCTCCTACCATGTTGCTGCTGCCGCTGTGCCTGTGGCTGCGCCCTGGCTCTTGCTGCCTGCACGTCCTCCTCTGGCTGGGGTGCAGTTGTCGTGGTTGCCACCCCTGCTGGACGTCCGACTCCCGACTGTGGCAGGGATGTGTCCTCCACCAGCCTGGCCGCTGGCTCAGAGGCAGCTCCACAGGGTAGCCAGGAGATACATGGGTGGGAAGATGGCATGGAGGACAACAGGCGCGCAGGGGGTTCAGGTGAGGAGGGGGTCACAAGAAGGTCCAGCACACAGAGGAATCCAGCACTGGTGAGCCGTCCCAGTAGGTCAACGTGGTCAAAGAGGCATCCGAGATGACGTGCAGTGTCTTCACGAAAACACTGCAGGTCACCTCGCATGCCCCTTTGACGCAACGCTATCCCAGCCAGGATAGGCTCAACACAGTCCCGGATAGCCATGTCCGCATGGAGAGGAAGGCCAGTGGTGTGCGCCCATCCCCTCCCTGAAAACGGGTCTGGACGTAGGCATCCCTGCTGGTGCCGGATGAGGCAGTCACAGGATCAGGGACAGGATTACATACAGGCTCCTCCGCGGCGGTCTGTGCTGCCTCCTGTCCCTGCCCCTGCACTGCACCACTGGCACCAGTGGAATCCCCACCTCCATACCCCGTGTGTGTCCCTTCCACGGCCTCCTCCTCCTCCAAACCCCCCACCAACCTGAATGACTCCATGCCATCTTCCTCCGTCGGACCCTGTGGGGTCTCAGCTGCCCCTTCTGCTGCCGAGGAGTCCATCTCCAACCTCTGCCTCTTGGACCTACCCTTGGCAGCTGCGGCCTGGGATGCGGCACCAGACACCTCACTCCCCGAAGAGATGACAATCTGGGAGGGGAGCCGGGCCTTGCGTCTCCAGCTGGTGGTGCGATCCCTGCCGCTTTGCTCCACAGCACCCTCTCCGCCCTCTTCATCAGTTGACGCTGCAGACAGGGAGAGATAGAACACAGGCATCAGGGCACTGTACAGTGGACTGATACATACATGACAGTTGTACATGAGTGGCAGTGTCAAACTTCAGACATGGCATCACACTCCCTAACACACATGTCATTTCTACTCACACACATGAGCAATTCCACAGCAATATTGCACCAGGCAGCACCATCCATACACATACAACAGCATCATCATCAGAAGGTGAGCCTGACGTCACATGAAACACGGGGAGTACACAACACATGCACACACACCAACACACTTACATGCATGTGTGCATGTCCACCAACTGTCAGAGTGATGAGATCGCCATCCATGTCACATCTGGCATTCAGCCTTCTACATGTCAGTGCCACATGCATCCATGTTGCAGCACAGTTTCATACTTGTCAAATACACACACACGCACATGTACACAGTGCAGATACATGCAGCTGGAACCAACATCCATGTGTGACACCACAACCATGCCAGTACAGTACTGTAATTCAAACATGTGTGTTCCCACATCTGCATTTGGCCTGCATGCTTATCCACACATACACCATCCATGTGTCTCACACATGAGAGGACTCGCATGTGTCAGCCTCACGCCCCTGTACATACACATCCATACATGGCCCTACAGAAACACATGTGCAACCTGCACACTACTGGCACACCACTACACGCACACCAAACAACCAGTATGCATGTACACTTACCGCTCGACTCCAGACGGGTCTGCCTCTCAAGGACCTGGACTTGGAGCGCTGGGCTTATGCGTTCCAGGACGCTCATTTGGTGGTCGGACAGGTGGCCCCGGCGCCCCTTGGCATCCGCTGCCTTCAAGAGGCGCTGGGCCTTGTCGAGGGTCCTGGACCCAAAGTCCTCCCAGCTCTTCTTGACATGTTTGATGTCGCGGACTGCCACCCCCCTCCTCGTTGATGGCAGTCACAATGTCCATCCAGATCCATCCTTCATAGTCGGCATGCAAACTTCCAAAGAGGGCATCATACTGCCCCAGGACTTGCTCCACCAGGACCCCAACTTCCCTGGCACTGAAGCTGGTGGCCCTCTGCCTCTCTGGCTGGGGGTTTCCAGTGGTGCCAGATGGTGTTAGCCCCACATGGCAACCCCAGAGGCAGGTGTGGGTGGGCAACTGGGTCCTGGGGCTGGGCTGTGGAGCAATGGTATCCCAGTCGGGAGTCTTTAGTTCCAGCAGGGGTGGTCACAGCAACTTCACCCCTGGCTGACGTGCAGGCAGCAAATAGCAGGGCACGTGGGCAGCAGGCAGGCAGGCAGCAGCAGATGGCAGGTGGGAGCGTGCTCGGGGCTCTTGGGGGCAGTAATTCGGCCTTCTGGGCAGGAGCGTGGTCTTCCGTGTGTTGTCGCATGGCCAGCTTGCTACGGAGTGATTTGGCACGTGAAAAAATTGCACGTCAGCGTGTAATTCGAGGAAAGGGCCTTAGCGCATAAGCGCGTCTGTGACGTTACGCACGCGGGCGTTTCCCTGGTGACATGGGCATAGTGGTTCAGGGCACTTGAAAAAACTGCACGTCCACGTGTGAATGCGTGTAATCCGAGGAAAGGGCCTACGCGTCTGTGACGTGACGCGCAAGGGCGTTCCCCTCAACACGGGTGCATGTTCATCGTACACGTGCAAAAACTGCACGTCCAAGTCTCAGCTCGTGTAATTGGAGAAGATGGCCTTAGCGCGTACATGCGTAAGTGACGTTGTACGTGTGGGCCGGTTTAAAAGGTACATGTTGGGTCCCATTTCCTTGTACGTGCTTTTCGTGGAGAGCGAGTGGGTGAATTCTGTACTCCTTGTCGGTTCACACGCGATTACTTCACAACGTTTCAAGTTCATACTCCCTGTTACCTCTGACAGCGTTCATTTTTTTGTTGGGCCTGTTTCCTCAAACAGCATTCACTTCTTCTTTTGTCCTGTCTCCTCAGACAGCATACAATTCTTCTTTTGGTGCGGCTGTTGCCAACGCGCACACGCGCATCTTTTTCACGTTCTTTTTCCAGGCAGACATTGAGTCGCGCACGTATTTACCAACTGTGCTTGCCCCGTGTGTCACGTACCCCTTCAGAGGTCATTGTAGGCTGTGTGTAACACGCGTACGCTTATTTTTGTGTTTCTGGGTGCCACAGCGTAGTGCGGGTTCATTTTTCCACGCATGTGGTCTACGAGGAGTTGCGTGCACATTATTTTTTGTTTTTGGGGTGCCTGTGCGTTGCGTGACCCGTCATTTTCCCCCAGGGTTCACAGACAGCCTTGCTAGAGGACTAGGGTAGGAATGCCATCTAGTACCCTACCCCTTTCACCCCCAATTGCCCAGGACAATCGTTTACTGCTACTCCCATACGCACAACAACATCAGTGCCATGGTTGGGAGGCGACCAAGCAGTAAGGGAGGCAAAGGTGGCCGACCTCCAAAAGGTGGGCGTTGTGGGCACGGTAGGGGACGTGGCCAGGATTTTCAGGGTGCCCCTAGACCCCCATGTGGGGAGGAGCAATCAGGGACACCCATGCCCACCCCCATGGTTGTGGGAAACGTAGCTGACACCATCCCAGCTCAGCCCTTGTTGGACCAGCACATTGTGGCACCTGAACCGGCACAGGATGACTCTGAGGCTGACTTCCAGGTCAGCAAGTCTACACCACGTGTGGCGGTGCAAGTTGTTGTCACCAGGCCACGTGGATCTGGGGCAGCTATGTCATCTGCTGCCCCAAGTCGGCAGGGTGGGGAGGCTGCAGGGGCAGCTGCAGCTCGATCCACCCCAGCTCTGAGTCTCCCAGCTGGGACAGTGTCGGTCCCGGTCCATCAAACAGACGTTGCCCCTGCCAACATCACCCTGCAGCCAATGCCTGCACCAAGACCTATGGTCATTGTGCATTCGCAAACTCCTAGTACCCAGTCCACCGGCGCTTCTGCCCCTACTGACCAGAGCGGCGTAAGCCACTCTGGCTCCGCTCCACCTTTAAAGAAGAGGAAGAAGGGTGCTCTAGCACTACAGGCTGAGACCCCAGACACGGCTACACACTCCGGCACGTCAAGGAAGCCTAGCTTTAATGACGCCGAACTTGATGCACTGGTGGCCTATGTGTCGGCACAGAGCCACGAAATGGTGGTGACTGCAGGGTGCAAGACCACACCTGGTCAATGTAAGGCACACTGGCAGACCATCGCGGACATCATTAGTACCCTTGGATTTGTGAGGCGCTCAGCTGATGATTGCTGCAAGCGGTGGAATGACCTGAAACGCAGAGCAAAGAACAAGCTGGCCTCAAATCATGCTTCTACACTGGTGACTGGCAGTGGGTCTCCACAAGAGGACAACCAACTCACTGAACATGAGTCTGTTGCTGGAACCTTCATCACAGAGGAACAGATCCAAGGCATGGGAGACCTACCAGATTACGATGCATTGTCCGGTGAGTGCCCATGCATGTGTGTGTAATCCATGTGTATGTTGTGTGGGTGATGGGTTCTGATTGAGTGCCATGTGAGGGTGTGTGCACCTGAGTGGTATGGGTCACCCATGTGCTTCCTCCAAAACATTCACCGGCCTTGGATTTGGGTATGACAGTATCCCTTCTGCCCACAGTAGCCATTTAGAGCCACATTACTGCAGTTGCCCTTGAACTGTCATCTTGCAACAACATTGTTCAGAATTTTTCAGTGTTCATTCAGGCTGATTGTTTCAATTCTCTCACTTTTGCAACATATTTTTCAGCCCTATTGTCACATATGTGACATGCTTCTGTCATTGATTACACCCCACATTGGCCCACATTTGTTAGCTTGTTATGTGAATGATTAGACCATTCAGGCTGATTGATTATTGGCCTGCTCACATTGATTTTGGTGCCTGTTTGTATGTGGTACATGATAGTTGTTTCCTGTGAAGTTTAAGTGACCAACCATTGATGTGTACATCTGCCTGAAATCACTGTATTCTTGTACACTGGATGTGTTGCAGTGATTGGTACATGCATATTTTGTCACAGTATGTAGCATTTTTCATCTAATCATGTCCATCTCACATGGATGGCTGACAGTACTCATTCACTGACATATGGCTGTACTTGTCAAATGTACCTTGGCTATGCTACATGCCATCTGTGTGCTGGCATGTGTCATGTATGTGTATTGGACATGCCACTCACAGGCTAATGTGTGATGCCAGTGCTATCCAGCATGCAGCAAATGTGTTGCTTTTCCATCTTGGTGTCATCAGTGTCTGCTTTTTGCCTCCCCTTCCAACTCAGTGACAGTGCATGGATGGCAGGGTTATGGTCATGTGGGGCATGTGTAAATCATGTACTGGATCTCTGGCTTGTCAGGCCTATGTGTGTGCTATGGTGCTAATGCCTGTTCCATTTTTTGTCTTTCATGTTTTTGCAGGTGATGACACACTTGATGCTGTTGAGGTTGAGGAGATGGTGCAGACCCAGGAGGAATCTCAGGCATTACCGGGCACCAGTGGGGGTCGTGGTGTGGTGGTGGGTGAAAACCCAATCTTACTGCAGTCCATACTGCCCAGGGGTGTCTCTGGGTGCACCTCACCAGACCTCTATTCAGGTGCTGAATCTGATGATGAGACTTATGTGGCATCGCAGGTGAGTGTTTCCGGCAGGGATTCTGTTCTGTCCAACCCACCTGCACCAGGGGTAGAACCCTCTATGGGGATGTCAGTGTTGGTAAGTCTGCCTTTGGCGGTTACGGATGCAGGGTCACACTCCACAACATCTGATCCTGTTCCTGGGCCAGCAGATCAGAGGTGGAATGCAGTCCTGCAGCCTCAGGCAGTGCCAGCACAGCAAGGTGCAGATCGCCTTGCCCCGAACAGGGGTGGTGCCCGCCGACGTGGTGGCCGTACGCCACCAGGCAATACTGTATGGGAAAACTCCATGTAAGGTATGGCAACCCAACAGGCAGCATCAGTTGAAATTATGGCTCAGGCAATGGAGAGGGTGGTCACTTCCATTATCCCCCCTGAAAGGCAGATGGAGCAACAACAGCAGGCAACAGACTCCAATCACACAGGGAAGACATGTTGGCGTCCAACAGGGACTGACGGGCGGCACTGGAGACTCTGCGGGGAGCCATTTCTATAGAGTCACACGGCCACAGGGAAGCCCTGAGGGTAGAACTCCATAACCTCAGGGAGACTCTTGTTGAACTTGAGGCTTCCGCAAATTTGAGGACAGAACAGCAGCTGGAGCGGCTCACACGTTCGCTCTCGCTGAGCTGCAGGCAACTCGGGAGGAGATCCGGGCATCACGGGAGGCCAAGCGTGCAGAAATGCAGGCAACCCGTCAGGTGCTGCATGGGGATCTCCGTACTATCATCCTCCAGAACGAGACCTTCCACACCCGCATGCTTGCTGCCATGGAGGACCATACCAGGGGTTTGCATGGGCTGCCTCCCATAGCACCACCACCTCCTGATGGAGCAGCAGAGGGTGATGAGAGCGACAGCAGCACTTCTCCCACAGTAGCGCAGCCGTGCAGGCCATGAGCCCATGGAGGTGTTTTGTGTGTTTTTTTCGCAACATCCACACAGGTGGGTGTTGGTGTGCACCCTGTCTTCGGACCTCCTGGGTGGCCTCCCCCACATGGCCATTTTTGATTTTTTAAAAATGTTTGTTACAGTGTGTTGCCTTGTGTGGCTCCCGTGGGCATCCACTGTGTATTCCAGCTTGGCACATGCAGGCTTGTCCTGTGTTTTGGTTAGATGCTTGGGTTCCTGATGCACACACCCCTCCTGCTTCACATTTCCATGGGCTTGCAAAGGGTATGACCAAGTGACAGTGACTTACACAGTGACATTGGGCTCCCATGAGCGGTGTGGGCAGTCTGTAGTCATAACTGTGTGGACATCCCTAGTGGGGTTTGTTTTTGTATCGAACACTGCATGGTGTATTGATATGTGCTTCTGCATCCATGTCTTCCTCCTTATCCGCAGGTACCTTCTTCATGTCTTCACAAGGCCGTCTCCTTTGCAGATGCAGTTCATGTTGTATGCAGTAAACTGACACATTTGCCTGACAGCAACACTCTGGAGTTGGAAGGGGTGGATGTGCTGGCTTATTGAGGTTGTATGACTTACATTACCTTGAGTTTGTACTGTCATATTTTGGCAATGTTTCATGCTGTGTTGCTGTATTGTGTTGCTGATAAGTATTTCTTCATGTGTGCTGTTTGTTATTGATTACTGGGAGCATATTGTCTGTGGCCTGTTTCCATTTGTGACAGTGCACTTTGAGACACTTGTGTCATGTGTTGTGCATTCCTTTGTTTGCTTTCACATTGCTGGACATGCCATGGTGTGTTGGGTGGTGGAGATGGGGAGGGGTTGGGTGACATGGCGCTATTTTCATGTTGTATTTTGCAAGTGGGTAGTCATTCATGCAGCATAAATGTGTGCCTTTGTGTGACACAGCATTGGTTGTCTTTGGGTAGGTAGGGATGCACACAATGTAGCACTTCCAGGTGACCAATCTCAGGCTGGTATGGTTGTGACAGTTGACTGTCCCTTATGTCATCATCATTGATTGTCAGCTGGTATGTGCCAGGGCTGTGTGCACTCCACAGGGGTGTGATTTTAGGTGAAGTAATTAGCCACCAGCTGCGTACGGACTGCCTCACCACGTGCCCTTTCCCCTCCCATGCGCAGCGGCCGTGCATGTGGTTGGGGATGTGGGGGCACCACCATTTCCATCGGCAGGCCACGGCGTGTTGGAACTTTGTGCAGGACACATGCTGCCACTATGATCCTGCACACTACTGGGGGCGCGTATAGCAGCTACCCACCAGAGCGGTCAAGGGAGCAAAATCGTGACTTGAGCACTCCGAATGTGTGCTCCACTATGCCCCGGGTTGCAATATGGGCTGTGTTGTATCTTACCTCGGGTGGTGTGGTGGGGTTCCGAATCGGCGTCATCATGTGGGTGCTCAGAGGGTAGGCACTGTCCCCTGGGGAGGTGGTGATGGGTATCATTAGTGTGGTTGTGACATTACTCAGTATCTGACATGCATGCATGTGCAGTGGCATTTATACTCACCAAGCAGCCATGTATCGCCATGCCGCCCAGCTTCTAGGTCCCGGTTTAGGGTTGACAGTCTGTAAATGAAACTGTCATGGGTGGACCCAGGATAGTTGGCATATACTGAGGTGATGATTCCCTTGGCATCACATACTACCTTCACGTTGATGGAATGCCAGTGCTTGCGGTTTCTTTAGATGTGCTCAGTTGCCCTGGGAGGACGTAGAGCCACATGGGTGCAGTCAATGGCACCTAGCACTTTGGGGAAGTGTGCCACCCCGTAAAAATCGTGGACGACAGCCTGCCTTTCTGAGGTGTTCTGGGCAGGTATATGTGCCTGCGGACTGATGGGCGTGCAGTCATGATGGCCAACACCTGGTGCAGGCAGCTTGACTGCGTGGCCTGTGACACCCACCCCACTATGGCACTTGTCTGCTGAAATGAACCAGTGGCCAAGAAGTGCAGTACATTGAACATCTTTTCCAAGGGGCTCAGTGCTTGGGAGCACAGGGTGGATGATGTGAGGTCATCCTCCCACTCACTCACCAGGTCGAGTATTATGTGACGTGGACACCTGTACCTCCCATACAACTGGTCATCAGGCATCCCAAAAAGGCTGGTTCTGGGTGTAAAAATTCTGGCCATGACTATCCTCCTCCTCCTCCTGCGGTATCCCACGACCACTGCTGCGAGGAACAGTATTTTCATCTTAGCGTCTGAGCTTGTTTGTTGTTTGCACGCACTTTTATGCTGCGCGGGTCCACACACACCTGCTTCCTGCTGGCGTACGTGTTTCCGGATTAGCGCGTCTTTTTTGCCGCACGCGTTAGCCCTGTTCGATTCCATGAATACGTGTTGTGGGCGCGCGTGTGGGCGTTCCGCGCATTTGCCTCCTGTACTTCCCCCGTGACGCCCACATTTTCACGCGTTGTTCCCCATTCCGCGTGTTACGCCCCATGTTACGCCTACTTTTGTTGTGTGCGCTGCGCTATGTGCGCTTTCAATGTGCGCGTAGCGCACGCTGTGTGAAGACGTGTGCGCCAGCGTGCGCCACGCAGGATTTTAGCGCACAACCATGGATTTACACACGCACAGACTTCCATGAATCGCTGTGCGTGGGTTTCGCTGCGATTTTTGCACTTGCGCTGCGATTTGCACGCTTTCGCACGCTTGCGCAGAAATTTTCAGTGCACATTAATTCCATAAATCGGCCTGTAAATGGAATCCTTTGGCCTTTGTAACATGGCCGCTGGATTCCTTTCAAAGATACTGAGGGCCGCAGGCCGGCAGGGTCCCGCCTCTGCCGGCTACTGATTGGGCGATTTCATCTTCTTTAACTTCCTCCATGGAGCCCGCTAGCGACCCTGGCCTTGATAAAGGCCTGTGTCTAAGGCCTTCTTTTTCTACTCCTATCTGGCCCTGTCCAAGCCTGCCCATTGTGGCTGCCTCTCTCTGTTTACCGCAACTTCTGCCTTCCAAGACTTTGTTCAGTGTCGAGTGATAAACTATATCTTCATTTTCTTCCTGCTGCTTGACTCCTCCTCACAAGTTCGGCTACTAGGGTGAGGTCTTACCCTTGCACCCCTTTTCCATCCTGCCTGGGGTCTGAAGCAAAGTTACCTCTGATTAGCCTCCACTGAGTCATGCACAATGCCCTCCTGCCTCTCTTCACTCTCCTCTGCCTTATGACTCTGCTTGTTTGTGCCCTGAATACAACTTTCTAGTTCTGTAATGCTACCTACACCTTCCTGTTACTGTGGACATTGCTGCTTACTCCTGGTACATTGACTCGCTGTCATCTTTTTGGACTTCGAACTTTGCAGTTGCTACGTGGTGCATTTAAATTGACCATACCATCTCTGTTCTCTATACCATCACTGCATTCATTTCCTGTTTTTCCGCTCTCTATGTACCTACTTTACTTTACCTTTGCTTCCACCTTACACATCCTGCTTTGCTGTCCCGAGCACTGGTTTCAGCGTTGCCACTTGTAGCATGACTTTAAAGCTTGGCTGTTCTATGTACTTGTTTACTCACTGCACTGTACTCATGTCTCTTGCTTACCATCCGCTTGCATCTCAAGGTCTTTACACGGTATTGTCTCCACTGCCTACCTATTTATTCTTGTTATTACCCATTGTTGCTTTCTCCTTTTTAACCCTTTTTTGACTAGCCCGCTCCTGATGCTGTGGCAGTTTAATGCTTCACTCTTCCTACTTTCTATACGCTTACCTTAACCCTTTTACTCTGTGTGGTTAATTTCTGTGTCTCTGTACGGACTGTGTTTAACTTGTTTTGTGCGCTTAATGTACCTTCCTTTTCTGCACTTCCTTTAACTCCCCTACTCCCCCTCTCTCCTCTGCATGTTACAGCACTTGCACAACCTGAATCGCCTCATGGCCTATAAGGGTAGTTTTTTGTCTGTCCTCCTTCCCCCTCTCCCTCCTTTACTCCCGCTCCTCTCCCTCTCCCCTGGTCGTTTCCTATAGCACGTTCACATTCCAAATGCCTCAGGACCTATTAGGAATGTTCTGTTTTGTTTTGACTCCTTCTCATTGTTTCCCCCCTGGCCCTCTTTTCTTGATGCGCCTTGAAACACAATTCTGATGTATAGTGCACACATATAATTAACCAATACATAAAATAAACAAATATATGGGTGAGGAAAGGTAATAGGGACATTGGAAGATAGATCACTCCTATATTGGAGGAGTTAAGCACGAGACAACACAGTTTCTATCCATTGATGGATCTCAGAGAGGCACCGAGAAATTAAGTGGAGAGATCAGGAGTAAAAGTAGGGAGGTAGAAGATGTGCATGACATCCACAAAGAGGTGTTAGCAGAAACCAAAGGAGCAACACAATTTACCTAGGTATGTGTCATGTAGTGCGAAAAGTAGAGGGACAAGGGTGGTAAAGGAAGGAGGTAGGTTCAGAGGAGGAGATGTTCAACAAAAAGGAGAAGGACTTGTGATGCAGGTAGGGGCAATCTAGTGCAAGGAGGGATGCCAACGTCAGCAACATTTTGAAAAAAAGAAATAGTACACTGTGTCAAAATCAGCAGCTCCGGGATGATAAGTATATCAGATAGTTCACTGATATGTGAATAGCACATAAAGATGGAGACGTGGGTGAGGGCTGTTTTGGTTGAGTAACAACTGTATAAACTAGACTATAGAAGGTCAAAGAGGCTATTTGTGTCTATGTATTTGGTGAGTCTATTGAAGACAGTGAGAAAAAAAACAGTGTGTAGAGGAAAGGGCAGGTAAGAGGTGAGCATTAATTGACCATCTCCAGATACGATTGATTAACAGGGGTGAAGCAGGAGTTTGACAGTCCTTAGGATGCATGTCAATTTAGATGGAGAGTTAGGGAAAAAGGAGTAAAAGTGTGAGGTAATGGAGATAGATAGATAGATAGATAGATAGATAGATAGATAGATAGATAGATAGATAGATAGATAGATAGATAGATAGATAGATAGATAGATAGATAGGAAGAGGGGATTGGGAGGGAGAGGAGTGTGCTGAGTGTGTCAACAATCTTAAATCATAATTTTTGGACAAAGTCATTAAAGCATAGGGAAGAAGAGATTACAAATGTGTGTGGAAGTGCCAGTGTGGTTTGAAGTATGGGAGGGAGTTTAGAGGGCTGGGAGAGAACAATAGTAATGAATAGACTTATTTAGCCGAGGCAGGGTCCCAAGCTAAGCAGAGTGGGCATTATTGCAGGCAAGGGCAAGAGGCAGGTATAGTCATTTCACCGCTTATGAATGTTGCATTGCATGTTTGTCCTGAGGAGGCATATCTGAGGGGTGATACAGAGTATGCTTGAGGGGTGAAACGATTAAAGTTATGATACATATAGTGGTGACTGAAGAGAAATCATAGAGCTGGGTTAATGTCACAGAGGGCTTGTTCTATAGTGGAAGCCATGGAAGTAAAACAGAGAATTGGGAGAACTGAATTCGGCTATGTAGGGGCAGAGAAGTCACATTTGACTTTTTAGTTTGAGAAAGGAGTTGGGTTGGGAGACATGAGGAGAACGGTAATGCTGAAATGGAGAACGGAGTAGTCAAAACAGGAGGGGTAAATGGAGAGATTACAAAAAAAGAGAGGGGGAGTGGAAACGGAGGACAGGTGAATGACCCCGTGAAATGACCAGACAGATTGTGAAGTGAAGTAAGGAAATAGTTTGAGGAGGGAGGGAGAGAGTCTAGTTGCACTTGATATGTGGGGGACTTGTGGGGGACATGTGGGGGACATTTTGGGAAGGTTGAAGTCTCCCAGTAATACTAATAGGGTTTTCCTGGGAATGGATTCAAGAAGGTGGCCCAGATCAGTGAAGGAGCTGTGAGTGCATGACAGCAGATAGACCACTGTAATGGTGAATGTGGTTCAGCAAGAGTAGTTGTGAGATGGAGAACTCAAAGGACAGAGATAGATGGTCACAAGGTCGAAGGGGCAAAAGGATGAGCCTTGTTGATTGTGAGGCCAACCCACTCTCTCATATAGAAGCAAGGATGGAACTAGAGAAGTCGGCAGAATCAGGGTTCAACATAGCAGGAGTATAGGATTTATGGGGATGATCCATGCCTCAGTCATTCACGCAGTGTTGTGTGAATTAAAGTGATCAGTAACAAAGGAGGTCTTTACAAACTGATTTGGCATTGTAGAACCTGACTGTGAGACTGGTGGTATAAGGTGAGTGTGAGGGGATGAACGGAGCATTGGTGGGGGGGAATATCCAAAATTACAGTAGGTGGGTTAGCCAGGAGGCCATGTGTGGGTGGGGTGAATGGCCACAACACAATAGAAAGAAGAGGATAATGTGGGATGATCGAGGCAACTGGGTCTGCATGGAGAAGGACAGATGTAAGGAGAACGTGAGTAAAAGTTGGGGGAGTGAGGGATGCATTGTGGAAATTAATAGGTGATGGGTGAGCACATGGAGAGTGTTTTCATATAGAGGGGTGTAGAGTTGTATGTATGTTATGTAACAGTGAGGAGGGTTGTCAAGACAAATAATGGAATAATAGTAGAGAAAGGCACTGTGTATGCACAAATGTATGTAATGTGAGGTTGAAAGTAAACAAAATAGATGTCAAACAGTCAGCATATCATGTAAGCTGAAGCAGGATCCTGGGTGACTAAAGACAACAAAACAGGGTCAGAGACAACAGTTTAACATTTTTTAAAAAATGTGCATGAAAATTAAATTAACAATTCTATTTAGCAAACACAGATAGGTCTTTTTTCAGTATAAACAACAGTTTGTACAATTTACGACTGCAAGTCGAGAATTCTTTTTTTTTAAAGTTCCTCTCTTCGGAAGGACCTCTATCAAGAACTTCACCACTGCAATTAGGTGGCTAGTTTTTAGACCAGACATCAAAGGTGGCCATCAGTTTTTCACTTCTTCATCCTTATTGATCTCCAGGTCGTTTTGTTCAATGTAGTTGTGTAAAGCGTTGAGTTGTCTTTACAGACCGACTGGGGTTTGGTCATCACAATGTCATCCGTGTAAAGCAGACGTGGTAGCTGAACTCCACCGACCTTGGGGGGAATGACCTGTCGGACACAAATGCTTCTGGGAAATCCTCCAAGAAGATATTAAAAAGCGCCAGGGCCAAGGGGCCAAGGGGCATCCCTGCTCGGAAAGTTCTTATTTCGTTCGAGAGGATGCCGGCTTTGTTCAGCCTAACTCGTAGCGTAGTGCCAGAATGCAGTGCTACAATAGGATGGAATATTGGCTTTGAGCAGTTTTTTTTTGCCAATTTTGACCATAGCTTGCGTCTATTAATTTGGTCGAAAGCTTGTACTAGGTCGACAAACACCATGTAAATCCTTGGTTTAGAGGGTCATAGATTTCCTCTGAGCAGTTGGAGTAGAAGGATGTTTGTTGATGTCCCCAGACTCCTGACAAAGCCAGTTTGGAATTTGTTGAGGCTGCCAGTCACTTTGCACCACAGGTTGAACTGGTCCAGAACAAAAAGAACTATAGCTTACCGATATGATCGAGGAGAGCGATGCGGCAAAAGTTCTTAGGTTCACTCCAATCCCCCTTCTTGTGGATTGGGACCACTATCACTCTCAGCCACGAAGTTGGTAGATGATAAGGCTTGGCTGTTTGCCCAAACAAAGTTGCTATAAACATGGCCGAGTCATCAGAGACTCTATCAACATACGGTTCGACAGGTCGTCGGGTCCCGGTGCTCTTGAGCTTTTCAGCTTCTTGATTTTTTTGAGATGTCGTTTGTGCTGGTGAAGAGGCCCAGGGATCTGGACAATTGCTGAGCTCGATTTAATCTATGTTTTCGCTAATTGGCGCATACAATTTGTGAAAGTGTGCAGTCCAAGTGAAGTGGGAGAATGGGACAACACCCTCCCCCCAATCTCATCCAAACCATGGCCAAGAGGATCACGACCCAGACATCCCCCACGAGACGAGTTTGTCTATTTACCAGATGACAAAATACACTGGTTCAGAAACGTACACATAAGAGGAGTATGCCCACCAACACGCCCCGCACCAGCCCGCCCGGCTCAAGCCGACGCCTGTGACATGGATGAGCTTGACTAAGAACAACAGCCACAAGTATCCACATCGTTAGAGATGCCATAACGACATAGCCAACTGCCAAGAACACACGTGCCACCATGCACACTGGTTACTCACACACCAACCTACACAAAGAACATACACAGTGCTATGACGTAGGTGACTGACACACCAACTGACATGCATCATTGTTATTTTTCACATAGGCCTTTTCACAATACCGCAGAAACGTAAGACACCTGAAGAGCTTGTGTATATGGTTGCTGACTCTTCTCCCGCCACCCACCCATATGACGACATCATCATGTATATCTAATACTGCTTGTGACGCCCTGTAAACCCGAGACCCCCGTACCATGGATAATGTACCGCTACCCATGTACTAGGCCCGGGTAGGCCGCAAACAAGAGTCACCCAGACAAGAGCCTCGCCATGAAAATCCTCTCAGAACAAGAGTACAGGTGCTGACCATGCAGAGGCCCCCAGCAAGGGCTCACAGCCAAGGCCACGATGTTGCAACTGGCATGCCGCGAGCCCAACGCCAAGGTTATACCTGTAAAATACCAAGCACACAGAAGCGAAATACAAATATAATGCTCATAATTCTGCTCCAACTACGGTCTCTCCACAGGTGACCAAGTCGAACTGACAAGGTGCCAGGCTCACGAGGCGGGAAGCCGCCTGGGTCCCACGTCTGGGACACAGGTTGCAACAACGAAGCGGCAAGATGGACACCTACAGCGATGGGAACGACCTGCTCACAAGCCTATGAGCAGACCTGTCCGTTTCCTGCACAAACACATAGTTGCACATTGTTGCTAATGACAGGTACACTGCGAGCTGTGAACAACGATGGCCCCAGACTTGGGGGCTCGCGGGAGAACCAATCAGAACACAGGGGGGCTCATCACTGACGCCATTAGTGTTAGCCAATCACCAGGGGTCCCCTTGTAATGATTCTAAAGTAACAACTATTAGGGACAACCCAAGTGTACAACCTGACCCATCCTTACCCACTAATATCCTTCTCCATATGCTACCTATACTAACCCTACCACTCGGGGAACCAATCCAGAGTGGCGATAGGTTTTTTGCTAACTTTCCCAGGTGACGCGGATAGCGCATCATACTGCTGTAAAAAGGGCCTGCGAGCCCCACAAGAGTGAGAGTCTGATCGGACACGTACGATCCGAGACCCATCCCTGCCGTTGTTATAATAAACAGCAGAACCACCTTGCTCCTTGTGTATGTCTCATACTCCTTTTGGGGACACGGGAGGAGTTGAGGCCTCCCCAGCCCGGCCCCGGGAAGATCACCCTGACACAAGTATCTTCGGGGATGGGATTTATTTGATCTGCCTTTAGCACAGGTTCGTCCGCATTGAATAATAACCAGAATCTATATGGGTCTTTACCTCCTAGGGCTGATAGCATCGCCTCTGCGTGGTGCTGATGTCTTATGTGTTTTAATCGACAGAGCCAATTTTTGTAGCTGAGCTTCTCTGATTTAGCCACTAGATGGTTTCTGGTAGGCCGGACTTCCTTGCAATGCGTGCAAATTTCCTTGCCACTTTTCTTCAAACCACCAATTTGGGGTTGAAACCGTCCTTGTGATTGTGGACCCGGCTGCCCTTTTGTGGGTGGAGAAGGAATTGCTCTAGTAAGGCAGGGTAATTAACTGTTTCTCCATCTCATCTCTGTTTGCTTGACAGGTTTTGGATCTCTGTCCATGAGAGTTTCAGACGCAATCCCCCGTTGCATGTGTCAAGGCCTGTGGAAATTTCTTGCAGGGCTGAGAACTCATGGGTGACCATTCCAGTAGAAGATGGTGGTCGCGGTGCACGGTTTTGATAATTTGAAATTTCTCAACAAGCGGTAGAAAACGTTTAGATACATAGACATAGTCTATGATTGATGCAGAGCCCCGGTTTTCCAACATCGGGTGAGGCGGGATGTCGCCTATAAAGTTACCATTCAATAGGTGCATGTCTCAAGAATCCATGAAATGGCTCCGTAGGTTTCACCTGGCATGGCGGGGATGGACAAGGTTCCAGCCTTTGTCTTGCAATGTTTTGGCTAAGTCTGAGATATTAAGGTCCCCACATAGGATAACATGGGATGGCTCTGAGTGGATGGAATGGTCCAATTGATGCTTGGATAAGCAGGTTCTTGTTTATGGAGATTCAGAGATTAAAGGGGCTGCCAGACCTGACCGCGGTCAGGAGACCCGCGGAGGGACTACCCATGTTTTCTTTCTTTGCTGGGTTTATAGCGATTCGAAACCCATCCATTCCGTGGTTCTCCCTCAGCCAAGTCTCCTTCAAGCAGATCCAGTCGTAATCTCCCAAGTTTAAATCAGTTGGATTTATCAAGTGAGCAAATCCCTGGGTGTTCCAAGAAATTAGTTTTAGCTTGTTTTGCGGGCGAGTTGGGGTGATAGTGGATAAGCCCCGAAGATTATCCTCAATGTTGTCATTGGCTTGCTAGAGTGATTTTTAGGCAGATAGAACACTAGAAAGGCAAGACCAGTCTGTGCTCAACAGGCTGGGTTTTTTGGGTTTGGATTCCAAGTCAACGCACTTCACAAGGTGAGTTGAGGATACTGTTTCGAAGGAGACACATATTTTTACCACCGGACCAGACGGAGCTCTGCCCACTCCCAGTGGATCCTTGTAGTTTTGTGCGATGTGCGGGTAAACTGAACTAGCCCCTGTTGTATTTAGTGGGGTTGGGACATTGGTATTCTCTTTTCTGCCCTTCGCAGAGGTCGATCTCTCAGGGGTGACTTCGGCCCAGGAGAGTCCCATCGTCCTTGTTCATTTCTTTGTGGAATTGGAGAGGTGGCTTGTAAGCTGGAAAAGCCATACTTGTGGACTGGTGGGAAGTGTTGGGGGAATTTCTTTTGACTCTTTCAGGGCAATACGTGTGGGTGGGCAGTACACGTCCCAGGGATTTACCACCATCAAGTCAAACCCCAACATCAGTAGACTCTCTGACGAGTCACCGGTGACTTGATATGGAGGAACAGGGCGACAAGATGTCTTTTGTTGCAGAATTCGATCAACGTCAGGTCAGAAGAATGCAGCTGTCTCAAGTTTGGAATTGAGTACAGATGGTCCAAAACCGTTCGGTTAGGGTGAGTGAATGGCTTCGATCAAGTATTATTTCCAATTTGATTGTGCTGGTCAGGGCGATTTTGTTCCCAGGCCTTTCCAAGCGGTGGCCATTCATTTGACCTATTAGGACCTTTGGGCCAGGGTGACGCCCACCATCCCAGTCCTTCTTTGGCTGGTTGATGAATTTTGTTCTTGGAGGATGGGAAGAGTCCGAGCTGCTGGTCCATGCGGATGTTAAACTGGACATTTGGTTTGATTAGTTGTCTCTTTTTATCCATGGTGAGAAACACCAGTTACCACTGGCCAAACTCCAGCGCCCCTTCCTTGTTAGCTTCCTTGTTCAGGCCCCGCAGATATCTTCACCTTCTCTGGTGTCTGGCTACTCATAGAAGCGTCCAATGAGAAAGTGGATAAGTCCAGCAAGGCCAGCGAAGTGGGCTGATCGTAGAGGGAGGATGACGTGCTTCTTTGGGTAGAGATCTCTCGCTGGGCCGAGCCCACACAACCAGCACTGTAAGCAGTTTTTGGGGTGCCGGTTTCGGAGCACCTGTCTGGCTGGATACGATCGACTTTTGGCTCGAGGTCCGAGCAGCTGCGCACAGTTTTCTGGTGGTTTTGCCCCTTGAGCTAGCTGCGGGCTGTCTTGGCTGAGTGAAGATTGGAAAGGCCTCGCTATCTGAGGCCCCCTCCGCCTCTCCAACTGCTATTATATTCTGAAGACTCTCATCGTTGCAAGTGCACAGACCATTCATCACATCCTGGACTGTCGAAACCTTCGAAAGGGCGTGTTTAACTAGACAGTCGCCCATCAGGTCTACTGTGAGAGAGGCAGTGGTGGTGTGGACGGAATTTGAGCTGGTAGTCAGCTGGGTTTTTGAGACGTGTTCTGCAGCGTACCTTGGGGGTTAGGCCCTGGTGTCCTTTCGGTGTTAGCAGTGACAAATCCCTCTAAGTAGGTAGGTTTTGAATGTATCATGGCCAATAAAGTAGTGTGATCTTTGGCTGTGTCGTTCAGTTGTTTGTACAACTTGGTAAAAGTTACAAGGGCGATAGTAATCATTGACATAATGGAGAACAGGTCCAACTTCTCCTTCTTGTTCCCCGAAGGGGTTTTTTGAGAGCCAAGTTGGAGATCGGCCCCATTCCTGGGAGCCAGTGGTTGGTTGAAGTCAGACAATAAGGGAATACCAAAGGATTTGCTCAATGGTTCCTCTGTGCAGAGACTAGTTATTCATGAGTCCTTTGGCCAGGCTCAGCTTGATGATGCAGTGGGGCTGGTTCCACCTCAGGCTGGGGTTAGTGTGGGGTGGACCATTGTTCTCCCAATACTTGGCGAGGCCTATCAATATCATGGACTTTGGCACCGCTTGTCAGGAGATCCTCTTGCTACACCTCGGTTAGACCTTCCTCACTGGGGAACTAGGGGGTGCAAGGGAGGCCCGGATGGACGCGTAGATTCCAAAGCTGGGTCTGTCGTCTGGTTCAAGGTCGATGAGCGAGTCTCGTTGGAGCTCAATAATGGGGGCTTACCTTTCCCATTCGGCCTCAGCAAAGGTGGTAGAAGATGCGCAGGGTCAAGTGTAGTAGTAGAGGCAGTGAAGTTGAATGGAATGATCATCGTCAGGGCCGCGGCGATGTCCACTGTTGGGTCCTCCGTGTCTCTCAAAGGCCATTTCCAAGATTCTACTCCCTCCAAAATGTCAGCATTGGATAGATCGCTCAGGATGATTGTGGAGGGGAGGAAGCTGGCTTTTTTTGTAAACATGGAGGGCACTTATGTGCCCTGGCCCGCACCTCGTTTTGTTAATTTATGAAAAATCTGGGCGGATTGTACCGGGTTCAAAGATCATTTCAATGTAGATATGTTTTTTGTTTTTGAGGCTTGCGGACATTTGAGCAAGTCGGCCTTTGTATGTAATGTGGCCCCTTTGAGACAGTTCCTGCCCTCTTGATTTGGTTTGAGCCCAAGGTTTGTCCTCTCAGGGTGCTTCCAGAGTTTGTCTGTCAGTCCACAGGTTCCGTGCGAGCCAGCCCCGAGCTGAGGTCTTCACCCGCGGCCCGGGCTGGCTCGGCCAAACTGTCCCTGTGACAAGGTGAGTCTGACTGATAAGGTGGGCAAAGAGACATGATCGCAATCTTCAGGTATCGTCTCTAAATGAGGCGGCGAACAAGTCTGCCAGGGATCGAGGATGGCTGGACGGCTGTTGTGACGATAGGAGGGGACAGGGGAGCACTGGCCTGATTTGCTTGCTCTGTTGGAGCTGAAAATATAGCAGGCTCGGTGTCGGGGGGTGCCTGGGCTCTCGCTAACTTTGCTGTGGATACAGCGCTGGGGGAGGTCAAAGCTGACTGAAGCATCAGAAGCATAGAGGTTGCAGGTGGCCGGGCTGTTAGACTTGGGGGTCGTCGCGGAGGTTTGCTGGTCACCCCCCTTCACAGGCTCCCAGGCGGGCTCCTCTTCTGGCGAGCCAGGCAGCCCTCCTGTCTTGAAACTACCATTAGTTTCTAAAGAAGTCGGAGCAGCAGGGGAAGAAGGAGGTTCCCTGGGTTCTGAGCCATCACTTTTCACAAAGGTGGATGGTGATTCAACCAAATGTATTTTAGCAGAAGCGATTGGGGGTAGTGAGGGCCACATGGTTGCATTTAAATGTGTGAGTTTTTGTTTACTCACTGATTGTTCTTTGGTCGCCAGGTCCTTATCAATGGGAAGTGGTGATGATGATGGTGTTGGGGCGAGGAAGGGTGTCCCGGGTACCGCCAGAGTCTGCTGCTTAGAACTCCTCAAGAGCATGGCCTCGTCCATCAGCCACCGAGCACCCGACACCTGACACTCAAACACACTCCGCTCCGCTCCACTACTTGAGGTGGTTTTGAGTGCGGGCGCAGCTGGAGGGGGAGTGCCCAGGTGGAAACCAGCAAGGGCAAACTCTGCAGTCTGCAGAGATAGATGTTGCAGGAAAGGAGAAGGAAACACTCAGCGAGTCACTGTGGACAGCAATAAAGTCCTTTGCCTGAGACAACAGTTTGTTTTTTCCCAGTTGACCATTCAGATTTATTTTCAATTCTTTTCTGGCTAGCAACTTAGCATTGTGTCTCTTAAATTGTGTCTCATACATTACCAAATGTAGGTATATATTGCAGTCATTTCCAGTGCTTAATCCTCACTCTTTATGCACCACCACACATTCTTTTTGGAGCTCTTGTTCACAACTGTGCACTCTGCTACTTGCCTCTTCCCCTCGGTTAGGGTGAAGTACTATCACACACACAGGAGAAGCACATTGTAGCCATTGTTGAGGGAGGACACCATCAGTTGACTTGCCCATTGACTTGCCTTGCACAATTTAAAGGGCATTAGCGTTCAGCACCTGCTTTGTGAACCTCCACCTCTTCTTCAAACATTGGCACCCACTTCTTCTCAGGCCCATCTTCCTCCAGCCCCACATCAATATCAATCTCTCCCCTTTCTTTCTTGCAACCAGTTCGTGTTGCATCTCCTTCTGCTCCCCATGTTCCTGCCCTTTTATACACCTCTTTGTGGTACAACATCTCCTCATGTTTCTCCGTCTGACACTAATCCCTCCTACTGTTAACGTTCCATTTATTGCCCCACATCTACCATCTCATTTTCCCCCTCCACCTTGTGTTCTGTCAGCTACCTCACTTCTGGTTCTTTATGTTCCTCCTTCTTCTGCCACTCAAACCCTGCCTCCTTGTGTTGCACCTCCTGCCTGTTTTGCTATTCCCTTTCTTGTCCCATATATTCCTCCTTTTCTTACTTCTGCTGCTTTCCCTGTTCATCATTCTCTTGTCTGTTATTGCCCCTTCATCCTCCTGCCCCATTGCCACCATCTTGGTATGGTATAGTATGGTTTATTTATAAAGCATTTAGCCACAAATCGAGTGTTTCAAAGTGCTCTAAGACGGGGGAACATGGAATACAATCATTCATAAGGCTTTGGATAATTCCAAATGATATACATTAATAATAAGCATACTAAGCCTGATGACATTTCTGCTAATTCAAGTGTGTTGCGGGAAAGCAAGGAGGGGGGATAAGAGAGGGGGTACATGGTTAACAAACTGTCAGTAGTACAAGTGCGTGACAAGTAGTGAGGGTAGGAGGGAAGAGGGGGAGAGTGGTGGAGGCACAAAATAACAGCCATACTAGAGAACATTTCTTGCTAGAATAAACACAATTATACATTGACGTAAGGGGAGTGGATGAGGGGAGGGGAAGGGGAATGGTTAAGTTGGTTGGGCATTTTATAATGTGCCACTAACACAAGTGTTTTAGGTGCTCAATGCTAGGGGGGGGACGAGGGGAGACAGAGGGGCAGACAGACAACAAACGTACAGGGTTGGGTGCATTCAGTTGTGTAAGTGCACAGACAGGAAGTGCGAGGGATGGGGGAAGGGATAAGTCACCTAGTCCAGGAGGGCCAGGTTAAGTGCAGAGGGTTATCTCTTTTGAAAGTGCATTGTGCAGCAAGTAGTGCGGGGGCACGGAGGCAAATGGGGGGGACTGGTGTGGGTGCCTGGGACCTGTAAGGTTCTGAGGTAATCCAGGAATCCAAGTCAGCTAGCTGAGCAGAAAGAGATGGAGGAGGTAGCAGGTAAGGAGCGGAGGTTAGCAGGGGAGAGGTAGAGAGAAGGCAGAGGAGAAGAGGAATGTCTTGAGGATTTTCCGGATTGAAGGAGATCTGGCTTGAGATGGAAAGAGGCAGAGAGACTGTTCCAGAGGGTGGCCCCTGCAAAGGATGAGGATCTACCCCCAAATCTCGGTTTGGAAAAACATCTCACTCTCAGAGATTTGGAGGATGAGCGGAGTGCTCTAGAGGGAGTGTTTTCGGGAAGAGTGTGTTGTAAGTAGTGCAGGCGCCGGCCCCAGAAAGCCTTGTGAACAATGCAGAGGGTCTTCTACTTGATCCTTGCAGCCACGGTGAGCCAGTGGAGGGATTTCAGCGCTGGAGAGATGTGGTCCCTGGGCTTGAGGCCAAGGATAAGTCTTGCAGTTCTGTTCTGGATGAGTTGTAAAGGTGGCATTGTACAAGTAGGGAGATTGAGAAAGAGACTGTTACAGAGGTCGAGTCTAGAGAGAACCAGAGCTCTGGAGACAGTGAGTCTCTGGGGGAAAGTGAGAAAATGTATGATACAGCTGGTAGTGAGATTTTTCGGATCTGTCTGAGATTTGTGAGGAGAAGGACAGAGTGGAATCGAAAAAGACCCCCTGATTTTTTGCCTAACTGGTAGGTGTGGGCGCAGGGCCAAGGGAGGCCGGCCAGAGTGCAAGCGGGAAAACGGTAGCATGGGTCCCAATGAGAACAATCTCTGTCTTACTGGCATTAAGGCAGAGGTCATTAGCTGCACACCAGGACTAAATTGCAGACAGACAGACATGAATGAGCGAGGAGGAAGACGAGGCTGACAGTAGCTTGAAGGAGAGCTGAATGTCACCCGCATAACACTGAAAGTTTGAAGTGAAGGAAGAGATCCTGTGGGCCAAGGCAGCCATGTAGATATTGAAAAACCAGGGGGATAGGTTAAAACGCTGAGGCACCCTGCAAGTAAAGAGAGTGATATCAGAGAGAAAGGGCCGAATTCCATCTGGAATTGTCGGTCAGAGAGAAAGGAGGTAAACCAAGCCATGGCCTGATCAGTGATGCCCAGGGTACCACAGAGACGATCGATCAGGGTGTTATGATTTACTGTGTCAAATGCGGAGGAGAGGTCAAGGAGAATGAGGAAAGAAGGAGAGTTTGTATCAAGATTTGAGAGCAGTTGTCCAGGAGAGCAGTTTCTGTGCCTCTGGATGCTCTGAAGTGAGACTGATGATCATGGAAACAACCAACAGATTCCCTGTGGGGAGTAAGCTGAGAGATAGCCACGTCCTCCAGTAGTTTACAGAGGAGGGGAGTGATACAAATCAGGTGATCGTTTGCCGGGATAGAAGGCTCAGCAGAAGGGTTCTTGAGTATTGGGTGCACCAGAGAGTGTTTGAGAGAGGAGGGGAAAACTCCAGAGGCAAAGGAGAGGTGCAGAGGTCCGCCAAGGCTGGAGCTAGAGTGTAAATGGTGTCCTTGATAGTTTTGGAAGTGCATGGATCCACCTTTCATGGAAGAGGCTTTCATAGACCAGACATGCCTAGTGACCTCCTCAGGTGTGACAGGAAAAAGCAGGAAAGGGAAGAGGGGGAAGAGTGTGGGAGGTCAAAGGGTGCTCGAATGATGTTGGTGCATGGGCGGGTGAAGGAGTGAGAGAGGAAATGATGTCCAAGATATTGTTGGTGAAATGTGCTGCCATTGATGAGCAAAGGGCTTCAGTGGATGCAGTGGCAGATGAGGCCACTGAAGGGTTGGCCAATTTCTTGCAGACTTTTGTTAAGAGTTTGGGCGTGTTGTTAGATGCCACAAAGATGCAGGCTTGAACATGGAGTCTTTTCTTGGACCGGATGCAGAGTCTATATTGCCTTTGAAGAAGGAGACAGGCCAGTTTGTTAGAGGGTGCACCTTAGGCCACCCATTTCCATTTTGATGCTCTACACTTGCATTTGAGGGCAGCCGGATCAGAGTCATATCAGGAATTTCACTTTTTGGGAGGCTTCATATGCACCCTAATGACAGGGGCAAGGATGTTAAGAGTGTTGGAAATGTAGAGATGAAAGTTAGAGAGGGCTGTGTCAGGGTGCGAGTCAGATGCAAGAGTAGGAGGCGGAGAGTAGGAGGAGGCAAATGCAGCCACTGTAACTCTTTTCATGGGTTGGGTGGCCTTGAAGATGGGAGGATGTATGGGGTGTGTCAATGCTAGAGGAGACAATAGCTTAAGGTGGTAAGAGATTGATCGGTTCAGCAGAGTGCTGTAGTAAGAGGGGTAGAGAGAGGGATGTCAGTGGAGATGAGCGCATCCAAGGTGTGACCTGTGGTATGAGTCGGCTCAGAAGCTAGAATGGATAGAGGGAGAGAGAGAGTCGCAGAGTTTGCGGAAAGGTCCTGAGAGTCCAGGGAGTACAAATGGTTGTTTAGATCCCCAAGCAAGAGGAGTTCTGAGGAGGTGGAGAGGAAGTGGCGGCCAGGTCAGCCCATTCAGAGAGGAAGAGAGTGGACTGGCCAAGCGGCCTATAGAAGGTGGCCATAGTAAGAGAGGAGATTGGAGAGAGGGAGAGCCTGCAAATAAGGGATTCAAAGCAAGAGTAGGCCTGAATGGGAATGATGGAGACATGGATTGTCTGTTAGTCCTGGGCTCAGAGAGAATCTTGTAACCTTCAGGGAGAAGTGTGTCAAAGCACATGACAGAGCTGTCCTTAAACCAAGTCTCAGTGAGGGCAAGGACATCAAGGTCCAGGCGTTCAAGGAGGAGGCTGGTGTCAGAGGAGTGCTTGACAGCAGAGTGAGAGTTAAGAATGGCAACATGGAGCAGATTGCCACTTTTGAGAGACTTACGGGAGGGGGGTGGGGTACATGGGGCAGCAGTCCTCCCCGCAAGCAGCGAGAGTGCCTGAGAGATGGAAACAGTAGAAGGAAGGGAGACAGGAGATGAGGATGGTAATCGGGCAGTTGCACATGTGGAGGTGGGAGCAGAAAGAGGCAAGGGTGCTCTTGAAGAGGAGGGTGACAAGTTGATAAGGCATGGGAGTATCCTATCAAAAAGGAGGAGTTTGGGTTGAGGACCCTGTACCAGGACAGTACCATTTAGGTAGATATTAATGATGACCCTGGAGGAGGAGAAGGGTGCAAGAAGGACCTCCCAGTGGGTGCCACCATTGATGTATGAGGAGGAGTAGGGAGAGAGTAGAGCAACCATATGAAGGGTCCATAGGCCAGGTGAAGGGAGGACAAAGAAGCTGTCAGTAAGTGTTTCTCGGGAGGAAGCGCTGACATAGGTGTCAGCGATAGGTAGGCCTGGGTTGGAGGCTAGGGTGTCCTTTTTGATTTTCTTCCTGACAGATTTAGTGAGAGGTGAAGGATAGGAGATGGAGAAGCAGTTGGAGAGATAGGGGAGATAGAAAGTGCCATAGGGGGCACAAGGTGGTACACTTAACCCGGCTGGATCCTGGGGGATGTGACAGGACACAGAGGGATGGGAAGAGGACAAAGGGGGATGCAAAAGTGGGGGAAAGACAACTAGAACAGAGGGCAAGTGAGTACCAGGCTTCGTCTCGGGAGGATAGCTCAGGGTCAACATGCTCGCCTTGGAAACAAGACAATGCGTCATGAAAATCTGGCACCCGCGAATGGGCAATTACCAGTGTATTCCAGCCCCTCCCGACCCGGTAATTGCCCTTTTGCGGGTGCCAGTGCTACAGGCTTGCTGTGCTCGCGGGTGCCTTTCATTCTGCCAGGGCAGACCTGGCGGACTGAAAGGCACCCGCGAACACAACTCGGAGTTTGACGGTCCTGTAACAACGGTACCAGTATGCTTGCCGGTACCGTTGTTACCGGACCAGCAACCTCGTAATGAAGACCAGGGTTCAAACCCATATTTTTTACATTATGCACCTGCTAAAGCAAGGAGATTCCATAGGAATCCACTGTAAATGCCACCTGCAGAGCATATTATCCAGGCAGAATTTGTACTTTTCACAAATTGAATTGTAAAATTAAAGGGTAAAGACGATTTTGCTTTTATTACCCTTAACTTTTGAACTCTGCTTTGCAGAAGTAGAAAATGGCAAGCAGAGGACCCTGCGTCATTTAAGTGCTCATATTGTTGGTCTACTGAATGCAATTAGCTTTTTTGTAGATTATCCCTAAATCATGAATGCCTTGCTGTACCCCTCGGCGAGACTTTACAAATGTTTTCCAGGCAGAATGGGCAACCGGAAGGGAACTACTCTTCCTCCGTATACTTCTCATTCCGCCTGCAAAATATTTTACGTGAGCATAAGATTTTCTTGCCACTACCCATTTCTATAGTGCTCTATTAGATCTCTTGTGTCTGTCTTCCTGAGTGGCAACTGTTGCTGGCCCTTGAGCACTTGCAGTAGCAGCATCGTTGGTGGAGGTATCATCAGATCTGCTGTTCACCTTCCCACCTGTGTACACAAAAGTAATCGCTGGGAAGGACCAATGATTTTCCAGCATTATCATAATGCGAGTCGCCGACTCCATCATCTGGGTCTCAGAGGTTAATATTGACTTGGATTGTGAGGCAGCGCCACACTGACATTACTGCTTTTTGTCTGCACAGCAACAGGTAGAATGATGTATGCTAGTGGTTAGCATAGGAGGCCATCCAGAAAACCAACCCAATAAACCTTGTACACATCTAAGCATTCAGGTGTAAATTGACCATTTTTATTGGTTCCTATTATCTGACATCATGTAGCCATAGGAAAGCACACCAAGTGAGGCACTTTAGCAGCAATGAGACCTTCATGTATGTACTGTAACACATTGGGACTCAAACATGTTTCTGTGGCTAAAGAATGAAATGAACAGGTAGAAGTGTATGATCACCACCGTCTGTGCTCAATCAGGATCTGGACATATACACCCTGTACACAATTATAGTATGAAAATGCCCTCACAACTCCATTAATGTCCAAAATAGAGAAGGTCCCTGTTCACAAAGCCACTGACCAGGACAAAACAATGTTAACTTCCCTAGTTTATGCAGCACAGACCAAACAGAAAATAGTAGTCTTCATGGAGAGATTGGTTTCTTCATTCGGCAGCCATCCTGGCTGTTGCAGGCCAACACCCAATGTAATAGGCATAGGCGTATCAAGGAACGCAGGCGTTTGCCAATAGGTAAATCTAGTGAGCAAATAACCTGATTGCTCACAGCGACTAGGCTGGTAATTATGCTTAACATAGCTTCTTCGACTGCAGCCTGATGGTTGCTTGGTTATAGAGCACTCCATCAATTTAAGCTTTCAACTTTTAAAGCACCAGAAAGTGAAACTGTTTGCTAGAACCCCCAATGACAACCATTGTGATACCCTTTTTGCTGTATTTAGACATTTCTCTTGCCCTTTATCCTTGACCTTAAAAACTAAAGTGAATATAGGAGCCCTTGTGAAAAACATTTGATAAACTCTTTATATGTTTTTGTAAACACCTTCTGTTAACATTTCTCATTCCACCAAAAATTCAATAAAGAACAATATATTTGTGGCTTATTTTCAATGTATTCTCCCAGAACTCCAATATCTTACTATGTGCAAAAAAACACTGGATCTTTTTGGAAGCACTTTGCCTTCGCATCAAGAGGAGGTGGTGTATATAGGTGGCACGTGTGGTACAAAGACATGCAAACCATTGCGATTGAAGTTGACATCTCATCTGAAGATGTGCCTGTGGAAGCCTTGATGGTTGATGATGGGGGAGAACCTCAGGGTTAGGGACAGTGTAAGCAGGAGGTAGACATGATGCAGACACAGAACAATAGCATGGACACATTTGAAAAACTCCCACAAACCAATGTCCGAAAAGGTGGTGAATGGTTCTCATTTTCTCATGGAGAAATCCCTATCTGAGAAAAAGGAACAAATCCGTTGTTGTTTGCAGTGACATGCAACCAGCAAAATATATTCAGGAAAGAAAGGAAATTCACCAGAAGCTAGCAAGAATGTGTGACATTATTTGCGTGTGTCAAACAAAATCCTTTTTATACATTTGATTCAAATTGATTGCGTTGAAGGGCTCTTAATTTAAACCTTTTCACCTGCATTCTGTGCTATTGTTGGCCTCCTCAAGATGGCTGCACTTATATTTCCCCTCTGGATGCATCCTGTGGCCTGAGCCTGCTCTCTCTCCATTGGCTGTCTTCTCACACACCAGCCAATCTGTGGAACCGAGAGGCAGGAGCTGGCCCTTTAGATCAATGCCTGCATCGAGGCCTGTATGAGTTCTTCTCGTTTCATCCAGACTTGTGGAAAAAAGCTGATGCCTGCATTCCGGCAGCCCTGTATATACGCTCCTCTACCCTGCCCTCAAGTGTGCCTCCTATGATGCCCGTAAGCCTGTGGGTGGCTCCAAGATTGCTGCGCATAACGCTGATCATCAAAATGCATTTTATCTGAGAAAAAGGACCAAATCCCTTGTTGCTTGCCGTGACATGCAACAAATGAAATATTTTCAGCAAAGAAAGGAAATTCACCAGAAGCTAGCAAGAATGTCTGAATTTTATTTGCGTGTGTCAAACTAAATCCTTTGTATACAATTGATGCAAATTGAATGCTTTAAAGGGCTCTTAAATTTACCTTTTTGCCTGCTTTGTGTGCTATTGTTGGCCTCATCAAGATGGCCGTATTTGTATTCGCCCACTAGATGCATCCTGTGGCCTGAGCCTGCTCCCCCTCCATTGACTGGCTTCTCGCACATCAGCCAATCGTTGGAACCGGAAAGCGGGAGCCAACCCTTTAGACCAAAGGCCCACACCTAAGACCCTGTCTGTTCCTGTCCATTGCCTGACCGGGTCTAGGGGCACTCTACCCCCTCAACAAGCATGCACTTTAGAGGCTGAGCACCACAACCATGCCTCCCAGTCCACTGAATAACATAGGATGACAAGTAGATGTGATTACTGAACTACGGCCTGTAGAAACCTCCCAAAGGCTTGCCTTTGCCACCCCTGACAATCATTTACTTCTCTGAAGGTCAGCCTCCACAACCCTATGCGCATATACTCTACCTACACTACCTTAGCGGTTCCACACCCCACTCCTTATCTGTACTTGTGATCACAATACCTCTTGCTAAAATCGAATTTAGCTGTGTGCACAGCCTGCATTGTTTATTCTGTTTTAGCCTAAAATAGAATTTAGCGGTTGTCACAACCTGATATAATACCACAAGTGTTGCAGATAAACCCCATCTTTGGGTGTTCCTTCACTCTTGTGAAAATCTTGAGCGTGATGTGCTGAAGACTTTCCCCCCAAGAGCACAACCTTCAGAACTAAATACCCCTGTCAGGCTGGGGGCTTGAGTGAAAAGGCTGGAGCAGCAGCAACAGAGATAGAGGAACAAAAAATAATGCAATAGTTCAGAACATGCAGCCAAGAAAATGCTGGAATACAGCAATTACCACCCACGACCACCCACTCTTACCTGCTCCGTGAAGAAGGCTTTCAGTAACCTACTTGTTATTTAAGGAAGGGATAACAGGGTTCGGTGAAGAGTGAAAAAATCCCAAAGTGTTCAAAAGTACTCCAAAATGTGGAAGCAGCAGAGCATCCCAAGTGTTCAAGAGCAATCCGAAATGTAGAAACAGCAGAGCGTCCCAAGTATTCAAGAGCAATCCAAAACATGGAAATAGCAGAGCGTCCCAAAGTGTGTAAAAGCAATCCAAAATGTGGAAACAGCAGAGCGTTCCAAACACAGAAACCCAATGAGCTCCGGTGAAAAAAGCACCCAACTTGAGCACCAGTATGTTGAAGAATCTCCAGTGGCTGGTGAGTCAAGGGGAGTTAAGGGAAGTTTGCAAAAAGTGAAACCAGGGAACACAGCGTTCAGCTCACGCGAGTCAACACGAATAGTTCAAGGGTCCAAGGCGTCACAACAGAATGGATTAGGAAAAGGAATGGATGCAACATAGCCGAGTTCAGTAATCCAAAAGGGAGGCAGCAGAGGGAGACGAGCGTCGGGAGACCAGAAAGGGACAAGGCAGATGCCGGGTCTTAAAAGGTAAGCCTGGTCGAAACAACAGAATGCAGATACCTGAATACAAATGCTCGTAAGTACTACAGTTAGGGAGAACCCCATGAATGAAGCAACGGGTATTAAATACAGAAGTCACGGAAAGACGCAGAACCGCATTGCGTGGATGTCACGTGACTATAGGAAAAAGGGATTGATGGGAAATGTAGTCTTAACGGACTCCGTGTGCCGAATAACGCTGGGACAGACGCCAGGGTAGCCTCCAGATTTTATTAGGCTTCCCTCGACATTGCCAGCTGGGAACCCAGGATGTGACAGTGGTGTGAACATATATACGCTGCCTGCTATGATATGATTGGTTATTTATAACACGCTTAATAGCCAGATGTTTCTAAGCGTGCACCCGGGGATCGAACATGTGTTGCTCCGCCTCGTAATGAGGCCCATTGTGTATGTTTTAACAATTGGGTGAAGTGTATTTATCTTACATTGTTTGTGTTTATTAATAGTTGAACATTTGTTTTATGTGGAAAGCTTATTGGTGCTAAACACATCAACATAAAACAAATTGAAACAATATGCTTTTCATCACAGGTAGTTGTATAAATGCCATATCATATCATATCATATCATAGTTGTTAGGGAGATGTATCAGTTGTATGCTTAATCCCCTCTCCTAGTCAGACCCCCAAAACATGTTGCTGGACTTCTGGACCTTTTTTTTGTCCTCCTGTATGAGGGAAGCCTTTTTCCCCTCATTCAGTCTTAATTGCTCTACCCATGGGAACTTTCTTCTTTCTGTGTTACCTTATTTCACAAAGCCTTGCTTTTTTCTATGTCTCTTAAAGGCATCGCAGCAACAGTACCCTATGTGCAGTGTTTCTGGGGACCCTCTGGGTTATCCATTGATATTCTTTCATTTTTCCTTAGGAAAGAGGGATGCTTTGTGTCCTTCCCAAATCTTTAACTTATGAGAGATTAGCACACCCTACCTCATGTGGAGTGGTAAGGGGATACCTAATATCTCCCTGCTCTCTGCTCCTGTAACCTTTTGGTTACAGTGACAACCCTATAGTTATGGTGGCAGTGGAAGTGTTCTCCCAATGTGTGTGCACTTTTACGCTGCAGACTGTATTCACAGCCCCGGTTATGCACAAAAGGGTCACCTATGTTCTAACATGGTGGTTTCTTTCTTTTTTTGCAATTTCTCATGTGGTTGTCCTTTGTTAGCCCCTGTTCTACCATGCCCGGAGGGAAAGGTCTGAATGTGAGTTTTGCCTTTGGCGGGAACCCTTTGTGTCCTGCCAAGGCTTGTGTGTCTGTCAAGGCAAGAATCAGGGGAGGAGACCGAAACTGCCCTGTTCTTTGTCTGCTGGAGTGCATGAATAAAACCACTTTCCACTGGGGGGTTGGCTATCCTGATTGGACAGCCACCCACCCCTTTCTGTAAAATACTGTTAGAGTTTGCAGAGGAATGAATGGGAAATCCTAATAATAAATAATAATAAAAAAGTGAGGTTCCTGAGGCAGAAGGCAGGTCAACCACCAGAACAGAAGATCCAAAGAAGAAGACAACCAGAGTCGCCGGCAGACCCTCCCGGTAACTGTGAAGAGACCACTGTTGTCCTGACCCCATTTGCTAATCAACAAAGGAGCCACTAAGAGGACAACTCCTTCTGTTTAGCTGGTGGGACCAAGTAGCCAAAAGATGAGCTGCAGAACAGGCCATCCCCTGACATGCTGTGACCTTCCAGGACTGCAAACCATGAATAACAGGGGACTTCTGACCCAATTGCAGTGCATCGTCTAGCAGTGAACGAATCTTCCCAGAATTTTGGTGATATATAGTTGGACCTCTAGAGACAAGATCCTACTTCTCATACTCCCCTCACCGGAGTGCAGGATTGCAGAATCAAAGCAGAACCACTGAGCAGTAACCGTTCACTGTTGCAGCATGTAAATAGGCAGCACAACTGCAGACCAACGTGGGAGATCGAGGAAGTCCTTGCTGAGGGTCCTTTCTCATGACTGCTGCTGTGACATCCCTTCCAGAGTCCCTCCTTTTCATCACCAGGGCGAGGAAACAGGAGACTGAGTCCATCGCTGCTGTACCGGAAAGAATCCAGCTGCATTTTCTTCAATGCTCCTAATGTACTGTGGGGCTCAAGGTAGTACTTACCTCAAGCTGAATTGTCACTCCTGTGTGACTGGAGCACAATTATAGGTGTTTCAACATTCACCCATATCCTTTACTCAAGTTTAACAGCTCGTGCACCCAGAGGAGTCCTTTCCGAGGCCTTATAAACCAGTGTCCCAGTTAGGAACAGAAGAGCCTGTTTCCCTTTCTTCTCCCAGGAGTTACAGGACATTCACAGTCTAGATGGCCCTTGTCCACACAGCACATGCATAGACTGTAAAGAATGGAGGTGGGAATCTGTACTACTGCCCACTACATAGTTGGGGCAGAGGCACAGTGCACCCCAGCCAAGGCTCTCACTTGGTAGAAAGGCCGTGCAGCCATGCCTGAGACTCCAAGGAGGTGATGCAGGCTGGTTCTTGGGTACAGTGAATCCCATGCTCCCCACAAAAGAATGTCCACACAATGTGCTAGGTGCTACCCTAGTTCTTTTATTCACTAACATAAAGGGTAACAAGTCAGGTAGGTATATACAAATAAATAAGACTCACCTTGTACTAGAAATCTAAGCTGGTAACTTGACTTAATATATACAGTTCTATGTGATACCACTGTTACCCATGAATTCAATTGTAATGCAACAGTTGCTGCCAATTATGAAAACACATTTAAATGATTAGGCAAGGGGTAGCTTAATAATACATTACTGTAGTAAGGCAGGTACTAAACAGAACATAGAATGCTTTCTTTAGGATACAAATACAATAATGTATAAGGATCCCCCACCTGGGCAACCTGTCAGGGTATGTTCTATATTACAGCCCAGTCCAAATATGTTCATTAACAGTCTGCTTCCCTTTCTATAGATCCCATGCCCCCAATGCACCTGGGATGCCACAGGAGAACAGGGTCCAAGATGGATCTCGGACCCCTGGTTGAATCCCGAGAATGGAAGATGCAGGCAAAGTGGTGGAGTTTCTTGGCTTTACTCGATGAGTCTGCTCGAGGATGGACCCCCTTTGGAAGAAGGAGTCACTGGGATGTCAGTGTCGAGCAGAAGAAGGGAACGAAGCAGTGTCAGAAAGGCAGCAACGCAGGTCTGTTGTGGTGTTCTCCGATGTCGGGTTTCTCCACCAGCTGTGGATGTCTCATGAAGATGAAACTTTCTGTGGACCTCAACAAGTCTTTTCTGAAGAAGAGAAGCCCTCTGGTGGTCATTGATGTCTTTCGATGGCGACGGGTGCAGTGACAAAAGTAGGTGTGGGGTTTTGGGATTTCACAGATCACAGCCTTTCAGTTCTTCGGGGCTGCAGCCACAAACACTCCTCTGGGCAACGCAAAAGGACTTCTTGGCATTAAGATGTCCAGGCACTCCTCTTCTGGACCCACAAAGATCCCCTATCAGATGACATACACATAGGACAGGCTTCCAGGACACTTCGGGTGAAGAGCAGCAGTTGCACTATGTTCCCTTGTAGCTACGGGATGATGTTGGCTATCCAGGTCCTCATTTGTTCAGTCCTTGAGTCAGCACAGCAGTCTTTGGACTTTGGCAAAGAGTGGCAGCCAAAGACTTCTTCCTCCAGCTGGACTCCAGGATTCCAGCTTAAAATGACTTCAGCTTCTTGCTTCAGATTTCTTGTTACAACTTCTGACACAGAGGTGAGTGTGAGATCCTCTTTTATACAAGACACTCTCCTTTCACTCAGGCTGATCCAGGCTCAACCAGCGAATTGCACACAAGTGCATTCATGTATCTAGACAGCACCAATCAGTCTCACAGGTATTCAGACCATTCCCCCCAAACCAGATACCCATAGCAAAGGGTGTGGATTTGAGGCAACTCTCCAGCCTTTCAATGCACTACACTGCATTTATTCTAGTTTCATTCAGGGCTGGCTCGAGCATTGTATCACACAGCCAAAACCATAAACACCCACAACACAGAATGCATATTGACTACTCACTCCATTCAGGCAGGCTCCACTGAAGGGGTGTACCCACAACAAGCAGCCCCTGGGAAGTGTGATGATTCTAGTGAGATCATCACTATAACCCTGGATTGGGCCTCCTCTCATGTGGTCAGGGGAAGGCAGCCACTACCTAATCCTGACTGTGTGGATGGTATCTTGTGGGAGGATCACATGGGAGGGTACTCATGATAAGGGAAATTGGTGACCTCCTTATTTCATGACTCACCTATGCTTCCTAAAATGGTGATTGCTTATTGTAAAACTAGACCAACTAACATCACATTATCTCATATGGACTTCATTATCCATAATGCTTATGCTACTGGGGAATGGAAGAAGTGCCCAGAGGCAATTAGGATTCAAAGTGATGTTTGTCAAGAGGTTCGTTCTAGTTGTCATAGACCAAGGCACCTGAGTGGGTGGACATTTAAATCCCAAAATGAGGCCCAGGTGGAGCGAGAGAGCAGGAAGAATAGGAAGGTCATGTTGAAGGCAATGCAGGTGGTCTAGCTGCTGAAGCAGATATTATCTGTGGTGCAGGAGCAGTCATGGAAAGAAGAACACCAGTGGAATCCATCACAAACAGTGAAGGTGAACAGAAGTGCCAAGTACGCGCAGCGAGAAGCGGATTGTCAAGAAGAGGCTCAGCTGAATAGATGTGCTCCCAGCTCAGAATACAGCATGTTAGTGAGAGAGATGCCCCAAAAGATCAACAAAGCTGCCAGAGCTCCCAGAGAACAGTGAGCAACTCCCCAAGGGGACACAGAAGCAGGAGGGATGGCAGACGGGAGACCGACGAGCCGCCGCAACACATGACCATGAGACGGAGCTGCAGAAGAAAGTCAGTGAGTTGGCTAGCTGTCAATGCTGACCCCGGGGCACTCTGCATAAGAAAGTAATTGAAGTTTAATGATTCTACATACCGAACAGTTAATGAAAGAAAACTGAAATCACGTAATTTTGAATACCGAACAATTAATGAAAGAAAGCAGAATCTTCATAATTGTAAATAGCAAACAATTAAAGAAGCAGAGCAAAAGTGGCAACTACAATTGGGGAATGCTAACAACCTACATTGCCAACAGCCAAGAGGATTTGAGAAAACTACAGTAAACCAACAAAGGCATACATCCACTTTCAGGAGAAACGCGTCGTGTGGAGAATCTTGGAATCAATTTTGCCAGCAAAACTGAATGTAGTTGCAGGAGTTTTCTTCCTGGCAGGTGAGTATACCTGTAAAGGGATTATAATAGTTTGTCCTCGCAGGCGAGTATACCAGAAAACATGAATATGGTTTGATGAAATATATCTGAGGTAAAATGATGTGGTGGAAAGACATTTGTTGAAACAAATAACATTTAACATTATCATTTTTTTGACAAAGCTGTGCTACCCTGACAAAAATAGTTTATTTGAAGAAGGAGTGCCAAGTGAAATTATTGTGCTAACCTGACAAAAGTGGTTCATTTGAAGAAGGTGTAATCATATAATAACTGTTGAACATTTTTTAAAAGAACAATTGCTTTGGTTTTGTGGGAAAAGGCATTTGCTGTGTCCTAGGGAAAGACGCAGTAGTTGGAAGAGAAGTTTTGTGTTACCTTGAACAGAACTTTGTTAGAACCGAACTTTGCTCAAATTATTCCTGAATTGATCCAGGGGAAGGGAGTCCAACCCTAGTCACAAGGAGTGCTTTCAAGAACCCTTAAGTTTGAATTGATCAATTGTTTTGTTGAGCTATAGTTAGCCATACATCCCATGTATAATTTGGTTGTGTGTATTAGTGTGAGGGTCAGAAACTTTTTGGACACTAGGTCATTTTTCTTTAGTCATAGTTTGCTAGTCAGGGCCATCCTGTTTAGGTTAGGGAAAGAAAGGCGTTTATCTCACCCTTTTTTAATAAAACGTTTGCGAAAACTACAATGTTGCGCCCATCTCGCACTTCTGCCCCTCACAGAAGGCTCCAGCCAGTCTGGCTGGAGGCAGCCCCAGGTCCATATATGGTCCTTCCAAACATTAACCATTCAAGGAGAAGGGAATAGAGCCAAGGCTGTTCATGACTTTGAAAAACAGCGAGGAAAGGCAAAGGAAACCAGGAGGCCACTGTTAAGGTTTCTAATCAGGCGTCACACACCGGACCAGGACCCTTCCCCTTAACCTAGGATGTAGTGCTCAATTAGAATACTTTTTCCTAGAATTCAGATTGAGCTGGCACCCAGCCCGTCTCACAACGCCTTTTACAAATACCCCGGTCACAATGGACCATGAACCAGGCCAGTTGGTGAGAATACAGTGTTTATTTATTTTAAATTCAAAGAAAATCTCACAATTTTAATATTGGATAGCAATCAGCAATGGGGTGAACTGATGAAATATCACTTGGTTGACCTTCTACTAGAACATATCCAAAGCACAGACAAATAGGATCAATTTTACTGTTCTGGTAGATAGCACCCAATTTCCCCTTGTAATGCTCCATCATACCCCAACTATTCAAATTGTGAGTGTATAGAAAGGAGCAGCAAGGAGTCAGGGATACTTGGCAGTAAACGGAATTAACATCCGTCCTGCCCTCACGAAATGGGAGGAAAAACCTTTGCAATTGCATAAATGACACTCAGAATTGGTAAATAATTAATTTAAATGTGCGGTTGAATAAATGAGGTAAATATGATTTATCACAATATCAGGGATGTAATAACACTAGCAGCTACAAAGCAAAGTATCAACAAAGGGCATACAGTTCAGAAATCAACTTGAAAGAAAGACACAATGCAGTCGAAATCACACGTTGGAAAGTTGCATTTTCTGCTTTTTACAGGTTTAAATGTCAAAAACGTTTTATTTTAAAACAGGTTAAATAGACACAATCATAATGCGGTTTTTGGGCTGGGTGGTAAATGCACATCGCAGGGATAATATAGAAGTGAAAGAGTGACTCTAGCTGAATAACTGGATGAGATTTTCAATGTGGAAGGAGAATCGGTTTTGGGAAAACAAAAGCAGTTAACAGAAAAAATCGGTTTGGAAAGAAAGGACAAGTTTTAGATTATCAAGAAGATAGCGCTGCTCATGAAACAGGTTAAGCGGCCGTCTTAACCGCCTTCACACTGAGTGTCTCTTTATGTGGAAATTAATTAAATTATTCAAAATATGACTAAGGACTTTTGCAAGACAAAAATGAATGGAATAATTGTGCTAACACTAGAAAATCAAGAACAGGATGCACAGAGAATTCATACTATCTTAAACAACTCATCCGATTATGGATGGGAATACTTAGAGGGTGGAACCAAGACAAGGTATCAAGATAGGGTAGGCTATGTGTTATTATGGGATGGGGAGATACTAACAATCAGCGCTGGAGTTTGGGATTTGGGACAGCCAACCGGGTTTCTGGACTCAAGGCAATATCTGGTCACTGGTCACCGCAGGGCTCTCCTAGCAAAAGACAGCTTGGCAAAGGTCTGGTCACGGCACAGCAACACCGCAGCTGGATGGAGTGGGTAGCAGGGCAAGCAGGCAGCACTGGAAAATCCCAAAGCGGATTCAACCACCTTTCCTCTTTCTCCCTGAATTTAGTGTGATTTTGTTATGGGGTTAGGTCTGTAGGACTTTGTTCCGTCCTTCTTATAATTTTTTGTGATTTTCAGCAAGAAATATTTTACTTAAAATTCTATAACTTTATACATGGGTACATATTATCATAGAGCATATTTTCATTACTTTTTAAAGTTCCACCATATGTACTTTTCCCATGATTCACATTTTCCTGGCGTTTACATATGACAAATGCTATGGACAGCCATGATATCTTGTTTTAAAGCCACAGAAATTACACTTAAACTGTAAAACCTTTATTTTACCGGTTGTAGAAATAACAGTCTTAAAGTGTATTCATTAAAATAGTCTTTTGAGCTAGATGGGCTGGCCATCATCCTCACAATAAGGGCATGCTTCCACGCCTGCTTTGGAGTTGGCTTTGAATCCCCACAGTTGAAATTGAGGGGAGGTGTTTTTTGCAATTTCACACCTAAGTGTCCTGGAATCTATTGTAGCAGGCTAGAGCCCATACAGAAAGTCTGACGAGCATGTTACATTCTCCCCATTAGTCCATTCAGAGTTTCCTAGTGGCTGGCCCTTTGTGGGACAGCACGTTCTGCTCTCAGAAAGCAAATGTCGTTTGAAGCCAAGGGCCTAAAAACCTATTTTGCTGGTTCCCCAGTATAGCAAATGCATTTTTTTCCTGAGCCAAAAACAAGGCTGTTGGAATAAAACATTATATTAGATTTCAAACAAAACCCCTCTTACATGTCTAGGCAAGGACAGTGCCTTATTCAACATTAAACGTTTAAAATAGAATTTTTTCTTGTTTGCAAAACCAACACTTTTTACATTTGGTGAATTCTGCTGGGATGTCACTTTCAAGTGTGGCTTTCTTACATCCAATTTCTGAATCTTTCCAAAACCCCAGTCATGTATTCAATGCACAACCATCTGTCAAAATAACGATCCCTTGAAACTGACATATGCACAGAGAGATAGGGTTTCTTTTGAAGAATTGATCTGGGGTATTTTGTAGCACAAAGTCAAGCGTTTTTCCGTATGACTAGGAGTAATGTTGTTTGTGATTTTACAGATTTTTCTTGCCACAGACTGTCATTCAGTGAAAAATGCTTTCTTTTGCTGTGGCACAACCTGAATATGGCTGGGCATAGCTGGGTCTCACTGGATCAGGAATGTGTATTGTTAAACAGATGAAAAAGAGCATCAGGGCGGCATCATTTTAAATGTAAAATATTTCCTTTTTCAATGGGGAATTCTGAGCTAGCAGCAAAGCAGCGCTGCTTTTCAATTCTCTTCTTAGGTGTGCATAAGGAAACACACCAGTCTTTCTAAGTGTGTTCCCTGTTTCATCTTGCCACATAGGTGCTTGTCAAAGAGAGCGCAGCCATTATTTTGGTGACTGCAAAACGCAGTTTTACAGCAAGGCGATAGTGCTCAACAGTGCCAGCGCAGCCATTTTGCTGGTCACTGCCGAAGTGCAGATTGGTGATTGAGGGGAATTCTGCTGGGTGGCTAAATGTATCCCACACCACCAGTAGCCATCTTTCCTTGGTATAGGAACCCATTGAATCCTATGGCAGGTCATGGGTGTCTCAAAATGGAGGATACTCAGAGCCACTGTTAAGTCAGCATGTAGCCCTCCAACACATACCCTGCTCTGTGGGCAACACACATGTGTCCAAACACATACATTAGGGGTACAAGGTTGTGCCCCTACCAATGGGTGCCCTCAGGGTATCCCATTTGTACTGTTCACTAAAAGGTAACAATGAAGAGCTGCACTGTCATGGGTCCAAACTGGACTCATGTGCAGATGAACACACAGAAAACACCAGCATAGAAGTGGTAGTACAAGGAGTAAGAGGTACTGTCCCTTTAAATGTATTTCTAGCATCGTAGTTGCCCCCCCTACAGACTGAGGTTGGGGTGGGCTGATCACCTACAAGATGGTCACTCTCATCCATATGGTCAACACACCTTCTGGAAAGGCCATTTGCATTATCACGACTCTTACCTGGACTAAGCTGATGGATCACCTGACCAGATTGGGGGTTTCACCCTTTATCTGTATATGCCACTTTAAGGGCTTATGGTCATCTTTGGCCTTGAAGGTAGACCCTGTAAACTAAGGTCTAAAAGGCCTAAGGCTCCAAACTATACTAAAACATTTCTTTTCAACTGTCGCCCACCTAAGTTCTCTACATTTCAGTTGCCATCTGATGAAGATAATAGGATTCTCTCTTCATTTGTCATCCGACTGGGACAAGACAGCTCCAATTCCTGTGTCACTGGCATCAGTTTGTACAATAAAGGGTTTGCTGTAGTCGGAAGCACACACCACAGATGCCCTGCACAGACATTCCTTCAAGCTGTCAAAAGCCCCCTGGCAGTCTTCAGTCCAATGAAACTTCCTAGGCTGCTTGGGTGATGTCACAGCTGTCAGAGGGGCAGCTATTGTGCCATATTATGCCATGAAGGTTTTGTAATAACCAGTGAGGCCCAAAAAATCTTTCACCTGGGTGTGAGTTTCCCCTCATGTGCATCTTGTACCTTGCTAGGGAGAGGTTGTATTTGAACCCCTCATACCTCATGACCAAGGTAAGTAACCTTCCCCTGAGCTATCTGGCACTTGGTGGCCTTGATAGTGAGGTTGGCCCTTTTTGTGACCTGCAACGCCTTATCCAAATGAGTCAAATGCACTTCCCAAGTGGAGATGTAGACAACAATGTTGTCTAGATAAGCCACACAGAAGGTCTCTAGTCCACTGAGGGCATGATTCACTAACCTTTAGAAAGTGGCAGGAACATTCTTCAACCCAAAAGGCATGTCTCTAAAGTGGTAGAGCCCATCAGGGGTTGAGAAAGCCATGTTCTCCTTGGCCTGACCTGTCAGAGTGGTTTTCCAATAGCCTGATGTGAGGTCAAAGGTGTTTACACACTTGACAGAACCTATTGTGTCCACGAGCTCATCAGCCCTGGACAATTGGTGAGCAACAGCCTTAGTGACTGCATTGACTCCTCTGTTGTCCACACAGACCTTCAATCGTTGGTACCTGCCTGGGAACTGGCCTTGGGAAAAAGTACTACAGGGCTGGAAAATGGACAAGTTGAGGGTTCGATTACACCCATATCCAATATTTGGCGACCTCTGCCTGGATGTGGTTCTTTATAGTGTCTGACATCCTGTAGCATCTGCCTTTAGCAGGTACACCGTCACCAGTTTCAATGTCATGCCTGAACAATGGGGTGAGGACTGATGTCAGTGAAAACAGAGGGGCATAATGCTGATGCCAAGCCCTGCAAGCTCTCTGCTGCTCTGCTGTCAGATCTAGAAAGAGATGCACTCCCTCCACTGAGGCATTCTGAGGGGTGCACACTCAACAAATCAGGAAGGGGCTCACTCTCATCCTCCTCTTACCCTGACGCTAGCAGAAGGCACATGCTTCCTCTCTTCTGTGGTATTGCTCTAGCCTGTTAACATGGAAGACCTGAGGGGCTACTGAAGGGTTAACCATGTCAACCAGGTAGTGTACTTTGCCATTCTTGGAGATTATCCTGAAGGGTCCAGTCGACTTGTCTGCCAAAGCTCAAGGCTTGGTGGGCTCCATCAAAACGATCTCCTAGCCAGGAGTCCAGTCCACTTATGAAGATTTTACAGCCAGGCTGGCTTTTTGATTTTTGATTTGCTGATGCCTGGCCTGGCCCATCATCTGTGCCATCCTCCTACTGAGGCCTAATACATAGTCCCCAATTTGCTTGGCAGGAGATGGAGGTGTGGCTTCCAAGCCTTCTCTAATTAAGGCAAGGAGCCCCCTCACTCTATGCCCAAAGAGGAGCTCAAAGGGGCTGAAACCAACACCCTCCCGAGGCACCTCTCTATAGACAAACAGCTGGAATGGTAATAGAAGGTCCCATTTCTTTCTCATGGGCTCTTCTCAAGCACTCAACATGCCTTTGAGAGTTTTGTTAAATCTGTCAACCACACCATTGGCCTGGGGTGGTAGGATGTAGAAAACGTGTAAGTTACACCACACTCTTTCCACATTGCTTGCATGTGACTAGCATGAAGTTGGATCACTTGTCAGGGAACTCTTTAAGGAAACCCACTCTGGTGAAAATGCCCAGGAGAGCCCTGGCAACTAACTTGGATGTTATAGCCCAAAGGGTTATATCCGCAGGGTAGTGGAATGATCAACTAGTACCAGGAGGAACCTGTGGCCACCTAATGAAGGAGGGTCGAAGCAACCAACAATGTTGATGCCTACCCTCTCAAATGGTGTGCCAACCACTGGCAAGGGCTGTAGTGGGGCAATTAAACTGCCTCCAGTCTTGCCTGATAACTGACAAGTAGGGCTGGTTTTGTAGTGGGCTTCCACTACTACTCCCATCCTGCACCACTAAAAGTGAGCTGAGAGCCTTTGCTTGGTCTGAAAGGGACTGTAGACCATGGGTACAACCAACCTTTTAACTGTACCAGGTACTGGCTTAGTAGGCTCACAATAACAGAGGTCACCCTCCCAATACATATTAAATGGCCTAGGCACTTCACTTGGTGCCTGGGCCTGGGCCTGTCTTCTCAGACCCTCAAGATGGTGGCACTCTATTTGACCCTTATATAAATACCACTTAGAGAGCCCACCTTCAGCCAGCAGGCACTGAACTCATGGTGATCGTCTGGGTTGAACACCTCTCCCTCAGGAGGGTGCTCAGGCTTTTCTCACTCAGGAGTTGAATCTAGTTTCACCACTGGGCGTAGTCACTCGGGAGCTTAGTTTACAGTGGGCACTGCTGAAGCAGCAGGTAGAGAAGGGGCACCCTTCACACAGATGGTCTTCTTGCGATTCCTTCTTGTCTTGGGTTTCCCCTTTGGCTAGAGTAACTATTAGTCAGACCCTGTTTGGCCTGTAACCTAGGTACTGCAGCAAAATCCAGAGCTGGCCCATCAGGGACAAAAGCCAACTCAGCCATTTGCCAACAGCACCCGGGCAGTCACATTGGACCACATTATAAGTTTGCTTGTATCCTGGCGGCAAATCTTAAAGAATACCGGTAAACTGTATCACCATTACCCGCATTGGCGGAATTACAAGTGGATTATGAGTGCCGGCAAGGGTGGTAAATCCCCATTCTGGTAATACTGGCTATTTTCTGCTGGTAGGGTATTGGAATTACCACCAGCTCTTAGCTGGAAGTCTTCCTACACCCCACTAGCATATTTGTTCTTTGCCGGTTCAGAAACATGCGGCTATACAGTAATACTGGCACGTTAATTCCACACCGGCAAGGTCATTCTGAGGCCCATTGTATTCTACAATGACAGGAAGTTTGGCTGTCTTGTCATCAATCTGGATGGTGACTGGTGGTTCTCAGAGGAACACCTACATAGTCCTCTGGCCAGAGCAGGGTCCTGTCCACCACTGTCATACTAGTCCCACCGTTTCTCAAACCAGTGGAGTCTGGTCACTAATGAGGATACTAATAAAAAATCTCTGGGTAATTAGTGGGATATTATTCAGCACTTCTGAGTACTGATCGCAGGCCCTAAGGGAAACCAGGGAAATCTCTGCAGGAGAAGACAGTGGCCTCCACCTTGGGCCTAGGGTTAGGGTAGGTCAGGCTGACAGCCTGGATTCCAAGTGCAGTACCTTTGCACTTGGGGTTACCCTTCCTGTGATCCTTGACCCACATCCCCAACAAGTAGCAGGTATGTGGGAAACTGAATTAACATCACTGGGATTCTGCTTTACGGCATGAGGATCACTACTCTTTTTTCTACCCTCATTAGACCTATACCTACGAGATTTGTGGAATTTAGGAGAGTGAGGTTTTGGTTTATTTGACTGTGGGTGCCTTTTGTACTCCATGGGTTTCGGAGGGGTCCCCTTTTCTTGCTCCTTGTCCTTCACACTTGGATCCGTAGGGACACCCTGTGGGAGACTCACTTGTCAGCCAGCTTGGCCAACTTAAAGGGATCTAAAATGTTCTGGTCAACAATGTGCTACTGAAGCTCTGGTGAACAAGCTTAAGAAAAATGCTAAAAAACTAGAGGTGAGATCATTCAAAATAATTCCTCTAGCCACTGGAGAATATCACTATCCTCCACATACACACCAACCACATCTTTCTTAAACTTGGTAGCAGAAGGACTGACACTCTCAACTGGTCTAGCTGTAGTCTCAACCTTAGCTTTCTCCATCCTGATTATTTGATGTTCAGTGTCTCTGTCTTTGAGTATTACTTGTGCCAATTCCTACTGCTTTTTGTACTGACAGGCTAACTTTTCTCTTTCTAGAGCCAATTTTAAAAGTTCAAGTTTTAGGGCAACCCCCTGAAGAGCAATGTTGAGTTTGGGAATATAAGTGGCAGAAGAGGTGGCAATCCCAGCAGTAGAATATGGAATATCAGCAGGGTCAAGGTCCCCATTGGAATCTCCCCCTTCATCAAGAGTATCACCCTCAGTCTGGTAGCAATAAGGTCTGCCCTAGATGTATCCTCAAAGTCTAATTCTATCTCTTAAAAACACGCTGTAGAGCCTCTAAGCTCATTCTAGCCAATTTACCATTTGCAATAGGTTCCATTGTTTGTAATTATGTCTTTATAAGTGTATATATTGTGCAACTAGCAAGTTTAAACTCTGCATCCTAAAACCAGCGTTCCCACTGATCTGTCACCAGTGTAAAGACTGGAGGGTTGTATCTATATTCATGCCCACTATATAGTTGGGGCAGAGGCACAGAGCACCCTAGCCAAGGCTCTCAATTGGTATAATGGATGAGCAGCCAGCATCATGGATAACAGGAGGGCATGTTCAGGTAACATTGCATTACATCATTCTTAATGCATGTGTGCTTGATGCATGATTGTGAAAAATGGCTGCTGTAAGGCTTTGTCACATGTTTTTGCAGTGATACAGAATACCATGGGACGTCCGCCATGCACACTTTTGCATCTGTAGTCCCCATGCCCTCTGCCACGCACTGACCATCCTCTCACAGATTTGAAAGCACAGTTCCTGGTGCAGGTGATGAGGGAATCACATCATGCCAGCTCAGTTAGCAGGTAAACATGCGCTATGTTTCACATGTTGTGTGGGTGTTATTGCTCACCATGGAATTTGCATGCGGAGCACATCTTGACATAGTTGTGGCTTCGCCTTGTGTCGTGGGGAATATCTGGACAGATGTGTGCCTGTCCACATGCATGTGTGTGTATGTGCAGTAAGACTTCTATGTGTGTGCATTCTTTGGGTGGATACACTTAGATGATTTATGTCATAATTTGAAGTGAATGTATGGCACTAGACACACTTTTCCCATTGGGAATGTTTCATTGAGTCTGGATGTAAAGACTGATTGATGGCATGCGTTAACTGTGCATCTGCATGGCCAACAGTGATGATGTGTGCTTACTGCCACCCTTCTTCTCCTCCTGTCCACATGTTTGCTACCATGCCCTGCAGGGGTACTCCATGTGCACACTTCTCTTTGACCTGTGGCACTTCACAATCCACTCCCTTCAGCACTTCCATGACCTGCCCAGACATGCCACTGTTCTACACAAGCCACAAACATTGATTCTCATGTATCATCATCCTCCGCTGCAGCGCTTCAAGATATACACTATGATCATTCTAGCCTCTTGTGTGCATTGACTCCACAGGACATGTTTATCGCACTTGATTCATGTCGGGTTACACAAATATGTGCATGTGTTCCTGTGACTGACTGGTTCTGTGTTACACAATGAGGACACTTTTATTACAGTGTTTGATTTTGCTGGTTATCTGCACCACAGTGTTTTACATATCCTTTGGTTTTGAATCATTCTTCATGTCTTCTGCCACTGTCAGGGAGTGAATATTGCGGGCCCACATAGTACACCAATGCATGTGTATGATCCTCCACTCCCCACAGCTTATCTTCATCTATTCTCCCCATGTGAGTTGTAATTGAACCATGGAATCCATGCATGCTTCCTGTGACATTTATTGTGTTCTGACCTCTGGGCCAGTACCTCTCCAATTTTTCACAGAATAAAATGTATTACAACCACTCATTGATACAATAAATCTATTTTAATTGTTAACAATCGTACATCGCCAACATGTGTTTCAACCCCAAACATACGGGTCTTCCTCGTGGCTTTATCCACCTCATAACAGATTCAATTTATAAGATCATTGAGAAACAATTACAATTATATACAGACCAATGGCAAGCCAAAGATGCGTCACGTCGCAGGGGAGTGAAGAAACAGTAAATGTACAGTACATCCTGAAGAAAGCAAAAGAAAAAGGAAAAGAGAAATACAGTTCAACTGTTGGTTCACAACTATTTAAGTTCCTAACATTACTTATGTATATATGAACCATTTTTGGTCTAAATGTATTAAAGTATACTTGACAGTTATCTTCATCAAACTCTGTGGCAATGCCCACCACCAACACTCTGTGGATTTTAAAATATAGAATTGACCTATATTCTGCTAAGGTGTTCCCAGTGTGTGCCACCAACACTCTGTGTATATTAAAACTATAAACTTATCGGACACCCTACTATACAGATCCCAATAAGTAGTCACTCAAAATATCGGGGGAGAACTGTTTGTCTGTCTCTCTTAACACATGTTCAATTCCCTCTATCATAGTGTGTTTCAAACTTGCATTCTACCAATAATTCAACATAATTATAGTAATGGATAATTCATTTGATACATTGAAATTCTAACAAATATGTTAATCTTTCTTGTAAAGAAAATTCTTACCTAATGTGTCTAGTTTTGAACCACTGTTGTGTATGACTAACAATCTTCAAAAGATTTCCCACTTCTTATTACCTAATCACAAAATGTATAGATCCTCAGGTCAACTTTCTAGTTGCCCTTCCAATTTCTATTGTATTATCAACAAACAGGTTAGCCGAGTCCTTGTCATCATTATGATAACTTCTGATCAATTTGTAAATATAGTAACCTGTCTTGTCAGTCCTAAAACAGAATTCCCGTAATCAAGCCATTGAGCCTCTAGCTCATTCCAATCATCCACATACTTTTTTAGCAACTACTCAGTTTACAGATTGACTTTAACAGTAACATTTGGAATTAACACCATAATAAATCCAGCCATTTGCTCTAGAAGTAATGAACTCTCATGCACACTCCTCAATTGTCCGTTCTACTAACCTTTAAACTCTCCTGGCGGTGCCCTGTTGCCCATTATCAATCTACCTATGAAGAGGTTCCTTACACTATTTCTTTTACTTCATAAGATTTTGTTATCACTGAGGGGATTCCCTGCTAATTCATTGCGGGTCAGCCCATTTAGCCAAATGTATTCCCAGTCAGGTATTGTGATGGCCAAACAATGTATAACTGATGTCAGGAAATATATGTTGAAATAATCATTAAGATGCATTGGTGGACATTCAAACACATTCTTTAAAACCATAACTAACACCTCAAATCTTCACAACCAACAAAATTATCGCTTGACATTTATGACTACATTCTTAAACAACACCCCTTAATACATGTTGTTATCAATCAGGCACATTTTTCATGTATCAAGTTTTTACAATTCTACCTTTACACTAAGATTAGCTAGCTTACAAACACAATCCCATCTCTTGGTATGAGTTAAGGCCTTTCAGTACTATTCTGTAATGACAGATCATGTTTTCTTCCATTCTCCTGAGCTCTTTCTGTCTATCACCACCCCTAGGGGTTTTTGTTACTGTTTTAAGGCCTATAAACCTCATTCTAACCTTATTATCCATCTGATGACACTTTTTCCAATACTCTGGCAGCTATAATCTCACATCTTCTTATTCAATGTATTCCTATGCTTTGTAATCCTTACTCAGAGTTCACGTATTGTGCTCCCTATATATTTGGTGGAAATCCGACCAGTAATTTTGTTGGAAATAACTGAAATGTAGTGTCATTGGCTTGCGGTATGGCGGGCTGACGGAGAAGTTTGTACGCGGCCGGTGGTTGGCTGGAGGGAAGCGGGGTGTACGTCAACATTTTTTGGGAAAGCCGCCATGGTGGATCTGAGGACAGTGCGGCGGCAGAAGGTTCTGGAAAATGTACTGTATAGAATGCGTTGGCGGCAATAAGGGAGTGGACGGGTGGGGCAGTGAGAAGTGCTTAATGTGACATATGTAGGCGAGTACTGTGTGTGGTGATTGGAGGCAGCTTTCGTAACAGCCCCATAGCTGCTGCCACAACCTGTTTGCGGCGACCTCTTTTCATGGTGAGTGGGGGCAGGTGAATTGCAGAAGGGGAGTGATTTCCACATGAAATAGGTTGGGGGAGCGCGGGTGCCTGTGCGCTGTGGATAGAATTGTGGTAGTTGGCAACTTGGTGGCATGCGGGGTGAATTAAGGTGCGGTGGGTCTTTGGAAGAATTGGACTAATGGGTGCATGCACGAGGCCATAGGCTGTAGAGTGTAGGGCATGCACTCAAGAGCGTAGGGCTGCAACATACCCACAACATGAAAGCATGTTTCACTCTACATTTGGTACAGGGTGCTGCTTGTATAGTGTGGTATCTGCAGATTGGTTGCAATAGGGCTAGTGTTGTGACCAGAATGTGGGTAGGTTGGCAGTGACACAGTACTTTTTCAATGGAAGTGGGGGCACCCATAATAAGTGTAAAAGTGGACAGCGTGCAGGGGAGAGTGTTTTCTTTGCACATTATGTTCACTGTTGAAATTAGGTGCTGCATAGCTGCATGGCAGTGCATATGTTGGGTAGGAGTGCTGGTGACAGTGGTGTGTATGTGGATGGTGGTAGTGGGTGCCATGGTGATATTTATAGTGGCATTAAATTGTTGTGGGTGTGTTCACAGCCTATGCTGTGTGCAGATTTCTTCAAGTTGGCCCAATGTTGTGAAAATGTTGTAGTAAGTGGCACAGCACTTTGTGAATGGCTGTGGGTAGTGGTGGCAGAGGCTGTGGTTTGTTTATGGATTCTGGTAATTGCGACCTGTTTTCATGCATGGGTGTTTTGTTTGTGCTTAATGTTAGCTGCCCACATGGCCATTCTGTGAAGTGGTGCAATTTGGTGTTGCTTATACACCATATTGATGTACAGGTTGGGTAGGAGTGCTGGTGGCAGTGGTGTGTATTTGGATTGTCGTACTTGCTGACATGGTGACATGCATGGTGGCATTACATTGCTGTGGGTGTGTTCAAGGCCTAGACCATTGGGTGCATAGCACAATACTTTGTGAACGGAAGTGGGTACACCCATAGTATGTGATTGAAAGAGCACAGGGATGCAGGAGAGATTTTTTGTTTGTACATTATGGTAACTGTTGCAATTTGCTGTTGCATAGCTGCATGGCAGTGCGCTGTGTTTGAAGATGCAGCAGTGAAAAGTCACGCCGTGTGGCCTCTGGGTGCAGTGTTTGTATTCTGTGAGTATGGTAGAGCTGCAGGTGTGTCCAAGGCCTAGACTATTGGATGCATAGCCGAAAGCCGTAGGCCATGCACTCAAGAGCCTAGGCCTTGAGGACACCCATAGCAGTAATGCATTGTTGAATGTGTATCAGTTAGAGGGTGGTGACATGTACAGAATGGCTGTGGAGCACATTTCAGCAGTTATGGCCCAGTGTTGCAACCAGATTATGGGTAGGTTGGAAGTGGCACACTACTTTGTGAATGTAAGTGGGTACACCCCCCCCCCCCTCCAGTGTGTGAATAAAAGGGCACAGGGATACAGGAGAGATTATTTTGTTTGTACATTATGGTAACTGTTGCATTTTGTTGCTGCATAGCTCCATGGAAGTGTGCTGTGCTTCGAGATGCTGCAGTGAAAAGTCACACAGTGTGGGCTCTGGGTGCAGTGTTTGCATACTGTTAGTATGGTAAAGCGTAGGGGTGAAGGGCAGCTTAAATGTGCTTGGATAGTGTGCTGTGTGCACAATGCCTGCTGAATGGGCAATGTTGTTAACATTTTGTGGTTACGTTGGCAGTGACACAATACCTTCTGAGTAGAATTCGGTAAGACAATAGTATGTGAATGAAAGGGTGTAGGGGTGCCGGAAACAGTACAATGTGCATACATTATGGTAACTGTTGCATTTATCATTGTGCATGTTCATTGCGGTTTGGAGGTTGGTTAGGAGTGCTTGTGCCAGTGGTGCGTATGTGCATAGTGGTAGTTGGTTGACATGCTGACATGCATGATTGCATTACAGTGTAGGGAATGTGTGCAAGGAGCACACATACTGGAGTAATGCAGGTTTGACAGTGCATGAGGCACAGGGTGGCGATCTTTGGAGAATGGGTGTGGAGCACATTGAGGGCATGCTATAGCACTACAAGTGAGTTGTGAAGTGTGTATTGTGAATTCCATGGTGGTGTTGAAAGTTGCAACGTGCTACAGTATTTGGTGTGCAGCTAGAAGTTATGCAGTGTGGCCACAGGGTGCAGTGTGTGAGTAATGTGAGTGCATAAGTGGGTGTGGTTGAAATGCAGGTTATATGTGGTTGGTTACTGTGCCGTGTGCAGAGTTATAGAAGTAGGCCCAATATTGTGCAGCTGTTGTGCATAGGTTGCCAGTGACACAATAGTTTGTGAATGACAGTGCATAGGGGTGGTGCAGCTTGTTATATGTTTGTGGATTCTGCTAAGTGTGTCATGTTTTTGTGCATGGGGGTTTTATGGTGTGTGGGAGTTGGGTGGAAGTGCTGCTACGTTTGTTGCATTTGTGCATAATGGTAGGTGCCCACACATTCGCTTGCTTGGATGTATAGTGTGCTGGTGGGTGTGGAAAGGGCTGCAATGTTGTGTGCATGACCAAAGGTGTGCTGGGTGTGTCTTAGGATCTTTGTGGATGCTGCAATCGTGCATTATTTAGCAGAAGTTTCTGGTGGAGGGGCTTTTCAATGAAACAGAACGTGCACTGAGAGTGTTCAACGGTAAATATGGAGTGCTGTATAGAAATGACAGTGTGCAATGCTTAGCCTTTGTATGCCCAATGGGGAGTGCTGCAAAAAGTGCCCTTTAATAGAGAAGAAGTATTGTCTCAGCTTCACTGGGCCTTGGGCCTCACTGTAATGGGAAAGCGCATGTACACATCCTGCCAGTATGAGCAGGGTGAAAAGGAAATTGGAATTGTGTGAAATAGGCAAGTAGGAGTTTAGGGCATGGTTCACAGGAAGGGGCAGTACCATTTTCTCCCAATACTGTGTTGTGAGGGTAGTTGAGATGGAGAGACACACAGTGCTTATCGTCAGTGATACCTTTGTGCGCCACTTGCACAGGTGTTGTGTGCAAAGAGGCATTGCTGTTAATTTCGGTTTGGAAGGAGTGGATGCTCTCTGGGCCTGTCAGGGTGACTGCAGTTTTGGCAGAATTGGTCGCCTTTGCAGATATGTGGCTTCTGTCACAAACATTGACTTTGTCTCGTGCTGCACTAGGGAAGTCTACATTTGGGTTACATGTCTTGTGGACGATTAATCCGTCACCTGAAGAGGTTGCTGACTGCAGTGATGCATATTTTTTCTAATGCGAAGGTCGTTTAATCATGCATAACACCAAGAGGAGTTTGGGTCCATGATGGTGTAATTTGTCCGCAGCCAGATGTCGGAAGGTGTGCTATAAACAGAATCATGCGTGAGTTTATGCTGACTACTGGTATGTTCTCCACCCAGTATTAGATCATGCGGTCGCCAAATATGCAGTGGTTCAGTAGAAATGGCATTTATTTGAGCGCCGTTGGCAATGCCGCTTTCTTTTACACTGTGCAAGAAGCATTGACCAGAATGTGGTAAAAATGTGACGAGAGACAAACAAAAACACATATAAAGAGAAAATAAAAAAAGGTTGCTGGCACGCACATTACAAAAACAAAACAAAAAAACACTTTCATACATCTACGATGGAATATTGAATCCCCTCCCCAGTTTGATATTGTTTACCCCCCTCAACCCACCACACTATCATGAAAAGGTAGTGCATTACGTGGTACTTTAAGGATTACACATGCCACATCCAGCGTGGCTATGTGGATGTACACGGATTGAGAAATCGTGCATACTTTCATTGAACTTTGTAGTGGACGTGCTTTGGAATGGCACGACATTTGTACTGTAAATGTGTAACAGTGCATTTCAAGTGTTGTACAAGAGTGACAGTGTTGGATTATGGCGGCTTCGATGTGACTGGTCGATGCGTGTGTGCCTTTTTACGCGTAACCCAATGAAGTAGAGCTGCAGAGAACATATTGGAAAGGGAAGAAGGACTGCTCCAGCTTTACAAGGGTATGGCACTTGCGCTACTTTGAGAGCCGCATGTTCCAAAATGTGCCCTTTACACCACCTTGCCCAATTGCCATGGCAGTGTGGGGATTAACCAATAAGGTAGTGTGGGTGTGGTTAACAGGAAGATGAGGTATAACTGGTGTACATTACATTCTGCATACTGAGGGTGGCTGACATGGCAAAACGCATTGTGTTGACTGCAGGTGATCCCTTTGTCATAGATCTGCACAACTTTGCCCTGCAAAGATACTTTGAAGGAAATTTTCCTTTGGAAGGAGTGGACGCATTGTGGAATGCTGTGTATGAGAGCAATGTCGCAAATATGCATGCACTTTGCAAAGACCTTGCCACTTTTCCAGTAGTAGATGTCATTGTCATCCATTACGGCGGCATGCGTATGGGTTACCTGCCTTGCATAGATTTGTTCCATAGACTGAGGAGATTGCCGAATGTCGTGAGGGTGCTTTTTCCCACCGCCAAGGTGCTTTTCTCATCCATAATACCATGTAGATTATGGCCTACTGCTCATGGTTGTTGTTCCAAGCCAGACAGAGGAAGGTATCTCATCACCAGAAGCATGTATACTTTTTTGTCCATCGTGGAATGTTTTTCTGCAACAATGACCGCATTAGTTGTGGAAATGCAGAGTGTTTTCAAGAAAATTGCATTTTGTTGTCACCAATTGGCAATGCAGTTTTGTTTGCTGGTCTACAGGCTGTGGTGAAGAGTTTACAGAGCAGAAGAAGTCACAAAAAGCCAATGAACACCGAAAAAAGGTGTTTCCATAGAAGCATGTAAACAAAAACAAAAAAAGTTGGCTCTATGAAGAGTTGCCCCTTACCAAGAACTACCCCTAACCTGGTTGGCAGTTATTCCTCACGCACGCACCACAAAAGCTACAACGGGGGATTTTGCGAGTGCCGGCCACAGAAATGGAACGGTAGGGATTGTCCAGTCACATGATTAGGGTATGCAACAATAGGTATAGGGACTCCTGCTTCACTCGGGCCCGGCCCTCAATGTACTTGGGGACCCAAACGTGCCACATTTGGTGCTTCTCACCATGCTGGCCTATGAAAATGGGACTGCAGCGATTGTCCTATCAGGTGGTACTCAGGCTGTGTGTCACAGGAAAACGCACCAATACGAAGAAGGACTCCTCCTGCTGTACTGGGGCACGGCCCACGTGGTTCTTGGAAAACAGCACGTGCCACATTCTGCGCTTCTTAGCATGCTGGCCAATGGCAATGGGACTATGGCCTTTGGCCAATGAGGTGCTCAAGGTGTACGTGCAGGATAGAGCTCCAATAGGGAGAAGGAATCCTTCTTTCTCACCGGGGCGTGGCCCTTGGGCTCATTGGGGAAAGGCACGTGGAACATTTTGGGCTTCTCACCATGATGGCCAATGGAAATGAGACTATGGATTTTGGCCAATCAGGTGCTCTGGGTGTGTGTCACAGGATAGGGCGGCATACAGTTTCACCATTACTTTGTGTGCTGTGGCTGGCGAGACGTACAGTTTTTGTCGTGGGTGATGGCTTTGTGGAAGATCTGTGTGTGTATGCTCCCCAAGAAGACTTGTCTGGCAATTCCGGTTTCGAGGGAGTGGATGCTTTGTGGTGTAGTGTCGAATCGTGCTGTTTTGGCAGACTGCTTCTAGAATGTCGATACGGGGCCTCTTTGTCAACTAACTGTACATTTTGTGATTGTGCACTTTGGAGCCTTCTTTTTGGGTTACATGCCTTGTTCCTGTGTGTTTAGTCAACTGAAGATTATGATGAAAGCAGTGCAGTGCACTATTCCTACTGCCAATGTGCTTTTCTCATGTATACCCCTGAGAATAGTGTGGAAGTATTCCAAGGTTTCCTGTTGCCAGCCAGAGGTCAGAAGGGGTCTCATCAACAGAAGCATGTGTGACTTTGTGAGTGCTGCTGGGATGTTCTCCTGTCAGAATGAGAACATTGGTTCATGATACATAAACCTTTTCAAGGCAAATGGCATGTCATTGTCGCACAGTGGCAATACAATTTTGTTTCACAATCTACAAACTGCAGTAAAGACCCTATTGTAAGAATGTTAGCTGACGTTCAAAACACACATTTACGTATGAAGACTGCAAAAAGTGTTTCCAAGTAAGCACCTTTACAAAAAAAACCTCAAAGGTTCTTTTAAGAGCCACCACACCTAACGACATCCACTCCGCTGGCTGATAGTTATTCCCCTACTCCCGCGCTCGCCCAGCAGAAAAAGTCTGCAAATATCGCTATAGTTGCAGGATGACACGTGTTACATACACCCCTTTTGCAGATGATGGACATAGAAATGGGCCTGCAGAGCCTACGGGATTGGGCAATAAAGTGTGTGGGTGTGGTGTGTATGGACAGACTGTAGTACACAGTGCATTTGTCGGAGGAAATGCAGAGGGTGCAGTTATGGCTGTGTGTTTCACGAGGCACAGCGTGCAGGTTTTAGGGGATACTGACATACATTGAGTGAAAGTGAATGGAAAACACTGTGCAATGGCTACTCATTTTGCAATCTATCATGTGCTTGTGTAGTGCAATGGTGTAGCTACAAGGGAGGGCCAGATTTTGGTTTCTCTGTGTGGCACGCAAACATGCCGATATTATCGGTGTTCATTGTGCAGGGAAAATGGCGCAGCATGTTACACAACCTTAAGTGCCGTTTGCGATGAAGGAGGCACTTGCCCAGTTCATGCATTTGTTTCAGATCTCTTGCAGACATTTGTCACGCCTTATGCAGCCACCGATGTGGCAGCGTCATTTTCTATTTGTTCCGTGATTGGAGACATCATGGTACATTGCATAGAAGAGTATTTGTGGCTTCGTTTGACATGTGCCAATGGCATCCTTCGCCCATGGGACTATGACGTCTCACAGCACAAATACTTTTCCCCAGCTATAAGGTTTTTCTTACTATGCCAGCCATCCGGATTTCTGCACACCCCATTTAAATTGGCTTGGTGCCCTTCTTGAAAGTAGTGACTTTTCTTTTGTACTTTGTGTTGGGTTGTGGCACTCTTGAAAACACTCTGGAACACCTACAAAATCCTCATTGTACAGGGATCCCCTTTGTAACCGATTGAACTACAGTGTTAACCATACTGCCATGCCTCCCGCTCTGCATGCGTACATTGGTAATTCTGTTGTTGATCTGTGAAAAGTGCTTTCTTCATTTCCCTTTTTCCCTTTCACAGTTAATTTTTATTTATTATGGTGTTGTCACACACCTCACAGAAAGAACGGCAGGAAAGGTCCGGTACAGAATGGGTAGCACCTGTCTGGATACTATAGGGGACGTGCTGGGAGACAGAATTATTGGGTGGTCTCCACCTACATAGGCACCAGTCATTGTAATGATTCCGTAAGAATCATTACCATGCCCTTGCAAGTACCTTCCCTTTGTACAGTAGCGCGTTTCATAGATGCACAATACAATGCCCTTTGCCCGGTAAGTGTCTGTAGTGCGGCATATGGTTTGCAAAGGTTGTTTTACAGCTCTGCTGCCCTACAGGCGTGCCCCTCTTGTTGCCCCCAGCAGATGTGCAAAATGCTGTACATGAAAGTGTACTATGTAATTGCTGGAAGGCCGGTAGCTTGCCCAATGGTCCGGTGTGCTTTGTTTTCAGTTGTCGTCAGATGCAGTAGAAACAGTTTATGCTACGCCTTTACTGGTAGGGGTAGCATTCACGGATATACATAGATTGTGGAATACAAGAAGGTTTACAATGACGGGAAACACAGCTTCATTACGTGCAGCAGGAAGCTATTTATTCTGTGTGACCCACGCAGCTACTGCGCTTTTGTAACCGGCACTAAAGTTTTTTGCGGTCTGCATATTTTGCTGTTTCCTTACTTGCCTTTACATGCACTAGTATGTGTGTGAGGAAGTTGCAGCAGCTTCGCCATTAAGAAGACTAAGTACACACTGTCCCACCTGCACTTACATGTTTCCTTCAAATGTACGACCTGCAGGCGACCTCTGGATACTTTCCGTCACACCGGAGTGCAGACACAATGTATTTGTTTCAAGGGTCATAGAAAGGCAAGCAGCAGATAAATTAAAGTAATGCAACATTTAACACTCCCACGTGACAATGCAGGTTGCTGGTCCTTGTTTAACAGTTGCCATTATACAGCTAAGAGTACTGTAGCCACATATTGGTAGGTTTGCAGAGCCACCCACGAAGTCAGCAGCAGTACTTTTAATGTGATAGCTTTCTGCATGATTCGGTAGGGCTGGCGACAGGGGCGATGTTACCAGCATACAGTGGATGACCTATGCATGGGTCTAGGTGTGGAACAGAAACATGTGCACTTCCACAACTACTTAAAAGTGCATTTGAAGATGCGGCCATGTGGCCACTAATGGAGTCCTACGGATACTTGCAGTGTCATTGCACATATGCCAACCAGGTGCAGTGTCCCTAGGAAACATCCATATTGCTCATTTGTACTCATCTCGGCCAGTACTGTCCAGCACAGATTTATCATGCTCTGTTCACACAAAAAGAGAGCCTACTGCCACACTACACAACATTTACTATGTACATGTGTAACTGGTACGATACGCCACCACTATTCAGAAAAGTAAGGGGTAGCACAAATGGATACATAAATTAGACAATGTGCACTTCCCACATGTTTATCATGAGGGCAGCCAAGGAATTAGTAACAAACCATTGTTAATGGGACGTTATGGTTATGTTGCCGTACAAAATACCTACCCTCTTTACAGAAAATGCTATGCTAAAGCAACATTCTGCTTACAGTGCCCTACTAAAAACCTATGAAATTCACTAACAAAAACTTTGTTAAAGGGACATTATGGTTAAGTTGCACTAGCAAAAACCTATGAAATTCTATGGAAAAACTTTGTGACAGGGACGTTATGGTTACAGGTTAAACCGAAAAAAATAATAATTGGCAGTTATGGTAAGCTAATCAAGCATAAATCGTGCCACCACCATGCACTGCTAAGACTAACACCCATAACAGCAAAGATGATTTTCGGTTTTACCTGTAACCATAACGTCCCTGTAACAACGTTTTTCCATAAAACTTCATAGGTTTTTGCTAGTGCAACTTAACCATTGCAATTGATGAATTATTTAATCTTTACTTCTTCATCAATATTAATCTTTACATTTTTGTATTCTAACGTGTATCCGCACATACTACAATTTGAAAATAACAGACAAATTCTGGTGTAGCCATATCCTAGTTTGTTTTAATGGTTCCAAAAATGATGTACTTAATGTGTTTTTCAAAGTTGGTGCTTTGGAGTATATTACATTAGACATTTCCTCTGTATAGTTCACCAGGTCAGGGTCTAGCATCAATAGTTTCCATGCCCAATGCTTGTGTAAAATCCTATGAAGTCTGTTCCCATCCGTCGAGAACTGGGTTACCATTCTCACTTTTTGTAAGGAATCTTTCCGAACCCTTTCTCTTGGTTTGAGTAAGTTAACGCGATTCATTAACAGACTTTTCTCTCTGGCTATTGCAACCACATCTGATGAATAACCTCTCTTCTTGAATCTTTTCTCCAAAGTCATACATTCATTTTCAAATTCTATATTGTCTTTACAGTTCTTCCTTGCTCTGATATGTTCTCCAGTTGGGATAGTCTTAGTTACACTCAATGTATGGCAACTGGTAGCTAATAGGACAGAATTTACTTCTGTCAGCTTTCTGTACGTTTTTGACATAATCCTATTTTCTTTAATGTACAAACTAGTATCAAGAAAATCTATCTCTGTAGCATGAGAATTACATGTGAATTGAATGCCAAAGTCATTAATATTAAGAAAGTCTGCAAATGCATTCACACTGGCATTGTTTCCTTTCCAGATTAGAAAGACATCATCAATAAACCTTGGCCATACTTTGATCCTTGAACTACACATGTTATCGGAATACACATATTCATTTTCAAACATAAGTATGAAAAGATTTGTCAGTGATGGGGGATAGTTAGCTCCCATTGCCACCGCCTGGTGTGTCTGAACAGATTCTCATTAAACAAAAAAAATTGTTTCTCAGTGTACATTTTAACATCTTCTTAACCATCATTAAGTTTACAAGATAGGAGACTGATTTCCTTGCATATGTATAGTCTATAGTTCTTAATGCCATGTCATGTTTGATTGAAGTGTACAGATCCTTGACATCGGATGTCACCAAACTGTAATCACTATCCCATTCAAAATGTTCCAAATTCTGCAAATGATGGATGGTATCCCTTAAGTACATCAAAAGTTTAGGCACTTCCTTGACTATAATAGCATCAATATATTTGGAAAAGGTTTCTGTTATCCACTTGATACCACTTACTATAGGTATCCCTTCTCGAATGGTCTAAAATGTGTCTAGTGCTCCAGCCCCTAATTTGGTCGGTTCCCAGGCCCGGCCCCACTCTGCATGGAGCCTCCCACAAGGCACTTGTGCACTCGCACAGACATGCCAGGTCTGTGTGAACTCCACGCGAGACCTAAGAAAGTCCTGCGCAGTTAGTTCCATGAATCGACAAACGCAAATTTGCCCGCAGTTTGGCACGCAAGTTCCCTATTTTCAGTGCAAATAATTCCATGAATCGGGCCCAAAGTCTAGAAGGTGGTAATTTTCTGGAAATTAGTAATTTGACATTGGGGAGCAGCTACGTTTACACTTGAACGTAAGTGTGTCCCTGCAGCCACTTTTTATCAACGACACTGCGGGATTGTAAGGATATTTGGCGTGTTACAGCACAGAGTACAGCACTACTGCACAGGATCAATGTGTAGCATGTTTTCTTTTATGCAGCACCACTGCATGGGTTTGGGGCATTGCTATGATGCAATTGTTTCAAGCTAATGTGTTGCCAGTGTAACATGGACATATAAGTAAGGGCAGGTTATTCAGTCAAAAATGATTTTTACATATAAAATGCAAATACATTTTTCACAGTTAAAAGCACACATCTGTACCTTCAAAATGCACACCATTTCTCACCTGAAATGCCTATGTTGCAAGAGACACATTTGGTAATTAAAAAACTAATCTCACTAACAAGACTAATAATTATAACTCATTAATAAAAGAATGTGTCTTCACTGCAAAAAGAGGCAGACTCTGAAAATCAGTTTTAAACACACATTCAAGTTTTTTTTTTTCTTTCTTTGCATTTCTGTGCTCTGTCCACAGTAACTGCAGGAAGCAAAGACTTCGAATAAGCAGGAAATCAGCTTGTTACAGTTGCAACTGTACAAGAAGAACCATTGTTAAAAGTAGGAGGATAGAACATGATTGATTCTGATTGGAGCACGTCACATCAAGCATCATGTTAGAGGCTGTGACTAGTGATTTGCTGCAGAATCTGGGGGAAGAAAGGCAGAGACATCTTGACACAGCTCGAAGAAGGACGGGGTTGACAGCTGTGGAGGCCTGATTCCTAAAGCAGATTCAACTTGGTTGCAGAGACTGGCTTTTCCAGTCAACAAGCCCCAGTTCGAGTGACGGCAGATGCTTGTCCTTGCTGGGTGAAACCCTACAGAAGGCGAACAGCCAAAGAAGTTACATACTGAATAAGCCTGGTAATTATCTCGCTGAGGTGCGGGGGCTGAGTGTGTACGAGAATATTCAGTCAGTGTAGGAAAGGAGATTACTGTGCTTTACTCACGTGTTTAATGTTGCAAATTGTGTTCTTGTCTCCGCCACTCTCTTTTCAGTGTTTCACAGATAATGCTGTTACTGTGCTATTTCATTTATTTCTGTAAAGAGTGAGATCGTGTTTAAATGCAACTTTTATAATACACAAAAATATTTGAAAGCAGATGGGTGGTGTGTTTTATATTTACCAATACAGTGCTGATGATGTGGGGAGATGTTTAGACAGTGCAATTGTCATTTTCAAGGTAGCTAAACATAAGATTTGGCTGCAGCCGTGTGCACAATGTAATTCAGTATGAGCAATTATAACTAACTGTGTGTGTTGTAGTCTGCCGGAGGTCTATGAGTCGGCAAAAAGGGAGGCCCGGGACATAGTTCACTACCGTATATAAGTTAGTGAAAATACCACATGATAGCTCGCTGCTGTAGATAAGACAGAGAGAAATTGCCCATGGTGGCACACTAAAAATGAAAATGTGGTGTTCCTGAAATGCAAGCCTGAGGTCACTCTAGTGATTACACGAAAAATCTAAACAAAAATAAGGGGTTCTGGATATTGGGGCCACAAATAAAACAAGGGAATTATGCTCACCAAAATACCACCAACCACGCATACCAACCACGCATACCAACCACGCATACCAACCACGCATGTCTGTGTGCTGAAATAATGCATGTCCACTGTATTATTGTTGTACATGGCCCAATCTGAATACAAGGAGTGATTGTTGCTAAATTATTTTTCGGCAGTAAGAAAATATCGTCAGGCCCCAAATCTCCACCAAAATACCTAACATATTTATGGTGCGTTGGCCGTGAAAGTGATCACAGAGCACCTACTGGGCGTGGCAAGTGTGTCTCACACTGCCATCAGTACATTAAAGGGGAACCCATTTCATAATAGCAGTGTGTTACTAAAAACGAATTTCAGAATGTCACAAAGGGAAACCACATTTTCAGACCTAGTGCAATATTTAGAGGCAAAGTTGTTTGCACATGGGACGTGGTCCTCGAACAGTACCTTAGAATGGCGTGACCACATTCAGGGTGAGGTGCAGAAAGAAAAACTAGATAACGGGCCTCATTACGAGTCAGGCATTAACCGAGGTTGTAAAACCGCCTGGTTAACGCCGGACTCGTATTACCATTCCACCTCCGTGATTCCCGAAATTACCGGGGCATTATGGGACTCGATGGAAATGGGGATCATGGAAACACTGGCAGCATCTCGTAATGCTGCCGGTGTTTCCTCGTCCGCCTGCATGCGGGAGGTGTTAAACCCGCCAGGACAGACCTGGCGGGAACATCACCTCCCGCCTGCAGGGGTCGGACTCAGGCGGTCCGGAAACAACGGTGGCGGCGGGTTTGCCGCCACTATTATTTCCGGACCGCCTGGGTCGTAATGAGGCCCAATATTTTTGCAGAAAGCAGCATAATTCAGGTCTGCCTTACAAGATTATTGAATGCAGCCGATAAAAGCGCAGAGAAAGACTGTTTAATACGGCTATGCAGCAAAATATGGTTTATTTTGAATAGGTCTCTGCGAATGCAGGAAAATGATACCCAGCTAATTAACAGGTTAAAGACTGAATTAGATGGGGCAAGTAAAAATCAGGAAATGTTAAGAGCAGAATTGGATGTATGCCAAAAAGACATGCAATTAAAATGCAGAGACTTTGATGCTCAGTTATCCAAAAGCAAGAAACAATTTGAGGATAGTGAGCAAGAATTGGTAAACTTAAAAGCCTTAGTGGACCACATTAGACAGGATAAAGATGAGGTTGTTTCAGAAATGCAGATTTTACAAAAAGAACATTGTGAAAAAGAATGTGATCTCCAGAGTGCAGAACAAGAAATGATTAAAATGACTCAAGAAAGAGACAAGAGAAATAAAGAGTTCAATGAATGCCAAATGCAAATGTGCGACATGCAGGAGGTGATTAATAAGATGAGTGATGAAAACAACTATTTGCAAAATGACGCAAACAGACTCCTTAAAAAGTGTAAGGACTTAGAACAGCAAATGTGCATTCCCAGGTCCCAGGAGAGGCGGCAGGGTACCACATTCAATGGAATGGAGGTGAATTCCAGTTCTGCCCAAAGAGCTAGTGCTCCAGTGACTGGGCCAGTGACTGAACTTGGTTGCAGCGCCCTTGGGGGATTTGATACTCCCATTGGGGGCAGCCGCCAATCTCATACACCTGAAAATAGGATTGAATCACAAAGTAGTGCAATTCCATGCATTGCAACAAGTAGCCCCATGAAAATAATGAAATCCATTAAAGCCCTGATTCAACCATTTAAAGAGGGAGGTGAATGCTGCATTGAGGATCACTTAGAAGCGGTGCATGACATTTTTAAAGCACTCCAGATACCTAAGGAACAGTACAGACAATATTTTTATTTAACTTTAGATGCCCCGACAGCCAGCATCATAAGGGGATTAAATGAACAGCAGAATATGACATGGGTGGAGTTTGAAAAAGAAATTAGGTGTCATTTTTCTCCTTTTCAGTCATTGCAGGAGGCAAAGAAAGTCGCTTACACAATTTCTGCTGGACCTAATACATCCCCTCACCAATTTTTACAAGACATAAAAAGAGCATTTTCTCGCTTTGATGTATCTTTTGACCCAAATTCCAATGAGTTTAAAACTGCATACTTCTATGGGCTACAGAAAGACATCATATCCCAATTGGTCCTTGAATATGACCGTGACAAGTCCCTTGAATGGATTGTACATCAAAGCACAAAACTATATGAGGTACTCTATTGTAGGGTAGAGAAAGTGATAAAATGAAAGATATTAGACCTAAATCTAAAGAACCCTCAGCCACAGTGATGGAAATAAGGTCAGCCAAAATGTTCCTTGAGTCTGCTCAAAGCCAAGGTAAAAATAATGTGACACCTGAACAAAGGGGTAATCAACAAAGATCGCCATTTCCTGTACCAATGTTCCAATCACATGATCCTAGTAATAGGGAGAGCTACATCAGCCCTAGGTATTTAGGGGACAGACCCCGGGTAGGATATCGGCCTGATATGGCAGGTATGAACAATAACCAGAGACAAATTCAAGATCAAAGAAATGATGGTCCCTACCAGTCATTGGGGACACAGAGCAAATTTGATCCCAACACCATGATATATGGTAATCAGGATAGACCCCGATATGTGGATCGATTTACTGATAATGGAAATCAACATAGGGGCCAGTACCCACAATCTGAGAGACAGGACATGAGGCAAAACATGAACTACAATCCACGTCAGTACAATGATTCCCCACCAGGGGACTATAATCAAAGGATGGGTGCACCCCGCTCCCCTCCACAAATGAATCAAGAGTTCAGAAACCATCCCAACAGACATCAATCACCTGAGAGGTATCAGAATAGATCCAAACAGGGGGAAAACAACCAATATCGACCTAGGCCACAGAAAGAGGATTCTAGAGAGATGGAAAGGTTCCAGTGCCTTGAGGCCCAAGTGAAAATGTTAGCTGAGCAAATAGGAAAGCTCTATACAGCACAAAAACAACCATCTAAAGAGGGGGCTGATGGCCCTAGCAATGACCGGGGGGCTTCTGAGAAGTGACTAAGTACTTATGACACCTGCAGTGCCAAAAAGACAGATTGCCCTGATGTAATTTTGCATAATGACTCTGAGATGCTTAATGATTTAAAAGTGAAAGCACCAATAAATGAACATGTAACAGAAAATGCAAATACTTCTAAAAAAGAGGTACGGTTTAACCTAGAACTAAATCAAACATTGAAGATTTGTGCAAATAAAAAAGAAACACCTGGAATTACAAAAGAACAAAGAGACAGATTTAAGAAAAATGACTCATGCATGAGGAATACCAGTGAACAGGGAGTAAGTGGGGATGCTATAGCTCCTTCCCTGGGCAAGCAAAACAATGACCAAACACAAGTAGAAAAAGGAAATACTCAAAAGGAGGGTACGGGTCAATCACCTGAAGAATTCTTTGAGCCACATATTTTTGAAGAGGCTGAAAGGGCTGGTATCACACTAAATGATCACAAATGCACAGAATTAAAAAATGACGAATTGCTGAATGATGTTGTTACACATGTTCAGTTGGAAGGTTGTAATGTGGTCTCTGATGTTACCCAGATGGATGGGCGAACAGTGGCCACACTCCAAAAAACCTCTGATCATGGAGAAATGAATAAAGTCTCTTGCACAGAAATGAGAAAAAGGAGGGAAACATGTCTTTCCATTTACCAATGTGCTTAGCCAAAAGTGAAAAAGGCCTGAGAAAGGTGAGCCCTCAAATCAGTAAGAATTCACACTTCTTATGTGTATTAGGGGAAGTTGAGGACAGATATTATGCACCCATCACTGTAGAAGAAAAATGCCACACATTTGCTATGATTGACACTGGCGCACAGGCCACAATTATGTCAAAGGAGCTGGTAAAGAGTAACAATGAAGGGAGACCCCCACAGAGTCAGATCACGTGAAGGAAAATCAAGGTCCAGTGCATAACTTTAATGAGGAGGAGGTGCCCATCATAGGTGTAACTGAGGTTGACATAAAAATAGGAAAGCACATAATGAAACAAGAGATATTGATCACATCTATTTGTGAAATTCCCTTTTTGATGGGGACAGATTGCCTGAAAAGATTGTGTCCATGGAGTGCTGTGGTCCCTAACCAAAAAACCATTGAGGTCTAAGAAACTAAAATCACAAAACAGCAACATAAATGAATGTCACACCGTTGCCAAAACAAATGATGCTGTGGAGGTATATCTCCAGAATAGTTGCATACCTAGTGTCACTGTTATATTAATGTGTCAAGACAAAATGCAGAGCGGCAATGAAGGACTGCCTGTACAAATCTACTTGGACCCAAGGAAAAATTGGCAGACTGCTATAGATGAGCACACATTACGTTTTTATTTAAAAGAGAAAACAATCAAACAGAATATTGCTTCTAAAACAGATTCAGAAAAACACATTACCACTCTTGCTGAAATGCACATGGAAGATGAGCAACCATGGGTTCATGTTGGTATAAATGACTGTTTTAAAACAATAAAAGCCACTTTAGCGCTTGAACAGGAGAGGAGCTTCATTAATGAGAAATTGTTGCAAAACATAATGGAGAGGGAAGAAATCCCGAAATTTAGGATTAAAAACCAATATGTTTCTGGGTTGGACAGTCCAGACTTTGAAAACCGAGTTGCAGGCAGATGCATGCTTAAAATTAGCATTGGGCAGAAAACAATTTACCATAATGTATGGATAGTGAGTGGAGCACAAAATGAATTTTACATGGGCAATGACATCATGCACAGAATAATCAAAAAATATGGTCACGCCTAGGTGGTCCGGCACCTTAATTTAAAGACAAAAGAAGGGCTTATCATTGTGCACAACTGGTTCCTTACGCAATCGAATTACAAATGAGGAAAGATACTATTATTCCTGCATTTACAAAACAGTTTGCAAAAACACTGAAATGCAAAAATGGACAGCAGATGAAAGATTCTGATGCATTTGTATGCCTGAATGAATCCGTACAACAGCAAGGCCTGGATTATGAATACACTCCATTGGTAGATATTGGTAAAGGATTTGTAAAAATTATGGTAAATAATAAAGGTTGTCAGGATATTCATTTAGAGGAAAACTCCCTATTAGGAATGGCCATACAAAAATCACATTATACAGCAGATTTAAATAACATGGTGATTGGAAATATCCCTGAAAAGTATGTAGATGCCAAGGGTGAGTTGCCAGAACACCTGGACTCTCAGCCCAAAGGAATATTTAAAATTCATTCTGTGTATCCTTATGATTCAAATGAGACAGTGTGCTGCCATGAAGAGGATTGCATAATATTTAATTTAAATGAAAATGAAACAGAAAATCAGCCCATTGAAGTGGAAGCTGATATGCCAAAATATTTAAAAGTGGCAGCTTTACAAAAAGACACAGCCACACAGTTAGAGGAAAGCGCCGAGATTCCCTTACCAGAAGATTTTCAAGAATTTTCCAAAATGGTAGAAGAGCAGATTTCCTTAGCAGATGCGTGTGACAGCAATGAGGATAGAAACAATCTGAGGGAGATATTTATGGAGTTTAAGGATGTATTTGCAAAATATGCTTATGATAGTGGTTTAACTGATTTACATGTGGCCACACTACCAGAAGGGTGTAGCAGAAGTCCAGTGCTTGTACGCCAGTATAGACTACCGCTGGCATGTTTAGAATCATTGGCAGAGATTATTAAAAATTTGAAATCGCGGGGAATCATCAGGCCCATTCATAGCACATCCAATACACTTATTTTAGGTGTGTTAAAGCCAAATGGTCAATGGCGGCTATGTGTAGACTTGAGAGAGTTAAATAAAAGAGTACCAGTGTCCAGATGGCCATTGCCATTCATTGATCAGGGCTTAGCTCAGATACATGGTTCAAAAGTGTTTACCACATTAGATCTCACCTCTGGATATTGGTGCGTGCCATTGGCAGAGGAGATACAGAATTTATTTTCCTTTACATTTGACAAGACTCAATACGCCTGGCTTAGAACGCCGTTCGGGTACATCAATAGTGGGAGTGAATTTGGCAGCGGAAAGAGGAACCATAGTTTACGTGGATGATGTCTTGATAAAAAATGAAGGCCTGAAAAGCCATTTTGATTAAATAAGACATGTGCTTGGCCAATTGCAGAAAGCAGGCGCCAAAGTATCTTTGCAAAAAGCACAATGGTGCAAGAAAAAAGTGAACTTTCTAGGCCATGAAGTGACTGAACATGGGCTAAATCCACAAAAGAAGAAGGTAGAGGCCATACAAAGATTAAAGGATCCTAAGAATGTGAAGGGAGTAAAAAGTTTGTTAGGAATGACAGGGTATAACAGAAAATTCATTGAAAATTATGCTGAAATCACTCAACCATTGACTAAACTGCTTAAACTGAATACTCCCTGGAAATGGGAAAAAGAGCAGTCTGAGGCAGTGGCTAAATTAAAGGAATGTCTTGTAAAGGCACCATGTTTAGCATATCCCATAAAGGACAGGGATTTCTTTATAGAAATAGGTTTTTCTGAACATTGTATGTCAGCAGTGTTATCACAAAAACATGATTTGAATCACAAAACAATTGCCTATGCAAGTAAGGCATTTTCCCAAGTTGAAATGAAATTTAATGAATGTGAAATGGCCCTATTAAGCACTGTGTGGGCGCTACAACATTTCCGCCCCATTGTTCAGGGAGAAAAGGTGATTATTGAAACAAATCATCAACCTTTGCAGTTTTTAGAGAGTAAAAGAATTAGGTCAGGTAATCTAGCGCAGTCCAGAATCACTTCATGGACGCTGGCATTACAAGGTGTTCCTGTAGAAGTGAGATATGGACAAAATAAAAAGAGCCCAATTGCTCAAGGGTTAGCTGACTTACATGACTGCGCAGCTGAACAAATATCAAATGAAATGGAAGTGGAACCTAATTGGCAGGAATTTGAACAATCACCACACAAAGCTTTTGAATAAAAAACATGCAAGGATTTGCCAACTGTATATGTGGATGGTTGTGCTTTTCACATTGAAAATGACAGTAATAAACAATTAGTGTCAGGAATAGGAAATGTGTGGTTGAAATGTGAAGGAGTCCCCAGTATGGGGATGAGGATTGGAGCTAGGAGCAGTCAAGTGGCGGAATTGGCAGCTATTTATAAAGCTATTACTACTGCAGTTGATAGAAAGTTCAGTGAAATTGTCCTGGTGACTGATTCTGACTATGCACGGAATAGTTTTGTGGAATATTTACCTGGCTGGAAAGCAAGAGGAATGATTACATACAACAAAAAGCCACTTAAACATGGAAAAATGATACAAGCCATAGACAAATTGGTGTCAGAGAATGATCTAACAATATACTGGAGAAACATTTGTGGGCATTTAAAAACACCAGGAGAGGATAAGGAGGGAAATGATAAGGCACACCACATGGCTAAAATTGGGGCTGTGATGGGAGAATTGCTACCTATTGATGATTTACTGGGTGAAATAAAGATTTATGCAGTAACACGTTCTAAAGCACCAAAGGAGGTAGATCAACCAGTGGTGCAATGGGGCCATGACACGCCAGACCAAGATTTGATTGAGGCACAAAAGAATGATCGAATTTTGGGAATCTATTATAATCATTTGATAGATCCTGAACAAAACCCTTTAACAGAAAATGATTGTATGGGAAAAGAAGAGTTGAGGGTATTATTAAAGAATAAAAAACGAATTAGATTGCAAGATGGACTCATGATTAGAGAGTCCATAACAGGACAGATACAGTGGGTGGCACCCCTTTCATTCAGAGGACTAATGCTACACCATGCACATGATGCAATAACTGCAGGCCACAGAGGTTCACAAAAAACATTGGAAATACTGAAAGATTATGCTTACTGGCCACATATGCCCCAAGATGTGGAATTATATGCTAGAGGATGTCTAGTATGCGCCCAATTTAAACCTGCTTCACCAATGCATAGAGCACCATTGATGAAAAGAGGCCTAACTCTCCCATGGTCAGATTTGCAAATAGACTATGTAGGCCCTTTAAAAGGTCGAGCAGAGGGCACCGTTACATTTTAAGTGTGATTTGTTTGATGTCGAAGTGGATTGAATGTATTCCTGCACCAGATTGTAGTGCGCAAACAGCAGCCACATTGCTGGTGAACTATGTGTTCTCAAGGTTTGGGTTGCCACAAAGAATTGAGTCAGACAGAGGAAGTCATTTCACAAGTACCCTAATGAGTAAGGTATGGCAAATACTGGGTGTGAAAAGGAAACTACATATCGCATATCGGGCAGCCTCTTCAGGTGGACTTGAACGGAGCAATAGGTCTTTTGTGGATATTTTAAAGAAATTTGTGGCAGAAGCAGGTTCCAGCTGGGATTTACGTTTACCGATGGTTTTGATGGCAATCAGATCAACTCCTGCCAAAGCAACAGGTGTTAGCCCCCATGAGGTCTTGACGGGTAGGAAAATGGTGTTATCACAACACCTACTATACAGAACACATGAGCAGACACTTGTGAGTGCATCCACAGTTCATGAGTACATTGATGAACTGTGGAAGCATTTGCAACATGCATTTGCTTTTGTGCAGAGAAATCTGGAAAGGGCTGCTGACAGTGCTAAAACATACTATGATAAAAGAACATCAGTGAGAGAATACAGTGTTGGGGATCAGGTGTACAAGTTTCATTTTGGAAAAAGTAAAAAGAAAAATTCTAAATGTCTAGCAGCCTGTCAGGGGCCATTTCGAATTATAGATAAGATCTCTCCTGTGGTTTATAAAATTTTGAAAAATGAAGGTGAAACGGCGATAGAGCAGTTTGTCCATGTAAATCAGATCAAGCCATGCCATCCCAGACACGCGATCAGGCGGCTTGAGCATGTAGAAACAGAAAGCCCTGGGGCTACTGCCCACTGATGCACACAATACAACAGAAAGTCCCTTGAACACAAAAAGATAAAATAATTGGGTACAGTCAGGAGGCGGTGACAGAGAAGTTAAAAAGTTGATTATTATAATGGCACATAAACACTGGAATATATGTAAATAAATAAAAAACATAAAAAATATATAATGGAAGCTCATGGTCGGTGTGCAGAATGAAAATGCATTGAATTTAAAATGTTGTTTCATGTATGCTTATTTTCTTTTTAACCTGTGTTTAATTTCAGAATAAAAAATGTTTTATTTTTGGCAAAAGGGTGGTTAGTATTGTGCTATATACTTAATCTGTTTCTTTTCTATTTTGGATTAGAACATTAACTATTTATACCGGAGGTCACGGGAGACGATGGAGTCCTGGAGTCCCCTGGATGAAGAGAAAAAGATGCCTGCCTCCTGGTGGAGGTGAAGACAAGATAACCAGAATGCCAAAAAAGATGACTCCTATGGATACAAGATTGCCAAGATGAAAGAGTACTCGAATGAACCAAATGATGTGACATGGCTGGTCGGGACATATCAGAGGCAGACAAGTGTCCTGGCATATGGAGTTCCATGTATTTATTATTTTAATTATTTATTTTAATCTGTTATGTTAATTATTTGTTTTAGTTAGTTGTTTTATTTTATTGTTTTCAATTGACTTATACAATTGAAACTCTGTACTAGTGACACATCCATTGGGAAGGCAAATGTAGAACATTTTGTAAACTGATGAACTCAGATGAATATTATGTTGATTGCAACTTTTTCATTTATGCACATGAATATTCATTTTGTTGGATTGCTACATTGTGAAAAGAAGAAAGGGGGCAAGTTAGATTTTTTCCGATTGTGGCTTGGACAAGGGCCAAATCCTCTGAAAAGGAGCAGGTTTTTTTTTTTTTTTGGAATTGTCTTGGATCGTAGCCAAATAAAAAAAAAAAAGGAGGGTATGTAAGGATATTTGGCGTGTTACAGCACAGAGTACAGCACTACTGCACAGGATCAATGTGTAGCATGTTCTTTTGTATGCAGCACCACTGCATGGGTTTGGGGCATTGCTATGATGCAATTGTTTCAAGCTAATGCGTTGCCAGTGTAACATGGACATATAAGTAAGGGCAGGTTATTCAGTCAAAAACGATTTTTACATATAAAATGCAAATACATTTTTCACAGTTAAAAGCACACATCTGTACCTTCAAAATGTATACCATTTCTCACCTGAAATTCCTATGTTGCAAGAGACACATTTGGTAATTAACAAACTAATCTCACTAACAAGACTAATAATTATAACTCATTAATAAAAGAATGTGTCTTCACTGCAAAAAAGAGGCAGACTCTGAAAATCAGTTTTAAACACACATTCAAGTTTTTTTTTCTTTCTTTGCCTTTCTGTGCTCTGTCCACAGTAACTGCAGGAAGCAAAGACTTCGAATAAGCAGGAAATCAGCTTGTTACAGTTGCAACTGTACAAGAAGAACCATTGTTAAAAGTAGGAGGATAGAACATGATTGATTCTGATTGGAGCACGTCACATCAAGCATCATGTTAGAGGCTGTGACTAGTGCTTTGCTGCAGAATCTGGGGGAAGAAAGGCAGAGACATCTTGACACAGCTCGAAGAAGGACGGGGTTGACAGCTGGAGAGGCCTGATTCCTAAAGCAGATTCAACTTGGTTGCAGAGACTGGCTTTTCCAGTCAACAAGCCCCACTTCGAGTGACGGCAGATGCTTGTCCTTGCTGGGTGAACCCCTCCAGAAGGCGAACAGCCAAAGAAGTTACATGCTGAATAAGCCTGGTAATTATCTCGCTGAGGTGTGGGGGCTGAGTGTGTACGAGAATATTCAGTCAGTGTAGGAAAGGAGATTCCTGTGCTTTACTCACGTGTTTAATGTTGCAAATTGAGTTCTTGTCTCCGCCACTCTCTTTTCAGTGTATCACAGATAATGCTGTTACTGTGCTATTTCATTTATTTCTGTAAAGAGTGAGATCGTGTTTAAATGCAACTTTTATAATACACAAAAATATTTGAAAGCAGACGGGTGGTGTGTTTTACATGTACCAATACAGTGCTGATGATGTGGGGAGATGTTTAGACAGTGCAATTGTCATTTTCAAGGTAGCAAAACATAAGATTTGGCTGCAGCCGTGTGCACAATGTAATTCAGTATGAGCAATTATAACTAACTGTGGGCCTCATTCCGAGTATGGCGGTAAGGGATACCGGTCACCGTTAACGAGACCGGTGCCAGTAATCCCTTACCGCCACATTCCGAGTTCCCTTTGCGCCCTCGTCCTTAACGCCTGCTTTTAGCAGGCGTTAGGAATGAGGGCGTAAAGGGGCTTTTAAGCCAATAACGGTGACCGTAAAGTACGGTCACCGTTATTTGCAATTTCCCCATTCCCATTGAGCCCTATGGGGGCTCATTTGGGAATGGGGAAGAGCCCTGGGGAATGGGAAATTAGCGCCCTGGTCAACTCGGAATAGGGCGGAAATTTCCCATTCACCAGGGCGGTGCCGGTATAGGTCCGGCGCCGACCAAGGCACTAATAGCACCATTGGTTAGCACCAGACTCGGAATGAGGCTCTGTGTGTGTTGTAGTCTGCCGGAGGTCTATGAGTCGGCAAAAAGGGAGGCCCGGGACATAGTTCACTACCGTATATAAGATAGTGAAAATACCACATGATAGCTCGCTGCCGTAGATAAGACAGAGAGAAATTGCCCATGGTGGCACACTAAAAATGAAAATGTGGTGTTCCTGAAATGCAAGCCTGAGGTCTCTCTAGTGATTACACGAAAAATCTAAACAAAAATAAGGGGTTCTGGATATTGGGGCCACAAATAAAACAAGGGAATTATGGTCACCAAAATACCACCAACCACGCATACCAACCATGCATACCAACCACGCATACCAACCACGCATACCAACCACGCATGTCTGTGTGCTGAAACAATGCATGTCCACTGTATTATTGTTGTACATGGCCCAATCTGAATACAAGGAGTGATTGTTGCTAAATTATTTTTCGGCGGTAAGAAAATACTGTCAGGCCCCAAATCTCCACAAAAATACCTAACAGGATGCAAATGTAAAGGGTAAAAAGGTGGCATAACCGCATGCAGGCCACCTTTTGCCCTTCACATTTGCACTCCACAGTGCAATGTGAGTAGCATGCCAGGCAGTGTTTACTTTTTATTGTGTGCGATACTTGCCATGCTCAGATGGAAAGCAGTGCTTACAATTACACATGAATGCACCCGGATATGCTTGCATGTTGGGGAGGGTTTCATTTCAATTGTGAAGACTGCTTGCCATGCGCAAAATGTAAGCAGCTATAGCAATTAAAATGAACCACTGCCAGACATGCACACATGTTGGGGAGGGTTTAATTGTATCTGTACATGCTGCCTGCCATGCTGGCATGACAGGGAACGTGCGCAATGGATCCCTATGGGGTCCACCTACTTTGGGGAGCAGTTACGTTTACACTTGAACGTAAGCATGTGCCTGCAGCCACTTTTTTATCAACTACAGTGCAGGGTGCAAATGTAAAGGATCAAAAGGTGGCATACCCGCCTGCAGGCCACCTTTTGCCCTTCACGTTTGTCCTCTGCAGTGCAAAGAGAGTAGCATGCCAGGCAGTGTTTACTTTTTATTTTGTGCGATACTTGCCATGCTCAGATAGCAAGCAGTGCTTACAATTACAAATGAACCCACCCGGATATGCTTGCATGTTGGGGAGGGTTTCATTTCAATTGTGAAGACTGCTTGCCATGCGCAAAATGTAAGCAGCTATCGCAATTACAATGGAACACTTACAGGCATGCACACATGTTGGGGAGGGTTTAATTGTATCTGTACATGCTGCCTGTCATGCTGGCATGACAGGGAACATGTACAATGGATCCCTTTGGGGTCTGCCTGCTTTATGCTCTTGCATAAAGCAGACGTATGCCATAGGGATCTTCAGCATTTGCGCCGGCATAAACAATCCGTGTCAGCACAGATGCTGGAGCATTTGTATGGCGGAGGGGAAGGAGATGGCGGAAATGCAAGTTGTGTCCTGCCCCTCCTCTCGGCTTTACAAATGATTGAAAATGAGCTGTGTGCGTAAATGGAAGGGGTTGAATCCTTACTCAAGGCTTTTACTACGCCTTCCATTCACGCTACGGCTCTCATGAACGTGAGCTCCTTTATGGTTTAGCTTTCTAATTAAGAAAGTATTCTATAGGCACATATAAACTTGCAATAATAGTGATCCCTGTAGTGTGTTAGTAAATAATAATAGGAATCTTGAAAAATCAAAACATGTGTAGACTCACATGATATGAATACAATTGTGTGGATGTACCACTATTGCTGTATCTAATGTATGTGGTCATGAAATATGAAACATAATGCAAGAGTAGTAAACGATCTTGAGATTTACTTATGGAAGAAACAGTAGCTTCCGGGGCCATAGAGAAATCATGGGGTCATTATGAAGGCCATCAACTTTGTGGAGCTCAGATTTGTGAGACACATACAGCAGGGTGTGTTAAGTTCAGATATGTTATGAATACCCTGAAATGGATTCATCTCTGTGAGCAATCTCTAAACTCCGCAAAATGTTCAGATGTGTAGCTATGTTGCACCCTCCTCGATTTGTTGGCAGTTGACATTAAGTTGAGTTTCTCAATAATACCTGTCTTCAGACTCTTGCCATTGAGTCAACCAACTGTGTTCATGAAGAGCTTGAGGATTCCATAGCAGAGCAGATGTAGGCTCCACCTTAAAATGATGTATGGCTCGAAACAATAGCTTTCTCTTTCAGGGCAGATACTCGTGAGTGCTTCTGATGGTTGCTGTGTATACTTCTGTTGAGTGTGCTATCGTCATACACCGCTACCTGCCCATGCAAATTCAAGTAATGCCCAGCAACTATTATATACAAAATAACAATTGGTAAATTGATGGCATGCTGAGATTAGTGCTGTGCTGGATCTATTTTTACATTATCATGGGTTGTAAGACTTTATTGCCAGGGGTCAAATATTCCAGTAGCAAAACATGTATTTGTATGACTATTGTGATAAAGAAATGCTACTGGGGGGTAAAATATGCCACTGCTGGTAAATAACATACTGTTAGCCATAGTATACATCAAATACAGAAAGAGGGATGGCCCCCAGGTACTCACACTCCTCCAGGAAGTTAGGTACCCCACCTAATTTACAGTGCAGGTAGAGGTGGTAGTTTTGCATTACCTTATTTACGATCACCTCATACCCAGTCATATTTCCGTTGGTAACCACAGGCATTTTTGGTTGCTACTTTCTTCTCTAATGGGGATTACGGGTTGTAATTCACATACCACCGGCAGGAGTGTTTTTAGCATCATTTGTAAGGCATTTAACACTGATGATAATTCTAGCATGGGTGGTAATCAGTTTTCTCTTTCTGTAAGCAGTGCTAATGTACCTCTGGCAGGAAGTACCATTTAGTGCCGCCAGTGTTTGGACAGTGCTTTCTGAAATGGGGCCCTTGATGTCTAGCCTGATAGTTGGCCATGCAAGTCGTTGCAGATATCCCTTCTCCAGTGTTTTTTCTTCTGCCACTACTGCTCAGCCTATCACAGTCATGTACTCCCAGGTCAAATATTGATCTTCCAGCACCTACTTGAAAGCCCATTCTGTCCACCACCACTGGATTTTTTTCCCCTAAATTGAAGTACCTATTAATTATGAAATAGTAGGACAACGCATTCACTTCTGATTATCAGTTCTTTACGTCCTAAAGCTTTTGTTGCAGTGGACATAACTTTCACTTACAATTGACGAAATAAAACATTGTCTGAGCTCGATATTAGATCAGCAATCAAGATTTCCAGTGTGATTACCTATTAACATCACTATCGTGAAAAGAGGCGCACTAACGCACAGACGCACACACGCATATATGCCTTTTAGCATGTATTTCCGCAAAAGACGACATTCAGTCGAAAAATGAGGCCTGCTATTTAGAGACTCAGCTTAACGTGACAGGAGCTCCTTTAATGATTCACTGCAGGGAGATAGCACGGGATGAAGAATTGGGTGAACTTACCCAATAGCCTCTCGGGGTCTCCCTGGACTTTGCCTCTGCGTACATTATGGCGACTAAATCACAGCAAGGGGCCGTATGGAAGAGCATCCTCGGCACATGTCTACTGGGTCATGGGAATATCCTCCCGGCGCTCCTAATATGCTTGGCTGGACGTTCTGGGTTATCAGAACAAATGAGCTGCTGATGCAGAAAAGCAGCGAGTTCATAACCCTAATGTCTTTAGGGGGAACAATAGCATCACCTGGCCATAAAGATGGATTACAGCTTATGCTATGAGGAGAAGAATAGAAGATGCAAGTAGCGTGGGTCCTACATCACTTCCTTCTTGTATTACCGAAGCCCAGGAAGGCCCCCATGCATTACAAGAGAGATGAGAAGCACATGGATAATACCATGTAAGCCTGCATAATGTACACTAGAGCACGAGAACGTGTTCGCTGCCTCACAAGGAGAATGTACTCATTATCGACAGACGCTCACACAGGCCGTGCATTAACTCGCCGGGCAATCTAGTGCATGGCTGCTGCACCTTCGTTATTGACATGGTCCCCTTTTCTTCGTTAAATCAAATGTGCAGCCCTTTACCTCACATTTGATCATTATTATATTGGTAACATCACATTGTTAATGCCATTTTGAGAGTGGATGGTAAAGTCTGGCTAAAATATCATTCTATTTCAGCAAAAGAAAGGATGTTTTGGTGTAAATCTAATTCTAGCCGTGTTTGTTCGTGAAGCCAAGCCTTATTAACTATTTAAGAATCAGACGCCCCTAAAACTATGCTTGCAATAAAGAGAACAATTAAGGCCCAGCATTTCTGTAGAGCAGACTATGTTTCTTATAAAACTGTTAAGGCAGCATATTGCTTTCTTAAAGACATTGGGCCTCATTACAAGGTTGGCGGTCTGGATACAACGGTACCAGTAAGCTTACCAGTACCGTTGTATCCGGGCCGACAAACTCAGAGTTGTGCCGCGGAAGCATTTCATCTGCCAGATCTGCCCTGGCGGAACGAAAGGCACCCACGAGCACAGCAAGCCTATAGCACCGGCATCGTTATGAACGGTGCCGGTGCTACAGGCAACCCCATTCCCATTGAGCCCTATGGGGCTGAAATGGGAATGGGGATACACCGGTACCGGCATCCGCGAAAGGGCAATTACCGGGTCCAGCGGGGCCAGAATACCCTGGTAATTGCCCATTCACGGGTGCTAGATTTTCATGCAGGTTTGGAGGTAGCCTTGCCGTTTCTACCAACAAGGCTACCGCCAACCTTATAATGAGGCCCATTGTGCTAAAACGTATTTATCACGGGAGAGCACGTTTTGGAACCAAGTAATGTATAACAACATTATATTGCAATGGAAAGTCATTTGAAATATAACACAAAAATATAACACTTTACAGAAATATTAAGTTACCAGTGCCTCTGCCACTGCCATTTCATATGCATAAGATTTACTGATGTTACAGTCTAGCACATTCTTGTCAAATCAGGAGCAGCTGGGCCAATAGGAGGGTCGCCCACCTTTCAGGAGCCACTGTAAAGACAGAAAATATCCATGAGTGACAAGAGTAGTGACAAGACCTCCGTCAGGCATCAGCATTGTCTTTCTATTGTGCAAGCCCTATGGGAATAGCTAGCTGAGCCATGTCCAGCACCCATGCACATTCTAGCTGTCCTTGCCTTGAGGAGCCAAGCACAAACCATAACTTGGCAGAGCATGGAAAATCGTAATCGTGACTTCTCGCCCAGTCATTAAAAAACTTTGTCAAAGGAACGTTATGGTTCCAAGTAAAACCGAAAAACCCTTGAAATTCGCCAGTTATGGTAAGCTAAGCAACCATAACTCGCGCCACCACCATGCACTGCTAAGACTAACACCCAGGACATCAAAGATGACATCACAAATGTCATTGATGACATCACTGATGACATCACATGTGTATGTACTTTTCATGAAATATGTGTACAAGGGATTCTTATTATAATGTTGCGAAACAAGTGTCAAGGATCATTGCAATAAATATCATACCCTAATTAGTGCATTGAACAATGCATTGATATAAATAGCATCCTATTATGGAGTTCTATCTAGTATACTAAGCTACTCATGCAAAAACATAACATTGTGTGCAGTGTACAAGATGAAGGTATAATATTCGTAATGTTAATATGTTGAATAATGAAATGATAATTGTTTTCTTAATAGATTTTTGTGTATTGTGAAATATGTAATACGTAGCTAATAAAACATTACTATAGACAAAACACAAAGACACAAGAACACATACCAATATGGGTATATACAGGGAAAGTGAAGTTAGCAAAAAAGCACAAGTAGTAGCAGAAACAATTCATAACTTAACTGATTATTTTCATGCAAATAAATGATTGCTCTGTTTCAGAGCTGCTATTCACCCTATGTATATGTATCACTTGATGTGATTGGACCCACAGGGAAAGTACAGCCATAAAAAAAAAAACAACAGAACTACCAGAAAGTGCTCATAAGTCTATTGATTATCTTTATGCACAAAAAGGGTTGCTGTCTTTCAAGCTTGTGTCTTTCCGTATGTATATGTTTCATATGATGTGACTGGACTCTAACAGAATTACTGTAAGAACCTACTTGAAGGATACATCTACAAATAAAATAAAATGTTTAGTTTCTGACTGTTACTGAAGAAAACCATGTGGCCTAGATATGTCAGCAAAAGGGGGGCAACATGAGACAGACACGGGGCATGAGCAGGGGGTGGGGGGCAACAGGAGACAGACACGGGGCATGGGTGGGAGCAAGAGGAGACAGACGGGGGCATGTGCGGGGGGTGGGGGGAACAGGAGACAGATACGGGGCATGAGCGGGGGGTGGGGGGTACAGAAGACAGACACGGGGCATGAGCGGGGTAGTGGGGGCAACAGGAGAGAGACATGTGGCATGAGCAGGGGGTGGGGGGCAACAGGAGAGAGACACGGGGCATGAGCGGTGGGTGGGGGCAACAGGAGACAGACACAGGGCATGAGCGGGGGTGCGGGGAACAACAGAGACAGACACGGGGCATGAGCAGGGGTGGGGGAACAACAGAGACAGACACGGGGCATGAGCAGGGGGTGGGGGGCAACAGGAGACAGACACGGGGCATGAGCAGGGGGTGGGGGGCAACAGGAGACAGACACAGGGCATGAGCGTGGGGGGCAACAGGAGACAGACACGGGGCATGAGCGGGGGGTGGGGGGCAACAGGAGACAGACACGGGGCATGAGCGGGGGGTGGGGGGGAACAGGAGACAGACACAGAGCATGAGCGGGGGTTGGGGGGCAACAAGAGACAGACACAGGGCATGAGTGGGGGTGGGAGGAACAGGAGACAGACACAGGGCATGAGCGGGGGGTGGGAGGAACAGGAGACAGACACGGGGCATGAGCGAGGGGGTGGGGGGCAACAGGAGACAGACACGGGGCATGAGCGGGGTTGTGGGGGGCAACAGGAGACAGACACGGGCATGAGCGCGGAGTGGGGGGGTACAAGAGACAGACACGGGGCATGGGTGGGAGCAAGAGAAGACAGACACGGGGCATGAGCGGGGTAGTGGGGGGCAACAGGAGAGAGACATGGGGCATGAGTGGGGGGTGGGAGGGGGTACAGGAGAAAGACACAGGGCATGAGCAGGGGGTGGGGGGCAACAGAAGAGAGACACGGGACATGAGCGGGTGGGGGAACAGGAGACAGACACGGGGCATGAGCAGGGGGGCAACAGGAGACAGACATGGGGCATGAGCGGGGGGGTGGGGGGTACAGGAGACAGACACGGGGCATGAGCGGGGGGTGGGGGGGTACAGGAGACAGACACGGGGCATGAGCAGGGGGGCAACAGGAGACAGACACAGGGCATGAGCGGGGGGGTGGGGGGGTACAGGAGACAGACACGAGCATGAGCGGGGGGTACAGGAGACAGACACGGGGCATGAGCAGGGGGTGGGGGGCAACAGGAGAGAGACACGGCGCATGAGCAGGGGGTGGGGGGAACAAAAGAGACAGACACGGGGCATGAGCCGGGGGTGGGGGGCAACAGGAGAGAGACACGGGGCAGGAGCGGGGGGCAACAGGAGACAGACACGGGGCATGAGCGGGGGTGGGGGAACAACAGAGAGACACGGGGCAGGAGCGGGGGGTGGGGGGCAACAGGAGACAGACACGGGGCAGGAGCGGGGGGTGGGGGGAACAACAGAGAGACACAGGGCAGGAGCAGGGGGTGGAGGGCAACAGGAGACAGACACGGGGCATGAGCAGGGGGTGGGGGCAACAGGAGACAGACACAGGGCATGAGCGGGCGGTGGGGGGCAACAGGAGAGAGACATGGGGCATGAGCAGGGGGTGGGGGGAACAACAGAGAGACACGGGGCAGGAGCGGGGGTGGGGGGAACAACAGAGAGACACGGGGCATGAGCGGGGGTGGGCGGGAGGGGGAAAGACACAGGGCAAGAGCGGGGGTGGGCGGGAGGGGGAAAGACACACGGGGCAAGAGCGGGGGGAGGGCGGGAGGGGGAAAGACACATGGGGCAAGAGCGGGGGGTGGGCGGGAGGGAGAAAGACACACGGGGCAAGAGCGGGGGGTGGGCGGGAGGGGGAAAGACACACGGGGCAAGAGCGGGGGTGGCCGGGAGGGGTAAAGACACACGGGGCAAGAGCGGGGGTCGGCGGGAGGTGGAAAGTCACACGGGGCAAGAGCGGGGGTGGGTGGGAGGGGGAAAGACACACGGGGCAAGAGCGGTGGTGGGCGGGAGATTGAAAGACACACAGGGCAAGAGCGGGGGTGGGCGGGAGGGGGAAAGACACACGGGGCAAGAGCGTGAAAGACACACGGGGCAAGAGTGGGGGTGGGCGGGAGGGGGAAAGACACACGGGGCAAGAGCGGGGGTGGGCGGGAGGGGGAAAGACACACGGGGCAAGAGCGGGGGTGGGCGGGAGGGGGAAAGACACACAGGGCAAGAGCAGGGGTGGGCTCCCGCACACGGGGCAAGAGCGGGGGTGGGCGGGAGGGGGAAAGACACACGGGGCAAGAGCAGGGGTGGGCGGGAGGGGTAAAGACACGCGGGGCAAGAGCGGGGGTGGGCGGGAGCGGGAAAGACACACGTGTGGCAAGAGGGGGGATGGGCGGGAGGGGGCAAGAGCGGGGGTGGGCGGGAGGGGGAAAGACCCACGGGGCAAGAGTGGGGGTGGGCAGGAGGGGGCAAGAGCGGGGGTGGGCGGGAGGGGGAAAGACACACGGGGCAAGAGCGGGGGTGGGTGGGAGGGGGAAAGACACACAGGGCAAGAGCGGGGGTGGGCGGGAGGGGAGAGACACACGAGGCATGAGCGGGGGTGGGGGGAGATAGACAGACACATGGGGCAAGAGCGGGGGTGGGGGGAGGGAGACAGACACACGAGGCATGAGCGGGGGGTGGGGGGGAGGGGGAGAGACACACGTGGCATGAGCGGGGGGTGGGCGGAGGGGGGGAGACACACGGGGCATGAGCGGGGGTGGGCAGGAGGGGAGAGACACGCGGGGGGTGGGCGGGAGGGGAGAGACACACGGGGCATGAGCGGGGGGTGGGCGGGAGGGCAGAGACACACGGGGCATGAGCGGGGGGTGGGCGGGAGAGGGAGAGACACACGGGACATGAGCAGGGGTTGGGCGGCGGGTGGGGAGAGACATACGGACATGAGCGGGCGGCGGGTGGGGAGAGACAACACGGACATGAGCGGGCGGCGGGTGGGGAGAGACAACACGGACATGAGCGGGGGTGGGCGGCATGTGGGGAGAGACAACACGGACATGAGCGGGCGGCGGGTGGGGAGAGACAACACGGACATGAGCGGGCGGCGGGTGGGGAGAGACAACACAGACATGAGCGGATGGCGGGTGGGGGGAGACAACACGGACATGAGCGGGCTGCGGGTGGGGAGAGACAACACGGACATGAGCGGGGCATGAGCCGGGGGTGGGCGTAAGGGAGAAAGACACACGGGGCAAGAGGTGGGAGGAACAGGAGACAGACACGGGCATGAGCGGGGGTGGGGGACTTACTGTGCAGGCAGGATACAAAGCCTCTCTTGCGAGGAACAAAGATGTCGGCGTCTCTGAAGCCAGACGCACTGCACGCCTCCACGCATCCAATGAGAGAGCACATCAGATGTCCACAGACAACACGCAAGCTGCTGGCCCAATCACCGTCCTGTCCGCGGAGCGAACAGGGAAGTGTGTCTGTGAAGCGAACACAGATATCACTAATTTTTTTCACTTACATTTTTGTCATTTTTTTAAAAACTACTGGACGGATTTAAACCAAATAAAGCAAAGCACGCTTTCGGGACCAAGCCACCGCTCCTGCCGCTAATTTGGTGTAAATCCGTCCAGCGGTTTGGGCTGTAGGCGTGAGCAAAGTTTTTTCCCATTATGTCTATGGGAAAAAAACAGTTTTGGGACCCCCCCCTATAACTTTTCCCCCCTGGACGGACCCTCACTAAACTTTGCAAAAAAATTCAAAGTGACCCAACTACTTTTTTTGCAAAGTTTGGTGAGGATCTGTCCAGGGAGAGCGAAGTTATAAGCCGCCCAAAAAGTGCTCTTCCTATGGAAACAGCAACTTAACCATAACTACATGGCCACTACCGTGGCCTATAACTTCGCTCTCCCTGGACAGATCCTCACCAAACTTTGCAAAAAAAAGTAGTGGGTCACTCTGAATTTTTTTGAAAAGTTTGGTGAGGATTCGTCCAGGGGGAGAAAAGTTATAGGGGGGTACCAAAACTTTTTTTTTTCCCATAGACTGAATGGGAAAAAACTTTGCGCACGGCTACAGCCCGAACCACTGGACGGATTTCCACCAAATTTGCGGCAGGAGCGGCGGCCTGGTCCCAAAAGCGTGCTTTTGTAAATTTGGTGTAAATCTGTCCAGTAGTTTTTTCGCTTTGCGGATGGACTTCCCTGTTCGCTCCGCGGACAGCACCCCGATTGGCCCATGGGCTTGCGTCATGTCCGCGGACATGCGACGTGTTCGCTGATTGGATGGCGAGGGGCGTGGAGCACGTCAGATTTTCTGTGGCACCCGCCATCTTGTATTCGCAGTCGACCGCGTACAGCGCAGTGAAATGTGGATAAAGAATTGTATTTAGTGCCGTGTGTTGGTGTGTAAGAGTGTTTGGGGAGGGTTGGGGAGTATGAGATAGGTTCAATGTTTTGTTTTTTTATGTGCTAGACCTTTTTGTTGCGTTCGATTTGTCCGCGGAGAACACGGCTGTTTTGACATTTTGTAAATAAACTAAATGGTGGGGTGTTTAGACATAGCTCTCAACCATTTTTGTTTTACAGGCGGGTGAAATCACCCGATTTTGTTTTTAGCGGGTGAGACGCCCATTGGAATGAATGGGCGTGCAGGAGGCTTGGTGGGTGAGTCTGCCCTTTACAAGGCGTGTGACACCAGCGAAAAGCGTGTGAATTGAGAGCTATGGTTTAGAGGACGGAGTATGTGTCATTTTTGTTCGCAAGGAAGGTAAAAATGAGCTATGAACACTCGCAGTGTACTTAATTGTTCGTAAAAACACAAACTGGGGGTGTCCTCAGGACGCTGTCCGTATTGCAATCTGTCCAGTTGAATGTGTTCTAAGAACACTCGCAGTGTCCCGAAATGGTTGCAATTACACAAAATGGGGGTGTTCTGAGAACGTTGTTTGGATTGTTCGTTGTCAGGGTGAAAGTGTTTTAAGAGCACTCCTTTTGTTCGCTAATAGTACAATTTCCTAGGGGCGTCAACCGACTTTTTGTCCACTAAAGAAACGGTAAATCCGGCTGGTGTGCGTCGACATTATGTGATAATCCTATGACTGGCGCTATTGACCTGGCTGACTTGCTTTTGCGACACTAAATCATATCTCCCGCCCCTAAACCTGATATTATCAAAGCATTCATATTCCCCGCCTTTCTCCGTGACGTTACAGGGTGCGTAATGAAACGCGCCCAGTCGTCTCCAGTACTACGCAACTTTACACAGAACCCGGAAGACAACACATTATGTCACAACACAGCGCGCCACAATTTGGAATATGAAACTGTGATTTAAAAGCAAAGAGCAAGATTGTAAATGTTGTAAAGTACATTTATTTGACATCAAATGTTTAGAGAATATTCAGTAATTTGCATTTGTCTTTGTTGTCGATCCGCAAAAGTTCATGTTGAGACAAGCGATGTTCCTTTGCTGTACAGAGAGTGTTAGATCAGCTTACAACTCAGCGCGCCACAATTCGGAATATGAAACTGTGGTTTAAAAGTAAACAGCAGGATTGTACATTTGGTAAAGTACATTTATTTCACATGAAATGTTTAGTGAATATTCAGCGATTTGCTATTGTCTATGCTGTCAATCAGCAAAAGTTTATTTGGAGCCACGCGTTGTTCCTTTGCGGTAGATAGGCTGTTGGTTTATGATAAAAGCAGTAAATAGTCGCTCTGATAATCGGAAGGTTGCTCCAACAACGAGCCATTAGACCACCCTATTAGTTGGTATGTTGTTTGTAGCCGCTAGTACTGCGTAAGGGCATATTGGTCCTTGGCAATTGTCCCATAAAATGGTGAGGGTCATGAAGTTGCATATTTGGACTTGCACCTGGCAGTTGAAGACCCCATCCACAGGAGTCTGTAAATCGTGACATAGACAAAATGGGGCCACGTACCTGTTTTAAAAAACATAAATTAGTCTCACCAGCCGATCTTCATTAAAAATCATCATTTTATTTATTAGGGCGTGAAACAATTTGCTATCGAAGATAGTGCAACAGAGTATGTTAATAATAAAATAATAATATTTTCCCATTCATATAGCGCTAAGAACTGTGAGGTATGTAAGCGGTGCTTATTATTATTAACCACGGTGTGTGGTGCTCATTTATCGACCACGGAAGGATGAAAGGATGAGTTTCGCCTTGCCAGGATTCGAACTTGCGTTAGCAAGCTGTGCACGGATGTCAAAGCGAGCGCTGTACTCGCTGTGCCACTTGACAGGCTACAGTGAAGTGGCACAGCGAGTAGAGCACTTGACCGCCTATAGACCGGTTAAATTATTTATATTAACCCACTCTGTGTCGTCTGCCTTTTTCAGAGCCCTCTAAACGACAGGGGATCAATTCGGTGGTGATAGTGCATGGTAGAAAACATTATGCCACTTTCAACGAACAAGTTCAACTTCAGCGGTCTTTAATGCTACGCTATTGTAATTATATTTGGTATGAAGTAATCTAAAGGGTTACTTACAGTACAATTGCAATTTCCATTGTCTACGATGGTGCAGTCCAAAAATACGACTCTGCGTGTGCCAACGATCTTTCGCATAGTGATATAATATGTAAAAGTGGTTTTGTTTCAGAAATTTCATCTTTATCTTCTCTTACATTTTAGCAACACTCCTTCAAGAGAAGTGTTTCATCACAATCTCTGTCTGTCAAGGTCAAAACACAATACAACCTTATATTCTGCTTCGTGAGCCTCTCCGGGCCCGAGAAAAAAATGGAAGCAGCTGACCTTCACTGTGAACGAGCATAAATTCTTACTTTGCAACATTCTGTGTAAAGCCATCTGTAGAAGATGTGGAAGCAGCTGACCTTCACTGTGAACGAGCATAAATTCTTACTTTGCAAAATTCTGTGTAAAGCCATCTGTAGAAGATGTGGAAGCAGCTGACCTTCACTGTGAACGAGCATAAATTCTTACTTTGCAAAATTCTGTGTAAAGCCATCTGTAGAAGTTGGTTTTTGCACGCAATGTTTGTATATTGTTTCCGTGATATTAAAAAAAGTTTGTTTAAAGGACGTTATGGTTCTAAGTACAGCCGAAAGACCCCTGAAAATAGCAAGTTATGGTAAGCTATGAAAACTAACTCGCGCCAACACTTTGCACTGCTAAGACTAACACCCAGGACATCAAAGATGACATCGCAAATGTCATTGCTGAAATCACTGATGACATCACATGTGTATGTACTTTTCATGGAATTTGTGTACTAGGGATTGTTATTATAATGTTCCGAAAAAAGTGTCAAGGATATTGCAATAAATATCATACCGTTATTAGTGCTTTGAACGATGCATTTATATCAATAAATAGCATTGTATTATGGGATTCTATGTAGTATACTGAGCTACTAATGGAGAAAGATAGCATTGTGTGCAGAGTACAAGATAAAAGTATAATATTTGTAATGTTAATATGTTGAATAATGAAATGATAATTGTCCTGAAATGTTCAAAAATTCACAAAATGGGGGTGTTCTGAGGACGTTATTCGTATTAGGTGATTGCTTAGCTGTATGCAATGAGGGGATGGTACAGAGAGTAAAGTGGACGCCGTCCGCGGACACTGCGGCTGTTCGTGGACAGGGTGTGGTACATACGGGTTTTTCCAGGAAATCCAACATGGAAAGAAGACTGTACGGATCAGCCAATCAGATGTCGAGGTTGTGGATTTGTGTTGAAAGAGACTGTGTGGTGAAGATGGCAGAAGTGGAGAAAGTCAGGGTGTTGGTGCTCGGAGATATGTTTGTGCATGGTTTACAGCAGTACGCTGAATGCAGGCATGTTGCAAAGAACTTTGATGTGAAAGGAGTGGAGGTGGTGTGGAGCACTGTGCCTGATTGCAATGTACAGGGAAATGTACAAGTTTGTGCGGATATGGCCACGATGAACAGTCCGCATGTGGTAGTTTTGCACTATGGTGCTTTCCATTTGGGCAACGTCAGTGCCCCTACTTTGTTGGCTGATTTGGAACGCTTGGTTCAAGCCGTAATGAAGATCCTTCCAAATGCGAAAGTAATTTTTTCTGGATTACTACCTAGGGCAATATGGGACAATAGTTCTGTTTTTTATCCTCAGCAAAACATTGCTAGGTGTGTCATCAACCGAGGCATGTGTGCCTTCATGCTTAGAGCTGGTATGTTCTTCTGTAACAATGAGAATATTGATGCCAGTAATGCTGTTAATTTTAAAGAAGATGGCATTTCTTTATCTTTTACCGGAAATGCCTTTCTATTTTGGAATGTAAGGGTTGCTTTGGAGAAGGTTATGTGAAGATTTTAGAAGTAAAGTAAGAAAAAAAAACAAGAAAAAAAATATAAAATAACAGGTGTCTGTGAAGCATCTGTAAAAAAACAAAAAAAAACGGCTCTTTTCAGAGCCAACTTCAAAGGGGAAATGGGGCACACTATTTAAATTAACATTCACCACGCTCAGATTTTCTATGTGTCCGCGGACATGGCGGTAGTCCGCGGACATGAAAATCACTACGAGGGGGTTAGTATTTTCTATGTTACATGTCAGGGATATTACGGTTAAGTTGTGCTACTAAAAACCTATGAAATTCAGTGAAAAAACTTTGTTAAAGGGACGTTAAGGTTCCAAGTAAAACCGAAAAACCCTTGAAATTCGCCAGTTATGGTAACATAAGCAACCATAACTCGCGCCACCGTGCACTGCTAACACTAACACCCAGGACATCAAAGATGACATCACAAATGTCATTGATGACATAACTGATGACATCACATGGCTGGCTCTCCCTTTTTATCCTTTACTGACATATCAAAGCCACATAGTTTTCTTCAGTAACAGTCAGGAAGTAAAAATTGAAAAGGTACTATATTTGTAGACTTGGGGTCCTGTCACATCATATGAAACATGTACTTAGCGGAAGATACAGTCTTGAAAAAGAGCAATCCTTTCTGTGCATGAAAATAATCATTATGGTTATCAGCACTTTGTCATAGTTTTATTTTTATTACTCTACCTTCCCTCTATATGCTCATATTTGTATACATTATACTCACTCTCCATAGAGTGAATGGGAAAAAAAATTTGCTTGCGCATACAGCCCAAACCGCTGGACGGATTTCCACCAAATTTGGACCAGGAGCAGCGGCTTGGTCCCGAAAGCGTGCTTTTGCAAATTTGGTGAAAATTCGTCCAGTAGTTTTCTTTAAAATGACCAAAAAGTAGGTCAAAAAAAATTAGTGATATCTGTGTTCAGTTTGCGGATACACTTCCGTGTTCGCTCCGCGGAAAGTGTCCTGATTGGCCTATCGTCTTGCGTGATGTTCGCGGACATGCAAAGTGTTCGCTGATTGGACGGCGTGGAGCGTGAAGCGTGTCAGATTTTTCGGTAGCACCCGCCATATTGGATTTGCGGACGTCCCCGGAGAGCGCGGTGAAACTTTGTTCAAAATGTGTATTTTGTAGAGTGTGTTGGTGTGTAGGAGTGTTTGGGGAGGGTGGGAGTGTGTGAGATAGGATGAAAGTTGTGTTTTTTATGTGTTAGACATTATTTTTGTGTTCGATTTGTTTGCGGACATCACGGGTGTTCTGAAATGTTCTAAATAAACTTACTAGGGGGTGTTCTAAGGAGTCAATATGTGTCCGTTTTGTTCGCAAGCAAAGTGAAACTGTTCTAAGAACACTCGCGGTGTCCGGGGAGTGTTCGTACGGGGTGTCCTGAGGACGCTGTCCGTATTGTTCTCTGTCAAGTTGAGTCTGTCCTAAGAACACTTGCGGTGTCCTGAAATGTTCGCAAATAAACAAAATGGGGGTGTTCTGAAGACGCTTCTAAGAACACTCGCGGTGTCTGGGGAGTGTTCGTAGGGGGTGTCCTGAGGACGCTGTCCGTATTGTTCTCTGTCAAGTTGAATGTGTCCTAAGAACACTCGCGGTGTACTGAAATGTTCGCAAATAAACAAGATGGTGGTGTTCTGAAGAGGCTTCTAAGAACACTCGCGGTGTCCGGGGAGTGTTCGTAGGGGGTGTCCTGAGGACGCTGTTCGTATTGTTCTCTGTCAAGTTGAATGTGTCGTAAGAACACTTGCGGTGTCCTGAAATGTTCTCAAATAAACAAAATGGGGGTGTTCTGAAGACGCTTCTAAGAACACTCGAGGTGTCCGGGGAGTGTTCGTAGGGGGTGTCCTGAGGACGCTGTCCGTATTGTTCTTTGTCAAGTTGAATGTGTCCTAAGAACACTCGCGGTGTCCTGAAATGTTCGCAAATAAACAAGATGGTGGTGTTCTAAAGACGCTTATAAGAACACTCCCAGTGTCCGGGGAGTGTTCGTAGGGGGTGTCCTGAGGACGCTGTCCGTATTGTTCTTTGTCAAGTTGAATGTGTTCTAAGAACTATCGCGTTGTTCTGAAATGTTCGTAGGGGGTGTCCTGAAAACGGTGTCCGTATTGTTCGCTGGCAAGTTCAAAGTGTTCTAAGAACACTCACATTGTTCGCGGACATTAAAAGTTTCCCATAGATCATAGTTGAAATGTTTGACTCTATGGATGTGATATGCTGCGGTGGTTGTTGCCAGGGCATAGAGTCTTGGGTGCATGGCCATTTGGCAACTTACACCAACTATATTTGAGAATTTAAATGGTCCAGGTAGTTCTGTATCTAACTGCTTTTTTGGAGTTTGTCTTCCTTCTTTAAAGAAGTACCTGGTTTACTTTCTCTAATTGATTCTTTTTTGTTTGTGGTACTTGATGAAGTATTAGTTTCTTTTACTCTCGTTGGAGGATTTGCAGTGACGTCCTGTTGCATTTCTGTTTGATTTAGTTTTCTTTTACAACATTTTAGTTTTTGTGGAACAGAATATGTGTTTAGATGGGGAGTGTATAGTGAGTGAAGTCTATTATATTCTAAAATGCAAGGAATATCAGCGTTTACTTTACTTGCATCAAAGTTGATTAGAAATAGACCGTCAAGTGTACGTAAGCGTGATAGTGCTACATAGCTCATGCCTTCTTTAAAGACTATGTTACCAATATCTATCATTGCTTTGTCTAGGGTAAGACCTTGTGATTTATGAATCGTGACTGCGTATGCAAGAGTTAGAGAAAATTGTTCTCTGCGTACATACATATCTTTGAAGAGAAGGAATCTAGCTGTTGAGCGTCCTATCCGTTTTACTTCTGAAAGTTTGTCAAAGAGTATATTGACAAACTGAATTTTGTTGTCACGTGGGTATGTTTGAAAGCCAACAACTGTACCCAGTGCTCCATTAAATAGTCCTTGGTCCACGTCAAGGTTACGTTTAAGCATTACTCTGCAATTTAAGGATAATTTTAACATCTTTTCTAAGCCTGCTGTGTTTGAGATTGATTTTTCTAAATTATTTAGTCTTGTTGTGGCTTGGTCACACATGGGTAGTGTCATACCATGTACATCTAGTTTGTCTGTGGCGCTAATTTCCATTATTGGTTGCATTTCTTTACTTAGCATGATTTCATTGAATTTGAAACAGCTTGCAAGAGTTGGCATTAAGGCCATACAATTGACATTTTTGTGGGCTAATTGTTCCATAACATCTGTAGCACATGCATTATCGCCATAAAGTGCATTAATGTGCCGGGTTTTCAATGTTGCTTCTGCTTCTTTAGAAAGTATACCAACTCTCAAACTTTTTAAAATGTTGACATAAGTTAGATCTGCAGATTGGCGCATGTTTTCTGTTAATTCTCTGTATTGGAAATGTTGCCAATGGTTGACATTTCCAATGCTGCCAACAGTTTTACGGCAGAGTTTGTGCCCTAATGTTTTAAAAATAGGTTCACCTTTTACTGGTGTTAATTGAAGAAGATCTCCAAAAACAATAATGTGTTTTCCTGCAAAGAGCTCTTCATAGTCTGTTTTGAGTACTTCTTGTAATCTGAGGTGAATCAAAGCTAACATCAGGTTGGAGACCATGCTCACTTCATCTATTAGTAGCATTTTCATTTGTTTCAATACTCTGCGTAATTCCATTGCAGCTTCTGCAGAAAGTTTGTAATAGTCTAATTTGTTCTGGTGTTCTACTGGTAATAGTAGTAATCGGTGTAATGTAACACCACCTATGTTGTAGGCAGCTAAACCTGTGGGGGCAGTGACAACAGCTGACAGTTTGTTGTTTGTCAATTGTTGAAGGAACTTACTAATGGTTTTGATTAGGAATGTTTTGCCAGAACCAGCTTCACCACTGACGTACAGTAGTATAGGTTTATAATTATGGCAGGAACATTCTTTAGTTTCATGTTTTACACCATGTGCAATTTGTTTTGTTACTTCTTGAAAAATGCTACTTTGATCATTGTTTAGTTTTGATTGTAGTATAGTTAAATCTTCCTTATCTTCATACTGACACATGGTGTTTTCTACTTCTATCATAGCTAATTCTGCCTCATTTGTTATTAGTGGTTCTCCCAGTGGTTCTTGGCTTCCTGTTACAGAAGGTTGACTACTGTCAGGAGTATCCTTATCTAGTTGAGCTTGGAGTTCTTCTTCATGTTGCTGTTCATTGTGCAACATTGTTTTGTACTGTGTAAAGTTTACATCAGTTATAGTGCTTTCATTTGCTTTGAAAACATCCTCATATGAGTCATAGTTATCTAGTAATTGTTCCTCTTTTCTCCATGGTTTGAAGAGTTGTAGCAGGGACATGTAATATACTTCTTTATGTTGAGGAGTCTTCAATGACAATTTGATATGATTAATTAAATTTGGTTTAGTGAGTTTAAATAAGCTGCCTTCACAGTCTGTCACTCTATATTTACCTTTTTTTCATCGGGTTTCATATTATTTTTGTATGTGTAGTTTTGGGCTATTTGGTATAGACACATGTTTACCAAAGTATTACTTCTGTTTGGCTAGTATGTGTCCAATAAATTGTTTTTTAAAATGTCTTGGCTGTTGGGATCATGTTTGGCTATTGTTTCTACATCTTCATATGATTTTAGAACTGTTTTTCTAGATTTAGCTGGACCAAGACTTAGCCATACTATATTTTCAGATTTGCCATACATGAAGTACCAGTTAAACGATCAGCTGCTTCATAATATCCACATTCTATATGGGTGAGCATTTTTATGCCCAAGCTGTATAATTTCTGAGATACTGTTTTATCTGATGACAGGTCATTCCAGAGGTCTTGGAGCTCTGTCTTTTCTGCTTTAGTTAAGTATGCTGTGACATATCGTGCAACTGCAGTAGAATTGTCTGCAATGCACTGCGCATCTATGTTTGCATTCCATAAGTGGGCAATGATTGCATTATAATCATTGATATATTTTTCATCTTATTTTCTTTTTATGTAATATGTACTTTTAGGTGACTTTCCTTTAACAGTATGTCTAACTGAATACATGAGGTTGTTTACTTGACCTGTATTTGTAACTGGTCTAGGGAAACCAAATCGGCATTTGGTGTAGTATTTGCCTTTGTTTTTGTATTTGCGACGACAATATTTTCCACATTTGTGTCTTTGAAATTGTAAAATGTGTGCACAAAGATCACTATTTGTGGCTTCTGATGGAATTTCACAAGTGACATATTTTTCAATAAACTGTAAAACAGTGGCATCACTGTCTTGACCAAATTTAGGAGCATCTTTAATCCATAAGAGCATGTGGATATGTGGTGCTCCTCTGGCTTGGTATTCTTTTCTCCAAAAGAAGTGTTGCACTTCTCCAAGGGGAGGAACAGTTTTATTACAAATAAAATGTAGCAGACCAATGAAGCGATGGTGAAAATATCTTGAAACATTAACAGAATCCAAAGAACAAAGTTCTCCAGGTGTTAGAATATCTATGTTTGTTTTGTTTTTATTTGATATGCGTAGGAAATCATGTAAATCTTCCCATGCATATTCTGCACAACTTAATGTAACAAACCAAGTGGGTGGGCGAAGGTTTCTGATCATACAACGTACATCTCCATGACGTCGAAACCAGTACTCTTTAGTACCACGCATATTTGCTAATAGATTTGTAATATTTGATTGTAAAACCTCATCCTTTTGTTGCACTTTCTCTAATAATTGTGTAGCTGTCATATTTTGAAAGTGTGATCCTGATTTTAATGTGTGCAACTCCGTAACATAAAGTTGCTAGTTTACTTTCAAATAGTAGGTGGAATATGTATTCCACATTTTGTCTAAAACTGGGATCTTCAGAATACATGCGTAATGAGCGGTATTCTGAAGCTGATATTTGAATAGGTCTAGCATCATACCTTCCTCCTTTGCCAGTTGGAAAGAGTAGAGGAAAAGCACGTGCTTCTATACTTTTTTCCCATATACTGATTGGCGATCCTTTTGTTTGACGCATTTGGTAAGGTTCCAGTACATCTTGTACGGTGTCATTACAGTGCAAAGGATGAATTGTATACTGGTCTAAAGTATTTGATATTGTAGCAGGATCTAGTAGCTCAAATTGACCAGCTTCTTGTGTTTCTTGAATTATTTCAGTTGTATCTATCAAGTTTTCTTCAATTTTAATTTCTTTGTAATATTCATTATTCTCTGTAAGATATTGGAAGGCTTGTCTAACTTTATATAAATCTACCAGCTGTTGCCATTTTTTTTGTCTTTTGTAGGTACTCCATTTACTAATATAATTAAAGATTGCTGATTTGGACGTTGCACTCCTAGAGTATGCACATTTTCTTTTAGATTTAATGGTAAATAAACTACTTTTCCACGAATGCCTTTTACCAATTCAGAGGGAGGTAATTTTGCTGTTTTTGGTTGAAGGCGTATTATTGCTTGAAATGGGTGTACTGTTTGAATTATGATGCTCTCATATAAATTAAGTTGTTGTAGAGGTTTTGGTACTGGGTATAATTCCAAATTATTTGTGATAGAACGTGAAGGAGTTTGGTTGTTGTCAAGTTTCGTAGTGCAATAACTGCAAAGTATTTAGGACTCAGTTATTTCATATTTGTTTTCTGCTAGAAGGTAGAGAGCTAATTCAAACCTTTTAGAATCTTCATTGTCTTCTATTTTGTATGATAGGTCCACAGTTTTTGTGTTACTTTTATAAAAAATTCTACGGCAACATACACATACATGGTTTGGTACTTCAACTGATGTACTTTTAAATTTTAGTATTTCTTTTTTCTATGTGTTTAGCAAAAGGTTGCCATGTGTAGAATTGTTGCTTAATTGGTTTAAAGCTATTTCATTCTGTAAATGGCTTTCACTTCCAAAACATTTTTTCTGGATATAGTGAATTTCTTCAAGTAGGTCTTTTGCTGTACCATGTAGAACGATGTTAGTTAACTTTGCTAGTGCTAAAGCAGGACTTTTAGCATAGTGCAGTTTATAGACTAGATTTCTTATAGTTGAATGATGTGTTGATATCCTTTTGATATCATGGAAAGTGGTTTTACAAGTAGGTCCTGTAATGCAGGTCAATGAATGTCCTTGTAGTCCTGTGTACTTGCACACTGGACAGGTATCTATATTTTGCAGTAATTTAATTTTGATTTTGTCTTTGCTTTTTACATATTTATTGAGGAATTGGTGTAAAGATTTGAAACATTGTTTGGGAATGTTACACATTGATGTGCATGGCCATTTGTACACTAGACGTTCTGATTCAGTTGAATGGAGGGGTAATTCTAAGTTTTCAGGGCATATTTTTGTAAGGAGTACTTCTTGTTCCATTATGGTATTATTCACTTTTTCATAACCTCGACCACTGCTATTTATGGCAATTGTATTCGTTTGCTTTTGTTTGTACGCTTCTTCATTAAAATATGGTTCTGTGCTCGTAGTGTCATTCCATTCACCTCCGCAGATACTTAAGAAGTTCTTTCTGTTGACATTTCGCTTATTGAGAAGTCTTTTTTGTAATTTAGTTATTAGTTTTGTTAGTGGTTTCATTTTGTTTAACAGTAAAATAATTCAATTTCTTTTGAAAAGAATTGCACTGTCCATCAATGCTTCTAAGAATAATTTCCTATGATAGGGTTTAAGCTTTGAACCTGATTTCTCTCCTGTTTTTATAAGATTTTGAAGGACTTTGTGACGGTATATTTTGGCTAAAATACTTTTCTTGGTATGCTTACTTTGCACTATATTAAAATTTGAAGAAGTAGTTTTATCTCTACTGATAGCTGATTTTCTGTTAATTGTTTTTTGGTTTGTTTTACATTTTGATAGAGGAAGCGAAGTTGTTGTACTTGAAACTTCTTGTGTTTCATTAAATGATTGTATTAGCTGTTTTGTTTCAACTTTTTTTACAAATTCTGCTAGAGATGGATGCTAATGTTGGACACCTTTATTTTCATTTGCTCTAATTTTGCGTTGCTTTCTACGGAGTTGTCTTTTGGTAGGCATTCTTTAGGGTCTGTTGAAAAAAATAAAGAAGATATGGGTTGGGGTGTTCTGGAATGTATGTGTGCTGTGTGCATGAGTGTTTGAGTAAGATGATAAAGATGTATGTAATGATGTGTGATTGTGCATTGGGAACTAAAACTAGTAGGGATAGGTATTCTTGAAATTATGTGTCACTAAACTGGGGTTCAGATGACAAAAAAAAGTAAGCTAGTGGTGTGGAAAAGTACAAATAGTAAATGTAATATATACAATTAAAACAGTTGTTTGTTCTATAATATGAAAATTGTAGTGGTTCAGTTGGCTAATTTGTGTGTCCAAAAATAGAAATTTGTGGGCCATTCTGGTTGTAAATCGCTGTTTACGACATGGACATTTTTGGACAAAATGGTACAAAATCTCTATTTTAAGAAACCAAAATAGCTGGTATTAATGTTATAGTATATTTGATTAATAATATAAATAATATGGTGATATTTCATTTACTTTTTTTTTAATTAACAGGTAACTTCTTAGTTTTTCTTTCTTCTTCGAATTCGGCTGCTTCTTTTCAGGAAACTGGTCTTCACTGCAACTGTGAAAGCTTCAAATTAGTAACTTTGTTTGTATATAGCACTATTTTTAATTTAGATATTGATTTTTTTAATTGAAATCCTCAGTGCCTTCTGTAAAACCATTAAACTAATTTATTTACATAAGATATATTGCATCAGTTCAGTACATATGATATGTTCTTAATGAACAAATTGTATTGAATGACTAACTGTAGCAAAAATAAAATATCTTTACTATGTCTTGTGAAATTTATAATATATTAGTGAATACCACTATTTCTGTAAGTAAACTGTTCTAGGTAATAGCGCCTCAATGTCATGTCTAATTTAAAGTAATTAAGTAAATAAATAAATAAAAACAAAAAATATGTTGTCATCTTTGATGTCCTGGGTGTTAGTCTTAGCAGTGCACGGTGGCGGCGCGAGTTATGGTTGCTTAGCTTGCCATAACTGCCGAATTTCAAGGGTTTTTCCGTTTTACTTGGAACCATAACGTCCCTTTAACAAAGTTTTTTCACTGAATTTCATAGGTTTTTAGTAGCGCAACTTAACCATAACGTCCCTTTAACAAAGTTTTTTTCACTGAATTTCATAGGTTTTTAGTAGCGCAACTTAACCATAACGTCCCTTTAACAAAGTTTTTTCACTGAATATATATATATATACATATATATATATATATGAAAAAACTTCAGTTTAGGGACAGTTGAGGTGAATAGGTCCAGTGCGACAAAACCCTTGAAATTCAAGGGTTTTGTTATGCCTTTCCTCCAAACACCTGGAATTCTGCCTTTTCTTCTGATAACTTAACTGATTTCATATAATTTGTTAACAATATGCATTCTTTAGCTACGCAACATTGGGTTTTTTCAAGTATTTAATTTTGTATCTGTCCACTAGATAAGAAGGGATTACTAATGGTGTCCTGTGAAAAGAAAGAGTGAGATGGGCCAAGAGGTCAACTGTGACGAGGAAGACTGAAGGTGGGTAGTTGGGGACTGTAATGAGGAAGAGTGAGGTGGGGTAGTGGAGTACTTTGACAAGGAAGCGTAAAGTAGGGCATTGGGGGACTGTGATGTGGAAGAGTGAGATGGTGATAGTGGGCCACTGTGATGAGGAAAATGATGTGGAGTTAGTGGTGACTGTGATGAAGAAGTGTGTGGTGATGTTAGTGGCAGACTGAGATTAGTCAGTTGGTGGTAGTGGGGTACTGTGACTAGGAGGAAAGATGTGGTGGTAGTGAGGGATTATGACAAGAAAGTGTGAGGTGGTAGTAGTGGTGTACTTTGACAAGGGAAAGTATGTTGTTGGTAGTAGTGTACTGTGGTGAGGAAGAGTGATGTGATGGTAGTAGGGTACTGTGACAAGGATGAGTGATGTGGCAATGGGTAATTGTGATGAGGAAAATGATGTAGTAAAAAAGGGGGTACTGTAATGAGAAAAATTAAGTGGTGGTAGTGGGGGACTGTGACAAGGAAGAGTGAGGTGGTGGGACACTTTGAGGAGGAAGAGTGATTTTATCATAGTGGGGTAGTGCAAAGACTAAGAGCATGTTGGTGGTAGTGGCTACTGTGATAGGAAAGACTGGCTTGGCAGTGGTAGGGCATTGCAATGACGAAGAGTGAGGTGGTGGTATTGGGGAACTGTGACAAGGAATATTGCGGTGGTGGTAGTGGTGTACTGTGATGAGGAAGACTGAGTTGTTGGCAGTGTTCTGTGACAGGGAGGCATGATGTGTTGGTTGTGGAAGAGTGAGATGGTGCTAGTGGGGTTCTGTGAGGAGGAGTCTCAGTTGTTGGGAGTAGGGTACTGTGCTGAGGAAGCTTGATGTGATGGTTCTGGGGGCCTGTGACCTGGAAGAGTGAGTTGGTGGTAATGGGGATGTTAATATGCAGATGCAGCATTTAAGCGCATGCATAGATAAAAGTTGAGAAAGCCCCCACAGGCTACATATTAGGCTTTTAATGATGACAATGCTGTCATGTAGACACGTTTAAGTTACCTCATTATAATAAAGCTTTAGGCTGATAGTTAAATACACATGCAGCAACATGCACTCATTAGAGATATACATACAGCAAAGTTTTCAAAAACACATGTAGCAGAAACCTTTAAACATATTAAGGCAGGGCAATATATTTTTTCTTTATAAGCATAGTATTACATTAGGTTGTAGAGTTGAGACATTTCCCCATTATGAATGTTATGTTTGGACAGTGTGAGCTGCCAGAAAGAAAAGCTATGGGTTGCCCCGGACCAACCATATGCTCTCAATTCTTACTTATACAAAATTACATTCAAACTGATATACATTCAATCTCGGAGTACAAAATCTTGATGTCATTCCTTGAAAATATCAGTGGGAACTAATATTATAACTCAGTATGACTATTTGAATGAAGAGGTGTACACATGGATGGATACATTTAGACCACCACAATGTAAACCACAACATAGCACCTCAGAGAATACTTCAAGTAGTGACTCTGAAGCTACCAATGAACAAGAAAGACTTGTAAGGGGAGATGAGGGCACTGAAGAGGTTGAGAGGGGTGACAACCCCCAAGCAACAACATCCTCTGTAACTTTTATAGGAAACAGCAAAGAAGGAAAGTAAAAAGAGGGGGTAAAGGAGACCAAAGGGGGTGGTGGATTACGAGACAACAAAAGAAATCTTAGTGGTCAACCTATCCAACAGAATACTAAATCCATTTGAAACCAATAACCTGCAAAGGGGCCTTAACTTTGTGCCCAAAAGCAGCACCACTTTGTTTGCAACAAAGTGGAACTCTTTAGGCTTGTCAGAAAACTTAAACTTAAGGAATTCTTTGACAGGTTAGAAGGCAGACCCATTGTGGCAGGCATGTACAGTATTCTTCAACCCCTCGGTAAATACATTGATTTCTTTCTGCAACCACTTGTCCAAAAAAACAGCACATATATCAGAGACACCACTCATTTTCTCCAATTACTTACAAAAAGAGCATACAGTGAAGGACAGATAATGTTCACGAATGATGTCACCAAATGGTTTCTACCGAATGAAGGAGACATTAAAGCATTACATGATTTTATACTTATTCTCCTACAGTTCATTTCTGAAAATTAAAATTTTCAATGTAAAGAACAATTCTTCCTCCAATTGTCAGGGACCTCAATGGGGGCCAAAATAGCCCATCTATATGCAAACTGTTGCATGCACAAGTTTGAGAACATGTTCTAGACCATGCAGTTTGGCGCAACTATTTGGCTCTTTGGTTGCGCTACATTGAAAATATGTTTGCAATATGGAAAGGGACAAGAGCAAGCCTGGATGGCTTTCTCACATATTTGAACATTATTGACTAATGCATACAATTCACAAGCAAGGTCTCTGAAGAGCAGATACACTTTCTGGATGCTGAGATTAAACTGAAAGACAGAGAGTATTCCACCAATATTTTTCACAAGGAAACTTATAGAAACAATCTGCTACATCTGCCACGTTTCCATCAACCAAGTTTCATTAGTAATTTACCCTTTTACCCTACAGTGGAGGTTTCATGTGGGGAGAATGATAAGTGACACTAATGATACATTGAAGAAACGGAACCGTGTGTCACCACACGGTAGCCCCATATGCACTCCTATGGGAAAATCTCCCTGGTCACACTCACAGGTCTATCTACCCTACAGTCCCTAGGAAGGAATGCAGATGGGAGTATAGCCTTAAACTTTATAAAATTGTTTTAAGAAATCAATGTTTTGTACCAGCACTTAATCTGTATAGCTCTCGAGAAGAGAGCAGGCGTGTTTACATGGTAAATATGAAATCTTTAAAGAAAAGTGGTAAGAGTGCCGATGCTCAAACGTACATACAAATTCAAATGAGGGTATGCGTATGCATCAGATAGATTTTTTAATGATGCAGAAGAGTATAACAAGTGAAGTACAATAATTAGTTCAAGTGCTATTCAGCACTAATCAACAACATCTATATAACACACTTTCTAATTTTTCTTCAAACAATGACAAAGACGATCGCTTCTTGTGAGTTTTCAAAACAGGATAAGAGGGCTTCTCAAAGAAATTTACAGTGGCTAGTGTTTACAACATTCACACTAGAACTGTTTTTAAGTAAAACCTCAAAGTCCATCAGGACTATTCCAAATAGCACACTTAAATTCAAACAGTTGCCAACGCGTTTCGGATTTCTACAGAACCCATCTTCAGGGCTATAGTTGCTATTTGTTCCAGTTCTTCCAAATATATCACAATTCAGGTCTATAAAAGTAACAGAAAATATGATCACTAAATGCTTACCATTTTACTACCACAAGAGATCACTAATAATATTACGGGGATCACTAACCTTGTAGTCCATCAATGGTAGATGTCAGGTAATCGAGTCAAACTCTCAGGGCCTCAGTGCACTACTGGGTCCAGCCGTATAGGGTGTCGGACGTGAGGATACCCGGTACCCTATGGGAATGTAAGGATGGGGGATGTGAATTAAAAACAGAGAAACCTCATTGTCAAATAACATTAGGCCCCTAAGGCCTCTCATTGAGTCTCGAATAATCTCATGTACAAGTGGCACACCTCACTCGGCTCCGCGCAGTGAGCAGTTCCCGTCATACTGACCCGTGAGGGAAGTAAGGGGTCATAAAGTGTCACTTAGCCAATTTGAAAGACACGGTGCTTCAAACAAAAAACGGCAAGCACCCCAAACATGCAGTCACAGCCCGATTAACTACAAGCACATTGTAACATTCTATTGGTACTAGCGTGCAGTAACACGGTTCCCCATTGCAGCATTAACCATCAACGTTTTTAAGCAGAGCATATGTCTTCTAACCTACGTACATGTGTATCGGTACAAAACATGTTGGACACCTATACAATGACAGTTCGATTCGAGGAAACTCCTCTGGCGAGCGCTCACCTCACTGTGTCTGGAGACAGTCAGCCGTCCGATGCAGAAGCGCGGGCTGTAAGCGTCTTGTGTTTATCGGTTGCCGTGGTGACTTTGCGCATGCGCGCGTGTGCCCCTGGTCTCCATCTTGAAGTGGGCAATCGTGAGCCTATTTACAAGCAATGCATAGTATAACAAATCTATTGATGTCAAGGGAACCCTCGATCACCGAAGCATCAAAGAACTGCATTTCTAACCCACTAATGGTGGGTCCTTAGTAACACATGCATGCCGGGTTGGCAATCACGTGTAGAATGTGTAAGGGGTAAAAAGTACTTATGGTGGGTATACTAATGATACATTGAACATATCAAGAAAATGTGAGAGACATTTTTGGCCTGCAGTTACAAACCCGAGGAGGTCAATGCTGCAGCAGAAAATACAGCCGCAAATACACAAACAGATTTGTTGATTCACACACAAAAAAGATAAGAAATATCCAACTCTGGTGTATGTATCCAAAAACTCCATACAGAGTGGACGCTTTAAGGAAGGCATAATATCAAACAGTAAGACGACACAAGTGATCACAGTTCAAGGGTGTTTATTGAACCTCAATTGGATTTGTAAAACACCTATCTAAACCTAAATCAAAAGATGGGAGCAAACTATGACCATCAAATAGTAATAATGCAGTCCTAGTGGTGTCTTGTCAAAATAAAATGCCTATACTCATAAACCTATTGCCAATCCTTACTTCTAAATACAAATAGTGTGGCAGACAATGTTATACAAAAGAAAAGTGTTCATGAAACGATATGTCAGGATATTCACGCCATTGGCTTACCTTCCCCACGTTTTCCGCACGGGACAAGGCAGAACACTTATGCTTAGCACAGTCTCTGGCTTCTCTAGCATGAGGGGGCAGTTCAAAACTTCAACATCATGGCCCTCTGTGCCAAAGTCTCTTTGCCATTCAAGGTCTCTTTTTCAGAGGGCCTGATGCAATATGACAAACAACAAAGTTCTTTTCTCCTAGGGTTTGACACATACAAATTCTTGGGTGATTTTCTGTTCACCCTGGGTCCTCCTCTGCCGGGTTTAGACCCACTTCAACACAAAACCTTCTTGTGTGATTTTTGCTTCACCCCGGATAACCTTCCATAGTTTTGCATTACCTTATTTACGATCACCTCATACACAGTCATATTTCCGTTGGTAACCACAGGCATTTTTGGTTGCTACTTTCTTCTCTAATGGGGATTACGGGTGGTAATTCACATACCACCGACAGGAGTGTTTTTAGCATCATTTGTAAGGCATTTAACACTGATGATAATTCTAGCATGGGTGGTAACCAGTTTTCTCATTCTGTAAGCAGTGTTGTTGTACCTCTGGCAGGATGTACCATTTAGTGCCGCCAGTGATTGGACGCTGCTTTCTGAAATGGGGCCCTTGATGTCTAGCCTGATTGTTGTCCATGCAAGTAGTAATAGATATCCCATCTCCAGTGTTTTTTCTTCTGCCACTACTGCTCAGCCTATCACAGTCATGTACTCCCAGGACCAATATTGATCTTCAGCACCTACTTGAAAGCCCATTCTGTCCACCACCACTGGAATTTTTTCCCTAAAATGAAGTACCTATTAATTATTAAATAGTAGGACAACACATTTACTTCTGATTATAAGTTGTTTACATCCTAAACCTTTTGTTGCAGTGAACATAACTTTTACTTACAATTGACGAAATAAAACATTGTCTGAGCTCGATATTAGATCAGCAATCAAGATTTCTAGTTTGATTACCTATTAACATCACTATCGTGAAAAGAGGCACACAAACGCATAGACGCACACACGCATATATGCCTTTTAGCATGTATTTCCGCAAAAGACGACATTCAGTTGAAAAATGAAGACTGAATGTTATGTTCAGACCCACTTTAACACAAAGCTTTCAATTGATATCCCTCTGCCGGGCCCGGACCAACTTTATCAACGTTGCCACAAATGTACTTTACTGTATCAGCATCAAAGACTTTTGATTGTGAGCAGGGTTTTGCTTGACCCATCACAGGATCACTTAGATTAAATATTCTCTACAACTCTTTTACTTTTCAGCTTGATACCTTACAGAGACCTGTGATTGATCACCCACGTGGTGCCGGACCACTCTGTCAAAGGTATTGTGTCTTCGTTTCATAGTTCAATCACTCATCAGCAGTCCACCCTTACTTGCATCTTTTATAACACATATTTCAAACAATGTTTCATTTCAGCGTTTGTCATACAATGTTGCCGCTTACAATCTTGGCTTCAACACAGACTGGTCTTGTATCAGTCTCCCCAAATCACCGGCTGTTTGATTTCACTAACGCTGCTTTGTTGTTGGAGCCAAGGACAGTACCACAGTGGCTGGTAATTCTCCCCACCTTGATTCTTGATGTGGGAGGGTGCCAGGTATCTCTGCCACACAATGCAGGATTCCTCAGCCTGTTTTCCTGGTCTTGTGCATTCCAATCTAAAGGGCTCATGAAAGCAACGGTTCTTTGTCAAAACGGTCAGGGGAACTTCACTACTTGCAATCCCCTCCTGTTTTGCCATCTTTCTCATCTTGTTGAACTGCCATATTGTAACTGATGTTTCCTTGTGTGCTTTGCCTCGATGAGAGTGTGCTCTCGTGCTCTGCCTTTTATCCATGTGGTGAAGCTTAATGGAAGTCAGGTGTGTGTGATGGTCAGTAATTGTCTGACCTTACCTGACCATTGTATTGGGACACGTCAGGGATACGGCTCAGTTGTCCCTTTTCTCTCATAGCAGGCTGTCCATGAGAAATGAGAAATTGTTTGTGTTGTAAAGGGTTTGGGGTTATTGGCATTCCAAATATCCTAATTGGAAGGATGGGGTAAAGGTGTTATAAGGAAGAGGATACACCATCCGGTGTCCCACTCCCACTGAAGACCCCATATACAGGTGATCCTCCCGCACTAGTGCACCCCCAGGAACTGGATCCAAAAGTGATGGCCGTGTCCTGACCACCTGGATGACAGATCCCTGGGTGCTAGTGGGTGAGATATCTTCTAATTTCTCACAACGCATTATGTCGTTAATCAAGAAAAACTGGAAAACTCTAACATGTGACATCAGCGTCCAGCATCTGTTTTGCAAACTTCCCTCCTTTGCTTACCAAAGGGCACAAACTTTAGGGATTGTCTGGTCAACACCAGACCTAACAATAAAATGCAACCCATAAGAATAAAGACTGGCACTTTCCCTTGCCTCCATTGTACCAACTGTGGGTTTGTGACAAAAGGTAATACTGTGACCCATCCCATATCAGGTGAGAAAATCCAAATTCAAAGCTTTGCGACATGTGATACTAAGAATGTAATTTACAAAATAAAGTGCCCTTGTTGAATGTATTACATAGTTCAATCACAACGCTCATGTAAACTACGTTGGAATGAACATTGATCCTGCATAAGAACCAGAAATATGAACTCAGCAGTGGCGACCCATTGGCAGGAGAAACTGCATGATATGTCACAGATCGGATTTCAGGTGGTTGATATGATCACGAGAAGGAATACCCATGAAAACCTGGCAAGAAATTAGATCAAAAAGATATTTTATGGATTGAGATACTTGATTTTATGACTCTCAACGGTATTAATGAGGAAATTAACTACATGTGTTTCATCTAACTTAACACCTTTGGTCTAAAGAATGGTTTTCCACACTCTATTGAAATGTGCATATGGGGTTCAGTTGGGTTGTAGCTCACAGCACTGTACACTTTATACATGCATCACCCTTGCATATACTATTGCACGTCATGCTATGTGATCACATTTGCCTTTCTTCTTATTATTTATTTCTTTAATTCTTGTTTTGTGTGTTTTGTACATACAGCTGTATGCTTCAAGAATTGTGGTTGGATATCATGAGTTTGCTCTCAATGAGCCAAAGATTCAACGTTATTAGTACATACACATGTTTTCTATGCTTGAAGAATAGTTGTCTACTTGGCCAGCACATACAACCCATTATTACATTATTATTTCATGTATTATTCCTGAGAGAACTACTTACTTTTTGTATCTAGATCGCAGACTCTCCTCATTTACAGTGCCTATGTTTATTTCCCTTCTATTTCGCTTGACGCTGGGCGGCTGTGAATTCACGACATGTGCGTGACGTCACACCGCCTGCTCCAGTATCAAATACAGTTAAGCGAGACCTAGACAGGTCCCACAGACTTCTGTTTCTGAATGATCACTGGTTGAAGCCTTTACTATTTCCTTGAGGTAAGCGGTGCAGTCAGGCTGGCCCCTGATGCTCTGCGGAGCAATGTACAACAACTTTGGCACAATACATGCTTCTGGCTTGAGTTCCCTTGATTGTTTAAGGCCCATTTGACACGTGACTCTCATAGCAGAGTGAGATAACAGATTTAAACTCAGGTATGACATTTCTCCCTATGTTGTCACGAATCTGTTGCACATTCTAAAGGCTTTCAAGCAATGCTCCCCATGCGAGCATGCTTTAGTTTTTGTTTTCATTCCATTTTTCCCCAGAGTTTGTTGCCAGCCACACAATGGCAGATAATATGCTTCTGCTACTTTTCTGTATAGAGGTACTTAGTGGTTATTAACACATGATAATGATTTTATTTGATATTTTTTAATTGTTTTATTAATTTTTTGGGGTCTACTTCACATTTCCACTCTGGTGATGGTATTATATATTTGTGACATGAATAATAATTTTGTTTGGGATATTATATAATCCGCATTGTCATATCTAAACAGTGTTTTAGCCCTGAAGACAGACCTAGTTCTAAAATACATTGGCTACATGACACCCAGGAATGCTTGCTGAACCGGAGTGCAGGCACCACTCTATCTAAAAGGCCTTCCTGAACCCTTGGGGCAAGCAGCTGATGCTGTCATTGCAGGCAATTGAGAGGGGCGCCTCAACTTCGAGGGCACTTGGAGTATACTTATGCATGAAGAGGTGATATTGTGTATATCTTTTGAAGATTATTGTGATAGTTTGTAGCATATTGAGGAGCAAAGGAATAGCCCTTTTAGAAAAGGGAAAGGTGATGTTGGGTAGAAGCAGTTTTATATGCATTTCAGAGGTATTGAGGTGAACCTCACCCGCTGTGGGAGATGATGACATCATAATAGATTGGAAATGTGCCTTGATGTGGTATAGCTCCTCTTACAAGGGGAAGGGTGACACTGTGTAGAAGTAGAAGAAGTGCTATTTTGTTCTAGTAGAAGGGATGATGTTTTGTTTATTTGGTTTGTCCCGGAGGGGGACGTGAGGGAGTCATTATAATTAAGAAGTAGTACTAAGGAGGCCCTGTCTACCCCTGCCCACCACGGTACGCCACATCCACATTGCCACCCCCTTAGTGTCACTGTTGTCCCCCACCTACACCCTTGCTCCTGTGGTTGTCGCTGTTGTGCCCCCACCCACCCCTTTGCTCCCGAAATTGTTGCTGTGTCCCCTCACCCGCCCCCTTGCCCCAATGATTGTCGCTGTTGTCCCCCACTGCCCCCCATACCGCTGTGATTGTCGCTGTGTGCCCCCACCCACCCTTTTGCCCCTGTGATTGTCGCTGTGTCCCCCCACTCACCCTCTTGCCCCCGTGATTGTTGCTGTGTCGCCCCACCCACCCCTTTGCCCCTGTCCCCTCTGATTGTCGCTGTTGTCCCCCCACCCATCCCCATGACTGTCTTTGTGTAAACCCCCCACCAAACCCATGCCCCTGTGACTGTCTTTGTGTCCCACCACCCTCCCCCATGCAGAGACGTCTTTATGGGAGGGCAAGAGGGGCACTTGCCCCGGGCCCCTACCTTGGAGGAGGCCCCGAGAAGGCTCGCTTATTAAATAAAAATCAGTTCCCATTAGTCACCACATTTAAATATCACACCTCAGCATTTTTATACTTTTATGGTGTGCTGCTGCGAGGCTCTAAACCTATTGCCAATCTGCTGTTAAAAAGTACATTCTGCTTTGATCTTTTCATCCTCTAATGCTATGTTCACTGTGGTATATACAAAGTGTGTGTGGTACAACACCTGTAGCATTCTCACTTATCTGTGTGGATTATATTGATTATGTGCAATAGCCATATTTGAAATGAATATTGGTAAATATGAGTGCCCCCATGGTTCAGAGGATAGCTCAGTGTGTTAAGCACTCACTTCAGAGATCTGAGTACATATTACAATACCAAATTCCAACAAGGCCCACTCAGCATTTCCAATGTATGAAGTTGTTATTCCTGCATGTATATGTACTTTGTTTTTTAGCACTCCAGGTTTTCTCATCACCAATGTACCTGCAGCAGATAGCGGGTGCCATAGAAACTAACATAGCGTCAGTATGGTGAAAGTCTAGAAATTAGTTTGATCAGGTGGGGAGTTGTAAAACCTATGCAGGCACCTCCATTGATGACAATAAAGTGTTGTTCCAGAGAGGTGTTTATCCAAATTCCAGACTGTGAAACCAAAGTGTTCATGCTTGGATCCTGGCTTTGCCAACAGACGATACAGTGATCCGAAACAAATCTTATATCACTGACATTACTGTGCTGCCTTCTATGGAAAGGTTTTCCTTCTCACATACTGGTGGCATTGTTTACCAAATAGCTGATCTTTCCTATTATGTAGGCCATTGGAGTGGAAGGAGTTCTAGACAGAAGAGAGCAGACTTGAAATGGCAGGCTTCGGGCAAGCATATTTTAAGGTCTGATTATGTGATGACAAAACGGTTTGCTTTTTTGTACAATTCCAAGGTTGTTCTGCATATTTTTAAATACCATTGCACAATCCTGTGTTTGATGTGTATTTAAACCTTCAAAATATGAAAGAGAACCTATGTGAAATCTTTTAACATCACATCAGTTAGTATGCTGGTACTTATATACTACCCTTGATGATGAAGACATTGAAACTAGAATCATTCCCATTTTGTATAATATGCTTCTATAACATTTTGCTTTTAAAATGTTTTATTTTTGGTTATGTGATTTGTATATTTGCCAAATCAGTTCTGGAAAATGGGATTATTTTAGTTCGGGTTAAGAACTAGAAAAGAAAGTCGTAAAGTGCAGATATTGCAGAGTGGGTTCGAATCCCAGCTTCACCTCCTAACCAATGTGTGATTCTGGGTATCTAATTTAATCTTGTATTTACCCACCTGCCAAAATTGCAAGTCCCTAAACCTTGCAAAATTGTCAGCCCTTCAAAGTAATTTCGTTAAAAAAGACTCGCTCATAGTTTCACTTGCTAGATATAGTGTTGCTTCCTCTATAATAGTGAGCATTGACATATTGCACACCACAACCACTTCTTTATTTGCTCTCCAATGGCAATACTGCTTGAAAACCATGTCCTTCTTCTAATGTCAGTCTTTCTGAATACAGATACATTCCTGGTAGTTTCGAATCTTCATCCACTATGTATGCTATGTGTAGCTTTCTCCTTGCTTCCGATTGGTCCTCGGTATCCACGCTTGAGCACTTTTTGCATTCTGCGAGGCAGCTAATCTGAGTGCACTTTTTACCTACGATCTGTATCCTGCATATATACCATGGCCGGTGTACCTTCCTTGTGGCTGCTATTGATGAAAAGTTCCCCGTCTATGCTCGCGCCCAAGTACTCTCATCGTAGGCTGCTAATGTTGCCCTTTAAATGCTACTTGTTTATTATTTTATTTACAAGAATGAAGAGGGTAAGGAGACTGAAAAGGAGAATCCATGCCTATTTTGATCACTGCAAGGCAGCATATCAAACTCTGGGTTGTGATCGTGACGTGGGGGTGGGTGCACTAGATATTCTATATCCCTTAATTCCTTTGGTCTGGTGGCGGGGGGCCCCAAAGGTGCCCATGCCCCGGGCCCCAAAAGTGCTTAAGATGGCCCTTCCCCCATGCCCCCATGATTGTTGCTGTTGTCCCCATGCCCCTGTGATTGTTGCTGTTGTCCCCCAACCAACCCCCATTCCCTCTTGATTGTCGTTGTTGTCCCCCACCCACCCCTTTGCCCCTGAAATTGTTGATGTGTAACCCCACCCACCCCCTTGCCTCCATAATTGTCACTGTTGTCCCCCAAAGACCCCATGCCCCTGTGATTGTTGCTGTGTCCTCCCAACCCACCCCCATTCCCACTTGATTGTCGTTGTTGTCCCCAACCCACCCCTTTGCTCCCGAAACTGTTGCTGTGTCCCCCCACCCACCCCCCTACCCCCATGATTGTCACTGTTGTCCCCCACTGACCCCCATGTCCCCATGATTGTTGCTGTGTGCCCCCGACCACTCCGTTGCCCCCATGATTGTCGCTGTGTCCCCCACTCACCCCCTTGCCCCTGTGATTGTCGCTGTTGTCCCCCCACCCCCCCCCCATGCCCCTGTGGGATCTCTGTGTCCCGCCATCCAACCCTATGCTCCTGTGTCTGTCTTTGTGTCCCCCATGCCGTCGAGATTGTCACTGTTGTCCCCCCACCCATCCCCCCAAAGACCCCCATACCCCTGTGATTGTTGCTGTGTCCTCCCAACCCACCCCCAATCCCACTTGATTGTCGTTGTTGTCCCCAACCCACCCCTTTGCTCCCGAAACTGTTGCTGTGTTCCCCCACCCACCCCCCTGCCTCCATGATTGTTGCTGTTGTCCCTCCACTGACCCCCATGCCCCTGTGATTGCCGCTGTGTGCCACCGACCACCCCGTTGCCCCCATGATTGTTGCTGTGTCTCCCCACTCACCCTCTTTCCCTGTGATTGTCACTGTGTCGCCCCACCCAACCCTTGTCCCTGTGACTGTCGCTGTTGTAACCCCACCCACCCCTATGCCCTATTGATTGTTGCTGTTGTCCCCCACCCACCCCATGCCCCTGTGACTGTCTTTGTGTCCCCCACCTACCCCCATGCCCCATTGACTGTCTTTGTGTCCCCACCCTCCCCCATGCCCCCATAATTGTTGCTGTTGTCCCCCACCCACCCCCTTGCCCCATGATGGTTGCTGTTGTCCCCATGCCCCTGTGATTGGCGCTGTTGTCGTCCCACCCACCCAAATGTCCCAGTGATTATCGCTGTTGTCCCCCCACCTACCTCCTTTCCCCTGTGATTGTTGCTGTGTCCCAACACCCACCCCCATGTCTCTGTGACTGTCTTTGTGTCCCCCACCCACCCCCATACCCCATGATTGTCACTGTTGTTCCCCCACCCACCCCCTTGCCCCAGTGATTGTCTCTGTGACACCCCACCAACCCCCTTACCCCCGTGACCGTGGGATCTCTGTGTATCACCACCACCCAACCCCATGCTCCTGTGTTTGTCTTTGTGTCCCCCCATGTGCCCCCATGACCCCGTGATTTTCGCTGTTATCCCCCCACCCACCCCCTTGCCCCTGTGTTTTGTCCCTGATGGTCCCCCACCCACCCCCATGCCCCTGTCTTGGTCGCTGTTGTCCCCCAACCCACCCCCATGCCCCCTTGATTGTCGTTGTTGTCCCCCACCCACCCCTTTGCCACCGAAATTGTTGCTGTTTCCCCCCACTGACTTCCTTAACCCCATAATTGTCATTGTTGTCCCCCAAAGACCCCCATGCCCCTGTGATTGTCGCTGTGTTCCCCCACCCACCCCTTTGCCCCTGTGATAGTTGCTGTGTCCCCCCACTCACCCTCTTGCACCTGTGATTGTCGCTTTGCTGCCCCACCCCATGCCCCTGTGACTGTCTTTGTGTCCCTCCGCCCACCCCCTATTGTTGATGTTGTCCCCCCACCCACAGCCTTGCCCCGTGATTGTTGCTGTTGTCCCCATGCCCCTGTGATTGTTGCTGTTGTCCCCCACCCACCCCCATGCCCCAGTGATTGGCGCTGTTGTCCCCCCACCTACCTCTTTTCCCCAGTGATTGTCGCTGTGTCCCCATACCCACCCCATGTCCCTGTGACTGTCTTTGTGTCCCACCACCCACCCCCATACCCCATGATTGTCACTGTTGTCCCCCCACCCAACCCCTTGCCCCTGTGATTGTTGCTGTGTGTCCCCACCCACCCCATGCCCCGTAACTGTTTCTGTCCCTGCCATCCCCTTGCCCCGCAATTGTCTCTGTGAACCCCCACCCACCCCCATGCTCCTGTGACTGTCTTTGTGTCCCCCATGCACCCCCATGCCCTCCTGATTGTCGCTGTTGTCCCCGCACCCACCCCCTTGCCCCTGTGTTTGTCCCTGATGCCAGCCCACCCACCCCATACCCATCTTTGTCGCTGTTGTCCCCCCAACCTACCCCCATGCCCCCTTGATTGTCGTTGTTGTCCCCCTACCCACCACCATGCCCCAGTGACTGTCTTTGTGTCCCCCCACTCACCCTCATACCCCTCAGAATGTCATTGTGTCCCCCACCATCCCCATGCCTATGTTAGTGTAACTGTGTCCTCCTACCCACCACCATGCCCCTGTGTGGTCTCTTTGGCCCCCCACCCACCCCCATGCCTCTGTGACTGTCTTTGTGTCCTCCCCCACCACCATGCCACCATGAGTGACTCTGTGTCCTCCCACTACCTTCCATGCCCCCCTCCCTTCCTTCTGTATTCCCTCCTCCCCTCCTCTTCACCCCTTCCCTCCTCCTGCTAATCTACGGCACTACCTGAATTACAGTCAGACATAGTAAGTGTAGCCGCCTGTCTTTCGCAGTCACTTGCCCTCTCCTCCTCCTTTCCCTCCCCCTTGTCTTGTTACAGTCTGACACTACCCAAATTGGAATCAGGCATAGTAATCATAGCTGCCTGCCTATCGCAGCCACCTGCCCTCTCCTCCTCCACCCCCACTTATTACCTCCTTTAGCACTTACTCTTATCATTTGTCCTGTGACCTTTGATAGCAGCCTGTCTATCTCCCCCTTCCCTCCTTGTGTTCCTCCCGACCCCCCAGCACTATTCTTAATCATCGTCTGACCTATTATAGTCGCTTGTTTTGTTCCTCTCCTTCTCCCTCTCTCCACACACCGCCTCCTCACTTCCCCATCCTCTTGTTACTCATGCACTACATCAATTGGCGGTACGCTTAGTAATGTTACTGCTTGTTTGTCTCATTTTTCCCTTCTCCTCTGCTCCTTAATTGTTCCTTGCACTTGCACTATCTGAAATGTCACCTGGCTGATTATGATAGTTATTTTCTCACATTCTAAATTGGTTCAAGGACTTGTAAGAAAGTAATTGTATTCTCCTCTGTGCCCTCCCTCCTTGAAGTGCTTTGAAACACATTGGGCCTCATTACGAGGTTGGAGGAAGCCACGCCGTTTTTACCGGCATGGCTACCCCCAAACTCGGGTCCGGCTCTGGGTCCCGCAAAAGGGGAATTACCGGGCCATTCCGACCTCGGTGGGCCCTTGTTTTCCCTTGCGCGGGACCCAGAGCCTGTACGTCCCCATTCCATTTGAGCCCCCATGTTGCTACCATCCAGTTCTGCTTGTGGGTGCCGCTCTGCACGCCTGGTCTAACAAAGCGGCACCCGCAAGCAGAACTCGTAATGTGGTGGTATGGTAACAATACCGGCACCGTTGTTGCCTTACAGCCACAATCATTATGAGATCCATTGTGTATAGGCACTATACAAATAAACAATCAATTCAATTCAATTCAATTTAAGAAGTATTTTTGGTACTTGGTAAACTATAGTGTTGAGAGGTTTATGTTGTGAGATAGGGAGTTTTATGTTTTGTTGGTGTGGGTTGTTGTGAGGTACTTATAATGTGTTGTGAAGAGTCTGTGAAGGAAAGGAATGAAGGGTGGTGTATGATTTTAAGTGTTTGAAAAACAGAAAAAGTTATGTATTGAATTTAATTGGGGGGGCAATTGAACACATATACATTGGGGTGTTCTTTGAATTCATGCAAAATTGGGTTTTAGGGAAGGGGTAGGTATTTTAATATAAGATATTGTTGGAACAATATAGATACAGATTGAGGGCACCATGGTTATCCCACTGGGGCATATGTGTGACACACCTCCTAAATATAAGGCTACAATATTAAAATACTATGCTGAGTGGTTCCATGAGACCACAGACAGCATGTTCACACCTTGGCCAAGAGAGGGCATGCATGACAGGGCCATCCTTGAAAATATGTACACACACTTAGTGGCAAACTACAAAAAAGATAGAGTATGTTTGAACTCTGGAAGATGTTTGAGGAAGAGGTAGATCCCCATAATGACAAGAAAGGGAAAGGTAAAAAGAATGCCAAGGCCCTAGCTTTGAAGCAGATAGAATAAGGGAGGAAAAAAGGGCACAGGAGTAGCCTTCTTCCCCACCGGCACAAGCACAGCCTCCTGCCCTGCTGGCACAAACACCTGCTCCCCCACTTGTGAGCAAGGTGAAAAACCATTGTTGTCGCTTGCTTCACTTACATTAGGCGCGTCCCCTCACGGGATATATCCGATGCAGGCCGCAGCGGGCTATACTAACCCTCGACATATAACAATGGCAGAAGGAAAAAAGGGACAAAGAAGTTGGTAACATATCTCAGTAAGTAACTGACAAATGCTCTTGGTAACACTGTATTATCTGATATAGGGAAGAATGCACAAAGGCAAATAGAGCATGTCCTCAGAGAGGCAGAGGAGGAGCTCATTAGTGCAGCATGGGAGAAAGAGGAACACCAGGGTGCAACAATACCAGCGATCAGTGGACAGCAGGACAGATAATGTTTAAGATCAATAGTAAACCAATTGATGAACTGGTACTACCATTCCTAAAGACAGTAGAGGAGGAAGAACAGGTGGCAGATTAGGACTCAGTATGTTGTGAGGAAAAGACAGATGAGGACGAAAGTGATGGGCGATCTCCTGTGTATACAGGTGTGAAACCATATACGAGGGGGCTTACTAAATTGCCCAGCAGAATAGCAGTGGTGATGAGCAAAGAAGGTAACATGGAGCAACCCCAGAAGCAGGGATGCAGTTACCATTGTTACAAAAGAGCAGAGGAGGAGCTCAGTATGTTCCGTGACCAAATATGGATAAGGAGAATTTAATTAATAGCTTGCCATCACTCAGTGCTGGTGCTGGCAAGTGAATTTATGCTCTGAAGGAAAGGACTGCACAAACAACTCTAGCTGTAGGAGACATGAAGTTGTTGTTGCCTCTTTTTTACGGGAACAGGCATATGCCTTTTGACAAAAGGCAGGATATGCAGGGGTAACAATGTTCATGAAGGAGCACCATTCCATAACAGTTGAGCACATGTATGGAAGGCACTAAGGGAGTTCTAACCAAATATGTCTGACATGCAATCTATTTAACTTGTTCTATGAGACTAGAAGAGGACCCTGCACAGTACTTCCAACAAATACAGGAGATGTGGCGCAGAAAAAAAGACAACTGTGGGATAAGAATAACTCTGTTTTGTATCACATTTTCTCAAGCAGTCGCCCCACATACGTACAGAAAGAACTGGGAAAGGTGGTGGGAATAGAGATGAAGGCAAAGACAGAGATACAGGCACACATAGTACATCATTGCAAACTAAAACAAGACAGGGACAAGAATAAGATAGATGAGGCTCAGAAGGCAGAGGCTAAGTTAGTGAGAATAAGCTGACTAGAAATAGGTTGCAGGGTTTATTAACAACCAGTGTGACTGTAGCATGATATACTAACAACACCTCACAGGTTGGTGCAGCTTCATTACTACCACAGAGATGGATTTTCCTCCCTCAGGCATCTCAGACGGGGTTTGCTATAGAGATAGTGGGAGGAGGATTTATCCCACAGATGCCAGAGGGAGTGTTTGCACCACAGGTTCATCAAGTAGTATATTTTCATCTGGGAGGTTATTTTCAGCAGAGTAGAGGAGGTTTCCAAAGCCGAAGGGGGTTTGGATTTTGATTTGGGGGAATGAGACCAAGGTTTGGGTGACAGTGTTGGGCTTGTGGGAAAATAGGACACTTCACCAAATAAAACAGGAGCAGAAATCAAGTACGGTATGGTCCTGCAGGAATCCCAGTATATCAGGCACAGCCTCAGCCCCAGCAGATATTCTAAACCACACAACCACAGATACCACAACAAGTACAACCACAGCCACAACCACAGATGCAACGGCCACCAGTGTTTCAGCCACACCAGCATTCACAGCCCCAAAAAGTGCCACCTATATATTATCAGAACACACAGAGTGCCCTGCAGCAGCTGCAAATGCAATTGTCATCTCAATTTCCCAGAGCAGCCTCAATTTGTTGAGATGGAGCAAACCACCAAAAAGCAACAGATGTCTCAACATTCACAATTAAATTCCTTTCGAAAACAGGTAGACACAATTGTACAGATTCATGCTCTGCAATGGAATGATATTTTGTTTCCAAAGGGCACAGTAGCACATTACATTAAGGCAAAAGTACTAAAGGGAAGCGATTTTCCATTTCCAGGCTTTGACACACATCCACAACAGGACAGCCCACATAATGCTCTGATGTACCCAGTCTTGATGTGCCCAGACCTTTCATTCAGACCTGCAAGAGGAACCACAGGTGACAGTGAACACAGGCGACAGATGTTTTACAGTTTTGGTCGACACGGGAGCCACCAAATCTTGTATTAAGGAAGGAAGGTTTCCCTTGTCGAATAAATGAATGAACACAAAGGTTTTTCTGGGGCTGTTATGACAGTTCCTTTCACAGAAGACCTGGCCCTTGTTATAGGTATGCACAAAGTCATAGCACCCTTATTATTTTCAAAAGAGACACCAATAAACATTTTGGGTAGATATATAATTAGTAAATTGAACATTACCATTTCAATCTCTGACAAGGACATAGTGTGCCCTAGCCCAGGCAAGTACTCAAGGTGGGTTTGTGCAGTTATAAAAGTGCTTTGGGCTCACAGTGTTTTGCAAGGATTTTATTTTTATTTATAGGGTGTATGTGCTGTTAGGATGGATACACAGAATAAAGGATCACATGTTTTGATTATCTACAAAATTTGTATTTAAACCAGCAGTGTGCAAGGATGTACCATATGGCACAACAATCACCATACACTTAGAAGCTGCTATTACATAAAATAACAAGGTTCTTTTACATGATGTAGATGAGGATGGTAATGAGCGGTGCATTGACCCAACACTGCATTTGACAGATTTGAAAGACAAACAGCTTTTCGCAGATAATGATGACAGAGGGGAACTTGTGTTTCAGATAAGTATATTTTGTCAGGTAACTGTAGAACAAATGAGAGGTTCCCATGAAGGTGCTTCTTTCAAAGACAATACCAGGATGTGTACAGCAAGACTTGGGCAGGGTGCCCAAAGAACTATGGACGACGGTTCCCCATGATGTGGGTCATTTGAAGGGTGTTGGAGCAGTTTCATCAAGTTGAAACCAGGTTGGTTGTTGCCCCGCTAGAAGCAGTACCCCCTCTCAAGGGAAGCTGACTAGCTAATATATGACACAATTTTGGCATTATGGCGGCAGGGCTTTATTCAGCAATCTGATTCCCTGTGCAATACACCTGTGTACCCTGTGAACAAAGAAAAAAAGGGGGGTCTTGGAGGATGGTGCAGGATCTCCACGCCTTAAACAATATTGTAGAGGCAGAGTTTACGGCGGTTCTGAATCAAGCCCCAATCTTGTGCAATATACCTACAGAAGCAACATATTTTACAGTAGTGGACCTTAAGAATACAATTTCTCTATTCCTCTGCACTCAGGCTCTCGATACCTACCATGTTTACTTATCGAGGGGTGAGGTTTGAACACACTCCTTTGCCAAAGGGGTATTTTGAATCCCAAAGTATTTTTAATATAGTGTTGCACGTGGACCTAGGACATTTACACACACCAAGTATAGTGATCTTTTGGTGTCCAGCACCACAGAACAGTAGTGTAGAGAAGATTCAATAATGCTTTTGACACTTTTAGCTAACAAAGGGTAAAAAGTAAATAAGACAAAGCTACAGTATTGTCAGACAGAAGTGGTATATCAAGGACAGATAATATCATCAGAAGGGAGAAGATTAACCCCAGAGAGGGCAGCAGCAGTACAGAACACACCAGAGACAGTGAACCAGAAGCAAAGGTTTTTGGGTTTGTGCAATTATTGCCGGCCCTCGATTTTTGATTTTTCCAGTTACACTAAGCCCCTTTAAAAAGGGCTGAAAGAAGCACGAAAAGTGAAAGTCCTCACAAAGTGAACAGGTGAAATGTAAACCTCGTTCAAGGAATTAAAATTAGCACTGGCAACACACAAGTATTAGCTACCCCAAATTACAAGAAGCCGCTTTTCCTGTTTTCTCATTGTAATGGCCAAGTTATGACAGCTGTACACACACACAAGACATCACAAGGACAAGTATATCCGTCATTTAGACCCAGAAATGCAGGTTCATTTTCTGTGCAAGCAGGCACTTACTGCAGCAGAACTTGACATTCAGAAATCCTTGATTATTTCAATGGGGTGCTCATTGCAATGAAGACATGGTATCAGAAGTATGGCACTGACACCAGAGATACCATTTCAAAACCTTTATTAGATTTGTGGGGTTTGAAAAAAACTCCTACTTTGCCCTAAAGCTATGATGGGAGTAGCCTCTACTATCAAATAATAACGAAAACACAAACCTAGTCAGTGTCTGTCAAATCAAAATGGCTTATACTAACAAAACCTAATGTCTGCCCACCCAACTTCTGATAGAGTCTAATGTGCTGAATTTTAGACGGTTTCTGTACTGGAACATCTTTTTGAAAGTATTGGCCTTATTATCTCATTGATCTAACGTGAGCATCTGAGAAATAATGGAAGTATTTCAGGCAATATTTGAGAGGGACTGGACCCATTCATACATTTTCAGTTTATTCTGCAATCTGAACTTTCTTCTGAAATGGCCCAAATTCATTAAATGTCTAGGGGATGGCTGGAGTTTTGCCGTCTGCATAAGAACTGGACTGACAGTAAAGTCCATAGCTTCATTTGTTTTTTTTAGCCATGTCCACAGCTTTCCATATACTGGGTCAGAAGTGGTATGGGGAGGAAAAGTCCCCTCAGTAGTGCCCCTTTGTATTAGAAATGGTAAAAATGCATGGAAAAACAAAGCAAGTGGATATGACGCAGATCAAACAAATCCCCTGTAAGATGAACCATGCCTAAATAGCATGCAAGGTTTGGTGATGATATGATATGGCATTTATAACGCACCTATACACAAGTGTTTCAAGGCGCAGCGTGGCAAGGGAGAGGGAACAGAGGGAAGACAGAGATCTTACTAGGCCAGGTGATATTGAGATTGTGCAAGTGCAAGGGAGGGAGCATGGGGAGAAGTGCGGGGGAAAAGAGGGAGGGGGCAGTTCAGTACATAAGATAACCGTAAAATATAAATAAATAAAATAAAAACAATAAATAAAAATTGCAGCCAAGTGGTGGCTAGTGCGGCCAGCTGTTGGCAAGTGCAGGGATGAAGTAGGCAGATGTAAATTATCTGCCTGTGACCAAGGTCGACACACTAGTTCTAAGCAGCGCTCCATGCAACATCAATAATGTGCACTGTGAGGAGCTCAACTTGCCACGGCATCTTGCTACCCCTCACAAACCAGCACTGCACCGGCAGGCGCCTTCAAGGTCAGCAGGCAATAGTACACATTCCAGAGAACCGAACTGTATCAGAGTTTGCCAAAAAAAGGGGGAGGAAGCCCTTCTGGTTCCTACCCTGTAGTGAAGTGTAGTATTGTGAGACTAACTTCCATAGAACATAGTTGATATCTGATTGAAGTTCAAGAATGTTCATGCCTGGGTTGAGGAACTATGACATAATCACAGGTACTGACCTGTATGTACAGCATAGTTCCTTATATGAAAGAACATTGCTTGTTAATTCTTATTACTGGGATATATTAATTACAGGATGATTTTAGGTGAATTAAATAGATGATTCTGCTAGTGTTTCAACGATACTGCTTGCCTGTAATTGAACTAATTTTGAATCACATGTGATATCACTGCAAAGGAACAATATTTCAAAATATGCCCCTATGATAACTCACACACTTAAGTTCTGAAAAACAGTACAAGAAGCAAAACATTCGGTTAAGTTATAATGGCAGATTCATGATGAAAACAAATGTGTTGCAAGTGAACTGAACCAAAGGAAGAACATGTGATGGTGTCTATCAAAGGATGCCTCTCCACGCCTGCATATCCTCACAGGGGCCTCATGTTCGGTGCAACACATTCAACATCTTTTTATCAAACACATTGTCTTAGGTTTATTGGAAAAGTGAAACTGCATGGCCAAAATGCCAAGTAGTCTTGACTGCCTAGCCAACAATGTCTGGCAGCTTCAACCATAACATGGAGTGACGTAGCTGCTTATGCAAAGGTGACAATGACCGATTGCACAAAATAAAGAGTCTGATAAAGGCCTCTACTTCAAACAATTCAAAAATCAATTGATTACAAAATATGTCAATATTGTGATCCCACACATTCCATATTCCGATATCCTACAAGCAGGAAATAGCCAGTATTCCCAGAAAATCCGGGACTCCACGGAATGAGGATTTACCACCCTTTTTGGCACTCATAATCCAGCGGTAATTCCACATGTAATGATATTACCATTTGCCGGTAAGTACAAGTCTGCCAGAGCAATGGGGGAATTACTTTCAGCTAAGAGCTAGACGTAATTCTGATACCCTTCTGGCAAAATATAGCAGTATTACCAGCCTTACCGGCACTCCTAATCCAGAGTTAATTGCACCGATACCAGCAAAATTGTAATGTCCCCCTCTTGAGCAGAATGTTGTGAATCCCCTGCAGGGTGAGTATTTTCTGCTCAAAAGCCCAGAGGGATCAAAAGTCTGCAGCTTTATCTGTGCCCACAAATAAATCACAGAGGAGTTGGAAAGTAATGATGTAGCAACTGCACGGATTTACAAATATGAGAGATCCCATCTTATTACTATTTACTGCACTTGAAATAAATGCTAGCAAGATTATAGGATAGTAGGTGTACTTGTAGAGTGCAAGTTCACCCCCCCAGAGGTACATCTTGGTGCTATTGAGAGATAGCAGTAGCACTCGTGTTATCAACCTTGGAAGGATGAAGGGCTGAATGGACCCGGGTTTCAAACCTGTGACCATGAAGTCAAAGACAGGTCCCTGCAGGGGAGGCATTAGTCCACTGAGCCACAGACACAGCTAATGACAAATTACCTTCGTATTAAGTATCTTGCATATGTTAACCTGACAACACGGATATGCATTGTATTCTTCATTAACAAAATACAGTTCATGCCAGAGAATCATGATGTGGCTTCATTCAGTCTTTTAGATGGATGGAACCGAATCAATGCTTAATTCACACACACATTTCCTTGCAACTAACTGACTTCTAGTGAACTGTGCAGATCGTCATTGGCAGACATATGATATCTCCACTTCACATACAAGAACTATTGCTTCGATCTTAATCCCAGATGTTTCTATCACAGAAAGTCACCAGCACCTAAACTTAAATATCCCTGCTCTTTTTCGGACACAAGTAATCCTATGAAATCACATAACGTTCCCTTGTTTGCCATAGAACGGTAGCACACACGGAGCCGAACTGAATGACTGCATAACGCGCTACTTCACCCCCCACCGAGCTGCAATTGATTCATATAACTTTCTTGGATAAGGCAAAAAGCTAATTAAATGTCAAAGCTTTTAATAATCTGGGCAGATTGGTTGTACTTCAACTAAGCATATTTCGATTGGTAAGGGATTTTATGAAACGCTCAGTGTGGATATATGATTTCTAATAGCTGGAATGTTGCAGGAGCCCCCAACAGCCTTACATGAAAAGTAGTAGTTCCGCTCCTGGGAAAGATACAGGTGGGTCTGGAAAGAGAAGATGTCGACATGCCTGATGTTGCAGAATCCATTTTCATCAACAAAGTGTAATTGGAAAGCAACTGATGACGTTCCTATCAATAAGTCAGACAGGATAGGACAGTTGCACTGGTTGGCCAAATTGAAACTGCACATATTTTGATAAATAAACTGTCACTCAGAAATCTGAATCCACATCTATGTGCATGTGTTCGAAATGTCTTGGAAATGTGTGATAGTAATGAGTTGCTCTTATCAAGACATCCACATTGGACACCAGTGACACGTTGTGGTGGAGGGACACATTCCATGTTAATATATTAATATTTAATGGCTTTGAGGTGGCTGTTTCTGGAAGTGGTTGGTTTTCAAGTAGTGATGTGATAGAGGTCGTGGTGGTGTGCTGAGTTTTGAACTTTTCCCTGAAGGGAAAAATGTGATTTTTCTTTGGATCTTCTAGACATGCATGTGGTCTAAAAAGTATAATACTTGTGGATGTTTGGCTTCTTATCAGGGAATGTTTTTTTTAGGTCTAAAGCTTGACTGTTATCCAAGGATCCATAACTCCAGAACTGGTAATGACGTTGGCGTTGAGCAACACTAAAGTCTCTGATCCATTATGTGCCAGTTTTTTGTACGTCAGAAGATGTGTGCAGCACACGAGGTTCCAGTGAATAAAGATCTGATTATGACTCACCATTGTATCTTTTCACCAGCCGTTACTAGGTATGTGTGTGGAAAAACGTTTTTCATTAGTGCAGCTTAACATAACGTACCTTTAACAACGTTTTTCTCAGTGAATTTCATGGGTTTTACTAGTGCTTGCTTATTTCCTACAAATTACTAATATTATACTTACCTCAATATAGCAACATTTCTGTCCAATGTACACAGTTTCAGTTTAAAACTCTCCCATTCCCCAGCTTCTAGCATCATTTTAAACACGTTTTACAACTTTTTCCAGTGTTTTGTGTTCGGCGACGTCCACGAACATCAGACGTCATCGCAAACTTTCCAGACACGTGAACACGAATGCCCAGGCATGATCAACTTCCTAAACGCGTCCCTACTTCACAAACAGTTCGGAACTGCATTTCCTGCTGATTTAGGAACTTTCTAGCTCAAAGTCTACCCTTGAACAGCTCCCACACCTATTCTTACTCATTATCCATTAACAATATAGCACATGGCAGATACTTGGAAGAATATTAGCAAAACTGCTATTTAAGCTATTGCCATCCCTACTCCCCAAAAGCCACCAGCACCAGCTGGAGGACCTACATAATAAAAAAAAACATAGTACTTCTAAAGAGAATGAAAAGGACCAAGAAGATGAAGTAGAGGAAGTACCTACCTCTAGCACCCAGAGAGAATCATGGATGTGGCAGTTCTTTACCACTGTTGAGAATGTACCAAAGTCTAAAGCTACCAAAGTGAAATGCACTGATTGCAATGTTGTACTCAGTCGCGGCCTACTTGGAGAGAACTCCTATGGGACCACCTTGATGTACTGCCACTGCAAATACAACCACTGCAATGCTCTCGGAAAGGTTGTTCCTTTCTTAGCAAGTAGTAGGCTGTCTTCCTCCACCTCATTTTCCTCAACTAATACTGTAACCACAAAGCCTACTTCAGTGGGAAACAAAAGCCTACCAGATACCTTACAAGCGATAAAAGGGGCTGTTGATCCATGTCTTTCAAAGACAACAGTAGTCTGTATATACTGTGTAAGAGAGGAAGGGTCTCCCAGGGCCCCTTTCATTCTCATGTGAATGCACGAAATATTGTCATTCCGCGGGACAACAAGCCTCTGGCCAAGGTGTGAGGTACCCATTGAATGACCCATAACTGTGTACGGCCTGTAGGCCATGAGACTCCATCTTGTTTAGTTACTGATTACATTTTATATTAGACCACACTCAAAACATTATAAGTCAGCCTGCATCTCTCCCCTTCAGTGCTCGCGCACAGTCAGCAAGCCAACCACCACCCCCTCCCTGATGTGTGGCCACAAGGGCAAATGTCAGATAGTATACATCATTGCAACTTGAACATCGCTTTGCCCTGTACCCCTCCAGGATGAGCCCAGCTGACCCGCATGCTCCACAAAGTAACCAGTTCAACACAAGCACTACCCCTACAGCTTGGATACAGTTCTGTCCCCTTCGTCTAATGACAGCAATTCTATGTATCTCCTATAGCACACGTCATAGATGACGTGTTTTTATAATATAATGTGTATTTTCTGATGTTTGGGCAGAGTGCTCTTGGAGTAAGCAGAGTCCTCTGCGTGCCCCATTTTACTTTATATAAAGACTTATCTTTTACTTCACCTGCACTTGGTCCTAGTCTCATTCCCTATTGGGGTGTGTCCATTAGTGCCTCTTACTTGGTTATTTCATTACCTTTGTGGGGAATTCCAGCTTTCAACTGCAACACACCACTCTGCGGGGAGGGGGGGCGTGCAATTATGAAGTGCTTTTAATCAAGGAGCATGAGAAACACCGCCCCCTACCTTAGATGTAACACACGCGTAACATCTTCCCCTGTCCACCTGCCCCTCCAAATTCGTGGTAGGTGCCTCTTCTCTCATTTCCCTCCCCACCTTAATTTCTGACCTCTCCTGCAAAACATTTTTAAAAACATTTATAAAAAGGTTCCTTTAGGAACCACCTTTCACAGTTAACAAATAGAACTAAAAGAAATAATCTTGTAGACTCCATCCACTACAATATATTCAATAACATTCTCCAACATTCCCATTAGCATTTTGTGTTATGCTAATGGAAATAATGTGGCCCGGCAGCCCAAGTTATCAGCTCAATTGAAGCAAGGGGGTATAAAGAGAGCTCTGGGCCATTATACCCCGTCCAGCCCCTGAAGTGGGGGTGAAGGCCATTATCACACCGGTTGCCAAAGTGGTCCCACTGTGGGAAAGAAAATCCTTTTCCAAGATAGCCACCATGGAAAGGGAAGGCGGGGCACCACTTACCTTTTACATTTTCATGGCAACCTGAGGGAGGAGAAGAGAAAGAGCAAATGTGGGGGTGGCACTCACCGCCACTGAAAAAAGGTAAATAGTGGGGTAGGGGTAAAAGAAATGGGGTGGAGGGTGGTGGGGAAGATGGCGGCAGGGAGCGATGTCTCCCAGGCAGCTTGGAACCCAGGCTTGAACCAGTGATTCAAGCCTGAGATCTTAGCTAAATGATTGACTGGCTCCTCTGCCCAGGGTGCTAATGGACAATTGAATACTAGAAAAAATATAAAAGGACAGAAACATTTTCCTGTCCCAAATACTTTTCTCTAGTACACAATAAGGACCATAATCGATTAACCTTTATAACTATCCACGGTCTCCAAAGTCCCCTTTCCAGGACATGGATCATTAAAATGTTTACACCATGGCACAAGGCAGCCCTTCTATCCTTTATAATTTTATATTTGTAACACTCCCTCAATGCCTGCTTTCAAACAGTCACACATTCATCCACCAATCACTTTCAAAAATGGAACATATAACCCTATGACCATATTAAGCTTCCACATACAAACTGCCACTTAACAATCGTCTACAAAACATTTGCATCTTCATTTTTGGATGCCAAGTTAGGACACCACTAGCTAACTACTGGAGCAGAGGAGTCTCAAGGGTGGAATGCATCTTAACCATAACATCCCTTTAACAACCCTTTCTCTGTCAATTTAATAGGTTTTTAAAAGTGAAAATCTTCCATGGTGTACATCACTGTATATACGTTATTAATAATTCCTCTTTTCATATATATCAAAGAACTATAAACCTCCTTTAAGAAACATATATTTTGCAACACATAATTATGTCTGTCGTTATCAGCAGCGCATGCTGGGGATGTTAATCATCGTTCAATTGCCTACAGCATAAGGCTCCACCATGAGCCCAGCCAAACCAAACCAAACCACCCTTATTATTCAATGCACCTACACTGCATCCTAGCTCAGTGTCCACTATACCCTAATAATGTATCCAATGACCAGTGCTCATGGCTTGCAGCCATGGCCAGTCTCCAAAATCCATGGGGCATAGGCTTTGGCCGTGCCACATTCCCCAATAAGCAAATCAGAGTACACATTTGTGTTTGCCAAGGGCCAGGCCCACTACCCAGACACCAAATGAATATCACTAGTTTTTCTACTTGCATTCTTACACTTTCAAAAAATAAAACACAAGACATATTTACAAAAACATGCTTTCAAGTCCTTGCTAATGCTTGTCACACAAGTTTTTTTCCAATTTAGTCCGACAATTCAGGTTGTAACCACAAGCAGAATATTGTTTCCCATTGAAATCTACTGCTTGTGCAATGCAGCATGCCCCAATTAGCACATTACAGTACACATTTCTCCTCTCTGACAGGCAGGCCCATTTGCCAGACACCAATGTTATATCACTGTGGTGTGTCCTTACATTTTACACTTAAAAAATAAATAAAACACAGCACATATTTGCAAAACCATGCTTCAAGTTCTTGCAGATGCAGACCCTGCATATTTGGGTCATGGCCTTAAACTATGACTCAGCCAATCTGGCCACTTCCCCTAGCCACAGGCTATACCAAAGTCACCAAAGGTATATAACTATTTTGTGTACCTGCATTATGAAACTTTAAAATAAATAAAACACTGACACCTTTGCAAAACCATGCTTTCAGGTCCTTGACAATGCTCCTTACACAAGTTTGCTGCCAATCCACCCATGTTTTATTTTTTTTCAAAAGTGTCAAAATGTATGTACATACAATAGTCATAATAATTAGCCCTCACTTGACAAAATCCACTCAGACTTTGCACAAACATTCAAGGTTGCTTCTATAATCTTTCTGAAATTATGTGTCCACATTCTTCAAACACCAACAAAGTTATAAGCCATCTAAAAATGTTGAGACCCCCCTCTAGTTATGCCCCCTCTTGACAAAATCCCACCAAACTTTGCAAACATTATCATATCTAGGTCTACAGTCTGTTGGCAAACCTTTCTGCATATTTGCCAAATGGCACAACATTTATAACCCTTTAAAATATTTTGGAACCCCCACTCTAATTTTGTTCCCGCATAACGAAACAGCACCAAACTTTGCAGAACCATTCAGGTTGAAGCCTACAATATAATTCCAGAATGCATGCAGTTTCATTGAGTGGCGCCAAAGTTATAAGCCACCTGAAAACCTCTGTTCACCAACCCTTCAAGGCAGAAATAGGAATAGATGTCTGTGAACAGATGTTCTTGAACATCACAGGACTGCTCGGACATGCAGGAGTTGGAAAGCCACCCGTTTTTTGGACTTTTCAAGGCCATACCCCCATCCCATCCTCATCACCCCTCACCTCTCCAGAGATTGTTTTATTGGTTTGACAAGTGCAGTATTGGTTTGACAAGTGCAATGTTCTGTTTTTTAATAGGTTTTGCCTGCGATGCAGTCCTTGAACCCGACATGGTGGACATGGTGGGCATTTAAAAATATCTGAGGCACCTCACATTTTTAATTGACCTATCAGCGGGCGCGTTCTATGTCTGAGGACAACACGTCATCCTCTGGGCCAATAGGAGGCCTGTCTGCCGACCGAACAGCGAAGTTAGTCCGCGGACTGAACTCAGATATCACTCATTTATTTGTACCTACTTTTTGGTCAAAAACAACTACTGGATAGAATTACACCAAACGGGACCAAGCTGCTGCTCAAGCCGCACATTTGATTAAAATCTGTCCAGCGCTTTGGGCTCTAGGCGTGAGCAAAATATTTTGTCCATTGCATCTATGGGAAAAACAACACATTTTGGGACCCCCCTATAGTTTTGCCCCCCCTGCATGAAACCTCACCAAACTTTGCAAAATCAATCTGACAGGGCCATATACTTTTTTTGCTAAGTTTCATGAGGATTCGTTCGGGGGGGTTATAAGCCACCCAAAAAGTGCTCTTTCTATGGTTGAGCAACTTAACCAAAACTACAGTGCTGATGCTGCAGGCACTGTAATATGTATAGGCCGACATTGGCCGTGTAGTCATGGTTAAGTTGCTAAACTCATAGGAAGACAACTTTTTGGGCGGCTTATAATTAATTTTGCTCCCCCTGGACCAATCCGAACGGCTGGATGGATTTTAACCAATTTTGCAGCAGGCTTGGTTCCGAAAGCATGCTTTTTATGTGTTTGGTGGAAATCCGACCAGTACTTTTGTTGCAAAGAACTGAAATGTACATCTCAAAAAATGTGTGATACCTAGCTCCGCGGACCTGTTCGCTTCGTAGACAAAAGTCTCATTGGCTTGCAGTACACCGTGATGTCGGCGAACATTGGACGCGGCCGGTGGTTGGCTGGAGGGAAGCGTGCTGTGTGTCAACATTTTTGGGAAACGCTGCCATGGTGTATCGAAGGACATTGCAGCGCCGAAAGGGCCTGGCAAACATACTTTATGCCATGTGGTGGTGGAAGAAGTGATGGAAAGGGTGGATGAGTGAGAAGTGGTTCATCTGAGATATGGGATTAGGTGGAAGAAGATGGTGGTGTGCATGCAATATCCGTGCGTACCCGGCCATTTCACGGGTCCCTCGACAGGTGACTACCATGTGTGGGGAATGCAGGCAGCCTTCATTACGGTACGGTAGCTCATGCCACAACCTCTTACCATGGTGACTGGTGGCAGCTCAATTGCAACATAACGTGTGTTATGTTGGGTTGCATGCAGTAATCCCGTTGCCCCTTGCATGCATAGCTGGAGGCCTTGCACCAACAACTATGGGCCTTGGTTGCAAGTATGATATGATATGATATGGCATTTATAACGCGCCTATACACAAGTGTTTCAAGGCGCGACGAGGCAAGGGAGGGGGAACAAAGGGAGGCCAGACAACAATCCTACTAAGCCAGGTGACATTCAGATTGCGCAAATGCATGGGAAGGGGAAAGGGTAAAAGTGCGAGGGCAAAGGGAGAGGGTAAAGTGCAGTACATGGGGTAGTAGGATAAAAGAATACATAAAACGGCTAGAGCTGGTGGCAAGTGCAAGGTAAGTGAAGACATAAGTGCAGGTAAGGGAACTGTAGGGATACAGAAACAGGCTCTCCAGGTGCAGGGGTTGCCAGGGAGTCAGTGCAGGTGAGCAACTGGTGGGGCCAGGGCCCGAGAGCAGAAAGAGTGGCAATGTAACCAGTGTAGTTTCAGCCAGGTGCATCTTCTATGTGCTTGGATACTGCAGTGTGTCAACTGGGTGGAATGTTCTAATAGTGTGTGCATAGAAGTGGATAGGGTTGAACTGCATATTTTATGGGCTTGGGTAGTTTCCATTGCGCGGAGTGCTGACTACTGTACTGCACTGTGAAGTATTGTTTTTGTGCACTGAATAGAGTGTTGGGAGAAGGGCCACTGTTGTGAACGATTTTTTGGTTTGGTTGACAATAGCAACATAGTATGTGAATGAAAGTGGGTAGAGGTGCCAGAGGTTGTGTTATGTTTGTAGATTCTGCTAACTGTTGTATGCTTCCATGAATAGCTGTATTATGGTGTGGAGGTCGGGTAGGAGTGGCAGTGGCTGTGGTACGTTTGTGGATTGTGGTACTTAGTTGCATGTTGACATGCATGGTTGCATTACTTTGCGGTGGGTGTGTCCAAGGCCTAGAATCTTCGGTTCATGGCCAAAGGCCATAGGCCGTAGGCCATGCACCCTGCAGCCAACGCCTTGACCACACCCACCACAGCAATACAGTTTGGACTCTGCATCAGTCAGAGGGTGGTAATCTGTAAAGAATGGTTGTGCAGTACATTTTAGACTTGATAGAGCATCAGAAGTGAGCTGCCCTGAGTGCATTATTGGTTCCATGGGTGTGGCCATTGTTAGAACATCCTACAGTTTTCGGTGTATGGCTGGAGATGGTGCAGTGACAAGTCTTGCAGTGTGGACACTGGGTGCAGTGTTGGAATACTGTCAGTATAGAAGAAGGTAGGCTTCAAGTGGATCCTCTATGTGCCTGGTAACTGCTTTGTGCAGATTGGAGGGAGTAGGGCCAATGTTGTGAAGATTTTGTGGTTTGGTTGGCAGTGACACAAAACTCAGTGAATGGAAGTGAGTAGGGGTGCTGAAGGCTGTGGTATGTTTATGGATTCTGCTAACTGTTGCATGTTTCCATGCATTGCTGTGTTATGGTGTTGGGTTTGGGTAGAAGTGCTGTTAGCTATGTAACGTTTGTGGATTGTGGTATCTGGCCACATGTTCGCATGCATGGCTCTATTATGTTGTGCTGGGTGTGGGCAAGGGCCGGAATCTTGTGTGAATGGCCAAAGACCTGATGAGTGCCACTCTGGATGATTTTGAATGGTGAAATCATGAATTCTTTTGCAGAAGTTTCTACTGGAGGTGCTTTTGAAGCACACGTGATGGGCACTTGAAGTGTTTAACGGTAAATATGGAGTGCTGTACAGAAATGGTAGTGTTGGATGCAGAGGTCTTGGATGTCATTGGTGCATGCGTGTGTGAATATTTCACAGTACCCAAGGAGGCAGTGCTGGAAAAAGAACAGTGGAAAGGGAAGAAGTACTGCCTCTCCTGTACTGCGGCACAGCCCTCACTGTAGCTGGGAAAGCGCACAAGCCATATCCTGCCATTCTGAGCATGGTGGGCATGGAAATGGAACTGTGAGGATGATCCAATTAGGTGTTCAGGGTGTGGTTGACAGGAAGGGGTGGTTCTATTTTTCCCAATACTCTGTGTAGTCAGGTTGGTAGAGATGGTGAGACGCACAGTGCTGATCGTGGGTGATAGCTTTGTGCAACATCTGCACAGGTATGCCATGCAAAGAGACATTGCTGATAATTTCGGGTTGGAAGGAGTGGACGCTTTTTGAGGCAGTCCCTATGAGTGCAGATTCCATGGGATGGTTCGCCTTTGCAGATATGTGGCATCTGTGGCTACCGTTAACATTGTGGTGGTACATTATGGAAGGCTATATTCGGGTTACATGTCATACGGATGTTTGCTCCATCACCTAAAGAAGTTTCTGAATGCAGTGATTTGGATTTTTCCCACTGCCAATGTCGTTTTCTCAAGCATAAGACCAAGAGGAGTATGGGACCATGCCGGTGTAATTTGTCCCCAGCCAGAGCTCAAAAGGTGTCTTATAAACAGAAGCATGTTTGAATGTATGCGCACTGCTGGCATGGTCTCCACCCACTATGAGATCATGATGTAGCAAAATATGCAGTGGTTCCATAGAAATGACATTTATTGGACTGCCATTGGCAATGCCATTTTCTTTTACACTGTGCAAGAAATGTTGACCAGAATTTGATAAAAATGTGAGGAGAAGCAATCAGAAACGTAGATGAAGAGAAAATAAAAAGTTGTTTGCAAGCACGTAAAAAAATAAATATGAAACAAAAAAAATATATATTTTTTTTCAGAGCCACCACTACAGACCCAATCCCCTACCTGGTTTCAAATTTCTCCTCCCCCCCCCCTTCCTAGCACGATAACTGCAGATTCTGTGGTAGTTTCAGCATTAGACGTGCCGCATCCGGCCCTTTTCAGGAGTGCAGACATGGAAATGGGCTGTGAAGGCTAATGCATTGCATAATAGGCTTTCTGGTTGTAGTGTGTATGCAAAAACTGTAGCAGAAGATCCGTTTGTACAGAGAACTGCAGAAGGCTATGGTTGAAATGTGCAAGTAAGAGGACGGCATCCTTTTTGTATGCATGCACTGTATGTACTTGTTGTACTTTGCTAAGAAACATTGAATGCTGCTTTTGTGCAATATTTTTACACATTTTGCAGGAGATGGGAAAGTGCAGAACAAAATTTGTGGCATTGTCAGAAGGAAAGAAGACAGTTACTGTTTTGATATTAGAATTGGTAATATGGGTAAATGAAAATGTTGAAAGAATATTCCATTGCAGTGGCACTAGATGGTAGGTGATGGAAGAAAGAACAGTACGTCTTGTAAGTACGTTGTGGACGTTCAGTGGCAGACAGCCTGCTCAGGGGCACTTATAACAGAGTTGAAAAAATAGTGTACAGAAAATATTTCGACCTGTACTTTGCGGTGATAGGTGACCATGTGGATGAATGTGGATGCAGAAAGCTTGGATAGTTTTACAGAACTTTCTACTGGAGGTGCTATTGCATCACACGCCACTTGCACTCTGAATGTGTAATGGTACATATGAAGTGTTGTACAGAACGGAAAGTATTACATGCTGACGTCTTTGATGTGATTGGTGGATGCATGTGTGACTATTTTACAGTACCCAATGAGGTAGTGTTAGACAAAAAATAGTGGAAAGGGAAGAAGGACTGGTACTACTTTACTGGGGTGCGGCACTCGCGGTACTTGGGGAAGCGCACGGCCCACAGTCTGCGCTTCTCATCATGCGGACCAATGGAAATGGGACTGTGGGGATTATCCAATCAGGTACTGAGGGTGTGGTTCACAGGGTGGTAATACTGTTTTTCATTACTCTGCGTAGTGAAGACGGTTGACATGGAGAAATGTATTGTGTTGGTTTTGGGTGATGCCTTTGTGGTATATCTGCACAAGTATGCCCAGGAAAGACACTTTGATGGTGATTTTGGTTTGGAAGGAGTGCATGGATTGTGGTGCGCTGTCCATGTTTGCAGTTTTGGTGATATGTTTGCACTTTGCAGACAATTGGCCACTTGTGGTACTGTCCATGTAGTCGTCGTTCATTATGGTGGCATGCATTTGGGTTACATGGCTTGTTTACATTTGTTCCCTCAACAGAAAAGGTTGCTGAATACAGTGAAGAGGCTTTTCTCACTGCCCTGGTGGTTTTCTCAGCCATACCACCAAGAACAGTAGGGGAATATCCTTATGTATGTTTTTCCCAGCTAGACGTTGGAAGGGGTCTCATCAACAGAAGCAAGTGTGAATTTTTTTGTCAGCTCGTGGAATGTTCTTTTGCAAAAATGACATCATTAATTCTCATTTCTTTGTCCAGCATTGGTGATGCTCTTTTGTTTGCCTATCTACAGTAGGCGTTGAAAAGTTTACTGTAAGAATGTGAGGAGAAGAAAACAGAAAATCCTATACAAATTGAAAATAAAGGTGTTTCTCTAGAAGCACCTAAAAAAAAGGCCACCCCTGCAGACAAAATCCCTTACCCTGGTTGCAATGTATTCCCCCACGCCCGCACACAGCATGAAAGCAAAGGCTTTCGTGGATGGCAGGCGTGTAAATAGGACTGTGGAGGCTAAGGGATTGTGCAATAACCTTTCTAGGTGTGGTGTGTACGCAGAGGACTATTCTACAGACCTAATAGTGATACATGGAGAGCTCTTCAATGTGATTGGTGGATGCATGTGTGACTATTTAACAGTACCCAATGAGGGTGTGCTGGAAAGAAGATAGTGGAAAGGGAAGAAGGACTATTTCTGCCTTATTGGGGAGCGGCCCTTGCCGTACATGGGAAACCGCACGTGCCACATACTACTGTCTTCAGCATGCTGCCCATGGGAACGGGACGGTGTGGACTATAGGTACTGAGGGTGTGGGTCACAGGAAGGGGCGTTAATACTTTTCTCCATTACTGTGCGTAGCGAGCTGGGCTGACATGGTTGCCATTACTTGCAAAGCTAATGTAGCTGAGCAGATTTGGTCTGACATCACTTACAGCTCAAAGCTATGTGGCCCCCTACTCTGTTCTGAAAAGTTACAAACAGATTGCGGAGCACCTCTTGGGTGTGGTGTGGGATATATTTACCCACTCAGCAGTACTTCCCCACATCACGAAGCTGCACTTCAGCAGAACCAGGAAAATGGCTATGCTGACTCCTTTGAACACCAGGGCCTTGCATCAAAACTGCATTTGGCAGCTACAAAAGGATTGCTGCACTGTTTTTCCAAGCAAGTTGAAACAGGGAGCACCCTGAGAAAGGCTGCTAGGGTGTGTTCTTGTGTGTACTAAAGAAGCGAAGTGAAAAACTGCGCTGCTTTGCTGCTAGCCCAAATTTTACTATGGAAAAGGGGAAATATTTTACATTTGAAATGATGCCGCTCTGATGCTCTTTTGATCTGTTCTACATTACTTTGCTTTCATCAGTAAGGCCCTGCCATGCCAATCCATATTCAAGTGTGCCCCAGCAGGAGAGAGCATTATTCATGAGTGGCAGGCTGTGTCAGATCAATTCTGGGAAATCAAAAGAAGCTACTTTCAGCTGCACGGAAAAATGCTTGACTTTTGGGCTACAAAATGTCAAAAATCACTGCTTCAAAAGAGCCCTGGCTCTCTGTGCCTATGTCAATTTCAGTGGATCTTTGTCTCAAACAAATTGCTGTATGAGATAAACTGACTAGGGCTGCAAAACCATGTGCGAAATTCAGATGGAAGTGAAAACCTTTTAAAAGGGACATACCAGCAGACTCCCCACATGTTTAAATGTGCTTTTGCAAGATAATAAAAATGCCTGTTTTAAAAGTGTATGTTGGATAAGGCCCTGTCCTGGACTAGCAATGTAAAGGGTTTTTTGCTGGGAAACATATATGGGATGGTTTATTTCAATAGGCTTGCTTCTGATTCAGAACAAAATAAGATAAAATAAAGAATTAAATGCAGTGGCTGGATTGTGGAAGCTCCAGAATTGGCTAAACTGAGGCCTTCCTCCAACAGGAGCCACAAAAGAGTTCTGGGACACACACATGTTAATTGCTACCTTTGAAAACTTTGAATGGACCAAGACAAAGAAATGTCACACGCTCGTCAGACATTTGTCTGGGCTTCAGCTTGAGACAATAGATCTGGGACACTTATGTGTGAAGTGGGGGAAGTGGCAATAAACATTCAATCGAACTGGGATACCCCCATGGCCACCCTGGGCTGAAACTGACAGTTGGTGGAAGCTGAAGAAAAAGATGGTCCCAGTTGAAGGATAAAGGCTGACCATCTGTCTCAAAATACTATTTGCTGAAAAAACTTTTAAAACTGTTAATTCTGTAACCGGACAGCGCAGACATGTAAAGGTTGTACAGTTTAAATGGGATTTTCGTGGCTTCTAAACAAGATAATGTGGCCGTCCATAGCATGTATGGGATACAAACGCCAGGAGAATGTAAACCATGGGGAAAGTACATATGCTGGAACATTTAAAATGTATAGAACAATGCCCTATGATAGTATGCACACACACCTAAAATTGTGGGATTTTGGGTGAAGTGGGTCTTACTTAAATTGCGAAAAACTATTAGAAGGGGGAAACAATGGCATACAGACCTGGGAGTGGGAACACCATGCTCTGTATAAAATATGTAATCTGCTTCTGTAATTTGTTAAAGTCCCACAACTGAACAAATGTGTAATTTATGTTAAGAATGATTTTTGGCAAAAAGGATTGTGGGAAGGCTTTGCACCTCATAAAACACAACCCCCTAAACTGAGTCCCCTCCTAGAGGAGGCAACCAACATTAGCTGACCTATCCAGTGCTTGGGGGTAGGTCTAGTTTAGTTCTGCCCAACCATAAACCCCATAATGTCACCTACTTTATATAAGTGGTGGGAGCTCACAGGGACAGGATACTCTCTCCTGAATGTAAAGCGCCTGCGTTTCCTGACATTCCAGATCCACCTTTGCAAGATTCCAGACTCTACTGTAAGGCCAAAGCATAGCTGATCCTATCCCAGCAAGGCCATTGATCCAGAAATTCCACTAAAATCCCAATAACAAAAGGAAAAGCTGTGGGAAGCATCCTGTGACCAGACCAGCTTTTTTCCCACTACCTGCATGCCCGCTTTACCCTTGCCATCATCCAGTGACCTGACTTGCACAGCAGTTTCCTGTAAGGGGCGCCTGTTATCCGATGACCAGAACCTTTTGAGTCCAGAGCCCGGTTGGCTGTCCAAAATTCAACAACTCCAGTGCTGATTGTATTTCCCCATCCCATAGCAAAACATAGTATGCACATCCTGATACCTTGTCTTGGTTCTGCTTTCTAAGTAATCCTATCCTTGCCTTGGTAACTTGTTTAAGACTGTCAGAATTTTCTGTTCACCCTGCCCTTGATTTTATAGCATCAGCGCCACTGTTCTCTTCATTTCTGTCTTGCATAGATCATGAGTCCTTAGCAATATTTTGATAACATAAATGAAGTCTTCCTAAAGAAAAAGGGTACACTGCGTGAAGGGTTACAACTGCAGCGTAACTTTTATATTCACGGGTGGCCTTCCTCTTTTCTAGTCATTAAATCTTGTGTAAGTAAAACTTGTCCTTTCTCTTTCAAAACAGATTTTCTCTTTTTAACCCCTTTATTTTCTTAAAATCGAACCTCATTCCACCTTGAAAATCTCATTAAATTCTTCAGCTACAGTCACTCTTTCACTTCTATATTGTCCCTGTGATGTGCATCTATCACCCAGCCTAAAAATTGCATTCCAATTCTGTGTTTAACCTTTTTGACATTTAAAGCTGAAAAAGAGAAAAAGAGAAAAATGCAACTTTTACATGTGTGATTTGACTGCACTGTGTTTTCAATTTCACCATGCTTTCTGAACAGTATCCCTTTGTGATACCTTACCTTATAGTTGCTAGTGATATGACATCCCTGAGACTGTGATAAAACAGATGTACATCATTATTTAATTACACATATAATTAATTATTTGTTACAATCTGAGTGTCATTTTAGGCCATTGCTAAGGGTTTAATCAGTGTTTTGCCTCTTATTTTGTGAAGGAAGTTCAGATTCTGATTCTGTTAACTACCACATATCCCTGACTACCTGCTGCTTCTGCCTATCCATAATTTGAGTAATTGTGTGTTGAGGGAACATTGAAGGGGGAAACCATAACTTGGGTGCTATCTATCCTAATTCAAAAAGTGTTCCTATTCATTTGTTCTTTAGATATGTTCTTATAGAAGTTTACACAAGTGTATTTTAGTGGTTTTCATGGTAATTATCACCCCATTAGTGATTGCTGCCCAATATAAAAATTGTGTAATTTCCTTTGAAATTTAAATAAATAAATATTGTATTCCCACCCACCGGCCTGGTTCATGGTCCATTGTGACCTGGGGTATTTGTGAAAGGGGTTGTGAGACGGTTTGGGTATCGGCTCAATTTTTATTAATTGAAATAAAGAAAAAGTATTCTAATTGAGCGCTACATCCTAGGCTAATGGCAAGAGTCCTGATCCAATGTGTGACGCCCGGTTAGAATCCTGCACAGCGGCCTTTTGTAGGACTGCTGTGGAGACCTTGCACCCGGAAAACAGGCCTACATCATTGAAACAAAGACATACATGTGCAATGGCACATTGTGGGGTGTTTGTAAGTGTGTACTTTCCCAATAACAATCTGTAGATTGCAGAACACTGCACTTTTCTGCTGTCCGAGGGTCCGGACCGTATCCGTGAAATATGAGCCCACGTGTAGCGTGGGTGCGGTTGCATGGTGACCTCATGAATGTTCTCGATTGGACGGCTTAGGTGGAATACATTGTGCGCATTTGCAAAGGTGTCCTATGCACACTGTTGGGATCTCTGGACTGATTAATAGTGCGACACATGTGCACCAACCATTTTGGGACACGCTGGGTGTGTATAGGGTATAACAGGTGGCATGTTTATGTGTGAAGCAACCTGTAGGATGTGGGTGGGCGGCTTCACCTAATTAAAGTTAGTCACAAGTTTGTTTGCATATGCTGCACAGGGGCAGTATAACCAGGAGATAGAGGAAGAGATACGCATGTGTGTACTTGTGCAACAGACAAACATCAGCTACCACAACTAATTATAAGTGGTTCACAAGATGCGCCATGCATGTCATCCTTGCATCGTACGGATGACTCCATTGTGATTGTGGATAGGCCGGGCAGGTGCGGTGTCCGTAGGACACCTCCCTTTTACTTAATTGCGATAATTCCAACCAGTACTGTGTGCCGCTGAGTCATAACAGCATTTTAGCAACAAAGGAAAAGCCACATATACACTCAGCAGCAATTTAAATATCAATGTTCACTTCCACACATTCATATATACCATTACGAAAAGGAGGGGGGTAGCAGAAGTGCATACTTATTGTGGGGAATTGGGGATTTGCACAAGTTGGTCGTGAGGGGAGGAAGGAGTTGAGGTATCAGCGTAACGTCTCTAATCACACAGATTTTGCGGGGATGGTGGGCTGTGAAATGGGGAAGGGGTACTCGTGCAGATGGGAAGTGGTACTTTATTTTGTCCATAATATGTCCTTGTACGTAATCTTTTAAGGCAGCAAAATTGTTCACCTATTCTTTCATTTTGCCTTCCAGTCTGTCCACTTTGCAGGTTACAGAGTTTCTCTCCTTTCCTGTGCCGGTATGCTGTCGTGGAAGGGGTGACGCATGTGTTGCCTTGCTTTCCCCTCCAAATGTTCTCATACAGAAAAATAAATCTGTTAGGTGTACATGAAGCAGTAGATATAAAATATTTTATGTTTTAGAGTCCTGTGCATACCAATGGGGTTACTATTGTAAGTCATTGCATCATGAGGGACATTTTCTTCCAGCCACTCTAAGGTGCTTGCCATTGCTGTATAAAACACGAAACGTTGCACTTTTCTACTATTGTATACTGCACCTCCTGTGCAATTATCAGACAAACTTGAGTGTGTATACTACGTTGTAGTGCCTGAACCCTATGGGAAGTAGTTTAAGAACATATGAGAAGGGTAAGGTCTGCAAACGTAGTACCTTTGCATTCTTACTTCCCGACTGTCAGTGAAGAAAACCACCTGGCCATGTGAACAAACAGAGGGAGCCAGACAAGTGATGGCATTTGTAATGTCATCTTTAATGTCATGGGTGTTAGTCCTTGCAGTGCACAGTTGTAGCGCGAGTTATGGTTGCTTAGCTTACCATAACTGGTGAATTTCTGGGGTTTTTCGGTTTTACCTGTAACCATAACGTCCATGTAACAACGTATTTCCATTGAATTCCATACGTTTTTACTAGTGCAACTTAACTATAACATCTCTTTAACAATGTTTTTTCACTGAATACATACATATATATATTCAGTAAAAATCGTTGTTAAAGGGATGATATGGTTAAGTTGCGCTACTAAAAACCTATGAAATTCAGTAAAAAAACATTGTTAAAGGGACCTTATGGTTCAAATTAAAACCAAAAAACCCCTGAAATTCGCTAGTTATGGTAAGCTAGGACACCATAACTCGCGCCACCACCGTGCTTTGCTAAAACTAACACTCAGGACATGAAAGATGATATCACAAATGTCATTGATGACATCACTGATGACATCACATGTCTGACTCGCTGTTTTTGCCTTTAGTGATATATCTAGTCCAGTAACAGCCAGGAACTAAAAATTCACTGTACTATAGTACAAAGTACCTTATTTGTAGACTTATACTTCAAATATGTTCTTACAGTAATTCACTTAGGGTCCACTCAAAGCATATGATACATATACAAAGGGAAAACACAGACTTGGAAGACAGCATTGCTTTCTATGTATAAGGATTATTAGAAAGGTATCAACACTGTCTTATAGGTCTGTTGTTTTTTTCATGACTGTACTTTTTCTGGATATGCTCATATTTCTACATGTTGCACTTACACTACTTTCTTTAGGGTCTAGTCACAATATGTGATAGTTATACATAGGGAAGTAGTAGCTTTGTAGCAGAGCAAAAATTTCTTTGCATGAAGATACTCCGTTAGGGTATGAAGATTTTCGGGTAATACTGCTGTTTTTTTGTTTACTTCGCTTTCCCTGTATATACTCCATTTGTATGTGATGTTGTGTGTTTGTTTTTTGTGTGCAGTAATGCAATAATGTAGTAAGTGGGTTTGATTTGGTACTTATTAAATGTTTCACAGTATACATTCTAATAAGCAAGCAATTAGAATGTTATTATTTAACATGGCAAGATTATTAATATTGCATCTTCATCATGTCTGCTGCACACTATGCCTATGTTACTGCATGTGTACCTTAGTATATTGGAAAAAACTTCACAATACTATGCTATTTGGATTAATGCATTACTTAATGCACTACGTACCTCATGATATTTATTCCAATGATCCTTGACACTTTTTTAATAACATTACAATAAGAATCCCTGGTACAGACATTTCATGAAAGGTAAATGGACATGTGATGTCATCAATGATGTCTCAATGACATTTGTCATATCATCTTTCATGTCCTGTGTGTTAGTCTTAGCAAAGCACGGTGGTGGCGCGAGTTATGGTTGCTTAGCTTACCATAACTAGCGAATTTCAGGGGGTTTTCGGATTTACTTTGAACCATAACGTCCCTTTAACAAGTTTTTTTACTGAATTTCAAAGGTTTCTAGTAGCGTAACTACTTAACCATAACGTCCCTTTAACAAAGTTGTTTTACTGAATTTCATAGGTTTTTAGTAGCGCAACTTAACCATAACATCTTTTTAACAAAGTTTTTTTACAGATCATACATTTTCATAGTGTAAATTTGATAGATGTTTACTAGGGTTCGCTTACTTTATATACAAGTAACATAGAATATACAGAACACCCCGATGATTTTAATGTCCGTGGACGGTCATGGACGGTCATGGACGACAACAACACTACCCAAACATGCAGGGGGTATCTGAAATTGTTCTATCATACCGTATAAACACTGCACAAGTTCAAAAAGCAGCACATAAACACATTATAATTATAAATAAGCAGTGGAATCTACATATTTAACACATCAACCATCCATTTAAATACGATATGTTATAAAAATTGATTATACCATAACAAAAAAGATATACCTCCAACATAATTGCCTCGCAGAAACTGCAGAGCTAGAACCAACAGTAGACCAACACAACACAACAAATACAATTTACCAGAAACTCTTAAGGAAACTTCATTTTTCTTATATATTTCTATACCTTTTGTACGAGGTACAGTACAATCGATATATTTTTTTTTCACACAGAAATGTGCAGTACTTTGGAGTGGCTTGTCTATATAAGCAAATTAATAATCATTACCTTATGTGTACTTAACATATATATATATTTATTTTTTACAGACCATACAAACATTGAAAATGTTACTCCAAAAGACACATTGGAAAAGACTCTGGAACGCATGGAACAGCAAGTAGACATGCTCAAAGAAAATTTCAATGGTTTGAAACAGTTAGTGGAGGACCACATGAAAGAAAAAATTAAATACCATTGTCCCACCTGTACCTCCATGTCCCAGTGACCTATACCCAAACCCTCAACAACAAGATAAACGTTTTGATGAGACTTCCATCCCTTCATCCCAGCCCACCCATCCTCTCCACACACCTAATTCCCCTATTTTTGTATCAGTTTCTGCTTCCCCCTCTCTTTCATAATTTGTGTATATATATATATATATATATATATATAATAAAAAAATGTTATGTTTCTTTTAATGAAATTCTTTGTGTCTTATTTTTTTTAAAAGCAGTTAAAATGTCTACAGACAGTGTGCCTGTCCAGCCTGTCCATAATTAACAAAATCTAGAAGACACTACACCTATCCGTACCATTCGCAACCAAGATTGGACTGTTCTTAGAACACACCAGGTGTCCGTGATGTCCGTAAATGAACAAAATGGGGGTGTCCTAAGGACACCATACCTGTCCATACCGTTTGCAACCAAGATGGAACTGTCCGTAGAACAGGCGCGGTGTCCGGGATGTCCGTAGTCAAACAAAATGGAGATGTCCTAAGGACACTATACCTGGCCGTACAGTCTGCAGAACATCTACGCACATGCGCACCACACCCATAAATCCTGCGAACATCGTGTCTGTCTGTAACTGTCCGTCTCACTTGTGTCGCACTTTTAATTAGTTTCAGGACCCGAACACTGTCAGTAGACCACCCGCGTGCATGCACACGACCGCTCCTGTGCATTTGGTGTCCTGCGGACACCCATTCCCTTCACGGACATGTTCCCGACTTCATCATGTGAGCACACCCACGCTGTGCGTGTGTGCTAATTTGCGGACTCTGTCCAGTTGCCCAACATTTTAAAAGAACTTATTCAGACAATCGAAATTATTTTACAGAAAAAAAAATCCTCATTTCACATGTCCCATACAATGGCCCTGGCTTTCCACATATTTTTTGTAACTTTTTGAATGCTTTTGAGTGATCGATATGTTCTCGAGGCGCACCCTTCCACCCATATAAAAGGCCACACCCCAGAACTGATCTTCATTGTACCTCTGGTTATTGCAGATTGACTTTTGCTGCCTTTGCTGCTCTGGCTGAGATTACCTCATCAACCCTAATGGCATCCATGGCTGCTGTTGCTACATCTGCCTCAGCACCACCCCCAAGCCCTCCACCACCACCACCTCCCCAAGGGCCTGCAGAGGGGAACACGCGTGAGGATGTAGAGGATGAAGAGGATGAAGAGAATGAGGTCGAGGAACTCCCTACTACCAGCACTCGCCGGGAGTCTTGGGTGTGGCAGTTGTTTACCTTTTATGGTAACGTACCAAAAGCATGTGCGAACAAGGTCACCTGTAACCAGTGCAAATTGTTGCTGAGTCGTGGGAGGCATGGTTCGTACAGCTTTGGTACGACATCCATGAAGCAACACCTAACTTTGTTCCACTGTGCGGACATTCGCAAGGTTGTACCTTATGATGAACGTAGTAGGTTGAGTTGCTTTACCGCATCCTCCGTTTCCGTTCCTCTCACAACAAGAGACACTCCTGTGGGAGAGTGCATCCCTCCAGCTGCTTCACAGGCCATTCGCAATGCTGTTGACCCTTACCTTTCGAGAGTCACAATATTATGTATGTACTGCGACGCAGTACTCTGCAGGGGGGAGAGTCTTCGAAGTGCTTTCGAGACTACGGTCATGGACCACCAGAAGACCTGCTACCTCCCTAAATAAAGCCCACCCTACATCTTCCTCTCTGCACCTACCCTTTTTTACCCCCACAGTTGGTGACCTTCCTTACCCTACTTTCCCCTCCTCTCCTAGTGTGTTGTGTGTAAAAAAGCAAAAAAAATATAAAACAGCAAAAATCCCCAAAAACAGGCTCTTTTCGGAGCCGCCTTTCACAGTTTAAAAATAGAAACAGCGCAGGGCCCTGCACATTTTTTAATGTCCACAGACAGTCCTAGGACAGATAAAAGTTGGGGGTGCTGCCCTAGCAAAACCAATGCACTTTTCTCTGGGAGTAAGTGGTGGCTCTGAAAAGAGATTTTGGTGGTGTGTTTGTGTGTTTGAAATTCGTCAACATCTAATGCAAAATAGATGACTGTAATTCCAAAAAAGGCTGCAATGCATTTTGTACATTTCTCAGAAAAATCTGATTGCCAGCATATGTAACATGGACTCCATCTCTGTGAAAAATGTATGTGCTACGAAACATAATATTTTCATTGTGAAAAGAGGACATGCCAACATCTCTTAGAAAGGCACAAACAGACTTAATGACATTGCGCCTCGCTTTCTCCATTTGTGGACCAAATGAAGAAGAACACAGCCACATTTGTCTTTGCGTAATACGAGAAAAAATTACTTGGGAATTTGGAAACATGTCCATGACCTTTTCAAGTCCTTCTTTCATTGCAAATTGCAAATAAATTCCAGACACACGTCCTAAACTGTGCCCTCCACAATGAATTATAATTATGTCTGGATGATGCTCTGTCTGTAAAGTAGCACAGAGAGGTACCAAATCCAGCCACTTCATTCCATGCACTCCATGCCAGTACACTTCCACATGAGGGAATCCAAGATCTGCAGATACACCACAACATTGCATGCACCTCAAACCAATGTATCCATGAGTCTACCAAAATCCAGATAATTTGTTTTCGAAAACACACAGCCATAGCTATCTGTTCTTCTCTCAGGAAAAAGATGTTCTCACAAAATCTCTCCTTACACAATATACCCACTAAACTTTACTGACCAATTCCTAGCTCCGGTCATTCTCATTTCCATGCCTCTCCACCCCAGAATCCATGTATAATACGCGTTGTCCGCAAACTACCGCCATGTCCGTGGACATATAGAAGATCTGAGCATGGTGAATGTACATTTAAATAGTGTACCCCATTTCCCCTTTGAGGTGGGCTCTGAAAAGAGCTGCTTAAAAAAGAAAAATGCAAATGCCTGACAGACACCTGTTATTTTGTATTTTCTTGTGGGTTTTTTCTTCTTATTTTACAACTAAAATATTTACATAACCTTCTCCAAAGCAACCGTTACATTCCAAAACAACAGGGCATGTCCCAAAAAAGATAAAGATGCACCATCTGCTTCAAAATAAGCAGCATTACTCAAAATAATATTCTCATTGTTACAGAAAAACATACCAGCTCTAAGCATGAAAGCACACATGCCTCGGTTGATTGCACACCTAGCAATGTTTTTCTGAGGACAAAAAACAGAACTATTGTCCCATATTGCCCTAGGTAGTAACCCAGAAAAAATTACTTTCGTATTTGGAAGGTTGTTGATTACTGCTTGAACCAACTGTTCCAAATCTGCCAACAAAGTAGGGGAACTCACGTAGCCCAAATGGAAAGTACCATAGTGCAAAACTACCATATGGGGACTATTCATCCCACGCATATCTTCACAAACTTGGAGAATTGCCTCTACATTGCAATCAGGCACAGCGCTCCACACCACCTACACTCCTCTAACATTGAAATTGTTTGCCACATGCCTTCATTGAGAATACTGCTGTAAACCAAGGACAAACATATCTCTGAGCACCAACACCCTGACTTTCTCCACCTCTGCCATCTTCACTAAACACTCTCTTTCTACACAAATCCACAAAGTCAACATCTGATTGGCTGATCCCTACAGTCCCCTTTCCATGCTAGATTTGCTGGAAAACCCTGTATGTGGCATGACCTACCCACGGACAGCCGCTGTGTCCGCGCGGTGCATAACTCTTAGCCAGCCCTTCTACACTTTCCACATCACTCTTGGTTCCATTCCCTCATTGGATACAGCTAAGCAGTCACACAACCATCCACCAATCACATCCAAGAACTCTACATCTAACTCCATAACTCCATCATCAGAGTTACGCACTTCAAATGTACTGTTGATCACTCTGAATACAAGTCTCATATCATTGGAAAGCACCTACTACAAAAACTACTGTACAAGTCTTGAAGATTTCTACTTACAGCTCCATGCATATCCACATGCATGATTACAAACTACAGGTATGCATATTTTATTCAGAGTACATGTACAACTCTTATGAATCCATAACCCTCCCGATTTACGCGCGAGACTCCCGATTTGTCATTGAAAAATGGCACAATTTGTTACTGTCTCCCGCGTAAATTAATGCTAATCCCAATGCAATCCTATGAGAAAAATAAATGTTCCCGATTGCTGCGGTGAAATCTCCCTCTCAGGTGCTCCCGATTGTTGGCATGTCTAGCTATAAAATGAAATTATTCACATTTTTCCCATCTACTGTAATCAACTATCACTTCCAAACCTGTCTGCTATCTACAACACAGCTTTAAAAAACCAAGAGAATTTCATGAACTTAAAATTCTACTCATTTTCAAAGCATGTTGAACTAACATACTGTAAATAAAATATAAAGGCTGCACATAGTCAAATGAAATGCATGCATACACTATGTTCAGATATCAAACAAGAATACTACCACAAAAACATAAACATCTACGCATACATTAACATCAGTGCTATAAACACACAAAATTACTAACTTCTTTCTTTTACAATTGCAGTGAATACCAAACTCCTGAAAATCAGCAGCATCTAAACTACAAACAACATATCCGAAGAAACCTGCTCATTCCACAAAAGAAGAGTAACTACACTACTACCTTTATATTCTTACTGTTCCTCAAAGACACTGTGTGGTTCATTCATGTAATTTGCGCACCCAAAAAAACATCAATTTCTGAACCATTCTGCCCACAAATCCCCATTTATTAAACAGAGATTAGCAGGCAGAATGGCACACAAATCACAGTTTTTTTGGAACACAAATAAGATACTCAACCCTTAGAATGTTAGTACTACACAACAAAGAACTGTTTTAATTTTATACCATTACGTTTACTATTAATGCTTCTCCTCACCACTAGCTCACTTTCTACTCTCATCTGAACCACAGTGTAGTAACACACAAACAGAAAAATAGCCTTCACAATTCATTGTAACTGCCCAATGCACAATCACACACAACCACATACATCTTTCCCATCAAACTTATACACTCATGCACACAGCACACATACATTGCAAAACAGACCAACCCATACCGTCTTTTTTTTTCAACAGACCCCAAAGAATGCCTAGTAAAAAGCAAGTCTGTAGAAAGCAACGCAGAAATAGAGCAAATGAAAATAAAAGTGTCCAAAATAAACATCCATCTGTACCAGAGTCTGTACAAAACGTTCAAACAAAACAGCTAATGCAGTCATTTAGCGAAACAAAACAAGCTTCTAGTACAGAAAGGTTGCCTCCTCTATTAAAATGTAAAACAAAACAAAAAATGCTTAACATGAATTCGGCTACCACTACTGCTAAAACTGCTCCTATAAATCTTGATATATTAGCAAGTAACGTACCAAAAAAAGTTTTGTAGCAAAAATGTTCTGCCACAGAGTCCTTCAGAATCTAATAAAAACAGGAGCGAAATCATGCACAAGCCTTAAAACCTACCATAGAAAATTAATCCTAGAAGCTCTCGTAGACAGTGCAATCCTTGTCAATATGGAAGTTATTCATTTTAGTTTTAAACCGGGTGAAACCACTAACAAAACTAAGTAGTAAACTACAAAAAAACTTCTCAATACACGGAATGTCAACAAAAATAACTTCTCAAATATCTGTGGAGGTGAATGGAGTCACACCACGACCACAGAACCATATTTTAATGAAGAAGCATACAAACAAAACCAAAAAAACACAATTGCCATCCATAGCAGTGGACGAGGTTATGAAAAAATTAATAATACCATAATGGAAAAAGAAACTGCTTACAAAAATATCCCAAGTAAACTCAGAATTACCTCTCCATTCGACTGAACCAGAACGTCCAGTATACAAATTGCCGTGAACGTCAAGGTGTAACATTCCCAAGATATCTTTCAAATCTTTACGCCAGTTCCTCAATCAGTATGTCAAAGGTAAAGACAAAATCAAAATGAAAGTGCTGCAAAATATGGATACCTGTCCAGAGCGCAAATACACAGGACTACAAGAACATTCATTAGCCTGCATTTAAGGACCTATTTGCAAAAGCACCTTCCATGATATCAAAATGATATCAACACATCATTCAACTATAAGAAATGTAGTCTATAAACTGCACTATGCTAAAAGTCCGATTTAGAACTAGCCAATTTAAATAACACTCTTCTACATGGTACACACAAAGACCTACAAGAAGAAATCGACCGTATTCAGAGAAAATATTTTAGAAGTGAAAGCCACTTTCAAAATGCAATAGCTTTACAACAGACTAGCAACAATTCTGCACATGATAACCTTCTACTACACGCATACAAAAAAGAAATACTAAAATTGAAAAGTAAATCCGCTGAAGTACCAAACCATGTGTGTGTGTGTTGCAGCAGAACTTTTTACAAAAGTAACACAAAAACTATAGATGTAACATACAAAATAGAGTTCAATGAAGATTCCAAATGGTTTGAATTAGCTCTCTTCCTTTCAGCAGAAAACAAATACGAAATAACCGACCCCTTAATACTTTGCAGTTACTGCACTACAAAACTTGACAACAACCAAACTCCTTCACGTGCTATCACAAATAACTTGGAATTATTCCCACTACCAAAACCCCTGCAACAACTCAATTTATATGAGAGCATCATAATTCAAACAGTGCACCCATTTCAAGCAATAATACGCCTTCAACCAAAAACAGCAAAATTACCTCCCTCTGAATTGGTGAAAGGCATTTGTGGCGAAGTAGTTTATTTGCCATTAGATCTGACAGAAAATGTGCACACTCTAGGAGTGCAACGTACAATCGAGCAATCTTTAATTGTCTTAGTAAATGGTGTACCAACAAAAGATAAAAAAAATTGGCAACAACTCGTGGACTTACATAAAGTTAGACAAGCCTTGCAATATCTAAAAGACAATAATGAATACTAAAAAGAAATAAATATTGAAGAAAACTTAAGGGGAACAAGTGAAATAATTCAAGAGTCACCAGAAACTGGTCAATTTGAACTTCTAGATCCTGCTGGAGTAGCCAATATTTTAGACCATTATACAATTCATCCATTACACTCTAATGACACCATAGATAATGCACTATAAACATACCAAACGTGACAAACCAGAGGATCACCAATGAGCATATTGGAAAAAATTATAGAAGCACATGCTTTTCCTCTGCTATTTCCTACTGGCAAAGAAGGAATGTACGATGATAGATCCACTCAGATAACAACATCAGAATACCGCTCATTCCGAATGTATTCTGAAGATTCCAGATTTAAACAAAATGTGGAATCCATATTCCACCTACTCTTTGAAAGTGAACTAGCAACTGTATGTCACGGAGTTGCACACATATTGAAATCAGGAACCCACTTTCAAAATATGTCAGCTATGTAATTAATACAAAAAGTGCAAGAAAAAGATGAGGTTTTACAATCAAGCATTACAAATCTGTTTGCAAACATGCGCGGTACGAAAGAATACTGGTTCCGACGTCACAGAGATGTATGTTGTATGATCAGAAACCTTGGACCACCCACTTGGTTTGTTACATTAAGTTGTGCAGAATATGCATGGGAAGATTTACATGATTTCCTACGCATATCAAACAAAAACAAAACAAACATAGATATACAAACACCTGGAGAACTTTGCTCTCTAGATCCTGTTAATGTTTCAAGATATTTCCATCATCGTTTCATTGATATACTACACTTTATTTGTAATAAAACTGTTACTCCGCTCGGAGTGGTGCAACACTTCTTTTCGAGAAAAGAATACCAAGCCAGAGGAGCACTACATGTCCACATGCTTTTATGGATTAAAGATGCTCCTAAATTTGGTCAGGACAATGATGCAACTGTGATACAGTTTATCAAAAAATATGTCACTTGTGAAATTCCATTGGAAGCAACAAATAGTTTTCTTCATGCACACATTTTACGATTTCAAAGACACAAATGTGGCAAATATTGTTGTTGCAAATACAAAAACAAAGGGAAATACTACACCAAATGCTGCTTTGGTTTCCCTAGACCAGTTACGGAAACAGGTGAAGTGAACAACTTCATGTGTTCTGTTAGACATAGTGTTAAAGGTAAATCACCTAAGAACACGTATTACATAAAAAGAACAGAAGAATCAAAATATATCAATGATTACAATACAATCATTGCCCTCTTATGGAATGCAAACATAGATGTGCAGTACATTGCAGACAATTCCACTGCAGTTGCACGATATGTTACAGCCTACTTAACAAAAGCAGAAAAAACAGAGCTTCAAGACTTCTGGAATAACCTATCATCAGACAAAACACTATCTCAGAAATTGTACAGCTTAGGCATAAAAATGCTCTCTCATAGAGAATGTGGCTCCTATGAAGCTGCAGATCGTTTAACCGGTACTGCTTTGTATGGAAAATCTGAAAATATAGTATGGCTAAGTCTTGGTCCTGCTAAATCTAGAAAAAGAGTTCTCAAATCATATGAGGACATAGAAACATTAGCCAAAAATGATCCCAACAGATAAGACATTTTGAAAAACGATTTACTAGACACATACTATCAGAAAAGGAGTACCGCTTTGGAAACCATGTGTCTATACCACATAGCCCAAAACTTTGCATACACAAATAATATAAAACCCAATGAAAAAAAAGGTAGATATAGAGTGACAGATTGTGAAGGCAGCTTAGTGAAATTTACCAAACAAAGCTTAATTAATCATATCAAATTATCATTAACAACTCCTCAACAGAAAGAACTATATTACATGTCCCTGCTACGACTTTTTAAACCATGGAGAAAAGAAGAAGAGATACTAGATAACTATGACTCCTATGAAGACGCTTTCAAAGCAAATTAAATCACTATCACTGATGTAAACTTTATGCAGTACAAAACAATGTTGCATATGAACAGCAACACGAAGAAGAACTCCAGGCCCAACTAGATGTGGACACTCCTGACAGTAGTCAACCTTCGGTAACAGGAAGCCAAGAACCACTGGGACAGCCACCAATAGCACATAAGGCAGAATTAGCTATGACAGAATTAGAAAACACCATGTGTCACTATGAAGAAGATACAGAAGACTTAACTGTACTACAATCAAAACTAAACAAAGACCAGCGCACCATTTTTAAAGAAGTAACAAAAGAAATTGCACATGGTGTACAGCACGAAAATAAAGAATGTACCTGCCAAAATGACAAACCTTTACTACTATACGTCAGTGGTGATGCTGGTTCAGGCAAAACATTCTTAATCAAAACCATCAGCAATAAGAATTGACAAACAACAAACTGTCAGCTGTTGTAACTGCCCCCACAGGTTTAGCTGCCTACAACATAGGCGGTGTCACTTTACACCGATTACTACTCCTTTCAGTAGAACACCAAAACAAATTAGACTATTACAAACTTTCTAAAGAAGCTGCAATGGAACTATGCAGAGTGTTAAAAAAATGAAAATGCTACTAATAGATGAGGTGAGCATGGTCTCCAACCTAATGTTGGCTTTGATTCACCTCAGATTGTAAGAAGTACAAACAAACAAACTACGAAGAATTCTTTGGAGGAAACCACATTATTGTTTTCGGAGATCTTCTTCAATTGACACGAGTGAAAGGTGAACCTATTTTTAAAACCTTAGGACGTAAAACTGTTGGCAGCATAGGAAATGTCAACCTTTGGCAAAATTTCCAATATATAGAATTAACAGAAAACCTGCGCCAATCTGCAGACCTCACTTACGCCAACATTTTAAAAAGTATTAGAGTTGGTGTACTCAAGAAGCACAAGCAATGTTAAAATCCCGGAACATCCATGTTCTTTATGGCGATAACTTATGTGCTACGGATGTTATGGAACAATTAGCGCACAAAAATTTTAATTGTGTGTCCTTAATGCCAACTCTTGCAAGCTGTTCCAAAGTCAATGAAACAATGTTGAAAAAAGAAATGCAACCACTAATTAAAATTTGATCCATAGACAAAGTGGACTAACATGGTATGACACTACCCATGTGTCAACAAGCCACAACAAGACTAAACACAGCTGGATTGGAATAAATATTAAAATTATCCTTAAACTTTAGAGCACTGGGTACAGTTGTTGGCTTTCAAACATACCCACGTGACAACAACATTCAGTTTGTCAATATTCTCTTTGACAAATTTTCAGAAGTAAAAAGGATAGGGCGCTCAGCAGCTTGATTCCTTCTCTTCAAAGACATGTATGTACGCAGAGAACAATTTTCTCTAACTCTAGCATATGCAGTCACCATTCATAAATCCCAAGGTCTTACCCTAGACAAAGCATTGATAGATATTGGTAACACATCTTTAAAGAAGGCATGAGCTACATAGCGCTATCACGCTTACGTACACATGAGGGTCTATTTGTAATAAACTTCGATGCAAGTAAAGTCAACGCTGATATTCCTTGCATTTTAGAATACAATAGACTACGTTCACTATACACCCCCATCTAAAAACATATCCTGTTCCACAAAAAGGAAATGTTGTAAAATAAACAAATTCAAACTGAAATGCAACAGGATCTGACTGCAAATCCTTCAAAGAGAGTAAAATAAGCTTATACTTCATCAATTATCACAACCAAAGAAGAACCTATTAGTCAAAGTAACTCAGGTAGTTCTTCAAAAAAGCAACACACACCCCGAAAAAATGAATTGGACACAGAACTATCTGGTCCATTCAAATTTTCAAATATAACTGGTATAAGTTGCTATGCAAATGTAGCTACGAATATTCTATTTCAATTTCCACCAATTGTTGACAACATTTACTTACACAGTGCAGACCAATTGTGTTTGCAAATGTTAGTACTTCATAGAAACGCAACAAACAATCCTGACAACACGTATAGTGTTCAAGGAATAAGACAAGAATTGGACTACTGTGCTGGAATGGTGAAATTCACTATAAACTCACAGGAAGATCCACAAGAATTTCTAATGAACCTACTACAAGTACTGGAAAACAAAAACATACCTATAAATGAAATCTTCCAGATTTCATACATGTGGAAACATACATGCACTCCCTGCAACAATGTGACACAGGAACAAATCCCCAATGAGGGCTTTGTGTATGTATCAATACCTAATTGTGAATCCGTTCCATTTCAGCAACTTGTACAAAATGCAAACCATGGTAGATTATATACTACCTGCAATTCGGATAATCGCTCCACCTTACTAATACAAACACATAGTAAATACGTAATACTAATGCTTCTACACTACAATGCAGATGGTACCAAAAACAACTGCAAGCTGACTGAATTCACACATGGTCAAGTATCACTTGGTAAGAAAACCTTCACAAAAATAGGTATATGCCAACAAGTATCTAACTGCCCCAAGATTCTACAGCAACTAAACAGGTAAATGAATACCACTAAATTATATAAAAAAATAAACAGTTAGAATTTGATAACTGGTATCTGACTGCCCCAAGATTTTGCAATAACCAAACAGATAAATCAATACCACTACATTATAACAAAAAATAGACAGTTAGAATACACCAACTGGTATCTAACTGCCCCAAGATTTTACAATATCCAAACAGATAAATCAATACCACTTTATTATAACAAAAATAGACAGTTAGAATATGCCAACAGGTATCTAACTGCTCCAAAAATCTGCAACAAGCCAACATATAGAACATTAGCCAGAAACAACAAGTGAACACTGAAAACAAACAGACTGTAGCATAACAACAAAAGTTTTTTTTTAAATCCAACATGGATTTTCTTTTTCCCCAGACCCAATGATTTTAGCAACAAACACAGAAACTGAGCAAACTGCACAGTATACTGGTTTGTAATCTACTAAATATGAGGGACAAAAAATAAAAAAATGTCGATAATTCAATGTTATAAGTCGTTACAAACTACCAATACTAACATGATCTTTTCTTTTATCACAGAAATTAACAAGGAATATATGTACTCCAGTTACTAAACCAAACAGTAAGTATATTATAAGTACAACCATCGCAGCAAATCACACCCATAGTGGCTTATAACTTCGTTGCTTATAAATTTGGTATTGGCCATGCACCCAAGACTCTAAGGCCCTGGCCACAACCACCGCAGCAAATCACACCCATAGTGGCTTATAACTTCGGCGCTCATGAATTTGGCCTTGGCCATGCACCCAAGACTCTAGGCCCTGGCCACAACCACTGCAGCATATCACACCCATAGTATCTTATAACTTCAGTGCTTATAATTTTAGCTTGTCCATGCACCCAAGACTCTAGGCCCTGGCCACAACCACTACAGCATATCACTCCCATAGTGGCTTATAACTTCGGTGCTTACAAATTTGGTCTTGGCCATGCACCCAAGACTCTAGAACCTAGCCACAACCACTACAGCATATTATTCCCATAGTGGCTTATAACTTCAGTGCTTATAAATGTAGTCTTGGATGCATGGCCTTTGACTCTATCTTGACTTCTACATCCAGGAATACGATAGATTGGCGGCTGTGGTGTTCCGTGAACTTAAGATTCACATTGTTGGTGTTGAGTAGTTTAACAAATTCACACCACAACTCAGTGGAGCCGTCCCAGATTACAAATAAATCGTCAATGTAACGGAGCCACAACACAATTTTTCATTGTACTTTTCGTTAACCTCTGCCCATACTTTCGTTTTCTCCCAGTGTCTCATCATTAAGTTTGCATATGATGGTGTGAAGGTCGTGCACATCGCAGTTCCTTGGGTTTGGCGGAAAATGTCATTATTAAATATGAAGACATTGTTATTCAAGCATATATTGATCATCTCTAGGATCATCTGAGAATGTTGTAAATGATTCAATGATCTTGTATTGAGGAATTTTTGGCAGGCGAATATCCCATCATTATGTTTAATAGACATGTAATGGGACACAACGTCCGTGGTTGCCAGTAAGTAGGTGGATTCCCAAGGAAGTTAGTCAATTTTCAGTAGGAAATGATGGTAGTCTAGTTACGAAAGTACAAAGAACCTTATCTAAAAACTGAGACATGTTTTCCAAAAGTGACCCGCACAGTGTCACAATAGGTCTGCCAGGTGGCTTGAAAGGATTCTTATGGACCTTTGGGAGGAAGTAGATAGTGGGAGTTATTGAGTTCTTGGAAAATAAGAATTTCACCATTTCCTCCTCAGGAATGTCTGCCTTTTGCCATTTAGTTAGGAAAGTCCATACCTCATTTTCCAATTGCTTGATGGGATTGGTCTTTAATCATTCATAACAGTTCACATCGTTCAATTTGTTATAAGCTTCAGCAATATAGTCACTTTTGTTCATGATTACTATGTTTCAACCCTTATCAGTTGGTTTTATTATGTATTTATCCAGCTTCGCAATATCTGTTAACACGTTCTTTTGTTTTTTCGACAGGTTGCTCTGGGGTTGTCTATGGGTTTTTCTTCTCTCTTCTTTTAAGTCATCAATGACTACATTGGCGGTAGCAGCCGTGTAGTTATGGTTAAATTGCTAAACCCATAGTATTAACACTTTTTGGGCGGATTATAACTTCGCTCTCCCTTGGCAAATCCTCACCAAACTTTGCTATATGTATATTGCCCGCTTTGAATTTTTTTGTCAAGTTTGGTGAGGTTTGTCAAGAGGGGGCAAAGTTATAGGGGAGATCCCAAAAATGTTTTTTTCATAGACTGAATGGAAAAAACTTTGCTCACAGGCCAAACCGCTGGATGGATTTTCACCAAATTTGTGGCAGGAACGGCGGCTTGGTCCCAAAAGCATGCTTTTGTAAATTTGGTGAAAATCCGTCCATTAGTTTTTTTAAAGCAGGCAAAATGTAGATCAAAAAAATGAGTGATTTCATTCCCCTGTTCGGTCTGCGGAGAGTCATAACATTGATCTAGAGGGTGACGGGATGTCCACGTACATTGGACGTGCACCTGAAAAAAACACAACATTACACTTGTCAAACTTATCAAACAATCTCTGGGGAGGTGAGGGGTGATGTGGATGGGATGAGGTATGACCATAAGAAGCCAAAAAACTGGTGTTGTTCACCATAAAAGTCTGCAAAAGGTTCTGTGAAGTTCGGGACACTTCAGATGTTCGTGAGCAGTTCTTGGATGGCTTATTACTTTGGTGGGATTCTGTAAAGTAGGGGCAAAATTATAGGGGGGCAAAATAATGTAAAGGCTTATACATGTGGTGCCATTTGACAAATCTGCACAAAAGTTTGCAAGACGATTTTAAATCTAGATGTACATGTTCTTGCAAAGTCTAATGGGATTCTGTCAAGAGGGGATACAATTAGAGGGGGGTTCCCAAAATATTGTAAAGGCTTATAAATGTAGTGCCATTTAACGAATCTGCACAAAAGTTTGCAAAATCATTTAAAATCTACATATAAATGTTTTTGTAAAGTTTGGTGGTATTTTCTCAAGAGGGGGTTAAATTACAGGGGGTCTCAACATTTTTAGATGGCCTATAACTTTGTTGCCATTTGACAAATGTGGACACAAGTTTTGAAAAAGATTGTGGACCCAACCTTCAATGTTTGTGTAAAGTCTGAATAGATTTTGTCAAATTGGGGGCTAAGTTATATGACTATTGTATGCACATACATTTTGGCACTTCGTGTAAGGAGCATTGGCAAGGACCTGAAAGCATGCTTTTGCAAATGTGCCTTTGTTTTATTTTTTGACAAGTGTCATAATGCAGGTACAAAACATTGCAAAAAAAAGTATTTGGCCCACTCTTAATTTTTGTGCAAAGTTTGGTGTGGTTTGGTGCAGGGGGGGAAAAGTTATACGGGCGGTCCCAAAACTTATTTTTTTCCCATAGACTGAATGGGGGAAAAACTTTGCGCACGCCTACAGCCCAAACCACTGGACGGGTTTTCACCAAATTTGCAGCAGGGGCTTGGTCTCGAAAGCGTGCTTTTGTAAATTTGGTGAAAATCCATCCAGTATTTTTCTTATATAGGTGTGATATGCTGCGGTGGTTGTGGCCAGGGCCTAGAGTCCTGGGTGCATGGCCGCAGGCTGTAGGCCATACACCCAAGACTCTAGGCCCTGGCCACAACCACGTCAGCATATTGCACCTATATATCGCATCCATAGAATCGAATATCTATCAGGTGGTTGTGGGCAGGGCCTAGAGTCTTGGGTGCAAATTGGCATATATGCCACAGTTGAAATGTTTGATTCTATGGGTGTGATAATGAGTTATAAGCCACTACGGGTGTGATATGCTTCAGTGGTTGTGGCCAGGGCCTAGAGTATTGGGGGCATGGCCGCAGGCCTGGCCACAACCATCGCAGCATATCACACCCATAGATCACACCCATAGAATCAAATATTTATCGGGTGGTTGTGGGCAGGGCCTAGAGTCTTGGGTGCTTGATATTTTATCCAATCCAGCTCTGTTGGAGATGGAATTTTCTAAACTGTTTAGTCTTGTTGTGGCTTGCTCACATATTGGTAGTGTCATAGCATGTATGTCTAGTTTGTCTGTGGCGCTAATTTCAATTATTGGTTGCATTTCTTTTTTTTAACATTGTTTCATTGAATTTGAAACAGCTTGCAAGAGTTGGCATTAAGGCCATACAATTTACATTTTTGTGGGATAATTGTTCCATAACATCCGTAGCACATGCATTATGGCCATAAAGTGCATGAATGTGCCGGGTTTTCAATATTGTTTGTGCTTCTTGAGATAATATTCCAACTCTACTACTTTTTAAGATGTTGGCATAAGGGAGATTGCCGCATATTTAGTGTTAATTCTCTGTATTGGAAATGTTGGCAAAGGTTAACATTTCCAATGCTGCCAACAGTTTTATGGCAGAGTTTGTGTCCTAAGGTTTTAAAAATAGGCTCACCTTTCACTGGTGTTAATTGAAGAAGATCTCCGAAAACAATAATATGTTTTCCTCCAAAGAGCTCTTCGTAGTTTGTTTTGAGTACTTCTTGTAATCTGAGGTGAATCTAAGCCAACATTAGGTTGGAGACCATGCTCACTTCATCTATTAGCAGCATTTTCATTTGTTTTAATACTCTGCATAGTTCCATTGCAGCTTCTGTAGAAAGTTTGTAATAGTCTCATTTGTTTTGGTGTTCTACTGGCAAGAGTACTAATCAGTGTAAAGTGACACCACCTATGTTGTAGGCAGCTAAACCAGTGGGGGCAGTGACAACAGCTGACAGTTTGTTGTTTGTCAATCGTTGAAGGAATTTGCTGATGATTTTGATTAAGAATGTTTTGCCAGAACCAGCTTCACCACTGACGTACAGTAGTATAGGTTTGTAATTTTGGCAGCTGCATTCTTTATTTTCATGTTGTATACCATGTGCAATTTCTTTTGTTACTTCTTGAAAAATGCTACGCTGCTCATTGTTTAGTTTTGCTTGTAGTATAGTTAAGCCTTCTTTATCTTCATACTGACACATGGTGTTTTCTACTTCTGTCATAGCTAATTCTGCCTCATTTGCTATTAGTTGCTGTCCCAGTGGTTCTTGGCTTCCTGTTACAGAAGGTTGACAACTGTCAGGAGTGTCCTTATCTAGTTGGGCCTGGAGTTTTTCTTTGTGTTGCTGTTCATTGTGCAACATTGTTTTGTAGTGTGTAAAGTTTACATCGGTTATAGTGCTTTCATTTGCTTTGAAAGCATCTTCGTAGGAGTCATAGTTATCTAGTATTTCTTCTTCTTGTCTCCATGGTTTAAAGAGTTGTAGCGGGGACATGTAATATAGTTCTTTATGTTGAGGAGTCTTTAATGACAATTTCATATGATTAATTAAACTTGATTTGGTGAGTTTTACTAAGCTGCCTCCACAATTTGTCATTCTGTATCTAGCTTTTTTTTCATCGGGTTTTATATTATTTTTGTATGTGGGCTATCTGGTATAGACACATGGTTTCCAAAGTGGTACTTCTGTTTGGGTAGTATGTGTCCAGCAAATAGTTTTTAAAAATGTCTTGGCTGTTGGGATCATTTTTGGCTATAGTTTCTTTGTCGTCGTATGATTTGAGAACTCTTTTTCTAGATTTAGCAGGACCAAGACTTAGCCATACTATATTTTCAGATTTTCCATACAAAGCAGTACCGGTTAAACGATCTGCTTCTTCATAGGAGCCACATTCTCTATGGGAGAGCATTTTTATGCCCAAGCTGTACAATTTCTGAGACAGTGTTTTGTCTGATGACAGGTCATTCCAGAAGTCTTGAAGCTCTGTTTTTTCTGCTTTGGTTAAGTATGTTGTAACATATCGCGCAACTGCAGTGGAATTGTCTGCAATGTACTGCACATCTATGTTTGCATTCCATAAGATGGCAATGATTGTATTGTAATCATTGATATATTTTTCTTCTTCTGTTCTTTTTATGTAATATGTATTTTTAGGTGATTTACCTTTAACACTATGTCTAACTGAAGACATGAAATTGTTTACTTGACCTGTTTTTTTAACTGGTCTAGGGAAACCAAACCGGCATTTGGTGTAGTATTTCCCTTTGTTTTTGTAATTGCGATGACAATATTTGCCACATTTGTGTCTTTGAAATCGTAAAATGTGTGCATGAAGAAAACTATTTGTTGCTTCCAATGGAATTTCACAAGTGACATATTTTTTGATAAACTGTATCACAGTTGCATCATTGTCTTGACCAAATTTAGGAGCATCTTTAATCCATGAAAGCATGTGGATATGTGGTGCTCCTCTGGCTTGGTATTCTTTTCTCCAAAAGAAGTGTTGCACTTCCCGAGGGGAGGAACTGTTTTATTACAAATAAAGTGTAGCATAGCAATGAAGCGATGATGAAAATATCTTGAAACATTAACAGGATCCAGAGAACAAAGTTCTCCAGGTGTTAGTATATCTATGTTTGTTTGTTTTTGTTTGATATGCATAGGAAATCATGTAATTCTTCCCATGCATATTCTGCACAACTTAATGTAACAAACTAAGTGGGTGGGCCGCGGTTTCTTATCATACAACGTACATCTCCATGACGTCGGAACCAGTACTCTTTAGTACCACACATGTTTGCTAATAGATTTGTAATACTTGATTGTAAAACTTGCACTTTTTGTACTAATTGGGTAGCTGGCATATTTTGAAAGTGGGTTCCTGATTTTAATGTGTGTGCAACTCCGTAACATACAGTTGCTAGTTCACTCTCAAAGAGTAGGTGGAATATATATTCCACATTTTGTCTAAATCTGGGATCATCAGAATACATCCATAACGAGCGGTATTCTGATGCTGTTATTTGAATCGGTTTATCATCGTACCTTCCTCCTTTGCAATTAGAAAAGAGTAGAGGAAAAGCACGTGCTTCTATACTTTTTTCCCATATGCTGATTGGTGATCCTTTTGTTTGTCGCATTTGGTACGTTTCTATTGCATCTTCTACAGTGTCATTAGAGTGCAATGGATGAATTGTATAATGGTGTAAAGTATTGGATACTGTAGCAGGATCTAGAAGCTCAGATTGACCAGTTTCTGGTAACTCTTGAATTATTTCAGTGGTTTCCTTCAAGTTTTCTTCAATATTCATTTGTTTGTAGTATTCATTATTGTCTTTTAGCTATTGCAAGGCTTGTCTAACTTTATGTAAGTCTCTCAATTGTTGCCAAATCTTTTTGTTTTTGTAGGTACACCATTTACTAAGATAATTAAAGATTGCTCCATTGGACGTTGCACTCCCAGAGTGTGCACAATTTGTTTGAGATCTAATGGTAAATACAATACTTTGCCACATATGCCTTTCACCAATTCAGCGGGAGGTAATTTTGCTGTTTTTGTTTGAAGGCGTATTATTGCTTGAAATGGGTGCACTGTTTGAATTATGATGCTCTCATATAAATTGAGTTGTTGTAGAGGTTCTGGTAGTGGGAATAATTCCAAATTATTTGTGTCGCACGTGAAGGAGTTTGGTTGTTGTCAAGTTTTATAGTGCAGTAACTGCCAAGTATTAAGGGGTCAGTTATTTCGGATTTGTTTTCTGATATAAGGCAGAGAGCTAATTCAAACCATTTAGAATCTTCATTGTCTTCTATTTTGTATGTTAGGTCTACAGTTTTTGTGTTACTTTTATAAAAAGTTCTGCGGCAACATACACACACATGGTTTGGTACTTCAGCAGATGTACTTTTAAATTTCAGCATTTCTTTTTTGTATGTGTGTAGTAGGAGGTTGCCATGCATAGAATTATTGCTAGTCTGTTGTAAAGCTATTGCATTTTGTAAGTGGCTTTCACTTCCAAAATATTTTTTCTGGATATAGTCGATTTCTTCAAGTAGGTCTTTGGCTGTACCATGTAGAAGAATGTTATTTAAATTGGCTAGTGCTAAAGCAGGACTTTTAGCATAATACAGTTTATAGACTAGATTTCTTATAGTTGAATGATGTGTTGATATCATTTTGATATGATGGAAGGTGGTTTTGCAAATAGGTCCTGAAATGCAGGCTAATAAATGTCCTTGTAGTCCTGTGTACTTGCGCACTGGACAGGTATCCATATTTTGCAGTAGTTTCATTTTGATTTTGTCTTTGCCTTTCACATACTGATTGAGGAATTGGCGTAAACACTTGAAAAACTGTTTGGGAATGTTACACATTGACGTGCATGGCCATTTGTACACTAGATGTTCTGATTCAGTTGAATGGAGGGGTAAATCTAAGTTTTCAGGGCATATTTTTGTAACAAGTACTTCTTGTTCCATTATGGTATTATTCACTTTTTCATAACCTCGACCACTGCTATGTATGGCAATTGTATTTGTTTGCTTTTGTTTGTACGCTTCTTCATTAAAATATGGTTCTGTGCTCGTAGTGCGATTCCATTCACCTCCGCAGATACTTAAGAAGTTCTTTCTGTTGACATTTCGTTTATTGAGAAGTCTTTTTTGGAATTTAGTTATTAGTTTTGTTAGTGGTTTCATTTTGTTTAACACTTAAATAAATAACTTTCTTTTGAGAAGAATTGCACTATCTATCAATGCTTCTAAGATTAATTTCCTATGATAGGTTTTAAGGGTTGAACCTGGTTTCTCTCCTGCTTTTATAAGATTTTGAAGGACTTTGTGACGGAACATTTTGGCTAAAATACTTTTCTTGGTATGCTTACTTTGAACTTTATCAAGATTTATAGAAACAGTTTTATCTGTAGTGATATTTTGGTATTTGTTTTCTGGTTTGTTTTACATTTTGATAGAGGAGGCAAAGTTTTTCCACTTGAAACTTCTTTTGTTTTACTAAATGACTGTATTAGCTGTTTTGGTTCAACTTTTTTTACAAATTCCGCTAGATATGGATGCTTATGTTGGACACTTTTATTTCCATTTGCTCTACTTCTGTGTTGCTTTCTACAGACCTTTTTTGGTAGGCATTCTTTAGGGTCTGTTGAAAAAAATAAAGAAGGTATGGGCTGGTGTGTTCTGCAATGTATGTGTGCTGTGTGCATGAGTGTTTGAGTAAGCTGATAAAGATGTATGTAATGGTGTGTGATTGTGCATTGGGAACTACAACTAGTAGGGATGGGTATTCTTGAATTGATATGCTACTAAACTGGGGTTCAGATGACAAAAAAGTAAGCTAGTGGTTTGGAGAAGTACAAATAGTAAATCTAATGTATACAATTAAAACAGTTGTTTGTTCTATAATATCCAAATTGTAGCAGTTGAGTTGGGTAATTGTGTCCAAAAATAGGAATTTGCGGGTCATTCTGTCTGTAAATCGCTGTTTAAGACATGGGGATTTTTGGACAGAATGGTGCACAATCTCTATTTTTAGGGACAGAAATAGCATGAATTAACTTTACAGTGTGTTTCAGTAATAATACAAATATTATTGTGATATTCTACCTACTTTTTTTCTAAAATGAACAGGTTACTTCTTAGTTCTTCTTTGTTCTTCAAATTCGATTGCTTCTTTTCAGGAGAATGGTCTTCACTGCAATTGTAAAAGAAACAAATTAGTACTTTTGTTTTTATATAGCACTGTTTTTAATTTAGACATTGATTTGTTTAATTGAAATCCTCAGCGCCTTCCTCAAAACCATTAAAACTATCTCATTTACATAAGATACGTCGCACAAGTTCAATACATATGATATGTTCTTAATGAACAAATTATATTGTAATGACTAACTTTAGCAAACAAAATATCTTTACTATGTTTGTGAAATTCATAATGTACCACTGAATACCACTATTTCTGTAATTAAGATCTTCCAGGTAATAGTGCCTCAATGTCATGCTTAAATTAAAGTAATTGAATAAATAAAGAAATAAAACAAAAATATTAAGTCAGTTTGAAAATGTGTTCATGTATTGTACAGAAAATATGCATACCTGTAGTTTGTGTTCATGCATTTGGATATGCATGGAGCTGCAAGTAGAAATTTTGGAGACTTGTACAGTATTTCTTGTAGATGGTGCTTGCCAATGATATGACACTTGTACTCAGAGATATTCACAGTACATTTGCATTGCGGGTCTATGATGATGCAGTTAGATGTAGAGGTCTTGAATGTGATTGGTGGATGGTCATGTGACTTCTTAGCTACATCCAATGAGGGAATGGCACAGAAAGTGAAGTGGAAATGGTAGAAGGGCTGTTTATGTTACGATATGTCCGCGTACATGGCGGTAGTTCGCGGACATCGGGTGTTACATCCAGGGATTTTTGGGTTCAGAAATCATGCAAATGAGAATAAGCACTGAAAGGGATTGCTCAGGAAATTTTACTGGGTGTGTTGTGCTAGGAGAGAGTTTCTCAGATACTCTTTTTGCTGAGAGAACAACAGATAACTATGGCTGTGTGTTTCAGAAAACAGATTGTTTGGATTTTGGGAGATTCATGGATACATTGATTGAAGGTGCATGCAAAAAGCTGTGGTGTAGCTGTAGATCTTGGATTTCCACATGTGGAAGTACACTGGCATGGAGTACGTGGAATGAAGTGGTTGGACTTGCTACCTCTTTGTGCTACTTTGGAGATAGAGCAACATCCAGACATAATTGTATTTCATTGTGGAGGGAACAGTTTAGGACATGTGTCTGGAATTTCTTTGCAATTTTCTATGAAAGAAGGACTTGGGAAGGTCATGGACATGTTTCCTAATTCTCAAATAATATTTTCAAGGATTGCACAGAGACAAATGTGACTTCGTTCTTCTTCATTTGGTCCACAAATGGAGAAAGCAAGGCGCAATGTTAATAAGGCTGTTTGTGTCTTTCTAAGAGATTTTGGCATGTCCTCTTTTCATAATGAAAATATTATGTTTCGTAGTCCATACATTTTTCGCAGAGATGGAGTCCATCTTTCTTATGCTGGCAATCAGATTTTCTTGACAAATATACAAAATGCATTACAACCTTTTTTAGATTTACAGCATCCATTTTGAAGTAGGTGTTAAGTATTTATAATTTTTGACATACAAACACCTCCCAAAGGCTCTTTTCAGAGCCACCACTTCCTACCAGAGAAAATTGCAATGGTTATGATAGGGTATCCACCCAATTTTTTTGATGTCCGCGGACTGTCCGCGGACTGTCCGCGGACTTCTAAAAAATACAAAGGGCCCTGCTTCATTTATATTCACTTCTATTTTTTAACTGTAAAAGGCGGCTCTGAAAAGAGCCTTATTTTTTTTGATTTTTGTAATTTTGTATTTTTTTTGTTTTTTTTATACACGACACACTAGGAGAGGAGGGGAAAGGAGGGTAAAGAGGGGGACACCAACCACAGGGATAAGAAAGGGCGAGCTGAGAGAGGGAACTGTAGAGTGGGTTTTATTTGGGTAGTGAGCAGGTCTTCTCATGTTCTGAGACGATAGTCTCAAAAGCACTGCGAAGTCGCTCCCCCCTGCAGAGTACTGTGTCACAGTACATACATACAACTGTGACCCTCAAAAGGTAAGGGTCATCAGAATTCTGTATGGCCTGTGAGGCAGCTTGAGGAAGACGCTGTCCCAGAGGTGGTCCTTGTGGTGACAGGATCAGAAACAGAGGATGAATTAGGGGAAGTCAACCTACTACGTTCTTCGCAAGGTACAACCTTGAGAATAGCCCCAGAGTGAAATGACCTCAGGTGTCGCTTCATGGTTGTGGTCCCAAAGCTGTACGAACCGTGCCTCCCGTGACTGAGTATCATTTTGCACTCATTGCAGGTGACACGGTTCGCACGAGCCCTAGGACCATTCCCATGAATGGTAAACAACCGCCACACCCAAGACTCACGCCTAGTGCGGGTAGTAGGGATTTCCTCTACCTCATTCTCCTCATCCTCTTCTTCCACCTCTGCATCCTCACTCCTATTCCCCTCTTCAGGCCCTTGGGGAGGTGGTGGTGGTGGAGGGGGTGGGGGCGGTGCTGAAGCAGGTGCAGCACCAGGTGGCAGTAGTGCAGCCGTGGATGCCATCAAAGATTAGATGGAAATCTGCAGTTCGCAGTTGGCAGCAAAATTTGCTGTGCTCTGTAAAAAAGGCAGAAACACAATGAGAATAAGCTCTAGGGCGTGGTCTTTTATATGGGTGCTTGTACGCAGTTCGTGGACATGCGCGCTGTCCGCGGACAGATCGAACACAAAAAAAGGTTCAAAAAGTTTCAAAAAGTATGTAGAAACTCAGGATTACTATGTGGGACTTGTGCCATGGTGAGTTTATATGGAAAAATATTGTGGATTACTTGAAAATGTACTTTTAAATTGTTCGGGGACACGAACAGTGTCCGCATTCAGAACACGCGATCAGCATGGGTGCGGTCACATGATCGCTTCGCGAACATGTTCGCGAAGGAAGCTGCTGTCCGCAGGACACCAAATGCACGGACATTGGTTTGCTCATGCACGTTGATGTTCTACGGACACTGTTCGGGTCCTGAAGTAATTAAAAGTGCGTCACACATCAAACGAACAGTTACGGACAGGCGTTTGTTCTTAGAACAGTTTCAACTTGCTTGCGAACCATACGGATAGGCATAGCGTCCTCAGGACACCCCCATTTTCATTTATTTATGAACATTTCAGGACACCGCGTGTGTTCTTAGAACAGTTTCAACTTGCTAGCGAACAGTACGGACAGGTATAGTGTTCTTCAGCACACCTACATTTTAGTTTATTTACGAACATTTCAGGACACCAATTGTGTTCTCAGAACAGTTTCAACTTGCTAGCGAACAGTACGGACAGGTATAATGTTCTTCAGGACAGCTCCATTTTCGTTTATTTACGAAAATTTCAGAACATCTGCGGACACCTACATTGATTTTTTTTTTTAAACGGAAACTAATTACAACTCAATATAAAAATGTAACTGTATTTAACATATATTAATAATTTATGACAGAGAAGGTGAGGCAGAAACGGAAACAAAAACAGGAGAATTAGGGGTTTCAACATGATTGGTATCAGGTGAGGAAGGGATGGAAGTCTCATCAAAACGTTTTGGGTTATGGAGAGGGTTTGGGGATAATTGACTGATATATGGTGAGGGGGACAAGTACATGTGGGGCAATGGTATGGCGTTTTTGTTTTGAAATTATCTTCAAGAAAAGTTTTCAAATTATTAAAATTGCTCAACAATAAATCCATTTTTTCTTTTATGCTGTCAAGCGTGTTTTCTATAACAGCTTCTTGAGAGGTATTTTCTATTTTGGTATGCTCTGTACAAAAATATATATATATGTTAAATGTATATAAAATAATAATAATTAAATGGTTTATATTGTAAAGTGTTTACCGTTAGTTTCACTATCTTGTGACATTTCCTCATGTGGGAAATGCTCCTCTAGCCATTCCAAAGTACTAGACATTTCTTTGAGAAAAAAAAAGATATTATATTTTTTTTGTATCTAATAAAGTAAGTTTATAAATATATGAGTAAAATGAAGTACACTTACTAATTCAGGTAAAATATGTTCTAAGTACTGTATAGGTCTGGTCTTGTTCTTAGTTCTGTAGTGTCTGTGAGGTAATTATGTTGGAAGCCAATTTATCTTCTTCTGGGATATTCCATTTTAGAACATGTATTTAAACGAATGGTTAGTCTGTTACATATATGGGTTACATTTCTTATGTATTGCTACATATAATGTGTATGTGTGTTGCTTTTTGAATTTGTTAAATGTTCCTATGTTATGATATAACAATCAAACATACCCCCCCCGAGTTTTTTGTTAGTGGTACTGTTCTCCGAACATGTCCGCGGACATTAAGATAGTTTGCGGACATCAAGTTCAGTAGAAGAGGTTCAGTATGTTCATATTACATGTACATAAAGTCAAAGTTATTATTGTTAAGTTGCGCTACTAAAAACCTATGAAATTCAGTGAAAAAACTTTGTTAAAGGGACGTTATGGTTAAGTTGCGCTACTAAAAACCTATGAAATTCAGTGAAAAAACTTTGTTAAAGGGACGTTATGGTTAAGTTGCGCTACTAAAAACCTATGAAATTCAGTGAAAAAACGTTGTTAAAGGGACGTTATGATTCAGTTGCGCTACTAAAAACCTATGAAATTCAGTGAAAAAAACTTTGTTAAAGGGACATTATGTTTCCAAGTAAAACTGAAAAACACTTGAAATTCACCAGTTATGGTAAGCTAAGCAACCATAACTCACGCCACCACCGTGCACTGCTAAGACTAACACCCAGGACATCAAAGATGACATCACAAATGTCATTGATGTCATCACTGATGACATCACATGTGCATTTACCTTTCATGAAAAGTCTGTACAAGGGTTTCTTATTGTAATGTTAATTATAAAAAGTTTCAATGATCATTGGAATAAATATCAAGGGCTAATTAGTCCATCCAGTATACTAAGGTGCTCATGTAGAAACATAGGCATTATGTGCAGCATAAATGATGGAGGTGCAATATTCATAATCTTGCCATGTTGAATAGGGAAATGATAACTGTTTTCTTATTAGAATTTTGCGTACTGTGAAACATTTGATAAGTAGATAATAAAACCCACTTACTACATAATTGCATTATGTGCCTGGACTCTAAGGAAAGTAGTGTGAATACAAGATATAAAAATAGGAGCATATACAGGAAAGTACAGTAATAAAAAAACAACAGAACTATCAGAAAGTGCTGACAACTCTACTGATTATTTTAATGCACAGAAAGGATTGCTGTCTTTCAAGCTTGTCTCTTCCCCTATGTATATGTTTTCATATGATATGACTGGATCCTAAGGGAATTATGGTAAGAACATACTTGAAAGATAAGTCTACAAATATACTACCTTTTTCAATTTTAATACCTGACTGTTACTGAAGAAAAACATGTGGCCTAGATATGTCAGTCAAGGAAAAAAGGGGGAGCCAGACATGTGATGTCATCAGTGATGTCATCAATGACATTTGTGATGTCATCTTTGATGTCCTGGGTGTTACTGTTAGCAATGCAGGGTGGCGCGAGTTATGGTTGCTTAGCTTACCGTAACTGGCCAATTTCAGGGTTTTTCGGTTTTACTTTGAACCATAATGTCCCTTTTACAAAGTTGTTTTTACTGAATTTGATAGGTTTTTAGTAGCGCAACTTAGCCATAACGTCCCTTTAACAAAGTTTTTTTTACTATACATATATATATATATATATATATACACACGATTGGCCTAGAGAGAGATGTGATTTATTACATATATATATATATATATATATATATATATATATATATATATATATATATATATATATATATATATATTACACAGCCACAGTAGTGGCTGTGTAGTTATGGTTAAGTTGCTGTTTCCATAGGAAGAGCACTTTTTGGGCGGCTTATAACTTCCCTGGACGAATCCTCACCAAACTGTGCAAAAAAAGTATATGGCCCACTCTGAATTCATTTGCAAAGATTGGTGAGGTTTGGTCAAGGGGGGGGCAAAGTTATAGGAGGGTCCCAAAATGTATTTTTTCCCATAGACTTAATGGGAAAAACTTTGGTGACGCCTACAGCCCAAACCTCTGGGCGGATTTTCACCAAATTTGCGGAAGGAGCAGCGGCTTGATCCTGAAAGTGTGCTTTTGTTAATTTGTTGTAAATCTGTCCAGTAGTGTTTTTTTTTAAATGACCAAAACATAAGGCAAAACATTATTGATATCTATGTCCGCTCCGTGGACACGCTTCCCTGTTCGCTCCGCAGACAGGACACCGATTGCCTAACAGACTTGTGTCATGTCTGCGGACAGACAGCATGTTCACTGACTGGTTGGAGTGAAGCATGAGGTGCGTCAGATTTTTGGAAATGCCTGCCATCTTGGATTTGTGGACAGCAGCCGGTGTCCGCGGACATTGCAGTAAAAACATTAAAAAACAAAACATTGCACTTGTCAAACTTATCAAATAATCTCTGGGGAGGTGAGGGGTGATAAGGATGGGGTGGAATATGGCTACAAGAAGCAAAAACATGGGTGTTTTTCACTGCGAAAGTCAACAAACACTTCGGATGTTCGCGAGCAATCCTGGGAAATTTGCAGACACCTCAGCATAACAGGGTTTTGAAAAGCAGTTCAAGGATGGCCTATATCATTGGCGCCACTTATTGAATCTGCATGAACTTTTCCAATTATATTTCTGACCTGATCCCGAAGGAGTTTGCAAAGTTTGGTGGGTTTCTGTCAAGAGGGGGCAAAATTGGAGGGGGTCCCAAAATAATGTAAAGGCTTATAAATTAGGTGACATTTGACGAATCTACACTTAATTTGGCAAACTGATAATACATGTACAAATAAATGTTTTTGCCCAGTTTGGTTGGATTTTGTCAAGAGGGGGCTAAATTAGAAGGGTGGTCCCAAAATAATGTAAAGGCTTATAAATGAGGTGCCATTTGACAAATCTACTCTTAATTTGGCAAACTGATAATAGATCTAGATATAAATGTTTTTGCGATGTTTGGTGGGATTCTGTCAAGAGGGGGCAGAATTAGGGGGTCCCAAAATATTGTAAAGGTGGTGTCATTTGACAAATCTACACAAAGGATTCCAAAAGGATTATAGATCGAGATATAAATGTTTTTGTAAAGTCTGAATGGATTTTGTCAAGTGGGTGCTAGGTTATATGACGATTGTATGTGCATACATTTGAGACTTTTGAAAAAATAAAACATGGGTGGATTTCCTACCATTTTGAATTTTGTTTTTGTTTACCCAACTTCCCTTGGCACAGATGGGCACATTAGTGTGCCAATCTGCCCCCAGGGTCCCCAAAACCTACTGCCCCTTCCATTGGGGGGGCCTGTCCAATGTTTTGTGGTTGCCCTCTCCCTCCACCCCAAATGGAGGGGGCATCTCATGCAGCCTTTCCTAGTAGCCCAAGGGAGGGCTAACAACAGAAACAGTCTGCATTTTTTGGGGAAATGAAACCTAAATGTACATTCACTCCACCTATCCAGAATTCCATTCTAGAGGCATTCCAAAAACAAGTACTGAAGGACTTTCAAAAACTCAAATTTCGCAAATGTCCTCACTCTAATTTTACACATCGTGAGAAACAAGTACCTTACAGGTTGTGGAAAAATCCAGACATTATTATCAAACCTGCTGACAAAGATGGTGACTTGGTCATTTAGGACACCTCAAAATATAGATCAGAAATTGAGAGACAACTGGCTGATCAAGATACATATCTGGAAATATTTAACCACCCAACTGAACAAGTGCAAAATATTATCAATAATGTCCTCAAACAGGCAGAAGCAGATGAACTGATTACCAATCAGATGAAGATATTTCTCACAAATTTACATCCATCTATGCCACTTATCTACATTATGTCCAACATTCATAAAATTCTCCTGAATCCACCTGGACGTCCAATCATAGCAGCTAACAACAGCCTATTGAATCCCTTAGCTCAATACATTGATCGAGTGATACAACAACTTACTCATGGACTTTCTTCCTACATCAAAGATACCAATCATTTTTGATGAAACTGGACGGGATCATACTTGATGAGAATATTGAGATCTTGTTCACCATGGATGTGGGAAGTCTGTACACTAACATCACACACAATACAGGTCTTGAAGCAATGGAATGGCTGTTACTTAACTCCAAGGAAGTCCAAAAGGCTGATCAGTTGCTTACATTGAAACTACTTACCATTGTTCTTAGCAACACTATCTTCATGCTTGAAGATAGACATTTTGTTAGATCTCTGGCACCTCAAAGGGTGTGGAAATGACCCCCAGCTATGGCAATGCATACATGTCCTACTTGGAAGAATCACATTTGATCCACAATGAAAGATGGGAGAAACATCTAGAATGCTTTCTAAGATACATTGATGATCTGTTCAGCATATGGTATGGGAGACTTGAGGAACTTGAGGAATTATTTGAGTTCATGGACTCACTAGCTACAAGAATGAAATTCACTCATAAAACCAGCAAAATATCGCTTGAATTCTTAGATGTACTGGTTTACTTCAAAGCAGGAAAAATACAAACAACCATCTATACGAAACCCACTGACAAGAATAGTCTACTGTTTGCTATGAGTTTTCACCCCCAAAAAGAATTGAGAGCATTCCTGTCAGTCAATTCCTGAGATACAGATGGATCATCTCTGAAGAACAAGATTTTTCATCCAAAACTGAATTACTCACTTAGAAATTCCTTAGACTTGGCTACAATCCTGAATCTGTACAAGCAAATGCAATTAAGGTTATGAATATACCCAGATCGAAGTGCTGAAACCCAAGGAACGTACTACCAACAATGACCTTGTCTATGTTACCATATACTCACAACAAAGTGGTCAAATTAAGAAAATTATAAAGAAACATTAGAACGCCCTATCACTTGACCTGATCTGAGCCAGATTGTTTCCCAAACCGCCTCTTTTTGCACACAGCAAAAACAAATCCCTATGTGACTTCCTTATCCAAGCTGATCTTTCGGCAAAAAAGTGAAGAACCTAGATTTCAAAGGCATCATACCATGCAACAATTGCAATAATTGTCACAACGTAATCAAAGGTAATTTCATCACCCACCCCTACAAAGGACACAAGATTGCTCTACATCACACCTCAACGTGTGACACAAAAAAATTAATTTATGGCATCAAATGCCCATGTGAACTCTGTTATGTTGGCATGACTACCAGAAAAGCAAAAACACGCTGGGTAGAACACAAGTCGCATCTGAGAAATCTCCAGTAGCCCAACATTTTCATTTACTGAGACCTACCGTCACACAGATACAGATCATCATTTTGGAACATGTATGTTTGAAAAGAAGAGGAGGAAACTTAAACATACTTATGCAACAATGTGAGATCCTTTGGATCGATAAGCTTGACTCCATGTCTCCACGCGGAATGAACTTGGAATGGGACTTAAATTGCTATTTATAATTGCACAACTAAATCCCCCCATTTTTCCTCTTTCCCTGCCCCCTCTCTTTGAGAGTTTCCAAACATCTGTCCCTTAACAGGTCACTCTCCTGCCAGCACAGATCTATGGTGCATCCAATAATGATCAGTACTAACTTTTATCACCTAGTCCGTTACTCTTCAGCTAAAGTACACACTGCTCACAGTTAATGCTACACAAATTGGGACATTATTTTAAATATTTTTCCTGCAGTTGTCTGTGTAACACAATTTTCCATCCAATTCTCTTTTTCCATCCACACCCTGACTGTGAAGTTTTATCCAACACCTTCCCAACTCCAAGGTCAGTTATCCAAGAGTATATAAATACAAAATAGAGTCTTGGGGTTAGCCTATTGTGTCTGTACCCAATCTTTTATAATACAATATAGACAGAACCACTTAATTAAAAAATTATTCCTACTGTCCCTACATCTCAGTATAAGTCCCTACAAAGAGATACTTGCTGCCCCTCACTGTGTTCTTACATCCCTAGAATGTGCTGCTGTAATGCCTATCTAGTGTGAGGGATAGACAAGCAGCTCACCCTATCCTCTCTCACTACTTTTACTGCATACTAAAAACTTGTGCACACTATTTGGGAGTTGATTCTCAACTTTATTGGTATTGTTTCCAATGTGTGTGTCTTGTTGTTCACAAATACTCCATTATGCCTAATCAAGTGTTTGTAAAACACAACTCTATTTTCTTTGGTTGTCTCCTGTAGATAAAAATTAATTTTCTTAGCCAAGCTCACAAAAAATATATAATATATATATTGTGTGTCTCAGGGTTCAGGTCATCACTCCTTCATTTTGTCAACCAGTTTTAGTGGGTTAAAGTATCTTGCCGCTTTCTTCAGGACATATCTAATGACATTAATTCATCATATTCAAGTGCAAACATAAAAAAGACAGTGTTTTCATTCTAGTCTTGTTTTCCACATAGTGGATTTGGGGAGCGTCTCAGGATTTCTCTGGCAGGCCTTTTTATGTTTCCTTCCACATACCCTAAAGTGGGAAAGTGTAAAAGGGGGGACACATCAGTCTCCCAAGTCTAACAATTTTGTTTAGTTTGGCATCTATCAAATAAAGAACTTGAAAGCCCTATAAAGATTCTCACCTGTCTTCATCTATTGTTGTGCATACCAATTTTTCATGCATTCAGATTCGTAAAGGTTCTTGATGATCTATAAACCAAAATCTCAATTTACTCTTTATGCAGTTATTGGTGACCCATATTTAATTTCTGGTAAGGAACTCTAGAGGTCCTTACCTGTAGCTCATGCAGCCTTTCCTATAAACGCTTTGTGTGCAGCCTTTTCTCAGATTCTTATGGCTTTCCACATTGTCTAGTTCTTAGACGTGGTCTTTTTGCTTTTTCTTCTCTGTTTAAGGATTCAGGTATGTTTTGCCTGAAAGAACAACAAACAAACTTAGTATCATATCTGCGTCTCAGTTTCTCAATTAGTTGCCCATCATTCTAGTTGTATAAAACTGGATTGTCCACAGGCTATGCTAACTATGGGTATAGTGGTCTATCTATGTGCTGAACGCTTCATGTTGCTTACCTTTTCGCTGCATTGTAGCAGCGTTATAGATTCATACCTTTTATATCACGGTTGCAGCTGCCATCTTGGATTTATTGTTATTTATGTTGCGGCTGGTCACGTGATTCTTGATGCTTTTACTGTGCGGTCGATTTTCCTAATTGGGTTTTGTAAAGTATTGTAATAAAGCTTCTTCACTTGCATATGTAGCCTCATCTTACTGTTTCGTTATTTTGGAATGTGATGCGTATATATTTTTATGAACGTCGTACGCGTTATCTCAGGCCATTATGGGTAATGTAGTGTACAGCCAAATGTTAACGCCACGTGTATGCGCTCTCACATTTCTGGGTACTATAGTGTCTTTTGAATTCTCTCTCCCTTACTTATATCATTACATACATGTCAGAGCAGTTATTGTTGTGTTTAAGGTGTTCAGTATTTAGTAACTGCACACGACTTGTGCAGCAGTAACCCACACTTCTTCTAGCGTCTGTCTTGTAACTACTCCCCGGGTATTCTGGGTACTGTAGTTTAATGGAAAATGCAGAATTGGCCTCTGTGAGATGCGATACGTCAGTGACTTAAGATCTAGATCTTATGCATTTTCCCATGGTACTTGTTCTTAATCTAATGACCTAAATCTGATGATGATTCTGGTGTGGCTGGGATAATTCGATTCTTCCCCTCTTACTATTTGGTACTTGTTATGTTATTCACATAGTTGCCATCAAAGCTTAGGGTATATTGTAAAGGAGGGGTCAGACCAATAATAGTCAATTAATTCACGTATTCCCCTATTCTTATATGAGGCTTGTTCTTCACAGTGCCGCCGTCGTGCCCTGTGTTGTTGAGAGAGGTCAGTCCATACTCAGTCTGTTGATGTAGGAGCAGTCCTTTTCTCAAAAGTACACAATTTCTTCCGGGCTTCCTCTCTATTTCCATTAACATTGTTGAATATCCGACTTTTTAGCATGTTTGTCCCCAAGTTCTCATGTTCTGGTGGTGTACTAAATATTATAGTACGGCAAGGGTTTTCTCGCAGATTTCTTCATTTCAGCCCTCTTGGTGGCATTTAACCCTGTATATCCACATTTGTTCTCTTCTAAGTAGCAATGCTCCTATGTTCCAACCTCTGCTTGGGACCACTACATTTTCAAGTATCGTCCAGGTGATGTCATTCTCTGAACTTTTTGTGTATATCTTCAAATGAATAATATATACTGGAAAGCTCAAAAGAAACAGAATAAAGATCATCAAATGGTGTAAGTGGTGCTCACCCAAGATCAATCCCTTGGATAATTGTTAGACAAGTACATACCCTGACACTGTAAAAGGCACACATGGGAAATACATAAAACAGTCCAAAGTGCTATCAGGCATGATAGTGAAACAGTGGGTGGATTCACAGACTAAAATATAAAGTCATATAGTCAACACGACTGAATGGGTGTATTTGTAATCAAACTTTGACAGGCCTTCATCAGGACGCAGTAGTGAATGATGTGAGTTTCCTGTGGATTAGTGTCCAGAAGGAACCACGGATTGAAGTTGCAGGACCGTATGGAGTAAATCAACTGACCAAGTGAAGGTGAGTCATTCAGACTGGGCCAATCTTAGCTCTGGTGCTCCAAACACAGTGAATAAGTATGGAGAATGCCAAGAGTCACGAAACCTCTCTGGTTTGTTAGAGAATCACACCTTGGCTAGACAGCGGAGGAGGCAACTGAACTGACAGAGCCTCCGACGAAGCTATGGATTTATTTGTACACATTTTTTACTGCATTTCGTCTTTTACCCTACATCATCCTCATATTACACTTTTATGTGTACCAATAACCTTTGGTTGATCTTGATAGATTGTCCATCCTGTTGAATGCTCTTTTGAATAGTACTCTATTTGGTGATAGCTGAGGCTACTGTGGTAATGATTGGCTTGAAATGATGACTCCTCTGCCGTCCATTTCTTTAGCCATTGTTTCTGTGTAAAGGTACATATGAGGATTTGACAAGAACATTTAGCATCAGTCACCAGACCGATTTTGAGACAACCTTGACAACGATTTAAAGATTGTTCTTTGTGTTTTAAGATGGCCTATTAAACAAAATTGCTGTTCGAAGGACTATTCATTAACAAGATTTTGAGACTGGTTAACCCTGCTTAATTACAAGAGCAATCTCTAATAGCGAAGCATGGTATTATTTCATCAATCTACCTTACCCTGTTAACCCGGTATTAGTAACTAAAGGTAGCGAGTCTAGTAGCGCAATACACGCACTCAACATGCCGTATATACTTGAGAGAGATGTCAATGATGTCAACATGATGGTGCATGTGACCTGTTATTCTATCGAGAGAGCTTCTGTCGGACACTTGTTCACACCGTGGAAGTTGACTCCATCGCCCTAAGTACATATTGCTGTCTTTGCATTTTCAGTTTTGACTACACGAGGACGTCCGAGTCTATAGGTAATGAATTTCCTTATGATTAGGTGGCGATGTTTATGCTGGCATCTTTGTGAGTGTGCTGTGCATTGCGTCTACTCTTTCTGTGGACGGTGTAATCTGAATTTCTCTCATGTGCAGTTTGCACTGTGCTAGTTTATTGGTCCTCAATCAGCTTTCCGTACAGATCATTAGGTGAGTCTTATTGATTTCTTCTGCCTTTAACTTAGCACTACCCTTCAATTTAGTGATTGCATGGTTTAGATTTGACTTACTATTTGATACAAGACAGTCAGTAACGTGTTTGCCCTCATTATGTCATTTTGCTTTTCTTCTCGTTTTCTTTACCAAGCCAATAGTATTAGGTTCTCAATCTTTGGTTCCTGGGATTGATTGCATATCTATTCATGTTTACCTATACTCTATAGATCAAATTGACAAAAGGTCCTGCTGGGAACCCTTCCATTTGCGGATTGTGTTACTCCTAGGTGTCCAATTCATCCAGCGGACTTCACTCAAATAGCTTGTTCAATATTTATCTTACCTGCAGTACGCTAGGTTAGTTTCATTAATCCACTTATCTTTGACATAGTAGTGGAGTTTTAATTAAACATTTAAGGTCCTAATATTTGACATTCATTGATAGGAACAACATGGTACAATAAGAACTTCCAGGGAGTATCCACATCAATCGCAAGAGGGATCCAATATTGGTCTCTTCACCTTAAGAATTTCTTTCTCGTTTACGAGTGTGAACTTTCATCATTTTGAGATGGATGGAGACCATCTATATATGAGATCATAGTTCAGGTAAATTTACCACTATAACAACACCTATTCTTTGTGTGGGAGAAGTATCTTGAAGAGCTTTTTTATAATTGCTAATAGGTCAAACCGTATAGGTACACTGTTAGCATAGGGCTACATTGGAAGAGCAATTTTTTTAATTTCCTTTATTTTTTTTGTTTTAGGTTTGTGCAACAGTTATGCAATTTATGGTTCTGTATAATTCGAGTCCAAGCAATGACTTGGATTGTTTTCTTTAATGATGTTTGGGTTGATGTAGTTCTCTTTTATTCTTTGGAGATTGCATTGATGAAGTATTGGATGGAAATGTATTTTTTCTGAATGTTACTATTAAAGTGTGTCACATGTGAAATGTACAGATTATTGATGGGAATATCTTCTACATATATATCTTTACAAACTTCTGCTCCTAAAAGAAGGAGTCATCACCTCAAAACGCATTGATCTTAGAAACGCTGTTGTAGCATAATATACCCTGTTCACCACAGGGCAATGTCTGTCCTTGCTAATTAATTGTCTCTATATTTATTTGCCATATTAAGAATGTTTTGTATGTCCTTTATCAATTGTGTTTGTTAAAACGTTAACATTCCATGAGTAAAACAATAGGAAGCTTGACTTTCTGTGAATCTTGTTCACTGATTTATTCAGGTTTAATAGTGTGCAGGGGACGGGAGTGTCTCTAGAGTAAGACCCTTTCTCTGTACTCTTTGTATATTTCAGACTCTGTGTCAGAGCCTGTTTTCCTCCCTTGCACCCTAAGTTCACTTATTATATGCATTAATATTTTGTGTGATTCCTCTTACTTTGGTGTGCACCTGTAGACATCTGTTCTTTGTATTAACTGTATGTAACAGTACATTTTGACACTCTAACATCAAAACTGTGTAATTGATTTAAATTAATTTACAATTAATTTGCCCCAGCGTGCCCTGGTGTTGTCTTACAATGTCTTCAGAGAACATTCCCTATACCCCCTTGCCTCCACCAATCATCCCCATCATTATTCTGAACTTTTTAATCAAAGGTTCTTTGATGAAACCTCACTCCATTCCTCCCCTCATGATTATTGTACTAACGTTCCTAATTCGCCCATTTATGTTTCCCATTCCGATACCCCATCCCTTTCTTGAATTAATATATGTTTTATACTATTAATGCTGTGTATTTTATGTGATATATTTCTTTTAACTCCAATTATGAGTCCATGGACACTGCAACTTTCCGGGGTGTCTGCACTCAAAATGGAGATACCCCCAGACAGGTGCAATGTCCAGACATATCTGGTTTTGCTTGACACACTTTTAAATTAGTCCACAGACATCATACCTGTTCTACAGACACCCAGCACATGCACACTGTGATTCCCACCCAATGGGTGTCTGCAGACGTCTGTTAGGGCCACAGACGGCAGCGGCCATCACTATGTGACCACATCCATGTGGTGTGATGGGGGTGTCCGCAAACAGGGTTTGTGACCGCAGATAGTCTAAACGTGAATTTTCAGCCATTCTAGACACATTCTTGGTTGATCTTACAACTTTTCAAGGCTTTTTTGCGACTCAGTAGTCACGGACAGCATGACTGTCCACAGACGGTTCCTCAGAAGGGACCCACACATTACTTTTTTTCATTCTCAATCTGACTATTTAGGAGCGAGCACCTGTTTTGCTGCATTGCTGCTTTGCAAATCTGTGAAGACATCATGACACCTGCTACGGCCACTTCTGCTCCCCAACCACCCCCACCACCACCACCTCAACAAAATAGAGGGCCAGGACAGGGGAACAGGCACAGAGATACAGATGAGGATCAAGAGGAAGAAGAGGATGAGGTGGAGTAAGTCCCTATCACCAGTACTTAGAGTGAGTCCTGGGTGTGGCAATATTTTACTACCGTTGATAATGTCCCAAAAGCTTGTGCAATTAAGGTTCGATGCACTGAGTGCAAAGTTGTACTCAGTCACAGGAAACCTGGCTTGTATTCCTATGGGACAACTTCCATGAGGTTCCAGAAAGGTGATACCTTTCTCAGGTAAGAGTAGTTTGACTTCCACCACCCCATCATCTTCATCTGCTCCTGTTACCACACAGCATACTCCTTTGGGGCATAGGATCCCAGTGGCGGCTTCACAGGCCATACAGAACGCTTTTGACCCTTACCTGTTGAGGGTCACAGTGTTATGTTTGTACTTTGAAGCACCAATCTGTAGGGGGGAGCAGTTTCAGAGTGCTTTCAAGGCTGCTGTCACATAACACGAGAAACACTTCCCCCACCTTAAATTTAAGGCCCGCCCAACATCTTCCTCTGTCTACCTAGCCATTTGTCCCTGTGGTTGGTGCCTCTTCCCTCCCTTCACTCCCCTCCCCTACCATGCCTCACTTCGAAAAAAAGTGAAAACATTACAAAACCAGGTAAACACAAAAATAATACGCTTTAGGAGCCACTTTTCACAGTTAAAAAATAGAAGTGAGAAAATAAGGCACAGGCCTGTGGAGGCTACATAGTCCACGGACAGCACAGTAGTCATTCGGACATCTAAAAATTCCAGGCATGGGGTTGGAGAATTAAAATCATTTGTATTGTTTCCCATTCAAAAATGGTGACTCTTAAAAGATCCTTTTTTTTGTGTTTTAATATTTTCTATCTTTTTATTTTTGGTTTTACAAACTGAACTAGGAAACATTATTTCTTCTCACTTTCACAAAAAAAGCTTCAAAGCATTTTAAATGTTTTCAACAAAAATCGGATTACCCACATCAGTTAGATGGACTCCATCTCTCTGAAAAATGTTGGCAATATCAAATTTAATGCCTCATTGTGAAAATATGTCACGCCAACATCTCGCATCAAAGCACACACAGCTTTATTGACGTTGCCCCTCAATCTTTCAATTTGTGGAAATAAACTCGAGTGCATCCACATCTGGCTCTGGGCAATGCGTGAAAATATTATTTTCAAATTAGGGAACATTTCCTTCAATTTCCCAATTTCTCCTTCATTGTAAACTACAATGAAATTCCAGTCACGTACCCCACACTTTTCCCTCCACAATCAACACAAATAATGTCCAGATGTTTCAATTCAACCATATTTGCACAAAATGGGAGCAAGTGCTCCCAATTCATGCTTTGCACTCAATACCAGCACACTTCCAATTCTGGGAATCCAAGATTGTTTCTGTTCCACAGTGCTCAGCATACAACTTCAACCAATGGACCCAAGAGTCCCCCAAAATCCACACTCTGTGCCTTCTGAAAGACATTGCCATGGCCATTTTCAGTCCTCTCACAGCTCTTACTCTCAAAACTCCTGCTACCCTCTCTTCCTCTACACCAAACCCAGAAAACCTGATTGGCTAATTTGCCGATGTCCAAGGACACCACAACTTTCTGTGGTCTGTGCAGTCCCTTTTCCATGCCAGGCAACCTTGGAAGAGCCAGATGTGGCAGTGCTCTCCGTGAACTACCGTGGTGTCTGCAAAAGTCATAGCCACTCAAAGGGGTCGGGGGGAATTAAACACAATTAAGTTATTCAATCTTTAGTGGTGGCTCTGAAAAGAACATTTTGAACTGTATTTAATGTAGTACTGTACACTCTACATCTTCCCTTACAATTTTCTTACAGGAACTTTTTGAAGCATTCCTAACATTGTAAAGGAAAATTGCATTTCCTACATCTGTGAAATGAACTTTATCTTGACAAAAAAATCACACCATTAGACCTTATATTGTCATTCTCAAAAGATGACATTCATGCTGCAAATAAAAGCAGATATAGCTTTATTGACAAGCTGCCTTGATTCCTCCATTTGTGGACTGAAAAAGCTTGTTGGATACTTGCAAGCTTGCCACTGATTTATTTTAGAAAAAATTATCTTGGCAGCATGAAAGAGTTCCATTAGGCTTTTAAAGAAATCCTTCAGGGTAACCTGCAAATACACTGGAGTCACAACCCCCAAACTGTCCCCTACACAATGCACAATTACAATGTCTGGACATTTAAAGTGATCCATACTCTCACAGAATGAAAACAAGCTTGCCCAGTTTAAGCCAAAAACTACATGCCACAAAACTTCCACTTCTGCCAATCCAATATTTCTAATGATGCCATGATTTTCAGCATACACCTTCAATGACCGAATTGAACAGCACCCAACATTCACACAGTCTGCCTTCTCAAATACAGAGTCAGAGCCATTTTCAGTGCTCTCACAACTCCTGCAAACACAACTCCTATTACCCTCTCTTCCTGTACACCACACCCAGCAAAGCTGATTGGCTAATCCCACATCCCCCTTTCCTTGCCAAGCATCCGCAGACTATCGTGGTGTCCACAGATTCCGTAACACAGGGGCAGCCCTTCCACCCTTTCTACTTTTATGTTCTGAACACTCCCTCATTGGCTGCTTTCAGAGAGTCACACATCCATCCACCAATCACATCTAAAACCTCTACACCTAACCCTGTAATCTCACTTCAACACTTCAGATGTACACTCAGAGTACATATCCCCTGTTAATAAAAGGCATCTGCATCAAAAACTACTGTGCAACGGTCCTAGATTTCTTTTTCCAGGTTCACCAAGATCTGCATTTAACAACACAAAGTACATGTATGCTTATATTTTAAAAAAATGTTTTCTTCAATGGTTTCACAAATAATATATATATATATATATATATATATATATATATATATATATATATATATATATATATATATATATATATATATTTTACACACCCACGGTAGTGGCTGTGTAGTTATGGTTAAGTTGCTGTTTCCATAGGAAGAACCCTTTTGGTTGGTTTATAAATTTGCTCCCCCTGGACGAATCCTCACCAAACTTTGCAAAAAAAGTATATGGGGCACTCTCAATTTCTTTGTAATGTTTGGTGAGGTTTGGTCCGGGGGGGGCAAAGTTATAGGGGGGTCCCAAAACTTCTTTTTTTCCCATAGAATGAATGGGGAAAAAACTTTGCTCACGCATTCAGGCCAAACCGCTGGACTGATTTTCACCAAATTTGGACCAGGAGCAGCTACCGGGTCCCGAAAATCCATCCAGTAGTTTTTTCTAAAATGACCAAAAAGTAGGTCACAAAATATCTATGTTCGGTCCACGTACACACTTCCCTGTTCGGTCTGCGAACGGTGTCCTGATTGGCCAATCGGCTTGCGTCCTGTCCGTGGACATGCAACGTGTTCGTTGATTGGACGGTTAAGAGCGTGAAACGTGTCAGATTTTCAGGAACGCCCACCACCTCGGACAGCGCAGTGAAACTTTGTTGAAAAATACTATTTAGTACAGTGTGTTGTGTGAAAGTGTTTGGGGGGGGGTGGGGGGAGTAAGAAATGGGTTAAATGTTTTATTTATTTAGGTGGTAAACACCCCTGTTGTGTTTGCTTTGTCTGCGGACAACGCGGATGTTCTAAAATGTTCTAAATAAACAAAATGGGGGTGTTCTGTGGACACTACTCCTGTTCGTATTGTTCACAAGCAAGCTGAAAGTGTTCTAAGAACACATCATGTGTCCTGGGATGTTCGTCAATAAATACAAAGGGGGTGTCCTGAGGACGGTATGCCTGTTCGTTCTGTTCGCAAGCAATTTCAAATTGTTCTAAGAACATATGTTCGCAAGCATGTTCAAAGTGTTCTTAGAACACATTGGGGTCGATTCATGGAGCAAACGTGCGCCGAAAATCCCAGCGCAAGCAGGCGCAAGGCGGCGCAAGCGTGAGAAATGCAGCGCACGCGTGCGATTCAAGGAAGACGCTGCGCGTGTTTCCCGCTGTCTGTGCGCCCAATCCTGCCATGGCGCACGCGGGCACACACAAAGTGTGCGGAACAGTGGGCGTAACACGCGGAATGGGGAATAACACGTGAAAAAGAAGGCGTAACAGGGGAAGTACTGCAGGGAACTACACGGAACGCCCACACGCACGACAACAACCCGTATTCATGGATTTGAATACGGGAAACCCGCGCATGGCAAAAGACGCACACAGGCGTCAACGCGTCCGCCACACGAAGGCAGGCGGAAGCGTCCCCGCGCACAGTATAAAAGTGCGTGCAAACAACAAACACGTATATACAGCTACGATGAATGCCCCATTTGTCGCAGCACTGATCGTGGGACACCGCAGGAGGAGGAGAATAGCCAGGGCACGCATTTTCGCACCACAGACAAGCCTTTTTGGGATGCCTGACGACCAGGTCTACGGCAGGTATAGGTTTCCACCCCATATCATCCTAGACCTGGTCAGGGAGTGGGAAGATGACCTTACATCCCCCACCCTTTGTTCCCAAGCATTGAGCCCCTTGGAGAAGGTGCTCAATGTCCTGCATTTTTTGGCCACTGGGTCATTTCAGCGGACTACTGCCATAGTGGGGGGGATCTCACAGGCCACGCAGTCACGCTGCCAACACCAGGTACTGGCAATCATGACAGCGCGCCCCTCAGTCTGCAGGCACATATACATGCCCAGAACACCCGCAGAAAGGCAGGCCGTTGTCCTGGATTTTTTCAGGGTGGCACACTTCCCCAAAGTGCTCGGTGCGATAGATTGCACCCAGGTGGCCCTACGTCCACCTAGGGCCACTGAGTACATCTACCGAAAACGCAAGCACTGGCATTCCATCAATGTACAGGTGGTATGCGATGCAAAGGGAATCATCACCTCTGTCTCTGCAAACTACCCTGGCTCCACCCATGACAGTTTCATATACAGAATGTCTGCCCTGAGCCGGGCCCTGGAAGCTGGGCAGCATGGCGACACCTGGCTCCTAGGTGAGTACAAATGCCCTTGCACATGCATGCATGTCACACACACACACACACACACAAATACACAACCCCCAATAATCACAACCATTTACACTTCCCCAGGGGACAGTGCCTACCCTCTGAGCAACCAGATGATGACGCCAATCCGGAACCCCACCACAACACCCCAGGTAAGATACAACGCCGCCCATATTGCAACCAGGGCCATAGTGGAGCGCACATTCGGAGTGCTCAAGTCACGTTTCCGCTCCCTTGACCGATCTGGCGGGCAGCTACTCTATGCACCCCCAGTAGTGTGCAGGATCATTGTGGCAGCATGTGTCCAGCACAATGTTGCAACACGGCAGGGCGTACCGGTGGACATGGTGGTGCCCCCACATCCCAAACCACAGGCGTTGGCCATGGGAGGGGACAGGGCACGTGGCGAGGAAGCCCAGACCCAGCTTGTGGCCACATTTTTCACCTAAACTCCCACCCCTGCGGAGTGCACACAGACCTGGCACATACCAGGTGACAATCGATGATGACAAAGAGACAATCAACTGTCACAACCCTACCACCCTGAGATAGTTGCCATGGAAGTGCCACATTGTCTGCATCCCTAGCTACTTAAACACAAGCTATCCTGTGTGACCAAAAGGCACACATATGACATGACATGATATGGCCTATACACAAGTATTTCAAGGTGCGATGAGGCAGGGAGGGGGGAACAAGGGAAGACAGACAACGATACTACTGGGCCAGGTGACATTTAGATTGTGCAAGTGCAGGGGTAGGGGGAAGGGAAAATTGCAAGGGGAAGGGGAGGGGGGGAGTGCAGTACAGGGTAAGTAGACTAAAAAACAAATAAATAGGCCAGCTGCTGGCAACTGCAAAGGTAAGTGCAGACAAGTGCTGGGAAGGGGGGCTGTAGGGATAGAGAGACAGTCCCGCAGTGCAGGGGTTGCCAGGGAGGCAGTGCAAGTGGAGAGGGGCTGGGCCAGGGACCGAGTTCGGTGAGAGTGGCCCAGTTGCAGATCCAGTGCAGTTCCAGTGAAGAATTTTGCAAGGGAGAGGCAGAGAGAAAGCAGAAGCAAAGAGGAAGGTCTTGAGGTGCTTCCGGAACCGGAGATGGTTCTCCTTAAGTTCCAGTGAGGCAGGAAGGATGTTCCAGAGGGAGGCCCCTGCCGCGGAGAGAGATCTACCCCCAGCTAGTTGCTTTGAGAAGCAGATGACCCTGACATGCAAGGTGCGAATCACACACACCTGCAAAACAGGCCATGGCCATCACTGTTATGTCACTCAAACCCTCCCAAACCACAACATGACATGGCAAGCAATAGCCATACACCAACACAGTAACAATAAGGTACACATTGCGTGTCAAAAATGTACAGTGGCATCAGACAATGATGCCTGACATGGAATCAGATGAAATGACTGACCAACAACCTCCCACCCAAAATAAGTAATTTCCAGATGCATTACAAGAGTTGTAGACGTAACATAACAATGAATGCCTGTCTACATGCACATTGTGCATTGCAAAATCAACACTGCAGCTTCTGTGTGCTGTGTCCAACTCCTGCAACACACTGCTCAGCGCACAGCACAGTGAACAGCCATTGTGTGTGATGCACACCCTGAGCATCACATCTAAGCGACAGACCACATCAAAAAGCAAATTAGGCATGTACAGGATCCATAATTGGTCACAGAACATGTGCTGCAGGGACACAGTGGGCACCAGAAGGCAAACAGTGTACACGTGGATATGCAAGGGTGGTTGTACATGTAGTGCATCAGAGTGCAAGTGTGTGGGTCAGTAAGGACATTCACTCAACATATGCATGTGCAATCAAGTGACCATCAGTGTCCTCTACACATCACATGTGAACATTCACCATGTGTACACCCCAGCATGTCAAACCACAACTATCCCCTCACACCTGAAAGGTAAACACAACACATGAACAGGCATTGATCAGCAGAACACAACATGTACATAGGATACCACCATTACAATGTCAGGGTTCCCATCACACTGCAGGGCAAGGCAACTATCAACAACAACCCCCCCCTCCCTCACAAATGACCATGACCCACTGACCAATTGCCCCTGGGTCATGGAGCCTTCAACCCTCAATTCCACCTGGCCACAGGATCACCTTTCCCCTTCGTCACCATCTCCCACCTTGTGTGTAAAAAGGTGCCTGCACCCTCAGAGTCCACCCTCATTTGCAAAATCACAAAATCCAAGCCAGAAAAACGAACCAGAACACCCTCCAGTAGATGACTTGACGTAGCAGTACCTCACAAAGGCCAAGTACTACCACAATGATGTAACAACCAAGGTAGCACAGTAAAACAATGTCACAACAGGATGTGAACCATGTGTGGTACATAACAAAGAATGATGCACCATGAACGGATGTGTACTGTCACAGGTCCCGTGTACAGGCGCAGGAGTGTCACGAAACAACCACCCCCACCATGTCCCGGGTGCCTGCAAGGTCAAACTCACACAGGCCTCTGAAACCCTGGTGGGGAAGGAGGGTCAGGGATATGCAGTCGGGACAGGTGTTGGCACACTGGATAACTGGAATGAGTGGCAGGAGAGGGGAGGAGGAATGACACATGAAAGTAGGGAATGCACGAAAATGTACTACCTGCATGAACACACACAATACAAACAAACTTGGACATCATTGTCATGGCCTTCCGTAGTCCAGGCTTAGGAGTGGCACGAACCAACCACCCCCTGTAGGGTTTTGGCGCCTGCAAGTTTGGGGCTTACACAGGCATCCGCAACCCCAGCGGGGAATGAGGGTTAGGGAACGTTGCTTGGATAGGTACGGGAAGCAGGAACACCAGGTAGAGGGTACAGGATTTAAAATTGGATAGGACTCCGGGTGATTAGGGGAAAAAAAACATACCAAATTGAATTACACATTCATCCATACAGCAAGCCTATGCAGAGCAGTTTGAAAGAAAAACACCAAGACACTTAGCTCTGGTTTTGAGTGCTGGCCTCCTGCCTGCGCACTCTCAGGTCCGGTTACAGGAGCACTGCAATGCTGCAAAGAGAGCCACAGTCAATAACCTGTACGTGCCCATTACACAAAAACACACCACCAAACATGCCCCATAGCAACAAACTACTCTACAAACAGACAATCTGGTGTAGATGCTTCGTACCCATATATAACATTACCCCTGTGATGGGTCATACACAGTCAATGCAGTAAGTCAGCTGCCGGCGGGTGCGTGGCAAATGGAACACCAATGTGTCACAATTCACACAACATGCAATGTTCCCTGGGTAAGCAGACAGACCCATATAGCAAGGCATGACTTCAGACAAGTTGTGTTCCACCATGACCGAAACAAAGTTGGCAGTGCATGTATCAAAATGTACATGGAAATGAAATGCACTGCACCCGAGTATGTCCCTTGCTGTCTGTCCCTGTGAGCTGCCCCTTTCCATGTCTCGGAAGGCTACATGGTTGATCAATGGACCTTGGTGTACCGGAGGGTATGTGCCACTGCCCCTGCAGGTGTCCCAGACAACCTTTCAATCAACAGCCATCAGTCCACCAACACATCTGAGCTGCATTGTGTGCTTCAACACCAATATTCGTCCAAGCTCACCCTCAGTGCTGTGACTAAGCCTGCATGTGCAACTCGCCTGGTGCAAGCTTTGCTGTGTTGTGGCCCCCCTGTGCTGCTCACCTTGCCTGGAGTTCCTTGGAACACATCAGCAGTTCTAGGATGTAGGTCTGCAATCCCTGTGCCTCTGCTTGTGCACACATGTGCATGTGGGCACCAACAAACGTGTCCAGAATTCAGACGTCCAATGGGCCATGTCTGCTGGCAAAGGTGCTCTGGAGGCTCATCCCCCTACAGAAAGGGCATGAAACATATGATTAATGCTTTAAAGTCATCTGTGTGTGTCTCTTCAGGCATCTCATTACTTGACCATGTTAGAGACTTACATCAGAAATCACACCATCAGTCCGTATTTCACATCCAAAGTGTGGAACACACTATCTACGGCATGAATTGCAACAAGCATGTGTACAGTAAAGATAAGAAACATACTACACAATGCATAGCAATGAATGTACACATTAATCATGAAACACCCCATCTAGCAAAAGCTGAACAGTGGACAATAATACCGAAATCATCCCCACTAGGGGTGTCAACACAAGTCACACAGCACCAGACATGCCACAGATAGGACAGTCCAAAGCCCTTGTGTAATAGGTTGTCACACCGAACCATCCTTGCGAGCCCATAGATAACGGAGGCAGGAGTGGCATATGTGAGTCAAGGACCCCAAGCAGCAAACACATACACAAGACAAGCCTGAAGGGCCCAGCTGGAACAGACAGTGGATGCCTTCAAAAGCCACAAAGCACCGCACCGTCACATGAAAGCACAATAGACTAGCAATTTTAAACTATATTAACTAATTACACTAACTATGGAAAACTACATTACCTAATTAAACTAACTATCAAACAGAAACTTAACTAACTAAACTAAAAGAAAAATAAAAAATGGCCACATACGACCCGGGGGGGAGGGAAGGCACCCAGGAGGGGGGAGGTAGAGGGTGCTGCTCAACACCCACATGCGATGATGCTGAGCCAAAAAAAAAACTCCATGGGCTCAACGCCTGCACAGCCCGACCTATGTGGGATATAGATGGTCTTCCGAGTTTGGCTCATCCTGGAAAGGAGGACGTGGCACAGTAGCCTGGCCACGCCTAGCCGCAGCTTGCCCCTCGTCGGCAGCAAGTCTGCTGGATGGGTGAGGCTGGTTCTGTGTGGCGATGTGACGTAGGTCTGCATGCAGAACCTCACGCGATACATGTGCTTCCTCTTGCAAGCTAGCACGTGTAACACAGAGTTCCTGCTGCAAGGCCTGGCTGGACAACCGCTGCACCTCCCGGCAAGCCTGTAGCTCAGCCGAGATGGTACACTCAAGCTGTGCAAACCACTCCTCTGCCCGCTGCCTCTGGGACATCATAAGGACACCCAGAGTGGATTTGAGGGAAGCATACTCCTCCCTCAGGGCATCCATGTGCGCCTCTGCGTGAGCAGCAATTGCTTGACGCAGAGATGACATTTCAGCCTGGCGTGCCCTGTCTGAGGCCGCCATGCCCAGCCTGAGCGAGCGGGCCATGGACCGTGCTGCCTGCTGCTGGAGAAGCACCTGCCTAGCAGGGGGAGCACAGATCGGGCCACACGCTCCATGCTCTCAGCGATGTTCTCCATTGCTGCCCCCTGCCGTTCTGAATTGGCAGTCATGTCTTGCTCCCACTCAGTATACTGCGGTTTGCCCGCGGTGACCGCGTTGCCGGGCTTGACCCCTGTGGGACCCAAGGACCGGGTGTCCTCGCTGTGTTGGCACTGCAGGCGGCTGCACGACTACATGCCCCCGTCGACGTGATGTCCCAGGCACATCAGTGACTGGTGTGGAGGGTGACCCTGCGTCCCGATCCACCACGGGCGGAGGAACCAAGACTGTCTGATCCCTCAGTGCAGGTGTCGCAGACAGAGGAGTGTCCACATCAGAATCACTCACCCCTGACACATGGACTTGATGCTCATCCAACTCAACATGAACGTCAGAGTCGTCATCAAGGCTGGACTCATAGGCAGCCAGAGACAAGATGGACTGTAGCACTTGGGGGTTTTCGTGGCCTACCACCCCACTACCCCCACTTGTGCCGGGTTGATGTAGTGGTAACAACCCTGTGTCTGGCATGACAACACCATCCTCCGCCTCCATTGCGTCATCACTTGAAAAATAGAGAGAAAAAAGGTCACTACACATGTCAGAAGAACACAACACACACACACACCGACAACAAACGCATCGGGCAGACATGTGACACACAACATATAACCTGGTATGCATGCTGGGTCAACTTTGAATTGCTTCTGTGATCAGTCCTGTTGAAAGGTGGCAGTTTCCATGGAAGTGGGTCTATGCAGTGCTGAAAATGTGTATGCCACTCACTACCTACATGTACAAGGACTCCATGGTGTGTGCCAGGAAATTTGAAGGCAGTGCAAGGTCAAATTCAGGCATCATGTGCATTGTGCATTCAATGTGTAGCATATCTAGAAGCCAAGCACCCCTCAACCCCAGTACCAAAGCAGGGATGCCTAGCATGGTATCAAAAGGCTTACCATACACCTGTGTATTGACAGGCATTGTTGACTGGCATCAACAGCTTAATGTGATTCAAGTGACAACACTGCAAATGATGATGGGACAGTAAGCAGGACACATGATGAAAACTCTGGAGGCCGCCCACGTGCGAAGAAGACACAACAACAGTTGGACAGAGTCATTGGCCATTGAACAGGCTGAGGCCTGTGAGCCACACAGATTGTCAGACCCTAAGTTGACATGGGAAGGCTGATGAGATGCCATGCAATGTATGTAACCAAGGACTTGTATTACAGTGATCATCCAGTCAAGGACACATAGGGGCATGCGTGCAATGCACATGGAGCATGAATGGGCACTCATGTCCCTGCGGGACATCTGACCTATGCACAGTACAAGTGAGATACCCTGCATCAAGTACTAAGGCTGTACCACACGGCATATTTCTGGCAGATTCTACGCTGGAAGTTAGCATCTCCACAGGACGCATCAACAGGAAAGTACACATTGGCAAGATTGAAGCAGACCAGTGCAAAGGTGGAACTGGGATGCAGAGTGGCGGAGGAGGGGAAAGGGAGCATGCCTACATGGAGTCCTCGCATGCAGGCAGAGGAGACATGCATGACGGAAGCATTGCATTACTTACACATCAGAACATGTAGTGGCAATCATGAACAACACATCCCACAAGTGAAACACACACGTCCTCAACAAACATGCATCAACACTCACTGGACTGGGCATCAAAGTCCAGCATCTCTCCCACTCCTTCGAGCAATTCAGGTGGTATGAACTCCACAACAAGTGCCTCATGCGGAGTGAGCCCTTCCTCCTCTGATGCAGGCCCACCACCAGTCACCAGAGTCAAGTTGTAATTAGAGGCACGCTTAGCCTTAGTGCTGCGTTTGATGTCATTCCAACGCTTTTTGCACTCTTGCGCCGTGCGCACCTCATGGCCGAATGAACCGACATGTTCCGCAACATGCTTCCAGTGGGTGTCACGTTGGGCAGCCGTAGTTTGACTATTGGCACCCACTAGCATGTCACGGCTGTGGCCCCGCACATAGCCCACGAGGAAGTCCAGTTCCTGCTTGCAGAAAGGCTTCTTCCTCGATGTGCAGGAGGTCGTGGCTGTGTGTGGGGTCCCAGCCTGTGCTGCAGGTGCAACCTTCCTCCTCTTGGACTGTGGCGCAGACCCTGGCTGGCTAATGCCGCCCTGACCAGTATGGTCAACAGAAGAGATACTTCCTTGAAAGCTGTGAAGTTGTGATGGCGCGCAAAACAACAGGAAGCAGCAACAGACGTCGGTCTCCACGAAAGGCACGTACAGCGAACTGCTGGCCCCGCTCACCTTTAACCCGTGCTGAGGGAAACGCCCGCGCGTGTCACGTCACTTACGCGCATGGGCCCTTTCCTCGAATTACACGCGGACGTGCAGTTTTTCACGCGTGCTGAAACGCCCATGCACGCCTGCGCGTGTCACGTCACAGTGGCGCTTGCGCTAAGGACCTTTCCTCGAATTACACGCTGACGTGCAGAATTTTCACTTGCCAAATCACTCCGTATCAAGCTGGCCACGGGTAAGCACATGGAAGACCACGCTCCTGCCCAGAAGGCCGAATTACTGCCCCCCAGAGCCCCGAGCACGCTCCCACCTGCCATCTGCTGCTGCCTGACTGCCTGCTGCCCACGTGCCCTGCCATTTGCTGCCTGCACATCAGCCAGGGGTGCTGTTGCTGTGACCACCCCTGCTGGAACCGAAGACTCCCGACTGGGATTCCATCGCTCCACAGCCCAGCCCCAGTACCCAGTTGCCCACCCACTCCTGCCTCTGGGGTTGTCATGTTGGGCACTGCAACATCTGGCACCACTGACAACCCCCGGCCAGAGAGGCAGAGGGGCACCAGCTTCAGTGCCAGGGAAGTTGGTGTCCTGGTGGAGCAAGTCCTGGGGCAGTATGATGCCCTCTTTGGAAGTTCCCGCGACGACAAGGAAGGACGGACTCGGATCTGGACGGACATCGTGACTGCCATCAACACGGAGGGGGTGGCAGTCCGCGACTTCCAACATGTCAAGAAGCGCTTGGAGGACTTCAGGTCCAGGACCCTCAACAAGGCCTGGCACCTCTTGAAGGCAACGGATGCTAAGGGGCGCCGGGGCCACTTGTTAGAAGATCAGATGAGGGTCCTGGAACGCATATCCCCAGCGCTCCACGTCCAGGTCCTTGAGAGGCAGACCCGTCTGGAGTCGAGCGGTAAGTGTACATGCATCCTGATTGTAAGCTGTGCGTATGGTGATGTTTCAGTAGTGTGCAGGTTGCACATCTGTTTGTATGGGGTCGAGTATGGGTGGGGGTGTACAGGGCCATGAGGCTAACACATGCGAGGGCTGTCATGTGTGAGACATGGATGGTGCTTGTGTGTGTAGGCTTGCATGCCAAATGCAGTTGTGTGGGCACACATGTTTGGATGAATGTGTACGTAAGTAGACATGTTTGTGATGTCACGCATGTATGTTGTTTTCAGCTGCATGTATCAGCACTGTGTACATGTGCATGTGTGTGTATTTGACAAGGGTGCAACAGAGATGCAAAATGGATGCATGTGACAGCGGGATGTGGAAGCCTGATTGGCAGATGTGACATGGATGCCCATCTGAACACTGCGACACTTGGAAGAGGTGTACACATGCATGCAAGTGTGGTGGTGTGTGTACATGTGTAGTGCACTCCCTGTGTTGCATGTGATGTCTGGCTCACCATTGCCTGCTCATGCTGTTGTATGTGTATGGATGGTGCTGGCAGTTGCAATATGGCTGTGGTATGGCTCATGTGTGCAAGTTGAAATGACATGTGTGTTGGGGATTGTGATGGCATGTCTGAGGTTTGCCAATGCCACTCATGTACAACTGTCATGTGTGTATGTGTCCATTGTACAGTGCCCTGATGCCTGTGTTTTATTTCTCCCTGTCTGCAGCGTCAACTGATGAAGAGGGCGGAGAAGGTGCTGTGGAGCACAGCGGCGGGGATCCCACCTCCAGCCAGAGACGCAATGCCCGGCTCCCCTCCCAGGTTGTGATCTCATCGGGGAGTGAGGAGTCCGGTGCCGCGTCCCAGGCCGCAGCTGCCAGGGGGAGGTCCAAGAGGCGAAGGTTGGAGTTAGACTCCTCGGCAGCAGAAGGGGCAGCTCGGACCCCACAGGGCCCAACGGGGGAAGATGGCACGGAATCATCCAGGTTGGTGGGGGGTTTGGTGGAGGAGGAGGCCGTGCAAGCAACAGAGACGGGGTCTGGAGGTGGGGATTCCACTGGTGCTAGTGGTGCAGTGCAGGACCAGGGACAGGAGGCAGCACAGGCCACCGCGGAGGTGCCTGTGTGCAATCCTGTCCCTGATCCTGTCCCTGCATCATCTTGCACCAGCAGGGATGCCTACGTCCAGACCCGTTTTCAGGCAGGGGGTGAGCTCACGACAACTGGCCTTCCTCTGCCTGCAGACGTGGCTATCCGGGTCTGGGTTGAGCCTGTCCTGACTGGTGTGGCGTTGCGTCAACGGGCCATGTGAGATGACCTGCAGTCTTTTCATGAGAAGACTGCCCGTCATCTCGAATGGCTCGTTGACCGCGTCGGCCTACTGGGACAGGTCACCCAGGCCGGATTCCTCTGTTTGATGGGGCTTGCTAGGACCCCCTCCTCAACTGAACCCCCTATGCGCCAGTCGTCCTCCGTGCCATCTTCCCACCCATCAGTCACCTGGGTGCCCTGTGGAGCTGCCTCTGACGGTGTGGCCAGGCTGGTGGAGGAGGCATCCCTGCCACAGTCGGGAGTCGGACGTCCAGCAGGGGTGGCCACATCAACGACTGCACCCCAGCCAGCGGAGGATGTGCAGGCAGCAGGAGGCAGTGCACGGGGAGAGGCACAGCAGCAGCAGCAACGTGGTGGGAGCCATGATGGCTCGGGGCCTTCGACATCGGAGGGGCAGGCATCGGCCGGAGGGTAGGAGGACCCAGGACGGGAATTGTCTTCCGTGTGGCAGCGGTTGGGCCATGCCATAGATGCGGAGCGGCAGCAGGCGGAAGAGGCACGGCTCACGATGGTCAGGGCAGAGAACTCCATGCGGAGGGCCCTGAGGCGGGCCGAGTGCCTCGAGGCAATCCGCAGGGGGTTGGAGGTGGACACGTCGACGGCCCTGCAGACCCTCGGGGCCATGGAGGAGGACCGCCTTTGGGACATTGAGCAGGAGTTTGATGATGCCCTGGCCCGGGACATCCAAAAGTGAGCCGTCGGACTAGCCCGCTGCCCTTGTAAATAGTTCTGTAGTTAGTGTTAGGTTTCCTTTGGTTTTGCATTTTTTTTTCACCTTTTGGACAATGGGCCACATTTTTGTATATAGTTTTTTTTTATTAGGTAGTGTTATTAGATAGGTTTCATTTCTTCTGTTTGGATCATGGACCCTGGATTGTTTATCTGTATATAGTTGACTGTTGGATTTTCATTTTTTTTTACAATTTACCCATGGAGCAATGGCTTTCAATTTTAATTTTCCATTGGATTTACTTTTGTGGACTGTGAATTTGGACACCTTTCCTTTGGATTATGATTTGTGGTTTTGCATTATTTCACGGACATGCTGGTTTTTATTTTTTAAAATTCCCATTTTTGTTTGTTTATTTTTGATTCAATTTATGTTTCTTTTAATACATATTTTTTGTTCAAACTTCAATGTGTAGTATCATCTCATTGGTTTCATGCATATCATGATATGGGTTTTGAGATTCACTGACACCAATTGGGTGTATGTGAGGGACATGTGTTCATTTCCAAACCTGCAATTGCGGTTCTATCATGTTATTGCCATTTCTAAGTGAGTGGATGCAATACTCGGGTGGGAGTTTGGCATTTGGAGGCTGACCATAGGGGCCAGGGATCTAGATTGTGATGACATGTTGGCTGGGGGACATGAGTGGGGGCATGCTGGCAGGTGCCCCACAGTGCTGGGGGGTGGGGGTGCAGGGGATATGAGTGGGGGCCTGCTGGCAGGTGCCCCACAGTGCTGGGGGGTGGGGGTGCAGGGGGACATGAGTTGGACATGAGTGGGGGCCTGCTGGCAGGTGCCCCACAGTGCTGGGGGGTGGGGGTGCAGGGGGACATGAGTTGGACATGAGTGGGGGCCTGCTGGCAGGTGCCCCACAGTGCTGGAGGTTGGGGGTGCAGGGGGACATGAGTTGGGGCCTGGTGGAGGGTGCCCGACAGTGCTGGGAGGTGGGGGTGCAGGGGGACATGAGTTGGGGGCCTGGTGGGGGGTGCCCCACAGTGCTGGGGGGTGGGGGTGAAGGGGGACATGAGTTGGGGCCTGGTGGAGGGTGCCCCACAGTGCTGGGGGTGGGGGTGCAGGGGGACATGAGTTGGGGCCTGGTGGAGGTTGCCCCACAGTGCTGGGGGGTGGGGGTGCAGGGGGACATGAGTTGGGGGCCTGGTGGAGGGTGCCCCACATTGCTGGGGCGTGGGGGTGCAGGGGGACATGAGTTGGGGCCTGGTGGAGGGTGCCCCACAGTGCTGGGGGGTGGGGGTTCAGGGGGACATGAGTTGGGGCCTGTTGGAGGGTGCCCCACAGTGCTGGGGGTGCAGGGGGACATGAGTTGGACATGAGTGGGGGCCTGCTGGCAGGTGCCCCACAGTGCTGGGGGGTGGGGGTGCAGGGGGACATGAGTTGGACATGAGTGGGGGCCTGCTGGCAGGTGCCCCACAGTGCTGCGGGGTGGGGGTGCAGGGGGACATGAGTTGAACATGAGTGGGGGCCTGCTGGCAGGTGCCTCACAGTGCTGGGGGGTGGGGGTGCAGGGGGACATGAGTTGGACATGAGTGGGAGCCTGCTGGCAGGTGCCCCACAGTGCTGGGGGGTCGGGGTGCAGGGGACATGAGTTGGACATGAGTGGGGGCCTGCTGGCAGGTGCCCCACAGTGCTGGGGCGTGGGGGTGCAGGGGGACATGAGTTGGGGCCTGGTGGAGGGTGCCCCACAGTGCTGGGGGGTGGGGGTGCAGGGGGACATGAGTTGGGGCCTGGTGGAGGGTTCCCCACAGTGCTGGGGGGTGGGGATGCAGGGGGACATGAGTGTGGGGCCTTGTGGAGGGTGCCCCACAGTGCTGGGGGGTGGGGGTGCTGGGGGACATGAGTGGGGGTGCAGGGTAGTCCCCCGTGGTATGGGCTGCCTGCAGGAGCCGTGGAGGTTGTGGAGCGAACACCTGGGAGGACCCACACGGCCAATTCACGTGTAGTACTCCACGGAACCCCTGAAATACACGTACCCTGCTGATATCGCGTGTGAAACTTCCCGAGCACTCCAAAATACACGTACCCTGGACATTCGCGTGTGGAACTTCCAGCACACCCCTGAAATACACGTAGCCTGCTGAATTCACGTGTGTAACTTCCAGCGCACCCCTGATATACACTTACCCTGATGGAATCGCGTGTAGAACTTTCCGCGCACCCCTGAAATACACGTACCCTGCTGATATTGCGTGTTAAACTTCTCGCGCACCCCAAAATACACGTACCCAGGACATTCGCGTGTGGAACTTCCAGCGCACCCCTGAAATACACGTACCCTGCTGAATTCGCGTGTGTAACTTCCAGCGCACCCCTGATATACACGTACCCTGATGGAATCGCGTGTAGAACTTTCTGCGCACCCCTGAAATACACGTACCCTGCTGAATTCACGTGTGTAACTTCCCGCGCACCCCGAAATACACGTACCCAGGACATTCGCGTGTGGAACTTCCAGCGCACCCCTGATATACACATACCCAGCTGAAATTGCGTGTGAAACTTCCCGCGCACCCCTGAAATACACGTACCACGCTCGCATAGGGCCAATCGCGTGTGAAACTTCCCGCGCACCCCAGTAATACACGTACCCTGCTGAATTCACATGTGTAACTTTCCGCGCACCCCAAAATACACGTACCCAGGACATTCACGTGTGGAACTTCCAGCGCACTCCTGATATACACGTACCCTGATGGAATCGCGTGTAGAACTTTCCGTGCACCCCAGTAATACACCTACCCTGCTGAATTCACATGTGTAACTTTCCGCGCACCCCGAAATACACTTCCCCAGGACATTCACGTGTGGAACTTCCAGCGCACTCCTGATATACACGTACCCTGATGGAATCGCGTGTGGAACTTCCCGCGCACCCCTGAAATACACATACCCTGCTGAATTCACGTGTAAAACTTCCCGCGCACCCCTGATGTACACGTACCCTGATGGAATCACGTGTTGAACTTCCCACGCACCCCTCAAATAGACGTACCCAGCTGAAATAACGTGAGGAACTTCCCGCGCACCCCAGTGATACACGTACCCCGCTTGCCGTGCTGATACAGGGTTAGCGCAGCCCTTTGCGCTGGATTGGGGATTTTGATGGCTTTTCCCTGTGCAAGGGGCGTTCTTGGGGGCGTAACTGGCGCTGCCGCAGGGTCGCTGCGCCACTGTGCACCACGGCTGGTTTTGGTGGCTGGAATCCATGAATACGCTGTGCGCGGAAATGTATTTTGGCGCACACAGCTGGCGCAGGGATTCGCACGCGCACACTGTGCACCAGCCGCGTGCGCCACTTGTGCGCTGAATTCTCTGAATTACCCCCATTACGTTTCCTGGGATGCTCGTAAATAAACGAAATGAGGGTGTCCTGAGGACACTATGTCTGTCCGTACTGTTCGTAGGCATGATGTCCGCTGACATTAAAAGTGTCCATATGGCATATTTGAAATGTTTGATTCTATGGGTGTGATATGCTGCGATGGTGCATAGCCATATGGCCATGCACCCAAAGCTCTATGCCCTGGCCACAACTACTGCAGCATATCACAACCATAGTGGTTTATAACTTTGGGATCGAAGAACAAATTTATAAGCAACGAAGTTATAAGCCACTATGGGTGTGATATGCTGTGGTGGTTGTGCGCAGAGCCTGTAGTTTTGGGTCATGGACAAGATCAAATTTATAGGCAGCAAAGTTGAAACTGTTCTAAGAACACTCATGATGTCCACGGACATTAAAAGTGTCCATATGGTATAATTAAAATGTTTGACTCTATGGGTGTGATATGCTGCGGTGGTTGTGGCCAGGGCATAGAGTCTTGGGAGCATGGACAAGATCAAATTTATAGGCAGCAAAGTTATAAGTCACTATGGGTGTGATTTGCTGTGATGGTTGTACTTAATATAATACACTTACTGTTTGGTTTAGTATCTGTAGTACATGTATTTCTTGTTTATTTTTGTGACAAAAGAAAAGATCATGTTAGTATTGGTATTTTGTAACAACTTATAACATTGAATAATCATCATTTTAGTTTTGACCCTCATATTTAGTAGATTACAAACCAGTGTACTGTGCAATTCGCTCAGTTTCTGTGTTTGTTGCTAAAATCATTGGGTCTGTGGGAGAAAGAAAATCCATGTTGGATTAAAAAAAAAACTTTTTTTGTTATGCTACAGTCTATTTGTTTGTTTGTTTTCAGTGTTCACTTGTTTCTGCCTAATGCTTTATATAGTGGCTTGTTGCAGATTTTTGGAGCAGTTAGATACCTGTTGACATATTCTAATAGTCTTTTTTTTGTTATAATGAAGTCGTATTGATTTATCTATTTGGATATTGTAATATTTTGGGTTAGTTAGATACCATTTGGTGTATTCTAACTGTCTATTTTTTGTTATAATGTAGTGGTATCATTTATCTGTTTAGTTGTTGTAGAATCTTGAGGCAGTTATATAGCTGTTGGCATATTGTAACAGTTTATAGTTGTCTAATAGAAGTTTAGTTAATGTTTAAGTACAGTATAGTTAATACATTTTGGTTTTAAGAAATTATAATGAAGTGGTATTGATTTATCTGTTCGGATACTATAAAATGTTGGGGTAGTTAGATACCATTTGGCTATTCTAACTGTCTATTTTTTGTTATAATATAGTGGTATTGATTTATCTGTTTGGTTATTGAAAATCTTGGGGTAGTTAGATACCAGTTGGCATATTCTAACTGTTTATTTTTTGATATAATTTAGTGTTATTTATTTATCTGTTTAGCTGTTGCAGAATCTTGGGGCAGTTATATAGCTGTTGGCATATTGTAACACTTTATAGTTTTCTAATAAAAGTTTAGTTAATGTTTAAGTACAGTTTAGTTAATACATTTTGGTTTTAAGAAGATTAAATAAGCGTTTGTAAGATTTGCAGGTAATCTCTGCTTTAGAGTAATGGTACTATCATTACATTCGAACCATCCACAATTCTTTTTTTTATATGCAGTATAGTGACCTGCATTGGTTGTGGCTCCTGTGTGGTAGATTATACCTATTGTTGTGAAGGTTTTTTTACCAAGTGATACTTGACCATGTGTGAATCCAGTCAGCTTTCAGTTGTTTTTGGTACCATTTGCATTGTAACGTAGAAGCATTAGTATTTGTGTTTGTGTACATGTGTTTGTATTAGTAAGGTGGAGCGATTATCTGAATTGCAGGTAGTACATAATCTACCATGGTTTGCATGTTGTACAAGTTGCTGAAATGGAACGGATTCACAATTAGGTATTGATACATACACAAAGCCCTCATTGGGGATTTGTTCTTGTGTCACATTGTTGCACAGAGTGCATGTATGTTTCCACATGTATGAAATCTGGAAGATTTCATTTATAGGTATGTCTTTCTTTTCCAGTATTTGTAGTAAGTACATTAGAAATTCTTGTGGATCTTCCTGTGAGTTTATAGTGAATTTCACCATTCCAGCACAGTAGTCTAATTGTTGTCTTATTCCATAAACACTATATGTGTTGTCAGGATTGTTTGTTGCGTTTCTATGAAGTACTAACATTTGCAAACACAATTAGTCTGTACTGTGTAAGTGAATGTTGTCAACTATTGGTGGTAATTGAAATAGAATATTAATTGCTACATTTGCGTAGCAACTTACACCATTTACATTTGAAAGTTTAAATGGACCAGATAGTTCTGTATCTGAGTGCTTTTTTTGGAGTTTGTCTTCCTTTTTTGAAGAAGTACCTGGTTTACTTTCCTTAATAGGTTATTTTTTTATTGTGGTACTTGATGAACTATTAGTTTCTTTTAATCTCTTTGGAGGATTTGCAGTGACATCCTATTGCATTTCTGTTTGATTTAGTTTTCTTTTCGAACATTTTACTTTTTGTGGACTAGGATATGTTTTTAGATGGGGGTGTATAGTGAACGCAGTCTATTGTATTCTAAAAATGCAAGGAATATCAGCGTTTACTTTACTTGCATCAAAGTTGATTAGAAATAGACCGTCAAGTGTATGTAAGTGTGATAGTGCTACGTAGCTCATGCCTTCTATAAAGACTGTGTTACCAATGTCTATCAATGCTTTGTCTAGGGTAAGACCTTGTGATTTATGAATGGTGACTGCGTATGCAAGAGTTAGAGAAAATTGTTCTCTTTGTACATACATGTCTTTGAAGAGAAGGAATCGAGCTGTTGAGTATCCTATCCTTTTCACTTCTGAAAGTTTGTCAAAGAGAATATTGACAAACAGAAGATTGTTGTCACATGGGTATGTTTGAAAGCCAACAACTGTACGCAGTGCTCCATTAACTAGTCATTGATCCATGTCAAGGTTGCGTTTAAGCATTACTCTGCAATTTAAGGATAATTTTAATATTTTTTCCAATCCAGCTGTGTTGGAGATTGAGTTTTCTAAACTATTTAGTCTCGTTGTGGCTTGTTCACACATGGGTAGTGTCATACCATGTATGTCTAGTTTGTCTGTGGTGCTAATTTCAATTATTGGTTGCATTTATTTTTTTAACATTGATTCATTGAATTTGAAACAGCTTGCAAGAGTTGGCATTAAGGCCATACAATTTACATTTTTGTGGGATAATTGTTACATAACATCCGTAGCACATGCATTATGGCCATAGAGTGCATGAATGTGCCGGGTTTTCAATATTGTTTGTGCTTCTTGAGATAATATACCAACTCCAATACTTTTTAAGATGTTGGCATAAGGGAGATCTGCAGATTGCCACATATTTTGTGTTAATTCTCTGTATTGGAAATGTTGGCAAAGGTTGACATTTCTAATGCTGCCAACAGTTTTACGGCAGAGTTTATTGAAGAAGATCTCCAAAAACAATAATGTTTTTTCCTCCAAAGAGCTCTTTGCAGTTTCTTTCGAGTACTTCTTGTAATCCGAGGTGAATCTAGGCCAAAATTAGGTTGGAGACCATGCTCACTTCATCTATTATTAGCATTTTCATTTGTTTTAATACTCTGCGTAGTTCCATTGCAGCTTCTGTAGAAAGTTTGTAATAGTCTAATTTGTTTTGGTGTTCTACTGGCAGGAGTAGTAATCAGTGTAAAGTGACACCGCCTATGTTGTAGGCAGCTAAACCTGTGGGGGCAGTGACAACAGCTGACAGTTTGTTGTTTGTCAATTGTTGAAGGAATTTACTGATGATTTTGATTAAGAATGTTTTGCCAGAACCAGCTTCACCACTGACGTATAGTAGTATAGGTTTGTAATTTTGGCAGGTGCATTCTTTGTTTTCATGTTGTACACCATGTGCAATTTCTTTTGTTACTTCTTCAAAAATGCTACGTTGTTCATTGTTTAGTTTTGATTGTAGTATAGTTAAGTCTTCTTTATCTTCATACTGACACATGGTGTTTTCTACTTCTGTTATAGCTAATTCTGCCTCATTTGTTATTAGTGGCTCTCCCAGTGGTTCTTGGCTTCCTGTTACAGAAGGTTGACTGCAGTTCTTCTTCGTGTTGCTGTTCATTGTGCAATATTGTTTTGTACTGTGTAAAATTTACATCAGTTATAGTGCTTTCATTTGCTTTGAAAGCGTCTTCATAGGAGTCATAGTTATATAGTATTTTGTCTTCTTTTCTCCATGGTTTAAGGAGTTGTAACAGGGACATGTACTATAGTTCTTTATGTTGAGGAGTCTTTAATGACAATTTGATATTATTAATTAAATTTGGTTTGGTGAGTTTTTCTAAGCTGCCTTCACAATTTGACCTTTTTTTTCATCTGGTTTTATATTATTTTTGTATGTGAAGTTTTGGGCTATGTGGTATAGACACATGGTTTCCAAAGTGGTACTTCTGTTTGGGTAGTATGTGTCCAGCAAATTGTTTTTTAAAATATCTTGGCTGTTGGGATCATGCTTGGCTATTGTTTCTATATCTTCGTATGATTTTAGAACTCTTTTTCTAGATTTAGCAGGATCAAGACTTAGCCATACTATATTTTCAGATTTTCCATACAAAGCAGTACCAGTTCAACGATCTGCTGCTTCATAGGAGCCACATTCTCTATGGGAGAGCATTTTTATGCCCAAGCAGTATCATTTTTGAGACAGTTTTTTGTCTGATGACAGGTCATTCCAGAGGTCTTGTAGCTCTGTTTTTTCTGCTTTGGTTATGTATGCTGTAACATATCGTGCAACTGCAGTGGAATAGTCTGCAATGTACTGCAAATGTATGTTTGCATTCCATAAGTGGGCAATGATTGAAATGTAATCATTGATATATTTTTCTTTGTGTCTTTGAAATTGTAAAATTTGTGCTTGGAGATCACTATTTGTTGCTTCTGATGGAATTTGACAAGTGACATATTTTTCAATAAACTGTAAAACAGTGGCGTCACTGTCTTGACCAAATTTAGGAGCAACTTTAATCCATAAAAGCATGTGGATATGTGGTGCTCCTCTGGCTTGGTATTCCTTTCTCCAAAAGAAGTGTTGCACTTCTCCAAGGGGAGAGGCAGTTTTATTACAAATAAAGTGTAGCATAGCAATGAAGCAATGGTGGAAATATCTTGAAACATTAACAGGATCTAGAGAACAAAGTTCTCCATGTGTTAGTATATCTATGTTTGTTTTGTTTTTGTTTATATTCTGCATAACTTAATGTAACAAACCAAGTGGGTGGGCCAAGGTTTCTTATCATACAACGTACATCTCCGTGACGTCGAAACCAGTATTCTTTAGTACCACGCATATTTGCTAATAGATTTGCAATATTTGATTGTAAACCCTCATCTTTTTGTTGCACTTTTGTAATAATTGTGTAGCTGACATATTTTGAAAGTGGGATCCTGATTTTAATAAGTGTGCAACTCCGTAACATAAAGTTGCTAGTTCACTTTCAAAGAGTAGATGGGATATGTATTCTGCATTTTGTCTAAATCTGGGATATTCAGAATACATCCGTAATGAGCGATATTCTGATGCTGTTATTTGAATAGGTCGATCATCGTACCTTCCTCCTTTGCCAGTAGAAAAAAGTAGAGGAAAAGCATGTGCTTCTATACTTTTTTCCCATATGCTGATTGGTGATCCTTTTGTTTGACGCATTTGGTACCTTTCTAGTGCATCTTCTACGGTGTCATTAGAATGCAATGGGTGAATTGTATAATGGTCTAAAGCATTGGAAAATTGTAGCAGGATCTAGGAGCTCAAATTGACCAGCTTCTTGTGTCTCTTGAATTATTTAAGTGGTATCCTTCAAGTTTTCTTCAATATTAATTTCTTTGTAGTAATCATTATTGTCTTTTAGATATTGCAAAGCTTGTCTAACTTAATGTAAATCTACCAGTTGTTACCAAATTTGTTTGTCTTTTGTAGGTACACCATTTACTAAGATAATTAAAGATTGCTCCATTGGACGTTGCACTCCTAGAGTGTGCACATTTTCTTTTAGATCTAATGGTAAATGCACTACTTTTCCATGAATACCTTTCACTAATTCAGAGGGAGGTAATTTAGCTGTTTTTGGTAGAAGGCGTATTATTGCTTGAAAGGGGTGCACTGTTTGAATTATGATGCTCTCATATAAATTGAATTGTTGTAGGGGTTTTGATAGTGGATATAATTCCAAATTATTTGTGATAGCATGTGAAGGAGTTTGGTTGTTGTCAAGTTTTGTAGTGCAGTAACTGCAAAGTATTAAGGGGTCAGTTATTTCATATTTGTGTTCTGCTATAAGGTAGACAGCTAATTCAAACCATTTAGAATCTTCATTTTTTTCTATTTTATATGCCAGGTCTTCAGTTTTTGTGTTACTTTTATAGCAAGTTCTACGGCAACATACACAGACATGGTTTGGTATTACAGCAGATGTACTTTTAAATTTCAGTATTTCTTTTTTGTATGTTTGTAGTAGAAGGTTGCCATGCATAGAATTGTTGCTAATTTGCTTTAAAGCTATTTCATTCTGTAAGTGGCTTTCACTTGCAATATATTTTTTCTGGATATAGTCGATTTCTTCAAGTAGGTCTTTTGCTGTACCATGTAGAAGAATGTTATTTAAATTGGCTAGTGCTAAAGCAGGACTTTTAGCATAGCACAGTTTATAGACTAGATTTCTTATATTTGAATGATGTGTTGATATTATTTTGATATAATGGAAGGTGGTTTTGCAAGTAGGTCCTGAAATGCAGGCCAATGAATGTCCTTGTTGTCCTGTGTACTTGCGCACTGGACAGGTATCCATATTTTGCAGTAGTTTAATTTTCATTTTCTCTTTGCCTTTCACATATTGATTGAGGAATTGGCATAAAGACTTGAAAGATTCTTTGGGAATGTTACACATTGATGTGCATGGCCATTTGTATACTAGACGTACTGATTCAGTTTAATGGAGAGGTAATTCTAAGTTTTCTGGGGATATTTTTGTAAGTAGTATTTCTTGTTCCAATATGGTATTATTAACTTTTTCATAACCTCGTCCACTGCTATGTATGGCAATTGTATTGTTTGCTTTTGTTTGTATGCTTCTTCATTAAAGTATGGTTCTGTGCTCGTAGTGTGACTTCTTTCACCTCCACAGATACTTAAGAAGTTATTTCTGTTGACATTTCATTTATTGAGAAGTCTTTTTTGTAATTTAGTCATTAGTTTTGTTAGTGGTTTCATTTTGTTTAACACTAAAATAAATAAGTTACTTTTGAGAAGGATTGCACTGTCTATCAACGCTTCTAGAATTAATTTCCTACGATAGGTTTTAAGGGTTGAGATTGATTTCTCTCCTGTTTTTATAAGATTTTGCAGGACCCTGTGACGGAACATTTTTGCTAAAATACTTTTTTTTGGTATGTTTAGTTTGCACTATATCAAGACTTATAGGAGCAGTTTCATCTGTAGTGGAAGCTGATTTTTTGTTAATTGTTTTGTGGTTTGTTTTACAATTTGATAGAGGAGGCAAAGTTTCTGTACTTGAAGCTTGTTTTGTTTTGCTAAATGACTGTATTAGCCGTTTAGTTTTAACTTTTTTTTACAAATTCTGCTAGAGATGGATGCTTGTTTTGGACACTTCTACTTTAATTTGCTCTGTTTCTGCATTGCTTTCTACGGACTTGATTTTTGGTAGGCATTCTTAAGGGTCTGTTGAAGAAAATAAAGAAGGTATGGGTTGCGGTGTTCTTAATGTATGTGTGCTGTTTGCATGAGTGTGTGAGTAAGATAATAAAGATGTATGTAATGGTGTGTGGTTGTGCATTGGGCAACTACAACCAGTTGGGATGGCTATTCTTGAATTTATGTGCTACTGAACTGGTGTTCAGATGATAGTAGAAAGTAAGCTGGTGGTGTGGAGAAGTAGAAATAGTAAATCTAATGGTATACAAATAAAACAGTTGTTTGTTCTATAATATGAAAATTCTAGGGGTTGAGTTGGGTTATTTGTGTGTCGAAACTAAGAAGTTGTGTGTCATTCTGCCTGTAAATCTCAGTTTAAGAAATGGGGTTTTGTAGACAGAATGGTGCACAATCTCTATTTTTAGACACAGAAATAGCATGAATTGACATTACAGTGTGTTTGAATAATAGTACAAATAATATGGTGTATTCATCTTACTTTTTTTTAAACAAGCAGGTTTCTTCTTAGTTCTTTGTACTTCAAATTTGGCTGCTTTTTTTCAGGAGAATGGTCTTCACTGCAATTGTAAAGAAAGGAAATAAGGAATTTTGTTTGTATATAGCATTGTTTTTAATTTAGACGTTGATTTTTCTAATTGACATTGACCCTCAGCGCCTTCCTCAAAATTATGAAAACTATCTTATTCACATAAAATGCGTTGCACCAGTTGAATACATATCATATGTTCTTAATGCATAAACGGTATTGTAATGACTAACTGTACCAACCAAAATATCATTTGTATGCCTTGTGGAAATCATAATGTACCACTGAATACCACTATTTCTGTAACTAAGCTCTTGTACGTAACAGCACCTCAATGCCATGGGCTGCTTGTGCAGTATATAAATATAAGTAAATAAATGTTTACATTTTTGTACAAGTATTGTTGTTTGATTTTTGAACATACAGTGTGCAAGCAATTTTGTTTGAGTATGTTAACTCTTCATATTGTACTTTAAATATGTTAGTTCAACATGCTTTGAACATGTGTGTGTAAAAAGAAATTAAATAGCAGATAGGTTTGGAAGTGAGAGTTGATTTTAGGAGTTGGAAAAAATGACAGTAAATTCATTTTATAGATTATACAAGCTAAAAGTCAGTTAATCTGTTTATATGAATCTATAACAATTGTACATGTACTATATAGAAAATATGCATACCTGTAGTTTGTGTTCATGCATATGAATATCCATGCAGCTGCAAGTAGAGATCTTGGAGAATTGTACAGTATTTCTTGTAGAGGGTGCTTTCCAATGATATGACACTTGTACTCAGAGAGATTAACAGTACATTGAAAGTGGTGATCTAAGATGACGCAGTTAGATGTAGAGGTGTTGGATGTGATTGGTGGATGTTCATGTGACTTCTTAGCTATATCCAATGAGGGAATGGCACAGAAAGTGAAAAGGAAATGGTAGAAGGACTGTTCATGTTACGATATGTCCGCGGACATGGCAGTAGTTCGCGGACATCGGGTGTTACATCCAGGGATTTTTGGATTGGGGAGCCATGCAAATGAAAATGAGCAGAGAACGGGATTGGTCAGGAAAGTTTTGTGGGTGTGTTGTGCCAGGAGGGAGTTTCTCAGATACTCTTTTTGCTGAGAGAAGAAGAGATAGCTATGGCTGTGTGTTTAAAAAAACAGATTGTTTGGATTTAGGGAGACTTGTGGATAAATTGGTTGAAGGTGCATGGAGAAAGCTGTGGAGTAGCTGTAGGTCTTGGATTCCCACATGTGGAAGTGCACTGGCATGGAGTACGTGGAATGAAGTGGTTGGACTTGCTACCTCTCTGTGCTACTTTGGAGACAGGGCAACATCCACACATAATTGTAATTCATTGTGGAGGGAACAGTTTAGGACATGTGTCTGGAATTTCTTTGCAATTTACAATGAAAGAAGGACTTGGGAAGGTCATGGACATGTTTCCAAATTCTCAAGTAATTTTTTCACGGATTGCGCATAGACAAATGTGGCTTCACTCTTCTGCATTTGGTCCACAAATGGAGAAAGCCAGGCGCAATGTCAATAAGGCTGTTTGTGCCTTTCTAAGAGATTTTGGCATGTCCTCTTTTCACAGTGAAAATATTATGTTTCATAGTACATACATTTTTCGCAGAGATGGAGTCCATCTTACTTATGCTGGCAATCAAATTTTTTTGAGAAATGTACAAAATCCATTGCAACCTTTTTTGGAATTACAGCATCCATTTTATAGTAGGTGTTGAGAATTTCAAAATTTTCAAACACAAATAAACACCACCAAAAGGCTCTTTTCAGTGCCACCACTTTCTTCCAGATAAAACTTCAATGGTTGTGATAGGGTAGCACCCCAAAATTTTAGATGTTCGCGGACTGTCCGCTGACTTCTAAAAAATACACAGAGTCCTGCTTCATTTATTTTCACTTCTATTTTTTAACTGTAAAATGCGGCTCTGAAAAGAGCCTTTTTCTTATTTTTGTTGTTTTAAATTTTTTGGGTTTTTTATACAAGACACACTAGGAGAGGAGGGGAAAGGAGGGTAAAGGGGGGACACCAACCACAGCGATAAGAAAGGGTGAGCAGAGAGAGGAAGATGTAGAGTGGGTTTCACTTGGGTAGTGAGCAGACTTTTTCGTGCTCTGAAACGCTAGCCTCAAAAGCACTACGAAGTCTCTCCCCCCTGCACAGTACTGCGTCGCAGTACGTACAGACAACTGTGACCCTCAAAAGGTAAGGGTCATCAGAATTGCATATGGCCTGTGAGGAAGCTTGAGGAATACGCTGTCCCACAGGAGTGTTCCTTGTGGTGACAGGATCGGAAACAAAGGATGAAGTAGAGGAAGTCAACCTGCTACGCTCCTCGCAAGGTACAACTTTGCGAACGGCCCCCAAGTGGAATGACTTTAGGTGTCGCTTCATGGTAGTTGTCCCAAAGCTATATGAACCATGCCTCCCGCGACTGAGTACCATTTTGCACTCATTGCAGGTGACTTGGTTCGCACGTGCCTTAGGACCATTACCACGAATGGTAAATAACCGCCACACCCAAGACTCACATCGAGTGCTGGTAGTAGGGACTTCCACTACCTCATTTTCATCATCCTCTTCTTCCTCCTGTGCATCCTCACTCCTGTTCCCCTCTTCAGGCCCTTGGAGAGGTGGTGGTGGTGGAGGGGGTTGGGGTGGTGCTGAAGCAGATGCAGCACCAGGTGGCAGTAGTGGAGCCACAGAAGCCATCAGCTTGGCGTTGAAAATATGCAAATTGGCAGGAAAATTTGCTGTGCTCTGTAGGATAGCCAGAAACACAATAAGAATGATCTCTAGGGCGTGGTATTTTATAGGGGTGCGTGTGCACGGTTTGCAGAAATGCGCGCTGTCCGCGGACGGATCGAACAGAAAAAAGGTTTCAAAAAGTCACAAAATGTATGTAGAAACTCAGGATTACTATGTGTGACTTGTTCTATGGTGAGTTTTTGTTGGAAAATATTATAGATTACTTGAAAATGTAGTTTTAAATTGTTCAGGGACACGAACAGTGTTCGCAATCAGAACATGCGCTGATCATGGGCGTGGTCACATTATAGCTTCGCGAACATGTCCGCGAAGTGAGCGGGTGTCCGCAGGACACCAAATGCATTGAAACTATCTTGCACATGCGCGTTGGTGTTTTACGGACACTGCTCAGGTCCTGGAGTGATTAAAAGTGCATCACAAGTGAAACTAACAGTTACGGACAGGCGTTTGGTCTTAGAATAGTTTCAACTTGTCTGCGAACAGTATGGACAGACATAGCGTCCTCAGGACACCCCCATTTTGTTTATTTACGAACACACCAGGACACATAATATGTTCTAAGAACACTTTCATCTTGCCAGCGAACAATACGGACAGCGTCCTCAGGACACCCACATTTCATCCATTGACAAACATTTCAGGACACCGCGAGTGTTCTTAGAACAGGTTCAAGTTGCCTGTGAACAATACGGACAGGCCGAGCGTCCTCAGGACACTCCCATTTTGTTTCTTTACGAACATTTTAGGACACAGCCTGTGTTCTTAGAACAATTTGAACTTGCCTGCGAACAATACGGACAGGCATAGCATCCCCAGGACACCCCATTTTGTTTATTTACGAACATCCCAGAACACATAATATGTTCTAAGAACACTTTCATCTTGCCAGTGAACAATACAGACAGCGTCGTCAGGACACCCACATTTCGTCCATTGACGAACATTTCAGGACACTGCATGTGTTCTACAAACAGTTTCAACTTGCCTGCAAACATTATGGACAGGCAGAGCGTCCTAAGGACACTTCCATTTTGTTTCTTTACGAACATTTTAGGAAACAGCCTGTGTTCTTAGAACAGTTTCAACTTGCCTACGAACAACACGGACAGGCATTGCGTCCTCAGGACACTCCCATTTTGTCTATTTACGAAAATTCTAGGACACAGCCTTTGTTCTTAGAACAGTTTCAACTTGTCTGCGAACAATACAGACAGGCATTGCGTCCTCAGGACAGTCCCATTTTGTTTCTTTACGAACATTTTAGGACACCGCCTGTGTTCTTAGAACAGTTTCAACTTGTCTGTGAACAGTACGGACAGGAATCGTGTCCTCAGGACACTCACATTTTGTTTCTTTACGAACATTTTAGGACACAGCCTTTGTTCTTAGAACAGTTTCAACTTGTATGCGAACAATACGGACAGGTATAGCGTCCTAAGGACAATTCCATTTTGTTTCTTTATGAACATTTTAGGACATAGCCTGTGTTCTTAGAACAGTTTCAGCTTGTCTGTGAACAGTACGGACAGGCATAGCGTCCTCAGGACACCCCCATTTTGTTTATTTACGAACACCCCAGGACACATAATATGTTCTAAGAACACTTTCATCTTGCCAGCGAACAATACAGACAGCGTCCGCAGGACACCCACATTTTGTCCATTGACGAACATTTAGGACACAGCCTGTGTTCTTACAACAGTTTCAAGTTGCCTGTGAACAATACGGAGAGGCAGAGCGTCCTCAGGACACTCCCATTTTGTTTCTTTACCAACATTTTAGGACACAGCCTGTGTTCTTAGAACAATTTCAACTTGCCTACAAACAATACGGACAGGCATAGCGTCCTCAGGACACCCCCCTTTTGTTTATTTACAAACATCCCAGAACACATAATATGTTCTAAGAACACTTTCATCTTGCGAGCGAACAATACGGACAGCGTCGTCAGGACACCCACATTTCGTCCATTGATGCCACATTTCAGGACACCGCGTGTGTTCTACGAACAATTTCAACTTGCCTGCGAACATTATGGACAGGCATAGCGTCCTAAGTACACTTCCATTTTGTTTCTTTACGAACATTTTAGGACATAGCCTGTGTTCTTAGAACAGTTTCAAATTGCAGGCGAACAATACGTACAGGCAGAGTGCCCTAAGGTTATTCCCATTTTGTTTCTTTACGAACATTTTAGGACACAGCCTGTGTTCTTAGAACAATTTCAACTTGTCAACTTGTCTGCGAACATTATGGAAAGGCATAGCGTCCTTTGGACACTTGCATTTTGTTTCTTTCCGAACATTTTAGAACATAGCCTGTGTTCTTAGAACAGTTTCAACTTGCCTGCGAACAATACGGACAGGCATTGCATCCTCAGGACACTCCCATTTTGTTTCTTTACGAACATTTTAGGACACAGCCTTTGTTCTTAGAACAGTTTCAACTTGTCTGCGAACAATACGGACAGGCATTGCGTCTTCAGGACACTCCCATTTTGTTTCTTTACGAACATTTTAGGACACAGCCTGTGTTCTTAGAACAGTTTCAACTTGTCTGCGAACAGTACGGACAGCCATAGCATCCTCAGGACACCCCCATTTTGTTTATTTACGAACACCCCAGGACACATAATATGTTCTAAGAACACTTTCATCTTGCCAGCGAACAATACAGACAGCGTCCTCAGGACACCCACATTTCGTCCATTGACGAACATTTCAGGACACCGCGTGTGTTCTTACAACAGTTTCAAGTTGCCAGCGAACAATACGGAGAGGCAGAGCGTCCTCAGGACACTCCCATTTTGTTTCTTTACGAACATTTTATGACACAGCCTGTGTTCTTAGAACAATTTCAACTTGCCTACGAACAATACGGACAGGCATAGCGTCCTCAGGACACCCCCATTTTGTTTATTTACCAACATCCCAGAACACATAATATGTTCTAAGAACACTTTCATCTTGCCATCGAACAATACGGACAGCGTCGTCAGGACACCCACATTTCGTCCATTGACGCACATTCCAGGACATGCGTGTGTTCTACGAACAGATTCAACTTGCCTGCGAACATTATGGACAGGCATAGCGTCCTAAGTACACTTCCATTTTGTTTCTTTACAAACATTTTAGGACATAGCCTGTGTTCTTAGAACAGTTTCAACTTGCCAGCGAACAATACGTACAGGCAGAGTGCCCTAAGGACATTCCCATTTTGTTTCTTTACGAACATTTTAGGACACAGCCTGTGTTCTTAGAACAATTTCAACTTGTCAACTTGTCTGCGAACATTATGGACAGGCATAGCGTCCTTTGGACACTTGCATTTTGTTTCGTTCCGAACATTTTAGAACATAGCCTGTGTTCTTAGAACAGTTTCAACTTGCCTGCGAACAATACGGACAGGCATTGCATCCTCAGGACACTCCCATTTTGTTTCTTTACGAACATTTTAGGACACAGCCTTTGTTCTTAGAACAGTTTCAACTTGTCTGCGAACAATACGGACAGGCATTGCGTCCTCAGGACACTCCCATTTTGTTTCTTTACGAACATTTTAGGACACAGCCTGTGTTCTTAGAACAGTTTCAACTTGTCTGCGAACAGTACGGACAGCCATAGCATCCTCAGGACACCCCCATTTTGTTTATTTACGAACACCCCAGGACACATAATATGTTCTAAGAACACTTTCATCTTGCCAGCGAACAATACAGACAGCGTCCTCAGGACACCCACATTTCGTCCATTGACGAACATTTCAGGACACCGCGTGTGTTCTTACAACAGTTTCAAGTTGCCAGCGAACAATACGGAGAGGCAGAGCGTCCTCAGGACACTCCCATTTTGTTTCTTTACGAACATTTTATGACACAGCCTGTGTTCTTAGAACAACTTCAACTTGCCTACGAACAATACGGACAGGCATAGCGTCCTCAGGACACCCCCATTTTGTTTATTTACCAACATCCCAGAACACATAATATGTTCTAAGAACACTTTCATCTTGCCATCGAACAATACGGACAGCGTCGTCAGGACACCCACATTTCGTCCATTGACGCACATTCCAGGACATGCGTGTGTTCTACGAACAGATTCAACTTGCCTGCGAACATTATGGACAGGCATAGCGTCCTAAGTACACTTCCATTTTGTTTCTTTACAAACATTTTAGGACATAGCCTGTGTTCTTAGAACAGTTTCAACTTGCCAGCGAACAATACGTACAGGCAGAGTGCCCTAAGGACATTCCCATTTTGTTTCTTTACGAACATTTTAGGACACAGCCTGTGTTCTTAGAACAATTTCAACTTGTCAACTTGTCTGCGAACATTATGGACAGGCATAGCGTCCTTTGGACACTTGCATTTTGTTTCGTTCCGAACATTTTAGAACATAGCCTGTGTTCTTAGAACAGTTTCAACTTGCCTGCGAACAATACGGACAGGTATTGCGTCCTCAGGACACTCCCATTTTGTTTCTTTATGAACATTTTAGGACACAGCCTTTGTTCTTAAAACAGTTTCAACTTGTCTGCGAACAATACGGACAGGCATTGCGTCCTCAGGACAATCCCATTTTGTTTCTTTACGAACATTTAGGACACAGCCTATGTTCTTAGAACAGTTTCAACTTGTCTGCGAACAGTACGGACAGCCATAGCATCCTCAGGACACCCCCATTTTGTTTATTTACGAACACCCCAAGACACATAATATGTTCTAAGAACACTTTCATCTTGCCAGCGAATAATACGGACAGCGTCCTCAGGACACCCACATTTCATCCATTGATGAACATTTCAGGACACCGCGTGTGTTCTTAGAACAGTTTCAAGTTGCCTGCGAACAATACAGACAGGCAGAGCGTCCTCAGGACACTCCCATTTTATTTCTTTACGAACATTTTAGGACACAGCCTGTGTTCTTAGAACAATTTCAACTTGCCTGCGAACAATACGGACAGGCATAGCGTCCTCAGGACACCCCCATTTTGTTTATTTATGAACATCCCAGAACACATAATAAGTTCTAAGAACACTTTCATCTTGCCAGCGAACAATACGGACAGCGTCGTCAGGACACCCACATTTCGTCCATTGACGAACATTTCAGGACACCGCGTGTGTTCTACAAACAGTTTCTACTTGCCTGTGAACATTATGGACAGGCATAGCGTCCTAAGGACACTTCCATTTTGTTTATTTACGAACATTTTAGGACATAGCCTGTGTTCTTAGAACAGTTTCAACTTGCCTGCGAACAATACGGACAGGCAGAGCGTCCTAAGGACACTTCCATTTTGTTTATTTACGAGCATTTTAGAACACAGCCTGTGTTCTTAGAACAGTATCAACTTGCCTGCGAACAATACGGACAGGGATAGCGTCCTCAGGATACACCCATTTTGTTTATTTACGTACATCCCAGGACACATAATATGTTCTAAGAACACTTTTATATTGCCAGCGAACAATACAGACAGCGTCCTCAGGACACCCACATTTCGTCCATTGACGAACATTTCAGGACATCGGGTGAGTTCTTAGAACTGTTTCAACTTGCCAGCGAACAATACGGACAGGCAGAGCGTCCTAAGGACACTCCCATTGTGTTTCTTTACGAACATTTTAGGACACAGCCTGTGTTCTTAGAACAATTTCAACTTGCCGGCGAACAGTACGGACAGGCATAGCGTCCTCAGGACACCCCCATTTTGTTTATCTACGAACATCCCAGGACACAAAATATGTTCTAAGAACACTTTCCTCTTGCCAGCGAACAATACGGACAGTGTCGTCAAGACACCCACATTGCATCCATTGATGAACATTTCAGGACACTGCGTGTGTTCTTAGAAAACTTTTAACTTGCTAGCGAACAGTACGAAAAGATTTACAGGGTAATTCATAGAATTTCGCAGAAAAGTGTCGCAAGCGGCTGGCGCCGAGTGTCCGCGTGCGATTGTCTGCGCCAGGCGCGTGCGCCAAAACCGATTTCCGACCAACAGCGTATTCATGGATTTCAGGCTCCCAAACCAGCCGTGGCGCAGAGTATCGCAGCGACCGTGCAGCAGCGCCAGTAACGCCCCCAAGAACGCCCTCGCGCAAGGAAAAGCCATCAAAATCCCTAAATCATTATCAAGGGCTGCGCTAACCCTGGACCAGTTTACAGGGCTGCCAAACAAGGAACGCAAAGCAGGTAACGTTCATATCACGGGTACGCGGGAAGTTTTACATGCGATTAGCCAGGGTACGTGTATGACAGGGGTACGCGTGAAGTTAAACACGTGATTAGCCAGGGTACGTGTATTACAGGGGTACGCAGGAATTTTCACACGCGATTTGGCTGGGTAAGTGTATGACATGGGTACGCGTGAAGTTTTACACGCGATTAGCTGGGGTACGTGTATTACAGTGGTGCGCGGGAATAATCACACGCGATTTGGCTGGGAACGTGTATTACAGGGGTGTGCGGGAATTATCACACGCGATTTGGCTGGGTACGTGTATTACAGGGGTGCGCGGGAATAATCACACGCTATTAGTCTGGGTGGGTCCTCACAGGTGTTCCCTGTACACCCTCCACGGCCCCTGCAGGCAGCCCACAAAACAGGGGACTACCCTGCACACCTGCTCATGTCTCCCACCCCCCACCCTCCCCCAGCAGTGTGGGGCACCCTCCACCAGGCCCCCACTCATGTCTCCCACCACCCCCACCCCCCAGCCACCATGGGCAGCCCCCACCAGGCCCCCACTCATGTTCCCTATCACCCCCACCCCCTGGCCACCATGGGCAGCCCCCACCAGGCCCTCACTCATGTCCCCTATCACCCACACCCCCCATCCACCATGGGCAGCCCCCACCAGGCCCCCACTCATGTCTCCCACCCACCCCCACACCCCAGCCACCATGGGCAGCCTCCACCAGGCCCCCACTCATGTCTCCCACCACCCCCACCCCCCCAGCAGTGTGGGGCACCCTCCACCAGGCCCCCACCCATGTCTCCCACCACCCCCACCCCCCAGCCACCATGGGCAGCCTCCACCAGGCCCCCACTCATGTCTCCCACCACGCCCACCCCCCCAGCAGTGTGGGGCACCCTCCACCAGGCCCCCACTCATGTCTCCCACCACCCCCACCCCCCAGCCACCATGGGCAGCCTCCACCAGGCCCCCACTCATGTCTCCCACCCCCCCCACCCCCCAGCAGTGTGGGGCACCCTCCACCAGGCCCCCACCCATGTCTCTCACCTCCCCCACCCCCCAGCCTCCATGGGCAGCCTCCACCAGGCCCCCACTCATGTCCCCTATCACCCCCACCCCCCATCCACCATGGGCAGCCCCCACCAGGCCCCCACTCATGTCACCCACCTCCCCCACCCCCCAGCAGTGTGGGGCACCCTCCACCAGGCCCCCACCCAGGTCTCCCACCACCCCCACCCCCAGCCACCATGGGCAGCCCCCACCAGGCCCCCACTCATGTCTTCCACCCACCCCCACCCCCCAGCCACCATGGGCAGCCCACACCAGGCCCCCACTCATGTCTCCCACCCACCCCCACCCCCAGCCACCATGGGCAGCCCCCACCAGGCCCCCACTCATGTTTCCCACCACCCCCACCCACCCAGCAGTGTGGGGCACCCTCCACCAGGTGCCCACCCATGTCTCCCACCACCCCCACCCCCCAGCCACCATGGGCAGCCTCCACCAGGCCCCCACTCATGTCTCCCACCACCCCCACCCCCACAGCAGTGTGGGGCACCCTCCACCAGGCCCCCACCCATGTCTCCCACCACCCCCACCCCCCAGCCACCATGGGCAGCCTCCACCAGTTCCCCCACTCATGTCTCCCACCACCCCCACCCCCCCAGCAGTGTGGGGCACCCTCCACCAGGCCCCCACCCATGTCTCCCACCACCCCCACCCCCCAGCCACCATGGGCAGCCTCCACCAGGCCCCCACCTATGTCTCCCACCACCCCCACCCCCCATCAGTGTGGGGAACCCTCCACCAGGCCCCCACCCATGTCTCCCACTACCCTCCATCCACAATGGGCAGCCCCCAACAGGCCCCCACTCATGTCTCCCACCCACCCCCACCCCCAGCCACCATGGGCAGCCCCCACCAGGCCCCCACTCATGTCTCCCACCCACCCCCACCACCCAGCCACCATGGGCAGCCCCCACCAGGCCCCCACTCATGTCTCCCACCCACCCCCACCCCCCAGCCACCATGGGTAGCCTCCACTAGGTCCCCACCCCCCCAGCAGTGGGGGGCACCCTCCACCAGGCCTCCACCCATGTCTCCCACCACCCCCACCCCCCAGCCACCATGGGCATCCCCCACCAGGCCCCCACTCATGTCCCCTATTACCCCCACCCCCCAGCAGTGCAGGGGCAGCCTCCACCAGGCCCCCACTCATGTTTCCCACCCACCCCCACCCCCCAGCCACCATGGGCAGCCCCCACCAGGCCCCCACTCATGTCTCCCACCACCCCCACCCCCCCCGCAGTGTGGGGCACCCTCCACCAGGCCCCCACCCATGTCTCCCACCACCCCCCAGCAACCATGGACAGCCTCCACCAGGCCCCCACTCATGCCCCCTATCACCCCCACACCCCAGCCACCATGGGCATCCCCCACCAGGCCCCCACTCATGTCCCATATTACCCCCACCCCCCAGCAGTGCAGGGGCAGCCTCCACCAGGCCCCCACTCATGTCTCCCACCCACCCCCACCCCCCAGCCACCATGGGCAGCCCCCACCAGGCCCCCACTCATGTCTCCCACCACCCCCACCCCCCCGGCAGTGTGGGGCACCCTCCACCAGGCCCCCACCCATGTCTCCCACCACCCCCACCCCCCAGCCACCATGGGCAGCCTCCACCAGGGCCCCACTCATGTCCCCTATCACCCCCACCCCCCAGCCACCATGGGCAGCCCCCACTAGGCTCCCACCCATGTCTACCACCCCCCCACCCCCGGCCACCATGGGCAGCCCCCACCAGGCCCCCACTCATGTCCAACTCATGTCCCCCTGCACCCCCACCACCCAGCATCCAGGGGCACCCTCCACCAAGCCCCCACTCATGTCTCCCACCACCCCCACCCACAAGCCACCATGGGCAGCCCCCACCAGGCCCCCACTCATGTCCCCTATCACCCCCAACCCCCAGCCACCATGGGCAGCCTCCACCAGGCCCCCACTCATGTCTCCCACCCACCCCCCAGCAGTGCAGGGGCACCCTCCACCATGCCACCACTCATGTCCCCCTGCACCCCCACCCCCCAGCATCCAGGGGCACCCTCCACCAGGCCCCCACTCATGTCCAACTCATGTCCCCCTGCACCTCCACCACCCAGCATCCAGGGGCACCCTCCACCAGGCCCCCACCCATGTCTCCCACCACCCCCACCCCCCAGCCACCATGGGCAGCCCACACCAGGCCCCCACTCATGTCCCCTATCACCCCCACCCCCAGCCACCATGGGCAGCTCCCACCAGGCCCCCACTCATGTCTCCCACCACCCCCACCCCCCATCAGTGTGGGGAACCCTCCACCAGGCCCCCACCCATGTCCAACTCATGTCCCCCTGCACCCCCACCACCCAGCATCCAGGGGCACCCTCCACCAGGCCCCCACCAATGTCTCCCACCACCCCCACCCCCTAGCCACCATGGGCAGCCTCCACCAGGCCCCCACTCATGTCTCCCACCACCCCCACCCCCCCAGCAGTGTGGGGCACCCTCCACCAGGCCCCCACCCATGTCTCCCACCACCCCCACCCCCCAGCCACCATGGGCAGCCTCCACTAGGCCCCCACTCATGTCTCCCACCACCCCCACCCCCCAGCAGTGTGGGGCACCCTCCACCAGGCCCCCACCCATGTCTCCCACCACCCCCACCCCCCCATCAGTGTGGGGAACCCTCCACCAGGCCCCCACCCATGTCTCCCACCACCCCCCAGCCACAATGGGCAGCCCCCAACAGGCCCCCACTCATGTCTCCCACCCACCCCCACCCCCCAGCCACCATGGGCAGCCCCCACCAGGCCCCCACTCATGTCTCCCACCCACCCCCACCACCCAGCCACCATGGGCAGCCCCCACCAGGCCCCCACTCATGTCTCCCACCCACCCCCACCCCCATCCACCATGGGCAGCCTCCACCAGGCCCCCACTCATGTCTCCCACCCACCCCCACCCCCCAGCCACCATGGGTAGCCTCCACTAGGCCCCCACCCCCCCAGCAGTGTGGGGCACCCTCCACCAGGCCTCCACCCATGTCTCCCACCACCCCCACCCCCCAGCCACCATGGGCATCCCCCACCAGGCCCCCACTCATGTCCCCTATTACCCCCACCCCCCAGCAGTGCAGGGGCAGCCTCCACCAGGCCCCCACTCATGTCTCCCACCCACCTCCACCCCCCAGCCACCATGGGCAGCCCCCACCAGGCCCACACTCATGTCCCCTATCACCCCCACCTCCCAGCCACCATGGGCAGCCCCCACCAGGCCCCCACTCATGTCTCCCACCACCCCCACCCCCCAGCAGTGTGGGGCACCCTCCACCAGGCCCCCACCCATGTCTCCCACCACCCCCGCCCCCCAGCAACCATGGGCAGCCTCCACCAGGCCCCCACTCATGTCCCCTATCACCCCCACACCCCAGGCACCATGGGCATCCCCCACCAGGGCCCCACTTATGTCCCCTATCACCCCCACCCCCCAGCAGTGCAGGGGCAGCCTCCACCAGGCCCCCACTCATGTCTCCCACCCACCCCCACCCCCAGCAACCATGGGCAGCCCCCACCAGGCCCCCACTCATGTCCCCTATCACCCCCACCCCCCAGCCACCATGGGCAGCCCCCACCAGGCCCCCACTCATGTCACCCACCACCCCCACCCCCCCAGCAGTGTGGGGCACCCTCCACCAGGCCCCCACCCATGTCTCCCACCACCCCCACCCCCCAGCCACCATGGGCAGCCTCCACCAGGGCCCCACTCATGTCCCCTATCACCCCCACACCCCAGCCACCATGGGCAGCCCCCACTAGGCTCCCACCCATGTCTAACACCCCCCCACCCCCGGCCACCATGGGCAGCCCCCACCAGGCCCCCATTCATGTCCAACTCATGTCCCCCTGCACCCCCACCACCGAGCATCCAGGGGCACCCTTCACCAAGCCCCCACTCATGTCTCCCACCACCCCCACCCACCAGCCACCATGGGCAGCCCCCACCAGGCCCCCACTCATGTCCCCTATCACCCACACCCCCCAGCCAACATGGGCAGCCTCCACCAGGCCCCCACTCATGTCTCCCACCCACCCCCCAGAAGTGCAGGGGCACCCTCCACCAGGCCCCCACTCATGTCCCCCTGCACCCCCACCACCCAGCATCCAGGGGCACCCTCCACCAAGCCCCCACTCATGTCTCCCACCACCCCACCCACCAGCCACCATGGGCAGCCCCCAGCAGGCCCCCACTCATCTCCCCTATCACCCCCACCCCCCAGCCACCATGGGCAGCCTCCACCAGGCCCCCACTCATGTCTCCCACCACCCCCACCCCCCACCCCCCAGCAGTGCAGGGGCACCCTCCACCAGGCCCCCACTCATGTCCCCCTGCACCCAAACCCCCCAGCATCCAGGGGCACCCTCCACCAGGCCCCCACTCATGTCCAACTCATGTCCCCCTGCACGCCCACCACCCAGCATCCAGAGGCACCCTCCACCAGGCCCCCACCCATGTCTCCCACCACCCCCACCCCCCAGCCACCATGGGCAGCCCCCACCAGGCCCCCACTCATGTCCCCTATCACCCCCACCCCCCAGCCACCATGGGCAGCTCCCACCAGGCCCCCACTCATGTCTCCCACCACCCCCACCCCCCCAGCAGTGTGGGGCACCCTCCACCAGGCCCCCATCCATGTCTCCCACCACCCCCACCCCCCAGCCACCATGGGCAGCCTCCACCAGGCCCCCACTCATGTCCCCTATCACCCCCACCCCCCAGCCACCATGGGCAGCCCCCACTAGGCTCCCACCCATGTCTACCACCCCCCACCCCATAGCCACCATGGGCAGCCCCCACCAGGCCCCCACTCATGTCCAACTCATGTCCCCCTGCACCCCCACCACCCAGCATCCAGGGGCACCCTCCACCAGGCCCCCACTCATGTCTCCCACCACCCCCACCCACCAGCCACCATGGGCAGCCCCCACCAGGCCCCCACTCATGTCCCCTGTCACCCCCAACCCCCAGCCACCATGGGCAGCCTCCACTAGGCCCCCACTCATGTCTCCCACCACCCCCACACCCCCCAGCAGTGCAGGGGCACCCTCCACCAGGCCCGCACTCATGTCCCCCTGCACCTCCACCCCCCAGCATCCAGGGGCACCCTCCACCAGGCCCCCACTCATGTCCAACATATGTCCCCCTGTCATCCCCAGCTACCATGGCAGCCCCCACCAGGCCCCCATTCATGTCCCCTATCACCCCCACCCCCCATCCACCATGGGCAGCCCCCACCAGGCCCCCACTCATGTCTCCCACCCACCCCCAACCCCCAGCCACCATGGGCAGCCTCCACCAGGCCCCCACTCATGTCTCCTACCACCCCCACCCACCAGCCACCATGTGCAGCCTCCACCAGGCCCCCACTCATGTCTCCCACCACCCCCACCCCCCCAGCAGTGTGGGGCACCCTCCACCAGGCCCCCACCCATGTCTTCCACCACCCCCACCCCCCAGCCACCATGGGCAGCATCTACCAGGCCCCCACTCATGTCCCCTATCACCCCCACCCCCCAGCCACCATGGGCAGCCCCCACCAGGCTCCCACCCATGTCTACCACCCCCCCACCCCCCAGCCACCATGGGCAGCCCCCACCAGGCCCCCACTCATGTCCAACTCATGTCCCCCTGCACCCCCACCACCCAGCATCCAGTGGCACCCTCCACCAGGCCCCCACTCATGTCTCCCACCACCCCCACCCACCAGCCACCATGGGCAGCCCCCACCAGGCCCCCACTCATGCCTCCTATCACCCCCACCCCCAGCCACCATGGGCAGCCCCCACCAGGCTCCCACCCATGTCTACCACCCCCCCACCCCACAGCCACCATGGGCAGCCCCCACCAGGCTCCCACCCATGTCTACCAAAAGCCACCATGGACAGCCCCCACCATGCCCCCACTCATGTCTCCCACCCACCCCCACCCCCCAGCCACCATGGGCAGCCCCCACCAGGCCCCCACTCATGTCCCCTATCACCCCCACCCCCCAGCCACCATGGACAGCCCCCACCAGGCCCCAACTCATGTCCCCTATCACCCCCACCCCCCATCCACCATGGGCAGCCCCCACCAGGCCCCCACTCATGTCTCCCACCCACCCCCACCCCCCAGCCACCATGGGCAGCCTCCACCAGGCCCCCACTCATGTCTCCTAGCACCCCCCCCCAGCAGTGTGGGGCACCCTCCACCAGGCCCCCACCCATGTCTCCCACCACCCCCACCCCCCAGCCACCATGGGCAGCCTCCACCAGGCCCCCACTCATGTCTCCCACCACCCCCACCCCCCCAGCGGTGTGGGGCACCCTCCACCAGGCCCCCACCCATGTCTCCCACCACCCCCACCCCCCAGCCACCATGGGCAGCCCCCACCAGGCTCCCACCCATGTCTACCACCCCCCCACCCCCCAGCCACCATGGGCAGCCCCCAGAAGGCCCAGTGGGGGTGCAGGGGGGACAACTCATGTCCCCCCTGCACCCCCACCACCCAGCATCCAGGGGCACCCTCCACCAGGCCCCCACTCATGTCTCCCACCACCCCCACCCACCAGCCACCATGGGCAGCCCCCACCAGGCCTCCACTCATGTCCCCTATCACCCCCACCCCCCAGCAACCATGGGCAGCCCCCACCAGGCTCCCACCCATGTCTACCACCCCCCCACCCCCCAGCCACCATGGGCAGTCCCCACCAGGCTCCCACCCATGTCTACCAAAAGCCACCATGGGCAGCCCCCAACAGGCCCCCACTCATGTCTCCAACCCACCCCCACCCCCCAGCCACCATGGGCAGCCCCCACCAGGCCCCCACTCATGTCCCCTATCACCCCCACCCCCCAGCCACCATGGGCAACCCCCACCAGGCCCCCACTCATGTCCCCTATCACCCCCACCCCCCAGCCACCATGGGCAGCCTCCACCAGGCCCCCACTCATGTCCCCTATCACCCCCACCCCCCATCCACCATGGGCAGCCCCCACCTGGCCCTCACTCATGTCTCCCACCCCCACCCCCCAGTCACCATGGGCAGCCCCCACCAGGCCCCCACTCATGTCCCCTATCACCCCCACCCCCCAGCCACCATGGGCAGCCCCCACCAGGCCCCCACTCATGTCCCCCATTCACCCCCACCCCCCAGCCACCATGGGCAGCCTCCACCAGGCCCCCACTTATGTCCCCCTGCCCACAGGCATATTTGGAGTCGACGGACACTGCTCCACCTTTTGTATATAGCCCCCTTTGAGATGGTTTTTTTGGTAGGTTTCATTTCTTCTGTTGGGATGATGGACCCTGAATACTTTGTACATAGTTGGACTTTGGATTTGGACATTTTTTTTACTATGAATATTTTTTCCCATGGAGCAATGGTTTTCTATTTCTTTTTTCCCTTCATTTCCTTTTTATGGAGTTGAACTTTGGAAGACATTTTTTTGGATTATCATTTATTGATTTTAATTTGAAATGGGACAGCCAGCTTAATTTTTTTTTTTACTTGTGTATTTTGTTTCATTTTGTTTGCCATTACTGTTGTTATTAATACATTATTTAGATTTTTTCATTCTTCAATGTGTGGTTGTTACTTGCAGGGTGACCCTGTCCCCCCATGTGTGGAGGACCAGTCAAGGGCACCCATAATCCCCCCCCCCACCCCCCCTGGTTGAGGCTGATGTGGCTGACATGTTCCATGCTCAGCCCTTGTTAGACCAGCCCATTGTGGCACCAGACCTTGCTGACTCCATGGCTGACTTCCAGGTCATCAGGCCTATGACACGTGCGCTGGTGCACGTTGATGTCATCAGGCCACGTGGATCAGGGGCAGCAAGGTCATCTGCTGCTCCAAGTAGGCAGGGTGGAGAGGCTGCAGGGGCAGCTGCGGCTCCATCCACCCCAACTCTCACACACCCAGCCAGGACAGTGTTGGTCCTAGTCCATCCTGCTGACATTCCCCCTGACACCATTACACTTGAGCCAATGCCTGCACCAACTCCCATGCTGAGTGTGCATTCCCACACTCCTGATACAGAGTCCACCAGGGCTCCTTCCCCTACTGTCCAGAGCGGCGTAGGACACTCAGGATCACCACCACCTTCCAAGCGGAAGAGGAAGAGTGCTCGTCCGGCACAGGCTGATGCCCCAGACACGGCTACACAGTCCGGCCCGTTGAGGAAGCCCAGCTTCACGGATGCCGAACTGAATGCACTTGTCGAGTATGTGTCCGCACATGATAACGAAATGGTCATTGTTGCAGGATCCAAGACCACACCTGCACAATGCCAGGCACACTGGCAGAGTGTGGCGGACATCATAAGTGCCCTTGGAATCGTGAGGCGCACAGCCAATGATTGCTATAAGCGCTGGAATGACCTAAAGCGCAGGGCAAAGAATAAGCTGGCCTCAAGTCATGCCGCAACTCTAGTGACTGGAGGTGGGTCTCCAGTAGAAGACATGGAACTCACTCCACATGAGTCAGTCGCTGGGACCTACGTCACGGAGGAACAGATCCAAGGCGTGGGAGATCTGCCTGATTATGAGGCATTGTCCGGTGAGTGCACATGCATGTGTGTGTCATCCATGTGTGTGTTTGTGAGGGCTTCTGTTTGTGTGCCAGGTGAGGGTGTGTGCGCCTGAGTCATTTGGGTCACCCATGTGCTTCATGCAATACATTCTGCGCAGCAGCATTTGGCCATAGCAGTATCCCTTCTGCCAACAGTAGACATCTAGCCCAACAGCACGCCAGTTGCCCTTGAAGTGTCACCTTGCCACAACATTGTTGCTTATTTTTATCTGTTCATTCAGGCAGATTGTTTGCATTCCACCACTTTTACTAGGCATTTCTCAGTCCTCTAGTCACATGTCTGACATGGCTATGGTAAAGTGGAGTGACTTTGTTACCTGGATATCATTTGTTTAGACATGTCCCTGTGCAATCGGACCATTTTGGACTGGCAGCTCCAGGTGAAAAATCAGAACTGTTTGAATTAGAAAAGCTATTACTTGAGGGAACTGGACTGAATGAATAAGTGCTGCCCTCCTCTCCATCTTCACTCAATAGCAATGGTACATGCCATCTGTGTGATGGCATGTGTATTTCACCTGGCAATCACAGGCCAATGTGTGATGCCACTGCCAGGCAGCATGCAGAAAATGTGTTCATCTTCCATCTTGGTGTCATCAGTGTGTGCCATTTGCCTACCCTTCATACGCAGTGAGGGTGCATGCATGGGAGGGTTTTAGTCATGTGGGACATGTGTCAATCAAGTACTGGTTCTGTTGCCTCTCAGCCCTCATTGTGTGCCATGGTACTAATGCCTGTTTCCATTTGTTTGCTTTTATGTCTTTGCAGGGGAAGACGCACCTTATACTGCTGGGGTTGTGGAGATGGTGCAGACCCAGGAGGGGTCTGAGGGCCGACCGACCACCAGTTAGGGACGTGGTGTGGTGGTGGGTGAGAACCCACAACTGCTGCAGGTCGTGCTCTCAAGGGGTATCTCTGGCTGCACCTCCCCCGAGCTGTACTCAGGTGTTGATTCGGATGATGAGACCTACGTGCCGTCGCAGGTGAGTGTTCCTGGGAGGGATTCTGTTCTGTCCCACCCACCTGCACCAGGGTCAGAACCCTCAATGGGGATGTCAGTGTTGGCAGCTACGCCTTTGGTGGATACGGATGCAGGGTCACACTCTGCGACATCTGATCCTGTTCCTGGGCCAGCAGATCAGAGGGGGAATGGAGTCCTGCAGCCTCAGGCAGTGCCGGCACATCAAGGCGCAGTTCGCCTTGCCCCAGACAGGTGTGGTGCCCGCCGACGTGGTGGCCGTACGCCACCTGGCAATACCGCATGGGAGCAATCCATTTACGGTATGGCAACCCAACAGGCAGCATCATCAGAGATGATGGCTCATGCCATGGATAGGGCGGCCACTTCCATTGTCCCCCCCGAAAGGCTGATGGAGCGACTACAGCAGGCAACCGACTCCATCTGCCAGTCACACAGGGAGGACATGTTGGCGTCCAACAGGGACAGGCGGGCGGCACTGGCGACTCTGCAGGAAGCCATCTCCATAGAGTCCCAGGGCCACAGGGAAGCCCTGAGGCTGGAACTCCTTCACCTCAGGACGACTCTTGTTGAGCTTGAGGCTTCAACAAACCGAAGGACAGAACAGCAGCTGGAGCGTCTCACCCGTACGCTCTCAGCTGAGATGCAGGCAACTAGGGCGGAGGTCCGGGCATCCCGTGAGTTGTTGCATGGGGACCTCCGCACACTCATCCTCCAGAACGACACCTACCACACCCGCATGCTTGCAGCCATGGAGGAACAGACTAGGGCCTTGCGTGGGCTGCCTCCCATAGTGCCACCACCTCCGGATGCAGCTGCACAGGGTGATAATAGCGACAGCAGTGATACTCCCACAATAGGGTAGCCGTGTGGGCCATGAGCCCATGGAGGTGTTTTTTTTTTGCAAGATCCACACAGGTGGGTTTTGGTGTGCACCCTGTCCTCGGACCTCCAGGGTGGCCCCCCCAACCCCCCCGGGCCCATTAATGGGCATTTTTTATTTTTTTTTATTTTTTTATTTTTTTAATTTTTATTTTTATTTTCTTTTTTGGGACAGTGTGTTGCCTTGTGTGGCTCCCGTGGGCATATGCTGCATTGTGGCTGGGCACATGCAGGCTTGTCATGTATTTGGTTCAGATGCTTGGGTTTTTGTCACACACACCCCACCTGCTTCCCGTTTCCATGGGCTTGCAAAGGGTGTGCCCAAGTGACATTGACGTACATGGTGACATTGGACTCCCACTACATGTGTGGGTAGTCTAGTCAATACTGTGTATACATTCCTAGTGCATATTGCTGTTGTGTTGTACACTGCATGTTGCATTGATGTGTAACTCATCATCCATGTCTACCTCCTAATTTGCAGGTCCTTTCCTCATGTCTACACAAGGCCCTCTACTTTGGAGATGGGGTCCATGTTGGCAGCAGTGCACCAACAACTCTACATGGCGGCAACACTGTACAGTTGGAAGTGGTGGGAGTGCAGGCATTTCCAGGTGGTGAGACTACTGATTCCTTACATTCGTAATGTCATGTTAATGGTAGTTTTGAGGGTCAGTAGCTGATAAGTGTTATTGCTAAATACCTGCTCAAGTGTGTTGTTGGTCCTGCATTACTGTGAGCATTTCAGGTGTAGCGAGTTTCAATTAGGGACACTGTACTTTGTGACACTTGTGTCATGTTGTGGGGATTACTTTGTTTACCTGCACATAGCATGACATGGCACGGTGTGTCGTGTGGCGGTGCTGGGGATGGGTTGGGTGACATGGCACTGTCCTCATGTTGCATTTTGCAAGTGGGTATTCATTTTAGCTGCATGAATGTGTTTTTTCACGAAACTGCATTGGTGGTGTCTGTGTAGGTAGGGATGGACACATTGTAACACTTCCAGGTGAACAATCTCAGGCTGATATGGTTTTGACGGTTGATTTTCCAGACATTCAGGATCAGTGTCAGGTTGAGTCATCATTGATTGTCAGATGGTATGTGCCAGGGCAGTGTGCACTCCATAGGGGTGTGATTTCTATGTGAAGTAATTAGCCACTAGCTGTTTACGGGCTGCCTCCCCCCATGCCCTTTCCCCTCCCATGCGCAGAGGGCGTGCATGTGGTTGGGGATGTGGGGGCACACTACTGGGGGAGCGTATAGCAGCTGCCCGCCAGAACGGTCAAGGGAGCGAAAGCGTGAATTAAGCACTCCGAATGTGCGCTCCACTATGCCCCGGGTTGCAATGTGGGCTGTATTATATCTTACCTCGGGTGGCGTGGTCGGGTTCCGAATTGGCGTCATCATGTGGGGGCTGAGAGCATAGGCACTGTCCCCTGTGGAGGTGGTGATGGGAATCATTGGTGGGGTTGTGACCTTGCTCAGTATCTGACATGCATGCATGTGCAGTGGCATTCATACTCACCAAGCAGCCATGTATCGCCATGCCGCCCAGCTTCTAGGTCCCGGCTTAGGGTGGACATTCGGTAAATGAAGCTGTCGTGGGTGGACCCGGGATAGTTGGCATATACTGAGGTGATGATTCCCTTGGCATTACATACTACCTGCACGTTGATGGAATGTCAGTGCTTGCGGTTCCTATAGATGTGCTCAGATGCCCTGGGGGGACGTAGAGCCACATGGGTGCAGTCAATGGCACCTAGCACTTTGGGGAATCATGCCACACCGTAAAAATCCAGGGCGGCAGCATGCCTTTCTGCAGGTGTTCTGGGCAGGTATATGTGCCTGCGGACTGATGGGCGTGCAGTGATGATGTTCAAGACCTGGTGTAGGCAGCGTGACTGCGTGGCCTGTGACACCCCACCCACTATGGCACTTGTCCGCTGAAATGATCCAGTGGCTATAAGTGCAGTACATTGAGGACCTTCTCCAGGGGGCTGAGTGCTTGGGAGCACAGGGTGGGTGATGTGAGGTCATCCTCCCACTCACTCACCAGGTCCAGTATTATGTGTGGTGGAAACCTGTACCTCCCATACACCTGGTCAGCAGGCATCCCGAAAAGGCTGGTTCTGGGTGTGAAAATTCTGGCCCTGACTATCCTCCTCCTACTCCTTTGGTAGCCCACGGCCACTGCTGCTAGGAACGGTATATTCATCCTGGCGTCTGAGCTTGTTAGTTTTTTGCGTGCAAATTTATGCGTCGCGGGTCGACGTATGCCTGCTTCCTACTGGCGTATGTGTTTCTTTGCGCGTGTTGTAGGCGAGCGTGTGAAACTTCACGCGCATCCCTGAAATCCAGTACCCAGGCCAATAGCGTGTGGAAATTTCCGCGCACCCCGGTATACACGTGCGCTGATGTACTCGCGTGTGAAACTTCCCGCGCACCCCTGAAATCCAGTACCCAGGCCAATAGCTTGTGGAAATTTCCATGCACCCCGGAATACACGTGCGCTGATGTACTCGCATGTGTAAGTGCCCACGCACCCCTGAAATACACGTACATAGGCCAATAGCGTGTACGCGCACTTTTGTCCAATTACACGCGATGACACTCTGACGTGCAGTCTTTCCACGTGTGCTCCAGCATCACGTGCTATGAGGGAAACACCCGTGCGGGTCACGTCACAGACGCGCTTACGCGCTGAGGGCCTTTGGTCCAATAGAATCGCGTATGCGTGCTGACGCGCTTACGCGCTGAGGGCCTTTGGTCCAATAGAATCGCGTATGCGTGCTGACGCGCTTACGCGCTAAGGGCCTTTCCTCGAATTTCACCCTGACGTGCAGGATTTTCACGTGCCAAATCACTCCGTATCAAGCTGGCCACGCGAAAACACACAGAAGACCACGCTCCTGCCCAGAAGGCCGAATTACTGCCCCCCAGTGCCCCGAGCAGCCTCCCACGTGCCATCTGCTGCTGCCTGCCTGCCTGCCTGCTGCCACCGTGCCCTGTCATTTGGTGCCTGCACATCAGCCATCTGCAGGGGTCCATTTGCTGTGTCCACCCCTGCTGGAACAGAAGACTCCCGACTAGGATAACATCGCTCCACAGCCCAGCCCCAGGAGCCAGTTGCCCACCCACTCCTGCCTCTGGGGTTGCCATGTCGGGCACTTCAACATCTGGCACCAGTGGCAACCCCAGGCCAGAGGGGCAGAGGGGCACCAGCTTCACTGCCACCGAAGTTGGTGTCCTGGTGGAGCATGTCCTGGGGCAGTATGATGCCCTCTTTGGATCGTCCCGCGCCAGCAAGGAAGGGCGGGAGAGGATCTGGGCCGACTGTGTGGTTGCCATCAACGCGGAGGGGGTGGCAACCCGTGACGTTCAGAAGATCAAGAAGGGCTGGGAGGACTTGAGGTCCAGGACCCTCGTGAAGGCCCGGCGCCTCGTGGAGGGGGACCGGGGCTGCATGAGTTCCATCCAGATGAGGGTCCTGGAGCGCGTACGCCCAGCGCTCCATGCCCAGATCCTTGAGAGGGAGACCCGTCTGGAGTTGAGCAGTAAGTGGCCAAGCATTGCTGTGTGAGACAGGGCATGTTGCGGTGTGCTGGTTGTCTGATACTTGCCTGTATGTGTGACATAGGCCATGTATGCATGTATGTTTGCAGGGACATCATGGTAATGCATGTGCGACCAGTGATTTGTGAACCACATGGTTGTTGCATGTGTTTAAATGCGACATGGGGAGCCCTATGCAGATTTTACACATGAGAGCATGCCAGTCTCTGTTCCTGGACATGGGTGGGGGTGAGGGATGGGTGGGTGCTGATGCCAGGTACATATATGGTAGCCATGTCTGTGTGCCTGACCTGCGTGTCTGTGACTTGTGAATGCCATGGATGCATGACACATGTGTGTGACAATGCACAGATTCATTGATGCAGCCTAGTTATCCTTGTATCCGCTGTGTTTGGGGTGTACGAGGCCAGATGGATGCAACTGAGGTGAACTGTGTGCATGTGATAGGCATGACCCATGACGCATGTGAGTTCCATATCATTGTATGTTTCAAGAGTCCATTGGACATGTATGGAAATGTCCATGGCATGCACCATGCCTGTTACTGTGTGTGTTTTGCCTGGACTGACCCATGTGTTGTGGAGGGACATCATGGAAGTGTACTTTGACAGTGGTACTCATCTGCTATTGCTTCCTGTGTAGGGGACCGTTGTACAGTACCCTGATGCTTGTGTTCTATGTCTCCCTCTATGCAGCGGCTAGTGAAGAAGAGGGCGGAGACGGCGCTGTGGAGCAAGGCGGTGGGGATGCCCCCACGGCTGCAGCGGAAGGGGTGGGTGAGCCCCCACAGGGGCCTGCTACGGCAGAAGTCGGTGAGGATCCATCCAGGTTGGTGGTTTCCACAGAGGAGGAGGAGGCCGCCACTGAGGCGCACATGGGGCCTGGTGGGGGCATCCCTGCTGGTGCAAGTGGTGCAGTCCAGGGGCAGGGGCAGGAGGCAGCACAAGTCAACGTGGAGGGGCCTGTGCATGTCGCTGTCCCTGACCCTGTGAGTGCACCACCATGCACCAGCAGGGATGCCCCGTCCCAGGCCCGTCCGCAGGTAGAGGGGATGTCCATGTCACCTGACTCCCCTCCACCTGTGGACGAGGGGACCCGTGGGCGTATGGAGAAGGTCCTGATTGGGGTCGCGATGCGCGCGGGTGCAATTCGTGATGACGTGCGTGCTTCCCAGGAGGAGCATGTACGTCATCACGAAGAGCACCGTGCCGACGTGGCCCAATTGGGATCTTCCATGTTCGGGGGTTTCCTGCATGTGTTGGCCAATCTGGCGGCCCTCTCCTCCTCTGTGGAGGCTATACGCCGGTCGTTCTCCTTGCCGTCTTCCGGCCCAGATGCCACCAGGGCCCCCTGTGGACCTGCCCTGACCAATGCAGCCAGCTCGGTGGGGATCCCATCCCTGCCACAGTCGGGAGTCGGAGGTCCAGCAGGGGTGGACACAACAGCAACTGTACCCCAGGGACATCGGGGGAGGGCACGTGCAGGACGGCATTGGTGGATTCCATCAGCCTGGATGCCGTCGTGCTGGCAGAGGCATTTGCATCAGAGGCAGCAGCAGAGTCAACGTGGGAGGCATCATGGCTCGGGGCCATCAACATCGGAGGGGCAGGCATCAGCCGGAGGGCAGGAGGACTCAGGACATGAAGTGTCTTCCGTGTGGCTGCGGTTGGGCCAGCAGATAGGTGCGGAGCGTTGGCGGGCGGAAGAGGCGCGGCTCACGATGGTCAGGGCGGAGAACTCCATGCGGAGGGCCCTGAGGCGGGCCGAGCGCCTCGAGGCAATCCGCAGGGGGTTGGAGGAGCAGATGGCGTCGTCCCTGCGGACCCTCAGGGCCATGGAACAGGACCACCTCCGGGACATAGACGAGGAGTTTGATGATGTCCTGGCCCGGAACACCACGGAGTGAGCCGCTGGACTTGCCCGCTGCCTTTGTATATAGTTCTTTAGTTTTAGGTTTCCTTTGTTTCTTCTTATGATTTAGAGTCGACGGACACTGCTCCACTTTTTGTATATAGTTGCATTTTAGTTAGGGGTTTTTGTAGGTTTCCTTTGTTCAGTTGGGCTCATGGACCCTTGGATGTTTTGTACATAGTTCTTCATTGGATTGTTTTATTTTTCTTTTTTTTAATTTATTCACCATGGGGCAATGGTCTTTGCATTTATTTTTCTCTCTCGGATTGATTTTATTTTTAATGTGACTTTGGACAACATTTTTTTGGATTTGGATTTGTAGTTTTGATTTTTTTGGACGGACATGCAGCTTATCTTTTTTTCATTGCCATTGTAGTTTGTTTCATTTCATTTGCATTCAATTTTTTTTAATACAATTTTGTTTTCATACTTCACTGTGTGGTATCATCTCATTGGTTTCATGCATGTCATGTTGGGTGTTTTCCCATTCAATTGCAACCATTGTGTGTGATGGACATGGGTTAATTTGCTTTATGAACATTGGGGGTGTAACATGTAATTTCCATTTCCATGTGGGTGAATGGGTTACTTGGTAGGGCCTTTTGGCTGTGGAGGCTGACCATAACGCACATGATTGGGGATTGTGAGGACCTGGGTGCAGGGGGACATGAGTGGGGGCCTGGTGGAGGGTGCCCTGCACTGCTGGGGGGAGGGGGTGCAGGGGGACATGAGTGGGGGCCTGGTGGAGGATGCCCCTGAATGCTGGGGGGTGGGGGTGCAGGAGGACATGAGTGGGGGCCTGGTGGAGGGTGCCCCTGGATGCTGGGGGGTGGGGGTGCAGGGGGACATGAGTGGGGGCCTGGTGGAGGGTGCCCCTGCACTGCTGAGGGGTGGGGGTGGTGGGAGACACGAGTTGGACATGAGTGGGGGCCTGGTGGAGGGTGCCCATGGTGGCTGGGGGGTGGGGGTGCAGGAGGACATGAGTGGGGGTCTGGTGGAGGGTGCCCCTGGATGCTGGGGGGTGGGGGTGCAGGGGGACATGAGTGGGGGCCTGGTGGAGGGTGCCCCTGCACTGCTGAGGGGTGGGGGTGGTGGGAGACACGAGTTGGACATGAGTGGGGGCCTGGTGGAGGGTGCCCATGGTGGCTGGGGGGTGGGGGTGGTGGAAGACATGAGTGGGGGCCTGGTGGAGGGTGCCCCTGGATGATGGGGGGTGGGGGTGCAGGGGGACATGAGTGGGGGCCTGGTGCGGGCTGCCCATGGTGGCTGGGGGGTGGGGGTGGTGGGAGACATGAGTGGGGGCCTGGTGGAGGCTGCCCCTGCACTGCTGGGGGGTGGGGGTGATAGGGGACATGAGTGGGGGCCTGGTGGGGGATGACCATGGTGGCTGGGGGGTGGGGGTGGTGGGAGACATGGGTGGGGGCCTGGTGGGGGCTGCCCATGGTGGCTAGGGGGTGGGGGTGGTGGGAGACATGAGTGGGGGCCTGGTGGAGGGTGCCCTGGATGCTGGGGGTGGGGGTGATAGGGGACATGAGTGGGGGCCTGGTGGAGGGTGCCCCTGGATGCTGGGGGGTGGGGGTGATAGGGGACATGAGTGGGGGCCTGGTGGAGGGTGCCCCTGGATGCTGGGGGGTGGGGGTGCAGGGGGACATGAGTTGGACATGAGTGGGGGCCTGGTGGAGGGTGCCCCTGGATGCTGGGGGGTGGGGGTGATAGGGGACATGAGTGGGGGCCTGGTGGAGGGTGCCCTGCACTGCTGGGGGGTGGGGGTGCAGGGGGACATGAGTAGGACATGAGTGGGGTCCTGGTGGAGCGTGCCCTGCACTGCTGGGGGGTGGGGGTGCAGGGGGACATGAGTGGGGGCCTTGTGGGGGCTGCCCATGGTGGCTGAGGGGTGGGGGTGGTGGGAGACATGAGTGGGGGCCTGGTGGAGGCTGCCCTGCACTGCTGGGGGGTGGGGGTGATAGGGGACATGAGTGGGGGCCTGATGGGGGGATGCCCATGGTGGCTGGGGGCTGAGGGTGCAGGGGGACATGAGTGGGGGCCTGGTGGAGGGTGCCCCTGGATTCTGGGGGGTGGGGTAATAGGGGACATGAGTGGGGGCCTGGTGGAGGGTGCCCTGCACTGCTAGGGGGTGGGGATGCAGGGGGACATGAGTTGGACATGAGTGGGGGCCTGGTGGAGGGTGCCCTGCACTTCTGGGGGTTGGGGGTGCAGGGGGACATGAGTGGGGGCCTGGTGGGGGCTGCCCATGGTGGCTGGGGGGTGGGGGTGGTGGGAGACATGAGTGGGGGCCTGGTGGAGGCTGCCCCTGCACTGCTGGGGGTTGGGGGTGATAGGGGACATGAGTGGGGGCCTGGTGGGGGATGCCCATGGTGGCTGAATGGTGGGGGTGGTGGGAGACATCGGTGGGGGCCTGGTGGGGGCTGCCCATGGTGGCTGGGGGGTGGGGGTGGTGGGAGACATGAGTGGGGGCCTGGTGGAGGGTGCCCCTGGATGCTGGGGGTAGGGGTGCAGGGGGACATGAGTTGGACATGAATGGGGGCCTGGTGGAGGGTGCCCTGGATGCTGGGGGGCGGGGGTGCAGGGGGACATGAGTTGGACATGAGTGGGGGCCTGGTGGAGGGTGCCCTGCACTGCTGGGGGGTGGGGGTGCAGGGGGCCATGAGTGGGGGCCTGGTGGAGGGTGCCCCTGGATGCTGGGGGGTGGGGATGATAGGGGACATGAGTGGGGGCCTGGTGGAGGGTGCCCCACACTGCTGGGGGTGGGGGTCCTGGGTGACATGAGCAGGTGTGCAGGGTAGTCCCCTGTGGTGTCGGCTGCCTGCAGGGGGCGTGGAGGGTGTACAGGCAATACCTGGGAGCACACAGCCAAATCGCGTGTAGAATTTCCCACATACCCCTGAAATACACGTACCCAGCCAAATCGAGTGTGGAAATTCCAACGCACGTACCCGGCCAAATCGCGTGTGGAACTTCCTGCGCACCCCTGAAATCCACGTACCCTGCCAAATCGCGTGTGAGACTTCCCGCGCACCCCTGAGATCCACGTACCCAGCCAAATCGCGTGTGGAAATTCCCGCGCACGTACCCGGCCAAATCGCGTGTGGATTTTCCCGCGCACCCCTGAAATCCACGTACCCTGCCAAATCGCGTGTGAGACTTCCCACGCACCCCTGAGATCCACGTACCCAGCCAAGTCGCGTGTGTAAATTCCCGCACACCTACCTGGCCAAATCGCGTTTGGAACTTCCCGCGCACCCCTGAAAGCCACGTACCCTGCCAAATCGCGTGTGAGACTTCCCGCGCACCCCTGAGATCCACGTACCCAGCCAAGTCACGTGTGGAAATTCCTGCGCACGTACCCGGCCAAATCACGTGTGAAAGTTCCCGCGCACCCCGCAATACACGCACACATTATTTTTCAGTCAGCGGGTGTCCGTGGGTACCCCTTTGCACGTCATTTGTCCTGGAGGGCCACAGTATAGGACATTCATCATAGCTGTATATAGGTGCTATTTGTTGGCGCACCTTTTGGCGCACATTTATTACAGGCGCAGAGATGCTACCGCCTGCTTTCTTGTGGTGGTCGTGTTTGTGTCTGTGCGCTGGTTTGACCGTGCGCTTTTTTGCCCTATTCGATTCCATGAATACGTGTTGTAGGCGAGCGTGTGGGCGCTCTGCGCACTTGCACCCTGTACTTCCCCCGTGACGCCCACATTTTGGCAAGTTGTTCCCCATTCTGAGTGTTACGCCCCGTGTTCCGCCTACTTTTGTTGTGTGCGCCGCGCTATGTGCGATTTTCGCTGTGGCCTGGCGCACGCCGTTAGATGGCCTGTGCGCCAACGTGCGCCGCGCACTTTTTTAGCGCACATCCAATGGTTTTCTCGCGCACGGCCTTCCATGAATCGATGTGCGCTGCTTTTCGTGCGATTTTCGCACTTGCACTGCGATTTTCGCTATTCCACTGCGAATCGCACGTTTTTGGCCACTTGTGCCGCGCTAATTATTCCATGAATCGGCCTGATAGTGTTCTTAGGACACCTCCATTTTCATTTCTTTACGGACATTCTGGACACCCGTGCTGTCCGCGGACAACTGAATTGCTTTAAAAAAAAAAAAACAAGAAATGAATTAGGACACAATATAATAATTTTACTTTATTTTACATATATGTTAGAATTTATGACAGAGAAGGTGAGGCAGAAACTGAAACAAAAACAGGAGAATTAGGGGTTTGAATAGGATTTATATGAGGTGAAGAAGGGATGGAAGTCTCATCAAAACGTTTTGGTTCATGGAGAGGGTTTGGGGATAATTGACTGGGATATGGTGAGGGGGGACAGGTACATGTTGGACAATGGTATGTAGTTGTTTGTTTAAAGTGATCCTCCACAAAGTTTTTCAAATTATTAAAATTTGCCAAGAGTAGGTCCATGGTTTCTTCTATGTGCTGTACAGTCTTATCCAATACAGCTTTTTCATTAGTATTTTCAATTTTTGTATGGTCTGTAACAAAAAAAATATATATATGTTAAATGTATATAAAATAATATTAATTAGTAAAGTGTCTACCATTAGATTCACTATCTTCCGACATTTCCTCAAGTGGGAAATGCTCCTCTAGCCACTCCAGAGTACTAGACATTTCTGTGAGAAAAAAACATAATATCATTCTTTTTTGTATCTAATACAGAAAGTTTATAAATATATGAATACAATGCAGTACACTTACTATTTCAGGTAAGGTGTGTTCTGAGTGGTCTGTAGATCTGCTGTTGTTCTTAGTTGTGGAGTTTCTGTTAAAAGCCTATCTTTCTTCTTTTGGTATATTCCATTTTAGAAAATATTGTATTTAAGTGAATGGTTAGTGTGTTATATATATGGGTTACACTTCTTATTTATTACTAAATATAATGTGTATGTGTGCTGGTTTGTGAATTTGTAAAATGTTCATATGTTATGACATAACAAATAAACATACCCCCCAGACTTTTTGGGTAGTGGTGCTGTTGTTCGAACATGTCCGCGGACATTAAAAGAGTTCGCGGACATCAAATTCAGTAGAGGGGGTTCAGTATGTTCCATATTACATGTACATAAAGTCAGAGTTACTATTGTTAAGTTGTGCTACTAAAAGCCTGTGAAATTCAGTGAAAAAGCTTTGTTAAAGGGACGTTATGGTTAATGTGCGCTACTAAAAACCTATGAAATTCAGTGAAAAAACTTTGTTAAAGGGACGTTATGGTTCCAAGTAAAACCGAAAAAAAACTGAAATTCGCCAGTTATGGTAAGCTAAGCAACCATAACTCGCGCCACCACTGTGCACTGCTAAGACTAACACCCACGACATCAAAGATGACATCACAAATGTCTTTTAACATGAGTAAAGGAATACCCCATGACTAGAGAGGTGGACAAAGGTATATGTGAGACCATTTCTGCTTTAATGAAGCAAGGCATATTGGTGCCATCAGATTCATCATGTAACATGGGCGTGTACACTGTGAAAAAATCAAAGGGGGGGGTCATGGAGATTTATTCAGGATCTTCACCCTCTAAACAATATAGGTGAAGCCAAGTTTCCTTTATTTCCAAATCCTGTGACGATACTGTGTAGCATCCCTTCCCACAGTCACATTTTTTACATTTGTCGATTTGAAGAATGCATTCTTTTCAATTCCCCTCCATGAAGACTCTCAAGATTTGTCCTAATTTTTATATAGAAATACACACCTGAAACATACTTGTTTGCCCCAGGGTTACTGTGAATATCCATCTATCTTTAACAGAGTCCCCCAGATGGACTTGGGTAATGTTCAACCCGAAAATGCATTAATTCACTATGTGGATAACATTTTGGTGTGTTGTGAGACAGAAGAAAGGTTCAGAGAAAACTCAGTTAAATACAAGACAATACTCTCAGAGAAAGTATATAAGGTTGACAAAAAGAGATTACAATATTGTCTGAAAGAAGTCTTGTACATAGTACAGTTGATCCCTCATGAAGGGAGAGTAGTGACACCTGAAAGAGCAGAATCAATTATGAAAACTGTATCACCTAAAACAGTGAGGGAAATGCAACAGTTTCTAGGCTTATGCAATTATTGCAGGGCCTGGGTTTTTGATTACAGTACGTACATTTAACCATGTTTAAAAGGACTCAAAGAAGCACAGGTAGATAAGAGCATAACATCATGGACAGAGAAAATGACTGACGGGTTCAAAGAACTGAACAAGGCAATCAGTGCATCCCCTGTGTTAGAGATCCCAGATTACAATGAATAATTGTATTTATTCTCTCATTCAAATGGAGAAGTCATGACAGCAGTTCCTACACAGAAAACATCACTAGGACATGGATATAAACCATTGGCATACTATAGTGGGGTTCTATATCCAGTAATAAAGGGACACTATCCATTTGAGCAATCTTTAGCTGCTGCTGCATTTGCAATTGAAAAAGCTTCAAGTATAATGATGGGGTGACCAATAACGCTATTTGTAGAGCATGCATTATTTGCAATTTTAGAGAAGCCACAAACTACATTGACTACAGAAAGAGCATCTGAGTACAAGGTAAATATTTCAAACCCTGCGATTAAAATTGTTAGTTGTAAGACAGTCAATCCAACTAGGTGTACAGCAGAACCAGTAGGAGAGGATGACTATGTACATGCTTGCACAATGTATATAAAGAATTATAATGAAATTCCCGCAAGCAAGCAAAAATGCCATCAGGAGGGGGGACATTGTTTTCATTGATAGTTCTTTGAAAATTGACCAGACGACTGGGGAAAAGCATACAAGAACAGTGGTAGTGAAACTGAATAAAGAAGGTGAATTTGAGGTAGTAACAAGCATGGGATTGTCTTCGAATTATTCTGCACAGGCTGCAGAATTAGTGGTGCTCATTTAATGCTCTGCAGAGCTTCGGGGATGAGGAGGTGATGGTGAACTCTGACTCCACCTATGGGATGTGTACTCTACATGCAGGTTTTTCATGCTGGAAAAGGAAGGGCTACCTCCGCGCAGGCCGCACTCCAGTGCAACATGCGGCCATGTTGGATAGGCTTATTGAAGCATTGAGTCTCCCATTGACCATGTCAGACGTAAAATGCTCAGCACATTCTCAACAGGCACATTTAATTTCCTGGAGAAATGAAGCCGCAGACATAGAGGCTAAAAAAAGTGGCCTATTATCCACCCAGATCTAGTTTAGAGAAAGAAGATGTTAAACAAATGATGCATGTTAACAAAGGAGGGCTTTAACATGTTGTCTGCTGTTCAGTTAATTGAAATACAAGGTCGAGCTCCACAAAAAGAACAGGATTTATGGAAAAAGTAGGGGTGTTCTTTATCCCCCACTGATGCAATTTGGAGGCAGGATAGCACTGGAAAGCCAGTTATGCCTCTAGCGTTATTGAGAGTAGCGCTGGAACAGCTTCAGTACCCAGCACATATGACTCAAGAGATTCTAGCTGCAACAATTGCAAAAGAGTGGTTCACACCCAATAACCTGTGGCACAGTTTATTGTGAATTGCATAATGTGCCAGAAATGTACTGCAGGGCACACTTTGCGAACAGTGAGAGCAGCAATTCCTAGACCCAATGGCTCATTTCAGCATCTGCATATAGGATATATAGATATGCTACATATATGCAATGGCTATGATATATGCTGGTTGTAGTATATCCTTTTTTAGATGGATAGAGGCATGTCCGAGCATACCCCTAATGCCTTGTGTGCTGCCCGGTTTCTTTTGTGCAAGTTGAAGGAAGTGGGAGAGAGAACGTCAGATGAAAGCTGCTATGCCTGTTCCTTAACACCGTAAGACATGAATGCAGCAAGAATATTTATTCCAAAAGAGATGGCTGCACACAATGCAATATGTCTCAGTCACCTAGCCGCGTGCACAACCACAGGGCAGTTCGAGGGAAAATGACCACTTTACAGTGGCGATTAAGAGGAAGCTTTCCATATGAAGACACTTATATAAAGACAAAAAGGATGGCGCGAACAAGCAAAAAGTTAATGTATCCTGACCAAATTGGAAAACAAATAAAAGTTGTCAAGATGAAGAGGATGAATTGCTCAGACATGACTGATAGAGCAGGAGAGCCAGGATGCTGGGAAAGACCTCAGCTATTGGTCTATGGGTGTACTGCAACCAGTACAAGATGGGAAGAAGGAATAATATCTTGCCATGCACACTCATTGAAGAAGAAACCGGTAGGTATCGTGCAAATAGTGAATGACAAATGCCTAGGATCATGGGTCAGGTATTCTATGTTACAAACATAGGTCAATAACAAAGCATGGACAGTATCTATAATACATATAATACAATTGAAGAATGCAACAGCATTCTTTCTGAATGGAGGCTTAGTTCTGGTTGGAGAAAATAGGTGCTTGAAGTACCAGGAATGAATGAGGGACTTCTGTATTGATGGACCGATATTGGGCCTGTGGATCCAGAGCTTACATGCAGTTGCCTATGAATTGGGGAGAAATATGCTCTATCGACATGGTACCTGTTGCAGCCTTAGTGATCCCCCAAAGTGACCTCAATATTGTTGAATTTCCAAATATGGATGAGCACATGAGAAGGAGGAGGACGCTCAACCTTTATCGCAAGAAAAGAAGTAATTATTTCTCAGCAAAATCAATAGAGGCCAATGATGATATTCCAGAAGAGCATAAACTGCACAGTAAGACGGTAATGATAATGACATCTGTAATCCTATCCTACCTGGATTCCACACTGCAGTAAATGCCAAGTGGCTTCAGATTACCAGAGGGGCGTGGTTACAGACGATTAATGCAACAATACAAGAATTCACTGCAATCAGAGAAGAATTGAGAGTCATCAGGCTGATGAAACTCCAGAACAGGTATGTCCTGGACTTAATTACAGCAATGGAAGGAGGCACATGCACCAAGATTGGTCCTTCTTGCTGTACATTCACACCATCCCATGATGAAACAAATGGAACCCTGACAGAAGCAATAAATGTGCTGATGATTTTACATACACAGATGGCAGGGGAAGATGAAGAGACAGCAGATGACTGGTGTTCATTCATATTGCCATGGATTCCAACTTTGCTGGCCAATGCTTTCAAAATAGTTGGAGCAATACTTTTGTTGATATTGCTAGGATTCTGTCTTATAAGGATCATCTTGGGACAGTGCCAGAAGATAGCCAAGGAAGCTACTGGAATAAAGATAATGATTGACATTGATTCTGGAACAGGTGAGCAGGTGAAGAATGAAGCCAGTATACTTGAGAAAATAAAGAAAAGTACTATTGCACTGACAGGAACCAAGTTTCATTAACTTAATTATTGGAAAAGATATGTAGGATGCTGGATATTCTGTTCACCATCTGGAGAGTGCTTCCGCATGACCTGGAGTGTGGATGAACACATAAAAAATGCAGGCCACCTGAGAGGGGTTATAAAGATTTGGATCCCAAAAAAAGAAGCAGGATGAAAAGAAAATTCTGACAAATGATGAAGAGGTGATAAAACCCTGCCTCCTGCATTAGATCCAAGGTTAGGCAGGATTCCTGAGAAAGCTACATTACGCTGTGCACCATCTGTCAGAGCCATTACCTTGTCCTCTGACATATTTTTCTTGTGCCATTGTTAACATCTTGCATGTTTATCTGAATTATTCCACCTATTTCACCCTGTCTGCATTGTTCGGGTGATGGAGGATTTATAAACTCCAAAACTCCGGAATAGTATCTGCATAGGGGCTGCTACATTGATTGTGGAATTGTATTCTTTGCATTGTGATACTTCAGAAAGTCTCCTTGTAATTTTAGCCTGCCACCTACCTTTGCAAAGCATGGCACGCTCCACCTGATTGCCGTTATTCACTTTCTCAGACTCAGTACGCATTGCCTCCAGGCATCCAGACTGCTGGGGAACCACATGTGCCAGCACCTCGGCAACCGCATATACAGAAACATCAGGCACTTCAGCGCTGGCGTTTCGGCGGCAAGCCGGTCTTCGACGGTCCTCGCCGTCACTCGACTTTCTGGCTGGAGACTCTCTTCCTTCCACGGAGATTACATCTGACACAAGTAAGTTATGGGTTACTCTGAAGTTGAAGCCACACAGCTACTGCTCCAGGCAGCACGGGCGCACCAATTAAACATGGTACAACAATATGTGGACAAAAGACTGAGAGAAATCTCCCAGAACCCATGGCCACCCATCCACTTACCAACATTTTCACAGCGCGAGTCTGGAAAGGAAGAAACTCCGAAATCCCGCCTGTCGCTAGGAAACAGCTCAGACATCGAAATCAAAGATATAAAGGTCGCGTCCCCAATCATGACATCCTTTAAGACAAATATGACAAATTTGGGTGACATCAAAATTGCACTGCTAAACACCAGGTCATTGCATGGTAAGAACTTCATTCCCCATGAGCCATGGCGGCCCTATGTATCCATAAACATACCCACGTGCCGACACAGTGACCAAAAGTTAAATTTCGTATGGATATTACATTGGAACAGTAGATTCACGTAGTATGGCCCTGGTATTACATTTACATTATCTCTATGTGACAAGTGAGTGGAATATTAGATACACTCTGTTCGAACGACATCAAAGAACTACATATCCCATCAGCTGTGTAGTCTTCTGATACCACTATACCCATATGACACATATACACGTGATCGTGAACATCATTTCCGTTACTGAACGAAACGTTTGAATGGTTCCGCTCACACTACCAGTGTGGAAGACAACTGGCACTCGCAAGCACAGCTTTCTTTATAGGTAAGTGCCATCAATGCTGCGTTGTAATACTGTTTAACAGCGAATGTGCCACACTACAGTTAGGAAAATTGTACTTTTATGTCACAAATGCTGACATGGTCTGGCGTACGCCAGCAAGATGGTGTTCTTGAGAACTGGGGGAATATATAGTTGCCCAAATCCTTTTTCTAAATAACAGACACATGTATATATGTGCTTGTGTGCAGCTATAGGCTGTTTAAATGGTTAATTACAGTGCAAAGTAAAAAAGAAAAAATGAAAATGTATCGCTTTGAGCCAGCTAGAGCCAATATACACTTTAAATGGCTCGAATAGGCCAGCTGAAACAAACCATTATTTCTCGCTAATGGTATACGGATGGATGAAGGCACTAGGGATTAGATGTAGACAGTAATGGATTCTCTGTCCTTTGTCATTTTTCCATATTAGCTGGTGTATTTCTACACTAAAAGCTGCAACCAGTGATGCACCGATCTAACTAAAGCCTGCTAATTGAGGGGCCTGCTGTGGAGACAGTACATGAACGACTGCCCCCTGATAGACATTCAAGGTACCTATCTATATTTAGTACACTGTTGCATTGTATATTAGACAATGTCTTCTCTATCCTAAATAAAGTGACCATGACAAAAGTATGTATATTTATAGGTACGGTGAATGAATACACCTTGTGAAGTGAGCATCCGTCAATGAGCCAGAAGTGGTTAGAATTACTCCACCAAGTTTCCGCCTTAAACGTCCCAAAGCAATCTGAGGCAACTGCAGGTTAGTCCATGCTAGAACCATCACAGTCCATTACCACACTTTTAAGCTAAGCTTCTCTATAGAGCATTTTTTTAAAAGAACATTTCTCCTCTTCATAATTTTCTTATAGATCGCAATAGGAGTACTTGGGAAAGTATTCATTACCTTTTTTGAACAGATTTGTTATTCTGTCCTGAAGACGGCCATTATCAACAAAACCAACAACACTGAGAGATTGCATTGTATGAGTTATAAGGCCGAAACATATGTCGACTTTACATTAGAAAATCTGTATCTTCGTTTTCCTACCTCTCAATCTTACAACTAGCCTTCAACAAAGGGAAATGTGTAGAATACACACCCGGATACCTTTGATTGGCCTTAAAATAACAGAGTGGTTGGAAAATAGGCATACTAAATTAACAATCAACAACTGCTCCGAGAAAACTCTGGGACATGTATGTATGCACGAGGGATCAAGATCATTGATCACAAATTGGTAAATAACAAACTTGTGTCATTAGCCTTCTACTTCTTTCCCATTTTTATGAATTATTTTCTGTTTACTCTGTTTTTATTCTTATTCACTATGAAGGGTTTGGTGTTACCACAACATTTAGATTGTAAGTGGTTAGCACAGCTTTGGTAGTTTTAGTTTGTCATTTATAGGACTTTTGTGATAGTCCTTTTTTATGTTTTGCATAAAATGCATAAAAATAAATGAATACATTTTTTCTAACCGAGAAAACTGTGGTATGATTAAGCTTTGACTCACCAGGATTATCTTGGACTTAGCCTGTAAGTGTCACAGGGAGTCAAGAAAGGGGTAGTTGACCTATCACTGTCTTGTTTCTACTATAGTCTCCCATTCAATAGAGTCGACCCCCCGATATCAAAAAATTGGGAGTACCCATGCTTTAGAAAAATTGCTTTAGGTACATGTACATAGGTTGCAGCAGATCTGAATATGTCCTTTCTTGAGGCCATGGCTGGAACATCATCCCAGCCGTTTCTTTGACCCATTGTACATTATATTTGAGTATCTTTCCTTTATATTGGAGAAGCAACTTGCACAAATGAATGATGGGTTGTCCGGCATTATATTGATATAAAATTCAACTTACATCAAATTCACATTCTCTGTTTCAACACACACTCCCTCTCCCTTTTCCTTTTCTCCCCCTCGCCCAAATTTCTTTACAATGTAAACACAATGTACTCCCTAAATCACAACAACAATACCCAATCTATTCCATTCTTACATCCAAACAATCCTAACTGCTAATCCTCCAGCACACAAAACACCTCTACTGTCTTATTATATACCAAAACAATACCTACCAATAACCAACATCAAATAACATCTATTCTTATACATGGTATCTCCTATGTTATCTCTTTTACTGCTCCTGCAGTAGGCTGGGCTTTACGTCCTACCATGTGGTCTTCCCCAATTACTGTCAGAAGTATCCCTTTTCTCTCTTCAATCTTTAATTAAGTTTAAAACAACAATCAACAATTCCCTTCAAAGAATTTTGTCGCGCACATGTATACTCACACAATAGGACCCGAGTTTTGTTGCTGTTGAGCCTCCTCCATCTGCTGGCTCTGCCCTCTGTAACCAGGGTGCCCCCGTGAGACTAGGCAGGGCTTGCGGAAAGTGGGCTACTGCCAACCTCTTCTTATGTGTGAACGTAGACTACTCCCAGCAAGTCAACGTTGCTGTCCAAGGGGGATGAAGCAAGGAGTCCTCAACCCTCCACCAGACTCTGGGGATCTCAGCAGTGCCTCCAAATGTTATGATAGGCCCAAATCTACCAATAAGCAGAAAAACGTCAATAAATGTAGTAACTTCAAGTGCACAAGAAAACCCAGCTTCATTCAATACGAACGGCCCAGAGAGCACCCAAAAGAGAATCTAAAAATGGTGTTAGGAACAACAAGATTTTAGGTTATGATAGCCCCAAATATAGCAATAAACAGAAAGACCTCAATAAATGTAGTAACTTGAAGTGCACAAGAAAACCCAGCTTTATTCAATAGAAACGGCCCAGAGAGCATACAAAAGATAATCTAAAAAAGGTGTTAGGAACACCAAGGTTTTTAGTTAGAAAATGATGATATGTGATGCCATGGTTAATCATTATCATAAAAAAACTTCTATTTGTTTATTCAATTGGCTACTAATATATACAACACATAGTTATTTATCAGCAACACGTCACTATTGGTTCTTTCACAACTAATAACTCTACCGACGTTCATCCTTTGATCCTCAAAAAGAAGTCTACCAATTGGGAGTGTGTAAAACACCAGAATTTTCAGAAATTTGGGAGTAAGGAAGGCCGCTTCTTTTGTGCTAATATGTCCTTCGCATGCTGCTTCTTCCAGAATGTTCATGATAGTTAATCGAAGACTCTCTGTGGGGTCCCCTGTTAGCATTTTGTAATGGTCCCTATTTCCCAAAAGCAATGTAACCATGAGGTCATAATCTTCTAAATTCATAATAACCGTTGCACCGCCCTTGTCGGCCTGTTTGATTATAATGGCCTTGTTGTTACTAAGGTCGCGTTAGGCATTGCGTTCACACATTGAGATATTATGGAAGGTGCTTTTTTATTGCTTTTCGATCTCTTCCATTTTTTTCACTATAGTCTTCTCAAAGTTTATGGATTCCGCGGAAATATTAGGTGGATAATACGTAGATCTAGGGTGCAGTCCTGTCACATCTGTCTCTCTCTCATCAGTGGGTGCCGAGTCTAACATGCCAAAGTGTTGTCTGAGTCTAATATTTCGCATTAACTTAGCGAATTCAATGTGTGTACTGCAGTGGGAACACAGCTCAGTCCTTTGTGTAGGACTTGTTGTTCCACACTTGTCAAGACATGTGCCGAGAGGTTGATTACTAATATTTCATGGGCTGTTGGAGTCCCCTCCCTCTTCTCCTCATCACTATGGGGGAGCCTAGTTCTTGCCCTTAACACTGTTACACTTCTGCATTCACCCAAAGATCATCAGTATGCGGACTGGTCAGTCAAGTTGTGCCTCCCCTTGAGGCATACCATCTTTTCCGACCTTAAAGGGAAGCAAATATAGGGTGAGTGCATCTTTTTGATACCCAAAATGAATGATCTACATTGACCTAAGGCCATTTTTTTGAACTAAGATTTGTAAATGAATTATTTCCATTTCATCAAAGACCTTTGAAGTGAAATGTAGCATAGAGAATGCTGTAGAGATGCCATGGCTGTATACTGAGGAGATTGAGAAGTATACACAATGACTGAACAATGAAGTGTTGTTTTAAGAGTCTCTGTTTGTATAGATGAATGACACATATCTTTGTGTCGATTCATAATCCAATGTATGGAACTAAGCAGCGGCGTAGTGACTGTGGTTTCCTCTGTTTTGATTTCACAGGCTCCCGCTCAAGCCTGTTCCAGTCCTATGACACCTACGGCAAGGTTGTAAAGTACTACTCCATCTACTGTATTTTTGTTTCTCATAAACTGGTCTCTAAATTATGAAATAGACCAGCTTTGAGGAAGCAAGGACTGTCCTGAATAATGTGGCTTTATTAAAGTTATGACACTGAAACCGGTCAACGGTGTTTGCTACATCTAAAAAGGTGTTATTTAGCCTATGTGAGATTGTTTGAGCAAACCTTTTTACATTGTCCAACTCCCCTTTAGTCAAAACGAGTCCTGGAAGGGAAGTTATGCCTGTATTGTCTTTGTGTTTTAGGAAAAAGAAACATTTTTTTCTTTTGCCATTGTTTCTGTGTCATTTTAACCCTAACAATCCAGGGTCAGTGTGACAATCTGTGAGTCATTAAAGTATCGTTTAGCCCATTAGATGCCACACGTGTGTAGAGAGGAATACATATCCTCTTTAATTTCCCTGGTGCCCTTCCTCTTTTACTTATAGTCTCTTCAAATTTAAATACATCTGGAAGAGAGTGGTAGAAGGACAAACAAGGCTGAATGTATTACACACTATAGAAGTTGGTAATTTTACTCTTATTCTGTCACTATTAGACAGGCGTTGTAACACTGCAACCTAGTTGAGAGTGCACTTTAGGCAGGGATAGTTTATTTCTTGTTCTATCCTTCTGTCTTCCACCACAGCCTTGTTCTACATTTCTTTCCATGTTTTATCTAGATATTAGCTGAAATTGTTGTCTTCACCACAATCTTTTGGTTTAGCCAACTGGACCAGGTTTTGGGTCGTCTTTGGCTGCTAACAATTTATAACACAGATGTGTGTTGCCTATCTATTGTGTGAATGTAATCTACTAAGGGCAATACCCTGTTAATCCTGGAGAATCTGCCCTCCTGTCTAATTTCAACCACATGAAGAACAACACTGGTGATGCTGTGGTTAGGCAAGGAATCTGAAAATTCTCTTGGACTATATAATCATGTAGCTTCAAACATTCTGCCGTTTTCCATAACATTCCCTAAAAAAGCTAAACTTTTATAGTGTGGTGCATACTCAAGATTTCAAGATCCTGGTTCATTTTTTTCAATAGGGTCATAATACTCCCCAATTTCAGTGTTTTTTGAAATTCGTTCTAAAAGGTGAACGATTCAATATACTTTTTTTGTTAACTGGAACTAGAGCCTCCAAAGGCAACTCCTTAATAAAATCAACTGGGAATAAGTATTATGGGTGTTTTGGAGGATTTAGGCATGCAGACTAGTAAACCCACTCACAGATATTGATGTTAAAGTGCCTTTGGTATGGCTAAGGTAAGAATAGCATTTTGTTTGAAAAGTCAGATTAGAGTAATTCTATGACTAAACACAATAAAGTGTTCAACTATATCAAACCTAATTACATCCACATATTTTTTAATTCCCCAAAAATGTACTTATGATAGTTTTCAGTGGAAAGGATCCAGTTACAAAAATATGAGTATTTTCTTTCTTTTATTGAACATTTTCGTTCTGTGCTGGCCTCAGAAGAAGAATAGATGGTCTGTCTCTCAAGCCCGTGGCTACTCATATGATATGGAGCACTAGTCCCTTCCTTATGCTTGTTTGGCATGTTAAGAAATAGCTGTATGGTGCGGGGAGATCAGTGGCACCAATCTTAAGGAGTATCATGTGGAATGCACATCAACCCAACAGAACCATGGCTTCTGTACATCCCAACTCATAAAGCATATCAGTGCCCACATTCAATCAAGTCTTCGACAAAGAATTGTGTCTGATGAAAGAAGTAAAAAGGTCAGCATGTCATGAATGTTCATGAGGAAGTTACTAAACAAAGGCACCCAGTGTCTGGAAAGCTTTATGAGTTGGGATGCACAGAAGCTGGTGATTCATTATGGGTAAATGTAACTCAGAGACTGCCCTGCTCATGGACTCAAGCGATCACCATACCCATTTACAAAAAAAGGGACAGACAAGAACCAGGCAGTTACAGGCCCATCTCTCTGCTTGATGTTCCAGGGAATTGTACTGTCGGCTAATTTTGAACTGCAATCATGGGTGAGGTCCAAAAAATGTACAGACCCATTGCAATCCAGTTTCGTAAAGGGTTTAGGAATTATCCCAAACATAATGCTATTGAATTTGATCAAGGCACAGCAGGCAGAAAGATTGCAACCCCTGTACATGGGGTTCATTGACTTTAAAGCAGCATTTGACTCTGTTGATCAAGATCTGCTGTTTCAAAAATTGGAAGCACATGAGTGCCCGACCTCACTTCTTTCCCTAATTATTTTGTTTCATTCAAAAACATTGATGCGGGTCCGCATTAGTCTAGATTGGAAGTTGTCACCGGAAACTGAAACCCAACATGGCCTAAAACAAGGTTGCGCACTGGCAGTGTTCTTGTTTAATTTTTTCATTCTTGACTTAGGACATGCATTTTTGGATTGTAAGGGAGACCCTCCTAGGATTGGCGAGCAGCATATCCCTTACCTGCTATACGCGGATGACCTGGTATTATTGTCACAAACTCTGCAAGGTCTACAGCGCATGTTAGCAAGGTTAGGGGATTATACTTGTGGAAACAGATTGATCATTAATGTTGCTAAATCCCAAGTTATATCTTGTAGCTCCACGTTGGCAACTAGGAAGGTATACCCATTGCTCTCATGGTCGATACAGGAAACTAAGTTGGTAAGGGCGTCCCAGTACAAATATCTGGGAATCGAAATTACTAACAGACAATGCAAGGGAGATGTGGGTACAATGGGTCAGAACAAATTATTGCAATTGATCTTCCAGTCTAGAATTCTAATTAAAAAATTTGGTAAATTCTCCCTGAAATATGTGTTGGACTTTTATAAAATGAAAGTGGTCCTGATTATGCTTTATGGGGTGGAGAGTAAGCTGTTAGACAAAATCCATCCATGGGAGGCCTTAGATTCAAAGTACTGGAAGGAGATTCTAGACTTGTCCAAGGCGGTGCCGATTGTGCTGATACGCTATGAATAGGGGCTGTCATCTCTGTATGCACAGGCAAGTTGGAGACAATGTGCATTGTTACGTAAGTACTTGTTAGGTGTAAATAGTGGCACAATTCTAGAGGTTCTTGCTTCTGCCTTGCTAAAATCTAGAAACACATTCCCGAGGAATTGGTTGAAGTGTGTATTGAATTACATGGTGGACGCAGATGTAACAGTTGAATTGTTGTTACAAAATCCGGTTCGCGCTAAAGTGAAGAGCTATCGCGCAGACTGGGCTAGGACACTATCTAAGTGTATACACTACAAAGACTTCAACATCTGGGCTTTTGGTGTAAAGCCTTATGGAATGATGGCCCAATACTTGGTGAAATGCCTGTCGCCGGCTATTCGGGCTGAGTTCCTAAGGTTTAGATTTAATTTATGGGGCACTCGCGATGTATTGTGTAGGCGCAAATTGATTACTACAGACCGAAATTACTGTAGATACTGCTTAGATGCACGACAAAAGGAAAATCTTCAACACTTGTTGGTCAATTGTCTGATTTTAAGGACGGTTCGGGAAAGATGTTTTCAGAATGTACTAGCGTTCCACACTCAGGTCTCAGGAGAAAAAAATGGCAAATCCTGTTCTCAACTCCAAGAGAAAGAGTTCAGATTGCAATAGTGCAATTTCTGAGACTGGTTTTTCCAAGGGATGAAGACACTCACCATGATCCGCAGGGTTAACTCATTAGTATAAATCAATGATGCTGTGCCTAGCAATGGTGGGTGTTCTTAAGTGCTAAAGCTCTCCTCGGGGTTTTGCCTCTTTTTTTTAATGTATTATTTGCGGATTAAGAGAAGTGTGAAGTGGTATTATTTTATTATAATTGTAGCATATTGATGTATAAATTATCTGAAGTGTAAGTTTAAATGAAAAGTGTTTCTTTTGTATGTATTTTGTATGTATTTTGTATTTGTTTAAAATATTTGAAAAGTTGTGTATCGACTAAATCAAATTAATAATAATAAAAAAAGATTCATTATGGGCTGGTCTGAGTTCCTTGTTGAATATCCGGATTGGGTAATTGAACAGCTATGTTTGGATTTGATCCTTCAGTGCATGGTGGTTTGCTTCTATGCATAAATGTTTGTTTTGTGAATTCCAGGGTGTGGTGCCAATATAGAGACCACTGTCTTTCCTTTTGAAGTCAGGAACAAATACTACCATGGAATTACTTGATCCGAGATTTATGGTAGGTTTGTCATGCCAAAATAATCATTGTGAAGGAGGCTGGGCCCTTTCCGTAGTAAGCATGTTGGTCAATGTAGAGGGCTTTGAAGTGTATTATAAGTTTACTGGGAGCCAAAGCAGCATGCAGAGTGCAGAGGTGATGTGTTTGAAGATTCTCATCCTAAGGAGTAGTTTGGCTGCCGCTGTTTATGCTATTTGCAATTTTACCACAAGGTATTCCGTGAGGCCAAAATTATTGCTATTTCCGTAATCTTTCTAAGACAAGTTATATAATGGACATGATCATGTTGGTGAAAGGAAGGTATGTGATCAAGCACTGTAGCATGCAACGTTAAAAGACATAGATCTTCTGGGTAACCTGCAACTTTAATCACTTCAAGGTAGTGAGAAGGATCTGCTTGCAGAAAGGATTGAAGGTGGTTAGCAGTGGAGCCAAGGATTGAAGGTGGTAAGCAGTGGAGCAGCAGGTACTAGAGGTGGAGTCCTCTTGTAGAGGAACAGTGTGGTAGTCCTTTGTTTTCTAGATATTCTTGGATGACTAGTATCTTTTGTTTAAGTGTGTCTTGATTTGATTGCAGATTGCCATGATTTTAATTGATTTGATTCTGTTAAACTCTTCCTTTGACACTGTTGTGCAGAATCAATGAATCTGGACTAGTGTACTTTTTTCCATTTATTGATCTGTCCGCTGTAGATATCTTGCAGTTGATGGTAAGCAAATCTGTCTGATCATATGTTTTTTTTTTCTTCGAATCTTCTCCAATTTCTGTTTCTTTTTCTTCAGCAGTGTAGTTTTGGTGTTTAGCATTTAATAACATTTTCTATGACTTTTGGAAAGGTTGTTTTGGGATGATCACATATAAGACAAAGTCACACCAGATAGAAATGCTGTGGAGTTCTTCATCTGGGGTGGTTGATGGTCTTTTTGATGTGCTGGTTGGTTTGTTTAATTTCAGTATTTCCAATAAGACATTTTCTTCAATTTTAAACAGGACCTGGAAAGGGTCCAAGGACCTAAAGAGGCTTCTTGTGCAGTAGAGCTTCTGTGAAGATTGTGGGAAACAGACTATGACAATGTTTCCATTATAGAAAAAGCCATCAAGCATGTCCCCGGCTTCATGGGTAGCACCCTTCACTAGTTGTTTGAGATATAATTTAGTGAGATTCACTGTAAAGAATTCTGTGATGGGATTGCCCATATTTATGAACCTACCATTGAATAAGCCAGTTATAGTCACACACTAACGGTACACTGATAGTTTGGCAGCTGAGTCCATGTGTTTATCTTCAAATGTTGGGATGTAGAAGACTGGTCAGTAGATGAGGTGCGTGCTTAGTGAGGAGGTGTGAGTGACAAGGAGATAAGTGCAAGTGGCTTGCAATGGGGGATATTGTCATCAGAGGGCACAAAGACTTTGATAGTATCTATGTGGACTAAATACATTCCTCTACCAGTCTTCTTAGAGTGATTTGATCATTTAATTTTGTATCTAGCTGGGATGCTTTCATGATTCACTAGTGATTAATCATCAAAGGAAGGTTTCTTGACAGCAGATCAATTTTGTTTTCGGATAGAGGCCGAATATGTAAGAGAAGTGTTCGGTGATTGATCTTACTTTGATCAGAATGCATCAGGTGCCAACCACATTACAGTTGGGTGCATTTGATGGGAGGATTGTTGGTGGTAGGATCATAGATGTTTTCAGTAGCTTCCCAGGACTCGTGGGTAAGACTTTCAGAGTCAAGGAGGCTGAGAAGGTTCTTCCTGTGTTTAATTGGCTTGGGGGGCAGCTCCTGTGTGTCAGTTGTTCCTTTGACTCCTGGAGCCAGTCCTGGTGCCTCTGGCGCCAGTTTCATATGCTGTAGGGAAGACACATAGCAGGTTTGCTTTCAATTATAAATACAGGAACTTTAAATCCAACATGGAGGCCATGGTATAGCTCAGTTCTTAAGAACCAAGCCATGCGGTCTAGTTCTTTAGGTGTGGCTGGGCCTGAAACTACTTTGCCTGGAAATACTTTACCTGGGCTATTTAAACTACACCCAAACAGCAAAACATGCTTTGCGCTATTCTGCATCTAGCAGCGTGACGCTCACCATGTTCGGCTCCTAGTCTTCAGCAGCTCCCTGCAGTCCTGCAAGAACAATAACAAGACTACTCTGCCTTACCTGTGAGTACACAATCCAGCATCTAGCATCTCAACCATCCCTTGCCGGAAGACCGCAACCTGTGGAAATAAAGAGAGAAGAAAAGCATCAATATCACTCACCTGTGAATGCTAGCTTGAGGAATTCCTGCATTCTGCTGTTGCAGCCTCCGCTCGAACATCACAACCTGAAATAACAAGAAAGGGAATAATATTAAAACATGCACGGTTTCAGAACATCAAATTTCATTATTCTTACCTGAATTTTGTCGCGCTACGTTGCGCTTCCATCCAGAACACCACAGCAGCATCCTGCAAGGGAAAGGGAGAAATATTCAGGTTTTCTTTCAACATTTAACAAACGCGCTGCGCTCTATGCATTACTCACCTTAACGGATGCATGGGCCCAGGTTTCATCGTTCTCTCGTCCACTCGTAGCTCCACAGTGGCCTGTGAGGAGAAGAAGAAGAGAACACAGGTTAGCTTTAAATAGACAATAAAAGAATGCAGCGCTTCACGCTTTCTCATACCTAAAGCGTGCATCTCCACCCGGCACGCCAGGACCAAAAGAATTTCACACCTGTAAAACCGGAAATAAAGACATTAATGAAACTTCTGCAAACCACCATATAAGAGCAGACGAAGACTGATAAAACATGAAGCCTACCTGTCTACAGCAGACCTGGGGTCACAGCAGGCCTGGACATGAAGGAAGGCACACTGCACCAGTGAAGTAACTCAGTCGGAGCGCCAGCAACCGGTAAGAGCCCCTGCACAAGAAACGCAGGAAGGATAGCTCACCATACTCAAAAATAAGGTGAGAAAGACACAGTGGGAGGGGGATTGGATTGAGGGAGGTGGGAGATTCATCCACTAAAGACAGTTATAACAAATACTCCCTCCTGTATTGCAAATTCATTATTTCCACGTTGGGCAACTACTTATCAAGGGTTCCAGACCTCAGAGTTTTCCATACGCCCCCGGGGTTATCAGGTGAGCATAACAAAAAATTGAAGCCTTACACCGTATCCACCTGGGAGTCATGGAGACATCTGAAACCGACCAGTTAGCTCAGCTTTTGGGACCATTATGCGCCAAGGTACATTCAGCCCGGCAAGAAACCAATGCTTTGAAAAGGGAATTGATAGTCATGATAAACCGTACTGATGAGCTAAGCAAACAGCTATAACAATCACAGGATTGGCAGGCTCTGTTGGCCCGATTTGCCCCACCATTTGCAACACCATCATCAGTCAACCCAATACAGATAACGCTACCGGGAGCAGTACCTCTGGCGATTTAATGGAGACCCCAAAAAATATGCAACATTCATGAACCAGTGCCGTCTTCATTTTCTTTGTGGACCTGGGGCCTTCCCAAATGACCAGTCAAGGGTGGCCTTCGTTTTATCATATTTTAGTGGCAGTGCTGCGGACCGGTCGGTACCTTAAGTGAGCCAGGATGACCCATTACTGCAGGACTTTAAGGGTTTTCAACAGGAGATGGGAAAACTATTTGCTCGACACTTGCATGGGCAAGCCTTAGATTACAAACTCCTGTCCCTCCGTCAAGGAAATCAATATTTGCTGATTTATATTGCCGCTTTTAATAAACTTGTCATTGAAGCAGGATTGCCTGAAGAGAAAAGAACCACATTGTTTCACCGGGGCCTACGAGGACATTATGACATTTGTGATCAGACCTCTATATAAGGTGCGTATTGTGCCTTTTTATGTTTCTAATTGTAGCCAATACGGATTATTTCATTTTCTACTGCGTACCGTGAATGCTGTATTTATTCATTTAAAAAAAACATACTTTCCACCACTAGATGGCGATGTAGCGTTTCTTTTGTCATAGCCTTTCTTATGCATTATAATTTCCAACTGAAAGACCACAAGTCCCCTTGCAAATGTGTGACAGTTAGAGAGCAACACAATAAAGCATGCAACCTGGGAGGACCCCCACGTGCTCCTCTGCTAGTGGCTCCAATACTGCTGCATAGATTTGCATTATTGCTGCACTAACCCTCACCCAGTCTTGTAACACTGTATTTGTCAGGCCGACATAGTCTCACCAGCCAGTCAGTGCACCAGAGATTCTACTATAGCGGACTGTGGTAGAACCAACATTAGATTTTCTCCCCTTTTGCTCCCAGCCACTGAAGTTGCTTGGGCCGTGCAGAGTGCGTCCCCACACTCTGCAATGTCCTGTTTTGCTGTAATATTGAGTCTTTCATTGCACACCATCTGCCATTTTCACACTTTCTCGGACCTTCAGGATCTGCAAGAAGTGGGTGTTTCAGGCTCAAAGGAGAGAGCAGTTAACTGATTGTAACATTAAAGCTGCACTAGAACAGTCTTATTACAACGGTTAATGAAGGTAGATGCCCCTACACAAGTAAGTTTGACACTCCTCCACAGTTTCTGAAGTTAGTGCCTCCCCCAACATTAGAAGGGTTAGCCCACCCCTACATTTTAGCCTAGGTGCACTCCTGGATGGGTGCACTTGCATGTTGTTAGGCAGAGAGGTGAGCCTTTCCCCGAAACTGGCAGCGTTAAAGTTTTACTGTGTTTGTTCAGAAAAATGTACTTGAACAAACGCAGTAAAACTTTAAAGCTGTTACTTTCAAGAAAGTCCTCCATCACCTCTCTGCATAATGCGCTTTAAAATATACTAATCGATAGTTGGTCCCCACACCAGACCATGGGGGCAGGTGGGTAGAACAGTGGGGGCATAGCCTCCAAGTTTGCCATGACTATTTTAGTGGCCCCTCCCATCACAACTTAATCCCCCCCGAAATGTAGGTTTTGTTGCACCCCTGCATGGGAGGGAGGTCAGGTAGGTCGGCTCACTCTCACAAGCCACCAGCCACCCCCACCGCTCCCCTCACAGTGCTGAAATAAAGGGGCAGGAGCCAACACGTTTGCAATAATTCCTTTACTTGCTGCACCATGGCCTGTTGCAAACCTGCTCTGTAATGTATCATTTATAAAGTTATGCTGGCTGTAGTAAGACATGCGCTTGCTGGTGGGCTATACCACGAGGGATGGGCCGTTACCCATGCAGGGATGAACGGTTCCATTACTCTGCATCAAAGATGCGGGGCAGCCCGGGAACTGAATATATTTGCCATTAGCACATGCTGGGAGGCCATGTGCCACTGGCACATGCAGAAAACAGATGCTCAGTTAGCATGTGCAGAGAGGAGATGTGCTGCTGGATGTGTACAGAGGCTATGCCAATAACATGTGGAAAGGTAGTATGTGTTCTTACATAGTACTTTTAGCAAAATTCCTTCAGCTTTTAAGCACTGTGGTAACAGTTATTATCCCAGTTCCAATTTTATTACTGCAAAACCAAGCAGAATGCCAGGGGAGCATTGTTGGGCATTGTGGTGGGGGCTGGTGAGGATGAGTTCGAGTCAAGCTGAATAGGGAAAGGGGAGGGGGGAAATTGTGTACATTTGACCCCAGTACATTTTGTCCATTTCCAGCACTGATAGTAACTTGTGTGAACGGTCACTCTTCATTATTGCATTTCTTGTAAGAAAGAAGCTACTCCACTGCGGTCTTCCCTCTGTGCCACACCCATCAAGGCTGCGTCAGCCCTCCATGTAATTGGAACTTGGGAAGTGCAAGTCGCCCTCCTGCCCGGTAGCTTTCCAGCCTTTCTTTGGATGCAACGTTAGCATGTGCTTTGCCAACATTAGCCTGTGCAGAAGGGAGCCCTGCCATTAAGACTGGCAGAGAGGAGATGTGCCATTATAGCAAGGGCATAGGGGATGCTACGTTTACACTCGCAGAGAAGAAATATCCCCTATTACGTACTTAGTAAAGATGTGTCATTTGTATGTGCCAAGAAGAGATGTGCCATTAGTATGGAACAGAAGTGCAGTTGGCATGCAGAGCCGAGATGTGCCGTTAGCATGTGCAGAGACAGGATGTGGAGTTTGCACATGCTATCTGCACATCCCATTGCTGCACAGGATGTGCAGTTAGTATGTGCAGAGAGGGTATGACCCATTAGCATGTGCTTAGAGAAGGTGTGTTGTTAGCATGCACATCTCCTCTAGCATGCATGTATAGAGAGCTGTCCCACTAGTATGTGTGCAGAGAAGATGCACCATTAGCAGACGAGAAGAGATGTGCCAATAGCATGCACAGAGAAGAGATTTGAGGTCACTATGGGTAGAGATATGTCCTGTCAATGTGTGCAAATATCAGGCTTGCTAAACAGAACGTGTTCTATCAATGTCTGCTATTAGCATATGCATAGAGATGTGCTAGTTAGCATGCACACAGTGTAAAGGTGCACTTTACACATGCAAATGACACAAATTTGCTCTTCAAATGCTAACCGCACATCTCTGAAAATGCTGAAAGGAGATGTTCCTTTACCATGTGCACAGAGTACGTGTCATACTCGTTAGTATGTGTCAAGAGGATATGAGTAGCTAGCATGTTCAGGGAGGATGTATGCCATTATCAAGTGGAGTGATGTGCTGTTACTATGTGCTCAGACGGGATGTGCCATTTGCATGTGCCGTGAAGGGCTCTGCGCAAGCCAGACAACTTTGACCTACAACTCTTTTGGTCTACGGGTCTAATTTTACGTATGCATTGGGTATATGTGTTGGATACGTTTTACTCTCTTGCAGAGGAGAAAACTCATTTTTACTGTCTTGCTTTTGCATTCACTCTCTAATTTGAAAAATCATGCGTAAAATACTCCCACCTCAAAATCTTAACTGGAGCACTGATTGTGGTGCAGTTGGATCATAGATTGCAGGATCAAAGAACAGATCGAAATAGATTTGAAAACCGGGCCGTGTACGTACGCTCAAAAGGCAGTGTTCAACGTTCACCAGACAATACTGCAGAACCATGCAGATCGGGGGAGTGTGACACCATTTAACCAAGATTGAAAGAGACAAAATAAGGCAGCTACAGTTATGCCTGTATTGTGGTAAATCAGGCCACTTACTCAAATAATGTCCAGTGAAAACTCCAAGGAATGTAGTAGGCGCTGCAGAGAAAGAAGATGATGGGAAGGAGTCCGAAAAAAATGAGGCCCGGCAAGCGTAGAGGTCCATTTGTCGAGCGAGAAGGATTGTCGAACGGAAAAATCATATTGTGCCTCCTATACTGTATGAATATATGTATATTGGCCTACGCCAAGCTGCTCATAAGCCACTTGCGAGGAAATCCGCGTTGAAAGGTCTTGACCTTAGATCAGTGTAAGCCACCATTTTAGATCTATCCGCCATTTTAGGGTCTCCTCTTTAAAGTCATCCTGTGTTCTAAGATGGTGGACAAGGTCATTCTGAATGTAACATGGCCGTCTTGACCTCTGTGCATAAACTAATGTGTAACTTGCCTGCAGGCCACATGTTAGGGTCATGAACTGAGACCTTGTCCTTCGCTGACCTGTGTGTAGAGAATTACTTGCTCCAACAAAGCTAATCCATGAGCATATGTTAAACACAATGTATTCAAATACCGAAAAGTGAACACTTGTTTGACTGCATTGTATAAAACTGTTTAAGAAGGCTCTACGAGAAATCCTAAAATAAACTCTTGCTATTGTAATCTGTTAGTGAATATATTAAAGGTAAACCCTAAATGTATAGATGTGTAAACTCGGCACAAACCCTAGATCCGTAACGTATTAACTTGCATTAACTTGGAAGTGGGTTGAACATCATGATTTCAAGGGTATAAAAAGTGCGACTATTCTAATGTACAGCCCCACTCACTGAGCACACTGAACCGAACTGGAGTACGCTGTGTTGTACTGAGGGCCGATAGCTATCTGTTGCTTTGTCCTTTGAAACTGTTCAGTATAAAATAAAGATCTTTTTATGTTCCTTTGTAACCCGTGTTTGGTGCATTTCCTTTTGGGGTACTCAGCCTCGATATCTTCTTTTTTTTTCACAGGATGAGTCACAGACCTCACATTTTGCTCTACCAGTAATCTTGATTAATCATTAACGACCGTCGCTGACACATGCCATAGAAGCATATATAGACAGCAGAGCAATTGGAAATTACATAGATCAAGATCTGGCAGTTGAAATGGGGCTTCCCCTATGCACAAAATCAACAACCAAACAGGTAACTACTGTTGATGGTAGAGAAATCGTCTCTGGTCCAGTAACCCAATGCACAACAGAATTAACACTTCTCTGTCAGGATGGACATCAAGAAGCTATCGCGTTTGACTTCATTAAAGCTCCTCAATTCCGGTTGATTTTAGGGATGCCATGGTTAGTAACTCACAATCCTTACATAGATTGGCGTGCAAAAAGATTGGCCTTTTCTGACGAATGTGCTAGCACTTGCTACCCAAAAACTATACCACAATCAAATCCAAAAATATCCGTTCAAGGAATAGCGTCAGTGGTTTTGGGAGCAACGGATACCTTACCAAAAGAATATCAAGATTTTCTGGATGTTTTTCAGAAGGACCACGCCAACACTTTACCACCACATAGACCCTACGACTGTCAGATCGACCTTATACCTGGCGCACAAATTCTGTGGTCGAATTTATGCACTCACTGAAACCGAAAATCTCCACTTGAAGTCCTACCTGGACCAATACCTGGCAAATGGGTTTATCCGCCCGTCTAAGTCACCAGCAGCCTCCCCCTTATTCTTCGTACCGAAGAAGGAAGGAGATTTGAGAACTGCTGCACACTTAATGAAATCACAGTAAAAAAATGCTATCCTCTGCCTCTTATCCCAGAACTTCTGGACCAAGTCAAGGATGCAAAAAAATCTACACCAAATTAGACCTTAGGGGAGCATATCACCTTGTACGTGTGAAAAAAGGGGATGAATGGAAAAACGCATTTCGCTCCAAGTATGGCTTGTATGAATATCAGGTAATGCATTTCAGGCTTTGCAATGCTCCCGCAGCATTTCAGTATTTTATGAATGACATATTACGATAATTAATTATTACGTCTGTGCCCTGGTCTATGTTGACAACAACCTGGTGTACTCTTGCTCTGAACAAGATCACATCAAACATGTCCGCTCAGTCCTTGCAAAACTTCGCCAGCACAAACTGTATGCGAAACTCTAAAAATGTTCCTTTCATGTCACTGAGGTTGAGTTCCTCGGTTTTGTCCTCATGCTAAAAGGAGCCAGGATGGATATGTACAAAGTAGATGGCATCCTTAATTGGCTGTCACCTTCATCGCTCAAAGGAATCCAAAGCATGCTCGGCTTTCCAAATTTGTATCGCTGATTCATCCCAGGTTTGTCACAGATAGTGCACCCAATCATTTTGATACTACGAAAAAACAACAAGAAATTCAAATGGACCGAAGAAGCAGAACAGGCTTTTCAGGAACTCAAGAGAAGATTCCTCTCTGAGCCGATATTACGACATCCTCGCCTAGACCTCCCTTATGTAGTGGAAACAGATGGCTCCAGCGTGGCTATGGGAGCCGTTCTCTCTCAAAGAGATCCAGAAAAGGGCCAATTGCATCCCGTGTCTTTTTGGTCACGTAAATTCTCACCACCAGAACTTAATTATGCCATCACAGACAAAGAACTGTTAGGAATAAAATCAGCCTTCAAAGCCTTTGCGGCGGTATCTATTAGGTGCCAGACATACCATCGCAGTAATCACAGATCACCGGAAACTTCAATACCTAAAGTCAGCAAAGGCTCAATCTTCACGACAACTGCGAGGGGCTTTATTCTTTGCAGAATATGATTACATAATCACATACCGACCGGGAGTTCGGAATGGTAAGGCCGATGCCTTATCTCGCATGGGGGTTGAAGAAAAAACAAACATTACCCCGGACCCTATAGCCATATTTTCCAAGTGACAAATTATTGGGACTTACTACCACATTGACTCTAAGTGAACTTCAAGATAAGATTCAACTCTTAATGAACCCAAGGCCTTATAAAAATGGAACTCCGAAAGTGAACATCATACAGTGCGGGATGGATTACCCTACATCAGAGGGCAACTATATCTACCAAATAAAGAACTGCAAGAGTTGGTCATATCTGATTATCACAATTCCTTGATTGAGGGCCATCCCGGAATTGCTAAGACTCTAGCCAAGGTTAAGTGAAATTATTGGTGGCCAACCTGGCGTAAAGACATTGCTCAATTCATTCTATCTTGTGCGGTATGTGCACAGAATAAATCTCAAAAGCAGAAGCCAGCCGGCCCTCTTCAACTACTGGATATTCCTCTGGCTCCCTGGCATACTCTCTCCTTTGATATTATTACAGACCTACCCCCCAGTCAAGGATTTGACACCATCCTAGTGGTGGTAGACCTGTTCTCCAAAATGGCACATTTCATTCCGTTCGAAGGCCTTCCTAACACTACCGGTTTGGCTAAGGTATTTCTTGAACAGATTATAAAATTGCATGGTTTCCCATGAATCATGATCTCAGATCGAGAAAGTCAATTTGTGCCTAATTTCTGGAAGAAATGCTGTACAATGGCAGAAATCGACATTCGATTATCTACTAGCAATCACTCTCAAATGGATGGACAAACAGAAAGGACAAACCAGGCATTAGAGCAATATCTACGTTGCATGCTGCATCAAGTGGAAGAGAGTTGGAAGGACTTATTATGGATAGCGGAATACGCATACAACAACTCCATACTTACCAGCACAGGACAAAGCCCTTTCTACACAATATACGGAAGACACCCACGTATCTCTGAACTAGATTCCCCCACAACCTTGGAAATGCCAGTGGTCAAGACCTTGCACACAAGTATAACTCAGGCCTTCAGAAAGGCAACCAAACAATTACAGCAAGCCAAAGAAAGACAAAAGACATTTTCTGACCAACATCGAAGAAAAGCTCCTGATTACCAAGTTGGGGACGAAGTCTGGTTAGCATCAAAACATGTGCCCATGAAAGGAACCCAGAACTTTTGTCCAAGGTATCTAGGACCCGTCACCATCATATCAGTAATTACTCCAGTGGCCGTCAAATTGGCCTTACCACCAAGCATGCAAATTCATCCGGTGGTCCATGTATCACTTATAAAACCTGTTCAGCCCGGGACCCGAGTCAAGACACCACCAAAACCAGTGCTGGTCGATGGAGAGCCTGAATTTGAAGTTAAAGACATCCTGGACTCAAAACATACCAGATCCAAATTATACTATTTAGTGGATTGGAAAGGGTACGGCCTCAAGACAGAACATGGGAACCAAGTGAATATATCCATGCACCGCGTTTGATTAAGCGATTTCAACAGAATCATCCCACCAAACCATGACCGGACAAGAAGAATACCCTGCTAGGGGCCTTGGGGGGAGTGCTGTCATGACCACTATTAAGGGCCACAAGTTGTGCCACAAGCAAACACCCACAATAGCCCTAAGGGCCTTAAAACTTCCACAAAAGGGCTCCTTGAGCCAGTCCTGGCGCCTCTGGCGCCAGGCTCATAAGCTGTAAGGAAGACACATAGCAGGTTTGCTTTTAATTATAAACATGGGAACTTTAAATCCAACATGGAGGCCACCACATAGCTCAGTTCTTAAGAACCAAGCCATGCAGTCTAGTGCTTTAGGTGTGGTTGGGCCTGAAACTACTTTGCCTGGAACTATTTTACCTGGGCTATTTAAACCACAACCAAACAGCAGAACACACTTTGCGTTATTCTGCATCTAGCAGTGTGACACACTCTGTGTTCAGCTCCTGGTCTTCAACAGCTCCCTGCAGTCCTGCAAGAACAAGAACAAGATTACTCTTCCTTACCTGTGAGTGCACGATCCAGCCACCAGCATCTCAACCATCCCTCGCTGGAAGACCGCAACCTGTGGAAATAAAGAGAGAAGAAAAGCATCAACATCACTCACCTGTGAGAACTAGCTTGAGGAATTCCTGCAATCCTCTATCGCAGCCTCCGCTCGAACATCACAACCTGAAAAAACAAGAAAGGGAATAATATTAAAACACGAGCGGTTTCAGAACATCGAATTTCATTATTTTCACCTGAATTCCGTCGCTCTATGTTGCACTTCCATCCAGAACACCATAGCTGCATCCTGCAAGGGAAAGGGAGAAATATTCAGGTTCGCTTTCAACATTTAACAAACACGCTGCGCTCTATACATTACTTACCTTAACGGATGCCTGGGCCCAGGTTTCATCGTTCTCTCGTCCACTCATAGCTCCACAGTGGCGTGTGAGGAGAAGAAGAAGAGAACACAGGTTAGCTTTAAATAGACAATAAAAGAATGCTGCACTTCGCACTTTCTCTTACCTAAAGCGTGCATCTCCACACGGCACGCCAGCACCAAAAGACTTTCACACCTGTAAAGAAGGAAATAAAGACTTTAATGAAACTTCTGCAAACCACCATATAAGAGCAGACAAAGACTGATAAAACATCAGAGCTTGTGTTGTGGTTGTAAGAATGGAGCGGCATGGGTGGGTTTTGTTGGTGGGAATAATGAAGAGGTATGCTTATTTTTTGGTTTGGTGATGTGGAGGTTTGTGTGGTACTGTTCAGTGTGTATGCCAGATTTGACACTTAAAACCGGGTTCTTCTGTTGGGGAGAGAATGAATAGGAAGAACAGAACCTAAAAGAGGAATATGGGATTGCTATGGATAAAACTGGTGTTACACGATAATTTGTATTGTGACGCTGTGGGTTCAGCAGGAAGCCCACTGAAAATGATATTCCAAAGCTACGGAAGAATCTGGTTTCAAAGTGCAATTGAACTATCAGACATTATGGACAGGATTTGTGGCCCGCTATAATTGACTGCGTTCTTCTAACAGGTTTATTTGGTAATTCAAAGTGTTTGAGTCTGGTAGTGCAGTTAGTTATTTGGTATCACAGTCGATTGAACCCGTAACCCAATATTTAATGTGGCTTTGCTGTGAAGTCAGTAGGTATCTCAATGGTTTTTAAAGATGGCACAAGCTGATTGATGCAACTATCCCAATCTGTGGTCAAAGAAGAATTGATTTATTCATTCTATTGATTACTCCTCAGGCATGATTTTAGAAGTATCTATGGTATGGAGTGGGTAGGCAATGCAAACAAATTATAGAAAAAAAGCTATGCTATAGGATCAGGTAGAATCACTGTAAGTATGATAGATGCTGCTCTGCTATTCATTCATCAGTTAATAAGGAAGTAATTTGACAAAGCTATGCTATGGAGTCAACTGATATCGCAGTGGCTAGAAAAACGACACACAAAACCAAATTGATATTAGGAGTCCATGGATTCAGTCGGTGAGTATTCTATGCATTCAGTTGGCATCCCAGTGCAATTGTTGATGGGTTGAAGGCGGTGCAAGAGGAGGAACTGCTGTAGTTGTTCCAAGTGTTCAGACCAGGACCTCAAAATATAGATATAGTTATGCTACAGGATTCAGCCAGTAGCAACTAAGATGCAGATGGCATGAACTCAACTTGTGTCACAGGACAATTGATGTAGTTATGCTATTGGACTCATGGTAAAACAGAGAGACATATTGCTTTGTTACGGACTGAACATGTAAGCAGACTAGATAATAGGTGCAGTTATGCTATTTCTTCACTTCTTTCCACACTGGAATTAAATGCAGCTATGCTTTGGATTGAGGATGTATCAGTGGCAATTGATGATGCTTCAGCAAGTATCAAAAAGGCAAATAGTGTATTAAGCTTCGAAGTCAGCAGGCCTCACAATGTATTTGATGTAGCTTTACTAGTATAGCCTAATTAATAATGCTGTGTTGTGGATTCAACGTGTCATAACTAGTTGATGAGGACATTCTATAGATTCAAATGCCATTAGAGTGTAGCTGATTTTGTCTATGCTAGAAATTCAACCAGTGACATAGTGTAGATAGATTAAACTGTGCCATGGGTACCATCTTTAGCCAAGTGCCATTGAGCTAGCTATGCTATTGATTTGACAGATGTTGCTAAATTAATCAATGTAGCTATGGTATGGGTTCTAATGGTTACAGAGTGGAACACGATGTGGCTCTGATTTGAAATCCACTGTCACTGGCACTATAAAATAGATAGTACTATGCTTTGGGTTGAGCAGATAACAACATAATACATTAAGCTATGTTCAGTTTGAATCACACTGCAAGTGGTCTAGTTATGCTATGGATTCAGACAGGTAGCATAAGAGTGGATATAGTTATGCTATGGGTTAAGCGGGTAAGAAAAAGTAGCAGATGCTATGGAATGTATCTGTATCATTTACGAGTGATTTGGTTATGCCATAAACCCAAACAAGTTGCACATAGTCAGGTGGAGCCATGCCCTATGTTATGCAAGCAACATAGATGTAGTTATGCAATGGGTTCAAATAGCAACACAAGTCACGCAGGATATGTTAAGGGTTCATTAGGTGACACAATGTATCAGATGCAGTGGAACCAATTTCTATCACAGTTCAGTTGGTGTATCTATGCTCTGGGTTCAGCATGTTATCCAATGCAGCAGATACTGTGGCAACGGCTTCTTTCAGTTTTTCAGAGTGCAGTTGAGATATCTGTGCTATGGGTTGAGCAGGTCACACAAAGTAGCAGATGCAATTAAATCAATGTCTATCTCAATGCAATTCATGTAGTGATGCCATGGACTCAAATGGGGAGTGTAGAATTGATGTTAGATGAAAATGGTAGAAATGTAATGTTAGGTTCTCTCTTACCTGAAAGTTGTGAAGTCTATTTGAGGATAGGTGTTAGGGCTGTGCTAGGGCTGTGGTGATAGGTAAACAGAAGGTGTGTTTAGATCCTGACCTTCACTGGCTGCCCGAGCAGTGGCTGGGCTGTTTTTCTTTCTTGGTATGCTGAGTCATGTGACCCAGGAGACCATAAATTAGGCACTCTAGAGCATGATTTGTGGGGGATCTGCATTTAAATCCCCTCCAATGATTACAGGTTTGTCCCCCTTTATAGAGAGTCAGTCGACACATACATAGTCAATTGTTTCAAACATGGGTTCCATGTTAGCTGTCATGGGGGACACATATATGTTGACCAGGAGCATGGTAGAGTGTATTTTCCCTTTTCCCACCCCTACCTCAATGGCCAGCATGTTTTCTGAGTTGGCAAGCAGGTTTATGTCCTCCACTAGGAGGTTTTGCCTTATACCCATGATTAAACCACTGAAAGAGCGGCCACAGGGCCCTTTCCCACCAGCCTCTAAGACAACGTGTACCCAACTATATGGGCTTTGCTAGCCACGTCTTCTGCAACAATATTATGTCATACTTGCACAGTAAAATCAGCGAGTCATTTTATCCCAAGAAGTGAGTGTATCCTCGAATATTCCAAGATGCCAACTTTATAGTTCATTTGCTCTCCGTCAGGTTTTTCATCAGGAATCGTTTAGACCAATCCCAGCCCTGTGCGTCCTCTCTTATGGCTGGCTTCGGCTGTTCCCCACCTACCCCGGAGAGTGCACCCACCACGCCACTTTCTAAGACCTGCGCAAAGGACTGTGTGGCTGTTTGTTTCCTGAGGCGGACATGTGAAGGACAATCCACCTTGTAGCTCTGCCTCAGGATGGATTTCTAGTACAGTCTGATTTGGGCTGACACTTCCGGTGTCACACAGTGCACTCAAATGTAGTTTCTGCCCTCACATGCCACTGGTTTTACAAAACTGAAATCGGATGATGATAATAATCATAACGCTAGTACCTGGTTACAAATTGATAGGAGGTCCAACCTGTTTGTTGTTTTATCTGTAAACCTCTTGGGTCCCTGACCCAGGGTGAATACCTTTTCCTCCAGGCTCATGGGCTTTCCGCCCTCCACCGCCTCTCTTATTTCAGTGGCCGGCGTTAAGGCACTCTTACATTGAGTCAATGTAAACTGTTGTTGGTTTGCTTCATCCATAGGAGGTGGCATCGGCTCTGGTTTTCTAGTATTGTGTGTGGCTGGTGCAGTCATTGGGTCTTTACTTCCAGCATGTTCTACATTGTTTTGACCGACACCCGCTAACCAATTTGTTAGTGTGCCTGTAGATCTCCTTAGCCGCTTTTGTTTCCGGGCATCTTTCCTCTTTACTTTATTTTTGTTCCATGCATCGGAAAGAGATGATATTGGAGTTTAGGTGTGCCGGGGATAATGTTTTGATTAGTACTGAGGAGACAGCATTTTGGCTCACTATGTTCCAGGCTTTTGCATGTTTAACCAACCTTTGTTCTTTCCTTGTCATATAGATTGCAGGTTCTGGCAAAAACTCCTCCATTAGAATCAATACTTTGGACCACCCTCGATTACGCTGTCGCTTTGGGGTTTGAGCAACAGGTGACCAAGCTTCTGACTGGTCTGTCTTTGTGCGAGCTGATAGAACATTTACATAACCCGACATGTTTGCTCCTTCCTCAAGGATGTCTAGTGTCCTGCCCTGTTTTTGCACTCCTTCGAGGATTACACCACACAACTTCAACATCAGTTTTACTGCAAAGTGCACCACGTCTGTGGATGTTTTATCACTGTTTGTGTGGCCAGACTCGTCACAACCACTGTGGATGCTCGGGTCTGCTTCCTCTTGTAACGAGATAGGAAATAGTTCAGGAAATACAGAGAGCTGCTTGCTCAATTCTTGCAGGGCTGGTAAACCTGGGGGGAGGGGTGGGAGGGAATGTATGTCCCATTTCTGTAGGTGGTTCCGTGGGCGGGCTGTGGCTCCCTATTTGATTGGTGATGACAATTACCCCCACACTAACCCCTGTGGCAGCATGCAGCAAGTAACACATTGCCAACAGCAAATTAATGTCAACATCTCCGAAATCCGAATTAGATCTATTTAGGATGGTGCCTCTGGCTGCATTTACTGGTGGTATAGCGAGCGCCTTCGCCCCTTTTTGAGTGTGGTAATAGTCAGTAATTTTGCCCTCCACAGCGTTGAAATATTGCTTTCACTTTGCGCCCCCCCCCCCCGCCCCCGCCCCGCCCCGCCCTTGCGGGGGAATCTTCATTTGCTGAAACTGGGATATTTCCCATGCGAGACGCTGCACGTGCTACTGTTTTACATAAGGGTTACCCATTCTGTTTTTTTTATGCATGATTTTATTTCAGCTTTACCTGGCATCCCGTTGGGGCAGTCAGGTCTCCATTTGTCGTTGGGGTGTGCGTCCCTCAGCACCTCAGCACCTCAGAAACTGTAACACTGTAACACTCTGCTGACTGCCTCCTAGGTAATATAGGGCCTCATTACGACTTTGGAGTTAGCCATGCCCTTAATAAGGGCATGGCTGCCTCCAAAATCGTGTCCAGGTCTGGGTTCCCTGAATGGGGAAATACAGGGCCATTCCGAGTATGGAGTGCCCGGTATTTCCTCCTTCAGGGAACCCTGGCCCGGTCCTTCCCCATTCCCATTGAGCCCTCATAGGGCTCAATGGGAATGGGAGGGAGCTAACAACGGGCCCATTATGAACGGGCCCGTTGTTAGCTCCCTGGTCCCCTCGCGGGACTCGCTATGGACGTCTGGAAAAACCAGACGTCCAGAGCGGGTCCCGCGAGGGGACCTTGTAATAGTGTGGAGTGGGTTTAACGGCGCCAGCACCATTGGCGGCGGCGTTAAGCCCATTCCGCACACGTTGTAATGAGGCCCATAGTGTTCACAGGTTTAAAGGGCCAGTACTCCAAATTCTTTCAGGGGTTTTGTAGCAAATTCAAGGCCAGTAGACAAACGCTGCACAGTCTACCATAACACTCTGCTGACTGCACCCCGATTGTTTGAACCATATAGCTCTTGCACTGACTTCTTATATATATCTCTGGCTTGGCATGGACTGGCAACAGATAAACAAGACAATTTATGGTGACCCCAATTTGATTCCCTGGATTGAAGTGATCCTGGACAATTGGGGCCCTCCTCCTACATCACAATAGTGAACCCAGTATGAGGATACTGACAGTGAAAATGATCTAGCTTGAACGAGGTTGTAGCATGCCTGAAACTTGTAACAGAAAATCAGGATATTCTCTTTTTCACAAGAAATGCACCCAAAGTGTTCTAAAATATGAAAAAAACAGAGGCTTTCTTTGCTTGAGCCAAGGGGGGAGGGCATGTTATGGTGGTATTACTATGCCCTGCAATGACTGTGTCCCACCTGGAGCACATACGAATTGGTCTAGAGCAGCTCTAAGTCACAGAGCTAACTGCAGTGACAGAAAAGTGCCAGTTTGTCCTGGGTGAGGTTATGTGATAGGCAGAAGGCACCTAGAGCCAGTGCATGGAAAGGTATGGTCATTGTGGACACATGCTATGTAGGAGCAATGTAAGGCCTTACAGTGTGCCTTACAGTGTTAAGTTAGATAATTTTAGGGAAACCTTATCTTGCTGACAGCTTCTCTGACAGGACTGCTGATGGTGCAGTTCAATAAGCCAGACCATAACACACCATGTTTATGGTCTTGGACTCCAAGACATCAGCACAGCTCCATGAGATCAAGACCTCAGTGAACATAGCCCAACACGATGTGAAAATGCCAGGACAACACGCCCTGGGGAGAATGGACTATGGATGGTCAGTAGGAAGTAAAACCTTTCTGGAGTAAGCAAGGAAGAGGTAACTATTGGTAATGACCCACATGTCTTCTATACATTTTTCTTCCCTCGCTGAATACAGCTCACCGCTAAAGTTTAAAGCCTTGCTGTTAATGCACACCCCATGTTTTGTCTCATGAATGGGGAACTCTTGCTTCCAAGGTAGAGCTTCTTTATGCAACAAATTTCTACAAACTGAGCCTTCACTGATTAACCTGATTTCCCTAAAATGTATCACCTATCTCTACCACTCTTCAGTTGCCTTTGGTTGCCCAAGTTAACCATGCAATGTGATATTTTTTTGCTATGCTTTTCACTTGAAGGACCATCTTTATTTTATATCCCTTAAATCAGCCCAAACATGCCGATCCACAGCTATTCCATGAAATCCTCAATTATTCAAGAAGAGAGTTTCGTTTCTATAGCAGTATAGAGACTGAAGCGTAATTGTGCTCCATTCTGCGAACCATTTTTTCAAAACAAATAAATGTTTATTCACATATCTTGTAACAAAAAGAGTAAGAAATGGTATTGCATATTCGAATTTTGTTAGTTCTGGAGGAATCTGCAGGCATCATCACTTCTTTCCCCGACATATCCTCTTCTCAAGTGCCCAGAGAAAGGCCAAAGCTACCAGATCCAGGCTCTGGGGGTGGATATGCGAGGGAGGACTACCTGGGTGGAGGAGAGACACCCTTGGGTCAGACACTGTATCCCCCATTTCCCTTTCATAATGAGTCAGCCATTCGCCAGGCCTTTATAGGCTATTGTCGGTCTATACCCAAATCACCCAGCAGAACCAGAACCATACATCCTCCTTTTAGTGGTACACTCACATACACACACCAGTTGGGTACTGGAACGAGGAGGAGGCAAGCAAGAGCAATGTGGAACTCGCAAACCAGCAGGGAGTGGTCTAGTTCTTTTTTAACCAATCAACCTGGTGGGAGGTTTAAAAGCAGACAGAAGAAGCATAATGGAGTGCTGTGGAAGCAGATTTGCGGACTGCTGTAAGACCACAGACCTCTCCTGGAAGTGGACATGGCAGACACAGGGCTCGAGAACTCAGAGACGATGCGGAGTGTATGCAGTGGGAAGCGAGACTGAAGGAAGTATGAGGCCTGTGGCGGACTACAGAAAGGAAGCCCACGTGACCAGGTGAAGCTTATGAAACAGGCCAGAGTTGAGAGTGAAGCATTGTGGGCAGGAGCGGAGCCACAGAGAGCCGATGAAGAGACCATACAAGGCATGGCACGAGAGAGAGAGAGCTTGGGGTGACTGGAAGCCTTGCTGGAGCACTGTAAGTACCGATTGGTGAATCAGCATAGGAAAGGGGAGCAGGTCAGAGCTGTGAAACTGTAAAGAATGCCGATTTGAATGAAAAGCAAACACTTCTGAATACTGACTTAAATGAAATCAAGCACTTCTGAATATCGCTCTGAATTGAAGCTGGCACTGTTGAATGCCGACATAGAAGCATGTATGAACGAACTCTGTGTAATTTGAGAGAACAAGCATTTGCAAGAGCCATAGAATCATCTAAAGAGGAACTGTGTAATTTGAGAGAACATGCACTGGCAAGAGCCTAGAAGCATATGAACCTGCATCAAGTCAATGGTGGCAAAATGAGCAATGGTAAAGCATCATGTGGATGGGAAATGAAAGTAATTTGAATGAAAAGCGGACACTTTTGAATACTGACTTAAATGAAATTAAGCACTTTTGATTATCGCTCTGAATTAAAGCAAGTACTGTTGAATATTGATCTGAATGAACGCATTTTATGGAAGTACAAGTTATGGGGTAACTGTGTAGCTTGAGAGAACAAACATTGGAAAAAGGCATAGAAGTCTATATAAAGGAACTGTGTAATTTAAGAGAACACGCATTGGCAAGAGCCATAGAAGCATATATGAAGGAACTGTGTAATTTGAGAAAACAAGCATTGGCAAGATCCATAGAAGCATATGAAACACCATTGAGTGAATGGTGTCAAAATGAGCAATGGTAAAGCATCATGAGGATGTGAAATTAAAGTAAACCAAGTACCATTGTGTAGCTGAAACAGTGGTAACCTGCACAGACAGGAAAAGAGGCACACAAGGTGTGTTGGTTGCCTGACCTGTAATGGGTGGACCATGTCGTCCGACAACTGTGCCTATACCGACTACACCCACATGTGGAAAAGCCACCTAGATTCCTGCAAAGAAGCTTGTGATTGAAATTAAAGGAGCTGTTTTAAGAACTGAAACTAAAGAAGGGTAAGTTGTGAAATTGGTAAAAGGTAACCAAACCAGAAGAGCTGAGACGTATTCCCAAGAGTTGTGTTTTGAAGAACTTGAACAACTTGAACGTTTGGGGAAGGGAATCCCCTTACATTGTGAACTATCTTGAATAGTACGGAAGGGAACCCCTTTGCATTGTGAACGATTTTGAATCTTAGAAAAGAGAGTCCTTGATAAGCCAAGAGCTGGAAGAAACTCTTAAATGCTATTTGAACACAAACATATGCGAGGGCAAGCATATGTTTTCGACACAGACAGACTTTAACTTTGGATTCTTGACACAGACCATCCTTAGATTTATTTAGGTAAGAAAATCCCACCTTAGCATATGGCAAGTTAAGCCTCCTACGAAAACTGATTTTATTTAATAAAGGTGTGAAGCCCAAACTTCAATTAAGTAGTCTGTGTCTACGTCATGATGACTTCACAGTTCACACATCTTATCTCAGAAATAATATAGTTGGATTTTTCAGTTTCTCATATTTTTATTCAATTTTCAAAGTCAATTTGAGTGCATTTGTGTCTTCTTTGATAATATGTTGTAGCTCTCTCTTAACTTTTATTAACTTGTATCCTCTTGGATAGGATGTCTTACATCTCTCTAGTCACGCTTAATGTTTGTCAGCTTGAATCTTCTTGAATAGAATGTCTTAGAAATCTCTATTTACTTTTTTCCCTACACGGTTTTGCCATTTTGGCTCATCAGGAGGACAAAAACATACTCAATGCAATTACCTTTGCTTAGAAAGACTGATCTAATGGATATAATGGACGTCAGTAGTGATAGTTACATGTGTTTGTGTGACGTGAAATTCTGAAGTCGACACATGTTTCAACCAAGTCAGTCTTTTTCAAGGCCATTATTGAGTAATAAAATGTTGTGTTCGAGTTTTGGATATGATCCTATTGGATCTGAATTGGTTAGTAATTGTGGTTTCCTTGTAGGCCAGTTCACTAAAGTTAAGTCATTGGGTTGTGCTGTTAAATTCCCAAGTGTTCTTGTGTTCACATGTTCTCATTATAAAGCTGGTCCCTGGTAGTTTTCTTCCTCAAAAGAGCACATGGGACGCCTATGCGGAACACACCATGCTTCAACATTATGGAAAAATAAAGACTACCAAGCACCTGCTTTATAATGAGAACATGCACAAGCAAGAACAATCAAACATTTAAAGACACAACCAATATTACTCAAATTTAGGGAAACCCCTCCCCCACAAAGAAACCATGATAACTGATCAATTCAGATCTAATAGGATCACATCGATGATTCAGACACATATATTATTATCCAATAATGACCTTGAAAAAGACTGACTTCGTTGAAACACGTGTTGCTTCAGAACTGAATAAAACAATATATAACAAATAACTCTCTTCTTGAATACTTGATGATGTTGGGGAATATATAAGACTCTATATATCTCTGAGAAATATGCGACTAATAACGATCTGCCACATTTTTTACTTGATGTGGAGTTGCCCGTTTGGGTACATTTAAACTGTATACCTTGCTTTTGCTCTGTGGTATTGGGGAAGCCATGCAATTTGTATGCACATGCAACAATCCTAATGTGATCAATTTATATAACAGCTAACCATGCAGAATGTACACAGTTTCATTGCCCTACCTTTACAGAGATCTGTCTTTATTTTAACTGTGACCGTGGTAGTATATTTCCCTTAATGGTTCACAAAGTGTATACAATAATGTTCTTAATACTTTCAAATTGAATTACCACGTCCTTTAGAGTCTACAGTCCTAAAAACACACTAGCTATTCCCCATTTTAGAGTCCAAAGGGGCTCCATTGGGGAAATAGAGTACTATCATATACCGTAATAACTACCACTGGGTAGACAATCAAGAACTAGCCCCAGAATCACACTAGAAGAACTTGTAGGATAGGGGGTATCGCACATGGATGACTGTTAGGATGGGCCACCTATGGTAAATGTAACAATTGAGAAAGCTCAGTAAGCGCACGACATCTTGGTAGATTTGCCATGCTATTCACCTAGAAGAGCCTGTAAGTACAGCTCATGGTCCTCTAGTTGCAATCAGTTGAAGCATAGACTGTCACTAACCATTTTATCACAGCTGCAAGAATTGACAGAAGAAGCCAATAGCTGATCGGGTTCACATACAACAGATCACCACTGAATCTGCCGGGTACGTATAATGCACTACACTGGTGGACACTGGCCGCAGGCATGGATACCAGCACACATCAGAATATAGCAAACGCTATGACAATTTTGGTCATGCTGGTCACATAATTCTCTGCCTACTTACACCAAACAACACCTCAACACCTCTGACATCAGTATGCAGCAAAGACCTATGAAGAATGTGGGCGCACTGAACAAATAGCGAGTCTCTATCACTCACACCATCTCCTGACTCCTCTCAGCACTCATCCACATGCCTGACCTTATGGGTTGCTCTCTACCGGAGCTTGGCCAGCCCTGCTAAGCCTTATATGGCCAAATGCACACACACACATTCTAATCTTACTCCTTGACCTCCAACACTCTAGACTTCGGTCACTGAGGGCATTCCCACCACCAGCGCATTGAGACTATAATAATGGTAAAAGGCGCTATAATAGTGACAACTACAATACATTACATTGGGCAATGCCACCTGTGAAGAATTCTGCGGATCCCTCACTAAAACTCTGCCTAAAGTCTCCACCCAGTTGGCCATGGAAAGGCAGACGGTTACCAGACATTTGGTCGAAAAAAATTGGTCGACCAGACAAATGGTCGAACCAATTTGGTCGAAAACCAAATGGTCGAATTTTTATTTTTTTTTATTTTCACCCCCTTTTTTTTATTTTGTTGGGGGGTCCCCCCCCAACCCCTGTTTTGTCTCTAAAAACCCCTTTTTTTAAAAAATGAAAACCCGAAAAATAAATATATAAATAAAAAAAAAAATTCTACCATTTGGTTTTTGACTAAATTGCGTCGACCAAATGTCATTCGACCAGTTTTCAGTCGACCAAATGACTGGACACCAAGGCAGACACTTCCTGATCCTGACCTTAGGGGTGGTGTACTGCTTGAGGATCACTGGGGAGGAAACAGGGCCCAGGGTGGTGAGATGTTCCCGTGGGATGAGATATGGTATTTGTCCTTTGAAAAGAAGAACATTCCAAGGTTGCTAAAACAGGTAATGGTGTATTGTCATTATAATGTATGTGAGCCACATATAGGATTTATGATGCTGGGCACACGTACCATGAAACCTGAGCCAGCCTTACTAATAGAAAGACCCTTCAGGGTATTTCAGGGCGCACACCCTCCTTATTCCCTAAGGTATAATGTCAATAAATCTACAAATATTGCCTTTTAGTAAATTGTCTTCCTCTGTAACAACAAGTGTGTTGGAGACGAGGTGAGAAAATGCTGTAAAGCCGTTGGTCTCAAGAGCGGGAAGGGCTCCTTAATCGAGCTGCCGGACCAGAGACACCTTCAGGTAGGATGGGTGTGGCTGCCTGTGAAACTAGAAGCTGCAGAAGTTGTACCAGAAGCTATGGAAGTTGTGAAACCCGTGGAACAAGGATCACAGAAGCCAGTGAGTTGAACCTGGCGTTTTGTCATGATACCCGCTCCCGGGAAGCCGGTTCAAGCCCTGCGTCCCCGAAAGCGGACATCCAGTCCCCAAGGAAGGACCCAGCAACCCCATATAGGGGCCCTTTGGACAGTGTCCTGGCGCCTATGGCGCCAGGCTCATAAAAGACATCAGTCCTGGCGCCGTAGGCGCCAAGCTCATTATGGGAGTGCTTGGGTGCACTTACCTGATGCAAACCATGCTGCAGGATCCCGGCCTCCTTGAGGCCTGAAAGGAACTACTTTACCTGTGGGACTAATTTACCATCCGGGCGTGGTCGGGGAAGGATACATACCTGATTGGAGGAAGGATACATACCTGGAACTTCTTCCAAGGCTATTTAAACCCCAACCGAACAGCCACGCGTGCTTCGCGTTGTTCTGCATCCAGCAGCTGGACGCTCACCGTGTCTGCTCCTGCATCCTGACTTCTGCCACGCCTGCCAGCATCCTGGATCACCTGCAAAGGAAGAGAAAAAGAGAACAGAAGGAAAAGTCCTTACCTGCTAAATCCGCATCCCGGAGACATCTCGCCGACAATCCTGAAAAGGAAGACTTTAATTTAAAAGCTCATTGCGTCGATCGCTGCAGCGCCGCATTCCACTCACCTTTACAGGGCGCCTCCATGTTCAGCAGTGATCATCCGGATTCGCAGTCACGCCCCAGCGCCTAGGGAGAAAAAGACCAGAACAAAAGGTGAGAGAGAAGGGAATAAGGAAAGCTAAATCTCCATGTTAAGACTTACCGTTGATTCATTCCCTCTTCATTTCGGGTCCGCGCCGCATCCTGGCATTTCCGGCCAGCGGCCCCTAAGGGGAAAAAGAGACATCAGCGTTAATGAGTGAATGAAAAGACATTACCAAAAAAACGCTCATTAAAGACTTACCTGATTTCTACAAGGATTTCACCTCTCATCTCGGGTCGGTGCCTGTTCCCCGGCATTCCGTACCCCGCCCCTATGGGGGAAAAAGACACTAGCATTAGTACATTAATACATGGACACAAGGGGAACCTCTTATCAAAAAAAACTTACCTGGAAGCCAAGCAAGTTTGGTTCTCACCAATCCGAAAATCCAGTGAAGTAACTGGATACCAACGCGCCCCTGCATCAGACGCAGGATGGAGAGCTCGTCCTTCCAGTCCCTAAGGTGAGACGCTACGAGAAATCACAGAAGGGTTTCGAGGAGGGTGAGAGGGGAAAGTGGGAGGCCGATTGCATTACCCCGCAGACAGTTAATCCCCTATTTTCACCTACAGAAGGATACTTCTGCGAGCCAGACAAGCCAGATTTGGGGGCCCGGTCCAGTCCGTCTTCCGAACCCTGCGCATCACCTTAGAAGAGGTCACAGCAGCGCGAACCAGGCCAGCGCCTCCGTGGGAGTCAGGTGAGCGTAACACGTTTTGAGTTCTTGCGCAAGCACTGCTGGCAACAGTATCCAGTTCAATCTTCACTTGCGTATTGGTAGAAGCGGGCTGCAGTTGTTTGTTGGACTTTTAACAATGGGACAATGGGAAAGTAGCACTCACGTGTGATCGGTAATTTCTATTTCATTAGCGTGAAAAGCAAATGCCGCAGTAAACCATTGTTAATCTCTTTAATCAGTGTAAACTGTATGAAGAAGGGGTCGCGTGTGCCTAATTTCACTTTTCAAGGAAAGAGTGACTTTTACATCTTTATTCATGCAAATGTTAAATGCTAAAGTGTTAAAACATTGTATCTACAATTGATGAGAGAGCAAGCATTGCCCAAGCCAAGAGTAATCCCCTATTAAGTCTGAGACCAGCCTTTCTAAAGGCCAGAAAACAATCCTACCAAGACTGTGAGCCCAATAGATATTTAGCCTAGCCTAGCATACAAGTGTGCAAGCATTACCTCAATCCAAGATAGTGGCACCAAGGCTTTTGGGTAATTCCTTGGCTAACGGTTGGCAGAGAGATGAAGGCAACGTTGGGGAAGGAAAACTTGCAGCTCATAATTTTGATTTGTAGTTAACACAATCTATAGTGCCAAAGACTTTGAACATAAGAGAGAAGTGGGTCATAAAGGCAAACATAGGTTGTTGTTGTGGCAGACAGACAACAGAAGCAAATTGGCTGCCCCTTTTTTAAGAGAGATATCCAGAGGAAGGGTGTCTTGCCTGATTGAAGTTGTTGAAGTGACTTAACGTGAATCTTGTCAGTAGTAAAACCTGTTTCAATCCCAAAGTACTGAAGCTGTGGTGGAATCACAAAACACTGAAGCTGTTGGTGGTACATCTTGGTGTCAGAAAATGCAAATCTTTAGTGGTGCAAGTGAAGTGAAGTACTGTGGGACAAAGGAGAATGTCCTTATGGTATACTTTAATATAAGTGAAGTTGTTGAAATTGTTGAAGCAGCAGTGCTGTGAAATCATCCAGACAAATGCATTGCAATTCTTAAGTTGTGAATAATGATATAATATCTGTTAACCAAGAACTGTGTGTCACTAACAACTGTGGAAGTTGCATTTCTTATGAACTGAGGCAAGCCTTCTTGAATTATGGGAAGTGGAGGCAAAGCAACATGGCTGGGAATACCATTGGTGCCGTTTTGAGGAAGTGGAAATGTCATATTTCACAAAGAAGAACAGACTTGCTATTGTTGGAATTTTGGTTAACAAAACTTTATCTTGACATTGGAACATCAAGAAATGATTTGAGACTCTTACCTACAGGGATTTCCTAGTTTCTTGTGTTGTACATTGGAACTGAATTCACATTGAATCCTGGGGAAGGGAACTTGCCCAGGTTATTGAGAGGTTATTAAGAAACAGAATGATATTGTTGTTATTCGAATTTCCATACATTTCCTTTGTATTTGATATTCAAGAGCGAATGTCAGACATCCTGTACTAGAGTATTTCCCTTTAGTTTTGTAAGGCTCGGAAATCCTTAGCGGAGTAGGGATAGCGAGGCATGTAATATTATTTTTACTTTAATAAAATTGCAGATTTGGAACAATTATCAACAGTTGTCTGCCTCGCATTCGTGACCCTTGACACACCATCATAAGTGCAGATATTCCCTCCACTTACATAGCACATATGGGTAGCAATACCTGTATTCGCGTAAAGTGGTAACACAGACAGCATTTCAACTCGTTATAAAGCCCTGTTTGTTTACTGACTGGGTAAACCCCCAGAGAAAAGTTATTGTCAGCTGATAGTTGTGTGTACATATGATATGTAACTGGGCATACGAGACACTGGAAAATATGGCATTCATGAAACTGTTGGTGCTTTACAAACACGATTCAAAAGAACAGCTAAGAAAACAATGGGTGGGAAGATTTCAAGTTGCTGTCATATGACTTACTGAGAGAAAATGTATATTCTTGAGATTGGCTTTAAAACAGCAGTGGTTTGGAGATCAAAATGAACGTGCGTGGTTTTCTTCGGTTGCTCATTTTATTTTATTTTGTCTCTCACAGTTACTTCGCAGGCGTGCACGTCTTCTCAATGTAATAGAAATGCTAGTGTTTCGCCTTTACCACAACCCTCCCCCTTACCCCCTCTCCTCCCGAGTCCCCTGGGCTACCCCAGTGCATTTCATCTCAAGACGCTCACAAATGGGGCCCTAAACTGCAAAGCGTCGTACACGTGATCAGGGTGCGCGCTCTTCGTTTGGCAAAGTGCCGCTAAAGGTTTATTCATTCAGCGCACTCTTTAGAGATGATTAACTGTCTTTATTATATTAAAGCAAACCCACAGCCATCTGCCAAACGCGATTGTGTCCAAGCACTGAAAACATTTCATGCGAAAACTCATTTTCAGGCTCCTAATTATTTTTCATTATAGTGGCAGTGTGGAATAGATTGGAATTGGACAGTAATTGCCAGGTCTGGGCAGTGCGGACCATTGCAATGGATCAGTTTAGATGAAGTGTGACAAGGATACATCTAGCTACTATATAACTTCCATTAGGCAACTTCCCCGACCCTGGTCATGTAAAACTTCATGGAGTGTGGTCAGCACAAGGTCATGATAACGGATCTCGCAGTACCTTGGCGTCCATTTTACAGGCACGAGCTGTCTGTTAATCCCTCAATAAACCGTCTGAGTGATAACACTGCCACAAGTATCTTTTTGCGTATCAACATCGGCTGATCACGTACTGGTCTTTCTAGTGTGGGTCTATTAGGTGGCGCGTGCAACCTATTAGCCAAAACTATTGCATTACAGTACAGATAGGGAGAAATGGCACAGCTTGTAGGTGTTGTTGGTTATTTTCCCACCCATTGACTTCCTATGGCCACTTTGCTATTGCCATTCCCATCGTACAGGCGCGAGCTGTTAGCCCCTCAATAAACCGTCTGAGTGATAACACTGCCACAAGTATCTTTTTGCATATCAACATCGGCTGATCACGTACTGGTCTTTCTAGTGTGGGTCTATTAGGTGGCGCGTGCATCACCTATTAGCCAAAACTATTGCGTTAGAGTACAGATAGGGAGAAATGGCATAGGATGAGGGACACACAGCTTGTAGGTGTTATTTGGTTATTTTCCCGCGCTGCCTATGGACATGCTATTCCCTATAGCCATTTCCACACAGTTCCTTCCTGTCCAAAACACCTCCCCGTGGGAACTCTTGGAGCTCCCTTTAACAAAGCCTTACCATCAAACTTTGCACTCAAGGGTCTGCCTGTGTTTTTCAAAGCAGTCTTCTGAGAGTTAATCGTCAGTTAATTCCAAAACGGCAATGCCTTGGCAAGTGCTTTTCCCATGCCGACACAAACGCTCATACTGTTGTCATTGCCAATCATTGCTTGTTTACGTTCTTGAAAACCAGCACACGTCACTTCCCGGCAGTGCTGTGTTGGGCAGACAAGGGAGCAGAAACGTGAGATCGCGACGGGTTGCTCTTCTGACAAGGAAAATCACCTTGTATGCCTTGGAACAGCTCAGACTTCATGTGCACTTACTTGGGGGTATCTGTTCATGCGCACAATTGATTGCACTCAAATACATCCTGTTATGTGAGACCAGTGTACTCATAAAAGCAGGCCTCCAAAGTCCCATGTGGTTAATTCGATTGGTTCATTTCACGTACCGTAGACAGAAAATGCTTCGAGTGCTCTCGAAATCCTCCCAATTAGTGTGATTTCTGGTTCCAGGGCTTTTCTTTCTGAAGGACACGTCGAGTAAAGTGGGCGCTGAGGGTTGGGTGAGCCTTCTTCGGTCTACTCCCATTGTGCACGTGTGTAAATGAGACAAAAATAAACGCATTTGTGCGCATTTGCAGCGTGTGACAGAAGGTGTCTGGGGAAAACTGGGATTTTATTTCGTGACGCAGGGCGCACCACCTTTTACTGTAACCGCCAGACAGCACTTCCTCTGCAGTTATTAGATTTCGGAGGAATTCGAGTGCGAGAGGTCAACTTTCAGAAAGCCTTTGAGGTTTCTGAAAGCGTCAGGATTTTGGAACATGAACTGGGAACAGCAGAGAAGAAGCCTGAAATGGCAGCAGAGGTGGGGTAGGCCGACTTTCCGGTCCTTTCAGAACTAAATGAATTTCTCGTTGTAATCGATGTAAACAAGGACAGAGAGAAAAGGAAATGGAGGGACATTGCGTTCCAGGCTTCAAAGGCAGAATAGATTTTCTTTAAAATTGACAATGTTCATACGCCATGAGCATGCATTGTCTTTCATGAAGCATTTCCATCCTGGGCAGTTTCTGGTGGAGGTGCATTTGGCATCTGCTGGAGAAAGTCGTGAGTAACTATAATTAGTTGTTGTACTTTCATGGACAAGTAGACTGAACTTGTCCACATGTACTCCCATGTTGTCTAAGAAAAGAGTGCCTTTCAGAACAGTACACTTCTACTGAGGGCTGGGGATCGGCACAATAACAAATGGGTTTTCTTTTAGAAGACAAATCAGCTTTCTGTTTGTAGGAATATATATACTTGTCCCAAACGCTTAGAATCTTGGGTGCCGTTCCTTCACACAGTTTTGTGGAGTTGTTTCACGAAAGAGGCACCGCAATTGATGTCAGCAGAACATATTTTTTGTGCCACATATTCACAACAAATACCAACTAAACACATTGCTTTGCAGACTTCCAAAGACCAGGTCCTTCTGCTGGATCTTCCCTGGTTCTCTACTGTAATCACTACCAAATTGCTAAAATGAATGACTTGACACAGGTGCGACCGTGTGGGTCGTTGTTTTTCCCTGGCAGGTTGTAACCACCTGTGGCCAGCTCCAACCCATTTTATAATTTGCTTGTCCATCTTTTACAATGTTAAGTGTTGGGGTCTGTCAGTGCCCCCAGCTCGTGATGCCCGTGAGCCCCCAAACACCCTTCACAGACTCAGCCCAGAGACGTCTGCTATGTTCGGGCTCCCCAGTCGCACTATTGCGGGCCGGGAATGGCCCCTTTATTTATAGTGCACGCAGCGGAGTGCAACATCACTCCGCCGCGTGCCCTTCCCTTAAAGGGGCAGCACCACACTCCTCCTTTTTCATGAGGATAACAAAATTTACATCAACAACTTGCACTAAGTTCACATCAAGCACTATGACGAGAAACATGTCACCTCGCGGTACTCCTTTAATCACAGCCGCCCTGGGTCCCCTTTATGACTACAGCAACCCGCGGGTCATTCAGGATATCTGTCCTACCAGGTATTCGGTGAGGGTACCTCCTGCTCACCTCCGGCACGGGAGATCCGTCAGCAGGTGTTCCCTCGGCAGGAGACCACGGGCAGGGTCCAGCACTTGAACCCTTGTCAGGTACCTCCATACTGTCCTGCTCCTGAGGTGTGTCAGTCCTTGTGTCACCCAGTCTCTTGAAGAAACTCACGTTTCTGGTGATTGACGACTTGCCATCGGAGGCTGTCACCACTGATCCTTTTACGGCTACAATGTCCACTGGCTCCAGTTCATAAGGGAGGGACAGCTTTCCCTGGGGGTGCCTATTTCTGAACAACACCTCATCCCCAGGTGCCAGTTGTTGGGGGCGGAGTCCTCTCCTTGCATTCTCTTGTTCGGTCCTCAGCCGGTGATCACTCTCCACCTGCTGGTCATCGATGACTCCAGGTTCTTTCTCCACAACCTCGGGCAGCAGTCTCAGAGGGCACCGCTTGAACAGGGCTTCTGCCGGTGCCACCCCTGTCGATGCATGGGGAGTAGACCGGTAGACCCTCAGAAATTGGTACTGCGCTCTTCTCAGGCACCGGCCTTGACCTTGCGCTATGCGGAATGTCTTGTTCAAAGTCCACATGAACCTTTCCTCCTCCCCGTTAGCTCTTCGCCAGAGTGGGGTGACCTTCTGATGTTGGACCCCATATCTGTCCATCAACCCCGCAAACCGCTCACCCTGGAGTGGCGCCCCGTTGTCTGAGCACAGGGTATGGGGAAGACTATGGGAGGCAAAGACTTTCTCTGGGGCCACCACCACGTGCTCAAATGCCACAGAATCAACAAATTACACCTCCAGGTATCAGGAGTATTCGTCCAACACCACCAGGAAGTGTGTGCCATACGTAGTTGATCCAAAATCGGCATGTACCACCTCCCACGGGCATGTCCCTCTGAGCATTGTCTCGATGGCAGGCTCTTATTGTACGGGGGACGCCACCGGCACCAGACGCATGCAGCCACATATTCATCCTCCCACCGTTCGGAAAATGACAGTTCTTCCCTCACTTTCCACAGTTCTTCTAGCACCCCTTTTGCTTCTTGGGTGTGTCCGGCTAGAGATTCAAGCACCGTTTTCCATGACACCTGTTCCATAGCAGTCTTTATGATGCAAAAACACTCATCCTGGGCAGCTGCCGCCTCGAGATCCTCCAGCGGCATGGCATTCGGGGTGGCTGATTCCACCACCATCTGCACGTGGTCATCCACTTCATCCGCACATGCGTCCAGTGCATCTTCGGTGCCACTCCCCGGATGGCGGGATAAGTAGTCCGACGTATTGTTGGAGCCGGGTCTATACACCAGTGAGACCCAGTACGCAAGGAGCACTAGCATCCATCGTTCAATTCTCGCCGGTGGTTTTGACGATGACCTCGCCAGAATGGGAAGCAAGGGTTTGTGTTCAGTCACAACAGTCACAGGCTGGCCTAGGACATACACCCTGAAATGCCTGCACCCCCACAGGACAGCAAGGGCCTCCCGCTCAGTCTGGGAGTAGCACTGATCGGTGTAGGACAGAGCCTTGCTTGCATATGCCAAGGGGTATGCGTCAGCACGGCCCCCAGGCCAAATGGGCTGGCATCCACAATTATCTCTGACCGGAGTGCCGGGTCGAAAAATGCCATTTTGTCTTCGACCGTGAGGGCGCCTTTAATGTCCTCAAATGACGCATGTTCCAGAGGGACCCACTGCCATACCGTGTCTTTCTTGGTGAGGGCCCTCAAGGGCTCTCACCCAGATGCTAAGTTCTTGATGAATCGCCTGCAGTATGTCACAATCCCAAGAAAACTCCTCACCTCGGACACATTCTCCGGTGGTTGGGCCTCTTTAATGTCTTTTACCTTCCTGGGGTCTGGTGACACACCACCCTACTTGAACACTAAGAAGTCAATGGTTGGCCGTAAGAACTCACATTTTTCCCGGTGGAGGCTAAGGCCCAGTGACTGCAGCCGCTCAAAGGTCCTGGTCAGTTTGCACAAGTGGTCTACCTCAGTCTTTGCGAATAACAGGAGGTCGTCGCTGGTATTCAATTCCCTGTCCAGGTCAGCCAGGGCACCTCTGATGATATTTTGAAATACCTCGTCTGCCGACGACACCCCAAAACTGAGTCTTTTATACCTATATAGGCCTCTGTGGGTGATAAAAGTCGTTATGTATCTCGACTCTGGATGCAGGACGACCTGATGGTTTCCGGCCCTGAGGTCAAGCTTCGAAAAGAAACAAGCTCCTTGCAGTTCCGCAATAATGTCATCGATGGTCGGTGTGAGGTGTTACTCCCTCCGTATGGCTTTGTTGGGGAGCCTCATATTGATGCAAATCCTTACTGAGTTGGGTTGTTTCGGTTTCCTTGCTACCACTATAGGGAACACCCACAGTGTGGGACCTTCCACTTTTCAATGATGTCCAAGTTCACTAAATTGTCCAGCTCCTTGTCCACTAGTTGTCTCAAGTGGAAGGGCACTCTCCGGTGTTTCAAAGCTATGGGCCGCACAGACTCATCTATGTGTAACCTCACCGGATCACCAGCCTTCTGTCCGATCCCTTGGAACAGGCCAAAGTATTTGTCCAGCAGGTTGTGAATGTCTTCCATGTATAGTTAGTTAGTTAGTGCTCACCGGTGTCACGTAGAACCTTGCAGTGATCTTTGATCCTGCATGCTCTACTTTGGCCACAAATGCCCCATCTAGGGGAATTGGCTCAACCCTCAGAACGTGTAGATGCGAGCTCTGGGGGTGACCAGCTTTGTTGGGGGGACGTCCATAACATAGTGTCCTCGGCCCATCACATTAACAGACGCACCTGTGTCCACCAGCACCGGGACGGGGGACCTGTTCACCGTGACAATGCATCGTGATTGCTGTCTGCTCTTTGATTTGAAGGCCTCCACACTCGATACAAAGAAGATGTTCTCCTTGTCTTCTTCCTCTTCCTTATCTGCCTGGGCACCTTCTTCTCCTTGGTCTACTTGGGCCACATTCGGTGGGTGAGATTGATGCAGGAAACCAGACCGTACCGAGCCTCTGGGCACCATTGTTGGCAGAGATGCTTTGCACACCCTTGCATAGTGGTCAGCAAGGCTGCACCTCCCACAGGTTTTACCTACTGCTGGACACTTGGCAGGGTGGGGCAGGTCATAGCCACACTTGTGGCATGCATCTCCCCCTCCCCTATCGCAGAAGTTGCCGATGGGCCTCCTGGCACCTCTGCTGCCATGCCCCACCACACATACCTCCTCTGTTTTTACTGGCCGAGTTCCTGCTTCCATTCTGGATGCACGTGCCTCTGAGACTTCATGGCAGCGCCCCAGCTCCAGGATGCGAGCAAGGGTAGTCCCTGGTTCACTCAGCACTTGTCGCTGTAACTTCCCCGATGAACAAACCTGGATAAGGAGGGTCCTGATCATGACATTAGGGTCACCCCATGCAAACGCCAAAGACAGGCATTTGAGATGACAATACAATGTGTCCAGAGACTAATTTTCCTTCTGGCGAGCCGACAACATTACAAACCTCTCATAGTCTGCATTGGCTAATGGGATGAAATGGTTGCGGAGAGTTGTCTTGGCTGCATCATATGAGGCATCGGCAGTCTGAAGTGATTCAAATATTTCCTGCACCACAGGCCCTGTAGCATACAGTAGTGTCGCCAGCTTATCGTCATCATTCGTCTCCATGGTGGCCCTGAAATACATGCCCAGGCAGTCGACCCGCCGTGTCTATCTGGGCCCCAGACTAGAAGGAGGACCTGAGACATCAAACTCGGGGATTGGCTGGAGTGCCCCAGTGGCCTGCATTTGTGCCATGGCTTGAGCTACCGGTTGCACAGCTGGTTGCGCCCCAGGTAGAGGCTGACCTTGAGGTAGCTGTTGGTCCACAGGCTGCCCACCTTCTTGATCAGCAGGCGTACTCATGGGGTAAAGCGCACAGGCACCCCTGCACTGGGGCTGGGGCCACAACTCACCCAGCCAGCACAGGCCTCGGAGGCCGTGGAGTACACCAGTCCAACCAGTCTGACAGGGCCAAATGTCCAGACCTGATGATGATGATGATGATGATGATGATGATGATCTGTAGCAGGCCCTGTAGGCCCCAAACCAGAGTTCTGACTTGGATTCAGCAGCTGGTCATGATGATGATGATGATGATGATGATGATGATGATGATGATGAAGATAAGAATCCTCCAGCTGCAGAGCTGTGTGGATGAAGCACAGTCCAGCAAAAGTGTCCCAGAAATTGAACCAGGGAGGTCCAGGGATCAGGCAGGCCTCAGCAGTCTTCCCCCAGCACCTCACCTTTACTTGGTGTAATTCGCCAAAAAAAAAAAATAATACAAATGTGGGCATGTGTAGGCAGATAAAGCTGCCCGCTATCATTGAGTCCATAAATTATGCCTGGATGTCAATCACGGGCCCTACCGGAGAGCCGTGAACATCCACTGTGTAACAGTCAAAATGGCCACCTGCCGCGTGGTAATCACCCAGCCCGTGGCATGGAACGAACAAGCCTCCTCATTCACTCTGCGTAGAAAAAAATTATTCAATATTCACCACCGGGCCCGGGCGACATACCGGACTCGTCGCCACTGTAGGCGGTCTGTCAGTGCCCCCAGCTTGTGATGCCTGTGAGCCCCCAAACACCCTCCACAGACTCAGCCCGGAGACGTCTGCTGTATTCGGGCTCCCCGGTCGCACTACTGCGGCCTGGAACGCCCCTTTTATTTATAGTGCACGCGGTGGAGTACAACGTCACTCAGCCGCGTGCCCTTCCCTTAAAGCGGCAGCACCACATTAAGGTCTGGCCACTGTGGGCTTTCCTGTGGCAGCCTTGGGCATCATTCTAACAGTGGTAATAGTCCACTAGAAAGCCTGAAAGCATACATACTAACTCATTTCAAGCACATACCTGTAATTTATAGGAAATGGCAGCCCCCTGGTTTGAACTGTATTCTAATAGAGCAAAAGTGAATGTATTCCCTGTATTGAACTGGTGCCGGCTGCATGGCCTTCTCACCATAAAATGAGCTTATGCTTGGACAGATGTTTGCTGTAGTGAGGTACCCCAGTCTCACCCACCACTCTTTACTTGCCTAGTCATATTTGAAGTCCGAATCTAAACTTGTTGATCATCAATCCCCAAAAACCTCTTGTAGCAGAAGATTGCCGTAACCATTGCTTATTGTGTTGAGGGCGACTAGGTCGCCTACCCAGAAGGTTCTGAGGAACAGCATGGCAAATGTTGTTTTAAACAATATAAATGCCTAATCTAGTTTACAAACTACAGGGAGTACCCCCAATAAAACCCTGAGGTCCCGAAAACTAAGGGACGCATGGTTTGAATTCCATTATGCTGTAGACTTCACCACCATCTTAATAATGACCTAGCGACGTGGCTTATTGCGGGGTTCCTCATTCTCATCTTGTTAAGAAAAATTGGCTTTTGCTGCTAGGTGTGCTGCCACTGAAGAATCAGAGTTTTTGACTAAATACACTTGACCAAAGAAATCCCTCCCACATATTTCACTGATTGACTCTCTAGACTACTGCAAACCTGTCAGTTTCCTAATCATGCTTGTGTAGTGCCATTAGTACTTCATTTTACATGGGGCTACGGCATTCTGAGACTGCATGCTCAGTGCAGCTTCACTATTGAGGATTGACATCTGGGAAAGGGGAATATTTTTTTGTTTTTTCCACTGGGAGCCAGCCATCTGAATCTGGAACATTTAACTATTAGGCAGCAACTGTTGCCCTCTAATATACACATATATAGAGAATACAGTTTACCTACACTGTGTCAGTGTTGGGACGGAAATGAACCTTTCCCACCCCCCTCTAGGCACTCTAGAGTGAGACGAATCCCATAGATACACTTGCGATGTACCAGGGGGCGAGGGAGTGATAAGAAACCCCACACAAACACAACAGTATATGACAGACAGGTAAACAGAGCTAAGGCGCTCGTATAAGTAAGCGCCATCTTTTTGTAGTAATGGTAGAAACAGTCGGCCCACATGACCGTGCAGTAAAACACAGGCCAAACGAAGACACTTGAGCAGGCCGAAGCATTGAGGGTAGAGAGACATTAGATGCCAACTCCCATAGAAACTTTTCTTTGTTCCATAACTTGAGAATATTTGTAATCCCAGGAAGCAATGCGCTCTGCAAGGCTGCGAAAGAGTATCAGGTGCCTCACCATGCACATTTATCACAGCCAAGCCAAAAATCAGACCTCCAACCCCCACACAGCCCACCAGGAGTTATGACACCCACAACTGCCCCAATGCAAGACCCCTAAATTCCACAATAGTAGGGGACCCCAGACCACCAACAATAAACCCTGTGGTCATGAAAGATCTAAAGGAACACAGCCATTCCACCTTATTGCATAATGACAAACTTTGTAATACGAAGTACAGGGAAGAATACATTAGCCGTGGGAGGATAGCTCAGGGGCAACATGCTCACCTGGGAAGCACGTTGACACGGAGCAATACATGTTCGATCCCCAGGTCTGCACTTAGAAACCTCTGGGTATTAAGCGTGTTATAAATAACCTATCATATTATAGTCTAAAGCGAGGGTGGAAACCTTTGGTGCAGATAGTGCGATATGGAATAAGAGAAGAATGAGAGGGTCAGCATGATCTTAAGCTTCTCTCTGTGCTAGTCCTAGAACTTCTCAGGTGCCTGCCATAATGATAGATTAGCATTGTCTTAAAATAGTAACTAATAAGGAACATGAACTTCATTCCCTGGAGACTATGAACCCAGCTGACCCACGTGATGAAAGATGGACAGACAGGGCTGGGACCAGTAGCAGACTGGCATCCCCTATAGAGTAGGCCACCCATGTATAGGGTCTCGCCAACCAGCCACGTGGGTTTTTACTGTATGTGTGACATCAGCAATGACGATGTGTTTCCCTATAACCTTCTGCTTGTAATATATTTTGGCAGAACGTACACGAGCAGTAGAGTTCTTTGCTGGCCTATCTACTTTTTGGTGTGATTAAAACTTCTTATCCTTGCAATAATCTTTTTACCTTTTTACCATAGCGGGTTGTATTTTTTCTGAGTGAGCATTTAGGGACATGCCTTCATTTGGTGACCCCGACGTGATCCCAGCACTCCCCGTACCTGCAGAGGTGTCCAGGCAGCCTATAAGGAAGGGCCGTGCCGACCTACAGCAACCAGTCCCAGAAAAAAATATCCCGTTGTGGCTTTGCAAGAGCCGTATTTGCAGAATTCCTGTCTGATCTTTGGAGCAGGGCGCGACTCCGAGGGGAAGTACAGGCCGACGTTGTTGGAACCCTGTGATGGAGGAGTTCTGGTAAACGTGTGCACGTGAGTATAGCCTTGCAAGAGATAACAAGTAGGGAATAGCTGTATGGGACAGTGCGAACAGTGCGAACAGTGCGAACAAGCAGAGATTGAAAATGGGAGTGTGGCATGCATGTGGCCTGTTTCGTTTTTTGTTTTTCTTAACTTTTTAAGGAGAATATTAAGGAAAGGAAGACAGCATAGTAGGGAGCATCCCCTAATGAGGGGCTTCAAAGTGCTTCAAGGTGGGAAAGGAATAAGGGAATACAGAGTCATTCTTAGGCCTTGAAGTTTCCGAATGATTTAATGAAAAAGGACTAGCATGCTAGGCTTGACGTCATTATTACTAGTGAAGTACATGACAGGAAGGAAGGCGAACGGGGGAGGACAGGTAGAGAACATACAATCCATAAACCGCCGTACTAGGCCAGCGCTGTTACAGATAGTGCAACTGCATGACAAAGAGTGAGGTGTTGGGGGGAGAAGGAGAAGAACATACAGAAACAAAAAACGACCGTACTAGGACAGACGAAGTAGACCTACTGTATTCTGGGAAATGTAAATGCGCAGGCAGGAAGTGAAACGGGGGGAAAGGGGAACAAGTGTGCACAGTCAAACAGCGCCCTGGGTTAAGTGCAGAGAGGTTGTTACCATTCTCATGGAATGAATTCCAGAAGTGCAGAAGTGGTGAGCAGAGTGCAGAGGCCCGAGGGCAAGTGCACAGGCTGGCAGGGGAGCCTGGGACCTGTAAAAAAGATGATATCCACAAAGCAAAAGACAGTCCATTAAAAGAGAGGGAGGTGTTCTTTGTTGACTAGCAAGCAACAATTGACCAAGACATAGGACGGAGACATGCAGGTATAAAGACTGAAGAGGGGTATCTGTACTTCGGCCCTCTACATGGCAGAGTAGAGGCACAGAGCACCCCGGCCAAGGTTCTCTATATGGTAGCTTGGATGAGCAACCAAGGCTTAAGCTCTCAGGAGGTGATGCAGGCTGGTTCTTAAGTACAGCGAGTCCCTAAGCCCCCACAAAGGAATGGCCACACACTATGGCATATGCCAACAAAGTTCTTTATATAAAAATAAGATTCAAGATTTATACACAATTAATAACACACTTTGTACTCTGGCAATTCTAATATGGCAAAAATATACAGTTTCTATGTGGTACCAGATTTAGCTTTAGATTCCTTTAAAATGCATCAACTGCTGACAGTTATAATGGCATACAGACCATGCAGCAAGGTCGAACAGCATAGATCCTAAGGAATGAAGGCAAATTAGGTAAAACAATGGCAGACAGCTTCTTTTGCTTCCAATGCACAATTCTGAGGGATGACCCCCCCCTCCATGGGCAACCTGTAATAAAAGTGTTAACAAGCCAAGTCCATAAATGTTTAAATAAGTCTTGTTTCCTGGTAAAAAAGTTCAACCGCCCCAAAGTACCTTTTGTGGAACTTCGAAGGTTCATTGACAGATCCCTCCAGGGTGCATTCCCTTTAAAGCAGTTGAGATCCTTGACAAAAAGTAGAACAATGATATTGATGTTGCAGCTACGACCTTCACGGTGCTCTTCGGTGATTGATCATGGAAGTCCTGGGAAGATGAGGCATATAGTGCACCGAGATGCAAAGTGTTTGGTGCCACACAGAAGACTCAGTGATGGATGTTGGCCCGGAAGCAGGCGTTGAATGTTGGGAGTCACTTCAGTGTTTCTCTGGCCTGTTGGTGCTGTAGCCATCGCTGATTGGAACTCGACCATGGGCAGGACCTCAGATCTTCACTCCGTCAGTGTCCTCGGGACATCTTTGTTGGCTTTGGGTGGCAGGAAACCCACTGGCAGACTTTCCTTGGTAGCTGGCGACCTCGAATTTCTCCGGTGGACAAAGGGGTCAACGTGATGGCAGGGTAGCCCTCTGTTAAATGTCCTTAGGCAAAGGTGGAACTTTCGCGGTTTTAGACGTTGAGCAGCATAGCGTCAAGAGGTTCCTGCTTCTGGCCGACAGAACTTGACAGGCTTCAGTGATTATTGAAATCCTGTGGACCTCGGTCGATGCAACAGACTTCGATGGCCTTGATGTCCTGGTGCTTCACTTCAAGATTCTCGACTGACTCCTCCTCTGGTTGACAGCCTTTCAGAACTGGCTTCCATGGTGTCTCGATGAAGAACAGCAGTTTTGCACAATGGTCCCTTATAGCTCAGGGAGAGGTCTCCTAGCCAGGTCCTCTCTCAGATCTGCCCTCGACAGACTCGACAGCTTCTAGATTTTGCTGAGGGAAAACAGCAGCAGCTTCTTCTTCCAGTTGGGCTTCAAGGATGAGCCTCAAGTTTCAACTTCAGCTCGTGAACAAATTGGTAAGTGAGAGGTCCCCATATATACACATATGTCCCTCATTCACTTAGGCCGAACCAGGCTCAGTCATCCAATCCCACAGAAGGGCATTTATATAGGCAGACAACCAATCAAGCTTACAGGCATTCAGGCCTTTCACTTCCACGCAGGCGCCCATAACAAGGAATGAGGATTGGGGCAAGCACACCGCCTTTCAGCACACCACACTGCATTCATGTCAGTTTCAGGCAGGGCTTTCTCATTCATTGTGTCACACACACAGAAACCAGACACCCATAACATAGAATGCATATTGGTCACACACTCTATTCACACAGGTCCCACCATAAGGGTGTACCCACAACATACAGTCACCGGGAAGGCTCCGGCAAGTGTGGTCTGGACTTACCCACAATCCCATACATGGTTTTTCCACCCAACAGCCATTCAGGGGAAGGGGCAGAGACAGGGCTTCCCAGGACTTTGGGAAAACAAGGAAACAGGCAATAGAAACCAAGAGGTGCCAGGGGCCAGCTTGTCTTCTATCAGGAATCCACTGATTCCTATGGTAGGGCCTGGGTATCCCAAAATGGAGGATACTCAGAGCTCCTGTCACATTCAGCATGGAGCTGCCACCAGCCCATACCCTGCTTTGTAGGCAACACACAGGTGCCCAAAACATACATTCTGGGTACAGGGTTGTACCCCCACCCATGAGTGCCATAAGGGTATCCCAAAGAGGAGGAGCTGCACCATCAGGGTTCCCACTGGACTCCTGTGCAGAAAATAACACAAAACACACATGTTAAGGGAGTACATGACCAGGACAATGAGGCCCTGTCCCTTCAATGCATTTCCAGCATCACAGTGGGTATAGCAGTAGTGTGCATCAAAGGGGGAGGATATGAAACAGTGATGAAGAGACTACCCATGCTCTCCTCAGCACAGGCACCAGAGCACGTGGCACTCATTGAGGCACTACGCACCTCACAAAGATCCCACGTGACCATTTACTCGGACTCAGCATATGTCACTACAACAGTGCATGCTTTGTTGTCAGGATGGAGGGTTTTGCAGAGTAGATGGTTCCCCGGCACAACACGCTGCACTATTAGATGCACTATCAGATGCGCTGATCTCCGCACTGTCACAACCTTCTGTTGTAGTGGTCATTAAGTGCGCGCCCAAACTGGTGACACTGAAGGGGTATCATTAGGAAACACTGAGGCAGATGCTGCGGCCAAAATGGTGGCCTACCTTCCTGCCCCAGTAATTTCAAAATATATCATAACTACACCATCACATGATCCACAACCAACATCCTACAAAGCGCTGCCCAGCACACAACTGATTGAACTACAGAGAAAAGCACCAAATGAGGAAAAAGAACTATGGTCCAAAAAAGGGTGTAAACAGTCCCCCACTGACCTTCTCTTGAGACAAGAATGCACCGGCAAAGCAGTAATGCCTGTAGAGCTCTTGGCAATAGCATTCAACCAGTTACACCACCAATCTCACAGCTCCAAGCAGCACATTGTGGCAGACATAGAGGAAGATTGGTTCATACCAAATCTTCAGGAGTATCTCACAAATATGGTCATACACTGCACCACCTGCCAAACTTTCAGCACTAGCATGACACTCTGGACAATACGAGGCACAATGCCTCACCACATTTGGATGTTCCGTGAATTACACATAGATAATGCAGACATGGGAGAAAGATGCAATTGTTCATGATACCTAATAGTTGTAGTGTGCCATTTCTCATGGTGGGTTGAAGCTGGAACTTGTGCACTTCTGGATGCCAAATGAGCTGCAAAAGCTTTAGTGCACAAGGTTTTCCCTCGATGGGGTGTGTGCGATGTACTAAAGTTCGACAACGCCACCCACTTCTTCAATTAACTTTTCATGGAAATCACAGCGCTACTTGGCATTAAACACTGGATGTGCTCAATTTACCACCCCCAAGAAAATGACATTGTTGAGAGACTCAACAGCCTTCATAAAAGCAAGCTCTCCAAGCTCTAAAGCTCTTTAAAGAAAAACTGGGTGCATTGCTTGCCCGTGGCTCTGCTCAGCTTACGAACTCAACCAAGTAAATATCATCAGCTTTCACCATTTGAAATAGTAACTGGCAGGTGCATGCACACACCCGTCTCTCCAGTAAGGAGGACATCAGATGCCCATAGAGCTGTAGCGGTCCTAGGTGAAGAATTCAAACAGTATTTAACAAACCTGAAACGTGCAATCAAATTTGTCTCCCGACAGATCGCACCTCCTCACCTAGAGGATACACAGGGCAACTATATCACGGCCATTGAACGACTAGTTCCAGGGGAGTTAGAATATGTCAAGAGCTTTGTGTGCAAATGAAGCAACCTAGGTGTCACGTTCCCCCTTTGCCATCAGGGCTGTGCTCTTACGTGCTGGTATGCTTGCTGGTGTCTGCTGGATCATGGGCTTTGGGGACCATTGCGGTATGCTCCTGCCTCTCTGGGGCTTCAGTGCCATTCCCCATTGTCACGATCCTAGCCCCTGAGGGCCGCCATGTTGGCAGGTTTGTGCATGCACTCTGGGCCAGCATCTGCCTTCCGCGCATGCCCAGTGCGCATGGCGTGGTCCATTGCACACGAAAACACGTCTTTTGACGCTAGTGCACCGGACATAAAATGGCCCTCTGCTTGCAGCTCCTTGCATTGCAACCTTTCCTAAAGGTGACACTTGTTCCTGGGACCGGACCTTTCCTTGCCTCCCTGCTTTTTTCCTGTCTGCCTGCCTGGCTTGCCAATGTCTTGCCTTGCTACCTGGTTCCTTAATTCCTGCCAGCTTGCCTGTTGCTGCTTTCTTGCCTCTGCTGCCTGGCTGCTTACATCCTGCCAGTCCGCCTGTTTGGCTGTCTGCTCACTAACCTGCCTGGCACCTTTTCACCTGTCTCTCTTTTCTTTCCCTTTTTTTTCTGCTTACCTCCCCCCTTGGGGGAAGGTTCCTTCTTTTTCTCGAGCTCCCCACGTTCAGTGCTCTGCACTGCCCAACACCACAATTATACGTGGGTGGTCCTTCCCTGTGCTGTTGGGAGAATATTCCCAGGTTCTGGCTGTTTGTTTTCATATTTCAGTCCAGGGTTGGGGGGTCGGCTCCCTTCATCATCCTATAGTGGACCGGATTAGATGCCAGGCTTCCCTCTATCTTGGATCGGTGAAAGGACAGAACTGCATGTACGCGCGATTCCCTGGGGGCATATCTTGACAAAATGTGATGCCTGACAACCACCTCAGACATGGGTGAGCTACAGGAACTTCTTGGTGAGATGCAAGCACTTCGTACAGATGTGGCCGGTTTGCCATCCGAAAACAAGATCTTGAGGCACGCACTGGCTACCACTACTTCCACGGCTTTAACCAAAATGCCATTGCTTAGACCAGTGCCATGCACTTTGATGGAGAACCGAGGAAGCTGACAGACTTTTGCAACCATTGCACTATACAGTTTATGCTCTGTCCTATGCACTTTTGGACTGACAAACCAAAGATTGGTTGCATCATCAGCCACCTCACAGGTACCGCATTGGCTTGGGCAGTACCCTATGTGTCCTCACAAAGTCCTTTGTTGGAAGATTTAGCTTGCTTTGAGAAAGCATTCCTGCATGTTTTAAAGATGCTCAATCAGCCTCCAGCTGCTCAGCGTCAGCTTTTCAAATTACACCATAGTCCTATGGAGCTTATTCTCACATCAGTCATTACAAACAATTGGCGAAAGAGTCCTCGTGGCCTGAAATCACGCAGACAACGCTTTTCTGTAGAGGCCTGCGAAACGAATATTAAGATGAACGCGTCCAAATTCCTGACCTACCACCTTCCAGGGATTGATTGTACAGGTACTTCGGATTGACCATCCTCTGGCTGAGAGGTGGAGCGAACGCAGCCAGTCAGAACGGTCCTATAACCAACCAGCTGCCACTTCACTTGCCGTTGCACCAGTGTCATGGGCAGGGGACTCTGGTGGGGAACCCATGCAGCGAGGGGCTTTACGTGGCCTGCTGTCCGAAGCCAAAAGACGATGCCGGAGAGTGAACCACCTAAGTCTGTATTGTGGTAAGCCTGGTCATTTCCTTGATTCCTGTCCACCCTTCCAAGTCCTCAGGAAACAAATGGACCTGCCTTCCGGAGGTGAGCAGACGGTGTGACCCGCCATGACAAGGGAATCTTCCGATACAATATCTGACCCTCTGTTACCTTTAGCTCCACTATTCATCCTTCAGCTGTCAGTAACATGGGTATCAAGGAAACAGAGGCATTGGTTATTCTGGCATCACTGGACTGTGAAGCATCTGGCAACTATCTGCATGAGGACTACGTACTCAAGAACAGTATACCAAGTGAAAAGAAGCAACACAGTTCTGATATGCAAGTAATCAATGGCACTACTCTGTCTTCTGGCCAAGTAGTCAATCAGTCACTGACTCTACAGATTACCATCAATCAGCATTTTGAGCGGCTGGCCTTCGACTTAATCAGGTCTCCTGTTTATCCCACGGCATTGAGCCTCACGCGGTTGATGAAACACAATCCCCATATTAATTGGGCGACATGTGTCCTGGTCTTTTCTTCTGATTTCTGCACTTCTCATTCTTGTTCCACAGAACATTCAGTCCCAGTTTGGAACACAATACCGGATCAAAAACCCAGGTCCTCCATACAACACATTTTGTGTTTGTCATTGCCCACCGAGTACTGTACGTACCAGGATGTCTTCAAGGATACAGAGTACATACCTTTACTACCTAATTGTGCTTTTGACTGTGACATTAACCTGTTTCCGGAACACACATTGCCCAATACACAGATTTAATCCAAGACCGAATAAAAAAAAAAGAACTGATGATGTACCTGGCGGATTGTTTTAAGGACGGGTAGGTAACTCCTTCCACATCCCCTATGGGCTCGCCTCTGTTTTTTGTGCCTAAAAATGAAAGAAAAGTCAGGCCCTGTATTGACTATTGGTTACTCAACAACATCAAAATCAAAGATTGTTATCCTTTGCCTCTGTTCACCAACATATTGGAATCCCTCCATGAAGCTCTGGTTTACACCAAGCTTGATTTACACGGGGCGTACCACCTAATAGGCATTTGTCTGGGGCATGAGTGGAAGATGGCCTTTAAAGCACCTTTTGGCCACTATGAGTACAATGCCATGCCCTTTGGTCTTCGCAATGACACAGCAATATTCCAACGGTTCATGGTTTCAGTATTTTCTAATATACGTTTGGATTTATGTGGATGATATTCTAATTTTTTCACCCACTCAGGAGTCCCATGTGGAGAATGTACTAGAGATCCTACGAAGGCTAGAGCAGAGCAACTTATATGCAAAACTGGAAAAATGTCAGTCTCATGCTCCCGAAATGGAATTTCTAGGTTACGTCATCAGCACCAAAGGAATCAACATGGACCCCAGGAAGGTACAGGCTATACTGTCTTGGAAACCACTACACAATCTGAAATCCTGAAAGTGCTTTCTTAGGTTTGCAATCTATTATTAGAGTTCCGTCCCTGAATTTGACTGGATCACATAGGAACCTACAGGTCTCCTGAGCACCAAGAGACCCTTTTGTTGGACCAATACTGTGAATGCATAATTCCAGGCTCTACAAAAAGCCTTTACCCGGGCACCAGTCTTACAACACCCCAACAACTCCAGACCTTACATCATGGAGACCGATGCCTCAGCTAAAGCACTTTCCGCAGTGTTGCTGCAGACTGATCCATGGACGTTGCATGAACATCCTGTGGCATATTTTCATGCAAACTGACAGCTTGTGAGCAGAACTACTCAATAATAGAAAAGGAACTACTGGTTATCAAAGTGGCTTTTGAGGAGTGGTGCTGCAGTATATCCGGACCCAACAATGCAGACACAGCAGACAAGCCAGGTGGGTGTACTTCTTTATGCAGTACGACTTCTTCATTACTTATTTTCCTGTGTCGCAGAATAGAAGAGCGTATGCGTTATCCCGCTCATTGCAAGTAGAGGAACCGTGCGACAACCCTGGCTTCTTCCTTTCTCCTGTTTCTCACTTCTGGGTGGCAGTTCAGCCCTTGCTTCAACATGTCCTGCAAGCTATAGCATTGGATAATACTGTATCGACTCTTCTGACTCAACCTCAGACCACTTTGAGAGATGGTTTCTTGTGTCCATGGAAGATCTACGTCTCCTCATTCTCACTCAGTTACATGATTCCAGACTTGAAGGGCATCATGGCAGTCGTGCAGAAATTCTGGTGGACTGGATTACACAAACAAGTACCGGCGTACGCCCTTACCTATCCTACATGTGCTCCGGTAAAATTGTGTCATATTCAGCCTGTAGGGCTGTTGCAGGCCCTGGATCCACCACCTTGCCCTTGGCACACCAAAGCTGCTGATTTTATCATGGCATTGCTACCCTCCAATGGTTGTACCTGTGTTATGGTGGTCTTTAACTGTTTCTCTAAGATAGCCCACTTTCTGGCACTCCCTGGTTTGCCTTCGGCACATCAGATGGCTCTTGCTTTCTTTCCGCACATTTACTGTATTCATGGCCTCCCTGGTAAAATAATATCTGACTGGGGGTCACAGTTTACCTCTCACTTTTGGACCTCCCTATGTGAGTTCATTGGAACCTCTACCGCCTTCAGCTCTGGTTATCATCCACAGACAAATGGGCAGACAGAGTGCACCAATCAAACTATAGAACAGTACATGCAGTGCTTTACTAGCGGCATGCCAACCACCTGGTGTGACCACCTCCGTTTGGCTGAAGTGGCCTATAACAACTCGATCCAATCATCTACTGGAGTCAGCCGATTCTATTGATGTGCCGGGGTCCAGTCTCAGTTGTTTCCCACTGCTTCTTTCACTCTGGATGTGGTGGTTTCCACTGATCAGCTGCTACTTCAGCTGCAGGATGCACATCATATGGTGTTGGATCACTTGTGTGCTTATTAGGCATCGTACAAGACTGCGGCTGATTGTCATTGTTCCCTGGACCCTTGGTATCAGTTTGCGGATCGGGTCTGACTCTCCACTAGAAACCTGCCCCTGCAGAACATGCCCAGGAAGTTGGCTCCCCACTTCACTGGTCCTTTCCAGATTACGCATCTCATTTCCGCTGTGGCCTTTCGTCTTGATCTGCCTGCGACTTGGAGAATACTTCTTATGTTTCATGTTTCCTTGTTGAAACCCTGCCTGGTTGATGGTTTTCATCGCCCTGCACTGTGACCCAAACGCCTGTTAGTGGATGGTTCTCCTGAGTACGAGGTGGCTGACACATTTGATGCTCGTCTCCGGCATGGTCGCTTGTACTATTTAGTGTCCTGAAAGGGTTACGCTGCCTGCTACCATGCCTGAGATCTGGGTGCTGGTGTACATAGCTCTCGTTTGGTTCATCGATTTTACCTATGCTGTCCTTGGAAGCCTTGTGCTCCTTCTTGTCCTTGGGGTGGGCAACAAGTCACATTCCCCCTTTGCCATCAGGGCTGTGCTCTTACCTGCTGGTAGGCTCAGTGGCCCCTGCTGGATGATGGGCTTTGGGGACCATTGCAGCGTGCTCCTCCCTCTACGGTGCTTTGGCGCATTCCCCTTTGTCACAATCTCATCCCCTGCGGGCCGCCATGTTGGCAGGTTTGCGCACCACTCTATGCACACTGCAATCTGCCTACGCCGCATTGCAGTGTGCATAGAGTGGTCCATTGCCCATGGCAACATGTCTTTCCATTCTACGGCACCGAATATAAAATGGCTCTCTGCTTGCAGCTCATCGCGTCACAACCTTTTCTAAAGGTGATGCTCGTTCCTGGGACCTGGACCTTTTCTTGCCTCCCTGATTTTTTCCTGCCTGCCTTGCCGGCATCTTGCCTTGTTGCCTGGCTCCATACATCCTGCCAGTCAGCCTGTTGGTTGCCTACTTCCTAGCTTGCCTGGCCCTATTTCTCCTATCTCTCTTTTCTTTCCCTTTTTTTCTGCTTACCTCCCCCGTTGGGGGAGGGTCCCTACTTTTCCTCAGGCTCCCCACATTCGGTGCTCTGCAATGCCCAGCACCACAATGATACGTGGGTGGTCCTTTGCTGTGGTGTTGGGAGAAGACTCCTAGTTTCTGGCTGTGTGTTCATCTTTCAGTTCAGGGACAGGGGTTGGCTCACCTCATCACCCTACAGTGGACTGGATTGGACACCAGGCTTCCCTCCATCTTGGATCGGTGAAATGACAGAACTGCAGGTACACGGGATTCCCGGGGGGCATATCTTGACACTATGTTCCATGGCCCATACGAAGTGGTGTTTTCCTCCCCTCTCGCAGTAACTTTAATGATGTTTATGTTGTTACTTTATTGGGGTACTTCTTTTATCTGGGTAAGCCATCTAAAAGAGGGGGCAGGGGGGACATAAGGGAAAGTGCACTGATAAACTCAACCAGTAATGCAAATGTAACTATGTATGATATTTCTCAGACTAATAATAATAGTGTCAATAATAACTGGTATATAGACATGAGTGCGGTGGGCTGACAAACAACAAATGGTAGCTGTTATGTATGTTCATTGAAACCGCATGCATCGGGGGCACCCACGTTTTAGTACCACAGTAAGTCCCAATTATAGAGTCACAATGCCTGATTCATCTTGCGCTATGTAGAATAAAGGGCACCTTCCAGGCGCACAGCTTGTGACTAGAGCTTGTGGATCCAAACACCCTGCAATACAACAACGACCCAAGAAATCTTGCAGTGCTTACAACAACTGAATCTGGTGATTGATGTCTTGAAGTACATAAACAGCAAGTGGCAGGAAAGAACACTCAGCTGCCTAGCTGAAGGCCTCCTGGGGTATGAAGTACAAAGTTGTGGCGTGGACAGAGTACGTCACAAAACTGACATGGATTACAGCAATGGAAAGCCAGTGAAAGTGCACTGAGATGAGAGCTACAAATTATGCTTCCAAGGTGAAGGAACTGTCTTTGTCGGTGCCAACGAGCAATGCAACATTGTTGATTACAGTCATGAAACATGGCACGGAAGTAGTGAGGGACTACTACTGGGTTTGTGGCCAACAAGCGTACTTGCACCTCACACCATCATGGAGGGGCTACTGTTCACTGGCCACGCTACAGTCAGCACTACTAGTAGTCCCAGAAGAACACTTGAAAGGGGGGCTAATACCCGACACAAACCCAACAGTTTCCCTGGCATTCGAAGAACAAAACCCAATGCCACCATCAGAATTTTGCATACTATCCAGGAAGAGCCAATATGATAAACTATGAAATAAGAAAACATCCTTGAACTATCTATCAAAAGACTCAACAGCACTGCTATGGGAGATACCTGAAGAATACAGACTGTTCAGCTCTGCTGAAACCTTTTTTGCCTCACTATTGCTAGCCGGTGTGCAAGCAGCAGCTAGTGCCAAATAGCTGCAGATAGGAGCTGGGAACTAGTCCAGTTAGTGAACAGCACTGAGCATGAGTTAAATGTCATAAAAGTAGAGCTGTGTGCCCTTAGATTGATGGTTATGTAGAACAGATACGTCCTGAATATTCTGACGGCAATGGAAGAAGGTGTGTGCCAAACAATCAGAGATTCATGTTGCATATTCGTGCCTCCCCAAGATGCAGAACATGGATTGTTGTCCCACATAATAACGGCAGTGATACGGTCTGGGAGTGCACATGAAAAAAGAAGCTGGTATCCAAGGTGAAGACTGGTTCGATCTTGCCTTTAACTGGGCCCCATCCTGTCTAGGACATCTTGTGAAGATGCTGGTAAACGTCATTGTGTTCATCCTGGTTCTTTTTTGCATGTGCCAAATGGGACTCTGGTGTTGTGCAAAAGCAGTGTCTAATAGCTCCATGATGATGGTTTCAATTGGCGTTTCAAAAGTACCTTGTAATACAAAAGAAACAGAAGTACAAACTGACCATGCCATTCCCCAAATGATCCCTATTTACAATGGAGATTAAGTAGATCGCTCATACCACACCATCATTGTCCCACCCCCTGACTGTGAAAATTATAAAGAAGTTTGGGTACATCAAGCTGTAGATGGGTGGTCTATTTACATGACATGCAACCCTGAAGAATATGCGCAAGCAGGAAAAAGCCTGTGAGATGTATGTAGGGCATGGATGCCATTAAAGGAACACCACCATATGAGGCTGCAGTAAGAAGGGAAAATTAACGCAAATATGCAGAAGAATGTATTACTTTAGAAGTAACGAAAGGGAGACTGTTGGGAAGGAAATGAGTAGGGAGGGGTCCATGATAGGAAACCACACAAGAACACAATAGCATAAGACACACAGGTATATAGAGCTAGGGCGCGCATATAAGTAAGTACCATCTTTTTGTAGTAACAGTTGAAACAGTCAGCCCGCATAGCCGTGCAGTAAAACACAGGCCCAACGAAGCAACTTGAACTGGCCCAAGCATTGAGGGTAGAGAGACCTGCATTGCCAACTCCCATAGAAACTTCTCTTTGTTCCATAACTGCTGCATAATATTTGTTATCCCAGGAAGGAATGCGCCCTGGAAGGCCACGAGACAGCACCAGGTGCCTCACCATGCAGCATGTTCCTGAATAACAAATATCCTATCACACCCGTCCTCTATATACTGCCCAAGATCCACAAGAGACTAGTGAAACCACCAGGATGCCTGATCATCACGGCAACCAATAGTATTTTGGAACCCCTAGCTCAATACTTGGACCGGATTCTGCAACCAATGATTCAGGGTACAGAAACTTACCTGAAAGACACCATGACCTTTCTGAAAAAACTACAAAATGTACAATTTGTGGAGGAACGGGACGTCCTCTTTACTATGGACGTCACATCCCTCTACACAAACATAACTCATGAAACAGGATTAGAGGCGGTTGAATGTTTTTTTAAGAACAGCAGACTGCAAAGCAGATCAGGTATTTGTCCTTACCTTATTGAGTTAGTGCTGATGAACAACTTTTTCAAGTTTGACGAATGTTTCTTTCTACAGATTTTAGGAACTAGCATGGGGGCAGCAATGGCCCCATGCTATGCCAACATCTTTATGTTCTTTTTAGAACATGAATACGTACTAACATCTCCCAGATGGTCATGCCACCTATCACGGTACACACAGTACATTGACGATATTTCTGGAATCTGGACAAGTTTAAAGGAAGAACTTTAACAGTTCTTTGTCATGATGGATCACATGAACCCAAGAATAAAATTTACAACATCCATCAGTGAATCTAAAATCAATTTTTGGGACGTTGAAGTTTATGTAAAAGATGGGAAACTTGAAACACGTATCGTCACAAAACAAACACACAGGAATAGGCTGCTCCTAGCAACGAGTTTCCACCCACAGAGAACACTGGACAGTGTACCACTAAGTCAGTTCCTATGGTACAGAAGGAATATCTCAGAACCTGCAGAATATTCAAGACAATCGTCCTCGCTACAGACTAAATTCATTGAAAGGGGATATACCAGGAGCCTGATTTCGGAGGTAAAAGAAAAAGTTAACCTTATCCCAAGGGAAACCCTTTCGACACCTACGCCAACCAAAGATCACCAAAAACTGGTATATGTTACAACACATTCAACCCAGAGTAAAAGAATAAAAAGAATCATTCAAAAGCATTGGCCCTTGTTGCAAATGGATCCAAAAATACAACTCTTTCCAGAAACCTCAACATTTGCTTACAGGAACAACAAGTCACTACGTGACAGTTTAATCAGAGCAGACATAACAACCACAAGTGCAGAGATACCCACTCATAAAGGAACCATACCATGCCTGAATTGTCAGCATTGCAGCAATATAATAAAAGGGAACACAATTAGACATCCACACACAGGGAAAGCCATCCCCCTCAATCATTCCTGCACATGTGACTCGTCCAACATCATCTATGGTCTAAAGTGTCCCTGTGGCCTCCTCTCTGTAGGCATGATCACGAAAAAGGTAAAAACACGCTGGGCAGAGCACAAATCAAATATCAGAGTAAGGAGTCAAAAGTCGCAAGTGGCATGCATTTTGCAGAAGCCAGACACTCAGTAGCGCAGCTAAAATGCGTTATACTGGAACAGGTTAAATTGTGCCCTAGAGGTGGTGATTTAGTGAGAAAATTACATCAGAGGGAAATTATGTGGATCGATTTACTTGACTGCCTTAGCCCTATGGGCATGAATGCAAACTTTGATTCGATGTGTTATGTCTGATGAGTTACATTTGATTTTGATCCAATGTAGACCTTGATTTGATGTACTATATTCAATATTGTGAGGGAATTGGCAACTAACAACAGCAGGACTTTGTATAGAATGATTAGGGCAATCTAACTGGTACCTACACCCTGCATGGGGACTTTTGATTCATTGTGCCATGCTGGATATGTTAATTTAATGTGGACACTGATTTAATGTGTTATGTCCATGCCCTATGCTAGGGCTGAACATGGAGCCAGGAGAGGCTTAGACTGTGAACGTTGTTCAGATCTTGAGTTAATTGGACACTTAACAACGGCAGGACTAGGCATACAACTATGAATACCAATTAACCAGTGCTTTCATCTGGTACTGATTAAGTGTAAATGGCAATATGACAAAAGCTGATGCGTTTTCATGATCCTGTGGGTCTAAGGAGGACGAAAAGTGTTAATTTGCATTCGAACATATAATGAGTGTGACTTTTTGTGCTTCTGCATTTCCATCATATAATGAGTGCGACTCTTTGAGTTCCCTCATGGAGAATATTGTCTGGGAGACCTGGGGACCCGAGCAGACAATTTGTCTGCGTCATCCCCACTCACCCGGATAAAACTCCATGGTGCCTAATTCCCCTCACAATCTGTGAGTTAGGATTCCCAACCTGATAGGAGACTAGCTGTCTTAACACTGTCTAGACCCTGTAGACGAAGTATAGTATGTGTAGGGAGGAGACCTAACTTACCATAATGATCATCCCGTATGATACATGAATCTTTGTAAATTTTATTTCATACCTAGCTGTTACCTTCTTGGACACGGGCAACTCCAGCCTGCATAGTGTCCCCATAAATATAGATCGGCTGCACACCCCTTAGAAAAGAATTGGTCTCTTTTTCGAATTACAGATCCCTATAGGGACTTCCCACCGACTTTTGGAGCGCGGCAGCTGTTTTACAAACAGTCTGCAGTGTAATAAATTTAGTGCGCATGCGCGCAGGTTATGCGACTCTGTCCGGTTAATAGGACGAGCCTGCAGACACTACAAACACATTACACGCATGCGAGGTAGAACAATGGTCTCTTCACATAGACTGTGTCGTTCTCCTTGCGCATGCGTTATACTGCGAGAAAGCAGTATGCAAATACAACACCCGGACTACAGTCCGTTACTCTCATGCTGGACGACAGGAGCCTGATGTGTCTCCCCACAAGAGATAAGCCACAACGATCTAGTGCCTTAACACGGCGCTCACAGGCACTCATGAATTCATAGAGTTACTAATCCTGCATTGGCAGATTGGTATTTTAACATGAAACAAAAGCATGACTGCTTTAAAGCCATTCGACTAACGTAGCCATTTCTTGTAGTACCTGTTACTAACTCACGGGACACTTCTCCATTTGGGAGAGTTTCAAACTTGGCTAAACCTCTTTTACTGAACACGGGTGGATTACCCAGGAAGGTTAGGTGTATCACTTTGATAGTTTTCCTTTCAAAACAATAAGGATAATATACAAAACACTATAGTACTTGGAACTCTCTGGGGTTGAAACCACTTTACACTCCTTTTTGGCTCTATTTTAGAGTCTGGTTTTTTGAACTTTCCCCTTTTGAGGTGGAAAGTGACACATACAAGTGCGAAAGTGCTGAGTCACATCCCAACACAAACCTATGGTTAACGACTGGAGTTATATACCCCATCAGTTTTACTACGAGGTGGGTCATGACTTAATATCTTTTTTTTTAAGTGACTAAGGGCCTCATCACGTGTTGGGCGGTAACGCTGGCGCTAATAGCGCTGGCGCTATCTGCCCTATCTCCAAACCCTCCGGCGCTATTACCGCTGGATCACGGCTGTTAGGCAGAAACCTGTGCAGTTCCCTCTGGGACCACTGCAAAAAGTTTAAGACTACAGGAGTTAGCAGTAAACCCAATTGGTAGCAGTCGGCACCACCCAGATTTACCTGGTAGCTGTGGCTGAGCAGTCAGACCTCTCAAGACGAGTTAGGCAGTATGGAGTATACAAGATAGGGCAATTTACACAGTAGGACAAGCAGACACGGATCAGAGCTTGGGTGTAAAGATATATAATTATTTATTTAAAAACACATCTATGAAAAACACACTGGCACTAATATGGCAAACAGCTTCAATCACAGTTACTATAAGTATATATCAATCCCATAAAAATATTTCGACAAGTCTAGGTTCAAAGACACCACTTATTTGCAGACAGAGGTGAGTGCTTAACCTAGATGGCACTCTAGTATTCGTTAGAGAGGGAGAGAAAAAGGCAGGGTATGAAACCAACTCAGTACCAACACTTTTACGAAGCAAATGAAAGGCAAGCAAGGCAGGGTCTACTCTAGATCACAAAGTTCAGAGGCCAGGCCCACTCGGAGAGGGGCAAGGCGGTATGTCCCAAAAGTATCACAGTGGAAATGCACTTCAAGTCTTTGTAGCAAAATGTCACAGAAAGGTTGGACCAGTTTTAGAACAAAAGTTAAGAAGGTCTGGAGGCCGTCCAGTGGAAAGGTAAGGATTTAAGACACCTCACGCTAACCGTCACAAGGGAAGCAAGGTGGACACAGTACCTTTAGAGTGAAGAGACAGCTCCGGCGGGGGCAGTTGTTCCTGGTGGTGGATGCAAGTCGGGGCTTTGATCTCGTCGTAGAGGAAAGTTGCAGATCGTTGCACCACCAGGGAAGAGACCAGCCGCGGAGTGCTCAGTCACAATGCACCACGTTTTGGTCGCGGTACAGTGGTTAGTGGCTATCTGGTTGCCGGGGTGCTTAGCACGGGCAATTCGACCACTAGACATCCTGGAAGCAGAGAAAAGGCAAGGAACTGGTTGTTCCCACCAGTCAAAGGGAAGAAGACCCTCCAGCAGGGAGATCTCCTCTGTCGTTGGGAAGTGGTGAGTCGGTTCAGCAGGGCTCCACCGGAGGTGTCGTCATTGCAGGTCGGCTCAGCTTTACCCTCGTCGGATTCTTAGGTCCTGTGGCAACTTCTGAAGTTCCAGTCCCAAAAGACCTGCTTTTATGCAGAAAACCCCCATTCATTCAGCCTAGCTGTCAATCAAACATGCTAATTGGTGAGCGGGGCGGCTAACCACTTGGGCCAATCACACCAGAGTGCGACTTGAGTTGGCAAGGCAACTCAGTCCAGGGTGCCTAAACCCCCTCCCACACCCCCTGTGGTACCCAGACAGAATGGCACCACTCTGGAGGGCTTCTGTGCAGAAGCCTGCCAAAAGTGGAACAAAGGGTTCAACCTTTGGTTTGGAGTTACAGAGGCGAACACATACGCCATTTTAAAAACCGAGTTCTGGCAGAAAATACCAACCGGTGAATTTATTTGAATTAAATAAATCGGCGGTATGTTAGAGACTAATGTGAGAAAAGTATTAGCCTCGAACAATGGGAAAATCCCATAGGAATATATTCGCGGTCGAATATAAAAAGTAGTATCCACTGCCACCAGCCAAAACTCGACAAGGGGGGACGAGACAGTGCCCCCTCAAATAACAGACCCAGGGGTAATCGAATTACCCCTACAGTACGTCCACAATAGGATGGTTTGTATGGTTCTGTTAGTAAATTTAGGTCTAGTAAAGCCAATGGTGACTTTACGTGGCCTGGGAGACAGTAGTCAGTCCCAGGGTATGGAGTCTATGGTGGGGGTCACCTAGGACACCCCAGTGTTACGGCACGGAGGGTGCTGTGTAACACACATAGCAAAACACAAGAGACCCTACGGAGTAAAAGACCCCATAGCCCATAGAACACATTAACATTCAAAGAAATACCACAAATCATGTCCAAGAGTGGGAGAAAAAGAGTCTCACTCTTGGCAGGATGAAAAAAATAAACTCCAGAAATCCAGCAAAGCTGCTGGGGGACTCAGTAGGTTAGGAAATTCAGCCTAAACAGAGAATTCTCCCTAACACTCGCCCCCCCCAGACTAAGGGACAGGAGGATTTAATCCACTCCTGGATGAATCTCATACCTCTATTCGATGACATACATCCTAGAGAGACCATCAGCATTTTGGTGGTGACACCCTGACCTGTGCTCCATGGTGAAATCAAACCTTGCAGGCAGATTGACCATCTCACTAGTTTTGGGTTTTCCCCTTCGCTTCTGATTTCTTTGTGACAGCAGCTGACAACTCCAGTGGAGCAGGAGTAATATCCTTCTTCATCATCTCCTCGGGAGTACCTCTCATGGTTCTCTCCCTTGCAGATCTGGTTAGCTCCTGTAACCGTTTACTAGGTGGTCTGGGGGTATGAGTCACAACTCCAAGAGTTTTTAAATCGTTACCCAACAGAACTCGTCCTGGTACCTCACTTTGTATGCTGACACATATCTTCACAGTCATGTCATTACACTGGATGAGAACTGGTAATTGGGGAAGCATCTGCACAGGCCCTCCAGCTAACTTGGTGAGGCGTTTGGGTGCCTTAGCAACATCCTCAGCCTGAAAAAAAGATTTATCCACCACAGTTATGCTGGCCCCAGTGTCCCTAATGGCAGGAGTCTCCTGACCATTCACCTGGACACTGTCCCTATCATACTCTTCAGTATTTTCCGGGATAGAATTATAGACATCTAAATTCTGTTGTTCCCACAAACCCAGAGACACTAAAGAAACACTGGCTTGAAAGGGGCCCCTAGGGGTCCCTCGCGATATGGAAACAAGGCAGTAACCATACACGAAAGGATGCGCCAGACACGAGGTTCAAATTCTCAATGTTAGGGTTTATTGCAAGCAAAAATAGTCCCAATTGGCCAACTGTGGTCTCGCGCCCCGCAACGTGTATTTTCTAGACCTCGAGGGACGCAAGAGAGCGAATTACGTACATCAGTTACGTATATACAAAATGCATATCATACAATCAGCTATGTCATGTTTAACACCCCCCTTTTATTAAGTTTCTTTGCACTCGGGATCATGATGGACATTTCCGATGAGTATGACAATTATGACACTTTCGATGTCTATTCTAGTAACAATGTGCAATTTAGAAAGTGCGGAGGCAACTTCTAGTTGTTGAACAGAAGACGGTGCTTCTGTTCTTGGAAGCAAGCTGCACACGGGGGAAGAGCCACATTCCAACCTTTGCTATCTATGAGGTGCTATTTGTGTCCTGGGAGCCGACACGCTCTAAAGGGTTTTGTGAGGGGGGCCGTAAGAAGAGCATAATTCAAGCCTTTAGCTGCTTTATTCTAACATATTCTACCACAGTACGAGACTGGCTGGCAGCTGTGAAATGATTAAATGCCCTGCAGCTCTCCCTCAAGGCTACAGAGAGGGAGCGTGGGCATTCCTTTCTAGGCTACTCATGAGGAGTTTCAACAAACTCCTCAGTCCCGCGACCTTGCCCTTTCATATTCAGACAACAATGTTAACAGTTGAGCAGAGTAAGTAGAATTTGCAAGAATTGCAAGCTGCAAAGCAGTTTAGACAGAAAGCAATGAGCAATGGTTAACAAGCAAAATGGCGATTCTTGCTACGTTTAAAATGGCTGCTTGTTGGTCAAGCATAGCAGTCTGTATTTCTATAATTCTGTGCATAAGACGGTTGGCCTTTGGCCATCAAGATACGTCTATCATTCAAATGAAGGGTATTCACTTTTCCAGATTGACAAACCCTCCTTTTGGCCGTATGCCAAACGTCTTATTCATTCATTGTATCCTCCTCTGATGAGGATAAGTCTGGGGTATCTATGTCTGAACCTTTCATGCTATCACAAGCATCATCTTCATCATTAATGTCTATAGCCATGAATTGTTTCATTGTTTTTGTTTCATCAGTGTCTCTGTTATTTTGGCCATGCGTTTGTTTTCCTCTCGACACCATGTGCATACATCCCTTAGTACATCCTTCAGTTGTCTCAGTGCAAACTATCGGTAGGCATTGTATGCAACAGCAACATGTTATGAATATACCAAGTACCACCATTAGTATCGAAATTAATTTCCATCCCCAGGACCGCAATAGTCCCCAAAACCAGGATCCAATCCCCCAACCCCCTTCTTCCGTGGAGAGTGTGGAACTTTGAACATGTAATTTCCGGATTGCACTTTTTACGAGTTTGCAAACTCCCCCACGATCAACTAATATTATATCGAGAGCCATCCTGTTTTGTAGTGCCATTAGTCTTATTCCTTTCTCTTCTAACGTCATATTGAATAAAATACCCGTTGTTGAATCTATCGTATTTTTTAATATTCTAGACGGTTTTCTTATATTATAGGAATTTTCTATTTGGGCCAAGAATGGTATAAACGATTTGGCTACATCCATTGCTATCATTCCATCTTCACTACTCCTTTGGGTTCTACCTTTTGTTCGTCTAGCTACTTCTGCTGTTTCCAAGAGGAACACTCCTGGAAACAGTAGACCTAGATAGCATGTACCTCTCCAGTTCCTAGGTAACCATGGATATGCTTTTTCCCCACATATAAAGTAAACAGGGTCCCCTACGTACACGGGTTCTATTTCGTGCTTTAAAACCACTGTGTTCAGGCAGCTGCTAAACGTTCCTACTTTATAGGAACCTTTTTTCTGTAAACATAGGGGAGCAGTTTCGGGGCTGTGATCCACTGTATAGGCAGGGGGCACAGCATCTTTATTCCATTCATCCCTCATTCGAAATGTCATTACTGATGTTTCTTCTGCTGGCGGGGTCGGTCTATTCTGCCTATGTAATCTATCTAGTCTTGTTGTCTTTCGTGTATTCTTCCTCATGGGATCTGGTGAAAACACGCAAGCTTTGTGGAATATGGAACAACCCACAGGTCTCATGATCACTTCCTCAAATTCATTCATATTGGTCTCATCTAGCTGACCCGTATTACTCTTGTTCCATTTCCCAAAGAACATTGCACCCAATGATACTTCACATGAATAAACCAATACCAGCCTATCCCTTTCCCACCGTGCTGTGGTAAATGGGCACAAACCCAGCAATCTTTTTTCTTTAAAACCGCATGGGTCATGTTCATTATGAGCATCGATGTATTGTTGCCATATCCTTCTCTATGTCTTTCTTCCATTAGGGACAAAGTACCAGTGATTACATGAACCGGGCTTTCAGTAGCTGCTTTAGGCAAAAGTGTTTCTAATGGGTGCGCGGACTCCAGGAACCATAGTGTAATAGCTATTATTGTTGGCACTACCATACTTAGAGAACACAGGACCAATGTCCAAATCAGTACCTTATTCCTTTATCATGCTTTTTCCCTAAATTTACAGTCTCTAAAACTATCATCTTTTCAGCAGGGGTGCAGGAGGAGGCTTTGTTCTTCATCGTCCTTCTTCTTGCTGGCAAAGTTTGTCGCAAATGTCTCTCGTTCTTGATGCCAAAAGTTCAATAAAAAAAATGTCACAGTTCAATTCTGCCAACCTTTTCACAGCCTAGATCACTTATCCCCTCCAAGCAAGATTAGTTCGTCTTTCTCCCACTGCTCAGATGATTTCTGAACAGTTCTTTATTGACAGAGTACTATGTACTTCCAGCTTGTCCCGCTCTGGCTTAGGACACATGTACTTTATTATAAGCGCACCGGGGGGCCGCGAGTCTTGAATTGTCCGACTTGCACAATTCTCACACTTCTCTCCTCTACGCCCCTGGCTCCTACTCTGTCCGTGAGTGGAACCAAAGGCAAAAGAAAAGCACCAAAGATCTGTGGATCACTTTGCCTGTCGAGGCCGCAAATTATACAGTTTCACTCATGGTATTGTATGATCCGTGAATAGTGCCGTTGCACTTCCAGTATCAGGCTCAGTGTCAGCCTGCAGCACAATGATGGGTAGCGATGAGCGCCGTGGCTATAATATAGTTTCTTTCTTTGGCTTTGGTGCGTTTGCAGAAACTGGCGGGCGCCAAAGGGGTACACGCGTTGTTTCTGCTGGTGTTTGCAATGCAGAGTTTGTGCCGCTCGGCAGTGATGTTGTTTCTGCTGAGCAACGTTGGGGCACTTTTCACCCTTTCCCCTTTCTGGCAGCCTCCTCGGGTTCTGTTTCGAGTTTCACTTCTCGCTCAGGCTAATGCTGTGGCAGTGGACTGGCAACAGTTTCTTTCGTTTCCGAGACCATTTCCTTTCTCTGGTCGTCGGAAGTTGTCAGCAGTCCTTGGAATCTTTTGGCATGTGTCGCATGGATCCATGCCTTGCGACCGTCCACTCGAATGGCCGTCTGCGTCGCCAAAAGTACTTGGTAGGGGCCGCGCCACCTGGGTGCTAATGCTGTCTTTCGTTCAAAGTTCTTAATCAGGACCCAGCTTCCAGGCTCCAGCGAGTGCCCCGGTCCGGTGTATCGCACCGATAACGCCTCCTGCACCTGCTGATGAATCAAATGCAACTTCTGCATTAAAAGGCCACAGTACATGCTTAACACAGGATGCTCGACCTCACATATTCTTTTGGGCTGCGGTGCGCACCATACATTTGCCGGTCTCCCCATTATAATTTCATAGGGGGAGAGCCCAGTTTTAGCCTGCACAGACGTGCGCATGCACAATAGCGCTTGGGGTAATGCATCCACCCAACTCAACTTGCTCCCAGCACAGATTTTAGCTATCTTTGACTTTAAGATACCGTTATGTCTCTCAACAAGCCCGGCAGAACTGGGATGCCTAGAACTGTGGAATCATTTCTCTATCTGTAGACCTGCACAGATCTGTAGTACTACTGCGCCCACAAAGTGTGGGCCGTTATCTGACCACAGGACACGGGGCAGCCCGAACCGGGAGAAATACTCTTTCAACATTACTTTTGCCGTTGACATGGCAGTACAGTCTTTTAAAGGATATGCCTCCACCCACTTGCTAAATGCCCAAATCACCACTAACACATATTTGTAGTTTTGGCACTTTTCCATTTCTATGAAATCATAATGGATCACCTCGAATGGCATAGAGGGTGGCCCAAAACTACCTACTGGTGTCACGGTTCCCTTCCCTACATTGTGTTGCAGGCACGTAATACAATTCTGCACTAGCCTTTCTGCATTCTTTTTTATGTGCTCATTTTTCCATACTGTGGATAAATGCTGTACAATTTTCTTCGCGCAAATGTGGGTAGGGCTATGCACCATTGTAACCATTGCGGTTAGGTAACAATTTGGCAACATCCAGTTCTTGGTCTCTTTGTCCACCCAACATCCTTCCAAATCTAACTCAGCAGAGCCCTCAGCCCACCCCTGAATCTCTTCGGTCGTGGCCTCAGCCTGCATTTCTTTGACTGTGGCAACTCCATTCTCTGTCATACAAGGTACTTCCTCTGTTTGTACTGTCATCATTCTAGTACTCAAATCAGTGGCTGTTTGTTTCGCAATCCTGTCTACAAATGTGTTTCCCTCTCCCACTTTACATGTTACTTTTTTATGCGCCTCGCATTTTACTATAGCTAGGCGCTTTAGAAATGTGAGTGCAGACAACAATCGTACAATCAAAGGCCCATGCTGAATCCTGGTCCCATGTGATGTCAAGAAGCCCCTCTCAGCCCAGAGTCGGCCAAAGTTATGAACCATGCCAAAGGCGTACTGGCTGTCAGTATAAATATTCACGTTCAAATTCTCAGAGAGTTCACAAGCTCTAGTCAAGGCTATAATTTCTGCGGCTTGTGCTGAATTATATGGGATTCTTTTACTTTCCACAACCCTTTCTAGAGTAGTGATAGCGTATGGGGCAGTTGACGTGCCATCTGGTAATTTGAAACAAGAGCCGTCACAAAACAACTCTCCATCTGGCTCTTTCTGTGGGGTGTCGCTCAAATCAACTCTTCCCTTTGTTTCTTCTTCAGTGACCATTAAACAATCATGGGGTGGTGATTCGTTGTCACCAATTTCTGCTATGTGCAGTGGCATTAATTCTGCAGGATTCAATGCGCTACACCTCATAATTTGGATGTGGGGTGCAAACAAGATGAGCTCATATCTTGTTAGTCTAGCAGAGGTGAGGTGTTGCGTCTGTGTTCTGTTTAATAGAACGTCTATGGCATGTGGCACCATCAGAATTAAAGTATGCCCCAATACCATTCCTTCCGTTTGTTTCACTGATGCAGCAGCCGCTGCAACAGATCGCAAACATTGTGGTAGTGCACGCGCTACAGGGTCCAGCGCGGAAGAATAATAGCCGCACGGCCTATTTCTTCCACCTTGTTCCTGTGTCAAAACCGCCAATGCACATCCTTCACTCTCAGTCACAAATAGTCTAAAGATCTTTTTATAGTTAGGAGTGCCTAAAACTGGCGCACACAATGCAGCTTTCAATTGCTCAAACGCTTTCTAACATTCCTCATCCCACTGTAAAGGCATCACTGCATCCTTTTTAGTTAATTTTATCATCGGCTTCACAATCAACGCAAAATTACTGATCCACTGCCGACAATAAGAGGCCATGCCTATTACAGCTTTTTGAGTTTTTGGAATAGGCATACTAGAAATACTTTCTATGCGTTCTGGTGTTAATCTTCTCCCTTCTTTCGAAAGTAGGTAACCCAAATAAGACACCTCCTTTTGATTATACTGGAATTTCTTCAAACTTGCCTTGTGACCATGGGTCGCTAGGTGTGTCAATAGTAATATAGTACTTTCTTTGCAGATCTCTTTTGTGTCAGCAGCTAGTAACACGTCATCTATGTACTGCAAGAGTACGCAACCTTTGGGTAATTCTAACATGTCTAGCTGCCCTTTTAGCGCTCTGCTGTAAATACTCGGGCTTTCTGTGTATCCCTGTGGAACGCGTGTGAATGTGAATGATCGACCTCCTAGAGTGAACGTGAACAGATATCTACTGCTTTTATCCACTGGAATGCTAAAGAACGCGTTCTTCAAATCAACTACACTAAAGTATTCTGCAGTGGCCGGTATCATTGTCAGTATTGTTGTGATATCTGGGACCAAAGGGAATTGTGGGTCTACCGCTTTGTTCAATGCGCGCAGATCCATTGTGAAACGATATGGTACTTCATTGCCTCTTTTCTTGTAAACTGGAAGAATCGGGCTGTTGCATTTGCTATCTGCAATTTCTTCAACCACCCCCAATCTCACCAGGTCAGTAACAATACTCTTTAATCCCTTCTCACCTTCAACAGAAATTTTATACTGGGGAATTTGTGGTAATGTAACACCTTCTTTCAAAGTTATTTTTGCTGGCTCTATTTTCAAGCATCATACATCTTATCATGCATTGCCCACAGACAGGTCGGTACTCTACTTAGCTCTTCTGGTAACGCTTTTGACATAAATTCCGTCACCGGTGCATCGTGAGGCCAAATCGTGAGGAACAACCCATCTGCCGTACAATGTATAACTGCCCCCAATTTTCTCAACAAATTTAATCCTAGCAAGTTCTCCCCACAATTTTCTGTCAGAAGAAATGGACACTGTTCCGTAAATGGTCCTATTGTAATTGGGACAGCTTGGGACACGGGGTTAATTACTGGTGTACCTGCGAACCCTACAGAAACATTCTTTTGCCCCGACAGTTGGATCTCCGGAACCAAGTGGTGGTCTATCGAACACTTTTGTGCCCCTGTATCTACAAGGAAACGGTGCTCCTTATTCCCGACTCTCATTTCTACGTAGGGTCCTCTCTGATTCACGGGAATAGACACTGATTTCGACCCCTGCCGTGGGCTGTCCTATTGCGAAAATAACACATCGTCCGATGTGTAGTCACCGCTGGTGCTATAATACGTGTTTGGCTGTGTATCAAAAATATTCCCATTTCCCCCTCGGTGTCCTCCACTCTGATCATTTCTCTGTTGGCCCTGCCCGCCCTGATTTTGGTTCGGAACACTTTGGTTCAATGCCTGGTTCTGTTGAGCTTGGTTTTGACCATGGGATTGGTTTTGATTACCTCCATTGTTATATCCATGCTGTTGCTGCATGCTGTTTCTGCTTGGGCCATTTGACCCCTTATGTCCTTTATGAGGCCTTCTCTGGCCAAACCCACCTCTATTCTGTAGGTGCGGGCATTGCGCTCGTCAGTGTCCTTCCTCTTTACAGTACGCACATTGATTTAATCCCAATGACACCCCGTGCATATTATTCAAATTTCCTCTGCCTTGTGCATTTCCTCTACCTCTATTGTATCCAATCACCTGATGCAGTAACACCCTCGTTTTTAAATTTACTCTATCCTTCATCTCTCTTTCTTTCACCACATTAACCCTGTTCTCGTAATATTGGGCTATGTGTAATATCTCACTCACCGGTTTTGCTGCCCAGGCACTTTCCGAGCCATTAACATATCTTGAATTGGTAATATTAGTCCCCTCACATATTTATCAACAAATAGCCTTTTCCCCGACTCTGTGCTCACATACTGCCCACTGAAGTCTGTGAATACTCCTTCAAATCTTTTGAAATAATCCGTTACTGGCTCATCCTTGCCTTGTACACATGTAGTTAATTTGTCCCACTGAATCCTTTTTTCTGGAATTATTTCCCTCAATCTCCGCATTATCCATTCTGGTAGATCTGCCATGCGGGTTCCTGGATTTTCCCCTACTTTTTTATTTTTGTCCTCCAATAGTAACTCCGCCCATGTGGCGCCAAAAGCCCCCACGTCATCTACCGTCCTTATCTGTTTCCATATATCTGCTGGCAAAATGGCTGGGAAAATCATATCTATATCGCTCATAGTAAGCACTGCTGATCTCAGGGTTGACTCTACTTCCTTGTAGAAACCTGCTGGATTCTTTCTTATATCGGGAATCGTCTGTTTTATAGTATTCACCTCTTGCCTGGAAAAGGGGACATGGACATACTGGGCGGTGAAATGGGCTGGTGTTACCTGCGCCCCTACTGTTCCCGTCGCAGGGACCTCTACTTTTGGTATGAACGTGAGCGGAACCTCTCTCATTGGAAATGCCCCACTCACAATCCCTCTCCCTTCTCTTAGGTTCAATAGTATTCTTAAGTCCAGTGATAGGCCCGTTTCTCCTGTACTTCGCTCGAATGCTCTCTTGTATACAGCTAGTATCTCAGGTAGGCTAGCCTTATTGTTTTTTATATCCTTGTCTATCAAATGTTCAGCCATCGATTGCAGTGCCTTTCTTTTCATTGGCATGGAATATTCGTCAAATATGTCATGTATGACCATTGTTGGGATGCTAGGATTCGACATCCACTTTATCGCTTCCCGTATACATACTTTCAGCTTGTCGCCCCTCTGTACAGATGACATTGAATGTCTCCGCTGTGTGTATGGTTCTACCGTCCCTCTCCCATCTCTTCTAATATCCCAACCCCTGTATCCAGGTGCAGCAAACATTTCAGCATAATCATTATCCAACTCATTTTTAAGATCAAAAAGTCCATTCACATGTTCCTTTACTTCTTCATCTTTTATTCTACAACATGCTAATTGGTTCAAATCTAACAATCATTGTGGCGGTAATTTCTCAAGTAACTTTTTCCATTCTCCCACCAAAATTTTTCTCATGTATTCCAACACTACCTGTCTCTCGTTGCTTCTTCGGTACCCATATAATGAGGCCAATGCTGCCGTCCCATCATTTCCTTCTATGTACATTTCTGCCTCTTGCTGTAATTCAATCTTTCTTTCTTTGCTGATCGCGCTGCGAGTTACCCGTCAAAATCCTGTTCCTTCAGCCCCGCCTCTTGCCTCCCCGGTCTCAATTTCGACTTTGGGAGGGGCGGATGGTGCTGAATCTGTCTCTGGAGCGGGAGGTGCGGATGGGACAAGTGACACAGGTGGCATCTGTCAAGGGCCTTCCTGGGTGCTGGGAAATTGTGCGTCTGCGGTCTGCGCTTGTGGGAGGGCTCGAGCTTTGGTTGGGGCGTGGGTTGATGCTTGCATGAGGGGAAGTGCTTGGGCTTTGGGAGGGGGTATGAGAGCTACTGGTTGGGCCTGCGCAGTCACTACTGGCGTGTTTGGTTTCGATCCTGGTTTTGGGCCTCGACCCGTATGGGTTAGCAAATGTTCCATTAATTCGTCTGCTATGTGTAGTTCCTGCTGCGGGTATATTCCTTCTATGTTCATTTGCTCACGTCTCCCTTCCCGTCTTAGACTTGCCGTCCACTCCTCCTCCTCTTTTTCTTCTGCTGCCTCAAGCTTCGATTTGTGCCTACGCGCATGCTTCTCTCTACTCCTAAATCGGAGCATTGCTTCCCTCCTCGAATCTTTGACGGTCTCAAAAGCTGCGGGTCGCGCTTTTTTCCTAATCAGCTCCCTTTTTAGGTTATCTATCCTCGCAATCTCAAAGCTACCATTAATCGGCCACTGATGGTCCTGTTGCTTTCTAGTTTGCCTATGCCAAATTTCACAAAATATTATCGCACCCAAACCATATTTTGCATACATGTCATAAGCCGGCGTTCCCCCAGGCGGTGCACTTTGGCCATTTTCCAAGGACTGTCTACCGCAGCGGAAAAGCCCCGCTAAAGTGGCAGTACTCCAGGCATGTTTTTAACCTTCCCCTTGGTTAACTATCCATAAACCTGGATGTTTGAATTTGCAAAATCAACACTCTACCAAAAATCAGGTTTTCGTTTGAATCGGGGAATGACTCACCTGATAAAACAAGTCGCCTATCCTGACGCAACCTCTCCCAACGTCGTGTCTGCGCTTCTCTGGCTTCTGCCTCGTTTTGGGACCCTCGCCTCCTTTGCCCTCTGGCCCGGTACATCGATCAGGGATCAGATGTGTGCAGATCTGTGGAAGGAATCTCTCCTCACTTCTACAGGGCGCCCTGTACACCTCTTGATCCCGGCTCGATCGTCCCGTCCTCGCCGTTCTTCCGCCTTTACTCAGTTACAACGTATACGATGGGGCAAGTGGGGGAGGGTCTCTATTCGGGCGCCATCTTGAAAGGGGCCCCTAGGGGTCCCTCGCGATATGGAAACAAGGCAATAAACATACACGAAAGGATGCACCAGACACGAGGTTCAAATTCTCAATGCTAGGGTTTATTGCAAGCAAAAATAGTCCCAATTGGCCAACTGTGGTCTCACGCCCCGCGACGTGTATTTTCTAGACCTTGAGGGACGCAAGAGAGCGAATTACGTACATCAGTTACATATATACAAAATGCATATCATACAATCCGCTATGTCATGTTTAACACTCCCTTTTATTAAGTTTCTTTGAACTCGGGATGATGATGGACATTTCCGACGAGTATGACAATGATGACACTTTCGATGTCTATTCTAGTAACTATGTGCAATTTAGAAAGTGCAGAGGCATCTTCTAGTTGTTGAGCAGAACACGGTGCTTCTGTTCTTGGAAGCAAGCTGCACACGGGGGAAGAGCCACATTCCAAGCTTTGCTATCTATGAGGTGCTATTCGTGTCATGGGAGCCGACACGCTCTAAAGGGTTTTGTGAAGGGGGGGCCGTAAGAAGAGCATAATTCAAGCCTTTAGCTGCTTTATTCTAACATATTCTACCACAGTACGAGACTAGCTGGCAGCTGTGAAATGATTAAATGCCCTGCAGCTCTCCCTTCTGGGCTACTCATGAGGAGTTACAACAAACTCCTCAGTCCCGCGACCTTGCCCTTTTATATTCAGACAACAATGTTAACAGTTGACAGAGTAAGCAGAATTCGCAAGAATTGCAAGCTGCAAAGCAGTTTAGACAGAACGCAATGAGCAATGGTTAACAAGCAAAATGGCGATTCTTGCTACGTTTAAAATGGCCGCTTGTTGGTCAAGCATAGCAGTCTGTATTTCTATAATTCTGTGCATAAAACGGTTGGCCTTTGGCCATCAAGATACGTCTATCATTCAAATGAAGGGTATTCACTTTTCCAGATTGACAGGCTGAGAGTCCAATGGGTTCATCAGCCAGCAGTAGAACATTTCCACTTGGCATTTGGACTTCCTCCTCTGGAGCGAAGGCTAAGGAGACAAGCTGGACCCCTGAAGGTTTACCCTTGCATCTGGGATCTCCTTTCACATGGTCAGTAGAGCCACAAACAAAGCATTTACCAAATGCTCTCTGGAATGGTGGCTTGTTCTGGCCTCCCTCTGGTTTGGCATCAGAAGGTACACTATTCTGCTGTGGTTTTCCTTGTGGCTTTTCCTTATGGATTTGTTTGGGGCCCTCTTTGGAATTTGAGTTATTAGAATTCTCTTTTGAGTCTTTTTTAGGCTGTTTTCCCTCATCCTTTTTCTGAGTTGCCCCAGAATCCTTATGAGTAGCCCTGTTGGCAATCCACAAGTCAGCAGCCTTAGCTAGCTTCCTAGAATCCAATTCCTTTGAATCAGCCAAGTGCTGTCTGAGCTCAGGAGAACAGGCATCATAAATTGACTCCAACATAAAAAGACTCTTCATACCCTCATAAGTGTTCACCTTGTAACCCTTAATCCATCCCTCTAAGTTCTTCAACCCTTCACTCACCCAGGTGGCCTAAGGGGTACCATCATGCTTTTTGAGGGATCTAAACCTCTTAAGATACTGGGAAGGGGTCTTCCCAAATCTAGCTATTAGAGCGAGTTTCACACTTTCATACTCTCTCCTATCCTCCTCCCCCAACTCCATTACCGCATCAGTTGCAACAGGGGGGAGCCTAGAGAACAACCAGGTAAGTAGCTCATTACCTGTGATGTTCTGGAGCCCATGATTATACTCAAACAAACTCAGCCAATCCAACACATCCAACTTTGGTTCATACATACCAATTAATTCCTTAGGCATCCGGGGGCTTTTGGGACTGGAACTTCTAGAGGAGCCAGAGACATAAACAGTTTCAACAGACAACCTTTTCATTTCTAACTCATGCTTGAGCTCCATTTCTCTGAGCCTGAGAATTTGTTGCATTTCTTGGTGTTTCTGTTCAGTTTGAGCAGTAATCCTTCTGAATTCCAAGTCTATTTTCATTTTTTCTAGTTCAAGGACTCGAGGACTTAGTGTGGGACCTGCTATAGGCCCATTACGTACAGCTGGTAAGGCAGACAGAGGGCTAGGGGAGACAGTTTCATTAGCCTCTTCTTCCTCTTCAGCCTCTTCATCACTATCATCAGAACTTTGATTTAGATCAACACCATTACTGTCATCTACATTTGCTGGAGAAGTTGGTTCCTCTGAACCAATACCCAGACTTTGGTTTTCCAGCAATATTGCTATCAGTTCTACGTTCTTGCCTTTTACAGAAAGATTCTCTTGTCTACAGAGAGCTCTCAAACTCTCAGTATTTTTACCTGACAAGGACTCTTGACTGTAAACTTCCATAGTAGACATGTTTTTTGAAAGTTGCTTTTTAGTGCTAAACTTTGTGGTTAGATATCCTAAAGTGTTTAAAAGCACTCTAAACTGTATACTCGATACAAATCCCACCGCTGTACACCAGTGTTAGGCAGAAACCTGTGCAGTTCCCTCTGGGACCACTGCAAACAGTTTAAGACTACAGGAGTTAGCAGTAAACCCAATTGGTAGCAGTCTGCACCACCCAGATTTACCTGGTAGCTGTGGCTGAGCAGTCAGACTTCTCTCAAGACGATTTAGGCAGTATGGAGTATACAAGATAGGACAATTTACACAGTAGGACAAACAGACACGGATCAGAGCTTGGGTGTAAAGATATATAATTATTTATTTAAAAACACATCTATGAAAAACACACTGGCACTAATATGGCAAACAACTTCAATCACAGTTACTATAAGTATATATCAATCCCATAACAATATTTCAACAAGTCTAGGTTCAAAGACACCACTTATTTGCAGACACAGGTGAGTGCTTAACCTAGATGGCACTCTAGAATTCGTTAGAGAGGGAGAGAAAAAGGCAGGGTATGAAACCAACTCAGTACCAACACTTTTACGAAGCAAATGAAAGGCAAGCAAGGCAGGGTCTACTGTAGATCACAAAGTTCAGAGGCCAGGCCCACTCAGAGAGGGGCAAGGCGGTATGTCCCAAAAGTATCACAGTGGAAATGAACTTCAAGTCTTTGTAGCAAAATGTCACAGAAAGGTTGGACCAGTTTTAGAACAAAAGTTAAGAAGGTCTGGAGGCGGCCCAGTGGAAAGGTAAGGATTTAAGACACCTCAAGCTAACCGTCACAAGGGAAGCCAGGCGGACACAGCACCTTGAGAGTGAAGAGACAGCTCCGGCGGGGGCAGTTGTTCCTGGTGGTGGATGCAAGTCGGGGCTTTGCCAGAAGAAGAGATGATCTCACCGTAGAGGAAAGTTGGAGATCGTTGCACCACCAGGGAAGAGACCAGCCGCGGAGTGCTCAGTCACAAGGCACCACCTTTTGGTCGCGGTACAGTGGTTAGTGGCTATCCGGTTGCCGGAGTGCTCAGCAGGGGCAATTCGACCACTAGACATCCTGGAAGCGAAGAAAAGGCAAGGGACTGGTTGTTCCCGCCAGCCAAAGGGAAGAAGACTCTCCAGCAGGGAGATCTCCTCTGTCGTTGGGAAGTGGTGAGTCGGTTCAGCAGGGCTCCACCAGAGGTGTCGTCGTTGCAGGTCGGCTCAGCTTTACCCTCGTCAGATTCTTAGGTCCTGTGGCGACATCTGAAGTTCCAGTCCCAAAAGCCCTGTTTTTATGCAGAAAACCCCCATTCATTCAGCCTAGCTGTCAATCAAACATGCATGCGTCCAGGGTGCCTAAACCCCCTCCCACACCCCCTGTGGTACCCAGACAGAATGGCACTCTGTGCAGAAGCCCGCCAAAAGTGGAACAAAGGGCTCAACCTTTGGTTTGGAGTTACAGAGAGGCGAACACATACGCCATTTTAAAAACCGAGTTCTGGCAGAAAATACCAACCGGTGAATTTATTTTAATTAAATAAACCGTCGGTATGTTAGAGACTAATGTGAGAAAAACATTAGCCTCGAACAATGGGAAAATCCCATAGGAATATATTTGCGGTCGAATATAAAAAGTAGTATCCACTGCCACCAGCCAAAACTCGACGAGGGGGGACGGGACAGTGCCCCCTCGAATAACAGACTCAGGGGTAATCGAATTACCCCTACCAGTACGTCCACAATAGGATGGTTTGTACTGGTTCTGTTAGTAAATTTAGGTCTAGTAAAGCCAATGGTGACTTTACGTGCCCTGGGAGACAGTAGTCAGTCCCAGGGTATGGAGTCTATGGTGGGGGTCACCTAGGACACCCCAGTGTTAAGGCACGGAGGGTGCTGTGTAACACACATAGCAAAACACATGAGACCCTACGGAGTAAAAGACCCCATAGCCCATAGAACACATTAACATTCAAAGAAATATCACAAATCATGTCCAAGAGTGGGAGAAAAAGAGTCTCACTCTTGGCAGGATGAAAAACACAAACTCCAGAAATCCAGCACAGCTGCTGGGGGACTCACTAGGTTAGGAAATTCAGCCTAAACAGAGAATTCTCCCTAACAACGGGTTTGGCGGTTTTGGAATTCCACATTCCCCATTGAGCCCATCCGGGAATGCCCCATTCCCCATTGGGCTCAATGGGGAATTTTACGGTCTGAGCGCAAATTTTTGCGGATTTCCCCCCCAGCCCAGAGCTGGGGAGAAATCCGCTGAAGCCCTGATTTGGCGGACCCTTAAATCCAGCGATAACAGCGCTACCGCCGAATTTAAGGGTTACAGCCAAACTCGTGATGAGGCCCTAGGTCTAGTTGGAACAAAGCAATAATAGCTCGTCCTTCTCTGCATTTCCCTATAGGAACTGATGGTGAGGACACACCTATAGTTTGGAACCAGTAGCATTCATTGCCCTGAAGATGGACCTTTGTATAGTCCGAAACACGTTGGCAACACAGTAAATGATTGATGTTATTAGGGACTGGTGACTTTCAACCTTAAGAGCCGCTCTTCTTTGTAATTAAAAGTGGACAGTGTACATGTAGACCAAGGGAACTTGTTTTTCTGTGCCTACAAAAAGCTTTGTTGTTGATAAGGCTTAACTAATAACAGTGATTTATACTGTCAGTTCGCCAGGTGAAGGCGACTTTTGGTTATACACATAGTAATGTGGAATATGTTTTGAGCAAAAACTGTTCACCTGTACTTCTGTAAAGCAAATCGCTTCACATTGTACAATGAAAATCTAGTGATGTTAACTGTTTTTTGCTTTCTTAAAAACACAAAAAATCTGGCGTTTGGAATAAAAACCCAGTGGGTATTCTTTCTTTAAATATAACAAAAGTATGTGTGTTTAAATCATTTTCTTTGATAAACTAGGTATAATTATGTTGAATGAAAACGCTTGAAACTATGAATTTTGGAAAATTGAAAATCTTTAATGATATCTAGTGATTAAACTACTAGGTCTCGCAGGAGGCACTGATACCCCCGGACCAAACACACTTATCCTTGGAAAAGAGATCAACATCAAATACAAATACATAGTTAAATGAATTGCAGACAGCATAGTTGTTTTCAGACTCTGCTAATCTGCTGTACTGACAGTATTGGGATTCATCTCCCTCAGGAGTGCACTGGTAGTTGACGTGCAGCAATACACGTCTTTTTCTCTCAATTCACCATGCACATTTATCACAGCCAGGCCAAAATGCAGACCTCCAACCCCCACCCAGCCCACTAGGAGTTATGACACCCACAACTGCCCCAGCACAAGACCCCTAATATTCAGGATAGTAGGTGACCCCAGACCACCAGCCACAAAACCAGTGGTCATAAAATATCCAAAGGAACACAGTCATTCCACCTTATTTCATCATCTCAGGAGGATAGCTCAGGGGCAACATGCTCGCCTTGGAAGCAAGACGACACGGAGCACCACAGGTTTGATTGCCGGGTCCGCGCTTAGAATCCTCTGGGTATTAAGCGCATTATAAATAACCTATCATATCATATCAATGACACACTTTGTAATACGAGATACTGGGGGGAAAAATTATAGTCCGAAATGAGGGTAGAGATCTTGGGTGAGGATAATGTGATATGGAATGAGAGAAGATTGTCTGGGACAGCATGATCTTAAGCCTGCATTGTCACTATTCAATGGTCACTGGGAGTGCAAATCATATGGCCTGTATTATGTAACATTTACTGCAGGTTGCCTGACTGCCCTTTCCTTTATAGGAAACAAGCATTAGATTCAGGCATTCTATCCCACCCTTCAAGGTCCAAATGGCGTGTGCTGGCCTGGGTTGTCTGCCATTTCATCAGCCATTAGGTACATTTTGTGCCGTGATCTGTGTGTGATCGTTTCCCATTATAATCATTATCTTGCATTGTGGTTGACCTTACCATTTCCTGATATTTGTGTCTATCTGCATGCTCCACATCCTCATTTACCTTTCTAATTCTGTTATATCTACCACCCTACAGCAGACTGATCCAAATGCATTATATTAAAATGATCAAACATGTATGACTTTACCAGACTGTGAGCTTGGCTAATCCACTACTGTATGAGGGTTGGGTAAACAAGTGTCCTTAGCGTAGCCTGGCTACTACAGTTATCATTCCATCATCAATTAAAGTAATGAATATATGCAGTGGACAGAGGCAGCTGCATTATAGCAAAATAACTGAACATTTATAGTGGGCCACACAGGCTGTCATCTCAGACTAAACTAGTAACCTCTGCAGCAGGCTTGTCCTCGTGGCATCTCACTCCCAAAAAGAAAATCTTTGTTGCCACCATCTAATCATCTACAAATCTAGCCCCTTTATGGCAGCTAAATATCTAATTTAATCCTTACTAGTCACACCTGTGTGGCTTTATTAGGGCAGATGGTGTAATGTACAGCCACTGCTGCAGAGAATAGATTTTTGGCAAGCTGTATCCTCAAACAAATCCACGTGTGTGGCAGGCTGCATAGCAGCATAGTGCTCTGCCTGGTGCCCATCAACCCAATGAGCCATTCTAGCTGCGGGTGGACTGGTCCTGCCACGCTCTTTTACTTCAGTTATATTTTGCAGAAGGTTTGACCATAACAACGTAAAGTAACACAACTCTTATTCCAGGATTATTCTGCAGCCCCATTCTCATTAAACAAACGTGTTAACATGTGTATACTGATACACTTTAAACATTGACAAATCAAACATTCCTGGGCATCTGACTTTGAAGCTTATTATTTTTTGCCATTAGGTGGCATTGCAGGATCACCTGTAAACCAAACCTATTGCATTGACAAAGCTAGGAGGGGGATGACTTGTGAGTAAGGTACCGGCACCATTCATACGTGGCTGCCACATTACGAGTTTGCTTGCGGGTGTGTAAGTAACCTCAATCCAGCACTCCAACTAAGTCAATGCCTATTATGGGATGCCCAATGGAAGCCCTTATTTATATATTTGTATGTCAAAGTTCTTTAAATCTGGATGATGAACCCTTATATAACGCCCCTCTCTTTGAATCTCCCCGACCTCACTGAGCCAAGAAGTAGATTTGTTTTGCAAATTAAAAGGTTTATTTGAAGAATTGAACAATATATATCACACTTTTATGAATAGAATAATATATGAATAGCACACTTATGAATATGAACAATGATCAGCAATGGGTAATATTACAATATCAACAATCTCTTTAATCATTTAGGAGTAGGAATGGGAAGGATACTGTAGCAGAGAATACTTTATATGGATTCAAGGAAATGCAATAATAGGAAAGAATGCAACACAGAAATAACCTTAATATGATTTCAATCAAAAGGTAATATGATCCCTTTTTCCCCCTGTTATTACTCTCTAACCCCCACTATGAAATATAAAGAGATGGATATGAGGGCACACAGGTTTCAGGAATACAATCATAATGCGGTTCAATCCCAGTTCCCCCAGCAAGCTTAGAGAAAATAGGTATGATTTTAAAACAGGCAAAAATACTTTTGAATGTGATTGCAATGGATGGGAAAATATGCTAAAATGATTTTAATTCACTAAAGGAGATTCAGGATAAGTGAGAGTTATTTTGAATTGGTTCAGGTCAACACTAGCAATGATTCATGAATGATTATCAGATTGAAAACGAATTTCAGCAGTTGAAAACAAGAAACAGCTATTTTGACAAGTGGTGAAATGGAGCTAAATTGCAATTCGCGGCAATTTCTCTGCGTGCATGAAACACAATTGCGGAAAAACTATAAGGAATTTGTTGGAATGCTTAGGATCTTAGCTTCAAAATGACAGTTGAATTTCAGTTCTAGGACGTGCGGTTCAAAAGTTACAGAGGTTTTTGTGAAGGTAGATTTTTCAGAAACAGAATCAAGATTTCAAAAATGACAGATGCGCTTTAAAGGTTTACCAACAAGGATAGGCTTATACTAAGGAGCTAGGAAGAAGCAAGACACTCAATGGGCAGCCACCAGAACAGCAGCGCCTCTGCTCTGATCTCTGTCCGTCAAAACACTTGTCCCTCTTCAGAAAATATCAGCGCAAAGATGATTATTGCTACAATTATCAAGAATTATGTGGAGGGAAGAAGAATTAAGGATAGACAACAAAGGTTCTGTAATGCAGTTCTGGACAGATTGAAAATAGATGGAATAGTATTACTTTAACTAAGAGATGGGTTATGGACAGTTCTAGAATAGATACTCACTTCTATGGCTTTGGAATGGAGTGTGCACCGTCAAAGATCTGGTCAAGTGTTTAGCTGGGAGTCTCTCGCCACCAGACAGGTCTCAGGCACTCTGGTCTTAGCACTGCACTACGGGCCGTGCAGCCTCTTGGACTGGATCTGATGTGTTCTGGGTTCCAGCTCTGCTCTGAGTGTCTGGATCTTGGGTGAAGCACAGGGTTCTTAGCTAGAACAGAAAAACAGCTCAGCCAGGCTGTTTGAATGGTTTGGTTAGGCCCTGTGGAAGTTTAGGGGTTAGTATCAGGTTGCAAAATGTTCTGAAGGCCAGCTGAGAAGGGTTCAGCTTTTGGGTTAGGCCTCTTCTGCTTCAAAGTTCTAGAGTTTGGTTCTAGAGCTTGGTTCTGGAGCCTGGTTTCTGGAGTCTTCCTGCAGGGTGCTTCGCCAAGAAATCGGTTGAGAAGTGGAAAGTGTGCGTGTTGTCTGTTCTCAGCAGTCTCTATTTATGTATTTCCAAAGTGGGTGGGGAGGCTGATTCTACAATGCCCAACACTCTAAGGATCTAATAGGTTAGAGGATTCCCTGTCCCCTGATTGGAGAAAGGAACAGCGTGTCATCCTGTGTCATGTTTATGGCTTGGGGAAAAACACTCCCCTTGGTTTCTGTACAGCATATCTTATTTTTCATAAAACACATTTTTACAATATACACAACTTGTTAATATTACATAAATCACATGACAGATTAACTAAGGTACATTTCTGTTCAACTCTCATCTCCCTAAGAGCTTGGGTTCAGAAATGACCACTTTTTGCGCTTTTGGTGGGTTTCTCAATATTATTTCTGCACCAATATTTAGACATGCATGCACACCCCATCTGAGCACAATTCTGCAATTTTTCCGGTTCCTGGCATCAACATAGTAGCTACAATATGAATAATTCCGGGGTTTGGTCTCAGAACATCACACAGAGTCCAGCTTAGTCTAAAACTGTGAGCAAATTTTTCATTTTAACAATCTCAAATGTTCACATTTTTGTCAGTTGAGTGCAGTTTGTTATAAGCATTTTTCTAAAACATATATTTAACCCAATGTTAAATCCACATTTCAGTCTGGTCCGCCCCAGAGCTGTGCTGACTCAGAGGTCACATGTCTCTCCTTCCTGGCAGCAGTGTGTTTTCAGTCACACCCAAATTAGCATTTTATATTCAGCCCAAGGATTCCTTTGTCTGCACTGAGAGCAACAGGCCAGGGTGCCACTCCCAGTTCCTTTTGACACCAGCCTGTCAATCTCTTATCAAGGGCAGGGGGAAGTCCCCTTTGTCCAGGGAGAAGGTGTGGAATTTGTTTGAACACAGTGTGGGAAACTTTTAACTCTTAACCCAATGTCTATAAATTGTCTTTTCTTATAATATAACCCACATTTTTAACACATATATTAAACAATGTCTTGCTTCAAGCCTTTTCAGAATATAGTTTTAAATTGTACCCACCTCTTAGCAAGTCTTTCTTTGGCATAGTTTGGGCTCAATGTACACTTAACACAAAATGGTTTTAAAACGCCGGCTTCTGGTAAAGGTGAGTAACGGTATTACACCCATTTTTGACAGATTTCTTCCAGCAAGCAATCCTCAAAAGTGGACTTTGTACAGATATAGATACACTTCTGTGGACCTTATATTTATATAGATTCTTGCGGTAGAATGATGTTGACCACCCAACAAGGAGGTTGGATCTTTTTGGGTGGTTTGTGAGCCATCATTTTTGCAAATTTGACACCAAATAAAACTTATTTTTAAAGCAGCTCTGTGTTTCTTTTGGCAATCAGCATTGCTTTTTCAAGTGATTTCAGGCTACTTTGTGGGTAGCCCAATGGTGGTTTTTGGCAGTGATCTCTTGTGCTCACTGACATAGGCATAAGTAGATGGTGGCCTATTTTTCAGGTTTTCACTGCACACTTCCTGGTGATTTATGGTGAGCAGCATGCTTTCCGGCAGCCATTATGATGTTTCTGCTGCCAGGAATGCACAGTGTTGTTGCAGGGCTTGGATTCGTGGGTTAAGATATCCCACAGGTGACCGTATCCATGTCTGGTCTTGCCAGACGTGCATAGCAGCACCCGCAAGCAGACCAGGATGTTAAAAACGGACCTGTTATTAATGGGTCTGTTGTTAGCATCCTACCCATTCCCATTGAGCCCTATGGGGGCTCAAATGGGAATGTGGACGTATCGGGTCCGGGTCCCAAAAATGGGATTTAACGGGCCTGCAAATGTCAGAATGGTCCGGTAAATCCCATTCTTCGGGACCCGGACCCGAGTTTGGGGGTAGCCATGCCGCTAAAAACGGCATGGCTACCTCCAAATTCATAGGGAGGCCCATTGACTCTCCATAACAATGCTAATCCCTACAGCCACCTCCACCTACTACCTCCCCCCGACTACCTAAAACACATCCTCTTGGGATCTTTTTGAGCAAGCTCTATCAATGAATAACATCAAATGATGGTTTACCGGTGTTATTTCTATGCAGTCTGCTGAGCGTTAATGGCTTAAATGTGCTATCAGTGTAATAAAATGCCTTAAACCATAGTGCCATCAAACATTTGATTTATATTTTTTCCTTGCACTGAAATCTGTTACAAACAAGCATTGATAAAGTCAACATTATTGGCTTGTGTAAAGGTATTAAATAGGTTTCTGCCAAAACTGATATCATATGCCCAGGTAATCATATCATCTTCTAGAACAGAGTTGTCCAACTCCAGGCCTCAAGGGCCAGAAACCTTAGGGGTTTTCAGGCTATCCCTTATTAATATTCATGAGCACAGATGTGTATACATTTAGACTAATTGTATGGAAATATATCTCATAAATATTAATGAGTGGTATCCTGAAAATCTGACATGGATCCAGCCCTCTCGGCCTGGAGTTGGACAACCTTGCTCTAGAAGTTGCTATCTTGTGGCCAGGTAGTAACATTACAACGCCTTTCCTCTCCCATTTCCCATGCTTTTTATTTAAGCTTGCTACAGAGCAAGCACATATGATGAATAAGCACACCTTAAATAATTAAGTGCTAGCCTTTCCTACTTTTTGGGGCACCAAACCAGTCCTGAAGAATGCAATAAAATGTTTTTTTTCCTGCCAAAAGTCTCCAGAAAGGACCAGTATTTACGGCATCCAGTCCCAGACTCCATCTACAGCTAACGTCAGCTAACCACTAGTGACGTCGACTAAAGGATTGGTCTCACAGTCCTGTGTTCCTGCCACTAATTAAGAACACTAGAGGAGAACAGTACCTCCTCAACACTACACATATGATTTGATTAGACCCAGGCCCCACAGACACAAGATAGATGTAGAGGCCAAAAATGTAGTGAATGCTTTTTAGTGTATTTTATTGTTTGTTTGCAAATGCAATTTGATGATGAACTCTTTTCTATGTATGTATTGTAACTACACATGTGGTTCACTTTTGCACTTTCAATGAATGTGAATTGCATTGTGCCTTTATTAAAATAAGACGGAAATATAGAGCAATAGAGTGACGAGGAGTGACAAATATTGGGCTCTGACAACTCACCCATTGACAAAAAATAAATAATAAATAATGTGGGCAATGAGAAATACCCTACCTAACAATGTGTGTGTTGTGAGCAGCTTTATTAAATTAATGCAATTGAATTGGAAGGGAACAAACTCTGAACACCACGTGCAGATGATTAAAAGTTACAGTAGGTAATACCATTAGTCAGTCCCAGGTAAATGACTAGAACATGCTTATGTAAAAGCCAAAACTGTTGGCTTTATCAAATATTGTTTTGCATGTTTGAATGCATGCACATCAAAATAAGCACTTTTATACAGTAAGAAACATTGTGCAATGCTCTCTCCTCACAGTGGGATGTTTACGCATGGGATGTTTGAAGTGCAAATCTAGCTGGGAAGCAATGAAGTACTGTGCAAAGTGGATGTACCCATGGTATCAGAGTACTATCAGACCTCATGTTGGAACTTAACAATTTTCTTTTCAAATGTATGTTCAGGTGATTGAGGCTTGAGGTACGTATTGCGCCCCCCCCTGCCTCTTTAATCAATATCTCTTGTATTTGGGTGAGTTTCTGTAGGAAGCATCATTTGCACCACCTATGATAAACACAGAATGCTGTTTCTGCGTGGCTTATGCAGACAACTTGCTGCTCATAGACAAGACTCCCATTGGTCTACAGAGACTCTTGCTTTGCTTTGGAGATTATTAGCTTCCTGGTGAATCCGAAACAATCTAGTGTCCCGTGCTGCAAGGGAAGGAAACATAAACCAGCCTATTTCAAGTGGAAATTGGGCCCATCTGTACTCTCTGTTGTTCCCAATGTGGAACATCTAGGATTTGGGTTAATCAGGCCAATGCAACATAATATTGGGGAGACAGCACTATGGGTCAAGCTGTACTGAGGCCGAGAGGTTAAGAACTCGAGGTAAGAACATATATTGGAAGGCAGTGGGATTGTCCTTTTCAATTCCTTCAGGAAGGCCAATAATACGAAGATTATTTCTGTTTCGATTTTCAAGATTTTCAGCCTGTTGTTGTAGAGTTAATATTGTGGCTTCCAATGCGGTGACGTTGTTGGAAATATCCTCTGCATTCCCGACCCACCTCTCAACCTTGTTCATCCTGGCCTCAAAGGCAGACCTCTTACTTTCCAGTTGTTGTTTAGCATCAGTGTCTTCCATGAAAGGTTTAAGAGCTCTAATTTCTGAAAATATTATTTGCATAACCGGGTCAGTTAAGTTTTCTAAAGGTGGAGGAGATTCACTTTTTTGCCTTTTGAGAGCAGCAGAGGATAAAGGAGGGCCATCTTTGGATTGCACTTTCTTTGTTGCCATAGTGTGATTTAATAGAGTATTCTTCCTCTCTTTTCTTCTTTACTTATTTCTTTATCTTATCCGTTAACTCTTTATACAACTTTTCCTTTCTTCCTCTTTATCTTCCTTTGGCTTTATTTTCTTCACTTTCTCACTTGTCTTTTACACTCTTTCCTTTTTCTTTCTCTTTTCTTCCTTCTCCCCTCTTTGTCCTTGAGTATAATTCACTTCTTCTTTTTCATCGTTTCACTCTTCTTTCCTTCTCATTTACTTCTCCTCCTCTCTTTTTACTTATCTTTCTCTTCTCTCGTGTTCCCTTCTTTTCTCTTCTTGCTTCTCCTCTCTTTCCTCCTTCTTCTTTCTTCTCTCTTTTTCCTCCTCCCTTTTGTTTTTGTCTCCTCTCCTCCCCTTTCTCTTTCTCCTTTCTCTGTTTCTTCTTTTCCTTCCTTTCTAAATTTCTCCTTCTCCCCCTTCCTCTCACTTCTTCATTAATCTCCTCTCCTCCTTCCTCTTTTCATATGTTTCCTTTCTTCCCCCTTTCCCCTCTTTATCTCCCTTCTTTTCTTCTCTTTCCCCTTTTGCCTCAAGGGTTAGCAAAGTCAACCAACCGTTTTAAATATAAACGTAAAATCTTTTTCTCCTTAAAAAATAAAAAAAAAAGAAAAACCTTTTTTCTCTCCTCCTTTCTCTTTAAATACCGTGTTGTGCAAGAAGAGGGTTCCTGTAGTCAGAAGTGGGCTATGCCCGTCACCGCTGCCACCCAGCTAACAGGAAAATCAGCCATGCCGCGTACGGGATGACGCGGCTTGAAGGGCCCAGCCTCCTGGAAGTATGCCTTGTTGCCTTGTTGAAGGACAGCTACCAGAACCTCCACGAAGCTCCTCCAACGTCCGGGACCGAAACGCAGGATAAGCGGCATTCAGAGGATCAAACATAAGGTAAGTGAAAGTAATTCTAAATGTACTTATGAAAGTATTGGAATTGAGAGCTAGGCTGCCATCTTCCACGGTGCCAAGCCACGCCAAGCCATGCCCCGCCCTCATGAGGACTGTAACTGGCATTAGCCAGCTCCATCTGTTTTTGGATTTACTTCCCTGTATTCCACCCTGTTAAGCTCAAGGCCTCCATGAGCCTCCATGCAGCAGCACAGGTCACCCGCCTAGATTTGTTTAATAAAGACATTCCATACAATAGCTGCAGCAGATGTATGTCTGATTACGTGGTCGAAACGGCTACACACATTAGTGTGGATTTTCTTTTCTGATTATTGTTTTAATGTGTGCATTTTTATTTCCTTTGATGCACCAAGCATCCCATGGGTGACTGGACACCTTGTTTTTAGGTGCATTCATCTTTTAAAGATACAGAATTTTAGTTTTATTTTCTCTTCTATTCTTCATTTAATTTCCTTGTAATTCGCTTTAGCGGTGACAAGTGTGCCTGGACTTGGGGGGAGACCAGTGGGATTGGTAATTTGTTGGCTCATTAGCCCTGCGGATATGGTGCGCTGCAGCTACCGTGGGCCACACGGCTACACACATTAGTGTGGATTTTATTTCTGATTATTGTTTGAATGTGTGCATTTTTTTGACGCCTTGTTTTTAGGGGCACTCGTCTTTTATAAAGTACAGAATTTGAGTTTTTCTTTTCTCTTTTATTCTTCATTTAATTTCCTTGTAATCCTCTTTAGTTTTAGCAGTGCCAAGTGTGCCTGGATTTGGGGGGAGACCGGTGGCAAGTGCCGGGACTACACTTCCCAACTGTCTTTTGATTTCACACACACATGCACGTAATGCTGGGAACAAGTACTTTCCCAATTTCTTTGCTCCCAATCTCCTCACAGGATTGGTCTCTGCTATACCACGCGGTCTGCATTTAATGGGCATCGCCGGGAGTGCAGTCTGGCCAAAGTCCGGCCCTTCTGCGTGTAATCTGAACTCTGGCCGAGTCTAGAAACTGGTAAGGGCCTTGACGCGTACATTTTTGTTCTCCTTAGTGCATGCGAATGCGCTCTTTCCTCCTGGGTGGAATCATATGCAAATGTCCCCCACAAGTTCTCCTCTCAATTTTCTACCCAGAGCTTCTCTAATTAATGCTCGCTCTTTAGTAGCTCATGAAATGCAAATATTCCCTTTTAAAGAAAATCACACTCCAGGATTCCTATTTGTGACCAAGACTTTGTTCTCAGATTCATCTGGTCCAGATATAGTGCAAATCCTGTCCGCTGGCTATACTATATTGCACGTTGATACAATTCTCTGCATCCGGGTGAAGGGGTGGCTCACATTCACAGGACTGAATATAACTGTTTCTTGCTGCCTTTTTCCATTATGGTTGCGATCGAGTGTCTGTTAACTAGGATTATTATTAATGCTTCCTGTGTTTGTCATTTTCTTCCGGGCTCTCGTCGCCCATCTTCTAATCTGAGGGCCTTTGAAAAGGCCTTTTAAAACTATATTTCTGACCTGGTTCTACATCATAAGAACCTGATAGTGTTAGGGGATTTAAATTTTTGGGCAGAGGTGGGTTCGATTCATGCTACTAGATCTTTTTTGTCTGGTATGCCTCAGCTATTGCTAGTACAACAAGTGTCAGGCTATACTCACTTAAGGGGTCATACTTTAGATCTTATCTTTGCACCTCAAAAATATTTGTGTGTGTTTCCTAGACACCCTCTGACATGGTCTGATCACTGGGTGGTGCCTTTTAAAATACAGGTATCAGGATACTCTGAACAACCCAACGTCCAATTAAGGTTTATCAAAGGAATTGTGCAAGAGTGCATTCTATCAATATGCCCACTCAGGTCATTTTGTGCTAGTCTAGGTCTGAGTATGAATGCTGTCCAGCACCATCGGCTTTAGAAAGACTTACTTCCACTTTTAGTATAGTGGCTAATCATTTAGCCCCCTTCAGTGGACCATCAGACCTTTACGCCACTCTGCTCCTTGGTTCACTGCAGATTTACGCTTCCTCTGTCTGTCAGTCCGCTAAGCGGAATGCAAATAGAGAAGGCAATATAACACATAGCTTCTTGATGATTTCAAGAAACAACGTGCTTTGAACCATAAAGCTGTCAAAGGGGCTAAAAAAGTCTATTTTATGTCCTCTATTCAATCCACAGCAAACGCCCTAAAAGCTTCATCAAATATTGAAAGGTGCGTCTAATCCCAAAACAGACTCTTGTGTTTTCTAATTCACAGTTGTTGTGCTACTACCTGTCTAATTTCTTTGTTGATAAGATTGAAAATATTAGAGAGAACATTGTGATGGCAGGTTCAAGTATCTCAAGGGTAGCCCCAGTTTGGCCCGCTCTTTGCAGCTCTTGCCCGGGGACATAGAGATAAAGTCCTTTCTTCTTTTTACACCAACAAACACGTTGGAAATCATTTGGCTAGTGGCTGGTCTTAAATCAGCCTCACCCTTTGTTGAGATTCCACTGCGGTTATTCAAACAGGCCCCGGAAAAAAAATGTATGCCATCATTGCTAAAGCTGTTAATTCTTCTTTGAATTTTGGACAGATAACAGATTCACTTAAGAGAGCTTTAGTGATTCTGTTGCTCAAGAAGCCATCATCGGATGTCTCATTTCTTTCTAACTACTGCCCCATTTCTCTGTTACAATTTCTGATGAAGGTATTGGAGTCGGTCGTCACACCCCAGCTGAGATCTTTCTTGGAAGGACAGAATGTCCTTGACCCTTACAAAATGGGTTTTCATCCCATAAATAGTCCCAAGATAGAGGCAGCACTGCAGGTCTGATTTTATTGGACATGTCGGTCTACTTTGATACTATTGATCATGAGATTCTCCAGACAGCAGGGCACAGGGATAGCTGAGAGTGGATCCATACTTTTCTGGCTTCCAGAGTCGAGTTGGTTTCTCTTCCACCTTTCAGATCATCACCAACTGCAGTGGCATGGGGTACCACAAGGCTCTGCCTCGTCCCCGTTTCTTTTTAATGTTTAAATGCAGCCCAAGGCAGCACTGATTTGGTATTTTGGTTTCTGATTATTTTCCTATGTAGATGACACTCAAATTCTTTTTAGGTTGGACCTGAATCAACTTTGGCTCAGTGCTGTCAGGGGCGGGATGGAAACTAACTGGTTAAGATTAAACAGTGATAAAACAGAGGTTCTGATTGTTGGCCGTACTGGCGCCTCAGCAAGCTGGACCTCTGATCTTTGGCCGTCATTGCTGGGGCCATGGACGACTTCCTCGTGATGGTCCGAGACATGGGCATAAATATATCCTCCTCTTTAGCGATGGATAGTCAGATTAATTCTGTCTGTGGTCTAGGCTTCCTTAAACGGAAGCAATTAAAATAAGTTCTCCCCTTTATTCCTAAATAGCTCCACACTCAAGTTGTTGCAGCCTGCCTTGATGGCAGTATGGATTACTGTAATGCCATTTACCTTTCTCAGCCTGCGTACCTAATTCACCGACATTAGGTTCTGAAGAATGTGTCTGTTCATCTAGTTAAAGGCATTCTGTTTGGTCATCATGTTACTAAGGCGCAACAATCTTTGCATTGGCTACCTGTCTCTGCGCAAATTAATTTTAAAGCCTCTTGTATTATTCATCGAGCTCTGAAGAAGAAAGGGTGCCTGGCTATTCAGAATAAATTCCAACGCTAATGCCTGGAACAGCTGTTTAATCTCTGGAGGCAGCATTATTTTGTATACCCAGCTACTGTAAAGAGTGAGTGTGCGGCAGAGCTTTCTTTGTTGCAGGGCCAAAGCTCTGGAATACCCTCCCGATAACACTGCGTCGTACTTCAGATTTTGAGTTGTTCAAGCAGGCATTAAAAACCTATCTCTTTGTGTGATTCACGTCTGTTTCCTTGTGTAGCTTACTGTGCCATAATGCCTTCTGGTGAAAGCGTGCATTATAAATATCTGATTGATTGATTAATAGCACTAAATCATAGAGGTTTGGAATCTTATCTCAGCTAGGACTACATTTGTTCGGTCACATTGACAATGAACTTCTTAACAGAGCATCCTCTAACTTTGGAGGGCATTGATTTACAGCACCATTGAAGACCTGCACAGTTCCATTCAGCCTCGCCACAAGGTACAACACCCGCCCCAAGCAGATCTTTCAATTACACTCAATACTTAGTGTTACCTGACCATATACCTAGTGCCCAAGTAACTCTCAATTCTATTCTCAGCCGACTAAGCAGGCCTTCATGTGACGCTGTAGGGCACATTTCTGGGGCACCTGTATTCAGACAGAGGCTTAGATCATTCTCGCACAGCCTTATGGGCTTTCAACTATCTGTCAGCCATTCACACCTGTTACTGCATCACCTCCCTAAAGATGGCTGCCGTTACTGAGTCAATGGCCAAGAAATTGCTGTGGTTCGGCTCTGTAAGTGGCTCATGTACACCTGCGACTAATCAGAAATAAAATACTGTCAGCTATGACAGCTGACACCACCTACAAAACTCGGATTGTGAGAAGTCCTACATGCAATTGGCACGGCAGCAGAACTCCCACAAATGAAGTCCCCTGAGTTCTTTCGTGCATTGATTGGGGCATTGTGTGGGAGCTGCACTTAAAGAAAAACCTGTAAATAAATGGTGGCAAGAAAAGAACTGTTCCTCCTGGTGTGTCAGGAGCGAACTCCTGCAAGTTTCTGCAAATAAAATCCGAACCAAGCCACGTGAAATGTAATTTAAAGGAACAAAACTGTACAGGCACACCGTTCCTTTTTTTCTTTTGTACTTTAACACTAGTAAAACAAGATCTGCTAGCTCCCAAACAACTTTTGATGTCAACATATAAGTACATTTGTAAATACAGGTGATGTCTCCATTACATAAAATGCTAAATCACAAATAGTAAGTACATAACAAGTAATAAATAACAAACAAATCTAAATACATCCCTCTGTGGAAATGAATAATTACATCAATATATCTGAATATTTCCCATGTACTCTAAATAGCAATGTCCCATGTTTCATTTATTTTGGTGATTACAATTCCCGTTAGGACACTGAATACACCCCAAATAATAAGATTAAAACAGCTGCAGTCTGCTGTTTAAAAAATAAATCTGAATGACCCCATAATTTAGAAATAAGTTCTGCTTACGTGAAATTGGTGTCTTTCTCTCTTCATTTCATTTGTCACCCACCGTAGGGGTCTGCAACCTGCGGCTCTCCAGATGGTTTGGACTACACATCCCATGACCCCTCACCCTTGACAATGATAAATAGGGCTGATGGGAGTTGTAGTTCTAAACAGCCCGAGAGCCAAAGGTTGCAGATCCCGCTGATAGGAAGATCGGCGGGCAGTGGGACCATTTTGAGTAGTGTGGAGTGGGCGGGGAGTCCCGTTGTAGAATCTATGTCTACTTTTCTAGCACCAATGGTCCTTGAGTGGCATGTGTTGGGGCCAACCCCTAATTACATCACCCCAAAGTGGGTCCACCACCTGAGCAGCAAGTTTACATTTTGTACGTAAAAAAAGTTTATTGAACAATCATCCAGGGAGCAGTTAGATGGTGCTGTAGGACCAAACTAACCCAAGTGTTAATGAACCACATCAATTGATACATTTTTATACACTTCTGTCACAGTTAAAACACTTCCAGATAATCTATTACAACCCACTTCCAAACATAATTGGACAAAACATTTATAAAGAAGTCTTTCTTTCTCCATTTCATCCCTTCTCATTGGTCATCGACAATCTTTACTACCATCTTCATCTCAAATTCGAAGTCCACCTTTGTTAGGGATTGGTCCGTGGTAGGTCGTGACATCATGACACAATAAAACATTCACCTACTAACATAATACTTCGCTAGCAACAACTGGTCTAAGAACTTTTAACCTTAACTGTGATTCTACATTGTCCACCCGGATATTTTAGCAACATGAGGGCATGCTGAGCAAATAGGTTCTCTTTGAACTATTTATTGTGATCTCATTCGCTCTCATAACTGGAGTCTCTCAAGACATTCAAATGTATGTGACTACCACTGCAGCATGTACAGCCTCTAGTTCCAGCCTGAGAAAACAATTGAACACCCAACACCTTGGCCTCGGGCCCCAACTTTATTGGTGACCCAAGCAAATGGGCAAACCCCTATGAATGACTTCACTGCAATGAGCAAGATTACATCTCTTTAAATGCAGACCTGTTAAGCCATAAACCACTGTGTTCTGCTCGATGGCTGAACTTCTACTGGATGACTCATTCTTCCAGCATCAACTCCCAAGCCTGCGAAACCAGAATGTCCCAGTTATCTAAAAATCATTGTGCAACTGCTAGCTGTAAAGTCAGAATAAATTCCCCAAAACCCTCTACATGCAGATTTATATAATCTCCTTATTAAGACTCCTTTTTATATGTTCCTCTATATGCATGTCTTATGAATATTATTCTTTATTTACTGCGGGGTCTTAGGACAGGCTCCCCTTTGCATGTGCATTAAAACCCTTTCCATCTCCCAGTTTCCATGTACTTTAGAGCACCCTGTGTGTGAATCGTGTTCATGATACATTTGACTGCTGGACATAGTTAGATTTTCATATTTTTTTTTGTTATGGGTCATTTAGGGGGCAATTGGTTCAAGCAAGAAACTGTATATTCGCATAACGAGAAAAAGCCAACAAATGTTTTGACCAGGGGTCAGAGAAATCCAGGACTGCGGGGTCCTGGCTAAAGTAGCTGTATAGCTTCTCCTGTGCCCGTCAGGGCTTCAGTGAAATGTCTCGTCTCACGGCGATCGTATATCTCCGTGAGCCAAGACCTTTCATCGAAACCCTGCCGGGCACTGAAGAAGCTATTCTGTTCCAATATCCAGGACCCCTCCAGTCCTGCATGGCTACAAATGTGGCATGACTGACTAGATGACATTGCACAGGATGCGTCAATGCATTTGATTAAATAATCTCGAAGCCCGGAACTCTTTGCACTTTTCCAAAATCGCAAAGAATGCATGCTCCATGTGCAATGTCACTGGGCAACCCACAGAAAAGGTGGACGATTTCTGGATCGCAAAATTAGCTGCAGCTAAAGCTTGCTCTCAAAGCAACTGTCCCTGCATCTCTGGGTCTAGGAGTATGCTGTAATACGTTATTAAAGGTTTGCGGCCTACGATGTCTCCTGGGTCAGGACTGCTACCTGCTTATTAGAATCTGAAAACAGATACAATGGCTTCTTATAATTCGGGGTCACCAAGACTGGAGCATTGACGATCGGAGCCCTGAGTTACCGGAAGCAAGTCCCCATTTCCTCAGACCACTATATCTGAACTTTCACCTTCTCTGCTTCCTTATGTCCTCACAGTAAGGGCCTCACGTAACTTGAGTAATCAAAAATACATGACCTACAAGAGATACAGAGCCCCCACAACTACTGCTACTGTTCCATCATGACTGGCTGAGGCATATTCTTCCCCATATATACTACCTCTGTCTGGCAGTACTGCAATGTTTCTTTGTCCACTTTGTACCCCTTCTCTATGAGCAGGGTGAGGAGCATTATCGAGTCTTCACGACACTGCTCCTCTGAAGTGCTGCAGACTAATAGATCATCCATGTACTGAATTAAAGTACTGGAGACATGTAAATTCCCCAGCTCCTTTTGAATCACCCTGTTAAAAACACTTAGAGATTCAAAGTACCCCTTGTGCAACCTTGTGTGCTCAAATTTATGACCATGATACGTAAACGCTGTGAGGTACTGAGAATCGGGGTGCAAGGGAACACTTAATCACTGTGAAGTGTATTGACCCAGTATGAATGTTACAGAGAATGGTGGCAGGATTCCCTACCAGTGCAAATTACACCTCAAAAATATAGTTGAGGGGGGTGCAAATTCTGGACCATCCTCAAACTGAACACTTTCCCTTTCTTCACTGGGTCGATGGCTGTATTGCATGGAGACTGAGTAGGTTGTATTATGCATTGCTTTAACAATTCCATAATGGTCTCGTAAATCCCATCGTCCAACTCTCTAGACATGGGGTATTGCTTAACCCAGGGTAATATTGCACCAGGTTTAAATTATACTTGTACCACTGCAACACTTTTTAGCAGCCACACATCATGAGGATTGCTGGTCCACAAATGATTCAGCACCTTCGCAAAATCATCCTTCCAATATGGTGATGTATTATTATTTTTTTTTATTTGGTTTTATTGATTTTTGCACATAACAATTCACATTATATAGTAAATAATTACGAGCTCATGGTTACATAGGGAGATCACAGATTTTAGCTTTGTCATACTTGTATACGTCTTTTACATGCTGCCATTCTTGGGCTGTAACAATTAACATAACTTTCTCCCCGCTCACCTTCCTCCCCCCCACCCACCTCCCCCCCTTTGGTCGAGCTAACATCCTACAAACTTTCTCTGTGTGTGTCAAAAGGTGGTCACAGTTCTACTTTTGTGGGGATTTCCTATCCGGCAGGCCATAATTGTTTCAATGCTTCACCTTTGTGCTCCTTCTAGTTACATTACCGTTGTGAATTTCCATTTTGTTACCAGCATGGAATGAGCGGCTAGCAGTAGTTGAGGGACCAGTCCTTTAATCCTGCTCCAATAGTCTTCATTTTTCTCCAGCACGAATAGAATCAAGTGAGGGTCGGCAACCCTTTATAAACCATCTATTTCTTTGAACCAACCCAGGACCTCATCCCAGAATACCTTTATGCGTGGGCAACCCACAAAATATGCCAGTAGTCGTCCACCTCCCCACATTCCCTCCAGCATCTTGGGCTAGCTGTTTGAAATATTTTGGAAAGCCTCAGTGAGTCGTATGGCCATCTATGTAGGAGCTTGATACCGTGTAGTTTATACTGGCTCGATATGGATGTTTTGGATGCCGCTTTACACATTCTTTCCAACAGGTCCGGGCTTATCTCATCTCCTAGGTCCCTTTCCCATCTACCTCTCAGGGGTTCTGTGGTCCAGTCTCCTGCTTCTATTAGTTCTTTAAACATTGCTGATATCAGGCCCTTCATTTCCGTCATGGAGTCTAAATGTTTTTCAAAGGGGGTAAGGTCTCTCTTCAGCTTATTCTTCCATTCAGGTTTCGGTAAAACGCCTTTCATCTGTATGTATTGGAAGGTGGACAGTGGGCCTATTCCCAGGGCCTCAGTCAGTTCTGGGAGTGGGATGAAAGAGTCTTTTTTCTGTAACTGCCCCACCCTTTCTAACCCACCTCATACCACGATTGGAATCTTCCTACGTTGGGGATGTGGTCATTTATGCCGGGGGACCGTAGATGGCTCAGCGGGATGCCCATGTGGTTATCTTGTGGATCCCTTTACCTGTTCGCCATATGCCTCATATAGTGCTCAGTATTGGATGGTCTATGAGTCTGCATTGAAGCTTTTTTTGTGGGGCCCATAGCCACTCTGATATCATAGCTGGTGATAAATAATGATTGTCCATGTGGATCCTTTGGGGGATTTTGTGGTCACGTAGGTTAGGGATTAGAATGCGTAATTGGGTTGCTTCATAATATTTTTTTAAATCAGGAAGCCCCACTCCACCTTTGTCTTTGGGAAGTGTTAGAGTGTCGTATGAAATTCTCACCTTCTTCCCCTGCCAAAGGAACCACACTATAATTTTTTTGGCCTCGAAAAAAAAAAAAACCTTTGGTATCTCAATGGGTAGCATTTGAAAGGGGTACAGGAACCGGGGGAGACATACCATTTTAATAGCGTTAAGCCGTCCTAACCAGGAGATCTTGAGCTTGTTCCATTTGCTCAGGTCAGCACAGAATCATTGGAGGGGGGGAGCAAAGTTGGCTTCATATAGGTCAGCCAGGGTTTTGGTGATCTGTATGCCTAAGTATATCAATGTGAAGTGCTCGATCTTGAGGCCGAGTGGGAGGAACTTGGTTTCGTTTTCTTCTTTCGATCCCTGTAAGGGGAATAGTATAGATTTATTCCTGTTCACCTTAAACCCGGAGAGTTGACCATATTCTTGTAATAAATGAAGGGCTCAGGGAATGGATACTGAAGGATTAGTTATGTTTAGCAGTATATCATCTGCGTAAAGTGCCACCTTATATTCCGTTGCTCCCAGCCGTATACCTTCCACCATGGGGTCGGTTCTCATTTTCTGGGCCAGGGGTTCTAGAGAAAGTGCAAAGAGAATTGCGGAGAGAGGGCCTCCCTGCCGGGTTCCCACTCTAATGCGAACCATTTGGAGTATTCTCCATTTACAAATATTGACGCTTTGGGGGATGTGTATATCGCCTTTATTCCTTTCCTAAACCTCGGTTCTATTCCTACCTTATGTAGGACAGTCCTCAAGAATCCCCACTCTTCCCTGTCAAAAGCTTTCTCTGCGTCTATCGACAGAAGGGCAGGATCAATGGACAGGGTATGAGATATATGGGCGAGGTGAAGTGCTTTGCGCATAGTGTCCTCCCCCTGCCTTCCCAATATGAACCCGACTTGGTCAGAGTGTATGAGATGGGGCATTAATATCTCTAATCTGGCGGCTAGAACTCTCGTGTACATTTTGGCATCAAGGTTGAGTAGGGAGATGGGGCAATATGATCCACAATATTTGGGGTTTCTCCCTTCTTTGGGATTTACCATGATCAGTGCCCTTGTAAAGGAGTCTGGGGCTTTCCCTGTCTCTAATATTTTGTTAAAGAGTTCCGCCATAAATGGTGCTCGCTGTGTGCTGAAGGCTTTGTGAAACCTAGCCGTGTAGCCATCTTCCCCTGGGGATTTGCCTATGGTTAACCTCTTTATTGCATCTTGGACTTCTTCTTCGGATATTGGGGATTCTAGCAGCTCTGATTCTGGGCTTGATATGTTGGGCATGTCGATTGAGGATAGGTAGAGTTCTGTGTCCGACTGGTCAGGGTTTGTTTCAGAGGTATATATAGTTTCAAAGAAGTTGGCAAAACACTCTGGGATGGTGGGGGGAGTGTGAGTCATGACGGGGTTGTCTTCAATTATATCTACTACCTTTCCCTCTGCCCTCTGTTCTCTGACTCTGGTGGATAGTAGTGTAAAATTTCAGGGTTCGTTTCAGAGGTATATAGTGTTTCAAAGAAGTTGGCAAAACACTCTGGGATGGTGGGGGGAGTGTGAATCATGTCGCGGTTGTCTTCAATTATTTCTACTACTTTTCGCTCTCTGAGTCTGGTGGCTAGGAGTGTGTCGGCCCTGTCCCCATTTTCGTAAAATGTCTGTTTTAGGAGTCGAAGCTTGCACACTATTTGTTCATGTTCCAACAATCTTAGTTCCTCCCTTTTCCGCTGTGCTTCATTTATTTTATCGGGATCCACCCCGGGTTCATCCTGATGTCCCACTCCAGCTGACATATTTCGGTCCTGAGTCTGTGTTCAATGATCTTTCGCTCCCTTTTCTTAGCGGACCCTTCTTGTATTAAAATACCCCTTCAAGTGGCTTTCCCGGCTTCCCAGACTACTTGCTTAGATACCTCACCGTTATTGTTCAGCTTGAGGTATTCGTTAATTTCAGCCTCCATTTCTGTCTTAAAAACTGCATCTTTCCAGAGACTCTTGTTACACCGCCATTTCCCTCCCATGACTGGTACGTTTTCCCATTTAATATCTACCAGGATCATTTCGTGATCTGACCATGTAGTCGGGATTATTTCGGAGTGTTTTGTGGTATCGGAGAGGTCCTTGGTTAGGCATATGTGGTCAATTCAGGTAAATGTATTGTGCGGGCTAGAGTAGAAAGTGTAACCTCTATCATCTGGATGCATGATCCGCCACAAGTCTTTCATTTCGTATGTGTCCATCATGTCTAATAATTCAGTATGGTCGCCTCTGTTTTGGTTTCTCGTTTCGCGATTGCCAGGTTTCCATTCTTTGGCCGGGTCTGCCCACTGATTAAAGTCACCTCCTAAAATGACGTGTCCTAAGGCTTCTAACATTATTTCAGGAATTGTTTTCTCAAGAAATCTAGCCTGTCTGGTGTTGGGGGAGAATATTGTGGCAATCGTTACATTTACTTTTGCAACATTTCCTGTTATCAGTAGGGCACGCCCTCCTACATTGGACCATATCTTGTCCCCCTCAAAGTTAATACCAGTCCTAATCAGGATTCCGACGCCTGCCTTCCTAAGTGGCCCAGAGCCCCAGTACTCCTTTCCTACCCCTTTCCTGAGGATTTGTCGCTCCTCCTCCTTAGCATAATTTGTCTCCTGTAGAAGGAGGATATCAATTTTGGATCTTCAGAACTCTCTAGCTACCAGTGACCTCTTGGTTGGCGAGTTCAGGCCTTTTACATTAAGTGTCCCTACCCTAAGGGAGTGCCTTCCCCTCGGATCAGCAGATGATGCCATTCTTTGTTCTTATCGAGTGATAGCTTATATTCCATGACCAGTAGATTGTTTGCCCATTGAGTCCCACACTGTTTTGAGTGATTTGAACTGCCACAGATTTTGCGGCAACCTTTTTCCATCGTCTGTCCCCACTCCCTTCCCATTCCCCTACCTTCCCAAGTTGGTGGCGTTCGTTCGAACCTGGTTGGTAACACCGGTCCTGCATCGAACCACCTGTGGGGACCGTTACTTCATGCCTCTTGACTTAATATGACACCTCAGTCTTAATTGAGCCCCCTCTGTTTTCCCCCCTAATGTTCGTGTCCTGACCATGTTGTGATTCTAAATGTGTTTCTCCAATCAGGCCACTTTCTTCACATTGGAATAATTTCCGTCTTACCAAAATTATGGATGATCAGTTGTCCCCCTCCGGGGAGGTGTGTCACAACCCTCGCCCAAAACCCCCTGTGGCAAACCCATTGGCCAGGTGGAGTCAGGACTCGGGCATCTAGACCCTGGCATCCTCTTCCAAAACCCTCTTGGGGCCAGGCTCATACACCATGAAAAACATATGCTTAGGAACTACTTAATGTGTTTTCAGCCAACATGGAGGCATCCACATAGCTTGGTTCCAAGGAACCAAGCTATGCGGTCTAGTGTTTTGGGTATGGTAGCTCAGGGACTACTTTAAATGGACTATTTTGTTGGGGCTATTTAACCCACACCCGAGCAAGACAACACCCTTCGCGTTACTTTGCAGCTTGCAACGTGACACTCACCGTGTCCAGCTATTTCCTCGAACCTCGGATAAGCAGAACCTGCAAGGAGACAAAAGGAACATCATTAGCAGCAGCATCTTACCTGCAGCCTTCATCTTTAAACACTCGCAGCTACTGAGAACAGCTTCCTCGAATCTGCACGCCTCCCAGATAGAATGACCTAAAAGAGGAAGATAGAGGCAACATTAAAGAAAGCAGTAGAGACATTTACAAATTACAAACTGCTCAAAAGGCTTAACTGGCTGGTCGCCTCTCGGGTAGCACCACTCCGGACATTCCACTCGCGGTCAAGAATACCGCAACCTACAAGGAAGGAAAACACAGGTTAGCAAAGGCAAGACTTCGCAGCGCTGTCCATAGCGCCTACTTACCACATCATAGCGCTCTTAATGCGCCATCATTTACCAGTGGGGCTAAACCAAGCCAGTTCGCCACGCTGAAGCTCTGCATACCTAAGGGAGAAAAAAGATACATTTTAAACAAAGAAAGGCATGCAGGATAGCAACAAAACTAAAGAACAGCAATAAAACCTACCTGAACAATATCAAACGGGCCGGCGTCAATGAAGTAACTGAACCGCACACGCCCATGAAAGACAACGCGCCCCTGCAAAGAAGGAAGGACGGAGAGCACGCCTAATTCTACCACAAGCCAGAAACCTCCCCGAAGACCACATCAGGGCAAAGCTGAGAAGCATACCAGCGAGTAACCCGGCTGGGTGGCGTCTCTGTGGATACCAGGTGAGCGTAACAGAACGCGAAGACTACCACAACAAATCCACCTGGGCGCCACGGAGACATCAGAAATGGACCAATTGGCCCAATTACTAGGAGAGCTTCGTGCTGAGGTTCATTCTGCCCGACAAGAGACTAATGCCGTCCGGAGAGACCTAATAGTGACCAAAGAACGCACTGAAGAGATTAGCAGGCAATACTTGCAATCACAGGCAGGACAGACGCCTCTACCTGGAAGCAATCCAATGATGCAAAACCCCGCCATACCACCCACTCGGTACAGATCACGCTACCTGGAACAGTGCCCCTGGCACCACCAGAAAGGTTCTCAGGCGACCCACGGAATTATGCGGCATTCATCAATCAGTGTCGCCTTCATTTTCTTTGTAGGTCTGGAGCATTTCCAAACAACCAAGCTCAGGTAGCTTTTGTCTTATCATACCTGAGTGGTAGTGCAGCAGATTGGTCGGTGCCATTGGTAACCCATGACGATCCTCTATTACATGACTTTGGGGGGTTCCAGAAAGAAATGGAAAAACGTTTTGCTCGCCATGCCCAGGAACAAGCAGTAGACAATGAACTCTTGTCCCTCCGACAGGGGAATCAGGACTTGTTAACGTACATTGCTACCTTCAACAGACTGGTTGCCGAAGCTAGGTGGCCAGAAAACAAAAGTACCACGTTATTCCATCGAGGCTTACGAGGCGAATTAAAGGACGTCTTAGCCCAGGTGGTTGATCGACCCAGGGACTGTGCAGAATTCATAAATCTGGTCGTGCAGCTAGGCCACCAGTTGCAGGACCGAAAGGCAGACCGGTCTAAGACTGACCCTCGGACCGTGTATGTTCGGCCAAGGGAAAACACACCCTGTGTACCTGGAAATGCTGTAGAACCCATGCAGATTGGAGGAATACGGCCTCCATTAACAAAACAAGAGCGGGACAAAAGAAGACAACAACAGCTTTGTTTGTATTGTGGGAAACCAGGACATTTCCTGAATGACTGTTCAATAAAACCCCCAAGAAGAACAGTCAGGGCCACAGAGAAGGATGAAGCTAAGGAATCAGAAAACTACCAAGCTCGACAAACGTAGAGGTCAGTTTGTCGAGTGAGAAGAAAGAGTTGCTGACCTCGCACTTTGCAATACCAGTGATCTTAATTAACCACCAACAGTCGTCAAGAATGCGTGCCGTTGAAGCATACATCGATAGCGGAGCAGTTGGGAATTATATTGATCAAGGTTTGGCAACAGAGATGAGGCTTCCTTTGTGTTCTAAGCCAACTATGGACAAGGTAACCACCGTGGATGGGACAGAAATTGCTTCCGGACCAGTAACCCAGTGCACAGCCAGGGTAACCTTGCTGTGCAAGGACGGACATCGGGAGTCTATTTCATTCGATCTCATCAAGGCACCTCAGTTCAGGCTAATACTAGGGATGCCATGGTTGGTTGCTCAGAACCCTTTCATAGACTGGCGGGCACGAAAATTAACCTTCCCCGGTGACTGCTCCCCTGCCTGCTGTTACCAAGGGGAGAAACCCGACGTCTATATCCCCATGACTCCCAGAGCGACAGTATCAACCCTGGGAACAATCAATACCTTGCCAAGTGAATATCATGATTTCCAGGATGTTTTCCGAAAGGACCAAGCCAATACATTGCCGCCGCACAGGCCCTATGATTGTCAGATCAACCTTGTTCCTGGTGCACAAATCCCTTGCGGCAGGATCTACGCTCTCACAGAACCAGAAAACCTTCATTTGAAATCCTATTTAGACCAGTACCTTGCAAACAGATGTATCTGTCCTTCGAAGTCCCCCGCAGCCAGTCCTTTGTTCTTCGTACTGAAAAAGGAAGGAGACTTGAGAACCTGTATTGACTACCGCGCATTGAACCAGATCACTGTGAAGAACCTCTACCCCTTGCCACTTATCCCTGAGATGCTAGACCAAGTTAAAGATTCCCAGATTTATACCAAATTGGACCTTCGAGGAGCGTACCACCTGGTCCAAGTCAGAAAAGGAGATGAATGGAAAACCGACTTCCGTATTAAGTACGGCTTCTTTGAATATCAAGTCATGCCCTTTGGGTTATGCAACGCTCCTGCGGCATTCCAATATTTCATGATTGACATCTCAAGGGAGTTAATTGAAGTGTGCACCTTAGTGTACATAGACGACATCTTAGTATACTCAGCCTCGAAACAAGATCATGTCAGTCACGTTCGTTCAGTCTTCACCAAGCTCTGTCAACACTGCTTGTTTGCAAAGCTTGAAAAATGCTTTTTTAACGTCACCGAAGTAGAGTTTCTTGGTTTTATCCTTACTCCAGGAGGCATCAGAATGGACGTGCACAAGGTAGATGCCATTCTGAAATGGCCTTCACCGACGTCTCTGAAAGGGGTACAAAGCATGCTGGGCTTTGCAAACTTCTTCCGCCGGTTCATCCCAGACTTCTCTCGGGTTGTGCACCCAATCACAGTACTATTACGAAAAAACAATAAAAAGTTTGCTTGGACCGAAGAAGCAGAAGAAGCCTTTCAAGAACTTAAACAAAGGTTTACCTCAGCTCCAATCCTGCGACATCCTCGTCCAGACCTCCTTATGTCATTGAAACTGATGCGTCCAGTCTCGCAATGGGGGCTGTCCTTTCACAGAGAGACCCGGAAACTGCCCAGCTACATCCTGTGGCCTTCTGGTCAAAAAAGTTCTCACCTCCAGAGATTAATTATGCCATCACGGACAAGCAACTCCTGGCTATCAAATCCGCCTTTAAAGCCTGGAGGCACTACCTTCTGGGGGCCAGACACACCATTACAGTCATCACAGACCACCGAAACCTGCAATATCTCAAAACAGCCAAGGCCCAGTCCTCGTGCCAATTACGGTGGGCCCTTTTCTTCGCCGAATATGATTATGTAATCACATTTCAACCAGGAGTCAGAAACGGAAAGGCGGATGCCTTATCTCGCATGGGCATAGATGAAATAGTATATACAACTCCAGACCCAGTACCTATTATACCTGAAGACAAACCTTAACACAAGCAGAACTACGAAAAGAAATCCAACGGACAATGAATCCTGGTGCCTACCTCGCATGGCAAACTCAAGGAGAACAATATACCATCAAGGACCATTTACCCTTTTTTAGGGATCGCCTACATGTACCCAAGAAGGAATTACAACAGCATATTATTTCAAACTATCATGATTCACTGATCGAAGGGCATCCTGGGATCACCAAAACCCTAGCTAAGGTGAAAGAGAACTTTTGGTGGCCTACCTGGCGTAAAGACATCATTCAGTATATTCAGTCCTGCGGTGTCTGCGCACAAAATAAATCACAGAAACAAAAACCATCTGGTCTCCTACAACCATTGGACATTTCTCCAGTTCCATGGCACACTCTTTCCCTTGACTTCATCACTGATCTACCTCCAAACCAAGGGTTCAACACCATCCTTGTAGTTGTGGACTTATTCTCGAAGATGGGCCATTTTATTCCTCTCAAAGGCCTCCCAGACACAGCCACTTTAGCAAAAGTGTTCCTGGAGGGCGTGTTGTCAGGCCTAGTATGGTAGTCGCCTGTCTGTTTCCATTTCCTTCCCACTTTCCCATTCCCTTCCTTATCTATGTCTTAGCTCTTGCACTATCTGAAATGTTGTCAGGCCGAGTATGATAGTTAATTTCACATCCTTACTGTTCATGGCCTGTAAGAATGTGGTTGTATTTTCCCTTGTTCCCTCCCTTGCCTTGAAGCGCTTTGAAACACATTGGCCCTCATTACAACTGAGGTGCTAAGTGCACCAACTTTACCACCATGGTGTAAACTACGTTTACACCATGGTGGATGGCGGATTTACCGCCCCATTACAAGGTGAGTGGGGCGGTAAATCCCCATTTCCCATTTTCCCTTCCCCATTCCCATTTTTGCCCCATAGGGCATAATGGGAGTGGGGAAGGCGCTAATTACGGCACCGTAAATTACGGTGCCGTAATTAGCACCAAGGTGCCTTAGCACCATGGAACTTAACGCCTGCAAAAAGCAGGCGTTAAGGTGGGAATCAGGCGTAAGGGTTAACGGTGGCGTTAACCCTTAACGCCTGAGTTGTAATGAGGGCCATTGTGTATAGGCGCTATATAAATAAACGATCATATCATCATATCATAACCCACCATACAGAAGGCACAAAAAGAAAAGGCTGAGGGGAAAAGTGTGACCCTAAGATAGCAGACCAAAGGGATATTGAGGAACTGTTCCTGCTCCCAGGCACTTGTGTACATAACGGAATACCTCCCAAACTAACACTGCTGAGCCACAGAGAAGAGCGGAACTAAGGGGCTAAACCAGCAGAACACTGGGAGACATGACGCTTCCTTGTCAGAACCTTTAATACTGGCTCAGATCCACCCACACCTATTGGGTCCACCTCATCTCACCAACGCTACCCCCCAAGGTCACATGAGCGTAAAACAGAAAATATCCCCATTCGCTTACACTTCCTTGCCTACCGGGACCAGTGACCTCAACATGGCAGCCACGGACACTACGGCAGGCAAATCAGCGGCCACAAAAAGGGACATTGCTGCTCTATTAGGAAAAACAAAGAATATGGGGGCCAGCATTGGAGGTAAAATAGACAAGATCACACACCGCCTGGACAACGTGAAGAAAGGCTTGAAGGTGTAGAAAACAACCAAGCTTCCATAGACACCCTGGAGGTACAGCTCATTCAGAGGATGACGGAACTAGAACAACGGGAAGAAGATTTCAAACTTAAGCTTGACTACTTGGAAAGCTGGGCAAGACGGAACAACCTACGAATTTTCAGGATTCCGGAACGAGAAGGGGAAACAGAGAGTGACCTGAGGAAAACCCTTCATGACATTATCAAACTCCTAGTTGCCGACAGTGCAATTGATGAACCCAAAACGGAGAAGATTCACAGGGCTGGAGGTACTCTTCTCCCTTTTGGCGGGTTCAGAGGAATAGGTCCACAATTTAACAGACAGATGGGCAATAATTATGGAGGGTGTTATGGGATTCAGTGTTGGTTGTGTGGAAGGTTGGAACACATGTCACAAGATTGTTGTGACTAACCACAGCTCTATAATGTGAGAGTTCAGCAGATGCAATCCCAGACCCTGCCATATGCCCCAGGCTTTGTGCAAACACATCAGGCATGGTGTGGACCGAACCCCATCATTGGGGCTGCACAGACCTTTGGGATCCCACTGACTATGGCAGCACAAGTATTGGTGCAGACATGGAGTAAGAATCCTTTACCCCAAGGAAGCGTTTATTTTACTGGAGCAGGTGTTTTTGGAAGGAATCCTTTTCAGCTCCACAGTGCTAATATGTACCAGGAGTAAGACAGCCCACAGGGGTCTCTGAGGTGTGTAGTCCTGTATGTTATCACCGATTCAGAAAAGGAACCCTGGATAGGTGTGCAGCTAGGTGACTGAATGTTCTCATTCATGGTCGACACAGGGGAAACAAAATCTTTAATTCAGGAAGGTGTTGTCAGGCAAAATGATGGACACATAGGGATTTTCTGGGGCTATCCTGTCCGTTGCTTATTTCGAACATCTTCATATCAAGGTATCTGCCCCTTCGTCGTTTTGTACAGACACCCCCTGGCAAATCTTTTGAGAAGAGACCTCCTGAGCAAGCTACAGATGTTGATTGCTTTCACATAGAAAGGTATAGTAGGTTTGACTCCAGGTTTATATCTGGTAGGAGAAGAAGTGCATTTGAATGCCTATTGTAGCGACAGCATGATTAGAGGGATTCCTGTACATTCAGCAGTGTTTATTTATGGGGGGATGGTATATTTGAGGAGGGTCTGCAGATCAGAAATCAGACTTGGAGGGTTCTGAATGAGTTCTTATTTTCCGGGTCGATGTGCTGAAAGAGTTAACACAAGGCACCACTGTTATGATTCGCTAGAGGTGGTCAAGAAGAACATGGTGGTTCTCTTAGGCACAGATGTGGAAGGCAGAGAGTGCTGCACAGTTCTTTGCATCAATCCCACGTGTCTGACAAGCAGTTGTTCAAATAAACTGAGGACTCAGGAGAGACGGTCTTTGAAATCATGTTGCCTTGCCTGATAGTGATAGAGCAAAGGGAAGTACCACAGACCATGCTCACCATTAAAAATACATCACCAGGACTGGCCACGAGGGGGCGCATAGAAAAGCTCTCCGCATGAGCTCCACTGCCACGGCCCCCAAAGTGGACTGAGCCCCCAATAGTGGTCCCCCCTTGAAAGAAAATGTGGTGAACGCTGTTGGAAGGCCCCCCCCCATGTGGGGAAAATCTGGGTTGAAAACAGCAACGGAATACCTGAGAAAGCACCTTCCCGAAGACACGGCCTGCCAGACCCACAAACCAAAACTGAAACTAACACGGCACACACGTACTGGGAGATTCTTGCGGGCCCACTGGCAACAGTGCACTGGTGCGGACACCAACAGTGAGGAAATCGGAGCAATATCAGCAAATGGGAGCCCTGAAGAGGAAGGCGTCGCTCGCTGAAGAGCGCACAGCCCTTTACCATCCGCGACTGTCACTGGGCACAAGGAGTTTACAGCAAGGCAGAGCTGGAGGTCAGTGGCGCGTGGTGTGCGGTGGTGTGACGCAGCAGGCAGTGCCAACCCCTGCCCACCGCAGTGTTCGTGGAAAGTGCACCATGAGGAAGGACCTGACTGCCCCCAGCTCCAGTGAAGCCATTGATGCGGAGCACAGAATGAAACGGTGTAGTGTGTGCCTTATGAGGATCCCCCCTTCGCCCAACGAAAATAAAAGACTGCTGCCCACATGGTCTGACAAGGAGGCCCTCCCGCCTAACAAAGTTTTAGGGTAGCGGGCCGTAGGGAGCCCCCAGCACCCCTGTGTGTCCGCTGGCCCCCACCCCAACTTAGAAGGAAAAACAGAGCAGACTCTGCCATTTGCGACTGCTGCCGGGCACAAGGGGTTTACGGTGAGGCGGACCCAGATGTCAGTGGTGCGTGGTGCGAAGCAGTGTACCACAGCTGACAGCACCCAGCCCCCGCTCACCGCGGTGCTTGTAGAAAGTGCACTGTGAGGAAGGACCCGACTGCCCCCAGCCCCGCTGTGGCCAGTGGTGCAGAGTGCAGAACGAAACCACGCAGAGGGCGCATTTCGAGGACCCCCCTCACCCAACAAGCATAAAAGAACGCGGCCCACGTGATTGGACAGGGAGGCCTCCCCTGCCTGATAAAGTTTAAGGACAACAACCCATAGGGAGCCCTCAGCACATCTGCATGTCTGCTGGCCCCCATCATAACTTAACTTAAAAGGCAAAATGGAGCAGACTCTTGTGGAGCAGGACATGCCAGAGCAGGTGGGGAACCCTGAATACGAGTGACTCGATCCAACTGAAGACCTTCTGCAACAACTCCTACCCCATACTTACCCGCCTGACTCTGCTAGTCTCCAGGAAGCACATCACAAAGGATAGAGTACCCAGACCTACCATCACGGCAACGGGAAGCCCATTAACAAGTGAAGGGCTACTGAGGAAATAACAGCCTCACGAAGCCAAGTGTGCGGAAGGCTGCTACAACCAGATACAGAGCAGAATAGTATTGTTTGAAACACCAGTTGCCAACAACCCAACCACATGCAGAAAGAAGAAACCCATACACTCTAACAACACCTATCCTTGGAGCCCAGGCAATCCTCAACAACGCATAATGCCAGGCAACTAAGTAAAGACATTCCAATCCTATCTTAATCACATGTGAAAAGGTCCCGGCAAAGAATCTGCGCCATAACCAGGCTCTGGAATCAATCTGGAATCATACTCTGATACGTTCATTCAACACGACAACGCAACCCATCTTCTCCCAGTGCAGGTGGAAAAGAAGACGGTGAGAATTGGAGCTTAAATGTCTCATTGGGCAATATTTTAGCAGTTTGTTTTTCAAAAAGTGAAGGCCCACATTGTGGGTGGCCCTGTGGACAAAACACAAGATCTTGAACTCAATGTGAGCCACCCCAGGAAGTCAGTGCAGGCGACATGGCAAGGGCAAAGAAGGAGTCAGACCGGGTAGCCCAAGTGCCAGGCAAGCTGCACTGTTCTGGAAAACCTGCATATGCTGAATCTGGTACTTGGGCTGTCCCAGATTAATGCCAATGGTCCAGTGAAATAATTATGCTAGATCTCACCAGAGTTGTCTGATTTTCAGTGGGAAGTAGGGGGAGAATTTTCCTTAAGGCTTTTAATCACCAAACCCAGTACTGCAAATGGCAGAAATCTGGTCTTCTCCAGACCTGTTAGGTAGAGGTTTAACTCCCAGACTTTTTACAGAGGCACATGGAGATGGACAGAAGCCAAGAGACTCTGGTCAGTAGTGGGAGTTCCAAAAATGGTTGCTCTCCTGAGGGCCAAACACCAAGACCTCTGTCGTGCTACCATTTAATTGCAGCCAGTTGACTGCCATCCACATTCCCACTTTCTCAAGACAGTCTCACAGTCTCTCGGGAGGAGTCTGCGGGGAGTCTAACCAAAATTCAAGCTGAGTATCATCTGCATAGGAGTAGAAAGTAACTCCACATGCAGTGATAAGATCGGCCAAAAGCCGTACATATAAATTAAAAAGAGGCGGGCAGAGAGCCGACCCCTGAGAGACTCCCCAGAGTAACTCTACCTGAGAGGAGTGACAGGTCTGAAAGGAGACTGTTTGAGAATGACCTGTCAGAAAGGGGCCAACTAAGCAAGAGTGGGACCCGATATGCGGAGCCTGGTCAGCAGAATCTCATAGTCCACAGTATCAAAGGCTGCAGAGAGATCAAGGAGAATAAGGACTCCAGTCTCTCTATGGTCCAGAAGCAACGCAAGGTCATCCAGCAGAGAATTCATCACAGATTCCGTCCCCATCTGGGGTGAAATCCTGATTGGAATGGATGTAAACGCTAATTTTCTGCCAGAAACAGGAAGACCTGGGGAGTAATTACTGCCTCCATCAGCTTCATCATCACGGAAAGCAGGAAGATGGGTCTATAATTTGGATGAAGTGATTTTCCTTGGGCAAGGGCACACTGTCTATCTGGCTTATCAAAGAACAGGCAGAAGTGGAACTGCTCTCGCAATAAGTGACCTATATAGTACCACACGCCCTTGAGTGTGTCAATGAGCTGCCTCAAACTCTAACTCATCTCAGGGATAGGAGGGAAAATGCCCTGCCAGGGAGGAGGAGGGTGTCACAGGAGGGTTTTCAGGAGCCAGAGTTGATTCCTTCATGGACTCACACGGCCAGCGTTGGTTCCATTGGACCTCAGTAAAGTATCTATTGTGAAAAGTAGGAGTGCGCAGAAGCAACTACATATTAACAGAAGAGAACTCCCAACAATAAAAATCCCGGATCTCCAGATTTTGATGTTGTGGAGCCATTGAAGGGGGGCGCTTGGGGACTCTTCAATCCACTGCTGTCTCCCGGTAACTGCCTCACTGCTGCGTGCCCAAGCAGACTCTCTGGTATTCCTGGGTTATGTTCTAGATAGGCCTGCAGCACAGGGTAGTGTCTCATCAGGATGTTGTTATGGCAAGGACTCAAAACCCTCCCCAGGAATAGCTCTGAAAGTGTAATAGACATAGCAGGGCCACAGTTGGACAATGCTCAGGGGTGGCGATGGTTGAACGCCATGTTTTCAGGAAATGAAAATCAATCTCGATGATCTCTGGCCATGGTAGTAAGGAACACCAGAGGCCACTCACACTTCCTGAAAACATGCCCTCCTTAAAGTGTTCGGACCTGCAAGAGGTGTTTATGCTCCAGGAAACCTGGCTGGTGGATCAATTTCTGCTGGGCTGTTTTCATATGCATCAGATTAAGGCGGAGAAGGGTCCAGTGGGGTGTCCCTATCGGGGTCTGATGATTGGGGTAAACAACATCTTGTCCTCAAGACTGATGACCCCGGTCATTGATTGATAGATTGATTGATATTTCATTTCTATTGTGCTCGTACACAAGTGTTTCAGATCGCGACAAGGCAAGGGAAGGGAACAAGGGTGAACAAAACAGCGATCTTACTAGGCCCAGTGACATTGAGAACATGCAAGTGCATGGGAGAGGGGAAAAGTGCATGGATGGAGGGAGAAGTGGAAAGTGCGAAGCAGAGGAGAAACAGATAAATAACAATAATAAATAATAAAGGCAACAAACAGTGGTAATGCAGCCAGCAATTTGCAAGTGCTAGGATTAAGGCAGCAGGCAGGGTAGGTCTGATAAGTGCAGGAAGAAAAAGGGGGGGCTGTATGGGTACAGATACAGACCCCAGTGCAAGGGGTGGCCCAGAGGCAGCGCGGGAGGGTGGGAGGGTGAGCAGGTACCTGGCCCCGGATGGACAGAGGGTGGCCAGGTGCACAGTGCCAAGAGAGAACAGATTAGCAGGGGAGAGGGGGAACGAAGGCAGAAGAAAAGAGGAAGTTCTTGAGGTGCTTCCGGAACCAGAGATGGTTCTCCTCAGGTTTTAAAGTGGCAGGTGGCTATTCCAGAGGGAGGCCCCAGCTGAAGACAGAGATCTACCCCCAACTCGTTTCTCTGATAAACGACTGACCCTGAGGGAGTTGGAGGTAGAGGACTGAAGAGCTCGAGAGGGGAGGTATTTGCAGAGGGATAGCTGAAGGTATTTTGAACCCAGGCCCCAGAAAGCCTTGTGGACAATGCAGAGGGTTTTGAATGTAATCCTTGCATCCACTGGGAGCCAGTGGAGAGATTTCAGAGCTGGAGAGATACGATCCCAGGGCTTGAGGCCAAGGACAAGTCTTGCGGTCCTGTTCTGGATTAGTTGAAGAGGTTGGAGAGTAGAGGCAGGTAGATTTAGAAAGAGGCTCTTACAATAGTCCAAGCTATGGACTGGTGGAGAAAGGGGGTAATGTGTTGATGGTCGAGGTGACTTGGGGAGGGCAGTCCCAGTTGAATAAGGTGCTCTTTGTTAAAGAGTATGATCCACCGGGCGGGCGATTTACTGAGACCATTTTTGTGCATATTGATGGGGTGTTAACAGAATGGGTCACAGGTAACATGAATGATGGTATAATCCTGGGAGGGGACCTGAATGCCAGGCTTAGCAAACATTCCATAGATGGGCACAGTGAGGGGGGGTACTGCAGCCAATAGCATGGAATCAAAAAGTGTTAATGCAAAAGGTAAACAAATGGCTGAAGTTCCTATGTGACTGGGACCTGGTGGTCCTGAATGGTAGATCAAAGGGAGACTTACCGGGGAAACCAACTTGGCAGATGGGGAGCAGGTGCACCACTCTGGATTATGTAGCATGTATAACTTGTTGGCAGAGAACGTGTTATTAATGTTGGTGACTCCTTGCGTGACAAGTGATCATGCCACCTTGTCAGTTGAATGGGGTTTGAGTATAAGCGCCAAACATTAAAAGGTCTTGAGGACCTGGGGATCTCATTACCTGGTCATCAGCTTCAATGGTCGGATAAGAATGAGGTTAAGGCCTGTGAAATGTTAAAGAAGGAGTTTAGTGATCCCCGGATAAATGTGTATGCTTGAACACCTAATAACATTGAAGGGTGGATGACATTTCAATCCGATTGCACAGGCAAAAGTAAATGCAAGATCCTGACTAAAATAGGGAAGGAACATAAACATGGTTATGACCCTCAGATCAATAAGACAAAGAGACTGCTAAGGAGAAAACCTAGTGCAGTCCTTTTCTCTAATGTACCCCCTAATATGGTTATACATGAAAGATCTCTCCTGAAGACCCAATTTCGTAACTGGGTAAGAAGAAGAATAAGGGAAGGAATGAGGGGAAATTGGGAGCATTGGATCCAGACTCTATTGACCTTTAAAGTGGGGGCAATGGGGAGGATTCTGATGGGTGCCACGAAGCCTTCTGGCTCATGTATTTTGAACCCTAGAGAAGAGTGTATCTGGATTGCGCATGTAGAAAGCAAAATGTACATAGCATCAGCGTCAAACACCTTGCCCGAGCATACAGCGCTTAGTTGGCCTATTAACTTTACTCGGCATAACATTGGCCAACACCGTCATGCCCTAAAGAATTCTAGAACGCAAGGGCCAAATGGTCTTTCTTCCGCTGTATTAAAGAGCGATCCTTCCTTGTGGGCAGAAGTTCTCCAACCACTGTTCCTGGAGGAACGCCATCTTGATCCCAGTCTTTAAGGATGGGGATCGTTTGGTCACAGGTTATTGTCACTGCTTGATGTAACTGGTAAGGTGTTTGGGGCATATGTGCTGGAACATCTACATGCATAGGGTTAATGAGACCAATATTCTCCACCCTTGTCAGACTCGTTTTAGACCCGGGTCTGGAACTGTTCATAAGCTCTGTGTCCTGGACACACTCATTACACAGGCAAGAACACTAGCCAGACCCTCTTTGTACATTCCATTTGTTGATTTTTGATCAGCATTTGATCAGGTTGATCGAGGCATTTTGTTGGGGAAAATATGACAGTTGGGGTGCCTAAATTGGCTCTTGGAGGTCATCAAGGATCTGCATGAGGACAACACTTCCCGGATTAGACTGAGTGATCAGAGGATCCTGTCGGAAAAAATATGCATAAATCGGTGGTTAGACAGGAGTGTATGTTAGCTCTGCTACTTTTTAATATCTATGTGGTGGATTTACTTTCCAGATTTTTGGCGAGAGCGGGCTTCCCCCTAAAATAGAAAACATCAGAATTGGTGGCCTGCTTTATGCCAATGATTTGGCTATCTTCAATCATATGCTGTTTGGTCTGAAGGTGATGTAGGAGGAATTGGCTATCTATGCAGAATAATTCAAGCTGCCAATTAACCTTGGGAAAACAAAGGGGATGCTGGTGTTCTCCAAGAAAATAAGTAGGGTGAAGCTGTCAACCTCCATGGGAACAACTGAGTATGTAGACAGCTACAAATATTTGGAGCTGGAGATCTCATGGTCTCTGGGTTATGCCGACATCATAGCTACTAAGTTAAGCACGGCCAGACAAATAACCGGGGTTTGCAGGAAATTTGTTAAGGATCACTCAGGCTTCTCACTGACCTGTGTTATAATGCTTTATAAGCAATGGTTGTGTCCGACAGTGTTATATGGGCTAGCAGTGTTAGCAATGAAAAACTTGAAATGGTTGGATGGTATGGAGGCTAGATTTTGAAGAACTATACTATATTTACCCAGGTCAACCGTGGTGGAATATATTTGTTTAGAACTGGGACTTTTATCTCTTAGAGCCCAGTTGTTAATACAAAGAGGCTGTTTGATGCTAAAATCTAGTACCTCCCCCACTTGTCCATTAGTGAACACCATGGGTATAAGTTATGAGTTAGAACTGGGTGGGAGAAACCATTCCCTTCTCTCCTTACTATTCCACTAGTTATGTAGTGAGAGGGGATGGCTACCTGACTATAATTGCTGCTCCAACTTTGATCCCTTAAAAGTTGCCCTCATGTGCAGGGTACAAAAATATGACTGGGTTTGCAATTATAATCACCTTACTTGCCGGATGAGTTATCAGAGTGTTGCGCCAGTGGTACACTGGTACATGTAGCCTGAAAGTTACCTTGAACTTTATTCCAACCTGAAAGCCTGTGATTTTTACTTGCGGCTACGGGTGAATCAAGTGCTGGTGTTAGTCATTTGTGGCACAATGAAAAATGTGTTGTGTTGCCAGATATTGCAGGATTTGCCACATTGTTACCAACCCTGAGACAGCTAAACATGTCCTAACGGAATGCCCGAGACTAGGTTCTCTGTATATGGTTGTTCTGGGTTATCTCTTTGCTAGTTTAGATACCAACAAAAGTGATGAGTTCTGGGCATTTTGTGTAAACACTTCATCTATGTCAGCATTGTTGGCCTTCTATAGGGTCTGCAAGACCGTAATTTAGTTGTTGGTTTAGCTTGCGCTGAGCAAGGAGTAGAATACTCAGATGTTCCTGGATGGTGGCTCACCCGGTAAATGTGAGCTCTGGTGGCTAACACATGGGATATTTAGTAATTCTTGAACAAATTATTCTGTTTTTCTTTTTCTTTTCTTTAATCTGATGGTTCATTATTTTAAGTGAACACATATTTCTTTTTCATATGTTGAAAAATGTTTTATTATATGAGATAATGTGTGCCAATTGTGTTAAGTACTACTAATTGTAGATATTGTAAAAGTACAGTTTTTGAACGATTATACAATTAAATAAAATAAAAAATAAAATAAAGAATAAATAAAAAAATAATCAGGATGCTAATCTAGCACTTGGGGGAGTTATCGCTCTCCGCTTGCATCCTCTCTGCAGTCCTAACCATTGAAGGAGTTACCCTTCCACTCTCCTCGAGATCCCAATTCTTAGAAACCATACCTGATTGAGGCGTACCTATCTCTTAACTGCTGGCGTAACCGCTGGGGAAATTGAAGGTATGAACTCAGGGTCTGTATACCCCTCTGCGGAGCGATAAAGGATAGCACGCATATGGGGGTAGTGCAGAATGAATCCCTGCACCTTCCTTTTCAGCCCCTCTTGCATGATTTTAAGACTATGGCCCTTCCAGACTTTTTCATACATCTGCCATAATTCTATTATATTTAACTGCTTGTCTAGTTTTGAGCCCTTATGCTTTGTAGTCAAAAAGGTATGCAGGTTTGGGATATAATACAAGTTTGGGGGCTGCAGGGGGTCTCCCCCCGCAAATGTATGTGGTGTAAAGGGGGTTGGAAAAAATAAGTTGCGTTTTTGCCCATCAGACTTCTGGGGGTCGCAGTAATGACATAGATCCATTTTTCAGTATCCCCATAGCATAGGTTTCCTCAAAAGGACAAATATTTATCATGTTCCCCTTGCTTTCCCGAAACCATTGCCTATGGTACTTTAGATCGTTTGCTTTATAGCCGGGCAACATCTTGCACAAAGAATTCAACGGATCTCTGTACTCAACCCAAGTTATCAACAAAATATTTTACATAAATCTGATACCGATCCGAACAGCGGCACAAAAATGTTTCATCCAAAGAACTCCCCTTTTTACCCCTATCCAATTGCTTAATCATTCCCTGTACACCCATTTACCATACCACAATTACCTCGCTCAGATACTTACTTCAGTTCTACTTCTCACCCTTACACAAAGGACTGCATCTTATCAACAACAAAAAACACTTTGCTGGCCAATATACTCCGAGATATCCCCACCACTCGAGCATAGGAGGGGTGCAATGCTTTGCACTACAGCACTGAAGTCTCACTACCTTCCTTTACTAGAATGGCCTTCTCAACTACAATACCGTCTTTCCCCTTCACTACTTCAACTAACCAAGAACATCGAGGCGAGGGCTCCATCCGCACGGCCAATACACCATAAAGACTGACAAGGGTTTATTTCAGAAAGTTATCTAGGGTTGGATTTACCATAGGATGCCATCCCACCTTCAGGTGAAGGCTCCAGCTAACCAGACAAGAAAACTAAAGGGTATCAAGAAAACCCCAAGTAGGATACCAACTCACACCTCTAAAAATATGTACAAGGGACTTACAACATAGAACAGTTCAATCACTCCATCAAAACATCCACTTTTTCAATCCCAGCAACTTGGACTAATTCCGTACCCCTGTATTCCAATTCTACCCATACCAAAACACTTCCAAAAGAAACAACCCTCTTTTCGCATCTTGTTTTACCTCCAAAAGTACACTCATGTGACCCAAACTGCTCCGATGTTGTGATCCACCAAGTCGCCCAACACAGCTGGACCACGGCACCACAGCAGATGGAACTTTAACCAATATGTTATCCGCCAACCTCTCTTTTTTTTACAGTGCATTGAATACTGCACCCCACAGTGAGATGCCGCTGCCGAGTTGTGCGGACAGAAGATCAAACAATTGAGAACCAGACACCATGGCCTCGGGCCCCATCTTTATTGCCGAGCAAAGCAAATGGCCATATGCCCAAATTCAATGCAATGGGCAAGATTACATCTGTTCCCAGCACAACTGTTAAGCCATAAACCACTGCATCCTGTTCCATGGTTGACCTTCTAATAGATGACTCCATCAACCCGCAAGCCTGCAAAACCAGAATTTCCCAGCTGCAGTTTATTTTTGCATCTCCCCCCTCTTTACACCATTGATAGAAGTGCATCAAAAAAGTAGTTGAACTGTGACCCCAGTGGAGTAGGAAAGAAAGGAGCAATGTGCAACACATATGTAAATGGTTGCAGACATGTTGGTTGACAGCCAATTGAGTTGAAATAGATTTCAGTTTAGCTGTAACTGATATCCACTGGTAAAGTGGAGAAGTGTGCTTTAACTTGATAAAGAAAAGTTGCCGGAAGGTAAAAATGGCTGTGAAAAGTAGCAGAACTATTAACAGTAAAAAATATAAGTAGTGGAACACCGCTCCCAACTGTTCCCACTCACTTCCACTACACGTGCTGCAAGGTGCTGGTCTCCAGGCCGACTCGGAGTCAGACGTCAGCCTCTCACGCATTCCTCTTTGAGATGCACGGCTCTATACACTGCCAAAACAGAGTGTGGAAAGGACGTAATGCACAATAGTGTATCAATCCTCTTACACAATCCTTAAGAAAAAAAATAATAATAAATGGGCACCCACCGTTCCATTAGTCAGCAGGAAGAGGAACCAAAAAGCGCATGTCAAAAAAAACTCTTTCCACCCACCATTGGCCTGCCACGGCCTTGAGACCAGAACACCTTGCAGCACGCAAAAAGGCAGAGGAGATACAAACATAAACAAACAAGCCCCGCCCCATCAGCTGCAGCGCTTCTTGGGGGATATAGACCAATTCTTTTCAAGACAAGCCAGGATGTTTTATGGTGCAATGCTGAAGCTCTAAACCTGCTGCTTGAATGTTATTCACAACTGCGTGCTGTACTTATCAATTAAACTTGTAAAGCTTTATTTCTTCACTGTAGAAGACACAGTGGACCAGATTATCCCAGAAAATGTTGTCACAAGTGATGAAATGCACTAATGCATCTCATCTCAAAGGTGCACCCAAACCACAATGTGCATCCTGAATCCACAAATCAGATGCACTTTCAAATGCACAAACATGAAAGAACTTCCACTGCCCCTGTTTGGACTAGACGCCGGGGAAGGGGCTATGCACGATAGGTCCGTTTCTGAACCTTGCAGGCATTTTTATTTTTTACCGCATTTCACACTGTCAGGCTCTTTAAGTGTCTGTCACTCTGAAAATGCTCCAACTGTAATTTAATGGGGATGGCAGCACATCTATGTGCTACCATTCAGCAAACCCTGAAATGTTCAAGTCACCTTTCAGAGTAAGGTGACATGCGCATTTCCGAAATTAGCACAAATGAAAAAAGTGCATCTTCAGTGTTTTTATTTTTCATTTTTGCTCAGTTTTGAGAATCTGACACAGTTTGTCCAGCTCCTCCAACATGCTGACCCTTCCCTGGTGAATAAATAGATCAGGTTCAATCCTGAAAGTTGAAATGCAAATTAACACATTTGTCAGAAGATAGCTCAGTATGATAAACACCCGTCACAGAGATGTGCGTTCATATGCCAGATCACAGGGCCATATTCAAACATGCCAGATTCAGCTTTTCCTGTGCCTGATGTTAATAAACTCACATTTATATATCTGTTTGTTATAGGAACACCTACTAGGCTACAAAACAATATGCCTCACCAGACAGTCCTCGCTATACAAATAGAGATACCGTTCTGGAGCTTGATTCCTCCAAATAAGGGTTATAAAAACTAGAAGCCACCCCCAATAAAGAGCATAAAGTGCTAATCCAGCGAGGTGATTTGGTAGTGAAATTCAAGACTGTGCAACCAAAGTGTTGAGGATTATATCCTGGTTTGTCAGTGGATGTTACTGTGATCCCAGACAAATCATCTTATCTCACTTGCTAGTGCTCTGCTGCCTTCCATGAGAGATCTGCCTTCTCATGTACTGGTGCAATTGTTTAGCCCATTGCCTGATATTTCTTTGTATGTATTCCATTTGAGTCATGGGGTGATATAGAAAAAAGAGATGACCAAAGTCACAGGCCTCTGGTGAGGATATTTTCCGGTGTGGATATTTGACAGAAGAAATGGTTTGCTTTTTTATACAATTCCAAAGGTACTTCTGCATATCATTATTAACAACCAACAAGTCTGTGTGTTGACTGTGTTTAAAGCTTTAAAATACAATGGAAAAACCCAGATTAAATATTTGACACTCACTTGAGTTCATATTCCAGTACTTGGGTATTTGCCTTGATGATGAAAAACATGAAGCCGGAATAATTCTTCTTTTGCGTAACAAGCTTCTATAAAGTTTTGCATCGGAGGAGATCAAGAAGGCAGATGGGATGTGAGAAGGGACACACAGCCTGTGGGTGTTTGGTTATTTACCCAGACACTTTGTCCTTAACTATGCTAATACCTATGGTTATACCCACCAACTATCCCCCCGCTCAAAACACAACCTCCTAGAATTTCTTTGAGCTAGCTCTATTAAGCAGTAACATCAAACCTTCTAAACAGTCTTCTTTGAGTTACTGGCTTAATTGCAGTTGTCAGTGCTTTACTGGTGCAATAACGCTGTCTTAACCAAGTGTGCCTTCAAACACTTGATTTATAAACATTTTGGACATCCTTGCAATGAAGACCTTTTAAAACAAGCATTGACCAAGACAACAAAGGTTGCTTGTGTATGGGTTTTGCCAGGCACTGCTATCGCATGCTAAGGTACTACTCTCACCATTTTCCATCTTATGGCCAGGTGGTACTATTGTGTCAGTGACAGGCAACGGCATATATCATACCTACACAAAAGCCAAAACTGTTGACTTTACCAATGCTTGTTAGAATGTGTCCTGAACCTCTGCGGGCACTGCTAATATGACCCTTGAAATTTCTCGTGTCCGTCTTTCTGATTCCAGCTAGACTGGAAGGGAGTACGCCTGGATATTATGATGGCTTAAGGCAGAGGACCAGCTTTTGCTTCATGCTTAGTGGGATGGGATAGCTTATTTGATGTGAGGCCCACTCTGAGTTGTGGGGGCAGGGCTTGCATATGCTTCTTCTCTCCACAACCATTCAGGAGGGGGTGAGTGCTAGTGGAACTTCTATTTTTCCGTCCTTTTCAACATGCTAAGCCATATGGAACTTCCCTGAAATAGAAAAGCAGATGGCACCTCAGGTTCTAGGCTGCACCGGTAAAGATGCAGACCTATGACAGGTCTTCTACTCCCATGATGAAAATGCTGCGGCAGCAATCCCCTTCCCAGAACCAAGCTCCTCAGCGTTATCCCACAATTTTTAGCAAAATTACTCTCATATTCATCCCCGGGGCCAGTCTGTAGGGCACTATCACCTGAGGAGTGACAGTTCACAAACAATCAAGATCAGATTTGTCCTGGGCAAGGACATACCACACAGTCATTTTGTGAAAAGGGCTGTAGTGAACACAACAAAGTACACAAAAGGACTTTCTTTTATTATCCTTATTTTCGTTTCTTAGACACACAGAGGCCAGGTTCCCAATTAAAAGCAGAGAAATGAGCTACAGTCCCCTGCGACAGTTGGCAACCGGAGCAAGGGGATGGACAAATCATTACATGGGGATTTATTTTAACAAGTGTGACACGCCTCTATAGGGCTTGGAGGATAGCTCAGGGGCAACATGCTCGTCTGCGGGGCAGCCAGGTTCGAATCCCGAGCCCGCGCTTAGAAACTGGTTCTCCGGTATTAGGCGCGTTATAAATAAACTATTATAAATATAATTCTATTTCTGTCTCAAAAACAGGGATAGGAAAGTCTTTGCTTTTGGTTGATATTTCACAGTGACAGACCCTTTAAGGTCACAATGAAATGCACTTGGAGCCTGTAAAACATTAGTGTTGGGACAATATTCAAGGGTGCCGGACAGCACATCATTTAAAAAATTGGGGTCCCTAGAAACAGCTCATCATCGGGGAAAATTTTAGATGCCCCATTTTTGGAAATTTCGCCCCTTCATGTCATTAAATCATTCTGAAAATGGTTCACACATTTCGTTCTCCCGTATGTCTACAGACACAAAAAAAAGATCTGGGTGTGTGTGTCTGTCTTCACATTTATTTTGTATGTGGTTACATTTACAAAACAGAAAACGTTATGGCGCATCACCCAGTGCGATCCTAATCTCATGTACCCACACTTTCGCCCCTTAGGTTCTAGGTTCTGTAAAAGGTTCTCTATTGGACCCCGCGCCCCATGTTCAGCCGCTGATACTCCTGCTCCAGGCACTATTTTCTGTACATCGCTCTCCTGCGCCCAGGATCTTGATCTGTGCTAAATCAAACGTCAAACAAAGCAGAGTATGGAACCATGCTAGACCAGTGAAACGATGTACACCTTTGACTACTGGAAGAAGCTCACATTGCTATTGCTATAACGGGGGTAGAAATCGGACTATTTCTGGCAATTCCTGAGAGGAATCAGACACGCGTCTGCATTCATAACAGCACCATGCTCCATGGCATGCCTCGTCATGCACATCAAAATCATGTATCATAGTGATCTTGTTCATCATTGTCCGTCAGGATAAATTATGCGCTCTGGCGCTAGGGAACTAATTGCGTGGAGGAATCCGAGAGATGGATCTTCGCCACCATCATATCTGACAGTAAAAGCTTAATGTAATTTTACTGCAGTGTGAAAAGACCTTATGTCTCATTAATTCAGATACTGTTGCCAAGGTTATATTAAAACGGAATAATCCATGCCATATTAGCATTGGTGCCATTGCACGTGAGTTGAAAAAGGACGGCACTTTTACATGCTGCCATTGATTCAATAGTGAACAGTAAAAGGCGACCGGGTTTGAATGGTTGAAGCAACCACCCCATCAGAAGAAATGGCTGTCTCAGAGAGGTGGTCAGTAAGGAAAACAGACACCAACGTTGCACTGCAGCACCAGGAAAAGGAAGCACGACTACAGTGACCCGGTCCCAAATGAATAAGTCCTCTGCCATCCACACACCAAAGTACAGAAATACCACAGACTGCATATCCCGATTTACGCTGGAGACTCCCGACTTTTCAGTGAAAAATGTAGTTATTTTTTCACGTTCTCCCTCCCGCCTGTAATCATTCTAGCCCCAATGTATTCCTATGGAGAAAGTTACATCTCCCGTTTTCCCTGACAAAATTTCCCTCCCAGGTCCCTCGGAATGTTGGCATGTATGCGTGACAGACTTCCTTTCATCAAAATGCCAGGGGTAGCGGACGTGACATCACACGACCCTTGACCTCTGATGACATTACAGGAAGTGATGTCATCTGACCCCACCCCCAAGGGACATCACAGGAAGTAGATAAATACTCCCTTGATTGACTGCGGCATGATGAACAGACCTAGTTTGCATCTTCTGGCTTTGACCATATCAGTTACACAGAGTTTCCAATCACACCATTGAACTTCTATCCAAATCATAGAAGCATATCGCAGCTACATGAGTAGGGGATGTCCTTTGTCATTCAATCGAGACAGTGACTTCTTTATTTCTTTCTCTTGCTGGTGGTGGTCACCTGCATCCATTTCTCTTGAGCACACACAGAATGCCATGTACCCCCTCCTGCACAAGCTCTTCTGCTTTGGAACTATTTGGGAATCGCCTTTATTGTTCCCTTTCCTCAATGCACGTTGTGTTGCCAGGTGGCTATTATGTTAAGGTTGGTTAATTGGTGTGTAAGTTAATGATGAATAGATGTTTGCAGGGTCTGGGTTAACAATGTTTGCAGGAAACAAAGTGGATACAAGGGGGCCAGATTACTGAAACTTTGCACTGGTGCAAGTACAATTTTGCAGGGTATTATCACCAGGGAAATGTTTGCCCTGGTGCAAAAACATTTGAGCTATATTATAAACCTTTGCACCATTGCAAGTGCAATTTTGCATGGTATTTGCAGAAAGGCAAAAACTGCCTGAGTGCCAAACATATATACGTTCAACCCATTTTTGCACCATGGTAAAGTTTGCCCTAGTGCTGATACGCAAAAGTATTAGGACTAGGGCAAACTTTGTGCAGTCTGTGTTATGTAGCGTGTCTGGATTGTGGGTTGGATGTGCATAAATCCTGTAGTTCCTCGCCGGCTCTCTACCGGTTGGGTTGCTCACTTTCTCCTTCATTGCCAGGCCTTCTGAGTGATGTAGTTCCACGGCACAAACAGAAGCTGGACAGCACTTTGCAGACGGCAGGCAGATGTCTCAAGCATGGGACACACAAACAGAAGTTGGACAGCATTGTGCATAACAGGTCAAGAAAAAGTGATACTTGGTTCATATAGCCAGGCACAGGAAGAAGGGACAGAGCATGGGGCCTTCCCAACTCCCACAATCTAACTCTGGGGCAGGGTGTGCTCTGTGAATGTCCTGGTAGGGCATTCCTATTATGTGTAACATAATTGATCCAACCCCTTCCCCCTCCTTTCCTATCTGTCTGTACATACGTAAATGATTACATGTATGCTTGTATGATTACTTCATATACCGTGAACATATGTGAAGAAATGTGTTACAAACATATGCCCTTTTCTTTGAAAAAGGCTGTTGTGAAGCTGAAACACGTGTCGCAATAGAAAGGGCACTTAGTCATTTCCACAGAACTCTCCAATACAAATTTCTAAAAAAACAATATTGTGTGGCGCAGTTATTGTGTGAAAACGAGAACTCTTATACGTGTACCATTACAAGTCTGTCCTAAAATGGATACACTTTTTTGTGCATTGTGGCCTAATACCTGATTTCTGTCACATCCTTGCATTCCTCTGAGCTGTTTAGAACCTTGACAAATGGTGTGATTAGCACTAGAACTTGTGGTAATGGTTCCAAGCAAAATAGCTCTTTTTAAGGCTTTACATTCCTGCTTGATTCTCTCTTTTTCAGCCATGTTCGTTTTGAATCAAAGAGTGGTTTGTGCCATTCCACAATTGCAAAGTGATGTTATTGTATTCCCTACCTCTAAAAGGTGCCAATTCAGACCTTTGATCCCATGTTTTCTCATATATATTGGATTCTGAAATTGCCTCTTAAATGACTATGATTATTACTCGGCCTACTTTGATGGATCTTTCTGAATATGGGGTAAATGTGTTTGGGAAGGGTGCTTAATGACAAGTAAGGTAACCAAAGCACCATGCCGAAAGTCACCTCGAATCTACTGTTGTGTCTTTTCTAATCCGTTCAGATGATTTGCATGGTATTTTATTGACCAGTATACTTCTCATATTGTATCACTCGTGCAGGAAATATGTTTGCTATACTATCAGACTTCTGCATGCATTGGTGTTGATGCTGGAGCATTTGCTTTTCTGATCACCAAGTTATTATCACACCAGGAGATAAGCACACCCACTGGCAAGGATTAGCAGGACCATGATAATTCTGTATCACACATACAATTTTCAATCTGGTGCTAAATGGTCCAGTACTTCATAAACAGGCTGGGACAAGGGTTTCGCCTATTAAGATCTTCCCTGGCCTGGCTATTTTGAAAATGTTCACTGTACAGAGATATGGCATAAGTGTATATTCTGGCCGGCCCACTACGCCTTATCTGTGCAGGAAATAATTCACGTACTCTCCTGCAACAAATTTTGATGTCGGCAGAGAGTCTTGAATGCCAAAGATGCGCGCCTCTTTTCTTACTCTGATAAAAACCAGGCTGAATCTATAGGAATTAATTGTACTGTTGGCCTCCAATCACAGACATGGCTTTTGGGCTCACTGCACAAAAATCCCAGACTCACTTAAAGCGGAAAAGGTTGCTTTAATGTGATAGGTCACAACACGCTAACATGGCTCCTGGGCCTTACAGAATAATATATCAGTTAACAATCGCCAAAACCTTTAAATAATTAAACAATTTACAATTCATCACTTCCTGCCCCTTGCTCTCTTCCCTCCCTTTCAATTCCTCTCGAGTTCCCGCTTTCTCCCCCATCGTCTCCCTAAGGCCACGCCCCTCCTTCTTCAGTGCCTCTTCCTGCTCTTTATACCCCCGGGCTAGCCTGTTTGTGCAAACAGCGTTACCCTCCTTCTTTACCGTGCTAGTAACCATTTTTGCTTTACCAACCCCTCCTCCAAAGGGTCATGTCCCCGGCAACCCTTCACTCCTGTTCCTTCCCCCTAAACCTTTTCAACACCAATCTTCCTCCGACCTCCTCTAATAACTTGCAGACATCAGCAACAAAACTAAACCTTTAACATAACCATTATCCAAGTCTAACTGCCCCAGCTTGTCACATAACACCGCCCCCCATTTATAACCAACCAACGCTAATCCCTCCATTACCTGCAAAACAAACAAATAAAGGGACAAAAACTTGAAAAACCTGACCAAACCCGAACACAAAGAGAGAGAAACAATTGGCGGGAGGGTGGGGACGAACGTAAGCGCTGCCAACCGACATTGGCTCCCGACTCTTACCTGCCCATTATATATCCTAGAAGGGGGTGTGCTGTACGCCTGTGCAGTACCCAAATTCGCCCCATTGGGAAACAGTTGCAGGTACCCGCTGGGGCCCCCCTTTGGACTCACTGCACCAAAATCCCAAACTCGCTTAAAGTGGAAAACATTGCTTTAATGTGACAGGCCACAGCTTAATAAACATGCTAAACTGGCTCCTTGTCCCTACAGACTAGTATATCAGTTAACAATCACCAAAACCATTAAATAATTAAACAATTTACAATTCATCACTTCCTGCCCCTTGCTTCCTCCCCTCCCCATTAATTCCTTTCAACCTTCATTCCCGCTTTCTCTGCCATCTTCTCCCGAGGCCATGCTCCTCCGTCTTCAATACCTCTTCCCACTCTTTGTACCCCCAGGCTAGCCTTTTCTTGCAAACAGCAACAATTCCCTCCTTTACCATGCCAGTACCCCTTTTTGCTTCCCCCACCCCTCCACCAAAGGGCCATGTCCCCAGCACCAGAAAAACCTGTCCATGAGGTGTTCTTTCTGGCCTCCCAGACCCCCAAACCCTCCTACCTCTGACCCTTTATTATCTCTTCCACCGACACCGTAACATCCGCCAAATAGTGCATGTTCCCCATAAGTGACAAATGAACTCCACCTTCCCGGACCAATTCAAAAGCCTCATATGTGCTCTCCGGGTGCGGACCTACAGAACTTCAACATCTCCCTATTAATCTTCTTCCTCATCCTTTCTACCGCCAATTTCTTCACAGCTCCTCTCCATGCCCTCCTTGGCATCAATTCCGTCCAAACCATCATATCACTAGGCCAAATCTCCCTCAATTAACTAAGGCCCCTCTTCATCTTCTTTAACAATGCCACACCTGTATCCTTGGACGGGTCGTTCTCCAGAGCATGTAAAACCAGAGTCGCTGGTACCACATAAAGCTCTCTGATACCCGCCAGCATAGGTAACAGTTAGTCCCATGTGAGCCCCCAATCCCAGACCATCTCAACAATGCCACTTTATAGCTACACCCCATCTGTGTCCCGAAAACCTTTCTTGCCGCCTCTTTTCCTGCCCATTTCACAATGAAGTGTCCGCATATCCGGATGTGGGGCAACTCACCACTCCTCCGCACAACATCTGGTGACCACCTCCCCTCACCCCAGCCCTTTGTCTCCCATGAGCCGCCGTTTCCAAGATCTCTTATATGCCCTTTGCACATTTGCCAATTCCCAGTGCCTCAGTCTCTTCACTTTCTCTTCAGACAGACCCAGCCAACTGCCTTCAGACGCTGCTCCCATCATAAAAGAATGAGTACCAAAATCCTCTGCTCTCTCACCTAACGCCCAAAGAACCAAAACCTTCAAGGCAGTCACCCCTGAACCATTCTCAAACTGAAAAATCAAACCTATTCTTCCTCTACATCTCTCCTGCCACCATGCTCCTGCCTTCACTGCACACAACTTCTCACAACCTCAATCTAAATGCACCCAAAAACACTTGCCTTTCTGATCTGTTCTTTAATTTACAAATTGTTATTTCCACACTGTCATCTGACATCTGGACGTCCTTCCACAGCAGACCCCCTACACCTCTTCCCTTCACCACCAGCTCTAACACATAAAATGCCCCAGAAAACAACCACATAAAACACGCTGAAAACCTGCCTCTTTCCCATGGTGACCAGCAAACGCCCTTCCGAACCTTGGACATGTTATCTAACAAGGCCGCTGATTCTGGCCTGCTGCTGTCCTTCTCCTTCCCTTTTTCCATTGCAAATCCTTCCAACATCCTACTCGCCACTTCCACCCCACTGGGCTGAAAGTCCCAGAACCACTTGCTATAAAAATCAATGGCATCCAACTTCCCTGATATTGTTGCCCTGGACAAACCCTTATCCATACAGCTCAATATAAATTCAATCACATCCTCCCTCCTTTTCACTTTCATATCTCTATATTCTTATAACTGCTCGCACCCCTTTAAGAAACTCCAACCATGCTCTCCTGTATGCAGCCCACGATGCTGGGACTAATGAACCCTCTACAAAATGCAGGGCTCTCAATCTCATAAACAAAACAGCTATTCCTGGATCCAGTGCCCTTTCACCTCTGCTTCCGGTGCCAGCCCACAGAATCTCTGCCACTGACAATGAGATAATGCATCAGGGCTGAAGTTATCCTTCTCTTGCAAGTGAGTTGCTCTAAACACCACATTCCACTTAAGACACTACAGCACAAATACCCTCATTAGCCTGGCTACTCTCCGGTGCTTGGCTGACTGCTTGTTCACAATGTTCACACCTGCTTCATTGTCCACGTTTATATTCACCTTATTCTGCAACTCTCCTCCCCACAAGTCCAGCACCACTAGCAATGAGAAAAATGCCAATAAAGCTATGCTCCTCCCACCTCTCTTCTATTGCTCAGACTACTTCTCAGCGCACCACTTTCCCTTTCAGTACACAACAATTCCTCCAGCACCTGCCGCATCAGAGAAAACGTGCACTTCGCACTCCACCGGGTCCTCTTGCAGCCACATCGACCCTCCATTAAATTCCCCCAAAAACCTTAGCCACACACTACAATCCTCTCTGACCGCTCCTGAAATCCTCACACTGTGATGTGGGGGACCCACCCCTACCATAGAATGTGCCATGTTCCTGCGAAAAATTACAATCCAGACCCACCACCCGACATACAAAACTGAGATGTCCTACTAGTCTCTGCATGTCCACCAGCATCATTTTATAGGCCGCTATCGCCCTCTGCAGCAACTGCACCAGCTTGCTCACCTTCTCGTCTGGCAAGCATGAGGTCATGGCCACTGAATCTAGCTCAATCTACAGAAAAGTCAGAACCACTGTTGGGCTCTCAGTCTTATCCTCCACCAATGACACTCCCATCTTAAGCATTAATGACTGAAAAACCTCAAGCACCCGCTGGCACTCCTGTTCTTCACCCACCCCACTGATGAACAATAAATCATCCAAATAATGAAACACTCCCTCAAAATCAGAACTGTAAGTGAAAACCCACTGAAGAAAAGAGCTAAAATGCTCAAACAACGCACATGACACTGTGCATCCCATCAGCAGTGCTTTGTCCACATAAATATCACCCTCAAACTGCATCCCCAGCAACCAAAAGTCCTCCAGATGTACCGTCAGCAAACAAAAAGCTGATTTGATATCAAAATTGGCCATAAAAGCACCACACCATTCCTTCCTCACAAAACCCACTGCCTGATCCACACTTGCGTGGGACATGCAGTCATCCTCCAGAGCAATGAAATCATTCACTGTCATGCCCTCAGGCCATGATAAATGGTGAATTAACCTGAACTCCCCGTCTAATTTTTTAGGCGCAATCACTAAGGGAGACACCACCAAGTCACCTGCAAATCCGTGAATGGACCGACCACTCTTCCCACATCCGCCTCCTTCTCCAGCTTGACCCTTACCTCCTCTGTATTCTCCCGAGCTGACTTCAGGTTTTCCGCCCACCGCCGCATCCTCGGGCCCTGGTATCCCAACTTAAAACCATCCCGGAAACCTTCACCCAAAATCCTGTCCGCTTCCCTGTCTGGGTAAAATCAAATCCATTCCTCCAACACCTCCACCTTAAATGGAGTACAGGCCTGTCCCCAAAACCCCTCTCCCCGCCCACCCGCTCCCCCTCCCTTTGTCGCAAAACATTGTGTAAGAGGATGCCGGCCCGTGCATCTGCTGCACTCTTGTCTGAATTTGCACACCAGTCTAGAGCAGCCCTCTTTATTAAAGGCCCTGCATGCTGTTGCTGGCTGACGCCCACCTCCTCCCCCCACCCCATCGAAGGCAAGGGAAACCAGAAAAGAGCTGGTAAAGCACAGTTAAACTGTTCGCTGTATCAGTTGTTGGGAATGGGTGTGGGGGGGGCCAGCCACTGCAACCTTAAGCTCATATCAATCTCCCCCATACTGCCTGTTTTTCCTCATCCATCCTTGCCCTGAACTCCTCGCCAATCCGCACCCAAGCAAAACCAGAGAAACTTGTAAATGCTTTCCTAATCACATCCATATATTTTAGCAAAGCCACACACCTCTCCGGGAACTTCTCACACTAAACACTAGTATATATTATAAATGCCAACGTCCAATTTTCAATCATCATTGGTTCACTTGGTCTTGAGGCTAGCTCCTGCTCCTCTTCCTTCGACCCCTCTTTGGCTCCCACCTCCCTGTGTAAAAGTTTAAACATGTCTAAAAATTCCCCGGCCCATATGTTCTTCTTTGTAGCCACCATCAAATGCATGCCCAATGGCTTTGTAATACCCACATAGGGTAGCTTCTTCATCTTCTCTGCAGTCTCACCTGTATTTACAGTAGGCACCTCCACCACCCCTTGTGCCACTGGATCTGGGACCTTGTCCATCTGCACATCCACTGAGGCAACACCTCTCCCTTCTGCCCTCAACAAGGTCCCTGCCATCACACCGCCATTCTCCCCCCTGCTCCAAGTGCCCCACCCACCTTTTTGTGTCCCCCACCTAGCCCCCAACCTTACCCATGCCGCAGACCATTTCCTTCCCTGCTCACCTCTTACTGCCCCGTCGTCTCATAGCCGTGTCACCGTGGCACCCACAACGTTACTCCTCATTTCTTTTCTCAACGGGCTCCTGCTGAGGGGACAATAAACATCAGCAGGGTCTCCAGACCATCTTCCCCACAAACTTCCCATACTCCTGTTACCCCCATCCCTGCCTTCCGCCTTTAAACCTTAAACCCTGCACACCCTTTCTCTCCCAACATGATCTCTTTGGCCCCTCTCCTCCCACAGCAACCAATCCTCCTCCCCAAATTCATCTTCCCCAGTCATATACCATTCATACTGCACACACCAGCTCGAGCCAGGCATATCCTCCTCCGGCCAACATGGGGCATCCACCCTGATGCTCCTGTGTCGTCTTCTCAGCGGGGTCACACCAAACCATTCCTGCTCCTCTTATTTTCACGGCAAGGCTTCCCTGCTCCACTCTGCTTTCTGTCATGATGGGGGCTGAACTGCACCCTCTAGACTGTCTGCTTCTTATTGCCGGATGGACCGCACTAAAATCCTCTCCTTCCTCGTCCTCTATAACCATGGGGGCCGTGACATTCCCTCTGTGTACCAAACCACTTTATGGGGAGGTAGCCCTGTACATTCCCCTGTCTCTGCTGTCTACCGGGAGGGTGTCCTCCTCCTCCTCCCCCCACACTCTTTGGCAGACATTTCCCACCTTGCCCCCTCTGTACTGCTGCACCTCTTTGATCCATCCCCACCCTACCATCCTCACCCACTCGGCCCACACCCCCCTCCGCCCCAACTCCATTTACATTTGAACCCCCGCGCTACCATTTGTTCCAGGCCCACACATTGACCCAACACCCTCAGCTACCTTCTAGGTATATCCCCCCTGCTTCTCCTGGCCCCTTCATCCCATATCTCCCCTCTCCCTGCCAAAGGGCTGCATAACACAACCTCTGCGAGGTCCGAAGCTGCTCTTCGCTGTGTCCTCCCTCCACCCAGCCCTCGTGCTCCGTAACATCTTGTACTGCCCGTTCAAGCTGTGCTTTGGATGCCTTGCTGATAATGCTAAGAGCCTCCCGCAATGACCAAGCATCAACCATACTCCCCAATGTAGCCCCCTACCCTGTCTAAGTGGTAGAGGAACTGTTTGCTTAATGACACAGATCCATGCCCTCACTACCCCAAAGGTGCTGCCTGATCCGTTCCTAAAGGGAACATTTCTCTACTATATATATATATATATAAGGCGATAATGATTTCCATATGATATATATATGTATTTACTGGTTAAAACATGTGCCTCTTATTCTTTATTCAGTATTATTACCCTAGCCTACATTTCTTTTTATATATCCTGCATTGGCTGCAGAGGGACCACACCCCACAAACCAAAAATGGTCCAAACACCCAAAAAGGCAAGAACATGAAGCTTAACACCATATATCCCTAAACAATGTTGCTGTTGCACTACAACAATGTTAATTTAATGTATTATTCTTTACTTGTTTTATATTTATATACTCTTCCCTTCCCCCTCTCTGATGCAACCCTAGCAGCTCTCTTGCCCAAAGTATGGCTCTAGAGCGGCACCAAGAGGCCATGCACAGCACTGCCGCTTGCAGCCGCTCAGGGCACCGTACCCCACCCCACGCCTTCCCTTGTCACAAGATACAAGCTCACCGGTAACTATTGGCCCACCCGGGGAGCCCTACAGATACCTCAGAAAAGGGGGCAAGAAAAAAGGGGATGACTACCAGCAAAGGAGTGCGTCCGCGCAGGAATGTGCCAAAACACAGACCGCTCTCGCCTGCCATCGAAGGACAGACAGAAGGAAGCACATCTCCAAACAGCCACACAAGCAAGAAGGAGTGTTATGTACAGCTCCCCCAAATAATAAATATTCTCCCCCAAAATGCCTCTCTTTTTTAAAACTAATATTATTTTTTAAATGCTCGCCACTGCCACAAACTACCTAACGCCTTTGCCTCCAGCAGCCTCCAAGAAGGCCAACAACAGGCCCAGGAGACAGGGAAGAATCAGTAGCAGTGACTGATGAATGTAAACACTGCCAACCATTGCTTGCTCCCGAACCTTCCCTGCCCATTATATATATTGGAAGGGTGTGTGCTGTACACAAGCCAACTCACTGGCCTGTGCAGCGCCCAATATCACCCTCGGGAAACTTTTGTGCGTACCCCCCTGGGCTCCAATTTGGCATTACACATTGTTTCCTGGTGTTAGTGGTCTAAGTCACAGAAAGTTAGGACTCCCTGAATTCTTGTCTGTCCTTTACATCGCTCCAAAAACAGAAAATCCCTCTAATTAAACATTCAAAAACATTTAGCAAATTTCAACCAAGGATATAAACAGTTTATTCGATTATATCTCAAATCTCATGGTAATGATTCCCATAAGGGTAAAGCTGCCTAACACAACATGACGTAAAATGCAATGGGCCTCATTACGAGGTTGGAGGTAGCCATGGCTCTATTAGCACGATGGCTGCCTCCAAACTCGTTCCGACTCCGCCCTGGTGAATGGAGCAATTACTGGTCCATTCCAAGGTTGGCGGGACCGGTAATTCCCCATTCACCAGGGCCATTCCCCATTCCCATTTGAGCCCCCATAGGGCTCAATCGGAATGGGGAAGACGCTAATAACGGTACTGCAAATTTCGGTACCGTTATTAGCTCTAGAGTCCCTTTGCGGGTCCCGTCCTTAACGCCTGAAAAAACCAGGTGTTAAGGAAGGACCCGCAAAGGGAACTCGTAGTAGGGCGGTAAGGGATTACCGGCACCGGTGCCCTTACCGGTGCCGGTAATCCCTTACCACCCACCTCGTAATGAGGCCCGATGTGTTTATTCTGCCATCAATATTAATCAAAAAAACATATAGAACATGTATTACACATATAGCACAATAAAATCATTGAAACAACATACAAATGCAGAAACAAACCTACATAAAAATTCACAAAACAGGTATAAAACACATCACTGAGTACAAAACACATCGGTTGAATACAATACACTGATTGAGTATTCATTGAAATAACCCAAAATATTACTGACTCCCCTAAATGGAACCCTAAATGATTTGCGTGAATATACAATCTGCACAACAGTGTGAACAGGCCTTAGAGGAAAAATGCACACCAATGTGAGAACAGACCACATACAGAGGCCAACTAGATGCTTCAAAGGTGCTCAAGTGGCAAAATATGACACAAACAGCCACCAAACCTCAGTGGTCTGAAGCGCACCAATTCATTAACAATTGACTAGTTTTTACTGAAGAGTCTTCATCAGGGCCATCAGACTTGTATTCCCATATAACGACCAAGTAAAAGATTAATGCTGAACAGTGTAATTTGAATATGAGGTTCCCCGGGATACCATCAGTCTGTAAACGAATATTAACAACAGATACGCTCTCACACTGCATCAAACACTGACGTTAAACAACACCAATGTGTTCCAGGTGACCCGATACTAATAAACCAATGTGAAATTTCATGGTTACCAAGTGCATCCCTACACAATGACTACTGACACTAATCTACTGTCACCTTATGCCTTGGGATGTGTAACTCTAAACCAATACATAATTCAACATGTGCTATCTACACAAAGAGTCAAAATTATCAAATGTGACAAACAAGGAATAGGACTGCAAGACTTATTCTTGGCCTCAAGCCCAGCGACTGCCTCTCCCCAATCCTACTTTCTCTCCACTGGCTCCTAGTTGCTGCTAGGATCAAATTCAAGTCCCTCTGCAACATTCTCAAGGCTTTGTGGGGCCTGGGACCCAGCTATATCCAACTCTCTCTCCCTAAATACCTCCCAGCTAGAGCCCATCGGTCTGCTATCTCCAACTCTCTTGCTTCTTTAAGCAAAGAGTGGGTGGTAGATGTCTATTGTCCGCAGGTGCCTCCCTCTGGAATGACCTCCCTGCCCTTCTCAGGCTTGAGCCAGATTTCCTTAAGTTCCAGAAGCTCCTCAAGGCCCATTGTTTCTCCTCCACCTTCTTCTGTCTCATCGACTAGCTGCCTGGTTCCGTCTGAGTAAATCAGGGCTCCAGTGACCCCCCCACCCAGTGCCCCCTTACCTGGATTTACCCGCATTACCTGGCACTTGCCCTCTCACCTCCCCTTAGCACTTGCATCTCACCTCTTCACCCTTTTCCCTTCCGACCTTAGCACTTGTTTTTGCAGACTGGCACACCCCCCACTTGCACTTCTTGTTCTGCACTTGCACATTCTGAATGTCACAAGGCGAAGTAGGACCGTTATTGTATCTTTCTCCATTGTCCTCCCCCCTGTTTTGTCTTGTGGTGCCTTGAAACACCATTTGTTGTATATGCACCTTCAAATATCCAATAAATGAATACAAATAAATAAAAAGATCAATGCCAAGAATGGCTACAAACATCTCTTCTACACCCCACCAGATAGGAATTTTCTTTGTGCAGGGTTAAAAACACATAGAAGCCCATTTTGATAAAATGAGTAATTCGTCAGCAGGGAGTTGTTACGTGTTGACATTCCCGCCGGCAAATTTGTGTCATTTGCATGGCAGGATGCAGAAGTGCAGGGCAAAAGGCAACATGCACATGTGTACGCTGTCTGGTATGCTCTCGTGCCAAGCAGCATTTACATTTAATGGTGAGCACCGCAAGCATGGCAGGTAATGTGTACAATGGATCCCTAAGGTATCAGCCTGCTTTATGCTGGTCGATAAAGCTGGTGGACCCCATAGGGATCGCCAGTATTTGCCCCAGCATGAAAATTCCTGCCAGCATATATGCAGGAGCATTTGTATGGTGGAGTGGAAGGGAGGCAGGGGAAATGCAAGTTGCTTTCCGCCTCTCCTCTCTGCCATAAAAATGCATGAAAATGTGGTGTGGCGTGATTGAAAGGCTTTAAAGTGTTGGGATGTGCTCCCAACGACCCAAACATGAGAGAAAGTTCAAGCTAAGGAAATCTCTCTGACATGCAACATAACGACATAGAAGGCCAGTCACCTTGCTAATTTACATGACATCTAGTCCTCATGTGAAGCAGACCAAGGGATAGACAAGCTCTGAGAATAATCAATGATGAAATATACATTAGACATCTAAAAGCATCTTACAGTGTGAGTTCAAACTGTGTAAAGTAAGAGAGGAAGCAACTAATATATAGCAGCTTAGAAGAAATAGGGCACACATACAAGTAGCAGAAGGAGACACAATGCGCATCTTAGAGTGGAAATAATAGCTAGACACAAATACTAGACAATAGTCAGAGAAATAGTAGGGAACATATACACATTCATATTGGTAAGGCAACGTGAAGCAGATAAAGTTTGTGCCATTATAGGGTCAAAAATGCAATCGTAGAAGAAGCCTTTCACAGTAGTTAGAAAACTAGACCAAAGAGGAACATTTATATATTCAGTGGTTAAGCACTACCCATGCTGATTTGTCCCAGAAACGACAAAGGGCAAGGACAGATTCCATGAGGGAATATGTGAAAAGCTGCACAGGGATTGGCCAGGAGTGAAACATATATAAATCATTTTCTGACCCATTACTTTAAAAACAAACAAAATGAAGGCCACAGCTTGGTGAGAACGAGGTAATCTGCAGAGATGTGCACACAAAAAAATCATTCAAGCAAAATATACAAACTGCCCCTGGCGGAATACATCCACCCAGGAGTGGAGTTACAAACAACAAGTACTGCAGTCTTAGCAGTCGGAAGATCCTGAACATCCATTCAGAGCTTTTCAGAGTCTTTTCTCAATCTTCATTGTGCTAGTGGGTGGACCCACTTTAAAAACTCTACCGGGCCGCGGAGTGGCCGCGGAGTGCTGCAGAGTACTGCATTCCTAGCCGTCGGAAGATCCTGAAATTCCATTCAGAGCTTTTCGCAGTCTTTTCTCAATCTTCATTGTGCTAGTGGGTGGACCCACTTTAAAACCGGGCCACAGAGAGGCCATGGAGTGCTGCAGAATGCTGCAGTCCTAGCACTCATGGCAGTGATGGCGAGACAGAGGATAGGGGAGGAAGATGGCCTCTGTCTAAGGAGCGGACACCGGCACACGCGGCACCCTCACCTTCAGCACAGCCTGCTGCACAGTGCCACTCATTACAGGCTTTGGGGTTGCCAGAAGAGGAGACGTCAGGTGAGACAACCTGTTAATGACTCCAATTAAGCATTCCCACTAAGTCAGTGCCTTGTTTGGGATTGCCAAGGGAAACCCTTATTTATATATTTTTATGACAAGTTATATTCTGGATGATGAACCCTTGTATCACGCCCCTCTCTGAGAATCCCCCTGACCCCACTGAGCCAAGAAGTAGGTTTGTTTTGCAAATTGAAAAGGTTTATTTGAAAAATTAAACAATAGATATATATCACACTTTTATAATAAATTAATATTTGATATCACACTTAGACATATGACAGTGAGTGATCAACAATGGATGATGTTATACTAGCACACTGGTTTAATTACTTAGGAGTAATATAGAGGATAAGGTAGCTGAGAATGCTTTATATGGTACAAGGAAATGCAAGGTGGAAAAGAAGCAACACAGGAATAAACATGATATGATTTCAGCAAAACATAATATAATCACTTTCCCCTTTTGGCAATTCACCCCCCCCTCTAAGCAATGTAAGGAGGTGGAAGTAACACACACAGTATTCACAAATACAATCACAGTACAATACAAATTCAGTTCCCCCTAGCAAGCTTAGAGAAACAGGGATGATTTTAAACACAGGAAAAGTACTTTAAAGGTGGTATGCAAAGAAGGGAATAATATGCTAAAAATGATTTTAATTCCCTCTAGAAGTTCGGGGTGAGTCAGAGATACTTTAAATCAGTTCAGGCCAGCCCTATCAATGATTCAGGGCTGGTTAGCAGGTTGAAAACGGAATTCCGTAATGGAAGCAGAAGACAAATGTTTTTACACGTGGCTGGAATGAAGCAAAATGTCAAATCGCAGCAATTTAGTCGCGTGCGTCTAACAAACGGTTCAAGAGATACGGACGATTTTGTGAATGTAGATTCTCAAAATAAAAGTAAAACTCAGAATGATAGATGACAGTTTTGCAGCTTTGAATCAACAGGAGGGACACGATTTCTATGATGCAGTTCTCAATAGGTTAAAATAGTTTGAATTAGATTATTTTAAACTAAGACATTGGTTTTGCACAGTTCTGGCTGAGTACTCAAACTATATTTTTGACAGGAATGCGACTTCGTCACGGATCGGGTCAGGATTGGCTGCGGTTCTCTCGCCACTGGGTACTGGTTCTCTGGTTCTGGATCTCTGGTTCTGGTCTGGTCGGGATTTCTGGTTCTCTGGAGATTGATGGATTTGAAGTCTGGAGTCCCCCGGCAAAGCGTCCCGCAAGAAAGTGGAAAGTGAATGTCCCTGTCTGGCTTCCAGTGGCTCTTTCTATGTCTTTTGAAAATGGGTGTGGATGCTAACTTTCTTTGCCAACCCACTCACGATTTGATAGGTCAAGGATTTCTCTTTGACCTGATTTGAGAAGGGAGCAGTGAGTCAGAGTGAGTCATCTTTATGGCATACAGAAAGAACACTCCCCTTTGCTTTTACCTTAGAAAATCATTTTCATAACTAAACACATTTCCCAGATACACGAGTGGTTCACATTACATGTACAGATTGCAGATGACTTAAGGTACATTCTTGTTCAACTCTGATCTTCCTAAGAGCTTGCATTCAAAAATGACAACTTATTTTCGTTTTTAGTTGGTTTACCAATATTGGACGTTTACCAAAAATGGCACAAATGTACACCGCCTTTCTACACATATTCCAGTAAATTTCCATGTCTCTAGCTTAAATCCAGTGTCTGCAACATGAATAAATTGCGGGGTTCGGTCTCAGAACACCGTACAGAATTGAGTTTAGACTCAAATTGTAGGTAGATATTCCATTTTAAGGATCTCCAAAATGTACATTCCTGTCATCTGGTTACAATTAGTTATCAGTGTTTTTATAAAACATATATTTGCCTTCAATTCAATTCACAAAAAGTGTCTGGCCCGCCCCTAGGAACTGGGTGAGTCAGGGATCACATGTCTCTTCTTCCAGGAGGAGCTCTGTTTACAGTCCACACCCAAATCAGCATACTCTATTCAATTGAAAGAGTCTATTGTGTTGACTGAGGTCATCAGACCAGGGGGGCACTCTGCATTTGGTTAGCATGACCATGTGATCTCCTGGGCTGTTGCTGGTAAGGGCTGGTGTGAATGCTTCCCATGGACAGAGGCCCTTTGAACTGTTTTAATTGAATCAGACTGCCTCCTGGGAGCAAACCTTTGAAGTCCCAGCTAGCTCAGGATGCTGTTTAGCTTCTGCAACACAGGTCTCCAGTCAGAGTTTAGACCGCTAGCGCCGGCTTGTGTCCAATGCCGGTACTGCACCTATTTTTGGGATCTGTCTTGAATTAATACATTTCCAAAAGAAAGGATTTTACTTGATAATATGTGATCCTTGCTTGACATGGCATTGATGTGGATCTGTAGTAGAGTAAAGTAAAACGCTCAACCATAGTTGGATTTTTGTTTGGTGGTTCCGGGCCCATGAACTTAGCAATTTTTGACATTAATAAAAACGGGTTTTGAACAGAACCATCTTTCTTTGCACTGGTGGGTGGCAGGTCAGAGGACCATTTTGCTGTGCGCAAAACTGCACGGTTCTCCAGGATTCTGGCGCAAATGTGGGCTTTTCCGCCCTCTTGGATTTCCTAAGCCCACAGCACCAAATGTTGCAGCATAATAGTCCAAACGTGGGTCAGGACACCCAACAAGCCCCCCCGCCCGTCTGTGCTTTGATTTTGAGTCGTGGGGGAGTCGGGTGCAAAGGATGTTTTGACCCACGTGCTGGTATGTCCGCATCATCTTCTCCCAATTCCACAGATGGCACAGTTCAGCATCTTTTCCTCCATCCGATTGGATCGATCGGTTCACCTCGCCTGTCCTGATGGGAATATTGGGCGGCACCCCAGGCCCCTCGGATCTTTGCTCCCTGTCCAGGGTCGTTCTCCTTGGTCAGTCTCCATGGTTTCATCTCTCCTAGGATGATAAAGCAAAGCGGCAATACAAATTCCTAGACATTTTTTCACCACTATTAATGGTGTGGTGAACATATACATTTTATACATCTGGATACATTTTTCAGTCTTATTTTAAAAAACAAGATATAACAGGAAACATTTTCATACCAGAATCATGATATTTTAGAATCTATATACAGGATATTTTAGGGTTGGAACTGAATTACTCTGGAGCGGCCCCCTCTGGGATTCCAGAGGATTCCTCCAGTTGCTGCAGAGTGTGCCTGGGATGGCAACACTTTAGCTGATTTGTATGTACCCACTTGTCTTCCCCTTCCGCCAGACTACCTTTGGGGATGCGGATCTTATAAGCTACTGGGGAGATCTTGTCTATAATTTCAAACGGTCCCTTCCATGTAGGCAAAAATGTTCGCTGTTTGGCCTGGTTTCTTTAGAAATTGTATAGATAGACCCGGTCTCCCACATTATATACTTTCCTGGAAGTTTTCAAATTGTAATGGGTCTTCATGCTATCAGCTGATCTTTCTAGATTCCGCTGAGCATAGGCAAAAGCATGTTGAAGGTGTTTCCTTAAATTCTCCACATACTCATAAATTGTGGAGGAATTTATCAATGTCTGCTCTTGGGTCCTGTAGAGCAAATGCTGGGGAAGCACCATCTTGCGTCCAGTCATCAGCTCAAATGGTGACATTTTAGTTGCAGATGAAGGGGTAGATCTGATGGCCATTAGGACCAGAGGTAATCGGATATCCCAACTTGGCCCAAAATCTGCCACAAACTTTTTTAATATGCTCACAATGGTCCGGTTGTAGCGTTCTACTGCCCCAGAAGAAGCTGTCCGGTAAGCAATATGTAGCTTCCTTTTGACCCCCAGCATCTCCCAATTCTTAGTCATTACTTCGCTGGTAAAATGGCTACCTCTGTCTGACTCAATCCTTTGAGGTAGACCAAAACGGGAAAAGATGTGGTTAATCATCAGGGCAGCTGCTGTTTCTGCCTTGCAGTTTGGGGCCAGGAGACATTCCACCCACTTGGTAAACAAGCATGTGACCGTCAACATATACTTGTTTCCTCTAGACGAGCGAATCACAGGGCCTACGAAGTCAATTTGCAAATCTGACCATGGCAGTGTCATCCCCCTCTTTTGGAGAGGCTCACGGTGTGTGAGGGATGTTGGCTGAAATTGTGCCCACAAAAGACACCCCTTCAAGTATTGGTCGAGGTCCTGCCCCATGTGTGGCCAGTATGCAACCTCTCTTAAGATCTCAAGTGTTGTATGAAACACCTTATGACCGGCGGTGGCCGCATCATGGGCGTGACTTAACATCAGGCTTCGGAATGAGGTAGGGACCACCCACTGATTATGGCCAGCTTGGGATTTCCTTACCAACAAACTGTCTTGGATTCGGAACATCTTTGGACATTTCATCAACACTCTAAGGTCCTCTTTCCCAATGTAATCGGTATCCGTAAGGGGAAAGTTCTCAGGGTCGTCAATGTGTTGGTAAAACTTACCAATTATTGGACCCCTTTTTTGAGCCGTAATCAAATCGGCATCTGGGGTCTCCTTACTCCATTGTGCAGTTGAAAGATCATTGTGAGCATTTGTCTGGGACCTAGTGATAGCAGTGACCTGGATTTCCGCCAACAGGGGCTCTATTTCTATTAGATGCCCTTGGATGGCCCCGGTTTTGGCCAGCTGATCAGCTAAGTCATTCCCAGTTTTGTCTGGTCCCTCTACTTTGGAATGACCCTTGATCTTCTTCCAGTAGTTGGTCATCCCATTCGATGTGACCAGATCATCAATATTTTGGATTAACTTCCCATGTTTCAGGGGTTTGTTATTAGCACATAACATGCCTCTGGTTTTTCAATTAACCAGGTGCTTCACGAACCCGTTCCGTACATAATCCGAATCCGTGATTATGACCAGTTTGTGGAGTTGATGTTGGACAGCAGTGAGGATGGCTTGATGCACAGCCATCAATTCTGCCACCTGACTACTTCGGGGACCAATTTTGTATCCAGCGGAGGGTTCTGGGGACTCATTCACCCATGCATTCCCTACGCCGGCCACCAGTTCTTTTTCCCCGTTGTTGTCAACATGGTAAGAGCATCCATCCACATAGACAGTGGGCATTCCCTCACACTTATCTTCTTCAAAGACTTTGTGTGGGGAATTAAGGTATGCCTCCATGCTGTCCTTGAATTTCGTCTGAAAACTTTCGTCCTCGAGACAGTTTTCTCTGGCACAATCATGTAAGTCAGCCAGACCTTGCGCGAGGGGACTCTTCTTGTTTTGGCCATATCTGACCTCCACAGGAAAGCCTTGCATTGACAGAATCCAGGAAGTAATTCAGGAATTACTCACATTTCTGGCTCGGATTCTGTCACTTTGGAGATATTGCAGAGGCTGGTGTGGAGTCTCCACTATGATGTGTTCCCCCTGGATGAAGGGGCGGTAATTCTTCAATGCCCACACCATTGCCAGGAGTGCCTTCTCACAATCGTTGAATTTTTCCTCCACAGAGGATAAAGTTATGCTCGCATAGGAGATTACTTTATTGACCTTGTCATGCTTTTGCTATAATACTGCCGTCAAGCACGTATTAGAGAATCCTGTCTCCAGGAAGAACTCCTTGTTTCTGACAGGGTAAGCTAGGCAAGGCGCTTGTGAGAGGCTTCTTTTGAGTTGTCTTACTGCCTCAGATTGTTCTGGACCCCACTCCCACTTGCCCCCCCCTTCAAGAGATGAATCAGGGGTCTGGTGATCTCTCAATGAACTTTCTACTGTAATTAGTCAGTCCAAGGAGGCTCCTTAGTTCCCGCAGAGTTGTGGGATCTTTCAGTTTCTGAAGTGCTTCCACTTTCTTTTCTTGGGGACAGAGACCCTGAGGAGTAATCTCATGCCCCAAGAAATTAACACGGGTTCTACACCACTGTGCTTTCTGAAAGGAAAGTTTGGCTCCGGCAGCCCTCAACTGTGTCAGAACATAACGGATCTCCGCTATATGTTCCTCCACAGATGAACTTTTGATGAGGACATCATCTACATAAGCCAAGTTACCCCTTGCACCCAGGTCGGGCATGGCCTTGTATAGGAAAATGTTGAACTCATTGCCGGAGTTGAGGCATCCAAAGGGAGTCCAGGTCCATGTGTACTGCTGGCCCCCAAAGGTAAAAGCCTGTTTGTATTGGTCCTCCCTACTGACAGGCACGGTCCAGTATCCATTGGTAAGGTCTATTGCAGTGAATACCTGTGACCCCTGAATCTGGGCCAGCCCTTTGTCAATGTATGGCAGAGGCCATCGGGAAGTATGGACCCGTTTGTTGAGCTCCCTAAGGTCGGTGCAGAGTCTCCACTGGCCATTTGGCTTCAATATTCCCAGCACCGGATTATTGAAGGTGCTGTGTACTGGACGGATTATTCCCCGGGACTCAAGGTTCTTAATTATTTCAGTAAGGGACTCCATGGATGCTAGAGGCAAACAATATTGCTTCACAAACACTGGAGTCATGCCAGGGTCCGTGGGAATTGTTGTGTGGATGTCGGTGCGACCACAGTCATATGAGTCTACCGCAAAGAGATCTTGGAAATCCAAGAAAACTTGTTTCAACTTTTGCTTCTGTTCCAGAGTCACGCAGGCATCAGCTAGGTTGACTCTCTCTTCCACCATCTGCCTGAAGCCTGGAAAGACTTCTGGTTTTGCTATCTCAGCGGCCTCCTCCAGCTGGGTGGAGAAGTCCCTGGTCAGAGTGCTGATTTGGACTGGAGGCTTCAGGTGGGAAAGGCACCCCTCATGCACCTGGAAAATCACCTCATCCCTTCTGAAGTCACAAGTCACGTCTTCCTTGCCATAAGGGCAGGAAGTGTACACCAGGAAGTTCCCCCCATGCCGGGTAAATATCCTGTCTGGTGTTGTATTGTCATCACTGTCACTGTCAAAACAGTCCTTGGGGATTGGTCCTAACAGTTAATTTCCTAAATCAATGGAGAAATGTCGGTCATCAACCGCCATTCCAATAATGGTGCCTGAGGCTAGAGTAATACTCTGTAAGTCGCTGTTATCAACCTCTATTGGAATGGTGTCATGTTCTATGTTGACTAATTGTGTTGGGTTTACCCCCAACCCTTGCTGTTGGAGAGAAGCATTTAGATGAATATAAGCATCAGGGTTTTGCAATTTTTTTACCCTTTTAACTTTCACTTCCAGGGAGAATTGTCGGGTCCTTTCTGGGATGGTGACTTCCTCCTTAATCTGAATTTCAACTGTATAAAGTAGCAATTGAGCTGACCTAAATGCTTTTTCGTCAAAGCCCATGGGATTATCCGCTAATCGGGACCAAGCTTTGAAGTTTATTAGGTCCAAACTAATGGCAAAGCGATTGAGAATGTTACTGCCTAAGTAAAAGGCGGCAGTGACGTCTCGCACAACCCAACAATTATGGACTATGCTCTTGTTGCCAATGGAGATTTTGAGCATACACCTGATTGTCAGGAGATGTTTGGAATTGGGTGCTTCCAGGTCCATTTCCCATTTGTCTATCAGTTTGAATGTGGGAATGGCTGGATCTTTCGGGAGTTGGCGGTACATGGCTTCGCTGATGAAGCTCTTACCATTGTTCACACACACTCGGGTGAGAACAGAGTCCTTCCCATCATTTAACTGAACAGGGATGAACAACTGCTCTCCAATTTGCTGAACATCAGCCAGGCTCTGAGCTGATTTCACCTCTTTCTGGACTATAGGAGTGGGAGTTTCTGATTGTGGATTAGTAAAGAATTTCAGAGTATTTCCTTCCAGTGTGGAATACTACCTTAAACTGGAGGGAAGGTTGATTTTCAGAAATAGAGAGGACCCCCCATCACCAGTCTGTAGCCCTACTGCTATTACTGTCACATCTGGAATTTGGTTGTTCTGAAAGTGAAATTCTACTTGGTCAGATTTTTGTTCAACCATGTGGCACGTGCCGTTTAAACTAACATGGTTGACACTCTGTTTTAGTTTTATTGGTCGGCTAGTCTGGGTCCAGAGGACCCTGTTTACGCAATCTATTAGGGGTGACAACCTTCTCAGGAGGTCATTCCCTAGTAAACAAGGGGTGCCCTCTGGAGTCACTACTATGACCGGGTGTTTCACCTTGTGTCGCCCAATTTTGATGTCCAAATCTGCAGTCCCCTCAACGGGAATTTCCTTCCCGTCAAAGTTCTGGAGTTGTCCAGGAAGAGAGGTGAGAGGAAAATGGTAATTCTCCACCCTTCCTGCATTTAGTTCATTAAAGGCCCTTTTGGACAGAAGGGTAGCTTGGGATCCAGTGTCCACCAGTGCCAAAATTGTACCCTGCCCCTGTACTTGTACCGGGGCATAGTATCTTCCCTCCTTCTCCTCAAGGGGGCACAGATAATGCACATTTTTGGACAACTGGTGGGCTAATTTTCTGGTTGTGGACATTGAGAGAGTAGAGATTTGGGCAAAATTCTGTGGAGAGTCTCGGGAATCTGAAAGAAAAAGTTGGCAACTTAAAATGGTTTTGAGTTCCCCTGGTCCCGGTTCTGGGCTGCCCCCCCCCTTTTTGGAGGCAGTCATCAGGATGGGTTTCAACCAGGGGTTTTTGGTATTGTTGGTTCTGGGATAGGATGGTGGGCGGCGACAGCTCGATCCCCACATCTACCCAGTCTATTGATTCGGTTTTAGGTTTCCCTGATTCCGGTTCTGGGCCGCCCCCCCCCTTTTTGGAGGCAGTCACCAGGATGGGTTTGAACCAGGGGTTTTTGATGCTGTTGGTTCTGGGGTAGAATGATGGGCAGCGACAGCTCCATCCCCACATCTACCCAGTCTATTGATGCGGTTTTGGGTTCCCCTGGTTCCGGTTCTGGGCTGCCCCCCCCTTTTTGGAGGCGGTCACCAGGATGGGCTTGAACCAGGGGTTTTCGGTCTTGTTGTTTCTGGGATAGAATGATGGGCGTCGACAGCTCAATCCCCACATCTACCCAGTCTAGGTTGGAAACCCTTGGGACCCATTTTTCCTTGGGAGGAATTCCCCCATCTCTGAAGGAGAAGATCCTTTTCCCAGGATCCTCTGAGGATCCCTCTCCCTCAAATTGGAAGACCTGTACCTCCTCCACAAAATGGGTCTGTTTGGGTCCTTTGTTTCTCCTACCTCCTCTCTGCTCCTTGGGTGGCAGACTTCCACGGGTATGAGATTTTGTTTCCGGTTCCTGGGTTTCCAGGGGCTGTTTACAAATGGGGAAGGAAGCTTCCTCCAAGGCTTTACACCCCCCTTCCCCTTGTGCCTCCTCCCTGGGAACCGGTGGGTTATCGGGGTGCTGCCCCCGTCATTGTTCTGGAACACCAGGCCCAGAATTTGGGGCATTCTGCGGTGGCATGCTCATCTGAGGGTTCTGTTGAGCCCTCAGTATGTGACCCAGATCCCGTGCCATATTATGGACCTGGCGCTCTAACTGTGAAACCCGCTCAGGCTGATACGGGGTTCTATTTTCTCCCCTGGGCTGATCCCGGGAAGGGTAGCTATCCCTTCTCTGGTAGTACCCTGGGTTGGGAAGATTTGGGTACCCCTCCACCCTGGGCCTCCCCTCTCCCGGATTCGGTTGTCTGGGCTCAGGGAATTGGGGAAAGAAGGATGGATGATTTTGGGGCTGGAAATTGGGAGGATACCTGGGAAAAAAGTTCTGCCCAGTGTTTGGGGAATTTCTGCCCTCCTGTGGGAAGTTAGGAGGGAAGTTCCCTGGGTCAGGTGCTTGGCTGGATCCCCCCCCTTGGGCTGGAGGAGTCCACACATAACCCAGGATTGGTCTGTTTCCCTTGTAGCGGGGACTTACATAGTCAGGGGAGCGAGGGGCCCCATTTGTGGGATTATCTCCTTGACTTCCTGTCTTTGACTGGCCCGAGTGAATTGTTCGGTGCAGGCAGGTTTTTAGGCCCCCCATCTCCAAATCTAAAACGGGGGCAACCTTTACCTCTGCCACCTTGGCAGCAGCAGGGGTGCTGTTGGTTTTGGGGTTTTTGGGCTGATTCTTATATTCCACCAGTTTCTGCACCTCATAGATGCGGGTGGCTTGCTCAATGACCCAGTCTAAAGATCTTTTCTCGTGAAAATCTCTCACGAGTTGGGTCATTATGTATTTGGGGGGAGCATGGAAAAATGTGTTGATGAATTCTCTGCTGTCCGTGCGCACCTTTCTGGTGGTCTGCGCAAAGGCACGCTTCAATTCTTGCACAAATTCTTGTGGGGCCTGATCCTCCCCACATTGCAAATTGTAGGCTGCCTTGCGAGCCTCTTGGGGATTCCGGTGAACAGAAAAATGTTTCAAGATGGCCGCCCTATATGTGGACCATCTTGAATGGTTTTGGTCCTCCAGCCCTGCAAAGAAACTGGAGTATTCTGGGGAGAATGTCCATTTGACATACTGAATGCAGCTACTGCTGTCCTTCAAATGGAAAGTCTCCATCATTTGCTCATAGAGCTCCAAGTGTTCCCAAACAGAATACTTGGCATTTCTTGTGATAAGGGGTGATGACACTCCTTATTGCCTTGATCTGCTTTAAGGAGTCCTTAAGCAAGGCCCTTTTTGCCTTATTGGCCTTTTTGTTTCGGGTAACCCTGGTCCACTCATCCTCTGACTCAGAGGCACTGCTCCCAGAGGTGCCCGTCTGATCTTCCTGGTTTTCCCGGATTCTGCGAGCCTGGGAATGGCTGGCAGAGTTTGGGGACCTGGTCTCCTGTGTCCTGGGCCGCTCAGAGGAGTCTTCAGATCCCTCCTTGCTGCCAGGATTTGATGGGTACCCCCCCACAGACCTAACTGGGCAGAGGTTTTTAGGATGCCCTTAGTGGGTCTACTTTCCTGGGGTTCCCACTAAATTGCACTGTGCTTAGGTGCCCATATCCGGATGCCCGCCCATCCATTCCTGGGAGGTACTGGCCTATGAACCCCATACTTTTGGCCGGATAGTAATCTGCCCTCCCTGTGGCCCTGTGCTCATGTGCGCCAGGGGACATGGGGGTGGCAGAGTCCAAAGACTGGGAGAGATGAAGGCCTCTGGTACTAGGGCTCCTGAGGTTATGCTCAGGTGTTTCCCTTTCCCAGCGAACTTCATCTCTATCAGCCCCTGCTCCCTGTTGCAATGCAAGAGCCTGCGCTTTCAGTTCCTCAGTTAAGGCCTTACTAGACTCCATCAGTCTCTCCTGCATGGCTACCTGTTGCTGGAGCCTATCATTGTGCTGACGGAGAGCCTCATTTTCTCTCTGAGCTTCCTGGTTGGTCCTGGAATACTGGGCCAGTCTTTGCTGCAGGAGGGTTACCTCCTGAGTCCCATCCCTACTGGCCTGCTCCTTTCTTGCCAGAGCATCTTCCACCCTCCTGGTGTGCTCTAACAAGTCCTGATGCTCTTTATGGAGGTCACCCAGCCCCTGGCGGGCCAGGTGATTTCCTTAAATTTTTTCTTTTAATTGGCAGACTTCCTGGCCTAAGGTGTCCCTTTCCTGACTAAGAGCCTGCATCTGTGCCGCCAGGTCCTCCCTCTGCCTTTGAAAGGCACCTGCTTTCTGGCGTTCTTGATCAAACTCTGCCTGGGTATCCAGGTCTTTCAAAATCAATTTATTGCTTTCTTCTTTCTCTCTGTCTAGTCGGATTTGCATGGTGGCTACCTGCTCTGTGCATGCCCTATTGAAGTCCAGTTGTTGCTCCAGCTTTTTCTGGCTCTGCAGTATGGCGTCCAAACCTTCTTGGTACCCCTTCTGCAAGGCCAGAAATCTGTTATCCTGGTCAGACATTTCCTGTTGCAGGATATCCATTTCCTCCTTTATTTTAATAATATACTGCCTACTATCATTTTCTGACTCCTGGCTCCTCTGCAGCCTCTGCTCAGAAGAGACCAGGTCAGATTGGGTCTTCTCTAATGCCATCAGTTGCCTATTTGCCAGATCTTGGCCTTCAGCACATTTGTCCTGTATGGCTCCCATATGTAAATATAAATATGCCGCTACCCTGGCAATCTTGTTGTGCTCATCCTTGGCCTTAGGGGCCATATATAGTTCACTCAGGGCACATGTAAGGGATCCTGATCTCTCCATTTATCTGACCCTGTTTCAGTGATCTGGGGTGCGATTGCCTGCAACCAGACCGCCTGGTCCCGATGTGCCCACTCACCTCTCACAAATAGCTTATGTAAGAGGTGTTCTCTGGCTATTTTGATATCTACCAAGGTCGTCATTCTGGAACTTGATTTCCTTCCTTCCTGACTTACAGAAGTTTGTATTTTATTTTGCAAAACAGACCGTTTCCTTAGAGCGATCCTTTGAGGGGTGTTTTTACAGTGTAACATGGCGTGGTGATCCAACAGAATTTATATATTCTGTCAGTTAGCGCACTGTATTAATCTGCACAAGTGATAGGTCTAATCCAGAATCCCCGGCTACGAGCCCCCACTCTGTTAATGACTCCAATCAAGCATTCCCACTAAGTCAGTGCCTTGTCTGGGATTGCTCAAGGCAAGCCCTTATTTATATATTTTTATGACAAGTTATAATCTGGATGATGAACCCTTGTATCACGCCCCTCTCTGAGAATCCCCCTGACCCCACTGAGCCAAGAAGTAGGTTTGTTTTACAAATTGAAAAGATTTATTTGAAAAATTAAACAATAGATATATATCACACTTTTATAATAAATTAATATTTGATATCACACTTAGACATATGACAGTGAGTGATCAACAATGGATGATGTTATACTAGCACACTGGTTTAATTACTTAGGAGTAGTATAGAGGATAAGGTAGCTGAGAATGCTTTATATGATACAAGGAAATGCAAGGTGGAAAAGAAGCAACACAGGAATAAACATGATATGATTTCAGCAAAACATAATATAATCACTTTTCCCCTTTTGGCAATTCACCCCCCTCTATGCAATGTAAGGAGGTGTAAGTAACACACACAGTCTTCAGGAATAAATTCACAGTACAATACAAATTCAGTTCCCCACTAGCAAGCTTAGAGAAACAGGGATGATTTTAAACACAGGCAAAGTACTTTAAAGGTGGTATGCAAAGAAGGGAAAAATATTCTAAAAATGATTTTAATTCCCTCTAGAGGTTCAGGGTGAGTGAGAGATACTTTAAATCAGTTCAGGCCAGCCCTATCAATGATTCAGGGCTGGTTACCAGGTTGAAAACGGAATTCTGTAATGGAAGCAAAAGACAAATGTTTTTACACGTGGCTGGAATGAAGCAAAATGTCAAATCGCGGCAATTTAGTCACGTGCGTCGAGCGCAATTACGGAGGAAGTATAAGGATTAGCAAGTCGGTTTAGAGCTTAGAATCTCAGCTTTAAAATAAAAGTTAAATCTCGCTTCTATCACAAACGGTTCAAGAGATATGGACGATTTCGTGAAGGTAGATTCTTAAAATAAAATAAAAGTAAAGCTCAGAATGACTGATGACAGTTTTGCAGCTTTGAATCAACAGGAGGGACACAATTTCTATGATGCAGTTCTCAATAGGTTAAAATAGTTTGAATTAGATTATTTTAAACTAAGACATTGGTTTTGCACAGTTCTGGCTGAGTACTCACACTATATTTTGGACAGGAATGCGACTTCGTCACGGATCGGGTCAGGATTGTCTGCGGTTCTCTCGCCACTGGGTACTGGTTCTCTGGTTGTGGATCTCTGGTTCTGGTCTGGTCGGGATCTCTGGTTCTCTGGAGATTGATGGATTTGAAGCTTGGAGTCCCCCGGCAAAGCGTCCCGCAAGAAAGTGGAAAGTGAATGTCCCTGTCTGGCTTCCAGTGGCTCTTTTTATGTCTTTTGAAAATGGGTGTGGATGCTAACTTTCTTTTCCCAACCCACTCACGATTTGATAGGTCAAGGATTTCTCTTTGACCTGATTTGAGAAGGGAGTAGTGAGTCATAGTGAGTCATCTTTATGGCATACAGAAAGAACACTCCCCTTTGCTTTTACCTTAGAAAATCATTTTCATAACTAAACACATTTCCCAGATAAACGAGTGGTTCACATTACATGTACAGATTGCAGATGACTTAAGGTACATTCTTGTTCAACTCTGATCTTCCTAAGAGCTTGCATTCAAAAATGACAACTTATTTTCGTTTTTAGTTGGTTCACCAATATCGAACGTTTACCAAAAATAGCACAAATATACACCGCCTTTCTACACAAATTCCAGTAAATTTCCATGTCTCTAGCTTAAACCCAGCGTCTGCAACATGAATAAATCACGGGGTTCGTTCCCAGAACATCGTACGGAATTGAGTTTAGCCTCAAATTGTAGGTACATATCCATTTTAAGGATCTCCAAATTGTACATTCCTGTCATCTGGTTACAATTAGTTATCAGTGTTTTTATAAAACATATATTTGCCTTCAATTCACAAAAAGTGTCTGGCCCGCCCCTAGGAACTGGGTCAGTCAGGGATCACATGTCTCTTCTTCCAGGCAGAGCTCTGTTTACAGTCCACACCCAAATCAGCATACTCTATTCAATTGAAAGAGTCTACTGTGTTGACTGAGGTCAGCAGACCAGGGGGCCACTCTGCATTTGGTTAGCATGACCATGTGATCTCCTGGGCTGTTGCTGATAAGGGCTGGTGTGAATGCTTCCCATGGACAGAGGCCCTTTGAACTGTTTTAATTGAATCAGACTGCCTCCTGGGAACAAACCTTTGAAGTCCCAGCTAGCTCAGGATGCTACTTAGCTTCTGCAACACAGGTCCCCAGTCAGAGTTTAGACCGCTAGCACAGGCTTGTGTCCAATGCCGGTACTGCACCTATTTTTGGGATCTGTCTTGAATTAATACATTTCCAAAAGAAAGGATTTTACTTGATATTATGTGATCCTTGCTTGACATGGCATTGATATGGATCTGTAGTAGAGTAAAGTAAAACACTCAACCATAGTTGGATTTTTGTTTGGTGGTTCCGGGCCCATGATCTTAGCAATTTTTGACATTAATAAAAACGGGTTTTGAACAGAACCATCTTTCTTTGCACTGGTGGGTGGCAGGTCAGGGGACCATTTTGCTGTGCGCAAAACTGCACGGTTCTCCAGGATTCTGGCGCAAATGTGGGCTTTTCTGCCCTCTTGGATTTCCTAAGCCCACATCACCAAATGTTGCAGCATAATAGTCCAAACGTGGGTCAGGACAACCAACAAACCTCAACCACGCTTTGCTCACCACCTCCCCACCACCCGATCCCCCTTCTAGATTGTCTGGTAATGAGTCCAAACTCACTGGTGTTTTTGATGCGGAAAAAAAGTTCTGAGTCCACCGCGCTCCAAGGAGGTGCTGGTAATGAAAGTGACATAAACAATCTATGCCAACAGGAACGGGGGGGGGTGGGTTGAATAAAAGCCATGTCAGCCAGCAGAGCCACACATGACAACTGGGAAGAGACGAACTTCAAAAATAAGTCACCCCGGAGAATAGCAGCACTCTAGTTGCATACTGTCGATGCTGACTGTGGGTTGATAGATAGAAGCTCCCCAGTCAGCCTCGAGAGTCAGAAATCTCCAACACCGAGACCATACCGCAGTCCGAATGAAAGACATTTTCAATGGTCCGAAATTTCCGGCGAGAAGGATCCAGGGAAACCGCATGCGTTGTTGATGGATGCGGCCAAGGGAAATGTAAACTCAGTCCTACAAATCCAGATCAAAGTACACCCGGTCACAGCAAGAGCGGACTTAATGAGCCCCCAACCTGCTCTGAGTGATCTTGAAGGCTCACTGATGGAAGAGGACGACTCACTTTCAATGGCAGGGGAAACAGATAAATCAGGGGTCCTCACAGACCCCAAGAAGGCTCTTGAGCCGAAAACTCAAGAACACCCGCAACCATCAGAGGGTGCCAACAATGGAACAATGCCGATCCCTAAGAAGGGACGGGCAGCAAATTTGTTGGGCTCAGTTCAAAGTTACTGAAGAAGGAACACCGGACCTGGAAAAAAGCAGAGACAAGGAAAAACATCTGGCAAGCCCTGATAACGCAACCAATAATGAGCACTAACCTTACGGCTGCAACCACCAAAAAGCAATCAGCCCTGAAGTGTGAACGTAAGTTTATAAAAATCAATCCCTTACATCGACCCGCCCTTGGTTCATTGGAAAACTTCTTCAACAAATGCGGCAAAATGACCAGAGTGCAAAGAAGTGAGTTGTCAGATGCTATACAGAGCTTTTCAGAGTCTTTTCTCAATCTTCATTGTGCTAGTGGGTGGACCCAATTTAAAATGTGTACCGCGCCGCAAAGTGCTGCAGAGTACTGCATTCCTAGCAGTCGGTGGATCCTGAAATTCAATTCAGAGCTTTTCACAGTCTTTTTGCAATATTCATTGTGCCAGTGGGTGGACCCACTTTACAAACTATACCGGGCCACAGAGAGGCCATGGACTGCTGCAGAATGCTGCAGTCCTAGCAGTCATGGCAGCGATGGTGAGACAGAGGCTAGGGGAGGAAGATGACCTCTGTCTAAGGAGCGGCCTTTTGTGGCGAGATGGGATGGGTGGGAGCTCCGCCTCAGCAGGAGCGGACACCGGCACACGCTGCACCCTCGTCTTCAACACAGCCTGCTGCACAGTGCCACTCATCACAGGCTTTGGGGTTGCCAGAAGAGGAGAAGTCTGGTGAGACAATCTCAACCAAGCTTTGCTCACAACCTCCCCATCACCCGATCCCCCTTCTACATTGCCCGGTAACGAGTCCAAGCTCACTGGTGTTTTCAATGCGGGAAAAAAGTTCTGAGTCCACCATGCTCCAAGGAGGTGCTGGTAATGAAAGGGACATAAACAATCTACACAAACAGGAACAGGGGGGGTGGAATAAAAGCCCGGTCAGCCAGCGGAGCCACACAGGACAACTGGGAAGAGACGAATTTAAAAAATAAGTCCCCCCACAGAATAGCAGCACTCGAGTTGCATACTGTCGATGCTGACTGTGGGTTGATAGATAGAAGCACCCCAGTCAGCCTCGAGAGTTGGAAATCTCCAACACCGAGACCAGACCGCAGTCTGAAGGAAAGACATTTTCAACGGTCCAAAATTACCAGCAAGAAGGATCCAGGAAAACCGCATGCATTGTTGATGGATGCGGCCAAGGGAAATTTAAACTCATTCCTACAAATCCAGATCGAAGTACACCCGGTCACAGTAAGAGCGGTCTTAATGAGCCCCCAACCTGCTCTGAGTGATCTTGAAGGCTCATTGATAGATGAGGACGACTCGCTTTCAATGGCAGCGGAAACAGATAAATCCGGGGTCCTCACCGACCCCAAGAAGGCTCTTGGGCCGAAAACCCAAGAACACCCGCAACCATCAGAGGGTGCCAACAATGGAACAATGCCGAAGGGTCGGACAGAAGGGTCGGACAGAAAATGTTATGGGCTCGGTTCTAAAGTTACTGAAGAAGGAACAACGGACCTGGAAAAAAGCAGAGACAAGGGAAAACACCTGGTAAGCCCCGGATAACGCGACCAATAATGAGCACTAATCTTACGGCTGCAACCACCAAAAAGCAATCAGCCCTGAAGTGTGAACGTAAGTTTATAAAAATCAATCCCTTACATCGACCTGCCCTTGGTTCATTGGAAAACTTCTTCAACAAATGCGGCAAAATGACCACAGTGCAAAGAAGTGAGTTGTCAGATGCTGAAATCTTAGAAGGGGCAGCAGATGTAGCAGATGAAGAATTTGGAAGAAATTATATTTTCCAGCCACCTCAAATACAGCATGATGGAAAAAATCTAAATACACTGGAACAAACCTCAACCCCAAAAAGATGGCATTTTGGGAAAACTCCAGTAAATATAATGACACCGCAGGTTAAGTTTTTTGGAGGCCTGTCAAAACCAAGCAACACGACACAGTTATCAGTAATAACTCCAATAAAGAACTGTAAGGAATCCCAGGTGTTACCGGCTGATAATTTAAGTAAAAAGACCTCTCCACCGGTAGAAAACTTTACCAATGGACGCACAAGAAAATATAATCCCGAAATCAAGCCTTACAAAGAAAACCCAGGAGGAAAAAACAAGTGAAGGTTTGGGAGGAACCTCCAATGGCTCTACACTAAATTTGAAGATAAATCCGCCAGCTACTTTGGTCACAAATTGTTCGGGCCGATTAGAATCGTCTCAAATACCTCAAACCCTACAAATCACTCCACCAAGGAATAAAAGACTAAGTGAAATCCCCCAGACTACTGGAAAAGAAACACCAAGCAAAAAACCTGATTTGTTCGCCATCCTGTCTGCGGTAACTATTGCCTTGCCCCTTTCAGTATATTATATGAAGCACTTAACAATACCCTGAAAGACCATACAACAATAGCAGCTCTGATGCATAGCAAACTGACATTCCTGGAAGGATACATTAAGTCAATGGAGTCACTGAAATGTAATACGAGAGAGAAAGGAACCTCTACTTTGATAAGCAAGATGAGGGATCAAGAAACTGAAACCCCCAATTAGGAAGTACCAAAGAAATCACAGCGTCCCACTCAGTGGTGACAAATACAGTCGAAACAGACAAAACCTCACAAAATAATGACCAGAGATCCATGCCAGTTTCAAGAGCCAGTTCTCCAGCAATACTTGCCAAAAGGCAAAATAATAAAAAACTGCAGAGGAAGACACAAACTTTAAAGGCTGAGTGAAATCCTTCAAACCTACACACAATATGCAAAACAGCAACCCACAATACCAACCGAGAGAAGAGAACAAATGGTTGCATGGCCTCAGGAAGTCACGAGTCTTAGCTACAAATAATGGAACTGCCAAACCCGGTACTGCGAATTTCCTACCTAGAAGGAATAAAAAAATTGGATCTCAACCGGAACATCAATCCAGTACAACTGATCAGTTCCTCAAAGGAGGAAAAACTAGGTAATCAAAAAAACAACAAGCAAAAGAACCAGTGGTCACTTCAAAATATCATAAATGATAAAGGAAAACAAACAGCCCACATTTTCAAAAAAAGAGCAATTCTAGGTGGAACTTGAAAACTGCCACCTGTACCAACACCTTCCTCTAATAATTTAGTTGAAGCAACTAAGAGAGGGACCAACACAGAGGAGGGTGAATCTTCGATTGACTTAATAGACATTAGTCAATATACAATAAAAGAATCAGAGAGCGATCTGCCAGAGATACCACAGTTCAAGAGAAAGGCGGAACCTACTTTGCAGAACACATCACTTAGGGAACAAGAAAAGAAAGTCATGATTTTGGAACCAAACTCTCCAATCTTTCTAACAATAGATGATAAACGTCTCTTGGCAGTGAAGAAAGGTGAAAAAGAGCTAAAATCTTTACAAGCAAGAAACTTGCAAGAAGAGCGACCAAAAGGCATTATAATGCTAGAGATAAAAGAGCTGCAACCCAGAGAAAATACGACCAAGAGAATAATCAAAATAACAAGGAACTAAACAAAACAAGTTACAAAATATCTCCTACTCCAAACCTCAGAGATAAACCAACCTATAGACGGAAAGAGTCCTCTTCACAAATTCACATTGAGAAACTTGTGAAACACAACGATAGACAAGCAAGAAGAGCATTACTGACGAAGAGTGGTAGAACCAAAATGACGGGAACTCATAAAACTGGAATGAACATTGGGTCAGCGAGGAAACTTTATCCTTAATAGGAAAACAACAATGTCACTGTTCCATCACATACCAAATTTGAGACAACTCCAGACGGACGACATGATATTATAGAGTTTGCTCATAGGAACTGCAAGGACAACGGTTATCTGCATATGTCATCACCTGTGGTAAAACAAACACTTCTGGAGGCAGCAGAAAAGCTACGAATGCTAGGTTACGATCTTAGAGAAACTGAAAAGTGGGAACAAGAACAAGAGAGATCAACATCCCCGAGAAGCCTAGAAAATCATAATTGGTCATCAAAAACCTATGTGGTAAATCACAGAGAACTTAATAAAGTAGGGGGAAGAGTCCCTGACACACGTATACCACGAGCGGACAGAGTCCCACAGCAATACAACACCATAAGAAGGGAGAATAAAGACCGACATATGCCAAAATCCTATGAGCATAAGGAAAGGAGGCATGACAAAGTACCCAGGAGCCCCTCACCATGATGATACAGAAAAAGTGAGAATAAAGAGCGACATATGCCAAAATCCTATGAGCATAAGGAAAGGAGGCATGACAGAGTACCAGGACCCCCTCACCACAATGATACAAAAAAAGTGAGAATAAAGAGCGATACACACTAAATTCTTATGACCATTGTGACAAGAGGCATGATTGTGAACCAATGAAGATCTAGACACTACGTTTGACACTGACCGAGTACCACACGGTGCATTAACAAATTTCAAGATAACCATTGACCAGGACCACCTAGGAGACCAGAGCGAGAGGGTGAGTAGTTTCTACTCATAAATCCTAAAGGACAAGGATCAAAAGAGGTGGACTTGGATACCAGAAGCCTTGTCAAATTTTACAAGAAGCTAGCCATCAAAGCCAGCACCTCGTCAGTTGTCTTGTAAGCCTATTTGATCTGGCAAACGACATACAACAAACCAACTAACTTTGGGATCCTGGAACACCTGAGGATTTAGCCACTTAACATCACCAGGGAATATAAACCAGGGGACTTTTGTCCTACTCTGTCTACAAGAGACATGGTTACTGAAAAGTCCAACCTTGGATGGTTTTGAGATTGCCACTTTGCCAGCAGTAAAAGGCCAAAAAGGGTGCACCTATTTAGGGCTGCTCACAGCGATCCACTCCGGAAGCGGTCTACACCTTGAAAACATTCTTCTGGCTGAAACATTCATGTTAGTTATGCTGGTATTCTGGAAACCGAGATTGGTGCCAAAAGAAGAAACCAAAATGGACGTAATCCTTATAATTAACACCTACTGGAATCTGAAAGCTGAAGCAGATAGGAAATTTCTGATCAAGATGGAAGAAATTATAGACGAGACAAGCACAGGAAAAGGAATCAATCATATCATGATATGTGGTGATCTCTGAGTGGAGGAAGAAAACATCTAAAAGAAAATCAAAGGAAAAATACAAACCTTCAGTCAAATGAAGCAGGTCCAACCAAAAGAGGGATTCAGTGGACCAATCTTATGGACTCCATAGACCTCTACAATTTACACTCCGTAAAGGATGGAACAAGCCTTCTGTCCCAACTTGGGAACATGATGGGGAGGAGGCAACAATTGATCACATTTACGTCTCAAAAAGATTGTTATCACCTGTAGCCTCATTCGAGGTAAAGAGAACACTAAACAGTGATCATAGTATGTTGGTCACCTCGTGGGCAGCACCGGTAATGGTGACAAGACAACAAATGGATATTCCAATCAAAACTTGCAATCATGATACACGACTAAAGATAACAAAAACTTCAATAAAAAAAATAACGAAACAATACAATATGGTAAAGTATGGTGATGAAAGCGCTCCCGGCGCACCAAAGGTTGACTAATGCCCTTTGTTACTTCCATACCAACAACCATGGAAAAAGCTAAATACCTACTTAAAGCACTTACACAAAAAGAACCTATTCTTGGTGGCAAAAAGGAAATACATGCAGCAAAAATAAGATGTCCAAAAATCACTCCAACCTTGGAAAATGTGGAAATAGCAAAATTAACAACAAAAGCATATGAAAATTGGATAGAATTTCATAAAATATCCTTATACCAAGAAAACTCGGAAACCATGCTTCCTAATATCTGTGGGAAACAATCAGGAGACTTTTGGTTGCGAATAGACTCAACAGCCAAAGCCGCTCAGGATGCCCTGCAAAACAATGTAGGGGAACAAAAATGGGTGGCACATTTTACAGACCTTTTCCGGAAAACCGCTGGTTGAATTAAATACTTTCCAACCAATCTTGTCAAAAACTTGGGATGTCGAGTATGACAAAAACTCGATCTTAATAAAAATAAACAAGCTAAAAAGTTCAAGAGTGCCAGGTCTCGATGGGATCTCAAACATGGACTTGAAAAATAATCCAGAAAATTGGGTCTACTTCATTGCTGGAATAATTAACAACTGTGTTACGTCACAATCAATTTCATCATGGAAAACTGCAAATGTGGTCCTAATCTACAAAAAGGGCAACAAAGGGAACCCAGGAAATTTCCGTCTCATAGCCCTGTTGGACGTTATTGGTAAACTATGTGGGTCCCTATTACTGGACAAATTTCAAGCTTGGGTTAAGACCTCAGAGCGCATTGACCCCTTCCAAGCAGGTTTCGTTAAGAACTTGGGAACCTCAGATAACATCATGCTGATAAGTACATTAAAAGCAAAAATAAATAATGGAGGGGAGTGCAAGGGTGTTCCTTGCCTTTGTTGACCTGTTTCAGGCGATAGACCTGGTCAACCGGGAAAAACTGTGGCTAAAATTGACAGATTGGAAGTGGCCTATTACAATTCTGGACCCTATCAAATTGATGTACACTGGAACAACAATAAGAGTACGACACAGTGGTGCAGGACACCTCTCTGATGAAATTGTGACCTCCAGAGGGGTCAAACATGGATGGCCCTGTACAATTCATGCATAGGTGACTTTATGGTCCATGAAAGAAATATAAGATCTTTCCTGCCAACGATGGGCAACAAGAAAGTCAGCCGCTTATTATACACAGACAACATAATTTTACTTGATCAGACGGCCATCGGTCTTCAGCACAAATTAGAATGTTTGCTTGCATACTTGAAGGAGAAAGACTCAAGACAGGGAAAACAAAAATTATGGTTCTTGAAAAAACATCTAAGCTCAATGAAAAACTCCAGTGGTACATTGCGGGAGAACAACTGGAGAAAGTTAAGAGTTTCAAATACCTGGGCATAACAATGAAATGCAGCCCACAGGAAACTGCAATGCAGGATACACTTTGTGCCAAAATCAAGAGCCTAACCTCACAAACAAAGGAAATGGACAAGAAATGTGGTTGTTTTATCCTTGAAGCCGGCGATCAGCTTCTATAAAGTCAAAGCGATACCATCCATCTCCTATGGAGCAGAAGCAATGCCTTCAATCCCCGAAAAGATCTGTACAAAACTCGGGGGATATTACTGGCGGAAGGTGTTAAACCTACCTTCATCAAATCCAATGGCTTCTATTAGGAGAGAGTTGAGTTTGGTCTCACTGAAAGCCATAGTTGATTTAAATGGCTTGATGCTGTTCAGGAAGAACCGAGTCACCCCCCAGCCAAACATTTTCGAAATTATCTACAGAGAAATGGAAGGTGGAAAAAACAAAATGTTATCTAAGTGGGAAAAAAAGAACTTAACACTATTGCAAGAGATTGGAAGCATGGAGGAGGAACTCAAAAATAATCTAACAAAAACAAAAAATAATTAAAAGAGTGGGATTGGACCCAAACATTGGAGACGGTGTCCAAGAACAAGTTAACTATGCACCTACCAAGAAACACAAAAAAGTGAATGAAACAATGGAATACTTGCTAAAATACTTGCAAGAAGCTGCGAACAACGTTCTTAAAAGTGCACCTGAACTTACTGAAAACAAATGAGATCTTGGCGGTGAGAATAAGGTCGAAGTGTAACAGCTGTCGGTACTGTTATAAAAAGGATAAAGTTGAAACAATAAGAAATCTATTACTGTCATGCCCGGGAACAACTAGAATTAGACACAAAAGGGACACCATTTCAAAGACCTTTTGATTTACGAAGAGGAGACATGGTGGAGCTGCTTGATGAATGGAAAAAGAGCAAAATTAGTGATCGCTGTTGCACAATTCTTTCAGAATATATGTCTGGAGTCGGCTCAGGAAACATAAATCTGTAATTGGAAAATGTTTTACAAGTATTCTGTATTAAATTTATTTGGAAGGGACAACCTAAGCTGAAGACACAGGAAACTCCACTCTTATTATTTTCATTTTTAGATACGGAAGAAAGGCGAAGTTCTCTTACAGAAATTGTAAATACAATTGAGTCAAGTAAATAAAAATATTAAAAAAACAACAAGCAACATGGGTATTTCAACTAAGAATATAAAGAGATAGGTATCCAATGGCCATAGAAACAAGGAGAGGTTTGATCAATGTAGAAAATACAATTGGGAATACTTTACATTTTCTGATACCTGGTCAAACCAAAGTTAGGGTCCCTTGGGTCCATGGGAATTAGATGAGGTATTCTTTTTTGTTGCCACACTGTCTACACCTCACAAAGTGATTGGTCAATTAAAGCGAAAACAATCAACCCTGAAAAAATGAGTTGTATGTTGTAAAATGTTGGAATGTTCATTGTCCCATTAGAACTAGAGAAGCTAGACAACCCCATTATTAGATCATTGTTAAGAGGAAGTCATGAGCATGAGCATGGTCACGAGGAATAGGATAGGCAAATAGGACTAGGTATTGTAAAGAGTCTATGGAGCACCAGCCACTGACCAATCAGTGGATAAGGATTTACATATACCTTGAAACAATATATGAAACATGACATTACTCCTCACTATTCAAGCTGCTATTTAGTGATGTGATGTTGAATGATTTTTGGATTATTCCTAGCTGAGGCTGCATGTAAAAACGTTTGTTTTTCTTGCTTCTTGTCCACTTTATTGGCTAATTGGATGACTTTTTATAGAATTTGTATTTTGGGCCTACCTTACATTTTTCAACCCCACAACATGATTCCAGGCCCATCTGAAGGGCCAGTGGCTCCTCTGCAGGATTTTCCTGGGCAAGCACTGCCTGCCTGCAGAGCGTAGAAACTGCACAGACCACGGGAAGGCCAGCAATTGCTGGGGTTATCCAAAGGCTTGCCTGATCGCTGGAGGCTGTGGTGCCGCCTCCAGGTGTGCAGGCCCTTTGAGGGGGAGAGACAACATTGGTTGTCTTTGGAAGACCATAAAGAATGACAGGGGCTCCCGTAGAGAGGAACGGTGATGTCACAGCAGCAGTAGTTGTGAAAGAAGAGATATTGAAGTGAAAAGTCCCTCGATAGAGGAGGGAGGGCAGCACTGTTTAAAAGAGACGGGAAGTCTCGCAGTAGTGAGGACTGTATCCCTCCATTGCAAAATGAGGGTGGCGAGGAGAGGAAAAATAAGCCATTGTGCACATAAGTGGTGACTTTTTGGTTTTGTTGTATGAATTTCAGTTAGAAAGGTGTTGTTTGATTAGAGGTGAGAATTGTTTGGTGTGTGCAGAGAGTGGGGGAAAAAGTAGGGGTAGAGAATGTAATGTGAGAGGGAGATTTTTTATTGGGGGTTGTTGTGCAAAGGTGCCTGGTGATTTTGTGTTTATTGGTGTCAAGCATGGTGCACCATGGGGGTGGCCTCTGTAGACTTTTTGTTGGAAACCTTTTGTTGATGCGACTATATGTTCTTGGACATTACATCACTGTGATTCTTTTGTTGTTCAAAATGTGTACACAAGTTGGGCATATGTGTAAGGAGCTCCTGATGCACAGGTAGCAGATCCTCAAATATCATAATGAATGGGTGACGTGGACAGAGGGGAAGATATTTACTGCATGGGCCGCCAAAGGAATACACAATAAGGGAATCATTGAGCATTTATTTGTGCATGCATTTGTTGTCAATGTATAAAGGTAAAATGTTACAAAAGAGGCAGAGTATATTAGCACTATGGAAACTATATGACGAAGTAGAAGGTGAGTCACAGAGAAGAAATGAACAAGGGGAAAAGACACCTGTTGTAGCCACAGCCCCACCCTTTCCCAGGGACAGCAGCTGTGCGACGCAGCTCCAACTCCTGTACAGTCTCCAGTCTCGCCTCCATTAGAAGGAGGCATCAATTCAGCACAGGCTTAAGCACCTGTGCAGCCGACAATCCCGCACATACTTGGGACTTATCATTTACAGTCTACCATAGGAAACATGCAAACCCTTGGAAGAAATCCCAAGTAGACTTAGAACCAAAAGCATCAAGGCGTGCAGCAGCAAATAAAAATGGTTGATACGTGATTAAAACAAAGTTAGAGAATAAATCCCATAAGGAGCTAGAAGCAGAAGACAGAGGAGGAGTTTCAGAGGGTAATAAAGATAAGGGTGAGGAGAGGACATGCCCAATGATAATGCTGATGCATGGACCAGCGGAGAAATCCTGTTGAAAATGAATAATGCTGTGACTAAAGATGTGAAGATAGAAACAGAAAATGTGATGTGTAGGGAAGCAGAAATGAAGATGGTACGCTACGTAGAGAGCAGAACCAGCAGAGCTTAGAGTATGAGTCCGAAGCGTCAGAGAGTGAGGGAGAACAGGAAGGAGACAAGGAAGACTGGGAGACCGAGGAAGAGCATAGGAAGAGAACGCCATGGTGGGAAAGGCTCAGACCATGCCCAAGGTCAATGGCATCAGCAAGGGGAAAGGCCAGGGCATAAACACCTAACAGGGAGAAGAGGGGGACAAAGTTTCCCTTAGTACAGAAAGGTATAGGGAGATGACAGTATGTGCCTTGGCTGTACAAGGATACAAATAATCTGATAAAGACATTGACCATGCTCACAGCAGGAACAGGGAAATGGATCTATGCATTAGAGGATCAGACTGCAGGAGTCATATTAGCAGTGGGTGACACAAAGATCCACCCGCTTGTCACTATATTAGGAGAACACTTCAGCACAATCTGGGAAAAAGCAGGATACCCAGGGGTTAGTCTAGAGAGTGGCATACATAATGGGGCTCCATTAAATAATTGCAGAGCCAGTGTTTGGGATGCATTGAGAAGAGCGTACCCAGACAAGCCTGACATAGGATCAATCATGGCACAAACAATGAGATCCAATGAAGACCAATCATTATACATTCATTCAATTCAGGAGATGTGGCGTGATGAAACAGGGATGTCTGGGATAAAATCAGAGCAATATTTTACCATATGTTACTCAATGCCTTCCAGCAGAGGTACAAACAGACTTGGACATAATGGTGGGCATGTAAGTGGAAGGATGGGGCCAGAAAGAAACACATATTGTGCATTATTGTAATTAAAAGCATAAGAAGGAAAGTGAGAAAGAAGAACAAGTACAGCAAGCAGAAGCAAAGTTGGTACAGAAAAAATGTGTAAAGATTAGTATGGAAGGTGCAGTAGTTACTAGGGCCACAGGTGGATGACAGGAACATGGACCCCCACAGGGTTGGGCAGGAGACTCAGGGGATGGCACAGGGGACATTGGATGGGTCCAGGGAGCAAGACATAACTCACAGAGAGGACAAGGAGGGGAGTTTGGAGAATTAAGACCACAATTTGGATGGTCTTGTTGCCCATGCAGGAAAACAGGACACATGGCCCGAGATTGTCGAAGTAGGCCTCCCATGCAGTATAATCCATGTGCACCCAAAATCAATATTCTGCTTATGTCCCACCATAAAAGGTACATGCATATGCTGCATATGCTCTAGGGTCTGCACAGCCACAGAATTCAAGTCTGATGCAGATAATGGCCCAAACACAGGGGCAGCCCACACAGTATTCAACCCCAAATGTAATGCAGAATGTCTCACAGCAGGCACCTTCCCAAGCTATTACACCGCCATGGGAGCAGAATAAATCATCATGAGGAACAGTGATGCATTCCACAGGGACAAGTGTCTTGGGAGGCAGTGATTTCCTGCTCCCAGGGATAGACATGTACTCACAATAGGACACTCAACAGAGAGCGCTCACATGTCCAGTTCTGTCAGTCACCCCAGATCCAGAAAGGGAACTTAAGGTGGCAGTGAAGATAGGAGACAGGATGTTTACCTTTATGGCAGATACAGAAGCAACCATGTCCTTTATAAAGGAAGGGAGGTTTTGTTTTGACCAACAGAAGTATGGGCATGCAGGGATTCTCTGTGGCTATAACCAAGGTTCCTTTTTCAGAAGGCTTACCCATCACCATAGGGACACAGGAAATGTTAGTGCCATTATTATTAAGTATAGTGATACCTATAAACCTATTGGGAATATATATATTGAGCAAATTGAATATGACTATCTCATTCACAGACAAAGAGATAGTGTGTTCTACACCAGGCTTGCACTTCACCTTGTAGCAACAGTAGTTCAAGCACTATGCAGCAGCAGTGTGATTCGACCATTACCTATGTACAAGCACATTTTCATGTTCACAGTGACTGTCCTGATAGGATGACTTGACAGGGTGCAAAACATGATATTCAGCTTTCCCGCAGAATATTTTAATTAGACCAGCAATCCTACAAGTAAAAGCACCAGGAGCAGTGCTTACTCTAAACATAGAAGCAGTGATCACTAGAAAAGTTACCATCACTCTAACAGGCAGAGATGAAGAGGGAATAAAATGGTGCACAGTGTTGTGCATTGACCCAAAACTACCACTAAGAGAAGTAACAGATGAGTGATTGTTCGCAGACACAGAAGCTGAGGGGTAGATGTTGTTTGAGATATGCATACCCTGTCACATGACAGTATAACATAGAGAAGTACCACACACAGTATTGACTGCCACAAAACCATCATCACACATATATAGGGACATGGCAAGAGTGTCCAGTCGTCTACTGACAGGCAACCCCCATGACGTAGGGTTATTGAACAGCATAGGAGCAGTGTGAATCAAACTCAAACTGGGTGCAATACTCCTCACGGTGAAATGATACCCATTATCCAGAGAGGCAGATAAAGGAATATATGACACCATTACAACACTGATAGATCAAGGTATCATAGTGCCATGCACTTGCCCATGCAACTCGTCTATCTATCCTGTGAAAAAGGTGAAAGGCTCATTGTGGAGGTTCATCCAAGATCTCTGCCCTCTAATCACCATTGTGGAAGAAGAATATCCATTAGTGCCCAATCCAGCCACAATATTATGCAACATCCCTGCAGATGCAATTTATTTTGCTGGGATTGATCTAAAAAATGTATTCTGCTCAGTGCCATTAAATTCAGATTCTCGGCATCTAACCGCATTCACTTACCACGGCCAGCTATACAAATACACCCTTTTACCGCAATGGACTGTGATACCCAGGGTCCTCAATAGGGTCCTCCAGATGGCCCTAGGAAACATATAAATACCAAGCACAGTGCTACAGTACGTAGATGATTTGCTAGTGGGCAACACAACAGAAGAACAGTGTAGGGAAGACACAATACAGCTGCTAAGACGTCTCGGAGGCAAGGGGTATAAAGTTGACAAAGAGAAGCTACAGCATTGCCAAAAGCAGGTAGAGTACTTAGGGCAAATACTATCCTCAGCAGGGAAAAGAGTAAGCACAGACAGAGCCCCAGCAGCACGGAACTCACCAGAGTCCAGCACAGTTAACGAGATGCAACAGTTCCTACAGTTGTTTAACTATTATAGGATATAGATCTTTGACTACTCCACATATGTCAGGTTCTTGCTGCAAGCATTTAAAGATGCCCAGAAACAAAAGGAAGCTCTTGAATGGACAGAAGAAATGACAGAATGTTTTGAAGCTCTCAAAATAGCAATCAGCAATTCCCCAGTGTTATAAACACCAGATTACAACAAGCCATTTCATTTGTTTTCACATTAGAATGGACAGGTAATGACAGCGGTTCTTACACAGTGATCATCCCTGAAACATAATCCCTTAGTATTTTAGAGTGACCTTTTAGACCATTAATGCAAGGTAATATCTCAAGCGAGCAGGCTGTGGAAGCCGCTACATTTGCAATTAAAAAATCTGCCCAGTAACATTATATTTGGGCATGCAGTTTTTACTATTCTAGAAAGGAGCAAGTCTGCCCTCACCACACAGAGAGCATCTGGTTATGAAGTAATAGTGTCTAATCCAGCCATTCCCATAAGTAGATGCCATATTGTAAATCCAGAATTTATATTTAGCAAAATACCTGTTGAGTCTCAACATCAGGTATACAACTATGAAGTGTATGAAGGAACTGCTGAAGAAAGTAGCAGGGTGAGTGAGTATGCACGCGATACAGGATAGGTACTTTACGTGGATGGGTCATCAATGATAAATCAGGAGAGTGGTCAGAGGCACAAAGGAGCAGCAGTGGTGAGATATGTGAAGGGTCTTGTAGAATATTATTATTATTTTTATTATTTATTTGTATTACGTGCCACATACCCGTGGGCTTCAGGGCGCACACATAACTAAGAGGATCAAGCAACTACAGGTCAAAATGATAGAACAGGGAGACAATAAGGTCAGGTCTCTTCAGCCAGGTTCAGGTTGAATAGGTAGGTTTTGATAGATCTTTTAAACTTGAGCAAGGACGAGGATGTCCTCAAAGAAATAGGAAGAACACTCCATTCTTTTGGTGCTTGCACATCAAAACTTGTCCTACCAAATTTCATCAACTTAAAGCGTGGTTGTAATAGCTTACGGTTGTCACTGAAACACAAATTTCATCTGGGCTGATCAATTCCCAGGTGGTCTGTTAGGTAGTGGGGAACAATAGCTGTCTGACATTTGCACATTAGTGACAGCAGTTTGTGGGTGATCCTATGCTTGACAGAGAGCTAGTGTAGGGCCTGGCTAGATGGAGTCACATGGTCTCATTTTAGTAGGCGATGAATGGCTCTAACCACACCATTTTGTACTTTCTGGAGGGAGTGTAAGTTGGCTTGGGATGTTGCAATTAAGAAACTATTGAACAAGTCTAGTGTTGACCTTGACCAGGGCATTTTGCCAGAAGAGATCTGTTTCCAATGGACAGGTAAGACATTATTTGGTATAGTAGCTTTGTAACATATCCATATAAGGAATGGAGATGAGAGATGTGAGGTTTCATGGACGAATCAGTGTTCAGATACACTCCCAGAGCCTTGACTTGTGTAACCACAGGGATCTTGCTACACATGATTGAGAAGCACTTGTAGAGAGGGTCAAATTTCTTTCATCGAGGGCCTGGAGCAATGATGAGCAGTTCTGTCTTCTCATCATTGAGTGTGAGCGAATGTACAGCCATCCAGGATTAGATGGTGGTGTACACCTCATACAAGGCCCCAGTGTCTTGTGCATAATTACCTGACAACTCAAAAAGGACCTTGGTTTCGTTAGCGTAATTTATATGCTGTAACCCCAGATTATCCAAGAGGTCGAGTAGGGGCCTGATATCTATATGTTGAATATGGTAGGCAACAAGCATGAGCCTTGTAGCACTCCACAGGTGGTAATGGTGGGAGATGCTTGAGTGTTCTCAATCACCACTCTAGATCTTCTAGGGCCCAAAAATGATTCAATCCACTGGGCAGCCATCTCTGAGCAACATGTGATGTCCGTCCTTCAGTTTATTCATCTGAAGTTTGCGGCCGACCAGATCATCGCCCTTCTCCACAATGCCGGTGATGTTAGCCTTGAGATCCAATAGGGCTGTCTCCTTTCAATTTTTGGCTCCAAATCCAGATTGTCGAATTCCTATGATGTTATCAGTCTCTACAATTCCTTGAGCTGCAAATATGCAACTCAGTCAAGAATTTTGAGAAGGTATGGAACACTTGATACTTGATGGTAGTTTTTTGCCAGGCAGGGGTCTAAGCTACTTTTCTTTAGTAGTGGAGTGATTCATGCCTCCTTAAGAGATGACATAACTACACCATCTGAAATGGAGGTATTCACAATCTTTGTGATCCACGGGACAAGTTTAGCGAGAGATCCTTGAAGATATTGGCTGGGCAGGCATCTCCAATACATGAGGTTGGTTTTAAATTGGAGACTATAGCAAGAATGTCTGCTTTGGTACACTGTTTAAGTTCAAACTGGTTGTGGAATGAATGGCTGTACACAAATATTGAACTTCCAGATTGGAGAATTTGATTCTGTGTTGTAACTTTTTGATGACCAATGATTTTATTTATGAACTCGTTCTGCACATACTATCAGTAAGCTGCATTCCTGATAGTTAAAGGGAATGATGGGGCTTTGCGCTCAATCTCTCTCAGGATTTTAAAGAGTTCGCTAGAACTCGACCTTGCATTGTTTATACTGGTGTTGTAGTCCTTGGATTTTGCATCAATGATGAAATGTTTGAATTTTTGCACAGATTCCTCATAAGCAGTTTAAGTACGGCGACATGGATTTTTCCGCCACTTCCGTTCCAAGGCTCTTTTCCATTTTCTGGCATGAAGAATGTTGTCACCAAACCAGGAATTCTTAACATTCTGTGGTTTGATCATTTTGTTTATATACGGTGCCAGAAATTCGATAGTAGAGGAAATGGCAAGTAACCAATGTGACGGAAGTATAGCTCAGGGGCAACTCATTTGTCTTGGAAGCAAGACAACACAGTGCAACACAGGTTTGAATCCCGATCCTGCACTTAGAAAACAATCCTGGCATGAATTGAGTTATAAATGAACAATTATAAATGAACAATTATAAATGCCAAGTCAGTGGGATCATCACAGGACTCCAGGAGATCTATCTTAGTAATTGAATTTGCAAAAATGCAGATGCTGTAAAGTTCCTACTCTTTTTCTTAGTATTTTACAATGTTTCTTTTCCATAGGTGTTTTAGATAGTAATGGTACTAATAGATTGACCATTGCATTGTCTGACCATGGACATAACATTGTGGAGGTAGGAACAGTAGGGAGATTATCTGCCAGCACCCAATTTAGAGTATGACCATCTTGATGGGTTTTTTCCTTCACTAGTTTGGTGTAGCCAATGGCTCCAAGAGCTAAAAGTAGAGATGAGGCTTGAGTGTCCTGCTTATCGTCCACCCAGAGATTAAAGTCGCCTAAGAAGATTTCTGGTGATTGGGACTTAGTGATGTTGCTGAGGAGAGAAAGGAGATGTTCTTCAAACAGTGGCATATGCCTAGGACATTTCTATAGGGTGAGAACACTCCTAGATATATTCTGGTTAAGCTTCATTTTTACCATCAGACTTTTGCAGCCCTTAAGATGTTTAGTATTGAATGGGTGGCAATCCAAAAGTTCCTTAACAATAAGGGCACATTTTTTGCCTCTCTGTCCGGAACTATCTGATCTAAATATCTTACAGCCAGTAAGAAGTGCATGTGAGGCTGCCATCTGGGCTGCCTCGTGGAGCCATGTCTCTGTTATGGCAAACATATCTAGTTTGGATGTAGCGAGATGATCTGCAATCTCCACTTCATGTTGGACGAGAGGTTGTGTGTTCAATATGGATATGTTAAAGTATGATTCCTGGATAGAGTTACTAGCACTAGCATTAGTGTCTGATGTAACAGAGTTTGTCTGGGCATTATTCATGCTATCAGTATTTACTTCAATCACCTCTTTAGTAACCAGCGCATCATAAGCATTGGCCATAAGAGCACCTGGTTTTATTTCTGAGCTCTGTTTTGGGGAAACTGCTGCCCCTTTTACAACCTTCAAGTTACAAAATCTTGTGAAGCTCAGAGGCAGGGCCACCAATTTTTTGCAGCAGTGACCTTTGATTAGTATTGGCACTTTGGGTGGTGAATTTCATGTCCAGGTAGCGGGAGACTATCTCTGAGTGTTTGATGGCCAGTTCTATCAGACAGTAATGGAAAAGAGATTACCCTGACACTATTCAGAACAAGCAGCAGAACTCATCACACTCACAGAAGTGCTTTAGGCACCATATTTACTGATTCAGCATATGTAACATCAACAATACATTCAGGTCTGTCAAGATGGAAAATAAGAGGGTACAGGAAATCAGATGGGTCCCCAGTTCAGCTTGCAGCATTGCTATCCAGACTAATAGATGTATTGAAATGTCCCCTGCATGTAGCAATTGTGAAGTGTGCAGTGCACACCAGAAGAGCAGATCCAATTTCAGACAGCTTGTATGCCTTTTCCAATGGAAAGCAAAACTCCTGTCATAGCAGGTGCCAGAATCGTACAAATCAATGTCCATGGCGTACATTGCAGAGTTGCAGGAACGAGCACCAGCTCAAGAGAAAGCAATATGGGTGAAGCAAGGGTGTACCGTATCACCTACTGATATGGTATGGCGACAGGAAGATACAGGTAAAGTAGTGATACCAGTGGGGCTGTTAAAGATACCATTGGAGCAGCTTCACCATCCAATGCATGCAACAAAACAGCCAATTGTACAACTTGCCACATATCAATCCTGGCCACACACTGAAAACCCTAAAGGCAACATTTCCCCACCCTTTGGGCCCCTTCAAGGAACTCCATGTCGATTTCATTGACGTGGTAAACAGGTGCAGTCATTTTCATTACATTATTGTAATTGTATGCCCATTTACCTGATAGATTGAGGCTGGTCTGTGTGTGTACAATAATGCAAAATATGCAGCCAAATTCTTGATCAGGGAGGTATTTCCAATCGGGGAAACAGACCTCACTTTGCAAACAAGTTCTTTAATGAGATAACAAAATTATTGGGAAACAAACACAAACTCTACACAGCGTACCACCCACAAGTCAACGGAATTGCGGAAAGATCAAACGTTTGTTAAAGAATAAGTTAGCAAAAATATGCAAACACACTAAAGAGGAATTGGCTTCATTGACTGCCTTTAGCATTGTTCAGTTGTGCAACCAGCCAAGCCAGGACCACTACTTGTTGTGATGGTTAGGAGGATGCATTTGCTGGTTGCTCCAATACAAACAACAAAGGATGCTCACAAGAGTGCAGATATTCTGGGGGAAAAATGTAATCCATATTTGAAGAACCTGTCAACATCTGTTAAGTTTATATCTCATCAGGAACTTTCAAAAGTGCACAAACGGGCCAGAGCGAACTCAAGCAACACAGAGACAGCACAGCATACGGGCTTCTCCCTGGATACAGAGTCTATGTGAGACAGCACAACAGTACGTGGAGACAGCCCAAGTTCACTGGTCCTCATGAGGTAATCTATGCCACGCCTACTGCAGTGAAGTTGAAAAACAGATATGCCTGGGTCCTCCTCACAGACGTTTGAAGGGACACCATCACAGCATTAGATCCTCAACAAGAAGCAGACTCAGGAGAAAGCCTCACTAACCAAAGTTGAGTAGAATAGAGACTGTGAAAGCTTTTATGACATCAGTGTGCCCATTTAGGCAAACAAGAACTGAGTGGTCAACACGAATTGCGGAAACATACTTTGAAAATGGTAGGATGAAAAAACAGTATATAGGGAAATGCCTGTTTTTCTGTCTTCTTTTTTCCTATTCAATGATGAAAATAATGAATTTAGGGATCACAAGTAAGAAAACTAATGAAACTAAAGTAGTGAGGGTAACCTTGTGACCAGACATAGACAAGCAAGTAAAATAGAAGAAAGTGTAAATGATAATGTCATAGATCAACATCATTCCGAATGGTCCAATATTTGCTACAGAACAATGAAATAAATTGGCAGGGCCCAATATCATGACTTGTGTTGTGTATGTGGTGTAATTCCACATGACGTTTACACCCTCAGACTGTTTATAACTAAGGAAGTGCCAACTTTAGAGGCACAGTGCTTAGCACACTTAGTACTCTGCAGGTTACACGGGCAGTTCCAAGGACACACAGTACAGGCAAGACTGAAAAAAACAAATGGAGCTGAATGGGCAGGAAAAGAAGGACTAGAATATATACAATGTGCTATCATACCGCAGATGTATATCTAAGGTGCAGCCTACTGGAATAAGCAGTGGGTGAAGGGACAAGCAGTGTTCAAAGTAGAGGGACTGGTGGGGTATACAGAGGATGTCATAAAAAGCGCAGATGAAAAGTGCAGACGTATATGGGCTGCACATGTTAGTTGATTGACAGGCTTACAGCAACATGATCAAAATGGTATAGCACAGAGACTCATTTGATCTTCATTCTGTTTCAGGGGCAAAGGAATCATACCTGTGTGTCAGAATATGAAGGGTAACCAAACACTCGCCATACCAGTGTTATGTCATGGAACTGCTACCTTAATGGATGTCTCTGGCAGTGTGGTAGCAAGGCTTATTTTCATCTACCACCTTCTTGGAATGGAGTTTGCCCCCTTGTGATCTTAAAAGCCCTGGTGCTCAGGATCCCAAAAAAACATGTTTCAATCTCTAAAGTAAACCCCCAGTCCTTTTCAAAGCCCCCAGCATTGCAAGCTGAAAAATCCCCACAGAAATTATCTTGCAAGAGAAGATCAAACTATTTCTGCAAAGAAGCAGGCAATGCTCTGGAGAAGATACCCACCCAATAAAGACTGTTTTCAAAAACTGAAATATTCTTTACATCCTGTTTATCGTCTTTGAATACAAACAGCCATGAATGCCAAATGGCTCCAGATAATTAGATGAAACTTAGTAGAACTGGTGAATGCTACAGAGCACACCGTCAAAGTTGTGCAGGAAGAGCTGAGTGCACTGTGTATGAAGACACTTCCAAATAGTATGGCACTGGACCTTAACACAGCCACGGAGGGGGGTTCTATAGAAAAATTGTGGCAACATGTTGCACCTATGTTCCTCCAAATGACAGAGATAATGGCTCTCTGAGCATAGCGATTGAAGCCCTTCACAATCTGTGGATAGGTATGAGATGGAAGGAGGGATTAATAAAGAACAAGACTGGTTGGCTGAAATGTTTTCCTGGATGGCAAACAGGCTAACAAATGTGGTTAGGATCCTTTTGAGCATTTTGTTCTTACTGATTTTGTTTTGGAGCATGCACCAAATAATAATGGTCTGTAGGGTGTCCCGAGGGGATAGTGTAAAACTACAACCAAGGTGAGCAGAAAAAAGACTGGAGACCCAAGCGCTAATATGGTTAAGTAATATATCAAATTAGGTGTAGATGTATATAGGTACAAGTCACAGCAGGTGAGTGTATCAATTTGCGGGGTTTACTGCTCAAACCTCTGATGTTGGGTAACCACAAAAGACAATGATACATTCACACTGTGCATATGTCCAAAGTCTTATGCTCAATCGCATACATTAAATCACATTCTGAGTCAGCCTGACACGTGTTTCGAGCTTCTGCTCTTCTTCTGAGGCTGTGTTTTGATATATCATATGGCATCCAAAAAACAAAAACATTTGATTTGTACAAAAGTTTAAAAAGGGGGAGGGGAAATGACACCAGGTCCGAACAAATCATGAGACATCAGGGTTACATGCCAATAATTGAACATTTTCCAGTGATTTATCCAACATTTGTCAAAATACACATAACAATATAATTTTGATATTAATATTACACCATATATCCAAAGATCAAATGACATACACATGGGGAGTCAAGGACCCAAACCCAATTGATAAATCCAAACCAAAGGCAAAATATGAAAAACATAAAGATAAATAGAGAAGGGGCGCTGTTGCGCTAGGCAAAGATGGCCACCTAAATGAGAGCTCGCGCTGGGAGGCATTACATTAGTGCAATCCTGCGTTGGTTCAGACCTATTCGACAAGGGAACATCAGGAATCTGCATATAGGTGCTTGATTCAGCTACCTCCCGGAATTGGCGTAGTGAACTTGCTCCGTTCCAGAGCTTTGGGCAGCCACAGGTGGACCAGTGACTTGCGGCGGCCCTATCGGGCTGTCAATTCCACGGAGATTGCCGCTGGGGCCGGGGACGTGCAGCCTTTGTTGGGGGAGGGGCCTCTGCTGTCGCATTTCTGATCTCCTGGCGCTGATCGTGCCTGGGCCCCCGCAGCTCTGGGGAGAGGAGCGCCTTCCTGAAGGTCTGCTGCGGACGTTGCCTGACAAACCCTTCTTGGACCCTGCGGCTCTTCAGGATGCAGTGTGGACTGCCGTGACTCCTGTTCGGCCCGGCATTGAGCAAGACGGCTCTGTCGTGTTGCTGGAGGAGGCCATTGCTGGAGTGGGGCACCCGCAGCGATTCCCCTAGCACCTGCACACCCGGCGGGGTGCCTCTCCTACGATCCACACATGTGGAATCCTGATCCAACGGTGAGTCCCTGGGGCTGGGGGGGCCTCGAGACAAACACCAGACCTAATGTTCTTTCCAAGATCGGCCCCCCGTACCCCTCTCAGTTCGCAAAGTACCTTACGGCAGCCTGCCCTGCCACACTTGAGCACCCATCACGCGGCGGGGGCTGTGACCACCCCGGGCCCCTACAATTAACAATTGGCAAATCTGCCACAGCCGGGGCCCAGGCCCCGGGGGCCGTTCTAAGCATCAACCTGAGCCACAGGGGGTGCTACAACCTGGACACCAGTGGCTGGATATAGCCAATAGTGATCATCTTAACGCCTGGGTTACGTGGGGGAACACAACCCACTTGAGCAGTCACGGAGCACAAACAAGTTCAGCAGTGAGGTGGCCTACCCCTCAGCATTGGCTCTGACATAGGTGGCTCTGAAAGTGAGTGGGAGTGGGTGCGCTGGACCTCAGGGGTGTTACTCGGCCTCAATCGACTGCTGCCCCCCTGCCTTATGAATCTTGATGGAGTGGCTACCTGGGTGCAGTGTGTGGGGTGGACTGGACAATAAGTCTACAACTAGAACTGTGTATATTAGTAACTATCCCTGCGCCCTATGGGACGCTCATTGGCATCTCCTCCCTGCGCACACTGAGAACACCCGCACACTAGCAACCTGGTACGCACTAAAAGTACTTTGGCCACCCCATGTTCTCCTAATTAACTACCATCCCTATCCCGTCCCTATCCCATTTCAATTACCTGACACCCCACTGATGCTCCCCATTGGCATATCCCAGTACACAAAGCCCTGAGATCACGGCTCCCCTGGTCCTGTACCCTGACCCTGAGTATTGTTGGCTGGTTGTTCTCAGACATTCCCATATCTGGGTCCCCTGTGCACCTGCACACCTACTTCATGCTCTGGTGGCTCAGACTGTCGACTGGGTCCATTGCTGCATACTCTGGGCACACACGCTTTGCTAAGGAACCACGATCCTACAGGCCAATCGGGCCCAGTGGGGCCCACAGCGGTCACCCTCGCTCACCCCCTCACCCACTACCTCTCTATTCCTTCCTCTATATTCCTTTGCACTATTCCTGCATATAGAAGCCCCCTGGGCCTGCAGGCCTGTGCCCAACTTCAACCATGACTAAAGGCACGGGGGGGGGAAACAGAGCTCCATCAACATGTTTCCCAAGACACCGTCCAGACAGGAAGAGGAGGAACCGCATCCCACATCCACCACCTCGACCCCTCCGGACTCCACAGACTCACAAAAAATGATGGAGTATATCTGCGAGGGGTTCAGCACGTTTCATTCCAAGTTGGACAATATGAATGGCTCCATATCCTTGATTAAAGCACAAATAGAGAAAACTGACAGCAGAGTGGCTGAAATTGAGACAAGGGTTGGCGTCACGGAGGACGACTTGAGCACTCTCCGGGCAGAGGTCTCCTCATTGTCCAGACGGGTGCTGGAGGTAGCCAAAAAGAATGAAGATCTTGAATCGTGCTCCAGACGCGATAACCTCCATATAATAGGGGTCCCTGAGGACACCATCAAAGAACCCATTGAAGACTATTTGGAGCGCACTCTACTCACATTGCTTGGCTCCCCTAGGCTGTCACCACAGTTCGCAATAGAAAGAGCCCATTGAGCCTTGTCAGGTATACCCAGACCTAGTGCGGCCTCATGTCCCATCATAGCCAGGGTTCTGAACTTTCAAGATCGGGATTCCCTCCTTAGGGCTGCGCGAGCCAAGGGGGAGCTCTTTCTGGGGTCCTCTAGGATCCATCTATATCCTGATTTTTCTATTGCGGTTCAACAGGAACGAAAACCCTTCATGGCAGTCAAAAAAAGACTACATGATCTGCAGTTTAAATACTCCATGCTATATCCTGCCAAGCTGCGAATTGAGCACTCCAATCAGGTCTTCTTTTTCATGATCTCGGAGGAGGCTGCCAAATTCATAGACGAGCACTTCCCTGGTTAATTATTCATAGCCACACCATTCTGATGCCATTTGTTACAGGTTTAGACACCTATTGGGAGTGGTGTACCCTGACCCATGAGGGTAGGAGATCCATCCGTCAGTTATGCGCATAAAGCTTACTCTGGCCTTATGATGTTTAGATCTCCCCATCACACGTTCCTATGTAATCTTCAGGTTAATGTTTCCAATGCATATTATTTATCCTTATTATGCCCCCAGCCCGGAGCATCACCGCCAGGCCCGCACACAGGCCCCCAGGCGCATATGCCATTGGTTGGGATTCGGTTATTTGGTTATGGGGTTGTTATTCCTCTGATTAGGGGAGGGATGCGGGTGGGGGTGAGTTGGGACGGGTGTTATGTTAAAAAAGGCTTGATGTTCACAAAAAGGGCGGAGTGAGGGCCAATGATAGGTCGGTCGAACTCCAAGTGGGGACCTGCTTACATATCCTGGGCTCCAGGCCCCAGATCGCTATCCCGCTGAAATACATAGGGAGTCATTACAAGTTGGGCAGTAATCGATACCGGGCACCGGTAAGGAGACCAGTGCCGGTAATCCCTTACCGCCCAATTCCGAGGTCCGGTCGGACCACACATCCCTTATGGGTCCCGTTAGGGGACCAGGGCGCTAATTACGGGCCTGCCATTAGCAGGCCTGTAATTAGCGCCTTCCCCATTCCCATTGAGCCCTATGGGGGCTCAAATGGGAATGGTGAATGGTTGGTTCAATGGGGACTTACCGGTCCCTCCAGGGTCAGAATGCACCGGTAAGTCCCCATTGAACCAGACCAGTGCCGGACCCGGTATTGGAGGCAGCCATGGCACAAATAGTGCCATGGCTACCTTCAATCTCGGAATGAGGCCCATAGACTGTCCAGTGCTCCTACTCTAAATGGCGATGATAATGTAATGTTCATGAGCTGGAATGTGCGGGGGCTGGGTAACCATAAGAAAATGCGGCAGTTGCAACCACATGCTGAGCGCCATGGGGTAAAAATCCTACTTCTTCAAGAAACGCATGCATGTGCTGAACACAGATTTGCCAGGGGGTGGGGTACCCAAAGTTATTATACCAACTATTCTACCCAGAGTTAGGGGGTTATGACCCTGATCCATAAAAGCCTCAAATTTAACTGTACATTTTCACAGACAGACCCACTCGATAGATAGGTATTGCTCCACGGCGATCTGCAAAATGCGTTGTTGAACATTTATGGTCCTAATGTGGATGACCCCGAATTTTACCTTCAATTAGCCTCTCTATTAGTCTTTGCCTCAGAACTAGAGACTGCCATTGATGACTTCTTCGAGATCAATACTAACTCGGTCCCTACACATTCCACTTTGTGGGAAATATTTAAAGCCTACATTAGGGGTATCGCCATCTCGAAGGAAAGCGGCATTCTGAGAGTGATCCAAGGGGATATCTGAAAAAGTGAGGCAGCCCTTGCATCCCTTGAGTCTCAATACGGGGTTTGGAACTAGACGTGTTTCTATCCCATGTGGAACGTGAGTTGAAATTTCTTGATAACCCCCAGCTTGCGAGAAAATACAGGGAAGGCGAGAGACCGGGCCAAGTTTTAGCCAGACTCAACCGCCGCAAGTTTGGTTCCCCCAACATCCCAGCCATTGAGAGAGCTGATGGCACTCTAGCCTCATTCCTGCAGGATATCAACACCAAGTTCGTGGCTTTCTACGAAGCCCTCTACTCAGAAGATGAGAGCACCCCTACAGCTGAGATTGACTCCTTCCTAGACAACCTTCCCTTTTCGGTCCTCTCTTATGAGACTAATAGCTCTCTTGAGGGGCCGTTCACTACAGAGGAATTCTCAGAGGCTATTTACTCGCTGTCATCTGGCAAGTCCGCGGGCTCGCATGGCCTTCCAGTAGAATTTTATAAACGCTTCAAGCCGATCCTAATTCCCCACTTGATGGCCCTGTGGGACTAGGACTCTGAAGTAGGTATGCTCCCTCCCTTTCTTCGAGAAGCTATAATAACAGTCCTTCTCAAACCTGGCAAACCCCGTACCCAATGCGGCTCATATCGCCCCCTATCATTAATTGTCTGTGACATAAAGATTTTCGCCAAATTGCTAAGCTCCCGCTTAGCCCCCTACATGCCACATATCATCCATCCCGATCAAGCAGGATTTATCCCAGGACGATCCACCTCCCTGAACCTGAGGCGTCTATTTAACATTATCAGTAGAATCAGCCCGAACGTGCAGGCAGTAGCTGCTGCACTGGACATGCAAAAGGCTTTCGACTCCGTGTCGTGGAAGTACCTTTGGCGGGTCCTCGAAAAATGTAAATTGAGTCCCAGGTTTCATTCTTGGGTTCGATTACTCTGCTCCAATACGGTGGCCAGGGTCCATACCGAGGACAGATGCTCCTCCCTGTTCTGAGTCGCCAGATGCACAAGGCATGGCTGACCCTTCTCTCCCTTAATTTTTGCTACAGCCATGGAACCGTTTGCCGATAGGATGCGCCAGTGCCATGAATGCAGAGGGCTGCGAACAGCGGGCCAAGCAGATATTATTTCTTTATATGTTGACGATGCCCTGCTCTATATCCGCTCCTCTTCTATCAACTTTGCTGTGATAATGGAGGATGTTGTTCACTTTGAGCGCATCTCTGGGCTCAAGGTAAACTGTTTCAAATCTACCCTGTTCCCACTTACTGAAAGCACGCATCCCCCTCCTGATCTTATGGGGTTCACTTGGTCCCAGTCAAACTTCACTTACCTTGGTATAGAAGTCACTCGCCGTCCTGAGACATTGTTTGAGGAGAATTACCAGAAGTACCTTACGAAATTCACTGAAAAGGATTCTAGCTGGATGAGACTCCCAGTTTCCTTGGCTGGCCGGATTGGTATCCTAAAGATGGTCGTACTCCCACAACTGTTATATAAGTTCATCAACCTACCCCTATGGCCAGGAGATGGCTTCTTTCAAGCGCTAACTCGTACAATTAATACTTTTCTGTGGCACTCTGGGGCAGTTCGATTAAAACTTGCGACTTTGACCACCCCCATGGAGGGTGGAGGATTCAATGCACCTGATTTTCTCAAATACTGGCTGGTGGCACAGGCTCAGTTAGCCTCTTACTGGTTTAACTCACAGGACCCCCCTCTCCATGTCAGACTTGAGAGGATGGCAGTCAGTAACCGTGATGTCCGTTCCTTAATTCTTTCTCCTCTGCCGACCATGTTAGAGTTGCTGGACCCTGTTGTTAGCACCTCTCTTGCCCTCTCTAGAACCTGGAAACTATTAGATATGCGCCATCCATTTCACAGTGATTTGCCTCTAAGGAACTTCCCTGGGGTCCCTTACCTACCACTATCCATCATACACTGATGGGCTGCATTGGGCTACGAATCAATTCGAGACACCTTCGAAAATGGTAATTTCATTGAGTGGTCAGATCTATCACCCGTCCTTAGATAGAAGCCATCCGCATGGCTCCAATACTCGGCTCCCTGGAAAGTTCTTAAAATCCGATACCCTGACTTCCCCGCAAAACCTCCCAACAACCCAGTTGTCGCGGAATTATGCGACTTCAACTCCTTTAGAGGAAAGGTATCCAGACTATACGCCCAGTTGCAAACCAGAACGACCCCCCCCCCTTTCGACAAACTGAAATGCAAATGGGCAGAGGACTTGGAGGTGGAAATGTCCGACGAACATTGGAAACAAATGTGCGCACTCACTCATAATGTGTCCTTAACTCCCGTTTCAAATTGATCCAGTTCAAAGTCCTAAACAGATACCATCTGACCCCGATTCTGTTACAACACATGTCAAGGGACCATTCCCCCAGATGACCCAGGTGTGCAACTGACAGCGCCACATATATACACATGCTCTGGTCCTGTCCTAAACTGACACTGCACTGGGAGGCGGTATGTGCTACCTTAGCTGTTATTCTGGACTGTATAATCGCACTGTCCCCATTATTGTGTCTCTTCCTTGATTTCCCTGGTCTGGGTCGCGACTCCAAAAAGCTGGCTGGCCTCTGTATGCTGCTGGCTGTCCGTTGCATTTTACAATGCTGGCTTTGCCCTAGTCCACCCTCACACACGCAATGGCTTAGGGCGGTGACCTGGGCATCGGACACAGAAGAGGCCTGGTCTAACCAACAACCGACACATATTCAAAGCCCAGGAATATCTGGCTGAAGTTTCGTTCCTACATGGAACCTGGCGATACAGACTCTGACATTGCATCCCTGGCTTCCTGCTCCTCCACATCCACCAGGGCTTGAACTCTTGATGGCTTAGGTTCCCACTGTCCTGCTGTACTTTTCACGCTTATAACTGTAGAGCTAAAGAACAATGTTGTGACCTATTGGTATGAACTGCAATTTGTCATTGCTTGCCCCGGTTGGGCCTCTGCCTGTACTCTTTTGTGTCATCAAGCTGAATAAATAAAGGTTTAAAAAAAAAAGATAAGTCGAGAAGAGAAATAAAATAAGAGAACATAATTACTTGTGTCATAATTCTAAATTATTTAATCATAGTTATGAGATGTGTCACACCATATCTACCAATTGTAAAGCATAGTGTACCGTATACGCCCTTGAATACAACTTCAACCCTACAACAAGGAACAAAGCGGATAATAAGTATCCCAAACATTACTACAAGATCATAATGCACCATGATTTTCCCAATTGCATCCCTCGACACAAAAGACAAACAAGTGACAAAACTGCTGATCAATTTAAAACTTCCTATACTGCTGTGGACATATAAGTGAGAAAACACTCACCTATTATTATTCATGGTGGGTGTATGATTGCACTAATGGTATCTATATTTCTTCGCAGTTGCGGTGAAACAATTGTCTGTTTGACCAAATTGTCCATGCCCAATGTATTTCAAACCAGATTCCACACGAACATTTCAGCGTGCATAGAGAGTTAGATGCCAGGGGTGAGAAGAAAGACACAAAACACACAAGGATCAGTTGGATGACTCGCACCAACACTAGCAAAGTCACTACATGATTACCTTAACTAGTCGACAATAAAATGTTAGATCGTGTGATTCACAACGGAGCATTAATCCAAACCAACATACCTAAGCAACAAGCCTTTTGGCAATACGGGTTAGTCTCGGGAACGCTTTGTTCCATCGCCTAGGTAATATAACCTTGTACGAGCCTAGCCTGTCACTGCTCAAGTAGAACAAGGTGCCTGTATGGCTGCCATTTTCAATGAGTTTGTAAGGCTTGCTACAGCTTTCCTAATATTTGATTATTGGGATATTTTCTCTGCATTCCAAATTGCTCGATCGTTCTCCTATGCGCTGCTAATACTCCTAAAATACCGTCATCATGATGCCTGCATGATTACTTTAACTGTTGTCATAACGGTAAAGCTCTTGCCCTCCCTATTTACGTAGTAATTAATGCAAATATGAACATTGCCGTAGTCATGGCAATGGAATGCTTGTGACGTTCTCCGACGCGCTGCTCCTGCTCAAACATTGCTGTGGTCATGGCTATGGAACGCTTATAACCATACCTATTGCGTGATTTGTTGTACCATTGTAATAGCATTATAACGACTGATATTGCTACTTACATAGTTATCGAAATATTGCCGTTGCCATAATAAGGGCGATAGAACACTTGTGAAAATGCTCTTTGCGTAGTAACTTGAACTGTGGTCATAGCAATACATTGTGTAGCCTTGCTACTTCCATAATTATTGAATACAAGCATTAACATTGGCATAATCATGGTGGTGTCCCGCTTACACCATGTTGGTAATCATAAGTGATGTTCAATGGCCGTAACCAAGCGTCTGTGATTAAATATGCACAAATATAGCACCCTCACGCTACCCCTGATCAAAAAGGCCAATGTGATGGCAAAATAAAGCTTTACTCTAGCTGGCTCCATAGATACTGATACTCACTTGATATTGAAGACAGTAATGAAGTTGAGCTCCCTGGGCTAAGACATAATCTTCCTGGGTAACATATGTTGCCTGGCCAAACCCTCTCCACAAACAGAAACACTTCATAGATTATGGTGTGACACATTCCATCCATGTACCTTGAATTACCATCATTAAATTAGCCTCAATTGATTTAAACATCATAAAGTTCATTAGAGAACATATTATTAATGACCTCTTATGTGGTACAAGGGACTCTGACAAAAATGTATCACAATAGTAAATCCCATGTAGCTTTCTTAGTCCGTATATTACTGAGTATCTAAACTGTGCTTACTTTACTACTCCTATGGTAGTAACTGAAATCTGTCACCTTAATTAGATTCACATATTGGGGAGTTGGCCCATTTCTAATATAAAAGAGAAACCACACTTGAATGGTATTGTGGCAAAACTTGAGATGCCTATCATAAGCATACAGACAATTTGTGGTCAGTGTTTAAACTGACAGATACGTTTCTGTATTGGCATACAGAACATGCTTCCAATTGTCTGAGTTTGAGTGCTAGGTTTCCCTTTCTTTGTAGTAATGTTACCTTGGCTATTCCTACAAACCTAATATCCTTCTTGTTGTCCTTTTGATGGATTTTTTTGTCAATGTGTGGCTATAAACATAATAGTTGCTCACCACTCCAAAGTTCACAATTCTGGTTTCCAGAGCATCTGGGCACATGGAACAACCCCCACATTTGTGAAACCCTTTTCATTGTAATTGATGTAACCAGGTTTGACTAGTCTTAGCATTGTACATAAAGGATGGACATAATATTTCTTCAATGTTTGTGCTTTACTATATAAAGTACTGGGAGTTGGATTGATCCAACCACTTAAGTAGATCTTTGTCTAACTGTAGTAGGTGCCCGTGTCTCTTAACCACAGTGTAGATTTTGTGCAGATCTGCATTATATCTCGTGATAAGTCTCAATGTGTTTGATTAGTAGATGTACAAACCTTTGGTGTAAGCAAATGAACTCTATCCATGCATCTCACTTCTTTCTGCTCCTAGTCCTCGTTGGTATCCTCTAGCAAAAAATCCTTTGCTAATCAGTTCACATTCTGACATGAAATCCTCGTTCTCAGTGCAATTTCTTCTCACACAAATAAATTCACCTTTTGGTATGTCATTGATCACTGACTTTTTATGGCAGCTTCCCGCATGGAGTACCGCATTGACTGATGTACTCTTTCTAAATGTCCTAGTTTCAAAACCCTTAGTTGATGTGGATATTTTTAGTCTAGGAAGTCAATGCAGGTGTCACTCCATGTGTATGTTAACTGTATTCCCCAGTCATTTGAATTCAGAAAATTAACAAACTTGGACAAACATTCCACTGAACCAGACCACACCATAATGCCGTCATCTATAAATAATTTCCACAAATGCACATGCGGTAGAAACTCTAAGTTAACAAATACAAATTTTTGCTCAAAGTGATGCATAACCAAATTAGCCAAAGTTGGCGCAATAATAAACATTGTTGAACAGGAAAACATTATTCTCCAAGTTGAAAATCAATAGTTCTTTGAGCATTTCTATATGTACATAGAAGGAAGCACAGTCTTGTTGAAATATATAATTAACACTTTCAATTGCTCTATGATGATCAATGGACATATACAGGGATTTCACATCGAATGTACCCAATAAAAGATCAGGACAGACAGGTAACTCTTGAAAGATCTGCAATATATGCATAGTGTCCCTGACATACTTGGGTGTCCGCAAGACTGCGGGTAACAGACATTCATTGATATAGATGGATAAAAGTTCTAATGGCCCTCCTCTATCACTAACTATTAGTCTCCCTTCTGGAATGCCATCAAATCCCTTATGAATCTTATGGAGGAAGTAGATGGTGGGCATAGTTGGTCCATCGACTTATAGAAATTGTCTCTCAACGTTTGACGTGGGTCAGCCAATGGAAAACTGAGTTGTATGTTGCAAAATGTTAATATGGCCATTGTAAAATTAGAACTGGAGAAGCTAGAAAACCCCGTTTTTAGATCATTGTTAAGAGGAAGTCGTTAGCATGGCCATGGGGAATAAGATATGCCAATAGGGCTAGGTGTTGTATAGAGTGCCTTATAGAGCTGCAGCCACTGACCAATCCGTGGATAAGGATGTACATGTATCTTGAAACACTGTCTGAAACCTGACATTACTCCTCACTATTTAAGTTGCCATTTAATGATGTGATGTTGAATGATTTTTGGATTATTCCCGCCCGAGGCTGCATGTAATAAACGTTTGTATTTGTTGATTCTCATGCACTTGATTGGGTCATTGCATTACTTTTTATACGATTCGGGTTTTCGGCTTACCATAAAAAAGCCTTACTCAAGACGTTCATGCCTTTTAAACATATTAATCCACTATACAAAATAAGCTCCAAATGGGTTTATTTTGCTCCAGGCAGAACATGATTTAAAGGTGTAAAGGCCTTGAGCAAGGCTATAAAGCCTTTCAATCACACCACAGCACATTTTGATGGATTCGTATGGCGGGGAGGAGGGGTGGGTAATAAGTTATAACTCGGCCACCCCTTCCTTTCCAGCATACAAATACTCCATGCATTTGCACCAGCATGTATTTTAATGCTGGTGTATGTGCTGTGAATACCTATAGAGTCTGCCTGCTTTAAAAAACCAGGCGGACTCCATTGCAATCCATTGTAAACACTGCTAGCCATGCATATATGCCAGGCAGCATTTACTCCATTTGAATGGCAGAGTGCAAAAGGGCAGCGTCCAACCATGTACGCCGCCTTTTTACACTCCCCTTTTGCACTCCACTGTGCAAATGAGAAGAAAAAAAACACGGCAGGGACCTGTGTATAAATAAGTGTAAACATAAAAGACGCACGGGGCTGCACTCCAACACCTGCAAGCACTCTGCTCTGAGGCTGGGAGTTCTTGTCTTCCCAAGGCCCCATTCCTTGCTGCATAGGTGTTTCTCTGCGCATGGCTTATGGAGAACAGTTGAAGCATGTCTGTCCAGAGCATGCTTCTGCAAGGAGCAGGATGCATGCCCTGTACAATAGGGTTTACATCTCCAGGCAATCATTTGACTCTTCCTCGTGCTCCAGAGTGCAATTAGAGAAAAGCAACATAAAGAAGCTGCAAATGTGCAAGCAATCTCTACAGCTATTCTGATGTGCACCTCTGATGTGCACCTTGGGTTTGTGCGCTGCCATTCCCAACCTGATAGTTTTTCGAATTCATATCAATACCCAATCCGACGTATTCTCCCTGATTATCCCACTCTGATTAAGGGATTATTTACGATGGTCTCCCATTCCAGGCTCCGAACCTTGACCCCTGCCCCTTTAAGTGACACTGGTCTACTTAATATTATAATTATAGTCTTTGGCACTTGTGGCCCCTACTTCCCTACCGTCTTGTAGCAGAATCGGTAATTTTATGGAAATCGTTCTGATATTTTTCTGTTTCTTCTTTGGTTTATCCATGCTTTACATTTGAACTGCAAGTGAGATTTTTGGCTTACTGCACAAAAACCCAGACTCATTTAAAAGTGGAAAAGGTTGCTTTAATGTGACAGGCCAAAGCTTACAATCAAAACGCTTAACTGGCTCCATGGCCTAACAAGCTAAAGACATATTTGAACAATCAATTAAATAACTTAAACATTTCCATTTTCCCCCAACAATTAAATAATTAAATAACCAATTTCCTCCCTAATGATCCCTTGGATCCTACCGTCTCCTTGCCCCTTTTCCAGGCGTCCCTCTTTCTCCCAGGGGCCATGCCCCTCCAGGCTCAATACCTGTTCCCCCGGGGTGACCTGCTTGTGCAAACAGCGCCACCGCCTCCTTTCCTGTGTCATTCCCCCATTGTGCTTCCCTCCCCCCACATCAAAAGGGGCCATGCCCCCGGCGCCCCAACCCACTTCGACCCCTTGTAAACTCCCCTCTACACCAAACTCACCCTTCCTATGACCTGCAGCCAGCCTGACCTGCCACATCAGCAACATATATTACACACAAACTTTCACAATGCCCTGACCTGTCAGACGAAACTACCAAACCTACCCTCCTAACAGACCCCAAAACCATAAAAAACTCCCCATGACATCTAGAAAACCCCCCGCATAATCCCATGAACAATGGACCCCCCCTATTCCATAACTGACATTACCCTAAAACCAAAATAAAGGGGTGGGAGGGCGGGACAATCACCAAGTCCTAACCGTTGCCTGCCTCCCGAACCTTCCCTGATCCATTAAGTACCCTTAAGGAGGCGCTCTGCATCCCCACGGCCACTCGCTGGCCGTGTGCAGCGCCAAAAAACTCCCCGGGGGGAAACGCTTTGCGTTCCCCCCGGGGCACCCCTTTTAGCTTACTGCACAAAAACCCAGACTCATTTAAAAGTGGAAAAGGTTGCTTTAATGTGACAGGCCAAAGCTTACAATCAAAACGCTTAACTGGCTCCATGGCCTAACAAGCTAAAGACATATTTGAACAATCAATTAAATAACTTAAACATTTCCATTTTCCCCCAACAATTAAAAAATTAAATAACCAATTTCCTCCCTAATGATCCCTTGGATCCTACCGTCTCCTTGCCCCTTTTCCAGGCGTCCCGCTTTCTCCCAGGGGCCATGCCCCTCCAGGCTCAATACCTGTTCCCCCGGGGTGACCTGCTTGTGCAAACAGCGCCACCCCCTCCTTTCCCGTGTCATTCCCCCATTGTGCTTCCCTCCCCCCACATCAAAAGGGGCCATGCCCCCGGCACCAGAAAAACCCTCCCCCGAGGAGTTCTTTCTGCCCCAACCCCCCCCCCAACTTTTCTACCTCAAACTTTTTACCCATTCTCCCAGCCAAGCACCCAAGTCCGCCAGGTAGTGATTATTCCCATACACGGACAAGTGTACCCCAACCTCTCTAAAGATAAGGAGACCCTCATATGTTATTTCCTTATGGTCCATGACCTACACTGCCACCGAGGCACAAAATTTTACCTTTTCTCTGTTTATCCCCTTCCTGGCCCGTTCTATTGCTCCCCCCTTCTCACTCCCCTACACACTCCTCGCGGCAACAACTTAGTCCATACCACCACTGCTTGAGGCCACATTTCCCGCACCCCCCCTAAATCCCTCTTCAATTTCCTTAGCAGAGCCAACCCCGTATCTCTCACCAGGTCATTCTCCCCTGCATGCATAATCACCACCTCTGGAACCCCAAGCGTTCCCTCTTCCCTGCCAATATAGGAAGCAGCTGATCCCACCGCAGGCCCCCGAACCCGTGCCGTCTCACCACCACTTCCTTGTAACTGCACCCCTGTTACCTTCCAAGCACCTTTTCTCCACTTCCTTCCCAGCCCACTTAACAATTGAATGGCCAACAAATCAAAACTTGCGCCAACTCCCCTTCCTTTCGCGCAGCATCTGAAAAAGAAAATACAAAATCACTGACAAGTCAAAAATATTTCAACAACAGTTGGCCCACAAAGTCCTAACCACCTTTTCAACATCCCCATTATCAAACTCCCTGCCGTACCCCTTATACTTCCCAGACCTCCAACGTTCCAATCTTTTCACCTTGTCTTCTGAAAAACCCAGCCCGGTACCCTCAGATGCTGCGCCCATCCTAAAGTAATGAGTCCCAAAATCCTCTTCCTTTTCTCCCTCTGCCACCAACTCCTTCCGCGATACCCCTAGCACCTGGAACTGGGCATAAGACCTTGCTCCCACGACCCAGCCGAACCCAAGAGCCCCTTCCCTTCTTATCCGTCTTAGACCTTTTAATCTTGATGTCTAAACCTTCTTCTGTAATTTGAACATCTTCCCATTGCAGTCCCCCTACCCCCTTTTCCCCCCGACCAACTCAAAAACCCTGAAAGCCCCCAAACAATAACCACGTAAAAACAAGTCGCAAACAGCTCCCCTACAAGCAATAAACCATTTGTTCCACTTGTTGTGCCCAGTCTATTCCTTTACATTCCTGCATTGTCCCCCCTGCACCGGGGGCCCACGTGCACCCCCGTCCATGCAGGCCCTTTAGTTTATTACTCCTCTCGCCATTGCACCAGGGGCCAAACCTGCACCCCGTCCATGCAGTCCCTTCCATATAACTCTTCAAGCTCCTCGCATCCATTACCACCTTTTTCCCGCCTGCACCAGGGGCCCTAATGCACCCCCGTCCATGCAGGCCCCTTTTCTGCCTTACTCCTCTCCACCTCTGCACCAGGGGCCAAACCTGCGCCCCTGTCCATGCAGTTCCTTCCATATCACCATCTTCAAGCTACTTGCGTCCATTACCACCTGTTTCCCACCTGCACCAGGGGGCCTAGTGCACCCCCGTCCATGCAGGCCCCTTTTTTTTTTTTTTTTTACTCCTCTCCACCGCTGCACCAGGGGCCAAACCTGCGCCCCCGTCCATGCAGACCATTACACATAAATTCCTCTTCCAGCACCTCGCTTCTCTGTTCCACTTTTTATTTTTTTATTTTTTTTAAATTTATTTATTTATTTATTATTATTTTTTTTTAATTTAGCTGCACCAGGGGCCCTAGTGCACCCCCGTCCATGCAGACCCAACTCCTCACTTCCCCCTGCTGCACCAGAGGCGCTCCCGCACCTCCGTCCATGCAGCCTGAAGCCTACTCACCTTGTCGTGCGGCAAGCGTGAGGGCTTCACCACCGTCGACCCTGCCCTCCAAACGACAGCTACCTCTCCCTTAACAATTTCCACCGTTACCTCCCCCTTGGGCCCTCCCCTACCTACGCATCTTCCTCCTCACCTTTCTCCTGCCCCCTTTAATTTGCTCCCAACAAACCTTTCATCAAACCTTGTGCCCCCCACCTCCTTTACAATAAACTGAGCCTGACCTACCAGCACACCCCAATTTACCTGGCATGCGGTCCTTCCCCCCCACTTCCTTGCCCCGCTCCTCACCCTGACCCACTGTCCCCTGCCTGAAAACAATCTGTAACCGGATGCCGACCCGCACACCTGCTGCACTCGTGTTTAAATTTGCACATCCACCTCGTGCAGCTTTCTTTATTGAACGCCCAACATGCTGTTGAGGGCTGTCCTCCGCCTCCTTCCCCCACCCCCTCATGGGCGGGGCGACCAAGAAAGGGCCGGTAAGGCACATGCAGCCCACTTGCTGTGTGTAATGTCGGGGCAGGCCTCGTTGGAGCCATCCATTGCAGCCAAAGATCCATGTCTATCTCCCCCCAGACCGCCTGACTATCCTCCGCCATTCTCGCTCTGAATTCCTCATCATAGCGTACCCAGGCAAAACCCCCAAAACTCGTGAAAGCCTTCCTAATTACGTCCATATATTTAAGCAGGGCCACGCAACGCTCCGGAAATTTTTCACAGTACACACTGGCATAAATAATAAACGCCGACGTCCAATTCTCAATAGTCACCGGGACCCTTGGGCGTGAAGCCAGTTCCCTCTCTTCCTCCTTAGACCCCTCCCTTGCTCTCACTTCCCTATGGAGCAATTTAAAGACATCCACAAATTCCCCTGCCTGAATCTTCTCCCTGGTCGCTGCCATCAAGTGCGCCCCCAATGGTTTTGTTATCCCCATGTATGGCCATTTTTTCTCCTTTCTTTTCACTTCACACTCCTTATCCTTTCCAGCTTGCACTTCGAGCACCAATGTCTCCACCACCTTGTCCGTTTGGACCTCCACTGAGCAAATGCTCTTTTCAACCCCCTCGGCTCCAATGGCCTGCACACCAACTTCCTTCCTTACACATTGAAAACCAGCCCGTTCCTCCCCTGTCCACCTATTTGTAACCCCTCTCTGCCATGCAGATGACCATTCCCTTTCCCACTCACCTCTTTCCACACCTGCCACCTGCGGCCTGGCGTCCACACCGGTGCTCCTCCTCTCCATTCTTAGAGGGCTCCTACTGCGGGGACAAAACATGTCAGCACACTCACCCAGCCAATAGTTCCCTTGACCCCTTTCACCCCGACCACCCTGCACTTCCCTTTCCCTATCCCACCTTGAACTTCCTCTCTCCTCCCCCCTTTCCCTTTCCGCCCTGTAATCTTCCAATTCCCATTGCCCCACATATTCCTCCCAACCAACTTCATCACCCCTTAAATACCATTGTGGATGCGAGCTCATGCCCGGGATGATCTTCTTGCAAGCCCGGGGCGTCCGCCCAGCCACTCCTTTGACGTCTTCTCAGCGGGGTTGTGGGAACCCCTGCCTGGTCCTCTTCTCTCGGGCGAGGCGTTCCGACCTCCGCCCTGAAATCCTCATTGCTAGGGGCTGTGCTGCGCCCTCTAGGCTCTCCTTACGCTGACTGAGGCGGGGCCGTACTGAAACCCTCAACCTCCACCTGACCAGCGGGGGCTGCGCAGCGCCCTCCGCCCTCACTCATCCTAACCGGGGGGGCCGTTCCGCGCCCCACTCTAACCTCCTCACTTGAAGGGGACCTCTCCCTCCTTTTCCCACCTGCACTCTTCTGCAGGTATTTACCCCCTCTTCCACATTGCCCTGTCACCCCCCTCTGCACCCCTTCACTGGCCCCCTTCTTATTCCTCTGAGCCACCTCATGACCCGAAATCATTTCTCCCCCTGACGCCCTCCTGTCTATCCCCTTTCTCAACTTCCCGCCCCTAGTTTCCCAAACCTCCCCTCTCCCCGCCGATGGGGTGCAAGCCACCATTGCCGCGAGAGCCCCATCTGCCGCTGCTCTACGCTGCGGCCTACCACCACTTATCTCCCCCTCCCCCATGGCCTCTCCACCTGTGACCTCCCCCACTGCCCCCTCCCACTGGGCCCCAGATGCCCTACTAATTATTTCCAAAGCCTCCCTCAGAGCCTCAGCATCAACCCGGCCCTTTTTGCCGGCTCTCTGGCCCACCATCGTGCACTACTAATCTGGTTGTGCACGACAATATATATGCCCCTTGAAAATGAACCTAACAAGTCTAAGCCCCCGAGCCAAAACTACCCGTGGACCTATCTCCAAACTGAACAAACGCTAGCTTTCAAACTAGCTTTTTTTTTTTTTTAATTTTTTTTATTTTTTTTATTTATTTATTTATTTATTTATTTTTATAGACCTACTTATTCAATGAAATTAATACTCTTTTTATTTATTTATTTATTTATTTTTTATTATTATAAATTTTTTTGTTTTGTTTTTTTTTTTTTTATATAAACCCCCCCCACTTCCAACCCCCCCTGCACCCGGATAGCCCCCCTTTTTCCCACTCCCTTACGAGCTGCTTCGCTCGAAAACCCCCCCACAGGGCCCCCCCCCACCCTCCACCCCACTGCTCAAAAACCCTTTCCTTAAACCCCCTATTCCTACTTTCCCTTTCTTTTTATAAAATTTTTTTTTTTTTTTTTAATACTGCCCCCCACCCCGTCAACCCCGCTCCACCGCCCGCCCCCTAGTGGCCCCAACGCCGCACCGCAGTGTCTTCCTAACCTCAATGGGATCGTAACAGGGGGAGCGGTCCCTTTAAGAGGGCCGCTCTGCCCCCTCCCTGCTGCACGCCGGCACCGCACGCGAGGAAAAGAAGCCCAGCACACGCGGGCTCAACTAACCCACGGCTCCCCTCACCCGACAAACTGCGTCCCCACACTAAAGAGCCGCGGGGGCCGGCAACATCAATGCCGAGCCCTGCGGGCCCACACTGCGGCCGTCGAGAGAATGCCCGCCCAGCTCCCTCACAAGAAGACCCAACTGCTGCCTCGAACGGCCCGAACCACCCGCCCTGCTGAAAACCAACCCGCGGGCGGCGGCTCCGGTAAGGAGGAGGCGGGGGTACCTTATGTACGGTACCCCCGACTATTCGGGGCCCGCGACCCCCGCCCTCATTATATTTATATATATATATTTTTTTTTTATGCGCCGCTGCCGACACTCTCCCTCGGCCCTTATCCTGGCCCCCCCTGCTATCCCCTACCTCACACACCTCGTTAGGCCCCGCTACAGGGAAGGCTCGGGAGCAGGCGACAGGACAATCACCAAGTCCTAACCGTCGCCTGCCTCCCGAACCTTCCCTGATCCCTTAAGTACCCCTAAGGAGGCGCTCTGCATCCCCACGGCCACTCGCTGGCCGTGTGCAGCGCCAAAAAACTCCCCGGGGGGAAACGCTTATCATCAAGATGTACGTGGAAATTGCAATGCACTTGTCACTGGGGAAAGTTGTGAAGCAGTTAGTGGAGTTGAGAGAATAGCTGTAAGTGGGCAGATATCCACAATGAAGATGAAGGGGGAGCTACTGTGGGTGCAGCAGCACACTGAACCTTGAAGCGATGCTTGAATTGGTGGTGGACAAAGGTTGTGAACTGGAGATGTAAATGGCACAGGAAGGAGACAACACAAGTGTGTGGTTTGGTGTACCCTTGTACTAGTTGACTTGTGAGAGTTCATGTAAGTGAAGATACGAGAATGGACATTTTTGTAGATTATAGCGCCTCTGTAGCAGAGTGACTGAAGCTGTGAGAGGAGTTGTGAGTGGGGCTGTAAGTGGTGGTTCACAGATGAAAAGGTAAACAAAAGTGTGCATTAAGAAGGGAAAAACAAAACTGAAAGGTCATAATGTGAGCCTTAAAACACATGTGAGCTCATTACGAGTATGGAGGTAGCCATACCGGGCTCCAATACCGGGTTCTGTGAATGAGGAATTGTAACCGGGTCATTCCGACCTTGGAGGACCCGGTAATTCCTCATGCACAAAACCATTCCCCATTCCCATTTGAGCCCCCATAGGGTTCAATGGGAACGGGGATGGAGGTAATAATGGATCTGTTAATAACGGGCCCGTTATAAGCTCCTTGGTTCCGTCGCGGGACCCGGAAAGGAAGTCTGGTTTTACCAGACGTCTGTTCTGGGTCCCGCGAGGGGACCTCGTAATCAGGCATCCCGTAATGAACGGTGCCGGTCCCGTACCACCACCGTTCATTACGGGACCGCCAGGGTCATAATGAGGTCCATGGTAATCAATTTCAGGTATAGGGATGCTGTGTATTTGATAGATTGGAAACAAAGGGGTGGCGTCCTGCCACGTATATTTGCATACAGTAATATTTTATTTTTAATTACTGTGAGACTTTTCTTATTTCACATATTACATATCCTAGAAACTGTGAAGTTGTGCTGTCTGCAGTACAGAGGTACAAGAGAATGATACAGAAAAACACATGTGACTCTTAGCTTGTTTATTCAGCTAATATCACAAAGTATAAAAAAATTGGAAATGAATTACCCATGATATTACGATAGTTTTTTAGAACAACACTTTTCTAGCAATTTAGTGTACATATAAAAGTGGGAGTCTGTATACAGTAGAATAAAGCCACAATGCAGAACTCTCATAGCATGAACTTGAAGGTGCCTAAAGAGCTTAGTACATAAAGTCAGTGCAATAAACATATATAGTAGGGCACAAACAGTATCATATTTGTAGACATCACTTTTTTACAAACATCATCCCAATACTGATTTCAAATAGTATATTGGATGTCTTTCAAAGAGGAGAAAACCAAGTCTTTGGTCTACGTCAAGATGTTTATCAGATGTTTTTTGTAGGGACGGGCTTGCTGGCCTGGATGTAATGAGGGTCCCAGGACGTTTCGGCGTCAAAAATAGCCTTCTTCAAGGGTTTAGACCCAGTCTCCCTGTCAAACGAGAATAGAGTAAGGACGTAATTAGTGTTCCAAGAACACTCTGGTGTTGTCATAAAAACCAGGATACTGGTATGTGTCAAAACGATTTTTTTAAAAAAACTCGGGGTTAACCCCTGGACATAAAGAATTTTGAACTGCTAATATTCAAATGTCGGGCTTGTACTGACTCATACACTGACCTGAAAGGGTTGGCTTAGAGGAGGTGGAAGTGGTTAGTAGCCCTCCGTGAGTAATGGCGTGGGTCCCAATGTACTTGGTACCATTTGAGCCTGGAACATGTGTCTAGGGAAAGAGAAGGGACAAAGAAAGGGTTGACACACAGGAAATGAGCTTTGTAAATACTTGGGTACTTATAGTAAACACAAGTAAGCACCTAAAGTGGCTGGAAGGACCACAGGGGGTCAGGGTAAATAGAAGTTACCTGTTCCTCTGCTGGGTGTATTGAAGGACCCGGCAACTTGAGGCTGGAAGAGGCGGGAAACCCCGGTCTGTATTCTAGCGGGGGCACCCGTCTGATGCTGCAGTCAAAAAGATGCAGAATATACGTTTCTATTCTGTGGAAAAGGGAAGAAGACTTAAAACATGCCGTGGAGGGAGGGAGGGTGGGGGGGCGGGGGGGCGGCGGGGGTTGTTTGGGCGGTTAGGTTGGTTTTGGGTGGGGGGTTATTTGGGTTACAGATAAACGGAGACTCTGTATGCCACTCAAGCCATTACCTTTGGAAATTTGGCTGTTGACAGCGGCGGTCTGCTCGAGTGGGATCGAGCGCGAACTAAGCAGCGTCAGGATCCCGTTGCAGCTCGATATGTAATGCTCAGTGCTGCGTATAAGGCTTAAACTGGACTGTGCAGCTGTACTCCCTGCGCAAGCGCAGGGGTGCGGCACTGAGCCTCGTCGACTTCTGCGCATGCGTGTAATGGAGACGGGGCTCTGCAGTATGCTCGCTAATGTGTGCGAGGGAGCGCCATCCGGGCGCTTATACGGGCGCATGCGTGGTTGTGTAGTGGACTCGTAAATGCGCATGGGCCCTTTGTCATGTTGGTATAGTGGTATAAAGTTGCCTAAGCACAATGTACAATTTGTTAATATTATCCGAAAAAAGCGCCAGACCGTTCTAACAAGATGGCGCGGGCCTAGGGCTACTAAACACAAAAGGCAGTTTAGTTTAGAGCATAAGAGAGACATTTTTGCAGATGTTTTCAAAAATCTTAGGTTCTGTAAATTAATATACTGTATATATTAAAACAGCATTAAAAACTAAAAAGCCAAGGTTCACATTTTTCTGTTTGCATATTTTTCTTTGCATCATCTTCATATATACATTGGTCGAAAGTATTTGATAGATTCTACTATTGAAAGTCATGTTAAACATAGAGTTCTTTTAGTGCCCAATTGTTTACTTCACTTGCGGGACTATTCTCAAATTCAGCCCCCAGAGACCTCGTGGGCTAGTTGTGTTGAAACCTACTTAGAAAGCATATCTGTTGTCCTATATTAGACCTCTTATATACCTTCAGGAATCTACACATGTTCATTTTTCTCCTCTTCTTGAAAATCTCAGCTTCCTAAGAAATTATGACATAACATATCCAGTAGAACATGTGAATGTCAATACAAGTTCTGCACACATTTTACATTTTGCCAAATGACAGCATATCTGTTGTTATTACATCATTATTAAAATACAGCAAATTAGATGTTTGCCTGATTTACAGAAAACAAGATACCAAATAAACACGTGTAGGTAAAAAATCTTATTCAATTTACACAAAGGTTATTGTTTCTGATATGCTTACAGTACATTTCACTTCAATGCACTCTTTTTGTCCCTATAATACAATTTCGAACAGTAATGGATCTCTATGAGTATAGCAGTAGCTGTTTCAAGATGTAGCAAAGAGTGATTATCCCTTCCTATGTCTTAGAATGTTACACTTTAGCCAGAGGTCTAAAATCCATTTTTCATATCTTAGGCCATCTTACAAATGAGGAACTGTGTTATAAATGGATTTAACTTCTGCAGAGTATAGCTGTCAGCCATGCTCAGGGGGCATGGTAGGAGACAATGCCCTAGGCATAGCCAAAGATACTGCTTAAAGGCAATGGATGAAATTGAGCCCTGTCCCAGGCCCAGTAGCTTCTGGGCATGAGCAGATATTAATAAGGTATTTCATTAGAAACAGAACAATTACTAAATATTTTGCTAAGCAAGTAATTTATGGCTTAACTTATTTTATAAAATGTTTTGAAACTCACTGATATTTTATAGTTATGGGTAGCAATGCAACTGACTTGCACCACATCATTCACAGTGCATGATGTCACGCATAACATTACCAATAACATCCGAAGTGACATAATCCATCATTTCACTGATGACATCTAATATGACATCAGCAATGTCTGAACACTCGGAGGGAAACAATATCGTGATGTTGTGATAAGGGATTGCTGAGTGTGCATGGAGGTTATGAATTCAATGTTATGTCATGAAAGTAGTCAAGGCAGCGGTAGTGTAGTGGTGTATGGACTTTAAAGAAAACCTTGATTGTTTTGTGCATTGCAACATATGATGTAATTTACCTACTGTCTTTCCACTTTCCAGATACTCTAAAATTACTTAATCCTTCAACAAACATATGCCCTGTTGCCCCCTGAACACACACAATGACATTTTGAAGGGAAGCAAGGATCAGACAGTATTGCAAACCTGTTTCAGCATACATCCTGACCAATGTATTCTCAATATTTGTATTCTCTCTCTTTTGTGTCCCTGCTAACTGGGAGTGGTGTTGGCTATGAAATGGCTGCTGTATGTGATGCCCAGTGCATAATTCTTTGATGACATGGCCTTTAAAGTGGGTTCCTCTTTCATTGTTATGCGTACAGGCATTCCAAACCAAGGCACAAAAAACCCTCATCAGAAGGTTGGCCATTGTCACAGTATTCATCTTACACCAAGGGAATACCTTTACCCACCCCAAATAGTGTATTAACTTGTAACAGGGCAAACTTAAATCCATTACATTTATAAGAGGGATACCCAGATATGAGGGTGTGTTCCTGAAGCTCCTTTCATGGTTTTACCCTATATCATTTTGATGGCAGTTGATACACTGCCTGTAGCGTGCTTGTGCTATTTTTGAAATGTTTGGTGCATAACTATCTTGCCTGAGGGTGGCACTTATACCTCTGGTCTCTAGCTGGGTCAGTTTGTGGTAAATACAAGTCAATTCATGCACGACTAGGCAACCATGTTTCTTTCGTGACGATTATCAGAGTTCTGGAAGCAGCCCATTGTAGACTATTACCTTTCTTTTGATTCAGAGGCTGTACCTCGTATTATTGATGTCTCACACAAGAGTGAGATTAGTGCAGTATGTTTTTGACTAATCAATCCTAATACAGACTGAGATTGAGAGCTAGAAACAGCTGCCTGTTTAACACCTTTGTCTGCTAAAGTGTTTCCTTTAGATGTTTCCTCATAACGCGGTTGTTGTGAAGCACACTTCACCATTACTAATTGTTTTGGCAACATCATAGCATCCAATAGTGCTGAGGCACATGTGTTGTTCTTTATTGGGAAACCTGAGGATGTAAGGACATTTATCTGCTTGCATAGTTCACCAGAACTGTGTGCCACACCAAAGGTGTGCCGTAAGTCAGTATAAATTGAGATGCTTTACTGATCAGCTAATATACATGCTTGGTTTATGGCTAGTAATTCTGCAACATGGGCGAGAGAACACATTTGGTAATTGGACACTTTCAAATACTGTTTGAGGAGAACAAGCACCATATCCTGCAACTAATCTTCCAGAAACAAGTCATGGTACAATTATGGTGTATTTAGCTCTGTTAATTCCTGTAATGGTTTGAAAGGTGGTGTATAACATAGATTCCATTTGTGACAGTATCTTAACAATTAACAGAAACATGCACATTTGTATAATTATTGTAGCTCTGGGTACCTTTGATATGGCTTCTCTGCATTTCTTAGGAAGCATGAGAATCCTGTAACAATATGATGTCCTACATAAGGCACCCTTTCTCCACATAATTGCAGTTTCTGTTTGGATGCCTTGTGGCTCTTCTGAGCTGGAGTGGTTAACAATACTAGTGAACCCTGTCTGCAAGTGCCATAGTAGGGTGGAGCGAAAAGGAGGCCATCTACTTACTGGACCAACATAGACCCTCTAGAGGGTGTTATATAAACTAAATCAGTCTTAAACAGTTGGGAAAATAAAGTGGAGGTACCCTGAGTAAGGCGAGTTCATGTCTGCTGGATCTTACAGTACAGCTATGCAAATGGTTAACAGCTATCTTGGGGTACTGGGATAGAGAAGAAATCAGAACCATGCTTTACAACAGTAAGAGGAGTAGCTTAAGTTGAGAAAGATGGTAACACAATGAGCCTCATTACACGGTATGCGGTAAGGGTTTACTGGTACCGGTAACGGCACCGGTAACGGTAAACCCTTACCGCCTTACTAAGAGGTCCCTTTGCCGGACCCGACCTCAGCCATTAAGGAACGGGCCCGCAATGGGACCTTGGTGCTAATTGCGGTACCGCAATTTGCGGTGCCGTAATTACCTCCTTCCCCATTCCCATTGAGCCCTATGGGGGCAAAAATGGGAATGGGGAAGTGCCTTTGTGAATGGGGAATTACCGGCCCCACTCACCTTAGAGTAGGCCGGTAATTCCGCCATCCACCAAGACGGACACAGTAAAATACCAGTGGCAACCATGGCGCTAATAGCGCCATGGTTACCGCATACAGTGTAATGAGGCCCAATGTCATTTACAGGAAAGAAATACTTTATAAACCAATAGATGTCATTTACAGGCTTCTTTACAGAGAGTATGGGAGCATTACAGTGTTTTTGAAAGCAAGCATTCAGAAAAATCAATGCAGGACTTTGGCCAAAATGTGTTAAGCATCAAGGGCATGATGTCCTTCTATAGAAGAACACTGCAATACAGAGACATGCAAAAAAGGATATCAGACCCTCTTCACTAAGGGAATGAAGTGTCTAAGTATACTTTCACAATGAAAACTCCAACAGAAAATCATCTGCTTTAGTCACTGTTTCAGGTTTGTCTGCAATCCATAAGCAAAGGAAGTTGCCACAGCATCCTTTGCAGTGTGCAAAGGGGCAATATACCTGACTACTGACTACTGGAGCAAAGTCCAAGCTATGGGAAAAAATGTCAGACGGTTCAAATGCGTGTGTGCATTTGGCCGAATAGAAAAATGGGTGGGATGGGCAAGCACCAGTAAGCTACCCATGATGGCAGGAAGACTCATTATGTTTCGAGCTGGACTGATTGTTTGTCGTTGGACTTAGCAGCTGGACATTCTGATGGTAAAAATGTGCATAGTGTTTTTTTTCTGGTGTATGAAAGCGAATGTGTGCGGGTGGGTGGAAAGACATGGCCGATAATCCACCTAGTAATAGAAATGAGGAATTACAGTTGGAGAATCAAATAGAAGTTGAGGCTTTGGGGTGGAGATGTCTAAAAAGGCGTGTAAAAAATCAAAGAATGGGAGAAATATCAGCTGTGCCTAGACTCAAGAAAATACCTAAGAAACTTCATAGTAGACGATACGACTATAAGTCTAGATTCCTCACTGGTAGAATTGAAGGAACAAAATACTAGTGGGCCTACAGCAGCACACAGTGAAACACAAAGGCATGTAGGGAAACATCCAACGATAGATCTGACAGAAAAAGAAAAAAAAAACGAAGACTTAGCATCAGCCGAGAAGTAAGATAACAACTATCTGCCATATGGTGTGGCAAACGATACCTAGCAAAGACATTTGGCCAAAAACGACCAAGCAAAGGATGAAAATGGGAGTGCTGAAGGTCAATCTCATCCGATAAGCATGTGTGATAAGGCAGGGCACCAAGAAGGGATACCTAATGTGTCACCCTTACAGGGGCACTTACAGCCATTGAAAAAAAGAAAGAGGAGATCGGACGATGGGGGGCTTTATTTATAAAAATGGAAGAAGGGAACACATTGACTACCCAGGTGGTGAAAGCTCAGATAAATCCAAGAAGCAATGGACACAATTCTAACATCAGGAATGAAACTGAAGGGACTTCAAACAAACAGACAATACAACCCAAAAAATTATGATCCAAATGTGCAAATATGAGGTAAGGATTCAATGGGGAGAGATCGGGAGAGGTTGATGGAACTGTTCAAACTAAAATATCCTCCAGCTAAGGCGCCCGATAAAAAATTCTTAGAGAATTCTTGGAACTATTCAAGTTATATTTGGAACTCAGACCTAATATTAATGTAGACATAATATTGAATCAGAGTAATGTACTGAACATGTTTCAAGCATGCCCTGAACTTCCAAAGAATCTCTACAGAAGATATTAAGTTTGTAAGCTTCCCATTTGAAAAAAAGGACAGACCTTGAAGAGATCCATCTAAAATCATACTTTGTGAGAAAAATAATATTGGATGAAAGAGAAGCCCTATTAGATCTGGGCTGTATGGTCTATCAAGAACAAAAGGAATATAAAGAATATCTAAGAAAGAAAGACAATATGTATGATGTAAATGGACAGGAGGGTAAGAGCTACAGGGTTAAAGAAGTAGGAGCGATAAGTAGCATATTGAACTCCTAAAAGATAAACTCCAAATTCTGTCAAGACAAGAGTTGGAAGGCAGTTGAGTGCAGGCATTAGAATCCCTAAAAAGTGATTTGATGAAGGAACTTCACGAAGATGAAGAACTCTGACAGATGGATCATTAAGGATAGTTGTTCGGAACACACAGGGACATAACAGTTTTCTGAATCACGAAAAGCACAATGGTATGTGTTCAAGGGGGACATTATCAGCCTACAAGAGACATGGTTAACAAGTCATATCTGGAGAGATGGATATCAAATCAGGCAGCAATTACCAACCAAAACCAGCCTGGGAAGACCACCAGGAGGACTCCTGTGTTGCTTCCGAAGTTCCACATTTGAATCCTCAAAGATTATCTCAAAGTCCGCCTGGAATCCTGGCTCTGACAGTAAACTATAAAATTAGGAAAGGTAACCACATGAAGATCCTTATTTTTACTGTTTACTGTAATGATTGGCAGATGAGAATAAACGAATTTATAAAACACATGGAAGACTGCCTGTTGGACTGTAGGGTCAGTGGGTAACGGCACGTAATAATAGGAGGTGATTTCAACATAAATGATATAGGAGAGGAAGGGGTGGCAAAAGGGAATTGCAGTGTATATGGTATGAAATGGAATAAGTTGCTGGATGACTGGGACTTGATAGTTGCAAATGGAAATGTGAGGGGGGATTTTTCAAAAAGGGCTACATGGAAAAGAGGGAAACAAATATCCCATATTGACTACTTAATATTGTCTATCCCTATTAATCTTTGGACAGTGCAATAGGATTGAGATTATCAATACACAATTAAGCGACCATAACATACTTGAAACCATATTGGGTCTATATGCTAAACTGTGTCAATTTAGGGAGATGCTGCAGGGACGGGAAATATCTAGTGGTGGCAATAAACTCAAAATATTTAGCCGCAATGGTGCAAATCTACCAAAGAAATTGGAGGCGTTGGCCAAAAGTGGACAGGAAGATCGTTTTCTGGAAAGGTGTACATGTGAATCTTTCAATTACTTCATATGTGGAGGTCTAAATGGAAAAATGGTGTAAAAAGCCATATAATGCATGCTCATGCCTTTAATGAAGAGATATTGAATAGGAAGAAAGAACACAAGGCAGAATTAGCACCACTGTGGCAATCACTAGACAGAAAAATGCATCAGAAAAAGAAAAAGGAACTTAGTAAGAACTTATAAAAATTGGATACGGAACCAGAAACAACTAATGATCCAGCAGATAGTGAAACAATGCTGACATTACTCCTACAAAGTAATATACATAACTTCTGGGCCATAATTAATTCAGATACTATAGATCAAACTATACTGCAAAGCAATTAAGTAGGGGAATATGAATGGGGAACACATTGGGATGGTAGTGTGATGACTCAGTGAGAGATCGCAAGGTGGTAAATACAAATTGCCCTGGAACGTTGAGTTCGATCAAATGGAAGTCAGGAACTTGATTATAAAATCTTCAAATTCTAATTCAGCAGGACCCAACAGACTCACAAATACTATACTTAAGTCAAATGTGAATCTTTGGTCCTTGATCCTGCCACGTTTTCCAGACCAAATGTGTGTGGCTCTATTAGAGTTCGACTTAATGAATTGTGACTTGCTGTGGAGAAAGATAAAAATATGGGATTTCCCAGCACCACTACTGGCTATCCTAGAGAATATTCATGAAGGGACATCAATGAGGGTGCGAATGGACGCTGGGGGATCACTGACAAGCAGTTTCCCAATGTCGAAGGGTCTCCACCAGGGATGCGCATTCGCTCCGTGCCTATATAACTTATACATGGCGGACATAGATGATGCATTAGGAAAAGCAGCTTTGATTAGTCCCAAAGTAGGTGGGATCCCGATCAGTTGGCTGTCATATGCTGCCATATGCTGATGACATAGCCCTTATGGATGGCTCACCCATAGGGCTACAGAGGTTACTGACAGCACTGAGTGAATATGCAAAGGCTAATGATCTAATCATTAATGAGGAAAAAATCTGCGTCATTATGTTTGGAAGCTCTGGAAGGAAACTCATAAGGCATTAGTGGTATATGGATGGAACAGTTATCAAGAACATGGTGATGGTGACCTAATTGGGATTCAATTTAAATATGCTCTCAAGTAGATTGCCTGTCATTGAGAGTATTGAAAAGAAAATAGATCGGCTGGCCACTCAAATGAGAATGTTAGAAAGGAAAATGTGTAAATTCACAGTTAGAACCCTAATTCTCTTTTATGTTGGGAAAGTCAAACCAAAGATAATGGGCGAGATTGGAGGGCCGACTCTGGAAAACGGTGTTGGGGCTTCCCTCCTGTCTTCCAATGGCTTTATTGCACTTTGAACTGGGCCTCCTGTCATTGGAATACTGGTTTAATTTGCGGGTTCTAACACTGGCAAGGAATATCCTGGCTCCTACGAGAAACTCCCTATATGAACATTTATTAAACTGTCTGGCGACAGGAACCTCTCCATTCCTGACCATGCTTTTAAGTGTGGCTGATAGCCTTCTGAATGGAATAGATAAAGATCGCTCAGAATTAATAAGCAACCCACTAAATGTAAATAATGGGTGTTTAGACAAATGGACTGGATTAACACTATCTCACATACAAGAGAATACAAATTCCACTCCACCTTTTCAATAATTGATAAACCTCTCAGTTATCTGCCAAGTTACTGTAAGCAATTTCCGTGAGCTGTTACAAGAACACACTTCTTAAGACTTAGAATAAACCATCTACCAAAAGGGCGAAGTTATCCATGCACGAGAAAAAGAGGAGGGTGGTGATATCTGCCAATGGTGCATACCTGCCTGAAAACCAAAAACCCTCCAACAAATACTGGTTGAATGCACAATGTTGACACTAATGAGAACAAAACATTTGGGGCGATTCTTCTGTATGGCAAACGATTTTACAGAGTTGAATTATTTATGCCTCATCAGCTGCTCACATATCCGGTGCACCCACGCACCTTACAGCTCTCTCTCTCTCTCTCTCGCTCTCTCTCTCTCTCTCTCTCTCTCTCTCTCTCTCTCTCTCTCTCTCTCTCTCTCTCTCTCTCTCTCTCTCTCTCTCTATCTCTCTCTCTGTAAACTGACCTGAACCATGGTTCCCAAGGGCGTTCAACCTACCAGCGCTTTAAGCAGGGATGTCATTTCACCAAAATGCCAGTGGTAGCGGAAGTGACATCACACGACCCTTGACTCCCGATGACATCACAGGAAGTGATGTCATTTGACCCCACCCCGAAGGGATCTCACGTGAAGAGATGGAACATGATCTTTCACCCGTTGACAAAACCGAAAGTGGCATCACATAGCATTGTACACTATGAAAAATATGGTTACAATATCACTATTATGTGATGTACATTTCATACAAGAATGGATCGCCATATGTATCATTAAGATAAGTGTGTATAGACCCATATTACCAAATTACTGTGAATGCAAGCAGACGTCCATGACCAAATGATAATGATGTGTTATTATAAAGCACTAACGCTTAAGCGCTTTATATAGAACAAATATACACCCAGTATCACCCAACCTCTGTTGTTACTCATTTATCGACCTCAGAAGGATGAAAGGCTGAGTTGAGGTGTTTAAGAACAGACTAAATCAGTGACTCTCCTTCTGAAGTGTGCCTGAAGTAAACCTTTAGTGAGTCTAGCAATTATTGCATAGAATTCCAGAAAGGCGCATTATTTTGTATTACTATTTAGGGTCAGTGCTGAAAGTGTTAGACTTGAGCCACGTTTCTTCTTTTTTTAAGGGGCCTCAACAAGAAGGTCAGCCACTCCAGAAGTAAAGAGCCACATGGTGCTGGTCACAGCCCAGGAGCTTGCATAAAAAAAAAAGAAACGTTTTTTTTCTATTTTATATTTAGAGGTCGCAAGGGAGTCCACAGAGGTCACAAGCGAGACCTCAGAGGTCGCACTTGCGACCTCTGGCGACCCCCAAATGACGTCCCTGGCTTTGATATCATATCAATGATACATAAGGTGCTATATAAATGCAAAGTAACATAACATAACATAACATGGAATCATATGTCTGTGGGTGCTGAAACATTTTTAACATATGCAATTGTGAAAATATTAGATGAACTGGGTGCACTTGCAAAATTGGATTCTTCTGAAATTAGACATGCTGATACATTTTAAGAAAATGTTGTTTATTTTAAAGATGTTAATGTTATAAGGATGTGTACTGTATTATGTGATGAGTATTATGTGTGTTTTATTTATGCTTTTGAAATCAAGATTTCTAAATGTGTGTAAGATCAAAATTTGATAAATTTCACAATAAATAAAAAATGAAAAAATGAAACACTAGGATCCCAGCTGTCCTAGCTCTCAGGGTTCTGTGAGTCCCAATCCTGGGACACAAGAGCAAGATGGGTCCTTTGCCTGTGCTCCCAAACACAGGGTGGGCTGGCAAAAAACTGCAGGGGTCCTTCAGCCCAGCGAGGTCCTGGGTACTGCAGTGGCTGGAAGAGAGATGCATGCTAGTTCCAGCAGCAATTCACCTCGACTAGTCCCTGGGGATGGTTACGGGACAGAAAGTCTGTCTACCTTGTACACTCAGTCTTCATCTCACTGACGGGGGACTTTGGAATTAGCAAATCTCCCCATAGAGGTCCAATTAAATGTTGGCAACCAGAAGATGATTCCAAGATGATTCAAAGAAGTGGTGGGAAACCCCTTCTCTTAAAGGCAGGTATTTGGACTAATGCTAACCTGCCTTATCCTTTAATCAATTTGTTATGCAATTTCTGTTCATGAAAGAAGTGGAATGTGCCCTTATGACATCACACTCAAAGTGCCTTGCTCTAGAGTTAGTGGAGGGGACAGGAAGTAGGGAGGCATAAACAAACCAGCAAGGCACGCACCTCGGCAAGTACCGGAAAGTACCGCTTGGCCACATTTCCTGCTCCTCAAGGACTGTCCTTTTGTATCTCCAGTAACAACATTGTCAACTTGGGACTTACTTTGGACTGCATATGCCACAAGGCTCTGTTAACTTTTGGAGGCAGGACCATAAAATCCAGCTTGCGCGCGCACCGCACGCACGCACGCACCTCGGCAAGTACCAGAAAGTAGCGCTAAACCGCGTTTCCTGCTCCTCAAGGACTGTCCTTTTGTATCTCCAGTAACAACATTGTCAACTTGGGACTTACTTTAGATTGCATACACCACAAGTTGAAACTCACTTATACGCTTTAGTATTAGCAACTATACAAAGCCAATAACACTTTAGTAACTGCCTGTATCCTTTACTTTAGGCTCTGTTAACTTTTGGAGGCGGGACAATAAAATCCAACTTGGCACGCACTGCACGCGTGCACCTCAGCAAGTACCGGAAAGTACCGCTTAGCCGCTTTGCCGTGCTTGTCGCGGTTAGCGGGCCTTAGAGGTTGCTTCTCGGTGCCGGCGTTGTCATTTTGTAACCTGACTCCATATTCTGTTTACTGTCTATCATAATGAAGCGAACCTTACCAACCTTGAAAACAGGAAAGCAATCGGTGCAATTAGCTCAAGGCACTAATGGCGTTAATTTTGGGGGAAACTCATCGCCCTATCCAAATAAGAAATTGCGATTAAGTTCAACACCAACACCAAACTCTAAATCAAATTCGAAGCTCCAAAAAATGGTATGTATGGACATTCGTCCATTTTGTAAAGAGCAAATTCTGGCGAAAACCAACTTGGGCAAAGACAGTGTTACTTACCCCTTAACGCCACCTTCAACACTGAAAGCGGATTCTATCTTGCTTCCTACAAGTGAACGGATCTACGAGAAGAACGCGATTGGATATTGTACAACTCAGAAACCTCAAACAAGACTAGTGAAAGAAAATGCAGTTACTGAACCATCTGTCATCTTTGCAAAGGAAAATGTTTCTGTTACAGACAGTATACTGTTGTGTAATGTGTTGACAGGTGCTGCCGCTCAGGAATCTAATACACAAAGCCTGAACGCCACCACTAATCTGGCAGTTATCGATAGAGATGTAAATAACTCTTGTTTTTCCTCGCAGACTTTATCCGAAAATCTGTCAATCTCCTAATCTTCAAATAGATATTAGTGATACAAACTCAAATTCAATTGAGAAACTATCATTCATAGCCCCAACACTGTGTAAACCTGTGATATAAGATTTATCTTCTGATTCGAATGTACATGAAAGCAATGTGAATGGTTTGACTGAAATAGCTTTAAAATCAATGAATGCTGCCATTCATTCCTTAGCTAGATTTTTCGAGACTTTGAATATAAAATCAGATAAACACTCACAACAGCTGGATCATATTGCTGCTTGGCAGCAAAAAATGTATAAACAAGTGAATAACAAGGGTGTCTATTCAACCCCTACCCTTACTAAACGCTCAATGAGCACTCAAACTGATGTGTATTCAAAACAAATATCAGGATCCAAACATTATGAACATCGGATTCCTTTGATACTGGAAACCATAATTGATTTAGTTTGCGGTTATTCTAAAGAACCTAGTCATTGTAATGGAGGCAAAAACATGAGTGAAGCTGAGAAAAAAACAAGCTATGCTCTTTTTGGAGGCTTTAGTACAAATGCACCTGAATTGCCTCAAACAAATGGCAAAACAAAATCTTGTGAAAAACTTGCCTCACCAAAGGACATCTGCTATTGCAGTGTTCAAAGCAATAGCAAAAAAATATGTGCAACAAACTCACACTAAGAAAAAACAGTCTTCAATAGTAAAAAGTTGACAAATAGAATCTTATAGTCCTCTTAATAAACTGCTTGAAGCCGTAACAAATCAATCGGCGGAGAAAATCCCCTCTCATAGTGAGTACGCCGTTCACCAGTCTTGTAAACCGGTATTTGAAGATCAAAACCTCAAAGATCGACGTAATGAAATTCGACACGCAGTGGACGAGTATATGTCTACTATACCCCCGCAAAAACATTTACAAACTGCAACATTAGAAGAGAGAGTGCAAAAGGTAGATTTCAAGTTGCCTACTTCCATACCCCAATTGAACACTTTAAAGCCTTCTGATGCATATTCTAAAAAGGTCTGTGATAATGTACACCCTGGAATCAGACAAGCAGGTTTATCTCATCACTGTCAAACATCTTCTGATAGTGAAATAAAAAACTTGATATAATCTGTGTTAGTTAAAATTCTACATGAAAAGGAACCTGCAACGGAACTAAATACCAGAACCATCTCAACTGGCGAGGTGACACAAGTTCCACTTGGCCAAGTTAAACGATCCAAAGCTGTTACTCTGACAACAAAACGCCCTGCTCTTCACTCCCTAACTTTGATCAGTCACCCTCCTACAGTCATTCAATACAATTTGAATCGAGCATCAGTACTCTCAATATTTAGCGAGATACCTGCTTTAGATGATATAGGCTCCATTGAGATAGAACAAGTTGAATATTCTGATGCATTAAACAGATCATCGGTCACTTTATCGCTTAACTCTCGTGTAGTTGTTAATACTATCTGGCTGGTGAAAGCAGAACTTTTTGTTTTAGGCTTTGTACTTCTATCTGGGCCTACCTCTCCTGATGTCACGAATAATAATATGTTAACCAAACCACTCAACAAATTGCCATCATGTAATCAAACATCTTGTAATGAAGCATGTAATTGCAATCATCAACTTGGTCCATGTTAGCTACCTCAAGATGATTCCCAAAGACTATCGTTAATTAGCTGGAATTGAAGAGGATTTACTCATTTAATTAATAATAAAAGCTCCAATCTCCTGTTGCATGATATTGTCATGCTACAGGAACCTTGGTTAATGTCTGCCCCTTCCTGAGACAAATACGATATCTTTCTGAATCCAGCTACTAAGGGGAATGCGGGGAGACCCGTTTCTGGTCTACTAATTGCTATTAAACAGGGGTCTATTTACCAAATCACAATTATGGTATGCCCGTATCCTTATGTACAAAGGCTCAAACTTTTTAGGGACAATACATTGCATGTGCTTATCAATGTATATTGGAATCCCGCAGGGATCTCTGACGAGGAGTTTCTGGAAAGAATGAATGAGGCTATGGATTTAATTCTTTATGAAAAACAACCCATCAGACTAATAATAGCTGGTGATCTAAATTCACACTGTCTGGAACCTGTGAAACAAAAAAATCCAACCAGATTATTGAAGTGGACAAACTTGATAAAATCTAGAAATCTCTTCATGCTGAACGGATCCTGCTCAACTGATCTCCCGCCAAACTCAACCTGGCATAGAGGTACCAATACTGCGATTATAGACTAAATGTATGTGAACAGTGAATTGTTGCACTTAACCGAATTCTTTCAGGTACAACATTCTAACACAAGCGATCACAATCAGTTGAACGTTGTTTGGCCTGCCAAATGTGGAAAGATAAAAAGAAATTACTATAAAGATGGTCTTATTATCATTAACACCGGTCAGAATAGAGTAATTTGGACAGAGAAATCTCTCAAAGCGTTCAAAGAGTGTTATAGCTTGGAGATGAACAATGAAGGAAAAGGTTCTCAAGCTCCTCCAATACTATATCCTGAACTCATGCAGCTGTTTTAACCAGACTCTATTAGGTATAGAACAAGACAAGTACTACATTTACACATATATAATCATGATATCAGAATCATGAAAACACAAATTCGATCTGAAAAAAGAGCAATTTTGAAATTGCCTGAAGATAAACAACGTACAGCTCTTATTCACATTAAAACTAAATATAAGAACTGGTTGAGGAGCATGAAAACCAAACTATACCAAAACGATGGGAGTCGAATGCTAAAAATACTGGCCTCCAAAAATTCAGGCAACAGCTGGACATCAAATAGCTGTTCAGATGAACGATGTAAAAGAGGAGATATGGATTAAATATTATTCCTCCATATATTCCAAACCTACTCCTACTCATCCTTGTCCCTCCATTGAGAAAGACAAGGAGATTCATCTGAAGTTTGAGAGAGATGATATCTTATATTTCATTCATAAATCTAGCAGATCAAGGGCTCCTAGGCCGGATGAATTATCAAATCAGACAATGATGCAATTTCCTGAACGATCGGCAGACATATTGGATACCATGTTTAAAAACATTCTTTATAGGAAACAAATTCCAATCTCCTGGAAGCATTCAATCACTATTCCAGTGTATAAAAAAGGCGATTGAGCGAATCCCGCAAGCTATAGACCAATTTCCTTGCTTGAAGCTCCTAGCAAAATACTTTGTCGTATTATACTGAGAGAACTGAATGAGTGGTCTAAATCAAATCTTAAAAAAGTCCCCTTTCAGTCAGGTTTCGTACAAGGGCTTGGGACACTACCCAATGTGATAGCCATAAACTTGTTAAAATCGCAATATGCCGCCCGGAAACAACCACTTTATTTTGCTTTCATTGATTTCCGCATGGCTGTCGACTCCATAGATCGAACCTTATTATTTCATAAATTAAAATCATTTAGTTGTCCATTGTCCTTACTGGTCCTGATAAAACAACTACACTCTGATACAACTATGCAGGTCCGTCTTTCAATGGACGGACTTTTATCTGCAAAATGTAATACTTATTCAGGACTCAAGCAGGGTTGTATCATGGTGTCCATCTTGTTTAACCTTTTTATTTTGGACATGGGAGTCGCTTTCGCAGATATTGTTTCAGATGCCCCAAAACTTGGAAACCAGCGTCTAGCTTGGTTGCTTTATGCAGATGATCTGGTGTTGATGTCCCAGACACCACGGGGACTCCAAAATCTACTATCACAGTTAACATCCTATGTCACTAAAAACAACTTAGTAGTGAATCTAGAAAAATTGCAGATCATGATTTGTAAGAACTCAAGGAAAACAGAGAAATTCACGTTGAAAAATTGGACACTGTATGATAAGTCTTTAGAAATTGTAAAAGAATATAAATATTTGGTAGTAACAATCCCAAATACAATACAAATACTATATTCCTTATTAACACACAATCTAAATTGGCATCCTTAATCTCCAAGGCAAAAATTCTGACCTATAAATTTGGGAAATTCACATATAAACATCTACTTCTGTTTTACGAGCAGAAAGTAATTCCCATTCTAACTTATGGTATTGAATCAATGCTATATTCCACTGATAATGTGTGGAACAAATTCGAAGCACGTTTCTGGAGAAAGGTGCTACTTCTTCCTGACAGCACCCCGATGCCAATTATAAGATTTGAATTGGGCATAGTTTCTCTGGCTAGTCGAGTCAAGTGGTGCTTGTGTGCCTTCTTTAGAAAATGCCTTATGGGCCTAGAAACTAACAAAATGCTAAGAGTGGTAGCCTGCCAATTAGTTTTATCCAAATCTAATTTTCCAACTAAATGGCGCAACATGGTTCTGAACATGTTGACTGAGGCAGACATCACTATCAAGCTTCTGCTGGAAAATCAAACTTGTGCCAAAATCAAATTCTACTACTGGGACTGGATGAAAAACAGAGAAATCTGTCTAATGTATAAAGACTTTGAGACTCATACCCTTGGACATAAAAGATTACGTTATATGTCTGCTTATTTGTTGAAGTGTCCTTCTCCAATAATAAGAAAGAAATACTTATGTTTTAGACTTAATTTGTGGCCCACTAGAGATATCCTTGTGAGGAGAAAAATCTTACCCCTCAACATGAATTTCTGTCGATTTTGTAAAAATCGTACAGAAAAAGAAACATTACAGCATGTCATAATCTCTTGCCCTCAATTGAATGTTCAACGAAAGAAACATCTATCTAACAAGCTAAAATTGTTTCATGCTGCTGAAAATAAAGAGATATGGGTGTTGCTTTTTCAAAGTGTTAAATTCACTGTATGGAAGTCAATAGTACAATTTCTTGACGAAATATTTCCTGAAGAAAATGGTGTAATTTCTTAAATTAGAATTTGTTTTTATAGTGTATATAATGTTAAGATATGCATTTTAGATAATGAGAGAATTATGACATTTTATGTCATTTAGTTATATATGCATAATGTGCTTTGAATGAAAAAACTCAATAAGTTTGTATTTGAAAAGTTGATTTATCAGCCAAATCAAATAAAAAAATTAAAAAATTAAAAAAGATAGTGCAAGTCTTTCTGCACTGTATTGAGCCCTCTTTTCTGCTCTAACACAGCCCACTTCTGTTCTCACTAGGAACAAAGGTCTTTAGAAATGCATCACCCTGACCTAGGACAGCTGCCTGTTGTGCTGCTGTCTCTGGCAGAGGTCGTTACCTGCCTTCAGAAAGAGATCAAAGAAGAGGCATGGCCTTGCAGGTTCCTGTGCTGTCATTTCACACGCACAGCCCGTCTAGCCAGAATAGATATCACCATCCACAGCTGAGCTGACTCACAGGAGCTCACATGTGTGCAATATCAAATTGGATATGGCTGTAATAATTATGAGAATACCGTCAACGATACCCTAACTCAGATGTGTCTTATATTTAAAGATTATTCTACCACCAGGAGTTAGACTGGTAATTATGGTGTTTTGGAACAGGAGTGCATATCCTATATGCAGCCCCTGTGCTGCAGAGTCTTGGCAGCCACTGCAGCTGTCAAATGGGCACATGTGACTTCTGAACCTGGTCCGTGCCACTGGTAGGGCATGCACTGAAAATCAGGACACTGATGCAGCAGTGAACAGTTACACACTATGCTTTTTGTAAGGAGCTTTTGAAAGGGAATTCTGGTCAGCAGATTTCCCTTTCAGAGGTGTAATTACCCACATAATTGTATTAATTAACACAAAAAATTACAAAGGCAGGGCTTTATACCCTTGCCAGATGGCAATCCCTCACTGTATGATTTAGATGTGTCATGGCAGGAACTTGCCCAAAATACTGCATGTCCACTAAATGTAGCAGGTATGATTCGAAGATATGTGGCTTGCATGTTGTAAACAGTTGAAGATTAGAGGCTTTGGAGTGTTTGCACTTTTTTGAGAGTTGATTGTGCTATATTGATAGCAGCATTCCCAAGGCTGACACCCAAGTGTGATTTTGGCAATTAAGCTTTCTCTGCCTCTGCCCCAAGACTATAGAACCTCCTCCCCGTCAACATCCGACTCACCCCCATGCTCCTACAATTCAGAAAAGAACTCAACACCCATCTCGTCAAGGAATCTCTCCTCAACTCCTAGGCCATCATGTCGCCCGTCATGCCACCTGACTCACTAATGCTGGCTGGCCCTCTCCTCCCACCACCTGGTAGAGCTGTGCCCCTCTGTATCCTACTCCCTGCAGTATATCTGTTCTGTTTTTAGAAATATGTTTTTTATCACTCCTGGATCATCTCATGGGAAGCATAGGAACCTGGCGAGATGGCCTCTCCAGGTTCAGTCATGGAGGCCTCCAGAATCAATCCCTCTATTTGCCTCTCAAGGTCCCGTCCAGATTTTAGTCTTTCTCCTGGTCTCATTCACCTCTTTGTGTCTTCCTTCCAATGATTGTATAGAGATCCAGTCGGCTGAGACAGCTCAGCTCATTTCAGACACGTCATCATTTGGAACCCCTTTCCCATTGTCCTGCTCCTTTTAAACTCATAATCACATCCCAAAATATCACAATTATGAGGAGTCAGCTTATTGGCACATGATTTGGATTGGACATCTCTTTGTCTTCCCCCTTAAAAAAAGGCTGTGCCCCTTCCCACCATCTCTGAAAGTTATAGCTCCACCCATTGGCATTAGCTTTTCTGAACAATCCAGTTATACACTTAAAAAATCTACAAAATGACAACATTTTCCAATTTACAAATAAGAGTCACAAACTATATATTTTTGGATTGGTCTGATTATGCCAGATGTAATGCTGTGTGTCCCATGTCGGCATGTGACTGCAAATGTGAATGGCAGATTTACATGAATTATAGAGAGAAAATGAATGTCACGATCACAAGATTTTACAAACAGTTATTGGATTCCATAGGCTACCATATTCCATGATTACCCATCTGTAATTTATTTGGGGAAGCTGTAATCACATTTTAGCTTATAAGCCTAGTACCCAAGATCAAATTGTGAGGGGATCATCACATTGAGCTTTTCATAAGCTTTTCAGACATATTTGAGCCATTTTGTAAGTTTCACGGAGCCCAAGTTACTGGACAAAATACAATTTCTCATATACTCTCAATGTAACAATAATAAATAACACACATTCTTTTCACTTCAATTAACTGGCATATTATTGCTTCCCAAGATCTGTGCCTAGGACTGGTTATCACCAACTTGTTTACAGAACCTGCAATAAAGCACTTAACATTCTTTCAAAGCCCAGGACCTGAAGATGTGTTCTTATCTTCCTGAACAGAGGGGTATAATTCCGGCCCTTAGCATCATGTGGCAGTCTCCTGTAACATGTCAAATGTTGTGCTCGGAGAGAGACCACACATTGAATTTTAATTCTGAGTATTATTTGCAGTTTGCATCCATTAGTTGGGTCTTTGTTGACTGACTGACCATCTGTTCATCACAATAAAACTTTGGTATGAACACGCTCTGTCCCTTTCCTGTCTCTGTAGAATCTTCAAGGGAACTCCCAGACGTCTGGTAAGTGTAGAGTGAGGTGGGCAGTGCTTGAGTCTTTGTACTGAATCAGGGGAAGGTCCCTGGACTTAAACACAAGTTTTAAAGTCTGCTCTGATGACAACACATCTTGCTTTTAAAATGCATTTTATCTTTCCCCAATATTCATTTTGCTTCAATCTGTTGCATCCCATGAGATGGCTTCCATTTTAAAATAGTTTTTCTGTAGCCACCAGTTTTCTTAATATGTGCCTTTGAATTTACTTCTGCAGTGGTGTTTCATCTGTACATGTTCATTTCCATGCCGCAGAATGCACACAATTCTCCATGTTAGCTCTCTGTGTTAGCAAAGCTGCACTTTCAGGTATCAAGTCCATGGGGGTCATTCCGAGGTTGGAGGTAAGGGATTACTGGCGCCTGTAAGGGCGCCAGGAACTCCGTATTCCGAGTTCCCTTTACGGGTCTCACTTTACCTCCTGCTTTTAGCAGGAGTAAATTACGGGACCCGCAAAGTGACCTTGGAGTAAATTACAGCACCGGTGCCGTAATTTACTCCTTCCCCATTCCCATTGAGCCCTATGGGGCTGAAATGGGAATGGAGAAGGGCAAAAGGTGAATGGGGAATTACCGGTCCCTCCAACCCTGGAATGGACCGGAAATTACTCCATTCACCATGGAGGAGTCGGAGCGGTATTGGAGGCAACCATGGAGTAATTTACTCCATGGTTACCTCCAACCTCGGAATGACCCCCCATGTGTTTGAAATTAGGCCTCCAGTGTTGGGCTTTGTTATTCGAACACATGGCCCATTTAATGCATTTTGTCCTTTTTCTGAAACCAACATTCAGTTACTTGATAGTTCAGAATTACATGCTGGACCTGTCTCTGCTAACAGTGTGTTTTCATATTTCTACACCATTTGGGTTTAGCTCAGCCAGAGGCAGTTCATTTACATTTTGGGGCCGAATTTACCCCACAAAGCATGCACATGTCCTTACTTCTAGTGGATCATAGTCCTCCAAGGTTCTGAGTTTTTCAGCGACATAGCTTGGGCACTACATGGTGACAGCCTTGTAGATGTTGCAGTAGGGTTTGAAGATGAAACCGGCTTAAAGCGGTAGCCAGTGCAGTTCAATGAGGGTGGGATTGATGTGGTCAAATTTGTGGAGCCCGTTGATGAATCGTACTGCAGCATGTGTACCAACTTCAGTGTTATGTTATTAATTAGGCCTATTGTCCTTAAAAGCATATGTTGCATGGAAATAATTATTACTGTATGGAACTCTTTTTGATTCCCCCAGAATCTCTATTTCAAGACCTGCACCGTGAGGTTGAGAGGTGCACTGAAGGGGTTATTTATAGGTTTATGGATACATTTCTCAAACTATTGCTGACTTTAGAAACAGCTCCTACTAATTATTTCAGAACACTTCCATGGTTAAAAACATTACTCTGCTAAGAGTTACACACTCTTTGCTAATATAGCTATGCAACACAAAAAGCTAAGAGTTGTTGCAACTTAGTTAGAAATGTTTCTAATATATGTTATAGGAAATTCAGGTTTAATCAGCTCCTGACTTGAGAGATTTTAGACATCCGAGGGAAACGAGATTGTGAGGCACTTACTTGTAGACATTGCAATATGTCTACTGGTGAAATTGAGCTACTAAAACATCTATTGCTCGTTTACCCTATTTTGCACAAACTGAGAATGTTGCTCTTTCAAAGGTTTGTTCATAATCCATTCTTTTTTGCAACAGTTCATTTTTGGGCTTCTCTATTTCAGAGGAATCAAACTTCCCTCGTTTTAGCCACGGTCTGATACCTGGTGAAATTAAACATAATACAACTTAGTTCCTCCTATGCTTAAATTAAATCTGGATTTTATTTAATATTCGATTTGTTGTAGTATATTCATATTATGTATGGTGACACATTTTGGATATTTGATTTTATGTTATTTATGGATTGAAATTAATTGTGTATGTTTGTGTAAAGTGTATTTTAAACAAATAACACAATACTAATGAACATTATTTTAAAATAATGAAGATATAGGGGTGCCCATGTTGTAATTGAGCAACAAAGGTCTGGGTTACTGGCTCCTAACATTGATGAATGCACTCGTATGTCAGTGTCATGTGCTGATATGTCGAATCCTTTGTTATTACACAGTCTGTGTGGCATGGTGAATTGGTGGCTGACTCATTCAAGTGTTTTTTTCACTGTATCATCTATTGATATATAGATATTTCTGAGGTGTGTGCATGCAGGTTGTTCTTGTTGTCAGTGCTGCCATGTCAATGTGCTCGGCACTTCCACTTCATGTGGTCAATATTTTGCACATAAGTATTGATTGACTCAGTAATGTGGTATGTGAGTCCTGTGTTTTTGTTAATGTTTGTGGCATGTAGCAGCAGAAGGGATTGTAGTCTGCTTCTTCTGTCATTGTTCACACACTCATTGTCCCTCCTGGATACTCATGGTGGTATGCTGGGAAAACAGGTATTGTCCTCTCTCATCAATGAAACATATCACGTATGGAGGATTCAAGTGTGTTCACAGCACAGGTTGTGGTTCATGCACCCGTCCGATAGCACAGTGAGTAGAGTGCTCGTTTTGACATCTGTGCAGAGCTTGCTGACGCAGGTTTGAATCCCGGAAGAGCCAAATTCAGCCTTTCTTTCTTCCAAGGTCGATAAATGAGCACCACACACCCTGGGTAATAAGCAGCATTCAGATGCCTGAGGGTTCGTAACGCTATATAAATGCAAAATTATTATTATTATTATAATACAAATAATGTAATTACTACTTTGTTGTAAGTGGGCTCGTCCTGCAAACTTTGGCTTGCTATGAATGTGGGTGGAGCCTGTGGATTTGGCTTCAAACCATCCTTCACAGGTAGTCCATGTTGTGTTGCAATGTTGTGCAAAACACAGCATGACAGTATGATGTTGTGTGCAACTGGTGGTGCGTAGAGTTAGACACCACCTGAGAGATTCAGGCACCAGAACCATCATTTCAGCACATCAAAGAAACACCCAACTATGGCTCTTATGGCAATGTGTGCAACATTGTACCTGTTTCCACGAGGAGAGGATAGATTTCTGAAGGATGTCATAAGGAATGACGAGAGTGGATATGCATAGTTCCCTGCAAATGAATACATTTGAAAAATTGGTTATCTTTTTTCATGTGCTAAGTGCATGCTTTGAATGTGCTTATGTGTGTGTGTGGTAAGATGTGTGTGATCATTCATACTCACCAAGCAGCCACATGTTGCCAGAGGTTCTAGATGACAGGGCCTGACACACAGGTGAATGGTGGGCGGTGTAGCTCTCATGGGTGCATCCTGGCAATTGGCATTCACATGCAGATTGTGGCTTTTTTTTTATCGCAGATGGGTTGGACATTGGTGGAGTGCATGATGCATGGTGTGAAATCATACTCTCACTCCCTCGCTATGTCCATAATTACATGTGGAGGAAATCTGTGTGTGGCATACACCTCCTTATCTGCTATTGCAAATATGACAGACTGTGGAACAGTCTCTGTACAAGTGCAAGCAATGCATAGTCCACCACTGTGGGAAGGTTTGGATTGCTTCCTTGTCTCATTTGTTCAATGTTCCTGCTCTTGATAGGCTCTAAATTTGTGGGTCTTTGAAGCTTTCGTGGTAGTGCTATATTTTTGTGCAGTGCCTCCCTACCATGCACATGCCACTCCCCTTTTTTCACAATATAATACGTCCTTATGCATATTCCGTCACTTTCACTGCCCTTGCATTAGCCCTTCCTTTATGCTAATATGGCGTAACACCATAGGGTACAATGAGCTTTGGCAAGGCACTGCAGGTGCTGTGTCAGGGCAAAGTGTCTTTTGTGAATTACACTCAGATTTTCTTCCACACACAAAATGCAGGAATTCAGGGAAAACGCAATGTGTGTAACTCAAAATGTTTTGTGAACCAGTCCTTGACTATGTTTTCTTTTCTTTTTTTTACTTCCTCACGCTCTGTAGCACTTTTAGCAACAGTCTGCCTCGCCCTTTTCAACTCTTGTAAAACAATGCTTCTCATAAGTGATTTTTAAGTAGGTGCAGCACAGTGGCTATCTTTAACAATGAATTGGCCAAGCAGTTAGTGTTGCCCACAAGTAAACAATAACATTATTATGGCATTCATGCCCTCCTAGGAGGGTGGACACTGCCGGTAACGGTCCGCCCGCCAGCCTGTGATGAGGTAGGACCCAGTGAATTAAGGTCCTCAGCTCAGGCGCCATTAGCAGCCATGTCCACCCGACTGGCCGGGCATGACAACTATTCACACTCGGGGTTCATCCAGGGTGCAAATGGCTTTCACAATTTTTCATTGGGAGATCAGCGGTGCTTGTGCAGCTGATCTCCCGATGAAACCGTGCTTGTGCATCTGATCTCTGATGAAAAATGAAAACCAAAAAAGTCCCTTTTCCATGGCTATGGCGGCGGCCAAACGGGCGGAATTCTGCGACTGAAGCCAATGCTCAGGTCTCACATGTAAGTGGATGGCAATCAGTTCATTTTGGGAGGAGGGGAGGAGGCTGGGGAGGCAACAGGGAGAGGCTCCCTGTTGCCTCCCAGCATTGTAAAAAAGAAAGAAAAGGCGCCATCAAGGGAATGGACTCGGGTGGCTTGGACAGCGGGCAAGGATTGTGTAGTCTTGCCCGCTGTTCCAGTCACCTGATTGGCTGAGCGCCCTTCCCCAGGTGCGAATAATATATAAGTAAACTACTGATATTACATTGAAAAACTGGAAAGTGGATGAAAGAGAGAAAAGCGAAATTTCGGCAGAATCTTTTAAAAGGGCACGTATAAACCTCAGCACACAATTCACATTAAACATGGACATCCTTCACTAGTAGAAGCAAACAATGCTCAGTGTTCTCATCCCAAAAAGTGACGTCAATGCCAGTATTTATTTGACATAATAGAAATGCGTGGCTGCCCCCTGTTTGGCTGTCGATCAGTGCAAAGTCATTCTAAGTCATTCTGATTGTTGTTCATTCATTAGCAGTAGTGCTATTCTGATATATGGCTCGGTCTCAATAAGCGCTTCTTCTTTTTAGCCATTTACAGCTCGGCTGCAGGTACCTCTGAGCTAAAGCAAAATGTGTTCATTGCTTGTGTTCTCTGCAACCGCAGCTCCTCTGAGGTTTGTTATGCAGAATGTAGTTGTGTATTTGGCACTGCAGCAACGGACCCCGCTAATCGATGCTGGCATATTCTGCCAAATTACATTTGCTGCTGGATATGCAAGGGCACTAAAACTGCACTCTGTCTGATTGCTTTGTTGTTTGGGCCTCTGAATGCATCGCATTCCAGGGCACTGCGCTGGCATTGCTAAATGGACCGGCTTCACATTATCTAGTAAACTAATTATTATTATTCCTTTGCAGAAATATTAAATTCATATTTTATCACTGGACATTTAGCATTCAATGGAAACGTATTCTGGTCTTAATTGTGCCTTTATTGATGAGTTTTCAATATAAGACCCCCACCCTTTGATTTCTGGTTCGATTGTGATTAACAGTGGGCAATATATCAAACATGATATTGATATTAGGGTGTATTATCTTCTTTGAAAGTGAAGCATAAGTCAAGCCTTCTTATTATAATAACTTATATTAATAATAATCATTTAAAAATGAAGATGTTGGTCCGGAGAATGTCAGACAGATGTCTAGTTACTGCACAATGTATCTTAATTCACAGCAGTATAATACATACAGTAAAGTTGTATTTTTCTTTATGGTGATGTTTAATAAGATAGTATTCATTATCAGCATGGATTGCATGCCTATTTATAAAGTGATTTTAAATTATTCATAACAAATGAAACATTATCTTGAGGCTAACATGCTGATGCAGGACTCATGTAAACTTCACTGTATATCCTCATCTTCAGTTACACAGTCCTCTGCAGTGCGTGTAGATGGTATTGAAATAATATCGAACAGAATTACAGGCCATCCAACAGCATAACTTATTACAGTTGAATTTATGAACGACAACGTGCTGCTTTAGCTAATAGCATATATAAAACGAAGGGAAAGAGAGGACACTGTTATTGGACAGCTAACAGTCAATATCATGCTATATAGACCAGTATTGGTAAATTCCTTCACGTACTCTCCACCTCTCAGGAGTTATTTCCTCTGCTCTGGATTATATTAAGATACATGAGAATTACTAACAACATAATAGAAGCACTGCACAATCCAATAGGGGTTGACAGCCATAGATTTGTTCTAAACTCAATTGCCTCAATGAACCAATTAGATGCTTGGTTTAGTGCCCATATGCTAACATTATTTCGGACAAGTGTTGAGATCATGTGTTAAGTGCCGCCTCCAACAACCCAATGATAGTTATATATGCCTTGTTAGTCAGTATTGTAGGGTATAACCTCATAGGTGCTGCCATCACAAGCCAAAGGTAAACCAAGTAGAGGACATTGTGGCAGATCAGAATCAGGAGGCGGACAAGGTGGCAAGTTGTTGTTTGTACAGGTATGGTGTATGTGCATGTAGAGCCACTGTGAGATCTGACTGCATTAGCCATATTGAGCCAATGAGAACTATAACTCTACCAAGACATGTTACATAACAAGAACATGTGTATTCTATGAACCACACCCAAACCAAATCACACCAAGATTCACAAACACTCTTGCATAATACCCTGTTCAGAGCTACTGTAGTCCTCACAGCAACCATATCAAGCTAACACATCTCTGGTCTAAGTAGCTTACCTATACTACTATATTAGCAATAGTGTGATAAGCAGGAACACCCTCCTGAGAACTAAAACTGTGACTATGAACTACCCTCCTATAAACCATCTTTAACTTTCACATTTCCCTGTTGTATTCAATAGCCTTCAGCTCCCCACAGGCCTGTTGTGTGTGTTTGTGGCATCACATCTAAATTATAAGTATGATTTCATTCTATTTTACCTGTGATGTTAAAAATAAGTTATGCAAAACGGGGCTGCTGAAACGGGAGTTGCGGGGGTGTCCTCCACATTGCCCCGCTCTCTTCACTTCATGGTATAGTGAGCGGGGATTGCGGGGGACATCCCCGCAGCCTTCCATTAAAAAAAAAAAAAGAAAAGAAAAGGACCCTGTGGCGCCAGTTCCCGATCACGGAAGTGAAAGGGAACTGGCTGCAGGAACCCAGAGTGAAGATGAAGGTAAGTGGGGTTTGTTTATGTTGGGGGTGTGGGTGGGGGTGTGCTGAGGGTGTGGGCGGGTGTGTTATGGGTGTGTTCTGTGTGGGTGTGAGTATGTATGTGTGTTTTCATGAGAAAGGTGCAAACTTTTGGTAGTTGGCACCTTTCTCATGGAACGTTTTGCCCGCGGTAGTTTCAACTGCGGGAAAATCACTTGGATTCGCGATAACTTCGTATCCAAATACGATGGGCTTTTATTTTACTTTAATTTCCTTCGTGCTCCTTTACTATGGCCATTCTTAATTTCTCTTATTGCAAGTCTAAGTTACGTTTTTGCCTTCTGAATTGTTGCATCGTATGCGCTCTTAGTGTCATGCGTAGAGTTCCACCTTCCATAATTACTTACATATTTGCGACGCTCGGAGGTTGTATTTTTAATAGCTGCAACTACTTTCTCAAATGCTACTAGCATCTCTTTACGGTCTTCTTTGGATGCAGTGGACATTGAGGGGGTAATTCATAGAATTTAGCGCACAAGTGGCGCACGCAGCGGGCGCACAGTGTGCGCGTGCGAATCTCTGCACCAGCCGTGTGCGCTAAAATCCATTTCCGCGCACAGCGTATTCATGGATTTCAGCTACCAAAACCAGCCGTGGCGCACAGTGGCGCAGCGACCCTGCAGCAGCGCCAGTTACGCCCCCAAGAACGCCCCTCGCGCAGGGAAAAGCCATCAAAATCCCCAATCCAGCACAAAGGGCTGCGCTAACCCTGTACCAGCACAGCAAGCGGGGAACGTGTATTACTGGGGTTTGTGGGAAGTTTCACACGCGATTGGCCCTGTGCGTGTGGGGTACGTGTATTACTGGGGTGCGCGGGAAGTTTCACACCCGATTTCAGCAGGGTACGTGTATTTCAGGGGTGCGCAGGAAGTTTCACACGCAATTTCAGCAGGGTACGTGTATTACTGGGGATAGCGGGAAGTTTCACACGCGATTGGACCTGTGCGAGCGGGGTACGTGTATTACTGGGGTGCACGGGAAGTTTCACACGCAATTTCAGCAGGGAAAGTGCATTACTGGGGTTCGCGGGAAGTTTTACAAGCGATTGGCCCTGTGCGAGCGGGGTATGTATATTACTGGGGTGCGCGGGAAGTTTCACACGCGATTTCAGCAGGGTACGTGTATTTCAGGGGTGCGCGGGAAGTTTCACACGCGATTTCAGCAGGGTATGTGTATTACTGGGGATCGCAGGAAGTTTGACACGCGATTGGCCCTGTGCGAGCGGGGTACGTGTATTACTGGGGTGCGCGGGAAGTTTCACACGTGATTTCAGCAGGGTACGTGTATTTCAGGGGTACGCGGAAAGTTTCACACGCGATTGGCCCTGTGCGAGCGGGGTATGTGTATTACTGGGGTGCGCGGGAAGTTTCACACGCGATTTCAGCAGGGCATGTGTATTTCAGGAGTGCGCGGGAAGATTCACACGCGATTTCAGCAGGGTACGTGTATTTCAGGGGTGCGCAGGAAGTTTCACACGCGATTTCAGCAGGGTACATGTATTACTGGGGTTCGTGGGAAGTTTCACACGTGATTCGCCCTGTGAGAGCGGGGTATGTGTATTACTGGGGTGCGCGGGAAGTTTCACACGCGATTTCAGCAGGGTACGTGTATGTCGGGGGTGCCGGGGAGTCCTACACGTGATTTGGCAGTGTGGGTCCTCCCAGGTATTCCCTGTACACCCTCCACGGCCCCTGCAGGCAGCCCACACCACAGGGGACTACCCTGCACCCCTGGTCATGTCCCACAGGCAGCCCACCCAACATGGGCATGCCCCCCAGCAAAGGCACATGTCTCCTTGCACTACTGATCACCAACTCATGTCCCCTTGCACCCCCACCCCCCAGCAGTGCAGGGCACCTGCCAGCAGGCCCCCACTCATGTCCTCTTGCACCCCCACCCCACAGCAGTGCGGGGCACCTGCCAGCAGGCCCCCACTCATGTCCCCTTGCACCCCCACCCCCCAGCAGTGCGGGGCATCTGCCAGCAGGCCCCCACTCATGTCCCCTTGCACCCCCACCCCCCAGCAGTGCGGGGCACCTGCCAGCAGGCCCCCACTCATGTCCCCCTGCACCCCCACGCCCCTGCATTGCGTGGCACCTGCCAGCAGGCCCCCACTCATGTCCCCTTGCACCCCCACCCCCCAGCAGTGCAGGGCACCTGACAGCAGGCCCCCACTCATGTCTCCTTGCACCCGCACCCCCCAGCAGTGCGGGGCACCTGCCAGCAGGCCCCCACTCATGTCCCACTCATGTCCCCTTGCACCCCCACCCCCCAGCATTGCGGGGCACCTGCCAGCAGGCCCCCACTCATGTCCCCTTGCTCCCCCACCCCCCAGCAGTGCAGGGCACCTGCCAGCAGGCCCCCATACATGTCCCCTTGCACTCCCACCCCCCAGCAGTGCGGGGCACTTGCCAGCAGGCCCCCAAACATGTCCCACTCATGTCCCCTTGCACCCCCACCCCACAGCATTGCGGGGCACCTCCAGCAGGCCCCCACTCATGTCCCCTTGCACCCCCACCCCCCAGCAGTGCAGGGCACCTGCCAGCAGGCCCCCACACATGTCCCCCAAACACCACGCCATGACTATACAGACCCATGGCCCTAATGCCAACCCAAATCCCACCCCTCCACCCCCCAGTGCAAACACCCAACGAACCACTGCCCCCACTCCCTAGTAAATCACCCATTCCATGAGCAAATGTCCTACAGAGCCACACAGTTGCAACACATGACTGTGCCAATGCTCATGGAGACATGCACCAAAATCATCACTGTACACCACACCAATAATGTTGAATAAAGAAATGGATTAAAAAGTATAACAAATGTCAAAATGAAAAGCACACATGCAAATGCAGAAATAATTTTTGAAATAAGAAAAAGAAACTCAAATTCAAGCAAGAAAAGAAATCCAAAACATGAAAAAATATAAGTGGTGCATCCCCAAAGTCCATAGAACGAAATCCAAAGATGCAAAGCATAAAAAAACATTACTCCTTGTGAATATGACTAAAAGAAAGTATATACATGTCCTGAAAATTGAAAAAGAAAGTCTGAAGGGTCCATTATCACAAAAGCAAATGAAACCAACCAAGAACCCTATCTAAAATACAACTATATACAAAAAGTGGAGCAAAGTCCGTGGACTCCAAATCATAATAATAAAGAAATGAAACCTAAACCTAAATAACTATATACAAAGGTGGCGGGCTAGTCCGACGGCTCACTGGTTGATGTCATGGGCCAGGGCATCATCGAACTCCTGTTCAATGGCTTGGAGGTGGGCATGTTCCCTGGCCCCGAGGTCTCGCAGGGATAATGTGGTGTCCAGCTCCAACTCCCTGCGAATACCCTCGAGGCACTCAGCCCGCCTCAGCGCCCTCCGCATGGAGTTCTCCACCCTGACCCTTGTGAGCCATTCCTCCTCTGCCGCTCTGCACCTATCTGCTGGCCCAACCGCTCCCACACGGAAGACACTCCCATTCCAGGGTTCTCCTGCCCTCCGGCCGATGCCTGCCCCCCTGATGTTGATGGCCCCGAGCCATGATGCCTCCCACGTCGAGCCTGCCGCTGCCTCCGACGCAACTGCCTGTGCCAGCACAACGGCATCCAGGCTGATGGAAATCAACCGACGCCGTCGTGCACGTGCCTGCCCGAAGATGCCGTCACATCCTCCATCTGCTGGGGTCCAGTTGCTGGTGTGTCCACCCCTGCCGGACCTCTGACTCCCGACTGTGGCAGGGATGGGATCCCCACCGAGTTGGCTGCGTTGGTTGGGGCAGGTCCACAGGGGGCCCTGGTGGCATCTGGGCCGGAAGACGGCATGGAGAACGACTGGTGCATAGCCTCCACAGAGGAGGAGAGGGTCGCCAGAGTGGCCGACACATGTATGAAACCCCCGACCATGGCCGCTCCCAACTGGGCCACGATGGCATGGTGCTCTTCGTGATGACGTGCATGCTCCCCCCAGGAAGCATGCACGTCATCACGAATGACACCCGTGCACAACGTGACACCAATCAGGACCTTCTCCATACGGCCAGGGGTCCCCTCGTCCGCAGGTGGAGGGGAGTCAGATGGCATGGACATCCCCCCTACCTGCGGACGGGCCTGGGATGGGGCATCCCTGCTGGTGCATGGTGGTGCAGTCACAGTGTCAGGGACAGTGACATGCACAGGCCCCTCCACGGCGACCTGTGCTGCCTCCTGCCCCTGCCCCTGGACTGCACCACTTGCACCAGCAGGGATGCCCCCACCAGGCCCCATGTGTGGCTCAGTAGCGGCCTCCTCCTCCTCTGTGGAAACCACCAACCTGGATGGCTCCACCCCGTCTTCCTCCGTTGCAAGCCCCTGTGGGGGCTCACCCACCCCTTCCGCTGCAGCCGTGGGGGCATCCCTGCCGCTTTGCTCCACAGCGCTGTCTCCGCCCTCTTCTTCACTTGGCGCTGTGTAGAGGGAGACATAGAACACAAGCATCAGGGTACTGTACAATGGTCCCCTAGACAGGAAGCAATAGCAGATGAGTGGCACTGTCAAAGATCACTTCCATCATGTCCCTCCACAACACATGGGTCAGTGCAGGCAAAACACATGCAGTAACAGGCATGGCGCATGCTATGGACATTAGCATACATGTCCAAGGGACTCTTGAAACATACAATGTTGTTTTGGAACTCACATGCATCATGGGTCATGCCTATCACATGCACACACTTCACCGTAGTTTCATCCATCTGGCCTCGTACACCCCAGATACAGTGGATGCAAGGATAACTAGGCTGCATCAATGATTCTGAACATTGTCACAGACATGTGTCATGCATCCATGGCATTCACAACTCACAGACACGCAGGTCAGACACACAGACATGGACACCATACATGTACATGGCATCATCACCCATCCTTCACCCCCACCCATGTCCAGGAACAGAGACTGGCATGCTCTCATGTGTCCATTCCGCATAGGGCTCCCCATGTTGCATTTAAACACACACACCAACCGTGTGCTTCACACATTACTGGTCTCACATGCATGACCATGATGTCCCTGCACATACACATGCGTACATGGCCTATGTCACACATACAGGCAAGTATCAGACAACCAGCACACTGCAACATGCCCTGTCTCACACAGCAATGCTTGGCTACTTACCGCTCGACTCCAGACGGGTCTGTCTCTCAAGGATCTGGGCATGGAGCGCTGGGCGTACGCGTTCCAGGACCCTCATCTGCATGGTACTCATGCTGCCCCGGCCCCCCTCCACGAGGCGCCGGGTCTTTATGAGGGTCCTGGACCTCAAGTCCTCCCAGCGCTTCTTGACTTGCTTGATGTTGCGGGTTGCCACCCCCTCCGCGTTGATGGCAACCACAAAGTCGCCCCAGATCCTGTCCCGTCCTTCCTTGTCGGCGCGTGATGATCCGAAGAGGGCATCATAATGCCCCAGGACAACCTCCACCAGGACACCAACTTCCTTCTGACTGAAGCTGGTGGCCCTCTGCCCCTCTGGCTGGGGGTCGCCAGTGGTCTCAGATGTTGTTTGCCCCGACATGGCGACCCCCGAGGCAGGCGTGGGTGGGCAACTGCGTCCTGGGGCTGGGCTGTGGAGCGATGGTATCCCAGTCGGGAGTCTTCTGTTCCAGCAGGGGTGGGCACCGCAACTGGACCCCTGCAGATGGCTGATGTGCAGGCACCAAATGGCAGGGCACGAGGGCAGCAGGCAGTCAGGCAGCAGCAGATGGCAGGTGGGAGCGTGTTCGGGGCTCTGGGGGGCAGTGATTCGGCCTTTTGGGCAGGAGCCTGGTCTTCCGTGTGTTTTCGTGTGGCCAGCTTGATACGGAGTGATTTGGCACGTGGAAAATGTGCACGTCAGCGTGTGATTTGAGGAAAGGCCCTTAGCGCATAAGCGCGTCTGCACGCATACGCGATTTTATTGGACCAAAGGCCCTTAGCGCGTTAGCACGTCAGCACGCATACGCGATTTCATTGGACCAAAGGCCCTTCAAGCGTAAGCGCGTCTGTGACGTATCGTGCAGAGGCGTTGCCCTGGCAGGGCTTGAAGATCCCATGTGGATTTCCATTGCTCTGTACGTGCTTTCCATGGGGTGTGGTGCGTGCGTTTTCCAGGCGTTGGGGTTCACACGCTATTACTTCACAGCGGGTGGGTGTTGGCTATGCGTTCTTCTACACGCAGACGGTGAGTGGTACCCCGCTCGCCCTAGGCCTATCGTGTGTGAAACTTGCCGCGCACCCCCGTAATACACTTACCCCGCTCAATCGCGTGTGAAACTTCCTGCGAACTCCGTAATACACGTACCCTGCTGAAAACACGGGTAAAACTGTACGCGAACCCCAGGAATACATGTACCCTGCTGAAAACGCGGGTGAAACTGTACGCGAACCCCAGGAATACACATAATCCGCTCAACAGGGCCCTTTCACATGTAAAACTTCACGCTGTACCCCAGAACTACACGGACCCCGCTCGCTAGCACAGGGCCAACATTCCTGGGGTTTGCGTGAATTTTCACCCGCGATAGGCCCTGTGCGAGTGGGGTACGTGTATTTAAGGTGTTCTTGGGAAGTTTCACACGCGATTTAGCTGTCAGAGCGGGGTACGTGAATTTCGGCGGTGCACAGGGAATCCTTCACGTGAATTGGCAGTGTGGGTCCTCCCAGCTGTTCCATCTACACCCTCCACGGCCCCTGCAGGCAGACCACATCACAGGGGACTACCCTGCACCCCTGGTCATGTCCCGCAGGCAGCCCATCCACCATGGCCATGCACCACAGACAAGCCACCTGTCCGCTTGCACCACTGATCACCAACTCATGTCCCCCTTGGACCCCCACCCCCCAGCAGTGCAGGGCACCTGCCAGCAGGCCCCCACTCATGTCCCACTCAGGTCCCCCTGCACCCCCACCCCCCAGCAGTGCGGGGCACCTGCCCGCAGGCCCCCACTCATGTCCCACTCATGTCCCCTTGCACCCCCACCCCTCAGCAGTGCGAGGCACCTGCCAGCAGGCCCCCACTCATGTCCCACTCAGGTCCCCCTGCACCCCCACCCCCCAGCAGTGCGGGGCACCTGCCAGCAGGCCCCCACTCAGGTCCCACTCATGTCCCCCTGCACACCCACCCCCCAGCAGTCAGGGGCACCTGCCAGCAGGCCCCGACACATGTCCCCCAGCCAACACGTCATCACAATCTAGATCCCTGGCCCTTGTGGGCAGCCTCCACATGCCAAACACCCACCCAAGTATTGCATCCACCCACTTAGAAATGCCAATTACATGATACAACCCCAATGACAAGTATGTAAATGAACACATGTCCCTCACATACACACAATGGGCCTCATTACAACCAAGGCGTTAAGGGTTTAACGGCGCCGTTGGCGCCGTTAACCCTTAACGCCTGATTACCATTTTAACGCCTGCTTTTAGCTAACCTGCCTTGGTGCTAATTACGGCACCGTAATTTACGGTGCCGTAATTAGCGCCTTCCCCACTCCCATTATGCCCTATGGGGCAAAAATGGGAATCGGGAAGGGTAAATGGGGAATGGGGATTTACTGCCCCACTCACCTTGAAATGGGGCGGTAAATCCACCATCCACCATGGTGTAAACAGAGTTTACACCATGGTGGTAAAGTAGGGAACTTACCGCCTGGGTTGTAATGAGGCCCAATGGGTGTAAGTGAATGTCAAAACCCATATCATGACATGCATGAAACCAATGAGATGATACTACACATTGAAGTTTGATGAAAAAAATGTATTAAAAGCAACATAAATGGAATTAAAAATAAACAAACGACAATGGGAATTAAAAACGAAAAGCAGCATGTCCGTAAAATAATGAAAAACAACAAATCATAATCCAAAGGAAAGGTGTCCAAAGTCACAGTTCAAAAAAGTAAATCCAAGGGAAAAACAAAACTGAAAACCATTGCTCCATGGGTAAATCCAAAAAAAAAGTATAATCCAACAGTCAACTATATACAGATGAACAATCCAGGGTCCATGATCCCAACTGAAGAAATGAAACCTATCTAAAACTACTACCTAATAAAAAAACTATATACAAAAATGTGGTCCATTGTCCATAAGGTCCAAAATAAATAAAAAAGCAAAGGAAACCTAACACTAACTACATAACTATTTACAAGGGCAGCGGGCTAGTCCGACGGCTCACTTTTGGATGTCCCGGGCCAGGGTATCATCGAACTCCTGCTCGATGTCCCAGAGTGGCGGTCCTCTTCCATGGCCCGAGGGTTCGCAGGGACGATGTCATCTGGAACTCCAGGTCCCTGCGAATGGCCTCGAGGCACTCGGCCCGCCTCAGGGCCCTCCGCATGGAGTTCTCTGCCCTGACCATCGTGAGCCGTGCCTCTTCCACCCGCTGCCGCTCCGCATCTATTGCATGGCCCAACTGCTGCCACACGAAAGACACTTCCCTTCCAGGGTCCTCCTGCCCTCTGGCCGATGCCTGCCCCTCCGATGATAAAGGCCCCGAGTCATCATGGCTCCCACCTTGTTGCTGCTTCTGCTGTGCTGCTGCCTGTGCCCTGGCTCTTGCTGCCTGCACATCCTCCTCCAGTTGGGGTGCAGTTGTTGAGGTGGCCACCCATGCTGGACGTCCGACTCCCGACTGTGGCAGGGATCTGTTGTCCACCAGCCTGGCCGCAGGGTCAGAGGCAGCTCCACAGGGCACCCAGGTGATACATGGGTGGGAAGATGGCATGGAGGACGACTGGGGCATAGGGGGTTCAGTTGAGGAAGGGGTCGGAACAAGGTCCAGGAAACGGAGGAATCCGGCCCTGGTGAGCTGTCCCAGTGGGTCACCGCGGTCAACGAGCCATGCGAGAAGACGTGCAGTCTCCTCATGAAAAGACTGCAGGTCACCTCGCATGGTACGTTGACGCAACGCCACCCCACCCAGGACAGGCTCAACCTAGTGCCGGATAGCCACATCCGCAGGGAGAGGAAGGCCAGTTGGTGTAAGACAATCCCCTCCCCGAGAACGGGTCTGGATGTAGGCATCCCTGCTGGTGCAAGATGATGCAGTGACTGGATCAGGGACAGGATTGCACACAGGCACCCCGCGCGGCGGCATGTGCTGCCTCCTGTCCCTGGTCCTGCACTGCACCACTAGCACCAGTGGCATCCCCACCTCCAGACCCCATCTCTGTCCCTTGCATGGCCTCCTCCTCCACCAAACCCCCCACCAACCTGGATGACTCCATGCCATCTTCCTCCATTGGGCCCTGTGGGGTCTCAGCTGCTGCTTCTGCTGCCGAGGAGTCCAACACCGACCTCCGCCTCTTGGACCTCCCCTCGGCAGCTGTGGCCTGGGACGCGGCACCGGACTCCTCACTCCCCGACGAGATGACAACCTGGGAGGGGAGCCGGGCCTTGCGTCTCCGGCTGGCGGTGCGATCCCTGCCGCTGTGCTCCACAGCACCTTCTCCGCCCTCTTCATCAGTTGACGCTGCAGACAGGGAGAAATAAAACACAAGCATCAGGGCACTGTACAATGGACTCATACACACATGACAGTTCCACATGAGTGGCATTGCCAAACTTCAGACATGGCATCACAATCCCCAACACACATGTCATTTCGGCTCACACACATGAGCTATTCCACAGCCATATTGCAACAGTGTCAGGAAACCAGCTCCCCGTACCGCCAAAGATTGAACTAAACATGCAAGTTCTGAATCCCCGAGATCTTTGGAGCCGAAGCGTCTCTCCTTGCATTTCCAAACCTTTCGACAACGCTGGGGGTTGCCTTGGAAACGCTGGTCGCCTGAGCACGTACGTGCACGTCTACGGCGTGTGCAATGTTCCCCTCACGGTCACGTGACTCTATAAAGCTCCACCCTGACCATAGAACGCTGCTTCTGAATTTTGACTTTTGGAGCTCATCTTGTTGTTACCTCTTGCCTTGAACCACGACCTTGTTTTGTCTTACGGATTGATATTGAACACCCGTAGCCTTGTCTTTTGATTCCTGGTTATCCCTGACCTCGGAACGAACGACCATCCCTCATGTCTTACGCTAGTTTGCCTTGTCGCCTCAGAACTTTTGCACGTCCTGATACACTCTGCCATTCATCTGTTTTGTCCACGGTCCTTTTGCAAGCACAAACTCTCTTCTTCATTCACAAAGGAACTCTTTCCACTTTCGGGATCTCGTCTCACGGAACTTGTTACACGGAACGCTCACTTTGGGAACTTGTCACAAGGAACACATTTATTTTGGTACCTTATCACAGACTTCCATTTCTCTACAGGCGTCCACGTGCCGGCGGGTACCGGTAAAGGTTGGATTGTCCTTATTTTTGGAACCACGCTCCTCGGACGGACTTCCTATCTCTTCTGGTTTTTCCACTTCCACTGCTGGAACACTTCACGGATAAGCACCAAGACTGTTTTCCTGGATATCTCTGGCCCTCAGTTTGACTTGCTATCATTCCCGAGAAGTATCCCTTTACGTGAGTACTTTGGTTTGCTCATTCATTGTTTTCTCTTGTTTGTGTCGTAAACAAGACTCCTGACACTGTGTTCTCTGTCTAGGCAGCTGTTTTCCGACTCACTATAATCTTCCGGGCAATTCCCCTTCCAAAACAGTTCTTTTGTACTATTGGGAGTTGCATTGTCAGGAAGATTTCTACGGCTACACTACGCGCTCAACTGAATCCAGGTCTCGCCACCAGGTCCACGTGGGTGATTCCTCACATATTCAGAAGCCGTATAATTATCCATGATGGAAGCTGCCGACGATCCGTTGGCAGCTTTGGTTCAGTTGGTCGCCGGTTTACGCGCAGATATGACTGGGGCTCATGATGCCACCCAGCGTCGGATCGACGCCCTGCAAGTTAATTTACAGGCAGGTGGTGGTGCAAGTGCCCCTTCTCCTGGTTCTGCCCTTGGGGTAAGCGCTCCTCAACAAGGGAACGCGCCCGTTTACATGACGGCAAAGTTTCCTTTGGCCCCTCCGGAACGGTTCATGGGGGATCCTAAGACGTTCCGTACTTTCATTAACCAATGTAGTCTACATTTCTTATGTGGCTTTTGTGTTATCCTACCTTGGGGGAACTGCAGCGGTCTGGGCTAATCCTTTATTGGAACAGGGTAGCCATCTTTTGTACGATTGCGATGCCCTCATCTCTGCTATGTCTCGTGTTTTTGATACTCGGTACAAGTCCCAAGCCTCTGATCTGGAGCTACTTTCCTTACAACAGGATATGCCATTATTATCCTACTTGGCGAAGTTCAACCAACTGGTAGCAGAGACGGATTGGCCTGAGGCTAAGAAAGGGGCTCTGTTTTATAAGGGTCTTTCAGACTCGCTCAAGGATGTTCTGTCCACTGTCCCCGTGGTTCCTGCCGCTTTTTCTGAGTTGGTGGACCTGGTTCTACAAGTCGATGCACGAAGGGCAGAAGGTAAAGGGGAAAAGAGTCTGGTTCCCTATCCAACACCAGTATCTAGTGATCAAAGCCATGTTACACCTGAGCCTATGCAGATAGGCACCCTCAGGGCTCCTCTGTCATCTGAGGAAAGAGAAACCCGCAGGAAGAATAATTTATGTTATTACTGTGGTTCCTCGGAACATTTCCTGAGACAGTGCCCCAAGAAACCACGTAAACAGGGAAACTCCAAAGCTCGGCAATAGAGAGAGCCCCTTTGTCGAGTCCCACCACTGCGGGCTCTCATACCATGGCTTTGTTTCCCATTACTGTTGACATTTTCGCTCCTTCAATGGTTTCTTGTTCTGTTGATGCAGTATTGGATTCAGGGGCTACTGGGAATTATGTTGATAGTCAGTTTGTTCAGGACTATGGTATTCCTCTGATTTCCAAGCCTTCCCCCGAACTGGTCAATGCCGTTGACGGCACGACTCTGTTAGCAGGGTTGGTTACCGAACAAACAGTAGATCTCCTTATGACTATGTCCTCTGGTCATACCGAAACCATAGCCTTTGATGTCATTACAGCACCCCAGTTCAAACTTATCCTTGGGTTGCCTTGCCTAAAGAAACATAATCAGTTAGTGGATTGGGTTAAAGGGTCGGTATCCTTTCATTCAGAATTCTGTGCTACATCTTGTGGGACATTAGGATCCTCATCTTCGGGACCCAGTACTCATCTATTGGATTCCGCTTTGGTCATTGGAACAGTCATGACTACGGTATTGCCTCAGGAGTACCGAGGTTACAAAGACGTCTTTGATAAGAAAGGCGCTGAGATCCTACCACCACATCGACAGTATGACTGTCCCATCGATTTGGTCCCTAATGCCACAGTACCCTCTGGTCGCGTCTATTCCCTAACCCAGAAGGAGGACGCAGTGCTGAAGGAGTATCTGGACAGATCCTTGGCTTCTGGCTTTATCAGACCATCACGTTCTCCGGCTGCATCGCCTCTCTTCTTTGTCCCAAAAAAAGAAGGTGATTTGCACCCCTGCATCGACTACCGCGCATTGAACGCTATCACCGTTCGTAACCAATACCCAATTCCGCTTATCTCAGTTCTTTTAGACCAATTGAGCTCTTCTACCATCTTCACTAAGTTGGACTTACGGGGCGCTTACAACCTGGTCAGAATGCGGAAGGGTGATGGATGGAAGACGGCTTTTAAAACAAAGTATGGCCTGTATGAATACTTGGTTATGCCGTTTGGCTTATGTAATGCCCCAGCTACGTTTCAATATTTTATCAATGATGTTTTCAGTGATTTACTCAACCAATACGTCATTGTATACCTTGATGATATTCTGATCTACTCCCCCGATTATGATACTCATGTTCAGCATGTCTCCACAGTACTACAAAGGTTACGAGACCATCGTCTCTATGCGAAATTAGAGAAGTGCATTTTCCATTGCAAGCATGTTGAGTTTCTGGGATATGACATCACGAACCATGGAGTTGGTATGAGTGATTCTAAAGTAAGGGCTATACTGGATTGGCTTGCTCCAACATCTATCAAGTCCTTGCAGTCCTTTTTAGGATTTGTGAATTTTTATAGGTGTTTTATACGCTCATTTTCTGCCATTGTGGCCCCCTTGACTGCCCTTACCAGCCCTAAGAACGGATTCAAATGGACGAAGGAAGCACAGACAGCCTTTGACAACCTCAAAACAGCCTTCACCTCCGCACCAGTCCTCCAGCATCCCAAGCCTATGCAACAGTTCTACGTGGAAGCTGATGCTTCGGATCAAGCAGTTGGTGCGGTATTGTCTCAGTATTGTAAGGACACAGGTTTCCTTTATCCTGTGGCGTTTCATTCTAGGAAACTTACCAAATATGAAAAAAACTACACTGTCACCGAGCGTGAACTGTTGTCTGTGCGTGATGCTTTCAAGGTTTGGCGACATCACCTCCTGGGTACTGATACTCCGGTTCAGGTTTACACTGATCACCGTAACCTTCTTGCTATGCAGTCAGTTAAGTGCACCACAGCCAGGCATGCTAGGTGGCACGAGTTCTTTTCACAGTTCAATTTTCAGATTACGTATCGTCCTGGAGCTCTACATTCTAAAGCAGATGCTCTATCTAGGAAGTATGGGGATAATGCCTCTCCCAAGGACTTTGGTGGCTTGGTGTTACCCAATCAGGTCATATGCTCTTGTACCTTGAAGCCTTCGTTAAAGGATTCCATTAGGAAATGGGTATTGGGGAATCCTCCGGAGATAGAACGCTTTAACATGACAATTGTTAACACATTGCCTTATGTCAACGGTCGTCTGTTTCTTCCAGATGTTGATTCCAGACGAACAGCGTTACATTGGGGTCATGACTCTTTGATTTCAGCCCATTCTGGTTTGCGTTAGACCTTGGAGCAACTTAAGAGATGGTGCTGGTGGCCTTCAATGCAGAAAGACATCTCGGATTACATCGCTACCTGCGCCGTTTGTGCCCAGTGTAAATCCACAACTACAAAACCCATGGGATTATTATATCCCCTTCCGGTTCCACGCAAACCATGGACTATGATATCTATGGATTTTATCACAGAACTCCCATCCGTCCAGGGCTTTGATACCATATGGGTGGTGATCGATTCTTTCTCTAAACTGGCCGTCTTTGTCCCATGTCAGGGTCTACCTACGGCACCATTGTTAGTGGATTTGTTTCTGCGCCACGTTTTCCGCTGTTTTGGTCTACCTGACATCATAATATCTGATAGAGGCTCACAATTCACCTCGCGATTTTGGAAACACCTTACCATGTCCCTGGGGGTTGATGCGAGGTACTCTACTGCTTATCATCCGGAAACGGACGGTCAGACAGAAAGATTGAATGCCACTCTTGAGCAGTACCTACGTTGTTTAACTATGCAGCATCAAGAGTCATGGTTGTCGGTGTTAGTGGCTGCCGAGTTTGCTTATAACAACTCAGTTCACACTTCCACCGGTACTTCTCCTTTCTTTGCCTTGTATGGTTACCATCCACGTTCTTTACCTTTGGATCTGCCGGTTTTGTCAGACAATCCCGCAGTTCAGGACAGTCTCAGGGACATTACTATTCTGCATCAACAGGTACATTCTCGTCTGAAAGAAGCCCAAGAACGTTCTAAGAACAACACCGACCGACATAGGTCTTCCGCGCCCGATTATAATCCGGGTATGTTGGTTTGGCTTTCTACCAAGCACATCCGTATTCCCATCAGAAGTTGTTTGAAACCTAGATACGTAGGTCCTTATCGGATCAAGGATGTCGTCAACCAGGCTGCAGTTAGACTGGAACTACCGGACAAATGGAAAATCCATCCGGTTTTTCATGTGTCTCTTTTGAAACCCTGTTCTGAGGGGACAAGGCTCCCCGTTCATCCACCTCCGGTCAGGGTACAGGGTGAGGAAGAGTATGAGGTGAAGGCTATTCTTGCTTCCAAGATTTCCCGAGGTGTTCGGTATTTCCTTATTGACTGGAAAGGTTATGGTCCTGAGGATCGTACCTGGGAACCTGAATCTAATTTGCATGCTCCAGTTCTTTTGGCTCGGTTTCTGGCCTCTTGGGGGGGAGTGCATCTTTGGGGGAGGATACTGTCAGGAAACCAGCTCCCCGTGCCGCCAAAGATTGTACTAAACATGCAAGTTCTGAATCCCCGAGATGTTTGGAGCCGAAGCGTCTCTCCTTGCGTTTCCAAACCTTTCGACAACGCTGGGGGTTGCCTTGGAAACGCTGGTCGCCTGAGCACGTACGTGCACGTCTACAGCGTGTGCAACGTTCCTCTCATGGTCATGTGACTCTATAAAGCTCCGCCCTGACCATAGAACGCTGCTTCTGAATTTTGACTTTTGGCGCTCATCTTGTTGTTACCTCTTGCCTTGAACCACGACCTTGTTTAGTCTTACGGATTGTTATTGAACACCCTTAGCCTTGTCTTTTGATGCCTGGTTATCCCTGACCTCGGAACGAACAACCATCCCTCTTGTCTTACGCTAGTTTGCCTTGTCGCCTCGGAACTTTTGCACGTCCTGATACATTCTACCATTCATCTGTTTTGTCCACGGCCCTTTTGCAAGCACAAACTCTCTTCTTCATCCACAAAGGAACTCTTTCCACTTTCGGGAACTCGTCTCACAGAACTTGTTACACGGAACGCTCACTTTGGGAACTTGTCACAAGGAACACATTTATTTTGGAACCCTATCACAGACTTCCATTTCTCTAGAGGCGTCCGCGTGCCGGCGGGTACAGGTATAGGTTGGATTGTCCTTATTTTTGGAACCACGCTCCTCCGACGGACTTCCTATCTCTTCTGGTTTTTCCACTTCCACTGCTGGAACACTTCACGGACAAGCACCAAGACTGTTTTCCTGGATATCTCTGGCCCTCAGTTTGACTTGCTATCATTCCCCAGAAGTTTCCCTTTACGTGAGTACTTTGGTTTGCTCATTTATTGTTTTCTCTTGTTTGTGCCGTAAACAAGACTCCTGACACTGTGTTCTCTGTCTAGGCAGCTGTTTTCCGACTCACTATAATCTTACGGGCAATTCCCCTTCCAAAACAGTTCTTTGGTACTATTGGGAGTTGCATTGTCAGGAAGATTTCTACTGCTACACTACGCGCTCAACTGAATCCAGGTCTCGCCACCAGGTCCACGTGGGTGATTCCTCACATATTCAGAAGCCGTATAATTATCCATGATGGAAGCTGCCGACGATCCGTTGGCAGCTTTGGTTCAGTTGGTCGCCGGTTTACGCGCAGATATGACTGCGGCTCATGATGCCACCCAGCGTCGGATCGACGCCCTGCAAGTTAATTTACAGGCAGGTGGTGGTGCAAGTGCCCCTTCTCCTGGTTCTGCCCTTGGGGTAAGCGCTCCTCAACAAGGGAACGCGCCCGTTTACATGACGGCAAAGTTTCCTTTGGCCCCTCCGGAACGGTTCATGGGGGATCCTAAGACGTTCCGTACTTTCATTAAACAATGTAGTCTACATTTCTTATGTCGTGTCAGGAAGATTTCTACGGCTACACTACGCGCTCAACTGAATCCAGGTCTCGCCACCAGGTCCACGTGGGTGATTCCTCACAAACAGCCAGCACCATCCATACACATGCAACAGCATGAGCAGCCAAAGGTGAGCCAGACATCACATGAAACACAGGGAGTGCACTACACATGCATACACGCCAACACACTTACATGCATGTGTACATCTCCGCCAACTGTCGCAGTGTTGAGATCGGCATCCATGTCACATCTGCAAATCTCTTTTCCACATATCAGTGTCACATGCATCCATGTTGCATCACTGTCGCACCCTTGTCAAATAGACACACATGCACATGTACACGGTGCACATACATGCGGCTGGAACCAACATCCATGTGTGACACCACAACTATGCCAATTGACATACACAGTAATCCAAACATGTGTGCTCACACATCTGCATTTGGCTTGCATGCTTACCCACACAAACACCAGCCATGTGTCTCACACATGAAAGCACTTTCATGTGTCTGCCTCACAGCCCTGTACATACACATCCATACATGGCCCTATAAAAACACATGTACAACCTGCACACTACTGGCACACCACCACACGCACAGCTTCCAATCAGTATGTATTTACACTTACCGCTCGACTCCAGACGGGTCTGCCTCTCAAGGACCTGGATGTGGAGCGCTGGGCATATGCATTCCAGGACCCTCATCTGATGTTCCGACAGGTGGCCCCGGCGCCCCTTAGCATCCGCTGCCTTCAAGAGGCGCCGGGCCTTGTTGAGGGTCCTGGACCTGAAGTCCTCCCAGCGCTTCTTGACATGTTGGAAGTCGCGGACTGCCACCCCCTCCGCGTTGATGGCAGTCACGATGTCCATCCAGATCCGAGTCCGTCCTTCCTTGTCGGCGCGGGAACTTCTGAAGAGGGCATCATACTGCCCCAGGACTTGCTCCACCAGGACACCAACTTTGGTGGCAGTGAAGCTGGTGGCCCTCTGCCTCTCTGGCTGGGGGTTGCCAGGGGTGCCTGATGGTGTACTGCCCGACATGGCAACCCCAGAGGCAGGAGTGGGTGGGCAACTGGGTCCTGGGGCTGGGCTGTGGAGCAATGGTATCCCAGTCGGGAGTCTTCAGTTCCAGCAGGGGTGGTCACAGCAACTGCACCCCTGGCTGATGTGCAGGCAGCAAATAGCAGGGCACGTGGGCAGCCCCTATGTGTCCTTGAAAGGGTGATCACTGTAATACAAGTCCTGGGTGACATACATTGCATGACATCTCATCAGCCTTCCCATATCAACTGTGGCTCAGTACTGCGTTGCACACATGTTTAGGGTCTGACAATCTGTGTGGGTCACAGGCCTCAGCCTGTTTAATGGCCAATGACTCTGTCCGACTGTTGTAGTGGCTTCTTCACACATGGGCGGCCTCCAGAATTTTCATCATGTGTCCTGCTTACTGTCCCATCATCATTTTCAGTGTTGTCACTTGAATCACATTAAGCTGTTGATGCCAGTCAACATTGCCTGTCAATACACAGGTCTATGGTCAGCCTTTTGTTACCATGCTAGGCATCCCTGCTTTTGTACTTGGGTGGAGGGGTGCTTTGCTTGTAGATATGCTACCCATTGAATGCACAGTGCACGTGATGCCTGAATGTGACCTTGCACTGCCTTCACATTTCCTGACACACACCATGGAGTCCTTGTACATGTAGGTAGTGAGTGACATACACATTTGCTGCACTGCATTGACCCACTTCTATGCAAACTGCCACCTTTCAACAGGTCTGATCACAGAAGCAATTCAAAGTTGACCCAGCATGCATGCCAGGTTCTATTTTGTGTGTCACATGTCTGCCTGATGTGTTTGTTGTCGGTGTGTGTGTGTGTTGTGTGCTTCTGACATGTGTAGTGACCTTTTTTCTCTCTATTTTTCAGGTGATGACGCAATGGAGGCGGAGGATGGTATTGTCATGCCAGACACAGGGTTGTTACCACTACATCAACCGGGCACAAGTGGGGGTCGTGGGGTGGTAGGCCACACAAACCCCCAAGTGCTACAGTCCATCTTGTCTCTGGCTGCCTATGAGTCCAGCCCTGATGACGACTCTGACGTCCATGTCGAGTTGGTTGAGCATCAATTCCATGTGTCAGGGGTGAGTGATTCTGATGTGGACACTCCTCTGTCCGCGACACCTGCACTGAGGGGTCAGACAGTCTTGGTTCCTCGGCCCGTGGTGATCGGGATGCAGGGTTCCCCTCCACACCAGTCACTGATGTGCCTGGGACATCACGTCAACGGGGGCATGTAGTCGTGCAGCCGCGGGCGGTGCCAACACAGTGAGGACACCCAGTCCTTGGGTCCCGCAGGGGTCAAGCCCAGCAACGCGGTCGCCGCGCGCAACCGCAGTATACTGAGTGGGAGCAAGACATGACTGCCAATTTAGAACGGCAGGGGTCAGCAAAGAAGAACATCCCTGAGAGCATGGAGCGTGTGGCCTGATCTGTGCTCCCCCCTGCTAGGCAGGTGCTTTTCCAGCAGCAGGCGGCACGGTCCACGGCCCACTCGCTCAGGCTGGGCATGGCGGCCTCAGACAGGACACGCCAGGCTGAAATGTCGTCTCTGCATCAAGCAATTGCTGCTCATGCAGAGGCGCACATGGATGCCCTGAGGGAGGAGTATGCTTCCCTCAAATCCACTCTGGGTGTCCTTATGATGTCCCAGAGGCAGCGGGCAGAGGAGAGGTTTGCACAGCTTGAGCGTACCATCTCGACTGAGCTACAGGCTTTCCGGGAGGTGCAGCGGTTGTCCAGCCAGGCCTTGCAGGAGGAAATCCGTGTTACACGTGCTACCTTGCAAGAGGAAGCACGTGTATCACGTGAGGTTCTGCATGCAGACCTACGTCACATCGCCACACAGAACCAGGCTCACCCATCCGGCAGACTTGCTGCCGTCGAGGGGCAAGCTGCGGCTAGGCGTGGCCAGGCTACTGTGCCACGTCCTCCTTTCCAGGATGAGCCAGACTCGGACGACCATCTATCTCCCACATAGGTCGGGCTGTGCAGGCCTTGAGCCCCTGGAGGTTTTTTTTTGGCTCAGCATCATCGCATGTGGGTGTTGAGCAGCACCCTGTACCTCCCCCTCCTGGGTGCCTCCCCTCCCCCCGGGTCGTATGTGGCCATTTTTGATTTTTCTTTTAGTTTAGTTAGTTAAGTTTCTGTTTGATAGTTAGTTTAATTAGGTAATGTAGGTTTTTCATAGTTAGTGTAATTAGTTAATATAGTTTAAAATTGCTTGTCTATTGTGCTTTCATGTGACGGTGCAGTGCTTTGTGGCTTTTGAAAGCATCCACTGTCTGTTCCAGCTGGGCCCTTCAGGCTTGTCTTGTGTATGTGTTTGCTGCTTGGGGTCCTTGACTCACATATGCCACTGCTGCCAACCTTATCCATGGGCTCGCAAGAATGGTTCGGTGTAACAGCCTATTACACAAGGGCTTTGGACTGTCATATCTGTGGCATGTCTGGTGCTGTGTAACTTGTGTTAACACCCCTAGTGGGGATGATTGCGGTGTTATTGACCACTGTTCTGCTTTTGCTAGATGGGGTGTTTCATGATTAATGTGTACATTCATTGCTATGCATTGTGTAGTATGTTTCTTATCTTTACTGTGCACATGCTTGTTGCAATTCATGCCGTAGATAGTGTGTTCCACACTTTGGATGTGAAAGACGGACTGATGGTGTGATTTCAGATGTACGTCTCTGACATGGTCCAGTAATGAGATGCCTGAAGAGACACACACAGATGACTCTAAAGCATTAATCATGTGTTTCATGGCCTTTCTGCAGGGGGATGAGCCTCCAGACCACCATTGCCAGCAGACATGGCCCATTGGACATCTGGATTCTGGACACGTTTGGTGGTGCCCACATGCGCATGTGTGCGCAAGCAGAGGCACAGGGATTGCAGACATACATCCTAGAACTGCTGACGTGTTTCAAGGGACTTAGAGAAAAACTGTGGGTTCGCAAGTAAAATCTGTGCGCTAGTAATCACTGGTTGCAGTAAAGATTCTATCAAAAATTGTGAGGTGTCAGCAGCATTACCACCTACGCAGCCAGACCACCCTGGCTGGAACTGAAAACTGGTAGAAGAGAGGGTGAGGTGGAGACGCGCTAGACACTACAGCAATAAGGCACACAAATAATACAGTTGATGTTTTAATTGTAGCAAAAACAGCCGACACGTGTTTCGACACGCTGGTCGGTCTCAAGGCTGAGTAATTAGTAGGTCATGATATAACAACAAAAAAAGAATTACAAATCAAATTAGATACACTCATTAAAAACATCATTGCATAAACAAAAGATGGCGATTGAAATTAGAGCAAAGCAAACATGCCACAACACATTGTATAATACAGAAAATGTTGGCATACCGTGAACCAGGGTTGGAGAGTGGAGCACGCGATGCGGAAGCAGTTGCAAGGATTAGAACAAAGCAAAAGTTGTATAATGAGTATGGTCATTTTTGAAAATGTTCAGCCTGTAAATACAATACTAGGATGATGGTCACATTTAGTGTATACAACACTCAGAGTGCGGGAAAACATGAGGAGGGACGATCCTTTTGGACAGTGCGCAGAGACACCGGAGCCACCAGCCATGCATTGAAAACACCAGTCACTCATTAATCAATAAAGAGAATGTCTTGAAGCAACAAGTAAATGGTCACCAAATGTCCCTTGAGAAGTAAAAAGAAAGTCCTGACAGAAGGAAACTAGAATCCAGAGGGAACAAAATAGTAAATAATCTAAGCTTACCGTACGCCAGACAAATATGTTGATAAATCGTGGTGGGGTAATCCCTAAACAAAATAACCATGGGTGAGCAATAAAGTAACACGCAATAAACGGATCAGATTATTGTGCAGAAATCAAAAACTGGAAGTGAAGATAATCAAATTAACATACCACAAAAAAGGAAGGCGATGTGAGACTCACTCGGACATCGCATGTAGATCACAATCCCTGCCATAATGGGCGTGACAAATATATAACCTCGCAAACAAAAGTAAACGATATTGTATGGGGACTAATTATAAAGGAAACAAAAACAATTGCGCTAGAGCCAGACTGGCAAAGTACTTACTTGTAAATCGAGCGGTCAAGTAACAAGGAAATCCCCGAAAGCAGTCGTCCAGGTGAAAAAGAGGAAAGAAATACGAGATTGCAGCCGACGTCACAGCGGTGACGTTGGCGGCGTCGCACGCATCAGACGTCACGTGAATGACGTCAGATGTAAACAAAAAATGGCATTGGTGGTCTGATGTTAAGTCGGCACAAGGGCCAAGTTACAATAGGTACAAATAGGATCATTAAACGGATGCTAGTACATAGAATGAAAATACTAAAATACGGTCGCAATAACGAGAATAATAGAGAGATAATAATGAATAGTCCCAAAAACAATTTTGAAAAAAGAGCCGTAACGGCATGCAGCACATATTACGGTGAAACCGAGCAACAAAGTGAGAACAAATGCAAGGAACAAAATACCATATATTACAAACGAGTAGAACTGTTATATTACAAGAGTAAGGCATATTAGCCAGAATTGAAAAAAAAACAAAACAGACTAGAGGTACAAGGTGCTGGTGCCCGCAAGCGAGGTTTAGTGGCTCCGGCGTAGTGCAACTCCATTCACCAATTAGGACATACGGTTCATTGTAAAATAGACACGGAGATGTTATAAAAAAACAGACATCTCATTATCAGTATTGAGACCCCGTGTGGTGCAACGTAATAAACAAATAAGTTTAGCCTCCATTTGGCGTAGTTTCAATTGAAGATTGCTACCCCTTTTCCCCTTATGTGCCTTCATCAAGCCAATGAAACGTAAATCTTCAATATTATCCAGCTGGTGTTCCAATTGACAATGAACAGCCAAAGGTGATTTAGGTTCAGGCATCCTTAGGCTGGACAAATGTTCCCTTATTCGAATACGAAGTTGGCGGATAGTGCTGCCCACATACAATTTCTCACAAGTACAAACAATGCCATAGACCACATGGGTAGTTTTGCAGTTAATGAAATCACGTATATCAATTTGTGATCCAAATTTGTCACAGAAGATTTTGCATTTTGTGACAGCCCAAGGACATTGGTTACAATGGCCACATTTGTGAAAACCAACCGGCTGTTGTAGCCAAGTTGAGGTAGTTGGTTGTTTACTAAAAAAGGAAGGACTCACTAGATTTTTAATCGTGGGAGCTCTGGTGAAAGTAAATTTTGGTTTAGGTGTCAAGTAAGGTTGTAGATCTTTGTCCAGTCTTAGAATGTGCCAATGTTTGGAAACCATTTTGTACAAAAGGGAAGAATCATCCGTGAACGGTGTAATTAGAGAAATATATGGGGGATGTTCTTTTGACCTGGTCACATTAGTCAAGAGGTCATGTTGGTCAATTTGGGTAAATTTAGAGTACGCTTTATGAATAACAGTACTCTTTTACCCTCGGTTGAGGAATCGCTGATTGAGAATATTACATTCTCTGTCAAAGTCTTTAGGTAAGGAACAATTACGTTTGGCCCTATGGAATTCGCCCATTGGGATATTATTAATAGTGGTGCGTTGATGGTTGATCTGAGCAGCCAAGATTGAATTCACTTCAGTAGGTTTTCTGAAAGTACTAGTGTATACATTATTACCTTCTAGAAAAATATGTAAGTCAAGAAAGTCAATTTGACATGGGTTACAAAGGCCAGTGAGGCTGATTCCAAATCCATTAGTATTAGCATGACATAGAAAAGCAGTAAAGGAGTCTTCAGAACCCTTCCAAATCAGAAAAATATGGTCAATGTAACGGCGCCACATCACAATGTTTGACACAAATTGCACTTGATTTAGTATATGCGTTTCTTCGTAGAAAGCCATGAAAAGATTAGCCAAAGAGGGTGCAAACTTGGCACGCAGGCCACACCCCTCACCTGCAAATAAAACTGGTCATTGAAAATGAACATATTGTTCGCAAGTACAAATTGCAGAAATTGTTTAAGCATAAGAACATGATCAGAATAAGATGCTGAGGTGTTCATAAACACATAATAAATGGTTTGCAGAGCTAAGTCATGATTGATATTAGTATAGAGTGCCACCACATCAATTGTTGCCAACAAATAATCTGATTCCCAAGTAATAGTTTGCAAGAATTGTAAAATGTGAGTACTGTCACGGATATAAGATGACATTTGTACAACAAAAGATTTAAGAGCCACGTCCAGATATTTCAAAAGACTTTCATTAGCCCAATCGATACTACTCATGATGGGCCGTACCTCAGGTAAGGTTTCAAAAGTTTTATGTATCTTTGGAAGAAAGTACATGGTCGGTGTAGTAGGGTCAGTATTGGATAAAAAGTGTTTCTCATCATCAGTTAGAAAACCTCTGTGATACCAAGTTTCAATTAATTCAAGAAGCTCTGTGACCACACGTTTGGTAGGGTTGGATTTAAGAACTTCATAGCAGCAAGGGGTATGTAAATGTTTACAGCCCATAGTAATATAGTCAGAGGTATTAAGAATAACAATATTACCCCCTTTATCTGCCTCTTTGATAACAATGGCGGGATCGTCCGCTAAATTTTTCAAAGCTTTCCTTTGATTGGTAGTGAGGTTACTTCTCTTATGTGGGTTAGTCTGTTTGTCCAAATACGCATGGATATCTTGTGTCGGTGCCTGATTAAAAGTTTCAATGACATTGTCTGCAGAAAGTTGGGGGTAAATTTAGACTTGGATTTAAGTTCTTTAAGATTCAAATGAAGTGTGTTAATGCTTAAATCTTGGGCGACATTGGATGATTGTGAACAGACCTCATGGTCTAGGGTGACCAAAGTCTCAATAACATTTAGATCACCAATGGTGAAGGAACTAGGGGGATCAGTTTTAGGCTTAGGATTATACATTGTAACTTGATTGGCAAAACATTTTTTAATCTTTAATTTCCTCAAGAATTTGAATAAGTCAACTTGAAAATTCACAAAGTTAGTACCAATACTAGGAGAAAAAGATGAGCCTTTATTAAGTGCAGAATTCTCATCATGCGATAAAGGACGGTCATACAGGTTAATCACTAAGTCTGGATCACCTATAGACCCAAACGTTTCTTTGAGCGAGTCAAGATCTCTGGACGAGTCATGTCCTCGTCTGAGCTTCCGCTTCCGCTGCCGTTTACCCCACCCTCCTGCCCCTGGTGTGCTTGGCATGGTTGGAGTAAACACAGTTGGATTTTTGGTAAATCTGACTTGTTTGGTGTTGGCGAATCTGACATTGCCCTTTTTGTAGCGCCTGATTTCGCCCAAAAAAAGTTTCCCCTTCAAATTTAGGATTTAGGATAAAGGGGGTAATATTTTTATTCTTAATACCTCTGACTATATTACTATGGGCTGTAAACATTTACATACCCCTCGCTGCTATGAAGTTTTTAAATCCAACCCAACCAAGCGTGTGGTCACAGAGCTTCTTGAATTAATTGAAACTTGGTATCGCAGAGGTTTTCTAACTGATGATGAGAAACATTTTTTATCCAATACTGACCCTACTACACCGACCATGTACTTTCTTCCAAAGATACATAAAACTTTTGAGACCTTACCTGAGGTACGGCCCATCATGAGTGGTATCGATTGGGCTACTGAAAGTCTTTCGAAATATCTGGACGAGGTTCTTAAACCTTTTGTTGTACAAATGTCATTTTATATCCGTGACAGTACTCACATTTTACAATCCTTGCAAACTATTACTTGGGAATCAGGCTATTTGTTGGCAGCAATTGATGTGGTGGCACTCTACTAATATCAATCATGACTTAGCTTTGCAAACCATTGATTATGTGTTTAGGAACACCTCAGCATCTTATTCTGATCATGTTCTTATGCTTAAACAATTTCTGCAATTTGTACTTGCAAACAATATGTTCATTTTCAATGACCAGTTTTATTTGCAGGTGAGGGGTGTGGCCATGGGTGCCAGGTTTGCACCCTCTTTGGCTAATCTTTTCATGGCTTTCTACGAAGAAACGCATATACTTAATCAAGTGCAATTTGTGTCAAACATTGCGATGTGGCGCTGTTACATTGACGATATTTTTCTGATTTGGAAGGGTTCTGAAGACTCCTTTACTGCTTTTCTATGTCATGCTAATACTAATGGATTTGGAATCAGCCTCACTGGCCTTTATAACCCATGTCAAATTGACTTTCTTGACTTACATATTTTTCTAGAAGGTAATAATATATACACTAGTACTTTCAGAAAACCTACTGAAGTGAATTCAATCTTGGCTGCTCAGAGCAACCATCAACGCGCCACTATTAATAATATCCCTATGGGCGAATTCCATAGGGCCAGACGTAATTGTTCCTTACCTAAAGACTTTGACAGAGAATGTAATATTCTCAATCAGTGATTCCTCAACCGAGGGTACAAGAGTACTGTTATTCATAAAGCGTACTCTAAATGTACCCAAATTGACCAACATGACCTCTTGACTAATGTGACCAGGTCAAAAGAACATCCCCCATATATTTCTCTAATTACACCGTTCACGGATGATTCTTCCCTTTTGTACAAAATGGTTTCCAAACATTGGCACATTCTAAGACTGGACAAAGATCTACAACCTTACTTGACACCTAAACCAAAATTTACTTTCACCAGAGCTCCCACGATTAAAAATCTAGTGAGTCCTTCCTTTTTTAGTAAACAACCAACTACCTCTACTTGGCAACAACAGCCGGTTGGTTTTCACAAATGTGGCCATTGTAACCAATGTCCTTGGGCTGTCACCAAATGCAAAATCTTCTGTGACAAATTTGGATCACAAATTGATATACGTGATTTCATTAACTGCAAAACCACCCATGTGGTCTATGCCATTGTTTGTACTTGTGAAAAATTGTATGTGGGCAGCACTATCCGCCAACTTCGTATTCGAATAAGGGAACATTTGTCCAGCCTAAGGATGCCTGAACCTAAATCACCTTTGGCTGTTCATTGTCAATTGGAACACCAGCTGGATAATATTGAAGATTTACGTTTCATTGGCTTGATGAAGGCACATAAGGGGAAAAGGGGTGGCAATCTTCAATTGAAACTACGCCTAATGGAGGCTAAACTTATTTGTTTATTACGTTGCACCACACGGGGTCTCAATACTGATAATGAGATGTCTGTTTTTTTATAACATCTCCGTGTCTATTTTACAATGAACCGTATGTCCTAATTGGTGAATGGAGTGCACTATGCCGGAGCCACTAAACCTCGCTTGCGGGCACCAGCACCTTGTACCTCTAGTCTGTTTTGTTTTATTTTCAATTCTGGCTAATATGCCTTACTCTTGTAATATAACAGTTCTACTTGTTTGTAATATATGGTATTTTGTTCCTTGCATTTGTTCTCACTTTGTTGCTCGGCTTCACCGTAATATGTGCTGCATGCTGGTACGCCTCTTTTTTCAAAATTGTTTTTGGGACTATTCATTATTATCTCTCTATTATTCTCGTTATTGCAACGGTATTTTAGTATCTTCATTCTATGTAATAGCATCCGTTTAATGATCCTATTTGTACCTATTGTAACTTGGCCCTTGTGCCGACTTAACATCAGACCACCAATGCCAATTTTTGTTTACATCTGACGTCATTCACGCGACATCCAATGCGTGCGACTCCGCCAAAGTCACCGCTGTGACGTCGGCTGCAATCTCGTATTTCTTTCCTCTTTTTCACCTGGATGACTGCTTTCAGGGATTTTCTTGTTACTTGACCACTCGATTTACGAGTAAGTACTTTGCCAGTCTGGCTCTAGCGCAATTGTTTTTGTTTCCTTTATAATTAGTACCCTTACGATATCGTTTACTTTTGTTTCCAAGGTAATATATTTGTCACGGCCATTACGGCAGGGATTGTGATCTACATGCGATGTCCGAGTGAGTCTCACATCGCCTTCCTTTTTTGTGGTATGTTAATTTGATTATCTTCACTTCCAGTTTTTGATTTCTGCACAATAATCTGATCCGTTTATTGCATGTTACTTTATTGCTCACCCATGGTTATTTTGTTTAGGGATTACCCCACCACGATTTATCAACATATTTGTCTCGCGTACGGTAAGCTTAGACTATTTACTATTTTGTTCCCTCTGGACTCTAGTTTCCTTCTGTCAGGACTTTCTTTTTACTTCTCAAGGGACATTTGGTGACCATTTACTTGTTGCTTCAAGACATTCTCTTTATTGATTAATGAGTGACTGGTGTTTTCAATGCGTGGCTGGTGGCTCCGGTGTCTCTGTGCACTGTCCAAAAGGATCGCCCCTCCTCATGTTTTCCCGCACTCTGAGTGTTGTATACACTAAATGTGACCATCATTCTAGTATTTTATTTACAGGCTGAACATTTTCAAAAATGACCATACTCATTATACAACTTTTGCTTTGTTCTAATCCTTGCAACTGCTTCCGCCTCGCGTGCTGCACTCTCCAACCCTGGTTCACGGTATGCCAACAATTTTTGTATTATAAAATGTGTTGTGGCATGTTTGCTTTGCTCTAATTTCAATCGCCATCTTTTGTTTATGCGATGATGTTTTTAATGTGTGTATCTAATTTGATTTGTAATTCTTTTTTTGTTGTTATATCATGACCTACTAATTACTCAGCCTTGAGAACGACCAGCGTGCCGAAACACGTGTCGGCTGTTTTTGCTACAATGAAAACATCAACTTTATTATTTGTGTGCCTTATTGCTGTAGTGTCTTGCGCGTCTCCACCTCACCCTCTCTTCTACAGTGTTTCAAGGGACTCCAGGCAAGGTGAGCAGCACAGGGGGGCCACAAGACAGCAAAGCTTCCACCAGGCCAGTTGCACATGCATGCTTGGTAGCAGCACTGACGGTGGGCTTGGACCTATATTGGTGTTGAAGCGCACAATACAGCTCAGATGTGTTGGTGGACTGATGGCTAGTTGATTGTAAGGTTGTCTGGGGCACCTGCAGGGGCAGTGGCACATACCCTCCCGTCCACCATGGGCTATTGAGGCACTTGTATCGCCCATGTAGCCTTCCGGGACATGGAAAGGAGCAGCTCACAGGGACATACAGCAAGGGACAGACTCATTTCATTTCCATGTACATTTTGAAACATGCACTGCCTACTTTGTTTCGGTCATGGTGGAACACAACTTGTTCTGAAGTCATACCTTGCTATATGCGTCTGTCTGCTTACCGAGGGAACATTGCATGTTGTGTGAATCATGACACATTGGTGTTCCATTTGCCACACACCCACCGGTGGCTGACTTACTGCATTGACTGTGTATGACCCATCACAGGGGTAATGTTACATATGGGTACGAAGCATCCACACCAGATTGTCTGTTTGTAGAGTAGTTTGTTGCTATGGGGCATATTTGGTGGTGTGTTTGTGTGTTATGGGCACGCACAGATTATTAACTGTGGCTCTCTTTGCAGCATTGAAGTCCTCCTGTAACCGGATCTGAGAGTGCGCAGGCAGGAGGCCAGCACTCAAAACCAGAGCTGAGTGTCTTGTTGTTTTTCTTTCAAACTGCTCTGCATAGGCTTGCTGGGGAGTGCACTAATGCATGGATGAATGTGTAATTTAATTTGGTATGTTTTTTTTTTTCCTAATCACCCCGAGTCCTATCCAATTCTAAACCCTGTACCCTCTACTCGGTGTTCCTGCTTCCCGTACCTATCCAACCAACGTTCCCTAACCCTCTTTCCCCGCTGGGGTTGCGGATGCCTGTGTAAGCCCCAAGCTTGCAGGGGCCAAAACCCTAGAGGGGGTGGTTGGTTCGTGCCACTCCTAAGCCTGGACTCCGGAAGACCCTTACAATGATGTACAAGTTTGTTAGGATTGTGTATGTGTTAATGCAGGTAGTACATTTTTGTGCATTCCCTACTTTCACGTGTCATCCCTCCTCTCCTCTTCTGCCACTCATTCCAGTTATCCAGTATGCCAACGCCTGTCCCGACTGCATATCCCTGACCCTCCTTCCCCACCAGGGTCTCAGAGGCCTGTGTGAGTTTGACCTTGCAGGCACCCAGGCCACGGTGGGGGTGGTTGGTTCGTGCCACTCCTGCGCCTGTACACGGGAGCTGTGACAGTACACATCCGTTCGTGGTGCATCATTCTATGTTATGTACCACACATGGTTCACATCCTGTTGTGACATTGTTTTAATGTGCTACCTTGGTTGTTACATCATTGTGGTAGTACTTGGCCTTTGTGAGGTACTGCTACTTCAAGTCATCTACTGGAGGCCTTTCTGGTTCGTTTTTCTGCCTTGGATTTTGTGCTTTTGCAAATCAAGGTGGACTCTGAGGGTGCAGGCAACTTTTTACACACAAGGTGGGAGATGGTGACGAAGGGGAAGGGTGATCCTGTGGCCAGGTGAAATTGAGGGTTGAAGGCTCCATGACCCAGGTGCAGTTGTTCAGTTGGTCATGGTGATTTGTGAGGGAGAGGGGGTGTTTTGTTGTTGATAGTTGCCTTGCCCTGCAGTGTGATGGGGACCCTGACATTGTAATTGTGGTATCCTATGTTCATGATGTGTTCTGCTGATCAATGCCTGTTCATGTCTTGCGTTTACCTTTCAGGTGTGAGGGGATAGTTGTGGTTTGACATGCTGGGGTGCACACATGGTGAATGTTCACATGTGATGTGCAGAGGACACTGATGGTCACTTGATTGCACATGCATATGTTGAGTGCATGTCCTTACTGACCCACACATTCGCACTGTGATGCACTAAATGTACAACCACCCTTGGATATCCACATGTACACTCTGTTTGCCTTCTGCTGCCCACTGTGTCCCTGCAGCACATGTTCTGTGACCAATTATGGATCCTGTACATGCCTAATTTGCTTTTTGATGTGGTTTGTCGCTTAGATGTGATGCTCAGGGTGTGCTTCACACACAATGGCTGTTCACTGTGCTGTGCGCTGAGCAGTGTGTTGCAGGAGTTGGACACAGCACACAGAAGCTGCAGTGTTGATTTTGCAATGCACAATGTGCATGTAGACAGGCATTCATTGTTATGTTACGGCTACAACTTTTGTAATACATTTGGGAATGACTTATTTTGGGTGGGAGGTTGTTGGTCAGTCATTTCATCTGATTCCATGTCAGGCATCATTGTCTGATGCCAATGTACATTTTTCACATGGCAATGTGTACCTTATTGGTACTGTGTTGGTGTATGGCTATTGCTTGCCATGTCATGTTGTGGTTTGGGAGGGTTTGAGTGACATAACAGTGATGGTCATGGCCTGTTTCGCAGGTGTGTGTGATTCACACCTTGCATGTCAGGGTCAGCCGCTTCTCGAAGCAACGAGCTGGGGGTAGAACTCTCTCCGCGGCAGCGGCCTCCCTCTGGAACAGCCTTCCTGCCTCCCTGGAACTTGAGAACCATCTCCGGTTCCGGAAGCACCTCAAAACCTTCCTCTTTGCTTCTGTTTTCTCTCTCCCTCTCCCTTGCTAAATTCTTCACGAAACTGCACTGAATCTGCAACTGGGCCACTCTCACCAACCTCGGTCCCTGGCCCAGCCACTCTCCACTTGCACTGCCTCCCTGGCAACCCCTGCACTGCGGGACTGTCTATCTATCCCTACAGCCCACCCTTCCCAGCACTTGTCTGCACTTACCTTTGCACTTGCCACCAGCTGGCCTATTTATTTATTTTTTATTCTACTTACCCTGTACTGCACTCCCCCCTCCCCTTCCCCTTGTACTTTTCCCTTCCCCCTACCCCTGCACTTGCACAATCTAAATGACACCTGGCCTAGTAGGATCGTTGTCTGTCTTCCCTTCTTCCCCCCTCCCTGCCTCGTCGCACCTTGAAACACTTGTGTATAGGCACGTTACAAATGCCATATCATCTCATAGTATATCATATGTGTGCCTTTTGGTCACACAGGATAGCTTGTGTTTAAGTAGCTAGGGATGCACACAATGTGGCACTTCCATGGCAACAATCTCAGGGTGGTAAGGTTGTGACAGTTGACTGTCTCTTTGTCATCATCGATTGTCACCTGGTATGTGCCAGGTCTGTGTGCACTCCGCAGGGGTGGGAGTTTAGGTGAAAAATGTGGCCACAAGCTGGGTCCGGGCTTCCTCGCCATGTGCCCTGTCCCCTCCCATGGGCAGCGCCTGTGCCTGTGGTTGGGGATGTGGGGGCACCACCATGTCCACCGGCACGCCCTGCCGTGTTGCAACATTGTGCAGGACACATGCTGCCACAATGATCCTGCACACTACTGCGGTTGCATAGAGAAGCTGCCCGCCAGAGCGGTCAAGGGAGCGGAAGCGTGACTTGAGCACTCCGAATGTGCGCTCCACTATGGCCCTGGTTGCAATATGGGCGGCATTGTATCTTACCTGGGGTGGTGTGGTGGGGTTCCGGATTGGCGTCATCATGTGGTTGCTCAGAGGGTAGGCACTGTCCCCTGGGGAGGTGTAAAAGGTTGTGATTATTGGGGTTTGTGTATTTGTGTGTGTCATGCATGCATGCGCAAGGGCATTTGTACTCACCTAGGAGCCATGTGTCGCCATGCTGCCCAGCTTCCAGGGCCCGGCTCAGGGCAGACATTCTGTATATGAAACTGTCATGGGTGGAGCCTGGGTAGTTTGCATAGACAGAGGTGATGATTCCCTTTGCATTGCATACCACCTGTACATTGATGGAATGCCAGTGCTTGCGGTTTCAGTAGATGTGCTCAGTGGCCCTAGGTGGACGTAGGGCCACATGGGTGCAATCTATGGCACCGAGCACTTTGGGGAAGTGTGCCACCCTGTAAAAATCCAGGACAATGGCCTGCCTTTCTGCGGGTGTTCTGGGCATGTATATGTGCCTGCGGACTGAGGAGCGCGCTGTCATGATTGCCAAGACCTGGTGTAGGCAGCGTGACTGCGTGGCCTGTGAGACCACCCCCACTATGGCAGTAGTCCGCTGAAATGACCCAGTGGCAAAAAAATGCAGGACATTGAGCTCCTTCTCCAAGGGGCTCAATGCTTTGGAGCAAAGGGTGGGGGATGTAAGGTCATCTTCCCACTCCCTGACCAGGTCTAGGATGATATGGGGTGGAAACCTATACCTGCCATAGACCTGGTCGTCAGGCATTCCAAAAAGGCTTGTCCGTGGTGCGAAAATGCGTACCCTGGCTATTCTCCTCCTCCTGCGGTGTCCCACGATCAGTGCTGCGACAAATGGGGCATTCATCGTAGCTGTATATAGGTGTTTGTTGTTTGCGCGCACTACTGTGCGCGGGGACGCTTCCGCCTGCCTTCGTGTGGTGGACGCGTTGACGCCTGTGTGCGTCTTTTGCCATGGGCAGGTTTCCCGTATTCGAATCCATGAATACGGGTTGTTCGCGTGCGTGTGGGCGTTCCGTGTAGTTCCCTGCAGTACTTCCCCAGTTATGCCTTCTTTTTCACGCGTTATTCCCCATTCCGCGTGTTACGCCCACTGTTCCGCCCACTTTGGTTGTGTGCGCCGTGCTATGTGCGCTTTTGCTGTGCGCATAGCGCACGCCGTTTGGTGGAGTGTGTGCCAGCGTGCGCCATGCAAGGATTTTGCGCACAGACAGCGGGAAACACGCGCAGTGTCTTCCTTGAATCGCACGCGTGCGCGTGCGCTGGGTTTCTCACGCTTGCGCCACCTTGCGCCAGCTTGCGCTGGGATTTTCGGCGCACGTTTGTTACATGAATCGACCCCACAGTCATTAAATTTCACAAGCTCTAGGTCAGCAATACATTTGGCCTTTTCTAATTTCATTGGGTTCCATATTATTCGATTATTGCCATTATTAATGGCTATATTGCCATTTAATTGATTGTCACATATTGAATGTTTCGCTGGAATCAATAAGAGCAAGGGAAGATGATCACTTTCTTACTGGCAGCCTTTTGCCATGTCTATGATCACAGTTTGTGCACTTTCATTGGCGAAAATATAATCTATAGTGGACATGCTCACACCACTAACTATGGTAGCACTCAGGTTAGAATCACTTTTTGTGTTGCCATTTAGCATTTTAAGCTGATGTTTAAGAAATAGCTTGGCCCAGGGTTTACCAGTCGAGTTAGAGGTGGGTTCTGTTGGTCCAGATATTTGCATTTCACAGATCTTATCAGCATCAAATCTAAGTTGGGCATTCAAATCTCCAAGAATGATGATCAGTAATATAGTGTTATACTCCTTCAATATACTTGTTATCATGGTTATATTTTCTTTATTGTGCAAACCATTGGGAGGATTGTAAACATTCACTATCAGGACACTCGAGATTGTTAGTTGTGTAGTGTTTGCCACTATTGCTAAGACCACTGGAATAGACAGTACACTTTTCTGTAGTGTCCATGGATGTCAACAATCCCCGTTTTGGTCGGCCTCTTTCAGCCTTGGTGGCTAAACTTTGTATGGTCTTGTGAACATCAATTTCACATTCGGTATAAAGCCATGTTTCCTGAAGAGTTATTATAGTGGCATGCTGAACAAACTCAAGTAAACCGTTTTCTGCCACATAGTGAAAATTTCTACGTGTGTTCCATGATATGATTATGTCGGTGTCATCGAGACCGCGTCTTAAGATACCGCTTTAATTCTAGCGGTAGCCACTGCCAGTATCCCACAAGCAGGATTTCTCCCTTTTCCGGCGGCTTTATGATATTTTTGGAGTCGTTAAGGCACATTATAGGATTATCTTTTTTAATAGCTTTTACACTTTTTTCAAACAGGTTGCGTGCACTATCCTGCACTTTGTTTTTATTCATATAGATCCCAGGGAGATTTAATTATTTGGTTTTCGGCATCCCAGCCGCTCTACATGTATATCCTAATTTACCAAATAACTCACTGTGTGCTAAGATATATTCATGTGTCACAAGATCAGCACACCATACATTAGTAATAGTTTTATTAGAGGTAACTAGTTGGTCAACAATTTTAAGATCTTTTGATGCTACCATCCGAAGTGGGACTATAGCTCTACACAGTTCTAATATGGCTTTTCGATTCAATATGACTATTTCTTTTACCGTCTCATTTGTTCCAAATTGAAGCGCATTAATCAGATTGGTACGTTCTCTATTGTATATATTTGGGGTGTTTACTATATCATCCTGATCCGGTTCAGAGAAGCTAACTGATTTAGCTGTGCTTTTCGTGATATCTATAGATGGTTGTTTAGGTAACTGGGTAGGAGTATCTGTTAGATATATTTGTTCATCAAATATTCTTAAGGTTTTTTTACTTTAAGGTCTTTTAGAACTCCATCAGCTATCCCTTTTTCGTTTTTTGCTATACAGTTCTTTTTCTAGTTCAGTTTCTTAGTGTCTTCCCACTTTTCATCAGGACATTCTATCTTTTACTGATCAGAGTCTACTGGGAATTGTCTTATATCAGATGTTTTAGACATTTTTTTACTATTGCCTTTTACAATGCCTTTTTTGTCAGTCTCTGGTTTTTCGTGTATAAGCACAGTATGTAGGCCTCTAAAATTAGGTTATTTCAACATAGGCAAAGGCTTAGGTGTAATTACCTCTTTCATTGTGATTTGTGCCTCATTGTCAAGTACCACATTATCTATAATGTCCATCAATTTTCTATTAACTATGCACCCATTGCTATTTTTACTGTGCGCTTGTCTCTTATTATACATAATTGCTTGACATAACTTTTTCTTCCTCCTTTTTATCGTTCATTTTTATTATTCTTATTACTATTTTTATCTGCTTTGGTTCTATTTTCCTCATACTGGATGTTATCCTCACCGTCTGTGGAGGAAAGCTGTATGGGTCCAGTTTGTTCTGCGGTGTTTATTCTGTCTTGCAACACTGTTCGATTTGTTTTCTCAGTGTTGGTACTACTGTCTTTCAAAATCTTTCTACCTTTGTTTATGCTCTTATTTAGTAAAACTGCATGAATATCTAGTTTCCGTTCTATATTTTCACTTTTTTCCACCAACGTGGTTAGCACGTTTTCTAGTGCATCAGAATACTCAGACATGTTCATGCTCTTAAAGCTTACATTGGAGGATAGTTCTTTGTCACTTGCATGGTTAGAGCTGTTAGAGATACTAATAGGGGTGTGGTCATCAGTCAGTCCTACATATTTATCTGTTTGTTACCTCACAAGCTATCCTGTGATGGCATCTACCGTCACTCTATCATTATTATTATGAATATATTCTTCATTCGAGAGCCGCCAGGATGTAATTTCATTTGTTGAATGGGGAGTGTCAATTACACTTATTCCGCTTTCTAAATCATCCGCAAATGGTATATAATACTTCAAAATATCTTGTCTTATTGCTGCCATTTTCATATTGATTTTTGCCATGTCATTAAAAGCGAGAGCCCTCATTGTATTTTCATGGTCGCCTAGTGCGGAATGTTCATTCACTTCTGATACTATGGGCCTCATTACGACCCAGGCGGTAAGTTACCGCCTGGGCCGTGACTTTACCACCATGGCGTAAACTATGTTTACGCCATGGTGGTTGGCGGATTTACCGCCCCATTCCGACCTAGGCGGGGCGGTAAGTCCCCAATCCCCATTTACCCTTCCCCATTCCCATTTTTGCCCCATAGGGCATAATGGGAGTGGGGAAGGCGTTAATTACGCCACCGTAAATTACGGTGGCGTAATTAACTCCATGGTCCCTTAGCGCCATGGATTTTAACACCTGCTAAAAGCAGGTGTTAAAAGCACCATGGCGCTAGGGGACCTCGTACTCAGGCGGTAAGGGTCGGGGCTGTTAACGCTGCCGTAAACCCCTTACCGCCTGAGTTGTAATGAGGCCCTATCTCACTTGCAGTTTTCAGTATATTCTGTACGCCATCTTGTATTCCCTCCCCGCTCCCACCGTCATTCACTATGCACACTGATATCACTTTCATGGATTTTATCAAGTAGTTCAGTGGCAGTTTTGTTACATAGGGGTGTAGTAGTAATAGGGCACTGAAGTACCTGCATATTCAGTTTGGAATCTATACAACGCAAGCTGCTACATATATCATTCATTAGCTCCTTGAATGTCAGGTTGAAAACCTCTTTTTGCAGAGCACTCGTTTCATTCTCTTGGAGAAACTAGTCATGTTCGCTATTTCAGAGTCTGGTAACAGCCCTGTGTGACTTTTTGTTTTGGTGTGCACAAACTCTTGCAGCACAGGTCGTATGGTTAGTTAGAGGCTTTCTTACTATATTCATCCGAGGTAAAGGCTTACCTGTTCCAGCCGATACTACGGGGACAGCAGACCTCAATTCCATTTGGGGCTATGCACGCTGTTTGCTGGTCACGGCTCAGCGTTGCACAAGCTCTGTGAGTCTGCGAACAGCAAACACCTACTTAGCAAGCTTCTTGCCAAAGCGCGCGCCCAATGGCGCGCGGGCTCTGAGTAATTTAGTCTTCCTCTGCAGGGGGGCAGGGCTTCTTAAAAATTATGCCTACAATATATAAAAATACTAAATTAGAAAGGGTTTACACATTAGCCAGTCTATATATATATATATATATATATATATATATATATATATATATATATACACTCTTAAAGTCTATTGTTCATTCCGCTTTATAAGAGCTGCAGTTTTTAATTGTTTCAAATTCGATTCCAACGTGGGACCAGTCCAGCATTCCAGGCAAACGCAAACAGCTACTTAGCAAGCTACTTGCCAAGGCGCATTTTAGACTCTATTGGCATAGCATACGCCAACTATGCCAATGACACACGACACCAAAGTCGTTCTCCCAGTCTCCGGTAGCTACGAAATTGATGCCAAGGCCCTCAACACAGCCTATTCCAATATTCAGGCCTGGACGTCAGCCAACAGTCTCTGCCTCAATGGCGAAAAGACGGAAACCTCCTAGTAGGTCCCCAAGAAACACTAAAGAAACTTAGCAGCCAATACACCACTTTCACAATTGACAACATTTAGATCCCTGTCTCCTCTTCGGTCAAGACCTTAGGAGTCTACCTTGATGCCACCCTCTCCATGTCACGTCAAGTAAGCGGCATAGCCTCCTCAGCGGCTTACTACACGAAGCTGATCAACGCAGCCAGACAATTTGTATCCACTGAGAACTGCCTCTTGATTGCTAGAGCTATAATAGGCTAGAGATTGGACTACTACAAGGTCCTCTTTGCTGGCACTTCCTCAGAAAATGTAATACAACTGCAAATAATCGAAAACAACGCACTCCACACTGCTCTCAACATTCCCAAAAGAGAACACATCTCTGCAGCCTTTGTCCCTAGAGTCAAATGTGCCAAAGCAGGCGAGGGTAGCTTCTCAAAACCTGGCTGTTCCACAAACCTCTGCGCTCCCACTTAACCTACTCTTGTGTACTCACGTTCCCTGTAACCAAATGAACTGTGTACACTTCATAAGTTATGTTCTTTACCACTGTGAAGAAGTAACCCACTTCTGTAATAGCTATGATATTCAATTTATGTACCACTGTAACTAAGGAGTTTACCTAGCTCGGTATCAGTGCCATGATTCCCATGGGCTGCTGTACGCTATACAAATAAAAAAATTAAAATAAATCAAATAAAAGTAAAGGGTTTGATCCTGTGTGGGGGATCAAGGACCCCTCTCAGGTGGGGGCAGTTATGTTATGTTATGTTATGTTATGATCACTTTTAGAGCACACAATCACCTGAAAGTGTCTTGGTGCTTTGGGAGAGGAGAGAAGGTCACTATCAGCAAGCCTAGAATAGTTGGGTTTTAACAAGCCTTTTAAAGGCTAGATAGTTTGAAGTTTTCTTTATAAAAAGCGGGAGATCATTCCATAAAGTAGCTGCAGCTATAGAAAAGGCCCGGCCACTAACCCGAGACCGTTTGTATCTTGGCACAAGAAGTTGCTTGGCTGTGGCAGAGCGAAGACTACGTGAAGGGTAGTAGCGGGCAAATTTAGCTTGAAGATATTCGGCGCCTTGATTGTGAAGCGTGCGATGCACTATACATAGTGCCTTAAATTTCTGGAGGGTCAAAGCACGGGGGAGATGTGAGCACCAAAGGGCGTGCCAGTATCTACACGACCGGCTAAGTTCTGAAGCCGTTGCAGCCGTTGGGCCAAGTCCTTGGGTTGGGCTAGGTACAGGGAGTTACAGTAGTCTAGCCGTGACATAACCATGGCTGCCACTACCGGAGAACATAGATGAGCGGGGATCAAGGGTAGCACCTTCTTCAGAATTTTCAGCTGAAGATGACCAGCCTGACACACCGCTGTGATCTGTTTCTCCATGGAGAGTGATGCACATAGTACAATCCCCCGATTTTTCACTTTATTGACCGGGATAGCAAGAGGACATAGGGATGAAGGCCAAAAGGGGGACACCCATAGCGTGGGATCTGTGGGGCAACCCACCACCATCACCTCAGTTTTATCTCCGTTTAGCTTGAGCCAGTTGCAGATCATCCAGTCTCTGATGGCTGTCAGACACTCCCGCAGGCACGACGACACATCAGCTAGATCCCAGTCTAATCGGATCAGAATCTGAGTGTCGTTCGCATACGAGTAGCATCTGATGCCGAAGGAGCGGATGAGACATACAAGGGCCTAAATATAGATGTTAAGCAAAATAGGAGGTAAGGAGGAGCCTTGTGGCACTCCGCAATGAAGGTGACAAGGAATAGAAAGAAAAGGAGGCATGGAGAGTGTCTGGGTGTTATCGGCCAGGAATGACATGAACCAGGTAAGTACCTGCCCTGATATGCCAAACTGGGCAAGGCGGGATACCAGGATGGAGTGGTCGACCGTGTTGAAGGCAGCTGAAAGATCTAACGAAATCAGGGCTTCCACTCCACCTGCATCTACTAGCCTGGCCATGTCATCCTGGATGGCAACCAGGACACTCTCCATGCCCCTACCAGGACGAAAGCCAGAATGGACCGTGTCTAGGAGATTAGAAGATTCAAGAAAAGTAGACAGCAGCGGAGATACCAGTTATTCTAGAAGTTTAGACAGAAGGTCAGAAGTGAAATGGGGCGGAAGTTAGATAGTATATTGGGATCAAGAGATGGTGTCTTCAGGAGGGGAATAAAACGGGCTACCTTCAGTTCCCGTGGGACCAGTCCCGACTGGAGTGAGTCATTAATGGCTCCCGTAATTTCTGAAAGAAGAAGGGGTGCAATATTTTTCATGACTCATAGTGGAAAGGCATCCAAGGGGGAGCAAGATTTAATTTTAAGCATTGCTACCAGGACAGACTCTTCTGAGAAACTAGGAAAAGTGGACCAGTTGTTAGCCTCGGGAGGAGCCGTGGTAGGCGGGGGGAGCAAAGCCTTATCGGTGGATATGCCTGCAGTGATTATTGTAGAGATGTTACAGCAAATAGTCTCAATCTTACTAATAAAATATTGTGATAAGGCATCGCATAACTCTTGGGTGGGCGTGACAGTGGGGACCAGTCTCTCTGAAGAGGCAAGAGCCTTAACAGCTGCAAAGAGAGCCCTTGGCTGAGATAGGGAGGACTCAATGTTATTGGTGTGAAACATGATTTTTGCAGCTTTAATTTTAGCAGAATACATGGCAGAACATGCCTTATATGTAGTTTGAAGTCAGGGTCATATGTTTTCCGCCATTTGCGTTCAGCCTTCTCAAGTTTAAGGTGGGCCTCTTTCAAGAGGTCTGTAAACCGGGGTTCTGGTGGTAGTCTACAAGGCTGAATCAATCATAGGGGGGCAGCTAAATTAGCAGCCTCTAAAAATGTCTGAGATAGAAGTGATAGTGATGGCACTGATTCAGTGCAACACTTTGCTTGAATCGAAGTAACTAAGGAGTTGTTATCTACCACTCGCCAGGAGTGCTGCCAGATTTTCTCTACTGGGACTTTAGCGTGTTTTTTCACATCTTCCAGTCTGCATGAGATTAGAAAATGGTCAGACCATAATATAGTTTCCACTGACTGGATTGTTTATAGGGATTTCTTTGAGAAGATCACATCCAGAGTGTTGACTAGCTTGTGAGTAGGGCTATTGACATGTTGGTAAAGTTGATGGTCAGTCAGACTATCGTCAAATAGGTCAAGACCTGGGGGTCTGGGAAGAATATATTTTAAATTAAAATCTCCCAACACCACCAGTTGTGCATATTGAACCTGTAGATTGGCTAATAAATCAGGAAATTGTTCACAAAACTTGCTTTGGCAGGAGCCTGGGGTTCGATAGATAAGCAGAAAGTGGCAGGTATAGAAGTCTGAGAAGACACTTCTTGTGGAAATATAGTAACTGCTGGGGCGATGTCAACTAAATGTGACTTTGTAAAAACAATATGTTGGCGGCCCCCCAGGCCGTAACACGGACGGGCATAAACGGCTTGCGTGTCCACTGCGCCGACAGTAGTTAAGGCACATAAATGCCGGTGACTGGAGGGAGTGGAGGCTAAGACCGTCCCCTCACAGCAATAAAAAGAGGACTGCCGCAATGCGGTCTACCGTACAAGGATTCCCCAAGGAATATGAATAGTACACAATGTCACCTGTGAAAGCTACAGAATGTGTGGGGTGTGTTCGCTTGGGGTCAGGATGCAAGCAGGTTGACAAAGAGACCAGAAGGAGGACAGTAGGTAGAGCAAAGCATTGAGAAGTCTGTGGAGCAGCTTGATAGGAGCGAAAGTGCGACGCTGTCTATGGTACCTAGTGGAAAAGAGTATAACTGTGACTGTGAGAGTTCATGTGTGAGTGTAGTAGATGAATGAATAGCAGGAGAGAGTGTACGAGTCACAGGGAAGGGAGAGAGAGTTTGGGAGTGAGTGGACTAGTGGTACAGAGTGGGGAAGGGTTGATAGTGAAAGGGAGTGGTAGGAAGAGGTAGGTATTAGAGGTAGATTGTAGAGGAATGCAAACAAACCAGCACAACAGGGGTGGCAATAGGTGGTAGGAGAGAAAGTGAAAGAGGGAAATAGAGGAATACAAGAGAACATGGATGGAAGACCAGAGCAATTAGAGGTGAGAAGAGATAGTGGGGGAGAGCAGGAAAGGAGGAGTAGAGGAGAGGGGAGAGCATGAAGATGTAAGATCATGAGTGAAGCTAACAAGAGTGAGTGGGGGAGAGGGAAAAGGAGAATGCCCTAGGAAATACAGGCACTATCCATCTGGAAAGTCCATCAATGGTAAAGAACTAGAGTATGGTATCTCTTAGGACATCACTGAGCGTGTCAGGAAGAAAAGTCTCAGCCTTTAGACGCTCCCATGGTAGAGAGGTTAGTCTAGAAAGTAGTTGTTAATGCTCTCTCATGCTCAACTTGACCTGAGCTAAGGTGGAGGGAGCCTCCGGGAGATTGAGGGATGAGCTAGAAAGCTCATTTAGTCATACTACCCAGCAGCTAACATCATCGCCCAGCAACCACCCACATAATCTGAGAAAAAAAAATATTGAATCATATCTTGGAGTTGTCAATTTCTTAAGGTGATCTGTGACACATCCTTTCTACATTTCATGAATCAGTCAACTCACAGAACATCAACCTAGTTCTCTGTATTGTGCAGCAACACCATCCTCATGTCTCTAGCTTGCTGCCAGAGTATGGAATGTATCTGTAATTTGTAAACTACATTTCTTATGAGGCCACAGTGACATCACTGATGCTGCTGAAACAACCGCATCACAATATGCAGGGAGAGTATGCACAATACTAAGGATCTTGCATGCTGGCATCTGCAGTATGGTGGGAACCATACACTGCAGACTGCTGAATTACATTCACCATGAGTTGGCAAGGCACATCAAACAATAACAACTACTAAGCCTCCAACAATAGCATTGCTCCAGGCATGACTTAAATTTCCCTGCTTGTCCTAAATCACTGAATAGTATAAAAAGGCTTACCATGTGTGCTCCTGCATGTGTGTGGCTTGTCAATATGGTGTAGATGTGCTTCCTATGTAACTGCCACTTTTTCACAATATGTAGTGCAGTTCCTGTACCGCCTGGTCTGCTGAACCCTTTAGAGTTGATGTTAGTCCTTAATGTATCTCACACATCACCTGCCATACCAGCATCACATATATGGCTGCAGGAATATTCTGTTTCCTTTCAGGTCACACTCTTCCTCACCACATTGCTGCTGTAGGCTTCATGGAAAGCATGATGGATGGGGCAGCAGTTCCTGCTCATCTCCATTGTGGTAATGAAGCTGGCTACTCTTGAGATAGTTAAACGTCATTTATTTCAGAAACATCTATCGAGCCTTGACCAAAGCCATGTCCAACTGTTGACCAAGATTGTAAAAATTGAAAGTATACTGTGAGACTAATCATATGACATATTAGTGATTTGTTAACATGTCATCCAATACCATGAAAGGTAACAAGTAGGTGTATACATTACATCATCTGTCACGTTTGAAGGAAGGACGTGTCCCCGATCCATGGTTCAATTGATTTGATATTGTTGCTGGTTTGTGTTATGGTGTTCTCTGATCTTCCCTTGTGTCACTCCATGGGGTTCCAGAAACCACCAGTTCTGGAATACCATGCAGTGAGACCATTGTGTTGAGTTGGAGGGGGTACTGCTTCCCGGTGGGCCAGTGGTCTTCTGCTTAATAAACCCACTGTTCTTTATACCCACTCTTCCTGTGCCTATGTATGCCTTCCCACAACAATTGGCGATAAGGAGCAGTGATGAAGACCCACGTATTTATATTTGTATTTGTATTTTATTTATTTGTAAAGCTCACCAGGCCCGAGGGCAACCGGGTGCATATCTTGGAGCAACAGGTACATGAATGGCATGGAATACATTTACAATCAATCAATTACATTCACAAGAGCAGTAAAGTACATAGCAGAGCAGATTGGCACAGAGGTCATTGTAAAAAAAAAAAAAAAAAAAAAGGTGGAGAAGATCAGATGGCCTGTGAAGGCAATTGGTCAAATGTAGCGGATAGCCAGAGCTTGGCTTTGTGTTTGAAAAGGGTAGGAGATGGCAAAGTTCTAATGGTGAGTGGCAGTGTGTTCCAGAGTTTGGCAGCTAGGACTGCGAAGCTAGCACCTCCGGCTGTCTGTAGTTTGTATCTGGGGATCGTGAGGCAATGTGCTTGGGAAGATCTGAGTGTCCGTGAAGGTATATACTGAAAAAACCGAGAGGCTAGGTAGATGGGGCCTGGTTGTTTACACAGTTGTGAGAAATGGCCAGGGATTTCAGTGATATCCTTTGGGCAACTGAGAACCAGTGTAGACTCTGCCTGGTTTCAGTGATATGTGCAGATCTAGGAATGTTGAGGGCCGCTCTGATAGCATTATTTTGAGTGATCTGGAGTTTGTTGAGGTTGCGTAGGTTGGTGGCTTGATAAAGTGAATTACAATAATCGAGTTTGGACATAACCAGAGTCCTAGCAAGAATAATGCAGTTCTGAGTGGAGAGGAATGGACGGCAGGCTGTGATCAGCTTACATGTGTAGGCAGAGGCAGCAACAACCGCATTTGTTTTTCTATTGAGGGAGAGTGTAGAATCGAGGTAGATTCCCAGAGTTTTAGTATCTTTGAATACTTTGATGGAGTTGCCATCGATATTGAAAGTGACTAGTAAGATTCATGAAGTGCATCTGATATCTTGTATTCTAGTCCCAGTATGACCCATAACAAAATAGTGAGCGCCCGCTCTGTAATGCTCTTGCGCCTGCAGTACTACCGCCCTGACTTACCTAGTCTCCATTTAACCACTGCATTGCCCTGTACAATCGCTATCTAGACCTACAGTTTGCAGCAGCTACACCGCTAATGTCTTACATTCATCACGGTCTTGTACGCTGCCTGTCCATTTTATGCATTGTATGTATTGTATTTTGGAAACCGTCTGTTGCCTGCAAACCGCTGTACGATTATAACTACTGATGGCCTTAACATCCAGCCTCAGTACCTCCACGCACCGCTGTGTACCACCTTTTGTCAAGACTAGCCTGACACAAACCCAAACTTGACTCGTGCCATCTTACTTACTGTTTGCCACTGTGTGCCCATTTATGTCTGCCTAGCATGCACGCTGAGAACCATTAGACACACACTGTATAACTGCATTGTTTTTGACCTATACTGTACTACTACACTCCCATGAACACGTACCATTGTGCCGCTACAGTGACCGCACACTACCTACTCTAATCGCTAGGCCACCTGTGTCACAATATGCTGCTGTGGTCCTCTGCCAGCATCCTCCTCACACACCTTGTCATTACATGGCAATTAGTCAATACACTTTGTGCACCATCTCTCGGCACTGCTGAGATTCTCCAACACCACCCCAGTACATACTCCCCCACTATGTTCCACAGTACACTACCATTGACTCACCTCTTCTCCCCTCCCCTCACACCCACGCACAACATTACAACTAACCCCCTCACTGACTACTCTACCAACCCTTATCTCAATGCATCTGCCTTGTGGCTTCAACATTTCGCCACAAAACCCACACCACATCAACCTTGCTCACAGCGCAACACACTCCACCACCACACCTCCAGTCCACGGCCAACCACGCAGACTCTACACAACCACCCTGTGACCCCCCTACTAAAGAGTTAAAGGGAGCCCTCATCAATGCCAGGTCCCACACTGCCCACGCTCTCGATATCACAGACCTCATCACGCCCAAAACTTCGACTTCATCTCCATCTCGGAAACCTAACTTCATGCTGCCTCAGGCCCGCTCCTGGCCCTCGCCATCCCATATGGCTACTCCATCCTTAGAAATGACCGCCAATCCAACCTCTCCAAAGGGGGCGGCATCGCAATTATACACATGGACAACATCAATATTAGACTCATCCCCAACACTCAATTTAGCTCTGCTGAATCTATATCAGTTAAACTATCCCTATCACCGACCAACACAGCATCACTACACCTTATTTACAGACCACCAAGACCTCTCACCTCCTTCGCGGAGGATATTACATCCATCCTTACTGACAACACCAATCTTACTAGTCTAGATGCAAACTTTGGCTAATCAACATTACTAACAATGCATTTGGTGGTAGGCACAAATGGTTTGACAATTTCTAGATAAAGTCTTTGGCTAATCAATTTTAGTACGGGAATGATTACTTAAAACAAGGTGCATTCATGGTAATATATTGCAGTAGTACGACCTGAGGCAAGGTAGGTTGATGCGTTCAGGCCGGATGCTAATTATCATAAAACAGTAGCGTCATACAGGTAGTTTCTATGGTGCCAACCTTGCGAGGAGTAAGGGTATATCGGGCTGGTTAGGCAGATTCAAAGTAGCAGGCGATAGCTCAGTTCAGGTGAGCGGAAAGTACTTAGTTTAATTTTGAGAGAATGTATCCAGTGGGGCGGTGGTTTCTCCGTGACTCTGAATCTGGGTAAGTGTGGCTACAACAGCTGCCCAGATAGGGTGCAGCTGAAGTGGTTGGGCTTACCGTGGAGACCCATGTTTATGGTATTTGGGCTGCTAAAAAAGATCTTGCTTGTAGGGGGTGCTTGTGGGTCGTGGTGACAGGAAGATAGGCTGTGTAGCGGGGAGAGAGGCGTTAGCTTTGGGCTGTACACATGGGTGCGCACGTAAAGCAGCCACTCATGTGTGCCTCCTTTGTGTAGAGTGGCCACTGGGAGGAAACAGCCATGGAGGGAGAGTGGCCCCAGAGAGGTAGGAGAGCAACTGCAGATAGGGAACGGCGCTACGTCCACCTCTTTTCCCAAATTCAGCTCATGCGTGTTCTCGCCTCGGGAGATGCACCAAGCGCAAGCAGGTTAGAGAAAGGGACCTCTGGTCGTCCCTCGACGTAGGAGCATCTGTACTACAAATGATCTCCTAGGCAACAAACGCTGACAAAGAAGCGTCCCTCGAGGTAGCAGTCTCAGTTTTATGAATGATCTCCACGGAAACGAATGCCGGCAAAGGAACAAAATATCTCTGTGCAGTTAAAAGAATAGAAATCCATGCATGACACACCGCTTTCAACAATTACAATAAAGAGGATTTACAGTATGAAAATGTTGCCACTGTTTTTTACAATTACAATAGAAAAATTATTCTGAGCATGAAACATTGCAGAAAGAGAGAGCAGCTCACAGAGGAAAGCATGAGAGAGCACCGAAGAGCGCAGTGCAACTCATCAGAAAAGATACACAACTAAAGGTCACATCTCAATCCCAAAACTATGCAGAGTGTGTCTGCCCCTTGTGCATTCCTTGCCTCCCCTGGAGACCCGCCGTACCATGAGAACAGTGGGTGGACTCATTCCAAGTATACTTAGGTGCCATAGTAGGCAGTAAGTTCAGTGATGATTTAAAGGAGACATCACTATTGAACTGTTTAGTTGCGGAGGCATTGAGGATATTTGCACCCTTCCTGAAACTCTATTCTCTGAAGGAGCTGCAGACTCTGGCTCATCCAGAAATATGAAGGAAATATGAAGGAGCACTGGCAAAGCACTGGCAAAGTTAGAAAAACATTTCTTAAATAAGACTCATGTGGTGCTCGAAAGATTTTACTTCTTTTCAAGAAAGCAAAACCTAAGAGAATCTGTGGACAACTACATTGCTGCACTGGAGGGCCTCATTGCATCCTACAAGTTCACCAGTGTTGCCAATTAATATATTAGAGATCAGCATGTTCTACACAGTGCAGACCCACAGATTCAACAGAGATTGTGGCAAGTGAAAGACCACACGTTGGAATAGGCCATTGACTTAGCAAGAACAATTGAATTAAGAAAGAAATGCATGAAAGCTGTACAAAATGAGTGTAGTTCTACAGAAGTAAAGAAGATGGAGGAGGTCGAGAGAGACAGAGATGATGTGACTGTTGCACTAGTGAGGAGAAATTCCACTCAGGTGACAAGATGTAGGATGAATCCGGATGACAAGTGGAGGGGCACACAGGGTGCGTGTACACAAACCCAATCCGCATGTTATAGGTGCAGATGCACTAGACATTACAATAATGAAAGAGAATGCCCAGTTGTGAATGCTGAATGTTACAAATGTAGCATCATTGGGCATTAGAGGAGAGTATGCAAGAATCCCAAAACTAAAGGAAGACATAGTATAAAGGCCTTGTAAGAAACTGGAGGTCCCAGCAGCCTCCTTACCATCACAGGCCCATAGGAGGAAGGTCCAATATGCATTCTATCACTATACACATCCAGGAAAAAAGGACCTTGGGAGAGAGTAGAAGTGGGCAAGAGTCTGTTAGGGAGAATTCTCCAGAATAGCTCATTTCCCTCTTTGCTGGATTTCTAGGATTTATGTTTTTCACCTGGTAAGAGTGTGAGCCTTTTTTTCTCACTCTTACATGTGTTTACCTCTGTATATTTAACATGTTCTTGTGTTCAAGGACTGTGGAGCCTCACCTACTCCATAGGCATCATCGATTTACTGTGTGTTACACAGCCCCTGCATTGCAGTGACACAGGGTTGTCTTTTAGACTTCCCAACTCAGACTCCATTTTTCTGAGACTGACTACTGGAAAGGGTTAATACTTATGCCTTTATGTCTGTTTCTCTTGGAGCATTGTTTCGCTCCCTTTTCATTAAGATTTGGCTGGTGGCAGTGGTAACTACCCTATTTTTCCTCTCGTGGTTATCTTAAATAACCTTGGTATTGCTTTAGGCTATCTTGGTAGCCGCGAACTTAAACCCCCTAGACCATATACATTTTTATAAGGTTCCGGCTGGGTTTGTTCACCATTTCTTTTTGTAAAAGTCTTTCCCATGGTTTTCTCTGAGCGCCAAACCAGGTTTGGTTTCTTTGTTCACCGTCCTTTCGTGGGCTTCTACACAGAAGCCCTCCTTACATCCCTGTATGTCTGGGGGGACAGGATGTGAGGGAGGGGTTTAGGACTCCTTGCACAAGGTCCCCTTGGAGACCCATGTTGCACTCTGATCTGATTAGCTGTGGTGGCTGTCTGGCGGGACAGCCAGCCTGCTGTGTGATTGACAGCCAGGCTGTGTGAATAGGGGAAAACTGCACAGAAAGCAGGTCTCTGGTCTGGAAAGGCAGAGTCGACACTGGAACGAAAGAACGGATGAGGAGCTGACAGAAGAGGACCCCTACAATGACTGAACCGCCCGGAGAAGCCCTGCTGCAGGTCCGAATCTTCAGACTCCAACGACAGAGAAGATCTTCCAGGAATCTTCTTCCCCTGAGCTGGTGGGACCAACCATTTTGCCCAAACTGCAAGCCAGGCTTCCCTCCTCTGGTTGAATTTGCTGTACTGAGCTACAGTGAACCGGATAGCAAGGAAGGTCGGACCCTGCTTGGGTTTTAAGGAGCGCACCTTTTATGTGTTGCTTTGCTCTGCTGCTGGTTTCTTCCCTGGGCAGTGCAGGATCCTCCAGTCTTCCTACTTCATGTCAGTCCGACAGTCGCTTCAGGAACCGTGAGCCTGCAGGACCTGCCAGGAACATCCACCTCAGCAAAAGCTTCTTCTCCATTTAAAGGTACTGTGTAAATTCGGTTGTGCGTTTCGTCCAGCCGCAGTGAAGGTGTGTGAAACCTTTCGCTAATCTGAGGGCTTGTCCTTCTCTACTCTTTAAACTAACTTTTCTGCTGACCAACTTCATCCGGAACTCTTGGCAAAGACCTAACCATGAACTACCCTGAACTGTGTGATCTTGAGCAAAAGACGTTTGTCCTATAGACTTTGGCCCTAAGGCTTTTTGATTTGCTTCCATCACTGTAGTTCCTCTTCCTAGATTTCCCTGCTTACTTACCTGTTGGTGCTGCTCTATGTTTGCCTAACTTTTCCAGAATCTGGGGGGCGTGGCTTGAGCAGCCATGGAGTAGGACGTGCTTCCTGTGGAGCTCCGGAGGATCCGACAGATGGTCCGTACAAACTACCTTTCAAAGTGCGCCACTGGTTCCAGAATCGATCACACACGCATGGGAATGGATGCTTCGCTCATTGTATAAAGATCGAGAAAAATCATAAGCAGGAGTCTGGAGGAATTGCTCGACGAACGACGGTGGCGGCTAGGTCCATTGTCACACAAGATGGCTGACAACAAAAGAAACTAAACCAGGGCACCCGAAGGGGACAAATAGAGGCGGCGGCCACGGGGAAAGAACGACAATGGCGAGGTGAAGGCGGAATACAAAACCGCCCGGGGGCCGTGGGTCTCGAGTCATGAAAGCTTGGGCGTTGGCCCTGACGGCAGGGGCCCAGGACAGCAGAGGTGTGAAAATGCAGGCCGCACCACGACCATCACGAGAAGCGCTCGCTCGGCATTGAACTAGCAGCGGTGAGAGGAGGTGGAGGTTGCGACTGCCTGGAGACAACCGTGACAGTCGGCAAAGAGCGGAAATTGCAGCTGGGGAGACACTTGGTTGCTGAATCGTGACAGGGAGACCCAACGGTAACCAGAAAATGGCGGCGCGAGGGGCCGTGGGCAAGAATAAGACCAAACAACCCACGATGGACATTTTTGCGAAAGCACAACTGTCTCCTGTGGCCACCTCAACCAAAGGCCCGATGGCACAGGCTGAGGGCGCGACAGCTGCTGATAATCGTCAGATTTTGGAAGCCATTATGGAGCTGAAGGAATCTTGGGGGGTTGCGATGATGGACCTACGCACTTCCCTGGAGGCTAAAATTGAAGCAGTGGGCATCGAAGTCTCCCTGCTGAGACAGGATGTCAGGGGACTGGCGGAACACACAAGCAGCCTGGAGGGCGTGGTGAAATCTAATACGGACACCGGTGCCAACGATACAAAAGAGATCCATGTCCTCAAGCAACAGGTGGCCAACTTGGAGTCTCGAGCAGAAGAAGCAGAAGGGAGATCGAGGAGGAACAACATTCGTGTGGTGGGTCTGTCGGAAGGTGAGGAGGGCCAGGACCCAACTGATTATATTGAGAACCTACTCCTACAAGAAATCGGGGCCGGTACACTCTCGCAAGGATTTGTGGTCGAGCGTGCACATAGAGCCCTCATGCGGAAGGCGAGACCGGGGGCCCCTCCACGAGCGATAATTGCCAAGCTACTGAACTAAATATTGGAGTATTTTCGGAAAGGCGGAACAATCGAGAGGGCCTCGAGCACTATCACGGCATACCCAGATTACACTATGCTGGTCCAGAGGCAGCGGTACAGCTATGTACCCATCAAAAGGAGGCTGCGGGCGGCTGGGATAAAATATATGCTGCTGTACCCTGTAAAATTGAAGGTTGTGTATAAGGGCAAAATGTACTTTTTTGAAACTCCGGAAGATGCGACAACGTGGTTGGATCTGCAGGGCTGCCCGGATCAAGACACGGAGGAGACACAAAATGGACGCGAAAAGTGACTCAGACACGGTATGCATTTTGCTATGGCGGCGAGCGAACATCCTAGGTGAAGTCGGAGAACGAGGGGCCTGGCTGTAGGAGGCTGTCATTCGGTAACATACTGCGGATTGTGAGAGACTTGATGGACTTGAATATAGTGGCGGTTACATATATTTAAACTGTATAGCAATGTGTAGTTCTTTGATGTGCTATCGGAGCGGCGGGGCGGTAGCACCCTACCGCCCACATTGTAGTTGTAGTTATAGTAGGTTGGCCACTAGGGCGGCCTCACCATGCGGAGCTTCGAGTACAGGCGAAAGCCGGAAAGAGCTAGATGCGGGGGTGCCTGAGATCCAGGGATGGAGCTGAGCAACAGTTGGGGGGGAGAGTGTTGGGGAAGGGTGGGGAGGCAGGGGGGAGAGGGAGTGGGAAGTTCGGTGTGTTTTTGGTTAACGGGATTTTAGAAGGGGATGCGAGCCTATATAGATTGGAATGGAACTCAAGGTTACATTGCACCTGGGGGGGAGGGAATGGGATCATACCAGGCCATGGGGGACCTTAAAATACTCACATGAAATGTGCGGGGGCTTAATAGCTATTTAAAAAGGAACAAGGTTATGCTGTATCTGCGCAGGCAGAAAATAGATACTGCATTGCTACAGGACCTTACACGGGAGAAGATGGACATGATTGCAGGAAAGTGGAAGAAAGCAAAACCTAAGAGAATCTGTGGACAACTACATTGCTGCACTGAAGGGCCTCATTGCATCCTACAAGTTCACCAGTGTTGCCAATTAATATATTAGAGATCAGCATGTTCTACACAGTGCAGACCCACAGATTCAACAGAGATTGTGGCAAGTGAAAGACCCCACGTTGGAACAGGCCATTGACTTAGCAAGAACAATTGAATTAAGAAAGAAATGCATGAAAGCTGTACAAAATGAGTGTAGTTCTACAGAAGTAAAGAAGATGGAGGAGGTCGAGAGAGACAGAGATGATGTGACTGTTGCACTAGTGAGGAGAAATTCCACTCACGTGACAAGATGTAGGATGAATCCGGATGACAAGTGGAGGGGCACACAGGGTGCGTGTACACAAACCCAATCCGCATGTTATAGGTGCAGATGCACTAGACATTACAATAATGAAAGAGAATGCCCAGTTGTGAATGCTGAATGTTACAAATGTAGCATCATTGGGCATTAGAGGAGAGTATGCAAGAATCCCAAAACTAAAGGAAGACATAGTATAAAGACCTTGTAAGAAACTGGAGGTCCCAGCAACCTCCTTACCATCACAGGCCCATAGGAGGAAGGTCCAATATGCATTCTATCACTATACACATCCAGGAAAAAAGGACCTTGGGAGAGAGTAGAAGTGGGCAAGAGTCTGTTAGGGAGAATTCTCCAGAGTAGCTCATTTCCCTCTTTGCTGGATTTCTAGGATTTATGTTTTTCACCTGGTAAGAGTGTGAGCCTTTTTTCCCACTCTTACATGTGTTTACCTATGTATATTTAACATGTTCTTGTGTTCAAGGACTGTGGAGGCTCACCTACTCCATAGGCATCATCGTTTTACTGTGTGTTACACAGCCCCTGCAGTGCAGTGACACAGGGTTGTCTTTTAGACTTCCCAACTCAGACTCCATTTTTCTGAGACTGACTACTGTCTCTCAGAAACATTTAAAGTTTCCATGAACTTTATTAGTCTTTAAATCCACAGACCCAGTACAAACAATCTTACATAGAGTACTGGAAAGGGTTAATACTTATGCCTTTTTGTCTGTTTCTCTTGGAGCATTGTTTCGCTCCCTTTTCATTAAGATTTGACTGGTGGCAGTGGTAACTACCCTATTTTTCCTCTTGTGGTTATCTTAAATAACCTTGGTATTGCTTTAGGCTATCTTGGTAGCCGCAAACTTAAACCCGCTAGACCATATACATTTTTATACGGTTCCGGCTGGGTTTGATCACCATTTCTTTTTGTAAAAGTCTTTCTCATGGTTTTCTCTGTGCGCCAAACCAGGTTTGGTTTCTTTGTTCACCGTCCTTTCGCGGGCTTCTACACAGAAGCCCTCCTTACATCCCTGTATGTCTGGGGGGACAGGATGTGAGGGAGGGGTTTAGGACTCCTTGCACAAGGTCTCCTTGGAGACCCATGTTGCACTCTGATCTGAGTAGCTGTGGTGGCTGTCTGGCGGGACAGCCAGCCTGCTGTGTGATTGACAGCCAGGCTGTGTGAATGGGGGAAAACTGCACAGAAAGCAGGTCTCTGGGTCTGGAAAGGCAGAGTCGACACTGGAACGAAAGAACGGATGAGGAGCTGACAGAAGAGGACCCCTACAATGACTGAACCGCCCGGAGAAGCCCTGCTGCAGGTCCGAATCTTCAGACTCCAGCGACAGAGAAGATCTTCCAGGAATCTTCTTCCCCTGAGCTGGTGGGACCAACCAGTTTGCCCAAACTGCAAGCCAGGCTTCCCTCCTCTGGTGGAATTTGCTGTACTGAGCTACAGTGAACCGGATAGTCAGGAAGGTCGGACCCTGCTTGGGTTTTAATTAGCGCACTTTTTATTTGTTGCTTTGCTCTGCTGCTGGTTTCTTCCCTGGGCAGTGCAGGATCCTCCAGTCTTCCTACTTCATGTTAGTCCGACAGTCGCTTCAGGAACCGTGAGCCTGCAGGACCTGCCAGGAACATCCGCCTCAGCAAAAGCTTCTTCTCCATTTAAAGGTACTGTGCAAATTCGGTTGTGCGTTTCGTCCAGCCGCAGTGAAGGTGTGTGAAACCTTTCGCTAATCTGAGGGCTTGTCCTTCTCTACTCTTTAAACTAACTTTTCTGCTGACCAACTTCATCCCGAACTCTTGGCAAAGACCTAACCATGAACTACCCTGAACTGTGTGATCTTGAGCAAAAGACTTTTGTCCTATAGACTTTGGCCCTAAGTCTTTTTGATTTGATTCCATCACTGTAGTTCCTCTTCCTAGATTTCCCTGCTTACTTACCTGTTGGTGCTGCTCTATGTTTGCCTAACTTTGTGTCCCCCCCCCCCTTTTAAATTCCTGGGGTGCCATTTTGCTCATACTTCATTTTGAGCCTAACTTTTCCAGAATCTGGGGGGCGTGGCTTGAGCAGCCATGGAGTAGGACGTGCTTCCCATGGAGCTCCGGAGGATCCGACAGATGATCCGTACAAACTACCTTTCAAAGTGCGCCACTGGTTCCAGAATCGATCACACACGCATGGGAATGGATGCTTCGCTCATTGTATAAAGATCGAGAAAAATCGTAAGCGGGAGTCTGGAGGAATTGCTTGACGAACGACGGTGGCGGCTAGGTCCATTGTCACACAAGATGGCTGACAACAAAAGAAACTAAACCAGGGCACCCGAAGGGGGCGAATAGAGGCGGCGGCCACGGGGAAAGAACGACAATGGCGAGGTGAAGGCGGAATACAAAAACCCCCAGGGGCCGTGGGTCTTGAGTCATGAAAGCTTGGGCGTTGGCCCTGACGGCAGGGGCCCAGGACAGCAGAGGTGTGAAAATGCAGGCCGCACCACGACCAGCACGAGAAGCGCTCGCTCGGCATTGAACTAGCAGCGGCGAGAGGAGGTGGAGGTTGCGACTGCCTGGAGACAACCGCGACAGTCGGCAAAGAGCGGAAATTGCAGCTGGGGAGACACTTGGTTGCTGAATCGTGACAGGGAGACCCAACGGTAACCAGAAAATGGCGGCGCGAGGGGCCGTGGGCAAGAATAAGACCAAACAACCCACGATGGACATTTTTGCGAAAGCACAACTGTCTCCTGCGGCCCCCTCAACCAAAGGCCCGATGGCACAGGCTGAGGGCGCGACAGCTGCTGATAATCGTCAGATTTCAGAAGCCATTACGGAGCTGAAGGAATCTTGGGGGGTTGCGATGATGGACCTACGCACTTCCCTGGAGGCTAAAATTGAAGCAGTGGGCATCGAAGTCTCCCTGCTGAGACAGGATGTCAGGGGACTGGCGGAACGCACAAGCAGCCTGGAGGGCGCGGTGAAGTCTAATACGGACACCGGTGCCAACAATACAAAAGAGATCCATGTCCTCAAGCAACAGGTGGCCAACTTGGAGTCTCGAGCAGAAGAAGCAGAAGGGAGAGCGAGGAGGAACAACATTCGTGTGGTGGGTCTGCCGGAAGGCGAGGAGGGCCAGGACCCGACTGATTATATTGAGAACCTACTCCTACAATAAATCGGGGCCGGTACACTCTCGCAAGGATTTGTGGTCGAGCGTGCACATAGAGCCCTCATGCGGAAGCCGAGACCGGGGGCCCCTCCACGAGCGATAATTGCCAAGATACTGAACTATAAAGACCGGGAAAAAATATTGGAGTATTTTCGGAAAGGCGGAACAATCGCGAAGGCCTCGAGCACTATCACGGCATACCCAGATGACACTATGCTGGTCCAGAGGCAGCGGTACAGCTATGTACCCATCAAAAGGAGGCTGCGGGCGGCTGGGATAAAATATATGCTGCTGTACCCTGTGAAATTGAAGGTTGTGTATAAGGGCAAAATGTACTTTTTTGACACTCCGGAAGATGCGACAACGTGGTTGGATCTGCAGGGCTGCCTGGATCAAGACACGGAGGAGACACAAAATGGACGCGAAAAGTGACTCAGACACGGTATGCATTTTGCTATGGCGGCGAGCGAACATCCTAGGTGAAGACGGAGAACGAGGGGCCTGGCTGTAGGAGGCTGTCATTCGGTAACATACTGCGGATTGTGAGAGACTTGATGGACTTGAATATAGTGGCGGTTACATATATTTAAACTGTATAGCAATGTGTAGTTCTTTGATGTGCTATCGGAGCGGCGAGGCGGTAGCACCCTACCGCCCACATTGTAGTTGTAGTTATAGTAGGTTGGCCACTAGGGCGGCCTCACCCTGCGGAGCTTCGAGTACAGGCGAAAGCCGGAAAGAGCTAGATGCGGGGGAGCCTGAGATCCAGGGATGGAGCTGGGCAACAGTTGGGGGGGAGAGTGTTGGGGAAGGGTGGGTAGGCGGGGGGGAGAGGGAGTGGGAAGTTTGGTGTGTTTTTGGTTAACGGGATTTTAGAAGGGGATGCGAGCCTATATAGATTGGAATGGAACTCAAGGTTACATTGCACCTGGGGGGGAGGGAATGGGATCATACCAGGCCATGGGGGACCTTAAAATACTCACATGAAATGTGCGGGGGCTTAATTGCTATTTAAAAAGGAACAAGGTTATGCTGTATCTGCGCAGGCAGAAAATAGATATTGCATTGCTACAGGAAACCCACCTTACACGGGAGAAGATGGACATGATTGCGGGAAAGTGGAAGGGGGTGTTGGTGGGCTCTTCGTACTCGGCCTACGCAAGAGGAGTACTTATATGGGCGGCGCCACATGTCCCGTTTCAGCGGTTGCAAGTGGTGGCTGAGACAGACGGGAGGATGATTATGCTGAGGGGATTGGTAGAGAATAGGGAGATAAGTATTGTTAACACGTACGCCCCGAACCAGAACACAGCGGCGTACATTAGGACACTGAGTGCGGACCTGAGCGTGTGTGTGGGAAGCGCAGTGATCTGGGGAGGGAACTTCAACTGTGTATTGAACTCGAGGGTGGATAGATCGGACGGGAAATTGGATAGACCGGCCCCTCCTGCCAGGGCGCTACAGACATTGCTTGATGACTTTGGGTGGGAAGATGCATGGAGAGTGTGGCACCCTGGGGAAAGGCAATATTCGCATTATTCTGCCCCACAGCAGTTATCAACAAGGCTGGACTATGTCTTCGCATCACCAGACATGATAGCGGAGATTGTGCACATGCACATAGAGTACAGGGCCAGAGTCCTCTCGGACCACTCGCCCCTGATTCTTGCGTGGCAATATTGCCCCCCGTGGGTGAGGATCCTGACATGGCGCCTACGAGCGGAGGCGTTGAGAGACCCCTTCTTCAGAGAAGATTTACAGGAGGAGATAGTAAATTATTTTGAAACCAATACTGGGAGTGTGGACTCGGCGGGGACACTATGGGAGGCCTTTAAAGTTGTTATGAGGGGGGGCGGCCATGGCGAAATCCAAGGGCCTACAGGGTGGGGTTTCAACAGAACTGAGGGAGACGGAAGCAAAATTGGAAGAGGCCTTAAAAGCCAGCGACGATACAGCGGAGAAACTAGATTTGATACTTAAGCTGCAGCAAAAATGTGCGGATCACTGGGAGAGGTTGTGCAACCTTAACTTTAAAAAGTACATTGAGAGTAAGCATGCGGGAGGTGACAAACCGGGGAGACTTTTGGCGCGGTTGTATAAGAGCGAGACCCCCAGATCCACAATCAGAACTATAGAGAGGGAAAATGGCGCGTAGATGACACCCAGGAGGGGGTTAATCAAGCGTTTGTGGACTATTATAAAGAGTTATACGGGGAAGACGGGGATAGTAGCCGGGCAATGATAGAAGAAACGCTGGAGAATATGGGGCTGCCCAAGATAAGTGAGGAGGAAAGAGAGGAATTGGACTCCCCGATTACCCTGGAAGAACTGGGGGAGGTGGTGAGGCAGTTGCCTACTAGTAAGACCCCGTGGCCAGACAGGCTCCAAAGCAAATTTTACAAGGTATATATAGAAGAGGTCCTCCCCCCGCTGCTAGAAATGATAAATGAGGCGTTTGAGATGGGCCGCCTGCCGGAGTCACTGAGAGAGGCTGTTACAGTACCTCTCCCTAAACCAAATAAACCAGGGCGCAGCTGTGGTTCCTTCAGACTTGTGTCAATGTTGAACCAGGACAGCAAGATATTAACTGCGGTCTTGGCAAACAGACTGAAAAAGGTCATTGCTAAGTTAATACATCCGGATCAGATGGGCTATGTCCCCCATAGAAACATCACCAATAATCATAGGCAACTTCAGAGGATCATTGAGTTTGGCAGCGGAAGTGAGGAGGAAATGGTGATCGTGTCCCTGGATGCGATCAAGGCCTTCGACTCCGTCAAGTGGCCGTGGCTGCTGACGGCCCTGAAACACTATGGGTTAGGGCCTGGCTATTTAAGGTGGGCGGAGATTTTGTATAGTGAACCGCTGGCCAGAGTAAAGACGGGATCTGCGATATCAGAGAGGTGGCATCTCAGTAGGGGTACTAGACAAGGATGCCCCTGGTCCCCTGTGCTCTACATTTTGGCCTGGCCCTGGAGCCTCTCGTGATCTATTTGAGGCAGCAATATGACGCTATAGGCATCGAGGTGAACGGGGAGCGGCATTTGGTCTCCCTATATGCGGACGACATGTTGCTGTATGTGCGGTAACCGGAGGAGAACCTCCAGTACATTTTGGAAGTGCTTGGGAGATACGCTGTGCTGTTAGGCATAGCAGTGAACCCCCAGAAGTCTAGTCTGTTCCCGTTGGGGGGTATATAGGGGTTCCAGCAGAGAGGTTACCGGTCTTACAGGTACCGTGGGCGGTTAGTACTTTTTCGGTACCTGGGGATAGATATATATCACACCGTGGGGGAAGAGCATAGGTGTAATGCAGAGGTGGCAATCCCAAAAAATTGAGAAATGCATGCGGTTTTGGGCGAAGCTGCCTTTGGCGATGATGGGGCGGGGAGCGATGCTGAAGATGGTGGTCCTGCCAAGGCTCCTACATTACTTCGGGAATATTCCGTATCTGATTCCTAAAGGGTTTTTTACCAAACTGAATAGCATGTGTAGGGACTTTCTGTGGCATGGCACATGAAACAGAGTGGCGTTATGGAAGCTCCAGAACTTCCATGACAAAGGGGGTATAAAGCTGGCCAATTATGAGGCGTACTATGTGGCGAGCCAGCTCAATAGGTTGCCAAATGGCTATCTGATGAAGAGACCTCCGAATTTAGGCTCTTTGGGCGGGATTGTGCACCCTTTTATTTGAAAGAAGTTATGTGGGCACTCAGGGCAGAGATGGTGGGGCGCCCTAAAATGATGCTGCTGGGGTGGAAGGTGTGGCGTAGGGCATGCTAATTGATGGGGAACCTGTCCCCATGCTCACCGCAGATGCCATTGGTGGTATTGACAGGGGCAAATGCTCAGCTGCGACTGATACTCCGGACCCACTGGGAGCCGGCTGGGGTGGCAACGATGGGGGATATTTGGCAGGGGGGCTCTTGTGTTATCTTTGAGGGGCTGCGGGAGTGGCTGGGTTGCACGAAGGCCGGTACATCACGTACCAGAGAATGGTACAGAGGATTAAAAGGATGTGGCCTGAAACTGTGTTGGAGGAAGAACTGGACACCACCATAGACGTTATATATGATATAGCTGAGGGGGGCCATGAGGTCTCCAGACTGTACGAGATGTTGATGTCTAAACTGGGGAAGGAGGTCACGCAGCTGAGATTGGACTGGGAAACAGAGGTTGGGGCCCAAATGGGGGATGGGATGTGGGAACGGGTGCAAAGATATCATAAGATGGTGTCTAGAAACGCGAGACTGAAACAGATACAGCTTTATATAACACACAGGGCTTATATGACGCCTGGGAGGATATCGAGGTTCGAGAATGCAGGTCGGCAAGCATGCCCTAAGTGCGACGAAGAGAACGCAGGCATGGTGCATATGTTTTGGTCTTGCCGGATCATAGAGAGGTTTTGGAGGGGTGTAAAAGAGAAACTAGAAGGAAGAGGGGTCAAGATAGTAGTGGACACGGTATGGGCCTGCCTGCTGGAGGGGTTCCCCAGAACACAGAAACTCAGGCATGTAAGCAAACTAAGGGACCTGGTTTATGTGCTTGCAAAGAGAAGGATTGCCATGGGATGGAAGTCATGCCATGTGCCGAGGATAGAGGTGTGGTGGAAAGACTTGCAAAAATGGGCAGAAGCCAAAACCATAGCATGGCAAGAGGCGTGCAGCAACGGGGGGAGGAGGAGAATGAGTCCCTGATGGCCTGGAAATCACTGATAGCCGGATTGTTTGGGTCATTAGAAGACCCGACTGAACCTGTTGAGGAGGAGACCGAACCACAGGCTGTAGAATCTGATGACTCAAGGTGATAGACTCGCAAGGGGGGTGGGGTAGTGGGAGTAGTGGTTTGGGAATTTAAAAAGTGTAATGTAACTGTTGAACATGCACTGTTTGTTTGGTTTTATTGTTTTTGTTTAAAAATTCAATAAAAACTTTTTTTTAAAAACTTTGCCAGAATCTATTGGGTGTGGTGTAGTATATTGTGATTTTTCAACTGCTTTACTTCAGTTAAATGTTTTAGAACTGATGTGTAAATAAATGTATATTCTTTTACTCAGAAACCTTGAGTCAGTGTTTGTTTGAATCATAGTATTTGTTATCCTTTGTGTAACTATCGATACTGCTCACTTGCTCTTGAGATAAGTCTGGCTGCTCAGCCATCGCTACCACTTTACTGTGTAGTACAGGCTTTTCCAAAGGTGAATTTGTACTGTCACTTGTAGTCTTAATTGTGTGTGGTGTTCCCAAAGGCTACTGCATATAATTCTGCCTAATACTGGTGTACAGTGGTGAGGATCAAGTATAGTATTTACACTTAGAGTGCTGCTATTGCCTTGGATCAACTAACCACAAGGCTAAACATCACTAAAAACCAATATTAATCATGTCTGATATGGAAAGCTACAGTCAGGAGACCCTTATTAGTTACAGTGTGGATTATATGCAAAATCTGTGTAGAGAAAGGAATCACTCTGCAAAGGCAAAAAGTCTGAATTGATTGAAAAGTTGTTAGAGAAACAATGTCTAGAGGGTAGGTCTGAAATACCTGACTCCTCAGCAAATGTGAAAAATAATGAGAATGATTATGTGTCTATTATTGAAGAGTTAGAGGAAGTAGATGTACCTCCTAATGTAGGCCTCACTGCTCCCTTAACTGCTCAACAACCTCAACCTTTTTCCACTGGGACACCACCAGGTCCTACACTCAGTCCTGAATTCATTGCTCTAGAAAAGATGAGGCTTGAATTGGAATTCAAATGTTTAAATGCTCAAACATAACAAAAGCACCAAGAACTTAAGCTCAGAGAAATGGATTTGAATCATGAACTAGAAATTAAAAGGTTATCTCTTGAAAATGTTTCTCTCCCAGAGTCGTCTAGGTCTTCCAGTCCTAAGAGACGCCGTATGCCAATAGAAATTGTGGGTAGGCATGAGGTTAAGCTTGATATTTTGGATTGGTTGGCAATGTTTGAATATAACCATGGGATTCAAGTTCTTACAGGGAATCAGTTGCTTCCCTGGCTCTTCTCTAGGCTACGCACTGTTGCATCTGATGTTGTGATGGAGTTGGGGAAGGTGAATAGGATGGATTATGAGTGTGTGAAGCTAGCTTTAATTGCTAGATTTGGGAATACCCCTTCCCAGTACCTTAAGAGGTTTAGGACCCTCAGAAACATGATGGTACCCCTTGGGCTACCTGGGTATGTGAATGTTTGAACAACGTAGATGGTTGAGTTAAGGGTTGCAGAGTGAACGCTTATGAAGGTATGAGAAATCTTGTTATGTTGGAGTCAATGTATGATGTCTGCTCTCCTGAGCTTAGACAGCACTTGGCTGATTCAAAGGAGATAGATCCCAAGATGTTAGCTAAGGGTGCTGACTTGTGGGTTGCCAACAGGGCTACTCACAAGGATTCTGGGGCAACTCAGAAGAAGGATGAGGGAAAGCAGCCAAAGAAAGATAACACGCAGAATTCTAATACCTCCAATCCAAAAGAGGGCCACAAACAGCAACATAAGGGTAAACCACAAGTGAAACCGAATCAGGCTAGTGCACCATCTGAACCCAAACCAGATGGCGGTCAAAACAAACCCTTATTCATCAAGACATTTGAATTTTATGTGTGTGGGTCAAAGGGCCATGTGAAAGGGGATCCCAGATGTAAGGGTAAATCTTCAGGGGACCACACTGTCTCCTTAGCCTTCTCCCCAGAGGAAGAAGTACCTATGGCAAGTGGAAACTTTCACCTATTGGCAAATGAACCCATGAGAGTCTCAGCTAGTGTTTCTTTAGTGTCCCTGGGCTTGTGGGAACAACATAATTTAGATGTCTATAATTCCATCCCAGATAATACTAAAGAGTTTTATAAAGATAGTGTTCTTGTGAATGGCCAGGAGACCCCAGCCAACAGATATACTGTAGCCAGCTCAACTGTGGTGGATGAATCATTTTTCAAGGTGGCAGATGTTGCTAAGGCACCCAAATGCCTTACCAAGTTAGCTGGAGGCCCTGTGCAAATGCTTCCCCAGTTACCAGCTCTCATCCAGTGTAATGATATGACTGTCAAGATACATGTTACTGTGCAGAGTGAAGTACCTGGGAGAGTGCTGTTGGGTAACGACCTGAAAACTCTTGGAGTGGTGTCAAGTACCCCCAGGCCTCCCAGTAAGAGGAGACAGGAGCTTACTATGCCTGCAAAGGAGAGGACCCTGAGGGTCTTTCCAGAGGAGTTGTTAGAGGAAACTATCACTCCCACTCGACAGGAGTTGCTACTGCTATTTCTGGAAAGAAAGAGGCAAAGGGTAAACCTAAGACCTCATGGAAAAAGTCATACAGCACCCCTGTGCTACCAACACGGACATCCCCAAGGTTGTCCAAAGTCACACCTGTGACTCCACCACCTGCTGAGGCAGAGTGTGAGGTACAACCACGTGTGGTTGAACCAGTTTCTGAAGAGTCAGTTCTGGAAGAAAACACTGTTTTCGTTGGAGATCTTGACCCTGCTGACCAACCTGAGCTGCAGCCTTTACTTTTTTTTTATTATTGATTCAGCTGAATTAAATCAACTTTTCAATATACATATCATTTCATAGAAAGAAAGAGAGTAACAAAACAAAGCTGCAAAGAAAAACAACTCATTTGTTCTAAAAAGGAAATCATCAAACATCATCATGTTAAAAATCAAGCAAAGGGAATACTAAAATAACTGTAGAACATTTGATTATGAAAATAATGTGTCCTAAGAATCTAACTGCAGCGAGAACAAAAAATTCACCATTGCTATTTGAATGGACACATTATTAGTGCACAACAAACTGGCCCATCTTTGTGTGGTATCTAACATTCCCAAATGGGCCCAATGATGTGCAAAATACTTTAAACGCTCACAGACCAGGGACGGACACAGTGACAATAGATGTTGTAAGCTCTTGCTCATTGCTCTATTTAAGAAAAAGCGACAATGGTTCAATTCCTTTGGGATCAATTTACGCCTCACTAGAATCTCTCTCGTATCCAGAGGTTCAAGCGCAGTCAAATTATTCCGGAACGTATTTTTTGCGAAATTTCAGAAGGTATGATTCTAGGGACCCAACACTTTTGTGTTGGAACCTCTGGAAAGTAGCATCTTTATATCTTAGACATGCAGTTCATGTATTGATCCAATCATTACGGTAGATCAAAACCTTAGCTTTGTCAGGGTTGGTAATTAATACATCAATAGTTGCCTCAGCTCTTATCACTCATATTATGGGAGCAGGCCTGGCAACGGGTCATGTCCACGACCGGCTCTGCAAGACAGAAACAATCGATTCAGTGACGCAAGGCAATGAGACTCACTGGGGCTGGGGAACAGGCTGGGGGCAGCGGGCAGGGGAGGCTAAAACAATATTCCCAGTACTATCAGTCTCATCAAGGTGTCCACAATCACCTTGGCAAACCGCAGGAGTTCCGTGTCCGTGTTAATTTTTTCTCCGTTATTTTCAATGAAGTGGCAGAAGCAGGAATAGCAGAAAGCACCAAACGGCAGCGTGTTGCAACCAAGCAGTACTCAAACAGTACTCCCACGTGTGTGTGTGCACTGTGCGCAAGCTCACTCGTATTATGGGAGCAGGCCTGGCAACGGGGCGTGTCCACGACCAGCTCTTGGCAACCAGCAGGAGCTCTGTGTCTGTGTCCGTATTCGTTTTTCTCTGTTATTTTGAATGAAGTGGCAGAAGCAGGAAGAGCAGAAAGCAGCAATCGGGCAGCGTGTTGCAGCTAAGCAATACTCACACAGTACTCCCACGTGTCTTTACTGGCAGAAGGTGGACCAAAAAGGGCATTAGCAAAACAGAAAGGTGATGGCTGGAAGGTTTTGAATTAATCATAACCACGGCCAAAGCTCTGGGCAACCCTCCAGACCATTGTTTTTCAGCCTGCCAAGCCATTACAGAAGGGGAAAAACCATATGCAAATCAGGCTTGGTCCTACCCCAAAAGGGGCAGTCCAACCCGAAATGCTAGGTCACATCCCTTCTGCACGAGACCACAAGCATCCCCAAACATGTTTTAGCCTCGTTGGCCATCATCAGTGAGGAGTAGCTTGGGTCTCTAGGCCCGCCAGACTCGAGACCCACGTCTGGGCATATCTGTCCCACTCGGGGTGACTTTAGCAAAACAGAAAGGTGATGGCTGGAAGGTTTTGAATTAATCATAACCACAGGCAAAGCTCCGGGCAACCCTCCAGACCATCGTTTTCAGCCTGCCAAGTCATTACAGAAGCGGAAAAAACGTATGCAAATCAGGCTTGGTCCTACCCCAAAAGGGGCAGTCCAGCCCGGACTGGTAGGTCACATCCCTTCTGCACGAGACCACTAGTATCCCCAAACATGTTTCAGCCTTCTTGGGTGTCATCAATGAGGAGTAGCTTGTGTCTCTAGGCCCGGCAGACTCGGGACCCACGTCTGGGCATACCCGTCCCACAATGCCAGTGGTTCAGATTCATTCAAAACCTTCCACCCATCACATTTGTGGTCATGGTTTGTCTCACTATGTGAGAGAGGGTATGCCCAGACGTGGGTCCCTTGCTCGCTGGGCCATAGGAAACCAAGCTGCACCTCACTGAGGAGGCCCAACAAGGCCGAAACATGTCTGGGGTTGCTTGGGTTTCCGTGCAGAGGGGACTGGGCTTCTACCATTGGTGGCATACCTGACTGATTTGCATATGGCTGGACCCCTATTGCAATGGTGCAGACAGGCTAAAAAACGGTGGTGTGGAAGGTTGCCCAGAGCAATGCCAGTGGTTCAGATTCATTAAAAACCTTCCACCCATCACTTTTGTGGTCACGGACCCAAAAGGGCAGACTTCAGCAGAGGACAATGAGAGTGTCCTACTCTCGAGGGTCTTTGACAACAGGCTGCTAACCAACTTGATGGGCACGAAGTTGGAAAGCATAGGTTAAGCTGGGAAGATGGCCTCTTCTACAGTGAACTGACTGAGTCTATCCCTGGGGACTGCTAAAGAATTGCGGTGCCCCTTGCCAACAGACTCCAGTTCCTACAATTGGCCCATGAGATACGTTTGGCTGGTCATTTGAGTTTCAAAAAGACCAAGGAAAGGCTCTCCTTATACTTTTACTGGCCTAAGATGGGTTCAGAAGTTGACAAATTCTGTAGGAGCTGTCACACTTGTCAAACCTCTGGCAAGAGTGGAGCCAAGAATGTGGCACCCATGGTGCCTCTCCCAGTGGTGGGAGTTCCTTTTGAGAGGGTGGGCATCAACATTGTTGGTCCCCTTGACCTTCCCACATCTTCAGGGAACAGGTTTATCCTGGTTGTAGTAGACCATGCTACAAGATACCCAGAAGCCACACCTATGAGAACTGTTATGGCTCAGGCTGTGGCTAAGGCTCTACTTGGTATTTTTTACCAGAGTAGGGTTTCCTAAGGAAGTGATATCTGACATGGGATCCAATTTTATTTCCAACTACATGCAAGCCATGTGAAAAAACTGTGGTGTCACTTACAAGTTCTTTATAGCCAACCATCTACAAACCAGTGGACTGGTAGAGAGGTTTAATCGTACTATGGAGAGCATGATAGGTGCTTTAGAGGAACCCCTTAAAAGAAAGTGGAACCATCTACTGCCATACCTTCTTTTTGCTTATAGTGAATTCCCTCAGGAGGGTGTTGGATACAGTCTCTTTGAACTTCTCTATGGCCATCCAGTCAGAGGTCCATTGGCCCTGCTTAAGGAGGGGTTGGAGAGTGCTCCTTTCCCCAAGCCAGTCAGAGTGACTGACTATGTGATAGGTCTCTGGAGGAGAATGTCACGCATGATGGAAGAAGCTAGTGATAACTTAAACGCAGGTCACGCTCTGGTCAAACATTGGCATGGACAGAAGGCCAGCATGGTTGAGTTTACTCAAGACCAGCTTGTATTAGCTATGGTGGCAACAAGGCAGATGGCCTTGCAGGACAAATGGATAGGACCCTTCAAGGTTGTGGGCAAACATGGAGAGGTGAACTATTTTGTTGATTTAGGCAGACCTAAGGAGGCTCCCAGAGTCTGTCACACCAACCGTTTGAAGGCATATGTCTCGAGACCAGAAGTGGGAGCTTTGCTTCTAGCTTCAGCTCAAGAGGAGGAGGAGGAGAGTGAACCTTTACCTGACCTCCTCAGAGGCCAACCTTTGGATGAGAAAATAGAAGTAGGTAATCTCACTTCTCAACTGACTTCTGAACAACAGGAGGAGTGCAAAGTTCTGTTAAATCAGTTTGCCTCCCTTTTTTCACTATCACCATTCTTGACCCCTTGGGGCCAGCAGGATATTCTCACTGGTGACTGCCTACCTGTGAAAAGCAGAGGTTACAGAATGTCAGAACATGTGAGCTCCCACATCAAAGGAGAGGTCAACAAGATGCTTGATCTCGGGGTTATAGAACCCTCTACAAGTCCATGGTCTAGTCCAGTTGTTCTAGTACCAAAGGCAGGATCCAAGGAGTTGAGATTCTGTGTGGACTATAGAGCTCTAAATGCAGGCACTAAGACTGATGCCCATTCTTTGCCAAGGACAGATGAACTGGTGGATAGACTTGGTTCAGCCAAGTACCTTAGTACATTTGATCTAACCTAGGGCTATTGGCAAATAGCCCTGATGGACCATGCCAAGGAGAAAACTGCGTTCTCAACCCCAGCAGGCCTTTACCAGTTTAAGGTTATGCCTTTTGGATTAAAGAATGCACCTGCTACATTCCAAAGGATGGTCAATCAAATTCTGAATGGGATGGAGGACTTCTGCATGGCATACTTGGATGACATTGCAGTGTTCAGCCCTACATGGAAATAACATATTGATCACTTAGGATATGTTTTTGCAGGCTCTTGAGCAAGCCCATCTGACCATAAAGTCAAGAAAATGTCAAATTGTTCAGAGCAAAGTGGTCTACCTCGGTCATGAGGTAGGAGGTGGTGAAATAAGGCCATTGCCTAGCAAAGTACAAGCTGTACAACACTGGGCCACCCAAACTACTCAAACCCAAGTGAGAGCTTTCCTAGGTCTCACTGCGCACTACAGGAATTTCATAGAGAACTATGGGACCATAGCTTCTCTTTTGAATGTGATCTCCTCTCCAAAATTCCCTAAAAAGGTTAGATGGAATGAGAAGTGCACTCAAGGCTTTGCAAACCTGAAGAAAGGTCTTTGTCAAGCTCCAGTCCTAAGAGCTCCTGATTATCACCAACCCTTCATTTTTGTCTGTTTCTCTTGGAGAATTGTTTCACTCCATTTTCATTAAGACTTGGCTGATGGCAGTGGTAACTACCCTATTTTTCCTACCACGGTTATCTTAAATAACCTTGGTATTGTTTTAGGCTATCTTGGTAGCCTCGAACTTAAACCCGCTAGACCAAGTACATTTTTATACGGTTCCGGCTGGGTTTATTCGCCATTTCTTTTTGTAAAAGTCTTTTTCGTGTTTTTCTCTGCGCGCCAAACCAGGTTTGGTTCCTTTGTTCACCGTCCTTTCACAGGCTTCTACACAGAAGCTCTCCTTAGACGCCTGTATGTCTGGGGGGACAGGATGTGAGGGAGGTGTTTAGGACTCCCTGTGCAGGGTCTCCTTGGAGATCCTTGTCGCACTCTTATCTGATTGGCTGTCGTGACTGTCCCAGCGGGACAGCCACCCTGCTGTGTGATTGACAGCCAGGCTGTGTGAATGGGAGAGAACTGCATAAAAAGCATGTCTCTGGGTAAGGAAAGGCACAGTCACCACTGGAACGAAAGAACCAATGAGGAGCTGACAGAAGAGGACCCCTACAATGACTGAACCACCTTGTTAAGCCCTGCTGCAGATCCGAATCTTCAGACTACAATGACAGAGCAGATCTATCAGGAATCTTCTTCTCCTGAGCTGGTGGGACCAACCAGTTCACCCAAACTGCAAGCCAGGCCTCCCTCCTCTGGTCGAATTTGCTGTACAGAGCTACAGTGAACCGGATAGCCAGGAAGGTCGGACCCTGCTTCGGTTTTAAGGAGCACACCTTTTATTCATTCCTTTGCTCTGCTGCTGGTTTCTTCACTGGGCAGTGAAGGGGCCTCCAGTCTTCCAACTTCATGTCAGTCTGACAGTCACTTCAGGAAACGTGAGCCTGCAGGACCTGCCAGGAACGTCCGCCTCAGCTACAACTTCTTCTCCATTTAAAGGTACTGTGCAAATCCGGTTGTTCATTTCGTCCAGCCACGGTTAAGGTGTGTGAAACCTTTTGCCAATCCGAGGCTTGTCCTTCTCTACTCTTTAAACTAACTTTTCTGCCGACCAACTTCGTCCGGAACTCTTTGCAAAGACCTAACTGCAAACTACTCTGAACTGTGTGATCTTGAGCAAAAGACTTTTGTCCTATTGACTTTGGCCTTAAGCCTTTGTGATTTGATTACATCACTGTAGTTCCTCTTCCTATATTGCCCTGCTTACTTACCTGTTGGTGCTGCTCTATTTTTGCCTAACTTTGTCTTTCCCTCCCTTTTAAATTGCTGGAGTGCCTAACTTGTCCAGAATCTATTGGGTGTGGTCTTGTACATTAAAAGTGTGATTTTTTAACTGCTTTACTTTAGTGAAATATTTTATAACTGATGTGTAAATAAATGTAGATTCTTTTACTCAGAAGCCTTGAGTCAGTGTTTGTTTGAATCATAGTAATTGCTGTCCTTTGTGTAACTATTGATACTGCTCACTTGCTCTTGAGATAAGTCTAGCTGCTCAGACATCACTACCACTTTACTGTGTTGTACAGGCTTGTACCAAATGTGCATTTGTACTTTCACTTGTAGTCTTAATTGTGTGTGGTTTTCCCAAGGGGTATTGCATATAATTCTGCCTAACAGGTTCCACTGGAGGTGATGGTAGATGTTCTAACATATCAAAATGAATTAGCTGGATCCTTGACCGAGTTGAAACCTTCCCATGTGAGGTTTCAAATCGGTCCATCTCAAATTTGGAAATGGGGCACGTTTTGTAAATTGTCTGTTGCCCGGGAGGGATCTTCTGTCATGAGGTGGGATGAGAAAGCTGCTTTATGACTCAAGATACATCCAGGAGAAGATAAACCTATCCATAAGCCAAGAATTATCCTCCAAAAAAGGGTTGGTGGAGTGGTTTCCCCAAGTGTTTAACAATGACATTGGGAAGCTCAGGGGATTCACAGACCAAATTGTGTTAATGAGGGGAGCTAAAGCAATTGTACATAAGGTGAGGAACATACCCATTTACACCAAGGTTGCACTACAGGAAGAACTCACAAAACTGTGCAAGCAAGACATCATAGAGCCAATAGAATCATTGGAATGGCTTCCCCCATTGTGAGTGTCTAGAAAGGTGATGGTTCAATTTGGATATGTGTCAATCTCAGTGACCTTAACACCAACATTTGGGTAGATCGACACACCCCTTCTGAATATCACTGAGTTATTAACTACAATGAAACCAGCAAAATTATTTACAACATTACATTTGTCATCAGCGTATCATCAGGTGGTTTTGGATGATGACTCCAAACACTTAACTTCCTTCATCAGACCACTGTGAGTGTTTACATATAAACACATGCCTTTTGGGTTGGCATCTGGTCTGGCACTCTTCCAGAGACTAATGCAACAACTGTTTGGCGGCATGGAGGAAGTTTACTATTTCAAGGATTATATTCTGATAGCGTCGCACACAGAGGAAGAGCATGATGCAAAATTATCAGGGGTGTTGCAAGTAATGAAGGACAATGGGCTCACTTTAACAATTGAAAAGTGTAAAATCAAAGTGAAAGACGTGACCTACCTTGGCCATGTGATCGACAGTGAAGGGATCTGACCAAGAAAGGAACTTGTGGAAACAATAACAAGCATGCCTAATTCCATGAACAAAGGTCAATTTAGATTCTTCCTTGGATTAGCAGAGTATTACTCCAAATTTGTATCACATTTCTCAGAAAAAATGAAACACATGAGAGAGCTTATGAATAAGTGTGCCATATTTGAATGGTCTGATTCCTGTCAGAAGGAATGGGAGGACATACAAATGGATGTCAATAGGGCGCCAACCCTTGCAATGGCCAGTACCACTGCCACAAGCATAATCACAGTAGATGCCAGCAATGCAAGATTGGGAGGTGTCCTGGAACAGATACAGGAAGGGAGGAAAGTGACATTTTCTTTGACTCTCGGGTGTTGAAGCAAGCAGAACTGAATTATTCCACCATAGCGAAGGAGTCATTGGGTGTGAAATGGGCTTTGGAACATTTCAGAACCCCAATCTGAAATGTGATAATTAAAGCGGATCACAAGCCTCTCATTCACATTATGAACTCCAAAAGCCCCCATTTGGTGTCTCTGAAGATTCACAGGTGGATGCTGAAGATCAGGAAGTACAATGCCAGAGTAGTGAGCCTTCCTGGGAAGGGTAAAGTGGCTCTTGTTTCTCCAGGTTACCTTGGACAAGGAACATGGGTGAGACAGTGTGAGAGGAGGTGGAATAGAAGATCAGTGTGCACATTTTACCTGGAATCCCAAAAGAAGAATGGGTCAAAGAATCAGTGGGTGACCCCGAAGAGTGCCTACTCAGGAGAGCTATTTGTGAAGGGTGGAAAACCATAGAAAATGATCTTCCAGAGTTTTAACAAGTTTGCAGAAAGGGTGCTGAGGGGAGACCGAATGTTCCCCCAAAATCCTTGAGCAACAGAATTCTTGAATTGGCCCATGAGGGCCATTTGTGAAGGGATCTTATGAAGAGAAGATTGAGGGATACATAGTAGTGGCCTTGAATGTTGAGTGTGGCTGAGGATTTGGTGAAGATGTGCCAAGCATGCACTTTGAGCTACAAGTCTAAGAAAGTAAATGCAGCGCTTCTTCTACCAGTTCAAGGTCCTTACATCAGTGTGGAAAAAATTAGCGATGGACATAACTGGTTCTCTTGAAGGTTTAGAGAGTGGCAAGGTGTACATTTTAGTTCTCATAGACTACACGTCAAAATGGGTGGAATGGTGTGTCATGGAGAGTAATGTGATGCTACGAAGATTGTGCATTTTATGCAGAGTGTGTTCAGTAGGGAAGGAGATCCAATGGAAATAGTAAAGGATAATGGTGCAAAATCTATCTCTGGCATCATGCAGAAGATTCTGAAAGACCATGGAATAGAACATATATGCATGTCAGTATACCAACCCATGACCAACGGTCTTGCAGAACTCATGAATGTTTTTGTGAAGGGGATGATCCATTTGGCTGTGGCAAATTCATTACAGGGGAGGGACACCCTCAAAGAGTCATTGGATGCTTACAGAACAACTCCGCATTCTATGATGGAAATAGAACCATTTGTTATGATGAGGGACATAATGCCTTGCAACCATTTGAGCCCTTCCTGGTTATCAGAAAGAAATGTCAAGCCTTTGCAAATGTATGAGATCCTTGAGAGAATGAAGGAAAAGCAGAGGAAATATAAAGAATATTATGACCGAGTAAAGGCCTCTGAAATGTCTTGTTCAAGGAAAGTGACTGGGTCAGGGTGCGGGAACATCAGAAGGTATTGAAAGGACAGTCGAAATTCAGGGACCCAGAGGATTGAGAGAGTGGGAAGGAAGTCTGTGCTCCTTGATGATGGGAAAGTCTGGTCCTTTGATGACGTTGTGCGAGTTCCTGTTATCACCCTTTGTGGTGCAGTACCAACTTATGGGTGCGTGGAATGATCCACGATGTGGGAGGAGCAAGCTGGTCCATCTGAGTGGTTTCCTAGTCTTTCATGCTGCCTATCAGGAGAAGGAGGATCGTGCCCAACTTCAACAGTGACTTTGTGTATTACTAAAATGTATCCTTTTATTTACATTACAAATCTCTTGTTTTTTCTTTCTCTCTTGCTTCTTCCTTCATCTTTCCTTTCATCCGTTCTCCTCTTCTTTGCTGTGTGCTGGGTTTTCCTTTTATTGACGATGGGGGGAGATGTTATGGTGTTCTCTGAGCTTCTTTGGTGTCGCTCCGTGGGGTTCCAGAACCCACCAGTTCTGGAATGTCACGGAGCGAGACCGCTGTGTTGAGTTGGAAGGGATACTGCTTCGTGGTGCTCCATGGGTCTTCTGCTTAATAAACCCACTGTTCTTTATACCCACGCTTCATGTGCCTTTGTATGTCTTCCCACAACAGTTTGGCTCACCCTGACTGGCCAGAGTTCCAGGAAAATCCTTATTTCAGACTTTGTGAACCTTACCTGTGATTTAAGATTGTGTTAAATCCAAAAACAGTTACAAACTTATTGAACCAATCATTTCCCATAGTTTTATCACAAACTGTTTAGTAATACGATTATATATTATGCAGATTATGGGCAGAGGCGTCAGCAGGGTTGTCTAACAAATGGGGCCCGAAGCTAATGTAGTTGGGCCCGCGACTTTTTGATATCTGTAAATGTCCACATGGCTCTGCTAAGTGGGTATTTACGGATTTTGCGTGGGCCTAGCCCACTCAGGCCCTACCCAGTCTATGCCTCTGATTATGCGAATAATGTGTGCTTCAATTTTAATAAGCCATTGAACCATGGCCAATAAAAAAAGGTACCACAAAACAAGACTGCATGTGTGGAAAAGGTTTTTAGACACATTGTTGCAGACTACTGCTATGTGATGGCACCTATATTGAATAATGATCTTACACAATTATTCTGTACACTGACTGGCACTTTTAACCATCTTTCTTCAACTACTTGAACCAAAGACCAATTTAACAAAAACCTTTAAAGGTAGTTTAAAAAATAAACGTTATGTGTCGATTCATAAAGACTTCAGTTCTGGTATGTTATGTCTGTCACATATTATGTTGGTGACAAGTCCTCCCGGTACGCGCAAAGAAAAATGGTGTAAGTGACTACTACTGCGGGGGAAAAACATGTTCAAGCTGATTCACACAAATGGTCTAGCTATGCCAACATTGTTGCTTCGATAATATGTAACCTTGTGCAGACGTACAATAGGTCCCTAACAGACTAGCAAAAATGTAAATATAACAAACAAATGTGTCAACTTTTTTTTACTCTCACCTCAAAATATGTTTACAAAACAAATATATTCTTACAAAAAAAAAACTCTATTGCCTCCACACATCCCACACATTTACACACACCTTCATTTACTTTTACAACTCACATATAAAACTTACATTTAGAAAGTAAAAGTGGAACTTAAGTATGTTAACAAAAAATGTCTGAGACAATACTTAACTATCGAGAATACACATTAAGTTACTAGTATATGTGTGTGTGTATGTGGGGGTGTGTGTGTGTGTGTGTGTGTGTCTGTCGATATTTCCCATTCACACATTCCTGAGACGGTCTCCAGTGATGTTACCAAAAAAAAATAAAATAATGAAATTTTACCGAAGACAATACTGAACAAAAAATATTTAGGGGTGTACGTACGGGGTTAAAATATGTGGGGGTGGTTCAGGGGGAGGGGGGTTATAAGTGTAGATAAACAGAGCATTTGGGGAGACCCACTGAATAAAACAAAACATCTATATTTTTTTTTTCAGTGACATTTCATTTGGTAGCATTTGATTAGGTAAAATCACATGGAACCGCCCGAGACACATACTTCATTTCCAAGCATTTGAGAAGGGACTGTTTTTACTCTATCTGCCAACGAAAAGAGTAAAAGTATTACTAATCCCTCTTCTTCCAGTAAAATTGTAATTTAACCTATGCTACCTCTACCGATGATAGAGGACTGGGGTTTATCATCACACTGTACCAAACCCATCATACATTAATTACCCAACATTTTGAAACAGCCTGTTTCGTACATTATGAGTGGCATGTGCTCTAAACCAAGTATGTCATATCACCCTTGTGTAGAATTAAGCATTAGGGACAAAGGACACATGCATTAAAGGGTTGCATGTGTTAATATCCCAGCAAAAATATCGCCATTTAAATATATCGCCATATTTCTGTGGCGATATTAAGGCATGGAACCTGCCGGGGACACCCTCGCAACCCTCATATTTTTTTAAAGGTTGCGGGGACACCCTTGCAACCACTGGTCCCATTTACCCCATAAATTATCCCCACCAATAATATTGCGTATGGCCTTACCCCATGCCCATATATATGGCGATATTATTGGTGTGGATGATATTACCTGATAATATTACCTGATACCCATTAAAGGAATAAAATCATAAACACATACCGATAATATGATGCAGTGTAATGGTGCATAGCATTAAACATGTAGATTATTTTAAAACTATTGTATACTTGCTTTAAAGTGTATAACTCTGTAACTTTAGAACGACTGTGACTTTCTTTATCTTCAAGAAAAACGAGCTTCTTTTTCCACAATCAAATTTGCTATCCATTTGGTTTCATATATGTGGTTGCCAAGGAAAATGTACATTCATGCTCTGATGTACCCTGTAGCACTAACACAACAATCCCTGCTTGCTGATTTTAGATGGTATTCTTTTCAAGTGTGTGGTAGTAATATGTTTAAATATCGTATGCTGTTTGGAGGCTTAATGTGTGTATATACTGTATTGCTTTTTACTTCTTTCATAATGTCATTCCTTCGGCGATGCATCTTTAATGTAATAAGTGCATCCAATTTAATTCTCATATGTTGAGTATTTTTCACAGTCTGATACAGGTGTGTTATTTTAAGTAACTTGATTTTCCTATATAGGCTCATATTGCTTCAATTTTCAATTGCATTTGTCTGGGGTAGGGACATTCATAGATGCGGCAGCTCTCTGAAATAAAAGATGGAATATATTGCAAGATTTACTGATCAAAACAGTTAACGGGTTTTTATGGAAATATTATTCAGAACATATTTAAAATGAGGTTATCAATGTTGGGTATTTATGTGCGTAGCACCTTCCAACTAATGACACACTCTTTGTTGATCAGTGTATTGTAAACAACCAACCAAAGGACTAATTCCATGGACGTCAATTATGGGTAGCCAGCAGCAGAAACTCCTACCCACACTTTGTGGCGCAGGCTACTTACCTTCATACATAGATGTCAGAAAGTGATGCATTGCTCAATGTGAACAAATAATGGTTTTGAATTCATAACTCTGGGTTTGATGCTCAAGTGTGTGCAATCCAATTGAATGTTTCCAAATTACGACTGGGTGTACAGTGTCAGCCACCACCACAAGCATTTCCTGCAGCATTATGAGCTGTCCATTAGCATAAGATTATTATACTTTTTCCACAGTATCCACACGTCATTCAACAAAGCACAGACCACGCCACACTCTGGGTCAGCCTGGACTACAACGCATACACAATTCTCACGATGATCATGTTGTAAGAATGTTTTATAATAAAAGTCTACATCTTTAATCTAGTGGGGGGCAGTGCATGGCTCATGTCACCCAAATGTACCAGCCACCAATGGAGGTGGGAACATTTTTTAATTGAAGAGGTGTAAATATTTGGAACAAGTATGCTAGAGTGACGAGGAGCCCGATTCATAAAATAAGAACATAGACCCTGCAAAGTACTGTGCACATAACACCACTGTGTGTACCTGCCCGCAAAAGCATGTTATGTGTTCCGCATAGTCATGGAATTTCAATCGCAAAGTAATCATAGGCGCAAGTAGCGGCCGGAACACCCATGACACCCACCCACGAAAAGCACATCCAGCCACATATACCAACTTTGAGGCACTCCGCATCCCCGCCATCATGCACCCCACCAAAAATGCAGGCCATCCCCCTGCAATCAAGGCAGCACCCCAGTGACACTGCATACAGTCCCTGATAACTCCTAACTGCACTCCGATAAAATGCATTAGATGTCATGTAACTCAAGTCCGTCTGTGTTAAATCTGTGTGCAAACCCCCATAAAGGCGCACGCCTACCTTCAATTGTCCCCTCAACTGCATGCCGGCACCCCTAAATTCCTGACTGTACCTGACCTTGGCGCTTTGTTTCCTATGCAATTGGGACTTTGCAGGTCCTTTCATGTGGTGGTGGGATTGAGAGCTTTCCGTGCTTCTTCATCGATGTGACCTTGCACAGTCAGATCCATGAATACACCTGTGTTTGTGCATTGCTAGGCATGCGGTTCCTTTGTGTAGGCTGTTCCTCGACACACCTACATAAGTCCTTGTTCTTCCTCATTTTGCATAGGGAATGGGGAATATGCATGTTGCACCCCCTATTTATTTCCTTGCGTAGGTCTGCCCCATATTTTGTGTGGAGTCTCGCACAGAGTGCCCGACTGCATGCAAAGATGTGACGGACCTGCACAATGTCCATGCAAGGTCCCAGAAACTCTGTGCCCAGATACTCTCGGTTCTGGTGCGCATTTTAAATGAATAAACAAACTAACAAACAAACAAGCATGCAAAGTCCTTTTCATGAACCGCTGAAGGGTGTTTTGCGTGCTGATAAGTGTGCAAAGTCACTTCTAAGCATGCAAAATATTCTGTAGATAAGGTCCCAAGTGTAGTGAGAGAGCCTGAACAAATAGAGCGTGGTACTGGGGTTGATCTCCCAGAGAATGTTTTTTTTAAAAAGTTGCATTATACAGCACACTTACTTTGAAAAAAATAGTAAAATGCCAGGCAGCTTGCAGGCGGTTTTGTAGGGTAACTCATGATGAAATTCAGTAGATGCAAGCCATCAACAGTGCATTTTCCCACATAATATGGCAGTATAAAAAACATTTTCACACTGGCTGTGCCCATGCATTTTCATGCTGGTTGCACCAATGTATGCCACTATTCCCATGTTTGCTGTGTGCATAATGCCAGTAGTGATGCTAGAAGAAAATGTTGAATCTGTATCTGCCAATATACGCCAGTAGCCCCACATAAGAACATACTCCTGTGGGCTTTACCATTAGAAATACTATCCCACAATAACAAAACATGTCCAAACTGGCTATATTGTAGGCCAGTCTCTATATATATAATAACACAAATCATGCTTGCTTTATCATAGATGCTCAGTAAAATAAATGGCATGCCGCAGTAAGAAATAGCTAAGCTGGTTACACCAAAATGTCTGTCTGGCCATGCAATAACGTTTATCATGCCTGCTTTATCATGCATGCCCAGTCAAACATGCCATGCCACAGTACGAAATGTGCAGGCTAGCTGCATAAAAATGAGAGCCCAGTCATGTAATAACATTTATAATGCTTGCTTTATCATAGATGCCCAGTACAAAATGGCATGAAACATTGAGAAATGGCTAGACTGGCTGCATGAAAATGCCAGGTGTGATGAATCCAGGTAATGTGTTCCCTCTCCCATCCCCTTTTGTACTAGGGAAGCGAGCCTGCGAAGCTTAACACCCCATATGGGGCAGGGCAAGAGGGATCCCACTTGGTGTGACACCCCACCCCTTAGAGGACCGGTAATCCCTAGGGAGGGATATGTGTTATCCTCCCTTGTCTCAGGAATCCCATTTATGGGTGATATGGAAATTGACAATTGCAATGAATCTTCAGTGTGTATATCTAAGGTTGGTATGGTTTCTGGCCCTTTTCAGGCACTGTACCCGAATCTACCTGGAGACTGAGATATGAGTCCTCCCCCTCGCTACCCAGGAGGAGGAGAACCCATCCACTTTGTTGGAATGCCTGGGAAAGGCCTGGAAAGTCACTGGGGAGGACCCTCCAAAAAGGGGCAGAAACAAACCAACCCTGCGGTATGGAGAAGAAAGAAGAACTCAATGGCGGAGGGAGATCCTGATGCCCCACGAAACAAACAAGATAGAGAGTGGGAAGACATTGCTGGAATACTTCAAACAGAAATCCTGGGAGTGAGAAAGGTTCTTGGGTTGGTGTAATGCCTAACTGACCCTAAACTTATGGGATGGTTCCCTTACAAATGTTTCTAAGGGCAATCAAAGTCTGGAAGACCAAAATAAAAGTTTGTCTGTGTCTAAAGCTATGCTTGCCATGACTCTTCGACAGAAATGTGTAAGAAATTGTTTCAAAAAGCAAAAAGTAGTGTTTCAACAAAAATAGAAAAGAACAGGATTGGTTTCAGGTGGTCTTCTCACCAGCTTTAGGTTGGTAAGCTTCAAAAGAATGGGCTCAATCAAAAGTGACTGTTCATAGGACCTTCATAGTACAAACAATGTCTTTTATGCCTTGGGTTTCCCTTCCACAAGCTTGAATCCCTCAAGGTTCAAAATATAGCTGAACAAAAACAAGGTTATTTTTTTAATCATCCCTGGGTTTCCTTCCCCAAGCTTCAATTCCTTCAGTAACACAAAACAATCAAAATACCATTTTGATAGGCCTCTGAGGGTTCCTTTCCCCAGGCTCAGGCGGGCCTCTTCCAAGTTCAAATACAATTTCAGCTCTTAGGCCTCTCAGGGTTCCCTTCCCCAAGCTGTTATGCTCACCTGGTCTCTGCGGAGGCATTGGGGCATGGTTGCAGCCCTCCCGGGGTTGAGGTCGCTTGGGTCTGACTTCGCCCTCAGTGCTTATGTGGTGACTGGTGGTAATAGGTGATGCTGCTTGTGACTGCTCCTGCGTGGAGAATAGGGGGCGTGAGTATGCCAGCTTGTGTGCCTGAGCCCCTTCCAGACCCCTTCTCCCAAACTGTGGTACCCGTGGGATGCGCAGTCCCTGGAAAGCTCACCTGTTGATTAGTTTTGGCAAGCACTCCATCCTGCTGCTTCTGGAAGGGGTGCTTTAATGATCTGGAACGAGTTCCTTCACTGGTCCCTTGCACGTGGTAGTCCAGTCCTGCTGCGACTAAACCACTATACTTCAGGTAAGTGCTCCTGTTTGCCTTTGTCTTTCCTCGTCTGTTTTTGTTGTATTGTAAAGTTTGTTGTCTTATATTGCTGAACGTTCCACTTTTGATGTTTGCTCTTTTGCTTTCTTCCCTTGCAGGTGTTGGTGCCGGCCCGGCAGAAGCTGCGGAGCTCGAGGCGGCAGCCAGAGAGAATGAGGAACGAAGCTGCAGTGGTACAGTAGCTGGTAAATTGTTAACTAGGTGGCGCACAGGGTTCAAATGTGGCACAGCCCTAGGACGGATGTTCTAACCTTGTCTTTCTTCTTCTTCACAGGGTCCGAGTTCATGGAGGCAGAGTGTGGTGCTGCGGCTTCAGGATCAAGATCACTGGATGTCAGGAGATGAGTCTGCAGATGAAGCAGCGGTTTCCTGGAGGTGAGTATGCAGAACGCCTGCTTTCAAAGGTAAGTAAACTGCTCCAAGCGGCGGTGAGCGTCACGTTGCACGCGAGTGCACAGTAACGCAAAATACCGGCCTTAAGGATGGAGCAGATTATATAGCTGAGCTTCTGAAGCCACGCCCCAGGTTCAGCCTGCCTGCCACACCCTGCCACACCCGATGAGTCAGCACATGAAGACCAGGCCTATGGAGCCACAACTGATGAGTCAGCACATGAGGATGTTTTCTGGAATGAAGACTTTCAGCTCCTGGAAAGTTCTTGTAAAATAAAAGCACTCCTTCACTGAAATAAAGGAAAAACACTCCTGCACTGAAATAAAGTGTTCCTGCTCACATCTCTATATAAGCCTCGCGCCAAGGGCACCAGGACTGAGTCCAGCCAGGGCTCCTGTGTTTATCACTAGATGGTGTGGTTTTTGTGTTCTGGGCCTGTGGCCGTGACAGCCCCTCTTGGGTTTCAAAACACTAGTTCAGTTTGTCACAATGCACCTTTCTTTCATATATAGTTGTTTCAAGGGGTAGCATCAGAGATTTTTGAAAATGCCAGGTTCTTTGCTCCTCCTAGGTGCGAGCACTCAGAGCTTTAACCCATCTCTTTTATTTCCTGCACTTAATCCTTTAACTCCAGGTGCTTTCTACTCCCCTTCTTGTTCACTTCTGGTTTCTTGACTTTGTTCTCATGCCCACTGGCACCTTTCTTTCCTTCCCCTGCAAACTTGCAGCTTCCTCTCCTCCTTGTGCCCACTGGCACCTTCTTTAACTTCCTCCATGCACACTTGCACCTTCTTTAAATTCCTTTGTGCGCACTTGCACCTTCTTTACTTCTCTGTGCCTACTGGCACCTTTTTTTGGCATTCCCGTGCATACTTGCACACTTTCCACATTGCTGGGTCGCTTGCACCCTTTTCTAACATTTCGGGTCGCTTGCATCCCCTTTATTTAATCCTTTCACTTTGTGCCCCTTGCCTGCTCTGCTTTTCCTGCTTTCTCTTACTCTCTGTCACTCTTCTTTCAATGTGTACTGCTTTACCAGTTGCCCTTCTGTTCTTTCCTCTTTTCTGGGCAGCAGCGCGGTGACAAGCGGCCCTTCTGGTTGTGTGGGATTGGCGGCAGGGTCTCACCACCTGCCTCTCAGACACCCTTTGGGCCAGCACACGGAATGAGCAATGTTCCAACAGCAGCCTGCAGGGTGCTTCACTCCGGCTCTCTGGAGACACAGCTCCCTAGCCACACTGCAGCCCCTCAGCAACACTGGGCCTGCGTCTTGGCACACCATTCTCTTCAGGGTCATCGATCCTGCTGCTCTCTGCTCTTTGGCTTCTCTGGTCCAAACCACATCCCCAGTTTGCTCCATCACCTGTGTAGTGCCACACCTTTTATAGGTGGAAAAACAGTCAACTGGAGTCAGGTGTGAGCGATGATTAGTAAATGCCTGACTCTGCCTGACTCTAACAATGGGACAACTTAAGTTCTTTCTACAGCCGGTTTCCCCATGTTATTCTTATGGGAAACCTTCGCTACTCCTGGTTACCTCTTCCTCATCCCAGTATTTGTTGGAAATGGGGTGGGGGGGATGGAATGGGTCTCGAAATACCCTATGAAAGCTGAGGGAGAGGCTTTTGGGGTCAAATGGGAACAGGGGAAATACCCTGTCTCACCCTTGGGTGTTCTCCCCCCAAAACCCTGTTACTTTCCATTCAGGTGATCCTGCCTTGATGGTCCACCCCCAAGGTCAAGATCCAAAGATGATTGCCTTTCCTGGCCACCTGACTGGTAGACAGCAGGGGAGTAGGTGGGAGAACTCCATTAGGTTTCTCACAGACCCTTCCCCTATGTGGGTTAGACCAGAAGGCTTCACACAGAGGTCGAAAAGAAAGAGTCTTCTGTACCTTGTTTTTGTCCTTTCTGAGCTAGTGTGACGCCACATAACTGACGGTCTAAGAAATCCTTAATAACCCAGGTGTTGGATTCTTTTTCCTGATGTACCTGGTCTCTCTCTCCTCGTCTCTCTCTGAGGAAATTGTGGTTTTAGTTGTATCTGTCCTCGGTACAGAATTGGGAGATGTTGCTTTCATTTGGCAGGAAAACCAATTGTTTAAGTTGTTTTGGGCCACCTGTCAAATCCACTGATTGAATTTAGGTAAATCACTTCCCAAAATTAAGTGAGCTGACAGGTTAGAAATCACAGCTACAGTTAGGTTTATCTTTCTTCCCAAGATGGTAATAGGGATCTGCGTTAAAGTGTGATTTTCCACATGACTATGTATGCAACATATGTCTTCTTCTCCCATTCACTTCCATCCCCAAGAGTAGAGTTTGGTGTATGGCATATCCCTTACTTCTGCTATCCAACTGGGCCCATATAATTTTGTCTCCAAAGATGGCAGGGATTCTGTAGGAGGTGTTAGTTCCCGTAGAAAGAAAAGTATGGGGCTTTTTCATGGTCTTATTTTTCTTCCCTTTTTGGTTAGGTTTTCCCGGGTTTTCTCCCTCTGCTAACAACTTAGGGTTTTGGACATAAGGACTATTTGTATGGGATGTTTCACCATCTAAACCATTTTGTTTGTTATTTAATTACAGTGTCATAAAGATGTTGATCCAATTCAAGGGGCACCACCTTGTTTTATAGCCAGATCCCCTACACAAGCAACACAACTCATGTTCTAATGGCAGAGATGAGGGCAGGGAAGATCTATGTGACGTCTTATCTATGTCTTCATTTCTTAAAACCGCCAACTTCCTAGATGAAAATATGGAAGTGTTGACATTCTCAGGGTAATATTCAAGGGAAGAAGAAGGTACCATTACAAGGATTATGTCTCCAGGGTTGTTGTCTAAAGAAGAACACTGCTTAACTCGAGAGTGGTATTCACAGTTTTTCTGCAAGAGATCTAATTCCTGGTTTGTAGGAGAGGAAGCTCTAGAGGATGAATTTTCTCCCATATCTTTACTAGGGTTTAGGGTGTTATCATCAAAGGAGGGTAGGATAACTGGGTTCTGTTCAATCTCACCCTATGAATAGTAGGAGATCCCCTCATTCAAGGGTATTAGAGAAAGAGAAAGATGTTCATCCCCTTTACTTGTAGTTGCTACATCAGACCCATTATCTTCAGGGTTTTCTTTTCATTGGGAACAAGTGAGGGGTGGTTTTGTGGAAGATTGTATTTGTTCTCTGCACACAGAAGGGTAGTATCTGGCAGAGACTTCAACCTCTTCCCATGAAGGACTTAGCCTATGTCCTGCGGAACTTGATGGTGAGGGGACTAGCAGGTCCTCACAAATGAAGCTATCTCTCACAGTTGTAAAAGTGAGATTATCCAGAGTGGAAATGGAAACATTTTGGGTTGCTTATTGGGGGTTCTCATCATCTTCACTGCTGAATATAGTGTGGCAGAAACTCTCTCCGATCCCATATTTCTCTAAGGACCTATCCCAGATCTCATCTTCCACAACTTTGTTCCCCTCTGAATTACTAGAGGATTGTAATTCTAGTGAATCATGGGAAGGTATACCTGGGGAGCATGGTCCCTGTTCTTCCTGGCCTAGGGAATACTGTTTCGAGAAGTCTCCCCCTTCTCCCCAAAAGGAATGTAATCTATCTCGTGTTAGGCTGCAAGATATGATCTTTGGATCTGTCATGGACCCCCTTTTAATAGGGGTGGATTGCCTCTGGTTCTGGAAAATAATAGTAATTCTATATTTCTCTCTTTCTTACTGGGATTGAATAGTGGTATCTCAGTGGAGGAGATGGACAACTGTGGGGAAGTGGAACAAAGGAGTTTTCCCCTCCTGGGTTTCATAGCTTTAAAATACGCACTGAGTTGGGTTTCCCCAAAGATGTAATTCCCTGGCAACTTGCTTTTATAATCTGACTCAGTATTTTCAGATGATTAATTTTGTTACGGGGTCCCCTTGTCCCTTCAGTGGTTTATCAGGGATTTCATCACTTCCCCTTCTGGTGTTATAGGAGAGAAAGGTAGTGCCTAAGTTCTCACACACAAGGTTTCCTACTATTTAATCCCTACTGGTCATTCTGGGAGTGGGAGAGAAATTCAAAAAGACAAATTTCAAATTACTTCCACAGGACAAAAGGGATGACACCTCAACATTTCTCTTCATACGGGGTATGACATATATGTGCCAGTCAATAGGAATGAATGTTGACTTGTAAGTCTATGGATACTATAACTTTGTCTATTCCTGCCACCATATAATACTGGGGACAAAACAGATAATAAATGCTTCCCTCCATTATTTTCCTCATGGGAGGAGAGCTTGTGGGATAGAAGGTAAAAGGTGACCCTCATCCCAAAGTTTGAACACCTTAGAGGGTTAGATTATTCTGATTCAGGGAAAAAGGCCCTTCTGGTAGAGAAGAGGATATGTTCTGTTTTCTCAGGGTCTACGATTGTCAGTGGACTCGGTTTTAAGGGATGTTGTTCTCTAATCTGGTGGGGTCCCCAAGTGTTATCAGTTGAGACGCATCCCACAACTGACACCATATGTGAGACAGGCATGGTACCATGAGAAACACAGACTCAAAGATAACCGTTTCAAATCCATCATTTACTAAATTTTCTTGTGTTGTTGTAATGCCTAACTGGCCCTAACACTAAAGGGATGGTCCCCTTAACTGATGTTTCTAAAGGCCACTGAATTCTGGAAGCACAAAATAATGGTTTGTCTGTGTCTAAGCCTATGCTTGCCCTGACTCTTTGACAGAAATGTGTTAGGAAGTCTTTCAAAAAAGCAAAAAGTAGTGGTACAACAAAAATAGGAAAAAACAGGATTGGTTTCAGGTGGTTTTCTCACTTTCTCACCAGCTGTAAGTTGGTCAGCTTTGAATTGAATTGAATTGATTGTTTATTTATAAAGCGATTATACACAATGTGTTTCAAAGCGCTCCAAGGCAGGGACGGAACATGGGAGAATACAATGACATTCTTACAGTCCTTGATACATTCAGAATATGACATTAACTATGGTAATCAGCCTGGCGACATTTCAGATAGTGCAATAGTGTTTGACAATAAAACAGAGGGGATGGGGATGGGAAGGAGAATGAGACAGATAAGCGGCTACATTACTATGCCTGACAACAATTGAGGTAGTGCCAGAATTTAACAGTAGGTGGGGTGAGGGGTGGTTGGAGTAGAGGGAGAAGGAGAAGAACAAAACAAGCGACTATCATACTAGGCTTGACTACATTTCAGATAGTGCTGAAGGGGGAGAGGGATGAGAAAAAACAAATGAGGGAGAGGAAGGGAGGTGGGTAGAAGACAAACAAGCTGCTATCAGACAGGTCAGAAGACATTAGTGATAGAGTAAGAGCTAATTGACAATGATAAGGAGGGGAGAGGGTGGGAAGGAAAATGAGACAGACAAGCGGCTACATTACTGTGCCTGACGACAATTGAGGTAGTGCCGGAATTTAACAATAGGTGGGGGGAGGGAGGTTTGGAGTAGAGGGAGAAGGAGAAGAACAAAACAAGCGACTATCATACTAGGCTTGACTACATTTCAGATAGTGCTGAAGGGGGAGAGGGATGAGAAAAAACAAATGAGGGAGAGGAAGGGAGGTGGGTAGAAGACAAACAAGCTGCTATCAGACAGGTCAGAAGACATTAGTGATAGAGTAAGAGCTAATTGACAATGATAAGGAGGGGAGAGGGTGGGAAGGAGAATGAGACAGACAAGCGGCTACATTACTGTGCCTGACGACAATTGAGGTAGTGCCGGAATTTAACAATAGGTGGGGGGAGGGGTGGTTGGAGTAAGGGAGAAGGAGAAGAACAAAAAGCAACTATCATACTAGGCCTGATGACATTTCAGATAGTGCTGGAGGGGGAGAGGTATGAGAAAAAACAAATCAGGAAGAGGGAGGGAGGTGGGGATGAGACAAACAAGCTGCTATTAGACAGGTCAGGAGATATTAGCGATAGAGTAAGAGCTAATTGACAATGATAAGAAGGGGAGGGTGTGGGAAGGAGAATGAGACAGACAAGCTGCTACATTACTATTCCAGACGACAATTGAGGTAGTGCCGGAATTTAACAATAGGTGGGTGGAGGGAGGTTTGGAGTAGAGGGAGAAGGAGAAGAACAAAACAAGCGACTATCATACTAGGCTTGACTACATTTCAGGAGACGGGGGCACGTAGGGGAAGGGGGAGGAGACACACAGGTCCGGGACAATTCTGATAGAGTAAAAGCATAGAAAAGTAAGGGAGGGAGGGAGAAGGGAGAGGAGGAAAGAGCAGAGAATAAAATAGTGAAAAAGAGCGGAGAAGCAGAGGGGAGAGCGGATACAGTTGCAGAGGTCAGTAAAACATATAATGTTGCAGGGAACAGAACATGTAAGCAGGGATTCAAGATAATAGTAGGCACAGCATGGTTCAGGGCTACCTGAGTATGAGATCCAGGGGAGGTCCAGCATGAGAGTTGAGGAGATGAAGCAACAAAATTCAATGTGTCCACAAGGTCCAGTCCAAGCGATGGTAACAGTTCAGTGATGGTGAAACTATAGTGAATCCAGACAACTCTAACAGTGGTTATGGAGAAGGGGGTTTGAAAGAAAGGATAGGGGTAGGGAGAAGGCAGGAAAGAAGAGATCAGGCAAAGCAGGGTGGGAGATGCAAAGCAGGATGAGGGGCCAAGAAGAAAAGGGGAGTGGGGGGCAAACAGACATCACAGGGGGCCAAAGAGGGATGGGGGGCACAGCTAGACATCACGGGGGACAAGAGGGTGGGGTGGGTGGCTACATTGAGACATCACAGGGGACCAGAGGGGGTTGGGGGCACATCAAGACATCACAGATGGGTCCATAGGGAGTGTGGGGGAGCACAGCTAGATATCACAGGGGACCAGAGAGGGTGTGGGGGGCAAGTTGAACATCACAGGGAACCACAGGGAGGGAAGGGGAACACCTAGACATCGTAGGGAACCAGAGGGGGTGGGGGGCACAGCTAGATCTCATGGGGGACCAGAGGGGGGTAAGTAGGACGACACAGGGGACCAAAGGGGGGCAAGTGGTACAACAAGTCAGACCAGAGGGGGGTGGGGGCACAACTAGACATCACAGGGGGCCGGAGGGATGTGGAGGGTACAGCTAGACATCACAGGGGACCAGAGGGGGGGTGGGAGGATCAGAGCAGGGTGGGGGCAAAGAGGGACATCAAGGGGGGCCAGAGGAGTGTGGGGGGCACAGCTAGACAACATGGGGGACCAGAGGGAGGAAAGTGGGACATCACAGGGGATCTGGTGGCAGGTTAAGTAGGACATCAGGAGGATAGCTCAGGGACAACGTGCTTGCCTTGGAAACAAGACGACACGGAGCAACACAGGTTCAATCGCGGGTCCCCACTTAGAAACCTCTAGGTGATAATCGTGTTATAAATAACCTATCATATCATATCATGGGGGACCAGAGGAAGGTGGGGGACACAGCTAGACATCACAGGGGACCAGAGGAGGGAGGGGGCACAGCTAGACATCACAGGGGACCAAATGAGGGTGGGGGGGACAGCTAGATATCACAGGGGTCCAGAGGGCTGTGGAGGGCATAGCTAGACATCACAGGGGACCGGAGGGGGGTGGACGACACAGCTAGACATCACAGGGGACCAAGGGAGGTGGGGGGCACAGCTAGACATCAGTGAGGAGCAGAGTGGGGGAGGGGGCAAGTGGGACATCCCAGGGGTCCAGAGGGGCTTGGGGGCACAGCTATGACATCACGGGGGACCACAGGGGTGGGGGGCACAGCTAGACATCACAGGGGACCAGTGGGGTTGAGGGGCACAGCAAGACTTCACATGGTACCAGAGAGGGGTGGGGGCACAGCTAGACAGGGGGACCAACAGGGGAGGGGGCATAGCTAGACTTCACAGGGGACCAGAGGGGGTGGGGGGCACAGCTAGACTTCAGGGGGGCACAGCGGGCAGTGGACAGGGAGCAGACAGGGGCCTTTGTTATGGACCTTAGGTATTCTGAGCCGGCTTCCGCCTCCCGGTTCGTCTGATTGTCTTAAGAGCCAAGAGCAACCAATGGGGAGGGAGAGCAGGGCTAGGCCACAAGTAACAGGCTTAGTAGATCAAAGATGAAGCCATTTTCAAAGGCCGGACAACAAAGGGCAGTGCTGTAAGGTCCCGAGGAAAAGATGCAAAAGCAGCTGATTGGAACAGCAACCGAGCTTGTGTGATGGCCGTGCAGTGAGCACAAGGCAAAGCAGCCATTTAGAAACAAATGTTGAAGAAAGTAAAAAGCACTGCCATGCGCTTTCAGATATGGTCAAACCTAACCCCCAAGGCCTGTAGGTGATGGATTGTGGCACAGCCAGGCTATGTGTCTTCGCCACTCGAGGCTGATGATCAATGGCTAAGGGGCCTCGTTATGGGCCTTAGATATTCTGTGCCGGCTCCCAACTCCCTGTTCCTCTGAAGGCTTACGAGCCAAGAGCAACCAATGGGGAGGTGGGGCAAGGCCAGGCCACAAGTAACAGGCTAAGTAGATCAAATATGCAGCCATTTTCATAGGCCCAACTACAAAGGGCAGTGTTGCGCTGTCCCCAGAAAAAGATGCAAAAGCAGCAGATTGTAACAGCAACACAGCTTGCTGTGAAGGCAGTACAGCGAGCGCAAGGCAAGGCAGCCATTTAGAAACAAATGTTGAAGAAAGTTTCAAAAGAATGGTCTAAATCAAAGAGAACTGATAATATAACTTTTGTAGTACAAACAATGTCCTTGTCTTTAATATATTGGGTTTCCCTTCCCCAAAGCTTCAGTTCCTCCAGGCTAAAAATATAGCTGGAAAAAACACAGTTCTTTTTTTAGGCATCTCAGGGTTCCCTTCCGCAAGCTTCAATTACTTCAGTAACACAAAAAATGAAAATGCCACTTTGACAGGCCTCTTAGTGTTCCCTTCCCCAAGCCTAGGCCTCTCCCGAGTTCAAATACAAGTTCAGTTCTTAGGCTTCTTAGGGTTGCCATCCCGCAAGCTCAGGCCCCTCTTGGGTTTCAAAACACTAGTTCAGTTTGTCAGGAAGCACCTTTCTTTCATATATATAGTTCTTTCAAGGGGTTGCATCAGAGACTTTTCAAAAACACCAGGTTCTTTGCTCCTCCTAGGTGCAACCATTCTGAACTTTAAGCACTCTCCTGTATTTCCTGCTCTTAATACTTTACCTTCAGGGGATTTCTGCACCCCTTCTCATTCCCCTCTGGTTTCTTGACTTTTTTCTCATGCCCACTGGCACCTTTGTTTCCTTCCCTGCACACTTGCTGCTTCCTCTTCTTCGTATCCCCACTGGCACCTTTTTTAACTTCTTCTGTGCACACTTGCACCTCCTTTTACTTCCTTCATGCACCTTCATTAAATTTTTGTGCCCACTGGCACCAATTTTAGCTTTCTCATGCACACTTGCAAACTTTCCACTTTTCTGGTTCGCTTGCACCCTTCTCTCTCATTTTGGGTAGCTCACGCCCTCTTTATTTAATCCTTTCACTTTGCATCCCTTGGGCGCTCTGGTTTTCTTGCTTTCTCTTACTTTCTGTCACTCTTCTTTCAATCTATTTTGCTTTACCAGTTTCCCTTGTGCTCTTTCCTCTTTTACACTCCGTGACGCTTTACACATTTCTCTTCACCTGCGCCTTTTCAGTGAGCTGCATGCTCCCGAGTCTCTCTTTCTTTCTCTCTCTTACTTTCACGAGACTCACCTAGGCAGCAGCGCAGTGTCAAGCTGTCCCTTCTGGTTGTGCGGGCCTGAGGTCAGGCTCTCACCACCTGCCTCTCAGACACCCTGGGGGTGGCACAGGTCTCAAGGGAACAAGCAATGTTGCTACTGCCAACATCAGCCTGCAGGACGCTTCACTCCGGCTCTCTGGAAACACGGCTCCCAATCCATGTTGCAGCCCCTCAGCAACAGCGGGTCAGCGACCCTGCACATCTTTCTCTGCTGGGCTGTCAATCTGCTGTTCTCTGCTCCTTGGCTTCTCTGGTCCAAATTACTTCCCCAACTCGCTGCCTCACCTTTGTAGAACCACAGCTGTTGTAGGTGGAAAAACAGTCAACTGGAGTGAGGTATGAGTGATGATTAGTAAATGCCTGACTCTGCCTGAATCTATCAATGGGACAACTTAAGTTCTTTCTATAGCCTGTTTGCCTTACACTACCCATGTTATTCTTATCGGAAATCTTCACTACTCCCGGTTACCTCTTCCTCGTTCCAGTATTTGTTGGAAATGGGGAGTGGTGATGGAATGGGTTGGAAATATTTTATGAAAGCTGAGGGAGAGGGTTTTGAGGTAAAATGAGAACAGGGGGATTACCATGTCTCACCCTTGGGTGTTCTCGCACCAAACGTCTGTGTCCCTCCAGTCAGGTGATCCTCCCTCGCTTGTCCACCTCCAGGTTCAGGATCCAAAAGCAATGGCCCTTCCCTGGCCACCTGAATGGAAGATACCAGGGCAGAAGGTGGGAGAACACTGTCATGTTTCGCACACCAGGTACAAGACTTACAATTCAACAGGGTATCAAACACCTGGGACTTCTCCAAAGAGAAAAAAGGACACTGTGTTAAAGTAAACTCTGAGCCCAATATAAGGAGGGGAGGAGGTAAACGAGATTTTTATGTTAGTTTGCAGGACCTCAGTGCTTAAGTCCCCCTGTAAAAGAAAGGAACCAAACAGTCAGTCAAAAGCCAACCAGCAGTCAAACCGCAGATTAGAAACCAACTTTGTGTTAGTTTTTTTCAGTGTTTTTGTATTAGTAGTAGGGACAGAAATCAGAACAGATCAGGCATTCTGGATGGTGGATGAATGTGATGTTGTTGGACATCCTGATCAGCACTCTTTTTGCCTTCTTTCTTTTCTTCAATATAGGGATTAGACAATAATGAGGGACAGAAAGATTTATGTTGAATAAACAAAACAATCATTCAAAATGTCCTCCTGATTGTGGTATAGCAAAATCTTTCACCACAGCATAGCACCTGAAGAGGAAGTGCCAAGTATCGGCCCCACTGGAGCTACCCCCCTCTCATTACCTATTGGGTTTACACCAAAGTATGTGACGTATGAAGAACAGTTAAATCAACAAAGAGCCACTTATGGGCTCTGCCCAGTGCCTATCAGAATAAAAGCTCCTATTGAAGTACCAACACCTAAGAAAACCTGGACAGTAAGGTATCCATTCAGAAAGCCATATTCACAGTCGAGACAATATGACGGTTGTCAGAATGGAATACCCAAAGATAATGAAGGAAGATGAATGGTGACATCATAAGAAATCGGACTGACGCACATATAAGAAGATATAATGACCTGAGGATGCTGACAAGAAGATAAGATAATAAGGAGATACCATGGATAAAGAACATCTTGAGACCAGGATGAAGAAGTTGATGTCAAGGTGATGAAACTTATGCCACATAATGATGAAGATATTCAGTTAGTTTAAACGTATACAGATGCAAGTAACTGCAAGAGGCAAAGCAATTGTGAAGCTTGCTTTTGCTTAATAGCAAATAGATTGCAGCAGGCACCAACATGTACAAATATATACCTCAAAAAGCACTTTATGTATGAGTATAACTCCACTATGTACATGAGCAGAATTGAACTTTGAAGGTTACTAAAGGCCTCAAAAGGAGTGTGTGGCAGTAAGAAATCGATAATCAAGGCAGAACAAAACCCAGCTGAGGATGATCATGCCAAGAATCTGAGGTCTGATCTGGCTGGAAAAGGCCGACATTGGATACAATTAAGGAGAAAAGAACAGAAGATCCTGTTCAGAAAGGTCAAGATAAGCCACAGAAGGCAGACTGGCAGAATTAAATCAAATATAAGAAAAGACACAGAGGAAAGCCGATTTCATGGTGTCCAGTCACGTGACAAGGCAGGCTGTAAGAGTGAGACTTTCACACCTACGCATGGATCCCTGTCATGCCCATACTCCTTAAAATTTCTCAAGACCACAGAGCAGACTCAAGGCCAAACTACAAAGCAATAATTGACACATGGCTACTGAGGTGATGATTGATTGTAACATAATTGGTGGGGGGCTGGGGTGGGGTGAAGGGGAGCTCCTCTGCACCTGGATGTACTGCTAGACGTCGGAAAAGTATGAGTGGGGTTGATGGCAACACAATCATAGTGGACCGTGTAATCTAAGGTCCTATAGTAAGTAGAACCAATGGAACGTCGTAATTTTAGTGACATTCGTAGTGACCATTTTGAAGGGGAGCATAGTTGCGCCACCTGACATTGATTATCCAATCCCCTCTCCCCATTACCACATACAGATATAATACCTATGTTAAGTTACCTTCCTATAACCAATCACGTTGCATGTTAGGTTTTTAAGAATTGCCACGTAGAATGATGTCAGCAATGATGAATTATTGCTACAAACACTGTTTTCTTTCTTAAAGTGAAGAGAGCGAGAAAATCGAGCGGTTGCTGATGCTCGTTGTACTCCCGGTTTTATGAACTTGTCATTAAACTGACTCACTTTGCCAAACTATTGAGTTGTCATAATTATTTGATGCATGAGTACATATCTGCATCCCCATGTATCTCGAGGGTACTGCTACTCATCTTAAAGGGCTGTTTGGAGATCATCCAGTTCACTTGGTAACAGAGTTAGATGGTTATGTTAGATAAGATACCCATCGGCCGTCGACATAAGTAACTTCGGGTCCTCGGCTTTATCACAAGCCCTTTGCTCTCCGGCTGATAGAACGAGAAGCTCCCCATAGCCGTAGATAGTGGTTAGATTAATTGAAAACCCTGCAGGTTAGGTGTGACAGGACCTTTACTTTCTCCAAAAAATCCCTCCCTAATCTACGAGTAGCGGATCACACCAGCAGAACGGTGAGGCGGTAACGAAGGCGGTGATCATGAGTGTTCGTAGATGAAAAACATACGATCGGTGAGTAAAAAACACTGAATGTTTTTGGCAAAGCATGCATGCCTTAAAAACAATTAAAGGGAAGGTAATGGAGGGAGGCGGGACAAAATATAACATCAGAGTAAGAACGTAATGTATATATAAGGGGAAAGATATTGACTCGAGTGTGGCCGAGCAATATAAAGAGTTATTGTGAGTGTGGCCGCGATAAGAGTATACGCCCAATGCCTAGGTTTTAAAGAGCGCTAGCAGAAGCCTTCATCTAAGGTCCTGTAAACAGAATGACGTAGGAGACCGGAATCAATTAAAGGCGATCCAAAAGAGATGGGCTTAAATTCCATTTTGGAATAACCATAGGGGCAAGATGCGTCTGAGGAAGCAAAAAACATAACATTTGTGTGGCCGGCCAGAATCTCTCTGTCTCTTTTATGTGTTTGAGTAAAACCATGACGTCATAATCAAAAATAGTTTATGTGGAAAAAAAGAGCATGAAAATTGCATGATTGTCAAAGAAAAATCTTGCATGTTATGGATTGGTGGTTTTTTTCTAGCGGAGACTAAAGTAAAATATATTGTTGAAATAAGAGGATTGGAGCTGGTGACGATTGGTGCTCGCTCATACTGGTGATTATTGAAACGCAAATATAATAAAGTGTTATATAAATAAGGGTTAAACGGGTTAAACATGGAAGACATTAGTCCCCTGATGCACGTCTGCAAACAATTGCTGAAACACGCATCTAAGCTTAAACAGTACAGTGAGGAATGGGTTAAAGAGACCGGAGACAAAATGTTTATGCCACCGCTATCGAAAACTGCCCTGCAGCACATGACCACATATTTACACGCCACATATACTGGCAAAAAGTTAAACAAGTGCCTGGCTAGTTTAGAACTTTGGAAGATGTACCAGGAAGAAAAAGAGGAGGAGCACCCGTTAGATTGGATACTGAATATATGCAAAGAGGGGGGTGAGGAGAATTCTGTGCCATCCTCCCCGTCTGAAAAAAAAAGCATAGCTAGTAAAGATGAAGGATTGTACCCATTGAGGGAACTTAAAGCAGCAACAGGATATAGCAACCCATCATATGAGTCACCTACGAAAAGTAGTGACGAAAACCCGGAGAAGGACAAGGAAAGAAATATTACCTCCAAAGTCCCAAGGGACAAGGAGAGAGGTAAAGAGATGGAAAGGGGATGACGATAGAATTGATGAGATAGCATTCACACAAAACGAATGGATGGGAGGGCAGGTTTTATTGAAACTCTGTGGTAAAGTGGTAAAGGCATTGAGGACATGAGACAAAGGGGAGAACACGAAGAACTAGAAGGAAGAGATAAGGAAAAGGAAAGACGATTAAGAGATGAAGGGGCAAGGAAAAAAGATAGGCAGAAATGAGAGCAGTTATATCATGATGAACAGGTCAGAAAACAGGAAGAGACGGAAGAACAAAGGAAACACAATAATAAGCAGAGAACAGCTGATGAGCAGGAAAGGATAGAACAAAGGAGAATAGAAGAAGAAGAACAAAAGATACGAGAGAAGAGAATAAAAAGACAGAAAGATGAGGAAATATGAAGGGCAAATGAACAAAGAGATGTGAGGAAACAAGAGGAAGACAGGGTAAGAGAGGAAGCAAGGAAGCGTAGAGAATTTGATGATGACATAGAACGTAAGCGAAGACAGAGAGCGTGTGATCTCGAATATCTGGAAAGAGAGGTTAGAAAACCAGATCCAGTAGTAGAATGGGAAGATATAGAAGAATTCTTTCCTGAGTACGATTCAGTACCAGGCACGTCTAGAGTGCATCTAGAAGATGACTTCGACACGAGAAGTATCGGAGAGACAATCGATAGAATATATGATGAGATGGGACTAGAAAGGATACTCCAAGGGAAGGAAAAGGATGAGCACCTTGAAAGCACTCAGTTGTACGATACTGAGGCCGCTTCACCAAGCTGTCCTTAGAAAGGCTGACTCTAAATAGAAATAAGGAGGATAAGGGAAGCTGCACAAGTTGGGCACAAACAATATCAGACAAAGAAAGAGAAGCCTGGGAAAGAGAAGAAGAGAGAGGACACGAGAAACGCTTCTCTAGGGGAAAGGGAATAGGATGGTCGGATTCTACTGGGTCTGCACCTAAAACACTGGAGTCAGAAATACAATCAGATCGGCATGAAGGATCGTCACACGGTCATAGGAGGGTGTCCCCATCGCCATGTATGAGCAGGTTAGGCACATTGCCAGGCGGACAGCGATGCAGGAATATTACCCCTGCGGTAGACAGAAAAATGATGAAAGAAGAAAAAGAGTTCAGTGCATCACAGTTCCCCTTATTGGAGAAAGGAGGAACGAGGCCACAATATATACCATGGATAGAGAGAACCTAAAAAACAAGCTCCCCATGTTGACATCTGGAGCTGGGAAATGGATACACGAGTTAGAAAAAATGACAGGAGATAATACGTTGGCTAGAGGGGATATCAAGGGTCTTTTGATCTCGATACTTGGTGACAGAGCTGATGATGTTTGGACAAATGCAGGTTACCCTGGTGTGATTACAGTTAACACCGCACACAACGTAGCGCCGTTTAGCGATTGCAGAACCGCGGTATGGAAAGCGATTGGAGTGCTATACCCAGATACTTGTGATATGGGAGCTATAATGACGCATAATATGAAAGAGGGACATGATCCATTGCCTTACATTCAGAATTTCCAAGACGCATGGGTACTGGAAACTTGTGAAGCTTGGGGGAAATCTATACCAGTGTTTTACCATATATTTTGTCAAGGGCTGCCAGAACAGGTGCAGAAGCAGCTCAAGAAGCTGGTAGGAATCAAAGCTAAGCTATGGTCGGTAATACAACTGATCATTGTGCGTTATTGCAGGCTGCTGCAAGAGAAAAATCGCAAGAAAGATGCTGCAAGAAAGGGCAAAGAGGCTAAATTAGTGCAGAAAAAGTTATCGAAATTATGCCATTGAAGTAGCGATGATAACTAGCACAGACAGATCAAATAGGCAGCAGATCAATAATCAAAGGCAGTTCGATTAAAAGCAATAATGGGTTTAACCCAAGTGAAAGAGGCTTTGAGAAAGGGGATGGCAAAATAATCAGGGAGGCTTTCAAAATATGCAAGGCAAAAATCAGTACATGCAAAATGGACAAATAATCAGACCACCGCCAACGTGTTGGACGTGTGGGATGACAGGACATCTAGCGTGTATGTGCAGAAGTCAAGGGATGGTGCAAAATGACCAATTCACAAGAGAGGGGAAGATGAATCCACCTACATTCTCGCGCAGAATCATACTGTGAAGCAGCAAGCGCCAAGAGTGCAGCAAAGCTTGCAGCAGCAGCAGAATGTGACCAATTTTCTGCAAGGACAGTCTCAACAGTCCCCGATGCAACTTCTACAGACGACAGGACAGGTATTGAACTCTGGAATGGGAAATACCACTGGCGATGGAGGATATCCATTCACTAACTGTGGGACGAGATTATATATGGACTAGGACAGCTCACTTGGAGACCTGATGTGTTCCATTCTATCAGTGACACCAAACCCTTGTGAGGAACCTAGGGTAGATGTCACTATAGGGGGTAAAGAGTATTCGTTCTTAGTGGACACAGGTGCAACACGCTCGTGTTTATGGGAAGGCAAGTTTTCTTTATCTGGTGACGCCATGAATACCCAAGGTTTTACAGGAGCAACGAGCTGCGTTCCTTTTACAAAAGAACTTCCAGTTTGTATAGGAGAATGTGACTTCAAAGTGCCACTATTGTATAAAAGACAGACACATGTCAATATATTGGGACGAGACTTGATGACAAAGATAAATATGACAATCTTGTTCATGGAGGAGGGCATATTATGTTCAACTCCAGGAATGCATTATTTAAACGTGTGCAAAATGATTGGAGCATACGTAGTACGAATGGCCATTGGAGCTATTCCATTGGAACCTGAGATATTCGCACATGGAGTGCATATATTAATATCAGGGCTACCAGGACTTACAGACAAAACAATGAGAACCCCAGATGAGTTTCTGGTCAGACCAAGAATACCTATGCATGAGGAAAAGGGACAAGTGTTTCCCTTAGCAATACACACGGCCATAGTGCGAGGAAAAATGGCTCTATTTGATGGTTGTGATGATGAAGGCAGACAATGGTGTGCAATAATCGCCATTGGGGAAGCTTACAGATTGACTGACGTCCCTGACGATGATCTGTTTGAAGAACAACTAGGTGAGGATGAGATGACATTTGAGGTAAACCTCATTTGTTGGGTGAAAATTATTAAAAGAGAGGTGCCCCGGAGAATGATGCTGGCACAAACACGTCCTGAATATTTTGATAACGACATGGCAAAAATGCCTGTCTCAGTATGGACTAAAGGCCCTTATGACGTAGGCTTACTGAAAGGAGTCGGAGAAGTGAAGATTAAATTGAAGCCAGGAGCAATACTACCAAAGGCACAACAGTATTCCCATGTCTATGGAGGCAGATGAAGGGATTTTTAAGACAATTTCTCCCATGATCGATCAGGGCATTTTAGTGACGTCAGAGTCATCATGCAATACTTTGGTTTATCCAATTAAAAAATCAAAGCGACGGTCTTGCCGTTTAATACAAGATTTAAGGCCAATAAACCAGATAGTAGAAGCTAAATTCCCTCTAGTCCCTAACCCGTCTACAATTCTATGTAACATACCTGTTGAGGCACGATATTTCACAGTGATTGATTTGAAAAATGCTTTTTTCTCAATTCCATTGCACAAAGATTCGCAGGATTTGACATTGTTTACGTTGAGACAAGTTCATCTGAAAAGTACAAGTCTGCCTCAAGGGTATTGTGAGTCCCCTTCAATTTTCAATAGGGTCCTGCAGATGGACTTGAGTAATATTGCATTAGAGAGTATTGTCTTGCAATATGTGGATGACATTCTGATTTGCAGCACAACAGAGGAAGAGTGCAGATGCGATTCCATTCAGCTATTGACTATACTTGCTGAGAAAGGATATAAAGTTGACAAGGAGAAGTTACAGTATTGTCATCAAGAGGTATAGTACACAGGTCAACTTTTTTCACAAGAAGGAAAGAAGGTTACCCCTGAAAGAGCTCAAGCTATTTTGAAAATAGCTAAGCCACACACGATAAAGCAAATGCAGAGTTTTCTGGGATTATGCAATTATGTCAGGGCATGGGTTATTGACTACAATTTTAATACCAGGCCCTTATTACAAGTATTAAAGAAAGCACAGGCAACAAATGAACAAATTGTGTGGACTAAGGTCATAGAGGAAGGGTTTGATGAACTGAGAAAGGCCATTTGCACGGCACCAGTCCTAGGGATCCCCAATTATGCAGAGGAATTCTACCTGTTTTCACACATGGATGACACTGTTACGACAGCAGTCCTTACACAGAACACCACGTTGGGGTACAAGCCCCTGACATACTACAATGGGATTTTAGATCCAGTGATGCAAGGTCATTTCCTGTGTGAACAAAGTTTGGCTGCCGCAGTGTTCGCCATACAGAAAGCTCCAACCATTTTAATTGGGTGCCCAATGACGTTATTTGTTGAGCACTCATTATTTGCCATTTTAGAAAACCTGAAAGACACATTGACATCACAAACAGCTTCTACTTATGAACTGGTCATATCAAATCCAACAATTAAAATAGTTTGATGCAAAATAGTGCTATGTTTATAGCAGAATCAGTTACTGAAGGAGAGGCAATACACGACTGTGCGAACTATGAAGAATTTTATGATGAGATCCGCAGAGTAAAAGAAAATGCATTGGCAGAAGGAGAAATCGTCTTCATTGATGGTTCCTCTAGAATCAATCAAAGTGATGGAAAAAGATACACAGGTACCGCTGTGATAAAGCAAACAGCACACAGGGAATTTTGAGTACTTATCAGTGCACGTATACCCTCTCATTATTCAGCACAGGTGGTAGAATTATTGGCGCTGAAACTCGTGCTCGGAATCACATAGACCAGGAAGTAACGGCGTACTGTGATTCTGCCTATGTGACGTCGACAATACACGTAGGCTTATCGCACTGGGAAAGGAGGGGCTACCTCCGAGCGGATGGCACGCCGGTACAGCACGCCGCCTTATTGGACAGCCTCATTAAGGCACTACAACTCCCAGTGGGCATAGTAGTTGTGAAGTGCGCAGCCCACACGAAAGGGGCACATTTTATCTCACAAGGAAATCAAGCAGCTGACGCTGAGGCCAAGCATGTGGCAACCGAAGATAAAATAATGATGGATGTGAAAATGCTGGATGTGTATGAGAAAATCATTGTTGTTAGAAATGAGCCGGAAGATTACAGCAATATGCCAAATACTCTGTTAATGGAGCTCCAAGGAGAGGCACCGCAGGAAGAAAAGAACCTTTTGAAGCACAGAGGGTGTTCTTTAAACCCCACTGAGGCTTTGTGGCAACATGACAGCACTGGTAAACCAGTGATGCCTATAGCCCTATTGACAATAGCACTGGAACAGTTACACTACCCAGCACACATAACAAGAGAAAATCTAGCAGCAACAATTTCTGAGACTGGTCTGTACTGGACTTGGCAGAACATGTTGCATTTTTTTTATGGTAATTCACATGATCTGTTAGGAATTCACGGCTGGGCAATCACACTATGTGTGATCAGGGGAGTCATCCCAAGGCCTAATAGGCCTTTTCAGCACTTGCATTTTGACTAGGTCAATATGATTTAAGTATGTAACGGATACAGGTACTTAATTGTTGTGGTCTGTCCATTATCTAGATGGTTAGAAGCAGGTCCATGTACACACCCAGACTCTACCTGTGCGGCCAAATTCCTGGTGAGGGAGGTGTTTCCCAGATGGGGAGTTTGTGAAGTGATGAGGTCAGATAACGGTCCTCATTTTGTTAATGCAGTATTTGAACAGATAAGCTTGTTTCTTGGTATAAAGCACAAGTTTTCTTCGGCGTATCGTCTGCAAGGGAATGGACTTTGCGAGAAACTCAATGGTTTATTAAACGAAAGGATAGCCAAGTTGAAGCTTACTCTGAAGAAAGGATGGTTGCACTGCCTTTCACTGGCACTGTATGCACTCAGAAAACAGCCTGGTTCTGATCACCATCTTACGCCGCACAAAATCATGATGGTCAGAAAGATGTGGTTGCCTTTAACACCTTGAACTAGAGCTAGATGTGATGCTCAGCTAACAGGAGAAGTTTTAGGATTGGAAATGCAAAACTATTTGGATTGCGTGACATAAATTTTCTGTAATTTCAGGACTGCTGCAGCGACCACAAGAAGGGTGTAGGGCAGTACAGAACACAGAAGGAGATGCTACAACAGGTAAGGTTCAATAATTTTGTATACCTCAACTATTCCCTGGGTACACTGTCATAGTCCGGAATCACACATGGAAAAGGTGGGACGAGCCAAGGTTCCACGGCACGTTTATTGTGGAGGACATTACACAAATCTGCAGTCAAGTGACAGGGAAGAAGAGCTTGGATCTTTCTTGGAGATATCAAGCCATATATCAGAGAGATCCATCTGCCTGCACCTCATCGCGAAGAGACTACACACAACGGGGAAGAACCACAGCATGTGCAGATGAGATCTATGACGAGGAAGAAGGACGCATGACCAGTCAAGTGAAAAGTAAGGAACCTTTGTGTTAGGTTGTCGCTTAGTTCTGGACATTTCTTTGAGCAAAATAAGGGAAAAGGGACACAAATACGAACACTCTGTGCATCCTAGTTGCAGGGTGAGTAAAGAGAATTACGTACATTAAGCCACAAATAGCTGTTGTCTTTGAACTGAGGCACACTGAAGCCTTGATAAGAAAAGCTATGCCAAATTTTGATCGAGGATATATAAACTGACAAAGAATACAGTATCCTGAGTCCTTGGACACAGAATCTTTGTTTCGACTTACTTATGGTGTCACACAATAGTGACCTCACCAAAAACATACTGATTTATTTCGAATTGGTATTGAGGTCCTACCCGTCGTAGGAAGACTTACAAGCATAACAGAGTTTCTTCAAGATCCTGAGAATGAAATGACAATAAAAAGGCTGCTCACAGTGATCACAGAACAGTTTCTTTTACTTCTGGAGTACAGTGAGGACAAGCCAAATGTCCCTATCACAAGAGAATCAGAGACTAGCAAATGCAGTATTCTTTCGCTTAATCAAAGACTTTCCAGAGCTTGTGGGAAGACATGCCAATGTTGATGTACTCACTTTCAGCCATGATCCAGCTAACACTACACATTTGAGTATGCTTCTGCATAGCATCGTGATACAGGTTGCACTTTCTGATCACCATCAAAATCACAGAAAAATGTGGAAACTTTCATTTGAGAGATAGATTGTGAAGGTGTTGTCAAGGGCTTCACTTTTGTTAATGCTGACAAGGAAGCAGCATGTCATCTTGAGTGAAGCAGATTCGAGGCATTGACTGCAAACTAGTCTACATGGAATATGCAGTATAAGACTTACTGAACTGATTGCCTCATTTGTAACTTCCATTTGTAGAAAAGGAACTGTTTCCAGAGACAAGAGACAATCCATTATTCAGATCAAGAGGACAACTGGTTCAGAACTATTGATCTATGAGCAGAGACAGCAGAGTCCAGAAGAAGTGATAATGATAAAAATGTATTAAAGAATCAGTATTGCTACCTTAGATGATTGAGATGGGAAGCCAAAGCAGCAGCATCATTCTCCAACACGAGGAGAGACGTTCATATTGCCCATATTGTTTGTGCACTTATGCCGTATAGTATGGGAAAGTTAAAAATATTTGTAGCTGTTGAGATAGATGTTCAGACAGCACACTGTCTATCACATATAGCAATGTGCACGACCAGAGGTCAGTTTATGGGAACTGATGCTTAGCTCAAATGGGTGACTGAAGCAACCGACCCAAATGAAGATGCTCGCATATGGAAGAACCAAGGACAAATGCAAATTTGGGGAATAGTATTGTCACCAGACGGCTGGGAGAAAAGAGTGGTGATCTGCAGAGCATAGATGATCATTCGATACCACAAACAAACAATTGAAAATGCACAAATGATATGCAAGCCTTTATGGCCGAAGCTTGCCAGACTACTAACATGAGTCGAAGACTGAGGAGGACCCTTGCACATAGTGCCATTGGATAATTCCAAGCTATGCTTCAGAAACAATGGTACAAGAAAAATGGGAGAGAATCAGAACTGTGGACGAATATTCAATGCAACAGGAATGATGCATGGAACTGCAATGATCATGGATCACTATTGGGCGTGTGGATCCAAAGCATATATCAGATTGCCAAAGAATTGGGGATGTTTATGTATATTGGGGAATGTACAAGTACCAGCATTGGGGATTCCAAAAAGTGACCTGAATATTGACAATTTCCCAAAAGAAGATGCTCACCTGAGGAAGAAGAGATCTGTGAAGCTGATAAGCCGAATTAAGAGAGAAAATGACTTCTCTGCCAAATCGATAGAAGTGTTTAATGCAATCCCATATGAACACAGATTGTTCAGCCTGACCTCATCAGTGTTCACGACAATCTTGATGCCAAGAATTCAAGTTGGAGCAAATACTAAATGGTTGCAGATACCAGATGGGAGTTACTGCAGACCATCAACATGACCATAAAAGGATTCAATGCAATCAGAGAAGAGTTGAAAGCCATTCGACTGATGACACTTCACAACAGATATGTCTTAGACATGATCACAGCTATGGATGGAGGTGTTTGTGCAAAAATAGGAGAATCATGTTGCACATTTACACCTTCACATGGTGACGAAAATGGAACCCTAACAGAGGCCAAAGGCATGCTGACAAAAATACAGAATAATTTGATAGACGAAGTTGACAATGACAGTTGATTTGGAGCACTGTTTTCATGGGTTCCACAATAGATGGCAGATGCATTCAAGTTCTTAGGATCCCTGTTGGTGATGATGTTACTTGGATTCTGTGTGATCAAGCTTATAATCTCACAGTGCAAGAAGACTGCAAAGAAAGCCATAGGGATGAAGATTATGATCGATGTCGAGTCAGGATGGAAGCCCAAGGACCTGACTGATGAAGAAATAAGAGACTTTGTGAAGGCCAGCATTTATGCACCAGAGGGAACAAAGTTCCTGTATCCAAAGAATCATAGACAAAATGTGGGAAGATGGATCTATTGCAGTACAAGTGGAGAATGCCAGCTGATGACATGGAACAAGGATGAACACGTAAGAACAGCAGGATGCTTGAAGGGAGTCATAAAGATAGGGACCCAAGGAAGCATTTTTTCAGATCAAACTGTCTGGACCCAGAGGACGAAGCAAGATTGGATGCAAAGAAAGAAGAGAGAGTAGTTGATGAATCACCCCCAGAGGGGAGTGAAGAGGAAGTGCCAAGTATTGCCCTCACTCCAGCTGCCTCCCTTTCCTTACCTATTGTGTTTACACCAAAATATGTGACGTATGAAGAACAGTTAAATCAACAAAGAGACAATTATGGGCTCTGCCCAGTGCCTATCAGAATAACAGCACCTATTGAAGTACCAACACCTAAGAAAACCTTGACAGTAAGGTATCTAGTGAGAAAGCCATATTCACAGTCGAGACAATATGACGATTGTCAGAATGGAATACCCGAAGAAGCCAAGAAGATAATGAAGTAGATGAATGGTGACATCATAAGAAATCGTCCAAATGCACATATAAGAAGATATAATGACCTGAGGATGCTGACAAGAAGACGAGAGAATAAGGAGATACCATGGATAAAGGACATCTTTAGCCCACAATAAAGAAGTTGGTGTCAAGGTGAAGAAACTTATGCCACATACATGATGAAGATATTCAGTTAGTTTAAACATGTACAGATGCAAGTAACTGCAAGAGGCAAAGATATTGTGAAGCTTGCTTATGCTTAATAGCAAATATATTGTGGCAGGCACCAACATGTACAAATATATACCTCGAAAAGCACTTTATGTATGAGTATAACTCCACTACGTACATCAGCAAAATTGAACAAAGGTTACTAAAGGCTTTAAAAGGAGTGTGTGGCAGTAAGAAAATTGAGAATCAAGGCAGAATGAAACCAAGCTGAGGATGATCATGCCAAGAAGCTGAGGTCTCATTTGGCTGGAAAAGGCCGACATTGAATACAATTAAGGAGAAAAGAAAAGAAGATCCTGTTCAGAAAGGTCAAGATAAACCACAGATGGCAGAGGACTGCCAGAATGAAATAAAATATATGAAAAGACACAAAGAAAAATCTGATTTCATGGTGTCCAGTCACGTGACAAGGCAGGCTGGAAGAGTGAGACTTTCACACCTACGCATGTATCCCTGCCATGCACATACTCCTTAAAAGTTCTCAAGACCACAGAGCAGACTCAAGGCCAAAAGACAAAGCAGTAATTGACACATGGCTACTGAGGTGATGATTGATTGTAACATAATTGGTGAGGAGCTAGGATGAAGGCAAACTCCTCTGCACCTGGATGTTCTTTCTGTGTGCTGCTAGACGTAATTGGAAAAGTATGAGTGGGGTTGATGGCAACCAATCATAGTGGACCATGTAATCTAAGGTCCTATAGTAAGTAGAACCAATGGGATGTTGCACTTTTAGTGATGTTCGTAGTGACCATTTTGAAGGGGGGGCTTAGTTGCCCCACTTGACATTGATTATCCAATCCCCTATACCCATTACCACATACAGATATAGTACCTATGTTAAGTTACCTTCCTATAACCAATCACGTTGCATGATAGGTTTTTAAGAATTTGCCACTTAGAATGATGTCAGCAATGATGAATTATTGCTATAAATACTGTGTTTTTTCTTAAAGTGAAGAGAGCAAGATGATCAAGCGGTTGCTGATGTTCATTGTACTCCACGTTTTCATTAAACTGACTCATTTTGCCAAACTATTGAGTTGTCATAATGATTTGATGCATGAGTATGAATCTGCATCCCCATCTATCTCGAGGGTACTGCTACTCATCTTAAAGGGCTGTTTGGAGATCATCCAGTTCACACCCATCATGCTTTCTTTATCACGTATGTCCAGTATAAAATATTATGCCACAGTAAGAAATGGCTAGACTGGCTGCACCAAAATTCTAGTCTAGCCACATAATAACACTCCCCCATAACCGTATATCAAATTCACTTATGCGTGCACCCAGAACATTCACACTGCATTTTCCACATGCACATCCACCCGGAACACTCATACACTGCATTCTTATTCACATGATATGCATACCCTCATTAGTAATTATAATGGTGTTTATATTTTTATTTATTTACTTTTCTTAATTATTTTTTTTAGTTTTATCAATAATTTATCATTTTCAATCCATCAAATACAAACAGTATACAACAGTGTTGACAAAGTATGATACAAATGTAAAAAATGAAACAGTAATGTAAGTAATCCAATGAGAGATCTTCCAAAAGCAGAAACTAGCTAATGAATCCAAACATCTCATATTGCTGTAATAATACAGACTATCCCAACCCCACTTTACACACTTGTCCCCAAACACAACAATACACAACACAAGAAAAGACAGGACAAACAACAAGAGCAAACACTAACACTAGGTGCAAAATGGGACGAGGGTGTGCCAAACCAGCAGATCTTTCAACATGCACACATTATAAAATTCCATAACAGTAACATTTTTAGACAATAAGTCATTGCGAATACCCCAAATTAATTAATAGTATTCAACCAATTTTTATTTTAGCATATGAAACTTTTTTGTGGCAACATACTGAACAGATATAAAATCTTAGGAAGCATGGTGTTAATCTTATACTTACTATGCGTTTTTGGACATTTGTGATGTCAGCCCCTGTGATGTCACCAGACCGAGAGTTCACATGACATCACTTACTGTGATGTCATCATGTGCGTGATGTCACTTCCACTACACTGACTTTTGGTGAATTGATGTCTCTGTGGAGTTCAGGCTTCTCTTGAGTGAGCACTTCATTCAAAACAGTATGCCCATTTGCAAATTTGCTAAAGGGTGACAAGGTTACCCTAAACTCCAATTAACAGACATTTAATGTATGATGTCATGAATCATATAGATATAGGGAGGAATCATTCCAGTTATACAACCTATTTCTGGTCCATTGCTAGAATACTACCTACACAAGGTTTCAAATGCAACACCGACATTATCAGTACAGCCAATTAACCCAAAGCTCAAACACCTGAAGCAGATATCTCAATAACAGTGATACACTCTGATTTGACAAAACTGTATTTGCAAGCCTGCAATAACAGCCTACACTGATGATTCTTATGCATATGAAATAAACTTTTAAAAGGTGACCTAAGAAAAATGAATCCTCCTTAATACTGTCCCTTCTGCAGACAGAAAAAAAGAGGTATACAAATGTTGCCACCAGAATCAAAGCAACTCAATATTAACAAGCTTTAAATGAACGAGGAAATATTGAATGTGCATTGATTTCTTACACAACACTACCATATGTAATATAAAGGAAATATTGAATGTGCACTGATTTCCTACACAACACTACCATATGTAATATAAAGTAAACCCTCTATCAAACAATATGTGTGAGTAGTTTGGGCTTTTGTGGGGCCGGTCTGTCAAGGTGACATATATAAGTGGTACAGTTATGCTTTGGCCAAATATAGTATGTCTTGCTGAGGTGTGGTTAAAAAAGCCAAGTAAACCACTAAAAGATTAAGTGCTTAAGAGGTTAAGAGGCCTCTGTGAACAACAGACTGCTGCGCGAGAGTGCGATCAAGTACTAATACTGGGATTGAACCCAATTATTTGTGAACAAAAGACTGATAAACATATGAGAACAACTTAACTTAAGGAGTGACTAGGCTCTGATTTGAAAAAGGCTTTCCAATATAGCCGAAACATGTGTCATCAACAAGGGCAACCTCAGTAAAATAAAACAAACATTTGTTTTTGCAAAATTGGATTTGGCGCTGTCTTTACTCTGAGCAATTTTGAAGCACTTAACCTCTATCAAACAAGACAACCTAAATCATGATCTCTTTCAAGAACACTCGTATGCATAACATTGCACCTTTATAGTACACTTATAATGAGATTACAGCACAATGTAGCCAGTGCATTGCGACTGACCAGTCTTCTCACTGTATGTTCTATTTTGCACAGCAACTGGTACTTGGCATACATAGAAACCTGTCCATGTATGATTTTGTTTTACTCATGGCATACATGGTCGGTATTACCAAGCACGATTGTATGCGATAAAGCCACATCTCAAAAATACTCTGAGTGTTCCTATTGTGAAAACAGATGATACATATTATTATACATTATACTGCAGATCATATTTAAACTTTCTGATATTTACCATTCTTCAGATGTTTTAGTTTTTGAGGTAATTCATTAAAAAAATTACACAGTGTATTTCACTACATTTTTCAATTTTGCGTATAACTTCATAATACACTGCATGTTGCAGATCATGTATTGCAGAAGCACACGCCAATAAATAATAATAATAATAATTCTATTTTATTATTATTATTATTATTAATAATAATAATGATACATTTATTTATTCTATTTATTGAGCATTTGTTAGGTGCATCTACAACAAAATGTGTTTCCAGGTGCTACAAGGCAAAAGTCGGGAGGGAGCAAGGGGAGTAAATAACAGTATCGAAAACAGTAAATATACAATCGTGGTTCTACTAGGCCTTGTGCCAATTGGATGTGCATGTGCATTGAAGAGAAGTGCAAGAATGGAACGGGGGACAGGTATGGGCAAGTGCTGGTGGGAGCCCAGGAGGGTAGTGCCAAGGGGTGCCAAGGTGAGAGCCCCCTGGCTATGTGCTAATGTGGAGGAATCCCAAGATTGGTATGCATAGCCGCCTGGCAGTGGGCCCGGAAGAACAGTGCTGAAGGGGTGAGGGTGCTGTGTCGACTAGGTAGAGGGCCTGGTACACTATGAGGTTCATAAAGGACCAGGCCTCCAGTCCCAGTGGCAGTGGGATTATTGGCAGGGGAGGGAATGAGGGAAAGAGGTAGAGAAGACAAGAGTTTTGAGAAGTTTCCTGAACTTAAGAAGGTCTGGCTCAAGTCTGAGAGGGGGCAGAAAGGCTGTTCCAAAGAGATGCACCAGCAGAAGAGAAAGACCTGCCTCCCACTCTCTGTTTAGAGAAGAGAGTTGGAGTTAGAGGAGCGGAAGGCACTAGTAGGGAAGTATTTCTGGAGAGAAAATTGGAGATAGTGTGGTCCCAGTGGAGAGATTTTAGGGCTTGAAAAATACGGTCCATGGGCTTGAGGCCAAGGATAACTCTTGTAGCCCTATTCTGGATTACCTGAACGGGATTTAGGGAGCAAAGGGGGAGGTTGATAAGAGGATATTGCAATAGTCCAGCCTGAGATGACCAGATCTCTGGAGACATTGAGCTTCTAAGGGAAGGTGAGGAAAGGGCGAATGCATCTAAGGAGTTGAAGCTGGAAGTGGGCCTTTTTGACAAGGTCCAAGATGTGAGGGGTGAAGGAGAGTTAGGAGTCAAAGTTGACTGAGAGGTTCTTGGCCTCACAGGATGGTGAGGGTAGATGGCCTAAGGAGGGGTTAGCCGAAACATGTGTCATCAACAAGGGCAACCTCAGTAAAATAAAACAAACATTTGTTTTTGCAAAATTGGATTTAGCGCTGTCTTTACTCTGAGCAATTTTGAAGCACTTAACCTCTATCAAACAAGACAACCTAAATCATGATCTCTTTCAAGAACACTCGTATGCATAACATTGCACCTTTATAGTACACTTATAATGGGATTACAGCACAATGTAGCCAGTGCATTGCTACTGACCAGTCTTCTCACTGTATGTTCTATTTTGCACAGCAACTGGTGCTTGGCATACATAGAAACCTGTCCATGTATGATTTTGTTTTACTCATGGCATACATGGTCGGTATTACCAAGCACGATTGTATGCGATAAAGCCACATCTCAAAAATACTCTGAGTGTTCCTATTGTGAAAACAGATGATACATATTATTATACATTATACTGCAGATCATATTTAAACTTTCTGATATTTACCATTCTTCAGATGTTTTAGTTTCTGAGGTACTTCATTAAAAAAATTACACAGTGTATTTCAGTACATTTTTCAATTTTGTGTATAACTTCATAATACATTGCATTTTGCAGATCGTGTATTGCAGAAGCACACACCAATAAATAATAATAATAATTGTATTATTATTATTATTATTATTATTATTATTATTATTAATAATGATAATGATACATTTATTTATTCTATTTATTGAGCATTTGTTAAGTGCATCTACAAAAAAATGTGTTTCCAGGTGCTACAAGGCAAAAGTCGGGAGGGAGCAAGGGGAGTAAATAACAGTATCAAAAACAGTAAATATACGATTGTGGTTCTACTAGGCCTTGTGCCAATTGGATGTGCATTGAAGAGAAGTGCAAGAATGGAAGAGGGGGCAGGTATGGGCAAGTGCTGGTGGGAGCCCAGGAGGGTAGTGCCAAGGGGTGCCAAGGTGAGAGCCCTCTGGCTATGTGCTAATATGGAGGAATCCCAAGATTGGTATGCATAGCCGCCTGGCAGTGGGCCCGGAAGAACAGTGCTGAAGGGGTGAGGGTGCTGTGTCGACTAGGTAGAGGGCCTGGTACACTATGAGGTTCATAAAGGACCAGGCCTCCAGTCCCAGTCGAAGTGGCAGTGGGATTATTGGCAGGGGAGGGAATGAGGGAAAGAGGTAGAGAAGACAAGAGTTTTGAGAAGTTTCCTGAACTTAAGGTCTGGCTCAAGTCTGAGAGGGGGCAGGGAAGCTGTTCCAAAGAGATGCACCAGCAGAAGAGAAAGACCTGCCTCCCACTCTCTGTTTCGAGAAGCGTTTAAAAAGCAGAGTTGGAGTTAGAGGAGCAGAGGGCACTAGTAGGGAAGTATTTATGGAGAGAAAATTGGAGATAGTGTGGTCCCAGTGGAGAGATTTTAGGGCTTGAAAAATATGGTCCATGGGCTTGAGGCCAAGGATAAGTCTTGTAGCCCTATTCTGGAGTAGCTGAACGGGATGTAGAGAGCAAAGGGGGAGGTTGAGAAGAGGATATTGCAGTAGTCCAGCCTGAGATGACCAGATCTCTGGAGACATTGAGCTTCTAAGGGAAGGTGAGGAAAGGGTGAATGCATCTAAGGAGTTGAAGCTGGAAGTGGGCCTTTTCGACAAGGTCCAAGATGTGAGGGGTGAAGGAGAGTGAGGAGTCAAAGTTGACTGAGAGGTTCTTGGCCTAATAAGGTTGGTGACGGAAGATGGCCTAAGGAGGGGTCGGCCAAAGGGTAGGGGGAAACAGGGTGCAGGTGTCCCAATAAGAAGGATCTCCATCTTACTGGCATTAAGACAGAGATCATTAGCTGCACACCATACCCAGATGGCAGTAAAACAATTCAGGGATGAGAGATGGAGGTGGAGGCAGTAGAGGGAAGTTTGAAGGAAAGCGGTTTGTCATCAGCATAACACTGGACATGAGTGAGGAGAGAAGGAGGAGATCAGGTGAGCCAGAGCGGTGAGATAGATATTGAAGAGCCACAGCGACAGGAGAGAGAGCACTGGGGGACGCCACAGGTAGAGAGTGAGGTGGTGGATTGTCTTGAGGCAGAGCCCTTAAGACAATCCACCGGGGAATCTCTCTTTGAAGAGTCCGGATCCGCTACTTGCGCAGGAAATTCAATCCCTGCTGGAGAAAGGCGCCATAGAACTGGTGCCTGTAGCGGAGAGGAACAAGGGATGGTATTCCCCTTATTTTTTGATTTCCAAGAAAGACGGGGGATTGAGACCCATCATGGACTTGCGCGGTTTGAATAAACTCCTCAGGAAGGACAAGTTCAAGATGGGTACTCTCTCTCAAGTCCTCCAGGCCCTTCAACTTCAGTTGAAGCTGGGAAGGGCGGTTAATAAGGAAAGAGGTCAGCCAGTCCAGAGCCCGGTCCATGATGCAGAGGGTATCTTGGAGCCGTTTTATGAGGATAGCATGGTTGACCATGTCAAAGGTGGAGAAGAGATCAAGGAGAAGGAGAACAGCGGAGAGTTAGAGTCAAGATTTGTGAGCATGTCTTCACAGGTCTTCAGGAGAGCAGTTTCCATGCCTTTGGATGCCCAGGCCCGATTGATTAAAGGCGATCCAAAAGAGATGGGCTTAAATTTCATTTTGGAATAACCATAGTGGCAAGATGCGTCTGAGGAAGCAGAAAACAGAAGATTTGTGTGGCCGGCCAGAGTCTGTCTGTCTCTTTTATGTGTTTGAGTAAAACCATGACGTCATAATCAAAAATAGTTTATGTGGAAAAAAAGAGCATGAAAATTGCATGATTGTCAAAGAAAAATCTTGCATGTCATGGATTGATGGTTTTTTTCTAGCGGAGATTAAAGTAAAATATGTTGTTAAAATAACGCGATTGGAGCTGGTGACGATTGGTGCTCGCTCATACTGGTGATTTTTTAAACGCAAATATAATAAAGTGTTATATAAATAAGGGGTAAACGGGTTAAACATGAAAGACAGTACTCCCCTGATACACTTTTGCAAAAAATTGCTGAAACACGCATCTAAGCTTAAACAGTACAGTGAGGAATGGGTTAAAGGGACCGCAGACAAAATGTGTATGCCATCGCTATCAAAAACTGCCCCGCAGCACATGACCACATATTTACACACCATATATACTGGCAAAAATTTAAACAAATGCCTGGCTAGTTTAGAACTTTAGAAAATGTACCAGGAAGAAAAAGAGGAGGAGCACCCGTTAGATTGGCTACTGAATATATGCAAAGAGGGGGGTGAGGAGACTTCTGTGCCACCCTCCCCGTCTGAAACAAAAAGCATAGCTAGTAAAGATGAAGGATTGTACCCATTGAGGGAACTTAAAACAGCAACGGGATATAGCAACCCATCATATGAGTCACCTATGCAAAGTAGTGACGAAAGCCCAGAGAAGGACAAGGAAAGAAATATTACCTCCCAAGGGACACAGAGAGAGGTAAAGAGATGGAAAGGGGATGACGATAGAACTGATGAGATAGCATTCACACAAAACGAATGGATGGGAGGGCAGGTTTAATTGAAACTCTGTGGTAAAGTGGTAAAAGCATTGAGGACATGAGACAAAGGGGAGAACAGGAAGAACTAGAAGGAAAAGATAAGGAAAAGGAAAGACGATTAAGAGATGAAGGGGCAAGGAAAAAAGATAGGCAGATGAGAGCAGTTATATCATGATGAACAGGTCAGAAAACAGGAAGAGACTGAAGAACAAAGAAAACACGATAATAAGCAGAGAACAGCTGATGAGCAGGAAAGGATAGAACAAAGGAGAATAGAAGAAGAAGAACAAAAGATATGAGAGAAGAGAATAAAAAGACAGAAAGATGAGGAAATGTGAAGGGCAAATGAACAAAGAGATGTGAGGAAACAAGAGGAAGACAGGGTAGAGAGGAAGCAAGGAAGCATAGAGAATTTGATGACGACATAGAACATAAGCGAAGACAGAGAGCGTGTGATCTCGAATATCTGGAAAGAGAGTTTAGAAAACCAGTTCCAAGAGTAGAATTGGAAGATATAGAAGAATTATTTTCTGAGTACGATTCAGTACCAGGCACGTCTAGAGTGAATCTAGAAGATGACTTTGACACGAGAAGTATCGGAGAGACAATCAATAGAATGTATGATGATATGGGACTAGAAAGGATACTCCAAGGGAAGGAAAAGGATGAGCACCTTGAAAGCACTCAGTTGTGCGATACTGAGGCCGCTTCACAAAGCAGTAGACATAGAGAGCTGTCCTTAGATAGGCTGACTCTAAATAGAAATAAGGAGGATGAGGGAAGCTGCACGAGTTGGGCACAAACAATATCAGACGAAGAAAGAGAAGCCTGGGAAAGAGAAGAAGAGAGAGGACACGAGAAACACTTCTCTAGGGGAAAGGGAATAAGATGGTCAGATTCTACTGGGTCTGCACCTAAAACACTGGAGTCAGAAATACAATCAGATCGGCATGAAGGATTGTCACACGGTCATAGGAGGGTGTCCCCATCGCCATATGTGAGCAGGTTAGGGACATTGCCAGGCAGACAGCGTAGCAGGAATATTACCCCTGCGGTAGACAGACAAATGATGAGAGAAGAAAAAGAGTTCAGTGCATCACAATTCCCCTTATTGGAGAAAGGAGGAACGAGGCCACAATATATACCATGGATAGAGAGAACCTAAAAAACAAGCTCCCAATGTTGACATCTGGAGCTGGGAAATGGATACACGAGTTAGAAAAAATGACAGGAGATAATACGTTGGCTAGAGGGGATATCAAGGGTCTTTTGATCTCGATACTTGGTGACAGAGCTGATAATGTTTGGACAAATGCAGGTTACCCTGGTGTGATTACAGTTAATACTGCACACAACGTAGCGCCATTTAGCGATTGAAGAACCGCGGTATGGAAAGCGATTCAAGTGCTATACCCAGATACTTGTGATATGGGAGCTATAATGACGCGTAATATGAAAGAGGGACATGATCCATTGCTTTACATTCAGAATTTCGAAGACGCATGGGTACTGGAAACTTGTGAAGCTTGGGGGAAATCTATACCAGTGTTTTAGCATATATTTTGTCAAGGGCTGCCAGAACAGGTGCAGAGCAGCTCAAGAAGCTGGTAGGAATCGAAGCTAAGCTATGGTCGGTAATACAACTGATCATTGTGCATTATTGCAGGCTGCTGCAAGAGAAAAATCGCAAGAAAGATGCTGCAAGAAAGGGTAAAGAGGCTAAATTAGTGCAGAAAAAGTTATCGAAATTATGCCATTGAAGTAGCGATGATAACTAGCACAGACGGATCAAATACGCAGCAGATCAATAATCAAAGGCAGTTCGATTAAAAGCAATAATGGGTTTAACCCAAGTGAAAGAGGCTTTGAGAAAGGGGATTGCAAAATAATCAGGGAAGCTTTCAAAATATGCAAGGCAAAAATCAGTACATGCAAAATGGACAAATAATCAGACCACTGCCAACTTGTTGGACGTGTGGGATGACAGGACATCTAGCGTGTATGTGCAGAAGTCAAGGGATGGTGCAAAATTACCAATTCACAAGAGAGGGGAAGATGAATCCACCTGCATTCTCGCGCAGAATCATACTGCGCAGCAGCAAGCGCCAGGAGTGCAGCAAAGCTTGCAGCAGCAGCAGAATGTGACCAGTTTTCTGCAAGGACAGTCTCAACAGTCCCTGATGCAACTTCTACAGACAACAGGCACAGGACAGGTATTGAACTCTGGAATGGGAAATACCACTGGCGATGGAGGAAATCCATTCACTAACTGTGGGACGAGATTATATATGGACTAGGACAGCTCACTTGGAGACCTGATGTGTTCCATTCTATCAGTGACACCAAACCCTTGTGAGGAACCAAGGGTAGATGTCACCATAGGGGGTAAAGAGTATTCGTTCTTAGTGGACACAGGTGAAACACGCTCGTGTTTATGGGAAGGCAAGTTTTCTTTATCTGGCGACGCCATGAATACCCAAGGTTTTACAGGAGCAACAAGCTGCGTTCCTTTTACAAAAGAACTTCCAGTTTCTATAGGAGAATGTGACATAAAAGTGCCACTATTGTATTCAAGACAGACGCCTGTCAATATATTGGAACGAGACTTGATGACAAAGATAAATATGACAATTTTGTTCAGGGAGGAGGGCATATTATGTTCAACTCCAGGAATGCATTATTTAAACGTGTGCAAAATGATTGGAGTATATGTAGGACGAATGGCCCTTAGAGCTATTCCATTGGAACCTGAGATATTCGCACATGGAGTGCGCATATTATTATCAGGGCTACCAGGACTTACAGACAAAACAATGAGAACCCCAGATGAGTTTCTGTTCAGACCAAGAATACCTATGCATGAGGAAAAGGGACAAGTGTTTCCCATAGCAATACACACGGCCATAGTGCGAGGAAAAATGGCTCTATTTGATGGTTGTGATGATGAATGCAGACAATGGTGTGCAATAATCGCCATTGGGGAAGCTTACAGATTGACTGACGTCCCTGACGATGATCTGTTTGAAGAACAACTAGGTGAGGATGAGATGACATTTGAGGTAAACCTCATTTGTTGGGTGAACATTATTAAAAGAGAGGTGCCCCAGAGAATGATGCTGGCGCAAACACGTCCTGAATATTTTGATAACGACATGGCAAAAATGCCTGTCTCAGTATGGACTAAAGGCCCTTATGACGTAGGCTTACTGAAAGGAGTCGGAGAAGTGAAGATTAAATTGAAGCCAGGAGCAATACTACCAAAGGCACGACAGTATTCCCATGTCTATGGAGGCAGATGAAGGGAATTTTAAGACAATTTCTTCCATTATCGATCAGGGCATTTTAGTGACGTCAGATTCATCATGCAATACTTTGGTTTATCCAATTAAAAAATCAAAGCGACGGTCTTGGCGTTTAATACAAGATTTAAGGCCAATAAACCAGATAGTAGGAGCTAAATTCCCTCTAGTCCCTAACACGTCTACAATTCTATGTAACATACCTGTTGAGGCACGATATTTCACACTGATTGATTTGAAAAATGCTTTTTTCTCAATTCCATTGCACAAAGATTTGCAGGATTTGACATCGTTTACGTTGAGACAAGTTCATCAGAAAAGTACAAGTCTGCCTCAAGGGTATTGGGATTCCCCTTCAATTTTCAATATGGTCCTGCAGATGGACTTGAGTAATATTGCATTAGAGAGTATTGTCTTGCAATATGTGGATGACATTCTGATTTGCAGCACAACAGAGGAAGAGTGCAGACGCGATTCCATTCAGCTATTGACTATACTTGGTGAGAAAGGATATAAAGTTGACAAGGAGAGGTTACAGTATTGTCATCAAGAAGTATAGTACACAGGTCAACTTTTTTCACATGAAGGAAAGAAGGTTACCCCTGAAAGAGCTCAAGCTATTTTGAAAATAGCTAAGCCACACACGATAAAGCAAATGCAGAGTTTTCTGGGATTATGCAATTATGTCAGGGCATGGGTCTTTGACTACAATTTTAATACCAGGCCCTTATTACAAGCATTAAAGAAAGCACAGGCAACAAATGAACAAATTGTGTGGACTAAGATCATATAGGAAGGGTTTGATGAACTGAGAAAGGCCATTTGCACGGCATCAGTCCTAGAGATTCCCAATTATGCATGGATGACACTGTTATGACAGCAGTCCTTACACAGAACACCACGTTGGGGTACAAGCCCCTGACATACTACAATGGGATTTTAGATCCAGTGATGCGAGGTCATTTCCTGTGTGAACAAAGTTTGGCTGCCGCAGTGTTCGCCATACAGAAAGCTCCAACCATTTTAATTGGGTGACCAATGACGTTATTTGTCGAGCACTCATTATTTGCCATTTTAGAAAACCCGAAAGACACATTGACATCACAAACAGCTTCTGCTTATGAACTGGTCATATCAAATCCAACGATTAAAATAGGTTGATGCAAAATAGTGCTATGTTTATAGCAGAATCAGTTACTGAAGGAGAGGCAATACACGACTGTGCGAACTATGAAGAATTTTATGATGAGATCCCCAGAGTAAAAGAAAATGCATTGGCAGAAGGAGAAATCGTCTTCATTGATGGTTCCTCTAGAATCAAAGTGATGGAAAAAGATACACAGGTGCCGCTGTGATAAAGCACACGGCACACAGTTAATTTCGAGTACTTATCAGTGCACGTATGCCCTCTCATTATTCAGCACACGTGGCAGAATTATTGGCCCTGAAACTCGAGCTCGAGAATCACGTAGACCAGGAAGTAACGGTGTACTGTGATTCTGCCTATGTGACGTCGACAATACACGCAGGCTTATTGCACTGGGAAAGGAGGGGCTACCTCCGAGCGGATGGCACACCGGTACAGCAAGCCACCTTATTGGACAGCCTCATTAAGGCACTACAACTCCCAGAGGGCATAGTAGTTGTGAAGATGCGCAGCCCACACGAAAGGGGCACATTTTATCTCACAAGGAAATCAAGCAGCTGACGCTGAGGCCAAGCGTGTGGCAACCGAAGATAAAATAATGTTGGATGTGAAAATGCTGGATCTGTATGAGAAAATCATTGTTGTTAGAAGTGAGCCGCAAGGCTACAGCAATATGCCAAATAATCTGTTAATGGAGCTCCAAGGAGAGGCACCGCAGGAAGAAAAGAACCTTTCGAAGCACAGAGGGTGTTCTTTAAACCCCACTGAGGCTTTGTGGCAACAAGACAGCGCTGGTAAACCAGTGATGCCTATAGCCCTATTGACAATAGCACTGGAACAGTTACACTACCCAGCGCACATAACAAGAGAAAATCTAGCAGCAACAATTTCTGAAGACTGGTCTGTACTGAACTTGGCAGAACATGTTGCATTTTTTTTTATCGTAATTCACATAATCTGTTAGAAATTCACGGCTGGGCATACACTATGTGTGATCAGGGGAGTCATCCCAAGGCCTAATAGGCCTTTTCAGCACTTGCATTTTGACTAGGTCAATGTGATTCAAGTATGTAACGGATACAGGTACTTAATTGTTGTGGTCTGTCCATTATCTAGATGGTTAGAAGCAGGTCCATGTACACACCCAGACTCTACCTGTGCGGCAAAATTCCTGGTGAGGGAGGTGTTTCCCAGATGGGGAGTTTGTGAAGTGATGAGGTCAGATAACAGTCCTCATTTTGTTAATGCAGTATTTGAACAGATAAGCTTGTTTCTTGGTAAAAGCACAAGTTTTCTTCAGCGTATCGTCTGCAAGGGAATGGAATATGTGAGAAACTCAATGGTTTATTAAAGGAAAGGATAGCCAAGTTGAATCTTACTCTGAAGAAAGGATGGTTGCACTGCCTTTCACTGGCACTGTACGCACTCAGAAAACAGCCTGGTTCTGATCACCATCTTACGCCGCACAAAATCATGACAGTCAGAAGGATGTGGTCGCCTTTAACACCTTGAACTAGAGCTAGATGTGATGCTCAGCTAACAGGAGAATATTTAGGATTGGAAATGCAAAACTATTTGGATTGCATGACATATTATTTTTCTGTAATTTCAGGACTGCTGCAGCGACCACAAGAACGGTGTAGGGCAGTACAGAACACAGAAGGAGATGCTACAACAGGTAAGGTTCAATAATTTTGTATACCTAAACTATTCCCTGGGTACACTGTCATAGTCCGGAATCACACATGGAAAAGGTGGGACGAGTCAAGGTTCCACGGCCCGTTTATTGTGGAGGACATTACACCATCTGCAGTCAAGTGACAGGGAAGAAGAGCTTGGATATTTCGTGGAGATATCAAACCATATATCAGAGAGACCCATCTGCCTGCACCCCATCGCGAAGAGACTACAAACAACGGGGAAGAACCACAGCATGTGCAGACGAGATCTATGACGAGGAAGAAGGATGCATGACCAGTCAAGTGAAAAGCAAGGAACCTTTGTGTTAGGTTGTCGCTTAGTTCTGGACATTTCTTTGAGCAAAATAAGGGAAAAGGGACACAAATACGAACACTCTGTGCATCCTAGTTGCAGGGTGAGTAAAGAGAATTACGTACATTAAGCCACAAATAGCTGTTGTCTTTGAACTGAGGCACACTGAAGCCTTGATAAGAAAAGCTATGCCAAATTTTGATCGAGGATATATAAACTGACAAAGAATACAGTATCCTGAGTCCTTGGACACAGAATGTTTGTTTCGACTTACTTATGGTGTCACACAATAGTGACCTCACCAAAAACATACTGATTTATTTCGAATTGGTATTGAGGTCCTACCCGTCGTAGGAAGACTTACAAGCATAACAGAGTTTCTTCAAGATCCTGAGAATGAAATGCCAATAAAAAGGCTGCTCACAGTGATCACAGAACAGTCTCTTTTACTTCTGGAGTACAGCGAGGACAAGACAAATGTCCCTATCACAAGAGAATCAGAGACTAGCAAATGCAGTATTCTTTTGCTTAATGAAAGACTTTCCAGAGCTTGTGGGAAGACATGCCAATGCTGATGTACTCACTTTCAGCCATGATCCAGCTAACACTACACATTGAGTATGCTTCTGCATAGCATCGTGATACAGGTTGCACTTTCTGATCACTATCAAAATCACAGAAGAATGTAGAAACTTTCATTTGAGGGACAGATTGTGAAGGTGTCAAGGGCTTCACTTTTGTTAATGCTGACAAGGAAGCAGCATGTCATCTTGAGTGAAGCAGATTCGAGGCATTGACTGCAAACTAGTCTACATGGAATATGCAGTATAAGACTTACTGAACTGATTGCCTTATTTGTAACTTCCGTTTGTAGAAAAGGAACTGTTTCCAGAGTCAAGAGACAATCCATTATTCAGATCAGGAGGACAACTGGTTCAGAACTATTGATCTACGAGAAGAGACAGCAGAGTCCAGAAGAAGTGATAATGATAAAAATGTATTAAAGAATCAGTATTGCTACCTTAGATGATCGAGATGGGAAGCCAAAGCAGCAGCATCATTCTCCAAGACGAGGAGAGACGTTCATATTGCCCATATTGTTTGTGCACTTATGCCGTATAGTATGGGAAAGTAAAAAATATTTGTAGCTGTTGAGATAGATGTTCAGACAGCACACTGTCTATCACATATAGCAATGTGCATGACCAGAGGTCAGTTTATGGGAACTGATGCTTAGCTCAACTGGGTGACTGAAGCAACCGACCCAAATGAAGATGCTCACATATGGAAGAACCAAGGACAAATGCAAATTTGGGGAATAGTATTGTCACCAGACGGCTGGGAGAAAAGAGTGGTGATCTGCAGAGCATGGATGATCATTCGATACCACAAACAAACAATTGAAAATGCACAAATGATATGCAAGCCTTTATGGCCGAAGCTTGCCAGACTACTCACATGAGTCGAAGAATGAGGAGGACCCTTGCACATAGTGCCATTGGATAATTCCAAGCTATGCTTCAGAAACAATGGTACAAGAAAAATGGGAGAGAATCAGAACTCTGGACGAATATTCAATGTAACAGGAATGATGCATGGAACTGCAATGATCATGGATCACTATTGGGCATGTGGATCCAAAGCATATATCAGATTGCCAAAGAATTGGGGATGTTTATGTATATTGGGGAATGTACAAGTAACAGCATTGGGGATTCCACAAAGTGACCTGAATATTGACAATTTCCCAAAAGAAGATGCTCACCTGAGGAAAAAGAGATCTGTGAAGCTGATAAGCCGAATTAAGAAAGAAAATGACTTCTCTGCCAAATCGATAGAAGTGTTTAATGCAATCCCATATGAACACAGATTGTTCAGCCTGACCTCATCGGTGTTCACGACAATCCTGATGCCAAGAATTCAAGTTGGAGCAAATACTAAATGGTTGCAGATACCAGATGGGAGTTACTGCAGACCATCAACATGACCATAAAAGGATTCAATGCAATCAGAGAAGAGTTGAAAGCCATCCGACTGATGACACTTCACAACAGATATGTCTTAGACCTGATCACAGCTATGGATGGAGGTGTTTGTGCAAAAGTAGGAGAATCATGTTGCACATTTACCCCTTCACATGGTGACGAAAATGGAACCCTAACAGAGGCCGAACGCATGCTGACAAAAATACAGAATAATTTGATAGACGAAGTTGACAATGACAGTTGATTTGGAGTACTGTTTTCATGGGTTCCACAATAGATGGCAGATGCATTCAAGTTCTTAGGATCACTGTTGGTGATGATGTTACTTGGATTCTGTGTGATCAAGCTTATAATCTCACAGTGCAAGAAGACTGCAAAGAAAGCCATAGGGATGAAGATTATGATCGATGTCGAGTCAGGCTGGAAGCCCAAGGACCTGACTGATGAAGAAATAAGAGACTTTGGGAAGGCCAGCATTTTATGCACCAGAGGGAACAAAGTTCCTGTATCCAAAGAATCATAGAAAATATGTGGGAAGATGGATATATTGCAGTACAAGTGGAGAATGCCAGCTGATGACATGGAACAATGATGAACACGTAAGAACAGCAGGATGCTTGAAGGGAGTCATAAAGATAGGGACCCAAGGAAGCATTTTTTCAGATCAAACTGTCTGGACCCAGAGGACGAAGCAAGATTGGATGCAAAGAAAGAAGAGAGAGTAGTTGATGAATCGCCCCGAGAGGGGAGTGAAGAGGAAGTGCCAAGTATTGCCCCCACTCCAGCTGCCTCCCTTTCATTACCTATTGTGTTTACACCAAAATATGTGACGTATGAAGAACAGTTAAATCAACAAAGAGACAATTATGGGCTCTGCCCAGTGCCTATCAGAATAACAGCACCTATTGAAGTACCAATACCTAAGAAAACCTTGACAGTAAAGTATCCAGTGAGAAAGCCATATTCACAGTCGAGACAATATGACGATTGTCAGAATGGAATACCCGAAGAAGCCAGATGATAATGAAGTAGATGAATGGTGACATCATGAGAAATCGTCCAAATGCACATATAAGAAGATATAATGACCTGAGGATGCTGACAAGAAGACGAGAGAATAAGGAGATACCATGGATAAAGGACATCTTTAGCCCACAATGAAGAAGTTGGTGTCAAGGTGAAGAAACTTATGCCACATACATGATGAAGATATTCAGTTAGTTTAAACATGTACAGATGCAAGTAACTGCAAGAGGCAAAGATATTGTGAAGCTTGCTTATGCCTCATAGCAAATATATTGTGGCAGGCACCAACATGTACAAATATATACCTCGAAAAGCACTTTATGTATGAGTATAACTCCAATACGTACATCAGCAAAATTGAACAAAGGTGACTAAAGGCTTCAAAATGAGTGTGTGGCAGTAAGAAAATTGAGAATCAAGTCAGAATGAAACCCAGCTGAGGATGATCATGCCAAGAAGCTGAGGTCTCATTTGGCTGGAAAAGGCTGGCATTGGATACAATTAAGGAGAAAAGAAAAGAAGATCCTGTTCGGAAAGGTCAAGATAAACCACAGATGGCAGAGGACTGCCAGAATTAAATAAAATATATGAAAAGACAAAGGAAAAGCTGATTTCATGGTGTCCAGTCACGTGACAAGGCAGGCTGGAAGAGTGAGACTTTCACACCTAAGCATGTATCCCTGCCATGCCCATACTCCTTAAAAGTTCTCAAGACCACAGAGCAGACTCAAGGCCAAACGACAAAGCAGTAATTGACACATGGCTACTGAGGTGATGATTGATTGTAACATAATTGGTGAGGAGCTGGGATGACGGCAAACTCCTCTGCACCTGGATGTTCTTTCTGTGTGCTGCTAGACGTAATTGGAAAAGTATGAGTGGGGTTGATGGCAACCAATCATAGTGGACCATGTAATCTAAGGTCCTATAGTAAGTAGAACCAATGGGATGTTGTACTTTTAGTGATGTTCGTAGTGACCATTTTGAAGAGGGGCTTAGTTGCCCCACTTGACATTGATTATCCAATCCCCTATCCCCATTACCACATACAGATATAGTACCTATGTTAAGTTACCTTCCTATAACCAATCACATTGCATGATAGGTTTTTAAGAATTGCCACGTAGAATGATGTCAGCAATGATGAATTATTGCTATAAATACTGTGTTTCTTCTTAAAGTGAAGAGAGCAAAATGATCGAGCGGTTGCTGATGTTCGTTGTACTCCACGTTTTCATTAAACGGACTCATTTTGCCAAACTATTGAGTTGTCATAATGATTTGATGCATGAGTATGAATCTGCATCCCCATCTATCTCGAGGGTACTGCTACTCATCTTAAAGGGCTGTTTGGAGATCATCCAGTTCACACCCATCATGCTTTCTTTATCACGTATGTCCAGTATAAAATATTATGCGTGCACCCTGAACATTGACACTGCATTCTCTACACACACTGACCCAAAACATTCACACACACACGCACACACACACACACTCTCACATTCATACCTATTCACACACCAGTCTCTCACACAAACTCCTTCCATCACATTCATTTGTACGTGCACATAGAACATTCACACTGCATTCTCCAAATGCGCACTCCCAAAATATTCACACACACACACACACAGACACACACACACACACAATAACATTCCATTCACCCGCTAGCCAATCACTGATACACTGTCTTTCACATTCACTCACACATATACCCATAACATTCACACTGCATTTTCCACATGCACATCCACCCAGAACACTCATACACTGCATTCATATTCACATGATATGCATACCCTCATTAGTAATTATAATGGTGTTTATATTTTTATTTATTTACTTTTTTTAATTATTTTTTTTAGTTTTATCAATAATCATTTTCAATCCATCAAATACAAACAGTATACAACAGTGTTGACAAAGTATGATACAAATGTAAAAAATGAAACAGTAATGTAAGTAATCCAATGAGAGATCTTCCAAAAGCAGAAACTAGCTAATGAATCCAAACATCTCATATTGCTGTAATAATACAGACTATCCCAACCCCACATTACACACTTGTCCCCAAACACAACAATACACAACACAAGAAAAGACAGGACAAACAACAAGAGCAAACACTAACACTAGGTGCAAAATGGGACGAGGGTGTGCCAAACCAGCAGATCGTTCAACATGCACACATTATAAAATTCCATAACAGTAAGATTTTTAGAAAATAAGTCATTGCGAATACCCCACATTAATTGATAGTATTCAACCAATTTTTATTTTTGCATATGAAACTTTTTTCCTACCGGCCAATAGCAACATACTCTGAACCTCATTTTGGGGTTTCCCATTAGATTTCCATTTTCTCAAAATCTGTTTCTTAGCCAGAAATAATGCTTTGTATATCCAATTCCAGCTGATAACTTCCAACCATTTGGGAATGAGTCCAGAACAGACAATAATGGGGTAAGTGGCAGTACTGACTGGGTTACAAACTCCATTTGGGAGAGGACTTGCTCCCAGTATTGAGGGTATTGGTTCCAATTTGCTTTTTGCAGTTCCTGCAAATATCAGATTGAAAACGTTTACATACTTTCATCCTCCACAGCGACCAAAACAGATAGGCTATAACCCTCTGTTGTGTATAACGTAAATCGAGGTGTAGTTTGAATTTCTTCAGACTTGTACATATTATTGACCAGTTGGAATCAGATATCTCCACGTGCATTTCAGACTCCCAAGGTTTTCGTTCTGGCGCCTTAGAGGTGACATAGAGTAGGCGGTAGACAACAAATGCAGAGAGACGGCAGTTCGTCAACAAGACATATAAGCCAGGACGGTCATGGATCTTGCCATTGCAATTTAATGGCAAGAAAATGGATGTCAAAATTCCTTGTAAATATCCACAGAGAAAAACCCACCGTAGTTTCATCCTGCGATTAAATGAAATGGAACCCCTGCACGCTGCCATGTGTGCCAATTCAGCATCTTATTGTCAACCGTAATCGCTGGATTCTTCCAGATACATGACTCCAGAGATAGCAGGACTTTTGACTCAGTTATGCGATTTGCACATTTCTATTCAAAACCCATATGTTGTACTGTAGGGAAAACTTTGTCAAGACAGACACGATAATCCATTGTAAGAAGACAATCCTATGGTATAAGTGACACAGACTCCTTTCCCATGCCAACCCATGTAGGGTCTGACTCAGAATTGTCATTAATCCAGGGATGAGGATTCCTCTTGGAGAATGCAGTGTGATATTTTATCACATCTGGAAAACCAAAGCCCCCTTCCTCCACTGAGCGCAAATAAATTGACATTGGAACTTTTCAGATGAACTCCAATCCCCCATAGAAAGTCTCTAAATACCTTCTTAATTTCTCCCAACAAAGACTGCGAAAGAGGATGCGGCAACATACTGAACAGATATAAAATATTAGGAAGCATGGTGTTAATCTTATACTTACTATGTGTTTTTGGACATTTGTGATGTCAGCCCCTGTGATGTCACCAGACCGAGAGTTCACATGACATCACTTACTGTGATGTCATCATGTGCGTGATGTCACTTCCACTACACTGACTTTTGGTGAATTGATGTCTCTGTGGAGTTCAGGCTTCTCTTGAGTGAGCACTTCATTCAAAACAGTATGCCCATTTGCAAATTTGCTAAAGGGTGACAAGGTTACCCTAAACTCCAATTAACAGACATTTAATGTATGATTTCATGAATCATATAGATATAGGGAGGAATCATTCGTTATACAACCTATTTCTGGTCCATTGCTAGAATACTACCTACACCGTTTCAAATGCAACACTGACATTATCAGTACAGCCAATTAACCCAAAGCTCAAACACCTGAAGCAGATATCTCAATAACAGTGATACACTCTGATTTGACAAAACTGTATTTGCAAGCCTGCAATAACAGCCTACACTGATGATTCTTATGCATATGAAATAAACTTTTAAAAGGTGACCTAAGAAAAATGTATCCACCTTAATACTGTCCCTTCTGCAGACAGAAAAAAGATGTATACAAATGTTGCCACCAGAATCAAAGCAACTCAATATTAACTAGCTTTAAATGAACGAGGAAATATTGAATGTGCACTGATTTCCTACACAACACTACCATATGTAATATAAAGGAAATATTGAATGTGCACTGATTTCCTACACAACACTACCATATGTAATATAAAGTAAACCCTCTATCAACCAATATGTGTGAGTAGTTTGTGCTTTTGTGGGGCCGGTCTGTCAAGGTGACATATATAAGTGGTACAGTCATGCTTTGGCCAAATATAGTATGCCTTGCTGAGGTGTGGTTAAAAAAGCCAAGTAAACCACTAAAAGATGAAATGCTTAAGAGGTTAAGAGGTTAAGAGGCCTCTGTGAACAACAGACCGATGCGCGAGAGTGCGATCAAGTACTAATACTGGGATTGAACCCAATTATTTGTGAACAACAGACTGATAAACATATGAGAACAACTTAACTTAAGGAGTGACTAGGCTCTGATTTGAAAAAGGCTTTCCAATATAGCCGAAACATGTGTCATCAACAAGGGCAACCTCAGTAAAATAAAACAAACATTTGTTTTTGCAAAATTGGATTTAGCGCTGTCTTTACTCTGAGCAATTTTGAAGCACTTAACCTCTATCAAACAAGACAACCTAAATCATGATCTCTTTCAAGAACACTCGTATGCATAACATTGCACCTTTATAGTACACTTATAATGGGATTACAGCACAATGTAGCCAGTGCATTGCTACTGACCAGTCTTCTCACTGTATGTTCTATTTTGCACAGCAACTGGTGCTTGGCATACATAGAAACCTGTCCATGTATGATTTTGTTTTACTCATGGCATACATGGTCGGTATTACCAAGCACGATTGTATGCGATAAAGCCACATCTCAAAAATACTCTGAGTGTTCCTATTGTGAAAACAGATGATACATATTATTATACATTATACTGCAGATCATATTTAAACTTTCTGATATTTACCATTCTTCAGATGTTTTAGTTTTTGAGGTAATTCATTAAAAAAATTACACAGTGTATTTCACTACATTTTTCAATTTTGCGTATAACTTCATAATACACTGCATGTTGCAGATCGTGTATTGCAGAAGCACACGCCAATAAATAATAATAATAATAATTCTATTTTATTATTATTATTATTATTATTAATAATAATAATGATACATTTATTTATTCTATTTATTGAGCATTTGTTAGGTGCATCTACAACAAAATGTGTTTCCAGGTGCTACAAGGCAAAAGTCGGGAGGGAGCAAGGGGAGTAAATAACAGTATCGAAAACAGTAAATATACAATGGTGGTTCTACTAGGCCTTGTGCCAATTGGATGTGCATGTGCATTGAAGAGAAGTGCAAGAATGGAACGGGGGACAGGTATGGGCAAGTGCTGGTGGGAGCCCAGGAGGGTAGTGCCAAGGGGTGCCAAGGTGAGAGCCCCCTGGCTATGTGCTAATGTGGAGGAATCCCAAGATTGGTATGCATAGCCGCCTGGCAGTGGGCCCGGAAGAACAGTGCTGAAGGGGTGAGGGTGCTGTGTCGACTAGGTAGAGGGCCTGGTACACTATGAGGTTCATAAAGGACCAGGCCTCCAGTCCCAGTGGCAGTGGGATTATTGGCAGGGGAGGGAATGAGGGAAAGAGGTAGAGAAGACAAGAGTTTTGAGAAGTTTCCTGAACTTAAGAAGGTCTGGCTCAAGTCTGAGAGGGGGCAGAAAGGCTGTTCCAAAGAGATGCACCAGCAGAAGAGAAAGACCTGCCTCCCACTCTCTGTTTAGAGAAGAGAGTTGGAGTTAGAGGAGCGGAAGGCACTAGTAGGGAAGTATTTCTGGAGAGAAAATTGGAGATAGTGTGGTCCCAGTGGAGAGATTTTAGGGCTTGAAAAATACGGTCCATGGGCTTGAGGCCAAGGATAACTCTTGTAGCCCTATTCTGGATTACCTGAACGGGATTTAGGGAGCAAAGGGGGAGGTTGATAAGAGGATATTGCAATAGTCCAGCCTGAGATGACCAGATCTCTGGAGACATTGAGCTTCTAAGGGAAGGTGAGGAAAGGGCGAATGCATCTAAGGAGTTGAAGCTGGAAGTGGGCCTTTTTGACAAGGTCCAAGATGTGAGGGGTGAAGGAGAGTTAGGAGTCAAAGTTGACTGAGAGGTTCTTGGCCTCACAGGATGGTGAGGGTAGATGGCCTAAGGAGGGGTTGGCCAAAGGGTAGGGGGAACAGGGTGCAGGTGTCCCAATAAGAAGGATCTCCATCTTACTGGCATTAAGACAGAGATCATTAGCTGCACACCATACCTAGATGGCAGTAAGACAATTCAGGGATGAGAGATGGAGGTGGAGGCAGTAGAGGGAAGTTTGAAGGAAACCAGTGTGTCATCAGCATAACACTGGACATGAGTGAGGAGAGAAGGAGTAGATCAGGTGAGCCAGAGCGGTGAGATAGATATTGAAGAGCCGCAGCGAAAGGAGAGAGAGCACTGGGGGACGCCACAGGTAGAGAGTGAGGTGGTGGAGGAGAAAGGTCCCAGTTGAAGCTGGGAAGGGCGGTTAATAAGGAAAGAGGTCATCCAGTCCAAAGCCCGGTCCATGATGCAGAGGGTATCTTGGAGCCGTTTTATGAGTATGGCATGGTTGACCATGTCAAAGGAGGAGGAGAGATCAAGGAGAAGGAGAACAGCGGAGAGTTAGAGTCAAGATTTGTGAGCATGTCTTCACAGGTCTTCAGGAGAGCAGTTTCCATGCCTCTGGATGCCCAGAACCCGATTGATGGTCATGAAGGCATCAAGTTCAGTATGAATGCTCATTTGGGGGAGGACCAACTTCTCAAAGAGTTCACCCAAGAAGGGAGATGGTGGCAATAGTTAGCCAGGCAGGAGGGGTCAGCAGATGGCTTTTTTAGGGAAGGGTGCACAAGAGAGTGCTTGAAGGATAGAGGGAAGGATCCAGTGGCCAAAGAGCTGCTACAGAAGTCGTCAAGAGCCTGGGTGAAAGACGATATGTTGTCCTTAATGGTTCTAAAAGAGAAAGGGCGCACCTGTTTGAATGAGGCCTTCTTAGAGGGGACACATTTAGAGACTTCATCAGGTGCTATGGGCAGGAGGGAGAAGAGTGGGGGGGTGGAGGGAAAGGTGACAAGGGAGTTGCCGCAGCGGGGGCAGGAGTGGAGATGGGGCTGGAGAGTGAGAACAGGATATCCTGAGTTTTAGTTGTGACATTTGAGGCCAAGACAGTGCAGAGAGCCTGGGAGGTAGGAGAGAACTGGAGACTGCAGTTGTATTGGTGAGTAGCTTGCAGATTTTGAAGAGTTCAGCCATGTTGCTAGTGGCTCCAGAGGTGTGGGCCTGGATGTGGTCCCTCTTCTTGAAGCGGATAGAAAAATGATATTGCGTTTGGAGCATGCGACAGGCCAGTTTGTCAGAGGATAAACCCAAGGTCTGCCACTTACGTTCAGCAACTCTGCACTTAAGTTTCAGAGAAGCTAGATCAGAGTCATTCCAGCTGTTGCACTTGGAGGCTGGCTTCAGGCAGATCTTCATGATGGGGCAAAGATGTCAAGGGTGTCAGATATGGAGTGGGGAAGGTTAGCAAGGACAGAGTCATGGGGAGAGTCAGGAGCAGGAGTAAGAAGGGGATGAAAGTGAAGGCGAAAGCAACGACTGACACTCCCTTCATCGGTCGAATGATGGTGAAGGAGGCTGACAGTGCAGGAGGCGGCTTTGACCGAGGGTCAAGGGGCCCCAAGTGGGAGGAGAGGGTAGTCAGACCAGGAGAGGGGAGTGGTAACTGGGTTAGAGATAGGGATGTCTCTGTAGATGAAGGCATCCATAGTGTGTCTGGCTGAGTGGGTCAAACTGGAAGGAAGAATAGTAAGAGCAACTGAGTCACAGAGGTCAAGGAACCATGAAGTGACTTATTCAGGAGAGTTGAGGTGGACATTGAAGTCACTGAGGAGGAGGAGTTTGGAAGTAGAGGTCTAGAGGGAGGAGGTGAGGTTGGCCCATTTAGAGAGGAAAAGAGGGATCGGGCCAGGCGGCCTGCACATGGTAGTGAGAGTGAGTGAGAGAATAGGAGAGAGCCCAAGCCTACAGACGAAGAATTTAAAGAGGTGTAGGATTGAGTAGATTTGATGGCAGCAGGGACCCAATCAGGGACAAACAGGGCCACTCCACCTCTGGGCCAGTTGGGCCTGGGTTTGGAGAGGAGTTTGTAGCCCTCGGAATGGAGAGTGTCAAGGACAGAGCTGGCACTGAACCACATCTCAGTAAGGGCGAGAACGTCAAGGTCAAAATCTTCAAGAAGGAGACAGATGTCAGCCGGGCGTTTGACAGCAGAACAAGTGCCCAAAGTAGCTAAGTGAAGCTGTTTACAACCTTTGAAAGTTTTCCAAGTCGGAGTACAGGGTTGTGGTACTCCGGTTGGTGGTGGTGGAGAGGTTAGGCGAAAGGAGGAAGGAGGAGTAGTAGGAGAAGGGAGGAAGTTAATGAGAGAGGGCAGACGCCGGTCAAGGAGAAGAGTAGGTTGAGAACCTTGGGCCATGATAGTGCCATTGTGATAGACATTAATGATGCACCTATAGTATGCCAAGAGTACTTCCTATCTACTGCTACCATTAATGGGTGAAGAGGAGAAAGTGGAAAGAGTAGAGACCAGGTAGGGAGTCCATAGGTCCAGCCAGGGGACAGAAAAGTGGATGTCAAGATTAGCTTGTCTGGAAGTAGCATTGACATAAGTGTTAGCAATAGGTATGCCTGGATTAGAGTTCAGGAGAATTTTTTTAAACTTTTTTCTTCCAGACTTCGTGAGAGAGATAAGATAGGAGATATGGTAGCAGTTAGAATAGATGGTGGAGATAGAGAGTGTCGTGTAAATAGCAGGTGGAATCAGACAGGGAAGCTGTGGAACGCACGAATAACTCACCAGCCGGCCTAGCAGCCAAGCAGGTACAGAAGCAGGTGGTGCTATAAACAACATATGCACAGGGTAGCAAAGGTAGCAAAAATATTAAGTAACCCAGACTGGGTGAGCGCTAAAATGCAGCAGAAAACAGTAAATGCACAGGTTTAAGGGCACATCTAGATTCTATTTCAAGCAAGCACTAAAATGTAACATAAAACAATTAAAGCACCTGTTTAAAAACATACATCTAGATTCAACTTTCCAGCAAAGCTCTAAAATGCAGCAGAAAACGGTCAATTTGCAGGTTTAAACACAGCAAGATTAAACTTTCCAGCCAGCACTCAAATGCAACCGAAAAAAATCAATGCACAGGTTCAAAAACATACATCTAGATTCAACTTTCCAGCAAAGCACTAAAATGCACCAGAAAACCATCAATGTGCATGTTTAAATACAGCAAGATTCAGTTTTACAGCAAGCAGTAAAATCCAGCAGAAACCAGTCAAAGCACAGGTTTAAAAAGAGTAAGATTAAAATATCATGTGCTGCAGAAACTAAAGGAGTAAGAGAGTCTTCATGGCTCAGAGCATATAGGACACCAATTTGGCATATAAGAAATAAAAAAGACATACAACTAAACGTGCGTGCGGTCGGGGGGGAAACATGTGGGGAGTACCTCAGAGCAAGCCAGTGGGAAAGAAGAGAGTTAGAGGTCTCTGGAACTTAGAATCAGTTTGGGTGTGATGGGGATGGAAGTGAATGGACTCTGCAGGATCACGCAAACTCTGAAGAGATAAAAGCATCACAGAGGGGAACGAGGTAGTGGGGAGATGGAGCTGGTCAAGGAGGCCCCCATGCTTGTGTCCATGTGCCCAATGAGAATGGAAGGAGGCAGACAGTTGTTTATCGGAGCTTGACGGTGTAGGACAAAATGATATTCCTGCCCATTCTTTGTTCGGTCACAGTCAATTTGTTCCAGGATGTGCCAGGCCTGGAGGCACGGCTACATGGGGATGGGGATCCCTCCAGTGCCGGGTAGGGGCCATAGGTGTCGGCCTTCAGTAGGGGGCTGATGTTCACATGCCGGCTCCCTGACAGACAGCGAAGCAGGAAAATTGCAGCCAAAAACTGCAGTGGCTGCCTGTACACACAATGCACTCCGGTGCTTTTGTTGTGGGAGATCATCTTGGAATGGTGGATGGGCCCATGAAGAAGTCATGGACCAAATAGACCTTGCAGGAAACTGCGAGTTCCAACGGTTGCAGATGCACACAAAATTAATAGGATAATGAGATGGGCATTTTCACTTCGCTTCTGGAAAGAAGCGCTGCCTATGAAATAGAACCCAAATGGGCTTACTCATCAGCTTGTGCAGCAGTGGTTTTTTCTGGTAATCCAGCTGCCTCATGGTGAAGGCAGGGGCTAAGCTGCTGGCCTCTGATACCAGCGATGAAGGAAGGAGAGAGAATGAGTCGGTCATTGTTAGGGAAAATTCTCATTTCTGTGCTAATTCCCTCCAACCTTAGAAACCCCCAGCTCTTTTGCTGGACTTTCAGACTCTTAATTTTGATCCTGGAATGAGCAAGACCGTTTTCTCACTCTCTCGTGTTTTTTTGACCTGATAAACTCCATAGGCATCACCTTTTGTATTGTGACACACAGCACCTTCGGTGCAGTGTCACAGAGAAGTCCTTTGGATTTCTCATAAGGTTTAAATACCTTATTTTGGGTAAACTACTGATCCCAAGAGTAGTAAAGTGAAATTGATTTTATTACCTGTTTTTCCTATGTAGGTCCAGTACACCCCATCGTATGTGGAAGTACAGGGTATTTACATAGTAGCCCCTTTTCCTACTTACTCATGTAAAAGATTTTATGTTACACTTACTGCATTTAATGGCTGGTAGCAGTGGTGTAATTGGCCTACCATTGTGTGTTTTCACCGCAGGCTGAATCCTCAGCTGCAGCAATGCACCCATGGGTGCCCATTTTGTCAAAATGGCCCGGTCTTCTTTTTTTGCCATTTTTTGTTTGTGAGGTCTTTCATGGGTTGTACTCTGCGTGCCAAACCAGGTTTGACCCTTTTGTTCATTTTGTCTTTGGTGGGATTCAATGCTGAATCCCACCTCTGACTCCAGTGTTTCTGGCAGGGCAGGAAGCAAGGGAGGTGCCCAAAACCTCCTGTCTTTGGAGGACAGCCACCCTGCTGTGTGAGTGACAACTAGGCTGCAAATGAATGGGAGAAATCTGCATAAAAGGCGAGGTCTCTTGAACAGAAGGCAGAGTCGACCACTGGAAGAAACATCCAATGAAAGGAACTGGAACAGAAGCTTGCGGTACCCTCCTGGAGCCTTGAAGTGCCAGGAGAAGGCCTGCTGCAGTGCTGAAGCTCAGAATTCGTATCGACTAGAAAAGCCCGGAATGGACAAACTTCTTCCCTTGGGTTGGTGGAACCAACTGACCCCAAGACGAACTTAACTGGAACCCCTCTCCCTGCTGGCTGTACTTCCTTGCTGCTGTTGGAACCGAGTACCAGGTGTCAGGAACACCAGAAATGAGTGCATCGTCTAAGCCGGACCCTAGCTCCAGGAAGATCCTGAGGACTCTCCCGAAGCAGGACAACCCAAGCCTGAGCCACCTCAACAGCCCTTGAAGTATCCAAGAACTGCAGTGGTGTTATTGACCAGTAGCTGAAAACGCAAAGTGCAGCTGATTTGTAAAAAGTCCATTGCTGTCGTCGACCTTCCAATTGCAGTGCAGGAGTCCACCAGACATCCTCCTCCTTGTCCCCCTGACTGAGGCCCAGCAACCCAGCACCTGCAGGATGCATCCTGAACAGAAGCCAGCTGGATCCTCTTCTTCCAACCTAAGGTACTGTCTTGACTAAAGGGATGCATACCTTTTTGGTCTGTAGCTTGTTTGTTCTTACAGGGGACTTACAGTAGCTGCTTTTTCGGCAGGGTTGCTTGGAGTGTTGCCCTTCACAAGCCTAACAGCTTGTGGCCATACAGTGATTCTTTTCTGCAAACTCTCTAAAAAGCATTTTTCAATTGACTTTAAGCTGTCCTGGCTCCGTGCAGACTCTTCTGACCCACTGACTTTGGTTTTAACTTGCACTCATAGGTCGTACATAAGTCAAATTGTATTGCTGGGAAACGTCTAACCGAGACTTCATTGGAAAGATTGCAAAGTACACATGCTTTTCAACAACCTCAGTAGTAAGTGTAAAGAGCGATGTATTAATGTCCAGAGTGTCCTAGCAATTGAAGTCACCTCAAGGAGTAGGACATATGTGTGTGACATCCCAAAAGGGTATCTACTTGCTTATCCTAAATCTGAGGAAGTGTTATGAAGTGCATGTTAATTGTTGTAGATTGCCCTTCCTAAAAAATGCTTATTTAAAATCAACTGTTAAATGAATAAATAATAATTTTACTTGAAAACCTTGAGTATAAGTGTTATTTGTATACTTGTAACTGTGAAACTCTATGTTGCACCTCTACAGCTCAGGTTTATCCCTCTTGAGATAAGTCTGGCTGCTCAGTCACTCTGCCACCTTGTGTAGTACAGACCTATACCAATAGGTGGGTTACCTATTAGCAAGAGGACAGGGTTGGTATAGTCTCCCACAGGGTTACTACATACAGTATTGCCTAACAGTCATCTCCTATTTCTTAATGCAAGATGTGAGAAACCCGATGGTGTCTCCCTAGCTATTCCCCGGGAATCTATCATACAGGTAGCCAGGACCCGGTCATCGCTATTGGATCCAGTTCCTGGGGGTGGACCAGTGAGGGAGGATCACCAGGATGGGGGTTCATCTGGGAGTGGGACACTGATGGGTGAGATGCGGTATCCCCCTTCCATTAACACCTTTTTCTCATCCTTTTTTCGTAGAACGTTCCAAAACACTGCACTCCACAAACACTTTCGCACAACACAAAAGACAACGGACTAACACCAGAGCCATTTACCTGACATGTCCCAATACAAGGGTCAGGCATAGTCAGGGAATTGATCAGAATCACACACCCGACGGCCCTTTCCCTTCCCCACAGGGATAAAATGTGGAGTCAGAGAGAACAGTACGAGCGAGGCTAGAACAACAGAAAGCACGACGAGACGGCTACCATGCAGCAGTTCAAAAGAAGGAAGAAGGCAGCATGAATCGAGAGGGTGGTGAGGAGAGAAGTGACCTTGCCCTTCTTGACCCAGACCCACAGAACCTTCATGGAAGAGAGCCTAAGACCGGGAATAATAGCACAAGTGTCCTGCAGCAGATGTCAACGATACACAGGGAAATCCTATGCCGATAAGCAGGAGCGAGGGAACCTCCTGCGCCCGTAGTACCAGACTTGACTCTAAAGAAGCCAAAAGCCATGCAGTTCATCACAGCCAGTGAAACAAGGGGAGATCCAATAAGAACCAGGCTGTGATGAGTGAGAATCACAAAGTGGCAAGTTTTGAACCAAAGCTAAATGTATTTTGAATTATGTAAAGGGGTGACCAGCTGCAGAGGTAAAGCGGCACCACATGGGTGCTAACTCGAGAGACTCTGTTGAGCCCCATATGAGAGAAACTACAAGTACCAAAAGGCTGTAGGAAGGCCAGTGAAATAGGTCAAAGTGGTCATACAGAGAGTCAAGCAAAATCCCCTTATAATCGAAAGACTTTGATCTGCAAGCACTTTGAAAGCAAGGGAAGTGAACCCCGCATTAAGAGAAAGCAAGGGACGTGAATCCCCCATTGAGAGAAAGAAAGGGAAGTGAATCCCACATCGAGAGAAAGCAAGAGAAGCGAATCCTGTAACATATTCCCGTAAAGTGAATGTGAAGTCAAGAAGGGTCATCACCCAGAGAAGGGGGTGAACCCATCCCCCAATGAATATTGGAAACAAACTTTCATTTGTTAAAGGAACTTTTGTTTTGTTAGCTGAATACGCCAGGTCCTCGAAGGCAAGAGAGTTTCAAGGGAAACAAGATTTAGCCATAGACGGTCCTGTAAACTGCCTTTGGAACTGTCGTCTTGTGCTGGAGAAGCCCGAGACTGTACTGTGCTCCAAGCTCCCATCCTACTCTGTGGTCGAAACGTGGGGAAGGGAGACACAGGCTACAGCATCCTGACCTATTATGTAAGAACACTTCTTTCTTTTCTTGCAAACTATCTCACACCCCTTTTTATATTAGTTGTGAGGTTTTGCAATAGGTTTCAAAGTATAGGCCTATTTGATTTGACACACCACTAGGACTGCCTTATTTTTCATTTGATGGTCAACGCTTGATCCCATCTTAGATTTAGAATAGGCGTTTTTCCAACCTGCATACAAAATTCATTGTTAAATAAACACCCATTAACTGTGATCACTTGTGTCGTGTTTACTTGTTGTCACCATGAGTTTCTCACAAAGAACAGCTGACCCAGTTGTTTTATTTGATGCCAAGCAAAAGTCCTTTTGGCATAACATAATTGTTGTACATCTTGCTGTTTGGAGCCTTTAATTTCTCCAACTGACTCTTATTCCCTTACCAAAGGTTATCTGTCTGCTATTGTTTATTCTCTCTTTTGGCACCTTGCCAAATGACAAGCCGCCTCAGTCCAGTATGTGAACCCCAGAGTGTTAGCAAGAACCTCATAGAGGTCAGTGTCAGTGCTCCTACTGCTCAAGCACTTTCCAACTTTCTCTAATGTAAGTGAATATTCATATAGTATTATAATGATGATCGGTAGCACACAATCACTTGCTAAAGGCAACTTATAGGAATATACAACCATGTAAAAACACTGTTGCAACTTTAAGTGAAATATTAAAAATATGTTTTTATATTTCACGTGCTTGCCATCACAGCTTCTTATAGTGTTGTGATGTGGTAAATTGGATCTTCTATTAACCAACTAAACAACATTAATTTACGCATTATTCTGCTAATGCAGCCCCAGAATTTCTTAAACTGTTTAGGCAATGGATAGAGCCGTCCAAAAGGGACCATATAGCTAACATGATTTCTATTAAACAATCATATCCACAATAAGCCAATATAGCATGCACCCTAAAATCCCCAAATAAAGGGCTGGAATCACAAAGGCCATATCAGTTATTAACTGTCCCTCCAAGCTCATTCTATGAGGCTTCATTACTCAGAATCTCACTCTGGAATCCAATATTCATTCTCAACCATGTTGGAAAGAAATCAAGACAGAACATCCTGATGATTACAAAGATATACCCAATTTGTCCTCATTCAGTCTTCATCAGCCCTGAAGCCAAACTACTGAATCCGACCATAGGTCATATGCACTTGACATTTTTCAATTAAGAACCCTAAAGTGCATACCCTAGGTATGAGACATATTCATACTTGATTCTTCAAAATCCGAAACGTCAGCAGCCGTATCTATTTGCCCAATAAATAAAAGTATCACTGTCAAAGTTAACAAAATATCATGTGTCTGCAAGACTAGTACGCTCAGGGTGATTTTCTATTTAAGAAGTATAAAGCATATCATCCAATTCCCCATTCTTCTGGAAGGAAAGATGGCTTTGATTGTCTAAAATGTTTAGGGAATAATTAGTTAATACCTTACCAAATGTCCCTGAACACCACAATTCAGGCACCGTCCTAGCAGCCTCTGACATTCTGTCTTATTCTCTGAAGCAAAACCATGTACAGCTCTAATCTGCAATGGCTCATCAGCATCAGACCATATGGGCAAGCCTACAATTAAGCTGACATCATCAAATAAGTTACTTCTGTGGATAAAGGACTGAAAACCTGGCTTTTCTATTCACGGACAAAAGCATAAAAATTGATAATTTACACAACTCATACCCTGGACGAAAGCAATCGTAGGACAGTGCAGACACTGCAACCAACAATAAAACAACCACACACTACTAATTAGTAACCAACCCTGCTCCTCGCTCCTCTCCTGCATCCCTCCCACACACCACACACGCCCACTGGGCTAGCCTTGCTACACAAAAAACCCTCAAGCCACACACCCAACAAACTTCCACAAATAACAAACAACCCAGGCACTGGACAGTGCCCCTTCAGACACAATACCCCCAATACACACAATCAAAGCACACTCAGAAAGCCAACACTCACAGACGCCAGTTTCTCCTGGTTCTGCAAGCACCAACAGAAGAGCAGAACCTATATCCTATCTCTCTTGCCCCACAGAACATCCTTGACATTGCTTGACTTCTCACAAAAACAAATGTCAGGACCAGGTACAGGAGAACTGATCAACCCTGCCATTTAAAGAAAGATATACATTAAACTGTTTAATGTATTGACCTCTTCAGTCAAGTTATGCATATTATCTGGCAGTTCCGTTCCCACAATATGTCATTTACCAGGACAGAAACTGGTGGCCCCTCAACTATTCAGGCTATTAATGCACTGTATTCTACTCTTGTCTCTGATGAAAGAAATGGCCATTTTCCAAAGCCACACTGCAAGTCCAACAGAACATACTATTAACACCTTGAAACACTTGTATATAGATGTGTTATAAATGCCATATCATATCCTATCATACTGAAAAGGGAGGGTGACCAGTGCAATTGTTCCCCTAAGTGTGAGCATGCAATTGGCCACATAAAACTTTGAATGGTCTAAAAGTCAGCAATATTCCTGGAGGAAGATACTAGGAATCTGTTGATAATGAGCAGGCATCACAGAATGCTTGGTAGAACTACCCAACTCCACCCGCCAAACTCTGCCTATATAGTAAGTGCTGCCCAATGACTGGAGCAGAGAAAATGTAAGGATTTAGCCAAACTGGGCTATGGAAACAAAGGGCACATTCAAGTTGTGAATCATAGAAAAGGAGCAGAAGGTTAGCCTTCAGGCTGAAACATAAAAAACTAAGCCCTCTTTCACAGCCTAACTCACCCCATTCGAACATGAGGACAGAAACAGTCAACAGCAATCTCACTTAGTAACACAACACCAGTCTCAAATGCTGTAATTTTGGTCACCACTATCCTGGAAACTTGCAGAACGCACATACTCAATCACTAAACTAACCCGAGACCGAAGGCACAGAGTTGGCAGTAACAATCCTGAGTGCCACTGCTAGAAACAACCTGAGACACTATGCTAGAACACAATGTCAACACATGACATTAAACAAGAATTAATCCATTCATCAATTTGTCTATCTGAGGGTGTACAGAGAACTCTGAAAGCAGCAGCGGGAGTCTTGTCTGGAACGAATACACATAACACTTCCACAGCTTAACTGGGCCCACACGACTGACACGTGTGATATCAATTTAATGTGGCTCGGCTGTGTGAGAGATGATGGCCACCATAACCTAACTGAAGTGTGGTTTATATTTACAGGTAACTGTGCCACCAGTACAGGATCCTCAGAGTTACGTCATTTTGGAACTGAGACCAGTGGTCGAAGTGTACAAAAAGAAGTAGTGGAACTATGTTCCCTGCGGGCCTGCCCCGCTCCACACAAACCCCATTACCATGGCCCCACTGGCACACAATTCAAACCCCCAAACAAACACACCTGCTCTTTATGAGAATGTTCAGTGCAGTGCACTGAAGTGCAAGCTTCAACTTCTTCCTACACATTTATTTTAAAACTAAACCATTCCAGAGCGTTTTTTTTTTTCAAATAAAAGTATAGGAACAGTGAAACTTAAAAATAAAAAGTATAGGAGCACCGCTCCCGACCTCTCCCGCCCGCTTCGACCTCTGACTGGTACACATATCTTGAATGTAGCCCCCATGCTGTAGTGACTTAGCTGTCTCTGCAGTGAACAGGCCACCTGTCTCCTGCGCCTGTTATGTGCCCCTATAGAGCACATGCCGCCATCAGATTACTGAGGCAGCAGAGAACTTGTATACACTATGTTTTTTGCATTGGGTTTTATGAAATGGAAATCTGACAAGCAGATTTCCCTTACAGAGACGGACTCACCCGCACCATTTAATTATTTAATAAAAATCATAAAATCCAGGGCTTTAAGACCCTTGCCTGATGGCAATTCATCTCAAACACATGTGCCTGCTGCACCAGTCTCATGATCTGAAGCTCCTGCTCTTCAGTGGCACAGAGCACATTGAAAAGTCCACGTGCCCTGTTCGACAGCTGCCGTGACACCACAATCACTGCAGGCAGAGGTTTTATTTAAATCTGCACCTCTGCAAAACCACACTAATTGTGCAGGCTGTTTATTTTGTGGCAGGATAATCTCTAAGAACTAGCCATACCTGGGTTTTGGTATGGTGATGGGTAGCACATGATTATTAAAGCCACTTCAGATTTGTATTATACTCATGTCACCCCTATGAGCTCAGAACAGCTACAAAAAGGCTACATGGCTGCCAGCCAAACTGCCTACTTCTGCTCAGATTGCAGGACACATAGGCAGGAAAGATTTCACACTTGCATTCCTTGGGAGTTTAAATAACACTGATCCAGTGCAAGAAACTCTCAGCAGGGTGATTCATGGGAAACAAGCTTCAAATAAACACACCCGTAACAACATGATCAGCCTCACACCATGGTGTTACATAGCAAAGGGCTTTTGATCCCACAGGCTTGGGAAGGGGGTAGAGTACAAATAGTAAGATGGAGCAGAAGGGACTCGATGAAGGGTCTTTCCATCTTGTTTTTTGGTGTAATTATATTTCCTTCCTAGATTCTTCACTTCGTGCAAAGCAAAACACCCCAGGCATGATACAAGAAGGCAAACATCACTTGTTACTGTGAAAGGGAATGGACCCCTTAAAGCATGTTTGCTTTTATCCAGTCTCCTGTGACCTTTTGCCTTAATTGGGAATGGGTGAGGTAGTCAGGAAGAACAGATGGGAAAGAGAGAATTGGGTTTAGCAGTGAAAGCAGAGATAAGTATGTATTCAGTCTAGCATGAGGTACCATAGAACCATCCAGTGGCAGATGACAGTAACGTATGTGTTCAGAGATTATTGTTAACAAATACTTGATAGTGAACACAAAAGGAGGAATTTGTGTGCCCGTAGAAACTATTGTTGAGGAACCACCAGTGAAGGAGGCCTATCATATGGGCTGAAGACCCATAAAATAGAGAAGGAGTGGTCAAGGAGATAGAAGGACATCCAAATGAGAATGGTGTGTTTGAAGTTTAATGTGGGAGGGATAAACCTCAGGGTCATAGGCAGTGGAAATGTCCAGTCGGATGGAAATTGAGGATAGTTGAAAGTGGTGGGCAGGCATAAGAGCATTGGTGATATGCACGAGTGTAGTCCCATCAAAGTGTTTGGATCAGAATCAAAATGAGGGCTCAGCAAGTGAGTGCACCTCAAGTAAGCTGACTAAGCAGTTAATAATAACCCTCACAAAGATTTTAGAGTAGTAGGGAAGGAGAGAGACAGGTCTGTGTCTAGGCTGAATAGTAGTTGGGCTCAGCACTTAGTTTCCTAGAGTGGGGCATGGTCTTTGTGCCAGCAGTATAGGCAGTGTTGCATTGTTGTCCTCAGCAGCTGAATGGCTGGGTAGGTCTACGTTTGAGGAAGTTGGTGGGAGGTGCTACAGGAGTGGGTCAGGAGTAATCATTGAAGGTCAGAAGCAGTTCAGAGTTGAATTCTGTAAATGCCACTTCATTGGAGTGTTGCAAGTGTAGGAGAGAGATCTTTGAGTGAGATATTGGCTTGGTCAAAGTATCGGACGATGGAGTCAGGTTTGAATTTAGGTTTGATGATATTTTCACAGACCAAATGGAAGGAGACATTGAAGTGAATGCTCAAGGGGTCAGATGGGGGGGCTTAAATGTGGGAGCAGAGAAGAATAGGGTGGATGAAAGGAATATAGGATTGAGAGAGTTGTCTTTGGTGCGGGTTTCCAGGTTATGTTTGTTAACAAGTGAGTTGTCAGAGAATGTGGAGTCAATTTGGAGCTGTAGGACTTGCAGTCATCCAATATTACAGCAAAACAACAGTTGGGGGCTTTTTAAGTAGTAGGTCAAGATCAGAAAACAAGAGGCTGGGGGTGCCCGTTGGGCAGTAGATGAAGTCAATAGAAAGAAGGGTGGAAGCAAAGACTTGGAACAACATATACTCAAAATATCAGGGAGTGAAATTAGAAAGGGGAAGGTGTACGGATGGCATGACCTTGCTGGTCCCTGGTGTGGGACTTTACAAGACTTATCTTTTGGTATTAGGTAACTCACATGTTAATATAGACCTGCACTACACAAGTTGGTGGAGTTACTGAGCAGCCAGGCTCATTTTAAGAGGGGTAATGTGAGCTGTAGAGCTCCACAGTGAAATTAGGAAATACAGGTACCAAAGTAAACACGTACACACTAAAAGTTATAGTATACATATTTACTAATATACACACAAGGATAATTAGACAGTCTTTAAAAAGCAGCAACTAAGAGTAACATTGCTCCCAAAGTTAGGATTCAATTCAACAAGAGCAATAAAGCAGGTGAGTAAACTTTTCATATGTTATACATATTCCAGCACATTGAGTGATGTCATTTGAGGTCAGTAATAACACTTATTTTGTGATCGCCATTGCAATATTGAGTTATAAGCAGGGAAAATGTATAGTCAGATCAGAACATACTTTGTAAATAGTAAAACAGTTAGATTCTCCCAGAGGGATGCAGGCAGTCTTTCATCCCAGCAATATTAGTGTTCAACAATTAAAACCTGAAAGGGAACAAGCACATCCAAAGCCAATAGGTTCGGAATGGGGCCTTTAATGAGCCAGGACAGCCACAGTCAATGGTCTAGTTCAAAGTTTGGAAACCCTCTTCTTAGAAAATGTTTTAAAATATTCAGTAGTTCAGCAGAAAATCACAAAAGCTCAAGAGCAGCCACCTTGAAGAATCAAAAGCTGCAAGGCCAGTGCAAGTGAGTTGAGGTCAACTCAAAATGGTTTAAAATAGTACTCATCAAGCTAGAAAGCACCACAATTGGCAGAAGGCATATGTGCCACAAACCCCACAGTACCTGAGAACTGAAGAATAGGTTCCAGCTGGATGCCTTCCTGTTGCAGTGTAGGAGAAGCTTGTTCCTGGACCTTGGTCGTGTTGATGAAAGGGAGGACGTCGGGGGGCTTCTGCAGCAGCACTGGAGAGAGAGGGACTCTGCAGCAATGGATTCTCCTTGATTAAGTGCCCTTTTGTGGATTTGGTGCCTTTTTTCTCTGCACAAAAGAAGAACAAACAACTATGGTTGGAAATAACTTTATCCCTCGGTCCTGGACTCTGGTGAGGGGACTCTGGATGAAGATTTCTTGCTTTAGTATGTTCCTCTGGAAGCACACCATGTTTTGGCTGGATTCTCACTTTCAAAGACAATGCACTCAATGATGGTCAGGGGTCCCCAGGCATTGAGATTCTGCAGCCTTGGAAAGACACAGCAAGTCGGGGTTGTGCCAAAATTAAGCTTGTCTCAATTCTAGTTGGTCGCACCAAGTCAAGGGAAGACGTTGTCCCTTGAGGGTCTTCCCAGTCAAAACGAAACGAGGTCACAGCTGCAGGGCTTCATCGGGCACTTTGCGGTCCAGGGGCGTGCTAATGGCATCCCTTCATGTCTTCTTTGTCTGATGTTGTCCTCCAGTGGTTGACACTACCTCTAGTCCTAAAAACCTTGCCTTTTAAGCAGGTTCCCATTCATTCACATCTCTCGGCTGTAAATCATGCAGCAGGGTGGCTGTCCTAGAGGACAGCCAGCCAGCCAATCAGAACTGGTTTCACTCAGGCACACCGAGGGACTAAGGACAATGGAGCCTGGGCGGGCTTCAAGGCTGAAGCCAGCCAAAGGCAAAATGCACAAAGGACTCAAACCCAGAATTTTACGTGAGAAGTGGGATAAAGGATTTACTATGTAAACCCCCGTCATTCCACATAGGGTGGTGTGTGCTGGACCCACAAAAGAAAAGGTAAGAGAAGAGTCATCTTACTATTCTTGGAAACAGTAGTTCACCCAAGAAAATGTAATTAAAAATTAAGAGAAGTCCATGGGACTTCTCAGTGGCACTGTACAAAAGGTGCTGTGTGTCACAATGCAAAAAGCAAATTTTCATGATTTACCGAAGTCCTTCATTAGGTGTGCATCTACACATCATATTTAGGCTTTCACAGTTCATCATCAAGTGTTTAACGGTTTCCAAAAACCCTTCTTCGCACAGGTGGCATCCCCTGGTATCAATGCCTAGGTACATCCTAGACCCCAAAACTTGTTTAGGTATTCAATCAGAAATGCAGGATAGGATGAACGCATGATGTTGTTGTGCAGTAGCACCTGGCAAGTTCTTATGCGCAGAATGGAATTACCATAACAAATAATCTTGGAGCCAAATAACCAGACGGAATCAAAGAATATGGCAAAATAGTATTTTATTATCAGTTCAATAGAGAAGGGCATTCTGGCGAACAACGAATTGTAGTCCACACACTCACAATGCAGATTGGTTATACAAAGGCTTTGTACCTAGATGTGCATCAGCTATGTTTTCATCCTACGTGGCAAATAATAAAAACTATCAGGTTTTGGGGTTAGGGGAACATGTCTACTTATAGAGTCTATACGTGTTAGTAAGTTTATTGGCTGCTCCTTCCCTGGCAGGCAGAGCCTCGAACTTCCCCCTAAGTAGATACAATACAGATTATAGCAGCATAACAGCAGCGGATTGGCCATTGCAACAATGCATGCTCAACTTTGCATAGGTGCTCTCATTGGATGGCATTCTCTCCCAACCTTGGACATTCGGCTCACTAACAGCACATAAGCAAAACGAAACTCGGGTGCGGAGAACAACCTCAGACTACTGCTCACTTGCCCAATTAGTCTATAATCTCTCAACATCCAATCCAAGCCTTCAGCCAAGGCCTCTCCTTTGTACATGACCCAGCTGAATGTTGCCTTCTACGGACCTTTAACAGAAGTTACGATACATTGTTATCTTCAGCCAGGGCTTATGAGTAGTCCTTGTTTTCTGGTCTTGCACACATGTGAAGAGACCATGATTTTGTCCATTTAGCCTTTTATTTAGTGCTATTTCATTCAATTGTTTCAGGTGTTATTACCCTCTTCAGCCTCTGGAGACTTGGTTGCTCCATCTCACATATGCTTTCTGCATCTTTTTTTGTCAATATTTGGCATTCGTGAATGTTTGCTCATTTACTTAATCTAAGGGAAATATGTCCTGCGTACGTTGCTTATCTTCGGTACCTCCACGTGTACCCTTCAGTTGGTTCTCGCTGTGGCATCCTTGATCTCTGGCCAGCAGTTATTCTTTGTTCAAACATGAATTTGTATTTCCAGCCTCTGTGAGCTCTGCAGCTCTGGTCTCTCTCCTTCAAACTATTTGCTTACTAACATTGAGAGCTGGCGTCCATCTTTTCAACAAGGCCGCTTCACCCGTGTTATGTTTTCTACTGCAGCAAGCTTCTATGTGACCCATCTACCTCTTGTTTCTGCGTATATACATTCACTACTCATCTGGTTACTTATCTTCTTTTTATATATGGTTTCTTCTTGCTTGTATTTATATATTTACTTTGTTTCTTCAGTTACATCTTCATTCTGTAAGTATTTTCGTACCACTTCAGTGCATTATTTTATCTTGTCTGTATGACATCACTTTGCACTGATCAGGTTTTCTTTATAGCTCCTTGATATTCAGTGGTACCTGTAGATCTCCTGCTACCACTTCAGTTTGAGGGTATGTTTAGTAGGGTTGTCTGAGTGCTTAACATCTCTCATACAATTGATGCAGTATGGGGATTATACCCGGTGTCATGCATAGTGCCTTTGGGTTCTTCATTCAGTATGACAGAGGTGAGCGGGCAGGTTCTATTAATGACGTGTGTGTCTGCTTCTATACAGAGTGTTGCAGAAATGTGCCACTTTGAAACTCACTGACAACATCTATCTGTAGTTGTTCCCTGTGAGGGGCCAGTATGCTCCTCTTATGTAATCATTTGTAATGTGTTGATATTAAAATAATGGGGCCATAGAGTGTTTCAATCACCAAGATTCAGACTCTGCTACTAATGCCATCAATACAGTGCTGTCGGAACCTCTGTTTCTTATGACGGTTGTATTGCAGGCTAATCGCATTAGTAAAGAATCATGGTTATTTTGCATCTTTCAATATAATCATAAAGGGCGTGCTTGAAATAAACCTGCAAAACTAGATATTTCTAGCTCAATGTGTAGGTATTTATACAGGAGGCAGACAGGTTTCGCAAACTTTAGTTTATTCTTCAAGCATCATCTGAAGTCCCACCAGCAGCACAGCGTCCCTCCTTTCAGTAGGCTTTCTATCTATCAGTCATCCTTCCAATGCAGATCCCTCACTACTCAACATTCCCTACATTACATCATAGGCACTGTGCTGCACAATTCTACTGGCAAGTTACTAGGGCAGCATTTCAAGGACTTGAGGCATTTTCTCCTGATTTTCCTTAGGCAATCAATATGTTTAGCCCCCATATCTCAGCTCAATATGGATTGAGTATTCCAGAGACCTGGGTTGAGGTTAATGGTGGGCTCAGATGTAGAGGTGGTAGTTGCTGTAGTAGATGAAGGGTAAATGAGTATGAAGTGAGTGGCATGATAGAGAGAGCCGTGGCCTGAGTGTTGCTTGGGGGAGAGTGAAGGAAGGGGTGGGGAGAAATGAGGAGGGACCTGGATTGAGTGGAGGGAAATGGGTGTTTGGCAGAGGTCATGAGAGAGGGAAAATGGTAAGGAGTAGCAGAATTGGCAGAAACATGGTAGGCATGGAGTAATTAGGGGTGCGTAAGGGGAACACACGTTCCTATTTGATAAAATAGTGTAATTTAAAAAATCAGAGATTCCTGGGTGAAAAGACGGTGCAATTTAAAAAATCAGAGTCCCAGGTGACTAAACGTTGTGATTTACAAGGTGCAGTTGGCACATGACTTGCTGAAAGTTCATAATAGTCATGGCACAGATGTAGGAATATGGACTCCTGTGGTAGGACATGAAATTATAGTACATCGGTGGACGGAGGAGATAATAGGGCAGAATGTGTGGTCCTAGAAACTAGCCAACCCCTACAGGTACAATTAGTACCTGCTTTGCCTGTGTAGTCCTTTACTGTGGACACCAGGTGTTGGGTCATCTCTGGACAGGGATTAACTGGATAGCAGGTGGGATGTAAAGGTCTAGGAGCAAGCTGTCTGATTCCAAACTCGTCACTCAGAGGGGACAATGGTCAGGCACTATGATGGTCCAAATGCAGGGATTGTGTATCAGCTGAGCTCTAACTCCTTCGGTATGTGAGCAGGGCGTGTTTGTGCTGATTGAAGAAATCTGGCTTCTGTAGTACAACAAGGAGCTCATTGCATCACCGGGCAATGTCCATAGAAACTGGGTCTGCAGGCCTGCAATCACGCGGGCGGAAAGGGGCAATGAGGGAACTGCATGATTCCAAAATAGAAGCTCAGGTGGGACAGACGGCAGGCAGAGTGGTGTTTCAAACTCAGTGATCTTCAGCCGAACTGCAATTCCACTAAGAACTAAGCAGGGACAGTTGGTGTTGATTTGGGTCTTCTGGCGTCTGGGGTGCAGTACGGGACTTAGTGCTTAACAAGGCAATGTTTGTACTAAATGTGATGAGTGTCTGACATAAAAGTGCCCACCTTTATACTGGAATTCAGTTCTGGTTTCAGGTGCTCCAGGACACTGTCTCCAGTTTATTGGCCATGGACAGCGCTATTTTGAAGATCAGCAGCGTCCCATAGATTTAGTTCCAGCGAGAGCCTCATACCAGGCATAGGACAAACAACCCCAGAACACAAAGAACTAAAAAAAGAGCATTCAATCGCCCAAAAAACCCTTCGACATTGGAGATCCTCTCAGGAGTCCAAGGGGAAGTGCAGGCAAAACTTGCAGCTGGTGAGAAATGTGACTTGGGAGACCCTGATGCAAACGCGCATTCTGGTTCCGAGAGATGGGATGTCTGATACTTGTTCAGCTTCCACCTTCATGTTACTCTGCTTCTAGGATCTGGGATGTCTGATACTTGTTCAGCTTCCACCTTCATGTTACTCTGCTTCTAGGCTCTATGTGCGGGCCAAACGGAGAAGAGCCCTTGAAGCGAATCTATGATAGAAATGTGGAGATGTAAGGGTAATATTCTGTAAAATTCCACCAATATCGGCTGAATATGCCTCTTCCCCAGGGTTTCCAGTGGTTGAATGTGATAGACCCCTCTTGCCCCAGGTGGACAAGGATCCAGGGCCTTATTCTACCACTGACCTTTGCTAGGAGATTCTGCTGAGTGGCCGCCATGGTTGCACCCCAATTCCAGTGGATCCTTGTGTGTAACCGGCTTCCTTAAGAACACCAAAGTTGAAAAAATGCATCACCAACTATTATCTTCAATTAATGTCCCCCCAAAATAATTACAGAGGGCCTTTACATATTGATGCAATGTTCTATTATTTGCATTTTCCTAAAAGTGCATGGAAACAAATTTCTCTATTTTGTTGGGTTTTTTTCTCCATGCATTTGATTAAAAAATGCAGAGCGACTCGTAGGGATTTAAGATCAATGTACATTTTGTGTACTATAAAAAAGGAGAACAGGTTCTCTTGAAAAGGCAAAGGAAATTGGCTCAAGTCATTCTTTGATGACCCCTCTCCAGTGGCATCACGTTCTACTCGATAACTGTAGAACACGTCTTTCTCAGACCTTCATTGGTTTGTAATTGTAATGGGTTATTTATAACACGCTTAATAAGCGCGTACTGGTGCTCGAACCTGTGTTGCTCCACATCACCTTGCTTCCAAGGCGGATGCCCCTGAGCAATCCTCCCAAGACCGATATGCATCTGTATGTGATGCAGATGCACAGCGACCTGTAGAGAGACAGCCAGCTCCATATATCCTCATGTGTGACACATGTGTTAACTTTGGCACAAGGCAAATGATCTACTACCTTTATACATGGCTAGATGGTATTGGGTCTCATCTTGCAGTTGCCCATAATTGCCTGGTGTGGACTGTTACATTTACACTTTTATGTAAACAGGTACCCACCACTTAATTTTCCTGATTTTCATGTCGGAGTGCAAAAGGGGAGTGTAAAATGGTGATGTACTCGCCTATACGCAGTGAGTAACTTTGCTGAAAATGTTGGGGGGGAGACAGGCGTTGGGTAGAGGAAGGGTGGATGGTGGTTCTTAGGGATCGTTATAGGGATCGTTACAGCCAAATTGTTCGAAAAGATTTGATCGAATGGTAGATTTGACTGAATTTGGTCACCACCATTAAATCGAAGCTGAAGATACCGAACATGAAGAGCTGGGGATGCGGGGGTGTCCCTGCTCCCCATGTTCGGTATTTTTGGCTTCAGTGGTTGCAGGGGGGTCGACCACTTCCTCAGCATTGGTGGCAGAGGACCCAACAAAAAACAAAGAAGAAAAAGGGACCCTGCAGCATCAGATCCGACCCACATTAGATGGATGGATCTGACGCTGCAGGGTACAGAAGAGGCGGCGGATGGAGAAAAGGTAAGTGGGGGGTTTATGGGTGTACTGGCGGTTTGGGGGGACATGGGTTTGTTTTTTGTGCGAGGTAAAAAAACATTTTTGCAGCGAAAATGACACACTCAATTTCGCTGTGATTTTGTACCTCGGTCAAACAACCTAAATCCCTGAGGGATAACACTAGACTACTACACCACAAGAGTCCATTGCTGACACTCTGTTATAACTTTCAAAAGACTGGTGGCCTATCTTTAAAATTCAATTGGGCCCCCACACATCTTCAGATGGCCTGCCATGCACCCAGTGACACAACATAACATTCACAAACTTAATTCCAATAGAACATACAAACAATGCATTCTTTATCATTCATTCAGACACAAAAGTCAACACACATATGCTTGCATATACTCGCACTCACACACCAATGCCCACAGCACCTCCACTGACATACACTGTGTGCACACAACATTTGTATGTACATATACAAAAACACAGGGAAACAGTGGTGCAACGTCCATTGAGCAGACCAGACGTTATCACCCCCTCATCCCTGAAAGTTTGGGCTAAGTTGACTTGACCTAGCTGAACTATAAAGCCATGGCCGAAAGGAACAGATTCACTGGAATGTCAGCAATTCCCTTGATTTTTCCTTTCATTCAAAGGCAGAAGCCATTGGTTAATGCAATGCAGCGGGTGACCAACTATACTTGGTGTCAATTTTTAAATTCCATATATCTCCAAACTTGGGTTCTGCAGAGCACCTTATATGTGTACGTGTTGATAGATTTTTTCTACAAGATTGGGACTGGTTAAAATTAAGGTCTGTTTTCCTGTGTTCAAATGGCTCCAAGCAGTGGAGGACCAAGCAGTAGAGGCGAGGGGTGGGTAGGGTGCCCCCGCGGCTCTTTTAAGAGCCAGACCAGGACTTTTGTCATTGGGACCCCTCTCCCGTTTGGGAAACATTAAAGAGGGCGCCCAACGGCAAAGGTGTAACGCTGGCAGGACAATGTGTGCTGAACAATTCCTGCTCAGCACGTTCATTGTCCTGGTAGCAGGACACCTTACCCGTTCCGAATGGTAGAGGTGTCCCGCTGCCAGGACAATGTCCCAAGGAGCTCCGGTCAGCAGAGGGTCCTCACGCTGCTCTGTGTCAACTGAGCTTTACAATGTGAGTCATTAGGTACCGATGGGAGGGAGGGGGTACTATTAGCAGGGACATTTGTCCCTTTAGAAATGGGAATGGGAGGGAGTGATTAGAATTGAGAAGGGTGCATAATGTTGCATGCTTTTTGAAATAATGACTATGGCTTTAAAACGCAAGTGGGATTTGTTAGGCTCACATTAATCTACATGATGCTATTGTGACTTTGCATGCAGAATGGGGAGATAAAACTAAAGCCATACTCCCATTGCTCAACATATTTCTATGACAATGTATATATTCAGACCTTCCGGATTTTGCGGCATGAAATGGCAAATTTTGCGCCATGAAATGGCAAATTTTGCAGCACGAAACTTTATTTATTACGGCATTTTTGAGGGACATTTTGTATTAACTGGAGGGTGTAAGATTGCCACATTGCAGGAAATAGGCATAGTACAAGGCTACAAGAGAGCCAGGGTATCATTATTATGTATCTTTTGTATTCATGTAATAGGAAGAGTCCCAGATGTCTCTGGCTTGGCAGAACAGTGTTTGATTTGGCTACATTTCTGGTTTAATGTTCATGCCTATTTAATAGTTTTAACTAAATTGATCATTATCAATTGTAATGCTGAAAATATTCCCCTTCTATGTTCTCCAATCCCCCAAACACCCACACACCTCTCTCACCAACATACATCTCACCAACTCTCCATCACAACTTGCATTCCTTAACCTCTCAATCTGTCATAAAAATACTCACGTGCTATGCAACACTGTCAAGTCACAATTTGCACTGCCCAGCCCGTGCCACACTCCAAATCATACTCCCAACTCACACTTTACACTCTACAATTCCTCCCGCAATATACAGTCCTTCATCATTTTGTGCTGCTTCTTCATCTTGCATCCTTTCTCCCATTCTATCCCACTCTTCCCTCATCCTTTTTCCCAATCTGCAGCTCACTGCCTCTTTCCGGCCAACTGCTTCCTCTCTGCTGTCTGGCTCACTGACCACACGCTCTACTTTCTATACCTCTGCTCACTCTCAGATTTCTGGCCCACCGCATCACTGCTTCCTCTGCTCTCTTGTGCAGTGCGTCCTCCTCTGACCCACTGCTCTCCCTCTGCTTTCTTGCCTATCAATTCACATCTCACCCATCACTTTCCCTCTCTCTCATATTGTAACCATTTTTTTTAAAATGTACATTTTGACCCAGTTCCTCAAATAATGGGGCATTTAAAAAAAGAACAGAGGATATGCTATTTTTAGACAACCCATTTTTGGAAATGAGCAGGTCACCTTATTCTCAAAGGTGACCGGCGCATTTCCACAGGCTTGAGCTGTAGCGCAAATTGTGCGCTGGCTAGCTGCCTTGAATGGTGTTCTGGGTTGTTTGACCAAAGTGTAATTATTTGCGGCGGAAATGACCGTAGTCAATTTCGCTGCAAATTGATTTGCACTTCTGCCAAACAAGCCAAAATGTACCTTTCATCACCACCCCACCCCCTCCCCTACTTAACTGCTTGGTCGCTGCCGCTTCCCCTGCAACCCTGCGGTGCCAGATCTGTCCTTCTAACGTGGGTCGGATCCGACTCCGCAGGGTCTTTTTTTCGTTATTTTCTTTTTTTCTGTCCCCGCCTCCAATTTTGAAGAAAAAGGGGAAAACACTTCTGCAACCACCTAGACCAAAAATACTGAACAGGGGGAGCGGGTGACACCCCCGCAACACATGTTCAGTATTTATAAAAATCGATTGAATAGTACTGGACGAAATAGATCAAATTGGAACATTCGATAGATTTTTGTCATCAAAATGGGCAGTACTTTGAATAGAATTGCTCTCCCGACAGTGTTCTGCAAGCTCCCAGCGCCTTTCACAGGGACAGGCCCTCCAGGTGCCTGCCACTGTAAAATGTGACCCAAAAAATTCATTTTTATCCTGTTTGAGGAACAGAAATGCAAGCGATACAGCAGCGGTTCATACCTTAAAAGAAACGCATGACAGGGTCAGAAAAGACCCTGTCATGCAGTGGCATCCCCACATCCCGTGCGGGTAGGGTTGCCTACAATTTCTACACATTTAAAAGTGCATCTTGGTTGGAAATGAGGGATGCGCTTTTAAATTGACAGAAACGGCACTTTATTTGATCAAGGAGGTGAAAAAGGCCATCTGAATGGGAGCGCATCTAAAATGTGCCCATTCATGTGTCCCTTGTGGATTGGGCTGCACTTTTTTGGGACGCAAGTGATGAGATGTGTTAGCGCATTTCATTTCTTGTGTAAAAAAAAGTTGAGAACCTGGCATCCTGAGTATAATTTTTCTTAAAACAGTAATTTTTGCAGATTACTTAAAAAAAATGTAAAAAAAAGAAACTTTTTTTTAAAGATGTTGTTTTGCACAAAACAGCCGTTTTTGCGGCATTTTGCGCAAAACGGCCGTTTTTGCTGCATTTTGCGGGATCGCAAAATCACTATAAACTGGAGGGTCTGATATATTGTATGGTTAGTTTGCTATGAAAGGCTAGTTTATTATGTGATGTGGTTTGCTTCCAAGGCATTGCTATAAATCATTTTTAATCACATGAAATGTAAAGCAAAACCTTAATAAATATCTATATCAACTAAACCTGGAAAGATGTGCATGGTCGCTTACATTTTCCACATCCCAGTTTCACCATTTAACCAAATGTGTGATCTTCAGCAAATCAGTTAATCACATTGTGCCTTATCTGCAGCTCTGCAAGTTACTCTGATCCACTTCAAAGCTTATGTTAATGTATCATGGTATTAAAATGGAAAAGCCTAATGACTATAGAGTTGCTCCACATATAACAATTGTGCAATTTAGGTATTTTGCACCACAAAGTTATTTGTCACTTGGCTTGGTTATGGTAGCTTATTCTAAAGTTACTTCCATGGTGCCTCCAAGTATCAAAGACTGATGATGCGCCTTGCAATGTCCTTTTCTGTGAAGTCACGTCTGCTGGTGCAATCCATATCATATTTAGGAAGTGTGCATGTATTTTGCCTCAGAGGGTTTGGACAGAGCTTTAATAGATGAGTTTCCTGCATCTGGAATGATCCTGCAGTTTTATTTTTTTTGTTGTGTGTTAAAATGCCATCTTCCACTAATGTTACCAAAAAAGTAGAATGGGACAGGGGTGGGCGGTTTGGGGGTGCCAATGAGACCATGTGGAATTCCACACACAGCATTTCGTTGCTCCCACCCCCCAACTTTTACAATGCTGGATACTCCCCAGCTTAGTTTAGAAGGGAACCAGTTTTTGGTGGCCTGTAACCTGAACCATGACACCCATTTACTCATTTGCCCCAAACCGTCCAGAAAAAGTGTCTGCAAAACTCGAAATACTTTTTTCCAGTTTGGTGAAGATTATATTTGGCGGCAGAGGGAAAAGTTAAACAGGGCTCCTAAAAGTGTGCTTTTAACACAAAATCCCAAATTCCTTCTGCGCACCTAGAGCAAAAACTGCTTAACAAACTTTCACCATGTTTGGAAGGCGTATAAGCACTCAAATTCATTTCACAAAATTTGCACAGTATGACAGTTTTGGGTCACAGATTTTCTAAGCTTGACTCTTTCCACTCTACTTGGGGAGGGCACACCTTCCGCCAACTTCATTTTGAAACTAGGATTTTGGTGCTTTTGTAGCATCTGAAAAGTGGCAAGACTAATTTTAGAGGCGTTGTAGAGCTGTGGCTTGCCACAGAGAATGCACCATTTGTTATTGTGAGTTGGTCTTCATACCTGGAGCCTTAATGTGTACTGTAAGTATTGCTCACATTGTCCAAATGTGTCACACCGCCCTCACTAGGGTCAGCCCATGGCCCAGCCCCCCAAAAAACATACACAAACTCAATAACACATTTTTTCATTTTTTTTTAAAAAGTACCTCTGCTCTGCTTTCAAATGCCGCCCGGGCCACGTCTCATGTTACACCGACCTAACCTCTTTGCACTTGCGCACCTCCAGACAGAAACCAGCAAGCTGAATGAGCTTTCTAGTTCCTGCCTGTGTGTCGCACAAACACAAAGCCGTAAAGCAATTCTCTGCTCCGCAGACCCTGGAAGTGCTGCTGCTAGCGTGGCAGCACAGGCGCCGGGTCCTGCAACACCCAGTTTAGCACTCTAGCTGCTGACTTTGAGTCAGCCCAGCCAGGGTGAGGGACTGAGCCATGCAGGGCATCCTAGCCCTAAATGTGTTGCAGCGTGGCTGCCAGACATCTCAGCATTATGTAATTAGACAGCACAAGCCTTGCTGTGCACCCCAGCCGGGCTTGCGTTGTCCAATTACATAATTGATGATTGCGGCCCCCCTGCCCTCCCCCAAAAGATGGGGGGGACAAAAAGGCATGCCACAGAAGTTGGGGGGGACAAAACCCCCTGTGCCCCCTATAATTACACCCATGCCTACGCCACCTTTTGGCACTCTGTCCTGCATGTACGCATGGCGTGCAGTATTTACAAGGAATTCCTATGGGATCCACCAGCTTTTTGCTTGTGTAAAAAGCTGGCGTATTCAATAGGAATCCACAGCATTTGCGCCAGATGAAAATGCATGCTGGCTCAAATGCTGGTTTATGGTATGGCAGAGAAGAAGGGAAAGTGGAAACATAACATGCGATCCACCCGGCCGCTCCGGTTTACAAATGAATGAAAACGGGGGTGTGAAGTAAATGAAACACAAACAAGTCTTCTCCACTTGTTGACACAAAACCTCCTACCTGTATTCACTGCTTGCATAATACAGTGTGTGTGCCTGACTTTATCATGGACCCCAGATGTACAAGGAGGATCATCCTGAGACAGGTCAGCCTTTGTCTTCACTTGAATGTTCATTAAGAAAGTGAGGCTGGAGGCGAGAAACTAATGCATGCATTGACATTTCTCTGATATTTTAGCCATCCGGCTATCTATATTTTTTTTATTTCTGTTCTATTTTAACATGGCACCCATGTTATTTGAAGGCTATTCTTACATAGCAATGAGTGTTTCAGAACAGATGGCTCCTAAATAACTAAGTTAGACGTTTCATCAGTCGACTTAGGCCTCATGGGAATATGGGATATGTACAGTGATTCTCTATACCCAAGGTCCATTGGATTGACATTTTATGATAGGCGTTCATTGACATGGACGTCATTTAGGGTAAACCAGGGGTCTCACCTGCGACCCCTGGGGTCTCCCTTGCTACCCCTAAAAAAATGTAAAACATATTTTTTTTTTCTTTCAATTGATGATCATTGGCTGTGGCCTGCAGCATGTAGCTCTTTGTTTCTGGAGTGGCTGGTTTTCTGATAGCTATAGCTGTAAAATAGCTGAGTGGGTTGGGCGCTCGCTGCTGCAATGTATGTGTGTGTATGTAATGTATTCGCATTATACGCACTGATTTTAACGATGCATATGGTGATCTGTTCTTGTATGAAATGTATATCACATTACAGTGATATAGTAACAATACATACCCCTGGCATTTTGATGAAATGACCTCCCTTTTCATTGACTCTTGCATTGTGCGGTTTTCAGCTAAATAGTGCAGACTTATTGCACAATGTGTTTTGCAAAGTGGGTACAATGTTCTTGTGTAGCACTTGTTATGTTATTTGACCGATAATGTTTACTTGCATCAAGGACTGCAGGCTTGGACTGTTTGTGATTTAAAATTGCTTCAACTCTATCGGTTTGAATATCCGTATTAACGCGGATGCTAATAGGGTTCCTTGCAGGGGTGCTGCTAGGTCTGGAAGAGATCCAGGGCTACGTTAATGTCGGGACTCAGAGCTAGCAAGCCTTTTGGTTGTTGCCCCTGAGCTTCTATCCAGGGCTATAACCAAAAGACCTGGGGCTATAGTCCCCTCAGCCCCTCCTAGCCTCTGGTCCCTTGTGATTGAAGAATAAAGTACTCGATTAAACCTCTACACCATGTCCATTTGCAGCAATAGGATGTGCTACTCAGTGCCATGGGGACCAATGGCGCTGCTTGCAATGCCCTCAGAGGAGATGTAGCACATAATCCTAGGTGAAGCACACCAGGAGGTGGTGGGTGATTTTAGATCTGGCCTGAGGGTAAGGAGAGGTCCTAGCAGGCAACATTCAATATTTTAGCTTGCCACTAACAAAGGTAGTCAACAAAGTGGACGTTTTCATTTGGAATAACTAATACATGTTCAACCACGTGTGTGGAAAATACATCATTGTTTCAAAATAGCATCTGTTGTCGAGCTCTGTGTGCAGTGGACAGTCAGAAATTGACCTCTGACTCCGGATCTAAAACACGGTTTGCAACTGTAAAGATGCACCGGATAGCACAATGCTGACCGCGCCATTTATCATGCGAGTTTTGAAAGTGTTCGCATCCCTTGGTTCCAGAGATAATGGCAGCATCCAGATTTTGAAATAAAGAACGCAATTATTAATGCTGCTTGGTCTTAAGCGAAATGTTTAACATTTGCAGGTGAGCGAGGACGGGACTTCCGATGGCAGCGCTAATGAACGTCTGAGCTTCGGGGAAGTGATCTCAAGGCTGCATCCTGCTTACCGGGAATTCTCATAAGCGACGCAGTACCATTAAGCCCAAAAGCCCATCCAGCGGCAGACGGCACGCAGCCTCTCCACCAGCCATGTCCTGCAAGCTCCACTCAATTTCAAATAATAGCTTTTCAGATTGTCTGGGTAAAAGCAAACAATGACGGACCCACCGTCTAATACCATCCTTCAATCAAGCTCACCCGAGCGCATTACCGCCAGCTCTCTCTGCGCTCGCTGACATATCATAGACTATAAGAGCCCGTGATTTCATGTGAAAAATATCTCTATTAAGAAAAAAATGGGATTCTTAGACTTGAGTGCCTGTCCATTAGCGGCACAAAGTGCTGACAAGCAGAACAAGCCGCGAGAGATGTAATGTCAAGGCCTACAGTGAAATGGAGTTGCATAACATCGCTTGGGCTGATGGAAAGGCGGTGATGACATTTTCAGGAATACGGATGTATTACGGACGGCCGATAGCTGGATATCACCGCATCGCTGCCACGAAGAGGGGAAAAGCACCCTCCGTTTATAAATGTTTAATCAGAATGTGCTGCTGTTTTTAATATGCTTGCGGATTGCATATCTTGATAAGTTAATGGATGAGCCATTACTCACTCGAGACAGCGAACGGGCTGCGGGAACTATGGAGCATCCGAGACGGGGAAGCTGGATTTAACCTCATATTAATCTGGCTCGAGCGCTCGATCACTTTAGTAACTGCTATGGAGGGGATCATAACTTTATAACGTGTTGCTCCTACTCTTATCTCATCATCATTTCATTCTTCAGGTCCAGGACTATTGTGGTCAGCGACAGAGGAGGATTCTTAGATTACTGCAGATAAACTAAAAGCCTTAAGTCAAGCTAGGAAAGTGAACTCCAGCCCGTTGCTCTCAAAAAGGGAAGAGCCGAATGTAGGTACTAAGAGGAGGACAGGTCTGCTTGAAAGGGGCACGCTTTCGCCCCCTTCTTTCTTTACGTCCGTTTCTAAACCATGTTAACAAATGTAAGTGTGTTTTAATTTTGTAATTGATTTTTTATAATGTGCTTAATACCGAAGAGGGTTTCTAAGCGCAGACCAGGGATTCGAATATGTGTTGCTCTGCGTCATCTTGCTTCCAAGACGAGTGCGTTGCCCCTGAGTTATCCTCCCAATGTAGAACCTGATTTATAGATAGTGAAGATGCAGGAGAAATATTTGCTCCAGGGGCCATGGCTCATAAACTGTGCAGAGAGAGGTGGAGCAGTTGCTAATATAGTATAAACTCTGGTGTTAGTTGGGCGTGGTGGGTGGGGGGGACCTGGCCAATGATACCGGCCAGTCAAAACCTGGATATTTACTATTCAGACCTCGACATGGAACAAAAAACACTCTGCTCTCAATCTTGGATGATCTCAAGGTTGTGGCAGACTCTGAGTGTTGCGCAGCGCTGATTCTCCTTGATCTGTCAGCAGCCTTTGATACCGTTAACCATGCAATCGTCCTTGACCACCTCCACTCCCAAGGAATCCATGGTTCAGCACTCAAATCGCCTTCCACTCCCCTTTTGCCTCAGCTGCTCACGCTATGAACACTGGAGTACCCCAAGGCGCCTGCCTGCCTCTCTGCTCTCCTTTTCAACCTCTTTCTGACCACTCTACCAGTAATAATCCGCACACACAACCTCTCCTGTGACAACTACACAGACGATACCCACATTATCCTAAGAATTCCCAAAACAAGCACCAACCCATGTCTCGGCCTTGAAGCATGTCTCAGTGATATTGACCAATGGATGACAAGTAACCACCTTCTTTTTAACCCTGACACATCTGAAATCATGGTGCGCGGCAATACCACCCTTCTGCCGCAACCGCTCCCATGGCCCCCCTTCCTTGCCCCACTTACAATATAGTCAAAACCTTGGCTGCACTATGAACGCAGGCCTAACCCTCTCCCGTCAGATCAATATTGTATCCCAACAGACTCGCCGCTCTTATGTCTGTTGTTATGTCAAGACTGGACTATACCAACTCCTTATACCTGGGAGCACCGACATACCAACCTAACAAACTCCAAAGAGTCCAAAACGCTTCTGCCAAACTCCTCCTCGTGCTGGGACACAGAGACCACATCTCCCCCGCTCTCCCGACCCTCCACTGGCTCCCTGTTGGATGGAGGGCCAACTTCCAAACCCTATGCACTACCCACTGAGCAGTGTACAAGACCGGCCCAACGTACCTACAAGAGAAGATAAAACCCTACCTCCCATGACGCACCCTAAGATCAAGCAGTGCCTTCTCACTAGTGATTCCAACCTCCAATTCTGCCAGGATTGGAGGATCCGCCTTCTCAATTTGTCCCCAAATCTCCCTTCCCCCAGACATTCAACACATCCAAGACTACAGGGCCTTCCGCAAAGCTCTAATCGCCTGGCATTCCTCCTATATAGGCAAATAGTATCACTATGTCACTTACAGCTACAACAGGCCTAGCCATTGGCACTTTATTTTAAGCAGCCTCCTTCGCAATTCTCTGCCACTGCCCATCTAGGTACTGCCAACAGACTTTCCACATAGCGCACATGGGGGATAGCTTCCCGAGTCTATACCACTGGGCTTTCCATCACCAGATCTAATGCACTAGTAGGCTACTTAGTGTACAGGTAGAGACTATATTAAATCCTTGTTGCGCATTCTATTACAGGGCACACTCGAAGCCCAGCCGTCATCCATTGGACTGACCGTTCTTCACCACCCTAACCCACTTGGGGCATCTATTCCATACCACCTGGCAAGATCTCAGACAGTATTCTTTCATTATATTTTCCTGTTACTGCAGCAACCAACCACCTAACCACTTGCTCTCTTCCCAGTTCTCTCCCCTCTCTTCTTCATTTTGCCTTCCCCATTTTCTATTATGGAACTGTTCATAATTTATTATGTGTATGTATCCTCAATATGCTGTAAAACTAATCTACTTACTTTTTGTGTTGGAAGTAGATTTTTAACTGTCACATTATTTTATTATTTTTTAATATACCAACCTGGAATTGAAACACACGCATGATGTCACAATTGTCACCTACACAAACCACATGCACATGTGTGTAACCTTTTTAATCATGTATCAGCCTTGATAAAACCCACGCAGTTGAAACATGTGTCGGCTAACCACAATTAATACTATGAGTCCACATGATACAATTGATAAATAAATAAAAATTGCACATAAAACTGACTTTTTATTTTTTTTAAAGTGTGGTAAATCCACTTTTTTGAGAAATCAAATAAATCACGAGGTATCCAGGATAAACCCCTGAACTTATCAGGTGGCTAGACTGGCCTACATTGAATGTTGGTCAGTCTATCCAGTAATAACACTTATGGTGCACAGCCGGGCTGGATATACTTTCCATGGCATGATATTTTTTTCTGGCTGTAAGTCCTTATATGGCAGTACTTATATGGTACTAGTGGCATATATTGGTGCAGCCTGCATGGGCAGGTATGGGAACAGCCACCATGAACATTTTTTGATACTGGCATATGTTGTGGGCAAAGGCGGCATGAAATGCAATGGAACATTTTCCTGTGCCCTGTTTGTGATTTACATCTACTGGGTTTTTCTGTATGATCCCATACAAAACCAATTGCAAACTCTATGGCTGTTTAACACAATTTTCAAGAAAGTGCTGTAAAATGCACCATTTTAATTTGTTTCAAAACGATTTCGGGTTGAGAAACCCTCTCAAGCACCCCTTCCTTGGTTTGAACTCCCTCACTGTGCTCTGTCAATCCCACATAACTGGTGCAAACAATTAAGCCTCTCCAGTTAAAAAAGTTATCAGCCGCCACTAAACATCATCTCCCTGTCACTGTGTATTATGTGTGCTTTAAGGCACACAAAGGGCCACTATTTTGTACCTGTTACCATCAATGGCAGTTAATACCACTACGGAAGGGCCTAGTAAGTGCCTTTCCCATGCCGACACAAAAGCCCAAACCTTTGGCATTACCAATGCTTGTTTCCTATATGTGCACAGAAAATAAATGTGTCCTCAGTCTGCAAATTTCTCATCAGGATCTAGGGTGTCTACGGATTTGATTGGGACTCTGTATCATATCAATATTAGACATTAATGTAAGAACATCAGCATGTGATGGGAATGTTTGTTACATGATGTGCAAATATAGCAGAAACGTAGCAGAAACTACTGTGTTCATGAACATAGGGTTTCTTCTTCATCCCATGAAGCTTTCTGGCACCTGTGAATTCTGACTCAGAGACAGGAACCAATGAACATATGCCCAGGTGAGTTTCACAGCCATCTTTATTACATGTTCACCAAAGACTCTGGAAAGCACACAGAAGCATTCTGCCTTACCCTTCTTATATAGGCTTTTTTGAATGATGCAATACCCTCATGCAAATTACTCCCCTGTCAGAGCATCTGTATGATAGGTCCTTTTGGCCAGAGAAAAGCCCTCCCTATCCTTTGATTGGGTGGCTTCTCTGTTACTCACCAAGCCCACATTAGCTCATTGTTGGCAACCAGTTGCTGACTGACACATAGACTGATAAGCTTATTTTAGACAAAGCCGAACAAAATTACACATCCTTCAACTCTTTCAAAAAGCAATTATAATCACTTAATTTGCCAGTTCTTATTAACTCTTCAAGGTCCTGCCAAGTTTAGTCAGTGTCTCATAATGTGGAAAAATGAATAAGCTCATTTATGTGGTGGCACGTAACGCAGCTGATCTGTACTAATTGGTACCTTTCTTGCCTTTATCTGATTTTACTATCAATCATGTCTGCTTCTCCTGGCCAAGTTTCTAAATATAACACCCCAAACGTGCTTATCTTACAGCAAGATGCTGCCAAAGGATATTCTTTATCAGCATGATTCAGGACTTCCACACCTGCTCTCAAGACACCATTTTGTGCTTTGGTATCCATTTTGAAACATCTCTCAGTCTGTTTGGCCATGCTTCCATACAGTGAGTCATTATTTACTTTTACGCATTTCTCATTTTCAATCCTGGTTCCAGAATATATTTTTACATATTTATGATATGTGCCTAATACTTGAGGCACATTTCACCTCCTGGGTCATTGTAACCCAAATATGCGTTGTGGCATGTACACTTGTTATCTTCAAATAAAACCACTATAATTCTGATTTCTGCATTACTGGAACCATTGAGCTGCCTATCATGTTATCTGTACCCAGTATAAGGGGGTGGGGGCTCTGGCACCCCTATACACAACCCCCTCTGGTCGGTGTTCGACCACTGTTCAATACCTGACCACTATACCCAGTGTCCATCCTCACCCACATACAGTGTACCCATACATCCCTACCTCAGTCATCCCCTCAATGTGGTGCTTCATCTCAACATGGGAGGTTTCATAAAAGACATTTCTAAGGAATCAACAATGTCTTCAACCATATTGTACTCTCCTAATCTAAGACATATATGTATTTCCTTTTGTCAAAAGACCATTGCATACCTTTCACAATTTTTGACTCGTTGTATGCACGTATCCTCAAAGAATAACTTTGTTTGCTCCTGTCTGGTCCCATCCCCATTACCCAATTAAATATAAAATAACATGCACAACAAGTGATATCAGCCACTACAAGAATCAGGAGAGATCATTCCTTGAGGGAACCCACCAACCCCTTTTCTCCTATTTTGCCCACGTGCAACATTTTACTGTACACTTTGTCCTTCCTCCCACCCCACAAGACTTCCTTGTTTCCTGCCCTTTCCCCATATACATTTAATTTTACCTTCATTTTATTGATCGTCAATCGGCATATCTTCCACCCGATTCATCTTATTTTCCTTATTCTGTGTCCAAGGACCTTCTTTATGATTAGTCCATTTATTGTATGTGTCCTTTGGGCTGCTTTGCAGCCAGTTCAAAAGGCCCCTTAATTCATAGGCCAGTCTTTTTTATGTCATTGTTCTTTGCATCACAGAGTAATCAAACTCTCAATCTTCTTTATTCACATAGAATAGTCAAGGGGGGGGGGCATTTGTTTGTTTCTGGGAACACAAGGATCGGGGAGCCTTTATGGAAAAATATTTTTCACAGGTTGTTTCAACTGGGTATCTGGCTGGGTCCCTCAAAACCCTTTTCACGCAGGGGTGTTCTCCCTGCTCGCAGGATAATTTGCCTAGTGTATATGTACCTCTTGTCCATCTGTAATGTAAACACTGAATTAATTTCTTGAAAAATAAGTGCATTTTTATCATCAGTACTGACTCCTTAAACCCAGAGCTTAGAATACTCATGACCTTCCTATAATCATTTCTACCTCCTAAAAACAATTGATACTGCATTTTCTCTTTTTATAATATAATAGGATGGCTGCTTCTTTCTCCCTTTTTGACATCTCTTAGTGTCAACTATGCATCATACATTTTGGCCGATACCAGGGCTAGGCTATGATCTGAGCCCATAAAGCATATACACATTTGCCTTTTCCTGGCATTGCCCTATTTTTCACGGGCTTCTTTTCCAACAATGTTGTAATATACTTATTAAATGACAAAGGAAACATTTTCTCTATGGTTGTGTCGTTCTTCACACCAATAGAGTTTTTCACAGTCTCCTTCTTTAGGATACAAAATAATAAAAGACAAAACAGACAACATAAATTCAAAACATTTTTTTCAAAAAAAGGATGTATTTTCTTCAATCTCTCCCTTTCTTTCTTCTTGGTGCATCCGTAGCTGAAGAAAAAGAAGACACTGCTATGGGTTCTTGCTCCCTGTGGAAACCGCAATAGAGGCAAAGTCATGTTTAAGCTGGCAAAAGCAATCAGTTACTTCCCTAGCGTGGGCCTTCGTTCTTTCTTTTCAATCAGGATGTTTGCTGAGGTCATCTCTTGATATTTTCAGCCCACTAAAAGGTAGGCTTGCTTTTCTGCAAAAGAAAACCTGTTGGTGCACATTTAATTTCCTTCAAATTTTTAATATGTGTAGTGACAGGTCTGTGTTTAGTCTTTTCTGCTATGCTGAACATTCTCTCTGTACTTTTGTAGTCCTCCTCCTAATGGCATGGGACCTCAGTCTCTTCTTTCTTTGCAGTGATTATTCTGTTGAGACATAATTAACATTTTCTGTTGCCCTTCCTACTCTAATCTTGCCTACCCCTGTTATTTGGACCCTAGCACTGATTCTATTAAGTGCATGCAAGTGTGACATATAGGCATACATTGTTTTGCCTATCTTTAGTGTTTCATGCATTTGCCAAATGCACCTATTTGGCATTTCGCTATCACCAGAATTAGAAAAAGGTTACTCCACCTTCTATCCAAAGTCTTCTTCATTCTCCTCACTATATATGGCCATACTTGCACATATATCCTATTCTGTGCTGACACCTGTTTGCACTTATCTTGGGAACATGCTAACTATTTAAAAGGATTGTATCCCGTCATGCCTTTTTTTCTTTACTCACCTGGTCCTTTTACTCCTAATAATGATCAATAAGGTTTGTTCACACACTTACTGTGTCAACTGGAACTTGTGTCCACTTATACCTACTTTTGTCATAATATAATGTTCCTTCCCATTATATGGCTATCCTCCACTAAGGACATATAGACATTCTTCTCATTCTCCAAAAATGACAATATTTTTCAACTGTAAAACATAAATCAGCATCTTCATATAACCAAAAACAATGTTCTTGTTACTTACTCTTGTATGTTCTTTTGTGCAGTTATACTGAAGGTTCTCTCATATTATTAAATCCATACCTGTTTGGCCTTTCATTATTCATATTTTATTTTCATCAAAATACACTACACTAATCAATTGTAGGCAGAACCATCCATTGTGCTCATTGTTTGCAACTCTGGATATCCTATCCACAACTTCCTCCATTACTCTTGTCTCATTTTGTTATTCTTTGTTCCTTTATTTGCACCTTCTATCAACTTGTATTTTTTTCCTGCTTTAATATCCATTAATTAATTAATTAATTGCTTCATTCATTATTTATTTCACCCCCCAAATCATCATCAACCTTCTAGTTTTGAACATCTTAGTTCTACGCTTTTTAAAGTTAACTTTTTATTATTATCTTGCATTAATTAGTCTAGTCATTACACAAACCCTTATTTTATGTTCATATTATAATCCCTTATATGTGTGTACTTTTATTTTGTTCCCCTATTCCTTTCAATGAACCTACATCATAAGGGCCTGTCGTTCACAGGACACTTGGCACTCTCTCCAAATTTTCATGAAATTATGCTAAGCGCTGCTGCATCATTGCCATACACTGTGAGATTTCCCTTTTCTCTTTCGGTGTGTGATGCTCCTAAAAAACACCACTTCATCATTTGTTTATTCTTCTCTAAACATGTCGTCATCAGTGACATCAGTCAAACTAGACCCTTCTTCAAGAGCTTTTACTGTTCCTCATGGTCTTCCTTCATTGTCCATTCCTTCGAGCACTGCCATTTCCTTTCGCACTATGGTTGCGTCCAACTCTAGAAGGATTGTCTGTCCCTCCTCTTTGTCCATAGGTATCTATGGTCTGAGCAAAAACTCAATATTCTCCCAGTCCTCCCCACTAAGCCACATAGCCGTGTTAATAGAATACTCACCCCATAATGGGATAAGCTCAGACTCAACTGGAACACCTCGCAGAGCCATTTTGCCCTGTGAATGCCAGTATAAATTTGCCTGCGTTTAAATAATGCATTCCAGGAGTGGACCACACTATCCCTTGGTCAGTAAATAAAATCATCATGTTAAGTTTTGTCATCCAATCCCTTCCTAAAATATTAACTGGTCTCTGCCGCAAATATAACAAAGGATCCGTCATGTCACAGTCTCCTATAGAGACTGGTAATTAATCAGTAGAAGGGAACTCGACTTGTAACTCCAGAGAGCTGAGCATTTATGGCAATTCCCACCAGTTGGAGTCCTCAGAGCAATCCCCCTCAACTGCATGTCATTCTCCCCCCAATGCCGCAATGAAGGTTAACAGCTGCATCAGAGTCCTCTTTGCATCTTGAGATTTCCACTACCACCTCTGACCCCCAGCTTTATCACGCAATCCTGTGTGCTGCACATACCAAAACCTGCACCCTCCTATTTCCTTGCACCAGCACTGCTCCCACCCCTCACTGCCTGCAGCGTATCTGACACACAAGCGAGTATCACCTCCGTCCTGTCAGACATCCCAAAACCAGATACATTGAATACCAGTAGGAAAGAGATGCATCTCTACTCTGTAACCAACGGCACACATGCCCAGATTAAGGAACCTCAGAAAGCCCAAGCACCACAAGTCTGACCTTCAGCCAGCCACGGATTCTGCCTACCAACCTCACACCAACCCGTAATGCATCACTGCAATCCCGAACACAGCCACGGTTCTGTCCCTCCCGTCCACAGACATATGAAAAAAGAAACAGCAGACTCAGTCTGCACACCTTGCCCCCACCCTCAATGGATACATATCCTACCATTGCAAGCCCACCAACAACACATCACATTTGGGCCAAACCCTCCAAAGGCCACCCCCCTTAAGAGGACTTCCCTATGTCACTTATACGGTTTATGTTCATTGCATCAAATTCCTTGCATCTAAATGCATTTGCATCAAATGTGTTCCATCTAAAAAATTTGCATCAAATGCATTTCTTTTTTCTTTTCTTTTTGTTGGGGGGGGGGACACTGCCCAAACCCCTTTTTTTTCCCTTTAAAATCCTCCTGAACAAAAATTCAATGCACATTTTTTAGATGGAAAAAATTTGATGGAATGGCATTAGATGCAATGAACAGATACCCACTTATACCCATACAACCGCAACATAAAATGAATACCCGGATCAGCCCTTAAGGATCCTCCTCTTCAGCTGTAAAACCATGCCATAAAGATGACATTACAAGGAACAACAACACCCAAACCTCTAAATCAATCGCAATGCTCTCTATCTACTGACCGTTCACATCAAGTACCAGCTAGTACTTTGTTGACAATGCCCTACCCCATGCCATGCGGAGGGCCAGTCGTATGCCTACTATTAGCCTATATGCCTAAAATGGAAGGGTGTGATAGGGGGGTTGGGCCACTAAGATACCTCAGCATGCCTGGAAAATCTGCATTCAGTTACATCTACGAGAATTAATTGGGAAAGAATATGGGAAACAAACTTACATTTACATATTTTATCGGAAAACCTATCCCCTATTTATGATATTTTGAATAGTACTGCATCGGCTGACCATGTAGTAGCACAGTTCATGAAGTTAAAGGGGGGCCTTGGCCAAGGGATTCACGATCTTCCATAAGAGGAAGAATAAGCCTAGTACTAGAGGGTGGTTTGATGAGGTCTGTACTGCCGCCAAAAGAGCTATTTTAAGGGCTTTGAAAGCTCCGATATGCGCAAGAAAGAAGATTGTCCAGGCCAGAGCAAAATAACATGGAGAGTTAAAGAGAAGGAAGAAGGAGTTAGAGGGGGAGCTATGGGAGGGCTTCCTGGATGCCTCGAGGTGGAATGACCAGAAGGTGTTTTGGGAGTTCTTGAAAGGGGTGTATCTGGTCATAAAGGTGAGAGGCCTAGTGGCATGTTTGTGGATGATGTGGTATGGGTGAATACTTTGGTGACCTGTTTGGTGGCGGGACCTTAGTAGAAAGTCAAGGGAGAAGCAACCGCCCTTTACAGTTTGGGTTAGAGGAGGTGTCTCGGCCATTATGCAACAAGCCCATAATCGAGAACCAGGCCCGATGCTATCCCATCCGATCTCTTCCAGGATCATTTGGAACTTTGGGCTCCTTTGATGACTAGGGTTTTTAATGCTTGCATGGACATGGGCATATATCCACCTTCGTGAAAGTCAGCTATGATTTTCCCAATTTTTAAGAAGGGGGATCCATAAAGCCCTATGTCCTATAGACCGATCTCACTATTGGACACCTTTCTTAAAATCTTTGGAAGGGTTGTTCTGGGGCATATTGAGTCCTGGCTGATGGAGAGGTCTGTCCTCTCGGACCTTCAGTTTGATTTCAGCCTGGGGTGGGCGCCATGGAACAGAGCCTTAATCTTTATTTGCTTGTCTCCAATCACTGTTCTGTAGAGGACAGTGGGTGTACCTCGCCTTCATGGATCTGAGCATGGCCTTCAACAAGGTTGTCAGATCAAGGTTGTGGACCGTGCTTGGCTCTATGGGCTTGCCCGGAGAATATATGGTGGTATTGCAGGCACTGCATAGCTAGTATGAGGCGTGTGTACGCAGTGGTGTGGGGGGACACTGCACTGCATGTTTTTTGGTTAGATGTGGTGTTGTCCTAACTCTGATCCTTTTCACCCTCCATATAAATGGCCTTTTAAAGGCTTTGGTGGACACAAGGGTGGATTTTCCATATTTACTGTGCTAATTGTCAGAACACCAAGGGCCCTTCAGGTGCTGATCTCCACCTATGTAGCCTTTTTGGAAGATCTAGGGCTTAAATACAACACCAAAGAATCCGCTGCAACGGGCTGTACAGGGCACAGGAGGTCGGCGAAGATGCATCCACTGCTCTGTAATAAAGACATTATTCCTAGAGTTAAGGAATTCGATTACTTGGGGTTAGATTTTCAGAGACAATCATGAGCACGGCGCACATTAAGAGGCAATCTGTCAAGTTTAGTCAACAAGTGGGAGGTATTTTTCAATTTCTAATCCCGCTGTAAGGGACAACCTTTGGATGCTGTCCTAAAAGTCTATTCTTGCCAGTCGAAAGCAGTCCCTTTGTATAGAGCACCACTTTGGGGCTTTCAGAAAGCCCCTGAGATTGAGGTGAAAAAGAATGTTTTTCTGAGAAGACTATTTGGACTTCCATGGTTGGTTCCTTGTGTCTCTATTCACAGGGAACTGGGTGTGGAATTTTGGGAGGACCAGTGGGATTTGGCTCCAATAATGTTTTGGTTTAGGCTTTGGGCGAATGATTATGCATCAGTATGCCATTTTATTAATAAATACCTAATGGTTAGGGACAATTGCAGGAAGATCCTATGGCTCTCCTATATTGATGGTGCATTGTCCAGGGGAAATATTGGGCCACTTTCACCCCCAGCAAATCTGTTGTCTAAAAGTCAAATGAGATCCTATAAAAGCAGCATGGGAGAAGTGTTTGTTGGGGGACAGGTGGTATATCCCACCCCCCTGCACCATTCCCGCACAAGGTAAATGTTGTGTGAGCCAAGGGGACACACACCTCTGCCCCTCCTGTACATATTCGCACCACCTATCTTGTATATACGTATACAAAAGTGTAACTAATGCTTGTGGGCTGAACTCCATTTTGTGCCTTTTTAAATGCCATCTTTTCCTAGGCCCTCTGCCACTCTGTCGAAATGTCCACTCTCCCTCTCCCAGCGCAATGCACAGCCAGCTCCCGTCACCTCCACCCCTTGTCAGTGCCGCGTGAATCATGTTCTCACAGAAATTCAGCCATTCATTGTTGCCATTAGCAAGTATCAAGCACTGACAGAATGTGATGATCATAGAATTTTAGACCAAGGCCTGCTCCAGACCCAGAGCCCTATCCATTTCTGCTGACTGGCTCATTCACTTTCCACCCCCTCCCTGCTAAGCTATGGTTCACGGGCCTCATGCCCCCTTTTACCTTTGAATGTCTCTGCTCCCCAGACCGTTCCCCCGGACCAACCTTAAGTGCCCACCATATGTCTAATCCTGAAAGGTCATATATTCGCATCGAAACCTAACATCTGTCCCCCATGTGTTTGAAGTTGTGAGGCCCCAGGGACCACAAATCAAAGATCAAACCTTCTGATAAGGCACCTGGAGGAAGACCCCTTACCCATGCCCTCACAAAAGCATGGGTTATAATGTCCCTATTTTTTACAAACAAGCCCCCTCGACCGACCTTCACCCTGCGAGGATGAGCCCAGCTGACCACGTGCACTGTGACACACAGAGAAACAGCAGCCACTGAAACCCAGGCATCCCATATGGAGCTGGGAGTAGTATACGTGCATAGCCAATCAAATGTGTTAGTTTATCACCTACACATGATGTAATCTCTGACGCTTAGTGCGTTCTTAATGTGCTGCCTGTGTATCTTTTGGCAGAGTGATCTCGGGCAGCAGAGTTCTTTGCTTGCATTTATTTACTCATATACATTTTGGTTTCCTTGCAATTACTTTCCTGGTCTCATTCCCTAGTTGGGTGTGTACTTTATTCTGTCTATGTGGACATGTACATGCTAAGGTGCCAGCCTTCATTTGGTGACCCTTTATGCGTGATAGTCCTTGAGATACTTCCGTACCTGCGGCGAGATCCGGGGCTACCCGTGGAGGGGTATCTCTACCTATGGTTGGCAGAGTTATAAAGGAAGAGATGATACAGAGTTTGCAACCGATTCAGACAGAGCACATGCAGTAATCAGCCGAGCGGAAGAGATTCAGCCCTATTTAATCTGGGGCTCTACTATGAGACTCCGCTGGCTGCTCACCCACGTGAGATTTGATTGTTTGCAGTTGAGGGGAACGACAGCAAAATGGAGTGGGAATTTTGATGAGGCGGACTGCCCGGCATGTGGTGTTGTTAGAAAGGACTTGGTACATTTTGTTAGTGTTCTGTCCTGCTTATACCAACATCAGGCGGTCTACTATACTGCCAGTGCTCAGGTCTGCTCATATCTGCACCTATAGGCCAGCAGTGATTTATCTCTTGACAGCAGATTCTGTTCTGACTGCGTGGTCATTACTTGTTTTTCTGAAAAGAGCTATGCACTGAAGAAAGGGGATGCTCATGCAACAGCACTGAAAATCAGGGCAACTCTGCAACAAGACCCTTAAGATCGTGTTATGCCAACACGATTGTCACGCCCGTGACGCGCAAGGTGCGCGCTGGTGGCTCCAGCTTCCCCACCCAGGCAGCTATGCACTGGAAGGCGCTGCCACCCAACTTTGGATTGATCGAGTCACACCAAGCTTTTCACAAAGACATCAAAACCAGGCTCTTTGTTTAAATTGCCTCTCGCTAATAAGAATATGCAAATGTCATTTCCTGCATCTGTGCTTGTTCCTGTGCAACCATGAGACCTTTGGTCACCTATCTGTAAATCATAAGTCCTTCATTTTCTGTGACAACGCCTCCATGCCTTATGTGCTACAAGCGCGCTTCACAAATGCAAATAAATAAATAAATAAAATAACATCAACGAGTATTGTCCCAAGTGCAATGTGGGCTTTTTGTGTGTTCCCTTCTCTCCTTTTATTAGCAATTTTTCGATGTTATATGTGATGACTTGCAAAGTATGTATTTTGTTGGTTCGAATTTGATTTTACACCCTTTGTGTTTGCTATGTGATTTTATCAACTTTTACAGACTACTGTGTTTGATGAGCCCCCTTATCTGGAAAACAGGTTTTTATATGTAGCGTGAGCAGCAATTTTAAGATTTCGTGTACTGTGTTGTTGTATTTTATATGTGTTTGATAGATCATTTTCATTTGAATAAACATAATATCATCATCATACTAATATACTCCTCAAGCTTCCTGCTGCTACACCTAACCTGTTGGCTGTTATACTTGCACCCACAGCCAAATATTTGATACCGAATGAGACTGTTTCACATGTATCCACTGCCTAATGTGCTATGCCAAATGTTGATGCTCCTACCACCCAGTATGTGGTGCCAAATGTTGATATTTCCACTGCCCAGTGTGTTATGCCAAATGCTGATGCTCCAACTGCCCAATGTGCTATGCCAAATGTTGATGCTTCTACTGCCCAGTGTGCTATTCCAAATGTTGATATTCCCACTGTCCAGTGTGCTTGCCAAATGTTGATGCTCCTGCCGCCCAGTGTGCCATGCCAAATGTTGCTATTTCACATGTATCCACTGCCCAGTATGATATGCCAAATGTTGCTGTCTCACATGTATCCACTGTCCAATGTGCTATGCCAGATGTTGCTGTTCCCACCGCCCACTCTACTATGCCAGATGCTGCTCTTTCACCCAGATCCACAGCCTAAGCTTTTGCCCACTCCACCACATCTAAACACAAGCACCAGAGTCCCACCACACCACCCTTAAACTATGCCCTCATCAATGTCCGCTCCCTCCCAGCCCTTGCCCTGGACATCAACGACCTGCTCACCTACCACAACCTGGATTCCCTAGCCATCTCTGAAACCTGGCTGCAGGAGGCCTCCAGTCCTGCATTATCACTAACTCTCGCCACTTGCTACACTATCTATTGACAGGACCACCCCAATGCCAGAGGTGGAGGGGTAGCACTCATAGCCAAGGAGTCCCTTCCCTTCTGAAAAATCATCTCCTCTCTAGAAGGTAATGAGGACATCTCTATCTCTCAAGCTAGCCATATCTCCTACCTGGACCATCACACACCACATTGTTTACCATCCCGCTGGCCTCTTATCCAGCTTCCAGGAAAACCTCCTCCATCTCCTCAATGACAATCTCAAGAACTCCTCCAAAATCATCCTATTAGGTGACCTGAACATAAGGCTCAATGACCCTGAAGACCCGCAAACCAGGACTCTCGCCGAAGCTCTAGATACCTTAGGATTCATTCATTGCATCACCAGCCCCACACATAACAAAGGCCATATTCTGGACTGGATAGCGGACCTCAATTGTCAGTCTTCCATTGCATCCAACTCCCCATGCTCATGGTCATACCACCATACCATCCACTTCTCCTTCCCTCATCCCAGGAACACAAGCCCATTACCAACTCAGTACCACCAGCACTATCGCGTAGCTTAAGAAAGTTTACAAAAGACAACCTCATCCCCTTCCTAGACATTTTGGAGTTCAAACTGCCATTTTCCAAGGATCCTAACACACGAGCAGTCCTTTAAAACACCACGCTGAAGCAGGGAGTCAATACCATTGCCCCCTCACAGCTAGGAAAGCGAAACCCATTAGGCACATTAACTCTTGGTATACCCCTGATCTACACAAACTCCGAAACAAAAAGGGGACAGCCTAGTTTACTTAGATAAAAAAAAAATCACTGACCCTGCTAAAGGGGAGTTTGCCAAAGCATCCAGAGTCTACAAAAAGGCAATCATGTTGGCCAAATCCACCCACTTTAATCCTAGGATCACAAATGCCAAATCAGATGGCAGGGACATTTTCACCATCTTTAGGAAACTTTAGACCCCAGTCACTGCCCCACAATCTATCATCAAAGACGAAACATAGTGCACCGATGAGCAAAATAGACTTGCTCAATAATATGACACACACCAACCAACTCAGACTGGGTTCACCTCACTTCACAAAGGCAACCCATGCCTTCAACTCAGCGACCCCATACATACCTCCTTTCTCCTTCAAGGACATCTCAGAATCAGAGGTGCTCTCCATCTTAATAAACCTCAAACCTTCTAAATGCAAAGGCGTTGTATGTCCTGCTACAATCATTAAGGAATGTGCTGATATCAGAGCCTCCTTTGTCACAGTTTATACACGGCACACGCCAGCCAGGGAACTCCTTTCCCTACAATGAATGTGGCACACAATAAAACACTTTTTATTTTTAGTATACTATGGATTCTTTTTGGGAGGCCTCCAAACCGTCTTGCACCCAACCTCCACAAACACTCTGTGTCACAAAGGACTAGGTCCAAGGCCGGTGTGTATCAATAAGATATGTATTAATGTATTATTTCATGAAAAAGGAAAATCAACCAATTACACAGCCACCAATGTTGTGGCAACACAAAATGCAATAATCTCTACAAAACAACAAGTTTAGTATTACAGTTAATTCTGTTTTTTTATTGGCAGAACAGAAAAAGGACAATGTACCACAATTGTAGCACTGCGGTTAAGCACTCCCTCCTACAACAATCACTCCCAAATATCAATTTGGACTTGATTCCTTTGAATGGAATGCAGTGGCAAGGAGTAGGAATATAGAGGGAAAATCAGCTTTGGGGTGAAGCCCACCACCACAAAATGGGAAGCTTGCAAAGAAAGGGAAACCCCATTTTTGGAGCAAATTGGAAGCATGGGTTTTTACTATTTCTCACAACTGCTAGGGGGCAGAATAGAAGAAAATGTGTACTACTTACACTTAGTAGATAGGCAAGGTTTTAGAGAATACTAATCAGCACACCAGGGAACATGCAAATAGAGTAGGAACATTGTTTTTTAGAGATAGCAAAGGAAAATGCAGTGGCAAAGGGACATTTGTTTACACTGAGGCTTCAATGACAGGTATGCTCTGGGAAAGGGGTTTAGCTCACAAAACTAAAATTGGTTTTGGTTCAGGATAACAGATGCAAACAGGAATTACACAGGAAAATTAAAATTCGTTTAGCAGGCCATCATTTAAACACAGGGACACATTCATTTTTCAGCTCACAAGGGAATTCATTCTTTTGGACAATATTTTAATGAGCATAACAATTAACAAAAACACTGGGAACAAGATTTTTGGTTTCGAATTTCGACAATCCCGATCCATGAAATTCAATGGGGGAATCAATTGATTTACTTACAAAAATACAAAGGATTTACACAGACAAATGAGGGGTTTTTCAATGGGGATATGCTAACATACACTGGCAAACAAGATTCTTCTATGGTGAGATGACTGAACTACACTGCCAATTGGGGGTTTTAATGGGGAAATATTGGATGCACTGCTACACAAATGAAGGGCGTATGCAATTTAGGGCTGGGGTTACTGCTACTTACATAACAAGCCTTTATTTAAGATTCAGGAAAGCCAGCTGCATCTCAGGACACTCTGGGCAGATTAGGGCATGGGTCTGGTCACTGCACTCTCAAAGATGGTAAGTTTCAGCCGCCTTCTCTGTCCTCCTTTTTCTGTCTTCCCCAGTTGTTGTATGTCTGTGTGTCCTAGTACAGTCCCCCTTATATAGCAAAAATGACATCACTAATATTACAATCTAGAGGAAGTAACCTGCAATAATCTGCTAGGAGTGGACAGTTACACACTCTCTCTACACCCTCGTCAGTATTGGTTTAGGGGTTGGGAGCACCATCTGTCTTTTTTCCATTTGTCACTCTCCTTTGTTCTCTTTTCAACTTTTTGACAAAAACTAGTAATGTATCATAACTTCCTAATTGTACTACCAACTGCCATATGAAACATATATTCAGTTTTGGCTGCTCATGGGGAATTAGGTAAACTGACTGCCAAATCCTTACGATGTTCCATGGCCATGTGTCACTTTGTTGTCGTTTTCCTAAAATCTACATTTCTGAATATGTAAATTATCAAGCATAATCCTAATTTCATTTTCCATTTTATCACCAACTCTACATTTGTCACATGTTCAGATCAGCCAGAAACTTAGTCTAAGTGGCCATTACAGTTCCCAGAGTCCCAGGTGGATGCATCTTATTCCCCCAAAACCGCCTGGAAATTACATGAAAAATTACATAAAAATGAAATCAATCTTCAGGCTGACTGCTGCGCAAAATGCCTAAAATGAAAATAGTTTTTTTAATTAATTGGGAGTGTCTCCGGTTCAACAAATGGGACTGCTGTTTCATCCACCACAGCCACCTGTCTCCCTGGGGTTGCCTGTGACAAGAGTTTTTTTAATGAGTTTCTTGAAGTCAGTGTGGGCTCTTTTGAAGTGGATGCAACAAGGGCTCACACCTTTTTGTCATGCTTCAGCCAGGTATGACCTTTCCTTGAAGTCCCTGCTTTAACTGCCTTTAGGGACAGCAAGGCTGGGGAGCAGTGAGCTTTCAACACCTTCAGCAGCAGATTCTACTGCAGGGCATCATTAGATGGAAAATGTGACCTTCAGGGCTGGAAGTGGGGCTTTTCATGGTGAAGTTTTGACCTCGACTAGAACAGGTTTTTACTGAAGTGTCACCTCACATGTTACTGGAGTTTTGTGGATGAAACATAATATACATTTGTGTTGGTCACCCCACACATCATGGTTTGCTTTACTGAGATTTTTCTGTGAGCAGTGATATCTTTTTCCGTTGTGACTCTTTGAAGTCGTTTTTATTTGCAACCACATATGCAGGCCGTTTTTGCTTTTAATGTTTAAAAATCCTGTTTTCCATGTCACAGGATTCTTTGATTCCTCCTTCTTGGATGAATTAACTGCTGCTTGTCCATTGATAATGATAGGTAGGCCCCTTCCCACATGGGTCTCAAACTTTACATGAAACAAAAGAAAAAGCAAGGCAGTTTTTGGTTGCAGAGTTTGAATGACTGCCATTCATTTGACAGGGAAAGGAAAAGCAAAGCCATTTTTGGTTGCAGTGTTTAAATGCGTGCTATTCATATGAAAGGGACTTCTGTTTGGGGCCTTTAAATGCACCCTACACCTTCACCTCAGGACTGGTCCCATCATGCCTCAAAGAAGCCTAGGTACTCCCACTCCTAAAAGAAAACTCACTAGACCCCTCAGCCCCCAACAACTATAGGCCCATCACTACAGTCCTTTTTCTTCTAAAAATCATTCATAGAGCAGCTTACCTCCAGATGAAACATTTCCTAGAAGAAATCCACATACCAGGCTTCGACCCAGCCATGGCACTGAATCGGCATTGCTAGATCTAAAAGATCAGATGGATGAAATCAGGGACAAAGGCAAATCTGCCCTGCTCCTCCTTCTCTACTTATAAGCCACCTTCGACGTAGTGGCCCACGAAATACTCCAACACCACCTCACCAAATCAGCCCACTTCTCGCAGGAGACAACAACTTGGATCGCCTCTTTCGTAGAGGGTAGACGCATGAGAGTGTTAGCAGAAAAGGCAAGTGCTCCCCCCTTTCCCATTTAATGCACAGTCCCACAGGGCTCTTGCATCTCTCCCACATTATACATTATCTTCACCAGACCACTTTTTATTATTCTAGACTCTGGTGGTATAGCCTATACCAACTATGCTGATGCATCCAAGTCCTCCTCCCCCTCACAGGTATCTATGAAGTAGACTCTAAGGCCCTCAACTCAGCCTACTCCATCATCCAGACATGGATGGCGGCAAATGGCCAATGCCTCAACAGGGACAAGACCGAAATCCTGCTAATAGTGCCTCTGGCGACACTAAAAAACTCAACAACCAATACTCCACATTCCTGACAGAGAACATACAAATCCCGGTCTCTCCTGCTGTCAGGACCCTAGGGGTATACCTAGATGCCACCCTCTCTATGTCCTAACAAGTCAGTGCCAGTGCGTCATCTGCAGCATACTCCACCAAACTACTGAATGCAGCATAACCGTTCCTTTCTACAGCAAGCCGCCTCACCATAGATATAGCCGTCATAAGCTCTAGGTTGGACTACTGCAATGTCCTATTCACTGCCACATCCTCCAAAAATCTTTAAAAACTCTGTAATCCAAAATAACGCACTGCGGGCAGCTCTCAGCATCCTAAAAAGGGAACACATCACAACAGCAAGAAGAGAAGTCCACTGGCTGCCCATCAGAGAGAGAGTCCTTTTCAAAACATTAGCCATTGTTCATAAGTGCCTTGCTAACACAGCCCTGCCTTATCCCTCCCAGAAAATAAGCAGAGCACACTCCTCGAGGTGCACTAGAACACCGTACACTTGTAGACTACTGATCCCCAAAGTCAAAAGTGCCAGAGCAGGAGGAGAAAGCTTCCCTTTTATAGCAGCCAAACATTGGAACTCATTGCCCCCTTCACTCAGAGCTGAACCCTCCCATGGGGCCTTCCGCAAAGCACTCAAAACAAGGCTGTTCAAATAAGACCACTCTGTATTGTGTACTACCTCATGCCAACTGCAACTGTACGTTTATGCCGTGTATTATATGCTTCAGATTTCTGTAACACTCTCACGATTCCCTTGGGCTGCTGTGTGCTTTATACATGAATACAATTAAAATAAATAAATAAACATTAAGGAACTCAAATCCACAATCCCATCTTCAGCTTGTATTCTGGCTTGTAACATCATGTGTTACTACTGACTTCTGCAATTGTATTCGCTCTCCACTCTTGCTTCTCCACTCTTTTTGACTGCTTACTCTCTTTTCTCTCCTCCTTTCCCTTCTCCCTTTTCCTATCTCCTCCCCTTACTTTCTTCTATGCACTTACTCTATCAGAATTGTCCCTGGACCTAATATGATAGCAACCTCGTCTGTTTCCTCCACCCTCCCATTACTGTTTTTTTCCTCCCCACAACCCCTCCAGCACTATCTGAAATGTCGCCAGGCCTAGTATGATAGTCGCTTGTTTGTTTTGTTCCTCTCCTTCCTTTCTGCACCCCTCTCCCTCACCTTTTGTTTTTCTCCAGCTCTACCAGAAATGTCGTCAGGCCTAGTACGGTAGTCGATTGTCTGTTTCCATTTACTTCCCACTCTCCCCCTCCCTTCCTTATCTATGTTTTAGCTCTTGCACTATCTGAAATGTCCTCAGGCTGAGTACGATAGTTAATTTCACACCCTTACTGTTCATGGCCTGTAAGAATGTGGTTGTATTTTCCCTTGTTCCCTCCCTTGCCTTGAAGCGCTTTGAAACACATTGTGTATAGGCGCTATATAAATAAACGATCATATCATATCATATCAATGCAAAAAGGATCCATATCACCAAAAAGAGCAATAAATAGAAAACATGGGGGGGTGACCAAGACCCACCCGGCACAAGGCAGAAGCACCAGCATCCAAAAACAAGGTGACAGGAAGACGTGGGAACCCAACCTAGGAACCAGGACTGATAATGAGGACAAATTGGGGATGCCAGCCCGCATGAGATCATACCAGAAGGTAATCCAGAAAGTCCCAAAGTGGAACTGAAATGAAGATGGAGCAGCCCACCCATTGCCAAGGACATTAAGACTCTCCAACTTAAGGTCCTTTACTCAGAAGGAGTTATTAGTCACTCCCAAGGGGGGACTTGTATCAAATGCCAATAGACTGCAAATTGGTACAGCCTCTAAATGCAAATAAATACATATCCATACTGACATATGTGCACCCCTACCTGTCTGAAAAGTATGGCAGGGTCAGGGTCATGAACCTGTTAAGGGGCAAGGATGAGGACCCTTTGCAATATGGGGCAGAAGGCTCACTAAAACAAGAGCCAGAACCAGCACTACCTAAAAATCCCCTGTGTGCCTTAGGTGGAATTCCTGGTACCACTCTTTGGGCCTCATTATGAGTTGGGCAGTGATGATGGCGGTAATTCCACTGTACAGAAATACTTTTACTGCCGTGGTGACCATCAGAATTACTGCTGTATTACAAAATGACGGGAGCGCACACACTCCATCACCAGCAAGAGTAATTATGCCCGGCGAAATTACTGACGTAAATCAAGTTTGAACAGTAAATATGGCAGACATCAGAGGAATTACTGTTTACACCAGTCAACTCAGCCCTAATTCCACTGGCAGAATTGCCGCTGGAAGAAATAGCATCATTGCGGGAGTGGGGAGTCTGGCGGCAGCCATCTTTTGAAAAATACAACCTGTCCTGAATCTCCCATTTCCGGTTGCCATCTGAAGAAATAAGAAACAGGAAAGGGCAAAGACAAAGTGCTGGGCATGAGGCTTTGCAAGGTGATGTTCAGCGAGGGTGAGTTTCAGGTCCTTGCAGACGAGGTGGTTACTCATACTGATGAGCTCTATGACACCAGACACCTGAGGACCTCTGGGCAGAGGAAGGCTGCCATCTGAGCCAGCATCAGGGACAAGGTTGTGGCAGTGGGCAGGGTCCCATCGGACAATGAGGACTAACACAATCATTGTAATGACCTGAAAGTCAGGTCTCCAAACTCGTTGCTAAACTCAGGCATGAGAGTCCTGCCACAGGAGGCAGCATAGTCCGGCCACTTGTCCTGACCCCAGGGGAGGAGAAAACCAGCAGCATCCTCCACTTGGAAGGCATAGAGGGCGTTGGGAGTGCAGAAATTGGAGCAAGCAGTCAAGAGGATGTTGGTAAGTATGAATGCTCCCTCTCCCATGAGAAAGCACTGACCAAAAGCTCATCCCATGCATGTTTCCCCCAGAACAGATGGGCCCAAGGGTCAGGAGAATGGCCAACCACTTAGCAAAAGCAATGCTACCATATATGTGTGGAAGAGAAGGTGGAATACTGTGCAAACACACATGCACTGTAGGAGTGCTGTGAAGCAGCCAGGTCTGCTCTGAAGGTCCAAGTGTAATGTCTACCTCCTGTGCCAACACATGTACAAGCCATATTGCCAGTCCACCAGCCAATGATGCCATGCTTGTGCCATGTAAAATCTCAGCAGAAAATACTCCCACCTTGCATGAAACATTCCCATTGGCCTTCAAACATGCCTGCCCATCAGACAAAATGTCTGTAGGGTGAGCATTGATCATGTTGCATGAGTATCTTGCTAGCCCAAGTATACATGACGACTGACACCGTGTCATTGTCAACCCAACAGGCTCTGAGTCAACTCTGGATGATGGGGTGGGCCCTTACTTCCCAGGGGACCTCCACTGGTGGCAGCACTTCAGCCTCCACCCATGCAAAGGCCAGTCATGGCAAAAGCAGGAGGAAGAGAAGGAGTGATGCACCAGGGCTAGAGCACTGCAGCGCCAAGGCAGCCATGCTAAGTAGTGGGACAGTCACAGTCATTCTCACCATCTTCTTATGTCTCTTTCTTCCTCTTTATCTTCTGAATTCCCAAATCTCCCTTAATTTCCCATTTTAAATTGACCCAATGTTATTTACCGTTTGTTAAAGCCTGTTGGCAAACACATTAATTATATATAATAGTGATGAATACAGTCCCCAAAAGTGTGCCGACTGGTCCATCCACCAGCAGTACACATGGCTGCAACTGCCAGACCACAGCCGGCCCCTGTGAGGATCCCTGATAAGCAACAGCCAACTACTGGCAAACATGGCATACATGACTCAACATCTGCCCACTGACTTCCCATCAATACCTTGGAAGAGAGTCATTCACATAGCCAGGGTGATCTAGATACAGAGAGTGATGGCAGTTGAAAACCCTTATTTAGATGATACTGGACTCAGGGTCTCCTGCTTCAGCCCTGTCACTCTCAATAGTCCACAGACTGTGCTGCAGCATTCAATAGATGCCATCTGAAGGAGGATGGACACCATGGAGCACTACAGGATGAACATCGAAAACATGGCAGATATGCAGGTGGATCATCTGCAGGCCATAAGGGCTCCTGAAGGATAATTGCCAGATCATTGGACTTTCAGTGCTGCCAATTATCAATGGTGACTGCTGCAAACACAGCTGTGGCCCAGAGGGTAAGGGTTCTCACACAGGGCATTTTTTGGCATTTGCCAAATCTATACACACCAGCATGTTCCTCAGCCTGCAACACAATCGAGTCTGGTCCTTCTACCTCCATCACCCACATGGAGGGGTCATTGGCTGGGAGCCCATGGCATTACTCTTTGTGCAATGTGGGACGTACACTGCCCGAGCAGCATGGCATGGGCAAGAGGCCATGAAAACCTCTAATATAATGTCAACACTATTTTACTGGGCACCAGGGAGGTGGGTGGGCAAGGGTTTTGGGGATTAGAAGGTGGGTGGATATGGGTGTTGCAGATGGGGAATTGGGTGGATGTGGGTTTTGGGCATGGGGAGGTTGGTGGATATGGGTGCTGGGATTGGGTGGGTATGTTGTAGATAGATGATATTTCACAGTTGACAAAAAAACACACGTTCCCTTGAACAAATGCAAGGACGAGAAGCAGGTGAGAAGTAATGAAATAATTCTCAATTCATTCTTCACGCAACATATGTCCGTCCGTACATCCGTTAATGCCCAGAGTGAGGGTATGACCCGGGGAATGGCTGCTCGCCTCGCATGATGTCTCCTCTTCCTCTTTGCTCCATATGCTCTGTGGTGCTGTTCCTGCCTCTGCACCTCAATGTACAGCAGCAGGTGCATCCATGAAGATCTGCTCTCCAACCTCGACTTTAACATTCCCTCTGTCCTCATCCTCCTCAATCTCTCTTTTGCCTTCGACACAGTCAACCATGCCATCCTGCTCAACCGTCTCAGTGAAAACCTGGTTATAACTGATCAGGTTCTGGCCTGGCTGAACTCTTTCCTCTCTGATCGACCCTCCCAGTTCCAACTTGGGTCCTTCCTATCATCTATCTACCTGTGGTGTTCCCCAGGGGCCTAACCTCTCGCCCTGGCTTTTCAACCAATACCTGGCAACTCTTGCCCAATGCATTGCCATTTTCTGTTCAAATTTTCAGTGCTACGCTGACGACACTCAACTCAGTTTCAGGCTGCCCTCGGCCACCTCCTCTCCCTCTCTCATCTCTGATTGCCTAACTGCCATTCAAGATTGGTGTGCCGCCAATGATCTTTGTCTGAATGCCAGCAAGACAGAAATCCTCCTCATTGGCAAACCTTCACCATCCTTAACCCTCATTCTCTGGCTAGCTTCCCTTGGGGTCATCTTCTCCGCTCACATCTCTGAGGTCTCTAAAAAGTCAAACTTCCTACTGCACCTCCTCAGAGGTACTCTGCCCTTCCTCTCCATCCCCCAGAAGCTCAAGGTATCCCAAACACTGGTTCTCTCTAGGTTGGACTATTGTAACAGCCTCTTTCTAAATCTACCCGCCTCTACTCTCCACCCTCTGCAACTAATCCAGAACAGGACTGCAAGACTTGTCCATGGCCTCAAGCCCTGAGTCCGTATCTCTCCAGCTCTGAAATCTCTCCCTTCGTCTCCCAGTGGATGCAAGGATTAAATTCCAAACCCTGTGCATTGTCCACAAGGCTTTCTGGGGCCTGGGTCCAAAATACCTTCAGCTATCCCTCTGTAAATACCTCCCCTCTCCAGTGGTCGAAGTGGGCGGGAGCGGTCGGGAGCGGTGCTCCTCTACTTATTTTAATTAAGTTTTACCGTTCCTATATGTTTATTTTAAAAAGAAACCGTTCAGGAATGGCTTCGTTTTAAAATAAAAGTCTAGGAAGAAGTTGAAACTTGCACTTTCAGTGCACTGCACAGGACGTTTCCTTAAAGAGCAGGCACATGTGTTTTGGGGGTTTAATTGTGCATGGGAGGGGGAGCGGTGATGATGTCTGGGGAGCGTTGCAGGCCAGTAGGGAACAACGTTCCACTACTTCTTTTTGTACACTTCGACCACTGCCCCTCTCGAGCTCTTCGCTCCTCTACTTCTAACTCCCTCAGGGTCAGTCGTTTTTCAAAGAAATGAGCTGGGGGTAGATCTTTGTCTTCAGCTGGGGCCTCCCTCTGGAACAGCCACCCTGCCATTCTAAAACTTGAGGAGAACCCTCTCTGGTTCCGGAAGCACCTCAAGACCTTCCTCTTTTCTTCTGCCTTTGCTCCCCCTCTACCCTGCTGATCTGTTCTCTGCACCGTGCACCTAGCCACCCTCTGTCCTCTGGGTCCAGGAACCTGCTAACTCTGCCACGCTCCTGCAGTGCCTCCGGGCCACCCCTTGCACTGGGGTCTGTATCTATACCCATACAGCCCCACCTTTTTCTTCCTGCACTTATCAGACTTACCCTGTCTGCTGCCTTAAACCTAGCACTTGCAAATTGCTGGCTGCACTACCACTGTTTGTTGCCTTTATTATTTATCATTATTTATCTGTTTGTCCTTTCCTTTGCACTTTCCACTTCACCACCCTTCCATGCACTTTTCCCCTCCCCCTCTCCCATGCACTTGCGCGTTCTCAATGTCACTGGGCCTAAAAAGATCGCGGTTTTGTCCTCCCCTGTTCCCCTCCCTTGCCTTGTCGCGCTCTGAAACACTTGTGTACGAGTGTGATAAAAATAAAATATCAATATCAATGTCCCAGTTTGAACTGCTAGTGGCAGCATGGTGTTGGGAAGTTTGTTTTAGTAAGTTATGGTCCTTATGTAATCTTTCAGAATGGTGCCTTCAGACTTGATTTTCATCACCTCCGTGCATTTACATGCACTGTGATTTCAGTGGTGTTACCACCCATTTTTGGCAATATTTCAGCAGTATTTCAACTTGTAATATGGGGAAAATACCATTATGCATCTTGGTGGTATTTCCATCAGTGGAATTAGCGCCATAGCTAATTCCACAAAAGGTTGACAGTAATTCCGCTGGCATTAATTCTTCTGGTGCTAATTCCTCTAATTCAGCAGTGTGGTAGAAGTGGCGATAATTCCATTGCCACCACTTTTTCTGAATACCATCCAACTTGTAATGAGGCCATTTGTCTCTTCATGCCTCCCAATATAATTGCTGGCCATGATTCTCTCTTTTCTATTTCACAACCACAACTTCCAGAATTGCATTGGGAGCAGCCAAGTAGGCCCCCATCCGATTCAAACAAAGAGGGTAACAACAGCACAGCATCAAAGACAACCCGTGAATCTACACCAAAACCCAACAACATCCTGCAGACAAGTTCAGGACTAACCAGAAAAGCAAGATATCGAACTCCCAGACCCACAGCACGACAGACCAGGAAGTGTGAAGGTAGGAAAATGATCAGAAACTGTTGTGTAAACCATGCTGGAAGGGGGAAGGATTTAGTGGGGTTTCTAAAGTCTTGCACCTCAGTCCTGGGGATAAGATAGTCACTGATTGGTGGTGGAAATCAGTTGAGCGATGCAGCCAATGGGAAGGGGAAGGAGTCACAGTACCACCAGTGCCACACAATATAAGCAGACAGCATGAGAGGCAGAGTGCAGGATGTTCGGAAAAGGTCACAAGAGGAGGTGAAGATGGAACAAGAAACCAAGCAGAGGACAAACAGAGAAGAAGAGTGTCGGAGAGTTGGGAGCAGAGCCTTGTAAAGTTGTAGTCTATGTGAGAGAGATTGGTGACAATTATGTAGTATAGTGGTGTGGAGTGTGGGAAGTGAGGAGGTGGTGTATACAAGATGAGAGAGAGTCAAAGAAAGTTGGAGATAGAGTGGGAGATAGGTGTAGGGGAGTGAGCGTCATATAAAGAGTGAGAGGGAGTGTTAGGAGAGAGTGAGGCTAGTAGAAAGGGGTATATGAATGAAATGTGAAGAGAAGGGTGTAAGAGAGAAGTGGGGAAGTGGTGAGAATAGTCAGAGTAAGTCCCTAGGTTTGGTGAAAAACAGATGCAGTGCAGAGGATGTGCCAGCAGTAGGAAGGATGAGGGAGTAATATCAAAAGGCGGTGGTGAGGACTAGAAGTGTGGAAGTCAACAATGGGAAGTGCAGAGTGTGGAGAGTAGTAGCAGTGAGAGCAGTAGTATTGGTAGTGTGGGAGAGTAGTATTAGTGTGGAGAAGGAAGAGTAGTAGTGTGGAGAACATAGACTAATAGTAGAATGCAGATGGGGAGTGTTAGCAAAGATGGTAGTAAAATCAGAGGGCATAGGATAGAGATGGGGGAGGAGATACGCTGGGTGGAGTTCGACAAAGGAGGGGAGGGGCAGGAGGAGAGTAGTAATGAGATAGATTGAGGCTTGAAGATCCACCAGAACAACTATACCACCCTTTTTAGAACTGTACATTGGTAGTATGAGGCCAGCTAGAAAGTCTGTGAGGGAGTTTGATAGCCTGCATTCAGGGAGCCTTCTACAGTCAGACCAGTCAGACCAGTTATTAGGCAGTAGGGGTTACGGGTCAGTTACATGCCTCTTCCCCTTTATTCAATGGAGGGACACTAACTGATGTGTCACATGCCACTGCAGTTCTCAGGTTCTCCCACATAGTGCAGTTCTCAGGTTCTCCCACGTGGTGCAGTCACCTCTTAATGTTATCAGGTTCTCTCACAGGATGCAGCTTTCCCACATACTGCTGCCATTGTTTTGCTTGGAAGTCTCTCTCTGAATACCTCATTCCTTCCCCCTTGCACTAAACTCTATATGAGTGGAGAGTGGTGGACCTTAATACGCTTCCACAGGGGACCTGCCACCACTATAGAGTCCAGATTCCACCGCTATTTACTGCCCCTGACAAAGACCAATAGTTGCCTCCATACAATACAATGTTGCTGAGGGCACCATTCCAACAGAACAACATGCCGTTGGCAGTCAGTCCCCAATCGTTCATTGAGTGGCCTTGGCAACAAGGGCCTGCTATGAGTTACAATTGCTTTGTTCACTGGCATCTATTGGGCTGGCTGAAATGGTGCAGGCATTTGGCCCAGCATGTCTATTGTCATTGCCATGCTGCACTCGGGACCTGGGAAGTGTTAGGATCCTCTCTCAACTCACAAGCAATATAGGGGGTCATGGTGGCAACTGTGTTGTTAACAGAGTCAATAGAGCTGGACAACTTGTTCATGTGAAAACCTTTCTTGCATCACTAGTGAACCTCATTGCACAGCTCTTCCACATTCCTGTGAAGGATTGCCATCTGGCAAGGACGTAGGAGCTGTGGCTTTTTTTGATTTGTATAAATGTATAAAATGATGCAGGTAATTGCTTCTCTGAAATGGAAAACTGCTGATCAGATTCCCCTTTCATAAACTCCTTGCCAAAGGCATAGTGCACAGCTGTTCTGTGATGCATCAGTAGCCTGATCTTCAGAACCCGCTCCCCAGTGTCACAGGTGCCCATCTGACAGCTGCAGGGACAGAAAAGTTTCTGCAGCACAGGGGTGGTATTTAAGGGATTCACCCCTATACCAAAACCTTGAAAGTTACCATTCTGGTGGCAGATACATCTTTAAATTAAATATAAGCCATACCTGAGTAATGGTATGGTAGAAGGTAACACCCATAATCATTACAACCGCAACAGTTTGAAATCACACGTGTCAGCCCCGTGAGCTTGGCTCAGCTGTGAGAGGGTAATGTGTATTCCTCATAGACAAGGCTGTTTCTGCTACTGCTAGAAGGATTATAGGCATGGAAATTGCCTCTCGATGTTCCTTTGTGAGAGCAGCTAACACCGTCCTCGAGAGACAACCTCTCCACAGGAAGCTGTCCTGGGAACAGAAATCAAAGGGCACACCCATTCACACAAGGCATAGCCTCACACCAGAGTGCTGCATATTTTAAGGCCTTAGATTCTATTGGGAAGGGGATGGGGCTAGTGTAGACAAAGGTCCACCATCTGTGAAAAGGTTCCATCACCTTGTTTCCCTCTACCTATACCTTTCCTTCCTGCCCCCCCCCCACTTCCTGTAGCACAATGTACTTTGGGTGTAATGTCATAAGGCAAGGTCCACTTGTTCCAAGGCCATGGCTTGGAAGCTTGAAGCAGGCTAGCTTTAGTCCAGTCACCTGGGGGCTTTTGCATTTAAAGGAAGGGGTCTTCAATCACTTCTCAGATTCACTTTGGAACAAACACTTAAAAAGAATGTAGTTGAACCTCTATTGGGAGAGTTGACTTCCCAGAGCCTTCCACCAGTGAAGTGAAGACTGAGTGTACAAGGCAGAGGCAAGCTCAGTCCCATCCCCTCTCTATGGCACATTGGGGGTGAACATGTTGCTGGAACAAGACCTGCTACTCTGCCAGTCACACTGCTGTCCAGGACCTGCATTGTGGTGAATGTCCTGTGACAGTGTGCACTAGCCTCCCTTGCCTGGTGTTTGGAAAGATTCCTCTTTACTGCACCTTTCCTTCAATTTCTATGGACCCCAACACATTTTGCTTTTATTTTTGTATCTGACCCTTTCTTTTTACAGTGCAGTGAAGCCTTCACTACACTGTGTTTGCTCATCTGCAATGGGGAAACTGACACGTCCTTCAGGATGTCAGTTCTGGGAAATGTTGTTTCCCTTAGTCTTGTTACTTTGTTACTACTTTTAGTAACTTGTTATCAATTGTGGTAACTTTTTATCATTGTACAATGCATCTTACAATGCAGTACAATGGGGTGCACTTTTTTTTTGGCCTGGACTAACACGAAATGGGCAAACTGGTGGCAGCAAATGTTTGTCTAATACCACCCCTAGATACATATCTAGTAAATTCTCCAAAACACAATCCTGCAGGTCCACTCAAACTGCCCACTCGCATTTACTTACCATTCCCAGATCCAAGTGGCAGAAAGCAGGGGGTCGCTGCTTCCCAGTGATGGCAGCAAAACACTGGATCGCGCTTCCACTCTCATTTAGATCAGAAGCCTCCTTCTGGTCCTTCTGCAAGGACCTCAAAACCTGGCTATTCATGCAAGAAATGCAAAACTAGCTGAGATTTCTCAGCCCACGTTGTAAGAACAATCATGCGTTTAACTCAGTAACCTTATCTATGTATGTATGTATCCATTTCTTTCTGTAAACCAGCGTCCAGATGCCACCAGGTTCGGTGCACTACACAAATGACTAAATAAAGAAAGAAAGACATAAGCAATGACATTTTACCATTTGTGATCTATTTTGTTTTAGCCTTACCACGTTTACCACACTTGGCTACTAACTGTTGCTAGTGGACAAACATGGCCATGCCATGAGGTTTTTGTTTGTCTTCTGGCCATATGGCCTGTGAGGCCAAGAAAATCCTTATATGGACTTCCAGTGAAAGCAGAGACTTTGGTGGGCTACTGGAGGGCTATGCTATTTGCTGCCAGGAAGTGGGCTGGGGCTGTCTGGTCCCAATCCACAAACAGGTGCCAGTGGGTCTGAGTGGAATGAATGAGTTTTGCCGCCAGTGGTCCGATTGCACCACTGCTGGGGTGTGTTTGTGGGGCAGATCTGTCATTGGCTAGTGGGGCTGCTTCTCTTACCTGGCTTTTAAAATAAGAAGAGGACCCCTAAAACCACTCTGGAGAGATCCTGGAAGAAACTGAAGTAGCCAAGACTCCTGTCCAGCTACAAGACTTGCTAAGAGACCATTAACCTATCGCGGAAGAAGGCTTGGTGACCACCTTCTGCTGCTGCCCTGTTAAAGCCCTGTCCTGTGGAAGATCTCCAGCAGTCCTGTGAAGGAGATGCGACCCTTGGAGTGGAGGGAACATCCATTCTCGATGTCAGCTCAGAGTCCTATGAAGAAGAGCCTTCGGAAGTGTCCCAGGACCGCCCTGTGGCTGACTAGCTGTGAGTTTGGGATACTGTGCTGCAGAGACCACTATTGTGAGTTGAAGCCTGGATCTTCAGCTTGTGCAACAAGACTTACCTCTGTGAAATGTCATGGCCCTAGCATCAAGGGGACCCGAGATAGGAGGGACAGTCTGACCGCGACAAGTGAATTCCCTTTGCGCACCCATGCATTGGTGGCTGTTGTCCAAAATTGCTTACCTGCCTCCATTCCTGTCCTGGGAGGAGCCCTCCATTGAGTTCTGCTGCATTCTTCAATTAGTATTAGACACAGAGCAGAATGCTACTCGAACCTGCAACCCCTGGGGATCAAGGGTTGAGCCTGACGGTGGGAAAAGCAGCCTCGGACCTTCTTCAACCAACCTGACAATTCTCATGTAGAAATACTTATCTGACCCCTAAACTCCATTTTAAAAGTTTGGTAACCTTTATGAAACTGTTCTAATACTTTGGCTTTGCCAATGCTTGTTCACAAAAGCACTTCGAAAGTTGGGAACATGTTTGTTAGCTAGTTTAACTGGCCCCTGACACTAGGAACGGTTTACTGGAACCCAGAGACCCTACCTTCATTTTTTCCAGCTTCATAAACGGTGCAGAACTTTGCTCAACTTTTGGGTACAAGGCCCAATACATCTTATGGGTGGACTTTTAAAGTTAGAATTGAATCTCTGTGGACTAATTGTGCTTATACTAATCTGTACCTTTCCTTTCAGGGGTTGGATATGTATTATGCCCTATACCAGTAATTGTATATATGTATCTAATTTTGAGTGTTATGTTGTAGTATTACCTGTTAGTAGTAATTTTTGTCTGTTATTTGGCCATAGGTAAAGATGTATTTTTATAACTATTTGTCTAAGTATGTTCCTTAAGTGTGACTATTTCACTGTGTGTGCTCATTGTGGACCCCTGACAATCTCACCACCTCTTGAGACTTAGCCTAGACCACTCGCCTTGATACCTTAAACTGGTATGGCTACAGCCCCCAGAGTTGTCCCTGTCACATTATAGGTTGACCTTCTATACATATGTCCACCAGGCCAGAGTATAGACAATCAGTCCTAGCACTGGGAGCCCGTAATCAAAGAGTGAACTTTTCCCACAGAACACAGAGTGGCACTCTCAGCATCCTGAGAATCAAGACAGCAAAGGGCCCTGCGTTTCAATGCATCAAATCTGTTAAACTGTTATCAAACTGGGGCCACTGCATCTTGAAATAGCAGGACCTTAAGGAGCTGCCTTTGCCACTCACAGAGCTCTTCGAACTCAAACTGCAAATGTTTAGGTTCGTCTACAGACTGCCATGGTTGAGCACTTCATAGCCTCAGCTGGAACATCACGTTCTTTGTAGCATATGCCGCCTTTTGAACTGCTGCTTGGCCTTCCAGCATCTTTGCAGCCAATCAACATCACCAGTTTTTTTAAACCGACCCTACGACCCTAGTGGATCCTCGGCCCCCGACCATAGGACGCTGTATCAAGCTGCTCAAACCGAACCCAGGCATCCAGTTGCCAGGACCTTCACCATCTACTCTATCATTTAACCGACCCTGATAGCTCCCCGAGTGCTTCATCAAACCGATCCCGTAGGCCAGTGCATTCAGTCTCCAGCATCTTCGCACTAACCATCAATCCGTCCCTGGTGGCCTTCACGATCCACTCACCTTCAAGCATCTCCTTCAAACTGCAATGAGCGCTATTCGACCCTGTATTACACCGCTCCCCATCTAGGACAACGCAGCCAATGCACCCCAACAGCCCCGAACTTCACAACAGCACTGAACAGCCTTGTTTAAAGTAGCCAAACCTCCATGAAGGTACTATTGGCCCATAAATTCCCCCTTGGTCCATTTTGGGCCCTAGAGACTGGTTAGGTCATTTGTGCACCTTTTCCTTTTTAAAATGCAATGGGGTCATTAGCATTGCCTATCGCCCGTGCATTCTGATCCAGAGTGCTGCATTCTCTCCTTTATGTATTTGCAGTGTTCTTTTCAAAGGGGTGGGGTTTCTCAAGTGACCTCTGCAGCATGCTTGAGTGTGTCGATCACTACACTAACAGTTATCGTACACAACGCAGATGTTCACTATCCAATGCAAGTAGACACATTTAAGTGCAATACTTCTTGATTAAGGGCTAGATGTCTGCAACTCAGCACACAGGCACCAAAATATATTACGCCATAGTAAAAGCAATGGTTTCAGACACAGGCCCTCATTACAACCCTGGCGTTGGACCATGGTGCTAATAGCACCATGGTCCATGCCGGTAACTTACCGACTCCGCCATGGCTGAATGGGGAATTACCGCCCCATTCCGAGGTTGGCGGGGCGGTAATTCCCCATGCCACCATGGCCCTTCCCCATTCACATTTTTTCCCCATAGGGCTCAAGGGGAATGGAGAAGGTGCTAAGTGCAGTGCCGCAAATTGCGGCACCGTATTTAGCGCCAAGGTCCCTTTGCAGGTTGGTTTTTAACGCCTGCAAAAAGCAGGCATTAAAATCGCCAACCTGCAAAGGGACCTCGTAATCAGGCGTTAAGGGGTTAACGGCGCCGCCACCTTTTACGGCGCTGTTAACCCCTTAACGCCAGGGTTGTAACGAGGACCACAGTCTCCTTGCACATGCATATCACATGATATCCTTCAACTGTGGTCAGAAAGGATGTGTTTGTGTGGCCATGCAGCTGAGCAATTGTTCTGAAATACAGGATCTTTGTTTATCATCCTAGACGGCCAGCCAGCAGATGAATGTGGTACCCCGGATGTTTTGGGTAGTGTGGGAACATATCTATGTGTGTGGCATCGAACCCATTGGGAAGTCTGGAAAAAAGCTGTAAGCATTTAAATGGAAATACGGCCAAAAGAAATGAAAAGCAGTTTGCCATTCCTCCCACAGAGAAAGGGTCAGGAGGGCAGATAGTGAGGTGGTACTCCGGCGAAAAGCATTAATGATACACGAAACGGCCAACTCTGCTTACAATGCGCTCTGGTTGCATGAGGTCAAGCTCCTTGTTTTCATTCTAGGAAAATATTTGCCAGCGACTGATTTACTGAGCATTGCACGAACGGCAGGGCTTAAAAATGTGATACATGGCACCTCTTCTGTTTTTGAAAATAATGGCCTTCTTGGGAGGTGACCTTCCATGTCTTTGTAGAGAGAAAAATGCACCGGGGTTTACCTTTCTGGTGACCTTTTCAGCTATTTTAGTGAAAGCACATTATTCTCCAAAGGGCGCGATTTAGAAAAGACGTCTTTTCAGAAAACAGTCCTGGGAGGGCACCTTTGAATGCCTTTTAGGCAGAGCGTGAGCAGGGGACGATGCAGGAGAATGACAGCGTGGTTTCCAGACCCCCTCCCCCACCGCCATTCTTTCTTCAGTGCCAGTCAGAGAGCTCATTTGATTAAACAATCAGCGACAGAAGCATCTCCACTCATTTAAGTGCAAAATGATGCAATGACTGCCGCGTTTTTCATCCAGTCTTAAGAGAAAATGTATTGGAATTGAAACAACGGGCCTCATTACGACCCAGGCGGTAAGTTACCGCCTGGGCCGTGACTTTACCACCATGGCGTAAACTACGTTTACGCCATGGTGGTTGGCGGACTTACCGCCCCATTCCGACCTTGGCGGGGCGGTAAATCCCCAATCCCCATTTACCCTTCCCCATTCCCATTTTTGCCCCATAGGGCATAATGGGAGTGGGGAAGGCGTTAATTACGCCACCGTAAATTACGGTGGCGTAATTAACTCCATGGTCCCTTAGCGCCATGGATTTTAACACCTGCTAAAAGCAGGTGTTAAAAGCACCATGGCGCTAGGGGACCTCGTAATTGGCGGTAAGGGGTCGGCGCAGCTAACGCTGGCGTAAACCCCTTACCGCCAGGGTCGTAATGAGGCCCAACATCTCAATCCATGAATGATCATCTATAACAGCTTTTGATTACACTGCTTCCGATTACTTTCATATTCTGCTGTTCAATAAGATACTACCTGCAGAGGTGAAAGGTTATCGTCGTAGATGTGCTCATAGAGCAGTGCGGGAGCTCACGCGCTAAACCGCGGTAGATTCCTATGCGCTTAAGGATATCGAGACACATTACACGGTAGGGGGTGAGCCATGGCGCTATTAGCGCCATGGCTCATGCCGGTAAAATACCGGCACCGCCTTGGCGGAAAGGGGATTTACCGCCCCATCCCAAGGTTGGAGGGGCGGTAAATCCCCCTTCCGCCATTGCCCTTCCCCATTCCCATTTCTGCCCCATAGGGCTCAATGGGAATGGGGAAGGCGCTAATTACGGCACCGCAATTTAGCGGTGACGTAATTAGCTCCGAGGTCCCTTAGCGGGTTGGTATTTAACGCCTGCAAAAAGCAGGCGTTAAAACTCCAACCCGCTAAGGGACCTCGTAGTAAGGCGGCAGGGATTTACCGGTACCGGTATTTTACCAGTACCGGTAAATCCCTACCGCCTACCGTGTAATGAGGCCCATCCACCTTGCGTCCATAGTTCAGGTGCATGTGCTGTGCAGCAATTAAGGCAGCAATTTTGGTGTTCACACTTGTTATAAAAAACAGCATTTTTTTCTAAGCAAAAAGTACTGACGTTCTCCTTCTAAAAATGTCTGCACACATTTTACCATTAACGAATTGAATATATAGTTAGTGATTTCAATTTCGCAAAATTTGATTCAACTTTAGAATTCTAGGGGTTGGATTATGGTAGGAAAACACACGCTCAATCACATCAGTGGCAGCGGAAATACGCTTGCACTGTGCTTGCACCTACTCCAATAGTATTGTGCTGCACGAACACCAGTGCTGCATGTGAAATACGCTGTAATACTGTCCTAGTTCTCCAATCTAGTTCATGCCACTGGATTGATTCATTCATGCCTGCATGGGCATGCATACAGACTCACCCCTGTATGCTATGCTGCCGGTGCACTGCTCCGCACCACCACCGGTTGCAGACTCCGACCGCTCCACGGCGCGGCGAGGGGCGGTGCCCCAATTTAATGCGCCCAAATGTAATTTGTTCCCTACTTTAATTTCGCTCGTTGGTGCCCCAATGTTACTCATGCCCTACTGTGCTTTTGCTCCAGTGTGACTCAATTTAATTAATTTCCAAATATGACATTTCTCCTGGGTTCCCCAATGTAATTTGTGCCATAATGAGATTTTGCTGCAGGGTGCTAGGCAATATGGACCATACCGTGTTTTTGCTCCAGGGCCTTCCAATATGATTTAGACCTGACTGTAATTCGTATCCTCAGTTCCTACATGCAATCCTAAACCTCCCTGTTTGTGCCCTATTGCGGTTTTACACCGTGGTGTCCAACTTTAATTTGTGATGTGCTGTGATGTTGCTTCTGTGCGCCCGATTGTATTTCCTGCCATATTCTGAATTATTTTCCTGGGTGTCCCAATGTAATTTGTCCCCCACTGAGATTTGCTCCCGGGTGCCTTAGTTTAATTTCTTTCCTGCTATGATTTTGCTCCCGGGTGTTCAATGTTATTCACGCCCAGATGTGGTTTTGCTTCTGGGTGTCGCAAGGTAATCCTTGCCCTAGTGATAAGTCTCTGAGGTTGTGCCCAACAGTGATTCATCCCCTCAATGTTCCAATGTCATTCGTGCCATTCTGTGATTGTTCTCCTGGGTGTTTGAATGTCATTCTAATCCTATTGTGGTTTTGATCCTGGGTGTCCCAATGTAATCCCTACCTATTACTAAGACATTCGGGTCACGTCCCACTTTATTTCCACTTGTCATATTGTTCTTGGTCATGTATATTCTTAATCTTAGTTGGGGATAGTCCTGCTACAATATAGTACTATAAATGCAATGGCGTATTCCATATACATGTATACACTCCTGATCTTTGGCTGGATGGGCAAGGCCAAGACTATCAAGGACTCCAGCTCATTCTTTTGCCGATCATTGCCTCTGCCAGAATCCTTGTTCGTTTTGTCAATATCGGCTTTCCTCCGCCATTAGTCCCATTTCCATTTCTTCCGTGTACTCCTGTCTAGAATCAATGGGTGTGAGGTCAATCCTACTGTTTCCGGGAAGGGCTCCAGTGCTCTGTGATCAGTGCAGTGATGATTTTGCAGAGGCTGGAGATGTCTAGCTTAACATAACAAGCATTGTTCATGATGGGAAAGAGGAAAAGATAGCGTTGAGATTTGGCGTGTCTGATGCAGGTTCCTGCCCTTATCCCGCAGGTCATGTGCATTAGGAAGATATGTTAGGTTCGTTCATCTTTGCAGAGACCTGTGTATAACCTGAATATTATGTCTTCCATTGCCTTTAAAATAAGCCACGTTGAAGATACACTCGCCCCAGGCCAGCCTTATGTATGTATATTGTTTTGCGGGTATAGTTACAAGCTGTGTTCTGCTTGATATGGGATCACAGGGTACGATTTCATTCAATAATGGACAGTGTCTTATATTCCAAAGTATAGGCAAAGATATGGTCAAAACCTTCCTGGGAATCTTTAGGTTGGGCGAGGGAGCACCACTTTTCTGCTGGCTATAAGCTCTCACCTTCTAAATGTGATCTTTTGATGCCTCACCTGTGCTAACGGCAAGCATTGGTTCCTTCAAGATCAGTGGCAGGCAACATTTCGGCCTGGTCTTTGGCACTGTGGGAAATGTATTGGTGGGACAGACCGAGCCTATACATTTTTAAATCACTCTAAATTAGAAGGGGGATTCCGGGGGGAACGCGAAGCGTTTCCTCCCGGGGAGGTTTTTGGCGCTGCACACGGCCAGCGAGTGGCCGTGGGGGGCAGAGCACCTCCCTAGGGTATTTAAGGGCCAGGGAAGGTTCGGGAGGCAGGCGACGGTTGGACTTGGTGATTGATCAGTCCTGTCGCCTGCTCCCGAGCCTTCCCTGACTTAGGCCTGGAGTGTGTTGTGGAGTGAGGTGAGGAGTGCTTAGTTTAGCAGTGGGTGGTTAGGCAGTTATTTAATTTTAAAAAATAAATAAATAAATAAATAAAGTCAGAGGTACCGTAAATAAGGTACCTCCACTTACGTGTGCAGGGCGGCGTCGCCTTGTCGGGTATTTTACGGGGTGTTTTGTAGGAATCTTCTGGTCCAGTGGGTGATTTTATTAATTTTTGCTAAGTTTTGTTCGGTCTGTCCTGGGGATTGCGTGGGCGTCATTAGAGCAGCTGCTGGCAGCCACAGATCGCTTGTGCGCTCCGGTGCGGGGGGCGGCCGTGGGTGTAATCTTTGGGGGAAGGGGCTCTAAGGGCCCTATTAAGGCGCTCTTGTGCAGCTCACGCTGCTGCTTTGAGGTTGCTTTGCTTCCTTGTGCGTTCGGCAACGCTGTGCTTCTGCGCGGTAGCCGGCGTGCGGCAGAGGGGGCACTGCAGTTCCCTTAAAGGGACAGCTTCAATTTCTTTGCTAGTGGGGTGCGGCCGGCGAGCCGCCAGGGGGCAGTGTGCCAACTTTCGTTTTTGGCCCCATTTGATTGTGGGCTTCTGGTTTTTGGGGTGTTTCTTCCCGGGGGACAGGTCAGAAGCTAGGGGAGGTATTTATTTATTTATTTATTTATTTTGACAGGGGAATTATTTAAAGGGGGTAAATAAATTTTAAATAAATAAATTCCTGTTAGGTTTATATTTGCATATTTTGGAATTATAGAGTTTAATTGTCTCTTAGCAGGGATATTCGCTTTCAGAGCGCAATTCTCTCTGCAGGGCATTACATTCCTAGGGGTATTTGTCCAGGGGTAGGCGCTGGCTCGGGGGCTTAGCTTAGCTAGTTGAGCTGCAAGGGGAATATTGGTAGTGCACATTCTGATTATTAGTGCACGATGGTGGGCCAGGGAGCCAGTAAGAAGGGTCTGGTGGACGCTAGGGCGCTGAGGGAGGCCCTGGAAATCATTAGCAGGGCATCTAAGGCCCAATTGGAAGGGGCGGTGGGGGAAGTAACGGGGGTAGGGGAGGTGGAGTGTGGTAGGCCACAGCGTAGAGCAGCGGCAGACGGGGCTCTCTCTCTCGCAGCAGTGATGGCTTGCACCCCCACGGCGGGGAGAGGGAAGGTTTGGGAATCCAGGGGCAGGAGGATGAGGAGGGAGATAGATAGGAGAGCGTCCGGGGGAGAAATGATTTCGGGTGGGGAGCCAGTGAGGGAGGGAGTCAATGATAGCGAGGGGAAGCTAGGATGGCTCAAAAAGGGGTGGGTTAAGGGAACCAGGGTGGGGGCAGTGATGGGGCACAGAAGGGGTGACAGGGCGGAGGGCAAAGGGGGGTAAATACTTGCAGAAGAGTGCAGGTGGGAGAAGGAGGGAGAGGTCCCCATCAATTGAGGAGGTTAGAGTGGGGTGCGGAACGGCCCCCCTGGGTAGGAGGCGTGAGGGCGGAGGGCGCTGCGCAGCCCCCGCTGTTCTGGTGGAGGTAGAGGGTTTTAGAACGGCCCCTCCTCGGTCAGCGCAAGGAGAGCCTAGAGGGTGCATCACGGCCCCTAGCGATGAGGATTTCAGGGTGGAGGACGGCACGCCTCGCCTGAGAGAAGAGGACCAGGTAGGGGTTTCTGCGGCCCCGCCGAGAAGATGTCAAAGGAGTGGTGGGGCGGACGCCCCGGGCTCGCACGAAGAAGATCAACTCAACTCTGGCATGAGCTTGCATCAACAATGGTATTGGTGATGAAGGTGGATTGGAGGATTATGTGGGGCAGTGGGAGGTAGAAGGTTATAGGGCTGTAAGGGGAAGGGGGGAGGAGAGGAGAAGTTTGAGGTGGGACCGAGAAAGGCAGGTGCAGGGTGGTCGGGGGGCAAGAGGTCGGGGGAACTGTTGGCTGGGTGAGTCTGCTGATATGTTTTGTCCCCGCAGTAGGAGCCCTCTAAGAAAAGAGATGAGGAGCATCGGTGTGGACGCCAGACCGCAGACGGGCTGTGTGGAAAGAGGTGAGCGGGAAAGGGAATGGTCTGGACTGCAAGGGGCGAGGAAAGAAGTTGGTGTACAGGCCATTGGAGCCTTGGGGATGAGAAGGGCATTGGTGCTCAAGGTGCCAGTTGAAAGGAAAAGGAGGTTGAAGCGAAAGGCAAGGGAAAAAAAAAAACTGCCGTACATGGGTATAACAAAACCGTTGGCAGCGCACTTGATGGCAGCGACCAGGGAGAAGATTCAGGCGGGGGAATTTGTAGATGTTTTTAAGTTGCTCCATAGGGAAGTGAGAGCAAAGGAGGGGTCTAAAGAAGAAGAGAGGGAACTGGCTTCGCGCCCAAGGGTCCCGGTGACTATTGAGAATTGGACGTCGGCATTTATCATTTATGCCAGTGTATATTGTGAAAAATTCCCAGAGAGTTGCGTGGCCCTGCTGAAATATATGGACGTAATTAGGAAGGCTTTCACGAGTTTTGGGGGTTTTGCCTGGATACACTAGGATGAGGAATTCAGAGCGAGAATGGCGGAGGACAGTCAGGCGGTCTGGGGGGAGATAGACATGGATCTTTGGCTGCAATGGATGGCTCCAACGAGGCCTGCCCCGACATTGCACACAGCAAGTGGGCTGCCTGTGCCTTACCGGCCCTTTCTTGGTCGCTCCACCCATGAGGGGGCGGGGGGAGGAGGCAGAAGACAGCCCTCGACAGCATGTTGGGCGTTCAATAAAGAAGGCTGCACAAGGTGGATGTGCAAATTTAAACACGAGTGCAGCAGGTGTGCGGGTCGGCATCCGGTTACAGATTGTTTTCAGGCAGGGGACAGTGGGTCACGGCGAGGAGCGGGGCAAGTAGGTGGGGGGGAAGGACCGCATGCCAGGTAAATTGGGGTGTGCTGGTAGGTCGGGCTCAGTTTATCGTAAAAGGAGGGGGGGCACAAGGTTTGATGAAAGGTTTTTGGGGGCGACTTAACGGGGTAGGAGAAGGGTGAGGAGGAAGACGCGTAGGGGAGGGCCGCAGGGGGGATGTAACTGTGGAAATTGTTAAGGGGTGGTGGCTGACGTTTGGTGGGCATGGACAACGGTGGCGAAGCCCTCTCGCTTGCCGCACGACAAGGTGAGTAAGCTTCAGGCTGCATGGACGGAGGTGTGGGAGCGCCTCTGGTGCAGCAAGGGGAAGTGAGGAGATGGGTCTGCATGGACGGGGGTGCACTAGGGCCCCTGGTGCAGCTGGGGGAAAAAAGTGGAGCAACGAAGCAAGGTGCTGGAAGAGGAATTTATGTGGAATGTGGAATGGACTGCATGGACGGGGGCGCAGGTTTGGCCCCTGGTGCAGCGGTGGAGAGGAGTAAGGCAGAAAAGGGGCCTGCATTGACGGGGGTGCACTAGGGCCCCTGGTGCAGGTGGGAAACAGGTGGTAATGGATGCAAGGAGCTTGAAGATTAGTTATATGGAAGGGACTGCATGGACGGGGATGCAGGTTTGGCCCCTGGTGCAGTGGCGAGAGGAGTAATAAAGTAAAAGGCCTGCATGGACGGGGGTGCACGTGGGCCCCCGGTGCAGGGGGGGGCAACGCAGGGCCAAATTAATAAGGTGATGGAAGGTGGGGGGGCAAGGGTGAGCAGGAGGGTAATAGTTTAGAGGAAAAAGGGGGGCTAAGTGGGTTTAGGTGTATTGTTTAAAGGTTAGGTGAAAGGGGCAAAATATAGGGGGACGGGTAGGAGAGGACCTGGGGTGTTCCTGGAGAGGGTTAAGGAGATGGCCAGAAAGGATAAGGTACTGAGGAGGTGTTACTAGTGGTGTGGGAAAGGTTAGGAGGTTGGAACTCATCCATTTAGGAGGGGTGCAGCATCTGAAGGTAGCAGGCTGGGCTATTAAGAGGAGTAGGTGAAAAGGTTGGGACGCTGGGAGTAAGGGAGATACAAAGGGTATGTCAGGGACCGGGGCAAACGGAATGTCTTCATAGAATGTTTTCAGTAGGTAGCAGGAGTGTTGCATTTATTAGGATGTTGTTGATTTGAAAGTGAGTTTGTAATTTCTTTTTCAGATGCTGCTAGGAGGTCCAGTCAGATGTCAAAAATCTGGTTTTTGGGACATTGTAGGTTTAAGTGGGCGGGGAAAGAAGCTGAGAAAAGGGTTGTTGGCAGGCAACTGGGTTGCAACTATAAAGATGTGGTAAGATGGTCCGGGTTTGGGGGGCTGGGCTGGGATTAGTTGCTTCCTATGTTGGCTGGGTTGAGGGAAAGCTATGGGCCTCCAGATGGGGGGGAATAGTCTTGGTGGAAAAAATGATCTGGTAAGGGATACGGGTGTGGCTCTTCTTAAAAAATTTTTTTTTTAAAAAAAGGGGTTTTTGTTATGGGTCCGACAAGTGTGGCCTCAAGCAACTGTAGTGGGGACTAAGTGCTTGCCACAGAGAGTGGGAGGGGAGCGAGAAATGAGGGTCCGTTAGAGCGGGCAAGGAAGGGGATAAACAGAGATGGTAGAATTTTGTACATTGGTTGCAGTACAGGTTTTGGACCATAAGGAGATGGTTTAGGAAGGATTGATGAGATGTAGAGAGGATGGGTTTGGGGAACAATCATTGTCTGGCAGACTTGAGCTCTTGGCTGGGAGATTGGTTGAGTTGGAGGTAGGAAAATTGGTGGGGGGTGTGGGGCAGAAAGAACACCTCAGGGGAGGGTTTTTCTGGTGCCGGGGGCATGGCCGCTTTTGATGTGGGGGGAGGGAAGCACAATGGGGGAATGACACGGGAAAGGATGGGGTGGCGCTGTTTGCACAATCGGGCCACCACGGGGGAACAGGTATTGAGCCTGGAGGGGCATGGCCCCGGGGAGAAAGCGGGACGCCTGGAAAAGGGCTAAGGAGACGGTATGGTCCAAGGGATAGTTAGGGAGGAAAGGGCTTTAATTAATTATTTAATTGTCGGGTAAAATATGAGAATGTTTAATTATTTAATTGGTTGTTTGAAATATGTCTTTAGTTTGTAAGGCCAGTGAGCCAGGTAAGCGTTTAATTGTAAGCTTTGGCCTGTCACATTAAAGCGACCTTTTCCACTTTCTTTTAAACTGAAAGTATATGGCAATGTTGTAAAGTGGTGTCATTGGAGAAGTTTTGAGTTATTAATCTCAATGGTGGTGCAGCACTGTTGTGAAGAAATTGATAATGTTCCTAGGCAATTCATTTCCAAGAATTATTCTCCTTACTTTACAGTTCTGCATGTTTTCACTTCCTAACATATTTGGGGACAGCGTTGATGTTTTTCTCTGTGTGAGTAACAACTGAGATGAGTTTGAGCTAAGTCTCTACATTGCCCTTTCCATCTTGTTCCTCATTCAATTGTTTATTCTTAGTTGATCATTACTAGATCAATGCTAGATGAGCTGTGGCATTGTCATTAATAGAATTAACTCAGCAAGCACGTCCATCCATTATCTATGACGTTTCAAGCTACAGTCTACAGAATATAAATGTAATATCATTAGGGTGCCATGCTTTCACTGCATACAGAGGGATGGACTCCGAACCCATCCCTCCCTTCTTCCCTCTGTGTTTCCTTTCACATTAACCTATCACACAGTACATTCTTGACTTTGCCACTCTTGTCCTCTTGGTGTGGCCGTCCCTTTATCACTATTCTGGAAATTGTTTGGCCACGTTAATGAAATGGAATGCCAACAACAAAACGATTCCATGCTTCAAGTTCTATGTTTGAGAACATCTCGAGTCCATCACACAGCCACACACCACAATGATCTTTATTTGAAGAACCCTTCTGAAAAGAAGTACTGCCTACTCCTGCAAACACCGTTGAATTTCCTTCTGAAATGTTCTGCACACCAAGCTATAATCCAGCTTGGCTGGCTCAACATAACACTCAAACTATCACAAACAACATTCCTCTTCCTTCGGCGTGTCTCAACTCTACTTGAATCTCTCTTATTGTATATTTCCCCTTTTCTTCGACACCAAAATCCAATCTCTTTTCCCGTTCCTCTGCAGCCTATCACCATATCACCTATATACCCGAGTCACACGCACAATACACCAACTTCCAAGAAAGTCGTGGGCTCTGAGACCTCTATGGTTGTGATTTGATGCAGTATAAAAGCTTTGCAAAACTACATAGCATCACTTTATCTCATTGTTACTAAAAGAATAATGCAAACGTTATTGAGTTCTTGGGTGGTCATGTGTAAGGTTAGGCCACCCTACAGCAAATATAGGGAAATGTTGTAGGAATTTCCAAAGATGGTACTAACCATGTTCCTTTCCAGCACAGCCATTAAGTTAACATTACTATTAAGATCAAAGATGACCCTCATGGTAAAGCCTGTGTTCTAAGCCTCCTCAGAAGCATGAGGCCACCATATTGCCTGCGGCGGTGCAGGTAAGTGCACCCCCTACCCAATGTACTCACCTCTAAGTTCCACCTCCCCTGACTCCTCCCCATCCTGCCCCATCCCGCCCTACTTACCTGCAACTTCCTCATTCCTGGCCTGCTCTGGAATACTGAGTGTTACTATCACTAAAATGGCCACCATGAAAAGGGAGAAATGCCTATGTGTAGTTCCCATTCCCCTTGTATGTAACATCAATCTTGTTTTGTAGTTTTTATTTAGTTGCAAAACAGCAACCATTCCGGGATGCTAACAGCAATAAACCCCTCCAGGCAGGGGCTTCAACAGGTCTGTTAATTTGCCCACAAATTACCCAGTAATGCACCCACCTGTCAGGATTTATTGCTTAGAAAATAGGGATTTATCGCTGTGCCATACTCATGAATCTGTCTTTATTCAATATTGTGTTATTAGTGTTGCTTGGTGACATTCAGGGAAAATACAAAGGCACAGGGCCTCATTACGACCCAGGTGCTAATGGGTTAACAGCGTGGTAAAAGGCTGCGGTGCCGTTAACCTATTAGCGCCCAATTACGAGGTCCCTTTGCGGGACCCGACCTTAACGGCTGGTGTAGACCAGCTGTTAAAGTAGGGTCCCGCAAAGGGACCTTGGTGCTAATTACAGTGCCGCAAATTGCGGCACCGTACTTAGCGCCTTCCCCATTCCCATTGAGCCCTATGGGGCAAAAATGGGAATGGGGAAGGGCCATGGAGGAAGGGGGAATTACCGCCCCGCCAACCTTGGAATGGGGTGGTAATTCCACCTTTCTCCATGGCGGAGTCGGTAACTTACCGGCATGGACCATGGTGCTAATAGCACCATGGTCTTCCACCAGGGTCGTAATGAGGCCCACAGAGTGGTAATATATCAGTATGTATATATTGGACAATTAAAAAAAATAATCATAACGTCACATCTGCAATTATCTTCTATTAAAATGCAGCTACAAATGACACACTAGAGGCGATGTGCCTCTTCCACAGAGGGTATGGAATGCAACAATCCTGCAAAGAAATGAGAAGTCCATGTCTACATTTATGCTTACCTGCCTTATGAAATAAGTACGTGTTGTGACTGCAAACAGACAAAGAACAGAGTTATCTGTATCTGAGGGCAGTAACAGAACCATGAAAATACTCAGAGCACAGATTGTGCATACCCTCTCCCTTTCCACTATTCTAAAGCCCATGCAGTACTCGGGCCTAATCAAAAGTGGACCCTTGTTAACTTCTTTGAATTTGCCCGGGATTGGGAATCCATCTTCTTAGACTTGAGGTCATGTATTTGTCATCAACATTTGTAATATGGGCCATGACACTATTCACACTTTGCTCTGAAACGAGGCTATTTGTTTAAGCCACTGATTGCAGTTTTTTAAAATATATTCAGTACACACAGATACTTAATAATAAACTAAAGGCAGCTCTCCAGTTTCTCCCCAGTTTTTCGGTCAATGGAAAACGCACAGCCCAGGAGCAAGGTTTTGCTAAGGGATGTTTAGGGATAGTTTGTGTATCTATAATTCTATGCATTTAGGAGCACCAGGGACCATGGGTTGCCGCGCCCTTCATCTCTGTTATCGGTGCACTAGCAGCCAGTTGGTGGAAACTTGTAAGAAGGCCCGTGCTCGTGGCACCTATTGTGTGTATCCAGCGATAATTGTTATAGTTTCCACTCATTCGGCGCGTGTTCTGTTTGTTGTACTGGGTTTTATCCGATTGCTTTTTGGCGCCTGAGAAATGCAGTTCCACAAAACTTGTGATTTCAATTATTTCCAATCTTTTATTCTTTTGAATTCATCAAGGTAATATACATGGATTGTCCTAGGTCCTGCTTGTTGCAGGCAGGTCAGCAGAACCCGGAGGCAGCAATACATGCAACACAAGAGGTATTGACCTCTGACAACTATGTAACTGGGCGGACCAAGCCCTCGCCTATCCAACTACCCAGTACTTACTGACCTGCCTGCAACAAGCAGGACCTAGGACAATCCATTTATATTACCTACCAGCCGAGAAAAAGACCTGTTAGGTCGAAACACGTGTCGGCACCACCTGCTATGTCATCAATTGATGAATTCAAAAGAATAAAAGATTGGAAATAATTGAAATCACAAGTTTTGTGAACTGCATTTCTCAGGTGCCGAAAAAGCAATGGGGTAAAACCCAGTACAACAAACATCACAAGCGCCGAATGAGTGGAAACTATAACAATTCTCCACATAATTCTATGGGCTTCAACATTACGGATTCACTGGTAAAGTGATATGGATGCTCGCTCAGAATCCCACCTCCTAAAATGCCTTTTTTTAATTGCCATTGATTTGAAGGGGATGAATCTTAAGTCCACTTTTTATGCGAGAATGTTCCTCCTGGCTTGCTGACTGGGGTGATATGCCACAGCAGGTGCACAACACTTGCACATTTGAAATAATCAGACTTTGGATCAAAATGCACAGCTTTGGCGGCCTTTATCATCCAACAGTTTTCTATTTCCTCTTGCCAAACAATCACACTTGTTTAACTACAACAGCATTAAACAAATTACATGCTTACTGGTACACCTCAAGGAATATTTAAAGTGTGTTCATAAACCCATGACCGAGGAAGAACTAATCAATGGCATCAATAAACTTTGCTCTCAATCACATACACAAGACATTTGCTGCAGGGCAATTTCCCTTAGTAAGTGGGACATGCCAGAGGTCGTCAAAAGGAATAGGGAAGGGATAAATATGTAAAATGTGTTGTGTATGTGTACTTCCTGTGTACTTGAAATCATGCTTCAAGAATATCATTATGGTTTATTTCTTGAAAGGTTGGCAAAATAAAACAAATATGTGTTCCTGTGTTCCTTTGTTCTCAGCTTGGTGTCTTCGTGTGGGTAGAGATTGATAAAGGGAGGCTGATGGGGATTGGTTTAAGCAATGTGAGAGATAGCTCTGAAACATGCATGAGTTGACCTCGCCATAACATAAGGCTGTAGAAAGAAATCGAGAAACAGAGAAAGGGCACATTTGTTATTGCGAAATGCACATGACAATCCCGCCTGCAAAGACAAGTGAACATGTTTTCTGGTGCATGGGATTGCAGGCTCTTTTTTGTGGACATCAATTTGATTCTTGTGACAAAATGAAAGTTGATACATTTGGTGGATTTAGGTCTGATATGAGCCCAGGCTGAAATCTGGAAATATTGGCATCTCGTTGGAATATTTACATACAAACATTGTTGATAAAATACACATTTTGCTCTCCAACGGTGTATGTGTGGAAAAGCGTAGACAGAGAGACACTCTCATTTCAAAAGGGCAATTTGTTTCTCGCTGCACATCCCTTGAAAAGGAGCCCAGAAGATTGGGCGTGGGGGAACACAAAGTGTCCTAGACAGAGGACCTCAATACTAGTGTATAGCTTACTGCAACATGGCTTCTGTTTACCATACCCAAACCTCTTTTTCATAGTATTCTTAAAGTATCATCATGTACACATGATTCCATCAGTGATGTCATCATAGATGTAAGGTACGTTGTTATTTGTGATGTTATCTGTGATGTCATGTATGTTGTTATGAGCAACGCTTGGTACTGGTTATGGTTACGTAGTTTACCATACCTGACCAATTTCTATATTTCATTTTTGTACTGCAACCCTAATGCCCTTTTAACAAACGCATTTTCATTCCAGTTGCATATATTTTAAACTGTAAACTTAACATGAGGTTTGCTTACCAAAGTTGCTTTCACTGAATTTCAAGGAAGATACCCGTTAGCCCAAATTAGAGTACACTTTACACTTTTTTCTTCGGTAAGTACATTACAAATACAAATACATTAATTTACTCAATGGTTATGGACTAGTTCGAAGCTGTGTATTCTGTTTTTTATTAATATACAAAAGAAATATTTTATTTTATTAATTCCTACGTTTATTGAAGAAAATAAAATGTTTTAGGCACTCAAATACATTTACATTAATGTGCTGCTTGCTGTACTAATATGAAAAACATTCCAAAATTATTCATGATGGTAAAACCGCTGAATGGTCAGGCCCAGTGTGTCACCTGTTCTTCAAGATAGTGTTTAGACGTTCTTGCACAATTCATGGCAAGCTCTTCACCCATGTTATAAACAGTATTCATTCTATTCCATTTGCCATCTTCAGTTTATCTCATGTCGTGGAAATCACTTGTGGGACTTGCATATCGGTTGGGTTTGGTAAATAATAACAGCAGTGTAGGTTGAATATAGGAATGGACAGCACCCAATCCCCAAACAATCCAAACACTGTGCTACGCCATCCCTTTTATAACAACTTCTATAGATTTGTAGTACATTGCCTTCATTAAAAAGAGTGGAAGATTCGATCACTTCATTAAAGAGGATTGTACTCCTTCCAATAAGCACAAAGGTCCTCTATGAAGAGACAGGCAAGTCTGGTCATCGAAGGTCACTCCCTTCCATCTTCAAGAGATTCCAATATAGATGTCTATTCTGAATACAAAGAAGACTCACTTTTTCTAATAATCATTCATTTGAAACTGTTCCTGTTAGTATGGCATGAGCATTGGTGAGCCAAACTTCGGTCCTCCATCCTCACTCCAAGTATTTTATTCAAAAATGAGTTTTAGCTAAGCTACACTAAACATGGTGCTGAAGATAAAGGTCTAGGGCCTTCACAACTCAACATAATCTTCTCACATTAATTTGGAGTTGCCCGCAGATACATTTCACTGTGCCATACTCTAGGACATTATTTACATATATCTGCATTTTCCTCCACACTGTATTGTTGTAAACTATAGGTTGTGTACTGAGAACATGACATAAAGGTATACTGGAAGTGCTGCATATGAATACTTTGTCGTTGGGGAAGGATTTAGGATACCATGCTTAGCATTCGTCCTGTGCTCATGGCCCACCTACACTCAATTTATGAGCAGTACAAAGACAGGTTATATCGTTTGTATACCTTATATGACTGTTGACTGAAACTAATCCTACTTCATGATCCGGTGATCGTATTTGTTTCCTCCTTACCAGAAGTTACATGAATGAATCATAGTCTAACGCGTATTGGTATACTTTCTATATCTCCACACACGTGTCTAATGCTTAATGTATATATGGACCTATTTTACTAAGGAAGACACGTGTCGTAAGTGCAACTTACACCCAAAATTAGTCGTAATTTACGTGCAGGTAACTTACACAAATTTAGAAAAAGGATGTACGATGAAACACAGAAAGGCTGAAGTCAACACAAAGAGCTCACATCAAAGCCGAACTTCTGTCAAAGTGGAAAGTTACGCAAATACGAAACATGTAAATTACATCAACAATACATAGAAATCAAAATCTCTGACAAATAACCATAAATTACACAACAACAACTACAATCACCATTAAGCCACCTGAGAGGTAAATGGCCACTCAACACCCAAAACAGGGACCGTAACACACCACAGTTTAACACAATCACTAAAACTTCAACACCATACATTGAAAAACACAAATATCCCCAGTTAGAACAAACAACACCATGCCAAAAAACACAAAGCACACCAAGAAACATAAAAAACCTAAATGCCAGACACACACAGCTGCAGACAATCCAGGACACCCACCGGCAACTCAAACCATACACTGATGCAAATCATCAAGCTAAACATGGAACCACATGACCCAATATAAAGTCACACAACGCCACGCCATGCTTTCCAGCACTGGAATCATATCCCAGGGAACTCACAATAGTGCTTACATGCAGGAATAGTGCAATTCTGCCACAGCTGCCACTGCCGCAACCCAGCCGAGAACGAGAAGGACACAGAGTGAGCCAGTCTTCCTCACCAGGTCTGCCCTCTTCTGGCATGGCTGACACAGAGGTTTACAGAAGGTATCGTTTCCCTCTGCATGTCATATTGGACATGTTGCAGGAGTGGGATGCTTATTTGCAACCCACCATTGCGTGTTCACATGCCAACGGGGCACATGTGAAGCTCCTGCCTGCTCTGCATTTCTTCACCACTTCTTGCTTTTTCCAAAGGACCAGTGGCATCACTGCTGCCAGGACATGCAGTCACATGCACTGCACCAGGCAGTTGCATACATTATATCACGTAGCCAATGCCTTATCCAGATGCCCTCAACCCAGAAGGAATAAAGTTAGGTGTGTTAATGACTCCAATCAAGCATTCCCACTAGGTCAGTGCCTTGTCTGGGATTGCTCAAGGGAAGCCCTTATTTATGTATTTTTATGACAAGTTATAATCTGGATGATGAACCCTTGTATCACACCCCTCTCTGAGAATTCCCCTGACCCCACTGAGCCAAGAAGTAGGTTTGTTTTGCAAATTGAAAAGGTTTATTTGAAAAATTAAACAATAGATATATATCACACTTTTATAATAAATTAATATTTGATATCACACTTAGACATATGACAGTGATCAACAATGGATGATGTTATACTAGCACACTGGTTTAATTACTTAGGAGTAGTATAGAGGATAAGGTAGCTGAGAATGCTTTATATGGTACAAGGAAATGCAAGGTGGAAAAGAAGCAACACAGGAATAAACATGATATGATTTCAGCAAAAGGTACTAGAATCACTTTTCCCCTTTTGGCAACTCAACCCCCCCCCCTTATGCAATAGAAGATGGAAGAGAGAGCACACAGTTCTCAGGAATACAATCACAGTACAATACAAATTCAGTTCCCCCCTAGCAAGCCTAGAGAAACAGGGAGGATTTTAAACACAGGCAAAGTACTTTAAAGGTGGTATGCAAAGAAGGGAAAAATATGCTAAAGATTATTTTAATTCCCTATAAGAGATTCAGGGTGGGTGAGAGCTACTTTAAATTAGTTCAGGATCACTTTAGCAATGCTCTATGAATGATTGTCAGGTTGCAAACGAATTTCAGCAAAGGAAAGCAAGGAGCTGCTATTTTGACACGTGAAGAAATTTGAGCCAAATTGCAAATCGTGGCACTTTTTCCGATTGCGTCGAGCTCGATTACTTTAAAAAGTATAATGAATAGAAAGTTCAGGGTTTGTTGGAAATCCCAGAGTCTTAGCTTTAAAATGAAAGTTAAATCTCGCTTCTATCTCAAACGGTTCAAGAGATACGGACGATTTTGTGGAGGTAGATTCTCGAAATTAAAATAAAGCTCAGAATGACAAATGACAGTTTTGCAGCTTCAGAATAGCAGAATGACACGATTTCTAGGATGCAGTTCTCAATAGGTTAAAATAGTTTGAATTAGATTATATTAAACTAAGAGATTGGGTTTTGCACAGTTCTGGCTGAGTACTCACACTATATTTGGGACAGGAATGCGACTTTGTCACAGATCGGGTCAGGATTGGCTGCGGTTGTCTCGCCACTTGGTACTGGTTCTGCACACAGCGATCTGGGTCAGCTTGGCTCTGCTGGTCTGGTCTGGCACTCGGCACTGTACGGATCTCTGGACCTCTGGTCTCTCTGGATACAGCACTGCTTTCTGGGTCTGCTACCGGTTCTGGCAAAAGTTCTTGGCAAAAAATTCAAACAGCTCGCCCGGGTGTGAATAGTTTGGTTAGGTTTTGAGGCCTGCTGAAGAGAACTCAGCTTGTGGGTTAGGCCTTTGCTTTAAGTTCTGGAGTCAGAGTTCTAAGTTCTAATCTCTGTCTTGCTGGAGTCAGTCCGGATCTCTGGATGGGAAGTCGTCTGTCAGCGTGCTCCGCAAGGAAATGGAAATTGAATGTCCCTACCTGTCCTGCACAGTCTCCTTTTATGTGTTTAGAAAGTGGGTGGGTCGGCTCATTCTGCATGCCGAACCCTCTCAACTTATCATTGGCCAGTTCCTCCTCTCTCCCTTGATTGGGGGAACTGAGTTGTGAGTCAGGGTGATGCTGCCATTTACAATCTATTGAAGAAACGCCCCTTTGCTTTTGCTTTAGAATTAATTCTCATAGCCAAACATATTTTGACAAACGCACAAGTGGTTGACATTACATGTACAGATTGCAAATGACTTAAGGTACATTCTGGCCCAACTCTGATCTTCCTGGGGCTTGCATTCAAAAATGGCAACTCATTTTCGTTTTTAGTTGGTTTACCAATGTTAAATCTTTACCAAAAATTACACAAATGTACACCCCCCTTCTACACGTATTCCAGTAATTTACTAGGTCTCTAGCATAAGCACAGTGTCTGCAGTATTAATAATTAGCGGGGTTCGGTCCTAGAGCATCGTACGGAATTGAGTTTAGACTCAAATTGTAGGTACATTTTCCATTTTGTGGACCCCCAAATTGCACATTTCTGTGAGCTTAATACAAGATTTTATAAGCAATGTAATCAAACATACATTTGCTGCAATATGAATTCACACTCCAGTCTGGCCCGCCCCTAGGAACTGGGAGAGTCAGGGATCACATGTCTCTCCTACCAGGCAGAGCTCTGTTTACAGTCAACACCCAAATCAGCATATCCTATTCAATGGAAAGAGTCTATTGTGTCGGCTGAGGTCAGCAGGCCAGGGGGCCACTCTGCATTTGATTAGCATGTCCATGTGATCTCCTGGGCTGTTGCTGGTAAGGGCTGGTGTGAATGCTTCACATGGATAGAGGCCGTTTGACCTGTTAATTGAATCAGCCTGCCCCCTGGAAACAAACCTTTGAAGTCCCAGTTAGCTCAGGATCCTCTTGCATTCCTGAGATACAGTTCTACTGTCAGAGTTTAGACCGCAAGCCGGCTTGTGTCCAAAACTGGTACTGCACCCATTTTTTTAGGAGTTGTCTTGAATTAATGCATTTCAAAAAGGGGATTTTGCTTGATAGTATATGTTCCTTGCTTAACATTGTTTTGATGGGAATCGTTACAGTAGAATAAAGTAGAACACTGAACCAGGGTTGAATTTTTGTTTGGTGGTTTCGTGCCCATGATTTTAGCAAATTTTTGACATCAAGGAAATGAATTCCCAACAGTTCTGGGTTGCTTTTGGCAATCAGCATTGCCATTCTCAATGGTTTCAGGCTACTGTGTGTGTAGCCCAATGGTGGTTTTAGGCAGTGCCCTCCTGTGCTCACAAACATAGGCAAAATGGGTGGCAGCTTATTCTTCATGTTTTCCCTGTGGACTTTCTGGGGAGTTCTAGCCATCATAATGTTTTCAATGCCAGTAATGCACAGTTTTGTGGTAGGGCTTGGATGCATGGGTAAAAACATCCCACAGGCGGAACGTGGATTCTACGCAACGTAGATTCCCCCGGGTCATCAGTACCATTGACTGCTAAATGTAGCACTATGTCCCCCCCGTGCCAATGCGTACATGTAACATAACCGGCACGCAGGCATTCCATGAACACACAGCAGAAATATGGACCATATGAGCAAGCAGCTCATCATTTAGCACTTTATTCACCAGGTGGACCACCCAGCCTCTACACTAGAGGCTTTCGTGATTACGGATGGAGTAGTTGGCAGAGTGTGGCATATGCCTTGCCCGGTCGGGGCTTTTGTCGGCTTTTCCATTTGTGTACCAGGCCCCTTTTTCTTACAAGAGAGGGGGTATTATCTTGCACCCCTGTGCTACACGGTGCCCTTGGGCACTCCTCTCAGTCTTCTCATGCGGTGAGATTTGAGACACGCCCCTTAGCTTTGGCGGCAGCACATTTTCCGCCGCAATCAGGGGATAATTGCTTGACGTGTTTCCTGGCCTTTGAGTGAAAGTGGTCTCCGCCCCCTCAGTAAGTGCGTTGAAGACACTATGGATCGTCTCAACCAATGGAAACATACACTATCCCATGCACATAACAGTACTTTAGAGGAGTCGCGGGTCATGTGACTCCATACTTCCGGACCCAGGCACGTCGGGATCCTGACCGTGCAGAACTAAGCACCACCTCCGGGTAAGTGACCAGCTAGCTAACGGAGTGTCCCGGAACATGACCGGGATATAGATAGCTGATTAAGGGAGAGAACTCCGAAGATTTGGACATTGCGTCCCCCTTTTCCTATCTTGATTGGCTTTTCATCCAGTTTCTTTCTCTTATCTCCCAGTTCACCCTGGCATGCCGTTACTTTGAGCAGTGCATTTCAGCCTTAACCAACAGCCGCTGCACAACTGACTTTTTACATTGATCTGCATTTGGCGACTGTGATACTCTACCCTTTCACATGCGGCAGCCAGAATAGTTGCAACTATGACAGAAGCACGTGAAGGAGACAGCAACAATAGCCGATAAGGTACACATTTTATATCTTTGACAGAGCATGATACGGTCTACAGGCTGGAATAGTGACACTAAGTTGAATGAAAGAACCAACAGCAGCATACTGACCGCCCTGTTTTACATTGTGTTCCAGAGTAGCTCCCACAGGGCAGTTGCGGTCTCCCTTCATACAGTGAAATCCACCAGTTCTCTGCACAGTATTATTGGACTAGAGGCTGGTGATTTCTCAGCTCCCACATGTACCGTCTGAAATATTAAAAACTGTGACCAGATTGGCGCAGGGTAGGAGATTTGTCCTTGAGCCATTTGAGCACACGTATTACCAAGTGCCCACTTCCAAAAAGACACACAGGCTCCTTCATTTCATCTTGGGGACCATCAGAATGTCAGTAGCTCTATACTAATCCTTCGGGGCTCTTATAGCCATTGCAGGTGACTAGGCACCTTCTCTATTTTCCTTGGTCCGTTTGGGTTTTGCTTTGCCCTTTTTCTTGTGATGTTACCTATTACTGCATGTCCTTAGGGCCACTTAGGTGCCCTCTTTTGAATTGGCGCGTCACTTTGTCGGGCTACATAAACATTGTGTCGATTTTCAGACATATATGAATTAGACAAATGGATATTTACCCCATTGTCTTTCTCTATTGTTTTCAGGTGATACACAGTGTTACCAGTAGCCATGTTTTGGACACACCATCTACCTTATACTGACCATTAAAGGATTATGAAGTGTTCCTTTTAGCACTTTTCAGAGTGCCCATTGCAAATTCAGATTGCTTCCCGTATTGACAGGACTACGCCCTGTCTGGTTTAGCAGGTTTTGCACATTGTTCATTACAGTGCACATTATGTTGTTTCCCTTTGACACTCCCTGACGAATTTCGTTGCACCATCTGCACTTTACCTTCTGGAAAGAAACATGTTGGAGATATTTGTTTGTATGTGGATGAATGAGTGATGGAGAGTTTGAAAGGAGTGTTGGATTTAGTTTACATGCGTATTTGCACAGCACATGACACTTTCATGACACCACTGACAATTTAGGGCAATCGATTTACAACCCTTGACCTATCTATTTAAAGTCTGTAACAAATTTGCACTCTCTTTATCGACTCAAGTTTGTGTTTTTTTAACATTTGTGTATAACCATTCCAAGATTTTTTATTATTGTGACCATTTGTGGTGCTAGATTTTTTGTATATGAATAAAATTGTTTATGTGGAGTTATACCTGTTTGTGCTTCATAATTTAATGCACTGGAAGCACTAACCAATTGTGAACGTCTCTGGTTTCCCTTTGGTCATCACCTGGCAAAAACAGTATTGGTAGCTCATCTAACCTTTGTGTGTGTACTTAAAGGTGAATAACTTTAATGAGGGTCAGTTAGCAGTGGGCAGTCCCACTCCCTCCACCTCCTGTTGTGTTTAATATTCCATCAACACACAACTGGCATGCGATGCGGGTGGCCTCTTCATGAATGTGTGTCAACTTCCTGGGCTCTGTCCACAACAGACAAATCATCTGGTGCTTCAGCCAGACACTACGGGGACATGTGGCTGATTGGTTAGTTCACTCATTCCCACCACGTTTCACTACACAAATAAATCCTTACATCCACGGATTGGTACACAGACACATTAACATTGCAACATGTGCCGTCATCATTGGGTACACACTAAAGCAACAAGCAAGCCTCCAAAACCACACACAAAGAAACACCCAATGCGCACTGACACCATTCATGTTCTTCTTCATGCAGGTGGTGCCAGTTATCCATTGCAACCCTAGCTCATGACACCAGACAGGGGGCCTGCCAGTCCACAATTGTAAGGGTACAATACTGCACAGAGGACCAAAAGGGCCATCAATGAGTGGTACACAAGCATACTGAAGTCATGATTCAGATGCCTAGATCATTTGGGAGATGTGCCCCTTTAAAGGCCACACGTCATGTGCAACATCACACATGCCTGTTGCATCCTGCATAACTTGGAAGTGTGCAAAGACGTACATGCAGACCTAGTACCTGACCTCAGGTCAGAGCTACGCACAAGCCCCCAACCCCAGGGGAGGCCAGTGTGAGCGCATTGCTAATGAGGGAGCAGCTGGTCAAAAATGCCTTCACATGAGCATGCATGCTCCGGAAAGGAACAGTGACCCCACATGGGTCGCTGTCCTTGATCAAAGCATGACAAGAGCCAGGCATGGCCTGCACACAGTCACCGGCCAGTGACACCCATGTTAACACATGTGGCCATGCCAACACATAGGAAACATGCACGCCTCCACACACGCAGCCTCCTACTGCACAAAAAAGCCTTGGACACAAACATACAACCATTTTGAAATGACAGTACTGGACATTTACAGAATCCCATCAAGGATGAGTATGGAGGAACTGAGGAACAACACAACTCCATTGCACATAGCAGCACTCAAACAACCATGTAAAGCCTGTTTTTTCGGATCCGCCTCAGAAACATGAGGCCAATAAATTTCCTGCTGTGATGCAGTTAAATGCACTCCCTGAACCCTTCAACCACTTCAAATTGCCACCTCCCCTGACTCCTTCCTCTTCTGCCCCCCTCTAGCTCTACTTACCTGCAGCTTCCTTGTCTCTCTCCTACTCTGGGAACACTGAGTGTTCCCTGTACTTCCACCATTTCTGCAACAACCACCATCGAAAGGGAGAAGCAGCTATGCATAGTTCCTTTTTCCCTTGTCCATGTGGTCATCATGTTTTGTAGTTTTTATTTAGTTGAGAAGCAACAACAATTCTGGGATGATAATAGCAACAAACCCCTCCAGGCGGGGCATCGCTGGGTCTGGTAATTCCCCGGGTTCATGCAGTAATGTACCCAGCTGTCAGAGTTTATTGCTTAAAAAATATGGATTTATCATTGTATCACACGCATGAATCTGTGTTATTCAATATTGTTTTATTCATGTTGTTTGGAGAGCTTCAGGGAAAATGGGAAGGCACAGAGTGATAGTATGTCAGTATTTATGGTGGTAGGTCAGAAGAAGGAGACCGACCAGGGTTTGTCATTTCAAGAGGTGTTTATCATAAATAATAAGAAAATGCCTAACTTTCTTTACTTTAAGGGTTTCCCTACCTAACACAACTGAACTAAGGTGCTCGTTGTCTGTTTTGAAGTCCAAAGTAAAAGTCTGTCCTCTGTCCAAAACCAATCTTCACTGTCCCTTCCGCTTATCCTAAATAACTAAGGACCAGGAGAATGACTCCCTTCACCTTGGATTGCTTTCCAGTAAGTACTTCTCAGTACAGGATCTTCAAATAGCTTTTAGCAATTTTTTGCACCAATTCATTTAATTATCTTAGGGGACTTCTCCCCGTTTCATTATGTATTTCTCTAGGCCTTTTCAAGTCTCTCTCTCTAGGCCCTCTGGCACATGAATATACTTTTACTCTGTTACTCTCAAATGTAGTTGACAGTTTCTCTTTTTCTGACAGCAGTTTCATCAGTTGTAAACCCTCTCTTTTATCACTTGTTAAAATCTGTTGCGTTTTTGTCTCCTCACTGGGATCCGTGTGATGTACCCAGTGACCAGGATCACTCCTTTTATGATTTTTCCATTCACTTGGACAAGTAGGCTGAGTCCCTGAATAATTCTCAATCTTCATAGAATGTAACCATTCACTCGGTCGAATAGGCTGAGTCCAGGAAGGATTCTCACTCTTCTTAGTACACAAACATTCAGTGGGATGATTAGGCTGATTTCAATCGTTATATTTGTTTTCTTACTCTGACGAATATGATTGTGCTATTCGTTATTGTGTCTTGTTCCACAGGTCTCCCATTCTCCCGATTATCTCCAATGCAATAGTGTTGCGTTACCAGGTCTGCACTCACTGTCAGAGTCTCACTGTGGTTCGTCAGGACAGCTGTAATGCTCACTCCTTCTTCTTCTGACACACTTCAGTTTCATCCTCTCTATGTGATTTCGGCTTTGGAAGAGGTTTCCACTCCTTTTTCCTTCGCAGCCACCACTTCTCTGTTGTGGTTCCCTCCTGGGGCCTTCGTCAGGTAGATAGACTGTAATCGTTACTTGCTGTACCTCGGGCACTTACCAACCACAGCTTCTATTCAGCTTTTCTTGAGCATGCCTTCTGGGACTGTTATCTGACCGGTAGACTCTCTCGGGTTTGCCCTGTAAATAGTGCAACTCAGGCACTTCCTCCTTCCAGCTGCTTGCCTGAATGGGAAACAGCATTCTCTCTGGGTTACCAGCATTCCTTGTCCAACTGGTTTGAAACTCGTGGGTCTCTCTCCTTCATTCTTTTGCTCGTCCCACTTGGATGGTGCTGCTCAGAGGCTTCCCCAGTTTCTCCTGGCAGTCTTTTCTTTGTATCAGAGTTATACTCATTATAACTCCTTTGGGTATCTTCATCCCGGTACCTAACAGTAACTTATTCTTTATCACTGCTGGGTTTTGACTTGTCTCTGTATTGGACACATATTCATCATCTGCAAAGATATCACGATAGCAGATGGTAGAGGAATCTGTTTTTCTGTTAAATGGTACAGTCTTATCAGACTTTTGAGTGAGATGGAAAGGGAACTCCTCACTGAAACGAGGGTGTCCTTGTCCTCAAGGGGGAGTCTCTCCCAGTGAGGTCCTGCTTGAAGCCACCCCCAGGGGGAATGTTGTGTAGCAGGCTCAACTCCCAAGCATCATAAAGAAAGGTTCCTCTCAGGGTAGAAATGCCTGAATCCCGGAATTCGTCACATACCCTTTCCTTATGATTTTTGGTTTCTTCTTTTTCTTCTTCTTCACAGATCGTAAATCTGCAAAGAAAATACACTTTTCCTTGCTCTTTCCCCTTTTTGTGCTCAATGGCTCTGCATTTTTGAGTTTGTCTATCAGACAGGTAGTGGTGATAGAATAAATGGAGATAAACCTACAGTCATATCCCGTAAATCCCAGGAAGGAACAGAGCTCTGTTTTGGTCATCGGAGAGTGAGTATGTTTCATAGCTTTGACTTTTTCTAGTTGGGGTTGTCCTAACCTGTCATCTATGAAGAACCCTAAGTACTTAAAGGCGAATTATGCCAGATGACATTTCTTCAGATTTGCATAAACCCAGCCTTTTTAGAGCCCTATCTCGTCTAGGTGAACGAGATGTTCTTCCCAGGTTGTGCTATAAATTAAGATGTAATCAGGGGATGCACCACAAAAATGGAAAAAGAGTCACAATACTCAGTCTAGCAGATGCTGGAAAGTGGCTGTTGCCCTGTTTAACCCGAATGGTAACACCTTAAATTGAAATAATCCCAGGGGAGTGGAAAAAGCTATTTCCCCCCCTATAAAGAGGGTTTAACGGGACCTGCCAATAGCCTTTAGTGAGATCACTCGTGAAGATGTATCATGCCTGACCTAGCTTGTCAATTAAATCATCAATTCTAGCCATTGGATAATTATCAAACTGTGAAATGGAATTCAGTTTTCTAAAATCGATGCAAAACCTCCACAATGGATCAGGTTTTTTTTACCAAGACTATTGGCGAGGACCAAGGACTCTATGAAGGCTCGATGATGTCAGACTCTTGCATATTTTCCACTTCCCAGAGGATTATTTTGTTTCATGAATCAGGAATCCTGTAGGGTTTTAAGTTGACCATCTTCAATTTGGGAGTTCTGATGACATGTACAAAAGACATTGAGGAATTGACGTAAAAGACCTTTAATGTCTTCTTGTTGGTCAGGGGTTAACTCCGAAGAAATTAGATTGGTCCTGACCCACCTCTTTAAGTAACGTGGCCATTACTATGGAAGCATTTTTAGTAGGGTTTACCCTCCGATCTTTTAACAAGCTGATGTGCTATAACTGGTTTTCTGCATCTTGTTGGGTTGAGAGACCAAAAAATGACAGGGACCTTTTAAATGTTTTGTTTTAGGGTCTGAACCATTTTTATAGCATTTATTGGTCAGGGGTGGGTAATAGGACTAATAATTTCTGACCCACTGAGAATAAGCGGGGAGCAGCCTTTTTGTCATCTTGGGCTTTTTGAGTACCCTGAGCCTGTTCTAGAATTTTTTTTACTACCTGGTGATGGACTATTTGGGAAATTGGTAGGGCGGCTTCTTCCCATTCTTCTCATGTTTCCCTTAGGAGGTCGAGTACATATCAAGGTTCCCTGCCGTAAGGGAGCTCGAATTGGGAACATCCCAAAGAAGCCTGAGGGGACTTCATCATTGCAAAAGAGCCCAAGGGATCATTGTCTCCCAGCTCTTGCCATCGGCTTCTACCAATTTCTTTAGGATCTTGTTCAAGGTCTGGTTGAAGCATTCAACAAGTCCATTAGTTTGTGGATGATAGACTGATGTTCTTAACGTCTTAATTTGCGTATTTCTTTCACCTCAGATATAATGCGAGGCATGAAGGTTGTTCCTTCATCTGTTAATTTAGGGACCACACTCAATACAGGAAGGGAATGAGCTGTTTTCAAATCTGTTGGCTCATATTGTTTTGGAGGGCAAACGATTCAGGGTACTATGACCAGGATGAATTTGTCCCTAGCTTAGCTGGATCATGTGGCCCGATGATATCCATGCCACTACAAGAGAAGGAAACTTCAGTAATGGGGAGTGGTTGTAGGGGTACTGATTGTATAGGTTCATTTGCAGATTTTTGGCAGATGAAAATGGTTATCACAAAATTCTTGACATCTGTGTATATTCTAGGCCAATAAAATGTTGGTATAACCTGGTTCTGGGTTTAGTTTCCCCTTTGTGCCCAGCTGTTAAGGTAGAGTTTGCAAATTGCAACACTACCCTCCTGTGACTCAGAGGAATCACTATCTGCGTTCTTGGAGTGCAATCTGGTGTTACATCCCCTTGCTAGAGAATAACCCCTTTAGAAAAAAGAAGCGACTGATCTGAGCCAATCTTTCTGTGTCTGTTAAAATTGGATAATTATGTTGGGTGAAAGGTACGTCGGGAAAGAGTTCCACTTCCATTACCTGTGGGACTGGCTTCTCCTTTTGCTTTTTTTCTGCCTATTCAAATCTTTGAGTGACCCTTTCTATCTCTTTTTGTTCTTGAACTTCTTGGGGGACAGGAAATATAGTTTTTTTCTAGAATTCCCTGCGCTATTCTCTCCCCTTCATTGACATTATATGGTTGACTCCCATGGTTGTGTACTAAGATCTTTACATCCCATCTATAGTCAGGGTCAATCACTCTAGCCATGATGTCTAAACCATACCTCCACGCCAGCCCAGACTTGGAAGCCAGTTTAATGTATGGGACTGTTATCGGACTGGCAGATTCTCCTGTGTCTTCCCCATGAATAGTGCAACTCAGGTACTTCCTCATTCCAGCTGCTCACCTATGATCCTCACATTTTTATGATGCTGCTCTGGGGCTTCCCCAGTTTCTCGTGGCAGTCCTTTCTTTGCATCAGAGTTATACTCGTTATAGCACCTTTGGGTTCCTTCGTCTCAGTACCTAACAGGTACTTATTATTTATCACTCCTGGGTTTTTATTTGTCTCAGTATTGGGCAGGTATTTATCTTCTGCAAAGATATCACAATAGCAGATGCAGGAGGATTCTGTTTAACTGCTATGGTCATATCACATGTATGACTGAGATGAAAAGGGAGTTCCTCATCGTAACGTCCTTGTTCCCAAGGGGGGAGTATTTCCCTCTGAGGTCCCGCTTGCTGCCACCTCTAGGGGGAATGTTGTGTAGTGGGCTCACCTAATTGGCCTCATCAGGAAAGGCACCCCTCTATGGAGAAGTGACTGAACCTGCGATTTATCACAGTATATATCAGGCCATTTTAAAAATAATCCTAGTGTCACATCTGCAATTATCTTTTGGTATAAGGGAGCTAAAAAATGACACACTAAAGGGAATGTGCCTCTTCCACAGAGGGTATGGAATACAACAATCCTGCAAAACAATGTGAAGTCTGTGTCTACTTTTACGCTAACCTGCCTTATGAAATAAGTACAGAGTTATGCTCCATTACGCCATCGGTATATGAGGGCAGTAACAGAACCATGAACATGCTCAGAGCACAGATTGTGCATACCCTCTCGTTTTCCACCCTCCTAAAGCCCATGCAGTACTCTGGCCCAATCAAAATTGGACGTTTGTTAAGTTCTTTGAATTTGACGGATCTTGGATATCAATCTACATAGACTTGAGCTAAAGATTTGGCATCACCATTTATAATATGGGGCATCACAGGCCATTTGTTTAGGTCACTGACTGCTTAAAAAAAAAAAAAAATATATATATATATATATATATATATTCGGAACACACAGAACCTTAAAAATAAACTACAGGCAGCTCTCCAGTATCTCTCCAGTGTTGCAGTTGATGGAAAAAGCACTGCCCAGCGGCAAGGTTTTGGCTGAGGTATATTTAGGTACAGTGACATCAAGGATGTTTTAATGCTTATCTATAATTCTGTGGGCTTCAAAGTTACAGAGTCAGTTGTAAAGTTGTTTGGATGCTTGTTGTTTGCTAAGTCAGAATCCCACCTCCTACAAGGCCTTTTTTTTAATTGACATTGAATTAACGAGGGTTAATCTTAAGTACACTTTTTATGCATGAATGTTCCTCGTGGCTTGCTGAATGGAGTGATATGCCACAGCAGGTGCACAACGCTTGCAAATTTGAAATAATCAGTCCATGGACCAACATGCACAGTTTTGTTGCCCTTTGACATCCAACAGATGTTTGGTTCCCTCTTGTCAAACAATCACACTTGATTAACTACTACAAAACATTTTAAACAAGCATTCACAATACCAACAATGTGGGCTTTTGTGGAGTATCTGGGCATCTGCTAGCAGTGCCTGGCAAAAGCTTAAACCTTATGCACTAGCCAAACATGTTTGCTTTGCCAATGCTCGTTTTTAACAGGACTTTAGTGAAGTACAGGCAGAGTGCTTATCAATCGAGTGGCTGAAGGCAGGCTGGTTAGACATTTTTATTGCCGTAGTAGATTGTGAACTATGAAGACACAGCAATGTCATCAATGGTGGAAAAGGTGAGAGGTCAATTAGGACACGCTGGTCTCAGTTGCGAAATAAGTACAAACTATGGTACTGGTAAGGTAATCCCTGTCCAAGGTAAACGTATTATTGATTAGGGAAAGCCCCAGACCCTGTAACAAGGAAAAAACGCTGGTTTGCAAATATTCTTCTAAGTGCAATGCATTCACTAACCTTAAAATTCCTCCAAATGCAACACACTGATTAACTTCATAATTCGCCTAAGTGTGATACACTGCCTACCTTCAAATTTGTCTAAGTGTGGTGTTTTTGCTACCCTCATAAATCTACTGTGTGCGACGAATTGGCCGTACATGTATCTATGAGCAACACATGATGCAAGTCTGTTTACTATAACTGCCATCACTGGACACTGGGGAAGCTTGCAAGTGTTATGCAAATCAGTGTATTAAAACTGGCATCACTGGGGAAGCTTTCAAGGTGATGGATGCTGCCACAGGGCACAAAGGAAGCTTGAACGGTGAATCATACCACTGCCCTGAAACTATCAAGTCTCGTTCTTGACAGTTCTATTGTATATTTGAACATGATTGTTTAAATAGTGAATTCTGTTTTTTATTTTGTTTTTTCTGCAAATGGTGAGGAACCAAAATAAATTATTTATCTATCTATCTGGAACTAGCATCAATGAACGGAGGGGAATTTTGCAAGGTGATGCAAGGCAGTGTACTAAAACTGGCAACACTGGTCACTGGGAAAGCTTTCTCAGTGATGGATACTGTCATCATGGGGCAACGGGGAAGCTTGCCCTTCAGTGAAGTTGGTGTACTATAAGTGACATCACCGGGGAAGCTTGCAGGGTGACACATGCTAATGTTGTATTGCCGTCTTCACTGGGCAAGGAAAAGTATGGGAAGCCGTTCAGGTCAAAATTACACCTTTGAGAATGTGACATATGAAATGAATACAACATGCATTGAAATGAGTAAGGCATACATTGAGCTGACTATAATATGTATCGAAATGAGTATAACATTTATTGAAATGAGTACGACATGTATTGAAATGAGTATGACATACACTGAAATTCAGTGGATAAGACATGCATTGAAATGAATGTGACACATGTTGAAGTGAATACAATAGTCAATGGAATGAATATGACACCCATTGAAATGAAAATGACACGTTGAAATAAATATGGCACACGTTGAAGTGAATAGGACATGCAATGGAATGAATATGACACCCATTGAAATGAATATGACACACCTTAAAGTGACTATAACATGCATTGTAATGAATAAGACATGCATTGAAATGAGAAGGACATGCATTGAAATAAATATGACATCCACTGAACTGAATATGGCACACGTTTAGTGAACATGACACACTTTGAAGTGAATAGGACATGCAATGGAATGAATATGACACCCATAGAAATGAAAATGACACACGTTGAAATAAATATGGCATGCATTTAAGTGAATAGGACATGCAATGGAATGAATATGACACCCATTGAAATGAAAATGACACACGATGAAATAAATATGACACGCGTTGAAGTGAATAGGACATGCAATGGAATGAATATGCCACCCATTGAAATGAATATGACACACATTGAAGTGAATATAACATGCATTGGAATGAATAAGACATGCAGTGAAATGAATAGGACATGCATTGAAATAAATATGACACCCAGTGAAATGAATATGACAAACGTTGAAGTGAATAGACATGCAATGGAATGAATATGACAGCCATTGAAATTAATATGACACACGTTGAAGTCAATAGGACATACAATGGAATGAATATGACACCCATTGAAATGAATATACCATGCATTGGAATGAATGAGACATGCATTGAAATAAATATGACACCCATTGAAATGAATATGACGCATGTTGAAGTGAATAGGACATGCAATGGATTGAATATGAAACTCATTCAAATGAATATGACACATATTGAAGTGAATGTAATATATATTAAAATGAATATAAAATCCATTTGAATGAATAAGAGATTACCTCCATGTCCCTCTTCCTCTTCCCAGTACCTACCTTTGAGTACCTTCCATGCTCACTGGAACTCTTTTCTTTTCAAGCTGGCCTCCTCCAATTGGAAGGAGTTGGCAGGTGTTATAAGGACTGGTCTTTAGGTCTTCGATCCAGGGGAAGGATGTTCTGGAACGGACAGACAACCCCTCAGCTTTGGCTTACATCGACCATCAGGGCGTACAGGGTCCCGCTCTCTGGAGGATCTGCCATTGTCCATTTGGACCTGGGCCGCGGCACAACTGGACTTCTTGAGAGTGGTCCATATCCAGGGGGTGGACAATGTGACTGCGGACCAGCTCAGCAGGGTGTTTCCGGTCTCAGGGGAGATATCTCTTCATCCCAAGGTTTTTCAGGAGGTGTGTCGGTTGTTCGGGCATCCCTGGATGGACCTATTTGCACCCCCCTGCAAATCTCAACTTTCATAGTTTTGCTTGATGACTCTGCCCCCCCGAGCGTCAAGTTGTTGTAATGTTGCATAATGAGCTATGATTGAATGTATGTCTCATATCGGGGCTTGTCGATATTATGTTAAGTGTTTCAAGTTCGGCTATTAGAAGACTATGCTGTGGGTGGTCGGTGGGTAATTTAATTAACAGAATAGTGTACTTTTTAATCTGTACAGTGTTTTAAAGCACACATCTCAACCTTGCTTACCTCTTTTGACTTGAAGTAACTGAAGTACTGTGATAGAATATTATGCCATATCAGGACACATATTTATTAGATGGGGTCATTTAATGGAAGTAGGAATGGTAGTACTAGAATGAAAAAATAAAGAGTAAGTGGGGACATGTATATCAGTAATCATGAGCTACTAGGGAAAGGAAGAGTCAATTGGGAGTAAAGTTATTCTAGTTATCAGCTTAATGATTTTAGCAGAAAAGAAATATCTACACATTTGTGGGTGAGCTTCAGGCAATGACAAACCCTGCTACTTCTATTATTAAAAACCTCTTTTTTACATGTGACAGTAGTACTAAAACACATTTTATATAGTGAATACCAACAAGTTAATTGTATGATTTTACTCTGTACAACAACAAACACACTTACACATCACATTAATTAGAAATAACATATTATCTATACTTGTGAAAACATGAACAACTTTGAAATTACAAAGAACATCCCGTCTAGCTAAACACTTACATGTTAAATACCACATGATATCAACAAGATGTTCCCACCCTGCCTGAGACTGGGTGATCTGATCCCCACTGATCCTCCAAGGTTGCTTGTAGATCCCTTGCTGACAAATTGCCCACCTTCATCCTCCCTTATATTTTTCAGAAAAAATATAAATCTGCAATAGCTGTCAATGGACCTCATTACAAGTATTGTGGAAAGTGATTAAATTGGGAGTAACTGAGTTACTACCAATGTTACCACTGTGCCAAATTATAAGCTTGGGGCTGGAGAGGAGGATTGGCCTCCAGGAAAATCTTGGAGGTAAATTCTGCCATTCACTGTCAAAAAATCAGCAGATTCGCAGGAATTGCCACCACAGTAATTCCACTAACAGTGCAAAACAGAAAATCACTTAACATTAACTGTAGATACATTTCCATTGGACGAATAAGAAAGTTTTGTTTAAGGTAATCAACATACAATTGGACCCATCCAAACTGGAAATTTGGGGACAAATATTTACACGATTCAAAAGTTATTAAGAAAACAATGAAAGCTGTTTTAAGCCTACTCTCATTAATTTTCCCATAGAGAAAAAGGTCTCACTATAAACACCTGTAGCGTGAAATACGTCTGATGGAATTGCACTTAGAAGGAAGCGCAGAGCAACGCAGATATGCCATTTTTGCTTTGGTGTAAATCTATACAGTAGATTTGAAATAATTGAACAGAGAAGAGGCTCCCCTGGTTACAAAAATGAGAAAAAGGTTTCACATATCTGTCATTGTGCATTGCAACAACTGAGGCTTTTCAGAAATTAAAAACCTCCATCTGGATTTTTCAGCAAAGCGAGACATTTTCACAGAAATCGTGAGGTAAAATCAAAATAAAATGGTGGTCATTTTGCAGTAAATTGACACGAACAAATGGAAAGTCCCAAAAACACTTTTTAAAATGCATGCTTTAATGCCATGTGGGTCATTTTGCGAAGAAATGTTAATTGCTTGCAAGGGACCATCAACATTAGCAGATATGTGATGTTTCATCCCTGCTTGCAATTGTAACCATTACAAAATAGAGTTAAAAAATGAATGGTAAAAACAGGCAAAATTGTCTTTACTCTTCATTTTTATTCGCCCTTTTTAATAAAATGTAAAATGTTGCCTACAGATTCTGCTTTGTAGATTGCATTTACAATTAATTCCCATGAAATGTGCATGATTTTCGCCTAAAATGAAGATAAAACCAAAGTGCATTGACTTTTCCCAAATTTCTATTGCTAATAACTTTTATTATTATTATTATTATTATTATTATTATTATTATTATTGTACCAGCCATACCCACAGCATTGCCCGTGTCTGTAGATGACATGCACATGGGGGACTGCTATAGCCCTGTGTATGTTATATTGTGTCCTAACTGACTAATTTTGAAAAATTGCAAAATATTAAATCTCCCGGAAATGCCTATACTGATACCACAATGCCTTACCCCACTCCACCCCTGTGCAGAGCGAATGGGTGGGGATGGTCAAATGTCACTGTCACCAGTACACCCAGACTGGTATGCTGATCTGAGGCCAACATTTCAGCACACCACTGTTGTAGGGCTGGAGCCAACAATCATAAAATCAGCAATCTTCTGAAATCGCATATACTAATAGCACATGGCCAGACTCTGCCCTATACAGGGAGAATGGGTGGAGTTGGTCAAATGTAACTATTGCCAGGACACCCCAGATTGATATGCCGAATCTAGTGCAAAAAATAAGCCCACCAACTGTTATGACACTGGAGCCAACCCAGAACATACAAACACACTTTCCAAAATATTTATAAATATTTATTGAGAACGAATTTAGTTTCGAGAATCAACAGCGCGCTATACAGAATTATACACCAATACAGATACATAACAGAGTGCTTTGCAGAGGAGTGTATCTTTACAGATGCATAACCGAGCGCTTTTCAGTGATAATGTTAAGGAGAATTCTCAGAAATGTGCCAATTCCCTCTACCTTCGAGAGCCCCAGCAGCTTTGCTGGATTTTGAGGACTTGATTTTTTTACCTGGAGAGAGTGAGACACTTTTTCCCACTCTCTCATGTATTTTAATGTGATTTTTGTACTCTGTGGTTCTTTTGGTTGTGGGGTCTGACAAACTCCATAGGCATCATCTTTTACATTGTGGCACACAGCACCTTTAGTGCAGTGACACAGGGAAGTCTCTGAGATTTCGCCAAGGTTTAAGTACCTTCTCTGGGATAAACTACTGTTTCCCAGAGCAGTAAAGTGAAATTGACTTTACTTACATTTGTAACTTTCTAGACCCATCACACGCTATCTTACAACCGGGTGTCACATCAGTAAGACATCCAGCGTTTGCAATGTCATTAGTTGCAGCAGAGGGGAAAATGGCCGACTGGAGAATGTGCGAATTGGACACACTCCATCCGCGGCACGAACAAGGAAAATACTGCCAGCTCCAGTCGGCCATTTTGCCCTCTGATGGAACTTATGACATTGCAAACGCTGGATGTCTTACTGATGTGACAACAGTCTGCAGTCCACCCTGTGCCCATTTACATCCTGTTTGCCTGGTTGCTGAATATTTCCACACCGCCTGGCTTTTGCAATGTGTATTTTATTCCTTCAACTACTTCCTATTCCTCGGCGGACTAATTTTGCAAGTCACCAATTACAGGTCCCTTGTGTAGTTACACACTTGACACCTTCCAAATCCGGATTGCTGCCCACAGCCCAAGAGCGCACTCGAACATGACTAGCGATGATGCTTTGATTTATCGACCAAATATTCTACCCCCTTCCAAGACTCTAAAGATGTCAAGTCCTGATGAGATTTTGGAACTATTCTGTGAACTACGTTACCCACTGACCACAGAATAGTCTTCTAATAGCCCGAACTTGAAACACTTAACATAGTGTCGACAAGCCCCGATATGAGCCATACATTCAATCATAGCTCATTGCGCAACATTACAACAACTTGATGCTTCGAGCACTGTAAAAACATATGTTTACATCTAATCTTATGTCATGTTTCTAACCCACAGTGTTTCAGACCTCTGTTCATTAGATATTGTGGTCCAATTTTTAAACACAATTGTAATTGTCTAAATGTCTTCAATTTTGTATATATATTTTTTAGAATAAAATAATTTTACCCTATTTTTGTGCACTACTGGTGTAATCTAATTATGTTACACTAGGCTTTAGAATCTTGTCTACAACTGCCCCATGCGCTATTAGGGAGGGTTAGCGTTTTGACTCAGTCTTTGTTCTTTTGATACTGTTACAACCCTCATGAGTCAGGCCCCCCATTACCAAATAAAGGTACCGTAGCCTTTGTTTTTTGGTCTCTGCTATATGCCATCCCAAATGGGTATTTACTGATTCTGAACTTAAGAGAGTGTATCATTTTGAAATATATTTGTGTGGTGTTTTACAGTGCTCCCTTCTGAAGAAGGCTTATATTAACTGACTGGTAAATAAATTAATAATTGTTTTATCAAGAAACCCTGTGTGTAAGTGTCTGCTTGAATATTCGTCACTGTGAACCTCTGTGTAACTCCCCTACAGCTCACATTGACCCCTCTTGAGATAAGCCTGGCTACTCATCCCACACTACCAACCTGTGTCATACAGACTTATTCCAAAGGTTGGGTTACTAATGCCAGGAGTTCAGGGCTGTTGTAGTGCACCCTAAGGGTACTGCATACAATCTTGCCTAACACTGGTGGCAGGGTGGGATATATTGTAGAGTTGTTACACTAAGATTTGCTTTGCTTTTGTTCATCAAAACATTCACAAGGCTAAGCTCTACTAGAATAGCAATTGTATAAACATGCCAAATATGGATAACTTAAGTCAGGAAGCCCTGGTCATTTTGACAATAGAAAAACTGAAAGAAATGTGTAATGCCAGGAGTCTCTGTGTTAAAGGAACGAAAAATGAACTTATTGCAAGATTGTTGAATCATCAAAGTCTGGGTAGTAGGCCTGTTACACCTACTAACCTAGGAAATGTAGATAATAATATTGAGGATGATAATTCATTCAGAGTCTAACTCTATTTTTTTTTGTTTTGTTTATTGGTTAACTGATTTAACAGTTTTTACAAAAAGAGTCTTGTTTCTTCGAAAACTTTGTGTGTATTTTCCATTTTGATTCTTCGAGTAAGTTGTCTAGGGCTAAGTCCTTTAGTCTTTCATTTATTAGGAGATGGCCTCCAGGTTCAGACTATGCAAAAAGTTTACCAGCGCAATGACTGGTCTTCGACTTAGCCCATTCATCAAAAAGTCCACCAGTATCTTCGTCCAATCTTGAGGATTTAGAATAGAGATGACCTAGGTGAATTTCCCTGTTACCAGTGGTGCCAGGACAATGGAGAATCAAGTGTTTTAAACTTTCCTTTGTGTCTTGTTTCAGACAGAAGCGACAAGAATCTGTCTCAGATTTACCTCAGATTTTCAAAACCTTGTTTGTTTTTAAGATATTCAATCTTGGTCTCAGAAACGTCGAGCGAAAGGTCTTGTTTGGAAACTTCAATAAACACCTGATGGGCTTGTTTATTTTTTGGGCAAAGAACGTGAGGTGAGCCGCAGATTTGTAGTTTAGTGCTTTCAACTGCATGTCGCACTAGTCAGTTTCTTTCAGTTTTTTCGCCGTCTTTGTTGGATTGGATACAAGCTCGTCCTCTGTGCTTCCTATAGCTTTTAAAAGAGTTTGATTTTTGTGTATCCAAGCTTTAAGCATTTAGTTTGAACCCTTCTCGATTTCTTCTTGAATTAGTATATAGATTTTCTGTTTAGATGATCTCACTTCCCTGTAAAACATCAGGTTGTTAAGGGATACCATGCCTTCAAGTGAGATGAGACCGAATTCTCTTCTTATGAGAATTATTGGCGTAGAGGTAGGCAGTCAGAATAGTTTTTTCCAAAGGAAACCTTCCAATTTAGGCCAAATTGAGTCTGGAATATTTGGCATGGCTGCCACTCCGTAAGTGAGCGCTGGAACCGCTTTCATCCTGTAAAAGTTAATTGCAGCTTTAACTGAGAAGCAACCACATTTTCTGTCCATGATAATCAATTGATTAGTTAAGATTTTATTTTTATGGACCAAAAGTTCTTGCATTGGTTGCTCTTTCGTCTTGTTACTAAACATGGTGCCCAGGTATCTGAATGTTTTCACTTCTTCGAGGCAGACACCATTAAATAACAATGCCTCTGATGTTTTTCGTTTGGCCACTTTTATTAGACACATCACTTTCGTTTTCAGGGCATTGCTTTCCAGATCGTTAGCTTTCAAATATTCATTCAAGTTGTACAATTTTCTCTGAAGCACTATCTTCGTTTGATCAGTTAGAATAATATCATCTGCATATAGCAGCCTACTGATATTTTCAGAGCCCAGAGATGGCGGGAAGGCTTTTACATTTCTTTCAGAATGTTGGTAAAGTGCCGGTGCCAAAGGACATCCTTGCTTTACCCCGCTACTTGTACGAATTAATGAAGAGAGTAGACCTGTGCCATTGAGTCAAACTCTCATTGATGTTTCGGAGTAAAGTTCTTGTATTGGATACAGCAAAGCAGGGGGACATTTCCAATTGGTGAGTTTTCTCCATAACTTCTCTCTATTAACTTTGTCAAACGCTTTGGACAAATCGATAAAAGCCAGGCACAGGCGGGGGGGCCCTTCCTGTACTCTGGCCTTGAGGATGTTAAGAGTAAATATGTTAACCATGGTGCTTAGGTTTTTCCTAAAGCCCGTTTGGAAATTGTCCCACCCTTCTGAAGAAGCCACCCAGATCTTGAAGTTGTCAAGAAGGAAGGATCCAAAGAGTTTTCTGATGCAATCAAGGAGTGCAATGGGGCGATAGTTGTTCGGGTCGCCTATGTCTCCTGATTTGTATATTGGCACTACGTTAACTGTCTTCCAAGACGTTGGAATAGATCTGGTTGCCATGCAGGATTCAAAGATTTCTGCTATCAGAATAGACCAGCTGACGGGATTGGATTTAAAATCCATGTTTGACAAACCGTCGGGACCGGGTGCACGTGATGATTTCAGTTTTTTGATTTTAGATTCGATACAGACTGGATCGAGTTCGATGTCCCAGTGGGTACTTCGATCTTTATGGGGTTCACTCCTTTTCAAAGGTAGGGCAAAGAGAGCTGAAAAGTGAGTAATCCAAGCTTCTTCTGGGACGCTAGATGTTAAGAGTTCTTCACTTGGTGAGCCTTTTGAAGCGATCAGTGACCAGAAAGCCTTTGTTTGTTTACCACTAAGTGCTCTCAGCATTTGCTCAGAGTCGTCTTGATAGAGCTGCTGTTTGAAGCCTTTTAACCAGTTCTTATAACAATTGATTGAAATCCGAGCTGCTTCGCTGTTTGTAGTGGAGGGAAAGCTTCTGGCCTTTCTTTTAGCACACACTGCCAATCCATTTGCCACTTTCATCATGAGGCTTTTTTCTCTAAGTAACAAGTTGTTATGATGGTGGGTCTTCACTTTAATTCTGCTGCCCGTTTTTGAACCTGGTATGGCCGTAGTAATGGACAATAGTCCGTGAGACTGGATGGCTCTTTTGAGTTTACCAGTACTTTAGATTGGCGGTAGTTTACTGTCAGTATTGTAATAGCTGAGTCTTTCAATCTCAAACGTAAGATAGCATGAGTCTCAATGTTGGTCGTTCTGAGGGCACTCAAACTCTCATGCACAGGTAAACGGTAAGCTGTCCACCTCATTTTCAAAAGATCGTGGTCACTGTTGAGTGTTCTAATAACCTTGAAACCTGTAACCTGCATCAGCAGGTCTCTGGAAAGATAGATGTAGTCTAAGGTGGAGTATCTTCCGGCTAACTCCCAGGTTGGGAGGGCCGGATGGGATGCTTTTCCCAAGAAGTGGGTGTTGTGAAGGTCAAAGCTGTCCATCAAGTTCTCCCATTTCCTTCCTCTTTGTAGGGAATTTTCTGGCATTGTTGTGACATTAGCTTTTATTTGAAAGTTTTCGGCTCTTTTCTGCATAATCTTGGCATTTAAGTCGCCACAAATGATTATGCTGCCAATTGTGTCGTCTTTCAGTATATTTTCAATTTTAGACAGGAATTGATCAGTTGCGCATTATTTGGGGTTCCAGTACAAATTCATCAATAGGTAAGTTGTTTTCTTTTGTTGACTTGGGCCTTGTAGGCTAATGCCTCGTTGGATCAGTGCTGCCAAAATATGTGGCTCGTCCTTTATGACTTTAAGAAACTGGAAGTTAGATCTGATGCGCAGAGCGGTCAATAGTCCGGCCCTTGGGCGACCTGTGGCTCCTCTCTGGGCTGGAGAAAAGATGGCTACATAGCCCTCTATTGTTGGTTTTTGTTGAATCCATGTTTCTTGGAAACACCAGATATCAGATGATCCAAGGTTTACATCTGAGGAATTTGTCAAATGAATGAAGCCTCCGGTGTTCGAAGAACCCAAGGTTAGGCCGGTGGTAGTTTCCTCCTTTAGTGACCGACTAGAAGGATCCTTGTTTATCTGTCTTGCATTTGATTGCTAGTGTCTCTGTTTTGTGGACAGGGCTTTAGGCAGCCATGCCAAACGATTTAGGTCTTCTTTGGGGTTAGATCGATTCTGTTCACAGGTTGGCTTCTCTTTTCCTTTAGTTGTAACATCTTGTTCGATAGTAATGGTCCAGTTTTTCTGAGGGCCTGGTGGAACTCTTTCCAATTCCAAGGAACTTAAACGGTGGCCCTGTATTGCTCTCCCCAGAGTGCACGGAAAAACATAAATCACCAATGCAATTATAGAGCCAATACTTTGAACGCAGAAAGACGCAATAACTTGCAACCACACACTCTTAGAAGAAAATCAGAACTTATACGGCTATTTATTCAAAGTTTAGAAGCAACCAGTAATAACATAGAAATAACTCACAGAAATAATATAGACATAAATCACAGAAGAAGCAAAGAATTCAAAAGAAAATACATCACCGTGAGCGTAACTGGATTCCTCTTCTCGCCCAGAAGCGGCTGGAAGACCCCGGGAACAGCCAGGCCGAGACCACCACAGCTCAGAGAAATGCCGGAAGTAAACGTCCTCCTCCGGCTGAAGTCTCACCTGACCACCTCCGGGTTTCCGCATATATACACACTCTGAAAAGGGGTGGCAGTTCTCGAACCTTCTGGAAATGGCACTTGCGCATTGATGAACAGCCGTTGGTTGCCAGCTGGGACAATCGACAGCCACCCTCAAGGAGCAGAGTGCCTCCCTCCTCTAAAAACACGCTCCAAGGAGAACAGTAACAAACCATAACAAAGTTAGCTTTCCCAGCAGAAATGTCCTTGACCGCATACCAGGTTTGGAAAGCATGTTTTCCTCAGCACCGTGAATCTAACCCTCAGCAAAATGTGTGCAGCTTTTCACTGCGGCATGAAGTAAATATCCATCATGGCTCCGAGCGCTCCCAGAATGCACTGCGCACCAGCGCCATTTTAGTTTAAGCATAACAGGCCCTTATTTTGTTTCGGCGTAGCAGGTCTTGGATTACACCCGTTCGAAAATGACGGGGCTCGCTCAGGACTCTAATGTCTTAGAAGAGTCAGAAGAGGAAGTGGCGTCTCATGAGGAGAGCCCCTCTTGTCCTCAACCAGCCCTTCCTCCTCAACCTTTAGCCACTGGGACCCTACCAGGTCCCGTACTGAGTCTAGAGTGTGTATATCTTGAGAGAATGAGACTTGAGTTAGAGTTCAAAAGATTACAAATCCAAGCTGAAGCCAAACATCGAGACATCAAGTTAAGGGAATTGGAAATGCAGCATGCTCTTGAGATGAAGAAATTGTCTGTTGAAAATGTTTCTATCCCAGAGTTTTCTAGGTCTTCCAGTCCAATAAGACCTTGCATGGCTAAAGAAGCAGTGAGTATTTATGATGTAAAACGTGATATTTTGGATTGGTTGGCTGCTTTTGAGTATGACTATGGGATTCAAGGTTACACAGGGAATCAGCTCATTCCTTGACTTCTGTGTTGGCTCCCCCAGGTTGCAACTGATGCTGTAATGGAGGTGGGGGAACTTGAAAGAAAGGAGTATGAAAGTGTAAAGCTAGCTTCGATAGCTAGATTTGGGAAAACTCCATCCCAGTACCTTAAGAGGTTTAGGACCCTCAAAAATACTGATGGTACCCCTTTGGGCTACCTGGGTGTCTGAATGTTTGAAGAACTTAGATGGTTGGGTTAAGGGTTACAGAGTAACTACTTTTGAAGGTATGAGAAGTCTATTTGTGTTGGAAACTATTTTTGATGCCTGCTCTTCTGAGCTGAGACAGCACTTGGCTGACTCAAAGAGATTGATCCCAAGAAGCGGGAAAAAGCTGCTGACTTGTGGGTTGCCAACAGGGCTTCTCACAAGGATTCTGGGGACACTCATAAAAAGGGTGAGGGAAAACAGCATAAGAAAGATGACAAAGAGAATTATAAAACCTACCATATAAAAGAGGGCCACAATCATATGAAGGGTAAACCCCATGGGAAACAAGGTCAGTCTAGTGATACCTCTGGTGCCAAACCAGATGAAGGCCAGCAGAAACCCACACTCCAGAAAACATATGGTAAATGTTATGTTTGTGGGTCTACTGACCATGTGAAAGGATCCCAGATGCAAGGGTAAACCCTCAGGGGTCCACACTGCCTCCTTAGCCTTCATCCCTGAGGGAGAAGTACATTTGGCAAGTGGATTCTTTCATCTATTGGCTGAAGACCCCATTGGGATCTCGGCCATTGTTTCTTTAGTGTCCATGGGTCTTTGGGACCAACATAATTTAGATGTGCATAACTCTATACCAGATAACACAAAAGAATACTACAAGGACAGTGTACTTGTAAATGGTCAGGAGACCCCTGCCATTGGGGACACTGGGGCCAGCCTCACAGTGGTGGATGAAACCTTTTTCAAACCTGTGGATGTTGCTAAGGCACCCAAAGGCCCCACTAAGCTTGCTGGAGTCCCTCTCCAGATGGTTCCAATACTACCAGCTCTGATCCAGTGCAACAATATGACTGTAAGAATACCTGTCAGTGTTCAGAGTGAGGTGCCTGGGAGAGTCCTGTTGGGGAATGACTTAAAGACTCTTGGAGTTTTATCAAGCACCCCCAGGTCTCCCAGTAAAAGGAAGCAGGACCAAATTAAGAAGGCCGGAGAGCTCACCTTGGATGACTCTCAGTGGGTTGTTACAGAAGGATCCATAACCCCCAGTCCACGGGAAGGATACTTGCTTCCAGGAAGAAAGAGACACAGGGAAAACCCAAGGTCACAGGAAATAAGAAGAGTAGCACTCCTGTGCTCAAAACCAGGACATCCCAGAGGGGACAGTGACCAGTCACACCTGTGACTCCTACACCAGCTGAGGCTGAGTGTGAGAAACCACCAGAGGATGGTGAGTCAGCTACTGATGACACAGAGCTGGTAGAAGACCTTCCTCCTGTTGGAGATCTGGATCCTAAGGACCATCCTGAGCTGCAGACTTTACTTGCAGAAGGTGGCCTCCGTAGGGCAGACTTCAACAGAGGTCAAAGAGAGTGTTCTACTCTTGACGGTCTTCGCCAACAGGCAGCTTCCCACCTGGAAGGGCAAGAGCCAGGGAAGCACATGTTATACTGGGAGGATGGCCTCCTCTACAGTGAACCTATTGAGTCTACTCCAGGGGACTACAGAAGACTTGTAGTGCATTAAGACACAAGTCCTCCATTCCTACAGTTAGTCCATGAGATCCCTTTAGCTGGTCACTTAAGCTTTAAGCCAAAGAAAGGATTTCTCTTTATTTCTACTGGCCCAAGATAGGGTCTGCTGTAGATACATTGGGCCTCATGACGAGTTTGGAGGCAGCCATGGAGCTATTAGCTCCATGGCTGCCTCCAAACCGGGCTCCTTTACCGGGTTCCTGCAGTGGGGACTTACCGGGTCACTCCGACATAGGAGGACCTGGTAAGTCCTCCTTGCAGGAACCATTCCCCATTCCCATTTGAGCCCCCATAGGGCTCAATGGGAATGGGGATGGAGTTAACAACGGGCACATTATAAGTGTCCCATTGTTATCTCCCTCTTCTCCTCGCGGGACCTGGAAATGACGCCTGGTTTTACCAGGCGTCTGATCCGGGTCCCGCGATGGGAAGCTTGTAATCAGCCCTGACAGAATGAAGGGGGCCGGTCCCATACCGGCCCCCTTCATTCCGTCAGCACAAGCCTCGTAATGAGGCCCATTCTGTAGGAGCTATCTTTCACACTTGTCAGACATCTGGCAAGAGTGGAGCCAAGAATGTCACACCTTCAGTGCCTCTCCCAGTGGTGGGAGTCCCTTTTGAGAAGGTAGGAATTGACGTTGTTGGTCCCTTGGACCCTCCCACATCTTCAGGCAATCAATTTATATTGGTTGTGGTAGACCATGCTACCAGGTATCCTAAAGCCATACCTATGAGGACTGTCACAGGTCAGGCCATGGCTAATGCCCTACTTTGTATTTTTACCAGAGTCGGTTTTCATAAGGAGGTGATCTCTGACGGGTGGACCATATTTATGTCCCACTACATGCAAGCCATGTAGAAAAACTGTGGAGTAACCTACAAGTTCTCAACCGCCTTCCATCCCCAAACCAATGGGTTAGTTGAGTGGTTTAACAGAACTATGGAGAGCATGATAGGTGCTTTAGAAGAACCCCTTAGAAGAAAGTGGGACCTTCTACTGCCATGCCTTCTCTTTGTTTATAGAGAAGTCCCTCAAGAAGGGGTTGGCTTGAGCCCCTTTGAGCTTCTTTAAGGTCATCCGGTTAGAGGTCCACTGGCCCTAATCAAGAAGGGGTTGGAGAGTGCTCCTTCCCACAAGCCAGTGAATGTCACTGACTATGTGCTAGGTCTCTGAAGGAGACTGAAACACATCATGACAGAAGCTTCTGATAACTTGAACGCAGGTCAGGCTCTGGTGAAGCATTGGCATGACCAGAAGGCCAACATGGTTGAGTTTATTCAAGACCAGCTAGTTCTTGTTATGTTGCCTACAACGCAGAGGGCCTTACAGGACAAATGGATTGGACCCTTCAAGGTTGTGGGAAAACCTGGAGAGGTCAATTACTTGGTGGACTTAGGCAATCCTAAGGAGGCCCCCAGGGTCTTTGACACCAACTGCCTAAGGGCTATGTCTCTAGACCAGAACTGGGAGCTTTGCTCTTAGCATCTGATCAAGAGGAGGTAGACAGTGAACCTCTACCTAATCTCCCCAGGGGACAACCTTTAGATGGGAAGATAGAAGGAGTCAATCTCTCTTCTGATCTGACACTGGGACAGCAGGTAGAGTGCAAATCCCTGTTAAATCAGTTTGCCTCCCTGTTTTCACTGACACCAGGCTTAACCCTTTGGGGCCAGCATGGGATTCTCACTGGTGACTGTTTACCTGTTAAAATCAGAGGTTACAGGATGTCAGACCATGTAAGAACCCACCTAAAGGAAGAGGTCAAGAAGATGATTTATCTTGGGGCAATAGAACCCTCTACCAGTCCATGGGCTAGTCCAGTTGTGATAGTACCAAAGGCAGGATCCAAGGAGTTGAGATTCTGTGTGGACTATAGAGCCCTTAATGCAGTCAACATGGCTGATGTCCATCCTTTACCAAGGACAGATGAGCTGGTGGACAAACTTGGTTCAGCCAAGTACCTCAGTACATTTGACCTAACATCAGGCTATTGGCAAATAGCTCTGACAGGCCATCCCAAGGAGAAAACCTTTCAACCCCAAGAGGCTTCTACCAGTTTAAGGTTATGCCTTTTGGACTAAAGAATGCACCTGCTACATTCCAACTTATGGTCAATCATGTTCTGAATGGGATGGAGGACTTCTGCGTGTCATACTTGGATGAAATTGAAGTGTTCAGCCTTACTTGGAAAGAACATATTGCTCACCTAGGATATATGTTGCAGGCTCTTGAGCCGGCCAATCTGACCATAAAGGCAAGTATATGTCACATTGGTCAGAGTAAAGTGGTCTACCTTGGACATGAGGTAGGATGAGGTGAAATAAGGCCATTGCATAGCAAGATAAAAGCTGTACAAGACTGGACCACCCCTACCACTCAAACTCAAGTGAGAGCTTTTTTAGGTCTCACAGGTTACTATAGGAGCTTCATAGAGAATTATGGGACCATAGCTTCTCCCTTGAATGTGATCTCTTCACCCAAATTCCCGAAGAAGGTCGGGTGGAATGAGGAATGAACCAAGGCATTTGAAGGACTTCAGAAAGCCCATTGTCAAGCTCCAGTCTTAAGAGCTCCTGACTACAACCAATTCTTTATTGTTCAAAAAAGTCAAATGGATGAGAAAGGCAGGGAACACCCAATCTGCGTCATCAGTAGGAAACTGAAGGACCCTGAAGGACCCTGAAACAAGGTGGGCAACCATAGAGTGTGAGTTGTTTGCTATTGTGTGGTCATTGGAGAAGTTTAGACCACACTTGTATGCATCCACTTTTGTAATTCAAACAGACCACCAACCCTTGAGATGGTTAATGCAGATGAAGGGGGAGAATCCTAAATTGTTAAGATGGTCAATCAGCCTACAGGGGTTTGATTTTACCATTGAACACAGATCAGGGTGTAATCACGTAAATGCTGATGGTCTCTCCAGAAAGTATGACCGACTGGAGTAAGGAGATTCGTCCAGGGATGGATTAAATCCTCCTGTCCCTTAGTCTGGGGGGACAAGTGTTAGGGAGAATTCTCAGAGGTGTGCCAATTCCCTCTACCTTATAGACCCCCATCAACTTTGCTGGATTTTGAGGACTTGGTTTCTTTAACCTGGAGAGAGCGACACCCTTTTTCCCACTCTCTCACACATTTTAATGTGATTTTTGGACTCTGTGGTTCTTTTGGTTGTGGAGCCTGACAAACTCCATAGGCATCATCTTTTACATTGTGGCACACAGCACCTTTAGTGCAGTGACACAGGGAAGTCTCTTAGATTTCCCCAAGGTTTAAATACCTTCTTTGTTTCTACTGTTTCCCATATCAGTAAAGTTAAATTGACTTTAATTACATTTGTAACTTTCTAGACCCAGCACACACTGGGCCTCATTACGGCTTTGGCGGTGGCCATGCCGCGTTTGGCGGCATGGCTGCCACCAGAACCGGGTCGGGGTTCCCTGAATGGGGAATTACCGGGCCATTCTGAGTTTGGAGGGCCCAGTAATTCCCCCTACAGGGAACCCGGGCCCGGACCTTCCCCATTCCCATTTGAGCCCCCATAGGGCTCAATGGGAATGGGTACAGGGAGCTAACAACAGGCCGATTACGACCGGCCTGTTGTTAGTTCCCTGGTCCCCTCGCGGGACCCGGTAAGGACGCCTGGTTTTACCAGGCGCCCTTACCGGATCCCGTGAGGGGAACTCGTAATTATGCGCAATGGGTTAACGGGTGCCGCCACCATTAGCGGCACCCGTTAACCCATTCCGCAAAACTTTTAATGAGGCCCACTATCTTACAATAGGGTGCTGGAGGGGCTACCTAGTATCCCCTTTTGTCTAACTTCTCATGTAACATTTTTATGTTACCCTTTCCTCACTGAATGGCTGGTGACAGTGGTTTCGTTTTTACTACCGTGGTGTGTATTTACCGCAGGCTGCATTCACAGCTGCAGTAAAGCACCCAATGGTGCCATGTTTGTCAAAATGGCCCGGTCTTCTATTTTTGTCATTTCTTTGTGGAAAGGTCCGTCTTGAGATTTGCGCGCCAAACCAGTTTGGTCCCTTTGTTCATTTTTCCTATGGCGGGATTCATGAGTGAATCCGGCCTCTGGCTCCAGGGTGTTTGGGGAAGGCAGAAAGTGAGGGAGGTGCTCGGAACTCCCTGTGCTTAGTCTCCTAAAACACCCAAATGCTCTCTGTGATGATTGGCTGGCTGACTTTCCGGCAAGGACAGCCACCCTGCTGGGTGATTGACATCTAGGCTGCAATGAAAGGGAGAGAAGGGTATAAAAGGTGAGTCTTTTGGCTTGGAAGGCAGAGTCGACCACTGGAGCAAGGAACTGAAGAAGAACTTCAAGAGGACGCCTGCTGCAACTCCTGGACCATTGGTTTGCCCGGTGAATCCCTGCTGCAGTGTCGAAATGCCAAGTTTGCATCGACAGAGAAGCCCTTGCAAGGACGACTTCTCCCCTTGAGTTGGTGGGACCAATCAACTCCAAAGTAAGCCACCTGGATATCCATCTCGGAGCTGGTTGAATTTCCACAGAGTTGCTCCTGGAAACCGTAGAGCCAGGGAGAGTAACACCAGTTTGTTTGCATTGCTTTTAAGTTGGCCAAGAGCTCCAGGAAGATCCTCCGTACGCCGAGGAAGCAGTACTGACTGAGCCTGAGCCTCCTCAACAGAGTGCGGGACCCTAGAAGCAAGGAAAGTCTATCTCGACAGCCAGGAACCGCAGTGTTGCTATTTGCGGTAGACGCGAGGAGCTGAAACACTGAACAGCCACTGAAAGTGAAGTTTTGACCGTCCCAGTGCAGTGCAGGAGTCCCCCATGTCCTCCCTCTTGTCCCCACGACTGAGGCCCAGGAAAAGTGAGATCTGCAGAGCTGCACAGGAACAGGAGTCATCTGCTGCATCTTTTCTTCTTTTTAAAGGTACTGTACAAACTCTAAGAGAAATAACCTCTTGCTGTAGAGTTGCTTGCATCTTCTACTACTCACAAGTCTAACAGCTTGTGGCCCTACATTGATTCATCTTTTTCTTCAAAGACTTCTGAAACATTGTGCAAAGATTTTTCTACTCACCTTCAAAGAAGTGCTTCAGCCCATATAGACTTTTGCCTATTGACTTTGGCTTAGCCTGTTTTAACTGAATGACTCTTATTGGGGTATCTGAACGTATTTGCCTGCTTAAGAAATATTTGTGGTATCTTGTTTGCTCTAATAATCATTTCCCTTTTTGCTTGCTCTTAACTAAATATGAATGCCAACAGTAATACATTAATGTCAACAGAACCCTAGCAATTTAAGTCACCTGTGGGTGTAGGTCTCTGCTGTATGCCATCCCAAATGGGCATTTACTGATTCTGAACTCAAGAGAGTGTATCATTTTGAAGTATATTTGTGTGGTGTTTTACAGTGCTCCCTTCTGAAGAAGGTTTATATTAACTGACTGGTAGATTAATTAATAATTGTTTTATCAAGAAACCTGTGTGTAAATGTCTGCTTGAATACTTGTCACTGTGAACTTCTGTGTAACTCCCCTACAGCTCACATTGACTCCTCTTGAGATAATCCTGGCTTCTCGTCCACACTACCAACCTGTGGAGTACAGACTTATACCAAAGGTTGGGTTACTACTGCTAAGAGGTCAGGGTTGTTGTAGTGCACCTTAAGGGTACTACATACAATCCTGCTTAACAGGTAACAACAGAACAGATATACATCAAGATTTTAGGATACATAGAGGGACAGAGGAGGGGTACAGCTGTAGCGGGTGGTGGGGAGGAAAAGGGCGGGTGGCGTTCAGCGAGTCAGGTGGCCTGAGGGATGACGTGATGCCCTTGGTGTTGAGGATGAGGGCACTCTTGAAGAGGGGGGTCTTGAGCTCTTTTCTGAATTGTAGGAGCGTGGGGGCGAGTCTGATGCTGACGGGCAGAGGTTCCATAGTCTTGGCGCACATCAGAGAAGGAATGTTTTCTGGTATTTCCTTTTTGCAGCAGTGGATTTCAAGTCTGCATATTTCCTGGCTTCTGGTGGTGCTCTGTCCTCCAGAGATTCAGAGTTTCTCTGCGAGGTAGCTGGGTGACTTATACATGATGCAGCAAGACTTGAAGGTGAGTGTGCATGTAGTGGAAGCCAGTGAAGGTCGATGAGCGCTGGGGAGAAGTGGTAGTATCTACGTAGACACTTGATGAGGCATGCAGCCCCATGTAGGACACTACTCAGGGGTAAAAGGAAGAATGACGGGAGGCCTTCGAGGAGTTTATTGCCCCCATCCAGTTCAGATATGACCACTGCTTGAAAGATACATCTAAAGCTGTCCGGAGGGATGAAGGGCTTCACTTTCCTTAGCTATATGTGTCTTAATGGAGAGGTGTTTGTTGATGTGGAATTTGAGGGACTTGGCACAGGAGGGGAGCACAGGAGTGAAGCCCTCGGAAGTCATGGTTGATAGCCAGGTCTGTATGTCTGAGTGTCCAGTGTTGTTAGTGAGGAGTAGGAATTCAGTATTGGAGGTGTTGAGCTTCAAGTATGCACTGGACTTCCAAGACTGGAACGGTGCCAGGTTTTCTCTTGTTTCCTGATGACTCTTTTACTGAGGTTGAGTTCTTGCATGTACCAGGGTGCTGACGGTTTCAGTTTTCAAGTGCGTTGTTTCAAAGGCACATGTTGGTTGATAGAGGCCGAGAGGGTGGTGTTGAGTGCTTCCAGTAGAGAGTCACAGGTTGGTTGGGGGTGTTTAGTCCATGTGAGGGGGAGGTTGGGGAGGCCTTCTGTGAGGGCTTCCACTGGGAAGTTCTTGAAGGACCTGAAGATTTGTCTGCTGGGTTTCTGCTGGGAGTGCTTGACTGGGGTGATGTGCAGAATGTTGAAAGGCATGGCTAGGTGATCAGACCAGTGTAGCGGGAGAGGAGAGTTGCAGTGGAGGAAGATAGTGCAGTCATGATTAGGTCAAGGATGTTATCTTTCTCATGTGTTGAGTCTTTCGTGTGATTTGTGAGGCTAAGGGTGTCGAGAAGCCTGAGGAGAATGTCCTTCATTGTTTAGTGGCCTTGTTGCCTGGGAGGTTGAAGTCTCCTAGGAAGATATTGTTTGCTTGCGTGAGGGACATGGTGGTGACCAGGTTGGTGAAGTCTTTGATGAAGGCGGTGTTGTGTTTGTGTGGTCTCTAGACGAGATGGAAGGTAACTTTTTCTGTCTGGGAGAGCAGAGGTGGCAGGTGAGGATTTCGAAGGAGCCAATGTTGTAGACGTCAAGTTTGGTGCAGGGCCACAAAGTCTTGTGCATGATGGCAAGGCCTACACCTGTCGTGTTTAGCCTGTCTCTGTGTTGGCTACTGTAGCCATCGGGGACAAGGATGTCTAGGATGTGGGTGTAGGTGGGTGTCAGCCTCGTCTCGGTGATAAAGATGGCGTCATGGTCGTGTGTAGTGATGAGGTCGGCGATTGTCAGCTGCATGGGTGATAGCTGAGCAGACGTTAGTGAGGATCAACTTCTTTGTTATGGATGGTGAGGGGGTGTTGATAGGCTTGAGACTGATGTAGGTGAGGTTGCTGCATTGCAGAGCCGATGCCTTAGAGGAGGGACAATGTTGTTAACGTTGGCATTGACTGGTGACAGTGGGGATGGCCTGTGGGGAGGAAGATAGAAAACTCATGTCGGTCCATTCTCACCTGTTGTCCTAGCAGGGGTTTGGGCCATGGATCCTGCCGGTCTGAACAGGACCAAACAGGAATCTCCAATTTCTTTGTCAGCCCTTCACTTCGGACGCCCAGTCTAGAGACACCCTTGATCTGAGTTAAGAGCAGAAAGGAAGAGGCATGGCTAAAACGGTAGAGCTTAGGCCAGGAGACCTAGATCCACTTGCACCGGCTCACCAACTTTGGGCTGGCTGGTTGGAATTGAATGAAATTGTCAGAAATAATTGTCTGTCACCCACCTCCCCACACTCCCTAAACTAGACATTTTGAAGAAAATGTCTCACATGGTCCAAAAGACATTAAAACAACAAAACCAAGCTATTTTCATCTTTTGCCATTCATTTCCCCAAAGAGAACAAATTGGGCTTGATTGAATACCCATCGCACAACAATTTCTGGATGTATTTGAACCAAATAAAAAAGTTTTTTTAAAAAAATGTTTTTTTAAGTCACCATACAAAGGGTGCCTTCAGTCCAAAATAAAGTATTTACATATCTCCAACAGTGCACTGCAGCAGTGAGGCTTTTTAGAAATCTAAAGCTGGCCTCTTTATTGGCTCGATGTGAGCGATTACCTCGGGAATCCACAGGGAAGCCGAAAAAGAAAAGTAATAAAAATGAGATTTGGCGGGTGTAAGGGATGTTTCACATTAGGGAAGAGGTGGGCAAGGGGAAAGTCAACAACATGTGTTGTTGGAGAGGCAGGGAAGATTAACACAGACTCAGACTGATGAGGGGTAGCTAGAAAAAGGAGGGGTACACATGGAGAATGGCAGTCCAGATGATAACTTTAAATTAAGTGATTTCACATTACCCCAGCAAATTGCTAACAATGCGTTCCCCCAGTAGAACTTATAGGGAATGATAACTTCCACATTTCGTCATTCTCTGATACATACTTTTGAACTGTGCCTCCAGCCCCATTGATTAGATGTTTCGGCAAAGGGAAAATAAGCAGCAGGATTTCACTGAGGCCCACGTCCTCTGCCTCTCACTCACAGTTGCCTCCTCTTGCGTCTACAGTACCCTGCACACAGGGGAATCAGGCGTCGCTTGCAGACAGAACAGCATTGGCTAGTGTTGATGTCTCCAATGAAAATTTGCCATTTGGGACTCGTCTGTAGATCTGCTCGTCTTGGTTGTAATGGACAACGCTCCTAGACGCCTTCCTGCAAATGACGCTGACGGTTTGCAGTTGTTGCATGGCCATGATGATGAAATGATGCCTGCTGGTGTTGGTACAGCGGTGGTGGCTGGTGCTAAATCGGTGGTAGATTCTGGTCTGACAGTGGTGGCTGCTGGTCCAGCTTCTGGTCCATCGTTGGTGGATGCTGGTATGGTAGTGGTGGCTAATGGTTTGGCTTCTAGTTTTGTGGTATGGTGGTGACCGCTGCTTTTCTGGCATCAATGGCTTCTTGCTCATTAGAGGTGACTGCTCGGGTGGCTGTTTTCCCATTGGTGGTGGCTGCTGATCTGGCAGTGGTGGCTGCTGGTTAGGGGCTGGCAGCTCATTGTCTGGTAATTATGGACATGGTGGTAATTATGACTGGTCTGGCAGTAATTGCTGTGTGTGTGCCTCTTGGTCCAATGATGATGGCTGCTGATCTGAGGGTGATAGCTGCTGGTCTGGTTGTGGCAGCTGCTGGTACAGCAGTGGTGGCTGATGGTGTAGCTGTTGGTTTGGTGGTGGTGGCTACTGGAAAACTGGTGGTGGCTGCAGATCCAGTGGTGGAAGCAGCTGGTACTGAAATGTTGTCTGCGGATCTGTCAGCCGGTACATTGGTGGTAACTTATGATCTGGTGGCGGTGATTGCTGGTATGGCTACTAGGCTGGCTCTGTTCGATGCTGGTCTGCCAGTGATGTCTGCTGGTCTGACTGCTGATCCATTGATGGTGGCTGTTGGTTCAGAGCTGATGGTCTGCTTGTTTGGCTGCTGGTCTTGTGGTGGTGGTTGTTTCTTGTATGATAATAATGAATGATGGCCTCACTAGTGGTCTGACGGTGGTTCCTCCTGCTCTACCAGCTGCTGGTCAAGTGGCAGTGACTGTTGCTCTAGCTATTCGTCTGGTGGTGATGGCTGCTGGTCAATTGGTGATGACTGCTGGTCCAGTATTCTGGCTTCTGGTTGGTTGGCATTGGCTGCTGATCTAGCAGTGGTAGCTGCTTGTTAGGCTGCTGGTAAAGCATTGTTGGCTGGTAGTTTGGTGATGGTGGCTGCTGGTCAATGAGTGGAGGCTTTTGGGCTGCATCCCTCCTATGCTGCTGTTCTGGTGTGAATTACTCCTCTGCACCCATGTATGCATTCATCCCACTGTCCATTATGCAGACTCTTCTTTGCTCCTCCATCATTTTGACTTGCAAAGGAAGTTGCAAGGTTTAAAGTGAGTTGTACTGTACACTGGTAAGCCTCTTCATCCTCATGCTCATCCTCACAGACAATTGTAACATCCTTCAAATCTAATTCATGAGTGGGCGTGCTGGGGATTCAGGCACTGGATAGCTAGCAAGCACATTCTCTCTGAAGGCAACATCTGGCAGCTGGGCCCCCGGCATTGTTTCTGATGTCACTGCACTGCTTGCAGTTGGCGTCAAGCCTGGTTCCTCTTCAGGTGGTAGCGTGTTGCTCTCATTGCCTGCTGAGGAAAGGGAATCAGTTCCTCCCATGTGCTTCTTAGATTGAATGCATTACAAAAGAAAAAGTGTAAGAAATGGACTTGTGGTTGAAAGTGGGGAGGGAAACGGGGGAATGTAGAGTAGGGAAAGGGAAGGGAAAGCAGAGAAAAGTGAATAAAGCGGATACAAGGAAGAAAGGGAAACATTGAATGTAATGTGGTGGTGCTATTGTTGCCTGATGGTACTGCAGGTAATGCCCCTGTAATTGATTAAGTGGCTAGTGAAGCTCTTGTTCTAGTATGTGGCTCCTATCGATTTCTCTTTGTGCGAAGTGCAGCATGATATGAAGAACTTGCATTTTGTCAGCATGTAGCCAAGAAATGACTCAAATATGTGTATTGGTGCTACAAGGATTTCACAGTTATGCAGGAACTTCAAGGAATTGACAAACTGTTTAAAATTACATGCTTTTCGGCATAGATATCCCAGGTTGAAGGCTCCTGGCTGAGTTACTTTAAGAAGTATGTGTGCTGCTTAGTGCTGTTCCGGCTGTCGCAGCTGTGCCAGCAGTCATCACTGAGCCTGTGGTTATTGCTGGGCCTGTTGTTAAACAGCAATTCATCTCATGCCTCCTTTCTTGTATATATTGGCCTAAACCCAGTCGCTCTGCGAAGAAAATCGCTTTGCAAATGTTCCGATTTTAGATCGACTTCGCCGCCATTTTAGGTCTGTCCGCCATTTTGATTTCCATTCAAATGTAACTCTCTGTTCTAAAATAGTGGACAGTGTTTCCCGCTTGTAACCGAGCCTTCCTGAACCTTGTACTATAGTTAATGTTTAGCCTGTTGGCCAAATGTTTGGGTTGAGTAAAGAGACCTTGTCCCATGCATGACTTGTAGTGTGAGGATTGTCTGCACCAATAAGTCTGATTCACGGATATACATTGACCACAATGTCAAGCAAATATCGAACATCGACACTGGCTGAAATGCATTGTAAGGGACATGTTCTAAGGCTTACTGTTAAATCCAAGAATACACTGTTGTCATTGTAACCTGTTTGTATGTAACTCAAAGATAATCTATATGCATATTGTCGTACAAGCCATAAGTGACCTCGGCACGAACTCTAGACCATGGATTATTAACCTGCAGAGGGGCTGGGCATTATTACCGAAAATGTATAAAATGCACAACTGTCTAGATGTCCAGTACCTCTCACTTCTCACACCGAAAGGGCTGGTATTCGCTGTGATGTACTGAGGGCCAGATAGCTATCTCTATCAGATCTGTTTTGTTTCTTTGTAACTGCGCAGTGATAGAATAAAGATCTGTGAATCTTTACAAGCCCGTGTTTGGTGTATTTCCTTTTGGGGTACTCAGTCTTGATATTTCCTTGCTTTTACAGATGGTGCCCGAATAGGGACCCTCAAGATTGATGCCATCTTGTTGAAGGTTGACGCGACTATCAGACCGGGATCGGATGGTGAAAAAAGGGGGCCACTTTCTTGGATGAGAAGCGATACCTCAACAGTACTGCACAACCCGATCCCTGGACGGTGATCCCGCGGTCCGAGGCGGCATCTTGACGAGGGTCCATATTAGTTTAGTTTCGTTTAGTTTGTTTATTTATAAAGCGCGTCTGAACCCTCAGGTAGCTGGGTGCATAATCATGTGCACAGCAGAGTTACATATTGTTACACAAACACCTTAAAACACCAGTCAGAGCATACATTAGTCCTGGCTCTGAGTAGTTACATACAAGAATAGAGTATACAGAGAACAGGGTACAAGATAGTTACAGTGGAGAGTGAGGACCGGGTTACAGGGTGGTCCTGAATCGGATAAAGCCAGGGTGATATATATCGAGGCAGGCAGATTTGCCAAAATCACCAACCACGTGGGTCCTTTGAGTCCTTAGAAATCCGATCGGACCTTCTTAGAACTTTGATCAGGTGAGTCGTGACCCGATTCTTAAGTATCCTGATAATTTGTTTTGGCGTATTGCACTTGCAAGTAGAATTATTGACCAGGTAACACCAGTAATCTGATATGTCTGGGAAATTGTCTGCCTGCTTCAGGGTGTTATTCCGCAGTGATAGACAATCTTTGGAATTTGGCCGACCGGCGCCAAAGGAGGGGTTGCCGGCGTGTACTATGTACTGTAAGCACGGCATTGGTAGTATAGTTTCTAATGATATTTGACACAGACAAACTAGACATGCTTCTGAACTTCAGTGGCCAATCAATGGTAGTTTTGAAATTCCTCGTATTGATATTTAGGATCTATATTATTAAAGAAAAAGGCTAGACCTGCAGCATTCGATCTATTACATAATTGGAAGAAAGAAACTATGCACAACTTAAATGTAGGGAAAAACATGTGCGCTGTCATATGACGAACGCCAAAAAAGCGTTGTTATATGATCAAAATAAACAGTCTGAGTCAGTTAGGAATATGGATAGGGCTTTTTCACTGGTTATCCAGAAAATCTATTCGTCTAAAGACTTTCATATATCTGATGAGATGATTGACAAACTTCTAAATGAACGAAGGCCTGGTGCCACTGTGCCACCACCGTAGGTTCCTATTCCTGCTGTTTTGCCTCTACCTGATGTTATTCCTCCTCCCTTAGTTCTTCCTGCTCCTCCTATCGTTCCTCTTGTTGTTACTTTTCCTCCGTCTGTTGTTCCTCCTCTTACTGTTGTTCCTCCACCTGCTCCTCCACCTTTGCCTGCTGTTACAGGTTTGGTAGGTTTGCCTGCTGCACCAGTTGTAACACCTTTGTTACCGAATGTACACGATGTATCTACTCTTTCTCTTCCAAGTGGTTCTGCACCTCTTGTAGTTGATCAGGGAGCGGGATCAAGGATTGTAACTCGTAATACGGTGTCTCCAGAGAGAAAGCATGAATTGACTGCATGGGCTAGACACTGTATGGAGAGGGGTGAACAAGCTGATTTTTTGCCACACTCTCTAACTTAGACACTATTCCTGAGAAAAACGTTTTTATTGAAGGGTTGGGAATTCATTTACGTATAATGTGGAACAGATTAGATGATATAGATCTCCCACAAGGGTTGAGGGATCTGAATGTTTTAGCATATTCAAGAGATACTGCAGAGAAAGTACATGAGCACGTCAAGAGGGTTGATCCTGTTGCATGCGTTTTGCCAAGATGTTTGAGAGCTGTTGCTGCTGCTGCTGCGTCTGTAAAACAGAGTGAGGGAATGGTCCTAGGCCATGCTTTAACCCTGATGGTACCTCACTCTGTAGATGTTCTATTAAACAAAACACAAACGCAACATCTCACCTCCGCACGATTAACGAGATACAAATTGATCTTGTTTGCACCGCACATTAAAATTCAGAGATGTTGCGTTCACAATTCGGCTGAACATTTACCTTTCCCGCAAGGTCCTGCTTGCAGTGATAAAGAGTCACATAACTGCCTTTACACCACAGAGCAAGAGACAAAAGGCAGAATCGATCTAAAAGATACTCCTTTGAACAATCCACAAGGGGAGCAGTGTTGTGATGGCTCCTATTTCAAACTTCCGGATGGTACATCCACGGCTGCTTACGCAATCACCACATTGAGCACGGTTATGGAGACCAAAAGAATCCCACATAACTCCACGCAGGCCGCAGAGATTATTGCATTGACTTGAGCTTGTGAACTTTCCGAAGGGCTTAGAGTAAATATATGTACTGACAGTATGCTTTTGGGGTGGTCCACAACTTCAGCAGACTTTGGGCAGAACGAGGTTTCTTGACCTCACATGGCATTAAAATCCAGTATGGCTCCTTGATAGTACGGTGACTCTCAGCGCTTGCACTCCCCACTCAGTTAGCAATTATGAAATGCGCAGTGCATCAGAAGATCATAGATAATGTGGGAAAAGGGAATGCTTTCGCTGACCAGATAGCCAAACAGACTGCCACTGATCTCTATTCAGAAATGTATACTTCAAGGGAAGCCAAAAATGTTTGTACTTTGGATGAGGGTACCAAATCTGTGAAAAATATTCAAGCTGATGCCACTTTAGAGTAATCTAAGAAATGGGCTGAGGGTTTGGCAAGATTGGATGATGATGGGTGTTGGGTGGACAAAGTAGAAGGAAAATGGTTGTTGCCAGATGCGTACATTACAATGATGGTCGCTATGGCTCATGGTCCCACCCATATTTGTGCACGAAAAGTTACCAAAATGTTGCAAAATGTCTGGGTGAACGATAAAATCTCCAAAATCGCTGAACGCTTCGTCCAAAGTCTTATGATCTGTTTGCAGCATAATATGGGAAAGGGCACATCGACTCCTAGGGGCAGTTTTGGTCCACCTTCTGTCCCCTTTGAGGTGATACATTTTGATTTCATTGAAATTGAGCGTTGCAACAACTATAAGTATGTATTATGTACCCACATTTTATCGCTGCTGTAATTCTGCAGATATGTGCGGGATTACAGATCGATAAATGGTTCCATTCGGCTAGACACGCTCAGAGAGCTGGTTTGGTAGAAAGACACAACGGCATCATCAAGAACAAGCTCGCTAAGACTTTTGCCGGCACAAAACTGAAATGGCCAGACGCCTTACCGATCGTGTTATTATCAATGAGAACGAACCCTCAAACTAAGACTGGGCTCTCCCCATTTGAGGTGGTCATGGGTAGGCCAGCTAACATTTGGAATCTCCCAAAACCGCGATCTTTGCGTGACATTAAACATGTACTTCTTTCCAATTATTGTGGCCAGTTAACTAAAAATCTGTATTTGTTTTACCAACAGGTGCGAGAAGCCCTCTCTGTTAAGTACGAGGGCCCAGGCCACAGCATACGGCCAGGCAGCTGGGTCTTAGTCAAGTCGTTTGAGAGAGCATCGTGCCTCGCACCTCGTTGGCGGGGCCCACATCAAGTTCTCTTGGTCACACAGACCGCCGTGTGAGTGGCGGGGCAGAAACACTGGATCTACGCATCACACATCAAGAGGATTCCCTTCCCTTTGCCACACGATACAGTAGACACAGATTCCCCTACCTGTGCTGCAACCAACGATCACGTAGCATCAAACTGCATCGAGAGTGCGTCGGAGACTCTCCCTGAGCCCGTGGGGCATGGGGAAACAGTCGCTTTATCTCCACACTCTCCAACAGATCCTTTTGCACCATTGTCAAATCCTGTTTCAAATCCTGTTTCAAATTTACCACTTCCATCAGGAAGCAACGACACATTGTTTGCAGATCACACAGTACCAGGAGTCACAAGGTACGATCTGCGTCCGAGGAGCTAGACATACTGCACGGTTCGGCTGTGCCATCAGGAAAAAATCATCGGAGGGCTTGTCTTTTTGGCCCGTTCTTTTGCACGTAAGGGAATTCTGTTGGCTAGGGTTTGGGAAAGGACTAAGAAAACGTGCGATCTGGAGATCGCCAGCAAACTGACTTTGGAGTATTCGTTTGAAGAAACAATGCCTGCAACCGCTCCCACTCATACGGAACAGATAAGAGACTGTGTGACCAAACGTAAAAATGAACAATCGAATGCGTTGGGCCCCGAAAACGTATTGTTGTCTTGTGATTATGTTAACTGGTTTCACAATAGTAATTGCCCTAGAGTTTTGGTATTTGAAAGAAGTACAGCCGCTTGAATTTCTGTTACCCACTGAAAATGTATCTACTGTTGAAAACACCCTTCATGTATCTGCACACACTATCTCCTAGAGACTTTCAGCACAGACGGAGTTACCATAACAATACTCTATTACTCATCATGAATACCACACATGCCATTTTTAACAAATCTTATTGTTGGGTCTGCTCGCATTTACCACAACACGGAGATAAAGGACTGGGCTGGTATATTCACCTTTCACCTTTGACTACTGCATGATATGCTTCTTTAAGGGCACTATTCTTTGGCCGATGGAATGATAGCATCTCGGGGAACTTTGATGGAAGTAATTTGAATGATTTTGAAAAGCGTGTTCTAACGCCCCTGGGATGCTCACTCTTTGCGAATAGGAGTAAGCCTAATGTTGTTTCTATTAGGACTTCTGATAGACTGTCCCGTCCTTTTCAATCTTTGAGCTCTTTAAAGATGGCTCCTATAGGCAATATGGATGCTACACCACCTTCCTATACTGTTAACCACAGTCCCGATTCAGTTTCATTCTGCATATCAAGGAATGGTACTCAGTCAATGGGTAATTTCAAGGGTTGCACCAACGTTGTGAATTTGACTAGTGAGGACAGACCTTTGTATGTAGGCGAACCTGTCTACTTTGTTTGTGGTAATGTAGCTTTCCCATGGTTACCAAGGGTTTGGCAGGGAACCTGTTATTTAGGGATTCTGTTACCCGGGGTATTTATAGCGAGCACTGTAGAAATCTCAAAGGCTCGTCCAAGGAGGGACGAGAATGGCGATACTTCAGCACAAGTTCTGGGTGATTTAGCAAAATCCTTCGTACCATTTTGGGGGCAAATATTGAACTCTGAGGATATCAGAAGACTAGCGAGAGTACTGGAGAGGACCATCAATCGGACCACTGACATACTCTATAACATGTAAATAATATAGTTGGTACTCCTGAGAGGTGTGATACCCAGAAAAGAATTGCAGTAAGTTTTTCAAAGTGATTTGATTTATTTATTTAATATATTTTCTGGTTACTCCATGTATTTGATCCATACATTCAGATCCTTATGACATTAGTATATCGCCCACAATGTGTTTCCCCATAGCTTTAGCTATGGTTCCTCAGAAGAGATTCTAAAAAAACAGAAAAAAGGGTATTTTTCCTATACAAATATTTATGGAGTGTTCTCTAGTTTTGTTAACATTGACACAAAGAAAGAAGAAAACCACATTAATCATATATGTATGGAAGAGGACATACACTCACCCTCGTTATTGCTTTCTTTGATCTTGATTGATATTGATAATTATGCTTTTCATTCACTTTTACAGGTATATTCCAATTATTCTTCTAGAATCTGTAAAAATAGGTGCACAGAGCTTTTTAAGTATGTTTGCTAAGTTCTGTACCAAATATTAGTCACTGTATATATGGGGATATTAAGGTCTTATCCGATCTTCCCAATGCTTTCTATTCTGTGCAGATGGTTTTTAAAGCTACCTGTATAGGTAAATTTTGTTGGATGCACATACAACTTAACATAATGCACATAGGCATAGCTGCATTAACCATTAATGTGGAAACGAAGTGGATAAGCATCATAATAAAAGGTTCTAGATGCAAAATGAAAATAGTAAAAGTATAATTTAAATGTTACCTTATATTTAGGTTTGAACTTTTCCCTCAGCAAGGTACGATTGCCTTGCTTCATCCGCAATCCAGGATGAATCTGGCCATGTTGTTTTCTTTCTATTTATGTGCCGCGATGCGTGGCGCATGATGACATCATCGCGTATGTGTGCCGCGATGACGTCATGCGTGTCGATCCATGCGGCGGCCATTTTGGAATGGCGATTCATTCAACAAGCTTTGTCTTTACTTCAACAGTTGTAACAAATGGGAATAATGTTTAGAGTAGTATAATAGAACTTACATCTAGCTCTATTTGTGGTTAGCAGGCATAAATTGAGTTCCAAGTGCTGGGATTTTCGGCACCACAAAGTTTGTTGCCATGATAGCGTCAAGCGCTTCAGAACTAGTAGCGGCCATTTTGAAATCAAAAGGCTCAATTTTTACTTAAACAAATTTGCAAGTGGAGTTAATATTTGCGAAAAAATTAAAAATCTTTAGTCTGACTTTATTTACAATTTATGGGCATAGGCTTAATTAGAAGTGCTTGGTTTTTCGACATTCCGAAATGTGTTGGAACAAAATTATTTTTGTAACTTGCCAATACTATATCCTGTATTTACTCCAAATTAGTAAATAAATTGACTTAAACCTTCAGTTTGCTTATAGGAAAAAATGAATAAATAAATGGAAAAAATCTTCAATATTGTGGCAGTCTAACCTGCAGATAAGAGGAGAAAAGGAAAAATTATTCTTTGCATTTGTGAAAGTTCAAATTTTATGATAGAGACATTCAAGTTTGTTTTCAGAGCCAATATGCCATCTCAGGTTCCGTGTTGAGTCCAGTATGGCATGTGTCCAGAATACAGATCCATTTTGATTCCATTGTCTGTAATAAAAGTTCTCTATCTCCTCCTCTTTCTGTTTGATCAATTTTTTCCATACCAAAGAATTTGATGTCCCTAATATCTGATTGACTATGTTCTTTGGTGAAATGAGTAGCCATCAGGTACCTTGCGCCTCCATTTTTGATTGCTCTAAAATGTTCCAGTATACATGTCTTGAGTTCCCTTATTGTGCTGCCAATATATTTCTTTTCATAAATGCATTGTATTACATAGATCACGTATTTACTCCTACAATTGATGAATTGTTTTATATCTTGCATTTTCCCGGTTGGTAACTTGATTTGTTTGGTACCATTAAGCATTTGAGAGCAGATAGTGCACTTACTGCATTTATAGGATCCCGTTGGTGCCGGCACTTTCAGAAAACCACTGAGGTTATTTTTGACTGGATTCCTTAGATGACTGGGACTCCATTTTTTCTTCAAAGTGGGTGCTTTTCTAAATACCATTGTAGGTTTCTCTTCAATAAAGGTATTTAGTGCATCATCTGTTTGTAAGATGTTGCAATGTCTGTTCAGTATTTTCTTCATGCTGTTAGTTTCACTACTGAATGTTGTAATAAAATGTGTTTTCACATTTTTCTTCCCAGTTTTTGTTTTTCAGTTAAGAGGCTAGTTCTCGACACCTTTTCTGCTTTCTTTATTGCATGATTTAAAGAGTCCTCATTGTATCCTCTCTGTAACAAATTGTCTTTTAGCTCGGTTAAATGTCTTTGATACTTTGTGTCCAGGCTACAGTTTCGTTTGACTCTAAGTATCTCTCCATATGGAATGGTCTTTATGGTATGTTTCACATGATTGCTCTGTGCATGTAACTTGTTATTGACTGCTGTTGGTTAAATATAAAGATCCGTAAGTATCTTTTCCCCATCTGTGTATAGTTGTAAATCTAGATATTCTATTGCTTCAGAGCTGATTTGTTCTGTAAATTTGATGTTGTACTTATTGTCATTGAGATAGGCAATATATTTGTTGAGACTCGATTTATTCCCGTTCCATATCACAAGTACATCATCGATGTAGCGGCCCCAATACACAATTTTAGTTTCACTAAATGCTTGGTGCTGCCAGGCATGGTTCAGTTCGAAATGACCCATAAAAAGATTCACATATGAGGGGCAAATTTGCCACCCATGGCCATCCCCTGTTCTTGTTTATAAATTGTCTTATTGAACAAAAAGATGTTGTTTGATAAAAACAAAATGTAACATCTCTAAGATCATGTTATTTTGGTTGAGGAATTAAATAGATTGTCATGGCGCTACTCCCGAGGGGCCAGGACTGGCCCAGCGCCCTCGGAAGCAGACCCGTCTTCCACTACTCCGGACCCAGCAGACCCCTACAGGGGCCCTTTGGACCGTGTCCTGGCGCCTTTGGCGCCAGGCTCATGAAGGGTTTCAGTCCCGGCGCCATGGGCGCCGGGCTCATATTGATAAACAGTGTAATAATGCTTGGTTGGACTTACCTGAGGCAGACCATGCTGCATATTTACCCAGAACAATCCAGTCTGGTTGAAGTCCCCAGCCATCAGGGCTGGGAGGAACTATTCCCTCCATTCAGGAACTCTTTTCTTACCTGGGTGGAACCGGTGGAAGAACACACACTGGAAGCACTTCTCTGCTATTTAAACCACGCCCGATGGAAAACACGTGCTTTGCGTTATTCTGCAGCAGCAGCAGGACGCTCACCGAGTCGGCTCCTGCACTCCAGGTCCAGAGTCATCTTCAGCTTCCGCGCAGCAACCTGTGGATGAAGAAAGACACAGAACAATACTTACCAGATCCCGAAATCCAGTCACTGGCAAAACCTGCAAAGAATAAACATAAGGTTAGAAAAGTGCAACTCGCTCGCAGCCGTGCCCGCTTACCTGATCCATCCGTGATTGCAACGGAGCTAACCGCGGCCTTCTCTTCGGCAGCTTCTCTGCACCTGAAAGGCAAAGGACATAATTAAAAAGGGGTTCGGGTGAAGGCAGTCGCATTCATCTTAATTTACCAGTTTTTGCACGCGCAGAAGCGGCCGCATCAACCGCAGCATCCCGGCACCTGAAAACTAGAAAAAGGACATTATTAGAGGTGCCATTAAAAGCGGCCAACGATCATTATACTTACGTGCATCGGCACGTGCAGTGGCAACGGATATAAAGCCTGCAGCATCCCGGCACCTGAAAACTAGAAAAAGGACATTATTAGAGGTGCCCTTAAAAGCGGCCAACGAACATTATACTTACGTGCATCGGCACGTGCAGCGGCAACGGAAAACTACGCCCACAGCATCCCGAGCCCTGAAACAAAGGAAAAGGGATATTATTGAGGTGCCCATCTTTTAAAGCCTAAAGACTACAGTATACTTACAGGCATCCGCTCGTGCAGTAACAGCGGCATCGCTCTTCGGCATCCCAGCACCAGTGCCACAACTAAGGCCGCAAAAGACTTGAGCCTCAACACTGAACTCATCCAGTGACGTAACTGGAATCCATGCACCCCTGCACCAGACACAGGATGGAGAGCTCAGCATTTATACGCCTAAGGTGAGAGCTCGCAGAGACAAGTAGAAAGCTAGGCTGTGGGAGAAACTGGCGATTGGTGGGAGAAGGAATCCCATCAAACGGTGATTAACCCTTTTTCTTCCACCTGCAGAAAACTTACCCTGCAAGTCAGACATTCGATAAGAGGAAGCCCAATCCTGAGAGTCGTCCGAGCTCTACGCTTCTCAATTGAAGAAACGATAGCAGCCCAGCCGGGATCAGCGCCTCCGTGACAATCAGGTGAGCGTTACATAGATCTTGTTTTTAAAAATAATTCTGTTGTTTCCAGTCCCTTGGTATGTTGGATACTGGTGTATAATGACACCACATCGAGAGTCACAAATAAGTAGTTTGTCTCCCAGGGAATGCATTCCATTTGCTGTATAACATGTGTTGTGTCACGTAGATATGAAGCTAGTCCTGTTGTTAAAGGCTGTAAATGTAGATCTATATACTGGGAAATCCTTTCCGGTAGGGAACCCATCCCATTTATGATAGGTCTGCGTGGTGGAAAAGTCTTGTACTGGAAGAAAGTAGATTATGGGCATGACTGGAATCTTAAAATTTAAGTGGCACAAAGGATTCGCTTTGGAGAGGAATCAAAGCTGACATTGGCTGAAAAATGTGATTTTCAAAATACTCTATAACATGACTTTAAAACAAAAAGCGGTAAGGTTAGTGGCACTTCAGAACCGTCAGACGTCATCCTGGCTGAGCGTGGTGGGGTATGTAAATTAGTGGGTCCGCTTGTTGCATTTTCATGCCAGATTCCTCCCCAACTATCTTTAAGGCAATACAAAATCTGCACATCCTTAGTTCAGAAGTGCATGTTCCCGAGGGAAACTGGGATCTTAGCGCTTGGTTCTGGGACTTCCTACGATCTTGGGAATGGAAGCTACTTTCAGTCTTGCAGATCATTTTTGGTATTGTGTTGTTTTTCTGTTGTTGTATACAATGTCTTCCTGGCATGTGTTCGGTGTTAGGAGGAGGATGTGCACAGGCGATGGGTACATTAGGACACAAGTTATGCGCCCCAGAGAAAATGACCAACGGAAATGGGTTGAAAGAAATCTCAGTATCTGACCTCACGGCAATCGATATCTCTGATAGTGATTCAGGATGTATGGACATTGAGACGTGGAGTTACTCGTAAAGTGACTAGAAGTAGTTTAGCGCTTGGCATAGGCCAAAAGGAGTGTTTGTTAAATGGGAATTCATATTGTGCCTCCTTTCTTGTATATATTGGCCTAAGCCCAGTTGCTCTGCAAAGAAAACCGCATTGCAAAGTTCCGATTTTAGATGGACTTCGCCGCCATTTTAGGTATATCCGCCATTTTGATTTCCATTCAAATGTAACTCTGTGTTCTAAAATGGTGGACAGTGTTTCCCGCTTTTAACCGAGCCTTCCTGAACCTTGTACTACAGTTAATGTTTAGACTGTCCATTGGCCGAATGTTTGGTTTGAGTAAAGAGACCTTGTCCCATGCCTGACTTGTTGTCTGAGGATTGTCTGCGCCAATAAGTCTGATCCACGGACATGCATCGACCACAATGTCAAGCAAATATCGAATGTGGATACTGGCTGAACTGCATTGTAAGAGACATGTGCTAAGGCTTACTGTTAAATCCAAGAATACACTGTTGCCATTGTAATCTGTTTGTATGTAACTCAAAGATAATCCATGTGCATATTGTCGTACAAGCCATAAGTGAACTTGGCACGAACTCTACACCATGGACTATTAACCTGCAGAGGGGCTGTACATTAATACCTAACATGTATAAAATGCACAACTGTCTAGATGTCCAGAATCCCTCTGCATCATCCACAAGGCTGTATGGAGCCGGGCACCATGCTATCTACAACTTTATCCCAATAAATACTTTCCCTCCAGATCTTTACGTTCCTCCAGCACCAGCTCTGTGTGTTAAGCGCTTTGCTAAACAGCGAGCTGGTAGCTGATCTCTTTCCTCAGTCGGCTCCCTCCTATGGAATAGCCTCCCCCTTCCTCTTCGTCTTGCGTCGGATCTCCTCAGATTACGGAAGCTCCTCAAGACTTTCCTTTTCACCTTCTCCTTCCCTTCCTCCCTCCTCTGTTAAATCCTACAGTTGCTGAGATAGATGACCAGGGCCCTCATGTCCCTCCCGGGTCTTGGGCTCCCACACCCAATTGCCCACAGCCTCCACCCCTCCCAGCACCTTCCCTTGGCACCCACTGGCCTATGTCACCACAGGCCTGCACTTATTTATTGGCGGCTGACCACTCCACCTAGGACCTTACAGCTGCCCACTCCCTAGCACTTCCTTTTAAAATGCCTAGAAATTACCCCCCACTCCCTCATCTCTTCTCTCTCTCGCTGCACTTGAACGTTCTGAATGCTCACAAGGCCTAGTAGGTCGACCCCTATCTTTCATTATTGTATTTGTTCTTCATTCCCATGTTCCCTCCCTGTTGCCCTGTGGGTGCTTTGAAACAAAATGTACTTGATGTATAAGAGCCTTACAAATGCAAAATAAATAAATGGATCTGTGGTAGCTGCTGGTCTGGCAGTAATGGCTGCAGGTCTGGCAACTGGTCTGACAGTGGCAGGTTTTGGTCCAGCAGTTGTGAATGCTGATGTAGTGGCGGGTCCAGAGGTGGTAGCTGCTGGTCCAGCAATGTCAGATCCTGGTGTAGCTTCTCTCCTATGCTTTCAGACCAGTTAGGGATTTCATCATCATCAACTTTATTTCAGTAATAAAAAAAACTAAACAGCACACATCCATAAAAACAAACATCACATAAAATACATTATTATCTCATTTGATGTGCATGATACAAGGAATGACAAGACACATACCCTGAGCATTTCCTTCACAATACAATACGTTAGATCAAACATAACCTGTATAATTTCCTGTTAGTCTCATGTGAAATTATGTAGAACCTCTTTACAGGTCGGGCGGTCCGGAAATAACAGTGGTGGTAAACCCGCCGCCACTGTTAATTCTGGACCGCCCGATCCCGACTCCTGCAAGCGGGAGGTGATGTTCCCGCCAGGTCTGACCTGGTGGGTTTAACACTGCCCACTTCCGGGAATCACGGAGGCGGAATGGTAATACGAGTCTAGCGGTAGCCAGGCGCTTTTACTGCCTCGGTTACTGCCGGACTCGTAATGAGGCCCAATGCATTTGACAAAGCCCTCTATCCGTGCATATAGCAGGTCGAAACATTGTTGTGCATAATGCATAAATAACTCATAAAACCTTTACAACCACTGCACAACTAAACACTATTGAGTTATTTTCTTCCAAATCTTTGCAACATTGACAATTATCCATGCCAGACAAAATCTAACGGCCACTTCAAAATGCCTTATTTTCTTGCTTCTAAGCATCAGAACCAGCCAAGTCCTCCTGATTGTTTTATGCAAAGCTCCTAGCAACAAAAAGTGCATTTGGAAATCCTCAAATTGAATACAGTGCGGATATTTTTCAGAGCCGTCTCCTTGCCAAGTGGCTGTGTGTGTTCTGACGGGCAGGATTCACAGTCTCATTTTCAACAATAATATCCTATAATCTGCTCTCAGTCGATCACAATATCGTTCAAACCCCTTTGAGTTTTACAGTCGTGTTTTATACATCAGCTGCTCGTTATATGCTCTTTTAAGAAGATCCTTGGCTGGCAAGCCATAGCGGCAAGGATGATTCCATAATTCTACTAAGCAAAGCTTGGCCAAAATGAATCTAACATATCTAGACCATGGCAGAGTTCCTGCTCCTGCTTTTTATACATTTTCCACCAACGCTTCACAAAAGGGCTTCGAATTCTCGTGGTTCCAAAACCTAATCCAGAACATGAGTGGTCTTAATCCCAACATAGCCTCAATTCCATTGAGACCTTACTCCGTCTTATTTGCTGTTGACAGGGCAGTATTTGGGAGTTTCAGCAGTCTCCTGCAGTCTCTTTTATTGTTACTGAAGTACAGTTATTGTGACCCCACAATTTGGAGCTATGGATGGCAGCAGTCACAGCTTGCATCTGATAGACGTCCACAGCACGCAAAATAATTGTCATTTTGTTGTTTAGATAATTTCAAAACACATTCTCCTCTTTACCTAAGAAGAGTGCCACTTTTCCATTTTTCCAGTTGCTAATTAAGTTTATTATCAAGTCTCACTCAAAGGTAGTCCGATACATCCACAAAATCCAGTGGAATACCAAGTATTGACCATTTAAATCGTACAGGTTTCTTTGTGCCTGGGGGTTTACAAATAATAATTTTACTTTTAGATATATTGAATATCAGCCCTCTTTCTTCCACCAAGCTATTTAAAGTATATATTTGTTTTTGGAGTCACTTTGGTGTTTTTGATACTAAAAAAATGTAATCAGCAAAATATAGGATGGGGAGATTTTGATCTCCCATCTGTGGGGAGTCCACTTCTAAAGCCGTTAGTTTATTGATTACATAATTGATAAATACGGAGAAAATCAGGGGGTCAGCACACATGCTTGCCTCATTCTGGTTTCTATCTTAAAGTGGGATATGTAGCACATGTGATTTTCTCCAAGGACAGCTGCATAATTTCTAGTGTAAAGCAATGTAATTGCCTTGGTTAATTCATTTGGAATTGCAAGTTGCTCCATTAATGACCATAGTTTGCTTTTGGGATAAGATCAAATGTGGTTTGGAGATCAATAAAGGCAAGGTAAAAGGTTTATCTCTTCAGAAGAACACATTTATATATTATCAATAAAAGCCAAGATACCTGTCCTATGGTTGAGACTAACAGGGTAATTCATAGAATTTCGCACAAAAGTGGCGCACGCGGCTGGTGCACAGTGTGCGCGTGTGAATGTCTGCGCCAGCCGCGTGCGCTAAAATCGATTTCCGCGCACAATGTATTCATGGATTTTAGCCTCCAAAACCAGCCGTGGTGCAGAGTGGCACAGCGACCCTGAAGCAGCGCCAGTTACGCCCCCAAGAACGCCCCTAGCGCAAGGAAAAGCCATCAAAATCCCCAATCTAGCGCAAAGGGCTGCGCTAACCCTGGACCAGTTTACAGGGCTGACAAACAGCAAACGCCAAGCGGGGAACATGTATAACTGGGGTTCGCGTGAAGTTTCACATGCGATTGGAGCAGGGTACATGTATTACGGGGTTCGCGGGAAGTTTCACAATTGAAAGGGCCTGTGCGAGTGGGGTACGTGTATATCTGGGGTTCGCGGGAAGTTTCACCCGCGATTTCGGCAGAGTACGTGTATTACGGGGGTTCGCGGGAAATCTCACACGCGATTGGATCCGGGTACGTGTATTTCGGGGGTGCGCGGGAAGTCTCACACGCGAAAGGGCCTGTGTGAGTGGGGTACGTGTATAACTGGGGTTCGCGGGAAGTTTCACACGCGATTTCAGCAGGGTACGTGTATTACGGGGGTTCACGGGAAGTCTCACACGCGATTTCAGCAGGGTACGTGTATTTCGGGGGTGCCGGGGAGTCCTACACGTGAATTGGCAGTGTGGGTCCTCCCAGGTGTTCCCTCTACACCCTCCATGGCCCCTGCAGGCAGCCCACACCACAGGGGACTACCCTGCACCCCTGGTCATGTCCCGCAGGCAGCCCATCCACCATGGGCATGCCCCCCAGCCAAGCCACATGTCACCTTGCACTACTGATCACCAACTCATGTCCCCTTGCACCCCCACCCCCCAGCAATGCAGGGCACCTGCCAGCAGGCCCCCACTCATGTCCCCCTGCACCCCAACCCCCCTGCAGTGCAGGGCACCTGCCAGCAGGCCCCCACTCATGTCCCACTCATGTCCCCCTGCACCCGCACCCCCCAGCAGTGCAGGGCACCTGCCAGCAGGCCCCCACTCATGTCCCACTCATGTCCCCCTGCACCCCCACCCCCCAGCAGTGCAGGGCACCTGCCAGCTTGCCCCCACTCATGTCCCCCTGCACCCGCACCCCCAGCAGTGCAGGGCACCTGCCAGCAGGCCCCCACTCATGTCCCACTCATGTCCCCTTGCACCCCCACACCCCAGCAGTGCAGGGCACCTGCCTGCAGGCCCCCACTCATGTCCCCCTGCACCCCTACCCCCCAGCAGTGCAGGGCACCTGCCAGCAGGCCCCCACTCATATCCCACTGATGTCCCCTGCACCCCCACCCCCCAGCAGTGAAATGCTGATCTCATGACACAAACCAAAAGTCAACTGTGTACATCAACACATGTCCGTCAGACACATACACTGGTTGGCATTGCTTGTGTAAACCCACATTTTCACATGCATCAACCCAATGAGCAAATCCCACACATGGAACTAAAAAATGAAAATGTACTATGTACATGAAATCAAAAATGAAATGAAAGCATACCAAAATATGAAACATGAAATGAAAAGCATGTGAAAAAGATGATTGAATGAAAATGATAACCAATCCAAAAAAAATTGAAAGAAAAAGTCAACCTCCAACAACGCAAATCCAAAGGAAACGTAAAAAAAAAATCTCCATTGGTTCATGTTCATAATAAAAAAAAGAGAAATCAATCCATAGTCCAACTATTTACAATCCATTGTCCGGAAAAAATAAATCCATCGCTCCATGTCCATAATGCAAAAAAAAACAAAAAGTAATACATGATGAAACTATACACAATCCATTGTGCAAGGATGTAAAGGTTCCATGATCCCAACCAAACAAATGAAACCTATCTACCTAACTACCTAAAAATATAACTATATACAAATTTGGGTGGCATTGTCCATTGACCACAAATAAAAGGAAAATGAAAAGGAAACCTAACTCTAAAAACTATTTACAAGGGCAGCGGGCTAGTCCGACGGCTCACTTTTGGATATCCCAGGCCAGGGCATCATCAAACTCCTGCTCGATGTCCTGGAGGCGGTCCTCTTCCATGGCCCCGAGGGTTCGCAGGGACGATGACATCTGGACCTCCAGGTCCCTGCGAATTGCCTGGAGGCACTCGGCCTGCCTCAGAGCCCTACGCATGGAGTTCTCCGCCCTGACCATCGTGAGCCATGCCTCTTCTGCCCGCTGCCCCTCCGCATCTATAGCATGGCCTAACCGCTGCCACACGGAAGACACTTCCAGTCCTCGGTCCTCCTGCCCTCTGGCCCATGCCTGCCCCTCTGATGTTGAAGGCCCCGAGCCATCATGGCTCCCACCTTGTTGCTGCTGCTGCTGTGCCTCTGCCTGTGCCCTGGCTCTTGCTGCCTGCACATCCTCCTCCGGCTGGGGTGCAGTTGTTGATGTGGCCACCCCTGCTGGACGTCCGACTCCCGACTGTGGCAGGGATGTGGCCTCCACCAGCCTGGCCGCAGGGTCAGAGGCAGCTCCACAGGGTACCCAGGTGATACATGGGTGGGAAGATGGCATGGAGGACGACTGGCACATAAGGGGTTCAGGTGAGGAGGGGGTCAGAACAAGGTCCAGCAAACGGAGGAATCCGGCCCTGGTGAGCTGCCCCAGTAGGTCTTCGCGGTCAACGAGGCATTCGAGATGACTTGCAGTGTCCTCACGAAAACACTGCAGGTCACCTCGCATGCCCCGTTGACGCAACGCCATCCCACTCAGGACAGGCTCAACCCGTTTCCGGATAGCCACGTCAGCAGGGAGAGGAAGGCCAGTTGTTGTAAGTGGATCCCCTCCCTGAGAACGGGTCTGGACGTAGGCATCCCTGCTGGTGCGGGATGATGCAGTCACATGATCGGGGACAGGATTACACACAGGCACCTCCGCAGTGGCCTGTGCTGCCTCCTGTCCCTGCCCCTGCACTGCACCACTAGCACCAGTGGAATCCCCACCTCCAGACCCCGTGTCTGTCCCTTGCTCGGCCTCCTCCTCCACCAAACCCCCCACCAACCTGGATGACTCTGTGCCATCTTCCTCCGTCGGACCCTGTGGGGTCTCAGCTGCCCCTTCTGCTGCCGAGGAGTCCAACTCTGACCTCTGCCTCTCGGACCTTCCCTCGGCAGCTGCGGCCTGGGACACGGCTCCGGACTCCTCACTCCCCAACAAGATGACAACCTGGGAGGGGAGCCGGGCCTTGCGTCTCCGGCTGGTGGGAAGATTCCTGCCGCTGTGCTCCACAGCACCCTCTCCGCCCTCTTCTTCAGTTGATGCTGCAGACAGGGAGAGATAAAACACAGGCATCAGGGCACTGTGCAATGGGCTGATGCACACATGACAGTTGCACATGAGTGGCATTGTTTAACTACAGACACAGCATCACACTCCACGACACACATGTCATTTTAACTCACACACATGAACATTTCAACAGCAACATTGCACCAGGCAGCACCATCCATACAAATACAACAGCATGAACAGCCAAAGGTGAGCCTGACATCACATGAAACACAAGGAGTGCACTAGACATGCACACACGCCACCACACTTACATGCATGTCTACATCTCCTCCAACTGTTGCAGTGATGAGATCGCCATACATGTCACATCTGCCATTCATCCTTCTACTTATCAGTGTCACGTGCATCCATGTTGCATCACAGTTGCACACTTGTCCGATACACATGCATGCACATGTACACAGTGCAGATACATGCATTATGAACCACCATCCATGCCACAACCATGCCAATGTACATACACAGAAATTCAAACATGTGTGCTCCCACACATGCATTTGCCCAGCATGCTTACCAACACATACACCATCAATGTGTCTCACAACTGAGAGGACTCACATGTGGCAGCCTCACGCCCATGTTCATACACATCCCTACATGGCCCTACATAAACACATGTGCAACCTGCACACTACTGGCACACCACGACACGCACAGCGTACTATCAACATGCATGTACACTTACCGCTCGACTCCAGACGGGTCTGCCTCTCAAGGATCTGGATGTAGAACGCTGGGCATATGCGTTCCAGGACCCTCATTTGATGGTTCGACAGCTGGCCCCGGCGCCCCTTGGCATCCGCTGCCTTAGCGAGGCACCGGGCCTTGTTGAGGGTCCTGGATCTGAAGTCCTCCCAGCACTTCTTGCATGATGTACGTCGTGGACTGCCACCCCCTCCGCATTGATGGCAGTCACGATATCCATCCATCCAGATCATGGTCCGTCCTTCATTATCGGAGCGTGAACTTCCAAAGAGGGCATCATACTGCCCCAGGACGTGCTCCACCAGGACACCAACTTCGCTGACAGTGAAGCTGGTGGCCCTCTGCCTCTCTGGCTGGGGGTTGCCAGTGCTGCCAGATGGTGTTGTGCCGGACATGGCAACCCCAGAGGCAGGAGTGGGTGGGCAACTGGGTCCTGGGGCTGGGCTGTCGAGCGATGGAATCCCTGTCGGGAGTCTTCGGTTCCAGCAGGGGTGGTCACAGCAACTACACCCCTGGCTGACGTGCAGGCAGAAAATGGCAGGGCAGGTGGGCAGCAGGCAGTCAGGCAGCAGCAGATGGCAGGTGGGAGCGTGCTCGGTGCTCTGGGGGGCAGTAATTCAGCCTTCTGGGCAGGAGCGTGGTCTTCCGTGTGTTTTCGCGTGGCCAGCTTGATACGGAGTGATTTGGCACGTGAAAAAATTGCACGTCAGTGTGTAATTCGAGGAAAGGGCCTTAGCGCGTAAGTGCGTCAGCACACGCACGCGATTCCATCGGACCAATGGCCCTTAGCGCGTAAGCGTGTGAGTTACATTACGCGCGCGGGCGTTTCCCTCATAGCACGTGATGACAGAGCACACGTGGGAAAACTGCATGTCCGAGTGTCATCGCGTGTAATTGGAGGAAAGCGCCCGCGTACACGCGTATCTGATGTGTACGTGTGGGCCGGTTTAAAAGCTACATGTAGGACGCCATTTCCTTGTACGTGCTTTTCGTGGAGAGCGAGTGGGTGAAATCTGTACTTCTTGTCGGTTCACACGTGATTACTTCACAGCGTTTCTAGTTCGTACTCCCTGTTACCTCTGACAGCTCTTTTCTGAATTTTTGTTGGGCATGTTTCCTCAAACAGAGTTCACTTCTCCTTTTGTCCTGTCTCCTCAGACAGCGTACAATTCTTCTTTGGCGGGGGTGTTGCCAACGCGCACACGCGCGTATTTGTCACGTTCTTTTTCCAGGCAGACGGTGAGTTCCGCACGTACTTAGCAACTGTGCTTGCCCCGTGTGTCGCGTTCCCCTTCAGAGGTCATTGTAGGCTGCGTGTATTACGCCTACGCTTATTTTTGTGTTTCTGGGTGCCACAGCGTAGTGCGGGTTCATTTTTTCACGCACGTGGTCAACGAGGGGTTGCGTGCACGTTAATTTTTGATTTTGGGCTGCCTGTGCATTGCGTGACCCGTCATCTTCCCCCGGGGGTCACAGACAGCCTTGTTAGAGCACTAGGGTACGAATTCCATCTGGTATCCTACCCCTTTGACCCCCAATTGCCCAGGACAATAGTTTACTGCAACTCCCATACGCACAACAACATCAGTGCCATGGTTGGGAGGCGACCAAGTGGTAAGGGAGGCAAAGGTGGCCGACCCTCAAAAGGTGGGTGTGGTGGGAGCGGTAGGGGATGTGGCCGGGATTTGCAGGGTGCCCCTATACCCCCATGTGTGGAGGAACAATCAGGGACACCCATGTCCCCCCCATGGTTGAGGGAAACGTGGCTGACACCATCCAAGCTCAGCCCCTGTTGGTCCAACCCATTTTGGCACCTGACCTGGCACAGGATGACTCCCTGGCTGACTTCCAGGTCAGCAAGTCTAGGCCACGTGTGGCGGTGCAAGTTGTTGTCACCAAGCCACGTGGATCTGGGGCAGCTATGTCATCTGCTGCCCCAAGTATGCAGGGTGGGGAGGCTGCAGGGGCAGCTGCAGCTCCATTCGCCCCAGCTCTGACTCTTCCAGCCAGTCAGTCCCGGTCCATCAAACTGACGTTCCCCCTGCCAACATTACCCTGCAACCAATGCCTGCATCAAGACCTATGGTCATTGTGCATTCCCACACTCCTACTACCCAGTCCACCGGTGATTCTGCCCCTTCTGACCAGAGCGGCGTAAGCCACTCTGGCTCTGCTCCACCTTTAAAGAAGAGGAAGAAGGGTGCTCTGGCACTACAGGCTGAGACCCCAGACACGGCTACACACTCCGGTACCTCAAGGAAGCCTTGATTTAATGATCTGGAACTTGATGCACTTGTGGCCTATGTGTCGGCACATAGCCACGAATGGAGCAAAGAACAAGCTGGCCTCAAATCATGCCGCTACTCTGGTGACTGGCGGTGGGTCTCCACAAGAGGACAACAAACTCACTGAACATGAGTCTGTTGCTGGGGCCTTCATCACAAGGTGTGGGAGGACTACCTGATTATGATGCATTGTCCGGTGTGTGCCCATGCATGTGTGTGTAATGCATGTGTATGTTGTTTGGGTGACGGGTTCTGATTGAGTGCCAGATGAGGGTGTGTGTGCCTAAGTGGTATGGGTCACCCATGTGCTTCATCCAAAACATTCAGCGGCCTTGGATTTGAGTGTGACAGTATCCCTTCTGCCCACAGTAGTAATTTTGCGCAACATTACGGCAGTTGCCCTTGATGTGGCATCTTGCAACAACATTGTTTGTATTTTTCAGTGTTCGTTCAGGCTGATGGTTTCAATTCTCCCACTTTTGCTACGCATTCCTCAGCCCTATTGTCACATTTGTGACATGCTTCTGTCATTGATGAAACCCCACATTGGCCCACATGTGTTACCTTGTTAGGTGAATGATTTGACCATTCAGGCTGATTGAGTATCGGCCTGATCACAGACATTTTTGGGGCCTGTTTGAATGTGGAACATGGTAGTTGTTTCCTGTCATGTTGAAGTGCACAACCATTGATGTGTACATCAGCCTGCATTCACTGTATTTTTGTACACTGGATGTGTTGCAGTGTGTGGCACATGCCTATTTTGTCACACTATGTTGCATTTTTCATCTCATCATGTCCATCTCACATGGATGGCTGACAGTATTCATTCACTGACATATGGATGTACTTGTGGAATTTACCATGGCTATGGCACATGCCATCTGTATGATGGCATGTGTTATGTATGTGTATTGGACATGCCACTCACAGGCCAATGTGTGATGGCAGCGCTACCCAGCATGCAGCAAATGTGTTGCTCTTCCATCTTGGTGTCATCAGTGTCTGCCTTTTGCCTCCCCTTCCAACTCAGTGACAGTGCATGCATGGGAGGGTTATAGTCATGTGGTACATGTGTAAATCATGTACTGGTTCTGTAGCTTGTCAGGCCTATTTGTGTGCTATGGTGCTAATGCCTGTTTCAATTTTTTGTCTTTCATGTTTTTGCAGGGGATGACGCACTTGATGCTGTTGAGGTTGAGGAGATGGTGCAGACCCAGGAGGAATCTCGGGCACGACCGGGCACCAGTGGGGGACGTGGTGTGGTGGTGGGTGAGAACCCAATCTTGCTGCAGACCATTCTGTCGAGGGGTGCCTCTGGGTGCACCTCCCCAGACCTCTATTCAGGTGCTGATTCGGATGATGAGACCTATGTGCCGTCCCAGGTAAGTCTTTCTGGCAGGGATTCTGTTCTGTCCAACCCACCTGCACCAGGGGTAGAACCCTCTATGGGGATGTCAGTGTTGGTAAGTCCGCCTTTGGCGGTTACGGATGCAGGGTCACACTCCACAACATCTGATCCTATTCCTGGGCCAGCAGATCAGAGGGGGAATGCAGTCCTGCAGCCTCAGGCAGGGCCGGCACAGCAAGGCGCAGATCGCCTTGCCCCAAACAGGTGTGGTGCTCGCCGATGCGGTGGCCGTACGCCACGAGGCAATACCGCATGGGAACAATCCATGTACGATATGGCAACCCAACAGGCAGCATCAGTTGAGATGATGGCTCAAGCAATGGAGAGGGTGGCCACTTCCATTGTCCCCCCTGAAACGCAGATGGAGCAACTACAAAAGGCAACAGACTTAATTTGCCAATCACACAGGGAGACTCTTGTTGCCCTTGAGGCTTCCACTAACTTGAGGACAGAACAGCAGCTGGAGCGGCTCACACGTTCGCTCTCAGCTGAGATTAAGGCAACTCGGGAGGCAATCCGGGCATCACGTCAGGTGCTGCATGGGGATCTCCGCACTATAATCCTCCAGAACGAGACCTTCCACACCCGCATGCTTGCTGCCATGGAGGACCATACCAGGGTTTTGCGTGGGCTGCCTCCCATAGCACCACCACCTCCTGTGGCAGCAGCAGAGGGTTATGAGAGCGACAGCAGCAGTTCTCCCACATTGGCATAGCCGTGCAGGCCATGAGCCCATGGAGGTGTTTTTTTTCCCAACATCCACACAGGTAGCTGTTGGTGCGCACCCTGTCCTCGGACCGCCTGGGTCCCCCCCGCCCCCCATATGGCCATTTTTGATTTTTGATTTTTTTTTTAGTGTTTTGCCTTGTGTGGCTCCAGTGGGCAACCACTGTATTCCGGCTGGGCACATGCAGGCTTGTCCTGAGTTTGGGTTAGATGCTTGGGTTCGTGAGACACACACCCCTCCTCCTTCCCGTTTCCATGGGCTTGCAAAGGGTGTGCCCAAGTGACAGTGACTTACACGGTGACGTAGGACTCCCATGAGCTGTGTGGGCAGTCTGTAGTCAATACTGTGTATACATTCCTAGTGGATATTGTTGTTGTATTGTACACTGCATGGTGTATTGCTATGTGCTTGTGCATCTGTCTTTCTCCTGATTTGCAGGTTAATTCCTCATGTCTTCACAAGGCCATCTACTTTGGAGATGGAGTTCATGTTGTAAGCAGTGCACTTACACATTTGCGTGGCAGCAGCACTGTACAGTTGGAAGTGGCCGATGTGCTGGCATAATCAGGTTGTAAGACTACCACTACTTTAACTTAGTACTGTCCTGTTTATGCTATGTTTGAGGTTGTGTAGCTGCATTGTATTGTTGGTAAGTATTTGGTCATGTGTGTTGTTAGTTCTACATTACTGGGAGCATATTGTGTGTGGGCAGTTTCCATTAGGGACACTGTACTTTGACACTTGTGTCATGTTTTGGGGAATGCTTTGTTTGCTCTCACATAGCATGACATGCCATGGTGTGTTGGTGGCGTGCTGGGGAGGGGTTGTGTGACATGGCAAGGGGGTAATGATTTTAGCAGCATAGAAGTGTGTCTTTTGATGACACAGCATTGGTGGTGTTTGTGTAGGTATGTATGCATACAATGTAACACTTCCAGGTGACCAATCTCAGGCTGGTATGGTTGTGACAGTTGACTGTCCCTTATGTCATCATCATTGATTGTCACATGGTATGTGCCAGGGCTGTGTGCACTCCACAGGGGTGTGATTTTAGGTGAAGTAATTAGTCACCAGCTGCGTACGGGCTGCCTCACCCCGTGCCCTTTCTCCTCCCATGCGCAGCGGCCGTGCATGTGGTTGGGGATGTGGGGGCCCCACCATGTCCACGGGCAGGCCCCGGCATGTTGCAACATTGTGCAGGACACATCCTGCCACTATGATCCTGCACACTACTGGGGGAGCGTATAACAGCTGCCTGCCAGAACGGTCAAGGGAGCAAAAGCGTGACTTGAGCACTCCGAATGTGCGCTCCACTATGCCCCGGGTTGCAATGTGGGCTGTGTTGTATCTTACCTCGGGTGGCATGGTGGGGTTCCGAATTGGCGTCATCATTTGGGTGCTCAGAGGGTAGGCACTGTCCCCTGGGGAGGTGGTGATGGCTATCATTAGTGGGGTTGTGACATTGCTCAGTATCTGACATGCATGCATGTGCTGTGGCATTTATACTCACCGAGCAGCCATGTATCCCCATGCCGACCAGCTTCTAAGTCCCGGTTTAGGGTTCACATTCTGCAAATAAAACTGTCGTGGGTGGACCCTGGATAGTTGGCATATAATGAGGTGATGATTCCCTTGGCATCACATACTACCTGGACGTTGATGGAATTCCAGTGCTTTCGGTTTCTATAGATGTACTCAGATGCCCTGGGAGGACGTAGAGCCACATGGGTGCAGTCATTGGCACCTAGCACTTTGGGGAAGTGTGCCACCCCGTAAAAATCCTGGACGACAGCCTGCCTTTCTGCAGGTGTTCTGGGCAGGTATATGTGCCTGTGGACTGATGGGCGTGCAGTCATGATGGCTAAGACCTGGTGTAGGCAGCGTGACTGCGTGGCCTGTGACACCCCCCCCCACTATAGCAGTTGTCGGCTGAAATGATCCAGTGGCCAAGAAGTGCAGTACATTGAGGACCTTATGCAGGGGGCTGAGTGCTTGGGAGCACAGGGTGGGTGATGTGAGGACATCCTCCCACTCACTGACCAGGTCGAGTATTATGTGAGGTGGAAACCTGTACCTCTCATACACCTGGCCATCAGGCAACCCAAAAAGGCTGGTTCTGAATGCAAAAATTCTGGGCCTGACTATCCTCCTCCTCCTCCTGCGGTATCCCACGACCACTGCTGCTAGGAACGGTATATTCATCCTGGCGTCTGTGCTTGTTTGTTGTTTGCGCGCACTTTTATGCTGCGCGGGTCCACGTATGTCTGCTTTCTGCTGGCGTACGTGTTTCCTGATTAGCGCGTCTTTTTTGGCGCACGCGTTAGCCCCGTTCGATTCCATGAATACCTGTTTTGAACGTGCGTGTGGGCGTTCCGTGCACTTGCCTCCTGTACTTCCCCCGTGATGTCCACATTTTCACAAGTTGTTCCCCATTCCGCATGTCACGCCCCCTGCTCCTCCTACTTTTGTTGTGTGCGCCATGCTATGTGCGATTTTGCTGTGCGCGTAGCACACGCTGTTTGGAGACGCGTGCGCCAGCGTGCGCCACGCATCATTTTGACGCACATCCTGGGATTTACACGCGCACGGACTTCCATGAATCGCTGTGCGCAGGTTTCGCTGCGATTTTCGCACTGGCACTGCGAATTGCACGCTTTCGCATGCTTTTGCTGAAAATTTTAGCGCACATTAATTCCATGAATCGGCCTGTTAGTTTTTAAATCCTGCTTGCAAGGCGATAGAGTCTCATTCATTGTGCTCCAGTGTTGCAATCGGTTTTATAGGATTTTCCCAAATATCTTCCTGATGGAATCTAATAGTGAGATTGGTCTATAATCTTGAGGAGGGCTGCGTGCACCTTTCTTGTATATAGGAACTACTTTTGTGCTATGCCAACTGGGTGCTATCGGCCCGGTCACTATTAACATATTAAAACGTTTTGGGAGGGAGGGAGCTCATATCATGAGTTATTTTATGAGCAGGTCCAGAGGAATGCAATCTGCGCCTGGGGTTTGTCAGCTTTTTGGCAGGATGTGGCTATAGCAGCAACCTCTGTCATTGTAAATGAGAGAGGCGCCACCTTTTCTCAAATAGAGTTATCTCTTCTGACACTTTCTATAGACTGGTCAATTTTATACAATATTGAAAAATATTCTAGCCACTCATCCCCCGAATTCCGTTATATGTGTTGTCCTTATCCATGGATCGTGTATTATGCACTAGTTGACAGCATCTTTTAATATTCTTTGCTTGTAAGGCTGGGGTGAAATTAGTCCAGGCCCCTTAGCTGTATCCTTTTATTTTTTGGTGTGCGAAGAAATCTTTGTAGTTTTCCCTCAAGCTGGCTATGGTAGGTCTATCTCTCCCCTCAACTTTTATTTTATTTCTGTGAGTATGTTTTTCTTTGCCACTCTACAATCGGCATCAAACCATATATTTCTCTTCTACTTGATCAAGATATTGGGCCTCATTATAAGTTTGGCGGTAGCCTTGCCGGTAAAACCGGCAGGCTGCCGCCAAACATGCAAATGTTTCTGGCCCCTCGCAATGAGGAAATACAGGGCCCTTACAACCCTGCCGGAAACTTTTACTCCCCATTCCCATTTGAGCCCCATAGGGCAGAATGGGATTGGGGAGGTTGGATGCACCGGCACCATTCAGAATGGTGCCGGTGCATCCGACATGCTCTGCTCGCTGCTGCCGGTACGCCCGCATGGTCCGACCTGGCGGGTGAAAAGACACCCGCAAGCAGAACACGTAGTTTGCTGTTCCAGTAACTACAGTACCAGCAAGCTTACCGGTACCGTAGTTACCAGACCGACAAACTTATAATGAGGCCCACTGTCCCTATTCGCATAACTATAGGTTTTATTGCCTCCACCAGCTTGTTATAAAACACCAGTGAATTATCATTAACACTAGAGTCTGCATAATTCACTAGGGATGGTAATAATCTGGTATATATTAATGGGACCACGTGTTCTTTGTTTATATCAGTCTGTTTAACCCTATGTAACAATGCAGAATGTTCCATTGACCTCACCTTTCCCTGTCTGTTTGATAAACAATAGTGCGTATGAGATATGTTAGGGATACTCATCCTCACCATAACCCTCCTTCTTCTCACTGTCCATAAAGTAGACTCTGTTTTGATAGTTCATCATCTTGACTAGTGATGGAAGTTCAAGTTCAAGTATGAAGTGGATAGAGTGGTGGCTGGTATGGTGCCTCCAACTCTTACCCTCCTTCTGCTGGATATGATATGATATATTTTATTTGTATCACGCTCAAACACTTGTGTGATGATTGTGAATCCCTCCATGTTCAGATAGCCAGCGGGTGTGCAGGATGCATGCACCAATGGGCTGGTGAGCATGCTTTCATTGAACTAATATCCAACAGTGGGAGCCGCAGGCTTTCTTCTACTGCTGCTTTCCTGCTTGGAATTGGCACCAAGATTTGGTCCTGGTGGTGATGTGCTCTTTCCATTGAGTGCAATGGACAGTGATACTGCTACTCCTATGTCCATCTTAGAATGACAGGAGGGTAAGGTTCACTTATACAGACAGGGTCACACAAGCCATCCACAAAGTGATTGTGGAAATGAGAGCATGATGGGAAGTGCATGCATGAGTAAGAGAAACACCCATCACGCTTTTAGGAAAATGGAGGTATGTTATTGCACATGGATGATTTTCTTCACATGCTGTGGCAAAAGTTTAACAAAGCCGCATGTGCTGAAACTGTGGTCAACCATTTGGCTTCACACTATGGGTCTGATTCACATAGCGTTTTCCTATGGGATTGCGCCATTATAAAACACGTCTGTGAAAATAGAAATGTGTTGTTATAAGCCAGAACAACGCCTTTCTTACATGAACCATTTACTGACAGGGAAAGAATGTGGTGCAGAGAGTGATTTACGGCTTGTCAACAGCCCTAGAAACCAAGAGGCATGCAGCCAGCCACATTGAAGGGATTCTCATCCTAGCAGCGCTGCTTTAGCACAACAAAAAAAGGAGTAGAAATAGGGCACCTTTGAGGTGCTGTTAATCTACACTGCACACCTTTCCGCTTGACAAACAATGCATTTCTTAGACTGCAGCACCACATCTCTAGTTTAAGGAAAGTTTCCGAAAACTTTCTTAAACTAGAAAAGTGGCAGTCTTTCAAGAAATGCCTGCAATGTCACTTGCGCACGTGTTTCCCACAACGTATGACCTTAGCAGCTTTTGCTGCTGAAAAGCACAGCTACCCTCACATATTTCCGCCCAACTCAGAATGATGGTGCTGGAAACTGGAGGGGACATTGGGCCTCATTACGAGGTTGGAGGTACCCCCTTACTGCATTCTGGGTCCGGGTTCTTGGAATAGGGACTTACTGGGTCATTCCAACCTTGGAGGACCTGGTAAGTCCCCATTCTGAGAACCATTCCCATTCAAGCCCCCATAGGGCTCAATGGGAATGGGGATGGAGCTAATAACGGGCCTGCTAATAGCAGGCCCGTTATTAGCTCCCTGGTCCCTTAGCTGTTCCCGCTAAGGGACCTCGTAATGCGGCGGTAATGGGTTAACAGCAAAAACACCCTTACCGTTGCCGTTAACCCTTTACCGCCGACCTCGTAATGAGGCCCAATGTCATATTTCCATACACTTTTTACAACAAGCTCAGAATCAACCCCTAAGAGAAATGGAGTAACGCCGCAAATGTCTCTGATTATCGGGTAGAACGTATACAGGACAAGACATAGGGGGTCATTACGAGTACGGCGGTAAAGGGTTAATGGCACCGGTAAGGATGCCGGTGCCATTAACCCCTTACTGCTGCATTGCAAGGTCCCTTAGCGGGTCCCACTAAGGCCGGCTGGTAAAACCAGCCGTCCTTAGCGGGAGCCGCTAAGGGACCAGGGAGCTAATAACGGGCCCGTAATTTATGGGACCGTTATTAGCTCCCTCCCCACTCCCATTGAGCCCTATGGGGACTCGAATGGGAATGGGGAAGGGTTTTTTGAATGGGGACTTTCCGGGTCCCGGACACGACTTTGGAGGCAGCCATGGTGCCAATAGCACCATGGCTGCCTCCAAATCCGTAATGACCCCCATAGTCACCCACCCCCAATTGTGATACTTTATTCCAATGGTATGTGAATGAAAAGCCATTTTTATCTAAATGAAATAGAAATGTAAATGCAATTTAATTTGAAGAAGCCTTACGATGAAACGGCATGCATAAGTATGAAAATATTTGAAAACGTACTTTTGAACTCACATCGTTATGAGGTAATAAACAGCAGTGTGTTGTCAGTTATAGTATAATATGTTTCTTTGAACATGTTTTATGGAGGACAGAGCGCAAAGACTCGAATATGGTCCGTGAATGCGTTTGGCACGCCATCTTGCAGTCCCTCATGCTCAATAATGATGTTTTACAAGCTTAAGAATGGCGCAGCTTTATTGTCTGTCAGAGGTGTGTTAAGACTTTATTTAGCTACTCGTCTGCTCGCATTACTTCATGCTCTTTGATACACAGAGCACAGCCCTACTTAACGCAGTCGCTATTAACTTTGGCACAGCACAGAAAACACTTCATTAAGCAGCTTACTGCAGTGTAATTGTTTAATAATATTTTGATTAGGTTGTTTAGTAGACAATCCCTGCTGTAAAGCATTCTCTTTCAAGTGAGCGTGTTCCTTTTAAAAGTCGGTTTACGATAGCTTGAAGTTTGTAACTTTATGGGACTCTGTAAACAGAATTTGGCTTAACAATTGTGTCATTCGCAAAGTATTAGGAAAGCAACATATTTGTACACAGTGGGCCTCATTACACTGTAGGAGGTAACCATGCTGCTATTAGCGGTATGGCTACTCCCTTACCGCATACCGGGTCCGGGTAGGCGGTATGGGGACTTACCGGGTCATTCCGACCCTGGAGGTACCAGTAAGTCCCCATTCCAAATACCATAGGGCTCAATGGGAATGGGGAAGGAGCTAATAACGGTACCGCAATTTGCGGTACCGTTATTAGCTCTGAAGTCCCTCAGCCGGTCCCGTCCTTACCGCCTGGTCAGACCAGGCATTAAGGACGGGACCCGCTGAGGGACCTCCTAGTAGGGCGCTAAGGGATTAGCGGCACCGGTGACCTCACCGGTGCCAGTAATACCTTAGCGCCAACCGTTTAATGAGGCCCAGTGCATTTTATATTTGGGCTACATTAGAACATGCATGACAAAGGTTCACATATGCACAAATTGATAGCCAAAAAAGTTCCTGATATTATTTGCAGAAGCATGTTAAATATTTCGATAATATAAGAAAACTATTCCATAGAGAAAACATCAATTAATCAGCATTCCTATGATGAGTTGCAGGAATAGGCCATGATTATGTGTATTGCAATGTAATGCGCCATTTGCATAACGCCTTTCACCATTACTGTGGTCACAACGCACTGTAGGTTGAACGCCCTCAGGGGGACCGCAGTAGAGGTATGGGATGACATTCGAGGGGGTGCTAGTATACTTTTTTGCATATTGGCCAATACAAAGATATGAGGGGTGGCCAAGTCCCTGCTAGCCACCCATGTTGAGCCGGCATGTGAATGGGTCAAGATAAGTGGTCTAGAGAGGATATGCAAGAGCATAGGAGATATGTGTGCAGCTACTTATCAAATTTGTGTCGTGAACGGTAGTTGCATTCTTATGGCAGAGGTGGAAAAAAGTGCTACTGTCATTTGTGTACACGTATTGTTTGAGTGTACTCATTGGGTTCACTGGGAACAACATTATCCAACACTCACTTTAATGCATTTCTCAAATGCGTGCTGTATGGTAACTTGCTTTAGGGCGACAGTGTGGAAGGTAATACTTTATTTGTGCCTTTAGGAGGGTACTGGTTGGTGTTGGGGAGTAAGGTATAGTAGTTTTGTACATCACTGACTACATTTTGCCTTCAAGAATATTAAGTAGTAATTTGTAAGGTTTGCAGGTACTCTCTGCTAATAGCACCATGGCTGCCTCCAAACCCGAATGGAGGTATCATTGATGGAAGCATCATTGAATTCCCACCATGAGCATTGCTTTCTAATGTATGCGGTATAGTGGCCTCCACTGGTTGTGTCGCCTGCGTGGTAGATTATAGCTATTGTTGTTAAGGTTTTCTTGACAAGTGATACCTGGCTATGTGTACAGGCAGTATGTTTGCAGCTGTTTTTGGTTGCATCACCATCGTATATTAAGAGTATTACAATTACATACTGACTATGTGAGAGTATATGTAGCATCGACCGATTATCAGAATAGCACAATGTACACTATATGCTATAGTTTGTATTGTGCACCAGTTGTTGAAATGGAATAGAGTCACAGTTATGTATTGGTACATACAGAAAACATTTATTGTGGACTTGCTCCTGAATGAGATGGTTGCAGAGACTGCATGCATGTTTCCACATGTAGGAAATGTGAAAGATTTAATTTATGAGTATGTTTTTCCTTTCTAGTATTTGTAGTAAGTACATTACATATTCCTGTGGATCTTCTTGTCGGTTTAATGTGAATTAACAATTGCATCACTGTAGTCCAATTCTTGCCTTACTCCTGAGACACTGTAAATGTTGGCATGATTACTTATTGCATTTCTGTCCAGGACAAGCATTTGTAAACACAACTGGTCTGCGCCATTTAAATAAATGTGTTGCACAATTGCTGGTATTTGGAATAGAACATTTATTGTCACATTTGCATAGCAATAAACACCTGTTGTATTAGACAATTTGAATAACCAGTTCCTTCTGTGTCTGAGTTCTTTGATGGAAGAGTATGTGGTGTGTTTGAAGAGGCACTTTATTTGCGTCTGGAGTTGGGTATGTCTTGTCTTTTTTACTCCTTTTGTCTGTGCTTTTGGTAGTTGATGTAGTATAAGGTCATTTCAATTTCTTTGGTGGTACTGTTGGCAAATCATTTAGTGATGTGCCTTTCGGAGTTTCAATGGGCTTCTTACAACAAAGGAAAAGGGACATATACATTCAGTAACACTTTACATAGCAACCTGTATTTTCACACATTCATAGCCACTATTCCGAAATGGAAGGTGGACCAGAAACGGATACAAATAATGGAGATTTTGGCATTTCTAGAAGTTGGTGGTGAGGGGAGGAAGGGATTGAGGTCTCATCAAAGCATCTCTCATGACAAACAATTTGCGTGGATGGGGCACTGGGAAATGGGCAAGGGGGCATGTGCAGTTGGGGCAGTGGTATTTTATTTTCTCCATAATATGTTCTTGTGCAAAATTATGCGAGGCGGCAAAATTGTTCAGCAATTCATCAATTTTGGCGTTCAGGCAGTCTACTTTCATATTTATAACATGTCCTTCGGTTTCTGTGGCTGTGTATTGCTGTGGAAGAGGGTCCGCTTCTGGTCTACTCCTTTGTATTCCTGTATGTACTGTTAAAGAAAAACAAATGTTTTTAGTATACATGAAGCAATGTATTGTAATTGTGTTAATTTTCACACTGCGTTCCTTACCTATGGGGTTACTATGGTAACTCATTTCGTCATGTGGGAAAATCTCCTCCAGCCATTCTAGGGTGATTGCACTTGCAGTAATTATTTCCCTTTTGTCAATGCCGTGCCTACCAATGGGGTTATCGTCCTCATTCATTTTTTCATGCAGAAAATCCTCTTCCACCCATTCTAGAGTGGTTGCCATTGCTGCGCACAAAAAGAAAACATTATGCTTTTCTACCATTGTACACTACAGGACCTGTGCAATTATAACATACAATTTTGTGTACTTAGTACATTGCACTTACGTTCTGCTCTCAATTGTTGGCGTCCCTAACTCTGCCTCTTCGTCCTTTGTTGGAATGTGAAGCAGGTGTGCGGTAAGATTGTTGAAGCCAGATGTTACTTCTCTTGTTGGTGCATTCCATTACGCTGCATACCCTATGCCTTTGCGCTGTTTGTTTCAAAAGTACTGACTTTGTTCACCTACTGCATCTTCCCTTACCATTCCCGCACTTGCTGCTGTTTGTATATGTTTCTTGTCTTTGCTGCATGGTGCCACTTTGTACAACCACCCCTCGCTTTCTCGATAGGTTGGACGCCACGCGATGTCTGCGAACACACATACTGTTTGTAACCACTGTGGCTATTAGTGTGGTGGAACTGGCTTCAGTACGCTGTACAGTACATCTATACAAAATAAGAGTATCCTCTGAAAAACCTATGAAATTCAGTGAAAAAAACATTGTTTAAGGGACGTTGGGGTTAACTTTACTACTAAAACCCTATCACCTTCACTGAAAAAACTATGAAAAAGGTAAGGTATGCTTACAGTGCCCTATTAAACACCTATGCAATTCACTGACAAAAAACATTATTCAGGGGATGTTGTGGTTAACTATCACCTTTTCCTAAAACACTATGCTAAAGCAACATTCTGGTTACAGTGCCTTAATAAAAACCTATGACATTCACTAACAAATACATTGTTAAAGGGATGTTATGGTTAAGTTGCGCTACTAAAAATCTATCACTTTTACTGAAAAAACTATGCTAAAGGAACGTTCTGGTTACAGTGCTCTACTAAAAACCTATTCGATTCACTGACAAAAAACATTGTAAAAGGGATGTTATGGTTAAGTTGCTCTAATAAAAACCTGTGCAATTCAATGGGCAAACGTTGTTACAGGGAAGTTATGGTTACAGGTAAAACCGAAAAACCCACATGTGTGGCTCCCTCTTTTTTTGTTCAGTGACATATGTACACCGGGTGCTTTTCTTCACTGGGAGTCAGGAACAAACATTTTTAAAGGTACTATATTTGTTGACCTTACCCTTCTCATATGGTCGTACACTACTTTTCTTAGAGTTCATGCAAGCCTGAAACACAGCAATCATTTCTGTGCATGAAGATAATCAGTTAGGGTATGAACACTTTCTGGTAGTACTGTTACTGTTTTGTTAACTGTACTTTCCTTGTATAGTCTCATATGTGTATGCGTTGTCTCTTTATGTTTTGTGTATAGCAGTACCATTGTAGTAAGTGAGGCATTCTTTGCTACTTAATACATGTTGCACAATACACAAAACTTTGAAACGAAAACATTCATCATTTCACTATCCAACATGAGAAGATTTGAATAGTGCACCTGTTTGATGCATGCTGCAGATAGTGGCTACGTTTCTACATGAGTTGGGTCATGTACTGTAAAGAACTCTGCAATGCAATGCTGTTCATAGAATGCATTGGGGAATTAAATGTTTATCTCATCATAGTTCTTCCAGTGATCTCTGATAGTTGTCTGCCAAAATTTCAATGCCAATCCCTTGTGGAGGCTTTTCATGAAAACTAAATACACATGTGATGGCTTCAGTCATGTCATTAATGGCATGTGTGATGTCATCTTTGATGTCATGGACGTTAGTCCTTGCAGTGCTCAGTGGTAGTGCGAGTTATGGTTGCTTAGCTTACCATAAATGGCAAATTTCTTCTGTTTTTCGGTTTTACCTGTAACCGTAACGTCCTTGTAACAATGTGTGTCCATTGAATTGCATACGTTTTTACTAGTGCATACCTTGCTGTTAGTTCTCTAACATCCTATATTACCTCATAACATCGGCTCACGGTGTGAACTACACTGAACTGTTGAATTGTGGAAACACGCATTTAACCTATCAGGTCTCTTTAAGTTTCACACAGTGTATACCACCTACTGCTGGCCTAAACAAATCTGCACCTAAACTAGGATAGCCTATCTCCCGCCCACATGGCCACTTTATGCAGAGTCACGCTCACCATGGCCACTATCCATATGCTGTTCCACACCATCGCACCAACTAACTTCCTACCCCCCTCTACCCACATACATCTCCAAAAGACCTCACTACAGCCCATCACAATAACTCTACTTGCACCCTCAGCCCTGTGGATTGGATCCAACACTTCACATCACCACCCACTCCACTGATACCCTGCCCAGTGAGCACCAGAAACGAGAGACTGGGGTCTCGCTTCCCAAATAGCAAGCCCCTCACCAGTCCTACTGGTCGGCCCTCTTCGATCAAAATCACTACCACCTTGCCTGTTACTGTACCTGTAGAGGTTATGAAGCCCAACGAAATCTCTAGTCCACTGTTAACTACATCCCAGCATCAGGAAGCTCCTCACTTAGTCACTTTGGCCATCAAAGGAGCTCTTATCAATGCACAATTGTTGATAGCTCATGCTCTTGATATTGCAGATCTCATCTCAACTAACCATCTAGACTTCCTTGCCATCACCGAAACCTGGCTGCACCAAGCAGCAAGTCCAGCGATCTCACTAGCTCTCCCAAAGGGCTACACCATCATCAGATCAGTCAGAGACACCGGCAAAGGAGGGGGAGTAGCTTTCATAGCCAAAACCCTCCTTGGTCTTAGAACAGTTTCCCATGTCATCCTCTCCTCTGCAGGAAATTCTGTCAGTTAAACTCCCCTCTCAGGAACCTGAACGATCCTACTCCATCTAATTTACAGACCCCCGGGTTCTAACCCTTCCTTTGAGGAAGATATCACAGACCTACTAACCCAAAATACCAAACCAGGCTCTTCAATTATCCTGCTTGGAGACCTCAATCTAGGCCTTGACAACCCTAACGACACGAACGCTACCTCTGTGGAAAACTATATATCCCAGCTTGGTATCAAACACTGCATCCTTGGGCCTACACACAACAAGGGTAAAATGTTGGATTGGTTGGCAGATTTCAATTGCACAACCACAATTCTCCAGAATGAGCCCATTGCATGGTCAGACCACAACTGCATCTCTTTCTCAGTTCAGGAGAGTAAACTCTCTAATCCTAGTTCCACCATTGCCCCACAAACACTGTCTAGAAATAACTGGAACATAACGCTACAGAACCTGTACATGCTATCTTGGACCCACCCAACCACAACGACCTAGACTCGGATAAATTGGATGAGCAATACAATGGCATTTTAGAACTAGCCATGAACAACATCACCCTTATCAAACTAAGAAAAGCTAAACCGTCAGCCCACCTTAATAAATGGTTCATGACCGAGCTGAAAACCCTCCGGAATGCCAAAGAGCTGCTGAAACGACATGGAGAAAATCGCCTACTACTCCTAACAAGGCAGTGTTCGCATCTGCTACTTCCTTTTATAAATCGGCCATCCTCAACACCAAAAAAAAGACATACAGTAACAGAATACTAAATGCAAAATCTGGCACCAAGGAACTCTTCAGCATTCTGAGGAAACTGGAGACCCCTGCTCCACCAACAGAAGCATGCGTCAAGGATGGGGATTGGTGTGCTAAAATACAGAAGGCCTTATCTGACAAAATAACAATGTTACAAACTAAAATAGAGAATAAAAAGACTAGCCTGGCTAATAGCTCTAACACTAACACCCTGCTGGACCCTCACCCCCCCTTTCTTCTTCTCTTCAGTCACACCGAAAGAAGTAGAAAATATCCTAGGCCTAAAACTGTCAAGGTGCCAGGGAGATATCTTTCCTGCCCCATTCATCAAGGAAGGAGCCAAAGACTTGGCCCCATTCATTGCCACTGTGATTAACTCCTCTTTCAACTATAGCTCGGTCCCCAACAACCTCAAGTAGGTTTGGGTTATGCCCCTTCTAAAAAAAACTAACCTAGACCCCAACATACCAACCAATTATATGCCCATTAGAACTGTCCCTTTCATCTTAAAAATTCTGGATAGAGTGGCCTATCTCCAAATCCCAAAACATCTTGATGATAAGAACCTAGTAGGTCTCCGCCAATCTGGGTTCAGACTGAGACACAGGACAGAAACCATCCACCCGGACTTAAAAATCCAAATGGAGGAAGCCAAATATAAAGACAACTTGGCCATCCTTTTGTTATTGGAATTTTCTGCAGCATTCGATTTTATCGATCACCAGATCCTTAGAGAACACCTGACTACAGCCGTTGCCTTCTCCACAAGCGCTTCTAATTGGATACAATAATTTCTCTGAAACCACACCTTCAGCTTCAGCTGCCCCAGTCCCCATCTACTGCGGAGTACCACAGGGCTTGTGTGTCTCTCCAACGATCCATAACATTCTTGATGACATGGTTGTCCCCTACACGAATTACGCAGCTGACACCCAGGTCCTCATCACATTCACTGGAAGCTATGAAAATGATTCCAAATTGATTAACAAAATCTACCTTGAAATTCAGGCATGGATGGCTGCCCATAATCTGTGTCTCAATGATGATAAAACGGAGCTCTTGATCATTGGATCCCAAGCACGTCTAAATAAACTTGATACATAGTACATATCTTTCAACATTGACGGGAACACCATCAATGTTGCCAAGAAAGTCAAACATTAGGCGTCTATCTGTACTCCACTCTTTCACTCAAGAAACATGTGAATGCCACTGCCTCAACAACAGCTTATACCAATAAAATGATTAATGCCTGCAACCATAACTGTCCTCGACAGCTGCACTATGCTAGCCAGGGTTCTAGTCCTGTCGAAGCTGGACTACTGTAATACTCTCTTGTTAAGATCCACAGAAGGGAATCTAAATAGACAGAAGGTCCTATCGAATAATCCCCTGTGATCAGTGTACAACATCCGTCGGTCTAACCATATTTCAGCCATTAGATCGAATACCCATTGGCTCCCTGTGTGTCACAGAATTTCACTCTGCACCCTAGTTATCACTCATAAATGCTTGTCAAACACTGCCCCTTAATATCTGGCTGACAAATTCTCTAGAAACCAACCCACCAGACCTACTTGATCCTTATATTCACATTAGTGAGGTACAAACTAAAAACAGCTGGAGGATCGAGCTTCCCAGTCCTAGCCGCCAAATGCTGGAACTCACTCCCCCTTATTATCAGATCTGAACCTTCCTTCTGGTCTTTCATAGCTAAAGTAAAAAAGTTTCTCTTTGACAAAAAACACTAATCAGACCCAAGGTAAATCACTTTCCTTCTCCGCTGAAACCCATGCCGCCTAACACATTTCACAATGTACTATTGTATTTCTTGCACTGTCGTTCAAACTGTAACCGCCGGTGACAATTCTTTGCTCTTATTTGTATTAATATGCAATTCGACTAACCTGTAACCTTTGGTCGACAAACACGTCTGTTCTATGTAATTAATATGTATGTTTCTGTAACTCTGTCATAAGCTCTAGCTCCCAGTTACCTCTGGGTTAGGTGTGCTTTATAAATAATAAACTAAATTAAGTGGAAAGGGTAGAAGGGCTGTGCCTGTGTTATGAGGTCTGCGGACACAGTAATAATCTGCAGATGGCATACAAAGGGGACTGTGGGGATAAGCCAATTAGGTTTGTTGGGTGTGGTGTACAGGAAGAGATGGTAACATGTGTTGTGTTTGCAGGAGTTTTGAGATCAATGAAAATGGCTATGGCTATGTGTTTGAGATGGCAGCAGAGTGTGTGGATTTCGCAGGACTATGACATTCGGTCATTGAAGGTGTATGCTGAAAAGCATGGCATTTTTTGAACTTTTGGATTAGCAGAAGTGGACGTATTGTGGCATGTAGTTCGTGGCTTAAACTGGGCAAGCTTGTTTCCAATCTGTGAGCGTATGGCTCACTTTAAATGTCCAGACATTGTCATTGTGCATGGTGGAGGGACAGTGTTGGGCATGTGACACCAGTGTATTTGCAGGTTTCCCTGAAGGATTTCTTTAAAAGTCTAATGCAAATATTTCCTGCTGCCAAGATTATATTTTCTGAAATAAATCAGAGGCAAACATGGAAAGTCCAATAATCTTTTAATCTTTTTCAGTCCACAAATGAAAGAATCAAGGCAGCTTATCCATAAAGATGTATCTGCCTTTTCATATGCCACAGGAATGTCATCTTTTCAGAATGACAATATATGATGTGATGATGTTCATTAATTTTGTAAAGATGGAGTTCATTTCACACATGTCCGAAATGCAATTTTCCTTTACAATTTTAGAAATGCATTGAAAAAGTTAATGGTAGAAAATTGTAGAGTGTACAGTACTACTGTAAATAAAAGCAAAACAGAAAAAGAAAGGTGTTTGTTAACCAATCCTCTAAAAATAATTTCATTTCAGAGCCACCACTAAAGAACAAATAACTGAAATTGAGTGTACACTCCCACCCACCCCTCTGATTGGCTGCAACATCTGCGGACACACCGATAGTCTGAGGACAGAATGTGCCAGATCTGTGTTTTTAAGGATACCTGGCATGGAAAGGGGACTGCATAGACCACAGACATTGGTGGGTGTCCGCGGACAATGGTGTAATCAGTCAATCAACTTTCCTGATAATGGTGTCCAGGAAGAGAGGGTGGCAGGAGTTTTGTTAGTAGGAGTTGTGAGAGCACTGGCAATGGCTATGACTATGTGTTTGAGAAGGCAGAGTGTGTGGATTTTGGGTGACTCTTGGGTCCATTGGTTGAAGGTCTATGCAGAGCAGTGTGGATTGGTGGAACATCTTGGATTCCATGAATTGGAAGTGTCACAGTATGGAGTGTGAGGGATGAAGTGGGTGGACTGGCTACCATTGTGTGCAAACATGGTCCAATTGAAACATCCAGACATTATTGTTCTTCGTTGTGGATGAAACAGTTTGCGTTATGTGACTGGAATTTCATTGCTGTTTGCAATGAATGAGACATTGGGAAAGTTGAAGGAAATGTTCCCAAATTCAAAAAATATTTTTTCTCGCATTGCTCTGAGACAGATGTGGATTCGTTCGAGTTTATTTGGTCCGCAAATGGGAAAAGTGAGACACAACGTCATTAAAGCTGTGTGTGCTTCTCCCCAAAATATTGGCATGACATCTTTTAATAAGTAGAACATTACATTTGATATTGCCAGCATTTTCCTGAGAGATGGAGTCTAACTGATGTTGGTAATCTGATTTTTCTGGAAAACATCCAAAATGCTTTGAAGCAGTTTTTGTGAAAGTGAGAAGAAATTATTAAATTCAGTAAAGTGTTTCTTAGTTCAGTTTATACAAACCGAAAATAAAAAAATAATGTGAAAGCCAAAACACAAAGGTTCTTTTTTGCCACCATTTTTTAATGCAAAATATTTAAAATAATCTCAATTCTCCCACCGCATGACTGGAAGTTTGTAGATATCCGCAGACTACCGTGCTGTCCATGGACTATGCAGGTGGCAAAGGTGCCTGTGACATTTATTCTCACTTCTTTTTTTAACTGTGAAATGTGGTTCCTAAAGGAAACTCTTTGGTGTGTTTTTTTGGTTTTGTAATTTTTTGGGCTTGGTTTTTTGCAGGAGAGACAAGGTAGGGGAGGGAAAGGAGGGTAGGGGTACCAAACACAGAGATGAAGGAAGAGGTGGACAGAGGAAGATGTTGGCCGGTCTTAAATGTAAGGTGCTTGGTAGTGTTTCTCGTGTTTCATGACTGCATCCTTGAAACCATTCTGAAACTGCACCCTCTACAGATTGGTGTTTCCCAGTACAAACATAGCACTGTGACCCTTCAAAGGTAATGGTCAAAAGCATTGTGTATGACCTGTGAAGCCACCGCTGGGATCTTCTGCCCCAAGGGAGTAACCTTTGTGGTAACAGGAGCAGTTGAAGATGAAGGGGTGGAGGATGTCAACCTAGTCTTACCTGTGAACGGTATCGCCTTCCTCAGAGCAGTCGGGTCGTTAGATTTGGTGTGGCACCACATGGAAGTTGTCCCGTAGGAATACAAACCAGTGTTCCCAGGACTGAGTACAGCTTTGCATTCAGTGCATCAAACCTTGCTTGCACAAGCCTTTGGGACATTTCCAATGGTTGTAAAAAATTGCCACACTCAGCACTCACTCTGAGTACCGGAGATAAGGATTTCCTCCACCTCATCCTCTTCTTCCTCTTGATCCTCATCTGTATCTCCACGCCTGTTGCCCTGTCTAGGCCCTCCAGATGGTAATGGTGGTGGTTGGGAAGCAGAGATGGCCATAGCAGATGCCATTGATGCAGTATTGCAAGTTATCTCCAAAGCAGGTGCTGCAAGATGCTCTCTCTTGGATAGCCAGATTGTGAATGTGGAAAGGTAATGGGTGGGTCCATTCTGAGGAACCGTCCTCAGACAGTCATGCTGTCTGCAGACAACTGAGTTGAAAATAGGCCTTGACAAGTTGTAAAAAATTGCCAGATCAATCAAGAATCGGTCTGGGATCTGTGCAGGGGTAACACGGAACAGAGACAGCCCTCATCGATCTTAAGACCCAAGTTGATGAGCTTAGAGATAATGGCAAATCAGCCCTACTCCTCCTCCTAGATCTTTCGGCTGCGTTCGATCTGGTCGATCACACTATTCTATGCAACCACCTTAACACAGCAGCACACTTCTCCGACAACGCTGTCACCTGGATTAGATCCTTCTTAAATGGTAGAACTATGAGGGTCTTCTCACCCATAGCAGCTGTTGACGCTAAACCCATCACCTGTGGTGTGCCTCAGGGATCTTGCGTCTCGCCCACATTGTACAACATTTTTACTAAGCCCCTTTTCGATGATCTGGATCATCTCGGGATCAGCTAAACTAACTATGCAGATGATACCCATCTCCACCTCGCGCTTTCAGGGGATTATGAAAAGGATTTGGCCTTGGTGAATAGAGTGTACATCATCATGCAGGCATGGATGGCCACGCATGGACTATGCCTGAATGATGATAAAACAGAACTCATCATTTTAGGCACCCCCTCTAACCTAAAAAAAATTAGGATCTGATTATTCCTCATTCATAATTGATGGCAATAGCATCAAAGTAGAACATGAGGTAAATACACTAGGCTTTTATCTTGACTCAAACCTGTCATTTGTCAAACAGGTCAATTTTTTAGCATCCTCCATAGCTTACACGTGCAAACTCACCCGCACAGGCAAGTCGTTTCTCTCTGACACTAGCTGCACCATCCTGGCCAGAGCCCTCATCCTGTCTCACCTGGACTGTTGCAATGCCATTTATCTAGGATCAACTAAAGCTACTATCAGAAAAATCCAAACATTACAAAACAATGCCTTCAGAGTGGAATTAGGCATTTCTAGAAGAGATCACATCTCTGAGAGCAGCCGACAGAATAATTGGCTCCCAACTTATGACAGAATCCTTCTAAAAACGTTGTCGCTCACCCAAAAATCTCTCAACAATGCTGCCCCCATCTACCTGGCTGAAAGATTCCATAAACAGATCTCGCAGAGACCACCTAGAACAGCTTACAGAGATCGCTTTTCCATTCCTAGCTTCAAACTCTCCACAATCGGAGGCAACAGCTTCCCTGTGAAAGCAACCAAATTGTGGAATTCCCTACCTCCCACACTGAGAATTGACCAAAGTTACCAAAACTTCAGATCCAACATCATTATGTGGCTGAATGATCATTAATGATAACTCCTGCTTAGCATGCAGCTAGGACTCATTGCTGCGGTACCCTTTGCCTGTATGGAGTGCATCCTCCCCGCTTCTCTCAACCTGACACCCTTGTGGCAACTATAACTGCCCTACCCACTGCCTGTATACTTGTACTCTACAAACACCTTAAACCTTCTATATATTGCTGATGTATGATGTCTGTTTCATTTGTATATACCACTCTTGTACCTTCCACCTGTAAATAGGTACCATCTGTATATACCCTTTTGTAATTAATACTTGTATGTAGATTTTATACCTTGCTGTCTTAACTAAGCTTTGCATATACTTATAACCGCAGTGCCCTGTTACCTTCAGGTATGTTGCACATTATAAATAATAAAACAAACAAACAAACAAACGTTTCAGCTTGAAACACCCTCGATCGGTGCAAAATCTAGTTTTAAACTGTCAGCGGTCACAAACTGCATTTGCTGACACCCCGTCAAACTGCACGGGTGCAGTCACATGATGAAGTCTGCGGCCGTCCGCAGCCATGACGGTTGTCCATGGGCACCCATCAGGCAGCAATTGCAGGGTGCATGCACTGGATGCCCATAGAACAGGCGCGATGTTCGCAGACTAATTAAATGTGTTTCATGCGAAATCGGACATGTCCAGACATCGCGACTGTCCGGGGGCACCTCCATTTCGAGTGCGGACTCCCCAGACAGTAGTACTATCAGCGGACTCAAAATGGGGCTTTAAAAAATATGACACAATGATATACACACATTTATAGTTTCAAAAATACATGTATTCATGAAATGGATAGGGTAGTGAAATGGGAAACATATATAGGCGAATTAGGAATTTCTGTACAATAATGATGAGGGGAGTAAGGGAGTGAGGCATCATCAAAGCGTTTTTGATTACAATTTTCAGAATTTGATGGGTATGATTGCCGCAGACAGGGGGGACAGGTGCAAAAAGGACAGTGATAAGGAACCATTTTTATGACATGATTTTTCACATATTGCAAAAGTTCTTTAAAATCAATACTTAATTATTAATATTATTATTTACAGTTGGGGGCAGGGCTTCTGTTTATGATTCCTGGGATTGTGTCCAATTAAACTTGGGCGTGGTTTCTTCTTGAACACTATGTACTGTAAGATAAACAGAAATTATTATTTTAGTAAGGTGTGTACAAATTACATTATTTGTTTACATTAAAATATGTATTGTGTACCTTTAGAGATGGTGTTGTCACTCAGTTATTCTTTTGGGAAGTTCTCCTCTAACCACTGAATGCCATTTCTGTGAAGAAAAAGAAAGTGCTTCTATCTTATAACACGTTTATATAATGAAAGCTAATAATAGAGACATTAATACAATGCACTTACTATTTAGTGAGAATTTGTTCTCCAATAAGCACCTGGTGTTTGTCAATTTGTATGCAGAGTTCTATTCAGGAGATTATGTGAAGTGCACATTTATGGTTTTGATTGGTGCATTCCATGGTAATATGTGCTAATGAAAAAATAATTTGTATATTTTGAAGTAAGTGTTTGTATAAAAGGTATATTTGTGTGTCTTAAACATTACCAATAATTTTACGTACATGTGTTTGTTGGTTGATGGATACAACATTTTGGGGTCTCCACTGTGATTCTGGGCTTTGTGAATGCTGACCAGTGTCCGCTGACTACCGCACTGTCCGTGGACTCCATAGATGCCACATTGGGGGTGAGTATAATATAAGGAACTTGTAGCAGATTAAGTGTACACTAGCAAAAACCTACGAAATTCACTGCAAAAACTTTGTTAAAAGAACGTTATGGTTACATTACACTAATACAAACCTATGAAATTCACTGAAAAAACATTGTTAAAGGGACGTTATGGTTACACGTAAAACCATAAAAACACAGAAATTTGCAAGTTATGGTAAGCTAAGCTACTATAACTTGTGCCACCACCGTACACTGCTAAGACTAAAACCCAGGACATGAAAGATGACATCACAAATGGTAAAACTATTATGGAAACATTAGCTCCAAAAACTAAAAAAGAATTGCGAGCCTTGTTGGGCTCAGTTGGTTACTACCATAGGTTCATCCCAAATTTCTCCTCCATCTCTGCCACCCTTACTGATAAGCTTCAAAATGCAAGCCACAAAAACTTAGCGGCATCCGGAAGACCAAACCTGTTTTGACAGTTTAAAAGACATGTTGTGTAGTAAACCTACTTTGAAGGTGGCAGACTTCAATAGACCATTAATCTTGCAAACGGATGCCTCACATATTGGTCTTGGAGCCGTACTATCACAAAATCATGACGGCAAAGAACATCCTATCCTTTACATTAGTAGAAAACTATTTGCCAGAGAGAAGAACTATGCTACTCTGGAATTGGAAGCCCTAGCCATCAAATGGGCTATAACATATTTGAAATCCGGGTCAAAAATTTTGATTGGTCACTGACCATCCATTTAAGGGGAGCATTCCTCTTAAATGGATGAGTGTAAGTAGGGATACCAATGCTAGATACAAGAGCTGGTTTGAAATTGTACAGATCTGTTGTTTTTTTTTTGTTGAGCATCAAAAAGGAACAAAACAATGCAATGTTGATTTCCTTTCTTGACTCCCAATAGATGCAGAAAAAAACTGTGATATTAGGGGAAGGGTTTGTGATGAACCATAGATGAATCCACCAGACAACGTGACCGGGGACCCCTCCATGTGGTCAGGGAACGGCAGACACTTCGTGATCCTGACTCTGGGAGTGGTATTTTGAGGGAGGATCCCATAAGGGGGGTGGGCAGGTCAGGATGAATGGGAAAATCCTTTCTGTAACTTTCCCAGAGACCCAACCCTTCTGATGGCATGCTGTAAAATTGAAACAGTTAGAAAAACAGATTTTTACATTGTGGACTCCAAGTCCTACAATGCCCAAAGTACTGGGATGAAGAAGAGGGCTGCAGATGCACAAGACTGCAAGTTGCAACCTATTTGTGGTAATGACCCACACCTGAGGGAGACTGAGATTCATACAAGGCCCCCTCAGGTGCAGGCCATAGAGAAGAGAAGTAACAGGAGGTGAAGTTTTTGTGACACCTCCATGTGCCAGCAGATGCAGAGGTTAGAGGACAGCAGAGACGCTGGAACCACCATAATGTACGGACCAGATGCCTGTCCTGGGAGGGTCTCTACTGCTCGCTACCTTAATCGCAGAGGTTGTGCAACAGGAAGAATTGGGAGTAATGGCTCTCCCCCTGAGGACCCCAACTGCAGTGACCACACAGCGAGAAGCGGGCAATTTGAAAGCTTTTCCATTTGTCAGATGGGCTCTGGTGGCAGGCGAGCACCAAGGAGCCGTGGGAACAAGGAGAGCTTCTTTGTTGACAGACGCGGGATGTGGGATGCCGAGAAGGAGAGGTTTCCGTAACCATGCAGGGAAGCAGAAGCAGAGGATCTGGAGGCAGTGAGGCAAACGGACACGCAAACCAGACCTGGTAAATTCACAGATAGATTGTGACACCGGAGCACTCCATAACCGCTAGCTAGCATAGTCCTAGTGAGTTAAGCACAAAAGGAATATAAACAAAGTAAAGTGGAAAAATAAATATTGTTTTGAATACCAAACTGACATAAAGCAGATTAATTATCCTTTTGCAAACCAAATTGACTTAAAATGAAGCAGGTGACAGAACAAGAATGTAACCCTCAGAACAGAAGGGTGTTGTTGTATCTATGTAGGGCATGTTAAAGACCATCACCAAGAGAGGGCAATACACCAAGAGATCAATAAAAACAACTATAGCCAAAGCTTTAAGCTTTAAGCAAGATTTAAAGAAACAACATTGCCAAAGACAAAAAAGGGCAATTAAGAATTCAAGTGTTTTTAAAACATATTGCCTATATGTAAAGGAGGTCATAAGAGGAACTGTCTTAAACCCACATTCCCAAAGCCAAAGAAGTATAAGAGTGAGCAAGAATTATTGGCAGAATGTGGTTAATGCAGAAGTGGGGAAACAAGGGTGGCAGGTGGGCTCCCCTTCTGATAAAAGGCATTCAAGAGGAGTGTGGCTTAGCCTGCATTGTGTGGGGCAGTCGTAAGTGTGTTTAACAACAGCACCAGTGTGTTTCTTGTTTTCCCAGAAGAAATACTTGAACTTGAAGTTGTGGAACAAAAGATATTGCTAAACTATTTGAAGCTGACCTTTACCACAGAGGTACTTGTAGTTAGTAGTTGTATTCTGTCCTAGGAGGAGAGTACACTAGGGCAGATAACTTTGTAGTAGTAGGCCTGGCAGGTGAGTGGACCAGGTGGAAGCTATTGTAGTACTGTTTCTTGTGAACTGTTATAGAATCATCCTGACAAATGAATTGCTGAAGCAAGTGTTTTGTAAACTGTTGCAGAATCATCTAACATCGTTAAAACAAGTGTTTGTAAACTGTTGTAGACCTATTCAGACCAAGACTTCTTTTGTTGAGCCTAATGAACTATGTAAAACATTTTGTTTTATAAGAAGAAGTTGTTTTGAGCTCTTTGTCACAAGTGGAAAGAGAAAAACCTGTGTTGAACATTTTTGAACTGTTAGTGGAATTCAAGTTGGAATTTTTGTTATAAAGTTGGAACCAAAAGTACTGCATTACAACGTTGTTACAACACAGGATTTCCTTATCCTTTCGGAACTGTTGAATAGAATCCTGCTGAAAACTGAAGAAGGTGAATTTACTCATATTATAAGGAGAGACCGTTATCAGGTTGTGACTATGACTGTTATGTTTGGTAAATGTGAACAGCCGTGTATAACCTTGTTGAGTGGTTGTTTATATATAAGTGTGAGGGACAGAAAGCTTTTGTTGGAGTGTTTCCTTTAGTTTATTTTAAGTAGTGAAATCCTCACCAGCATAGGGATAGTGAGGTGTTTATCCAACCTTTAAATTAATAAAAATTGAATTTTTTTTAAAACCTTCACAAATGTGTCCGCCTCACATTTCTGACCCCTCACATTAGCCAAAGAAAGAAGCTCTTTTCATGTGGTCCTCATGACAGCTTGACCTTTAGAGTGTAATACTTTCAAGGACTGACGTTAGCACGGCTTCTAAAACAATAATGCATATGCCATGTGTTTTCTTAGTGTGTTATGAGATATTTAAAACTAGGAAAACACACAGCATCCAGGACTGTGAACTGTCTCCCATCCATGCAGTAACCAGACTGACCCTGTTTAGCTTCAAAGTGTGGAAGGTGCCGCCCCCTAGCCATCTTGCTCTAAATGGTCTTGCTTATTTATTCGGCAACATGGCCTGAGGGTCCCCGCCATTTCCTTGCTTTGGAGCTAAGCAGGATAGGTCCTGGTTTCTGCATGGATGGGAGTCCTGTCTGCCTATTGTGCAATTGCTCCATTAAATAATTAAAAAACTACTGGACAGAATAACTCCAAACCACAAAAAGGCGGCAGGTCAATGCTTCATTCCCAGTTGTTTCAGACCTGGTCCTATTCTGTCCTGCGGTTTGGACTGTGCGGTCCAGCAAAAATTGACTTTTTTTGTCAACCGTAAAATGAATGGGAAGTAGGCCGCAACTTTGTGTTTTTAATGTTCTTTTTCCTTTCCAACAAATCATAACCAAACTTTGCAGTCTGGGGGAAGGGAGGTCCACATCCCCAATTGTCTTCAAATTCTCAGCCAAATACATTGCACAAGTCAAACGTTATTAGCAATTCATTTTTTCGCGGTTCCTATGGGAATACAGCTCACCTTAACTATAGGGTAGCCACCACGGCCCTCTAATATAAAGGGCACTGTGTGCAAGTTTACAGGAATTGGCAGATGTGGTGATGGAGCATTCTGGAGACAACATTCATTACCTTAAGAAGAGTACCAAGCATTATGGGAGGCAAACATTTTAGGTTTAAAGAAAAAAGTTTCAAAAGAGGTGTATTACCCAGGCGATCACTTAACTTACTTTAGTATTCTGATTGCAGCTGCACCCCATCTAAAACATCACTCTAACTGGCACAGGTGCTGCGCTGGTTGGGCCCTGCTGGGACCTTTCCCCATCAAGGGAGGAAACTGAATGTGTCAGGTGATCATCGAGCCATTAGGTGTAGGGGCCATATGATCTGGCTGTTTTGCCCACAGTTCTACCCCAGTGTTTCCAGAAAGGTTCAAATCACCTCTCCCATAGTGTACTCAGCCACAGACCAAAATTCAATCTCTGAAATAGGCCACCTCCCCAGACCTGGTTAGCTCTAAAACGTCAGTTTGAGAATCATGCTGAAACCTGACTGGGGTTATTTATGCTCTATGAAATGAGGAGCTGGCAAGAAAAAAGTGGGGTGCTGACTCTTCAAGGTTGCCCACAAAGCTGAATGCACCATCTCAACAAACAATGGTGGTTCCTTGGCTGCGGGAAGGTGAAGCGAAATGTGCTAGTAGTGAAAGAAAGAAGGCTATGGGTTAGGAGTTTGGGGGTAGGAAGTTAACTTCACAACACTGCAAACTTTTGATGAAAGTATCTCTCTACCCTTGCAAGGTCCAAAGTTATGGATATCTGGCAGACATCATTGGAAAGCTTTATTCTAAAGAAAGAAGAAAGTCGAAAGGCCCTGGAATAAATTGTTCTATTGCAACTAAGAGATTTGTAACCCAGAAATCAGGAATGGGACTGCTGCCTATATTTGATGGTAGGACATGGCTGTAGGTATGGATGGGTATTCAAAGTGTCCTACAAAGCAGAGTTTATCGTGCTTTGCCCGGGGCTTCCCCAGTTCTCAAAGGAATAATGGCGTCCCAGCAGGTGTGTAGTGCTTAGCCAATATTAGGAGGCTGTCGACCCAGAGATGGGTAGGGGCTCACAGATATTCCTCTCATAACAAGGTGTTAAGAGTCCCCACAGAGGGTGTCTTAGACTCATTTGGGAACTGCTTCATCCATAAAATGGTATCCTGATTGAAACTGTTTAAACATGTAAAGTTGGACACAGATTGGTATAGTTTCTACCATGAGTGTCAAACATGTGTTTTCATAGTTTTCGAATTACTTCCAAAAGATAACAAATGTCGAAAGGATAACATGATTTTACCATGTGGCTGGAAAGAACATGGACATTTTTTCGCCATGTCTCATCATACTTTGAATTAGAACTTGCACAAAAATATATCACACGCTGAGCTTTGGACCTTCAGGTGACATTAGGGACGTTCCATGTCAGACAAATACCATGTATATGATTTACCACTGCCCGTGTTATGTGAGATAAATTTGGTTTGTGTTTTCAGACTCAACATCAAATTCCTACTAGGAATTGCATCTCTTTGACCATTGTGGAGGACGTTAATTTGTATAGTCCCACTTCCTCCTTAATTATGCACATTTTAGACTTCTCTGTATCACATGTTTGGGGTGTCATTCCTCACCAGTATGCATCGCTGATAGAGTGACTCATTTTTGCTTCTCCAACATTTCGTCATTTGGAGTTTCATTAACCAATTTTGCTCTGGTATCTTAAGTTGCATTACTTAGAGTCACTGGCACTCTTCTCGCTTTTCTTCTCTTCCTTGTCTTCCTTGTTTTCCTTATCTTCAGCTGCCGCCTCCTTTTCTTCTCGCTCGCTCTCACTTCCAGAGCGTTCTGCCTCGCTGGCTTCCTTCTCACTTTCACTACCTTTCTCCCCTTCGTCATCTGATCCCTGTGTCTCCTTGAAGGCATCCATGTCCTCCTCTTCCTCCTCCGGCTCATGGTTCTCAAGCTGAGCCTTGCGAGCCTCCTGTGCTTCCAGATCTTTCTCATTCATGTCTCTGTGCTTCACTACCAAGAAGGCATTGGTGCCCGTCTGCACACTAGCCTTGGCTCTGTGCTTACTCAACCGCACCCTGGTCTCCAGCTCGTTGTAGTACACTCTGTCACCCTCTCTGAATATAAAGAAATAGTTCTCTTCATAACCTTTGCTGGCTTTGTTTTTCACTTTCCAGTTGTACTCCCTTGCTATCTTGTAGTCATATATATCATCAGCCATGTAGTCCAAGCCCTCGTCCACATCTCTCTTGCGTTTCCGGATAGTCTCTTCTCCAGGCAAAAAGTAGGCGACAAACTGGTTTCCTTCTTCATCCATCATTCCTCAGATCATGGCCTGTGACATCATATCTAGCATATGATGCAGAAAGTGGAAGTGAAGAGGACCGTTCTGCCAGAGACAAGGAGGAGATCTTTGGTAGTGATGATGAAAGCGAAGCAGAGGATGGCGAACGGAACAAGAGCAGCCAGGAGGAGAGTGGAAGTGAGGAAGAGGTTAGGCCGAAGAAGAGGAGAAGGATTCGTAGTGAGAGTGGGAGTCCTGCCAGCCAGGGAAGTCCCACCCACAGTGGTAGTGAGTGATCCAACCATGATCAACAGAGTGCCAGTGAGCAGGCATCAGAATCTAGCGACAACGATGGAAGTGCGAGTGACAGTGATTGTGTATATTTTGTGCTTCTAAACTCTGTCTTCTGGAGGCCACTGTAAGACTGTTTAAAATAACTGCAGAAATCCACCTGCTAGTTGTAGCATGGGATTCCTTTGGAAGGGGTCTTACAGAACTGCAAATCTTTTCTTAACTCACTTCTGCAAGAGACATATCTGGCATTTATGGCCTGAAATCCTGCTGATGTGGTAGCCGTGGTTTTTAAAGCCCTGCAAACTTCCAGTTCGCTGCTTACAGCTTAGATTTCCCATTTTTAGTGGGAGAGGTGGAACAGCAGTGTTTTGCAAAATTACTAATTTATTTTGACCCTGATCCTGCGAGATCAGTCAACTTTGCCTGTTATGGTGGGCAGACAGGGATTCTGCAGCACTGCAGTTGTCTGAACCTTACTTCTACATCCAGAATCTGTCTCCATTCTCTCATTGATGCCCAGGATTTCTAGAATGGGTGAGAAGGTTTCCTTCCTGATGGGTGTGGGAAGCACCCCATCTGTGTTTTATTTTTATAGAAAGATGTCTGTTGCTTTTGTTGACTCCTTTTCTGATGTTGTAAATTCCAGTATATATAATAAAATAGAAATTAGCTCTTCAATAAAGGCCATTTTGAAGGAGAAACAAAAAAAAAGTTGCATTAGTCAGAATTAGTTTCACTTCAGTCATTCTTTATGTGATTCATAATCATCTTAGCTAAGTGCCTTACCAATTTGGCTACACAAAGCATGTGAGGCCATATCTGTAATGATATACTTATACTGAGCCAATCGGGCAGTGCTTGGCACAAGTTATGTTGTCTTTTGGGATTTACACTGTGCACCACTGACATTTACATAGTCGCCAGGTGCTTTGGCAAATCGGAACAAGAGTGTTTGTGAGTTACGTTTGTGGAGAGAGGGGATTTCATTGATGTGTGCTGACAAGAAGTATACAGACCTCTGCACAGTGTCTGTTTTAGGTATCCTGTGTCAAGATCTCAGAGGTATTTGTTTTTCCAGAGGAGATCTGTGCACGTGGTGCTAGGTCCCATTAACTGGTACTGTGTTATATACGTTGATAGGGTATCCAGTCATTTTACCAAAAATAAAACAGAGTGGTAAGTTTCATTGAAAGCCAAAATACCGAAAAATACTGAACATTTTAATTATATATATAATATTCAGTGAAAAAACTTTGTTAAAGGGACGTTATGGTTAAGTTGCGCTACTAAAAACCTATGAAAGTCAGTGAAAAAATGTGGTCAAAGGGACGTTATGGTTCCAAGTAAAACCGAAAAACCCTTGAAATTCGCCAGTTATGAAAAGCTAAGCAACCATAACTCGCGCCACCACCGTGCACTGCTAAGACTAACACCCAGGACATCAAAGATGACATCACAAATGTCATTGATGACATCACTGACATCATTCTAAGAACACACGCGGTGTCCTGAATTGTTCGTAATTAAACGAAAATGGAGGTGTCTTAAAGAACACTATACCTGTCCATACTGTTCGCTAGCAACTTGAAAATGTTCTAAGAACACAATTGGTGTCCTGAAATGTTCGTACATAAAGGAAATTGAACGTGTCCTGAAGAACAGTATATCTGTCCTTACTGTTCGCTAGCAAATTTAAACTGTTCTAAGAAAACACGCAGTGTCCTGAAATGTTCGTTTCACGTGTGACGCAATTTTAATTAGTTCAGGACCCGAACAGTGTCCGTAGAACATCAACGCGCATGCGCTAGGCAATCTCTGTGCATTTGGTGTCCTGCGGACATGTGCTTCCTTCGTGGACTTGTTCGCGAACGGATCATATGACCGCGCCCACGCTGATCGCGTGTTCTGAATGAGGACAATGTTCGGGTCCCCGAACAAATTAAAAGTACATTTTCAATTAATCCATAATATTTTTCAATAAAATCTCACCATGGCACAAGTCCCTCATAGTAATCCTGAGTTTCTACATACCTTTTCAAACTTTTCAAACTTTTTTTTGTGTTTGATCTGTCCGCGGACAGCTCGCATGTCCGCGAACCGCGCACAAGCACCCCTATAAAAGACCATGCCCTAGAGCTTATTCTCATTGTGTTTCTGGCTATTCTTCAGAGCACAGCTATTTCTCCAGCAACTTGCTGATTACACCATCGAGATGGCATCCCTCGCTGCAGAACTGCCACCTGGTGCTGCACCTGCTTCAGCACCACCCCCACCCCTTCCACCACCACCACCTCCCCAAGGGCCTGAAGAGGGGAACAGGAGTGAGGACGCGGAGGAGGAAGAAGAGGATGATGAGAATGAGGTAGAGGAAAACCCTACTACCCGCACTAGGCGTGAATCTTGGGTGTGGTGGTTATTTACCATTCATGGTAATGTTCCTAAGGCTTGCACGAACCTTGTTACCTGCAATGAGTGCAAAATGATACTCAGTCGTGGGAAGCACGGTGAGTACAGCTTTGGGACCACTACTATGAAGCGACACCTGAGGTCATTTCACTCTGGGGCAATTCGCAGGGTTGTACCTTGCGAAGAACGTAGCAGGTTGATTTCCTCTACTTCATCCTCTGTTTCTGATCCTGTCACCACAGCGTCTTCCTCAAGCTGCCTCACAGGCCATACAGAATGCTGATGACCCTTATCTTTCAAGGGTCACAGTTGTATGTATGTACTGTAACACAGTACTCTGCAGGGGGGAGCGACTTCGTAGTGCTTTTGAGACTATCGTCTCAGAGCACGAGAAGATCTGCTCACTACCCAAATAAAACCCACACTACATGTTCCTCTCTCAGCTCGCCCTTTCTTATCCCTGTGGTTGGTGTCCCCCCCTTTACCTTCCTTTCCCCTCCTCTCCTAGTGTGTCGTGTATAAAAAACCAAAAAAAATACAAAATATCAAAAATCAAAAAAAAATAAGGCTCTTTTCAGAGCCGCCTTTCACAGTTAAAAAATAGAAGTGAAAATAAATGAAGCAGGGCCCTTTGTATTTTTTAGAAGTCCGCGGACAGTTTGTGAACATTTAAAAAATTGGGTTGCTACCCCATCACAAACATTGCAATTTTCTCTGGGAAGAAGTGGTGGCTCTGAAAAGAGCCTTGGGGGGTGTTTGTAAGTCAAAAATTATAAATGCTTAACACCTACTTCAAAATGGTTGTTGTAATTCCAAAAAAGGTCGCAATGCATTTTGTACATTTCTCAGAAAAATCTGATTGCCAGCATAATTAAGATGGACTCCATCTCTGCGAAAAATGTATGTACTACGAAACATAATATTTTCATTGTGAAAAGAGGACATGCCAAAATCTCTTAGAAAGGCACAAACAGCCTTATTAACATTGCGCCTTGCTTTTTCCATTTGTGGACCAAATGAAGAAGAACGAAGCCACATTTGTCTCTGCGCAATCCGTGAAAATATCACTTGAGAGTTAGGAAACATGTCCATAACCTTCCCAAGTCCTTCTTTCATAGCAAATTGCAAAAAAATTCCAGTCACATGTCCTAAACTGTTCCCTCCACAATGAATTACAATTATGTCTGGATGTTGCTCTGTCTCCAAAGTAGCACAGAGAGGTAGCATGTCCAACCACTTCATTCCACGTACTCCATGCCAGTGTACTTCCACATGTGGGAATCCAAGATCTACAGCTACTCCACAGCTTTCTGCATGCACCTTCAACCAATGTATCCACGAATCTCCCAAAATCCAAACAATCTGTTTTCTGAAACACACAGCCATAGCTATCTTTTGTTCTCTCAGCAAAAAGAGTATCTGAGAAACTCTCTCCTGGCACAACACACCCACTAAACTTTCCTGACCAATCCCTTTCAGTGCTTATTCTCATTTGCATGACTTCTGAACCCAAAAATCCCCGGATGTAACTCCCAATGTCCGCGAACTACCGCCATGTCCGCGGACATATCGTAACATGAACAGCCCTTCTACCATTTCCACTTCACTCTCTCTGCCATTCCCTCATTGGATGTAGCTAAGAAATCACATGACCATGCACCAATCACATTCAGAACCTCTAGAACTAACTGCATCGTCATAGATCAGCATTGCAAATGTACTGTGAATCTCTCTGAGTACAAGTGTCATATCATTGGCAAGCACCATCTACCAGAAATACTGTACAAGTCTCCAAGATTTCTACTTGCAGCTCCATGCATATCCATATGCATGAACACAAACTTCAGGTATGCATATTTTCTGTACAGTAGATGAACACATTTTCAAACAAACTTTTAGCTTGTGTAATCTGTAAAATAAATTTACTGTATTTTTTTCAATATCCTAAAATCAACTATCACTTATAAACCTTTATACTATTTACTTTCTTTATACACACACACTCAAATCATGTTCAACTAACATTTTTTAAATGAAATATATAGACTACATATATTCAAACAAAATTGCATGCAAGCACAATCTATGTTTAAATCTTTAAAAAAATACTTATACAATTTCATATTTTTTGTTTTTATTTATTTATTTACTTAATTACTTTAATTTAGACATGACATTGAGGCGCTATTACCTAGAACAGCTTACTTACAGAAATAGTAGTATTCACTGGTATATTATAAATTTCACAAGACATAGTAAAGATTTTCTTTTTGCTACAGTTAGTCATTCAATACAATTTGTTCATTAAGAACATATCATATGTACTGAACTGATGCAATGTATCTTATGTAAATAAATTAGTTTAATGGTTTTAAAGAAGGCACTGAGGATTTCAATTAAAAATATCAATATCTAAATTAAAAACAGCGCTATATACAAACAAAGTTACTAATTTGAAGCTTTTACAACTGCAGTGAAGACCAGTCTACTGAAAAGAAGCAGCCGAATTCGAAGAACAAAGAAGAACTAAGATGTTACCTGTTAATTTAAGTAAGTAGAATATCACCATAATATTTGTATTATTAATCAAACATACTATAACATTAATACAAGCTATTTTGGTGCCTAAAAATAGAGATTGTGTACCATTTTGTCCAAAAATCTCCATGTCTTAAACAGCGATTTACAGCCAGAATGGCCCACAAATTCCTATTTTTGGACACACAAATTGATCCGCTACAATTTTCATATTATAGAACAAACAACTGTTTTAATTGTATACATTAGATTTACTATTTGTACTTTTCCACACCACTAGCTTACTTTTTTTTGTCATCTGAACCCCAGTTTAGTAACACATAAATTCAAGAATACCTATCCCTACTAGTTGTAGTTCCCAATGCACAATCACACACCATTACATAAATCTTTATCATCTTACTCAAACACTCATGCACACAGCACACATACATTCCAGAACACCCCTACCCATATCTTCTTTATTTTTTTCAACAGACCCTAAAGAATGCCTACCAAAAGTCAAGTCCGTAGAACGCAACGCAAACGTAGAGCAAATGAAAATAAAAGTGTCCAACATAAGCATCCATCTCTAGCAGAAACAAAACAGCTAATACAGTCATTTAGTGAAACACAAGAAGTTTCAAGTACAAAAACTTTGCCTCCTCTATCAAAATGTAAAACAAACCGAAAAACAATTAACAGAAAATCAGCTATCACTACAGATAAAACTACTTCTTCAAATTTGAATATAGTGCAAAGTAAGCATACCAAGAAAAGTATTTTAGCCAAAATGTACTGTCACAAAGTCCTTCAAAATCTTATAAAAGCAGGAGAGAAATCAGGTTCAATGCTTAAAACCTACCATAGGAAATTAATCTTAGAAGCGTTGATGGACAGTGCAATTCTTCTGAAAAGAAAGTTATCTATTTTAGTGTTAAACAAAATGAAACCACTAACAAAACTAATAACTAAATTACAAAAAAGACTTCTCAATAAGCGAAATGTCAACAGAAAGAACTTCTTAAGTATCTGCCGAGGTGAATGGAATCACACTATGAGCACAGAACCATATGTTAATGAAGAAGCGTACAAACAAAAGCAAACAAATACAATTGCCATACATAGCAGTGGTCGAGGTTATGAAAAAGTGAATAATACCATAATGGAACAAGAAGTACTCCTTACAAAAATATGCCCTGAAAACTTACCCTTCCATTCAACTGAATCAGAACGTCTAGTGTACAAATGGCCATGCACGTCAATGTGTAACATTCCCAAACAATGTTTCAAATCTTTACGCCAATGCCTCAATAAATATGTAAAAAGCAAAGACAAAATCAAAATTAAATTACTGTCCAGTGCGCAAGTACACAGGACTACAAGGACATTCATTGGCCTGCATTACAGGACCTACTTGTAAAACCACTTTCCATGATATCAAAAGGATATCAACACATCATTCAACTATAAGAAATCTAGTCTATAAACTGTACTATGCTAAAAGTCCTGCTTTACTAGCAAAGTTAAATAACATCCTTCTACATGGTACAGCAAAAGACCTACTTGAAGAAATTCACTATATCCAGAAAAAATATTTTGGAAGTGAAAGCCATTTACAGAATGAAATAGCTTTAAACCAATTAAGCAACAATTCTACAACAATTCTACACATGGCAACTTTTTTCTAAACACATACAAAAAAGAAATACTAAAATTTAAAAGTACATCAGGTGAAGTACCAAACCATGTATGTGTATGTTGCCGTAGAACTTTTTATAAAAGTAACACAAAAACTGCAGACCTATTATACAAAATAGAAGACAATGAAGATTCTAAATGGTTTGAATTAGCTCTCTACCTTGTAGCAGAAAACAAATACGAAATAACTGAGCCCTTAATACTTTGCAGTTACTGCACTACAAAACCTGACAACAACCAAACTCCTTCACGTGCTATCACAAATAATTTGGAATTATACCCAGTACCAAAACCCCTACAACAACTTAATTTATATGAGAGCATCATAATTCAAACAGTACACCCATTTCAAGCAATAATACGCCTTCAACCAAAAACAGCAAAATTACCTCCTTCTGAATTGGTAAAAGGCATTTGCGGAAAAGTAGTTTATTTACCATTAGATCTAAAAGAAAATGTGCATACTCTAGGAGTGCAACATCCAATGCAGCAATCTTTAATTATCTTAGTAAATGGAGTACCTAGAAAAGACAAAAAAATATGGCAACAGCTGGTAGATTTATATAAAGTGAGACAAGCCTTCCAATATCTTAAAGAGAATAATGAATATTACAAAGAAATTAATATTGAAGAAAACTTGAAAGATACAACTGAAATAATTCAAGAAACGCAATAAGCTGGTCAATTTGAGCTACTAGATCCTGCTACAATATCAAATACTTTAGACCATTATACAATCCATCCTTTGCACTGTAATGACAGCGTAGAAGATGCACTGGAAACTTACCAAATGCGTCAAACAAAAGGATCGCCAATCAGCATATGGGAAAAAAGTATAGAAGCACGTACTTTTCCTCTACTCGTTCCTACTGGCAAAGGAGAAAGGTATGATGATAGACCTATTCAAATATCAGCTTCAGAATACCGCTCATTACGGATGTATTCTGAAAATCCCAGATTTAGACAAAATGTGGAAAACATATTCCACCTACTCTTTGAAAGTGAACTAGCAACTTTATGTTACGGAGTTGCACACATATTAAAATCAGGATCACACTTTCAAAATATGACAGCTACACAATTATTAGAAAAGGTGCAACAAAAGGATGAGGTTTTACAATCAAATATTACAAATCTATTAGCAAATATGCGTGGTACTAAAGAGTACTTGTTTCAACGTCATGGAGATGTACGTTGTATGATCAGAAACCTTGGCCCACCCACTTGGTTTGTTACATTAAGTTGTGCAGAATATGCATGGGAAGAGTTACATGATTTCCTACGCATATCAAATAAAAACAAAACAAACATAGATATACTAACACCTGGAGAACTTTGTTCTTTGGATCCTGTTAATGTTTCAAGATATTTTCACCATCACTTCATTGCTATGCTACATTTTATTTGTAATAAAACTGTTCCTCCCGTTGGAGAAGTGCAACACTTCTTTTGGAGAAAAGAATACCAAGCCAAAGGAGCACCACATATCCAGATGCTTTTATGGATTAAAGATGCTCCTAAATTTGGTCAAGACAGTGATGCCACTGTTTTACAGTTTCTTGAAATATGTGTCACTTGTGAAATTCCATCAGAAGCCACAAATAGTGATCTTCATGCACAAATTTTACAATTTCAAAGACACAAATGTGGAAAATATGGTCGTCGCAAATACAAAAACAAAGGGAAATACTACACCAAATGCCGATTTAGTTTCCGTAGACCAGTTACAAATGCAGGTCAAGTGAACAACCTCATGTCTTCAGTTAGACATAGTGTTAAAGGAAAGTCACCTAAAAATACATATTACATAAAAAGAAAAGAAGAAGAAAAAAATATCAATGATTATAATGCAATCATTGCCCACTTATGGAATGAAAACATAGATGTGCAGTACATTGGAGACAATCCTACTGCAGTTGCACGATATGTCACAGCATACTTAACTAAAGCAGAAAAGACAGAGCTCCAAGACCTCTGGAATGACCCGTCATCAGATAAAACAGTATCTCAGAAATTATACAGCTTGGGCATAAAAATGCTCACCCATAGAGAATGTGGATCATATGAAGCAGCTGATTGTTTAACTGGAACTGCATTGTATGGCAAATCTGAAAATATAGTATGGCTAAGTCTTGGTCCAGCTAAATCTAGAAAAAGAGTTCTAAAATCATATGAAGATATAGAAACAATATCCAAACATGATCCCAACAGCCAAGGCATTTTAAAAAACAATTTATTGGACACATACTACCCAAACAGAAGTAATACTTTGGAAAACATGTGTCTATACCACATAGCCCAAAACTACACATACAAAAATAATATGAAACCTGTTGAAAAAAAAGGTAAATATAGAGTAACAAACTGTGAAGGCAGCTTAGTTAAACTCACTAAACCAAATTTAATTAATCATATCAAATTGTCATTAAAGACTCGACATAAACATAAAGAAGTATATTACATGTCCCTGCTACAACTCTTCAAACCATGGAGAAAAGAAGAACAATTACTAGATTACTATGACTCATATGAGGATGCTTTCAAAGCAAATGAAAGCACTATAACTGATGTAAACTTTACACAGTACAAAACAATGTTGCACAATGAACAGCAACACGAAGAAGAACTCCAAGCCCAACTAGATAGGGACACTCCTGACAGTAGTCAACCTTCTGTAACAGGAAGCCAAGAACCACTGGGAGAACCACTAATAATAAACGAGGCAGAATTAGCTATGATAGAAGTAGAAAACACCATGTGTCAGTATGAAGATAAGGAAGACTTAACTATACTACAATCAAAACTAAACAATGAGCAAAGTAGCATTTTTCAAGAAGTAACAAAACAAATTGCACATGGTCTAAAACATGAAAATAAAGAATGTTCCTGCCATAATTATAATCCAATACTACTGTACGTCAGTGGTGAAGCTGGTACTGGCAAAACATTCCTAATCAAAATCATTAGTAAGTTCCTTCAACAATTGACAAACAACAAACTGTCAGCTGTTGTCACTGCCCCCACAGGTTTAGCTGCCTACAACATAGGTGGTGTTACATTACACCGATTACTACTATTACCAGTAGAACACCAGAACAAATTAGACTATTACAAACTTTCTGCAGAAGCTGCAATGGAATTACGCAGAGTATTGAAACAAATGAAAATGCTACTAATAGATGAAGTGAGCATGGTCTCCAACCTGATGTTAGCTTTGATTCACCTCAGATTACAAAAAGTACTCAAAACAGACTATGAAGTGCTCTTTGCAGGAAAACACATTATTGTTTTTGGAGATCTGCTTCAATTAACACCAGTAAAAGGTGAGCCTATTTTTAAAACATTACGACACAAACTCTGCCGTAAAACTGTTGGCAGCATTGGAAATGTCAACCTTTGGCAACATTTCCAATACAGAGAATTAACAGAAACCATGAGGCAATCTGCAGATCTCACTTTTGCCAACATTTTAAAAAGTAAAAGTAAAGTAACTAAAGAAGCAGAAGGAATTTTTTTTTTAAATTTTTTTGAAAAGATTTTTATTTTGAAAACAAATAAACAATACAAACCAAACTTGCAGCATTATTTACAATATACTCGTGAACATCAATTAACGCTCATTACTGCTCCCAACCCCCCCCCCCCCAAGAGCTTATTTGCATTTCTGGTTCTGTATCCGCTGCGTGTGGCTGGGTATCGCTTCCTTCCGAAGCTGCAGGATCCACTACTGTGCCAAACAGTCCTGTTATTAACATTCTCCAAGCCATCAGGTTACCCACATCTTCTTCCCCGCACTTGCTACATGCCTCCTGCCACACCACCGTTCCAGCCTCCACAAATGTTTGCAAGTCCCGCCACCATACCTCTACCCGTGGCTTGTGGCATTGCTTCCAGCCCATAGCTATCCTTCTTTTAGCAAGCACATATGCCAGGTTCCTCAGTTTCCCAAGGTGTTTAGTGTTCCGTGGTCTGGGAAACCCTCCCAACAGGCAGGCCCAGGCTGTATCTATGTTGAGCGAGACCCCTTTATCCGCTAGTTTCCGTGCCACTTCTCCCCAAAAAGCTTCTGGGCAAGACCAGAACATGTGTGTCATATCTGCGTCTTCCTCGTCACATTTTGGGCAGGCTTGTCTTCCTGCTTTTGCAAACTTAGATATTCTCTTCGGGGTCATATAGGCTCTATGCGTTATGTACAACTGTATCTGCTGAAATCTAGCATTTCTGGACACTTTCTTGTGGTATCCTATAGTACGTTCCCACATTCCATCGGTCATCTGTGCCCCCACCTCCGCTTCCCAGTCCAGCCTCAGGTGAGTCAAATCCTTCCCCACCCGGGTCATCACCATCTCATACAGTCTAGAGATCTCGTGCCCTCCTTCTGATATATCATATATTGTTCCCATTAGAACGTCTGGTTCTTCCGCCAGTACAATCTCTGGCCAGGTTTTGCGAATAGTCTGCACTAGCCTACGATACGTGACATATTGGCCTCCATGCAAGCCTGTCTCTTCTCCCAGTTCTTCGAACTCTTTAATAGCCCCTTCTTGCCATATGTCTCCCAATGTGACCAGCCCAACCGATTCCCAATAGGTCCTTATTATCATCCTGAGCTGGTTGTCTCCCCTAGCTAAGGCAACTAGTGGCACCTGTGGGGAACACGGGCATGGGTTCTCCATCAGTTGGCATACTCTGTGCCACATCTTCCACCCAAGCAACAGCATACCCGGGCGTTCTTTCATTTCAAGTCTAGTCACCCAGATAATCTCATTTAGGTAAAACGGGGTGCAGTCCTGCCCAAACAGCCTAGATTCAGGAGTTTCTTCATCAGAGAGCCATTTGGTTACATATTGCAATTGACTGGGTACATTATAGGCCTCAAAGTTTGGCAGCTTCGTGCCCCCTCTATCATGGAAGTTCTGTAGCTTCCATAGCGCCACTCTATTGCGAGTGCCGTGCCACAGGAAGTCCCTACACATGCTGTTCAGTTTGATAAAAAATGTTTTGGGTATCAAGTATGGTATATTACTGAAGAAATGTAACAGCCTAGGCAGGACCACCATTTTGAGCATCGCCCCCCGTCCCATCATCGCCAGCGGCAGCTTCTCCCAAAACTTCATATTTGTGCGGATTCTTTTCACAGCCACCTCGGTGTTATGCAAGTGTTCCTCCTCCACAGTATGATATACATCTATTCCGAGGTAGCGGAAGGAATCAGCCGCCCAAGGTATGGACAACACTGGCAACCATTCCAGAGGGGCTCCTATGTAGCTCCCCAATGGGAACATGCTCGATTTTTGGGGGTTCACCGCAATGCCGGACAATTCTGCATACTTTTCCATGACCTCTAGAATATACTGAAGATTTTCTTCTTGATATTTCAAATACAGTAGCAAATCGTCAGCATATAAGGATATTAGGTGTTTCTCTCCCCCTGCTTCAATACCGACCATGTCATATTGTTGTCTGAGGTACACTGCCAGGGGCTCTAGGGCCAGAATGTATAACATCGGGGACCAAGGGCACCCTTGTCTGGTGCCTCTACTGAGCTGCCACCTTTCAGATATCACCGATCCTGTGCGTACTCTGGCCAGTGGTTCACTATACAACAATTTCGCCCACCTAACATAACCCGGCCCCATCCCGTATTCTTCCAGGGCCGCCAGCAACCATGGCCACCTCACTGAATCAAAAGCTTTCACTGCATCTAGGGACACCACCGCCATTTCTCCATCGCTCCTGTTTCCCTCTTCAATCACTCGGTGGAGTCGCCTGTGGTTGTGGGTTATATTTCTGTTGGGGACATAACCTGTCTGATCCGGGTGTATCAGGTTACCGATGACCCTTCTCAGCCTATTAGCCAGGACCGCCGTCAAGATCTTGCTGTCCTGGTTCAACATTGACAACGGCCTATAGGAGCCGCAGCAATTCCCTGGCTTGTTGGGCTTGGGAAGTGGCACGATTAGTGCTTCTCTGAGCGTGTCCGGTAGCCGACCCTTCTCAAAAGACTCATTGAGCATCTCTAGCATATGGGGGGAGTACTTCTGCTTTATATGTTTTGTAAAACTCAGCCGGGAATCCATCCGTACCCGGGGTCTTGCAGGTGGGCAGCTGTTTCACCACTTCCTCTAATTCCTCCAGGGTAATCGGTGCATCTAGTTCCTCCCTTTCTTCATCACTAATCTTAGGTAATTCCATGTCTCTTAGTGTTTCTCTAATTTCCTCCTGATTGTCCCCTTCTCTGTCCTCATATAATGTTCTATAATAGTTCAAGAATGCCTCGTTGACTCCTTCCTGGGTGTCAACCACCTCCCCGTCGTCTCTGGTTATTATCCTAATCGGGGGCTGGGGGTTTCGCTCTTGTATAACCACGCCAACAAGCGGCCAGTTTTATCCCCACCTGCATGTTGCCTCTCAACATACTTTTTGTAGTTAAGGTTGCAGAGCCTTTCCCAAAGCTCCGCACACCTCTGGTGCAACTCGAGTACAAGTTCCGCGTCCCCTCCTGCCCTGTTGCTTTCGCGCTCCAGTTTCTCTTCCGCTTCCTCTAGTTCTGTTAGGACCCCACCCTGTAGGCCCTTTGACTTAGCAATAGCCGCACCCCGCAACACCACCTTAAAGGCCTCCCAGAGTGTGCACGCCGAATCTACGCTGCCTGTGTTTACCTCAAAGTACTGCGAGATCGCATCCCTGATGTCTTCCCTGAAGACTGGGTCTCTGAGCACCTCTGCCCGGAGGCGCCACGTCGGTATCCGCGCCCTGGGGCGGCAGTGCTGCCAGGTCAGACAGGACCCTCGCTCTATATTCTATTTGGGTGGTCTCTATCATCACATCTGGCGTGGCAAAAAAATAATCCAACCTCGTGTACAGGTGCTGCGGAGCTGAGTAGTGCGAGTACTGTGTTTCATTAGGGTGTTTCAGTCTCCAAACATCCGCCAGCCCAAAGTCATCTAGTAATGTCTGCAATACCCTGGCCGCTGGGGTGGGCCTATCAATCTTCCCATCAGATCTGTCTGCCTTTGGGTCGAGCACACAGTTGAAGTCCCCTCCCCAGATAACCGCTCCCCCCACACACGCGCCCAGATGAGTACATAGGGTTCTAAAATACGTAGCAGTGTTTTGGTTGGGGGCATATGTATTTATAATGCACACCTCTTTATTCTCTACCAAGGCCTTTAATATGACCAACCTACCCTCTGTGTCCACCACCTCTTGCATAAATTGGAGCGGAACGTGCGGTGCCACCCAGACCAGCACTCCCCTAGCGTAGGCAGAGTACGGAGAGCCCACTACAGTACCTCTCCACTTCTTCCCCACCAGTACCAATTTTTGCTGCATCAGATGTGTTTCCTGCAACAGCGCAATGTCAATCCTCTGTCTTTTTAAGTACATCATGACTTTGTTTCTTTTTAAGTAGCTGTTAAGTCCCCTGACATTCCATGTTACGATCTTAAGGTCTCCCATGGCTCGTGAGTGTCTTCTTGCCTCCCATGTAGCGCCTCCCCTTTGCCCACGTGATACAGATACAGCCCTCCATTTTTGCTTGTAGCTTCTCGTACCAGCTCCCCATAACTATGTACACAATAAATCCCCAACTTCCCTCCCCTCCCCCCACCCGTCCCTTCCCCAACATCACGCACCCCAACTGCTGCCCAGCTCTCTTCCCGGAGCTCAGGCACCCCCACATCTAGCCCTGCAAGCACTAAACGAGGCACAGAGCTCAGTAGGGTGAAGTCGCCCTAATGGCCACTTAACTGAAACTGTTATGGGGTAGAGAGAAACGCTCCGTAAGGCTCCCGTTAGTTCACATTAACCACAGTGCTTATGACATATAGTGCAATAGTCTAACCTTCTCTACTGAAGGCTGTGCAAGCGACTACATTCAATTCCCACGTGCCACGCCATCTTGCGGCACCTTCTTCGTGCATCACTTATCTCTTCCCAACTCTTTCTCCGTCCGAACTTCTGACTGGTGACATCCTTGCGCATCGAGCCATCCCATGGCATCCTCCGGGGTCTCAAAAAACAAAGTTTTATGTTTATGAATGACTTTCAATTTTGCCGGATACAATAACATATATTTGTGGCCCGCCTCTTTCAATCTCCGCTTTACCGTCCCAAAGTTAATGCGGCTACGCTGCACAGACAGGGTGTAGCCCGGGTAAGCCGTGATGTTTGCCGCTCCTCGTGTGATCGTTCCTCCCTTACGAAAGTGTTCCAATATCCTCTCCCGGTCACGGTAATTAAGAATTTTGGCTATCACCGACCTAGGCGAGTTCCCCGGCGGCGGCCTCCTTGTTAGGGCTCTATGTGCCCTTTCCACTGCAAATCCTTGGGATAGGGCTCCTCCGGGTATCTCTTGCAGTAGCATGAATTCGATGAATTCTGTGGGATCGTGGCCCTCCAATCCCTCCGGTAGGCCCATGATGCGTATGTTGTTTCATCGGGCTCGTCCTTCCACCTCCTCCGCTCTGCTCTCCAAGTTACCCACTCTTTGTATCAGGGCGTGCAATTCGGCTTTATGGGAGGCGCAACCCGCAGTATTCGGGCTAACTTCCTTCTCAAGGGACTCTGTGCGCTCCGCCAAGGCCCTGACATCCTGTCGGAGTAGATTAACATCCTCCTGCACCTCTCCGACCTTGAGGTCCAGTGCCGTTTTTAGTTCAGTGACAGCTAGCTCTAGTTTAGATTCCCAGGCCACCCTTAGGTTGGCAATCGCAGCCAGGACTTCTTGGTTAGCGCCCAAAGGCGTCATGCCGCTTGCAGGCGGCTTGTCCCTGCTCTTGGTAGTGTCTTCACCAGGGGACGTCTTAGCGAAGTCGTCTAAGGTGGGCTGTTTCGCCTTCGGCCTCACCATCCTATTCGACATGACCCAGAGGACCTGTGTTGAGCACAAGTGACAATTGTGAACTCAGTACGCCCCTTTCGCTAGGTCACCGTGCGGCCTGCTTCTTCTTTTGTTCCGGGCATTAGTCGCCATTTTGTGTTGTCTTTCGTCACCGGTGCTCCTTATCTCTTCCGCACCGATCTCTGCCGCCGTTCCTCCTGTACCATCCAGAAGTTCACTTCGCGTAGCCCAATCATTCACACACCGGCATGTGTATTTTCAGCGGTCAACGGCCCGTCATCACGCACTTTTTGCCCGGATCGTTGCAGGATCTTGGGAGCTCCTCCAGATCGCGTCCTCCTACATGGCCCTCATAGCCACGCCCCCTCAAGCAGAAGGAATATTGAAAACCCGGCACATTAATGCACTTTATGGCGATAATGCATGTGCTACAGATGTTATGGGACAATTAGCCCACAAAAATGTCAATTGTATGGCCTTAATGCCAACTCTTGCAAGCTGTTTCAAATTCAATGAAATCATGCTAAGTAAAGAAATGCAACCAATCATGGAAATTAGCGCCACAGACAAACTAGATGTACATGGTATGACACTACCCATGTGTGACCAAGCCACAACAAGACTAAATAGTTTAGAAAAATCAATCTCAAACACAGCAGGCTTAGAAAAGTTATTAAAATTATCCTTAAATTGCAGAGTAATGCTTAAACGTGACCTTGACGCGGACCAAGGACTAGTTAATGGAACACTGGGTACAGTTGTTGGCTTTCAAACATACCCACGCAACAACATAATTCAGTTTGTCAATATACTCTTTGACAAACTTTCAGAAGTAAAAAGGATAGGACGCTCAACAGCTAGATTCCTTCTCTTCAAAGATATGTATGTACGCAGAGAACAGTTTTCTCTAACTCTTGCATACGCAGTCACGATTCATAAATCACAAGGTCTTACCCTAGACAAAGCAATGATAGATATTGGTAACACAGTCTTTAAAGAAGGCATGAGCTATGTAGCACTATCACGCTTACGTACACTTGACGGTCTATTTCTAATCAACTTTGATGCAAGTAAAATAAAGGTTGATATTCCTTGCATTTTAGAATACAATAGACTTCGCTCACTATACACCCCCCACCTAAACACATATTCTGTTCCACAAAAAGTAAAACGTTATAAAAGAAAAATAAATCAAACAGAAATGCAACAGGATGTCACTGCAAATCCTCCAAAGAGAGTAAAAGAAACTAATACTTCATCAAGTACCACAAGCAAAAAAGAATAAATCAGGGAAAGTAAACCAAGTACTTCTTTAAAGAAGGAAGACAAACTCCAAAAAAAGCAGTTAGGTACAGAACTACCTGGACCATTTAAATTCTCAAATATAGTTGGTGTAAGTTGCTACGCAAATGTAGCAATGAATATTCTATTTCAATTACCACCAATTGTTGACAACATTTACTTACACAGTACAGACCCATTGTGTTTGCAAATGTTAGTACTTCACAGAAATGCAGCAAATAATCCTGACAACACGTATAGTGTTTTTGGAATAAGACAACAATTGAACTACTGTGCTGGAATGGTGAAATTCACTATAAATTCACAGGAAGATCCACAAGAATTTCTAATGTACTTACTACAAGTACTGGAAAACAAAAACATACCTATAAATGAAATCTTTCAGATTTCATACATGTGGAAACATACATGCACTCTCTGCAACAATGTGACACAAGAGGAAATCCCCAATGAACGCTTCATATATATATCAATACCAAATTGTGAATCCATTCCATTTCAGCGACTTGTACAAAATGCAAACCATGGTAGATTATGCTCTACCTGCAATTCAGATAATCGCTCCACGTTAGTAATACAAACACATAGTAAATACGTAATACTAATGCTTCTACGTTACAATGCAGATGGTACCAAAAACAACTGCAAGCTGACTGGATTCACACATGGTCAAATATCACTTGGTAAGAAAACCTTCACAACAATAGGTATAATCTACCACGCAGGAGCCACAACCAATTCAGGGCACTAAACTGCATATATAAAAAATAAATGTGGATGGTTTGAATGTAATGATAGTACTAATACTCTAAAGCAGAGATTACCAGGAAATCTTACAATCTTGATGTTCTTAAAACCAAAATTTAATAACTAAACTGTATTTAAACCCTAAGTAAACTTGTGTTAAAAAATTATAAACTGTTAGAATACTCCAAAAGCTATCTAACTGCTCAAAGATTTTACAACAACTAATCAGATAAATGAATACCACTAAATTAGACCAAAAAATACACAGTTAGAATACGCCAATTGGTATCTAACTGTCCCAAAATTTAACAATATCCAAATAGATAAATCAATACCACTAAAATATATAAAAAAAATAGACAGTTAGAATACGCCAATTGGTATCCATCTGCTCCAAAATTTTATAATATCAAAACAAATAAATAATATGTTACTGCTCCAAAAAAATACAACAAGCCAAAGTATTAAGCATTAGCCAGAAACAACAAGTGAACACTGAAAACAAACAAACAAATAAACTGTAGCATAACAGAAAAAGTTTTTTTTTTTAATCCAACATGGATTTTTTTTTCTCCCACAGACCCAATGATTTTAGCAACAAATATCGAAACTGAGCAAATTGCACAGTACTCTGATTTGTAATCTACTAAATATGAGGGTCCAAAAAAAAAGTATATTGATTATACAATGTAATAAGTCATTACAAAAAACTAATACTAACATGTTATTTTCTTTTATCACAGAAATTAACAAGAAAAACATGGACTCCCGTTACTAGACCAAATAGTAAGTATACAATAATAAGGAGAACCATAGCAGCATATCACATCCATAGTATCTAATACCTTTGTTCCTTATACATTTGTTTTTCACCCAAAGTTATAAGCAAATATGAATGTGATATGCTGCGGTGGTTGTTGCAGGGCATACAGTCTTGGGTGCATGGCCAAATGGCAGCATATCACATCCATAGAGTCAAACATTTGAACTATGGTCTATGGAAACTTTTAATGTCCGCGGACATTATGAGTGTTCTTAGAACACTTTCAACTTGCCAGCGAACAATACGGACAGCGTTTTCAGGACACCCCCTACGAATATTTCAGAACAACACGATAGTTCTTAGAACACTTTCAACTTGACAACGAACAATACGGACAGTGTTCTCAGAACACCCCCATTTCGTTTATTTGCAAACATTTCAGGACACTGCGAGTGTTCTTAGAACACATTCAACTTGCCAGCGAACAATAGGGACTACGCCTTCAGGACACCCCCTACGAACATTCCAGGACACCGGGAGTGTTCTTAGAAACTTCTTCAGAACACCCCCATTTTGTTTATTTGCGAACATTTCAGGACACCGCGAGTGTTCTTAGAACACATTGTTAGGACACCTACCTGTACTGGGCGGCGGGGCTCTGGGGGGCGTGCTGGTTCCTGGCGGCTGTACCCACGTCTCAGATTGTGGAGACGACGCGCCGCCCCGGGCACATTTCCCCGGCGGATTTGCTCTGTCCTGGCCCGTGTGGGGCACGGTTGTCGTTCACGCAGCTGTTCGAACGTGTTTGCGTTCCAAACCTCGTTCGCGAGGCGACATCCATTCGCGCATGCGCATTGCAGCGCGGTTCAAGCCTCGTTTTCACACGGGACCGCTACTTAAGCGATCCGAATTGTTTTCCCATTGCGTCTCAACGCGGTTGGTTCCCTTCCGCTTTGCTCCCTGGTTCTGAGGTTCTTGGGTCCTGATCCTGTGTCCTTCCTGCCCCTACCCTTGCCTGGCTCCCCTTTCCCTTCCCTCTCCTGTCTTCTTGTGTACTCTGGTCTACCTCCCTGGGGTATCCTCCTGCTTCCATCCTTGCCTGAGTTGCCCACTTCCTGCTGAGTCTCCTGTGGTCCTGGTCTGCTTCCCCGGCTCTCCTGCATTGGTACCATTGGATTCACTGCTTACCTGTACCTGTACCATAGACTCTTTGCTTACCGGCATTGGCACCTTGGACTCCCAGCTTACCTGTACTGGCTACTTTTGTACTTCACTATCCTGGATAGCTGCTTGGGATACTTGCCGGTACCTGCCAGAAACATCTACGACCTTCCCAGTCAGTGCTTGCACTGTTCTGACGCCACGTTAATATTGGGAAGCGTCATTCGTGGCGTCAGGAGCCGGCCCCAGTTCAATCCTGTATTACAGGACGGGTCCGGGGTTGGTTCTTTGCGTCGCTACTCTTCATTTGCGAAGACTTCATCAGCTACGTGTCTACCTCTACCACGACCTGGCTACCTCGGCACGCAAGACTTCTGGAAATACAGGTACGCCCCGTCCTCGGGACACACAACTTAACAGATTGAGACGCCTTATCCCCAGTTCTGAGACGGAGATGGAGGAATCCCAGGAGATCCATGACGAAGTCAGAGCCTTAAGAGCAGAAATGGCGGTATTACGTCAGGAGAATCTCAATCTTCGCCAGATGGTCATGCAAGGAACCCCTGTTATTCCACATGCGGAGACACCAATGGCTTCTACCGCACCCATGAAGTTTGATGGTGATCCTAGGCGTGTGGCAGAATTCTGCAACCATTGCAGGATACATTTTTTGTTCCGGGCATCATATTTCACACAAGAAAAGGCTAAGATCGGCTACATCTTGGGAAATCTAACCGGAAGTGCTTTGGCTTGGGCTTCTCCCTTGGTATCGGCTAACAGTCCCATTCTTAATGATTTTGTGGCATTTGAGAAAGCATTTTTGGAGGTATTTCAGTCTCCCAATTTGGCTGTTACGGCACAGAATCAGTTGATGGATTTAAAACAAGGACCCAGTGATATTATCACTTATATAAGTCGGTTCCGTCAATTGGCTACGGACTCTCAATGGCCCGAAGTAACGCAAAAAACTCTGTTCAGACGCGGCCTAAGAGAAGAATACAAGGACGAGTTACTTCACATACCCGAACCTGAGACTCTGCCGTTACTCCAGGAGCAGGTCCTACGTATTGATCATCGCCTGGCCGAAAGAAGAGGTGAGAGACGTCGGTTAGAGAGGTTCCTTCCCCGACCACTTCCTCAGGCTGGAGGCGCACCCGTCAATTCGGAGATGGGGTTAGAACCGATGCAGCTAGGAGCACTCAGAGGACCATTATCGGAGGCTGAGAAAAGACGCAGGAGAAGTCTCCGTCTTTGTTTGTATTGTGGTACTGCCGGACATTTTCTCAGTGCTTGTCCATTGCGACCAATCAAGAAGGCGGAAAACTAAGAGGCCTGTCGCAACGGAGGAAGGCAGTGACAGGCCCTTCGATCTCTTCAGTCCTTCCCATTCCTGTGACGACCCATCCACCCATGACTCTGGTGGCCCTTATGGCTCTTCAGATCCGGGTTACCTGGCATAGCAAATCAGTGATTGTATTGGGTCTTCTGGATTGTGGAGCCTCAGGTAATTACGTGGACTTTGAATTTTCCAAGAAGAACGGGATACCTCTGCTTGATAAGGATCGTGCTACCCTGGTGGAGGTAATTGATGGAACCCCTTTGGCCTCCGGTCCGGTTCGCCAACATACCGGAATACTACAGTTACAGATAGCTGAACACCACGAACTGATTTCTCTTGATGTGATTAAATCACCCTCATACCCGATAATTCTGGGGTTGCCGTGGCTATTACATCATAACCCCATTATTGATTGGGCTTCCCGTAACCTGACCTTCGCTTCCAATCGATGTAGTCAGGAGTGTAACACCTTCGGACCTAGTACCGGATCTTCCACTATTGCCACTCAGACAGAAGGATCAGGACCATTCCACGTGTGTACCTTGTCTTCGGTACCCTCCGACTACAACGATTACCATGAGGTATTTTCTGAACCTGGTACCATTCCTTTGCCACCTCACAGAGACTTTGATTGTGCCATTGAACTACTACCCGATGCAGTAATTCCTCATGGCAAATTGTATTCCTTATCACCTCACGAGAGAGAGGTCCTGCAAGAATACTTGGATGACTGTCTTCAGAAAGGTTATATAACACCTTCTAAGTCACCTGCGGGATTCCCTTTGTTCTTTGTGAAAAAGAAGGAGGGCACTTTACGGCCTTGTGTGGACTATAGGCAATTAAACGACATCACACGAAAGGATCGATATCCGTTGCCCTTGATACGCAACATTATGGAGTCTTTGCGGAATGCCCGTATATTTTCTAAGTTGGATCTCCGAGGGGCATACCATTTAGTACGTATCAAGCCGGGCGACGAATGGAAGACGGCCTTTAAGACCCCAGCAGGGCATTTCGAGTATCGTGTAATGCCGTTTGGTCTGTGCAACGCTCCAGCCGTTTTTCAACGTCTAATGGACGACATCTTCTCGGATTTGATTGGTGTATCCGTATGGGTATACCTCGATGATATTTTGATATTCTCCAAAGAGAAAGAGGAACATCCACGTCATGTGAAGGAGGTTCTTGGTCGGTTACATCACAATCACTTATATGCCAAAGCTGAGAAATGTCACTTTCATCAGAGTAGTATCGAATTTCTTGGATATGTTATTAGTGAATCTGGAATACACATGGATCCTGCCAAGGTACGGGCGATTCAGGAGTGGAGACAACCTTCCGACTTGAAATCTCTTCAGCGTTTCTTAGGATTCGCCAATTTTTACCGGCGTTTCATACCTGCCTATTCGGAAGTAACCGCGCCTTTGTCGGATTTGACCAGCAACAAGACTCCGTTCAGATGGACTGCAACAGCAACCAGTGCTTTCAAGAAACTGAAAGAGGCATACAGTACTTCCCCGATTTTACATCATCCTGATGAGAATAGGCCATTCATCGTGGAGGCAGATGCTTCCGATTTTGCTGTTGGGGCTGTCCTTCTTCAAGACGATCCACAGACAGGGTTGGAGGTACCTGTTGCCTATTATTCCCGGAAGTTAACATCCAGCGAAAGAAATTATGCAATCATTGAAAAGGAGCTATTGGCCATAAAGGTTGCATTTGAGGAATGGCGTCACCATCTTCTGGGGGGAAGATTCTCAGTGGAAGTACGCACTGACCACCGGAACCTACAGTATCTACGCTCCTTACAGTGTCGTACTTCTCGTTTGGCTCGTTGGGCCTTGTTCTTTTCCCAATTTGATTTCACGATTTCTTACATCCCTCAGTCACGCAATTCGAAGGCTGACGCTCTTTCCCGCTCCCTGGAGAACAACGTTGAACTAGATCATCGAGCTCAACAATTACTTCCTTCTAGACACTTCTTGTTGGTTATATCTCAATGCCTGGATACCATCCTACAGGACACTCAAAAGGATCCCAAGTATTCCTTACTTCTCCAACACCCTTCAATTAGGGAGAACGGTGGCCTACTCTTCTTTCACAATCGGTTATACCTCCCCACTGAGGTACTTCGGACTGCCGTCCTGCAAGCATTACACGATTCTAAGATTGGGGGACATCGCGGCATTCGATCCACTCAGGAACTGATTTCTCGCCAATTTTGGTGGCCAGGATGGGCTAGGCAGACAAGAGAATATGTGGAATGTTGCCCAGTGTGTGCCCAGGTCAAGATTCCACGAAAGAAACCTATTGGACTCCAACCCACCGAGAGAGCACCATATCCTTGGCATACTATTGCCACCGATTTTATTGTGGACCTCCCTCCCTCGGAAGAATATACATGCATCATGGTGGTCATCGATTGTTTTTCTAAGCTAGCCCATTTCATTCCATTCCGGAAGGTACCTTCAGCCGGTAGTATGGCTCAGGCCTTTTTACATTCTGTTTATCGCTTACATGGGCTTCCTGAGAAGATTATTTCAGACCGTGGATCTCAGTTCATTTCTGCCTTTTGGAAGCAACTTTGCCGTCACTTGGGTGTCCAGCGTGCTCTCAGTTCCGGCTATCATCCACATTCCAATGGCCTGACTGAGCGGACTAATCAGACTTTGGAGCAATACTTACGCTGTTTTTCCAATGCTTCTCAATCCAACTGGGCAAAACATCTGGATCTGGCTGAGGTGGCTTATAACAACTCTAAACACTCAGCCACTGGAATGAGTCCTTTCTATTGTTCCTCGGGTCTTCATCCCAGGTTGATTCCATTTCATCCTGTTCCTTCCAGTGCTGTTCCTTCCGCGGATCAGATGGTTGCTGACATCCAGAAGAATCAGATCCAGGCCACGGGAGCTCTCGCCAAGGCATGTGAAAGTATGAAGGCACAGGCTGATAGGAGAAGGAGTAGTGAGCCAGCTTTCCAGGTTGGGGACATGGTATGGCTCTCTTCTAAGAATCTACCAGTACACAATCTCCCGACTAAATTAGCACCCCGTTTTCTGGGACCTTTCCGGGTGATCAGACGAATCTCCTCTGTGGCATTCAAGTTGGATTTGCCGCAGTCTTGGCGGATTCACCCCGTCTTCCATGTGTCTCTCTTTAAACCGTTTCGGTCTGATCCGTACGGTCGTTCGCATTCTCGACCCACGGCCATTGATGTGGGAGGCACTCCGGAATTTGAGGTGCAGGAGATTTGTGACTCCCGTTTCTTCCGGGGTAGGCTTCAATTTTTGGTGGACTGGAAGGGTTACCCTGCTTGTGATCGGACTTGGGAGCCTTGTGTGAACGTTCATGCCCCCCGTCTACTACGGGAATTTTTTCGTAGGAATCCCTGGAAACCGGGTGCTCCGGGTCTTTCTGGTGGGGAGCATAGTGTTAGGACACCTACCTGTACTGGGCGGCGGGGCTCTGGGGGGCGTGCTGGTTCCTGGCGGCTGTACCCACGTCTCAGATTGTGGAGACGACGCGCCGCCCCGGGCACATTTCCCCGGCGGATTTGCTCTGTCCTGGCCCGTGTGGGGCACGGTTGTCGTTCACGCAGCTGTTCGAACGTGTTTGCGTTCCAAACCTCGTTCGCGAGGCGACATCCATTCGCGCATGCGCATTGCAGCGCGGTTCAAGCCTCGTTTTCACACGGGACCGCTACTTAAGCGATCCGAATTGTTTTCCCATTGCGTCTCAACGCGGTTGGTTCCCTTCCGCTTTGCTCCCTGGTTCTGAGGTTCTTGGGTCCTGATCCTGTGTCCTTCCTGCCCCTACCCTTGCCTGGCTCCCCTTTCCCTTCCCTCTCCTGTCTTCTTGTGTACTCTGGTCTACCTCCCTGGGGTATCCTCCTGCTTCCATCCTTGCCTGAGTTGCCCACTTCCTGCTGAGTCTCCTGTGGTCCTGGTCTGCTTCCCCGGCTCTCCTGCATTGGTACCATTGGATTCACTGCTTACCTGTACCTGTACCATAGACTCTTTGCTTACCGGCATTGGCACCTTGGACTCCCAGCTTACCTGTACTGGCTACTTTTGTACTTCACTATCCTGGATAGCTGCTTGGGATACTTGCCGGTACCTGCCAGAAACATCTACGACCTTCCCAGTCAGTGCTTGCACTGTTCTGACGCCACGTTAATATTGGGAAGCGTCATTCGTGGCGTCAGGAGCCGGCCCCAGTTCAATCCTGTATTACAGGACGGGTCCGGGGTTGGTTCTTTGCGTCGCTACTCTTCATTTGCGAAGACTTCATCAGCTACGTGTCTACCTCTACCACGACCTGGCTACCTCGGCACGCAAGACTTCTGGAAATACAGGTACGCCCCGTCCTCGGGACACACAACTTAATACACATTCAACTTGACAACGAACAATACGGACTACGCCTTCAGGACACCCCCTACGAACATTCCAGGACACCGGGAGTGTCCTTAGAAACGTCTTCAGAACACCCCCATTTTGTTTATTTGCAAACATTTCGGGACACCGCAAGTGTTCTTAGAACACATTCAACTTGACAGAGAACAATACGGACAGCGTCCTCAGGACACCCCCTACGAACATTTCCCGGACACCGCGAGTGTTCTTAGAAGCGTCTTCAGAACACCACCATCTTCTTTATTTGTGAACATTTCAGGACACCGCGTGTGTTCTTAGAACACATTCAACTTGACAACGAACAATACGGACAGTGTCCTCTGTCATGATCTCTGCTTCCAAAAGGTCAGGGTTTTCCCAACTCCCTTGGAAGCAGATCCATAACCCAGGTTCCGAGTGCCAACCAGTCCCAATTGGGACCTTTTGGACCCAGTCCTGGCGCCAGTGGCACCAGGCTCATAAATATGCCCAGTCCCAGCGCTGGAAGCGCCGGGCTCATAATGCTTGGGTGGACTTACCTTCAGCAGACCATGCTGCTTACTTGCCTGCCAGTTGAGCCTCTGATCCTCTTCTGTTTGGAACTACTTTTCCTGTTGGGTGGGGCTGGAGCCACTCCCTAGATTCAGAACACTGGAACTCTTCTGGAAGGCAGGAACTCTTTTCTTACCAGGAACTCTTTTCTTACTTAGGCGTGGCTGTGGAAGGAGACACCTAAGCACTACAGGAGGCTATTTAAACCACACCCGGTGGATGAATCTTGCTTTGCGTTATTCTGCAACCTCTGCAGCAGAATGCTCATCGTGTCTTCTGCATCCGGTCCAGGGCCTAAGGAAAAAGGCTTACCATCCTGAATCCAGTCTTCAGCAACACCTATAAAGACAAGAAAGAACAGGTTAGCATTCCGGCATCTGAAAGGCAAAGGCTTACCTACTCTTCGTGCGCTCCGGAGGTCTTCACACTGCATTCCGGCATCTGAAAGACAAAACAAGGTGCGTTTAAAGACATTGGGGAACTTTAATACTCACGTGCCATTACTCCTTTCCACATCTAATCCAGTGGGTATTCCGGCACCCTGCAGCCGCTCCGAACTCGTACCTGCAAAATAAAAAGACAGTTAGAGCGCATAGTGAAGCAGGCAACAAGCGCTTACTTACGTGCTTCCAGGCGCTTCTATTCATCACACGGGCTCCATCTTCAACTCACTTCAGCCCGTCATCCGCCATCGCCGGAACCCTGCAAAACAAGAGACATCATTACTAAAGACTTTAAAGACATTTGAATGACTCGAAATTTACCGTTCGTGCAGTAAACGACGGACAGCAGTCCTCTGAAGTCAAGAGGCCTGCGCTACCTATCCAGTGAAGAAACTGGTTACAGCACCCTGCCCCGAGGCAGATGGAGAGCTCGGCATTCACTTACCTAAGGTGAGAGCGTTAACCTTTGGGGGTCTACAGGAGAGGAGAAGAGGAAAGAGATAGGGACACCCCAATAACCCCAGTTCATTAACCCCATATTTTCTATCTGCAGACATCTTACTCTACACGTCAGGCATACAGTGCACAGAGGTCCAGCCCAAAGAGCCAACCGGGTGCTACACATCACCTTTGAAGATACGGTAGTCGCCCAGTCAAGACCGGCGCCTCTGCGAGAATCAGGTGAGCGTTACATCCTCAGAACACCCCCATTACGTTTATTTGCGAACATTTCAGGACACCATGAGTGTTCTAAGAACACATTCAACTTAATAGAGAACAATACGGACAGCGTCCTCAGGACACCCCCATTTTTTTTATTTGCAAACATGTCAGGACACCGCGAGTGTTCTTAGAACACATTCAACTTGACAGAGAACAATACGGACAGCGTCCTCAGGACACCCCCATTTTGTTTATTTGCGAACATTTCAGGACACCGCGAGTGTTCTTAGAACACATTCAACTTGTCAGCCACAACCCCATTCATATTTGCGAACATTTCAGGACACAGCGAGTGTTCGACAACGTCTTCAGAACACCCCCATTTTGTGTATTTGCGAACAATTCAGGACACCGCAAGTGTTCTTAGAACAGTTTCAGTTTGCTTGCGAACAAAACGGACACATATTGAGTCCTCAGAACACCCCCATTCAGTTTATTTAGAACATTTCAGAACACCCGTGATGTCCGCAGACAAATCGAACACAAAAAGAACGTCTAACACATAAAAAACACAACTTTCATCCTATCTCATACACTCCCACCCTCCCCAAACACTTCTAAACACCAACACACTCTACTAAATACAAATTTTGAACAAAGTTTCACCGTGCTGTCCGCGGATGACCGCGAATCCAAGATTGCGGGCGGTACCGAAAATCTGACGCGCTTCACGCTCCACGCCGTCCAATCAGCAAACACGTTGCATGTCCGCGAACATCACGCAAGCCGATTGGCCAATCAGGACACTGTCCGTGGGGCGAACAGGGAAGTCCGTCTGCGGACCGAACACAGATATCACTCATTGTTTTTTACCTACTTTTTGGTCATTTAAAAAAAAAATACTGGACGGATTTTCACCAAATTTGCAAAAGCACGCTTTTGTGACCAAGCCGCTGCTCCTGGTCCAAATTTGGTGAAAATCCGTCCAGCGGTTTGGGCTGTAGACGCGAGCAAAAAATTTCTCCAATTCAGTCTATGGGAAAAAAAAAAGTTTTGGGACCCCCCCTATAACTTTGCCCCCCCTGGACGAATCCTCACCAAAAAGTGCTCTTCCTATGGAAACAGCAACTTAACCATAACTACATGGCCACTACCGTGGCCATGTAATATATATATATATATATATATATACATATATATATATATATGTATATATGTATATATATATATACATATGGACAAGGGTTAAAATGGGTGGGGACGGGGTTGGAGTGAGGTTAAAAGGGTAGTAAAACAGCGGGTTGGGGGACCCCCAAATTAAAAAAATAAATAAAATTGATATTTCTTCGGTATTTTGTCCACTCTGAAATGTACCACTCTGATGTTGCCTTTGGTAAAATCACATATAACTGTTGATAGTTGCTGTGTACTGTTCTGTTGTTTGAGATATGTTGGGAGGGTTATTCAATTGTTTGAGGGGGCTTTGTTGGCAGATGTGCAGTGTGTTTGAGCATAGTGGTCAAGAAGGTTAGGGAAAGGGCCTTGTTGGCAACTTGGCAAATCCATCCAGTGCAGTCACAGTGAGATCTTGGTATGGTGGTTTTCGGGTAAGGGTGTGCGATCTCATGAGCCATCCTGGAGTGGCCTGGTATGTCTGGTGGTTGACAGAGTGCAGTGCTGGGTCCTTTTTGATAGTGGGGGAACACAGACAAGAGCGGAAAATATTGGGGGCACGAACAATGTGTGCAGGTGTGAAGCTGATTTCTAAATTCTTGGGCTTCTTTGGAAGCTAGAGCATAATCCACATGCAACCCTTGGCTGAAGCATCCGGACAGTTCCACCCAGTGAGCTTATTTGAAAGTTTTGTTGCATGTTTTTCAATGCATGTTCAAGACACAAGATAAGGTTGACTGGCAGAGTGGTAAATGAAAAATAAAGGTTTAAGAAGTCAAACAACTTCAGGGAGTTTTAAACACATGTTCAGGCTGCAATCAAAAGATCACATTCATCATTCCAACTGAGCACCTAGTAGAGAAGAGCCAGTCAATCAGCTCCCTCGAAAGTCATGCCAAATATGCTACAGAAAGCCGACATTCCAAAGGAGGTGAAGGCTTCCTCCCTGCATGCTGCAGAATTCAGCAGTGACCTTCCATGACCCACCTTCTCTATGCTGCCACACACTCCCCTCCTCTCCGTCTTGCCCAGCTCCATGGGCCTGCACACTGACCTCCAGGCACCGCACATCTATGACCTGGCAAGGACCCCTCAGTCTCTGCCAGCACTGCCATGGAAAGCGGAAAGTGACTCGCTCATGAGTGCCCAGCTCACGTTTACCTGACAGTCAACTTCTTGTGGGACATGCTTCCCTTTAATGAAGGGGTGCACGAACGTGTTCTCCCTTTTATCAAAGAGAATTATTTATGTTTCCATTGAAACAATATTTGCAGCCCAACCATGATGCTAATATCATTATTGGCTGCCACAGAGTGTAACATGGCCTTTAATGGCCTCAGGTCCTCTGGCCAATCGTTGCCTTGTAATTGTCCCATGTGGTGGCTATTAGAATGATAATTAGGCATGCATGTCAAATAATCATAGTAGTGATTTACCTTCCCTATGAAAAAACTGCTTCCTGTTAGTGGACCTCTTATATGTTTAATGGGATACTGGTGTGGGATGCTTATGAGTAATACAATCTATTGCATGCAGATGTACATGCATCATGGTGCTTGTTATTGACTGACTTGTCATATCACTACGGGGGCTGCGGTAGAGTCAAAACAACATCTGTATAACCGCCAAGGTGGATACAATATGTATGCACCAACGCAATACTACACTCAAACCTGTCCCATAAACATGCTTTCGAACCATACTGGTTTCCTTGACAGCAAGTAGTGGACGTCTGCAGTACCCATATTGTCATAATCAATCATGTCAAAAGAAGTTATAATAAATAATAATATTAATTATCGATTTGCATGTCCGATATGTATAGATTGAATAGCGTCGCTGCTAGAGGGCAGCCTTGTTTGAGCCCAGTGTGCATGTATTTGTTTGGTGAGCTCATCTTTTTTGGATAGTCTTACTTCAATTGTTGTCAGTGCACATGGTCATAATTGCGCTCAAAAGGTCTTTTGGGCAACCCCATGTGACTAGTTTGGTCCATAGTTTTGCTCTCTATTGACACAGTCGAAAACCTGCTCCAGATCGATAAATGCTACGTAGTAGCATATATTTTTGTTTTATGGCTTGATGTTTTAATATGCTCAAGATGAAGAGGTTCAAACATGATCCCATTCACGAATCCAGTTTGTCTGTTATCGAACTTATCATTATCAGAGGCCCATTTGTTGCGATGTCCCAGGAGGACGGTCCCAAATATTTTCCCTATGACGTCTATTAGTGCTATCGGGCAATTGTTTTGGGGATCTTGTGTGTTCACTTTTTTGGAAATGGGAATAATAATCGCACATTTCCAGGATGGTGGGATCACTCCTGTACGTTTAATCTGATTGTAAAAGGAATACAATTAATTCTGCCCATTGGGTACTATGAGTTTTCAGCATGATGTTGGTAAGTCCATGAAGGCCTGCTGCGCGGGACGAATTTAATTTCTTGATTACCATTATGATGTCAGGCAGTGAGAAATCGAATGTCAATGTGCCCCAAATTGATGGCCTGTGTTCTGCTGCGTTCGTGTTGGGTTGGGCAAAGAGCTTAGTGAAGTGTGTTACCCATGCTTCCTCTGAGACGTTTGTGGCTTGCAAGGCTGGTTGGAGTCTGCAGTTGTTATAAGCAGTTCTGGTAGGCCTCTGGTATTTCTATTGCTAATGGCTTTTCGCATTGTTTCAGCATCTTTTTGGGCCCTCATTGCTTTGGAGGCAATTAGCCAGTTTCTGTATTTTTGTTTCCTTTTTCTTATTTGTTGGTACATTCCTAAATTGTTCTTTACCTTAATTTATTCTATGACTTGTGGGTTGTTTAGGTGCCGTGACTTAAGGTGGTGTTTGTCCTTTCGTTTGCCACCATCTAAGAAAGGCTCTAGGATTGATGTGTAGTCTGCGCTGTCAGTATTTCTTTTTATGTATTTGTCTAGTGTTCCAGTCATAATGGTGATTTCTTGGGGATTCATTTGTAGTCTGTTTTTCCCTTGGTCGATCTGCAGTTTGTAATCAAATTGTGTAGCTCTTCCTGAGGATCTTGCAGAATATTTCAAGGAGGTTGTGTTTGCTGGTGGACATCTGTCTGATTTAAAACAGTGATATGATTTGCAGGAGGGCTAGGGATGCAAAGGCATAGTCTAAGCAGGCTGAAATCTTCCTATATGCCATGTGTGATTCACTGGAATGTCCCCGTAGTCTGTCCGTTCAGCATATGCAGGTTGCGGTCAGTGGTTGGGGATGTCCATCTTTGGTCGTTATTGGTTAATAAAGCTTTCTTTTTTTAAACTTTATTTATTGTTGCACCAGGTAAGCACATACAAAATCATGAAGCTTCTTAATTATCATACCATTGTCATCTATGAGCCTCATGTTTAAGTCACCACAGACCAGGATAGGGGGTTCATTGTTGTTGAATCTAGAGACATCCACAAGGCCCATGATTTAGTCAAAAGGTTTTTCATAGTTGAACCTGTCCACGCTATTGTAAATGTTGCTTGTGATCATCGTTATTTGCTTGAAGTTGTTTTCTGACATTTTTCCCGATGACAATAATTGTGCGTAGGGGTTCAGGTTTTGGACTTTTTTTGACAAATAGGCTGTGATATCTTTTTACAAGTGTTAACAGCCCTGAGAAGGGACTGCCTTTGGTGCCTTTTTTGCGTGATTCAGGTAACAGCTGTATCCATTGCACACAGGGGTGTCTCTTAACCATGTTACCTGGAGACATTTTATGTCATATTTCACTAACCCTGGAGTTTGACTGTTGAAGAGGTGAGAAAATCCTTGTATGTTCCATTAAGCGAGTGTCAAGTGGCTCCTGGTTGCAAGATCTTGACTCTACAGATTTCTTAGGGGGGCAGGGAGCAGGGCCTTTGCTAGCCAGGACCAATCTTCAAAGTTATCTGCAATTTTTCCCCTCCCCGTTTTCTCAGAGTATGCGGTTGAATGAGCCGTAGATGGGGTGAAGCTGATTCTGAGTGGTATATAACTTGACATCTCTGAACATTTCATGGTGTGTGTTTTTCATATGAGGAGTACTTAGGCGGGATGATCCGCTCGCTTCTGGGTTCTGGAATCTGGGCTTTATTGTTTAGGATTTCAAAGCCCAGTCATTGGAAGTCCTCTGCTCATTCTAACAGCACCTCTTTCACTAGGCTTGAGTTCAAGTGGAGGACCACTCAGTCCATTCTTGTTTCGTTAACAAACTGTATGATTCTTATGTCATTTGTTGTTATGTGTCTCAAATGGTGGCTGAAGTGGAGGAGTTTCAGCACAGGTCTGCAGTTTAGGATGAATCAGTTGTTGTATTGGAAGATTCTCTCAACTGTAATTAGGTAGTGTTTGGTCGTCATTGGTCACAATAGGCTTTGTGGTTTCCTGTCCGGGATTTCTTTAGGCTCTTTCCTTGCGGACTGTGGTGTGAGAACCACACGATTTTAGCGTTCTTTTATGCCTCTCTTCCAGAGTCACAAAGTTGTCTACTTTGGTGGTGCTTGTAGGCAAGGTCCTTGTCCTTTCGGATGGGCGTTCCAGTGTGGGGACACTTCTTTTTCCTGCAGGTCTGGGAGAACAGTTGAATGTTTCAGAGACTCTTGGTGATCTCTGCTGTTCACACTTTTCCTGGTCATTTATTGTGTCCACAAGGTCCCTTAGATCATATTGGTTTATTGAGCAGTCAGAGAACGGGCTCATTGCCACGTTGTGTTGCACACGTATGATCTCCTGATCGTCAGTGGAGCTTGGCCCTGTTGGTTTAACCCAATTGTCCTTATGTTTCCTTACATAATTTGGTATTCTTTGTTGTGGCGTCATTCTTAGGTTTCTTCGGAAGGCACGAAAGCTGTTGGATCATGTTGTTTTAATGGAAGGTTGATTTGGGGATTTTTTCTCCAATGGTCGGCACGGTCTGTTGGTCGCAGACGGGATTTGCTGTTGATTGTATTACAGAAAATTGCAAAGTGCTTGTCTCTTGTTTTGGGGCGTGCTTGATTGTTATCTGGGCAGTGATGGTTTGGGTCCTGTGAAAGTGGGGACATCTCAATTTTTTTAGTTGCTTGCAAGATCGAGGCATCGCTAAGCAGAATTTCCTGCTGCAAGCACAGTCCAGTGGGGGCTCGTGTGTTGGCTGTGGTTCCCTTTGGAGTCTCATCTTGTCTGGGAGGAGGATCAGATCTCTTTTCGGTACTCTGGGCGCATGTGGTGCGGTCGGTGAAAGGTCTAACTTGTCATCAGCATGTAGTGTCACACAGGCTTGTGGTCTTGGATGGTCAAGTGGCTGTAATGTATGAGGTACTCGTTCTTCATTGCAATTTTTTGTTGCCATGTTTAGGTGTTGCATCCATTTGCAGTGTTCCATAACTGCAGTCATCAGGAATGATATATCAGATTCTTCACGTCGTGCGAGGTCACATAATCTGTTTTTCCCCATCAGGGAGCTGTCTGCCTCTTTGTCTAGCCTTTCGGGGACTTTGGTTGTAAATGTCTCGAAGCCGATCAGTTTAGTGTGGATCATGATGAGTAAGGTTGCTTGGTATTTTAAAGCATTGTGAAGAGATTCACATAGTTTTGGGAACAGTGTCACTCTGATGGTGAAGGCAGCCATCGCGGTGTTCTGTAATGAGCCAAGAGATTCAGGTGAGAGGTTCAACATTTGTTTAGATTTGTCATGCGCCGGTCTGAACTCATCATGGCCAGTTGTCTCATCAGGGTAGGCTACAGTTGCTGTGTTTTTGTTTGTTGGGCTCTCATTTAGCGAGATTGTTTTTGGTAGGTGGCTGTAGGTCGTGAGTCCCTGGTTCACTTATGATTTGTAAAACAAATTTGAATTCTGTGAATTGTGTATTTATTTACACTGACTTTGATTTGTATCAGCCCTGAAGAAGAGATGTGTTTGTAGTGGTCAAAACACGTTTTGGCAAGGCCGAGAACCCTTTGAAACACTGTTATACTGTATTAAATATTGATATTGATATTGATGAATCAAGAAACTTAAATATGTATTTGTCTTAGAGACTAATTAGTGGAATGCACATTGGACAGACTTTGAATATATGTGTCAGGCTTGAGTGGACTTAGAGTCTGCTGTCATTAGTCTATGCTGCAAAACTACATGAACCATACATTGAGCCTTTGTGCTGTCTAAATGTCATAATGGATTAGTAAGTGGTTTGCACAGAGGAGTATAAGTCCCAGGGCCGTTTTTTCTTCTTTCGACATTAGCCTAGAGAAAGGCTAAACGCAGGAACACCCTCCGAACCCCACAGAACACTTCCCAACACACTTTGCAGCATGCTTCGCGGTCAAGGAGGAGTTATGTAGGCTTCTGCTGATTCTTGAGTCTAGTAGTTGAAGGTGTAGGCACCATTACATATTCCAGAAGGGTTCAGCAGCGCACAGTCAGAAGGCAGGCAGAAGCATCTAGTGCACACCGCAAAATACTTCCAAACACTTATGTAATATCTTTCACTACCAGACTAAAAAGTAACCATATACCTGGAGATTATTTCAGATGCCGGTCGAGTTACAACTATAAACTATCTGGGTTCCCTATATGTTCCAAAAAAACAGTCAACAATTTAAAGAGAAAACATGGAGGGTAAGATTTGTCCTCACAAATGAAAGTACTGAAAAGAAAGATGTGTGCCTATTCACTGATACGTTACAAAAGCTTTACAAGCTGAAGGTTAAAGCGATTGTTTGGAAGGGAAAATATGGAAAACTGTCTTTGGCTGCCCCAAGTCAGTCCCAATAAGTGTGATCAGATTAGAATTGGGCTTGACATCATGGTGGGCACAAAACAATCAAAGAAGGCTCTCTTTGTTAGATAACCTTACTTAATAAGAAAAACCGACTTTAGGTTTCTTTCTATATGGCTGTTTATTGGAAAGGCCTGACTTGAATCCCTTCCTGTGTAAATTCTACGAGCAGTGTTTAACCTACTAGGAAATGACCACTTTAGATATGTCAGAGTCTGACTATCTAAAGGAAAGGAAGATGCAACACTGGGACAAAAGGTTGGATTTGTAAGATCTGGAAAGGTTAAAGCTATTTAAAGAGAGCTTAAGCTATTTCCTTTGCTCAGACAAACCTAGAGCTTATCTGTCCACATTTCTATCACAAAGAAACAGGGAGTGGTATTTGAAATTCTGTTTAAAGCCCCTCCCAACGTTAGAAGTTATTGGGCGAAAATAGCCTTTGCCTAAAGAACTTTGTGGGTGTTGAGCTTGTGGGCAAGCTCCTGTTGAATCTGTCTTTCACTTAGTATTGGAATGTCCTGCTTTTGTGAAGGATAGAATCAGTCGCTTAGATCTGTTTGTCCACTCATCGTAGGGCAGGCTGATGTTAACTTCCAACCAGGCCCTGATTTTAGCATTGACTAAATTAATGCTCCCCTGTTTCCCCCTCCTGCATCTTGTTAGCTCCCAACCAGAGACCTTCGATCCTCTGGCTCATAATCTTAGGTCAAACATTTCTCCAAGTAGAGAGTGGGAGGTAGATCCCTTTCTGTGGACGGCTTCTCCATCTGGAATGTCCCCCCCCTCCGTCTTGAGCCAGATCTTCTAAAGTTCCGGAAACTCCATAAGGCTTTACTTTTCTCCTCTTCCTTCTCCCCTTCCCATGCTAACCCTCCCTCCTTCTACAGCTACGACTGGGGGATGTTCCCTTCAGAGTCATATAGGGGCCAGACCAACTGCCACCAGTCCCTCCTGCATCCTTTTACAGCACTTGCCCTCGGCCTCCCTTTCCTGAAGTAACCTAACTTAGTCCACCCTGCCAACTGCACTCATTCCCCTGTTTTTCTCATGGGACTTGCCTTCTTGCCTTCTTGTCTTCCCCGGCACTTTCTGTCGCCCTCCCTTGGGGGCACCACACTCCGGCACTACACCCTCTACCCTCTCACTCCTGTACTTACCATCTTCTCAAACACTTGCATGGTAGGATTGTCACAAGGCCAACATAACCAACATAACTATTTTATTTTTGTTGTTATTCCCTTGTACCCCTCACCCTCCACCCACATCTTGTTTTATGGCGCGTGGGAACACTTGTGTATATGCGCCATACAAATGTCCAATAAATAAAAATAGATAAATAAAATATTTTTGCAGAGCTTATCACAATAGTGCAGCAGGGAGACAGAGAGAGAGAGAGAGTAGCATGGGATTTGGGTTGAATGTGTATTGTAGGGCATTCAGGGGATTGGTAACATACACCCACTTTTAGAGCAGTGTCATCAACAAGGAATGAAGATGTCTCAAACTGATAAAACATGGCCTGTGAGACAACCTGTTGGAAACATTGTGGTAGTATTTGTTGTGCTAACATCGTTTGCTCCTCTTTACTTTCTTATTTCTATTCTTTAGTTTTTATTTCTTACTGTTGCTTTATTTGATTTTCACTCCATTCATTTGTTCTTTTGTCCCTCTTCTTCTTTGTATACATTTCTTTACTGTATGATACATGCTATGTTAATATTGTGCATTGTAAACTGTAAAACACTTCATAATTATCATTATTTGTTTTAAACATACACAGAATCTGTGATCAGTCATGGATCTAGGATTATAAGCTTCATGCATCACTCACCTAGAACCATATTAAACTTGTCTTAATTTTAAATATAATGTAAGACTACAACTATCCATATTCAATCAAAAGCACACATTCATCTTATTCCCTTGCTTATTTAAAAGGTACATCTGTGTTGCAAAGAAAACAGAAATATGTTGTATGATTACTTAATTTATTTTAACAACTTGTATTCACATCTTGTAAATGATAGGTTTGGAAGATTTAGAAACTATTCCTGGTTTTCAAAAACATGTTATTATAGTACATCACTACTGATTAGTACTAAATCAGATCTCATGAAACCAACTTAATTTTTAACCTTTCCTATTGTTACTTGACATTCATAACGTGCCTGTACACAAGTGTTTCTAGGCGCGACAAGACAAGGGAGGGAAGATAGAGGGAGGGCAAGACAACAATCTTACTAGGTCTTGTGCCATTCAGATTGTGCAAGTGCAACAACACAAAGTGCAGGGGAAAGGGAAAGGGGGAAGTGCCAGGGAGAGGGAGGGGCAGTGCAATCAGCGCTGCCTTGCTCTGAGTAAGTGCAGCCAGGGCAGTGCGGCTCTGGGTAAGTGCAAGTAGGCAGAGGACTGTAGAGGTTACAGATACAGTCCCTAAGTGTGCGGTAGGCCTGGAGGCAGTGCAGGGGAGACTAATCCTGGAGGAGCCTGGGACCAAGTGAGACTCTTTGGGTACCAAGCAACCAATCGGCGCAGCAGACAGGTAGGTCAGCAGGGGAGGGAGAGAGAGAGAAAACAGAGGAGAAAATGATGGTCTTGAGCTGCTTCCGGAACTTCCAGTGGTCCGGCTCATATTTGAGAGGGGCCGGGAGTCCATTCCAGAAGCAGGCACCTGTAGAGGAGAGATCTACTCCCCACTCTCTGCCTGGAGAAGTGACTGACCCTCAATGAGATGCAGGTAGTTGACCAAAGGATTCGAGAAATTCGATATTTTGGAAGACAGAGTTGGATTTAGTGCAGGCCCTAGCCCCAGAAAGCCTTGTGGGCCATGCAGAGGGTCTTCAACTTGATCATTAGAGCCACCGGGAGCCAGTGGAGAGATTTGAGGTCTGGAGAGATAGGGTCCCGGGGCTTGAGGCCAAGGATAAGTCTTGGAGTCCTGTTCTGGATTAGTTGCAGAGGGTGGAGAGTAGAGGAAGGCAGTCTGAGAAAGAGGATGTTGCAGTAGTCCACCCTAGAGATAACCAGGACTCTGGAGACAGTGAGCTTCTAGGGAAAAGTGAGAAAAGGAAGAATATGTCTGAGGAGGTGCAGCTGGTAGTGGGCCTTCTTATCAAGGTCCGTGATGTGAGGAGAGACGGCGAGAGTGGAGTCGAAGATGACACCAAGGTTTTTTGCCTCACAGGAAGGTGAAGTAAGCGGGCCCAAGGAGGGTGGCAAGAGTGAGAGAGGGAAAGCAAGAGCAGGGGTCCCAATGAGAAGGGTCTCCGTCTTACTGGTATTGAGGCAGAGATCATTGGAGGCGCACCAATCCTGAATCACGGAAAGACAGTCAGGAATGAGCGAGAGGGGAGAGGAGGCTGAGGGGAGCCTGAAAGAGGGCTGAGTGTCATTCGCATAACACTGAAAGTTAGAGGAGACAGTAGAGATCAGGTGGGCCAAACTGGGTCAAGTAGACATTGAGGAGCCAGGGTGAGCAAATAGAGCCCTGGGGAACACCACATGTGCAGGGAGATGTGGTGGAGAGAAAGGACCCAAGTTGGACCTGGAGGAAGGAGGTCAACCTCTCTAGGGCCTGATCCGTGATACCCAGGTTCTCACAGAGTTGATTGATTAGAATTGCGTGATTGACCATGTGAAAAGTAGAGGAAGGGTCAAGGAGGATGAGGGCAGAAGGAAGGCTGGAGTCAAGATTAGACATCAGATCTTCACGGGTGTTCAGGCGAGCAGTTTTTATGCCTCTGGCTGCTCTGAAGCCAGATTGATGGTAATGGAGACAACCAACAAATTCAGTGTGGAGAGAAAGCTGGGAGATGGCCAGCTTTTCCAGGAGTTTGCACAGGAAAGGAGTGATAGAGATTGGATGATAGTTTGCCAGACAGACAGGATCATCAGAAGGCTTTTTAAGGAAGGGGTGCACAAGGGAGTGCTTGAGGGGAGAGGGGAAATATCCAGTGGTGAAAGAGTGATTGCAGAAATCAGCCAAGGCTCGAGTGAGGGTGTTAGTGTGGTCTGTGATTGTTCTGGAGGAGCAGGGGAGCACCTGTTTGGACGACACTTTTATAGATCAGACTTGTCTAGAAAAATCGCTAGGTAATGCCAGAAAGAAAGAGGAAAAATGAGGAGGAGAGGGAGAGGCGGCCAGAGGGGGGCCAAGCAAGGTAGAGGGAGAGGAGAGCGAGGACAGGATGTCCTGGGTTTTTGTGGTGAAGTGAAAAGCCAAAGCCATACAGGGGGCCTGGGAGGGAACAGGCAAGGTGGAGACTGCAGAAGGATTGGCCAGCTCCTTGCAGATTTTAAAGAGTTTGGCCGTGTTGTTGGAGGACGCCGAGAAGCGGGCTTGGATGTGGACTCTCTTCTTGGACAGGACAGAGTCTGTATTGCCTTTGGAGCAGGCATCAGGCCTTTTTGTCTGAGGATGCGCCCACTTCCTCTCAGCCACCCTGCACTTGTGTTTCAGGGCGGCGAGGTCAGAGTCATACCAAGAGTTACACTTGGAGGTAGGCTTCAGATGGATTCTCATGACAACGATATCCATGTGATGGAGATAGACAGATGTAGTTTAGAGAGGGCTCTGACAGAGTGTGAGTCAGCCGCAGGACTAGGAGGAACAGAACAAGTAGACATAAATGCATACACTGACACACACTTCATTGGTCGAATGACCGAGAAGGTAGGTGGCATTGCTGTGGTGGGCTTTGCCTGAGTGATAGAGAGTTTCAGGCGAGAGAAAATCAGAATGTGGTCACTCCAAGAGAGAGGAGTGGTGAGTGGGTTAGAGAGGGGGATGTCTGAGGAGATGAGAACATCCAAGGTGTGTGTGGCAGAATGTGTCGGACCAGAGAGTAGAATGGAAAGAGATAGAGTGTTGCATAGGTTGAGGAAGAGCCCAGAGGAGGAATTAGCTGTATCCAGGAGGATGTTGAGGTCTCGGAGGAGGAGTTGAGAGGTATCGGCCAGGAGAGAGGAAGAGAGATCAGCCCATTGTGAGAGGTAGAGGGTAACCTGGCATTATGGCCTGTAGAAGGTGGCCACAGTCAGAGTGAGACCTGGAGAGATAGAAAGCCTGCAGACCAGGCATTCAAAGCAGGTGTAGGCCTGCGTAGAAATGACAAAAGCAGGGACCTACTCTGGAAAGATCAGAACTACTCCACCTCCTGGTCATTTGGTTCTGGGCTCAGAGAGGCTCTTGTAGCCATCAAAGAGGAGAGTGTTAAAACTTGTGACAGAGCTGGCCATGAACCATGTCTCAGTGAGAGTGAGGACATCCAGGTCAAGTTCTTCTTAGAGGTGGTGGCAGATGTCAGAGGAGTGTTTGACAGCAGATCGAGAGTTTAGAGGAGCACTTTGGAACAGCTTGCCACATTTGAAAGACTTCCAGGCTGGGGTACAGGCTTGAGGAATACCCAGCAGAGGTGGTAGAGGGGCCAGAGAGTGGACAGAGGTGGCATAGTATCCAGAGAGGTGACGAAAGAAGGAGGTGGCAGAGGAGCCAGATAGTAGCTAGTATGAGCAGCGGGAGAAGGAAGGAAGCTGACAAGACGTGGGGAACCCCTATCAAAAAGAAGGCGATTGGTCTGAGGGCCCTGGACCAAGGCGGTGCCATTCAAATCAACATTAATGATGGTCTTGGAAGAGTGGAAACAGGCCAAGTAGACCTCCCACCAAGTTCCACCATTAATGGTCGAGGAAGAGATAGAGAGGGCCGACACCATATGAGGGGTCCATCAGTCTGGAGAGGGAACGACAAAGAGGATTTATTTTTAGTTATTTATTTATTTATTGGTAATTTGTTAGGCACTTATACAATTAACAACAATTGTTTCAAAGTGCCCTGTCAGTTAGGGTTTGTCTGTATGAAGCACTGATGTGGGCATCAGTGATAGGGAGGCCACGGTTGGAGACCAGGATACTCCTCTTGAACTTTTCCCTACTACACTTAGTGAGAGGGATAAGATTGGAGATAGGGTAGAAGTTTGAGAAGATGGGAGAGATTGAGAGCACCAGAGAGAGTACAAGGAGGCAAGAAGAGAGTGTGAGGGAAGAAAGAAGTACAGCCCAAAGCTGAGCACCACAGGAGGTAACAGAGGGGAGGGTTCACACAGAAGGAGACACACAGGTGGCAACAAGCAGGCAACCACATGGGAACACAGAAGTAGTGTGGATGGAAGTCAGGGAGGGGGCCAAGCGCACTGTAAAACACCCAGATTCCAATTTCCTAAAAAGAGGGAAAAAGGCCTAGTTTCAACACAAACAGCAATTTAAAAAAGGAAAAGCAAACTTTCTTAGAGGGAGGACCAGGCAATACAGTTCAATGTGTTACACTATTAAAAATAAAGTAATTAGAGGGAGTGGTCAGTTTAGTGGGGTGCAGTGATTGCTTACTTTAGTAGCCGCGGAAGGTTGGTGGCTGCAGGTTTCTTTCTTCCCCGGCTGACACCGGCAGACACCATTTGGGGCTGTTTCTGTGGTGGGCTGTCCTTTGCCTCTTGGTCGTTCGTCGCAAGGGCTGAACAAGACAGTGGGGGTGCTAAATTCACATAGGGGCCAGTGCCCAATCAGGAGGGTTGTGGGAGGGCAGAGATGGGAGGAGGAGGAGGGACAGGGAAGGAAGCAACAGCAGCTGGGGCCGCAAGGCAACAGGGAAATACAATGCATGGGAATATGCAGCAAGAATGGCAAAAAGCATTAACCAATTTCAGAGCGAGCAGAGAGCTCAGCCACCAACCGTGTGCTCGGCCAGGAGATGAAAATGCTGCACCGAGCACTACTGTACAGTTACCACACACCAACAGCTATATAATGACAAAGAGAACGTCTGGTTGACTACAGGAGGCATATGGTACATTACCCAGCATAAGTGGGAATTGCTAGGGGGTTTGAGCCTGAACTTGGAAATTGATTTGATTGTTTATTTGTATAGCACCTATACACAAAGTGTTTCAAAGCGCTTCAAGGAGGGAGGGAACATGGGAGAGTTACAATTACATTCTTACAAGTCCTTGAAAACAATTAAGAATTAGAAAAATAACTATCATAATCAGCCTGACAACATTTCAGATAGTGCAAGTGCAGAAACAATTAGGGAGAAGAGGGGAAGGGAACAAGGAGACAAACTAGCAGTAACATTACTATGCCTGACGAAAATTGATGCAGTGCATGAGTATACAGAAGGAGGGGGGGTGAAGGTGTGGAGTTGAAGGGGAAGGAGAACAAACAAGCAGCTAAACAGAAAGGTCATACGACAATTCAGAATAGTGCAAGGAGGGGAAGGGAGGAGAAGACAAGGAGGGAAAGGAGTGGGACGGACAAGCTGCTATCAATTCAAGAGACAAATGATAGGAGTAAGTGCTAAAGGACAGAGAAAGAAAGTGGGAAGGGGCATAGGACAGGGAGTGGAGGCAATGGGGTGTAAGAGGGGCACAAATACAGTCACAGAGGGACATAAGGGTAGATGACAGGGACGAACAGGGAAGGTCCGGGGGCAAAGGGGAGAGGGCAGGTGGCTGTAAAACAGGTGACTACGATTACTATGCCTGACGACAATGAAGCAAGCAGCTGGACATTTGTGGTATTAACTTAAATATTTTGACCAAACTATGCATATTGGAAGACATTCAAATAGCAGTATTTTGGCACTTCGGGGTTGCATTTGGCATGCCATGGTAGCACCTAGAAATATGCAGCTTAATTTTACATTTGATGACGATTCTAGATATGTGAGACATTGGGCCTCATTCTGAGTTGGGCAGTAGGGGATACCGGGCACCGGTGTGGAGACGGGTGCCGGTAATCCCCTACTGCCCAATTCCGAGGTCCCTTAGCGGGAACCATAAGGGACGTGTGGTCGGACCACACGTCCCTTACTGGTCCCGCTAAGAGACCAGGGCGCAAATAACGGGCTTGCCATTCACGAGCCCGTTATTTGTCTCCTCCCCATTCCCAATGATCCCGATGGGGGCTCAAATCGGAATGGGGAATGGTTTATTCAATGGGGACTTACCGGTCCCTCCAGGGCCGGAATGGATCGGTAAGTCCCCATCGAACAACACAGGACACGGTACCGGTATGGGAGGCAGCCATGGAGCTAATTGCTCCATGGCTACCACCATACTCGGAATGAGGGCCCTTGATTTACATAACGTTGTGGCACAGGGACAATGGGTGTTACACTTGGCACATCTTGGCAGTACCTGTAGATTAAAGAATATACCTTTCACATGATGGCAATGCAAAGCATCAGCTGGGGTAAGCTACACTACTGCAACATTTGAGACTGCAATTGGAATATCATGGTAGCACCTGGAATTGTGAGTCACCCTGCATGTGATGACCATTCTAGACAGACTTTTTCTTCACATTTACTTTCTTCACAAAACAATGCAACACTGATATTCAGCTACTAAATATGATCTTTTCCTGCCTGTGTATAGTTATTCATTTGTTTCAGTGCAATAGTAATTTTTCACACAACATAAACTGGCACACTCATTCATGGCTCTGAATAGAGGTGGGCAAAATGTCTTCTAGTGAAAAGAGATTGGTGAAATTCCCATAATTATATTTCGCCCGCAGAGTGGATTAATTTATGATTTGCCTCTTTAATTCCATTCTCTTTTTTCAATTAAATTTCGAGTTTTTGCCTGACATTTCTTTTCGACAAAATGGCATCTTTTTAAATGAAATGTTTTTTTTTTGTTCAAAATGTCAGGGGAAAATTTCATTTGAGGCAGTCAAACATCCAAAGTGGTCAATTTCACCTCATGGCAAAATTTGCAAAGAAAGCAAATTTTGCGTAGAATTGCCCAAATCCCCCACTGATCAAATCTCAGTACTTTAATCCACAGCTACCTCTGAATACACTCTCTTGCCTAAAAGAATGCTAAGTATTTTGTCTTGCCACTACAATATGTCTCACTGTGTTACATCAACTGTTTGCAATCTCCTCCTGCCTTTAAATAGTTATAATACTTTTCTTAACAACTTATATTGTGTCACTCCATCAATAAAAGGTAAACAGTTTTGGGATGCTCTTCCCCTTGCTTTAGCAAACAATGCCATCTGTGAAATGTTATCTGAGGTAAGAAGCAGTCACAAAAAGATTCAAGGTATAGTGAGCTAAAAGCTGGTTGTAGACATTCCTGAGTGGAAAATCTACCATAGAACAGTTTATTTGAACTGTGTGCATTCTCAGTAGAGGGGCTCTCACAATTTTGTATAATTTTGTAATGCTTAGGGTTTAACCTTATATTGCCCAGGGTAATCCGGACTGTGGGATGTTTCAACCCACTAGTCCAGGCCCTGCAACATTACTGTGCATTGCTTGCATCAGGAACATCAGAATGGCCGCCGGAAAGCATGCTGCTTGCTAAAAATCACCAAAAGTGTGCAGTAAAAATCTGAAAAATAGGCCGCCATCCACTTTTGCCTATGTCATTGGTAACACAGGAGACCACTGCCAAAGCCCCCCATTGGCTGCCCACAGAGCAAGGCTGATTGCAAAAGAAACACAGAGCTGTGTGGAAATCTGTTTTTCTTGGTTGTCAAATTTGCAAAAATCATGACTCACAAACCACCCAAAAGACCCAACCTCCTTGTTGGGTGTTAAACATCATTCTACTTCAAGAATCCACATAAATACAATGTCCACAGAAGTACACTTATCAGAAGAAAATCCACATTGAAGATTGCTTGCTGGAAAGAAATCTGTCAAAAATCAGTGCAATACCGTTACTCGCCTCTGTCAGATGCTGGCGATCTCTAAATCTGACAGGAGAAACTTGTGTCTAAAAAGCTAAATATGCCAAAGAAGGGATTTCCATCAAATGCAATATAGGGTGCCACAGATTGATTTTCATGTTGAAAAAAGACTGGAATTGAAGATATGTTTGCTTATTTTAAATTTGTAACTGCAATTTTTCACAAGGAACTATGACACAATTGACCATAAGGTAACCTGATTCAGCTAAAACTTCAAAGAGGCTTTCTTCCCCTGAGAACATACCACCCTGTTCCTTCCCACCAAAAGGAGAGGATATCGCATTGGCATGTTAATGAGAAGGGGAGGAGACTTCCTCTGCTGCTCTGGGAAAGAGACGATGGGTTCCATGAACTGAATAGAAAATGCTAATTTGGGTGTGACTGACACCAACTGCCATGGCAGGAAGAAGACCATGTGACCCTCCAGCCCAGCCAGACCTTGGAGGCGGAGACAAACCGTTGTGTGGATTCAGAAGCACAGGAAATATCTTTTTGAAAAAGACTTATAGCAAATTGTACTGAACTGATACAAATATGAAATGCATAGATTGTGGCAGAAAAGGACAATTGAGGTTTTGGCGCACTTGACAAAGAGTAAGATGGTTGACGGGAAGCAAATAGGAGCAGTGTGTGAACACCCTGGCTACAGTGTGCACATAAATAGAATATGATGAGGGTTGTTTTGCTCCCAAGGATTGCGCACACAACCAAAAAATTAAAGTGCTCAATTAAGCATAGTTTAATGCAATTCAAACAACAGCTGACACGTGTTTCAAGCAAAAGCTCTTCTTGCAAGGCGGAGAAGGCTTGGCACTAGTTCTTTATATACGGTAGATAGATATCCAATAAATTTGCAATTGCGGCTCCGCTATATAAACGCATGTGCGTATCCAAACGTGGCAGCGTTTCCACCCATCAGTCGGGTGTTAATTTTTTGGTTGTGTGCGCAATCCTTGGGAGCAAAACAACCCTCATCATATGAAATGTATAGGTTGTTAAAATGAAAAATTTGCTCACAGTTTAAAACTAATCTGGAATCTGTGCGACATTCAGAGACTGAATCACGAAATTGTTCATATTCTAGCTATCGTGATTATGTTAGGAACATGAAAAATTACAGGAATATGCCCAGATGGTATGTGCATGCATGTGTAAATATTGGTACAGAACTGACATTGAGTAACCGCCCAAAAGTGCAAAAAACTGTAATTTATGCACCAAAACTCGTAGGAAGATAAGATTTGGACAGAAACGTACCTTAGTCAATCTGTCATGTAATTATGTATTATTAACAAGTTGTGCATATTGGAAATGTGTTTTTTGGGAAAAATAGACTGTCTAAGTAAGAACCAAGGGGAGGGATTTCTTCGGGACCCTAAACACAGTGTCACTCTGACACATGATGACACATCGTGACACACTGTTTTTTTTAAAATTTCATTTAGTGTATACAAACTTTTTGAAATGCAAAAACTCATCACATTTACTTACACTAATTCTGAACTTAAAATATGATTTTTTTTCTATCATTACATAGAAAACACTTTAAACGGTATAGGCGCGTTAAGTCAAATGCTCTACTCATCAAATCTCCTTCCCTACTTGCTGAATGTCTTTTCAATTAATGTTAGCTGACACCGACTCCAGTGAAGTTTGCAATTGATCTAGATATCTCATCATTGCTATCATTAATGGTTTACTTTCGCCAATATGCAGTTGCTTCTACCATTCTTCTGAGTTATAGGTCTGAAATTGGTCCATCTCCCTCCTTAAACAATTCTCTCATTGATCTCTCAATTCAGTGCTAAAAAGAACAAGATATTTTAAGTTTTCTTCCTCAATTGAACAGAATCTACAGGTTGTTTTTCTTGATGGAGTCAGCCGTCGATTTCTCAAGATTTCTTTTGTTTCAAAAATATTTAGGCAAAATTTTAGGTAGAGTCTTCTTAAGGGTTTGCAAGGTGCGATGGTCAAATATTTCAGAAGAATGTTAAGTTTTTTGACTTCTGAGGGTGCCTTTTGCATGGATTTTTGGGTTGTTCTTCTCTCGCCAATTTCAATCCAGTCAAGATCTAGCAACTTTCTTTTCACCATCTCCGGGTTGAACCATAATGTTGCTTTGTCTGACCCCAGCTGATTCAAAATATCTTTACATTGTTGTTTCCATTCAGTTAGAGCTGATTTCCTTTGTAGATTTGTTTCCATCAGAATTTTGTGAGGTGGCAGATTTGCTTCTTCATAGGTTTTTCTGAACAGCGCTAGTTTGTTCCATATAATTCTCGCATTCATTGAGGAGATTCCCACTTCGTACAGAACGCAGGCAGTCGGAGTGCTTTGGGGAATCTGAAGTACTTTCTTCCAAAAGAAGCCTTTGCAGCGTGACCAGATTTTAGAATCACATCCAAACATATTCTCAGCTCTGTATGTTAGAATTGGAGTTACTTTGCTTTGGTCAAATTTTCTTACTGGCACGCAAGAAAATTTCCCATATTTTTTTAAAAAATGTTTTGTGTTATGATGCCTTGAGATGTTAATTGCCTACAACTATTTAGGAGTTTTTTCTTCATAGGTTCATCATTTATGCTGGAATTGATGATTGTTCCTAGATATCTTGTGTATGGCACTTTGTTCAATTTCTTCGTCCAAAGGGCCCAGCTTGATCTTAATTTACTTGACATCCTTCCCCTTTTATTTTCCAGGACTAGGATTTCAGATTTTGCCACATTAATCTCCAATCCCATTTCTTCTAGAAAGGTTTTTAAAGCTGTCAGTTTTCTTTGTAGGCCGATAGGTGTGCGGTCTAAAATGACCATGTCGTCAGCATACAAGATATGATGTAACTGAACTCCATTCACAAGCGGTGGAAATGACACAACATTTGCAAGCGCTGCTCCGACTTCTAATATATAGAAGTTGAAGAGGGTGGCTCCAAGTGGGCACCCCTGCTTCACCCCCCTTTTGGTAGGTATGGGGTTTGTTAGATTTCCTTAACTGTCCAGACGTACTTTGATATGGGTGTCTGAGTATAGTTCTTTGATGGCTTGAATTAGACTCTCATTGCACCCCCTTTCCTTGAGTTTGGACCACAGCATTTCTCTATCTACACCATCAAATGCGTTTGCCATATCGATAAACGCTAAGTATAATTTTTGCCCTGTTCTGGTGGCTTCGATTTTCAGCAAATTTAAGATGAGGAGATTTAAATTGCATCCTACTCCTTTTATGAACCCAGACTAGGGTTCGTCGTAGATCTTCTGTTGTCTGATCCATGCTGTGAGTTGTTTAAGCAGCAAGCTTGCAAACACTTTCCCCACGACATCGAGTAAGGCTATTGGCCGATAATTTGCAGGGTCAGTACGAATTCCCTTCTTGAATATCGGTACAATGATACCCGATTTCCAGGTCGATGGAATCCGTCCTTTAATTATTATTTGAAACAGGGTATCACAGAAATCGGTCCACTCCTCAATATTCTCTTTCAGGTCAGCGTTGGAAAGGCCGTCTGGCCCCGCTGCTCTCGAGGCACTACTTTTTATGATGGATGATCGAATATCCTCTCGATCTATCTTAATTTCCCATGATTGTCTTCGGTGTAGGTACGGTTAATTACTTGAGCTTTTCACTTTTTTGAATAACTTTTTGTAGTGACTTTCCCACTCTTTTTCCGTTACCATATTTGATAGTAGCACCTTTTCTGGGTTCATCGACTCGTTTATTATAGCCCAGAATCCTCTAGAGTTCCTTTGGTTTAAGGCCGTCAGCATTATCTTGGCATCTCGCTGCTCCATCATCGCTCTGAGCTCTTTGCGCCAGTTATTATATTGATTTTTCGCTTTCTTTGACAGACTCTTACCATCCGGCACTTTAGAAGCAAGAATTCCTCTTGGGGTCTTCCTTAACTCTCATTTTTTTCGTGCAACCTCAGGATCGTATTGATGCTTGTGATAACTAGGTCAGTTTTGAGCCTTTTTCATTTTAGTTTTGTATATTTCGAATAAATGTTGGTATTCAATTTGTTCCATTAGACCGTTCTCCTGATTCGGTCTCAGTAGTTCTGTTACTACTATAATGTCGGCGTTCCTTAATCGTAATCTATTCCGACCAGGTTCCACCTCAATTTCTTGCTTCCATTGATCACGCTGCACAGGTTTTTCTTTGTTCCATTCTATTGACACAATATTGTGGTTGCTTTGATTGGTCTTAGTAATTCTGAGCAGTTCGATTTCTTGTGATAATGCATCAGAGGCGAAGATATAATCCAATATGGATTTTTGGGAGCCTCTTTCCCAGGTCGGCTTCGCAGGGATATCCCACATTGTTGCTCCATTCAGCATTACTAAGTTCCTGTTTGTCATTTCTTCCAACCAGCTTTCTCATTTGACCTCTCATTGTGGTTTATCAATGCCTTAGATTGTTCGGGTTCAATTAATTTCATATTAAGATCTCCACATAATATGATCAGAGCCTTCGGATCCCCCGTTAATATATTGTCGATAACCTCTAGGATATCATCCTCGAATTTTTAGTGGGTTTTCGGCATTGTATTCCAGTAAACGTTTAATAGATGGAAGGTTGACATATTCATCGCTATTTGATCCACTGGTTCTATACAGACCTCCTGGAGGTAGGGTGATATACTCACTGCTGACTTGATTCTTAAACCACAATTTCTTTTAACGAGGATCAATTGGCCCGACATTGGGCAACCTTTTTTTTTGTGATGGCTGGGATTTTTGTGACTTCGAAGCCCTTAGCACATGGCATTTTTGTGAGCCAAGTTTCTTGCATACATATCAAGTCGGCGTTTGCTAGGATTTCTGGCGTTGATCTCAGAAGGTGTGAGAAGCCTCTCGTATTCCAAGTGGCTATCACCAAATTTGTCGTTTGATCTTGGCGTTAGCTCATCATTGGATGAGCATTTAAAGATTTTGCTATCCATGTCCAATTCTTGCTCTCATCCCCTTTGGTTTCCATTTCTTCATTCTTTGTTTCATTTAGATTCTCACCCAAAATGTTCTCTACTGTTATTTTGATTTTCTTTTGTCTTATCTACTCCTTTTAGAATGATCTTTTAGCATCTCCTTCCTCAGGGATTGTTTTAATAGTCACCAGAGCATCTAGTCTCTTTATTATTTTTGGTGACTTATTCGGCATGGTGTCCTTTCCCTTTTTTGTTAGAGGTTTTGTATCCATTTGTTTTTCAGGCTCTTTCGCCGCCAAGGTGTTATCCACCTCATAAAGTTGGTATCCAGCATCCAGCAACTGTCTCTCACACATCATAACCAATTGGACAACAACACACATTTTTTGATTCATATCAGCTACGATTTCGACACGATCAATTTGTGCACTCTTTATGGTTCTCAACACAGGAATTGTTTGGAACTGCAGTATGGTGTATCTATTCAGTGGAGTGTCACTTTTTCTGTGCTCAATTCTTTCAACCAGTATTCTGTATGGTTGGAGTGTTGGCAAAACATTCAAGGATGAAGGAGAAGGGGTGAGCTGCTGGCGAGTGCTCTCTTTTGAATTTTCGATGAGAGCCTCTTCTGTTTTTTGCGAGTCATTCAGCTTATCTTTTTGAGGTTCAGCGCTAGAATTGCTTTGCGGGAAATCTTTGCCTGTCTTTTTCTGTATTTCTGTAGGTTTATTGAGCATAGTTTTCTTTTTCTGCAGGCTTATCTCCCATTTCTCTTCTAGAGTGAGAACGATGTGGGTTTCTTCAGCCTTCTCTTTTTTACTCCTGTTTGGAGAATGGACTTTTTGTTGGTGTTATTGGCCACGAAAATACTCTTTTTCCTGACAATTTCTTCTCTCTCACCTTCTCGCATTCTTGTAAAGGTGATCGAGGGGGGTTTTGATCAACATCGTGATCGCGCTGCCTGTTTTTCCCATCGGTTACCTGCTTTGCAATTGTCGCATTCTCATCATCTGTTTCATCTTCGACGGGAGAGCTATAAGTTGACATATTCAGTAGCTCCTCAGACTCATCATCTTCATCTTCAATCACTAAGGGGACAGTATTGTCCCTCAACATTCTTGCTGCACTGGGTTGAGTTCCAGGTTGGTCACTTTCATCCAATTCCACGATCTCCTCACAATTTTTCTTTTTGTGTTTGCTCTGTGGTGTTTACCGTAATATTCAGAGCTTTAATGTTCCTGAAGTAGTTTGCTGAGCTTCAAGGATTTTTGTTCTTTTCTATTTGCTAATTTTTCGGGGTTTTTTTGCATTTGCTTTGTTTCAGTTCACCAGATTGACCCTTGTTGGTTTTAGCGGCTCCCAACAGCGATTTTGGATTTTCAAATATGTCAAACCACTCTCCATCATTCTTCTTTGTCGCGGGGGACACAGGTTTGCTTTCAGGTGTCGCTATTCGAGAGTCACTGGCTCCTTGATCGAGAATGGGGCAGTTGGCAAATGTATATTTACTTCTTTTTTTTTGTGATTGAAGAGTCTCGCTAGTAGATTTAATCGTGCATACTTTCTTAGACCTATCCTCTTCGTCTTTCTCTTTCGCTGGACTATTCATGTCCTCAGGGGTAATTGTTAGATTGTTCTCATAACAACAATTCTGATTCAAATTTGTCTTAGGAGTCTCTGCCATTTTCTCAGGCAATGGCTTGTTTCTTCTGGAGCTTTGCGGGTTTCCAGATGGATCCAAGTCGATCACTGTTTCCGTGGGTGGCCGAATTTTGGGGCAAGGACGTTTTCGATCCATTTCTCACAGTGCCATCACGTTCTTTTTGTAATATCATGAGAGCTTGTCTCGTGACATCTGCTAAAAGTCTCTTATCTTCAGAATTGTTTTTAGGGACTCCTTCAAGGCTATTAGTGAAATGTCATTACATTGTCTTGTCATCGCGACCTGTGACGTCATTTCCGTTAGCTCAACTTCTAATTTTACAATTTTGGAGTTGAGTAGGGCAATCAGAGTGGTTTGGTCTCGAAAGTTCTCATTGAGATTCTCATGCAGCTTCATCAATGGAGCCACAGCTATCGTAGTAGGTGACATAAAAATTGGACTTAATTTTGAAATTATCTTCTCTAAGAGAACTGAGGTATCTTTTGGGCTCCTTGATTCACTCGGGCATGTAGAATGTAACCCCTCTTTGTTTTTCTTTCTTATTGTTGGGGACTGTCTTTATCCTCTGACTCAGAGGATGTTGATCGAGCTATACGCTCGGAATTTTTTTTGGCCGTTAAGATGTCATCTGCTTTTTTGCTCCCATTTTCGCACATTTTCCTCCAGCCTTTACGTTTGTTAGGACCTCCATCTTCATTGTCCGAGCTTACTTCACGTCTATTCCTTTTTTGAGAAGCCATGATCTCCTTGTTTCTAGCCTCTAAAGGACGGGGTGTTGTGTTCTAGGCTCATCACTTCACAAATGCCTCTATCCTTGGATTGCGTCCACTCAGATTGAGGCATTGTTCTTCCACAGGAGCTTGATTGTGAAGCTCTCTGAGGTGCGTTAATTTAGAGTTAAGCTCCGTCAGATCTTTTAGCACTTGATCGGTAATCCCTGCACACTGTTCCTTTCTCCAATCAGGAGAGGGGGAATTCTCTGACCTAGCAGATCCTTAGAGGCTAGGGCATTGTGAAATCAGCCTTCCCATCCCTTTGGAAGATGGATAAATAGGGACTGTTGAAGACCCAGGGCAACACACTTTTTCACTCATCAACTGATCCATTGGCGAAGCACCCTGCAGGAAGATCCAGACTCCAGAACCTAGATCCAGATTCCAGAACTCTGAAGCAGAAAGGCCAATCCAAAAAGCTGAACCCTTCTCAGCTGGCCTTTAAAATCTTGCAACCTGATTTAACCCCTAAACTTCCACGGGGCCTAACCTAACTCATTCAACAGCCTGGCTGAGCTGTTTTGCTGCTTCTGGCCAAAACCTGTGCTAGAACCCAAGATTCAGATCAGTCTAGCAGAGCTGTAACCCAGAACCCGTCAGATCCAGTCCAAGAGGCCGCGCAGAGACCAGAATGCTGAGAGCAGAACCAAGCGCCTGAGACCTGTCTGGTAGCGAGCGAAGTCCAGGCCAAACCATTGACCAGATCTTTGATGGGTCCATTTTAAACCAGAGTTGTGAGTATTTAGCGTAGAACTGTCCATAGTCATCTCTTAGTTTAAAGTAATCCATCCAACCCATTCCAACATATCCAGACTGAATTGTAGAATCTCTTTTGTCCATTTTGAATCCTTTTTCATCCATCTAATCCTGTGAGAATTGTTAGTGTAAGCCAACCTGTTTGTAATTCAAAGCACAATTTCATTAGAAATCTTGACTCCTTTTGAGAAAAATCAACCTCTACTAAAACCTCTGTAACTTTGAACTGTACGTCCTAGACACGAAATTTAAATGTAATTTTTAAGCTAACATCCTCAGCTTTCAAACAAACTCAAAACATTCCAAGTCCTTATAGGTTTTCCGTAATCGTGTTTCTTGCATGCGGAGAAGTTGCCACAAATTTGCATTTGGCTCAATTTCATTCCATGTAAAACAGCTATTTCTTGCTTTCAACTTCTGTATTTCGTTTTCCATCTGCTAATCATTCTATAATCATTGCTAGTGTTGATCTGACCCAATCCAAAGCTACTCTCACTAGTTCTGAATCCCATTTAGCAAATTAAAGTCATTTTTAGCATTTTTCCCATTCAATTCATATTACATTCAAAACAATTGACATTTTTAAAACCATTACTGTTCTCTCTAAGTTTGCTGGGTGGAAGTGGGATTGAAACTGAAATTGTTGATTGTTATTCCTGATACCTGTGTGCCCTCATTCCATCTCGTCATATTGCATAGTGGGGGGAGTGAGTATTCACAGGGGAAAGAGTGATCACATTGTCTTTGGTTGAATTCATATCAAGTTTTATTTCTGTCTTGCATTCTTTCCTATCATTGCATTTCTTGAACCCATACAAAGTATTCTCTGCTACATTATTCTTCCCATTCCTACTCCTAATTGATTAAAGAGATCGTTGATATTGTCATATTACCCATTGCTGGTCATTGCATACATATTCATAAGTGTGATATTCTGATATTGTTCATATTCATAAAAGTGATATATATATATATATATATATATATATATATATATATATATATATATATATATTCAGTGAAAAAACTTTGTTAAAGGTACGTTATGGTTAAGTTGCGCTACTAAAAACCTATGAAATTCAGTGAAAAAACGTTGTTAAAGGGACGTTATGGTTCCAAGCAAAACCGAAAAACCCTTGAAATTCGCCAGTTATGGTAAGCTAAGCAACCAATCACTCGCGCCACCACCGTGCACTGCTAAAACCAACACCCAGGACATCAAAGATGACATCACAAATGCCATTGATGACATCACATGTGTATGTACTTCTCATGAAATATGTGTAGAAGGGATTCTTATTATGTTGCGAAAAAAGTGTCAAGAATCATTGCAAGAAATATACCCTAATAAGTGCATTGAACGATGCATTGATATAAATAGCATCCTATTATGGGGTTCTATCTAGTATACTAAGCTACTCATACAGAAACATAACATTGTGTGCAGCGTACAAGATGAAGGTATGCTATTCGTAATGTTAATATGTTGAATAATGAAATGATAATTGTTTTCTTAATAGATTTTTGTGTACTGTGAAATATGTAATAAGTAGCTAATAAAACCCATGTATTACATAATTGCATTACTATAGACAAAACACAAAGACACAAGAACACATACCAATATGGGTATATACAGGGAAAGTGAAGTTAGCAAAAAAGCACAAGTAGTAGCAGAAACAATTCATAACTTAACTGATTAGTTTCATGCAAATAAATGATTGCTCTGTTTCAAAGCTGCTATTTACCCTATGTATATGTATCACTTGATGTGATTGGACCCTAAGGAAAGTAGTGTGAGTACAATGTATACAAACATGACCATATACAGGGAAAGTACAGCCATAAAAAAAACAACAGAACTATCAGAAAGTGCTCATAAGTCTAGTGATTATGTTTATGCACAAAAAGGATTGCTGTCTTTCAAGCTTGTGTTTTCCCATATGTATATGTTTCATATGATGTGACTGTACTCTAAGGGAATTACTGTAAGAACCTACTAGAAGGATATGTCTACAAATAAAATAAAATTCTTAGTTTCTGACTGTTACTGAAGAAAACCATGTGGCCTAGATATGTCAGCAAAAGAAAAAATAGTGAGCCAGACATGTGATGTCATCAGTGATGTCATCAATGACATTTGTGATGTCATCTTTGATGTCCTGGGTGTTAGTCTTAGCAGTGCACGGTGGTGGCGCGAGTTATGGTAACTGGCGAATTTCAAGGGTTTTTCAGTTTTGCTTCGAGCCATAACGTCCCTTTAACAACATTTTATTCACTGAATTTCATAGGTTTTTAGTAACGCAACTTAACCATAAAGTCCCTTTAACAAAGTTTTTTTCACTGAATTTCATAGGTTTTTAGTAGCGCAACTTAACCATAACATCCCTTTAACAAAGTTTTTTCACTGAATTTCATAGTTTTTTAGTAGCACAACTTAACAATAATGACTTTCACTTTATATACATGTCATATGGAACTGACTAGATCTCTTCTTATGAACATGATGTCCGCGAACTTATTTAATGTTCGCGGACATGTTCGGAGAACAGTACCACTACCTAAAAACTGTGGGGGGGGGTGGGGGGGTATGTATGATTGTTATATCATAATATAGGAACATTTAACAAATTCAAAAAGCAGCACACAAACACATTATATATAGTAATACATAAGAAATGTAACCCATATATGTAACACACTAACCATTCATTTAAATACAATATGTTCTGAAATGGAATATACCACAAGAAGATAAATTGGCTTCCAACATAATTACCTCACAGACACAACAGAACTGAGAACAAGACCAGACCCACTGAATACATAGGACTTATCTTACTAGAAATAGTAAGTGTACTCCATTTTACTCATATATTTATAAACTTTTTGTATTAGATTAAAAAAATATATTATCTTTTTTTTTTTTTCTCACAGAAATGTCTAGTACTCTGGAATGGCTAGAGGACAATTTCCCACATGAAGAAATGTCACAAGATAGTGAAATTAATGCTAAACACTTTATAATATAAACCATTTATTTATTATTTTTTTTATATACATTTAACATATATATTATGTTTTTGTACAGAGCATACCAAAATAGAAAAAACTTCAGAAAACCCTGTTATGGATAACAGTCTTCACAATATAGAAGAAAAAATTGATATATTGTTGACTAATTTTAATAATTTAAAAACTTTTGTAGAAAATCATTTCAAACCAAAAACCTCGTACTATTGCCCCACATGTACTTGTCCCTCCTCACCATATCCCAGTCAATTATCCCCAAACCCTCTCCATAATCCAAAACATTTTGATGAGACTTCCATCCCTTCTTCACCTAATACCAATCATGTTGAAACCCCAAATTCTCCTGTTTTTGTTTCTGTTTCTGCCTCACCTTCTCTGTCATAAATTATTAATATATGTTAAATAAAGTTTAATTTTTATATTGTATTGTGAATAGTTTCCGTTTTTTTTTTAAACAATAAAAGTGTCCGCGGACAGTGCAAGTGTTCTGAAATGTTCGTACATAAACGAAAATGGAGGTGTCCTGAAGAACACCACACCTGTTCGTACTGTTCGCTAGCAAGTTGAAACTGTTCTAAGAAAACACGTGGTGTCCTGAAATGTTCATAAAGAAACACAAATTAAAGTGTTCTAAAGAACACTATATCTGTCCGTAATATTCGCTATCAACTTAAAACTGTCCTAAGAACACAATTGGTGTCCTGAAATGTTCGTAAACAAACAAAAATTAAAGTGTCCTAAAGAACACTATACCTGTCCGGTACTGTTCGCTAACAAGTTCAAACTGTTCTAAGAACGCTATTGGTGTCCTGAAATGTTCGTACGTAAACGAAAATGGAGGTGTCCTGAAGAACACTATACCTGTTCGTAGTGTTCGCTACCCAATTGAAACTGTTCTAAGAACACAATTGGTGTCCTGAAATGTTCGTACATAAACGAAATTACACGTGTCCTGAAGAACACTATATCTGTCCTTACTGTTCGCTACCAAGTTTAAACTGTTCTAAGAACAAACTCGGTGTCCTGAAATGTTCGTTTCACGTGTGACATACTTTTAATTACTTCAGAACCCGAACAGTGTCCGTAGGACAGCAATGCGCATGCGCTAACCAATCTCTGTGCACTTGGTGTCCTGCGGACAGGCGCTTCCTTCGCGGACTAGTTCGCGAACGGATCATATGACCACGCCCACGCTCATCTTGTGTCCTGAAATGCGGACACTGTTCGTGTCCCCGAACAATTTAAAAGTACATTTTCAGTTATTCCATAATATTTTTCAATACAATCTCACCATGGCACAAGTCCCACATAGCAATCTTGAGTTTCTATATACCTTTTGAAACTTTCCGATCCTTTTTTTGTGTTCGATCTGTCCGCGGACAGTGCGCATGTCCGCGAACCGCGCACAAGCACCCCTATAAAAGACCACGCCCAAGAGCTTATTCCCATTGTGTTTCTGGCTATTCTTCAGAACACAGTGATTTTTGCTGCCACCTGCAGACTACACCATCATCGAGATGGCATCCTTGGCTGCTGAACTGCCACTTGGTGCTGCACCTGCTTCAGCACCAACCCCACCCCCTCTACCACCACCACCTCCCCAAGGGCCTGAAGAGGGGAACAGGATTGAGGATGCGGAGGAGGAAGAAGAGGATGATGAGAATGAGGTAGAGGAAAACCCTACTACCCGCACTAGGCGTGAGTCTTGGGTGTGGAAGTTATTTACCATTCATGGTAATGTTCCTAAGGCTCGTGCGAACCGTGTTACCTGCAATGAGTGCAAAATGATACTCAGTCGCGGGAAGCACGGTAAGTACAGCTTTGGGACCACTACTATGAAGCGACACCTGAGGTCATTTCACTCTGGGCTATTCGCAGGGTTGTACCTTGCGAAGAACGTAGCAGGTTGATTTCCTCTACTTCATCCTCTGTTTCTGATCCTGTCACCACAAGGACCACCTCTGTGGGACAGCGTCTTCCTCAAGCTGCCTCACAGGCCATACAGAATGCTGATGACCCTTACCTTTCGAGGGTCACAGTTGTATGTATGTACTGTGACACAGTACTCTGCAGGGGGGAGCGACTTCAGAGTGTTTTTGAGACTATCGTCTCAGAGCACGAGAAGACCTGCTCACTACCCAAATAAAACCCACTCTACATCTTCCTCTCTCAGCTCGCCCTCTCTTATCCCTGTGGTTGGTGTCCCCCCCTTTACCCTCCTTTACCCTCCTCTTCCAGTGTGTCGTGTCTGAAAAACCAAAAAAAAATACAAAATAACAAAAATCCAAAAAAAATAAGGCTCTTTTCAGAGCCGCCTTTCCCAGTTAAAAAATAGAAGTGAAAATAAATGAAGCAGGGCTCTTTGTATTTTTTAGAAGTCCGTGGACAGTTCGCGAACATTAAAAAAATTGGGTTGCTACTCCATCACAAACATTGTAATTTTCTCTGGAAAGAAGTGGTGGCTCTGAAAAGAGCCTTTGGGTGGTGTTTGTAAGTCAAAAATTGTAAATGCTTAACATCTACTTCAAAATCGTTGTTGTAATTCCAAAAAAGGTCGCAATGCATTTTGTACATTTCTCAGAAAAATCTGATTGCCAGCATAAGTAAGATGGACTCCATCTCTGCGAAAAATGTATGTACTACAAAACATAATATTTTCATTGTGAAAAGAAGACATGCCAAAATATCTTAGAAAGGCACAAACAGCCTTATTAACATTGCGCCTTGCTTTTTCCATTTGTGGACCAAATGAAGAAGAACGAAGCCACATTTGTCTCTGCGCAATCTGTGAAAATATCACTTGAGAATTAGGAAACATGTCCATAACCTTCCTAAGTCCTTCTTTCATAGCAAATTGCAAAAACATTCCAGTGACATGTCCTAAACTGTTCCCTCCACAATGAATTACAATTATGTCTGGATGTTGCTCTGTCTCCAAAGTAGCACAGAGAGGTAGCAAGTCCAACCACTTCATTCCATGTACTGCATGCCAGTGTACTTTCACATGTGGGAATCCAAGATCTACAGCTACTCCACAGCTTTCTGCATGCACCTTCAACCAATGTATCCACGAATCTCCTAAAGTCCGAACAATCTGTTTTCTGAAACACACAGCCATAGCTATCTTTTGTTCTCTCAGCAAAAAGAGTATCTGAGAAAATCTCTCCTGGCGCAACACACCCACCAAACTTTCCTGACCAATCCCTTTCAGTGCTTATTCTCATTTGCATGACTTCTGAACCCAAAAATCCCCGGATGTAACTCCCGATGTCCGCGAACTACCGCCATGTCCGCGGACATATCGTAACATGAACAGCCCTTCTACCATTTCCACTACACTTTCTCTGCCATTCCCTCATTGGATGTACCTCAAAAATCACATGACCATGCACCAATCACATTCAAGACCTCTACATCTAACTGCATCATCATAGATCAGCACTGCAAATGTACTCTGAATCTCTCTGAGTACAAGTGTCATATCATTGGCAAGCAGCATCTACCAGAAATACTGTACAAGTCTTCAAGATTTGTACTTGCAGCTCCATGCATATCCATATGCATGAACACAAACTTCAGGTATGCATATTTTCTGTATAGTAGATGAACACATTTTCAAACAGACTTTTACCTTGTAAAATCTGTAAAAAGAATTTACTGTACTTTTTTCAATTTCCTAAAATCAACTATCACTTATAAACCTTTATACTATTTACTTTCTTTATACACACACACTCAAATCATGTTAAAGTAACATTTTTTAAATGAAATTTATAGACTACATATATTCAAACAAAATTGCATGCAAACACAATCTATGTTTAAACCTTTATAAAAATACTTATACAATTTCATATTTTTTTTAATTTATTTATTTACTTAATTACTTTAAATTAGACATGACATTGAGGCGCTATTACCTAGAACAGTTTACTTACAGAAATAGTGGTATTCACTAATATATTATAAATTTCACAAGACATAGTAAAGATTTTTTTTTTTGCTACAGTTAGTCATTCAATACAATTTGTTCATTAAGAACATATCATATGTACTGAACTGATGCAATGTATCTTATGTAAATAAATTAGTTTAATGGTTTTAAAGAAGGCACTGAGGATTTCAATTAAAAAAATCAATATCTAAATTAAAAACAGTGCTATATACAAACAAAGTTGCTAATTTGAAGCTTTTACAATTGCAGTGAAGACCAGTTTCCTGAAAAGAAGCAGCCGAATTCGAAGAAGAAAGAAAAACTAAGAAGTTACCTGTTAATTTAAAAAAAAGTAAGTAAAATATCATCATAATATTTGTATTATTAATCAAATATACTATAACGTTAATACGAGCTATTTCGGTTTCTAAAAATAGAGATTTTGTACCATTTCGTCCAAAAATTTCCATGTCTTAAACAGCGATTTACAGCCAGAATGGCCCACAAATTTCTATTTTTGGACACACAAATTACCCAACTGAACCACTACAATTTTCAAACAACTGTTTTAATTGTATACATTAGATTTACTATTTGTACTTTTCCACACCACTAGCTTACTTTTTTTTGTCATCTGAACCCCAGTTTAGTACCACATAAATTCAAGAATACCTATCCCTACTAGTTTTAGTTCCCAATGCACAATCACACACCATTACATACATCTTTATCATCTTACTCAAACACTCATGCACACAGCACACATACATTCCAGAACACCCCAACCCATATCTTCTTTATTTTTTTCAACAGACCCTAAAAAATGCCTACCAAAAGTCAAGTCCGTAGAAGGCAACGCAAAAGTAGAGCAAATGAAAATAAAGGTGTCCAACATAAGCATCCATCTCTAGCAGAATTTGTAAAAAAAAGTTGAAACAAAACAGCTAATACAATCATTTAGTGAAACACAAGAAGTTTCAAGTACAACAACTTCGCTTCCTCTATCAAAATGTAAAACAAACCAAAAAACAATTAACAGAAAATCAGCTATCAGTACAGATAAAACTACTTCTTCAAATTTTAATATAGTGCAAACTAAGCATACCAAGAAAAGTATTTTAGCCAAAATATACCATCACAAAGTCCTTCAAAATCTTATAAAAACAGGAGAGAAATCAGGTTCAAAGCTTAAAACTTATCGTAGGAAATTAATCTTAGAAGCATTGATGGACAGTGCAATTCTTCTCAAAAGAAATGTATTTATTTTACTGTTAAACAAAATGAAACCACTAACAAAACTAATAACTAAATTACAAAAAAGACTTCTCAATAAGCGAAATATCAACAGAAAGAACTTCTTAAGTATCAGCGGAGGTGAATGGAATCACACTACAAGCACAGAAACATATTTTAATGAAGAAGCGTACAAACAAAAGCAAACGAATACAATTGCCATACATAGCAGTGGTCGAGGTTATGAAAAAGTGAATAATACCATAATGGAACAAGAAGTACTTCTTACAAAAATATGCCCTGAAAACTTAGAATTACCCCTCCATTCAACTGAATCAGAACGTCTAGTGTACAAATGGCCATGCACGTCAATGTGTAACATTCCCAAACAATGTTTCAAATCTTTACGCCAATTCCTCAATAAATATGTAAAAAACAAAGACAAAATCAAAATTAAATTACTGCAAAATATAGATACCTGTCCAGTGCGCAAGTACACAGGACTACAAGGACATTCATTGGCCTGCATTAGAGGACCTACTTGTAAAACCACTTTCCATGATATCAAAAGGATATCAACACATCATTCAACTATAAGAAATCTAGTCTATAAACTGTACTATGCTAAAAGTCCTGCTTTAGCACTAGCAAAGTTAAATAACATCCTTCTACATGGTACAGCAAAAGACCTACTTGAAGAAATTCACTATATCCAGAAAAAATATTTTAGAAGTGAAAGCCATTTACAGAATGAAATAGATTTAAACCAATTAAGCAACAATTCTACACATGGCAACCTTTTGCTAAACACATACAAAAAAGAAATACTAAAATTTAAAAGTACATCAGCTGAAGTACCAAACCATGTATGTGTATGTTGCCGTAGAATTTTTTATAAAAGTAACACAAAAACTGTGGACCTTTCATACAAAATAGAAGACAATGAAGATTCTAAATGGTTTGAATTAGCTCTCTACTTTGTAGCAGAAAACAAATATGAAATAACTGAGCCCTTAATACTTTGCAGTTATTGCACTACAAAACTTGACAACAACCAAACTCCTTCACGTTCTATCACAAATAATTTGGAATTATACCTAGTATAACCTCTACAACAACTTAATTTATATGAGAGCATCATAATTCAAACAGTACACCCATTTCAAGCAATAATACGCCTTCAACCAAAAACAGCAAAATTACCTCCCTCTGAATTGGTAAAAGGCATTTGTGGAAAAGTAGTTTATTTACCATTAAATCTAAAAGAAAATGTGCATACTCTAGGAGTGCAAAGTCCAATGCAGCAATCTGTAATTATATTACTAAATGGAGTAAACTACAAAAGACAAAAAAGTATGGCAACAGCTGGTAGATTTATATAAAGTGAGACAAGCCTTCCAATATCTTAAAGAGAATAATGAATATTACAAAGAAATTAATATTGAAGAAAACTTGAAAGATACAACTGAAATAATTCAAGAAACACAAGAAGATGGTCAATTTGAGCTACTAGATCCTGCTACAATATCAAATACTTTAGACCATTATACAATTCATCCTTTGCACTGTAATGACACCGTACAAGATGTACTGGAAACTTACGAAATGCGTCAAACAAAAGGATCGCCAATCAGTACATGGGAAAAAAGTATAGAAGCACGTGCTTTTCCTCTACTCTTTCCTACTGGCAAAGGAGGAAGGTATGATGATAGACCTATTCAAATATCAGCTTCAGAATACCGCTCATTACGGATGTATTCTGAAGATCCCAGATTTAGACAAAATGTGGAATACATATTCCACCTACTCTTTGAAAGTGAACTAGCAACTTTATGTTACGGAGTTGCACATATATTAAAATCAGGATCACACTTTCAAAATATGACAGCTACACAATTATTAGAGAAAGTGCAACAAAAGGATGAGGTTTTACAATTAAATATTACAAATCTATTAGCAAATATGCATGGTACTAAAGAGTACTGGTTTCGACGTCATGGAGATGTACGTTGTATGATCAGAAACTTTGGCCCACCCACTTGGTTTGTTACATTAAGTTGTGCAGAATATGCATGGGAAGATTTACATGATTTCCTACGCATATCAAATAAAAACAAAACAAAAATAGATATTCTAACACCTGGAGAACTTTGTTCTTTGGATCCTGTTAATGTTTCAAGATATTTTCACCATCACTTCATTGCTATGCTACATTTTATTTGTAATAAAACTGTTCCTCCCCTTGGAGAAGTGCAACACTTCTTTTGGAGAAAAGAATACCAAGCCAGAGGAGCACCACATATCCACATGCTTTTATGGATTAAAGATGCTCCTAAATTTGGTCAAGACAGTGATGCCACTGTTTTACAGTTTATTGAAAAATATGTCACTTGTGAAATTCCATCAGAAGCCACAAATAGTGATCTTCATGCACAAATTTTACAATTTCAAAGACACAAATGTGGAAAATATTGTCGTCGCAAATACAAAAACAAAGGCAAATACTACACCAAATGCCGATTTGGTTTCCCTAGACCAGTTACAAATACAGGTCAAGTAAACAACCTCATGTCTTCAGTTAAACATAGTGTTAAAGGTAAGTCACCTAAAAATACATATTACATAAAAAGAAAAGAAGAAGAAAAATATATCAATGATTATAATGCAATCATTGCCCACTTATGGAATGCAAACATAGATGTGCAGTACATTGCAGACAATTCTACTGCAGTTGCACGATATGTCACAGCATACTTAACTAAAGCAGAAAAGACAGAGCTCCAAGACCTCTGGAATGACCTGTCATCAGATAAAACACTATCTCAGAAATTATACAGCTTGGGCATAAAAATGCTCACCCATAGAGAATGTGGATCTTATGAAGCAGCTGATCGTTTAACTGGTACTTCATTGTATGGTAAATCTGAAAATATAGTATGGCTAAGAGTTGGTCCAGCTAAATCTAGAAAAAGAGTTCTAAAATCATATGAAGATATAGAAACAATAGCCAAACATGATCCCAACAGCCAAGACATTTTAAAAAACAATTTATTGGACACATACTACCCAAACAGAAGTAATACTTTGGAAAACATGTGTCTATACCAAATAGCCCAAAATTACACATACAAAAATAATATGAAACCTGGTGAAAAAAAAGGTAAATATAGAGTGACAGACTGTGAAGGCAGCTTAGTTAAACTCACTAAACCAAATTTAATTAATCATATCAAATTGTCATTGAAGACTCCTCAACATAAAGAAGTATATTACATGTCCCTGCTACAACTCTTCAAACCATGGAGAAAAGAAGAACAATTACTAGATAACTATGACTGATATGAGGATGCTTTCAAAGCAAATAAAAGCACTATAACTGATGTAAACTTTACATAGTACAAAACAATGTTGCACAATGAACAGCAACATGAAGAAGAACTCCAAGCCCAACTAGATAAGGATGTTGCTGACAGTAGTCAACCTTCTATAACAGGAAGCCAAGAACCACTGGGAGAACCACTAATAACAAATGAGGCAGAATTAGCTATGATAGAAGTAGAAAACACCATGTGTCAGTATGAAGATAAGGAAGACTTAACTATACTACAATCAAAACTAAACAATGAGCAAAGTAGCATTTTTCAAGAAGTAACAAAACAAATTGCACATGGTGTAAAACATGAAAATAAAGAATGTTCCTGCCATAATTATAAACCTATACTACTGTACGTCAGTGGTGAAGCTGGTTCTGGCAAAACATTCCTAATCAAAATCATTAGCAAGTTCCTTCAACAATTGACAAACAACAAACTGTCAGCTGTTGTCACTGCCCCCACAGGTTTAGCTGCCTACAACATAGGTGGTGTTACATTACACCGATTACTACTATTACCAGTAGAAAACCAGAACAAATTAGACTATTACAAACTTTCTGCAGAAGCTGCAATGGAATTACGCAGAGTATTGAAACAAATGAAAATGCTACTAATAGATGAAGTGAGCATGGTCTCCAACCTGATGTTAGCTTTGATTCACCTCAGATTACAAGAAGTACTCAAAACAGACTATGAAGAGCTCTTTGCAGGAAAACACATTATTGTTTTTGGAGATCTGCTTCAATTAACACCAGTAAAAGGTGAACCTATTTTTAAAACATTAGGGCACAAACTCTGCCGTAAAACTGTTGGCAGAATTGGAAATGTCAACCTTTGGCAACATTTCCAATACAGAGAATTAACAGAAAACATGCGCCAATCTGCAGATCTAACTTATGCCAACATTTTAAAAAGTTTGAGAGTTGGTATACTTTCTAAAGAAGCAGAAGCAACATTGAAAACCCGGCACATTAATGCACTTTATGGCGATAATGCATGTGCTACAGATGTTATGGAACAATTAGCCCACAAAAATGTCAATTGTATGGCCTGCAAGCTGTCTCAAATTCAATGAAATAATGTTAAGTAAAGAAATGCAACCAATAATGGAAATTAGCGCCACAGACAAACTAGATGTACATGGTATGACACTACCCATGTGTGACCAAGCCACAACAAGACTAAATAATTTAGAAAAATCAATCTCAAACACAGCAGGCTAAGAAAAGATGTTAAAATTATCCTTAAATTGCAGAGTAATGCTTAAACGTAACCTTGACGTGGACCAAGGACTAGTTAATGGAGCACTGGGTACAGTTGTTGGCTTTCAAACATACCCACGTGACAACAAAATTCAGTTTGTCAATATACTCTTTGACAAACTTTCAGAAGTAAAACGGATAGGACGCTCAACAGCTAGATTCCTTCTCTTCAAAGATATGTATGTACGCAGAGAACAATTTTCTCTAACTCTTGCATACGCAGTCACGATTCATAAATCACAAGGTCATACCCTAGACAAAGCAATGATAGATATTGGTAACACAGTCTTTAAAGAAGGCATGAGCTACGTAGCACTATCACGCTTACGTACACTTGATGGTCTATTTCTAATTAACCTTGATGCAAGTAAAGTAAACGCTGATATTCCTTGCATTTTAGAATATAATAGACTTCGCTCACTATACACTCCCCATCTAAACACATATTCTGTTCCACAAAAACTAAAACGTTGTAAAAGAAAACTAAATCAAACAGAAATGCAACAGGACGTCACTGCAAATCCTCCAAAGAGAGTAAAAGACACTAATACTTCATCAAGTACCACAAACAAAAAAGAATCAATTAGAGAAAGTAAACCAGGTACTTCTTTAAAGAAGGAAGACAAACTCCAAAAAAAGCAGTTAGATACAGAACTACCTGGACCATTTAAATTCTCAAATATAGTTGGTGTAAGTTGCTATGCAAATGTAGCAATGAATATTCTATTTCAATTACCACCAATTGTTGACAACATTTACTTACACTTTAGAGACCCATTGTGTATGCAAATGTTAGTACTTCATAGAAACGCAAAAAACAATCCTGACAACACATATAGTGTTTATGGAATAAGACAAGAATTGGACTACTGTGCTGGAATGGTGAAATTCACTATAAACTCACAGGAAGGTCCACAAGAATTTTTAATGTACTTACTACAAGTACTGGAAAACAAAAACACACCTATAAAGGAAATCTTCCAGATTTCATACATGTGGAAACATACATGCACTCTGTGCAACAATGTGACACAAGAAGAAATTCCCAATGAACGCTTCATATATATATCAATACCAAATTGTGAATCCATTCCATTTCAGCAACTTGTACAAAATGCAAACCATGGTAGATTATGCTCTACCAGCAATTCAGATAATCGCTCCACGTTAGTAATACAAACACATAGTAAATATGTAATACTAATGCTTCTACGTTACAATGCAGATGGTACCAAAAACAACTGCAAGCTGACTGGATTCACACATAGTCAAATATCACTTGGTAAGAAAACCTTCACAACAATAGGTATAATCTAACACGCAGGAGCCACAACCAATTCAGGGCACTACACGGCATATATAAAAAAGAAATGTGGATGGTTTGAATGTAATGATAGTACCATTACTCTAAAGCAGAGATTACCAGCAAATCTTACAAACGCTTATTTGATGTTCTTAAAACCAAAATTTGATAAATAAACTGTATTTAAACCTTTAAGTAAATTTGTGTTAAAAAAGTATAAACTGTTAGAATACTCCAAAAGCTATCTAACTGCTCAAAGATTCTACAACAACTAATCAGATAAATGAATACCACTAAATTAGACCAAAAAATACACAGTTAGAATACGCCAATTGGTATCTAACTGTCCCAAAATTATAAATTTGTGTTAAAATAATATAAACTGTTAGAATACTCCAAAAGCTATCTAACAGCTCAAAGATTCTACAACAACTAATCAGATAAATGAATACCACTAAATTAGGCCAAAGAATACACAGTTAGAATACGCCAATTGGTATCTAACTGTCCCAAAATGTAACAATATCTAAATAGATAAATCAAAACCACTAAAATATATTAAAAAAATAGACAGTTAGAATACGCCAATTGGTATCTAACTGCTCCAAAATTTTATAATATCAAAACAAATGAAGAATCTGTTACTGCTCCAAAAAAATACAACAAAGCAAAGTATAAAGCATTAGCCAGAAACAACAAGTGAACACTGAAAACAAACAAACAAATAAACTATAGCATAACAGAAAAAGGTTGTTTTTTTAATCCAACATGGATTTTTTATTCTCCCACAGACCCAATGATTTTAGCAACAAATACAGAAACTGAGCAAATTGCACAGTACTCTGATTTGTACTCTACTAAATATGAGGGTCGAAAAAAAATAAAAGTATATTGCTTATACAATGTAATAAGTCATTACAAAATACTAATACTAACATGCTATTTTCTTTTATCACAGAAATGAAGAAGAAAAACATGGACTCCCATTACTAGACCAAACAGTAAGTATACAATAATAAGGACAACCATAGCAGCATATCACATCCATAGTATCTAATACCTTTGTTCCTTATACAATTGTTTTTCACCCAAAGTTATAAGCAAATATGAATGTGATATGCTGCGGTGGTTGTTGCCAGGGCATAGAGTCTTGGGTGCATGGCCAAATGGCCATGCACCCAAGACTCTATGCCCTGGCAACGACCACCGCAGCATATCACATCCATAGAGTCAAACATTTCAACTATGATCTATGGGAAACTTTTAATGTCCGTGAACAATGTGAGTGTTCTTAGAACACTTTGAACTTGCCAGCGAACAATATGGACACCGTTTTCAGGACACCCCCTACAAACACTTCAGAACAACACGATAGTTCTTAGAACACTTTCAACTTAACAACGAACAATACGGACAGCGTCCTAAGGACACCCCCTACGAACATTCCAGGACACCGGGAGTGTTCTCAAAAATGTCTTCAGAACACCCCCATTTTGTTTATTTGCGAACATTTCAGGACACCGCGGGTGTTCTTAGAACACATTCAACTTGACAGAGAACAATACGGACAGCGTCCTCAGGACACCCCCTATGAACACTCCCCAGACACCGCGAGTGTTCCTAAAAGCGTCTTCAGAACACCACCATCTTGTTTATTTGCGAACATTTCAGGACACCGCGAGTGTTCTTAGGACACATTCAACTTGACAGAGAACAATACGGACAGTGTCCTCAGGACACCCCCTACAAACATTCCAGGATACCAGGAGTGTTCTTAGAAGCGTCTTCAGAACACCACCATCTTGTTTATTTGCGAACATTTCAGGACACCGCGAGTGTTCTTAGGACACATTCAACTTGACAGAGAACAATACGGACAGCGTCCTCAGGACACCCCCTACGAACACTCCCCGGACACCGCAAGTGTTCTTAGAAGCGTCTTCAGAACACCCCCATTTTGTTTATTTGTGAACATTTCAGGACACCGCAGATGTTCTTAGAACACATTCAACTTGACAGAGAACAGTACGGACAGCGTTTCAGGACACCCCCTACGAACATTCCAGGACACCGGGAGTGTTCTTAGAAGCGTCTTCAGAACACCACCATCTTGTTTATTTGCGAACATTTCAGGACACCGCGAGTGTTCTTAGGACACATTCAACTTGACAGAGAACAATGCGGACAGCGTCCTCAGGACACCCCCTACGAACACTCCCCGGACACCGCGAGTGTTCTTAGAAGCATCTTCAGAACACCCCCATTTTGTTTATTTGCGAACATTTCAGGACACCGCGAGTGTTCTTAGGACACATTCAACTTCACAGAGAACAATACGGACAGCGTCCTCAGGACACCCCCTACGAACATTCCAGGACACCGCGAGTGTTCTTAGAAGCGTCTTCAGAACACCCCCATTTTGTTTATTTGCGAACATTTCAGGACACCGCGGGTGTTCTTAGAACACATTCAACTTGACAGAGAACAATACGGACAGCGTCCTCAGGACACCCCCTACGAACACTCCCAGACACCGCGCGTGTTCTTAGAACAGTTTCACTTTGCTTGCGAACAAAACTGACACATATTGAGTCCTTAGAACACCCCCCAGTTAGTTTATTTAGAACATTTCCGAACACCCGTGATGTCCGCAAACAAATCGAACACAAAAAGAACGTCTAACACATAAAAAACACAACTTTCATCCTATCTCATACACTCCCACCCTCCCCAAACACTCCTACACACCAACACACTCTACTAAATACACATTTTGAACAAAGTTTCACTGCGCTGTCCGCGGACGTCCGCGATTCCAAGATGGCGGGCGCTACCGAAAAATCTGACGTGCTTCACGCTCCATGCCATCCAATCAGCGAACACGTTGCATGTCCGCGAACATCATGCAAGACGATTGGCCAATCAGGACACTGTCCGCGGAGCGAACAGGGAAGTGTGTCCGCGAACCGAACGCAGATGTCACTAATTTTTTTTGACCTACTTTTTGGTCATTTTAAAAAAAACTACTGAACGGATTTTCACCAAATTTGCAAAAGCACGCTTTCAGGACCAAGCCGCTGCTCCTGGTTCAAATTTGGTGGAAATCCATCCAGCGGTTTGGGCTGTAGGCGCGAGCAAAGTTTTTTTCCCATTCAGTCTATGGGGAAAAAAAAGTTTTGGGACCCCCCTATAACTTTGCCCCCCCCTGGACGAATCCTCCCCAAACTATGCAAAAATATTCAGAGTGACCCAAATACTTTTTTTGCAAAGTTTGGTGAGGATCCGTCCAGGGAGAGCGAAGTTATAAGCCACCCAAAAAGTGTTCTTCCTATGGAAACAGCAAATTAACCATAACTACATGGCCACTACCGTGGCCATGTAATATATATATATTTATATATATATATATATATATATATATATATATATATATATATATATATATATATATATATATATTGCGTAATTCATCAAATGAATCTTTTCATTTGCAAAAGAAACCTATTTCTTGGTTCAGTGAGACGGGATTCAAAGAGAGGGGCGTTATATAAGGGTACATCATCCAGAATTAAAAGAACTTTTGACATAAAAATATATAAATAAGGGTTTCCATTAGGCATCCCATACTAGGCATTGACTTAGTTGGAGTGCTGGATTGAAATCACTTACAGATTGGGGGCTCATAGCGGGATTTCTGGATTAGACCTACCACTTGTGCAGCTTAATACAGTGTGCTAACTGACAGGATACAAAAATCCTGTTGGGCTACCACGCTGTGTTACACTGTAAAAGCACCCATCAAAAGGGAACTGTCTAAGGAAACAGTCTGTTTTGCAAAAATAAAATAATAAACTTCTGCAAATCAGGAAGGAAATCAATATTTCCAGAATGGCGACATTGGTAGACATCAATACGGCTAGAGAACACCTTTTACATAAGTTATTTGTGAGAGGTGAATGGACTGAGCAGGACCAGAAAGTGTGGTTGCAGGCAATCACACAACAGATCACTGCAACAGGGTTAGATATCTGGAGAGATCAGGGTCCCTTACATGTGTCCCTGAGTGAACTATATATGGCCCCCAAGGCCAAGGATGAGCAAAATAAGATTGCCAAGATAGCGGAATATCTATATTTCTCTATGGGAGCCATACAGGATAAATATGCTGAAGGCCAAGATCTGGCAAGTAGGCAACTGATGGCATTAGAAAAGGCCCATTCTGATCTGGACTCTTCTGAGCAGAGGCTGCAGAGGAGCCAGGAGTCAGAAAATGAAAGCAGGCAGTACATAGTTAAAATAAAAGAGGACATGGTTATCCTGCAGCAGGAAAAGGCAGAACAGGAAACCAGAATTCTGGCCTTGCAGAAGGAGTATCAAGAAAGTGGGGACTCTCTACTGCAGAGCCATGAAAAGCTGGAGCAACAACTGGATTTCAACAGGGCATGCACAGAGCAGGTAGCCACCCTGCAAAGCCATCTAGATAGAGAAAAGGCAGAGAGCAACAAATTAATTCTGAAAGACCTGGATACCCAGGCAGAATTTGAGGAAGAGCGCCAGAAAGCTGGTGCCCTTCAAAGACAGAGGGATGACCTGGCAGCACAGAGGCAGGCTCTTGCTCAAGAAAGGGACACCTTAGGCCAGGAAGTCTGTCACTTAAAAGGGAAACTGGAAGAAAATCACCTGGACCTCCAGGGACTGGGTGACCTCCAAAAAGAGCATGATAGAGCACACTAGGAGGGTGGAAGATGCTCTGGCAAGGAATGAGCAGGCCAGTATGGACAGGACTCAGGAGGTAACCCTCCCGCAGCAAAGACTGGCCCAGTATTCAAAGACAAACCAGGAAGCACAGAGAGAAAATGAGGCTCTCTGTCAGAACAATGATAGGCTCCACACGCAGGTAGCCATGAAAGAGAGACTGATAGAGACTAGTAAGGCCTTGATTGAGGAACAGAAAGCTCAGGTTCTTGCATGGCAACAGGGAGCAGGGGCTGATAGAGATGAGGTTCGCTGGAAAATGGAAACACCTGAGCATAACCTCAGGAACCCTAGTACCAGAGGCCTTCATCTCTCCCAATCCCTGGACTCTGCCACCCCCATGTCCACTGGCGCACATGAGCCCGGGGCCACTGGGATGGCAGATTACTATCCAGTCAGAAGTATGGGGCTCATAGACCAGTACCTCCCAGGAATGGATGGGCAGGCATTTGGGTATGGGAACCCAAGTACTATGAAGTTTAGTGGAGAACTCCAGGAGAGTAGGCCCACTAAAGGCATCTTGAAAACTGCTGCCAAGCTAGGACATTGGGGCGGGTACCCATCAAATCCTGGGAGCAAGGACGAATCAGAAGACTCCTCTGAGCGCCCCAGGACACAGGAGACTAGGTCCGCACATTCTACCAGCCATTCCCAGGCTCGAAGAATCCGGGAGAACCTGGAAGACCAGAAGGGCACCTCTGGGAGCAGTGCCTCTGAGTCAGAGGATGATTGGACCAGGGTTACCCGAACAAAGAAGGCCAATAAAGCAAAAAAGAGCCTTGCTTAAGGACCCTTTAAAACAAATCAAGGCAATAAGGAGCATCATCACGCCTTATCATAAGAACGCTAAGTATTCTGTTTGGGAGCACTTAGAGTTCTTTGAGCAGATGATGGAAACTTTCCATTTGAAAGACAGCAGTAGCTGCATTCAGTATGTGAAATGGACCTTTTCACCAGAATACTCCAGTTTCTTTGCGGGGCTGGAGGATCAAAATCATTCAAGATGGTCCACATATAGGGCGGCCATCTTGAAGCATTTTTCTGTTCACAGAAATCCCCAAGAGGCTCGCAAGGCAGCCTACAACTTGCAATGTGGGGAGGATCAGGTCCCACAAGAATTTGTGCAGGAGTTAAAGAGTGCCTTTGCGCAGACTACCAGAAGGGTGCGCACAGACAGCAAAGAATTTGTCAATACTTTTTTCAATGCTCTGCCAAAGTACATCATGACCCAGCTAGTGAGAGATTTTCATGAGAAAAGATCACTAGACTGGGTCATTGAACAGGCCACCTGGCTCTATGAGGTGCAAAAGCCCATAGAAAAAAAGACTGCTCAGAAAAGCTCCAAACCAACCAACACGCCTGCTGCTGCTGCTAAGGTGGCAGAGGTAAAGGTTGTCCCCATTTTGGATTTGGAGATGGGGGGCCCAAAAACCCACCTGCACATCAGAATAATTCCAAGCCCAGAAGGCCCTTGGGTCAGTCACAGACAGGGAGCCAAGGAGGTAGTCCCACAAATGGGATCCCTCACTCCCCTGACTATGTAAGTCCCAGCTACAAGGGGAACAGACCCATCCTGGGTTATGTGTGGGCTCCTCCAGCCCAAGGGGGGGGGGGGATACAACCAAGCAGCACTAACCCAGGTAACTTCCCTCCTCACTTCCCCCAGGAGGGCAGAAATTCCCCAAATCGTGGGCAGACCTTTTTCCCCAGGTATCCACAAAATGTTCAACTCCAGAATAATCCATCCTTCTTTCACCACTTTCCTGAGCCCAGACAACCTAATCCAGGAGAGGGGAGGCCAAGGGTGGAGGGGTACCCAAGTCTTCCCAATCCGGGTATTACCAGAGAAGGGATAGCTACCCTTCCCGGGATCAGCCCAGGGGAGAAATGAGAACCCTGTATCAGCCTGAGCGGGTTTCACAGCTAGAGCGCCAGGTCCAAAACATGGCACAGGATCTGGGTCGCATGCTGAGGGCTCAGCAGAACCCTCAGATGAGCATGCCGGCCCAGAACTCCCCAAACTCTGGACCTAGTGCTCCAGAACAATGACGGGGGCAGCAACCCGACAACCCACCGGTTCCCAGGGAGGAGGCACAAGGGGAAGTGTGGTGTAAAGCCTTGGAGGAAACTTGCTTCACCACTTGTAAAAAGCCCCTGGAAACCCACGAACCAGAACCCAAATCTCCTGCCCCTGAAAGTCTGCCACCCAAGGAGCAGAGGGGGGGGTAGAAGAAACAAAGAACCCAAACAGACCCATTTTGAGGAGGAGGTACGGATCTTCCAATTTGAAGGAGAGGGATCCTCAGAAGATCCTGGGAAAAGGATCTTCTTCAGAGATGGGGGAACTCCTCCCAAAGAAAAATGGATCCCAAAGGATTCAAATCCAGACTGGGTAGATGTGGGGACTGAGCTAGCGCCACCCATCATCCTATCCCAGAACCAACCGCATGAAAATCCAATGGTTCAAACCCATCCTGGTGACTGCCTCCAAAAAGGGGGGGGGCAGCCCAGCACCAGAAGCAGGGGAACCCAAAACTTCTCCCATCTCTAGTTGCCACCTTTTCTTTGCAGATTCCCAAGACTCCCCACAGAATTCTGCTCAAATCTCTTCTCTCTCAATGTCCAAAACTAGAAAATTAGCCCGCCAGTTGTCCCAAAATGTGCATTATCTGTGCCCCCTTGCAGAGAAGATACCAGCCCCGGTTCAAGTACAGGGGCAGGGTACACTTTTGGCACTGGTGGACACTGGATCCCAAGCTACCCTGTCCAAAACGGCCTTTGATGAACTAAATTCAGGAAGGGAGGAGAATTACCAAATTCCTCTCACCTCTCTTCCTGGACAACTTCAAAACTTTGACGGGAAGGAAATTCCCATTGAGGGGACTGCGGATTTGCACATTAAAATTGGGCGACACAAGGTGAAGCACCCGGTCATAGTTGTGACTCCAGAAGGCACCCCTTGTTTATTAGGGAATGACCTTCTGTGAAGGTTGTCACCCCTAATAGATTGTGTAAACAAGGTTCTCTGGACCCAGACTAGCCGACCAATAAAGTTAAAACAGAGTGTCAAACATGTTAGTTTAAACGGCACATGCCACATGGTTGAACAAAAATCTGACCAAGTAGAATTTCACTTTCAGAACAACCAAATTCCAGACGTGACAGTAATAGCAGTAGGACAGCAAACTGGTGATGGTGGTCCTCTCTATTTCTGAAAATCAACCTTCCTTCCAGTTTAAGGTGGCATTCCACACTGGAAGGAAACACTCTGAAATTCTTTACCACTCCACAATCAGACATTCCCATTCCTATAGTCCAAAAAGATGAGAAATCTGCTCAGAGCCTGGCTGATATTCAGCAAATTGGAGAGCAGTTGTTCATCCCTGTTCAGTTAAATGAAGGGAAGGACTCTGTTCCCACCCGAGTGTGGGTGAACAATGGTAAGAGCGTCATCAGCGAAGCCATGTTCCGCAACTCCCAAAAGATCCAGCCGTTCCCACATTTAGGCTCATAGACAAATGGGAAATGGATCTGGAAACACCCAACTCCAAACATCTCCTGCCAAGCAGGTGTATGCTCAAAATCTCCATAGGCAACAAGAGCATAGTCCATAATTGTTGGGTCGATCGAGACGTCACTGTCGCCTTTTACTTAGTCAGTGACATTCTCAATCGCTTTGCCATTAGTTTGGACCTAATAAACTTCAAAGCTTGCTCCCGATTAGTGGATAATCCCCTGGGCTTTGATGATCCAGAGAAAGCATTTAGGTCAGCTCAATTGCTGCCTTATGCAGTTGAAATTCAGATTGGAGAGGAAATCATCATCCCAGCAAGGACCTGACAATTCTCCCTGGAAGTGAAAGTTAAAAGAGGACAGAAATTGAAAAACCCTGATGCTTATATTCATCTAAATGCTTCTCTCCAACAGCAAGGGCGGGGGTTAACCCAACACCATTAGTCAACATAGAACATTACACAATTCCAATAGAGGTGGATAACAGCGACTTAAGGAGTATCACTCTAGCCGCAGGCACCATTATTGGAATGGCGGTTGATGACCAACATTTCTCCATAGATCTTGGAAATGAACTGTTAGGACCAATCCCCAAGGACTGTTTTCAAAGTGACAGTGATGACAACACAGCACCAGACAGGATCTTTACCCAGCATGGGGGTATTTTCCTGGTGTACACTTCCTGCCCTTATGGTAAGGAAGATGTGACCTATGACTTCAGAGGGGATGAGGTGATTTTCCAGGTTCATGAGGGCTGACTTTCCCACCTGAAGCCACCAGTTCAAATCAGCACTCTGACCAGGGACTTCTCCACCCAGCTGGAGGAGGCTGCTGAGATAGCAAAACCAGAAGTCTTTCCAGGCTTCAGGCAGATGGATGAAGAGAGAGTAAACCTAGCTGATGCCTGTGAGACTCTGGAGCAGAAGCAAAAGTTGAAACAAGTTTTCTTGGATTTTTGAGATCTCTTTGCGGTGGACTCATATGACTGTGGTCGCACCGACATCCACACAACAACAATTCCCACGGACCCTGGCATGACTCCAGTGTTTGTGAAGCAATATCGCTTGCCTCTCGCATCAATGGAGTCCCTTAATGAAATAATTAAGATCCTTGAGTCTCGTGGGATAATCGGTCCAGTCCACAGCACCTTCAATAATCCGGTGCTGGGGATATTGAAGCCAAACGGCCAGTGGAGACTCTGCACCGACCTTAGGGAGCTCAACAAACGGGTCCATTCTTCCCGATGTCCTCTTCCCTACATTGACCAAGGGCTGGCCCAGATCCAGGGGTCACAGGTATTCACTGCAATAGACCTGACCAATAGATACTGAACTGTACCTGTCAGTAGGGAGGACCAATACAAGCTGGCTTTTACCTTTGGGGGCCAGCAGTACACATGGACCCAGACTCCCTTCAGATACATCAACTCCGGAAATGAATGCAACATTTTCCTACATAAGGCCATGCACGACCTGGGTGAGAGGGGAAACCTGGCCTATGTAGATGATGTTCTCATCAAAAGCTCAACTGTGGAGGAACACATAGCGGAGATCCGTTATGTTCTGACACAGTTGAGGCCCGCCGGAGCAATACTTTCCTTTCAAAAGGCACAGTGGTGTAGAACCCATGTACATTTCTTGGGACATGAGATTACTCCTCAGGGTCTCTGTCCCCAGGAAAAGAAAGTAGAAGCACTCCAGAAATTGAAAGACCCCACAACTCTGCGGGAACTAAGGAGACTCCTTGGACTGACTAATGATAGTAGGAAGTTCATTGAAGGCTACGCAGAGATCACGAGACCCCTGATTCATCTTTTGAAGGGGGGGGTCAAGTGGGAATGGGGTCCAGAACAAGCCGAGGCAGTAAGACAACTCAAAAGAAGCCTCTCACACGCGCCTTGCCTACCTTACCCTGTCAGAAACAAGGAGTTCTTCTTGGAGACAGGGTTCTCTAATACATGCTTGACTGCAGTATTATACCAAAAGCATGACAAGGTCAATAAAGTAATCTCCTATGCGAGTAAAACTTTATCCTCTGTGGAGGAAAAATTCAACGATTGTGAGAAGGCACTCATGGCAACGGTGTGGGCATTGAAGAATTACTGCCCGTTTATCCAGGGGGAACACATCATAGTGGAGACTCCACACCAGCCTCTGCAATATCTCCAAAGTGACAGAATCCGGGCTGGAAATATGAGTAATTCCCGAATTACTTCATGGATTCTTTCAATGCAAGGCTTTCCTTTGGAGGTCAGATATGGCCAAAACAAGAAGAGTCCCCTCGCGTAAGGTCTGGCTGACTTGTATGATTGTGCTAGAGAAAACTGTCTCAAGGACGAGAGTCTAAAAATCAAGGACAACATGGAGGTATACCTCAATTCCCCACACAAAGACTTTGAAGAAGACAAGTGTGAGGGAATGCCCACTGTCTATGTGGATGGATGCTCTTACCATGTTGACAACAATGGAGAAAAAGAACTTGTGGCTGGCGTAGGGAATGCATGGGTGAATGAGTCCCCAGAACCCTCCGCTGGGTACAAGATTGGTCCCCAAAGTAGTCAAGTGGCAGAGTTGATGGCTGTGCATCAAGACATCCTCACTGCTGTCCAACATCAACTCCACAAACTGGTCATAATCACAGAGCACCTGGTTAATTGGAAAACCAGAGGCATGTTATGTGCTAATAACAAACCCTTGAAAGATGGGAAGTTAATCCAAAATATTGATGATCTTGTCAACTCGAATGGGATGACTATCTACTGGAAAAAGATCAAGGGTCATTCTAAAGTAGAGGGACCAGACAAAACAGCTGATCAGCTGGCCAAAACCGGAGCCATCCAAGGGGATCTAATTGAGATCGAGTCCCTGTTGGGGGAATTCCGGGTCACTGATATCGCTGGGTCCCAGACAAATGCTCACAACTCTCAACTGCACAATGGAGTAAGGAGACCCCAGATGCTGATTTGATTACGGCTCAAAAGGGGATCCAATGATTGGTAAGTTTTATCAACACATTGAGGACCCTGAGAACCTTCCCCTGACGGATACTGATTACATAGGGAAAGAGGACCTCAGAGTGTTGATGAAATGTCCAAATATGTTCTGAATCCAAGACGGTTTGTTGGTGAGGAAATCCCTAGCTGGCCATGATCAGTGTGTGGTTCCTACCTCATTCCGAAGCCTGATGTTAAGTCACGCCCATGATGCGGCCACTGCCGGTCATAGGGGGTTTCATACAACACTTGAAATCTTAAGAGAGGTTGCATACTGGCCACACATGGGCAGAACCTCGACCAATCCTTGAAGGGGTGTCTTGTGTGTGCACAATTTCAGTCAACATCCCTCACACACCGTGCGTTTCTCCAAAAGAGGTGGATGACACTGCCATGGTCAGATTTGCAAGTTGACTTTATCGGGCCCGTGATTCGCTCCTCCAGCGGAAACAAGTACATGTTGACCGAGACATGCTTGTTTACTAAATGGGTGGAATGTCTCCCGGTCCCAAACTGCAAGGCAGAAACAGCAGCTGTCCTGATGATCAACCACATCTTTTCGCATTTTGGACTACCCCAAAGGATCGAGTCAGAGAGAGGTAGCCATTTCACCAGCGAAGTAATGACAAAGATGTGGGAGATACTTGGGGTCAAAAGGAAGCTACACATTGCTTACCGGCCATCCAATAGTGGTGCAGTAGAGAGATATAACAGAACAATTGTGAGCATATTAAATAAGTTTGTGGCAGATTCTGGGCCAAGTTGGGATATTCAATTAGCTCTTGTCCTAGTGGCCATCAAATCTACCCCTTCATCTGCAACTAAAATGTCACCGTTTGAGCTGATGATTGGACACAGGATGGTGCTTCCCCAGCATCTGCTCTATAGAACCCAAGAGCAGACATTGATCAATGCCTTCGCAACTCATGAGTATGTTGAAAATCTGACAAAACACCTTAAACATGCTTTTGCCTATGCTCAGCGAAATCTAGAAAGTTCAACCGCCAGCATGAAGACCCACTATGACTTGAAGACGACCAGAAAAGAGTACAATGTAGGAGACCGGGTCTACTTATATAATTTCCAAAGGAACCAGGCCAAACAGTGCACATTTTTGCCTACCTGGAGGGGTCATTTTGAAATTGTATGTAGACAAAATCTCACTAGTCGCCTACAAAATCTGCATCCGCAAAGGCATTTTGGCAGAGGGGGAAGATTAGTGGGTCCATATTAACCAACTAAAGTGCTGCCATCCTAGGCACACTCTGCAGTAACTGGAGGAGTCTTCTGGAACCCCAGAGGGGGCCACTCCAGATCCATAAAATCCCAACTCTAAAATATTCCATATATAGCCTATAAAATACAATAATAAAAATGTGTCCTGATTATCAAATGTATGTGTCCGCCCCACTATATTAATAGTGGTGGGGAAATGTCTACGAATATGTTTTTGCTTTGTCATCCTAGGATTGATAAACCATGGAGACCGAAACCAAGGAACACTGCCCGGGGACCAGGAGCAAAGATCCGAGGGGCCCGAAGTATCGCTCAATACTCACATCAGGACTGGCGAGGAGAACCTCCTGATGGAGGAAAAGATGAGGAACTTTACCAATTGTGGAATCAGAAGAGATGAAACTGACATCCCAGTCTTGCGAATAACCATTGATGGAAGATCAACGCCAAATCGCAAGAGGGGGGATTGTGGGATGTTTCAACTCACTAGTCCAAGCCCTGCAACATTACTGTGCATTGCTTGCATCAAGAACATCAGAATGGCCGTCGGAAAACACGCTGCTCGCTAAAAATCACCCAAAAGTGCAAAGTAAAAATCAGAAAAATAGGCCGCCATCCACTTTTGCCTATGTCAGTGGTAACACAGGAGACCACTGCCAAAACCCACCATTGGCTGCCCACAGAGCAAGGGTGATTGCAAAAGAAACGCAACCTCCTTGTTGGGTGTTAAACATCATTCTACTTCAAGAATCCACATAAATACAATGTCCACAGAAGTACACTTATCAGAAGAAAATCTACATTGAAGATTGCTGCTGGAAAGAAATCTGTCAAAAATGGGTGCAATACCGTTACTCGCCTCTGTCAGATGCTGGCGATCTCTTAATCTGACAGGAGAAACTTGTGTCTAAAAAGCTAAATATGCAAAAGAAGGGATTTTCATCAAATGCAATATAGGGTGCCACAGATTGATTTTCATGTTGAAAAAAGACTGGAATTGAAGATATGTTTGCTTATTTTAAATTTGTAACTGTAATTTTTCACAAGGAACTATGGCACAATTGACCATAAGGTAACCTGATTCAGCTAAAACTTCAAAGAGGCTTTCTTCCCCTTAGAACATACCACCCTGTTCCTTCCCACCAAAGGAGAGGATATCGCATTGGCATGTTGATGAGAAGGGGAGGAGACTTCCTCTGCTGCTCTGGGAAAGAGACAATGGGTTCCTGGAACTGAATAGAAAATGATAATTTGGGTGTGACTGACACCAACTGCCCTGGCAGGAAGAAGACCATGTGACCCTCCAGCCCAGCCAGACCTTGGAGGCGGAGACAAACCGTTGTGTGGATCTTTTTGAAAAAGACTAATAGCAAATTGTACTGAACTAATACAAATATGAATTTTATAGGTTGTTAAAATGAAAAATGTGCTCACAGTTTAAAACTAATCTGGAATCTGTGTGACATTCAGAGACGGAACCACAAAATAGGTCATATCCTAGCTATTGTGATTATGTTAGGAACATGAAAAATGACAGGAATTTGCCAAGATGGTATATGCATGCATGTGTAAAAATTGGTACAGAACTGACACTGAGTAACCGCCCAAAAGCGTGAACAACTGTCATTTATGAACCAAAACTCATAGGAAGATAAGATTTGGACAGAAACGTACCTTAGTCAATCTGTCATGTAATTATGTATTATTAACAAGTAGTGCATATTGGAAATGTGTTTTTTGGGAAAAATAGACTTTCTAAGTAAGAACCAAGGGGAGGGATTTCTTCTGGACCCTAAACACAGTGTCATTCTGACACATGATGACACATGATGACACACTGCTCCTTTCTCCAATCAGGGGAGGGGTAATTCTCTGACCTATCAGATCCTTAGAGGGTTGGGCATTGTGAAATCAGCTTCCCCACCCCTTTGGAAGATGGATAAATAGGGACTGTTGAGGACCCAGGGAAACACACACTTTCACTCATCAACTGATCCATTGGCAAAGCACCCTGCAGGAAGATCAAGACTCCAGAACCTAGATCCAGACCCTAGAACGTAGATCCAGACTCCAGAACTCTGAAGCAGAAAGGCCAATCCAAAAAGCTGAACCCTTCTCAGCTGGCCTTTAAAATCTTGCAACCTGATTTAACCCCTAAACTTCCACGGGGCCTAACCTAACTCATTCAACAGCCTGGCTGAGCTGTTTTGCTGCTTCTGGCCAAAACCTGTGCAAGAACCCAAGATCCCGATTAGTCCAGCAGAGCTGTAACCCAGAACCCGTCAGATCCAGTCCAAGAGGCCACACAGAGACCAGAGTGCTGAGAGCAGAACCAAGTGCCTGAGACCTGTCCGGTGGTGAGAGAAGTCCAGGCCAAACCCTTGACCAGATCTTTGACGGGTCCATTTTAAACCAGAGTTGTGAGTATTTAGCGTAGAACTGTCCATAGTCATCTCTTATTTTAAAGTAATCCATCCAACCCATTCCAACATATCGAGACTGCATTGTAGAATCTCTTTTGTCCATTCTGAATCCTTTTTCATCCATCTAATCCTGTGAGAATTGTTAGTGTAAGTCAACCTGTTTGTAATTCAAAGTGCAATTTCATTAGAAATCTTGACTCCTTTTTGAGAAAAATCGACCTCTACTAAAACCTCTGTAACCTTTGAACCGTACGTCCTAGAAACAAAAAAATAATGTCATTTTGAAGCTAACATCCTCAGCTTTCAAACGAACCCAAACATTCCAATTCCTTATAGTTTTTCCGTAATCGCGTTTCTCGCACGCTGAAAGGTTCCCACAAATTTGCATTTGGCTCAATTTCATTCCATGTAAAACAGCTATTTCTTGCTTTCAACTTCTGTATTTCGTTTTCCATCTGCTAATCATTCTATAATCATTGCTAGTGTTGATCTGACCCAATCCAAAGCAACTCTCACTAGTTCTGAATCCCATTTAGCAAATTAAAGTCATTTTTAGCATTTTTCCCATTCAATTCATATTACATTCAAAATAATTGACCTATTTAAAATCATTACTGTTCTCTCTAAGCTTGCTGGGGGGAAGTGGGATTGAAACTGAAATTGTTGATTGTTATTCCTTATACCTGTGTGCCCTCATTCCATCTCGTGATATTGCATAGTGGGGGGAGTGAGTAGTCACAGGGGAAAGAGTGATCACATTGTCTTTGGTTGAATTCATATCAAGTTTTATTTCTGTGTTGCATTCTTTCCTATCATTGCATTTCTTGAACCCATACAAAGTATTCTCTGCTACATTATTCTTCCCATTCCTACTTCTAATTGATTAAAGCGATTGTTGATATTGTCATATTACCCTTTGCTGATACATATTCATAAGTGTGATATTCCGATATTGTTCATATTCATAAAAGTGTGATATATATATATATATATATATATATTGTGTAATACATCAAATAAATCTTTTAATTTGCAAAACAAAACTATTTCTTGGTTCAGTGAGACCGGGGGGATTCAAAGAGAAGGGTGTTATATAAAGGTACATCATCCAGAATTAAAATAACTTTTGACATAAAAATATATAAATAAGGGTTTCCATTGGGCATCCCATACTAGGCATTGACTTAGTTGGAGTGCTGGATTGAAATCACTTACAGGATGTGGGCCCTTTGCTCACTGTGCAAAGAGAGGCACAGCTTCACCTCACTGAGGAGGCCCAACAAGGCCGAAACACATGCCTGCGGTTGGTGTTGGCCCTCTTGTTAAGAGGAGAATTGCCTAGCATGTTGGTGCTGGATTGCTCTGGTGGGTGGACTGGACTGGTCGTGTTTTACTCAATTCTCCCAAACATGGTCTCTCTCATCCTGGATGACCCATCACTAAGTTGCTGTTGAAGTCACAGCTGATGCAGTACTCTCCAAATCTAAATTTAAATGTTGTGTATTCCCACAAGCTTCTAATTGATTGTTAAATGCATTTCCCAACACTTGCCAATAATTCATCAGAAAAAAAAATATATTTGCAAAAAAGTTAAGTTAAACAAACTCAGAAATGTAAATTCGGCACTGACAATTCCTATGTACATAAATATTTAAGTATACTTTCGAATACATTAGCACAGAACTTCTGTAATTGGTATTATGGCTGAAACCCGCCTTGGGGTGGAATACAACTCTTTGGAGAGAAACGCTTTCTTGCTCATGCTGCGATACAGCTTTGAAGCTGGATGAATTGCACAAAAAGGGCCATGAGCAGGATGACAAAAAAAAGAAAAGGACATGGATGAAGCATATTCTCACACTGTAAGCAAATCATACGATTAACTTGCATTCTGAAAACGTGCAGACAAACTTAGTAAAGTATGCAAAGTAGTGAGACAAGGCATTTCCCGTTTTAAGAATGTGTTTATGTGAATATTGTCCTTGGACTGGCAAGGAAGTGGTGATCGAGCAAACAACTGGTATTGTGTGTTATATTTTCACAGCATTCAAAATATAACATTGGCAAAGCAAAGTGAAATGTTGGAATGTTAATGTAAATTAACTGAAAATCCTTCGGTGCTTGGCTCTGCTGTGCAATATCTTCAAGGGAAACCTCTCCCAAGTTCTCGTTTGTTTTCACTCAGAAAACAAATGTCTTTTTCACTCTACCTTTCTTCGTGATTCTGGGTAAATGTATAAATATGTAGAAATACAGCACCTCAATATTCACAGGTGCTCCAAATAAAATCCACATAGAGTATGAAGATATTCTTCTTCAGTTGAGCCTTACGAAATCAAATTCAGGTTTTATTTTATATATTTATTTATTTAGCATTTGTTAGGCACCTATACAACCGAATGGTGTTTCCAGATGCACCAGGCAAGGGGGATGTGGGTGGGTGGTTCAAGGGAGGTACATAATAATGGCAACATCAGTAATTTACAATTGTGGTCCTACTAGGCCTTGTGGCATTCAGACGCGCAAGTGCAGTGAAGAGAAGTGCAGAACGTAGAAGGTAGAGAAGGGAGCGTGGATGGCAGGGTGCAAGGAATTTGCAACTGCTGGTGAGAGTCCCGGAGGGAAATGCCAGGGGAGAAGGCCGCTGGCTAAGTGCTAGGGTGGAGGAATCCCAAGGGTGGGATGCAACAGTCATGGGCCCAAAAGGGAATTTCTGGTAGGGGGAGGTGCTGGTGTCGACTGGGAAAGGCACCTGGTGATGTGTAATGTTCACGAAGGTCCAGGCCGCCAGTCTCAGTGGCAGTGGGGTGATTAGCAGGGAAGGAAAAGCGGTAGAGAAAAACAGAGTTTTGAGGAGTTTCTGGAACGTAAGGAGGTCCGAATCAAGTCTGAGGAGGACAGGGAGGCTGTTCCAAAGAGAGACACCAGCCAAAGAGAAAGACCTACCCCCCACTCTCTGATTGAAGAAGCGTTTGACAAGCAGGGAATTGGAGTTAGAGGATCAGAGGGCTCTAGGAGAGAAGTATTTAGGAAGAGAGAGTTGGGGATAGCGTGGTCCCAGGCCCCAGAAAGCCTTGTGGATGATGCAGAGGGTCTTGAATTTGATCCTCACAGCCACTGGGAGCCAGTGGAGAGATCATAGGGCTGGAGAGATACCATCCCTGAGGCCATGGATAAGTTTGCTGCCTTATTCTGGATTAGCTGAAGGGGGCATAGGGAGGAAAGGGCTAGATTGAGGAAGGGGCTGTTGCAGTAGTCCCGACTGGAGAGGACCAGAGCTCTGGAGACATTGAGCTTCTTGGGAAAGGTGAGAAAAGGGAGAATTCCTCTAAGGAGGTGAAGCTGGAAGTGAGCCTTTTGGGCAATGTCCAAGATGTGAGGGGTGAACGGGGATGAAGAAGAGAGAGGAGTTGAATATGACCACAAGGTTTTTTGCCTCGCAGGATGGTGGGGGTAGAGGGCCGAGCAAGGGGGGCAGAGGGTAGGAGGGAACAGTGTGCAGTTGCCCCAATAGGAAGGTTATCTGTCTTACTTGTATTAAGACAGAGGTCGTTAGCTGCACACTATGCCTGGATAGCGGTCAGACAATCGAGCTGAGAGGGGAGGAAGAGGAGGAGGTAGTGAAGGGAAGTTTTAAGGAAAGCTGTGTGTCATCGGCATAACACTGAAAATGAGGAGAGAAGGACGAGATCCTGTGAGCAAGAGGGACGATATATATTTGAAGAAGCATGGCAGTAGGATGGAGCTCTCAGGTATGCCACAGGAAGAGAGTGAAGTGGTAGAGGAGAAAGGGTCCAGCTGCTACTGAGAAGGGCGGTTAGGGAGAAAAGAGTTCAGCCAATACAGTGTCCGGTCCATGATGCTGAGGGTATCACAGAGCCATTTTATTAGGATAGAATGGTCAACTGTGTCAAAGGCAGAGAAGTGCTCCAGGAGGATGAGAACAACAGAGGAGTTAGAACCAAGATATGCAAGCATGTCTTCACAGGTGTTCAGGAGAGCAGTTTCTGTGGCTCTGGATGCCAACTTCTGCAAGAGTTTACCCGGTAAGGGGGTGGTAGAGATCGGGCAATAGTTAGCCTGGTAGAAAAGATCAGCAGATGGCTTTTTTAGGAGCGGGTGCACAAGGCAGGGGGTGTGGGGTGGGGGTGGTGGAGAGTGAGGACAGGATGTCCTTAGTTTTAGATGTGAACTGGGAGGCAAAAGCAGTGCAGAGAGCCTGGGAAGGAAGGAGAGAGGCAGAGACTACAGTTGGATTGCCGAGTTCCTTGCAGATTCTGAAAAGTTCAACTGTGTTGTTGATAGCTTCAGAGATGCAGGTTTGGGTGTGTGCCCTCTTCTTCGTGTGGATAGAAAAACAATATTGCCTTTTTGAGCAGGGAACAGGCGAGTTTGTCAGAGGATGAACCTGAGGTCTGCCACTTCCATTCAGCAACTCTGCGCTTACGTTTCAGGGATGCTAGATCAAAGTGATACCAGCTGTTACACTTGGAGGCAGGCTTTAGGCAAATCCTCATGACAGGGGCAAGGATGACGAAGGTGTTGGTGATGTAGAGGTGAAGGTTACCAAGGACAGAGTCAGAGGGAGAGTCCGGTGCAGGAGTGGTAGCGGGGATGTAGGTAGAGTGAAAAGCAGCGACTACCACTCATTTCATTGTCAAATGATGGACAAGGAGGCTGGCAGTGCAGGGGTGGCTCAGACATAAGGCTGAAGTGTCCCGAGCGAGATCAGAGGAGATGGTGGTAAGACCAGAAGAGGGGATGGTGACCGGGTTAGACATAGGGATGTCACCAGAATTGATGGCATCCAGAGTGTGTCCAGCTGAGTGGGTCGGACCAGAAGGAAGAATAGTAATAGAGATGGAATAAAAGAGGTCAAGGAAAGTGGGGTAGCAGATTCAGAAGAATCCAGGTGGATATTGAAGTCACCAAGGAGGAGGAGTTTGACAGAGACGGTCAAGAGGGAGGAAGTGAGGTCAGCCCATTGAGAGAGGAAGAAAGAGATAGGGCTGGGGGACGTGTAGATGGTAGCAAGAGTGATTGAGTGTGTGAGTGAGAGAGAGAGTAGAAGAGACAGCAAGCCTACTGACGAGGCATTTAAAGAAGGAGTAGGATTGAGTAGGTATGATAGAAGCAGGGACCCACTCAGGGAAAATCAGGGCCATGCCCCCTCCAGGCTGGTTGGGCCTGGGTTGGCAGAGGTGTTTGTAGCCCTCTGGGAGGAGTGTCAAGAGCAGTGGAATAGCTGGCATTGCACCACATCTCGGTAAAGGGGCAAGGACATTGAGGTCCAAGTCTTCAAGAAGGAGGCAGATGTCAGTGGAGGGTTTGACAGCAGAACAGGCATTCAGAGAAGCTAAGTGAAGCTGATGACCATCTTTAAAGGTTTTCCAAGAAGGGGTACAGGGGCGTGGTGCTCCCGTTGATGGTGGTCAGGTGATCAGATGGTGGTCAGATCATAAAAATTGTGTTTGGAAGAAGCATACAAGTGGCCTGTGAACCACATGGCAATGCCAAGGGCAGCTGGTGGGTTGGGGCCAGGGGAGAGAGGGGTGTATTGGTGCTGAACTTAAGTATGGGTAAACTAAGTGAGGAGGGCAAAAGGCTCTCCTTGCCCAGTCAACCCCTGCTCCTTGGTCTCCCTAAACACCCCCCAACCTACACTTGCCCTATTGTGCCCCGCCTCACCTGACCGGCTGGGTGGGGTGTGCCTCCCTACACATCCTGGTCCACCCCATCCTCGCACTTTGCATAGGGTTGTCACCCCCTGCCTCCTGTCATCCCCTGGCACTTGCCCACCTGGCCTCCCCCTTTGCACTTACTAGCACCAGGCCTGCCCAAGCCCCCCCTCCTCCCCCTGCACTTGTTTGCCTGCCCCGTTCTTCCCTCTCACCTTAGCATTATCCCTATTACCCCAACCAGAACTCCCCTTCCCCTCTCTCGACTCCTCTCCTTTTCCACACTCCCCTCCCCCATTCACGTCTTCTTATTGCACAATCAGAATGACACAAGGCTTGGTAGGACCCTTATTGTTACTTTCTCCCCTGCCCCCCCCCCCTTTTGTTTTGTGGCACCTTGAACCACCATTTACTGTACAAGTACTTTATTAATATCCAATAAACAAATAAATACAATAAACTGATTCAGGCTAGAGATGCAGCCCTCAATCACTAGGAGAGAGCAGGAACATGCTGTTTGGAGACATGCCTGTTTTTAGTCTAGGCAGCCCTGGTGTTTGCTGATCCAGAGCCGCTTTGTAGACTTCTTTCAGCTTAATGAATCATCAGGACTGAACACATTTGAAATAGTGAGGACACACTACCATGTAATTCCAACAAGTGGAATTGATGGCAGTGAATTTTATGGAACCAGCAAAGAATTAAGGGGGATTGCTCCAGATGTAGGCTTTTAGGGGACAGGTGGATTCGATTGATCTCCCTCCCACACCCAGATAGAACATGAAACTTCTCTAGAAGCTATTGAAACTCATTGCTTCTCCAGCATGCAATGACTCACCACCTCTGAGCACGTTCAGGCGTGAGCAGCCTTAAACTTGACATTGCAGTTGTCCGTTTGATGCATTGAGCTACATCATTTCTACTGAAGAGAAGGTCCCAATACCTTCTCTAGGTCTTGGCACCCCAGGACCAGGAAAGGGAGGCTGAAGCACATCAAGACACTCAGATTGGATTCTCAAAGTCATCTGTTTATTCTTTGCAGCAGAGCAGGACACAGCATACAGCATACTGAAGAAAAATCTGGAACTCCCACTTTCCCTGAGCTCTCAGCCCCTTTTATACAATGTAGAAAGGTGAGGTAATTAAATTATCAATGTTCAACCCCTTTTCCTGCCTACCTGCCACTCAGACCCAGACTGAACAGGTTTCATCTAACTCATTCTACACTAGTGGCCTCTTCATGAAATTCTATGAAGAAAGTTATCCACTGACCTCATCATGACTAGCAGAAATTGACCATTTTGTATGTTCAAGCATCCATCTTAGATTGGCCTGACTTGTTTTTATCAAAAATGGCTGACCACATTACAACATGCCTGACCAAATTATTTTTTACTCAAAACTTGGCCCCTACTCAATTTCGAATATGGTTTGATAAACATGAACTACTTGACATATTCACTACTGTGCATGACATTCTGACCCCATAAAATAGATTGCCTTTAAAGCGTTTTTCTGAAAGGCACTATACATCAGATTTTTGCAGTGTTGAAGTCATTGATCAACCCGATAAATGATCTGCAGTCGATTTGAGGGGGATGGGGCCTATTTCTTATACATTCAGTTTTAGAGGGATGGGGGCTTGTCCCTGTACACTATCATGTGAGAAGCACCTCTGGTTATTTGGCAGGACCCTTGGAACTTGAGCACTTCTTAGGGGCATGAGCAGACATTATGTTTTTGCAGCAGAACAACAGGCATTTGTGCACGTTTCTGGCACCAGAACAGGGACAGCAGTTGGACCTGTGAATCCCTCCTTGCTCATGAGCAGAAGAAAAGCAGGCATTTCTACCACACATCTGGTACTTGAGAAGGGCAAAAGCTTGGGCATTAAAAGCCAGAGTGCTGGAGAATCGGTGCCATGCAATCAGCAGCAACCCTGACTCTGAAAATCCCTTGTGGAATGTGGACAGCATCAAACATGGCACATTCAGAAGTAGCATTTGTTAACCTTGTGCAACAGACCTGCCACTGGAGCATTGGCTGTCCTGCCACTTGAGCCGTAGAACCATTGGAACTTTGGAAATCAGCTCATCTGAAGTATACTGTGGACCACACCTATTTCTCGATGAGCAGCAACCCTGCCATTAAAGCTACAACAGGGTTGACAGTATGAGCAAAAGCACAATTTGTACTCAAGCAGCATCCCTGTCCAGCACCAATCTAAACATTATGAACTGCAGCACCTCTGGAATTATAATTATAGTTGTTCTTTTATAACGTGCTTAATACCGGGACCGTTTCTAAGTGCAGCCCGGGATTCAAACCTGTATTTCTATGTGTTGTGTTGTCTTGCTTCCTTCCTGTGGTGGAACTTGTGCATATGTATTAATATATGAGTTTTTCTATACAACACATCCAGATGGAACATAAGCTTGTGAGAACTTCCGGCCTATCAAAGTCGTCATTGACACTGATGGCAATGGCTGTGGTGTGGCTGGCGTGCAAGTTATCGTGAGATTTGATGGTAGACAATCGTCTTGACCAAAGGTATGTGGGTGTTTGGCTGGCAGCTCAAGCCCAGTGAAGCAAACAAAACCATTAAACATCTCTTAGTTTCCTGTGGCGAGTCAGCTATGTGGAATTGTAGAATTCCTAGACCAGTTCATACTTTTCTGTGGGTTATGCCTGGCTGTTGCAGCGAGGAACATGGCAAGATCTACATTAGGGGAAAACAGTGAAGTTTGTGCTGATGTGAACAAAAGCTTTTTTGTGTGCATTTTTCACATGGCATTCCCTATTTGCAACATTTTATTTTTTTATCCGCCTGCGTTGTGAAGCTACGTAGCATCTGACGCCCCTCTGGATAACCACTTTGTGGAACCCTTGCTGACTGATTGTTTTTAATCAGATTTCCTTAACTTTCCTCCTTCCATAAACCCTTTGTGACATCCATTTTGAACACACTTTTTTGTAAAACTTTGTGACACTGTACAGTGATTTTTTAAACCCCTTCATCCACCAAACAAAATGTAAAATCCACAAAAGAAACCTTTTTTAAGACCTGTATTGAAACCCCTTTGTGATTGTTTAGGCTCTTTCACTCAAGCTTTCATTCTTTCACAAAAAACAAACAAAAAGAAAAGAGCAACCCCTTGTAAAAATCCATCGGAAACATGAGGTGGCATCACCTTGTTGATTGTTTTAGTCCCTTGCTCTTTGCCTTCCTCCTTCAACTGAAAAAATAACAATAAACCCCTGTGAAAAGCTTGTCTTTAGTGTTTCTCCTCATATTACCATGACTAAAATGCAGGAACTACTGGATCTCTTTGGGACCATGACATATTCAGATTTGAGGGAGTAGGCGGATGTTGGGATAGATGTGTTCATAGAGATATAGCCATTTGAGACTCATGCTGCCATCTCATTTGATGGCAAGAATATAGAAGCCATGAAGAGTGATGAAGGTGGGACTCCCAAGAAATGTACAGGAACAATGAAAGGAGGAAGTCAAAAGATTGAAGGCATAGAAAAGTAATATGTAGTCAATGGGGAAGGTAACTCAACTGTGTTGGATCAGGTGAAGACAACGTCAGTGAAATAGTTCCTAAATGAAAAGACTTTTGTCCTGATTTACAAGCGTTTGTTGTCCTGATTTACAAACGTTTTTTTTTTTTCAATGGGAACATTGCATTGAAAAAAGCTCTGTAAATCAGGCCCCTACTATCCAATGTCCAATCCTCAATATAACTGACACAATCACGAGGAAAGATTCCTCTGTTTCATTCCGTCTCAGGGTAGTTGTATGTGGCTCAATGCACTTCTTAATTTGGTTTTACAATGGTGAACAGTCCACGGGGTTCCATTCATCTTGTGACGCACGCCTACTGAGGAAATACTTTGTAGCATTTTTCCTTCACTAATTAGGGGTCTCTGTAGAAGCTTCACTGAGTCAATGCCTGTGACTTCCCCTCTTGAACTATGGGTTATTCTGGGTAAACATTCCCTCTACCCAGATACTTCTGAGACTGCTGTAAGTACGGTCCACCAGAAGTGATGTTACTCTTGATATTTAGAGATTTCTGACCCCTGTCATTTTCTGGTTCAAGGCCTACAGCCAGTCCTTTGCTCTTTCCTCTCATGTCAGCGTGTTTGCTCTTACAGCGTGGCCTACTTGAAAATGCTACCTCTAATTTCGCATCTATTCTGATGTGTGCTTGTGCAGGCTTGGCCACTTAAGGATTTAAGCTTGTGGCCAACTGTGCTTGATCACCTCTGGTTATTTGCTTCCTCCTTTTCCTTCTTTTCCTGCTACCCATAAACCAAAACACTGGATCACACTTGTAGCTCTCTCAAAGTCAAGAGGCTTCTGATTCTTTTTGTAGTTTGGCTTCTGCATTCATTGATTTAATGAGCTTTCTGGTTGGTGGGGTAGTTTCTCCATTAGTTCAGATTGTTCAATAGTGAAAACTAACTACATTAATTCAAGGACATTCTATGTTCACTGGCAGAACAGCAGCACACATTCCTGATAAGATATTGGCTAGTGTTGGCCAACAGCAAAACATATTGTTGTCCCCACAAACCTGTGTATGGTGCCTTAAGATTGCCCCCAAATCTTGTTCTGGATAAAATGGTTGTAAAATGGTTGTGCTTTTATTAGTACTAGTCGGCAGGGCTAAACTTCCATTCAGAGAAATATACTAAGTGAGATATATTTGACATTACTAAACTTCAGTAGACATGATGGACCTCATTACGAGTTTGGTGGTCTGGAAATAAGGGTGCCGGTAGAAAAGTACTTTAATCCTTTCCGGACCACCAAACAAAGTGTCTGCTGTAGGGGCACGGAACTCCTGGCATGCCTGACCTGCAGGGAGTTCAGGCCCCTACTGGCAGTGTTTTCACTGAAGCACCGGCACCGTTAGCAATGGTGCTGGTGCTCCATTTACCACATTTCCGTGGAGTCCTCCACGGGAATGGGAATTTACCATTTCTGCCACCGGCCATAATATCCCAGTGGCACTGGGAAGTCAGGCGGTGGACACAGTGTTACGGGATTGCCAGTAAGCCGGCACATACTGGCGGGTTTAACCTGCAACCCCGTAATGAAGCCCATGGTTTTACTTTCAGTTTACCATTATATTTTGTTTTCTGTTCATGTATTATATGAAACGTAATTTAAATATGAACTTCAAACAGATTGTACATGTATTTTCAATTCCAGTTATAAAAAAAAGATAAATGTTGAAGATTTGTGAGGTAATAGACTACACACAGCCTAACAACCAACAAAGCCTGCACTCCAAGTTAATTAAAAAGCATACGACGATCCACGGCATCTCTCAGCAGGCTGTGCACATCCGTAAAGGATAAAGGCTTTAAACCGTCGAATATTCTAGGCTGCTAGTGTTCTCTGCTAGATTTGAGAAGGTGGTGATTGCTTTCCATGTTTTGAGTCTGCAACTAGCAAATGATTGCAAGTTACACTGTCTACACCGGTCGCATTTAGCACGACAAAACAAAATAGTAATCACAACTAGTCTGTCTGCATTCAACTGCACACTACTCCAAATCCCTAAAATGGCCTTCTCTGTAATACCTCTAATTTTCCAACGGTGCATGAAGCCTCTTTAGCAGACACACATTAAGTAGGTGATGTGCAGATTAGCTAAATAGGTGTCGTAATGGTCTCATTACTTCTGAAATTAACAGTTCTCAGTGCACAGCAGGGCAGAAGTGGCGCGTTGTTTCATGGATGCCTTTTTCTGCTGCTGATTCATCTGCCCACGGGCATTGTTCCTATTTTTGATCATGTTCATATTCACACAAGTTATATCCAGACTGCTGGCACTGCTTTCCTTCTCAATTACTGTACATACTTCCAACCAATCCCATGTTGCTCCCAATACACAACTGCTTCTAGGCACGACAAGACAAGGGATGGAAGACAGAGGGAGGACAAAACAAACGATCTTACTAAGGCCAAGTGTCATTCAGATCATGCAAGTGAGATAGCGCAGAGTACGAGGGGGAAGGGAAAGGGGAAGTGCAATTAGAGCAGCATTGCTAAATGAGTGCAGCCAGTGCACCGCGGGTCAGGGGAAGTGCAGGGGGGGGGGGCAGTGGACTGTAGGGTTACATATACACCCCTTAGTGCGAGGTAGGCTTGGATGCAGTGCAGAGGCGACTGGTTGTGGTAGGAGCCAGGTACCCAGTGAGACTCAGAGGATAGTCGGCCACCAGTCAGTGCAGCAGACAGGTAGGTCAACTGGGGAGAGAGAGAGAGAGAAAGCAGAGACAAAAAGAAAGGTCTAGGGCTGCTTCTGGAACTTCTGGAGGTCCGGGTCAAGTTTGAGAGGGCAGGGAGCCCATTGCAGAGGGAGGCAACGGCAGAGGAGAGAGATCTCCCCCCATTCTCTGCATAGAGAAGTGCCTGAACCTTAGAGAGTTAGAGGTGGCTGACTAAAGGGCTAGAGAAGGAAGGTGTTTTGGAAGAGACAGTTGGATGTAGTGTGGGTCCTGGGCCCAGAAAGCCCTGTGGATGATGCAGCAGGTCTTAAACTTGATGATTGTAGCCACTGGGAGCCAGTGAAGAGATATCAGGGCTGGAGAGATACGGTTGTTGTGCTTGAGGCCAAGGACAAGTCTCGCAGTCATATTCTGGAATAGTTGCAGATGGCGGAGAGTAGAGGAAGGCAGATTGAGAAAGAGGCTGGTGCAGTAGTCCAGCCTAGAGAGAACCAGGGGTCTGGAGACAGTGAGCTTCTGGGGGAAACTGAGAAAAGGAAGAATAACTCTTAGGAGGTGCAGCGATAGTGAACCTTCTTGGAGAGGTCCGTGATGTGAAGGGAGAAAGCGAGAGTGGAGTCGAAGATGACACCAAGGTTCTTTCCCTCACTGAAAGGCGAAGCAAGAGGGCCTAAGGAGGGTGGCCAGAGTGAGAGAGGGAAAGCAGGAGCAGGGGTCCCAATGAAGGATCTCAGTCTTAATGGCATTGAGACAGAGATTGTTAGAGGCACAAGAATCCTGAATCGCGGATAGACAGTTAGGAATGAGCGAGAGAGGAGAAGAGGATGAAGGGAGCCTGAAGGAGAGCTGATTGACATCCACATAGCACTGAAAATTAGAGGAGAGGGTGAGATAAGGTGGGCCAAAGGGGCCAATTAGACATTGAAGAGCCAGTGTGAGAGGTTAGAGTCCTAGGGAGCACCACATGTGGAGAGAGGTGGTGGAGAGAAAGGACCCACATTGGACCTGGGAGGGTTGATCCAGGAGGAAGGAGGAAAACCACTCCAGGGCCTGACCTCTGATGCCGAGGTTCACACAAATTCGATTGAGCAGGATGGTGTGATTGACTGTGTCAAGAGCAGAGGAAAAGTCAAGGATCACAAGGACAGAAGGAAGGCTTGAATCAAGATTAGTGAGCAGATCTTCACAGGTGTTACGGAGAATAGTTTCCATGCCTCTGGCTGCTCTGAAACCAGACTGATGGTCATGGAGAAAACCAACAGATTGAGTGTGGAGAATAAGCTGGTAGATGGCCAGCTTTTCCAGGGGGTCATCCAAGAAAGCAGTGATAGAGATTTGGTGTTAGTTTGCCAGGCAGGTAGGATCGGCAGACGTTTCTTTTAAAGAGGGGGTGCACAGGGGAGTGCTTGAGGAGAGAGGGGAATGTTCCAGTGGCAAAAGAGTGATGGTGTCAATGTCGTCCTTGATGGTTCTGGAGGGGCAGGGGAGCACCTGTTATAATATGTCAATATACATATCAATAATTAGACATCATATGTTGAAAGTGCATAAACTAGAAATTCGAACCTCCTTACGTTCTTGATATTCATACCTGTCCTCCATAGAAACAATTTAAAATGTCTTCATTGCTTAAAACCCTTCATTCCAGTTATCCTAAATTGCATTAGCAATGTATTCTATATAAAAGTGTTATCAGTGCTAGAATAAGAGGTAGGGATTTACCCTGATTAATACGTTTTCATAGCGATTCTCTAAAAACATACTCTCTACTTCTTACAAATTCTCCAAATAAACAATATATTACACAATGTTTCACACACTAATACAAGATGTTTTAAACTCTTACATAAGTTCAAACAGAAACGAAAGGTAGCCTTCATTGGATCTAAACGGTCCCATCTGCAGATATTTTCTCTGCTTCTTATTACATTGAACCTGAATGTCATTAGTACTTTCCTCAGGTGGGGGTTATGGAAATTTCATAAGGTAGGGTGGTACCGCTCCTGATATTTGTGTGGGTTTCTTTTAGTATTTGGAAGATCCTATAGTGCAGAATGGGATCACAGGTGTCACAACAATCAGCATATCTTAGAATTCTTTTAATGAACTTCCAGATTGGTGGTCATTTTTCAAAATGGTATGCCCTTTGCTGTAATTAATTTATCACATGAATCTAGATACCAGTTCTTTCTTTCCTTTAAGTTTTCCCTGAATTTCTCAAATAAGGAATTCAAGGTGGTAACATCAATTTGTTACCTAGTAAGAGGCCCTTCAACATTAATCTCATGCCCGCTGAAGGATCCCCAGCTCAAAACAAATAATTGACATTGGGGTCTCCTTGGATAAAGCAAGTACTTTCCTCCAGATTAGTTCCTCAAGATATGAAAGGTCCAAATCAATGTGGAGATGGTGACATTCCGATTCATATATGAGAGCTGGAATGACTTTGCAGTGAGACATTTTGAGGGCCGGCAGCAGTGAAAATGTTTCAATTGAGCCACTGGTTGCACTCCCTCAATGAAGTCAATAAGAAACCTTTATTAGGCCGAGCTGTAACATCCAGGCCTAAATATTTTATATTGTTAACCGTTTCTAACTCATGGGAACCCAGGAACCATCTCTCCTGGAAGTCCGTCCCTCCTGCCATAATATGCATAACTTTACTTTTCTTATAGTTAATTACTAGTTCATTCATGAGAGTATACTCATGGAATACATTAAGCAGACCTTAAAGACCTATTTTCATACATTCAAATAAGAAAATATTGTTTGACTATGTAATCCATGCTATCTTCTGAATGACCACCCATGGGGATATAAAAGCTTGTGTGTCTATTATTTCCCCCAAATCTGCAAGGTGAAATAATAGGATGGGAGCTAAAATAGATCCCTGCCTAAGGCTCTGCATGTTCTAATTTCCTTTGTGAAATGTCCATGCAAATGTAGTAAAATGTTAAGGGTGCAATATTTATGGAGATAGACTAATATGTTAAGTAAGTGGGATGACAGTCCCCATGATTTTACTTTTGACCAAAGTAGGTTTCTCTTTACTTTATTGAAAGCCATGGACAAATCAATATTGGCCATATATACAGAAGATTCATTTTTTGCCCAAGCTGATTTCTGTATACTATCAATTAAATACCCATTCAGGTTTGTGCCTATGCCTTTCCTGAATATTGTTTGGAATAATTTGTAAATACCTTGTATAAGACCCCACTGGTCTAATTCCTTTAATATAAAGGCCAAGAATATCTTGGCATCAGTGTCTAAGAGCAATATTGGCCTGTAGATCATTGGATCTAGTTAGTTTATCTACTTATTTAAAGATCGGGACCACATGCAATGTTTTCCAAGAGCAGGGGATCCTGCCATGTGTCAATATTTTAGCATAAAGTATGTTTTGTATATTAGCCCAAACCACTGGATTTTTTTTAAAGATCCTATTGCACAAGTCATTCGGACATAGGGTCTGGGAATTTCCACTTTTTTTTATACAACTGATTATGTCGTCCACATCAAATGTCAGGGGCTATCAGTCTCAGAACATATGTTCAGCATCCTGTGAGGAGCATGATACAAATGTGTATAGTATTATACCCAGGTGGATTTGAATATGTGCTTAGTTGTATATTACATTGCAGTGGCCTCAGAGTTTTTAACATTTTCCAATAATTGGTATCAAGGCGGTGTCCTGAAACCCTACCATGCTAGGTACAGAAGGAGTGCAATAGGCCCAGCCCTCAAGCTATACGCAGTGCAGGCTAAGGCAGCAGCATTATATGGTGCTGAAGTATGAGGCTACGTTGATGCCACCCCCTAACACTCACAGAGAACAGATTTCTGAAAGCGATTCTGCTGCTCCCCCAAAGCACCCCAACTAGTACAGTTTATATTAAGTGGCAAATAAGTATCAGACCAGTTTATAACTGGCTCCAGGTTTGGGGAAACCAGGAGCTAGCAAAATACTGGAAAGCATTAGAGCATGTATTGACATTGGGGGGGGATGGCACAGGAGCCAATGGTTGATCCACGTAAAACAATGGTTTGCTCTCTTGGGTCTGTCTCCAGATTTGCAAAATCTGCATATTTTGGGAGACGACGCAAAAGGGAGAGTCGAGGTGGCTTTTCATAGATATAAATTAACAAGGGAACAGACAAATCACATTGGCCCTGGAAACTGGTCCAAACTACTTAGAGTTCAAAGCTTTGCAGAGAATTGAGCATACCTGAATACAGTGGAGCCAAGATATGCCCACGGCTTATACATGAGGCTACATCTAGGTTGTTTGCCCATGCAGGAAAAAACGAGTGGGTGGGGTGGCAGGGTTGCTCTGAGTACCCAATGTGTAGCAAAGGTGTTGAAACAGTAGCCCACTTCAAATTAACCTGTGAAGCTCTAAATGAAAGAAGAACTACGTATTTGAAACCATTGTTCTTGCTACATAACATTACCACCGCTAAGGAAGCTCTGACATTTTGTAAAATGTCTAATGACTTAAATGCGGTTTACTTTGTCACCAAGTACATCCATAGGGCTTGGCTGAGGAGGGAAAAGTATTGCGTAGGGTTGTTATGACTCACATTGATAGGAATTGGTCAAGTGTTTTGTGATGGTCTTGTCTTGGGATTTTAATCATTGTGCACCATAGTATAGTGTTTTACCTTTTAGACTTGTTTATACTGTATTACATGTTTGGTATTCTATGATGCACCTAAATGGCACTTTGCCGTATAAAGATTGTACATGTTATCAGTTTTCTTGAGGATACCCCTCAGCATTCTTTTGCTGTCCATATTTAGGAGATGGTCATGACATGTTTTCAGCTTATTTTTATACATTTACTGGACTTTCCTGAATTGAGCTGAATTATGTGTACAAGAAGTGGTTGATCTCATTGCTTTACGTATACAGGCCCTCATTTCTCTTTTAAGCTGTTGAATTGGGGGTTTCAAATGTTTGATAACATTGAGAAACCTTGTTGGATTTCAAACAATTAGTGTCCATTTCATCACGTAAAAAGGTAGGAAACATTTGCAGTGAAAAAGGAGAGCGATCAAATAAATGTGAAATATATTTGTTAAAATACTCAATATTCCTAGGATGCCAAATGAGGTGGTTTCCTCAATTTGATACACTAATATCCTGAGGAAGTCTTTTTTAAATAAAACTATCCAACCCCCTAAAAATTGAATAAATCATCTTATGATCACTTCTTTTTGTTTATACATTTGATTTATTGAATTAAATACATTATTTCAGACAGGGATTTTGTCCATAGAAGTGCACAAATCAGCATGCAAAATACAATAACATACAACCACATCAACAACAATAATGGGAACAATATAAATACAGTAAAAGGTCTCTGTGCTTAATATTCCACAAAAGAGGATTAACAAGGTCCAGACCACCACCCAGCAACACATTAGGATAGTTTGCATGATGTTACAGTTGTTCAAAGAAAAACACTTAATTAAAAAAACGTCATGACAGTTTCTTTAAGAAATTCTCTATGCATTAGTGCTCTACAAAGAAATATTAATAACGTCCATGGCACCACTTTAGAGTTAGCTAACATAGCTGGTCTCACTGAGTAAGGTGCATATTGCGTAAAAGAACAATTATGGTAGTTTGCCTAATGTTGCAGTAAGCCGGACAAAAAAATAGAAAATGCATCAAAGTGCATTACATAAATGACAAATGGGGTCTCTCTCTATAGTAGAGTTTACTCAGTGTCATTTATCAATTACCCCTCTCAATGGTAATAAGTTAAAACACAAGCTTGAAATGTGGCCAAATCAAATTTTCTCAAATGTGTTCTACCGTAAAAATGAAATACATGTGGTTATCTGGTTTAATACGTTCTTTGATAATCTGACTTGTTCTTTCAATAATTCATCACACAATAACTCAGTTCCTTATTCTATGTGAGTAGCAAATGATTGGGCCAATATTGGGTGGCTAAGAAATAGCTTGAAAAAGCAATTTTCTACAGTTTGGAGACTGGTTATACATTCTATTGCCCAGAGACCCAAACTGTGAGTGGCTACCGCTTACGTTTTTATACTATAGATTTTGAGGATCAGTGGTACGGGTTGTGTTTTAAAGGCCTTTGTTAACCGAGACATGACTTCCAAAGTCTTGGATATTTTCAGTTTCTGCTTTTCAATGTGTTTTGTCTCTCGCAAAGTGGGGGTGAAGGGCGAGCCCAGATTATCAAAATTATCACATATCGATATCAAACATTAAGAAAGAAAGCAATACATTTGACAGGTCTAGGAAAAATTATTCTGAGACGCTATTGTGGTTTCAGTCTAATTCCACTAATCAAATTTTACAAAGCTACGGTTGTTCCGATCCTTACTTAAGGAGCTGAAACCTCATTTAATTTCAAAAAGAAAAATTGGGCAGCACTAGAAGGTTACTTTTGGAAAAGTACACTTTGCCTACCCAAAGGCACTCCGATACAAGCAATACGAAGAGAGCTGGGTTTAACCTCTCTGCTAGCGATCGTAGAATGGAAAATGCTCTCATTTTACAGAAAATGCATAGAAGATAACCCCCAAGGAGGCTTTAATTGCCTCAAAAAAGCCCTCATGGAAGAACAAGAACCGACACTGACTCTCTGGCAACTAGAATGCCGAAGTCTATTAGAAACTACAGGAGAGCAGGCTGATACCTTGATTAACAACCCGGACAAAGTTGAAAAAAAGCTCTACTCCTGTGATTGGTTCAGAACTGAAAAAGAATGGTCGACATGTAAAATATATGGTAAACCATGGGAGGAAAACAAAAAAACAAATTCTCTACCCAACTATCTAAGATTGTTTCCCCATTGGTATTTCAGTGACCAGTTTCTTAGATTTCGGCTTAATCGAATTAAAACAAGAGAAACCGCCTGGCCTCGGAACCATGCAGCTCATCCCTTGAATTGTAGACTATGTAACAAGGCCGAGACTATAGAAACTTTGAACCATTTGATGATGGATTGTCCAGCCCTATTGTCACAAATGGAAATTCTAATGAATCCCATCATATCAAAGTATGGACATAAATCAAAAGCCTTATGGTGGAAAATGTTGCAATCCGGTGAAAAAACATCTATAAACTTAGCCGTGGTTAAATTCTCAATTGCCATTCAGAAACAGCTATTAACACTTGAAGAATTATGAACTTGTGTTTTAAAGGAAAAATACCTTATTGGAAAACTGTTCCTATTTTAATCAAAATGTGACTAAAGGTTGTCAATTGTATAACCAAATATCACAATAAAATTAAATAAAAATAAAAACTGTAGCTCTACCAATAGGAAAACAAGGAGGATGTGGTCACCTATGGTGTGGATGGAATACAAGAATGGCTGATTTAGATGTGTTTATTCCTAAATCCAAATTACCCATGAATGCTACATCAGTGTTAATTCGTTTCTGGAGAGATCGTGGTGTACAAGCGATTAGAACTGTGTCATCAGCATAAGATTAGGAAGGTGCGTTCACCCAAGAATAGGGACATCCAAATTCAAATCGATTAACTGTTGTTGGGGAGAAACCCCAGGTATGCCAAAGCGATACTGGGATTTCACAGACATGGAGGGCCAAACTCCCTCCCCCAGAATACACAGAGGACTCAGTCAACAGCAAGTTCAAACTGCAATTTATTACAGGTAAAACCAACAGTGAGCGATACAAGAACTAAGGAATATTCCAGCATGTCCCACAGTAAATGGTGCACAGGCCACTTTTGTCTAACAAATATGTAATTTCTCATTAATCCAGAAACCTATTGTGTCATTTGATTGGCTGTCAAGAGCGTTATATCCCATATGGGTACATATATATGTTATTTTACTGGCTCTTCCATGTCAGGTGGCTGGCCTGTTTCCATCCCCGATCTACTAACTATGACATTGTTGCAGAGTTGTGGATTTACCATTGGTGCTTGCCCGTTGCTATCCTCCCCTAGGATAATAAACTGTGACTGGCCAGAGCTGATGTCCCAGGCCTGGGACTCAACATTGTTGTCAGCTCACTGTGCACCTTTTCAAGGTGATGTGAACAATTGTGTCTGTATTGTAACTTATGTGTACCACCTTTGCCTTATGAGAATATTCTCCTGCTCGGCGCAACACTTGTTGCCGAATCCAAGTGATTTGCCCGCGGCTGAAAGTACCGTGGGCAAAACTTTCACATGAGAAAGTTGCGAACTACCAAAAGTTTGTACCTTTCTCATGCGAACACACATACATTCTCACACCCACACACACAACACACCTATAAAAAACCCCACCCACACCCTCAGCACACCACCACCCACACCCCCAACATAAACAAACCCCACTTACCTTCATCTTCACGCTGGGTTCCTGCAGCGCCAGTTCCCTTTCACTTCCGTGATCGGGAACTGGCGCTGCAGGGTCCTTTTCTTTTCTTTTTTTTTTTTTAACAGAAGGGTGCGGGGTATTGACTACTTGTTGCATACTTGTTGCAGACTGTGTCTGGCTGCCTGCGAGCGGCTCTCCTTTCTCACCACTGATCATTGTCCATTGTCTGCTTCAACCGTGTATCATGTGTTTAGAGACCACGAAATCGAGCTCTGCAGCTCTGAATTTTGAGGATTTTATTCACTTCTCTGTAGCTGGTGCCCTGTTGTCTGGGGATCTGAATGACTCCCGTATCTCTTGACCTTGGCTGCGGGTCCTGTCTCACACGCCTTGCTATCTGTGCAGCCTGAATCAGCTCAGCTCGTCCCTTGCCCAGTGGTCTGTGGCTTGCTGTAATTTTCCTAAATCTTATAATGCGATTTCTATATTGTTCATGCAATACTATATTCTCCATAGGTTAGTCACACTTGGCTCTGTCAGGTCCCATAGGTGCTCCTGCAGTTCCATAGGGTTATTCGCATTCAAGCATCTGCAAGCTTTACTCCAGGGTCTTGGGTCTTGAGGTTTTTGTGTTTGGCTAATGGCAAAATAAAAAAGCAATGACAGTATGCATATCTATCTGTCCTCTAACTATAGAACTGTACGCTTGTGTTCTTCATGTATTCGAGTATGTGTCCTGAAGTGCGGAAGGGATATGTGCTTCATGTCTAATGCTGCTGTGTTGTGGTGTCTCTAACAACGTTAGCAACATGGTTTCTTGGTGCTTAGTGCAGGCTGCCCATGTAGTTGTCTCTAACCATGGCCTGTGGCTCTTCATTGACGCATGAATAGATTTCTACCGCACATGGCCTGTATGGCTGCCGGAGGGAATATCTCTCAACATATTTATCAATCATTGGTCCATTAGGAATTTGTCTAAAATAGAATGGGTGATTGCAGTGTTTTCTGCCCTTCTCCCTTGTCATGAATTTGGTGGGAGGGGGATTGGTGGCAAGATCCTGACTCCCTCTGCACTGTCTATATAAACAATTTGTGTGTAGGGAAAATAAGAGGGGCCATAACGCAGCCTTGGTGCACACCAGTTTTAACAGGACAATAAGTCACCTGTGGGGCCTGATCTGATACAGGCCCAGTTATTCTCATTTACTTGGGAAAGAATGACTACACTTGAAGTATACACACTTTAAAAACAATAATTTGAAGGCAAACAAATAATCAATACATGATTGGCAATTACCTCTGTGCCAGGTAGACCCTCCCTCTTTGTCACTGAGAACACTGCTACTCAGGTGAAGCATATTCCATCATTTAAAAAAGTTTAACCAATTAGTGCCTTTGTCTGTGTGTTTCACTTGATAAGCATTGCAACTATTATCCTTTATGTCCTTTCCCCAATGGTCACCTAAACAATCACTATTGAAATCCCCTGCCAGCAATAAAGCTTTAGTTAAATTAAATTCACTATACCATCATCCAAAAATTCCACCTAGTTTCAAAATAATCCTAGATAAGGAAAGGGAGGCCTCATTCCAATATACATTGAGCAACAAGCCATTTCTATTGTCTTCCGTCATAATATGAAGGGCTAATAGGCCCGACGTAGCATCATCAAACACTGGGACCAGCGAGGCACAAGCGGTTTCAACTGTTGTAATGAGCCCCCCTGTGAGGACATCCACTGAGGCCATGCATAGCCTTTGGTACAATGTTAAAATAACTGCCTAATGTAATATCTTGTAACAGAAATGCTTCTTTGATCATAATAATAATACATTCCCCCAGTTTGTTACACAGGATAAAATCCCTTAAAATTTGAACGTGACCTCTCAAATTCCTAGAAACTACCCCCAGAGCGTGCTTGATGGTCGTGCTGCTTAAACACTGATCGCTTCTTGAGGGAACGCCTAGAGGTGCCAGATAATGTTTTAGTTGCACAAGATATATAGTGGTTCAAATGTTCTTTGTGTCGTTATGTCTCCATGAGGCCTATTAACGTTCCACCTGGCGACAACAAAACCTTATCTTAATGTCACCATCTGATTCTTGGATAAAATCCAGTCCAGGGTGTTATTTAGTTCTCTTATGCGTTGGAATGGCAACATATTGATCACGTCTGTAGACGGGATGTCGCTTCAGAATCCTGAGGTTTATTAGCCTGCAAGTTAAAGTCACCAAGGATAATAAGAGCTATAGTACTTTTAGATGTACTGCCTATGAAAGCTAGGAGTTGTTCTTCAAATAAAGGCATAGCCCTGGGGGTTCTATATAAAATCAAGACACTGAGTGAGCGAACTGAGTGTTTTTTTTCAACAGCATAGCTCACATAGATCGAGAATAGGGGTTTGCGGGGTAGAGATGTAAAATCCTAAACTTTATTTGAAGATCATGGCAACTCCACCTCCTCTACCACTTTCGCGGTCAGCATGGAGACACGTATAGCCATCATGGGTCACTAAGACCACCGCGTTAAGAGCTGCCTCATGAAGCCAGGTCTCATTGACCAGCAACAAATCAAAGATATTTTCCACAATGGAGTCAAAGATTTCCACAGCATGCAGTACCAAGGACCGGGTATTTATTAACCCACATTTCAATGGAGCACGAGATGAAAGGTCAGTGCAAGAAGAAACAGCCCTTCAGGGTCGGACTGGGACACCCAAAGAAAAGTGGCCCACCCCTCGCCTCAAAATAGTGACCCACCCCTCGCCTCACGACCCTTGATCTCTGATGACATCACCGGAAGTGATGTCGTTTGACCCCACCCGAAAGTGACATCCCAAGAAAACAACCTTTCACCCCTGGACAAAACAGGAACTGACATCAAACAGCATTGTTCCTAAGTACACTACAAAAATATGCTTATGATTTCACTAATGTGATATACATTTAATACGAGAATGGATGGATCACCATATGTATCATTCATATCTGTGTGTATAGATCCATATTGTCAAATTATTGTGAGACCCACAATGCATACAAATCATATGCACATTGAAAACTAAAATAAGGAAGAAAGAAACAACATCATCAAAAAAGGTCAATACCATTAAACTTCATTTTTATGTATAAAAATGAATTGTGTGTTTGAGGCTTGCTTATATGTTTAGCACTTATTTAAATTAGACACTGAGCATTTTTAATTGCCTGTTCCACTGGTAAGACAGATTTGCTGATGTATTCGTCTGACCGGATGCTTCCAAGCACACCTGTAATACCCTACATCCCCCATTAATCGATGGCTAGCTACTACATGATGCACTTGGCCACACAATCAAATATTTATTAGGGGTTCCCAGCATAATGGTCCTTGCCTCTGAGTCATGTCCGCTGAGCTATCATATCGGCTATTGTAAAATTAGCAATTATTCTGTAATGGATACCATTAAACTGGTAACTGAGGTTTAACAGCAGACCAGTTAAGTTCTTCTGCAGGTCTGGTGCAAAGTCCCCGTATGTCAAGCCTGCTTGCATCTACTTTCAGTCTTCAGAGCTTAACAAAATAGGGAAAGCAGCACACTCACAGGACATCCCATACTCTGAGCACTCGTTACCTCATACATGCAAACAAACATCCTGAATAGCATGCCAGGGAGATGGGAAAGATAGACACATTACAACAACACATTAATTGTGGCACAATGAAGTCAATGGCCACTTGATGTGCTATGGTCAAATATTTCTACACTGTACAGGAGCTTTTAGGCACAAGGATTTCGTCAAGTGACCATGGACACGGAGAGGAAATGTCTTGTGATGATTTTAACAGAGACCATGGCAGGGAAAAAAACATGTTCTTACTGCATCTTGCGAAAAGAAAAATAAATAGTGCAAAATGGTCTGGATGCTTATTCTACTCTAGAATTGGTAGTTTATCAATAATACAACAGCACAGCTGGGGTGACTGGGCAATATGTACCCAAAGACGTCTTCTTACCTCAGCTCTCACGGCCAGGCTCCTAGAATCTCTCCATCTTCACTGCCAGGCTGCCCATTCCCTGCTAAAGCTGCACTTGCTGCAGTGTTCTTCAGGTGAAAGCTGTGTCTGATCCAGAGGACAAAGCAGCGCTGGGCTGCCAATGTCACCACACTGGTGAGCTGCTTTCTTCCAGACCCTTCCATGCAATGGAGGGCACATGTGTGACATACGACAATGAAATGGAGATAGCACTATTTCTTCCACCCCATGGGGCAATGGGGAATAAGGGGTACTGTCTGCAGAAGCAACGGGTGCTTAGGGATAACAGCTATACAACGGATAAATGCACAGCTCCTTAGTCGAATGGGCCTGCGCCTTCTCTCCGTGTGTGCTGGGTGCAGCAGTTAAAGCGGGAAACTGACTGGATGAAAGGCATGTAGACGGGCCGGCCTGGCTGGATGCAGAGCCTGCATACAGGTCCATGCATAATCCAGCACACCGTGCTCTGAAGCAAGAAGTGCCAAGCCGGCTGCAGAAGCCAGGCACAAGTGGCCAGTGCACCTCCCAGTCAGCGTGTGCAGACCAGGCTGCAGTGGCTCGGATGCCCGTGACCTGTTCACGGCCTCTGTAGCCTGCTCTGAAACATTGTTTGTGGCAAAGAGCTCAATGGGACATTCCAAAGAATGGCCCTGATGCCAGCCTGGGTGCCTGGTTTACACGGGGTCCATTCAGACACAGGCCGGCAGTTCTTCCATCTCCTACTGTGTGTGCCATTGACCAGAGAACTGGTGAAAGCTCTTGGGAGCCTCTTATGTCATTGTAACTTGTTGATGTAAAGCTCGCTAATGCCTGCCCTCTTCCTTTCTAGCAAGGTATCTGCCCCCACCTTCGTGAAACTATCTGAACATGATCAATGGCTCTCCTGATGCCTCCCCCATTGCGGTATCTTTCTATCTCTCCACGTCTTCATTGCTCTTTCAAACTCTGCTGTCCAGCCGCATTTTCATTGGCCCGGCGGCCCAAGACTCAACAAGTTGCTTTCAACTTTGCAAAGTGCAACACATTTGTTGCTTCCTGCAAAGTTGAAAGCAATTAAATGGGCACGCCAGCGCCACTGTGCCGTGGTCCCAGCCAGGCCCACCCCAGCTCTGCAGGCAGCCTCCAGGCTCCTGCTACGACACAGGTGTTAATAATTATGCTGTTGTGTGTTGCGGTGTTGTGAGTGCTTTCTGCTTTTTTTTCTCACCGTGGGAAGAAATTGGCCTCCAGGGACTCGCCCGCACAAAAAAATCTTTTGGCCCTGCCACAGGCCAATTGGCTGAGGGGCCAATCCAACCCTGCAGCCCTTCCACTGGGGATGGCTTGTGTGGCAGGTTGGCTCATAACAAACTCATTGGCGCTAATCGTCTTTGTTAGAGGGCAGGGGGCTCACAAAGGGGAATTTACCGGAGGGCTGGGTGAGGTCAGTTGTGTCGTTTCTGCAAGAATATTTTCTTGCAGGTTCTCCTCTGCTAACATCCTTAAATGAGCTTTAAGGTTTCTTCGAATAGTAGCTACTAAATTACAATGGGGCATTGTTAAATAAAAAAAAAGAAACTCAAAGATAAACAGTAAAGAACAGTTAAAAAAGGGCCAGAAGGATATAGTAAGTGCACTCACCAGCCACAAACCAACACAAACCGGCATGGACGAGCAGGCGCTGATGCGCCTGATGTCGTCTTTAGATGAGGAGAGAACTACAAAATAGCTGGCAATTGTAGTTCTGCTCGGTGCACATGATGCCCTAGCAAAGATAAGATGTTGCAATAAATGCAGTAAACACAGAGCACACTTAAGCACTTCACAACTTTACTACTGGTACTGATAAAAGAAAATATAACTTCTAGAAATCAGAATATAAGTTTTAAAATTTTGCTAAAACCTAATAAACAGGATGCAATAAAGATTTCAAATCTACAGCGATCTAGCAGCACAGTTTGCAAATTACATAAAACACAAGTAAGGATGAGAGTGCCTTGTCTGGAAGAATCAAATTTGGGTGTTCCTACATCTGTGCAACCATTTTCGTTTTTGTGCCTAGAGTGCCTTGTCTTGAAGAATTGAATTTGGGTGTTCCTACATCTTTGCAACCATTTTTGTTTTTGTGCCTTGTCTCGAATAATCGAATTTGGGTGTTCGTACATCTGTGCAACCATTTTTGTTTTTGTACCTAGAGTGCCTTTTCTGGAAAAATCGAATTAGGTGTTCCTACATCTGTGCAACTATTTTCGCCAGTCGGCATAAATGAACCTTTTTGATTCATATGCTGTCTGATGTACGCCCGTATAACATAATTTGAGGCTTTGCCGGTCTGTGTAACTGTACCTATTTGACTCATATGCCGTCTGATGTAGCCTCCTGTAAAATGAGGTGAGGCTTGCCAGTGTGTGTAATAGTACCTGTTTGACTGCCGTCTGATGTAACATGAGGTAACACTTTGCCAGTCGGTGTACACACACCATGTTTGTCTGTATCCTTATGCTTACTTATGCACTTCACCAATGTACCCTGCACTTTTGTAACTAGCGCCTAGATGCCTGAGGCCTTTGTACACTGAAATAAATGCATAAATAAATAATAAATACATACATACATACATTTTGTATAGACGCCACTTACTGTTAATTGCCCCTGAATAAGGTCCCACAATTCTAAGGGATTGAAACATATGGGATCTGTACTGTACACTGTATCTCTTCAAATCTGTTCAGACCGATATATGTCCTTCACCATCAAAGTGCTAAGCCAATGCCTGGAACAGAAACAGTTATAAAAAACAAAACCTGGGATTCTGATAGGTCCTAATACATCGATCAAGCACTGCGTGGCATTTTACAAGGAATGCCTTGCCACACAATCTGAGAGTAGACAACCATTCTCACATTTTAGAAGGAACTTTATCAATCACATCAACTCTAATAAGCCATAGTCACCCAGATCCCTCTGTATCCCCAGCCTGACTGAACTGTACATATGCATTGTGAGAAGTTGATCAATATTGGTACACGACTTAAACATAGACTGTAAACCTCTCTGTATTTCGTATATCAATTTTCCTTAACCTCTAACCTCTGCCTGCGCCAGTGTAAATATGTAAACTGTATATATTTGAACCATTGTAAATTCTGTAATATTGTAATCTCTAATTCCTGTAACATTGTAAGCTTCGCATATTCTTTTTTCTGCTGCACCCGGTTACCACGGGTCTGGTGCGCATTATAAATTAATAAACAAACAACAAACAAACAAACACCACCTCGACAGATGTTGTAAACATCTGTGCACTGACTGGGGGGAGGAAATCTAACTCTCTCAGCTAATATAAACAAGGCCTGCCACTAACCCCTTCATGCATCTTTCTTATAATTGCACTGCTGACCCTTGGTGACTAATTTAGTGCTTTCCAACACAAAAGGGTGCCTGCCACGATCTCTGTCTAACTGAACAAGTCTCCCCATCCAAATCACCTAATGTTCCCTAGAAAATGCCCCTTATACCATCCATACCACCCGGGCCTGCCCCCTAAACTTTATTCTACAGTATATCTGGTCTAAATACAGTTTGCATGTTGCATGAATGCTGCACATGAAGACAAGAACAATGGCACTATCGGCTATCTTTCTGTGCTATAGGAACTTCCATAGTTTGTACTTTCTCTCATGTTTGGGGCATTGGACTTGCATCCCAACATTCCCCCCTTTTGTTAATCCATAACACATGTTTGAGCTGCTTCCTTCTCCTCCTGTTCCCATTCTCTTGCCCAATCATATTTATGTGTTGGCATCCAAAGTTTGCACACTTTGTGCAAGTTCCCTCCCCTCGTGCATATTTCCAGGTAGTAAATGCCAATAAACTACAGGTGCCATCTCCTTTTCGATTGACATAACACTCTGGATAGTACTTTGGTTCAGGATGGAGGGACCAAATAGTACCTGGGGTACAATCGATTGTTCTATCTTCACCAATGTATGCTCAATCTTATTGTCCCAGTCATCAGTTTGTGTTTGTCCATGAGAGTGGCATTAACTGTTCTTACCGTAAGGGTCATTATTTTGCTTCCATGGGATGCCGATTTAAAACAGCAATCAAGTATTAGCTGAGAGGAAGAAAAAAAACTATAAATAGAAAAAGAAGAGTAGGGAAAATAATCTTACAGGCAATCGTTAACCAATTCTTCGTCCATGAAAATAATTCTGTTAATGCCCGTCATCAATATCTCCCTCTCTTTTCATGCCAGTTTGTATGTTGTGGGGGACCTTTTTTGCAGTACTTAGGAAACCATTGTCCTGGTCATGGGATGGCGCATAGGTGCAGCAAGTGGCTCCTTTGATTTTGCACACTACCCCTTTCATGGTAGGGAGGAGATCTAGGATGAACCAGTTTTGTAATTTCATAACCCTGAGCACACTTACTTCCTCTTTCACCGTGCTGAGGCCATGGTCTGTCTGATTGGCGAGCTGCACTATGTCCCACTGTACTCTCTGCAACCATTTTGCATGTGTAGCTGCCTGCACATCAGGGCCTAACAGTGATGCAAAGAAGCTCTCAGGCTTGGTGAATAGCCTGTATTGGGCAGCTACTTTATTCAATGCGACTGCAGATTCTTGGGAGTAGTAGTTTGATCTTCTGTGGTAGGAAGTCAAGAATAATTTATTATGATGATGGGTGGGAGTTAAAGGTGGGGACTAGGGATACTCAGTAGTTACCGAAGTTGATATTCAGGTATCAACAAAACAGGTGAGTGCAGGGTGACCAGGTAGCAGACCCCTCGGCATGATGTCGGAAGATGAAAATAGACCATGTACCTGCACAGCCAAAATAGGTCTATAAGGGTAGCCTTTCCTTCATGCCGGGCTTGCATAACAAACATGTTGGTGCAATCGGAGTTCGTTCCCATCGGCACAGCCTCTTTTCCTCCAGAAACAGATTTAAGATTGTGTGAGTATGCGTGCCTTAATGATGTTCATGGTGTTGCAGACATGTTAATCATTTGACATAAGTGTTCCACATGGTTTTGGATCGGTCATTTGTAGCCACTACTACATCTTCTGTAAAGCCCACCAGTCCCACAGCTCTGAAAACAGCTTGCCCCTTCACCCATTTGTTATGGGAAAAGTGTGCTCCATCGATATGTATCTGTGGTCTGACAGTCTACCCCATGAACTACATCAGGCTTTTTCCCCTTGCAGCCATCCTTGTTAATCTTTTTCTTGAACTGTGTGTCCCTGGAACTGTCCTTGTGTCTTGCAGAGAACTAGGTGTGCTAAACACTGTGCCACTGAGGGTGACACTTCCTTGGGCAAAAATAATATGGGAGTGCCAACAGAATGTGGGATTAGACTCCACACATAGCACACATTGTTTTTCTCATTCCTGCCCATCTCCCTCATACTACTAAACCACAAATTGGTAGCTTCAGAGTAATGTCTTTCTATAATGCTGTTATAGGTATTCGCCTAGTCGCGGAATCTCCTTTTTGACCTGGTCACTGGGTTTCTAAAGGTGCAATTATATTTACTGCATTAATGCTAAAATTCCCTCTTTTCCAGCCCCCCTGCTCATAAGTTGCATCAGAAAGAAGGAGAGAGAGAGAGAAGCAAACAAAATATACACAATAAAAGGGTTTTGATTCTCGTGTGGTCCTCCAACGGTGCTCTTCGAAGCTATGAAGAAACATTAACACACTTTTGCACAAAGGGGCACAATGAGCTGGAAACAGTCATGGAGTTTCCTTATTTACTCATCTTTTAAATGTCTATATTTTCCCCTGTACCCTCCAGGTGGTGGTGGATGGAGCTTGTGCTGGTATGAGGTGCAACCACATTCTGTGGCCCTTCTCTTCGACTGATGTTAGGCTAGAGAATATTACTTCATAGTGGCCGGAAAATGTCTGCTTGTGCAACTGTTTATTTAAGGTCTGTATGAATAATTTGTCACCAGGGTTCAGTTGGGGCTTTGGTATGGAAACTGGTTGCGGTTGCTTGAGTGCGATGCAGTGGGCAGGTGCAGATATGGGGCAATGTGATGTGAGATGACCTTTGCACATGTGGTTAAATCCCTGAAGTACCCCTAAAAGTCCTCACCCAACACTTTTGCAAGCATCAGAGATTGAACGAGCAGGGACAACCAGCGAATGCATCCACCGGCCCATAACCACCTAATGAGGTGTCAAGTGGTGGTCTGTGCTTGGCTGGTTATGCAGACTGAACAATGCCATAGTTAAACAATAGAGCCACCTCTTTTATATCAAGTGTCATATTTCGGACAATTTATTTTTAAGCTATCCATTTAGTCTTTCCACTCCTCCTTTAGAATGTGGGTGGTAGACTGAGCAAAGCATGTGCTTTATGCCCATTAAGGTGATAATGTTTCTGAAAAGTTAATTTGCAATCTGAGGATCATTGTTGGTACCTCAGGACATCACAGGTTCCGCAACTGGGAAATACTTCTCTGAATATGAATTTTGCTATAGATTTTACATTAGCATGGACACATGGGCCTGCCTTAAGCCAACAGGAGAAAGGACACACAACAACACTCATATAACAAAAGGTATGCCATCTGTTAATAATGTTGACAAAGTTGATATATATGGATCTCCCTGAAGGGCCTAGATGAGTGGGCCAGTAAGGCTTTGAAAGGGCCTCATTATGACCAGGCGCTAAGTGTTTAACGGTGCCGTAAAAGGCTGCAGCGCCGTTAAACACCTAGCGCCTAATTACGAGGTCCCTTTGCGGGACCCGACCTTAACGGCTGGTTTTACCAGCCATTAAAGTAGGGGCCCACAAAGGGACCTTGGTGCTTATTACGGTACTGCAATTTGCGGTACCGTAATTAGCGCCTTCCCCATTCCCATTGAGCCCTATGGGGCAAAAATGGGAATGGGGAAGGGCCATGGCGGCATGGGAAATTACCACCCCACCAACCTCGGAATGGGGTGCTAATTCCCCATTCCGCCATGGCGGACTCCGGCATGGACCATGGTGCTAATTGCACCATGGTTTAGCGCCAGAGTCCTAATGAGGATGAAAGTCTTTAGAGTGTGTCCTGTGTTGAACAGGTGGCATATGGTGCAATTGGCCATGAACCTGTCAACGTGTTCCCAACGATTGGGGACAAACCAATAATGACTGATGTCTGCAGCAATGTGCTGCTTAGAGGCATGCGTGGGATAGTGTAACTGATCCAAGACAATGGTTAGTAATTTTAGAGGAATAACTACTTTACCTGTAACACCTTATCTGCAGATTAGGTCTGTGGGTGAACATTGTAAGGGTGCAGAAGTAGGAGACAGAGCTGGCATATTGGTTGGCATAGGATTTATTTATACCAGCAAAATAAAAGAAAAGCCTATCTTGCACTATTACTATGAAGGGTTGCCCTACCTCAACAAAAATATCAAGGACCCGGCAGGATGTCCGTAAAGTAAAATGTCCATTGTCCTATTGTCCTATGTATAAACCAGTTTCTGTCCCTTAAACTTTTAAACTAACTAAGGAAAACTGGGTGTCACATTAAAGCAGAAGGATTCTGGATATAAACTCCAAGGTTCAGTTCTTGAGAAAGAATATTTAGCTTCAGTGTCCACATCTTGAAGGTTCAACTTAGAGAAACACGGTTCCCCAATCATCTGGATCGAACCTCTTCCTTGGTCCTTGCTTTAAAATGCAGTTCCCCCAGTTTTCTGGAGGAATCCTCTTCCTCTGTCTGTGAAATAAAATGTAGTTCTCCAGTCTTTTGTCAGGCCTTATTGACTAACTTGCCAGAACTGACTTCAGACTTTACCAAATGACTTCATACTGTAATTACCAATGGGGTATCAAGACTGGTTCACTATTCTGCCAGACTTGATTACATAATTTTTAGTTGCAAAATGTTTGTTCAGCCATTTGTTTATCTTTTAATCCTTTTATACATTCTCTGGGTCTCCCTGACTTCTTCTGGGCTTATGCACACTGGTTATAGATATCTTTGGACAGATGTGGGTCTTTGACCCTTATATAATTCACTGCTTGGCCTTGCCGATTTCCATATGGGTCCCAGACCATGATGTACACTGGCTGGGTTTCCCTGCTTTCATATGCGTCCCAGACCCTTTTCTTCTGATTTTGCAGGATCCCTGTCCTTTCTTTACCTATTTTCCACTTGGGCAAACCTGGTGTCCCAGACCCTGTTCTTCTGATTTTGCAGGATCACTGTCCTTTCTTCATCTATTGTCCACTTGGGCAAACCTGGTGTACTCGCCTCCCAGGTATCAGACTGTATAATTCCTCTGTTTGCATTTGCTTCTTGTGGTGTATTTATGTGCTTTACAAAGTTTGCATACACTTGTATAGTTCCTCCGTTATCCCCTTTTGCTCTTCAGCATGTATTTATCTGATTTACAAAGTTAATATCAAATGGTATAATTCCTCTGTTATCCCCTTTTGCTCTTCAGGGCGTAGTTAAGTGATTTATAAAGCTTGTACCAAATTGTATACTTTCTCTGTTTTCCCCTGATGCTCTCCAGGATGTATTTACATGCCTTTCAACTCAATGAGCTCCCTTTGTGCCCCAATAAACAGTCTGACCTTTCACCTACCTTTGGGAAGTCACAGTGCAGTCGCCAGTCTATTCTAGAGGTGGAGGGGAGCTTCTGTGTTGTTGGCGCACTGTGCGTTCTGTCTCTCACAACTCCACAACTCCAGACTCACTCTGCTCGTGTTCCCATTCTCTTTCTGCTTTTGCCAGTCAGGCTTCTCTCCTCTCTACCACTGGCCAGGTCCATGTTGCTTGGAACTCTTGGAAAGTCACGTCTCTCCACATCCTGGCTTCCAGCCTATGGGTCTTGGTGGGGACCTAGGTTAAGAAATAGGTACAGGCGTATGGCAGTTGCGAAAGGATCACATGCAGGGAAGAAGAAAGTGACCAAGACAGTGGGGGCACACTCCCATTATTGCAAAAGAGTCCGGGGAGAGCCCAGTGCATATCATGGGCCCAGATAGATAAAGATAATGTAATAAAGGTGTTCTGTCTCTAATAGCTGGATCAGGCAAGTGGATATGTTCTTTTGAAAAGCAGACGGCTGGTACTACATTAGCAGTGGGAGACTTGAAGGGTTTGTTTGTTACAATACTGTGGAATCATGAAGATGATGCCTGGGTCAAGGCAGGGTACATGGGAGTGATGTTAGGAGATTATAGTCATGATGGAGCATATTTTAATGATATTAGGCAACAAGAATGGGAGGTGGTGCAGCATACATATCCTGACACGCCCGATCTTCAATCAATAATGCAATGGACAATGAGAGATGATGAAGATCCTACTCAGGTTATTTTGAAAATACAGCAAATGGGAAGGGCAAAAACTGGAGACTCCTGGGATTGGGCAATGGTACTCTTTTATTTTGTGCTGAAAAGAGCACTCCCGAAGGAAGTACAGAACACTCTCGACAAGATAGTCAAGATCGAAGCTAAGGGGTGGGTGGAAACAGTCTATTATTGTACATCAGTGCAAATGGTTAAAAGAGAACAAGAAGGAAATGGCTCAGTTGGCACAAATAGAGGAAGCGAAACTGGTGCAGAAGAAATTTGTGAAAGTTGTATTGGAAGGGGAGGTAACAGTGGTACAGACAGAAGGGCAGGTAGAGCCGAGGGTGGACTAGGCAGATGTATGAGCGGCACCTGCTTGGGGAGGCGACTACAATTGGAATGGTGGGTATCAGCCTTAAAACCAAGGAGGGTTTCGATGAGGTTATCAGCGAGGAAGAGGGGGCTGTTCAGGAGCATGGGGAGGATGAGGCGGATTTGGAGGGTTTGGGTCACAGGGAGGAGGAAGGGGACAATGTTCGACGTGTGGGTGGATTGGCCATTTTTTGAGAGAATACAGAAGTAGACAAATAGTTGTGTACCTGCAGCAGCAGTTATACCCATACCCTCAGGGTGGTTTGGCCCTGTTTCCCCTGCCTTATGCAAAAGCACCCCTGGCAGTCCAATAGAGTGCACCACTGCCCACAGCCTCGCCTTCTCCCCCACTGTCCTTTCCGCAGTGGTCAGCCCCAGGCTCTGATGGTGTGCCTACATATGCAGTAAACCTGTGGCAGCAGCAGGATTCCCAATTGCAAAATAGTAATGCAGTACCCAATGGCACAGTGACATAGATATCAAGGAGCCACTGTTGTTGGAGGAAACCCATTTGTCTTTCCTGGAACCAACACATACCCAGACAAGGACATCCCACAGAGAGCCTTAGCACGCCCAGTTCAATTGGACACTGCCAACCCAGAAGAGGAACTCTCGGTCGCTGTGGAGATAGGCAATTATGCATTCTTTTTCCTGTTGGATACAGGTGCAACAATATCATGTATCGGTGATGGAGGATTCAGTGAGGGAATGGATACGCAGGGCTTCTCTGGGGCAGTACAATCGGTTCTATTTACAAAATAACTACTTATTAAAATATGGGGCAGGGTGATACAGGCCACATTATTGTTTTCTACCATGACCCCCATTAATTTATTGGGTAGGGCTATCTTTAGCAAGCTCATCATGACCATCTCATTTGATGAAAGGGGAGTGGTGTTTGATCCCCAGTTTTTGTTATGTGAGGATCATCCTGATTACAAATGCCTTGGGAAACAAAGCGGTGGCGAGAGGGATGCCAGTGGCCCCTGATTTGGGGATCACGGTGCTTCTTAGCGCTGTACCGCAGGTGGCCAATCAGTATTGATGCGTGCCCTCCAAGTTTTTATTCAGACCCGCTCAGCCCCAAGAACCTGTTGCAGGCTCTATTATCATGCTTGATATAGAAGGAGTGTTAGTGTCAGAGGAAAGGATTGTGTTAATAGCGACAGATATTGATAGAGGAGAGTGGCGCACAATTGTGTACATTTATCCAACACAGCCCCTGAGAAACATAACGGATGAGGATCCTTTCAGAACAAGGTCAATGATGTGGAGATAATATTAGATGTGTGTGTCCCCTGTGAGATAATGATACAGAATCAACACATCCTATGTCCCATGCTATTGGTAGCGAGTGTCCCTTCATTTGCTCAAGAGGATCTATCTCATGTACCTAATAAATTGTGGACAAGTAACCCTCATGATTTAGGGAGTGTTGTCTCAATACGCATCAAATTGAAGCCACTTGCAGTTTTACCAAGATGTAAACAGTACCCCCTATCTAAAGTAGCTGAAGAGGGGATTTACAATACCATTATGGCTTTCCCACACCAAGGCATCATAGTTCCATCAAATTCTCCATGAAATATATCTATTATCCTGTGACAAAAAATCAAAGGGGGCAAGTTGGAGAATGATTCAGGATTTGTGCCCTCTTAATAATGTAGTACAGGCAAAGATTCCTGTGGTCCCTATCCCTGCCATGATATTGTGTACCATATCCACTGCTGCCATACACTTCACTGTCGTGGATCCCAAGAATGCCCTTTTCTCAGTCCGACGACATTCAGATCCTCAATACCTCACTGTGTTTATGTTGGCTGGGAGGAGATTCCAACATACTAGGCTCCCACGGGGGTACTGTGAGTCCCCAGTAATTTTAACAGGGCCCTGCATGAAGATTTTGTAATATCCAAGTGCAGAGTACTATCATTCAGTATGTAGACAATCTGTTAGTTTGTAGAACTACTGAGCAGAAGTGTAGGGAAGCTCTCTATTGCATTACTAAAGTTGCTGGCCGACAAAGGGTACAAGGTGGATAGAGCAAGATTGCAGGACTTTCAACAGGAGGTGTTGTATTTAGAACAAGTGATTTCAGTTCATGGTAAGAGAGTGACTCCAGAACACGCAGCAGTGGTGCACAGCACACCGCAGCCAGTAACTGTTAAGGGAATGCAAATATTCCTGCAGTTGTGTAATTATTGTAGGGCATGGATCTGTGACTATTCGCCATACACTCGAACATTGCTGCAGGCACTCAACGAGGCCCAGCGGATGGAAAATCCCATCATCTGGACACACTAGCTTCTAAGAGTTGAACAATGTAATTTCCACCGCCTCCATCCTAGCATCCCCTGACTATACTAAAGAGTTCTACCCTTTTTTACACTCTGATGGCCAGATGATGATGGCAGTATTGAAACAACACATCTCCATGTGCCATAAACCTCGGGTGTATCACAGTGGTATGCTAGATTTTTTCATGCAAGGACAATTTCCCTGTGAAAAAATATTAGCTGCAGCTGCTTTTGCCATTTAGAAGTCAGCGACGATTACTGTGGGGTGATCAGTAACTCTGTATGTAGAACGTACTGTGCTTGCAATACTTGAGAGATACTTGAGTGATCAAAGTCCACTTTGACAACACAGAGAGCCTCAGCATATGAAGTTATTAATTCCAGTCCATCCAATCACATTGCTCATTGCAAGACAGCAAATCCTGCCACCTTCTTGACAGAACCCATTACTGAGTCTGTCAATGTTCATTACTGTGCCACGTACGAAGGCACAGACGATGACATACCTAAAGCATGAGATCACGCCTCAGATGCCGCCGAGATATTTGTTCGTTGGCGGGTCGGCAACTATTGACCAGGAGACAGGCGAGTGACATTTTGGGGCAGCAGTGGTCTGTTATTTTGATGGAGACTATGAGGTTTTCATTCAACAGAGACTACTGGGGCATTATTCTGTCCAGGCGGTTGAACCGATTGCTCTCATTGAGGCGCTAGAGGCATATGCAGGGATGTCGAGTAACAATTTATTCGGACTCAACATATGTGATGACAACCGTGCACTCTGGATTGTCAAGGTGGATGAGAAGAGGGTTTTGGAGAGCCAAAAGGTCTGCAGCACAGCATGCAGCCCTCTTAAGCAGATTGATTCATGCCACCCATACAAATGGTTAGGACTTTGTTTCTCTTGGTAATGAAGCAGCAGAATGGCTGCAAAATTAGCTGCATATTTGCCAGTGCAAGATAATTCTGAACACCCAGCACTTTCAGTATGCAATTGCAAATACAGGTTCCTTGTACTGCACTACCCATTACTGAAGTCATAGAATGACAGGGTCAATCACTGCAGAGTGAGAAGTTACTCTGGCAGAGGAGGGGGTGTGCACAGTCTCCTACAGACCTATTTTGGTGGCAGGTTAATACACAGGAAGTAGTGATGCCTCAGGTATTGGTTTTAGTAGCATTTTATCAGTTGCACTACCACTTTCATGTGCCCAAGTAGCATATTGCTGCTCATATACAAGAGGATCGGTATTGCAGAATATTCAGGAGTTATTGAATGTTTTTACATCAAATTGTACTGTCTGTCAGCCATATAACACTGGTTATAGAGTGAGGATACTATCGGGCACATTGCTCCACCCAAGTGGCCCGTTTCGAGACCTCCATATTGATTTTGCAGGCATGGGAGAATGGTGCAACACCTTCCGATATCTTATAGTTGCTGTGGGCCCCTTGATACTAGTTCATGTGCACATCCTCATGCCAAACCGGCAGCTAAATATTTGGTAAGAGAAGGGGTTCCCTGATGTGGAGTGTGCAAGACCCTTAAAGGTGATAACGGCACCCACTTCTTTAATGAGCTGTTAAAAGAAATTGCAGCTCTTTTAGGGATTAAACACAAGCAGGGTAATTCATAGAAATTCGCACAAAAGTGGCGCACGCGGCTGGCACACAGTGTCCCTGTGCGATACACTGCGCCAGCCGCGTGTGAAAAAATCCTTTTCATCGCACAGCGTATTCATGGATTTTAGCCTCCGAAACCAGCCGTGGCGCAGCAGCGCCAGTTACGCCCCCAAGAACGCCCTCGCGCAAGGAAAAGCCTTCAAAATTCCCAAATCATCGCCAAGGGCTGCGCTAACCCTGGACCAGTTCACAGGGCTGCCAAACAGCAAACGCCAAGCGGGGAACGTGTATTTCAGTGGTTCGCGGGAAGTTTCACACGCGATTATCCTGGGTACGTGTACATCAGGGGTGCGTGGGAAGTAACACACGCGATTCCATCAGGGCATGTGTATTCCAGGGGTGCGCGGGAAGTATCACACGCAAAAGCAGCAGGGTACGTGTATTCCAGGGGTGCGCGGGGTTCCTCTATCATGCTCTTCATGGTTCGGTTGAACCGTTCTACCAACCCATTGGTTTGTGGGTGGTAAGCCGTTGAGAACTTGTAATTTACTCCGCAGGTTTTCCACATGGCTTTCATGTAGTGGGACATAAAGTTTGACCCCCTGTCAGAGATTACTTCCTTCGGAAATCCGACCCTGGTAAAAATACCAAGGAGGGCCTTAGCCACAGCCGGAGCTGTAACAGTCCTCATAGGAATTGCCTCAGGATTCCTAGTAGCATGCTCTACTACAACAAGTATAAACCTGTTGCCTGAGGAGGTTGGAGGATCAAGGGGACCAACAATGTCAATCCCTACTCTCTCAAATGGGACTCCCACAACTGGGAGAGACACTAACGGTGCCACGTTCTTGGATCCAACCTTACCAGAGATCTGGCAGGTGTGGCAGCTCCTGCAGTGTTTTTCTACTTCGGCCCCCATCTTTGGCCAATAGAAGTAGAGCAAGAGCCTTTCCTTAGTCTTCTTGAAACTCAAGTGACCAGCCAAAGGAATCTCGTGGGCTAACTGCAAGAACTGTGGTCTGTTCTCTTGGGGTACTACAAGGCGTTTGTTGTCTCCAGGTGCAGACTCGGTTGGTTCACTGTAGAAGAGGCCATCTTCCCAGTGCAACCTGTATTTCCCAGGCTCTTGCCCTTCAGCCCGAGCTTCTGCCTGATGGTGAAGACCTTCCAGAGTTGGACATTCTCTCTGTCCTTTACTGAAGTCTGCCCTGCTGGGTCCACCTTCTGCCAGTAAAGACTGCAGCTCAGGATGGTCAACAGGATCCAGATCTCCAATGAGTTCCTGGCCTTCCATTAGCTCAGAGTCTAATTCTACCACGCAGGGTTGTACCTCCCTCTCAGTCTCGGCTGGAGGTGGAGTTACGGGTGTGACGTTGGACAACCGCGAGGAAGTCCGTGTCGGCTGCACTGGAGTGCTGGCGGCTGGTTTCGGGATAGAAGTCTTAGGTTTCCCCTTTGCTTCTGATTTCTTGGAGACAGCGGCCGACAGTTCCAGTGGAGCAGGAGTGATTTCTTTCTTCATCATCTCCGGGAGAGTACCGCGCATGGTCCTCTCTCTTGCAGGTCTGGTTAGCTCATGTAACCGTTTACTAGGAGGTCTGGGAGTATGCGATACAACTCCGAGAGTTTTCAAATCGTTACCCAACAGTACGCGTCCTGGTACCTCACTCTGTATGCTGACAGGTATCTTCACAGTCATGTCGTTACACTGGATGAGAACTGGTAATTGGGGAAGCATTTGCACAGGCCCTCCAGCTAACTTGGTGGGGTGTTTGGGTGCCTTAGCAACATCCTCAGCCTGAAAACACGATTTATCCACCACAGTTATGGTGGCCACAGTGTCCCAAATGGCAGGATTCTCATGAGCATTCACCTTGACACTGTTCTTATAATACTCTTTAGTATTATCAGGGATAGAATTATAGACATGTAAATTATGTGGTTCCCACAACCCCAGAGATACTAAAGAAATGCTGGCTGAGACTCCAATGGGTTCATCAGCTAGCAGTAGAAAGTTTCCACTTGCCATTTGGACTTCCTCCTCTGGAGCGAAGGCTAAGGAGACAAGCTGGACCCCTGAAGGTTTACCCTTACATCTGGGATCTCCTTTCACGTGGTCAGTCGAGCCAGAAACAAAGCATTTACCGAATGCTTTCTGGAATGGTGGCTTGTTCTGACCTCCTTCCGGTTTGGCACCAGAAGACACACTATTCTGCTGTAGTTTTCCCGGTGGCTTACCCTTCTGGTTTTGTTTGGGGCCCTCTTTGGAATGTGAGTTATTCAAATTCTCTTTTGAGTCTTTTTTAGGCTGTCTTCCCTCATCCTTTTTCTGAGTTGCCCCAGAATCCTTATGAGTAGCCCTGTTGGCAACCCACAAGTCAGCAGCCTTAGCTAGTGCCCTGGAATCCAATTCCTTCGAATCAGCCAAGCGCTGTCTGAGCTCAGGAGAACAGGCATCATAAATAGACTCCAACATAAAAAGATTTCTCATACCCTCATAAGTGTTCACTTTGTAACCCTTAATCCATCCCTCTAAGTTTTTCAACCCTTCACTCACCCAGGTAGCCCAAGGGGTACCATCATGCTTTTTGAGGGTTCTAAACCTCTTAAGATACTGGGAAGGGGTCTTCCCGAATCTAGCTATCAAAGCTAGTTTCACACTTTCGTAATCCGTCTTATCCGCCTCCCCCAACTCCATTACCACATCAGTCGCAACAGGAGGGAGCCTAGAGAACAACCAGGGAAGCAACGCATTCCCGGTGATGTCCTGGAGCCCATGATTGTATTCAAACAGTTTCAACCAATCCAACACATCCAATCTTGGTTCATACATACCCACTAATTCCTTCGGCATCCGGGGTCTTTTGGGACTGGAGCTCCTAGAGGAACCAGAGGAGAGAGAAGCATTTTCGATAGACAACTTTTTCATCTCTAACTCGTGATTAAGTTCTATTTCCCTGAGTCTTAACTCAGCTTGCTTCTGCTCAGCCTGGGCATTCATCCGTCTGAACTCGAGCTCTTGGTTTCGTTCAGATTGAGCCAAGAACCGTTTATATTCTAATTCGAGCTTCATTTTTTCAAGTTCAAAATAAGCAGGGTTACTTGTGGGACCTGGTATGGGCCCCATAGGCACAGCTGGTAAGGCAGGTAGAGGAGCGGGGGAGACAGTTTTGTTAGCCTCTCTGTCCTCGTCAGCCTATTCATCGCTATTATCAGAATTACGATTCAGATCAACACCATTACTGTCGTCTACATTCGCTGGAGAGAGTGGTTCCTCTGAACCAGTACCCAGACTTTGGTTCGCCAGCAATCTCTCTATTAGTTCTAACTTCTTGCCTCTTACAGAAAGATTCTCTTGCCTACAGAGAGCTTGCAAACTCTCAGTATTTTCACCTGACAAAGACTCTTGACTGTAAGTTTCCATCGTAGACATGTTTTTTTGAAAGTTGCTTTTTGTGCAAAGTTTTGTGGTTAGTTATCCTACAGTGTTGAAAAGCACTCTAAACTGTATACTCGATACAAATCCCACCGCTGTACACCAGTGTTAGGCGGAAACCTGTGCAGTTCCCTCTGGGACCACAGCAAAAGATTTAGGACTACAGGCGTTGGCGGTGAACCCACTTGGTAGCAGTCTGTACCACACAGATTCATTTGGTAGCTGTGGCTGAGCAGTCAGACTTCTCTCAAGAAAAGTTGAGCAGTATGTGGAGTATACAAAATAGGGCAAATCTTCACAGCAAGACAAGCAAACACGCAACGAGGCTTAGTGTAAAGATATCAAGGTATTTATTTATAACACAACATCTATGGAAAACACTAAAGCAAATCACGGCAAACAAATCAAACACAATTACTCTACGAAGTAGAAAACGATCAATCCCCCTAGCAAAATATCGACAACTCTAGGTTCTACCGGTACCACTTATTTTCAGACAGATGTGTATACCTCAACCTAGATGACACTCGAATATTAGTTAGGAAGGGAGAGAAAAAGATAGGCAGGTTATGAAATCAACACAGTTCAATCCTACGCGGATAAAATGCAAGGCAGGAAGGCAAGAATCGCAATAGATCATAAAGTTTAGAGGCCAGGCCCACTCGGAGAGAGGCAAGGCGCAATGTCCCGAAAAGTCTCTAGTGGAGATGCATTCAAGTCTTTATAGCAAATTGTTATCGGCAGATTGAACCAGTTCAGAACAAAGAATGAGCAAAGCTTGGAGGCGACCCAGCGGAACGGAGAGGATTAAGACACCTCACTAGAACCGAACGAAAGGGAAGCCAAGCGGACACGGTACCTTGTTGTGGAGGGCAGCTCCGGCGGGGGCAGTTGTTCCTGGTGGTGGATGCACGTCGTGTCTTGGCCAAGAGTAGAGATGATCTCGTCGTCGAAGGAAAGTAAAGTCCGGTGCACCACCAGGGAAGAGACCAGCTGCAGAGTGCTCCGTCACAAGGCACCACCTTTTGGTCACGGTACAGGGGTAGTGGCTATCCGGTTGCAGAGGTGCTCTGCACGGGCAATTCGACCACTGCGTCCTGAGGCGAATAAAAAGCAAAGGGGACTGGTTGTTCCCAACAGTCAGGGGAAGAGACTCTCCGGCAGGGAGATCTCCTCTGTCGTCGGGAAGTGGTGAGTCGGTTCCGCAGGGCTCCACCGGAGGTGTCGTCGTGCAGGTCGGCTCAGCGTTACCCTCGTCGGATTCTTAGGTCCTGTGGCGACTTCTGAAGATCCAGTCCCAAAAGCCCTGCTTTTATGCAGAAAACCCCCATTCATTCAGCCTAGCTGTCAATCAACACATGCTAAGTGGTGCGCGGGAACGCTCACCACTTGGGCCAATCACTCCAGAGTGCGACCTGAGTTGGCAAGGCAACTCGGTCCAGGGTGCCTAAACCCCCTCCCACACCCCTGAGGTAACCCAGACAGAATGGCACCACTTTGGAGGGTCTCTGTACAGAGGCCCGCCAAAAGTGGAACAAAGGGCTCAACCTTTGGTTTAGGAGTCACAGAGACGAACACAGATGCCATTTTAAAACCGAGTTCTGGCAGAAAATACCACTCGATAAACTTATTTAAGATAAGTAGATCGGTGGTACGTCAGAGATTAATGAGAAAAAGTATCAATCTCCAACAATGGGACGAATCCCATAGGGTTATGTTCGGGATCGAACATAACAAGTAGTTTCCACTGCCACCAGCCAAAACTCGACAAGGGGGGACGGGACAGTGCCCCCTCGAGTAACAGATCCAGGAGTAATCGAATGACCCCTACTAGTACGTCCACAATAAGATGGTTGGTACTAGTTCTGTTAGTAAATTTAGGTCTAGTAAAGCCAATGGTGACTTTACATGCCCGGGGAGACAGTAGTCAGTCCCCGGGTATGGCGTTTATGGTGGGGGACCCGCTAGGGGGGCCCCCGTGTTACGACACGTAGGGTGCGGTGTAACACACATAGAAAAACATATGAGACCCTATGGAGTAAAAGACCCCATAGCCCATCGAACACATTGACATTTCAAAGGAATTACACACACATACATGTCCAAGAGTGGGGGAAAAGAGTCTCACTCTTGGCAGGATGGAAAGAAACAAACTCCAGAAATCCAGCAAAGCTGCTGGGGGACTCACTAGGTTAGGAAATTCAGCCTAAACAGAGAATTCTCCCTAACACGCGGGAAGTATCACACGCAAAAGCAGCAGGGTACGTGTACTTCAGGGGGGCGCAGGAAGTATCACATGCAATTCCATCAGGGTACGTGTATTCCAGGGGTGCGCGGGAAGTATCACACGCAAAAGCAGCAGGGTACGTGTATTTCAGGGGTGCGCAGGAAGTATCACATGCAATTCCATCAGGGTACGTGTATTCCAGGGGTGCACGGGAAGTATCACACGCAAAAGCAGCAGGGTACGTGTATTTCAGGGGTGCGCAGGAAGTATCACACGCAATTCCATCAGGGTACATGTATTCCAGGGGTGCGCGGGGAGCACAACACGTGAATTGCACGTGTGGGTCCTCCCAGGTGTTCCCTCTACACCCTCCACGGCCCATGCAGGAGGCCCACACCACAGGGGCCTACCCTGCACATGTCCCGCAGGCAGCCCATCCACCATGCCCATGCCCCCCAGCCAACCCACATGTCACCTTGCACTACTGCCCACCAACGTATGTCCCCCTGCACCCCCAGCCCCCAGGGGCACCCTCCACCAGGCCCCCACTCATGTCTCCCAGCACCCCCACCCCAAAGCATCCAGGGGCACCCTCAACCAGAGCCCCACTCATGTCACCGAGCACCCCCACCACCCAGCACTGTGGGGCACCCTCCACCAGGCCCCCACACATGTCTCCCAGCACCCCCAGCCCCAGCATCCAGGGGCACCCTCCACCAGGCCCCCACTCATGTCTCCCAGCACCCCCACCCCCAGGCATCCAGGGGCACCCTCCACCAGGCCCCCACTCATGTCTCCCATCACCCCCACCCCCCAGCAGTGCAGGGCACCCTCCACAAGGCCCCCACTCATGTCCCCCTGCACCCCCACCCCCCAGCATCCAGGGGCACCCTCCACCAGGCCCCCACTCATGTCCAACTCATGTCTCCCATCACCCCCACCCCCCAGCAGTGCAGGGCACCCTCCACCAGGCCCCAACTCATGTCTCCCAGCACCCCCAACCCCCAGCATCCAGGGGCACCCTCCACCAGGCCCCCACTCATGTCCCCCTGCACCCCCACCCCCCAGCATCCAGGGGCACCCTCCACCAGGCCCCCACTCATGTCCAACTCATGTCTCCCATCACCCCCAACCCCCAGCAGTGCAGGGCACCCTCCACCAGGCCCCCACTCATGTCTCCCATCACCCCCACCCCCCAGCAGTGCAGGGCACCCTCCAGCAGGCCCCCACTCATGTCTCCCATCACCCCCACCCCCCAGCAGGGCAGGGCACCCTCCACCAGGCCCCCACTCATGTCTCCCATCACCCCCACCCACCAGCATCCAGGGGCACCCTCCACCAGGCCCCCACTCATGTCCCCCTGCACCCCCACCCCCCAGCATCCAGGGGCACCCTCCACCAGGCCCCCACTCATGTCCAACTCATGTCTCCCATCACCCCCACCCCCCAGCAGTGCAGGGCACCCTCCACCAGGCCCCCACTCATGTCTCCCATCACCCCCAGCACTGTGGTGCACCCTCCACCAGGCCCCCACTCATGTCTCCCATCACCCCCACCCCCCAGCAATGTGGGGCAGCCTCCACCAGGCCGCACTCATGTCCAACTCATGTCTCCCATCACCCCCACCTCCCAGCAGTGCAGGGCACCCTCCACCAGGCCCCCACTCATGTCTCCCATCACCCCCACCCCCCAGCATCCAGGGGCACCCTCCGCCAGACCCCCACTTATGTCTCCCATCACCCCCACCACCCCAGCACTGTGGTGCACCCTCCACCAGGCCCCCACTCATGTCTCCCATTACCCCCACCCCCCAGCACTGTGAGGCACCCTCCACCAGGCCCCCACTCATGTTCAACTCATGTCTCCCATCACCCCCACCCCCCAGCATTGCAGGGCACCCTCCACCAGGACCCCACTTATGTCTCCCATCACCCCCACCCCCCCCCAGCAATGTGGTGCACCCTCCACCAGGCCCCCACTCATGTCTCCCATTACCCCCACCCCCCAGCACTGTGAGGCACCCTCCACCAGGCCCCCACTCATGTCCAACTCATGTCTCCCATCACCCTCACCCCCCAGCACTGTGGGGCACCCTCCACCAGGCCCCCACTCATGTCTCCCATTACCCCCACCCCCCAGCACTGTGAGGCACCCTCCACCAGGCCCCCACTCATGTCCAACTCATGTCTCCCATCACCCTCACCCCCCAGCAGAGCAGGGCACCCTCCACCAGGTCCCCACTCATGTCTCCCATCACCCCCACCCCCCAGCATCCAGGGGCACCCTCCACCAGGCACCCACTCATGTCCAACTCATGTCTCCCAGCACCCCCACCCCCCAGCACTGTGGTGCACCCTCCACCAGGCCCCCACTCATGTCTGCCATCACCCCCACCCCCCAGCACTGTGGGGCACCCTCCACCAGGCCCCCACTCATGTCCAACTCATGTCTTCCATCACCCCCACCCCTCAGCAGTGCAGGGCACCCTCCACCAGGCCCCCACTCATGTCTCCCATCACCCCCACCCCCCAGCACTGTGGTGCACCCTCCACCAGGCCCCCACTCATGTCTCCCATCACCCCCACACCCCAGCACTGTGGGGCACCCTCCACCAGGCCCCCACTCATGTCCAACTCATGTCTCCCATCACCCCCACCCCCCAGCAGTGCAGGGCACCCTCCACCAGGCACCCACCCATGTCTCCCATCACCCCCACCCCCCAGCATCCAGGGGCACCCTCCACCAGACCCCCACTCATGTCCAACTGATGTCTCCCAGCAACCCCATCCCCCAGCACTGTGGGGCACCCTCCACCAGGCCCCCACTCATGTCCAACTCATGTCTCCCATCACCCCCACCCCCCAGCACTGTGGTGCACCCTCCACCAGGCCCCCACTCATGTCTCCCATCACCCCCACACCCCAGCACCGTGGGGCACCCTCCACCAGGCCCCCACTCATGTCCAACTCATGTCTCCCATCACCCCCACCCCCCAGCAGTGCAGGGCACCCTCCACCAGGCACCCACCCATGTCTCCCATCACCCCCACCCCCCAGCACTGTGGTGCACCCTCCACCAGGCCCCCACTCATGTCTCCCATCACGCCCACCCCCCAGCACTGTGGGGCACCCTCCACCAGGCCCCCACTCATGTCCAACTCATGTCTCCCATCACCCCCCAGCAGTGCAGGGCACCCTCCACCAGGCCCCCACTCATGTCTCCCATCACCCCCACCCCCCAGCACTGTGGTGCACCCTCCACCAGGCCCCCACTCATGTCTCCCATCACCCCCAACCCCCAGCAGTGCAGGGCATCCTCAACCAGGCCCTCACTCATGTCTCCCATTACCCCCACCCGCCAGCATCCAGGGGCACCCTCCACCAGGCCCCCACTCATGTCTCCCAGCACCCCCACCCTGCAGCAGTGCAGGGCACCCTCCACCAGGCACCCACTCATGTCCAACTCATGTCTCCCAGCACCCCCACCCCCAGCATCCAGGGGCACCCTCCACCAGGCCCCCACTCATGTCCCCCTGCACCCCCACCCCCCAGCATCCAGGGGCACCCTCCACCAGGCCCCCACTCATGTCTCCCTGCACCCCCACCCCCAGCACTGTGGGGCACCCTCCACCAGGCCCCCACTCATGTCCAACTCATGTCTCCCACCACCCCCACCCCCAGCAGTGCAGGGCACCCTCCACCAGGCCCTCACTCATGTCCAACTCATGTCGCCCAGCACCCCCACCCCCCAGCAGAGCAGGGCACCCTCCACCAGGCCCCCACTCATGTCTACCAGCACCCCCACCCCCAGCAGTGCAGGGCACCCTCCACCAGGCCCCCACTCATGTCCAACTCATGTCTCCCATCACCCCCACCCCAGCACTGTGGGGCACCCTCCACCAGGCCCCCACTCATGACCAACTCATGTCTCCTATCACCCCCTCCCCCCAGCACTGTGGGGCACCCTCCACCAGGCCCCCACTCATGTCCAACTCATGTCTCCCAGCACCCCCACCCCCCAGCACTGTGGTGCACCCTCCACCAGGCCCCCACTCATGTCCCCCTGCACCCCCACCCCCCAGCATCCAGGGGCACCCTCCACCAGGCCCCCACTCATGTCCAACTCATGTCTCCCAGCACCCCCACCCCCCAGCAGTGCAGGGCACCCTCCACCAAGCCCCCACTCATGTCCAACTCATGTCTTCCAGCACCCCCACCCCCCAGCACTGTGGTGCACCCTCCACCAGGCCCCCACTCATGTCCCCCTGCACCCCCACCCCCCAGCATCCAGGGGCACCCTCCACCAGGCCCCCACTCATGTCCAACTCATGTCTCCCAGCACCCCCACCCCCCAGCACTGTGGTGCACTCTCCACCAGGCCCCCACTCTTGTCTCCCATCACCCCCACCCCCTGCACTGTGGGGCACCCTCCACCTGGTCCCAACTCATGTCTCCCATCACCCCCACCCCCAGCACTGTGGGGCACCCTCCACCTGGCACCCACTCATGTCCAGCTCATGTCTCCCATCACCCCCACCCCCCAGCAGTGCAGGGCACCCTCCACCAGGTCCCCACTCATGTCTCCCATCACCCCAACCCCCCAGCATCCAGGGGCACCCTCCACCAGGCCCCCACTTATGTCAAACACATGTCTCCCATCACCCCCACCCCCCAGCATCCAGGGGCACCCTCCACCAGGTCCCCGCTCATGTCCAACTCATGTCTCCCATCACCCCAACCCCCAGCAGTGCGGGGCACCCTCCACCAGGCCCCCACTCATGTCTCCCATCACCCCCACCCCCCAGCACTGTGGGGCACCCTCCACCAGGCCCCCACTCATGTCCAACTCATGTCTCCTATCACCCCCTCCCCCCAGCACTGTGGGGCACCCTCCACCAGGCCCCCACTCATGTCCAACTCATGTCTCCCAGCACCCCCACCCCCCAGCACTGTGGTGCACCCTCCACCAGGCCCCCACTCATGTCCCCCTGCACCCCCACCCCCCAGCATCCAGGGGCACCCTCCACCAGGCCCCCACTCATGTCCAACTCATGTCTCCCAGCACCCCCACCCCCCAGCACTGTGGTGCACCCTCCACCAGGCCCCCACTCATGTCCCCCTGCACCCCCACCCCCCAGCATCCAGGGGCACCCTCCACCAGGCCCCCACTCATGTCCAACTCATGTCTCCCAGCACCCCCACCCCCCAGCACTGTGGTGCACTCTCCACCAGGCCCCCACTCTTGTCTCCCATCACCCCCACCCCCTGCACTGTGGGGCACCCTCCACCTGGTCCCAACTCATGTCTCCCATCACCCCCACCCCCAGCACTGTGGGGCACCCTCCACCTGGCACCCACTCATGTCCAGCTCATGTCTCCCATCACCCCCACCCCCCAGCAGTGCAGGGCACCCTCCACCAGGTCCCCACTCATGTCTCCCATCACCCCAACCCCCCAGCATCCAGGGGCACCCTCCACCAGGCCCCCACTTATGTCAAACACATGTCTCCCATCACCCCCACCCCCCAGCATCCAGGGGCACCCTCCACCAGGTCCCCGCTCATGTCCAACTCATGTCTCCCATCACCCCAACCCCCAGCAGTGCGGGGCACCCTCCACCAGGCCCCCACTCATGTCTCCCATCACCCCCACCCCCCAGCATCCAGGGGCACCCTCCACCAGGCCCCCACTCATGTCCTCCTGCACCCCCACCCCCCAGCATCCAGGGGCACCCTCCACCAGGCCCCCACTCATGTCTCCCAGCACCCTGCCCTGCTGGGGGGTGGGGGTGATGGGAGACATGAGTGGGGGCCTGCTGGAGGGTGCCCTGCACTGCTGGGGGGTGGGGGTGATGGGAGACATGAGTGGGGGCCTGGTGGAGGGTGCCCTGCACTGCTGGGGTGTGGGGGTGATGGGAGACATGAGTTGGACATGAGTGGGGGCCTGGTGGAGGGTACCCTGCACTGCTGGGGGGTGGGGGTGATGGGAGACATGAGTTGCACATGAGTGGGGGCCTGGTGGAGGGTGCCCCTGGATGCTGGGGGTGGGGGTGCAGGGGGACATGAGTGGGGGCCTGGTGGAGGGTACCCTGCACTGCTGGGGGGTGGGGGTGATGGGAGACATGAGTGGGGGCCTGGTGGAGGGTGCCCTGCACTGCTGGGGGGTGGGGGTGATGGGAAACATGAATTGGACATGAGTGGGGGCCTGGTGGAGGGTGCCCCTGGATGCTGGGGGTTGGGGGTGTAGGGGGACATGAGTGGGGGCCTGGTGGAGGGTGCCCCTGGATGCTGGGGGGTGGGGGTGATGGGAGACATGAGTGGGGGCCAGGTGGAGGGTGCCCTGCACTGCTGGGGGGTGGGGGTGCTGGGAGACATGAGTTGGACATGAGTGGGGGCCTGGTGGAGGGTGCCCTGCACTGCTGGGGGGTGGGGTGATGGGAGACATTAGAGGGGGCCTGTTGGAGGGTGCCCTGCACTGCTGGGGGGTGGGGGTGATGGGAGGCATGAGTGGGGGCCTGGTGGAGGGAGCCCTGCACTGCTGGGGGGTGGGGGTGATGGGAGACATGAGTGGGGGCCTGGTGGTGGGTGCCCTGCACTGCTGGGGGGGTGGGGATGATGGAAGACATGAGTTGGACATGAGTGGGGGCCTGGTGGAGGGTGCCCCACAGTGCTGGGGGATGGGAGTGATGGGAGACATGAGTTGGACATGAGTGGGGGCCTGGTGGAGGGTGCCCTGCACTGCTGGGGGGTGGGGGTGCTGGGAGACATGAGTGGGGGCCTGGCGAAGGGTGCCCCTGGATACTGGGTGGTGGGGGTGCAGGGGGACATGAGTGGGGGCCTGGTGGAGGGTGCCCCTGGATGCTGGGGGGTGGGGGTGATGGGAGACATGAGTGGGGGCCTGATGGAGGGTGCCCTGCACTGCTGGGGGTGGGGGTGCTGGGAGACATGAGTTGGACTTGAGTGGGGGCCTGGTGGAGGGTGCCCTGCACTGCTGGGGGATGGGGGTGATGGGAGACATGAGTGGGGGCCTGGTGGAGGGTGCCCTGCACTGCTGGGGTGTGGGGGTGATGGGAGACATGAGTTGGACATGAGTGGGGGCCTGGTGGAGTGTGCCCCTGGATACTGGGTGGTGGGGGTGCAGGGGGACATGAGTGGGGGCCTGGTGGAGGGTGCCCCTGGATGCTGGGGGGTGGGGGTGATGGGAGACATGAGTGGGGGCCTGATGGAGGGTGCCCTGCACTGCTGGGGGTGGGGGTGCTGGGAGACATGAGTTGGACTTGAGTGGGGGCCTGGTGGAGGGTGCCCTGCACTGCTGGGGGATGGGGGTGATGGGAGACATGAGTGGGGGCCTGGTGGAGGGTGCCCTGCACTGCTGGGGTGTGGGGGTGATGGGAGACATGAGTTGGACATGAGTGGGGGCCTGGTGGAGTGTGTCCTGCACTGCTAGGGGGTGGGGGTGATGGGAGACATGAGTTGGACATGAGTGGGGGCCTGGTGGAGGGTGCCCCTGGATGCTGGGGGGTGGGGGTGCAGGGGGACATTAGTGGGGGCCTGGTGGAGGGTGCCCTGCACTGCTGGGGGGTGGGGGTGATGGGAGACATGAGTGGGGGCCTGGTGGAGGGTACCCTGCACTGCTGGGGGGTGGGGGTGATGGGAAACATGAATTGGACATGAGTGGGGGCCTGGTGGAGGGTGCCCCTGGATGCTGGGGGTTGGGGGTGTAGGGGGACATGAGTGGGGGCCTGGTGGAGGGTGCCCCTGGATGCTGGGGGGTGGGGGTGATGGGAGACATGAGTGGGGGCCAGGTGGAGGGTGCCCTGCACTGCTGGGGGGTGGGGGTGCTGGGAGACATGAGTTGGACATGAGTGGGGGCCTGGTGGAGGGTGCCCTGCACTGCTGGGGGGTGGGGTGATGGGAGACATTAGAGGGGGCCTGGTGGAGGGTGCCCTGCACTGCTGGGGGGTGGGGGTGATGGGAGACATGAGTGGGGGCCTGGGGGAGGGTGCCCCTGGATGCTGGGGGGTGGGGGTGCAGGGGGACATGAGTGGGGGCCTGGTGGAGGGTGCCCCACAGTGCTGGGGGGTGGGGGTGATGTGAGACATGAGTTGGACATGAGTGGGGGCCTGGTGGAGGGTGCCCTGCACTGCTGGGGGGTGGGGGTGCTGGAGACATGAGTGGGGGCCTGGTGGAGGGTGCCCTGCACTGCTGGGGGGTGGGGGTGATGGGAGACATGAGTGGGGGCCTGGTGGAGGGTGCCCCTGGATGCTGGGGGGTGGGGGTGCTTGGGGACATGAGCAGGGGCCTGGTGGAGGGTGCCCCTGGATGCTGGGGGGTGGGGGTGATGGAAGACATGAGTGGGGGCCTGGTGGAGGGTGCCCTGCACTGCTGGGGGCTGGGGGTGCTGGGAGACATGAGTGGGGGCCTGGTGGAGGGTGCCCTGCACTGCTGGGGGGTGGGGGTGATGGGAGTCATGAGTTGGACATGAGTGGGGGCCTGGTGGAGGGTGCCCCTGGATGCTGGGGGGTGGGGGTGCAGGGGGACATGAGTGGGGGCCTGGTGGAGGGTGCCCCTGGATGCTGGTGGGTGGGGGTGATGGGAGACATGATTGGGGGCCTGGTGGAGGGTGCCCTGCACTGCTGGGGGGTGGGGGTGATGGGAGACATGAGTGGGGGCCTGCTGGAGGGTGCCCTGCACTGCTGGGGGGTGGGGGTGATGGGAGACATGAGTGGGGGCCTGGTGGAGGGTGCCCTGCACTGCTGGGGGGTGGGGTTGATGGGAGACATGAGTTGGACATGAGTGGGGGCCTGGTGGAAGGTGCCCCTGGATGCTGGGGGTGGGGGTGCAGGGGGACATGAGTGGGGGCCTGGTGGAGGCTGCCCCTGGATGCTGGGGGGTGGGGGTGATGGGAGACATGAGTGGGGGCCTGGTGGAAGGTGCCCTGCACTGCTGGGGGGTGGGGGTGCTGGGAGACATGAGTTGGACATGAGTGGGGGCCTGGTGGAGGGTGCCCTGCAATGCTGGGGGGTGGGGGTGATGGGAGAAATGAGTTGGACATGAGTGGGGGCCAGGTGGAGGGTGCCCCTGGGTGCTGGGTGGTGGGGGTGCAGGGGGACATGAGTGGGGGCCTGGTGGAGGGTGCCCCTGGATGCTGGGGTGTGGGGGTGATGGGAGACATGAGTGGGGGCCTGGTGGAGGGTGCCCTGCACTGCTGGGGGGTGGGGGTGCTGGGAGACATGATTTGGACATGAGTGGGGGCCTGGTGGAGGGTGCCCTGCACTGCTGGGGGGTGGGGGTGATGGGAGACATGAGTGGGGGCCTGGTGGAGGGTGCCCTGCACTGCTGGGGGGTGGGGGTGATGGGAGACATGAGTGGGGGCCTGGTGGAGGGTGCCCCTGGATGCTGGGGGGTGGGGGTGCAAGGGGACATGAGTGGGGGCCTGGTGTAGGGTGCCCCACAGTGCTGGGGGGTGGGGGTGATGGGAGACATGTGTTGGACATGAGTGGGGGCCTGGTGGAGGGTGCCCTGCACTGCTGGTGGGTGGGGGTGCTGGGAGACATGAGTGGGGGCCTGGTGGAGGGTGCCCTGCACTGCTGGGGTGTGGGGGTGATGGGAGACATGAGTGGGGGCCTGGTGGAGGGTGCCCCTGGATGCTGGGGGGTAGGGGTGATGGGAGACATGAGTGGGGGCCTGGTGGAGGGTGCCCCTGGGTGCTGGGGGTGTGGGTGCAGGGGGACATGAGTGGGGGCCTGGTGGAGGGTGCCCTGCACTGCTGGGGGTTGGGGGTGATGGGAGACATGAGTGTGGGCCTGGTGGAGGGTGCCCTGCACTGCTGGGGGGTGGGGGTGATGGGAGATATGGGTGGGGGCCTGGTGGAGGGTGCCCTGCACTGCTGGAGGGTGGGGGTGATGGGAGACATGAGTTGGACATGAGGGGGCCTGGTGGAGGGTGCCCCTGTATGCTGGGGGGTGGGGTGATGGGAGACATGAGTGGGGGCCTGGTGGAGGGTGCCCCTGGATGCTGGGGGGTGGGGGTGATGGGAGACATGAGTGGGGGCCTGGTGGAGGGTGCCCTGCACTGCTGGGGGGTGGGGGTGATGGGAGACATGAGTGGGGGCCTGGTGGAGGGTGCCCCTGGATGCTGGGGGGTGGGGGTGCAAGGGGACATGAGTGGGGGCCTGGTGGAGGGTGCCCCACAGTGCTGGGGGTGGGGGTGATGGGAGACATGAGTTGGACATGAGTGGGGGCCTGGTGGAGGGTGCCCTGCACTGCTGGGGGGTGGGGGTGCTGGGAGACATGAGTGGGGGCCTGGTGGAGGGTGCCCTGCACTGCTGGGGGGTGGGGGTGATGGGAGACATGAGTGGGGGCCTGGTGGATGGTGCCCCTGGATGCTGGGGGGTAGGGGTGATGGGAGACATGAGTGGGGGCCTGGTGGAGGGTGCCCCTGGATGCTTGGGGGTGGGGGTGCAGGGGGACATGAGTGGGGGCCTGGTGGAGGGTGCCCTGCACTGCTGAGGGGTGGGGGTGATGGCAGACATGAGTGGGGGCCTGGTGGGGGTGGGGGTGATGGGAGAAATGAGTTGGACATGAGGGGGGCCTGGTGGAGGGTGCCCCTGGATGCTGGGGGGTGGGGGTGATGGGAGACATGAGTGGGGGCCTGGTGGAGGGTGCCCCTGGATGCTGGGGGGTGGGGGTGCAGGGGGACATGAGTGGGGGCCTGGTGGAGGGTGCCCCTGGATGCTGGGGGGTAGGGGTGATGGGAGACATGAGTGGGGGCCTGGTGGAGGGTGCCCCTGGATGCTGGGGGGGTGGGGGTGATGGGAGACATGAGTGGGGGCCTGGTGGAGGGTGCCCTGCACTGCTGGGGGGTGGGGGTGATGGGAGACATGAGTGGGGGCCTGGTGGAGGGTGCTCCCGGATGCTGGGGGGTGGGGGTGCAAGGGGACATGAGTGGGGGCCTGGTGGAGGGTGCCCCACAGTGCTGGGGGGTGGGAGTGATGGGAGACATGAGTTGGACATAAGTGGGGGCCTGGTGGAGGGTGCCCTGCACTGCTGGGGGGTGGGGGTGATGGGAGACATGAGTGGGGGCCTGGTGGAGGGTCCCCCCTAATGCTGGGGGGTAGGGGTGATGGGAGACATGAGTGGGGGCCTGCTGGAGGGTGCCCCTGGATGCTTGGGGTGGGGGCGCAGGAGGACATGAGTGGGGGCCTGGTGGAGGGTGCCATGCACTGCTGGGGGGTGGGGGTGATGGGAGACATGGGTGGGGGCCTGGTGGAGGGTGCCCTACACTGCTGGTGGGTGGGGGTGCTGGGAGACATGAGAGGGGGCCTGGTGGAGGGTGCCCTGCACTGCTGGGGGGTGGGGGTGATGGGAGACATTAGTGGGGGCCTGGTGGAGGGTGCCCCTGGATGCTAGGGGGTAGGGGTGATGGGAGACATGAGTGGGGGCCTGGTGGAGCGTGCCCTGCACTGCTGGGGGTTGGGGGTGATGGGAGACATGAGTGGGGGCCTGGTGGAGGGTGCCCTGCACTGCTGGGGGGTGGGGGTGATGGGAGACAGGAGTGGGGGCCTGGTGGAGTGTGCCCTGCACTGCTGGGGGGTGAGGGTGATGGGAGACATGAGTTGGACATGAGTGGGGGCCTGGTGGAGGGTGCCCCTGGATGCTGGGGGGTGGGGGTGCAGGGGGACATGAGTGGGGGCCTGGCGGAGGGGGCCCCTGGATGCTGGGGGGTGGGGCTGATGGGAGACATGAGTGGGGGCCTGGTGGAGGGTGCCCTGCACTGCTGGTGGGTGGGGGTGCTGGGAGACATGAGTGGGGGCCTGGTGGGGGGTGCCCTGCACTGCTGGGGGGTGGGGGTGATGGGAGACATGAGTGGGGGCCTGGTGGAGGGTGCCCCTGGATGCTGGGGGGTAGGGGTGATGGGAGACATGAGTGGGGGCCTGGTGGAGGGTGCCCCTGGATGCTTGGGGGTGGGGGTGCAGGGGGACATGAGTGGGGGCCTGGTAGAGGGTGCCATGCACTGCTGGGGGGTGGGGGTGATGGGAGACATGAGTGGGGGCCTGGTGGAGGGTGCCCTACACTGCTGGTGGGTGGGGGTGCTGGGAGACATGAGAGGGGGCCTGGTGGAGGGTGCCCCTGAATGCTGGGGGGTGGGGGTGCAGGGGGACATGAGTGGGGGCCGGTGGAGCGTGCCCTGCACTGCTGGGGGTTGGGGGTGATGGGAAACATGAGTGGGGGCCTGGTGGAGGGTGCCCTGCACTGCTGGGGGTGGGGGTGATGGGAGACAGGAGTGGGGGCCTGGTGGAGGGTGCCCTGCACTGCTGGGGCGTGGGGGTGATGGGAGACATGCGTTGGACATGAGTGGGGGCCTGGTGGAGGGTGCCCCTGGATGCTGGGGGGTGGGGGTGATGGGAGACATGAGTGGGGGCCTGGTGGAGGGTGCCCTGCACTGCTGGGGGATGGGGGTGCTGGGAGACATGAGTTGGATATGAGTGGGGGCCTGGTGGAGGGTGCCCTGCACTGCTTGGGGGTGGGGGTGATGGGAGACATGAGTGGGGGCCTGGTGGAGGGTGCCCTGCACTGCTGGGGGGTGGGGGTGATGGGAGACATGAGTGGGGGCCTGGTGGAGGGTGCCCCTGGTTGCTGGGGGTTGGGGATGATGGGAGACATGAGTTGGATATGAGTGGGGGCCTGGTGGAGGGTGCCCTGCACTGCTTGGGGGTGGGGGTGATGGGAGACATGAGTGGGGGCCTGGTGGAGGGTGCCCCTGGATGCTGGGGGGTGGTGGTGATGGGAGACATGAGTGGGGGCCTGGTGGAGGTTGCCCCACAGTGCTGGGGGGTGGGGGTGATGGGAGACATGAGTGGGGGCCTGGTGGAGGGTGCACCACAGTGCTGGGGGGTGGGGGTGCAGGGAGACATGAGTTGGACATGAGTGGGGTCCTGGTGGAGGGTGCCCCTGGATGCTTTGGGGTGGGGGTGCAGGGGGACATGAGTGGGGGCCTGGTGGAGGGTGCCCTGCACTGCTGGGGGGTGGGGGTGATGGGAGACATGAGTGGGGGCCTGTTGGTGGGTGCCCTGCACTGCTGGGGTGTGGGGGTGCTGGGAGACATGAGTGGGGGCTTGGTGGAGGGTGCCCCTGGATGCTGGAGGGTTGGGGTGCAGGCGGACATGAGTGGGGGCCTGGTGGAGGGTGCCCTGCACTGCTGGGGGGTGGGTGTGATGGGAGACATGAGTGGGGGCCTGGTGGAGGGTGCCCCTGGATGCTCGGGGGTGGGGGTGCTGGGAGACATGAGTGGGGGCCTGGTGGAGGGTGCCCCACAGTGATGGTGGCTGGGGGTGCTGGGAGACATGTGTTGGTGATCAGTAGTGCAAGGTGACATGTGGGTTGGCTGGGGGGGCATGGCCATGGTGGATGGGTTGCCTGTGGGACATGAGCAGGGGTGCAGGGTAGTCCCCTGTGGTGTGGGCTGCCTGCGGGGGCCGTGGAGGGTGTAGAGGGAACACCTGCGAGGACCCACATGGCCAAATCACGTGTAGCACTCCCCGGCACCACCGAAATACACTTACCCTGCTGAAATCGCGTGTGAAACTTCCCGCGCACCTGGGAATACACGTACCCTGCTGAAATCGCGTGTGGGACTTTCCGAGCACCCTGAAGTACACTTACCCAGGCCAATCGTGTGTGGAACTTCCCACGCACCCCGAAGTACACGTACCCAGGCCAATCGCGTGTGGAACCTCCCGCGCATCCCGAAACACACGTACCCAGGCCAATTGCGAGTGGAACTTCCCGCCGCATCCCGAAACACACATACCCAGGCCAATCGCGTGTGGAACCTGCCGCGCATCCCGAAACACACGTACCCAGGCCAATCGTGTGTGGAACTTCCCGCGCACCCCGAAGTACACGTACCCAGGCCAATCGTGTGTGGGACCTCCGGCGCATCCCGAAACACACGTACCCAGGCCAATCGCGTGTGGAACTTCCCGCGCACCCCGAAGTACACGTACCCAGGCCAATCGCGTGTGGAACTTCCCGCGCATCCCGAAACACACGTACCCAGGCCAATCGCATGTGGAACTTCCCGCGCACCCCGAAGTACACATACCCAGTCCAATCGCGTGTGGCACTTCCCACACATCCCGAAACACACGTACCCAGGCCAATCGCGTGTGGAACTTCCCGCGCACCCCGAAGTACACGTACCCAGGCCAATCGCGTGTGGAACTTCCCGCGCATCCTGAAACACATGCACACGCTATTTTTCACACAGCGGGTGTCCGTGTTTGTCGGTACCCCTTTGCACCTCATTTGTCCTAGAGGGCCACTGTATGGACCATTCATCATGGCTGTATATGGGTGCTTTTTGTTAGTGCACATTTGGCGCACATTTATTTCAGGCGCAGGGACACTACCGCCTGCTTTCTTGTGGCGTACTTGTTTGGCCCTGTGCGCGTCTTTCACCGTGCGCTGGTTTGCCCTATTCGATTCCATGAATACAGGTTGTAGGCGAGCATGCGGGCGTTCCGCGCACTTGCCTCCTGTACTTCCCCGTGACGCCCATATTTTCACACGTTGTTCCCCATTCCGAGTGTTACGCCCCATGTTCCGCCTACTTTTGTGAAGTGCGCCGCGCTATGTGCGATTTCGCAGTGGCCTTGGCGCACGCTGTTGGATGACCTGTGCGCCGGCGTGCGCGGCGCACTTTTTCAGCTCACATCCAATGTTTTTCTCGTGCACGGACTTCCATGAATCGATGTGCGCTGGTTTCCCTGCGATTTTCGCACTTGCACTGCGATTTTCGCACTTTTACTGCGAATCGCACGTTTTGGCACCTCTGCGCGGGAATTCTCGGCGCACATTAATTCCATGAATCGACAAGATGTGCTCCATTTACCACCCCAGGTCAATAGCATTTTTGAAAGGATGAATACCCTTTTGAAGGCTAAGTTACCTAAATTATGCATCACTCTTAAAAAGAATTGGGTTCATTGATTGCCTTTGGCTCTTATCAGTTTAAGGACTCAGTCCTACAAGGACCATCACCTCTGCCCTCAAGAGACAGTGACAGGGAGAGACATGCACATGCCACTATCACCTGTGCAGAGTTTTTCAGATGCTCACAGGGCTGCGTCAATTATAGGAGATAAATTAAAATTGTACTTGGCTGAATTAACAAAATCAATAACATGCCTTTCTTGACAGATAGCGCCACGACGATCAGAAGAAGAAACAGCACTGCGCTGGATTGTGCGAGCTCGCCACTGCTTCAGCTACACCCATGGGATGCTGTGTATCTGCATAATTTTGTCCACATGTGGAGTGATCTGCGTTATAATTGACCTCACATGGTAGTGTATGCTGCTTCATTTGCAGTAAAAGTGAAAGAACTGCGGTATTATGTGCACCCCTCTGATGTCAGGAAGGCAGCCCGTATATCAACTCCTTCTATAAAAATATTGTCTGAGTGTTTCTTGTAAACTATTATTTGAAGGAGGAAACAGGATTTGTGGTTATTTTTGATCATTGTAGAACGTTTCTCACATCTGTATCATCGAGTTATTGGGTCAATATATGTGTGTTACTTGTATGTTGTAGTATTAATATGCTGCTATATCGATGATATTGTATTCATTTGAACAAAATTTCCTTTTCCCATTGCTATTACATGGTGTATCTCTCATTTGTCCAGTACACTCAAGTTGTTCTACAGGTCTCATTGTACTAGGTTCATTTTTTTTATCTTTGCTAGGGAGGTTTTGTTTGGTATATTTTTGTATCTGTCAATTCAGTTTATAGTGGGCTAAACGGGGGCAATTTGATGAGTATCTATTCTGTGCAGGTGGTAGTTTTACTTAACACATATTCTTGAAAATGCAGTATTTGCAACACGCCTTACCCAAAAAAGACAGGCCCTTGGATGCTACTCATTCTGCCATGAAAGGAAATAATTGTTATTTGTGGTTGATGGACACTTTTTCATGGGTGCCTGAGCCCATTTTATTTCCCTTTCCGGCAGTGTCCGATCCTGGCCAGAGGGACTACAACTAGGCAACACATGCCATGACAAGACCCAGCACACAAATGTTGATCACTAAAACCTGGACAATATGAATGCGACTTGGATGGCATGGAGACAATTGGCAAACACACACATTACAAGCAAAATAATCATCTATGTTTTGGAAATTGTTCTAAAGGAACCAACGATGAAACACCAGAGCTGTGTGTTTTTTCTCAAACCAAAAATTGCAATCCTGCCTTGAAATGTTCTACTTCCTTGGCATGTTATATTTCTCTAGATTCCTCAACGCCTCCGTTCAAAGATCAGTGTTTTCCAAGTTTGACATATGTGTCTTATTTATTAGCCTTCCCTGTTGACCACTAAAGGCAGCGAGGACCTAATTCAGGGAAATTAGCATTAGGTTTTGTGCTGTACAAGCTGCAAGCCTGGCAGATCGTGTGAATGATTCACCATTATGCCCTTTTCTGTGTATTAACAAGTTACCAGCCAAATTCCCCTGATCCACACAGTGACCATGATCTATGCTCGCGTTTCCATAATGGTGCCTGTGCTCTTGGCTTTGAGTTTCTGTTCAGCTCTTCTCCTTCTCATCATATCTGTAGGTATTTAAGGATGAAAATGTGTCTTGAAACCTTAGTGAATTCAGACTGTTCTGTGAGGTAATAATTTGACAGTGAGAATACTCCTGATGGGGGCATAGAGACCAACTTGTAAACGCAATTAATTCTGTACACTGTTTTTTTATCTCAATACATTACTTCGGCAATAAGCCCCTCGCCTGCGGGCCATTACCGCATAAGGTAATGCCCGGGGGCCCATAGTTAACGGAGGCCTTGGGGCATTACCTTATGCGTTAATGGTCCACAGGCGAGGGGCTTATTGCCATCTGTTTCCCAGCCCTTTAGACCGGGGTACTAAAGGCATTTTATTTTCTGTTCCGAAACGCTCTGGTGTTTCGGAACAGAAAAAAAACATGTAAAAAAAATGGCCGCCCGGGAAGGTAAAACGAAGTCCGTTTTCCCTTCCATGGCAGCCATTGAAAATAAGTGTACAAAAATAAACAAACAAAATGGCCCCGATGGAAAGGGAGAAGGGATTACAAGTACCCCCTTCTCCCTTTTCATGACAGCCATTCAAAAAATAGGGAAAAATGTAAACTAAAAAAATGGTCGCCATAGCCGCCATGGAAAGGATTGAAGGGACTAGTCCCTTCTTCCTTTCCATGATGGCCTGACGCAGATCGGAAGCAGACGCGCTGGGGACAGAAGTGTCCCCAGCATGTCAGTCCACGAAATGAACAGAAAATAAGGTAAGTGTGGTTGGGAGGGCGTGGAGGAAATTCTGTGGATGGGAGGAGGGTAGTGGAGGAGGATGGAAAGACTTACCTGATTCCACAGTGAGGGGTGATGGCAGTCGCCAGCCCTGAGGAGGCTCAGGGCGGCGGGATTACTGTGTGGTAATGACCGCATTCTTAGCCTCCCCATTGGTTGAGAGGACGCCACACCCCCTCGCCGGGTACTAATTCTGGCAATTTACTTCTACTTTGTTTTCTCGTGGGGATAAATAGAAAAATGCATGTTGTAGGGCACAGAGTAATGAAGGGGTAAAGGGTGGGGTAGCGGGCAGGTAGAGGGAGGTAAAGGAGGCATGGTGCAACCCCAGTAAAAGAAAACAAGCATTGGAAATGGCAACAGTTTGGGCTTTTGTGTAGACATGGGAAAGGCACTTGCCATGCACTGCCCTTGTGGTATTGAAAGCCCATTGATGGCAGCAGTTGCTAAATGGTGTGAGTACTTGGACATTTAATAGCAGTGTCCGAGAAATGCCAAATACTTACACACAAAAAACATGTTGGCTTGGTCAATGTTTGTTTTTGACATGACTTCAGTTAAGTACAGGCATAGTGCTTGTACATTGAGTGGTTGAAGGCAGACCTGGTCAAGGCATTTCTTTTTTCACCATAAGCACCTTTACAGCGTTTTCTGCTTCAGTTAAGTCATTACATCTAAGATTGTTCGAAAAAGCTCAGGCAGGCACTTTGAGTACACAGTTTGATGGTAAGGCTTGAATAAAGCGAGCTGAAAGAATTCCTATGAGGCAGTATTTTGGGCGGGGGGCGCAGGAGGACCTGGGTGGGAATGGCCATAGAAATTAGCATGGCCATGGCCATTCAATGGGGATCAAATAGCTAAATACAACCTTCAAGCTTTGTGTCCATCATGCCGAGGTCGAAGTAAATTACCACACGGTATCATATTTAAAGGTGACACTGTTAAACCATTAACTCATGTGTGCTGTGTACGATTTCTGCAAAACCTGTGAGTGTAAATTGCGAGTGGATACATTACTTATTATTACCCTTATTGCTAGTAGCATTATTTTTTATAGTCTGTGATAACTTTGGGAGTGGACTCCAAGCTATTTCACTTCCATTCACGAAGTTCCATCCGTGCATTTTGGATTGTTTCCTCTAGGAACTGCGAGCAATGCACAGAAATATCGGTGGATGCACGCTTCTGTGCATTGGTTGCACTTTATAATGCAAACAATCAAACATGCTCCCGGCGTTTATTTGTTAAATCCGCCTGCGTTTAGGTACGAACCACTGTGGCATTCTGGGCGGATCCATAGCATCCCCACCCCCATCAAAATGTGTCGCGAGCAGAGATGCTTGATGCTTTCTATGGGGGAGCTGATGGGCTGGAGGATTTGCAATTTAGGATTCATGTCCCGTGTCCTCTAAGGAAATGCTTGAAAATCTACATTTTCAACAAAAATGCATGCATGCATGCATGTTCCACACCTGCCTTATATGCATGGTGTTTGTCAACAGACAAATTGAAATGGGTGCAGCCTAAATAAATAATCCTTACTGTTTATCCAATACGAAATGTATGCATTAAACAAATTAAGTTACAACAGTAGTTTTATAAAGTTTGTGATTGTACGTTTTCACATTCCTATTTAAATTGTATACACGTTATATACTCCCTAATGGAGACACATATTTCAGCATTTTGCAATGATTGCTAGACCACTAATAACCATACCATGCCAACAATTGTGTGGATACCCACATAATATATGATGGAATTTGGAAACATATTATATCTAGGTTTATATACATGGAAGAGAAATCCTTTCTTGATGGTAAAACAGCCTACTATAAATGAGCTATCAGATTTGACGGGAAGCAGTCAGTTACTTACAATGGGGTGCGTTTGAATGATATTCTGACCTGGTTGTGGTGTGGAGTAAATGGAATATTTACCGACAACAATGCATGAGTGCATACATGAGTTCACTTACACAGATTAAGGACAATAAACATTAGCCATTTTTAAGTGCAAGTACATGGTGCAGACAGTTAAAGTGTTAATGCGGAGGAGGAAAAAGTGAGGGACAGAGTCAGGTTAGAGGGAAAAATATTGCGCAAAAGGAAGGTGAGAGGTGAGTTAAGAGGATAACTCGAGGGCGAGAAGTTGGGCTTTCAATTTGGATCTGAATAAATCACTGTGGACTGTCTCTCGATTGTCTGGGTGAAGAGAATTCCACGCAAGTGGAGCAAGCAGATAGAGAAAAAGAGCTGAAGCGAGAGGAAGCACAGGGAGGGTGAAGCGCTAAAACAGAGAATATGAGAAAGCTTGTAGAGTGGGATAGAGGAGGATCGATTCAGTGGTGCCTTACCATGGACAGATTTGTAGAACAGTAGAAAACATTTAAATTTGGGTGTGTTTTGCTTCACTAGTCAGCCAGCCTGGTGACGGTAAGCGAAAGTAGTTGTGAAGTGATGGAGTTCAAAGAGAGTCAAGGTAGCAAAGTTAATTATCTTGTCGCGAGAACAGAATGCATAGTTGTGGAAACCAAAGAGGATGTTGGCACAATAGTCCACTTTAGAGAAGCCAAGAGTTGTTAAGAGATGCTTGTCGATGTTGAAAGCAAGGAAGTGCATGATTTTCCTAATATTTAGGAGGTTAAGGTGAGCCAACAATATAGGTTTGGAGATGAAAGTAGAAAAGGTGTGAGAAAAGTCATAGATGATGCTGAGGTTTCTAGCTGAAGAGAAATAGGGGAGAGAATGTTAGTTGGGAAATGGATAAGCAGGGATAGAGATGGGAGAGAGAAATTGGCAGAGAAGAAGAACAGCTTTGTTTTGGAGGAGGTTAACATCAGAGAGAGCAAAGCCATCCAATATTTAGTGGCAGAGAGACAGCTTGAAATTTTTATAGAGAGATCAGATTAGAGTTTAAAAAAAAAAAGAAAAAAAGAAGATGTGGTTGTCTTCCACGGTTGTACAATTATTAAAGTCTTCATTTTAGAGGCGTACCTTTGATGGCGCCTTTAATGCAGCTCTATTATGCATACTCCTTGAATTTAACAATCCCTGCTGTGTCTGAGCCCAGAATAAATAGTGTTAATTCTTACCTGGTGTACACTCTTTTTTAGATTACTTTTGTAATTTGTATTGGTGAGTTCTGATGCAACCCACAGTATAATTCTGGTGGCCCAAATGGGAAAATCAGCTTTCCTGATCAGATGTGGGTTTTCCAGTCGTGCTCCCGCAGGATTGCGGGACACCAAGGAGGCCATGCAGCTGCAGAGTTCTCAAAGGCCTGCCTGGTCGGAATGCTCCCTGCTCTCGGAAGGGGGTACTGACCTTTAAAGGAAGTCTCCAGGGCCTCCAAAGAAGGATACGTGAGTGTACCCATGCCTGAACGTGCAGGGAGGGGGAGGGATTGTTTTTATGGTGCATAGGATGCACCCTCAAGAGGTGGAGGGAGATTGGTCGTAGTTGTCATACATTGTAGATGCACTTACCTGATAAGGAGTGAGTTGGCAGTGGTATATCAGCGTTAGAGCAGAGGGTTGCATTGTAAGTGGCGGACCTTATTAGACGAGAGTTGCACATAGTGTAGGCAATTGGTAAAGTTGCTATATTTTTTTTATGAGTTAAGGATTATTGAAGATTGTGAAGAATAGAAAGACATATGCATTGGTGTTTTGTTGAAATAGTAGTAGTTCATTGTGATAAGGTGTTAATAGAGTGTTCTACTGTTTATTGTGGCTGTAGAAATCGTGGAAGGGCCAGAGCCGAACTACCATGTAAACTAAGATGTAAATATCGAATGAATGAAGGGAGGAGCAACAGAATCCCAGGCGCATTAACATAGGGCATAATTGTTACGTTGACAAGCCTGCAGAGAAGGACATTTGTGTATTAATTAAAACTAACAAGACGGGCTTGTGGAGAGGGCCATTATGTGTGAGTGGTGTGAAAGGGCGGCCTGAGGAGAAGGCCAGTTTGAACTAAATAGGGTGAAGAAGTAAGATGGTAAGTATAATAGTGAGTGAGCGAGTGTGAGTAAGGAAGGGGTACACGTTTTTTTTAGAGATATAGGTAAAAGGACAAAGAATAAAGGAGTACTCTAAAAATTAGGAAAAGGGCACAATAATGTCATCCTATCGTATGGACTCACTCCTCGATCATATGTGCAGAAAAATTACCCCAATATCACAATAAAATATTAAAATACCACTTTCAGTGGCTGGAGGACACAGTGGGAAAGTGTTATCAGGAATGGTGCGGAGAGGGAACGTTTCAAAAGGACATAATCGACACTATGTACTCATATTTGTTGACAACATACAAAGGCATAAGGCTTAAAAAGAGACAGAATATTTTAGATCTCTAGAAACTTTATGAGGAAACCAAAACGGAGAAAAAGAAGGGAGAAGGGGAAGAGGAGAAGAGTAGTGGTCCACCCTCTCACTATGAATTATTTCCATTATTAACACCAGCTGCAGGATATACAATCCCTAGGCAAGCATCCCCAGGCAGGGAGAAAACAAAGAAAAACAGAGTCATAACCTCATTGTGGCGATAAGGGAGGGAAAGGGGAAACAAATACTTAGCGGACAATAGAAAAGCACACAACAGCAACTGGACTTGATGTTTAGAGAATCAGAAAAGGTAATGGAAAGGGAGATAGTGAAAAAAGGGAATGTGCAATGAAAGAGGGAGGACCAGCATAGATGGACAGCAGGTATCATACAATTTACAAATTGATGACTTGGGACAGGACATGGAAGAGGATGGACCAGATGCGACAGAGGGTGATCATACTGCATCAGATTGGGAGGATAGCAGCAACAATGACAGCAGGGATGACAAGTTTGACACTTGCGATTTAACAAGTGTGAGTATAGGAAAGAGGAGAAAAGAAGGGGAGGATGAATAAAGAGAGGAACACTCAAAGAACTGGGGAAATAGGCTCCAAAGCAGGAAAGCAAGGATGGCAGTAGTAAAAAGGCTGCAACGGGGGGCTAGGCACAAAGCACAAACCCAGCTGCCCTTCTACAGAAGGCAAAATCGGAAGTACATTACGTACCTTGGCAGACGATGGACAGGGATATTTTGGTCTACTGGTTACATTCACTAATGGTTTGTGTGATCACTCTAGCTAAAATGATGTACTCTGTGCACACTTTTGAGCATAAAACGTGCGAAACAAATTACTGGATCTCGTCTGGTACAAACATGTTTTTTAATCCAAATGTAAATAAAAAGTTTCTCAATACACTAAATCAATATGTCCATTTGATTTCATTAATTTTTCAAAATAAACATTCACTAATGGCACAGGCCAGCAAGTGATATATGTATGTATTTGAGAAGTAGACAGCAGGGATCCCATTGGCCATATGAGACATTAAGTGTCTATTGGCAGTATTGGTGGGTTAATGAAGTGATAAGTTGGCAACAAGCAGTAAATGCTGGGGTAAAGTTAACAACTAACATACATGACAGATAACATTTAACAATTATCGAGCACGCATGGGGAAAGCTCTGAGAGAGCTGTATCCAGACACATCAGATATGGGATCAATATTAGCACGAACAATGAAGCCGTATGAGGACCCTGCAGAATATATACAATCAATCCAACAAATGTGGACACAAGAGAATTAACCATACTGGGTTGATAAAGAATCTCTATTCTATCATATTCTAGTGAGGGGGCTCCCCACAGATATACAAGAGTCCCTAGGAAAAGTTGCTGGGGTGAAAGCAAAGGGATGGCCCGGGATACATGCGACTATTGCACGTTATTATAAGAGAAAAACAGAAAAAGACAAGGAAGCAGTAGACAATGTGGTAAAAGCAGAAAACAAACCTGTGCAGAAATAATTGGCCACAATAAGCAATGAAGGGGTTTTTCTCAAAGGACCTGTCAGTGTTCCACATGCCCAACAAGGGTGGAGGGGGCTTCCATTCATAGCGGAAGTACAGCAAGGGGGATACAGACAAGCACCATATAACACGCAGTGGGGAATACAACAGAGACAACAGCAGCCCAGATTCATAAATACACAACAGCCTGGGTTTGCACTTGCAGGGGGAGTACAGCCTGGGTATGCACATGCAGGGAGAGTGCATGGGAGGAAAGGTATTTATGGCCCCCTCCCCTCCAATCTCTCCAAGCATTCAGACTATGACTCGGCCAGCAGCCACCCACGCGCAAGTGGTCAGGGATGCAGGATGAGTGCGGGAAAACACATGTGGCTGCAATGCTCATCTGTTGGGATGGTACTAGACTCCATTTTGTGATACACTCAGACTCCATTTTGAACATGATAATTTAGGCCTCACTGGCACAAGCAGTCTGCAGGGCTGCAGCTCTCCCCTCCTGACCGTGCACAGCGAGCCCGGCGCTTCCCTCACCCTCCTCCCCTTGGCAGCTCTGCTGCAGGCCTGTTCTCACGGGAGACTAGGAGCGAACAAGTTACATTACAAACACTGTATCTTTCACCTTCCGCAGTCCAACATTGACCTGCATATGACCGGGCTGAAGCTGGGATCTGAGAAAAACAAGCTACCTCCATAAAACTTATCCTGTCCTCTCGCAGACCCCACATTCATGACATATGCTGTGGATAACCCCTAACCCTGTTCCGCGTTTGAAGTGCTAGACATGTATGCTAAGCCCGTGTGCCACCCTGTTTCACCCATGCAGCTAAGCCATCTGAAGGGACGATAAATTTGCTTTGAGTCCATGAGATTGATTGTACATATTGAAATCAGCTGGCCCTCACCCATCCCAGATCGCACACGAAACCATGAAGTGTATGATTAGCATTTCATTACTAATCAAGGATTACTGTTGCTGCACAATACACAAAGCAACGTATGATATCCATTATATACACAATGATGTCCTAAAAATGTATGATTTCAAATGTATTCAATTAAGTATTGCAATATGTATGGTTTTAATGAAATGGGTGCCGACTGTATAATAGAGTGTCTCTTGTAGCATTTGTTTACCCTCTGAGCATTGAGTTACGCACATCATATTGTAAGCAGAAAGTTGCAGACTTTTCACTGTACCAATGCACACACTAACCTATTTCTACCTCATTTTGAATGTAAGCTCTATGTGGGCCTCTCCCATCGTAGCGAATGTACAGTCCAACATGCTACTGGGCCGTTTCTCCCCTCACCCCTCTCGGATACCACCGCGTGTACAGCCCCCACTTACCCTCCCCCTCTAGCCAGGCCAGGATTCGAAGCCTCAGCCTTGTGAATGATGTGATGCTATAACTATAACCTCTTACCCCTTTCGTTAAGCCTGCACCAAACATGCAACCTCCCCTCAGCCCCAGTAACTCACGATGCTACCATGAATCTGCCTGGCACCCCCAGACTCTGGTTAATGAAATATGCGCAGTAAGCCCCTCATCTTAATCTTAATGCTTTTTTTGAAGTAAGAGTGCATGCCCCTCCTGAAGTGTACGTCCGCAGCTCACCTCTGCCCCCCTGTGTGGCAATATATTCTTTTCACACAAACAAACAATGAATAATTGCCTTAGGAGACCTAACAGAATGATTGGTGAATGTGACACCATAATCTTATGAGTAATTTTGCTACTTGGACCCATGTGTTCTCACTTTTAACGTTTAAGAGTATGTCTCTCATGTGTTAACGTAGATAGATGATGGTCAAAGTATGTGCGGCCACAAGGGCAACTGTTATGTAGAATAAATTGTAACAGCTCGGACTTCCTCAGACCCAGTGATCCACCCAAATGAGCCCAGCTGAACCGAGCACCACGCACTGGCACCACGTGGATCTCCGCCAATCATGGAGCACCACTGTTATACAATACTTAGTATCTAGTCTTCGCCAACCCAATCCCCACGCCTATGTGCCCCCTATAGCTTACCTCACTGATGACGTTATTTTGTAATAAATATGAATGTCTTTCTATTGTCCGGCAGAGCGCTCTCAGAGTTTGCAGACTTCACTGCTTGCCCTATATTGGTTTAGATGAACTTTTACCTTTTTACTTCACCCGCACTTGGTCTTGGTCTCATTCCCATTTGGGGTGTGTCCATTATTGACTCTCACTGGGGAGTTCTAAATGCCTTATTGGGGGACGCTCACTTTAAGGAGTAAACGTGTACATGGGACGGTATCATATGGGAAGGGGATATTATCCAAGGGGAAGGGGATTTGGATATAGGGGCATGGTGCCCCGGTTTGGAGGACAGTGTTTTGTCTGTGGAAATGTTGGTCACTTTTCCCAAACATGCCCACTTATTCAACCAACAGGACAGCAGGGACAGTGCACCCACAGCAGAAATATATACAGACATACACACAACCTCAGCAGGCCCGAATGGTACCGCAGAAACAAATGCAAGTGCAACCTATCCGGAGACAGGTCAAGCCTACAAAGGGACATGGATCAGCACCAGGGGAACAGAATTGCAGGGTACAGTGAGCGTGTTACAGGCACCAGCGAAGACACTCGCACAGGAAAAGGTGACAATATTGGGATGGAATGAGGTGCCTCATTACACAGTGGTGGGTGTAAATCCATTTACATCTTCAACCAATACATTTTCCCAATAGGGGTGCCCACAGGAATTTTGAGTGTGTCCTGTCCTAGCAGTAACTGAGGAGCCTGAAGAGGAGCAAGAGGTGGCAGATTGAATAGGGCGGAGGGACTATTTCTTTCTAATAGATACTGGAGCTTCTAGATCCCGCATTAAGGAAGAGGGGTTCTGATTATCCAACAAGAAATTGGACATGTAAGGGGACCATCCAAGAGGTTCCTCTGACAAAAAATGTACCACTGGCAATAGGGACGCAGCATATTGTAGCACCATTACTGTATTCAAAAGACACACCCATTAATATAGTAAGAAGAGATTTATTAAGCAAATTGAATGCCACAATTTAGTTTTCATAGGAAGGGATGGTGTGCCCCACACCTAGGATCCAGCTAGGGTGGCAGTGTTAATACAAGCATACTATGCACACAGCACATTGAGAGGGATACCCACAAACACACAGATGTTCTTGTATGGGGTACAGAGCTAGGATGGGTCCCAGGGATACAATGGAAGGACTTTCGACTGTCAAATGAGTTCCTGTTCAGACCACAGTGCCCCTTAACCATCACTTCACACACACACACACACACACACACACACACACACACACACACACACACACACACTCACTCACTCACTCTGCTATACATGGAGGAAAAACTAGTAGGAAAGTGCATGTTTATACTGGTTGTTATAGATGATAATAAAATGGAGTGGTGATCGACACTGTGCATCGATCCCACACTTGCACTGGCAGGAGTGACAGACACAGAGTTGTCTGCTACACTAGGTGTAGAGGAAGGCGAGATAGTGTTTCAGCTGAGCATACCCTGTCCAGTACAGATAAAAAAAAGAACAGTGCCCCAGATGAGACAATTGGTGAAAAAGAGACAAAATACATGCAGGAGGATTTGGAGAAAGTCCCCAAGAATTTAAGGACTATGAGGCCCCATGAAGAGGGAATATTGAAAGGGGAGGGGGCAGTTCACATTAAGATAAAGAAAGGAGCACTGCTACCACGAGTGAAGCAATAACTCCACATTGAGAAGCAGATAATGGCATATATGAGACTCTGCATGCCTTATGACAGCAAGGTATAATTCAGGAATCTACATTACCATGCATACTGCAATCTATCTGAATAAAAATATCCAAGGGTGGGGTGTGGAGATTCATACAAGATCTCTGCCCTCTTAACATTATCAAAGTAGAATATCCATTAGCTCCAAACCCTGCAACAATATTCTGCAGCATTCCAAGAGAGGCAAGCTACTTCACAGTAGTGGATTTGAAGAATGCTTTCTGCTCCAGCGCCCTGTATCCTGACTCCAGTTATCTCACGGACTTTACGTATCACGGGATGAGATTTGTACACACAACAATGCCTCAAGAGTACTATGAGGGACCCAGCATATTTAAGAGGGGAATACCAATGGATTTGAGCAATCTGCAAGTAGCAAGTACAGTGATCCAATACATGGATGAACTTTTAGTGTGCAGCACAACTGAAGATGAGTACATGAAGGATTATGTGACACTATTAATGATACTGGCTGACAAGAGGTACAAAGTGGACAAAGAGAAATTGCAATATTGTCAAAAATAAGTTGTTTACTTGGGGCAGATTGTGTGAGAAGATTGGGGAAAAATAACACCAGAAAGGGTTGAAGCAATAGAAGCAATACATACAACACCCCGACCTAAGACAGTGAAAGAAATGCAACAGTTCCTGGGTCTATGTGATTATCACAGAGCTTGGGTTTTCGATTATTCCACATACACCGGGCCCCTCCTCCAAGTGCTGAAGAAAGCTCGGAAAAATAAAAACAACATAAAATGGACAGATGAGATCAATAAACATTTTGACGAGTTCAAACAAGAACTGGCACATGCACCAGTATTGGCTACATCCAATTATAAAGAGACGTTTCAATTGTTTTCTCATTCAGACAGTAAAGTAATGACAGCCGCGCTGACACAAAAGAAAAGACAGGGACACAACCCACTGATGCTGGGTCACTTTCCTTGTGCGCAGGCAATTGCTCTTGCTGCTTTCGCAATTGAGAAAGCATCAACAATAATGATGGGATGCCCAGTAATTTTGCACGTAGAACATGCATTGTTTACAATACTAGAGCGGTCTAAATCAAAATTGACAACTCTAAGAGCATCAGGATATGAGATTATACTAACAAACCCTGCAATAGAAATGATGAGGTGCTGGATGGTAAAACCAGCAGAATTAATTGCAGAACCAATAGAGGAGGGAGATTACACACATGATTTTGTGGCATGCATGGACAGGAATGAAGGGAACCCCCTGGTGAAAGCGGAAATAATTGAGGGGAGGGACATGATCTTTATTGATGGGAGCGCAAGTATCAACCCATATTCGGGACACAGGCATTCTGGTTCAGCAGTAGTGGGACACAAACATGGAATGCATAAGGAAGAATAATTGATAGTGTTCTCCCAAACATGACTGCCAGTGCACTGCTCCGCACAAGCGGCAGAATTGGTGGCAATATTTGAGGCACTAAACATGTTTGAAGGGCATGCAGCTAATATATTTTTGGACTCCTCATACGTAATGTCCACTGTACATCTGGGACTAGTGAGGTGGGAAAGGAGAGAATTCAAGAGAAGTGATGGCAAACCAGTACAACCTGCAGCACTTTTGAGTGAATTATTGGAAATGCTGCCACTCCCAGTATAATTGGGTATAATTGGAAATAATAAAGTGCAAGGCCCATACAGTGGGGCATGATTTATTTTCACTGGGTAAAGAAAGAGCAGACAGAGCAGCGAAAGAAGCAGCATAGCTGCCAGAAGAGACACATGTGCTGCTCCTTGGTGAAAAGGAGAAAATACAACTCGTAGCATTGATGAAAGCATCTAAAGAACAACATGCACTGCCAGAAGTTTCAATGCAACACTGATAGTGCAGATAATAGAATTACAGGGAGAAGCACCAAATGATGAAAAAGAGCTGTGGAGGAAACAAGGGTGCTCTCTGTCTCCAACCAATTTAATTTGGTGGCAAGACAGAACAGGCAAAGTGGTAATGCCAAAAAAAGCTGTTGAAAGTGGCCCTGGTACAGCTTCACTACCCTGCCCACATATCGAAAGAGGATGTGGTTGCTGGAACAATTGAGGACTGGTTTGTGCCAAAATTATACGAATGTGTGTCTGAATTTGTGCATAATTGTATGATTTGTCAGAAATGTCTATCAGGTCACACTTTGAGAGTGGTATGGGGAACATTACCGCAACTAGAAAGGGCCATACATCACTTGCATATGGACTATGTCAATATGCAAGACAGATGTACCTCTTATAAATACATGCTTACTGTGGTGTGTCTGTTTTCACATTCGCTTGAGCTGGTCCCTGTACCTGTAATTATGCCCCCTCAATGGCAGTGTTTTTGGTGAGGGAGGTATTTCTGAGGTGGGGGATCCCAGATAAAATTCGCTCTGATAATGGTCAGCATTTTGTGAATTATTTGATTAGGGAAATAAGTGCCCTTCTGGGAATACAGCACAAATTATGCACCATTTACCGCCTGCAAGCCAACGGTGTGGCTGAGAGAATGTATGGCTTACTAAAGGAGCACTTTGGTAAGCTAATACAGACGTTTGGTAATTCTTGGTTGCACTGCTTACCTCTTGCACTCTTTTTTTTGTTGCAAAATTCACCTGGAGGAGATCATCATCTCATCCACATGAAATTGTTACCAGCCGGAGAATGCATGCACCTATATCACTGGCTTGTACAATTTCTGATGCTAACTCTTCTTCTAACATATTTGGGGAGAAATTTCAAATGTACCTCACAGAACTTGCAAGATTGCTTGCATATATAACCCAACATACAAATCCAAAGGTTCGGAGAGATCAAGCAGGCGAGAAGGGAAGGGAATTCCTGCAAGCACCACTTCTCTACCCTGGGGACAAGGTGTTCATAAAGAACAATGCCAGGAAGTGGAAGGAAGAAAGATTCATGGGACCACACACTGTGCCATACTCAACTCCAAATGCTGTAAAGATCGAAGGGCGCGGATGATGGGGTCATTTCACAAACATGCGCAGGGACAAGAGCACTGGCTGCGCCAGAGAAGAGGGGCCGAGCGCAAGGTGCTGGGAAGTATACATCAGCTTTCATTAACTTTTTTCTCAGAAATAAGGTTCTATAGAAGACCAACAAGTGAAGGAAGAGAGGGCGATGTGCAGAACAATATTTTTATAAACAGATGGCACAACACATCTGTTTTATGGTGTGTGTAAATATTAACATGAATTAGTATAAGATTAATATTATTATTATGCTTTTTATTTAAAGAGAAAACTGATATACGTTCAACCATTGGTGTGAAGAGAGAAAACATTAATTTGTTAAATGAAAAAGAATTCCATCACAGCACTGAAAAAGGGCAGGTTATATCATCCGGGAACCTCTGGTACGATGAAATGTTAAGTGTGGAAAGAGAAAGGGTGAACAGTACATGCTACGTCTGCTCCCTCATCTCACACGTAATAGTGGAACGCAAGCTTTTCCTGCCTCAGGCTGTAGAATATGAGGGTAAAGTATGCCTAATGCAACTGTCCCTCTGTAAAACTAGGGGTCTCTTTCAAGGAACAAGTGTGTCTGTCCAATGGATGGATGAAGGGGAAGAGATGTATACCGATGATCAGGTGCAAATTGACAGGATGGCAGAAAACAGATAAACCAAAAATGTGTTAGTAGAATATATAACAGAAGGCTCTAAAAGGGGGAGCAGAGTATCAGTGAACACAAACGACTGTAGTGTATAGACGAAGAAGGTTGCAGTATTCCCTGGTGTCATACAAGAACATTAATGAGAATACAAGTAGCAGTCTGGTGATCTTAAGGCCCTTGCAACATGCATTTGCAATGGATGGGATTACACCAGGATAATTCTGAATCCAAATAACCGGGAAATCTCAAGCAGATTGCAAGTCACTGTTTTATTCATAATTATCTAAAACAGGGAGGTTACAACGAACATCAACGGACGTACTCTCAGTCTCTCAATTATTTCCACAAAAAATACAATTCTTATACTAGATTATGCGTAATACTACGTGGCAATGGTGAAAAACCTATCAAGGGTCGGAATTGGTTAAGGGAAACATCTATATATACAATCATATAGGAGCTAGGATTATTATTGGCTGTCCTTTATCAGGTGCACAACTTATGTCTACCTCTTCAAACATGTCATTTATGAAGAACTAGTTACACCACGTTTCATTGGTCTTCTAAGCCATAAGGTCCTTCTTTATACGGACTAATACAATTGTCTGGCACACTTGTGCCATGTCTGGAACATTTGGTTAATTTAGCAGCATCGAAGCCCAGACCCAGATGCAAGGAGATAGGACATGAAGCTATATTATCACCAAATTAGCCTAGCATCTCTCATCACCCATGCCTTCTGCCATACAATTGTCTTTGTACTTGGCCTTGCAGAGTATTCTCACTTTGGGAATGCACAGAAGTAAGTGTACTTGGTATTGTGTCTGGAACTCAAAGTTTGAACTCTCTTTGCATCCTTGGCTCACGTGACAAGAAACTACAATGTGGTCCATTCTGCAGCTTTTAAATGCTTCAAATGAATTCAAACTTGGCATCCTTTGTGTTCTTTCTTGCACCTTAATGTGAGAGCACTCATCCTCTGCACACTCGTTCTTCTTTAGAATAGATACCTGACATGCAACACAGCTTTTCATTCCCCTTTCTTGGTTTCTGGCTTATTTATATCATGATACCAATGTCCAGTTTGTGCACAATGGCAGCTTCACCTGCATTCTAATCACTACTCATAGCTAGCCTATACAATGACTTGATCTACCTTGCATTTCAGCATCTGTACATTTATTGAACTACTATTTTCGATAGCACTTTGTTAATGTGTAATCATCTTTTCCACTTTGATAATTCACTTGATTCTTTACTTTTTCATTTGTCTTCTAGATCCATACACCGTCTTCATTCAGTATCTCGGGACATCGTTCACACTTTCTTATTACATCTTCAGTTCATTTTCTTAGCTCTTTTTCATATTCCTTCAGGGAGTTCCTCCTCTAGGTTATCTTCAACTCGAGGATACATTTATAAGGTTGTCTTAATGGATATCTTCTTTCAAATACTCGCTGTGATATTGGCACGATAGCTGGTGTCAGACAAGGCACGGTTTCATGTCTCCAATACAGACGTGGTAAGGGGGTGGGATCTTCTGCGGATGTCTACATCTGCTCCTCTACATTTTCCTCCTTCATTTTTCCTGCTTCGTTGTATCTTCTCTTGAAGAAGGCTTTATTGGGTATCCATATCTTTGTCACCCCCATCAGGGTGCCCACATTTCTAATGTGTTCATCCACACTCCAGGCCATGTTACTGCCCTTTCCATCTGGGGTACAGAAGACCCAATGTCCCACATAGTTTGTATGATCCTTTGAATACCAGAATTTTGTTCCTTCAGGTACCACAATACTTGCTTTTATGTAGTCTCTGATGGTACTATCGGTCGGCACATTGACTTCTGGTTTACCCTTTGTGTCAATCATGATCCTCGTTCCCACTGCTTTCTTTTCCGTTTTCTGGCATTGTCCAAGTATTATCCTTATCATACAGAACCCAAATATTATTATCACCAATATTGTTCCAAGGAAATTGAATAAGTGTGCCATCCAATACAGAATCCATGGGAACCAGAGTGAAAACCAACTGTCATCTTGAATGGCGTCTGTCTCATCCACCATTTTTACGTGTAGATCTGTCAACATCGATATGGTATCCTTCATAGTCCTGTTCTCACCATCATGAGATGTTATGAATGTACAACATGATGGCCCGATCTTGGTGCAAACACCTCCTTCCATTGCTTTAATCATGTCAAGGACATATCTATTCTGGATGGTCATCAACCTTATAGCCCTCAGCTCTTCTTTTCTGGTGTCCGTTTATAGTGGCATTGATTGTTTACATCAGCTCCCACCTGGTGATCTGTAGCCGTTTGGCATTCACCGATGTTTGAAGTCCAGGCATGAACATAGATGTGAACATCACTGCAGTCCTGCTTAACAGTTTGTGTTATTCAGGAATTTCGCCGTTAGTGTTTCTTTTTTAGAAATAATTCCCTCTCTTCATTCACCAGAGTTCTAGTGACCTTCTATTTCTCATGTGCTCGTCCGCTTTTGAAAATCCTTCAATCTTCAGGTCACTATGGGAAACAAGTGTAGAAGCATGCGCCTTTCCTCTACGGTTTCCTACTGGAAAAGGTGGAAGGTATGATGAAAGATGCACACAAATAACAGCATCAGAATACCGCTCTTTACGAATGAGTCTTCAGGAGTCTTCTTATGACAGGACCATTTCATTTTTTGGATCATAATGAAAGGTCTGAATATTAACGTTTCTCCTAACAAGAGCTGGGCATGACTGGAGTATAAGCACAAAAATAGCAACTACAAGCTGATGTGTGTCAATGTCAATGGGTATCATAGATTATCCTTGCAATCCTAAAAACGAATATGGGTATTGATTTCTTATGACTGAGGTTTAGGCATAGTACTGATGCAGTTTTATTTTTTCAAAGAATTTCTAACAAGTATGTTTTTTAGCCTCTGGAATTCTCTGCAAGTCCATGCACTTCCTGCTAAAAAATTTAAGGAGTGTCCACTGAATTCCAGTCCAAAAGAAATATGTGCTAACCGCACAGTGGTTTATCGTCCTTCGTCTTGGTAATCAACCAAGTCTGCACAAGTAGAAATTCTTCTTCTTGTCTTGCTTCTTGGTCAACGGGTGCTGGAAGGAGGGTCTCACTTTTGTAGATTTTTACGTCTCATAAATGTAGCCAAGATCTTCTTCCAATTACCCTATTTGCACTGGGGGAATCTTCTCCTACACAGAAAGGACCATTAAATCTCGGTTCGTGCCATATATAGGTGAAGTTCTTGATTAGGATCTGATCTCCAACATACAACTTTGGTGGTGGAAATAATTCATTTGGGTTGGTTACTTGGCCGTCGTCTTCCCTGTTCCTTGATCCCTCCCTCCACTGCTTGACTTGATCTGCAATGAAAGAGACACTGGTAGTTATACATGTCAACTATTCGTGCATTTCATTACCGAGAGTCTGTGTTACACTGTGGACATCACTCCTGACTCTAAAAGGGGACGTAAGAGGCATCCTCATGCAACGCCTTGTCACTAACTCATGGGGTGTAACATGATGTTCTGAACCAGGCTGATTTCGAAGGGCAGATATAGGGCATTTGTAAATATAAATATATAATATATAATAATATATAAATAACAATTACAAACAATTATAAATTATATAAGGCTAAGGGTATGCAGTACAGCGATGATCCCTTTTTCAAAGTTAATCTGATCTTTGCAATCCTCTCTTTTAGGAGGTGGTGTCTCACAAATCCTGTTTGCTTGTGGATGATAGGCAGAAGAAATTATCGGACCTCAGTACTTCGCACCTACCCCATCTTGTAACTACTTTGCGCACTAATAACTTTGCTGTGCAGTGGCATCAGGGTGTGAACATCGAACGGCTTCAGATATCTGTATCCATTACATGTCTGCAGCATATCAGCATATTCAATATGCAAATGCTGAAACTGACCATTCAGACAGGGTATTACTCATCTGATTGCTCTCAGTGTATGCTTGGCTGTAAACTTCGGACATACAATGCAATTCACAATGAACTGTGCAACGTGTTCTAATAGACTGGGTACACACCAGTCTTCTGCAATGGTAGCAGCAAGAATTTCTCTGGTTATATGCATGAGATAATGCGTGAGCGTGACTTTCAAAAATGCTGGTGGCATCACCGGCTTTCCAGTGCTGTCCTGTCTCCATAATGCTTCTGTGGGGGACAAAGAACACCATGTATGTTTCCAAAGCTCCTGCTCTTCTTCTGGGTCTCTACCCTGAATCTCAATTAATTGTGTAATTGACAGCATATTAAACCCTTCTCGTACTAGCATGCTTCTATTCAATACTTCATTGACATTCTCAGTATCAAAACTCAAATTTCTGCAAAATATACAACCCTTTTGCCTTCCAAATCTGCTGCTTTGTTTCCGCTCAAGATGAAGTCTGTTCGTTTAGCGTGCGCTACACATTTTATGAGAGTGTAGCGCCTTAATGAGCCTGTCCAATCACTTCCTGTCCTCTGTATTTTTTGAGCACAACAATAAGCCGTACCAATTCAGCCGCTTGTGCTGAAAAATGAGCCGGTAGTCTTGCACTCGCCACTACCTCAAATTCACTGTTTAATCTGTGTCTTACAACTGCGGATCCTGAATGCCTCTCCCCACTATTTTGGTCAATTTTCAAGAACAATCAATAAAGAGAATTCCCCCCCCTGCTAGAGCATTTTCTTTCACACAGGTTATATCATCATGAGATTCAACATACTTTGAGCAGTCATGCACATGATCACCTTCTTCTACAGGTATAGCTTCAAACGTGGCTGGATTCACTATTTGACACCCCACTACTTTAATCGCTGGATTAGAAATCATCCCCTCATATGCAGATGTTCTTTGTGATGTCAATGTACCCTTTGAGGTTCTCTAAAATGGCAAATAAGGCATGCTCCACATAGAGAGTCATGGAACAGCCCATGGTGATAAATGTGGATTTCTCAATTGCAAATGCGGCAGCAGCCAAAGATTGTTCGCATGGAAAATGTCCTCTATTAACTGGATCTAGAATTCCACTGTGCTACCTCAGAGGTTTATACCCTAGCGTTGTTCTTTGTGTGAGTGCTGCTGTCATTACTGACCCAATGGTGTATGAAAACAAATAAAATTCCTCACTATAATTGGAAATTCCTAAAACTGGAGCTGTACAAATTGCTCTTTTTAATTTCTCGAATACTTCCTCCATTTCTTCAATCCATTGTATCTTTTCCTGACCAACTTGTGCTTTATTAAGTGCTTGCAAAAGCGGTTTTGTATATTTGCTATAGTCGAACACCCAGTATTGTTTAGTCTTTTTTGTCTGAATGTAAAGGAAGTAAGTTCTTGTGAGTCTTTGCGTAACAGGATCGAGAAAAACACATTTTTCAAATTGATCACAGTGAAATAATTAGCTTCAACTGGAATACTACACAATATTGTCGTGGGATTTGGAACTAATGGAAACTCAGCTTCTACAATCTGATTAAGAGGCCGCAAGTCCTGGATAAATCTCCACAATCCTCCTTTTGATTTTTTTATTGGATACACTGCTGTATTGCTTGGGGATTCCGATGGCACTAGGATTCCCTGATTCATCAGTGCTGATATAGTCTTAAATATGTCTTCATCAGCTTCTCGAGACATAGGGCACTGCTTTGGTCATGGTTGGTCAAATTGCTCCTGGATTGAGTTTTATTTTAATCTCTCCTATTCCCTTCAATAGGCCTACATCATATGGGCCTGTAGGCCAAAGGACACTTGGCACCTTTTCTAGGTCTTCCTGAAAGAGCGCTGGCCATTGTCACACTAGCGCATTTGCTGTAGGACTTCCCTTTTCTTGATCCCTTTTCTCTGATATGCCAGTCAATCTGTAGCCTTCCTCAAGAGCTATCACTGTCTCTTGTCAATAATTCCCATTCTGTAGCAAACTTTGACAATTTCTTCTGAACTAACTTGGCTTCCTCAATCTTCCTAGACTCATTTTTCTTTTTGTTCTTCTCTTGTAATGACTGACAATGATGCACAATAGTTAATTCTATCTTCGCCCATGGCTTTGCTTTCATTCATACTTGTTTTTTCATTTCTCTCTGTACCTGTTCTGGCAATCCCTGTCATAAAATATTATAAAATAATGCCACTGTTTTTTCCCACGGTTCACGTGTTTCAAGTTGCCATCTCTGGTGAATATCCTGAATATAGTCAATAGGGGCCTCATCTTCTTTCATTTTATGTGTCATGATTGCACTCATATCTGATGTATCAGGATACTGTACCCTGAGAGCCCTCCAAACATCTGCTCTGCAACTATTAAATGGCGCTTCATCATGCGCTATGCTTTGTGCTGTCACACCTGCATATCCCTCTCGTCACTAAATGTCGTAAGCTCTCTCTCCAGGAATAGCTGCAAGGAGAACTTTTATGTCTCCTATGGCCAGCGTATTTCCCCCAGTCATTTCCTCTAATTCATATATTCATTTACCATCCAATACTGATGTAGTCTCTCCTCTTGACTCCCAGGCTCTCTGCAATGCCCTGGCCTCTCACTTTATCTGAAAAAACCCAGGACATCCTGTCCACCCTCTCCTCCCCTCCCTCTCCTATTCCCTCTGAGTCTGTGCTAGCTGACCGCCCCCTTCACCACCCCTCCACCCTTCTTGTCCTTTCCTCTTTTCTCCCCTGCTGAGGTTGCTAGACAAGTCCGATCTACGAATGCCTCATCAAAACAGGTTCATCCCTGTTCCTCGAAAACAATCAAGGACGACATTGACACCATTGCTCCGGCCCATGCTGATTTTTGGACCACTACTTTGCCTCAGCATCCTTCCCCTCCCCTCTGAAGCACTCCCTTGTGCATCCTCTCCTCAAGAAACCCACAGCTGATCCTTCCTGTCCTGCTAACTATCACCCAATTTCCATTACTCCCTTTCTGGGCAAACTCCTGGAAAAGCTGGCCATCTCTCAGCTTAACCTACATTCCGATTCTGTTGGCTGTCTCCATGACCATCAGTCTGGCTTCAGAGCTGCCAGAAGCACGGAAACTGCTCTCCTGAACATCCATGAAGATCTGCTCTCCAACCTTGACTCCAATGTTCCCTCTGTCCTCATCCTACTTGATCTCTCTTCTGTCTTCGACACAGTCAACCATACCATCCTGCTCAACCATCTCCATGATAACCTGGGTATCACTGATCAGGCTCTGGCCTGGCTAACCTCTTTCCTCTCTGATCGACCCTCCCAGGTCCAACTTGGGCCCTTCCTATCATCTATCTTTCTCTCTACCTGTGGTGTTGCCCATGGGTCTAACCTCACGCCCTGGCTTTTTAATCAATACCTGGCAACTCTCGCCCACAGCATTGCCATTTCCTGCTCAAATTTCCAGTGCTATGCTGACGACACTCAACTCATTTTCAGGCTGCACTCGGCCACCTCCTCTCCCTCTCTAATCTCTGATTGCTTTACTGCCATTCAAGATTGGTGTGCCACCAATGATCTTTGTCTGAATGCCAGCAAAATAGAGATCCTTCTCATCAACACACCTTCACCATCCTTTCCCCTCATTCTCTGGCCAGCCTCCCTTGGCCTTCCACCTACCCCTACCTGTAGGGCTAAGAACCTTGGGTCATCTTTGACTCCATACTTTCCTTCTCTGCCGATATCTCTGAGGTCTCTAAAAAGTCAAACTTCCTACTGCACCTCCTCAGAGGTACTCTGCTTTTCCTCTCCTTCCCCCAGAAGCTCACTGTCTCCAAAGCTCTGGTTCTCTCTAGGTTGGACTATTCTAACAGCCTATTTCTAAAACTACCTGCCTCTACTCCCCGCCCTCTGCAACTAATCCAGAACAGGACTGCAAGACTTGTCCTTGGCCTCAACCCTTGGGATTGCATCTCTCCAGCTCTGAAATCTCTCCATTGGCTCCCAGTGGATCCAAGCATTACATTCAAAACCCTCTGCATTATCCACAAGGCTTACTGGGGCATGGGTCCAAAATCTCCCTCTGCAAATACCTCCCCTCGCGAGCTCTTCGCTCCTCTACCTCTAACTCCCTCAGGGTCAGTTGTTTTTCAAAGTATCGAGCAGGGGGTAGATCTCTGTCCTCAGCTGGGGCCTCCCTCTGGAATAGCCTCCCTGCCACTCTAGAATGTGAGGAGAACCATCTCTGGTTCCAGAAGCACCTTAAGACTCTCCTCTTTGCTTCTGCCTTCGCTCCCCTTCTCCCCTGCTGCTCTGTTCTCTTGGCACTGTGCACCAGGCCACCCTCTGTCCCCTGGGCCCAGGTACCTGCTCACCCTGCCACCCTCCTGTACTGCCTCCTGGCCACCCCTCACACTGGGCTCTGTATCTGTACCCATACAGTCCCCCATACCCTCATTTCTTCTTTGGCTGCACTTATCAGACTTACCCAGTCTGCTGCCGTAAACACAGCACTTGCCACTTGCTGGCTTCACTACCACTGTTTATTGCCTCAATTATCGATCTATTTATTTTTATTTATTACTGTTTATCTGTTTTTCCTCTGCCCCGCACTCTCCACTCTCCCCCTTGCATGCACTTTTCCCCTTTCCCTTTCTCATGCACTTGCGTGTTCTGAATGTCACTGGGCCTAGTAAGATTGTTGTTTTCTCCACTGTTCCCTTCCCTTGCCTTGTCGCGCTCTGAACCACATGTGTATGAGTGCGATACAAATAAAATATCATATCATATCATATCGGGGAAGTTCAGGATATGGTATGGGATCTGGTATTCTTTCCTTAGGATGTTCCAGATCTGACCATTTTACATCTTTATCCCTCTGTTGACTTTCGAGGCAAATGCATGCGCCCTCTCCCTCTATCGCATGGCCAGGCTATCTTTCTTTGTCTGACATTGCTAGACCCCAACTAGTGTGACTATCATCCTCCTCTTCACTATCTAAATTTAATCTACACAAAGACAACACTCTGTGTTCACGACTAAACATGTTTTCTCCCTCATCCCGTGGTTTAGGTATCAGGGATCGGTTGCCGCTCACTCGAGTCCCATACACTCTGTCCCATTTATTCTCAAAATCTTTGACAGGGTAGCCTATCTCCAAATACAACAACATTTGGAAGACAACAACCTCCTAGGCCTGAGACAATCCGGCTTTAGACCAAGGCACGGGACTGAAACTGCCCTCTTGGATCTAAAAATCCAAATGGATGACGCCAAAGACAAGGGCAAACTGGCCATCTTGCTCTTGTTGGATCTCTCTGCTGCCTTTGATCTGGTTGACCACCAGATCCTCACCCAACACCTCTCCTCGGCTGCTGCATTCTCTCAGAATGCCACTAAGTGGATCCAGTCATTTCTGTCTGACAGGTTGACTAGAGTCTTCGCCCCCACTGCGGCTGCGGATCCCATCCCTATCACATGTGTAGTGCCCCAAGGCTCTTGCATTTCTCCCACACTTTACAACATCTTCACAAAGCTCCTATTTGACCGTCTTGAAGATCTGGGTGTCAGCTACACTAAGTATGCAGACGACACCCAGGTCCTCATTACGCTCACTGGCAGCTATGAAGAAGATGCTGCAAAGCTTGACGATATCTACTTAGAAATCCAAGCCTAGATGGCTACACACAGTCTTTGCCTAAACAACGATAAGACAGAACTGCTTATCGTAGGCTCCCAGGCTCGCCTCAACAAACTGGACCAAAGATACCAATCCTTTACCATCAATGGCAACATCATAAAAGCATCCAAAGAGGTCAAAACACTAGGTGTATACCTCGACTCTACCTTGTCATTAAAGAAACAAATAAACTCTACCATCTCAGCTACCTCATACACCAATAAACTGATAAATGCCTGTAGGCCTTTTCTCTCCACCTCCAGTTGCCTCACTCTATCTAGAGCGCTAATATTGTCTAAATTAGACTATTGCAACACACTCTACCTAGGCACTACCACTAAAAACTTGAACAGGCTCCAGATCCTGCAAAATAATGCACTAAGATGTGCCCTCAACCTCCCGCGCAACGCGCACATATCCATGGTGAGCAAAGAAGTCCTCTGGCTCCCGATCCGTGACAGAATTAAGCTAAGAACCATGGTCATCACCCACAAGTGTCTGTCTCGTACTGCCCCACGTTACCTTTCAGACACATTCTCTAGACACTGCCCCACTAGACCCACCAGAACTCCTCACCTGCACCAACTAAAGATCCCGAACTATAACCTAAAAATAGCAGGGGGCTCCAGTTTCCCAGTGCTCGCAGCACAATGTTGGAACACCCTCCCTCCCACAATTAGAGCGGAAACCGCGTTCTGGCCATTCAGAGCCATGGTAAAATCATGGCTACTAGCCTGAACATCTAGACTCTCCCCGACATGACCGGCTAGCCGCCGCTCTCCACCTGCAGTAATATTTACTCTTCTACAGCCTAAGCAGGACCAATCTGTAACCGGTCGTCATTCGCCACTGTAACTGTGCTATTCTCTGTACACTATACTCTCAGTATATTCTATGCTTGTATGTAACTCTCAGAGCCTTGACTAATGTATGCTCTGTCTGCTGTATTATGATGTAACTGTGATATTCTCTGTACACTATACTCTCGGTATATACTATGCTTGTATGTAACTCTCAGAGCCTTGACTAGTGTATGCTCTGTCTGCTGTATTAAGATGTTCGATATGTAACTCTGTTGTAACGATATGTAACTCTGCTGCGCACATGATTATGCGCCCAGATACCTGAGGGTTCGGACGCCGTTATAAATAAACAAACTAAACTAAACTAAACTGCCTTATTTGCTGATATATCTTATCAATCCTTTCTCCAATACTGTCTGCATTGTGTCTTTCCTCTTCCTGTACTACTTTAGGTGTTCCTTACCTTTTTTCTCTCATTAGGAGACCATCACTTATCATGTTACATTGCCTCTGTATTTCATCGCTTGGATTTATTTGCTCTTTAAGAATGAGACTGGCATCCAGACCTCACTGCCTTCTATTCTGGTTTATTTCTTAGTCCACTTTCCTTCGCTTTCTCGCATGCCTTCTTGCCCTATCTTCTTCTTGCCTTCATACTTCCCTTCTCACTTCCTGTCTTTGTTCTTCTTCTTCTCTCCTTCTCTGTAATCCTTTTTCCTTCACTTTATGTGCTTCTTGTTCCTCTCTCTTTCTTTCTCTACTATCCCATTCTTCTATCTCTTTCTTCCTAGTATCGTACTTCCTTTGTTCCTCTACCTGCTTTTGGTCTTTTTCTTGTTCTTCTATATATCTGTTCCTGTCGTTTCTTGCTTTTCTTCCTTGTTCATCCTCCCTCAACCTCTTTTCTCATTCCCTATCCTTCTTTTCTTGCTCCTCCTTGTCTACTCTTTGCCTAACTTCTTCAATACTTTTCCTATCTAACTGGAGTAAAATCAGTCCTCCCACGTATTCGTTCTTTATGAGCGTTACCTCATCAGCCCTATCCTTGTCTCCTTTCCATCTCTTAATTTCTCTGGCTATATCTGCCGATATATTTGATCTCTCACCGCTTTCTTCTTTATCTAGTATGAACTTACATGCATCTTCCTTCCTTTTGCTCTCTTCAGGACTATCATCACTACTGTAAGCCGGGGGTTTATATGTTGGCTTACTCTGCCCTGCAGTTGATTTATATTCCTTTAAAAGATGAACTCCTATCGCCTCTGAATCTACACTCTTAATCTCGGATGATGTAAGAGGAGCTGAGGGCTCAGTGCCCTCCTCTTTATACTGATTAAGCATCCACTCCTCCTGAACCCGATCTTCTTTCTCCTCTCGGCCTATTTTCCAAAGTTCTAAAACTGCCAGTCTTTTCTCGAATTTCTTTCCCGTGTATGCAGCGTGCACATATGTGGTCATGTGTTGTAATGCTGATCCCACTTGTGGCCATGGCATGAACATTTTATCAGCTGTGCCCTTTACACATTCTGCACTGTACTGTTTGAGCTTGGGCGCATGTCTTGGTAATGTTTTACAAAGATGCACGAAAGGAGCGTCCTCCAAAATGACCAGTCTCAATTGACTGTTGATACTTTCCAGATTGTGAGTAAATCTCTTTCTATCTCAAAGTCTATTGTTTAACACTTTTAATCTCTCAACAACAAATATGAGCACCACCATCAATCTCTGCTCAATCCTCATTTTTCCAACAACCTCTCTGCCTTCTGATTGGCGCCAATCGTTTACTACACTTTAACTCAAAACAACATCACTTCAAACCTTCACAGCTTATTACCTCTCGAGACTTCATACATCAAATAATGCTTAAAATAATAACTTAATACACATTAATAACTTTTGTGATCACCTTCCCTTTTTTCCTATAATCATTTGTAGTAAGAGGTATTCTCTACTTTCCTCCACTTATCTTACCCTGTATGGGGTTTAAGATGTCACCTTGCACAGTCCTGACTGTGCGTATTCTCTTTCGTAATATTCTGATTGAAATTTGAGACAACTTCTTCTATCTCCCTTGAAATAGGATTACTTAGGCTTTCCTTTATCTACACAACATTTCCTGTTACCCAAAAATATCACAATCCCATCCCTTTATATTGCCATTTCCTTACATCCGTTAATCAACTCAAGGCCTTCGGCATCGACTCCTCCTCCAATCCGACCACTTTGCTTTCTGTCTGCGGAGCACCTGAGGAAACCGAGCAGGGGTTTCTTCAAAGAGGGACCTGCCCACTGCCTCAGTTCTTCTTGCAAGATTATTTCTATCGGCCGCTCTCCACAGGAAACTCCACGATGTTCCAGCTAATGGCAGAGGGTGCCCCATCGTCCAAAGCTCTGAAACCATTCTCTGCTATCACGTGAGTTTAAGGCCCTTGGAAGGTGCATTTGCAATGGATGGCATTACACCAGAATAATTCTGAGTCCAAATAACCAGACAAACTCAAGAAGATGGTACGTCAATGTTTTATTAACAATGATCAAAAAAAGGAAGGTTACAACAAACATCAATGGATGTACGCTCAGTCTCTCAATTATTTTCCACAAAAATACAATTCTTATACTTCATTATGCGTCAGAGTGTTGTCATACTACATGGCAATAATGAAAAAGCAATCAAGCATCAGGATTGGATAAGGGAAACATCTAGATATACAATCATGTAGGAGCTAGGATTTTTTTTGGCTGTCCTTTATCAGGTGGGAAACTCATGCCTACCTCTTAAAACAGGTAATTTATGAAGAAATAGGTACACCATGTTTCATTGGTCTTCTAAGCTATAAGGTCCTCGATTATACAGACAAATACAGTTGGCTGGCATGCTTCTGCCATGTCTGGAACATTCAGTTTATTTAGCAGCATGTAAGCCCAGACCCAGGTGCCGGAAGATAGGACATGAACCTACCTTGTCACCCAATTAGCTGAGCATCTCTCATCAACCATGCCTTCTGCCATGAAATTGTGTTTGTCTTGGCCCTGCAGAGTATTCTCGTCCTTGGAATGCACGGGAATGAGGGCACTCACTATCGTGTCTGGTACTCCAAGTTCGAACTCTATTTCCATCCTTGGCTCACATGACAAAAGACCACGATTTGGTCCATTCTACAGCTTTTAAATGCTTAAATGCTTTACATGAATTAAAACTTGGCATCCTTTACGTTCTTTCTTACACCTTAATGTGAGAGGATTCATCCTCCGCACACCCATTCTTCTTCAGAGTAGATAGCTGATCTCAATTTCTAAGATATTGACTTCTGGCCAGACAGCCCCTCCATGCAGCTCCACAAGCTTGTTATTCTGCTGCAACACAGTTTTTCATTCCCCTTTCTTAGTTTATGGCTGATTTATTTCATGATACCAATGTCTAGTTTCTGTACAATGGTGGCTTTGCCTGCATTCTGTTCACTAATCATAGCTAGCCCATGACTTGGTCTACCTTGCATTTCAGCGTCTGTACATTTATTGAATTTCTATTTTCTACAGCAGTTTGTTAACGTGTAATCTTCTTTTTCCACTTTCACAGTTGACTCAATTCTTTACTTTGTCATTTGTCTTCTAGGATTCATACACCGTCTTCATTCAGCATCTCAGGATGTCGTGCACACTTTCTTATGACGTCATCAGTTCATTCATTTTCTTAGCTCTTTTTCATATTCCTCCAGGAAGTTCATCCTGTAGGCTATCGTCAACTAGAGGATATATTCAGTAAGGTTGTCTCAATGGATATCTTCTTCCAAATACTCACTGCGGTATTGGCACGATAGCTGGTGTCAGACAAGGCATGGCCTCATGTCTCCAATAAAGAGGATGTAGGGGGCAGCATCTCCTGCAGATGTTTATGTCTGCTCCTCTACACTGATATGGTGGCCAAAGGGAGGTGGGAATAATGCAATGTCCATCTGGAGGTTTGGTGGGATTCGAACAAAGCATGGTGTCCAAAATAAACAATAGCTCCTAGGCAGTTTGAGGGAAATATGTGCATGAATTGATTTAGATAGGTGAAACTCATCAACCAGTTCACATCAAGAGCTTTACACAATTCCCTTTATGTTTCAGTTCCAATGGGTCCGGCTATTCCAAGGTGATGAGGACTGCAGCGCTGACACAGGGGACAGCTGTTATAATGGATCTGTGGTGAGCAGGTGGATTGAAGGCCTAGCTTCCTCCTGATTGGAGGGCGTTTGTGCGATCGCTACACTGCACAGCCCTGCCCTGGTGGTGCCCCGAAACAGCAGTAACATGGGGCTTTCGCTAAAGGTGCAGTCAACCATGCTGAAGGAAATGGTGGTGCAGCAAAACTAGCAGAAAAAAATACTAAGCAGAAAAAGAAGTGCAAACAACAATTTGTCCGAAAAGAGTGCAGAAAATGTTGTAATTCCTGCTGAGCTTCAATTGTTTTCCAAGGCAGACACTTTTTTCACATCTTTACTGTTTCCGGGTGTGCAAACTGCAGCTAATGTTAGTGGCTACAGCTGACTAGGTACACATTGCTGCAACTGGCCAATTCAACAGCAAACGGCCTAAATGCAGTAAAGGAAGAGTTGAGAGCACTGCTTTTAGTGGCACTGCTCCTTCTCACTGCCATAGAGGAAGGGGTTTACGCCAGATTTGGGAGCAGCTGTTGCACGGTAGTGGCTGATGGAGAAGCTTCAAATGGAACATTGAAAGCAGCTGTCAACGAAATACAGACACTCCAGGAAAGAATGACGTTAGTGGAGTGCAGTCACTGGACACTCTTTTCTCCTGGGTGCCTACTTGGCTCTCTGGAGTATTTAAAGTGACTGGCCCTGCGCTGGTACTAATGCTTGTCATCTTCTGCATTGGAAAAACTATTTTTAGACTCTATACTAACAAAAAGAGAGGAACATTCATACTGCCCCTGAATGTTGACGGGGTAATTGGTACACATGACCCCACTAACAAACTAACAAAGGACGAAAACATTGTTGATGAAGTTGACTAGGTCACAGCACAACCCGGATATATAGAAAATAATGAGGTCTATTGGATTTCATGTGATAAGGATGGGCCGTGGTGTGTGCTGATAGATGGATCATTGGAAGACAGGGAGGAAGATGGAGGTGATATGATTATACTAGAAAGAGTATATATAACTAAAAAGAAAACAACAGAGTGGAGATCGGGGGAGGAACAGAGTTAGTAATGATGGATCAATAAAAGGGGGGAATAATGTGGTAAAAATGCAAGTTCTGTGCGGTAAAGAGGTGCACACGCATCAGCTACAGGTGTAGCCCACTAAAAGGGGAGGGGGCTTTGTTGATAGCCACACAGTGTGTTTGCACTAAACTGGAGGATGCCTTAATTTATTGGGCCTCATTCCAAGTATGCTGGATCGGAAATAGCAGTGCTAGTCGCATCGTACCGGCACCTTTTTCTGCACTGACATACTCCGAGGCGCGATGCCAGCCACACCGTCACCGCAAGTGACCTACCATATCCGCAGGCAACACTGTGAACGGAATCTGCAACAAAATGCATCAGCCGTGCCTAAGGCACCGGAATGGTGGTAGTATGTGCACATTCAGAGTACCACATACATGGAAACACTGGCATGAATGTGCTGGTAGCAACGTGATGTCTGTGCTGGAAACACCGGCATTGCGGCCCAGGCATTTAAACAGAGTTAGGTGTGCAGAAACAGGCCACAGGTGGCCCAAATCAGCCCAGGTGGCCACCATGAGCACTGCAAAAGCACAAAAGGACCACTGCCACACCCCTTCCAACACTACCATGCTAGCAGCACCAGTAGAAGTAATGGAGCTGAAGGCCCTGCATGCAGGAATACAACTTGAAGAGGCAGAGAGGCAGAGGATTCAGCAAATGTGCAGGAGGAGAAGGAGGGCCATCATGGCCATGCAAAACAACAATGGCCAGCAGGTTGCAGCCCACAGGCAACCTGAGCCAATCCCAGATCCACAACCTGTACCGGCTAGACAGGGACACCATCACATCCATAGTGGACCTGATCCATGATGACATCATCAACCTAATCCAGATCCATACTGACATCCCCCCCTTGCTCATGGCATTGTCTGTGCTACACTTCCTTGCCACTGGCACCTAACAACACACTGTGGGTGAACTGCATGGGCTATCGCAACCCTGTTACTAGTGTGTCTTCTTTCAGGTTATTGATGCACCCCTATGGCATGTGTCAGATCACATAGGCCTACACAGAACATCTAAGCAGGCCAATGCCACAAAAATTGCATTCCATGCCCTTGCCGGCATGCCCAATGTGATTCGTGCCTTGGACTTGCATGCTCTGTCTGGCCATTTGACACACGCCAGTCAAGCCCTGGTGCTGATGATCTCCGCATTGCCAGGGTACATGGCACATCACAGTGGAGGGTGTACCTGGCTTTTGGGTGAGTGTAATTAACAAAGCATGTTGCACTGTTGAATTGGGGGGGGGCACAACTATCTGCAGTGCATGTGTGCAATGCAATGTCTGACACACAAATAGCATTCCTGAGTTGAAGGGCTTGACTGGCATGTGTCAAATAGCCAGACAGAGCATGCACAGGCATAATAACATCAAAGCTGGACTGAAACATTAAATGCACTAAAGGTACCAGAATTCATCATACCAATGTCCCAAATACCAGCAAAAACACACTGAGCACAACCCACACTACCTTCAGCACAGATTAATCATTCTCATGCAGCACAACACCCCACCTCCAGACCACTAGCGTACCACACACCATGTATCCAGGTCCCCTGCCTGTTTCAAGTGCACATACACGTGACCAGACCGGCAATAAAATAGCCTGACACATCAATGGATGGGTGATATGACCATCATAGGATATGCAAATTGAAACAAAATAAGAACACAGATTAGTGTGATTTGTGTGTGTTTTAGTGAAAGTGTCATAGGTCAAGGTGGGGGTACATTGGCCATGGAAAAGTGATTGCAAACCACATCTCCACCATGCATGTTGACAACCCATATCCCCTCTGTGTATACATCCACATCCATCAGTTTCCCAGATTCATTGATGCTCGGCAACCACTCCAATGCAGCACATACTGTACATCAAAAAGCAAGTATGCCTTCACGCATTTACTCAATCCCAAATGAATAGCAAATCTTTTTTTCACATAAAGAAACATTATGACCTGTGATGGCTCTGCCTACCCGGTATGCGGCCCCCGGCAAGGTCTGACCTGTTGGGCACACTGTCTGTGTAAGGCAGATTTCTATTTTGCAAGCCCAGAAACATGCCACCTGGTAATGGCACTGGCACACTTACACCCGGACAAGCAAAATTTGACATTTGATATTGATATTGATATATTGATATTGATATTGATATTTTATGTCTATCGCGCTCATACACAAGTGTTTCAGAGCGCGACAAGGCAAGGGAAGGGGAACAGAGGAGAAACAAAAACAACGATTTTACTAGGCCCAGTGACATTGAGAACGCGCAAATGCATGGTAGAGGGGAAGAGGGAGAAGTGCATGGAAGGGGGAACAAAAGGAGGAAAAAAAACATAAATAATAATAAATAAATTAATAAATAAAAAAGTCAACAAACAGAGGGAGTGCAGCCAGCAAGTGGCAGTGCTGGGTTTAAGGCAGCAGGCTGGGTAGGTCTGATAAGTGCAGGAAGAACAAAAAAAAGGGGTGGGGGCTGTATGGGTACAGATACAGACCACAGTGCAAGGGGTGGCCCGGAGGCAGTGAGTGCCGGTGGCAAGAGGAGCAGGTACCTGGGCCCAGAGGAAAGAGGGTGGCCAGGTGCATGGTGCCGAGGGAGAGTAGAGTCAGCAGGGGAGAGGGGGGGGGCAAAGGCAGAAACAAAGAGGAAGGTCTTGAGGTGCTTCCGGAACCGGAGATGGTCATTTGCCTGTGTCATTACATTGACTTTGAGGACTGCAGACGGAAATCCGTAAAATCACTCTGATTCAACACAAAAATGTCCATACATTGCATGGACATTAATTCCCACTGACAGTACGCAGTTAACATGCTCATCTATGACATATGCTACGTCTTCAGGAATTTGCATGCAAAAACTTGCATTGGTTAGTGAACAATATGCAGACTGTACCAACATGATACAGGCTCCACAGTGACTTTTGCCACTTTCTTTCGCTCTCATGCAGGTGATGCTGGATACCCCTTGATGCCATGGCCTATGATCCCCATGAGGCAACCACAGATCCAGCACAAGCAGGGAAATAACTGTGCTCACATCAGGACTCGTTGTACGATTCAGCAGACATTTGGCCTGTTACCGGCAAGGTTCCGCTGCCTGAGCAAATCAGCGGTGGGGTGGTGGGGCACTGATGTACAGCCCTGTGAAGGTCGTCAAGATAGTCCTGGCCTGTGCCTTGTTGCACAATATGTGTATCAGGCGCAACATACCACTGCCCACGGAAATGGAGATGCACCCATCGGATGCAGATGAACAGAATGACAGTGATGAGGAACTGCCATTGGCACATCACAGGGATGCCTTGGATGGCCGTGAGGCACGCAATGCACTGAGAAATTGACACAAACACATGGCCTAGGAAACCTAACAAACTCAGCACTGCCCATGAAATTAATCACTCAGTCACCCTAAAAATGAATGTCCAGACATGATTTCAATGCAACACCAAGTGTAATGTACATAATGGAATGAATAGCAAATGTGGAACTACATCAACTACCAAAACTATCCCTCCTCACTTCCCCTCCCCAACTATCCCTCCCACTACCCCTCCCCAACTATCCCTCCCCTCTCCCCTTTGCCAAATATCCCTCCCACTCCCCCTACCCAACTATCTCTCTACAACTCCTGTCATGTTGAAAAAGTAGTCCTTGTATAAGTCACATTCAGGAGCACATGTCTGTTGTGGGCCTATTTGCGTCCCCTTTTGGTATCTGGCATGCGACTGTGTGCAGAGGTGGATAGGTGCATTGAACCTTGCCTTGGGCTGCTGGGCATTGAACTAGCAGGCATGGAACTTGTGGATGGTGTGTGGGCCTGTTCAGTGGGCCATCTGTTAAGGAATGCCTGAAGGCACATTGCCATTGTCTCTGCAATGGAGGACATGACACTATTGCCCTCGGGTACCCTCCTGGCCATTTGAACAATGGCAGTTGTGCAACGTCCAAGGGCATGCGAATTTCGACAGCTACTTAACTGGACACTCTCCTGCATCAACTGTGCCTTCTGGAGGTGCTTCTGCACTAGGGCAGTTAAGGCATCCTGACGATCCTCGATGCACTAGAGTCTGCCATCCATTTCCCTGACACTGAGAAAGGGTGGGTGTTGTGGACTCATTGGGACCATGGGGCTGAATACCAATGACTCATAGCTGCTGTGGTCGCTGGTCTCCCCTGTGTCCACTCCACCATCGTCAGCTATGAACTCTGCGCTTGATAGATGGGCACATACATGTGGCTGCTCTGCTGGTTGTGGTGGCACTACAGCAGCTGGGGCTGCCGGGATGGGTGCAGCGGAGCAGACTGTGATGGTAAGTGCTGCCGGGATTGGTGCAGCAGAGCAGTCTGTGATGGTAGGTGCTGATGGGATGGGCACAGCTGTGATGGTAGGTGCTGCCGGGATGGGCACAGCTGTGATGGGAGGTGCAGCTAGGATGGGCACAACTATGATGGCAGGTGCAGCCAGGATGGGTGCAGATGTGATGGCAGGTGCAGCCGGGATGGGCGCAGCTGTGCTGACAGTGATGGGAGGTGCAGCCGGGATGGTTGCAGCTGTGCTGGCAGTGATGGGTGGTGCAGTCGGGAAGGGCGCAGCTGTGCTGGAAGTGGCATTTGTACCAGTGGAGGCTGTGGTGTCCTGGGTGGTGGTCCGTGGGTTCCTGCGGTGGCAGCTGGTGCCCCTTGAGGTGCTTGGCTGTGCCACTTCATTGTCAGATGATGTGCCTGAGGGACTCAGAAAGGCAGGTTGTCAGTGAACAGTGTGGATTGATGAAGCAGAGATACATGCATTATGTTGGTTGTGGCTGTGCTGTGTCAGAAACATGGTGTGGTTCATGGCATAGTGCACACATGCTTGTGTCATGTGTACTGAGCAGAAGGATGTGTGATGTTTGTACAATGTAGAGTAGTGTGCTGGGGATACTGTCTTGGTGTACTGACAATTGCTGGGTATGGTGTTATGGGGGGATGTTCACGCTGCAGGATGTTATGGTGGGTTGTGTATGGATGGGAGCAACATGGGCTTGCAGCCTGTACCAGTTACCAGATACGGGGATACTTGTGCGTTTATGCTCATGGCTTGGGCTGGCTGTGATGAGGGGGACACATGATGCCTTTGTGTGTAACGGTGGTCATTTGTGGGTGGAGATGGGGCTTAGCACTGCTGTGACTTTGTGCCAGGGGAAGCACAGCAGGCACACATGCAGTACACCGTGGCATGTTGATGTGTGTCTGTGTGGGAGCAGATGCATATTTAATTGGCAGTACAGGGTGCCTGTGCTGCATTCTATGTGTATTTCTGAGATGGGTCCTATTTTGGTGGCCAGGATGTACGTCTGTTTATGCACCCTGGTTGTTGCTTTATTGAGGAGCATGCAGGTTTTTTTTGGTGTTGTGGACAATGCAATTGCCATTTATGTGATATGTTGGTACAGTGGTGGGTGCAGGGTGAACAGGGAGGTTGACTTTCATAGGGGTTACATGTACTGGCCGGCCTCTTCAGGTGTCCTAGCTCTGGCCTCCAGAGCACTGACCCCTTCGATGGACTCTAGGTGCAACACACTGCTGCACGTCTCCTCCCAGGGCATCGGGCATATTGGGGATGCGCTCCTGCCACCTGTGGCCATGCCCTGTCTCCGCTGGGCCGAGAGGAGGTTTTGTACCCTCAGGTGCAGGTGGTCCCATCACTTGTGGCAGTCTCACAGTGTGTGGAGGGGTTGTGCCAATTGCCGACACCTTCTGGGTCACCTCCTCCCAGATGCTCTTTTTCACAGCTAGTTCTGCCTGTGCTGGTCGTTGCTGAAGAGCTCTGCAGCATGGTGGACAACGTGTCCGCTACCATGTTCAGCTTGGGCTCAGAGAAGCGTGGCTTCCACTTGCGGGTCTCACAGATGCTAGATGTCATGCTGACAGTGGGTTTGTCTGGTCGGGAGGGATGGATGTCACCTGTGCTTTGAGGATTGCAATGGATTGTGTTTTTTAATGGCTGCCGGCTGATTTCCTGTTCCGGCGATCACTTTGTTTCTGGTCATGGTAATTGCAGGACCACTGTTGCCGGTGCCGGTGGGTCCAGGACTGTGCTGTTGGATTTGGAGGCAATGGCACCAAGGACGACGGAGTTGACAGTTTGTGGGTAATTTGGTGGTGTTTCCGTGATGCCGGTACCCCATTTCTGGCATGCCAGAATGTTCGTTTCCGACAACACGTAATCATCCGGTGATTCCGGCATCACAGGTTGACTGAAATAGTGGCACTGGCATAACGAAAACTGGGATTACTTACTGGCATACTTGCAATGAAGCCCATTGTGTTTTAAGTAAATAACCTATAGGTAATAAAGTTTGAATTACAGGTGAGTTTGTGAGGATTAACATTAGATCTAGGCACTGTAAACAGGCCTCAGAGCTTGCTTTCACTAGAAATGTATTCACATTTCAGTAGTTCGGCTAACAGCTGCAGAGGCTGGCAGCACATTGGAAACTACACATTTCCAGGATCATACAGTAACAAGCAAATAGCCATTGAAACTTTTGAGGTCAGGAAGCAAAGCTCATGTGTGCCAGGGGAAGGCAACAACAGCATGATCATTTCATAATTCAGCATATTAGTTTCTTAATCAGGTCTACTGACAGTTTCAAATTGCCCCATAGCGGTTTCAAAATGCCCCTTTGCACATGTGAGCCCGGGAAGAGGTTCAAAGTGTTTCTACGATGCAACATCAAAACAGTAATTTGTCAATGGTTCAAGGCTCTTTAAGTGGCATGATCAGATGCATTCTCATGAGAATCGGATGGAGATGACCTGTGGCAGATAAATAAAGACCCGCTGGTCAACTCAAATGTCTTAATGTTTTGGCTCTAGGATGTGGGAATTGAGGGTTGGACTGTTACATCATAGAGGTGGTCAAGTGTCGTGTGGCAAGAGTTGCAAGCCCCAATCTTTTTCTGACAATGTATGTTCCGTTTTAGGGGAGTGATGTAGCTCTACCAATTAGCCTCATTTGGAGGATTGACCTAATGTTGCAATGTGATTTGATGTTTATTAGTTTGTACGATTATAAAAGTCTTCATTTTAGGGGCATACATTTGACAGCGCCTTTCATGCAGCTCTGTTTGCATTCCGCTCGAATTTTGCTTTGCCAGCTGTGCCAGCTGTGTCTGAGCCAAGAATAAATAGCGTTACTTCTTGACTAGTGTACATTTCTTTTTTTAGATTACTTTTGTTTTTTTTATTGGTGAGTGCCCTGGAGCTGTTTGCTGAAATGTTCCTAGTGTTGATAATCCACCACACCTTATCATCTAATGTGTGCTGGGATGCTATATAGTGTGATACCAATGGATCAGTCTGTGTCCTGCATCTTATGCAGGATCTGTGTTCCCATATTCTTTTATGCGCCGGTCTGGTGGTTTGGCCAATTTATTTCAAACCACAGTAACAGTGAATGCAATATATTCCATTTGTTATGTCACAGTTGGTGAACTGTTTTAGTGTCCATGGTCTGCCCTCACCTGTGTAAGTACTGATTTTACCTGTAAATCTGCACACAATGCAAGACCCACATGGATGATGTCTCAAGATTGTCCTTAGGTTACATTATGTGGATTTGTTGGACTGTTTCTGAAATTGGGCATGTGTTCCTTTAGATTTGTTGACCTTTTCAATGCCATTCTTTTTAGCGGTTCATCTGGAAAGGACAGTTTCCTCAAGGGCCAAAATATTTTGATTGTTGATCTTATCTGAGCAGTATTTTGAGAGTAAGTGGTTACATGTGTCATTTTCTGTTGACCCTATGGTGCTGGCTTTATTTTGGGCATTGGGAGTATTTCCGATGGTGTAAATCATGCTCTTTTTCTTGATTCGCTAAGTAGCTTTTTGGGATATCCTCTGGCTTTCAACATGTCAGATAGGTTGCCTGCATGTAGTTGGTAGTCATTTAGGGATGTGCAATTATGTCGTACCCTCAGGAATTGGCCCTAGAGCAAATTTTGTTTCAGAGTAAGAGGGTGGTAACTATTGTATTCCAATGGTGTATTTCTGTCCATAGGTTTTTTCCATTGTCATTTCCTATATTTAGGTCCAGAAAGTGTTTCTCATTCTCACTCATGTTCATCGTGAATTTCATGTGTGGTCTTGAAAGTAGTGTCCAATATTAGAGGACACTCCCAACCCATTAACACCATTAGGACTAAGAAGTACCTCAGTCAAAACTTAGATTCAATTTCTGTATTTAGAATTACATCATAGTTGATTCAATTCATACAGTTAACACTTAAAGATTGCACTGATCATAATCAGTTTTAATGTGAGAAGTAAATGAAAAGTTGATCAAAACTCAAATTGTGTGCTTCAAATATCCGAAATAATTATACACAAATATTACTGAAAATAATAGTGATGAGGTCAAAACGTTTCGGGATATCAATCCCTTCATCAGGAGCAGTATTTGTTTCTTATATTGCTGGTTGTACTTCAAACTAGGACATTCCAAAGTGAGTAAATGACACAAAGTCAAACACTAGACAGGACAAAAAATAAAGCTGAGACAATATGCCACATGTGACTCAAAATTCCTAATATATGGATTAATCTGCCCTTGTGGCAAGTTCTATGTCAGACACACCACAAGAAAATGAAGTAACAACACTCAGAACACAAATCCAAAATCAGGACAAAAAATCTAAAGTAGCTGGTGACCAGACACTTTGATACAAATAAACATAACATTGCCCAACTAAGATTTGTGCTCCTGGAAATAGTGGCCAAACCTCCCAGAGGTGGCAACATCAATGACCGACTCCTCCGAAGAGAAATGTTCTGGATCCCCATCTGGATACATTAGAATCGTATGGAATGAATGAAGAATTCTCACTGACACCGTTTCTCTGACTTCCCACTGACAAACTGTTGGGTATATATAGCCCCTACTCCTCGCTGATCATTGTGGTATTACTGTATGTCCGTCAACATCCACATCCACTCAACTAAGTTTTGGCTTAACAGTCTGATGGAGACATTTACTCTACTAAGTCTTTGTTCAAGTTTCTTATGTAAGCAATTGAGGATTGACTGTCACAGTGCATCACTTTATGTTCATCATTGAGATGTATCATGGACACTTGAATCCAATGGGAGCTACTTATAACAGTCAATTTAACTATGTCAATTGCACAAGATCACTCATTGTTCCTAATTGGGACAAACTGTGGATATTTTAATCTGATGTATCCAAACAATAATACGTTTTCATATTCTTGGATCAAGATAGGACTGAACATTTAACATCTTGAACCCACATTGACGTGTATTCTCTGCAAATTCTTTGACAAATGTTGTTGTTCTGTAAATGATTATTCAACAATTGCTGTATTAGATTTAACTTACGCAGAGTTCTTTAAGAACTAGCAGTTTTCTGTACATGGTTGCTTAACAATTGTTGTTTTTGATTCATACTCAAGCTTATATATGTTTCATCATGATAACAAATGATGGAATGAATTAGAATCATATTGTATTACTGTACCACATTGACATCACACTATCACAACACTGATGAATTTAGGTGTATCCATGTTAGTTGCGTTAATAATGACTGAGTCTATCTTCACGTCACTTCTTTACCGAGCATCACGTTCATGACATCATCATACGTACGTCATTATGCATACAAATAGAATGGCCATTTTTGGACTGCGGCTTGATCCTGACAGCACCCGTGATATGGCCCATATCACTGCTAGTAAGTAAACTTACACTTTAAGTGCTCATCAGTTTTTACATTCTGAGAGAGAAGGGGGAAATGAGATAAATGGAGGAGGTATGGGGGATGGTAATATAAGGGAAAAAGAGTACTTCAGTTTTTGTAGTGTTAAGTGGGAGGTAGTGGGAGGACATCCATGATTTGATGGCCAATAAGCATGAAGACAGCTGAGTATGAATGTCAGATTAGAATGAAGAGAAGGAAAGAAAAAGCAGGGTGTCATCAGCATAGAAATGGTGGGATAGGCCATAGGAAGAAATCATTTTAGCAAGAGGAGAAGTATAGAGAGAAGAGAAAAGGTCCCAAAACCGATCCTTGTGGGACACCATGAGGATGGGGGTCCGAAATTGTGCCACTCCAAGAAACAGAGAATGTCCGTTGGGACAAGTAAGATTTGAACCAGGAGAGAACAGAACCGGAAAAACCAAAGGATAAAAGGGAAGCTAGCAGGAGTGAGTGATCAACAGTGTCAAGGGCAGCAGAAAGGTCTAATAGAATAAGAATGGAAGAGTGCTTGGAGTGATGTTTCATAAGTAACGAGTTTAGGACTGAAAGAAGGGGGGTTTCCGTTGAGTACATAAGACAGAAACCAGATTGAAAATGAGGGAGAATAGAGTTACTAGAGGCAAATGAAGAAACTTGTAGATAGACAAGGCGTTCAAGTAGTTTAGACAGATAAGGAAGAGAAATAGGATGAAAGTTAGAAACAAGAGAAGGGTCAGCAGAAGGTTTCTTTAGAATAGGAATGATGGAAGCATGTCTGAAGGAGGAGGGGAACGTTGAGGCTAAGTGACAAATATTAAAGAAAGATGTGAGATAAGATTGGAGAAAGGGATATACCTTAGAGATGAGAACAGATGCAATGGGATCAGTAGGTTCAGCTTTGGGATGAGCATGAGCCATCAGAAGAGAGATGTCTTCATTTGTGATGGCAGAGAAATGAGAAATAGAGGTAGTCGGAGGTAAAGCAGATGTGGTTGATGTTGGTGTGAGAGAGGAAGAGGAGTCAATAGCAAGGCGGGGAGAGGCCAGCTTGGAGAAGAAAAAGAGGTTGGGTCCCTTCCAAGGATAAGGTAGTTTTATCTCTGATTTAGGAGTGTTTGTGTTGTTGTTAGAGACTGGTCTTTAGTTTGCACCACAATCCCTCCACCTTTATCTTGTGTTTTTATAACTAGTTCTTGATTAGAACACAGCCTCTTAACTGCCTGTCTTTCCAAATTCATCAGGTTGTGTCTCATTTTTTGTTTCTTACTCATCAAGTTCTTACATTCTATGAGTATGTACTCTCCAAGGTAATTACCTCCTTGGGTAGTTGGCTCTGTGTAGAGGTAAAGGTGGATTTCAAACATAGTCCTGTGTCTTTGATATCAGCAGAGTCTTCATGATCTTTGAAGAATACTTTCAATCTGATTATTCTAAAAATGTTTCTAATTTCTAACTCCACTGCATGCCAATTAGCAAGATTGGTTGGTACAAATGAAAGACCCTTAGTCAACACTGACAGTTCATCCTCTGTAAGTATAATGTTGGAAAGATTAAATACTGGGAGTTCTAAAGTTGAATCTACCATCTCCCCCTGTGCCTGTATTGGCTGAATGGTCTCTGACCTGTGTTCCAATAGGTCCATGCTTGTTGGGGACCCCATTGTCACCCGCTGGCTAAAAAAGTACTTTTCTGGCCCCTGCTTCATGCATGATTGTAGCCACTAGAATCCCAAGGGTTATCCCCTGCAGAATATGAGCATGAGGAACCTGAAATTGTCACCCACCGTTTGTGAAGTATTTGTGGGAATTGTTGTATCTGTGTACTTGTGTTATTCTTATTATCTGCCCAGTTCTTGGTCAATTTATGTTATGTTATGTTATGTTATTTTGCACTTATATAGCGCCTTATATACCATTGGTATGGTCTGAAGGCGCTGGTAGGTTGAACGCCCTTGGGAACCGAAGTTCTTGTCAGTAGAGGGAGGAGAGAGGATCCAAAAGGTGCGAGTGCGCATCTGGTATGTGTGCAGCTGGTGCGAAAATTCCTGTGGAAGCTGCTTCATAGCGGTAGGTGTGGTGGCTGAGAGGTCAGGAGTATGTGTTCGAATCTGGCGGGAATTATCCAGACCGAGAGTGGCAGCGTAAGGCCTGAGGAGAACGCCTGGCTGGGGGTGCGAGACCAGCAGTGATTACAATAGAGTGATGTGGAGTGAGCGGCGTCAGATGTTGATATGAGAACAGTTATACCGAATGGTGTCATAGTATCTCTGTGTTCTAGTTGGGTGGTGGTGTAAGGAGAGAGTAAGCGTGGGGTGTGATATGAGGTATGATCTTTCAAAGGATCCATGCATTCTAGGTATAATATGGACGTCATGCAGTTAAGCAATTCGTCCGTTCTGCACATTCGTCGGCCCTCCACACGTCCTCTCGCCACACACGTCCTCTCGCCACACACGTCCTCTTGCCACACACGTCCTCTCGCCACACACGTCATCTCGCCACACACGTCCTCTCGCCACACACGTCCTCTCGCCACACACAAGTATGCAGAAGTCATACAGGAAAGGTAGGAGGGAGCAACCGTCTACCTCCACTTTATCATCCTATGCAAGCTCCTCCATCACACTCTCTTCCCCATCTTTCTTCTCCTCAGAGGAGATTGAAATTCCAAGGGAAATTATTTGGACAGGGAAGAGATGGCAATAAATGTCTGAGTCACTGGGGTTAGTGCACACAGCTAAGCTGGGATCTTCCCTCTAGACTAAAATGCACTCATATAAGAACTTTCCCAAACATGATCTTCGTTTGACATGGGACATCATAAATAAGATCGTTGACAAATAGAAAGTTAGAAGGGTGTCCAAAGCAGACCCATGCAACTCCATGATGCAGTGCATTTTGATGCCAGGCACTCAGATATTGAAGGATCCTCTCTTCTAACCGGAAGAGGTGATGGAGGCATTGCCGAGATGGAGAGACATTGTTTTGATATTGCCATTGAGGTGCCATGAGAGGTGCCCACTGTGTGAGTATGGCCCAAGAGGTTGATGTGTTGCTAAGCTCCCCAAATGTTTCTTTGAGGCCTGTCACTCATCAGACCTTGCCCACAGTCCACAGTGGAGTATTGTGGTGGACAGCTCCAATGAGGGAGCGGCTTATGTCACTTTTAAGGGAAAAGTTAGAGGTGGCCAATGTGGGTGTGTCATAAGCAGGTATCATAGTGACATGTGGTGGTGTGTGGAGGACTATATGTGTGCCTCTGCTTCTTGCCTCCCTGTGTTCCTTCCATATTTTATTCTGCATCTCCATGCTCTCGAAATAGATGATTGCCATGAACTGCCCAAATATACTTGAGGCATTACTTGTGGTCTCTTTGGCTGGACAGTTGGTGCTGGTGGAGTGTTCTGGAGCGGAGTTGGTTTGGTCTGGCATAGGGAGCATTAGATGTGCCTATGGGGCACTGATTTAAGTTCTACTGTTACACTGTTGGCCAACATGTGCACTATGTAGAGAAAACCTTGTCAATCTTACCTCCCTTTGCCCCGAGCGAACAATGAGGGGCTTGGAGGAAAAGATTGAGGAACGCTAAGGGAGGGGCGAGCTGTAAGATCTGATTCCTTTACACTTAAGTAGATGGTTAATACCGAGGTACTCCATTAAGGGTTCCAGTAGTTGTAAGCGGTTACCAGACATTTGGTCGAAAAAAATTGGTCGACCAGACAAATGGTCGAACCAATTTGTCGAAAACCAAATGGTCGAATTTTTTTTTTTTTTTTATTTTAACCCTTTTTTTTATTTTTTTGGGGGGGTCCCCCCCAACCCCCTTTTTTTCTCTAAAAACCCCTTTTTTTCCAAAACGATAACCCGAAAAATAAATATATAAATAAAAAAAAAATTCGACCATTTGGTTTTCGACCAAATTGCGTCGACCAAATTGCAGTCGACCAGTTTTCAGTCGACCAAATGACTGGACACCGTTGTAAGCCTATCAATACGTGGGTTGCCAGCAATGTGGTTGATATTTCTACTTTCATCTGTTCAAGTCCTCCACCCTCTCCACTCACGTTTGAATACCCTATCAGCACACAAGCACAGCAGTGAGGGTGAAAGGGTGCCATGGACTGTCTCGACACTTCAAATGAGGGGGAAGGTTAATACAGGACTAAACAAGGATATCTTCCTTGTACCTCCCAGGGAGCCACACATCGTGGGTAGCCACAATGTGTTGGTTACAGATTAGGTCTACTCCAAGTTACAGACTCTCTCTGAACTACATACTGAAGATTTCAGAACCAGTATACTGCAAGCCAGCCCCCTATCAGGCTTTGTATGCAGGGCACTAGCATTGAGGGGCGATAATGCAAAGGTGATGGGGAAGTTGTAAAATAGCTTGAGAGCCAGCAGAGAAAAGAGTCTGATTTATATGATAATGTCAATTCTCTTCCGCTGTCCATGTCACTTTCCCCCCCAGCTGATACACCTTTTGATAGAGGGCAGTCTAATGCTAAACCTTTGCATGTCTCACTTAACCCGCCAGTCTGCTTCAGTCATTGAGTGAAACCATCTATGATGGTGTTGATGCAGTGGTCTTGCCCGAAAATCTGTGAGCGTTAGTTCATGGTAGATGTATGGAGAGCTGTGGGCTCTGTGTGAATCAACGTTCAGTTACGTGGCTGGTGAAAGACCTGCTGAAAGAAACATTGGATAAAGCCCTAGAATCTCCCAAAGCCAATTTGTTTATACTTGCTGCGCACTGCAGAAAAGTAGAGGAGTGAGTTTCTTCTAGGCCTGTTTTGATATTTCTTTCAGTTAGTATCCACGCCCCTTTTTCTGGAATCAAGGACACTGCAGAGATCTTGGTCATCAGGAGCAAAGATCCTACTTTCCATTGACAAGATAAGGAGGGAGCATTCAATGTTGCAGCAACTCCTTCATTAGATATTGCTCCAAATTGATACCAACTTCAACATAGTCTTTGAGACTGTGATGTGGGATCCAATTTACATGCTCTAAACTGATAGGGCCAGCCAAGACAAAATACAGACAACTCTATTTTGAGAGTTCTGGCACAAGAAATAGTTTTAGAGATGCTGGAGGGGGAGGCGGCTTCCATTTACCCCCACTTGCTACCCCATTAGTTCTGGTGCTAATGAGAGTACATATAAGCAAACCACTTTGCTGATCCTAAAGATGATTAATGTATTAACACCCTGACTGGTCTGTTTTTGAAGCTCCTGAGGCATAGACTTATGGCAAAGAAGGTGGGATGTATCAGCACAGGCATAAAAACCTGACCTGGGATTAGTGGGATGATCTCATGCACATCTGCCAGCATTTTCAGTGAGATCCTTCGAAGCTTGGATAAAGATAATTCTACCTGTAATAAAGGCTGTGCCTCTGGATTTGTCTATAAACCTGACAATAATCCTTACGTTGCTTTCAAGTTTCATACCCTTGTTGATTGGTCAGCATTTACTATCTATGGCAAATCACCATTAGGGCTTCTCCCAATAAGTCAACAGTTTGCACGCATTTTATCATTCTATTGCCTCCAATCAATCTATGATTACATTGAATCAGTATCAAGCGCATACATCCTTCGATAATGTGGATTGATAAATGTGGCTAACGTGTTCAGCAGGGAATTAGAGGACCTGGTGAAGGCCCAGCTCCAATGTTTTGACAGTGATTGTGTTATCAACCAATTATAGAAAAGGTTTGGGAGCCCCTCTACCGAGAACGAATAACACAAATAACCTGTTCTATGGGTAGGATCCCACTTAGGAGGATCTACAACCATGTTTTTGCTCACTCAACCTTTTATAGAAGAGAAATATTAATTTCCATATCATTCTGATCCATCCACCTAGGCAGTTCTCCTCTGAACAAGAGTAGCAACAGCAACCCCAGACTTGTGTTTAAGCCTTGTTGGGCCTCATCAGTTAGGTGAAGCTATGCCTCTCTAAGCTCAGTGAGCAAAGGGCCCATGTCTGGATTACCCTGGGAAATTTATGGTGAAACCCCAAGTCCCTAAATATTTATGTAAAAGGTCTGGGAGCCCCTCTACCAAGAACAAACATGACCAAATAACCTGTTCTATGAGATTGTTCCCACTCAAGAGTGTCTAAAACCATGTTTTAGTTCAGTGTCACTTTCACCTAGGAGAAGTCAGTCTCATCCCATCCACCTGGACAGTCCAGCACCAAAATAATGGGCAATTCTCCTCTGAACAAGAATACCAACAGCAACCCCAGACACAGGTTTCAGCCTTGTTTGGCTCAGTGTATTTAATATGTGTAATCTATTAGAATGGTTTTGGAGATGATCATTGTTGTTTTTCTTTTTACCTTTTTTGTATGCGTATATATTTCTAAATTTGAAAAAAATAAAGAATGATGAATGATGATGATGAAAGGAAAGACCCTGAACATATCCAGATGCTGAGGTTCATGGCTAAGCTATATCACTAAAGGGGGATGACATGTGAATGTCAGTAGAGTTAGCTTTCATCCTATCCATCTTGATGGAATTGTTCTCAATGGTGGCAGAAAAGGCAGCAGTATGTGGCCCCATTGCCAGAAAGCTAGGGTGTGCATTTAAATTGCCTACACTGGGGCCTTGTTATCCTTAACAGCTAACGATTATAGCTCTTACACATCAGAGGCAGTATTAAATGGACACAAGAAGCTTCACAAATCATTTCAGCGAGGTGGAGATTCTTGGGGAGATGCAACATCAGGTGTAAATGTTGTGGGGCTTCATGTGATCGCTCTGAAATGCCGCTTTGAGGGATGTAAAATCAATGGGGATACCTTGGAGGATAAAATGCACATGGTGTCCAGGTGGACAAATATGCAAACAGGCTCATGAAATAGGATAGGGCTGCAGACATCTTGAGATCGGCTCTCAGAGCAGGTCGAGATCTGAGATACGCACAGAAGCAAAATGGGCCAAGATATACAATTAGGTTCAACAATGGGAAGGGAAATCTGCCCACAGGGCACATATGTCATGGCAATTCCTTTGGACCAGTGGGGGGCTGGATTGTACATTAATCCAAGGTGTGTGAGGAATGTGCCACTGACACTTGGACAATCAGTACTGTCAAGTGGGGCTAGATGATATGGTTTTTGGGCTCTACATGCACCATGATGACACCAGTGGCATCTATCAAAGCCGTGGAGATGGCCATGCGTCTTGGGTTACAGGACCTACTGGACAAGTAGGCAGTGATAAAGGCTTGGGTCGTTTTTATGGTTCCCAAGGATGGAATCAAATCCTGAAGGACCTAAACTGATTAATTAGCAGGGCTAACTTTAAGAGACATAATTCCTGCTCTTTACCTCCAGGGATGGTGGAATGGCATCTATAGTTTTGTAGGATGCATACTACCATGTCACAATCACAATCAGGGCCTTGCCGAAATAAATGCTAGAGTTAGCAATGAAGCAGGGACTTTTCCAGTTCAGATTCCTTCACTTTGCACTTCGCAATTCTTGTATTCCCTAATATTAGTCTTTCAGCTGAAAAGCATCCAGCTGTTCCCTTATCTGAACAAGTTATTGGAAGGTTGGTTTTCAGGTTTGACACAGACAGAAACATAGGACCTGTCAGGCATTGATGAAATGGGGGTTCTTAATAAATTGGGGAATGTCCAATCTGGAACTATCACAATTCCAGACCTTTATAGAGGCATAATTCTCCATGAGTGAGGAGAAGGTGATTCTTTCAGGATTTAGGGTGCTTCACCTGCAGAAGAGTAAGAGATAAGTCCTCAGTGAAGATACTACCATGGCCAAGCTGATTCTTCAAGTCCCTGGGATCTCATGTGTGTGTGATTCCATGGGCAAGGCTTTATCTATGCCCATTAGTCTCACCTATTTACAGGGCCTGGAGGCCTGCCTCCCAAACCTTTGAGGTTCAGTTTATATTAGCAGGGCTTTTGAGATTGAAACTCTGCTTGTGGTTTCAGAGTTCCAACCACCTGAAAGGTGCAAAACTAGACACTGCATGCAGGACCACAATTGCCAGTTTTGCGAGTGGCATAAGGTGGGCAAACCACCTTTCAGCTTGAAATTAATCAAGATAAATGGGATATGGATAAAGGGGATCACTGGCCAAACTGGAGGGAGATGGCAGCCATTGGCAAGGATCTGCAAACCGCATCTTTGGTGTCCAGTTGAGTGGTGCTCATCAAGATGGACAACTCCTCAGCAGTAGAATACGTCAATCACCTAGAAGCAGTTCACTTAAGAGGAGTGGACTATAGGTTGACTGACTGTCTCAGCAGGATTTTTTCAATGGTCTCCCAAGCTGTCTTTTTACCCCAACATCTTCCAGAATCTCTGTGTCATGTTGGTAATCCTGTTCTTATCTCTTCACCTTTCCGGGGATGGCTCATCTGGAGACGTCGTGCTCCAATTTTCTATTCCAGGGGCCTAGGTTGTGGATGCCATTGCTTTGGGTTAGCACAAGGAGGCTCCTACATGCATTTTGTATGACCCCTCTATTCCACAGAATTCTGAGGAAGATCAAGGCTAGCCATTCAGTAGTCATCCTTGTTGTTTCCTCTGGCCTTGGATGACTTGGTTACCAGTCCACTCCAAATCGGCAATTGCTCAAGTGTGAATCATTCGATCCTGGACTCCTCTTATGATGTCACATCAGGGGAATTGGGGTGCAAAGGGCACTCATGGGGTAGCCTGGAATGTAAGTGGAGGGGCTGATGGATCTGGGTCTTTCAGAACAACTGATAGTGTCCTTTCAAAAATGCAGGTAACCCTCAAAAGGTATAATAGGCATTGAGCTAATTTTGTAGTCTCGGGTAGGAAGAACAATATCTGAATCCTGAATTTGGAATACCATTAATTTTGCATGTTTTTGAGGCTATGTTTCTGAAGGGGCTGGCAATATCATCTCCAAGAACCTGATTGGGAAGCATTGGGTGGTAATACGTGTGTACACCAGCTGGTGAGAGAGTATGAAACAGCTTCTATTTGTCTAAACCATTGTACCGTGGAGGCGCTCATTGAGGCAATCTTTCACTGGAACTGGGATCTCTTAATTTCCCTCGGTTTGGATCAATCAATGATATTGTTGTTAAGTATTTAACTCTGAAGGTATTCTTCCATGTTGCAAATACAAAAACCAAGAGATTGTTGATGTGGTAATACCAGCTCTGCTTTGTTGTTAAGCTTTAACCTAGTGCCCTCATTTTTGCAATGTGATCTGAGATTTCTATCCAAACTAGTGTGAATATTTCATAGGCCTTAGGATATTGTGTTGCCAAACTTCTCTCAGTATATTTTGTCTCCTCAGAAGGAGGCATGACATTGTCTTGATGTAAATAGAACTATCGTGGCGTTTGTGAGGAGGACAGAGTCACTCAGGAAAACAGATAATCATTATATTGCCTTTGAAAGCACAGGAACGGGGCAGAAGGCCTCACTAGTGACAATTAGCTGCTGGGTCTGGTCTGTAGTCACAAGGCCTATGTAGTAGTAGGGAATCCTCTTACAGTTAACATCCAAGGGTACACAACTCGAGGTAGGGCAATGTATTGGGTAAATGCACACTGTTTGCAGGAGATCTTCGGAGCATCCACATGGGTGTACCCCGACACCTTCCTCAAGCATAATAGTCTTAATTTGGACAGTGACTTGAGGGGTTCCTTTGGCACAATTGTTGTGCATGTTGGGCTTAACTGAAAAGATGAATTCACAGGGGCTGGTTAGGTGGAAATAGGGTACAGCAGTATTTAAAGCGGTCCCTTTTTTGTTGTTGCTATCGTCCCATCCTTGGATATATCAAAAGATCTCATAGGCAAGTACTGTAACAAGTAGGCGGGGCATGGACATTATGATGCAATTACCTATCAGTAATCTTCATTCCTCCTAGTCCTCCTCTTGCTCTTCACAGGACTGACTCCCAGCCTTACACCCTGGTTTTTGGAGGGGCTCATGATCTGAATGACCATAATAACCAGGGACTGCTATAAAGATAACCTATTAAACCTCCAGAAGGGAAGGGGGCAAAACTAACATGTTTGAGGAATGGGTATTTTAATGGCTCCCACAGCCTCATAGTAAATTATGTGATGTGGAAGAGTTGGAGTAGGAGTAATGAAGATTACTGGTAAATAATCTGTTCAATAGTTCAGACTGTGAAATCCAGCCTTTTTGAACAATGCACAATGTACACATAAGATAATAATGACCTTTCCTAAACATCAGGGTGATCATTTACATTCCATAAGTACATATAAAGTGGTCATCCTGCCGGGAGGCAGGCCAGCGTGAAAAACAGGTACAATCATAATACTTGGCTACACTGGACTGCCATCCTAATGGCCCACAGATGAGCCGCTCTCAGAAGCACTCGCTTCCTGGACGTTAAGGAAACTGTTGAATGCAGTCTAAATGTTCTTGGGGCGAGAGCGAGTGGGGAGCATATCAATATATTCCTCCTCACAGTTCCGGGACCAGGTAAGCAAGTTCAACCATTTCTGGAATGTGGGAGAGAGGGATTTTTGCAGTTTTGAAGTATACACTTCTTGGCCACCATACAGCTTATATTTAGAAATGTAGCCATGCCCTTAATGTTCTTAGCTTTCCATAGCCTGAACAGCACCCCCAAAGGGTCCGAGTCAATAACACTCTCGCTAATCTCCGACAATGTCGTTAGTATTCTTTCCCAAAATTCTCCCAGTTTATGGCATGTCCAAAACATATGTAAATGGTCTACATTTTCCATCATTTTCCATCTTAAAGCGGGGGCAAGCGTGCAAGCCAGTATTAGCAAATTTGGAGATCCTGAGGGGGGTGTAATACAGCCTATTTAGCAGCTTAAATTGCATGGCGCGGTAACAGAAGTTGAGTGAAACTCTGTTGGTGTGCAAGCACATTTCCCCCATAGGTGATCAGATTCCTCTGCCCACTCGCCCAGTGCCCCAGAGGGTTGGGATGTAGTGTTTATTAGTAGCGGCTTATACAGAGTGGATACAATGCTATGGGCACCTCCCAAATTAGCGATATAAGCAATCCCTGGGGAGTCGGGGGGCTCAACAGGGAAGTCGGGCCATGCGACACGGAAAGCAGCATGAAGTCTGTAGTATTGCAGGAGTTCTAGGGCTGACCCGGAGTGACCCGGCTTCCATGTCTGTGGGTTTATAAACTGTGCATCAGGGTAAAAATCTGTCACAGCCTGATAACCCAGATTACTCTACATCGTGCGTGGGCCACTTGTAATAGGGGTGCTGATACGCTGTCAACCCAAAGAGACGGCCCCATGCATGTACAGTGGTGCCGACTGGGTCTATGGGGGAGTCTTGTATGTATTGTCGGTGTAAAATTAGTGTCATTACATTAACATTGTCAGCCGCAAGTGTTTCCAGTTTGACATGCGAGTGGGAGGGGGTCCCAGGGTACCAATGGGAGGCGTATTGCCACCAGCCGGTATAGTATCAGATCATGGGCGGTGAATCCTCCTCTCTCATATGGAAGGGTCATGTCAGACCATTTCTTGCGTACCGCACCCGAATGCCATAAAAACTGTGCACACATTTTATGCAGTTTCGCAAAGTATGTTCCCCCTGGCCAAATGGGTATGTTAGAGAAAGTGTATAAGAACTTAGGTAGCAACACCATCTTGATGAGTGAAAGCTTCCCAGCAAGTGACAATGGGAGCGAGCGCTAGCGAGTCATTTTGGTTTCAGCAAGCTGTGACAATGCCATGTAGTTGTCGGTGAGGAGACTGTCTTTGGTAAGGGATACATTTACACCCAAATATTTGATCCCATTGGGAGACCAGCGAAGTGGGTATTCAGTGGCCGGTTGTTGGGTGAGTGGGAAGATCTCAGATTTGGTATAATTAATTGTAAATCCTGAGTGAGTGCCGATTCGTGTGATGTCACGTAATATTGGGTCTAGGTGGGCGGAAGGGTCCCTTCCGTACAGTAATATATCATCCGCATACAGGGATATGATCTCAGGAGTGTCTTTCAGATGAATCCCCCGGTGGGTGTGACATGTCCTAATGTGGTCTGCCATGGGCTCTATTGCTAGGGCGAAGAGAATAGGGGAGAATGGGCAGCCCTGGCGGGTATCTCTGGAGAGCGGGATCAGAGACGATGTTAGAGAGTTGACCCGTACCCTGGCCACTGGGGAGGTGTATAGTAATTTGATATAATTGATCATGTTAGGGCCTACGCCAATCGTTTCCAGCACCATCCATATGCATTTCCAGGATACCATGTCAAATGCCTTTTGGGCGTCCAATGTGACCGCAACCACATTTGAGCCCTGGTCTATCTGTGACATGACGTTAAGTAGCCGCCTGATGTTATGGGAGGTGGATCTACCAGGTACGAAGCCTGCCTGATCCTCGTGGACCATGTAAGTCATCACTGGGAGAAAGCGGTTTGCTATTACTTTAGCAAAAATCTGTGTCTAGATTCATCAGTGAGAGGGGTCTATAAGATCTGCATTCCTCACTGGGCTTGCTGGGTTTAAGTAGCACCGTTATTATGGCTTCGCGCAAGGTCGGGGGGAGGGCAGACACGCAAAGGGACTCCTCTCACACCTTCAAGAGCTTGGGGGCCAATATGGCAATGTGTTCCTGATAGAATTCGGCCGTGAGTCGATCAGACCCAGGGGCCTTGCCCTTGGGGAGATCTGAGATGGCAGAAACTATTTCATTGAGTCAGAACGGGGCATCTAGTTGGTCCCTGGTTGCAAGTGAGATACCAGCTGTGGATATACGGACAAGAGGATCCCTCATAAGCTGTTCGCTATGCTCAGGGGGTTGGGAGTAGAGGTTTGTGTAGAACTTGGTGAAGATGCCAAGTATCTGCTGGTCTGACCATTGTGTGGTACCCTGTTCATCTTTGATGCAGGTGATCTGGGCCTGTCCCCATTCCCCCTTGTCAGGGTAGCCAGTGGTCTGCCGGGTCTCTCACCCTCCCCAAACTTCCGAGCAGCAAGTGGGCGGCTAAAGTATTGAATTTTCCTTGTAGCGTGCAAATTAAATAGCTGAAGTTCCTCGCTAATAAGGGCAAAAGTAGCGGTGTCAGCTGATGTTGTATATTTCTGCTCTAGATCACGTAATCTGGATTCAGAGTGGCTAAGGTCGGCCGTAATGGTCTTTAGTACCCCGGCTTCCTTGGATATGTACATTCCTCTAATATAAGCCTTCAAGGCATCCCATCATACCCCGATGGTAGTGGCCTGGGGGATGTTATGCTCAAAGAAGGACTTGATGTCCACAAGGATATCAGCTTCAAACGCAATATCATGGAGTGCAGCGGATTTGAATCGCCAAGTGTTGAATGTTGGAGCGGGGGTTCCCAATTCCACCGCCAGGGTGATCTGGGCATGGTCCGAAAGAGTGCGGGTCAGTATCTGTTTTCCCTCAATCCTCCCCATTATTTCACTTGACACCAGGAATAAGTCAATTCTAGAGGAGCTATCATGTACGGAGGAATAGTGGGTGTATTTGTGCGACTCTGGATGCAAAAGTCTCCAGGCGTCGTAAATGTCAAGGGTTTGGGAGTATGTCAATAGCTTGCGTGCCGTGCCAGACAGTGACCTGGGCGCCATCCCTGTTCTGTCCAGGTTAGTATCTAGTATGAAGTTCATATCTCCTCCCCAGATAATTTGGATTCCGATGTACCCCAAGAGTATGGAGACCACACTATCCAAAAAGTCAGGGCTATCCACGTTAGGACCATATGTGTCTACCATGAGGTATTCTCTGTTCATGATTATGCAGTGCAATATGACATATTGGCCATCGTGGTCAATATAATTCTTGTGCATTACGAATTTGATGGATTTATGAATCATTGTTAGGACATCTCTGACTCAGGTGGAGTAGGAGGTGTAATACCTGTTTGGTCCCCAGGATGTCACCATGTTCTTTGCAAGGGACCCTTAGAGTGTGTTTCCTGTAGGAGTAATATGTTGCAGCTGTGTCTTTGGGCATAGGCCATAATCTTGCGGGCTTTGGTGTGATTACTGAGTCACCGGACATTCCAGGACATTATGGTAGTGGGCATTTTAGAAGTCTAGGGCACATCCCAGCTTTGGCGATGTTGTACGTGTCTGCTGTCAGCATTTTCAATCCGGAGATATTCCGGTCTGTCTGCCCCTGCCATTTTTAACATAATGCCCCAACCCAAGTCCCGACTCCCTCACCACCTTCCCCAACCAGGTAGTGTTCCCGTCCACTCCCCCCCCCAATGAACCGACATTCCCTTGAAAACAGAGGTCAGTGGGCAGGACCCAACGTAGGTATGCCCCATTAACGGCCCAAAGGGGGCCAACCATCAGCAACAACCAAATGAAAATAATCATTGCAACTGCAGTGGGGCTCGCTGTTGCAGTGTGGCCGACATTTTAGACATAAAAGAGGACAGCATGTGCTGTCCAGCACAGGCTTCTGCAGTGTATGTATTACATGCATGGCCCCTGAAACCAGTAAGACTTAGACCGGAGAATTAGTTGGGACATGTGGCCGGCTCCAGGCACTAGGAGAGGGAGATGCTTAGGGTCTATGGGCCAGGAGCCGACCAGTGGCTCGAATGCTTGTAATAGGGAGCCATATTCGCTGAGTTAATGATACAACATTGCCATCATCACATTATGAGTCAAGTATCACCAGATAGAATGGGCACCAAAAAGTGAAACAGTTCATGATTAGTCATCATCAGCATGGCCCCCTCCTGGATTATGGAGAGGTATTTGCGACTCAATAAACTTCACCGCTTCGTCCGGGACAGTTAAAAAGTACAGTTTTCCATTAGGGGTGATTTTGAAGCATCCCCGGAAACAATATTGCATAAGGGACGTTACGCTTGCTAAGCAGTTTTTTGACGCTGCGCAACTGGCGCCTCTCCTGTTGCACTCCTACTGAGAAGTCAGGGAAGATCCTGATGGTGTGGGCTTCCAAGCGCAAGTCTCCTTTCTCACGTGATAGGCGAAGAATGAGGTCCCTGTCCCGGTAATTGAGAATTCTGCCGATGATGGGCCTGGGAAAGTCGCCCGGTTTGGGGCGTGGTGATAAGGCCCGGTGGGCTCGTTCAACCGTGAAGTGTGGTGATAAGGCTGAATTACCCAGAAGATCTTTGAGTAGGTTCTCAACAGTGTCTTCCATACGCCCTTTAAAGGATAGTTCCGGGACTTTTTTTTTATTGTCCCTACGGTTCGGCCATGTGTTTTTAAGCATAAATCGGTAGATCGTAGAAAACTTTCCTATGGACCTTACCCGACTTTTCGTCCATTAACGCACTCGAAATCATCCGCCATTTTGTGATAATCCTATCATTTCCCCCCATCGACCTGGCTCACCTGCTTTTGCGGCACTAAATCAAATCCCCCGCCCCTGAAACAGACTTTATCAAAACATTCATATTCCCCACCTCTCTCCGTGACGTGACTGTGCTGCGTAGGCAAACGCGCCCAGGCGTCTTCTACGCGACTCCACACAGAACCCGGAAACCAACACAGATCAGCTCACAACACAGCGCGCCACAATTCGGAATATGAACTGTACTTTTAAATCAAACCGCAAGATTGTAAATTTGGTAAAGTACATTTATTGGACATCAAATGTTTAGAGAATATTCAGCGATTTGCATTTTTCTTTGCTCTCGATCCAAAATAGTTCGTCTTGAGGCAAGCGATGTTCGTGTGCAGTACACAGGGTGTTGGTTTACGATAAAATAAGCTCTTCGGTCGCACTGATAATCGCATGGCTGTTCCAACAACGAGGCACTATGCCACCACAACGGTCTGTATGTTGCATCTAGCCGTTAGTACCGCGTAAGGGCATACTTGTACTTGGCGATCGTCCCATAAAATGGTCAGGGTGGTAACGTTGTTCACGCGGAGAAGCAACTGGCGGTTGTAGAAGCCATCCGCCGGTGTCTGGTACTCGTGACACATACAATAATGAAGGATGTACCTGTTTTAAAAACATAAAAAAGGAAATTAGTCTCACCATCAGATCTTTATTAAAATTATTCATTTTATATATTAGGTCGGGAAATTATTTCATAGCTAGGACAGTGCAACTGGGTATTATACGTCAAGGGGGGGCTGTAGGATACTGAGACAGTCCCCCAGTGCAGGGGTTGACAGGGAGGCAGTGCAGGTGGAGAGTGGAAGGGCCCAGGACCGAGGTCGCAGACAGTGGACAAGTTGTAGCAGGGGAGAGGGAGAGAGAAAGCAGAAGCAAAGAGGAAGGTTTTGAGGTGCTTCCGTAAAAGGAGATGGTTCTCCTCAAGATAGTGCGCGGTACAAAACAATATGCCACATAGAACGAACAAGTACAACTTAACCCGTCTTTAAAGCTACTTTATAGTAATTAAATTGCGGTATAAACTCATCTAAAGAGTTACTTACATTATATTTGCATTTTCCATTGTGTCTGTGGGTAGGGCAGCCCCGAAATACCACTCCTTCTATGCCGACGTTATTTCTTCTAATGAACGAACATTAAATGGCTTTCGTTTCTGAAATTATATTCATTATCGTTTACGTTATTGCACCACACCCCCAAAAAGAAGTCTTTCGGGATGGTCCCGGCCTGTCAAGGTCAAATAACAATAGAACCTTATACTGAGTCGTGGGCCATTCCGGCACCCAGCAAAAAATCAAAGCAGCTGACCTTCACTTTGAACGAGCACACATTCCTAGTTAGCTACATTCAGTGTAAGGCCATCTCACGGGACTTGAAATTTACACTCCATCTTTGCATTTTGTCTGCGTGCATTTGCAGCCCCAGAGAACCATAAATACGGAGACATTCTATATTTTTGAAAAATGATTTATATTACTGTTTGGTTTAATTTAATGCGCAAATGAACGAGGTTGGATAGACACATTGCATGTACACTGAGCAATCACTTTTATTTACACATTACATAGATACACATATTCAATGGGCCTGCAACATGAGGAGACTCGAGAGAACAGACAATCAAATTACAATCATTTAAACCGTGATGTGTATTACTCAATGAGCTCTTCTTTAGGTGGACATGGAACAGAGGCAATGTTGGGTGGCAATGCAGTTGTCCCCTGCACAGGTTCGTTCACAACTCCATGTATGTGCCTATCTAGGACATCAACAATAAGTCTCTCAATAAACTCATACTGCATATCCTGAAACACTGGTTTGATCACCCATTGTGTACTTCTTTTAGTGAAGGCCTTATTGTAGCGAAGCGTCCCTAAAGTTCCGGTCGTCCTACTTTGTTGACGGCCAACATTATGGTTATGTGCCAAGACCGCTAGAAGAGTCCGATTTATCATGCCCTCCATGCCAAAATGCAATCGTTTTGGCCTGTACTTTAGGCACATATTGTGGATCACCTCCAAATCTCCTGTGTGGCAGAATTCCGTGAGTCCCCTCAAATCTCTTGTTATAGTTTTATCAAATACAATCCTTTCAATGGCTTTGTGAGTGGGTGATGAAGGAATCAACCACTTCTTTTTCCGTGCCTCCTCTGTGGACAAATGGCCATGTTCACAATTGTGGAAATGTTGGTTTGTGGTCCAGCGGTGAACGTTGCTACAGTGTAGCATTACTGACCGCCATTTTTCCAGTAGAATTTCCAACGACCCTCCACATGTTTTTGAGCTCCACCAAAGATGGTTGCTGATTGACTTGGACCACTGTGAAATACCTTGCATATCTTTTTTTTACCTGCAGCCGATATTTTTTTATTGATTGTTTTTGCAAGATGCCAAACGTCAAATTGGTGATTTATATTTGTGTACTCTTCCCTCATTGTCTTGGCAATTGAAACGTGTCTGTCCGTGGCTATCAGGTCGATCACCATTCCCCGCGATTGTAGTTCTTGCAATGATGCTACAAAGCCAACTTTCTCCATGGCCACTGAGGATGTACTTTGTGACACCTGCACAACCACCGAACTCACAATTTTCTTACTTTCCATGTCCTGAAAGTGGTAGGTGCAGTACTTGGCTGAAAATCCTGGGCTGTCGCACTGTCCATCACCGGCTAGCCTGAACCGTTTGCCCGCGAATGTACTATCAATAGACATTTTTTCCATTCTCCAAGCTTCGCTAATGGCTGGAAATAGATAATCGGTTTGGTATTTGTAGAACTGAGTTTTCGCAATGAAATGGATTCCCACAAACTGAAAGAAAGACTCTAACTTTTTAAAACTTGAACCACTAAAAAGTGCAGCCGCTGCACAAAGTAGATTGCCTGCTGGCAGTTGCCCCAGCATGGGTTGTGCAGACCATGAGAAAGGATGATATTTTGTACAGGTGGCATGTATTTTAAGGTTAGTGCCTCGAATAGCACGAGTCACATTAATCAATGGCTCCCCACATACTTCCCCACCAACCGAATGCCCACATTTCATCCGAATAATAATATCAATCAAACAACTATCGAATACAATGAATTTGGCCTCTTTCCTTATACTGTCACTCTGCATCCCAGCTGGTTCGGCCTGTAACGTTGAGGACATGTCACTCACATGAAAGGTAGAATCTCTGATATCGTCTTCCGCTATGTTCAGTGATATTGATGGTGTTTCATTGTCGTCCACTTCATTCTCTTCCATTGCAACATCTGTTCCTTCTCCGGCGATGGGTGAATAAAACAATTTCTTCAACTTTCTCGCGGTCTTAGTTTTTGCGGGTGTGGATTCTGTGAATTGATCTCCGACTGCATCCGAACTACCAGGAGGACATTCACTATCAATGGCTGGTGGTGGTATAGCTCCGTTGTCAATCACTTCATATTCTTCCCATTGGCACGATGCATCTCCAGTCTCAAGTCCCTGCCAAAAGGTTTGACAAGCAACATCTCTCGTTCGCTTCACTGTCTGTGTAGATCTAGTTCGTACACCCACTCGCAACTAGAGGACAGATTGGAAAAGGGATGTTCAGTTTAAACACAACTTACAGTATTGAACTATTAACAGTGAAAAAGAACATAATATAGTGACCAGGACACTAACCTTCTTTTGCTTTCTTTTCTTTGAAACTTTCTTGCCTCGAACTTCAACATCAGGACGCTGTTGCTCCGACTCGTGTGTGCATGTCTCCACTTCCTCTTGCGCTGCAACGACTATATTTTCATGTTAAGCACATCCATCACGCACTGACGCTCCATCGACTCCCTGAAACATAGAACTTTCATTAGTATGTATAATAATATTGAAAACACAAAATGTACTTGGGGACCAATACTGTTCTGACTTGAGTGTCGTGTAGACCGATGAGTCCTCTGTCCCCAAGTGACGCACAGGGGAACTTAATAGAAACCCGCTGTGCGACCTTTGAGGCCACAGGTGGGAGATGTCTTCCCAGATCCACGGAGCCTCTGGAACACCGATGCTGCTGTCGAGAAGGAACGGGGTTAAGTACCAGGCAATCACAACACAGTCAGATAAACAAAAGGATCTAAAATGTCTTACCTATCTGGTGTAAGGGTAACCCAGGTAACCTAGTAGAGAGGTTCGAGACTCAGATGATGCGGCGGTCCCTGGAATGGTAGAACCGCAGGTTAGCGTGGATGAAGGGTTAGCCACCTGTAGGAGAGAGGGCTTGACTTGAATCCCAAGAAGGGAAAGGGCGTAGAAGTTCAGCAAGGTAACCAGGGATGATCCAAAGGCAAGTCGAGGTGAAGTCCAAAATCCGGCAACAGGTCAACAGTTCCAAGCAAAGGTACAAAAGGGGAGTCCGAGGTAGAGTTCCGTGATCAAGATAGCAAGGAGCAAGTAGTAACGCCAAACAGGGTCTGAAGCCAGCTGAGAAGCAATGAGTGTTCTGTCTCTCAGACCTTTATACTGTGTGTCTGGGAGTCATGTGACGTCTCTGGATCATGTGACGTCCAACAAGGACACGTGACTCTGGATCACGTGACCGACGTGGTGACGTAACACCGCCCCTTCTGCTATACGCTCTCCAAGGCAATTGCCAATGCAGAAAGGGTTGCAATCGAGCCCGTACACCAAAGCTGGTACGGGGTTTTCGGTTCTTTGGGTTAACCGAATCACCTGAGCCTGGAACCGTGGGAGGGGATGGTGGAGAAATGTGAGCAGTGTTCTGATGTGTAGTGAACTGGTGTGCAGAGGATCGTCTAACATAGCCCCCCCCCAACGGCCCACGACCCCGTGGGCAGGACGGATGATCCTTATGGAAGCGGGCCACCAGCCGAGGGGCGTTCAGATCCAAGGCGGAAACCCATGAACGCTCCTCCGGGCCGTAACCCTTCCAATCCACCAGATATTGGAGCCTACCCCTAAACCATCGGGACCCTAAAATGGCCGACACCTCAAAGACATCAGGAGAGGACAGGGACACCGGTGCAACAGGGGTACGAAGGCGGACAGAATCGGGGCAAGGCTTGAGGAGGGATACATGGAATACAGGATGGATACGCCAAGAACTAGGAAGCACTAGACGAAAAGCCACCGGATTCACTACCTGTGAGACTACATACGGGCCGACAAAACGAGGTAGCAGTTTCCGGCAACCCACTAGGCGAAGGTGACGTGAAGACAACCAGACCCTAGAACCCACCACCAGAGGGGGAGCAGCCAGATGTTTGCCATCCACACGGGCCTTCATGGCAGTCTTCGCTTCCGTGAGATGCACCACAGTACTAGCATGTACAGCAGACAGATCCCTAAGACACGTCGTGGCCGCAGGATTCGAAGAACTAGAAGCATCAGGGACTGGCAAGACCTTGGGATGTTGGCCGTAGAGGGCGTAGAAAGGAGAATAACCTGTAGCTGAATGAGCCGCGTTATTGTACGCGAACTCAGCAAGCCGCAAAACGGCCAACCAGGAGGTCTGATGTTGCAATATAAGGCAGCGAAGATACTGCTCCATAGATTGATTCGTCCTTTCGGTCTGCCCATCGGTCTCAGGATGATATGCCGAAGAATACCTGGTATCAATGCCCAACAATTTAGTCAACGACCTCCAAAACCGAGAGGTGAACTGTGATCCTCGATCGGATATAATGACCGAAGGGAGGCCGAATAACATGAACACATGTTCAAAAAACAAGTCCGCCAAGACCGGGGCCGAAGGAATACCTTTACAAGGGACAAAACGAGCCATTTTTGTAAACGTGTCCACCACTACCCAGATGGAGTCAAAGCCTCGTGACTTGGGGAGATCGTTAACGAAATCCATAGTCAGTGTATGCCAAGGCCTGGGAGGAACTGGAAGCGGAAGTAGCAACCCAACCGGTCGGCCTCTCCGATGTTTAGCCTGAGCACACACTGCACATGAATTGACATAGCAGTCTACATCGCGCTTCATAGAGGGCCACCAACACCAGCGCTTGAGAAGATCTAAAGTGCGCTCTTGACCGGGATGGGCATTAAAAGGGGCATCATGAGACCACTCAAGGGCCAGATTACGAGTGTCAGGTGTGGGAAGGAATAGACGTTCATGTACGAAAGGCAACCCATCAGAATACACGGGGTCCCATTCTCGCAACTGGTCGGAATGATTGCTAGTCCAGGATCGGACCGAGTCTAATAATGACAATGAAGGTGTACAAAGACAAATCACATGACTCTTTCCGAGAACAGTGTCAGGAAAGGTTGGCAACTCGACCCCCCCTGGGGAACGTGACAAGGCGTCTGCTTTTCCATGTGCAGTGCCAGGACGATGCATAATACGAAAATCAAAAGAGGAAAAGAAAAGATGCCATCGGACCTGTCTGCTATTAATGCACTTCAATGAGGCCAGATCCTGTAAATTCCGGTGATCTGAGTATACAGTGATGGGATGTTTGGCCCCCAGAAGATGATGGCGCCAAACACGAAAGGCATCCATGACAGCCAAGAGTTCTTTCTCCGTAACAGTGTAATGAGTCTCAGTACTGGAGAACTTACGGGAATGGTATGCCACTGGGTGTAATTTGCCTGTTGTAGGACACGTTTGTGACAATACCGCACCGAGAGCAAAAGAAGAGGCATCTGCCTCTACTATGAACGGAAGATCAGGATTGGGGTGCTGGAGTACCGGTGCGGTAGTGAAAGCAGTTTTCAGAGCCTCAAAAGCCTCCTGATGTTCCCCGTGCCAATGATAGGGTACCTGAGGACTAGTCAGAGCCGTGAGCGGCGCAACAATTGTGGAAAAAGAAGAAATGAAACGTCTATAAAAGTTGGCGAATCCCAAAAAGGCCTGCAAGGACTTGAGTGTTTGAGGTACTGGCCAATCTAATACTGCTTTGACCTTAGATTCGTTCATGGATAACGCCCCAGGGGTGATGTGGAAACCCAGAAACTCAACAGAAGTTTTATGGAACTGACATTTCTCAGGTTTGGCAAATAAGGAATGTTCTCTCAAACGGGATAGTACTTCTCGAACATGCTTTCATCAAGATCACGAGAAAAGATTAAGATGTCGTCCAAGTACACAACCATGTAAACGTCCAGAATATCCCTGAATATGTCATTCATGAATCGTTGGAATGTGGCTGGGGCATTACATAGGCCAAAAGGCATGACTAAATATTCGTACAAGCCGTAACGAGTACAGAAAGCCGTTTTCCACTCGTCTCCCTCGCGAACGCGTACTAAATTGTATGCGCCACGTAGGTCAAGCTTGGTGAAAACGGAAGCATGAGTTAAATGGTCCAGAAGTGGGGTGATTAACGGGATTGGATATCTATCCTTTTTTGTGATAGCGTTAAGATGTCGATAATCCACACAAGGGCGTAAATCCCCCTCCTTCTTGGGTACAAAGAATATGGGACTTGCTGCTGGTGAAGTGGAGGGACGGATGTGTCCTAAACGTAAGGCGTTCTGTACATACTCTTTCAATGCTTGTTCCTCCGAAGGGCCAAAGAATAGATCCTGCCCGAAGGGATAGCGGAATCAGGAAGTATTTCGATTGGGCAGTCATATGGTCTATGTGGAGGAAGTACCTCGGATGAGCCCCGATCGAAAACCGATTCGAATGCTTTGTACTCAGGCGGAATCCCAGACACCAACCCCCCAACAGTATGTGAATGAACAATCTCTGGATCATCAACAGTGAGTTGAGCTAAAGCTCCCAAGGCCCGAGAAGGTGTGGCAGAGGCTTGATGGACCGGGAGACAATAATTCTGACAGACTTCGGACTCGAAGAGTACAGTGCCTGACTGCCAATTGATCAGTGGGTTATGTTCACGTAACCATGGAATTCCTAGTATGATACCGAATTGGGGTGTGGTAATTAAATCAAAACATAAGGTTTCTGTGTGTGTTTCTTGTATGTTCAACAAGAGGGGTGCAGTTTGGTGTCTAACAGGACCAGAAACCAATGCAGAGCCGTCTACGGCTTGGACATGTTCCGGTCATGTTTTTACCACTAAAGGTAGGTTGAGGGAATGGGCAAAATCAATATCTATGTAATTACCAGTGGCACCTGAATCAATGATGATATTGACTGCATGAAGAAGGCCTGTAGAGGGACATAGAGTAGCCTTTACAGAGACGGGTTGGACACGAGCAAAGGCAAGAGAGGTACCCGGAGATGATGACGGGACACTCGACCTGTTCTCCGGATCTAAGGTCGAGCCATCCAAAAAACCTGGCTCTTCTTGGGACGTCGAGGACACTCTTTCACAATATGTCCAGTGGTGCCACAATAAAAGCATGCATTGTCCACCCTTCTGCGTTCCCTCTCTGATGTTGTGATAGGACTACGTAAACCTCCCACTTGCATAGGTTCTTCTGTACTGGAAGCAGGAGTACTAGCAAGAGTAGGATGGGAAGAGACCCCCAATTCAGCTCTACGCTCTGATCGTCGTGCATCTACCTGCAAGACGAGATCAACCAATTCCTGATACTGAGTAGGCATAGAAGGGATCACTGATAAAGCATCTTTCATGGTGTTACTCAACCCCCTATAAAAGACCACCGCCCGCTTGTTTTCTGGCCATGATGTTTCTGCAACTAGCTGATTGAAACGGGTGATGTATTCTATCAAAGTCCTTCTACCCTGAGTCAGTTCTAAAAACTCCAAATCCCTAGACTCCGCCTTGTGTCGAGTATCGAATACTCGAGACATTTCTAGAACCAACAAATCAAAGTCCTAAAGGACTGGGCTATTATTCTCTAGCAGGGGATTAGCCCAAGCGGCAGCCGTTCCGGCTAAATGGGAGAGGGCGAAGGCGGCTTTAGTAGTGGAAGTAGGAAAAGCCAAAGGTCTGCATAAGAAGTGTAACTTGCACTGATTAACAAAGGTTCTGAATTTCTTGGGGTCACCTTGATAGCGTTCCGGAGCAGCCAGGGGGGAAGGAGATGGGAGGATCATTGGAGTTGGGACTGTAGAAGTAGCCAAGGAAGGGGGTGTAGTGAAGGAGCTGGCATCTCCAAACTCAGGGTCTGCAGGAAGGGAATGCTGAACACTCTGTATGGAATCCAACCTTTGGTGGATCACTGTGTTCGCGGCTGCCATATCTGCCCTTAATACTGTAATTGCCTGGACTAAAGCAGCTATGGGTTCTTCTGTGGATCCCTGCATCGTCAAACACGACTATAAGGCTTCTCAGTCTGTTCTGACTTGAGTGTCGTGTAGACCGATGAGTCCTCTGTCCCCAAGTGACGCACAGGGGAACTTAATAGAAACCCGCTGTGCGACCTTTGAGGCCACAGGTGGGAGATGTCTTCCCAGATCCACGGAGCCTCTGGAACACCGATGCTGCTGTCGAGAAGGAACGGGGTTAAGTACCAGGCAATCACAACACAGTCAGATAAACAAAAGGATCTAAAATGTCTTACCTATCTGGTGTAAGGGTAACCCAGGTAACCTAGTAGAGAGGTTTGAGACTCAGATGATGCGGCGGTCCCTGGAATGGTAGAACCGCAGGTTAGCGTGGATGAAGGGTTAGCCACCTGTAGGAGAGAGGGCTTGACTTGAATCCCAAGAAGGGAAAGGGCGTAGAAGTTCAGCAAGGTAACCAGGGATGATCCAAAGGCAAGTTGAGGTGAAGTCCAAAATCCGGCAACAGGTCAACAGTTCCAAGCAAAGGTACAAAAGGGGTGTCCGAGGGAGTCCGAGGTAGAGTTCCGTGATCAAGATAGCAAGGAGCAAGTAGTAACGCCAAACAGGGTCTGAAGCCAGCTGAGAAGCAATGAGTGTTCTGTCTCTCAGACCTTTATACTGTGTGTCTGGGAGTCATGTGACGTCTCTGGATCATGTGACGTCCAACAAGGACACGTGACTCTGGATCACGTGACCGACGTGGTGACGTAACACCGCCCCTTCTGCTATACGCTCTCCAAGGCAATTGCCAATGCAGAAAGGGTTGCAATCGAGCCCGTACACCAAAGCTGGTACGGGGTTTTCGGTTCTTTGGGTTAACCGAATCACCTGAGCCTGGAACCGTGGGAGGGGATGGTGGAGAAATGTGAGCAGTGTTCTGATGTGTAGTGAACTGGTGTGCAGAGGATCGTCTAACAAATACCCACGTACATCTCAATAGCAAAACACGAATGAACGCTTTGTGTAGAACATTCAAACGACAATTATTCACGCATTGTTGATCTAGTTAGATGGAACTGTCAAGATCCATACCTCGGACTCCTCATAGACTTCCATTGATGATATTATTGAAGATGATGCTTCAGTGACTCCCTGAAACACAGTAATTGCATTAGTATGGTTTTCTATTTTGTTAAAAGAACATAAACTTTGTGCAGGCGTCAACGGCTCATCTAAATAGACCTGCACAAATGATCAGTTGTCTAAAATAAATAATGGATATCTAAATATGATTCGATTTGCTCGATCGTTGGAAGTGTCACCACCCAGAGATCTGCATCAACTACTAGGGGTGATGTTCTTGTAGAAGAAGCTCCGTCATCTCCCTGAAACATAGTACTTGCGTTAATAAAGAAGGAAGTATAGCGGATGTAATCACGTCATATGATTTCGCTTGATCGAACTGTCAGTATCCATACCTCGAAATGCATAAGAACATCAAGGGACGATGTAACTGCAGTGCACACTTCTTCAAGCTGTTGCGCCGACCCGTAACTGCATGCTCCCCCTTCTTCTTGGACTAATGCTCCATCGACTCCCTGAAACATAGGACTTTCATTAGTAATGAACACAATATTGAAAAAAGAAGACACATAGGAGGGCGACGACAGAAGGACATATCAATGGCTAAAAATGAAAGAAACATTGTGTGTAACAATCACGCTACAAGAATGCAAGATCTGATGATCTCCATCGATGGAACTGTCCGGAAACGTACCTCGAGCATCTGAGTGACATCAACGGTTGTCGTCAATGCGTTGGACTCCTCAGCATCTCCCTGAAAGACAGTACTTGCATTATTTTGGATAACAATAATTATAACTGAAAACAAAGACTAGAGGACGAGTACAAGGGTGTACCATTAGGTAAAATAATCACACGATAAATTAAAACTATTGATTTACATGCCTAAAACAAGTCAGTGGCAGAATAGCTAAGTAAGATTACCCGATAGGCGCTTGAAGTGGCTGATGACTGCAATAACGACACGGATGGAGAATCTTCCGCCTTCATATTGAGTGGATACATAAATGGGGAAATTATTGTTAGCTAATGCTACACACTACCGCAAGGCCGAGAGATAAATACGTAAACTTGACTCACCAGTGGAGGGATGTGGACGAATAGAGTGGGAATAGCGGTTGAGAGCAATTTTCGCTTCGCTCGCGGTGTGTTCTTCTTTATTAGCAATGATGTGGAGTACATGTCTGAGGTAAAGTGCCTGCTGCAGATGCGGTATCGATCACCCCTCTTGTCCGCAAAGACTTCTAGGACTCTACTTTCAAGCTCAGACGGTGGATATCCGCAATATCGGACCCATTCTCTTATCTGATCTATTGTCTTAGGGAAAACATGCATTATAGTACCTTCAGATTTATTATGGGTCTTCGAAGGGCAACCGCCAATGGAACAGGCAGGCATTGTGGAAAGTTCTGAAAAGTAAAGATCAACAATTCTCTATGAATACCAATGTGTTAAAAAATTAAATGACACATAAAAGGTTCAATGCAAGGTTTGTTTTGGTTCTTGGAACTATACACGTTATTCACATGCGGATAAGTATTTGAATGACTTTAAAAAAATAGAAAAATAATTTGACTAAACTCAGAACATGTGACTAGTTCCTTGCATGTACTGTCTTGAACGAAAAGAAATTGGACCCAAAATGATTATGGTACATGGCCTTACCTTGACGAACAAACAGTTAGATGCAGGGATCAGAGTAGTTTCTTGTCGTAGAACAGGGAGCAGTTCACAGGTTGCAAACTGACGAGTTTCCTCGAAGTGGTAACGGAAGTTCACAGGGACGAAGAGCAGATAACCAGCACCTTCACGGGTTGACTAGCAAAACGCAAAGAAGTTCTCATTAGAAATATGAAGTGGTTTATAAAGAATTCGAAACAGGGGTGTGTTTGTGAATGACGTGTATATGTCGTGGCATTATGCGGTTTGCAGGGGGGCGTCCAGCGTGAGGGGGGATGCTTGGCAGGAGACACGGGGTCTGGAGGTAGACATGGGAACAACAACCCATGCTCTATAGACCACTTTGAAGTGTACATGGTCTTTGGCACCTCTTGGCTTTTATCGCTCCCTGACAGCTCCACTTGCCAGCACAAGTACCCCGGTGCGAACTGCCTTTGATAGGGCGGGGGGTGGTGGATTGGGGCGGTGGTCGTGCAGACAAGACACAGGAAGACTCGTGAATGGAGACACACTTATGTGGATTGCAGGGGGGCGTCCAGCGTGAGGGGGGATGCTTGGCAGGAGACACAGGGTCTGGAGGTAGACATGGGAACAACAACCCATGCTCTATAGACCACTTTGAAGTGTACATGGTCTTTGGCACCTCTTGGCCTTTATCGCTCCCTGACAGCTCCACTTGCCAGCGCAAGTACCCCGGTGCGAACTGCCTTTGATAGGGCAGGGGGGTGGATTGGGGCGGTGGTCGTGCAGACAAGACTCGTTTGCCGCAGGGCCTCACCAAGGAGAGGCCATCTAACTGCATGTAAGAGGCAGGCTGCAGGATCTAGTACATGGAAGGCAGGGTGGTGAGTTTATAAATACCTCAACCTCCCAGGAGAATATATGGGTGCAGTTCACCCTGGAGACCCTGGATGCCTAGGCAGTTAGTCAGCAGCAGGCTGGCCTGTGGTGGCTAGGCGGCACGGGCCAGAGGGGGTCATCTCTGTACCCGGTGCCCAAAAGGATGATTTATTATGATCAACCATATTGATTATTTACCTATAACCATGTTTTGTATCAATAAAATCCAACGGCCTTTTATTGCCAACGCTTGAACAAAGTGGTGTGGTAACAACCATTGTTAAAATATATGTTGGGTTTTATTTTAGATCTTAATTTCAATTGAACATAAATAATAAACATTACACATTGTAAAGTTCCGGTTGCAGCACATCCAGGGAAAATCCGCGGTATTGTCCACTGTCGCTGGGGAAATGTTGTCTAATGGCAAGTACCGCACAGGCAGGTATTACTCTCCGAACGCGGTGTCCGAGCCTCCCGTGAAGCCACCAAGTGAAGCAACGATAGGCCACCAGCCTGTACCACCTGTGAAAAAGAAAGATGCAAACTGTATTAAAATGACAAAACTTTCTTATCAATGTCGATTCAGGTAAAAAAATGTCATTCTGCTTTGAAAAAAATTCTATCTAGAAAATGCACAATATGGAACCAAGTGGCATCACTGACATCACAACCAGAGTATACTTACTCGTTACTCGGATTACGCGGACGAACAGTGCCGCGAAGTTCGTGCATAAGCACCATCATCATCCTCAACACGGTCCGTGAGAGGCAGGCTTCCCTGAACTCTGGCAGCTCGGTGATGCATTGCGGACTTGGCTCGCCTTCCGAAATGTAGGCCAAGCACCCGGAATTTTCACGGCAGCAGCAGTTCTCCTCCTCAGTTGGCATTAGCTCGCACCGATTGCACGTGCACCAGGTGGAGACGCCGTCCATGCGACATGGTCCAGGCTCTTCATCCGTTGACTGGTCCTCCCAACTGCCGTCCGAATCCCCATCGTTTTCGCGTGCTTGCCTTTCCAGTAGTTCCTCCTCGGTGTACTCGGGCTCGTACATATACGGCATTATTGTAGCCATTGTGTGGTAAAGAAAGTAAAATAATTTACAGAGATGGTACAGGTGTTCACAAGGCCTAGAAGCGGCGAAGGTAGCTGACCAGAGCACAGAAACGAGTCACAGAATACTCAAAGTAACACAGAGAGAGTAATGGAATCGAAAATCTGCTGCTGTGTGTTGTGAAACGGTGTGTTTATACTTATTGAGGAAAGAGGCGTCCTGCCATTTCCATGGCGACACTTCATTAGCTGAGGCGCAGCGATTGTTGACACGAAACGTGCTTTGGCGTTGGGAAATGGGCGGTACGAGTCTGCTGATGACAGGCTCAGGGGCGGGGGATTTGATTTAGTGCCGCAGAAGCAGGCCAGCCAGGGTGATGCGGCAAGTGATAGGATTATCACAAAATGGGGGCTGATTTCGAGTGGGTTAATGGACGAAAAGTCGGGTAAGGTCCATAGGAAAGTTTTCTACGATCTACCGATTTATGCTTAAAAACACATGGCCGAACCGTAGGGACAATAAAAAAAAAGTCCCGGAACTATCCTTTAAGGGCGTTCTCGGGAACCCCAACAATACGCAGGTTATTCCTGCGGGAGCGAGACTCCAAGTCGTTGCACTTTGCCCTTACGGTCTTCATATCTCGAGTCAAGGAGGCCACCGTGTTCTGAAGTGTATGTATTTCATCTTCATTCACAGCGATTCTGTTTTCAGCGTCAGTGATCCTAGTCCCTGCTTGGTCAACTCGGGTTTTGAGTGGGGTGACATTGGCATTAATGTTGTCTAATTTCTAATTGGGACGAGGCAAAGTTCTTTGCCATTGATTCCATCAACGTGGTAAGATCTGGTACCAGTGCACTAGGATGAGGATCAGACTTGGGTTCTTCCTGAGGGGATGACGTGTGACCTGCTTCGATCCTTGGGACAGCCTTGGTAAACTTATCCATAGCTACCCCCTTGCCGGTTTCTTGGGATCGATTAGACATTGCAAGTGTAGGTCCGGATGCAGCAATGACCCACAGGTGGAGCTGGAGGCAGGATGGATGGTAAAGGCGCCAAACAGATTGGTGGTCTCCAGACAATACCCCCAGTGTCAGTAAGGTGGCTGGCCGATGGCAGCGGCGGATAGAAATGACAAGGCTTCAGCGGGATGCGGGGCAAGGGGCCGCCCAGGGGCCAAGAGGGGGCAAGTAACAGCTATCAAGAGATAATATTGAATTAGCAGAGTTGTAATTTGATGCCTCACTCCCACGCAGATGTAGTAAATGCTGCACTTGTTGAGCTGAGTTGGGCCTGCCGTCTGCCGCTCTCAGCCATTGCAGGAGGGGGTCGGGAGCTACCTGGCCATTATATGCAGGGGCCACCGGGTTCCGTGGCCACGCCGGAAAGGAGGAGCTGCAGTCTTAAGTTGGCTTAGTAGCGCCTGGTAGTAAAGTGTCCTTTGCAGCCAGAATGGGCACAAATAAACAAGTGTCTCAGATTGGGCAGGCGGAGGTTTATATGGCCCAGTCCTGGGCTGACGCTGTGGCAAGGCGCAGAATTATCATGTAAGTACCTTTATAGACCTCTATGTGCGCCAGGTAAGCCCAATGAGGGCCTGCGGATGCAGACAACAATAGCGGACAGTAATAAGTCTCCCCCGCTCCTCACCTGATCCGCAGGTGCATCGGCGCAGGCCCACAGCGCACGGCACCGGGATGGCAGCAGGGCTCCAGCCCAGCGGCTCTGTGCCGCCTCCCAGCAGCAGATGGATCCGGCCCTGGAAGTGGAGGGGCCGGGGCACACTCCAGCGTGAGCCTCCGCCGCGGCCCCGCCCCAGGCAGCAGCGTGCCTCATGGGGGACAGTCCTGGCGAGCAGGGCCGGGGCCACCACAATCACGCTGGATCCCTGTCTCCCTGTTGAGGGACCCAAAAGTTGGAGATCCCAGGTGCCCCTTAGACGGCCGCAGTGGCAGCTTCGGTGAGCCAGGCACAGGAAGCCAGGCGCACACAAAGGCCGGAGTACACCCGTGGCCGGGCTGCCGGCGCAGGCGCCATATGTCAGTCTCTGGTGTTCGATTTAAGTGCGAATTTCCAGTATACAGGCAGAAAGATGTAGGCTGCAGATCTGTAGAATATTGGGTGATGGCGACGCAACAAACCCCAGATGTAGGCGGATTTCTGTCGAGGCCACACAGAGCTTGAGCGCCAGGCAGCCATCTTGGGCTGCTCAACAGCGCCACCTCCCTAAACAAGTAATACTTATGCTTGGAAAAATCTTTGTAAAGCCAACCCGTACAGAAAAACAAGCATTGGCAATGCCAAACGTTTGGGCTTTTGTATAGGCATGGGAAAGGACGTCTCAATCACAGCCGTGGTAGTATTAACTGGATATTGATGGCATCAGATGCAGAATGGTGCAAGTACATGGATATCTAATAGCAGTGGCTGTAAAATGCCTAATACCTATACACAAGCCAGAACTGTGCTCTTTGCCAATGCTTGTTTTTAACAGCAATTCAGTGAAGGGCATGCATAGTGCTTATAAATGGCCAGTAAATGTGCGGGTAAAAAATAAAAACTACACCCAGAGGCTTTTTGTCCTTCCCCATATGCCATTTCTCCTTATCTGGACTCCAATGCAATGGTTTTGGCTTGTAGGTAACCCAAACAAATGAATGTGCCTTTGGTCAGAATCTTCATTAAAATGTGAAATTTGCATAATATGGGGTGCTATAGTATAGCGACTGTACGCATCTAATATAACCACATGCACATCCCATCTTGGGCATCCCAAGCAACTGTGTGCTGTGCCAATCACCAGGCAGTATTTTCTGACCTTAAAAATCCAATCACACTTCTTATTGCATCAATCAGCGTGACAGGTCTATTACGCCCTGATGAGTTACTGATGATGCCAATTGCTGTGCACCATCAGTTTGTACGCTCCATCCATTGATTGATGTTCTCCAACATTCACAGCGTCCAGAAAAGCGGTGATTAAATGCAATATTTTAGGTGCGGATAAGAGGAAAAGCAAAATGAGGTCTGTAACGAAAATGTCAGAAGCTAGGTTGCCGACTTCCAAATATCTGCTTATCCATTCCACCAATGCATATGACAGGAACATCACAAACCTCTTAAGTGAGATGCCTGGCAGTTGCAATGAAATGCCGAACGGTTGCTCGGATGAATCAGTCAGGGCATGTGAAACTGGGACACTGGCATTAGAATCTTTGTCATTTGATAAGTAGTAGGAGTTTAAAGTCATTCTTGCGTTAGCTCAAAAGAAAACATTGCTATTTAAGGGTAGATAAGCCCAGTTATTATGCTTCTCTGTGGAAGTGCATGTTAGTAAATATGCTGCGATTCTCCATTCATAAATGCAGAAGTACATTCACATGTTGTAACAATTGTTATGCAAATATCGAAAGTCTAGCCTCACTCACCTGCAGGCATTTCATTGAGGCGTGTTACAGGAAACTACAAGCACCAACTAATTGCCATCATGCTAATATTGTATCCTACTGTTCAAATAAAATAATCTTTCGGCACTAATTGAAGATGTATTTCTCTCATCTTCCGATGCAATATACAATGATCATTAAAAGCAGACGTTAACATTCAGTAAAATGTAGTTATTGACTCTACATATGATGTATTAGGCCTCCATAAATGAATGAACCCTCTCTCATTGTAGCTTTTTTTGCCTTTTAAAAAAAAAGTATGCACAGCCAAGCTTAGTATTGGGAACGCTGGCAATGATGTGCAGTTCCTGGCTGGTGCAAACTAGAAAATGATCAGATCACTTATCAGTAATCAATATTCAAAACCCTAATCTACTCCGCATTGCATATGTACTCCAGTCCATCTACTGGCTGAGGAGTACTACTTCAAAATCACATGATTCACACGGGTGCTAATTTTGTATGTCCCCAATTTGCAAAAAGAGTTGTAAAAGACTGCCATCTTTTGCAGCTGAGTAATGGCGGTAGATTAAAGTACCGGGAGAGGGGCGCACATTTGAGCTATGTGAGCACACATGTGTTGCTATAAGCTACTGGGTGTAGCATTATATAGGGGTTGGGGTTTGTTTGCAGGCCCTGTGGGATGGAGGGGCAGCGGCTTTTATGAGCAATATGTATGCAGTAGAGCGGCCATGTTCTTGTAGGCCAAAGTTGGGGAAAGCACACTCGTAGCCAGCCCACATGAAAAGGTTGCAGGCTTCATCTCTCCTGTGTTTTTGCAAATTGAGGCGTGAAGTTCAGGATAACACATGATGCCAAATTAATGTTGTAAGGGGAGAACAGGATATTTTAGTATCATAACGTCATGAAAGGGATTTTAGAGGTTTTTATTCCATGAAAAGTTTTATCCAACAGAATTATACGGGCCTGATAATGTTTCACCATTCATTTATTTGACATGCCCGAAAATGTAATTAATGTTTTATTGCATAAATACTATCTCAGCAGGAGGCGGAGTTGAGAACTACTTCACCCAGTTCAGTCACAGGACTGTCTGAGTTCATTCTCTCAGCTGTTGGGGGTTAAATAAATCTGTCTTGTTCTTTCTTGCACGGTGTATACTGGTCTCTGGATTGTGATGGTGTACTTTATTTTGATTACGTATCAAAGAAGCCCCACTAAACAGCTGTTTTCACAATCTCAGGCATTTTTGTTTTTTGATAGGTGGAACCCCTGCAATGAAAATAATTAGTGTTTCCTACTTCCTCTTTTGCTTTGCCTGACCAAACTATGCAGTAACGTCAGCATGTCATAGAATTCACCTTTTTTTTAACAATGGCAAGCAGAAGGTGGATTGCATAGACGTCCATTGAAAATGCCACCCATCCGTGTAAACTGACACAAGTATATATTCCAAGAGGCATTTATACTTTGAAGACTACAGTGCAAGAGCAAAGTGTTATTCTGTTTTCAATATGTCTGCCACTTTTATTGCACTTCAGAGAGCTAATGACCAACATGTCATTGAGTGTACAAAAGTACTTAGCAGTTCAAATGTTAAATTGTGTAATTTACCGTTTCTAGAAAATAAGCCCGAATGTCTACAAGTCCAGTGCCAAAGCATTCTTCTCTCCAGTTACAACATGCATGTATGCACTTGCGTGTGTAAATTGTGCTCCCAAACACGTTGTTTTCAGTCGTGAATTTTTTTTGCTTATCAAGCCTCTTGCTTTGGTGTTTGCACAATATGCATAGATTTTAAAAAATCAGGCTAAAATCCAACTCTCCAGACGACAAATGATTTGGGTCTTGTTACATAGCTGGACAGGAGTCAACAGGAAAAACATGTCACATGGCACTTTTAGTCAAGAAAAGAAGATCTGGTTTTGTGTCTGGGGAAACTAGGTATACATAAATATTGTCCATTGTGTCCCTCTCTGTTGTGTGGCATGGATTATTGATGACATGATTAAGTTGGCCATCAATGTAGAACATAGCACCTTCAATAGCTCCATTATTTTTGGACTGACTTCCTTTTTTAAGTCTTGTTTGAAAGATATTTTCAAAATGTGTTTCTAAAACCATTTACTCTGAAGTCTACTGCATGGTTTTTCTATCTCTATCACTATCTTCACAGGAGTGATCATGAAAAAACTGTTGAACCTTCGAGACAAACCATGGCACAGAACAGTTAGATGTGAACAATCCGTTTTTTGCTTTTAAAACAAAGCATCCAAGTGTAAGGCCTAACTCCAAATTGCATATGTCCATTCAAATATGAAGCTTTGGCTCGTGCCAGGAACACATTACTTACATCTAAATGTAAAACTAAAACGTTCCACTACTCAGAGAAAGTGTAACGTTTGAAAATACAAAGAACTTCTGTAATACCATTAAAAAAATGTTAATCAACACACATATAACTGCATATTAATTAGAATTGCTATAAATCACTGCAAAACATTACACATGGATGTAAAATGGTGGCAAGTGCATGTATAGTTAGTTAGAAACTGACACAACAGACCTTTATCTATTTGAGATATCTTACTGAACAATTGTTAACTCTCAAACTAAATCCCCTTGACAGCACTGATAGCTATACACATGATTTAAAATACATGAATCCTCAATAATCATATCTAACGTCCTGTAATTATGGTATGTAAGCTGTTTTGATAAACATATTATAAACATATGCACCCTATTACGGATGTTCACATTAGTTGTTCATGCACAAGAAAGAAAAAAACAACAGGACAGCTAGAACTATGAAGGTCAATCACACAGAAAAATACACTTCTGTGGTTTATAGACTACACAGAGACTTTCTATTGAGTCTAATAATTAACCTATTCTCTTGTTGACATACATTTAATGAATGATTGATTCTCTGTGGGTGTTGCTTCAATGAACCAACCCACTTCAATTGATCGCTGTCACTGTTAGTTTCTAAAGTTATGTTATGTTTTAAAAGTTTTGGGAAATTGCATAGTTATGAAATGTATTCCTAATAGTCCTGACATTCACTTAAATCCTCAACTGTGCCTTTCATATGGTGTCCCTTATGGTTTAGAGGGAAGAATTAAACCATTGTGATGCCTACACCAACAACCATGGATGTTGAATTCCCACCACCATTAATCTGTTTTGTCCTATTGCTCGATCACCAAGATGCTACTCTGTAACAAAGAGTGGCAGGTGTAAAAGCAAGGGAGGCCCCCAAAAACCTTTTAAAAAAGTTGAAATGTTATTATGAACTCTTAATCAATAGACGTTTATGCCACATCCCACTGGTGCTTGGCTACAATCTACAAGCTCCATCAAACATACAGCCATCCACATGGACAACACTGTCTGTGCAAAATGTCTTCTACACATCTGTGTTTAAATCACATACACCTGCACAGGGAGACATAAAGGGGCTCATTTTGATTACAGAAACAAGCCAGGAGACCTCCAAGAAAACTGAGATTGATCTTAACCTCATACAGGAGGAAATTAAGAATAATTTGAAATTAGAGTCTTGTACATGTAAATTAGAGGCCCACTTGAAGGAAATGCATGATTTAAATTAGAGACTAATAATGAAAGAGTCAAAAGGATGAGAAAGGATTTGCAAAATTTCAGTCATGAGAAAGTATTTCTGTATTCATCTAAGACCACAAATTTGATAGAACTTGGGAGGGCCAAAGACAAAATAGGCGAGTGAGATTTTGTGATACATCATACAGCTCCACTGAGGAAGGTGTTATGAAAGAGAGTGAATACTGTAACAGACCAGGGACGAGTGGTACCACAGGAGAACAAGATACGTGTGCCAAGTGAGGTCAAGGCTCTCATGGGAATGATCAAACATGACAACATCGCCCTTTTTTAGACCAGGGAAGCAATTGATGGGAATGGAGAACAGATCGAATGCAAACCATGGTAGTGAATCTATCTACCTACTACCTTTCTTTCATGGAGGAATAGATGCTCAATAGGGGTCTACACTTTGTAAATTCCAAATATCACAATACTTTTTAATTCAGAGTAGAATTGCAATTCATGTAATAATCCAATAATTGTAGTGGTCTATGTAATCCATCTCCATTTTGTTCTCCTCCACAAAACTATTCGCCGAATTGTGGTGTTTGAGAAAAAAAGTATTCGAAGAAATAGAGACATTATTATCTAAAGGGATTCCTGTCCCCTCCAATCCAAACAAAAGGTAAAAGATCATCTAATAGAAATTCTTGTCCAATAATGATCGAGTGATCCACCAGGCAGACAAAGGAGGGGTGATTGGCGTCATGAATAGAACTGAATACATCCAGGAATGTATGAATTTGCTGACCGAGGAAAAAAGTGACCTCAGACTAGAATGCAATCCGAGTATGGCACTGTTAGGGATCTTCAAGACCAAGGTGTGCAAGCATTAGAAATTAAATTAATACGCAAACAAGAGGCTGACTATCTGGTCATTGAGAATATCAGGGTGCCCATTTTGTACATACTCCTGAAGATCTACAAGAGCTTAGTCAAACCACTGGGTGGAGCGATTATTTCGGCTGTTAATTCTTTCCTGGGATCTTTTTCTAAGTTTGTGGACCTTTATTTGAGAGCTTTTTGTGGTAGAAATGAAATGTTATATCCAGAATACCAAGGATACAATTAACAAGACTGGAAGCCTTGATTTCAACCAAATACTTCTCCGCTTTAACCAGCTACCTGTCATGGAGAACCTGGGCCCCAGAATGGGGAATTCCCGAGATGACAGGGGCTGTAGATTGTGCACTCAGAAACACATACTGGAAACATCATGTCATGTGCTAACTGCTTGTAGGAGCCTTGTTGAAATGTGTATTAAATATATGGGGGCCACCTGCACATAGACTAACAGACATTGGATGTGATGACTTTCAGAGACAACGTTTGGTGGCTATAGATACCAAATGAATATGCTGTTGGATATGATTTCCCTTCATAAGTAAGTCTGTGGCCATATAGCTAAATTGAGGATGCACTCATTTAGAGGGATTGAAGTCATAAAAGATTAGATTGACAATTGTATTATTTTGTCATATTTTTATCTTTTTCTTTTCATTTTCATGTTTTACTTTTGTTTTGAAGAAAAGAACATGATTTCTATTTGAAGCATATGATCATGAATTTTAATTGTTTGTAATAATGTGAAACATTTTAATAACTACATCACAATAACATTAAAATAAAATAAAAAATAAGAAGAAATGGAGAATAATGTTCTCAGTCTTTGCCTGATTCTATTGTGGTGTTTAAGAAAACTAGTAACATTAGGAAATTGATTATTAGGATTGACATTGGGATAAAAACTGCAGGACATAATCAGAGCACATTATGGGGACTTCCACCTGTGATTGGGCACAACCCCTGTGGTAATTGAGTAATGTGTACATTCACAATGAAAACTGTAACTGTCAACACTGGCTAAGAATGAGAAAAGACGTCCACCAAACACAAAAATTGTAACCGAGAAAATGTTACATATTGTATTACTTATCCTTGTGACAGTCATTATATTGGAATACAAACAGGATGTGTAAGACACGACTCATTGAGCACAGAAGCTGCATTAAAAATAATATTGAACAGGTGCCATTAGTTAAACACTATATGGAAAATTCACATTTATTTATTTATTTGCATTTTTGAAGTGCTCACACAGCCCGGGGGCATCGAGGTGCTGTTACAGCTTTTTTGTTTGTTGTTGTCTTAGTTGCATATTTATAACATGCTTAAATACCCAGAGGTTTCTAAGCGCAGACCTGGCGGTTTGAGCCTGTGTTGCTTCGTGTTGTCTTGTTTCCAAGGCGAGCACGTTGCCACTGAGCTATCCTCCCAGGACAACACAACATTTACAGATTTGAAATGGCTCATCCTAAGAAAGTTAAAGGGAATTCACAAGAAGAGATTAACAGGAAACGGGTAAATCTGGAAAAAAAATGTATATTCCGGGCAGGAAGTCACATTGTGGGGCTTAATAAAAATGTGGAGTGGCACAACGTAACATAAGGTTTTTGTTATCGACAGCTTCTGTGTCCAGGGTCAAGTCAAGGATGATAACCTTCTGCAGATGATGTATGTGCCCTTTTATGAGATGAGATGTGGCAGTATTATTACAAGAAGTGGAACTATGCCACAGAAGACAGGGGTCGATTTACAGCATTTATAGCAATGTGCTGTCTTGAGTGTCTCTGTGAATATTGATTGGGTCCAATCATGTGTTTGAATTAGGGGAGCTCGTGTTACAATCTGTGTGATTAAATAGGTTCACTTTTCTTCATTATTTAATTAAAATCCTGGACTGTGATGTGGGTGGTGTCTCACACATGCCAACAACATTTTAACATTCAGCACATGAAGGGTGAATTGGTAAAATTGTATTGTGTGAAGTCCTTTAGGAAATCTCTATGTTAATCATTGTAATGACAGTTTTACGGCAGCACTCCGCACTGAGAGCCGTGTGACGTCATTGCGCTGGCAACACTACACTAATGCTCGCGCGGCCGAGAGGTGAGGTGCGTTTGTGCAACGTCCATTGTAAAGCCTCTTTGCCATGTTGCTGTGTTGTAACAGCTGACTGTTATGAATTGAATGAATTTACCTGATGCTTGTAAACTCATCTTTTTTATTAATTTGCTGTTGTGCTTGCTGCATGCAATTTACTTTATTGAAGTGTTCACCGTAGTCCGACCAGTCCTCTTTCTTTTTCTGGTGAGGAGGCGGGCCTAGTCTCTTTCCCCTCACCAGCTGGTACTTATGTGTAATAATGGCCGCCCGCGCAGCGGATGGGTGCAACAGGCACGCCGTCAGCGCTCCAAAGGCACGCTTATGGTGAGCCCGTCTGTGCCCCTCCGTGCTAAGTGGGTGCTGGGCAGTCTTGCTGGCAGTTTGGGCCACCAGTTACTTGTATCCTTGAAACCCTCTAATACCAATTGGCCCCCAGGCGTTCTTAAAGCCTCTACCACGCCTTGTATTCCAAGGAAAAATAAAGATCAACATGCTTTACACACGATTACTGTGGCCTGCTTAATACTCGCTCCTTAGTTGCGCATGCCTCAGACTGTAAGGATTTTATGACTACTGCCCAGCTGGACCTATTGTTCCTAACCGAGACCTGGTTCCGAGACCTGGTTGCGAGACTCTTCTGGCCCTTCTATTGTGCAGGCTCTCCCATCCAACTATAGCCTTGATCATGTTGACCGCTCATCTACTCACCCTGGAGGTGGTCTAGGATTTATGCACAAATCCTCCTTCAAAGTTGTATGCTCTGTACCAGAGCATTCAATGAAGATGGAATGCTTACTGGCTGCAATTTCCATATCCACAGTATGCACTTTAACTGTCCTATTGGTCTACTTCCCCCCTGGGGTGGATGCCACCTTCTATGCTGCCTTTCCTGATCTTGTGTCCGCACTTGAAGTTAACCATCCCAATCTTTGGGTTGTAGGTGATTTTAACCTTCCTGCTAATTCTATTACTGCTAGTCAGGTCGATCATTTTCTTGCTCTAATGATGGACCTTGACCTCCCTCAATTAATTTATGAATCTACCCATCAGCTGGGTAACACATTGGATTTTATTTGTGCCCCTAAATCATTGATTTGTCCTGTATTAAGGTCCGATCACTTCTTTATCTCCTTTAATATTTCTCTCCCAGGACCTGCCAGACGTCCCACCAAGTTGACCAGTTTAAAAAGGAACTGGTGTAAGGTGGAATTTTCCGTGCTGTCAGCCTCTCTTCTCGCCCACTGCGCTCTTCATAGCCCCTATGCTCTTGAGACACTAGGTACGTCCTTCCTGGCTGTGGCCGATCAGCTAGCGCCTGCCAAACCTTGTAAGGAAAGGGCCCATGTATCAGAACCTTGGTTCTCGGAGGAACTTAGAACTCTAAAGCTCGGGTGCCGACAGGCCGAAAGAAAGTGGCATGCCAGTTACATGACTGCCAATAGAACTGCCTTTTGCTTGGCTCTAACAATTTATCAAAAGGCTATTCTGGCCGCAAAAAAATCTTTGTTCAGTGAAAAGATTGAGTATGCGGTTAATAGGCCTAAAGCACTTTTTGAGTTAGTGCAATCCCTCTCCACTCCGACAAAGACCGGTACTTCCATTGAGCCCTCACAAGCTCTGTGTGACTCTGTCTTCTTTTTTCACCTTAAAATTGAAGCTATTTGTAAGGACATTAGAGACAACTCTATTTGGCCTGCGACCATACAGACTACTTTCTACTTGCCTATCTCTAATACCCCATGGCTTTCCTTCCCTGTCTTTTCTAAGCAAGATGTGTCCAAAGCTATTCATGCCCTCAAATCAGTCTCTCCTGCCGATGCCATCCCATTGAATGTGTTTAAAGATATCTCTACAGACTTGATTACTCATATTACAATGGCTGTGAATTTGACCTTTCAAGAGGGGCTTATTCCTATATCCTTGAAGCATGCATGCGTGCTTCATCTATTGAAGAAGCCCTCGCTGGATCCAGCAGTGCTGGCAAACTTTTGTCCCATTTCTCTTCTTCCATCGTTGAAGAAAGTGATTGGTGTTTTGGTTTCTCCCCTCCTGTCATCCTTTATGGAAACTTCTGGGTTCTTATATACTTTTCAGTTCGGTTTTTGACCTGGGAGAGGAACTGAGTCAGTTCCCAATTCCGTGTTTGACAATCTTACCTGCCTAGTTGATCAGGGAGGTGTGGGAGCTCTCCTTTTGATCGATCTGACGGCTGCGTTTGACAGAGTAGATCATTCTACCCTGATCTCCTGTTTGTCGAGCGCATGCCAGGTGACCAGGTACTGAACTGGTTTGCAGCCTTTTTGGCTGACCGGACCCAGTCGATTTTTCTGCCACCTTTTTGTTCGGAATCCATTTCACTGTTCTGCAGAGTTCCACAGGGATCTGCATTGTCACCAATTCTTTTTAATATCTATATTCGTCCCCTTCTTTTTCTTATCATGTCTCATAGCTTTGATTTCATTCTTATGCGGATGCCACACAAATCCTGGTACGCTTGGATCTCTCCTGTCCAGAAACCGCAGTCCGTCTGAGGAACTGTCTGGAGGATTTGGGTACCTGGATGGCAAATAACTTACTTAAACTCAATGGCAGTAAAACAGAGGTCCTTGTGGTGGGAATGACTAGTCGTCTCACTTAGTGGACTCCTGATTTTTGTCTGACTTCTCTTGGCCCGTTCCCTTCTCTGTCCTTTGTAGTGAGAAATCTGGGGGTAAAGTTTTCATCCTCCCTTGCAATGACGGAGCAGGTTGGTGCTGTCTGCAAATCTGCTCATTTAGTACCTTGCGGAAGGTTCTTCCTTTTATCCCTCACCATTTTCACGCCGCTGTGGTAGCAGCGTTGGTTCTTAGTACGGCTGACTACTGTAATTCGCTGTACTACGGCCAACCAAGCTATCTGATAAACCGCATTCAAATGCTCCAGAACGCAGCAGCCGGAGTAGTAGTACGCCCTCCGGCATGTTCTCATATGTCACCTCTCTTGAAACCACTGCACTGGCTTCCGATCAAAAAACAGATTTTGTTTAAATCAGTGTGCCTAGTGGATCGAGCATTCTACAAGCTAGGAGTGGAATATCTCCGGGAAAAATGTGCTCATTATGTTCCTGCTCACCCGCTTCGGTCTCAGGCTGCCCTACTACCAGCAGTTCCCTGGGTTAGACGGACTGGGACCGGTGGCCAGGCTTTCTCTGTGGCAGCCGTAATAGCATGGATCCAACTGCCATGGTCACTGCGCGCAACCTCTAACCACTTGGCCTTCCGGTGGGCCCTGAAGATCCTTCTATTCTGGGGACATTCTCCTTTACTGTATGGATTTGCCCCACCTCAGCACCAAGATATGATATGATATGATATGATATGGCATTTGTAACGCGCCTATACACAAGTGTTTCAAGGCGCGACGAGGCAGGGGGGGAACAAGGGGAGAACAGACAACGATCCTACTGGCCAGGTGTCATTCAGATTGCGCAAGTGCAAGGGTAGGGCGGCTGGGAAAAGTCAAAGGGGAAGGGGAGAGGGGAAGTACAGTACATGGTTAGTAGAATACAAGATAAGTAATAGGGCCAGCTGGTGGCAAGTGCAAGGAGAGTGCAGTACATGGTTAGTAGAATACAAGATAAATAATAGGGCCAGCTGGTGGCACGTGCAAGGTAAGTGCCGGGAGAAGGGGCTTTAGGATACAGAGACAGTCCCATAGTGCAGGTAGGCAGTGCAGGGAAGAGTGGCTGGGCCAAGGACCGAGATCGGTGACTGGCCAGTTGCAGATTTATTGCAGGTTCAGTGATTTTAGCAGGGGAGAGATGGAGAGAAAGCGGAGGCAAAGAGGAAGGTTTTGAGGTGCTTCCGGAACCGGAGATGGTTCTCCTCAAGTTTCAGGGAGGCAGGAAGGCTGTTCCAGAGGGAGGCCCCTGCTGCGGAGAGAGATCTAGCCCCAGCTCGTTGCTTGGAGAAGCGGCTGACCCTGAGGTAGTTGGAGGTGGATGAGCGAAGAGCTTGAGAAGGAAGATATTTAGGAAGAGAGAGTTGAAGGTATTTTGGCCCAAGGCCCCAGAAGGCCTTGTGGACAATGCAGAGGGTTTTGAACTTAGTCCTCGCAGCCACTGGGAGCCAGTGTAGCGATTTCAGTCCTGGAGAGATACGGCCCCTGGGCCTGAGGCCAAGGACAAGTCTTGCAGTCCTGTTCTGGATGAGTTGCAAAGGGCGGAGAGTAGAGGCAGGAAGATTTAGATAGAGGCTGTTACAGTAGTCCAGCTTCGAGAGAACCAGGGCTCTGGAGACAGTGAGCTTCTGGGGGAAGGAGAGGAAAGGAAGGATACCTCTGAGGAGGTGTAGCTGGTACTGTGACTTCTTAGCGACGTCAGATATGTGAGAAGAGAAAGAGAGTGTGGAGTCGAAGATGACCCCGAGGTTTTTTGCCTTGCAGGAAGAGGGCCAAGGGAAGCTGGCCAGAGAGCTGCAGGGAAGGAGGGAGTGGGTGTGCCGATAAGTAGAATCTCAGACTTACTGGCATTAAGGCAGAGGTCGTTGGCGGCACACCATTCCTGGATAGCAGAAAGACAGTCGGAGATGAGGGAAGGGGAAGAGGAAGCCGAGGGTAGCCTGAAAATGAGCTGGGTATCATCCGCATAGCACTGAAAGTTGGGACAGAGAGTGGCGATGTGGTGAGCAAGAAGTGCCAGGTACTGGTTGGACAGCCAGGGGGAGAGGTTAGATCCCTGGGGGACACCACAGGTAGAGAAAAAGATGTCAGAGAGGAAGGAACCCAGTTGGACCTGGGAGGGTCGATTGGAGAGGAAGGCGGTCAGCCATGCCAGAGCCTGACCAGTGATACCCAGGTTATCACAGAGACGGTTGAGCTGGATGGTGTGGCTGACAGTGTTAAAGGCAGGAGAGAGGTCGAGCAAAATGAGAACACAAGGGGTGTTAATGTCAAGGTTTGAGAGCAGGTCCTCACAGATGTTCAGGAGAGCAGTTTCTGTGCTTCTGGCAGCTCTGAAGCCAGACTGATGGTCATGAAGACTACCAACAAATTCAGCATGGAGATTAAGCTGGGAGATGGCCAGTTTCTCCAGGAGCTTGCCCAGGAAGGGAGTGATAGAGATTGGGCGATAGTTAGCTGGGCAGGAGGGGTCGGAAGAGGGTTTCTTAAGAAGTGGGTGCACAAGGGAGTGCTTGAGGGGGGATGGGAAGACTCTAGAGGCGAAGGAGTGATTGCAGAAGTCAGCCAGGGCAGGCGCCAGGGAGTCGATGTGGTCCTTGATAGTTTTGGAGGAACAGGGGTGGACCTGTTTTGATGAGACTTTCATAGATCGGACGTGTCTCGAAACCTCGTCAGCAGAAAAAAGGGGAAAGGCAGAGAAGGAGGGAGGAGGGGTGGCTGCAGAAGGGCCACAGGGAGAGCAGGGAATAGAGGAGGGGAGGTGATAGGAGGAGAGTGAGGACAGGATGTCCTGAGTTTTTGAAATGAAGTGAGAGGCCAGTGCCGTGCAGAGGGCCTGGGAGGGGACAGGAGAGGTGGAGACTGCAGCAGGGTTGGCCAGCTCCTTGCAGATTTTAAAGAGTTCGGCCGAATTGTTAGATGCCTTAGAGATGCGGGCTTGGATAAGGGCTCTCTTCTTAGTGAGAACGGAGAGCCGGTATTCCCTTTGGAGCAGGCGGCAGGCCAGTTTGTCAGAGGATGAACATGAAGCACGCCATTTCCTCTCTGCCACCCTGCACTTGCGTTTAAGGGTGACGAGATCCGAGTCGTACCAGGAGTTACATTTGGCTTTGGGCTTCAGGCGGATTCTCATGACAGGGGCAAGGATATCAAGGGTATCAGATAAAGCAGAGTGGAGAGGGCTGTGTCAGGGTGGGAGTCAGCCAAAGGGGGAGGAGGGGGCGAGAGGGTGGAAGCGAAAGCCTCAACTGACACGCGCTTCATGGGTTGGATGACCGCGAAGGTGGGTGGCAGTGATGAGGGTGGCTTTGGCTGTGGGGTAGGGAAGGTGAGGTGGGAGGATAGGAGAAAGTGATCACTCCAGGAGAGAGGAGTGGAGAGAGGGACAGAGAGGGGAAGGTCAGAAGAGATCAGAGCATCAAGAGTGTGCCCTGCAGAATGGGTCGGCCCAGATGGGAGAATAGAGAGTGAGAGAGAGTCGCAGAGGTCGCGAAAGAGTCCAGAGGGAGGACAGGAGGCATCAAGGTGGATATTAAAGTCTCCAAGAAAGAGGAGTTGAGTGGTTGAGGACAGGAGTGAGGAGGAGAGGTCCGCCCACTCAGAGAGGAAGGAGGAAATTTGACCAGGTGGCCGATAGATAGTAGCTACGGTAAGGGAATGGCTAGGAGAGAGAGAGAGTCGGCAGACAAGGCATTCAAAGGAGGAGTAGGTCTGCGTAGGGGTGACAGTGGCAGGAATCCACTCAGGGAAGATAAGGGCCACACCCCCCCCAGCACGGTTGGGCCTGGCAAGGAGAGGATCTTGTAACCGTCAGGTAGGAGTGTGTCAAAAGCTGGCGTACATGCGTTTTACAAGACTATATAACATAACATAACGCGATGACCTCACTGCACCACGGCACGCTTGTATTTTAATAGCTTGAAACACATTGGACCTCATTAAGAGTGAGCCAGTGTGGAAATAAAGGTGCTGGTAACAATGTTACCGGCACCTTTTCCGGACCGGCTCACTTCGAGTCGGCCAGTCAGGCCTGGGGATTTCCATTCAACTCTGTCTTAACCTATGAATAGAAATCATTTAGAAAATAAGTAATGTCGGCTACTGCAGTGAAATCTCCCTTTGCTATGATTAATTGCATATCTTTGCACTAATAGACCAGAGTTCTGATGGCAAGTTTTGAAATATCCTACCACATATGGCAGTTGCACTGTCTACATAATTTGCACATAGCTCAATTGACAACATACAGATAAACCTTTATTTTCACAAATGCACCGCCATGTCAGAAAACTACAAAAAGTCGCTCAAACTATATTAAAATCTAAATTTGCATTTCATAATTCCATACACTTTAAATTGTAAAACAACATTCATCATTTGTAAAATATGCAACAAAAACATTTTGCACATATTGACATTATGAAACCTACAAACTTCCAATTTAAATATTTGCAAATGATCACACAGAACAATCTGAACATACTGAAAAAGTACATCCCAGCCCTTCAAACTCTCTTTAAAAACACATTGAATAGTAATAATAGTATTTCAAATGTTCCACTGCTACGTTACATTTGTAAATTTAGCATGTGCAGAAATACCTCCTAAAATTGAAGAAACAAAGCAAATTTAAAATAGTCATATACAACATGCCTGTATTATACATTTGTAACAACATATTCTATTTTTAATTACCAAAGCAACTAGAGTTGCAAACACAGCTTTCTTCAAAAATAATACTCTCTGCCTTTCACTTAAAGTCAGTTTATCATTGTAATTTGTATTCCTTCAACATCTCCATTACATATCTCACCTTTTCCTATGAAGCCAGCACTCAACTAACAACTGCCCTATTTCTCCACTCCAGATTCCCCGCACACATTCTCTCATTCTGCAACTCCCTCAGCAACCACACAATTATCTGCTACCTATATAGCCTCAATTTTCACTTACAATATCTCCTTGATATCATATAACTAATTAATTACACTCTTTATCACTTTCACTGGATACAACAGCCAATCCGCAAACTGCAAATCCCTCCACTACCTACACATCAGACCGTAGATGAAGAGCAAGCGTCCAGCTGCTTATATCCAGCCTCCTAGCAATTACATGTCTATTCTCACCCAAAACCACTGCGCAACATTTCTATATCCACCTGCCAACACACATAGCACAGCCCCCTCCAACTTACCTTTTAGGAGAATAACAGTTCTCCACAAACCACTATCGGCCAAGGATACCATGAAATACAAAATAACCACTTGTTAAAACCCTACCTTACATCACCTTAATAGACACTTCTACAGCAAGCCAGAAAAGGCCCCACACTCTCTACTCTAGTTTCACTAAACATATTTGCATGCTCTTTATTAAACTGCATACAAATGTGCATCTATGTACCAACACCTATAACAGCTTGTACGTTGTATTAATCAAAAACTCATTTATGGTAATAATCACCTCCCCTGCAAGCTTCCCCATGCCGAAATGCCAAGCACGCTGGGTCACATCACTTTTACCAGTCAGTAAAGACTGATGGCCAGTTCATCCTGCGTTCGAGTGTTTCTAATTAGTTTTGTTAGGCAGGGCAATCCATAGCAGAGTAGAGATAGCAAGGCATTTAATATAATTTTTACCAAAATAAAATGGCATATTTGGAACAATCATCAAACAGTTGTCCGCCTCACATTGCTGAACCCTCACATCACCCAACACGTGCACCATAGAAATATAACATGGCATTTTGTGCAAAATCCCACTTTCATTTTCATGAAAACCCAGGGGCCTTGTGGGGAACAGTGTGGCACAACCAACAAGTGAGTGAGGTGGCAGACATTCTGAGGGAAGTAGGAGCGGAGAGCTGATTTCGGAAAGAAGAGGGAGAGACATGGAATATGCTGGGCGGGAGTGACCAGCCATCAGCTTTCTCAGAAAATGAGTTGGAGTGTGAGATTCAGCCAGCGATCCAAACAACCTGGTTGTCTGCTTCACCCACCACAGGGGCTACTAACAGAAATGACAATGTATGACCATGTATAATAACTATTAAATTACCCCTACCATACTTTAAACAAATATAGCAAGTCACCAACTACTTTCATGGCTTTATGTAAAAGCTCAATGTTTAGACTTAATCCTATATTTTATCAGAAAACACCTCTGTAATTTGCAATATCATATTATTTTAAGAGGTACCTAATAAGTAATTTGGCCCTGTGCAAGCCATTTATAATGCACCAGCCAGACTCATCCACCACCTATCTAAATATTCACACATCACCGCAGCTCTCGCCCATTCCACTGGCTCCCCATACTCCAGAGAATTTCCTTCAAATTATTCAAAACAATCCACCACAAACCCCCGCTTACCTTCATGACAAACTCAAACCCATTACCACGCAAACACCAGAAAAGTGAGGCTGCATTGTCTACACGTGCCACTCTACAAACCAACATGCACAAATAAAACAAGCAGTTAACCGTTGGGCACCAAGAGCATGGAACACCCTACAAATTCACATCCACACTGCACCCTCCATCCCCACTTTCAGAAAGAGCCTCAAAACATAGCAGTTTACCCCCACATAACCCAGCCATCCAGGTCCTCTATTACCACTTGTCTATCCTCATATTTCTATCCTTTCCTGAAAACGTTTTGTAACTTCTGCTTCACCTTCAACCTTTGACCTTCATAAGGTGCTCTAAGACTCTCTGGATATGGTCAGTTCTATACAAATTTCAAATTAACTAAAATAAAAAAACATCTATAATGTTATATTCCTACACGCATTGATTTTTAACAAATACCCCGATTGTGCATTACTACTACTACATTACATACTCGCGCTCTGAAACACTTGTGTACGAGCGTGATAGAAATAAAATATCAATATCAATACTAAAAAGAGGGGCCACAACCCAAGACACACCCCCCTCTGATGCAGCAGCCCAAACAGTAGCCCAGATCCATTATTTGGGCAGTAATGCCACCCCATCAATAACTATTAGCTCCAATACAGAACTAAATGGTGCAGGTTATGTCTCTTTCATTTCTAATATTCCTAAAATGTTGAAAAATAAATGGCCACCATAAAACATAAATACACCAACTACTAGTAGTCCCGCGTCCATTTCAAGGAGAAAGAATACAAGAAAGAAAAAATAAGGCAGAAGGTAGGTTGGTAGAAAATAAGAAGAGACAAACATCCAGATTCTAGCAAAAATGAATGTGCTACTATCCAATTAACCGATGCGCTTAACTGTGGTAGGATTACTTTACTTTAGTGATTAGTGAGTAGTACTGAAACAAGGGGTAGGTACCTATATGTTCTGTTGGATCATGATGTGGAATGGCGGTGTCTTAGCAGAAATGTTACTCCTTTCCCAAAAACTACCTGTCTGAGGCTTCCAAGGTCATTTGTGAGTTTTGCATGACTTCTGATGAATGCTGACAGCAGGCAGTGCCGCAGCTCCCCACCATACTGAAATGACAACCAATACTAAGAATTGTAGTTCACCTTCCAAAGTCCACAACTGAACGCAACTTGCAATAACATCTCTTCCCAGGTACTAACGTGCAATAACAGCTGCTGAAGCACAAACACTTTACCGAAACTCTATGTAAGTAGACTTTCTTTTCTCCAAAAGATACAAGAAATATGAACCGAAACTCAGGTCTGCAGAAAACAATGATAACCTCAAAGTGCAGGTAAACCAAGGGGAATATTACACTAATGGTTAGCTAAGACAGTTAACAGAAAATGTACACGCAAGAGAATAGATAATTCTCACCTTGCAAAGTACAAACACACCACCCACTAAAATAGGTGTCATTACTCCACCTCCATAAAAAATAAATACAAACAATTAGCTTTCAAACTATTTTGAACAGACTGTCAGCCCAAACACATTGAACAAACATGATAACCATATCTTCAAATGTTAATGTGATCCCAATTAATAATTTGAAAAAACACATTTTACAAAAACTGTTCCATCATGTTGCCCTCGTCAATCTCATAAAACAATCTCTCCACTTGTAAAACATTTTTTAAAAACTAGTTTTTGAACCAAATATTGACATGCATTCAACTAAAAACAAAATGATCCCTTTAACAAAATTGGCTATAGAACAAGAACATTTACTTAGAAACATGTGAAATATGTTTGTATTTGCATTTTTATTGAAGAACAGGGATGTCAATAGAAATTACTCACAATAAAACATTTAGAGATGGCAGAAGCATTCTCATAAAGGGGCCTGTGCAAAAGCATAACGACAAAAACAGTTCATAGATGGCCCAAAACCCGAATGAGCAAAAGCAACCCAAGGAGCAATAAAGAGTGCATGAATTGTATGAAAAATAAGTTTTATTACATTAAATTTCAGCAAGGCAAAAATCAAGCTTCATTCAAAACACCCACATTAAATGGCGCTCTATGAAGGAAAAATCACAAGCAGTAAGTTGCAACAGTTACAACCACATGTAAATCCCCAACATCCCATTGATTAACGTCATTAGTCCCGTAAGGAAAACCATGCATTCATTGGCCTTATTGGCCCAGATCTACCCTGTGAACAGACAAGTACAACCCCTCCATCAACTACCTAATTTCTGAGTCAGCAAACATTCTCTATCCTCACTGGCTGAATGTTTTTGCGTACAATTGTTGCAGTGTTACCACTATCCCATTTGTTGACCCATCTCATGGTGAGTTCGCCCCTTAGAATTGATCAGTCAGATGGTGAGGTGCAGACAGTGTGACAACGGAAATATTTATATATCATCTTGTTACCATGTGACCTGAAAACTTGGCACCCTAGATGGCTCTCACTCTCGTGGCTGTACAATTGACAGCTCATATTACAACTCCCGTTTGGAAACATGTTGCCGTTCTAGTACATATCCTTCCATATCTCCTATGAGAATGGGTAGCCTTATAAAAAGCACCACTAAGACATCACACTTTGGAAATTAATTTCTCTAATTAAAGGGCTTCATTTACTCTGCTATCAGCAGTTGCAATTGAGTGACCATTTTCACGGGGAGGGCAGAGTAACAACAACTTGATCAAAGCCTCGTAGCCACCGCTCAACACCACCTTGTTCTAACCAAGATATGTCCTTCACCACTAAGATGCTGAACCAATGTCTTGAACACCAACTGTTATAATGCATCTTCCTCGAAGACTGGGATACTGCTAGGTAGGCCCAACAACATCAACCAATCACTGCACAGCATTTCACACCACCTCTAAGCACATTGGCACTGTCTGTGCCCTGCTCAGGGGGGAGAAGAAATGAAATCGAACTCACTAACGAAAAACCAACTGCTGGCACTAGAATGGCTATTTTTCCATACTAAAGGAGCTTCCTTAGTTTTATTATTATTATTATTATTATTATTTGCAAACCTAGCTTCGAGAAGCAACAGAGCACTTTACAGAGATATAAAACAATACAGATAAACAACTGAGTGCTTTACAGAGGTATACAACAGTAAAAAATGCATAATGGTACGATTTTCAGAGTTAACAAGTGAACAAATATAGGGTGAGGGTAGGATACAGAGGTGCACAGAGGAAGGTGTTATAGCTATACAGGATGGCTGGGAGGAGTAGAGCAGACATAGGGCCTCATTACGACCCAGGCGGAAAACCATGGTGCTAATAGCACCATGGTCCATGCCGGTAACTTACCAACTCCGCCATGGAGAAAGGGGGAATTACCACCCCATTACAAGGTTGGCGGGGCGGTAATTCCCCCTTCCTCCATGGCCCTTCCCCATTCCCATTTTTGCCCCATAGGGCTCAATGGGAATGGGGAAGGCGCTAAGTACGGTACCGCAAATTGCGGTACCGTACTTAGCACCAAGGTCCCTTTGCGGGTCCCTACTTTATAGGCTGGTGTAGACCAGCCGTTAAGGTCGGGTCTCGCAAAGGGACCTCGTAATCAGGTGCTAATGGGTTAACGGCGCCGCAGCCTTTTACGGCACCGTTAACCCATTAGCGCCAGGATCGTAAAGAGGCCCATAGTCTACTGAGTCAGGTGGCACAGGGGCAACGTGATGGCCTAGGTTTGAGGAGGAGTGACTCCTTGAACAGATGGGTCTTGAGTTCTTTTCTGAATTGTTGGAGCGTGCAGGCGAGTCTGATGCTGATGGGGAGTAGTTTGCATGGTCTTGGGGCATAGGCAGAGAAGGTTTGATTTCTGGTCCTTTCCTTTTTGGAGTGGCAGACTTCAAGTCTGCAGGTGTCCTGGCTTTTGGTGATGTGCTGTCCACCAGAGATGCTGTGTTTCTCAGCAAGGTAGCTGGGTGACTTGAGGGCAACTGCTTTATAGATGCTGCAGCAGGACATGAAGGTGATTCATGTGTGCCGTGGGAGCCAGTGAAGGTCATGTGAGGACCAAGTTGATGTGGTCATATCTGCATAGACCCTTGATGAGGCGTGCGGATGTGTGTAGCACACTTCTCAGGGGAACAAGGGAGGGCGATGGGAGGCCTTTGAGGAGTGCATTGCACCCATCCGGGTGGGATAGGACATAATGTTGATGAGGCTAATATGAGCATAAGCAGCAGTGGTAGTGATGAATTGTTGCAGTTATGATATGATATGATATGGCATTTATAAAGCGCCTATACACAAGTGTTTCAAGGCACGGCGAGGCAAGGGAGGGGGATCAGAGGGAAGACAGACAATGATCCTACTAGGCCAGGTGTCATTAGACCACACAAGTTCAAGGGAAGGGGAAAGGAAAGTGCAGGGGGCAAGGGGAGGGGAAGTACAGTACATGGGATAATAAAATACCAAGATAAATAAAAGAACGCCCAGCTGGTGGCAAGTGCAGGGTGAGTGCAGACATAAGTGCTGGTGGGGGGACTGGCGGGGTACAGAAAACAGTCCCCAGGTGCAGGGGTTGCCAGGGAGGCAATGCAGGTGTGCACCTCGCAGGGCTTGGGCCCAAGATCAGATGGGTGGCCATGTAACCAGTGCAGTCACAGTATCAGACAAGACTGCAGCAGGGAGAGGGGGAGAGAAAGCAGAAGCAAAGAGGAAGGTTTTAAGGTGCTTCCGGAACCGAAGATGGTTCTCCACAAGTTTCAGGGAGGCAGGGAGGCTGTTCCAGAAGGAGGCCCAAGCCGAAGAGAAAGATCTACCACCAACTCGTTGCTTGGAGAAACGACTGACCCTGAGGGAGTTGGAGGCGGATGAGTGAAGAGTTCGAGAGGGAAGATATTTAGGAAGAGAGAGTTGAAGGTATTGAGGCCCCATTCCCAGAAGGCCTTGTGGACAATGCAGAGGGTTTTGAACTTAATCCTCGCAGCCATTGCGGGCCTGTGCAGAGATTTGAGTCCTCGAGAGATATGATCCCTGGGCTTGAGCCCAAAGACAAGTCTCGCAGTCCTGTTTTGGATGAGTTGCAGAGGGCGTAGAGTAGAAGCAGGAAGATTTAGAAAGAGGCTGTTGCAATGCTACAGCCTAGAGAGAACCAGAGCTCTGGAGACAGTGAGCTTCTGGGGGAAGGAGACGAAGGGAAGAATACCTCTGAGGAGGTGCAGCTGGAAGTGTGACTTCTTAGAGACGTCAGAGAAGTGAGGAGAGAAAGAGAGTGTGGAGTCGAAGATGACCCCGAGGTTTTTAGCCTTGCAGGTTGGAGCAGGAAGAGAGCCAAGTGAGGCCGGCCAGAGAGCTACAGGAAAGGAAGGAGTGGGTGTGCAGAGGAGGAGAATCTCAGTCTTACTTGCATTAAAGTAGAGGTCATTGGCAGCACACCACTCCTTGTTAGCAGACAGACAGTCAGGGATGAGGGACGGAGAAGAGGTGGCCGAAGGTAGCCTGAAAATGAGCTGAGTGTCATCCGCATAGCACTGAAAGTTGGGGCAGAGAGCGGCAATGCGGTGGGCAAGGAGTGCCAGGTATTGGTTGAACAGCCAGGGAGAGAGGTTAGACCCCTGGGGGACGCCGCAGGTAGAGAAAAAGATAGCAGAGAAAGGAAAGAAAACCCAAACATTACGAGCCTTGTGTGAAGGAGCAAGAATGTCAGATGGGAAGGAGATAGGAGAGGGTCAATATCAAGGTACATAATTTCTGCAACTTTTGTGTGTGTAGCTGATATCACACTACCAGAACAGAACCCTACAACAATCAAGACGTCTAAAAACAAGAGCAAGACAATCCAGTTGCAATAGATAAACCCATGGTAGAGACTCTGCGATTGTCAAAGGAATTATAATTAAAAAGGAAACTTTGATCAATAACCCTTCCCAAAGATATTTTGAAATTAATTCTGTTGTGCAGACACTGTGTCAAGTCTACAAAATGCCCTGCAGCACAATCCTAATATGTGCCCCCGTCATTCAAACCTTTATGACAATTTTTAAAACAGTGCATATTAGGAAACAGCAAAAGTAAAATCAGAAATATTCAGAACATGGACTACTGTCCATTTCGCTTCCACATAAGATTATGTGGACATTATTAAGGCTGCATTTTAGGAACATCCTATAAAAGCACATTTCATCAAATAAAGATGTTAGGAACACACACTTTTGCAATGCACACTCATGTGCATAAACTGTACAGTGCTAGCATTCCAAACCAATATGAAACTCTGCTAACTGGCGATTCACAAGAAGTCCTATGGCAAATGGCATACAAAATAAATATGTTGGTACTGAAGTACTGACTCGCAAGCGACACAACAACAGAGTTTAACGAGTAACTGCCATTTCCACACATATAAAATGAATGGAGCATTTTCAAAAACACCTTTGCTAAAATTGCAAAGTATGGGTCTGCTGCCAAAGAGCTATTTGCACAGTAGAAATCATTATACATGTACAACAAAATTAAATACAATGAGCAATCAGAATAGTTTTAATTGTGCACTGAAGTTAACACCAAAATATAAATACAATATAACAGATCCCTTATAATTATGCACATATTGAATAAGCTTGATGACAACCAAATGCAATCTAGAACTATCTATAACAACTTCCAAATATTGCCACCTCGAATGTTCTCAAAAAACGCAACATGTATGAGAGCATTATAGTTCAAAAAGCACTTCAATTCCAAACTATAATATGAATACAACCCAAGAATGCCAAATTGTCTCCATCAAAATCATGAGGAGTTATTCATGGCAAGGATGTACACGTAAGGCAGGCACCTTCACCTCTCTGAGTTTCTGCTCAAGTCTCTTCATTGTCTTGGAGAATTTTGTTCATAAACGCCACACCTTCTATCACGTGTGGAGTCTTTTATCCGTTCATCAGAGTGTTCCACAAATCCTCCACATCAAGAGTGGTAAATTGTGAAATAAGGTGGCCAAGTTGTTTCGTTCTTTCTCTGGTTCAAGCTGGGCATAGCAGCAAAAGCTGTTTCAACGTTTCAACACTAGAGTCCACTCCACAAAAACGACATTGATTCTGGGTGGATTTGGTTTTTATTGCAAGAACTTCATTTGTGGGTAGCAGGTTGAAACAAGCTCTAAGAAATTGGTCTCGGCAGAGTCTGTTAGGAAATTTTGCTAGACAGACTGGGAGATCGTTTAATTTTCTCATCTCTATCACAAGATGCTCAGCTGAACGGTAACGAGCAGCGGTTGCAAGAGTGGTTATCCAGTCATTGTCGATGGTGCATTACATTTTGTTAAGTTTCTCAATGTTATTTCTTGCCCAGTTTTTTATCATTGGTCTGGTCTGTGGGGTTATTTCCTTGATTATGAGTTCCAGAATGGGGGCATGAGAGGGTGCAATACATTTTCTATACAAGGCCAGACTTTTCCATTCTACCGTGGCTTTTAAGGATAGTAGGCCAAGCTGACAGCGAATGATCTGAATCGGTGCTGACGTCTGCAGGCCCAGGACTTTTTTTCTACAAGAGTTCCTCTAGCCGGGGCCATACTGTGTTTGGAATGTTTGCCATTGTCCACTTCATAGGTCAGGGATGGAACCACCTTTGTTTAATAGTAATTCGCCACTGGCAGTATGGTAAAACGGCCAATTTTCTTATTTGATTCCAATGCTTGGCTGCCCAGTGTTTTGCTTTTCTCTTTAAGATGGTCCACCATCAGGGTTTCGACTGTGCTGTTATTAAGCCATACAAGAAACCATTTATGTTGGTTTTTCTGCCTGATATATTTTTCAAACCACAGGATTTTTATCTTTCCCCTGTTTATTTCGAATGCATTCATTTCAATGTAATCGTGTAGGTTGTCTAGCTGTTGGTGAAGGCCAACTGGAGTTTGGTCTATCAGGACTAAGTCATCTACACAGAGTAAAGGGTTTAACAGGACACTGCCTACAGTTAGTAGGCAACATCTGAGTGAGTCCTGAGATTGCTTAATGTCTTCCAGAAAGAAGTTGAAGAGAGCTGGGGCCATTGGGCATCTTGGTTTTACCCCTCTTGCAGTTGGAATTATAGCTGATAAGAGTCCCGACCGATTCAGCCGAACTCTTGTGGTTGTTGCAGAGTGCAGAGGTATTAGAGGTTCCAATATAGATTTCGGGCCGTTCTAAGCAGTCTGTTTTTCCCACAGGCATTGTCAACTCACTTTGTCAGATGGTTGGAGCAGGTCCACAAAGGAGATGAAAATCTTAGGTTTATCTTCTTGTACTTGTCCTTTCAGCATGGTAAGAAGCAGTATATTTACTGCTGTGCCAATCCCTTTAATAAAACAGGTTTGATAAGGATTGTTACAACCTGTCATAGAGGACCACTCTTGCAACTGCTGTAGGAGTAATGTACCAAAGATCTTTCCAATTATGTCCAGAAGTGCGATGGGAGGATAGTTATTTGGACTTTCTCTCTCCCCTCTTTTGAATATTGAGATCACTATCGCCTTCTTCCAGGATCTTGGAATATGTGAGTTAGAGTACTCTGGACAAAAAGAAGTTTGTGTATAAATTTAGCCCTTTCCTCCAGGTGTTCTTATAGAATGGAGTTTGTTAGACCATCTGTGCCAGGTGCTCATGAATTGCTTAATTTCTCGATTATCCTCACAATGTATTGTATTTTGTGTGGGATATCCCAGGGTCCAGTCATTGGGGTTAGGTCTTGCGTGGTGATAGAGGCTTTTATTGCACTATATAATTTTGAGAAGTGACTTGTCCACTCTTGTTCACTAACTCTGTTCAGCTGTAGGTCGATAGCATTGCTTCCAACGGATTTAACTAAGGCCCATAAGTTGCTAACCTTCCGTCCATAGATCACTTTCAGCATTGTCTCAGCGTCATGTTGATAAATTGATGATCTGTATGAAAGAAGCCCTTGTTTGTAGATCTTGTCAGCAGTGTCTGCTGTGGGTTGTTCATCAGGGTGGTTTGATTTCTTTTCTGCTCGTATAGCCTTCCTCAATACATTTCTTTTTTCCACTAGTATTTCATCAAAGACGTGGACTCTATTTATAGGCTGCGGTGACGTTCTAGGAGGGGGTTGTACTCCAGCTTGCAACCCTCATTTACAAAATCTGTTGTGAGTTTGTTAATAGTAGACTCAACTAGTTTTAGTCTGTTTCTTCCGTTGCATTCAGACACTTCTGAAAACATTATTTGTTGATTACCAGCCAACGTGGCGGTCCATTCCATGAATAGCAAGTTGTGATCGTTATTTGTTGTCCTTATGACCTTGAACATTGTGATGAAAGGGAGGAGGTTCCTTGATACAAATATCTAGTCAATTACTGATGTTCATTCCTCTCTCGCCCAGGTTGCAGGCAATGGTATGTCACCCTTAATATGGCCGTTTAGCATATGCATGTCTCTAGAGGCCACCAGTGATGACCATAGAGAGCCTCTTGTCATCCATGTGTTCCCTTCCTTTGGCCTAGCTGATAGCTGTCAAATTTTCATGAGTCACAATGATCCTCTTTTTAGGGGCTGAGTGGGTGAGGATGATTAAACCAAAATCAAAAGGATCCCACAAATCAGCTTCCTTCCCTTACCGCTCCGAGTGAGCTACCCTAGATGTATACATATTTAATCTTTTGCATCTTTTACCCCAAAACAACGGCTCTTAACCATGTAGTTGTTGAAAAAATATACATATTTTAATATTTATCACAACATATCTTCAATTCAAATACACAATGTTAAAACAACACATAAATGTGTTCAAAACACATACTTGACCACATATTATTGTGTGTGCATTTCACTAGAGGCATAAAAACAAACACGTCAGAAACCTTATTTATGCCTTTCTATGGTGTATTCTCCACAAGGAGCCACCGTTCTTGTTTATGCCCTTCCCTATTTGTACGGGCAAAAAAGGAATGTGCCAACACTTGATACAACAATGTGTTTCTAGAACCAACATAGAAATAGAAATATATCTCTTGAAAAATAGGCAAGGCAAATATTCCCTATTGTGTATCCTGTTGGTGCTGTCCTCAGGGCACTCGGGCTTAGTTTATGTTCTGGTTTTCACACACTGATGTCTTTGACATCACTTGCCTTAGGTTTGGAATGCAATGAATAAGTTCCATTACAGTTTTTCTGGTGAGTATCACATTGGGCCTCATTACACGGACGGCGGTAAGGGTTAACGGTCACCGTTAATGGCAACGGTGACCGTTAACCCTTATCGCCGTACTACGAGGTCCCTTAGCGGGTTGGAGTTTTAACGCCTGCTTTTTGCAGGCGTTAAATACCAACCCGCTAAGGGACCTCGGAGCTAATTACGGCACCGCAAAATTGCGGTGCCGTAATTAGCGCCTTCCCCAGTCCCATAGAGCCCTATGGGGCAGAAATGGGAATGGGGAAGGGCAATGGCGGAAAGGGGATTTACCGCCCCTCCAACCTTGGAATGGGGCGGTAAATCCCTTTTCCGCCAAGGCGGTGCCGGTATTTTACCGGCATGAGCCATGGCGCTAATAGCACCATGGCTCACCGCCTACCGTGTAATGAGGCCCATTGTCTCCTTTGTCAAGAATTCTGTCACGTTTAAGTGAGCGTACACTGGTATCTTTTGGTCTCGCAGATTTGATTCCATAGTTGCATGACGGACCATGGGGGTACCTGATTGGCCTCTGATCCAATAATCATTTTGTAGTCAGTGATCTTTCTAGGGTTGCAGTGGAGATGCTTGTGGATGAGGGATTGTTTAATGAAGCCTGCCAAAGGCAAAATGAACAAAGGGCTCAACTTAGCCTCGAAGCACGGAGTAAAACCTAAAAAGGCCTCACAAACAGAAAATGGTGAAAAAAGAAGACCGGGGCCATTTTGACAAAATGGTCATGCGTGGGGCCTATAATGCAGCTGAGGATTCGGCCTGCAGTAGAAAAGCACGATGGTAGGAAAATTAAACCACTGCCACCAGCCATTAAAAGTAGTGAGGACAACATAAAAAATAAATGTTACATGAGAGAGTAGGATAAGGGGATACTAAGTAACCACCCAGCACTCCACATACAATGGTGTGTGCTAGACCTACTAAGAGAAAAGGTAAGTAAAGTCAATGTGGACCATACAAGGCCTAAACTTCTTGAGAGACCACACAATGGCAAAACATTCAGGTTCTATAATTGCCCACATTGTCTCACAGTCCATTTGTTTCCTACTGAAGAAGCAGATAGGGTGTTCTCTACCTTTCTCATCCAGTTGGGTCAAAACTGCACCTATTCCTGTGTTAGATGCATCTGTTTGTACAATGAAGGGTTGGTTGTATTTAGGAGCTCTCAAGACTGGAGCTTGCCAAAATACTTTCTACAGTCCTTCAAAAGCCTTAGTGCACTCCTCATTCCACCTGACCCTCTTGGGGAATGTGGGTGAGGAGATCACATTCAAGAGAGAACCTAGGGTCCCATAGTCCTCTATGAAGTCCCTGTAGTACCCAGTGAGACCTAGGAAGGCTCTCAATTGTGCCTGGGTGGTAGGGGTGGCCCAATCGAGTACAGCTTGTACTTTGCTAGGCAATGGCCTTATTTCACATCCTCCTACCTCATGTCCAAGGTAGACCACTTTACTCTGACCAATTTTACATTTACTAGCCTTTATGGTCAGATGGGCCTGTTCCAGAGCCTGCAGAACATATCCTAGGTGGTGAAGATGCTCTTCCCAAGTGAGGCTGAACACTGCAATGCCATCCAAGTATGCCATGCAGAAGTCCTCTAACCCATTCAGAACTTGAGTCACCACCCTCTGAAATGTAGCAGGTGCATTTATGAGTCCAAAATGCATAACCTTAAACTTGTATAGGCCTCCTGGGGTGGACAATGCAGTTTTCTCCTTGGCATGGTCTGTCTGAGCTATTTGTCAATAGCCAGAGCTCAGGTCAAAAGTACTGAGGAACTTGGCTGAACCTAGTTTGTCCATCAGCTCATCTGTCCTAGGTAAGGGATGGGCATCAGTCATGGTGACTGCATTAAGAACTTTATAGTCCACACAGAATCTCAACTCTTTGGTTCCTTCTTTTATCACTAGCACAACTGGACTAGCCCATGGACTTGTAGATGGCTCAATAACCCCAAGATCAAACATGTTCTTGACTTACTCCGTTATGTGAGGTCTGACATGATCTGACATCCTGTAAACCCTGCTTTTGACAGGGAGACTATCACCAGTGAGCATATAATGCTGGCCCCAAGGGTTCAAGCATGGTATCAGTGAAAACAGGGAGGCAAACTGATTCAACAGAGCCTGGCACTCCTCCTGTTTTCCAGAGTGAAATTTGTAAAGAGTTTTACTCCTTCAATCGTCTCATCTGAAGGTTGTCCCCTGAGGAGATCAGGGAGAGGCTCACTCTCCTCTTCCTCTTGATCAGAGCCTAGAAGCAAAGCTCCACATTCTGGTCTGGAAACCTAGGCCTTCAGGCGTTTAGTGTGATAGACCCTAGAGGCCTCCTTGTGGTTGCCCATGTCCACTAAATAAATTACCTCACCACGTTTACCCACACTCTTGAAGGGTCCAATTCATTTGTCCTGTAACGCCCTCTGCCTTGTAGGTACCATAACCAATACAAGCTGGTCTGGAGTAAATTCCACCATGTTGGCCTTCTGGTCATGCCAATGTTTGACCAGAGCCTGACCGGCTTTTAGGTTTTCAGAAGCTTCTGTCATCATCAGTTCCATCCTCTTCCGGAAGCCTAGCACATAGTCAGTGACTCTAACTGGCTGCAGGGAATGTGCACTCTTCAACCCTTCCTTGTTCAGGGCCAAGGGGTCTCTGTCTGGATGACCATATAGAAGTTCAAAGGGCCTGAAACCAACCCCTGCTTAAGGAACTTCTCTATAAGCGAAGAGAAGGCATGGCAGTAGAAGGTCCCACTTTCTTATCAGGGGTTCCCCTAAAGCATGTATCATGATCTTCATGGTATGGTTAAACCTCTCCAACAACCCATTGGTTTGGGGATGGCAGGCTGTTGAGAACTTGCTAGTCACTCCAAAGTTCTTCCACATGTTGTGGATGTATTGGGACATGAAGTGTGATCCCCTGTCAGAGATGACTTCCTTAGGAAAACATATCCTGGTAAAAATACAAAGCAGGGTGTTAGCCACTGCCTGAGCAGTAACAGTTCTCATAGGAATGGCCTCAGGATACCTGGTAGCATGGTCTATCACAGCCATTATTAATTGGTTGTCCGAGGAGGTTGGAGGGTTTAGGGGACCAACACTGTCAATACCCACCCTCTTAAAAGGGACTCCCACCTCAGTGAGGGGCCCTAAATGTGCCATATTCTTGGACCCACTCTTACCAGAAGTCTGACAAGTGTGGCAGCTCCTACAGAATGTATATTCATCAGCCCCATCATGGGTCAGTAGACGTACAGAGATAACCTCTCTTTGGTCATCTTGAAACTCAAGTGGCCAGCCAGAGGAATCTCATGTGACAACTGTTGGAACTTCTGCCTCACCTCCTGGGGCACCACCAGGCTCATGTAGTCCCCCGGGGTAGACTCAGTTGGTTCACTGTAGAGGAGGCCTTCCTCCCAGTAAAGTCTATGCTCCCTTCACTCTTGCCCTTCCAGCTGGGAAGCTGTCTGCTGGTGCAGACCTTCTAGAGAGGGACACTCTCTTTGTCCTCTGCTGAAGTCTGCACTAGAGGGTCCACCTTCTGCAAGTAAAGTCTGCAGCTCAGGAGGGTCTCTACGATCCAGATCTCTAATGCAGAGAATTTTTTCTTCCAGCTCCGTGTCACCAGTAGCTGATACTACAGAATTGGGTTGGTCCACCCTCTATGCATCAGCTGCAGAAGGGGTCACTGGGGTAACCTGGGACAGTCCTCTCGGGATGTCCTTGTCCTTTGAACAGGTTTAGGTTTGAGACCTTTCTTTCTCCCAGAGATCTTGGATTTCTCCTTTGTCTCTTTCTTTTCCTTGGGAAATGAAGGGTGGCCTTCCGGTGGACTGGAGGTATTGGAAATCTCGTCAACCTCAAACTGAGAGTCTCTTAAGGTTGCCTCCCTGGTCAATCTTGTTTGCTACTGCTTCTTTTTGTTGGGAGGCCTGATGTGACTAGATACAACTCCAAGAGTTTTAAAATCATGTCCCAACAGGACTCTCCCTGGCACTTTATTCAATATATTAACAGGAATTCCAACAGACATATTATTGCACTGGATGAGAGCTAGAAGAATAGGAACCATTTGGATAGGGACTTGTGCAAGTTTACTGCGACCTTTGGGTGCCTAAGCTACTCCCTCAGGTTTGAAAAAACATTAATCTACCACTGTATTGCTTGCCCCAGTGTCTCTGATGGCGGGAGTCTCCTGACCATTTACAAGAACACTGTCCTTATAATACTCTTTTTTGTTTTCTGGAATGGAGTTATACACACTAACATTGTGTTGTTCCCACAGAACCAAGCACACTATAGATACACTGGCTTGAACTTCAATGGGGCCTTCAGCCAGTAGTTCAAAGTGTGAACTTGCCATTTGGGCTTCTCCCTCAAAGATGAAGGCTAAGGAGGCAGTGCAGACCCCTGAAGGTTTACCCTTACACCTGGATCCCCTTTCACATGATCTACAGACCACATACAAAAAATGTCCCAAATGTTCTCTGGAATGGGGGTTTCTGTTAACCTCCCTCTGGTTTTGCACCAGAGGATTCACTAGACTTACCATATTTCCCATGGAATGCACCTTTGCTATGTTTGTGGCTCTCTTTTGGATGGTTGGAATTAGAATTTTCCTTCCCTTGTTTCTTATTCTGCTTCTCCTCTTCCTTCTTGTCAGTTGCCCCAGAGTCCTTGTGAGTGGCCTTGTTGGCTACCGATAAGTCAGTAGCTTGTGCTAGCTTTTTAGGATCAATGTCTTTCGATGTCAGCCAACTGCTGTCTCAGCTCAGGAGAGGAGGCATCAAAAATAGATTTTACCAAAAAAATATTTCTCATTCCTTCAAAGGTGTGTACTCTGTACCCCTTAACTCAACCATCTAAGTTTTTCAAGCATTCACATACCCAGGTAAACCCAAGGGGTACCATCAGTCTTTTTGAGGGTCCTAAACCTTTTAAGGTACTAGGAAGATGTTTTCCCAAATCTGGCTATTAATGCCAATTTCACTGATTCACAATCCTTTTTCTCACGGGTACCCAATTCCATCACAGCATCACAGACATTCAGGAGGAGCCTAGACATGAGCCATATAATTAAATCATTCCCAAATATTCCTTGACGACCATAGGTGTATTCAAACAGACCCAGCCAATCCAACATATCAAGTTTAGGTTCATACATACTCTCTGCTTCTTTGGGCAGGTGAGGCCTCTTGGGACTAGCAGACCTAGAAGACCCTGAAAGGGAAGCAGAATCAAGGGACATCTTTCTCATTTCCATTTCATGTTGCATCTCTCTTTCTCTTAGTTTCAACTCGTGATGTTTAGTTTCAGCTTGGAAATGTAGTTTCTTGAACTCCAACTCTAATCCTAGTCTCTCAAGAGAAATATATTCTGGGTTTAGATTTGGTCCTTGTAGGGTCCCAATGGGAAGTGACTGAGGTATAGCAGTAGGTAGGCTGTGGCAGAGGGTGTCTCCCTTCTGGAGACTCCTCTACCTCTTCTGGCTCCTCTTGCACATTGACTATCTTCCACATTATTTGGGTGAGTAGGGGTTACAGGCCTATTACCCAAGCTTTGGTGATTTAACAACCCTACAATCAATTCACATTTTTTTTCCTTTCTGGTTTTACACATATCTTTTAGTTGTTCTACGGTTAGGGCAATCAGGGCTGCCTCATTAAAGTTATCGATATTTGGCATGTTACAATTGCTTAACTCTTTGGTGGAGCTTAGCCTTGTGGCTGGTTTAGTTGGGCACAAATACAGCACATAGTCAATGTAACCACTCTAAGCCAATTCCACTGCTACCACCAGTGTTAGGTAAGAATGGATGTAGTAACACTATGTGGGACTTCACAACACTTACCTGCTTGCTATTAGGCAACACACCTTTTGGTCAAGGTCTGTACTTCACAAGTTGGTAGTATGATTGGGCTGCCAGACCTATCTCAAGAAGGGGAAATATGAGCAGTAGAGCTGTAGCAATGCAAATTGTAAATACAGGTAACCAAGTAACACACTCAAGAGTTTAGTTAAACATAATTATTTATTTATTTAACATCTGTTTTTAAATAAGAGTTCTTTAAAACAAGCAAGGTAGGTAACACTGTAAATATACTTCAAAATACTTTTCCGAATCAATCAAGTTAGTGGATACTCTTTAGAGATGTGGTTTACAAACTTCCTACACCTGGAGGTGACTTCATTTGTAAGGAGAGTAATGGCATTTATATATCACACTGGTTATACTTTGCAGATTCTGAGGTTGCAGAAAGGAAAGGTTAAAGTGAGGAAAAGGTTAAACGGGTTCCCCGGGCATGTGGGTATACTTAAATCTTCCAATGAAGTCTAGATAAGCCTATCCCAGCAATAACAGTCTAAAACAAGTTACCACCTATGAGGGACAGACATATCAAAGTCAATGGATTAGAAGAGTCTTCAGGGAGCCAGGACAGCCAAAGTCAATTGGAGCACAGTCTATGGAGACGAGGCACTTCTTAGATAAAAAGGCTTGCACAAAATTAGAGAATTTGTAGAAATCCCTTGTAGGGTCACATGCTGTGAAGCCTGTGAAAAGAAGTGTTGGAATCAACTCCAAAAACAGTAAGCCAATGTAAGTCTCAACTGAGACCAGCACAGCTACAGAGACCATGAGGTAAGTACCTCAAGCCTCAACAGTACCTCTGGTTTGAAGAAGAGTGGTCTAGCTGGATTCTCTCCTATTGCAGTGGTGCAGAACCTGGGTTCCTGAGCCTCAGTCGTGGGGAAATGAGGGAGGACGTCTGGAGGGCTCCTGCGGCAGCAATTTGGAGGTTGTCAGCAGCTACAGGCTCTTTTCGGTTTAGCGGCACTTTGCAGTTTCAGCGCGCGGTAAACAGTACCACTGCGGATCTCGGATACCGGTTGGGCTTCCTTCTCTCCTTGGATCTTGCACTCGAGTGATGGGACTCGAGCTTGGGTTGTCCTGCTTCTGAAGGGTCCTTAGGCGATGCCTGGAGCTTCTGGCCACATTTCAGACATCTCACTCGACCACGGATTACTTGACCCATGGCACTCCGTTGCTGCAGCAGCAAAGAAGTACAGCCAATCGGGGAAGATGGTCGAGTGGAGTTCGTCACAGGGTTAGTAGGTCCCACTAACCCAAGGGAAGAAGTTGGTCCTTTCGGAGCATCTCTTGTCGATTAGAAAAAGGAGTTTCAGCACAGCAGCAGGGCTTCACTGGGCAATTCAAAGGTCCAGGAGGATGCAGCACGCTTCGTTCATGGTTTCTTCGTTGGCTGTTTCTCCCAGTGGTCGACTCTGACTATAGTCCCAAAACCCTCACCTTTTAAGCAGGTTTCTGCCATTCATGCACAGACTAGGCTGTTAATCACACAGCAGGGTGGCTGTCCTGAAAGGACACCCAACCAGCCAATCAGGACAGGTTGTATTTAGGCATTCCTAGAAACATGGTCAGGGGAGTTTTGGGAAGCTCCCTCACATCCTTCCATTCGAGACACACTGGAGCCAGAGGCGGCCTTCTGGGCTGAAGACCGCCAAAGGAAAAATGAACAAATGGCTCAATTTGTCCTTGACGCACAGAGTAAAACCCAAGAAAGAGCTCACAAACAGAAAAATGCGAAATAAGAAGACCCGGCCATTTTGACTAAATGGTCACCCATGGGGCCTACACTGCAGCTGAGGATTCAGCCTGCGGTAGAAAAGCACAATGGTAGGAAAATTAAACCACTGCCACTAGCCGTTAAAAGTGGTAAGGGTAACATAACAATTTTTACGTGCGAGAGTAGGATAAGGGGCTACTAAGTAACCCCCCAGCACTCCACATAAGATGGTGCGTGCTGGACCTACTAAGAGAAAAGGTGAGTAAAGTCAATTTCACTTTACTATTCTTGGGAACAGTAGTTTACACAAGAAAAGGTATTTAAACCCCACGGGAAATCTAAGGTATTTCTCTGTGACACTGCACTGAAGGTGTTGTGTGTCACCATACAACAAGTAGATGCCTATGGAGTTTGTCAGGCTCCAAAAACAGAGGAAACAAATAATCTAAATCAGATCAAAACACATGAGAGAGTGAGAAAAAGGTCTCACTCACTCCAGGGTTAATATTAAAAAGTCCTGAAGTCCAGCAAAGAGCTGTGGGTCTCTAAGGTTGAAGGGAATTAGCACAGAAATAAGATTTCTCCCTAACATCCACCTCTTGGTGTAGATTTCACTTGGTCAATTTCCAAGAATCTGATATTTATTTTACTGTCCATTTGGTGAACGGCATTCCAATGTTTTGCCTACGGAAGTCTCAGATCCTGATTTCAAATGGTACTTAAATGCTCATGAATTTCCGCAAACATTGTGGTAAAAACATATTAAAAAACACAACTTTGCACTTGTCAAACTTATCAAACAATCTCTGGGGAGATGAGGGGTGATGAGAATGGGATATGGCCATAAAAAGCCAGAAAATTGGCATTTTTCTTTCCTGATGTCCGCGAACAGTCCTGTGATGTACGCAGACATCTTAGATGTTCAGGGGCACTATGCTTTTTTATGCATTACAGGGATGATGAAAAGCAGTTTGGGGATGACTTATAACTTTGGTGCCACACAATGAAACTAGACCTGCTTCTAAATGATTTTGGAAAGTGTTGTGCTGTTTTGTCATGAGGGAACACAATTAGAAGGGGGTCCCAAAATATTGGAAAGGCTTATAAATGTGGTGCCATTGGATGAATCTACACAGACGTTGTTAAAAAGATTTTAGGTCTAAATTAGATGGGGGTCTCAACATTTTTAGATGGCTTATAACTTTGTTGCCATTTGACGAATGTGGACAAAGGTTTTCAGAAAGATTATAGAACCAACCTCGAATGTTTGTGCAAAGTCTGAATGGATATTGTCAAGTGGGGGCTAAGTTATATGACTGTTGTATATAAGTACATTTTGACACTTTTGAAAAAATAAAACCTGGGTGGATTTCCAGCAAACTTGTGTAAGGGACATTAGCAAGGACCTTAAAGCATGGCAAATGTGTCGTGTTTTATTTTGACAAGTGCCATGATGTAGGTACAAAAAATATTGATTTACCTTTGGTGACTGTTGTATAGCCTGTGGCCATGAGCAGTGGCCAGATTGTCCGGATCATATCATAAGGTCATGATCCAGACAATCTGGCTACTGGCCATGACCATGAGGAATGACCAATGGGGTTAAAGTTGCAATGTCCACCAGGGACTAGCTATGTGGTAAAGTATTTCCAAATTGGGATAGGTTTGAAAGGGAAAAATAAATGTATGTGCTGCGGTAATATGGTCATAGGGTTCTCTCTTCGCCTTCTGCAGGCCACCATGGAAACGGAAGAGGAGCTCTGTACGGAGCCCCGTCTTCTCTTTCCATGGTGGCCATCTTGGAAAAGGATTTCCCTTCCTACAGCAGGACACAGAGTGTGTCTTCGAAAGAAATGGATTAACAGCCTCTTTTATTGCTTGCAAGGTAGCTGGCGGGAATTTGTGCCCCACTGAAGTAGGCTGTGTGGTTACAGTATTGGTTGATGAAGATGAGGTGGATGAAGACAGCATACTACTTGCTAAGAAAGGAACCACCTTTCTGAGAGCATTGCAGTAGTTGGATTTTGTGTGACAGTGCATGGAGGTGGTCCCGTAAGAGTACTGTTCAGGTACAACATTGCATTTCACTTTGATAGCTTTAGCCTTTGGTACATTACCAACAGTGGTAAAGAACTGCCACAACCATGATTCTCTCTGGGTACTAGAGTTAGGCACTTCCTCTACCTCATCTTCTTGGTCCTCTTCATTGTCTTTGAAAGTACTGTGCTTTTTTTGTTGTCTAGGTCCTCCTGCTGGTGATGGTGGTGGCTCTTGGGGAGGAGGGATGGCCCTAGCGGAAGCCATTTTGAAGATAAATAGGAGTTTTGCTAATATTGTACAAGGTATGTGCTGTGTACTAGATTGCTAATGGATTATGAGTAAGAATAGGTGTAGGAGCTGTGCAAGGGTACTTTCTGAGCTTGAAAAACCCTAGATCAGTAGAAAATGCAGTTCAGAACTGTTTACGAAGCATGGACCCAATCGTGAAGTGTGGACTTGTTCGCGAGCATGTCATCATGCTATGTGCATGTGTTCACGTGACACTGTCCGTAAAGTCTGCGATGACGTCAGACGTTTGCAGACATCGACTGATGCAAAAACTGTGGAAAAAGTTGCAAAAAGTGTATACAAGTTTTTAAAATGATGCTAGAAGGTGGGAAATGACAGAGTTTTAAGGTGAAACTTTGTAAATTGGACACAAACGTTGCTATACTGGGGTAAGTATGATATTAGCAAGTTGTGGGAAATTAGCATGCATTGGTAAAAACCCATGAAATTCACTGACAAAAACTTTATTAATACGTTTTTTCATTGAATTTCATAGGTTTTTATTAGTGCAACTTAACCATAACGTCCCCTGATCAAAGTGTTTGTCATTAAATATATATATATATATATATGTGTGTGTAAATTTGCGTGAGAGTGTGTGTAGAAGGAGAGAAAGGAAGTGACATAGCTAGGGAGAGAGAGAGAGAGAGAGAGAGAGAGAGAGAGAGAGAGAGAGAGAGAGAGAGAGAGGGATCATGGAGGCAGGAAGGCAGCCACGTGATCCAAATAGTTACTATGTGCAATCCAAAACTCTTGAACAATTTTTATTTTAGAAAACATCAGCACTTTTTGATATATTTCTGATTCTATTAACCTCTATTTTTGTTAAACGTGTTCATTCGATAGGTTTTTTCAATAATTATTATTGGGCAAATGAGCTTTCACAACACAATTTATGTACAGTATTTTGGGACTGATGATAGAATGTACAATTTATAAAGAATAAGTGGCACCCTGCACCCCTTGCCTGCAGCCATCTTCTCCCTCAAAGACCTCACCTGCCAACTACGGTAGGAGAGCAGGTGGTTGGACAGAGGGATCAGCGTAATAGGCATGACAGGCATTAAGGACAGGCTCTACTCAGAGTTCTAGTAGACCTCATCCTTTTACCTGGGAGAAGATGAGCAGTGATGGACTGGTCAACAGGATCTCTGCAGATTCCCTGGTGGGCCTGTGCTTGGTTGGTCCCTGTCCTGTGGGTTGTCAGGTTTTCTTCTCCTTCCCCTAATTCATATTCCCCCGCCCCTTCCTTTAATCTCTCCTCATCCAAACATACCTTTGAAGCATAGAATTTGTTGCAAAGCTTTCAGTAGGTTATTTATCATTCATAAAAAATGCTATATGTCAGACTGTGTGCTATGTTATACTATGTGTTAATCCCTGTATAGGCAGACACATATTTTAAAATCAACTATTTGGACCAGGTTTTCCTAATTGTGTTCGGCAGATAACCACCTCAATCCCTTGGGCTTCCTTGCTCACTTTGGTTGCACTGTGTAATATGGGGTCACTTTGCAAACCAAACCCAGGGCCTCTTTTAGGTTTCCATCTACTCAGTCCAGATGGGCACTGTGGGCAACATGTCAGGCCCTTGCTACAGGAGCCAAGTACATGATTTTGAAAACAAAAAAGTTGAATTTTTTTTTTCAATACCTTTTTTTCGAAATGGGGGGGTTCCCCCCAACCGCCCCTTTTTTTTATTTTACCCATTTGTTATACTTACCAAACCCAAAAAATACATATAAATAAAAAAATAATAGATTCGACTTTTTTTTTTCGACATTTTTTTTTCGACATTTTTGTCATTCGACTTTTTATTTTTCGACATTATGACTGCACACCGTGAAAGAGCTTGTGGCTCTCCTCAGTGTCGTTTGCAAACAGCTAGTATATCGCTTAGTGAAAGATTGCAAGGTCACAGCACTTTAATTTAAAATACAGTTTTCCCATTGGGAAGGTAGTTCACCCATGATGCATCTCACTGTTTTCGAACAATAAAAGTATTGGCCAATGTGTTCTCAATGTGCAAAAATGAGTGCCTTAAATTGTTAGCTTTGTTTCGTGCAGTGCTTAATTTGTAAAAAAATAATTGTGCCAGGAACCAAATATTTTGTAGCACTCCTGTGGCAGTGTGGGTGGGCACCACTGCTGCCACCACCAATAGCTGCTCTCAACATATTCGACCTATTTAGGTTACACTACAGATTACACCTGCTCATTGTGGTTGATGGATGCACTACCTATAACCACTTTGTAACCAAAGTGAGTCTTAGATAACAAGTACCAGGGCTAAAAAATAAGTGCCACAGCTGAGCCCTGACAAACACCCCCACAAATTAAGCACTGGTTTCGGGGTCCAAACTTGTAAGTAATCTGACGTTCCTTTACTGGGGTTCTGAAAGTAGGATGCATAGCACAGTTGCACACTGACACAGACAGATGGGTGGGGAAGATGCGAAGCGGCTGAGCACTTCTCTTTCCACAGAAACTCGAATACCACGACACTGAGTTCAGGTCACATACTTCAGAAATAATGCGATCAGAATGGTTACTTTGCACATTGTATCGCCTCCTCCAAGCTTGAACTTCAGCTCTCTGTAGCATGCCATGAAACTCTAATGAGATACTGTGCAGAGAAAAAGGCAACTTGGGTACTTTCCTGCTGCACTCATTAAAGCGGCAACTGAAATATGTGGGGCACAGAAATTGATCTTGCAATAATGGCGTTGTGATCCCATTGCAGCTGCTGCTATCGGGGCCGTAAAAGTCATGGCACAGTTTATCCTAAGTGCAGTGCCAGCTGTGCCATGAAAAGGATTGATGGGAAGGCAGCATAAAAGCTTCACACTGCCACGGTAAGAATGATAACAGTGAGGTCGAGGAGGGGTGTGCACGCACCTGCTTCTTCTGCGCTCCCCATAAAGAAGCCTTTTTGTCGCGCAATCGACGTTCAGCCAGCAATACAGAATGAAGCGAAGTCGCGCAGTACGGCAGTGCGCATGCGTACTCCATATGAACACCTTTCCAATAATGTAGTGTCAAACCAGCCGCTTTTTCTTTCCAGAAGCTTATTAATTTCAACGGATGTAACAATAGCACACCCGTGGCAGAATACATGAGTACTCCAGAATCACAGATGATGCAAAACAGGTTCGGTGGGGTCACTTTTCGTCTGGAGCGCTACCCATGCCCAGCCTCCTAATTTGACAGCACCCATTTGCCTACGCCTTTTATCCTCGCCTTATATTAGAAACCAAGGAGTTGGCAAAGTTCATTACACCATCCATATGCTTGAAAATGGATTGCCACCACGGTCTCCCCAAGATGTCAAGATTCCTTTTTCTTTCTTATTAAAAGATTCCATTCAGTGGTGCCTTTAGATGAGAACTGTGATCAGTGCCGGATTAAACCCTGTGGAGGCCCCAAGGCAGTCAAAATGTCGGCCGCCCCTCCCCCCCTGGCAAATGATCTCCTAATATGTTTTTAATTTTCGGCACCACTTTATTTTGATCTGTTGTTGATGGGCCCCTTAAAGGAGTGGGGCCCATAGACAGGTGCCTGCTTGGCCTACTGGAGAATCCAGCATGTTTTGTCAGTCCCATGTCATGCAGTGCATAACATTCATGTACATTTGTAGCATGTCCACATAATATATGCTGGGCTACAAATACCAGAATTTAACATGTCAGCATGGAAGCCAAGACTTGGCTGATCGTTTTTTCATATCTAGCATGAGACAACGGGATACCTCTGTTTTCTGGCATACTGACCGTATTGCTTTCAAACACATACACCACAGAAGTCTTTTAGCCATGTTACACAGTCTTTAATGTTGTCATGCATGATTTGAATTACACTTTGAAATCGTAGAAAAAAGTTGCCATTTGTTAATGTCAACCAAACAGGGTACATATACTAGCATTGAAACGTTTTTAAAAAGGAGGTTTACTTTAGCAATTATTTTGCGTTGGAGTAGGGACATAGTCAGAATCTAGGAGGCCCTGGAATGCTAATGTGCCTATCCCTGTTCAATGTGACTTATAAGAGAGACAGGTTATTCACACTGCCCACTACACACTAGTGTCAGATGCATCTTCCAAATAAAATAAATGATGAATAGTTCCTTAAATGAAAAGAAAATAAGGGCCTGATTCATAGCATTTTTTGAGTGCTGAAAAGTAACTTTATCCATTTACTGATTCATGGATGGAAAGTTGCGTGACTTTCCGTGGGTCAAGCAGAACATTGCGTGCCTCGAGTGCTTTGCATGATACACCGCGCAAAGAAATAAGTAAGGGGTTGGAACATGGATATTCCCCATTACCCTTGCAAAACGAGGAAGAACGAGGAATTACGTGGGTATGTTGAGGGACGCGCCATGCAAAGTAATCGCATAGCCTTTCAAGCACAAACCTTGGGTGTGTAGCGCTATATAAGAAATACAGTTTTATTATGATTTATTATTGAACATAACTGAATTCATGAATTTCAATGTGCTCTGTCTCGTCAGGAAAAGGCACATAGAAACTGTGTGACCTTACTGCCACGTGATAGTAGTCGCAAAGTACAACATGCAAATTAAACAACGCATATAAAGCACGCAATGCACACCATTGACAAGTTGAAATAATGTATACAATAGCTCGACAGGCTCCCAAACCCTTGTGTCCCCTCACCCATGCCGCTGGACCTGCTCACCCCAGGCCAATACAATGAAAAACACCCCACACAGTGACACCCTCAATGCCACCAATTACGCCACAACCTGTGCCCCCCTGAGTGACATGCAAAAATTGCAATCACTCGCCATCCTCCCAAACCCACCTGTCCCCACAGCCATGCAGCCGAACCTGCTCACCTCAGGCCAATGCAATAAAGAACACCCTAAACAATGACAGCCTCCATTCCACCAATTACACCACAACCTCTGCACTCCTGAGTTCCTTAAACTACCCTGTACAAGGTACCCACGTGTCTCGCATCCACAGCATTTCACCTGAAACAACATTCTTAGTTTTCAAAGACATGCATTGTATGAAACTAAACAAACAGGACAGCCTTTATCACTCCTGTATGGGATGGGTTACTTGACCACCATGGTCCACCCAGCATCAATGAGTGCAAGGCAAATCAGCATGAGCAAAAATGAATCCAACAAAATCAAAACTCATTGTCAGAGTAATCACTGGCAGAGAAGTAAACAAATTACCACCACAGCACGGCAAGCACTCTGGACGGAGGGGCTAGTCTGCCCTGGGATGTGGGCCCAAGCTGTGCCATAGATGCAGGCATATAAGTTGTCCACACCCACCGTCAGGTTTCATGTGTGCCTTTGGGTCCCTGGATGCAGGGGAGGGAAAAGGACACCAAGTGAGGAGTTGAAGGTCTGGTCAGTGGAAGTACAAGTGTGGGAGCTGTTACAGTGAGTGAGGGCAGAGAGAAGGGGCTGAAGAGCAGATGACAGAGACAGAAAGACAGAAAAAGAAGGCAGCAGGGGGCATAGAACCTGGAAGACACATCAATGGAAAAATAGCACATTTTGGTGGTGAATAAGGAGAATGGGGGTGAAGGGAAGACTGGGAAACAAAGGTCACATGTGAAAGGGTAATCCTCAGCTTCTCATCACAAAAACAACATGCACAGCACACCATGGCATGCAAACCAGAAAGAGGCCCATGTGTGCAACATCCATGCAAATAAGTCCTTTCAACCACAACGCCTGACCACCCCCTGTTGGGCACCACAGTTCATGGACAGGACACCACTCCCCAGATGTTGCCTCCTACTCCAACAGATCACACACCCTGGATGACCCATTCCCATGAAGGGGACACGGGTCGTAAGGTGTAATGCAAACACATACAGGGACAACAGATGAATAGAAGCTATGGGAAGGGGATGATGTACCACATAAAAGTGCCCAGTACTTGTATACACATACAGTGCAGTCACCCACAGTGCTCGATTACAACAAGTAATGAATGCCAAAGGCATGCAATATATTCACAAGTAGAGAACATACAGAAAAACAACAACAAAAAACAAGTGACTTGAATGGGGAACACAGGTAAAGGTCATCAGCGGTCTACATGTGCAAACCAATGCAAACTAAATGCACCAAGTATGCCAAAACTGTCATTTGGATTGCATGGAGACACATGGACACATCTGCATTAGCATGGGCAAGGTTATGAAGGGGAGCATCCGAGGTCTTGGTGATCTGTGAATGGATGTGTGTGTTAGACATGTAGTTCTAGCAGTGCTGGTCATGTGTGTGGATACTGTATGGAGTGGGCCCTGGTACAGGTCGAAAAGTAGGTTGGACATGGAGTACACATGGGGGGAGGGTGGGAGGAACAAGACCATGGAATGGTCATTGAGTTAAGAGGTGGACAATCATAATGCAGAGTCCAGATGTTCCGAGAATTGAGGATGAGGCTGCTGTTGTGGAATGTTTCAAATACTGTGAATGGCTTTAGTGTGATTAGTGCCACATATTCTCCACATTCTGCTGTCCTTTGGGAAGTGCAACCTGAAAGCCAATGAACATGCGTGTATGTTCAACGGGACATACACACACAAACATTTGGGCAAACACACATCAACACTGATTTTCAACAGCACAAAATCACATGACATGTGAAATTCCAACGTGTGCAACTGCATGAGAATATCGTGGTGCACACTGAAACAGATATTGCCATGATTGACAGTGCACAACCTTACCATTCTGACAGAACTGGAAACTGTTTGTCTGCATTTGTGAATGGAGGGCCAGTGCCCAGCAGAGGGCATGGGGACTAGGGAGGTGAAAGGGTGCTGGGTGGACCTCTCCTGGAGTGCAGTCACTGTAGGAGTCAGGATCCCTGTAACAGCCTGGGACATTGCATTTCACCAGATGTAGGAGTAAATCATGCAGACTGCACATATGTTCCAAAAGGCATTTGACTAATCGTCACCTGCACATGTGACCCTGTTGCAGTCAAGTGAACCATGGCAGTTGACACCACTGTCCATGGCTGCATGTCCAGTACTTCAATCAGAAATACCTTGAGAGGGCAACAACACATCTCTTAAGAAAAAAAATAGAACATTAAAAGATGTCTATCCCAGAGAGGGGTTAAAAAAAGAATGATTCCAATCTGGACAGTGGTATAACAAATGAGAACAATGTGTCCATCCCAAACAGGGACTAACAAAATAAAGAAACTAAAGACCATCCCATACAGGTTAAACATAAAAGAACCTGTCCATCGTGGACTGGGGTGAAAAATTTGACCTTGAAGGGGGCGGAGGGGGGTGTGTTCATGTCCAGAGTGGAACAACAAATACAACACATACAATACAAAAAAAAAATTCCCTCCATGGGCTTATGGGCATCAATGCACTTGTGGTTGAGGTTGCGTGGGTGTACCAGGACTGCTATCCTGTGGTGGATTATCAGGTGGTGGCAGTGGTGCATCCTATCCATGCAGTGCCAAAGTATGGTCTTCACTGGCTAGGGCCACCCCTGATACAGATGCATGCACCAGCATCCCAGTGGCTGAGAGTTCAGGATTAACTTCCTCCTGAGTGGCCACAGAGCCTGCATATGCGCTCACTCGTGACACAACAATTTGTTGGGACAATATCTGCCTCAATGCATCCATGTCCTTGTGTAGCTGGGACCTTGTGGCTGAAAGTTTCTTGTGCAATGAAGCCCTCAAGCTCTCCATTTCATAGCAAATGGAGACTCTAGATGCCACCATCTCCTGCTTTAGGGCTTCTCTATATGCCACAGCATCTGCATGCAGGGAGTCCTGAAGACACTTCAGATCAGCCTGTGGGCCCTTGATGTTGGCTTCTAGACCCAGTTTGTGGGAGAGCCTGAGAACCGCACCTCAACATGCAGTTTCTTCTCCAGGCTGGACCAGAGTTGCTGCTGTTGTGTATCCCGGGCAGCCGGTGTGGAAATGTGCTCAGCCAAGTGATCCATGTGCTCAGAAATATCATGCAAAACATTGCCATGCCAGATGGACGAACACAAAAGCTGCTGCTCCCACACTGTCCCTCCTGCATACACACATCCATCACATGTGTGGGGCCAATGGTGGCGCAATGCCAGGGTCCACGACCATCACTGTCTGCAATCCTCCATTGGATATCAGTCCCAGAATCTGACCCCAACTCACAGGAGTGTGATCTTGCTGCCATAACCACTGTGGACATGGGGCCCACCACTGACTGGAACCGTGAAAGCTGGCACACCTTTGCATACTCAAAGGCCCCATCCGACCTGCCCATTGGGGCATCCTCCTTGTCCCTCAATGTGGCATCCACACCTTGTTCTGCATCAGAACCTGCAGAGTAAGAAGAGTCCAAACAGTCAGGAGCATGACTGATGATTTGCCTGTAGTAGCATAGGATGTTCATGGCGTAGGAAACCACAGCCTCCACTGGTGGACTGATGTACAACCACCTCCTCTCCCGCCTCGACATCTGTTGCATCATCACCTGCACATGAACAGACAACGATAATATGAGTCATACCCTGACAAACATGCACATGTGCATAACAATGCAAACAGACAGAAAATTGCTTGACATACATACAACACACATTGTGACTTTGTACACTGTGAGCTGTATGTCCTGGATTTATGGCATTTGCTGACATGCGCAGTCATGTCTGGGTATTTCAGGCAGTCCAACATGGCATGGTCTGCATGTGCAAGGGTACATACATAGCCCCAAATATGAGTGGCAGAGCAACACATTAGTGGAAGGATGGAGGTCTGTGCATCATCGGCAATCCCATGCACAACGCAGGCATTTAGATGTGGCAACATGTGGAAGTGTGAGCTGCACATTTTATGCCACTTCTTTCGTGCAGGCGAATGTGTTGACATGATATCACCTAACCCAATTGCAACATGGATCCGCTGCAAGCTATATTGCTGGACACAGTCACACACATTGCATACATGTTTGAGGAGACTGACATGTAAATGACAAAGGAACACTTAGTTGTTCACTGCACCATTTACACTCCATATGTGCAATGAACTGCACAGCAACAAATATTGGGCATGCACATGTAGTCCCATCAGGGAGAGGCTCTCAAGCATCTATGCACACACATTGTTGCTTAGTCATGTCCTCCTGCCGACAGGGCAAGTTATTTGAAGACTCTGCAATAATGCATTGAAACCCGTGACACTGCGTGAGTCATGATTATCCCACCCAATAGACAACACACATGCAAGACACTGTGAATGTGCACAGTCACATGTGTGCTACATGCAATTGCCACATGTACAGGGTGCCCCTTTCATGGCTTATATTGGGGTTGACATCTCCTTGGTAGCAGACCTCAAGACACACAGGTGTGGACCCAGTATTGTACCCACACACCTATCTCTGAGTACACTGCTGGATAGGAATACATGTATACTCAACAATGGAGTGAACATGGAGGACAGGACACTGACATGCTCTGAATTCACGCACCCTCTGACATGAATTCCCTCCACTCCCCCACCGCCCGGGTCCAGTACATGGTATAGTGTATACAGAGCTGTATAATTGAGAGCTACCGCTGACTGATGGCCCATGCAACAAGCATTGACATTCAAAACCCAGTGACAAGTACTGCACAAGGTCATAGTAATTCGAACGCCAGCACAAAGCATCAATTAGCTGACCATATCAACAAATTCTTTCAAGATGAAAACATGACAAACATTTTCAGATACAAACAATGTCCTTGATTTCCATCTCATGTCAATTTCATTATGTAGACTTTGCATTCAGAGAAGGTAAACTGTGATATCCTGCCCAATGTACGCTAGGGGATGTATTGGGACATGGCATACATGCTTCCCCTCACCATCAATATACTCTCCATCTCCCAACATGGCAAGCACTACCAGATGTCTCCTGAATGTGACTCTGCACCTTGATTAGGACAGCAGTGTTAATTGTTTCAATGTGCAGACCGTAGTCCATGTACAATCAATGACTTGATATGAGTGCAGCTATGATATGTGTGCTGGCCAAATGAACACCCTCTCAGTGAAATGCTCCCTGTGCTGGTCCAAAATTAAAACAATACAAATGACTGTTACAGTTTGTTGTGTCACATCAGTGCCGACCCCAGGTCTACCAGCACCCTGTGTGAAGATCCACATGGGTATGAGCCCCCTGCTGTTTGCCTAGCACATTCATGAGTAGGTGGTGTCAATTTACATTGTGTGTGATGACAGCACCCTTTGCATGACAGTGTCATGTGAATTGTCAGGTAATGACTGTCCATGAGGGAGTGACTGACAGTCATTAACTGTTGCTATGAATGACACCATCATGTAAAGGCTGCTGTCATCTAAAGGATAGGTCTCGGGAGGATAGTTTAGGGGCAACGTGCTCACCTTGGAAGCAAGACGACACAGAGCACCACAGGTTTGATCCCCGGGTCCGCGCATATAAACCTCTGGGTATTAAGCGCGTTATAAATATCCTATCATATCATAACATATCTCACACAATGTGACGTGACACTTTACATTGTGTTTTTTGACCATGCTCTATATTTGCTGTGGCCTGTGTGACCGTACTACTTGATAGTCACTTGATCCAGCTCTGTGTTACTTGTACATACAATAGTGCACTGGAACGTTGACATATACACCTACAATGAGTGAGCCATACTGTACCCACACTTAATCACATGAATCACTCACAGAAGTACCCTCACCCGCTGTGCAAAACCCCTTTACCACACTGCCACAAAATGGCATTCTCTGGCTGCAGGCCAGCACTAAGAAGAGATGCCAATGGCAGCACTGTCTGACAAAGCATGTTCCTGCTCCTTTGTACAGGATTCACTGCTGAGGCATGCTTCATGGTGAAAAAGCAGTGTTTTTGTAAATGGGGACCACATACAACATATGAGCCAGTTTAGTTTTGTCCTCAATACTGCTACAGGTCATTAATGGGCAGGCAACTGAATGTAAGAGGAACACTCATTCCCTACATTCACACCTCCTGTCTGGGTTATTTTTGTGGGGCATCTGTTCCTGTCTCTGAACACCATCCACTAGAGATGTGTCTGTATTGGTGACCAGGAATGCTCACACTGAGAACCAGCACATCCTCATCTACAATTCTCTTGAGACAATGCGCAACAGATCCCTCATGCCACATCTGAGTGGTCAATGTTGCTGCCATGTCAATCCACATCCAAATTAATGTGCATGTCTGGACAAGTATGTACCTCTCATGGACACAGACAGAGCAATGTGAGGGTGAGTGTCATGACCAGAGATGCAAGCATGTGTCTGTCATGCATTCACTGAACCCCACATACAAGATTTCCATGTCAGACTCATGATTTGAATGTAGTTCTTTATGATAATTGTTTCAATTACAACATGCTCAGTCATGACATGCAAAGCAGTCAGGTACAATCATTGGTGTCATTCATCCCCTTACCCTTTCTCATGTGTCATCTTCAGACAGTTTAATAAGAAAGTACATGACTGTCCATCTTCGAATGATGACACAATATCAGATAATCCAAGCTATATATTTATCTATTTATTTATTTGTATATTTATTTATTTATATTTATATAGCACGCAAGCGGCCCAGGGGCATTGAGGGGCTGTTACTTGCAATAACTTAGTTACATGGTACAGGCATGATAGCGATTGTTGACACATTATGAATACTACAAGACATCATAGTGTTGTTACAGATATTGCATTTGGTCGTATATTACAACATATATGATAAGTATTCGTGCTGATGTGTCGGGCCTTATGTGAAGAGGGTAGTTTTCAGAGTTTTGCGGAAGGTGGTGAGGGAGGCCTCACCACGCATAGTGGGAGGTAGGGCATTCCAGTGAGTGGGCGCGAGATAGGGGAAGCTGGATCCGCCCGCTTTTACGCTTTTTACTAGTGGCACAGAGAGCATGTTGGTGTACGGTGATCTGATTGGCCTGGTAGTGGAGACGGGGTGGATCCTTTGAGAGAGGTATGCTGGAGCAGTGAGGTGAATGCACTTGTGGGTCAGTGTTAGGGCTTTGAATACAATCCTTTCCTTTATAGGGAGCCAGTGGGCTAGTTATCTGGCTTCAGAGATGTGTTCTCTTTTAGCAATGCCTTGGGCTGCCCAGAGAGCATTGTTCTGTATTACTTGTAGTCTCTCTAAGTTTTTGTTGGAGGTTCCTAGAAAGAGTATGTTGCAGTAGTCTAGCCTAGAGCCGGTGATGGCTCTGGCTATGTTGGTGCAGTTCTCTTTGGAGAGAAAGGGTCTGACTGTGTTGATAAGTTTGCCAGGATATGCAGCTGCGGATGCTATTGCGTTGACTTGTCTATCCGTGGATAGGCTGGAATCCAGGTAGACTCCCAGAGTTTTGACAGAATCGGGGACCGGAATTTTAATGGAGTCAATGGTGAAGTGGCTGAATTGGGCATCTAGATTTTTTAACGTGTCGGGGGAACCTACCAGGAGGAGTACCGTCTTGTCAGAGTTGAGGCATAGTCCGTTGTCTGGCATCCAGGCTTGGATGGTGTTGTAAAGGTTGTTAAGGGTCAGGGAGTCAGTGTCATAGTTACCTGTGAGAGTGAGGAGGATCTGAGTGTCGTCGGCGTAGTTGGTGTATGAGATGCCCATAGTGTTGAGGATGAGGGAGAGGGGTCGTGTGAAGATGTTGTATAGGGTGGGGGAGAGACAGGAGCCTTGGGGTACACCACAAAGTATAATGGTTGGTGATGCGGCGGGTAGGTCAGAGAATACTTGCATGGTTCTGTCTTGTAAGAAGGAGGTGATCCAGGCTGTGGCCTCTGGGGAGAATTTGGCAGTGGAGGAAAGGTGGTGGAATAGGACGCCATGATCCACGAGGTCAAAGGCCGCGGATAGGTCAAGGAGTAGGAGAAGTGCTAGATTACCCATGTCTCTAGCATCGTCCATCTGGTTTTCAGGGTCCAGTAGGGCGGTTTTGGTCCCGTGTCTGGGGCGGAAGCCAGATTGGCGGAGTCCAAGGAGTTTGTTCTCTTCAATGAAGTGCGGGACCTGTGTTTTGTGGCAACAATATGTTTTGACTAGTGTCACCACATGCAATATACAAGTTAAGTTAATTTTACATAGTGCCTACAACACAGAGACATGGCCAATGGGCACTCCAACTCTGGCAGGCTAGTCACAACACAGTGTGTCAGTACAGGCAGCTTGGAAATGGATCATGACAAGGCATTCCATAGGAGCAGGTGACAGAACAAACAATGTGCTACAGCGGCAAAATCTGTGTTTCAACATAATATATCGCATGTACTTGATGTACAATGATAGTATATTTTTTGCGTGACACAGAGGTGTGGCTTGTGTGTGGTACATGCCTGTCAGGGAGGCACATCATGCGGTCTTGCAATGTGCACATATTTGGTTTGTGACAACCCTGCATACAAGTGCTGGCACTGCTGTGAAGCCCAGTATACGGTGATGTGTACTGTCACACAAACCTGTGTCATGCATGGGAACCACAGAGCCACCTCCCTGTACGCAGGCCATGTGATGGAAGTGAATATGGTAGCAAACATGCATTGGCCATGAATGGCTGACAACTGCAGCCAACTGTACGACTACACATATATGGTTTGGTCAACCATAATTGTACACGCATATGATACACACAAATGCCACTCACCAGATGTGTCCACATAGGTCTCCAAGCCTACCACGCCTTGCACCTGCTCACTGCTAATGAGTTGACTTGAGACTCTTCAGTTGGAGTCAGCTGCTCCTCCTCTACTGGCCCCCATCCAGTGTTCTGTGCAGAGGCCAATTTGTCACTGAGTTTCTGATTGATTCTTCATGTGAGATCGTTCATCCACTTCTGGACCTCTTTAGCAGTGCGCCTCTCAACACCACAGGCGTTGATGTGTTCCGTCACATGCCGGCAATGCGCTATTCGGTGTTCAAGGGTATAAGTGCTGCCCGCAAAGGAGAACATCTCATTATGGTGATACGTCACATTGTTTATGAGGTATTTGAAGCTCCTCATCAATGAAGCACTTCTTCCTCTGTGGATCCTTATCCTGTGTCCGTGCTTAGGATGGAGCCTCTTCCTGCTCTGCAGGGCATCCCCTCATGGAACTTTGCGGCCCTTGCTGGTGCTGGTTCACCTGTCAGCCTCTGACCATGTCCATGTACAGGTGCTAGGTCACCTGTTGGCTGAGGCACACCATGACCTTCTGGGGCTGAGGCACATTTATCCTCACCACGTCCCCATCTTCTCCCTTTCCCTTTTGTGGCCTTACCACTCATAGTGCAGGCAAAATTAATGTATTCAAAATGCACAACAATATATTGTTCAGAGCAAAAAAAAAACGGGAACAGTCTACGTGATGTAGTAAGTAGATGTGTGGTCCACAAATTCTCCAATGCACCCAAAAAGCAAAAATATGCAGTCTGCAATACGCAGAGGCAACCCAATTAAAAATATTGCATACATGATACCCGGAATGCTTCCAAAAATGAAAAAAGGTGGTACGCGATACACTGTGGCATCCCAAGAGCCAAAAAACTGCATACACGCTACCCAAAAGCTTGTGAAAGAAGAAGAAAAGCGGCACATGATATGCACATGCACCCCGAAACCAAAGATATATTTACGCGATACACGGTAGGCCTAAAAAATTGACAAAAATACATGCACGTAGTGGCAGAGGCAACCCTCAAAAAGAAAAATGCAGTACGCATTACTTGGAGGAAACGGCTTATGCAGCCCCCCCAAATGCGTGTGTGCAAAACTCATTCATCTTTGCACCTTCTCGTGCACAACCATTGAAGCGTGTCACTCCCCATAAATATCATTGTCATTGCTGTTTTGTGCGTAAACCACGTAGGCTGCGTAGGCGTTCTGCGTTCAGCACATAGCACATAACTCATGCACTAAGGGCCTTTACTCTGTATTCAGTTGCCTCAGATGCGACACACCATGACACCCCTTCTCCTGCCTCCAATGCTATTACAATTGCCTCCTCCTGCCCTGGACTGCCTCTCACCTTGCCATCTGCTGCTGCCTGCCTGCCGAGAGTGAGTGCCTACTGCCCAACTTCACTGTGTTTGAATGCTTTCTGACCCACAATTGCTGGTTCTCCTGTGTCTGGCCTGTCAGGCACTGTGACCGCCTCATCTGCTGTCTTGGACTCCCACCTTTCCAATCCTGTTTGTTGTACATGGGCATCCATGATTGCTGGTACTCTCTTCTGAATGCAGCATGTGTGTTGCAGTGATTCACAGTGGCATGCAGCCTCCTATGAATTCTTGCCCTGTGTATGTGTATGTGTTTGTGTATGGCTGTTGCCGGTTGACCCATGGTGACTTGATGTGATTGAATATATTGTGTATTCCACAGATGCTTTGACAATGTCAACATATGTCAATGTTCTTTGTCCGCTTTCCCACAGTTGCTGAAGTTGGCGAAGGGGGCGGAAGTAGTGGTTCGGAGCAAGGACACAGGGAACAGCCCTTCAAACCAACGTGCATACCCCAGCTAGGCCCCTCTGATGTCTCCTCTTCAGAGCGTGGTGTGGCTGAGGGAGCTCCTGAACCATTGGGCGTGGCTGCTGGGGAAAGGACACAGGAGTTGAAGGAGGCAGGTGTCACTTCAGCAGGGACAGGATGATGCCACACAGGGAGCATCCAGGGGGGGAAGTCACCCTGGAGTCATTCATGTTCATGGAGGTGGAGATGTAGGAGGAGGCCATTACAGGCCACTTCAAGGGGTCAGGTGAGGGCATCGAGGAGGGTGTCCCAGGGCACAAGCATTTGAAGGTCACTGTGGAAGGTCCTGCACAAAATCCTTTCCCTGTGCCATCTGCTGTAGTAGTGACCACCTTCCAGGATGCCTTCACCCAGACCAGCATTCCGATGCCAGCTGATGTGTCTGTCCGGAATCATGTGCTGCCCCTGCTGGCTGGTCTCACAAGGGAGGCTTCAGTCATTTGTGATGATATACAGGCTACTCAACATCAGCTTGTATTTCATCACAATGAGCTGTGCCGCTTTATTACCATACTGGTAACAACACTGCTCTCAAGGGGGTGGGGGGGGGGGCTCTGGGAGCTATTCCCTGTTTGTGACCCCCTCCTCCTCTTTCTCCTCTGTGCACCAAGCATCCTCCATGGTGCCTTCTGGGTCACATTCCAGCATGCCCCCCCCCCCCTGTGCACCAGTCCCACCACCAAAACCCCATCTGGTTGAGCTTTTGTCCCTGACCAAGATGGGAGTCCCTCAGAAGTCAGATGATATGGTCACTGTGCCTACAAAGGCACCAACACAGGCAGAGTCAGTGGATGATCAGCAGGCACCTCAGGGCAGTGCAGGTGCTGTGCACCTGTGATGGCAGTCATCAGTTCGGAGGGCAAACATCCATCATTTGCACTCGGCATGGTGGTAGCAGGTTGCGACCATAAGGAGGCAGTATGTTACAGGTGTTTCCACCCCAAGGAGGCCTTTGGCAATAGTGAGGCAGAAGGACCAAAGGGGGCGGGGGCATGCAAGTTTTGTCATCAGTGTTTCAAAGATATCAAAGGCAGCTGGTGGCAGAGAAGCAGTGAGCAAGGGAAGCAGCAGTGATGGTGGCCAGTGTTGTAGTGGCACTGACACGAGCAAGGAGGCAGGCTGCCATTCTGGAGGCTACTTGCAGGTCAGCAGAGGAGGCAGAGCAGCAGATAGTGTCCACACTGAAGCCATCCAGGCAAAACCGGGGGCCCGCCTCATGGAGGAGGATGTTGCATGGAACTCAGCCCTGGTCGAGGCATTGTCAGAGATCAGAGGGGACAAGCCCACTGCATGTGTATATAGCTCATTAGGATTAGGTTTCATTTTTGACTTTCTATTTTATGTCCCTATAAAATTATTATAAAATATATTAATTGTTTTGAGAGTCCCTTCATTTTATTGTGTATATAGTTCTATTTTAATACAGATTTTGCATCAGTTAATTCCACTCTTCATGTAGTCTATTTGTTTGTGGACACATTTAATTTGTTAATGCTCTCCCAGTGCATCTGTTCATTGTTGGTCATAGTAGTGTGGTCATACTGTGTGTGTAATGTTGATGTTGTGAGGTTTTTTGGGGGAGGGGTGCACATGTGCCTGACATGTAGGAGTGTGGCCATCAGACAGCTCAAGGGTGCACTGGATGATTTTGAGATTTCATTCCATGTGCAGGGAAACTGCATGTTTGATGTCAGTGGGCCTCATTACGACCCGGACAGAAAGGGATTACAGGTACCAGTAAGGGCACCTGTACCAGTAATCCCTTACCGCCCTATTACGCGTTCCCTTTGCGGGTCCTCCCTTAACGCCTGGTTTTACCTGGTTTTACCAGGCGTTAAGGGAGGACCCGCAAAGGGAACATGTTTTACCAGGCGTTAAGGACGGGACCCGCAAAGGGACTTTGGTGCTAATAACGGTACCGCAATTTGCGGTACCGTTATTAGCGCCTTCCCCATTCCCATTGAGCCCTATGGCTCAAATGGGAATGGGGAAGGGCCATGGTGAATGGGGAATTACCACCCCCGCCAACCTTGAAATGGGGCGGTAATAGCTCCATTCACCAGGGCAGAGTCGGTGAGGTTTTGGAGGCAGCCATGGCGCTAATAGCGCCATGGTTACCGCCAACCTCGTAAAGATCTCCAGTGTGTTGGTGTTGTTGGAGTGAATACTACAGTTGTGTGTGCGATGGTGTGCATACAGGTATGGTTGTGGTGATGAGTGGATGTCTTAGGATGGTTTCTGTAGTCTCTCATTGGGGATGGATTGCCACTTGTTTGTGTGTAATGCCTCATGTTCCACATGTTTTCATTGTGTCTTGTATCTGGTGTCATCCCTCTTGCCTCTGCCCATTTGTTACTGGAGGTGGCGTTTATTGTGTGTTGATTTCATTTCAGGTCCACTGTCTTTGCAGTGAGAAGTGGCCTCACTGTGGATGGGTGGCCTGGACACATCACTTGTGCATTTGATGGTAGATTGCTGTGTCACTCCCACATCATGGTCACCCTCCCACATACATCTGCAGTCATGCACTAGCTGCTCTCATGTCATGCACTACCTCTGCCACTGGAATGCAGCTGTGTCACATGATTGATTTTTCAGTGTGGCAGCACACATTTCCTGTCTCAATGAGTCACACACTCTCTGACTGGCTTCAAATCAACCATAACCAGGTCTGTCATGATTCAATCCCTGACAGGGACTTTGCCACCACTATCACCACAGCTACTTTTGCACGGGCTGAAATGCACACTGTCGTTCATTGTGGATATGCCTAATCTAGGTTTCTGTGTACTTCTGTACTCCAGTGGCATTCACTTCTAGTGCTTTGAGGCCATTGCAATGGCACATTGGCACTATACGGATGTCATTTGCAATGAATTCCCATGTCATATTTGCATGGGGTGGCCACAGTGTAGGTGGTGCAGCAGTGGGTTGTCAAGTTGAGTTGCTGCCGATTCTGCTCTACCAGGGAGTGATAGAAGATGCTCCTGTCTTGGATTCAACAGCAGTTATCTCTGTTGATCATGTTGGTGGAGGATATGTGACAGGTATACTTCATGGTGGAGGCAGACCAGAGAGGTTGAGGTATGTTGTAGCTCCACATTGGACTGATAGGGTGGCAGACTGTCATGGAGCTCTGTGAGGAATGGCAGAGGTGAGGGGGGCTGGTGGGTGGTGGTGAAACTTGAGGGGACTGTCTGGGGTTTGTGGTGAAGGTGAGTGTTTGTGGGTAGGGGGTGTACTGTCACGGGGCTGCTTGAGGGTTCTGGCAGAGGTGTGGGAGTTGTAGGGTGGTGTACTGTCAGTGTGCTGCCTCGGGATGTGACAGAGGTGAAGTGGGCTGGTGGGTGGAGTCAGAATTTGAGGAGGCTGCCTGGGGGTTGTGGCAGAGGTGAGGGGGTGAATGGAAGGGGGCGTACTGTCAGGGGGCTGTCTGGGATAGAGGCGCAGGTGAGGAGGGCTGGTGGATGGTGTATGTATCTGAGGGAGCTGACTGGTGTAGTGGTGGATATCAGGGGGTGACCGAAGGGGAGTCTACTGTCAAGGGTTTCAATGGGCTAGTGGGGAGGTGAGGGGGGCTGGTGGGTGGTTTAGGAAAATGAGGAGGCTGTCTGGGGGTTGTGACAGCGGTAAGGGGTTGTCAGGAGGGGGTTAATGTCAGGGGGCTGCCTGGGGTTTGTGGCAGAGGTGAGGAAGAGGTGGGGGTGTACTGTCAGGGGGCTGCTTGGGGTAGTGGTGGAGGTGAGGGGGCCTGGTGGGTGGTGGTAGAACTTAAGGGGGCTGACTGGGGGTTGTGGCGGAGGTGAGGGTAGTGTGGTAAGGGGGCTTTATTGTCAGGGGGCTACCTGGGGGTTGTGGCAGAAGTGAGGGGGTATGGGAGGAGAGTGTACTGTAAAGGGGCTGCCTGGGGTAGTGGCAGAAGTGAGGGGGTGTGGGGAGGGGGTGTACTGTGAGAGGCTGCCAGGTCAAGTGGCAGAGGTAAGGGGGCTGGTGGGTGGTGTTAGTACTTGAGGGGTTTGAGGGGACTGCCTGGGAGATGTGGCTGAGGTAGAGGGGTGGGGGGAGGTGGTGTATTGTCAGGGGGCTGTCTCTAGGGTAGTGTTGGAGGAGAGGGGGGCTGATGGGTGGTGTTGGAACTTGAGGGGGCTCCCTGCAGCTTGTAGTGGAGGTGAGGGGCTGTGGGGAGGGGTCTGTACTGTCAGGGGGTTGCCTGGGGGTTTTGGCAGAGGTGGGAGGGTGTGGGGAGCAGTTTGTACTGTCTGGGGCTGCCTGGGTTAGTGGTGTAGGTGAGGGGGGTTGGTGGGTGGTGTTAGTACTTGCGTGGGTTGACGGGTAGTGGTGGAGGTGAGGTGGGCTAGTGGATGGTGTCGGAATTGAGGGAGCAGCATGGGGGTTATAGCGGAGGAAAGGGGAGTGTTGGGAGGGGTGTGTACTGTTAGGGGGTTGCCTGCAGGTTTTGGTAGGGGTGAAATGGTGTGGGGAGCCGAATGTACTGTCAGGGGGCTGCCTGGGGAAGGCACAGAGGTGAAAGGGGCTGGTGGGTGGTGTTGGGCCTTGAGGGAGCTGCTATGACTCAGGGGTGTGGGCCAGCAGTTTGAGTACCTTAAGAGCAGGGGTAATGGTCAGCAGACTCACAGGGGTGCAGCCTTGACTTGTGGGGAGACAGTGTGCAAGTTTGCTGGGGCAGCCTTGATTTATGGGGGGGAGGCATGCGCAGTTTCGCTGGGGTGCAGCCTTTGTTTACAGGAGGCCTTTGTGCAGTTCCGCCAGGGTGCCGCCTTGACTTACAGGAGGACTGCATGCTGTTTCGCTGGAGGGGGCCACCTCAAATTACGGGGGACCTGGTGCAGTTTCACCAGGGTGTAGCCTTGAATTACTGGGGACAGCCTGCAGCATTGCTGGAGTGCTTGATGGTGGGCATAAAATAGGCGCAACGGTTGGTATATGTTGCTGGTTTTGGTTTGCATGGGGTGTGTTGTGGGCATTCTTGGTGCTAATCTTTTCTCTGCACCTCGGATTACTTTGTGGTTATAATGCAATGAATATGCACAATGTACGAAAAATGCTTTTCCGTGCAGGTAGGCACAACGTTGTTGTACATGCAGAGTACTTTGCAGGGACTTTGAGCTTTTTCTATGAATCAGGGCCCAAATCTTGATGTAATGTCCTGCTGGAAATTACCTGAAGGTAACTTTGTCAAAGCCTGTGGTCACTGCCTCCCCTGGGAAAAACAAACACATTAAGCTATGCAATAGGAAATCACAGAGTCAGACATCTGTGCTTTGTACTTAACAAACCTGTTTCATTATTTTTAGGGACAGGTAACACACAAAACATACTAAGTGTCACCACCAGAAATATAGGTGACACATCTCAGAATCGTTAATGAGGGAGGTCTACATACTTCTGCACACCTTGTTGTGGGATGTGGTGACACTAAGAACAACATTGAATGCAGTGATATTGGCATGTCTTCATTCCACAGAAAAAAGCAAGCTAAAAGTACAATGCCACATGTTTTCAGATGCATCCAAGTAGTGGAAATACATGTTGTTCTAGTAAAGATACAAAAAGGAGCTTATTGCTAATTTGATTCCATTATAAAAAAAAGAGGCATCAAATGGAACTGGAAATAAGAGGATGTATTATAAATCACAAAACGATTGTTGTCTGTTGATAGATCCAATTATTGTCAGGTTACTAATAGAAATAAAAGCAGTTTGCAATTGGACATGTTCCTGTTACATGGGACAGAACATACTTATTGTATTGCACTGATATTATGTCAACATTTCAGCAGTGAACTCTAATTCCAGAAAATCTATATTTTCATGCAAAACAACCATTAATTACAGTGTCAGGATCAAGCATCTCCAGACATGTTACCAAATCACTTAGACCAATGATTGAAAGATAAGCAGAAGAGCTTTGTGTACCTAACACCCCTGTTTCCCAAGCTCCACAAAATAGCACTAAATACAAGAATTGCATTGGGAATTCATGGAAACATGTTTTATAGCAACTTTGAAAAAGAAGCCTTTAATGGATTAATTGGTATCTGTTTCAAAACTGATGTCATGAAGAGGATGATGAACCCATAATCTTGGAATAAATTAAGACTTGCTTCTGATACATTGATTAACAATTCAAGTTTTATTCAATATAATGCCTTTTGAGTAGTAACCAATGGTTTCCTCTGATAATGATCAAGCAATATAAATAAGCAATTTAGCGAAATGTATACACAAAGTGAACTTTAATTTATGCAACATGGCATATAATCATTCAGAATAAATTAACAGTTGTAGGTTCTGAACCATTTGCCTTGCAGGAACTCCAAATACAGACCTGGATTCAGCAGAGTCAATTAGTTCTAATGCATACCATGAAGTAAATGATACCTTTCGATTCAGAATATTCGTACACTTCTGAATGTGTCATTTTCACCAATATCCCATGTCCATGTAGTGAAATGTTCCAAAAATAAGTATTCTAGTCGAATATTCTGGTTTTCATTCATAACACCCCTCTTGAGACACATAGAATTTAAATGCCAACGGAAGCAAGCATTAGGTCCCTGGTGGGTGTGATAAAGTGAAGGGAATCTGTCACAGGGTCTGCCCAATTTGAAATGCTGTACCAAAGGATTTTGGGTGGGTGGTGTTTGCTGGGCATTTAAGTTCATACCCAGCAATAATAGAGGTTTCTTATGGGAAAACAGAGAAGCAAGAGAGATAATACAATAAGAGAGAAGCAGACTGCAAACCAACTGGATGTTGCTGATTATGAAATCTATTTAAAAGGACCCATCCAGACTAGAATGAATTCTGAAGTATTTTTCCAAAAAACAGGACACATTTACCAGGGGGCAATTTTGAAGCAGAGGCACAGTCAGAGGGGAGGCCTTACCTGATGGAGCTGCATGGGGGTAGTCAGGGTAGTGTCCTTACCTGTGCTGGCCCTTTTACAGACAGCAAAATGTGAGTACCCATGACCCTACATCATTTAGATATGTTTCCAGATAATTAATTAAATACCATATATCATTAAATGTATCTTTGGAACCCAGTTTAAATGCTATATCACTGAAAATGAGAATACAGGACAAGGTGTATGTGCTTTGTGATTTATGATTACAATTGAAACTGTAGGCAGCATCACCATAATTTAGCTTTTCTCCTGAAATTTTGGGACTCTGGAAGTTTTAAACATCTCAAATTGGAAGGTAGACGAAAACGTTCTTTGAATGGTGTCTTCCATCATACTATATAATACAAGGCCAGATGCATGTTTGTCCAAAGACGTCATGTCTGCTACGCCTGTTATCACCTCAAGAAGGAGCTGTTACCTTAAGCATTCAAAAATAAGACTTCAAGTTCATCTTCCAGGCAAAGTGTTTAAAAAATTACAACATACAATTAGATACAGAAAAGGCCCAAGACAAGCATACCACTTTAACAGCATACTGCAAGTTACAAACACTAAGAAAATATATACATTAAAAACCATATAAACAGAAATTAATTTGATTGAGCACTAGTTATCTAACAAAATAAATAACTTTTTTTCCTAATGTACTTATGTATGAAATGATTATTAATTGTAATATTTTTGGTATGCACTATTATATCAATGATATTCTCCACGTACATTTTAAAGTAGATTTGACTTCAATTTACTTTATTTTATGAACTCATGTCTACTTCAAATCATGCTGCATGTGAATTGTATGTCTCTGACATCCCTTAACATTATACATTTGAGTCCAAAACCTGTAAGTGGAATCCAAGACAATGGGGAGCATATACAACAATTGACCGTATGTACTATGTTGAACTTTCAACAGATTCTCTGAGATGTACTAATCCTCCACAGAAAAGGAGCAAGAACCTTTACAAATGTGTTTTTCTATTAACATCAATTACATTAAAATACACCACATAATATATTTACACTCTGAAAATGTCTTCCTTTATGCACATTAACCTGTGTATACAAGCTTTTCCACTATAGTCAATAAAGTAATTGAAGTCTATTCTTTAATGAACACATGGAACTGGGTATTGTAGCGGTGAGACAAATTTGTTCAAAATAGTGAAAGAGATAGGCTCAGCTGTCCCCGCATTCTGAAAGCAACAGAGATCCTAAAAGGAACATTTGCATATGTAATAATTGCAACAAGTACAACATCGCTGAATATAATATCGAATAGTCTCTATGCCCAAGCTAGGAATAAATAGCTTATCCTCAATGTTGTCCAATATTTTTTTTAGATTAGTCTGAGAATTGGAGCACTATATGGTAAAGTATATACCGATGCCAAATATTGTTAATGATTTCAGAGAAAACAAAGTACATTGTTGTCCTCTAAACTTTACTTCTGAGAATTGTTTAACCATTAGATGTCAGAGGGAAGTGGGTTCTAAATAGACACATTTTCTAACTGTAGATTGTTTAACTTGTGTGTGAATACATGAATGTCAATTTGTGTGCTTGCATATAGTAAAGTATATTATAGTTAAGTATCTGAGCACATTACATAGAATAGTATTGTATATGTGTTGTTCTAATGTTGAATGTTTGTACAAAGATTAAATGTAGACAGTGTACGTTATCTTAAATGAAAATGTTAGACAGCCACAGGCCGGCTTCAGTGTATTCATTTCCATTCTAGTCTATAGCTATTTATAATGTTTTCAAGGTGCCTTCCTCAACATTGGAAGTTAGAAGTTAGGGAACTTCCATTTATTTTTAAAGTAAAAAGTATGATTAAAACAGTCTCTTTCCTGCACAGATTTTGGTGTGGAGTCAATGTATTGGGGATATTAGATCAGAGATCTCTCTCTGTAATGAAAGGTCCAATTAATATAGTAATAATAGGTTCCTTAGCTATATTCATTTATGTGTGCAACTAACACAGTCATTGAAAGTTAGTTGCTGTTCCCACAACTTCCAAAACAAGTCTGACCAACCTATCACTAATGAACAGCTAACACAGCAACATTTCCCAAATCCTGTTATGTTTTTAAAAAGAACAAAGGCATCTACATTTTAATTAAATCTCTGGTGATATTTGTCTGATCCGAAAAGAAAACAATAATGGTAAACGTAATGTGAAAATAGAATTCTGGAAAATGTAAAGCAAACATGTGACAAAATCCTATTTTGAATGAAAAACATACATGGAGAGGGAGCTAAATACACCATTGTTCTATGTTTCACTCATAAAAGTTAAACAGCTACACGTACATAGTACAACTCCTTTACCTCAGTTTTAGTGGTATTGTTTGTTTGTTTGTTTGTTTGTTTATTATTTATAATGCGTGAGCGTACCCGAGGGTATCAGGGCGCAGCCTTTACAAGAATTTGCGAAGCTTAGTTACAGGTCATAGGGTATACAAAGAGGAGGTAAGGTACACATATATTATATACATTTCAACAATGAGGTACATGGTTATTATATAAATATAAACAAGTGGGCACACGTGGTTACATTGTGTGTGGGTAGCATGAGAATGAGACACTGGCCGTGGAGTAACTTAGATGGCCTACGTTTTCAACCATGAAACTACCTTGGATTGGAAATTCTGGTAGGGCAAGTCCACTCTGAGATTAGGTGGTAGGGAATTCCACAGTTTGGGTGCTTTCACTGGGAAGCTGTTGCCCCCTATGGAGGCACGTTTAAAGTTAGGGACAGAGAGGCAGTCTTTGTAAGCAGTTCTGGTAGGTCTCAGGGAGGACTGTCCATGGAATCTGTTGATCAGGTAAGTGGGGGCAGCGTTATTGAGGGATTTGTGGGTGAGCGATGCAGTTTTTAAGAGAATTTTGTTGTTGATGGAAAGCCAGTTGTTCTGTTGACTGATTCCTGAAATATGCTCTCTTCTGGAGATGCCCAAAGCCGCTCTAAGAGCATTATTCTGAAGAGTTTGTAGTTTGCTAGTAGTGGCCTTAGAGGATCCCAGATAGAGGGCATCACAATAGTCCAGGCGGAACAATATAAGGGCTCTAGCGAGGGTAAGGCAACTAGTGTCAGACAGAAATGGTTTAGCTGTGCAGATTAATTTACACGTATAGGCCGTGGAGGAGGCCAGGGAGCTCACCTGTCTTCTGAAGGAGAAATTCAAATCCAGGTAAAAACTCAGTTTTGACCTCTTGTCCGACCTTGATGTTGTTACCATCGATCATGAAAGAGTTCTAGGCGGGGCCAAGTTTCTTTAAAATGGATGTAGTGCCTAGGATGATAAGTTCAGTTTTATCATCATTCAGGCATAGTCCGTGTATGGTCATCCATGCCTGGATGATGAAGTACACTCTATTTAGCAAGGCCAAATCCTTTCCATAATCTCCAGAAAGCGGAAGGATGATCTGGGTATCATCTGCATAGTTAGTGTAGGTGATACCGAGATGATCCAAATCATCGAAAAGGGGCTTGGTAAATATGTTGTACAGTGTGGGAGAGACACAGGAGCCCTGTGGGACGCCACAAGTGATTGGTATGGGATCTGCCACCGCAGTGGGTGAGAAGACCCTCATGGTTCTACTGTTAAGAAAAGAGGTAATCCAGGTGATGGCCTCAGCAGAGAAATGAGCTGATTTGTGGAGGTGTGTGCAAAGGACAGAGTGATCGACCAGGTCGAAAGCTGCAGACAGGTCGAGGAGGAGGAGTAGGGCAGCTTGGCCGTTGTCTCTAAGCGTATCGATCTGAGCTTTCAGGTCAATGAGAGCAGTTTCAGTCCCATGTTGAGGACGGAACCCTGATTGTCTGGAGCCTAGTAGATGGTGTTCTTCCAGGTACTTCTGAATTTGTACATAGGCAAACTTGTCCAGGATTTTTAGTAGAAAGGGAACGGTTGTTATGGGTCTGTAGTTAGTGGGAGTGGCTGGATCAAGTGTGGGTTTTTTTAAAAGTGGAAGTACCCAGGATTGTTTCAGATTGGTGAGGATGGAGCCAGTGGTGAAGGAGGCATTAATAAGTTTTGTGATGAAGGGGGAGAGGTCCCAGGTGGCATCCTTGATGATCTGTGCCGGGCACAGGTCTCCCTGACAGTTGGAGGGTTTCAGAGACAGGATGATTTTTTCTACTTCAAGAATCGTGACTTTAGAGAAGTTGAAGCGGGTGAGATCTGTAAGCATAGGCTTGTCTGGTATTTTTGAAGGCAGGGTGTCATTGAGAGATACTTTTTTACGGGCAATTTTACTTTGGAGGGTCGCAATTTTGTTTGCTAGGGCGCTTTGGATTTCTGAGCACCAGTTTTTGTCTTTCGTACAGGTGTCAGGAGGTACTATGGGGGTTTCTACTTCTTTCAGGATGGAGAAAAGTTCCTTTAATGTTTGATTTTGCATGGGATATGCGAGAGTCATAGGAGGTACGTTTAGACAGGTACATTTCTTTTTTGTAGAGTGTGGCTAATTTTGAGAGTTTGAGTTTATTTGCGGCTGAAGGGGATTTTTTCCAAGTGGCCTTACAGTTCCTTTTTTGCTGCCTTAAGTTTTTAAGGAATGGTGTGTACCTGTTTAGGTGCGTATTTGGTTTGCTTGGTCTCAGTTTGAGGGGGGCAATTAGGTCCAGTGAGGTGGCCATGATCTTATTATATTCTTCAACCAGGGCCTCTGGGTCCAGGTTGTCTGGGAGTGTGTTGAGTGTGGAGAGTAGATTCGGGATGAGTCTTTCCGCTGTCATATTCTTCTTGTTTCTTGTGACGGTGGGCGGGGCCCTGATAATGGGTGGGGGTGGGGGTCTGTCCGTCGAAAGCAGGAACGAGACCAGGTGGTGGTCGGTCAAGGCTAGTGGTGAGATATTTGTGATATTCGCTAGACAGTTGTAATCGGCTACCCAATCGAGTGTTCTGCCTTTGGAATGTGTAGGTGACATACTTCTTTGCGTGAAACCTAGTTCTGAAAGAGTATTGACTATAGTGCTGGTGGAGTAGTCTTCAGAATCATTGTAACCCATATTAAAGTCGCCCAGGGTAAGAACTTGGGTAGAACTTGTAAGGTTACTGGAAAGAATCATGTTAATATCTTCGTCAAAGGTGCCAATGGGGCCTGGCGGGCGGTAGATCAAGTGGATGTTAAGAGTTTGGGTGTTGGTAAGTGGGACTTTAACTGAATGTGTTTCGCATGATAGGACATTGGTTGGTGTTGCTAGTCTCAAGGTAAGACTGCATTTGTGAATGATGGCAACACCTCCTCCTCTGGAATTGGGACGGTCTTGTCTCAGGATAGAGTAATTATCTGGGACTGCCAACATAAGCATGGGACCTGCTGCTGGGTGTAGCCAGGTCTCAGTAATGGCAAGAAGGTCAAGGTCGTCTTTGAAGATCAAGTCAGCGATTTCTGTAGCGTGAGCTACTAGTGATCTAGCGTTGATCAAAGCTCCCTTTATTTTGGGGCTGGTTGTATTTTTAGCGGTATTAGTATGGCACTTGTCCTGTGTTGAGTCAGGGGTCGCCTGAGTAGGGGAGCTGAGTGAGGGTCTAAAGTTGGGGTTTTGGGGCAAATTGGATTTTTTAGTAGAAGAACTGGGTATAGTTTTGGAGTTCTGTGAGGTAGGCAGTGAGCGGGCAAGGGGCTCATAGATTTTGGATAGTCTCGCTCTCGATCGATAGTGGAATGAGGGAGACTGCTACATTGCAGTGATTGAGGGTCATTTATATCTGGGTATGAGGACTCTGTATTAGGCATAGCTGAGTATTACATGTTAGTTGGCTGAGGTAGCTGAGGAGCCATGCTAGGCTGTGGTGCAGTGTTGGAAAGGATTAGGATGCAGGTGAGCAAATTGTTAAGTAGTGGACACATGCTCAGTGGTAGTGGCAAGAGTGTTGGGTATCTAGGGAGTTGGTTTGGTTAACACCGGTTAGACCCCGATTTATGTTGTTAAGGCACCTAGGCCGGAATAACACAATAGGGCTGAAATATATTAGGTAACACCTGAGTAGATTTAAGCGAATTAGCTGTGAGGCATTGAGAAGCACCTCATTTTGGGATAAGGTAATGTTGCTGGCTGGTAACACCTAGATTTAAAGCAATTCAGATCTCAGGCACAGCATGGCACATTGGTGCTTGGTACACTGCATCAGTAGCTGATCATATACCATATTAGGTAGGATATGTGCAGAGTATGCTGACATGTGAATTAGCGGTGGGCACCGTAGACTCAAATGCAGATGGGAAGCATCTAAGTTTGAAATCATCACAGTTGACTAAAATGCAAATGGCAACATCTAAATTTGATATAGGCACAGAAAACTCAAATGCAAGTGGAAAACATCTAAGTTTGAAATCAGCACAGTTGACTAAAATGCAAAGGGAACATCTAAATTGATATGGGCACAAATGACTCAAATGCAGATAGGAAGCAACTAGGTTTGAAATCAGCACAGTTGACTAGAATGAAAAGGGCAACATCTAAATTTGATATGGGCACAAATGACTCAAATGCAGATAGGAAGCAACTAGGTTTAAAATCAGCACAGTTGACTAGAATGCAAAGGGCAACATCTAAATTTGATATAGGCACAAATAACTCCAATGCAGGTGGGAAACATCTAAGTTTGAAATCAGCACAGTTGACTAGAATGCAAAGGACAACAACTAAATTTGATATGGGCACAAATGACTCAGATGTATCCGGGTAGCACTAAAGAACAAATAGGCAGCAATGGTTCAAGATTAGATTACAGTGTTAGTTGCAAAGGCAGTGTGCGGGGAGTAGGTGGTATATATTCTCTATTTTGGGTGAGCCAAGTAGCAGTTTTGAGAATAGGAGCAAAGCCATGTACTTGTGGACAGGCAAGATAGGTTGTTAGAACGAAAACAGGCAGGTTGAATTAAGGATGCAATGAATGTTAGCTCTGCTTAAGAGGTTCGGTATGCATCAATGTTGTTTGGATTACAGTTATGTAGCTTATCGGGTCTCCAGAAGAAAATATTTTCAGCAGGGAGGGTAAGCCTTAGCCTCTGGCCATTCTCTGGACAGCTCAGGACAGGGGTATAAGCCTTGATGCCAGTGCCTTTGTGCTGGGGCCGGCGTGCGCCTGGATGGCGTGAGGATTGGTGCATAAAAATGCACATACAGCCAATCCAGGCTCTGGATGCTGGGGGCTAATGCTCTTAAGCAGAGCACTCAGCCTGGTAAATTGGGCGGCCATTTTTGAAGGTGGTTGGCCTCGTGGGCGCCTATGGTGGCACAGAGTGGAATCAGTACGATGCGGCCAGTAGAGGAGTCGATACGGCAGGTCTGTATTTTCATGTACAGACGTCGGATTTTCATTTCTTTTGGAACGAGCAGTCGGCGGCCGTCGTATGACCTGAGAGCAGACTATACTCTCCAGAGACATTGATCAGCAGCACAAGCTTTAAAAAACAAGACAAAAACAATGTAAATACTAAGATAAAACAATTTCCAAGCAAAGCTCTCCAAAAGTAAGCCTACTAAACAAACAGAGGTAGTAAATGCACTCATCATCCAACACTGAAATAGTATGCAGGATGGGTATATAGGACATGCAGCTGCATAAACTGGGAATTCTTCTACAAAATGGATTTAAAAATAGGTATAGTTTAAGGAAATACGGAAATACAAAACAAAAACAATAATTTAAATATATTTGCCTATTTGTGCCTAAGATATTATTTGCCTAAAGACCTAAACAGTCTTTAGTTATCAAGTTATGGGCAGGTGATCAGAGAGTCCATCATGCATGGACAAGTACACCTATAACACTTGTTCTTTATCCGAGCCTCTTTAGGCTCAGCAGCATTCTGTAGGTCTTCTAGTCACTTTCTAGGGGATCAAGCTTCAGTTTTGATGGCAAAGGAGTGGAAGGTCTGGTGCAGATTTCTCAAAGTTGGCGATAGGTTTCAAGATCATCACAGTGTGGACAGTTTTAAATTCGATATCGCAACTGGCTTTCTCTGGAATATAAGCAAGTGGAGGACATAAAATAGAGTTCAGAAGGTGATCATTTACATAGAGCTGTCTGAAAACTTAATATTGATTGATGCAGATTCATTGCTTGCAACATAATTCATTTTGTCCTGTTGAGCAACAACACCAGGGGTAATGTCACCAGACTTGGGAGTTTTGAGGGCCCTCTTCAGAAAGCCAAACAGAGGTGGAGATGTCTTCTAGTACTTCCCCATCTGGCTGAAGCAAACAGAGGCATATTCAGGCATTGGGTTTCTCGCTAGGTATGTCAGTGACCTAGTATCTTGGTTTCCAGATGCAGGCAAGCACCAATGACATCCACTTAGTGTCCTTTAAATTCCCCAGGGAAATTAAGGGAGTATCCCTCTTGCTTCTCTTATTTGTTCCTTGAACAATGTGATTGGGAACTTTGAATTGTCAACAGTTCCAACAGGTAATGCACATAATGCTTTTGACCTTGATGCATCACTGCATGACAGAAACTAGTCATTTTGAGCCTTGTACAATGCTGCAAGTGATCTTCTGTTCCAGGAATTCTCATATTGACTTAGCTCCTTCCATGTCCTTCCCTCTCAAGTAAAAAACAGTCTGATTACAATTACTACAATCTTGCTCAATCTCTTAGGATGTCCAACCCACAATGTTGTGTTTGAGGCCAGCCTTGTCCTCCGATGTCTCAAGTTCAAATGTTCAAAGTGCAATAATCGCTCACAGGAAGAACAAAAGGTGTCATGGGTTAACCCCTTTTGTGAACTTGTCTTACCTCTATGAGAAAGTGCTACAAGATGGTTGATTTTCACACCCCTAATTCAGCTCCAATCACAGATAGGTAAGCTTTGAATGATAAAAGAGATTTCCTTTAATTTTATATTTTTGTGCATATTATAGCAAAATCTTTCATGGCAAGTTGGTTTATAGCCACTGCTGTCCAGCATCCGGATTTGAGGCTTTCAAGACACTTCCAGAATATATGAGAGACTAAACAATATTCCAATATATTTCTACATGGTAGATGCATTATTAAAATAAACATTGTTCTGCTGACTAGAACATTTGGTGCTAAAAAGTTCAGGGGTGCCAATGCCAATTTTATCAGATAGTTGAGTTTCCTATGGCCTTTAGACAAGTAACAGAAAATACATGGGCCATGAATCAGCATACCATGTGCACATTTGTCTGTTGTTTGTTACATTATTCCCGAAATTCCTAATAGGTGGTCAAATAGTTGAACTAGTAGATTTTGAACATAGAATGGACACATATGTGTCTATATATGGATTTCAGTGATGTAGCTATGCACTCTGTGGGCCAGTTGGCCCATCTCAGATCCCATTAACAGTACCTTTAATACCCAATGGGGTGGGGGTGTAAATTATAGTTTTCAGGGTTTACATAAGTCCTTATTTCTGTTCACAATTTGCAAAATAAAAATAAAACAACAGTCTGAATAAGTCTCATGAAGGATGGAAGAAATGTGACAGCAGTTATAGATCTCTGGATTTCCTCACATATACCACTTAGGTAGTAAACTTTCATCGGACTTGTGATGTTTGTGGCCTGTTCTTCAAATAATTACAATATCCAGGCATAAGGATCACATTTCCTATGCTGCCAAGTGCGTTACGGCACAATTTGTGTCCTAAGGTTTTTAAAAATAGGTTCACCTTTCACTGGTGTTAATTGAAGATCTCCGAAAACAATAATGTGTTTTCCGCCAAAGAGTTCTTTGTAGTTCATTTTAAGGACATCTTGCAATCTGAGGTGAATCAACGCCAACATTAGGTTTGAGACCATGCTCACCTCATCTATTAGGACCATTTTCATTTATTTTAGAATTCTGCATAGCTCCATAGCATCTTCTACTGAAAGTTTGTAGTACTCTAATTTGTTTTAGTGTTCTACTGTAAGGACTAGCAATCAGTGTAAAGTAGCACCACCTATGTTGTAGGCAGCTAAACCTGTGGGGGCTGTTACAACAGTTTGTTAATTTGTGAAGGAACTTGCTGATGATTTTTATTAAGAATGTTTTTTCCTGAACCAGCTTCACCACTTACATACAGGAGTACAGGTTTCCAATGTTGACAGCTACAAGTTTTAGTTTTGTGCTGTACACCATGTTCAATTTCTTCAGTTACTTCCAGGAAAATGCTACGTTGCTTATCAATGAGTTATGATTTCAGAAGAGCAACGTTTTATTCAAATTCCTCATACTAACACATGGTGTTTTCTACTTCAGTCATGGCTAATTCTGCTTCAATTACTATGTGTGGCCCTCCAAGTGGTTGCATTTAGTTGTGCTTGAACTTCTTCCTCTTGTTGGCCTTAATTGTCCAACATGTTTTTGTACTGTTTGAAATTCATATCCGTTATACTGCTTTCACTTGCATTGGAAGCGTCTTCATAAGAGTCATGGGTGTCCAATAAATCTTTTTCTTTTCTCCATGGTTTAAAAAGTTGAAGTAGGGACGTGTAGTACAGTTCTCTATATTAAGGAGTTTTAAATATAGCTTCATATGATTAATGATGCTGGGTTTGGTAAGTTTAACTAGGCTGACTTCACAACTTTTCACTATGTATTTACCTTTTTTTCAGCTGGTATAACATTATTATTTTACAAGACATTTTGGTCTATGTGGTACAGACACATGGTTCCCAAAGCAGTACACCTGTTTCGCTAAAATGTCCTGGCTGTTGGGATTGTTATCGACTATTGTTTATATGTCTTGGTATGATTTGAGCACTCTTTTTGTAGCCGGACCAAGGCTAAGCCAGACTATGTTTTCAGAATTGCCATATAAGGCTGTGCTGTTAAACGGTCTGCAGCTTTGTAACAACCACATTCTCTGTGGGAGAGCATTTTTATGTCAAAGCTGTACAATGTTTGTGAGAGTGTTTTGTCAGATGATTTGTCATTCCAGAGGTCTTTCAGCTTTGTTTTCTCAGCTTTGGTTAAGTAGGCTGTGACATATAGTGCAACTGCAGTGGAACTGTCTGCAATGTACTGCACATCTATGTATGCATTCCACAAGGGGACAATGATTTCATTGTAATCATTGATGTACTTTGATGCTTTGCTTCTTTTAATGCAGTATGTGTTCTTAGGTGATTTGCCATTCACACTGTGTCTAACAGAAGACATGTAGCTGTGTACTTGTCCTTTTTCTGAAACTGGTCTAGGGAAACCAAAGCGGCATTTTGTGTAGTATTTGCATTTGTTTTTATATCTGACATGACAATACTTGCCACATTTATGTCTTTGAAACCGCAAAATGTGTGCATTTAGGTCACTATGTGCACTTTCTGAAGAGATTTCGCAACTGACATATTTGTGAATGAACTGCAAAACATTGGCATCAGTGTCCAGGCCAAATGTAGGAGCATCTTTTATCCACAAAAGCATGTGGATGTGTGGTGCTCCTCTGGATTGATATTATTTCCTCCAAAAGAAGTGTTGCACTTCTCTGAGGGAAGGAAGTGTTTTATTACAGATGAAGTGCAGCATGGCAATAAATCAGTGGTGGAATTACCTTAATACATTCACAGGGTCAAGAGAGCAGAGTTATCCTGGTGTTTTCATGTCTATCCGTGCTTTGTTTTTGTTTGCTATGCGTAGGAAGTCTTGCGAGGCTTCCAATGCATACTCTGCACAACTTAAAGTAACAAACCAGGTGGGTAGACCAATGTTGCATAGCATACAATGTACATCTGCATGCCGTCAGAACCAGTATTCTTTTGTACCACACATGTTTTCCAAGAGATTTGTGATACTTGATTGCAAAACTTCATCTTTGTCTTGCACCTTTTGAAGTAGATGCATAGCAGACATGTTTACAAAATTGGAACCTGTTTTCAATGTGTGTACCACTCCGTAACATAGAGTTGCTAGTTCACTTTCAAACAGGAGGTGGAATCTGTATGCAACATGTTGTCTGAATCTGGGGTTTTCAGAATACACTCATAACGAGTGGTATTCTGATGCTATTTGTGTGCATCTTTCATCATACCTTCCCCCTTTTCCGGTAGGAAAGAGGAGAGGAAAGGCTTGTGCTTCTACACTTTTTTCCCATATGCTGATTGGAGATCCTTTGGCTTGCCGCATTTGAAATGTTTCTAGTGCATTGTCTATGATGTCTTTGGAGTGCATTGGGTGAATTGTATACTGGTCTAAAATATTGGATACTGTAATAGGACTGCAAGTTCAAATTGGCCAGTTGATGAGGAATGCTGTATTATTTCAGTGGCTTCTCTCAGGTTTTCTTCAATGTTTATTTCTTTGTAGTATTCATTGTTCTCTTTAAGATATTGTAGGGCTTCTCTAACTTTGTTTAAGTCTACTAGTTGCTGCCAATTTCTTTTGTCTTCTGTAGGTACACCATTCACTAGGATAATCAAAGATTGATCTATTGGCCATTGCACTCCCACAGTGTCCACATTTTCTTTAAGATCCAATGGCAAATAAACAACTTTGCCACAAATGCCTTTTAGTAATTCAGAAGGAGGTAACTTGGCTGTTTTAGGTTGAAGGCATATTATCACTTGAAATGGGTGTACTGTTTGGATTACAATGCTCTCATAAAAATTTAGCTGTTGGAATGGTTTTGGAATTGGAATTATTTCCTAGTTATTGTTGATAGCCTGTGAAGGCATTTGGTTATTATCAAGCTTTAACCTGCAGTATGTTTACAGGATTGAGGGGTTAGTAATTTCATATTTGTTTTCTGCTATAAGGTAGAGAGCTAATTGGAACCATTGGGGTTCCTCATAGTCTTCAATTTTGTACCCTATATCTACAGTTTTGGTGATCTTTGTATACAAAGTTCTGCGACAACACACACATACCTGGTTTGGTGTAGCAGAGGGCTTTTATACTTTGCTATTTCTTTTTTGTATGTGTGTATTAGAAGGTTGCCATCTTTTAGGTTGTTGCTACTCTTTTCTAAAGTTACTGTATTTTGCAAGTGCTCTTCACTTTCAAAATATTTGCTTTGGATGTGTTCTATTTCTTCCAGGAGTTCGTTGGGTGTGCCATGTATGAGAATGTAGGAGAATGTGATTTAAATGCTCCCTTTCCAAAGCAGGACTTTTTGCATAGTACAGTCTCTGGATGTGATTTCGTACAGTGGAATGGTGTGTCGCTAACATTTTGATGTGGTGGAAGGTGCTTTTGCAAGCAGGACCGTAAATGCAGGTTAACAAATGTACTTGCAGTCCTGTGTATTTGCACACTAGACAGGAGTCCATGGTTTGCAACATTTTCACTCTCATTTTCTCTTTCGCTTTCAAATACTGATTGAGGAATTGAGGAATTGCTGTAAAGATTTGAAGGATTGTTTTTGTACATTACACATTGAGGTGCATGGCCATTTGTAGACAGGACGGATTGGCTTGGTGCAAAGGAGAGTTGATTGTACGCTTGCTGTGGATATTCTTTCAATGAGTGTTTCCTCTCCCATAATGGTGTTGTCTACCATTTTATACCCTCGGCCACTGCTATGTATAGCAACTGGGTTTCTTTGCTCTTGTTGGTATGCCTCTTCACTGTGCTGGTTTTGGGAATCCACTCACCTGCACAAATGTTTGCAAAGGTATCTATGTTGATATTGCATATGTTGCGAAGTACATTTTGTAGTTTACTAATTAGTTTTGTTAGTGGTTTCATTCTGTTTAAAATTAATATAAACAATTTCCTTTTGAGGAGCATTGCACTGTCTATGAGAGCTTCCATGATTAGTTTTTGTGCAGTAGGTTTCAAGGATTGAGGTTCTGAATGTGATTTGCACTTTGTTCAGTCAATTAAAACCCACAAATGATCTCTCTTGTGGGACACCAGCATACGTCGCTAAACAGCTAGCAAAGAGCTCACACCATTTATAAAAACCTTTGTGAATAAGTCTTTACAAGACTCTCAGGTGCCTAAAGCCCTAAAAAAGGCGTTAATAAAACCCCTGTTAAAAAAAGCCAATTTGGATCCGGAAATAATGAAGAATTATCGACCAGTGGCAAACTTGATGTGGCCAACTAAAATCTTGGAAAAAGTGGTTTGTTTCCAGTTCCAAGCATATGTAGATAAGGAAGAACTGCTAGATAATCTTCAGTCAGGATTTCACCCTAAACATGGCACAGAGTCAGCCCTGTTGGCTGTACATGATGACCTACTCAAAGCAGCGGACGAGGGGAGATCAACAGTGTTGTTGATGCTGGACAAGTCCACGGCTTTTGATACCGTGAACTACCAGACAATGGCCCAACGAATAAGGGAAGTGGGAAAAGCATCTAAGGAAGTGGTGAGATGGTTTGAATAATTTCTCAAAGACAGATCACAAAGAGTTTTATTAGATGGATTTACTTCCCAGATGGTGGAGCTGGAATGTGGGGTGCCTCAGGGCTCCTCCTTATCCCCTCTCATCTTCGACCTGTACTTTTATCCAGTTTTTAGAATATTTAAAAAGTATGGCCTATTGTTTCATTCATATGCTGATGACATACAGATATACTTAGAACTCCAGGATAGTCAGGATGCCTTTCAACGGATAAATCTATGTATGGAGGAGCTTAAGGAGTGGATGACTGTCAATCAGTTGCAGTAAAATGTGGCAAAAACAGAAATTAGACTGTTTGATCCAAAAAGTAAAAAGTCACAGGAAAGACAAAATCCGCCACCACTGATTCTAAGTGAACAATTACAGTACACCAAGAAAGTAACAAATCTAGGCTGTTGGTGGCAGGAGAATTTAGGGAGTGAGAGTCAGGTGGGAGCGAAGGTAAAAACAGTTTACTTTGCACTGAGCTCATTACAGAGCATATTACCCTATTTTCCAATAGAACATAGGGCAGCTGTGGTGGGGGCAATGACTAACCCCCACTTGGATTATTGCAATAGCCTGTTAGCAGGTATTCCTAAAAAACAAATGGACAGACTGCAGAGAGCACAGAATGCAGCAATCAGAATGATTGGGAACCTTAGGAAACGGGATCACGTTTCATCAACCCGGAGATCCATACATTGGCTGAGGGTGGAGGACAGAGTCAAATTTAAGACAGCATGTTCGGTTTTTAAATGTTTGAAGGGGCTAGCGCCTGTGTACCTGGCTGAACAGATTATACCATATCACCCCAAAAAGAATCTACGATCAGAGGACAAATGTCTCATTTGTAGCCCACGAACGAAGTTTGTATCGAGAGGAGATAGAAGCTTCGAAGCATCGGGCCCTAGAGTCTGGAATAAACTCCCTTTAGAAATCAGAATGTGTGACACCCTTGAGTTATTTAGGAAGAAATTGAAAACGTTCCTCTTTAACTAAAGGAGAAAAGGGACTGTTAGAACTGCAACGTTAATTTGTCCTTCCGGTTGTTCAATGTTAATTTTAGTTGTCATCTGCGCCCAAATATGGTTTACTCCGTCTAGTGCGCTTTAAAAATTCCTCAAAATCAAAATCAAATCAAAATCTATGGTGGACATTTTTTTGTAAACTTATTTTTTTTGGAATGCTTACCTGTCGCTATGTTAAAATTGGTAGATGCAGAGTTAGCCATATTGGTAGTTGTATTCTTCTTAATACCTTTCTTTTTAGTTTTTCATTTTGTAAGAGGGGTCACAGTTTTTTTCCTGCTAGTTGGGTCAATTTTGCTCAGTGACTGTATTAGTTGTTTTGTTTGTACTTTTCGTACAAACTCTGCTAGAAGCAGATGGATATTTTGCATGTTTTTAGTTTATCTGCTCTATTTATGCGTTGTTTTCTATGGAGTTGCTTTTTGATAGGCATTATATTGGGTCTGTTGGTTAAAAAAGGAAAGTGTGGGTTTGGAAGTTGTGCAATGAATTTGTGTGCACTGTCCCGGCAGGATAGCTCAGCGACAACATGCTAGCCTTGGAAACAATATGACACAAAGCAACACAGGTTCGGTGCCCGGGTCCGCGCTTAGAAACCTCTGGGTATTTGGGGCGTTATAAATATGCAACTAAGTCATATTCCTGTAACAGCGCCTCAATGCCCCTGGGCTGTGTGAGCGCTTTAAAAATGCAAATAAAATAAACAAAATTAAAAAAATGAGTGTCTCAATGTGAGGGTAGGCATAAATAGAGGGGCGTGTGATTGTGGAATGGGCTATTACTTCTAGGTGCGAAGGTTGTACTGGTATCTGTGTGCGTTGATGTTTGAAAGGTTTGCTTCAGTGTGTATGACAGTGCTTGAATAAGTAAGGACATTACGATGTTTCCACAAAACTAATGGGTGTTAACATACTGCTTTTCAGATGACAATACAAAGAGTGGACCTGCTGAGGTGCACTGAGTAAGAGTGAAGCAAGTGGTGTTGGGTTGGATAGAATTTTGTAGGCTACAATACTATAACACTGCACTGTCTGAGTAACAGGCAGAACTCTACTACATTTCTGGATGTGAAGAGTAGGTTTCTTCTTGGTTTTATCTTCCTCTAGAGACATCACTGGCTTCCAGGAGGCTGTTCTTCACGGCAGTTGCAAAAAAAGGAAGTTAGAGGGTATGTGTGTTAATGGCACAGTACTTGCACTAGGAGAACACATTCTTATACATTGTAGGAGGATTTGTTGGCAGGAAGAGTTAGTGTGTATGTGTCCAGTTGTACAACACTGCATAGCAATGGGTACCTGGGAGCATCAGCATTGTTGCTATGGGGGCCAGTGGTTTAGTGATACGTAGGGCCTATGTGGCTGCACTTTTGCAAGTGTGTGAGTTCCTGTTGCACTACTTGCTTTGGAAATGGACTAGTGCCAGTCCTAGTAGGGTGAGAAAAAGTCCCAGAAGGATGTTCAGATTTGAAAGAAGAATGTTACCATGTGTGGAATTTTATTAACGTTCTCACACATAGATGCTTGCTACATTAGTGCCGAAATCCATTCCTGTGGTTGGCATTCTATGGGGACAGGTTTGGGCCCAAATTGACTGCTATTGGGGGTATGCCACTTGATGATACAGTGGATTATCCCAGTCACATTTGGGCACCTACTTTGGGGATTGACACTATTAGGGACTTGATTGTAAAGTGTAAAAGGTTGCATGCTCTGGGACCCAACAGCCTGACTAACAATACTTTTAAATTGGACCCTAATTTGTGGTCGAATCTTCTATAGTATGAATTTAAAGATATATTGTCATCCGGGGTCTGTCCCCTCTCTTGGTCTACATCTTATGTTATCCCAATCTTCAAGTGTGGCAGCCGGTCAGAGCCTAAGAACTATCAACTTATTTCCCTGATCAATGCGGTTTGTAAAATCTTCTCCGCCTTCCTACTGTCACACATTGAAGATTGGGAAAAATGCTGCCACCCTTTAAGTATCTTCCAGACTGGATTTTATAAAGGCCACTCGACAAACCTCAATGGCCTACTAGTAAAATGCATTCAGGAGATGGCATGGATGAGGGAGAAAGGTCGAACATACATGGCATCATTCGACCTTTCTGCTGATTGCGTTGATAGAAACAAACTATGGCAGAAATTAGCTTTATGGGGTATGCCAAGGGGCTTGCTAACTCTGGGGGAAGGTGTCTATAAAAACGCTGGCATCCAGATCCGACTTAACCAGCAGGGGGAGATGTCAACCAGACTACAAACGCACTCTGGAGTCAGTCAGGGCTGTGTATTGGCGCCATGGATTCTCGGCCAAGAGTAGACATTTCTAAAATTACCTGGTTGGCCAATGCAGACAATTTTCTGTTGTTCGATTCCACTAGGGTGGGTCTTCAGCATCTGCTGGCCTCCTTTGCATCCTATGCTAAAGAAAATGGTTTGATTATCAACATGAACAAAACCAAAATCCTAGCTTTCATGAAGTGAGACTGTAAGAAGCATAGTCCGACTTGGTTTCCGGAGGGAGTGAGGGTGGGCATCTCTCCCAGTGTGACATACTTGGGTTATCCTCTGGGTGCATACAAAGGGGGTGGATTACAGCTGGCTACTTTAGCACACAAAGCTAAATTATTGTGAACCCAAATGCTGAAAATCAACCATAAATTTGGAAAGTTCTCGGTAAAACCTGCGCTTATGTTTTTGGAAGGGAAGGTGATCCCTACATTGGGATATGGCTTGGAACTGTCTTCAGAGGTTATTATGCATAAACTGAACCAGATAGATGGCGGAATTTGGAGATAGATTCTTGGAATTCCCAACGCAGTACCTATATCTGCAATTCGGTTTGAGTTGGGATATACTTCCTTATGGGCCCAAGTACAATGGAAGATGCTCCTGTTGTATGCTAAAATTAAGGTGCCACCTTCAAACACTCTATATGAGTGGTTAGGCACGAACATTGATTCAACAGGCTTTCCTTCAACTTGTGTTTCTAACTGTGAGAAGATTCTTCTAAATATTGACTCAAATTTTGGAAACATTGATTACTAACCCTATGTTAACCAAAAAGAGGCTGTTAGACAAAGATTGGATTTGTACTTTAGAAATCTTCCATTCTTACAAATCCATGTCTCATCTTTTGCATGAGCACAAGAAAAGGGGATCCCTTTCCAAAATCCTCTCTCTTTTTCCAAGTCGACATCACTGTGGTTTGTTGCTACGGCTTCGTTGGAACATCCATCCTACGAACGACGTTCTTTTGAAAAGAAAACAAATAAATATGGGGGAGTCCATATGTAGATTCTGTCATTCTGAGCAGGAAACAGCAAAACACCTTATTTTCAGTTGTGTACAATTGGTAGATTTGAGAAATACCTTTTTTGGTTTTATGAAGGACACTTATTTGTGCACTTCTGTTGAATTGGTTTGGAAACATTGTTTAAATGTACAAAATACCAGAGATGCTATAGCAATTTCTGGGTTTTTGAAGAGCCTCGATTTGGACACCTTAAATGGATGCTTTTTGATGTTCTTAACTTAGGGGTGTGTGTTTTCTCTTTCTTTCAACAATGATGTTGATTTAACGATATTTGGTTGTTGATTCTTGCCTTTGATTATTGCCTCTGTTATAGGGATTTAGTTTCTCTCTTTTTCTTTTTCAAAAGTTCTTAAAAGTTCTGTTTTGTAGTTTATTTAAAGGAATGCATACATGTTTGCTATGTCTGTTTTGGATTTATCTTTGTTTGTTTTCTTATGTGTAAATATGTAAATATGAATCTTTTTTTAATTCTGTCTTGAGTAAAAAACTGTTTGTAAAGGTTTGTTTAAAACATATACAAATAAAAATGTTTTTAAAAAAAATCCTTTCCTGTTGTTCCATTTATTTATCCAAAATTACAGATAGCACTGTTGCCAATGTACACATGCATTTCTTTGCTTTCCTTTCAATGGTGCATTTTGTTACTTGTGCAATATATGTACTTGCCATGCTTTGCTACCATACATGCAGTTTCCTTTTTCTGTGTGCATTCTGGGCATTTCACATAGGATCTCACACTTGAACTTTCTATGCAAATGTTCCCAAAGCGGTTTTCTTTTTTTGTTTTACAAAAACATCAGAGAGAGTGCTGAGAAAATTTAAATATGTGGTTTGCAGCACTTCTGCAAGTGGGCATTAAAAGAACACTTTGAAAGCACAGAGCATTGTAAGTAACTGCTACTTGATGTCAGGAGATGGGACAATTGAGAGTACAATTATTGAGTAGGTTATGCCGGGTTATTGTAAAAGAGTTGCAAAACAAGTACTCTACAAAATATATGCATACCTGTAGTTTGTGTTGCTGGATGCAGATGTGGATACATCTGATAGCAGAAATCTTGGAGAGATTTACAGTAGTACATGATGGAGGTGCTTTCAAATTACAGGAGATCTGTACTCTGAGTCTTGAACAGTACATCTAAAGTGTTGAACTGTGATGACAGAGTTAGATGTAGCGTTCTTGGATGTGATTGGTGGCTGGTTGTGTGAGTGCTTAACAGTAGCCAATGAGGGAGTGCTGCAAAGAGTGAAGTGGAAAGGAAAGAAGGGCTGGCCCTGTGCTATGGGGTCTGCGGACACCGCGGTAGACCACAGACAGGGCATGCCACTTCCGGGGCTTCTCAGTATGCCTAACATGGAAATGGGACTGTGATGATTAGCCAATCAGGTGTTCAGGTTGTGCATTCCAGGAAGAGAGGGTAATACTTCTTTCATTGCTGTGTTGGTTGTGTTGTGAAGATGGCTGGTGGTTGAGAGATGCATAGAGTTACTGTGTGCATAGTGGGAGATTTGTTTATTTGTGATCTGGAGAGGCATGTGGAGTCAAGAGGTGTTTCTGCTGATCTTGATTTTCCAGGCCTGCAGGCTTTGTGGTACAGTGTGCTTGACCGCAATTTGCTGGGACTGCTTGCACTTTGCAGAGACCTGGGTACTTTTGGTACTCCTAATGTTCTGGTGCTGTACTGTGGAGGAGAGCATTTGGGCTACATCAGTGCTTCAAGTTTGGTAGAAGGTACTGAAGTTGTTGGCGCACAAACTGATGCTGCTTTTTCCTACTGTAAAGGTGGTTTATTCAGAAATACCACCTAGAGCACAATGCAACAACCCCAATGTCCTTTGTCCCCAGCAAAATGCTGCAAGGTGCCTCGTTAACAGACGCATAGGTGTATGTTTGCAACATGTTCAGATGTTCGTTTTCCCTAATGAGAACATTGATTCCCTTAGAATGCACTATTGTACCGCAGATGGCATTTTGTTGTCCATCCTTGGAAATGCTCTTTGTTTTGTAATTTAAGGGATGCTTTGCAGAGGTTGATGTAAGGCGGTAACAAGCCACCACTACAGAGGAAATCTCCTACCCTGGGTTAAATTTCTGTCCCCACCCCCTTGAATTGGCTGATTTATCCACAGCAGCAGTTCGTGGATCGAATGTGCCACATCTGAGACTTTTGAGGATGGTAGGCATGGAAATGGGACTGTGGGGGCCAGTGGATTGGCCAATATGGCTTGCTGGGTGTGGTTTGCAAGGAGAGAGTGTGGCAGAGGCTCTGTTTGTGAGAGGAGTGCAGATGGCTATGGCTGTGTGTTTTAGGAGGCAGAGTGTCTGGATTTTGGGGGACTCTTGTATACGTTGGTTACAGGTGTATGCAGAGCACTGTGGAGTTGCTGCACATCTTGGATTCCATCATGTGGATGTGCACTGGCATGGAGTGCGTGCCATGAAGTGGCTGGATTTGGTTCCCTTTTGTGCCACTTTGGTGATGCACCATCATCCAGCCATTATTATTGTTCACGATGGAGGGAACAGTTATGCCACATTACCGGATCTCACTGCAGTCTGCGATGAAGGAGGCACTTGGGAAAGTCATGGTCATGTTTCCAAACTCCCGAGTAATTTTTTAAATGCATTGCCCAGAGACAGATGTTGCTGCGCTCTTCTTCATTTGGTCTACAAATGGAGAAAGCGAGGCCCAATGTCAACAAGGCTGTTTTTACATTTTTGAGAGATGTTGGCATGTCCTCCTTCCACAATGAAAACATTACATTTCGTAGCGCCAACATTTTTCACAGAGATGGAGTCCGTTTTCTTGATGCTGGCAATTAGTTTTTTTGGCAAAATATCCAAAATGCTTTGCAGCCCTTTTTGTGCAGTAGGTGTTGGCCACTTCAAACCGTCCCAAAAAAATAAAAAGGCTCTTTTAAGAACCACCATTTTCTCCCGGAAAAGAATGCACATTTTTTTGATGGCACCACCCCTTACATTTTTTCGAACTTTGCGTACTACCGCGCTGTCCGAGGACCTCACGGACTGCACAGGGGCTTGCACCATTTATTTGCTACTTCTACTTTTAAACTGTGAAAGGTGGCTCTGAAAAGAGCCTTTTTATGTTGTTGTTCTATATTGTTTGGGTATTTTTTAACATGAAACACAAGGAAGGGAATGGAGGGTAGCGAAGGGGAACCAGGGACGTAGGGGCAGGTGGAGAATGGAAGCTGATGGGTGGGCCTCATGGAGGTAGGGGACAATTTCTCTCATGCTCCCGGACCATAGCCTCAAAAGCACTCCAGAATTTCTCACCCCGGCATAGTACCGCATCACAGTACATACACAATACAGTGACCTTTGAAAGGTAAGGGTCTCATGCGGTTGCGTATGGCCTGTGAGACTGGCCCAGGGATCTGCTGTACCACAGGAGTGTCCCTTGTGGTGACAGGAGCAGATGTGAAGGATGCTGCGAAGGAACTCAACCTGCTACCCTGTTTGAAGGGGACAACCCTCCAAACAGCTGCCTTATGGTTCTTTTTTTTTTTTTAAACTTTATTTTAAGGTTTTAACATAAGCATACAAAGAACCACCTGTGACAACAGGTTTACTTAACACAAAAGAAAGAAAAAAAAAAAAAAAAAGCCAAACGTTACGTTCATAGCACACACAATACACATCAGATAAATGCGGATCACATGTTCATCGGGCTATTCGTTCTGTCGGAAAGTCCACTCTACGGGTACTCGTGTGAATAGTGGGACCTGGATCTTTACCTGGGTTGTGATTGCTGGGTCTGAGATTGGGAATGTGCAACATCGGTGGTAGTGAGTAAGTATCGAATATAAGGACCCCAAATGTCAGGTGGTCGCGCATGTAGAGGAAGGGTTCGTGTGAACTCAGTGTCCATGTCTTGACAGTAAAGGATATCTTTCTTCCATGCGGTGAGCAAGGGAAGGGGGCCACGTCCCCAGGCCAGGGCTATCCTTCTACGGGCGAGCACTAGGAGCAGAGAAGCCAGCTTCCGCACCGGGGTTTGCAGGTGTCTTGTCATACCCAAGAGTGCGAGTGTTGGGTCAGTGGTCAGCACCTCGCCCAATATGTCGCTCGTGTGTTGTAGAACTGAGGACCAGAATCGGGCTATACCTGGACAGTACCATGCGAGGTGGACAAAGTCGGTGGAGGGGGTGCCACATCTTTCGCATTGGTCTGAGGCCTCGGGTGGTGATGTCGTTTCTTTTGGGGAGTATAATATGTTTGGTGCACAAAGTTAAAATGGTTCTGCTTGTAGCGAGTATTTAGCGCTACTTTTTGGGTTTGCCGGAGAATGTAAGTCCAGTCGTCTTCGGGTATCGTGGTATGAAGGGCCGTTTCCCATCTGCGCTTCGCCTTAGCAGCGGTCACAGTTGAGTCGGCGAGTAATGATTTATAAATTATGGACACTAATCTTCCCTCTCCCTTGGCCTGGATCGCATTGTGCAGCAGGGTCCACGTTGGTGGTTGTTTAGGGAATGTTGGGAAGCGGGCCTGCAGGGTATGACGCAATCTGAAGTAAAGGAAAGTGTCGAGTGAAGTGGTGCCGCCCCTCTCCCTGAGCAGTTGTGGGGTAATGAACACGCCGTCTGGGAACAGGTCTCCCATAGAGTTTATGTTGGTTTTATTTAGCCAGATCAGAAAGACTTTTTCGTTGGTTAGGGGAATGCCGGGAATAAACTTGACAGGTAGTAGCGGGGAGTATCTTATCTGTAATCCGTGATTACGTGCGATTTTCCTCCAGATGGCGTATTAGGATAGGACTGTATTCAGCATGCCATATGGCATCGGGAGATTGCTGAAGATAACAGCTGTTAAGAAGTCTGGGGAAGCCAGGGCGCGCTCAACCTGCACATGTGGACGGACATACTCAGAGGCATACCAATGGCTAAGAAATTGAGCCTGAGCGGCCCAGTAGTACTTTTCAATGTCCGGAAGTGCAAGGCCACCGTGTGACACTGGTAGCGTCAGTATTGTGTAGGCGACTCTCGCCGGTTTGCCCGCCCAGATTAGTTCCAAAATGAGACTTCTAATTTTCTGCAGGAATGAGCGTGGGAGTATTAGGGGTATATTCGTGAACAGATAGAGAAGTTTGGGGAGAATCATCATTTTAGTCAGTGAAACCCTCCCCTATAGTGTTAGGGGAAGCGACTTCCATCTCTGGACACGCTCACGGAGGGATTGGAGTACTTGGCCATAGTTATCTTTAAATATCTCGTCATGATTAAGCGACATGAGAATGCCGAGATAGCGAACCCCAGTGCTTTCCCACTTAAATCCGTGGTCGTCTCGAAACTGAGGGGTGGCTGTTGTTAGCGGAAATATTACTGATTTGGAATGATTTATTTTGAGACCAGAGATGCTGCTAAATCGGATCACCTCGCGCATGACCGGATTGAGATTTGTTTGGGGATCTTTGATGAACAGCATTACGTCATCCGCGTAGAGGGAGACGATCAGTCTGTGTGGGCCCAGGGTGAGGCCTCTATCGATTCGGTGCGTTCGTAGCCTGGAGGCAAGTGGTTCCATAATTAAGGCAAATATGAGGGCTGACAGGGGGCATCCCTGCCTGATTCCCCGTTCCAATTTAACTCCGGGAGATCTGGTAGATCCGAGGGTGATGTAGGAGCGGGGGTCATTGTATAGTAATGAGACCATCCTGATAAAGGTTTTCCCCAGACCCATTTGTGTGAGTGTTGCGAAGAGATATGGCCATTCGACGGAGTCGAATGCCTTTTCGGCATCTAATAATACTGCAATGGCCTGCTGTGATGGGTCGAGTGCAGCGATGACTCCAAACAGTCGGCGAATGCCATATGTCGTACTGCGTCTGGGAATAAAGCCGGCTTGGTCACCCAGGACCAGTGCGGGCATGAGGGGAAGGAGACGGTTTGCTAGGATCTTGGCTAGAATCTTGTTGTCGAGGTTGATCAATGAGATCGGCCTATAAGAGGCACAATCGTTTCGGGGTTTGCCTGGTTTGTGAATGAGAGTGACATTGGCTTCGCGGAGGGTGGGCGGAAGAATCCCTTGCTCTAAGGCCTCTTCGTATACTTGAAGGAGTAGTGGGGCTAGCGTGAGTGCGTGAGCTTTATAGAATTCGCCGATGAAACCGTCGGGGCCAGGTGCTTTAGTGTTTGGGAGAGATTTTATTGCCTCGGTGATTCCCCCCTGTGTGATGGGCTAGTTCAAAGGTTCGCGAAGGTCATGGATAACCCAGTATAGTTCAGTATCATTAAGGTAGTTCCGGAGCTCCTCAGGGTTACTAGTGATTTGGGAGCTGTACAGGTCTCGGTAAAATTTATGAAATGTGTTCACAATGTCTTCTTCAGTGTATGTTAGGTTCCCGTTCATGTCTCGGATGCATTCCACCTGGGGGGGTGTCTGATCAAGTCTCAAAAGGCGGGCCAGGAGCGCCCCGGGTTTCTGCCCCTCGCCGTACTGTCTGATCTTATGTCTGCGGCCCAAGAATTTCATTTCACGTTCGGCTGCTGCTTGGAATTTTACTAATTCCATCTTTAGGTCGGCTCGGGTCTGCGCGTATGGGGATGTTGTTTGCTTATTTTCCAGATCTTTCAGACGTCGTTCACTATCTGTTAACTCTCGCCTGATCAGCTTCAGGATGCCATTTTCTTTAGCCATGCATACGCCCCTCACGTAGCATTTTAATGTTTCCCATAGCGTGCCGGGTGAGTCGACTGAGCCTTGGTTCGTCTCGAGGAAGGTGGTGATGTCCTGCCGGAGTTCATCTGCGAAGATAGGGTCTAAAAGCGCACCCGATTTGAATCTCCAATTCACGGGGGTTTTCGGGATTTCGGATAGCGTAAATTTGAGTGTTACCATGGAGGGTTCGGATAGGGATCGTGATAGAATTTGGCAGGGACCCCAGCTGAACGGACCTCGGGACGATACCAGTAGATAGTCAATGCGAGAGCTGGTGTTATGGACCGCTGAGTGAAAGGTATAGTCCTGGGAGTTTGGATGGGAGTGTCTCCAAATGTCGGATAACTCAAATGTCTGGCAAATCTCTGTAACTTGGCGACTGTCCTTGGAGATTCTGTTGGTCGGACCATGCGATTTGTCAATATGGGGGTTTAGGGGGGTGTTGAGATCTGCTCCCCAGATGATAGTTGCTGAGGTGTATGTTTCCAGGTTTAACATGATCCAATTGAAGTTATTCGGTCCGTCGACATTGGGGGCGTAGGTGTTCACCAGAACTATTTCTTTCCCCGCAAGCAGACCCCTTACCAGCAGCCCTCTTCATCCTTCCTAAAACCGATCAGACTGAAACTGGCCTTCTTGTCGATCAGTATTGCAACGCCCCTCGTGTACGAGGAATACGAAGAGAAGTATCTATGGCAACCCCATGAGCGGGCCCAGTGCTGCTCTGCTGATGGTGTAAGGTGGGTCTCCTTCAGCATAGCGATAGTGATCTTGTGTCTCCGTAAGTATTGAAGAACTTTCCTGAGTTTGGAAGATTGGTTGCCACCTCTGATGTTCCAGGTAGCGGTTTTAATTAGACCCATCTTGTGACGAAAAAAGGGAGGGGGCTGATGCCACCTCTGTGATGCGGATCCGGAAGTACTTGAAGGTGCGGAGGGGCCTGTCGCTCATTGCAGGCTCCGGGTTGATGATCTGTGGTTGTTGTGTGCTTGAACGCAATTGGTTGGACGAGAACAATTTGGTAACTTTTGGATCCCTCCCTTGTGCGGGCAACCCCCAACAGGCCCACGGTATACCCACCCTCCCGTGCACGGGCAACTCCCAACTGGCCCGTGGTGAACAGTCCCCGGTAAACCAAACAGTTAGCATTGCTGTGCTAAGGGTGCTAGTGGCCCTCCAAGAGGAGGCTGGCTCCCAGTCAAATTGTGAGTTTGTTCCATGGTGGTGATGATGTTGCCTTTATGATAACAAGATATTTCCTATCTGTGGCAGCTGCGGGGTGGGTCTTTATGGCGGCTCTCTCCTAGGTCTGTTTCCTCTTTGGGGGTTTGCATCGTTCGGAGCGGATCTGCAGCCATTGCGGTCTAGGTATTCATTGATCTCCTCAGGCGTGTTGAAGAACTGAGTTTTGCCTCCGTATTGTATACAGAGTTTCGCAGGAAAAAGCATGGAATACTGGATTTGGTTCTCTTGCAATCTACGTTTCACTGCTGTGAATGAACGCCTTTGTGCCTGAACTGCTTGGGAGAAATCCGGGAAGAATTGAATCTTGTCTCCGTCATGTTGAAGCAACCCCTTGTCCCTGGCGTCTCTCAGAATAGCGTCACGATCCCTGTAATTGAGCAGTTTTGCTATGATGGGTCGAGGATTTGCTCCTGGAACAGGTCTTGTATTGGGAACTCTATGGGCCCGCCCAACCACGAAGAGCTTCGATAGGATCTCTGTCCCAAACAGGTCCGTGCAGATCTTCTCTATGTATTCTTCCATTCTTTGGGTGGGCTGATGTTCCCTGATGCCGACAATCCTTAGGTTATTTCGCCGGGAGCGTCCTTCTAGATCTTCGTTCTTGGCACTCACCGCCTTCACTTGCGCCTCCAATAAGGATACTCTAGTGGTTAAGGTCAATGTGCCGTCATCAAGGTCGGAGACCCTCTGTTCAACGGTATCTAGTCTGTCGGCGTGCTTGTCTAGTCTATGCTGGAGTCGGTCGACTTTGGAAGAAAGGGAGTCTAGTTTGCTCCCTAGGCCTCCTATTCCAGCCTTGAGATCCAGCAGGATTTCCCTAATATCAAGTTCTTGTGGCACTCCGACTTCATGGGGCTGTTCTTGATCGGGTGATTGTGGTCTGCTGGTTGAGGCGGTTGTTTTGGCGGAGACGCAGCCTTCAAAGTTTAATTTCCTCTGTGACCTATCATTTTTCCCCATCCTTGAGGTGAATATGGATGGCGGGATGCCAGGCGGGTGACGTGCAATGCGCCTGAAGGATTCAGCTGTATGCACGCCGAGTGTACTGATCGCTAGAAGGCTGGGAGGGCCTCTAGCCTGCGGTGCGGTCCTCGGGTCGCAGATTTGTTTTTGCACTGTTGCCTCAGGCTGGGGTGGAGAGGCAGTGAACGCCCGTGAATTCGAGTAGATGTGTCGATTAGTTTATGCTTAGGCCGTCCTTAGATAGTGCTCTGTTCTGGGCTAGGCTGCAGTCCGGGTCTGGGGGCGCGGCTGTACCAAATGTCTGATTTGGACTTCCGATATTAGGCGCGAGATCTTAGATGTCTTGGGCCTGGTGAGATGACTACTTGCAGGTCCCTCGCTTTATAGATGTAACATCAAGGATCTTCGCTGCGCTCCCCAGTCTCCCCTCAGCCCCAGGGCCCGTGGGGCCTCGAAAATTGCCAGCCGATGGTCACGGGGGCCCACAGGCCTGTCGCGGGCCCTTGCGGCTGCAGTGGGGGCGCAGCGCGTTCATACCTGGTTTTTTGCTGCACTTCCTCCGTGCCCTCTGCTGCGTCGACCACGCCGCCAGCGAGGCCTGCCGGCTCCCCCGACACTCGTCGGTCGCGGCCGCTCTCCCGCCGGCCCTCTCCGATCTACTGGGAGCTCTGGTGGCATGTGATGGGTCCTCGACGAGCGCCGCGGGGACACGATCATCCGCTCCACCCCGCGGTGCGGGGGTTCCGACGAGGCGTGTGCCGCGGCTCATGTGGGCGTGGGCGGAACAGGTTTTCCGTGCGTATCAGTACGTTGCGGCCCCAGCGAGGCCGCGCTCCCCGAGCAGCCGAAGGGAGGAGGGGGGTGGAGGCCTCACAATCCGTCGCCCACGGGCGAAACCACGGCGGTCAGAGGAAATAAGGGCAGGAGCTTAAGTAGAAACGCCACAGCTGTCGGTAACTGAGGATTGAAAACTGTGTAGATGCCACGGAACACACGATTCTTCAGGATCTTTTAGGGAGCTCCGCGGAGCTCACAGGGAGGCCGCCATCTTGGAAGGCTCTCTAGCGCCCTCTAGCTGCCTTGTGGTTCGACATCAGATGTCGCTGCATGGGGTGGGTGCTGTAGCTGTACAGTCCAGGCTTGCCGCGACTGAGCTCTCAGTGCACCGAACCTTGGCTGCACGCGCCTTGGCTACCCCCCAACGGTGGTGAATAGCCTTCACACCGAAGACTCATGTTGACAGCTGGTAGTGGGAACTTCCACTACCTCAGCCTCTTCCTCTTCTTGTTCCCGCTCTGTATCACCATACCTGTTCCCTCCCAAGACCCTCCAGGCATTGGTGATGGTGATGGTGGGGGTGGTGCAGAGGAGCCAGTAGCAGCAGAAACAGCCATGGATGCCGTTCTTGAAGAAATTAGCAAGTCAGCGAACCAGGAAACCATCAAGCAGCAATCTGGCTCAGTGTTCTGTCCTAGGTATCCAAAAACAGAATTAGGAGCAGCACTGGGGTCTGGCCTTTTATAGGGGTGCAGGGGAGCACTCTGCGAACAGTCACGTGCTCCACGAACACATCAGACCCCAAGCTGGGCTCAAAAAGTTCCAAAAAATCTCTAGATCGACGAGGGCATCGTCTAGGGCCTCTGCTAGGGTGAGGTTTCAGCTCAAAACACCCATGATTGCCCAAAAAGGCACTTTTTAGGTATTCCTGGGGCCGGACCGTGTCCGCGAATAAAGACTGACGCTCAGCGTTGGTGTGGTCACATGATGATGTTGCAAACGTTCGCAAATGGGATGGCTGTCCGTAGAACACCTATTGCGCGTGATGTAGTGTGCATATGTGGGCCAGGATCCCCAAACTAATTAAAAGTGCACCACATTCAGCGGACAGATGCGGACAGGCAAATTGTTCAGAGGGCACGGGGAGCATAAGTGCATGCACTCAGGTGTCCGTAGGACAGGGATGGGATCCCCGAACTAATTAAAAGTACACCACAACTTTACGAGCATTACGGACAGGCGTGGTGCTCGGAGGGCACATGGGATCAGATATGCATGCGCCCAGGTGTTTGTACGACAGAGGCAGAATTCCTGAACTAATTAAACTACATCACACTTCTGCAGACATCTGCGGACAGGGGCGTTGTCCGGAGGGCACAGGGGAATAGATGCACATGTGCCCAGATGTCCATTGGACAGGGGCGGGATCCCTGAAATAATTTAAAGTGTGACACAACTTTACAGACTTTTGAGGACTGGCACAGTGTTCGGAGGGCACAGGGGATTGGATGCGCATGTGCTCAGGTGTCCGTAGGACAGGGACTGGGACCCCGAAGCATACAATTGTGTGTCACCATTTTGCAGACACATCCGGAAAGGTGCGCTGTCCGTAGGACACCTCCATTTTGATTGCGGACAGCTCGGACAGGCGTGGTATCCGTAGGACACCACCATTTTGAGTACGGACATGCCCGTCAGTTGCACACTCCACGGACTCCTAACGGGTCTTTTCTTTTTTTAAAACACACACACACAGCAACAGTAAACACATACAGATGTACTAAAACAGATCAACTAGGAAAGGGAAGGGATAGTGGAATGGGAAACATACACAGGGGAAGTGGGGTTTTACCGAGGCTGGTTATCAGTGGAGGAAGGGATGGATATCTCATCATAGCGTCTCTGAGTGCAGGGAATTTGTGGGGAGGGTTGGCTGGGAGAGGGGGAAGGGGTACAGGTGCAAGTGGGGCAGTGGTACTTTATATTTCCCATTATGTTCCTGTGTACAAATATTTTTAAGTCGGCAAACTGTTGTTCAATTGGTCAATTTTTGCCCCCAGGCTCACTAGTTCATTTCCCACACTGTCATATTGGGTTTGTATGTGCACATCCACTTGTGGAGAGCTGGTGCTTCTGGACCATTCCCTTCATTTGCAGTATGTATTGTTACAAAAAACATGTTTCAGTTCCATGTGAGGCAACGTGCATTAATTGTCCTACAAATTGCACTATTTCCATTAGAGTTACTATCGTCACTCATTTCATCAAGAGGGAAATACTCCTCAAGCCACTCCAGTATGCTTGCCATTTCTGTGTAAAACACAAAAATGCATTTTACTAGTCATGTACACAGAACAAACTGCACAGTTACAGCAAGAAATATAGTGTACCTCCCACTTTCTAGTATGGTTGTGCTGTTACTAAGTTGCAATTCTCCTGTGGCGGTTGCTTCTCAGTGTGTATGCAAAGCAGCTGGATGACTAGGTTATTTTCCTGCTTGGTGTATTGCATTATGTTGCACACCCTATATAATTGCACTGCTGCTTTTATAAGTAGCGTTTGCAGACCTACCTCATTTTCCCTTGTAATACACATGTGTTGCTCTTTAAATATCTTCAGTTTCTTTGCTGCAAAATCGAAAAACTGGCAGTTATGGTAACGTAAGCCACCATAACTCGCACCACCATCGTGCACTGCTAAGACTAACACCCATTACAGCAAAGATTACATCACAAATGTCATTGAACGGACGCGGACAACATCAACACTACCCAAACTCTTAAATTGTTCTAGCATGCAATATAAACACTGCACAAGTTCAAAAAGCAGCATATAAGCACATTATATGTAATAATACATAAGAAGTGGAACCTATATACTGGCAGTTATGGTAACACATCAACCATCCATTTAAATACCACATGTACTAAAATGGAATATACCAAAACAAAAAAGATATGATTCCAACATAATTACCTCACAGAAACTGCACAGCTAGGAACAACAGCAGACCTACACAGCATTAAGAATACAACTTACCAGAAACTAGTAAGTACACTTTATTTTTCTTATATATTTCTGAACTTTTTGTATTAGGTACACTAAAATTAATATATTTAATTTTTTACACAGAAATGTCCAGTACTTCGGAATGGCTTGAGGAAAATTTCCCACGTGAGGAAATGTCTGAAGAAAGTAATACTAATGGTAGACACTTCTCTTTATAAGCCAATTAATATTCATTACTCTATGTGCACTTAACATATATATATATTTTTAACAGACTATACAAACATTGAAAATAATACACCAAAAGTTACATTGGAAAGTACTCCCCAGCGCATGGACCAAAAAATGGACATGCTCATGGAAAATTTCAATCTTTTGAAACATTTTGTGGAGCACCACATAAAAGAAAAAATTAAATACCATTGTCCCACATGTACCTGTTCTCCCTCTCCATGTCCTAGTCATCTATCCCCAAACCCTCAACACCAATAAAAACGTTTTGATGAGACTTCAATCCCTTCATCTCCTCCCATCCATCCTCCCCAAGCCCCTAATTCCCTTATGTTTTCATCAGTTTCTGCTTCCCCCTCTCTTTCATAAATTGTGTATCTGTATATAATAAAAAAGAATATTATGCGTCTTTTATTTCAATCCTCTGTGTCTTATTTTTTTTTAAAGTCAGCTGGGGTGTCCGCGGACAGCGCGCCTGTCCGGAATGTTCGTAATCGGCCAAAATGGGAGTGTCCTAAGGACACTATACCTATCCGTACCGTTCGCAAGCAAGATGGAACTGTTCTTAAAACACACTTGGTGTCCGGGATATCCGTAAGCGAACAAAATGGAGATGTACTTAGGACACTATACCTGTCCGTACCGTCTGCAGGCAAGTTGACACTGTCCTAAGAACACGTGCGGTGTCCGGGATGTCCATAATTAAACAAAATGGAGGTGTCCTAAGGACACTATACCTGTCCGTACAGTCTGTAGAACATCGACGCACATGCGCACCACACCCATAAGTCCTGCTAACAGCGCACCTGTCCGTAACTGTCCGTCTCACTTGTGTCGCAATTTTAATTTGTTGAGGACCTGAACACTGTCTGTAGAACACCTGTGTGCATGCGCATGACAGTTCCCATTCATTTGGTGTCCTGCGGACACCCGTTCCCTTCGCGGATGTGTTCCTGACATCATAATGTGACCGCACCCACGCTGAGCGTGTGTCCTGATTTGCGGAGACTGTCTCGTTCCCCAACATTTTAAAATAACTTTTTCAGACAATCCAAATTATTTTACAGTAAAAATTCACCATTGCACATGTCCCAGACAATGACCCTGGCATTCCACATACTTTTTGGAACTTTTTGAACCTTTTTGGGTGTGTTTGATCTGTCCGCGAAGCACACCCCTCCACTCTTACAAAAGGCCACACCCCAGAGCTGATCTTCATTGTGCTTCTGGCTATTGCAGATTGACTTTTGCTGCCTTTGTGGCTCTTGCTGAGATTATCTCATCGACCCTGATGGCATCCATGGCTGCTGTTGCTACAGCTGCCTCAGCACCACCCCAAACCCTCCACCACCACCACCTCCCTAAGGACCTGCAGAGGGGAACAGGCGTGAGGATGTAGAGGACGAGGATGAAGAGGATGAAGAGGATGATGTAGAGGAACGCCCTACTACCAGCACTCGCCGGGAGTCTTGGGTGTGGTGGTTGTTTACCATTCATGGTAATGTACCAAAAGCATGTGCGAACAAGGTCCCCTGCAACCAGTGCAAAATGGTGCTGAGTCATGGGAGACGTGGTTCACACAGCTTTGGTACGACATCCATGAAGCGACTCCTGAAGTCGTTCCACGGTAGAGCCGTTTGCAAGGTTGTACCTTGTGATGAACGTAGTAGGTTGAGTTTGTCTACCACATGCTCCATTTCCGCTCCTCTCACCACAAGAGACACTCCTGTGGGAGAGCGCATCCCTCCAGCTGCCTCACAGGCCATTCACGATGCTGTTGACCCTTACCTTTCGAAGGTCACAATATTGTGCATGTACTGTGATGCAGGACTCTGCAGGGGGGAGAGTCTTCGAAGTGCTTTCGAGACTGCGGTCACGGAGCACCAGAAGACCTGCTACCTACCTAAGTAAGGCCCACCCTTACTCTCCACCTGCCCTTTCTAAGCCCCGTGGTTGGTGTCCCTTCATTACCCTCCTTTCCACTCCTCTCCTAGTGTGTTGTGTGTAAAAAACCAAAAAACATATAAAAGAACAAAAATCCAAAAAAAAGGCTGTTTTCAGAGCTGCCTTTCACAGTTTAAAAATAGAAGTGGCAAATAAACAGTGCAGGGCCCTGTGCATTTTTTAGAAGTCTGCGGACAGTTCTAGGACATATAAAGTTTTAGGGTGCTGCCCTAGCAAAACCAATGCACTTTTCTCTGGGAAGAATTGGTGGTTCTGAAAAGAGCCTTTTCGTGGTGTTTTTGTGTATTTGAAAAACTTGAAATCGTCAACATCTACTGCAAAATAGATGACTGTAATTCCAAAAAAGTTTGCAATGCATTTTGTACATTTCTCAAAGAAATCTGATTGCCAGCATAGGTAAGATGGACTCCATCTCTGCGAAAAATGTATGTGCTACGAAACATAATATTTTCATTGTGAAAAGAGGACATGCCAACATCTCTACGAATGGCACGAACAGCCTTATTGACATTGAGCCTAGCTTTCTCCATTTGTGTACCAAATGAAGAAGAACGCAGCCACATTTGTCTTTGCGCAGTACGAGAAAAAATTACTTGGGAATTTGGAAACATGTCCATGACCTTCCCAAGTCCTTCTTTCATTGCAAATTGCAAAGAAATTCCAGACACATGTCCTAAACTGTTCCCACCACAATGAATTATAATTATGTCTGGATGATGCTCTGTCTCTAAAGTAGCATGAGAGGTACCAAGTCCAGCCACTTCATTCCACGCACTCCATGCTAGTGCACTTCCACATGAGAGAATCCAAGATCTGCAGCTACTCTACAGCACTCTGCATGCACTTCCAACCAATGTATCCATGAGTCTCCCAAAATCCAGATAATCTGTTTTCGGAAAAACACAACCATAGCTATATGTTCTTATCTCAGGAAAAAGACGTTCTGACAAACTCCTTACACAACACACCCAGTAAACTTTACTGACCAATCCCTAGCTCAGCTCATTCTCATTTGCATGCCTCTCCATCCCAAATCCCCTGTATGTGATACGCGCTCTCCGTGGACTACCGCCATGTCCGCGGACATATCGAAAACCTGAATGTGGTGAATGTAAAATTAAATAGTGTGCCCCATTTCCCCTTTGAGGTTTTTTTTGCAGATACTTGACAGACACCTGTTATTTTGTATTTTTTTTGGAGGGGTTTTCTTCTTACTTTACTACTAAAATCTTCACATAACCTTCTCCAAAGCAACCCTTATGTTCCAAAACAGCATAGCATTTCCCAAAAAAGATGAGGAAATGCCATATTCTTTAAAATAAATAGCATTACTGGAATCAGTATTCTCATTATTACAGAAAAGCATACCAGCTCTAAGCATGAAAGCACACATGCCTCAGTTGATTGCACACCTACCAATGTTTTGCTGAGGACAAAAAACAGAACTATTGTCCCATATTGCCCTAGGTAGTAGTCCAGAAAAAATTACTTTGGCATTTGGAAGGATATTCATTACTGCTTGAACCAAGTGTTCCAAATCTGCCAACAAAGTAGGGGCACTGACATATCCCAAATGGAAAGCACCATAGCGCAAAACTACCAGATGCGGACTGTTCATCCAGCCCATAACTTCACAAACGTGTACAATTCCCTGTACATTGCAACCAGGCACAGTGCTCCACACCACCTCTGCTCCTTTAACATCAAAATTGCTTGCCACATGCCTGCATTGAGCATACTGCTGTAAAGCATGCACAGACATATCTCCAAGCACCAACACCCTGGCCATCTTCACTACACACAGTCTCTTTCAACACAAATCCACAACCTCAACATCTGATTGACTGATTCCCTCCAGTCCCCTTTCCATGCTGGATTTGCTGGAAAACCCTGGATGTGGCACGCCCTGCCCGTGGACAGCTGCGGTGTCCACAGAGCATGTAACTCTTAGCCAGCCCTTCTACCCTTTCCACATCACTCTCGGTGCCATTCCCTCATTGGATACAGCTAAGCAGTCACACAACGATCCACCAATCACATCCAAGACCTCTACATCTAACTTCATCATCAGAGTTCTGCACTTCAAATGTACTGTTAATCACTCTGAGTACAAGTCTCATATCATTGGAAAGCACCTGCTACAAAAACTACTCTACACGTCTCCAAGATTTCTACTTACAGCTGCATGTATATCCACATGCATGAATACAAACTACAGGTATGCACATTTTATTCACAGTACATGTACAACTCTTATGAATGCATATAAACAGAGTAATGCCACTAAACCTGCATAACCAATAAAATGAACTTATTGCAATTTTTCCCCTCTAGTATAATCAACTGTCACTTCCAAACTTGTCTGCTATGTACAACACAGCTTTAAAAAAGCAAGTGAATTTCATACACTTAAAATTCTACTCATTTGCAAACCATGTTGAACTAACATATTGTAAATAAAATATAAAGGCTGCACATAGTCAAATGAAAAGCATGCATATACTATGTTCAGATATCAAACAAGAATACTACTACAAAAACATAAACATCAATGTCTACATTAACATCAGTGCTACAAACACACAAAATTACTAACTTCTTTCTTTTACAATTGCAGTGAAGACCATGCTCTTGACAATCAGCATCTGAACTACAAACAACATATCCGAAGAAACCTGCTCATTCCACAAAAAAAGAGTAAGTACAATACTACCTTAATATTCTTACTATTACTCAAACATACTGTGTAGTTCATTCATGTAATTTGCGCACCAAAAAAACAGAGATTTCTGAACCATTCTGCCCACAAATCCCCATTTATTAAACAGGGATTAGCAGGCAGAATGGCACACAAATCCCAGTTTTTTGGAACACAAATAACATAACTCAACCCCTAGAATGTTAGTATTGCAAAACAAAGAACTGTTTTAATTGTATACCATTAAATTTACTATTAGTGCTTTGCTTCACCACTAGCTCAGTTTCTATGGTCATCTCAACCACAGTATAGTAACACACAAATAGAAGAATAGCCTTCCCAACTAATTGTAGCTGCCCAATGCACAATCACACACCACCACATACATCTTTACCATCATACTCAGACTCTCATGCACACAGCACACATACATTGCAGAACGGCCCAACCCATACCTTCTTTTTTTTTCAATAGACCCCAAACAATGCCTACCAAAAAGCAAGTCCACAGAAAGCAACGGAGAAATAGAGCAAATGAAAATAAAAGTGTCCAAAATAAGCATCCATCTCTAGCAGAGTTTGTACAAAAAGTTCAAACGAAACAGCTAATATAGTCATTTAGCGAAACAAAACAAGCTTCCAGTACAGAAACTTTGCCTCCTCTATCAAAATGTAAAACGAAACAGAAAGTGATTAACAAGAATTCTGCTACCACAACTGCTAAAACTGCTCCTATAAATCTTGCTATACTAGCAAGTAACCATACCAAAGGAAGTATTTTAGCAAAAGTGTTCCTCCACAAAGTCCTTCAGAATCTTATAAAAACAGGAGACAAATCATGCACAACCCTTAAAACCTACCGTAGAAAATTAATCTTAGAAGCTTTGATAGACAGTGCAATCCTTCTCAAAAGAAAGGGCCTCATTACGACCCAGGCGGTAAGTTACCGCCTGGGCCGTGACTTTACCACCATGGCGTAAACTACGTTTACGCCATGGTGGTTGGCGGACTTACCGCCCCATTCCGACCTTGGTGGGGCGGTAAGTCCCCAATCCCCATTTACCCTTCCCCATTCCCATTTTTGCCCCATAGGGCATAATGGGAGTGGGGAAGGCGTTAATTACGCCACCGTAAATTACGGTGGCGTAATTAACTCCATGGTCCCTTAGCGCCATGGATTTTAACACAGGTGTTAAAAGCTCCATGGCGCTAAGGGACCTCGTACTCAGGCGGTAAGGGTCGGCGCTGTCTACGCTGCCGTAAACCCCTTACCGCCTGGGTCGTAATGAGGCCCAAAGTAATTTATTCTAGTGTTGAACAGAATGAAACCACTAACAAAACTAACTACTAAATTACAAAAAAGACTTCTCAATAAATGGAATGTCAACAAAAATAACATCTTAAATATCTGTGGAGGTGAATGGAGTCACACCACGAGCACAGAACCATATTTTAATGAAGAAGCATACAAACAAAAGCAAACAAACACAATTGCCATACATAGCAGTGGACGAGGTTATGAAAAACGTAATAATAGCATAATGCAACAAGAAATACTGCTAACAAAAATATCCCCAGAAAACTCAGAATTACCTCTCCATTCGACTGAACCAGAGCGTCCAGTATACAAATGGTCATGCACGTCAATGTGGAACATTCCCAAAAAATCTTTCAAATATTTACACCAGTTCCTCAATCAGTATGTGAAAGGCAAAGACAAAATCAAAATGAAACTGCTGCAAAATATGGATACCTGTCCAGTGCGCAAATACACAGGACTACAAGGACATTCATTAGCCTGCATTTCAGGACCTATTTGCAAAAGCACCTTCCATCATATCAAAATGATATCAACACATCATTCAACTATAAGAAATCTAGTCTATAAACTGTACTATACTAAAGGTCCTGCATTAGCACTAGCCAATTTAAATAACAATCTTCTACATGGTACAGCCAAAGGCCTACTTGATGAAATCGACCATATCCAGAGAAAAGAGAAAATATTTTGGAAGTGAAAGCCACTTAAAAAATGCAATAGCTTTCCAACAGACTAGCAACAAATCTACACATGGCAACCTTCTACTACACACATACATAGACAAAATATTCACTTTGCACCTGTTTTGCTGTAGTCCAGGGTCCCCTGCCCCTAATCATCCCCGTCGCGTCCCTCTCCCTCCCCGCTCCCACTTCCTCTTTGCCGGGTCCTCTCACCTCCTGATCCCGCCGCCCCCATCCCATTGGTCCCCAGAATCCAGTGGTTGTGTGTAGCAACTCGCAGGCCCACACCAGCTCCTTTTCCAACTTGGAGTCTGTGAGCGCGGCCACAAGGTAAAATCTTCACCTTGCACCTGTTTTTGCTGTAGTCCAGGGTCCCCTGCCCCTAATCATCCCCATCGCGTCCCTCTCCCTCCCCGCTCTGACTTGCTCGTTGCCGGTCCTCCCGCTGAATCCCCGCTTCCTGATCTCCCCTCCTCCCGCCCACAGACCTACCCACCGTGCCCTGATTGGCTAGCAGGCCCTGAGTCACCAGCCATAACAGACCTTCCCAGGGCAGCCCTCTGCCTGGCAGCCCCCTGCGACTAAGGACCCTGGGACAAAGGACAGCTCATACAGAGACAGCTCCTGACTGTATCTGCAGGTATCCGCAGGAGAAGCAAGAAGCTAACAATAAGTAATGTGGGAAGGGCAGGGCCTGAGGCAATCACTTCACGCCATACCACCCAACCACACATCTAACAAACCATCAACACTGTAAACTAGTCATAGCTGTAGCATATTTGCACTTGGAAACTCTAATCTATACATGTATGAGTAGATTTAAATGTGTGCCCAATAGCCTCACTATGAAAGTTACTTTTAGAAGTGTGCCAATAGCCTCACTGTGAAAGTTGCATTTAGAAGTGTGCCCAATAGCCTGTCTGTGGAAGGCCACATTTAGACGTGTCCTCAATACCCTCACTGTGAAAGTTGCATTGAAAAGTGTGCCCAATAGCCTCCATTGGAAGTGTATTTAGAAGTGTGCCCTATAGCCTCACTGTGAAAGTTGCATTTAGAAGTGTGCCCAATAGCCTCACTGTGAAAGTTGCATTTAGAAGTGTGCCCAATAGCCTGTCTGTGGAAGGCCACATTTAGAAGTGTCCTCAATAGCCTCACTGTGAAAGTTGCATTTAAAAGTGTGCCCAATAGCCTCCATTGGAAGTGCATTTAGAAGTGTGCCCAATAGACTCACTGTGAAAGTTGCATTTAGAAGTGTACCCAATAGCCTCCATTGAAAGTGCATTTAGAAGTGTGCCCAATAGCCTTACTGTGAAAGTTGCATTTAGAAGTGTCCTCAATAGCCTCACTGTGAAAGTTGCATTTAAAAGTGTGCCCAATAGCCTCCATTGGAAGTGCATTTAGAAGTGTGCTTAATAGCCTCACTGTGAAAGTTGCATTTAGAAGTGTGCCCAATAGCCTCACAATGAAAGTTGCATTTAGAAGTGTGCCCAATAGCCTGTCTGTGGAAGGCCACATTTAGAAGTGTCCTCGATAGCCGCACTGTGAAAGTTGCATTTAAAAGTGTGCCCAATAGCCTCCATTGGAAGTGCATTTAGAAGTGTGCCCAATAGCCTCCCTTGAAAGTTGCATCTAGAAGTATGCCCAAAGCCTCACTGTGAAAGTTACATCTAGAAGTGTGCCCAATAGCCTCACTGTGAAAATTACCTTTAGAAATGTGCCCAATAGCCTCATTGTGAAAGTTACATCTAGAAGTGTGCCCAATAGCCTTACTGTGAAAATTACTTTTGGAAATGTGCCCAATAGCCTCACTGTGAAAGTTGCATTTAGAAGTGTGCCCAATAGCCTTACTATGAAAGTTACATCTAGAAGTGTGCCCACTAGCCTCACTGTGAAAATTACTTTTAAAAATGTGCCCAATAGCTTCCATTGGAAGTGCATTTAGAAGTGTGTCCAATAGCCTCACTGTGAAAGTTGCATTTAGAAGTGTGCCCAATAGCCTCACAGGGAAAGTTGCATTTAGAAGTGTGCCCAAAAGCCTGTCTGTGGAAGGCCACATTTAGAAGTGTCCTCAATAGCCTCACTGTGAAGGTTTTATTTAGAAGTGTCCTCAATAGCCTCACTGTGAATGTTGCATTTAAAAGTGTGCCCAATAGCCTCACAGTGAAAGTTGCATTTAGAAGTGTGCCCAATACCCTCCATTGGAAGTGCATTTAGAAGTGTGCCCAATAGCCTCCCTTGAAAGTTACATCTAGAAGTATACCCAACGCCTCACTGTGAAAGTTACATCTAGAAGTTTGCCCAATAGCCTCACTGTGAAAATTACCTTTAGAAATGTGCCCAATAGCCTCACTGTGAAAGTTACATCTAGAAGTGTGCCCAATAGCCTCACTGTGAAAATTACTTTTAGAAATGTGCCCAATAGCCTCACTGTGAAAGTTACATCTAGAAGTGTGCCCAATAGCCTCACTGTGAAAGTTGCATTCAGAAGTGTGCCCAATACCCTGTCAGTGGAAGGCCACATTTAGAAGTGTGCTCAATAGCCTCACTGTGAAAGTTGCATTTAGAAGTGTGCCCAATAGCCTCCATTGGAAGTGCATTTAGAAGTGTGCCCAATAGCCTCACTGTGAAAGTTGCATTTAGAAGTGTGCCCAATAGCCTCCATTGAAAGTGCATTTATAAGTGTGCCCAATAGCCTTACTGTAAAAGTTTTATTTAGAAGTGTCCTCAATAGCCTCACTGTGAAAGTTGCATTTAAAAGTGTGCCCAATAGCCTCCATTGGAAGTGCATTTAGAAGTGCGCCCAATAGCCTCACTGTGAAAGTTGCATTTAAAAGTGTGCCCAATAGCCTCCATTGGAAGTGCATTTAGAAGTGTGCCCAATAGCCTCACTGTGAAAGTTGCATTTAAAAGTGTGCCCAATAGCCTCCATTGAAAGTGCATTTAGAAGTGTGCCCAATAGCCTTACTGTAAAAGTTTTATTTAGAAGTGTCCTCAATAGCCTCACTGTGAAAGTTGCATTTAAAAGTGTACCCAATAGCCTCCATTGGAAGTGCATTTAGAAGTGTGCCCAATAGCCTCACTGTGAAAGTTGCATTTAGAAGTGTGCCCAATAGCCTCACAATGAAAGTTGCATTTAGAAGTGTGCCCAATAGTCTGTCTGTGGAAGGCCACATTTAGAAGTGTCCTCAATAGCCTCACTGTGAAAGTTGCATTTAAAAGTGTACCCAATAGCCTCACAATGAAAGTTGCATTTAGAAGTGTGCCCAATAGCCTGTCTGTGGAAGGCCACATTTAGAAGTGTCCTCGATAGCCGCACTGTGAAAGTTGCATTTAAAAATGTGCCCAATAGCCTCCATTGGAAGTGCATTTAGAAGTGTGCCCAATAGCCTCCCTTGAAAGTTGCATCTAGAAGTATGCCGAAAGCCTCACTGTGAAAGTTACATCTAGAAGTGTGCCCAATAGCCTCACTGTGAAAATTACCTTTAGAAATGTGCCCAATAGCCTCATTGTGAAAGTTACATCTAGAAGTGTGCCCAATAGCCTTACTGTGAAAATTACTTTTAGAAATGTGCCCAATAGCCTCACTGTGAAAGTTGCATTTAGAAGTGTGCCCAATAGCCTTACTATGAAAGTTACATCTAGAAGTGTGCCCAATAGCCTCACTGTGAAAATTACATCTAGAAGTGTGCCCAATTGCCTTACTGTGAAAGTTGCATTTAGAAGTGTGCCCAATACCGTGTCAGTGGAAGGCCACATTTAGAAGTGTGCTCAATAGCCTCACTGTGAAAGTTGCATTTAGAAGTGTGCCTAATAGCCTTACTGTGAAAGTTGCATTTAGGAGTGTGCCCAATAGCCTCCATTGAAAGTGCATTTAGAAGTGTGCCCAATAGCCTTACTGTGAAAGTTGCATTTAGAAGTGTCCCCAATAGCCTCACTGTGAAAGTTGCTTTTAAAAGCGTGCCCAATAGCCTCCATTGGAAGTGCATTTGAAAGTGTGCCCAATAGCCTCACTGTGAAAGTTGCATTTAGAAGTGTGCCCAATAGCCTCATTGTGAAAGTTGCATTTAGAAGTGTGCCCAATAGCCTCACTGTGAAAGTTGCATTTAGAAATGTGCTCAATAGCCTCACTGTGAAAGTTGCATTTAGAAGTGTGCCCAATAGCCTCCATTGGAAGTGCATTTAGAAGTGAGCCCAAAAGCCTCACTGTGAAAGTTGCATTAGAAGTTTGCCCAATAGCCTCACAGGGAAATTGCATTTAGAAGTGTGCCCAAAAGCCTGTCTGTGGAAGGCCACATTTAGAAGTGTCCTCAATAGCCTCACTGTGAAGGTTTTATTTAGAAGTGTGCCCAATAGCCTCACAGTGAACGTTGCATTTAGAAGTGTGCCCAATAGCCTCCATTGGAAGTGCATTTAGAAGTGTGCCCAATAGCCTCCCTTGAAAGTTGCATCTAGAAGTATGCCCAAAGCCTCACTGTGAAAGTTACATCTAGAAGTTTGCCCAATAGCCTCACTGTGAAAATTACCTTAAGAAATGTGCCCAATAGACACACTGTGAAAGTTGCATTTAGAAGTGTGCCCAATAGCCTTACTGTGCAAGTTACATCTAGAAGTTTGCCCAATAGCCTCACTGTGAGAATTACCTTAAGAAATGTGCCCAATAGACTCACTGTGAAAGTTGCATTTAGAAGTGTGCCCAATAGCCTTACTGTGCAAGTTACATCTAGAAGTGTGCCCAATAGCCTCACTGTGAAAATTACTTTTAGAAATGTGCCCAATAGCCTCACTGTGAAAGTTACATCTAGAAGTGTGCCCAATAGCCTCACTGTGAAAGTTGCATTCAGAAGTGTGCCCAATACCCTGTCAGTGGAAGGCCATATTTAGAAGTGTGCTCAATAGCCTCACTGTGAAAGTTGCATTTAGAAGTGTGCCCAATAGCCTCCATTGAAAGTGCATTTAGAAGTGTGCCCAATAGCCTTACAGTGAAAGTTGCATTTAGAAGTGTCCTCAATAGCCTCACTGTGTAAGTTGCATTTAAAAGTGTGCCCAATAGCCGCCATTGGAAGTGCATTTAGAAGTGTGCCCAATCGCCTCACTGTGAAAGTTGCATTTAGAAGTGTGCCCAATAGCCCCAATGTGAAAGTTGCATTTAGAAGTGTGCCCAATAGCCTCACTGTGAAAGTTGCATTTAGAAATGTGCCCAATAGCCTCACTGTGAAAGTTGCATTTAGAAGTGTGCCCAATAGCCTGTCTGTGGAAGGCCAAATTTAGAAATGTCCTCAATAGCCTCACTGTGAAAGTTGCATTTAAAAGTGTGCCCAATAGCTTCCATTGGAAGTGCATTTAGAAGTGTGCCCACTAGCCTCCCTTGAAAGTTGCATCTAGAAGTGTGCCCAAAGCCTCACTGGGAAAGTTACATCTAGAAGTGTGCCCAATAGCCTCACTGTGAAAATTACTTTTAGAAATGTGCCCAATAGCCTCACTGTGAAATTTACATCTAGAAGTGTGCCCAATAGCCTCACTGTGAAAGTTGCATTTAAAAGTGTGCCCAATAGCCTCCATTGGAAGTGCATTTAGAAGTGTGCCCAATAGCCTCACTGTGAAAGTTGCATTTAGAAGTGTGCCCAATAGCCTCCATTGAAAGTGCATTTAGAAGTGTGCCCAATAGCCTTACTGTAAAAGTTTTATTTAGAAGTGTCCTCAATAGCCTCACTGTGAAAGTTGCATTTAAAAGTGTGCCCAATAACCTCCATTGGAAGTGCATTTAGAAGTGTGCCCAATAGCCTCACTGTGAAAGTTGCATTTAGAAGTGTGCCCAATAGCCTCACAATGAAAGTTGCATTTAGAAGTGTGCCCAATAGCCTGTCTGTGGAAGGCCACATTTAGAAGTGTCCTCGATAGCCACACTGTGAAAGTTGCATTTAAATGTGTGCCCAATAGCCTCCATTGGAAGTACATTTAGAAGTGTGCCCAATAGCCTCCCTTGAAAGTTGCATCTAGAAGTATGCCCAAAGCCTCACTGTGAAAGTTACATCTAGAAGTGTGCCCAATAGCCTCACTGTGAAAATTACCTTTAGAAATGTGCCCAATAGCCTCACTGTGAAAGTTGCATTTAGAAGTGTGCCCAACAGCCTTACTATGAAAGTTACATCTAGAAGTGTGCCCACTAGCCTCACTGTGAAAATTACTTTTAAAAATGTGCCCAATAGCCTCACTGTGAAAGTTACATCTAGAAGTGTGCCCAATAGCCTCACTGTGAAAGTTGCATTTAGAAGTGTGCCCAATACCCTGTCAGTGGAATGCCACATTTAGAAGTGTGCTCAGTAGCCTCACTGTGAAAGTTGCATTTAGAAGTGTGCCCAATAGCCTCACTGTGAAAGTTGCATTTAGAAGTGTGCCCAATAGCCTCACTGTGAAAGTTGCATTTAGAAGTGTGCCCAATAGCCTCACTGTGAAAGTTGCTTTTAAAAGCGTGCCCAATAGCCTCCATTGGAAGTGCATTTGAAAGTGTGCCCAATAGCTTCCATTGAAAGTGCATTTAGAAGTGTGCCCAATAGCCTTACTGTGAAAGTTGCATTTAGAAGTGTCCCCAATAGCCTCACTGTGAAAGTTGCATTTAAAAGTGTGCCCAATAGCCTACATTGGAAGTGCATTTAGAAGTGTGCCCAATAGCCTCACTGTGAAAGTTGCATTTAGAAGTGTGCCCAATAGCCTCACTGTGAAAGTTGCATTTAGAAGTGTGCCCAATAGCCTCATTGTGAAAGTTGCATTTAGAAGTGTGCCCAATAGCCTCACTGTGAAAGTTGCATTTAGAAATGTGCTCAATAGCCTCACTGTGAAAGTTGCATTTAGAAGTGTGCCCAATAGCCTCCATTGGAAGTGCATTTAGAAGTGAGCCCAAAAGCCTCACTGTGAAAGTTGCATTAGAAGTTTTCCCAATAGCCTCACAGGGAAATTGCATTTAGAAGTGTGCCCAAAAGCCTGTCTGTGGAAGGCCACATTTAGAAGTGTCCTCAATAGCCTCACTGTGAAGGTTTTATTTAGAAGTGTGCCCAATAGCCTCACAGTGAAAGTTGCATTTAGAAGTGTGCCCAATAGCCTCCATTGGAAGTGCATTTAGAAGTGTGTCCAATAGCCTCCCTTGAAAGTTGCATCTAGAAGTATGCCCAAAGCCTCACTGTGAAAGTTACATCTAGAAGTTTGCCCAATAGCCTTACTGTGAAAATTACCTTAAGAAATGTGCCCAATAGACTCACTGTGAAAGTTGCATTTAGAAGTGTGCCCAATAGCCTTACTGTGCAAGTTACATCTAGAAGTTTGCCCAATAGCCTCACTGTGAAAATTACCTTAAGAAATGTGCCCAATAGACTCACTGTGAAAGTTGCATTTAGAAGTGTGCCCAATAGCCTGTCTGTGGAAGGCCACATTTAGAAGTGTCCTCGATAGCCACACTGTGAAAGTTGCATTTAAATGTGTGCCCAATAGCCTCCATTGGAAGTCCATTTAGAAGTGTGCCCAATAGCCTCCCTTGAAAGTTGCATCTAGAAGTATGCCCAAAGCCTCACTGTGAAAGTTACATCTAGAAGTGTGCCCAATAGCCTCACTGTGAAAATTACCTTTAGAAATGTGCCCAATAGCCTCATTGTGAAAGTTACATCTAGAAGTGTGCCCAATCGCCTTACTGTGAAAATTACTTTTAGAAATGTGCCCAATAGCCTCACTGTGAAAGTTGCATTTAGAAGTGTGCCCAACAGCCTTACTATGAAAGTTACATCTAGAAGTGTGCCCACTAGCCTCACTGTGAAAATTACTTTTAAAAATGTGCCCAATAGCCTCACTGTGAAAGTTACATCTAGAAGTGTGCCCAATAGCCTCACTGTGAAAGTTGCATTTAGAAGTGTGCCCAATACCCTGTCAGTGGAATGCCACATTTAGAAGTGTGCTCAATAGCCTCACTGTGAAAGTTGCATTTAGAAGTGTGCCCAATAGCCTCACTGTGAAAGTTGCATTTAGAAGTGTGCCCAATAGCCTCACTGTGAAAGTTGCATTTAGAAGTGTGCCCAATAGCCTCACTGTGAAAGTTGCTTTTAAAAGCGTGCCCAATAGCCTCCATTGGAAGTGCATTTGAAAGTGTGCCCAATAGCTTCCATTGAAAGTGCATTTAGAAATGTGCCCAATAGACTCACTGTGAAAGTTGCATTTAGAAGTGTGCCCAATAGCCTCACTGTGAAAATTACTTTTAGAAATGTGCCCAATAGCCTCACTGTGAAAGTTACATCTAGAAGTGTGCCCAATAGCCTCACTGTGAAAGTTGCATTCAGAAGTGTGCCCAATACCCTGTCAGTGGAAGGCCATATTTAGAAGTGTGCTCAATAGCCTCACTGTGAAAGTTGCATTTAGAAGTGTGCCCAATAGCCTCCATTGAAAGTGCATTTAGAAGTGTGCCCAATAGCCTTACTGTGAAAGTTGCATTTAGAAGTGTCCTCAATAGCCTCACTGTGTAAGTTGCATTTAAAAGTGTGCCCAATAGCCGCCATTGGAAGTGCATTTAGAAGTGTGCCCAATCGCCTCACTGTGAAAGTTGCATTTAGAAGTGTGCCCAATAGCCCCAATGTGAAAGTTGCATTTAGAAGTGTGCCCAATAGCCTCACTGTGAAAGTTGCATTTAGAAATGTGCCCAATAGCCTCACTGTGAAAGTTGCATTTAGAAGTGTGCCCAATAGCCTGTCTGTGGAAGGACAAATTTAGAAATGTCCTCAATAGCCTCACTGTGAAAGTTGCATTTAAAAGTGTGCCCAATAGCTTCCATTGGAAGTGCATTTAGAAGTGTGCCCACTAGCCTCCCTTGAAAGTTGCATCTAGAAGTGTGCCCAAAGCCTCACTGGGAAAGTTACATCTAGAAGTGTGCCCAATAGCCTCACTGTGAAAATTACTTTTAGAAATGTGCCCAATAGCCTCACTGTGAAATTTACATCTAGAAGTGTGCCCAATAGCCTCACTGTGAAAGTTGCATTTAAAAGTGTGCCCAATAGCCTCCATTGGAAGTGCATTTAGAAGTGTGCCCAATAGCCTCACTGTGAAAGTTGCATTTAGAAGTGTGCCCAATAGCCTCCATTGAAAGTGCATTTAGAAGTGTACCCAATAGCCTCACTGTGAAAGTTGCATTTAGAAATGTGCTCAATAGCCTCACTGTGAAAGTTGCATCTAGAAGTGTGCCCAATAGCCTTACTGTGAAAGTTGCATTTAGAAGTGTGCCCAATACCGTGTCAGTGGAAGGCCACATTTAGAAGTGTGCTCAATAGCCTCACTGTGAAAGTTGCATTTAGAAGTGTGCCTAATAGCCTTACTGTGAAAGTTGCATTTAGGAGTGTGCCCAATAGCCTCCATTGAAAGTGCATTTAGAAGTGTGCCCAATAGCCTTACCGTGAAAGTTGCATTTAGAAGTGTCCCCAATAGCCTCACTGTGAAAGTTGCTTTTAAAAGCGTGCCCAATAGCCTCCATTGGAAGTGCATTTGAAAGTGTGCCCAATAGCCTCACTGTGAAAGTTGCATTTAGAAGTGTGCCCAATAGCCTCATTGTGAAAGTTGCATTTAGAAGTGTGCCCAATAGCCTCACTGTGAAAGTTGCATTTAGAAATGTGCTCAATAGCCTCACTGTGAAAGTTGCATTTAGAAGTGTGCCCAATAGCCTCCATTGGAAGTGCATTTAGAAGTGAGCCCAAAAGCCTCACTGTGAAAGTTGCATTAGAAGTTTGCCCAATAGCCTCACAGGGAAATTGCATTTAGAAGTGTGCCCAAAAGCCTGTCTGTGGAAGGCCACATTTAGAAGTGTCCTCAATAGCCTCACTGTGAAGGTTTTATTTAGAAGTGTGCCCAATAGCCTCACAGTGAAAGTTGCATTTAGAAGTGTGCCCAATAGCCTCCATTGGAAGTGCATTTAGAAGTGTGCCCAATAGCCTCCCTTGAAAGTTGCATCTAGAAGTATGCCCAAAGCCTCACTGTGAAAGTTACATCTAGAAGTTTGCCCAATAGCCTCACTGTGAAAATTACCTTAAGAAATGTGCCCAATAGACTCACTGTGAAAGTTGCATTTAGAAGTGTGCCCAATAGCCTTACTGTGCAAGTTACATCTAGAAGTTTGCCCAATAGCCTCACTGTGAAAATTACCTTAAGAAATGTGCCCAATAGACTCACTGTGAAAGTTGCATTTAGACGTGTGCCCAATAGCCTTACTGTGCAAGTTACATCTAGAAGTGTGCCCAATAGCCTCACTGTGAAAATTACTTTTAGAAATGTGCCCAATAGCCTCACTGTGAAAGTTACATCTAGAAGTGTGCCCAATAGCCTCACTGTGAAAGTTGCATTCAGAAGTGTGCCCAATACCCTGTCAGTGGAAGGCCATATTTAGAAGTGTGCTCAATAGCCTCACTGTGAAAGTTGCATTTAGAAGTGTGCCCAATAGCCTCACTGTGAAAGTTGCTTTTAAAAGCGTGCCCAATAGCCTCCATTGGAAGTGCATTTGAAAGTGTGCCCAATAGCTTCCATTGAAAGTGCATTTAGAAGTGTGCCCAATAGCCTTACTGTGAAAGTTGCATTTAGAAGTGTCCCCAATAGCCTCACTGTGAAAGTTGCATTTAAAAGTGTGCCCAATAGCCTACATTGGAAGTGCATCTAGAAGTGTGCCCAATAGCCTCACTGTGAAAGTTGCATTTAGAAGTGTGCCCAATAGCCTCACTGTGAAAGTTGTATTTAGAAGTGTGCCCAATAGCCTCCATTGGAATTGCATTTGAAAGTGTGCCCAATAGCCTCACTGTGAAAGTTGCATTTAGAAGTGTGCCCAATAGCCTCATTGTGAAAGTTGCATTTAGAAGTGTGCCCAATAGCCTCACTGTGAAAGTTGCATTTAGAAATGTGCTCAATAGCCTCACTGTGAAAGTTGCATTTAGAAGTGTGCCCAATAGCCTCCATTGGAAGTGCATTTAGAAGTGAGCCCAAAAGCCTCACTGTGAAAGTTGCATTAGAAGTTTGCCCAATAGCCTCACAGGGAAATTGCATTTAGAAGTGTGCCCAAAAGCCTGTCTGTGGAAGGCCACATTTAGAAGTGTCCTCAATAGCCTCACTGTGAAGGTTTTATTTAGAAGTGTGCCCAATAGCCTCACAGTGAAAGTTGCATTTAGAAGTGTGCCCAATAGCCTCCATTGGAAGTGCATTTAGAAGTGTGCCCAATAGCCTCCCTTGAAAGTTGCATCTAGAAGTATGCCCAAAGCCTCACTGTGAAAGTTACATCTAGAAGTTTGCCCAATAGCCTCACTGTGAAAATTACCTTAAGAAATGTGCCCAATAGACTCACTGTGAAAGTTGCATTTAGAAGTGTGCCCAATAGCCTTACTGTGCAAGTTACATCTAGAAGTTTGCCCAATAGCGTCACTGTGAAAATTACCTTAAGAAATGTGCCCAATAGACTCACTGTGAAAGTTGCATTTAGAAGTGTGCCCAATAGCCTTACTGTGCAAGTTACATCTAGAAGTGTGCCCAATAGCCTCACTGTGAAAATTACTTTTAGAAATGTGCCCAATAGCCTCACTGTGAAAGTTACATCTAGAAGTGTGCCCAATAGCCTCACTGTGAAAGTTGCATTCAGAAGTGTGCCCAATACCCTGTCAGTGGAAGGCCATATTTAGAAGTGTGCTCAATAGCCTCACTGTGAAAGTTGCATTTAGAAGTGTGCCCAATAGCCTCCATTGAAAGTGCATTTAGAAGTGTGCCCAATAGCCTTACTGTGAAAGTTGCATTTAGAAGTGTCCTCAATAGCCTCACTGTGTAAGTTGCATTTAAAAGTGTGCCCAATAGTCGCCATTGGAAGTGCATTTAGAAGTGTGCCCAATCGCCTCACTGTGAAAGTTGCATTTAGAAGTGTGCCCAATAGCCCCAATGTGAAAGTTGCATTTAGAAGTGTGCCCAATAGCCTCACTGTGAAAGTTGCATTTAGAAATGTGCCCAATAGCCTCACTGTGAAAGTTGCATTTAGAAGTGTGCCCAATAGCCTGTCTGTGGAAGGCCAAATTTAGAAATGTCCTCAATAGCCTCACTGTGAAAGTTGCATTTAAAAGTGTGCCCAATAGCTTCCATTGGAAGTGCATTTAGAAGTGTGCCCACTAGCCTCCCTTGAAAGTTGCATCTAGAAGTGTGCCCAAAGCCTCACTGGGAAAGTTACATCTAGAAGTGTGCCCAATAGCCTCACTGTGAAGATTACTTTTAGAAATGTGCCCAATAGCCTCACTGTGAAATTTACATCTAGAAGTGTGCCCAATAGCCTCACTGTGAAAGTTGCATTTAAAGTGTGCCCAATAGCCTCCATTGGAAGTGCATTTAGAAGTGTGCCCAATAGCCTCACTGTGAAAGTTGCATTTAGAAGTGTGCCCAATAGCCTCCATTGAAGGTGCATTTAGAAGTGTGCCCAATAGCCTTACTGTAAAAGTTTTATTTAGAAGTGTCCTCAATAGCCTCACTGTGAAAGTTGCATTTAAAAGTGTGCCCAATAACCTCCATTGGAAGTGCATTTAGAAGTGTGCCCAATAGCCTCACTGTGAAAGTTGCATTTAGAAGTGTGCCCAATAGCCTCACAATGAAAGTTGCATTTAGAAGTGTGCCCAATAGCCTCCATTGGAAGTGCATTTAGAAGTGAGCCCAAAAGCCTCACTGTGAAAGTTGCATTAGAAGTTTGCCCAATAGCCTCACAGGGAAATTGCATTTAGAAGTGTGCCCAAAAGCCTGTCTGTGGAAGGCCACATTTAGAAGTGTCCTCAATAGCCTCAATGTGAAGGTTTTATTTAGAAGTGTGCCCAATAGCCTCACAGTGAAAGTTGCATTTAGAAGTGTGCCCAATAGCCTCCATTGGAAGTGCATTTAGAAGTGTGCCCAATAGCCTCCCTTGAAAGTTGCATCTAGAAGTATGCCCAAAGCCTCACTGTGAAAGTTACATCTAGAAGTTTGCCCAATAGCCTCACTGTGAAAATTACCTTAAGAAATGTGCCCAATAGACTCACTGTGAAAGTTGCATTTAGAAGTGTGCCCAATAGCCTTACTGTGCAAGTTACATCTAGAAGTTTGCCCAATAGCCTCACTGTGAAAATTACCTTAAGAAATGTGCCCAATAGACTCACTGTGAAAGTTGCATTTAGAAGTGTGCCCAATAGCCTTACTGTGCAAGTTACATCTAGAAGTGTGCCCAATAGCCTCACTGTGAAAATTACTTTTAGAAATGTGCCCAATAGCCTCACTGTGAAAGTTACATCTAGAAGTGTGCCCAATAGCCTCACTGTGAAAGTTGCATTCAGAAGTGTGCCCAATACCCTGTCAGTGGAAGGCCATATTTAGAAGTGTGCTCAATAGCCTCACTGTGAAAGTTGCATTTAGAAGTGTGCCCAATAGCCTCCATTGAAAGTGCATTTAGAAGTGTGCCCAATAGCCTTACTGTGAAAGTTGCATTTAGAAGTGTCCTCAATAGCCTCACTGTGTAAGTTGCATTTAAAAGTGTGCCCAATAGCCGCCATTGGAAGTGCATTTAGAAGTGTGCCCAATCGCCTCACTGTGAAAGTTGCATTTAGAAGTGTGCCCAATAGCCCCAATGTGAAAGTTGCATTTAGAAGTGTGCCCAATAGCCTCACTGTGAAAGTTGCATTTAGAAATGTGCCCAATAGCCTCACTGTGAAAGTTGCATTTAGAAGTGTGCCCAATAGCCTGTCTGTGGAAGGCCAAATTTAGAAATGTCCTCAATAGCCTCACTGTGAAAGTTGCATTTAAAAGTGTGCCCAATAGCTTCCATTGGAAGTGCATTTAGAAGTGTGCCCACTAGCCTCCCTTGAAAGTTGCATCTAGAAGTGTGCCCAAAGCCTCACTGGGAAAGTTACATCTAGAAGTGTGCCCAATAGCCTCACTGTGAAAATTACTTTTAGAAATGTGCCCAATAGCCTCACTGTGAAATTTACATCTAGAAGTGTGCCCAATAGCCTCACTGTGAAAGTTGCATTTAAAAGTGTGCCCAATAGCCTCCATTGGAAGTGCATTTAGAAGTGTGCCCAATAGCCTCACTGTGAAAGTTGCATTTAGAAGTGTGCCCAATAGCCTCCATTGAAAGTGCATTTAGAAGTGTGCCCAATAGCCTCACTGTGAAAGTTGCATTTAGAAATGTGCTCAATAGCCTCACTGTGAAAGTTGCATCTAGAAGTGTGCCCAATAGCCTTACTGTGAAAGTTGCATTTAGAAGTGTGCCCAATACCGTGTCAGTGGAAGGCCACATTTAGAAGTGTGCTCAATAGCCTCACTGTGAAAGTTGCATTTAGAAGTGTGCCTAATAGCCTTACTGTGAAAGTTGCATTTAGGAGTGTGCCCAATAGCCTCCATTGAAAGTGCATTTAGAAGTGTGCCCAATAGCCTTACTGTGAAAGTTGCATTTAGAAGTGTCCCCAATAGCCTCACTGTGAAAGTTGCTTTTAAAAGCGTGCCCAATAGCCTCCATTGGAAGTGCATTTGAAAGTGTGCCCAATAGCCTCACTGTGAAAGTTGCATTTAGAAGTGTGCCCAATAGCCTCATTGTGAAAGTTGCATTTAGAAGTGTGCCCAATAGCCTCACTGTGAAAGTTGCATTTAGAAATGTGCTCAATAGCCTCACTGTGAAAGTTGCATTTAGAAGTGTGCCCAATAGCCTCCATTGGAAGTGCATTTAGAAGTGAGCCCAAAAGCCTCACTGTGAAAGTTGCATTAGAAGTTTGCCCAATAGCCTCACAGGGAAATTGCATTTAGAAGTGTGCCCAAAAGCCTGTCTGTGGAAGGCCACATTTAGAAGTGTCCTCAATAGCCTCACTGTGAAGGTTTTATTTAGAAGTGTGCCCAATAGCCTCACAGTGAAAGTTGCATTTAGAAGTGTGCCCAATAGCCTCCATTGGAAGTGCATTTAGAAGTGTGCCCAATAGCCTCCCTTGAAAGTTGCATCTAGAAGTATGCCCAAAGCCTCACTGTGAAAGTTACATCTAGAAGTTTGCCCAATAGCCTCACTGTGAAAATTACCTTAAGAAATGTGCCCAATAGACTCACTGTGAAAGTTGCATTTAGAAGTGTGCCCAATAGCCTTACTGTGCAAGTTACATCTAGAAGTTTGCCCAATAGCCTCACTGTGAAAATTACCTTAAGAAATGTGCCCAATAGACTCACTGTGAAAGTTGCATTTAGAAGTGTGCCCAATAGCCTTACTGTGCAAGTTACATCTAGAAGTGTGCCCAATAGCCTCACTGTGAAAATTACTTTTAGAAATGTGCCCAATAGCCTCACTGTGAAAGTTACATCTAGAAGTGTGCCCAATAGCCTCACTGTGAAAGTTGCATTCAGAAGTGTGCCCAATACCCTGTCAGTGGAAGGCCATATTTAGAAGTGTGCTCAATAGCCTCACTGTGAAAGTTGCATTTAGAAGTGTGCCCAATAGCCTCACTGTGAAAGTTGCTTTTAAAAGCGTGCCCAATAGCCTCCATTGGAAGTGCATTTGAAAGTGTGCCCAATAGCTTCCATTGAAAGTGCATTTAGAAGTGTGCCCAATAGCCTTACTGTGAAAGTTGCATTTAGAAGTGTCCCCAATAGCCTCACTGTGAAAGTTGCATTTAAAAGTGTGCCCAATAGCCTACATTGGAAGTGCATTTAGAAGTGTGCCCAATAGCCTCACTGTGAAAGTTGCATTTAGAAGTGTGCCCAATAGCCTCACTGTGAAAGTTGCATTTAGAAGTGTGCCCAATAGCCTCACTGTGAAAGTTGCTTTTAAAAGCGTGCCAAATAGCCTCCATTGGAAGTGCATTTGAAAGTGTGCCCAATAGCCTCACTGTGAAAGTTGCATTTAGAAGTGTGCCCAATAGCCTCATTGTGAAAGTTGCATTTAGAAGTGTGCCCAATAGCCTCACTGTGAAAGTTGCATTTAGAAGTGTGCCCAATAGCCTCCATTGAAAGTGCATTTAGAAGTGAGCCCAAAAGCCTCACTGTGAAAGTTGCATTAGAAGTTTGCCCAATAGCCTCACAGGGAAATTGCATTTAGAAGTGTGCCCAAAAGCCTGTCTGTGGAAGGCCACATTTAGAAGTGTCCTCAATAGCCTCACTGTGAAGGTTTTATTTAGAAGTGTGCCCAATATCCTCACAGTGAAAGTTGCATTTAGAAGTGTGCCCAATAGCCTGTCTGTGGAAGGCCACATTTAGAAGTGTCCTCGATAGCCACACTGTGAAAGTTGCATTTAAATGTGTGCCCAATAGCCTCCATTGGAAGTGCATTTAGAAGTGTGCCCAATAGCCTCACAATGAAAGTTGCATTTAGAAGTGTGCCCAATAGCCTGTCTGTGGAAGGCCACATTTAGAAGTGTCCTCGATAGCCACACTGTGAAAGTTGCATTTAAATGTGTGCCCAATAGCCTCCATTGGAAGTACATTTAGAAGTGTGCCCAATAGCCTCCCTTGAAAGTTGCATCTAGAAGTATGCCCAAAGCCTCACTGTTAAAGTTACATCTAGAAGTGTGCCCAATAGCCTCACTGTGAAAATTACCTTTAGAAATGTGCCCAATAGCCTCATTGTGAAAGTTACATCTAGAAGTGTGCCCAATAGCCTTACTGTGAAAATTACTTTTAGAAATGTGCCCAATAGCCTCACTGTGAAAGTTGCATTTAGAAGTGTGCCCAACAGCCTTACTATGAAAGTTACATCTAGAAGTGTGCCCACTAGCCTCACTGTGAAAATTACTTTTAAAAATGTGCCCAATAGCCTCACTGTGAAAGTTTCATCTAGAAGTGTGCCCAATAGCCTCACTGTGAAAGTTGCATTTAGAAGTGTGCCCAATACCCTGTCAGTGGAATGCCACATTTAGAAGTGTGCTCAATAGCCTCACTGTGAAAGTTGCATTTAGAAGTGTGCCTAATAGCCTTACTGTGAAAGTTGCATTTAGAAGTGTGCCCAATAGCTTCCATTGAAAGTGCATTTAGAAGTGTGCCCAATAGCCTTACTGTGAAAGTTGCATTTAGAAGTGTCCCCAATAGCCTCACTGTGAAAGTTGCATTTAAAAGTGTGCCCAATAGCCTACATTGGAAGTGCATTTAGAAGTGTGCCCAATAGCCTCACTGTGAAAGTTGCATTTAGAAGTGTGCCCAATAGCCTCACTGTGAAAGTTGCATTTAGAAGTGTGCCCAATAGCCTCACTGTGAAAGTTGCATTTAGAAATGTGCCCAATAGCCTCACTTTGAAAGTTGCATTTAGAAGTGTGCCCAATAGTCTGTCTGTGAAAGGCCACATTTAGAAGTGTCCTCAATAGCCTCACTGTGAAAGTTTCATTTAAAAGTGTGCCCAATAGCTTCCATTTGAAGTGCATTTAGAAATGTGCCCAATAGCCTCACTGTGAAAGTTGCATTTAGAAGTGTGCCCAATAGCCTCACAGGGAAAGTTGCATTTAGAAGTGTGCCCAACAGCCTGTCTGTGGAAGGCCACATTTATAAGTGTCCTCAATAGCCTCACTGTGAAGGTTTTATTTAGAAGTGTCCTCAATAGCCTCACTGAGAAAGTTGCATTTAAAAGTGTGCCCAATAGCCTCCATTGGAAGTGCATTTAGAAGTGTGCCCAATAGCCTCACTGTGAAAGTTGCATTTAGAAGTGTGCCCAATAGCCTCACAGTGAAAGTTGCATTTAGAAGTGTGCCCAATAGCCTCCATTGGAAGTGCATTTAGAAGTGTGCCCAATAGCCTCCCTTGAAAGTTGCCTCTAGAAGCATGCCCAAAGCCTCACTGTGAAAGTTACATCTAGAAGTTTGCCCAATAGCCTCACTGTGAAAATTACCTTTAGAAATGTGCCCAATAGACTCACTGTGAAAGTTGCATTTAGAAGTGTGCCCAATAGCCTTACTGTGAAAGTTACATCTAGAAGTGTGCCCAACAGCCTCACTGTGAAAGTTGCATTTAGAAGTGTGCCCAATAGCCTCCATTGAAAGTGCATTTAGAAGTGTGCCCAATAGCCTTACTGTGAAAGTTGCATTTAGAAGTGCCTCAATAGCCTCACTGTGAAAGTTACATCTAGAAGTGTGCCCAATAGCCTCACTGTGAAAGTTGCATTTAGAAGTGTGACCAATAGCCTCCATTCAAAGTGCATTTAGAAGTGTGCCCAATAGCCTCACTGTGAAAGTTGCATTTAGAAGTGTGCACAATAGCCTCACTGTGAAAGTTGCATTTAGAAGTGTGCCCAATAGCCTCACTGTGAAAGTTGCATTTATAAATGTGCCCAATAGCCTAACTGTGAAAGTTGCATTGAAAAGTGTGCCCAATAGCCTCCATTGGAAGTGTATTTAGAAGTGTGCCCAATAGCCTCACTGTGAAAGTTGCAGTTAGAAATGTGCCCAATAGCCTCACTGTGAAAGTTGCATTTAGAAGTGTGCCCAATAGCCTCACTGTGAAAGTTGCATTTAAAAGTGTGCCCAATAGCCTCCATTGGAAGTGCATTTAGAAGTGTGCCCAATAGACTCACTGTGAAAGTTGCATTTAGAAGTGTGCCCAATAGCCTCCATTGAAAGTGCATTTAGAAGTGTGCCCAATAGCCTTACTGTGAAAGTTGCATTTAGAAGTGTCCTCAATCGCCTCACTGTGAAAGTTGCATTTAAAAGTGTGCCCAATAGCCTCCATTGGAAGTGCATTTAGAAGTGTGCCCAATAGCCTCACTGTGAAAGTTGCATTTAAAAGTGTGCCCAATAGCCTCCATTGGAAGTGCATTTAGAAGTGTGCCCAATAGCCTCACTGTGAAAGTTGCATTTAGAAGTGTGCCCAATAGCCTCCATTGAAAGTGCATTTAGAAGTGTGCCCAATAGCCTTACTGTAAAAGTTTTATTTAGAAGAGTCCTCAATAGCCTCACTGTGAAAGTTGCATTTAAAAGTGTGCCCAATAGCCTCCATTGGAAGTGCATTTAGAAGTGTGCCCAATAGCCTCACTGGGAAAGTTGCATTTAGAAGTGTGCCCAATAGCCTCACAATGAAAGTTGCATTTAGAAGTGTGCCCAATAGCCTCCATTGGAAGTGCATTTAGAAGTATGCCCAAAGCCTCACTGTGAAAGTTACATCTAGAAGTGTGCCCAATAGCCTCACTGTGAAAATTACCTTTAGAAATGTACCCAATAGCCTCATTGTGAAAGTTACATCTAGAAGTGTGCCCAATAGCCTTACTGTGAAAATTAGTTTTAGAAATGTGCCCAATAGCATCACTGTGAAAGTTGCATTTAGAAGTGTGCCCAATAGCCTTACTATGAAAGTTACATCTAGAAGTGTGCCCAATAGCCTCACTGTGAAAATTACTTTTAAAAATGTGCCCAATAGCCTCACTGTGAAAGTTACATCTAGAAGTGTGCCCAATAGCCTCGCTGTGAAAGTTGCATTTAGAACTGTGCCCAATACCCTGTCAGTGGAAGGCCACATTTAGAAGTGTGCTCAATAGCCTCACTGTGAAAGTTGCATTTAAAAGTGTGCCTAATAGCCTTACTGTGAAAGTTGCATTTAGAAGTGTGCCCAATAGCCTCAATTGAAAGTGCATTTAGAAGTGTGCCCAATAGCCTTACTGTGAAAGTTGCATTTAGAAGTGTCCCCAATAGCCTCACTGTGAAAGTTGCATTTAAAAGTGTGCCCAATAGCCTCCATTGGAAGTGAATTTAGAAGTGTGCCCAATAGCCTCATTGTGAAAGTTGCATTTAGAAGTGTGCCCAATAGCCTCACTGTGAAAGTTGCATTTAGAAGTGTGCCCAATAGCCTCACTGTGAAAGTTGCATTTAGAAATGTGCCCAATAGCCTCACTGTGAAAGTTGCATTTAGAAGTGTGCCCAATAGCCTGTCTGTGGAAGGCCACATTTAGAAGTGTCCTCAATAGCCTCACTGTGAAAGTTGCATTTAAAAGTGTGCCCAATAGCTTCCATTGGAAGTGCATTTAGAAGTGTGCACAATAGCCTCACTGTGAAAGTTGCATTTAGAAGTGTGCCCAATAGCCCCAATGTGAAAGTTGCATTTAGAAGTGTGCCCAATAGCCTCACTGTGAAAGTTGCATTTAGAAATGTGCCCAATAGCCTCACTGTGAAAGTTGCATTTAGAAGTGTGCCCAATAGCCTGTCTGTGGAAGGCCAAATTTAGAAATGTCCTCAATAGCCTCACTGTGAAAGTTGCATTTAAAAGTGTGCCCAATAGCTTCCATTGGAAGTGCATTTAGAAGTGTGCCCACTAGCCTCCCTTGAAAGTTGCATCTAGAAGTGTGCCCAAAGCCTCACTGGGAAAGTTACATCTAGAAGTGTGCCCAATAGCCTCACTGTGAAAATTACTTTTAGAAATGTGCCCAATAGCCTCACTGTGAAATTTACATCTAGAAGTGTGCCCAATAGCCTCACTGTGAAAGTTGCATTTAAAAGTGTGCCCAATAGCCTCCATTGGAAGTGCATTTAGAAGTGTGCCCAATAGCCTCACTGTGAAAGTTGCATTTAGAAGTGTGCCCAATAGCCTCAATTGAAGGTGCATTTAGAAGTGTGCCCAATAGCCTTACTGTAAAAGTTTTATTTAGAAGTGTCCTCAATAGCCTCACTGTGAAAGTTGCATTTAAAAGTGTGCCTAATAACCTCCATTGGAAGTGCATTTAGAAGTGTGCCCAATAGCCTCACTGTGAAAGTTGCATTTAGAAGTGTGCCCAATAGCCTCACAATGAAAGTTGCATTTAGAAGTGTGCCCAATAGCCTCCATTGGAAGTGCATTTAGAAGTGAGCCCAAAAGCCTCACTGTGAAAGTTGCATTAGAAGTTTGCCCAATAGCCTCACAGGGAAATTGCATTTAGAAGTGTGCCCAAAAGCCTGTCTGTGGAAGGCCACATTTAGAAGTGTCCTCAATAGCCTCACTGTGAAGGTTTTATTAAGAAGTGTGCCCAATAGCCTCACAGTGAAAGTTGCATTTAGAAGTGTGCCCAATAGCCTCCATTGGAAGTTCATTTAGAAGTGTGCCCAATAGCCTCCCTTGAAAGTTGCATCTAGAAGTATGCCCAAAGCCTCACTGTGAAAGTTACATCTAGAAGTTTGCCCAATAGCCTCACTGTGAAAATTACCTTAAGAAATGTGCCCAATAGACTCACTGTGAAAGTTGCATTTAGAAGTGTGCCCAATAGCCTTACTGTGCAAGTTACATCTAGAAGTTTGCCCAATAGCCTCACTGTGAAAATTACCTTAAGAAATGTGCCCAATAGACTCACTGTGAAAGTTGCATTTAGAAGTGTGCCCAATAGCCTTACTGTGCAAGTTACATCTAGAAGTGTGCCCAATAGCCTCACTGTGAAAATTACTTTTAGAAATGTGCCCAATAGCCTCACTGTGAAAGTTACATCTAGAAGTGTGCCCAATAGCCTCACTGTGAAAGTTGCATTCAGAAGTGTGCCCAATACCCTGTCAGTGGAAGGCCATATTTAGAAGTGTGCTCAATAGCCTCACTGTGAAAGTTGCATTTAGAAGTGTGCCCAATAGCCTCCATTGAAAGTGCATTTAGAAGTGTGCCCAATAGCCTTACTGTGAAAGTTGCATTTAGAAGTGTCCTCAATAGCCTCACTGTGTAAGTTGCATTTAAAAGTGTGCCCAATAGCCGCCATTGGAAGTGCATTTAGAAGTGTGCCCAATCGCCTCACTGTGAAAGTTGCATTTAGAAGTGTGCCCAATAGCCCCAATGTGAAAGTTGCATTTAGAAGTGTGCCCAATAGCCTCACTGTGAAAGTTGCATTTAGAAATGTGCCCAATAGCCTCACTGTGAAAGTTGCATTTAGAAGTGTGCCCAATAGCCTGTCTGTGGAAGGCCAAATTTAGAAATGTCCTCAATAGCCTCACTGTGAAAGTTGCATTTAAAAGTGTGCCCAATAGCTTCCATTGGAAGTGCATTTAGAAGTGTGCCCACTAGCCTCCCTTGAAAGTTGCATCTAGAAGTGTGCCCAAAGCCTCACTGGGAAAGTTACATCTAGAAGTGTGCCCAATAGCCTCACTGTGAAAATTACTTTTAGAAATGTGCCCAATAGCCTCACTGTGAAATTAACATCTAGAAGTGTGCCCAATAGCCTCATTGTGAAAGTTGCATTTAAAAGTGTGCCCAATAGCCTTCATTGGAAGTGCATTTAGAAGTGTGCCCAATAGCCTCACTGTGAAAGTTGCATTTAGAAGTGTGCCCATTAGCCTCCATTGAAAGTGCATTTAGAAGTGTGCCCAATAGCCTCCATTGGGAGTGCATTTAGAAGTGAGCCCAAAAGCCTCACTGTGAAAGTTGCATTAGAAGTTTGCCCAATAGCCTCACAGGGAAATTGCATTTAGAAGTGTGCCCAAAAGCCTGTCTGTGGAAGGCCACATTTAGAAGTGTCCTCAATAGCCTCACTGTGAAGGTTTTATTTAGAAGTGTGCCCAATAGCCTCACAGTGAAAGTTGCATTTAGAAGTGTGCCCAATAGCCTCCATTGGAAGTTCATTTAGAAGTGTGCCCAATAGCCTCCCTTGAAAGTTGCATCTAGAAGTATGCCCAAAGCCTCACTGTGAAAGTTACATCTAGAAGTTTGCCCAATAGCCTCACTGTGAAAATTACCTTAAGAAATGTGCCCAATAGACTCACTGTGAAATTTGCATTTAGAAGTGTGCCCAATAGCCTTACTGTGCAAGTTACATCTAGAAGTTTGCCCAATAGCCTCACCGTGAAAATTACCTTAAGAAATGTGCCCAATAGATTCACTGTGAAAGTTGCATTTAGAAGTGTGCCCAATAGCCTTACTGTGCAAGTTACATCTAGAAGTGTGCCCAATAGCCTCACTGTGAAAATTACTTTTAGAAATGTGCCCAATAGCCTCACTGTGAAAGTTACATCTAGAAGTGTGCCCAATAGCCTCACAGTGAAAGTTGCATTCAGAAGTGTGCCCAATACCCTGTCAGTGGAAGGCCATATTTAGAAGTGTGCTCAATAGCCTCACTGTGAAAGTTGCATTTAGAAGTGTGCCCAATAGCCTCCATTGAAAGTGCATTTAGAAGTGTGCCCAATAGCCTTACTGTGAAAGTTGCATTTAGAAGTGTCCTCAATAGCCTCACTGTGTAAGTTGCATTTAAAAGTGTGCCCAATAGCCGCCATTGGAAGTGCATTTAGAAGTGTGCCCAATCGCCTCACTGTGAAAGTTGCATTTAGAAGTGTGCCCAATAGCCCCAATGTGAAAGTTGCATTTAGAAGTGTGCCCAATAGCCTCACTGTGAAAGTTGCATTTAGAAATGTGCCCAATAGCCTCACTGTGAAAGTTGCATTTAGAAGTGTGCCCAATAGCCTGTCTGTGGAAGGCCAAATTTAGAAATGTCCTCAATAGCCTCACTGTGAAAGTTGCATTTAAAAGTGTGCCCAATAGCTTCCATTGGAAGTGCATTTAGAAGTGTGCCCACTAGCCTCCCTTGAAAGTTGCATCTAGAAGTGTGCCCAAAGCCTCACTGGGAAAGTTACATCTAGAAGTGTGCCCAATAGCCTCACTGTGAAAATTACTTTTAGAAATGTGCCCAATAGCCTCACTGTGAAATTTACATCTAGAAGTGTGCCCAATAGCCTCACTGTGAAAGTTGCATTTAAAAGTGTGCCCAATAGCCTCCATTGGAAGTGCATTTAGAAGTGTGCCCAATAGCCTCACTGTGAAAGTTGCATTTAGAAGTGTGCCCAATAGCCTCCATTGAAAGTGCATTTAGAAGTGTGCCCAATAGCCTTACTGTAAAAGTTTTATTTAGAAGTGTCCTCAATAGCCTCACTGTGAAAGTTGCATTTAAAAGTGTGCCCAATAACCTCCATTGGAAGTGCATTTAGAAGTGTGCCCAATAGCCTCACTGTGAAAGTTGCATTTAGAAGTGTGCCCAATAGCCTCACAATGAAAGTTGCATTTAGAAGTGTGCCCAATAGCCTGTCTGTGGAAGGCCACATTTAGAAGTGTCCTCGATAGCCACACTGTGAAAGTTGCATTTAAATGTGTGCCCAATAGCCTCCATTGGAAGTACATTTAGAAGTGTGCCCAATAGCCTCCCTTGAAAGTTGCATCTAGAAGTATGCCCAAAGCCTCACTGTGAAAGTTACATCTAGAAGTGTGCCCAATAGCCTCACTGTGAAAATTACCTTTAGAAATGTGCCCAATAGCCTCATTGTGAACGTTACATCTAGAAGTGTGCCCAATAGCCTTACTGTGAAAATTACTTTTAGAAATGTGCCCAATAGCCTCACTGTGAAAGTTGCATTTAGAAGTGTGCCCAACAGCCTTACTATGAAAGTTACATCTAGAAGTGTGCCCACTAGCCTCACTGTGAAAATTACTTTTAAAAATGTGCCCAATAGCCTCACTGTGAAAGTTGCATTTAGAAGTGTGCCCAATACCCTGTCAGTGGAATGCCACATTTAGAAGTGTGCTCAATAGCCTCACTGTGAAAGTTGCATTTAGAAGTGTGCCTAATAGCCTTACTGTGAAAGTTGCATTTAGAAGTGTGCCCAATAGCTTCCATTGAAAGTGCATTTAGAAGTGTGCCCAATAGCCTTACTGTGAAAGTTGCATTTAGAAGTGTCCCCAATAGCCTCACTGTGAAAGTTGCATTTAAAAGTGTGCCCAATAGCCTACATTGGAAGTGCATTTAGAAGTGTGCCCAATAGCCTCACTGTGAAAGTTGCATTTAGAAGTGTGCCCAATAGCCTCACTGTGAAAGTTGCATTTAGAAGTGTGCCCAATAGCCTCACTGTGAAAGTTGCATTTAGAAATGTGCCCAATAGCCTCACTTTGAAAGTTGCATTTAGAAGTGTGCCCAATAGCCTGTCTGTGAAAGGCCACATTTAGAAGTGTCCTCAATAGCCTCACTGTGAAAGTTTCATTTAAAAGTGTGCCCAATAGCTTCCATTTGAAGTGCATTTAGAAATGTGCCCAATAGCCTCACTGTGAAAGTTGCATTTAGAAGTGTGCCCAATAGCCTCACAGGGAAAGTTGCATTTAAAAGTGTGCCCAATAGCCTCCATTGGAAGTGCATTTAGAAGTGTGCCCAATAGCCTCACTGTGAAAGTTGCATTTAGAAGTGTGCCCAATAGCCTCACAGTGAAAGTTGCATTTAGAAGTGTGCCCAATAGCCTCCATTGGAAGTGCATTTAGAAGTGTGCCCAATAGCCTCCCTTGAAAGTTGCCTCTAGAAGTATGCCCAAAGCCTCACTGTGAAAGTTACATCTAGAAGTTTGCCCAATAGCCTCACTGTGAAAATTACCTTTAGAAATGTGCCCAATAGACTCACTGTGAAAGTTGCATTTAGAAGTGTGCCCAATAGCCTTACTGTGAAAATTACATCTAGAAGTGTGCCCAACAGCCTCACTGTGAAAGTTGCATTTAGAAGTGTGCCCAATAGCCTCCATTGAAAGTGCATTTAGAAGTGTGCCCAATAGCCTTACTGTGAAAGTTGCATTTAGAAGTGCCTCAATAGCCTCACTGTGAAAGTTACATCTAGAAGTGTGCCCAATAGCCTCACTGTGAAAGTTGCATTTAGAAGTGTGACCAATAGCCTCCATTCAAAGTGCATTTAGAAGTGTGCCCAATAGCCTCACTGTGAAAGTTGCATTTAGAAGTGTGCACAATAGCCTCACTGTGAAAGTTGCATTTAGAAGTGTGCCCAATAGCCTCACTGTGAAAGTTGCATTTATAAATGTGCCCAATAGCCTAACTGTGAAAGTTGCATTGAAAAGTGTGCCCAATAGCCTCCATTGGAAGTGTATTTAGAAGTGTGCCCAATAGCCTCATTGTGAAAGTTGCAGTTAGAAATGTGCCCAATAGCCTCACTGTGAAAGTTGCATTTAGAAGTGTGCCCAATAGCCTCACTGTGAAAGTTGCATTTAAAAGTGTGCCCAATAGCCTCCATTGGAAGTGCATTTAGAAGTGTGCCCAATAGACTCACTGTGAAAGTTGCATTTAGAAGTGTGCCCAATAGCCTCCATTGAAAGTGCATTTAGAAGTGTGCCCAATAGCCTTACTGTGAAAGTTGCATTTAGAAGTGTCCTCAATAGCCTCACTGTGAAACTTGCAATTAAAAGTGTGCCCAATAGCCTCCATTGGAAGTGCATTTAGAAGTGTGCCCAATAGCCTCACTGTGAAAGTTGCATTTAAAAGTGTGCCCAATAGCCTCCATTGGAAGTGCATTTAGAAGTGTGCCCAATAGCCTCACTGTGAAAGTTGCATTTAGAAGTGTGCCCAATAGCCTCCATTGAAAGTGCATTTAGAAGTGTGCCCAATAGCCTTACTGTAAAAGTTTTATTTAGAAGAGTCCTCAATAGCCTCACTGTGAAAGTTGCATTTAAAAGTGTGCCCAATAGCCTCCATTGGAAGTGCATTTAGAAGTGTGCCCAATAGCCTCACTGTGAAAGTTGCATTTAGAAGTGTGCCCAATAGCCTCACAATGAAAGTTGCATTTAGAAGTGTGCCCAATAGCCTGTCTGTGGAAGGCCACATTTAGAAGTGCCCTCGATAGCCGCACTGTGAAAGTTGCATTTAAAAGTGTGCCCAATAGCCTCCATTGGAAGTGCATTTAGAAGTGTGCCCAATAGCCTCCCTTGAAAGTTCCATCTAGAAGTATGCCCAAAGCCTCACTGTGAAAGTTACATCTAGAAGTGTGCCCAATAGCCTCACTGTGAAAATTACCTTTAGAAATGTACCCAATAGCCTCATTGTGAAAGTTACATCTAGAAGTGTGCCCAATAGCCTTACTGTGAAAATTAGTTTTAGAAATGTGCCCAATAGCATCACTGTGAAAGTTGCATTTAGAAGTGTGCCCAATAGCCTTACTATGAAAGTTACATCTAGAAGTGTGCCCAATAGCCTCACTGTGAAAATTACTTTTAAAAATGTGCCCAATAGCCTCACTGTGAAAGTTACATCTAGAAGTGTGCCCAATAGCCTCGCTGTGAAAGTTGCATTTAGAACTGTGCCCAATACCCTGTCAGTGGAAGGCCACATTTAGAAGTGTGCTCAATAGCCTCACTGTGAAAGTTGCATTTAGAAGTGTGCCTAATAGCCTTACCGTGAAAGTTGCATTTAGAAGTGTGCCCAATAGCCTCAATTGAAAGTGCATTTAGAAGTGTGCCCAATAGCCTTACTGTGAAAGTTGCATTTAGAAGTGTCCCCAATAGCCTCACTGTGAAAGTTGCATTTAAAAGTGTGCCCAATAACCTCCATTGGAAGTGAATTTAGAAGTGTGCCCAATAGCCTCATTGTGAAAGTTGCATTTAGAAGTGTGCCCAATAGCCTCACTGTGAAAGTTGCATTTAGAAATGTGCCCAATAGCCTCACTGTGAAAGATGCATTTAGAAGTGTGCCCAATAGCCTGTCTGTGGAAGGCCACATTTAGAAGTGTCCTCAATAGCCTCACTGTGAAAGTTGCATTTAAAAGTGTGCCCAATAGCTTCCATTGGAAGTGCATTTAGAAGTGTGCCCAATAGCCTCACTGTGAAAGTTGCATTTAGAAGTGTGCCCAATAGCCTCATAGGGAAAGTTGCATTTAGAAGTGTGCCCAAAAGCCTGTCTGTGGAAGTCCACATTTAGAAGTGTCCTCAATAGCCTCACTGTGAAGGTTTTATTTAGAAGCGTCCTCAATAGCCTCACTGTGAAGGTTGCATTTAAAAGTGTGCCCAATAGCCTCACAGTGAAAGTTGCATTTAGAAGTGTGCCCAATAGCCTCCATTGGAAGTGCATTTAGACGTGTGCCCAATAGCCTCCCTTGAAAGTTACATCTAGAAGTATGCCCAAAGCCTCACTGTGAAAATTACATCTAGAAATTTGCCCAATAGCCTCACTGTGAAAATTACCTTTAGAAATGTGCCCAATAGCCTCACTGGGAAAGTTGCATTTAGAAGTGTGCCCAATAACCTTACTGTGAAAGTTACATCTAGAAGTGTGCCCAATAGCCTCACTGTGAAAGTTGCATTTAGAAGTGTGCCCAATAGCCTTACTATGAAAGTTACATCTAGAAGTGTGCCCAATAGCCTCACTGTGAAAATTACTTTTAAAAATGTGCCCAATAGCCTCACTGTGAAAGTTACATCTAGAAGTGTGCCCAATAGCCTCACTGTGAAATTTGCATTTAGAACTGTGCCCAATACCCTGTCAGTGGAAGGCCACATTTAGAAGTGTGCTCAATAGCCTCACTGTGAAAGTTGCATTTAGAAGTGTGCCTAATAGCCTTACTGTGAAAGTTGCATTTAGAAGTGTGCCCAATAGCCTCAATTGAAAGTGCATTTGGAAGTGTGCCCAATAGCCTTACTGTGAAAGTTGCATTTAGAAGTGTCCCCAATAGCCTCACTGGGAAAGTTGCATTTAAAAGTATGCCCAATAGCCTCCATTGGAAGTGTATTTAGAAGTGTGCCCAATAGCCTCATTGTGAAAGTTGCATTTAGAAGTGTGCCCAATAGCCTCACTGTGAAAGTTGCATTTAGAAATGTGCCCAATAGCCTCACTGTGAAAGCTGCATTTAGAAATGTGCCCAATAGCCTCACTGTGAAAGTTGCATTCAGAAGTGTGCCCAATAGCCTGTCTGTGGAAGGCCACATTTAGAAGTGTGCTCAATAGCCTCACTGTGAAAGTTGCATTTAGAAGTGTGCCTAATAGCCTTACTGTGAAAGTTGCATTTAGAAGTGTGCCCAATAGCCTCAATTGAAAGTGCATTTAGAAGTGTGCCCAATAGCCTTACTGTGAAAGTTGCATTTAGAAATGTGCCCAATAGCCTCACTGTGAAAGCTGCATTTAGAAATGTGCCCAATAGCCTCACTGTGAAAGTTGCATTTAGAACTGTGCCCAATACCCTGTCAGTGGAAGGCCACATTTAGAAGTGTGCTCAATAGCCTCACTGTGAAAGTTGCATTTAGAAGTGTGCCTAATAGCCTTACTGTGAAAGTTGCATTTAGAAGTGTGCCCAATAGCCTCAATTGAAAGTGCATTTAGAAGTGTGCCCAATAGCCTTACTGTGAAAGTTGCATTTAGAAGTGTCCCCAATAGCCTCATTGTGAAAGTTGCATTTAAAAGTGTGCCCAATAGCCTCCATTGGAAGTGAATTTAGAAGTGTGCCCAATAGCCTCATTGTGAAAGTTGCATTTAGAAGTGTGCCCAATAGCCTCACTGTGAAAGTTGCATTTAGAAGTGTGCCCAATAGCCTCACTGTGAAAGTTGCATTTAGAAATGTGCCCAATAGCCTCACTGTGAAAGTTGCATTTAGAAGTGTGCCCAATAGCCTGTCTGTGGAAGGCCACATTTAGAAGTGTCCTCAATAGCCTCACTGTGAAAGTTGCATTTAAAAGTGTGCCCAATAGCTTCCATTGGAAGTGCATTTAGAAGTGTGCCCAATAGCCTCACTGTGAAAGTTGCATTTAGAGGTGTGCCCAATAGCCTCATAGGGAAAGTTGCATTTAGAAGTGTGCCCAAAAGCCTGTCTGTGGAAGTCCACATTTAGAAGTGTCCTCAATAGCCTCACTGTGAAGGTTTTATTTAGAAGCGTCCTCAATAGCCTCACTGTGAAGGTTGCATTTAAAAGTGTGCCCAATAGCCTCACAGTGAAAGTTGCATTTAGAAGTGTGCCCAATAGCCTCCATTGGAAGTGCATTTAGAAGTGTGCCCAATAGCCTCCCTTGAAAGTTACATCTAGAAGTATGCCCAAAGCCTCACTGTGAAAATTACATCTAGAAATTTGCCCAATAGCCTCACTGTGAAAATTACCTTTAGAAATGTGCCCAATAGCCTCACTGGGAAAGTTGCATTTAGAAGTGTGCCCAATAACCTTACTGTGAAAGTTACATCTAGAAGTGTGCCCAATAGCCTCACTGTGAAAGTTGCATTTAGAAGTGTGCCCAATAGCCTTACTATGAAAGTTACATCTAGAAGTGTCCCCAATAGCCTCACTGTGAAAATTACTTTTAAAAATGTGCCCAATAGCCTCACTTTGAAAGTTACATCTAGAAGTGTGCCCAATAGCCTCACTGTGAAAGTTGCATTTAGAACTGTGCCCAATACCCTGTCAGTGGAAGGCCACATTTAGAAGTGTGCTCAATAGCCTCACTGTGAAAGTTGCATTTAGAAGTGTGCCTAATAGCCTTACTGTGAAAGTTGCATTTAGAAGTGTGCCCAATAGCCTCAATTGAAAGTGCATTTGGAAGTGTGCCCAATAGCCTTACTGTGAAAGTTGCATTTAGAAGTGTCCCCAATAGCCTCACTGTGAAAGTTGCATTTAAAAGTGTGCCCAATAGCCTCCATTGGAAGTGTATTTAGAAGTGTGCCCAATAGCCTCATTGTGAAAGTTGCATTTAGAAGTGTGCCCAATAGCCTCACTGTGAAAGTTGCATTTAGAAATGTGCCCAATAGCCTCACTGTGAAAGCTGCATTTAGAAATGTGCCCAATAGCCTCACTGTGAATGTTGCATTTAGAAGTGTGCCCAATAGCCTGTCTGTGGAAGGCCACATTTAGAAGTGTCCTCAATAGCCTCACTGTGAAAGTTGCATTTAAAAGTGTGCCCAATAGCTTCCATTGGAAGTGCATTTAGAAGTGTGCCCAATAGCCTCACTGTGAAAGTTGCATTTAGAAGTGTGCCCAATAGCCTCACAGGGAAAGTTGCATTTAGAAGTGTGCCCAAAAGCCTGTCTGTGGAAGGCCACATTTAGAAGTGTCCTCAATAGCCTCACTGTGAAGGTTTTATTTAGAAGTGTCCTCAATAGCCTCACTGTGAAGGTTGCATTTAAAAGTGTGCCCAATAGCCTCACAGTGAAAGTTGCATTTAAAAGTGTGCCCAATAGCCTCCATTGGAAGTGCATTTAGAAGTGTGCCCAATAGCCTCCCTTGAAAGTTACATCTAGAAGTATGCCCAAAGCCTCACTGTGAAAATTACATCTAGAAGTTTGCCCAATAGCCTCACTGTGAAAGTTACATCTAGAAGTGTGCCCAATAGCCTCACTGTGAAAATTACTTTTAGAAATGTGCCCAATAGCCTCACTGTGAAAGTTCCATTTAGAAGTGTGCCCAATAGCCTGTCTGTGGAAGGCCACATTTAGAAGTGTCCTCAATAGCCTCACTGTGAAAGTTGCATTTAAAAGTGTGCCCAATAGCTTCCATTGGAAGTGCATTTAGAAGTGTGCCCAATAGCCTCACTGTGAAAGTTGCATTTAGAAGTGTGCCCAATAGCCTCACAGGGAAAGTTGCATTTAGAAGTGTGCCCAAAAGCCTGTCTGTGGAAGGCCACATTTAGAAGTGTCGTCAATAGCCTCACTGTGAAGGTTTTATTTAGAAGTGTCCTCAATAGCCTCACTGTGAAGGTTGCATTTAAAAGTGTGCCCAATAGCCTCACAGTGAAAGTTGCATTTAAAAGTGTGCCCAATAGCCTCCATTGGAACTGCATTTAGAAGTGTGCCCAATAGCCTCCCTTGAAAGTTACATCTAGAAGTATGCCCAAAGCCTCACTGTGAAAATTACATCTAGAAGTTTGCCCAATAGCCTCACTGTGAAAGTTACATCTAGAAGTGTGCCCAATAGCCTCACTGTGAAAATTACTTTTAGAAATGTGCCCAATAGCCTCACTGTGAAAGTTACATCTAGAAGTGTGCCCAATAGCCTCACTGTGAAAGTTGCATTCAGAAGTGTGCCCAATACCCTGTCAGTGGAAGGCCACATTTAGAGGTGTGCTCAATAGCCTCACTGTGAAAGTTGCATTTAGATGTGTGCCCAATAGCCTCCATTGGAAGTGCATTTAGAAGTGCGCCCAATAGCCTCACCGTGAAAGTTGCATTTAAAAGTGTGCCCGATAGCCTCCATTGGAAGTGCATTTAGAAGTCTGCCCAATAGCCTCACTGTAAAAGTTGCATTTAAAAGTGTGCCCAATAGCCTCCATTGAAAGTGCATTTAGAAGTGTGCCCAATAGCCTTACTGTAAAAGTTTTACTAAGAAGTGTCCTCAATAGCCTCACTGTGAAAGTTGCATTTAAAAGTGTACCCAATAGCCTCCATTGGAAGTGCATTTAGAAGTGTGCCCAATAGCCTCACTGTGAAAGTTGCATTTAGAAGTGTGCCCAATAGCCTCACAATGAAAGTTGCATTTAGAAGTGTGCCCAATAGCCTCACTGTGAAAATTACTTTTAAAAATGTGCCCAATAGCCTCATTGTGAAAGTTACATCTAGAAGTGTGCCCAATAGCCTCACTGTGAAAGTTGCATTTAGAACTGTGCCCAATACCCTGTCAGTGGAAGGCCACATTTAGAAGTGTGCTCAATAGCCTCACTGTGAAAGTTGCATTTAGAAGTGTGCCTAATAGCCTTACTGTGAAAGTTGCATTTAGAAGTGTACCCAATAGCCTCAATTGAAAGTGCATTTGGAAGTGTGCCCAATAGCCTTACTGTGAAAGTTGCATTTAGAAGTGTCCCCAACAGCCTCACTGTGAAAGTTGCATTTAAAAGTGTGCCCAATAGCCTCCATTGGAAGTGTATTTAGAAGTGTGCCCAATAGCCTCATTGTGAAAGTTGCATTTAGAAGTGTGCCCAATAGCCTCACTGTGAAAGTTGCATTTAGAAATGTGCCCAATAGCCTCACTGTGAAAGCTGCATTTAGAAATGTGCCCAATAGCCTCACTGTGAAAGTTGCATTTAGAAGTGTGCCCAATAGCCTGTCTGTGGAAGGCCACATTTAGAAGTGTCCTCAATAGCCTCACTGTGAAAGTTGCATTTAAAAGTGTGCCCAATAGCTTCCATTGGAAGTGCATTTAGAAGTGTGCCCAATAGCCTCACTGTGAAAGTTGCATTTAGAAATGTGCCCAATAGCCTCACTGTGAAAGCTGCATTTAGAAATGTGCCCAATAGCCTCACTGTGAAAGTTGCATTTAGAAGTGTGCCCAATAGCCTGTCTGTGGAAGGCCACATTTAGAAGTGTCCTCAATAGCCTCACTGTGAAAGTTGCATTTAAAAGTGTGCCCAATAGCTTCCATTGGAAGTGCATTTAGAAGTGTGCCCAATAGCCTCACTGTGAAAGTTGCATTCAGAAGTGTGCCCAATACCCTGTCAGTGGAAGGCCACATTTAGAGGTGTGCTCAATAGCCTCACTGTGAAAGTTGCATTTAGATGTGTGCCCAATAGCCTCCATTGGAAGTGCATTTAGAAGTGCGCCCAATAGCCTCACCGTGAAAGTTGCATTTAAAAGTGTGCCCAATAGCCTCCATTGGAAGTGCATTTAGAAGTCTGCCCAATAGCCTCACTGTAAAAGTTGCATTTAAAAGTGTGCCCAATAGCCTCCATTGAAAGTGCATTTAGAAGTGTGCCCAATAGCCTTACTGTAAAAGTTTTACTTAGAAGTGTCCTCAATAGCCTCACTGTGAAAGTTGCATTTAAAAGTGTACCCAATAGCCTCCATTGGAAGTGCATTTAGAAGTGTGCCCAATAGCCTCACTGTGAAAGTTGCATTTAGAAGTGTGCCCAATAGCCTCACAATGAAAGTTGCATTTAGAAGTGTGCCCAATAGCCTCACTGTGAAAATTACTTTTAAAAATGTGCCCAATAGCCTCACTGTGAAAGTTACATCTAGAAGTGTGCCCAATAGCCTCACTGTGAAAGTTGCATTTAGAACTGTGCCCAATACCCTGTCAGTGGAAGGCCACATTTAGAAGTGTGCTCAATAGCCTCACTGTGAAAGTTGCATTTAGAAGTGTGCCTAATAGCCTTACTGTGAAAGTTGCATTTAGAAGTGTGCCCAATAGCCTCAATTGAAAGTGCATTTGGAAGTGTGCCCAATAGCCTTACTGTGAAAGTTGCATTTAGAAGTGTCCCCAACAGCCTCACTGTGAAAGTTGCATTTAAAAGTGTGCCCAATAGCCTCCATTGGAAGTGTATTTAGAAGTGTGCCCAATAGCCTCATTGTGAAAGTTGCATTTAGAAGTGTGCCCAATAGCCTCACTGTGAAAGTTGCATTTAGAAATGTGCCCAATAGCCTCACTGTGAAAGCTGCATTTAGAAATGTGCCCAATAGCCTCACTGTGAAAGTTGCATTTAGAAGTGTGCCCAATAGCCTGTCTGTGGAAGGCCACATTTAGAAGTGTCCTCAATAGCCTCACTGTGAAAGTTGCATTTAAAAGTGTGCCCAATAGCTTCCATTGGAAGTGCATTTAGAAGTGTGCCCAATAGCCTCACTGTGAAAGTTGCATTTAGAAGTGTGCCCAATAACCTCACAGGGAAAGTTGCATTTAGAAGTGTGCCCAAAAGCCTGTCTGTGGAAGGCCACATTTAGAAGTGTCCTCAATAGCCTCACTGTGAAGGTTTTATTTAGAAGTGTCCTCAATAGCCTCACGGTGAAGGTTGCATTTAAAAGTGTGCCCAATAGCCTCACAGTGAAAGTTGCATTTAAAGGTGTGCCCAATAGCCTCCATTGGAAGTGCATTTAGAAGTGTGCCCAATAGCCTCCCTTGAAAGTTACATCTAGAAGTATGCCCAAAGCCTCACTGTGAAAATTACATCTAGAAGTTTGCCCAATAGCCTCACTGTGAAAGTTACATCTAGAAGTGTGCCCAATAGCCTCACTGTGAAAATTACTTTTAGAAATGTGCCCAATAGCCTCACTGTGAACGTTGCATTTAAAAGTGTGCCCAATAGCCTCACTGTGAAAGTTGCATTCAGAAGTGTGCCCAATACCCTGTCAGTGGAAGGCCACATTTAGAGGTGTGCTCAATAGCCTCACTGTGAAAGTTGCATTTAGATGTGTGCCCAATAGCCTCCATTGGAAGTGCATTTAGAAGTGCGCCCAATAGCCTCACCGTGAAAGTTGCATTTAAAAGTGTGCCCAATAGCCTCCATTGGAAGTGCATTTAGAAGTCTGCCCAATAGCCTCACTGTAAAAGTTGCATTTAAAAGTGTGCCCAATAGCCTCCATTGAAAGTGCATTTAGAAGTGTGCCCAATAGCCTTACTGTAAAAGTTTTACTTAGAAGTGTCCTCAATAGCCTCACTGTGAAAGTTGCATTTAAAAGTGTACCCAATAGCCTCCATTGGAAGTGCATTTAGAAGTGTGCCCAATAGCCTCACTGTGAAAGTTGCATTTAGAAGTGTGCCCAATAGCCTCACAATGAAAGTTGCATTTAGAAGTGTGCCCAATAGCCTGTCTGTGGAAGGCCACATTTAGAAGTGTCCTCAATAGCCTCACTGTGAAGGTTTTATTTAGAAGTGTCCTCAATAGCCTCCCTTGAAAGTTGCATCTAGAAGTATGCCCAATAGCCTCCCTTGAAAGTTGCATCTAGAAGTATGCCCAAAGCCTCACTGTGAAAGTTACATCTAGAAGTGTGCCCAATAGCCTCACTGTGAAAATTACCTTTAGAAATGTGCCCAATAGCCTCATTGTGAAAGTTACATCTAGAAGTGTGCCCAATAGCCTTACTGTGAAAATTACTTTTAGAAATGTGCCCAATAGCCTCACTGTGAAAGTTGCATTTAGAAGTGTGCCAATAGCCTTACTATGAAAGTTACATCTAGAAGTGTGCCCAATAGCCTCACTGTGAAAATTATTTTTAAAAATGTGCCCAATAGCCTCTCTGTGAAAGTTACATCTAGAAGTGTGCCCAATAGCCTCACTGTGAAAGTTGCATTTAGAAGTGTGCCCAATACCCTGTCAGTGGAAGGCCACATTTAGAAGTGTGCTCAATAGCCTCACTGTGAAAGTTGCATTTAGAAGTGTGCCTAATAGCCTTACTGTGAAAGTTGCATTTATAAGTGTGCCCAATAGCCTCCATCGAAAGTGCATTTAGAAGTGTGCCCAATAGCCTTACTATGAAAGTTACATCTAGAAGTGTGCCCAATAGCCTCACTGTGAAAATTACCTTTAGAAATGTGCCCAATAGCCTCACTGGGAAAGTTGCATTTAGAAGTGTGCCCAATAACCTTACTGTGAAAGTTACATCTAGAAGTGTGCCCAATAGCCTCACTGTGAAAGTTGCATTTAGAAGTGTGCCCAATAGCCTTACTATGAAAGTTACATCTAGAAGTGTCCCCAATAGCCTCACTGTGAAAATTACTTTTAAAAATGTGCCCAATAGCCTCACTTTGAAAGTTACATCTAGAAGTGTGCCCAATAGCCTCACTGTGAAAGTTGCATTTAGAACTGTGCCCAATACCCTGTCAGTGGAAGGCCACATTTAGAAGTGTGCTCAATAGCCTCACTGTGAAAGTTGCATTTAGAAGTGTGCCTAATAGCCTTACTGTGAAAGTTGCATTTAGAAGTGTGCCCAATAGCCTCAATTGAAAGTGCATTTGGAAGTGTGCCCAATAGCCTTACTGTGAAAGTTGCATTTAGAAGTGTCCCCAATAGCCTCACTGTGAAAGTTGCATTTAAAAGTGTGCCCAATAGCCTCCATTGGAAGTGTATTTAGAAGTGTGCCCAATAGCCTCATTGTGAAAGTTGCATTTAGAAGTGTGCCCAATAGCCTCACTGTGAAAGTTGCATTTAGAAATGTGCCCAATAGCCTCACTGTGAAAGCTGCATTTAGAAATGTGCCCAATAGCCTCACTGTGAATGTTGCATTTAGAAGTGTGCCCAATAGCCTGTCTGTGGAAGGCCACATTTAGAAGTGTCCTCAATAGCCTCACTGTGAAAGTTGCATTTAAAAGTGTGCCCAATAGCTTCCATTGGAAGTGCATTTAGAAGTGTGCCCAATAGCCTCACTGTGAAAGTTGCATTTAGAAGTGTGCCCAATAGCCTCACAGGGAAAGTTGCATTTAGAAGTGTGCCCAAAAGCCTGTCTGTGGAAGGCCACATTTAGAAGTGTCCTCAATAGCCTCACTGTGAAGGTTTTATTTAGAAGTGTCCTCAATAGCCTCACTGTGAAGGTTGCATTTAAAAGTGTGCCCAATAGCCTCACAGTGAAAGTTGCATTTAAAAGTGTGCCCAATAGCCTCCATTGGAAGTGCATTTAGAAGTGTGCCCAATAGCCTCCCTTGAAAGTTACATCTAGAAGTATGCCCAAAGCCTCACTGTGAAAATTACATCTAGAAGTTTGCCCAATAGCCTCACTGTGAAAGTTACATCTAGAAGTGTGCCCAATAGCCTCACTGTGAAAATTACTTTTAGAAATGTGCCCAATAGCCTCACTGTGAAAGTTGCATTTAGAAGTGTGCCCAATAGCCTGTCTGTGGAAGGCCACATTTAGAAGTGTCCTCAATAGCCTCACTGTGAAAGTTGCATTTAAAAGTGTGCCCAATAGCTTCCATTGGAAGTGCATTTAGAAGTGTGCCCAATAGCCTCACTGTGAAAGTTGCATTTAGAAGTGTGCCCAATAGCCTCACAGGGAAAGTTGCATTTAGAAGTGTGCCCAAAAGCCTGTCTGTGGAAGGCCACATTTAGAAGTGTCGTCAATAGCCTCACTGTGAAGGTTTTATTTAGAAGTGTCCTCAATAGCCTCACTGTGAAGGTTGCATTTAAAAGTGTGCCCAATAGCCTCACAGTGAAAGTTGCATTTAAAAGTGTGCCCAATAGCCTCCATTGGAACTGCATTTAGAAGTGTGCCCAATAGCCTCCCTTGAAAGTTACATCTAGAAGTATGCCCAAAGCCTCACTGTGAAAATTACATCTAGAAGTTTGCCCAATAGCCTCACTGTGAAAGTTACATCTAGAAGTGTGCCCAATAGCCTCACTGTGAAAATTACTTTTAGAAATGTGCCCAATAGCCTCACTGTGAAAGTTACATCTAGAAGTGTGCCCAATAGCCTCACTGTGAAAGTTGCATTCAGAAGTGTGCCCAATACCCTGTCAGTGGAAGGCCACATTTAGAGGTGTGCTCAATAGCCTCACTGTGAAAGTTGCATTTAGATGTGTGCCCAATAGCCTCCATTGGAAGTGCATTTAGAAGTGCGCCCAATAGCCTCACCGTGAAAGTTGCATTTAAAAGTGTGCCCGATAGCCTCCATTGGAAGTGCATTTAGAAGTCTGCCCAATAGCCTCACTGTAAAAGTTGCATTTAAAAGTGTGCCCAATAGCCTCCATTGAAAGTGCATTTAGAAGTGTGCCCAATAGCCTTACTGTAAAAGTTTTACTAAGAAGTGTCCTCAATAGCCTCACTGTGAAAGTTGCATTTAAAAGTGTACCCAATAGCCTCCATTGGAAGTGCATTTAGAAGTGTGCCCAATAGCCTCACTGTGAAAGTTGCATTTAGAAGTGTGCCCAATAGCCTCACAATGAAAGTTGCATTTAGAAGTGTGCCCAATAGCCTCACTGTGAAAATTACTTTTAAAAATGTGCCCAATAGCCTCATTGTGAAAGTTACATCTAGAAGTGTGCCCAATAGCCTCACTGTGAAAGTTGCATTTAGAACTGTGCCCAATACCCTGTCAGTGGAAGGCCACATTTAGAAGTGTGCTCAATAGCCTCACTGTGAAAGTTGCATTTAGAAGTGTGCCTAATAGCCTTACTGTGAAAGTTGCATTTAGAAGTGTACCCAATAGCCTCAATTGAAAGTGCATTTGGAAGTGTGCCCAATAGCCTTACTGTGAAAGTTGCATTTAGAAGTGTCCCCAACAGCCTCACTGTGAAAGTTGCATTTAAAAGTGTGCCCAATAGCCTCCATTGGAAGTGTATTTAGAAGTGTGCCCAATAGCCTCATTGTGAAAGTTGCATTTAGAAGTGTGCCCAATAGCCTCACTGTGAAAGTTGCATTTAGAAATGTGCCCAATAGCCTCACTGTGAAAGCTGCATTTAGAAATGTGCCCAATAGCCTCACTGTGAAAGTTGCATTTAGAAGTGTGCCCAATAGCCTGTCTGTGGAAGGCCACATTTAGAAGTGTCCTCAATAGCCTCACTGTGAAAGTTGCATTTAAAAGTGTGCCCAATAGCTTCCATTGGAAGTGCATTTAGAAGTGTGCCCAATAGCCTCACTGTGAAAGTTGCATTTAGAAATGTGCCCAATAGCCTCACTGTGAAAGCTGCATTTAGAAATGTGCCCAATAGCCTCACTGTGAAAGTTGCATTTAGAAGTGTGCCCAATAGCCTGTCTGTGGAAGGCCACATTTAGAAGTGTCCTCAATAGCCTCACTGTGAAAGTTGCATTTAAAAGTGTGCCCAATAGCTTCCATTGGAAGTGCATTTAGAAGTGTGCCCAATAGCCTCACTGTGAAAGTTGCATTCAGAAGTGTGCCCAATACCCTGTCAGTGGAAGGCCACATTTAGAGGTGTGCTCAATAGCCTCACTGTGAAAGTTGCATTTAGATGTGTGCCCAATAGCCTCCATTGGAAGTGCATTTAGAAGTGCGCCCAATAGCCTCACCGTGAAAGTTGCATTTAAAAGTGTGCCCAATAGCCTCCATTGGAAGTGCATTTAGAAGTCTGCCCAATAGCCTCACTGTAAAAGTTGCATTTAAAAGTGTGCCCAATAGCCTCCATTGAAAGTGCATTTAGAAGTGTGCCCAATAGCCTTACTGTAAAAGTTTTACTTAGAAGTGTCCTCAATAGCCTCACTGTGAAAGTTGCATTTAAAAGTGTACCCAATAGCCTCCATTGGAAGTGCATTTAGAAGTGTGCCCAATAGCCTCACTGTGAAAGTTGCATTTAGAAGTGTGCCCAATAGCCTCACAATGAAAGTTGCATTTAGAAGTGTGCCCAATAGCCTCACTGTGAAAATTACTTTTAAAAATGTGCCCAATAGCCTCACTGTGAAAGTTACATCTAGAAGTGTGCCCAATAGCCTCACTGTGAAAGTTGCATTTAGAACTGTGCCCAATACCCTGTCAGTGGAAGGCCACATTTAGAAGTGTGCTCAATAGCCTCACTGTGAAAGTTGCATTTAGAAGTGTGCCCAATAGCCTGTCTGTGGAAGGCCACATTTAGAAGTGTCCTCAATAGCCTCACTGTGAAGGTTTTATTTAGAAGTGTCCTCAATAGCCTCCCTTGAAAGTTGCATCTAGAAGTATGCCCAATAGCCTCCCTTGAAAGTTGCATCTAGAAGTGTGCCCAATAGCCTCACTGTGAAAATTATTTTTAAAAATGTGCCCAATAGCCTCTCTGTGAAAGTTACATCTAGAAGTGTGCCCAATAGCCTCACTGTGAAAGTTGCATTTAGAAGTGTGCCCAATACCCTGTCAGTGGAAGGCCACATTTAGAAGTGTGCTCAATAGCCTCACTGTGAAAGTTGCATTTAGAAGTGTGCCTAATAGCCTTACTGTGAAAGTTGCATTTATAAGTGTGCCCAATAGCCTCCATCGAAAGTGCATTTAGAAGTGTGCCCAATAGCCTTACTATGAAAGTTACATCTAGAAGTGTGCCCAATAGCCTCACTGTGAAAATTACTTTTAAAAATGTGCCCAATAGCCTCACTGTGAAAGTTACATCTAGAAGTGTGCCCAATAGCCTCGCTGTGAAAGTTGCATTTAGAACTGTGCCCAATACCCTGTCAGTGGAAGGCCACATTTAGAAGTGTGCTCAATAGCCTCACTGTGAAAGTTGCATTTAGAAGTGTGCCTAATAGCCTTACTGTGAAAGTTGCATTTAGAAGTGTGCCCAATAGCCTCAATTGAAAGTGCATTTAGAAGTGTGCCCAATAGCCTTACTGTGAAAGTTGCATTTAGAAGTGTCCCCAATAGCCTCACTGTGAAAGTTGCATTTAAAAGTGTGCCCAATAGCCTCCATTGGAAGTGAATTTAGAAGTGTGCCCAATAGCCTCATTGTGAAAGTTGCATTTAGAAGTGTGCCCAATAGCCTCACTGTGAAAGTTGCATTTAGAAGTGTGCCCAATATCCTCACTGTGAAAGTTGCATTTAGAAATGTGCTCAATAGCCTCACTGTGAAAGTTGCATTTAGAAGTGTGCCCAATAGCCTGTCTGTGGAAGGCCACATTTAGAAGTGTCCTCAATAGCCTCACTGTGAAAGTTGCATTTAAAAGTGTGCCCAATAGCTTCCATTGGAAGTGCATTTAGAAGTGTGCCCAATAGCCTCACAGGGAAAGTTGCATTTAGAAGTGTGCCCAATAGCCTCACAGGGAAAGTTGCATTTAGAAGTGTGCCCAAAAGCCTGTCTGTGGAAGTCCACATTTAGAAGTGTCCTCAATAGCCTCACTGTGAAGGTTTTATTTAGAAGCGTCCTCAATAGCCTCACTGTGAAGGTTGCATTTAAAAGTGTGCCCAATAGCCTCACAGTGAAAGTTGCATTTAGAAGTGTGCCCAATAGCCTCCATTGGAAGTGCATTTAGAAGTGTGCCCAATAGCCTCCCTTGAAAGTTACATCTAGAAGTATGCCCAAAGCCTCACTGTGAAAATTACATCTAGAAGTTTGCCCAATAGCCTCACTGTGAAAATTACCTTTAGAAATGTGCCCAATAGCCTCACTGGGAAAGTTGCATTTAGAAGTGTGCCCAATAACCTTACTGTGAAAGTTACATCTAGAAGTGTGCCCAATAGCCTCACTGTGAAAGTTGCATTTAGAAGTGTGCCCAATAGCCTTACTATGAAAGTTACACCTAGAAGTGTGCCCAATAGCCTCACTGTGAAAATTACTTTTAAAAATGTGCCCAATAGCCTCACTGTGAAAGTTACATCTAGAAGTGTGCCCAATAGCCTCACTGTGAAAGTTGCATTTAGAACTGTGCCCAATACCCTGTCAGTGGAAGGCCACATTTAGAAGTGTGCTCAATAGCCTCACTGTGAAAGTTGCATTTAGAAGTGTGCCTAATAGCCTTACTGTGAAAGTTGCATTTAGAAGTGTGCCCAATAGCCTCAATTGAAAGTGCATTTAGAAGTGTGCCCAATAGCCTTACTGTGAAAGTTGCATTTAGAAGTGTCCCCAATAGCCTCACTGTGAAAGTTGCATTTAAAAGTGTGCCCAATAGCCTCCATTGGAAGTGTATCTAGAAGTGTGCCCAATAGCCTCATTGTGAAAGTTGCATTTAGAAGTGTTCCCAATAGCCTCACTGTGAAAGTTGCATTTAGAAATGTGCCCAATAGCCTCACTGTGAAAGCTGCATTTAGAAATGTGCCCAATAGCCTCACTGTGAAAGTTGCATTTAGAAGTGTGCCCAATAGCCTGTCTGTGGAAGGCCACATTTAGAAGTGTCCTCAATAGCCTCACTGTGAAAGTTGCTTTCAAAAGTGTCCCCAATAGCTTCCATTGGAAGTGCATTTAGAAGTGTGCCCAATAGCCTCACTGTGAAAGTTGCATTTAGAAGTGTGCCCAATAGCCTCACAGGGAAAGTTGCATTTAGAAGTGTGCCCAAAAGCCTGTCTGTGGAAGGCCACATTTAGAAGTGTCCTCAATAGCCTCACTGTGAAGGTTTTATTTAGAAGTGTCCTCAATAGCCTCACTGTGAAGGTTGCATTTAAAAGTGTGCCCAATAGCCTCACAGTGAAAGTTGCATTTAAAAGTGTGCCCAATAGCCTCCATTGGAAGTGCATTTAGAAGTGTGCCCAATAGCCTCCCTTGAAAGTTACATCTAGAAGTATGCCCAAAGCCTCACTGTGAAAATTACATCTAGAAGTTTGCCCAATAGCCTCACTGTGAAAGTTACATCTAGAAGTGTGCCCAATAGCCTCACTGTGAAAATTACTTTTAGAAATGTGCCCAATAGCCTCACTGTGAAAGTTGCATTTAGAAGTGTGCCCAATAGCCTGTCTGTGGAAGGCCACATTTAGAAGTGTCCTCAATAGCCTCACTGTGAAAGTTGCATTTAAAAGTGTGCCCAATAGCTTCCATTGGAAGTGCATTTAGAAGTGTGCCCAATAGCCTCACTGTGAAAGTTGCATTTAGAAGTGTGCCCAATAGCCTCACAGGGAAAGTTGCATTTAGAAGTGTGCCCAAAAGCCTGTCTGTGGAAGTCCACATTTAGAAGTGTCCTCAATAGCCTCACTGTGAAGGTTTTATTTAGAAGCGTCCTCAATAGCCTCACTGTGAAGGTTGCATTTAAAAGTGTGCCCAATAGCCTCACAGTGAAAGTTGCATTTAGAAGTGTGCCCAATAGCCTCCATTGGAAGTGCATTTAGAAGTGTGCCCAATAGCCTCCCTTGAAAGTTACATCTAGAAGTATGCCCAAAGCCTCACTGTGAAAATTACATCTAGAAGTTTGCCCAATAGCCTCACTGTGAAAATTACCTTTAGAAATGTGCCCAATAGCCTCACTGGGAAAGTTGCATTTAGAAGTGTGCCCAATAACCTTACTGTGAAAGTTACATCTAGAAGTGTGCCCAATAGCCTCACTGTGAAAGTTGCATTTAGAAGTGTGCCCAATAGCCTTACTATGAAAGTTACACCTAGAAGTGTGCCCAATAGCCTCACTGTGAAAATTACTTTTAAAAATGTGCCCAATAGCCTCACTGTGAAAGTTACATCTAGAAGTGTGCCCAATAGCCTCACTGTGAAAGTTGCATTTAGAACTGTGCCCAATACCCTGTCAGTGGAAGGCCACATTTAGAAGTGTGCTCAATAGCCTCACTGTGAAAGTTGCATTTAGAAGTGTGCCTAATAGCCTTACTGTGAAAGTTGCATTTAGAAGTGTGCCCAATAGCCTCAATTGAAAGTGCATTTAGAAGTGTGCCCAATAGCCTTACTGTGAAAGTTGCATTTAGAAGTGTCCCCAATAGCCTCACTGTGAAAGTTGCATTTAAAAGTGTGCCCAATAGCCTCCATTGGAAGTGTATCTAGAAGTGTGCCCAATAGCCTCATTGTGAAAGTTGCATTTAGAAGTGTGCCCAATAGCCTCACTGTGAAAGTTGCATTTAGAAATGTGCCCAATAGCCTCACTGTGAAAGCTGCATTTAGAAATGTGCTCAATAGCCTCACTGTGAAAGTTGCATTTAGAAGTGTGCCCAATAGCCTGTCTGTGGAAGGCCACATTTAGAAGTGTCCTCAATAGCCTCACTGTGAAAGTTGCTTTCAAAAGTGTCCCCAATAGCTTCCATTGGAAGTGCATTTAGAAGTGTGCCCAATAGCCTCACTGTGAAAGTTGCATTTAGAAGTGTGCCCAATAGCCTCACAGGGAAAGTTGCATTTAGAAGTGTGCCCAAAAGCCTGTCTGTGGAAGGCCACATTTAGAAGTGTCCTCAATAGCCTCACTGTGAAGGTTTTATTTAGAAGTGTCCTCAATAGCCTCACTGTGAAGGTTGCATTTAAAAGTGTGCCCAATAGCCTCACAGTGAAAGTTGCATTTAAAAGTGTGCCCAATAGCCTCCATTGGAAGTGCATTTAGAAGTGTGCCCAATAGCCTCCCTTGAAAGTTACATCTAGAAGTATGCCCAAAGCCTCACTGTGAAAATTACATCTAGAAGTTTGCCCAATAGCCTCACTGTGAAAGTTACATCTAGAAGTGTGCCCAATAGCCTCACTGTGAAAATTACTTTTAGAAATGTGCCCAATAGCCTCACTGTGAAAGTTGCATTTAGAAGTGTGCCCAATAGCCTGTCTGTGGAAGGCCACATTTAGAAGTGTCCTCAATAGCCTCACTGTGAAAGTTGCATTTAAAAGTGTGCCCAATAGCTTCCATTGGAAGTGCATTTAGAAGTGTGCCCAATAGCCTCACTGTGAAAGTTGCATTTAGAAGTGTGCCCAATAGCCTCACAGGGAAAGTTGCATTTAGAAGTGTGCCCAAAAGCCTGTCTGTGGAAGGCCACATTTAGAAGTGTCCTTAATAGCCTCACTGTGAAGGTTTTATTTAGAAGTGTCCTCAATAGCCTCACTGTGAAGGTTGCATTTAAAAGTGTGCCCAATAGCCTCACAGTGAAAGTTGCATTTAAAAGTGTGCCCAATAGCCTCCATTGGAAGTGCATTTAGAAGTGTGCCCAATAGCCTCCCTTGAAAGTTACATCTAGAAGTATGCCCAAAGCCTCACTGTGAAAATTACATCTAGAAGTTTGCCCAATAGCCTCACTGTGAAAATTACCTTTAGAAATGTGCCCAATAGCCTCACTGGGAAAGTTGCATTTAGAAGTGTGCCCAATAACCTTACTGTGAAAGTTACATCTAGAAGTGTGCCCAATAGCCTCACTGTGAAAGTTGCATTTAGAAGTGTGCCCAATAGCCTTACTATGAAAGTTACACCTAGAAGTGTGCCCAATAGCCTCACTGTGAAAATTACTTTTAAAAATGTGCCCAATAGCCTCACTGTGAAAGTTACATCTAGAAGTGTGCCCAATAGCCTCACTGTGAAAGTTGCATTTAGAACTGTGCCCAATACCCTGTCAGTGGAAGGCCACATTTAGAAGTGTGCTCAATAGCCTCACTGTGAAAGTTGCATTTAGAAGTGTGCCTAATAGCCTTACTGTGAAAGTTGCATTTAGAAGTGTGCCCAATAGCCTCAATTGAAAGTGCATTTAGAAGTGTGCCCAATAGCCTTACTGTGAAAGTTGCATTTAGAAGTGTCCCCAATAGCCTCACTGTGAAAGTTGCATTTAAAAGTGTGCCCAATAGCCTCCATTGGAAGTGTATCTAGAAGTGTGCCCAATAGCCTCATTGTGAAAGTTGCATTTAGAAGTGTGCCCAATAGCCTCACTGTGAAAGTTGCATTTAGAAATGTGCCCAATAGCCTCACTGTGAAAGCTGCATTTAGAAATGTGCTCAATAGCCTCACTGTGAAAGTTGCATTTAGAAGTGTGCCCAATAGCCTGTCTGTGGAAGGCCACATTTAGAAGTGTCCTCAATAGCCTCACTGTGAAAGTTGCTTTCAAAAGTGTCCCCAATAGCTTCCATTGGAAGTGCATTTAGAAGTGTGCCCAATAGCCTCACTGTGAAAGTTGCATTTAGAAGTGTGCCCAATAGCCTCACAGGGAAAGTTGCATTTAGAAGTGTGCCCAAAAGCCTGTCTGTGGAAGGCCACATTTAGAAGTGTCCTCAATAGCCTCACTGTGAAGGTTTTATTTAGAAGTGTCCTCAATAGCCTCACTGTGAAGGTTGCATTTAAAAGTGTGCCCAATAGCCTCACAGTGAAAGTTGCATTTAAAAGTGTGCCCAATAGCCTCCATTGGAAGTGCATTTAGAAGTGTGCCCAATAGCCTCCCTTGAAAGTTACATCTAGAAGTATGCCCAAAGCCTCACTGTGAAAATTACATCTAGAAGTTTGCCCAATAGCCTCACTGTGAAAGTTACATCTAGAAGTGTGCCCAATAGCCTCACTGTGAAAATTACTTTTAGAAATGTGCCCAATAGCCTCACTGTGAAAGTTGCATTTAGAAGTGTGCCCAATAGCCTGTCTGTGGAAGGCCACATTTAGAAGTGTCCTCAATAGCCTCACTGTGAAAGTTGCATTTAAAAGTGTGCCCAATAGCTTCCATTGGAAGTGCATTTAGAAGTGTGCCCAATAGCCTCACTGTGAAAGTTGCATTTAGAAGTGTGCCCAATAGCCTCACAGGGAAAGTTGCATTTAGAAGTGTGCCCAAAAGCCTGTCTGTGGAAGGCCACATTTAGAAGTGTCCTTAATAGCCTCACTGTGAAGGTTTTATTTAGAAGTGTCCTCAATAGCCTCACTGTGAAGGTTGCATTTAAAAGTGTGCCCAATAGCCTCACAGTGAAAGTTGCATTTAAAAGTGTGCCCAATAGCCTCCATTGGAAGTGCATTTAGAAGTGTGCCCAATAGCCTCCCTTGAAAGTTACATCTAGAAGTATGCCCAAAGCCTCACTGTGAAAATTACATCTAGAAGTTTGCCCAATAGCCTCACTGTGAAAGTTACATCTAGAAGTGTGCCCAATAGCCTCACTGTGAAAATTACTTTTAGAAATGTGCCCAATAGCCTCACTGTGAAAGTTACATCTAGAAGTGTGCCCAATAGCCTCACTGTGAAAGTTGCATTCAGAAGTGTGCCCAATACCCTGTCAGTGGAAGGCCACATTTAGAGGTGTGCTCAATAGCCTCACTGTGAAAGTTGCATTTAGATGTGTGCCCAATAGCCTCCATTGGAAGTGCATTTAGAAGTGCGCCCAATAGCCTCACCGTGAAAGTTGCATTTAAAAGTGTGCCCAATAGCCTCCATTGGAAGTGCATTTAGAAGTCTGCCCAATAGCCTCACTGTAAAAGTTGCATTTAAAAGTGTGCCCAATAGCCTCCATTGAAAGTGCATTTAGAAGTGTGCCCAATAGCCTTACTGTAAAAGTTTTACTTAGAAGTGTCCTCAATAGCCTCACTGTGAAAGTTGCATTTAAAAGTGTACCCAATAGCCTCCACTGGAAGTGCATTTAGAAGTGTGCCCAATAGCCTCACTGTGAAAGTTGCATTTAGAAGTGTGCCCAATAGCCTCACAATGAAAGTTGCATTTAGAAGTGTGCCCAATAGCCTCACTGTGAAAATTACTTTTAAAAATGTGACCAATAGCCTCACTGTGAAAGTTACATCTAGAAGTGTGCCCAATAGCCTCACTGTGAAAGTTGCATTTAGAACTGTGCCCAATACCCTGTCAGTGGAAGGCCACATTTAGAAGTGTGCTCAATAGCCTCACTGTGAAAGTTGCATTTAGAAGTGTGCCTAATAGCCTTACTGTGAAAGTTGCATTTAGAAGTGTGCCCAATAGCCTCAATTGAAAGTGCATTTGGAAGTGTGCCCAATAGCCCTACTGTGAAAGTTGCATTTAGAAGTGTCCCCAACAGCCTCACTGTGAAAGTTGCATTTAAAAGTGTGCCCAATAGCCTCCATTGGAAGTGTATTTAGAAGTGTGCCCAATAGCCTCATTGTGAAAGTTGCATTTAGAAGTGTGCCCAATAGCCTCACTGTGAAAGTTGCATTTAGAAATGTGCCCAATAGCCTCACTGTGAAAGCTGCATTTAGAAATGTGCCCAATAGCCTCACTGTGAAAGTTGCATTTAGAAGTGTGCCCAATAGCCTGTCCGTGGAAGGCCACATTTAGAAGTGTCCTCAATAGCCTCACTGTGAAAGTTGCATTTAAAAGTGTGCCCAATACCTTCCATTGGAAGTGCATTTAGAAGTGTGCCCAATAGCCTCACTGTGAAAGTTGCATTTAGAAGTGAGCCCAATAGCCTCACAGGGAAAGTTGCATTTAGAAGTGTGCCCAAAAGCCTGTCTGTGGAAGGCCACATTTAGAAGTGTCCTCAATAGCCTCACTGTGAAGGTTTTATTTAGAAGTGTCCTCAATAGCCACACTGTGAAGGTTGCATTTAAAAGTGTGCCCAATAGCCTCACAGTGAAAGTTGCATTTAAAAGTGTGCCCAATAGCCTCCATTGGAAGTGCATTTAGAAGTGTGCCCAATAGCCTCCCTTGAAAGTTACATCTAGAAGTATGCCCAAAGCCTCACTGTGAAAATTACATCTAGAAGTTTGCCCAATAGCCTCACTGTGAAAGTTACATCTAGAAGTGTGCCCAATAGCCTCACTGTGAAAATTACTTTTAGAAATGTGCCCAATAGCCTCACTGTGAACGTTGCATTTAAAAGTGTGCCCAATAGCTTCCATTGGAAGTGCATTTAGAAGTGTGCCCAATAGCCTCACTGTGAAAGTTGCATTTAGAAGTGTGCCCAATAGCCTCACAGGGAAAGTTGCATTTAGAAGTGTGCCCAAAAGCCTGTCTGTGGAAGGCCACATTTAGAAGTGTCCTCAATAGCCTCACTGTGAAGGTTTTACTTAGAAGTGTCCTCAATAGCCTCACTGTGAAGGTTGCATTTAAAAGTGTGCCCAATAGCCTCACAGTGAAAGTTGCATTTAAAAGTGTGCCCAATAGCCTCCATTGGAACTGCATTTAGAAGTGTGCCCAATAGCCTCCCTTGAAAGTTACATCTAGAAGTATGCCCAAAGCCTCACTGTGAAAATTACATCTAGAAGTTTGCCCAATAGCCTCACTGTGAAAGTTACATCTAGAAGTGTGCCCAATAGCCTCACTGTGAAAATTACTTTTAGAAATGTGCCCAATAGCCTCACTGTGAAAGTTACATCTAGAAGTGTGCCCAATAGCCTCACTGTGAAAGTTGCATTCAGAAGTGTGCCCAATACCCTGTCAGTGGAAGGCCACATTTAGAGGTGTGCTCAATAGCCTCACTGTGAAAGTTGCATTTAGATGTGTGCCCAATAGCCTCCATTGGAAGTGCATTTAGAAGTGCGCCCAATAGCCTCACCGTGAAAGTTGCATTTAAAAGTGTGCCCAATAGCCTCCATTGGAAGTGCATTTAGAAGTCTGCCCAATAGCCTCACTGTAAAAGTTGCATTTAAAAGTGTGCCCAATAGCCTCCATTGAAAGTGCATTTAGAAGTGTGCCCAATAGCCTTACTGTAAAAGTTTTACTTAGAAGTGTCCTCAATAGCCTCACTGTGAAAGTTGCATTTAAAAGTGTACCCAATAGCCTCCATTGGAAGTGCATTTAGAAGTGTGCCCAATAGCCTCACTGTGAAAGTTGCATTTAGAAGTGTGCCCAATAGCCTCACAATGAAAGTTGCATTTAGAAGTGTGCCCAATAGCCTGTCTGTGGAAGGCCACATTTAGAAGTGTCCTCAATAGCCTCACTGTGAAGGTTTTATTTAGAAGTGTCCTCAATAGCCTCCCTTGAAAGTTGCATCTAGAAGTATGCCCAATAGCCTCCCTTGAAAGTTGCATCTAGAAGTATGCCCAAAGCCTCACTGTGAAAGTTACATCTAGAAGTGTGCCCAATAGCCTCACTGTGAAAATTACCTTTAGAAATGTGCCCAATAGCCTCATTGTGAAAGTTACATCTAGAAGTGTGCCCAATAGCCTTACTGTGAAAATTACTTTTAGAAATGTGCCCAATAGCCTCACTGTGAAAGTTGCATTTAGAAGTGTGCCAATAGCCTTACTATGAAAGTTACATCTAGAAGTGTGCCCAATAGCCTCACTGTGAAAATTATTTTTAAAAATGTGCCCAATAGCCTCTCTGTGAAAGTTACATCTAGAAGTGTGCCCAATAGCCTCACTGTGAAAGTTGCATTTAGAAGTGTGCCCAATACCCTGTCAGTGGAAGGCCACATTTAGAAGTGTGCTCAATAGCCTCACTGTGAAAGTTGCATTTAGAAGTGTGCCTAATAGCCTTACTGTGAAAGTTGCATTTATAAGTGTGCCCAATAGCCTCCATCGAAAGTGCATTTAGAAGTGTGCCCAATAGCCTTACTATGAAAGTTACATCTAGAAGTGTGCCCAATAGCCTCACTGTGAAAATTACTTTTAAAAATGTGCCCAATAGCCTCACTGTGAAAGTTACATCTAGAAGTGTGCCCAATAGCCTCGCTGTGAAAGTTGCATTTAGAACTGTGCCCAATACCCTGTCAGTGGAAGGCCACATTTAGAAGTGTGCTCAATAGCCTCACTGTGAAAGTTGCATTTAGAAGTGTGCCTAATAGCCTTACTGTGAAAGTTGCATTTAGAAGTGTGCCCAATAGCCTCAATTGAAAGTGCATTTAGAAGTGTGCCCAATAGCCTTACTGTGAAAGTTGCATTTAGAAGTGTCCCCAATAGCCTCACTGTGAAAGTTGCATTTAAAAGTGTGCCCAATAGCCTCCATTGGAAGTGAATTTAGAAGTGTGCCCAATAGCCTCATTGTGAAAGTTGCATTTAGAAGTGTGCCCAATAGCCTCACTGTGAAAGTTGCATTTAGAAGTGTGCCCAATATCCTCACTGTGAAAGTTGCATTTAGAAATGTGCCCAATAGCCTCACTGTGAAAGTTGCATTTAGAAGTGTGCCCAATAGCCTGTCTGTGGAAGGCCACATTTAGAAGTGTCCTCAATAGCCTCACTGTGAAAGTTGCATTTAAAAGTGTGCCCAATAGCTTCCATTGGAAGTGCATTTAGAAGTGTGCCCAATAGCCTCACTGTGAAAGTTGCATTTAGAAGTGTGCCCAATAGCCTCACAGGGAAAGTTGCATTTAGAAGTGTGCCCAAAAGCCTGTCTGTGGAAGTCCACATTTAGAAGTGTCCTCAATAGCCTCACTGTGAAGGTTTTATTTAGAAGCGTCCTCAATAGCCTCACTGTGAAGGTTGCATTTAAAAGTGTGCCCAATAGCCTCACAGTGAAAGTTGCATTTAGAAGTGTGCCCAATAGCCTCCATTGGAAGTGCATTTAGAAGTGTGCCCAATAGCCTCCCTTGAAAGTTACATCTAGAAGTATGCCCAAAGCCTCACTGTGAAAATTACATCTAGAAGTTTGCCCAATAGCCTCACTGTGAAAATTACCTTTAGAAATGTGCCCAATAGCCTCACTGGGAAAGTTGCATTTAGAAGTGTGCCCAATAACCTTACTGTGAAAGTTACATCTAGAAGTGTGCCCAATAGCCTCACTGTGAAAGTTGCATTTAGAAGTGTGCCCAATAGCCTTACTATGAAAGTTACACCTAGAAGTGTGCCCAATAGCCTCACTGTGAAAATTACTTTTAAAAATGTGCCCAATAGCCTCACTGTGAAAGTTACATCTAGAAGTGTGCCCAATAGCCTCACTGTGAAAGTTGCATTTAGAACTGTGCCCAATACCCTGTCAGTGGAAGGCCACATTTAGAAGTGTGCTCAATAGCCTCACTGTGAAAGTTGCATTTAGAAGTGTGCCTAATAGCCTTACTGTGAAAGTTGCAATTAGAGGTGTGCCCAATAGCCTCAATTGAAAGTGCATTTAGAAGTGTGCCCAATAGCCTTACTGTGAAAGTTGCATTTAGAAGTGTCCCCAATAGCCTCACTGTGAAAGTTGCATTTAAAAGTGTGCCCAATAGCCTCCATTGGAAGTGTATCTAGAAGTGTGCCCAATAGCCTCATTGTGAAAGTTGCATTTAGAAGTGTGCCCAATAGCCTCACTGTGAAAGTTGCATTTAGAAATGTGCCCAATAGCCTCACTGTGAAAGCTGCATTTAGAAATGTGCCCAATAGCCTCACTGTGAAAGTTGCATTTAGAAGTGTGCCCAATAGCCTGTCTGTGGAAGGCCACATTTAGAAGTGTCCTCAATAGCCTCACTGTGAAAGTTGCTTTCAAAAGTGTCCCCAATAGCTTCCATTGGAAGTGCATTTAGAAGTGTGCCCAATAGCCTCACTGTGAAAGTTGCATTTAGAAGTGTGCCCAATAGCCTCACAGGGAAAGTTGCATTTAGAAGTGTGCCCAAAAGCCTGTCTGTGGAAGGCCACATTTAGAAGTGTCCTCAATAGCCTCACTGTGAAGGTTTTATTTAGAAGTGTCCTCAATAGCCTCACTGTGAAGGTTGCATTTAAAAGTGTGCCCAATAGCCTCACAGTGAAAGTTGCATTTAAAAGTGTGCCCTATAGCCTCCATTGGAAGTGCATTTAGAAGTGTGCCCAATAGCCTCCCTTGAAAGTTACATCTAGAAGTATGCCCAAAGCCTCACTGTGAAAATTACATCTAGAAGTTTGCCCAATAGCCTCACTGTGAAAGTTACATCTAGAAGTGTGCCCAATAGCCTCACTGTGAAAATTACTTTTAGAAATGTGCCCAATAGCCTCACTGTGAAAGTTGCATTTAGAAGTGTGCCCAATAGCCTGTCTGTGGAAGGCCACATTTAGAAGTGTCCTCAATAGCCTCACTGTGAAAGTTGCATTTAAAAGTGTGCCCAATAGCTTCCATTGGAAGTGCATTTAGAAGTGTGCCCAATAGCCTCACTGTGAAAGTTGCATTTAGAAGTGTGCCCAATAGCCTCACAGGGAAAGTTGCATTTAGAAGTGTGCCCAAAAGCCTGTCTGTGGAAGTCCACATTTAGAAGTGTCCTCAATAGCCTCACTGTGAAGGTTTTATTTAGAAGCGTCCTCAATAGCCTCACTGTGAAGGTTGCATTTAAAAGTGTGCCCAATAGCCTCACAGTGAAAGTTGCATTTAGAAGTGTGCCCAATAGCCTCCATTGGAAGTGCATTTAGAAGTGTGCCCAATAGCCTCCCTTGAAAGTTACATCTAGAAGTATGCCCAAAGCCTCACTGTGAAAATTACATCTAGAAGTTTGCCCAATAGCCTCACTGTGAAAATTACCTTTAGAAATGTGCCCAATAGCCTCACTGGGAAAGTTGCATTTAGAAGTGTGCCCAATAACCTTACTGTGAAAGTTACATCTAGAAGTGTGCCCAATAGCCTCACTGTGAAAGTTGCATTTAGAAGTGTGCCCAATAGCCTTACTATGAAAGTTACACCTAGAAGTGTGCCCAATAGCCTCACTGTGAAAATTACTTTTAAAAATGTGCCCAATAGCCTCACTGTGAAAGTTACATCTAGAAGTGTGCCCAATAGCCTCACTGTGAAAGTTGCATTTAGAACTGTGCCCAATACCCTGTCAGTGGAAGGCCACATTTAGAAGTGTGCTCAATAGCCTCACTGTGAAAGTTGCATTTAGAAGTGTGCCTAATAGCCTTACTGTGAAAGTTGCATTTAGAAGTGTGCCCAATAGCCTCAATTGAAAGTGCATTTAGAAGTGTGCCCAATAGCCTTACTGTGAAAGTTGCATTTAGAAGTGTCCCCAATAGCCTCACTGTGAAAGTTGCATTTAAAAGTGTGCCCAATAGCCTCCATTGGAAGTGTATCTAGAAGTGTGCCCAATAGCCTCATTGTGAAAGTTGCATTTAGAAGTGTGCCCAATAGCCTCACTGTGAAAGTTGCATTTAGAAATGTGCCCAATAGCCTCACTGTGAAAGCTGCATTTAGAAATGTGCTAAATAGCCTCACTGTGAAAGTTGCATTTAAAAGTGTGCCCAATAGCTTCCATTGGAAGTGCATTTAGAAGTGTGCCCAATAGCCTCACTGTGAAAGTTGCATTTAGAAGTGTGCCCAATAGCCTCACAGGGAAAGTTGCATTTAGAAGTGTGCCCAAAAGCCTGTCTGTGGAAGTCCACATTTAGAAGTGTCCTCAATAGCCTCACTGTGAAGGTTTTATTTAGAAGCGTCCTCAATAGCCTCACTGTGAAGGTTGCATTTAAAAGTGTGCCCAATAGCCTCACAGTGAAAGTTGCATTTAGAAGTGTGCCCAATAGCCTCCATTGGAAGTGCATTTAGAAGTGTGCCCAATAGCCTCCCTTGAAAGTTACATCTAGAAGTATGCCCAAAGCCTCACTGTGAAAATTACATCTAGAAGTTTGCCCAATAGCCTCACTGTGAAAATTACCTTTAGAAATGTGCCCAATAGCCTCACTGGGAAAGTTGCATTTAGAAGTGTGCCCAATAACCTTACTGTGAAAGTTACATCTAGAAGTGTGCCCAATAGCCTCACTGTGAAAGTTGCATTTAGAAGTGTGCCCAATAGCCTTACTATGAAAGTTACACCTAGAAGTGTGCCCAATAGCCTCACTGTGAAAATTACTTTTAAAAATGTGCCCAATAGCCTCACTGTGAAAGTTACATCTAGAAGTGTGCCCAATAGCCTCACTGTGAAAGTTGCATTTAGAACTGTGCCCAATACCCTGTCAGTGGAAGGCCACATTTAGAAGTGTGCTCAATAGCCTCACTGTGAAAGTTGCATTTAGAAGTGTGCCTAATAGCCTTACTGTGAAAGTTGCATTTAGAAGTGTGGCCAATAGCCTCAATTGAAAGTGCATTTAGAAGTGTGCCCAATAGCCTTACTGTGAAAGTTGCATTTAGAAGTGTCCCCAATAGCCTCACTGTGAAAGTTGCATTTAAAAGTGTGCCCAATAGCCTCCATTGGAAGTGTATCTAGAAGTGTGCCCAATAGCCTCATTGTGAAAGTTGCATTTAGAAGTGTGCCCAATAGCCTCACTGTGAAAGTTGCATTTAGAAATGTGCTCAATAGCCTCACTGTGAAAGTTGCATTTAGAAGTGTGCCCAATAGCCTGTCTGTGGAAGGCCACATTTAGAAGTGTCCTCAATAGCCTCACTGTGAAAGTTGCTTTCAAAAGTGTCCCCAATAGCTTCCATTGGAAGTGCATTTAGAAGTGTGCCCAATAGCCTCACTGTGAAAGTTGCATTTAGAAGTGTGCCCAATAGCCTCACAGGGAAAGTTGCATTTAGAAGTGTGCCCAAAAGCCTGTCTGTGGAAGGCCACATTTAGAAGTGTCCTCAATAGCCTCACTGTGAAGGTTTTATTTAGAAGTGTCCTCAATAGCCTCACTGTGAAGGTTGCATTTAAAAGTGTGCCCAATAGCCTCACAGTGAAAGTTGCATTTAAAAGTGTGCCCAATAGCCTCCATTGGAAGTGCATTTAGAAGTGTGCCCAATAGCCTCCCTTGAAAGTTACATCTAGAAGTATGCCCAAAGCCTCACTGTGAAAATTACATCTAGAAGTTTGCCCAATAGCCTCACTGTGAAAGTTACATCTAGAAGTGTGCCCAATAGCCTCACTGTGAAAATTACTTTTAGAAATGTGCCCAATAGCCTCACTGTGAAAGTTGCATTTAGAAGTGTGCCCAATAGCCTGTCTGTGGAAGGCCACATTTAGAAGTGTCCTCAATAGCCTCACTGTGAAAGTTGCATTTAAAAGTGTGCCCAATAGCTTCCATTGGAAGTGCATTTAGAAGTGTGCCCAATAGCCTCACTGTGAAAGTTGCATTTAGAAGTGTGCCCAATAGCCTCACAGGGAAAGTTGCATTTAGAAGTGTGCCCAAAAGCCTGTCTGTGGAAGGCCACATTTAGAAGTGTCCTCAATAGCCTCACTGTGAAGGTTTTATTTAGAAGTGTCCTCAATAGCCTCACTGTGAAGGTTGCATTTAAAAGTGTGCCCAATAGCCTCACAGTGAAAGTTGCATTTAAAAGTGTGCCCAATAGCCTCCATTGGAAGTGCATTTAGAAGTGTGCCCAATAGCCTCCCTTGAAAGTTACATCTAGAAGTATGCCCAAAGCCTCACTGTGAAAATTACATCTAGAAGTTTGCCCAATAGCCTCACTGTTAAAGTTACATCTAGAAGTGTGCCCAATAGCCTCACTGTGAAAGTTGCATTCAGAAGTGTGCCCAATACCCTGTCAGTGGAAGGCCACATTTAGAGGTGTGCTCAATAGCCTCACTGTGAAAGTTGCATTTAGATGTGTGCCCAATAGCCTTCATTGGAAGTGCATTTAGAAGTGCGCCTAATAGCCTCACTGTGAAAGTTGCATTTAAAAGTGTGCCCAATAGCCTCCATTGGAAGTGCATTTAGAAGTCTGCCCAATAGCCTTACTGTAAAAGTTTTACTTAGAAGTGTCCTCAATAGCCTCACTGTGAAAGTTGCATTTAAAAGTGTACCCAATAGCCTCCATTGGAAGTGCATTTAGAAGTGTGCCCAATAGCCTCACTGTGAAAGTTGCATTTAGAAGTGTGCCCAATAGCCTCACAATGAAAGTTGCATTTAGAAGTGTGCCCAATAGCCTCACTGTGAAAGTTGCATTTAGAAATGTGCCCAATAGCCTCACTGTGAAAGTTGCATTTAGAAGTGTGCCCAATAGCCTGTCTGTGGAAGGCCACATTTAGAAGTGTCCTCAATAGCCTCACTGTGAAAGTTGCATTTAAAAGTGTGCCCAATACCTTCCATTGGAAGTGCATTTAGAAGTGTGCCCAATAGCCTCATTGTGAAAGTTGCATTTAGAAGTGTGCCCAATAGCCTCATAGGGAAAGTTGCATTTAGAAGTGTGCCCAAAAGCCTGTCTGTGGAAGTCCACATTTAGAAGTGTCCTCAATAGCCTCACTGTGAAGGTTTTATTTAGAAGCGTCCTCAATAGCCTCACTGTGAAGGTTGCATTTAAAAGTGTGCCCAATAGCCTCACAGTGAAAGTTGCATTTAGAAGTGTGCCCAATAGCCTCCATTGGAAGTGCATTTAGAAGTGTGCCCAATAGCCTCCCTTGAAAGTTACATCTAGAAGTATGCCCAAAGCCTCACTGTGAAAATTACATCTAGAAATTTGCCCAATAGCCTCACTGTGAAAATTACCTTTAGAAATGTGCCCAATAGCCTCACTGGGAAAGTTGCATTTAGAAGTGTGCCCAATAACCTTACTGTGAAAGTTACATCTAGAAGTGTGCCCAATAGCCTCACTGTGAAAGTTGCATTTAGAAGTGTGCCCAATAGCCTCACTGGGAAAGTTGCATTTAGAAGTGTGCCCAATAACCTTACTGTGAAAGTTACATCTAGAAATTTGCCCAATAGCCTCACTGTGAAAATTACCTTTAGAAATGTGCCCAATAGCCTCACTGGGAAAGTTGCATTTAGAAGTGTGCCCAATAACCTTACTGTGAAAGTTACATCTAGAAGTGTGCCCAATAGCCTCACTGTGAAAGTTGCATTTAGAAGTGTGCCCAATAGCCTTACTATGAAAGTTACATCTAGAAGTGTGCCCAATAGCCTCACTGTGAAAATTACTTTTAAAAATGTGCCCAATAGCCTCACAGTGAAAGTTGCATTTAGAAGTGTGCCCAATAGCCTCCATTGGAAGTGCATTTAGAAGTGCGCCTAATAGCCTCACTGTGAAAGTTGCATTTAAAAGTGTGCCCAATAGCCTCCATTGGAAGTGCATTTAGAAGTCTGCCCAATAGCCTCACTGTGAAAGTTGCATTTAAAAGTGTGCCCAATAGCCTCCATTGAAAGTGCATTTAGAAGTGTGCCCAATAGCCTTACTGTGAAAGTTGCATTTAGAAGTGTCCCCAATAGCCTCACTGTGAAAGTTGCATTTAAAAGTGTGCCCAATAGCCTCCATTGGAAGTGAATTTAGAAGTGTGCCCAATAGCCTCATTGTGAAAGTTGCATTTAGAAGTGTGCCCAATAGCCTCACTGTGAAAGTTGCATTTAGAAGTGTGCCCAATAGCCTCACTGTGAAAGTTGCATTTAGAAATGTGCCCAATAGCCTCACTGTGAAAGTTGCATTTAGAAGTGTGCCCAATAGCCTGTCTGTGGAAGGCCACATTTAGAAGTGTCCTCAATAGCCTCACTGTGAAAGTTGCATTTAAAAGTGTGCCCAATAGCTTCCATTGGAAGTGCATTTAGAAGTGTGCCCAATAGCCTCACTGTGAAAGTTGCATTTAGAAGTGTGCCCAATAGCCTCATAGGGAAAGTTGCATTTAGAAGTGTGCCCAAAAGCCTGTCTGTGGAAGTCCACATTTAGAAGTGTCCTCAATAGCCTCACTGTGAAGGTTTTATTTAGAAGCGTCCTCAATAGCCTCAATGTGAAGGTTGCATTTAAAAGTGTGCCCAATAGCCTCACAGTGAAAGTTGCATTTAGAAGTGTGCCCAATAGCCTCCATTGGAAGTGCATTTAGAAGTGTGCCCAATAGCCTCCCTTGAAAGTTACATCTAGAAGTATGCCCAAAGCCTCACTGTGAAAATTACATCTAGAAATTTGCCCAATAGCCTCACTGTGAAAATTACCTTTAGAAATGTGCCCAATAGCCTCACTGGGAAAGTTACATCTAGAAGTGTGCCCAATAGCCTCACTGTGAAAATTACTTTTAAAAATGTGCCCAATAGCCTCACTGTGAAAGTTACATCTAGAAGTGTGCCCAATAGCCTCACTGTGAAAGTTGCATTTAGAACTGTGCCCAATACCCTGTCAGTGGAAGGCCACATTTAGAAGTGTGCTCAATAGCCTCACTGTGAAAGTTGCATTTAGAAGTGTGCCCAATAGCCTTACTATGAAAGTTACATCTAGAAGTGTGCCCAATAGCCTCACTGTGAAAATTACTTTTAAAAATGTGCCCAATAGCCTCACTGTGAAAGTTACATCTAGAAGTGTGCCCAATAGCCTCACTGTGAAAGTTGCATTTAGAACTGTGCCCAATACCCTGTCAGTGGAAGGCCACATTTAGAAGTGTGCTCAATAGCCTCACTGTGAAAGTTGCATTTAGAAGTGTGCCTAATAGCCTTACTGTGAAAGTTGCATTTAGAAGTGTGCCCAATAGCCTCAATTGAAAGTGCATTTGGAAGTGTGCCCAATAGCCTTACTGTGAAAGTTGCATTTAGAAGTGTCCCCAATAGCCTCACTGTGAAAGTTGCATTTAAAAGTGTGCCCAATAGCCTCCATTGGAAGTGTATTTAGAAGTGTGCCCAATAGCCTCATTGTGAAAGTTGCATTTAGAAGTGTGCCCAATAGCCTCACTGTGAAAGTTGCATTTAGAAATGTGCCCAATAGCCTCACTGTGAAAGCTGCATTTAGAAATGTGCCCAATAGCCTCACTGTGAAAGTTGCATTTAGAAGTGTGCCCAATAGCCTGTCTGTGGAAGGCCACATTTAGAAGTGTCCTCAATAGCCTCACTGTGAAAGTTGCATTTAAAAGTGTGCCCAATAGCTTCCATTGGAAGTGCATTTAGAAGTGTGCCCAATAGCCTCACTGTGAAAGTTGCATTTAGAAGTGTGCCCAATAGCCTCACAGGGAAAGTTGCATTTAGAAGTGTGCCCAAAAGCCTGTCTGTGGAAGGCCACATTTAGAAGTGTCCTCAATAGCCTCACTGTGAAGGTTTTATTTAGAAGTGTCCTCAATAGCCTCACTGTGAAGGTTGCATTTAAAAGTGTGCCCAATAGCCTCACAGTGAAAGTTGCATTTAAAAGTGTGCCCAATAGCCTCCATTGGAAGTGCATTTAGAAGTGTGCCCAATAGCCTCCCTTGAAAGTTACATCTAGAAGTATGCCCAAAGCCTCACTGTGAAAATTACATCTAGATGTTTGCCCAATAGCCTCACTGTGAAAGTTACATCTAGAAGTGTGCCCAATAGCCTCACTGTGAAAATTACTTTTAGAAATGTGCCCAATAGCCTCACTGTGAAAGTTGCATTTAGAAGTGTGCCCAATAGCCCGTCTGTGGAAGGCCACATTTAGAAGTGTCCTCAATAGCCTCACTGTGAAAGTTGCATTTAAAAGTGTGCCCAATAGCTTCCATTGGAAGTGCATTTAGAAGTGTGCCCAATAGCCTCACTGTGAAAGTTGCATTTAAAAGTGTGCCCAATAGCCTCCATTGGAACTGCATTTAGAAGTGTGCCCAATAGCCTCCCTTGAAAGTTACATCTAGAAGTATGCCCAAAGCCTCACTGTGAAAATTACATCTAGAAGTTTGCCCAATAGCCTCACTGTGAAAGTTACATCTAGAAGTGTGCCCAATAGCCTCACTGTGAAAATTACTTTTAGAAATGTGCCCAATAGCCTCACTGTGAAAGTTACATCTAGAAGTGTGCCCAATAGCCTCACTGTGAAAGTTGCATTCAGAAGTGTGCCCAATACCCTGTCAGTGGAAGGCCACATTTAGAGGTGTGCTCAATAGCCTCACTGTGAAAGTTGCATTTAAAAGTGTGCCCAATAGCCTCCATTGGAAGTGCATTTAGAAGTCTGCCCAATAGCCTCACTGTAAAAGTTGCATTTAAAAGTGTGCCCAATAGCCTCCATTGAAAGTGCATTTAGAAGTGTGCCCAATAGCCTTACTGTAAAAGTTTTACTTAGAAGTGTCCTCAATAGCCTCACTGTGAAAGTTGCATTTAAAAGTGTACCCAATAGCCTCCATTGGAAGTGCATTTAGAAGTGTGCCCAATAGCCTCACTGTGAAAGTTGCATTTAGAAGTGTGCCCAATAGCCTCACAATGAAAGTTGCATTTAGAAGTGTGCCCAATAGCCTCACTGTGAAAATTACTTTTAAAAATGTGCCCAATAGCCTCACTGTGAAAGTTACATCTAGAAGTGTGCCCAATAGCCTCACTGTGAAAGTTGCATTTAGAACTGTGCCCAATACCCTGTCAGTGGAAGGCCACATTTAGAAGTGTGCTCAATAGCCTCACTGTGAAAGTTGCATTTAGAAGTGTGCCTAATAGCCTTACTGTGAAAGTTGCATTTAGAAGTGTGCCCAATAGCCTCAATTGAAAGTGCATTTGGAAGTGTGCCCAATAGCCTTACTGTGAAAGTTGCATTTAGAAGTGTCCCCAACAGCCTCACTGTGAAAGTTGCATTTAAAAGTGTGCCCAATAGCCTCCATTGGAAGTGTATTTAGAAGTGTGCCCAATAGCCTCATTGTGAAAGTTGCATTTAGAAGTGTGCCCAATAGCCTCACTGTGAAAGTTGCATTTAGAAATGTGCCCAATAGCCTCACTGTGAAAGCTGCATTTAGAAATGTGCCCAATAGCCTCACTGTGAAAGTTGCATTTAGAAGTGTGCCCAATAGCCTGTCTGTGGAAGGCCACATTTAGAAGTGTCCTCAATAGCCTCACTGTGAAAGTTGCATTTAAAAGTGTGCCCAATAGCTTCCATTGGAAGTGCATTTAGAAGTGTGCCCAATAGCCTCACTGTGAAAGTTGCATTTAGAAGTGTGCCCAATAGCCTCACAGGGAAAGTTGCATTTAGAAGTGTGCCCAAAAGCCTGTCTCTGGAAGGCCACATTTAGAAGTGTCCTCAATAGCCTCACTGTGAAGGTTTTATTTAGAAGTGTCCTCAATAGCCTCACTGTGAAGGTTGCATTTAAAAGTGTGCCCAATAGCCTCACAGTGAAAGTTGCATTTAAAAGTGTGCCCAAAAGCCTCCATTGGAAGTGCATTTAGAAGTGTGCCCAATAGCCTCCCTTGAAAGTTACATCTAGAAGTATGCCCAAAGCCTCACTGTGAAAATTACATCTAGAAGTTTGCCCAATAGCCTCACTGTGAAAGTTACATCTAGAAGTGTGCCCAATAGCCTCACTCTGAAAATTACTTTTAGAAATGTGCCCAATAGCCTCACTGTGAAAGTTGCATTTAGAAGTGTGCCCAATAGCCTGTCTGTGGAAGGCCACATTTAGAAGTGTCCTCAATAGCCTCACTGTGAAAGTTGCATTTAAAAGTGTGCCCGATAGCTTCCATTGGAAGTGCATTTAGAAGTGTGCCCAATAGCCTCACTGTGAAAGTTGCATTTAGAAGTGTGCCCAATAGCCTCACAGGGAAAGTTGCATTTAGAAGTGTGCCCAAAAGCCTGTCTGTGGAAGGCCACATTTAGAAGTGTCCTCAATAGCCTCACTGTGAAGGTTTTATTTAGAAGTGTCCTCAATAGCCTCACTTTGAAGGTTGCATTTAAAAGTGTGCCCAATAGCCTCACAGTGAAAGTTGCATTTAAAAGTGTGCCCAATAGCCTCCATTGGAAGTGCATTTAGAAGTGTGCCCAATAGCCTCCCTTGAAAGTTACATCTAGAAGTATGCCCAAAGCCTCACTGTGAAAATTACATCTAGAAGTTTGCCCAATAGCCTCACTGTGAAAGTTACATCTAGAAGTGTGCCCAATAGCCTCACTGTGAAAATTACTTTTGGAAATGTGCCCAATAGCCTCACTGTGAAAGTTGCATTTAGAAGTGTGCCCAATAGCCTGTCTGTGGAAGGCCACATTTAGAAGTGTCCTCAATAGCCTCACTGTGAAAGTTGCATTTAAAAGTGTGCCCAATAGCTTCCATTGGAAGTGCATTTAGAAGTGTGCCCAATAGCCTCACTGTGAAAGTTGCATTTAGAAGTGTGCCCAATAGCCTCACAGGGAAAGTTGCATTTAGAAGTGTGCCCAAAAGCCTGTCTGTGGAAGTCCACATTTAGAAGTGTCCTCAATAGCCTCACTGTGAAGGTTTTATTTAGAAGCGTCCTCAATAGCCTCACTGTGAAGGTTGCATTTAAAAGTGTGCCCAATAGCCTCACAGTGAAAGTTGCATTTAGAAGTGTGCCCAATAGCCTCCATTGGAAGTGCATTTAGAAGTGTGCCCAATAGCCTCCCTTGAAAGTTACATCTAGAAGTATGCCCAAAGCCTCACTGTGAAAATTACATCTAGAAGTTTGCCCAATAGCCTCACTGTGAAAATTACCTTTAGAAATGTGCCCAATAGCCTCACTGGGAAAGTTGCATTTAGAAGTGTGCCCAATAACCTTACTGTGAAAGTTACATCTAGAAGTGTGCCCAATAGCCTCACTGTGAAAGTTGCATTTAGAAGTGTGCCCAATAGCCTTACTATGAAAGTTACACCTAGAAGTGTGCCCAATAGCCTCACTGTGAAAATTACTTTTAAAAATGTGCCCAATAGCCTCACTGTGAAAGTTACATCTAGAAGTGTGCCCAATAGCCTCACTGTGAAAGTTGCATTTAGAACTGTGCCCAATACCCTGTCAGTGGAAGGCCACATTTAGAAGTGTGCTCAATAGCCTCACTGTGAAAGTTGCATTTAGAAGTGTGCCTAATAGCCTTACTGTGAAAGTTGCATTTAGAAGTGTGCCCAATAGCCTCAATTGAAAGTGCATTTAGAAGTGTGCCCAATAGCCTTACTGTGAAAGTTGCATTTAGAAGTGTCCCCAATAGCCTCACTGTGAAAGTTGCATTTAAAAGTGTGCCCAATAGCCTCCATTGGAAGTGTATCTAGAAGTGTGCCCAATAGCCTCATTGTGAAAGTTGCATTTAGAAGTGTGCCCAATAGCCTCACTGTGAAAGTTGCATTTAGAAATGTGCCCAATAGCCTCACTGTGAAAGCTGCATTTAGAAATGTGCTAAATAGCCTCACTGTGAAAGTTGCATTTAAAAGTGTGCCCAATAGCTTCCATTGGAAGTGCATTTAGAAGTGTGCCCAATAGCCTCACTGTGAAAGTTGCATTTAGAAGTGTGCCCAATAGCCTCACAGGGAAAGTTGCATTTAGAAGTGTGCCCAAAAGCCTGTCTGTGGAAGTCCACATTTAGAAGTGTCCTCAATAGCCTCACTGTGAAGGTTTTATTTAGAAGCGTCCTCAATAGCCTCACTGTGAAGGTTGCATTTAAAAGTGTGCCCAATAGCCTCACAGTGAAAGTTGCATTTAGAAGTGTGCCCAATAGCCTCCATTGGAAGTGCATTTAGAAGTGTGCCCAATAGCCTCCCTTGAAAGTTACATCTAGAAGTATGCCCAAAGCCTCACTGTGAAAATTACATCTAGAAGTTTGCCCAATAGCCTCACTGTGAAAATTACCTTTAGAAATGTGCCCAATAGCCTCACTGGGAAAGTTGCATTTAGAAGTGTGCCCAATAACCTTACTGTGAAAGTTGCATTTAGAAGTGTGCCCAATAGCCTTACTATGAAAGTTACACCTAGAAGTGTGCCCAATAGCCTCACTGTGAAAATTACTTTTAAAAATGTGCCCAATAGCCTCACTGTGAAAGTTACATCTAGAAGTGTGCCCAATAGCCTCACTGTGAAAGTTGCATTTAGAACTGTGCCCAATACCCTGTCAGTGGAAGGCCACATTTAGAAGTGTGCTCAATAGCCTCACTGTGAAAGTTGCATTTAGAAGTGTGCCTAATAGCCTTACTGTGAAAGTTGCATTTAGAAGTGTGCCCAATAGCCTCAATTGAAAGTGCATTTAGAAGTGTGCCCAATAGCCTTACTGTGAAAGTTGCATTTAGAAGTGTCCCCAATAGCCTCACTGTGAAAGTTGCATTTAAAAGTGTGCCCAATAGCCTCCATTGGAAGTGTATCTAGAAGTGTGCCCAATAGCCTCATTGTGAAAGTTGCATTTAGAAGTGTGCCCAATAGCCTCACTGTGAAAGTTGCATTTAGAAATGTGCTCAATAGCCTCACTGTGAAAGTTGCATTTAGAAGTGTGCCCAATAGCCTGTCTGTGGAAGGCCACATTTAGAAGTGTCCTCAATAGCCTCACTGTGAAAGTTGCTTTCAAAAGTGTCCCCAATAGCTTCCATTGGAAGTGCATTTAGAAGTGTGCCCAATAGCCTCACTGTGAAAGTTGCATTTAGAAGTGTGCCCAATAGCCTCACAGGGAAAGTTGCATTTAGAAGTGTGCCCAAAAGCCTGTCTGTGGAAGGCCACATTTAGAAGTGTCCTCAATAGCCTCACTGTGAAGGTTTTATTTAGAAGTGTCCTCAATAGCCTCACTGTGAAGGTTGCATTTAAAAGTGTGCCCAATAGCCTCACAGTGAAAGTTGCATTTAAAAGTGTGCCCAATAGCCTCCATTGGAAGTGCATTTAGAAGTGTGCCCAATAGCCTCCCTTGAAAGTTACATCTAGAAGTATGCCCAAAGCCTCACTGTGAAAATTACATCTAGAAGTTTGCCCAATAGCCTCACTGTGAAAGTTACATCTAGAAGTGTGCCCAATAGCCTCACTGTGAAAATTACTTTTAGAAATGTGCCCAATAGCCTCACTGTGAAAGTTGCATTTAGAAGTGTGCCCAATAGCCTGTCTGTGGAAGGCCACATTTAGAAGTGTCCTCAATAGCCTCACTGTGAAAGTTGCATTTAAATGTGTGCCCAATAGCTTCCATTGGAAGTGCATTTAGAAGTGTGCCCAATAGCCTCACTGTGAAAGTTGCATTTAGAAGTGTGCCCAATAGCCTCACAGGGAAAGTTGCATTTAGAAGTGTGCCCAAAAGCCTGTCTGTGGAAGGCCACATTTAGAAGTGTCCTCAATAGCCTCACTGTGAAGGTTTTATTTAGAAGTGTCCTCAATAGCCTCACTGTGAAGGTTGCATTTAAAAGTGTGCCCAATAGCCTCACAGTGAAAGTTGCATTTAAAAGTGTGCCCAATAGCCTCCATTGGAAGTGCATTTAGAAGTGTGCCCAATAGCCTCCCTTGAAAGTTACATCTAGAAGTATGCCCAAAGCCTCACTGTGAAAATTACATCTAGAAGTTTGCCCAATAGCCTCACTGTGAAAGTTACATCTAGAAGTGTGCCCAATAGCCTCACTGTGAAAGTTGCATTCAGAAGTGTGCCCAATACCCTGTCAGTGGAAGGCCACATTTAGAGGTGTGCTCAATAGCCTCACTGTGAAAGTTGCATTTAGATGTGTGCCCAATAGCCTTCATTGGAAGTGCATTTAGAAGTGCGCCTAATAGCCTCACTGTGAAAGTTGCATTTAAAAGTGTGCCCAATAGCCTCCATTGGAAGTGCATTTAGAAGTCTGCCCAATAGCCTTACTGTAAAAGTTTTACTTAGAAGTGTCCTCAATAGCCTCACTGTGAAAGTTGCATTTAAAAGTGTACCCAATAGCCTCCATTGGAAGTGCATTTAGAAGTGTGCCCAATAGCCTCACTGTGAAAGTTGCATTTAGAAGTGTGCCCAATAGCCTCACAATGAAAGTTGCATTTAGAAGTGTGCCCAATAGCCTCACTGTGAAAGTTGCATTTAGAAATGTGCCCAATAGCCTCACTGTGAAAGTTGCATTTAGAAGTGTGCCCAATAGCCTGTCTGTGGAAGGCCACATTTAGAAGTGTCCTCAATAGCTTCACTGTGAAAGTTGCATTTAAAAGTGTGCCCAATACCTTCCATTGGAAGTGCATTTAGAAGTGTGCCCAATAGCCTCATTGTGAAAGTTGCATTTAGAAGTGTGCCCAATAGCCTCATAGGGAAAGTTGCATTTAGAAGTGTGCCCAAAAGCCTGTCTGTGGAAGTCCACATTTAGAAGTGTCCTCAATAGCCTCACTGTGAAGGTTTTATTTAGAAGCGTCCTCAATAGCCTCACTGTGAAGGTTGCATTTAAAAGTGTGCCCAATAGCCTCACAGTGAAAGTTGCATTTAGAAGTGTGCCCAATAGCCTCCATTGGAAGTGCATTTAGAAGTGTGCCCAATAGCCTCCCTTGAAAGTTACATCTAGAAGTATGCCCAAAGCCTCACTGTGAAAATTACATCTAGAAATTTGCCCAATAGCCTCACTGTGAAAATTACCTTTAGAAATGTGCCCAATAGCCTCACTGGGAAAGTTGCATTTAGAAGTGTGCCCAATAACCTTACTGTGAAAGTTACATCTAGAAGTGTGCCCAATAGCCTCACTGTGAAAGTTGCATTTAGAAGTGTGCCCAATAGCCTCACTGGGAAAGTTGCATTTAGAAGTGTGCCCAATAACCTTACTGTGAAAGTTACATCTAGAAATTTGCCCAATAGCCTCACTGTGAAAATTACCTTTAGAAATGTGCCCAATAGCCTCACTGGGAAAGTTGCATTTAGAAGTGTGCCCAATAACCTTACTGTGAAAGTTACATCTAGAAGTGTGCCCAATAGCCTCACTGTGAAAGTTGCATTTAGAAGTGTGCCCAATAGCCTTACTATGAAAGTTACATCTAGAAGTGTGCCCAATAGCCTCACTGTGAAAATTACTTTTAAAAATGTGCCCAATAGCCTCACAGTGAAAGTTGCATTTAGAAGTGTGCCCAATAGCCTCCATTGGAAGTGCATTTAGAAGTGCGCCTAATAGCCTCACTGTGAAAGTTGCATTTAAAAGTGTGCCCAATAGCCTCCATTGGAAGTGCATTTAGAAGTCTGCCCAATAGCCTCACTGTGAAAGTTGCATTTAAAAGTGTGCCCAATAGCCTCCATTGAAAGTGCATTTAGAAGTGTGCCCAATAGCCTTACTGTGAAAGTTGCATTTAGAAGTGTCCCCAATAGCCTCACTGTGAAAGTTGCATTTAAAAGTGTGCCCAATAGCCTCCATTGGAAGTGAATTTAGAAGTGTGCCCAATAGCCTCATTGTGAAAGTTGCATTTAGAAGTGTGCCCAATAGCCTCACTGTGAAAGTTGCGTTTAGAAGTGTGCCCAATAGCCTCACTGTGAATGTTGCATTTAGAAATGTGCCCAATAGCCTCACTGTGAAAGTTGCATTTAGAAGTGTGCCCAATAGCCTGTCTGTGGAAGGCCACATTTAGAAGTGTCCTCAATAGCCTCACTGTGAAAGTTGCATTTAAAAGTGTGCCCAATAGCTTCCATTGGAAGTGCATTTAGAAGTGTGCCCAATAGCCTCACTGTGAAAGTTGCATTTAGAAGTGTGCCCAATAGCCTCATAGGGAAAGTTGCATTTAGAAGTGTGCCCAAAAGCCTGTCTGTGGAAGTCCACATTTAGAAGTGTCCTCAATAGCCTCACTGTGAAGGTTTTATTTAGAAGCGTCCTCAATAGCCTCAATGTGAAGGTTGCATTTAAAAGTGTGCCCAATAGCCTCACAGTGAAAGTTGCATTTAGAAGTGTGCCCAATAGCCTCCATTGGAAGTGCATTTAGAAGTGTGCCCAATAGCCTCCCTTGAAAGTTACATCTAGAAGTATGCCCAAAGCCTCACTGTGAAAATTACATCTAGAAATTTGCCCAATAGCCTCACTGTGAAAATTACCTTTAGAAATGTGCCCAATAGCCTCACTGGGAAAGTTACATCTAGAAGTGTGCCCAATAGCCTCACTGTGAAAATTACTTTTAAAAATGTGCCCAATAGCCTCACTGTGAAAGTTACATCTAGAAGTGTGCCCAATAGCCTCACTGTGAAAGTTGCATTTAGAACTGTGCCCAATACCCTGTCAGTGGAAGGCCACATTTAGAAGTGTGCTCAATAGCCTCACTGTGAAAGTTGCATTTAGAAGTGTGCCCAATAGCCTTACTATGAAAGTTACATCTAGAAGTGTGCCCAATAGCCTCACTGTGAAAATTACTTTTAAAAATGTGCCCAATAGCCTCACTGTGAAAGTTACATCTAGAAGTGTGCCCAATAGCCTCACTGTGAAAGTTGCATTTAGAACTGTGCCCAATACCCTGTCAGTGGAAGGCCACATTTAGAAGTGTGCTCAATAGCCTCACTGTGAAAGTTGCATTTAGAAGTGTGCCTAATAGCCTTACTGTGAAAGTTGCATTTAGAAGTGTGCCCAATAGCCTCAATTGAAAGTGCATTTGGAAGTGTGCCCAATAGCCTTACTGTGAAAGTTGCATTTAGAAGTGTCCCCAATAGCCTCACTGTGAAAGTTGCATTTAAAAGTGTGCCCAATAGCCTCCATTGGAAGTGTATTTAGAAGTGTGCCCAATAGCCTCATTGTGAAAGTTGCATTTAGAAGTGTGCCCAATAGCCTCACTGTGAAAGTTGCATTTAGAAATGTGCCCAATAGCCTCACTGTGAAAGCTGCATTTAGAAATGTGCCCAATAGCCTCACTGTGAAAGTTGCATTTAGAAGTGTGCCCAATAGCCTGTCTGTGGAAGGCCACATTTAGAAGTGTCCTCAATAGCCTCACTGTGAAAGTTGCATTTAAAAGTGTGCCCAATAGCTTCCATTGGAAGTGCATTTAGAAGTGTGCCCAATAGCCTCACTGTGAAAGTTGCATTTAGAAGTGTGCCCAATAGCCTCACAGGGAAAGTTGCATTTAGAAGTGTGCCCAAAAGCCTGTCTGTGGAAGGCCACATTTAGAAGTGTCCTCAATAGCCTCACTGTGAAGGTTTTATTTAGAAGTGTCCTCAATAGCCTCACTGTGAAGGTTGCATTTAAAAGTGTGCCCAATAGCCTCACAGTGAAAGTTGCATTTAAAAGTGTGCCCAATAGCCTCCATTGGAAGTGCATTTAGAAGTGTGCCCAATAGCCTCCCTTGAAAGTTACATCTAGAAGTATGCCCAAAGCCTCACTGTGAAAATTACATCTAGATGTTTGCCCAATAGCCTCACTGTGAAAGTTACATCTAGAAGTGTGCCCAATAGCCTCACTGTGAAAATTACTTTTAGAAATGTGCCCAATAGCCTCACTGTGAAAGTTGCATTTAGAAGTGTGCCCAATAGCCCGTCTGTGGAAGGCCACATTTAGAAGTGTCCTCAATAGCCTCACTGTGAAAGTTGCATTTAAAAGTGTGCCCAATAGCTTCCATTGGAAGTGCATTTAGAAGTGTGCCCAATAGCCTCACTGTGAAAGTTGCATTTAGAAGTGTGCCCAATAGCCTCACAGGGAAAGTTGCATTTAGAAGTGTGCCCAAAAGCCTGTCTGTGGAAGGCCACATTTAGAAGTGTCGTCAATAGCCTCACTGTGAAGGTTTTATTTAGAAGTGTCCTCAATAGCCTCACTGTGAAGGTTGCATTTAAAAGTGTGCCCAATAGCCTCACAGTGAAAGTTGCATTTAAAAGTGTGCCCAATAGCCTCCATTGGAACTGCATTTAGAAGTGTGCCCAATAGCCTCCCTTGAAAGTTACATCTAGAAGTATGCCCAAAGCCTCACTGTGAAAATTACATCTAGAAGTTTGCCCAATAGCCTCACTGTGAAAGTTACATCTAGAAGTGTGCCCAATAGCCTCACTGTGAAAATTACTTTTAGAAATGTGCCCAATAGCCTCACTGTGAAAGTTACATCTAGAAGTGTGCCCAATAGCCTCACTGTGAAAGTTGCATTCAGAAGTGTGCCCAATACCCTGTCAGTGGAAGGCCACATTTAGAGGTGTGCTCAATAGCCTCACTGTGAAAGTTGCATTTAAAAGTGTGCCCAATAGCCTCCATTGGAAGTGCATTTAGAAGTCTGCCCAATAGCCTCACTGTAAAAGTTGCATTTAAAAGTGTGCCCAATAGCCTCCATTGAAAGTGCATTTAGAAGTGTGCCCAATAGCCTTACTGTAAAAGTTTTACTTAGAAGTGTCCTCAATAGCCTCACTGTGAAAGTTGCATTTAAAAGTGTACCCAATAGCCTCCATTGGAAGTGCATTTAGAAGTGTGCCCAATAGCCTCACTGTGAAAGTTGCATTTAGAAGTGTGCCCAATAGCCTCACAATGAAAGTTGCATTTAGAAGTGTGCCCAATAGCCTCACTGTGAAAATTACTTTTAAAAATGTGCCCAATAGCCTCACTGTGAAAGTTACATCTAGAAGTGTGCCCAATAGCCTCACTGTGAAAGTTGCATTTAGAACTGTGCCCAATACCCTGTCAGTGGAAGGCCACATTTAGAAGTGTGCTCAATAGCCTCACTGTGAAAGTTGCATTTAGAAGTGTGCCTAATAGCCTTACTGTGAAAGTTGCATTTAGAAGTGTGCCCAATAGCCTCAATTGAAAGTGCATTTGGAAGTGTGCCCAATAGCCTTACTGTGAAAGTTGCATTTAGAAGTGTCCCCAACAGCCTCACTGTGAAAGTTGCATTTAAAAGTGTGCCCAATAGCCTCCATTGGAAGTGTATTTAGAAGTGTGCCCAATAGCCTCATTGTGAAAGTTGCATTTAGAAGTGTGCCCAATAGCCTCACTGTGAAAGTTGCATTTAGAAATGTGCCCAATAGCCTCACTGTGAAAGCTGCATTTAGAAATGTGCCCAATAGCCTCACTGTGAAAGTTGCATTTAGAAGTGTGCCCAATAGCCTGTCTGTGGAAGGCCACATTTAGAAGTGTCCTCAATAGCCTCACTGTGAAAGTTGCATTTAAATGTGTGCCCAATAGCTTCCATTGGAAGTGCATTTAGAAGTGTGCCCAATAGCCTCACTGTGAAAGTTGCATTTAGAAGTGTGCCCAATAGCCTCACAGGGAAAGTTGCATTTAGAAGTGTGCCCAAAAGCCTGTCTCTGGAAGGCCACATTTAGAAGTGTCCTCAATAGCCTCACTGTGAAGGTTTTATTTAGAAGTGTCCTCAATAGCCTCACTGTGAAGGTTGCATTTAAAAGTGTGCCCAATAGCCTCACAGTGAAAGTTGCATTTAAAAGTGTGCCCAAAAGCCTCCATTGGAAGTGCATTTAGAAGTGTGCCCAATAGCCTCCCTTGAAAGTTACATCTAGAAGTATGCCCAAAGCCTCACTGTGAAAATTACATCTAGAAGTTTGCCCAATAGCCTCACTGTGAAAGTTACATCTAGAAGTGTGCTCAATAGCCTCACTCTGAAAATTACTTTTAGAAATGTGCCCAATAGCCTCACTGTGAAAGTTGCATTTAGAAGTGTGCCCAATAGCCTGTCTGTGGAAGGCCACATTTAGAAGTGTCCTCAATAGCCTCACTGTGAAAGTTGCATTTAAAAGTGTGCCCAATAGCTTCCATTGGAAGTGCATTTAGAAGTGTGCCCAATAGCCTCACTGTGAAAGTTGCATTTAGAAGTGTGCCCAATAGCCTCACAGGGAAAGTTGCATTTAGAAGTGTGCCCAAAAGCCTGTCTGTGGAAGGCCACATTTAGAAGTGTCCTCAATAGCCTCACTGTGAAGGTTTTATTTAGAAGTGTCCTCAATAGCCTCACTGTGAAGGTTGCATTTAAAAGTGTGCCCAATAGCCTCACAGTGAAAGTTGCATTTAAAAGTGTGCCCAATAGCCTCCATTGGAAGTGCATTTAGAAGTCTGCCCAATAGCCTCACTGTAAAAGTTGCATTTAAAAGTGTGCCCAATAGCCTCCATTGAAAGTGCATTTAGAAGTGTGCCCAATAGCCTTACTGTAAAAGTTTTACTTAGAAGTGTCCTCAATAGCCTCACTGTGAAAGTTGCATTTAAAAGTGTACCCAATAGCCTCCATTGGAAGTGCATTTAGAAGTGTGCCCAATAGCCTCACTGTGAAAGTTGCATTTAGAAGTGTGCCCAATAGCCTCACAATGAAAGTTGCATTTAGAAGTGTGCCCAATAGCCTCACTGTGAAAATTACTTTTAAAAATGTGCCCAATAGCCTCACTGTGAAAGTTACATCTAGAAGTGTGCCCAATAGCCTCACTGTGAAAGTTGCATTTAGAACTGTGCCCAATACCCTGTCAGTGGAAGGCCACATTTAGAAGTGTGCTCAATAGCCTCACTGTGAAAGTTGCATTTAGAAGTGTGCCTAATAGCCTTACTGTGAAAGTTGCATTTAGAAGTGTGCCCAATAGCCTCAATTGAAAGTGCATTTGGAAGTGTGCCCAATAGCCTTACTGTGAAAGTTGCATTTAGAAGTGTCCCCAACAGCCTCACTGTGAAAGTTGCATTTAAAAGTGTGCCCAATAGCCTCCATTGGAAGTGTATTTAGAAGTGTGCCCAATAGCCTCATTGTGAAAGTTGCATTTAGAAGTGTGCCCAATAGCCTCACTGTGAAAGTTGCATTTAGAAATGTGCCCAATAGCCTCACTGTGAAAGCTGCATTTAGAAATGTGCCCAATAGCCTCACTGTGAAAGTTGCATTTAGAAGTGTGCCCAATAGCCTGTCTGTGGAAGGCCACATTTAGAAGTGTCCTCAATAGCCTCACTGTGAAAGTTGCATTTAAAAGTGTGCCCAATAGCTTCCATTGGAAGTGCATTTAGAAGTGTGCCCAATAGCCTCACTGTGAAAGTTGCATTTAGAAGTGTGCCCAATAGCCTCACAGGGAAAGTTGCATTTAGAAGTGTGCCCAAAAGCCTGTCTCTGGAAGGCCACATTTAGAAGTGTCCTCAATAGCCTCACTGTGAAGGTTTTATTTAGAAGTGTCCTCAATAGCCTCACTGTGAAGGTTGCATTTAAAAGTGTGCCCAATAGCCTCACAGTGAAAGTTGCATTTAAAAGTGTGCCCAATAGCCTCCATTGGAAGTGCATTTAGAAGTGTGCCCAATAGCCTCCCTTGAAAGTTACATCTAGAAGTATGCCCAAAGCCTCACTGTGAAAATTACATCTAGAAGTTTGCCCAATAGCCTCACTGTGAAAGTTACATCTAGAAGTGTGCCCAATAGCCTCACTCTGAAAATTACTTTTAGAAATGTGCCCAATAGCCTCACTGTGAAAGTTGCATTTAGAAGTGTGCCCAATAGCCTGTCTGTGGAAGGCCACATTTAGAAGTGTCCTCAATAGCCTCACTGTGAAAGTTGCATTTAAAAGTGTGCCCAATAGCTTCCATTGGAAGTGCATTTAGAAGTGTGCCCAATAGCCTCACTGTGAAAGTTGCATTTAGAAGTGTGCCCAATAGCCTCACAGGGAAAGTTGCATTTAGAAGTGTGCCCAAAAGCCTGTCTGTGGAAGGCCACATTTAGAAGTGTCCTCAATAGCCTCACTGTGAAGGTTTTATTTAGAAGTGTCCTCAATAGCCTCACTGTGAAGGTTGCATTTAAAAGTGTGCCCAATAGCCTCACAGTGAAAGTTGCATTTAAAAGTGTGCCCAATAGCCTCCATTGGAACTGCATTTAGAAGTGTGCCCAATAGCCTCCCTTGAAAGTTACATCTAGAAGTATGCCCAAAGCCTCACTGTGAAAATTACATCTAGAAGTTTGCCCAATAGCCTCACTGTGAAAGTTACATCTAGAAGTGTGCCCAATAGCCTCACTGTGAAAATTACTTTTAGAAATGTGCCCAATAGCCTCACTGTGAAAGTTACATCTAGAAGTGTGCCCAATAGCCTCACTGTGAAAGTTGCATTCAGAAGTGTGCCCAATACCCTGTCAGTGGAAGGCCACATTTAGAGGTGTGCTCAATAGCCTCACTGTGAAAGTTGCATTTAGATGTGTGCCCAATAGCCTCAATTGGAAGTGCATTTAGAAGTGCGCCCAATAGCCTCACCGTGAAAGTTGCATTTAAAAGTGTGCCCAATAGCCTCCATTGGAAGTGCATTTAGAAGTCTGCCCAATAGCCTCACTGTAAAAGTTGCATTTAAAAGTGTGCCCAATAGCCTCCATTGAAAGTGCATTTAGAAGTGTGCCCAATAGCCTTACTGTAAAAGTTTTACTTAGAAGTGTCCTCAATAGCCTCACTGTGAAAGTTGCATTTAAAAGTGTACCCAATAGCCTCCATTGGAAGTGCATTTAGAAGTGTGCCCAATAGCCTCACTGTGAAAGTTGCATTTAGAAGTGTGCCCAATAGCCTCACAATGAAAGTTGCATTTAGAAGTGTGCCCAATAGCCTGTCTGTGGAAGGCCACATTTAGAAGTGTCCTCAATAGCCTCACTGTGAAGGTTTTATTTAGAAGTGTCCTCAATAGCCTCCCTTGAAAGTTGCATCTAGAAGTATGCCCAATAGCCTCCCTTGAAAGTTGCATCTAGAAGTATGCCCAAAGCCTCACTGTGAAAGTTACATCTAGAAGTGTGCCCAATAGCCTCACTGTGAAAATTACCTTTAGAAATGTGCCCAATAGCCTCATTGTGAAAGTTACATCTAGAAGTGTGCCCAATAGCCTTACTGTGAAAATTACTTTTAGAAATGTGCCCAATAGCCTCACTGTGAAAGTTGCATTTAGAAGTGTGCCAATAGCCTTACTATGAAAGTTACATCTAGAAGTGTGCCCAATAGCCTCACTGTGAAAATTATTTTTAAAAATGTGCCCAATAGCCTCTCTGTGAAAGTTACATCTAGAAGTGTGCCCAATAGCCTCACTGTGAAAGTTGCATTTAGAAGTGTGCCCAATACCCTGTCAGTGGAAGGCCACATTTAGAAGTGTGCTCAATAGCCTCACTGTGAAAGTTGCATTTAGGAGTGTGCCTAATAGCCTTACTGTGAAAGTTGCATTTATAAGTGTGCCCAATAGCCTCCATCGAAAGTGCATTTAGAAGTGTGCCCAATAGCCTTACTATGAAAGTTACATCTAGAAGTGTGCCCAATAGCCTCACTGTGAAAATTACTTTTAAAAATGTGCCCAATAGCCTCACTGTGAAAGTTACATCTAGAAGTGTGCCCAATAGCCTCGCTGTGAAAGTTGCATTTAGAACTGTGCCCAATACCCTGTCAGTGGAAGGCCACATTTAGAAGTGTGCTCAATAGCCTCACTGTGAAAGTTGCATTTAGAAGTGTGCCTAATAGCCTACTGTGAAAGTTGCATTTAGAAGTGTGCCCAATAGCCTCAATTGAAAGTGCATTTAGAAGTGTGCCCAATAGCCTTACTGTGAAAGTTGCATTTAGAAGTGTCCCCAATAGCCTCACTGTGAAAGTTGCATTTAAAAGTGTGCCCAATAGCCTCCATTGGAAGTGAATTTAGAAGTGTGCCCAATAGCCTCATTGCGAAAGTTGCATTTAGAAGTGTGCCCAATAGCCTCACTGTGAAAGTTGCATTTAGAAGTGTGCCCAATAGCCTCACTGTGAAAGTTGCATTTAGAAATGTGCCCAATAGCCTCACTGTGAAAGTTGCATTTAGAAGTGTGCCCAATAGCCTGTCTGTGGAAGGCCACATTTAGAAGTGTCCTCAATAGCCTCACTGTGAAAGTTGCATTTAAAAGTGTGCCCAATAGCTTCCATTGGAAGTGCATTTAGAAGTGTGCCCAATAGCCTCACTGTGAAAGTTGCATTTAGAAGTGTGCCCAATAGCCTCACAGGGAAAGTTGCATTTAGAAGTGTGCCCAAAAGCCTGTCTGTGGAAGTCCACATTTAGAAGTGTCCTCAATAGCCTCACTGTGAAGGTTTTATTTAGAAGCGTCCTCAATAGCCTCACTGTGAAGGTTGCATTTAAAAGTGTGCCCAATAGCCTCACAGTGAAAGTTGCATTTAGAAGTGTGCCCAATAGCCTCCATTGGAAGTGCATTTAGAAGTGTGCCCAATAGCCTCCCTTGAAAGTTACATCTAGAAGTATGCCCAAAGCCTCACTGTGAAAATTACATCTAGAAGTTTGCCCAATAGCCTCACTGTGAAAATTACCTTTAGAAATGTGCCCAATAGCCTCACTGGGAAAGTTGCATTTAGAAGTGTGCCCAATAACCTTACTGTGAAAGTTACATCTAGAAGTGTGCCCAATAGCCTCACTGTGAAAGTTGCATTTAGAAGTGTGCCCAATAGCCTTACTATGAAAGTTACACCTAGAAGTGTGCCCAATAGCCTCACTGTGAAAATTACTTTTAAAAATGTGCCCAATAGCTTCACTGTGAAAGTTACATCTAGAAGTGTGCCCAATAGCCTCACTGTGAAAGTTGCATTTAGAACTGTGCGCAATACCCTGTCAGTGGAAGGCCACATTTAGAAGTGTGCTCAATAGCCTCACTGTGAAAGTTGCATTTAGAAGTGTGCCTAATAGCCTTACTGTGAAAGTTGCATTTAGAAGTGTGCCCAATAGCCTCAATTGAAAGTGCATTTAGAAGTGTGCCCAATAGCCTTACTGTGAAAGTTGCATTTAGAAGTGTCCCCAATAGCCTCACTGTGAAAGTTGCATTTAAAAGTGTGCCCAATAGCCTCCATTGGAAGTGTATCTAGAAGTGTGCCCAATAGCCTCATTGTGAAAGTTGCATTTAGAAGTGTGCCCAATAGCCTCACTGTGAAAGTTGCATTTAGAAATGTGCCCAATAGCCTCACTGTGAAAGCTGCATTTAGAAATGTGCCCAATAGCCTCACTGTGAAAGTTGCATTTAGAAGTGTGCCCAATAGCCTGTCTGTGGAAGGCCAAATTTAGAAGTGTCCTCAATAGCCTCACTGTGAAAGTTGCTTTCAAAAGTGTCCCCAATAGCTTCCATTGGAAGTGCATTTAGAAGTGTGCCCAATAGCCTCACTGTGAAAGTTGCATTTAGAAGTGTGCCCAATAGCCTCACTGTGAAGGTTTTATTTAGAAGTGTCCTCAATAGCCTCACTGTGAAGGTTGCATTTAAAAGTGTGCCCAATAGCCTCACAGTGAAAGTTGCATTTAAAAGTGTGCCCAATAGCCTCCATTGGAAGTGCATTTAGAAGTGTGCCCAATAGCCTCCCTTGAAAGTTACATCTAGAAGTATGCCCAAAGCCTCACTGTGAAAATTACATCTAGAAGTTTGCCCAATAGCCTCACTGTGAAAGTTACATCTAGAAGTGTGCCCAATAGCCTCACTGTGAAAATTACTTTTAGAAATGTGCCCAATAGCCTCACTGTGAAAGTTGCATTTAGAAGTGTGCCCAATAGCCTGTCTGTGGAAGGCCACATTTAGAAGTGTCCTCAATAGCCTCACTGTGAAAGTTGCATTTAAAAGTGTGCCCAATAGCTTCCATTGGAAGTGCATTTAGAAGTGTGCCCAATAGCCTCACTGTGAAAGTTGCATTTAGAAGTGTGCCCAATAGCCTCACAGGGAAAGTTGCATTTAGAAGTGTGCCCAAAAGCCTGTCTGTGGAAGGCCACATTTAGAAGTGTCCTCAATAGCCTCACTGTGAAGGTTTTATTTAGAAGTGTCCTCAATAGCCTCACTGTGAAGGTTGCATTTAAAAGTGTGCCCAATAGCCTCACAGTGAAAGTTGCATTTAAAAGTGTGCTCAATAGCCTCCATTGGAAGTGCATTTAGAAGTGTGCCCAATAGCCTCCCTTGAAAGTTACATCTAGAAGTATGCCCAAAGCCTCACTGTGAAAATTACATCTAGAAGTTTGCCCAATAGCCTCACTGTGAAAGTTACATCTAGAAGTGTGCCCAATAGCCTCACTGTGAAAGTTGCATTCAGAAGTGTGCCCAATACCCTGTCAGTGGAAGGCCACATTTAGAGGTGTGCTCAATAGCCTCACTGTGAAAGTTGCATTTAGATGTGTGCCCAATAGCCTTCATTGGAAGTGCATTTAGAAGTGCGCCTAATAGCCTCACTGTGAAAGTTGCATTTAAAAGTGTGCCCAATAGCCTCCATTGGAAGTGCATTTAGAAGTCTGCCCAATAGCCTCACTGTGAAAGTTGCATTTAAAAGTGTGCCCAATAGCCTCCATTGAAAGTGCATTTAGAAGTGTGCCCAATAGCCTTACTGTAAAAGTTTTACTTAGAAGTGTCCTCAATAGCCTCACTGTGAAAGTTGCATTTAAAAGTGTACCCAATAGCCTCCATTGGAAGTGCATTTAGAAGTGTGCCCAATAGCCTCACTGTGAAAGTTGCATTTAGAAGTGTGCCCAATAGCCTCACAATGAAAGTTGCATTTAGAAGTGTGCCCAATAGCCTGTCTGTGGAAGGCCACATTTAGAAGTGTCCTCAATAGCCTCACTGTGAAGGTTTTATTTAGAAGTGTCCTCAATAGCCTCCATTGGAAGTGCATTTAGAAGTGTGCCCAATAGCCTCCCTTGAAATTTGCATCTAGAAGTATGCCCAAAGCCTCACTGTGAAAATTACCTTTAGAAATGTGCCCAATAGCCTCATTGTGAAAGTTACATCTAGAAGTGTGCCAAATAGCCTTACTGTGAAAATTACTTTTAGAAATGTGCCCAATAGCCTCACTGTGAAAGTTGCATTTAGAAGTGTGCCAATAGCCTTACTATGAAAGTTACATCTAGATGTGTGCCCAATAGCCTCACTGTGAAAATTATTTTTAAAAATGTGCCCAATAGCCTCTCTGTGAAAGTTACATCTAGAAGTGTGCCCAATAGCCTCACTGTGAAAGTTGCATTTAGAAGTGTGCCCAATACCCTGTCAGTGGAATGCCACATTTAGAAGTGTGCTCAATAGCCTCACTGTGAAAGTTGCATTTAGAAGTGTGCCTAATAGCCTTACTGTGAAAGTTGCATTTATAAGTGTGCCCAATAGCCTCCATCGAAAGTGCATTTAGAAGTGTGCCCAATAGCCTTACTGTGAAAGTTGCATTTAGAAGTGTCCCCAATAGCCTCACTGTGAAAGTTGCATTTAAAAGTGTGCCCAATAGCCTCCATTGGAAGTGCATTTAGAAGTGTGCTCAATAGCCTCACTGTGAAAGTTGCATTTAGAAGTGTGCCCAATAGCCTCACTGTGAAAGTTGCATTTAGAAGTGTGCCCAATAGCCTCACTGTGAAAGTTGCATTTAGAAATGTGCTCAATAGCCTCACTGTGAAAGTTGCATTTAGAAGTGTGCCCAATAGCCTGTCTGTGGAAGGCCACATTTAGAAGTGTCCTCAATAGCCTCACTGTGAAAGTTGCATTTAAAAGTGTGCCCAATAGCTTACATTGGAAGTGCATTTAAAAGTGTGCCCAATAGCCTCACTGTGAAAGTTGCATTTAGAAGTGTGCCCAATAGCCTCACAGGGAAAGTTGCATTTAGAAGTGTGCCCAAAAGCCTGTCTGTGGAAGGCCACATTTAGAAGTGTCCTCAATAGCCTCACTGTGAAGGTTTTATTTACAAGTGTCCTCAATAGCCTCACTGTGAAAGTTTCATTTAAAAGTGTGCCCAATAGCATCCATTGGAAGTGCATTTAGAAGTGTGCCCAATAGCCTCACTGTGAAAGTTGCATTTAGAAGTGTGCCCAATAGCCTCACAGTGAAAGTTGCATTTAGAAGTGTGCCCATTAGCCTCCATTTGAAGTGCATTTAGAAGTGTGCCCAATAGCTTCCCTTGAAAGTTGCATCTAGAAGTATGCCCAAAGCCTCACTGTGAAAGTTACATCTAGAAGTTTGCCCAATGGCCTCACTGTGAAAATTACCTTTAGAAATGTGCCCAATAGACTCACTGTGAAAGTTGCATTTAGAAGTGTGCCCAATAGCCTTACTGTGAAAGTTACATCTAGAAGTGTGCCCAATAGCCTCACTGTGAAAATTACTTTTAGAAATGTGCCCAATAGCCTCACTGTGAAAGTTACATCTAGAAGTGTGCCCAATAGCCTCACTGTGAAAGTTGCATTCAGAAGTGTGCCCAATACCCTGTCAGTGGAAGGCCATATTTAGAAGTGTGCTCAATAGCCTCACTGTGAAATTTGCATTTAGACGTGTGCCCAATAGCCTCCATTGAAAGTGCATTTAGAAGTGTGCCCAATAACCTTACTGTGGAAGTTGCATTTAGAAGTGTCCTCAATAGCCTCACTGTGAAAGTTGCATTTAAAAGTGTGCCCAATAGCCGCCATTGGAAGTGCATTTAGAAGTGTGCCCAATAGCCTCACTGTGAAAGTTGCATTTAGAAGTGTGCCCAATAGCCTCAATGTGAAAGTTGCATTTAGAAGTGTGCCCAATAGCCTCACTGTGAAAGTTGCATTTAGAAATGTGCCCAATAGCCTCACTGTGAAAGTTGCATTTATAGGTGTGCCCAATAGCCTGTCTGTGGAAGGCCAAATTTAGAAGTGTCCTCAATAGCTTCACTGTGAAAGTTGCATTTAAAAGTGTGCCCAATAGCTTCCATTGGAAGTGCATTTAGAAGTGTGCCCACTAGCCTCCCTTGAAAGTTGCATCTAGAAGTGTGCCCAAAGCCTCATTTGGAAAGTTACATATAGAAGTGTGCCCAATAGCCTCACTGTGAACATTACTTTTAGAAATGTGCCCAATAGCCTCACTGTGAAATTTACATCTAGAAGTGTGCCCAATAGCCTCACTGTGAAAGTTGCATTTAGAAGTGTGCCCAATAGCCTCCATTGGAAGTGCATTTAGAAGTGTGCCCAATAGCCTCACTGTGAAAGTTGCATTTAGAAGTGTGCCCAATAGCCTCCATTGAAAGTGCATTTAGAAGTGTGCCCAATAGCCTTACTGTAAAAGTTTTATTTAGAAGTGTCCTCAATAGCCTCACTGTGAAAGTTGCATTTAAAAGTGTGCCCAATAGCCTCCATTGGAAGTGCATTTAGAAGTGTGCCCAATAGCCTCACAATGAAAGTTGCATTTAGAAGTGTGCCCAATAGCCTGTCTGTGGAAGGCCACATTTAGAAGTGTCCTCGATAGCCGCACTGTGAAAGTTGCATTTAAATGTGTGCCCAATAGCCTCCATTGGAAGTGCATTTAGAAGTGTGCCCAATAGCCTCCCTTGAAAGTTGCATCTAGAAGTATGCCCAAAGCCTCACTGTGAAAGTTACATCTAGAAGTGTGCCCAATAGCCTCACTGTGAAAATTACCTTTGGAAATGTGCCCAATAGCCTCATTGTGAAAGTTACATCTAGAAGTGTGCCCAATAGCCTTACTGTGAAAATTACTTTTAGAAATGTGCCCAATAGCCTCACTGTGAAAGTTGCATTTAGAAGTGTGCCCAATAGCCTTACTATGAAAGTTCCATCTAGAAGTGTGCCCACTAGCCTCACTGTGAAAATTACTTTTAAAAATGTGCCCAATAGCCTCACTGTGAAAGTTGCATTTAGAAGTGTGCCCAATACCCTGTCAGTGGAAGGCCACATTTAGAAGTGTGCTCAATAGCCTCACTGTGAAAGTTGCATTTAGAAGTGTGCCTAATAGCCTTACTGTGAAAGTTGCATTTAGAAGTGTGTCCAATAGCCTCCATTGAAAGTGCATTTAGAAGTGTGCCCAATAGCCTCACTGTGAAAGTTGCATTTAGAAGTGTGCCCAATAGCCTCACTGTGAAAGTTACATTTAGAAATGTGCCCAATAGCCACACTGTGAAAGTTGCATTTAGAAGTGTGCCCAATAGCCTGTCTGTGGAAGGCCACATTTAGAAGTGTCCTCAATAGCCTCACTGTGAAAGTTGCATTTAAAAGTGTGCCCAATAGCTTCCATTTGAAGTGCATTTAGAAGTGTGCCCAATAGCCTCACTGTGAAAGTTGCATTTAGAAGTGTGCCCAATAACCTCACAGGGAAAGTTGCATTTAGAAGTGTGCCCAAAATCCTGTCTGTGGAAGGCCACATTTAGAAGTGTCCTCAATAGCCTCACTGTGAAGGTTTTATTTAGAAGTGTCCTCAATAGCCTCACTGTGAAAGTTGCATTTAAAAGTGTGCCCAATAGCCTCCATTGGAAGTGCATTTAAAAGTGTGCCCAATAGCCTCACTGTGAAAGTTGCATTTAGAAGTGTGCCCAATAGCCTCACAGTGAAAGTTGCATTTAGAAGTGTGCCCAATAGCCTCCATTGGAAGTGCATTTAGAAGAGTGCCCAATAGCCTCCCTTGAAAGTTGCATCTAGACGTATGCCCAAAGCCTCACTGTGAAAGTTACATCTAGAAGTTTGCCCAATAGCCTCACTGTGAAAATTACCTTTAGAAATGTGCCCAATAGCCTCACTGTGAAAGTTGCATTTAGAAGTGTGCCCAATAGCCTCACTGTGAAAGTTGCATTTAGAAGTGTGCCCTATAGCCTCACTGTGAAAGTTACATTTAGAAATGTGCCCAATAGCCTCACTGTGAGAGTTGCATTTAGAAGTGTGCCCAATAGCCTGTCTGTGGAAGGCCACATTTAGAAGTGTCCTCAATAGCCTCACTGTGAAAGTTGCATTTAAAAGTGTTCCCAATAGCTTCCATTTGAAGTGCATTTAGAAGTGTGCCCAATAGCCTCACTGTGAAAGTTGCATTTAGAAGTGTGCCCAATAGCCTCACAGGGAAAGTTGCATTTAGAAGTGTGCCCAAAAGCCTGTCTGTGGAAGGCCACATTTAGAAGTGTCCTCAATAGCCTCACTGTGAAGGTTTTATTTAGAAGTGCCCTCAATAGCCTCACTGTGAAAATTACCTTTAGAAATGTGCCCAATAGACTCACTGTGAAAGTTGCATTTAGAAGTGTGCCCAATAGCCTTACTGTGAAAGTTGCATTTAGAAGTGTGCCCAATACCCTGTCAGTGGAAGTTGCATTTAGAAGTGTGCCCAATAGCCTCGATTGGAAGTGCATTTAGAAGTGTGCCCAATAGCCTCCCTTGAAAGTTGCATCTAGAAGTATGCCCAAAGCCTCACTGTGAAAGTTACATCTAGAAGTTTGCCCAATAGCCTCACTGTGAAAATTACCTTTAGAAATGTGCCCAATAGACTCACTGTGAAAGTTGCATTTAGAAGTGTGCTCAATAGCCTCACTGTGAAAGTTGCATTTAGAAGTGTGCCTAATAGCCTTACTGTGAAAGTTGCATTTAGAAGTGTGCCCAATTGCCTCCATTGAAAGTGCATTTAGAAGTGTGCCCAATAGCCTTACTGTGAAAGTTGCATTTAGAAGTGTCCCCAATAGCCTCACTGTGAAAGTTGCATTTAAAAATGTGCCCAATAGCCTCTATTGGAAGTGCATTTAGAAGTGTGCCCAATAGCCTCACTGTGAAAGTTGCATTTAGAAGTGTGCCCAAAAGCCTCACTGTGAAAGTTGCATTTAGAAGTGTGCCCAATAGCCTCACTGTGAAAGTTGCATTTAGAAATGTGCCCAATAGCCTCACTGTGAAAGTTGCATTTAGAAGTGTGCCCAATAGCCTGTCTGTGGAAGGCCACATTTAGAAGTGTCCTCAATAGCCTCACTGTGAAAGTTGCATTTAAAAGTGTGCCCAATAGCCTCACAGGGAAAGTTGCATTTAGAAGTGTGCCCAATAGCCTCCATTGGAAGTGCATTTAGAAGTGTGCCCAATAGCCTCCCTTGAAAGTTGCATCTAGAAGTATGCCCAAAGCCTCACTGTGAAAGTTACATCTAGAAGTTTGCCCAATAGCCTCACTGTGAAAATTACGTTTAGAAATGTGCCCAATAGACTCACTGTGAAAGTTGCATTTAGAGGTGTGCCCAATAGCCTTACTGTGAAAGTTACATCTAGAAGTGTGCCCAATAGCCTCACTGTGAAAATTACTTTGAGAAATGTGCCCAATAGCGTCACTGTGAAAGTTACATCTAGAAGTGTGCCCAATAGCCTCACTGTGAAAGTTGCATTCAGAAGTGTGCCCAATACCCTGTCAGTGGAAGGCCATATTTAGCAGTGTGCCCAATAGCCTTACTGTGAAAGTTGCATTTAGAAGTGTCCTCAATAGCCTCACTGTGAAAGTTGCATTTAAAAGTGTGCCCAATAGCCGCCATTGGAAGTGCATTTAGAAGTGTGCCCAATAGCCTCACTGTGAAAGTTGCATTTAGAAGTGTGCCCAATAGCCTCAATGTGAAAGTTGCATTTAGAAGTGTGCCCAATAGCCTCACTGTGAAAGTTGCATTTAGAAATGTGCCCAATAGCCTCACTGTGAAAGTTGCATTTAGAAGTGTGCCCAATAGCCTGTCTGTGGAAGGCCACATTTAGAAGTGTCCTCAATAGCCTCACTGTGAAAGTTGCATTTAAAAGTGTGCCCAATAGCCTCACAGGGAAAGTTGCATTTAGAAGTGTGCCCAATAGCCTCCATTGGAAGTGCATTTAGAAGTGTGCCCAATAGCCTCCCTTGAAAGTTGCATCTAGAAGTATGCCCAAAGCCTCACTGTGAAAGTTACATCTAGAAGTTTGCCCAATAGCCTCACTGTGAAAATTACGTTTAGAAATGTGCCCAATAGACTCACTGTGAAAGTTGCATTTAGAGGTGTGCCCAATAGCCTTACTGTGAAAGTTACATCTAGAAGTGTGCCCAATAGCCTCACTGTGAAAATTACTTTGAGAAATGTGCCCAATAGCGTCACTGTGAAAGTTACATCTAGAAGTGTGCCCAATAGCCTCACTGTGAAAGTTGCATTCAGAAGTGTGCCCAATACCCTGTCAGTGGAAGGCCATATTTAGCAGTGTGCCCAATAGCCTTACTGTGAAAGTTGCATTTAGAAGTGTCCTCAATAGCCTCACTGTGAAAGTTGCATTTAAAAGTGTGCCCAATAGCCGCCATTGGAAGTGCATTTAGAAGTGTGCCCAATAGCCTCACTGTGAAAGTTGCATTTAGAAGTGTGCCCAATAGCCTCAATGTGAAAGTTGCATTTAGAGGTGTGCCCAATAGCCTCACTGTGAAAGTTGCATTTAGAAATGTGCCCAATAGCCTCACTGTGAAAGTTGCATTCAGAAGTGTGCCCAATAGCCTGTCTGTGGAAGGCCAAATTTAGAAGTGTCCTCAATAGCCTCACTGTGAAAGTTGCATTTAAAAGTGTGCCCAATAGCTTCCATTGGAAGTGCATTTAGAAGTGTGCCCAATAGCCTCACTGTGAAAGTTGCATTTAGAAGTGTGCCCAATAGCCTCCATTGGAAGTGCATTTAGAAGTGTGCCCAATAGCCTCCCTTGAAAGTTGCATCTAGAAGTATGCCCAAAGCCTCACTGTGAAAGTTACATCTAGAAGTGTGCCCAATAGCCTCACTGTGAAAATTACCTTTAGAAATGTGCCCAATAGCCTCATTGTGAAAGTTACATCTAGAAGTGTGCCCAATAGCCTTACTGTGAAAATTACTTTTAGAAATGTGCCCAATAGCCTCACTGTGAAAGTTGCATTTAGAAGTGTGCCCAATACCCTGTCAGTGGAAGGCCACATTTATAAGTGTGCTCAATAGCCTCACTGTGAAAGTTGCATTTAGAAGTGTGCCTAATAGCCTTACTATGAAAGTTCCATCTAGAAGTGTGCCCACTAGCCTCACTGTGAAAATTACTTTTAAAAATGTGCCCAATAGCCTCACTGTGAAAGTTGCATTTAGAAGTGTGCCCAATACCCTGTCAGTGGAAGGCCACATTTACAAGTGTGCTCAATAGCCTCACTGTGAAAGTTGCATTTAGAAGTGTGCCCAATAGCCTCACTGTGAAAGTTACATTTAGAAATGTGCACAATAGCCTCACTGTGAAAGTTGCATTTAGAAGTGTGCCCAATAGCCTGTCTGTGGAAGGCCACATTTAGAAGTGTCCTCAATAGCCTCACTGTGAAAGTTGCATTCAAAAGTGTGCCCAATAGCTTCCATTTGAAGTGCATTTAGAAGTGTGCCCAATTGCCTCACTGTGAAAGTTGCATTTAGAAGTGTGCCCAATAGCCTCACAGGGAAAGTTGCATTTAGAAGTGTGCCCAACAGCCTGTCTGTGGAAGGCCACATTTATAAGTGTCCTCAATAGCCTCACTGTGAAGGTTTTATTTAGAAGTGTCCTCAATAGCCTCACTGTGAAAGTTGCATTTAAAAGTGTGCCCAATAGCCTCCATTGGAAGTGCATTTAGAAGTGTGCCCAATAGCCTCACTGTGAAAGTTGCATTTAGAAGTGTGCCCAATAGCCTCACAGTGAAAGTTGCATTTAGAAGTGTGCCCAATAGCCTCCATTGGAAGTGCATTTAGAAGTGTGCCCAATAGCCTCCCTTGAAAGTTTCATCTAGAAGTATGCCCAAAGCCTCACTGTGAAAGTTACATCTAGAAGTTTGCCCAATAGCCTCACTGTGAAAATTACCTTTAGAAATGTGCCCAATAGACTCACTGTGAAAGTTGCATTTAGAAGTGTGCCCAATAGCCTTACTGTGAAAGTTACATCTAGAAGTGTGCCCAACAGCCTCACTGTGAAAGTTGCATTTAGAAGTGTGCCCAATAGCCTCCATTGAAAGTGCATTTAGAAGTGTGCCCAATAGCCTTTCTGTGAAAGTTGCATTTAGAAGTGCCTCAATAGCCTCACTGTGAAAGTTACATCTAGAAGTGTGCCCAATAGCCTCACTGTGAAAGTTGCATTTAGAAGTGTGCCCAATAGCCTCCATTGAAAGTGCATTTAGAAGTGTGCCCAATAGCCTCACTGTGAAAGTTGCATTTAGAAGTGTGCACAATAGCCTCACTGTGAAAGTTGCATTTAGAAGTGTGCCCAATAGCCTCACTGTGAAAATTACTTTTAGAAATGTGCCCAATAGCCTCACTGTGAAAGTTACATCTAGAAGTGTGCCCAATAGCCTCACTGTGAAAGTTGCATTCAGAAGTGTGCCCAATACACTGTCAGTGGAAGGCCATATTTAGAAGTGTGCTCAATAGCCTCACTGTGAAATTTGCATTTAGACGTGTGCCCAATAGCCTCCATTGAAAGTGCATTTAGAAGTGTGCCCAATAGCCTTACTGTGAAAGTTGCATTTAGAAGTGTCCTCAATAGCCTCACTGTGAAAGTTGCATTTAAAAGTGTGCCCAATAGCCGCCATTGGAAGTGCATTTAGAAGTGTGCCCAATAGCCTCACTGTGAAAGTTGCATTTAGAAGTGTGCCCAATAGCCTCAATGTGAAAGTTGCATTTAGAAGTGTGCCCAATAGCCTCACTGTGAAAGTTGCATTTAGAAATGTGCCCAATAGCCTCACTGTGAAAGTTGCATTTAGAAGTGTGCCCAATAGCCTGTCTGTGGAAGGCCAAATTTAGAAGTGTCCTCAATAGCTTCACTGTGAAAGTTGCATTTAAAAGTGTGCCCAATAGCTTCCATTGGAAGTGCATTTAGAAGTGTGCCCACTAGCCTCCCTTGAAAGTTGCATCTAGAAGTGTGCCCAAAGCCTCATTTGGAAAGTTACATATAGAAGTGTGCCCAATAGCCTCACTGTGAACATTACTTTTAGAAATGTGCCCAATAGCCTCACTGTGAAATTTACATCTAGAAGTGTGCCCAATAGCCTCACTGTAAAAGTTGCATTTAGAAGTGTGCCCAATAGCCTCCATTGGAAGTGCATTTAGAAGTGTGCCCAATAGCCTCACTGTGAAAGTTGCATTTAGAAGTGTGCCCAATAGCCTGTCTGTGGAAGGCCACATTTAGAAGTGTCCTCGATAGCCGCACTGTGAAAGTTGCATTTAAATGTGTGCCCAATAGCCTCCATTGGAAGTGCATTTAGAAGTGTGCCCAATAGCCTCCCTTGAAAGTTGCATCTAGAAGTATGCCCAAAGCCTCACTGTGAAAGTTACATCTAGAAGTGTGCCCAATAGCCTCACTGTGAAAATTACCTTTGGAAATGTGCCCAATAGCCTCATTGTGAAAGTTACATCTAGAAGTGTGCCCAATAGCCTTACTGTGAAAATTACTTTTAGAAATGTGCCCAATAGCCTCACTGTGAAAGTTGCATTTAGAAGTGTGCCCAATAGCCTTACTATGAAAGTTCCATATAAAAGTGTGCCCACTAGCCTCACTGTGAAAATTACTTTTAAAAATGTGCCCAATAGCCTCACTGTGAAAGTTGCATTTAGAAGTGTGCCCAATACCCTGTCAGTGGAAGGCCACATTTAGAAGTGTGCTCAATAGCCTCACTGTGAAAGTTGCATTTAGAAGTGTGCCTAATAGCCTTATTGTGAAAGTTGCATTTAGAAGTGTGTCCAATAGCCTCCATTGAAAGTGCATTTAGAAGTGTGCCCAATAGCCTCACTGTGAAAGTTGCATTTAGAAGTGTGCCCAATAGCCTCACTGTGAAAGTTACATTTAGAAATGTGCCCAATAGCCTCACTGTGAAAGTTGCATTTAGAAGTGTGCCCAATAGCCTGTCTGTGGAAGGCCACATTTAGAAGTGTCCTCAATAGCCTCAATGTGAAAGTTGCATTTAAAAGTGTGCCCAATAGCTTCCATTTGAAGTGCATTTAGAAGTGTGCCCAATAGCCTCACTGTGAAAGTTACATCTAGAAGTTTGCCCAATAGCCTCACTGTGAAAATTACGTTTAGAAATGTGCCCAATAGACTCACTGTGAAAGTTGCATTTAGAGGTGTGCCCAATAGCCTTACTGTGAAAGTTACATCTAGAAGTGTGCCCAATAGCCTCACTGTGAAAATTACTTTGAGAAATGTGCCCAATAGCGTCACTGTGAAAGTTACATCTAGAAGTGTGCCCAATAGCCTCACTGTGAAAGTTGCATTCAGAAGTGTGCCCAATACCCTGTCTGTGGAAGGCCATATTTAGAAGTGTGCCCAATAGCCTTACTGTGAAAGTTGCATTTAGAAGTGTCCTCAATAGCCTCACTGTGAAAGTTGCATTTAAAAGTGTGCCCAATAGCCGCCATTGGAAGTGCATTTAGAAGTGTGCCCAATAGCCTCACTGTGAAAGTTGCATTTAGAAGTGTGCCCAATAGCCTCAATGTGAAAGTTGCATTTAGAGGTGTGCCCAATAGCCTCACTTTGAAAGTTGCATTTAGAAATGTGCCCAATAGCCTCACTGTGAAAGTTGCATTCAGAAGTGTGCCCAATAGCCTGTCTGTGGAAGGCCAAATTTAGAAGTGTCCTCAATAGCCTCACTGTGAAAGTTGCATTTAAAAGTGTGCCCAATAGCTTCCATTGGAAGTGCATTTAGAAGTGTGCCCAATAGCCTCACTGTGAAAGTTGCATTTAGAAGTGTGCCCAATAGCCTCCATTGGAAGTGCATTTAGAAGTGTGCCCAATAGCCTCCCTTGAAAGTTGCATCTAGAAGTATGCCCAAAGCCTCACTGTGAAAGTTACATCTAGAAGTGTGCCCAATAGCCTCACTGTGAAAATTACCTTTAGAAATGTGCCCAATAGCCTCATTGTGAAAGTTACATCTAGAAGTGTGCCCAATAGCCTTACTGTGAAAATTACTTTTAGAAATGTGCCCAATAGCCTCACTGTGAAAGTTGCATTTAGAAGTGTGCCCAATACCCTGTCAGTGGAAGGCCACATTTATAAGTGTGCTCAATAGCCTCACTGTGAAAGTTGCATTTAGAAGTGTGCCTAATAGCCTTACTATGAAAGTTCCATCTAGAAGTGTGCCCACTAGCCTCACTGTGAAAATTACTTTTAAAAATGTGCCCAATAGCCTCACTGTGAAAGTTGCATTTAGAAGTGTGCCCAATACCCTGTCAGTGGAAGGCCACATTTACAAGTGTGCTCAATAGCCTCACTGTGAAAGTTGCATTTAGAAGTGTGCCCAATGGCCTCACTGTGAAAGTTACATTTAGAAATGTGCACAATAGCCTCACTGTGAAAGTTGCATTTAGAAGTGTGCCCAATAGCCTGTCTGTGGAAGGCCACATTTAGAAGTGTCCTCAATAGCCTCACTGTGAAAGTTGCATTCAAAAGTGTGCCCAATAGCTTCCATTTGAAGTGCATTTAGAAGGGTGCCCAATTGCCTCACTGTGAAAGTTGCATTTAGAAGTGTGCCCAATAGCCTCACAGGGAAAGTTGCATTTAGAAGTGTGCCCAACAGCCTGTCTGTGGAAGGCCACATTTATAAGTGTCCTCAATAGCCTCACTGTGAAGGTTTTATTTAGAAGTGTCCTCAATAGCCTCACTGTGAAAGTTGCATTTAAAAGTGTGCCCAATAGCCTCCATTGGAAGTGCATTTAGAAGTGTGCCCAATAGCCTCACTGTGAAAGTTGCATTTAGAAGTGTGCCCAATAGCCTCACAGTGAAAGTTGCATTTAGAAGTGTGCCCAATAGCCTCCCTTGAAAGTTTCATCTAGAAGTATGCCCAAAGCCTCACTGTGAAAGTTACATCTAGAAGTTTGCCCAATAGCCTCACTGTGAAAATTACCTTTAGAAATGTGCCCAATAGACTCACTGTGAAAGTTGCATTTAGAAGTGTGCCCAATAGCCTTACTGTGAAAGTTACATCTAGAAGTGTGACCAACAGCCTCACTGTGAAAGTTGCATTTAGAAGTGTGCCCAATAGCCTCCATTGAAAGTGCATTTAGAAGTGTGCCCAATAGCCTTACTGTGAAAGTTGCATTTAGAAGTGCCTCAATAGCCTCACTGTGAAAGTTACATCTAGAAGTGTGCCCAATAGCCTCACTGTGAAAGTTGCATTTAGAAGTGTGCCCAATAGCCTCCATTGAAAGTGCATTTAGAAGTGTGCCCAATAGCCTCACTGTGAAAGTTGCATTTAGAAGTGTGCACAATAGCCTCACTGTGAACGTTGCATTTAGAAGTGTGCCCAATAGCCTCACTGTGAAAATTACTTTTAGAAATGTGCCCAATAGCCTCACTCTGAAAGTTACATCTAGAAGTGTGCCCAATAGCCTCACTGTGAAAGTTGCATTCAGAAGTGTGCCCAATACCCTGTCAGTGGAAGGCCATATTTAGAAGTGTGCTCAATAGCCTCACTGTGAAATTTGCATTTAGACGTGTGCCCAATAGCCTCCATTGAAAGTGCATTTAGAAGTGTGCCCAATAGCCTTACTGTGAAAGTTGCATTTAGAAGTGTCCTCAATAGCCTCACTGTGAAAGTTGCATTTAAAAGTGTGCCCAATAGCCGCCATTGGAAGTGCATTTAGAAGTGTGCCCAATAGCCTCACTGTGAAAGTTGCATTTAGAAGTGTGCCCAATAGCCTCAATGTGAAAGTTGCATTTAGAAGTGTGCCCAATAGCCTCACTGTGAAAGTTGCATTTAGAAATGTGCCCAATAGCCTCACTGTGAAAGTTGCATTTAGAAGTGTGCCCAATAGCCTGTCTGTGGAAGGCCAAATTTAGAAGTGTCCTCAATAGCTTCACTGTGAAAGTTGCATTTAAAAGTGTGCCCAATAGCTTCCATTGGAAGTGCATTTAGAAGTGTGCCCACTAGCCTCCCTTGAAAGTTGGATCTAGAAGTGTGCCCAAAGCCTCATTTGGAAAGTTACATATAGAAATGTGCCCAATAGCCTCACTGTGAACATTACTTTTAGAAATGTGCCCAATAGCCTCACTGTGAAATTTACATCTAGAAGTGTGCCCAATAGCCTCACTGTAAAAGTTGCATTTAGAAGTGTGCCCAATAGCCTCCATTGGAAGTGCATTTAGAAGTGTGCCCAATAGCCTCACTGTGAAAGTTGCATTTAGAAGTGTGCCCAATAGCCTGTCTGTGGAAGGCCACATTTAGAAGTGTCCTCGATAGCCGCACTGTGAAAGTTGCATTTAAATGTGTGCCCAATAGCCTCCATTGGAAGTGCATTTAGAAGTGTGCCCAATAGCCTCCCTTGAAAGTTGCATCTAGAAGTATGCCCAAAGCCTCACTGTGAAAGTTACATCTATAAGTGTGCCCAATAGCCTCACTGTGAAAATTACCTTTGGAAATGTGCCCAATAGCCTCATTGTGAAAGTTACATCTAGAAGTGTGCCCAATAGCCTTACTGTGAAAGTTGCATTTAGAAGTGTGCCCAATAGCCTTACTATGAAAGTTCCATATAGAAGTGTGCCCACTAGCCTCACTGTGAAAATTACTTTTAGAAATGTGCCCAATAGCCTCACTGTGAAAGTTGCATTTAGAAGTGTGCCCAATAGCCTTACTATGAAAGTTCCATATAGAAGTGTGCCCACTAGCCTCACTGTGAAAATTACTTTTAAAAATGTGCCCAATAGCCTCACTGTGAAAGTTGCATTTAGAAGTGTGCCCAATACCCTGTCAGTGGAAGGCCACATTTAGAAGTGTGCTCAATAGCCTCACTGTGAAAGTTGCATTTAGAAGTGTGCCTAATAGCCTTATTGTGAAAGTTGCATTTAGAAGTGTGTCCAATAGCCTCCATTGAAAGTGCATTTAGAAGTGTGCCCAATAGCCTCACTGTGAAAGTTGCATTTAGAAGTGTGCCCAATAGCCTCACTGTGAAAGTTACATTTAGAAATGTGCCCAATAGCCTCACTGTGAAAGTTGCATTTAGAAGTGTGCCCAATAGCCTGTCTGTGGAAGGCCACATTTAGAAGTGTCCTCAATAGCCTCAATGTGAAAGTTGCATTTAAAAGTGTGCCCAATAGCTTCCATTTGAAGTGCATTTAGAAGTGTGCCCAATAGCCTCACTGTGAAAGTTACATCTAGAAGTTTGCCCAATAGCCTCACTGTGAAAATTACGTTTAGAAATGTGCCCAATAGACTCACTGTGAAAGTTGCATTTAGAGGTGTGCCCAATAGCCTTACTGTGAAAGTTACATCTAGAAGTGTGCCCAATAGCCTCACTGTGAAAATTACTTTGAGAAATGTGCCCAATAGCGTCACTGTGAAAGTTACATCTAGAAGTGTGCCCAATAGCCTCACTGTGAAAGTTGCATTCAGAAGTGTGCCCAATACCCTGTCTGTGGAAGGCCATATTTAGAAGTGTGCCCAATAGCCTTACTGTGAAAGTTGCATTTAGAAGTGTCCTCAATAGCCTCACTGTGAAAGTTGCATTTAAAAGTGTGCCCAATAGCCGCCATTGGAAGTGCATTTAGAAGTGTGCCCAATAGCCTCACTGTGAAAGTTGCATTTAGAAGTGTGCCCAATAGCCTCAATGTGAAAGTTGCATTTAGAGGTGTGCCCAATAGCCTCACTTTGAAAGTTGCATTTAGAAATGTGCCCAATAGCCTCACTGTGAAAGTTGCATTCAGAAGTGTGCCCAATAGCCTGTCTGTGGAAGGCCAAATTTAGAAGTGTCCTCAATAGCCTCACTGTGAAAGTTGCATTTAAAAGTGTGCCCAATAGCTTCCATTGGAAGTGCATTTAGAAGTGTGCCCAATAGCCTCACTGTGAAAGTTGCATTTAGAAGTGTGCCCAATAGCCTCCATTGGAAGTGCATTTAGAAGTGTGCCCAATAGCCTCCCTTGAAAGTTGCATCTAGAAGTATGCCCAAAGCCTCACTGTGAAAGTTACATCTAGAAGTGTGCCCAATAGCCTCACTGTGAAAATTACCTTTAGAAATGTGCCCAATAGCCTCATTGTGAAAGTTACATCTAGAAGTGTGCCCAATAGCCTTACTGTGAAAATTACTTTTAGAAATGTGCCCAATAGCCTCACTGTGAAAGTTGCATTTAGAAGTGTGCCCAATACCCTGTCAGTGGAAGGCCACATTTATAAGTGTGCTCAATAGCCTCACTGTGAAAGTTGCATTTAGAAGTGTGCCTAATAGCCTTACTATGAAAGTTCCATCTAGAAGTGTGCCCACTAGCCTCACTGTGAAAATTACTTTTAAAAATGTGCCCAATAGCCTCACTGTGAAAGTTGCATTTAGAAGTGTGCCCAATACCCTGTCAGTGGAAGGCCACATTTACAAGTGTGCTCAATAGCCTCACTGTGAAAGTTGCATTTAGAAGTGTGCCCAATGGCCTCACTGTGAAAGTTACATTTAGAAATGTGCACAATAGCCTCACTGTGAAAGTTGCATTTAGAAGTGTGCCCAATAGCCTGTCTGTGGAAGGCCACATTTAGAAGTGTCCTCAATAGCCTCACTGTGAAAGTTGCATTCAAAAGTGTGCCCAATAGCTTCCATTTGAAGTGCATTTAGAAGTGTGCCCAATTGCCTCACTGTGAAAGTTGCATTTAGAAGTGTGCCCAATAGCCTCACAGGGAAAGTTGCATTTAGAAGTGTGCCCAACAGCCTGTCTGTGGAAGGCCACATTTATAAGTGTCCTCAATAGCCTCACTGTGAAGGTTTTATTTAGAAGTGTCCTCAATAGCCTCACTGTGAAAGTTGCATTTAAAAGTGTGCCCAATAGCCTCCATTGGAAGTGCATTTAGAAGTGTGCCCAATAGCCTCACTGTGAAAGTTGCATTTAGAAGTGTGCCCAATAGCCTCACAGTGAAATTTGCATTTAGAAGTGTGCCCAATAGCCTCCCTTGAAAGTTTCATCTAGAAGTATGCCCAAAGCCTCACTGTGAAAGTTACATCTAGAAGTTTGCCCAATAGCCTCACTGTGAAAATTACCTTTAGAAATGTGCCCAATAGACTCACTGTGAAAGTTGCATTTAGAAGTGTGCCCAATAGCCTTACTGTGAAAGTTACATCTAGAAGTGTGCCCAACAGCCTCACTGTGAAAGTTGCATTTAGAAGTGTGCCCAATAGCCTCCATTGAAAGTGCATTTAGAAGTGTGCCCAATAGCCTTACTGTGAAAGTTGCATTTAGAAGTGCCTCAATAGCCTCACTGTGAAAGTTACATCTAGAAGTGTGCCCAATAGCCTCACTGTGAAAGTTGCATTTAGAAGTGTGCCCAATAGCCTCCATTGAAAGTGCATTTAGAAGTGTGCCCAATAGCCTCACTGTGAAAGTTGCATTTAGAAGTGTGCACAATAGCCTCACTGTGAACGTTGCATTTAGAAGTGTGCCCAATAGCCTCACTGTGAAAATTACTTTTAGAAATGTGCCCAATAGCCTCACTCTGAAAGTTACATCTAGAAGTGTGCCCAATAGCCTCACTGTGAAAGTTGCATTCAGAAGTGTGCCCAATACCCTGTCAGTGGAAGGCCATATTTAGAAGTGTGCTCAATAGCCTCACTGTGAAATTTGCATTTAGACGTGTGCCCAATAGCCTCCATTGAAAGTGCATTTAGAAGTGTGCCCAATAGCCTTACTGTGAAAGTTGCATTTAGAAGTGTCCTCAATAGCCTCACTGTGAAAGTTGCATTTAAAAGTGTGCCCAATAGCCGCCATTGGAAGTGCATTTAGAAGTGTGCCCAATAGCCTCACTGTGAAAGTTGCATTTAGAAGTGTGCCCAATAGCCTCAATGTGAAAGTTGCATTTAGAAGTGTGCCCAATAGCCTCACTGTGAAAGTTGCATTTAGAAATGTGCCCAATAGCCTCACTGTGAAAGTTGCATTTAGAAGTGTGCCCAATAGCCTGTCTGTGGAAGGCCAAATTTAGAAGTGTCCTCAATAGCTTCACTGTGAAAGTTGCATTTAAAAGTGTGCCCAATAGCTTCCATTGGAAGTGCATTTAGAAGTGTGCCCACTAGCCTCCCTTGAAAGTTGGATCTAGAAGTGTGCCCAAAGCCTCATTTGGAAAGTTACATATAGAAATGTGCCCAATAGCCTCATTGTGAACATTACTTTTAGAAATGTGCCCAATAGCCTCACTGTGAAATTTACATCTAGAAGTGTGCCCAATAGCCTCACTGTAAAAGTTGCATTTAGAAGTGTGCCCAATAGCCTCCATTGGAAGTGCATTTAGAAGTGTGCCCAATAGCCTCACTGTGAAAGTTGCATTTAGAAGTGTGCCCAATAGCCTGTCTGTGGAAGGCCACATTTAGAAGTGTCCTCGATAGCCGCACTGTGAAAGTTGCATTTAAATGTGTGCCCAATAGCCTCCATTGGAAGTGCATTTAGAAGTGTGCCCAATAGCCTCCCTTGAAAGTTGCATCTAGAAGTATGCCCAAAGCCTCACTGTGAAAGTTACATCTAGAAGTGTGCCCAATAGCCTCACTGTGAAAATTACCTTTGGAAATGTGCCCAATAGCCTCATTGTGAAAGTTACATCTAGAAGTGTGCCCAATAGCCTTACTGTGAAAATTACTTTTAGAAATGTGCCCAATAGCCTCACTGTGAAAGTTGCATTTAGAAGTGTGCCCAATAGCCTTACTATGAAAGTTCCATATAGAAGTGTGCCCACTAGCCTCACTGTGAAAATTACTTTTAAAAATGTGCCCAATAGCCTCACTGTGAAAGTTGCATTTAGAAGTGTGCCCAATACCCTGTCAGTGGAAGGCCACATTTAGAAGTGTGCTCAATAGCCTCACTGTGAAAGTTGCATTTAGAAGTGTGCCTAATAGCCTTATTGTGAAAGTTGCATTTAGAAGTGTGTCCAATAGCCTCCATTGAAAGTGCATTTAGAAGTGTGCCCAATAGCCTCACTGTGAAAGTTGCATTTAGAAGTGTGCCCAATAGCCTCACTGTGAAAGTTACATTTAGAAATGTGCCCAATAGCCTCACTGTGAAAGTTGCATTTAGAAGTGTGCCCAATAGCCTGTCTGTGGAAGGCCACATTTAGAAGTGTCCTCAATAGCCTCAATGTGAAAGTTGCATTTAAAAGTGTGCCCAATAGCTTCCATTTGAAGTGCATTTAGAAGTGTGCCCAATAGCCTCACTGTGAAAGTTGCATTTAGAAGTGTGCCCAATAACCTCACAGGGAAAGTTGCATTTAGAAGTGTGCCCAAAATCCTGTCTGTGGAAGGCCACATTTAGAAGTGTCCTCAATAGCCTCACTGTGAAGGTTTTATTTAGAAGTGTCCTCAATAGCCTCACTGTGAAAGTTGCATTTAAAAGTGTGCCCAATAGCCTCCATTGGAAGTGCATTTAGAAGTGTGCCCAATAGCCTTACTGTGAAAGTTACATCTAGAAGTGTGCCCAACAGCCTCACTGTGAAAGTTGCATTTAGAAGTGTGCCCAATAGCCTCCATTGAAAGTGCATTTAGAAGTGTGCCCAATAGCCTTACTGTGAAAGTTGCATTTAGAAGTGCCTCAATAGCCTCACTGTGAAAGTTACATCTAGAAGTGTGCCCAATAGCCTCACTGTGAAAGTTGCCTTTAGAAGTGTGCCCAATAGCCTCCATTGAAAGTGCATTTAGAAGTGTGCCCAATAGCCTCACTGTGAAAGTTGCATTTAGAAGTGTGCACAATAGCCTCACTGTGAAAGTTGCATTTAGAAGTGTGCCCAATAGCCTCACTGTGAAAATTACTTTTAGAAATGTGCCCAATAGCCTCACTGTGAAAGTTACATCTAGAAGTGTGCCCAATAGACTCACTGTGAAAGTTGCATTCAGAAGTGTGCCCAATACCCTGTCAGTGGAAGGCCATATTTAGAAGTGTGCTCAATAGCCTCACTGTGAAATTTGCATTTAGACGTGTGCCCAATAGCCTCCATTGAAAGTGCATTTAGAAGTGTGCCCAATAGCCTTACTGTGAAAGTTGCATTTAGAAGTGTCCTCAATAGCCTCACTGTGAAAGTTGCATTTAAAAGTGTGCCCAATAGCCGCCATTGGAAGTGCATTTAGAAGTGTGCCCAATAGCCTCACTGTGAAAGTTGCATTTAGAAGTGTGCCCAATAGCCTCAATGTGAAAGTTGCATTTAGAAGTGTGCCCAATAGCCTCACTGTGAAAGTTGCATTTAGAAATGTGCCCAATAGCCTCACTGTGAAAGTTGCATTTAGAAGTGTGCCCAATAGCCTGTCTGTGGAAGGCCAAATTTAGAAGTGTCCTCAATAGCTTCACTGTGAAAGTTGCATTTAAAAGTGTGCCCAATAGCTTCCATTGGAAGTGCATTTAGAAGTGTGCCCACTAGCCTCTCTTGAAAGTTGCATCTAGAAGTGTGCCCAAAGCCTCATTCGGAAAGTTACATATAGAAGTGTGCCCAATAGCCTCACTGTGAACATTACTTTTAGAAATGTGCCCAATAGCCTCACTGTGAAATTTACATCTAGAAGTGTGCCCAATAGCCTCACTGTAAAAGTTGCATTTAGAAGTGTGCCCAATAGCCTCCATTGGAAGTGCATTTAGAAGTGTGCCCAATAGCCTCACTGTGAAAGTTGCATTTAGAAGTGTGCCCAATAGCCTCCATTGAAAGTGCATTTAGAAGTGTGCCCAATAGCCTTACTGTAAAAGTTTTATTTAGAAGTGTCCTCAATAGCCTCACTGTGAAAGTTGCATTTAAAAGTGTGCCCAATAGCCTCCATTGGAAGTGCATTTAGAAGTGTGCCCAATAGCCTCACAATGAAAGTTGCATTTAGAAGTGTGCCCAATAGCCTGTCTGTGGAAGGCCACATTTAGAAGTGTCCTCGATAGCCGCACTGTGAAAGTTGCATTTAAATGTGTGCCCAATAGCCTCCATTGGAAGTGCATTTAGAAGTGTGCCCAATAGCCTCCCTTGAAAGTTGCATCTAGAAGTATGCCCAAAGCCTCACTGTGAAAGTTACATCTAGAAGTGTGCCCAATAGCCTCACTGTGAAAATTACCTTTGGAAATGTGCCCAATAGCCTCATTGTGAAAGTTACATCTAGAAGTGTGCCCAATAGCCTTACTGTGAAAATTACTTTTAGAAATGTGCCCAATAGCCTCACTGTGAAAGTTGCATTTAGAAGTGTGCCCAATAGCCTTACTATGAAAGTTCCATCTAGAAGTGTGCCCACTAGCCTCACTGTGAAAATTACTTTTAAAAATGTGCCCAATAGCCTCACTGTGAAAGTTGCATTTAGAAGTGTGCCCAATACCCTGTCAGTGGAAGGCCACATTTAGAAGTGTGCTCAATAGCCTCACTGTGAAAGTTGCATTTAGAAGTGTGCCTAATAGCCTTATTGTGAAAGTTGCATTTAGAAGTGTGTCCAATAGCCTCCATTGAAAGTGCATTTAGAAGTGTGCCCAATAGCCTCACTGTGAAAGTTGCATTTAGAAGTGTGCCCAATAGCCTCACTGTGAAAGTTACATTTAGAAATGTGCCCAATAGCCTCACTGTGAAAGTTGCATTTAGAAGTGTGCCCAATAGCCTGTCTGTGGAAGGCCACATTTAGAAGTGTCCTCAATAGCCTCAATGTGAAAGTTGCATTTAAAAGTGTGCCCAATAGCTTCCATTTGAAGTGCATTTAGAAGTGTGCCCAATAGCCTCACTGTGAAAGTTGCATTTAGAAGTGTGCACAATAGCCTCACTGTGAAAGTTGCATTTAGAAGTGTGCCCAATAGCCTCACTGTGAAAATTACTTTTAGAAATGTGCCCAATAGCCTCACTGTGAAAGTTACATCTAGAAGTGTGCCCAATAGACTCACTGTGAAAGTTGCATTCAGAAGTGTGCCCAATACCCTGTCAGTGGAAGGCCATATTTAGAAGTGTGCTCAATAGCCTCACTGTGAAATTTGCATTTAGACGTGTGCCCAATAGCCTCCATTGAAAGTGCATTTAGAAGTGTGCCCAATAGCCTTACTGTGAAAGTTGCATTTAGAAGTGTCCTCAATAGCCTCACTGTGAAAGTTGCATTTAAAAGTGTGCCCAATAGCCGCCATTGGAAGTGCATTTAGAAGTGTGCCCAATAGCCTCACTGTGAAAGTTGCATTTAGAAGTGTGCCCAATAGCCTCAATGTGAAAGTTGCATTTAGAAGTGTGCCCAATAGCCTCACTGTGAAAGTTGCATTTAGAAATGTGCCCAATAGCCTCACTGTGAAAGTTGCATTTAGAAGTGTGCCCAATAGCCTGTCTGTGGAAGGCCAAATTTAGAAGTGTCCTCAATAGCTTCACTGTGAAAGTTGCATTTAAAAGTGTGCCCAATAGCTTCCATTGGAAGTGCATTTAGAAGTGTGCCCACTAGCCTCTCTTGAAAGTTGCATCTAGAAGTGTGCCCAAAGCCTCATTCGGAAAGTTACATATAGAAGTGTGCCCAATAGCCTCACTGTGAACATTACTTTTAGAAATGTGCCCAATAGCCTCACTGTGAAATTTACATCTAGAAGTGTGCCCAATAGCCTCACTGTAAAAGTTGCATTTAGAAGTGTGCCCAATAGCCTCCATTGGAAGTGCATTTAGAAGTGTGCCCAATAGCCTCACTGTGAAAGTTGCATTTAGAAGTGTGCCCAATAGCCTCCATTGAAAGTGCATTTAGAAGTGTGCCCAATAGCCTTACTGTAAAAGTTTTATTTAGAAGTGTCCTCAATAGCCTCACTGTGAAAGTTGCATTTAAAAGTGTGCCCAATAGCCTCCATTGGAAGTGCATTTAGAAGTGTGCCCAATAGCCTCACAATGAAAGTTGCATTTAGAAGTGTGCCCAATAGCCTGTCTGTGGAAGGCCACATTTAGAAGTGTCCTCGATAGCCGCACTGTGAAAGTTGCATTTAAATGTGTGCCCAATAGCCTCCATTGGAAGTGCATTTAGAAGTGTGCCCAATAGCCTCCCTTGAAAGTTGCATCTAGAAGTATGCCCAAAGCCTCACTGTGAAAGTTACATCTAGAAGTGTGCCCAATAGCCTCACTGTGAAAATTACCTTTGGAAATGTGCCCAATAGCCTCATTGTGAAAGTTACATCTAGAAGTGTGCCCAATAGCCTTACTGTGAAAATTACTTTTAGAAATGTGCCCAATAGCCTCACTGTGAAAGTTGCATTTAGAAGTGTGCCCAATAGCCTTACTATGAAAGTTCCATCTAGAAGTGTGCCCACTAGCCTCACTGTGAAAATTACTTTTAAAAATGTGCCCAATAGCCTCACTGTGAAAGTTGCATTTAGAAGTGTGCCCAATACCCTGTCAGTGGAAGGCCACATTTAGAAGTGTGCTCAATAGCCTCACTGTGAAAGTTGCATTTAGAAGTGTGCCTAATAGCCTTATTGTGAAAGTTGCATTTAGAAGTGTGTCCAATAGCCTCCATTGAAAGTGCATTTAGAAGTGTGCCCAATAGCCTCACTGTGAAAGTTGCATTTAGAAGTGTGCCCAATAGCCTCACTGTGAAAGTTACATTTAGAAATGTGCCCAATAGCCTCACTGTGAAAGTTGCATTTAGAAGTGTGCCCAATAGCCTGTCTGTGGAAGGCCACATTTAGAAGTGTCCTCAATAGCCTCAATGTGAAAGTTGCATTTAAAAGTGTGCCCAATAGCTTCCATTTGAAGTGCATTTAGAAGTGTGCCCAATAGCCTCACTGTGAAAGTTGCATTTAGAAGTGTGCCCAATAACCTCACAGGGAAAGTTGCATTTAGAAGTGTGCCCAAAATCCTGTCTGTGGAAGGCCACATTTAGAAGTGTCCTCAATAGCCTCACTGTGAAGGTTTTATTTAGAAGTGTCCTCAATAGCCTCACTGTGAAAGTTGCATTTAAAAGTGTGCCCAATAGCCTCCATTGGAAGTGCATTTAGAAGTGTGCCCAATAGCCTTACTGTGAAAGTTACATCTAGAAGTGTGCCCAACAGCCTCACTGTGAAAGTTGCATTTAGAAGTGTGCCCAATAGCCTCCATTGAAAGTGCATTTAGAAGTGTGCCCAATAGCCTCACTGTGAAAGTTGCATTTAGAAGTGTGCACAATAGCCTCACTGTGAAAGTTGCATTTAGAAGTGTGCCCAATAGCCTCACTGTGAAAGTTGCATTCAGAAGTGTGCCCAATACCCTGTCAGTGGAAGGCCATATTTAGAAGTGTGCTCAATAGCCTCACTGTGAAATTTGCATTTAGACGTGTGCCCAATAGCCTCCATTGAAAGTGCATTTAGAAGTGTGCCCAATAGCCTTACTGTGAAAGTTGCATTTAGAAGTGTCCTCAATAGCCTCACTGTGAAAGTTGCATTTAAAAGTGTGCCCAATAGCCGCCATTGGAAGTGCATTTAGAAGTGTGCCCAATAGCCTCACTGTGAAAGTTGCATTTAGAAGTGTGCCCAATAGCCTCAATGTGAAAGTTGCATTTAGAAGTGTGCCCAATAGCCTCACTGTGAAAGTTGCATTTAGAAATGTGCCCAATAGCCTCACTGTGAAAGTTGCATTTAGAAGTGTGCCCAATAGCCTGTCTGTGGAAGGCCAAATTTAGAAGTGTCCTCAATAGCTTCACTGTGAAAGTTGCATTTAAAAGTGTGCCCAATAGCTTCCATTGGAAGTGCATTTAGAAGTGTGCCCACTAGCCTCCCTTAAAAGTTGCATTTAGAAGTGTGCCCAATAGCCTCCATTGGAAGTGCATTTAGAAGTGTGCCCAATAGCCTCACTGTGAAAGTTGCATTTAGAAGTGTGCCCAATAGCCTCCATTGAAAGTGCATTTAGAAGTGTGCCCAATAGCCTTACTATAAAAGTTTTATTTAGAAGTGTCCTCAATAGCCTCACTGTGAAAGTTGCATTTAAAAGTGTGCCCAATAGCCTCCATTGGAAGTGCTTTTAGAAGTGTGCCCAATAGCCTCACAATGAAAGTTACATTTAGAAGTGTGCCCAATAGCCTGTCTGTGGAAGGCCACATTTAGAAGTGTCCTCGATAGCCGCACTGTGAAAGTTGCATTTAAATGTGTGCCCAATAGCCTCCATTGGAAGTGCATTTAGAAGTGTGCCCAATAGCCTCCCTTGAAAGTTGCATCTAGAAGTATGCCCAAAGCCTCACTGTGAAAGTTACATCTAGAAGTGTGCCCAATAGCCTCACTGTGAAAATTACCTTTGGAAATGTGCCCAATAGCCTCATTGTGAAAGTTACATCTAGAAGTGTGCCCAATAGCCTTACTGTGAAAATTACTTTTAGAAATGTGCCCAATAGCCTCACTGTGAAAGTTGCATTAAGAAGTGTGCCCAATAGCCTTACTATGAAAGTTCCATATAGAAGTGTGCCCACTAGCCTCACTGTGAAAATTACTTTTAAAAATGTGCCCAATAGCCTCACTGTGAAAGTTGCATTTAGAAGTGTGCCCAATACCCTGTCAGTGGAAGGCCACATTTAGAAGTGTGCTCAATAGCCTCACTGTGAAAGTTGCATTTAGAAGTGTGCCTAATAGCCTTATTGTGAAAGTTGCATTTAGAAGTGTGTCCAATAGCCTCCATTGAAAGTGCATTTAGAAGTGTGCCCAATAGCCTCACTGTGAAAGTTGCATTTAGAAGTGTGCCCAATAGCCTCACTGTGAAAGTTACATTTAGAAATGTGCCCAATAGCCTCACTGTGAAAGTTGCATTTAGAAGTATGCCCAATAGCCTGTCCGTGGAAGGCCACATTTAGAAGTGTCCTCAATAGCCTCAATGTGAAAGTTGCATTTAAAAGTGTGCCCAATAGCTTCCATTTGAAGTGCATTTAGAAGTGTGCCCAATAGCCTCACTGTGAAAGTTACATCTAGAAGTTTGCCCAATAGCCTCACTGTGAAAATTACGTTTAGAAATGTGCCCAATAGACTCACTGTGAAAGTTGCATTTAGAGGTGTGCCCAATAGCCTTACTGTGAAAGTTACATCTAGAAGTGTGCCCAATAGCCTCACTGTGAAAATTACTTTGAGAAATGTGCCCAATAGCGTCACTGTGAAAGTTACATCTAGAAGTGTGCCCAATAGCCTCACTGTGAAAGTTGCATTCAGAAGTGTGCCCAATACCCTGTCAGTGGAAGGCCATATTTAGAAGCGTGCCCAATAGCCTTACTGTGAAAGTTGCATTTAGAAGTGTCCTCAATAGCCTCACTGTGAAAGTTGCATTTAAAAGTGTGCCCAATAGCCGCCATTGGAAGTGCATTTAGAAGTGTGCCCAATAGCCTCACTGTGAAAGTTGCATTTAGAAGTGTGCCCAATAGCCTCAATGTGAAAGTTGCATTTAGAGGTGTGCCCAATAGCCTCACTTTGAAAGTTGCATTTAGAAATGTGCCCAATAGCCTCACTGTGAAAGTTGCATTCAGAAGTGTGCCCAATAGCCTGTCTGTGGAAGGCCAAATTTAGAAGTGTCCTCAATAGCCTCACTGTGAAAGTTGCATTTAAAAGTGTGCCCAATAGCTTCCATTGGAAGTGCATTTAGAAGTGTGCCCAATAGCCTCACTTTGAAAGTTGCATTTAGAAGTGTGCCCAATAGCCTCCATTGGAAGTGCATTTAGAAGTGTGCCCAATAGCCTCCCTTGAAAGTTGCATCTAGAAGTATGCCCAAAGCCTCACTGTGAAAGTTACATCTAGAAGTGTGCCCAATAGCCTCACTGTGAAAATTACCTTTAGAAATGTGCCCAATAGCCTCATTGTGAAAGTTACATCTAGAAGTGTGCCCAATAGCCTTACTGTGAAAATTACTTTTAGAAATGTGCCCAATAGCCTCACTGTGAAAGTTGCATTTAGAAGTGTGCCCAATACCCTGTCAGTGGAAGGCCACATTTATAAGTGTGCTCAATAGCCTCACTGTGAAAGTTGCATTTAGAAGTGTGCCTAATAGCCTTACTATGAAAGTTCCATCTAGAAGTGTGCCCACTAGCCTCACTGTGAAAATTACTTTTAAAAATGTGCCCAATAGCCTCACTGTGAAAGTTGCATTTAGAAGTGTGCCCAATACCCTGTCAGTGGAAGGCCACATTTACAAGTGTGCTCAATAGCCTCACTGTGAAAGTTGCATTTAGAAGTGTGCCCAATGGCCTCACTGTGAAAGTTACATTTAGAAATGTGCACAATAGCCTCACTGTGAAAGTTGCATTTAGAAGTGTGCCCAATAGCCTGTCTGTGGAAGGCCACATTTAGAAGTGTCCTCAATAGCCTCACTGTGAAAGTTGCATTCAAAAGTGTGCCCAATAGCTTCCATTTGAAGTGCATTTAGAAGTGTGCCCAATTGCCTCACTGTGAAAGTTGCATTTAGAAGTGTGCCCAATAGCCTCACAGGGAAAGTTGCATTTAGAAGTGTGCCCAACAGCCTGTCTGTGGAAGGCCACATTTATAAGTGTCCTCAATAGCCTCACTGTGAAGGTTTTATTTAGAAGTGTCCTCAATAGCCTCACTGTGAAAGTTGCATTTAAAAGTGTGCCCAATAGCCTCCATTGGAAGTGCATTTAGAAGTGTGCCCAATAGCCTCACTGTGAAAGTTGCATTTAGAAGTGTGCCCAATAGCCTCACAGTGAAAGTTGCATTTAGAAGTGTGCCCAATAGCCTCCCTTGAAAGTTTCATCTAGAAGTATGCCCAAAGCCTCACTGTGAAAGTTACATCTAGAAGTTTGCCCAATAGCCTCACTGTGAAAATTACCTTTAGAAATGTGCCCAATAGACTCACTGTGAAAGTTGCATTTAGAAGTGTGCCCAATAGCCTTACTGTGAAAGTTACATCTAGAAGTGTGCCCAACAGCCTCACTGTGAAAGTTGCATTTAGAAGTGTGCCCAATAGCCTCCATTGAAAGTGCATTTAGAAGTGTGCCCAATAGCCTTACTGTGAAAGTTGCATTTAGAAGTGCCTCAATAGCCTCACTGTGAAAGTTACATCTAGAAGTGTGCCCAATAGCCTCACTGTGAAAGTTGCATTTAGAAGTGTGCCCAATAGCCTCCATTGAAAGTGCATTTAGAAGTGTGCCCAATAGCCTCACTGTGAAAGTTGCATTTAGAAGTGTGCACAATAGCCTCACTGTGAAAGTTGCATTTAGAAGTGTGCCCAATAGCCTCACTGTGAAAATTACTTTTAGAAATGTGCCCAATAGCCTCACTCTGAAAGTTACATCTAGAAGTGTGCCCAATAGCCTCACTGTGAAAGTTGCATTCAGAAGTGTGCCCAATACCCTGTCAGTGGAAGGCCATATTTAGAAGTGTGCTCAATAGCCTCACTGTGAAATTTGCATTTAGACGTGTGCCCAATAGCCTCCATTGAAAGTGCATTTAGAAGTGTGCCCAATAGCCTTACTGTGAAAGTTGCATTTAGAAGTGTCCTCAATAGCCTCACTGTGAAAGTTGCATTTAAAAGTGTGCCCAATAGCCGCCATTGGAAGTGCATTTAGAAGTGTGCCCAATAGCCTCACTGTGAAAGTTGCATTTAGAAGTGTGCCCAATAGCCTCAATGTGAAAGTTGCATTTAGAAGTGTGCCCAATAGCCTCACTGTGAAAGTTGCATTTAGAAATGTGCCCAATAGCCTCACTGTGAAAGTTGCATTTAGAAGTGTGCCCAATAGCCTGTCTGTGGAAGGCCAAATTTAGAAGTGTCCTCAATAGCTTCACTGTGAAAGTTGCATTTAAAAGTGTGCCCAATAGCTTCCATTGGAAGTGCATTTAGAAGTGTGCCCACTAGCCTCCCTTGAAAGTTGGATCTAGAAGTGTGCCCAAAGCCTCATTTGGAAAGTTACATATAGAAATGTGCCCAATAGCCTCACTGTGAACATTACTTTTAGAAATGTGCCCAATAGCCTCACTGTGAAATTTACATCTAGAAGTGTGCCCAATAGCCTCACTGTAAAAGTTGCATTTAGAAGTGTGCCCAATAGCCTCCATTGGAAGTGCATTTAGAAGTGTGCCCAATAGCCTCACTGTGAAAGTTGCATTTAGAAGTGTGCCCAATAGCCTGTCTGTGGAAGGCCACATTTAGAAGTGTCCTCGATAGCCGCACTGTGAAAGTTGCATTTAAATGTGTGCCCAATAGCCTCCATTGGAAGTGCATTTAGAAGTGTGCCCAATAGCCTCCCTTGAAAGTTGCATCTAGAAGTATGCCCAAAGCCTCACTGTGAAAGTTACATCTAGAAGTGTGCCCAATAGCCTCACTGTGAAAATTACCTTTGGAAATGTGCCCAATAGCCTTACTGTGAAAATTACTTTTAGAAATGTGCCCAATAGCCTCACTGTGAAAGTTGCATTTAGAAGTGTGCCCAATAGCCTTACTATGAAAGTTCCATATAGAAGTGTGCCCACTAGCCTCACTGTGAAAATTACTTTTAAAAATGTGCCCAATAGACTCACTGTGAAAGTTGCATTTAGAAGTGTGCCCAATACCCTGTCAGTGGAAGGCCACATTTAGAAGTGTGCTCAATAGCCTCACTGTGAAAGTTGCATTTAGAAGTGTGCCTAATAGCCTTATTGTGAAAGTTGCATTTAGAAGTGTGTCCAATAGCCTCCATTGAAAGTGCATTTAGAAGTGTGCCCAATAGCCTCACTGTGAAAGTTGCATTTAGAAGTGTGCCCAATAGCCTCACTGTGAAAGTTACATTTAGAAATGTGCCCAATAGCCTCACTGTGAAAGTTGCATTTAGAAGTGTGCCCAATAGCCTGTCTGTGGAAGGCCACATTTAGAAGTGTCCTCAATAGCCTCAATGTGAAAGTTGCATTTAAAAGTGTGCCCAATAGCTTCCATTTGAAGTGCATTTAGAAGTGTGCCCAATAGCCTCACTGTGAAAGTTGCATTTAGAAGTGTGCCCAATAACCTCACAGGGAAAGTTGCATTTAGAAGTGTGCCCAAAATCCTGTCTGTGGAAGGCCACATTTAGAAGTGTCCTCAATAGCCTCACTGTGAAGGTTTTATTTAGAAGTGTCCTCAATAGCCTCACTGTGAAAGTTGCATTTAAAAGTGTGCCCAATAGCCTCCATTGGAAGTGCATTTAGAAGTGTGCCCAATAGCCTTACTGTGAAAGTTACATCTAGAAGTGTGCCCAACAGCCTCACTGTGAAAGTTGCATTTAGAAGTGTGCCCAATAGCCTCCATTGAAAGTGCATTTAGAAGTGTGCCCAATAGCCTTACTGTGAAAGTTGCATTTAGAAGTGCCTCAATAGCCTCACTGTGAAAGTTACATCTAGAAGTGTGCCCAATAGCCTCACTGTGAAAGTTGCCTTTAGAAGTGTGCCCAATAGCCTCCATTGAAAGTGCATTTAGAAGTGTGCCCAATAGCCTCACTGTGAAAGTTGCATTTAGAAGTGTGCACAATAGCCTCACTGTGAAAGTTGCATTTAGAAGTGTGCCCAATAGCCTCACTGTGAAAATTACTTTTAGAAATGTGCCCAATAGCCTCACTGTGAAAGTTACATCTAGAAGTGTGCCCAATAGACTCACTGTGAAAGTTGCATTCAGAAGTGTGCCCAATACCCTGTCAGTGGAAGGCCATATTTAGAAGTGTGCTCAATAGCCTCACTGTGAAATTTGCATTTAGACGTGTGCCCAATAGCCTCCATTGAAAGTGCATTTAGAAGTGTGCCCAATAGCCTTACTTTGAAAGTTGCATTTAGAAGTGTCCTCAATAGCCTCACTGTGAAAGTTGCATTTAAAAGTGTGCCCAATAGCCGCCATTGGAAGTGCATTTAGAAGTTTGCCCAATAGCCTCACTGTGAAAGTTGCATTTAGAAGTGTGCCCAATAGCCTCAATGTGAAAGTTGCATTTAGAAGTGTGCCCAATAGCCTCACTGTGAAAGTTGCATTTAGAAATGTGCCCAATAGCCTCACTGTGAAAGTTGCATTTAGAAGTGTGCCCAATAGCCTGTCTGTGGAAGGCCAAATTTAGAAGTGTCCTCAATAGCTTCACTGTGAAAGTTGCATTTAAAAGTGTGCCCAATAGCTTCCATTGGAAGTGCATTTAGAAGTGTGCCCACTAGCCTCCCTTGAAAGTTGCATCTAGAAGTGTGCCCAATAGCCTCACTGTGAACATTACTTTTAGAAATGTGCCCAATAGCCTCACTGTGAAATTTACATCTAGAAGTGTGCCCAATAGCCTCACTGTAAAAGTTGCATTTAGAAGTGTGCCCAATAGCCTCCATTGGAAGTGCATTTAGAAGTGTGCCCAATAGCCTCACTGTGAAAGTTGCATTTAGAAGTGTGCCCAATAGCCTCCATTGAAAGTGCATTTAGAAGTGTGCCCAATAGCCTTACTGTAAAAGTTTTATTTAGAAGTGTCCTCAATAGCCTCACTGTGAAAGTTGCATTTAAAAGTGTGCCCAATAGCCTCCATTGGAAGTGCATTTAGAAGTGTGCCCAATAGCCTCACAATGAAAGTTGCATTTAGAAGTGTGCCCAATAGCCTGTCTGTGGAAGGCCACATTTAGAAGTGTCCTCGATAGCCGCACTGTGAAAGTTGCATTTAAATGTGTGCCCAATAGCCTCCATTGGAAGTGCATTTAGAAGTGTGCCCAATAGCCTCCCTTGAAAGTTGCATCTAGAAGTATGCCCAAAGCCTCACTGTGAAAGTTACATCTAGAAGTGTGCCCAATAGCCTCACTGTGAAAATTACCTTTGGAAATGTGCCCAATAGCCTCATTGTGAAAGTTACATCTAGAAGTGTGCCCAATAGCCTTACTGTGAAAATTACTTTTAGAAATGTGCCCAATAGCCTCACTGTGAAAGTTGCATTTAGAAGTGTGCCCAATAGCCTTACTATGAAAGTTCCATCTAGAAGTGTGCCCACTAGCCTCACTGTGAAAATTACTTTTAAAAATGTGCCCAATAGCCTCACTGTGAAAGTTGCATTTAGAAGTGTGCCCAATACCCTGTCAGTGGAAGGCCACATTTAGAAGTGTGCTCAATAGCCTCACTGTGAAAGTTGCATTTAGAAGTGTGCCTAATAGCCTTATTGTGAAAGTTGCATTTAGAAGTGTGTCCAATAGCCTCCATTGAAAGTGCATTTAGAAGTGTGCCCAATAGCCTCACTGTGAAAGTTGCATTTAGAAGTGTGCCCAATAGCCTCACTGTGAAAGTTACATTTAGAAATGTGCCCAATAGCCTCACTGTGAAAGTTGCATTTAGAAGTGTGCCCAATAGCCTGTCTGTGGAAGGCCACATTTAGAAGTGTCCTCAATAGCCTCAATGTGAAAGTTGCATTTAAAAGTGTGCCCAATAGCTTCCATTTGAAGTGCATTTAGAAGTGTGCCCAATAGCCTCACTGTGAAAGTTGCATTTAGAAGTGTGCCCAATAACCTCACAGGGAAAGTTGCATTTAGAAGTGTGCCCAAAATCCTGTCTGTGGAAGGCCACATTTAGAAGTGTCCTCAATAGCCTCACTGTGAAGGTTTTATTTAGAAGTGTCCTCAATAGCCTCACTGTGAAAGTTGCATTTAAAAGTGTGCCCAATAGCCTCCATTGGAAGTGCATTTAGAAGTGTGCCCAATAGCCTTACTGTGAAAGTTACATCTAGAAGTGTGCCCAACAGCCTCACTGTGAAAGTTGCATTTAGAAGTGTGCCCAATAGCCTCCATTGAAAGTGCATTTAGAAGTGTGCCCAATAGCCTCACTGTGAAAGTTGCATTTAGAAGTGTGCACAATAGCCTCCCTGTGAAAGTTGCATTTAGAAGTGTGCCCAATAGCCTCACTGTGAAAGTTGCATTCAGAAGTGTGCCCAATACCCTGTCAGTGGAAGGCCATATTTAGAAGTGTGCTCAATAGCCTCACTGTGAAATTTGCATTTAGACGTGTGCCCAATAGCCTCCATTGAAAGTGCATTTAGAAGTGTGCCCAATAGCCTTACTGTGAAAGTTGCATTTAGAAGTGTCCTCAATAGCCTCACTGTGAAAGTTGCATTTAAAAGTGTGCCCAATAGCCGCCATTGGAAGTGCATTTAGAAGTGTGCCCAATAGCCTCACTGTGAAAGTTGCATTTAGAAGTGTGCCCAATAGCCTCAATGTGAAAGTTGCATTTAGAAGTGTGCCCAATAGCCTCACTGTGAAAGTTGCATTTAGAAATGTGCCCAATAGCCTCACTGTGAAAGTTGCATTTAGAAGTGTGCCCAATAGCCTGTCTGTGGAAGGCCAAATTTAGAAGTGTCCTCAATAGCTTCACTGTGAAAGTTGCATTTAAAAGTGTGCCCAATAGCTTCCATTGGAAGTGCATTTAGAAGTGTGCCCACTAGCCTCCCTTAAAAGTTGCATTTAGAAGTGTGCCCAATAGCCTCCATTGGAAGTGCATTTAGAAGTGTGCCCAATAGCCTCACTGTGAAAGTTGCATTTAGAAGTGTGCCCAATAGCCTCCATTGAAAGTGCATTTAGAAGTGTGCCCAATAGCCTTACTATAAAAGTTTTATTTAGAAGTGTCCTCAATAGCCTCACTGTGAAAGTTGCATTTAGAAGTGTGCCCAATAGCCTCACAATGAAAGTTGCATTTAGAAGTGTGCCCAATAGCCTGTCTGTGGAAGGCCACATTTAGAAGTGTCCTCGATAGCCGCACTGTGAAAGTTGCATTTAAATGTGTGCCCAATAGCCTCCATTGGAAGTGCATTTAGAAGTGTGCCCAATAGCCTCCCTTGAAAGTTGCATCTAGAAGTATGCCCAAAGCCTCACTGTGAAAGTTACATCTAGAAGTGTGCCCAATAGCCTCACTGTGAAAATTACCTTTGGAAATGTGCCCAATAGCCTCATTGTGAAAGTTACATCTAGAAGTGTGCCCAATAGCCTTACTGTGAAAATTACTTTTAGAAATGTGCCCAATAGCCTCACTGTGAAAGTTGCATTTAGAAGTGTGCCCAATAGCCTTACTATGAAAGTTCCATCTAGAAGTGTGCCCACTAGCCTCACTGTGAAAATTACTTTTAAAAATGTGCCCAATAGCCTCACTGTGAAAGTTGCATTTAGAAGTGTGCCCAATACCCTGTCAGTGGAAGGCCACATTTAGAAGTGTGCTCAATAGCCTCACTGTGAAAGTTGCATTTAGAAGTGTGCCTAATAGCCTTATTGTGAAAGTTGCATTTAGAAGTGTGTCCAATAGCCTCCATTGAAAGTGCATTTAGAAGTGTGCCCAATAGCCTCACTGTGAAAGTTGCATTTAGAAGTGTGCCCAATAGCCTCACTGTGAAAGTTACATTTAGAAATGTGCCCAATAGCCTCACTGTGAAAGTTGCATTTAGACGTGTGCCCAATAGCCTGTCTGTGGAAGGCCACATTTAGAAGTGTCCTCAATAGCCTCAATGTGAAAGTTGCATTTAAAAGTGTGCCCAATAGCTTCCATTTGAAGTGCATTTAGAAGTGTGCCCAATAGCCTCACTGTGAAAGTTGCATTTAGAAGTGTGCCCAATAACCTCACAGGGAAAGTTGCATTTAGAAGTGTGCCCAAAATCCTGTCTGTGGAAGGCCACATTTAGAAGTGTCCTCAATAGCCTCACTGTGAAGGTTTTATTTAGAAGTGTCCTCAATAGCCTCACTGTGAAAGTTGCATTTAAAAGTGTGCCCAATAGCCTCCATTGGAAGTGCATTTAGAAGTGTGCCCAATAGCCTTACTGTGAAAGTTACATCTAGAAGTGTGCCCAACAGCCTCACTGTGAAAGTTGCATTTAGAAGTGTGCCCAATAGCCTCCATTGAAAGTGCATTTAGAAGTGTGCCCAATAGCCTCACTGTGAAAGTTGCATTTAGAAGTGTGCACAATAGCCTCCCTGTGAAAGTTGCATTTAGAAGTGTGCCCAATAGCCTCACTGTGAAAGTTGCATTCAGAAGTGTGCCCAATACCCTGTCAGTGGAAGGCCATATTTAGAAGTGTGCTCAATAGCCTCACTGTGAAATTTGCATTTAGACGTGTGCCCAATAGCCTCCATTGAAAGTGCATTTAGAAGTGTGCCCAATAGCCTTACTGTGAAAGTTGCATTTAGAAGTGTCCTCAATAGCCTCACTGTGAAAGTTGCATTTAAAAGTGTGCCCAATAGCCGCCATTGGAAGTGCATTTAGAAGTGTGCCCAATAGCCTCACTGTGAAAGTTGCATTTAGAAGTGTGCCCAATAGCCTCAATGTGAAAGTTGCATTTAGAAGTGTGCCCAATAGCCTCACTGTGAAAGTTGCATTTAGAAATGTGCCCAATAGCCTCACTGTGAAAGTTGCATTTAGAAGTGTGCCCAATAGCCTGTCTGTGGAAGGCCAAATTTAGAAGTGTCCTCAATAGCTTCACTGTGAAAGTTGCATTTAAAAGTGTGCCCAATAGCTTCCATTGGAAGTGCATTTAGAAGTGTGCCCACTAGCCTCCCTTAAAAGTTGCATTTAGAAGTGTGCCCAATAGCCTCCATTGGAAGTGCATTTAGAAGTGTGCCCAATAGCCTCACTGTGAAAGTTGCATTTAGAAGTGTGCCCAATAGCCTCCATTGAAAGTGCATTTAGAAGTGTGCCCAATAGCCTTACTATAAAAGTTTTATTTAGAAGTGTCCTCAATAGCCTCACTGTGAAAGTTGCATTTAAAAGTGTGCCCAATAGCCTCCATTGGAAGTGCTTTTAGAAGTGTGCCCAATAGCCTCACAATGAAAGTTACATTTAGAAGTGTGCCCAATAGCCTGTCTGTGGAAGGCCACATTTAGAAGTGTCCTCGATAGCCGCACTGTGAAAGTTGCATTTAAATGTGTGCCCAATAGCCTCCATTGGAAGTGCATTTAGAAGTGTGCCCAATAGCCTCCCTTGAAAGTTGCATCTAGAAGTATGCCCAAAGCCTCACTGTGAAAGTTACATCTAGAAGTGTGCCCAATAGCCTCACTGTGAAAATTACCTTTGGAAATGTGCCCAATAGCCTCATTGTGAAAGTTACATCTAGAAGTGTGCCCAATAGCCTTACTGTGAAAATTACTTTTAGAAATGTGCCCAATAGCCTCACTGTGAAAGTTGCATTTAGAAGTGTGCCCAATAGCCTTACTATGAAAGTTCCATCTAGAAGTGTGCCCACTAGCCTCACTGTGAAAATTACTTTTAAAAATGTGCCCAATAGCCTCACTGTGAAAGTTGCATTTAGAAGTGTGCCCAATACCCTGTCAGTGGAAGGCCACATTTAGAGGTGTGCTCAATAGCCTCACTGTGAAAGTTGCATTTAGAAGTGTGCCTAATAGCCTTATTGTGAAAGTTGCATTTAGAAGTGTGTCCAATAGCCTCCATTGAAAGTGCATTTAGAAGTGTGCCCAATAGCCTCACTGTGAAAGTTGCATTTAGAAGTGTGCCCAATAGCCTCACTGTGAAAGTTACATTTAGAAATGTGCCCAATAGCCTCACTGCGAAAGTTGCATTTAGAAGTGTGCCCAATAGCCTGTCTGTGGAAGGCCACATTTAGAAGTGTCCTCAATAGCCTCAATGTGAAAGTTGCATTTAAAAGTGTGCCCAATAGCTTCCATTTGAAGTGCATTTAGAAGTGTGCCCAATAGCCTCACTGTGAAAGTTGCATTTAGAAGTGTGCCCAATAACCTCACAGGGAAAGTTGCATTTAGAAGTGTGCCCAAAATCCTGTCTGTGGAAGGCGACATTTAGAAGTGTCCTCAATAGCCTCACTGTGAAGGTTTTATTTAGAAGTGTCCTCAATAGCCTCACTGTGAAAGTTGCATTTAAAAGTGTGCCCAATAGCCTCCATTGGAAGTGCATTTAGAAGTGTGCCCAATAGCCTCACTGTGAAAGTTGCATTTAGAAGTGTGCTCAATAGCCTCACAGTGAAAGTTGCATTTAGAAGTGTGCCCAATAGCCTCCATTGGAAGTGCATTTAGAAGAGTGCCCAATAGCCTCCCTTGAAAGTTGCATCTAGAAGTATGCCCAAAGCCTCACTGTGAAAGTTACATCTAGAAGTTTGCCCAATAGCCTCACTGTGAAAATTACCTTTAGAAATGTGCCCAATAGCCTCACTGTGAAAGTTGCATTTAGAAGTGTGCCCAATAGCCTCACTGTGAAAGTTGCATTTAGAAGTGTGCCCAATAGCCTCACTGTGAAAGTTACATTTAGAAATGTGCCCAATAGCCTGTCTGTGGAAGGCCACATTTAGAAGTGTCCTCGATAGCCGCACTGTGAAAGTTGCATTTAAATGTGTGCCCAATAGCCTCCATTGGAAGTGCATTTAGAAGTGTGCCCAATAGCCTCCCTTGAAAGTTGCATCTAGAAGTATGCCCAAAGCCTCACTGTGAAAGTTACATCTAGAAGTGTGCCCAATAGCCTCACTGTGAAAATTACCTTTGGAAATGTGCCCAATAGCCTCATTGTGAAAGTTACATCTAGAAGTGTGCCCAATAGCCTTACTGTGAAAATTACTTTTAGAAATGTGCCCAATAGCCTCACTGTGAAAGTTGCATTTAGAAGTGTGCCCAATAGCCTTACTATGAAAGTTCCATATAGAAGTGTGCCCACTAGCCTCACTGTGAAAATTACTTTTAAAAATGTGCCCAATAGACTCACTGTGAAAGTTGCATTTAGAAGTGTGCCCAATACCCTGTCAGTGGAAGGCCACATTTAGAAGTGTGCTCAATAGCCTCACTGTGAAAGTTGCATTTAGAAGTGTGCCTAATAGCCTTATTGTGAAAGTTGCATTTAGAAGTGTGTCCAATAGCCTCCATTGAAAGTGCATTTAGAAGTGTGCCCAATAGCCTCACTGTGAAAGTTGCATTTAGAAGTGTGCCCAATAGCCTCACTGTGAAAGTTACATTTAGAAATGTGCCCAATAGCCTCACTGTGAAAGTTGCATTTAGAAGTGTGCCCAATAGCCTGTCTGTGGAAGGCCACATTTAGAAGTGTCCTCAATAGCCTCAATGTGAAAGTTGCATTTAAAAGTGTGCCCAATAGCTTCCATTTGAAGTGCATTTAGAAGTGTGCCCAATAGCCTCACTGTGAAAGTTGCATTTAGAAGTGTGCCCAATAACCTCACAGGGAAAGTTGCATTTAGAAGTGTGCCCAAAATCCTGTCTGTGGAAGGCCACATTTAGAAGTGTCCTCAATAGCCTCACTGTGAAGGTTTTATTTAGAAGTGTCCTCAATAGCCTCACTGTGAAAGTTGCATTTAAAAGTGTGCCCAATAGCCTCCATTGGAAGTGCATTTAGAAGTGTGCCCAATAGCCTTACTGTGAAAGTTACATCTAGAAGTGTGCCCAACAGCCTCACTGTGAAAGTTGCATTTAGAAGTGTGCCCAATAGCCTCCATTGAAAGTGCATTTAGAAGTGTGCCCAATAGCCTTACTGTGAAAGTTGCATTTAGAAGTGCCTCAATAGCCTCACTGTGAAAGTTACATCTAGAAGTGTGCCCAATAGCCTCACTGTGAAAGTTGCCTTTAGAAGTGTGCCCAATAGCCTCCATTGAAAGTGCATTTAGAAGTGTGCCCAATAGCCTCACTGTGAAAGTTGCATTTAGAAGTGTGCACAATAGCCTCACTGTGAAAGTTGCATTTAGAAGTGTGCCCAATAGCCTCACTGTGAAAATTACTTTTAGAAATGTGCCCAATAGCCTCACTGTGAAAGTTACATCTAGAAGTGTGCCCAATAGACTCACTGTGAAAGTTGCATTCAGAAGTGTGCCCAATACCCTGTCAGTGGAAGGCCATATTTAGAAGTGTGCTCAATAGCCTCACTGTGAAATTTGCATTTAGACGTGTGCCCAATAGCCTCCATTGAAAGTGCATTTAGAAGTGTGCCCAATAGCCTTACTTTGAAAGTTGCATTTAGAAGTGTCCTCAATAGCCTCACTGTGAAAGTTGCATTTAAAAGTGTGCCCAATAGCCGCCATTGGAAGTGCATTTAGAAGTTTGCCCAATAGCCTCACTGTGAAAGTTGCATTTAGAAGTGTGCCCAATAGCCTCAATGTGAAAGTTGCATTTAGAAGTGTGCCCAATAGCCTCACTGTGAAAGTTGCATTTAGAAATGTGCCCAATAGCCTCACTGTGAAAGTTGCATTTAGAAGTGTGCCCAATAGCCTGTCTGTGGAAGGCCAAATTTAGAAGTGTCCTCAATAGCTTCACTGTGAAAGTTGCATTTAAAAGTGTGCCCAATAGCTTCCATTGGAAGTGCATTTAGAAGTGTGCCCACTAGCCTCCCTTGAAAGTTGCATCTAGAAGTGTGCCCAATAGCCTCACTGTGAACATTACTTTTTGAAATGTGCCCAATAGCCTCACTGTGAAATTTACATCTAGAAGTGTGCCCAATAGCCTCACTGTAAAAGTTGCATTTAGAAGTGTGCCCAATAGCCTCCATTGGAAGTGCATTTAGAAGTGTGCCCAATAGCCTCACTGTGAAAGTTGCATTTAGAAGTGTGCCCAATAGCCTCCATTGAAAGTGCATTTAGAAGTGTGCCCAATAGCCTTACTGTAAAAGTTTTATTTAGAAGTGTCCTCAATAGCCTCACTGTGAAAGTTGCATTTAAAAGTGTGCCCAATAGCCTCCATTGGAAGTGCATTTAGAAGTGTGCCCAATAGCCTCACAATGAAAGTTGCATTTAGAAGTGTGCCCAATAGCCTGTCTGTGGAAGGCCACATTTAGAAGTGTCCTCGATAGCCGCACTGTGAAAGTTGCATTTAAATGTGTGCCCAATAGCCTCCATTGGAAGTGCATTTAGAAGTGTGCCCAATAGCCTCCCTTGAAAGTTGCATCTAGAAGTATGCCCAAAGCCTCACTGTGAAAGTTACATCTAGAAGTGTGCCCAATAGCCTCACTGTGAAAATTACCTTTGGAAATGTGCCCAATAGCCTCATTGTGAAAGTTACATCTAGAAGTGTGCCCAATAGCCTTACTGTGAAAATTACTTTTAGAAATGTGCCCAATAGCCTCACTGTGAAAGTTGCATTTAGAAGTGTGCCCAATAGCCTTACTATGAAAGTTCCATCTAGAAGTGTGCCCACTAGCCTCACTGTGAAAATTACTTTTAAAAATGTGCCCAATAGCCTCACTGTGAAAGTTGCATTTAGAAGTGTGCCCAATACCCTGTCAGTGGAAGGCCACATTTAGAAGTGTGCTCAATAGCCTCACTGTGAAAGTTGCATTTAGAAGTGTGCCTAATAGCCTTATTGTGAAAGTTGCATTTAGAAGTGTGTCCAATAGCCTCCATTGAAAGTGCATTTAGAAGTGTGCCCAATAGCCTCACTGTGAAAGTTGCATTTAGAAGTGTGCCCAATAGCCTCACTGTGAAAGTTACATTTAGAAATGTGCCCAATAGCCTCACTGTGAAAGTTGCATTTAGAAGTGTGCCCAATAGCCTGTCTGTGGAAGGCCACATTTAGAAGTGTCCTCAATAGCCTCAATGTGAAAGTTGCATTTAAAAGTGTGCCCAATAGCTTCCATTTGAAGTGCATTTAGAAGTGTGCCCAATAGCCTCACTGTGAAAGTTGCATTTAGAAGTGTGCCCAATAACCTCACAGGGAAAGTTGCATTTAGAAGTGTGCCCAAAATCCTGTCTGTGGAAGGCCACATTTAGAAGTGTCCTCAATAGCCTCACTGTGAAGGTTTTATTTAGAAGTGTCCTCAATAGCCTCACTGTGAAAGTTGCATTTAAAAGTGTGCCCAATAGCCTCCATTGGAAGTGCATTTAGAAGTGTGCCCAATAGCCTTACTGTGAAAGTTACATCTAGAAGTGTGCCCAACAGCCTCACTGTGAAAGTTGCATTTAGAAGTGTGCCCAATAGCCTCCATTGAAAGTGCATTTAGAAGTGTGCCCAATAGCCTCACTGTGAAAGTTGCATTTAGAAGTGTGCACAATAGCCTCCCTGTGAAAGTTGCATTTAGAAGTGTGCCCAATAGCCTCACTGTGAAAGTTGCATTCAGAAGTGTGCCCAATACCCTGTCAGTGGAAGGCCATATTTAGAAGTGTGCTCAATAGCCTCACTGTGAAATTTGCATTTAGACGTGTGCCCAATAGCCTCCATTGAAAGTGCATTTAGAAGTGTGCCCAATAGCCTTACTGTGAAAGTTGCATTTAGAAGTGTCCTCAATAGCCTCACTGTGAAAGTTGCATTTAAAAGTGTGCCCAATAGCCGCCATTGGAAGTGCATTTAGAAGTGTGCCCAATAGCCTCACTGTGAAAGTTGCATTTAGAAGTGTGCCCAATAGCCTCAATGTGAAAGTTGCATTTAGAAGTGTGCCCAATAGCCTCACTGTGAAAGTTGCATTTAGAAATGTGCCCAATAGCCTCACTGTGAAAGTTGCATTTAGAAGTGTGCCCAATAGCCTGTCTGTGGAAGGCCAAATTTAGAAGTGTCCTCAATAGCTTCACTGTGAAAGTTGCATTTAAAAGTGTGCCCAATAGCTTCCATTGGAAGTGCATTTAGAAGTGTGCCCACTAGCCTCCCTTAAAAGTTGCATTTAGAAGTGTGCCCAATAGCCTCCATTGGAAGTGCATTTAGAAGTGTGCCCAATAGCCTCACTGTGAAAGTTGCATTTAGAAGTGTGCCCAATAGCCTCCATTGAAAGTGCATTTAGAAGTGTGCCCAATAGCCTTACTATAAAAGTTTTATTTAGAAGTGTCCTCAATAGCCTCACTGTGAAAGTTGCATTTAGAAGTGTGCCCAATAGCCTCACAATGAAAGTTGCATTTAGAAGTGTGCCCAATAGCCTGTCTGTGGAAGGCCACATTTAGAAGTGTCCTCGATAGCCGCACTGTGAAAGTTGCATTTAAATGTGTGCCCAATAGCCTCCATTGGAAGTGCATTTAGAAGTGTGCCCAATAGCCTCCCTTGAAAGTTGCATCTAGAAGTATGCCCAAAGCCTCACTGTGAAAGTTACATCTAGAAGTGTGCCCAATAGCCTCACTGTGAAAATTACCTTTGGAAATGTGCCCAATAGCCTCATTGTGAAAGTTACATCTAGAAGTGTGCCCAATAGCCTTACTGTGAAAATTACTTTTAGAAATGTGCCCAATAGCCTCACTGTGAAAGTTGCATTTAGAAGTGTGCCCAATAGCCTTACTATGAAAGTTCCATCTAGAAGTGTGCCCACTAGCCTCACTGTGAAAATTACTTTTAAAAATGTGCCCAATAGCCTCACTGTGAAAGTTGCATTTAGAAGTGTGCCCAATACCCTGTCAGTGGAAGGCCACATTTAGAAGTGTGCTCAATAGCCTCACTGTGAAAGTTGCATTTAGAAGTGTGCCTAATAGCCTTATTGTGAAAGTTGCATTTAGAAGTGTGTCCAATAGCCTCCATTGAAAGTGCATTTAGAAGTGTGCCCAATAGCCTCACTGTGAAAGTTGCATTTAGAAGTGTGCCCAATAGCCTCACTGTGAAAGTTACATTTAGAAATGTGCCCAATAGCCTCACTGTGAAAGTTGCATTTAGACGTGTGCCCAATAGCCTGTCTGTGGAAGGCCACATTTAGAAGTGTCCTCAATAGCCTCAATGTGAAAGTTGCATTTAAAAGTGTGCCCAATAGCTTCCATTTGAAGTGCATTTAGAAGTGTGCCCAATAGCCTCACTGTGAAAGTTGCATTTAGAAGTGTGCCCAATAACCTCACAGGGAAAGTTGCATTTAGAAGTGTGCCCAAAATCCTGTCTGTGGAAGGCCACATTTAGAAGTGTCCTCAATAGCCTCACTGTGAAGGTTTTATTTAGAAGTGTCCTCAATAGCCTCACTGTGAAAGTTGCATTTAAAAGTGTGCCCAATAGCCTCCATTGGAAGTGCATTTAGAAGTGTGCCCAATAGCCTTACTGTGAAAGTTACATCTAGAAGTGTGCCCAACAGCCTCACTGTGAAAGTTGCATTTAGAAGTGTGCCCAATAGCCTCCATTGAAAGTGCATTTAGAAGTGTGCCCAATAGCCTCACTGTGAAAGTTGCATTTAGAAGTGTGCACAATAGCCTCCCTGTGAAAGTTGCATTTAGAAGTGTGCCCAATAGCCTCACTGTGAAAGTTGCATTCAGAAGTGTGCCCAATACCCTGTCAGTGGAAGGCCATATTTAGAAGTGTGCTCAATAGCCTCACTGTGAAATTTGCATTTAGACGTGTGCCCAATAGCCTCCATTGAAAGTGCATTTAGAAGTGTGCCCAATAGCCTTACTGTGAAAGTTGCATTTAGAAGTGTCCTCAATAGCCTCACTGTGAAAGTTGCATTTAAAAGTGTGCCCAATAGCCGCCATTGGAAGTGCATTTAGAAGTGTGCCCAATAGCCTCACTGTGAAAGTTGCATTTAGAAGTGTGCCCAATAGCCTCAATGTGAAAGTTGCATTTAGAAGTGTGCCCAATAGCCTCACTGTGAAAGTTGCATTTAGAAATGTGCCCAATAGCCTCACTGTGAAAGTTGCATTTAGAAGTGTGCCCAATAGCCTGTCTGTGGAAGGCCAAATTTAGAAGTGTCCTCAATAGCTTCACTGTGAAAGTTGCATTTAAAAGTGTGCCCAATAGCTTCCATTGGAAGTGCATTTAGAAGTGTGCCCACTAGCCTCCCTTAAAAGTTGCATTTAGAAGTGTGCCCAATAGCCTCCATTGGAAGTGCATTTAGAAGTGTGCCCAATAGCCTCACTGTGAAAGTTGCATTTAGAAGTGTGCCCAATAGCCTCCATTGAAAGTGCATTTAGAAGTGTGCCCAATAGCCTTACTATAAAAGTTTTATTTAGAAGTGTCCTCAATAGCCTCACTGTGAAAGTTGCATTTAAAAGTGTGCCCAATAGCCTCCATTGGAAGTGCTTTTAGAAGTGTGCCCAATAGCCTCACAATGAAAGTTACATTTAGAAGTGTGCCCAATAGCCTGTCTGTGGAAGGCCACATTTAGAAGTGTCCTCGATAGCCGCACTGTGAAAGTTGCATTTAAATGTGTGCCCAATAGCCTCCATTGGAAGTGCATTTAGAAGTGTGCCCAATAGCCTCCCTTGAAAGTTGCATCTAGAAGTATGCCCAAAGCCTCACTGTGAAAGTTACATCTAGAAGTGTGCCCAATAGCCTCACTGTGAAAATTACCTTTGGAAATGTGCCCAATAGCCTCATTGTGAAAGTTACATCTAGAAGTGTGCCCAATAGCCTTACTGTGAAAATTACTTTTAGAAATGTGCCCAATAGCCTCACTGTGAAAGTTGCATTTAGAAGTGTGCCCAATAGCCTTACTATGAAAGTTCCATCTAGAAGTGTGCCCACTAGCCTCACTGTGAAAATTACTTTTAAAAATGTGCCCAATAGCCTCACTGTGAAAGTTGCATTTAGAAGTGTGCCCAATACCCTGTCAGTGGAAGGCCACATTTAGAGGTGTGCTCAATAGCCTCACTGTGAAAGTTGCATTTAGAAGTGTGCCTAATAGCCTTATTGTGAAAGTTGCATTTAGAAGTGTGTCCAATAGCCTCCATTGAAAGTGCATTTAGAAGTGTGCCCAATAGCCTCACTGTGAAAGTTGCATTTAGAAGTGTGCCCAATAGCCTCACTGTGAAAGTTACATTTAGAAATGTGCCCAATAGCCTCACTGCGAAAGTTGCATTTAGAAGTGTGCCCAATAGCCTGTCTGTGGAAGGCCACATTTAGAAGTGTCCTCAATAGCCTCAATGTGAAAGTTGCATTTAAAAGTGTGCCCAATAGCTTCCATTTGAAGTGCATTTAGAAGTGTGCCCAATAGCCTCACTGTGAAAGTTGCATTTAGAAGTGTGCCCAATAACCTCACAGGGAAAGTTGCATTTAGAAGTGTGCCCAAAATCCTGTCTGTGGAAGGCGACATTTAGAAGTGTCCTCAATAGCCTCACTGTGAAGGTTTTATTTAGAAGTGTCCTCAATAGCCTCACTGTGAAAGTTGCATTTAAAAGTGTGCCCAATAGCCTCCATTGGAAGTGCATTTAGAAGTGTGCCCAATAGCCTCACTGTGAAAGTTGCATTTAGAAGTGTGCTCAATAGCCTCACAGTGAAAGTTGCATTTAGAAGTGTGCCCAATAGCCTCCATTGGAAGTGCATTTAGAAGAGTGCCCAATAGCCTCCCTTGAAAGTTGCATCTAGAAGTATGCCCAAAGCCTCACTGTGAAAGTTACATCTAGAAGTTTGCCCAATAGCCTCACTGTGAAAATTACCTTTAGAAATGTGCCCAATAGCCTCACTGTGAAAGTTGCATTTAGAAGTGTGCCCAATAGCCTCACTGTGAAAGTTGCATTTAGAAGTGTGCCCAATAGCCTCACTGTGAAAGTTACATTTAGAAATGTGCCCAATAGCCTCACTGTGAAAGTTGCATTTAGAAGTGTGCCCAATAGCCTGTCTGTGGAAGGCCACATTTAGAAGTGTCCTCAATAGCCTCACTGTGAAAGTTGCATTTAAAAGTGTGCCCAATAGCTTCCATTTGAAGTGCATTTAGAAGTGTGCCCAATAGCCTCACTGTGAAAGTTGCATTTAGAAGTGTGCCCAATAGCCTCACAGGGAAAGTTGCATTTAGAAGTGTGCCCAAAAGCCTGTCTGTGGAAGGCCACATTTAGAAGTGTCCTCAATAGCCTCACTGTGAAGGTTTTATTTAGAAGTGCCCTCAATAGCCTCACTGTGAAAATTACCTTTAGAAATGTGCCCAATAGACTCACTGTGAAAGTTGCATTTAGAAGTGTGCCCAATAGCCTTACTGTGAAAGTTGCATTTAAAAGTGTGCCCAATAGCCTCCATTGGAAGTGCATTTAGAAGTGTGCCCAATAGCCTCCCTTGAAAGTTGCATCTAGAAGTATGCCCAAAGCCTCACTGTGAAAGTTACATCTAGAAGTTTGCCCAATAGCCTCACTGTGAAAATTACCTTTAGAAATGTGCCCAATAGCCTCCATTGAAAGTGCATTTAGAAGTGTGCCCAATAGCCTTACTGTGAAAGTTGCATTTAGAAGTGTCCCCAATAGCCTCACTGTGAAAGTTGCATTTAAAAATGTGCCCAATAGCCTCTATTGGAAGTGCATTTAGAAGTGTGCCCAATAGCCTCACTGTGAAAGTTGCATTTAGAAGTGTGCCCAATAGCCTCACTGTGAAAGTTGCATTTAGAAGTGTGCCCAATAGCCTCACTGTGAAAGTTGCATTCAGAAATGTGCCCAATAGCCTCACTGTGAAAGTTGCATTTAGAAGTGTGCCCAATAGCCTGTCTGTGGAAGGCCACATTTAGAAGTGTCCTCAATAGCCTCACTGTGAAAGTTGCATTTAAAAGTGTGCCCAATAGCTTCCATTTGAAGTGCATTTAGAAGTGTTCCCAATAGCCTCACTGTGAAAGTTGCATTTAGAAGTGTGCCCAATAGCCTCACAGGGAAAGTTGCATTTAGAAGTGTGCCCAATAGCCTCCATTGGAAGTGCATTTAGAAGTGTGCCCAATAGCCTCCCTTGAAAGTTGCATCTAGAAGTATGCCCAAAGCCTCACTGTGAAAGTTGCATTTAGAGGTGTGCCCAATAGCCTTACTGTGAAAGTTACATCTAGAAGTGTGCCCAATAGCCTCACTGTGAAAATTACTTTGAGAAATGTGCCCAATAGCGTCACTGTGAAAGTTACATCTAGAAGTGTGCCCAATAGCCTCACTGTGAAAGTTGCATTCAGAAGTGTGCCCAATACCCTGTCAGTGGAAGGCCATATTTAGAAGTGTGCTCAATAGCCTCACTGTGAAAGTTGCATTTAGAAGTGTGCCCAATAGCCTCCATTGAAAGTGCATTTAGAAGTGTGCCCAATAGCCTTACTGTGAAAGTTGCATTTAGAAGTGTCCTCAATAGCCTCACTGTGAAAGTTGCATTTAAAAGTGTGCCCAATAGCCGCCATTGGAAGTGCATTTAGAAGTGTGCCCAATAGCCTCACTGTGAAAGTTGCATTTAGAAGTGTGCCCAATAGCCTCAATGTGAAAGTTGCATTTAGAGGTGTGCCCAATAGCCTCACTGTGAAAGTTGCATTTAGAAATGTGCCCAATAGCCTCACTGTGAAAGTTGCATTCAGAAGTGTGCCCAATAGCCTGTCTGTGGAAGGCCAAATTTAGAAGTGTCCTCAATAGCCTCACTGTGAAAGTTGCATTTAAAAGTGTGCCCAATAGCTTCCATTGGAAGTGCATTTAGAAGTGTGCCCAATAGCCTCACTGTGAAAGTTGCATTTAGAAGTGTGCCCAATAGCCTCCATTGAAAGTGCATTTAGAAGTGTGCCCAATAGCCTTACTGTAAAAGTTTTATTTAGAAGTGTCCTCAATAGCCTCACTGTGAAAGTTGCATTTAAAAGTGTGCCCAATAGCCTCCATTGGAAGTGCATTTAGAAGTGTGCCCAATAGCCTCACAATGAAAGTTGCATTTAGAAGTGTGCCCAATAGCCTGTCTGTGGAAGGCTACATTTAGAAGTGTCCTCGATAGCCGCACTGTGAAAGTTGCATTTAAATGTGTGCCCAATAGCCTCCATTGGAAGTTCATTTAGAAGTGTGCCCAATAGCCTCCCTTGAAAGTTGCATCTAGAAGTATGCCCAAAGCCTCACTGTGAAAGTTACATCTAGAAGTGTGCCCAATAGCCTCACTGTGAAAATTACCTTTAGAAATGTGCCCAATAGCCTCATTGTGAAAGTTACATCTAGAAGTGTGCCCAATAGCCTTACTGTGAAAATTACTTTTAGAAATGTGCCCAATAGCCTCACTGTGAAAGTTGCATTTAGAAGTGTGCCCAATACCCTGTCAGTGGAAGGCCACATTTAGAAGTGTGCTCAATAGCCTCACTGTGAAAGTTGCATTTAGAAGTGTGCCTAATAGCCTTACTATGAAAGTTCCATCTAGAAGTGTGCCCACTAGCCTCACTGTGAAAATTACTTTTAAAAATGTGCCCAATAGCCTCACTGTGAAAGTTGCATTTAGAAGTGTGCCCAATACCCTGTCAGTGGAAGGCCACATTTAGAAGTGTGCTCAATAGCGTCACTGTGAAAGTTGCATTTAGAAGTGTGCCCAATAGCCTCACTGTGAAAGTTACATTTAGAAATGTGCCCAATAGCCTCACTGTGAAAGTTGCATTTAGAAGTGTGCCCAATAGCCTGTCTGTGGAAGGCCACATTTAGAAGTGTCCTCAATAGCCTCACTGTGAAAGTTGCATTCAAAAGTGTGCCCAATAGCTTCCATTTGAAGTGCATTTAGAAGTGTGCCCAATTGCCTCACTGTGAAAGTTGCATTTAGAAGTGTGCCCAATAGCCTCACAGGGAAAGTTGCATTTAGAAGTGTGCCCAACAGCCTGTCTGTGGAAGGCCACATTTATAAGTGTCCTCAATAGCCTCACTGTGAAGGTTTTATTTAGAAGTGTCCTCAATAGCCTCACTGTGAAAGTTGCATTTAAAAATGTGCCCAATAGCCTCCATTGGAAGTGCATTTAGAAGTGTGCCCAATAGCCTCACTGTGAAAGTTGCATTTAGAAGTGTGCCCAATAGCCTCACAGTGAAAGTTGCATTTAGAAGTGTGCCCAATAGCCTCCATTGGAAGTGCATTTAGAAGTGTGCCCAATAGCCTCCCTTGAAAGTTGCATCTAGAAGTATGCCCAAAGCCTCACTGTGAAAGTTACATCTAGAAGTTTGCCCAATAGCCTCACTGTGAAAATTACCTTTAGAAATGTGCCCAATAGACTCACTGTGAAAGTTGCATTTAGAAGTGTGCCCAATAGCCTTACTGTGAAAGTTACATCTAGAAGTGTGCCCAACAGCCTCACTGTGAAAGTTGCATTTAGAAGTGTGCCCAATAGCCTCCATTGAAAGTGCATTTAGAAGTGTGCCCAATAGCCTTACTGTGAAAGTTGCATTTAGAAGTGCCTCAATAGCCTCACTGTGAAAGTTACATCTAGAAGTGTGCCCAATAGCCTCACTGTGAAAGTTGCATTTAGAAGTGTGCCCAATAGCCTCCATTGAAAGTGCATTTAGAAGTGTGCCCAATAGCCTCACTGTGAAAGTTGCATTTAGAAGTGTGCACAATAGCCTCACTGTGAAAGTTGCATTTAGAAGTGTGCCCAATAGCCTCACTGTGAAAGTTGCATTTATAAATGTGCCCAATAGCCTCACTGTGAAAGTTGCATTGAAAAGTGTGCCCAATAGCCTCCATTGGAAGTGTATTTAGAAGTGTGCCCAATAGCCTCACTGTGAAAGTTGCAGTTAGAAGTGTGCTCAATAGCCTCACTGTGAAAGTTGCATTTAGAAGTGTGCCCAATAGCCTCACTGTGAAAGTTGCATTTAAAAGTGTGCCCAATAGCCTCCATTGGAAGTGCATTTAGAAGTTTGCCCAATAGACTCACTGTGAAAGTTGCATTTAGAAGTGTGCCCAATAGCCTCCATTGAAAGTGCATTTAGAAGTGTGCCCAATAGCCTTACTGTGAAAGTTGCATTTAGAAGTGTCCTCAATAGCCTCACTGTGAAAGTTGCATTTAAAAGTGTGCCCAATAGCCTCCATTGGAAGTGCATTTAGAAGTGTGCCCAATAGCCTCACTGTGAAAGTTGCATTTAAAAGTGTGCCCAATAGCCTCCATTGGAAGTGCATTTAGAAGTGTGCCCAATAGCCTCACTGTGAAAGTTGCATTTAGAAGTGTGCCCAATAGCCTCCATTGAAAGTGCATTTAGAAGTGTGCCCAATAGCCTTACTGTAAAAGTTTTATTTAGAAGAGTCCTCAATAGCCTCACTGTGAAAGTTGCATTTAAAAGTGTGCCCAATAGCCTCCATTGGAAGTGCATTTAGAAGTGTGCCCAATAGCCTCACTGTGAAAGTTGCATTTAGAAGTGTGCCCAATGGCCTCACAATGAAAGTTGCATTTAGAAGTGTGCCCAATAGCCTGTCTGTGGAAGGCCACATTTAGAAGTGCCCTCGATAGCCGCACTGTGAAAGTTGCATTTAAAAGTGTGCCCAATAGCCTCCATTGGAAGTGCATTTAGAAGTGTGCCCAATAGCCTCCCTTGAACGTTGCATCTAGAAGTATGCCCAAAGCCTCACTGTGAAAGTTACATCTAGAAGTGTGCCCAATAGCCTCACTGTGAAAATTACCATTAGAAATGTACCCAATAGCCTCATTGTGAAAGTTACATCTAGAAGTGTGCCCAATAGCCTTACTGTGAAAATTAGTTTTAGAAATGTGCCCAATAGCCTCACTGTGAAAGTTGCATCTAGAAGTGTGCCCAATAGCCTCACTGTGAAAATTACTTTTAAAAATGTGCCCAATAGCCTCACTGTGAAAGTTACATCTAGAAGTGTGCCCAATAGCCTCGCTGTGAAAGTTGCATTTAGAACTGTGCCCAATACCCTGTCAGTGGAAGGCCACAATTAGAAGTGTGCTCAATAGCCTCACTGTGAAAGTTGCATTTAGAAGTGTGCCTAATAGCCTTACTGTGAAAGTTGCATTTAGAAGTGTGCCCAATAGCCTCAATTGAAAGTGCATTTAGAAGTGTGCCCAATAGCCTTACTGTGAAAGTTGCATTTAGAAGTGTCCCCAATAGCCTCACTGTGAAAGTTGCATTTAAAAGTGTTCCCAATAGCCTCCATTGGAAGTGCATTTAGAAGTGTGCCCAATAGCCTCATTGTGAAAGTTGCATTTAGAAGTGTGTCCAATAGCCTCACTGTGAAAGTTGCATTTAGAAGTGTGCCCAATAGCCTCACTGTGAAAGTTGCATTTAGAAATGTGCCCAATAGCCTCACTGTGAAAGTTGCATTTAGAAGTGTGCCCAATAGCCTGTCTGTGGAAGGCCACATTTAGAAGTGTCCTCAATAGCCTCACTGTGAAAGTTGCATTTAAAAGTGTGCCCAATAGCTTCCATTGGAAGTGCATTTAGAAGTGTGCCCAATAGCCTCACTGTGAAAGTTGCATTTAGAAGTGTGCCCAATAGCCTCACAGGGAAAGTTGCATTTAGAAGTGTGCCCAAAAGCCTGTCTGTGGAAGGCCACATTTAGAAGTGTCCTCAATAGCCTCACTGTGAAGGTTTTATTTAGAAGCGTCCTCAATAGCCTCACTGTGAAGGTTGCATTTAAAAGTGTGCCCAATAGCCTCCCTTGAAAGTTACATCTAGAAGTATGCCCAAAGCCCCACTGTAAAAATTACATCTAGAAGTTTGCCCAATAGCCTCACTGTGAAAATTACCTTTAGAAATGTGCCCAATAGCCTCACTGGGAAAGTTGCATTTAGAAGTGTGCCCAATAACCTTACTGTGAAAGTTACATCTAGAAGTGTGCCCAATAGCCTGTCAGTGGAAGGCCACATTTAGAAGTGTGCTCAATAGCCTCACTGTGAAAGTTGCATTTAGAAGTGTGCCTAATAGCCTTACTGTGAAAGTTGCATTTAGAAGTGTGCCCAATAGCCTCACTGTGAAAGTTGCATTTAGAAGTGTGCCCAATAGCCTTACTATGAAAGTTACATCTAGAAGTGTGCCCAATAGCCTCACTGTGAAAATTACTTTTAAAAATGTGCCCAATAGTTTAGTTTAGTTTATTATTTGTATAGCGCCGCCTGGCCCTAGGGCATCCAGGCGCTTGCGATGAATACAACAAGAATAATACAACAGAAATGTACAAACCGATTACATATTTACAAATTTACAGTCTTGGTGCATGCTAGTAAGGTAGGGCTAGGCAGTTTACGTTTCTTTGGATAGAAGCCAAATTTTGGTGTTGTGTCTAAATCTGTGAAAGGAAGGTTCTGATAGCCTCACTGTGAAAGTTACATCTAGAAGTGTGCCCAATAGCCTCACTGTGAAAGTTGCATTTAGAACTGTGCCCAATACCCTGTCAGTGGAAGGCCACATTTAGAAGTGTGCTCAATAGCCTCACTGTGAAAGTTGCATTTAGAAGTGTGCCTAATAGCCTTACTGTGAAAGTTGCATTTAGAAGTGTGCCCAATAGCCTCAATTGAAAGTGCATTTAGAAGTGTGCCCAGTAGCCTCACTGTGAAAGTTGCATTTAAAAGTGTGCCCAATAGCCTCCATTGGAAGTGCATTTAGAAGTGTGCCCAATAGCCTCATTGTGAAAGTTGCATTTAGAAGTGTGCCCAATAGCCTCACTGTGAAAGTTGCATTTAGAAGTGTGCCCAATAGCCTCACTGTGAAAGTTGCATTTAGAAATGTGCCCAATAGCCTCACTTTGAAAGTTGCATTTAGAAGTGTGCCCAATAGCCTGTCTGTGGAAGGCCACATTTAGAAGTGTCCTCAATAGCCTCACTGTGAAAGTTGCATTTAAAAGTGTGCCCAATAGCTTCCATTGGAAGTGCATTTAGAAGTGTGCCCAATAGCTTCACTGTGAAAGTTGCATTTAGAAGTGTGCCCAATAGCCTCACAGGGAAAGTTGCATTTAGAAGTGTGCCCAAAAGCCTGTCTGTGGAAGGCCACATTTAGAAGTGTCCTCAATAGCCTCACTGTGAAGGTTTTATTTAGAAGTGTCCTCAATAGCCTCACTGTGAAGGTTGCATTTAAAAGTGTGCCCAATAGCCTCACAGTGAAAGTTGCATTTAAAAGTGTGCCCAATAGCCTCCATTGGAAGTGCATTTAGAAGTGTGCCCAATAGCCTCCCTTGAAAGTTACATCTAGAAGTATGCCCAAAGCCTCACTGTGAAAATTACATCTAGAAGTTTGCCCAATAGCCTCACTGTGAAAATTACCTTTAGAAATGTGCCCAATAGCCTCACTGTGAAAGTTACATCTAGAAGTGTGCCCAATAGCCTCACTGTGAAAATTACTTTTAGAAATGTGCCCAATAGCCTCACTGTGAAAGTTACATCTAGAAGTGTAGCCCAATAGCCTCACTGTGAAAGTTGCATTCAGAAGTGTGCCCAATACCCTGTCAGTGGAAGGCCACATTTAGAGGTCTGCTCAATAGCCTCACTGTGAAAGTTGCATTTAGATGTGTGCCCAATAGCCTCCATTGGAAGTGCATTTAGAAGTGCGCCCAATAGCCTCACTGTGAAAGTTGCATTTAAAAGTGTGCCCAATAGCCTCCATTGGAAGTGCATTTAGAAGTCTGCCCAATAGCCTCACTGTGAAAGTTGCATTTAAAAGTGTGCCCAATAGCCTCCATTGAAAGTGCATTTAGAAGTGTGCCCAATAGCCTTACTGTAAAAGTTTTACTTAGAAGTGTCCTCAATAGCCTCACTGTGAAAGTTGCATTTAAAAGTGTACCCAATAGCCTCCATTGGAAGTGCATTTAGAAGTGTGCCCAATAGCCTCACTGTGAAAGTTGCATTTATAAGTGTGCCCAATAGCCTCACAATGAAAGTTGCATTTAGAAGTGTGCCCAATAGCCTGTCTGTGGAAGGCCACATTTAGAAGTGTCCTCAATAGCCTCACTGTGAAGGTTTTATTTAGAAGTGTCCTCAATAGCCTCCATTGGAAGTGCATTTAGAAGTGTGCCCAATAGCCTCCCTTGAAAGTTGCATCTAGAAGTATGCCCAAAGCCTCACTGTGAAAGTTACATCTAGAAGTGTGCCCAATAGCCTCACTGTGAAAATTACCTTTAGAAATGTGCCCAATAGCCTCATTGTGAAAGTTACATCTAGAAGTGTGCCCAATAGCCTTACTGTGAAAATTACTTTTAGAAATGTGCCCAATAGCCTCACTGTGAAAGTTGCATTTAGAACTGTGCCCAATACCCTGTCAGTGGAAGGCCACATTTAGAAGTGTGCTCAATAGCCTCACTGTGAAAGTTGCATTTAGAAGTGTGCCTAATAGCCTTACTGTGAAAGTTGCATTTAGAAGTGTGCCCAATAGCCTCAATTGAAAGTGCATTTAGAAGTGTGCCCAGTAGCCTCACTGTGAAAGTTGCATTTAAAAGTGTGCCCAATAGCCTCCATTGGAAGTGCATTTAGAAGTGTGCCCAATAGCCTCATTGTGAAAGTTGCATTTAGAAGTGTGCCCAATAGCCTCACTGTGAAAGTTGCATTTAGAAGTGTGCCCAATAGCCTCACTGTGAAAGTTGCATTTAGAAATGTGCCCAATAGCCTCACTTTGAAAGTTGCATTTAGAAGTGTGCCCAATAGCCTGTCTGTGGAAGGCCACATTTAGAAGTGTCCTCAATAGCCTCACTGTGAAAGTTGCATTTAAAAGTGTGCCCAATAGCTTCCATTGGAAGTGCATTTAGAAGTGTGCCCAATAGCTTCACTGTGAAAGTTGCATTTAGAAGTGTGCCCAATAGCCTCACAGGGAAAGTTGCATTTAGAAGTGTGCCCAAAAGCCTGTCTGTGGAAGGCCACATTTAGAAGTGTCCTCAATAGCCTCACTGTGAAGGTTTTATTTAGAAGTGTCCTCAATAGCCTCACTGTGAAGGTTGCATTTAAAAGTGTGCCCAATAGCCTCACAGTGAAAGTTGCATTTAAAAGTGTGCCCAATAGCCTCCATTGGAAGTGCATTTAGAAGTGTGCCCAATAGCCTCCCTTGAAAGTTACATCTAGAAGTATGCCCAAAGCCTCACTGTGAAAATTACATCTAGAAGTTTGCCCAATAGCCTCACTGTGAAAATTACCTTTAGAAATGTGCCCAATAGCCTCACTGTGAAAGTTACATCTAGAAGTGTGCCCAATAGCCTCACTGTGAAAATTACTTTTAGAAATGTGCCCAATAGCCTCACTGTGAAAGTTACATCTAGAAGTGTAGCCCAATAGCCTCACTGTGAAAGTTGCATTCAGAAGTGTGCCCAATACCCTGTCAGTGGAAGGCCACATTTAGAGGTCTGCTCAATAGCCTCACTGTGAAAGTTGCATTTAGATGTGTGCCCAATAGCCTCCATTGGAAGTGCATTTAGAAGTGCGCCCAATAGCCTCACTGTGAAAGTTGCATTTAAAAGTGTGCCCAATAGCCTCCATTGGAAGTGCATTTAGAAGTCTGCCCAATAGCCTCACTGTGAAAGTTGCATTTAAAAGTGTGCCCAATAGCCTCCATTGAAAGTGCATTTAGAAGTGTGCCCAATAGCCTTACTGTAAAAGTTTTACTTAGAAGTGTCCTCAATAGCCTCACTGTGAAAGTTGCATTTAAAAGTGTACCCAATAGCCTCCATTGGAAGTGCATTTAGAAGTGTGCCCAATAGCCTCACTGTGAAAGTTGCATTTATAAGTGTGCCCAATAGCCTCACAATGAAAGTTGCATTTAGAAGTGTGCCCAATAGCCTGTCTGTGGAAGGCCACATTTAGAAGTGTCCTCAATAGCCTCACTGTGAAGGTTTTATTTAGAAGTGTCCTCAATAGCCTCCATTGGAAGTGCATTTAGAAGTGTGCCCAATAGCCTCCCTTGAAAGTTGCATCTAGAAGTATGCCCAAAGCCTCACTGTGAAAGTTACATCTAGAAGTGTGCCCAATAGCCTCACTGTGAAAATTACCTTTAGAAATGTGCCCAATAGCCTCATTGTGAAAGTTACATCTAGAAGTGTGCCCAATAGCCTTACTGTGAAAATTACTTTTAGAAATGTGCCCAATAGCCTCACTGTGAAAGTTGCATTTAGAAGTGTGCCCAATAGCCTTACTATGAAAGTTACATCTAGAAGTGTGCCCAATAGCCTCACTGTGAAAATTATTTTTAAAAATGTGCCCAATAGCCTCTCTGTGAAAGTTACATCTAGAAGTGTGCCCAATAGCCTCACTGTGAAAGTTGCATTTAGAAGTGTGCCTAATAGCCTTACTGTGAAAGTTGCATTTATAAGTGTGCCCAATAGCCTCCATCGAAAGTGCATTTAGAAGTGTGCCCAATAGCCTTACTGTGAAAGTTGCATTTAGAAGTGTCCCCAATAGCCTCACTGTGAAAGTTGCATTTAAAAGTGTGCCCAATAGCCTCCATTGGAAGTGCATTTAGAAGTGTGCCCAATAGCCTCACTGTGAAAGTTGCATTTAGAGGTGTGCCCAATAGCCTCACTGTGAAAGTTGCATTTAGAAGTGTGCCCAATAGCCTCACTGTGAAAGTTGCATTTAGAAATGTGCTCAATAGCCTCACTGTGAAAGTTGCATTTAGAAGTGTCCCCAATTGCCTGTCTGTGGAAGGCCACATTTAGAAGTGTCCTCAATAGCCTCACTGTGAAAGTTGCATTTAAAAGTGTGCCCAATAGCTTACATTGGAAGTGCATTTAAAAGTGTGCCCAATAGCATCCATTGGAAGTGCATTTAGAAGTGTGCCCAATAGCCTCACTGTGAAAGTTGCATTTAGAAGTGTGCCCAATAGCCTCACAGTGAAAGTTGCATTTAGAAGTGTGCCCAATAGCCTCCATTTGAAGTGCATTTAGAAGTGTGCCCAATAGCCTCCCTTGAAAGTTGCATCTAGAAGTATGCCCAAAGCCTCACTGTGAAAGTTACATCTAGAAGTTTGCCCAATGGCCTCACTGTGAAAATTACCTTTAGAAATGTGCCCAATAGACTCACTGTGAAAGTTGCATTTAGAAGTGTGCCCAATAGCCTTACTGTGAAAGTTACATCTAGAAGTGTGCCCAATAGCCTCACTGTGAAAATTACTTTTAGAAATGTGCCCAATAGCCTCACTGTGAAAGTTACATCTAGAAGTGTGCCCAATAGCCTCACTGTGAAAGTTGCATTCAGAAGTGTGCCCAATACCCTGTCAGTGGAAGGCCATATTTAGAAGTGTGCTCAATAGCCTCACTGTGAAAGTTGCATTTAGACGTGTGCCCAATAGCCTCCATTGAAAGTGCATTTAGAAGTGTGCCCAATAGCCTTACTGTGAAAGTTGCATTTAGAAGTGTCCTCAATAGCCTCACTGTGAAAGTTGCATTTAAAAGTGTGCCCAATAGCCGCCATTGGAAGTGCATTTAGAAGTGTGACCAATAGCCTCACTGTGAAAGCTGCATTTAGAAGTGTGCCCAATAGCCTCAATGTGAAAGTTGCATTTAGAAGTGTGCCCAATAGCCTCACTGTGAAAGTTGCATTTAGAAATGTGCCCAATAGCCTCACTGTGAAAGTTGCATTTAGAAGTGTGCCCAATAGCCTGTCTGTGGAAGGCCAAATTTAGATGTGTCCTCAATAGCCTCACTGTGAAAGGTGCATTTAAAAGTGTGCCCAATAGCTTCCATTGGAAGTGCATTTAGAAGTGTGCCCTCTAGCCTCCCTTGAAAGTTGCATCTAGAAGTATGCCCAAAGCCTCACTGTGAAAGTTACATCTAGAAGTGTGCCCAATAGCCTTACTGTGAAAATTACTTTTAAAAATGTGCCCAATAGCCTCACTGTGAAAGTTGCATTTAGAAGTGTGCCCAATACCCTGTCAGTGGAAGGCCACATTTAGAAGTGTGCTCAATAGCCTCACTGTGAAAGTTGCATTTAGAAGTGTGCCCAATAGCCTCACTGTGAAAGTTACATTTAGAAATGTGCCCAATAGCCTCACTGTGAAAGTTGCATTTAGAAGTGTGCCCAATAGCCTCACAGGGAAAGTTGCATTTAGAAGTGTGCCCAACAGCCTGTCTGTGGAAGGCCACATTTATAAGTGTCCTCAATAGCCTCTCTGTGAAGGTTTTATTTAGAAGTGTCCTCAATAGCCTCACTGTGAAAGTTGCATTCAAAAGTGTGCCCAATAGCTTCCATTTGAAGTGCATTTAGAAGTGTGCCCAATTGCCTCACTGTGAAAGTTGCATTTAGAAATGTGCCCAATAGCCTCACAGGGAAAGTTGCATTTAGAAGTGTGCCCAACAGCCTGTCTGTGGAAGGCCACATTTATAAGTGTCCTCAATAGCCTCACTGTGAAGGTTTTATTTAGAAGTGTCCTCAATAGCCTCACTGTGAAAGTTGCATTTAAAAATGTGCCCAATAGCCTCCATTGGAAGTGCATTTAGAAGTGTGCCCAATAGCCTCACTGTGAAAGTTGCATTTAGAAGTGTGCCCAATAGCCTCACAGTGAAAGTTGCATTTAGAAGTGTGCCCAATAGCCTCCATTGGAAGTGCATTTAGAAGTGTGCCCAATAGCCTCCCTTGAAAGTTGCATCTAGAAATATGCCCAAAGCCTCACTGTGAAAGTTACATCTAGAAGTTTGCCCAATAGCCTCACTGTGAAAATTACCTTTAGAAATGTGCCCAATAAACTCACTGTGAAAGTTGCATTTAAAAGTGTGCCCAATAGCCTCCATTGGAAGTGCATTTAGAAGTGTGCCCAATAGCCTCACTGTGAAAGTTGCATTTAGAGGTGTGCCCAATAGCCTCACTGTGAAAGTTGCATTTAGAAGTGTGCCCAATAGCCTCACTGTGAAAGTTGCATTTAGAAATGTGCTCAATAGCCTCACTGTGAAAGTTGCATTTAGAAGTGTCCCCAATTGCCTGTCTGTGGAAGGCCACATTTAGAAGTGTCCTCAATAGCCTCACTGTGAAAGTTGCATTTAAAAGTGTGCCCAATAGCTTACATTGGAAGTGCATTTAAAAGTGTGCCCAATAGCCTCACTGTGAAAGTTGCATTTAGAAGTGTGCCCAATAGCCTCACAGGGAAAGTTGCATTTAGAAGTGTGCCCAAAAGCCTGTCTGTGGAAGGCCACATTTAGAAGTGTCCTCAATAGCCTCACTGTGAAGGTTTTATTTAGAAGTGTCCTCAATAGCCTCACTGTGAAAGTTGCATTTAAAAGTGTGCCCAATAGCATCCATTGGAAGTGCATTTAGAAGTGTGCCCAATAGCCTCACTGTGAAAGTTGCATTTAGAAGTGTGCCCAATAGCCTCACAGTGAAAGTTGCATTTAGAAGTGTGCCCAATAGCCTCCATTTGAAGTGCATTTAGAAGTGTGCCCAATAGCCTCCCTTGAAAGTTGCATCTAGAAGTATGCCCAAAGCCTCACTGTGAAAGTTACATCTAGAAGTTTGCCCAATGGCCTCACTGTGAAAATTACCTTTAGAAATGTGCCCAATAGACTCACTGTGAAAGTTGCATTTAGAAGTGTGCCCAATAGCCTTACTGTGAAAGTTACATCTAGAAGTGTGCCCAATAGCCTCACTGTGAAAATTACTTTTAGAAATGTGCCCAATAGCCTCACTGTGAAAGTTACATCTAGAAGTGTGCCCAATAGCCTCACTGTGAAAGTTGCATTCAGAAGTGTGCCCAATACCCTGTCAGTGGAAGGCCATATTTAGAAGTGTGCTCAATAGCCTCACTGTGAAAGTTGCATTTAGACGTGTGCCCAATAGCCTCCATTGAAAGTGCATTTAGAAGTGTGCCCAATAGCCTTACTGTGAAAGTTGCATTTAGAAGTGTCCTCAATAGCCTCACTGTGAAAGTTGCATTTAAAAGTGTGCCCAATAGCCGCCATTGGAAGTGCATTTAGAAGTGTGCCCAATAGCCTCACTGTGAAAGCTGCATTTAGAAGTGTGCCCAATAGCCTCAATGTGAAAGTTGCATTTAGAAGTGTGCCCAATAGCCTCACTGTGAAAGTTGCATTTAGAAATGTGCCCAATAGCCTCACTGTGAAAGTTGCATTTAGAAGTGTGCCCAATAGCCTGTCTGTGGAAGGCCAAATTTAGAAGTGTCCTCAATAGCCTCACTGTGAAAGGTGCATTTAAAAGTGTGCCCAATAGCTTCCATTGGAAGTGCATTTAGAAGTGTGCCCTCTAGCCTCCCTTGAAAGTTGCATCTAGAAGTATGCCCAAAGCCTCACTGTGAAAGTTACATCTAGAAGTGTGCCCAATAGCCTTACTGTGAAAATTACTTTTAAAAATGTGCCCAATAGCCTCACTGTGAAAGTTGCATTTAGAAGTGTGCCCAATACCCTGTCAGTGGAAGGCCACATTTAGAAGTGTGCTCAATAGCCTCACTGTGAAAGTTGCATTTAGAAGTGTGCCCAATAGCCTCACTGTGAAAGTTACATTTAGAAATGTGCCCAATAGCCTCACTGTGAAAGTTGCATTTAGAAGTGTGCCCAATAGCCTCACAGGGAAAGTTGCATTTAGAAGTGTGCCCAACAGCCTGTCTGTGGAAGGCCACATTTATAAGTGTCCTCAATAGCCTCTCTGTGAAGGTTTTATTTAGAAGTGTCCTCAATAGCCTCACTGTGAAAGTTGCATTCAAAAGTGTGCCCAATAGCTTCCATTTGAAGTGCATTTAGAAGTGTGCCCAATTGCCTCACTGTGAAAGTTGCATTTAGAAATGTGCCCAATAGCCTCACAGGGAAAGTTGCATTTAGAAGTGTGCCCAACAGCCTGTCTGTGGAAGGCCACATTTATAAGTGTCCTCAATAGCCTCACTGTGAAGGTTTTATTTAGAAGTGTCCTCAATAGCCTCACTGTGAAAGTTGCATTTAAAAATGTGCCCAATAGCCTCCATTGGAAGTGCATTTAGAAGTGTGCCCAATAGCCTCACTGTGAAAGTTGCATTTAGAAGTGTGCCCAATAGCCTCACAGGGAAAGTTGCATTTAGAAGTGTGCCCAATAGCCTCCATTGGAAGTGCATTTAGAAGTGTGCCCAATAGCCTCCCTTGAAAGTTGCATCTAGAAATATGCCCAAAGCCTCACTGTGAAAGTTACATCTAGAAATTTGCCCAATAGCCTCACTGTGAAAATTACCTTTAGAAATGTGCCCAATAAACTCACTGTGAAAGTTGCATTTAGAAGTGTGCCCAATAGCCTTACTGTGAAAGTTACATCTAGAAGTGTGCCCAACAGCCTCACTGTGAAAGTTGCATTTAGAAGTGTGCCCAATAGCCTCCATTGAAAGTGCATTTAGAAGTGTGCCCAATAGCCTTACTGTGAAAGTTGCATTTAGAAGTGCCTCAATAGCCTCACTGTGAAAGTTACATCTAGAAGTGTGCCCAATAGCCTCACTGTGAAAGTTGCATTTAGAAGTGTGCCCAATAGCCTCCATTGAAAGTGCATTTAGAAGTGTGCCCAATAGCCTCACTGTGAAAGTTGCATTTAGAAGTGTGCACAATAGCCTCACTGTGAAAGTTGCATTTAGAAGTGTGCCCAATAGCCTCACTGTGAAAGTTGCATTTATAAATGTGCCCAATAGCCGCACTGTGAAAGTTGCATTGAAAAGTGTGCCCAATAGCCTCCATTGGAAGTGTATTTAGAAGTGTGCCCAATAGCCTCACTGTGAAAGTTGCAGTTAGAAGTGTGCTCAATAGCCTCACTGTGAAAGTTGCATTTAGAAGTGTGCCAAATAGCCTCACTGTGAAAGTTGCATTTAAAAGTGTGCCCAATAGCCTCCATTGGAAGTGCATTTAGAAGTGTGCCCAATAGACTCACTGTGAAAGTTGCATTTAGAAGTGTGCCCAATAGCCTCCATTGAAAGTGCATTTAGAAGTGTGCCCAATAGCCTTACTGTGAAAGTTGCATTTAGAAGTGTCCTCAATAGCCTCACTGTGAAAGTTGCATTTAAAAGTGTGCCCAATAGCCTCCATTGGAAGTGCATTTAGAAGTGTGCCCAATAGCCTCACTGTGAAAGTTGCATTTAAAAGTGTGCCCAATAGCCTCCATTGGAAGTGCATTTAGAAGTGTGCCCAATAGCCTCACTGTGAAAGTTGCATTTAGAAGTGTGCCCAATAGCCTCCATTGAAAGTGCATTTAGAAGTGTGCCCAATAGCCTCCCTTGAACGTTGCATCTAGAAGTATGCCCAAAGCCTCACTGTGAAAGTTACATCTAGAAGTGTGCCCAATAGCCTCACTGTGAAAATTACCATTAGAAATGTACCCAATAGCCTCATTGTGAAAGTTACATCTAGAAGTGTGCCCAATAGCCTTACTGTGAAAATTAGTTTTAGAAATGTGCCCAATAGCCTCACTGTGAAAGTTGCATTTAGAAGTGTGCCCAATAGCCTTACTATGAAAGTTACATCTAGAAGTGTGCCCAATAGCCTCACTGTGAAAATTACTTTTAAAAATGTGCCCAATAGCCTCACTGTGAAAGTTACATCTAGAAGTGTGCCCAATAGCCTCGCTGTGAAAGTTGCATTTAGAACTGTGCCCAATACCCTGTCAGTGGAAGGCCACATTTAGAAGTGTGCTCAATAGCCTCACTGTGAAAGTTGCATTTAGAAGTGTGCCTAATAGCCTTACTGTGAAAGTTGCATTTAGAAGTGTGCCCAATAGCCTCAATTGAAAGTGCATTTAGAAGTGTGCCCAATAGCCTTACTGTGAAAGTTGCATTTAGAAGTGTCCCCAATAGCCTCACTGTGAAAGTTGCATTTCAAAGTGTTCCCAATAGCCTCCATTGGAAGTGCATTTAGAAGTGTGCCCAATAGCCTCATTGTGAAAGTTGCATTTAGAAGTGTGTCCAATAGCCTCACTGTGAAAGTTGCATTTAGAAGTGTGCCCAATAGCCTCACTGTGAAAGTTGCATTTAGAAATGTGCCCAATAGCCTCACTGTGAAAGTTGCATTTAGAAGTGTGCCCAATAGCCTGTCTGTGGAAGGCCACATTTAGAAGTGTCCTCAATAGCCTCACTGTGAAAGTTGCATTTAAAAGTGTGCCCAATAGCTTCCATTGGAAGTGCATTTAGAAGTGTGCCCAATAGCCTCACTGTGAAAGTTGCATTTAGAAGTGTGCCCAATAGCCTCACAGGGAAAGTTGCATTTAGAAGTGTGCCCAAAAGCCTGTCTGTGGAAGGCCACATTTAGAAGTGTCCTCAATAGCCTCACTGTGAAGGTTTTATTTAGAAGCGTCCTCAATAGCCTCACTGTGAAGGTTGCATTTAAAAGTGTGCCCAATAGCCTCCCTTGAAAGTTACATCTAGAAGTATGCCCAAAGCCTCACTGTGAAAATTACATCTAGAAGTTTGCCCAATAGCCTCACTGTGAAAATTACCTTTAGAAATGTGCCCAATAGCCTCACTGGGAAAGTTGCATTTAGAAGTGTGCCCAATAGCCTTACTGTGAAAGTTGCATTTAGAAGTGTCCCCAATAGCCTCACTGTGAAAGTTGCATTTAAAAGTGTTCCCAATAGCCTCCATTGGAAGTGCATTTAGAAGTGTGCCCAATAGCCTCATTGTGAAAGTTGCATTTAGAAGTGTGTCCAATAGCCTCACTGTGAAAGTTGCATTTAGAAGTGTGCCCAATAGCCTCACTGTGAAAGTTGCATTTAGAAATGTGCCCAATAGCCTCACTGTGAAAGTTGCATTTAGAAGTGTGCCCAATAGCCTGTCTGTGGAAGGCCACATTTAGAAGTGTCCTCAATAGCCTCACTGTGAAAGTTGCATTTAAAAGTGTGCCCAATAGCTTCCATTGGAAGTGCATTTAGAAGTGTGCCCAATAGCCTCACTGTGAAAGTTGCATTTAGAAGTGTGCCCAATAGCCTCACAGGGAAAGTTGCATTTAGAAGTGTGCCCAAAAGCCTGTCTGTGGAAGGCCACATTTAGAAGTGTCCTCAATAGCCTCACTGTGAAGGTTTTATTTAGAAGCGTCCTCAATAGCCTCACTGTGAAGGTTGCATTTAAAAGTGTGCCCAATAGCCTCCCTTGAAAGTTACATCTAGAAGTATGCCCAAAGCCTCACTGTGAAAATTACATCTAGAAGTTTGCCCAATAGCCTCACTGTGAAAATTACCTTTAGAAATGTGCCCAATAGCCTCACTGGGAAAGTTGCATTTAGAAGTGTGCCCAATAACCTTACTGTGAAAGTTACATCTAGAAGTGTGCCCAATAGCCTGTCAGTGGAAGGCCACATTTAGAAGTGTGCTCAATAGCCTCACTGTGAAAGTTGCATTTAGAAGTGTGCCTAATAGCCTTACTGTGAAAGTTGCATTTAGAAGTGTGCCCAATAGCCTCACTGTGAAAGTTGCATTTAGAAGTGTGCCCAATAGCCTTACTATGAAAGTTACATCTAGAAGTGTGCCCAATAGCCTCACTGTGAAAATTACTTTTAAAAATGTGCCCAATAGTTTAGTTTAGTTTATTATTTGTATAGCGCCGCCTGGCCCTAGGGCATCCAGGCGCTTGCGATGAATACAACAAGAATAATACAACAGAAATGTACAAACCGATTACATATTTACAAATTTACAGTCTTGGTGCATGCTAGTAAGGTAGGGCTAGGCAGTTTACGTTTCTTTGGATAGAAGCCAAATTTTGGTGTTGTGTCTAAATCTGTGAAAGGAAGGTTCTGATAGCCTCACTGTGAAAGTTACATCTAGAAGTGTGCCCAATAGCCTCACTGTGAAAGTTGCATTTAGAACTGTGCCCAATACCCTGTCAGTGGAAGGCCACATTTAGAAGTGTGCTCAATAGCCTCACTGTGAAAGTTGCATTTAGAAGTGTGCCTAATAGCCTTAATGTGAAAGTTGCATTTAGAAGTGTGCCCAATAGCCTCAATTGAAAGTGCATTTAGAAGTGTGCCCAGTAGCCTCACTGTGAAAGTTGCATTTAAAAGTGTGCCCAATAGCCTCCATTGGAAGTGCATTTAGAAGTGTGCCCAATAGCCTCATTGTGAAAGTTGCATTTAGAAGTGTGCCCAATAGCCTCACTGTGAAAGTTGCATTTAGAAGTGTGCCCAATAGCCTCACTGTGAAAGTTGCATTTAGAAATGTGCCCAATAGCCTCACTGTGAAAGTTGCATTTAGAAGTGTGCCCAATAGCCTGTCTGTGGAAGGCCACATTTAGAAGTGTCCTCAATAGCCTCACTGTGAAAGTTTCATTTAAAAGTGTGCCCAATAGCTTCCATTGGAAGTGCATTTAGAAGTGTGCCCAATAGCTTCACTGTGAAAGTTGCATTTAGAAGTGTGCCCAATAGCCTCACAGGGAAAGTTGCATTTAGAAGTGTGCCCAAAAGCCTGTCTGTGGAAGGCCACATTTAGAAGTGTCCTCAATAGCCTCACTGTGAAGGTTTTATTTAGAAGTGTCCTCAATAGCCTCACTGTGAAGGTTGCATTTAAAAGTGTGCCCAATAGCCTCACAGTGAAAGTTGCATTTAAAAGTGTGCCCAATAGCCTCCATTGGAAGTGCATTTAGAAGTGTGCCCAATAGCCTCCCTTGAAAGTTACATCTAGAAGTATGCCCAAAGCCTCACTGTGAAAATTACATCTAGAAGTTTGCCCAATAGCCTCACTGTGAAAATGACCTTTAGAAATGTGCCCAATAGCCTCACTGTGAAAGTTACATCTAGAAGTGTGCCCAATAGCCTCACTGTGAAAATTACTTTTAGAAATGTGCCCAATAGCCTCACTGTGAAAGTTACATCTAGAAGTGTAGCCCAATAGCCTCACTGTGAAAGTTGCATTCAGAAGTGTGCCCAATACCCTGTCAGTGGAAGGCCACATTTAGAGGTCTGCTCAATAGCCTCACTGTGAAAGTTGCATTTAGATGTGTGCCCAATAGCCTCCATTGGAAGTGCATTTAGAAGTGCGCCCAATAGCCTCACTGTGAAAGTTGCATTTAAAAGTGTGCCCAATAGCCTCCATTGGAAGTGCATTTAGAAGTCTGCCCAATAGCCTCACTGTGAAAGTTGCATTTAGAAGTGTGCCCAATAGCCTCACAATGAAAGTTGCATTTAGAAGTGTGCCCAATAGCCTGTCTGTGGAAGGCCACATTTAGAAGTGTCCTCAATAGCCTCACTGTGAAGGTTTTATTTAGAAGTGTCCTCAATAGCCTCCATTGGAAGTGCATTTAGAAGTGTGCCCAATAGCCTCCCTTGAAAGTTGCATCTAGAAGTATGCCCAAAGCCTCACTGTGAAAGTTACATCTAGAAGTGTGCCCAATAGCCTCACTGTGAAAATTACCTTTAGAAATGTGCCCAATAGCCTCATTGTGAAAGTTACATCTAGAAGTGTGCCCAATAGCCTTACTGTGAAAATTACTTTTAGAAATGTGCCCAATAGCCTCACTGTGAAAGTTGCATTTAGAAGTGTGCCCAATAGCCTTACTATGAAAGTTACATCTAGAAGTGTGCCCAATAGCCTCACTGTGAAAATTATTTTTTAAAAATGTGCCCAATAGCCTCTCTGTGAAAGTTACATCTAGAAGTGTGCCCAATAGCCTCACTGTGAAAGTTGCATTTAGAAGTGTGCCCAATACCCTGTCAGTGGAAGGCCACATTTAGAAGTGTGCTCAATAGCCTCACTGTGAAAGTTGCATTTAGAAGTGTGCCTAATAGCCTTACTGTGAAAGTTGCATTTATAAGTGTGCCCAATAGCCTCCATCGAAAGTGCATTTAGAAGTGTGCCCAATAGCCTTACTGTGAAAGTTGCATTTAGAAGTGTCCCCAATAGCCTCACTGTGAAAGTTGCATTTAAAAGTGTGCCCAATAGCCTCCATTGGAAGTGCATTTAGAAGTGTGCCCAATAGCCTCACTGTGAAAGTTGCATTTAGAGGTGTGCCCAATAGCCTCACTGTGAAAGTTGCATTTAGAAGTGTGCCCAATAGCCTCACTGTGAAAGTTGCATTTAGAAATGTGCTCAATAGCCTCACTGTGAAAGTTGCATTTAGAAGTGTCCCCAATTGCCTGTCTGTGGAAGGCCACATTTAGAAGTGTCCTCAATAGCCTCACTGTGAAAGTTGCATTTAAAAGTGTGCCCAATAGCTTACATTGGAAGTGCATTTAAAAGTGTGCCCAATAGCCTCACTGTGAAAGTTGCATTTAGAAGTGTGCCCAATAGCCTCACAGGGAAAGTTGCATTTAGAAGTGTGCCCAAAAGCCTGTCTGTGGAAGGCCACATTTAGAAGTGTCCTCAATAGCCTCACTGTGAAGGTTTTATTTAGAAGTGTCCTCAATAGCCTCACTGTGAAAGTTGCATTTAAAAGTGTGCCCAATAGCATCCATTGGAAGTGCATTTAGAAGTGTGCCCAATAGCCTCACTGTGAAAGTTGCATTTAGAAGTGTGCCCAATAGCCTCACAGTGAAAGTTGCATTTAGAAGTGTGCCCAATAGCCTCCATTTGAAGTGCATTTAGAAGTGTGCCCAATAGCCTCCCTTGAAAGTTGCATCTAGAAGTATGCCCAAAGCCTCACTGTGAAAGTTACATCTAGAAGTTTGCCCAATGGCCTCACTGTGAAAATTACCTTTAGAAATGTGCCCAATAGACTCACTGTGAAAGTTGCATTTAGAAGTGTGCCCAATAGCCTTACTGTGAAAGTTACATCTAGAAGTGTGCCCAATAGCCTCACTGTGAAAATTACTTTTAGAAATGTGCCCAATAGCCTCACTGTGAAAGTTACATCTAGAAGTGTGCCCAATAGCCTCACTGTGAAAGTTGCATTCAGAAGTGTGCCCAATACCCTGTCAGTGGAAGGCCATATTTAGAAGTGTGCTCAATAGCCTCACTGTGAAAGTTGCATTTAGACGTGTGCCCAATAGCCTCCATTGAAAGTGCATTTAGAAGTGTGCCCAATAGCCTTACTGTGAAAGTTGCATTTAGAAGTGTCCTCAATAGCCTCACTGTGAAAGTTGCATTTAAAAGTGTGCCCAATAGCCGCCATTGGAAGTGCATTTAGAAGTGTGCCCAATAGCCTCACTGTGAAAGCTGCATTTAGAAGTGTGCCCAATAGCCTCAATGTGAAAGTTGCATTTAGAAGTGTGCCCAATAGCCTCACTGTGAAAGTTGCATTTAGAAATGTGCCCAATAGCCTCACTGTGAAAGTTGCATTTAGAAGTGTGCCCAATAGCCTGTCTGTGGAAGGCCAAATTTAGAAGTGTCCTCAATAGCCTCACTGTGAAAGTTGCATTTAAAAGTGTGCCCAATAGCTTCCATTGGAAGTGCATTTAGAAGTGTGCCCTCTAGCCTCCCTTGAAAGTTGCATCTAGAAGTGTGCCCGAAGCCTCATTTGGAAAGTTACATATAGAAGTGTGCCCAATAGCCTCACAGTGAAAATTACTTTTAGAAATGTGCCCAATAGCCTCACTGTGAAATTTACATCTAGAAGTGTGCCCAATAGCCTCACTGTGAAAGTTGCATTTAGAAGTGTGCCCAATAGCCTCCATTGGAAGTGCATTTAGAAGTGTGCCCAATAGCCTCACTGTGAAAGTTGCATTTAGAAGTGTGCCCAATAGCCTCCATTGAAAGTGCATTTAGAAGTGTGCCCAATAGCCTCACTGTGAAAGTTACATTTAGAAATGTGCCCAATAGCCTCACTGTGAAAGTTGCATTTAGAAGTGTGCCCAAGAGCCTGTCTGTGGAAGGCCACATTTAGAAGTGTCCTCAATAGCCTCACTGTGAAAGTTGCATTCAAAAGTGTGCCCAATAGCTTCCATTTGAAGTGCATTTAGAAGTGTGCCCAATTGCCTCACTGTGAAAGTTGCATTTAGAAGTGTGCCCAATAGCCTCACAGGGAAAGTTGCATTTAGAAGTGTGCCCAACAGCCTGTCTGTGGAAGGCCACATTTATAAGTGTCCTCAATAGCCTCACTGTGAAGGTTTTATTTAGAAGTGTCCTCAATAGCCTCACTGTGAAAGTTGCATTTAAAAGTGTGCCCAATAGCCTCCATTGGAAGTGCATTTAGAAGTGTGCCCAATAGCCTCACTGTGAAAGTTGCATTTAGAAGTGTGCCCAATAGCCTCCATTGGAAGTGCATTTAGAAGTGTGCCCAATAGCCTCCCTTGAAAGTTGCATCTAGAAGTATGCCCAAAGCCTCACTATGAAAGTTACATCTAGAAGTTTGCCCAATAGCCTCACTGTGAAAATTACCTTTAGAAATGTGCCCAATAGACTCACTGTGAAAGTTGCATTTAGAAGTGTGCCCAATAGCCTTACTGTGAAAGTTACATCTAGAAGTGTGCCCAACAGCCTCACTGTGAAAGTTGCATTTAGAAGTGTGCCCAATAGCCTCCATTGAAAGTGCATTTAGAAGTGTGCCCAATAGCCTTACTGTGAAAGTTGCATTTAGAAGTGCCTCAATAGCCTCACTGTGAAAGTTACATCTAGAAGTGTGCCCAATAGCCTCACTGTGAAAGTTGCATTTAGAAGTGTGCCCAATAGCCTCCATTGAAAGTGCATTTAGAAGTGTGCCCAATAGCCTCACTGTGAAAGTTGCATTTAGAAGTGTGCACAATAGCCTCACTGTGAAAGTTGCATTTAGAAGTGTGCCCAATAGCCTCACTGTGAAAGTTGCATTTATAAATGTGCCCAATAGCCTCACTGTGAAAGTTGCATTGAAAAGTGTGCCCAATAGCCTCCATTGGAAGTGTATTTAGAAGTGTGCCCAATAGCCTCACTGTGAAAGTTGCAGTTAGAAGTGTGCCCAATAGCCTCACTGTGAAAGTTGCATTTTGCATTTAGAAGTGTGCCCAATAGCCTCACTGTGAAAGTTGCATTTAAAAGTGTGCCCAATAGCCTCCATTGGAAGTGCATTTAGAAGTGTGCCCAATAGACTCACTGTGTAAGTTGCATTTAGAAGTGTGCCCAATAGCCTCCATTGAAAGTGCATTTAGAAGTGTGCCCAATAGCCTTACTGTGAAAGTTGCATTTAGAAGTGTCCTCAATAGCCTCACTGTGAAAGTTGCATTTAAGAGTGTGCCCAATAGCCTCCATTGGAAGTGCATTTAGAAGTTTGCCCAATAGCCTCACTGTGAAAGTTGCATTTAAAAGTGTGCCCAATAGCCTCCATTGGAAGTGCATTTAGAAGTGTGCTCAATAGCCTCACTGTGAAAGTTGCATTTAGAAGTGTGCCCAATAGCCTCCATTGAAAGTGCATTTAGAAGTGTGCCCAATAGCCTTACTGTAAAAGTTTTATTTAGAAGAGTCCTCAATAGCCTCACTGTGAAAGTTGCATTTAAAAGTGTGCCCAATAGCCTCCATTGGAAGTGCATTTAGAAGTGTGCCCAATAGCCTCACTGTGAAAGTTGCATTTAGAAGTATGCCCAATGGCCTCACAATGAAAGTTGCATTTAGAAGTGTGCCCAATAGCCTGTCTGTGGAAGGCCACATTTAGAAGTGCCCTCGATAGCCGCACTGTGAAAGTTGCATTTAAAAGTGTGCCCAATAGCCTCCATTGGAAGTGCATTTAGAAATGTGCCCAATAGCCTCCCTTGAACGTTGCATCTAGAAGTATGCCCAAAGCCTCACTGTGAAAGTTACATCTAGAAGTGTGCCCAATAGCCTCACTGTGAAAATTACCTTTACAAATGTACCCAATAGCCTCATTGTGAAAGTTACATCTAGAAGTGTGCCCAATAGCCTTACTGTGAAAATTAGTTTTAGAAATGTGCCCAATAGCCTCACTGTGAAAGTTGCATTTAGAAGTGTGCCCAATAGCCTTACTATGAAAGTTACATCTAGAAGTGTGCCCAATAGCCTCACTGTGAAAATTACTTTTAAAAATGTGCCCAATAGCCTCACTGTGAAAGTTACATCTAGAAGTGTGCCCAATAGCCTCGCTGTGAAAGTTGCATTTAGAACTGTGCCCAATACCCTGTCAGTGGAAGGCCACATTTAGAAGTGTGCTCAATAGCCTCACTGTGAAAGTTGCATTTAGAAGTGTGCCTAATAGCCTTACTGTGAAGGTTGCATTTAGAAGTGTGCCCAATAGCCTCAATTGAAAGTGCATTTAGAAGTGTGCCCAATAGCCTTACTGTGAAAGTTGCATTTAGAAGTGTCCCCAATAGCCTCACTGTGAAAGTTGCATTTAAAAGTGTGCCCAATAGCCTCCATTGGAAGTGCATTTAGAAGTGTGCCCAATAGCCTCATTGTGAAAGTTGCATTTAGAAGTGTGCCCAATAGCCTCACTGTGAAAGTTGCATTTAGAAGTGTGCCCAATAGCCTCACTGTGAAAGTTGCATTTAGAAATGTGCCCAATAGCCTCACTGTGAAAGTTGCATTTAGAAGTGTGCCCAATAGCCTGTCTGTGGAAGGCCACATTTAGAAGTGTCCTCAATAGCCTCACTGTGAAAGTTGCATTTAAAAGTGTGCCCAATAGCTTCCATTGGAAGTGCATTTAGAAGTGTGCCATATAGCCTCACTGTGAAAGTTGCATTTAGAAGTGTGCCCAATAGCCTCACAGGGAAAGTTGCATTTAGAAGTGTGCCCAAAAGCCTGTCTGTGGAAGGCCACATTTAGAAGTGTCCTCAATAGCCTCACTGTGAAGGTTTTATTTAGAAGCGTCCTCAATAGCCTCACTGTGAAGGTTGCATTTAAAAGTGTGCCCAATAGCCTCCCTTGAAAGTTACATCTAGAAGTATGCCCAAAGCCTCACTGTGAAAATTACATCTAGAAGTTTGCCCAATAGCCTCACTGTGAAAATTACCTTTAGAAATGTGCCCAATAGCCTCACTGGGAAAGTTGCATTTAGAAGTGTGCCCAATAACCTTACTGTGAAAGTTACATCTAGAAGTGTGCCCAATAGCCTCACTGTGAAAGTTGCATTTAGAAGTGTGCCCAATAGCCTTACTATGAAAGTTACATCTAGAAGTGTGCCCAATAGCCTCACTGTGAAAGTTACATCTAGAAGTGTGCCCAATAGCCTCACTGTGAAAGTTGCATTTAGAACTGTGCCCAATACCCTGTCAGTGGAAGGCCACATTTAGAAGTGTGCTCAATAGCCTCACTGTGAAAGTTGCATTTAGAAGTGTGCCTAATAGCCTTAGTGTGAAAGTTGCATTTAGAAGTGTGCCCAATAGCCTCAATTGAAAGTGCATTTAGAAGTGTGCCCAATAGCCTTACTGTGAAAGTTGCATTTAGAAGTGTCCCCAATAGCCTCACTGTGAAAGTTGCATTTAAAAGTGTGCCCAATAGCCTCCATTGGAAGTGCATTTAGAAGTGTGCCCAATAGCCTCATTGTGAAAGTTGCATTTAGAAGTGTGCCCAATAGCCTCACGGTGAAAGTTGCATTTAGAAGTGTGCCCAATAGCCTTACTGTGAAAGTTGCATTTAGAAATGTGCCCAATAGCCTCACTGTGAAAGTTGCATTTAGAAGTGTGCCCAATAGCCTGTCTGTGGAAGGCCACATTTAGAAGTGTCCTCAATAGCCTCACTGTGAAAGTTGCATTTAAAAGTGTGCCCAATAGCTTCCATTGGAAGTGCATTTAGAAGTGTGCCCAATAGCATCACTGTGAAAGTTGCATTTAGAAGTGTGCCCAATAGCCTCACAGGGAAAGTTGCATTTAGAAGTGTGCCCAAAAGCCTGTCTGTGGAAGGCCACATTTAGAAGTGTCCTCAATAGCCTCACTGTGAAGGTTTTATTTAGAAGTGTCCTCAATAGCCTCACTGTGAAGGTTGCATTTAAAAGTGTGCCCAATAGCCTCACAGTGAAAGTTGCATTTAAAAGTGTGCCCAATAGCCTCCATTGGAAGTGCATTTAGAAGTGTGCCCAATAGCCTACCTTGAAAGTTACATCTAGAAGTATGCCCAAAGCCTCACTGTGAAAATTACATCTAGAAGTTTGCCCAATAGCCTCACTGTGAAAATTACCTTTAGAAATGTGCCCAATAGCCTCACTGTGAAAGTTACATCTAGAAGTGTGCCCAATAGCCTCACTGTGAAAATTACTTTTAGAAATGTGCCCAATAGCCTCACTGTGAAAGTTACATCTAGAAGTGTGCCCAATAGCCTCACTGTGAAAGTTGCATTTAGATGTGTGCCCAATAGCCTCTATTGGAAGTGCATTTAGAAGTGCGCCCAATAGCCTCACTGTGAAAGTTGCATTTAAAAGTGTGCCCAATAGCCTCCATAGGAAGTGCATTTAGAAGTCTGCCCAATAGCCTCACTGTGAAAGTTGCATTTAAAAGTGTGCCCAATAGCCTCCATTGAAAGTGCATTTAGAAGTGTGCCCAATAGCCTTACTGTAAAAGTTTTACTTAGAAGTGTCCTCAATAGCCTCACTGTGAAAGTTGCATTTAAAAGTGTACCCAATAGCCTCCATTGGAAGTGCATTTAGAAGTGTGCCCAATAGCCTCACTGTGAAAGTTGCATTTAGAAGTGTGCCCAATAGCCTCACAATGAAAGTTGCATTTAGAAGTGTGCCCAATAGCCTGTCTGTGGAAGGCCACATTTAGAAGTGTCCTCAATAGCCTCACTGTGAAGGTTTTATTTAGAAGTGTCCTCAATAGCCTCCATTGGAAGTGCATTTAGAAGTGTGCCCAATAGCCTCCCTTGAAAGTTGCATCTAGAAGTATGCCCAAAGCCTCACTGTGAAAGTTACATCTAGAAGTGTGCCCAATAGCCTCACTGTGAAAATTACCTTTAGAAATGTGCCCAATAGCCTCATTGTGAAAGTTACATCTAGAAGTGTGCCCAATAGCCTTACTGTGAAAATTACTTTTAGAAATGTGCCCAATAGCCTCACTGTGAAAGTTGCATTTAGAAGTGTGCCCAATAGCCTTACTATGAAAGTTACATCTAGAAGTGTGCCCAATAGCCTCACTGTGAAAATTATTTTTAAAAATGTGCCCAATAGCCTCTCTGTGAAAGTTACATCTAGAAGTGTGCCCAATAGCCTCACTGTGAAAGTTGCATTTAGAAGTGTGCCCAATACCCTGTCAGTGGAAGGCCACATTTAGAAGTGTGCTCAATAGCCTCACTGTGAAAGTTGCATTTAAAAGTGTGCCTAATAGCCTTACTGTGAAAGTTGCATTCATAAGTGTGCCCAATAGCCTCCATCGAAAGTGCATTTAGAAGTGTGCCCAATAGCCTTACTGTGAAAGTTGCATTTAGAAGTGTCCCCAATAGCCTCACTGTGAAAGTTGCATTTAAAAGTGTGCCCAATAGCCTCCATTGGAAGTGCATTTAGAAGTGTGCCCAATAGCCTCACTGTGAAAGTTGCATTTAGAAATGTGCTCAATAGCCTCACTGTGAAAGTTGCATTTAGAAGTGTGCCCAATAGCCTGTCTGTGGAAGGCCACATTTAGAAGTGTCCTCAATAGCCTCACTGTGAAAGTTGCATTTAAAAGTGTGCCCAATAGCTTACATTGGAAGTGCATTTAAAAGTGTGCCCAATAGCCTCACTGTGAAAGTTGCATTTAGAAGTGTGCCCAATAGCCTCACAGGGAAAGTTGCATTTAGAAGTGTGCCCAAAAGCCTGTCTGTGGAAGGCCACATTTAGAAGTGTCCTCAATAGCCTCACTGTGAAGGTTTTATTTAGAAGTGTTCTCAATAGCCTCACTGTGAAAGTTGCATTTAAAAGTGTGCCCAATAGCATCCATTGGAAGTGCATTTAGAAGTGTGCCCAATAGCCTCACTGTGAAAGTTGCATTTAGAAGTGTGCCCAATAGCCTCACAGTGAAAGTTGCATTTAGAAGTGTGCCCAATAGCCTCCATTTGAAGTGCATTTAGAAGTGTGCCCAATAGCCTCCCTTGAAAGTTGCATCTAGAAGTATGCCCAAAGCCTCACTGTGAAAGTTACATCTAGAAGTTTGCCCAATGGCCTCACTGTGAAAATTACCTTTAGAAATGTGCCCAATAGACTCACTGTGAAAGTTGCATTTAGAAGTGTGCCCAATAGCCTTACTGTGAAAGTTACATCTAGAAGTGTGCCCAATAGCCTCACTGTGAAAATTACTTTTAGAAATGTGCCCAATAGCCTCACTGTGAAAGTTACATCTAGAAGTGTGCCCAATAGCCTCACTGTGAAAGTTGCATTCAGAAGTGTGCCCAATACCCTGTCAGTGGAAGGCCATATTTAGAAGTGTGCTCAATAGCCTCACTGTGAAAGTTGCATTTATACGTGTGCCCAATAGCCTCCATTGAAAGTGCATTTAGAAGTGTGCCCAATAGCCTTACTGTGAAAGTTGCATTTAGAAGTGTCCTCAATAGCCTCACTGTGAAAGTTGCATTTAAATGTGTGCCCAATAGCCGCCATTGGAAGTGCATTTAGAAGTGTGCCCAATAGCCTCACTGTGAAAGCTGCATTTAGAAGTGTGCCTAATAGCCTCAATGTGAAAGTTGCATTTAGAAGTGTGCCCAATAGCCTCACTGTGAAAGTTGCATTTAGAAATGTGCCCAATAGCCTCACTGTGAAAGTTGCATTTAGAAGTGTGCCCAATAGCTTCCATTGGAAGTGCATTTAGAAGTGTGCCCACTAGCCTCACTTGAAAGTTGCATCTAGAAGTGTGCCCGAAGCCTCATTTGGAAAGTTACATATAGAAGTGTGCCCAATAGCCTCACTGTGAAAATTACTTTTAGAAATGTGCCCAATAGCCTCACTGTGAAATTTACATCTAGAAGTGTGCCCAATAGCCTCACTGTGAAAGTTGCATTTAGAAGTGTGCCCAATAGCCTCCATTGAAAGTGCATTTAGAAGTGTGCCCAATAGCCTTACTGTAAAAGTTTTATTTAGAAGTGTCCTCAATAGCCTCACTGTGAAAGTTGCATTTAAAAGTGTGCCCAATAGCCTCCATTGGAAGTGCATTTAGAAGTGTGCCCCATAGCCTCACAATGAAAGTTGCATTTAGAAGTGTGCCCAATAGCCTGTCTGTGGAAGGCCACATTTAGAAGTGTCCTCGATAGCCGCACTGTGAAAGTTGCATTTAAATGTGTGCCCAATAGCCTCCATTGGAAGTGCATTTAGAAGTGTGCCCAATAGCCTCCCTTGAAAGTTGCATCTAGAAGTATGCCCAAAGCCTCACTGTGAAAGTTACATCTAGAAGTGTGCCCAATAGACTCAATGTGAAAATTACCTTTAGAAATGTGCCCAATAGCCTCATTGTGAAAGTTACATCTAGAAGTGTGCCCAATAGCCTTACTGTGAAAGTTGCATTTATAAATGTGCCCAATAGCCTCACTGTGAAAGTTGCATTGAAAAGTGTGCCCAATAGCCTCCATTGGAAGTGTATTTAGAAGTGTGCCCAATAGCCTCACTGTGAAAGTTGCAGTTAGAAGTGTGCCCAATAGCCTCACTGTGAAAGTTGCATTTAGAAGTGTGCCCAATAGCCTCACTGTGAAAGTTGCATTTAAAAGTGTGCCCAATAGCCTCCATTGGAAGTGCATTTAGAAGTGTGCCCAATAGACTCACTGTGAAAGTTGCATTTAGAAGTGTGCCCAATAGCCTCCATTGAAAGTGCATTTAGAAGTGTGCCCAATAGCCTTACTGTGAAAGTTGCATTTAGAAGTGTCCTCAATAGCCTCGCTGTGAAAGTTGCATTTAAAAGTGTGCCCAATAGCCTCCATTGGAAGTGCATTTAGAAGTGTGCCCAATAGCCTCACTGTGAAAGTTGCATTTAAAAGTGTGCCCAATAGCCTCCATTGGAAGTGCATTTAGAAGTGTGCCCAATAGCCTCACTGTGGAAGTTGCATTTAGAAGTGTGCCCAATAGCCTCCATTGAAAGTGCATTTAGAAGTGTGCCCAATAGCCTTACTGTAAAAGTTTTATTTAGAAGAGTCCTCAATAGCCTCACTGTGAAAGTTGCATTTAAAAGTGTGCCCAATAGCCTCCATTGGAAGTGCATTTAGAAGTGTGCCCAATAGCCTCACTGTGAAAGTTGCATTTAGAAGTGTGCCCAATAGCCTCACAATGAAAGTTGCATTTAGAAGTGTGCCCAATAGCCTGTCTGTGGAAGGCCACATTTAGAAGTGCCCTCGATAGCCGCACTGTGAAAGTTGCATTTAAAAGTGTGCCCAATAGCCTCCATTGGAAGTGCATTTAGAAGTGTGCCCAATAGCCTCCCTTGAAAGTTGCATCTAGAAGTATGCCCAAAGCCTCACTGTGAAAGTTACATCTAGAAGTGTGCCCAATAGCCTCACTGTGAAAATTACCTTTAGAAATGTACCCAATAGCCTCATTGTGAAAGTTACATCTAGAAGTGTGCCCAATAGCCTTACTGTGAAAATTAGTTTTAGAAATGTGCCCAATAGCCTCACTGTGAAAGTTGCATTTAGAAGTGTGCCCAATAGCCTTACTATGAAAGTTACATCTAGAAGTGTGCCCAATAGCCTCACTGTGAAAATTACTTTTAAAAATGTGCCCAATAGCCTCACTGTGAAAGTTGCATTTAGAAGTGTCCTCAATAGCCTCACTGTGAAAGTTGCATTTAAGAGTGTGCCCAATAGCCTCCATTGGAAGTGCATTTAGAAGTGTGCCCAATAGCCTCACTGTGAAAGTTGCATTTAAAAGTGTGCCCAATAGCTTCCATTGGAAGTGCATTTAGAAGTGTGCTCAATAGCCTCACTGTGAAAGTTGCATTTAGAAGTGTGCCCAATAGCCTCCATTGAAAGTGCATTTAGAAGTGTGCCCAATAGCCTTACTGTAAAAGTTTTATTTAGAAGAGTCCTCAATAGCCTCACTGTGAAAGTTGCATTTAAAAGTGTGCCCAATAGCCTCCATTGGAAGTGCATTTAGAAGTGTGCCCAATAGCCTCACTGTGAAAGTTGCATTTAGAAGTATGCCCAATGGCCTCACAATGAAAGTTGCATTTAGAAGTGTGCCCAATAGCCTGTCTGTGGAAGGCCACATTTAGAAGTGCCCTCGAAAGCCGCACTGTGAAAGTTGCATTTAAAAGTGTGCCCAATAGCCTCCATTGGAAGTGCATTTAGAAGTGTGCCCAATAGCCTCCCTTGAACGTTGCATCTAGAAGTATGCCCAAAGCCTCACTGTGAAAGTTACATCTAGAAGTGTGCCCAATAGCCTCACTGTGAAAATTACCTTTAGAAATGTACCCAATAGCCTCATTGTGAAAGTTACATCTAGAAGTGTGCCCAATAGCCTTACTGTGAAAATTAGTTTTAGAAATGTGCCCAATAGCCTCACTGTGAAAGTTGCATTTAGAAGTGTGCCCAATAGCCTTACTATGAAAGTTACATCTAGAAGTGTGCCCAATAGCCTCACTGTGAAAATTACTTTTAAAAATGTGCCCAATAGCCTCACTGTGAAAGTTACATCTAGAAGTGTGCCCAATAGCCTCGCTGTGAAAGTTGCATTTAGAACTGTGCCCAATACCCTGTCAGTGGAAGGCCACATTTAGAAGTGTGCTCAATAGCCTCACTGTGAAAGTTGCATTTAGAAGTGTGCCTAATAGCCTTACTGTGAAAGTTGCATTTAGAAGTGTGCCCAATAGCCTTACTGTGAAAGTTGCATTTAGAAGTGTCCCCAATAGCCTCACTGTGAAAGTTGCATTTAAAAGTGTGCCCAATAGCGTCCATTGGAAGTGCATTTAGAAGTGTGCCCAATAGCCTCATTGTGAAAGTTGCATTTAGAAGTGTGCCCAATAGCCTCACTGTGAAAGTTGCATTTAGAAGTGTGCCCAATAGCCTCACTGTGAAAGTTGCATTTAGAAATGTGCCCAATAGCCTCACTGTGAAAGTTGCATTTAGAAGTGTGCCCAATAGCCTGTCTGTGGAAGGCCACATTTAGAAGTGTCCTCAATAGCCTCACTGTGAAAGTTGCATTTAAAAGTGTGCCCAATAGCTTCCATTGGAAGTGCATTTAGAAGTGTGCCCAATAGCCTCACTGTGAAAGTTGCATTTAGAAGTGTGCCCAATAGCCTCACAGGGAAAGTTGCATTTAGAAGTGTGCCCAAAAGCCTGTCTGTGGAAGGCCACATTTAGAAGTGTCCTCAATAGCCTCACTGTGAAGGTTTTATTTAGAAGAGTCCTCAATAGCCTCACTGTGAAGGTTGCATTTAAAAGTGTGCCCAATAGCCTCCCTTGAAAGTTACATCTAGAAGTATGCCCAAAGCCTCACTGTGAAAATTACATCTAGAAGTTTGCCCAATAGCCTCACTGTGAAAATTACCTTTAGAAATGTGCCCAATAGCCTCACTGGGAAAGTTGCATTTAGAAGTGTGCCCAATAACCTTACTGTGAAAGTTACATCTAGAAGTGTGCCCAATAGCCTCACTGTGAAAGTTGTATTTAGAAGTGTGCCCAATAGCCTTACTATGAAAGTTACATCTAGAAGTGTGCCCAAAAGCCTCACTGTGAAAATTACTTATAAAAATGTGCCCAATAGCCTCACTGTGAAAGTTACATCTAGAAGTGTGCCCAATAGCCTCACTGTGAAAGTTGCATTTAAAACTGTGCCCAATACCCTGTCAGTGGAAGGCCACATTTAGAAGTGTGCTCAATAGCCTCACTGTGAAAGTTGCATTTAGAAGTGTGCCTAATAGCCTTACTGTGAAAGTTGCATTTAGAAGTGTGCCCAATAGCCTCAATTGAAAGTGCATTTAGAAGTGTGCCCAATAGCCTTACTGTGAAAGTTGCATTTAGAAGTGTCCCCAATAGCCTCACTGTGAAAGTTGCATTTAAAAGTGTGCCCAATAGCCTCCATTGGAAGTGCATTTAGAAGTGTGCCCAATAGCCTCATTGTGAAAGTTGCATTTAGAAGTGTGCCCAATAGCCTCACTGTGAAAGTTGCATTTAGAAGTGTGCCCAATAGCCTTACTGTGAAAGTTGCATTTAGAAATGTGCCCAATAGCCTCACTGTGAAAGTTGCATTTAGAAGTGTGCCCAATAGCCTGTCTGTGGAAGGCCACATTTAGAAGTGTCCTCAATAGCCTCACTGTGAAAGTTGCATTTAAAAGTGTGCCCAATAGCTTCCATTGGAAGTGCATTTAGAAGTGTGCCCAATAGCTTCACTGTGAAAGTTGCATTTAAAACTGTGCCCAATACCCTGTCAGTGGAAGGCCACATTTAGAAGTGTGCTCAATAGCCTCACTGTGAAAGTTGCATTTAGAAGTGTGCCTAATAGCCTTACTGTGAAAGTTGCATTTAGAAGTGTGCCCAATAGCCTCAATTGAAAGTGCATTTAGAAGTGTGCCCAATAGCCTTACTGTGAAAGTTGCATTTAGAAGTGTCCCCAATAGCCTCACTGTGAAAGTTGCATTTAAAAGTGTGCCCAATAGCCTCCATTGGAAGTGCATTTAGAAGTGTGCCCAATAGCCTCATTGTGAAAGTTGCATTTAGAAGTGTGCCCAATAGCCTCACTGTGAAAGTTGCATTTAGAAGTGTGCCCAATAGCCTTACTGTGAAAGTTGCATTTAGAAATGTGCCCAATAGCCTCACTGTGAAAGTTGCATTTAGAAGTGTGCCCAATAGCCTGTCTGTGGAAGGCCACATTTAGAAGTGTCCTCAATAGCCTCACTGTGAAAGTTGCATTTAAAAGTGTGCCCAATAGCTTCCATTGGAAGTGCATTTAGAAGTGTGCCCAATAGCTTCACTGTGAAAGTTGCATTTAGAAGTGTGCCCAATAGCCTCACAGGGAAAGTTGCATTTAGAAGTGTGCCCAAAAGCCTGTCTGTGGAAGGCCACATTTAGAAGTGTCCTCAATAGCCTCACTGTGAAGGTTTTATTTAGAAGTGTCCTCAATAGCCTCACTGTGAAGGTTGCATTTAAAAGTGTGCCCAATAGCCTCACAGTGAAAGTTGCATTTAAAAGTGTGCCCAATAGCCTCCATTGGAAGTGCATTTAGAAGTGTGCCCAATAGCCTCCCTTGAAAGTTACATCTAGAAGTATGCCCAAAGCCTCACTGTGAAAATTACATCTAGAAGTTTGCCCAATAGCCTCACTGTGAAAATTACCTTTAGAAATGTGCCCAATAGCCTCACTGTGAAAGTTACATCTAGAAGTGTGCCCAATAGCCTCACTGTGAAAATTACTTTTAGAAATGTGCCCAATAGCCTCACTGTGAAAGTTACATCTAGAAGTGTGCCCAATAGCCTCACTGTGAAAGTTGCATTCAGAAGTGTGCCCAATACCCTGTCAGTGGAAGGCCACATTTAGAGGTGTGCTCAATAGCCTCACTGTGAAAGTTGCATTTAGATGTGTGCCCAATAGCCTCCATTGGAAGTGCATTTAGAAGTGCGCCCAATAGCCTCACTGTGAAAGTTGCATTTAAAAGTGTGCCCAATAGCCTCCATTGGAAGTGCATTTAGAAGTCTGCCCAATAGCCTCACTGTGAAAGTTGCATTTAAAAGTGTGCCCAATAGCCTCCATTGAAAGTGCATTTAGAAGTGTGCCCAATAGCCTTACTGTAAAAGTTTTACGTGGAAGTGTCCTCAATAGCCTCACTGTGAAAGTTGCATTTAAAAGTGTACCCAATAGCCTCCATTGGAAGTGCATTTAGAAGTGTGCCCAATAGCCTCACTGTGAAAGTTGCATTTAGAAGTGTGCCCAATAGCCTCACAATGAAAGTTGCATTTAGAAGTGTGCCCAATAGCTTGTCTGTGGAAGGCCACATTTAGAAGTGTCCTCAATAGCCTCACTGTGAAGGTTTTATTTAGAAGTGTCCTCAATAGCCTCCATTGGAAGTGCATTTAGAAGTGTGCCCAATAGCCTCCCTTGAAAGTTGCATCTAGAAGTATGCCCAAAGCCTCATTGTGAAAGTTACATCTAGAAGTGTGCCCAATAGCCTTACTGTGAAAATTACTTTTAGAAATGTGCCCAATAGCCTCACTGTGAAAGTTGCATTTAGAAGTGTGCCCAATAGCCTTACTATGAAAGTTACATCTAGAAGTGTACCCAATAGCCTCACTGTGAAAATTATTTTTAAAAATGTGCCCAATAGCCTCTCTGTGAAAGTTACATCTAGAAGTGTGCCCAATAGCCTCACTGTGAAAGTTGCATTTAGAAGTGTGCCCAATACCCTGTCAGTGGAAGGCCACATTTAGAAGTGTGCTCAATAGCCTCACTGTGAAAGTTGCATTTAAAAGTGTGCCTAATAGCCTTACTGTGAAAGTTGCATTCATAAGTGTGCCCAATAGCCTCCATCGAAAGTGCATTTAGAAGTGTGCCCAATAGCCTTACTGTGAAAGTTGCATTTAGAAGTGTCCCCAATAGCCTCACTGTGAAAGTTGCATTTAAAAGTGTGCCCAATAGCCTCCATTGGAAGTGCATTTAGAAGTGTGCCCAATAGCCTCACTGTGAAAGTTGCATTTAGAAGTGTGCCCAATAGCCTCACTGTGAAAGTTGCATTTAGAAGTGTGCCCAATAGACTCACTGTGAAAGTTGCATTTAGAAATGTGCTCAATAGCCTCACTGTGAAAGTTGCATTTAGAAGTGTGCCCAATAGCCTGTCTGTGGAAGGCCACATTTAGAAGTGTCCTCAATAGCCTCACTGTGAAAGTTGCATTTAAAAGTGTGCCCAATAGCTTACATTGGAAGTGCATTTAAAAGTGTGCCCAATAGCCTCACTGTGAAAGTTGCATTTAGAAGTGTGCCCAATAGCCTCACAGGGAAAGTTGCATTTAGAAGTGTGCCCAAAAGCCTGTCTGTGGAAGGCCACATTTACAAGTGTCCTCAATAGCCTCACTGTGAAGGTTTTATTTAGAAGTGTTCTCAATAGCCTCACTGTGAAAGTTGCATTTAAAAGTGTGCCCAATAGCATCCATTGGAAGTGCATTTAGAAGTGTGCCCAATAGCCTCACTGTGAAAGTTGCATTTAGAAGTGTGCCCAATAGCCTCACTGTGAAAGTTGCATTTAGAAGTGTGCCCAATAGCCTCACTGTGAAAGTTGCATTTAGAAATGTGCTCAATAGCCTCACTGTGAAAGTTGCATTTAGAAGTGTGCCCAATAGCCTGTCTGTGGAAGGCCACATTTAGAAGTGTCCTCAATAGCCTCACTGTGAAAGTTGCATTTAAAAGTGTGCCCAATAGCTTACATTGGAAGTGCATTTAAAAGTGTGCCCAATAGCCTCACAGGGAAAGTTGCATTTAGAAGTGTGCCCAAAAGCCTGTCTGTGGAAGGCCACATTTAGAAGTGTCCTCAATAGCCTCACTGTGAAGGTTTTATTTAGAAGTGTTCTCAATAGCCTCACTGTGAAAGTTGCATTTAAAAGTGTGCCCAATAGCATCCATTGGAAGTGCATTTAGAAGTGTGCCCAATAGCCTCACTGTGAAAGTTGCATTTAGAAGTGTGCCCAATAGCCTCACAGTGAAAGTTGCATTTAGAAGTGTGCCCAATAGCCTCCATTTGAAGTGCATTTAGAAGTGTGCCCAATAGCCTCCCTTGAAAGTTGCATCTAGAAGTATGCCCAAAGCCTCACTGTGAAAGTTACATCTAGAAGTTTGCCCAATGGCCTCACTGTGAAAATTACCTTTAGAAATGTGCCCAATAGACTCACTGTGAAAGTTGCATTTAGAAGTGTGCCCAATAGCCTTACTGTGAAAGTTACATCTAGAAGTGTGCCCAATAGCCTCACTGTGAAAATTACTTTTAGAAATGTGCCCAATAGCCTCACTGTGAAAGTTACATCTAGAAGTGTGCCCAATAGCCTCACTGTGAAAGTTGCATTCAGAAGTGTGCCCAATACCCTGTCAGTGGAAGGCCATATTTAGAAGTGTGCTCAATAGCCTCACTGTGAAAGTTGCATTTAGACGTGTGCCCAATAGCCTCCATTGAAAGTGCATTTAGAAGTGTGCCCAATAGCCTTACTGTGAAAGTTGCATTTAGAAGTGTCCTCAATAGCCTCACTGTGAAAGTTGCATTTAAAAGTGTGCCCAATAGCCGCCATTGGAAGTGCATTTAGAAGTGTGCCCAATAGCCTCACTGTGAAAGCTGCATTTAGAAGTGTGCCTAATAGCCTCAATGTGAAAGTTGCATTTAGAAGTGTGCCCAATAGCCTCACTGTGAAAGTTGCATTTAGAAATGTGCCCAATAGCCTCACTGTGAAAGTTGCATTTAGAAGTGTGCCCAATAGCTTCCATTGGAAGTGCATTTAGAAGTGTGCCCACTAGCCTCCCTTGAAAGTTCCATCTAGAAGTGTGCCCGAAGCCTCATTTGGAAAGTTACATATAGAAGTGTGCCCAATAGCCTCACTGTGAAAATTACTTTTAGAAATGTGCCCAATAGCCTCACTGTGAAATTTACATCTAGAAGTGTGCCCAATAGCCTCACTGTGAAAGTTGCATTTAGAAGTGTGCCCAATAACCTCCATTGAAAGTGCATTTAGAAGTGTGCCCAATAGCCTTACTGTAAAAGTTTTATTTAGAAGTGTCCTCAATAGCCTCACTGTGAAAGTTGCATTTAAAAGTGTGCCCAATAGCCTCCATTGGAAGTGCATTTTGAAGTGTGCCCCATAGCCTCACAATGAAAGTTGCATTTAGAAGTGTGCCCAATAGCCTGTCTGTGGAAGGCCACATTTAGAAGTGTCCTCGATAGCCGCACTATGAAAGTTGCATTTAAATGTGTGCCCAATAGCCTCCATTGGAAGTGCATTTAGAAGTGTGCCCAATAGCCTCCCTTGAAAGTTGCATCTAGAAGTATGCCCAAAGCCTCACTGTGAAAGTTACATCTAGAAGTGTGCCCAATAGCCTCACTGTGAAAATTACCTTTAGAAATGTGCCCAATAGCCTCATTGTGAAAGTTACATCTAGAAGTGTGCCCAATAGCCTTACTGTGAAAGTTGCATTTATAAATGTGCCCAATAGCCTCACTGTGAAAGTTGCATTGAAAAGTGTGCCCAATAGCCTCCATTGGAAGTGTATTTAGAAGTGTGCCCAATAGCCTCACTGTGAAAGTTGCAGTTAGAAGTGTGCCCAATAGCCTCACTGTGAAAGTTGCATTTAGAAGTGTGCCCAATAGCCTCACTGTGAAAGTTGCATTTAAAAGTGTGCCCAATAGCCTCCATTGGAAGTGCATTTAGAAGTGTGCCCAATAGACTCACTGTGAAAGTTGCATTTAGAAGTGTGCCCAATAGCCTCCATTGAAAGTGCATTTAGAAGTGTGCCCAATAGCCTTACTGTGAAAGTTGCATTTAGAAGTGTCCTCAATAGCCTCACTGTGAAAGTTGCATTTAAAAGTGTGCCCAATAGCCTCCATTGGAAGTGCATTTAGAAGTGTGCCCAATAGCCTCACTGTGAAAGTTGCATTTAAAAGTGTGCCCAATAGCCTCCATTGGAAGTGCATTTAGAAGTTTGCCCAATAGCCTCACTGTGGAAGTTGCATTTAGAAGTGTGCCCAATAGCCTCCATTGAAAGTGCATTTAGAAGTGTGCCCAATAGCCTTACTGTAAAAGTTTTATTTAGAAGAGTCCTCAATAGCCTCACTGTGAAAGTTGCATTTAAAAGTGTGCCCAATAGCCTCCATTGGAAGTGCATTTAGAAGTGTGCCCAATAGCCTCACTGTGAAAGTTGCATTTAGAAGTGTGCCCAATAGCCTCACAATGAAAGTTGCATTTAGAAGTGTGCCCAATAGCCTGTCTGTGGAAGGCCACATTTAGAAGTGCCCTCGATAGCCGCACTGTGAAAGTTGCATTTAAAAGTGTGCCCAATAGCCTCCATTGGAAGTGCATTTAGAAGTGTGCCCAATAGCCTCCGTTGAATGTTGCATCTAGAAGTATGCCCAAAGCCTCACTGTGAAAGTTACATCTAGAAGTGTGCCCAATAGCCTCACTGTGAAAATTACCTTTAGAAATGTACCCAATAGCCTCATTGTGAAAGTTACATCTAGAAGTGTGCCCAATAGCCTTACTGTGAAAATTAGTTTTAGAAATGTGCCCAATAGCCTCACTGTGAAAGTTGCATTTAGAAGTGTGCCCAATAGCCTTACTATGAAAGTTACATCTAGAAGTGTGCCCAATAGCCTCACTGTGAAAATTACTTTTAAAAATGTGCCCAAAAGCCTCACTGTGAAAGTTACATCTAGAAGTGTGCCCAATAGCCTCGCTGTGAAAGTTGCATTTAGAACTGTGCCCAATACCCTGTCAGTGGAAGGCCACATTTAGAAGTGTGCTCAATAGCCTCACTGTGAAAGTTGCATTTAGAAGTGTGCCTAATAGCCTTACTGTGAAAGTTGCATTTAGAAGTGTGCCCAATAGCCTCAATTGAAAGTGCATTTAGAAGTGTGCCCAATAGCCTTACTGTGAAAGTTGCATTTAGAAGTGTCCCCAATAGCCTCACTGTGAAAGTTGCATTTAAAAGTGTGCCCAATAGCCTCCATTGGAAGTGCATTTAGAAGTGTGCCCAATAGCCTCATTGTGAAAGTTGCATTTAGAAGTGTGCCCAATAGCCTCACTGTGAAAGTTGCATTTAGAAGTGTGCCCAATAGCCTCACTGTGAAAGTTGCATTTAGAAATGTGCCCAATAGCCTCACTGTGAAAGTTGCATTTAGAAGTGTGCCCAATAGCCTGTCTGTGGAAGGCCACATTTAGAAGTGTCCTCAATAGCCTCACTGTGAAAGTTGCATTTAAAAGTGTGCCCAATAGCTTCCATTGGAAGTGCATTTAGAAGTGTGCCCAATAGCCTCACTGTTAAAGTTGCATTTAGAAGTGTGCCCAATAGCCTCACAGGGAAAGTTGCATTTAGAAGTGTGCCCAAAAGCCTGTCTGTGGAAGGCCACATTTAGAAGTGTCCTCAATAGTCTCACTGTGAAGGTTTTATTTAGAAGCGTCCTCAATAGCCTCACTGTGAAGGTTGCATTTAAAAGTGTGCCCAATAGCCTCCCTTGAAAGTTACATCTAGAAGTATGCCCAAAGCCTCACTGTGAAAATTACATCTAGAAGTTTGCCCAATAGCCTCACTGTGAAAATTACCTTTAGAAATGTGCCCAATAGCCTCACTGGGAAAGTTGCATTTAGAAGTGTGCCCAATAGCCTCACTGTGAAAGTTGCATTTAGAAGTGTGCCCAATAGCCTTACTATGAAAGTTACATCTAGAAGTGTGCCCAAAAGCCTCACTGTGAAAATTACTTATAAAAATGTGCCCAATAGCCTCACTGTGAAAGTTACATCTAGAAGTGTGCCCATAGCCTCACTGTGAAAGTTGCATTTAGAACTGTGCCCAATACCCTGTCAGTGGAAGGCCACATTTAGAAGTGTGCTCAATAGCCTCACTGTGAAAGTTGCATTTAGAAGTCTGCCTAATAGCCTTACTGTGAAAGTTGCATTTAGAAGTGTGCCCAATAGCCTCAATTGAAAGTGCATTTAGAAGTGTGCCCAATAGCCTTACTGTGAAAGTTGCATTTAGAAGTGTCCCCAATAGCCTCACTGTGAAAGTTGCATTTAAAAGTGTGCCCAATAGCCTCCATTGGAAGTGCATTTAGAAGTGTGCCCAATAGCCTCATTGTGAAAGTTGCATTTAGAAGTGTGCCCAATAGCCTCACTGTGAAAGTTGCATTTAGAAGTGTGCCCAATAGCCTTACTGTGAAAGTTGCATTTAGAAATGTGCCCAATAGCCTCACTGTGAAAGTTGCATTTAGAAGTGTGCCCAATAGCCTGTCTGTGGAAGGCCACATTTAGAAGTGTCCTCAATAGCCTCACTGTGAAAGTTGCATTTAAAAGTGTGCCCAATAGCTTCCATTGGAAGTGCATTTAGAAGTGTGCCCAATAGCTTCACTGTGAAAGTTGCATTTAGAAGTGTGCCCAATAGCCTCACAGGGAAAGTTGCATTTAGAAGTGTGCCCAAAAGCCTGTCTGTGGAAGGCCACATTTAGAAGTGTCCTCAATAGCCTCACTGTGAAGGTTTTATTTAGAAGTGTCCTCAATAGCCTCACTGTGAAGGTTGCATTTAAAAGTGTGCCCAATAGCCTCACAGTGAAAGTTGCATTTAAAAGTGTGCCCAATAGCCTCCATTGGAAGTGCATTTAGAAGTGTGCCCAATAGCCTCCCTTGAAAGTTACATCTAGAAGTATGCCCAAAGCCTCACTGTGAAAATTACATCTAGAAGTTTGCCCAATAGCCTCACTGTGAAAATTACCTTTAGAAATGTGCCCAATAGCCTCACTGTGAAAGTTACATCTAGAAGTGTGCCCAATAGCCTCACTGTGAAAATTACTTTTAGAAATGTGCCCAATAGCCTCACTGTGAAAGTTACATCTAGAAGTGTGCCCAATAGCCTCACTGTGAAAGTTGCATTCAGAAGTGTGCCCAATACCCTGTCAGTGGAAGGCCACATTTAGAGGTGTGCTCAATAGCCTCACTGTGAAAGTTGCATTTAGATGTGTGCCCAATAGCCTCCATTGGAAGTGCATTTAGAAGTGCGCCCAATAGCCTCACTGTGAAAGTTGCATTTAAAAGTGTGCCCAATAGCCTCCATTGGAAGTGCATTTAGAAGTCTGCCCAATAGCCTCACTGTGAAAGTTGCATTTAGAAGTGTGCCCAATAGCCTCACAATGAAAGTTGCATTTAGAAGTGTGCCCAATAGCCTTACTGTAAAAGTTTTACTTAGAAGTGTCCTCAATAGCCTCACTGTGAAAGTTGCATTTAAAAGTGTACCCAATAGCCTCCATTGGAAGTGCATTTAGAAGTGTGCCCAATAGCCTCACTGTGAAAGTTGCATTTAGAAGTGTGCCCAATAGCCTCACAATGAAAGTTGCATTTAGAAGTGTGCCCAATAGCCTGTCTGTGGAAGGCCACATTTAGAAGTGTCCTCAATAGCCTCACTGTGAAGGTTTTATTTAGAAGTGTCCTCAATAGCCTCCATTGGAAGTGCATTTAGAAGTGTGCCCAATAGCCTCCCTTGAAAGTTGCATCTAGAAGTATGCCCAAAGCCTCACTGTGAAAGTTACATCTAGAAGTGTGCCCAATAGCCTCACTGTGAAAATTACCTTTAGAAATGTGCCCAATAGCCTCATTGTGAAAGTTACATCTAGAAGTGTGCCCAATAGCCTTACTGTGAAAATTACTTTTAGAAATGTGCCCAATAGCCTCACTGTGAAAGTTGCATTTAGAAGTGTGCCCAATAGCCTTACTATGAAAGTTACATCTAGAAGTGTGCCCAATAGCCTCACTGTGAAAATTATTTTTAAAAATGTGCCCAATAGCCTCTCTGTGAAAGTTACATCTAGAAGTGTGCCCAATAGCCTCACTGTGAAAGTTGCATTTAGAAGTGTGCCCAATACCCTGTCAGTGGAAGGCCACATTTAGAAGTGTGCTCAATAGCCTCACTGTGAAAGTTGCATTTAAAAGTGTGCCTAATAGCCTTACTGTGAAAGTTGCATTCATAAGTGTGCCCAATAGCCTCCATCGAAAGTGCATTTAAAAGTGTGCCCAATAGCCTTACTGTGAAAGTTGCATTTAGAAGTGTCCCCAATAGCCTCACTGTGAAAGTTGCATTTAAAAGTGTGCCCAATAGCCTCCATTGGAAGTGCATTTAGAAGTGTGCCCAATAGCCTCACTATGAAAGTTGCATTTAGAAGTGTGCCCAATAGCCTCACTGTGAAAGTTGCATTTAGAAGTGTGCCCAATAGCCTCACTGTGAAAGTTGCATTTAGAAATGTGCTCAATAGCCTCACTGTGAAAGTTGCATTTAGAAGTGTGCCCAATAGCCTGTCTGTGGAAGGCCACATTTAGAAGTGTCCTCAATAGCCTCACTGTGAAAGTTGCATTTAAAAGTGTGCCCAATAGCTTACATTGGAAGTGCATTCAAAAGTGTGCCCAATAGCCTCACTGTGAAAGTTGCATTTAGAAGTGTGCCCAATAGCCTCACAGGGAAGGTTGCATTTAGAAGTGTGCCCAAAGGCCTGTCTGTGGAAGGCCACATTTAGAAGTGTCCTCAATAGCCTCACTGTGAAGGTTTTATTTAGAAGTGTTCTCCATAGTCTCACTGTGAAAGTTGCATTTAAAAGTGTGCCCAATAGCATCCATTGGAAGTGCATTTAGAAGTGTGCCCAATAGCCTCACTGTGAAAGTTGCATTTAGACGTGTGCCCAATAGCCTCACAGTGAAAGTTGCATTTAGAAGTGTGCCCAATAGCCTCCATTTGAAGTGCATTTAGAAGTGTGCCCAATAGCCTCCCTTGAAAGTTGCATCTAGAAGTATGCCCAAAGCCTCACTGTGAAAGTTACATCTAGAAGTTTGCCCAATGGCCTCACTGTGAAAATTACCTTTAGAAATGTGCCCAATAGACTCACTGTGAAAGTTGCATTTAGAAGTGTGCCCAATAGCCTTACTGTGAAAGTTACATCTAGAAGTGTGCCCAATAGCCTCACTGTGAAAATTACTTTTAGAAATGTGCCCAATAGCCTCACTGTGAAAGTTACATCTAGAAGTGTGCCCAATAGCCTCACTGTGAAAGTTGCATTCAGAAGTGTGCCCAATACCCTGTCAGTGGAAGGCCATATTTAGAAGTGTGCTCAATACCCTCACTGTGAAAGTTGCATTTAGACGTGTGCCCAATAGCCTCCATTGAAAGTGCACTTAGAAGTGTGCCCAATAGCCTTACTTTGAAAGTTGCATTTAGAAGTGTCCTCAATAGCCTCACTGTGAAAGTTGCATTTAAAAGTGTGCCCAATAGCCACCATTGGAAGTGCATTTAGAAGTGTGCCCAATAGCCTCACTGTGAAAGCTGCATTTAGAAGTGTGCCTAATAGCCTCAATGTGAAAGTTGCATTTAGAAGTGTGCCCAATAGCCTCACTGTGAAAGTTGCATTTAGAAATGTGCCCAATAGCCTCACTGTGAAAGTTGCATTTAGAAGTGTGCCCAATAGCTTCCATTGGAAGTGCATTTAGAAGTGTGCCCACTAGCCTCCCTTGAAAGTTGCATCTAGAAGTGTGCCCGAAGCCTCATTTGGAAAGTTACATATAGAAGTGTGCCCAATAGCCTCACTGTGAAAATTACTTTTAGAAATGTGCCCAATAGCCTCACTGTGAAATTTACATCTAGAAGTGTGCCCAATAGCCTCACTGTGAAAGTTGCATTTAGAAGTGTGCCCAATAGCCTCCATTGAAAGTGCATTTAGAAGTGTGCCCAAGAGCCTTACTGTAAAAGTTGTATTTAGAAGTGTCCTCAATAGCCTCACTGTGAAAGTTGCATTTAAAAGTGTGCCCAATAGCCTCCATTGGAAGTGCATTTAGAAGTGTGCCCCATAGCCTCACAATGAAAGTTGCATTTAGAAGTGTGCCCAATAGCCTGTCTGTGGAAGGCCACATTTAGAAGTGTCCTCGATAGCCGCACTGTGAAAGTTGCATTTAAATGTGTGCCCAATAGCCTCCATTGGAAGTGCATTTAGAAGTGTGCCCAATAGCCTCCCTTGAAAGTTGCATCTAGAAGTATGCCCAAAGCCTCACTGTGAAAGTTACATCTAGAAGTGTGCCCAATAGCCTCACTGTGAAAATTACCTTTAGAAATGTGCCCAATAGCCTCACTCTGAAAGTTGCAGTTAGAAGTGTGCCCAATAGCCTCACTGTGAAAGTTGCATTTAGAAGTGTGCCCAATAGCCTCACTGTGAAAGTTGCATTTAAAAGTGTGCCCAATAGCCTCCATTGGAAGTGCATTTAGAAGTGTGCCCAATAGACTCACTGTGAAAGTTGCATTTAGAAGTGTGCCCAATAGCCTCCATTGAAAGTGCATTTAGAAGTGTGCCCAATAGCCTTACTGTGAAAGTTGCATTTAGAAGTGTCCTCAATAGCCTCACTGTGAAAGTTGCATTTAAAAGTGTGCCCAATAGCCTCCATTGGAAGTGCATTTAGAAGTGTGCCCAATAGCCTCACTGTGAAAGTTGCATTTAAAAGTGTGCCCAATAGCCTCCATTGGAAGTGCATTTAGAAGTGTGCCCAATAGCCTCACTGTGGAAGTTGCATTTAGAAGTGTGCCCAATAGCCTCCATTGAAAGTGCATTTAGAAGTGTGCCCAATAGCCTTACTGTAAAAGTTTTATTTAGAAGAGTCCTCAATAGCCTCACTGTGAAAGTTGCATTTAAAAGTGTGCCCAATAGCCTCCATTGGAAGTGCATTTAGAAGTGTGCCCAATAGCCTCACTGTGAAAGTTGCATTTAGAAGTGTGCCCAATAGCCTCACAATGAAAGTTGCATTTAGAAGTGTGCCCAATAGCCTGTCTGTGGAAGGCCACATTTAGAAGTGCCCTCGATAGCCGCACTGTGAAAGTTGCATTTAAAAGTGTGCCCAATAGCCTCCATTGGAAGTGCATTTAGAAGTGTGCCCAATAGCCTCCCTTGAAAGTTGCATCTAGAAGTATGCCCAAAGCCTCACTGTGAAAGTTACATCTAGAAGTGTGCCCAATAGCCTCACTGTGAAAATTACCTTTAGAAATGTGCCCAATAGCCTCATTGTGAAAGTTACATCTAGAAGTGTGCCCAATAGCCTTACTGTGAAAGTTGCATTTATAAATGTGCCCAATAGCCTCACTGTGAAAGTTGCATTGAAAAGTGTGCCCAATAGCCTCCATTGGAAGTGTATTTAGAAGTGTGCCCAATAGCCTCACTGTGAAAGTTGCAGTTAGAAGTGTGCCCAATAGCCTCACTGTGAAAGTTGCATTTAGAAGTGTGCCCAATAGCCTCACTGTGAAAGTTGCATTTAAAAGTGTGCCCAATAGCCTCCATTGGAAGTGCATTTAGAAGTGTGCCCAATAGACTCACTGTGAAAGTTGCATTTAGAAGTGTGCCCAATAGCCTCCATTGAAAGTGCATTTAGAAGTGTGCCCAATAGCCTTACTGTGAAAGTTGCATTTAGAAGTGTCCTCAATAGCCTCACTGTGAAAGTTGCATTTAAAAGTGTGCCCAATAGCCTCCATTGGAAGTGCATTTAGAAGTGTGCCCAATAGCCTCACTGTGAAAGTTGCATTTAAAAGTGTGCCCAATAGCCTCCATTGGAAGTGCATTTAGAAGTGTGCCCAATAGCCTCACTGTGGAAGTTGCATTTAGAAGTGTGCCCAATAGCCTCCATTGAAAGTGCATTTAGAAGTGTGCCCAATAGCCTTACTGTAAAAGTTTTATTTAGAAGAGTCCTCAATAGCCTCACTGTGAAAGTTGCATTTAAAAGTGTGCCCAATAGCCTCCATTGGAAGTGCATTTAGAAGTGTGCCCAATAGCCTCACTGTGAAAGTTGCATTTAGAAGTGTGCCCAATAGCCTCACAATGAAAGTTGCATTTAGAAGTGTGCCCAATAGCCTGTCTGTGGAAGGCCACATTTAGAAGTGCCCTCGATAGCCGCACTGTGAAAGTTGCATTTAAAAGTGTGCCCAATAGCCTCCATTGGAAGTGCATTTAGAAGTGTGCCCAATAGCCTCCCTTGAAAGTTGCATCTAGAAGTATGCCCAAAGCCTCACTGTGTAAGTTACATCTAGAAGTGTGCCCAATAGCCTCACTGTGAAAATTACCTTTAGAAATGTACCCAATAGCCTCATTGTGAAAGTTACATCTAGAAGTGTGCCCAATAGCCTTACTGTGAAAATTAGTTTTAGAAATGTGCCCAATAGCCTCACTGTGAAAGTTGCATTTAGAAGTGTGCCCAATAGCCTTACTATGAAAGTTACATCTAGAAGTGTGCCCAATAGCCTCACTGTGAAAATTACTTTTAAAAATGTGCCCAATAGCCTCACTGTGAAAGTTACATCTAGAAGTGTGCCCAATAGCCTCGCTGTGAAAGTTGCATTTAGAACTGTGCCCAATACCCTGTCAGTGGAAGGCCACATTTAGAAGTGTGCTCAATAGCCTCACTGTGAAAGTTGCATTTAGAAGTGTGCCTAATAGCCTTACTGTGAAAGTTGCATTTAGATGTGTGCCCAATAGCCTCAATTGAAAGTGCATTTAGAAGTGTGCCCAATAGCCTTACTGTGAAAGTTGCATTTAGAAGTGTCCCCAATAGCCTCACTGTGAAAGTTGCATTTAAAAGTGTGCCCAATAGCCTCCATTGGAAGTGCATTTAGAAGTGTGCCCAATAGCCTCATTGTCAAAGTTGCATTTAGAAGTGTGCCCAATAGCCTCACTGTGAAAGTTGCATTTAGAAGTGTGCCCAATAGCCTCACTGTGAAAGTTGCATTTAGAAATGTGCCCAATAGCCTCACTGTGAAAGTTTCATTTAGAAGTGTGCCCAATAGCCTGTCTGTGGAAGGCCACATTTAGAAGTGTCCTCAATAGCCAAACTGTGAAAGTTGCATTTAAAAGTGTGCCCAATAGCTTCCATTGGAAGTGCATTTAGAAGTGTGCCCAATCGCCTCACTGTGAAAGTTGCATTTAGAAGTGTGCCCAATAGCCTCACAGGGAAAGTTGCATTTAGAAGTGTGCCCAAAAGCCTGTCTGTGGAAGGCCACATTTAGAAGTGTCCTCAATAGCCTCACTGTGAAGGTTTTATTTAGAAGCGTCCTCAATAGCCTCACTGTGAAGGTTGCATTTAAAAGTGTGCCCAATAGCCTCCCTTGAAAGTTACATCTAGAAGTATGCCCAAAGCCTCACTGTGAAAATTACATCTAGAAGTTTGCCCAATAGCCTCGCTGTGAAAATTACCTTTAGAAATGTGCCCAATAGCCTCACTGGGAAAGTTGCATTTAGAATTGTGCCCAATAACCTTACTGTGAAAGTTACATCTAGAAGTGTGCCCAATAGCCTCACTGTGAAAGTTGCATTTAGAAGTGTGCCCAATAGCCTTGCTATGAAAGTTACATCTAGAAGTGTGCCCAATAGCCTCACTGTGAAAATTACTTTTAAAAATGTGCCCAATAGCCTCACTGTGAAAGTTACATCTAGAAGTGTGCCCAATAGCCTCACTGTGAAAGTTGCATTTAGAACTGTGCCCAATACCCTGTCAGTGGAAGGCCACATTTAGAAGTGTGCTCAATAGCCTCACTGTGAAAATTACTTTTAAAAATGTGCCCAATGGCCTCACTGTGAAAGTTGCATTAAGAAGTGTGCCTAATAGCCTTTCTGTGAAAGTTGCATTTAGAAGTGTGCCCAATAGCCTCAATTGAAAGTGCATTTAGAAGTGTGCCCAATAGCCTTACTGTGAAAGTTGCATTTAGAAGTGTCCCCAATAGCCTCACTGTGAAAGTTGCATTTAAAAGTGTGCCCAATAGCCTCCATTGGAAGTGCATTTAGAAGTGTGCCCAATAGCCTCATTGTGAAAGTTGCATTTAGAAGTGTGCCCAATAGCCTCACTGTGAAAGTTGCATTTAGAAGTGTGCCCAATAGCCTCACTGTGAAAGTTGCATTTAGAAATGTGCCCAATAGCCTCACTGTGAAAGTTGCATTTAGAAGTGTGCCCAATAGCCTGTCTGTGGAAGGCCACATTTAGAAGTGTCCTCAATAGCCTCACTGTGAAAGTTGCATTTAAAAGTGTGCCCAATAGCTTCCATTGGAAGTGCATTTAGAAGTGTGCCCAATATCCTCACTGTGAAAGTTGCATTTAGAAGTGTGCCCAATAGCCTCACAGGGAAAGTTGCATTTAGAAGTGTGCCCAAAAGCCTGTCTGTGGAAGGCCACATTTAGAAGTGTCCTCAATAGCCTCACTGTGAAGGTTTTATTTAGAAGTGTCCTCAATAGCCTCACTGTGAAGGTTGCATTTAAAAGTGTGCCCAATAGCCTCACAGTGAACGTTGCATTTAAAAGTGTGCCCAATAGCCTCCATTGGAAGTGCATTTAGAAGTGTGCCCAATAGCCTCCCTTGAAAGTTACATCTAGAAGTATGCCCAAAGCCTCACTGTGAAAATTACATCTAGAAGTTTGCCCAATAGCCTCACTGTGAAAATTACCTTTAGAAATGTGCCCAATAGTCTCACTGTGAAAGTTACATCTAGAAGTGTGCCCAATAGCCTCACTGTGAAAATTACTTTTAGAAATGTGCCCAATAGCCTCACTGTGAAAGTTACATCTAGAAGTGTGCCCAATAGCCTCACTGTGAAAGTTGCATTCAGAAGTGTGCCAAATACCCTGTCAGTGGAAGGCCACATTTAGAGGTGTGCTCAATAGCCTCACTGTGAAAGTTGCATTTAGATATGTGCCCAATAGCCTCCATTGGAAGTGCATTTAGAAGTGCGCCCAATAGCCTCACTGTGAAAGTTGCATTTAAAAGTGTGCCCAATAGCCTCGATTGGAAGTGCATTTAGAAGTCTGCCCAATAGCCTCACTGTGAAAGTTGCATTTAAAAGTGTGCCCAATAGCCTCCATTGAAAGTGCATTTAGAAGTGTGCCCAATAGCCTTACTGTAAAAGTTTTACTTAGAAGTGTCCTCAATAGCCTCACTGTGAAAGTTGCATTTAAAAGTGTACCCAATAGCCTCCATTGGAAGTGCATTTAGAAGTGTGCCCAATATCCTCACTGTGAAAGTTGCATTTAGAAGTGTGCCCAATAGCCTCACAATGAAAGTTGCATTTAGAAGTGTGCCCAATAGCCTGTCTGTGGAAGGCCACATTTAGAAGTGTCCTCAATAGCCTCACTGTGAAGGTTTTATTTAGAAGTGTCCTCAATAGTCTCCATTGGAAGTGCATTTAGAAGTGTGCCCAATAGCCTCCCTTGAAAGTTGCATCTAGAAGTATGCCCAAAGCCTCACTGTGAAAGTTACATCTAGAAGTGTGCCCAATAGCCTCACTGTGAAAATTACCTTTAGAAATGTGCCCAATAGCCTCATTGTGAAAGTTACATCTAGAAGTGTGCCCAATAGCCTTACTGTGAAAATTACTTTTAGAAATGTGCCCAATAGCCTCACTGTGAAAGTTGCATTTAGAAGTGTGCCCAATAGCCTTACTATGAAAGTTACATCTAGAAGTGTTCCCAATAGCCTCACTGTGAGAATTATTTTTAAAAATGTGCCCAATAGCCTCTCTGTGAAAGTTACATCTAGAAGTGTGCCCAATAGCCTCACTGTGAAAGTTGCATTTAGAAGTGTGCCCAATACCCTGTCAGTGGAAGGCCACATTTACAAGTGTGCTCAATAGCCTCACTGTGAAAGTTGCATTTAGAAGTGTGCCTAATAGCCTTACTGTGAAAGTTGCATTTATAAGTGTGCCCAATAGCCTCCATCGAAAGTGCATTTAGAAGTGTGCCCAATAGCCTTACTGTGAAAGTTGCATTTAGAAGTGTCCCCAATAGCCTCACTGTGAAAGTTGCATTTAAAAGTGTGCCCAATAGCCTCCATTGGAAGTGCATTTAGAAGTGTGCCCAATAGCCTCACTGTGAAAGTTGCATTTAGAAGTGTGCCCAATAGCCTCACTGTGAAAGTTGCATTTAGAAGTGTGCCCAATAGCCTCACTGTGAAAGTTGCATTTAGAAATGTGCTCAATAGCCTCACTGTGAAAGTTGCATTTAGAAGTGTGCCCAATAGCCTGTCTGTGGAAGGCCACATTTAGAAGTGTCCTCAATAGCCTCACTGTGAAAGTTGCATTTAAAACTGTGCCCAATAGCTTACATTGGAAGTGCATTTAAAAGTGTGCCCAATAGCCTCACTGTGAAAGTTGCATTTAGAAGTGTGCCCAATAGCCTCACAGGGAAAGTTGCATTTAGAAGTGTGCCCAAAAGCCTGTCTGTGGAAGGCCACATTTAAAAGTGTCCTCAATAGCCTCACTGTGAAGATTTTATTTAGAAGTGTCCTCAATAGCCTCACTGTGAAAGTTGCATTTAAAAGTGTGCCCAATAGCATCCATTGGAAGTGCATTTAGAAGTGTGCCCAATAGCCTCACTGTGAAAGTTGCATTTAGAAGTGTGCCCAATAGCCTCACAGTGAAAGTTGCATTTAAAAGTGTGCCCAATAGCCTCCATTGGAAGTGCATTTAGAAGTGTGCCCAATAGCCTCCCTTGAAAGTTACATCTAGAAGTATGCCCAAAGCCTCACTGTGAAAATTACATCTAGAAGTTTGCCCAATAGCCTCACTGTGAAAATTACCTTTAGAAATGTGCCCAATAGCCTCACTGTGAAAGTTACATCTAGAAGTGTGCCCAATAGCCTCACTGTGAAAATTACTTTTAGAAATGTGCCCAATAGCCTCACTGTGAAAGTTACATCTAGAAGTGTGCCCAATAGCCTCACTGTGAAAGTTGCATTCAGAAGTGTGCCCAATACCCTGTCAGTGGAAGGCCACATTTAGAGGTGTGCTCAATAGCCTCACTGTGAAAGTTGCATTTAGATGTGTGCCCAATAGCCTCCATTGGAAGTGCATTTAGAAGTGCGCCCAATAGCCTCACTGTGAAAGTTGCATTTAAAAGTGTGCCCAATAGCCTCCATTGGAAGTGCATTTAGAAGTATGCCCAATAGCCTCACTGTGAAAGTTGCATTTAAAAGTGTACCCAATAGCCTCCATTGGAAGTGCATTTAGAAGTGTGCCCAATAGCCTCACTGTGAAAGTTGCATTTAGAAGTGTGCCCAATAGCCTCACAATGAAAGTTGCATTTAGAAGTGTGCCCAATAGCCTGTCTGTGGAAGGCCACATTTAGAAGTGTCCTCAATAGCCTCACTGTGAAGGTTTTATTTAGAAGTGTCCTCAATAGCCTCCATTGGAAGTGCATTTAGAAGTGTGCCCAATAGCCTCCCTTGAAAGTTGCATCTAGAAGTATGCCCAAAGCCTCACTGTGAAAGTTACATCTAGAAGTGTGCCCAATAGCCTCACTGTGAAAATTACCTTTAGAAATGTGCCCAATAGCCTCATTGTGAAAGTTACATCTAGAAGTGTGCCCAATAGCCTTACTGTGAAAATTACTTTTAGAAATGTGCCCAATAGCCTCACTGTGAAAGTTGCATTTAGAAGTGTGCCCAATAGCCTTACTATGAAAGTTACATCTAGACGTGTGCCCAATAGCCTCACTGTGAAAATTATTTTTAAAAATGTGCCCAATAGCCTCTCTGTGAAAGTCACATCTAGAAGTGTGCCCAATAGCCTCACTGTGAAAGTTGCATTTAGAAGTGTGCCCAATACCCTGTCAGTGGAAGGCCACATTTAGAAGTGTGCTCAATAGCCTCACTGTGAAAGTTGCATTTAGAAGTGTGCCTAATAGCCTTACTGTGAAAGTTGCATTTATAAGTGTGCCCAATAGCCTCCATCGAAAGTGCATTTAGAAGTGTGCCCAATAGCCTTACTGTGAAAGTTGCATTTAGAAGTGTCCCCAATAGCCTCCCTGTGAAAGTTGCATTTAAAAGTGTGCCCAATAGCCTCCATTGGAAGTGCATTTAGAAGTGTGCCCAATAGCCTCACTGTGAAAGTTGCATATAGAAGTGTGCCCAATAGCCTCACTGTGAAAGTTGCATTTAGAAGTGTGCCCAATAGCCTCACTGTGAAAGTTGCATTTAGAAATGTGCTCAATAGCCTCACTGTGAAAGTTGCATTTAGAAGTGTGCCCAATAGCCTGTCTGTGGAAGGCCACATTTAGAAGTGTCCTCAATAGCCTCACTGTGAAAGTTGCATTTAAAAGTGTGCCCAATAGCATCCATTGGAAGTGCATTTAGAAGTGTGCCCAATAGCCTCACTGTGAAAGTTGCATTTAGAAGTGTGCCCAATAGCCTCACAGTGAAAGTTGCATTTAAAAGTGTGCCCAATAGCCTCCATTGGAAGTGCATTTAGAAGTGTGCCCAATAGCCTCCCTTGAAAGTTACATCTAGAAGTATGCCCAAAGCCTCACTGTGAAAATTACATCTAGAAGTTTGCCCAATAGCCTCACTGTGAAAATTACCTTTAGAAATGTGCCCAATAGCCTCACTGTGAAAGTTACATCTAGAAGTGTGCCCAATAGCCTCACTGTGAAAATTACTTTTAGAAATGTGCCCAATAGCCTCACTGTGAAAGTTACATCTAGAAGTGTGCCCAATAGCCTCACTGTGAAAGTTGCATTCAGAAGTGTGCCCAATACCCTGTCAGTGGAAGGCCACATTTAGAGGTGTGCTCAATAGCCTCACTGTGAAAGTTGCATTTAGATGTGTGCCCAATAGCCTCCATTGGAAGTGCATTTAGAAGTGCGCCCAATAGCCTCACTGTGAAAGTTGCATTTAAAAGTGTGCCCAATAGCCTCCATTGGAAGTGCATTTAGAAGTCTGCCCAATAGCCTCACTGTGAAAGTTGCATTTAAAAGTGTGCCCAATAGCCTCCATTGAAAGTGCATTTAGAAGTGTGCCCAATAGCCTTACTGTAAAAGTTTTACTTAGAAGTGTCCTCAATAGCCTCACTGTGAAAGTTGCATTTAAAAGTGTACCCAATAGCCTCCATTGGAAGTGCATTTAGAAGTGTGCCCAATAGTCTCACTGTGAAAGTTGCATTTAGAAGTGTGCCCAATAGCCTCACAATGAAAGTTGCATTTAGAAGTGTGCCCAATAGCCTGTCTGTGGAAGGCCACATTTAGAAGTGTCCTCAATAGCCTCACTGTGAAGGTTTTATTTAGAAGTGTCCTCAATAGCCTCCATTGGAAGTGCATTTAGAAGTGTGCCCAATAGCCTCCCTTGAAAGTTGCATCTAGAAGTATGCCCAAAGCCTCACTGTGAAAGTTACATCTAGAAGTGTGCCCAATAGCCTCACTGTGAAAATTACCTTTAGAAATGTGCCCAATAGCCTCATTGTGAAAGTTACATCTAGAAGTGTGCCCAATAGCCTTACTGTGAAAATTACTTTTAGAAATGTGCCCAATAGCCTCACTGTGAAAGTTGCATTTAGAAGTGTGCCCAATAGCCTTACTATGAAAGTTACATCTAGACGTGTGCCCAATAGCCTCACTGTGAAAATTATTTTTAAAAATGTGCCCAATAGCCTCTCTGTGAAAGTCACATCTAGAAGTGTGCCCAATAGCCTCACTGTGAAAGTTGCATTTAGAAGTGTGCCCAATACCCTGTCAGTGGAAGGCCACATTTAGAAGTGTGCTCAATAGCCTCACTGTGAAAGTTGCATTTAGAAGTGTGCCTAATAGCCTTACTGTGAAAGTTGCATTTATAAGTGTGCCCAATAGCCTCCATCGAAAGTGCATTTAGAAGTGTGCCCAATAGCCTTACTGTGAAAGTTGCATTTAGAAGTGTCCCCAATAGCCTCACTGTGAAAGTTGCATTTAAAAGTGTGCCCAATAGCCTCCATTGGAAGTGCATTTAGAAGTGTGCCCAATAGCCTCACTGTGAAAGTTGCATATAGAAGTGTGCCCAATAGCCTCACTGTGAAAGTTGCATTTAGAAGTGTGCCCAATAGCCTCACTGTGAAAGTTGCATTTAGAAATGTGCTCAATAGCCTCACTGTGAAAGTTGCATTTAGAAGTGTGCCCAATAGCCTGTCTGTGGAAGGCCACATTTAGAAGTGTCCTCAATAGCCTCACTGTGAAAGTTGCATTTAAAAGTGTGCCCAATAGCTTACATTGGAAGTGCATTTAAAAGTGTGCCCAATAGCCTCACTGTGAAAGTTGCATTTAGAAGTGTGCCCAATAGCCTCACAGGGAAAGTTGCATTTAGAAGTGTGCCCAAAAGCCTGTCTGTGGAAGGCCACATTTAGAAGTGTCCTCAATAGCCTCACTGTGAAGGTTTTATTTAGAAGTGTCCTCAATAGCCTCACTGTGAAAGTTGCATTTAAAAGTGTGCCCAATAGCATCCATTGGAAGTGCATTTAGAAGTGTGCCCAATAGCCTCACTGTGAAAGTTGCATTTAGAAGTGTGCCCAATAGCCTCACAGTGAAAGTTGCATTTAGAAGTGTGCCCAATAGCCTCCATTTGAAGTGCATTTAGAAGTGTGCCCAATAGCCTCCCTTGAAAGTTGCATCTAGAAGTATGCCCAAAGCCTCACTGTGAAAGTTACATCTAGAAGTTTGCCCAATGGCCTCACTGTGAAAATTACCTTTAGAAATGTGCCCAATAGACTCACTGTGAAAGTTGCATTTAGAAGTGTGCCCAATAGCCTCACTGTGAAAGTTGCATTCAGAAGTGTGCCCAATACCCTGTCAGTGGAAGGCCACATTTAGAGGTGTGCTCAATAGCCTCACTGTGAAAGTTGCATTTAGATGTGTGCCCAATAGCCTCCATTGGAAGTGCATTTAGAAGTGTGCCCAATAGCCTTACTGTAAAAGTTTTACTTAGAAGTGTCCTCAATAGCCTCACTGTGAAAGTTGCATTTAAAAGTGTTCCCAATAGCCTCCATTGGAAGTGCATTTAGAAGTGTGCCCAATAGCCTCACTGTGAAAGTTGCATTTAGAAGTGTGCCCAATAGCCTCACAATGAAAGTTGCATTTAGAAGTGTGCCCAATAGCCTGTCTGTGGAAGGCCACATTTAGAAGTGTCCTCAATAGCCTCACTGTGAAGGTTTTATTTAGAAGTGTCCTCAATAGCCTCCATTGGAAGTGCATTTAGAAGTGTGCCCAATAGCCTCCCTTGAAAGTTGCATCTAGAAGTATGCCCAAAGCCTCATTGTGAAAGTTACATCTAGAAGTGTGCCCAATAGCCTTACTGTGAAAATTACTTTTAGAAATGTGCCCAATAGCCTCACTGTGAAAGTTGCATTTAGAAGTGTGCCCTATAGCCTTACTATGAAAGTTACATCTAGAAGTGTGCCCAATAGCCTCACAGTGAAAGTTGCATTTAGAAGTGTGCCCAATAGCCTCCATTTGAAGTGCATTTAGAAGTGTGCCCAATAGCCTCCCTTGAAAGTTGCATCTAGAAGTATGCCCAAAGCCTCACTGTGAAAGTTACATCTAGAAGTTTGCCCAATGGCCTCACTGTGAAAATTACCTTTAGAAATGTGCCCAATAGACTCACTGTGAAAGTTGCATTTAGAAGTGTGCCCAATAGCCTCACTGTGAAAGTTGCATTCAGAAGTGTGCCCAATACCCTGTCAGTGGAAGGCCACATTTAGAGGTGTGCTCAATAGCCTCACTGTGAAAGTTGCATTTAGATGTGTGCCCAATAGCCTCCATTGGAAGTGCATTTAGAAGTGCGCCCAATAGCCTCACTGTGAAAGTTGCATTTAAAAGTGTGCCCAATAGCCTCCATTGGAAGTGCATTTAGAAGTCTGCCCAATAGCCTCACTGTGAAAGTTGCATTTAAAAGTGTGCCCAATAGCCTCCATTGAAAGTGCATTTAGAAGTGTGCCCAATAGCCTTACTGTAAAAGTTTTACTTAGAAGTGTCCTCAATAGCCTCACTGTGAAAGTTGCATTTAAAAGTGTACCCAATAGCCTCCATTGGAAGTGCATTTAGAAGTGTGCCCAATAGCCTCACTGTGAAAGTTGCATTTAGAAGTGTGCCCAATAGCCTCACAATGAAAGTTGCATTTAGAAGTGTGCCCAATAGCCTGTCTGTGGAAGGCCACATTTAGAAGTGTCCTCAATAGCCTCACTGTGAAGGTTTTATTTAGAAGTGTCCTCAATAGCCTCCATTGGAAGTGCATTTAGAAGTGTGCCCAATAGCCTCCCTTGAAAGTTGCATCTAGAAGTATGCCCAAAGCCTCATTGTGAAAGTTACATCTAGAAGTGTGCCCAATAGCCTTACTGTGAAAATTACTTTTAGAAATGTGCCCAATAGCCTCACTGTGAAAGTTGCATTTAGAAGTGTGCCCAATAGCCTTACTATGAAAGTTACATCTAGAAGTGTGCCCAATAGCCTCACTGTGAAAATTATTTTTTAAAAATGTGCCCAATAGCCTCTCTGTGAAAGTTACATCTAGAAGTGTGCCCAAAAGCCTCACTGTGAAAGTTGCATTTAGAAGTGTGCCCAATACCCTGTCAGTGGAAGGCCACATTTAGAAGTGTGCTCAATAGCCTCACTGTGAAAGTTGCATTTAGAAGTGTGCCTAATAGCCTTACTGTGAAAGTTGCATTTATAAGTGTGCCCAATAGCCTCCATCGAAAGTGCATTTAGAAGTGTGCCCAATAGCCTTACTGTGAAAGTTGCATTTAGAAGTGTCCCCAATAGCCTCACTGTGAAAGTTGCATATAGAAGTGTGCCCAATAGCCTCACTGTGAAAGTTGCATTTAGAAGTGTGCCCAATAGCCTCACTGTGAAAGTTGCATTTAGAAATGTGCTCAATAGCCTCACTGTGAAAGTTGCATTTAGAAGTGTGCCCAATAGCCTGTCTGTGGAAGGCCACATTTAGAAGTGTCCTCAATAGCCTCACTGTGAAAGTTGCATTTAAAAGTGTGCCCAATAGCTTACATTGGAAGTGCATTTAAAAGTGTGCCCAATAGCCTCACTGTGAAAGTTGCATTTAGAAGTGTGCCCAATAGCCTCACAGGGAAAGTTGCATTTAGAAGTGTGCCCAAAAGCCTGTCTGTGGAAGGCCACATTTAGAAGTGTCCTCAATAGCCTCACTGTGAAGGTTTTATTTAGAAGTGTCCTCAATAGCCTCACTGTGAAAGTTGCATTTAAAAGTGTGCCCAATAGCATCCATTGGAAGTGCATTTAGAAGTGTGCCCAATAGCCTCACTGTGAAAGTTGCATTTAGAAGTGTGCCCAATAGCCTCACAGTGAAAGTTGCATTTAGAAGTGTGCCCAATAGCCTCCATTTGAAGTGCATTTAGAAGTGTGCCCAATAGCCTCCCTTGAAAGTTGCATCTAGAAGTATGCCCAAAGCCTCACTGTGAAAGTTACATCTAGAAGTTTGCCCAATGGCCTCACTGTGAAAATTACCTTTAGAAATGTGCCCAATAGACTCACTGTGAAAGTTGCATTTAGAAGTGTGCCCAATAGCCTTACTGTGAAAGTTACATCTAGAAGTGTGCCCAATAGCCTCACTGTGAAAATTACTTTTAGAAATGTGCCCAATAGCCTTACTGTGAAAGTTGCATTTAGAAGTGTCCTCAATAGCCTCACTGTGAAAGTTGCATTTAAAAGTGTGCCCAATAGCCGCCATTGGAAGTGCATTTAGAAGTGTGCCCAATAGCCTCACTGTGAAAGCTGCATTTAGAAGTGTGCCCAATAGCCTCAATGTGAAAGTTGCATTTAGAAGTGTGCCCAATAGCCTCACTGTGAAAGTTGCATTTAGAAATGTGCCCAATAGCCTCACTGTGAAAGTTGCATTTAAAAGTGTGCCCAATAGCCTGTCTGTGGAAGGCCAAATTTAGAAGTGTCCTCAATAGCCTCACTGTGAAAGTTGCATTTAAAAGTGTGCCCAATAGCTTCCATTGGAAGTGCATTTAGAAGTGTGCCCACTAGCCTCCCTTGAAAGTTGCATCTAGAAGTGTGCCCGAAGCCTCATTTGGAAAGTTACATATAGAAGTGTGCCCAATAGCCTCACTGTGAAAATTACTTTTAGAAATGTGCCCAATAGCCTCACTGTGAAATTTACATCTAGAAGTGTGCCCAATAGCCTCACTGTGAAAGTTGCATTTAGAAGTGTGCCCAATAGCCTCCATTGGAAGTGCATTTAGAAGTGTGCCCAATAGCCTCACTGTGAAAGTTGCATTTAGAAGTGTGCCCAATAGCCTCCATTGAAAGTGCATTTAGAAGTGTGCCCAATAGCCTTACTGTAAAAGTTTTATTTAGAAGTGTCCGCGATAGCCGCACTGTGAAAGTTGCATTTAAATGTGTGCCCAATAGCCTCCATTGGAAGTGCATTTAGAAGTGTGCCCAATAGCCTCCCTTGAAAGTTGCATCTAGAAGTATGCCCAAAGCCTCACTGTGAAAGTTACATCTAGAAGTGTGCCCAATAGCCTCACTGTGAAAATTACCTTTAGAAATGTGCCCAATAGCCTCATTGTGAAAGTTACATCTAGAAGCGTGCCCAATAGCCTTACTGTGAAAGTTGCATTTATAAATGTGCCCAATAGCCTCACTGTGAAAGTTGCATTGAAAAGTGTGCCCAATAGCCTCCATTGGAAGTGTATTTAGAAGTGTGCCCAATAGCCTCACTGTGAAAGTTGCAGTTAGAAGTGTGCCCAATAGCCTCACTGTGAAAGTTGCATTTAGAAGTGTGCCCAATAGCCTCACTGTGAAAGTTGCATTTAAAAGTGTGCCCAATAGCCTCCATTGGAAGTGCATTTAGAAGTGTGCCCAATAGCCTCACTGTGAAAGTTGCATTTAGAAGTGTGCCCAATAGCCTCCATTGAAAGTGCATTTAGAAGTGTGCCCAATAGCCTGTCTGTGGAAGGCCACATTTAGAAGTGCCCTCGATAGCCGCACTGTGAAAGTTGCATTTAAAAGTGTGCCCAATAGCCTCCATTGGAAGTGCATTTAGAAGTGTGCCCAATAGCCTCCCTTGAAAGTTGCATCTAGAAGTATGCCCAAAGCCTCACTGTGCAAGTTACATCTAGAAGTGTGCCCAATAGCCTCACTGTGAAAATTACCTTTAGAAATGTACCCAATAGCCTCATTGTGAAAGTTACATCTAGAAGTGTGCCCAATAGCCTTACTGTGAAAATTAGTTTTAGAAATGTGTCCAATAGCCTCACTGTGAAAGTTGCATTTAGAAGTGTGCCCAATAGCCTTACTATGAAAGTTACATCTAGAAGTGTGCCCAATAGCCTCACTGTGAAAATTACTTTTAAAAATGTGCCCAATAGCCTCACTGTGAAAGTTACATCTAGAAGTGTGCTCAATAGCCTCGCTGTGAAAGTTGCATTTAGAACTGTGCCCAATACCCTGTCAGTGGAAGGCCACATTTAGAAGTGTGCTCAATAGCCTCACTGTGAAAGTTGCATTTAGAAGTGTGCCTAATAGCCTTACTGTGAAAGTTGCATTTAGAAGTGTGCCCAATAGCCTCAATTGAAAGTGCATTTAGAAGTGTGCCCAATAGCCTTACTGTGAAAGTTGCATTTAAAAGTGTGCCCAATAGCCTCCATTGGAAGTGCATTTAGAAGTGTGCCCAATAGCCTCATTGTGAAAGTTGCATTTAGAAGTGTGCCCAATAGCCTCACTGTGAAAGTTGCATTTAGAAGTGTGCCCAATAGCCTCACTGTGAAAATTGCATTTAGAAATGTGCCCAATAGCCTCACTGTGAAAGTTTCATTTAGAAGTGTGCCCAAGCCTGTCTGTGGAAGGCCACATTTAGAAGTGTCCTCAAAAGCCAAACTGTGAAAGTTGCATTTAAAAGTGTGCCCAATAGCTTCCATTGGAAGTGCATTTAGAAGTGTGCCCAATAGCCTCACTGTGAAAGTTGCATTTAGAAGTGTGCCCAATAGCCTCACAGGGAAAGTTGCATTTAGAAGTGTGCCCAAAAGCCTGTCTGTGGAAGGCCACATTTAGAAGTGTCCTCAATAGCCTCACTGTGAAGGTTTTATTTAGAAGCGTCCTCAATAGCCTCACTGTGAAGGTTGCATTTAAAAGTGTGCCCAATAGCCTCCCTTGAAAGTTACATCTAGAAGTATGCCCAAAGCCTCACTGTGAAAATTACATCTAGAAGTTTGCCCAATAGCCTCACTGTGAAAGTTGCAGTTAGAAGTGTGCCCAATAGCCTCACTGTGAAAGTTGCATTTAGAAGTGTGCCCAATAGCCTCACTGTGAAAGTTGCATTTAAAAGTGTGCCCAATAGCCTCCATTGGAAGTGCATTTAGAAGTGTGCCCAATAGACTCACTGTGAAAGTTGCATTTAGAAGTGTGCCCAATAGCCTCCATTGAAAGTGCATTTAGAAGTGTGCCCAATAGCCTTACTGTGAAAGTTGCATTTAGAAGTGTCCTCAATAGCCTCACTGTGAAAGTTGCATTTAAAAGTGTGCCCAATAGCCTCCATTGGAAGTGCATTTAGAAGTGTGCCCAATAGCCTCACTGTGGAAGTTGCATTTAGAAGTGTGCCCAATAGCCTCACTGTGGAAGTTGCATTTAGAAGTGTGCCCAATAGCCTCCATTGAAAGTGCATTTAGAAGTGTGCCCAATAGCCTTACTGTAAAAGTTTTATTTAGAAGAGTCCTCAATAGCCTCACTGTGAAAGTTGCATTTAAAAGTGTGCCCAATAGCCTCCATTGGAAGTGCATTTAGAAGTGTGCCCAATAGCCTCACTGTGAAAGTTGCATTTAGAAGTGTGCCCAATAGCCTCACAATGAAAGTTGCATTTAGAAGTGTGCCCAATAGCCTGTCTGTGGAAGGCCACATTTAGAAGTGCCCTCGATAGCTGCACTGTGAAAGTTGCATTTAAAAGTGTGCCCAATAGCCTCCATTGGAAGTGCATTTAGAAGTGTGCCCAATAGCCTCCCTTGAAAGTTGCATCTAGAAGTATGCCCAAAGCCTCACTCTGTAAGTTACATCTAGAAGTGTGCCCAATAGCCTCACTGTGAAAATTACCTTTAGAAATGTACCCAATAGCCTCATTGTGAAAGTTACATCTAGAAGTGTGCCCAATAGCCTTACTGTGAAAATTAGTTTTAGAAATGTGCCCAATAGCCTCACTGTGAAAGTTGCATTTAGAAGTGTGCCCAATAGCCTTACTATGAAAGTTACATCTAGAAGTGTGCCCAATAGCCTCACTGTGAAAATTACTTTTAAAAATGTGCCCAATAGCCTCACTGTGAAAGTTACATCTAGAAGTGTGCCCAATAGCCTCGCTGTGAAAGTTGCATTTAGAACTGTGCCCAATACCCTGTCAGTGGAAGGCCACATTTAGAAGTGTGCTCAATAGCCTCACTGTGAAAGTTGCATTTAGAAGTGTGCCTAATAGCCTTACTGTGAAAGTTGCATTTAGATGTGTGCCCAATAGCCTCAATTGAAAGTGCATTTAGAAGTGTGCCCAATAGCCTTACTGTGAAAGTTGCATTTAGAAGTGTCCCCAATAGCCTCACTGTGAAAGTTGCATTTAAAAGTGTGCCCAATAGCCTCCATTGGAAGTGCATTTAGAAGTGTGCCCAATAGCCTCATTGTGAAAGTTGCATTTAGAAGTGTGCCCAATAGCCTCACTGTGAAAGTTGCATTTAGAAGTGTGCCCAATAGCCTCACTGTGAAAGTTGCATTTAGAAATGTGCCCAATAGCCTCACTGTGAAAGTTTCATTTAGAAGTGTGCCCAATAGCCTGTCTGTGGAAGGCCACATTTAGAAGTGTCCTCAATAGCCAAACTGTGAAAGTTGCATTTAAAAGTGTGCCCAATAGCTTCCATTGGAAGTGCATTTAGAAGTGTGCCCAATCGCCTCACTGTGAAAGTTGCATTTAGAAGTGTGCCCAATAGCCTCACAGGGAAAGTTGCATTTAGAAGTGTGCCCAAAAGCCTGTCTGTGGAAGGCCACATTTAGAAGTGTCCTCAATAGCCTCACTGTGAAGGTTTTATTTAGAAGCGTCCTCAATAGCCTCACTGTGAAGGTTGCATTTAAAAGTGTGCCCAATAGCCTCCCTTGAAAGTTACATCTAGAAGTATGCCCAAAGCCTCACTGTGAAAATTACATCTAGAAGTTTGCCCAATAGCCTCGCTGTGAAAATTACCTTTAGAAATGTGCCCAATAGCCTCACTGGGAAAGTTGCATTTAGAATTGTGCCCAATAACCTTACTGTGAAAGTTACATCTAGAAGTGTGCCCAATAGCCTCACTGTGAAAGTTGCATTTAGAAGTGTGCCCAATAGCCTTGCTATGAAAGTTACATCTAGAAGTGTGCCCAATAGCCTCACTGTGAAAATTACTTTTAAAAATGTGCCCAATAGCCTCACTGTGAAAGTTACATCTAGAAGTGTGCCCAATAGCCTCACTGTGAAAGTTGCATTTAGAACTGTGCCCAATACCCTGTCAGTGGAAGGCCACATTTAGAAGTGTGCTCAATAGCCTCACTGTGAAAGTTGCATTAAGAAGTGTGCCTAATAGCCTTACTGTGAAAGTTGCATTTAGAAGTGTGCCCAATAGCCTCAATTGAAAGTGCATTTAGAAGTGTGCCCAATAGCCTTACTGTGAAAGTTGCATTTAGAAGTGTCCCCAATAGCCTCACTGTGAAAGTTGCATTTAAAAGTGTGCCCAATAGCCTCCATTGGAAGTGCATTTAGAAGTGTGCCCAATAGCCTCATTGTGAAAGTTGCATTTAGAAGTGTGCCCAATAGCCTCACTGTGAAAGTTGCATTTAGAAGTGTGCCCAATAGCCTCACTGTGAAAGTTGCATTTAGAAATGTGCCCAATAGCCTCACTGTGAAAGTTGCATTTAGAAGTGTGCCCAATAGCCTGTCTGTGGAAGGCCACATTTAGAAGTGTCCTCAATAGCCTCACTGTGAAAGTTGCATTTAAAAGTGTGCCCAATAGCTTCCATTGGAAGTGCATTTAGAAGTGTGCCCAATATCCTCACTGTGAAAGTTGCATTTAGAAGTGTGCCCAATAGCCTCACAGGAAAAGTTGCATTTAGAAGTGTGCCCAAAAGCCTGTCTGTGGAAGGCCACATTTAGAAGTGTCCTCAATAGCCTCACTGTGAAGGTTTTATTTAGAAGTGTCCTCAATAGCCTCACTGTGAAGGTTGCATTTAAAAGTGTGCCCAATAGCCTCACAGTGAACGTTGCATTTAAAAGTGTGCCCAATAGCCTCCATTGGAAGTGCATTTAGAAGTGTGCCCAATAGCCTCCCTTGAAAGTTACATCTAGAAGTATGCCCAAAGCCTCACTGTGAAAATTACATCTAGAAGTTTGCCCAATAGCCTCACTGTGAAAATTACCTTTAGAAATGTGTCCAATAGCCTCACTGTGAAAGTTACATCTAGAAGTGTGCCCAATAGCCTCCATTGGAAGTGCATTTAGAAGTGTGCCCAATAGCCTCACTGTGAAAGTTGCATTTAGAAGTGTGCCCAATAGCCTCACAATGAAAGTTGCATTTAGAAGTGTGCCCAATAGCCTGTCTGTGGAAGGCCACATTTAGAAGTGCCCTCGATAGCCGCACTGTGAAAGTTGCATTTAAAAGTGTGCCCAATAGCCTCCATTGGAAGTGCATTTAGAAGTGTGCCCAATAGCCTCCCTTGAAAGTTGCATCTAGAAGTATGCCCAAAGCCTCACTTTGTAAGTTACATCTAGAAGTGTGCCCAATAGCCTCACTGTGAAAATTACCTTTAGAAATGTACCCAATAGCCTCATTGTGAAAGTTACATCTAGAAGTGTGCCCAATAGCCTTACTGTGAAAATTAGTTTTAGAAATGTGCCCAATAGCCTCACTGTGAAAGTTGCATTTAGAAGTGTGCCCAATAGCCTCACTGTGAAAATTACTTTTAAAAATGTGCCCAATAGCCTCACTGTGAAAGTTACATCTAGAAGTGTGCCCAATAGCCTCGCTGTGAAAGTTGCATTTAGAACTGTGCCCAATACCCTGTCAGTGGAAGGCCACATTTAGAAGTGTGCTCAATAGCCTCACTGTGAAAGTTGCATTTAGAAGTGTGCCTAATAGCCTTACTGTGAAAGTTGCATTTAGATGTGTGCCCAATAGCCTCAATTGAAAGTGCATTTAGAAGTGTGCCCAATAGCCTTACTGTGAAAGTTGCATTTAGAAGTGTCCCCAATAGCCTCACTGTGAAAGTTGCATTTAAAAGTGTGCCCAATAGCCTCCATTGGAAGTGCATTTAGAAGTGTGCCCAATAGCCTCATTGTGAAAGTTGCATTTAGAAGTGTGCCCAATAGCCTCACTGTGAAAGTTGCATTTAGAAGTGTGCCCAATAGCCTCACTGTGAAAGTTGCATTTAGAAATGTGCCCAATAGCCTCACTGTGAAAGTTTCATTTAGAAGTGTGCCCAATAGCCTGTCTGTGGAAGGCCACATTTAGAAGTGTCCTCAATAGCCAAACTGTGAAAGTTGCATTTAAAAGTGTGCCCAATAGCTTCCATTGGAAGTGCATTTAGAAGTGTGCCCAATCGCCTCACTGTGAAAGTTGCATTTAGAAGTGTGCCCAATAGCCTCACAGGGAAAGTTGCATTTAGAAGTGTGCCCAAAAGCCTGTCTGTGGAAGGCCACATTTAGAAGTGTCCTCAATAGCCTCACTGTGAAGGTTTTATTTAGAAGCGTCCTCAATAGCCTCACTGTGAAGGTTGCATTTAAAAGTGTGCCCAATAGCCTCCCTTGAAAGTTACATCTAGAAGTATGCCCAAAGCCTCACTGTGAAAATTACATCTAGAAGTTTGCCCAATAGCCTCGCTGTGAAAATTACCTTTAGAAATGTGCCCAATAGCCTCACTGGGAAAGTTGCATTTAGAATTGTGCCCAATAACCTTACTGTGAAAGTTACATCTAGAAGTGTGCCCAATAGCCTCACTGTGAAAGTTGCATTTAGAAGTGTGCCCAATAGCCTTGCTATGAAAGTTACATCTAGAAGTGTGCCCAATAGCCTCACTGTGAAAATTACTTTTAAAAATGTGCCCAATAGCCTCACTGTGAAAGTTACATCTAGAAGTGTGCCCAATAGCCTCACTGTGAAAGTTGCATTTAGAACTGTGCCCAATACCCTGTCAGTGGAAGGCCACATTTAGAAGTGTGCTCAATAGCCTCACTGTGAAAATTACTTTTAAAAATGTGCCCAATAGCCTCACTGTGAAAGTTGCATTAAGAAGTGTGCCTAATAGCCTTTCTGTGAAAGTTGCATTTAGAAGTGTGCCCAATAGCCTCAATTGAAAGTGCATTTAGAAGTGTGCCCAATAGCCTTACTGTGAAAGTTGCATTTAGAAGTGTCCCCAATAGCCTCACTGTGAAAGTTGCATTTAAAAGTGTGCCCAATAGCCTCCATTGGAAGTGCATTTAGAAGTGTGCCCAATAGCCTCATTGTGAAAGTTGCATTTAGAAGTGTGCCCAATAGCCTCACTGTGAAAGTTGCATTTAGAAGTGTGCCCAATAGCCTCACTGTGAAAGTTGCATTTAGAAATGTGCCCAATAGCCTCACTGTGAAAGTTGCATTTAGAAGTGTGCCCAATAGCCTGTCTGTGGAAGGCCACATTTAGAAGTGTCCTCAATAGCCTCACTGTGAAAGTTGCATTTAAAAGTGTGCCCAATAGCTTCCATTGGAAGTGCATTTAGAAGTGTGCCCAATATCCTCACTGTGAAAGTTGCATTTAGAAGTGTGCCCAATAGCCTCACAGGGAAAGTTGCATTTAGAAGTGTGCCCAAAAGCCTGTCTGTGGAAGGCCACATTTAGAAGTGTCCTCAATAGCCTCACTGTGAAGGTTTTATTTAGAAGTGTCCTCAATAGCCTCACTGTGAAGGTTGCATTTAAAAGTGTGCCCAATAGCCTCACAGTGAACATTGCATTTAAAAGTGTGCCCAATAGCCTCCATTGGAAGTGCATTTAGAAGTGTGCCCAATAGCCTCCCTTGAAAGTTACATCTAGAAGTATGCCCAAAGCCTCACTGTGGAAATTACATCTAGAAGTTTGCCCAATAGCCTCACTGTGAAAATTACCTTTAGAAATGTGCCCAATAGCCTCACTGTGAAAGTTACATCTAGAAGTGTGCCCAATAGCCTCACTGTGAAAATTACTTTTAGAAATGTGCCCAATAGCCTCACTGTGAAAGTTACATCTAGAAGTGTGCCCAATAGCCTCACTGTGAAAGTTGCATTCAGAAGTGTGCCAAATACCCTGTCAGTGGAAGGCCACATTTAGAGGTGTGCTCAATAGCCTCACTGTGAAAGTTGCATTTAGATATGTGCCCAATAGCCTCCATTGGAAGTGCATTTAGAAGTGCGCCCAATAGCCTCACTGTGAAAGTTGCATTTAAAAGTGTGCCCAATAGCCTCGATTGGAAGTGCATTTAGAAGTCTGCCCAATAGCCTCACTGTGAAAGTTGCATTTAAAAGTGTGCCCAATAGCCTCCATTGAAAGTGCATTTAGAAGTGTGCCCAATAGCCTTACTGTAAAAGTTTTACTTAGAAGTGTCCTCAATAGCCTCACTGTGAAAGTTGCATTTAAAAGTGTACCCAATAGCCTCCATTGGAAGTGCATTTAGAAGTGTGCCCAATATCCTCACTGTGAAAGTTGCATTTAGAAGTGTGCCCAATAGCCTCACAATGAAAGTTGCATTTAGAAGTGTGCCCAATAGCCTGTCTGTGGAAGGCCACATTTAGAAGTGTCCTCAATAGCCTCACTGTGAAGGTTTTATTTAGAAGTGTCCTCAATAGTCTCCATTGGAAGTGCATTTAGAAGTGTGCCCAATAGCCTCCCTTGAAAGTTGCATCTAGAAGTATGCCCAAAGCCTCACTGTGAAAGTTACATCTAGAAGTGTGCCCAATAGCCTCACTGTGAAAATTACCTTTAGAAATGTGCCCAATAGCCTCATTGTGAAAGTTACATCTAGAAGTGTGCCCAATAGCCTTACTGTGAAAATTACTTTTAGAAATGTGCCCAATAGCCTCACTGTGAAAGTTGCATTTAGAAGTGTGCCCAATAGCCTTACTATGAAAGTTACATCTAGAAGTGTGCCCAATAGCCTCACTGTGAGAATTATTTTTAAAAATGTGCCCAATAGCCTCTCTGTGAAAGTTACATCTAGAAGTGTGCCCAATAGCCTCACTGTGAAAGTTGCATTTAGAAGTGTGCCCAATACCCTGTCAGTGGAAGGCCACATTTACAAGTGTGCTCAATAGCCTCACTGTGAAAGTTGCATTTAGAAGTGTGCCTAATAGCCTTACTGTGAAAGTTGCATTTATAAGTGTGCCCAATAGCCTCCATCGAAAGTGCATTTAGAAGTGTGCCCAATAGCCTTACTGTGAAAGTTGCATTTAGAAGTGTCCCCAATAGCCTCACTGTGAAAGTTGCATTTAAAAGTGTGCCCAATAGCCTCCATTGGAAGTGCATTTAGAAGTGTGCCCAATAGCCTCACTGTGAAAGTTGCATTTAGAAGTGTGCCCAATAGCCTCACTGTGAAAGTTGCATTTAGAAGTGTGCCCAATAGCCTCACTGTGAAAGTTGCATTTAGAAATGTGCTCAATAGCCTCACTGTGAAAGTTGCATTTAGAAGTGTGCCCAATAGCCTGTCTGTGGAAGGCCACCTTTAGAAGTGTCCTCAATAGCCTCACTGTGAAAGTTGCATTTAAAACTGTGCCCAATAGCTTACATTGGAAGTGCATTTAAAAGTGTGCCCAATAGCCTCACTGTGAAAGTTGCATTTAGAAGTGTGCCCAATAGCCTCACAGGGAAAGTTGCATTTAGAAGTGTGCCCAAAAGCCTGTCTGTGGAAGGCCACATTTAAAAGTGTCCTCAATAGCCTCACTGTGAAGATTTTATTTAGAAGTGTCCTCAATAGCCTCACTGTGAAAGTTGCATTTAAAAGTGTGCCCAATAGCATCCATTGGAAGTGCATTTAGAAGTGTGCCCAATAGCCTCACTGTGAAAGTTGCATTTAGAAGTGTGCCCAATAGCCTCACAGTGAAAGTTGCATTTAAAAGTGTGCCCAATAGCCTCCATTGGAAGTGCATTTAGAAGTGTGCCCAATAGCCTCCCTTGAAAGTTACATCTAGAAGTATGCCCAAAGCCTCACTGTGAAAATTACATCTAGAAGTTTGCCCAATAGCCTCACTGTGAAAATTACCTTTAGAAATGTGCCCAATAGCCTCACTGTGAAAGTTACATCTAGAAGTGTGCCCAATAGCCTCACTGTGAAAATTACTTTTAGAAATGTGCCCAATAGCCTCACTGTGAAAGTTACATCTAGAAGTGTGCCCAATAGCCTCACTGTGAAAGTTGCATTCAGAAGTGTGCCCAATACCCTGTCAATGGAAGGCCACATTTAGAGGTGTGCTCAATAGCCTCACTGTGAAAGTTGCATTTAGATGTGTGCCCAATAGCCTCCATTGGAAGTGCATTTAGAAGTGCGCCCAATAGCCTCACTGTGAAAGTTGCATTTAAAAGTGTGCCCAATAGCCTCCATTGGAAGTGCATTTAGAAGTCTGCCCAATAGCCTCACTGTGAAAGTTGCATTTAAAAGTGTGCCCAATAGCCTCCATTGAAAGTGCATTTAGAAGTGTGCCCAATAGCCTTACTGTAAAAGTTTTACTTAGAAGTGTCCTCAATAGCCTCACTGTGAAAGTTGCATTTAAAAGTGTACCCAATAGCCTCCATTGGAAGTGCATTTAGAAGTGTGCCCAATAGCCTCACTGTGAAAGTTGCATTTAGAAGTGTGCCCAATAGCCTCACAATGAAAGTTGCATTTAGAAGTGTGCCCAATAGCCTGTCTGTGGAAGGCCACATTTAGAAGTGTCCTCAATAGCCTCACTGTGAAGGTTTTATTTAGAAGTGTCCTCAATAGCCTCCATTGGAAGTGCATTTAGAAGTGTGCCCAATAGCCTCCCTTGAAAGTTGCATCTAGAAGTATGCCCAAAGCCTCACTGTGAAAGTTACATCTAGAAGTGTGCCCAATAGCCTCACTGTGAAAATTACCTTTAGAAATGTGCCCAATAGCCTCATTGTGAAAGTTACATCTAGAAGTGTGCCCAATAGCCTTACTGTGAACATTACTTTTAGAAATGTGCCCAATAGCCTCACTGTGAAAGTTGCATTTAGAAGTGTGCCCAATAGCCTTACTATGAAAGTTACATCTAGAAGTGTGCCCAATAGCCTCACTGTGAAAATTATTTTTAAAAATGTGCCCAATAGCCTCTCTGTGAAAGTCACATCTAGAAGTGTGCCCAATAGCCTCACTGTGAAAGTAGCATTTAGAAGTGTGCCCAATACCCTGTCAGTGGAAGGCCACATTTAGAAGTGTGCTCAATAGCCTCACTGTGAAAGTTGCATTTAGAAGTGTGCCTAATAGCCTTACTGTGAAAGTTGCATTTATAAGTGTGCCCAATAGCCTCCATCGAAAGTGCATTTAGAAGTGTGCCCAATAGCCTTACTGTGAAAGTTGCATTTAGAAGTGTCCCCAATAGCCTCACTGTGAAAGTTGCATTTAAAAGTGTGCCCAATAGCCTCCATTGGAAGTGCATTTAGAAGTGTGCCCAATAGCCTCACTGTGAAAGTTGCATATAGAAGTGTGCCCAATAGCCTCACTGTGAAAGTTGCATTTAGAAGTGTGCCCAATAGCCTCACTGTGAAAGTTGCATTTAGAAATGTGCTCAATAGCCTCACTGTGAAAGTTGCATTTAGAAGTGTGCCCAATAGCCTGTCTGTGGAAGGCCACATTTAGAAGTGTCCTCAATAGCCTCACTGTGAAAGTTGCATTTAAAAGTGTGCCCAATAGCTTACATTGGAAGTGCATTTAAAAGTGTGCCCAATAGCCTCACTGTGAAAGTTGCATTTAGAAGTGTGCCCAATAGCCTCACAGGGAAAGTTGCATTTAGAAGTGTGCCCAAAAGCCTGTCTGTGGAAGGCCACATTTAGAAGTGTCCTCAATAGCCTCACTGTGAAGGTTTTATTTAGAAGTGTCCTCAATAGCCTCACTGTGAAAGTTGCATTTAAAAGTGTGCCCAATAGCATCCATTGGAAGTGCATTTAGAAGTGTGCCCAATAGCCTCACTGTGAAAGTTGCATTTAGAAGTGTGCCCAATAGCCTCACAGTGAAAGTTGCATTTAGAAGTGTGCCCAATAGCCTCCATTTGAAGTGCATTTAGAAGTGTGCCCAATAGCCTCCCTTGAAAGTTGCATCTAGAAGTATGCCCAAAGCCTCACTGTGAAAGTTACATCTAGAAGTTTGCCCAATGGCCTCACTGTGAAAATTACCTTTAGAAATGTGCCCAATAGACTCACTGTGAAAGTTGCATTTAGAAGTGTGCCCAATAGCCTCACTGTGAAAGTTACATCTAGAAGTGTGCCCAATAGCCTCACTGTGAGAATTATTTTTAAAAATGTGCCCAATAGCCTCTCTGTGAAAGTTACATCTAGAAGTGTGCCCAATAGCCTCACTGTGAAAGTTGCATTTAGAAGTGTGCCCAATACCCTGTCAGTGGAAGGCCACATTTACAAGTGTGCTCAATAGCCTCACTGTGAAAGTTGCATTTAGAAGTGTGCCTAATAGCCTTACTGTGAAAGTTGCATTTATAAGTGTGCCCAATAGCCTCCATCGAAAGTGCATTTAGAAGTGTGCCCAATAGCCTTACTGTGAAAGTTGCATTTAGAAGTGTCCCCAATAGCCTCACTGTGAAAGTTGCATTTAAAAGTGTGCCCAATAGCCTCCATTGGAAGTGCATTTAGAAGTGTGCCCAATAGCCTCACTGTGAAAGTTGCATTTAGAAGTGTGCCCAATAGCCTCACTGTGAAAGTTGCATTTAGAAGTGTGCCCAATAGCCTCACTGTGAAAGTTGCATTTAGAAATGTGCTCAATAGCCTCACTGTGAAAGTTGCATTTAGAAGTGTGCCCAATAGCCTGTCTGTGGAAGGCCACCTTTAGAAGTGTCCTCAATAGCCTCACTGTGAAAGTTGCATTTAAAACTGTGCCCAATAGCTTACATTGGAAGTGCATTTAAAAGTGTGCCCAATAGCCTCACTGTGAAAGTTGCATTTAGAAGTGTGCCCAATAGCCTCACAGGGAAAGTTGCATTTAGAAGTGTGCCCAAAAGCCTGTCTGTGGAAGGCCACATTTAAAAGTGTCCTCAATAGCCTCACTGTGAAGATTTTATTTAGAAGTGTCCTCAATAGCCTCACTGTGAAAGTTGCATTTAAAAGTGTGCCCAATAGCATCCATTGGAAGTGCATTTAGAAGTGTGCCCAATAGCCTCACTGTGAAAGTTGCATTTAGAAGTGTGCCCAATAGCCTCACAGTGAAAGTTGCATTTAAAAGTGTGCCCAATAGCCTCAATTGGAAGTGCATTTAGAAGTGTGCCCAATAGCCTCCCTTGAAAGTTACATCTAGAAGTATGCCCAAAGCCTCACTGTGAAAATTACATCTAGAAGTTTGCCCAATAGCCTCACTGTGAAAATTACCTTTAGAAATGTGCCCAATAGCCTCACTGTGAAAGTTACATCTAGAAGTGTGCCCAATAGCCTCACTGTGAAAATTACTTTTAGAAATGTGCCCAATAGCCTCACTGTGAAAGTTACATCTAGAAGTGTGCCCAATAGCCTCACTGTGAAAGTTGCATTCAGAAGTGTGCCCAATACCCTGTCAGTGGAAGGCCACATTTAGAGGTGTGCTCAATAGCCTCACTGTGAAAGTTGCATTTAGATGTGTGCCCAATAGCCTCCATTGGAAGTGCATTTAGAAGTGCGCCCAATAGCCTCACTGTGAAAGTTGCATTTAAAAGTGTGCCCAATAGCCTCCATTGGAAGTGCATTTAGAAGTCTGCCCAATAGCCTCACTGTGAAAGTTGCATTTAAAAGTGTGCCCAATAGCCTCCATTGAAAGTGCATTTAGAAGTGTGCCCAATAGCCTTACTGTAAAAGTTTTACTTAGAAGTGTCCTCAATAGCCTCACTGTGAAAGTTGCATTTAAAAGTGTACCCAATAGCCTCCATTGGAAGTGCATTTAGAAGTGTGCCCAATAGCCTCACTGTGAAAGTTGCATTTAGAAGTGTGCCCAATAGCCTCACAATGAAAGTTGCATTTAGAAGTGTGCCCAATAGCCTGTCTGTGGAAGGCCACATTTAGAAGTGTCCTCAATAGCCTCACTGTGAAGGTTTTATTTAGAAGTGTCCTCAATAGCCTCCATTGGAAGTGCATTTAGAAGTGTGCCCAATAGCCTCCCTTGAAAGTTGCATCTAGAAGTATGCCCAAAGCCTCACTGTGAAAGTTACATCTAGAAGTGTGCCCAATAGCCTCACTGTGAAAATTACCTTTAGAAATGTGCCCAATAGCCTCATTGTGAAAGTTACATCTAGAAGTGTGCCCAATAGCCTTACTGTGAACATTACTTTTAGAAATGTGCCCAATAGCCTCACTGTGAAAGTTGCATTTAGAAGTGTGCCCAATAGCCTTACTATGAAAGTTACATCTAGAAGTGTGCCCAATAGCCTCACTGTGAAAATTATTTTTAAAAATGTGCCCAATAGCCTCTCTGTGAAAGTCACATCTAGAAGTGTGCCCAATAGCCTCACTGTGAAAGTAGCATTTAGAAGTGTGCCCAATACCCTGTCAGTGGAAGGCCACATTTAGAAGTGTGCTCAATAGCCTCACTGTGAAAGTTGCATTTAGAAGTGTGCCTAATAGCCTTACTGTGAAAGTTGCATTTATAAGTGTGCCCAATAGCCTCCATCGAAAGTGCATTTAGAAGTGTGCCCAATAGCCTTACTGTGAAAGTTGCATTTAGAAGTGTCCCCAATAGCCTCACTGTGAAAGTTGCATTTAAAAGTGTGCCCAATAGCCTCCATTGGAAGTGCATTTAGAAGTGTGCCCAATAGCCTCACTGTGAAAGTTGCATATAGAAGTGTGCCCAATAGCCTCACTGTGAAAGTTGCATTTAGAAGTGTGCCCAATAGCCTCACTGTGAAAGTTGCATTTAGAAATGTGCTCAATAGCCTCACTGTGAAAGTTGCATTTAGAAGTGTGCCCAATAGCCTGTCTGTGGAAGGCCACATTTAGAAGTGTCCTCAATAGCCTCACTGTGAAAGTTGCATTTAAAAGTGTGCCCAATAGCTTACATTGGAAGTGCATTTAAAAGTGTGCCCAATAGCCTCACTGTGAAAGTTGCATTTAGAAGTGTGCCCAATAGCCTCACAGGGAAAGTTGCATTTAGAAGTGTGCCCAAAAGCCTGTCTGTGGAAGGCCACATTTAGAAGTGTCCTCAATAGCCTCACTGTGAAGGTTTTATTTAGAAGTGTCCTCAATAGCCTCACTGTGAAAGTTGCATTTAAAAGTGTGCCCAATAGCATCCATTGGAAGTGCATTTAGAAGTGTGCCCAATAGCCTCACTGTGAAAGTTGCATTTAGAAGTGTGCCCAATAGCCTCACAGTGAAAGTTGCATTTAGAAGTGTGCCCAATAGCCTCCATTTGAAGTGCATTTAGAAGTGTGCCCAATAGCCTCCCTTGAAAGTTGCATCTAGAAGTATGCCCAAAGCCTCACTGTGAAAGTTACATCTAGAAGTTTGCCCAATGGCCTCACTGTGAAAATTACCTTTAGAAATGTGCCCAATAGACTCACTGTGAAAGTTGCATTTAGAAGTGTGCCCAATAGCCTCACTGTGAAAGTTGCATTCAGAAGTGTGCCCAATACCCTGTCAGTGGAAGGCCACATTTAGAGGTGTGCTCAATAGCCTCACTGTGAAAGTTGCATTTAGATGTGTGCCCAATAGCCTCCATTGGAAGTGCATTTAGAAGTGCGCCCAATAGCCTCACTGTGAAAGTTGCATTTAAAAGTGTGCCCAATAGCCTCCATTGGAAGTGCATTTAGAAGTCTGCCCAATAGCCTCACTGTGAAAGTTGCATTTAAAAGTGTGCCCAATAGCCTCCATTGAAAGTGCATTTAGAAGTGTGCCCAATAGCCTTACTGTAAAAGTTTTACTTAGAAGTGTCCTCAATAGCCTCACTGTGAAAGTTGCATTTAAAAGTGTTCCCAATAGCCTCCATTGGAAGTGCATTTAGAAGTGTGCCCAATAGCCTCACTGTGAAAGTTGCATTTAGAAGTGTGCCCAATAGCCTCACAATGAAAGTTGCATTTAGAAGTGTGCCCAATAGCCTGTCTGTGGAAGGCCACATTTAGAAGTGTCCTCAATAGCCTCACTGTGAAGGTTTTATTTAGAAGTGTCCTCAATAGCCTCCATTGGAAGTGCATTTAGAAGTGTGCCCAATAGCCTCCCTTGAAAGTTGCATCTAGAAGTATGCCCAAAGCCTCATTGTGAAAGTTACATCTAGAAGTGTGCCCAATAGCCTTACTGTGAAAATTACTTTTAGAAATGTGCCCAATAGCCTCACTGTGAAAGTTGCATTTAGAAGTGTGCCCAATAGCCTTACTATGAAAGTTACATCTAGAAGTGTGCCCAATAGCCTCACAGTGAAAGTTGCATTTAGAAGTGTGCCCAATAGCCTCCATTTGAAGTGCATTTAGAAGTGTGCCCAATAGCCTCCCTTGAAAGTTGCATCTAGAAGTATGCCCAAAGCCTCACTGTGAAAGTTACATCTAGAAGTTTGCCCAATGGCCTCACTGTGAAAATTACCTTTAGAAATGTGCCCAATAGACTCACTGTGAAAGTTGCATTTAGAAGTGTGCCCAATAGCCTCACTGTGAAAGTTGCATTCAGAAGTGTGCCCAATACCCTGTCAGTGGAAGGCCACATTTAGAGGTGTGCTCAATAGCCTCACTGTGAAAGTTGCATTTAGATGTGTGCCCAATAGCCTCCATTGGAAGTGCATTTAGAAGTGCGCCCAATAGCCTCACTGTGAAAGTTGCATTTAAAAGTGTGCCCAATAGCCTCCATTGGAAGTGCATTTAGAAGTCTGCCCAATAGCCTCACTGTGAAAGTTGCATTTAAAAGTGTGCCCAATAGCCTCCATTGAAAGTGCATTTAGAAGTGTGCCCAATAGCCTTACTGTAAAAGTTTTACTTAGAAGTGTCCTCAATAGCCTCACTGTGAAAGTTGCATTTAAAAGTGTACCCAATAGCCTCCATTGGAAGTGCATTTAGAAGTGTGCCCAATAGCCTCACTGTGAAAGTTGCATTTAGAAGTGTGCCCAATAACCTCACAATGAAAGTTGCATTTAGAAGTGTGCCCAATAGCCTGTCTGTGGAAGGCCACATTTAGAAGTGTCCTCAATAGCCTCACTGTGAAGGTTTTATTTAGAAGTGTCCTCAATAGCCTCCATTGGAAGTGCATTTAGAAGTGTGCCCAATAGCCTCCCTTGAAAGTTGCATCTAGAAGTATGCCCAAAGCCTCATTGTGAAAGTTACATCTAGAAGTGTGCCCAATAGCCTTACTGTGAAAATTACTTTTAGAAATGTGCCCAATAGCCTCACTGTGAAAGTTGCATTTAGAAGTGTGCCCAATAGCCTTACTATGAAAGTTACATCTAGAAGTGTGCCCAATAGCCTCACTGTGAAAATTATTTTTAAAAATGTGCCCAATAGCCTCTCTGTGAAAGTTACATCTAGAAGTGTGCCCAATAGCCTCACTGTGAAAGTTGCATTTCGAAGTGTGCCCAATACCCTGTCAGTGGAAGGCCACATTTAGAAGTGTGCTCAATAGCCTCACTGTGAAAGTTGCATTTAGAAGTGTGCCTAATAGCCTTACTGTGAAAGTTGCATTTATAAGTGTGCCCAATAGCCTCCATCGAAAGTGCATTTAGAAGTGTGCCCAATAGCCTTACTGTGAAAGTTGCATTTAGAAGTGTCCCCAATAGCCTCACTGTGAAAGTTGCATTTAAACGTGTGCCCAATAGCCTCCATTGGAAGTGCATTTAGAAGTGTGCCCAATAGCCTCACTGTGAAAGATGCATATAGAAGTGTGCCCAATAGCCTCACTGTGAAAGTTGCATTTAGAAGTGTGCCCAATAGCCTCACTGTGAAAGTTGCATTTAGAAATGTGCTCAATAGCCTCACTGTGAAAGTTGCATTTAGAAGTGTGCCCAATAGCCTGTCTGTGGAAGGCCACATTTAGAAGTGTCCTCAATAGCCTCACTGTGAAAGTTGCATTTAAAAGTGTGCCCAATAGCTTACATTGGAAGTGCATTTAAAAGTGTGCCCAATAGCCTCACTGTGAAAGTTGCATTTAGAAGTGTGCCCAATAGCCTCACAGGGAAAGTTGCATTTAGAAGTGTGCCCAAAAGCCTGTCTGTGGAAGGCCACATTTAGAAGTGTCCTCAATAGCCTCACTGTGAAGGTTTTATTTAGAAGTGTCCTCAATAGCCTCACTGTGAAAGTTGCATTTAAAAGTGTGCCCAATAGCATCCATTGGAAGTGCATTTAGAAGTGTGCCCAATAGCCTCACTGTGAAAGTTGCATTTAGAAGTGTGCCCAATAGCCTCACAGTGAAAGTTGCATTTAGAAGTGTGCCCAATAGCCTCCATTTGAAGTGCATTTAGAAGTGTGCCCAATAGCCTCCCTTGAAAGTTGCATCTAGAAGTATGCCCAAAGCCTCACTGTGAAAGTTACATCTAGAAGTTTGCCCAATGGCCTCACTGTGAAAATTACCTTTAGAAATGTGCCCAATAGACTCACTGTGAAAGTTGCATTTAGAAGTGTGCCCAATAGCCTTACTGTGAAAGTTACATCTAGAAGTGTGCCCAATAGCCTCACTGTGAAAATTACTTTTAGAAATGTGCCCAATAGCCTTACTGTGAAAGTTGCATTTAGAAGTGTCCTCAATAGCCTCACTGTGAAAGTTGCATTTAAAAGTGTGCCCAATAGCCGCCATTGGAAGTGCATTTAGAAGTGTGCCCAATAGCCTCACTGTGAAAGCTGCATTTAGAAGTGTGCCCAATAGCCTCAATGTGAAAGTTGCATTTAGAAGTGTGCCCAATAGCCTCACTGTGAAAGTTGCATTTAGAAATGTGCCCAATAGCCTCACTGTGAAAGTTGCATTTAGAAGTGTGCCCAATAGCCTGTCTGTGGAAGGCCAAATTTAGAAGTGTCCTCAATAGCCTCACTGTGAAAGTTGCATTTAAAAGTGTGCCCAATAGCTTCCATTGGAAGTGCATTTAGAAGTGTGCCCACTAGCCTCCCTTGAAAGTTGCATCTAGAAGTGTGCCCGAAGCCTCATTTGGAAAGTTACATATAGAAGTGTGCCCAATAGCCTCACTGTGAAAATTACTTTTAGAAATGTGCCCAATAGCCTCACTGTGAAATTTACATCTAGAAGTGTGCCCAATAGCCTCACTGTGAAAGTTGCATTTAGAAGTGTGCCCAATAGCCTCCATTGGAAGTGCATTTAGAAGTGTGCCCAATAGCCTCACTGTGAAAGTTGCATCTAGAAGTGTGCCCGAAGCCTCATTTGGAAAGTTACATATAGAAGTGTGCCCAATAGCTTCACTGTGAAAATTACTTTTAGAAATGTGCCCAATAGCCTCACTGTGAAATTTACATCTAGAAGTGTGCCCAATAGCCTCACTGTGAAAGTTGCATTTAGAAGTGTGCCCAATAGCCTCCATTGGAAGTGCATTTAGAAGTGTGCCCAATAGCCTCACTGTGAAAGTTGCATTTAAATGTGTGCCCAATAGCCTCCATTGGAAGTGCATTTAGAAGTGTGCCCAATAGCCTCCCTTGAAAGTTGCATCTAGAAGTATGCCCAAAGCCTCACTGTGAAAGTTACATCTAGAAGTGTGCCCAATAGCCTCACTGTGAAAATTACCTTTAGAAATGTGCCCAATAGCCTCATTGTGAAAGTTACATCTAGAAGCGTGCCCAATAGCCTTACTGTGAAAGTTGCATTTATAAATGTGCCCAATAGCCTCACTGTGAAAGTTGCATTGAAAAGTGTGCCCAATAGCCTCCATTGGAAGTGTATTTAGAAGTGTGCCCAATAGCCTCACTGTGAAAGTTGCATTTAGAAGTGTGCTCAATAGACTCACTGTGAAAGTTGCATTTAGAAGTGTGCCTAATAGCCTTACTGTGAAAGTTGCATTTAGAAGTGTGCCCATTTGCCTCCATTGAAAGTGCATTTAGAAGTGTGCCCAATAGCCTTACTGTGAAAGTTGCATTTAGAATTGTCCCCAAAAGCCTCACTGTGAAAGTTGCATTTAAAAATGTGCCCAATAGCCTCTATTGGAAGTGCATTTAGAAGTGTGCCCAATAGCCTCACTGTGAAAGTTGCATTTAGAAGTGTGCCCAATAGCCTCACCTTGAAAGTTGCATTTAGAAGTGTGCCCAATAGCCTCAATGTGAAAGTTGCATTTAGAAATGTGCCCAATAGCCTCACTGTGAAAGTTGCATTTAGAAGTGTCCCCATTAGCTTCCATTTGAAGTGCATTTAGAAGTGTGCCCAATAGCCTCACTGTGAAAGTTGCATTTAGAAGTGTGCCCAATAGCCTCACAGGGAAAGTTGCATTTAGAAGTGTGCCCAATAGCCTCCATTGGAAGTGCATTTAGAAGTGTGCCCAATAGCCTTACTGTAAAAGTTTTACTTAGAAGTGTCCTCAATAGCCTCACTGTGAAAGTTGCATTTAAAAGTGTACCCAATAGCCTCCATTGGAAGTGCATTTAGAATTTTGCCCAATAGCCTCACTGTGAAAATTACCTTTAGAAATGTGCCCAATAGCCTCACTGTGAAAGTTACATCTAGAAGTGTGCCCAATAGCCTCACTGTGAAAATTACTTTTAGAAATGTGCCCAATAGCCTCACTGTGAAAGTTACATCTAGAAGTGTGCCCAATAGCCTCACTGTGAAAGTTGCATTCAGAAGTGTGCCAAATACCCTGTCAGTGGAAGGCCACATTTAGAGGTGTGCTCAATAGCCTCACTGTGAAAGTTGCATTTAGATGTGTGCCCAATAGCCTCCATTGGAAGTGCATTTAGAAGTGCGCCCAATAGCCTCACTGTGAAAGTTGCATTTAAAAGTGTGCCCAATAGCCTCCATTGGAAGTGCATTTAGAAGTCTGCCCAATAGCCTCACTGTGAAAGTTGCATTTAAAAGTGTGCCCAATAGCCTCCATTGAAAGTGCATTTAGAAGTGTGCCCAATAGCCTTACTGTAAAAGTTTTACTTAGAAGTGTCCTCAATAGCCTCACTGTGAAAGTTGCATTTAAAAGTGTACCCAATAGCCTCCATTGGAAGTGCATTTAGAAGTGTGCCCAATAGCCTCACTGTGAAAGTTGCATTTAGAAGTGTGCCCAATAGCCTCACAATGAAAGTTGCATTTAGAAGTGTGCCCAATAGCCTGTCTGTGGAAGGCCACATTTATAAGTGTCCTCAATAGCCTCACTGTGAAGGTTTTATTTAGAAGTGTCCTCAATAGCCTCCATTGGAAGTGCATTTAGAAGTGTGCCCAATAGCCTCCCTTGAAAGTTGCATCTACAAGTATGCCCAAAGCCTCACTGTGAAAGTTACATCTAGAAGTGTGCCCAATAGCCTCACTGTGAAAATTACCTTTAGAAATGTGCCCAATAGCCTCATTGTGAAAGTTACATCTAGAAGTGTGCCCAATAGCCTTACTGTGAAAATTACTTTTAGAAATGTGCCCAATAGCCTCACTGTGAAAGTTGCATTTAGAAGTGTGCCCAATAGCCTTACTATGAAAGTTACATCTAGAAGTGTGCCCAATAGCCTCACTGTGAAAATTATTTTTAAAAATGTGCCCAATAGCCTCTCTGTGAAAGTTACATCTAGAAGTGTGCCCAATAGCCTCACTGTGAAAGTTGCATTTAGAAGTGTGCCCAATACCCTGTCAGTGGAAGGCCACATTTAGAAGTGTGCTCAATAGCCTCACTGTGAAAGTTGCATTTAGAAGTGTGCCTAATAGCCTTACTGTGAAAGTTGCATTTATAAGTGTCCCCAATAGCCTCCATCGAAAGTGCATTTAGAAGTGTGCCCAATAGCCTTACTGTGAAAGTTGCATTTAGAAGTGTCCCCAATAGCCTCACTGTGAAAGTTGCATTTAAAAGTGTGCCCAATAGCCTCCATTGGAAGTGCATTTAGAAGTGTGCCCAATAGCCTCACTGTGAAAGTTGCATTTAGAAGTGTGCCCAATAGCCTCACTGTGAAAGTTGCATTTAGAAGTGTGCCCAATAGCCTCAGTGTGAAAGTTGCATTTAGAAATGTGCTCAATAGCCTCACTGTGAAAGTTGCATTTAGAAGTGTGCCCAATAGCCTGTCTGTGGAAGGTCACATTTAGAAGTGTCCTCAATAGCCTCACTGTGAAAGTTGCATTTAAAAGTGTGCCCAATAGCTTACATTGGAAGTGCATTTAAAAGTGTGCCCAATAGCCTCACTGTGAAAGTTGCATTTAGAAGTGTGCCCAATAGCCTCACAGGGAAAGTTGCATTTAGAAGTGTGCCCAAAAGCCTGTCTGTGGAAGGCCACATTTAGAAGTGTCCTCAATAGCCTCACTGTGAAGATTTTATTTAGAAGTGTCCTCAATAACCTCACTGTGAAAGTTGCATTTAAAAGTGTGCCCAATAGCATCCATTGGAAGTGCATTTAGAAGTGTGCCCAATAGCCTCACTGTGAAAGTTGCATTTAGAAGTGTGCCCAATAGCCTCACAGTGAAAGTTGCATTTAGAAGTGTGCCCAATAGCCTCCATTTGAAGTGCATTTAGAAGTGTGCCCAATAGCCTCCCTTGAAAGTTGCATCTAGAAGTATGCCCAAAGCCTCACTGTGAAAGTTACACCTAGAAGTGTGCCCAATAGCCTCACTGTGAAAATTACTTTTAGAAATGTGCCCAATAGCCTCACTGTGAAAGTTACATCTAGAAGTGTGCCCAATAGCCTCACTGTGAAAGTTGCATTCAGAAGTGTGCCCAATACCCTGTCAGTGGAAGGCCATATTTAGAAGTGTGCTCAATAGCCTCACTGTGAAAGTTGCATTTAGAAGTGTGCCCAATAGCCTCACAGTGAAAGTTGCATTTAAAAGTGTGCCCAATAGCATCCATTGGAAGTGCATTTAGAAATGTGCCCAATAGACTCACTGTGAAAGTTGCATTTAGAAGTGTGCCCAATAGCCTTACTGTGAAAGTTACATCTAGAAGTGTGCCCAATAGCCTCACTGTGAAAATTACTTTTAGAAATGTGCCCAATAGCCTCACTGTGAAAGTTACATCTAGAAGTGTGCCCAATAGCCTCACTGTGAAAGTTGCATTCAGAGGTGTGCCCAATACCCTGTCAGTGGAAGGCCATATTTAGAAGTGTGCTCAATAGCCTCACTGTGAAAGTTGCATTTAGACGTGTGCCCAATAGCCTCCATTGAAAGTGCATTTAGAAGTGTGCCCAATAGCCTTACTGTGAAAGTTGCATTTAGAAGTGTCCTCAATAGCCTCACTGTGAAAGTTGCATTTAAAAGTGTGCCCAATAGCCGCCATTCGAAGTGCATTTAGAAGTGTGCCCAATAGCCTCACTGTGAAAGTTGCATTTAGAAGTGTGCCCAATAGCCTCAATGTGAAAGTTGCATTTAGATGTGTCCCAATAGCCTCACTGTGAAAGTTGCATTTAGAAATGTGCCCAATAGCCTCACTGTGAAAGTTGCATTTAGAAGTGTGCCCAATAACCTGTCTGTGGAAGGCCAAATTTAGAAGTTTCCTCAATAGCCTCACTGTGAAAGTTGCATTTAAAAGTGTGCCCAATAGCTTCCATTGGAAGTGCATTCAGAAGTGTGCCCACTAGCCTCCCTTGAAAGTTGCATCTAGAAGTGTGCCCAAATCCTCATTTGGAAAGTTACATATAGAAGTGTGCCCAATAGCCTCACTGTGAAAATTACTTTTAGAAATGTGCCCAATAGCCTCACTGTGAAATTTACATCTAGAAATGTGCCCAATAGCCTCACTGTGAAAGTTGCATTTAGAAGTGTGCCCAATAGCCTCCATTGGAAGTGCATTTAGAAGTGTGCCCAATAGCCTCACTGTGAAAGTTGCATTTAGAAGTGTGCCCAATAGCCTCCATTGAAAGTGCATTTAGAAGTGTGCCCAATAGCCTTACTGTAAAAGTTTTATTTAGAAGTGTCCTCAATAGCCACACTGTGAAAGTTGCATTTAAAAGTGTGCCCAATAGCCTCCATTGGAAGTGCATTTAGAAGTGTGCCCAATAGCCTCACAATGAAAGTTGCATTTAGAAGTGTGCCCAATAGCCTGTCTGTGGAAGGCCACATTTAGAAGTGTCCTCGATAGCCGCACTGTGAAAGTTGCATTTAAATGTGTGCCCAATAGCCTCCATTGGAAGTGCATTTAGAAGTGTGCCCAATAGCCTCCCTTGAAAGTTGCATCTAGAAGTATCCCCAAAGCCTCACTGTGAAAGTTACATCTAGAAGTGTGCCCAATAGCCTCACTGTGAAAATTACCTTTAGAAATGTGCTCAATAGCCTCATTGTGAAAGTTACATCTAGAAGTGTGCCCAATAGCCTTACTGTGAGAATTACTTTTAGAAATGTGCCCAATAGCCTCACTGTGAAAGTTGCATTTAGAAGTGTGCCCAATGGCCTTACTATGAAAGTTCCATCTAGAAGTGTGCCCACTAGCCTCACTGTGAAAATTACTTTTAAAAATGTGCCCAATAGCCTCACTGTGAAAGTTGCATTTAGAAGTGTGCCCAATACCCTGTCAGTGGAAGGCCACATTTAGAAGTGTGCTCAATAGCCTCACTGTGAAAGTTGCATTTAGAAGTGTGCCTAATAGCCTTACTGTGAAAGTTGCATTTAGAAGTGTGTCCAATAGCCTCCTTTGAAAGTGCATTTAGAAGTGTGCCCAATAGCCTCACTGTGAAAGTTGCATTTAGAAGTGTGCCCAATAGCCTCACTGTGAAAGTTACATTTAGAAATGTGCCCAATAGCCTCACTGTGAAAGTTGCATTTAGAAGTGTGCCCAATAGCCTGTCTGTGGAAGGCCACATTTAGAAGTGTCCTCAATAGCCTCACTGTGAAAGTTGCATTTAAAAGTGTGCCCAATAGCTTCCATTTGAAGTGCATTTAGAAGTGTGCCCAATAGCCTCACTGTGAAAGTTGCATTTAGAAGTGTGCCCAATAACCTCACAGGGAAAGTTGCATTTAGAAGTGTGCCCAAAAGCCTGTCTGTGGAAGGCCACATTTAGAAGTGTCCTCAATAGCCTCACTGTGAAGGTTTTATTTAAAAGTGTCCTCAATAGCCTCACTGTGAAAGTTGCATTTAAAAGTGTGCCCAATAGCCTCCATTGGAAGTGCATTTAGAAGTGTGCCCAATAGCCTCACTGTGAAAGTTGCATTTAGAAGTGTGCCCAATAGCCTCACAGTGAAAGTTGCATTTAGAAGTGTGCCCAATAGCCTCCATTGGAAGTGCATTTAGAAGAGTGCCCAATAGCCTCCCTTGAAAGTTGCATCTAGAAGTATGCCCAAAGCCTCACTGTGAAAGTTGCATTTAGAAGTGTGCCCAATAGCCTCACTGTGAAAGTTGCATTTAGAAGTGTGCCCAATAGCCTCACTGTGAAAGTTACATTTAGAAATGTGCCCAATAGCCTCACTGTGAAAGTTGCATTTAGAAGTGTGCCCAATAGCCTGTCTGTGGAAGGCCACATTTAGAAGTGTCCTCAATAGCCTCACTGTGAAAGTTGCATTTAAAAGTGTGCCCAATAGCTTCCATTTGAAGTGCATTTAGAAGTGTGCCCAATAGCCTCACTGTGAAAGTTGCATTTAGAAGTGTGCCCAATAGCCTCACAGAGAAAGTTGCATTTAGAAGTGTGCCCAAAAGCCTGTCTGTGGAAGGCCACATTTAGAAGTGTCCTCAATAGCCTCACTGTGAAGGTTTTATTTAGAAGTGTCCTCAATAGCCTCACTGTGAAAATTACCTTTAGAAATGTGCCCAATAGACTCACTGTGAAAGTTGCATTTAGAAGTGTGCCCAATAGCCTTACTGTGAAAGTTGCATTTAGAAGTGTGCCCAATACCCTGTCAGTGGAAGTTGCATTTAGAAGTGTGCCCAATAGCCTCGATTGGAAGTGCATTTAGAAGTGTGCCCAATAGCCTCCCTTGAAAGTTGCATCTAGAAGTATGCCCAAAGCCTCACTGTGAAAGTTACATCTAGAAGTTTGCCCAATAGCCTCACTGTGAAAATTACCTTTAGAAATGTGCCCAATAGACTCACTGTGAAAGTTGCATTTAGAAGTGTGCTCAATAGCCTCACTGTGAAAGTTGCATTTAGAAGTGTGCCTAATAGCCTTACTGTGAAAGTTGCATTTAGAAGTGTGCCCAATTGCCTCCATTGAAAGTGCATTTAGAAGTGTGCCCAATAGCCTTACTGTGAAAGTTGCATTTAGAATTGTCCCCTATAGCCTCACTGTGAAAGTTGCATTTAAAAATGTGCCCAATAGCCTCTATTGGAAGTGCATTTAGAAGTGTGCCCAATAGCCTCACTGTGAAAGTTGCATTTAGAAGTGTGCCCAATAGCCTCACCTTGAAAGTTGCATTTAGAAGTGTGCCCAATAGCCTCACTGTGAAAGTTGCATTTAGAAATGTGCCCAATAGCCTCACTGTGAAAGTTGCATTTAGAAGTGTGCCCAATAGCCTGTCTGTGGAAGGCCACATTTAGAAGTGTCCTCAATAGCCTCACTGTGAAAGTTGCATTTAAAAGTGTGCCCAATAGCTTCCATTTGAAGTGCATTTAGAAGTGTGCCCAATAGCCTCACTGTGAAAGTTGCATTTAGAAGTGTGCCCAATAGCCTCACAGGGAAAGTTGCATTTAGAAGTGTGCCCAATAGCCTCCATTGGAAGTGCATTTAGAAGTGTGCCCAATAGCCTCCCTTGAAAGTTGCATCTAGAAGTATGCCCAAAGCCTCACTGTGAAAGTTGCATTTAGAAATGTGCCCAATAGCCTCACTGTGAAAGTTGCATTCAGAAGTGTGCCCAATAGCCTGTCTGTGGAAGGCCAAATTTAGAAGTGTCCTCAATAGCCTCACTGTGAAAGTTGCATTTAAAAGTGTGCCCAATAGCTTCCATTGGAAGTGCATTTAGAAGTGTGCCCACTAGCCTCCCTTGAAAGTTCCATCTAGAAGTGTGCCCAAAGCCTCACTGGGTAAGTTACATCTAGAAGTGTGCCCAATAGCCTCACTGTGAAAATTACTTTTAGAAATGTGCCCAATAGCCTCACTGTGAAAGTTGCATTTAGAAGTGTGCCCAATAGCCTTACTGTGAAAGTTGCATTTAGAAGTGTGCCCAATACCCTGTCAGTGGAAGTTGCATTTAGAAGTGTGCCCAATAGCCTCGATTGGAAGTGCATTTAGAAGTGTGCCCAATAGCCTCCCTTGAAAGTTGCATCTAGAAGTATGCCCAAAGCCTCACTGTGAAAGTTACATCTAGAAGTTTGCCCAATAGCCTCACTGTGAAAATTACCTTTAGAAATGTGCCCAATAGACTCACTGTGAAAGTTGCATTTAGAAGTGTGCTCAATAGCCTCACTGTGAAAGTTGCATTTAGAAGTGTGCCTAATAGCCTTACTGTGAACGTTGCATTTAGAAGTGTGCCCAATTGCCTCCATTGAAAGTGCATTTAGAAGTGTGCCCAATAGCCTTACTGTGAAAGTTGCATTTAGAATTGTCCCCTATAGCCTCACTGTGAAAGTTGCATTTAAAAATGTGCCCAATAGCCTCTATTGGAAGTGCATTTAGAAGTGTGCCCAATAGCCTCACTGTGAAAGTTGCATTTAGAAGTGTGCCCAATAGCCTCACCTTGAAAGTTGCATTTAGAAGTGTGCCCAATAGCCTCACTGTGAAAGTTGCATTTAGAAATGTGCCCAATAGCCTCACTGTGAAAGTTGCATTTAGAAGTGTGCCCAATAGCCTGTCTGTGGAAGGCCACATTTAGAAGTGTCCTCAATAGCCTCACTGTGAAAGTTGCATTTAAAAGTGTGCCCAATAGCTTCCATTTGAAGTGCATTTAGAAGTGTGCCCAATAGCCTCACTGTGAAAGTTGCATTTAGAAGTGTGCCCAATAGCCTCACAGGGAAAGTTGCATTTAGAAGTGTGCCCAATAGCCTCCATTGGAAGTGCATTTAGAAGTGTGCCCAATAGCCTCCCTTGAAAGTTGCATCTAGAAGTATGCCCAAAGCCTCACTGTGAAAGTTGCATTTAGAAATGTGCCCAATAGCCTCACTGTGAAAGTTGCATTCAGAAGTGTGCCCAATAGCCTGTCTGTGGAAGGCCAAATTTAGAAGTGTCCTCAATAGCCTCACTGTGAAAGTTGCATTTAAAAGTGTGCCCAATAGCTTCCATTGGAAGTGCATTTAGAAGTGTGCCCACTAGCCTCCCTTGAAAGTTCCATCTAGAAGTGTGCCCAAAGCCTCACTGGGTAAGTTACATCTAGAAGTGTGCCCAATAGCCTCACTGTGAAAATTACTTTTAGAAATGTGCCCAATAGCCTCACTGTGAAAGTTGCATATAAAAGTGTGCCCAATAGCCTCACTGTGAAAGTTGCATTTAGAAGTGTGCCCAATAGCCTGCATTGAAAGTGCATTTAGAAGTGTGCCCAATAGCCTTACTGTAAAAGTTTTATTTAGAAATGTGCCCAATAGCCTCATTGTGAAAGTTACATCTAGAAGTGTGCCCAATAGCCTTACTGTGAAAATTACTTTTAGAAATGTGCCCAATAGCCTCACTGTGAAAGTTGCATTTAGAAGTGTGCCCAATAGCCTTACTATGAAAGTTCCATCTAGAAGTGTGCCCACTAGCCTCACTGTGAAAATTACTTTTAGAAATGTGCCCAATAGCCTCACTGTGAAAGTTGCATTTAGAAGTGTGCCCAATAGCCTCACTGTGAAAGTTGCATTTAGAAGTGTGCCCAATACCCTGTCAGTGGAAGGCCACATTTAGAAGTGTGCTCAATAGCCTCACTGTGAAAGTTGCATTTAGAAGTGTGCCTAATAGCCTTACTGTGAAAGTTGCATTTAGAAGTGTGTCCAATAGCCTCCATTGAAAGTGCATTTAGAAGTGTGCCCAATAGCCTCACTGTGAAAGTTGCATTTAGAAGTGTGCCCAATAGCCTCACTGTGAAAGTTACATTTAGAAATGTGCCCAATAGCCTCACTGTGAACGTTGCATTTAGAAGTGTGCCCAATAACCTGTCTGTGGAAGGCCACATTTAGAAGTGTCCTCAATAGCCTCACTGTGAAAGTTGCATTTAAAAGTGTGCCCAATAGCTTCCATTTGAAGTGCATTTAGAAGTGTGCCCAATAGCCTCACTGTGAAAGTTGCATTTAGAAGTGTGCCCAATAACCTCACAGGGAAAGTTGCATTTAGAAGTGTGCCCAAAAGCCTGTCTGTGGAAGGCCACATTTAGAAGTGTCCTCAATAGCCTCACTGTGAAAGTTGCATTTAGAAGTGTGCCCAATAGCCTCACAGTGAAAGTTGCATTTAGAAGTGTGCCCAATAGCCTCCATTGGAAGTGCATTTAGAAGAGTGCCAAATAGCCTCCCTTGAAAGTTGCATCTAGAAGTATGCCCAAAGCCTCACTGTGAAAGTTACATCTAGAAGTTTGCCCAATAGCCTCACTGTGAAAATTACCATTCGAAATGTGCCCAATAGCCTCACTGTGAAAGTTGCATTTAGAAGTGTGCCCAATAGCCTCACTGTGAAAGTTGCATTTAGAAGTGTGCCCAATAGCCTCACTGTGAAAGTTACATTTAGAAATGTGCCCAATAGCCTCACTGTGAAAGTTGCATTTAGAAGTGTGCCCAATAGCCTGTCTGTGGAAGGCCACATTTAGAAGTGTCCTCAATAGCCTCACTGTGAAAGTTGCATTTAAAAGTGTGCCCAATAGCTTCCATTTGAAGTGCATTTAGAAGTGTGCCCAATAGCCTCACTGTGAAAGTTGCATTTAGAAGTGTGCCCAATAGCCTCACAGGGAAAGTTGCATTTAGAAGTGTGCCCAAAAGCCTGTCTGTGGAAGGCCACATTTAGAAGTGTCCTCAAAAGCCTCACTGTAAAGGTTTTATTTAGAAGTGTCCTCAATAGCCTCACTGTGAAAATTACCTTTAGAAATGTGCCCAATAGACTCACTGTGAAAGTTGCATTTAGAAGTGTGCCCAATAGCCTTACTGTGAAAGATGCATTTAGAAGTGTGCCCAATACCCTGTCACTGGAAGTTGCATTTAGAAGTGTGCCCAATAGCCTCGATTGGAAGTGCATTTAGAAGTGTGCCCAATAGCCTCCCTTGAAAGTTGCATCTAGAAGTATGCCCAAAGCCTCACTGTGAAAGTTACATCTAGAAGTTTGCCCAATAGCCTCACTGTGAAAATTACCTTTAGAAATGTGCCCAATAGACTCACTGTGAAAGTTGCATTTAGAAGTGTGCTCAATAGCCTCACTGTGAAAGTTGCATTTAGAAGTGTGCCTAATAGCCTTACTGTGAAAGTTGCATTTAGAAGTGTGCCCATTTACCTCCATTGAAAGTGCATTTAGAAGTGTGCCCAATAGCCTTACTGTGAAAGTTGCATTTAGAATTGTCCCCAAAAGCCTCACTGTGAAAGTTGCATTTAAAAATGTGCCCAATAGCCTCTATTGGAAGTGCATTTAGAAGTGTGCCCAATAGCCTCACTGTGAAAGTTGCATTTAGAAGTGTGCCCAATAGCCTCACCTTGAAAGTTGCATTTAGAAGTGTGCCCAATAGCCTCACTGTGAAAGTTGCATTTAGAAATGTGCCCAGTAGCCTCACTGTGAAAGTTGCATTTAGAAGTGTGCCCAATAGCCTGTCTGTGGAAGGCCACATTTAGAAGTGTCCTCAATAGCCTCACTGTGAAAGTTGCATTTAAAAGTGTCCCCATTAGCTTCCATTTGAAGTGCATTTAGAAGTGTGCCCAATAGCCTCACTGTGAAAGTTGCATTTAGAAATGTGCCCAATAGCCTCACTGTGAAAGTTACATCTAGAAGTGTGCCCAATAGCCTCACTGTGAAAATTACTTTTAGAAATGTGCCCAATAGCCTCACTGTGAAAGTTACATCTAGAAGTGTGCCCAATAGCCTCACTGTGAAAGTTGCATTCAGAAGTGTGCCAAATACCCTGTCAGTGGAAGGCCACATTTAGAGGTGTGCTCAATAGCCTCACTGTGAAAGTTGCATTTAGATGTGTGCCCAATAGCCTCCATTGGAAGTGCATTTAGAAGTGCGCCCAATAGCCTCACTGTGAAAGTTGCATTTAAAAGTGTGCCCAATAGCCTCCATTGGAAGTGCATTTAGAAGTCTGCCCAATAGCCTCCATTGAAAGTGCATTTAGAAGTGTGCCCAATAGCCTTACTGTAAAAGTTTTACTTAGAAGTGTCCTCAATAGCCTCACTGTGAAAGTTGCATTTAAAAGTGTACCCAATAGCCTCCATTGGAAGTGCATTTAGAAGTGTGCCCAATAGCCTCACTGTGAAAGTTGCATTTAGAAGTGTGCCCAATAGCCTCACAATGAAAGTTGCATTTAGAAGTGTGCCCAATAGCCTGTCTGTGGAAGGCCACATTTAGAAGTCTCCTCAATAGCCTCACTGTGAAGGTTTTATTTAGAAGTGTCCTCAATAGCCTCCATTGGAAGTGCATTTAGAAGTGTGCCCAATAGCCTCCCTTGAAAGTTGCATCTAGAAGTATGCCCAAAGCCTCACTGTGAAAGTTACATCTAGAAGTGTGCCCAATAGCCTCACTGTGAAAGTTGCATTTAGAAGTGTGCCCAATAGCCTGTCTGTGGAAGGCCACATTTAGAAGTGTCCTCAATAGCCTCACTGTGAAAGTTGCATTCAAAAGTGTGCCCAATAGCTTCCATTTGAAGTGCATTTAGAAGTGTGCCCAATAGCCTCACTGTGAAAGTTGCATTTAGAAGTGTGCCCAATAGCCTCACAGGGAAAGTTGCATTTAGAAGTGTGCCCAATAGCCTCCATTGGAAGTGCATTTAGAAGTGTGCCCAATAGCCTCCCTTGAAAGTTGCATCTAGAAGTATGCCCAAAGCCTCACTGTGAAAGTTGCATTTAGAAATGTGCCCAATAGCCTCACTGTGAAAGTTGCATTCAGAAGTGTGCCCAATAGCCTGTCTGTGGAAGGCCAAATTTATAAGTGTCCTCAATAGCCTCACTGTGAAAGTTGCATTTAAAAGTGTGCCCAATAGCTTCCATTGGAAGTGCATTTAGAAGTGTGCCCACTAGCCTCCCTTGAAAGTTCCATCTAGAAGTGTGCCCAAAGCCTCACTGGGTAAGTTACATCTAGAAGTGTGCCCAATAGCCTCACTGTGAAAATTACTTTTAGAAATGTGCCCAATAGCCTCACTGTGAAAGTTGCATATAAAAGTGTGCCCAATAGCCTCACTGTGAAAGTTGCATTTAGAAGTGTGCCCAATAGCCTGCATTGAAAGTGCATTTAGAAGTGTGCCCAATAGCCTTACTGTAAAAGTTTTATTTAGAAATGTGCCCAATAGCCTCATTGTGAAATTTACATCTAGAAGTGTGCCCAATAGCCTTACTGTGAAAATTACTTTTAGAAATGTGCCCAATAGCCTCACTGTGAAAGTTGCATTTAGAAGTGTGCCCAATAGCCTTACTATGAAAGTTCCATCTAGAAGTGTGCCCACTAGCCTCACTGTGAAAATTACTTTTAAAAATGTGCCCAATAGCCTCACTGTGAAAGTTGCATTTAGAAGTGTGCCCAATACCCTGTCAGTGGAAGGCCACATTTAGAAGTGTGCTCAATAGCCTCACTGTGAAAGTTGCATTTAGAAGTGTGCCTAATAGCCTTACTGTGAAAGTTGCATTTAGAAGTGTGTCCAATAGCCTCCATTGAAAGTGCATTTAGAAGTGTGCCCAATAGCCTCACTGTGAAAGTTGCATTTAGAAGTGTGCCCAATAGCCTCACTGTGAAAGTTACATTTAGAAATGTGCCCAATAGCCTCACTGTGAAAGTTGCATTTAGAAGTGTGCCCAATAGCCTGTCTGTGGAAGGCCACATTTAGAAGTGTCCTCAATAGCCTCATTGTGAAAGTTGCATTTAAAAGTGTGCCCAATAGCTTCCATTTGAAGTGCATTTACAAGTGTGCCCAATAGCCTCACTGTGAAAGTTGCATTTAGAAGTGTGCCCAATAACCTCACAGGGAAAGTTGCATTTAGAAGTGTGCCCAAAAGCCTGTCTGTGGAAGGCCACATTTAGAAGTGTCCTCAATAGCCTCACTGTGAAAGTTGCATTTAGAAGTGTGCCCAATAGCCTCACAGTGAAAGTTGCATTTAGAAGTGTGCCCAATAGCCTCCATTGGAAGTGCATTTAGAAGAGTGCCCAATAGCCTCCCTTGAAAGTTGCATCTAGAAGTATGCCCAAAGCCTCACTGTGAAAGGTACATCTAGAAGTTTGCCCAATAGCCTCACTGTGAAAATTACCTTTCGAAATGTGCCCAATAGCCTCACTGTGAAAGTTGCATTTAGAAGTGTGCCCAATAGCCTCACTGTGAAAGTTGCATTTAGAAGTGTGCCCAATAGCCTCACTGTGAAAGTTACATTTAGAAATGTGCCCAATAGCCTCACTGTGAAAGTTGCATTTAGAAGTGTGCCCAATAGCCTGTCTGTGGAAGGCCACATTTAGAAGTGTCCTCAATAGCCTCACTGTGAAAGTTGCATTTAAAAGTGTGCCCAATAGCTTCCATTTGAAGTGCATTTAGAAGTGTGCCCAATAGCCTCACTGTGAAAGTTGCATTTAGAAGTGTGCCCAATAGCCTCACAGGGAAAGTTGCATTTAGAAGTGTGCCCAAAAGCCTGTCTGTGGAAGGCCACATTTAGAAGTGTCCTCAATAGCCTCACTGTGAAGGTTTTATTTAGAAGTGTCCTCAATAGCCTCACTGTGAAAATTACCTTTAGAAATGTGCCCAATAGACTCACTGTGAAAGTTGCATTTAGAAGTGTGCCCAATAGCCTTACTGTGAAAGTTGCATTTAGAAGTGTGCCCAATACCCTGTCACTGGAAGTTGCATTTAGAAGTGTGCCCAATAGCCTCGATTGGAAGTGCATTTAGAAGTGTGCCCAATAGCCTCCCTTGAAAGTTGCATCTAGAAGTATGCCCAAAGCCTCACTGTGAAAGTTACATCTAGAAGTTTGCCCAATAGCCTCACTGTGAAAATTACCTTTAGAAATGTGCCCAATAGACTCACTGTGAAAGTTGCATTTAGAAGTGTGCTCAATAGCCTCACTGTGAAAGTTGCATTTAGAAGTGTGCCTAATAGCCTTACTGTGAAAGTTGCATTTAGAAGTGTGCCCATTTACCTCCATTGAAAGTGCATTTAGAAGTGTGCCCAATAGCCTTACTGTGAAAGTTGCATTTAGAATTGTCCCCAAAAGCCTCACTGTGAAAGTTGCATTTAAAAATGTGCCCAATAGCCTCTATTGGAAGTGCATTTAGAAGTGTGCCCAATAGCCTCACTGTGAAAGTTGCATTTAGAAGTGTGCCCAATAGCCTCACCTTGAAAGTTGCATTTAGAAGTGTGCCCAATAGCCTCACTGTGAAAGTTGCATTTAGAAATGTGCCCAATAGCCCCACTGTGAAAGTTGCATTTAGAAGTGTGCCCAATAGCCTGTCTGTGGAAGGCCACATTTAGAAGTGTCCTCAATAGCCTCACTGTGAAAGTTGCATTTAAAAGTGTCCCCATTAGCTTCCATTTGAAGTGCATTTAGAAGTGTGCCCAATAGCCTCACTGTGAAAGTTGCATTTAGAAGTGTGCCCAATAGCCTCACAGGGAAAGTTGCATTTAGAAGTGTGCCCAATAGCCTCCATTGGAAGTGCATTTAGAAGTGTGCCCAATAGCCTTACTGTAAAAGTTTTACTTAGAAGTGTCCTCAATAGCCTCACTGTGAAAGTTGCATTTAAAAGTGTACCCAATAGCCTCCATTGGAAGTGCATTTAGAAGTTTGCCCAATAGCCTCACTGTGAAAATTACCTTTAGAAATGTGCCCAATAGCCTCACTGTGAAAGTTACATCTAGAAGTGTGCCCAATAGCCTCACTGTGAAAATTACTTTTAGAAATGTGCCCAATAGCCTCACTGTGAAAGTTACATCTAGAAGTGTGCCCAATAGCCTCACTGTGAAAGTTGCATTCAGAAGTGTGCCAAATACCCTGTCAGTGGAAGGCCACATTTAGAGGTGTGCTCAATAGCCTCACTGTGAAAGTTGCATTTAGATGTGTGCCCAATAGCCTCCATTGGAAGTGCATTTAGAAGTGCGCCCAATAGCCTCACTGTGAAAGTTGCATTTAAAAGTGTGCCCAATAGCCTCCATTGGAAGTGCATTTAGAAGTCTGCCCAATAGCCTCACTGTGAAAGTTGCATTTAAAAGTGTGCCCAATAGCCTCCATTGAAAGTGCATTTAGAAGTGTGCCCAATAGCCTTACTGTAAAAGTTTTACTTAGAAGTGTCCTCAATAGCCTCACTGTGAAAGTTGCATTTAAAAGTGTACCCAATAGCCTCCATTGGAAGTGCATTTAGAAGTGTGCCCAATAGCCTCACTGTGAAAGTTGCATTTAGAAGTGTGCCCAATAGCCTCACAATGAAAGTTGCATTTAGAAGTGTGCCCAATAGCCTGTCTGTGGAAGGCCACATTTAGAAGTGTCCTCAATAGCCTCACTGTGAAGGTTTTATTTAGAAGTGTCCTCAATAGCCTCCATTGGAAGTGCATTTAGAAGTGTGCCCAATAGCCTCCCTTGAAAGTTGCATCTAGAAGTAAGCCCAAAGCCTCACTGTGAAAGTTACATCTAGAAGTGTGCCCAATAGCCTCACTGTGAAAATTACCTTTAGAAATGTGCCCAATAGCCTCATTGTGAAAGTTACATCTAGAAGTGTGCCCAATAGCCTTACTGTGAAAATTACTTTTAGAAATGTGCCCAATAGCCTCACTGTGAAAGTTGCATTTAGAAGTGTGCCCAATAGCCTTACTATGAAAGTTACATCTAGAAGTGTGCCCAATAGCCTCACTGTGAAAATTATTTTAAAAAATGTGCCCAATAGCCTCTCTGTGAAAGTTACATCTAGAAATGTGCCCAATAGCCTCACTGTGAAAGTTGCATTTAGAAGTGTGCCCAATACCCTGTCAGTGGAAGGCCACATTTAGAAGTGTGCTCAATAGCCTCACTGTGAAAGTTGCATTTAGAAGTGTGCCTAATAGCCTTACTGTGAAAGTTGCATTTATAAGTGTGCCCAATAGCCTCCATCGAAAGTGCATTTAGAAGTGTGCCCAATAGCCTTACTGTGAAAGTTGCATTTAGTAGTGTCCCCTATAGCCTCACTGTGAAAGTTGCATTTAAAAGTGTGCCCAATAGCCTCCATTGGAAGTGCATTTAGAAGTGTGCCCAATAGCCTCACTGTGAAAGTTGCATTTAGAAGTGTGCCCAATAGCCTCACTGTGAAAGTTGCATTTAGAAGTGTGCCCAATAGCCTCACTGTGAAAGTTGCATTTAGAAATGTGCTCAATAGCCTCACTGTGAAAGTTGCATTTAAAAGTGTGCCCAATAGCTTACATTGGAAGTGCATTTAAAAGTGTGCCCAATAGCCTCACTGTGAAAGTTGCATTTAGAAGTGTGCCCAATAGCCTCACAGGGAAAGTTGCATTTAGAAGTGTGCCCAAAAGCCTGTCTGTGGAAGGCCACATTTAGAAGTGTCCTCAATAGCCTCACTGTGAAGATTTTATTTAGAAGTGTCCTCAATAGCCTCACTGTGAAAGTTGCATTTAAAAGTGTGCCCAATAGCATCCATTGGAAGTGCATTTAGAAGTGTGCCCAATAGCCTCACTGTGAAAGTTGCATTTAGAAGTGTGCCCAATAGCCTCACAGTGAAAGTTGCATTTAGAAGTGTGCCCAATAGCCTCCATTTGAAGTGCATTTAGAAGTGTGCCCAATAGCCTCCCTTGAAAGTTGCATCTAGAAGTATGCCCAAAGCCTCACTGTGAAAGTTACATCTAGAAGTTTGCCCAATGGCCTCACTGTGAAAATTACCTTTAGAAATGTGCCCAATAGACTCACTGTGAAAGTTGCATTTAGAAGTGTGCCCAATAGCCTTACTGTGAAAGTTACATCTAGAAGTGTGCCCAATAGCCTCACTGTGAAAATTACTTTTAGAAATGTGCCCAATAGCCTCACTGTGAAAGTTACATCTAGAAGTGTGCCCAATAGCCTCACTGTGAAAGTTGCATTCAGAAGTGTGCCCAATACCCTGTCAGTGGAAGGCCATATTTAGAAGTGTGCTCAATAGCCTCACTGTGAAAGTTGCATTTAGACGTGTGCCCAATAGCCTCCATTGAAAGTGCATTTAGAAGTGTGCCCAATAGCCTTACTGTGAAAGTTGCATTTAGAAGTGTCCTCAATAGCCTCACTGTGAAAGTTGCATTTAAAAGTGTGCCCAATAGCCGCCATTGGAAGTGCATTTAGAAGTGTGCCCAATAGCCTCACTGTGAAAGTTGCATTTAGAAGTGTGCCCAATAGCCTCAATGTGAAAGTTGCATTTAGATGTGTCCCAATAGCCTCACTGTGAAAGTTGCATTTAGAAATGTGCCCAATAGCCTCACTGTGAAAGTTGCATTTAGAAGTGTGCCCAATAGCCTGTCTGTGGAAGGCCAAATTTAGAAGTGTCCTCAATAGCCTCACTGTGAAAGTTGCATTTAAAAGTGTGCCCAATAGCTTCCATTGGAAGTGCATTTAGAAGTGTGCCCACTAGCCTCCCTTGTAAATTGCATCTAGAAGTGTGCCCAAATCCTCATTTGGAAAGTTACATATAGAAGTGCGCCCAATAGCCTCACTGTGAAAATTACTTTTAGAAATGTGCCCAATAGCCTCACTGTGAAATTTACATCTAGAAGTGTGCCCAATAGCCTCACTGTGAAAGTTGCATTTAGAAGTGTGCCCAATAGCCTCCATTGGAAGTGCATTTAGAAGTGTGCCCAATAGCCTCACTGTGAAAGTTGCATTTAGAAGTGTGCCCAATAGCCTCCATTGAAAGTGCATTTAGAAGTGTGCCCAATAGCCTTACTGTAAATGTTTTATTTAGAAGTGTCCTCAATAGCCACACTGTGAAAGTTGCATTTAAAAGTGTGCCCAATAGCCTCCATTGGAAGTGCATTTAGAAGTGTGCCCAATAGCCTCACAATGAAAGTTGCATTTAGAAGTGTGCCCAATAGCCTGTCTGTGGAAGGCCACATTTAGAAGTGTCCTCGATAGCCACACTGTGAAAGTTGCATTTAAATGTGTGCCCAATAGCCTCCATTGGAAGTGCATTTAGAAGTGTGCCCAATAGCCTCCCTTGAAAGTTGCATCTAGAAGTATGCCCAAAGCCTCACTGTGAAAGTTACATCTAGAAGTGTGCCCAATAGCCTCACTGTGAAAATTACCTTTAGAAATGTGCCCAATAGCCTCATTGTGAAAGTTACATCTAGAAGTGTGCCCAATAGCCTTACTGTGAGAATTACTTTTAGAAATGTGTCCAATAGCCTCACTGTGAAAGTTGCATTTAGAAGTGTGCCCAATAGCCTTACTATGAAAGTTCCATCTAGAAGTGTGCCCACTAGCCTCACTGTGAAAATTACTTTTAAAAATGTGCCCAAAAGCCTCACTGTGAAAGTTGCATTTAGAAGTGTGCCCAATACCCTGTCAGTGGAAGGCCACATTTAGAAGTGTGCTCAATAGCCTCACTGTGAAAGTTGCATTTAGAAGTGTGCCTAATAGCCTTACTGTGAAAGTTGCATTTAGAAGTGTGTCCAATAGCCTCCATTGAAAGTGCATTTAGAAGTGTGCCCAATAGCCTCACTGTGAAAGTTGCATTTAGAAGTGTGCCCAATAGCCTCACTGTGAAAGTTACATTTAGAAATGTGCCCAATAGCCTCACTGTGAAAGTTGCATTTAGAAGTGTGCCCAATAGCCTGTCTGTGGAAGGCCACATTTAGAAGTGTCCTCAATAGCCTCACGGTGAAAGTTGCATTTAAAAGTGTGCCCAATAGCTTCCATTTGAAGTGCATTTAGAAGTGTGCCCAATAGCCTCACTGTGAAAGTTGCATTTAGAAGTGTGCCCAATAACCTCACAGGGAAAGTTGCATTTAGAAGTGTGCCCAAAAGCCTGTCTGTGGAAGGCCACATTTAGAAGTGTCCTCAATAGCCTCACTGTGAAGGTTTTATTTCGAAGTGTCCTCAATAGCCTCACTGTGAAAGTTGCTTTTAAAAGTGTGCCCAATAGCCTCCATTGGAAGTGCATTTAGAAGTGTGCCCAATAGCCTCACTGTGAAAGTTGCATTTAGAAGTGTGCCCAATAGCCTCACAGTGAAAGTTGCATTTAGAAGTGTGCCCAATAGCCTCCATTGGAAGTGCATTTAGAAGAGTGCCCAATAGCCTCCCTTGAAAGTTGCATCTAGAAGTATGCCCAATGCCTCACTGTGAAAGTTACATCTAGAAGTTTGCCCAATAGCCTCACTGTGAAAATGACCTTTAGAAATGTGCCCAATAGCCTCACTGTGAAAGTTGCATTTAGAAGTGTGCCCAATAGCCTCACTGTGAAAGTTGCATTTAGAAGTGTGCCCAATAGCCTCACTGTGAAAGTTACATTTAGAAATGTGCCCAATAGCCTCACTGTGAAAGTTGCATTTAGAAGTGTGCCCAATAGTCTGTCTGTGGAAGGCCACATTTAGAAGTGTCCTCAATAGCCTCACTGTGAAAGTTGCATTTAAAAGTGTGCCCAATAGCTTCCATTTGAAGTGCATTTAGAAGTGTGCCCAATAGCCTCACTGTGAAAGTTGCATTTAGAAGTGTGCCCAATAGCCTCACAGGGAAAGTTGCATTTAGAAGTGTGCCCAAAAGCCTGTCTGTGGAGGGCCACATTTAGAAGTGTCCTCAATAGCCTCACTGTGAAGGTTTTATTTAGAAGTGTCCTCAATAGCCTCACTGTGAAAATTACCTTTAGAAATGTGCCCAATAGACTCACTGTGAAAGTTGCATTTAGAAGTGTGCCCAATAGCCTTACTGTGAAAGTTGCATTTAGAAGTGTGCCCAATACCCTGTCAGTGGAAATTGCATTTAGAAGTGTGCCCAATAGCCTCGATTGGAAGTGCATTTAGAAGTGTGCCCAATAGCCTCCCTTGAAAGTTCCATCTAGAAGTATGCCCAAAGCCTCACTGTGAAAATTACATCTAGAAGTTTGCCCAATAGCCTCACTGTGAAAATTACCTTTAGAAATGTGCCCAATAGACTCACTGTGAAAGTTGCATTTAGAAGTGTGCTCAATAGCATCACTGTGAAAGTTGCATTTAGAAGTGTGCCTAATAGCCTTACTGTGAAAGTTGTATTTAGAAGTGTGCCCAATAGCCTCTATTGGAAGTGCATTTAGAAGTGTGCCCAATAGCCTCACTGTGAAAGTTGCATTTAGAAGTGTGCCCAATAGCCTCACCTTGAAAGTTGCATTTAGAAGTGTGCCCAATAGCCTCACTGTGAAAGTTGCATTTAGAAATGTGCCCAATAGCCTCACTGTGAAAGTTGCATTTAGAAGTGTGCCCAATAGCTTCCATTTGAAGTGCATTTAGAAGTGTGCCCAATAGCCTCACTGTGAAAGTTACATCTAGAAGTGTGCCCAATAGCCTCACTGTGAAAGTTGCATTCAGAAGTGTGCCCAATACCCTGTCAGTGGAAGGCCATATTTAGAAGTGTGCTCAATAGCCTCACTGTGAAAGTTGCATTTAGAAGTGTGCCCAATAGCCTCCATTGAAAGTGCATTTAGAAGTGTGCCCAATAGCCTTACTGTGAAAGTTGCATTTAGAAGTGTCCTCAATAGCCTCACTGTGAAAGTTGCATTTAAAAGTGTGCCCAATAGCCGCCATTGGAAGTGCATTTAGAAGTGTGCCCAATAGCCTCACTGTGAAAGTTGCATTTAGAAGTGTGCCCAATAGCCTCAATGTGAAAGTTGCATTTAGAGGTGTGCCCAAAAGCCTCACTGTGAAAGTTGCATTTAGAAATGTGCCCAATAGCCTGTCTGTGGAAGGCCAAATTTAGAAGTGTCCTCAATAGCCTCACTGTGAAAGTTGCATTTAAAAGTGTGCCCAATAGCTTCCATTGGAAGTGCATTTAGAAGTGTGCCCACTAGCCTCCCTTGAAAGTTCCATCTAGAAGTGTGCCCAAAGCCTCACTGAGTAAGTTACATCTAGAAGTGTGCCCAATAGCCTCACTGTGAAAATTACTTTTAGAAATGTGCCCAATAGCCTCACTGTGAAAGTTGCATATAAAAGTGTGCCCAATAGCCTCACTGTGAAAGTTGCATTTAGAAGTGTGCCCAATAGCCTGCATTGAAAGTGCATTTAGAAGTGTGCCCAATAGCCTTACTGTAAAAGTTTTATTTAGAAGTGTCCTCAATAGCCTCACTGTGAAAGTTGCATTTAACAGTGTGCCCAATAGCCTCCATTGAAAGTGCATTTAGAAGTGTGCCCAATAGCCTCACTGTGAAAGTTGCATTTAGAAGTGTGCCCAATAGCCTCACAATGAAAGTTGCATTTAGAAGTGTGCCCAATAGCCTGTCTGTGGAAGGCCACATTTAGAAGTGTCCTCGATAGCCGCACTGTGAAAGTTGCATTTAAACGTGTGCCCAAAGCCTCCATTGGAAGTGCATTTAGAAGTGTGCCCAATAGCCTCCCTTGAAAGTTGCATCTAGAAGTATGCCCAAAGCCTCACTCTGAAAGTTACATCTAGCAGTGTGCCCAATAGCCTCACTGTGAAAATTACCTTTAGAAATGTGCCCAATAGCCTTATTGTGAAAGTTACATCTACAAGTGTGCCCAATAGCCTTACTGTGAAAATTACTTTTAGAAATGTGCCCAATAGCCTTACTATGAAAGTTACATCTAGAAGTGTGCCCACTAGCCTCACTGTGAAAATTACTTTTAAAAATGTGCCCAATATCCTCACTGTGAAAGTTACATCTAGAAGTGTGCCCAATAGCCTCACTGTGAAAGTTGCATTTAGAAGTGTGCCCAATACCCTGTCAGTGGAAGGCCACATTTAGAAGTGTGCTCAATAGCCTCACTGTGAAAGTTGCATTTAGAAGTGTGCCTAATAGCCTTACTGTGAAAGTTGCATTTAGAAGTGTGCCCAATATCCTCCATTGAAAGTGCATTTAGAAGTGTGCCCAATAGCCTTACTGTGAAAGTTGCATTTAGAAGTGTCCCCAATAGCCTCACTGTGAAAGTTGCATTTAAAAGTGTGCCCAATAGCCTCCATTGGAAGTGCATTTAGAAGTGTGCCCAATAGCCTCACTGTGAAAGTTCCATTTAGAAGTGTGCCCAATAGCCTCACTGTGAAAGTTGCATTTAGAAGTGTGCCCAATAGCCTCACTGTGAAAGTTGCATTTAGAAATGTGCCCAATAGCCTCACTGTGAAAGTTGCATTTAGAAGTGTGCCCAAAAGCCTGTCTGTGGAAGGCCACATTTAGAAGTGTCCTCGATAGCCGCACTGTGAAAGTTGTATTTAAATGTGTGCCCAATAGCCTCCATTGGAAGTGCATTTAGAAGTGTGCCCAATAGCCACCCTTGAAAGTTGCATCTAGAAGTATGCCCAAAGCCTCACTCTGAAAGTTACATCTAGAAGTGTGCCCAATAGCCTCACTGTGAAAATGACCTTTAGAAATGTGCCCAATAGCCTCATTGTGAAAGTTACATCTAGAAGTGTGCCCAATAGCCTCACTGTGAAAATTACTTTTAGAAATGTGCCCAATAGCCTCACTGTGAAAGTTACATCTAGAAGTGTGCCCAATAGCCTCACTGTGAAAGTTGCATTCAGAAGTGTGCCCAATACCCTGTCAGTGGAAGGCCACATTTAGAGGTGTGCTCAATAGCCTCACTGTGAAAGTTGCATTTAGATGTGTGCCCAATAGCCTCCATTGGAAGTGCATTTAGAAGTGCGCCCAATAGCCTCACTGTGAAAGTTGCATTTAAAAGTGTGCCCAATAGCCTCCATTGGAAGTGCATTTAGAAGTCTGCCCAATAGCCTCACTGTGAAAGTTGCATTTAAAAGTGTGCCCAATAGCCTCCATTGAAAGTGCATTTAGAAGTGTGCCCAATAGCCTTACTGTAAAAGTTTAACTTAGAAGTGTCCTCAATAGCCTCACTGTGAAAGTTGCATTTAAAAGTGTACCCAATAGCCTCCATTGGAAGTGCATTTAGAAGTGTGCCCAATAGCCTCACTGTGAAAGTTGCATTTAGAAGTGTGCCCAATAGCCTCACAATGAAAGTTGCATTTAGAAGTGTGCCCAATAGCCTGTCTGTGGAAGGCCACATTTAGAAGTGTCCTCAATAGCCTCACTGTGAAGGTTTTATTTAGAAGTGCCCTCAATAGCCTCCATTAGAAGTGCATTTAGAAGTGTGCCCAATAGCCTCCCTTGAAAGTTGCATCTAGAAGTATGCCCAAAGCCTCACTGTGAAAGTTACATCTAGAAGTGTGCCCAATAGCCTCACTGTGAAAATTACCTTTAGAAATGTGCCCAATAGCCTCATTGTGAAAGTTACATCTAGAAATGTGCCCAATAGCCTCACTGTGAAAGTTGCATTTAGAAGTGTGCCCAATAGCCTTACTATGAAAGTTACATCTAGAAGTGTGCCCAATAGCCTCACTGTGAAAATTATTTTTAAAAATGTGCCCAATAGCCTCTCTGTGAAAGTTACATCTAGAAGTGTGCCCAATAGCCTCACTGTGAAAGTTGCATTTAGAAGTGTGCCCAATACCCTGTCAGTGGAAGGCCACATTTGGAAGTGTGCTCAATAGCCTCACTGTGAAAGTTGCATTTAGAAGTGTGCCTAATAGCCTTACTGTGAAAGTTGCATTTATAAGTGTGCCCAATAGCCTCCATCGAAAGTGCATTTAGAAGTGTGCCCAATAGCCTTACTGTGAAAGTTGCATTTAGAAGTGTCCCCAATAGCCTCACTGTGAAAGTTGCATTTAAAAGTGTGCCCAATAGCCTCCATTGGAAGTGCATTTAGAAGTGTGCCCAATAGCCTCACTGTGAAAGTTGCATTTAGAAGTGTGCCCAATAGCCTCACTGTGAAAGTTGCATTTAGAAGTGTGCCCAATAGCCTCACTGTGAAAGTTGCATTTAGAAATGTGCTCAATAGCCTCACTGTGAAAGTTGCATTTAGAAGTGTGCCCAATAGCCTGTCTGTGGAAGGCCACATTTAGAAGTGTCCTCAATAGCCTCACTGTGAAAGTTGCATTTAAAAGTGTGCCCAATAGCTTCCATTGGAAGTGCATTTAGAAGTGTGCCCACTAGCCTCCCTTGAAAGTTCCATCTAGAAGTGTGCCCAAAGCCTCACTGGGTAAGTTACATCTAGAAGTGTGCCCAATAGCCTCACTGTGAAAATTACTTTTAGAAATGTGCCCAATAGCCTCACTGTGAAAGTTGCATACAAAAGTTTGCCCAATAGCCTCACAGGGAAAGTTGCATTTAGAAGTGTGCCCAAAAGCCTGTCTGTGGAAGGCCACATTTAGAAGTGTCCTCAATAGCCTCACTGTGAAGGTTTTATTAAGAAGTGTCCTCAATAGCCTCACTGTGAAAGTTGCATTTAAAAGTGTGCCCAACAGCATCCATTGGAAGTGCATTTAGAAGTGTGCCCAATAGCCTCACTGTGAAAGTTGCATTTAGAAGTGTGCCCAATAGCCTCCCTTGAAAGTTGCATCTAGAAGTATGCCCAAAGCCCCACTGTGAAAGTTACATCTAGAAGTTTGCCCAATGGCCTCACTGTGAAAATTACCTTTAGAAATGTGCCCAATAGACTCACTGTGAAAGTTGCATTTAGAAGTGTGCCCAATAGCCTTACTGTGAAAGTTGCATTCAGAAGTGTGCCCAATACCCTGTCAGTGGAAAGCCATATTTAGAAGTGTGCTCAATAGCCTCACTGTGAAAGTTGCATTTAGACGTGTGCCCAATAGCCTCCATTGAAAGTGCATTTAGAAGTGTGCCCAATAGCCTTACTGTGAAAGTTGCATTTAGAAGTGTCCTCAATAGCCTCACTGTGAAAGTTGCATTTAAAAGTGTGCCCAATAGCCGCCATTGGAAGTGCATTTAGAAGTGTGCCCAATAGCCTCACTGTGAAAGTTGCATTTAGAATTGTGCCCAATAGCCTCAATGTGAAAGTTGCATTTAGAAGTGTGCCCAATAGCCTCACTGTGAAAGTTGCATTTAGAAATGTGCCCAATAGCCTCACTGTGAAAGTTGCATTTAGAAGTGTGCCCAATAGCCTGTCTGTGGAAGGCCAAATTTAGAAGTGTCCTCAATAGCCTCACTGTGAAAGTTGCATTTAAAAGTGTGCCCAATAGCTTCCATTGGAAGTGCATTTAGAAGTGTGCCCACTAGCCTCCCTTGAAAGTTGCATCTAGAAGTGTGCCCAAAGCCTCATTTGGAAAGTTACATATAGAAGTGTGCCCAATAGCCTCACTGTGAAAATTACTTTTAGAAATGTGCCCAATAGCCTCACTGTGAAATTTACATCTAGAAGAGTGCCCAATAGCCTCACTGTGAAAGTTGCATTTAAAAGTGTGCCCAATAGCCTCCATTGGAAGTGCATTTAGAAGTGTGCCCAATAGCCTCACTGTGAAAGTTGCATTTAGAAGTGTGCCCAATAGCCTCCATTGAAAGTGCATTTAGAAGTGTGCCCAATAGCCTTACTGTAAAAGTTTTATTTAGAAGTGTCCTCAATAGCCTCACTGTGAAAGTTGCATTTAAAAGTGTGCCCAATAGCCTCACTGTGAAAGTTGCATTCAGAAGTGTGCCCAATACCCGGTCAGTGGAAGGCCATATTTAGAAGTGTGCTCAATAGCCTCACTGTGAAAGTTGCATTTAGACGTGTGCCCAATAGCCTCCATTGAAAGTGCATTTAGAAGTGTGCCCAATAGCCTTACTGTGAAAGTTGCATTTAGAAGTGTCCTCAATAGCCTCACTGTGAAAGTTGCATTTAAAAGTGTGCCCAATAGCCGCCATTGGAAGTGCATTTAGAAGTGTGCCCAATAGCCTCACTGTGAAAGTTGCATTTAGAAGTGTGCCCAATAGCCTCAATGTGAAAGTTGCATTTAGAAGTGTGCCCAATAGCCGCACTGTGAAAGTTGCATTTAGAAATGTGCCCAATAGCCTCACTGTGAAAGTTGCATTTAGAAGTGTGCCCAATAGCCTGTCTGTGGAAGGCCAAATTTAGAAGTGTCCTCAATAGCCTCACTGTGAAAGTTGCATTTAAAAGTGTGCCCAATAGCTTCCATTGGAAGTGCATTTAGAAGTGTGCCCACTAGCCTCCCTTGAAAGTTGCATCTAGAAGTGTGCCCAAAGCCTCATTTGGAAAGTTACATATAGAAGTGTGCCCAATAGCCTCACTGTGAAAATTACTTTTAGAAATGTGCCCAATAGCCTCACTGTGAAATTTACATCTAGAAGTGTGCCCAATAGCCTCACTGTGAAAGTTGCATTTAAAAGTGTGCCCAATAGCCTCCATTGGAAGTGCATTTAGAAGTGTGCCCAATAGCCTCACTGTGAAAGTTGCATTTAGAAGTGTGCCCAATAGCCTCCATTGAAAGTGCATTTAGAAGTGTGCCCAATAGCCTTACTGTAAAAGTTTTATTTAGAAGTGTCCTCAATAGCCTCACTGTGAAAGTTGCATTTAAAAGTGTGCCCAATAGCCTGCATTGGAAGTGCATTTAGAAGTGTGCCCAAAAGCCTGTCTGTCGAAGGCCACATTTAGAAGTGTCCTCGATAGCCGCACTGTGAAAGTTGCATTTAAATGTGTGCCCAATAGCCTCCATTGGAAGTACATTTAGAAGTGTGCCCAATAGCCTCCCTTGAAAGTTGCATCTAGAAGTATGCCCAAAGCCTCACTGTGAAAGTTACATCTAGAAGTGTGCCCAATAGCCTCACTGTGAAAATTACCTTTAGAAATGTGCCCAATAGCCTCATTGTGAAAGTCACATCTAGAAGTGTGCCCAATAGCCTTACTGTGAAAATTACTTTTAGAAATGTGCCCAATAGCCTCACTGTGAAAGTTGCATTTAGAAGTGTGCCCATTACCCTGTCAGTGGAACGCCACATTTAGAAGTGTGTTCAATAGCCTCACTGTGAAAGTTGCATTTAGAAGTGTGCCTAATAGCCTTACTATGAAAGTTCCATCTAGAAGTGTGCCCACTAGCCTCACTGTGAAAATTACTTTTAAAAATGTGCCCAATAGCCTCACTGTGAAAGTTGCATTTAGAAGTGTGCCCAATACCCTGTCAGTGGAAGGCCACATTTAGAAGTGTGCTCAATAGCCTCACTGTGAAAGTTGCATTTAGAATTGTGCCTAATAGCCTTACTGTGAAAGTTGCATTTAGAAGTGTGTCCAATAGCCTCCATTGAAAGTGCATTTAGAAGTGTGCCCAATAGCCTCACTGTGAAAGTTGCATTTAGAAGTGTGCCCAATAGCCTCACTGTGAAAGTTGCATTTAGAAGTGTGCCCAATAGCCTCCATTGGAAGTGCATTTAGAAGAGTGCCCAATAGCCTCACTGTGAAAGTTGCATTTAGAAGTGTGCCCAATAGCCTCACAGTGAAAGTTGCATTTAGAAGTGTGCCCAATAGCCTCCATTGGAAGTGCATTTAGAAGAGTGCCCAATAGCCTCCCTTGAAAGTTGCATCTAGAAGTATGCCCAAAGCCTCACTGTGAAAGTTACATCTAGAAGTTTGCCCAATAGCCTCACTGTGAAAATTACCTTTAGAAATGTGCCCAATAGCCTCACTGTGAAAGTTGCATTTAGAAGTGTGCCCAATAGCCTCACTGTGAAAGTTGCATTTAGAAGTGTGCCCAATAGCCTCACTGTGAAAGTTACATTTAGAAATGTGCCCAATAGCCTCACTGTGAAAGTTGCATTTAGAAGTGTGCCCAATAGCCTGTCTGTGGAAGGCCACATTTAGAAGTGTCCTCAATAGCCTCACTGTGAAAGTTGCATTTAAAAGTGTGCCCAATAGCTTCCATTTGAAGTGCATTTAGAAGTGTGCCCAATAGCCTCACTGTGAAAGTTGCATTTAGAAGTGTGCCCAATAGCCTCACAGGGAAAGTTGCATTTAGAAGTGTGCCCAAAAGCCTGTCTGTGGAAGGCCACATTTAGAAGTGTCCTCAATAGCCTCACTGTGAAGATTTTATTTAGAAGTGTCCTCAATAGCCTCACTGTGAAAGTTGCATTTAAAAGTGTGCCCAATAGCATCCATTGGAAGTGCATTTAGAAGTGTGCCCAATAGCCTCACTGTGAAAGTTGCATTTAGAAGTGTGCCCAATAGCCTCACAGTGAAAGTTGCATTTAGAAGTGTGCCCAATAGCCTCCATTTGAAGTGCATTTAGAAGTGTGCCCAATAGCCTCCCTTGAAAGTTGCATCTAGAAGTATGCCCAAAGCCTCACTGTGAAAGTTACATCTAGAAGTTTGCCCAATGGCCTCACTGTGAAAATTACCTTTAGAAATGTGCCCAATAGACTCACTGTGAAAGTTGCATTTAGAAGTGTGCCCAATAGCCTTACTGTGAAAGTTACATCTAGAAGTGTGCCCAATAGCCTCACTGTGAAAATTACTTTTAGAAATGTGCCCAATAGCCTCACTGTGAAAGTTACATCTAGAAGTGTGCCCAATAGCCTCACTGTGAAAGTTGCATTCAGAAGTGTGCCCAATACCCTGTCAGTGGAAGGCCATATTTAGAAGTGTGCTCAATAGCCTCACTGTGAAAGTTGCATTTAGACGTGTGCCCAATAGCCTCCATTGAAAGTGCATTTAGAAGTGTGTCCAATAGCCTCCATTGAAAGTGCATTTAGAAGTGTGCCCAATAGCCTCACTGTGAAAGTTGCATTTAGAAGTGTGCCCAATAGCCTCACTGTGAAAGTTGCATTTAGAAGTGTGCCCAATAGCCTCCATTGGAAGTGCATTTAGAAGAGTGCCCAATAGCCTCACTGTGAAAGTTGCATTTAGAAGTGTGCCCAATAGCCTCACAGTGAAAGTTGCATTTAGAAGTGTGCCCAATAGCCTCCATTGGAAGTGCATTTATAAGAGTGCCCAATAGCCTCCCTTGAAAGTTGCATCTAGAAGTATGCCCAAAGCCTCACTGTGAAAGTTACATCTAGAAGTTTGCCCAATAGCCTCACTGTGAAAATTACCTTTAGAAATGTGCCCAATAGCCTCACTGTGAAAGTTGCATTTAGAAGTGTGCCCAATAGCCTCACTGTGAAAGTTGCATTTAGAAGTGTGCCCAATAGCCTCACTGTGAAAGTTACATTTAGAAATGTGCCCAATAGCCTCACTGTGAAAGTTGCATTTAGAAGTGTGCCCAATAGCCTGTCTGTGGAAGGCCACATTTAGAAGTGTCCTCAATAGCCTCACTGTGAAAGTTGCATTTAAAAGTGTGCCCAATAGCTTCCATTTGAAGTGCATTTAGAAGTGTGCCCAATAGCCTCACTGTGAAAGTTGCATTTAGAAGTGTGCCCAATAGCCTCACAGGGAAAGTTGCATTTAGAAGTGTGCCCAAAAGCCTGTCTGTGGAAGGCCACATTTAGAAGTGTCCTCAATAGCCTCACTGTGAAGGTTTTATTTAGAAGTGCCCTCAATAGCCTCCATTAGAAGTGCATTTAGAAGTGTGCCCAATAGCCTCCCTTGAAAGTTGCATCTAGAAGTATGCCCAAAGCCTCACTGTGAAAGTTACATCTAGAAGTGTGCCCAATAGCCTCACTGTGAAAATTACCTTTAGAAATGTGCCCAATAGCCTCATTGTGAAAGTTACATCTAGAAATGTGCCCAATAGCCTCACTGTGAAAGTTGCATTTAGAAGTGTGCCCAATAGCCTTACTATGAAAGTTACATCTAGAAGTGTGCCCAATAGCCTCACTGTGAAAATTATTTTTAAAAATGTGCCCAATAGCCTCTCTGTGAAAGTTACATCTAGAAGTGTGCCCAATAGCCTCACTGTGAAAGTTGCATTTAGAAGTGTGCCCAATACCCTGTCAGTGGAAGGCCACATTTGGAAGTGTGCTCAATAGCCTCACTGTGAAAGTTGCATTTAGAAGTGTGCCTAATAGCCTTACTGTGAAAGTTGCATTTATAAGTGTGCCCAATAGCCTCCATCGAAAGTGCATTTAGAAGTGTGCCCAATAGCCTTACTGTGAAAGTTGCATTTAGAAGTGTCCCCAATAGCCTCACTGTGAAAGTTGCATTTAAAAGTGTGCCCAATAGCCTCCATTGGAAGTGCATTTAGAAGTGTGCCCAATAGCCTCACTGTGAAAGTTGCATTTAGAAGTGTGCCCAATAGCCTCACTGTGAAAGTTGCATTTAGAAGTGTGCCCAATAGCCTCACTGTGAAAGTTGCATTTAGAAATGTGCTCAATAGCCTCACTGTGAAAGTTGCATTTAGAAGTGTGCCCAATAGCCTGTCTGTGGAAGGCCACATTTAGAAGTGTCCTCAATAGCCTCACTGTGAAAGTTGCATTTAAAAGTGTGCCCAATAGCTTCCATTGGAAGTGCATTTAGAAGTGTGCCCACTAGCCTCCCTTGAAAGTTCCATCTAGAAGTGTGCCCAAAGCCTCACTGGGTAAGTTACATCTAGAAGTGTGCCCAATAGCCTCACTGTGAAAATTACTTTTAGAAATGTGCCCAATAGCCTCACTGTGAAAGTTGCATACAAAAGTTTGCCCAATAGCCTCACAGGGAAAGTTGCATTTAGAAGTGTGCCCAAAAGCCTGTCTGTGGAAGGCCACATTTAGAAGTGTCCTCAATAGCCTCACTGTGAAGGTTTTATTAAGAAGTGTCCTCAATAGCCTCACTGTGAAAGTTGCATTTAAAAGTGTGCCCAACAGCATCCATTGGAAGTGCATTTAGAAGTGTGCCCAATAGCCTCACTGTGAAAGTTGCATTTAGAAGTGTGCCCAATAGCCTCCCTTGAAAGTTGCATCTAGAAGTATGCCCAAAGCCCCACTGTGAAAGTTACATCTAGAAGTTTGCCCAATGGCCTCACTGTGAAAATTACCTTTAGAAATGTGCCCAATAGACTCACTGTGAAAGTTGCATTTAGAAGTGTGCCCAATAGCCTTACTGTGAAAGTTGCATTCAGAAGTGTGCCCAATACCCTGTCAGTGGAAAGCCATATTTAGAAGTGTGCTCAATAGCCTCACTGTGAAAGTTGCATTTAGACGTGTGCCCAATAGCCTCCATTGAAAGTGCATTTAGAAGTGTGCCCAATAGCCTTACTGTGAAAGTTGCATTTAGAAGTGTCCTCAATAGCCTCACTGTGAAAGTTGCATTTAAAAGTGTGCCCAATAGCCGCCATTGGAAGTGCATTTAGAAGTGTGCCCAATAGCCTCACTGTGAAAGTTGCATTTAGAATTGTGCCCAATAGCCTCAATGTGAAAGTTGCATTTAGAAGTGTGCCCAATAGCCTCACTGTGAAAGTTGCATTTAGAAATGTGCCCAATAGCCTCACTGTGAAAGTTGCATTTAGAAGTGTGCCCAATAGCCTGTCTGTGGAAGGCCAAATTTAGAAGTGTCCTCAATAGCCTCACTGTGAAAGTTGCATTTAAAAGTGTGCCCAATAGCTTCCATTGGAAGTGCATTTAGAAGTGTGCCCACTAGCCGCCCTTGAAAGTTGCATCTAGAAGTGTGCCCAAAGCCTCATTTGGAAAGTTACATATAGAAGTGTGCCCAATAGCCTCACTGTGAAAATTACTTTTAGAAATGTGCCCAATAGCCTCACTGTGAAATTTACATCTAGAAGTGTGCCCAATAGCCTCACTGTGAAAGTTGCATTTAAAAGTGTGCCCAATAGCCTCCATTGGAAGTGCATTTAGAAGTGTGCCCAATAGCCTCACTGTGAAAGTTGCATTTAGAAGTGTGCCCAATAGCCTCCATTGAAAGTGCATTTAGAAGTGTGCCCAATAGCCTTACTGTAAAAGTTTTATTTAGAAGTGTCCTCAATAGCCTCACTGTGAAAGTTGCATTTAAAAGTGTGCCCAATAGCCTCACTGTGAAAGTTGCATTCAGAAGTGTGCCCAATACCCGGTCAGTGGAAGGCCATATTTAGAAGTGTGCTCAATAGCCTCACTGTGAAAGTTGCATTTAGACGTGTGCCCAATAGCCTCCATTGAAAGTGCATTTAGAAGTGTGCCCAATAGCCTTACTGTGAAAGTTGCATTTAGAAGTGTCCTCAATAGCCTCACTGTGAAAGTTGCATTTAAAAGTGTGCCCAATAGCCGCCATTGGAAGTGCATTTAGAAGTGTGCCCAATAGCCTCACTGTGAAAGTTGCATTTAGAAGTGTGCCCAATAGCCTCAATGTGAAAGTTGCATTTAGAAGTGTGCCCAATAGCCGCACTGTGAAAGTTGCATTTAGAAATGTGCCCAATAGCCTCACTGTGAAAGTTGCATTTAGAAGTGTGCCCAATAGCCTGTCTGTGGAAGGCCAAATTTAGAAGTGTCCTCAATAGCCTCACTGTGAAAGTTGCATTTAAAAGTGTGCCCAATAGCTTCCATTGGAAGTGCATTTAGAAGTGTGCCCACTAGCCTTCCTTGAAAGTTGCATCTAGAAGTGTGCCCAAAGCCTCATTTGGAAAGTTACATATAGAAGTGTGCCCAATAGCCTCACTGTGAAAATTACTTTTAGAAATGTGCCCAATAGCCTCACTGTGAAATTTACATCTAGAAGTGTGCCCAATAGCCTCACTGTGAAAGTTGCATTTAAAAGTGTGCCCAATAGCCTCCATTGGAAGTGCATTTAGAAGTGTGCCCAATAGCCTCACTGTGAAAGTTGCATTTAGAAGTGTGCCCAATAGCCTCCATTGAAAGTGCATTTAGAAGTGTGCCCAATAGCCTTACTGTAAAAGTTTTATTTAGAAGTGTCCTCAATAGCCTCACTGTGAAAGTTGCATTTAAAAGTGTGCCCAATAGCCTGCATTGGAAGTGCATTTAGAAGTGTGCCCAAAAGCCTGTCTGTCGAAGGCCACATTTAGAAGTGTCCTCGATAGCCGCACTGTGAAAGTTGCATTTAAATGTGTGCCCAATAGCCTCCATTGGAAGTACATTTAGAAGTGTGCCCAATAGCCTCCCTTGAAAGTTGCATCTAGAAGTATGCCCAAAGCCTCACTGTGAAAGTTACATCTAGAAGTGTGCCCAATAGCCTCACTGTGAAAATTACCTTTAGAAATGTGCCCAATAGCCTCATTGTGAAAGTCACATCTAGAAGTGTGCCCAATAGCCTTACTGTGAAAATTACTTTTAGAAATGTGCCCAATAGCCTCACTGTGAAAGTTGCATTTAGAAGTGTGCCCATTACCCTGTCAGTGGAACGCCACATTTAGAAGTGTGTTCAATAGCCTCACTGTGAAAGTTGCATTTAGAAGTGTGCCTAATGGCCTTACTATGAAAGTTCCATCTAGAAGTGTGCCCACTAGCCTCACTGTGAAAATTACTTTTAAAAATGTGCCCAATAGCCTCACTGTGAAAGTTGCATTTAGAAGTGTGCCCAATACCCTGTCAGTGGAAGGCCACATTTAGAAGTGTGCTCAATAGCCTCACTGTGAAAGTTGCATTTAGAAGTGTGCCTAATAGCCTTACTGTGAAAGTTGCATTTAGAAGTGTGTCCAATAGCCTCCATTGAAAGTGCATTTAGAAGTGTGCCCAATAGCCTCACTGTGAAAGTTGCATTTAGAAGTGTGCCCAATAGCCTCACTGTGAAAGTTGCATTTAGAAGTGTGCCCAATAGCCTCCATTGGAAGTGCATTTAGAAGAGTGCCCAATAGCCTCACTGTGAAAGTTGCATTTAGAAGTGTGCCCAATAGCCTCACAGTGAAAGTTGCATTTAGAAGTGTGCCCAATAGCCTCCATTGGAAGTGCATTTAGAAGAGTGCCCAATAGCCTCCCTTGAAAGTTGCATCTAGAAGTATGCCCAAAGCCTCACTGTGAAAGTTACATCTAGAAGTTTGCCCAATAGCCTCACTGTGAAAATTACCTTTAGAAATGTGCCCAATAGCCTCACTGTGAAAGTTGCATTTAGAAGTGTGCCCAATAGCCTCACTGTGAAAGTTGCATTTAGAAGTGTGCCCAATAGCCTCACTGTGAAAGTTACATTTAGAAATGTGCCCAATAGCCTCACTGTGAAAGTTGCATTTAGAAGTGTGCCCAATAGCCTGTCTGTGGAAGGCCACATTTAGAAGTGTCCTCAATAGCCTCACTGTGAAAGTTGCATTTAAAAGTGTGCCCAATAGCTTCCATTTGAAGTGCATTTAGAAGTGTGCCCAATAGCCTCACTGTGAAAGTTGCATTTAGAAGTGTGCCCAATAGCCTCACAGGGAAAGTTGCATTTAGAAGTGTGCCCAAAAGCCTGTCTGTGGAAGGCCACATTTAGAAGTGTCCTCAATAGCCTCACTGTGAAGGTTTTATTTAGAAGTGCCCTCAATAGCCTCACTGTGAAAGTTGCATTTAAAAGTGTGCCCAATAGCCTCCATTGGAAGTGCATTTAGAAGTGTGCCCAATAGCCTCACTGTGAAAGTTGCATTTAGAAGTGTGCCCAATAGCCTCACAGTGAAAGTTGCATTTAGAAGTGTGCCTAATAGCCTCCATTGGAAGTGCATTTAGAGGAGTGCCCAATAGCCTCCCTTGAAAGTTGCATCTAGAAGTATGCCCAAAGCCTCAATGTGAAAGTTACATCTAGAAGTTTGCCCAATAGCCTCACTGTGAGAATTACCTTTAGAAATGTGCCCAATAGACTCACTGTGAAAGTTGCATTTAGAAGTGTGCCCAATAGCCTTACTGTGAAAGTTGCATTTAGAAGTGTGCCCAATACCCTGTCAGTGGAAGTTGCATTTAGAAGTGTGCCCAATAGCCTCGATTGGAAGTGCATTTAGAAGTGTGCCCAATAGCCTCCCTTGAAAGTTGCATCTAGAAGTATGCCCAAAGCCTCACTGTGAAAGTTACATCTAGAAGTTTGCCCAATAGCCTCACTGTGAAAATTACCTTTAGAAATGTGCCCAATAGACTCACTGAGAAAGTTGCATTTAGAAGTGTGCTCAATAGCCTCACTGTGAAAGTTGCATTTAGAAGTGTGCCTAATAGCCTTACTGTGAAAGTTGCATTTAGAAGTGTGCCCAATTGCCTCCATTGAAAGTGCATTTAGAAGTGTGCCCAATAGCCTTACTGTGAAAGTTGCATTTAGAAGTGTCCCCAATAGCCTCACTGTGAAAGTTGCATTTAAAAATGTGCCCAATAGCCTCTATTGGAAGTGCATTTAGAAGTGTGCCCAATAGCCTCACTGTGAAAGTTGCATTTAGAAGTGTGCCCAATAGCCTCACTGTGAAAGTTGCATTTAGAAGTGCGCCCAATAGCCTCACTGTGAAAGTTGCATTTAGAAATGTGCCCAATAGCCTCACTGTGAAAGTTGCATTTAGAAGTGTGCCCAATAGCTTCCATTTGAAGTGCATTTAGAAGTGTGCCCAATAGCCTCACTGTGAAAGTTGCATTTAGAAGTGTGCCCAATAGCCTCACAGGGAAAGTTGCATTTAGAAGTGTGCCCAATAGCCTCCATTGGAAGTGCATTTAGAAGTGTGCCCAATAGCCTCCCTTGAAAGTTGCATCTAGAAGTATGCCCAAAGCCTCACTGTGAAAGTTACATCTAGAAGTTTGCCCAATAGCCTCACTGTGAAAATTACGTTTAGAAATGTGCCCAATAGACTCACTGTGAAAGTTGCATTTATAGGTGTGCCCAATAGCCTTACTGTGAAAGTTACATTTAGAAGTGTGCCCAATAGCCTCACTGTGAAAATTACTTTGAGAAATGTGCCCAATAGCCTCACTGTGAAAGTTACATCTAGAAGTGTGCCCAATAGCCTCACTGTGAAAGTTGCATTCAGAAGTGTGCCCAATACCCTGTCAGTGGAAGGCCATATTTAGAAGTGTGCTCAATAGCCTCACTGTGAAAGTTGCATTTAGAAGTGTGCCCAATAGCCTCCATTGAAAGTGCATTTAGAAGTGTGCCCAATAGCCTTACTGTGAAAGTTGCATTTAGAAGTGTCCTCAATAGCCTCACTGTGAAAGTTGCATTTAAAAGTGTGCCCAATAGCCGCCATTGGAAGTGCATTTAGAAGTGTGCCCAATAGCCTCACTGTGAAAGTTGCATTTAGAAGTGTGCCCAATAGCCTCAATGTGAAAGTTGCATTTAGAGGTGTGCCCAATAGCCTCACTGTGAAAGTTGCATTTAGAAATGTGCCCAATAGCCTCACTGTGAAAGTTGCATTTAGAAGTGTGCCCAATAGCCTGTCTGTGGAAGACCAAATTTAGAAGTGTCCTCAATAGCCTCACTGTGAAGGTTGCATTTAAAAGTGTGCCCAATAGCTTCCATTGGAAGTGCATTTAGAAGTGTGCCCACTAGCCTCCCTTGAAAGTTCCATCTAGAAGTGTGCCCAAAGCCTCACTGGGTAAGTTACATCTAGAAGTGTGCCCAATAGCCTCACTGTGAAAATTACTTTTAGAAATGTGCCCAATAGCCTCACTGTGAAATTTACATCTAGAAGTGTGCCCAATAGCCTCACTGTGAAAGTTGCATATAAAAGTGTGCCCAATAGCCTCACTGTGAAAGTTGCATTTAGAAGTGTGCCCAATAGCCTGCATTGAAAGTGCATTTAGAAGTGTGCCCAATAGCCTTACTGTAAACGTTTTATTTAGAAGTGTCCTCAATAGCCTCACTGTGAAAGTTGCATTTAACAGTGTGCCCAATAGCCTCCATTGGAAGTGCATTTAGAAGTGTGCCCAATAGCCTCACTGTGGAAGGCCACATTTAGAAGTGTCCTCGATAGCCGCGCTGTGAAAGTTGCATTTAAACGTGTGCCCAAAGCCTCCATTGGAAGTGCATTTAGAAGTGTGCCCAATAGCCTCCCTTGAAAGTTGCATCTAGAAGTATGCCCAAAGCCTCACTCTGAAAGTTACATCTAGAAGTGTGCCCAATAGCCTCACTGTGAAAATTACCTTTAGAAATGTGCCCAATAGCCTTATTGTGAAAGTTACATCTACAAGTGTGCCCAATAGCCTTACTGTGAAAATTACTTTTAGAAATGTGCCCATTAGCCTCACTGTGAAAGTTGCATTTAGAAGTGTGCCCAATAGCCTTACTATGAAAGTTACATCTAGAAGTGTGCCCACTAGCCTCACTGTGAAAATTACTTTTAAAAATGTGCCCAATATCCTCACTGTGAAAGTTACATATAGAAGTGTGCCCAATAGCCTCACTGTAAAGTTGCATTTAGAAGTGTGCCCAATACCCTGTCAGTGGAAGGCCACATTTAGAAGTGTGCTCAATAGCCTCACTGTGAAAGTTGCATTTAGAAGTGTGCCTAATAGCCTTATTGTGAAAGTTGCATTCAGAAGTGTGCCCAATAGCCTCCATTGAAAGTGCATTTAGAAGTGTGCCCAATAGCCTTACTGTGAAAGTTGCATTTAGAAGTGTCCCCAATAGCCTCACTGTGAAAGTTGCATTTAAAAGTGTGCCCAATAGCCTCCATTGGAAGTGCATTTAGAAGTGTGCCCAATAGCCTCACTGTGAAAGTTCCATTTAGAAGTTTGCCCAATAGCCTCACTGTGAAAGTTGCATTTAGAAGTGTGCCCAATAGCCTCACTGTGAAAGTTGCATTTAGAAATGTGCCTAATAGCCTCCATTGGAAGTGCATTTAGAAGAGTGCCCAATAGCCTCCCTTGAAAGTTGCATCTAGAAGTATGCCCAAAGCCTCAATGTGAAAGTTACATCTAGAAGTTTGCCCAATAGCCTCACTGTGAGAATTACCTTTAGAAATGTGCCCAATAGACTCACTGTGAAAGTTGCATTTAGAAGTGTGCCCAATAGCCTTACTGTGAAAGTTGCATTTAGAAGTGTGCCCAATACCCTGTCAGTGGAAGTTGCATTTAGAAGTGTGCCCAATAGCCTTGATTGGAAGTGCATTTAGAAGTGTGCCCAATAGCCTCCCTTGAAAGTTGCATCTAGAAGTATGCCCAAAGCCTCACTGTGAAAGTTACATCTAGAAGTTTGCCCAATAGCCTCACTGTGAAAATTACCTTTAGAAATGTGCCCAATAGACTCACTGAGAAAGTTGCATTTAGAAGTGTGCTCAATAGCCTCACTGTGAAAGTTGCATTTAGAAGTGTGCCTAATAGCCTTACTGTGAAAGTTGCATTTAGAAGTGTGCCCAATTGCCTCCATTGAAAGTGCATTTAGAAGTGTGCCCAATAGCCTTACTGTGAAAGTTGCATTTAGAAGTGTCCCCAATAGCCTCACTGTGAAAGTTGCATTTAAAAATGTGCCCAATAGCCTCTATTGGAAGTGCATTTAGAAGTGTGCCCAATAGCCTCACTGTGAAAGTTGCATTTAGAAGTGTGCCCAATAGCCTCACTGTGAAAGTTGCATTTAGAAGTGCGCCCAATAGCCTCACTGTGAAAGTTGCATTTAGAAATGTGCCCAATAGCCTCACTGTGAAAGTTGCATTTAGAAGTGTGCCCAATAGCTTCCATTTGAAGTGCATTTAGAAGTGTGCCCAATAGCCTCACTGTGAAAGTTGCATTTAGAAGTGTGCCCAATAGCCTCACAGGGAAAGTTGCATTTAGAAGTGTGCCCAATAGCCTCCATTGGAAGTGCATTTAGAAGTGTGCCCAATAGCCTCCCTTGAAAGTTGCATCTAGAAGTATGCCCAAAGCCTCACTGTGAAAGTTACATCTAGAAGTTTGCCCAATAGCCTCACTGTGAAAATTACGTTTAGAAATGTGCCCAATAGACTCACTGTGAAAGTTGCATTTATAGGTGTGCCCAATAGCCTTACTGTGAAAGTTACATTTAGAAGTGTGCCCAATAGCCTCACTGTGAAAATTACTTTGAGAAATGTGCCCAATAGCCTCACTGTGAAAGTTACATCTAGAAGTGTGCCCAATAGCCTCACTGTGAAAGTTGCATTCAGAAGTGTGCCCAATACCCTGTCAGTGGAAGGCCATATTTAGAAGTGTGCTCAATAGCCTCACTTTGAAAGTTGCATTTAGAAGTGTGCCCAATAGCCTCCATTGAAAGTGCATTTAGAAGTGTGCCCAATAGCCTTACTGTGAAAGTTGCATTTAGAAGTGTCCTCAATAGCCTCACTGTGAAAGTTGCATTTAAAAGTGTGCCCAATAGCCGCCATTGGAAGTGCATTTAGAAGTGTGCCCAATAGCCTCACTGTGAAAGTTGCATTTAGAAGTGTGCCCAATAGCCTCAATGTGAAAGTTGCATTTAGAGGTGTGCCCAATAGCCTCACTGTGAAAGTTGCATTTAGAAATGTGCCCAATAGCCTCACTGTGAAAGTTGCATTTAGAAGTGTGCCCAATAGCCTGTCTGTGGAAGACCAAATTTAGAAGTGTCCTCAATAGCCTCACTGTGAAGGTTGCATTTAAAAGTGTGCCCAATAGCTTCCATTGGAAGTGCACTTAGAAGTGTGCCCACTAGCCTCCCTTGAAAGTTCCATCTAGAAGTGTGCCCAAAGCCTCACTGGGTAAGTTACATCTAGAAGTGTGCCCAATAGCCTCACTGTGAAAATTACTTTTAGAAATGTGCCCAATAGCCTCACTGTGAAATTTACATCTAGAAGTGTGCCCAATAGCCTCACTGTGAAAGTTGCATATAAAAGTGTGCCCAATAGCCTCACTGTGAAAGTTGCATTTAGAAGTGTGCCCAATAGCCTGCATTGAAAGTGCATTTAGAAGTGTGCCCAATAGCCTTACTGTAAACGTTTTATTTAGAAGTGTCCTCAATAGCCTCACTGTGAAAGTTGCATTTAACAGTGTGCCCAATAGCCTCCATTGGAAGTGCATTTAGAAGTGTGCCCAATAGCCTCACTGTGGAAGGCCACATTTAGAAGTGTCCTCGATAGCCGCACTGTGAAAGTTGCATTTAAACGTGTGCCCAAAGCCTCCATTGGAAGTGCATTTAGAAGTGTGCCCAATAGCCTCCCTTGAAAGTTGCATCTATAAGTATGCCCAAAGCCTCACTCTGAAAGTTACATCTAGAAGTGTGCCTAATAGCCTCACTGTGAAAATTACCTTTAGAAATGTGCCCAATAGCCTTATTGTGAAAGTTACATCTACAAGTGTGCCCAATAGCCTTACTGTGAAAATTACTTTTAGAAATGTGCCCATTAGCCTCACTGTGAAAGTTGCATTTAGAAGTGTGCCCAATAGCCTTACTATGAAAGTTACATCTAGAAGTGTGCCCACTAGCCTCACTGTGAAAATTACTTTTAAAAATGTGCCCAATATCCTCACTGTGAAAGTTACATATAGAAGTGTGCCCAATAGCCTCACTGTAAAGTTGCATTTAGAAGTGTGCCCAATACCCTGTCAGTGGAAGGCCACATTTAGAAGTGTGCTCAATAGCCTCACTGTGAAAGTTGCATTTAGAAGTGTGCCTAATAGCCTTATTGTGAATGTTGCATTCAGAAGTGTGCCCAATAGCCTCCATTGAAAGTGCATTTAGAAGTGTGCCCAATAGCCTTACTGTGAAAGTTGAATTTAGAAGTGTCCCCAATAGCCTCACTGTGAAAGTTGCATTTAAAAGTGTGCCCAATAGCCTCCATTGGAAGTGCATTTAGAAGTGTGCCCAATAGCCTCACTGTGAAAGTTCCATTTAGAAGTGTGCCCAATAGCCTCACTGTGAAAGTTGCATTTAGAAGTGTGCCCAATAGCCTCACTGTGAAAGTTGCATTTAGAAATGTGCCCAATAGCCTCACTGTGAAAGTTGCATTTAGAAGTGTGCCAATAGCCTGTCTGTGGAAGGCCACATTTAGAAGTGTCCTCAATAGCCTCACTGTCAAAGTTGCATTTAAAGGTGTGCCGAATAGCTTCCATTTGAAGTGCATTTAGAAGTGTGCCCAATAGCCTCACTGTGAAAGTTGCATTTAGAAGTGTGCCCAATAGCCTCACAATGAAAGTTGCATTTAGAAGTGTGCCCAAAAGCCTGTCTGTGGAAGGCCACATTTAGAAGTGTCCTCGATAGCCGCACTGTGAAAATTGTATTTAAATGTGTGCCCAATAGCCTCCATTGGAAGTGCATTTAGAAGTGTGCCCAATAGCCACCCTTGAAAGTTGCATCTAGAAGTATGCCCAAAGCCTCACTCTGAAAGTTACATCTAGAAGTGTGCCCAATAGCCTCACTGTGAAAATTACCTTTAGAAATGTGCCCAATAGCCTCATTGTGAAAGTTACATCTAGAAGTGTGCCCAATAGCCTTACTGTGAAAATTACTTTTAGAAATGTGCCCAATAGCCTCACTGTGAAAGTTGCATTTAGAAGTGTGCCCAATAGCCTTACCATGAAAGTTACATCTAGAAGTGTGCCCACTAGCCTCACTGTGAAAATTACTTTTTAAAATGTGCCCAATATCCTCACTGTGAAAGTTACATCTAGAAGTGTGCCCAATAGCCTCACTGTGAAAGTTGCATTTAGAAGTGTGCCCAATACCCTGTCAGTGGAAGGCCACATTTAGAAGTGTGCTCAATAGCCTCACTGTGAAAGTTGCATTTAGAAGTGTGCCTAATAGCCTTACTGTGAAAGTTGCATTTAGAAGTGTGCCCAATAGCCTCCATTGAAAGTGCATTTAGAAGTGTGCCCAATAGCCTTACTGTGAAAGTTGCATTTAGAAGTGTCCCCAATAGCCTCACTGTAAAAGTTGCATTTAAAAGTGTGCCCAATAGCCTCCATTGGAAGTGCATTTAGAAGTGTGCCCAATAGCCTCACTGTGAAAGTTGCATTTAGAAGTGTGCCCAATAGCCTCACTGTGAAAGTTGCATTTAGAAGTGTGCCCAATAGCCTCACTGTGAAAGTTGCATTTAGAAATGTGCCCAATAGCCTCACTGTGAAAGTTGCATTTAGAAGTGTGTCAATAGCCTGTCTGTGGAAGGCCACATTTAGAAGTGTCCTCAATAGCCTCACTGTCAAAGTTGCATTTAAAGGTGTGCCCAATAGCTTCCATTTGAAGTGCATTTAGAAGTGTGCCCAATAGCCTCACTGTGAAAGTTGCATTTAGAAGTGTGCCCAATAGCCTCACAGGGAAAGTTGCATTTAGAAGTGTGCCCAAAAGCCTGTCTGTGGAAGGCCACATTTAGAAGTGTCCTCAATAGCCTCACTGTGAAGGTTTTATTTAGAAGTGTCCTCAATTGCCTCACTGTGAAAGTTGCATTTAAAAGTGTGCCCAATAGCCTCCATTGGAAGTGCACTTAGAAGTGTGCCCAATAGCCTCCCTTGAAAGTTGCATCTAGAAGTATGCCCAAAGCCTCACTGTGAAAGTTACATCTAGAAGTTTGCCCAATAGCCTCACTGTGAAAATTACCTTTAGAAATGTGCCCAATAGACTCACTGTGAAAGTTACATCTAGAAGTGTGCCCAATAGCCTCACTGTGAACATTACTTTTACAAATGTGCCCAATAGCCTCACTGTGAAAATTACTTTTAGAAATGTGCCCAATAGCCTCACTGTGAAAGTTACATCTAGAAGTGTGCCCAATAGCCTCACTGTGAAAGTTGCATTCAGAAGTGTGCCCAATACCCTGTCAGTGGAAGGCCATATTTAGAAGTGTGCTCAATAGCCTCACAGGGAAAGTTGCATTTAGAAGTGTGCCCAAAAGAGTGTCTGTGGAAGGCCACATTTAGAAGTGTCCTCAATAGCCTCACTGTGAAGGTTTTATTTAGAAGTGTCCTCAATTGCCTCACTTTGAAAGTTGCATTTAAAAGTGTGCCCAATAGCCTCCATTGGAAGTGCATTTAGAAGTGTGCCCAATAGCCTCACTGTGAAAGTTGCATTTAGAAGTGTGCCCAATAGCCTCACAGGGAAAGTTGCATTTAGAAGTGTGCCCAAAAGCCTGTCTGTGGAAGGCCACATTTAGAAGTGTCCTCAATAGCCTCACTGTGAAGGTTTTATTTAGAAGTGTCCTCAATTGCCTCACTGTGAAAGTTGCATTTAAAAGTGTGCCCAATAGCCTCCATTGGAAGTGCATTTAGAAGTGTGCCCAATAGCCTCACTGTGAAAGTTGCATTTAGAAGTGTGCCCAATAGCCTCACAGTGAAATTTGCATTTAGAAGTGTGCCCAATAGCCTCCATTGGAAGTGCACTTAGAAGTGTGCCCAATAGCCTCCCTTGAAAGTTGCATCTAGAAGTATGCCCAAAGCCTCACTGTGAAAGTTACATCTAGAAGTTTGCCCAATAGCCTCACTGTGAAAATTACCTTTAGAAATGTGCCCAATAGACTCACTGTGAAAGTTACATCTAGAAGTGTGCCCAATAGCCTCACTGTGAAAATTACTTTTAGAAATGTGCCCAATAGCCTCACTGTGAAAATTACTTTTAGAAATGTGCCCAATAGCCTCACTGTGAAAGTTACATCTAGAAGTGTGCCCAATAGCCTCACTGTGAAAGTTGCATTCAGAAGTGTGCCCAATACCCTGTCAGTGGAAGGCCATATTTAGAAGTGTGCTCAATAGCCTCACTGTGAAAGTTGCATTCAGAAGTGTGCCCAATACCCTGTCAGTGGAAGGCCATATTTAGAAGTGTGCTCAATAGCCTCACTGTGAAAGTTGCATTTAAAAGTGTGCCCAATAGCTTCCATTTGAAGTGCATTTAGAAGTGTGCCCAATAGCCTCACTGTGAAAGTTGCATTTAGAAGTGTGCCCAATAGCCTCACAGGGAAAGTTGCATTTAGAAGTGTGCCCAAAAGCCTGTCTGTAGAAGGCCACATTTAGAAGTGTCCTCAATAGCCTCACTGTGAAGGTTTTATTTAGAAGTGTCCTCAATAGCCTCACTGTGAAAGTTGCATTTAAAGGTGTGCCCAATAGCCTCCATTGGAAGTGCATTTAGAAGTGTGCCCAATAGCCTCACTGTGAAAGTTGCATTTAGAAGTGTGCCCAATAGCCTCACAGTGAAAGTTGCATTTAGAAGTGTGCCTAATAGCCTCCATTGGAAGTGCATTTAGAAGAGTGCCCAATAGCCTCCCTTGAAAGTTGCATCTAGAAGTATGCCCAAAGCCTCAATGTGAAAGTTACATCTAGAAGTTTGCCCAATAGCCTCACTGTGAGAATTACCTTTAGAAATGTGCCCAATAGACTCACTGTGAAAGTTGCATTTAGAAGTGTGCCCAATAGCCTTACTGTGAAAGTTGCATTTAGAAGTGTGCCCAATACCCTGTCAGTGGAAGTTGCATTTAGAAGTGTGCCCAATAGCCTCGATTGGAAGTGCATTTAGAAGTGTGCCCAATAGCCTCCCTTGAAAGTTGCATCTAGAAGTATGCCCAAAGCCTCACTGTGAAAGTTACATCTAGAAGTTTGCCCAATAGCCTCACTGTGAAAATTACCTTTAGAAATGTGCCCAATAGACTCACTGAGAAAGTTGCATTTAGAAGTGTGCTCAATAGCCTCACTGTGAAAGTTGCATTTAGAAGTGTGCCTAATAGCCTTACTGTGAAAGTTGCATTTAGAAGTGTGCCCAATTGCCTCCATTGAAAGTGCATTTAGAAGTGTGCCCAATAGCCTTACTGTGAAAGTTGCATTTAGAAGTGTCCCCAATAGCCTCACTGTGAAAGTTGCATTTAAAAATGTGCCCAATAGCCTCTATTGGAAGTGCATTTAGAAGTGTGCCCAATAGCCTCACTGTGAAAGTTGCATTTAGAAGTGTGCCCAATAGCCTCACTGTGAAAGTTGCATTTAGAAGTGCGCCCAATAGCCTCACTGTGAAAGTTGCATTTAGAAATGTGCCCAATAGCCTCACTGTGAAAGTTGCATTTAGAAGTGTGCCCAATAGCTTCCATTTGAAGTGCATTTAGAAGTGTGCCCAATAGCCTCACTGTGAAAGTTGCATTTAGAAGTGTGCCCAATAGCCTCACAGGGAAAGTTGCATTTAGAAGTGTGCCCAATAGCCTCCATTGGAAGTGCATTTAGAAGTGTGCCCAATAGCCTCCCTTGAAAGTTGCATCTAGAAGTATGCCCAAAGCCTCACTGTGAAAGTTACATCTAGAAGTTTGCCCAATAGCCTCACTGTGAAAATTACGTTTAGAAATGTGCCCAATAGACTCACTGTGAAAGTTACATTTAGAAGTGTGCCCAATAGCCTCACTGTGAAAATTACTTTGAGAAATGTGCCCAATAGCCTCACTGTGAAAGTTACATCTAGAAGTGTGCCCAATAGCCTCACTGTGAAAGTTGCATTCAGAAGTGTGCCCAATACCCTGTCAGTGGAAGGCCATATTTAGAAGTGTGCTCAATAGCCTCACTGTGAAAGTTGCATTTAGAAGTGTGCCCAATAGCCTCCATTGAAAGTGCATTTAGAAGTGTGCCCAATAGCCTTACTGTGAAAGTTGCATTTAGAAGTGTCCTCAATAGCCTCACTGTGAAAGTTGCATTTAAAAGTGTGCCCAATAGCCGCCATTGGAAGTGCATTTAGAAGTGTGCCCAATAGCCTCACTGTGAAAGTTGCATTTAGAAGTGTGCCCAATAGCCTCAATGTGAAATTTGCATTTAGAGGTGTGCCCAATAGCCTCACTGTGAAAGTTGCATTTAGAAATGTGCCCAATAGCCTCACTGTGAAAGTTGCATTTAGAAGTGTGCCCAATAGCCTGTCTGTGGAAGACCAAATTTAGAAGTGTCCTCAATAGCCTCACTGTGAAGGTTGCATTTAAAAGTGTGCCCAATAGCTTCCATTGGAAGTGCATTTAGAAGTGTGCCCACTAGCCTCCCTTGAAAGTTCCATCTAGAAGTGTGCCCAAAGCCTCACTGGGTAAGTTACATCTAGAAGTGTGCCCAATAGCCTCACTGTGAAAATTACTTTTAGAAATGTGCCCAATAGCCTCACTGTGAAATTTACATCTAGAAGTGTGCCCAATAGCCTCACTGTGAAAGTTGCATATAAAAGTGTGCCCAATAGCCTCACTGTGAAAGTTGCATTTAGAAGTGTGCCCAATAGCCTGCATTGAAAGTGCATTTAGAAGTGTGCCCAATAGCCTTACTGTAAACGTTTTATTTAGAAGTGTCCTCAATAGCCTCACTGTGAAAGTTGCATTTAACAGTGTGCCCAATAGCCTCCATTGGAAGTGCATTTAGAAGTGTGCCCAATAGCCTCACTGTGGAAGGCCACATTTAGAAGTGTCCTCGATAGCCGCACTGTGAAAGTTGCATTTAAACGTGTGCCCAAAGCCTCCATTGGAAGTGCATTTAGAAGTGTGCCCAATAGCCTCCCTTGAAAGTTGCATCTAGAAGTATGCCCAAAGCCTCACTCTGAAAGTTACATCTAGAAGTGTGCCTAATAGCCTCACTGTGAAAATTACCTTTAGAAATGTGCCCAATAGCCTTATTGTGAAAGTTACATCTACAAGTGTGCCCAATAGCCTTACTGTGAAAATTACTTTTAGAAATGTGCCCATTAGCCTCACTGTGAAAGTTGCATTTAGAAGTGTGCCCAATAGCCTTACTATGAAAGTTACATCTAGAAGTGTGCCCACTAGCCTCACTGTGAAAATTACTTTTAAAAATGTGCCCAATATCCTCACTGTGAAAGTTACATATAGAAGTGTGCCCAATAGCCTCACTGTAAAGTTGCATTTAGAAGTGTGCCCAATACCCTGTCAGTGGAAGGCCACATTTAGAAGTGTGCTCAATAGCCTCACTGTGAAAGTTGCATTTAGAAGTGTGCCTAATAGCCTTATTGTGAATGTTGCATTCAGAAGTGTGCCCAATAGCCTCCATTGAAAGTGCATTTAGAAGTGTGCCCAATAGCCTTACTGTGAAAGTTGAATTTAGAAGTGTCCCCAATAGCCTCACTGTGAAAGTTGCATTTAAAAGTGTGCCCAATAGCCTCCATTGGAAGTGCATTTAGAAGTGTGCCCAATAGCCTCACTGTGAAAGTTCCATTTAGAAGTGTGCCCAATAGCCTCACTGTGAAAGTTGCATTTAGAAGTGTGCCCAATAGCCTCACTGTGAAAGTTGCATTTAGAAATGTGCCCAATAGTCTCACTGTGAAAGTTGCATTTAGAAGTGTGCCAATAGCCTGTCTGTGGAAGGCCACATTTAGAAGTGTCCTCAATAGCCTCACTGTCAAAGTTGCATTTAAAGGTGTGCCGAATAGCTTCCATTTGAAGTGCATTTAGAAGTGTGCCCAATAGCCTCACTGTGAAAGTTGCATTTAGAAGTGTGCCCAATAGCCTCACAATGAAAGTTGCATTTAGAAGTGTGCCCAAAAGCCTGTCTGTGGAAGGCCACATTTAGAAGTGTCCTCGATAGCCGCACTGTGAAAATTGTATTTAAATGTGTGCCCAATAGCCTCCATTGGAAGTGCATTTAGAAGTGTGCCCAATAGCCACCCTTGAAAGTTGCATCTAGAAGTATGCCCAAAGCCTCACTCTGAAAGTTACATCTAGAAGTGTGCCCAATAGCCTCACTGTGAAAATTACCTTTAGAAATGTGCCCAATAGCCTCATTGTGAAAGTTACATCTAGAAGTGTGCCCAATAGCCTTACTGTGAAAATTACTTTTAGAAATGTGCCCAATAGCCTCACTGTGAAAGTTGCATTTAGAAGTGTGCCCAATAGCCTTACCATGAAAGTTACATCTAGAAGTGTGCCCACTAGCCTCACTGTGAAAATTACTTTTTAAAATGTGCCCAATATCCTCACTGTGAAAGTTACATCTAGAAGTGTGCCCAATAGCCTCACTGTGAAAGTTGCATTTAGAAGTGTGCCCAATACCCTGTCAGTGGAAGGCCACATTTAGAAGTGTGCTCAATAGCCTCACTGTGAAAGTTGCATTTAGAAGTGTGCCTAATAGCCTTACTGTGAAAGTTGCATTTAGAAGTGTGCCCAATAGCCTCCATTGAAAGTGCATTTAGAAGTGTGCCCAATAGCCTTACTGTGAAAGTTGCATTTAGAAGTGTCCCCAATAGCCTCACTGTAAAAGTTGCATTTAAAAGTGTGCCCAATAGCCTCCATTGGAAGTGCATTTAGAAGTGTGCCCAATAGCCTCACTGTGAAAGTTGCATTTAGAAGTGTGCCCAATAGCCTCACTGTGAAAGTTGCATTTAGAAGTGTGCCCAATAGCCTCACTGTGAAAGTTGCATTTAGAAATGTGCCCAATAGCCTCACTGTGAAAGTTGCATTTAGAAGTGTGTCAATAGCCTGTCTGTGGAAGGCCACATTTAGAAGTGTCCTCAATAGCCTCACTGTCAAAGTTGCATTTAAAGGTGTGCCCAATAGCTTCCATTTGAAGTGCATTTAGAAGTGTGCCCAATAGCCTCACTGTGAAAGTTGCATTTAGAAGTGTGCCCAATAGCCTCACAGGGAAAGTTGCATTTAGAAGTGTGCCCAAAAGCCTGTCTGTGGAAGGCCACATTTAGAAGTGTCCTCAATAGCCTCACTGTGAAGGTTTTATTTAGAAGTGTCCTCAATTGCCTCACTGTGAAAGTTGCATTTAAAAGTGTGCCCAATAGCCTCCATTGGAAGTGCACTTAGAAGTGTGCCCAATAGCCTCCCTTGAAAGTTGCATCTAGAAGTATGCCCAAAGCCTCACTGTGAAAGTTACATCTAGAAGTTTGCCCAATAGCCTCACTGTGAAAATTACCTTTAGAAATGTGCCCAATAGACTCACTGTGAAAGTTACATCTAGAAGTGTGCCCAATAGCCTCACTGTGAACATTACTTTTACAAATGTGCCCAATAGCCTCACTGTGAAAATTACTTTTAGAAATGTGCCCAATAGCCTCACTGTGAAAGTTACATCTAGAAGTGTGCCCAATAGCCTCACTGTGAAAGTTGCATTCAGAAGTGTGCCCAATACCCTGTCAGTGGAAGGCCATATTTAGAAGTGTGCTCAATAGCCTCACAGGGAAAGTTGCATTTAGAAGTGTGCCCAAAAGAGTGTCTGTGGAAGGCCACATTTAGAAGTGTCCTCAATAGCCTCACTGTGAAGGTTTTATTTAGAAGTGTCCTCAATTGCCTCACTTTGAAAGTTGCATTTAAAAGTGTGCCCAATAGCCTCCATTGGAAGTGCATTTAGAAGTGTGCCCAATAGCCTCACTGTGAAAGTTGCATTTAGAAGTGTGCCCAATAGCCTCACAGGGAAAGTTGCATTTAGAAGTGTGCCCAAAAGCCTGTCTGTGGAAGGCCACATTTAGAAGTGTCCTCAATAGCCTCACTGTGAAGGTTTTATTTAGAAGTGTCCTCAATTGCCTCACTGTGAAAGTTGCATTTAAAAGTGTGCCCAATAGCCTCCATTGGAAGTGCATTTAGAAGTGTGCCCAATAGCCTCACTGTGAAAGTTGCATTTAGAAGTGTGCCCAATAGCCTCACAGTGAAATTTGCATTTAGAAGTGTGCCCAATAGCCTCCATTGGAAGTGCACTTAGAAGTGTGCCCAATAGCCTCCCTTGAAAGTTGCATCTAGAAGTATGCCCAAAGCCTCACTGTGAAAGTTACATCTAGAAGTTTGCCCAATAGCCTCACTGTGAAAATTACCTTTAGAAATGTGCCCAATAGACTCACTGTGAAAGTTACATCTAGAAGTGTGCCCAATAGCCTCACTGTGAAAATTACTTTTAGAAATGTGCCCAATAGCCTCACTGTGAAAATTACTTTTAGAAATGTGCCCAATAGCCTCACTGTGAAAGTTACATCTAGAAGTGTGCCCAATAGCCTCACTGTGAAAGTTGCATTCAGAAGTGTGCCCAATACCCTGTCAGTGGAAGGCCATATTTAGAAGTGTGCTCAATAGCCTCACTGTGAAAGTTGCATTCAGAAGTGTGCCCAATACCCTGTCAGTGGAAGGCCATATTTAGAAGTGTGCTCAATAGCCTCACTGTGAAAGTTGCATTTAAAAGTGTGCCCAATAGCTTCCATTTGAAGTGCATTTAGAAGTGTGCCCAATAGCCTCACTGTGAAAGTTGCATTTAGAAGTGTGCCCAATAGCCTCACAGGGAAAGTTGCATTTAGAAGTGTGCCCAAAAGCCTGTCTGTAGAAGGCCACATTTAGAAGTGTCCTCAATAGCCTCACTGTGAAGGTTTTATTTAGAAGTGTCCTCAATAGCCTCACTGTGAAAGTTGCATTTAAAGGTGTGCCCAATAGCCTCCATTGGAAGTGCATTTAGAAGTGTGCCCAATAGCCTCACTGTGAAAGTTGCATTTAGAAGTGTGCCCAATAGCCTCACAGTGAAAGTTGCATTTAGAAGTGTGCCTAATAGCCTCCATTGGAAGTGCATTTAGAAGAGTGCCCAATAGCCTCCCTTGAAAGTTGCATCTAGAAGTATGCCCAAAGCCTCAATGTGAAAGTTACATCTAGAAGTTTGCCCAATAGCCTCACTGTGAGAATTACCTTTAGAAATGTGCCCAATAGACTCACTGTGAAAGTTGCATTTAGAAGTGTGCCCAATAGCCTTACTGTGAAAGTTGCATTTAGAAGTGTGCCCAATACCCTGTCAGTGGAAGTTGCATTTAGAAGTGTGCCCAATAGCCTCGATTGGAAGTGCATTTAGAAGTGTGCCCAATAGCCTCCCTTGAAAGTTGCATCTAGAAGTATGCCCAAAGCCTCACTGTGAAAGTTACATCTAGAAGTTTGCCCAATAGCCTCACTGTGAAAATTACCTTTAGAAATGTGCCCAATAGACTCACTGAGAAAGTTGCATTTAGAAGTGTGCTCAATAGCCTCACTGTGAAAGTTGCATTTAGAAGTGTGCCTAATAGCCTTACTGTGAAAGTTGCATTTAGAAGTGTGCCCAATTGCCTCCATTGAAAGTGCATTTAGAAGTGTGCCCAATAGCCTTACTGTGAAAGTTGCATTTAGAAGTGTCCCCAATAGCCTCACTGTGAAAGTTGCATTTAAAAATGTGCCCAATAGCCTCTATTGGAAGTGCATTTAGAAGTGTGCCCAATAGCCTCACTGTGAAAGTTGCATTTAGAAGTGTGCCCAATAGCCTCACTGTGAAAGTTGCATTTAGAAGTGCGCCCAATAGCCTCACTGTGAAAGTTGCATTTAGAAATGTGCCCAATAGCCTCACTGTGAAAGTTGCATTTAGAAGTGTGCCCAATAGCTTCCATTTGAAGTGCATTTAGAAGTGTGCCCAATAGCCTCACTGTGAAAGTTGCATTTAGAAGTGTGCCCAATAGCCTCACAGGGAAAGTTGCATTTAGAAGTGTGCCCAATAGCCTCCATTGGAAGTGCATTTAGAAGTGTGCCCAATAGCCTCCCTTGAAAGTTGCATCTAGAAGTATGCCCAAAGCCTCACTGTGAAAGTTACATCTAGAAGTTTGCCCAATAGCCTCACTGTGAAAATTACGTTTAGAAATGTGCCCAATAGACTCACTGTGAAAGTTACATTTAGAAGTGTGCCCAATAGCCTCACTGTGAAAATTACTTTGAGAAATGTGCCCAATAGCCTCACTGTGAAAGTTACATCTAGAAGTGTGCCCAATAGCCTCACTGTGAAAGTTGCATTCAGAAGTGTGCCCAATACCCTGTCAGTGGAAGGCCATATTTAGAAGTGTGCTCAATAGCCTCACTGTGAAAGTTGCATTTAGAAGTGTGCCCAATAGCCTCCATTGAAAGTGCATTTAGAAGTGTGCCCAATAGCCTTACTGTGAAAGTTGCATTTAGAAGTGTCCTCAATAGCCTCACTGTGAAAGTTGCATTTAAAAGTGTGCCCAATAGCCGCCATTGGAAGTGCATTTAGAAGTGTGCCCAATAGCCTCACTGTGAAAGTTGCATTTAGAAGTGTGCCCAATAGCCTCAATGTGAAATTTGCATTTAGAGGTGTGCCCAATAGCCTCACTGTGAAAGTTGCATTTAGAAATGTGCCCAATAGCCTCACTGTGAAAGTTGCATTTAGAAGTGTGCCCAATAGCCTGTCTGTGGAAGACCAAATTTAGAAGTGTCCTCAATAGCCTCACTGTGAAGGTTGCATTTAAAAGTGTGCCCAATAGCTTCCATTGGAAGTGCATTTAGAAGTGTGCCCACTAGCCTCCCTTGAAAGTTCCATCTAGAAGTGTGCCCAAAGCCTCACTGGGTAAGTTACATCTAGAAGTGTGCCCAATAGCCTCACTGTGAAAATTACTTTTAGAAATGTGCCCAATAGCCTCACTGTGAAATTTACATCTAGAAGTGTGCCCAATAGCCTCACTGTGAAAGTTGCATATAAAAGTGTGCCCAATAGCCTCACTGTGAAAGTTGCATTTAGAAGTGTGCCCAATAGCCTGCATTGAAAGTGCATTTAGAAGTGTGCCCAATAGCCTTACTGTAAACGTTTTATTTAGAAGTGTCCTCAATAGCCTCACTGTGAAAGTTGCATTTAACAGTGTGCCCAATAGCCTCCATTGGAAGTGCATTTAGAAGTGTGCCCAATAGCCTCACTGTGGAAGGCCACATTTAGAAGTGTCCTCGATAGCCGCACTGTGAAAGTTGCATTTAAACGTGTGCCCAAAGCCTCCATTGGAAGTGCATTTAGAAGTGTGCCCAATAGCCTCCCTTGAAAGTTGCATCTAGAAGTATGCCCAAAGCCTCACTCTGAAAGTTACATCTAGAAGTGTGCCCAATAGCCTCACTGTGAAAATTACCTTTAGAAATGTGCCCAATAGCCTTATTGTGAAAGTTACATCTACAAGTGTGCCCAATAGCCTTACTGTGAAAATTACTTTTAGAAATGTGCCCATTAGCCTCACTGTGAAAGTTGCATTTAGAAGTGTGCCCAATAGCCTTACTATGAAAGTTACATCTAGAAGTGTGCCCACTAGCCTCACTGTGAAAATTACTTTTAAAAATGTGCCCAATATCCTCACTGTGAAAGTTACATATAGAAGTGTGCCCAATAGCCTCACTGTAAAGTTGCATTTAGAAGTGTGCCCAATACCCTGTCAGTGGAAGGCCACATTTAGAAGTGTGCTCAATAGCCTCACTGTGAAAGTTGCATTTAGAAGTGTGCCTAATAGCCTTATTGTGAAAGTTGCATTCAGAAGTGTGCCCAATAGCCTCCATTGAAAGTGCATTTAGAAGTGTGCCCAATAGCCTTACTGTGAAAGTTGCATTTAGAAGTGTCCCCAATAGCCTCACTGTGAAAGTTGCATTTAAAAGTGTGCCCAATAGCCTCCATTGGAAGTGCATTTAGAAGTGTGCCCAATAGCCTCACTGTGAAAGTTCCATTTAGAAGTGTGCCCAATAGCCTCACTGTGAAAATTACCTTTAGAAATGTGCCCAATAGACTCACTGAGAAAGTTGCATTTAGAAGTGTGCTCAATAGCCTCACTGTGAAAGTTGCATTTAGAAGTGTGCCTAATAGCCTTACTGTGAAAGTTGCATTTAGAAGTGTGCCCAATTGCCTCCATTGAAAGTGCATTTAGAAGTGTGCCCAATAGCCTTACTGTGAAAGTTGCATTTAGAAGTGTCCCCAATAGCCTCACTGTGAAAGTTGCATTTAGAAGTGTGCCTAATAGCCTTATTGTGAAAGTTGCATTCAGAAGTGTGCCCAATAGCCTCCATTGAAAGTGCATTTAGAAGTGTGCCCAATAGCCTTACTGTGAAAGTTGCATTTAGAAGTGTCCCCAATAGCCTCACTGTGAAAGTTGCATTTAAAAGTGTGCCCAATAGCCTCCATTGGAAGTGCATTTAGAAGTGTGCCCAATAGCCTCACTGTGAAAGTTCCATTTAGAAGTTTGCCCAATAGCCTCACTGTGAAAGTTGCATTTAGAAGTGTGCCCAATAGCCTCACTGTGAAAGTTGCATTTAGAAATGTGCCTAATAGCCTCCATTGGAAGTGCATTTAGAAGAGTGCCCAATAGCCTCCCTTGAAAGTTGCATCTAGAAGTATGCCCAAAGCCTCAATGTGAAAGTTACATCTAGAAGTTTGCCCAATAGCCTCACTGTGAGAATTACCTTTAGAAATGTGCCCAATAGACTCACTGTGAAAGTTGCATTTAGAAGTGTGCCCAATAGCCTTACTGTGAAAGTTGCATTTAGAAGTGTGCCCAATACCCTGTCAGTGGAAGTTGCATTTAGAAGTGTGCCCAATAGCCTTGATTGGAAGTGCATTTAGAAGTGTGCCCAATAGCCTCCCTTGAAAGTTGCATCTAGAAGTATGCCCAAAGCCTCACTGTGAAAGTTACATCTAGAAGTTTGCCCAATAGCCTCACTGTGAAAATTACCTTTAGAAATGTGCCCAATAGACTCACTGAGAAAGTTGCATTTAGAAGTGTGCTCAATAGCCTCACTGTGAAAGTTGCATTTAGAAGTGTGCCTAATAGCCTTACTGTGAAAGTTGCATTTAGAAGTGTGCCCAATTGCCTCCATTGAAAGTGCATTTAGAAGTGTGCCCAATAGCCTTACTGTGAAAGTTGCATTTAGAAGTGTCCCCAATAGCCTCACTGTGAAAGTTGCATTTAAAAATGTGCCCAATAGCCTCTATTGGAAGTGCATTTAGAAGTGTGCCCAATAGCCTCACTGTGAAAGTTGCATTTAGAAGTGTGCCCAATAGCCTCACTGTGAAAGTTGCATTTAGAAGTGCGCCCAATAGCCTCACTGTGAAAGTTGCATTTAGAAATGTGCCCAATAGCCTCACTGTGAAAGTTGCATTTAGAAGTGTGCCCAATAGCTTCCATTTGAAGTGCATTTAGAAGTGTGCCCAATAGCCTCACTGTGAAAGTTGCATTTAGAAGTGTGCCCAATAGCCTCACAGGGAAAGTTGCATTTAGAAGTGTGCCCAATAGCCTCCATTGGAAGTGCATTTAGAAGTGTGCCCAATAGCCTCCCTTGAAAGTTGCATCTAGAAGTATGCCCAAAGCCTCACTGTGAAAGTTACATCTAGAAGTTTGCCCAATAGCCTCACTGTGAAAATTACGTTTAGAAATGTGCCCAATAGACTCACTGTGAAAGTTGCATTTATAGGTGTGCCCAATAGCCTTACTGTGAAAGTTACATTTAGAAGTGTGCCCAATAGCCTCACTGTGAAAATTACTTTGAGAAATGTGCCCAATAGCCTCACTGTGAAAGTTACATCTAGAAGTGTGCCCAATAGCCTCACTGTGAAAGTTGCATTCAGAAGTGTGCCCAATACCCTGTCAGTGGAAGGCCATATTTAGAAGTGTGCTCAATAGCCTCACTTTGAAAGTTGCATTTAGAAGTGTGCCCAATAGCCTCCATTGAAAGTGCATTTAGAAGTGTGCCCAATAGCCTTACTGTGAAAGTTGCATTTAGAAGTGTCCTCAATAGCCTAACTGTGAAAGTTGCATTTAAAAGTGTGCCCAATAGCCGCCATTGGAAGTGCATTTAGAAGTGTGCCCAATAGCCTCACTGTGAAAGTTGCATTTAGAAGTGTGCCCAATAGCCTCAATGTGAAAGTTGCATTTAGAGGTGTGCCCAATAGCCTCACTGTGAAAGTTGCATTTAGAAATGTGCCCAATAGCCTCACTGTGAAAGTTGCATTTAGAAGTGTGCCCAATAGCCTGTCTGTGGAAGACCAAATTTAGAAGTGTCCTCAATAGCCTCACTGTGAAGGTTGCATTTAAAAGTGTGCCCAATAGCTTCCATTGGAAGTGCACTTAGAAGTGTGCCCACTAGCCTCCCTTGAAAGTTCCATCTAGAAGTGTGCCCAAAGCCTCACTGGGTAAGTTACATCTAGAAGTGTGCCCAATAGCCTCACTGTGAAAATTACTTTTAGAAATGTGCCCAATAGCCTCACTGTGAAATTTACATCTAGAAGTGTGCCCAATAGCCTCACTGTGAAAGTTGCATATAAAAGTGTGCCCAATAGCCTCACTGTGAAAGTTGCATTTAGAAGTGTGCCCAATAGCCTGCATTGAAAGTGCATTTAGAAGTGTGCCCAATAGCCTTACTGTAAACGTTTTATTTAGAAGTGTCCTCAATAGCCTCACTGTGAAAGTTGCATTTAACAGTGTGCCCAATAGCCTCCATTGGAAGTGCATTTAGAAGTGTGCCCAATAGCCTCACTGTGGAAGGCCACATTTAGAAGTGTCCTCGATAGCCGCACTGTGAAAGTTGCATTTAAACGTGTGCCCAAAGCCTCCATTGGAAGTGCATTTAGAAGTGTGCCCAATAGCCTCCCTTGAAAGTTGCATCTAGAAGTATGCCCAAAGCCTCACTCTGAAAGTTACATCTAGAAGTGTGCCTAATAGCCTCACTGTGAAAATTACCTTTAGAAATGTGCCCAATAGCCTTATTGTGAAAGTTACATCTACAAGTGTGCCCAATAGCCTTACTGTGAAAATTACTTTTAGAAATGTGCCCATTAGCCTCACTGTGAAAGTTGCATTTAGAAGTGTGCCCAATAGCCTTACTATGAAAGTTACATCTAGAAGTGTGCCCACTAGCCTCACTGTGAAAATTACTTTTAAAAATGTGCCCAATATCCTCACTGTGAAAGTTACATATAGAAGTGTGCCCAATAGCCTCACTGTAAAGTTGCATTTAGAAGTGTGCCCAATACCCTGTCAGTGGAAGGCCACATTTAGAAGTGTGCTCAATAGCCTCACTGTGAAAGTTGCATTTAGAAGTGTGCCTAATAGCCTTATTGTGAATGTTGCATTCAGAAGTGTGCCCAATAGCCTCCATTGAAAGTGCATTTAGAAGTGTGCCCAATAGCCTTACTGTGAAAGTTGAATTTAGAAGTGTCCCCAATAGCCTCACTGTGAAAGTTGCATTTAAAAGTGTGCCCAATAGCCTCCATTGGAAGTGCATTTAGAAGTGTGCCCAATAGCCTCACTGTGAAAGTTCCATTTAGAAGTGTGCCCAATAGCCTCACTGTGAAAGTTGCATTTAGAAGTGTGCCCAATAGCCTCACTGTGAAAGTTGCATTTAGAAATGTGCCCAATAGCCTCACTGTGAAAGTTGCATTTAGAAGTGTGCCAATAGCCTGTCTGTGGAAGGCCACATTTAGAAGTGTCCTCAATAGCCTCACTGTCAAAGTTGCATTTAAAGGTGTGCCGAATAGCTTCCATTTGAAGTGCATTTAGAAGTGTGCCCAATAGCCTCACTGTGAAAGTTGCATTTAGAAGTGTGCCCAATAGCCTCACAATGAAAGTTGCATTTAGAAGTGTGCCCAAAAGCCTGTCTGTGGAAGGCCACATTTAGAAGTGTCCTCGATAGCCGCACTGTGAAAATTGTATTTAAATGTGTGCCCAATAGCCTCCATTGGAAGTGCATTTAGAAGTGTGCCCAATAGCCACCCTTGAAAGTTGCATCTAGAAGTATGCCCAAAGCCTCACTCTGAAAGTTACATCTAGAAGTGTGCCCAATAGCCTCACTGTGAAAATTACCTTTAGAAATGTGCCCAATAGCCTCATTGTGAAAGTTACATCTAGAAGTGTGCCCAATAGCCTTACTGTGAAAATTACTTTTAGAAATGTGCCCAATAGCCTCACTGTGAAAGTTGCATTTAGAAGTGTGCCCAATAGCCTTACCATGAAAGTTACATCTAGAAGTGTGCCCACTAGCCTCACTGTGAAAATTACTTTTTAAAATGTGCCCAATATCCTCACTGTGAAAGTTACATCTAGAAGTGTGCCCAATAGCCTCACTGTGAAAGTTGCATTTAGAAGTGTGCCCAATACCCTGTCAGTGGAAGGCCACATTTAGAAGTGTGCTCAATAGCCTCACTGTGAAAGTTGCATTTAGAAGTGTGCCTAATAGCCTTACTGTGAAAGTTGCATTTAGAAGTGTGCCCAATAGCCTCCATTGAAAGTGCATTTAGAAGTGTGCCCAATAGCCTTACTGTGAAAGTTGCATTTAGAAGTGTCCCCAATAGCCTCACTGTAAAAGTTGCATTTAAAAGTGTGCCCAATAGCCTCCATTGGAAGTGCATTTAGAAGTGTGCCCAATAGCCTCACTGTGAAAGTTGCATTTAGAAGTGTGCCCAATAGCCTCACTGTGAAAGTTGCATTTAGAAGTGTGCCCAATAGCCTCACTGTGAAAGTTGCATTTAGAAATGTGCCCAATAGCCTCACTGTGAAAGTTGCATTTAGAAGTGTGTCAATAGCCTGTCTGTGGAAGGCCACATTTAGAAGTGTCCTCAATAGCCTCACTGTCAAAGTTGCATTTAAAGGTGTGCCCAATAGCTTCCATTTGAAGTGCATTTAGAAGTGTGCCCAATAGCCTCACTGTGAAAGTTGCATTTAGAAGTGTGCCCAATAGCCTCACAGGGAAAGTTGCATTTAGAAGTGTGCCCAAAAGCCTGTCTGTGGAAGGCCACATTTAGAAGTGTCCTCAATAGCCTCACTGTGAAGGTTTTATTTAGAAGTGTCCTCAATTGCCTCACTGTGAAAGTTGCATTTAAAAGTGTGCCCAATAGCCTCCATTGGAAGTGCACTTAGAAGTGTGCCCAATAGCCTCCCTTGAAAGTTGCATCTAGAAGTATGCCCAAAGCCTCACTGTGAAAGTTACATCTAGAAGTTTGCCCAATAGCCTCACTGTGAAAATTACCTTTAGAAATGTGCCCAATAGACTCACTGTGAAAGTTACATCTAGAAGTGTGCCCAATAGCCTCACTGTGAACATTACTTTTACAAATGTGCCCAATAGCCTCACTGTGAAAATTACTTTTAGAAATGTGCCCAATAGCCTCACTGTGAAAGTTACATCTAGAAGTGTGCCCAATAGCCTCACTGTGAAAGTTGCATTCAGAAGTGTGCCCAATACCCTGTCAGTGGAAGGCCATATTTAGAAGTGTGCTCAATAGCCTCACAGGGAAAGTTGCATTTAGAAGTGTGCCCAAAAGAGTGTCTGTGGAAGGCCACATTTAGAAGTGTCCTCAATAGCCTCACTGTGAAGGTTTTATTTAGAAGTGTCCTCAATTGCCTCACTTTGAAAGTTGCATTTAAAAGTGTGCCCAATAGCCTCCATTGGAAGTGCATTTAGAAGTGTGCCCAATAGCCTCACTGTGAAAGTTGCATTTAGAAGTGTGCCCAATAGCCTCACAGGGAAAGTTGCATTTAGAAGTGTGCCCAAAAGCCTGTCTGTGGAAGGCCACATTTAGAAGTGTCCTCAATAGCCTCACTGTGAAGGTTTTATTTAGAAGTGTCCTCAATTGCCTCACTGTGAAAGTTGCATTTAAAAGTGTGCCCAATAGCCTCCATTGGAAGTGCATTTAGAAGTGTGCCCAATAGCCTCACTGTGAAAGTTGCATTTAGAAGTGTGCCCAATAGCCTCACAGTGAAATTTGCATTTAGAAGTGTGCCCAATAGCCTCCATTGGAAGTGCACTTAGAAGTGTGCCCAATAGCCTCCCTTGAAAGTTGCATCTAGAAGTATGCCCAAAGCCTCACTGTGAAAGTTACATCTAGAAGTTTGCCCAATAGCCTCACTGTGAAAATTACCTTTAGAAATGTGCCCAATAGACTCACTGTGAAAGTTACATCTAGAAGTGTGCCCAATAGCCTCACTGTGAAAATTACTTTTAGAAATGTGCCCAATAGCCTCACTGTGAAAATTACTTTTAGAAATGTGCCCAATAGCCTCACTGTGAAAGTTGCATTCAGAAGTGTGCCCAATACCCTGTCAGTGGAAGGCCATATTTAGAAGTGTGCTCAATAGCCTCACTGTGAAAGTTGCATTCAGAAGTGTGCCCAATACCCTGTCAGTGGAAGGCCATATTTAGAAGTGTGCTCAATAGCCTCACTGTGAAAGTTGCATTTAAAAGTGTGCCCAATAGCTTCCATTTGAAGTGCATTTAGAAGTGTGCCCAATAGCCTCACTGTGAAAGTTGCATTTAGAAGTGTGCCCAATAGCCTCACAGGGAAAGTTGCATTTAGAAGTGTGCCCAAAAGCCTGTCTGTAGAAGGCCACATTTAGAAGTGTCCTCAATAGCCTCACTGTGAAGGTTTTATTTAGAAGTGTCCTCAATAGCCTCACTGTGAAAGTTGCATTTAAAGGTGTGCCCAATAGCCTCCATTGGAAGTGCATTTAGAAGTGTGCCCAATAGCCTCACTGTGAAAGTTGCATTTAGAAGTGTGCCCAATAGCCTCACAGTGAAAGTTGCATTTAGAAGTGTGCCTAATAGCCTCCATTGGAAGTGCATTTAGAAGAGTGCCCAATAGCCTCCCTTGAAAGTTGCATCTAGAAGTATGCCCAAAGCCTCAATGTGAAAGGTACATCTAGAAGTTTGCCCAATAGCCTCACTGTGAGAATTACCTTTAGAAATGTGCCCAATAGACTCACTGTGAAAGTTGCATTTAGAAGTGTGCCCAATAGCCTTACTGTGAAAGTTGCATTTAGAAGTGTGCCCAATACCCTGTCAGTGGAAGTTGCATTTAGAAGTGTGCCCAATAGCCTCGATTGGAAGTGCATTTAGAAGTGTGCCCAATAGCCTCCCTTGAAAGTTGCATCTAGAAGTATGCCCAAAGCCTCACTGTGAAAGTTACATCTAGAGGTTTGCCCAATAGCCTCACTGTGAAAATTACCTTTAGAAATGTGCCCAATAGACTCACTGAGAAAGTTGCATTTAGAAGTGTGCTCAATAGCCTCACTGTGAAAGTTGCATTTAGAAGTGTGCCTAATAGCCTTACTGTGAAAGTTGCATTTAGAAGTGTGCCCAATTGCCTCCATTGAAAGTGCATTTAGAAGTGTGCCCAATAGCCTTACTGTGAAAGTTGCATTTAGAAGTGTCCCCAATAGCCTCACTGTGAAAGTTGCATTTAAAAATGTGCCCAATAGCCTCTATTGGAAGTGCATTTAGAAGTGTGCCCAATAGCCTCACTGTGAAAGTTGCATTTAGAAGTGTGCCCAATAGCCTCACTGTGAAAGTTGCATTTAGAAGTGCGCCCAATAGCCTCACTGTGAAAGTTGCATTTAGAAATGTGCCCAATAGCCTCACTGTGAAAGTTGCATTTAGAAGTGTGCCCAATAGCTTCCATTTGAAGTGCATTTAGAAGTGTGCCCAATAGCCTCACTGTGAAAGTTGCATTTAGAAGTGTGCCCAATAGCCTCACAGGGAAAGTTGCATTTAGAAGTGTGCCCAATAGCCTCCATTGGAAGTGCATTTAGAAGTGTGCCCAATAGCCTCCCTTGAAAGTTGCATCTAGAAGTATGCCCAAAGCCTCACTGTGAAAGTTACATCTAGAAGTTTGCCCAATAGCCTCACTGTGAAAATTACGTTTAGAAATGTGCCCAATAGACTCACTGTGAAAGTTACATTTAGAAGTGTGCCCAATAGCCTCACTGTGAAAATTACTTTGAGAAATGTGCCCAATAGCCTCACTGTGAAAGTTACATCTAGAAGTGTGCCCAATAGCCTCACTGTGAAAGTTGCATTCAGAAGTGTGCCCAATACCCTGTCAGTGGAAGGCCATATTTAGAAGTGTGCTCAATAGCCTCACTGTGAAAGTTGCATTTAGAAGTGTGCCCAATAGCCTCCATTGAAAGTGCATTTAGAAGTGTGCCCAATAGCCTTACTGTGAAAGTTGCATTTAGAAGTGTCCTCAATAGCCTCACTGTGAAAGTTGCATTTAAAAGTGTGCCCAATAGCCGCCATTGGAAGTGCATTTAGAAGTGTGCCCAATAGCCTCACTGTGAAAGTTGCATTTAGAAGTGTGCCCAATAGCCTCAATGTGAAATTTGCATTTAGAGGTGTGCCCAATAGCCTCACTGTGAAAGTTGCATTTAGAAATGTGCCCAATAGCCTCACTGTGAAAGTTGCATTTAGAAGTGTGCCCAATAGCCTGTCTGTGGAAGACCAAATTTAGAAGTGTCCTCAATAGCCTCACTGTGAAGGTTGCATTTAAAAGTGTGCCCAATAGCTTCCATTGGAAGTGCATTTAGAAGTGTGCCCACTAGCCTCCCTTGAAAGTTCCATCTAGAAGTGTGCCCAAAGCCTCACTGGGTAAGTTACATCTAGAAGTGTGCCCAATAGCCTCACTGTGAAAATTACTTTTAGAAATGTGCCCAATAGCCTCACTGTGAAATTTACATCTAGAAGTGTGCCCAATAGCCTCACTGTGAAAGTTGCATATAAAAGTGTGCCCAATAGCCTCACTGTGAAAGTTGCATTTAGAAGTGTGCCCAATAGCCTGCATTGAAAGTGCATTTAGAAGTGTGCCCAATAGCCTTACTGTAAACGTTTTATTTAGAAGTGTCCTCAATAGCCTCACTGTGAAAGTTGCATTTAACAGTGTGCCCAATAGCCTCCATTGGAAGTGCATTTAGAAGTGTGCCCAATAGCCTCACTGTGGAAGGCCACATTTAGAAGTGTCCTCGATAGCCGCACTGTGAAAGTTGCATTTAAACGTGTGCCCAAAGCCTCCATTGGAAGTGCATTTAGAAGTGTGCCCAATAGCCTCCCTTGAAAGTTGCATCTAGAAGTATGCCCAAAGCCTCACTCTGAAAGTTACATCTAGAAGTGTGCCCAATAGCCTCACTGTGAAAATTACCTTTAGAAATGTGCCCAATAGCCTTATTGTGAAAGTTACATCTACAAGTGTGCCCAATAGCCTTACTGTGAAAATTACTTTTAGAAATGTGCCCATTAGCCTCACTGTGAAAGTTGCATTTAGAAGTGTGCCCAATAGCCTTACTATGAAAGTTACATCTAGAAGTGTGCCCACTAGCCTCACTGTGAAAATTACTTTTAAAAATGTGCCCAATATCCTCACTGTGAAAGTTACATATAGAAGTGTGCCCAATAGCCTCACTGTAAAGTTGCATTTAGAAGTGTGCCCAATACCCTGTCAGTGGAAGGCCACATTTAGAAGTGTGCTCAATAGCCTCACTGTGAAAGTTGCATTTAGAAGTGTGCCTAATAGCCTTATTGTGAAAGTTGCATTCAGAAGTGTGCCCAATAGCCTCCATTGAAAGTGCATTTAGAAGTGTGCCCAATAGCCTTACTGTGAAAGTTGCATTTAGAAGTGTCCCCAATAGCCTCACTGTGAAAGTTGCATTTAAAAGTGTGCCCAATAGCCTCCATTGGAAGTGCATTTAGAAGTGTGCCCAATAGCCTCACTGTGAAAGTTCCATTTAGAAGTGTGCCCAATAGCCTCACTGTGAAAATTACCTTTAGAAATGTGCCCAATAGACTCACTGAGAAAGTTGCATTTAGAAGTGTGCTCAATAGCCTCACTGTGAAAGTTGCATTTAGAAGTGTGCCTAATAGCCTTACTGTGAAAGTTGCATTTAGAAGTGTGCCCAATTGCCTCCATTGAAAGTGCATTTAGAAGTGTGCCCAATAGCCTTACTGTGAAAGTTGCATTTAGAAGTGTCCCCAATAGCCTCACTGTGAAAGTTGCATTTAGAAGTGTGCCTAATAGCCTTATTGTGAAAGTTGCATTCAGAAGTGTGCCCAATAGCCTCCATTGAAAGTGCATTTAGAAGTGTGCCCAATAGCCTTACTGTGAAAGTTGCATTTAGAAGTGTCCCCAATAGCCTCACTGTGAAAGTTGCATTTAAAAGTGTGCCCAATAGCCTCCATTGGAAGTGCATTTAGAAGTGTGCCCAATAGCCTCACTGTGAAAGTTCCATTTAGAAGTTTGCCCAATAGCCTCACTGTGAAAGTTGCATTTAGAAGTGTGCCCAATAGCCTCACTGTGAAAGTTGCATTTAGAAATGTGCCTAATAGCCTCCATTGGAAGTGCATTTAGAAGAGTGCCCAATAGCCTCCCTTGAAAGTTGCATCTAGAAGTATGCCCAAAGCCTCAATGTGAAAGTTACATCTAGAAGTTTGCCCAATAGCCTCACTGTGAGAATTACCTTTAGAAATGTGCCCAATAGACTCACTGTGAAAGTTGCATTTAGAAGTGTGCCCAATAGCCTTACTGTGAAAGTTGCATTTAGAAGTGTGCCCAATACCCTGTCAGTGGAAGTTGCATTTAGAAGTGTGCCCAATAGCCTTGATTGGAAGTGCATTTAGAAGTGTGCCCAATAGCCTCCCTTGAAAGTTGCATCTAGAAGTATGCCCAAAGCCTCACTGTGAAAGTTACATCTAGAAGTTTGCCCAATAGCCTCACTGTGAAAATTACCTTTAGAAATGTGCCCAATAGACTCACTGAGAAAGTTGCATTTAGAAGTGTGCTCAATAGCCTCACTGTGAAAGTTGCATTTAGAAGTGTGCCTAATAGCCTTACTGTGAAAGTTGCATTTAGAAGTGTGCCCAATTGCCTCCATTGAAAGTGCATTTAGAAGTGTGCCCAATAGCCTTACTGTGAAAGTTGCATTTAGAAGTGTCCCCAATAGCCTCACTGTGAAAGTTGCATTTAAAAATGTGCCCAATAGCCTCTATTGGAAGTGCATTTAGAAGTGTGCCCAATAGCCTCACTGTGAAAGTTGCATTTAGAAGTGTGCCCAATAGCCTCACTGTGAAAGTTGCATTTAGAAGTGCGCCCAATAGCCTCACTGTGAAAGTTGCATTTAGAAATGTGCCCAATAGCCTCACTGTGAAAGTTGCATTTAGAAGTGTGCCCAATAGCTTCCATTTGAAGTGCATTTAGAAGTGTGCCCAATAGCCTCACTGTGAAAGTTGCATTTAGAAGTGTGCCCAATAGCCTCACAGGGAAAGTTGCATTTAGAAGTGTGCCCAATAGCCTCCATTGGAAGTGCATTTAGAAGTGTGCCCAATAGCCTCCCTTGAAAGTTGCATCTAGAAGTATGCCCAAAGCCTCACTGTGAAAGTTACATCTAGAAGTTTGCCCAATAGCCTCACTGTGAAAATTACGTTTAGAAATGTGCCCAATAGACTCACTGTGAAAGTTGCATTTATAGGTGTGCCCAATAGCCTTACTGTGAAAGTTACATTTAGAAGTGTGCCCAATAGCCTCACTGTGAAAATTACTTTGAGAAATGTGCCCAATAGCCTCACTGTGAAAGTTACATCTAGAAGTGTGCCCAATAGCCTCACTGTGAAAGTTGCATTCAGAAGTGTGCCCAATACCCTGTCAGTGGAAGGCCATATTTAGAAGTGTGCTCAATAGCCTCACTTTGAAAGTTGCATTTAGAAGTGTGCCCAATAGCCTCCATTGAAAGTGCATTTAGAAGTGTGCCCAATAGCCTTACTGTGAAAGTTGCATTTAGAAGTGTCCTCAATAGCCTAACTGTGAAAGTTGCATTTAAAAGTGTGCCCAATAGCCGCCATTGGAAGTGCATTTAGAAGTGTGCCCAATAGCCTCACTGTGAAAGTTGCATTTAGAAGTGTGCCCAATAGCCTCAATGTGAAAGTTGCATTTAGAGGTGTGCCCAATAGCCTCACTGTGAAAGTTGCATTTAGAAATGTGCCCAATAGCCTCACTGTGAAAGTTGCATTTAGAAGTGTGCCCAATAGCCTGTCTGTGGAAGACCAAATTTAGAAGTGTCCTCAATAGCCTCACTGTGAAGGTTGCATTTAAAAGTGTGCCCAATAGCTTCCATTGGAAGTGCACTTAGAAGTGTGCCCACTAGCCTCCCTTGAAAGTTCCATCTAGAAGTGTGCCCAAAGCCTCACTGGGTAAGTTACATCTAGAAGTGTGCCCAATAGCCTCACTGTGAAAATTACTTTTAGAAATGTGCCCAATAGCCTCACTGAAATTTACATCTAGAAGTGTGCCCAATAGCCTCACTGTGAAAGTTGCATATAAAAGTGTGCCCAATAGCCTCACTGTGAAAGTTGCATTTAGAAGTGTGCCCAATAGCCTTACTGTGAAAGTTGCATTTAGAAGTGTGCCCAATACCCTGTCAGTGGAAGTTGCATTTAGAAGTGTGCCCAATAGCCTTGATTGGAAGTGCATTTAGAAGTGTGCCCAATAGCCTCCCTTGAAAGTTGCATCTAGAAGTATGCCCAAAGCCTCACTGTGAAAGTTACATCTAGAAGTTTGCCCAATAGCCTCACTGTGAAAATTACCTTTAGAAATGTGCCCAATAGACTCACTGAGAAAGTTGCATTTAGAAGTGTGCTCAATAGCCTCACTGTGAAAGTTGCATTTAGAAGTGTGCCTAATAGCCTTACTGTGAAAGTTGCATTTAGAAGTGTGCCCAATTGCCTCCATTGAAAGTGCATTTAGAAGTGTGCCCAATAGCCTTACTGTGAAAGTTGCATTTAGAAGTGTCCCCAATAGCCTCACTGTGAAAGTTGCATTTAAAAATGTGCCCAATAGCCTCTATTGGAAGTGCATTTAGAAGTGTGCCCAATAGCCTCACTGTGAAAGTTGCATTTAGAAGTGTGCCCAATAGCCTCACTGTGAAAGTTGCATTTAGAAGTGCGCCCAATAGCCTCACTGTGAAAGTTGCATTTAGAAATGTGCCCAATAGCCTCACTGTGAAAGTTGCATTTAGAAGTGTGCCCAATAGCTTCCATTTGAAGTGCATTTAGAAGTGTGCCCAATAGCCTCACTGTGAAAGTTGCATTTAGAAGTGTGCCCAATAGCCTCACAGGGAAAGTTGCATTTAGAAGTGTGCCCAATAGCCTCCATTGGAAGTGCATTTAGAAGTGTGCCCAATAGCCTCCCTTGAAAGTTGCATCTAGAAGTATGCCCAAAGCCTCACTGTGAAAGTTACATCTAGAAGTTTGCCCAATAGCCTCACTGTGAAAATTACGTTTAGAAATGTGCCCAATAGACTCACTGTGAAAGTTGCATTTATAGGTGTGCCCAATAGTCTTACTGTGAAAGTTACATTTAGAAGTGTGCCCAATAGCCTCACTGTGAAAATTACTTTGAGAAATGTGCCCAATAGCCTCACTGTGAAAGTTACATCTAGAAGTGTGCCCAATAGCCTCACTGTGAAAGTTGCATTCAGAAGTGTGCCCAATACCCTGTCAGTGGAAGGCCATATTTAGAAGTGTGCTCAATAGCCTCACTTTGAAAGTTGCATTTAGAAGTGTGCCCAATAGCCTCCATTGAAAGTGCATTTAGAAGTGTGCCCAATAGCCTTACTGTGAAAGTTGCATTTAGAAGTGTCCTCAATAGCCTAACTGTGAAAGTTGCATTTAAAAGTGTGCCCAATAGCCGCCATTGGAAGTGCATTTAGAAGTGTGCCCAATAGCCTCACTGTGAAAGTTGCATTTAGAAGTGTGCCCAATAGCCTCAATGTGAAAGTTGCATTTAGAGGTGTGCCCAATAGCCTCACTGTGAAAGTTGCATTTAGAAATGTGCCCAATAGCCTCACTGTGAAAGTTGCATTTAGAAGTGTGCCCAATAGCCTGTCTGTGGAAGACCAAATTTAGAAGTGTCCTCAATAGCCTCACTGTGAAGGTTGCATTTAAAAGTGTGCCCAATAGCTTCCATTGGAAGTGCACTTAGAAGTGTGCCCACTAGCCTCCCTTGAAAGTTCCATCTAGAAGTGTGCCCAAAGCCTCACTGGGTAAGTTACATCTAGAAGTGTGCCCAATAGCCTCACTGTGAAAATTACTTTTAGAAATGTGCCCAATAGCCTCACTGTGAAATTTACATCTAGAAGTGTGCCCAATAGCCTCACTGTGAAAGTTGCATATAAAAGTGTGCCCAATAGCCTCACTGTGAAAGTTGCATTTAGAAGTGTGCCCAATAGCCTGCATTGAAAGTGCATTTAGAAGTGTGCCCAATAGCCTTACTGTAAACGTTTTATTTAGAAGTGTCCTCAATAGCCTCACTGTGAAAGTTGCATTTAACAGTGTGCCCAATAGCCTCCATTGGAAGTGCATTTAGAAGTGTGCCCAATAGCCTCACTGTGGAAGGCCACATTTAGAAGTGTCCTCGATAGCCGCACTGTGAAAGTTGCATTTAAACGTGTGCCCAAAGCCTCCATTGGGAGTGCATTTAGAAGTGTGCCCAATAGCCTCCCTTGAAAGTTGCATCTAGAAGTATGCCCAAAGCCTCACTCTGAAAGTTACATCTAGAAGTGTGCCTAATAGCCTCACTGTGAAAATTACCTTTAGAAATGTGCCCAATAGCCTTATTGTGAAAGTTACATCTACAAGTGTGCCCAATAGCCTTACTGTGAAAATTACTTTTAGAAATGTGCCCATTAGCCTCACTGTGAAAGTTGCATTTAGAAGTGTGCCCAATAGCCTTACTATGAAAGTTACATCTAGAAGTGTGCCCACTAGCCTCACTGTGAAAATTACTTTTAAAAATGTGCCCAATATCCTCACTGTGAAAGTTACATATAGAAGTGTGCCCAATAGCCTCACTGTAAAGTTGCATTTAGAAGTGTGCCCAATACCCTGTCAGTGGAAGGCCACATTTAGAAGTGTGCTCAATAGCCTCACTGTGAAAGTTGCATTTAGAAGTGTGCCTAATAGCCTTATTGTGAATGTTGCATTCAGAAGTGTGCCCAATAGCCTCCATTGAAAGTGCATTTAGAAGTGTGCCCAATAGCCTTACTGTGAAAGTTGAATTTAGAAGTGTCCCCAATAGCCTCACTGTGAAAGTTGCATTTAAAAGTGTGCCCAATAGCCTCCATTGGAAGTGCATTTAGAAGTGTGCCCAATAGCCTCACTGTGAAAGTTCCATTTAGAAGTGTGCCCAATAGCCTCACTGTGAAAGTTGCATTTAGAAGTGTGCCCAATAGCCTCACTGTGAAAGTTGCATTTAGAAATGTGCCCAATAGCCTCACTGTGAAAGTTGCATTTAGAAGTGTGCCAATAGCCTGTCTGTGGAAGGCCACATTTAGAAGTGTCCTCAATAGCCTCACTGTCAAAGTTGCATTTAAAGGTGTGCCGAATAGCTTCCATTTGAAGTGCATTTAGAAGTGTGCCCAATAGCCTCACTGTGAAAGTTGCATTTAGAAGTGTGCCCAATAGCCTCACAATGAAAGTTGCATTTAGAAGTGTGCCCAAAAGCCTGTCTGTGGAAGGCCACATTTAGAAGTGTCCTCGATAGCCGCACTGTGAAAGTTGTATTTAAATGTGTGCCCAATAGCCTCCATTGGAAGTGCATTTAGAAGTGTGCCCAATAGCCACCCTTGAAAGTTGCATCTAGAAGTATGCCCAAAGCCTCACTCTGAAAGTTACATCTAGAAGTGTGCCCAATAGCCTCACTGTGAAAATTACCTTTAGAAATGTGCCCAATAGCCTCATTGTGAAAGTTACATCTAGAAGTGTGCCCAATAGCCTTACTGTGAAAATTACTTTTAGAAATGTGCCCAATAGCCTCACTGTGAAAGTTGCATTTAGAAGTGTGCCCAATAGCCTTACCATGAAAGTTACATCTAGAAGTGTGCCCACTAGCCTCACTGTGAAAATTACTTTTTAAAATGTGCCCAATATCCTCACTGTGAAAGTTACATCTAGAAGTGTGCCCAATAGCCTCACTGTGAAAGTTGCATTTAGAAGTGTGCCCAATACCCTGTCAGTGGAAGGCCACATTTAGAAGTGTGCTCAATAGCCTCACTGTGAAAGTTGCATTTAGAAGTGTGCCTAATAGCCTTGCTGTGAAAGTTGCATTTAGAAGTGTGCCCAATAGCCTCCATTGAAAGTGCATTTAGAAGTGTGCCCAATAGCCTTACTGTGAAAGTTGCATTTAGAAGTGTCCCCAATAGCCTCACTGTAAAAGTTGCATTTAAAAGTGTGCCCAATAGCCTCCATTGGAAGTGCATTTAGAAGTGTGCCCAATAGCCTCACTGTGAAAGTTGCATTTAGAAGTGTGCCCAATAGCCTCACTGTGAAAGTTGCATTTAGAAGTGTGCCCAATAGCCTCACTGTGAAAGTTGCATTTAGAAATGTGCCCAATAGCCTCACTGTGAAAGTTGCATTTAGAAGTGTGTCAATAGCCTGTCTGTGGAAGGCCACATTTAGAAGTGTCCTCAATAGCCTCACTGTCAAAGTTGCATTTAAAGGTGTGCCCAATAGCTTCCATTTGAAGTGCATTTAGAAGTGTGCCCAATAGCCTCACTGTGAAAGTTGCATTTAGAAGTGTGCCCAATAGCCTCACAGGGAAAGTTGCATTTAGAAGTGTGCCCAAAAGCCTGTCTGTGGAAGGCCACATTTAGAAGTGTCCTCAATAGCCTCACTGTGAAGGTTTTATTTAGAAGTGTCCTCAATTGCCTCACTGTGAAAGTTGCATTTAAAAGTGTGCCCAATAGCCTCCATTGGAAGTGCACTTAGAAGTGTGCCCAATAGCCTCCCTTGAAAGTTGCATCTAGAAGTATGCCCAAAGCCTCACTGTGAAAGTTACATCTAGAAGTTTGCCCAATAGCCTCACTGTGAAAATTACCTTTAGAAATGTGCCCAATAGACTCACTGTGAAAGTTACATCTAGAAGTGTGCCCAATAGCCTCACTGTGAACATTACTTTTACAAATGTGCCCAATAGCCTCACTGTGAAAATTACTTTTAGAAATGTGCCCAATAGCCTCACTGTGAAAGTTACATCTAGAAGTGTGCCCAATAGCCTCACTGTGAAAGTTGCATTCAGAAGTGTGCCCAATACCCTGTCAGTGGAAGGCCATATTTAGAAGTGTGCTCAATAGCCTCACAGGGAAAGTTGCATTTAGAAGTGTGCCCAAAAGAGTGTCTGTGGAAGGCCACATTTAGAAGTGTCCTCAATAGCCTCACTGTGAAGGTTTTATTTAGAAGTGTCCTCAATTGCCTCACTTTGAAAGTTGCATTTAAAAGTGTGCCCAATAGCCTCCATTGGAAGTGCATTTAGAAGTGTGCCCAATAGCCTCACTGTGAAAGTTGCATTTAGAAGTGTGCCCAATAGCCTCACAGGGAAAGTTGCATTTAGAAGTGTGCCCAAAAGCCTGTCTGTGGAAGGCCACATTTAGAAGTGTCCTCAATAGCCTCACTGTGAAGGTTTTATTTAGAAGTGTCCTCAATTGCCTCACTGTGAAAGTTGCATTTAAAAGTGTGCCCAATAGCCTCCATTGGAAGTGCATTTAGAAGTGTGCCCAATAGCCTCACTGTGAAAGTTGCATTTAGAAGTGTGCCCAATAGCCTCACAGTGAAATTTGCATTTAGATGTGTGCCCAATAGCCTCCATTGGAAGTGCACTTAGAAGTGTGCCCAATAGCCTCCCTTGAAAGTTGCATCTAGAAGTATGCCCAAAGCCTCACTGTGAAAGTTACATCTAGAAGTTTGCCCAATAGCCTCACTGTGAAAATTACCTTTAGAAATGTGCCCAATAGACTCACTGTGAAAGTTACATCTAGAAGTGTGCCCAATAGCCTCACTGTGAAAATTACTTTTAGAAATGTGCCCAATAGCCTCACTGTGAAAATTACTTTTAGAAATGTGCCCAATAGCCTCACTGTGAAAGTTACATCTAGAAGTGTGCCCAATAGCCTCACTGTGAAAGTTGCATTCAGAAGTGTGCCCAATACCCTGTCAGTGGAAGGCCATATTTAGAAGTGTGCTCAATAGCCTCACTGTGAAAGTTGCATTCAGAAGTGTGCCCAATACCCTGTCAGTGGAAGGCCATATTTAGAAGTGTGCTCAATAGCCTCACTGTGAAAGTTGCATTTAAAAGTGTGCCCAATAGCTTCCATTTGAAGTGCATTTAGAAGTGTGCCCAATAGCCTCACTGTGAAAGTTGCATATAGAAGTGTGCCCAATAGCCTCACAGGGAAAGTTGCATTTAGAAGTGTGCCCAAAAGCCTGTCTGTAGAAGGCCACATTTAGAAGTGTCCTCAATAGCCTCACTGTGAAGGTTTTATTTAGAAGTGTCCTCAATAGCCTCACTGTGAAAGTTGCATTTAAAGGTGTGCCCAATAGCCTCCATTGGAAGTGCATTTAGAAGTGTGCCCAATAGCCTCACTGTGAAAGTTGCATTTAGAAGTGTGCCCAATAGCCTCACAGTGAAAGTTGCATTTAGAAGTGTGCCTAATAGCCTCCATTGGAAGTGCATTTAGAAGAGTGCCCAATAGCCTCCCTTGAAAGTTGCATCTAGAAGTATGCCCAAAGCCTCAATGTGAAAGTTACATCTAGAAGTTTGCCCAATAGCCTCACTGTGAGAATTACCTTTAGAAATGTGCCCAATAGACTCACTGTGAAAGTTGCATTTAGAAGTGTGCCCAATAGCCTTACTGTGAAAGTTGCATTTAGAAGTGTGCCCAATACCCTGTCAGTGGAAGTTGCATTTAGAAGTGTGCCCAATAGCCTCGATTGGAAGTGCATTTAGAAGTGTGCCCAATAGCCTCCCTTGAAAGTTGCATCTAGAAGTATGCCCAAAGCCTCACTGTGAAAGTTACATCTAGAAGTTTGCCCAATAGCCTCACTGTGAAAATTACCTTTAGAAATGTGCCCAATAGACTCACTGAGAAAGTTGCATTTAGAAGTGTGCTCAATAGCCTCACTGTGAAAGTTGCATTTAGAAGTGTGCCTAATAGCCTTACTGTGAAAGTTGCATTTAGAAGTGTGCCCAATTGCCTCCATTGAAAGTGCATTTAGAAGTGTGCCCAATAGCCTTACTGTGAAAGTTGCATTTAGAAGTGTCCCCAATAGCCTCACTGTGAAAGTTGCATTTAAAAATGTGCCCAATAGCCTCTATTGGAAGTGCATTTAGAAGTGTGCCCAATAGCCTCACTGTGAAAGTTGCATTTAGAAGTGTGCCCAATAGCCTCACTGTGAAAGTTGCATTTAGAAGTGCGCCCAATAGCCTCACTGTGAAAGTTGCATTTAGAAATGTGCCCAAAAGCCTGTCTGTAGAAGGCCACATTTAGAAGTGTCCTCAATAGCCTCACTGTGAAGGTTTTATTTAGAAGTGTCCTCAATAGCCTCACTGTGAAAGTTGCATTTAAAGGTGTGCCCAATAGCCTCCATTGGAAGTGCATTTAGAAGTGTGCCCAATAGCCTCACTGTGAAAGTTGCATTTAGAAGTGTGCCCAATAGCCTCACAGTGAAAGTTGCATTTAGAAGTGTGCCTAATAGCCTCCATTGGAAGTGCATTTAGAAGAGTGCCCAATAGCCTCCCTTGAAAGTTGCATCTAGAAGTATGCCCAAAGCCTCAATGTGAAAGTTACATCTAGAAGTTTGCCCAATAGCCTCACTGTGAGAATTACCTTTAGAAATGTGCCCAATAGACTCACTGTGAAAGTTGCATTTAGAAGTGTGCCCAATAGCCTTACTGTGAAAGTTGCATTTAGAAGTGTGCCCAATACCCTGTCAGTGGAAGTTGCATTTAGAAGTGTGCCCAATAGCCTCGATTGGAAGTGCATTTAGAAGTGTGCCCAATAGCCTCCCTTGAAAGTTGCATCTAGAAGTATGCCCAAAGCCTCACTGTGAAAGTTACATCTAGAAGTTTGCCCAATAGCCTCACTGTGAAAATTACCTTTAGAAATGTGCCCAATAGACTCACTGAGAAAGTTGCATTTAGAAGTGTGCTCAATAGCCTCACTGTGAAAGTTGCATTTAGAAGTGTGCCTAATAGCCTTACTGTGAAAGTTGCATTTAGAAGTGTGCCCAATTGCCTCCATTGAAAGTGCATTTAGAAGTGTGCCCAATAGCCTTACTGTGAAAGTTGCATTTAGAAGTGTCCCCAATAGCCTCACTGTGAAAGTTGCATTTAAAAATGTGCCCAATAGCCTCTATTGGAAGTGCATTTAGAAGTGTGCCCAATAGCCTCACTGTGAAAGTTGCATTTAGAAGTGTGCCCAATAGCCTCACTGTGAAAGTTGCATTTAGAAGTGCGCCCAATAGCCTCACTGTGAAAGTTGCATTTAGAAATGTGCCCAATAGCCTCACTGTGAAAGTTGCATTTAGAAGTGTGCCCAATAGCTTCCATTTGAAGTGCATTTAGAAGTGTGCCCAATAGCCTCACTGTGAAAGTTGCATTTAGAAGTGTGCCCAATAGCCTCACAGGGAAAGTTGCATTTAGAAGTGTGCCCAATAGCCTCCATTGGAAGTGCATTTAGAAGTGTGCCCAATAGCCTCCCTTGAAAGTTGCATCTAGAAGTATGCCCAAAGCCTCACTGTGAAAGTTACATCTAGAAGTTTGCCCAATAGCCTCACTGTGAAAATTACTTTGAGAAATGTGCCCAATAGCCTCACTGTGAAAGTTACATCTAGAAGTGTGCCCAATAGCCTCACTGTGAAAGTTGCATTCAGAAGTGTGCCCAATACCCTGTCAGTGGAAGGCCATATTTAGAAGTGTGCTCAATAGCCTCACTGTGAAAGTTGCATTTAGAAGTGTGCCCAATAGCCTCCATTGAAAGTGCATTTAGAAGTGTGCCCAATAGCCTTACTGTGAAAGTTGCATTTAGAAGTGTCCTCAATAGCCTCACTGTGAAAGTTGCATTTAAAAGTGTGCCCAATAGCCGCCATTGGAAGTGCATTTAGAAGTGTGCCCAATAGCCTCACTGTGAAAGTTGCATTTAGAGGTGTGCCCAATAGCCTCACTGTGAAAGTTGCATTTAGAAATGTGCCCAATAGCCTCACTGTGAAAGTTGCATTTAGAAGTGTGCCCAATAGCCTGTCTGTGGAAGACCAAATTTAGAAGTGTCCTCAATAGCCTCACTGTGAAGGTTGCATTTAAAAGTGTGCCCAATAGCTTCCATTGGAAGTGCATTTAGAAGTGTGCCCACTAGCCTCCCTTGAAAGTTCCATCTAGAAGTGTGCCCAAAGCCTCACTGGGTAAGTTACATCTAGAAGTGTGCCCAATAGCCTCACTGTGAAAATTACTTTTAGAAATGTGCCCAATAGCCTCACTGTGAAATTTACATCTAGAAGTGTGCCCAATAGCCTCACTGTGAAAGTTGCATATAAAAGTGTGCCCAATAGCCTCACTGTGAAAGTTGCATTTAGAAGTGTGCCCAATAGCCTGCATTGAAAGTGCATTTAGAAGTGTGCCCAATAGCCTTACTGTAAACGTTTTATTTAGAAGTGTCCTCAATAGCCTCACTGTGAAAGTTGCATTTAACAGTGTGCCCAATAGCCTCCATTGGAAGTGCATTTAGAAGTGTGCCCAATAGCCTCACTGTGGAAGGCCACATTTAGAAGTGTCCTCGATAGCCGCACTGTGAAAGTTGCATTTAAACGTGTGCCCAAAGCCTCCATTGGAAGTGCATTTAGAAGTGTGCCCAATAGCCTCCCTTGAAAGTTGCATCTAGAAGTATGCCCAAAGCCTCACTCTGAAAGTTACATCTAGAAGTGTGCCCAATAGCCTCACTGTGAAAATTACCTTTAGAAATGTGCCCAATAGCCTTATTGTGAAAGTTACATCTACAAGTGTGCCCAATAGCCTTACTGTGAAAATTACTTTTAGAAATGTGCCCATTAGCCTCACTGTGAAAGTTGCATTTAGAAGTGTGCCCAATAGCCTTACTATGAAAGTTACATCTAGAAGTGTGCCCACTAGCCTCACTGTGAAAATTACTTTTAAAAATGTGCCCAATATCCTCACTGTGAAAGTTACATATAGAAGTGTGCCCAATAGCCTCACTGTAAAGTTGCATTTAGAAGTGTGCCCAATACCCTGTCAGTGGAAGGCCACATTTAGAAGTGTGCTCAATAGCCTCACTGTGAAAGTTGCATTTAGAAGTGTGCCTAATAGCCTTATTGTGAAAGTTGCATTCAGAAGTGTGCCCAATAGCCTCCATTGAAAGTGCATTTAGAAGTGTGCCCAATAGCCTTACTGTGAAAGTTGCATTTAGAAGTGTCCCCAATAGCCTCACTGTGAAAGTTGCATTTAAAAGTGTGCCCAATAGCCTCCATTGGAAGTGCATTTAGAAGTGTGCCCAATAGCCTCACTGTGAAAGTTCCATTTAGAAGTGTGCCCAATAGCCTCACTGTGAAAATTACCTTTAGAAATGTGCCCAATAGACTCACTGAGAAAGTTGCATTTAGAAGTGTGCTCAATAGCCTCACTGTGAAAGTTGCATTTAGAAGTGTGCCTAATAGCCTTACTGTGAAAGTTGCATTTAGAAGTGTGCCCAATTGCCTCCATTGAAAGTGCATTTAGAAGTGTGCCCAATAGCCTTACTGTGAAAGTTGCATTTAGAAGTGTCCCCAATAGCCTCACTGTGAAAGTTGCATTTAAAAATGTGCCCAATAGCCTCTATTGGAAGTGCATTTAGAAGTGTGCCCAATAGCCTCACTGTGAAAGTTGCATTTAGAAGTGTGCCCAATAGCCTCACTGTGAAAGTTGCATTTAGAAGTGCGCCCAATAGCCTCACTGTGAAAGTTGCATTTAGAAATGTGCCCAATAGCCTCACTGTGAAAGTTGCATTTAGAAGTGTGCCCAATAGCTTCCATTTGAAGTGCATTTAGAAGTGTGCCCAATAGCCTCACTGTGAAAGTTGCATTTAGAAGTGTGCCCAATAGCCTCACAGGGAAAGTTGCATTTAGAAGTGTGCCCAATAGCCTCCATTGGAAGTGCATTTAGAAGTGTGCCCAATAGCCTCCCTTGAAAGTTGCATCTAGAAGTATGCCCAAAGCCTCACTGTGAAAGTTACATCTGGAAGTTTACCCAATAGCCTCACTGTGAAAATTACGTTTAGAAATGTGCCCAATAGACTCACTGTGAAAGTTACATTTAGAAGTGTGCCCAATAGCCTCACTGTGAAAATTACTTTGAGAAATGTGCCCAATAGCCTCACTGTGAAAGTTACATCTAGAAGTGTGCCCAATAGCCTCACTGTGAAAGTTGCATTCAGAAGTGTGCCCAATACCCTGTCAGTGGAAGGCCATATTTAGAAGTGTGCTCAATAGCCTCACTGTGAAAGTTGCATTTAGAAGTGTGCCCAATAGCCTCCATTGAAAGTGCATTTAGAAGTGTGCCCAATAGCCTTACTGTGAAAGTTGCATTTAGAAGTGTCCTCAATAGCCTCACTGTGAAAGTTGCATTTAAAAGTGTGCCCAATAGCCGCCATTGGAAGTGCATTTAGAAGTGTGCCCAATAGCCTCACTGTGAAAGTTGCATTTAGAAGTGTGCCCAATAGCCTCAATGTGAAAGTTGCATTTAGAGGTGTGCCCAATAGCCTCACTGTGAAAGTTGCATTTAGAAATGTGCCCAATAGCCTCACTGTGAAAGTTGCATTTAGAAGTGTGCCCAATAGCCTGTCTGTGGAAGACCAAATTTAGAAGTGTCCTCAATAGCCTCACTGTGAAGGTTGCATTTAAAAGTGTGCCCAATAGCTTCCATTGGAAGTGCATTTAGAAGTGTGCCCACTAGCCTCCCTTGAAAGTTCCATCTAGAAGTGTGCCCAAAGCCTCACTGGGTAAGTTACATCTAGAAGTGTGCCCAATAGCCTCACTGTGAAAATTACTTTTAGAAATGTGCCCAATAGCCTCACTGTGAAATTTACATCTAGAAGTGTGCCCAATAGCCTCACTGTGAAAGTTGCATATAAAAGTGTGCCCAATAGCCTCACTGTGAAAGTTGCATTTAGAAGTGTGCCCAATAGCCTGCATTGAAAGTGCATTTAGAAGTGTGCCCAATAGCCTTACTGTAAACGTTTTATTTAGAAGTGTCCTCAATAGCCTCACTGTGAAAGTTGCATTTAACAGTGTGCCCAATAGCCTCCATTGGAAGTGCATTTAGAAGTGTGCCCAATAGCCTCACTGTGGAAGGCCACATTTAGAAGTGTCCTCGATAGCCGCACTGTGAAAGTTGCATTTAAACGTGTGCCCAAAGCCTCCATTGGAAGTGCATTTAGAAGTGTGCCCAATAGCCTCCCTTGAAAGTTGCATCTAGAAGTATGCCCAAAGCCTCACTCTGAAAGTTACATCTAGAAGTGTGCCCAATAGCCTCACTGTGAAAATTACCTTTAGAAATGTGCCCAATAGCCTTATTGTGAAAGTTACATCTACAAGTGTGCCCAATAGCCTTACTGTGAAAATTACTTTTAGAAATGTGCCCATTAGCCTCACTGTGAAAGTTGCATTTAGAAGTGTGCCCAATAGCCTTACTATGAAAGTTACATCTAGAAGTGTGCCCACTAGCCTCACTGTGAAAATTACTTTTAAAAATGTGCCCAATATCCTCACTGTGAAAGTTACATATAGAAGTGTGCCCAATAGCCTCACTGTAAAGTTGCATTTAGAAGTGTGCCCAATACCCTGTCAGTGGAAGGCCACATTTAGAAGTGTGCTCAATAGCCTCACTGTGAAAGTTGCATTTAGAAGTGTGCCTAATAGCCTTATTGTGAAAGTTGCATTCAGAAGTGTGCCCAATAGCCTCCATTGAAAGTGCATTTAGAAGTGTGCCCAATAGCCTTACTGTGAAAGTTGCATTTAGAAGTGTCCCCAATAGCCTCACTGTGAAAGTTGCATTTAAAAGTGTGCCCAATAGCCTCCATTGGAAGTGCATTTAGAAGTGTGCCCAATAGCCTCACTGTGAAAGTTCCATTTAGAAGTGTGCCCAATAGCCTCACTGTGAAAATTACCTTTAGAAATGTGCCCAATAGACTCACTGAGAAAGTTGCATTTAGAAGTGTGCTCAATAGCCTCACTGTGAAAGTTGCATTTAGAAGTGTGCCTAATAGCCTTACTGTGAAAGTTGCATTTAGAAGTGTGCCCAATTGCCTCCATTGAAAGTGCATTTAGAAGCGTGCCCAATAGCCTTACTGTGAAAGTTGCATTTAGAAGTGTCCCCAATAGCCTCACTGTGAAAGTTGCATTTAAAAATGTGCCCAATAGCCTCTATTGGAAGTGCATTTAGAAGTGTGCCCAATAGCCTCACTGTGAAAGTTGCATTTAGAAGTGTGCCCAATAGCCTCACTGTGAAAGTTGCATTTAGAAGTGCGCCCAATAGCCTCACTGTGAAAGTTGCATTTAGAAATGTGCCCAATAGCCTCACTGTGAAAGTTGCATTTAGAAGTGTGCCCAATAGCTTCCATTTGAAGTGCATTTAGAAGTGTGCCCAATAGCCTCACTGTGAAAGTTGCATTTAGAAGTGTGCCCAATAGCCTCACAGGGAAAGTTGCATTTAGAAGTGTGCCCAATAGCCTCCATTGGAAGTGCATTTAGAAGTGTGCCCAATAGCCTCCCTTGAAAGTTGCATCTAGAAGTATGCCCAAAGCCTCACTGTGAAAGTTACATCTAGAAGTTTGCCCAATAGCCTCACTGTGAAAATTACGTTTAGAAATGTGCCCAATAGACTCACTGTGAAAGTTACATTTAGAAGTGTGCCCAATAGCCTCACTGTGAAAATTACTTTGAGAAATGTGCCCAATAGCCTCACTGTGAAAGTTACATCTAGAAGTGTGCCCAATAGCCTCACTGTGAAAGTTGCATTCAGAAGTGTGCCCAATACCCTGTCAGTGGAAGGCCATATTTAGAAGTGTGCTCAATAGCCTCACTGTGAAAGTTGCATTTAGAAGTGTGCCCAATAGCCTCCATTGAAAGTGCATTTAGAAGTGTGCCCAATAGCCTTACTGTGAAAGTTGCATTTAGAAGTGTCCTCAATAGCCTCACTGTGAAAGTTGCATTTAAAAGTGTGCCCAATAGGCGCCATTGGAAGTGCATTTAGAAGTGTGCCCAATAGCCTCACTGTGAAAGTTGCATTTAGAAGTGTGCCCAATAGCCTCAATGTGAAAGTTGCATTTAGAGGTGTGCCCAATAGCCTCACTGTGAAAGTTGCATTTAGAAATGTGCCCAATAGCCTCACTGTGAAAGTTGCATTTAGAAGTGTGCCCAATAGCCTGTCTGTGGAAGACCAAATTTAGAAGTGTCCTCAATAGCCTCACTGTGAAGGTTGCATTTAAAAGTGTGCCCAATAGCTTCCATTGGAAGTGCATTTAGAAGTGTGCCCACTAGCCTCCCTTGAAAGTTCCATCTAGAAGTGTGCCCAAAGCCTCACTGGGTAAGTTACATCTAGAAGTGTGCCCAATAGCCTCACTGTGAAAATTACTTTTAGAAATGTGCCCAATAGCCTCACTGTGAAATTTACATCTAGAAGTGTGCCCAATAGCCTCACTGTGAAAGTTGCATATAAAAGTGTGCCCAATAGCCTCACTGTGAAAGTTGCATTTAGAAGTGTGCCCAATAGCCTGCATTGAAAGTGCATTTAGAAGTGTGCCCAATAGCCTTACTGTAAACGTTTTATTTAGAAGTGTCCTCAATAGCCTCACTGTGAAAGTTGCAATTAACAGTGTTCCCAATAGCCTCCATTGGAAGTGCATTTAGAAGTGTGCCCAATAGCCTCACTGTGGAAGGCCACATTTAGAAGTGTCCTCGATAGCCGCACTGTGAAAGTTGCATTTAAACGTGTGCCCAAAGCCTCCATTGGAAGTGCATTTAGAAGTGTGCCCAATAGCCTCCCTTGAAAGTTGCATCTAGAAGTATGCCCAAAGCCTCACTCTGAAAGTTACATCTAGAAGTGTGCCCAATAGCCTCACTGTGAAAATTACCTTTAGAAATGTGCCCAATAGCCTTATTGTGAAAGTTACATCTACAAGTGTGCCCAATAGCCTTACTGTGAAAATTACTTTTAGAAATGTGCCCATTAGCCTCACTGTGAAAGTTGCATTTAGAAGTGTGCCCAATAGCCTTACTATGAAAGTTACATCTAGAAGTGTGCCCACTAGCCTCACTGTGAAAATTACTTTTAAAAATGTGCCCAATATCCTCACTGTGAAAGTTACATATAGAAGTGTGCCCAATAGCCTCACTGTAAAGTTGCATTTAGAAGTGTGCCCAATACCCTGTCAGTGGAAGGCCACATTTAGAAGTGTGCTCAATAGCCTCACTGTGAAAGTTGCATTTAGAAGTGTGCCTAATAGCCTTATTGTGAAAGTTGCATTCAGAAGTGTGCCCAATAGCCTCCATTGAAAGTGCATTTAGAAGTGTGCCCAATAGCCTTACTGTGAAAGTTGCATTTAGAAGTGTCCCCAATAGCCTCACTGTGAAAGTTGCATTTAAAAGTGTGCCCAATAGCCTCCATTGGAAGTGCATTTAGAAGTGTGCCCAATAGCCTCACTGTGAAAGTTCCATTTAGAAGTGTGCCCAATAGCCTCACTGTGAAAGTTGCATTTAGAAGTGTGCCCAATAGCCTCACTGTGAAAGTTGCATTTAGAAATGTGCCTAATAGCCTCCATTGGAAGTGCATTTAGAAGAGTGCCCAATAGCCTCCCTTGAAAGTTGCATCTAGAAGTATGCCCAAAGCCTCAATGTGAAAGTTACATCTAGAAGTTTGCCCAATAGCCTCACTGTGAGAATTACCTTTAGAAATGTGCCCAATAGACTCACTGTGAAAGTTGCTTTCAGAAGTGTGCCCAATAGCCTTACTGTGAAAGTTGCATTTAGAAGTGTGCCCAATACCCTGTCAGTGGAAGTTGCATTTAGAAGTGTGCCCAATAGCCTTGATTGGAAGTGCATTTAGAAGTGTGCCCAATAGCCTCCCTTGAAAGTTGCATCTAGAAGTATGCCCAAAGCCTCACTGTGAAAGTTACATCTAGAAGTTTGCCCAATAGCCTCACTGTGAAAATTACCTTTAGAAATGTGCCCAATAGACTCACTGAGAAAGTTGCATTTAGAAGTGTGCTCAATAGCCTCACTGTGAAAGTTGCATTTAGAAGTGTGCCTAATAGCCTTACTGTGAAAGTTGCATTTAGAAGTGTGCCCAATTGCCTCCATTGAAAGTGCATTTAGAAGTGTGCCCAATAGCCTTACTGTGAAAGTTGCATTTAGAAGTGTCCCCAATAGCCTCACTGTGAAAGTTGCATTTAAAAATGTGCCCAATAGCCTCTATTGGAAGTGCATTTAGAAGTGTGCCCAATAGCCTCACTGTGAAAGTTGCATTTAGAAGTGTGCCCAATAGCCTCACTGTGAAAGTTGCATTTAGAAGTGTGCCCAATAGCCTCACTGTGAAAGTTGCATTTAGAAATGTGCCCAATAGCCTCACTGTGAAAGTTGCATTTAGAAGTGTGCCCAATAGCTTCCATTTGAAGTGCATTTAGAAGTGTGCCCAATAGCCTCACTGTGAAAGTTGCATTTAGAAGTGTGCCCAATAGCCTCACAGGGAAAGTTGCATTTAGAAGTGTGCCCAATAGCCTCCATTGGAAGTGCATTTAGAAGTGTGCCCAATAGCCTCCCTTGAAAGTTGCATCTAGAAGTATGCCCAAAGCCTCACTGTGAAAGTTACATCTAGAAGTTTGCCCAATAGCCTCACTGTGAAAATTACGTTTAGAAATGTGCCCAATAGACTCACTGTGAAAGTTGCATTTATAGGTGTGCCCAATAGCCTTACTGTGAAAGTTACATTTAGAAGTGTGCCCAATAGCCTCACTGTGAAAATTACTTTGAGAAATGTGCCCAATAGCCTCACTGTGAAAGTTACATCTAGAAGTGTGCCCAATAGCCTCACTGTGAAAGTTGCATTCAGAAGTGTGCCCAATACCCTGTCAGTGGAAGGCCATATTTAGAAGTGTGCTCAATAGCCTCACTGTGAAAGTTGCATTTAGAAGTGTGCCCAATAGCCTCCATTGAAAGTGCATTTAGAAGTGTGCCCAATAGCCTTACTGTGAAAGTTGCATTTAGAAGTGTCCTCAATAGCCTCACTGTGAAAGTTGCATTTAAAAGTGTGCCCAATAGCCGCCATTGGAAGTGCATTTAGAAGTGTGCCCAATAGCCTCACTGTGAAAGTTGCATTTAGAAGTGTGCCCAATAGCCTCAATGTGAAAGTTGCATTTAGAGGTGTGCCCAATAGCCTCACTGTGAAAGTTGCATTTAGAAATGTGCCCAATAGCCTCACTGTGAAAGTTGCATTTAGAAGTGTGCCCAATAGCCTGTCTGTGGAAGACCAAATTTAGAAGTGTTCTCAATAGCCTCACTGTGAAGGTTGCATTTAAAAGTGTGCCCAATAGCTTCCATTGGAAGTGCATTTAGAAGTGTGCCCACTAGCCTCCCTTGAAAGTTCCATCTAGAAGTGTGCCCAAAGCCTCACTGGGTAAGTTACATCTAGAAGTGTGCCCAATAGCCTCACTGTGAAAATTACTTTTAGAAATGTGCCCAATAGCCTCACTGTGAAATTTACATCTAGAAGTGTCCTCAATAGCCTCACTGTGAAAGTTGCATTTAACAGTGTGCCCAATAGCCTCCATTAGAAGTGCATTTAGAAGTGTGCCCAATAGCCTCACTGTGGAAGGCCACATTTAGAAGTGTCCTTGATAGCCGCACTGTGAAAGTTGCATTTAAACGTGTGCCCAAAGCCTCCATTGGAAGTGCATTTAGAAGTGTGCCCAATAGCCTCCCTTGAAAGTTGCATCTAGAAGTATGCCCAAAGCCTCACTCTGAAAGTTACATCTAGAAGTGTGCCCAATAGCCTCACTGTGAAAATTACCTTTAGAAATGTGCCCAATAGCCTTATTGTGAAAGTTACATCTACAAGTGTGCCCAATAGCCTTACTGTGAAAATTACTTTTAGAAATGTGCCCATTAGCCTCACTGTGAAAGTTGCATTTAGAAGTGTGCCCAATAGCCTTACTATGAAAGTTACATCTAGAAGTGTGCCCACTAGCCTGTGAAATTTGAAAATTACTTTTAAAAATGTGCCCAATATCCTCACTGTGAAAGTTACATATAGAAGTGTGCCCAATAGCCTCACTGTAAAGTTGCATTCAGAAGTGTGCCCAATACCCTGTCAGTGGAAGGCCACATTTAGAAGTGTGCTCAATAGCCTCACTGTGAAAGTTGCATTTAGAAGTGTGCCTAATAGCCTTATTGTGAAAGTTGCATTCAGAAGTGTGCCCAATAGCCTCCATTGAAAGTGCATTTAGAAGTGTGCCCAATAGCCTTACTGTGAAAGTTGCATTTAGAAGTGTCCCCAATAGCCTCACTGTGAAAGTTGCATTTAAAAGTGTGCCCAATAGCCTCCATTGGAAGTGCATTTAGAAGTGTGCCCAATAGCCTCACTGTGAAAGTTCCATTTAGAAGTGTGCCCAATAGCCTCACTGTGAAAGTTGCATTTAGAAGTGTGCCCAATAGCCTCACTGTGAAAGTTGCATTTATAAATGTGCCCAATAGCCTCACTGTGAAAGTTGCATTTAGAAGTGTGCCAATAGCCTGTCTGTGGAAGGCCACATTTAGAAGTGTCCTCAATAGCCTCACTGTCAAAGTTGCATTTAAAGGTGTGCCGAATAGCTTCCATTTGAAGTGCATTTAGAAGTGTGCCCAATAGCCTCACTGTGAAAGTTGCATTTAGAAGTGTGCTCAATAGCCTCACTGTGAAAGTTGCATTTAGAAGTGTGCCTAATAGCCTTACTGTGAAAGTTGCATTTAGAAGTGTGCCCAATTGCCTCCATTGAAAGTGCATTTAGAAGTGTGCCCAATAGCCTTACTGTGAAAGTTGCATTTAGAAGTGTCCCCAATAGCCTCACTGTGAAAGTTGCATTTAAAAATGTGCCCAATAGCCTCTATTGGAAGTGCATTTAGAAGTGTGCCCAATAGCCTCACTGTGAAAGTTGCATTTAGAAGTGTGCCCAATAGCCTCACTGTGAAAGTTGCATTTAGAAGTGCGCCCAATAGCCTCACTGTGAAAGTTGCATTTAGAAATGTGCCCAATAGCCTCACTGTGAAAGTTGCATTTAGAAGTGTGCCCAATAGCTTCCATTTGAAGTGCATTTAGAAGTGTGCCCAATAGCCTCACTGTGAAAGTTGCATTTAGAAGTGTGCCCAATAGCCTCACAGGGAAAGTTGCATTTAGAAGTGTGCGCAATAGCCTCCATTGGAAGTGCATTTAGAAGTGTGCCCAATAGCCTCCCTTGAAAGTTGCATCTAGAAGTATGCCCAAAGCCTCACTGTGAAAGTTACATCTAGAAGTTTGCCCAATAGCCTCACTGTGAAAATTACGTTTAGAAATGTGCCCAATAGACTCACTGTGAAAGTTACATTTAGAAGTGTGCCCAATAGCCTCACTGTGAAAATTACTTTGAGAAATGTGCCCAATAGCCTCACTGTGAAAGTTACATCTAGAAGTGTGCCCAATAGCCTCACTGTGAAAGTTGCATTCAGAAGTGTGCCCAATACCCTGTCAGTGGAAGGCCATATTTAGAAGTGTGCTCAATAGCCTCACTGTGAAAGTTGCATTTAGAAGTGTGCCCAATAGCCTCCATTGAAAGTGCATTTAGAAGTGTGCCCAATAGCCTTACTGTGAAAGTTGCATTTAGAAGTGTCCTCAATAGCCTCACTGTGAAAGTTGCATTTAAAAGTGTGCCCAATAGGCGCCATTGGAAGTGCATTTAGAAGTGTGCCCAATAGCCTCACTGTGAAAGTTGCATTTAGAAGTGTGCCCAATAGCCTCAATGTGAGAGTTGCATTTAGAGGTGTGCCCAATAGCCTCACTGTGAAAGTTGCATTTAGAAATGTGCCCAATAGCCTCACTGTGAAAGTTGCGTTTAGAAGTGTGCCCAATAGCCTGTCTGTGGAAGACCAAATTTAGAAGTGTCCTCAATAGCCTCACTGTGAAGGTTGCATTTAAAAGTGTGCCCAATAGCTTCCATTGGAAGTGCATTTAGAAGTGTGCCCACTAGCCTCCCTTGAAAGTTCCATCTAGAAGTGTGCCCAAAGCCTCACTGGGTAAGTTACATCTAGAAGTGTGCCCAATAGCCTCACTGTGAAAATTACTTTTAGAAATGTGCCCAATAGCCTCACTGTGAAATTTACATCTAGAAGTGTGCCCAATAGCCTCACTGTGAAAGTTGCATATAAAAGTGTGCCCAATAGCCTCACTGTGAAAGTTGCATTTAGAAGTCTGCCCAATAGCCTGCATTGAAAGTGCATTTAGAAGTGTGCCCAATAGCCTTACTGTAAACGTTTTATTTAGAAGTGTCCTCAATAGCCTCACTGTGAAAGTTGCATTTAACAGTGTGCCCAATAGCCTCCATTGGAAGTGCATTTAGAAGTGTGCCCAATAGCCTCACTGTGGAAGGCCACATTTAGAAGTGTCCTCGATAGCCGCACTGTGAAAGTTGCATTTAAACGTGTGCCCAAAGCCTCCATTGGAAGTGCATTTAGAAGTGTGCCCAATAGCCTCCCTTGAAAGTTGCATCTAGAAGTATGCCCAAAGCCTCACTCTGAAAGTTACATCTAGAAGTGTGCCCAATAGCCTCACTGTGAAAATTACCTTTAGAAATGTGCCCAATAGCCTTATTGTGAAAGTTACATCTACAAGTGTGCCCAATAGCCTTACTGTGAAAATTACTTTTAGAAATGTGCCCATTAGCCTCACTGTGAAAGTTGCATTTAGAAGTGTGCCCAATAGCCTTACTATGAAAGTTACATCTAGAAGTGTGCCCACTAGCCTCACTGTGAAAATTACTTTTAAAAATGTGCCCAATATCCTCACTGTGAAAGTTACATATAGAAGTGTGCCCAATAGCCTCACTGTAAAGTTGCATTTAGAAGTGTGCCCAATACCCTGTCAGTGGAAGGCCACATTTAGAAGTGTGCTCAATAGCCTCACTGTGAAAGTTGCATTTAGAAGTGTGCCTAATAGCCTTATTGTGAAAGTTGCATTCAGAAGTTTGCCCAATAGCCTCCATTGAAAATGCATTTAGAAGTGTCCCCAATAGCCTCACTGTGAAAGTTGCATTTAAAAGTGTGCCCAATAGCCTCCATTGGAAGTGCATTTAGAAGTGTGCCCAATAGCCTCACTGTGAAAGTTCCATTTAGAAGTGTGCCCAATAGCCTCACTGTGAAAGTTGCATTTAGAAGTGTGCCCAATAGCCTCACTGTGAAAGTTGCATTTAGAAATGTGCCTAATAGCCTCCATTGGAAGTGCATTTAGAAGAGTGCCCAATAGCCTCCCTTGAAAGTTGCATCTAGAAGTATGCCCAAAGCCTCAATGTGAAAGTTACATCTAGAAGTTTGCCCAATAGCCTCACTGTGAGAATTACCTTTAGAAATGTGCCCAATAGACTCACTGTGAAAGTTGCATTTAGAAGTGTGCCCAATAGCCTTACTGTGAAAGTTGCATTTAGAAGTGTGCCCAATACCCTGTCAGTGGAAGTTGCATTTAGAAGTGTGCCCAATAGCCTTGATTGGAAGTGCATTTAGAAGTGTGCCCAATAGCCTCCCTTGAAAGTTGCATCTAGAAGTATGCCCAAAGCCTCACTGTGAAAGTTACATCTAGAAGTTTGCCCAATAGCCTCACTGTGAAAATTACCTTTAGAAATGTGCCCAATAGACTCACTGAGAAAGTTGCATTTAGAAGTGTGCTCAATAGCCTCACTGTGAAAGTTGCATTTAGAAGTGTGCCTAATAGCCTTACTGTGAAAGTTGCATTTAGAAGTGTGCCCAATTGCCTCCATTGAAAGTGCATTTAGAAGTGTGCCCAATAGCCTTACTGTGAAAGTTGCATTTAGAAGTGTCCCCAATAGCCTCACTGTGAAAGTTGCATTTAAAAATGTGCCCAATAGCCTCTATTGGAAGTGCATTTAGAAGTGTGCCCAATAGCCTCACTGTGAAAGTTGCATTTAGAAGTGTGCCCAATAGCCTCACTGTGAAAGTTGCATTTAGAAGTGCGCCCAATAGCCTCACTGTGAAAGTTGCATTTAGAAATGTGCCCAATAGCCTCACTGTGAAAGTTGCATTTAGAAGTGTGCCCAATAGCTTCCATTTGAAGTGCATTTAGAAGTGTGCCCAATAGCCTCACTGTGAAAGTTGCATTTAGAAGTGTGCCCAATAGCCTCACAGGGAAAGTTGCATTTAGAAGTGTGCCCAATAGCCTCCATTGGAAGTGCATTTAGAAGTGTGCCCAATAGCCTCCCTTGAAAGTTGCATCTAGAAGTATGCCCAAAGCCTCACTGTGAAAGTTACATCTAGAAGTTTGCCCAATAGCCTCACTGTGAAAATTACGTTTAGAAATGTGCCCAATAGACTCACTGTGAAAGTTGCATTTATAGGTGTGCCCAATAGCCTTACTGTGAAAGTTACATTTAGAAGTGTGCCCAATAGCCTCACTGTGAAAATTACTTTGAGAAATGTGCCCAATAGCCTCACTGTGAAAGTTACATCTAGAAGTGTGCCCAATAGCCTCACTGTGAAAGTTGCATTCAGAAGTGTGCCCAATACCCTGTCAGTGGAAGGCCATATTTAGAAGTGTGCTCAATAGCCTCACTGTGAAAGTTGCATTTAGAAGTGTGCCCAATAGCCTCCATTGAAAGTGCATTTAGAAGTGTGCCCAATAGCCTTACTGTGAAAGTTGCATTTAGAAGTGTCCTCAATAGCCTCACTGTGAAAGTTGCATTTAAAAGTGTGCCCAATAGCCGCCATTGGAAGTGCATTTAGAAGTGTGCCCAATAGCCTCACTGTGAAAGTTGCATTTAGAAGTGTGCCCAATAGCCTCAATGTGAAAGTTGCATTTAGAGGTGTGCCCAATAGCCTCACTGTGAAAGTTGCATTTAGAAATGTGCCCAATAGCCTCACTGTGAAAGTTGCATTTAGAAGTGTGCCCAATAGCCTGTCTGTGGAAGACCAAATTTAGAAGTGTCCTCAATAGCCTCACTGTGAAGGTTGCATTTAAAAGTGTGCCCAATAGCTTCCATTGGAAGTGCATTTAGAAGTGTGCCCACTAGCCTCCCTTGAAAGTTCCATCTAGAAGTGTGCCGAAAGCCTCACTGGGTAAGTTACATCTAGAAGTGTGCCCAATAGCCTCACTGTGAAAATTACTTTTAGAAATGTGCCCAATAGCCTCACTGTGAAATTTACATCTAGAAGTGTCCTCAATAGCCTCACTGTGAAAGTTGCATTTAACAGTGTGCCCAATAGCCTCCATTAGAAGTGCATTTAGAAGTGTGCCCAATAGCCTCACTGTGGAAGGCCACATTTAGAAGTGTCCTCGATAGCCGCACTGTGAAAGTTGCATTTAAACGTGTGCCCAAAGCCTCCATTGGAAGTGCATTTAGAAGTGTGCCCAATAGCCTCCCTTGAAAGTTGCATCTAGAAGTATGCCCAAAGCCTCACTCTGAAAGTTACATCTAGAAGTGTGCCCAATAGCCTCACTGTGAAAATTACCTTTAGAAATGTGCCCAATAGCCTTATTGTGAAAGTTACATCTACAAGTGTGCCCAATAGCCTTACTGTGAAAATTACTTTTAGAAATGTGCCCATTAGCCTCACTGTGAAAGTTGCATTTAGAAGTGTGCCCAATAGCCTTACTATGAAAGTTACATCTAGAAGTGTGCCCACTAGCCTGTGAAATTTGAAAATTACTTTTAAAAATGTGCCCAATATCCTCACTGTGAAAGTTACATATAGAAGTGTGCCCAATAGCCTCACTGTAAAGTTGCATTCAGAAGTGTGCCCAATACCCTGTCAGTGGAAGGCCACATTTAGAAGTGTGCTCAATAGCCTCACTGTGAAAGTTGCATTTAGAAGTGTGCCTAATAGCCTTATTGTGAAAGTTGCATTCAGAAGTGTGCCCAATAGCCTCCATTGAAAGTGCATTTAGAAGTGTGCCCAATAGCCTTACTGTGAAAGTTGCATTTAGAAGTGTCCCCAATAGCCTCACTGTGAAAGTTGCATTTAAAAGTGTGCCCAATAGCCTCCATTGGAAGTGCATTTAGAAGTGTGCCCAATAGCCTCACTGTGAAAGTTCCATTTAGAAGTGTGCCCAATAGCCTCACTGTGAAAGTTGCATTTAGAAGTGTGCCCAATAGCCTCACTGTGAAAGTTGCATTTATAAATGTGCCCAATAGCCTCACTGTGAAAGTTGCATTTAGAAGTGTGCCAATAGCCTGTCTGTGGAAGGCCACATTTAGAAGTGTCCTCAATAGCCTCACTGTCAAAGTTGCATTTAAAGGTGTGCCGAATAGCTTCCATTTGAAGTGCATTTAGAAGTGTGCCCAATAGCCTCACTGTGAAAGTTGCATTTAGAAGTGTGCCCAATAGCCTCACAATGAAAGTTGCATTTAGAAGTGTGCCCAAAAGCCTGTCTGTGGAAGGCCACATTTAGAACTGTCCTCGATAGCCGCACTGTGAAAGTTGTATTTAAATGTGTGCCCAATAGCCTCCATTGGAAGTGCATTTAGAAGTGTGCCCAATAGCCACCCTTGAAAGTTGCATCTAGAAGTATGCCCAAAGCCTCACTCTGAAAGTTACATCTAGAAGTGTGCCCAATAGCCTCACTGTGAAAATTACCTTTAGAAATGTGCCCAATAGCCTCATTGTGAAAGTTACATCTAGAAGTGTGCCCAATAGCCTTACTGTGAAAATTACTTTTAGAAATGTGCCCAATAGCCTCACTGTGAAAGTTGCATTTAGAAGTGTGCCCAATAGCCTTACCATGAAAGTTACATCTAGAAGTGTGCCCACTAGCCTCACTGTGAAAATTACTTTTTAAAATGTGCCCAATATCCTCACTGTGAAAGTTACATCTAGAAGTGTGCCCAATAGCCTCACTGTGAAAGTTGCATTTAGAAGTGTGCCCAATACCCTGTCAGTGGAAGGCCACATTTAGAAGTGTGCTCAATAGCCTCACTGTGAAAGTTGCATTTAGAAGTGTGCCTAATAGCCTTACTGTGAAAGTTGCATTTAGAAGTGTGCCCAATAGCCTCCATTGAAAGTGCATTTAGAAGTGTGCCCAATAGCCTTACTGTGAAAGTTGCATTTAGAAGTGTCCCCAATAGCCTCACTGTAAAAGTTGCATTTAAAAGTGTGCCCAATAGCCTCCATTGGAAGTGCATTTAGAAGTGTGCCCAATAGCCTCACTGTGAAAGTTGCATTTAGAAGTGTGCCCAATAGCCTCACTGTGAAAGTTGCATTTAGAAGTGTGCCCAATAGCCTCACTGTGAAAGTTGCATTTAGAAATGTGCCCAATAGCCTCACTGTGAAAGTTGCATTTAGAAGTGTGTCAATAGCCTGTCTGTGGAAGGCCACATTTAGAAGTGTCCTCAATAGCCTCACTGTCAAAGTTGCATTTAAAGGTGTGCCCAATAGCTTCCATTTGAAGTGCATTTAGAAGTGTGCCCAATAGCCTCATTGTGAAAGTTGCATTTAGAAGTGTGCCCAATAGCCTCACAGGGAAAGTTGCATTTAGAAGTGTGCCCAAAAGCCTGTCTGTGGAAGGCCACATTTAGAAGTGTCCTCAATAGCCTCACTGTGAAGGTTTTATTTAGAAGTGTCCTCAATTGCCTCACTGTGAAAGTTGCATTTAAAAGTGTGCCCAATAGCCTCCATTGGAAGTGCACTTAGAAGTGTGCCCAATAGCCTCCCTTGAAAGTTGCATCTAGAAGTATGCCCAAAGCCTCACTGTGAAAGTTACATCTAGAAGTTTGCCCAATAGCCTCACTGTGAAAATTACCTTTAGAAATGTGCCCAATAGACTCACTGTGAAAGTTACATCTAGAAGTGTGCCCAATAGCCTCACTGTGAACATTACTTTTAGAAATGTGCCCAATAGCCTCACTGTGAAAATTACTTTTAGAAATGTGCCCAATAGCCTCACTGTGAAAGTTACATCTAGAAGTGTGCCCAATAGCCTCACTGTGAAAGTTGCATTCAGAAGTGTGCCCAATACCCTGTCAGTGGAAGGCCATATTTAGAAGTGTGCTCAATAGCCTCACAGGGAAAGTTGCATTTAGAAGTGTGCCCAAAAGAGTGTCTGTGGAAGGCCACATTTAGAAGTGTCCTCAATAGCCTCACTGTGAAGGTTTTATTTAGAAGTGTCCTCAATTGCCTCACTTTGAAAGTTGCATTTAAAAGTGTGCCCAATAGCCTCCATTGGAAGTGCATTTAGAAGTGTGCCCAATAGCCTCACTGTGAAAGTTGCATTTAGAAGTGTGCCCAATAGCCTCACAGGGAAAGTTGCATTTAGAAGTGTGCCCAAAAGCCTGTCTGTGGAAGGCCACATTTAGAAGTGTCCTCAATAGCCTCACTGTGAAGGTTTTATTTAGAAGTGTCCTCAATTGCCTCACTGTGAAAGTTGCATTTAAAAGTGTGCCCAATAGCCTCCATTGGAAGTGCATTTAGAAGTGTGCCCAATAGCCTCACTGTGAAAGTTGCATTTAGAAGTGTGCCCAATAGCCTCACAGTGAAATTTGCATTTAGAAGTGTGCCCAATAGCCTCCATTGGAAGTGCACTTAGAAGTGTGCCCAATAGCCTCCCTTGAAAGTTGCATCTAGAAGTATGCCCAAAGCCTCACTGTGAAAGTTACATCTAGAAGTTTGCCCAATAGCCTCACTGTGAAAATTACCTTTAGAAATGTGCCCAATAGACTCACTGTGAAAGTTACATCTAGAAGTGTGCCCAATAGCCTCACTGTGAAAATTACTTTTAGAAATGTGCCCAATAGCCTCACTGTGAAAATTACTTTTAGAAATGTGCCCAATAGCCTCACTGTGAAAGTTACATCTAGAATTGTGCCCAATAGCCTCACTGTGAAAGTTGCATTCAGAAGTGTGCCCAATACCCTGTCAGTGGAAGGCCATATTTAGAAGTGTGCTCAATAGCCTCACTGTGAAAGTTGCATTTAGAAGTGTGCCCAATAGCCTCCATTGAAAGTGCATTTAGAAGTGTGCCCAATAGTCTTACTGTGAAAGTTGCATTCAGAAGTGTGCCCAATACCCTGTCAGTGGAAGGCCATATTTAGAAGTGTGCTCAATAGCCTCACTGTGAAAGTTGCATTTAGAAGTGTGCCCAATAGCCTCCATTGAAAGTGCATTTAAAAGTGTGCCCAATAGCCTCCATTGGAAGTGCATTTAGAAGTGTGCCCAATAGCCTCCCTTGAAAGTTGCATCTAGAAGTATGCCCAAAGCCTCACTGTGAAAGTTACATCTAGAAGTTTGCCCAATAGCCTCACTGTGAAAATTACCTTTAGAAATGTGCCCAATAGACTCACTGTGAAAGTTGCATTTAGAAGTGTGCCCAATAGCCTTACTGTGAAAGTTGCATTTAGAAGTGTGCCCAATACCCTGTCAGTGGAAGTTGCATTTAGAAGTGTGCCCAATAGCCTCGATTGGAAGTGCATTTAGACGTGTGCCCAATAGCCTCCCTTGAAAGTTGCATCTAGAAGTATGCCCAAAGCCTCACTGTGAAAGTTACATCTAGAAGTTTGCCCAATAGCCTCACTGTGAAAATTACCTTTAGAAATGTGCCCAATAGACTCACTGTGAAAGTTGCATTTAGAAGTGTGCTCAATAGCCTCACTGTGAAAGTTGCATTTAGAAGTTTGCCTAATAGCCTTACTGTGAAAGTTGCATTTAGAAGTGTGCCCAATTGCCTCCATTGAAAGTGCATTTAGAAGTGTGCCCAATAGCCTCACTGTGAAAGTTGCATTTAGAAGTGTGCCCAATAGCCTCACTGTGAAAGTTGCATTTAGAGTTGTGCCCAATAGCCTCACTGTGAAAGTTGCATTTAGAAATGTGCCCAATAGCCTCACTGTGAAAGTTGCATTTAGAAGTGTGCCCAAAAGCCTGTCTGTGGAAGGCCACATTTAGAAGTGTCCTCAATAGCCTCACTGTGAAAGTTGCATTTAAAAGTGTGCCCAATAGCTTCCATTTGAAGTGCATTTAGAAGTGTGCCCAATAGCCTCACTGTGAAAGTTGCATTTAGAAGTGTGCCCAGTAGCCTCACAGGGAAAGTTGCATTTAGAAGTGTGCCCAATAGCCTCCCTTGAAAGTTGCATCTAGAAGTTTGCCCAATAGCCTCACTGTGAACATTACCTTTAGAAATGTGCCCAATAGACTCACTGTGAAAGTTGCATTTAGAGGTGTGCCCAATAGCCTTACTGTGAAAGTTACATCTAGAAGTGTGCCCAATAGCCTCACTGTGAAAATTACTTTTAGAAATGTGCCCAATAGCCTCACTGTGAAAGTTACATCTAGAAGTGTGCCCAATAGCCTCACTGTGAAAGTTGCATTCAGAAGTGTGCCCAATACCCTGTCAGTGGAAGGCCATATTTAGAAGTGTGCTCAATAGCCTCACTGTGAAAGTTGCATTTAGAAGTGTGCCCAATAGCCTCCATTGAAAGTGCATTTAGAAGTGTGCCCAATAGCCTTACTGTGAAAGTTGCATTTAGAAGTGTCCTCAATAGCCTCACTGTGAAAGTTGCATTTAAAAGTGTGCCCAATAGCCTCCATTGGAAGTGCATTTAGAAGTGTGCCCAATAGCCACCCTTGAAAGTTGCATCTAGAAGTATGCCCAAAGCCTCACTCTGAAAGTTACATCTAGAAGTGTGCCCAATAGCCTCACTGTGAAAATTACCTTTAGAAATGTGCCCAATAGCCTCATTGTGAAAGTTACATCTAGAAGTGTGCCCAATAGCCTTACTGTGAAAATTACTTTTAGAAATGTGCCCAATAGCCTCACTGTGAAAGTTGCATTTAGAAGTGTGCCCAATAGCCTTTCTATGAAAGTTACATCTAGAAATGTGCCCACTAGCCTCACTGTGAAAATTACTTTTAAAAATGTGCCCAATATCCTCACTGTGAAAGTTACATCTAGAAGTGTGCCCAATAGCCTCACTGTGAAAGATGCATTTAGAAGTGTGCCCAATACCCTGTCAGTGGAAGGCCACATTTAGAAGTGTGCTCAATAGCCTCACTGTGAAAGTTGCATTTAGAAGTGTGCCTAATAGCCTTACTGTGAAAGTTGCATTTGGAAGTTTGCCCAATAGCCTCACTGTGAAAATTACCTTTAGAAATGTGCCCAATAGACTCACTGTGAAAGTTGCATTTAGAAGTGTGCCCAATAGCCTTACTGTGAAAGTTGCATTTAGAAGTGTGCCCAATACCCTGCCAGTGGAAGTTGCATTTAGAAGTGTGCCCAATAGCCTCGATTGGAAGTGCATTTAGAAGTGTGCCCAATAGCCTCCCTGGAAAGTTGCATCTAGAAGTATGCCCAAAGCCTCACTGTGAAAGTTACATCTAGAAGTTTGCCCAATAGCCTCACTGTGAAAATTACCTTTAGAAATGTGCCCAATAGACTCACTGTGAAAGTTGCATTTAGAAGTGTGCTCAATAGCCTCACTGTGAAAGTTGCATTTAGATGTTTGCCTAATAGCCTTACTGTGAAAGTTGCATTTAGAAGTGTGCCCAATTGCCTCCATTGAAAGTGCATTTAGAAGTGTGCCCAATAGCCTCACTGTGAAAGTTGCATTTAAAAATGTGCCCAATAGCCTCCATTGGAAGTGCATTTAGAAGTGTCCCCAATAGCCTCACTGTGAAAGTTGCATTTAAAAATGTGCCCAATAGCCTCCATTGGAAGTGCATTTAGAAGTGTGCCCAAAAGCCTCACTGTGAAAGTTGCATTTAGAAGTGTGCCCAATAGCCTCACTGTGAAAGTTGCATTTAGAAGTGTGCCCAATAACCTCACTGTGAAAGTTGCATTTAGAAATGTGCCCAATAGCCTCACTGTGAAAGTTGCATTTAGAAGTGTGCCCAATAGCCTGTCTGTGGAAGGCCACATTTAGAAGTGTCCTCAATAGCCTCACTGTGAAAGTTGCATTTAAAAGTGTGCCCAATAGCATCCATTTGAAGTGCATTTAGAAGTGTGCCCAATAGTCTCACTGTGAAAGTTGCATTTAGAAGTGTGCCCAGTAGCCTCACAGGGAAAGTTGCATTTAGAAGTGTGCCCAATAGCCTCCCTTGAAAGTTGCATCTAGAAGTATGCCCAAAGCCTCACTGTGAAAGTTACATCTAGAAGTTTGCCCAATAGCCTCACTGTGAAAATTACCTTTAGAAATGTGCCCAATAGACTCACTGTGAAAGTTGCATTTAGAGGTGTGCCCAATAGCCTTACTGTGAAAGTTACATCTAGAAGTGTGCCAAATAGCCTCACTGTGAAAATTACTTTTAGAAATGTGCCCAATAGCCTCACTGTGAAAGTTACATCTAGAAGTGTGCCCAATAGCCTCACTGTGAAAGTTGCATTCAGAAGTGTGCCCAATACCCTGTCAGTGGAAGGCCATATTTAGAAGTGTGCTCAATAGCCTCACTGTGAAAGTTGCATTTAGAAGTGTGCCCAATAGCCTCCATTGAAAGTGCATTTAGAAGTGTGCCCAATAGCCTTACTGTGAAAGTTGCATTTAGAAGTGTCCTCAATAGCCTCACTGTGAAAGTTGCATTTAAAAGTGTGCCCAATAGCCGCCATTGGAAGTGCATTTAGAAGTGTGCCCAATAGCCGCACTGTGAAAGTTGCATTTAGAAGTGTGCCCAATAGCCTCAATGTGAAAGTTGCATTTAGAGGTGTGCCCAATAGCCTCACTGTGAAAGTTGCATTTAGAAATGTGCCCAATAGCCTCACTGTGAAAGTTGCATTTAGAAGTGTGCCAAATAGCCTGTCTGTGGAAGGCCAAATTTAGAAGTGTCCTCAATAGCCTCACTGTGAAAGTTGCATTTAAAAGTGTGCCCAATAGCTTCCATTGGAAGTGCATTTAGAGGTGTGCCCACTACCCTCCCTTGAAAGTTGCATCTAGAAGTGTGCCCAAAGCCTCACTGGGAAAGTTACATCTAGAAGTGTGCCCAATAGCCTCACTGTGAAAATTACTTTTAGAAATGTGCCCAATAGCCTCACTGTGAAATTTACATCTAGAAGTGTGCCCAATAGCCTCACTGTGAAAGTTGCATATAAAAGTGTGCCCAATAGCCTCACTGTGAAAGTTGCATTTAGAAGTGTCCTCAATAACCTCACTGTGAAAGTTGCATTTAAAAGTGTGCCCAATAGCCTCCATTGGAAGTGCATTTAGAAGTGTGCCCAATAGCCTCACTGTGAAAGTTGCATTTAGAGGTGTGCCCAATAGCCTCACAATGAAAGTTGCATTTAGAAGTGTGCCCAATAGCCTGTCTGTGGAAGGCCACATTTAGAAGTGTCCTCGATAGCCGCACTGTGAAAGTTGCATTTAAATGTGTGCCCAATAGCCTCAATTAGAAGTGCATTTAGAAGTGTGCCCAATAGCCTCCCTTGAAAGTTGCATCTAGAAGTATGCCCAAAGCCTCACTCTGCAAATTACCTTTAGAAATGTGCCCAATAGCCTCATTGTGAAAGTTACATCTAGAAGTGTGCCCAATAGCCTTACTGTGAAAATTACTTTTAGAAATGTGCCCAATAGCCTCACTGTGAAAGTTGCATTTAGAAGTGTGCCCAATAGCCTTACTATGAAAGTTACATCTAGAAGTGTGCCCACTAGCCTCACTGTGAAAATTACTTTTAAAAATGTGCCCAATATCCTCACTGTGAAAGTTACATCTAGAAGTGTGCCCAATAGCCTCACTGTGAAAGTTGCATTTAGAAGTGTGCCTAATAGCCTTACTGTGAAATTTGCATTTAGAAGTGTGCCCAATAGCCTCCATTGAAAGTGCATTTAGAAGTGTGCCCAATAGCCTTACTGTGAAAGTTGCATTTAGAAGTGTCCCCAATAGCCTCACTGTGAAAGTTGCATTTAGAAGTGTGCCCAATAGCCTCCATTGGAAGTGCATTTAGAAGTGTGCCCAATAGCCTCACTGTGAAAGTTCCATTTAGAAGTGTGCCCAATAGCCTCACTGTGAAAGTTGCATTTAGAAGTGTGCCCAATAGGCTCACTGTGAAAGTTGCATTTAGAAATGTGCCCAATAGCCTCACTGTGAAAGTTGCATTTAGAAGTGTGCCAATAGCCTGTCTGTGGAAGGCCACATTTAGAAGTGTCCTCAATAGCCTCACTGTCAAAGTTGCATTTAAAGGTGTGCCCAATAGCTTCCATTTGAAGTGCATTTAGAAATGTGCCCAATAGCCTCACTGTGAAAGTTGCATTTAGAAGTGTGCCCAATAGCCTCACAATGAAAGTTGCATTTAGAAGTGTGCCCAATAGCCTGTCTGTGGAAGGCCACATTTAGAAGTGTCCTCGATATCCGCACTGTGAAAGTTGCATTTAAATGTGTGCCCAATAGCCTCCATTGGAAGTGCATTTAGAAGTATGCCCAAAGCCTCACTCTGAAAGTTACATCTAGAAGTGTGCCCAATAGCCTCACTGTGAAAATTACCTTTAGAAATGTGCCCAATAGCCTCATTGTGAAAGTTACATCTAGAAGTGTGCCCAATAGCCTTACTGTGAAAGTTGCATTTAAAAGTGTGCCCAATAGCCTCCATTGGAAGTGCATTTAGAAGTGTGCCCAATAGCCACCCTTGAAAGTTGCATCTAGAAGTATGCCCAAAGCCTCACTCTGAAAGTTACATCTAGAAGTGTGCCCAATAGCCTCACTGTGAAAATTACCTTTAGAAATGTGCCCAATAGCCTCATTGTGAAAGTTACATCTAGAAGTGTGCCCAATAGCCTTACTGTGAAAATTACTTTTAGAAATGTGCCCAATAGCCTCACTGTGAAAGTTGCATTTAGAAGTGTGCCCAATAGCCTTACTATGAAAGTTACATCTAGAAGTGTGCCCACTAGCCTCACTGTGAAAATTACTTTTAAAAATGTGCCCAATATCCTCACTGTGAAAGTTACATCTAGAAGTGTGCCCAATAGCCTCACTGTGAAAGATGCATTTAGAAGTGTGCCCAATACCCTGTCAGTGGAAGGCCACATTTAGAAGTGTGCTCAATAGCCTCACTGTGAAAGTTGCATTTAGAAGTGTGCCTAATAGCCTTACTGTGAAAGTTGCATTTAGAAGTGTGCCCAATAGCCTCCATTGAAAGTGCATTTAGAAGTGTGCCCAATAGCCTTACTGTGAAAGTTGCATTTAGAAGTGTCCCCAATAGCCTCACTGTGAAAGTTGCATTTAAAAGTGTGCCCAATAGCCTCCATTGGAAGTGCATTTAGAAGTGTGCCCAATAGCCTCACTGTGAAAGTTGCATTTACAAGTGTGCCCAATAGCCTCACTGTGAAAGTTGCATTTAGAAGTGTGCCCAATAGCCTCACTGTGAAAGTTGCATTTAGAAATGTGCCCAATAGCCTCACTGTGAAAGTTGCATTTAGAAGTGTGCCAATAGCCTGTCTGTGGAAGGCCACATTTAGAAGTGTCCTCAATAGCCTCACTGTCAAAGTTGCATTTAAAGGTGTGCCCAATAGCTTCCATTTGAAGTGCATTTAGAAGTGTGCCCAATAGCCTCACTGTGAAAGTTGCATTTGGAAGTGTGCCCAATAGCCTCACAGGGAAAGTTGCATTTAGAAGTGTGCCCAAAAGCCTGTCTCTGGAAGGCCACATTTAGAAGTGTCCTCAATAGCCTCACTGTGAAAGTTGCATTTAAAAGTGTGCCCAATAGCCTCCATTGGAAGTGCACTTAGAAGTGTGCCCAATAGCCTCCCTTGAAAGTTGCATCTAGAAGTATGCCCAAAGCCTCACTGTGAATGTTACATCTAGAAGTTTGCCCAATAGCCTCACTGTGAAAATTACCTTTAGAAATGTGCCCAATAGACTCACTGTGAAAGTTACATCTAGAAGTGTGCCCAATAGCCTCACTGTGAAAATTACTTTTAGAAATGTGCCCAATAGCCTCACTGTGAAAGTTACATCTAGAAGTGTGCCCAATAGCCTCACTGTGAAAGTTGCATTCAGAAGTGTGCCCAATACCCTGTCAGTGGAAGGCCATATTTAGAAGTGTGCTCAATAGCCTCACTGTGAAAGTTGCATTTAGAAGTGTGCCCAATAGCCTCCATTGAAAGTGCATTTAGAAGTGTGCCCAATAGCCTTACTGTGAAAGTTGCATTTAGAAGTGTCCTCAATAGCCTCACTGTGAAATTTGCATTTAAAAGTGTGCCCAATAGCCTCCATTGGAAGTGCATTTAGAAGTGTGCCCAATAGCCTCCCTTGAAAGTTGCATCTAGAAGTATGCCCAAAGCCTCACTGTGAAAATTACCTTTAGAAATGTGCCCAATAGACTCACTGTGAAAGTTGCATTTAGAAGTGTGCCCAATAGCCTTACTGTGAAAGTTGCATTTAGAAGTGTGCCCAATACCCTGCCAGTGGAAGTTGCATTTAGAAGTGTGCCCAATAGCCTCGATTGGAAGTGCATTTAGAAGTGTGCCCAATAGCCTCCCTTGAAAGTTGCATCTAGAAGTATGCCCAAAGCCTCACTGTGAAAGTTACATCTAGAAGTTTGCCCAATAGCCTCACTGTGAAAATTACCTTTAGAAATGTGCCCAATAGACTCACTGTGAAAGTTGCATTTAGAAGTGTGCTCAATAGCCTCACTGTGAAAGTTGCATTTAGAAGTTTGCCTAATAGCCTTACTGTGAAAGTTGCATTTAGAAGTGTGCCCAATTGCCTCCATTGAAAGTGCATTTAGAAGTGTGCCCAATAGCCTCACTGTGAAAGTTGCATTTAAAAATGTGCCCAATAGCCTCCATTGGAAGTGCATTTAGAAGTGTCCCCAATAGCCTCACTGTGAAAGTTGCATTTAAAAATGTGCCCAATAGCCTCCATTGGAAGTGCATTTAGAAGTGTGCCCAAAAGCCTCACTGTGAAAGTTGCATTTAGAAGTGTGCCCAATAGCCTCACTGTGAAAGTTGCATTTAGAAGTGTGCCCAATAACCTCACTGTGAAAGTTGCATTTAGAAATGTGCCCAATAGCCTCACTGTGAAAGTTGCATTTAGAAGTGTGCCCAATAGCCTGTCTGTGGAAGGCCACATTTAGAAGTGTCCTCAATAGCCTCACTGTGAAAGTTGCATTTAAAAGTGTGCCCAATAGCATCCATTTGAAGTGCATTTAGAAGTGTGCCCAATAGTCTCACTGTGAAAGTTGCATTTAGAGGTGTGCCCAGTAGCCTCACAGGGAAAGTTGCATTTAGAAGTGTGCCCAATAGCCTCCCTTGAAAGTTGCATCTAGAAGTATGCCCAAAGCCTCACTGTGAAAGTTACATCTAGAAGTTTGCCCAATAGCCTCACTGTGAAAATTACCTTTAGAAATGTGCCCAATAGACTCACTGTGAAAGTTGCATTTAGAGGTGTGCCCAATAGCCTTACTGTGAAAGTTACATCTAGAAGTGTGCCAAATAGCCTCACTGTGAAAATTACTTTTAGAAATGTGCCCAATAGCCTCACTGTGAAAGTTACATCTAGAAGTGTGCCCAATAGCCTCACTGTGAAAGTTGCATTCAGAAGTGTGCCCAATACCCTGTCAGTGGAAGGCCATATTTAGAAGTGTGCTCAATAGCCTCACTGTGAAAGTTGCATTTAGAAGTGTGCCCAATAGCCTCCATTGAAAGTGCATTTAGAAGTGTGCCCAATAGCCTTACTGTGAAAGTTGCATTTAGAAGTGTCCTCAATAGCCTCACTGTGAAAGTTGCATTTAAAAGTGTGCCCAATAGCCGCCATTGGAAGTGCATTTAGAAGTGTGCCCAATAGCCGCACTGTGAAAGTTGCATTTAGAAGTGTGCCCAATAGCCTCAATGTGAAAGTTGCATTTAGAGGTGTGCCCAATAGCCTCACTGTGAAAGTTGCATTTAGAAATGTGCCCAATAGCCTCACTGTGAAAGTTGCATTTAGAAGTGTGCCAAATAGCCTGTCTGTGGAAGGCCAAATTTAGAAGTGTCCTCAATAGCCTCACTGTGAAAGTTGCATTTAAAAGTGTGCCCAATAGCTTCCATTGGAAGTGCATTTAGAGGTGTGCCCACTACCCTCCCTTGAAAGTTGCATCTAGAAGTGTGCCCAAAGCCTCACTGGGAAAGTTACATCTAGAAGTGTGCCCAATAGCCTCACTGTGAAAATTACTTTTAGAAATGTGCCCAATAGCCTCACTGTGAAATTTACATCTAGAAGTGTGCCCAATAGCCTCACTGTGAAAGTTGCATATAAAAGTGTGCCCAATAGCCTCACTGTGAAAGTTGCATTTAGAAGTGTCCTCAATAACCTCACTGTGAAAGTTGCATTTAAAAGTGTGCCCAATAGCCTCCATTGGAAGTGCATTTAGAAGTGTGCCCAATAGCCTCACTGTGAAAGTTGCATTTAGAGGTGTGCCCAATAGCCTCACAATGAAAGTTGCATTTAGAAGTGTGCCCAATAGCCTGTCTGTGGAAGGCCACATTTAGAAGTGTCCTCGATAGCCGCACTGTGAAAGTTGCATTTAAATGTGTGCCCAATAGCCTCAATTAGAAGTGCATTTAGAAGTGTGCCCAATAGCCTCCCTTGAAAGTTGCATCTAGAAGTATGCCCAAAGCCTCACTCTGCAAATTACCTTTAGAAATGTGCCCAATAGCCTCATTGTGAAAGTTACATCTAGAAGTGTGCCCAATAGCCTTACTGTGAAAATTACTTTTAGAAATGTGCCCAATAGCCTCACTGTGAAAGTTGCATTTAGAAGTGTGCCCAATAGCCTTACTATGAAAGTTACATCTAGAAGTGTGCCCACTAGCCTCACTGTGAAAATTACTTTTAAAAATGTGCCCAATATCCTCACTGTGAAAGTTACATCTAGAAGTGTGCCCAATAGCCTCACTGTGAAAGTTGCATTTAGAAGTGTGCCTAATAGCCTTACTGTGAAATTTGCATTTAGAAGTGTGCCCAATAGCCTCCATTGAAAGTGCATTTAGAAGTGTGCCCAATAGCCTTACTGTGAAAGTTGCATTTAGAAGTGTCCCCAATAGCCTCACTGTGAAAGTTGCATTTAAAAGTGTGCCCAATAGCCTCCATTGGAAGTGCATTTAGAAGTGTGCCCAATAGCCTCACTGTGAAAGTTCCATTTAGAAGTGTGCCCAATAGCCTCACTGTGAAAGTTGCATTTAGAAGTGTGCCCAATAGCCTCACTGTGAAAGTTGCATTTAGAAATGTGCCCAATAGCCTCACTGTGAAAGTTGCATTTAGAAGTGTGCCAATAGCCTGTCTGTGGAAGGCCACATTTAGAAGTGTCCTCAATAGCCTCACTGTCAAAGTTGCATTTAAAGGTGTGCCCAATAGCTTCCATTTGAAGTGCATTTAGAAATGTGCCCAATAGCCTCACTGTGAAAGTTGCATTTAGAAGTGTGCCCAATAGCCTCACAATGAAAGTTGCATTTAGAAGTGTGCCCAATAGCCTGTCTGTGGAAGGCCACATTTAGAAGTGTCCTCGATATCCGCACTGTGAAAGTTGCATTTAAATGTGTGCCCAATAGCCTCCATTGGAAGTGCATTTAGAAGTATGCCCAAAGCCTCACTCTGAAAGTTACATCTAGAAGTGTGCCCAATAGCCTCACTGTGAAAATTACCTTTAGAAATGTGCCCAATAGCCTCATTGTGAAAGTTACATCTAGAAGTGTGCCCAATAGCCTTACTGTGAAAATTACTTTTAGAAATGTGCCCAATAGCCTCACTGTGAAAGGTGTATTTAGAAGTGTGCCCAATAGCCTTACTATGAAAGTTACATCTAGAAGTGTGCCCACTAGCCTCACTGTGAAAATTACTTTTAAAAATGTGCCCAATATCCTCACTGTGAAAGTTGCATTTAGAAGTGTGCCTAATAGCCTTACTGTGAAAGTTGCATTTAGAAGTGTGCCAATAGCCTGTCAGTGGAAGGCCACATTTAGAAGTGTGCTCAATAGCCTCACTGTGAAAGTTGCATTTAGAAGTGTGCCTAATAGCCTTACTGTGAAAGTTGCATTTAGAAGTGTGCCCAATAGCCTCCATTGAAAGTACATCTAGAAGTGTGCCCAATAGCCTCACTGTGAAAGTTGCATTTAGAAGTGTGCCTAATAGCCTTACTGTGAAAGTTGCATTTAGAAGTGTGCCAATAGCCTGTCAGTGGAAGGCCACATTTAGAAGTGTGCTCAATAGCCTCACTGTGAAAGTTGCATTTAGAAGTGTGCCTAATAGCCTTACTGTGAAAGTTGCATTTAGAAGTGTGCCCAATAGCCTCCATTGAAAGTACATTTAGAAGTGTGCCCAATAGCCTTACTGTGAAAGTTGCATTTAGAAGTGTCCCCAATAGCCTCACTGTGAAAGTTGCATTTAAAAGTGTGCCCAATAGCCTCCATTGGAAGTGCATTTAGAGGTGTGCCGAATAGCCTCACTGTGAAAGTTGCATTTAGAAGTGTGCCCAATAGCCTCACTGTGAAAGTTGCATTTAGAAATGTGCCCAATAGCCTCACTGTGTAAGTTGCATTTAGAAGTGTGCCAATAGCCTGTCTGTGGAAGGCCACATTTAGAAGTGTCCTCAATAGCCTCACTGTCAAAGTTGCATTTAAAGGTGTGCCCAATAGCTTCCATTTGAAGTGCATTTAGAAGTGTGCCCAATAGCCTCACTGTGAAAGTTGCATTTAGAAGTGTGCCCAATAGCCTCACAGGGAAAGTTGCATTTAGAAGTGTGCCCAAAAGCCTGTCTGTGGAAGGCCACTTTTAGAAGTGTCCTCAATAGCCTCACTGTGAAGGTTTTATTTAGAAGTGTCCTCAATAGCCTCACTGTGAAAGTTGCATTTAAAAGTGTGCCCAATAGCCTCCATTGGAAGTGCATTTAGAAGTGTGCCCAATAGCCTCACTGTGAAAGTTGCATTTAGAAGTGTGCCCAATAGCCTCACAGTGAAAGTTGCATTTAGAAGTGTGCCCAATAGCCTCCATTGGAAGTGCACTTAGACGTGTGCCCAATAGCCTCCCTTGAAAGTTGCATCTAGAAGTATGCCCAAAGCCTCACTGTGAAAGTTACATCTAGAAGTTTGCCCAATAGCCTCACTGTGAAAATTACCTTTAGAAATGTGCCCAATAGACTCACTGTGAAAGTTACATCTAGAAGTGTGCCTAATAGCCTTACTGTGAAAGTTGCATTTAGAAGTGTGCCAATAGCCTGTCAGTGGAAGGCCACATTTAGAAGTGTGCTCAATAGCCTCACTGTGAAAGTTGCATTTAGAAGTGTGCCTAATAGCCTTACTGTGAAAGTTGCATTTAGAAGTGTGCCCAATAGCCTCCATTGAAAGTACATCTAGAAGTGTGCCCAATAGCCTCACTGTGAAAGTTGCATTTAGAAGTGTGCCTAATAGCCTTACTGTGAAAGTTGCATTTAGAAGTGTGCCAATAGCCTGTCAGTGGAAGGCCACATTTAGAAGTGTGCTCAATAGCCTCACTGTGAAAGTTGCATTTAGAAGTGTGCCTAATAGCCTTACTGTGAAAGTTGCATTTAGAAGTGTGCCCAATAGCCTCCATTGAAAGTACATTTAGAAGTGTGCCCAATAGCCTTACTGTGAAAGTTGCATTTAGAAGTGTCCCCAATAGCCTCACTGTGAAAGTTGCATTTAAAAGTGTGCCCAATAGCCTCCATTGGAAGTGCATTTAGAGGTGTGCCGAATAGCCTCACTGTGAAAGTTGCATTTAGAAGTGTGCCCAATAGCCTCACTGTGAAAGTTGCATTTAGAAATGTGCCCAATAGCCTCACTGTGTAAGTTGCATTTAGAAGTGTGCCAATAGCCTGTCTGTGGAAGGCCACATTTAGAAGTGTCCTCAATAGCCTCACTGTCAAAGTTGCATTTAAAGGTGTGCCCAATAGCTTCCATTTGAAGTGCATTTAGAAGTGTGCCCAATAGCCTCACTGTGAAAGTTGCATTTAGAAGTGTGCCCAATAGCCTCACAGGGAAAGTTGCATTTAGAAGTGTGCCCAAAAGCCTGTCTGTGGAAGGCCACATTTAGAAGTGTCCTCAATAGCCTCACTGTGAAGGTTTTATTTAGAAGTGTCCTCAATAGCCTCACTGTGAAAGTTGCATTTAAAAGTGTGCCCAATAGCCTCCATTGGAAGTGCATTTAGAAGTGTGCCCAATAGCCTCACTGTGAAAGTTGCATTTAGAAGTGTGCCCAATAGCCTCACAGTGAAAGTTGCATTTAGAAGTGTGCCCAATAGCCTCCATTGGAAGTGCACTTAGACGTGTGCCCAATAGCCTCCCTTGAAAGTTGCATCTAGAAGTATGCCCAAAGCCTCACTGTGAAAGTTACATCTAGAAGTTTGCCCAATAGCCTCACTGTGAAAATTACCTTTAGAAATGTGCCCAATAGACTCACTGTGAAAGTTACATCTAGAAGTGTGCCCAATAGCCTCACTGTGGAAATTACTTTTAGAAATGTGCCCAATAGCCTCACTGTGAAAGTTACATCTAGAAGTGTGCCCAATAGCCTCACTGTGAAAGTTGCATTCAGAAGTGTGCCCAATACCCTGTCAGTGGAAGGCCATATTTAGAAGTGTGCTCAATAGCCTCACTGTGAAAGTTGCATTTAGAAGTGTGCCCAATAGCCTCCATTGAAAGTGCATTTAGAAGTGTGCCCAATAGCCTTACTGTGAAATTTGCATTTAAAAGTGTGCCCAATAGCCGCCATTGGAAGTGCATTTAGAAGTGTGCCCAATAGCCTCACTGTGAAAGTTGCATTTAGAAGTGTGCCCAATAGCCTCACTGTGAAAGTTGCATTTAGAAGTGTGCCCAATAGCCTCACTGTGAAAGTTGCATTTAGAAATGTGCCCAATAGCCTCACTGTGAAAGTTGCATTTAGAAGTGTGCCCAATAGCTTCCATTGGAAGTGCATTTTTATAAGTGTGCCCAATAGCCTCCCTTGAAAGTTGCATCTAGAAGTGTGCCCAATAGCCTGTCTGTGGAAGGCCACATTTAGAAGTGTCCTCAATAGCCGCACTGTGGAAGTTGCATTTAAATGTGTGCCCAATAGCCTCCATTGGAAGTGCATTTAGAAGTGTGCCAATAGCCTCCATTAAAAGTGCATTTAGAAGTGTGCCCAATAGCCTTACTGTGAAAGTTGAATTTAGAAGTGTCCTCAATAGCCTCACTGTGAAAGTTGCATTTAAAAGTGTGCCCAATAGCCGCCATTGGAAGTGCATTTAGAAGTGTGCCCAATAGCCTCACTGTGAAAGTTGCATTTAGAAGTGTGCCCAATAGCCTCACTGTGAAAGTTGCATTTAGAAGTGTGCCCAATAGCCTCACTGTGAAAGTTGCATTTAGAAATGTGCCCAATAGCCTCACTGTGAAAGTTGCATTCAGAAGTGTGCCCAATAGCCTGTCGTGAAAGGCCAAATTTAGAAGTGTCCTCAATAGCCTCACTGTGAAAGTTGCATTAAAAAGTGTGCCCAATAGCTTCCATTGGAAGTGCATTCAGAAGTGTGCCCAATAGCCTCCCTTGAAAGTTGCATCTAGAAGTGTGCCCAAAGCCTCATTGGGAAAGTTACATCTAGAAGTGTGCCCAATAGCCTCACAGTGAAAATTACTTTTAGAAATGTGCCCAATAGCCTCACTGTGAAATTTACATCTAGAAGTGTGCCTAATAGCCTTACTGTGAAAATTACTTCTAGAAATGTGCCCAATAGCCTCACTGTGAAAGTTGCATTTAGAAGTGTGCCCAATAGCCTTACTGTGAAAGTTACATCTATTAGTGTGCCCAATAGCCTCACTGTGAAAATTACTTTTAGAAATGTGCCCAATAGCCTCACTGTGAAAGTTACATCTAGAAGTGTGCCCAATAGCTTCACTGTGAAAGTTTCATTTAGAAGTGTGTCCAATAGCCTCACTGTGAAAATTGCATGTAGAAGTGTGCCCAAAAGCCTCCATTGAAAGTGCATTTAGAAGTGTGCCCAATATCCTTACTGTGAAAGTTGCATTTAGAAGTGTGCTGAATAGCCTCACTGTGAAAGTTGGCATTAGAAGTGTGCCCAATAGCCTCACTTGAAAGTTGCATTTAGAAGTGTGCTCAATAGTCTCACTGTGAAAGTTGCTTTTAGAAGTGTGCCCAAAGCCTCACTCTGAAAGGTGCTTTTAGAAGTGTGCCCAATAGCCTCCCTTGAATATTACTTTTAGAATTGTACCCAACAGCTTCACTGTGAAAGTTGCATTGAGAAGTGTGCCCAATAGCCTCCCTTTAAAGCTGCATTTAGAAGTGTAGCCCAATAGCCTCACTGTGAAAGTTACTTTTAGAAGTGTGCCCAATAGCCCCCATTGAAAGTGCATTTAGAAGTGTGCCCAATAGCCTTACTGTGAAAGTTGCATTTAGAAGTTTGCTCAATAGCCTCACTGTGAAAGCTGCTTTTAGAAGTGTGTACAATAGCCTCCCTTGAAAGTTGCATTTAGAAATGTGCTCAATAGCCTCACTGTGAAAGTTGCTTTTAGAAGTGGGCCCAATAGCCTGTCTGTGGAAGGCCACATTTAGACGTGTGCTCAATAGCCTCACTGTGAATGCTGCATTTAGAAGTGTGCCCAACAGCCTCACTGTGAAAGTTGCCTTTAGAAGTGTGCCCAATAGCCTCCACTGAAAGTGCATTTAGAAGTGTGCCCTATAGCCTCGCTGTGAAAGTTACATCTAGAAGTATGCCCAATAGCCTGTCCCTGGAAGGCCACATTTAGAAGTGTGTTCAATAGCCTCACTGTGAAGGTTGCTTTTAGAAGTGTGCCCAATAGCCTCCCTTGAAAGTTACTTTTAGAAGTGTAGCCCAATAGCCTCACTATGAAAGTTACTTTTGTAAGTGTGCCCAATAGCCTCCATTGAAAGTGCATTTAGAAGTGTGCCCAATAGCCTTACTGTGAAAGTTGCATTTAGAAATTTGCTCAATAGCCTCACTATGAAAGCTGCTTTTAGAAGTGTGTACAACAGCCTCCCTTGAAAGTTGCATTTAGAAGTGTGCCCAACAGCCTCACTGTGAAAGTTGCCTTTAGAAGTGTGCTCAATAGCCTCACTGTGAAAGTTGCATTCAGAAGTGTGCCCAATAGCCTCACTGTGAAAGTTGCATTTAGAAGTGTGCTCAATAGCCTCCACTGAAAGCGCATTTAGAAGTGTGCCCAATAGCCTTACTGTGAAAGTTGCCTTTAGAAGTGTGCCCAATAGCCTCACTGTGAAAGCTGCATTTAGAAGTGTGCTCAATAGCCTCCACTGAAAGCGCATTTAGAAGTGTGCCCAATAGCCTTACTGTGAAAGTTGCCTTTAGAAGTGTGCTCAATAGCCTCACTGTGAAAGTTGCATTCAGAAGTGTGCCCAATAGCCTCACTGTGAAAGTTGCATTTAGAAGTGTGCCCAATAGCCTCAATGTGAAAGTTGCATTTAGAGGTGTGCCCAATAGCCTCACTGTGAAAGTTGCATTTAGAAATGTGCCCAATAGCCTCACTGTGAAAGTTGCATTTAGAAGTGTGCCAAATAGCCTGTCTGTGGAAGGCCAAATTTAGAAGTGTCCTCAATAGCCTCACTGTGAAAGTTGCATTTAAAAGTGTGCCCAATAGCTTCCATTGGAAGTGCATTTAGAGGTGTGCCCACTACCCTCCCTTGAAAGTTGCATCTAGAAGTGTGCCCAAAGCCTCACTGGGAAAGTTACATCTAGAAGTGTGCCCAATAGCCTCACTGTGAAAATTACTTTTAGAAATGTGCCCAATAGCCTCACTGTGAAATTTACATCTAGAAGTGTGCCCAATAGCCTCACTGTGAAAGTTGCATATAAAAGTGTGCCCAATAGCCTCACTGTGAAAGTTGCATTTAGAAGTGTCCTCAATAACCTCACTGTGAAAGTTGCATTTAAAAGTGTGCCCAATAGCCTCCATTGGAAGTGCATTTAGAAGTGTGCCCAATAGCCTCACTGTGAAAGTTGCATTTAGAGGTGTGCCCAATAGCCTCACAATGAAAGTTGCATTTAGAAGTGTGCCCAATAGCCTGTCTGTGGAAGGCCACATTTAGAAGTGTCCTCGATAGCCGCACTGTGAAAGTTGCATTTAAATGTGTGCCCAATAGCCTCAATTAGAAGTGCATTTAGAAGTGTGCCCAATAGCCTCCCTTGAAAGTTGCATCTAGAAGTATGCCCAAAGCCTCACTCTGCAAATTACCTTTAGAAATGTGCCCAATAGCCTCATTGTGAAAGTTACATCTAGAAGTGTGCCCAATAGCCTTACTGTGAAAATTACTTTTAGAAATGTGCCCAATAGCCTCACTGTGAAAGTTGCATTTAGAAGTGTGCCCAATAGCCTTACTATGAAAGTTACATCTAGAAGTGTGCCCACTAGCCTCACTGTGAAAATTACTTTTAAAAATGTGCCCAATATCCTCACTGTGAAAGTTACATCTAGAAGTGTGCCCAATAGCCTCACTGTGAAAGTTGCATTTAGAAGTGTGCCTAATAGCCTTACTGTGAAATTTGCATTTAGAAGTGTGCCCAATAGCCTCCATTGAAAGTGCATTTAGAAGTGTGCCCAATAGCCTTAATGTGAAAGTTGCATTTAGAAGTGTCCCCAATAGCCTCACTGTGAAAGTTGCATTTAAAAGTGTGCCCAATAGCCTCCATTGGAAGTGCATTTAGAAGTGTGCCCAATAGCCTCACTGTGAAAGTTCCATTTAGAAGTGTGCCCAATAGCCTCACTGTGAAAGTTGCATTTAGAAGTGTGCCCAATAGCCTCACTGTGAAAGTTGCATTTAGAAATGTGCCCAATAGCCTCACTGTGAAAGTTGCATTTAGAAGTGTGCCAATAGCCTGTCTGTGGAAGGCCACATTTAGAAGTGTCCTCAATAGCCTCACTGTCAAAGTTGCATTTAAAGGTGTGCCCAATAGCTTCCATTTGAAGTGCATTTAGAAATGTGCCCAATAGCCTCACAATGAAAGTTGCATTTAGAAGTGTGCCCAATAGCCTGTCTGTGGAAGGCCACATTTAGAAGTGTCCTCGATATCCGCACTGTGAAAGTTGCATTTAAATGTGTGCCCAATAGCCTCCATTGGAAGTGCATTTAGAAGTATGCCCAAAGCCTCACTCTGAAAGTTACATCTAGAAGTGTGCCCAATAGCCTCACTGTGAAAATTACCTTTAGAAATGTGCCCAATAGCCTCATTGTGAAAGTTACATCTAGAAGTGTGCCCAATAGCCTTACTGTGAAAATTACTTTTAGAAATGTGCCCAATAGCCTCACTGTGAAAGGTGTATTTAGAAGTGTGCCCAATAGCCTTACTATGAAAGTTACATCTAGAAGTGTGCCCACTAGCCTCACTGTGAAAATTACTTTTAAAAATGTGCCCAATATCCTCACTGTGAAAGTTACATCTAGAAGTGTGCCCAATAGCCTCACTGTGAAAGTTGCATTTAGAAGTGTGCCTAATAGCCTTACTGTGAAAGTTGCATTTAGAAGTGTGCCAATAGCCTGTCAGTGGAAGGCCACATTTAGAAGTGTGCTCAATAGCCGCACTGTGAAAGTTGCATTTAGAAGTGTGCCTAATAGCCTTACTGTGAAGGTTGCATTTAGAAGTGTGCCCAATAGCCTCCATTGAAAGTGCATTTAGAAGTGTGCCCAATAGCCTTACTGTGAAAGTTGCATTTAGAAGTGTCCCCAATAGCCTCACTGTGAAAGTTGCATTTAAAAGTGTGCCCAATAGCCTCCATTGGAAGTGCATTTAGAGGTGTGCCGAATAGCCACACTGTGAAAGTTGCATTTAGAAGTGTGCCCAATAGCCTCACTGTGAAAGTTGCATTTAGAAATGTGCCCAATAGCCTCACTGTGTAAGTTGCATTTAGAAGTGTGCCAATAGCCTGTCTGTGGAAGGCCACATTTAGAAGTGTCCTCAATAGCCTCACTGTCAAAGTTGCATTTAAAGGTGTGCCCAATAGCTTCCATTTGAAGTGCATTTAGAAGTGTGCCCAATAGCCTCACTGTGAAAGTTGCATTTAGAAGTGTGCCCAAAAGCCTGTCTGTGGAAGGCCACATTTATAAGTGTCCTCAATAGCCTCACTGTGAAGGTTTTATTTAGAAGTGTCCTCAATAGCCTCACTGTGAAAGTTGCATTTAAAAGTGTGCCCAATAGCCTCCATTGGAAGTGCATTTAGAAGTGTGCCCAATAGCCTCACTGTGAAAGTTGCATTTAGAAGTGTGCCCAATAGCCTCACAGTGAAAGTTGCATTTAGAAGTGTGCCCAATAGCCTCCATTGGAAGTGCACTTAGACGTGTGCCCAATAGCCTCCCTTGAAAGTTGCATCTAGAAGTATGCCCAAAGCCTCACTGTGAAAGTTACATCTAGAAGTTTGCCCAATAGCCTCACTGTGAAAATTACCTTTAGAAATGTGCCCAATAGACTCACTGTGAAAGTTACATCTAGAAGTGTGCCCAATAGCCTCACTGTGGAAATTACTTTTAGAAATGTGCCCAATAGCCTCACTGTGAAAGTTACATCTAGAAGTGTGCCCAATAGCCTCACTGTGAAAGTTGCATTCAGAAGTGTGCCCAATACCCTGTCAGTGGAAGGCCATATTTAGAAGTGTGCTCAATAGCCTCACTGTGAAAGTTGCATTTAGAAGTGTGCCCAATAGCCTCCATTGAAAGTGCATTTAGAAGTGTGCCCAATAGCCTTACTGTGAAATTTGCATTTAAAAGTGTGCCCAATAGCCGCCATTGGAAGTGCATTTAGAAGTGTGCCCAATAGCCTCACTGTGAAAGTTGCATTTAAAGTGTGCCCAATAGCCTCACTGTGAAAGTTGCATTTAGAAATGTGCCCAATAGCCTCACTGTGAAAGTTGCATTTAGAAGTGTGCCCAATAGCTTCCATTGGAAGTGCATTTTTATAAGTGTGCCCAATAGCCTCCCTTGAAAGTTTCATCTAGAAGTGTGCCCAATAGCCTGTCTGTGGAAGGCCACATTTAGAAGTGTCCTCAATAGCCGCACTGTGAAAGTTGCATTTAAATGTGTGCCCAATAGCCTCCATTGGAAGTGCATTTAGAAGTGTGCCAATAGCCTCCATTAAAAGTGCATTTAGAAGTGTGCCCAATAGCCTTACTGTGAAAGTTGAATTTAGAAGTGTCCTCAATAGCCTCACTGTGAAAGTTGCATTTAAAAGTGTGCCCAATAGCCGCCATTGGAAGTGCATTTAGAAGTGTGCCCAATAGCCTCACTGTGAAAGTTGCATTTAGAAGTGTGCCCAATAGCCTCACTGTGAAAGTTGCATTTAGAAGTGTGCCCAATAGCCTCACTGTGAAAGTTGCATTTAGAAATGTGCCCAATAGCCTCACTGTGAAAGTTGCATTCAGAAGTGTGCCCAATAGCCTGTCGTGAAAGGCCAAATTTAGAAGTGTCCTCAATAGCCTCACTGTGAAAGTTGCATTTAAAAGTGTGCCCAATGGCTTCCATAGGAAGTGCATTCAGAAGTGTGCCCAATAGCCTTACTGTGAAAGTTGCATCTAGAAGTGTGCCCAAAGCCTCATTGGGAAAGTTACATCTAGAAGTGTGCCCAATAGCCTCACAGTGAAAATTACTTTTAGAAATGTGCCCAATAGCCTCACTGTGAAATTTACATCTAGAAGTGTGCCTAATAGCCTTACTGTGAAAATTACTTCTAGAAATGTGCCCAATAGCCTCATTGTGAAAGTTGCATTTAGAAGTGTGCCCAATAGCCTTACTGTGAAAGTTACATCTATTAGTGTGCCCAATAGCCTCACTGTGAAAATTACTTTTAGAAATGTGCCCAATAGCCTCACTGTGAAAGTTACATCTAGAAGTGTGCCCAATAGCTTCACTGTGAAAGTTTCATTTAGAAGTGTGTCCAATAGCCTCACTGTGAAAATTGCATGTAGAAGTGTGCCCAAAAGCCTCCATTGAAAGTGCATTTAGAAGTGTGCCCAATATCCTTACTGTGAAAGTTGCATTTAGAAGTGTGCTGAATAGCCTCACTGTGAAAGTTGGCATTAGAAGTGTGCCCAATAGCCTCACTTGAAAGTTGCATTTAGAAGTGTGCTCAATAGTCTCACTGTGAAAGTTGCTTTTAGAAGTGTGCCCAAAGCCTCACTCTGAAAGGTGCTTTTAGAAGTGTGCCCAATAGCCTCCCTTGAATATTACTTTTAGAATTGTACCCAACAGCTTCACTGTGAAAGTTGCATTGAGAAGTGTGCCCAATAGCCTCCTTTTAAAGCTGCATTTAGAAGTGTAGCCCAATAGCCTCACTGTGAAAGTTACTTTTAGAAGTGTGCCCAATAGCCCCCATTGAAAGTGCATTTAGAAGTGTGCCCAATAGCCTTACTGTGAAAGTTGCATTTAGAAGTTTGCTCAATAGCCTCACTGTGAAAGCTGCTTTTAGAAGTGTGTACAATAGCCTCCCTTGAAAGTTGCATTTAGAAATGTGCTCAATAGCCTCACTGTGAAAGTTGCTTTTAGAAGTGGGCCCAATAGCCTGTCTGTGGAAGGCCACATTTAGACGTGTGCTCAATAGCCTCACTGTGAATGCTGCATTTAGAAGTGTGCCCAACAGCCTCACTGTGAAAGTTGCCTTTAGAAGTGTGCCCAATAGCCTCCACTGAAAGTGCATTTAGAAGTGTGCCCTATAGCCTCGCTGTGAAAGTTACATCTAGAAGTATGCCCAATAGCCTGTCCCTGGAAGGCCACATTTAGAAGTGTGTTCAATAGCCTCACTGTGAAGGTTGCTTTTAGAAGTGTGCCCAATAGCCTCCCTTGAAAGTTACTTTTAGAAGTGTAGCCCAATAGCCTCACTATGAAAGTTACTTTTGTAAGTGTACCCAATAGCCTCCATTGAAAGTGCATTTAGAAGTGTGCCCAATAGCCTTACTGTGAAAGTTGCATTTAGAAATTTGCTCAATAGCCTCACTATGAAAGCTGCTTTTAGAAGTGTGTACAACAGCCTCCCTTGAAAGTTGCATTTAGAAGTGTGCCCAACAGCCTCACTGTGAAAGTTGCCTTTAGAAGTGTGCTCAATAGCCTCACTGTGAAAGTTGCATTCAGAAGTGTGCCCAATAGCCTCACTGTGAAAGTTGCATTTAGAAGTGTGCCCAATAGCCTCACTGTGAAAGCTGCATTTAGAAGTGTGCTCAATAGCCTCCACTGAAAGTGCATTTAGAAGTGTGCCCAATAGCCTTACTGTGAAAGTTGCCTTTAGAAGTGTGCTCAATAGCCTCACTGTGAAAGTTGCATTCAGAAGTGTGCCCAATAGCCTCACTGTGAAAGTTGCATTTAGAAGTGTGCCCAATAGCCTCAATGTGAAAGTTGCATTTAGAGGTGTGCCCAATAGCCTCACTGTGAAAGTTGCATTTAGAAATGTGCCCAATAGCCTCACTGTGAAAGTTGCATTTAGAAGTGTGCCAAATAGCCTGTCTGTGGAAGGCCAAATTTAGAAGTGTCCTCAATAGCCTCACTGTGAAAGTTGCATTTAAAAGTGTGCCCAATAGCTTCCATTGGAAGTGCATTTAGAGGTGTGCCCACTACCCTCCCTTGAAAGTTGCATCTAGAAGTGTGCCCAAAGCCTCACTGGGAAAGTTACATCTAGAAGTGTGCCCAATAGCCTCACTGTGAAAATTACTATTAGAAATGTGCCCAATAGCCTCACTGTGAAATTTACATCTAGAAGTGTGCCCAATAGCCTCACTGTGAAAGTTGCATATAAAAGTGTGCCCAATAGCCTCACTGTGAAAGTTGCATTTAGAAGTGTCCTCAATAACCTCACTGTGAAAGTTGCATTTAAAAGTGTGCCCAATAGCCTCCATTGGAAGTGCATTTAGAAGTGTGCCCAATAGCCTCACTGTGAAAGTTGCATTTAGAGGTGTGCCCAATAGCCTCAGAATGAAAGTTGCATTTAGAAGTGTGCCCAATAGCCTGTCTGTGGAAGGCCACATTTAGAAGTGTCCTCGATAGCCGCACTGTGAAAGTTGCATTTAAATGTGTGCCCAATAGCCTCAATTAGAAGTGCATTTAGAAGTGTGCCCAATAGCCTCCCTTGAAAGTTGCATCTAGAAGTATGCCCAAAGCCTCACTCTGCAAATTACCTTTAGAAATGTGCCCAATAGCCTCATTGTGAAAGTTACATCTAGAAGTGTGCCCAATAGCCTTACTGTGAAAATTACTTTTAGAAATGTGCCCAATAGCCTCACTGTGAAAGTTGCATTTAGAAGTGTGCCCAATAGCCTTACTATGAAAGTTACATCTAGAAGTGTGCCCACTAGCCTCACTGTGAAAATTACTTTTAAAAATGTGCCCAATATCCTCACTGTGAAAGTTACATCTAGAAGTGTGCCCAATAGCCTCACTGTGAAAGTTGCATTTAGAAGTGTGCCTAATAGCCTTACTGTGAAATTTGCATTCAGAAGTGTGCCCAATAGCCTCCATTGAAAGTGCATTTAGAAGTGTGCCCAATAGCCTTACTGTGAAAGTTGCATTTAGAAGTGTCCCCAATAGCCTCACTGTGAAAGTTGCATTTAAAAGTGTGCCCAATAGCCTCCATTGGAAGTGCATTTAGAAGTGTGCCCAATAGCCTCACTGTGAAAGTTCCATTTAGAAGTGTGCCCAATAGCCTCACTGTGAAAGTTGCATTTAGAAGTGTGCCCAATAGCCTCACTGTGAAAGTTGCATTTAGAAATGTGCCCAATAGCCTCACTGTGAAAGTTGCATTTAGAAGTGTGCCAATAGCCTGTCTGTGGAAGGCCACATTTAGAAGTGTCCTCAATAGCCTCACTGTCAAAGTTGCATTTAAAGGTGTGCCCAATAGCTTCCATTTGAAGTGCATTTAGAAATGTGCCCAATAGCCTCACTGTGAAAGTTGCATTTAGAAGTGTGCCCAATAGCCTCACAATGAAAGTTGCATTTAGAAGTGTGCCCAATAGCCTGTCTGTGGAAGGCCACATTTAGAAGTGTCCTCGATATCCGCACTGTGAAAGTTGCATTTAAATGTGTGCCCAATAGCCTCCATTGGAAGTGCATTTAGAAGTATGCCCAAAGCCTCACTCTGAAAGTTACATCTAGAAGTGTGCCCAATAGCCTCACTGTGAAAATTACCTTTAGAAATGTGCCCAATAGCCTCATTGTGAAAGTTACATCTAGAAGTGTGCCCAATAGCCTTACTGTGAAAATTACTTTTAGAAATGTGCCCAATAGCCTCACTGTGAAAGGTGTATTTAGAAGTGTGCCCAATAGCCTTACTATGAAAGTTACATCTAGAAGTGTGCCCACTAGCCTCACTGTGAAAATTACTTTTAAAAATGTGCCCAATATCCTCACTGTGAAAGTTACATCTAGAAGTGTGCCCAATAGCCTCACTGTGAAAGTTGCATTTAGAAGTGTGCCTAATAGCCTTACTGTGAAAGTTGCATTTAGAAGTGTGCCAATAGCCTGTCAGTGGAAGGCCACATTTAGAAGTGTGCTCAATAGCCGCACTGTGAAAGTTGCATTTAGAAGTGTGCCTAATAGCCTTACTGTGAAAGTTGCATTTAGAAGTGTGCCCAATAGCCTCCATTGAAAGTGCATTTAGAAGTGTGCCCAATAGCCTTACTGTGAAAGTTGCATTTAGAAGTGTCCCCAATAGCCTCACTGTGAAAGTTGCATTTAAAAGTGTGCCCAATAGCCTCCATTGGAAGTGCATTTAGAGGTGTGCCGAATAGCCTCACTGTGAAAGTTGCATTTAGAAGTGTGCCCAATAGCCTCACTGTGAAAGTTGCATTTAGAAATGTGCCCAATAGCCTCACTGTGTAAGTTGCATTTAGAAGTGTGCCAATAGCCTGTCTGTGGAAGGCCACATTTAGAAGTGTCCTCAATAGCCTCACTGTCAAAGTTGCATTTAAAGGTGTGCCCAATAGCTTCCATTTGAAGTGCATTTAGAAGTGTGCCCAATAGCCTCACTGTGAAAGTTGCATTTAGAAGTGTGCCCAATAGCCTCACAGGGAAAGTTGCATTTAGAAGTGTGCCCAAAAGCCTGTCTGTGGAAGGCCACATTTAGAAGTGTCCTCAATAGCCTCACTGTGAAGGTTTTATTTAGAAGTGTCCTCAATAGCCTCACTGTGAAAGTTGCATTTAAAAGTGTGCCCAATAGCCTCCATTGGAAGTGCATTTAGAAGTGTGCCCAATAGCCTCACTGTGAAAGTTGCATTTAGAAGTGTGCCCAATAGCCTCACAGTGAAAGTTGCATTTAGAAGTGTGCCCAATAGCCTCCATTGGAAGTGCACTTAGACGTGTGCCCAATAGCCTCCCTTGAAAGTTGCATCTAGAAGTATGCCCAAAGCCTCACTGTGAAAGTTACATCTAGAAGTTTGCCCAATAGCCTCACTGTGAAAATTACCTTTAGAAATGTGCCCAATAGACTCACTGTGAAAGTTACATCTAGAAGTGTGCCCAATAGCCTCACTGTGGAAATTACTTTTAGAAATGTGCCCAATAGCCTCACTGTGAAAGTTACATCTAGAAGTGTGCCCAATAGCCTCACTGTGAAAGTTGCATTCAGAAGTGTGCCCAATACCCTGTCAGTGGAAGGCCATATTTAGAAGTGTGCTCAATAGCCTCACTGTGAAAGTTGCATTTAGAAGTGTGCCCAATAGCCTCCATTGAAAGTGCATTTAGAAGTGTGCCCAATAGCCTTACTGTGAAATTTGCATTTAAAAGTGTGCCCAATAGCCGCCATTGGAAGTGCATTTAGAAGTGTGCCCAATAGCCTCACTGTGAAAGTTGCATTTAGAAGTGTGCCCAATAGCCTCACTGTGAAAGTTGCATTTAGAAGTGTGCCCAATAGCCTCACTGTGAAAGTTGCATTTAGAAATGTGCCCAATAGCCTCACTGTGAAAGTTGCATTTAGAAGTGTGCCCAATAGCTTCCATTGGAAGTGCATTTTTATAAGTGTGCCCAATAGCCTCCCTTGAAAGTTGCATCTAGAAGTGTGCCCAATAGCCTGTCTGTGGAAGGCCACATTTAGAAGTGTCCTCAATAGCCGCACTGTGAAAGTTGCATTTAAATGTGTGCCCAATAGCCTCCATTGGAAGTGCATTTAGAAGTGTGCCAATAGCCTCCATTAAAAGTGCATTTAGAAGTGTGCCCAATAGCCTTACTGTGAAAGTTGAATTTAGAAGTGTCCTCAATAGCCTCACTGTGAAAGTTGCATTTAAAAGTGTGCCCAATAGCCGCCATTGGAAGTGCATTTAGAAGTGTGCCCAATAGCCTCACTGTGAAAGTTGCATTTAGAAGTGTGCCCAATAGCCTCACAGGGAAAGTTGCATTTAGAAGTGTGCCCAAAAGCCTGTCTGTGGAAGGCCACATTTAGAAGTGTCCTCAATAGCCTCACTGTGAAGGTTTTATTTAGAAGTGTCCTCAATAGCCTCACTGTGAAAGTTGCATTTAAAAGTGTGCCCAATAGCCTCCATTGGAAGTGCATTTAGAAGTGTGCCCAATAGCCTCACTGTGAAAGTTGCATTTAGAAGTGTGCCCAATAGCCTCACAGTGAAAGTTGCATTTAGAAGTGTGCCCAATAGCCTCCATTGGAAGTGCACTTAGACGTGTGCCCAATAGCCTCCCTTGAAAGTTGCATCTAGAAGTATGCCCAAAGCCTCACTGTGAAAGTTACATCTAGAAGTTTGCCCAATAGCCTCACTGTGAAAATTACCTTTAGAAATGTGCCCAATAGACTCACTGTGAAAGTTACATCTAGAAGTGTGCCCAATAGCCTCACTGTGGAAATTACTTTTAGAAATGTGCCCAATAGCCTCACTGTGAAAGTTACATCTAGAAGTGTGCCCAATAGCCTCACTGTGAAAGTTGCATTCAGAAGTGTGCCCAATACCCTGTCAGTGGAAGGCCATATTTAGAAGTGTGCTCAATAGCCTCACTGTGAAAGTTGCATTTAGAAGTGTGCCCAATAGCCTCCATTGTAAAGTGCATTTAGAAGTGTGCCCAATAGCCTTACTGTGAAATTTGCATTTAAAAGTGTGCCCAATAGCCGCCATTGGAAGTGCATTTAGAAGTGTGCCCAATAGCCTCACTGTGAAAGTTGCATTTAGAAGTGTGCCCAATAGCCTCACTGTGAAAGTTGCATTTAGAAGTGTGCCCAATAGCCTCACTGTGAAAGTTGCATTTAGAAATGTGCCCAATAGCCTCACTGTGAAAGTTGCATTTAGAAGTGTGCCCAATAGCTTCCATTGGAAGTGCATTTTTATAAGTGTGCCCAATAGCCTCCCTTGAAAGTTGCATCTAGAAGTGTGCCCAATAGCCTGTCTGTGGAAGGCCACATTTAGAAGTGTCCTCAATAGCCACACTGTGAAAGTTGCATTTAAATGTGTGCCCAATAGCCTCCATTGGAAGTGCATTTAGAAGTGTGCCAATAGCCTCCATTAAAAGTGCATTTAGAAGTGTGCCCAATAGCCTTACTGTGAAAGTTGAATTTAGAAGTGTCCTCAATAGCCTCACTGTGAAAGTTGCATTTAAAAGTGTGCCCAATAGCCGCCATTGGAAGTGCATTTAGAAGTGTGCCCAATAGCCTCACTGTGAAAGTTGCATTTAGAAGTGTGCCCAATAGCCTCACTGTGAAAGTTGCATTTAGAAGTGTGCCCAGTAGCCTCACTGTGAAAGTTGCATTTAGAAATGTGCCCAATAGCCTCACTGTGAAAGTTGCATTCAGAAGTGTGCCCAATAGCCTGTCGTGAAAGGCCAAATTTAGAAGTGTCCTCAATAGCCTCACTGTGAAAGTTGCATTTAAAAGTGTGCCCAATAGCTTCCATTGGAAGTGCATTCAGAAGTGTGCCCAATAGCCTCCCTTGAAAGTTGCATCTAGAAGTGTGCCCAAAGCCTCATTGGGAAAGTTACATCTAGAAGTGTGCCCAATAGCCTCACAGTGAAAATTACTTTTAGAAATGTGCCCAATAGCCTCATTGTGAAATTTACATCTAGAAGTGTGCCTAATAGCCTTACTGTGAAAATTACTTCTAGAAATGTGCCCAATAGCCTCACTGTGAAAGTTGCATTTAGAAGTGTGCCCAATAGCCTTACTGTGAAAGTTACATCTATTAGTGTGCCCAATAGCCTCACTGTGAAAATTACTTTTAGAAATGTGCCCAATAGCCTCACTGTGAAAGTTACATCTAGAAGTGTGCCCAATAGCTTCACTGTGAAAGTTTCATTTAGAAGTGTGTCCAATAGCCTCAATGTGAAAATTGCATGTAGAAGTGTGCCCAAAAGCCTCCATTGAAAGTGCATTTAGAAGTGTGCCCAATATCCTTACTGTGAAAGTTGCATTTAGAAGTGTGCTGAATAGCCTCACTGTGAAAGTTGGCATTAGAAGTGTGCCCAATAGCCTCACTTGAAAGTTGCATTTAGAAGTGTGCTCAATAGTCTCACTGTGAAAGTTGCTTTTAGAAGTGTGCCCAAAGCCTCACTCTGAAAGGTGCTTTTAGAAGTGTGCCCAATAGCCTGCCTTGAATATTACTTTTAGAATTGTACCCAACAGCTTCACTGTGAAAGTTGCATTGAGAAGTGTGCCCAATAGCCTCCCTTTAAAGCTGCATTTAGAAGTGTAGCCCAATAGCCTCACTGTGAAAGTTACTTTTAGAAGTGTGCCCAATAGCCCCCATTGAAAGTGCATTTAGAAGTGTGCCCAATAGCCTTACTGTGAAAGTTGCATTTAGAAGTTTGCTCAATAGCCTCACTGTGAAAGCTGCTTTTAGAAGTGTGTACAATAGCCTCCCTTGAAAGTTGCATTTAGAAATGTGCTCAATAGCCTCACTGTGAAAGTTGCTTTTAGAAGTGGGCCCAATAGCCTGTCTGTGGAAGGCCACATTTAGACGTGTGCTCAATAGCCTCACTGTGAATGCTGCATTTAGAAGTGTGCCCAACAGCCTCACTGTGAAAGTTGCCTTTAGAAGTGTGCCCAATAGCCTCCACTGAAAGTGCATTTAGAAGTGTGCCCAATAGCCTCCCTTGAAAGTTACTTTTAGAAGTGTAGCCCAATAGCCTCACTATGAAAGTTACTTTTGTAAGTGTGCCCAATAGCCTCCATTGAAAGTGCATTTAGAAGTGTGCCCAATAGCCTTACTGTGAAAGTTGCATTTAGAAATTTGCTCAATAGCCTCACTATGAAAGCTGCTTTTAGAAGTGTGTACAACAGCCTCCCTTGAAAGTTGCATTTAGAAGTGTGCCCAACAGCCTCACTGTGAAAGTTGCCTTTAGAAGTGTGCTCAATAGCCTCACTGTGAAAGTTGCATTCAGAAGTGTGCCCAATAGCCTCACTGTGAAAGTTGCATTTAGAAGTGTGCCCAATAGCCTCACTGTGAAAGCTGCATTTAGAAGTGTGCTCAATAGCCTCCACTGAAAGTGCATTTAGAAGTGTGCCCAATAGCCTTACTGTGAAAGTTGCATTTAGAAGTGTGCCCAATAGCCTCACTGTGAAAGCTGCATCTAGAAGTGTGCCCAGTAGCCTGTCTGTGGAAGGCCACATTTAGAAGTGTGCCCAATAGCCTCACTATGAAAGCTGCATTCAGTAGTGTGCCCAATAGCCTCACTGTGACAGTTGCATGTAGAAGTGTACCCAGTAGCCTGTCTGTGGAAGGCCACATCTAGAAATGTGCCCAATAGCCTCACTGTGAAAGCTGCATTTAATAGTGTGCCCAATAGCTTCACTGTGAATGCTGCATTTAGAAGTGTGCACAATAGCCTCACTGTGAAAGCTGCATTTTGAAGTGTGACCAATCGCCTCTGTTTGAAAGTTGCACTTAGAAGTGTGCCCAAAAGCCTCACTGTGGAAGGCCGCATTTACAAGCGTGCCCAATAGCCTCCCTTGAAAGTTGCTTTTAGAAGTGTGCCCAATAGCCTCCCTTGAAAGTTACTTTTAGAAGTGTGCCCAACAGCTTCTCTGTGAAAGTTGCATTTAGAAGTGAGCCCAATAGCCTCCCCTGAAAGTAGCATTTAGAAGTGTGCCCAAAAGCCTGTCTGTGGAAGGCCACATTTAGAAGTGTCCTCAATAGCCTCACTGTGAAGGTTTTATTTAGAAGTGTCTTCAATAGCCTCACTGTGAAAGTTGCATTTAAAAGTGTGCCCAATAGCCTCCATTGGAAGTGCATTTAGAAGTGTGCCCAATAGCCTCACTGTGAAAGTTGCATTTAGAAGTGTGCCCAATAGCCTCACAGCGAAAGTTGCATTTAGAAGTGTGCCCAATAGCTTCCATTGGAAGTGCATTTAGAAGTGTGCCCAATAGCCTCCCTTGAAAGTTCCATCTAGAAGTGTACCCAAAGCCTCATTGGGAAAGTTACATCTAGAAGTGTGCCTAATAGCCTTACTGTGAAAGTTACTTTTAGAAATGTGCCCAATAGCCTCACTGTGAAAGTTGCATTTAGAAGTGTGCCCAATAGCCTTACTGTGAAAGTTACATCTATTAGTGTGCCCAATAGCCTCACTGTGAAAATTACTTTTAGAAATGTGCCCAATAGCCTCACTGTGAAAGTTACATCTAGAAGTGTGCCCAATAGCTTCACTGTGAAAGTTTCATTTAGAAGTGTGTCCAATACCTTGTCTGTGGAAGGCCACATTTAGAAGTGTGCTCAATAGCCTCACTGTGAAAGTTGCATTTAGAAGTGTGCCCAATAGCCTCACTGTGAAAATTGCATTTAGAAGCGTGCCCAAAGGCCTCCATTGAAAGTGCATTTAGAAGTGTGCCCAATATCCTTACTGTGAAAGTTGCATTTAGAAGTGTGCTCAATAGCCTCACTGTGAAAGTTGCCATTAGAAGTGTGCCCAATAGCCTCCCTTGAAAGTTGCATTTAGAAGTGTGCTCAATAGCCTCACTGTGAAAGTTGCTTTTAGAAGTGTGCCCAAAGCCTCACTGTGAAAGTTGCTTTTAGAAGTGTGCCCAATAGCCTCCCTTGAATATTACTTTTAGAAGTGTACCCAACAGCTTCACTGTGAAAGTTGCATTGAGAAGTGTGCCCAATAGCCTCCCTTGAAAGCTGCATTTAGAAGTGTAGCCCAATAGCCTCACTGTGAAAGTTACTTTTAGAAGTGTGCCCAATAGCCCCCATATAAAGTGCATTTAGAAGTGTGCCCAATAGCCTTACTGTGAAAGTTGCATTTAGAAGGTTGCTCAATAGCCTCACTGTGAAAGCTGCTTTTAGAAGTGTGTACAATAGCCTCCCTTGAAAGTTGCATTTAGAAATGTGCTCAATAGCCTCACTGTGAAAGTTGCTTTTAGAAGTGGGCCCAATAGCCTGTCTGTGGAAGGCCACATTTAGAAGTGTGCTCAATAGCCTCACTGTGAATGCTGCATTTAGAAGTGTGCCCAACAGCCTCACTGTGAAAGTTGCCTTTAGAAGTGTGCCCAATAGCCTCCACTGAAAGTGCATTTAGAAGTGTGCCCTATAGCCTTGCTGTGAAAGTTACATCTAGAAGTATGCCCAATAGCCTGTCCCTGGAAGGCCACATTTAGAAGTGTGTTCAATAGCCTCACTGTGAAGGTTGCTTTTAGAAGTGTGCCCAATAGCCTCCCTTGAAAGTTACTTTTAGAAGTGTAGCCCAATAGCCTCACTATGAAAGTTACTTTTAGAAGTGTGCCCAATAGTCTCCATTGAAAGTGCATTTAGAAGTGTGCCCAATAGCCTTACTGTGAAAGTTGCATTTAGAAATTTGCTCAATAGCCTCACTATGAAAGCTGCTTTTAGAACTGTGTACAACAGCCTCCCTTGAAAGTTGCATTTAGAAGTGTGCCCAACAGCCTCACTGTGAAAGTTGCCTTTAGAAGTGTGCTCAATAGCCTCACTGTGAAAGTTGCATTCAGAAGTGAGCCCAATAGCCTCACTGTGAAAGTTGCATTTAGAAGTGTGCCCAATAGCCTCACTGTGAAAGCTGCATTTAGAAGTGTGCTCAATAGCCTCCACTGAAAGTGCATTTAGAAGTGTGCCCAATAGCCTTACTGTAAAAGTTGCATTTAGAAGTGTGCCCAATAGACTCACTGCGAAAGCTGCATCTAGAAGTGTGCCCAGTAGCCTGTCTGTGGAAGGCCACATTTAGAAGTGTGCCCAATAGCCTCACTATGAAAGCTGCATTTAGTAGTGTGCCCAATAGCCTCACTGTGACAGTTGCATTTAGAAGTGTGCCCAGTAGCCTGTCTGTGGAAGGCCACATCTAGAAATGTGCCCAATAGCCTCACTGTGAAAGCTGCATTTAATAGTGTGCCCAATAGCCTCACTGTGAACGCTGCATTTAGAAGTGTGCCCAATAGCCTCACTGTGAAAGCTGCATTTTGAAGTGTGACCAATCGCCTCTGTTTGAAAGTTGCACTTAGAAGTGTGCCCAAAAGCCTCACTGTGGAAGGCCGCATTTACAAGCGTGCCCAATAGCCTCCCTTGAAAGTTGCTTTTAGAAGTGTGCCCAATAGCCTCCCTTGAAAGTTACTTTTAGAAGTGTGCCCAACAGCTTCTCTGTGAAAGTTGCATTTAGAAGTGTGCCCAATAGCCTCCCCTGAAAGTAGCATTTAGAAGTGTGCCCAAAAGCCTGTCTGTGGAAGGCCACATTTAGAAGTGTCCTCAATAGCCTCACTGTGAAGGTTTTATTTAGAAGTGTCTTCAATAGCCTCACTGTGAAAGTTGCATTTAAAAGTGTGCCCAATAGCCTCCATTGGAAGTGCATTTAGAAGTGTGCCCAATAGCCTCACTGTGAAAGTTGCATTTAGAAGTGTGCCCAATAGCCTCACAGTGAAAGTTGCATTTAGAAGTGTGCCCAATAGCTTCCATTGGAAGTGCATTTAGAAGTGTGCCCAATAGCCTCCCTTGAAAGTTCCATCTAGAAGTGTACCCAAAGCCTCATTGGGAAAGTTACATCTAGAAGTGTGCCCAATAGCCTCACTGTGAAAATTACTTTTAGAAATGTGCCCAATAGCCTCACTGTGAAATTTACATCTAGAAGTGTGCCTAATAGCCTTACTGTGAAAGTTACTTTTAGAAATGTGCCCAATAGCCTCACTGTGAAAGTTGCATTTAGAAGTGTGCCCAATAGCCTTACTGTGAAAGTTACATCTATTAGTGTGCCCAATAGCCTCACTGTGAAAATTACTTTTAGAAATGTGCCCAATAGCCTCACTGTGAAAGTTACATCTAGAAGTGTGCCCAATAGCTTCACTGTGAAAGTTTCATTTAGAAGTGTGTCCAATACCTTGTCTGTGGAAGGCCACATTTAGAAGTGTGCTCAATAGCCTCACTGTGAAAGTTGCATTTAGAAGTGTGCCCAATAGCCTCACTGTGAAAATTGCATTTAGAAGTGTGCCCAAAGGCCTCCATTGAAAGTGCATTTAGAAGTGTGCCCAATATCCTTACTGTGAAAGTTGCATTTAGAAGTGTGCTCAATAGCCTCACTGTGAAAGTTGCCATAAGAGGTGTGCCCAATAGCCTCCCTTGCAAGTTGTATTTAGAAGTGTGCTCAATAGCCTCACTGTGAAAGTTGCTTTTAGAAGTGTGCCCAAAGCCTCACTGTGAAAGTTGCATTTAGAAGTGTGCCCAATAGCCTCCCTTGAATATTACTTTTAGAAGTGTACCCAACAGCTTCACTGTGAAAGTTGCATTGAGAAGTGTGCCCAATAGCCTCCCTTGAAAGCTGCATTTAGAAGTGTAGCCCAATAGCCTCACTGTGAAAGTTACTTTTAGAAGTGTGCCCAATAGCCCCCATATAAAGTGCATTTAGAAGTGTGCCCAATAGCCTTACTGTGAAAGTTGCATTTAGAAGGTTGCTCAATAGCCTCACTGTGAAAGCTGCTTTTAGAAGTGTGTACAATAGCCTCCCTTGAAAGTTGCATTTAGAAATGTGCTCAATAGCCTCACTGTGAAAGTTGCTTTTAGAAGTGGGCCCAATAGCCTGTCTGTGGAAGGCCACATTTAGAAGTGTCCTCAATAGCCTCACTGTGAAGGTTTTATTTAGAAGTGTCTTTAATAGCCTCACTGTGAAAGTTGCATTTAAAAGTGTGCCCAATAGCCTCCATTGGAAGTGCATTTAGAAGTGTGCCCAATAGCCTCACTGTGAAAGTTGCATTTAGAAGTGTGCCCAATAGCCTCACAGCGAAAGTTGCATTTAGAAGTGTGCCCAATAGCTTCCATTGGAAGTGCATTTAGAAGTGTGCCCAATAGCCTCCCTTGAAAGTTCCATCTAGAAGTGTACCCAAAGCCTCATTGGGAAAGTTACATCTAGAAGTGTGCCCAATAGCCTCACTGTGAAAATTACTTTTAGAAATGTGCCCAATAGCCTCACTGTGAAATTTACATCTAGAAGTGTGCCTAATAGCCTTACTGTGAAAGTTACTTTTAGAAATGTGCCCAATAGCCTCACTGTGAAAGTTGCATTTAGAAGTGTGCCCAATAGCCTTACTGTGAAAGTTACATCTATTAGTGTGCCCAATAGCCTCACTGTGAAAATTACTTTTAGAAATGTGCCCAATAGCCTCACTGTGAAAGTTACATCTAGAAGTGTGCCCAATAGCTTCACTGTGAAAGTTTCATTTAGAAGTGTGTCCAATACCTTGTCTGTGGAAGGCCACATTTAGAAGTGTGCTCAATAGCCTCACTGTGAAAGTTGCATTTAGAAGTGTGCCCAATAGCCTCACTGTGAAAATTGCATTTAGAAGTGTGCCCAAAGGCCTCCATTGAAAGTGCATTTAGAAGTGTGCCCAATATCCTTACTGTGAAAGTTGCATTTAGAAGTGTGCTCAATAGCCTCACTGTGAAAGTTGCCATTAGAAGTGTGCCCAATAGCCTCCCTTGAAAGTTGCATTTAGAAGTGTGCTCAATAGCCTCACTGTGAAAGTTGCTTTTAGAAGTGTGCCCAAAGCCTCACTGTGACAGTTGCTTTTAGAAGTGTGCCCAATAGCCTCCCTTGAATATTACTTTTAGAAGTGTACCCAACAGCTTCACTGTGAAAGTTGCATTGAGAAGTGTGCCCAATAGCCTCCCTTGAAAGCTGCATTTAGAAGTGTAGCCCAATAGCCTCACTGTGAAAGTTACTTTTAGAAGTGTGCCCAATAGCCCCCATATAAAGTGCATTTAGAAGTGTGCCCAATAGCCTTACTGTGAAAGTTGCATTTAGAAGGTTGCTCAATAGCCTCACTGTGAAAGCTGCTTTTAGAAGTGTGTACAATAGCCTCCCTTGAAAGTTGCATTTAGAAATGTGCTCAATAGCCTCACTGTGAAAGTTGCTTTTAGAAGTGGGCCCAATAGCCTGTCTGTGGAAGGCCACATTTAGAAGTGTGCTCAATAGCCTCACTGTGAATGCTGCATTTAGAAGTGTGCCCAACAGCCTCACTGTGAAAGTTGCCTTTAGAAGTGTGCCCAATAGCCTCCACTGAAAGTGCATTTAGAAGTGTGCCCTATAGCCTTGCTGTGAAAGTTACATCTAGAAGTATGCCCAATAGCCTGTCCCTGGAAGGCCACATTTAGAAGTGTGTTCAATAGCCTCACTGTGAAGGTTGCTTTTAGAAGTGTGCCCAATAGCCTCCCTTGAAAGTTACTTTTAGAAGTGTAGCCCAATAGCCTCACTATGAAAGTTACTTTTAGAAGTGTGCCCAATAGTCTCCATTGAAAGTGCATTTAGAAGTGTGCCCAATAGCCTTACTGTGAAAGTTGCATTTAGAAATTTGCTCAATAGCCTCACTATGAAAGCTGCTTTTAGAACTGTGTACAACAGCCTCCCTTGAAAGTTGCATTTAGAAGTGTGCCCAACAGCCTCACTGTGAATGTTGCCTTTAGAAGTGTGCTCAATAGCCTCACTGTGAAAGTTGCATTCAGAAGTGAGCCCAATAGCCTCACTGTGAAAGTTGCATTTAGAAGTGTGCCCAATAGCCTCACTGTGAAAGCTGCATTTAGAAGTGTGCTCAATAGCCTCCACTGAAAGTGCATTTAGAAGTGTGCCCAATAGCCTTACTGTAAAAGTTGCATTTAGAAGTGTGCCCAATAGCCTCACTGTGAAAGCTGCATCTAGAAGTGTGCCCAGTAGCCTGTCTGTGGAAGGCCACATTTAGAAGTGTGCCCAATAGCCTCACTATGAAAGCTGCATTTAGTAGTGTGCCCAATAGCCTCACTGTGACAGTTGCATTTAGAAGTGTGCCCAGTAGCCTGTCTGTGGAAGGCCACATCTAGAAATGTGCCCAATAGCCTCACTGTGAAAGCTGCATTTAATAGTGTGCCCAATAGCCTCACTGTGAACGCTGCATTTAGAAGTGTGCCCAATAGCCTCACTGTGAAAGATGCATTTTGAAGTGTGACCAATCGCCTCTGTTTGAAAGTTGCACTTAGAAGTGTGCCCAAAAGCCTCACTGTGGAAGGCCGCATTTACAAGCGTGCCCAATAGCCTCCCTTGAAAGTTGCTTTTAGAAGTGTGCCCAATAGCCTCCCTTGAAAGGAACTTTTAGAAGTGTGCCCAACAGCTTCTCTGTGAAAGTTGCATTTAGAAGTGTGCCCAATAGCCTCCCCTGAAAGTTGCATTTAGAAGTGTGCCCAAAAGCCTGTCTGTGGAAGGCCACATTTAGAAGTGTCCTCAATAGCCTCACTGTGAACGTTTTATTTAGAAGTGTCCTCAATAGCCTCACTGTGAAAGTTGCATTTAAAAGTGTGCCCAATAGCCTCCATTGGAAGTGCATTTAGAAGTGTGCCCAATAGCCTCACTGTGAAAGTTGCATTTAGAAGTGTGCCCAATAGCCTCACAGTGAAAGTTGCATTTAGAAGTGTGCCCAATAGCTTCCATTGGAAGTGCACTTAGAAGTGTGCCCAATAGCCTCCCTTGAAAGTTGCATCTAGAAGTATGCCAAAAGCCTCACTGTGAAAGTTACATCTAGAAGTTTGCCCAATAGCCTCACTGTGAAAATTACCTTTAGAAATGTGCCCAATAGACTCACTGTGAAAGTTACATCTAGAAGTGTGCCCAATAGCCTCACTGTGAAAATTACTTTTAGAAATGCGCCCAATAGCCTCACTGTGAAAGTTACATCTAGAAGTGTGCCCACTGTCATGATCACTGCTTCGAAGGAGCCAGGACCAGCCCAACGTCCTTGGAAGCAGGCCCCTAACCCTAATCCTATGCACCAGCCGGTCCCCACAGGGACCTTTTGGACCTTGTCCTGGCGCCTGTGGCACCAGGCTCATCAGAATCATCGGTCCCGGCAATGGAAGCGCCGGGCTCATAGTATGTGTGCAGATGCTTGGGTGGACTTACCTGCAGCAGACCATGCTGCTTACTTACCAGGCACTTAGAAGTCCTCGGTGAACAGGAACTACTTTCTTACCTGGGTGGGGCACGCTCCACTCCCTGGATTCAGCACTGGAAAGTTTCTAGAACTGGAACTCTTTTCTTACCTAGGCGGGGCCGTGGAGGAAGACGCCTCATCACTCCAAGGCTATTTAAACCACACCCGATTGAACAAACGTGCTTCGCGTTATTCTGCATCTGCAGCAGAACGCTCACCGAGTCTGTTCCAGCCTTTCTTCTTTCGATCCTGAATCTGCAAGAATCATACTCACCATTCCTGTATCCAGTCGACAGCAGCACCTGCAGAGACAAGAAACAGCAGGTTAGCAAGGCAGTCTTAACTCGTAGTGCTTACTCACCTGATCCATCGGCTGCGGTCATTTCGGCACGCTGCACTTTCGCCTGTGAAGACAAAAGCATTGTCATTACTTACCGGCACTCCGTGAACTCTGGAATTCTTCACGCTGCATCGCCGCCTGCGGAGATAAAAGCATTGTATTTACTTACGGACATTCCGCGGACTCCGGCGCTGCAATCACACTTCTGAAAGACAAAAGAAGAGACATTATACAGGTATTTACTTACGCTCATCGCGCTCTTCACAATAGAACGCCTGCAAATACTCCGGTGCCTCTTCAGCACGATCTACGCTGCAAGGGAAAAGACAGCTAGAGCGCTTGCATTCACTCACGCATTTCCAGGCGCTTCATTTCATCTTCCTCAAGAGTCCTGCAAGCAAAAGGGGAGAAAAGCATCATACGAAGTCCTGTTCAAATGTTAACGTGCCTTGCACCTAAAGACTCTAAAGACTATAAAGACTAAAAAGGTGTCTGGAAACTCACCGCTCGTGCTATTAACGACGGGAACGGTCCTCTGAGTCCAAGAGGCCTATGTTTCACCAGTGAAGGAACTGGCAACAGCGCCCTGCATCAGACGCAGATGGAGAGTCCAGCATTCACCTATCTAAGGTGAGCACGTTGACCAGGGGGCTCTACGGAGAAGCTGCGGAGAGAGAGGAAGAGAGGCATTACACAACCCAGACCATTAACCCCTATATTCTTTCACCTGCAGAAACCTCACCCTACGAGTTCGTCACACAGTGCGAAGAGGTTCGACCCCAGAAGCCCATCGAGTCCTGCACATCACCTTTCGAGTCACAGACACCTTCCTGCCACGACCTGCGCCTCCGTGGGAATCACGTGAGCGTTACAGCCAATAGCCTCACTGTGAAAGTTGCATTCAGAAGTGTGCCCAATACCCTGTCAGTGGAAGGCCATATTTAGAAGTGTGCTCAATAGCCTCACTGTGAAAGTTGCATTTAGAAGTGTGCCCAATAGCCTCCATTGAAAGTGCATTTAGAAGTGTGCCAAATAGCCTTACTGTGAAAGTTGCATTTAGAAGTGTCCTCAATAGCCTCACTGTGAAATTTGCATTTAAAAGTGTGCCCAATAGCCGCCATTGGAAGTGCATTTAGAAGTGTGCCCAATAGCCTCACTGTGAAAGTTGCATTTAGAAGTGTGCCCAATAGCCTCACTGTGAAAGTTGCATTTAGAAGTGTGCCCAATAGCCTCACTGTGAAAGTTGCATTTAGAAATGTGCCCAATAGCCTCACTGTGAAAGTTGCATTTAGAAGTGTGCCCAATAGCCTATCTGTGGAAGGCCAAATTTAGAAGTGTCCTCAATAGCCTCACTGTGAAAGTTGCATTTAAAAGTGTGCCCAATAGCTTCCATTGGAAGTGCATTTAGAAGTGTGCCCAATAGCCTCCCTTGAAAGTTGCATCTAGAAGTGTGCCCAAAGCCTCACTGGGAAAGTTACATCTAGAAGTGTGCCCAATAGCCTCACTGTGAAAATTACTTTTAGAAATGTGCCCAATAGCCTCACTGTGAAATTTACATCTAGAAGTGTGCCTAATAGCCTTACTGTGAAAGTTACTTTTAGAAATGTGCCCAATAGCCTCACTGTGAAAGTTGCATTTAGAAGTGTGCCCAATAGCCTTACTGTGAAAGTTACATCTATTAGTGTGCCCAATAGCCTCACTGTGAAAATTACTTTTAGAAATGTGCCCAATAGCCTCACTGTGAAAGTTACATCTAGAAGTGTGCCCAATAGCTTCACTGTGAAAGTTTCATTTAGAAGTGTGTCCAATACCTTGTCTGTGGAAGGCCACATTTAGAAGTGTGCTCAATAGCCTCACTGTGAAAGTTGCATTTAGAAGTGTGCCCAATAGCCTCACTGTGAAAATTGCATTTAGAAGTGTGCCCAAAGGCCTCCATTGAAAGTGCATTTAGAAGTGTGCCCAATATCCTTACTGTGAAAGTTGCATTTAGAAGTGTGCTCAATAGCCTCACTGTGAAAGTTGCCATTAGAAGTGTGCCCAATAGCCTCCCTTGAAAGTTGCATTTAGAAGTGTGCTCAATAGCCTCACTGTGAAAGTTGCTTTTAGAAGTGTGCCCAAAGCCTCACTGTGACAGTTGCTTTTAGAAGTGTGCCCAATAGCCTCCCTTGAATATTACTTTTAGAAGTGTACCCAACAGCTTCACTGTGAAAGTTGCATTGAGAAGTGTGCCCAATAGCCTCCCTTGAAAGCTGCATTTAGAAGTGTAGCCCAATAGCCTCACTGTGAAAGTTACTTTTAGAAGTGTGCCCAATAGCCCCCATATAAAGTGCATTTAGAAGTGTGCCCAATAGCCTTACTGTGAAAGTTGCATTTAGAAGGTTGCTCAATAGCCTCACTGTGAAAGCTGCTTTTAGAAGTGTGTACAATAGCCTCCCTTGAAAGTTGCATTTAGAAATGTGCTCAATAGCCTCACTGTGAAAGTTGCTTTTAGAAGTGGGCCCAATAGCCTGTCTGTGGAAGGCCACATTTAGAAGTGTGCTCAATAGCCTCACTGTGAATGCTGCATTTAGAAGTGTGCCCAACAGCCTCACTGTGAAAGTTGCCTTTAGAAGTGTGCCCAATAGCCTCCACTGAAAGTGCATTTAGAAGTGTGCCCTATAGCCTTGCTGTGAAAGTTACATCTAGAAGTATGCCCAATAGCCTGTCCCTGGAAGGCCACATTTAGAAGTGTGTTCAATAGCCTCACTGTGAAGGTTGCTTTTAGAAGTGTGCCCAATAGCCTCCCTTGAAAGTTACTTTTAGAAGTGTAGCCCAATAGCCTCACTATGAAAGTTACTTTTAGAAGTGTGCCCAATAGTCTCCATTGAAAGTGCATTTAGAAGTGTGCCCAATAGCCTTACTGTGAAAGTTGCATTTAGAAATTTGCTCAATAGCCTCACTATGAAAGCTGCTTTTAGAACTGTGTACAACAGCCTCCCTTGAAAGTTGCATTTAGAAGTGTGCCCAACAGCCTCACTGTGAATGTTGCCTTTAGAAGTGTGCTCAATAGCCTCACTGTGAAAGTTGCATTCAGAAGTGAGCCCAATAGCCTCACTGTGAAAGTTGCATTTAGAAGTGTGCCCAATAGCCTCACTGTGAAAGCTGCATTTAGAAGTGTGCTCAATAGCCTCCACTGAAAGTGCATTTAGAAGTGTGCCCAATAGCCTTACTGTAAAAGTTGCATTTAGAAGTGTGCCCAATAGCCTCACTGTGAAAGCTGCATCTAGAAGTGTGCCCAGTAGCCTGTCTGTGGAAGGCCACATTTAGAAGTGTGCCCAATAGCCTCACTATGAAAGCTGCATTTAGTAGTGTGCCCAATAGCCTCACTGTGACAGTTGCATTTAGAAGTGTGCCCAGTAGCCTGTCTGTGGAAGGCCACATCTAGAAATGTGCCCAATAGCCTCACTGTGAAAGCTGCATTTAATAGTGTGCCCAATAGCCTCACTGTGAACGCTGCATTTAGAAGTGTGCCCAATAGCCTCACTGTGAAAGATGCATTTTGAAGTGTGACCAATCGCCTCTGTTTGAAAGTTGCACTTAGAAGTGTGCCCAAAAGCCTCACTGTGGAAGGCCGCATTTACAAGCGTGCCCAATAGCCTCCCTTGAAAGTTGCTTTTAGAAGTGTGCCCAATAGCCTCCCTTGAAAGGAACTTTTAGAAGTGTGCCCAACAGCTTCTCTGTGAAAGTTGCATTTAGAAGTGTGCCCAATAGCCTCCCCTGAAAGTTGCATTTAGAAGTGTGCCCAAAAGCCTGTCTGTGGAAGGCCACATTTAGAAGTGTCCTCAATAGCCTCACTGTGAACGTTTTATTTAGAAGTGTCCTCAATAGCCTCACTGTGAAAGTTGCATTTAAAAGTGTGCCCAATAGCCTCCATTGGAAGTGCATTTAGAAGTGTGCCCAATAGCCTCACTGTGAAAGTTGCATTTAGAAGTGTGCCCAATAGCCTCACAGTGAAAGTTGCATTTAGAAGTGTGCCCAATAGCTTCCATTGGAAGTGCACTTAGAAGTGTGCCCAATAGCCTCCCTTGAAAGTTGCATCTAGAAGTATGCCAAAAGCCTCACTGTGAAAGTTACATCTAGAAGTTTGCCCAATAGCCTCACTGTGAAAATTACCTTTAGAAATGTGCCCAATAGACTCACTGTGAAAGTTACATCTAGAAGTGTGCCCAATAGCCTCACTGTGAAAATTACTTTTAGAAATGCGCCCAATAGCCTCACTGTGAAAGTTACATCTAGAAGTGTGCCCACTGTCATGATCACTGCTTCGAAGGAGCCAGGACCAGCCCAACGTCCTTGGAAGCAGGCCCCTAACCCTAATCCTATGCACCAGCCGGTCCCCACAGGGACCTTTTGGACCTTGTCCTGGCGCCTGTGGCACCAGGCTCATCAGAATCATCGGTCCCGGCAATGGAAGCGCCGGGCTCATAGTATGTGTGCAGATGCTTGGGTGGACTTACCTGCAGCAGACCATGCTGCTTACTTACCAGGCACTTAGAAGTCCTCGGTGAACAGGAACTACTTTCTTACCTGGGTGGGGCACGCTCCACTCCCTGGATTCAGCACTGGAAAGTTTCTAGAACTGGAACTCTTTTCTTACCTAGGCGGGGCCGTGGAGGAAGACGCCTCATCACTCCAAGGCTATTTAAACCACACCCGATTGAACAAACGTGCTTCGCGTTATTCTGCATCTGCAGCAGAACGCTCACCGAGTCTGTTCCAGCCTTTCTTCTTTCGATCCTGAATCTGCAAGAATCATACTCACCATTCCTGTATCCAGTCGACAGCAGCACCTGCAGAGACAAGAAACAGCAGGTTAGCAAGGCAGTCTTAACTCGTAGTGCTTACTCACCTGATCCATCGGCTGCGGTCATTTCGGCACGCTGCACTTTCGCCTGTGAAGACAAAAGCATTGTCATTACTTACCGGCACTCCGTGAACTCTGGAATTCTTCACGCTGCATCGCCGCCTGCGGAGATAAAAGCATTGTATTTACTTACGGACATTCCGCGGACTCCGGCGCTGCAATCACACTTCTGAAAGACAAAAGAAGAGACATTATACAGGTATTTACTTACGCTCATCGCGCTCTTCACAATAGAACGCCTGCAAATACTCCGGTGCCTCTTCAGCACGATCTACGCTGCAAGGGAAAAGACAGCTAGAGCGCTTGCATTCACTCACGCATTTCCAGGCGCTTCATTTCATCTTCCTCAAGAGTCCTGCAAGCAAAAGGGGAGAAAAGCATCATACGAAGTCCTGTTCAAATGTTAACGTGCCTTGCACCTAAAGACTCTAAAGACTATAAAGACTAAAAAGGTGTCTGGAAACTCACCGCTCGTGCTATTAACGACGGGAACGGTCCTCTGAGTCCAAGAGGCCTATGTTTCACCAGTGAAGGAACTGGCAACAGCGCCCTGCATCAGACGCAGATGGAGAGTCCAGCATTCACCTATCTAAGGTGAGCACGTTGACCAGGGGGCTCTACGGAGAAGCTGCGGAGAGAGAGGAAGAGAGGCATTACACAACCCAGACCATTAACCCCTATATTCTTTCACCTGCAGAAACCTCACCCTACGAGTTCGTCACACAGTGCGAAGAGGTTCGACCCCAGAAGCCCATCGAGTCCTGCACATCACCTTTCGAGTCACAGACACCTTCCTGCCACGACCTGCGCCTCCGTGGGAATCACGTGAGCGTTACAGCCAATAGCCTCACTGTGAAAGTTGCATTCAGAAGTGTGCCCAATACCCTGTCAGTGGAAGGCCATATTTAGAAGTGTGCTCAATAGCCTCACTGTGAAAGTTGCATTTAGAAGTGTGCCCAATAGCCTCCATTGAAAGTGCATTTAGAAGTGTGCCAAATAGCCTTACTGTGAAAGTTGCATTTAGAAGTGTCCTCAATAGCCTCACTGTGAAATTTGCATTTAAAAGTGTGCCCAATAGCCGCCATTGGAAGTGCATTTAGAAGTGTGCCCAATAGCCTCACTGTGAAAGTTGCATTTAGAAGTGTGCCCAATAGCCTCACTGTGAAAGTTGCATTTAGAAGTGTGCCCAATAGCCTCACTGTGAAAGTTGCATTTAGAAATGTGCCCAATAGCCTCACTGTGAAAGTTGCATTTAGAAGTGTGCCCAATAGCCTATCTGTGGAAGGCCAAATTTAGAAGTGTCCTCAATAGCCTCACTGTGAAAGTTGCATTTAAAAGTGTGCCCAATAGCTTCCATTGGAAGTGCATTTAGAAGTGTGCCCAATAGCCTCCCTTGAAAGTTGCATCTAGAAGTGTGCCCAAAGCCTCACTGGGAAAGTTACATCTAGAAGTGTGCCCAATAGCCTCACTGTGAAAATTACTTTTAGAAATGTGCCCAATAGCCTCACTGTGAAATTTACATCTAGAAGTGTGCCCAATAGCCTCACTGTGAAAGTTGCATTTAAAAGTGTGCCCAATAGCCTCCATCGGAAGTGCATTTAGAAGTGTGCCCAATAGCCTCACTGTGAAAGTTGCATTTAGAAGTGTGCCCAATAGCCTCCATTGAAAGTGCATTTAGAAGTGTGCCCAATAGCCTTACTGTAAAAGTTTTATTTAGAAGTGTCCTCAATAGCCTCACTGTGAAAGTTGCATTTAAAAGTGTGCCCAATAGCCTCCATTAGAAGTGCATTTAGAAGTGTGCCAAATAGCCTCACTGTGAAAGTTGCATTTAGAAGTGTGCCCAATAGCCTCACAATGAAAGTTGCATTTAGAAGTGTGCCCAATAGTCTGTCTGTGGAAGGCCACATTTAGAAGTGTCCTTGATAGCCGCACTGTGAAAGTTGCATTTAAATGTGTGCCCAATAGCCTCCATTGGAAGTGCATTTAGAAGTGTGCCCAATAGCCTCCCTTGAAAGTTTCATCTAGAAGTATGCCCACAGCCTCACTGTGAAACTTACATCTAGAAGTGTGCCCAATAGCCTCACTGTGAAAATTACCTTTAGAAATGTGCCCAATAGCCTCATTGTGAAAGTTACATCTAGAAGTGTGCCCAATAGCCTTACTGTGAAAATTGCTTTTAGAAACGTGCCCAATAGCCTCACTGTGAAAGTTGCATTTAGAAGTGTGCCCAATAGCCTTACTATGAAAGTTACATCTAGAAGTGTGCCCACTAGCCTCAATGTGAAAATTACTTTTAAAAATGTGCCCAATAGCCTCACTGTGAAAGTTACATCTAGAAGTGTGCCCAATAGCCTCACTGTGAAAGTTGCATTTAGAAGTGTGCCCAATAACTTGTCAGTGGAAGGCCACATTTAGAAGTGTGCTCAATAGCCTCACTGTGAAAGTTGCATTTAGAAGTGTGCCTAATAGCCTTACTGTGAAAGTTGCATTCAGAAGTGTGCCCAATAGCCTCCATTGAAAGTGCATTTAGAAGTGTGCCCAATAGCCTTACTGTGAAAGTTGCATTTAGAAGTGTCCCCAATAGCCTCACTGTGAAAGTTGCATTTAGAAGTGTGCCCAATAGCCTCCATTGAAAGTGCATTTAGAAGTGTGCCCAATAGCCTTACTGTGAAAGTTGCATTTAGAAGTGTCCTCAATAGCCTCACTGTGAAAGTTGCATTTAAAAGTGTGCCCAATAGCCTTACTGTGAAAGTTACATCTATTAGTGTGCCCAATAGCCTCACTGTGAAAATTACTTTTAGAAATGTGCCCAATAGCCTCACTGTGAAAGTTACATCTAGAAGTGTGCCCAATAGCTTCACTGTGAAAGTTTCATTTAGAAGTGTGTCCAATACCTTGTCTGTGGAAGGCCACATTTAGAAGTGTGCTCAATAGCCTCACTGTGAAAGTTGCATTTAGAAGTGTGCCCAATAGCCTCACTGTGAAAATTGCATTTAGAAGTGTGCCCAAAGGCCTCCATTGAAAGTGCATTTAGAAGTGTGCCCAATATCCTTACTGTGAAAGTTGCATTTAGAAGTGTGCTCAATAGCCTCACTGTGAAAGTTGCCATAAGAGGTGTGCCCAATAGCCTCCCTTGCAAGTTGTATTTAGAAGTGTGCTCAATAGCCTCACTGTGAAAGTTGCTTTTAGAAGTGTGCCCAAAGCCTCACTGTGAAAGTTGCATTTAGAAGTGTGCCCAATAGCCTCCCTTGAATATTACTTTTAGAAGTGTACCCAACAGCTTCACTGTGAAAGTTGCATTGAGAAGTGTGCCCAATAGCCTCCCTTGAAAGCTGCATTTAGAAGTGTAGCCCAATAGCCTCACTGTGAAAGTTACTTTTAGAAGTGTGCCCAATAGCCCCCATATAAAGTGCATTTAGAAGTGTGCCCAATAGCCTTACTGTGAAAGTTGCATTTAGAAGGTTGCTCAATAGCCTCACTGTGAAAGCTGCTTTTAGAAGTGTGTACAATAGCCTCCCTTGAAAGTTGCATTTAGAAATGTGCTCAATAGCCTCACTGTGAAAGTTGCTTTTAGAAGTGGGCCCAATAGCCTGTCTGTGGAAGGCCACATTTAGAAGTGTCCTCAATAGCCTCACTGTGAAGGTTTTATTTAGAAGTGTCTTTAATAGCCTCACTGTGAAAGTTGCATTTAAAAGTGTGCCCAATAGCCTCCATTGGAAGTGCATTTAGAAGTGTGCCCAATAGCCTCACTGTGAAAGTTGCATTTAGAAGTGTGCCCAATAGCCTCACAGCGAAAGTTGCATTTAGAAGTGTGCCCAATAGCTTCCATTGGAAGTGCATTTAGAAGTGTGCCCAATAGCCTCCCTTGAAAGTTCCATCTAGAAGTGTACCCAAAGCCTCATTGGGAAAGTTACATCTAGAAGTGTGCCCAATAGCCTCACTGTGAAAATTACTTTTAGAAATGTGCCCAATAGCCTCACTGTGAAATTTACATCTAGAAGTGTGCCTAATAGCCTTACTGTGAAAGTTACTTTTAGAAATGTGCCCAATAGCCTCACTGTGAAAGTTGCATTTAGAAGTGTGCCCAATAGCCTTACTGTGAAAGTTACATCTATTAGTGTGCCCAATAGCCTCACTGTGAAAATTACTTTTAGAAATGTGCCCAATAGCCTCACTGTGAAAGTTACATCTAGAAGTGTGCCCAATAGCTTCACTGTGAAAGTTTCATTTAGAAGTGTGTCCAATACCTTGTCTGTGGAAGGCCACATTTAGAAGTGTGCTCAATAGCCTCACTGTGAAAGTTGCATTTAGAAGTGTGCCCAATAGCCTCACTGTGAAAATTGCATTTAGAAGTGTGCCCAAAGGCCTCCATTGAAAGTGCATTTAGAAGTGTGCCCAATATCCTTACTGTGAAAGTTGCATTTAGAAGTGTGCTCAATAGCCTCACTGTGAAAGTTGCCATTAGAAGTGTGCCCAATAGCCTCCCTTGAAAGTTGCATTTAGAAGTGTGCTCAATAGCCTCACTGTGAAAGTTGCTTTTAGAAGTGTGCCCAAAGCCTCACTGTGACAGTTGCTTTTAGAAGTGTGCCCAATAGCCTCCCTTGAATATTACTTTTAGAAGTGTACCCAACAGCTTCACTGTGAAAGTTGCATTGAGAAGTGTGCCCAATAGCCTCCCTTGAAAGCTGCATTTAGAAGTGTAGCCCAATAGCCTCACTGTGAAAGTTACTTTTAGAAGTGTGCCCAATAGCCCCCATATAAAGTGCATTTAGAAGTGTGCCCAATAGCCTTACTGTGAAAGTTGCATTTAGAAGGTTGCTCAATAGCCTCACTGTGAAAGCTGCTTTTAGAAGTGTGTACAATAGCCTCCCTTGAAAGTTGCATTTAGAAATGTGCTCAATAGCCTCACTGTGAAAGTTGCTTTTAGAAGTGGGCCCAATAGCCTGTCTGTGGAAGGCCACATTTAGAAGTGTGCTCAATAGCCTCACTGTGAATGCTGCATTTAGAAGTGTGCCCAACAGCCTCACTGTGAAAGTTGCCTTTAGAAGTGTGCCCAATAGCCTCCACTGAAAGTGCATTTAGAAGTGTGCCCTATAGCCTTGCTGTGAAAGTTACATCTAGAAGTATGCCCAATAGCCTGTCCCTGGAAGGCCACATTTAGAAGTGTGTTCAATAGCCTCACTGTGAAGGTTGCTTTTAGAAGTGTGCCCAATAGCCTCCCTTGAAAGTTACTTTTAGAAGTGTAGCCCAATAGCCTCACTATGAAAGTTACTTTTAGAAGTGTGCCCAATAGTCTCCATTGAAAGTGCATTTAGAAGTGTGCCCAATAGCCTTACTGTGAAAGTTGCATTTAGAAATTTGCTCAATAGCCTCACTATGAAAGCTGCTTTTAGAACTGTGTACAACAGCCTCCCTTGAAAGTTGCATTTAGAAGTGTGCCCAACAGCCTCACTGTGAATGTTGCCTTTAGAAGTGTGCTCAATAGCCTCACTGTGAAAGTTGCATTCAGAAGTGAGCCCAATAGCCTCACTGTGAAAGTTGCATTTAGAAGTGTGCCCAATAGCCTCACTGTGAAAGCTGCATTTAGAAGTGTGCTCAATAGCCTCCACTGAAAGTGCATTTAGAAGTGTGCCCAATAGCCTTACTGTAAAAGTTGCATTTAGAAGTGTGCCCAATAGCCTCACTGTGAAAGCTGCATCTAGAAGTGTGCCCAGTAGCCTGTCTGTGGAAGGCCACATTTAGAAGTGTGCCCAATAGCCTCACTATGAAAGCTGCATTTAGTAGTGTGCCCAATAGCCTCACTGTGACAGTTGCATTTAGAAGTGTGCCCAGTAGCCTGTCTGTGGAAGGCCACATCTAGAAATGTGCCCAATAGCCTCACTGTGAAAGCTGCATTTAATAGTGTGCCCAATAGCCTCACTGTGAACGCTGCATTTAGAAGTGTGCCCAATAGCCTCACTGTGAAAGATGCATTTTGAAGTGTGACCAATCGCCTCTGTTTGAAAGTTGCACTTAGAAGTGTGCCCAAAAGCCTCACTGTGGAAGGCCGCATTTACAAGCGTGCCCAATAGCCTCCCTTGAAAGTTGCTTTTAGAAGTGTGCCCAATAGCCTCCCTTGAAAGGAACTTTTAGAAGTGTGCCCAACAGCTTCTCTGTGAAAGTTGCATTTAGAAGTGTGCCCAATAGCCTCCCCTGAAAGTTGCATTTAGAAGTGTGCCCAAAAGCCTGTCTGTGGAAGGCCACATTTAGAAGTGTCCTCAATAGCCTCACTGTGAACGTTTTATTTAGAAGTGTCCTCAATAGCCTCACTGTGAAAGTTGCATTTAAAAGTGTGCCCAATAGCCTCCATTGGAAGTGCATTTAGAAGTGTGCCCAATAGCCTCACTGTGAAAGTTGCATTTAGAAGTGTGCCCAATAGCCTCACAGTGAAAGTTGCATTTAGAAGTGTGCCCAATAGCTTCCATTGGAAGTGCACTTAGAAGTGTGCCCAATAGCCTCCCTTGAAAGTTGCATCTAGAAGTATGCCAAAAGCCTCACTGTGAAAGTTACATCTAGAAGTGTGCCTAATAGCCTTACTGTGAAAGTTACTTTTAGAAATGTGCCCAATAGCCTCACTGTGAAAGTTGCATTTAGAAGTGTGCCCAATAGCCTTACTGTGAAAGTTACATCTATTAGTGTGCCCAATAGCCTCACTGTGAAAATTACTTTTAGAAATGTGCCCAATAGCCTCACTGTGAAATTTACATCTAGAAGTGTGCCTAATAGCCTTACTGTGAAAGTTACTTTTAGAAATGTGCCCAATAGCCTCACTGTGAAAGTTGCATTTAGAAGTGTGCCCAATAGCCTTACTGTGAAAGTTACATCTATTAGTGTGCCCAATAGCCTCACTGTGAAAATTACTTTTAGAAATGTGCCCAATAGCCTCACTGTGAAAGTTACATCTAGAAGTGTGCCCAATAGCTTCACTGTGAAAGTTTCATTTAGAAGTGTGTCCAATACCTTGTCTGTGGAAGGCCACATTTAGAAGTGTGCTCAATAGCCTCACTGTGAAAGTTGCATTTAGAAGTGTGCCCAATAGCCTCACTGTGAAAATTGCATTTAGAAGTGTGCCCAAAGGCCTCCATTGAAAGTGCATTTAGAAGTGTGCCCAATATCCTTACTGTGAAAGTTGCATTTAGAAGTGTGCTCAATAGCCTCACTGTGAAAGTTGCCATTAGAAGTGTGCCCAATAGCCTCCCTTGAAAGTTGCATTTAGAAGTGTGCTCAATAGCCTCACTGTGAAAGTTGCTTTTAGAAGTGTGCCCAAAGCCTCACTGTGACAGTTGCTTTTAGAAGTGTGCCCAATAGCCTCCCTTGAATATTACTTTTAGAAGTGTACCCAACAGCTTCACTGTGAAAGTTGCATTGAGAAGTGTGCCCAATAGCCTCCCTTGAAAGCTGCATTTAGAAGTGTAGCCCAATAGCCTCACTGTGAAAGTTACTTTTAGAAGTGTGCCCAATAGCCCCCATATAAAGTGCATTTAGAAGTGTGCCCAATAGCCTTACTGTGAAAGTTGCATTTAGAAGGTTGCTCAATAGCCTCACTGTGAAAGCTGCTTTTAGAAGTGTGTACAATAGCCTCCCTTGAAAGTTGCATTTAGAAATGTGCTCAATAGCCTCACTGTGAAAGTTGCTTTTAGAAGTGGGCCCAATAGCCTGTCTGTGGAAGGCCACATTTAGAAGTGTGCTCAATAGCCTCACTGTGAATGCTGCATTTAGAAGTGTGCCCAACAGCCTCACTGTGAAAGTTGCCTTTAGAAGTGTGCCCAATAGCCTCCACTGAAAGTGCATTTAGAAGTGTGCCCTATAGCCTTGCTGTGAAAGTTACATCTAGAAGTATGCCCAATAGCCTGTCCCTGGAAGGCCACATTTAGAAGTGTGTTCAATAGCCTCACTGTGAAGGTTGCTTTTAGAAGTGTGCCCAATAGCCTCCCTTGAAAGTTACTTTTAGAAGTGTAGCCCAATAGCCTCACTATGAAAGTTACTTTTAGAAGTGTGCCCAATAGTCTCCATTGAAAGTGCATTTAGAAGTGTGCCCAATAGCCTTACTGTGAAAGTTGCATTTAGAAATTTGCTCAATAGCCTCACTATGAAAGCTGCTTTTAGAACTGTGTACAACAGCCTCCCTTGAAAGTTGCATTTAGAAGTGTGCCCAACAGCCTCACTGTGAATGTTGCCTTTAGAAGTGTGCTCAATAGCCTCACTGTGAAAGTTGCATTCAGAAGTGAGCCCAATAGCCTCACTGTGAAAGTTGCATTTAGAAGTGTGCCCAATAGCCTCACTGTGAAAGCTGCATTTAGAAGTGTGCTCAATAGCCTCCACTGAAAGTGCATTTAGAAGTGTGCCCAATAGCCTTACTGTAAAAGTTGCATTTAGAAGTGTGCCCAATAGCCTCACTGTGAAAGCTGCATCTAGAAGTGTGCCCAGTAGCCTGTCTGTGGAAGGCCACATTTAGAAGTGTGCCCAATAGCCTCACTATGAAAGCTGCATTTAGTAGTGTGCCCAATAGCCTCACTGTGACAGTTGCATTTAGAAGTGTGCCCAGTAGCCTGTCTGTGGAAGGCCACATCTAGAAATGTGCCCAATAGCCTCACTGTGAAAGCTGCATTTAATAGTGTGCCCAATAGCCTCACTGTGAACGCTGCATTTAGAAGTGTGCCCAATAGCCTCACTGTGAAAGATGCATTTTGAAGTGTGACCAATCGCCTCTGTTTGAAAGTTGCACTTAGAAGTGTGCCCAAAAGCCTCACTGTGGAAGGCCGCATTTACAAGCGTGCCCAATAGCCTCCCTTGAAAGTTGCTTTTAGAAGTGTGCCCAATAGCCTCCCTTGAAAGGAACTTTTAGAAGTGTGCCCAACAGCTTCTCTGTGAAAGTTGCATTTAGAAGTGTGCCCAATAGCCTCCCCTGAAAGTTGCATTTAGAAGTGTGCCCAAAAGCCTGTCTGTGGAAGGCCACATTTAGAAGTGTCCTCAATAGCCTCACTGTGAACGTTTTATTTAGAAGTGTCCTCAATAGCCTCACTGTGAAAGTTGCATTTAAAAGTGTGCCCAATAGCCTCCATTGGAAGTGCATTTAGAAGTGTGCCCAATAGCCTCACTGTGAAAGTTGCATTTAGAAGTGTGCCCAATAGCCTCACAGTGAAAGTTGCATTTAGAAGTGTGCCCAATAGCTTCCATTGGAAGTGCACTTAGAAGTGTGCCCAATAGCCTCCCTTGAAAGTTGCATCTAGAAGTATGCCAAAAGCCTCACTGTGAAAGTTACATCTAGAAGTTTGCCCAATAGCCTCACTGTGAAAATTACCTTTAGAAATGTGCCCAATAGACTCACTGTGAAAGTTACATCTAGAAGTGTGCCCAATAGCCTCACTGTGAAAATTACTTTTAGAAATGCGCCCAATAGCCTCACTGTGAAAGTTACATCTAGAAGTGTGCCCACTGTCATGATCACTGCTTCGAAGGAGCCAGGACCAGCCCAACGTCCTTGGAAGCAGGCCCCTAACCCTAATCCTATGCACCAGCCGGTCCCCACAGGGACCTTTTGGACCTTGTCCTGGCGCCTGTGGCACCAGGCTCATCAGAATCATCGGTCCCGGCAATGGAAGCGCCGGGCTCATAGTATGTGTGCAGATGCTTGGGTGGACTTACCTGCAGCAGACCATGCTGCTTACTTACCAGGCACTTAGAAGTCCTCGGTGAACAGGAACTACTTTCTTACCTGGGTGGGGCACGCTCCACTCCCTGGATTCAGCACTGGAAAGTTTCTAGAACTGGAACTCTTTTCTTACCTAGGCGGGGCCGTGGAGGAAGACGCCTCATCACTCCAAGGCTATTTAAACCACACCCGATTGAACAAACGTGCTTCGCGTTATTCTGCATCTGCAGCAGAACGCTCACCGAGTCTGTTCCAGCCTTTCTTCTTTCGATCCTGAATCTGCAAGAATCATACTCACCATTCCTGTATCCAGTCGACAGCAGCACCTGCAGAGACAAGAAACAGCAGGTTAGCAAGGCAGTCTTAACTCGTAGTGCTTACTTACCTGATCCATCGGCTGCGGTCATTTCGGCACGCTGCACTTTCGCCTGTGAAGACAAAAGCATTGTCATTACTTACCGGCACTCCGTGAACTCTGGAATTCTTCACGCTGCATCGCCGCCTGCGGAGATAAAAGCATTGTATTTACTTACGGACATTCCGCGGACTCCGGCGCTGCAATCACACTTCTGAAAGACAAAAGAAGAGACATTATACAGGTATTTACTTACGCTCATCGCGCTCTTCACAATAGAACGCCTGCAAATACTCCGGTGCCTCTTCAGCACGATCTACGCTGCAAGGGAAAAGACAGCTAGAGCGCTTGCATTCACTCACGCATTTCCAGGCGCTTCATTTCATCTTCCTCAAGAGTCCTGCAAGCAAAAGGGGAGAAAAGCATCATACGAAGTCCTGTTCAAATGTTAACGTGCCTTGCACCTAAAGACTCTAAAGACTATAAAGACTAAAAAGGTGTCTGGAAACTCACCGCTCGTGCTATTAACGACGGGAACGGTCCTCTGAGTCCAAGAGGCCTATGTTTCACCAGTGAAGGAACTGGCAACAGCGCCCTGCATCAGACGCAGATGGAGAGTCCAGCATTCACCTATCTAAGGTGAGCACGTTGACCAGGGGGCTCTACGGAGAAGCTGCGGAGAGAGAGGAAGAGAGGCATTACACAACCCAGACCATTAACCCCTATATTCTTTCACCTGCAGAAACCTCACCCTACGAGTTCGTCACACAGTGCGAAGAGGTTCGACCCCAGAAGCCCATCGAGTCCTGCACATCACCTTTCGAGTCACAGACACCTTCCTGCCACGACCTGCGCCTCCGTGGGAATCACGTGAGCGTTACAGCCAATAGCCTCACTGTGAAAGTTGCATTCAGAAGTGTGCCCAATACCCTGTCAGTGGAAGGCCATATTTAGAAGTGTGCTCAATAGCCTCACTGTGAAAGTTGCATTTAGAAGTGTGCCCAATAGCCTCCATTGAAAGTGCATTTAGAAGTGTGCCAAATAGCCTTACTGTGAAAGTTGCATTTAGAAGTGTCCTCAATAGCCTCACTGTGAAATTTGCATTTAAAAGTGTGCCCAATAGCCGCCATTGGAAGTGCATTTAGAAGTGTGCCCAATAGCCTCACTGTGAAAGTTGCATTTAGAAGTGTGCCCAATAGCCTCACTGTGAAAGTTGCATTTAGAAGTGTGCCCAATAGCCTCACTGTGAAAGTTGCATTTAGAAATGTGCCCAATAGCCTCACTGTGAAAGTTGCATTTAGAAGTGTGCCCAATAGCCTATCTGTGGAAGGCCAAATTTAGAAGTGTCCTCAATAGCCTCACTGTGAAAGTTGCATTTAAAAGTGTGCCCAATAGCTTCCATTGGAAGTGCATTTAGAAGTGTGCCCAATAGCCTCCCTTGAAAGTTGCATCTAGAAGTGTGCCCAAAGCCTCACTGGGAAAGTTACATCTAGAAGTGTGCCCAATAGCCTCACTGTGAAAATTACTTTTAGAAATGTGCCCAATAGCCTCACTGTGAAATTTACATCTAGAAGTGTGCCCAATAGCCTCACTGTGAAAGTTGCATTTAAAAGTGTGCCCAATAGCCTCCATCGGAAGTGCATTTAGAAGTGTGCCCAATAGCCTCACTGTGAAAGTTGCATTTAGAAGTGTGCCCAATAGCCTCCATTGAAAGTGCATTTAGAAGTGTGCCCAATAGCCTTACTGTAAAAGTTTTATTTAGAAGTGTCCTCAATAGCCTCACTGTGAAAGTTGCATTTAAAAGTGTGCCCAATAGCCTCCATTAGAAGTGCATTTAGAAGTGTGCCAAATAGCCTCACTGTGAAAGTTGCATTTAGAAGTGTGCCCAATAGCCTCACAATGAAAGTTGCATTTAGAAGTGTGCCCAATAGTCTGTCTGTGGAAGGCCACATTTAGAAGTGTCCTTGATAGCCGCACTGTGAAAGTTGCATTTAAATGTGTGCCCAATAGCCTCCATTGGAAGTGCATTTAGAAGTGTGCCCAATAGCCTCCCTTGAAAGTTTCATCTAGAAGTATGCCCACAGCCTCACTGTGAAACTTACATCTAGAAGTGTGCCCAATAGCCTCACTGTGAAAATTACCTTTAGAAATGTGCCCAATAGCCTCATTGTGAAAGTTACATCTAGAAGTGTGCCCAATAGCCTTACTGTGAAAATTGCTTTTAGAAACGTGCCCAATAGCCTCACTGTGAAAGTTGCATTTAGAAGTGTGCCCAATAGCCTTACTATGAAAGTTACATCTAGAAGTGTGCCCACTAGCCTCAATGTGAAAATTACTTTTAAAAATGTGCCCAATAGCCTCACTGTGAAAGTTACATCTAGAAGTGTGCCCAATAGCCTCACTGTGAAAGTTGCATTTAGAAGTGTGCCCAATAACTTGTCAGTGGAAGGCCACATTTAGAAGTGTGCTCAATAGCCTCACTGTGAAAGTTGCATTTAGAAGTGTGCCTAATAGCCTTACTGTGAAAGTTGCATTCAGAAGTGTGCCCAATAGCCTCCATTGAAAGTGCATTTAGAAGTGTGCCCAATAGCCTTACTGTGAAAGTTGCATTTAGAAGTGTCCCCAATAGCCTCACTGTGAAAGTTGCATTTAGAAGTGTGCCCAATAGCCTCCATTGAAAGTGCATTTAGAAGTGTGCCCAATAGCCTTACTGTGAAAGTTGCATTTAGAAGTGTCCTCAATAGCCTCACTGTGAAAGTTGCATTTAAAAGTGTGCCCAATAGCCTCCATTGAAAGTGCATTTAGAAGTGTGCCCAAAGCCTCACTGGGAAAGTTACATCTAGAAGTGTGCCCAATAGCCTCACTGTGAAAATTACTTTTAGAAATGTGCCCAATAGCCTCACTGTGAAATTTACATCTAGAAGTGTGCCCAATAGCCTCACTGTGAAAGTTGCATTTAAAAGTGTGCCCAATAGCCTCTATTGGAAGTGCATTTAGAAGTGTGCCCAATAGCCTCACTGTGAAAGTTGCATTTAGAAGTGTGCCCAATAGCCTCAATTGGAAGTGCATTTAGAAGTGTGCCCAATAGCCTTACTGTAAAGGTTTTATTTAGAAGTGTCCTCAATAGCCTCACTGTGAATGTTGCATTTAAAAGTGTGCCCAATAGCCTCACAATGAAAGTTGCATTTAGAAGTGTGCCCAATAGCCTGTCTGTGGAAGGCCACATTTAGAAGTGTCCTCAATAGCCGCACTGTGAAAGTTGCATTTAAAGGCGTGCCCAATAGCCTCCATTGGAAGTGCATTTAGAAGTGTGCCCAATAGCCTCCATTGAAAGTGCATTTAGAAGTGTGCCCAATAGCCTTACTGTGAAAGTTGCATTTAGAAGTGTCCTCAATAGCCTCACTTTGAAAGTTGCATTTAAAAGTGTGCCCAATAGCCGCCATTGGAAGTGCATTTAGAAGTGTGCCCAATAGCCTCACTGTGAAAGTTGCATTTAGAAGTGTGCCCAATAGCCTCACTGTGAAAGTTGCATTTAGAAGTGTGCCCAATAGCCTCACTGTGAAAGTTGCATTTAGAAATGTGCCCAATAGCCTCACTGTGAAAGTTGCATTTAGAAGTGTGCCCAATAGCCTGTCTGTGGAAGGCCAAATTTAGAAGTGTCCTCAATAGCCTCACTGTGAAAGTTGCATTTAAAAGTGTGCCCAATAGCTTCCATTGGAAGTGCATTTAGAAGTGTGCCCAATAACCTCCCTTGAAAGTTGCATCTAGAAGTGTGCCCAAAGCCTCACTGTGAAAATTACTTTTAGAAATGTGCCCAATATCCTTACTGTGAAAGTTACATCTCGAAGTGTGCCCAATAGCCTCACTGTGAAAATTACTTTTAGAAATGTGCCCAATAGCCTCACTGTGAAAGTTACATCTAGAAGTTTGCCCAATAGCTTCACTGTGAAAGTTGCATTTAGAAGTGTGTCCAATACCTTGTCTGTGGAAGGCCACATTTAGAAGTGTGCTCAATAGCCTCACTATGAAAGTTGCATTTAGAAGTGTGCCCAATAGCCTCACTGTGAAAATTGCAGTTAGAAGTGTGCCCAAAAGCCTCCATTGAAAGTGCATTTAGAAGTGTGCCCAATATCCTTACTGTGAAAGTTGCATTTAGAAGTGTGCTCAATAGCCTCACTGTGAAAGTTGCCATTAGGAGTGTGCCCAATAGCCTCCCTTGAAAGTGGCATTTAGAAGTGTGCTCAATAGCCTCACTGTGAAAGTTGCTTTTAGAAGTGTGCCCAAAGCCTCACTGTGAAAGTTGCTTTTAGAAGCGTGCCCAAAAGCCTCCCTTGAATATTACTTTTAGAAGTGTACCCAACAGCTTCACTGTGAAAGTTGCATTGAGAAGTGTGCCCAATAGCCTCCCTTGAAAGCTGCATTTAGAAGTGTAGCCCAATAGCCTCACTGTGAAAGTTACTTTTAGAAGTGTGCCCAATAGCCCCCATTGAAAGTGCATTTAGAAGTGTGCCCATTAGCCTTACTGTGAAAGTTGCATTTAGAAGTTTGCTCAATAGCCTCACTGTGAAAGCTGCTTTTAGAAGTGTGTACAATAGCCTCCCTTGAAAGTTGCATTTAGAAATGTGCTCAATAGCCTCACTGTGAAAGTTGCTTTTAGAAGTGGGCCCAATAGCCTGTCTGTGGAAGGCCACATTTAGAAGTGTGCTCAATAGCCTCACTGTGAATGCTGCATTTAGAAGTGTGCCCAACAGCCTCACTGTGAAAGTTGCCTTTAGAAGTGTGCCCAATATCCTCCACTGAAAGTGCATTTAGAAGTGTGCCCTATAGCCTCGCTGTGAAAGTTACATCTAGAAGTATGCCCAATAGCCTGTCCCTGGAAGGCCACATTTAGAAGTGTGTTCAATAGCCTCACTGTGAAAGTTGCATTTAGAAGTGTCCCCAATAGCCTCACTGTGAAAGTTGCATTTAGAAGTGTGCCCAATAGCCTCCATTGAAAGTGCATTTAGAAGTGTGCCCAATAGCCTTACTGTGAAAGTTGCATTTAGAAGTGTCCTCAATAGCCTCACTGTGAAAGTTGCATTTAAAAGTGTGCCCAATAGCCTCCATTGAAAGTGCATTTAGAAGTGTGCCCAAAGCCTCACTGGGAAAGTTACATCTAGAAGTGTGCCCAATAGCCTCACTGTGAAAATTACTTTTAGAAATGTGCCCAATAGCCTCACTGTGAAATTTACATCTAGAAGTGTGCCCAATAGCCTCACTGTGAAAGTTGCATTTAAAAGTGTGCCCAATAGCCTCTATTGGAAGTTCATTTAGAAGTGTGCCCAATAGCCTCACTGTGAAAGTTGCATTTAGAAGTGTGCCCAATAGCCTCCATTGGAAGTGCATTTAGAAGTGTGCCCAATAGCCTTACTGTAAAGGTTTTATTTAGAAGTATCCTCAATAGCCTCACTGTGAATGTTGCATTTAAAAGTGTGCCCAATAGCCTCACAATGAAAGTTGCATTTAGAAGTGTGCCCAATAGCCTGTCTGTGGAAGGCCACATTTAGAAGTGTCCTCAATAGCCGCACTGTGAAAGTTGCATTTAAAGGTGTGCCCAATAGCCTCCATTGGAAGTGCATTTAGAAGTGTGCCTAATAGCCTCCATTGAAAGTGCATTTAGAAGTGTGCCCAATAGCCTTACTGTGAAAGTTGCATTTAGAAGTGTCCTCAATAGCCTCACTGTGAAAGTTGCATTTAAAAGTGTGCCCAATAGCCGCCATTGGAAGTGCATTTAGAAGTGTGCCCAATAGCCTCACTGTGAAAGTTGCATTTAGAAGTGTGCCCAATAGCCTCACTGTGAAAGTTGCATTTAGAAGTGTGCCCAATAGCCTCACTGTGAAAGTTGCATTTAGAAATGTGCCCAATAGCCTCACTGTGAAAGTTGCATTTAGAAGTGTGCCCAATAGCCTGTCTGTGGAAGGCCAAATTTAGAAGTGTTCTCAATAGCCTCACTGTGAAAGTTGCATTTAAAAGTGTGCCCAATAGCTTCCATTGGAAGTGCATTTAGAAGTGTGCCCAATAACCTCCCTTGAAAGTTGCATCTAGAAGTGTGCCCAAAGCCTCACTGTGAAAATTACTTTTAGAAATGTGCCCAATAGCCTCACTGTGAAATTTACATCTCGAAGTGTGCCCAATAGCCTTACTGTGAAAATTACTTTTAGAAATGTGCCCAATAGCCTCACTGTGAAAGTTGCATTTAGAAGTGTGCCCAATATCCTTACTGTGAAAGTTACATCTATTAGTGTGCCCAATAGCCTCACTGTGAAAATTACTCTTAGAAATGTGCCCAATAGCCTCACTATGAAAGTTACATCTAGAAGTGTGCCCAATAGCTTCACTGTGAAAGTTGCATTTAGAAGTGTGTCCAATACCTTGTCTGTGGAAGGCCACATTTAGAAGTGTACTCAATAGCCTCACTGTGAAAGTTGCATTTAGAAGTGTGCCCAATAGCCTCACTGTGAAAATTGCAGTTAGAAGTGTGCCCAAAAGCCTCCATTGAAAGTGCATTTAGAAGTGTGCCTAATATCCTTACTGTGAAAGTTGCATTTAGAAGTGTGCTCAATAGCCTCACTGTGAAAGTTGCCATTAAAAGTGTGCCCAATAGCCTCCCTTGAAAGTGGCATTTAGAGGTGTGCTCAATAGCCTCACTGTGAAAGTTGCTTTTAGAAGTGTGCCCAAAGCCTCACTGTGAAAGTTGCTTTTAGAAGCGTGCCCAAAAGCCTCCCTTGAATATTACTTTTAGAAGTGTACCCAACAGCTTCACTGTGAAAGTTGCATTGAGAAGTGTAGCCCAATAGCCTCACTGTGAAAGTTACTTTTAGAAGTGTGCCCAATAGCCCCCATTGAAAGTGCATTTAGAAGTGTGCCCAATAGCCTTACTGTGAAAGTTGCATTTAGAAGTTTGCTCAATAGCCTCACTGTGGAAGCTGCTTTCAGAAGTGTGTACAATAGCCTCCCTTGAAAGTTGCATTTAGAAATGTGCTCAATAGCCTCACTGTGAAAGTTGCTTTTAGAAGTGGGCCCAATAGCCTGTCTGTGGAAGGCCACATTTAGAAGTGTGCTCAATAGCCTCACTGTGAATGCTGCATTTAGAAGTGTGCCCAACAGCCTCACTGTGAAAGTTGCCTTTAGAAGTGTGCCCAATAGCCTCCACTGAAAGTGCATTTAGAAGTGTGCCCTATAGCCTCGCTGTGAAAGTTACATCTAGAAGTATGCCCAATAGCCTGTCCCTGGAAGGCCACATTCAGAAGTGTGTTCAATAGCCTCACTGTGAAGGTTGCTTTTAGAAGTGTGCCCAATAGCCTCCCTTGAAAGTTACTTTTAGAAGTGTAGCCCAATAGCCTCACTATGAAAGTTACTTTTAGAAGTGTGCCCAATAGCCTCCATTGAAAGTGCATTTAGAAGTGTGCCCAATAGCCTTACTGTGAAAGTTGCATTTAGAAATTTGCTCAATAGCCTCACTATGAAAGTTACTTTTAGAAGTGTGCCCAATAGCCTCCATTGAAAGTGCATTTAGAAGTGTGCCCAATAGCCTTACTGTGAAAGTTGCATTTAGAAATTTGCTCAATAGCCTCACTGTGAAAGTTGCATTCAGAAGTGTGCCCAATAGCCTCACTGTGAAAGTTACATTTAGAAGTGTGCCCAATAGCCTCACTGTGAAAGCTGCATTTAGAAGTGTGCTCAATAGCCTCCACTGAAAGTGCATTTAGAAGTGTGCCCAATAGCCTTACTGTGAAAGTTGCATTTAGAAGTGTGCCCAATAGCCTCACTGTGAAAGTTGCATTTAGAAGTGTGCCCAATAGCCTGTCTGTGGAAGGCCACATTTAGAAGTGTCCTCAATAGCCGCACTGTGAAAGTTGCATTTAAAGGTGTGCCCAATAGCCTCCATTGGAAGTGCATTTAGAAGTGTGCCCAATAGCCTCCATTGAAAGTGCATTTAGAAGTGTGCCCAATAGCCTTACTGTGAAAGTTGCATTTAGAAGTGTCCTCAATAGCCTCACTGTGAAAGTTGCATTTAAAAGTGTGCCCAATAGCCGCCATTGGAAGTGCATTTAGAAGTGTGCCCAATAGCCTCACTGTGAAAGTTGCATTTAGAAGTGTGCCCAATAGCCTCACTGTGAAAGTTGCATTTAGAAGTGTGCCCAATAGCCTCACTGTGAAAGTTGCATTTAGAAATGTGCCCAATAGCCTCACTGTGAAAGTTGCATTTAGAAGTGTGCCCAATAGCCTGTCTGTGGAAGGCCAAATTTAGAAGTGTCCTCAATAGCCTCACTGTGAAAGTTGCATTTAAAAGTGTGCCCAATAGCTTCCATTGGAAGTGCATTTAGAAGTGTGCCCAATAACCTCCCTTGAAAGTTGCATCTAGAAGTGTGCCCAAAGCCTCACTGTGAAAATTACTTTTAGAAATGTGCCCAATAGCCTCACTGTGAAATTTACATCTCGAAGTGTGCCCAATAGCCTTACTGTGAAAATTACTTTTAGAAATGTGCCCAATAGCCTCACTGTGAAAGTTGCATTTAGAAGTGTGCCCAATATCCTTACTGTGAAAGTTACATCTATTAGTGTGCCCAATAGCCTCACTGTGAAAATTACTCTTAGAAATGTGCCCAATAGCCTCACTGTGAAAGTTACATCTAGAAGTGTGCCCAATAGCTTCACTGTGAAAGTTGCATTTAGAAGTGTGTCCAATACCTTGTCTGTGGAAGGCCACATTTAGAAGTGTACTCAATAGCCTCACTGTGAAAGTTGCATTTAGAAGTGTGCCCAATAGCCTCACTGTGAAAATTGCAGTTAGAAGTGTGCCCAAAAGCCTCCATTGAAAGTGCATTTAGAAGTGTGCCTAATATCCTTACTGTGAAAGTTGCATTTAGAAGTGTGCTCAATAGCCTCACTGTGAAAGTTGCCATTAGAAGTGTGCCCAATAGCCTCCCTTGAAAGTGGCATTTAGAAGTGTGCTCAATAGCCTCACTGTGAAAGTTGCTTTTAGAAGTGTGCCCAAAGTCTCACTGTGAAAGTTGCTTTTAGAAGCGTGCCCAAAAGCCTCCCTTGAATATTACTTTTAGAAGTGTACCCAACAGCTTCACTGTGAAAGTTGCATTGAGAAGTGTGCCCAATAGCCTCCCTTGAAAGCTGCATTTAGAAGTGTAGCCCAATAGCCTCACTGTGAAAGTTACTTTTAGAAGTGTGCCCAATAGCCCCCATTGAAAGTGCATTTAGAAGTGTGCCCAATAGCCTTACTGTGAAAGTTGCATTTAGAAGTTTGCTCAATAGCCTCACTGTGAAAGCTGCTTTCAGAAGTGTGTACAATAGCCTCCCTTGAAAGTTGCATTTAGAAATGTGCTCAATAGCCTCACTGTGAAAGTTGCTTTTAGAAGTGGGCCCAATAGCCTGTCTGTGGAAGGCCACATTTAGAAGTGTGCTCAATAGCCGCACTGTGAATGCTGCATTTAGAAGTGTGCCCAACAGCCTCACTGTGAAAGTTGCCTTTAGAAGTGTGCCCAATAGCCTCCACTGAAAGTGCATTTAGAAGTGTGCCCTATAGCCTCGCTGTGAAAGTTACATCTAGAAGTATGCCCAATAGCCTGTCCCTGGAAGGCCACATTTAGAAGTGTGTTCAATAGCCTCACTGTGAAGGTTGCTTTTAGAAGTGTGCCCAATAGCCTCCCTTGAAAGTTACTTTTAGAAGTGTAGCCCAATAGCCTCACTATGAAAGTTACTTTTAGAAGTGTGCCCAATAGCCTCCATTGAAAGTGCATTTAGAAGTGTGCCCAATAGCCTTACTGTGAAAGTTGCATTTAGAAATTTGCTCAATAGCCTCACTATGAAAGTTACTTTTAGAAGTGTGCCCAATAGCCTCCATTGAAAGTGCATTTAGAAGTGTGCCCAATAGCCTTACTGTGAAAGTTGCATTTATAAATTTGCTCAATAGCCTCACTGTGAAAGTTGCATTCAGAAGTGTGCCCAATAGCCTCACTGTGAAAGTTACATTTAGAAGTGTGCCCAATAGCCTCACTGTGAAAGCTACATTTAGAAGTGTGCTCAATAGCCTCCACTGAAAGTGCATTTAGAAGTGTGCCCAATAGCCTTACTGTGAAAGTTGCATTTAGAAGTGTGCCCAATAGCCTCACTGTGAAAGCTGCATCTAGAAGTGTGCCCAGTAGCCTGTCTGTGGAAGGCCACATTTAGAAGTGTGCCCAATAGCCTCACTATGAAAGCTGCATTTAGTAGTGTGCCCAATAGCCTCACTGTGACAGTTGCATTTAGAAGTGTGCCCAGTAGCCTGTCTGTGGAAGGCCACATCTAGAAATGTGCCCAATAGCCTCACTGTGAAAGCTGCATTTAATAGTGTGCCCAATAGCCTCACTGTGAACGCTGCATTTAGAAGTGTGCCCAATAGCCTCACTGTGAAAGTTGCATTTCGAAGTATGACCAATCGCCTCTGTTTGAAAGTTGCACTTAGAAGTGTGCCCAAAAGCCTCACTGTGGAAGGCCGCATTTACAAGCGTGCCCAATAGCCTCCCTTGAAAGTTGCTTTTAGAAGTGTGCCCAATAGCCTCCCTTGAAAGTTACTTTGAGAAGTGTGCCCAACAGCTTCTCTGTGAAAGTTGCATTTAGAAGTGTGCCCAATAGCCTCCCCTGAAAGTTGCTTTTAGAAGTGTGCCCAATAGCCTGTCTGTGGAAGGCCGCATTTAGAAGTGTGCCCAATAGCCTCCCTTGAAAGTTGCTTTTAGAAGTGTGCCCAATAGCCTCACCGTGAAAGTTACATTTAGAAGTGTAGCCCAATAGCCTCGCTGTTGAAAGTTGCATTTTGAAGTGTGCCCACTAGCCTCCCCTGAAAGTTGCTTTTAGAAGTGTGCCCAATAGCCTGTCTGTGGAAGGCCGCATTTAGAAGTGTGCCCAATAGCCTCCCTTGAAAGTTGCTTTTAGAAGTGTGCCCAATAGCCTCACCGTGAAAGTTACATTTAGAAGTGTAGCCCAATAGCCTCGCTGTTGAAAGTTGCCTTTTGAAGTGTGCCCACTAGCCTCTGTTTGAAAGTTGAATTTAGAAGTGTGCCCAATAGCCTCCCTTGAAAGTTGCTTTTAGAAGTGTGGCCAATAGCCTCACTGTGAAAGTTGCATTTAGAAGTTTGCCCAGTGAAAGTACTGTGAAAGTTGTGAAAGTTATGTCCAGTTGAATTTAGAAGTGTGCCCAATAGCCTCCCTTGAAAGTTGCTTTTAGAAGTGTGGCCAATAGCCTCACTGTGAAAGTTGCATTTAGAAGTTTGCCCAGTGAAAGTACTGTGAAAGTTGTGAAAGATATGTCCAGTTGAATTTAGAAGTGTTCCTAATAGTACCTAATAGCCCAATATCACCTCAGTGCACAGCCGAACCTAGAAGTGCACCTAATAGTCTAATATCATCCCCGTGCAAATAACTGAACCATCTCTGTGTGCAGTTGAATTTAGAAGTGTTCCTAATAGTACCTAATAGCCCAATATCACCTCGGTGCACAGTCGAACTGAGAAGCTTACCTAATTGTCTAATATCATCCCTGTGCAAATTGAACTTAGAGGTGCCCATTAGAAAGCCCTCATAAAATCCATCTAAAAGCTTGTACCAAGCATGAATACACCCACTCCACCAGAGTTTGCCAGAAACAACCACCATAGACCGCCCCCACTTCCTGATCGGACTTCCCTCCCGCCCCCCCGCCCAAGACATCTCAACCCCCACTGCATTCCCTACCATTCTCCTCTCCAAACACCAAGCCAGAGGAGCACTATCGCGAGCCAACCACCCTCAGACCACTCCTCCCCCAAACCCCACCACAGACCAGTCAATGTTAACCATGCCCGCTCCCCTCTCTATCACAACAGGTACCCCGCGCCCTGCAATCATCAACCCCCGCCTTACCCACAAACCCCTGCCACCTTCCCCCCTCGACCGCACCCTTTCCCCTCCCTAAAACCTGCACGCCTACCCCTAGCAAGAACCGAGGCTGCATCCCTCTCTCCCTCCATTCCCCCTACCCTCTCTCATGCTCCAATCGCCACAAAGAAACTAAAGAGGAAACGTACCTGGTCCCCCTCAATCTCTCAGCATTCCTCACCTCCCCTGTCTCGACTTGCCACCTCATTCCCGTAATCACCTCCTTCCCCCATGTCTTCACCCCTCCTAAAACCCCTCTCCCTCAATTTCTCATCAACTGCAACTGAAACCCCTAACCGCCCACACCCCACCTTCAAATCCCCCAAAACAAACTGATCACCCCAACACACGCAGCTGTCCCGCCCAAAACCCGCCAATTTTTCTGCTCGCCCCCTGTTACCATCGAACATCAAACCCCCTACCCCTCGCCCCCCTAGTCTCCTCTCCCCCCGCCACCACCCCCTTCCGCTCCAGCTCCGAGACCAACCTCACCTGCCAATGTGAACTGCATCCTGTTTAATGCCCGATCCGTAGCAAAAAACAGACACCCCATCTTTGACCTCATCGCCTCTGACAAACCAGACCTGGTTTTTATAACCGAAACCTGGTTCTCTGACGACTTCGCCCCAATCGCTAATGAAGCCTTCCCCCCCTACTACTCCCTCATCCCACTGAACCGTCCCTCCAGAGGAGGGGGAGTAGCATTTGTCTTCAAGTCTCTCTTCCACGCCTCTATCATCGACAGCCAACCTTCCATTCCGTCCTGCAAATCTCTCCTCGTTAGTCTATCCCTCTCCCTGTCTCTCTCACACAGCTTCCTAATAATCTACAGGCCCCCTGGCTACGATAGACAATTTGCAAACAACCTCTGCGACTCTATCACCACCCTTCAACTAAACCATCCCAACCTCACCCTTCTTGGAGACTTCAACATATGGCTCGACATCCCCACCAACCCTAGGACACACTCTCTGGTCGACGGTCTGGACGCAATTAACCTCCAACCCCACATAAACGGACCGACTCACTATAAAGGACACACTCTGGATGCCATCTTTAGCTCCAACATCCTGATTCATTTAAAGCCCCCCACCTCTATCCTCTGGTCAGATCACTTCATTCTCTCGTTCACCATTCACTCACATGACCCCCTTCCCGTAATCGAATCTGAACCTCCGAATCTACTAAAATCCTGGAAAAAACTAATAATCGTCCCAGACATAGCCGACTCACTCCTCCAGTCTCCATCAACTACCTGCCAACCCAACAAACAACTAACCCCTGACGCCTTTGACACATGGCTCAATGCATCGCTGATGCGGCTTACACCCCCTTGCAAACCATCAGCACGCCATGGCAACTTCCCCAGATGGTTCACTCCTGAGTTGAAGATCACTAAACAACTATATAAATACCTAGAACACAAATAGCAGAAAGACAAAACCCAGGAGAATAGGGCCACCTTGGCCCGACACCTTTATCAGTACAAGGCCGAAATCCGGAAAACAAAAAAAATCCACTACAACTCCCGAATCATAAACTGCAAATACCAAGCAAAGAACTCCACAAAATAATTTCTGAATTTACCAATCCGGCCTGCAACATGAACGTCCCGACTCCCTCACAATCACTGTGCGACTCACTCTCCCTCCACATTTTCACCACGGCTCCCGAAAGAACAAATACTCTAGCCACCAAACTGGCCCTCTTACATCCTCCAAGCAATTCCCCCCCCTACCGGCCACCCCACCAGCAACGACTATGCAACCAACGTTTGAATCCTTTAGTCCAATATCACCAGAGCAATTTCCCAAAATTCTATCTGCCCGCAAACCATCTGGCTCACCACTGGACCCTTGCCCAGCCACAACCCTCAAAGAAATATTCGCCTCCACCTGCGCATGTGAACACGCAAGATCCATCATAAATGCCTCCCTTTCCTCTGGTATCTTTCCCGACGCATTCAAAATGGTTCATGTCAAACCTCTAATTAAAAATCCTTCGCTCGACCCTCTCAAGCCTAAAAACTACTGCCCCATCTCAAACAACAGATTCCTTGCCAAACTCATAGACCGAACCGCCTACTCCCAGCTAAATGCTTTTGTCGAATCTTCTAGACCCCGCTCAATCAGGTTTCAGAGCCCGTCACGGAACTGAAACCACCCTAACCTCAATTTGGGATGACCTTAAAATGACTGCAGACTCAGCGGGATGCGCGCCACTAATCCTTCTTGACCTATCCGCTGCCTTTGACACAATCAATCACTCAATCCTCCTAGACCTCCTCCACTCCCTTGAAATTCGTGGAACCGCTCTTAAATGGATAGCTTAATTTCTCAAAGTTCGGTACCAAATAACGATACTCTCCACCTATACCTCCCAAGCCCGACCAGTCGACACAGGAGTCCCACAAGGAGCATGCCTATCGACCCTCCTGTTCAATCTCTACTTGATCACCCGCCCACCAATAATTTGTTCGCACAACATCCTGTGCTACAACTATGCTGACGACACACAACTAATTCTAAAACTCCTGAACTCAAAACCCATCTGCCAACCTGACCTGGCCTCCTGCCTCATTGACATAGAACTCTGGATGACTCAAAGCCACCTCCTGTTAAACCCCTCCAAAACGGAAATCATGGTATGTGGCAACCCCGAACTTCTTCCACACCCACTACCCTGGCCATCCGCCATGGGCAACTCACCGACCCCCTCCAACTCAGTGAAAAATCTTGGATGCACCCTTGACTCTGACCTAACTCTCTCGCGCCAAGTCAACAATGTCTCAAAGTCCTGCCACTACCACCTTAAAACCCTTAGGCGCATCTTTCCATATCTCTCCTTTCCCAACAGACTCTCCGCGGTCCAATCGATCGTTATATCAAGACTGGACTACGCAAACCCCCTATACCTCGGAGTCCACGCGCACCAACTGAATAAACTCCAAAGGGCACAAAATACAGCAGTAAAATTGCTACTTGCGCTGCACTGGCTTCCATAAGCCCGAAGAGTGACTTTCAAAACCTTGTGCATCTCCCATCGAGCACTACATAAAACCGGACCTCAATATCTTCAAGACAAGCTAAAACCCTACCACCCTCCACGCACCCTAAGATCAAGCTCAGCCGGTCTCCTGGTCATACCGAAGACAAACTCAACCAGGTTAGGCGGATCATCATTCTCAGCCTTGGCCCCAACACTATGGAACTCACTCCCACCCCACGTCCGCCTAACTGAAGATTTAATGTCCTTCCGCAAACTGCTGAAAACCTGGCTCTTCCCCTAAAACCAACCTGTACCAAACTAACCCAAACAGACCAACAGCAACTCAAGGACACTAATCCATCAAACCACCTGATGCAAGGAACTAACAGCCAATAACCCTAATATAACCTAGAAGGGCAAAACAGAATTAAACAAAAAAGTAGGTCAAAGCAGTGAAAGATTTAATAAGAGTAAATCATACGGAAACAGTAAAGTGATTTAAACTCCTGGAATGACCAGAATGCATATGGAGTGAACGGAACTAATGGCTTGGATGAATTAGTTAGAATGGATGAATCAGGTAGAACAAAAAGAAACGCGCTGAGTGGAAGAATGATTGAGTGGAAGAACAGCGTAAAACAGTTGAATATCCAAAAAAGATGAGCGTACAGCGGATAAGTATGTAGAACTGATGAGTATGTGGAACGGATGAGTATGTAGAGCACATGAGTATGGATAACGGATGAATATGGAAACACGGAGAGTGTGTAGATCGCTGGAACAGATGAATGTAAAGACCTGGCAAATGCAGAGAGTATCTAGATCACTGGAGCAGATGAATGTACATACTGGGCGAATATACAGAGCGGATGAGTGTATAGAACAAATAAGTGTATAGAACGGATGAGTGTATAGAGCCGATGAATGTATATGACTGATAAATATATAGAGCAGACAAGGGGTTAGAGCGGACGAGTGGATAGAGCTGACGAGTGGATAGAGCGGACGATTGGCTAGAACGGATGAGTAGATAGAACGGATGAATATATAGAGTGAATGAGCGTATCAAGCGGATGATTGTATAGAGCGAACGAATGTATAGAGCGGACCAGTAGATAGAGTAGACGAGTGGATAGAACGGAGGAGTAGATAGAGTGGATGAGTGGACGAGTAGATAGAACGGATGAGTAGATAGAGTGGATACGTGGACGAGTGGATAGAACGGATGAGTAGATAGAGCGGATGAGTGGATAGAGCGGATGACGGGTAGAGCGGATGAGTGGACAGAGCGGATGAGTGGACAGAGCGGATGACGGGATAGAGTGGATGAGTAGACAGAGCGGGCGAGTCGATAAGTGTACAATGAGCATGAGTGTACAGAACGACTGAAGATATAGAACAGATGAGTGTAGAGATGAACATATGAAACAGCATATTGCTGTTGAGTGCGTAAAAGGGATGAGTGCGTAAAGGGGATGAATGCGTAAAGGGGATGAGTGCGTAAAGGGGATGAGTGCGTAAACGGGATGAGTGTGTGAAGGGGATGAGTGCCTAAAGGGGATGAGTGCGTAAAGTGGATGAGTGTGTAAAGGGGATGCATGCATAAAGAGGATGAAGGCGCAGAGGGGACGAGTGCAGAAGAGCGCGCAGAGGGGACGAATGCGCAGAGGGGACGAATGCGCAGAGGGGACGAATGCGCAGAGGGAACGAGTGCGCAGAGGGGACTGTTAGGCAGAAATCTGTGCAGTTCCCTTAGGGAACACTGCAAAAGATTTAATACTACAGGTGTTGGCAGTAAACCCACTTGGTAGCAGTCTGCACCACCCAGATTTACCTGGAAGCTGTGGCTGAGCAGTCAGACTTCCCTCAAGAAGAGTTAGGCAGTATACAAAGTATACTCAATAGGCACTCAGATACAATAATACAAGCAAACACTGACCAGAGCTTTGGTATTAAAGTATATAATTATTTATTTAAAAACACACCGTTGAAACACTCCAGCACTCTTATTGTAAAATATTCTAAACACAGTTACTATTATGATATATACACCCCTTTTTCCCTATTAGAAAATCACAGTAAAACACCACTTATTTTCATACAGAGGTGAGTGCCTAACTAGATTGCACTCTAATAAGTTTGTGAAAAAGGGAGGGAAAAAGACAGAATAAGCAGAGGTACACCACTCTACGATTCCAGAACACTGTTAGCAAGGCAGAGAGCAAAAAGTCACTGGTGAGCCAAAGTCCAAAGGCTGGGCCCACTCTTAGAGAGAGCAGAGCACAAATGCACCCAAGATCACACAGTTACACTAGGCTTAGAAAGTCTTGCAGAGGGTTCAGCAAAGCGTTTAGAGAGGCTTAGAAAGGTTTAGCCAAGGTGTCCCAGGCTAACCCAGGTTCGGAAGCCGGGGGCTAAATCTACCCCGTACAGTCGGTAGCAAGGGAAGCCAGGCGGGACACGGTACCTAAAGTGGGAAGGATCCTCCAGCAGTGGCAGTTGTTCCTGGTAGTGGGTGCAAGTTGCGTCGTCATCCAGGGGAAGCGAAGATCTCGACTTGGAGGAAAGATGAAGGTCGTTGCACTACCAGGGCAGAAACCAGCCGCAGAGTTTTCCGGTTAAAAGGTGGTACCTTGGTTTCGCGGTCGTGGTAAAACGTGGTATCCCGGTTGCCGGGGTGCTTGGCACGGGCAAGGCAGCCACGAGATACGTCGGGAAAGCGAAAAGACGGTGAAACTGGTTATCCCCACCAGTCAAAGGAAGAAGACTTTCCGGCGGGAGATCTCCTCTGTCGTTGGGAAAAGTGGTGAGGCAGTCCAGCAGGGCTCCACCGGTGGTGGTGTCGTGGCAGGTCGGCTCAGCTTCTCCCTCGTCGGATTCTTAGCTCCTGTGGCGACTTCTGAAGTTCCAGTCCCCAAACCCCTGCTTTTATGCAGCAAACCCCCATTCACTCAGCCTAGCTGTCACTCAAACATGCTAAGTGGTGAGCCGGCCGGCTCACCACTTGGGCCAATCAGGACGGAGTGGGACTTGAGTTGCCTAGGCAACTCAGTCCAGGGTGCCTAAATTCCCCTCCTAAGTACCCCAGACATAGTGGCACCACTTTGGAGGGCTTCTGTGGAGAAGCCCGCCAGAAAGTGGAATAAAGGGCTCGACTTGGGTTGGAGTCACAGACGAGAACACAAACGCCATTTTAGAATCAAGTTTTGGCAAAAAATACCAAACAGAGAATTAATATTAATTAAATAAACCGGCGGTATGTTCGAGGCTACCGTAAATAATTAAATAAAGATAGTAGCCTAAAACAATGGGAAATCCCATAGGAAAATATTCGCGGTTGAATATAAAAAGTAGTATCCACTGCCACCAGCCAAAACTCGATCAGGGGGGACGGAGATGTGCCCCCTCGACTAACAGACCCCGGGGCAATTGAATTGCCCCAGCCAGTACGTCCACAATATGATGGTTTGTACTGGCTCTGTTCAGAATTTAAGACTAGTAAAGTCAATGGTGACTTTACATGCCCTGGGAGACAGTAGTCAGTCCCAGGGTATGGACTCTATACTGGGGGGTCACTATGACACCCCTGTGTCACTGCACTGAGGGTGCTGTATAACACACATCACAAAAACACACAAAGCCCTATGGAGTAAAAGACCCCATAGCCCATTAAACACATCTAGATTCAAAGAAACACACTCGAATCATGCACAAGAGTGAGGGTAGAAGAGTCTCACTCTTGGCAGGAGAAAAAAATAAACCCCAAAAATCCAGCAAAGCTGCTGGGGGACTCACTAGGTTAGGAAATTCAGCCTAAACAGAGAATTCTCCCTAACACTCGCCCCCCCCAGACTAAGGGACAGGAGGATTTAATCCACTCCTGGATGAACCTCATACCTCTAGTCGATGACATACATCCTAGAAAGTCCATCAGCATTTTGATGGCGACACCCTGACCTTTGCTCAATGGTGAAATCAAACCCTTGCAGGCAGATTGACCATCTCAATAGTTTTGGATTTTCTCCCTTCATTTGCATTAACCATCTCAAGGGTTGGTGGTCAGTCTGAATGACAAAAGTAGACCCATACAAGTATGGCCTAAACTTCTTCAGTGCACACACAATAGCAAAGCATTCTCTTTCTATTGTTGCCCACCTTGTCTCAGGATCCTTCAGCTTACGGCTGATGAAGCAAATGGGGTGCTCCCTACCCCTCTCATCCAGTTGACTTAGAACTGCACCTATACCTACATTGGAAGCATCAGTTTGTACAATGAAAGTTTGGTGGTAGTCAGGAGCTCTCAATACTGGAGCTTGGCAAAGAGCTTTCTTCAGTTTTTCAAAGGCCTGATTGCACTCCTCATTCAATTTGACCTTTTTAGGGAACTATGGTCCCATAGTTCTCAATGAAATTCCTGTAGTACCCAGTGAGGCCTAGGAAGGCTCTCACTTGGGTTTGAGTAGTAGGTTTTGTCCAATTTTGCACAGCTTCAATCTTGCTGAGCAAAAGCCTTATTTTTTCACCACCTCCTACCTCATGCCCAAGGTAGACCACCTTACTTTGACCTATCTGGCATTTTCTTGGCTTGATAGTCAAATTGGCCTGTCCAAGAGCCTGCAAAACATGTCCTAGGTGGTTCACATGATCCTCCCAGGGGTGGCTGAAGACTGCAATGTCATCCAAGTATGCCATGCAGAAGTCCTCCATCCCAGCCATAACTTGGTTTACCATCCTTTGGAATGTAGCAGGTGCATTTTTTAATCGAAAAGGCATGACCTTAAACTGGTACAAGCCAACTGGGGCGGAAAATGCAGTTTTCTCCTTGGCATGGTCTGTCAAGGCTATTTGCCAATAGCCTGACGTAAGGTCAAATGTGCTGAGGTACTTGGCTGCACCAAGTTTATCCACCAACTCATCTGTCCTTGGTAAAGGGTGGGCATCAGTCTTGGTGACTGCATTAAGAGCTCTATAGTCCACACAGAACCTCAAGCCTTTGGACCCTGCCTTTGGTACTAACACAACTGGGCTAGACCATGGACTAGTAGAGGGTTCTATTACCCCGAGATCAAGCATCTTCTTGACCTCCCCCTTGATATGGGTTCTCACATTTTCTGACATTCGGTATCCTCTGCTTTTGACTGGCAGACAGTCACCAGTGAGTATCTCGTGCTGTCCCCAAGGGGTCAAGCCTGGTGAGAGTGAGAACAGGGAGGCAAACTGATTTAACATAGATTTGCACTCCTCTTGTTGCTCAGGTGTCAGATCTGAAGAGAGATTGACTCCTTCAATTTTTCCATCTAAAGGTACACCTCTGAGGAGATCAGGGAGAGACTCACTCTCTTCTTCCTCTGCTGCTGAAGCTAGAAGCAAGGCTCCTACTTCAGGTCTGGAGATGTACGCTTTCAGTCGGTTGGTGTGGAAGACTCTAGGAGCTTCCCTGGGTCTGCCCAGATACACCAGATAGTTGACCTCTCCAAGTTTTCCCACTACTTTGAAGGGTCCCATCCATTTGTCTTGCAAGGCCCTCTGCCTTGTTGGGAGCATAACGAGAACTAGCTGGTCTTGAGTGAACTCACCCATGTTAGGCTTTTGATCATGCCAATGCTTGACCAAAGCTTGTCCAGCTTTCAAGTTATCACTAGCTTCTGCCATCATGTGTGACATTCTCCTTCGGAGACCTATCACATAGTCAGTAACTCTGACTGGCTTGAGGGGAGGAGCGCCTTCCAACCCCTCCTTATTCAGGGCCAATGTACCTCTGACCAGATGGCCATAGAGAAGTTCAAAGGGAGAATAACCGACTCCCTCCTGACGGACTTCTCTATAAGCAAAGAGAAGGCATGGCAGTAGAAGGTCCCACTTTCTTTTCAGGGGTTCCTCTAAAGCACCTATCATACTCTTCATGATTCTGTTAAATCTTTCTACCAGCCCATTGGTTTGGGGGTGGTAGGCGGTTGAGAACTTGTAAGTAACTCCACAGGCTTTCCACATGGCTTTCATGTAGTGGGACATAAAGTTTGATCCCCTGTCGGATATTACTTCCTTTGGAAACCCAACCCTGGTAAAAATACCAAGGAGGGCCTTAGCCAGAGCCGGAGCTGTAACAGTTCTCATAGGGATTGCCTCAGGGTATCTAGTAGCATGGTCTACTACAACAAGGATAAACCTGTTGCCTGAGGAGGTAGGGGGATCAAGGGGACCAACAATGTCAATCCCTACCCTCTCAAATGGGACTCCCACAACTGGGAGAGGCACTAAGGGTGCCACATTCTTGGCGCCAACCTTACCAGAAGTTTGGCAGGTATGGCAGCTCTTGCAAAACTTATCTACTTCGGCCCCCATTTTTGGCCAATAGAAGTAGAGGGAGAGCCTTTCCTTGGTCTTCTTGAAGCTCAAGTGACCAGCTAAAGGAATCTTGTGGGCTAAGTGCAAGAACTGTTGTCTGTTTTCTTGAGGTACTACAAGGCGTTTGTAGTCTCCAGGTTCAGACTCAGTTGGTTCACTGTAGAAGAGGCCATCTTCCCAGTGCAACCTATACTTCCCAGGCTCTTGCCCATCAGCCTGAGCTTCTGCCTGTTGGCGGAGACCCTCCAGAGTTGGACATTCTCTTTGTCCCTTACGGAAAGCTGCCCTGCTGGGCCCACCTCCTGCCAGTAAAGACTGCAGCTCAGGATGGTCCTCAAGGTCTAGATCTCCAATAAGTTCTTGGCCTCCCACTAGCTCTTCTTCAGAGTCTAGTTCAACCATACAGGGTTGTACCTCCCTCTCAGCCTCAGCTGGAGGTGGAGTTATAGGTGTAACTGTTGGAAGCACTGGAGTGATTGCTGTTGACTATTTCCTAGGAGCCTTGGGTTGCCCCTTTGCTCCTGATCTGGTAGTTACTGCAGTGAGTTGCTCCAGTGGTAAAGGGGTGATCTCTGTCATCATCTCCTGAGAAAACCCTTGCAGGGTTTTCTCTCTTGCAGGTTTGGTGAGCTCCTGTGACCTTTTACTAGGTGGTCTGGGGGTATGTGACTCAACTCCAAGAGCTGTCAGGTCATTACCCAACAGAACCCTACCTGGCACTTCACATTGTACACTGACAGGTATTTTTACAGCCATGTCATTACACTGGATGAGAACTGGTAACTGGGGACACATCTGCACAGGCCCTCCAGCTAACTTGGTGAGGCTTTTGGGTGCCTTAGCAACATCCTCTGCCTTGAAAAAAGATTCATCCACCACAGTTATGCTGGCCCCAGTGTCTCTAATGGCGGGAGTCTCCTGACCATTTACCTGGACACTGTCTTTATAATACTCTTTAGTATTATCTGGGATAGAATTATACACATCTAAATTCTGTTGTTCCCACAACCCCAGAGAGACTAAAGAAACACTGGCGGCTGAGACTCCAATGGGTTCATCAGCCAGCAGTAGAAAGTTTCCACTTGCCATTGGGACTTCCTCTTCTGGAGCGAAGGCTAAGGAGGCAAGTTGGATCCCTGAAGGTTTACCCTTGCATCTGGGATCTCCTTTCACATGGTCAGTAGAGCCACAAACAAAGCATTTACCAAATGCCTTCTGGAATGGAGGCTTGTTCTGACCTCCCTCTGGTTTAGCACCAGAGGAGACACTATTCTGTTGTGGTTTCCCTGGTGGCTTACCCTTCTGGTTTTGTTTGGGGCCCTCTTTGGAATTTGCAGTATTAGAATTCTCTTTGGAGTCCTTTTTAGGCTGTTTCCCCTCATCCTTTTTCTGAGTTACCCCAGAATCCTTGTGGGTGGCCCTGTTGGCAACCCACAAGTCAGCAGCCTTAGCTAGTTTTCGGGAATCTAATTCCTTCGAATCAGCCAAGTGCTGTCTGAGCTCAGGAGAGCAGGCATCATAAATTGACTCCAACATAAAAAGATTCTTCATACCTTCATAAGTGTTCACTTTGTAACCCTTAAACCATCCCTCTAAGTTTTTCAACCCTTCACTCACCCAGGTAGCCCAAGGGGTACCATCATGCTTTTTGAGGGTTCTAAACCTCTTAAGATACTGGGAAGGGGTCTTCCCAAACCTAGCTATCAAAGCTAGTTTCACACATTCATACTCTTTCCGATCCTCCTCCCCCAACTCCATTACCACATCAGTTGCAACAGGGGGAAGCCTAGAGAACAACCAGGTGAGTAAGTCATTTCCTGTGATGTTCTGGAGCCCATGATTATATTCAAACAGAGACAACCAATCCAACACATCCAACTTAGGTTCATACATACCAACCAATTCTTTAGGCATCCGGGGTCTTTTAGGACTGGAACTTCTAGAGGAGACAGAGAGAGAAGCATTTTTGACAGATAATTTCTTCATTTCTAGCTCATGCTTGAGCTCCATTTCCCTTAGCCTTAGTTCTTGATTCATTTCCTGATATCTCTGTTCAGCCAGAGTATTCAGTCTCTTGAACTCTAGTTCAAGTTTCATTTTCTCTAATTCGAGATATTGAGGACTTAGTGTGGGACTTGGTAAAGGCCCAGTAGGTACAGCAGGTAGGGCAGACAGAGGCCTAGGGGGGGCAGTCACAGCAGCCTCACCCTCCTCTTCTGACTCTTCCTCAAGATTATCAACATTTGGATCAATATCAATTTCTATACTGCTATCTACATTTTCTGGCATGGTAGGTTCCTCAGACCCATCATCCAGACTTTGGTTAGCTAACAACCTTTCTATTAACTCCATTTTCTTGCCTTTAGTCAGGAGGTTCTTATGCTTACACAATACTCTTAAACAATCAGCAGTCTTTGTAGCAAGGGACTCTTGACTATAAGTTTCCATAGTTGACATGTTAGAAAGATTACTTTTTCAGTGCTAAGCTTTGTGGTTAGTTGTACGAAGGTATCCTCTAGCACTCTAAAGTGTATACTCAATACAAATCCCACTGCTGCACACCAGTGTTAGGCAGAAACCTGTGCAGTTCCCTTAGGGAACACTGCAAAAGATTTAAGACTACAGGTGTTGGCAGTAAACCCACTTGGTAGCAGTCTGCACCACCCAGATTTACCTGGTAGCTGTGGCTGAGCAGTCAGACTTCCCTCAAGAAGAATTAGGCAGTATGCAAAGTATACTCAATAGGCACTCAGATACAATAATACAAGCAAACACTGACCAGAGCTTTGGTATCAAAGTATATAATTATTTATTTAAAAACACACCGTTGAAACACTCCAGCACTCTTATTGTAAAATATTCTAAACACAGTTACTATTATGATATATACACCCCTTTTTCCCTATTAGAAAATCACAGTAAAACACCACTTATTTTCATACAGAGATGAGCGCCTAACTAGATTGCACTCTAATAAGTTTGGGAAAAAGGGAGAGAAAAAGACGGAATAAGCAGAGGTACACCACTCTACGATTCCAGAACACTGTTAGCAAGGCAGAGAGCAAAAAGTCACTGGTGAGCCAAAGTCCAAAGGCTGGGCCCACTCTTAGAGAGAGCAGAGCACAAATGCGCCCAAGATCATACAGTTACACTAGGCTTAGAAAGTCTTGCAGAGGGTTCAGCAAAGCATTTAGAGAGGCTTAGAAAAGTTTAGCCAAGGTGTCACAGGCTAACCCAGGTTCGAAAGCCGGGGGCTAAATCTACCCCATACAGTCGGTAGCAAGGGAAGCCAGGCGGGACACGGTACCTTAAGTGGGAAGGATCCTCCAGCGGTGGCAGTTGTTCCTGGTAGTGGGTGCAAGTTGCTTTGTTGTCCTGGGGAAGAGAAGATCTCGACTTGGAGGAAAGATGAAGGTCGTTGTACTACCAGGGCAGAAACCAGCCGCGGAGTATTCCGGTTAAAAGGTGGTACCTTGGTTTCGCGGTCGTGGTAAAACGTGGTATCCCGGTTGCCGGGGTGCTTGGCACGGGCAAGGCGGCCACGAGATACATCGGGAAAGCGAAAAGATGGTGAAACTGGTTATCCCCACCAGTCAAAGGAAGAAGACTCTCCGGCGGGAGATCTCCTCTGTCGTTGGGAAAAGTGGTGAGGCAGTCGAGCAGGGCTCCACCGGTGGTGGTGTCATGGCAGGTCAGCTCAGCTTCTCTCTCGTCGGATTCTTAGGTCCTGTGGCGACTTCTGAAGTTCCATTCCCCAAAGCCCTGCTTTTATGCAGCAAATCCCCATTCACTCAGCCTAGCTCTCACTCAAACATGCTAAGTGATGAGCAGCCGGCTCACCACTTGGGCCAATCAGGACGGAGTGCGACTTCAGTTGCCTAGGCAACTCAGTCCAGGGTGCCTAAATTCCCCTCCACCCCTCCTAAGTACCCCAGACATAGTGGCACCACTTTGGAGGGCTTCTGTGGAGAAGCCTGCCAAAAAGTGGAACAAAGGGCTCGACTTGGGTTGGAGTCACAGAAGAGAACACAAACGCCATTTTAGAATCAAGTTTTGGCAAAAAATACCAACCAGAGAATTAATATTAATTAAATAAACCGGCGGTATGTTCGAGGCTACCGTAAATAATTAAATAAAGACAGTAGCCTAAAACAATGGGAAATCCCATAGGAAAATATTTGCGGTTGAATATAAAAAGTAGTATCCACTGCCACCAGCCAAAACTCGATCAGGGGGGACGGAGATGTGCCCCCTCGACTAACAGACCTCGGGGCAATTGAATTGCCCCAGCCAGTACGTCCACTATATGATGATTTGTACTGGTTCTGTTCAGAATTTAAGACTAGTAAAGTCAATGGTGACTTTACATGCCCTGGGAGACAGTAGTCAGTCCCAGGGTATGGAGTCTATACTGGGGGGTCGCTATGACACCCCTGTGTCACTGCACTGAGGGTGCTGTGTAACACACATCACAAAAACACATGAAGCCCTATGGAGTAAAAGACCCCATAGCCCATTAAACACATTTAGATTCAAAGAAACACACTCAAAACATGCCCAAGAGTGAGGGTAAAAGAGTCTCACTCTTGGCAGGAGAAAAAAATAAACCCCAAAAATCCAGCAAAGCTGCTGGGGGACTCACTAGGTTAGGAAATTCAGCCTAAACAGAGAATTCTCCCTAACAGGGATGAGTGCGGACAAGCGCGCAGAGGGGACGAATGCGCAGAGGGGACGAATGCACAGAGGGGACGAGTGCATAGAGGGGACGAGTGCGTATAGGGGATGAGTGCCTAGAGGGGATGAGTGCATAGATGGGATGAGTGCATAAAACAGGTGAATGTATAGTACATGTGAAGGGCAGACAATAGTACATCCGTGGGGCCGACTGGAGCACGCAGAGCATGAGGGACGAGCCAGAATGCATGAGTGCGTGGAACAGACCACAGTGTATTGAGCAGACTGGGATGCATGAGTGGATAGGAGTGCATGGAACAGACTGGAGCGCATAGAACTGCGTGATGTATATACTATGGTTGAATACAGAGAACGCTTGAAAGACCATACAACACACCATATCACATCACCACGCTTACTCTCTCCTTTACATCATCACTCAACTAGAACACAGAGATACTATGACACCATTCGGTATAACTGTTCTCATACCAACATCCGCCGCTCACTCCACATCATTCTAAGTAAACACTGCTGGTTACTCACCCCTCAGCCAGGCGTTCTCCTCAGGCCTAACGCAGCCACCTCCGCTCTGGATAAATCCTGCCAGAACGAACACATACTCCTGATCTCTCAACCACCACACCTACCGCTAGGAAGCAGCTATTACACTGATACCGCGCGAGCTGCACACATACCCGGTGCCCACACGCAACTTTTTGACTCTCTCTACTCTCTCTACTGATCTGAACTTCGGTTCCCAAGGGCGTTCAACCTACCAGCGCCTTCAGACCGTACCAATGATATATAAATGCAAAATAACAACAATAACAATAACATACAAAAAAGAAATATTAAAATTTAAAAGTACATCCGCTGAAGTACCAAACCATGTGTGTGTGTGTTGCCACAGAACTCCTTATAAAAGTAACACAAAAACTATAGACGTAACATACAAAATAGAAGACAATGAAGATTCCAAATGGTTTGAATTAGCTCTCTACCTTATAGCAGAAAACAAATACGAAATAACTGACCCCTTAATAATTTGCAGTTACTGCACTACAAAACTTGACAACAACCAAACTCCTTCACGTGCTATCACAAATAACTTGGAATTATTCCCACTACCAAAAACCCTCCAACAACTCAATTTATATGAGAGCATCATAATTCAAACAGTGCACCCATTTCAAGCAATAATACACCTTCAACCTAAAAACAGCAAAATTACATCCCTCTGAATTGGTGAAAGGCATTCGGGCAAAGTAGTTTATTTACCATTAGATGTAAAGGAAAATGTGCACACTCTGGGAGTGCCACATCCAATAGAGCAATCTTTAATTGTCTTAGTAAATGGTGTACCTACAAAAGATTTAAAAATAATTGGCAACAACTCGTAGACTTACATAAAGTCAGACAAGCCTTGCAATATCTAAAAAACAATAATGAATACTACAAAGAAATAAATATTGAAGAAAACAACTGAAATAATTCAAGAGTCACCAGAATCTGGTCAATTTTCAACTTCTAAATCCTGCTACAGTATCCAATATTTTAGACCATTATACAATTCATCCATTACACTCTAATGACACCATCGATGATGCACTAGAAACGTACCAAATGCAACAAACCAAAGTATCACCAATCAGCATATGGGAAAGAAAGTATGGAAGCACGTGCTTTTCCTCTACTCTTTCCTACTGGCAAAGAAGGAAGGTACGATGATAGATCTATTCAGATAACAGCATCGGAATACCGCTCGTTACGAATGTATTCTGAAGATCCCAGATTTAGGCAAAATGTGAAATACATATTCCACCTACCTACTCTTTGAAAGTGAACTAGCAACTCTATGTTACAGAGTTGCACACACATTGAAATCAGGAACCCACTTTCAAAATATGTCAGCTACGCAATTAATACTAAAAGTGCAAGAAAAAGATGAGGTTTTAAAATGAAGCATTACAAATCTGTTAGCAAGCATGTGTTGTACGAAAGAGTACTGGTTCCGGTGTCACAGAGATGTACGTTGTATGATAAGAAACCTTGGCCCACCCACTTGGTTTGTTACATTAAGTTGTGCAGGATATGCATGGGAAGATTTACATGATTTCCTACGCATATCAAACAAAAACAAAACAAACATAGATATACTAACACCTGGAGAACTTTGCTCTCTAGATCCTGTTAATGTTTCAAGATATTTCCATCATCGTTTCATTGCTATGCTACACTTTATTTGTAATAAAACTTTTCCTCCCCTCGGAGAAGTGCAACACTTCTTTTGGAGAACAAATACCATGCCAGAGGAGCACCACATATCCACATGCTTTTATGGATTAAAGATGCTCCTAAATTTGGTCAAGACAGTGATGCCACTGTTTTACAGTTTATCGAAAAATATGTCACTTGTGAAATTCCATCGGAAACAACAAATAGTGATCTTCATGAACAAATTGTACAATTTCAAAGACACAAATGTGGCAAATATTGTCGTCGCAAATACAAAAACAAAGGGAAATACTACACCAAATGCCGCTTTGGTTTCCCTAGACCAGTTACAGAAACAGGTGAAGTGAACAACTTCATGTCTTCAGTTAGACATAGTGTTAAAGGTAAATCACCTAAGAACACATATTACATAAAAAGAACAGAAGAAGCAAAATATATCAATGATTACAATGCAATCATTGCCTCCTTATAAAATGTAAACATAGATGTGCAGTATATTGCAGACAATTCCACTGCAGTTGCACGATATGTTACAGCCTACTTAACAAAAGCAGAAAAAACAGAGCTTTAAGACCTCTGGAATGACCTATCATCGGACAAAACACTATCTCAGAAATTGTACAGCTTAGGCATAAAAATGCTCTCTCATAGAGAATGTGGCTCCTATGAAGCTGCAGATCAGTTCATCGGTACTGCTTTGTATGGAAAATCTGAAAATATAGTATGGCTAAGTATTGGTCCTGCTAAATCTAGAAAAAGAGTTCTCAACTCATACGACGACATAGAAACAATAGCCAAAAATGATCCCAACAGTCAAGACATTTTGAAAAACAATTTACTAGACACATACTACCCAAACAGGAGTGCCACTTTGGAAACCATGTGTCTATACCACATAGCCCAAAATTTCACATACAAAAATAATATAAAACCCGATGAAAAAAAAGGTAGACATAGAGTGACAAATTGTGAAGGCAGCTTAGTAAAACTTACCAAACAAAGCTTAATTAATCATATCAAATTGAAAAGAAGAAGAAATACTACAAAACCATGACTCCTATGAAGACGCTTTCAGAGCAAATGAAAGCACTATCACTGATGTAAACTTTACACAGTACAAAACAATGTTACACAATGAACAGCAACACGAAGAAGAACTCCAGGCCCAACTAGATAAGGACACTCCCGACAGTAGTCAACCTTCTGTAACAGGAAGCCAAGAACCACTGGGACAGCCACTAATAGCAAATTAGGCAGAATTAGCTATGACAAAAGTAGAGAACACGATATGTCACTATGAAGAACATACAGAAGACTTAACTGTACTACAATCAAAATTGAACAAAGAGCAGCGTACCATTTTTCAAGAAGTAACAAAACAAATTGCACATGGTGTACAACATGAAAATAAAGAATGTACCTGCCAAAATTACAAATCTATACTACTATACGTCAGTGTTGAAGATAGTTCAGGCAAAACATTCTTAATCAAAATCATCAGCAAGTTCCTTCAACAACTGACAAACAACAAACTGTCAGCTGTTTTAACTGCCACCTCAGGTTTAGCTGCCTACAACATAGGCGGTGTTACTTTATACCGATTACTACTCCTTCCAGTAGAACACCAAAACAAATTAGAATATTACAAACTTTCTACAGAAGTTGCAATGGAACTATGCAGAGTGTTAAAACAAATGAAAATGCTACTAAAAGATGAAGTGAGCATGGTCTCCATCCTAATGTTGGCTTTGATTCACCTCAGATTGCAAGAAGTACTTAAAACAAACTACAAAGAGCTCTTTGGAGGAAAACACATTATTGTTTTCAGAGATCTTCTTCAATTGACGCCAGTGAAAGGTGAACCTATTTTTAAAACCTTAGGACACAAACTCTGCCGTAAAACTGTTGGCAGCATAGGAAATGTCAACCTTTGGCAACATTTCCAATACAAAGTATTAACAGAAAACATGCGCCAATCTGCAGACCTCACTTACGCCAACATTTTAAAAAGTATTAGAGTTGGTGTACTATCTCAAGAAGCACAAGCAATATTAAAAACCCGGCACATCCATGCACTTTATGGCCATAACTCATGTGCTACTGATGTCATGGAACAATTAGCACACAAAAATGTCAATTGTATGTCCTTAATGCCAACTTAATGCCAACTCTTGCAAACTGTTGCAAATTCAATGAAACAATGTTGAAAAAAGAAATGCAACCAATAATTGAAATTTGCTCCACAGACAAACTGGACGTACATTGTATGACACTACCCATGTGTCAACAAGCCACAACAAGACTAAATACCTTAGAAAATGATATCTCCAACACAGCTGGTTTTGAGAAAATATTACAATTATCCTTAAACTGTAGATTAATGCTTAAAATTAACCTTGACGTGGAGCAAGGACTAGTTAATGGAGCACTGGGTACAGTTGTTGGCTTTCAAACATACCCACCTGACAACAACATTCAGTTTGTCAATATTCTCTTTGACAAACTTTCAGAAGTAAAAGGATAGGGCGCTCAACAGCTCGATTCCTTCTTTTCAAAGACATGTATGTACACAGAGAACAATGTTCTCTACTCTAGCATACGCAGTCACCATTCATAAATCACAAGGTCTTACCCTAGATAAAGTATTGATAGATATTGGGAACACAGTCTTTAAAGAAGGCATGAGCTATGTAGCACTATCATGCTTACGTACACTTGACCGTCTATTTCTAATCAACTTTGATGCAAGTAAAGTAAACGCTGATATTCCTTGCATTTTAGAATACAATAGACTACGTTCACTATACACCCCACCTAAAAACATATCCTGTTCCACAAAAAGGAAAACGTTGGAAAAAAAAACGAATTCAAACAGAAATGCAACAGGATCTCACTGCAAATCCTCCAAAGAGAGTAAAAGAAGCAAAAGAAGCTAATACTTCATCAATTACCACAACCAAAGAACAATCTATTACTCAAAGTAAGTCAGGTACTTCTTCAAAGAAGCAACACACACTCCAAAAAAATTACTTGGACACAGAACTATCTGGTCCATTCAAATTTTCAAATACAACTGGTGTACATTGCTACGCAAATGTAGCAATCAATATTCTATTTCAATTGCCACCAATTGTTGATAACATGTACTTACACAGTACAGACCAATTGTGTTTGCAAATGTTAGTCCTTCATAGAAACGCAACCAACAATCCTGACAACACGTATAGTGTTCATGGAATAAGACAAGAATTGGACTACTGTGCTGGAATGGTGAAATTCACTGTAAACTCACAAGAAGATCCACAAGAATTTCTAATGTACTCACTACAAGTACTGGAAAACAAAAACATGCCTATAAATGAAATCTTCCAGATTTCATACATCTGGAAACATACATGCACTCTGCAACAATGTGGCAGAGGAACAAATCCCTAATGAGCGCTTCATGTATGTATCCATACTTAATTGTGAATCCGTTCCATTTCAGCAACTTGTACAAAATGCAAACCCTGGTAGATTATGTACTACCTGCAATTCAGATAATCGCTCCACCTTACTAATACAAACACATAGTAAATACGTAATACTAATGCTTATACGTTACAATGCAGATGGGACCAAAAACAACTGCAAGCTGACTGGATTCATACATGGTCAAGTATCACTTGGTAAGAAAACCTTCACAACAATAGGTATAATCTACCATGCAGGAGCCACAACCAATGCAGGTCACTACACTGCATGTATAAAAAAGATTGTGGATGTTTCAAATGTAATGGTAGTACCATTACTCTAAAGCAGAGATTACCAGCAAATATTACAAACACTTATTTAATCTTCTTAAAACCAAAATTTAATAACTAATGTGTACTTAAACATTAACAAAACTTTAATTAGAAAACTATAAACAGTTAGAATACGCCAACAGGTATAACTGCTCCAAGATTTTTCAACAACCAAACAAATAAATCAATACCACTAATAACTAATCTGTGCATAAACATTAATACAACTTCAATTAAAAAATCTATAAACAGTTAGAATACGCCAACAGGTATCTAACTGCCCCAAGATTCTATTACAACCAAACAGATAAATCAATACCACTAAATTATAACAAGAAATAAACAGTTAGAATATGCCAACAGGTATCTAACTGCCCCAAGATTTTGCAACAACCAAATAGATAAATCAATACCACTGAAAAATAACAAGAAATAAACAGTTAGAATAAGCAAACAGGTATCTAACTACCCCAAGACTTTGCAACAACCAAACAAATAAATCAATATCACCAATAACTAATCTGTGCATAAACATCAATAAAACTTCAATTAGAAAACTATAAACAGCTACAATACGCCAACAGGTATCTAACTGCCCCAAAATTCTGCAACAACCAAACAAATAAATCAATACCACTAAATTATAAAAAGAAATAAACTGTTAGAATATGCCAACATGTATCTAACTGCCCCAAGAATCTGCAACAACCCAACAGATAGATTAGCAATTTGAGAATATAAATAAAAGACTATAACCTGTTAGAATTCAACAACAGGTATCTAACAATCTGCAACAAGAAACAAATAGAACATTAGCCAGAAACAACAAGTGAACACTGAAAACATACAAATATACTGTAGCATTACAAAAAAAGGGATTTTTTAATCCAACATGGATTTTTTTCCCACAGACACAATGATTTAAAAAACAAACACAGAAACTGAGCAAATTGCACAGTACACTGGTTTGTAAACTACTAAATATGAGGGTCGAAAAAAGCTGAAATGTCTATTTTGCAATGTAATAAGTCTTTATAAAATACCTACACTAACATGATCTTTTCTTTTATCACAGAAATTGAAAAAGAATATCTGCTCCAGCTACCCAACTCATGAAAAAAATATATCCAATCACAAAAAATCAAACAGTAAGCATATTCTAATAGAACACATAAATACAGCTGCATAACAGAACCATTGAAGCAAACATCTAACCATACACCACAATACAAAATGTTTACTTCCATGGATATGTTATACTGCAGTGCTTGTTACCAAACTCTACAATCTTAATGATAAGACATAGCCAAAACTTCACATACAAACTATACAAATCAAACAGTACACAAACTGTAGATTTGCAAATTTTTATAGATAGTCGATTCTATGGGTGTGATCTATGGGTGTAATATGCTGCGGTGGTTGTGGCCAGGGCCTAGAGTCTTGTGTGCAAGACTCTAGGTCCTGGCCACAACCACCGCAGCATATCACACCCATAGATCACACCCATAGAATCAAACATTTTAACTATGCCATATGGGCATTTTTATGTCCGCGGACACTGCGCGTGTCCTTAGAACAGTTTCAACTTGCCTGCGGACAGCACGAACGGGAATAGTGTCCTTAGGACACCCCTCATTTTGACTAATTACGGACATCCTGGACAGCGTGGGCATGGCGAACAGATCAGGGGCACCTGCCACCTAAACAAATACAGTATTTGACCCATCTCTTACTCCCAAACCTCCCCAAGCACTCTTGCACACCAAAACCCACCCCATAATAGCATTTTGCCTCTGTTCGCCGCCACGCAGTCGGTGGATCCAAGATGGCGGGCGCTTCGGAACAATCTGACGCACTTCACACTCTTCACAATCCAATCAGCGAACATGTCACATGTCACCACGTTCAGCCAGAATGACATCTAATGCCATCCGGTTTTTAAGTGCTATTAGTCTTATCGCCTTCTGTTCTAATGTCATATTATAGAGTTTGTCCGTGGTCCGGTTGATGGTTCTCTCCCGTACTCTCGCTAGTCTTCTGATATCTTCGGAATTCGCTATCTGCCCCCAGAATGGCACAACTGATTTTGCTATATCTCCCAAGATTTGTGCTGGGGTGTCACCATTCTCGTCCCGCCGTGGACAAGCCTTTGAAACTTCTTTTGTACTAGCTATAAACTCCCCTGGTAACAGGATCCCTAAATAAGAGGTTCCCTGCCAATCCCTGGGCAACCATGGGAATGCTACATTAACACAGACAAAGTAGACAGGTTCGCCTACATACAAAGATCTGTTTTCCCCAGTCAAATTTGCAACGTTGGCACAACCTAGAAAATCTCCCATTGACTGAGTTCCATTCCTCTGTATGCAAAAAGCAACTGAATCGGGGCTATGGTTAACAGTTTAAGAGGGAGGCATGGCATCCTTATTGCCTATCAGAGCCATTTTAAAGGAAATCAAAGATTGAAAAGGACGAGACAGTCTATCAGAACGCCTAATAGAATCAATGTTAGGTTTAATCCTGTTTGCGAAGAGCGAGCATCCCAGGGGAGTCAAAACACGTTTCTCAAAACTATTCAAATTAGTGCCATCAAAGTTCCCTGAGATGCTATCATTCCAACGGCCAAAGAACAGTGCTCTAAGAGAAGCATAACAAGCAGTTGTCAAAGGTAAAGGATGAATATACCAACCTAGCCCCTTGTCCCCGTGTTCCGGTAAATGTGAGCAGACCCAACAGTTAGACTTATTAAAAATGGCATGCGTAGCATTCATGATAATTAGCAGAGGATTATTGTGGTACCTTTGTCTATGCTGAGAGTCCCTAGGGGACAGAGTATGCAAATGTACAAAGGGAGTAGGAACAGTAGGTACATTTTCAGTGGGCAACAAGGATTCTAAAGGATGCATTTCCTCAAGGTACCACAATTCTAAGACAGTGACTATTAAAAACCCTAATATCATTATAAAACACATCAATACATATTGTCCATTGTCCTGGTTGGTCACCCCCTCATTTACAGGTCCCATACGAGCGGTAGCGGTGGCGGGCATTGTAGTCTTCAAACGGAAAACCCCAATGTTTGTTGCTGGCGACTTCCCGACCGTGTGACTTCTTAGTCCTGATACAACCCTAGCCAACAGAATCCCCTTTCTCAAATTTGGGCAAAAACAAGCCCTCGATGATCCTTTCCTTCTTCGAATGCACAGCCGAACCGTGCCATAAATCTATCAGATGCATGGCAAAACCGTGCCGTAAGTCTATTTTCTTGGACACAGATTGTACCTTGCTTTTCCTGGTACTGATTGATCCAGAAACAATGTGTCATCACTTCCCGTTGGAAGCAACGTATCAGAAACAAGTGAAGATGCCGAATCTTGGACAGCAGTTTCCGGATGCAAAACTTTTGGAGAGTGTAGAGACAAAACGGATGTTTCCCCAAGCCTCACGCGCTCAGAAAGATTCTCTGACACACTCTCAGCGCTATTTACTGCTTTGGGATCATTAGTTGCAGCATTAGCGAGGGGTTCTGTTTCTTCTGTAACATGTGGCACTGGGTGAGGAAGTTTCTTGACATGGGACGCGTGGATCCAGTTCTTTCTTCCAGAGACCCGCACCACCAACTGGCTGCAATAATCTGAAAGTAACACATTTTCAACATTTGTCAACGAATTACATTTAGGAAGGTTCCAGATATTGGCAGATCTCCCCATTACCACCTCAAATGGAGAGAGCCCAATCTTAGTTTGAGGGGTTGTATGCATGGATAATAACACGATTAGTAAGGCGTCCGGCCATTTTAATTTGGTGCCGGCACATGATTTAGAGAGCTTGTTCTTGATGATACCATTGTGTCTTTCTACTAGTCCGGCGCTCTGAGCATGTCTGGCTGAATGGAACCGTTTGTCGATTTGTAATGCTGCACATATCTGCAGAATTACAGCAGCAACAACATGTGGACCATTGTCCGACCAGATAACTCTTGGTAGCCCAAACCGTGGGAAGTACTCCTTTAACATGGTTTTTGCAGTATTCATGGCTGTAGCATCTTTAACGGGGAAAACCTCAACCCATTTACTAAAAGCACAGATGACCACCAGCACATATTTTTTATTGTTACATCGTTCCATTTCAATAAAGTCAAAGTGGATAACTTCAAAGGGGACAGAGGTGGCCCTAAACGTCCCCTTGGAGTTGCTGTCCCCTTTCCCACATCGTATTGTAGGCAAATCATACAATCATGGACGTAGTGCTGGGCAGTTTTTGAAATGTTGTCATTTGCCCAAACTTTTTCTAACATCTTTGTCATCTTCTGGGCACATATATGCGTAGGACCATGGGCCATGATGACCATCATCATTATATACGTGTCAGGGAGTAGCCATTTCCCTTCAGCTATGTCCACCCAACACCCGTCTACATCAAGTTTCCCCAAGCCTTCAGCCCACCTCTTGGATTCTTCTAACGTGGCATCAGCTTGGATATCCCGTACAGACCCAACACCCTCATCCATTGCATAAGCATTTACAGTCTCCCTTGAAACATACATCTCTGTAAGGGGATCGGTAGCAGTTTGTCTAGCTATCTGATCAGCGAAAGCATTCCTTTTCCCTATGTCATCTGTGATGTGCTGCTGAGTAGGGAGCGCAAGCGCTGAGAGTAGTCATACTATTAGGGAGCCATGCTGGATTTTAGTGCCATGTGAAGTTAGGAACCCTCGCTCTGACCAAAGTCTCCCAAAGTTGTGAACCACCCCAAAGACATACTGACTATCAGTATATATGTTTACTGCAAGCCCTTTGGAAAGTTCACAAGCTCGGGTCAATGCTATAATCTCTGCGGCCTGCGCAGAGTTATGCGTAATTCTCTTGGTTTCCACGACCGTGCTTAATGTGGTAATTGCATAAGCAGCTGTGGATGTACCATCCGGAAGTTTAAAGCAGGAGCCATCACAAAACAGCTCTCCTTGTGGATTACCCAAAGGAGTGTCTTTCAAATAAATTCTACCCTTTGTTTCTTGTTCGGTAGTATACAAACAATCATGTGACTCTTCATCGCCGCAAGTAGTATCTTGCGGGAAAGGTAGGAGTTCAGCTGGATTAAGAACACAACACCTCTTAATTTGAATGTGAGGTGCAAACAAGATCAATTCATATCTTGTCAACAGTGCCGAAGTGAGGTGTTGCGTTTGGGTTCGGTTCAGCAGAACATCTATAGAGTGAGGTACCATCAGGGTTAGATCATGGCCTAGGACCATTCCCTCACTCTGTTTTACAGACGCAGCAGCAGCAGCGACAGCTCGCTAACATCTTGGTAAAGCGCATGCTACAGGATCAAGGGCGGAAGAAAAGTAACCGCATGGCCTATTCTTCCCTCCATGTTCCTGCGTTAATACAGCTAAAGCACATCCATCACATTCATGCACAAACAACACAAAGGCCTTTTCATAGTTTGGTGTGCCCAAAACTGGTACAAAGCATAATGCAGTCTTAAGCAAGTCAATTGATTGCTGGTGTTCCGTTTCCAAGGCAATGGCGAAGAAATGCCCTTCTTTGACAAAGCCAACATCGGTTTGATCACTAGTGAAAAATGTGGGATCCACAACCTACAGTAAGAAGCCATACCTATCAAGGCTCTAACTTTCTTCTGTGTATTTGGGACAGACATGCCAGAAATGTGTTTTATTCTTTCAGGTGTCAATCTTCTGTCTTCTTTTGACAGGAGATAGCCTAAATAGGCGACCTCCTGGCAACAATATTGAAACTTTTTAAGCGAAGCTTTGTTGCTTAGCTAGATGGATAAGCAATAACACAGTGCCCTCCTTACAGGCACTCTCAGAGTCAGCAGCTAAAAGCAAGTCATCAACATACTGAAGCAATGTACAAGTAGAGGGCAATTCAAGGGTATCAAGCTGTTCTTTCAAAGCCCTACTATAGATGCTAGGACTCTCTGTGTACCCTTGAGGTGCACGGGTAAATGTGTCCGAGCGTCCCCCCTAAGGTGAACGCGAACAAGTATCTACTATCCTTGTGTATAGGAATACTAAAGAAAACATTCTTTAGATCCACAACACTAAAGTAAGTAGCTGTAGCTGGAATCATAGTTAATATCGTTGTCACATCAGGCACAATTGCAAATTGCGGAGCGACGACCTTATTAATGGCACGTAAATCAATTATGAAACGGAATGGAATTGCATGATCCCCTTTCTTGTACACGGGTAAAATCTATTGCACAAACTTCCTGAAATTTCCTCAATCACCCCGCGATGCACAAAATCGGAAACAATGCATTTCAAAGCTCTCTCGCCCTCAACTGAAATCTTATACTGGGGAATGCGTGGCAGCTCAATTCCATGTTTCAAAACTATCTTAACAGGTTCAATCTGTAAAACACTGACATCATTGTCATCAACAGCCCATAAACTCTCTGGTACATCAATGAATTCTGGCGGCAAAGGTCTAGTGAAGAATTGCGAAACAGAAAATTGCTGTGGTGAAAGCATCAAGCGCACTCCATCAGAAGAACAAGAAATCACTGCATTCAATTCTTTTAACAGGTTCAACCCCAGCAAGTTCTCTCCACAATTTGAAGTCAACAGAAATGGACAGTGGTCCGTAAAGGGACCCAAAATAATGGGTACCGGCGAAGAAACCGGACAAACAACTGGCGTGCCAGAAAACCCTACAGAAACATTGGTTTGCCCTGACAGTCGAATGTTTGGAACCCGTGAATGATCAATGGCACACTTCTGTGCTCCAGCTTCTATCAAAAACTGATGTTTCCTATTTCCTACCACCATTTCAACTTAGGGACCTTTCTGATTGACGGGAATAGGTGTAGGTTCCAAACCCTGCTTGGGCAATCCTAACGAAATAAAATGTCATCAAAAAGAAGCTCTTCAGATAAATATGCAGCAGAAGGATGATCAAATATGTTCCTAGTATCCACACTCGGAGTCTGATTATCCTGTGAAAATGGTTGCTGAGGATCCTGTGTAAACTGACCTCTACCAGGGCCCCCTACACCCGGGCAACCTCTGGATCGTCTACCCATATTCCCAAATGTGTTATTCGACCTTTGTCGAAGGACGGGGCATTGTGCACGCCAATGACCCTCTTGACGACAATAGGCGTACTGGTTAATGTTCACAGGACCCAAGGGCACATTCCCTTGCTGGACATACTGACCTCTAATCTGAGAACTACCCCCTCTGGGGCCTCTAACAATTTGCTGTAATAGTACTTTAGTCTTCAAATCATCTTTCATTTTTCAACTCTATCTTTTTCATTATTGACACGATTCTCGTAGTATTGAGCCATGTGCAGTACTTCTGATTGGGACTTCGCCTGCCAAGCACTCTCAGAAGACATAATTTGTGACTGGATGTTAGGCAGCAATCCACGCACAAATTTGTCCACAAATAACCTTTTCCCAGACTCTGTGCCTAGGTCTTGTCTGCTGAAATCTGAGAATACCTGTTTGAACCGATTAAAGAGCTTGGTAGCAACCTCAGTCTTCCCTTGTACACAAGCCATAAGTTTGTCCCAAATAATTCTTTTCTCTGGAATTATAGTTTTCAATTTTGCAATGATTCTATCAGGCAAAGTTAGTATCACCTGAGGCTGTCTTTCACCAGCTGGCCTTCCTCCATCGAGTCTAGTTATATTCACCCATGTATCTCCCAACCCTGGCACGTCGTCTATAGTTCTAACTTGTTTCCATAAATCTATGGGCAGTAGTACAGGAAATAACAAATCGATATCGCCTAAAGTGAACACTAGGGACTGCAAGATGGACTCTATTTCTTTATAGAGTAGAATCCTGTTGCATTTTTCCTAATATCAGGAATGGATTGCCTAATAGTATTCACTTCCTGTCTAGAAAACGGGAAGTGAACGAACTGCGATACATAATGTGCAGGAATGTTCACAGCGACTACATTTGTTGCAGGATCAGCCTCAATCTCAACCTTTGGGACAAATGTCGGAGAAACCTCTCTCATAGGCAACTGAGAAGTAGGTGACTCTGAACGCTTACTAAGCAGCAGAGCTAAATCGAGCGCTAAAGCAGTCAAAGAAGTGCAAAGTGAAAAAGCTCTCTTATAAATACTCAATAACTCTGTGGGACAACCAATCTTTCTTTTTACACAATCATCCTGTAGGTACTCTATCATTACCTGTATCACTTTCCTCTGCATTTCTGGTGTATACTGACTATATGTGTCATATACTTCAACTGGAGTTATCGACATATCTGAAATCCATCTAAGCGCGTCCTTCGTACAAATTCGTGCTTCCTCATATCGATTTATGACAAGGAAGGAACCGTTTCTGCACATACATACTTTCCCCCTCGTCATCCTCATTCTGCAACTTTTCTAACTCCTTTCTATACCCAAATAACCTCTTGACATGCTCATTCACTTTCTCCACAGTGTCTCTAGAAAACGCTAAAGTATTTAGATCCCTTAACCCTTGCGGGAGATCTGTATTATTTAATTTTCCCCACATTACACATACATGAATCCCTAAACCTTCAATAAAAAACATTTCTCAGGAAAATTAGCCATATTACAAAGTGTGGCAAAAACATTATCTTGATCATTCCTCTCCATACAATGCTTAGCCCATGCAATCAAATCATGTTTCTTCTCTGGTGGTACAGTAGTGCAAGTGACAACCTTCGACCCTGCACCTCGATTGACTACAAGCGGCTCAGGACCACTTGGAAGAGAGGGAGCAGGCGAATTCAATGGAGGTAATGTAACTGGTGCGATAAGAAGAGGTGGAGGAAGGGGAACATTAGGAGGAGCAGGAACAACGGGAACAACAGCAGGTAGAGCAGGAATAGCAGAAGGAAGAGGCAAAACAGCAGGAAGAGGAACATACGGAGGTGGCGCAGAGGCACCAGGCCTTCGTTCATTTAACAATTTGTCTATGAATTCATCGGAGGCATGGAGGTCTTTGGAAGGATAGATTTTCTGAATTCTAAGTGAGAAAGCCCTATCCATATTCCTAGTCGATTCAGAATGTCTATCTTGGTCATACAATAAAGCTTTTTCGGCTTTCGTCTTATGACGGCGGCCATGTTTTTCTCTACTTTTAAGTTGCTGCAACGCTTCTTTTTTCCAATTCTGCAAAACATCAAAAGCAGGTCTAGCCTTTTTCTTTAATAGAATTGACTCTAAATACTCAATATGAGGGATTTCAAAACTAGCATTGATTGGCCACTGAAGTTCGGAGGCATGTCTGGTTTGTCTGTGCCAAATGTCATTAAATACTATACTTCCAATGCCATGCTTACAGTACATAGTACATGCCGATGACCCCTCCTGTGGTGTGGGACGGCTAAATTCCAAAGATTGTCTATCGCTGCGGAACAATGCCCTGAAGCAGGTAGACAATTTCCCAGGCATATCAAATCATTGGTGTTACCTGGTCAATAATTGTGTCTGCAGATACAATGCACCAAATTCAAATTATCAGGGTTGAATTAAGAGTCGGGCCACGACTCACTTGAACAAACCTTAGGAAGTCCGATCGGATTTCAAAGAATCTTACCTAACTAATCTTACCTCGTGTATGATGATTTCGGCAAATCTGCCCGCCTCGATAAGTGGACCCTCGTCAAGATGCCGTCTCGGGCCACAAGCTAATCGTCCAGGGATCGGGTCGTGCAGCGCTGCTGAGGTGTCGCGTCTCGTTCAGTGGGGCCCCTTTTTGTCACACCGTCAGATCCCGGTCCAATGGCCTGCGTCAACCTTCAACAATCCGGCATCAATCTTGAGGGTCCCTATTTGGGCGCCAACTGTGAAAACAAAATCAAAATATTGAGGCTGAGTACCCCAAAAGGAAATACACTGAACACGGGTTACAAAGGAACATACAAAGTACTTTATTTTATACTGAATCCAGTTACGAAGAACAGAGCATAATCAGATAGCTATCGGCCCTCTGTGCAACACAACGAACTCCAGCATGGTTCAGTGTGTTCAGTGAGAGACGATGTACATTAGAATGCATTGGTCTTTTATACTCTTCGTGAGCACGATGTCCAGCCCTACTTCGGGTTAATATTCCGCTAATACATCACTGATCTAGGGTTCATGCCGAGTTTCGCACATCCACATGTAACTGGTTTGCTTTTAATACATATATCAACAAGCCTACACGGCAACTGTTTATTCTGGGATTTCCCATGCAGGTCTTCTCAAACATTAATACAGTGTAGTTAAACAAGTGTTCTACGTTCAGTATTTGAATTGAATACATTGTTCTTAACATATGCTCGTGGATTCGTTTCATTGCACGAGTAATCCTTTAAACACAGGTCAACGAAGGACAAGGTCTCAGTTCACGACCTCAACAAGTGGCTTGCAGGCAAGTTACATATTAGCTACATACAGAGGTCAAGACAGCCATGTTGTATTTCGGAATGACATTGTCCACCATTTTAACTCACAGGGTGACTTTACAAAGCGAACCTAAAATGGCGGATTGACCTAAAATGGCGGCTTACATTGATTTTAAGGTCAGGACCTTGCAACATGGATTTCTTCGCAAGCGACTTATAAGCAGCTAGGCGTAGGCCAATATACATATATTTATTGTGATAGGAGGCATGATATAATTTCTCATTTGACAAGCCAATCGGTTTCCTGTCCGCGGAGCGAACAGGGAAGTGTGTCTGCAGAGCAGACCTAGATATCACTAATTTCTTTAGACCTACTTTTTGATCATTTTAAAAAAGACTACTGGATGGATTTTCACCAAATTTAGAAAAGGACGCTTTCGGGACCAAGCCACTACTGCTGCTGCAAATTTGGTGAAAATCCGTCCAGCCGTTTGGGCTGTAAACGTGCGCAAAGTTTTTTCCCCATTCAGTCTATGGGAAAAACATACATTTTGGGACCCCCCTAAAAAGAAATTTTGGGACCCCCCTATAACTTTGCCCCCCCGGACCAAACCTCACCAAACTTTGCAAATTCAGAGTGGGCCATATACTTTTTTTGAAAGGTTTGGTGAGGATTCGTCCAGGGAGAGCGAAGTTATAAGCCACCCATAAAGTGCAAGTTAACCATAACTACACAGCCACTACCATATATATATATATATATACATATACATATATACATATATATATTTAAGTCAGAATTTGTCAGTGGGTTTGTGGTGGGATGTGTGGGTTTGTGGGTTGGCAAAGTGTTGTTCCCCATACAATTCCGCACCATTTCGCCATTTCACCAATCTGTACCAAATGTTGGATAGTTACCTGTGGGTCCCTGCAGGCAATACTGGCTACATGACATTTGGGCACCCCACCTTGTTTCCCGAATTTCAGCACAAGTCAACATTTGTTGGTGAGTTTGTGGCTTGGAAGTGTTGTTCCACACCATTTCACCAATCTGCACCACCTTTTGCAGAGTTTCCTGTAAGAACCCTTCAGACATTACTGGCTACATGACATTTAGACACCCTAGTGCTTTCACCAGATTTCAGCAAAAGGTAAAATTTGTTTGTGGGTTTGTGGCCTGCCGACGAAGCCACAAACCATGTTCACCGAGAAGGGAAACAAAACATGTATGAGAGGGGAATGGACCTGAGAGGTGATGGTGAAGGCAGGTAGCATCCCAGAAATTTCAATTTTTTTGGAGTATCCGTTTCTTCATACTGACTGAATATTACTGAGCTGGTTTTCCGGCTTGATGGTGCACAGGGCTCGGGAGTGCCCATAGATTGGGCACTTTTCATATTTGTATAATGGCAGCTTTGTGTCAGAATTGCAATTCCTCCTCTGCACCCAGGTATTTGATATAGATCTAATTAAGTTTCTCCTTTTGTGTATGTTTTTAATGTTTGTGTAAACTGTTGAATATTTACCTTGATTGTGAATTGTATCCCAGTATTGTACAGTGTGACGCATGTGCAACAGTAGCACCCTATACACAATTTATTTTTCAAGAATTAATGATCTCACAGATAAACGTGCCACACATTAGCCCATTCTCGTCAGAGAAGGAAAATAGAATTCTCTCACTAATTGGTCAGGTTGAAAGACCTATACATAATGACGAGAATCCGGGTCATTCAATATCTAAATTAGAAAGACTAATTAGACAATAGATATCTCAAAAACTCCATGCTACCTCCTTGGTTGAGTACTACAAGTCACACAAAATACCTTGAGGATTGCGGGTTTACCTTAGATCAACTTTGTGTAAAGACAGGGCAGACTTTGTTCAAAAGATGGACCAGATCCTGAACAAGTGTTTTTTGGATCTGATCCTACTTACAATAGAAGAACTTTCTAAATCTCATAGTTCTATTGACAATGGAATGATAGACCTTAAAATACAATTGAGTTCTTTAAAGTCAGAAGCAGAACTGAAGGCTATTTTGGATGATATTAACCTAATACTTTACACATATCAACATGATATAAAAGAAAGGAAATTGAGAAAGTTCATAAGAGACACATTCATGTATATGAATTATATAGTTTACTCCTGGCAGGAGTACTATGCAGAAAGGTCTCAGAATAGATTTCCTAATTCTCAATTCGCTCAATCCAGCTCCCATAGGAGTAGCAACAACAGCTCAGAGGAAAATGTCCCCGCTGAAACAACCAGGACAGGAACATCTTCAACCATCTGTGCTTCACAAACACTAACATTGATACCGGGACCCTCTGGGATTAACATCCCTTCATCCTGCCCAGAAACGATTCCTTTTTTAGAAAGAAAAAAAACAAGGAGAGGGAAAAAGGCTGACAAGTAAAAAAAGAACAAATAGTTTCAAAAGATAATATTGTAGTCAACATCTATAGCAAGGTTTTGACAGAAGGTCAGGTTAGAGCTCTCAATCGAGTATTCTCATTTTACCTACATACAATACTACCATATTTGAAAAAAAGTACATTTCAATAAACTACTGCAAGAAATTCACATGAAGCTCTTCTCTGAGATACAACCAACAGTGGAGGAACCATCGATAACCTTAGACGATATAGAGATGCGTCCTAAAAAGTAAATTTGATCCCCAAATTCAAAACTCAGTTTTGAATATGTTTGGAGAGAAAGTCTTGGTTGAATTGCAAAGGATCAACTATCAGAAGAAGCTTCCCTGTAATATCAATAACACCCAATTAACACAGATTGAAAGATTAGCTAAAGATGAACAACTGGCCTTAAAGCCATCAGATAAAGGACGATCCACAGTAGTAATGTACTTCTCCTCTTATCATCGGTGTTGCATGTCATTGTTGAGAGATGAGTCGACACACTTTAAGTTAGACCATGACCCGATCATTGAGATTAAAGCATTAATCCAGACAGTTATTGACAAGACTTTCAATAACAAATGGATCAGTGAAAAAGAAAAGAATGTCCTCTTTAATAGGTTTCCTATCACTCCAGTATTATATGGGCTTCCTAAAATACATAAAAAACAAACAGCTCCACCATTGAGACCCATTGTTGATCCTATAGCTACTTATGTGGACAAAACTTTGAACCCTCTAGAACAAGGGATACCAACATATCTGCGAGATACCACAGATTTCTTTAACTGCATTAGGATTGAAGATATCAATCATTAATGTATTCTCTTTTCACTAGACGTAAATAGTCTATATACATCTACTCCCCAAAATGAGGGCATTGAAGCCATTGAATGGATGCTCCTACACTCAGAAATAGTGAGAAGCAATACAAAATTAATAATTGACCTCAATAACATCATACTTTTCAACAACTACTTTCGATACCAAGGTAAATTCTATGTCCAGGCACAATGGACCTCCATGTGCTCGGCAATGGCTCCAGCATATGCTAATATATTTTTGGTATGTACTTGAGAAAACATTTGTCCTGGATCATCGCTATTGGTCAGAAAATATACTAATTTGGAAGGGATATTTTGATGATATATTTGGAGTTTGGAGGGGTAGCAAACAATAATTTAGGGCCTTTTTTGACTATTTAAACTTGATACAATCCTGTATGAAATGTACTTTAGAGATTGGTGAACCCACTTTACATTTCCTAGATGTACAGTTGACAATTGTAGATGGGGAATTAGTTACAACAGTATGCCTTAAACCCACTGTTGTGAATAACCTACTTCAAACTACCAGTTTCCATCCAAAAACTATTTATTTGTTTATTTGTTGTTTGCTTGTTAGGCGCTTATACAGCAAATACATTCTGTTTCACAGCAACCACAGGGCAACAGAGAGGGAACATTGGATTGCAGGACAATTAAAATATACAAGAAATATAATGGGGGAAGGGACGGCCGAACCTACTATGCCTTGTGAGTATTCACAATGTGCAAGTGTAGCAAGGGAGAGGGCAGAGAGTTAGGTGCTGGAGTGTACGTGCTCGAGGGTGAGCCAAAGATGAAGTGCAAGGTATGGTAAGTGCTATTCTGCCAGGAGCTACATTGGGTGCGAGCCTCCAGTGCGGAGGGTGTGCCGAAGCAAGTGCTGAGGGTAGATAGAAGCTGGGGAGATTGGGTGTGAGTGGTCAGGGGCCCAGAGGATGCAAAGGGGTTCAAGACACCAATCACGGCAACTGTGAGATTAGCTGAGGAGGGAAGAAGGGAAGGAGGAGAACAAGAGGAAGGTATTGAGGTGCTTTCAGACCTTATGAAGATCCTGTTCAAGACACAGAGGGAGGGGGAGGCTGTTCCATTTGAGCGATCCAGCTGAGGAAAGCAAACCAGCTCCTGCTCTCTGTTTAGATAAATGCTTTACACACAGCGAGTTGGTGCCAGAGGAACTTAGAGGTCTAGAAGGAGAGTATTTTGTAAAGGAGAGTTGCAGATAGCATGGTCCCCGGCCCCAGACAGCCTTGTGGATGATGCAGAGGGGTTTGAATTTGATCCATGCAGCAACCGGGAGCCAGTAGAGACATTTTAGGGCAGGAGAGAGGTGGTTCCTGGGCTTAAGGCCAAGGATAAATCTTCCTACTCTGTTCTGGATTAGCTGAAGGGGTCGCAGATTGGAAGAAGGTAGGTTGTGGAGGAGGCTATTGCAATAGTAAAGCCTGGAGAGAACCAGGGCTAGGGGACATTGAGCTTCTGGGGGAAAGTGAGAAAAACAAGAATTCCTTTGAGAAGGAAAAGTTGAAAGTGACTCCAAAAAAATATGTCTCCAAGGTTTCTGGCTTCAGAAGAAGGAGCAGGTGGGAAGCCCAAGGTGGGAGGCCAGAGAGAAGGGAAGAAGACAGGAGCAGAGGTCCCTATCAGAAGGATCTCATTTTTTTGGCATTTAGGCAGAGATTGTTGGAAGTGCACAGGCCTGGTTGGAAGATAGGCAATCAGAGAAGAAGGAAGGCGTGAGAGAGTCAGCCGGAAGTCTAAAAAAGAGTTGAGTGTCATCTGCATAACACATGGAAGTTGGGGGAGAAGGAGGGCCAGCTGAGCAAGGTAAATGTTAAAGAGCCAGGGGAGAGGATAGATCCCTGTGGAACACCACAGGTTGTGAAGTAGGTAGGAGAGGAGAAGGTGCCCAAGATGACTTGGGAACACAGGTCAGTCAGGAAAAAGGTCAGCCATTCCAGCGCTGTTCCGAGATACCAAGAGTATCGTGGAGCCTTTGTATGAGGATGGAATGGTTGAAAGTGTCAAAGGCAGAGGAGAGATCAAGTAGGATGAGGACAGCTGGGGAGTTGGAGTCCAGGGATGCAGTTCTTCACAGGCTTCCTCTCTGTGCCGAGGCCTAAGAAGAAATATGGGGGAGTGGCGCTTATCTTCCCTGGATGGATACCTGTGTCCATTATCCCTACTTACGCTTTGTCCTCCTTCTAGTGCCTAGTTTGCAGACTCTCACTCTCCCCTAAATATTCTCTCATTATTGTCACCTTCTATCAGCCTCCAGGACAGTCCACTGTCTTACTCTCAGAATGGGCTGACCTGGCCTCCTCTCTACTCTCCTCCTCCTCTCAACTCCTACTGATGGGTGATCTCAACATCCATCCTTTCCACAACCTATGCGATTCTCTCTCCCTATCTATCCAAGCCTCTGGCTCCACGCACAGAAAGGGCCACACCTTGGATGTTCTCATCTGTACTGACAACCCCCTCTCTATCCCTCTTATTATCTCTCTCTTCTGGACCAACCACTCTCTTCTCTCAGCACACCTGACACTCTCTTCTCCACTTGCAGCAACACACCAGGCACATCCACTCAGCTTCAAAGTCACCAGACCATTCAAATAAGCGACAGTGGCTGCCTTTGCCTCCACCTACTCTCCTCCTCCCATTCCTGTGGCTGTCTCCTACCCTGAGGCAGCCCTTGCTAACCTAAACCTTTCAATCTCCAACACTCTTGACACTCTTGCACCTGCCCTGATGACCCGACTGAAATCTTCCAAGCAGTGCAACTCTTGGTACGATTCTGATCTGGCTGCCCTTAAAAGCAAATGTAGGGCAGCTGAAAAGAAATGGAACTCATCAGGCGGACCATCTAACAAACTGTCCTGCAGCCTCCTTCAAAGGCAATATTGACTCTGCATCTGCTCCAAGAAAAGAGTCTTTATTCAAGCCTGCATCTCTGAGGCATCAGACATGGCCAAACTTTTCAAAGTCTGCAAGCAAGGAACTGGACAATTCTGCAGCAGCCTCTTCTTCCGTCACACCCACCCAGGGCCTTTGCGCGACCCTGGCTGCACACTTCATCACAAAAACCCAAGACATCCTTTCCTCCCTCTCTTCCACTTCACAGCTTACACCTACTTGCCCCCCTTCCACTTACCCTCTTACCCTCTACTCTTTCTCACCTGTCACACCTGATAAGGTCACCAGACAAGTCTGATCAATGAGGGCTTCATCCAAACAAGTGGACCCCTACCCCACAAAACCATTAAGGACATTATTAACTCCATCACCTCAGACTTGGCTGATCTCTGCAATCTCTCCTTCTCCACTGGAATTTCCCCAACTGTCCTTAAGCACTCCCTGTGATGCTGGAAATGCATCGGAGGGACAGGGCCTCCGTATTCTTGTCCTTTACTGCTTTTTATCGTGTGTTCTGTCGTGTTTTACGTGCAGGAGTTCATGTGGGAATCCTGGCGGTGCAGCTCTCTCTTCTGATTTGGTGTACAGACCCATGGGATACCCTTATGGCACCCATGGGTGGGGGTACAGCCCTGTGCCCCTACTGTATGTTGTTGGCCACCTGTGTGTGGCCCACAGAGCAGGGTATGGGCTGGTGGCAGCTCCATGCTGAATTTGACAGATGCTCTGAGTATCCTCCATTTTGGGATACCCAAGGCCTGCCATTGGAATCAGTTGATTCCTGATAGGAAACAAGATGGCCCCTGGGTCCTCTTGCTTTCTATTGCCTGTTGCCTTGTTTTCCCAAAGTCCTGGGAAGCCCTGACTCTGTCCCTTCCCCCTGACCGGCTGTTGGGTGGAAGTTCCATATATGGTGTTGTTGTGAAGTCCAGGCCAGACTGGCTGGAGCCTTCCCAATGACTGTATGTTGTGGGTACACCCTGTGGGTGGGACCTGGGTAAATGGAGTGTGTGACGAATATTCATTCTGTGTTGTGGGTGTCTAGTATCTGGTGTTTGACACAATGACTGAGACAGCCCTGCCCGAAACTGGTATGAATGCAGTGTGGAGTGTTGAATGGCTGGGTACATTGATTGATTAATTGATATTTTATTTCTATCACGCTCGTACACAAGTGTTTCAGAGCGCTACAAGGCAAGGGAGGGGAACAGGGGAGAACAAAACAGCGATCTTAGTAGGCCCAGTGAAATTGAGAACGCGCAAGTGCATGGGAGAGTGGGGAGGGGAAAAGTGCATGGAAAGGGGGAGAGGTGGAAAGTGCGAAGCAGAGGAGAAACGGATAAATAACAATAAATAAATAATAAAGGCAACAAACAGTGGTAATGCAGCCAGCAATTTGCAAGTGCTAGGTTTAAGGCAGCAGACAGGATACGTCTGATAAGTGCAGGGAGAAAAAGGGGAGGCTGTATGGGTACAGATACAGATCCCAGTGCAAGGGGTGGCCCGGAGGCAGTGCGGGAGGGTGGCAGGATGAGCAGGTACCTGGGCCCAAAAGACAGAGGGTGGCCAGGTGCACGGTGCCAAAAGAGAACAGATCAGCAGGGGAGAGGGGGAGCGAAGGCAGAAGAAAAGAGGAAGGTCTTGAGGTGCTTCCGGAACCGGAGATGGTTCTCCTCATGTTTTAGAGTGGCAGGGAGGATGTTCCAGAGGGAGGCCCCAGCCGAAGGCAGAGATCTACCCCCAGCTCGTTTCTTAGAAAAACGACTGACCCTGAGTGAGTTGGAGGTAGAGGAGCCAAGAGCTCGAGAGGGGAGGTATTTGCGGAGGGATAGCTGAAGGTATTTTGTACGCAGGCCCCAGAAAGCCTTGTGCACAATGCAGAGGGTTTTGAATTTAATCCTTGCATCCACTGGGAGCCAGTGGAGAGATTTCAGAGCTGGAGAGATACGATCCCAGGGCTTGAGGCCAAGGACAAGTCTCACAGTCCTGTTCTGGATTAGTTGCAGAGGGTGGAGAGTAGAGGCAGGTAGATTTAGAAAGAGGCTGTTAACAATAGTCCAAGCTAGAGAGAACCAGAGCTTGAGATACCATGAGCTTCTGGGGGAAGGAGAGGAAAGGCAGAGTACCTCTGAGGAGGTGCAGTCGGAAATTTGACTTTTTAGAGACCTCAGAGATGTGTGCCGATGAGGAGGATCTCGGTCTTGCTAGCATTCAGACAAAGATTATTGGAGGCACACCAATCTTGAATGGCAGTTAGGCAATCAGAGATGAGAGAGGGAGAGGAGGTGGCAGGGGGCAGCTTGAAAATGAGTTGAGTGTTGTCAGCGTAGCACTGGAAATTTGAGCAGAAAATGGCAATGCAGTGGGCGAGAGTTGCAAGGTATTGGTTGAAAAGCCAGGGTGAGAGGTTAGACCCCTGGGGAACACCACAGGTAGAGAGGAAGATAGATGAAAGGAAGGACCCAAGTTGGACCTGGGAGGGTCGATCTGAGAGGAAAGAGGTCAGCCAGGCCAGAGCCTGATCAGTGATACCCAGGTTTTCACGGAGACGGTTGAGCAGGATGGACATAACTTGTTGTGAGTGTATGGAGAGAAGTGAATGGCCTGAATGCTCTATGCACCTGATTGGCTGCCTGCCTGCATGAATGCCCTTCTGACTGATTGGTTGCCTGAGTGTAACCCAGCAGAATGAATGGGAGATCAACAGTATATCTGGGGGCCACTCATTGCTAGAATTCGTGTTCAGAAGCTGAAGAGTAACTGGAGTGAAACTGAAACTTAAGCTTGAAGTCCTGTTGGAAGAGAAGAATTGCTGTTGCTCTCCTTCATCAATCTGAAAGCTGCTATGTCTCCAAGGACTGACCCAGAGAGGACCTGGTAAGGCGCCCTCTTCCCGAGCTACGAGGGACCATCGTTCACCAGCTGATATTTGCCAAAGCTTCCTGGTAGACAGACCTACAACATGCTGCCGACCGGAGACGGGGACTGCTGTGGAATCCCAAAGAGAAGCGCCCGGACTGTTGTCCGCCACTTTCGATGACCGCCGTCGCCGACAGGAGCCACCATGCTCCCGTTTGCCTAAGAACTTCATTTGATCCAAGGACGCTCTCGTCCGCATCATCGTCGCTGTATCCTGCTGGAGAAGGCCTGATCATGGACGCGCCGAGGAGCATCCGCCGGTGGGTTTCCCGCCACCCAAAGACCACAGAGACGCAGACGACTCGACGCCCTTGCTGGGCCACAGTTCTTCAAACTCTTTGCGGTCCAGAACTATCGACACCCAGGTGCCCTGCACGCCTCTTCCTTGCAAGACATTTACGCTTCCCTGTCAACGAGCACCGCTAGGAACAAAGCTGCCACTTCACCGTCGTAGCTCACCCTGTTCTCCGTCAGACGTTCGATGACCCGTGACTCATGCCTTAAAGGGAGGGCACTCAAGAAGGGCCGTCAATTCTCCGCCGAGGAACGCTACAACGCCAGGTACATTGGGGTTGCAGAACTATTGGGAAGTCTATTGTGAACAATATATGGACTGGGCTTGTATCTTATTCTACAGGTTGCCCAGCTGGGGGGGATCGCCACACAGAGCTGTATTTAACGGTAGCGACCAGTATTCTGCCAATTGTTCAACCGTCTTGCTTTCCTTTCTCTCTCTACTGCTGGTTTCCTCTCTATTGATCTGTGTGACATTTTGACAGTATAGTTGATGCACTTTAATGAGATCTGATAATATTTGTGGTACCACTGTAGAACTGTATATATTTACCATTGTTGCTTTTCTAAGCACAAAGTGAGTTATTGTGATAGTGTACATAACCTTGAATATTAATTACATAAAGACTGTGTTTTAACCGATACAGTTTGTGGACATTCCTTTGTGGGGGCTTGGGGGCTACACTGTACTTAAGAACCAGCCCGCATCACCTCTTGAGAAGCTAGGCCTTGATTGCTCGACCACGCACCAATAATAGAGAATCGTGGCTGGGGTCCTCTTTGCCTCTCCTCTACCATATAGAGAGCAGAAGTACAGACCCCCCCCTCCAGTCTTTACACTCCCTTGCGCACCCTCTGCTCAAGAAATCCTCTGGCAACCCCTCCATCCGGCAAACTACCACCCTATCTCCATCACTCCTTTCTTGGGCGAACTCCTGGAGAAGTTAGCGAGCACTCAGCTGACCCTCCAAACTGAATCTAATGCTGCTTCCATAACCATCAGTCTGGCTTTAGAGCATACAGAGGCATGGAAACTGCTCTCCTGAACACCTGTGAAGATCTGCTCTCAAATCTTGACACCAACATTCCATCTGTCCTCAATCTCCTTGACCTCTCCTCTGCCTTTGACACAGTTAAACAGAACATCCTGATCGCACATCTTCGTGACACAAAGTTTTTAGCAGGCGCCCTTAGCGGGAGCCGCTAGGGGACCAGGGAGCTAATAACAGCACCGCTATTAGCGGGCCCGTTATTAGCTCCATCCCCATTCCCATTGAGCCCTATGGGGGCTCGAATGGGAATGGGGAATGGTTCTCGGAATGGGAGCTTACCGGGTCCACCAAGGTTGGAATGACCCGGTTAGTCCCTATTTCGACATCCCGAACCCGGAATGCGGTAAAGGGGTAGCCATGGTGCTAACAGCACCAAGGCTACCGCCTACCTCGTAATGAGGCCCATTGTCTCAGTCCATAGACTAGGGGAACCAGGCGCTCTCTTATGTTCTCATCCCTACCTCTTCATCTCTCCAGAGAGAGCTACTTTGCAGTGTGATCACACTTTCAATCCAAAGGCAGTTTCCCCTTGCATGTTTCTTAAGACATGTTTATTCTGACAGATCTAGCTCCAGTGCCTGGAGCCCAGTTGGCTTCTTTGGATGCGATCCGATTTGTACAAACGCTCCTCTTTCAGATCGTCTAGAAGTCTCTGTGTCAGGGTAGTATGGCTATTTACCAGAGACATTGCCACTTTTTAGGCAGGTGGGTGGCTCAGCACAACCTGTGCAGAGCCGCAACATGGTCCTCTTTGGACCATTTTGCTCATCACTATCTTCTGTCAATCCCTGAGTGGGCTGATTTATTTGTTTGCCTCTGCACTCTCATTTAGCAAAGAGCACTTTCTGTAGTCTTAAGGCAATGCATGTACACTGTGAGTGTCGAATGCTGACTGCCATTTGTTTTCTTTGTTTGAAGAGGCAAATTGTCCGTTATTTGGGAATCTTAAGAAAGGACTGATACGAGGAAGAGTGGACCACGGGTGATGCTTCAAATACTTACTGGTACTTCACGAGACCTAGTCCTACTTCCTTGTCACAGCTCTGCCATCTGTGTTCGACCTCCTTGGAGGGACTGATACGTGTATCTCCTTGTGAATTGCAGAGGTGCAAACACCTCTGCAGACATCTTATGTCCTACTAGGAGAGGGGATGAGAGTACATCAAAATGGTGCCACAGATCTTGCAGTAAGAGCCCCACCAGAATTTTGCTCTCGGAGGTTAGGGGCGGGGGCAGCCAACCTTGAAGCCCCTGTGGTAACATTTAATATGGTGTTAGACGCACCAGCGTCCCAAGTAATATGTAAAAGGATGATTTTTAAAAGTGTAAATCACTGAGATCTACCTCTGTAATTTTCTAATTAAGGGTTGCTTTTAAAGTTCCTGCCGGAGAGTCGCTGGTGGAGGGCTTTAGCAAAAAGCAATGGCAACGCCCAGGCTGCAGCAGGCAAGCACTAAACCGACAAGGCTGGCTAATTTCTCTGCAAAATCACAGATCCCAAAGCTAGACTCTCTGATCATTTCAAATCTCTCAATCTACATCTACTCCCAAGTACATACCTCCAAGGCTTGGACGTGTTCGCCATTTTGTCCAGATCTCCTGGGTAGCAACATGCATGCCAGAGTGAAGCAATATCTAAAAGACGTCTTTGGTTGGCTCATGTGTGATATGAAATAATCAGGCAGTCCAGGCTTTCAGGCTTGTATCATGATGTATTCTGGTACTTCATATTGGTAGGCGTGGCTTTATAATGTGGAAACTACAAATATACAAGAATGCACACTGACATGCATTAAGGATGGTAGGGCGTACAATACAGGACTCAAGAGCTCAAGTACTGCATGTTTAGAGAACTATGCGTATGATTGAAATATGTATGTTAGAGGGAAAAGGTATGGCGTGGTTTGTCTGCATTACTCTCTTCAGATGGATTTGGAATTATTTTAAAAGGCTCATGGAAAAATTCTTGGATTTATGCTTTTTTGAAAAGCTGGTCAGAAGGGCTATTTGCAGCTTTTTCGTTCCCCTTCTGTAGCTTTTGCCCCGAGCTCTTGGTGTGGAGGCAGAAAGAGAGCAGGCCACGAATGACTGGTACAAATGCCAGTTTCCATTGAAACAAATCGAAGAAACATTTATGTCTAGTAAGACTGAACGTTTCATGAGAAAAGAAAGAAAAAACCTTGGAGACTAAGTGGTGACAATTAGCGTTTTGAAGCATATGGGTGCTGTAATGGATATTTGGATGGGTGTACTATGAATGACAGTAACATGGAAAGGAGGTGCTTTAATAAAATATGAGAAGCATTAGTTCCACCACCAAGTTAAAACCACAGAAGCAAGCTCTCTCCAACCTCAGGTTTTCCTATTCTGGGGGTGTGATGTTGGTGTAATGCTTACCTCTGGTGCCCTGCAGGAGCGCATGGTCGTTGGCTGCCGGATGCGTGGCTCTGTGAGATGGGATGTGTTTGACCCAAACCACTCCCTCACCAGAGTTCCGCCGAGTGGCTTTATTGCCCAGCAAACAGTGCAATTGGGAGTGGATTGGTAAGGCTCCTCAGCACTGGTTGGGATGATTATGGTGTAGCCAGGGTGAAAACCTATGGACAAACAATTGAGGGGGGTTAGTGTCTGTCTAACCGTTACTTCCCCCCCAACGCCCAGCGAAAACTGGCTCACCTTTGTATTTTGAAGCTCTGCACCCAAAGTGCCAGGTAAGCATCAGGTCCAGTTGTGTCGCTGACGAGTTGTGGTCCAGTCCTCTGTGACACATGTGATGCTTCTTGCAAGGTAAGTGTTCTTTGGATGTCTTTTTCCGCATTGCGAGGTATGAGGCAGCGTGTTCCAAGTCCGATTGATTATGCTGCCCGGCGCGCTGTTTGCGTGATATTAATGTTCTTGTCTTTTGCTTTTCTCTATAGGTGCCGTGTCCAGATGGCGGCTGATGCGAGATTCCAGCTGAAGGTCTCTGGAGCGATAACATGGGAATTGCGAGGGATCATGAGGCTGCGGTAACAGTTGAGCGGGTTTCTCATGGGGACTCAATGCGTGCGTGATTTTCAGGGTAAGCACCTTCCTTACCATGTGCTTTCTGTTCCAGGCGTGCAGCGTGGCTGAGATGCAGTACCGGATGGAAGCTCCATCCAAAAGTCTAGTCTAGTAAGTATACCGTGCTGACTGTAAGTCCGATGAGCAACTGAAATACAGGAAACCAGCTTGAATGTAGAAAACAGGCAGAGCGGTAAGTGTTCAACCGCTTCCGAAGTCAGCAGGAAAAACCCTAAGCACAGGGTGTAGCCCAAGGCGTGGTTTTATAGTGCTCGGCTGCACCCTGTAAAACTAAACCACCAGAGATACTGAGGCATGTTGCCTGGGGGCCATCTTGGGTTACATACTGAGTCCTAGCCATGCAGCCATCTTAGTGGGGGCTGCCAGTGCTTTCCATTAGATGTCCGCGCCAGCCAGCAACCCTTAGTGTCCACACCTTGCCTGTATTGTCAGGCTCTCCCCTACTATTGTGTGAGGATGTACACAGTGTTCTCCTGGGGGTCATGACATTTGGGAGCAGTCTTCCTGTGTCCTATCACAGTGTCCTGTCCCACAAGTGGATATTGGTGCCTCACACTATCAAGCTGCCATTCTCACCTCACTAGAGTGATGCTTTCTCCTTAGATATTACACGGTGCAATGGAAATCTTCATGCCATGGCTGCCTATAGAGAAACATGGTTGTAGTTTCTCTGATATCTTGGTCTGGCTATCACTGAGGACAGCTTTCTACCTGCTCCAGGCTTTACCGCAATTTTGTGAGGCCTCAATGCATAGATGCCTAGACTGTCTTCTTCCTTTTATTTATGGACAGAAAAATGTAGCTCTGATCACACATCTATTAATCGACATATTTCTAAAATGATATATATTTTGGCAGTTTGATTTGTTATGTGATTTGTGTACTTTTTCATCTCCAAATATTAATGTAGCACTGGAAAGCCAAACATGAACACATCCGTATCATCTAGTGCTGGTTAGATATGTGGTCAGATTCATAAATTGCAGATAGGATCAAATCCCAGCTTAACCACTTCATCAAAGTGTGTGATGCAGGGCAATCATTTAATTTCACTGTACCTTATCTGGTAGTTCCTAGAAGTCTAGAAGGGATTTGGTCAGAATGTATACAATAGAAAAATAATTGTAAAAATAAATGCAAATTCTTTGTTTACTAGACTGCAGTGTAGACGAACATTTTGGCCTGTGAACAGTGGAAACGTGTTTTGTGTTGGAACATATTCATCTTGCAATGAAATCCATGTTGTTTCATAATGTGTGGGTTGCACTCAGGATTTTGGTTTATGATAGTTGAGAGGATTTGCAGTGCATTTTAAATGAGGCAATTGCCTCTACATATACTTTCGATTGAAAGCAAAATGAACAAAAAAATTGTGAACAAAAAAATGGATAAAGCAGTAATAGTCAGGTCACATCACAAAATCTAGGAGAGTGTGAGTTAGACAATGAACACATATATGAAATAATAAAAGTGATATTTTTTTTTCTTCGCATTATTGTCTCCTTTGCTGTGTTTGCATATCACTTTTAATTAGAAAGTGGTCAAATTATCCAATAATGCTGCATTCCGAGGCTCATACTGGGGGTTAATGGCCCAGAGTACGAGTGAATAAAAGGCCCTTAATGCAGGCAGTTACTTCCTGGTACGGCCAGATGAAGGGTACACTGTGGCTATCACCCCAGGGGAAACAGCCCTGGGTACTAAGGGTGAGGTGACAGAGGGAAAATGAACGGCATGGCGTGCTCATGGCCTTGTATTCTGTAGGTTAAAACAAAACAAAAAACACTATGTACATGGCTGCCAGGGCTCTGCTCTAGTTACATGGCATGAGCAGTGGGGGGCTCCCAGGAGGCAGGCGTTTATCGGCCATGCAGATTGCAGTGGTGGGAATAGGTATCATGCTGCGCGAAGAGAGGGTGGGTGGCCAGCGGTAAGGAGCGGGGAAGGGGCGATGGACTCCGGAGACAGCATGAAATATGGCGCACCAGGTGATGACGCACTTCCAGCTGCTTCAAACACGGGCCTGCTTCTGTGAATGAAGCCTACTTTCCTGCACAGCGGATGTGCTGGATCCGATTGCCAGGTTACATTTAACACAAGAAGTGTCCCAGCACACTCTTCCATTCTCCTGATTTCGCGCCACTGTAGGGGCTCCATCAATACATGCGTGAAGTTGGCACCCAGGGCGAAATTCTGAGGTGAGGGTGTACACCCTTCAGTTAGTAAGGACTGTGAAAGTATGTGTAATTAAGATTACCTGCAAGTAAAATAAGTAATTCGAGTATGGCTGTCGTCTCTCTCCTCCCCCTCCCACTTTCGCTGTTTCTCTTGCCTCCTATTTGTAATCCTTTTAGAGTGCTAGAGGAAGAGAGAGTGGATGTCGGGTAGAGGGAGACAGAGAAAGCAAGCGACAAAGACGGTCACTGGACAAGGAAGACATGCAGACATTTAGACCAGAGATAGCTAACTGTCTTTATAAGAGGAATTTTGATTAGGAAACGTTTGTTTTTCATTGACGTGGAATGTGAAGGGGATCGCAGAACCTTCAAAACATTTCAGGATCAATACTCCGGCTAGAAAAACAAGTGTATCTCTCTGAACTATTGCCGAGACAGTTCATCAATTTACTGCCAGCCTCAAAATAAATATACGCTCGACTGACAGGCTGCGGGCTGACCTATCAACTTTGTGCTGAAGTATATTTCGTCTATTTCCGCACTCACAATCTTTGAGGAACATACCCTGAAAGTGGACACACAGTTTAATCGTCAGTGCATTTCGGTTAACGTGCATTTACTTTACATTTCCATGTCGAGGACCCAGAAAATACAAAACGTAATACAACATGGGGCTGCAAAAGGACACCGTAAGAACACGTCATCTAAACGAACAATTGTTATCACCTGCTCTCTTGAACGAATAACAAAAGAACATGTTTTCAGAATTTAGCTACACGGTGTAGATTTGTTTGTGGTTCATAAGACTCGTGTTACACAAAGTGTGTCAAAATGCTGATTCTCAGATATGTATTACAAACGAACAATATGGCCTTTGCTTAATGTGACTGAATACAACGTCGGAACAAGAGGATCTCGCGCATAGAGGTCGGGCCGTATTACGCGCTTTGATTTCAATAACAAAGCTCCCCATCTTCGCTTTTCCTGAGAACCTCGTTGCTTCCTAGTTGAGGTGTGCGCACACTCAAACCTGATACGGTTGGCTTTTTTACACATCCTCTGTATTGTTGCTTATAATGTCATTGGCAGTCATGTAAGGAAATGGGCGGGCCTTTTGGATCATTGGAATAATGTGTATTCATTCGAATTTTTCTTCAGGGCCGGAACTATTAAACAAAACAAAATGCATGTCTTTGTAAGAGGAAACTCCTGCCATGCTTAGCGCACAGTAGCCACTTGTCCGTTGCTACTTCTTCGTTCAGTGGGCGGTTTGGTCCATGGCGCAGCAGTGAGGTTGCACAAAGTGACAGTTCATTACCTCAAGTTTACCATAACATGTTCGCAGTTGGGTGATTCTGCAAGAAATAGCTTAGTTTGCCCTGTGTTGTTGAAAGCAAATAGCTATTCGCCACTGTTTATTGTGAAGCTGTCCCCGCACAACAGCATACATATATGTTTGGAACAGATTTGGGATGTGGTATTCATGACCTCACAAAAGAAAACACAGCTGTAATGTATGCTTTTTCCAAACTGCATATTTCTTTACAAGAACTGAAGTTTGCTACCAAACAAATGTTCGATGCGTACAATATATTGGTACTCTGACTCGACTTAGATCAATTTTTAAAAAAGATTTTGTACACCATTTGTATTAATGTGTCTGGAAATATCCTACATTTTGTAGGTTATCGCAATTCACAAAATTGAATCTGCCGCAACAAATTGATTTGCGCTTGCAGATATGTGGCAATTATAAAATTTGCAGAGTAGGGGAATCTTGGGTTATTTACTGTCCCGCATGGTAGTGCAAAAATTGCACTGTGAAACCTAGGCCTTTTTCAGCTTATTCAGGACTCTCAGACCTAGGTGCGTTTTCTGGGGCTGTTCAAATTGCATTGTGAAAGTATTTACAATTGCTTTGAGAAAGTATTTAAACATTGCACTGTGAAACCTAGGCCTTTTCCCCCTTAGTTTGGACTCTCAGACCTAGGTGTGTTTTCTAGGGCTGTTCAAATTGCATTGTGAAATTGCTTTGAGAAAGTATTTAATAATTGCATTGTGAAACCTAGACCTTTTTCCTCTTATTCAGGACTCTCAGACTTAGGTGTGTTTTTCTCCCAGTAGCTAAATGACATTGTGAAAGTAGGACCATTCTGTGGTTGCTTCTTAGCAAAGCATTCATCTAGCTTACTTCCTACCAGCACCTGTGCACTTGTCGTATTGTCCACTTTTCCCTTCCCTCCCTGTTATGTCTGCTTGTGCCCCTCCCTGCATCCTTCCCTGGTGTTCCACCTGCTCCTATCCCCCCCTTCCTCTTGTCTCCAATCCCCACCAACTCTATGGTGCTCTCTGTCTCTCCTATCTTTTCTAACTGCTTCTCTATCGACTATCCTGCTCTCCTCACTAAATCTGGTAGGAAGAAGTTTAAAAAGGATATCCTGGTCTCCAACCCAGGCCTCCCTATCGCTTACACCTATACCAGTGCCTCCTCTAGGCAAACCCTCACTGACATCCTCTTTGTCGTTCCCTTGCCAGACCTATGGACTCTTCATATGGTCTCTGTTCTTTCTCCTCTCTTTTCTTCTCCCATTAATGGTGGCACCCAATGGGAGGCCCTACTGGCCTCCTTCTAGTCCTCAAAGGTCATCATTAATATTTACTTGAACGGTACTGTCTTGGTCCAAGGTCCTCAGACCACTCTTCTCCTCTTTGATAGATGCTTCCTGCACCTCATCAATTTCCTTCCTTCTCCTGCTGTCCCCTCTTCCAGCCACAGCTTCCTTGCCTCCCCCTGCTGTGTACTCATTGGCTATCTTGCCCTTTTCTCCTTCCTCCTCTGCTCCCCCTGGGGCCTCTTGTACACCTCCGCAGGGCATATCTCTGATTCGTACCCCTCCCCGGAAGCCATTTCAAGGGTGGCAACCTTCTCCATATTGCCACTCTGAACTCTCGCTCTGCTGTCAAACACTCTTCTGACATCTGCCGCCTCCTGGAGGAACTTGACCTGGATTCCTCGGTCTCACCGAGACATGGTTAACGGCCAGCTCCGTCACAAGCTTTGACACTCTCCTCCCTGATGGCTACAAGATCCTCTCCGCGCCCAGATTGAACCATTCCAGAGGGGGTGCAGCCTTGATCTTACCGGAGTGGATTCCTGCCTCTGTCATCCCTATGCAGGCCTACTCCTCTTTTGAATGCCTCTTCTGCATGCTCTCTCTCTCTCTCCTAGCCAATCACTTACTGTGGCTACTATCTATCGGCCACCTCGTCAGATCGTCTCTTTCCTCTCTGAATGGGCAGACCTCTCCTCTTCCCTACTGGTCTCGACCACTCAATTCCTCCTTCTTGGAGACTTTAACAATCCCCTGGATACTTCGTGTCCTTCCTCTGGACTCTTTCGTGACCTCTGCGACTCTCTCTCACTCTCTATTCTCCCCTTTGGCCCGATTCACTCTGCAGGGCACACTTGATGTTCTGATCTCTTTAGGCTTTCCCTTTTCTATCCCTCTCACCACTCCTATCTCCTAGAGGGATCACTTTCTCCTCTCCTCCCAGCTCACTGTCTCTACCCCTCAGGCCAGGCCAACTCCAGCACTGCCACCCACCTTCTCGGTCATCTGACCCATGAAGCGCGTGTCAGTTCAGGCTTATGCCGCCACTTTCTCACCCCCCTAACCCACTCTGGCTGACTCACACCCTGACACAGCCCTTTCCATGCTCCACTCTGCTATATCTTCTGAATACCTTCAACTCTCTCTTCCTAAATATCTTCCTTCCCGAGCCCTTCACTCATCTGTCTCCAACTCCCTCAGGGTCAGCCGCTTCTCGAAGCAACGAGCTGGGGTTAGATCTCTCTCTGCGTCAGGGGCCTCCCTCTCGAACAGCCTTCCTGCCTCCCTGAAACTTGAGGAGAACCATCTCTGGTTCTGGAAGCACCTCAAAACCTTCCTCTTTGCTTCTGCTTTCTCTCTCCCTCTCCCCTGCTAAATTCTTCACTAAACTGCACTGAATCTGCAACTGGGCCACTCTCACCGACCTCGGTACTGGGCCCAGCCACTCTCCACTTGCACTGCCTCCCTGGCAACCCCTGCACTGCGGGACTGCCTCTGTATCCCTACAGCCCCCCTCCCAGCACTTGTCTGCACTTACCTTGCACTTGCCACCAGCTGGCCCTATTTTATTTATTTTATACTACTTACCTTGTACTGCACTTCGCTCCCTCCCCTTCCCCTTGCACTTTTTCCCTTCCCCTTACCCCTGCGCGATCTAAATGACACCTGGCCTTGTAGGATCGTTGTCTGTCTTCCCCTTGTTCCCCCCTCCCTGCCTCGTCGCGCCTTGAAACACTTGTGTATAGGCGCGTTACAAATGCCATATCATATCATATCTGATACTCTCAACGTACTTGCCCCTGTCATGAGGATCTGCTTGAAGTCCAAAGCCAAGTGCAACTCCTGGTATGACTCAGACCTCGTCACCCTCAAACGCAAGTGCAGGGTGGCTGAGAGGAAATGGCGTGCTTCTGGTACATCCTCTGACAAACTGGCCTGCCGCCTGCTCCAAAGGCAATACCGGCTCTTTGTCCGTACCAAGAAGAGAGCTCATATCCAAGCCCGCATCTCTGCAGCATCTAACAACTGGGCCAAACTCTTTAAAATCTGCAAGGAACTGACCAATCCTGCTGCAGTCTCTACCTCTCCTGTCCGTTCCCAGGCCCTCTGCACGGCTTTGGCTTCTCATTTCATCTCTAAAACTCAGGGCATCCTGTCCTCTCTCTCTTCCTCTCCCCCTCCTCCCTCGACTCCTTGCTCTTCCTCTGGCCCTTCTTCGGCCACCTCTCCTCCCTCCTTCTCTGCCTTTCCCACTGTTCTCCTCAGACACGTTTTCTAGACAATTCCAATCTATGAAAGTCTTGTCAAAACAGGTTCATCCCTGTTCCTCCAAAGATATCAAGGACTACATCCACTCCCTGGCTCCTGCTCTGGCCGACTTCTGCAACCACTCCTTCACCACTGGAGTCTTCCCGTCCCCCCTGAAGCACTCCCTTGTGCACCCTCTTCTTAAGAAACCCTCTGCTGACCCGTCCTACCCGGCTAACTATCGCCCAATCTCCATCACTCCTTTCCCAGGCAAACTCCTGGAAAAGCTGGCCATCTCCTAGCTCAATCTCCACACTGAATCTGTTGGTTGTCTTCATGATCATCAGTCTGGCTTCAGAGCTGCCAGAAGCATGTAAACTGCTCTCCTGACATCTGTGAAGACTTGCTCTCCAACATTGATTCCAACACCCCATGTGTCCTCATCTTGCTTGGCCTCTCTTCTGCCTTTGACACAGTCAACCATGCCTATCCTGCTCAACCATCTCCATGATAACCTGGGTATTACCAGTCAGGCCCTGGCATGGCTGGCTTCTTTCTTCTCTGATCGACCCTCGCAGGTCCAACTTGGGTCCTTCCTCTCCTCTATTTCTAACTATAGTGTTCCCCATGGGTCTAACCTCTCTCCCTGGCTGTTCAACCAATACCTGGCACTTCTTGCCCACTGAATTGCCGCTCTCTGCCCCAACTTCCAGTGCTGTGCGAATGACACTCAACTAATTTTCAGGCTACCGTCAGCCACCTCCTCTCCTTCACTCATCTCTGATGTCTGATATTCAGGAGTGGTGTGCCGCCAATGATCTCTGCCTTAATTCCAGTAAGACTGAGTTTCTCCTCATCGGCACACCCGCTCCTTCTTTCCTTCCACTCTCTAGCCAGCCTCTCTGGGCCCTCTTCCTGCTCCCACCTACAAGGCTAAAAACCTGGGTTCATCTTCTACTCTACACTCTCCGTCTCTCCTTACATCTCTGACGTCTCTAAGAAGTCACACTACCAGCTGCAACTCCTCAGAGGTATTCTTCCTTTCCTCTCCTTTGCCCAGAAGTTCACTGTCTCCAGAGCTCTGGTTCTCTCTAGGCTGGACTATTGCAATAGCCTCTTTCTAAATCTGCCTGCTTCTACTCTCTGCCCTCTGCAACTCATCCAGAACAGGACTGCAAGACTTGTCCTTGGCCTCACGCCCAGGGATCGTATCTCTCCACGATTTAAATCTCTGCAATGGCTCCCAGTGGCTGCGAGGATTAAGTTCAAAACCCTCTGCATTGTCCACAAGGCCTTGTGGGGCATGGGGCCTCAATACCTTCAACACTCTTCCTAAATATCTTCCTTCTCAAGCTCTTCGCTCATCTGCCTCCAACTCCTTCAGAGCCAGTCGCTTCTCCAAGCAACAAGTTGGTTTTAGATCTCTTTCTTCGCTTGGGCCTCCCTCTGGGACAGCCTCCATGCCTCCCAGAAACTTGAGGAGAACCATCTCCGGTTCACTGAAGTACCTTAAAACTTTCCTCTTTGCGTCTGCTTTCTCTCCCCCTCTCCCCTGCTGAATTCCTGGCTGAAACTGAAACTGCACTGGTTACCTGGCCACACTTCCGATCTCGGGTCCAGGCCCTGCCTGTTGCACAACTACACTACCTCCCTGGCAACTACCGCACCTGGGCACTGTTTTCTTTATCCCTACATTCCCCCTACCAGCACTTATGTGTGCAATTACCTTGCACTTGCCACCAGATGGCCATATTTTTTATTTATCCTATTTATTCTTTTATCCCATGTACTGCACTTTCCCCTCCCCTTTCCCCCAAACACTTTCCCCCTTCCCCCTTCCCATGCACGTGGTGATCTGAATGACACCTGGCCTAGTAAGAGCGTTGTCTGTCTTCCTTCTGTTCCCCCTCCCTTGCCTCGTCGCACCTTGAAACACTTTTATATAGGCGCGTTATGAATGCCATATCATATCATATATCCCTGATTCCCAAATGATGTGTGTAAGGGATTTCAATCAGGAACACACCCAGGTCTCACCTAGCATGTAGCACGCGATGAAACCCTTATTTATTTTTGTCTATAAATTCAATATTCTGAATGATATACCACTCATATCACACCCGTCTCAAAATACACCCCAGGTCAGACTGCACCCGGAATCAGGCTAGTTTGTAAGGATAAATATTTATTTCTTTATTTAATATTCAAATCACACATAAGTTTAATATATATATATATAGAGCGAGATGGGGCGGGCAGCAATCATCTAACGGTGACAATACAATTAAAAAAATAAGCAAAGCAATTGAATTCACTTATAATGGTGCAGAGTAGGAAACACAGGAAAAAGAACAGTTTGGTTTTGTGCACAGATAGCGTTTAAGTTACTAGTTCCCCCTGCAAAGTACTGAAGTACAAATGAGCAATCCTACACAAATGTGAGTAATTAGCAGGTAATCAGGAATGAAAGACAATGGGCCTCATTACGATCTCGGCGGTAGCCATGCCGCTATTGGCGGCATGGCTGCTGCTGAAATCGCGTCCGGGTTCCCAGAATGAGGAATTACCAGGCCATTCCGAGTTCGGAGGGCCCGGTAATTCCTCCTTCTAGGAACCGGGACCCGGACCTTACCCATTCCCATTTCAGCCCCCATAGGGCTGAATGGGTAAGGGAGCAAACAACGGGCCGATTACGAGCGGCCTGTTGTTTGCTCCCTCCTCCCCTCGTGGGACCCGCTCTGCACGTCTGGTTTCACCAGGCGTGCAGAGCGGGTTCCGCGAGGGGACCTCGTAATCTGGCGGGACGGGGTTGACGGCGCCGGGACCATTTACTGCGCCGTTAACCCCGTCCCGCCTGGGTTATAATGAGGCCCATACAGTTAGATACAATCTTCCCTCCCCCAAACAAGATAGAAAACCGTTTTTGGCAAATGACACTTTTCAACTGACAGGTGAAAATTGCTTTGTAAAATAATGCAAAAGGGTGCAAAAATGATTAAATGGATAGAATTTCTGAAGAAAGCTACACTAAACAAGTCCTAACACACATGAGCTATAATATAAACAACTATACACACTTGAGATCAGGATGGGATGGAGGAAGCACTTTGAAATTGGCAAAAGACACAATTAACTTTGGCTAAAATTGCAAATTGGCAGCAAAGTTTTACATTGCGATATTGGAGATAAACGGGTCAAATACACTGTTCTGCAATGTTGTGGATGTAGCTAAGGGTCTTAGGTATCAGCGAGGGTTGAAATTTCGTTTCTATCTTTAAAATTGAAGAAGTTAGGGAGGTTTTAGTGAGAGGTGCTTTTGCAAAATAGGCACGAAAATGAAAACAGGAATTCAGTTTTAAAAATGACAGCTATGTTTTCTTATACTATATTAAGGACTATGAAAAAGAAGATGCCACACATGAAACTTCACAGCTACGTGGCCAGTGCAACCAGTCCGTGGTGGATACTCGATTTCTGGGATTTACTTTAGTTATTCAAAATCACTAAGGAGTTATGATTTTATAACACAGATGAGAAAAAAATCATCACACGAGAAATCTAACAATACTATGGTTCTGAATTTAAAGATGGGATGGGTTGAGATTGGGACAATACAATGCAGATATACTATGGGTCACAATTCTTACTGTTAATACTTACAGTCCTTTGTAATTAAATTGGAACATCAGCTCTGGTCATTGGATATGATCAAGACAACCAGCAGCAGGGCACCTCTGGAGGAATTTGGATCAGTGGCGTGGTTCTGGTCAATTTTGGACTCCGCCTCAGACTGGATTTGGAGGGCCATTCTGGTCACTGGACACGGCAGATTACAGGATGCAAGTTTCAGCGGGTAAGCCTTAATAGTAGGAAGCCAAGCTGAATCGGAATTATTCTTTTAAGTTTTGGATGTTTTCAATTGGGTCAAGCTAGCAAGAGTTCTGCAATGCTAAAGTATAGATTCTGCAAAGAAATCTGGATCTTCAAAGAATTCTGGAGTCAGCTAAAAGATGAAGAGTTCTGGAACCAGCCTGCGATGTGAGAACCACGAGATGATAGAAACAGACAGCGGCACTGGGTAAATCTCTATGTGCTCACGAGCAGGAAGCCCTTACAATACTGACAGCGGAGGCCTTTCTTGGCGCGGGCTGTGCCAGCGTCGAGTGACGCTAAAGACACTGAGAGCTGCTGGGCTCCGCAGTACGAAAGCCGCCATAGCCGAACACATGTTGTGATCCGAGGAGCGGATCGGAAGGGCTTGTGGAGGGCGCCGCAAGCTGCGGTAGCCGTGGTGTTGAGCTCACTGCTGCCAAGCTGTCATACTTATACCAGGCCCATATATGCACACGAACAGTTGATTAAGCAGTATAAGTGCAGAGTGTAAGGTTAAAATACTGTGACCAAAGTCAGATGTGGATGAAGCCGAAAAATTCACAGGAAACCTGCCTGAGAGGGCGAGGATGCCAGTGGAGTGTAACACCAACGTTCTCCTTAAAGCGGCACTTAGTGACACTGAGGGCAAGCAAAAATCAATAAGTGAGAGTGCCCAATACAACCTCAAAGGACGCCCTAACCCGGCTTACACTGCTTGTGCCTAGGTAACCTGACCACAGGGGGAGGTGTCGGCGAACACGTGTGTTACGAGAATTATGTGAAGAAAATAATACGTGGGAGGCTACAATCCACCCGAATAACAATTTCACGTGCCATAACAGATGTAGGTTGGTAGACAGAGACCCCACCGACTGGAAAAACAACAATACAGCACTAAGCAGGAGCCAGACACGAGTGTAGGGTTGCATTATGTCAGTGAAAGGTCTAAGAGCCAAGACCAAACAACCCACAATGGAGGTCTTCGCGAAAGCGTAGAGGACCCCTACAACATTGTCGCAGAGCACGGCTGCGACTTCTGCGGAAGAAGCCCCAGAAGGAGACAAGCGCCAGATCCTGGAGGCTATAACGGAGCTGAGCACTAAATGGGGCGCGGCAATGGCGGACCTATTAACAGCCCTAGAGAACAAAATTGATGCGGTGGGAACTGAACTTACCCTGTTAAGGCAAGATTTCAGGGCGCTGGCAGAGAGAACGAGTGGTCTGGAAAGTGCAGTAAAGACCAACACAGATGTCAGCACAAATAATGCAACGGAAGGTCATGTGCTCAAACAGCAGGCTGCCAACCTTGAAAATCGGGTGGAAGAAGCGGAAGGGAGAGCGAGAAGAAATAACATACGGGTGGTCGGCCTGCCGGAGGGGGAGGAGCGCCAAGACCCTACAAAATACATGGAGAACATGATCCTCCAGGAGATAGGAGCAGACAAGCTTTCGCAAGGGTTCACGGTGGAGCAGGCGCACCGCGCCTTAATGAGGAAACCACGACCTGAGGCTCCGCCGAGACCGATTATCGCAAGGATCATGAATTACAGAGACAGAGAGAAGATCCTCGAATATTTTCGTAAAGGCGGAACAATACAGAGAGCATCCACCAACATTGCGGCGTATCCGGATTACACGATGTTGGTGCACAGACAGAGATACAGCTACATGGCCGTCAAGAGGAGGCTGCGAGCAGCAGGCATCAAGTACATGCTTCTGTACCCGGCGAGGCTGAAGGTGCTACATAAGAGCAGAGTGCTTTTCTTTGATACTCCTGAAGAGGTGGTGACGTGGCTGGACCTGCAAGGCTGCCCAGAACAAGAAGTGGACCGTGACCGGCAGGAACAGGACAACTGAAGAACTGGTGCCACGGACATTGAGGGGGTAAGTGGGAGGGTGATCCGGATTATACCGGGAAAGTGGGACTGGTTGAACAATGGGTAGCATTCGGGCCTTGTGCTCAGCATGGACTGGAATATAGTGGGTAAAATGTAATTGGAAGCTGCATAGTGTTAACATAAAAGCGTAATAAACTCGAAAATAGGAGCAACAGGAGGGAAGCAACCCACCCCGAAATACTAATAGTTAAGTGACCATTAGGGCGTCTTCACCCTTCTGAGCCCTGAGCATAGGCTTGTGCTGGACAGGGCTAGATGTGGGGGTGCCTGAGATCCAGGAATGGAGCTGGGCAACAGTTGGGGAGGGTGTTGTTGGGGAAGGGGTGGGTGGGGGGAGGGGAGGGAGGTGGGAAGTTTGGTGTGTACATAGTTATGGGGAGTTCAAGTTCAAACATGAGCCTACATAGAAGAGCCAAAGGGTTGTATCTGCATTGCGTGAATGGGAGGGATTGGCTGGAAGTAAGGGAGGAAAGTATTAACGAGCTATGGGAGATCTCAAGATAATAACCTGAAATGTCAGGGGACTTAACAGTTATATGAAGAGGAATAAGGTCATGCTGTATTTGAGAAGGCAAAAGATAGATATTGCACTGTTACAGGAGACGCATCTGACGCGGGAGAAGTTGGGAAAAAATGGAAAGGGATTGTGGTGGGTGCGTCATACTCTGCCTACGCTAGGGGAGTGCTTGTCTGGGTGGTGCCACACATCCCGTTTCAGCTACTACAGGAAGTGGCGGAAGCTGATGGGAGGATGGTTATATTGAGAGGGCTGGTGGAGAATAAAGAGGTATGCATCGTAAATACGTATGCCCCCAATCAAAACACAGCGGCATACTTCAGAACTCTGTGCACCAACCTGTGTGTGTGGGCACTGCGGTTATTTGGGCGGGGATTTCAATTGTGTAATGAACCCCAAGATAGACAGATCTGATGGCAGGATCGACAAGCCCACCCCAGCGGCTAAAGCATTGCAGGTGCTACTAGATGATTTTGGCTTGGTAGACGTGTGGAGAACAAAACATCCTAATAGAAAGCAATATTCGCACTACTCAGCCCCGCATCAGCTACACACGAGACTGGATTATGTCTTTGCCATGCCGGATGTAATGACAGAGATTACTCAAATAGAATATAAGGCGAGGGTCCTCTCGGATCACTCACCCCTGGTCCTAGGGTGGCAATACTGCCCCCGAGGGTGCAGATTCCGACATGGCGCCTCCGAGCAGAGGCACTCAAAGATCCGGTCTTTAGAGAGGATATAAGAGATAAGATCACTATCTATTTCGAAGTAAATACTGGTAGTGTTGACTCGGCGGGTACACTATGGGAGGCCTTTAAGGTAGTGATGCGGGGGGTTGCCATAGCTAAGTCAAAGGGCCTGCAGGGCGGGGTCCTGCCTGACCTACAAAAACCAGAAGATGAACTAGAAAGAGCATTAGAAAATGGCAGTGTGGATACGGAACTAGTACTTAAATTACAGCAGCAGTTTGCGGAACACTGGGAAAGGCTCTGCAACCTCAATTATAAAAAGTATGTAGAGAGACAGCATGCGGGAGGGGATAAAACGGGTAGGCTCTTAGCGTGGCTGTACAAGAGCGAAACCCCTAGGCCCCCCGATTAGGACAATAACTAGAGAAGATGGTGAGGTAGTGGACACCCAAGAAGGAGTCAACAAGGAATTTGCAGATTATTACAGGGTGCTATACGGGGACAAGGAGGGGGACAGTCTAGAGGAGATAACTGAAAGACTAGAAGATATAGGACTGCCCAAGATAAGTGATGAGGAAAGAGAAGAGCTTGATGCACCAGTTACCTTGGAGGAGTTGGAGGAGGTCATAAGACAGTTGCCTACCAGTAAGAACCCAGGAGCAGATGGGTTCCCTAGTGAATTTTATAAAGTATATAGAGAAGAAGTGCTCCCCCCAATGCTTGAAATGCTTAACGAAGTGTTTGAGATGGGAAGGTTGCCGGAGTCACTCAGAGAAGCGATCATAATACAACTCCCTAAACCCAACAAACCAGGGCATAGCTGTGGCTCCTACAGGCCTTTGTCGATGCTGAACCAGGACAGCAAGATATTGACGGCTGTCCTGGCAAGCAGATTGCGAAGAGTAATTAGCAAATTAATCCACCCAGACCAAACGGGCTATGTCCCGAATAGGAATATAACTCACAACCATAGGCGACTCCACTGGGTGGTCGAATGGGTGGGTAGGAATGAAGGCAAAATGGCGATTGTATCCTTATACGCAGTAAAAGCTTTTGACTCGGTTAAGTGGCCATGGCTGTTGGCGGCCCTGGGAGGATACGGAGTGGGACCGGGTTACATCAGGTGGGCGAAAATGCTATACAGTGAGCCGCTAGCCAGAGTTCGAACGGGATCAGTGATATCCGAGAGATGGCAACTTAGTAGAGGCACCAGGCAGGGGTGCCCCTGGTCCCCGATGCTTTACATTCTAGCCTTGGAGCCCCTAGTAATATACCCCAGGCAACAATTTCATACGATAGGTATTGAGGTAGGAGGGAACAGCACCTAATATCCTTATATGCGGATGATTTGTTATTATACTTGAAATACCCGGAAGAAAATCTTCAATATATTCTGGAAATGATGGAGAGGTATGCGGGTTTGTCCGGCATAGCGGTGAATCCTCAAAAATCTAGCATATTCCCGCTAGGTAGCTATAAGGGGACCCCTGTGGAAAGGTTACCGGTGCTACAGATACCATGGGTGGTTAGTTCTTTCCATTACCTTGGAATAGATGTGTATCACACGGCAGAAGAGGAACATAAGCACAACACCGAGATAGCCATTGAGAAAATCTGGAAATGCATGACGTTTTGGGAGAAGTTACCCCTAGCAATGATGGGACGGGAGGCAATGCTTAAGATGGTGGTCCTACCTAAGCTTCTACATTATTTTAGTAATATCCCACATATGATACCCAAAAGTTTTTTGCTAAACTGAATAGTATGTGCAGGGACATGGTATGGCATGGTACCCGGAATAGAGTGGTGCTATGGAAGTTGCAGAACTTCTATGAAAAGGGGGGTATTAAACTGCCCAATTTTGAGGTTTACTATGTAGCAAGTCAACTACAATATGTGGCCAAGTGGCTCTCTGACGAAGCGACCCCTGGGCAGGACTGTACCCCATTTTACTTAAGGGAAATGATATGGTTGCCTGAGTCAGAAATTAAGGAGAGCCCTGGGATGATGATGCTTGGTTGGGAAGGAATTGACATATTTGTGACTGGATTGGGAAGCAGAGGTGGGGGCCCAGATGGAAGATGGGATGTGGGAACGTGCCCTGGGATATCACAAGAAGGTGTCAAGAAATGCAAGACCAAAACAAATACAGCTGAGGATATCCAAGTTTGGAAACGCTGGGCGACAGGCGTGCCCTAAGTGTGATATGGAAAACGCTGACATGACACACATGTTTTGGTCATACCCAGTAATTGAGTGTTTCTGGGGTGAAGTGGCACAAAAATTAGCAGAAAAGGGGGTCACGCTTGTCATAGACAAGGCCTTGGCCTGCTTGCTGGGAGCGTTCCCCAGACCACGGAAACTTAAATATGTTGGGAAATTGAAAGATTTGGCATATTGCTAGCAAAACAGAGGATTGCCATGGGATGGAAGAAGTGCCACAAGCCATGGGTGGAGGTATGGTGGAAAGAGTTGCAGAAATGGGCAGAGGCTGAAACGATTGTATGGCAGGAGGCGAGCAGCATGAGCGAGGAGGAGGAAGTGGGTACCCTGATGGCATGGAAATTATTAATAGCGGAACTGTTCGGATCTATATCGGACCCAACAGAATCCGAGGGAAGTGAGACCCTGCCACATGTAGCAGATACTGAATGTGAAGTACAAATAGGCTCATAATGGAGGGTTGGACTGGGGGAGCAGTGGCAAAAAAGGAAAAACGGAATGGTGTTTTAATGGAACTGTTGTAAATTGCACTGCGTGTTGGGTTTGTTTGTATTGTTGTTTGCTTTAAATAAAGTCAATAACAATCTTTAAAAAAAGAGTTCTGGAACCAGGTGCTGCACTGAAATCTGGATGTGTTCTGGAAGCACTGGAGTCAGCTAAAAGATGAAGAGTTCTGGAACCAGGTGCTGCACTGAAATCTGGATGTGTTCTGGAAGCAGTGTGTTTTATGTGTAGTGAAACTCCTATATTTATACTGTCAAATGCCATCCCCAGTTTATGGTGTGGGCAGAATTTCAAAAACACACCCCCATAGCTGTGAGTGGCTGCAGGCACATGCTTTGTTTTGGTTGGCAGTCTGAACAGAACTGTCATCATTACGATGGGATTTAGGAACTCCCACATTGATTTTTATAAAAACATAACTTTTGCACACATGCACATTTCTAACATTATGTACCCTAATAAAATTGGATACATATATTTTATATTCAATTGTCTACATTCGCATTCACTCCCCATCTTTGTACGAGCTGTCTTGGTTGTTCTATGGATTTTTATCAATTTTAACTATAAAGGTTTGGATTAAATCATTTCTAATTTGGTACATCTCTGGGCGCTGATCAGTGGATCATGTACATACAATTTTAGGTTTGCAACATTAATTGTTCTGCTATAATGCAAATTCTTTCATAACTTTGGTTCCGTAAATGGTACAAGTTTCCTCAATGTCTTCAAATCACAAGCCTGAAATTAGTTTAATGTCTACCAATTTTCAGATTTGTTCCTCTTTAGGTTGCTCAGTTAAAGAGTTCTAAACTTTAATCAAACATAAGGATTTAACATCAAAGTTCTCCTTTGTAACCTCCCCTTCTCAGGTCGCAGCTGTCCAGTCTTTTGATCCGAGGGTGTGTGTTCCCTTCCTGGAGGGGGAAGCTCCTGCCCCTTCCAGCAGAGGTCAGTGCTCAGCCTCTCCTTTGTTCTTTGGCTCAGCCCTAGACGAATGTCTTATGCGGCCCCATTGTGTTGCTTGTTGTCATTTTGAGGTTACCATTAGGCTTCCTGGTTTCAAGGAAGTGTCAAGCTGAGATGTCAACTTTACCAGGCCAGGCACTCAGATCAGAATTAAATAGTGGATTAGCTCCAGACTGGGTTCCTTTAAATTAAAGTCTTTTCATTTCACATATAAAATAAAAGCACAGTTTATAAGGGATTTGGGCATTTTAAAAGATTTAGCCCTTCACAAACATGCTTTAAATAGTGGATTCTGCAACTTTTTACAGAAAAAGAAACACCTTTAAATGGGTTTGACAGCTAATTTCCTTCAGCAGCTGTCGGGTAGACTTTCCTTTCCATAATTCTCTGGAAAAATGACTGAAACTTTAAAGGCATTTTTGGATTTTTTCCTTCTGTGGCCTTGTTTCAGGTGACAGATGACGGGTGACAGATGACAGGTGACAGCAGTGATTCCTGTTGTTACACCAACTTTGCCTGTGTGTGTGGCTGGGTGTGCAGCCGTTTTGTGGTTAATGAACCATGCACAATTTTGCAGATTTAGTGCGTGCGGCGGTTATCGCCTCCATTTTTGGCAGTTTTCTTTCCCCATTGGAAAAGGGGGGCAATGTGTCACATTGGAATGGATAAAAATATTCCACATATCCCCCCCTCCAACTCCATCGTGACGTCCAGTCGTGGGGGAGTTGGGCATGTGGTATTATTTTTCCTTCGGTCCATGTGAAAAGAAATCTGGTTGCTTCACCCGTCCGCGATGGATGCGACACGCTCTCCTTGCTGGTTCTGGTTGGAAGTGTGGAGCGACACTCCGGGCTCATGGTTCTTTTTTTCCGGTCCCCCAGGAGTCCTCCTTGGTGATTAGGTGGTTCTTAGTTCCAGTGCTAGAAAACAGAACATAGCATGGTTATGGACATTTCCCCACTACTGCTCCCCGAGGGGTGTAGTGGGGCAGATGCATGCATTAAATACAATTTACCATATTCCCCACCTATATTTAATAATGGTCTTACCCCTCTTTCCTTGTACATACTCAATGAACATTTAATAATTATTTTTATGTATCCGGATTTTCGCCTTCTGGGGTTCCGGTCGGCTCCTCTATTTGCTGCAAAGTATGCCTGGGATGGCAACTCTTTCATTGGTTTATGTGGATCCACTTGTCTTCCCCCTCTGTTAAATTGCCCTTGGGGATGCTGATTCTGTAGGTGACTGGTGAGATTCTGTCCACAATTTCAAAAGGGCCCCGCCAACTTGGGAGAGATTTGCGCTCTTTGGCTGGGTTCCATTGGAAATTATACAAGTAGACCCGGTCTACTACTTGATATTCCTTTTTAGTTGTCTTAAGGTCATAGTGAGTCTTCATACTGTCTGCAGATCTTTGTAGATTCCGCTGAGCTTACCCAAAAGCATGTTGAATGTGTTTTCTCAGATTCTCAACATACTCATGAGTTGTGGAGGCATTTATCAAGGTCTGCTCTTGGGTTCTGTAGAGCAGATGCTGGGGTAGCACCATCCTTCGTTCAGTCATCAGCTCAAATGGAGACATTTTTGTTGCAGATGAAAGGTTAGATCTGATGGCCATTAGGACAAGGGGTAATCAAATGTCCCAACTTGGCCCAGAGTCTGCCACAAACCTTTTTAATATGCGTACAATAGTTTTATTTTACCTCTCAACTCCACCACTAGAGTACACCGGTATGCAATGTGTAATTTCCTTTTTACCCCAAGTATCTCCCACATCTTTGTCATCACTTCGCTTGTGAAGTGACTACCTCGGTCTGACTCAATCCTTTGGGGTAGTCCAAAATGCGAGAAGATGTGATTCATCATCAGAGCAGATGCTGTTTCTGCCTTGCAATTTGGGGCCGGGAGACATTCCACCCATTTAATAAACAAGCATGTTACGGTTAACATGTACTTGTTCCCACTAGAGGAGCGAATCACGGGCCTGATGAAATCAACTTGCAAATCTGACCAAAGCAGTGTCATCCCCCTCTTTTGGAGGGGAGCATAGTGTGTGAGTAATGTTGGCTGAAATTGTGCACACACAAGACACCCCTTCAAGTATTGGTCGAGGTCCTGCCCCATGTTTGGCCAGTATGCAACCTCTTGCAAGATTTCTAATGTTGTATGAAACCCCCGATGACCGGCTGTAGCCGCATTATGGGCGTGACTTAGCATCAGGCTTTGGAATGAGGTAGGGACCACCCACTGGTCATGGCCAGATATGGATCTCCTCACCAACAAACCGTCTTGGATTTGGAAAATTTTTGGACATTTCTTCAACACTCTGAGGTCCTCTTTCCCAATGCAATCGTATCCGTCAGGGGAAAGTTCTCAGGGTCCTCAATGTGTTGATAAAACTTACCAATTATTGGATCCCCTTTTTGAGCTGTAATCAAATCAGCATCTGGGGTCTCTTTACTCCATTGGGCAGTTGAGAGTTCATTGTGAGCATCTGTCTGGGACCCAGTGATAGCAATGACCTGGATTTCCCCCAATAGGGATTCAGTCTCAAGTAGATCCCCTTGGATGGCTCAGCTGATCCGCTAGGTCATTCCCAGTTTTGTCTGGTCCCTCTACTTTAGAATGACCCGTGATCTTTTTCCAGTAGATGGTCATCCCGCTAGAGTTGACCAGATCATCAATATTTTGTATTAGTTTCCCATGCTTTAGTGGTTTATTGTTAGCACATAGCATGCCTCTGGTTTTCCAATTAACCAAATGCTCCATGAACCTGTTCCGTACATAATCCGAATCAGTGATTATGACCAGTTTGTGGAGTGGGTGTTGGATGGCAGTGAGGATGGCTTGATGCACATCAGCTCTGCCACTTGCTTACTAGGGGGACTGATTTTGTACCCAGCGGAGGGTTCTGGGGCATCATTCACCCATGCATTCCCACACCGGCCACAAGTTCCTTTTCCCTGTTGTTGTCAACATGGTAGGAGCACCCATCCACATAGACAGTGGCCATTCCCTCACACTTGTCTTCTTCATAGACCTTGTGCGGGGAATTAAGGTATGCCTCCATGTTGTCCTTGATTTTAAGACTTTCGTATTCAAGGCACAATCATGCAAGTCAGCCAGACCTTGCGTGAGGTAACTTCTTGTTTTGGCCATATCTGACCTCCACAGGAAAGCCTTGCATTGACAGAATCCATAAAGTAATTTGGGAATTATTCACATTTCAGGCTGGATTTTCTGTCACTTTGAAGATATTGCAAAGGTTGGTGTGGAGTCTCCACTATGATGTGTTCCCCCTGGATAAACGTGCGGTAATTTTTCAATGTCCATACCATTGCCAGGAGTGCCTTCTCACAATCGTTGAATTTTTCCTCCACAGAGGATAAAGTTTTACTCGCATAGGAGATTACTCTATTGACCTTGTCATGCTTTTTATATAATACTGCAGTCAAGCATTTATTTGAGAACCCTGTCTCCAAAAATAACTCCTTGTTTTTGACCAGGTAAGCTAGGCACGGTGCTTGTGAGAGGCTTCTTTTGATTTGTCTTACTGCCTCAGCTTGTTCTGGACCCCACTCCCACTTGACCCCACCCTTCATAAGACGGATCAGGGGTCTTGTGACCTCTGCGTAGGTCTCAATGAACCTTCTGCTGTATTTAGTTAGTCCAAGGATGCTCCTTAGTTCCTGCAGAGTTGTGGGGTCTTTTATTTTCTGGAGACAGCGACCCTCAGGAGTTATCTCATGCCTCAAGAAATTGACACGGTTCCTGCACCACTGTGCCTTTTGGAAAGATAGTTTTGTTCCGGCAGCCCTCAACTGTGTCAGAACATAACAGATCTCTGCTATGTGTTCCTCAACAGTTGAGCTTTTAATTAGAACATCATCTACATAGACCAGGTTACCCCTTTCACCCAAGTCGGGCATGGCCTTATGCAAGAAAAATATTAAATTAATTGCCAGAGTTGATGTATCCGAAGGGATTCCGCGTCCAAGTGCACTGCTGCCCCCCAAAGGCAAAGGCCAGCTTGTATTGGTCCTCCCTACTAACAGGTACAGTCCAGTACCCATTGGTCAGGTCAATGGCAGTGTATACGTTTTACCCCTGGATCTGGGCCAGCCCTTGGTCAATCTAGGGAAGAGGCCATCGGGAAGTGTGGACCTGTTTCTTGAGCTCCCTTAGGTCAGCACAGAGTCTCCAATGGCTGTTTGGTTTCAAAATTCCCAGCACTGGATTACTGAAGGTGCTGTGGACTGGACGAATTAGCCCATGGGACTCAAGTTTTTTTAATTATTTCTGTGAGGGACTCCATAGATGCGAGAGGCAAGCGATATTGCTTCACAAACACTGGAGTCATGCTAGGGTCTGTGGGAATTGTTGTTGTATGGATTTCGGTGCGACCACAGTCATATGAGTCCACTGACTGCAAAGATATCTTGAAAATCTATGAAAACATGTTTCAATTTTTGCTTTTCAAGAGTCCCACAGACATCAGCTAGGTTGACTCTCTCTTCAACCATCTGTCTGAAGCCCGGAAAGACTTCTGGTTTGGCTATTTCAGTGGCCTCCTCCAACTAGATGGAGAAGTCCCTGGTTAAAGTACTGACTTTAGGGAAGGCAGTCTTGGTGGACTTGAAAGATCACCTCATCCCTCCTGAAGTCACAGGTCACCTCTTCCTTACCATAAGGGCAATAAGAGTACACCAGAAAATTCCCCCCATGCCGGGTGAAGATCCTGTCTGGTGTTGTGTCATTGTCGCTATCAATGTCACAACAGTCATTGGGGATTAGTTCTATCAGTTCATTACCTAAATCTATGGAAAAATGTCGGTCATCAACCGCCATTCCAATAATGGTGCCTGCGCCCAGAGTGATACTCCCATGGTCGCTGTTATCCACCACTATTGGAATGGTGTTGTGTTCTGTATTGACTAGTGGTGTTGGGTTTAACCCCAACCCTTGCTGTTGGAAATGGGCATTGAGGTGAACATATGTGTCAGGATTTTGCCGTTTCTGTCCTCTTTTAATTTTTACTTTAATTGGGAATTGTCAGGTCCATTCTGGGATGGTGACTTCCTCTCCAATCTGAACTTCAACTGCATATGGCAGAGTTGAGCTGACCGAAATGCTTTATCTGGATCATCAAAGTACATGGGATTACCTGCTAATCGGGACCAGGCTTTGAAGTTTATTGGGTCCAAACCGATGGCAAAGCGATTGATAAAATAAAATGCAGCATGGACATCTTTCACGATCCAACAATAATGGACTATGCTCGTGTTGCCTATGGAAATTTTGAGCATACACCTGCTAAGCAGGAGATGTTTGGAATTGGGTATTTCCAGGTCCATTAGCCATTTGTCTATCAATTTAAATGTGGGAATGGCGGGATCCTTTGACAGTTTTTGGAACATGGCCTCGCTGATGAAGCTCTTACCGTTGTTCTCGCGCACTCAGGCAAGAACAGAGTCCTTCCCCCCATTTAACTGAATAGGGATGAATTTTCTGAATGACAGCCAAGCTTTGAGCTGGTTTCTCATCATTTTGGACGATAGAAGTGGGATTTTCTGATTGTGAATTGGTATAGAATTTCAGAGTATTTCCTTCCAGTGTGAAATGCCACTTGAGACTGGAAGGAAGGTTGAGTTTCAGAAATAGAAAGGACTTCCCATCACCAGTTTGTTGTCCTACTGCAATTACTGTCATGTCAGGGTTTTTGTTGTTTTGAAAGTGGAATTCAAATTGGTCAGGTTTTTGTTCAGCCATGTGTCATGTGCCATTTAGACTAACATGGTTGACACTATGTTCTAATTTTATTGGTTGGTTAGTCTGGGTACAGTGGACCTTGTTTACACAATCTATCAGGGGAGACAATCTACGCAGGATGTCATTCCCCAGTAAACATGGTATGCCCCCTGGAGTCACAACTATGACCGGGTGTTGAACCTTGTGTCGCCCAATTTTAATGTCTAAATCCGCAGTCTCCTCGACAGGAATTTCATTCCCATCGAAGTTCTGAAGTTGTCCTGGAAGAGGGGTGAGAGGGATTTGGTATCTCTCCCCCCTTCTGAATTCAGCTGATCAAAGGCCCTTTTTGACAGAAGGGTGGCTTGGGACCCAGTGTCCACCATTGCCAGAAATGTACATTGCCCCTGTATTTGTACAGGGGCATACAATGTTCCCTCCTTTTCCTTAAGGGACTCAAACATAATGCACATTTTGGGCCAATTGGTGGGTTAATTTCTTTACTCTTGATTCTGACAGAGGGTAGTTTGGGCTGGATTCTGTTTGGAAGCTTGGGAATCTGTAAGAAAAAGGTGACAGTTGGATATTGGGGAAGTTTTGGGCTCCCCTGGTTCTGATTCTGGGCTGCCTTCCCCATCCCCTTTTTGGAGGCAGTCACCAGAATTGGTTTGGGAAAAGTGATTTTCTGGCTGGCCATTCTGGGGTTCAATGATGGGTGGTTTTAACTCAGTCCCCACATTTACCCAGTCTTGATTAGGTTCTCTTGGGACCCATTATTCTTTGGGAGGAGTTCCCCCATCCCTGAAGGAGAAGATCCTTTTCCCAGAGTCCTCTGAGGACCCCTCTCCTTCAAATTTGAAGACTCTAACCTCCTCCACAAAATGGGTCTTTTTAAGCCCTTTATTTCTCCTACCCGACCTCTGTTCCTTAGGTTGCAGACTTTCGGGGGCAAGAGATTTTGGTATCGGTTCCAGGGTTTCCAGGGGCTTTTCACAAGTGGGGAAGGAAGCTTCCTCTAAGGCTTTATACCCCACTTCCCCCTGTGCCTTCTCCCTTGGAACCGGTGGGTTGTCAGGTTCTGGGGGTGTCCACACATATCCCAGGATGGCTCTGTTGCCCTTGTAACGGGGGCTCATATAATCAGTGTAGTTAGGGGTCCCTTTTGTGAGATTACCTCCGTGACTACCTGTTTGGGATTGGCCTGAGGGCCTTCTGGTGATTTGATTAGAAGGATTTTGCACAGGAATATTTGTGCCCCCCCATCTCCAGATCTAAAATGAGGGCAACCTTCACCTCCCCCACCTTAGTAGCAGCAGGGGTTTTGGCTGTTTTGGGATTTTTATTTGTATTTTTATTCTGTACCGGTTTCTGCACTTCATAAATGTGAGTCGCCTGTTCATTGACCCATTCTAGTGATCTCTTCTCGTGAATGGCCCTCACCAGCTGGGTCATCACGTATTTAGGGAGTGCATGAAAGAAGGTATTAATGAACTCCCTACTGTCTGTGCGCACCCTCCTGGTGGTCTGCGCAAAGGCAAGTTTTAATTCTTGCACACATTCTTTTGGGTCCTGGTCTTCCCCACACTGCAGGTTGTAGGCTACCTTGCGGGCCTCTTGAGGGTTCCTATGTACAGAAAAAATGTTTTTAAATGGCTGCCCTACAGGTGGACCATCTTGAGTGGTTCTGATCCTCCAGCTCCGCAAAGAAGCTAGAGTATTCAGGGGAAAATGTCCATTTGAAATATTGAATGCAAATCTGGCTATCTTTCAAATGGAAAATATCCATCATTTGCTCGTATAACTCGAGGTGTTCCCAAACTGAATACTTAGCATTTTTATGGTAGGGAGTTATGACGCTCCTAATGGCCTTGATCTGTTTCAGTGGATCTTTCAGTAGGGCCCTTTTAATTTTCATGGACTTTTTAGTCTTAGTCGCCCGTGTCCACTCATCCTTAGACTCTGAGGCACTGCTACAGGAGGTGGCTATCTGATCCTCTAGGCTCTCCCTGATTCTGTGAGCTTGGGAATGGCTTGCAGAATGTGGGTGCCAAGTTTATTGAGACCTGTGGCGTTCAGAAGAGTCTTCTGACTCTCCCTTGCTCCCAGGATTGGTTGAGTACCCCCCACTGCACTAGCTGGGAAGAGGTCTTTAAGATAATCTTTGTGGGCCTAGTTTCATGGAGTTCCCCACCAAATTTTACAGACTGATCCTTTGGTAGGTGGTATTTATGAGAATCCAGTTCTCTGATTGTCCCCTCACTGGAGTCTTCCTGATCAGAGAGGCTAGCCCTAACATTTGGGAATCTGTACAGAGATGCCCGCCCCTCCATTTCTGGGAGGCGCTGATCTGTCAGTCCCATGTTGCTAATTCTACTGAAATCTACCATCGCTGTGGCCCTTGGTTCATATGAGCCAGTGGACATGAGGGCAACAGACTCCATGGTACTGAAGGGGTTAAAGTCCCTGATGACAGGGGTCCTGATGTTATGCTCAGGGGTTTCTCTGTCCCTTCCTACCTCATCTCTTTCAGCCCCTATTCCCTGGTGACATTCCAAAATCTGATTTGTTTGCTCCTCTATTAAGGCCTTACTGGTCTCAATGATTTGCTCTTGCATAGCTATCTGTTTGTGGAGTCTATCATTCTTTTCACCGAGAGCCTCCTTGTCTCTCTGTGCATCCTGCCTGGATTGGAAATACTTGGCCAATTTTTGCTGCAGGAGACCCACCTCCTGAGTTCTGTCATTATTGGTCTGAGTGTTCTTTTCCAGAGCATCCTCCACCCGCCTGGTGTGCTCTAGTAGCTTCTCATATTCAGTTTTAACTTCACTAAACACCTGAAGGGCCAGCTTTCTTTCCTCTAACTTAGTTTTGAATTGGCTGACTTCCTGGCCTAAGGCGTCCCTCTCCTGACTTAGAGTGCCCCTCTGTTCAGCCAGGTCGTCCCTCTGTTTTTTAAATGCACTAGATTTCTGGTGATCCTCATCAAATTGCTCTTGAGAATGGATGTCTTTAATGATTAATTTATTGTTTTCCTCTTTTAATTTGTCTATCTGGTCCTGTATGATGACCACCTGTTCTGCGCAAACTCTATTAAAAGTTAATTGTTGTGACAGTTTCTGTTGACTCTGTTTTAAAGAGTCAACCATTTCCTGATATTCATCTTGCAGTGTCTGTAATTTGGTATCTTGCTCTGCATTCTTTTGCTGTTAGAGAGCCAGTTCTTCCTTTAATTTAGTAATATACTGCCGAGCCTTGGTTTCGGATTCTTGGCTCTTCTGGAGATTAGTTTGGATTTTCTACAGTGTTTCCCCTTGATTCTTTGCCAGAACTATATTGTCTGCATGCCTTTCCTGTATTATTTCTATGTGGAGGTACAGGTAGGCCGCTATTTTGGCAATTTTACACTGCTTCTCTTTTATTTTTGGGGTCATGTACAGTTCGCTAAGCGTTGGTGTAATGGACCAGTGTCCTGCCATTTATCTAGGTCTATTGCAGTGACTTTTTGTTTTATTGCCTGTAGCCATACCTGTTCATCCTGTTTGGGCCACTCACCCCTGACAAACAGTTTGTGCCGGAGTGTTCCCTAGTGATATTAATTTCTACTGGGGTCGCCATTTCAGAAATATCAATTTCCTTCTGACTTATTTCAGGGTTAATTTACCTTTGCAAACAGGCACAATTTATGGAGTATTTCTTTTGAAAGGTGCTTGTACAGTGTGGCACAGTACGCCAACCCAGCAAGGTGTATGTGCCCTGCAGGCTAGTATGCTGTGCTAGACTGTCACGAGTGGTATATCAAATTCAGAATCCCAGACAAGCTCCCAAACTGTAAGGTATTTCAATCAGGCACACGCCCAGGTCTCACCCAGCATGTAGCGCGCGATGGAACCCTTATTTATTTTTATCTATAAGTTCAATATTCTGAATGATATACCACTTATATCACACCCATCTCAAAATACCCCCCAGGTCATACTGAACCAGGAATCAGGCTAGTTTGTAAAGGTAAAGATTTATTTATTTATTTAATATTCAAATCACACAAGTTTAATATATATATATATATATATATATATATATATATATATATATATTGATGGGGCAGCAATCACCTAATGGTGACAATACAATAAAAAAAGCAAAGCAATTGAATTCACATATAATGGTGCAGAGTAGAAAACGCAGGAAAAATAACAGTTTGGTTTTGTGCACTGATAGCATTTAAGTCACTAGTTTCCCCTGCAAAGTACTGAAGTACAAGTGAAAAATCTTACACAAATGTGAGTAATTAGCAGGTATTCAGGAATGAAAGACAATGTCTAGAGTTAGATACGATCTTCCCTCCCCCAAACAAGAGAGAAAACCATTTTTGTAAAATGACACTTTTAAACTGACAGGTTAAAATTGCTTTGTAAAATAATGCAAAAGGATGCAAAAATGCTTAAATGGATAGAATTTCTGAGGAAAGCTACACTAAACAAGTCCTAACACACATATGCTATAATATAAACACCAATACACACTTGAGATCAGGATGGGATGGAAGAAGCACTTTGAAATGGGCAAAAGACACAGGTAACTTTGGCTAAAATTGCAAATTCGCTGCAAAATTTTACTATGCGATATTGGAGAAAAACGGGTCAAATATACTGTTCCGCAATGTTGTGGATGTGGATAAGGGTCTTAGGTATCAGTGAGAGTTGACATTTTGTTTCTATCTTTAAAATTGAAGAAGTTATGGAGTTTTTAGTGAGAGGCGTTTTTGCAAAATAGGTGCAAAATTGAAATCAGGAATTCGGTTTTAAAAATGACAGATACGGTTTCTTATACTATATTAAGGACTATGAAAAAGAGGATGCCACACATGAAACTTCACAGCTACGTGGCCAGCTCAACCAGTCCGTGGTGGATACTCGATTTCTGGGATTTACTTTAGTTATTCAAAATCACTAAGAGTTATGGTTTTGTAACACAGATGAGGAAAAAAATCATCACAAGAGAAATCTAACAATGCTATGGTTCTGAATTTAAAGATGGGATGGGTTGAGATTGGGACAATACAATGCAGATATTCTATGGTTCAAGGTTCTTCCTGTTATTACTTACAGTCCTTTATAATTAAATTGGACGGTCAGCTCTGTTCATTGGATTGGATCAAGTCTACCTGCAGCAGGGCACCTCTGGAGGGATTTGGATCAGTGGCGTGGTTCTGGTAAATTTTGGACTGCACCTCAGACTGGATTTGGTGGGCCCTTCTGGTCACTGGACACGGCAGATTACAGGATGCAAGTTTCAGCGGGCAAGCCTTAATGGTAGGAAGCCAAGCTAAATCAGAATTATTCTTTTAAGTTTTGGATGTTTTCAATTGGGTCAAGCAAGCAAGAGTTCTGCTATGCTAACGTCTGGATTATGCAAAGAAATCTGGATCTTCAAAGAATTCTAGAGTCAGCTAAAAGATAAAGAGTTCTGGAACCAGGTGCTGCACTGAAATCTGTATGGGTTCTGGAAGCAGTGTGTGTTATGTGTAGTGAAACTCCTATATTTATACTGTCAAATGCCATTCCCCAGTTTATGGTGTGGGCAGAATTTCAAAAACACACTCTCACGGCTGTGAGTGGCTACAGGCACATGCTTTGTTTTGGTTGGCAGTCTGAACAGAACTGTCATTTTTACAATGGGATTTAGGAACTCCCACATTGATTTTTACCAAAACATAAGTTTTGCACACATGTACATTTCTAACATTATGTACCCTCATAAAATTGGACACATATATTTTATATTTGATTGTCTACATTCACATTCACTCCCCATCTTTGTGCAAGCTGTCTTGGTTATTCTATGGATTTTTATCAATTTTAACTGTAACAGTTTGGATTAATCATTTCTAATTTGGTGCATCTCTGGGTGCTGATCAGTGGATCATATACATACAATTTTAGGTTTGCAACATTGATCGGTCTGCTACAATGCACATTTTTTCAGAACTTTGGTTCTGTAAATGGTACAAGTTTCCTTAATGTCTTTAGATCACAAGCCTGAAATTAGTTTAATGTCTACCAATTTTCTGATTTGTTCCTCTTTAGGTTGCTCAGTTAAAGAGTTCTAAACTTTAATCAAACATAAGGATTTAACATCAAAGTTCTCCTTTGTAACCTCCCCTTCTCAGGTAGCAGCTGTCCAGTCTTTTGATCGGGGGGTGTGTTCCCTTTCTGGAGGGGTAAGCTCCTGCCCCTCCCAGCAGAGGTCAATGCTCAGCCTGTCCTTTGTTCTTTGGCTCAGCCCCAGATGAATGTCTGATGCAGCCCCATTGTGTTGCTTGTAGTCATTATGCGGGAACCATTAGGCTTCCTGGTTTAAAGGAAGTGCCATGCTGAGATGTCAACCTTCCCAGGCCAGACACTCAGATCAGTATTAAATAGTGGATTAGCTCCAGACTGGGTTCCTTTAAATTAAAGTCTTTTCATTTCACGTATAAAATATAAGCACAGTTTGTAAGGGTTTTGGAAATTTTAAAAGAGTTAGCCCTTCACAAACATGCTTTAAATAGTGGATTGTGCAATTTGTTCCCAGAAAAAGAAACACCTTTAAATGGGTTTGACAGCTAATTTCCTTAAGCAGCTGTCAGGCAGGAAGGCCTGGATTCCTCTGACTGCATGGAGAATCCATGAGTTCAGCACACTTTCCTTTCCATAATTCTCTGGGAAAATGACTGAATTCTTAAAGGCATTTTTGGATTTTGCCCTTCTGTGGCCTTGTTTCAGGTGACAGATGACAGATGATAGGTGACAGCAGTGATTCCTGTTTTTAGACCAACTTTGCCTGTGTGTGTGTGGCAGGGTGTGCAGCTGTTTTGTGGTTTATGAACCATGCGCAATTTTGCAGATTTAGTGCGTGCAGGGGTTATCGCCTCCATTTTTGGCAATTTTCTTTCCCTATTGGAAAAGGGGTGCAGTGTGGCGCATTGGCATGGCTTAAAATATTCCACATGTGCCACAATGTACAATAGCAGTTCCTGCAATTGTTGGCTTGTTTCAGGTGCCTGCTGCTGTTGACCAGTCTTAAGGGGAAACGCAGTGCCAGAAACCTTGATATCCAAGAAGTAAATGCTCATGTCAAACATGAGCCTTTCAGTTTTTTATTGACGTTTCCATCCCTGAAGCAGGCCCCTAACTGCAATGTTTTCCTTAACATTGCATGGAACAAGAGTATGCCCAGTGCCCGACCCGTGGGATCAGATGGTCAATGTGGGGTTGGAATGTGCAGAAAGCTTAGATAATTGCTGAGAGTCTGGTTGTGGGTCCTTTGTTCACACAGCCAGACACTCACATGCGTACATTGCAAATTTCAGCTCACAATCTGCAGCTTAGATCCTTTTTGAATTGGTTACTGTATTTTCATGAAACTCAATCAATTTGTAAAGCTGTACACATGTGTGTTTTTAAACTTTTAACAATGTATTTCTAATTTGAATAAAGCAACGTGATTTGGAATATTTGGAAAACGGATGTGTTATTTCAGAAAACTGTGTTGCTTATCATGTTTGAGAACTGTTTGAATGGAGAGTTGTGATGAAGTCATTAGACATGTTGGGGCCACTAGCACCTTCTGCTGGAAGTTCGGAAATCCTGCTGTTCTTCGATAGTGCACTGCTTGGTCGGAAATGGAGGTGGTCATTATTCAATAACATCAGAGATGGTAGCAGTTTACCACTAAACATCAATGTGATTAGAGTGTTTGTGGCAGTGGCTGGTCCTGGGTTTGCTTTTCACATTGCACACAGCCAGGAAGTGTGCAGCTCCCAGCCAGCAGAGAGCACACGCGGCAGCACATCATATGGAACAGCCCAGTCTGTGGAAGCCCGGCTACTGAAATCCCTGCTGTTCTTTGCTGCCCATGAGTCCATAAGGGTCCAGCTTCCGGTATCCTGTGGCTTAGTAGAGGTAAAAGAGTAACAGTTACGAAGTGACAGGGCAATGGGTCCTTTTTAATTGTATTTGCAAATCTTTTCTGCAAATCTGTGGCTTGTGAACTTGTGAACCTGGAACTTGGATTTCAAAAAATGTTGCGTTTTTTAGCGAGGAGTAGGGGATTGTCTTCTGGCCCAAAGCACCTGTTATTCATAGTTTGACCACAGTCTTTTAGAGGTTTTGTGGTGTAATAACGTTAATATATGGATGTACCTGAATTTCTAAAATGCAATTATTTCATAGAAAAATGGCACTAACCTAACACCCCCACACACCATGACAATCCAATCCCAAAAGCTAGAACAAGAAAAAGGCTGTGTTTAATCTGAATATTCTGTTTTATTTGAAAAAGAAAGACATTAAAGGTGGTCAACTAACTTTCAATGCTTGGGGGTTATCTACAACATTTCACATTAATACAGAACGCTTGTATTCAGAAAAGATACAAAGCCTGACTGCTATTATCTCATGGATGTTTTCATTCACAATAGATGCAGACATCCATATGTATACAAGCAAATCTTAAAAATACATTCTAGACAAAAGGAAAATACAGTGCTCCCAAATATAAACATACAAAATGTCATGGGCCATTGAATTAAATAAAAAGATAACCAAAAACAAGATGGTAGAAAGCACAACTTGAGTAAAGATGTATTGTTGGAGTGTCTTAATCATAAAGGGTGTAAGAGTGAAAAGCAACCCTGGCACTAGGTTGCCTCCCTCAACATACAAACAAAAAGTGCCCACAATCACACACACCTATAATAACTGGGTACCAGTCAACAATTACATTTATAATGACAGAACATGAATCGGTGACTCCCTGAGTTAAGGAATCCTAAGTAGTAATTGCAGCCATTATTTAAGGTTTGTCTTAAAATATATATTCCATGAAAATTTGGACAAAAGAATTCCCTTTACTCTATTCGTGTGACCTAATAAACGGATAGTATGTGTATTTTAATTATGTAGAAAAAAAACATATATTTCACTATTCAAAGATCAAAACATTAATTGAAACTACAAAACAAATAGATCAATTAACACAGTCCAATTGTTAACAGCTTAACAAGTTTCAGGGAAAATTTCCCTTGATTAGGAGCAATTAATATCTCTTCAATCACCCAAATTCTTCATATTGTGATAATATCGTAAAATCGATATTTACATTATGTTAGGGTCTTTTATTATTAATGCTGATTTTTTTTGTCTGTCATGATTTGTATGGAACTTATTTACCTGGTGAGGGTCCAGAATAGAACATGTGTTGAAGGCCGTCTAGCCCACCACAGTTACCCTGTTAAATATAAGTGTGCTCATGTTAAGGATCTGTCATGTAAATTTCTCTAAGGCGCCTTTAACTAAATATCTCATAATTGTCTCGAGATGCGTACCTTGTTCAAGATGTTGCAGCTATTATCAGTGTAAGGCCCACTGCTGGTAGTATGTGGTTGCTGGCCTTAACCCTCGATCATAAACCCCATTATGAAATGTAAATGTGAGTGTAAATAAGTAATTATACGTCATTCCCGTGTTCATCCTGACAATCTCAGTGTCTTTAAAAGCAGTGTAAATCAACTGGCAACATGCTGTAGGAGAAAGGATTACCTACTGTATGCACGATGTAATCGCGAGTGCTTTTTGTTTGCAGGCATCTGCGACTGTCATGTGCAGTTCTGCAGGACGGTAGCGTTGCTATGACATCTCGTGAATGGGAACACTTACATATGTTCTCTAATTTAAACAATGCAACGTGCATTCACTTCAGTTCTTCCCAATGTGGCATCCCGAACGTGGGCGCTCAGAGATGACCTCATCGTAAACCAGAAATCTGTAAAGTGCTGTTGATTAAATGTTGTGAGCCATGGATGGTTAAGTGGCTAATTAGCAACATGTTATTGTGTGAAGAGTCAATGAATGGATACACCCCATTGAGTGGATCTCAACATTGTAGGCTTGCCTTGGGCTATCATCTAGTGTAGACTGTAATCTATGTAAACTCGGTATATGTTTTATTCATTGGCTAAACCTCTAATGGCCTAGATGTATAGGGATCGCTAATAAACATTACTTAAAGGTAACACATGGTTACAAGGGGTATGTGTTAGGACTACTATGTGGTTCATGCAATTCCAGTTCAGTTGTTTTTAGCCCGCTCCACCTAGGTAAGTCCATGTCAGATCATGCTCACGTTTTATTGGTTCAAACTGAGGAGGCTAAAGTCCATATTATCTTGATGATCATGTTACTCATAGGCTTACATCTGTTCCAATGATCTACCGCATTAAACATATATGTCGACAACATTCAGGAAGGAAACATTTTGTACTTTTTTAGACACATAACGACATCTATCAGTTTGGCTTTCAAATGATTACAGAAGAGCACCCAATTGGAAATCCTCTTTCATCCCATTTGGGGTAAGGCTGTCTAATGTCTCTATTCAGTAGAGGTCCCTCCGATTTAACTTTTTGCTGATGTTAACCCCTCTTGGTGGTCTATCAACCAATTCCATTATGATGAATTTCAGCTGTGATATGTTGTGTCCCATAGTAATAAAATGTTGTGCTACAGAAGACTTGCTGTTTCTTTTGAGGATATTACTTTTGTGCTCATTCTCACTTTGTTTAGCCTTATGTGTTGTCTGTCCCACATAGTAAATCCCACATGGGCAGCTAAGTCCAAAGATTAGTGAACTTGACTCACATGTGGCAAAATCCCTTGATTTGATCTTTTCTCCAAAGAATGGGTGTTTGACATAGTTACCCTACATAACATTGTTGAAGTTACTGCATTGAAGACACAGGAATGTGCCACTCCTCTTCTTCCCCAATGTGAGTTGAATATCTTTTGGTCTTCTTTCCACTTGTACCAATTGGTCACGCAGATTTCTGCCCCTTTTCAGGGCCATCAGGGATGGTTGTGGGAAGAGTTTGTGTAACACAGGATCTTGTTAGATCAGCGTCCAATTCTTCCTAATGAGTCTTGTAATTTGATTACTTTGACTAGAGAATTTTAATGTGTATAGGAAAGGTATTTTGCTCTCTTTTTTCTTAGTAATCAGAAGATCCACTCTCCTGAGAATAGCACTTCTGTCCTAGGCTGTTTTTATGACATATGTGGGATATCCTCTTTTCTTATAAAGATGGGTCATTTTCCCACACTCCACTCTTAGCGTATCCTCATCAGATACTATCCGCTTCAGTCATAAGAATTGGCTGTAGGGCAGATTATTCTTCAGATGTCAGAGATGTTGGCTTAGGTAGTGGAGGCAGTTGTTCATGTCAGTGGGTTTGTGAAATATGTTGGTTATTATTTCCCCATCTTTAAGTTCTAGCTCAACATCCAAAATAAGCAATTGTAATCTTGATGTGGTCATGTAGGCAATTAATGAAAGTCAAGAATTTGTTCGAGTCTCTGCTCCCTCTCCAATTCACAAAAATATAATGTATGTAACGCTTCCAGAGTAGCAATTTGAATGCCCAGTCTGGCTGATGTAATACATTTTCTTTTTCCAGATTTAACATAAAGAGATTCTCATAAGCTGGAGCCATGGACGACCCCATTGAAGTGCCCGATGCTTTCAGGAAAAATTGTGTTTCATATCTTAAATCATTATTGTGTAGTATGATTTTCATAAGTTCAAGGATAAATTCCTTGGGGGCCTGGCAATTCTCCTCTCTCAATAATGCCCGCTCTAATGCCTTGGTGCCCCTATGATGAGGTACTGAGGTGTAGAGGATCTGTACATCAAACAAAACCAAGGTGTTGTTGTCTGTCAGAAGACCAATCTCTTTCAGAATGGTGAGAAAATGGGCTGTGTCTCTGATGTATGTGATGGTTTTCTGCACTGTGGGCTATAAGACTTTATCTAAGTAGATAGCCAATGGGTCAAAAATGCTATCTGCCCCTGCTAGTATGGGTCGAAGGGGGTGATGTCTATTGTGTTTATGGATTTTTGGGAGACCGTAGAAGACCGGTGTGATTGGAAAATCTTTTGTTAGAAAGCTGTTTGTCTTGTCCATTATCCATCCTTTGTCACGTGCTGTCTCTAAGGTACCTTCAATGAGTGTCCTAATCATATTAGTCGAATCCTCGCCTATCCTGATATAGGTGTCTGTGTCATTCAGTAGGCTAATGCACTGGTTATTATAGAATTGAGTATCCATAATGACAATGGCCCCTCCTTTATCGGCTGGCTTTATTGTGAGTGTCCTATCGTCTGCAATATCTTTGATAAGTCTACCTTGGTGTTACCTGATATTATAATGTTTGATTTTCTGAACATTTATTTTCTTCAGGTCCCTCGTCATTTGATTTTCAAAAATGTTCAAAGACATGTTATTGATTTGAGGATCAAAAGTACTCTTTGGTTTAAGTTCTAGGTAGTCTGAGGACATCACAAGCTTTTTTTCTCTGGGGATTGCAGGTCAAAAAACACCTTCAATCACATTTTCCTCACAAGTCTATAGAGGTTAGTTCTTTCTTATTATAAGGTAGACCCTTGTGTGGGTACTAATGGAAATCCCAAATTCAACACCTCTATGTGGTTCTATGTCAACTGTTTTGAGGAGATATTAACCACTAGCTGTTGATTGTCTTTTTTTTTATAGTAGATTTCTTTATACCTCTTCTTGTTGTCTTATTTTTTCTAAAAAAGAGACCACAGGTATTGTACTGGAGGTACTTGCTGTTTGTGTGATATGTAGGCCTGAGTCGTGCCCCCTGTCTTAGTAATTTGACCTACAGCGGTTCTTGTTTCACTGTCCGTTCAGAATTTCCAAGACTATCTTCCCCACTAGGAGGTGTCTCAGTACTGATGTTGCAATTTTCTTGCCTGGGAGTCTTTGGTTGTGGTTTATTGGCTCGCAAAGGTCTGTTGTTCTGGGAGAATTCTTGCAATGTATAGATAATGGTACAACATCCTTTCATGGCCTGCCTGTTCATCCCCAGGCTTTTTAATGTGCACGTTCCATCAAATGTGCTCATCAACTTTTTAAGGAGGGGTGGGAAAGGGCAGATAAGGGTTTGGGCGGGTGGGCAATAGCAAAAAATAAGTGTGGGAGGGGGGTTCAGGGGGGACCCCCCAAAAATAATACAAAAACAACCAATGAGCACATTCGATGGAATGTGCACGTTAAAAAGCCTGGGGATGAACAGGCAGGCAATGAAATGACATGGAACCATAGAAAATATCCTGGGAATAATTCAATGTGTCTCTTCTAAGCTTACATATCTTACGTTGTTCCATCTCCTTTATATACCCTTTCAGCGATCAATTACGTCCTCTACAATCCCTTATGGTTCATTGTTACTTTTAAAACTAGCTAGCTTGTCTGTTAGTTCTTCTATTTCAATGTCCAGTTCTGATTTGGAAAGTTCTTCTATGGTCAACAGAATGAGATCCAATGAACACTTGTTCAAGATTTGCTGCCACCGTTTGACAAAATCTGGGTTGTCATTACCCAATGTAGGTCTACGATACACTCTTAACCCCCTTGGGATTCGTGTAGCCCAATAATACTGGGCAGACTTATCGCATGTAACTTCTGTGATATTTCCTTCCTTATCAATCTTTCTAGTTGGGTTATGATGTGTTCTGGGTTTGACGTGATGGTTACTGTTGATTCAATGTCCTTAATAAGTCCCAGAATTCTTTTAGCTTCTTCTTCACCAAATTCTAATGTAGTCACATGTTTATCTGTGATTATGTTTATTTTAGAGAAAGACATACCACTGTCTTTGATTAATCTGTTATGGGTAAAGTCATCAAATTACAAGACTAATCAAGAAGAATTGGAGGCTGAACCAACTAGATCGAACAAGATCCGTTGTTACACAAACTCATCCCACAACCACCCCTGATAGGCTAGAAAAGGGCAGAAATGTGTGCGACCAATTGGTACAAGCATAAAGAAGACCAAAAGATATTCAACTCATATTGGGGAAGAAGAGGAGTGGCACTTTCCCATGTCTTCAATGAAGTAACTGCAGTAATGTTATGAAGGGTAACTATGTAAAACACACATGCTCTGGAGCAAAAATCAAATTAAGGGATTTTGCCACGTGCGATTCATGTTCACTAATCTATGGATTTAGCTGCCCATGTGGGATTTACTATGTGGGACAGACAATATGTAAGGCAAAACAATGTGTGAATGAGCACACAAGTAACATCCGCAAGTCTCCTGTAACACAACATTTTATTACTATGAGACACAAATTATCACAGCTGAAATTCATAATACTAGAATTGGTCGGTAGACCACCAAGAAGGGGTACCATCGGCAAAAAATTAAATCATAGGGAGCTCTACTGGACAGAGAAATTAGCAGCCTTACCCCAAATGGGATGAATGAGGATTTCCATTTGGGTGCCCTTCTGTAATCATTTGAATGCCAAACTGATGTATGTCATTATGTGGCTAAAAGAGTAAAAAATGTTTCTTTCCTGGATGTTTTCAACATATATGTTTAATGTGGTAGATCATTGGAACAGATGTAAGCCTATGAGTAACATGATCATCAAGGTACTATTGATTTTAGCCTCCACAGTTTGAACCAATAAAATGTGAGCATGATCAGACAGGGACTTACTTAGGTCGAGAGGGCTAAAAACAGCTGAACTGGAATTGCATGAACCACATAGTAGTCCTAACACAAACGCCTTGTAACCTTTTGTAACCTTGAGGTATTATTTATTAGTGATCCCTATACATCTAGGCCATTACAAATTTAGTCAATGAATGACACATATACCGAGTTTACATAGATTACAGTCTACACTACATGTAGGTATTGATAGCCCAGTGATCCTACAATGTTGAGATCCACTCAATGGGGTGTATACATTCATTGACTCTTCACAGCAATAACACTCTGGTAATTAGCCACTTAACCCTCTATGGTTCCCAACATTTAATTAACAGCATTTTACAGATGTTTGGTTTAGGATTAGGTCATCTCTGAGCGCCCACGCTCGAGATGGCACATTGGGAAGAACTTCAAGTGAATGCACGTTACAAGGATTGTTTAGATTAGAGAACATATGTAAGCCTTCCCATTCACGAGATGTCATAGCAACACTACCGTCCCGGAGAACTGCACATAACGCTCGCAGACGCCCGTAAACACAAACGCACTCATGATTGCATTGTACATGCATCAGGTAATCTTTTTTCCTACAGCATGTTGCCAGATGATTGATGCACCTTTTGAAGACACTGAGGTTGTCAGGATGAACACAGTGTGACATATAATTACTGATTTACACTCATATTTACATTTCAGAAGGGGGTTTATGATCGAGGGTTAAGACCAGCAACCACAGACTGCCGGCAGTGAACCTTACACTGATAATAGCTGCAACATCTTGAACAAGGTACGAGTCTCGAGACAATCATGAGTTATTTAGTTAAAGGTGCCTTATAGAGATTTACATGGCAGACCCTTAACATGAGCACACTTATATTTAACACGGTAACTGTTCACCTTCTATGGGCTTTGCAAGAGTGGTGCGCTAGATGACCTTTGACACATGTTCTATCCTGGACCCACATGACAGACAAAAAAATCAGCATTAATAATATGATAAATAGAAAAGTGACACTAACATAATATAAATGTGTCTTTCAGAAATTATCACAATAGGAAGCATTTGGGTGATTGAATAGATTTGAATTGCTCCTGCTTTGATTGAACCAATGTATTTTGCTATGTCATAAGGGGTTGCATTTAAATGAGGGTTAGCTCTCCGCCCAGGAGTTATGATCAAATTGGACTGAAATGTGTCTTTCCCTTTTAATTTTATATATGGACATTTGCCATTACTGAAGTCTATATATTCAGGATTGCAGTGCAATTCTGAATTCAGAAACATCATTCAGGTTTCTGTAGCTTCAGACGTAACAGTGTTATTGAAATACGTGAATGTATTAATAATTCATGCAATTCTTTCATGTTAAAGTATCCTTTGTACGTGCATGTTATTGGGACTATTTTGCTGCAGTCACATCTCACCATGGACTTTGAATCAAGCAAACAGTTCAGACGTTAGAGCCAATCTTGTATTTCATTAGTCAACATTACTCTAATGTCCTAGGCTGCACCTTATATGTTTTGCTACAATTCTAAAATTCACTGAAAGTATGTGCTGAACACATATCCTAAGGACAGAAAAATGACAAACTTAGTGGCAAGACACATGTTTTACAAAATGGCTTAGGGCTCTGCCAGGTCAAGGTTCAAGGTTTTATGTGGACATCTGTTTCCGTAATTTGGCAAATAATGACTGACCAGATTTCTGAACTGTGAACTTGGTTTTCTCATAAAATATAGAAGTTTGCTAATTTGAGCTAATTTCAATTTGAAACTCACATTTAGCTCTATTTGCTTGGTATCTTAAAACATAGCCATTTATTCTGAGTATACAAAGCTTTGCCTATTCATCTCTGTTAATGGCTTATTCACCGTTAGTTATGTTATGGTGAAAGGGGCCCTTAGGGGTCCCTCGCGATATGGAAACAAGGCAATAACCATACACGAAAGGATGCGCCAGACACGAGGTTCAAATTCCCAATGCTAGGTTTATTGCAAGCAAAATAGTCCCAATTGGCCAACTGTGGTCTCACGCCCCGCGACGTGTATTCTCTAGACCTCAAAGGACGCAAGAGAGCGAATTACGTACATCAGTTACATTTATACAAAATGCATATCATACAATCAGCTATGTCATGTTTAACACCCCCCTTTTATTGGCAATCATGACACTTTCAATGTCTATTCTAGTAACAATGTGCAATTTAGAAAGTGCGGAGGCATCTTCTAGTTGTTGAAAAGAACACGGTGCTTCTGTTCTTGGAAGCAAGCTGCACATGGGGGAAGAGTCACATTCCAAACTTTGCTATCTATGAGGTGCTATTCGTGTCCTGGGAGCCGACACGCTCTAAAGGGTTTTGTGAAGGGGGGGCGTAAGAAGAGCATAATTCAAGCCTTTAGCTGCTTTATTCTAACATATTCTACCACAGTACGAGACTGGCTGGCAGCTGTGAAATGATTAAATGCCCTGTAGCTCTCCCTCAAGGCTACAGAGAGGGAGCGTGGGCATTCCTTTCTGGGCTGCTCATGAGGAGTTTCAACGAACTCCTCAGTCCCGTGGCCTTCCCCTTTCATATTCAGACAACAATGTTAACAGTTGAGCAGAGGAAGCAGAATTAGCAAGAATTGCAAGCTGCAAAGCAGTTTAGACAGAAAGCAATGAGCAATGGTTAACAAGCAAAATGGCGATTCTTGCTACGTTTAAAATGGCCGCTTGTTGGTCAAGCATAGCAGTCTGTATTTCTATAATTCTGTGCATAAGACGATTGGCCTTCGGCCATCAAGATACGTCTATCATCCAAATGAAGGGTATTAATTTTTCCAGATTGACAAACCCTCCTTTTGGCCGTATGCCAAACGTCTTATTCATTCATTGTATCCTCCTCTGATGAGGATAAGTCTGGGGTATCTATGTCTGAACCTTTTATGCTATCATAAGCATCATCTTCATCATTAATGTCTATAGCCATGAATTGTTTTACTGTTTTTGTTTCATCAGTGTCTCTGTTATTTCGGCCATGCATTTGTTTTCCTCTCGACACCATGTGCATACATCCCTTAGTACATCCCTCAGTTATCTCAGTGCAAACTATTGGTAGGCATTGTATGCAACAGCAACATGTTATGAATATACCAAGTACCACCACTAGTATCGAAATTAGCTTCCATCCCCAGGACCACAATAGTCCCCAAAACTAGGATCCTATCCCCCAACCCCCTTCTTCAGTAGAGAGTGTGGAACTTAGGACATGTAATTTCCGGATTGCTTTAAATATCGTAGGGGAGTAATCATCTATAAACACACAGCATGCAGTTTTTACGAGTTTGCAAACCCCCCCACGATCAACTTATATTATATCAAGAGCCATTCTGTTTTGTAATGCCATTAGCCGAATTCCTTTTTCTTCCAACATCATGTTGTATAAGATATCCGTTGTTGTATCTATTGTATTTTTTAGTATTCTGGACAGTTTCCTTATGTTATAGGAGTTTTCTATTTGGGCCAAGAATGGTATAAACGATTAGGCTACATCCATTGCTATCATTCCATCCTCGCTACTCCTTTGAGTTCTACCTTTTGTTCGTCTGGCTACTTCTGCTGTTTCCAAGAGGAACACTCCTGGAAACAGTAGAGCTAGGTAGCATGTACCTCCCCAGTTCCTTGGTAACCATGGATATGCTTTTTCCCAACATATAAAGTAAACAGAGTCCCCTACGTACACGGGTTCTATTTCGTGCTTTAAAACCACTGTGTTCAGGCAGCTGCTAAACGTTCCTACTTTATAGGAACCGTTTTTCTTTAAACATAGGGGAGCAGTTTTGGGGCTGCAATCCACTGTATAGGCAGGGGGCACAGCATCTTTATTCCATTCATCCCTTATTCGAAATGTCATTACTGATGTTTCTTCTGCTGGTGGGGTCGGTCTATTCTGCCTATGTAATCTATCTAGTCTTGTTGTCTTTCGTGTATCTTTCCTCATGGGATCTGGTGAAAACACGCTAGCTTTGTGGAATATGGAACAACCCACAGGTCTCATGATCACTTCCTCAAATTCATTCATATTGGTCTCATCTAGCTGACCCGTATTACTCTTGTTCCATTTCCCAAAGAACATTGCACTCAACGATACTTCACATGAATAAACCAATGATAACGGTTGTACATACCAGCCTATCCCTTTCCCACCGTGCTGTGGTAAATGGGCACAAACCCAGCAATCTTTTTTTTTTTAAAACCGCATGGGTCATGTTCATGATGAGCAACAATGTATTGTTGCCATATCCTTATCTATTTCTTTCTTCCATTGGGGACAAAGTACCAGTGATTACATGAACCGGGCTTTCAGTAGCTGCTTTTAGCAAAAGTGTTTCTAATGGGTGCGCGGACTCCAGGAACCATAGTGTAATAGCTATTATTGTTGGTACTACCATACTTAGAGAACACAGGACCAATGTCCAAATCAGTACCTTATTCCTTTTACCATGCTTTTTTCCTAAATTTACAGTCTCTAAAACTATCATCTTTTCAGCAGGGGTGCAGGAGGAGGCTGAAACCGGTCTTGATTTGTTCTTCATCATCCTTCTTCTTGCTGGCAAAGTTCGTCGCAAATGTCTCTCGTTCTTGATGCCAAAAGTTTAATGAAAATGTCACAGTTCAATTCTGCCAACCCTTTCACAGCCTAGATCACTTATCCCCTCCAAGCAAGATTAGTTGTTCTTTCTCCCACTGCTCAGACGATTTCTGAACAGTTCTTTATTGACAGAGTACTATGTGCGTCCAGCTTGTCCTGCTCTGGCTCCTGACACATGTACTTTATTATAAGCGCACCGAGGAGCCGTGAGTCTTGAATTGTCTGAGTTGCACAACTCTCACACTTCTCTCCTCTATGCCCCTGGTTCCTACTCTGTCCGTGAGTGGAACCAAAGGCAAAAGAAAAGCACCAAAGATCTGTGGACCACTTTGCCTGTCGAGGCCGCAAATTATACCGTTTCACTCCTGGTATTGTATGATCCATGAATAGTGTCATTGCACTTCCAGTATCAGGCTCAGTGTCAGCCTGTGGCACAATGATGGGTAGCGATGAGCGCCGTGGCAATGATGTAGTTTCTTTCTCTGGCCTTGGTGCGTTTGCAGAAGCTGGTGGGCGCCAAAGGGGTACACGCGTTGTTTCTGCTCGTGTTTGCAATGCAGAGTTTGTGTCGCTCGGCAGTGATGTTGTTTCTGCTGAGCAACGTTGGGGCACTTTTTGCCCTTTCCCCTTCCTGGCAGCCTCCTCAGGCTCTATTTCGAGTTTTACTTCTCGCTTAGGCTTTGTTTCAATTTTCACTTCTCGCTCAGGCTGATGCTGTGGCAGTGGACTGGCAACAGTTTCTTTCGTTTCCGAGACCGTTTCCTTTCTCTGGTCGTCGGACGTTGTCAGCAGTCCTGGGAATCTTTTGGCATGTGTCGCATGGATCCATGCCTTGCGACCGTCCAATCGAATGGCCGTCTGTGTCGCCAAAAGTACTTGGTAGGGGCCGCGCCACCTGGGTGCTAATGACGTCTTCCGTTGAAAGTTTTTAATCAGGACCCAGCTTCCAGGCTCCAGCGCGTGCCCCGGTCCGGTGTATCACACTGGTAACGCCTCCTGCACCTGCTGATGAATCAAACGCAACTTCTGCATTAAAAGGCCACAGTATGTGCTTAACACAGGATGCTCGACCTCACATAATCTTTTGGGCTGCGGTGCGCACCATACATTTGCCGGTCTCCCCATTATAATTTCATAGGGGTAGAGCCCAGTTTTAGCCTGCACAGACGTGCGCATGCACAATAGCGCTATGGGTAATGCATCCACCCAACTCAACTTGCTCCCAGCACAGATTTTAGCTATCTTTGACTTTAAGATACCGTTATGTCTCTCAACAAGTCCGGCGGAACTCGGATTTCTGGAGCTGTGGAATCGCTTGTCAATCTGCAGACCTGCACAGATCTGTAGTACTACTGCGCCCACAAAGTGTGGGCCATTATCTGACCACAGGACACGGGGCAGCCCGAACCGGGAGAAATACTCCTTCAACATTACTTTTGCCATTGACATGGCAGTGCACTGTTTTAAAGGATATGCCTCCACCCACTTGCTAAATGCACAAATCACCACTAACACATATTTGTAGTTCTGGCACCTTTCCATTTCTATGAAATCAAAATGGATCACTTTGAAAGGCATAGAGGGTGGGCCAAAACTACCTACTGGAGTCACGGTTCCTTTCCCTACATTGTGTTGCAGGCACGTAATACAATTCTGCACTAGCCTTTCTGCATTCTTTTTTATGTGCTAATTTTTCCATACTGTGGATAAATGCTGTACCATCTTCTTCGGGCAAATGTGGCTAGGGCTATGCGCCATTGTAACCATTGCGGTTACGTAACAATTTGGCAACATCCAGTTCTTGGTCTCTTTGTCCACCCAACATCCTTCCAAATCTAACTCAGCAGAGCCCTCAGCCCACCCCTGAATCCCTTCGGTCGTGGCCTCAGCCTGCATTTCTTTGACTGTGGCAACTCCATTCTCTATCATACCAGGTACTTCCTCAGTCTGTACTGTCATCATTTTATTTCCCAAATCAGTGGCCGTTTGTTTCGCAATCCTGTCTGCAAATGCGTTTCCCTCTCCCACTTTACATGTTACTTTTTTATGCGCCTCGCATTTTACTACTGCTAGGCACTTTGGAAACGTGAGTGCAGACAACAATCGTACAATCAAAGGCCCATGCTGAATCCTGGCCCCATGTGATGTCAAGAAACCCCTCTCAGCCCAGAGTCAACCAAAGTTGTGAACCACCCCGAATGCGTACTGACTGTCAGTATATATGTTTACATTCAAATTTTCAGAGAGTTCACAGGCTCGGGTCAGTGCTATTATTTCTGCGGCTTGTGCCGAATTGTAGGGGATTCTTCTGCTTTCTACAACACTCTCTAGGGTAGTAATTGCATATGCGGCAGTTGATGTGCCATCAGGTAATTTAAAACAAGAGCCGTCACAAAACAACTCCCCATCCGGCTCTTTCTGTGGGGTGTCGCTCAAATCAACTCTTCCCTTTGTCTCTTCTTCAGTGACCATTAAACAATTATGGGGTGGTGATTCGTTGTCACCAATTTCTGCTATGGGCAGTGGCATTAATTCTACAGGATTCCATGCGCTACACCTCATAATTTGGATGTGGGGTGCAAACAAGATGAGCTCATATCTTGTTAGTCTAGCAGAGGTGAGGTGTTGCGTTTGTGTTCTGTTTAATAGAACGTCTATGGCATGTGGCACCATCAGAATTAAAGTATGCCCCAATACCATTCCTTCCATTTGTTTCACTGACGCAGCAGCCGCTGCAACAGATCGCAAACATCATGGTAGTGCGCGCGCCACAGGGTCCAGCGCGGAAGAATAATAGCTGCACGGCCTATTTCTTCCACCTTGTTCCTATGTCAAAACCGCCAATGCACATCCTTCACTCTCGCTCACAAATAGTCTAAATATTTTCTTGTAGTTTGGTGTGCCTAAAACTGGTGCGGAACATAATGCAACTTTAAATTGTTCAAACGCTTTCTGACATTCCTCATCCCACTGTAAAGGCATCACTGCATCCTTTTTAGTTAATTTTATCATCGGCTTCACAATCAACGCAAAATTACTGATCCACTGCCGACAATAAGAGGCCATGCCTATTACAGCTCTCACTCCTTTTTGAGTTTTTGGAATAGGCATACTAGAAATACTTTCTATGCGTTCTGGTGTTAATCTTCTCCCTTCTTTCGAAAGTAGGTAACCCAAGAAGACACCTCCTTTTGATTATACTGGAATTTCTTCAAACTTGCCTTGTGACCATGGGTTGCTAGGTGTGTCAATAGTAATATAGTACTTTCTTTGCAGATCTCTTTTGTGTCAGCAGCTAGTAACAAGTCATCTATGTACTGCAAGAGTGCGCAACCTGTTGGTAGTTCTAGCATATCTAGCTGTTCCTTTAGTGCCCTGCTGTAAATGCTCGGGCTTTCTGTGTATCCTTGTGGAATGCGTGTGAATGTGAATGATCGACCTCCTAGAGTGAACGCGAACAGATATCTACTGCTTTTATCCACTGGAATGCTAAAGAACGCGTTCTTCAAATCAACTACACTAAAGTATTCTGCAGTGGCCGGTATCATTGTCAGTATTGTTGTGACATCTGGGACCAAAGGGAATTGTGTGTCTACCACTTTGTTCAATGCGCGCAGATCAATTATGAAACGATATGGTACTTCATTGCCTCCTTTCTTGTAAACTGGAAGAATCGGGCTGTTGCACGTGCTACCTGAAATTTCTTCAACCACCCCCAATCTCACCAGGTCAGTAACAATATTCTTTAATCCCTTCTCACCTTCAACAGAAATTTTATACTGGGGAATTCATGGTAATGTAACACCTTCTTTCAAAGTTATTTTTGCTGGCTCTATTTTCAAGCATCCTACAACGTTATCATGCATTGCCCACAGTCAGGTTGGTACTCTACTTAGCTCTTCTGGTAACGCTTTTGACATAAATTCCGTCACCGATGCATCGTGAGGCCAAATCGTGAGGAACACCCCATCTGCCGTACAATGTATAACTGCCCCCAATTTTCTCAACAAGTTTAATCCTAGCAAGTTCTCCCCACAATTTTCTGTCAGAAGAAATAGACACTGTTCCGTAAATGGTCCTATTGTAATTGGGACAGCTTCGGACACGGGGTTAATTACTGGTGTACCTGCGAACTCTACAGAAACACTCTTTTGCCCCGACAGTGGGATCTCCGGAACCAAGCGGTGGTCTATCGAACACTTTTATGCCCCTGTATCTACAAGGAAACGGTGGTCCTTATTCCCGACTCTCATTTCTACGTAGGGTCCTCTCTAATTCACGGGAATAGACATTGGTTACGACCCCTGCCGTGGGCTGTCCTATTGCGAAAATAACACATCGTCCGATGTGTAGTCACCGCTGCTGCTATAATACGTGTTTGGCTGTGTATCAAAAATATTCCCATTCCCCCCTCGGTGTCCTCCACTCTGATCATTTCTCTGTTGGCCCTGCCCGCCCTGATTTTGGTTCGGAACACTTTGGTTCAATGCCTGGTTCTGTTGAGCTTGGTTTTGACCATAGGATTGGTTTTGATTACCTCCATTGGTATATCCCTGCTGCTGCTGCATGCTATTTCTGCTTGGGCCATTTGACCCCTGATGTCCTCTATGAGGCCTTCTCTGGCCAAACCCACCTCTATTCTGTAGGTGCGGGCATTGCGCTCGCCAGTGTCCTTCCTCTTTACAGTATGCACATTGATTTAATCCCAGTGACACCCCGTGCATATTATTCAAATTTCCCCTGCCTTGTGCATTTCCTCTACCTCTATTGTATCCAATTACCTGCTGCAGTAACACTCCTACTATCGTTCGCATTGCTTCTTTTCTCATCTCCAATGGGTGCCCATTACATATCTCACTTCCTTCCTTCACTGACGTTCTTTTGTTCGACATCCATCGCATTGTTTCCCCCACCCATGCCTGCAATCTTTGTTTATCACCTATTTGTCCCGGTGCCGGCAAATGCTTTGCACCACCTGGAAAAACTGTCGGCCACGATTTCTGCATATACAACTTCGATGCCTCCTTCCTACCTTTCTTAATACACTCCTGACTATATTCAGGTGTAGCAAACATTTCAGCATATCTATCTTCCATTTCATTTTTCAGTTCAATGAGTTTGTACACATGCTCTCTTACATCCTCATCTCTTTGCTCACTGCGTGCTAACTTATTCAAATCTAACAATCGTTGTGGTGGTAAATTCCCAAGTAACTTTTTCCATTCTCCCACCAAAAATGTCCCCATGTATTCCAACACTACCTGTCTCTCGTTGCTTCTTCGGTACCCATATAATGAGGCCAATGCTGCCGTCCCATCATTTCCTTCTATGTACTTTTCTGCCTCTTGCTGTAATTCAACCTTTCTTTCTTTGCTGATCGCGCTGCAAGTTACCCGTCCAAATCCTGTTCCTTCAGCTCTGCCTCTCGCCTCCCCGGTCTCAATTTCGACTTCGGGAGGGGCGGATGGTGCTAAATCTGTCTCTGGAGCGGGAGGTGCGGATGGGACAAGTGACACAGGTGGCATCTGTGAAGGGCCTTGCTGGGTGCTGGGAAATTGCGCGTCTGCAGTCTGCGCTTGTGGGAGGGCTCGAGCTGTGGGTGGGGCGTGGGTTAATGCTTGCGTGAGGGGAAGTGTTTGGGCTGCGGGAGGGGGTATGAGAGCTACTGGTTGGGCCTGCGCAGTCACTACTGGCGTGTTTGGTTTTGATCCTGGTTTTGGGCCTCGACCCGTATGGGTTAACAAACGTTCCATTAATTTGTCTGCTATGTGTAGTTCCTGCTGCGGGTATATTCCTTCTATGTTCATTTGCTCACGTCTCCCTTCCCGACTTGCAGTCCACTCCTCCTCCTCCATTTCTTCTGCTACCTCAAGCTTTGATTTGTGCCTACGCGCATGCTTCTCTCTACTCCTAAGTCGGAGCATTGCTTCGCTCCTCCAATCTTTGATAGTCGCAAAAGCTGCGGGTCGCGCTTTTTCCCTTATCAACACCCTTTCTAAGTTATCTATCCTCGCAATCTCAAAGCTACCATTAATCGGCCACTGATGGTCCTGTTGCTTTCTAGTTTGCCTATGCCAAATTTCACAAAATATCGCACCCACACCATATTTTGCGTACATGTCATTAGCCAGCGTTCCCCCAGGCGGTGCACTTTGGCCATTTTCCAAGGACTGTCTACCGCAGCGGAAAAGTCCCGCTAAAGTGGACAGTACTCCAGGCATGTTTTTAACCTTCCCCTTGGTTAACCAACCTTACTCTGGATGTTTGAATTTGCAAAATCAACACTCTACCAATAATCAGGGTTATGTTTGAATCGGGGAATGACTCACCTGATAAAACAAGTCACCTGTGTCCTGACGCAACCCCTCCCAACGTCGTGTCTGCGCTTCTCTGGCTTCTGCCTCGTTTCGGGAACCTCGCCTCCTTTGCCCTCTGGCCCGGTACGTCGATCAGGGATCAGATGTGTGCAGATCTGCAAAGGAATCTCTCCTCACTTCTACAGGGTGCCCCGTACACCTCTTGATCCCGGCTCGATCGTCCCGTCCTCGCCGTTCTTCCGCCTCTACTCCGTTACAACGTCTACAAAGGGGCAAGTGGGGGAGGGTCCCTATTCGAGCGCCATCTTGAATGGGGCCCTCAGGGGTCCCTCGCGATATGGAAACAAGGCAATAACCATACACGAAAGGATGCGCCAGACACGAGGTTCAAATTCCCAATGCTAGGGTTTATTGCAAGCAAAATAGTCCCAATTGGCCAACTGTGGTCTCACGCCCCGCGGCGTGTATTCTCTAGACCTCGAGGGACTCAAGAGAGCGAATTACGTACATCAGTTACATATATACAAAATGCATATCATACAATCAGCTATGTCATGTTTAACACCCCCCTTTTATTGAGTTTCTTTGAACTCGGTATGTTGATGATGGACATTTCCGACGAGTATGACAATTATGACACTTTCGATGTCTATTCTAGTAACAATGTGCAATTTAGAAAGTGCCGAGGCATCTTCTAGTTGTTGAACAGAACACGGTGCTGCTGTTCTTGGAAGCAAGCTGCACACGGGGGAAGAGTCACATTCCAAGCTTTGCTATCTATGAGGTGCTATTCGTGTCCTGGGAGCCGACACGCTCTAAAGGGTTTTGTGAAGGGGGGCTGTAAGAAGAGCATAATTCAAGCTTTTAGCTGCTTTATTCTAAGATATTCTACCACAGTACGAGACTGGCTGGCAGCTGTGAAATGATTAAATGCCCTGCAGCTCTCCCTCAAGGCTACAGAGAGGGAGCGTGGGCATTCCTTTCTGGGCTGCTCATGGGGAGTTTCAACGAACTCCTCAGTCCCGCGGCCTTGGCCTTTCATATTCAAACAACAATGTTAACAGTTGAGCAGAGTAAGCAGAATTTGCAAGAATTGCAAGCTGCAAAGCAGTTTAGACAGAAAGCAATGAGCAATGGTTAACAAGCAAAATGGCGATTCTTGCTACGTTTAAAATGGACGCTTGTTGGTCAAGCATAGCAGTCTGTATTTCTATAATTCTGTGCATAAGACGGTTGGCCTTCGGCCATCAAGATACGTCTATCATCCAAATAAAGGGTATTCATTTTTCCAGATTGACAATGGTAGTTGGCTTTTATACTGCACACATCATCACCATTGTGTTCTTAAAGCACCAAAACCTCGTCTATTTGTGCAAGCTGTGACCCCACACAAGGTATAAACCAGACTGTGTTTGTTGAGTGAAAAGGAAATGGTGAATGGGTTTGCAGGAAATGCCAAAGTGGGAAAAAGTAAGAGAACATAACAAGCAAACATAGGTCACAACAAAAAGGGAGAGTAACATAGAGTTGATTCATAGTGATTTCTGAACAAAATAGATCATGAAAAGAATCAGGAATTGTCCACATTGGACAATTACCTTATCTTTTCATTTAGACATTTAATGTTAATGTGTTGTTGGTATTATTTAAAATTGAGTTATGAATGTATGATGGCTTTGAGATGTGCTCAGGTTTTCTTGTGAATTGTGGGGGCTGAAAAACATTGCATAGGACTGAGTGCCCTTGTGATGAGTGCCCAAGAGTCCTAGTAATGCTGAACCCACCGACAGAGGTGTCAGAGCCAAGAATTGGCTATGTGCTCAACAAAAATTGGGGTAAACAAAATGACAATATGTGAAATAATCTTCAAAACCTGAGACATACCAGGATCATTTCAGTGGAGGGGAGAGAGTGATTGTAACAGTTATTTGAAAATGGGCTGACTTTTGTCCTTTGCTATAGAGCACACAGTGCTTTGCATTGCAGTGTTCTGGCTGGATGCAGTTGTTGATTACCCGAGAAAGACCTGTTGACCATGCTCAGTGACAGGTGATAATACGATATGCAGTATGCTATGCTAATAGTATACCAATGCATTGACATTGTCATTAAAACATCAGTTTAAACATACTATAGTTCTGTAGCATGCCTTGGCTTAAGAAGGCAACAGGCTAGACTACCATAAACCAACAAGTGACAGTACTGCATAGCTTCACTGGCGTAACAGGGCCCCTGCAGACCCAGCGGTGCGGGGGCCCCGCACATGTCCTAATCCTAAGCCCCTCAGACTAAAACAATGAATAAAAAGAAAAAAAACAGAACAAAGAAATAGTTTCTCTTTATAGGAAATCTGCCTTCATAGCACCTTTATTTCTGTTACAGCGTAACAGAAATAATTTGTTTATGAAGGCAGAGTGACTAGAAAAAGATATTATATCTTTATCAAGTCTGTGTACTCCCCCACCTCATGACATGGAAGCCTACAGGCTGGAGGCCTCCATGTCGTGGGGTGGGGGAAGCCCTATGACTTTAAAATAAATAGTTTCTGTTTGTAGTCACTCTGCCTTCATAAAGACATTATTTGTGTTCTAGTTTGGTCCTTTAATGGAAATAATTTCTTTATGAGGTTAGAGTTACTTCAAAAAGAAACAATTTATTTTTTAAGTTATGGGGCTCCCCTCCACCCCATGAAACGGAGGCCTCCAGATCCTCTGCAGATGACAGGACCAAGCATTCCTGGCTGCTGAAGGGAGCTGAAGGTCTCATTCCCTGGACCAATGGATTAAAGGTAAGAAAATGTATTTTCTTTAAATGTGTGTGCACACATGTAAGTGTGTGTTTGTGTGTATATGATGTCATTTGCAATAATGAGTGAGTGTATGATGCAGCCTGGGTATGCCTGTGTAAGTGTATGGTGAAAAAGTGCACACTTAAATGTATGGGTGGCTGCCTCAGTGTGCCTGTATGGTGAAAGGGTGCACACTTCAATGTATGGGTGGCTGCCTGGGTGTGCTTGTATGCTGAAAGGGTGCACACTTAAATGTGTGGGTGGGTGTGCGTGTGTGTATGTTTATGGTGAATGGTGAATGGTGTGTCTGCTTGTGTTGAAGGGCTCAACAAAACCAACATTTCGGGGGCTACCTCATCAAATGTTGGGAGAGGCACTAACTTCATGGGCAGTGGGGGAGGGGCGAACTTCTTATACAAGGCCAAAACACATGTCTGGGGTTGCTGTTGATACTCTTGTTCAGAAGAGAATTGCCAGGCATTTCAGTGCTGGACTGCCCTTGGGCAGGACAAAGACTGATATGTAGTGGAAATGTCTCTTCTGTGAAAGGATGGTGAGCTAAAGACTCTGGTTGGGAATTTAACCTGGGATACAGGCCGGTAGTAGAGAAACTCCCAGAACCCCCCATGTTTTTGCATATTAAGTAGCTTTGGGTTTTCACCCTAAATTACTAGGGTAAATCAAAAATGTGGAACCCTTGCTCACTGTTTTTAGAGAGGCACAGCTCCACCACACTAACGAGGCCCAACCATGCTGAAACATTGCACGGGTTTGCTGTTGGTACTCTTGTTCAGAAGAGAATTGCCAGGCATTTTGGTGCTGGCCTACCCTTGGGCAGGACAAAGACTGATATGTTGTTGACATTTCTCTTCTGTGAAAGGATGGTGAGCTAAAGACTCTGGTGGAGACTCTAACCCAGGATGTAGGCCGGTAGTAGAGAAACTCCCAGAACCCCTCTTGCTTTTACATATTAAGTAGCTTTGGGTTTTCACCCTAAGTTACTATGGTAAATCAAAAATGTGGAACCCTTGCTCACTGTTTTTAGAGAGGCACAGCTCCACCTCACTAACGAGGCCCAACCATGCCGAAACATTGCACAAGTTTGCTGTTGGTCCTCTTGTTCAGAAGAGAATTGCCAGGCATTTTGGTGCTGGCCTGCCCTTGGCAGGACAAAGACTGATATGTAGTTGACATTTCTCTTCTGTGAAAGGATGGTGAGCTAAAGACTCTGGTGGACACTCTAACCCGGGATATAGGCCGGTAGTAGAGAAACTCCCAGAACCCCTCTTGTTTTTGCATATTAAGTAGCTTTAGGTTTTCACCCAAATTTACTAGGGTAAATAAAAAACGTGGAACCATTGCTCACTGTTCTTAGAGAGGCACAGCTCCACCTCACTGACGAGGTCCGACCAGGCCAAAACACTTATCTGGTGTTGCTGTTGGTACTCTTGTTCAGAAGAGAATTGCCAGGATTTTCAGTGCTGGACTGCCCTTCGGCAGGACAAAGACAGATATGTAGTGGAAATTTCTCTTCTGTGAAAGGATGGTGAGCTAAAGACTCTGGTTGAGACTCTAACCCGGGATATAGGCCGGTAGTAGAGAAACTCCCAGAACACCCTTGTTTTTTACTTCAAAAAGAAACCATTTATTTTTTAAGTAATGGGGCTCCCTTCCACCCCAAGAAACGGAGGCCTCCTGATCCTCTGCAGATGACGGGACCAAGCCTTCCTGGCTGCTGCAGGGAGCTGAAGTTCTTGTTCCCTGGACCAATGGATAAAAGGTAAGAAAATTTATTTTCTTTAAATGTGTGTGCGCGCATATAAGTGTGTGTGTGTGTGTGTATATATATGATGCTGCACTTATTTATTTACTTAGTGCTGACTGCATTTTTACAGCATAGGCATTGCTTACATTCCTAAAAAGAGCATTGTACTTTAGGAAACATTTGCTCAGGCTCCAGGAGGACGAATGCAAACTATGAACCATCTTTACAATGGATATACCTCGCATATTGACTTTTATTGTGCCCCTGTTTAAATTGGATCCCACGATGTAATGAATGTGAACTTGCTATTGTTCCATTTATCTGTATGTCTCATTTTAACCCCAAGCACTAGTTTTTAGGAATTGTGAATTTTTTATGGATTGTATGTACTTGTGTATTAATTGATCGTTTGCTGAATTTTTAAAAAAATTTGAATAAACATGTCTGACTGACTGACTGTATATATGATGTAATGTATAATAATGAGTGAGTGCATGATGCGGCCTAGGTATGCCTGTGTGAGTGTATGGTGAAAAGGTGCACACTTAAATGTATGGGTGGCTGCCTGGGGTTGCCTGTATGGTGAAAGGGTGCACACTTAAATGTATGGGTGACTGGGTGTGTCTGCGTGTATGTGTATGGTGAACGGTGTGTGTGCTTGTATTGAGCAGCTCAACAAAACCAACATTTCAGGGGGCTAACCCTTCAAATGTTGGGAGAGGCGCTAACTTCACGGGCAGTGGTGGAGGGGCAAACCGGTTTGTGTGGGGGCATCTAACTTCTTTACACATTCTAATGGGACTATTTTAGTGCAGCTTCAATGTTACAAGCAGTTAACTCTCTCCTTTAAGTCTGAAAGCACCCATTCATGGACTGCTGTGAGAATGAGCGGTCTCCTGTCCCCTCTCTACCCTTCCAATCACTCCCCTGGCATGCAAGTACTAAACGCACATCACGATTTCAACTGCCTAAAACCTAACAGTGAAATTCTTTACGTTATTAGTTGCAGGCACTGTTTAATATCCCTGTCCTGTTCTGTCTGGCAACGGCTTTGTAGGTCAACCATGTCGAATCAACATAGCCCAAAATTTCAGAAAGTGGGGGAGAGGACTGAAGCCCAGTCAAATCAATGGTGTTGTGCACTGCTTGTGTTTATTGCCTTGATTACTTATAGGTAATCTTCATTACTCGTAGCCCAATTCTTCCTCATCCAAGTACTGGTGTATGTTGCACAATGCCTCATACACAAGCACTGGGATGAGGTAGCGGAGCATGGAGATAATGCCTGGCTTAGTTACCTGTAATATTCATTACTTCTAGCCCCACTCTTCCTTTTCCTAGTGCATACCTAGGAGGCAAGGTGCCACATAGAACAACACTGGGACAAGGAAGAGGGACATGGAGGTAATTGTGGGCCAAAGTGCTGATTTTGGGGGTTGGGTAAGGGGGTTGGAGGGAGAGGAGATGTGTGGGGGGCATAGATTGTGTTATAAATCATAATGGTAATCCATCTCTAGGCTAAGCAGGCATGATATGTGGTATTAGTGGAGCCAGTCTAGTATATTCTTAGTTTGGCTTGACTTTTTTTAACTGGGCATCTCTGATAAAGCAGTCCTGCTAAGTATAATTACCTAGCGGGACTGGCATTTGGGTGCTGCTAGTCTAGCCATTTTACTGTGGCATTGTATATTTTTCGGGGCATCTGTGATAAAACAACCATGATAATGGTTATTGCTTCGACTGGCATTTTGGTGCAGCAAGACTAAGGGCCTCATTACACGGTACCGTAATTAGCTCGCTGGTCCCTTTGCGGGTTGGTTTTTACCGCCTGCAAAAAGCAGGCGTTAAATTCCCCAACCCGCAAAGGGACCTCGTAGTGAGGCGGTAAGGATTTACCGGTACCAGTAAAATACCGGTACCGGTAAACCCTTACCGCCATCCGTGTAATGAGGCCCTAAGTATGTCTAATTTTGGCCTGGCATGCTTTACTGTGATATGTTATTATGTGTGTAGACTGGGTCTATAATGTGCCGCCAGTTGGACATGTTTCATTGTGGCATTGCATTTTTAATAGCAAAGCATTAAATTAATTAATGTTCCTGTGCACTGTTGGTGACTTGCATGTATTGGATTTTTGGACTGATGTTACCCTACAAAACAATTGCAAACACTCTGGCTTTTTAGCCAATTTGTCTCAGAAAGTATGCTGTTTAATGCATTAAAACACACATATATGTGCTTCTCCTAGTACAGTGTGTGGAGTTCCCCTGAAGTAGCACGTTTGTGCGTATTGCACAAGCGTGGTAATCTAGACCGGCCCAGAGTGTGGTGTGACCCATGGTTTGTTGCCAAGCTAGGGTGGGGCGACACATTTTGTGTTATGCTACTGCATAGCTTTGTATATGGTAGAGTAGCATAGTATTTATCATCATTACATAAGCATAACCTTAATCTTTTCTGCCAGGTGGGGGCAGGACTGTGTACCACCGTATATGGCAGTATAAAACAGCACAGGCAGCATCTTCAAATACCACCATGTTACACTATTGTATTTGAAAGGATGAGATTGAAAAAGAATCAGACAGTACATAACAGAATATCATAATATTGTAAATAGGGGAAGATGATGAGCAGCCTGAGGTAGGAGGAATTGCAACCTATAAACAGTTGAATGGCATCCTGCTCAAATACTCTGGTTTTCAGACATCACTCTTCTATGAGTGAAACGGCATGTGTAGTGCTACACATTCACAGTATGGCTAGCATAGTTGATGAAGGATAAATGTCCTAAAATCTTGTCATTCCAGCAGACAGATATGCATGTTTTAAAGGATTACTGATGTACAACACTGATGTACAACAAGGCGGGCACTTTGCATTGCATGTTTTAAGAGTTGAGCCCTGGATAACCATATGTCAGGTTTATTAAAAGAGGTGCCCATCTCCAGAAAGAACATGGCATGATAACATGTTCTGTGGTTCTTTTCCCACTATGAGAGTCCACAGCCATCACATGTCCGGTTTAATTACATTTCAACTAAGTTCCTCATTCTGTGGTTCCATGTAAATGTGAAAAAATGCTATGTGTAATACTTAACTTTAATGACAATTTAATAAGCTGTAGGTCTTACCAATAACTTTAATTCAATCTATATAACTTATTACATACATTCTGTACAGTTGTTCAGTCAGTGCAATTGCTGTCATATCTGACATTAAGTTACATTATATAGAGATAGAAGGTCATTCAAAATGCACTTTTTTAATGAACACATTACATTTTGTGAAGCATTTCTTACAGTGGCTCATGGAGCACATGTAAAGACAGGACTTTGATCTCCTCAACCCCAACCTCTTGGATTTTTGTTTCTCACGCTTCCATCTTCTACCTCACCCCACTGCCAGACCCTCTATTTGTAGACATTGTGGTATTTTCACTCCCATGTCATTGGCATGGTTCTTTATTAAGCAATAGGAAACCTGCAGAGCTGGTGAATAGGAAATATAATGCTTCCATTATTCACAGACTTTTAAGGGTGGAAAGAGAAGTGCATGTGTGACACAAGGGTAAGAGTGCCAAACGTGGTTCATTTGGTGGTCCAGTGAACTTGGGTGAACATTTGGTGTATGGTAATAGGGTTGATGTTTTCATGTTTTCTTCATCTTGCCCCTCGGGAGAAACCCTGCATATCTAATGCTGAATATTTCATTAAGAGTGCATCAACAAAATATACAAGATCATAGACCCAGAAAGGGCTAGCCTATGTTTGAATAGTTTGAATTGGTTGGATATTTTCCATTCTCAATATTAAGAGATCATTTATTATTTAAACCTTGTGTATCTTGATGATGCACTGACCTCACCATGCTGACGTCTTCAAAAATGATCACAACCCCATCCGCTTAGTTTGCCATTCCCCTTTGTCTACTCACCATTCGTTTGTTAACCGACTCGAGGCTTTCGGTATCGTCTCCTCCTCCAACCAACCACTTTGGCTTCCGTCCACAGATCGCCCGTGGAAACTGGACAGGGATTTTGTCAAAAGGAGACCTGCTCACTGTCTCGGTATTTTCTTGTAAGTTTTCTATCTGCTGCTCTCCACAGGAAACCCTGTAATCTTACGGCTTAATGATGGAGGATGCCTGATTGTCCGAAACTCTGGAAAGCTAGTCGATGGGTCTAAAACCATCTGACACTGCTACCACATGAACATAAGGCCCTTTAGGTAGCATGTATGCAGTGGATGGGAGGCAGTGTAGCTATTACACCAAATATCAGGAAGATGGCAAAGGTTGCTGTTTTATTAACAACTATCTAAAACAGGGAGTTACAACGGACATCAACGGACGTTCACACGAGTCTCTCATCAACTCACTCAATGCATTTAATAAAAAACATAAATTTTATACTAAAAGCTTGTCATAGGCTACGTCATACTATGTGGCAAAAAAAGAAAAACCCATGAGGGGTTGTGATAGGATCAAGGGGAACATCTATGTATACTTTCTATAAGGGGTTGGGTTGTGATTGGATCTATTCTGTTAGGTGGACAACTTATGCCCACCTCTAGTGCAAGTCATCTTCAACTTTTATTAAGTACATGGCCCTCATTAGGACTCCGGCGCTAAACCATGGTGCTATTAGCACCATGGTCCATGTCGGAGTCCGCCATGGAGAAAGGGGGAATTATCACCCCATTCCAAGGTTGGCGGCGGTAATTCCCGCTTTCTCCATGGTCCTTGCCCATTCTCATTTTTGCCTCATAGGGCTCAATGGGAATGGGGAAGGCGGCAATTACGGTACTGCAAATTGCGGTACCGTAATTGCCATCAAGGATCATTGTAGTAAGGCGTTAAGGGGTTAACGGCGCCGCAGCCTTTTACGGTGACATAAAATAATCTCCCACTTGGAGAAATTCAAACCCTCAGTCGCCTGTATCCAAGAAACCCAGTTATCCATGCTTGAATCTTTGAAACTGAAAACCTTTTGAGTCTGGGTTGTTACTGTGAAACCAGATGATGAATAAAAATAGTGTAACAACAATACTTGTCAACAAGAATCTGCCTCATACAAGTATTCATAAAGATTCTAACAATAAAGGAAGGTGGATCTGGATTAAATTACAAATAGGCTCAGATGTTATCTCCATTATGAACATTTATGGGCCAACTAATCCTGATCCAGAGCTTTGGGGTGAGACCAAGCCTGATTCGCAAATGGACTTTCCCCTTTTCTAATGGCTTGGCATGTGAAGAGAAGTGGTCTGGAGGGTTGCTCAGACCAATGCCAGAGGTTAAGATTAATTCTAAACCTTCCAGCCATCACCTATTTTGTCTTGCTATAGTCACCCCGAGTGGGACGGTATGGCCAGACGTGGGTCCCATGCCTACTGGGCCTAGAGACCCAACCTACTCATCACTGATGAGGCCCAACAAGGCCAAAACATGTTTGGTGATGCTTGTGGTCTTGTGCAGAAGTGATGTGACTTAGAAGTTCAGGCTGAACTGTCCCTTTTTGAGGTGGGACCAAGCCTGATTTGCATCTGAACTTCCCCCTTTTGTAATGCCTTGGCATGTGAAGAACAATGGACTGGAGAATTGCCCAGAGCAATGTCAGAGGTTAACATTCATTCTAAACCTTCCAGCCATCACCTCTTCTGTATTGCCAGAGTATTGGGATGCCATCAGACAGGCTATTTTGCCATCTAATCTCACTAATCTCATTATATGTGGTGATTTTAATAACGCTATTGAACCCTTCATGGATATAGATAAAAATGTGCCTTTAAAGTTTTTAGTTCTCATAAATTGTTTACACATTGTTTATTGGAATTTGGGCTTGTACATACTTGATGGTTGTCTCATCCTACTGCCTTTGATTTGACATTCCAATCCCAGCCCCATGACAAGTTTTCATGCTTAGATTATATTTGTGTAGCCAGAAACCTATCCGGGGCTATAACTGACTCAAAAATTGCAAATATTATCATATCTGATCATGCCCTTGTAATAACTACTTTTGATCTTAAGGATGTAAAAACATATCCTAATAGATGGATATTTAAAAGCTTCCTAATAGAGGATAAGCAGTTGGCCACTTCCACTGTTAATAATTGGAAAGCTTTTAAAACAGCGGTAAGAGCCATGCCATTGCTTACATGAGCAAGCAGAGAAAAGAACATGAAAAGGAGTTGGATTTGTTGTTTATTCAGCTCACTAACTCATAGAAACAATGTTATCAAATTTCTACCAAGCAGCGGCCTCGAAAGGCTTTGTCTTCACGCTTTCAAATTAATAAGAAATAAATAGAACAAGCTTCAGGTGCCATTCTTGAATATAAATCTAATATCTACCAAAACTCTAACAAAGCTAGTAGAGCAGGTGCTTCTTACCTTAAAGCTAAGATGGACCAAGCCTTCATTTCCCACATCAAAAATTATACTGGTGCGACAGTCACGGACATAGGAGCGATTATGGAAGTCTTTGAGAAATGTTATTGCAACCTATATTCTCATGAAATTGTTTGCCCCATCTAATATTAAATCCTTTTTTCATAACATCAGTAGAAACTCTTACTCGAACTTTGATCTTAGTGGTGTGGACAGTAAAATCATTATATGTGAAATTTCTCAAGCCATTAAAGACTTTCGGAAAGGGAAAGCCCCAGGCCCGGATTGTTTAGCCATTGAGTCTTTGAGTCACTTCTCCAAAATTCTATCCTCTATGCTGGAAGCACGCTTCAAATAGTTTTCTAAAAGAGGATTTTAATCTGGTGCATTCGCTGAGGCATTGTTTATTATTTTTCCGAAGACTCAGAAAGACACAGATCTCCTAAAGAATTAGCGACCAATATGCCTAATTAATGTTGAATGTAAGACATTTGCCAAAGATCTCTCTAATAGAATTGAGTCCTTTCTTCCCAAATTGATCAAATCTGATCAAGTTGAGTTTATCAAAGGAAGAAATATTTCATCCAATGCTAGATCACTACTTGATGTTATTCACCTTATCAAGAATGATAATAAAAGACAGATATGATTACACTGCAATTGCTTTAGATGTCGAGAAGACTTTTGATACGGTTGATTTGAATTATCTTTTCAATGCATTGCAGCAGGACGGTTGTGGTGAAGGTTTCATATCCCCTGTCAAACTCCTTTATTCTGACCCCAAAACTTATATTTCCTTCAATGGTCAGGCCTCTTCATTTGGTCCTCTCAAAAGGGAACTAGACAAGGTTGTCCCTTGCCTCCTTTTTATATGTCCTATCTCTTAAACCCATTTTGGAACTTATTAGGACTGATAAACGTATACCGGAGATTAAACGTGACAAATACGAGACTAAAATTGCTGCTTACACCGATGATATACTTACACTTTCAAAAAATCCTAATGTCCATTTTCCAGATCTACTGAACCAACTAGATCTCTTTTCCTCAGTATCAGTGTATAAGCTAAATAGGGATAAAACCAAGGTATTTCCCTTTATCCCATTTTGTCTTAAGCATTCATTAGACTAATTTGGTCTCAAATGGTGTGATAGTTATTTTAAGTTTCTCGGGCTACAATTTTCCATCTCGGTTTGTAGCACGATTAAAACTAATACTGATATTCGGCTTAGTCGGCTTAGAGACTTAACTTCTGCCCGGTCGCCTCTCATATGTCCTGGTGGGACATTTGGAAACTAATAAAATGATGTTGTCACCTGTTGTTCTTTATTATCTGCAAATGCTCCCAGTTCTACTTCCTGACCCCTTTTTTAGATCCATTAACTAAATCCTGGTTAACGTGTTTTGGGGTACAGGGAAAAATAAGAGAATTGCAATCAGCAAACTCAAGGTTCCATATGAAAATGGAGGGGTTTGATTTCCGGACTTTACGTGCTATCATAATGTGTTTTTATTGAAACAGTCTTGTACATGGTTTGCTTCTTTTGGAAATAATTATATTCCTACCTGGCTTATTCTACAATAAGAAATGATTTTTCCAATTATTACTGGTGATGGTGATCTGATCTATATTTTGGGCCTTGTCTCCTCTGGGTTTTCTAGCCTTATTAAGGCATTCTGTAATGCTCTAAAGATTTCCTTTTTCCCTTTTACAAGGTCTCCATTCCATTGATTCACGCCATATTTATGGCATAATAAATTATTTACTGTTAATGGGAGAACTCTGTTTCGGAAGCTCTGGCTAACAAAGCCATGAGGTGTGTTCATCACATTTTTCATGGACCTAATATGAGATCCTTCCATGATCTAAGAGTGAATTTCTCTTTACTTGTATCAGATTTCATCTTCTACAATAACTTACTTAATGCATGCCTAGATACATTTGACCATTATACTAATAATTAATACCTAATCCCACAAGATCACAACATTTAGCTATAGCTTCTGAAGTTAAACCAGCTACATTTTATAATCTGTTGCTGCAGATTAGATTCCTGAATCTTGGCGCTGTTTCATGTATTATTTGTGCTGAAAAAAACGGGATTTGTGCGCCATTCTGCCCGCAAATCCCTGTTTAACAAATGGGGATTTGCGGGCAGAATGGCGCACAAATCCTATTTTTTTCAGCGCAAATAATCCATGAATCAGGGCCATAAAGTGGCCTTCTGAGTCTCAATGGGAATTGGATTGTGGTGATGTGTTTGATGAAAGGACATGGTTGCTGTTGTGGTCTAAGGTGAAACTCACATCCACGTTGGCCAACATCACACCAAGCCTGCTTTTCTTTATACATAGATCAAATATAACCCTGATGAAATGGCATGAGACTGAACCAGGATTTGATGGGAACTGTTGGCCATCTAAGAATAATCCAGATTCTTTTAAACATATATTTTATGAAGCTTCATGTAGTCATATGCTTTGGCAGGACTTTTAGAAACACTTGAGAAATCAATCTGTCCCTGTCCTTCAAAAAAATTCGACTGCATTTAATGGAGATGACATTGATATTTCATTGATTCATAATATCACTGTAAAAGGCTGGTAGAATATTATATGTGATGTACACAGACTTGAGAAATGTATGGCCAGACTTCTCAAATTATCAGCTAAATATGATGCCAAATGGTTTAATTTTACTAATTATCTAACCTTTCATAACATGTCTACACATGGCTCCTGAACATTTTGTGACAATATACATCTTTCTAACTAATTCAACTTTGCCCTTATTGTGGTAGGTTGCACTTAATTGCTCTGAAATAGTTACAAATTACTTCTCCTTCCACCCTTTTCATCCATAATGTTTCATGTTTGTTTTTTTTATTTAGTGTTTCCCCTGTTGGTTTATTACATTTATTTATTAATGCAGTAGATACGGTTTATGTATTATATAATTATGCATACCAGATATGATATATATATGTATTATCTTCATGTTTCTAATGCCTTTTTTTAGCTGATCAATGGTTTACTCATAAGTTATTCTATCTATAATTAATAACTTACGTTATGTTAATATGTTAACTTATGTTCTCACATTGCATTCAAAGTTTGTGTTCTTAACTTTGTCTCTCATGGTGATGCATGATACAAGTATTACTGCCATGTATACCCATTTTCAATAATCTTAATGCAATTTATTGACCTAAAAACGAATACTGATGGTGGAACATTCACTATGTACTAACTTGGGCTAAGGAGGTCTGTGCTAGGGATGAGGTGCATTGAGACGAGAGAGAGAATGACAAACATAAGGCCCATTTACATTTCAGTAATAGCTCTTCATTGCCCCCTGAAATGTGGAGTGATTTGTGTGCCATCTGTGACACTTGGTGTCACAGTGGGATCCTTTAGACACTGATACAGAGGTTGTCCATTGCCATCCAAGATGCTAAGCATTATGAGACTGACGAATATGGTCCAACCTCCCCCCAGAGTCACACAAGGGGGCAGCAGAGTGTGCCCTATAAAATAATTACGAACATGGACACCAGCTCTGCATTCCCAGACCCACCTCATGTCCCTCCTAAGAGAATCTCCACACCCTGAACAACAGTCAAGACACTATGTACAAAGGGCCTGGTAGAAAGCCTGGTCGCCCTCAAAGCCACTTCATATACAGACGACATCCTCCCAGAATCCAACCTCAAGACCTTCCCCACAAAAGGTCTCCTTCCCTACCTGAAGATCATCAACAGATGCCTAACTCAAGGCACTTTTTCATCGAACCAAAAGAAAGGACAAATCCTCTCTCTAATAAAGAAACCCACTTTGGATCCCAACGAGCTAGGTAACTATTGTCCCATCATCCATATTACCTTCCTAGGTAAGATCATTGAGAAAGCGGAAGCCGCATAACTGCAGCAAAACATTGTACCAATCCTACCAATATGGGTTCAGACCCAGATGCAGTACTGAGATGTCAACCATACAGGTTGTCGATGACGCGCTCAACTTCCTTGACAACGGCCACCCCTGCCTCCTGGTTCTACTTGACCTCTCGGCCGCTTACGACACAGTAGAACACAAGGTGCGCACAGACACCCTAAATCAGCATATGGGGATCAATGACCTTGTCGTACGCTGGTTTAAGTCCTACCTCGCAAACCGCTAGCAGTTTGTTCAAATGGACTCCTCTAGATCTCCAATGCTATCTGTCACCTGTGGAGTCCTGCAGGGTTCGTATCTCTCTCCAGTGATCTTTAATCTGTACATGGAGCCGCTTGGATCCCTCCTAGCCACACACAACATCCACCAATATGCAGATGACACACAGCTATACCCCAAGATCGACTCCATCAAAGACATCCACAGGCTCAAAACCCGCCTCTCGCTGATCCAGTCTTGGATGTCCACTGCAAACTTGAAGAGCAACCTCTCCAAGACCGAATTCCTACTCCTTACCAACAATACCGAACAACCCAACATACAGACCTGGCTACCAACCATGAACTCTGAGGAATTCACACCTGTGCTCACCTCCTGCGCCAAGTCCCTCGGGTTCCACACAGGGGCGCAGAGTACGTGGGTGCTCTGGGGCCCGGGTAAAAGCCAGAAAATGTCCAATTAAGCCCTCCCCTCTAGGACTCATATTGGTGTATGGTCATGGAGGGGAGGACTTATGGGCCACCGGAAGCTTTTGTGTTTTTCTTCCGGTTCGCCTGTGTTTAAGGCAGGAGCAGCAGGCACACCAGACACTGTGCCAGCCAGCTGAAGCAGAGAGCAGCACGTTTGTCGGAAAACAGCAGGTATGTTTTTTTTTCTTTTTATAGTTGTGGGCCTCTCATTCCTCACTACTTATTGTTCTCCCGCCGTCCAGATCGCCCTGCCACCCCCACCGACCAAAACACCCACCCACCCACCGCCGTTGACAATGTGCTGTTCCAGGGAGAAAACTTTTTATACTCCCATTTGTTTATTTCATTTGAATCGTTTGGGGCTCCAATCCATTATTCAACATATAGCCTATAAACTCCTAGGGAGGAACAAAACATATTGAAAAGTTCTAAAGACCAACAAAAACAGCTTAAAAATGCACCCTTTCCTCACGTTTTGGTAAATGCGAATTCTGGTGGAGTCCCAATTTGTAATGGGTTTCCGCGCTTTTATTCATTCAAATACTGATGTTTTAAACAACTGTTCTCCCACACAAGGCTGGATCAAAATGTACTGTTGTTCACAGGCTGAATTTTTACTGGTGAAATCTTCAATGCATTTTAAACTTTTCAGAGTGTTTTGGAACTTGTATTTCCCATCCGTGAATCCATTCAACATGTGTTCATACACCCATGTAGTTTTCAGGCTGGATTTTTGAATGATGACATTTTCAATGCATTTGGAGTGTTTATGTGTGTTTTGGAGCAGGTTTGTCCCTCTCTCCTCCCATGTGCTTACAGGCTACTTTTCGGTTAATGACTCTTTGAATGCATTTTGATCTTTACGTCGTGTTTTGCACTTGGACGCATAGGAGGAGAGAGGGACAAACTAGGTCCGAAAAACATATACAGGCGAGAAAAGGGTGCATAATGCATTCCTTTTTGGCCTCTGATTGTGAGGGGGTTTTGAGGCCATTGGGGACGCACCATTACCAGAACTAGAGTGGGGGGTTGTGATGGCTTTGCTTTCAGACTGCTGACCAACCTGCCAAGCGCTAGCGCTTTGAGTAGGGTAGTGTGTGGAGTCCAGTCAGCCTGCTCCCCCTCATATGCCTATTCTCAGTTTACACTGTGTGCAAGAGAGAGATGGAGATATATGGGGCCTACTTCCAGAGACCAATGCTAGGAGGGCGGGCAGGGGGCCATTTTCTACAGCCTTGTTATGCCTGTTGATCCTTTGCTGTGAATGATACTTATGTTTTGTAGGAGTCTTGTGAAAACATTCTTGTTTACGGCTGTTCAGGCCTAGATGTTCTCTGATTCGATTTTGTTTGAGACGTTTTGACCAAGGAAGTGGGGAGTGGAGGGATTTTTATGGATATTTCCCCCTGACCCGACAGGCCACAGCCCACTCCCATGATAAAATATTTGTCTGGCTCAGCAGCAGACTGTGGGTGAAATGGGGGGAGGGGGGGAAGCTGTGGAAAGAAAAGTCGGCAGCAGATGCTTTGAAAGCGGGCAGACTGTGAGGAAAGCAGACTGCGAGGAAAGCAATCTATGCCCCATTTTGTTTTATACAGTGCTTAAGTTTTAAGAGCATTCTTCGGTTTCCCAATAAGACTAGCAAGGCACACAAAGAGAAGGTGTGCAGGATCACACTTACGATGGGCTAATGCACACAGGATCACACCTACTATGAGTTAAGTGTGAAAGCCAAGATTACAGACCTTATCAGCAGTTGAGTCCCTTGGTACTAGGATTGGGTGGTTGTATTGTGAGGCAGTGGGCATTTGCTAAATTTATCTCTGTAAGTAGCCATCTCCTCGGACCCCAAGGCCCCACTTTAGCAACAGCAGTGCAGTCTAGAGGCCACCTGGGCAAGAGGGGTGCACAGATGTAGAGGTAGAGCCAAAACGATTTTAAAAATGGAGACACAGATGCAAAGCAAGAGGGGTGCACAGATGTAGTAAAATCGTTTTGGGTTGGGTGTATTTGTACATCTGTGCACCCCTCTTGGCAAAAGGGGTGCACAGATGTACAGGTAAAATCGTTTTGGGTTGGGTGTTCTTCTACATCTGTGCACCTTTAACTATCACAAATTTGCAATGTGGTGCTTTGCATGCTCTTTCAGTTGGAAATGTTCCATTAGGCATATGAAAGGTTCTGCCACAGATAAAAGAAATGTGTTTGGAATCTGAGCACCTTAACGATCTGCAGAGCCACATGCTTAGCTGTGACTTGGGGAACCCGGCAGTGCTTAAATGTCTGGCTTGAGCCGACTCAATGCTCCCTACCTCCCCCGTTAAATCTGTACTTGTCATGTTACCTGCATATTTTCAAAGTGCTAAAACCACCGCTGTGAGGTCAGAAATCTCTCCCCTCCCAATGCCACATATTTCCTGGTTCCCCATCCCTTTTCACAATTTAATCGCTGCCCCGTGCCTTTTTAATTTACCAATGACTAGTCTGTGAGTGTCTAATTTGTGGATATGTAAACTGTGTTAACAATGCTTTGTATGCTTCATATTTTCTCTAGATGCTTGTTTGAAACAATGGCTTCTGTGTTGTGAATACAATGGGCCTCATTAGGACCCAGGCAGTAAGGGGTTTACGGCGGCGTAAACAGCGTCGACCCTTACCGCCTGATTCCGGGGTCCCTTAGCGCCATGGAGGATTTAACACCTGCTTTTAGCAGGTGTTAAAATCCATGGCGCTAAGGGACCTTGTTGTTAATTACGCCACCGTAATTTACGGTGGCGTAATTAACGCCTTCCCCACTCCCATTATGCCCTATGGGGCAAAAATGGGAATGGGGAAGGGTAAATGGGGATTGGGTACTTACCGCCCCGCCAACCTCGGAATGGGGCGGTAAGTCCGCCAACCACCATGGCGTAAACGTAGTTTACGCCATGGTAGTAAAGGTACGACCCAGGCGGTAACTTACCGCCTGGGTCGTAATGAGGCCCAATAAGGCAGTATACAGAGGTGTATGTTCGTCTCTTGGAAGGTAAGATACTATTGGGCATAAGTGGGATGTACTTTTTTTTACTGACTCCTTCATTTTTTGAATAAGGGGTGTTTCAAATGAATGATGAAAACCTGGAAAGTGGGAGTTTTTAAAACATGGAGACAACCATGGCAACAACTTTTAGACATGAGTGCTTCCATCAGTCCCAAACATCACCTGGGTGCAGGGTGAGCCCAAGTAACTGCTTTTAACATTGTATATTACATTACCAGAATTTCTGGTAAATTACAATGTTAAAAGAAGTTAACACACTTCCCCCCCCACCCCCCAAGTCTGAAACCACATTTGATTGCATTACACTTCAGTCAGGATTGCATTATACTTCTGCCAGAACATCTGATGTGTCCAATGAGATGTTAAGAGGAAGCTACATCCCTAACTCTATTTGCTAATCTGGTGACCCAGAGGTAACATCTTAGCAAATGGCACTTGTGCACGGCATCTTTACAGTAGGTTAATACAAGAGGGGCCAACCATAATAGCCAGGGTGCCTCTATACGGCATTTGAAGTATATGGGGGTCATAAATAATGGACAAAATGATATGCACGATGTGCAGGATGCTATGTACTAGCTTCTTGTTTCCAAGTGGGAGAACCGTATGTCATCAACTCATGAGAAACCTATGGATATCTACTGTGAATTTACCAGGCATCTGGACCTTGTGGCACTTGGAAAAAGACAAAAAACTAAAGATCACCCGCTGAAGACGATACATTGATTGGTGAAGAACTAAACCGAATACAACGTAAAGTTAGTAAACTCAAATAGAAATATAAGAACATGTCTTGAATCAAGAGATATATTTTGAATGGATTTCAGCAACCAATTTTCTTTCTTGCAGTTGTATGCCAGTTATACGTTTTCTGAGACATTATACCTAGCAGCGACCGCTTCACCCACGTCCCCTGGAAAAGACGCATCTGAAACCTCAAAGTGATCATGGAGAGGTTTATTACAAGAACCCCCGCTAAACCAGAGCAGAGTTCTCATGTGTCTGACAAAGCAGCTGTAGCAATTTCGAGCTCCACAGTTGCATCAAATTGCCAGGCACAATGCGTGGAAAGTATACCATATGCACCTACATACAGTCAGTGATGTTGCTGGCAGCAGCAATGTGACACAAGAATTGCGCCCAAACATGAGTGAATCAAATGGTTTTAAGTCCCACCAGGGCCGCACTTTTCAAAAGAAATGGTTAGAAACCTATAATTGTCTTAAATATGATGAGTCTGTTAAAAAATGTTCTGTAAGGTATGCCAGGCTGCTGATGGAAAGGGTGTGCCATTGCCAAAATGTAGCCTTGTTAAGGATGCCTGGAATGCTTTTGTTAAACATGGATTTAACAATTTTAGGAAGGACATAGAGCGATGTAACGGTTATCAGACCTCAAATCTTTATCGGGCGGCTGCAATGGCGCTAGTATCTGTGGAAAGGGGTACAAATGTTGCAGCAGCTCTGTCGTTGGGCCACCTCAAGTAGATGAGGGATAACAGAAGTGCACTGGTGAATATCTTGACCACATTGTTGGCTTTAGCTTGGCAAAGTCTTGCAATTCGGGGCCATACTGATGAGGACTCTAATCGAAATGTAATCCTGTCGCTTCATGGCACAGATGTCCCAGAACTTCAAACTTGGCTTCAAAGAACAGAACAAAAATGGATGTCACATGACATATTAAGTGAAATGCTGGCAATTATGTCACATAATTTGCTCTGTGGCCTAATGAAGGAGATTCATGATGCAAAATGTGTTTCTATTATTTTAGATGAGACTGCTGATGTGTATATAAAAGAGCAGGTCTCTGTAGTCTTTCGTATTGCAAAAGAGGATCTTCAGTTAGAGGAGATTTTTTGGGGGATTTTATCAAACGTGTACCACTAATTCACAAACTCTGTTTGCCATTTTAAAAGATGTTCTCCTGAGGTTTGGCTATGAAATGGAAAACTGTCGGGGGCAGTGTTATGATGGTGCTTCTAATATGGCTGGACATCGGCATGGTTTGCAGACATTGGTGCATGAGGTGGCACCACAAGCTATTTATGTGCACTGCTTTGCACACAATCTGAAGATGTAGCTATGGCATTGCCAAGTTCAAGGATCTGTTGGTTTTTGTAAGGGACTTGATTGGGTTAATTAGTAATTCCCACAATGGCTTGCTTGTTTTGAACGTTGTTAAGAGGAAGGGAGTGTAAAACTACTTCCATTCTGCCCTACCCGATGGACCGTTCGAGCAAAATCTTTGAAGACTGTGCTCGCTAACTACAGTTCTGTAATAGAATTTCTAGGACTTGAAGCCGCTGTCCACAATGAAGCGGGAGCAAAAGCCCATGGATTGCACTTGCAGCTCCATAAACTCGAAACCTATCTAGGTCCTCATCCTCTTTACATGGTATTTTCCCATGTTGAAACTGTGAACACTGCTCTACAGAAGGTCTATTTAAGGTTCCATGAAGCAGCGGTTATGATTGAAAACCTTAAGACCATAAGTGCACAACTGCATGAGGGATTTGAAGACTTCTTCTCAAAAACCACATCAGCGGCCGATGATTTATATGTGGAACTAGAGGGACATTTTGTGCAAAGAAGGGCCAGGAAAATCCCACGGTGCCTGGATGAACGGTCAGTTTCCCATGTTTTCCAGTCTCCCAAAGACCGCTATAGACAAGGTTATTATGAACTCATGAATCGTACATTGGTAGCTTTGTCAGAACGTTTCAAAACAACTGCATGTGACCATATGGTTAACATAGAAAAATGTGTTACAGGGAGCGCCACCAGTGATTATGTCATGAATTTTTATAAGACTGACTCCCATGAATGCAATCTAGAGCTGCATAGAAATATGTTCCTTGAACTTACACAAAGGAATAAGACTCCGGTTATGTGCTTTCAGTATGTCATTGACTTGTTCCAAGGTGAAAGGGGTCATCCTATGCACAATTTGTTCCCAAAACTGGCACAACTGCTTCAAATTGCAGTAACCATCCCTGTTTCCTCCTGCTCTTCAGAGCGTTCATTTTCGTGCCTTCGGCGCATCAAAACATACCTGAGCGCTACAATGGGCCAAGCTCGATTAAATGCTGTTGCTTTGCTACATGGACAGAAAGATGAGGCTGCACATCTGGATCCCTTGAATTGGGAACTTTTGTTGGTGTTGGTGGTGGTACTCCACCTTGAAGCTGTACCTTCTGTTTAGCAAGCATTTTTTTCTCCCATCCTAGTTGTGTTGCTCTGCCATTTAAGGGAGGAATACTACAACCTTGATAATTATAGAGAGGTGGAGTAAGGGCAGTGATAGCTTATTGGAATGCAACTGGAAGGCTTCAATCTCCTTCTTACTTGACTTTGGTATATGCAGTACATGCTAGCCAATGTTTCCACTGTTCTGCGCCGCGACACTGCCGCCCCGTGACGTTGCACCAAGTTGGCGACTACATGCAAATGCGGTCATATTGTAAAAGCAAGAGGAAATATCGAGGCTGAGTACCCCAAAAGGAAATACACCAAACACGGGCTTATAAAGATTCACAGATCTTTATTCTAAGACTGTACAGTTTACAAAGAAACAAAGTATCAGATAGCTATCTGGCCCTCAGTACATCACAGAGAATATCAGCCCTTTCGGTGTGAGAAGTGAGAAGTACTGGATGTGTAAACAGTTATGCTTTTTATACATTTCCAATCATAATGTCCAGCCCCTCTACAGGTTAATGATACTCGGTCTAGGGTTCATGCCGAGTTCACATCTAGTTTGTCCAACTATATGCATGTGGATCATCTTTAGTTTACATGTCAACAAGTCACAATGGCAACAGTGTATTCTCGGTTTTAACAATAAGCCTTTACACATGTCCTATACAATGTAGTTCAGCTAGTGTACACGTTCAGTATTGGCACTACATTGTAGTTGATGTATGTACGTGGATCGGACTTGTTGGCGCAGGTAATCCTCTGTCTACAAGTCAGGCATGGGACAAGGTCTCTTTACTCAACCCAAACATTCGGCCAACGGATAGTTTACACATTAACTAATGAGTAAAGTGCAGGACGGCTCAGTTACGGGCGGGAAACACTGTCCACCATTTTAGAACACAGAACTACTTTGGAATGGAAATCAAAATGGCGGATGGACCTAAAATGGCAGATAAGTCGATCTAAGAACGGGACTTTGCTACGCGGATTTCTTTGCAGAGCGACTGGGCTTAGGCCAATATATATAAAAAAAGGAGGCACAATATGATATCCCGTTTAACAAACCCTCCTTTTGGCCTAAGCCAAGCGCTAAACTTCTTCTAGTCACTTTACGAGTAACTCCACGTCTCAATGTCCATACATCCTGAATCACTATCCGAGATATCAATTGCCATGAGGTCAGATACTGAGATTTCCATCAGCACAAATTCATTAGATATTTTCTCTGGGGCATACACCTTGTGTTCTAATGTACCTATCGCTTGTGCACAACATCCTCCTAACATCGCACACACACCAGGAAGACATTGTATACAACAACAAAGAAACAAAAGAATACCTAAAATAATCAGTAGGACCGAAAGTAGCTTCCATCCCCCAGATCGCAAGAAGTCCCAGAACCAAGCGCTAAAATCCCAGTTTCCCTCGGGAACATGCACTTCTGAACTAAGGATGTGCAGATTTTGTATTGCTCTGAAAATCGTTGGGGAGGAATCTGGCACGAAAACACAGCAAGCAGACCCCACTAATTTACATACCCTACCACGCTCAGTCAGGATGACATCTAATGCCATCCGGTTCTGAAGTGCCACTAACCTTATTGCTTTCTGTTCTAAAGTCATGTTATAGAGTATGTCAGTGGTCCGGTTGATGGTCCTCTCCAGTACTCTCGCTAGTCTTCTGATATCTTCAGAGTTCAGTATTTGCCCCCAAAATGGCACAACGGATCTAGCTACATCACCCAGAATTTGCGCTGAAGTATGGCCATTCTCATCCTGCCGTGGACGAGCCTTTGAAATTTCTATAGTAATAGCAATGAATACCCCGGGCAACAGAATCCCTAAATAACAGGTTCCCTGCCAATCCCTGGGTAACCATGGAAATGCTACATTACCGCAAACAAAGTAGACAGGTTCGCCTACATACAAAGGTCTGTCCTAACTAGTCAAATTTGCAACGTTGGCGCAACCCTTGAAATCACCCATTGACTGAGTGCCATTCCTCTGTATGCAGAAAGAAACTGAATTGGGGCTGTGGTTAACAGTGTAAGAAGGTGGTTTGGCATCCCTATTGCCTATCGGAGCCATCTTGAAAGAGATCAAAGATTGAAAAGGACAGGACAGTCTATAGAGAAGGCCTAATAGAAGCAACATTAAGCTTGCTCCTATTCGCGAAGAGTGAGCATCTCAAGGACATTAGAACTCGTTTCTCAAAATCATTCATGTTAGTTCCATCGAAGTTCCCTGAGATGCTATCGTTCCATCGGCCAAAGAATGGGGCCCTTAGAGAAGCATAGCATGCAGTTGTCAAAGGCAAAGGATGAATATACCAACCCAGCCCCTTATCCCTGTGTTGCGGTAAATGCGAGCAGACCCAACAATTGGACTTATTGAAAATGGCATGTGTAGCATTCATAATGAGAAATAGCGTATTGTTATGATAACTCTGTATGTGCTGAGAGTCTCTAGGAGATAGACTGTGCAGATGCACAAAAGGCGTAGAAACAGTGGGTAAAATTTCAGTAGGTAACACATTTTCAAGCAGATGTACTTCTTCCAGATACCAGAAACCTAAGGCAATGACTATTGTAAAACCAGTTAACATTATCACAAGACAACAATATGTTTTCGGGGCCCAAACATTTGATTGTTCGTTTTCACGGCCAGTCACAAAGTCGCTTATCTGTTCCGTACGAGCGGGAACGGTTGCAGGCATTGTTTCTACAAATGAATTCACCAAAGTCAATGTGCTGGCGATCTCTAGATCGAGCGTCTTCTTAGTCCTTTCACAAACCCTAGCCAACAGAATCCCCTTATGTATAAAAGAACGGGCCAAAGAGACAAGCCCTTTGATGATTTTCCTTGATGGCACAGCCGAACCATGCAGTAAGTCTACTTCCTCGGACGCAGATCATACCTTGTGATCCCTGGTACTGAGTGATCTGTGAACAACGGGTCGTCACTCCCTGATGGAAGCGGCGAATGCAAAGCGAGATCAGACACAAGATTCGGAACACATTTTTAAAACGGAACTGTTGGAGAGTGTGGAGATGAAGTGGCTGTTTCCCTAGGCCACACGGGCTCAGGGAGAGTCTCCGATGCACTCTCAATGCTGGTTGCTGCTTCGTGATCGTTGCTTACAATATTGGTGAGGGGTTCTGTGTCTTCTGTAGCGTGTGGCAAAGGGTAGGGAATCCTCTTGATGTGAGATGCGTGCATCCAGTGCTTCCTGTTCTCCACTCGCACTGCCGTCTGTGTGACCAGGAGAACTTGATGCGGGCCCCGCCACCGAGGTGCGAGGCAAGAAGATCGCTCAAATGACTTGGAGGACCAAGTCTCCCGGCCGTATGCTGTGACCGAGGCCCTCATATCTTACAGGTAAGGCCTCACGCACCTGGTGATAAATCAAATACAGATTTTTTGTTAACTGACCACAGTAGTCATAAAGAAGTACATTTTCTACCTCACATAAAGAACAGGGCTTTGGTAAGTTCCAGATGTTGGCTGGCCAACCCATGTCCACCTCAAATGGAGAGAGCTCAGTCTTAGTTTGAGGGGTCGATCGGTAAGGTGTCCGGCCATTTCAGTTTGGTGCCGGCACACGTTTTAGCAACCTTTTTCTTGATGATGCCATTGTGCCTTTCTACTAATCCAGCACTCTGTGCATGTCTAGCCGAATGGAACCGTTTATCGATCTGTAATCCCACGCATATCTGCAGAATTAGAGCAGCGATAAAATGTGGAACATTGTCCGACCAGATGACTCTTGGCAAACCAAATCTAGGAAAATATTCCTTCAGCATGGTCTTCGCCGTTGTCATAGCTGTGGCATCTTCGACGGGAAAGGCTTCAAGCCACTTACTAAAAGCACAGATAACCACTAGGAGATATTTGTAGTTATTACAACGCTCCATTTCAATGAAATCAAAATATATTACCTCAAAGGGGACAGAAGGTGGACCAAAACTATCCCTAGGAGTCGATGTGCGCTTTCCCACATTATGCTGCAAACAAATCATACACCCTTGAACGAAGTGTTCAGCTACCCTAGGGATTTTATCATTTACCCACACATTTTGCAACATTTTGGTGACTTTACGAGCACAAATATTGGTGGCACCATGAGCCATAACAACCATCATCATAATATACGCGTCAGGCAGTAACCATTTCCCTTCAACTTTGTCCACCCAACACTCATCATCATCCAATTTTGCCAAACCCTCAGCCCATTTCTTAGATTTCTCTCGTGGCATCGGCTTGAATGGTCTTTACAGATTCAATACCCTCATCCAAAGTACAGGCATTTGTGGCTTCCCTTGAAGTATACATTTCTGAAGAGAGATCAGTGGCAGTCTGGCTATCTGGTCAGCGAAAGCGTTCCCTTTTCCTATATTACCTATAATTTTCTGATGTGTTGTGCATTTCATAATTGCTAGCTGAGTAGGGAGTGCAAGCGCTGAGAGTAACCGTAATATCAAGGAGCCATGGTGGATTTTAGTGCCATGTGAGGTCAAGAAACCTCTTTCTGCCCAAAGTCTACCGAAGTTGTGAACCACCCCAAAGGCATACTGACTGTCAGTATATATATTCACGGTAAGCCCTTTGGAAAGTTCACAAGCTCGGGTCAATGCTATAATCTCTACGGCCTGTGAGGAGTTATGCGTGATTCTTTTGGTCTCCACAACCGTGCTCAATGTGATGATTGCATAAGCAGCTGTGGATGACCTATCCGGGAGTTTGAAGCAGGAGCCATTGCAAAACAGCTCCCCTTGTGGGTTATTAAAAGGAGTATCTTTTAGATTGATTCTGCCTTTTGTCTCTTGCTCTGTAGTGTAAAGGTAGTCATGTGACTCATCGTCACTGCAAGCAGTACCTTGCGGGAAAAGTAAAAGTTCAGCCGGATTAAGGACACAACACCTCTTTATTTGGATGTGCGGTGCAAACAAGATCAATTTGTATCACGTTAATCGTGCGGAGGTTCAGATGTTGCGTTTGTGTTCTGTTTAATAGAACATCTACAGAGTGAGGTACCATCAGGGTTAAAGCATGGCCAAGGACCATTCCCTCGCTCTGTTTTACAGACGCAGCAGCAGCGACAGCTCTCAAACATCTTGGCAAAGCACATGCAACAGGATCAAAGGCGGAAGATAAGTAGCCACACGGCCTATTCTTCCCTCCATGTTCCTGCATTAATACAGCCAAAGCACATCCATCACGTTCATGCACATACAACACAAAGGCCTTTTCATAGTTTGGTGTGCCCAAAACTGGTGCCAAGCACAATGCAGTCTTGAGCAGATCAAATGATTGCTGGTGTTCCAAGTTCCAGGGCAATGGCAAAGAAATGCCCTTCTTCGTCAAAGCCAACATTGGTTTAATCACTAAGCAGAAGTTCGGGATCCACTGCCTACAGTACGAAGCCATTCCTATCAAAGCTCTGACTTCCTTCTGTGTATTTGGGACAGACATGCTAGAAATTATTTATATCCATTCAGGCATCAACCTTCTTCCCTCCTTAGACAGGAGATAGCCTAAATAGGCGACCTCCTGTCGACAATATTGAAACTTTTTAAGTGAAGCTTTGTGTCCATGTCGTGCTAAGTGGATAAGCAACAACGCAGTGCCCTCTTTACAGGCGCTCTCTGAGTCAACAGCTAAGAGTAGATCGTCTACATACTGAAGCAGTGTACAAGTGGCAGGCAACTCGAGTGTGTCGAGCTGCTCTTTCAAAGCCCTACTGTAGATGCTAGGACTCTCCGTGTATCCTTGCGGTGCACGGGTAAAGGTAATCGAGCGTCCCTCTAAGGTGAACGCGAACAAAAATATCTACTGTCTTTGTGTATAGGAATATTAAAGAAGGCGTTCTTTAGATCCACAACACTAAAGTGAGCAGCAGGAGCCAGAATCATGGTTAATATTGTTGTCACATCAGGAACAATGGGAAATTGTGGAGCAACAATCTTATTGATGGCATGTAAATCAATAATGAAACGGAAAGCAATTGCATTATCACCTTTTTTGTACACTGGCAAAATCGGACTATTGCACAAACTACCTGCAATTTCCTCAATCACCCCACGATGCCCAAAATCGGAGACTATGGGCCTCATTACAAATCAGCCGGTATGGAAACAACGGTGGCGGTAAACCCGCCGCCACCGTTGTTTCCATGCCGGGCGATCACAACTCCTGCAGACGGGAGGTGATGTTCCCGCCAGGTCTGACCTGGTGGGTTTAACACCGCCCACCTGCAGGCGGACAAGGAAATGCCGGCACCATTACGAGATGCTGCCGGTGTTTCCATGATCCCCATTGAGTCCCATAGGACTCAATGGGAATTGGGATTAACACCATTCCGCCTCCGTGATTCCCGGGAAACCGGGGTTGTAATGCCCTGGTAATTCCTGGAATCATGGAGGCGGAATGGTAATACGAGTCCGGTGGTAACCAGGCAGTTTTACCGCCTTGTATACCGCCAGACTTGTAATGAGGCCCAATGCATTTCAAAGCTTGCTCACCATCGACCGAGATCTTATACTGGGGAATACGTGCCAACTTTACTCCATGTTTCAGAATAATCCTAACAGGCTCAATTTGCAAAACACCGACATCATTATCATCAATTGCCCACAAACACTCCGGAGCATCACTGAATTATGGTGGCAAAGGTCTGGTCAAGAATTGAGAGACAGAAAGTTGCTGTGGTGAAATCGTCAAACGCACTCCATCAGAAGAACAATGAATTACCGCATTTAATTCCTTCAACAGATTCAACCCCAACAAATTCTCTCCGCAATTCGTAGTCAAGAGGAATGGACAGAGGTCCGTAAATGGACCCAAAGTAATAGGTACCGGGACGAAACCGGACAGATGACTGGTGTGCCAGAAAAGCCTATAGAAACATTGATTTGCCCTGACAGTGGAATGTTTGGAACCCGTGAATGGTCAATGGAACACTTCTGTGCCCTTGTATCTATCAAGGATAGATGTTTCCTATTTCCCACTATCACCTCAACATAGGGACGTTTCTTATTAACGGGAATAGGCATCGATTCCAAACCCTGCTTCGGGCAATCCTAGCGAAACAGAATGTCATCGAAAGGAAGTTTTTCAGAGTGGTAATCAGCAGAAGGATGATTAAAAATGTTTCTATTATCCACACTTGATGCCTGATTATCCTGTGAAAAAGGTTGCTGTGAATCCTGCATAAACTGACTTCTACCAGGACCCCCTGCCCCAGGGTGGCCTCTGGATCACCTACCCATGTTACCAAATGCGTTATTCGACCTCTGCTGAAGGATCGGGCATTGTGCACGCCAATGACCCTCTGGTCTGCAATAAGCACACTAGTTTATGTTTATAGGACCCAATGGCGCATTTCCCTGTGAAACATACTGACACCTAAATTGCAAATTACCCCCTCTAGGGCCTCTAACAATTTGCTGCAGTAGAACTTTTGTCTTTAAGTCTCCTTTTCTCTTTTCAACTCTTTCTTTTTCGTTATTGACACGAATCTCATAGTATTGAGCCATATGCAATACTTCTGACTGAGACTTAGCTTGCCAAGCGCTCTCTGAAGACGTAATTTGCGACTAGTTGTCAGGCAGTAATCCACGCACAAATTTGTCCACAAATAGTTGTTTCCCAGACTCTGTGCTTAAGTCTTGCCCACTGAAATCTGAAAATACTTGTTTGAACCGATTAAAGAACTCGGTAGCACCCTCAGACTTTCCTTGGACGCAGGCAGTAAGCTTGTCCCAAATAATCCTTCTTTCAGGAATAATAGCTTTCTATTTCGTAACTATTCTATCAGGCAAAGTTAGTATTACCTGTGGTGGTCTCTCGCCAGCCGGCCTTTCTCTATCAAGTCTAATCATATTATCCCATGACCAGTGGTCGAAGTGGGCGGGAGCGGTGCTCCTCTACTTCTTTTAAATATGTTTACCGTTCCTATACTTTTATTTTAAAAAGAAACTGTTCCGGAACGGTTTCGTTTTAAAATAAAAGTGTAGGAACAGGTTTAAACTTGCACGTTCAGTGCACTGCACTGGAAGTGCCCTTAAACAGCAGGTGCATGTGTTTTGGGGTTTGTATTGTGCATGGGAGGGGGAACGGCAATGGGGTTTGTGGGGGGTGGTGCAGGCCAGTAGGGAACATAGTTCCACTACTTCTTTTTGTACACTTTGACAACTGCGCATGACTCTCCTAACCCTGGTACAAAGTCTATAGTCCTAATCTGCTTCCATATGTCAACAGGCAGGAGTACAGGAAATAACAGATCAATATCACATAAGGTAAATACTGATGATTGCAAGACAGACTATTTCTTTGTAGAACCCTGTCAGATTCTTCCTAATGTCGGAAATAGATTGTTTGATGGTGTTCACTTCCTTTCTTGAAAACGGGATGTGAACGAACTTTGACACATAATGTGCAGGAATATCTTGAGCAACTGCATCTGTTGCAGGATCAGCTGGAATCTCAACTTTGGGACAGATGTCGCAGGAACCTCTCTCATAGGCAACTGAGAAGTAGGCAATTCCGAATGCTTAATAAGCAACAGAGCTAGATCGAGCGCTAAAGCAGCTGAAGAAGTGTAAAATGAAAAAGCTGTATTATAAATATTTAGTAACTCTGCGGGACAACAAATCTTTCTTTATACATTCATCCTGCACTTACTCTACCATTACCTGTATCACTTTCCTCTGCATTTCTGGCATATACTGACTATACGTGTCATATACTTCAACGGGAGTTATCGACGTGTCTGAGATCCACCTAATCGAATTTTTTGTTCCGATTTGTGTTTCCTCATCTATCGACTTACGACAAGGAAAGAACCATTTGTGTACTAACATAGCGTCCAAACGATCACCATCTACATCTTCATTCCGTAACGTTTCCAACTCCCTTCTATACACAAAAACCCTCTCGCCATGCTCATGTACTTTCTCCGCAGTATCTCTAGAAAATGCTAAAATATTCAGATCCCTTAACCCTTTTGGGAGATCTATATCATTTAACCTGTTCTACATTATTCGTAAATGAACTCCCAATCCTTCAATAAAAACGTTTTTCTCAGGAAAATTGTCTAAATTCCAGAGTGTGGCAAAAACATCAGCTTGTTCAGCCTTCTCCAAGCAATGTCTGGCCCATGCAGTCAATTCATGTTTTCTCTCTGAAGACACAGTATTACGAGTTACAACCCTCGATCCCGCTCCCCGATCAACTATAAGTGGTGCAGAACCACTTAGATGAGGGAGAGAAGACAAATTTTGTACATTCGGAAACAAAGGTGCTATCACTGATGCAGCAGGCAAACCCACCGGACCAGTAACAGCAGGCAAAGGTGGAGGAACAGGTGGAGGAACAATAACAAGCGGAGGAACAACAGCCAGAGGAAGACCAACATTAAGAGGCGCAATAGGAGGAGCAGGAGGAACTACGGGAGGAGGAATAACAGCAGGAAGAGGAACATACGGAGGTGGCGCAGTGGCACAAGGCCTTCATTCATTTAGAAGTTTGTCGATCAGCTCATCAGATACATGAAAGTCTTTAGAAGGATACATTTTCTGGACACCAAGTGAAAAAGCCCTATCCATATTTCTAGCTGACTCAGACTGTTTATTCTGGTCATATAACAACGCTTTTTCGGCGTTCGTCATATGACGGCGCTCATGTTTTTCCCTACTCTTAAGTTGCTGCATAGCTTCTTTCTTCCAATTCTGTAATACATCAAATGCTGCAGGTCTAGCATTTTTCTTTAATAATATGGATTCTAAATATTCAATATGAGGAATTTTAAAACTACCATTGATTGGCCACTGACGTTCGGAAGCATGTCTAGTTTGTCTGTGCCAAATATCATTAAACACTATACTACCAATGCTGTGCCAATGCCACGTTCAGTATTGGCACTACATTGTAGTTGATGTATGTCCGCGGATCGGACTTGTTGGTGCAGGTAATCCTCTGTCTAGAAGTCAGGCATGGGACAAGATCTCTCTACTCAACCCAAACATTCGGCCAATGGACAGTTTACACATTAACTAACGAGCAAAGTGCAGGACGACTCTGTTACGAGCAGGAAAAACTGTCCACCATTTTAGAACACAGAACTACTTTGGAGTGGAAATCAAAATGGCGGATGGACCTAAAAAGTCGATCTAAGAACTTTGCTACGTGGATTTCTTCGCAGAGCGACTGGGATTAGGCCAATATATACAAAAAAGGAGGCACGATATGATATCCCGTCTAACAATATAACTGCCAGTAATGTCACTGTATGTGGGCACCCCCTGGGAAATTCATAAATCGGCTCCCCTGGTTCTGCATCGACAAACGCCCATCCTTCAAGACACACGTTGTGCATGGTCACTTGAATGACGTAAGAGCTGGGTCAATGTCTCTGCTTCTTTCTCACAGGTCTATGTGCCAACTCTAAATAGCGTAGTGCCGTCATTCACATTGGCCTCCACAGGGCGGGGTCACCCATCTCTCTTCTTGAACACTCAGGACATAGCACTTAATAATCTCTCTTGCTGTTACTGGGGCAAATCTATTCAGTTAAAAGTGCAAAACAGAAATCTCCATGGAGCATTGGAAACCAGCTTTCTGCACGTATTTCCACAGACCCCACACAGAATGCCATCTAAACCATACTATGTTCCACCAGGCAGCTTAGAGACCCAGGATATGGGGCGATCCATCTCTCCTTCTGCTTTTAATTTGAGAAAAGAGCCACTACTTTGAATCACATTTACTTCACAAGTAGAAACTGGCTCCAAAGTAAGACATTTTATTTTATTTTGATGGAATTGGGTTGACTTTTCAGTCTGAGGCAACGAATAGAGGCTTTTGTAGATTAATGACAGCCCCTTTAAATCCTGTTTATAACCACTCAGACAAGAGTTTCCGCGGTACGATTCGCATCAGTGTCTAAGAGTTGCAAAGGGCATTCGGATACAGTTTCTTAGTACATATGTTGGACTACGCCAATCCACCTTCCAGGAGACATTGCTGGTACCTACCTGGCTATGGCTTATTCCATTATTAAAGAGCGTTAACTCTTTCTTGGCTGTACGAATCACAGACAAGTCGGATCGACGCATTAAATATAATGATATGAAACCTCTTTCTATATCTCCGAAGACACGGCGCGTGTACCGAGTGCAGAGGCGCCCGCTTACCACACTATCTGGTCCTTGGCACCGAGCTCTCGTAACTCGAACTGCATTTTATTGTTCCAGGGATAACAACTGCACGTGGAAATACAGACAGCGTTTTATTTGAGTGCATCCCGAATCTAGCGGACCTGCTTGACTGAATGTCTTTGCAAGATTAAAGAGAGCATGAGCAAATGATGCTTCTTCTTGAAAAGAGAACACAAACAAACTCCTTGCCAACTGGGATCGCGATCCCAGGCAATTTGGGTTGTGTTGCCGCTGGGTCTTTGCTCCTTTTAGTTTTCTGGCCTCCGTCCATTTGACTGGTAAATATACCCCGCTTGCCAACATCCTCGTTCCAGCCGTTTTGAAGTGGTGCAGAGCATTGAAGTCTACGCCGGTTTAGTGCCGTGCATTTTTGCTTACTTGGTAGTTTATTTAAGCCAACGCGATTTGCAAAAAGCTATAGAAAAGCCTATCTAATGGGAAACAAAGTACCATTTTCATTCTAAAACAAGAAAAATAAGGCTGTATTCATTCTTAGAAAATGTAACATTTGTCTTACTGTCAGTCCATAGATGAGGATATGAATAAAGGACCAGGCAATGTCTTTGAGAAAATACCCCTGCCCGCCCCACCCCACTACCATTGCAAACCATTTTATGAAAAGAGCAACGATTGTGTGGCAGTCCACGCCAATGGTAATACTGCAACGTCTGCCCTCTTAATAGGTTAGCATGCAGTGGCACCCAGGCGGGCGTGTCCAACTCATGAACTCGCGATTAACATGGGATTTGTTTAATGGTCTAGGCCAGTGCCCAGAGAAAGCTGGACTCTCAGCCTGGGTCGTATTCATAAAAACAAAAAAACAAGCTTACCTGCTTGCTGGGCCCCACTTCATCGATGACTCTGCATGTCCACTCATACATGTAAACCATATTAAAAGGTGAGGGAGTCCAGCGCCAGCGTACACGTCCATTTCCAAGGCAGCCATGTTGGAATTCGATTTCTTTGTTTTTCAAAGGCAACAACGGATCACGGGCTCGAAAATGTACCTTTTTTTGGAATTCATCACTTCATTATAACCTTAGATTTAAGATGTTTCATTATGCTCAAAGGCGTTAACAGCAGACAGAAAACCCAACCTTCCAATCGAGACAACATTCTTTTGATAATACATTCTTACCACTCTGTGTGATGAAGCACTTAGCTGTGAAGACTGTACTGGGATGGGGGATAATCAGTGTCTGTTTTTTCTTTATACACCTAACCGCTCTGCTTCCTAATGCACACAACATATACACAAAGAGAGAAATGCACCTAGTGCCTACCCAATCTTGTTAGTCTGCATGTGTGTTGTGCTGCAGGGAGAACCCCATTCTCCAGCCTCTGTACAAGGCGACAGGGAGGGAGTGTAATGGGCCAGAATAAGAGACACAGGGGGTAGAAAATACAAGAGTATGGAGACATGTGTGATGGACTACTGGGCCGGTGATCGTGGCATTCTTTTATTTAAAACCTTTTTAAAGGGGTTAATGATTGATAGGAGAGTTGGGGCATGCTCTGTTTAAGGGAGGTTTGCTGCAGGTGTCAGCATCATGGGGGGGCATGAGGGTGGGAATCTGGCTTAGACTGGATTATCACATTGGACTCTGGAAAGAAAGATTTACCTTTTGAACCTGGGAATTTCCTGTAATTCAAGTGAATCCCTAGTTTGGTGATGTCTCATAACCCTGAGGACAAAGCAATACAGATGTTTGACGAGCTGGGAGGGACACATTGGGGTGTGATGACCCTTTTCATTGTTATTGAGCCTCTTCCTTCACCACTGGCCCTTCATTTCAGTGTGGGACATTGGCCCCTGTCGCAGCCGCCCAGCTAGTACTGCCTTTAGCAGAGGGACACATCAATGTATTGCATTGTTTACATTAATCCTACGCATACGGGCATCTCACAATGCCAAAGTCATACTTTGTTCTTGACTAAGAATTAAAGGGATGAAATACACATTTTGCTTTTACTCAATATAATGGTTGTCTGGGGACCCCTCACACGGAAAGATAACACACTCCGTAGCAGTGGCTTTAGACTATATATTACCTTGTTCATTCCTATTTGAGATTTTGACACATACAGTACTTTTCATCACCAATGGTAAATTCTGTCAAAGAAAATGTAGCTATTTGCTGCAATACAGAAAGCCTCACCCCGGCAAGCCATGTTGAACATGTTTCTTTCGTTATTCTACACTCTCTGCACATTGTGTAACTAACTGCAGTTGCCATGTACGAAGCTCAGCCATGTTGGATATGTCACATTATGCATTGTCCTGCAGTGCGGGCATGACATTCCAACTCCAGTGCATGGTGACATATGCTGCGGGACGGGGAAGTGCACATATACATACTTCACAACCAGAACTTTGGCTAGTATGCAGGATCAGACACTCTACTCGAACAAATGGGAGCAGCCTTGTGAGCTTGTTTTGCACCTATTTGCTGGTGCTCTACTTTTGTATAATGTAAACTGTTATGACGTAAATTGGTCAAAAATTGAATGGCATCCATAATAGTGTTTTGACCACATTAGATGAGTTGTTTGACAAGTAGGAGAAAATAATGCAAAACGAGAATTGGTGACCCTGTGCAAAGTGACATGTCATGTTGAACTTTATACATGCTTGAACATGCTTTCTATCTAGAGCATTGGCAAAAGCATCAGCAGGTAATTTAATTTGGCACTGTAAAAAGTAGATATTGTAAATGTGTGTCATAAATCGTACATTGATCCAGGGGTTCGCATTGACTTTATAACTGAGTAGGAACACATAAGTCAATGGGGGAGCTGTTTTTCTTAAGGCTGGGCCGCATGCCATGCAAGCTCAGTCAGTGTGATCTTATGCATAGGTGGACGTGCACTGATGTCTTTCTCAAATGCTGTTGTAATATTTGCACACCAATGGGCACCCGGCTGATATGAATTATGTGATAACCTCCTGAGATTGGCATGGAACTACTTTTCAGAGGGTTGATTACAGCCTACCTGAATGTAAAAGCTACGTGGCCCTGATTATTCTGGTACTGAACCTTGAATGCTGTGCTCATCCCTGTACTGAATGGGGAAATCGGAGTTCAGACTTTAGAGTATCTGTTATCCCCCTCCTTGTACCACATTGGCCAGTGAAGTGGTCTTTTTGAGGACCACATTTGTCCTTTCTTTACAGCACCCTGTGAGCTTCTGCTCCACTGTCCAACTTTCTGGTATAGTATAGTGGCAAACAGAATCAGGTCACATGTGTACATTAATCTCATTGAGTGTTTGTCACTGGGTATACCTTTCAAGAAAGCAAGCAATAGCTCTTAACACTAATCTTGCCCTCATAATGCCTACTATAGTGTACCACACCAGGGGCTAAGCACACCCACAGACATGAATTAAGGTCAGGACATTCTGTTGTGTGCCTTTTAGTGTGGGAGTCTGTCTGTTCTGCATATGAGATGTTCGCGACCTCTATTTAGAGCTTGGTGCCAGATCGAGTCATGGCACATGCTGAGTTCAGACTGGATCTCTCAATAAGGTTATCTCTCGATCGCTCTTGCATTTGAAAGTGCCTCAAGCATCATTATTATATCTGCAGACATTCTATTGTACTCCGAGACCCCCAGCAGGCCCATAGAGCCGAGGTTTGCTCAGAAGTACTTTAAGACGAGATAGCTGCACCCTGAGATGGATGGGGGTGCAGATTTATTACTCCAACATCAATCAATAAGGACAGCTCCATGGTTTGGCAAAGGGAGTCAGTTTAATGACAAGTACAAAAAACGGGGAGCCATGGATATCAGCAGTGATGCGATCGTCCTTCTCGCTTCAACTCCAATGAACTTCACACAAGTTGTAACATTTATACTCAAAACCTGTCATAATTGACATGTAACACTCAAAAGTTCAACATGCAATTCTATTGGTTAGGAAAAGGTAACTTTAATATAGGTACTATATCTGTATATCGTAACTGAGTGAGGGGATTGGGTAAACACTGTCAGGTGGCCGTCTAAGCCCTTCCTTCAAAAATGACTACTGTAGACGTCACTAAGAGTACAACGTCTCATTGGTTCTACTAACTATAGGACCCTAGATTATTTGGTCCATTGTGATTGGGTGGGCACCAACCCCATGCATACTTTTCCACTTCGCTTAGCAGCACGCAGGGTGGTCGACCAGGTGCGGGGTGCCCCATAGTTACCCGGTCTTCCTCCGATTATGGTTACAATCAATCTTCACTTTAGTAGCCATGTGTCATTTAGTTCACTGTGATTGGCCTCGAAACTGCATCCTCTGGAAAAGTTCTGATATCTATGCCTCGTCGGGTGCCAAATGAAGGTGTGAACCCTCGCTTCTTCTTGCTCGGCTGGTCACGTGCTTCCCACACCGTGAATTTGTCGCGTTTCTCTCAATTTGTGTATTTGATTCTTATTTAGCCTGCCACCTGCCTATGTCTTCTTATCTCAACCTTTCAGAGGCAGGATATTCTGTTCGTAGTTTCAATTAAATGTAGCTACTGTTCGCCTCGTCTATTGGTATGACCTTGGCTTCCCTGGCACAAGTTGCTTCTGCTGAGTTTCGATTCAGCTGTCTCTTCTCATTTTGCTAAATATGAATCTCTGCTCATATGGCCTTTAGTAACCTTCGGTTGAGGTAGATTTACGTATAATGGCGCTTGCCACACTACTCTTCTACTTAGCATAGCAAGCTGCACTGTTTCCTTAGCTTTCTTGCGGTTCCAAGACGATTTACAGGTGTAAACTGGTCGACTGTCTTCTTATTACTTACAGCTTAATTTTCTTATATTTGGACATCATTCTTTTTGTTTTAAGTTCACGATATCCTTACTCATGGCATTTGGTCTCTGTGTCATTCTCGGGTCGTCATTTCTTCTATCTGTGAGTCTGTCCGGGTCCTCGTGACATCACCATTCATCTTCCATGAAGACCTTTTTGGTTTCTTCTGGGACAGTACTTATACAATTTTCATTTTGTTTCATTTGCAGGTAGGGTTTCCTTAATGGATACCTTACTGTCCATGGTTTTCTGGGTATCGGTACTTCAATAGGCGTGCTTTTCTGATAGGCACTGGGCAGAGCCCGACTGCGGCTCTCTGCTGGTTTATTTGCTCATCGTACGTCACATATTTTGGTGTGAACATTCCTGGTACTCCAAAATGGGTGACTGGAGTGCAGGTTTTATTTGGGATCTCCTCTACACTCCCCCCTCTGGGCGATTCATCGACCACTTTCACCTTTGTCTTTGCATTAATCCTTCTTTGTTCTTCTGTATTCATCTTCACTCCATCATCTGGGTTCATTCCTTCTTCGTCCTCGGGATCTATACATGATGGTTTGAAGAAGTGTCTCTTTGGAGTCCATGGGCTTCATTCCGAGGTTGGAGGTAGCCATGGCGCTATTAGCGCCATGGCTACCCCCTTACCGCATACCGGGTCCAGGTACCCTGAATGGGGAATTACTTGGCCATTCCAACCTTGGAGGACCCAGTATTTCCCCATTCAGGGAACCCATCCCCATTCCCATTCGAGCCCCCATAGGGCTCAATGGGAATGTGGACCTTGCTAAAAACAGGCCTGTTAATAACGGGCCCGTTGTTAGCATGCTGGTCCTTTAGCTGCTCCCACTAAGGGCGCCTGGTAAAACCAGTCGCCCTTAGCGGGACCCGCTAAAGGACCTCGTAATGCAGCGGTAAGGGGTTAACAGCACCGGGACCCTTACCGGCGCCGGTAACCCCTTACCGCCCACCTCAGAATGAGGCCCTATATCTTTATTACTCCTTTCAGGCTTCCTGCTGTCCTTACATGTTTGTCTTTATTCCATGTCATCAATTGACATTGTCCATTTGGGCTGCAGTAAACCCATCTTCCCACGTAATTTCTGTGCTTCCTGGCATTGAGAAACTTTGTTCCTTCTGGTGCGTGAATGCTGGCCTTCACAAAGTCTCTTATTTCTTCATCAGTTAGGTCTTTGGGCTTCCATCCTGGCTTGACATAATTCATGATCTTCATCCCTATGGATTTTTTCACAGTCTTCTGGCACTGAGAGATTATTATCTCGATAACACTAAATCCTAGTAATATCATCACTAGCAGGGCTCCCAAGAACTTGAATATGCCTGCCATCCACTGTGGGATCCATGAAAATAGTGATCCAAACCAGCTGTCATCATCAAGTTCGACAGCTTCATCGATCATCTGGTTCTGCAGATTTGTCAGCATACTTATAGCTTCTGTTAAAGTTCAATTTTCCTCATTGTGAGAAGGAATGAATGTGCAACATGATTCTCCAATTTTTGCACAAACTCCTTCATCCATAGCTGTGATCATGTCAAGGACATATCTGTTCTGGAGAGTCATCAGTCGGATGGCTCTTAGCTCTTCCTTGATTGCATTGAATAATGTTATGGTCGTGTTGCTGGTCTGCAGTAACTGCCATCTGGTTATTTGTAACCATTTAGTATTTGCTCCAACTTGGATTCTCGGCACGAAAATCGCTGTGAACACTGATGAGTTGAGGCTGGACAGCCTGTGTTCATATGGATAGCATGAAAGGCTTCTTCTGATTTAGCAGAGAAGTATTTCTCTCTCTTCATTTGAGTTAACAGTTCCACAGATCTCCTCTTCCTCAGGTGAGCATCTGCTTTCAGGAAACTGTCAATATTCAGGTCACTTTTCGGGATCGCTATTGCTGGAATGTGAACATTCACTATTGTGCATATACCTCCCCAATCTCTTTGCAGTCGGATGTATGCTTTGGATCCACATGCCCAATAATGATCCATAATTATGGCAGTCCCATTAACCATTCCTGGAGCATCAAAAACTCGTCCACAGTTCTGATTATCTCCCATTCTTCTTGTGCCATTATTCCTGAAGCAGAATTTTGGGTTTTCCAGTGGCACTATCTGCAAGGGTCCTCCCCTGTCTTTGACCCATGTCAAAAGTTTTGCAGGCTTTGGCCATAATGGCTTGCATCCATTCTGTATGATGTCAATGGTACCTTGGTAACGAACAGTGACCATCCAGGCTCTACATATTACTACTCCTTTCTCCCATCCGTCTGGTGAAAGCACTGTTCCCCAAATCTGCATTTGGCCTCTGTTCTTCCAACTTCGAGCCTCTTCTGGAGTTTTTCCTTGGACATTTAGTTTCGGGTTCACTTACCATCTTATTTCTGCTCGCTTAACTCCAGGCTTCTCGAACCGGATTACATAGTTTCTAGTATGAGCTCTTTTTCTTGTCTTAATGTCCTGAACATAATCAGCTTCATCGGGATAAGCTGTTTCAGTTGCCCATATTAGGGAAGCGTCACTTCCCATGAACTGGACTCTAGTATTGCACATGGCTACAGGTGAAAGACAGTGTGATGTCTGGACATCGATTTCTACAGCTACGAAGTTCTTGGACTGTCCCATGCTGTATGGTAGGAGTGCGCAAACAAAGCATACCCCTTCTGAACTTCGTCTTTCAACTTCTTTCATGTGTTGGTACCAAATGTTGTTTCCCAGATGTGCTGTGCTATCCAGGTAGTCGTTCAGTTCGTTGTCATCTCCATGCATGCTTCTCCTGATTCTTAGTGTTTTCCTGTATTTGACTATAACTACATCTCTGAATGCATCTGTATGGCTCCTTCTTGATGGAGGTTTCTCAGGTATCCTGGTCCATGGTGCAGGCTTCCTCATCTGTGCCATTTGAGTAGACTAAATTCTGGCAGTTCTTTCCTGGTCCTCATACAGATTTTTCTTTCTGGCTAGGAATGTTCATATCCATACTGACATTGGTCCTGTGTATGGCCGTACTGTGGAGCTTGTACTTGTTCCTTTCGTTGGAACATACATGTTTGTTACTCCTAGGATGCACATAGTGTCCTTCATTTATGTCCTTATCCCCTTTTTTGCTCAGAGAAAGTGTCCAATTTTAAGCCACACTTTACAAAAAGTTCTTGATCTTTGTCTGGCTGGTCATGCGTCCGTCTTCCTCATCATGGATCTCGCCTGCACAGGCTGTGGTTCTTCCCCGTTGCTCGTAGTCTCCTCGCACTGGGGTGCAGGCAGGGGGCCTTCTCCGATGTAGGGTTTGATATCGGCAAGAAAAATCCAAGCTCTCCTGCCTTGTATTTTTACTGCGGACGGAGTGCAGTCCTCCACTGTGAAGGGACCGTTAAATCTGGGCTCATCCCACTTTTTCCTCGTATGGTTCCTTACAAGGACGGTGTCTCCAGGGAAAACGGATGGTACACAAAGTCCTTGAGCTGTGTCTGTAGTAGTATCACCTTCTGTGTTCCGTGCTGCCCTGCATCCCTTTCGTTGTCGCTGCAGCTGGTCTGAATTTACAGTAAGGCAAAATGTCATGCAATTCAGGTAATTTTGCATTTCCGACCCTAAAATTTCTCTTGTTGACTGGGCAGCAAATCTGTCCTTCTCGTGTGCCCGGCTCATTTCATGCCCACTGGGAGCTGAGCTGTAGTGCCTTAATCAGCCTGTCCAATAAGGCTGTGTGCTGCACTTGCGTGCCATCTGCTCCGAGGAAGCGCTTCCTTTTCCAGCGCGTTAAGCCTGCGTGCACTGTCGACGTCACATAGGCAGAGTCGCTATAGACCATTACTTCCTGGTCTGCGTGATTCTCAATAACGAGTATCAACGCCAATAATTCTGCAGCCTGTTCTGAATAATGAGATGGTATTCGCGCACTAATATGTATTCAGAATTCTCCATTTGCTGTGTGCTTCATCACAGCAACCCCTGTATATCTTTGCCCAGCATTTTGATCGATTCTCGAAGAACCATCAATAAAGACACTTTCTCCTTCTGCCAAGGCATTTTCTTTCACCCTGGGAATTTCGTCATAGAATTCTTCATAGTTTGCACAGTCATGTATTGGCTCTCCTTCAGTGACTGGCTCTGCTATAAACATAGCTGGGTTCACTATCTTACATCACACTACCTTGCTCGATGGATTTGATATGATCACTTCATAAGCAGAAGCTCTCTGAGAGGGCAATGTGCCCTTTGGTTTCTCTAGAATGGCAAAAAGCGAGTGCACAACGCACAACGTCATTGAGCAACCCGTTACAATGGTTGTAGCCTTCTCTACGGCACAGGACATGACCTCTCATTACTGGGTCTAAATTTCCACTATAGTATGCCAGGGGCTTGTACCCCAATGTGGTTCTCTGTGTGAGTACTGCCGTCATAACGCTGCCATTCATGTGTGAAAACAGGTAAAATACCTCTTTATAATTGGGAATCCCTAGAACTGGTGCAAATCCTTTCTCCATGGTCTCGGACCATTCAATTCTTTTCTTTCATCACTTGGGCCTTCTTTAGGGCCTGAAGTAAAGGCTTAGTGTAAGAGCTATAGTCCAAGACATAGTTGCATAGGCCTAAAAAGCTCTGCATCTATTTTATTGTGTGTGGCTTTGCCGTGTTCTGTATGGCTTCTGCCCTTTCTGGGGTCACTCTCTTTCCCTCATGTGAGATGAGCTGGCCTATGTACAGCACTTCTTGTTGACAATATTGTAGCTTTTCCTTGTCAACCTTATATCCCTTCTCAGCCAGTATAGTCAATAGATGAACAGAATCCTGCCTGCATTGCTCTTCTGTCGTACTGCAAAATAAGATGTCATCCACATATTGCAGGAGAACACTTTTTAATGCAATATTGCTTAAGTCTATCTGCAGGACTCTGTTAAAAATAGATGGAGACTCACAATACCCCTGGGGTAGCCTCATGCTTTTCAGACGCATCTGTCTGAATGTGAATGACATCAGATCTTGTGAGTCACTGTGCAACGTGATTGAGAAAAATGCATTTTTCAAGTCAATTACTGTGAAATATTTTGCCTCAACAGGTATATTACAAAGGTTTGTAGCTGGGTTAGGAACTAAAGGGAACTTTATTGGGCGTAAATCCTGAATTAGCCTCCAAGACCCTCCCTTTGATTTTTTGATCGGATAAACCGCAGTATTACATGACGACTCTGACGTCACTAAGATGCCTGCTCCATCATAGCAGAAATTGTCTTAAAAATCCCCTCATCTGCCTCTCTGGACATGGGATATTGTCGGGCTTTTGGTAGAATTCCTCCTGGTTTCAGTTTAATTTTCACTTCTCCAACCCCTTTCAAGAGGCCTACGTCATAGGGTCCTGTAGTCCGTACTGAGACAAGCATCTGGGCCATGTCATCATCAAAATATTCATGACGGTTTCATGCCAACATCATTCTTTGAGGCACTTCTCTTTTGATAATTTTCACCCAAAAGGTGAGACTCACTTCCACCATTGTCTCTCCCATATCTGCTTGTTCTTCAAACAGGTCGTCATCGGTGACGTCAGTCAATCGATATCCTTCTTCGATGGTAATTACTGTGCACCATTGTCGGCCTTCGTCATCATAACCATCAATCAAGGCCATTCTCCCTCGTACTGTAACTGTGTGTATCTTCAAGGGGAACACTTGTCCCTTCTCCTCGTGCATCAGTATTCTTGGTCTAAATAGGAACTCATATGGGGTTCTCATGATTCTGTCTGCAAGGCATGGAAGCCCTGCCATTAGTATGCGCATACCATACACGAACATTTCTGGCTCTAATGGTATAGCCCTCATAGCTGTGTGTCCTGCGTATGCTCTGATCATTTAGCATACATTTGAATAGTGCATTCCTTAAATTGAACATACTATGCCCTCCTCCGTGAATGAGATTGTCATGTTTAACTTTGTCATTAAATCTTGACCCAAAATGTTTACTGGTGTCTGACATGAATATAATAAAAGGCACATTCATTTCACATTCTCCTATAGAGACTGGGAGTGCATTTGTGAAGCGAACACGACTTGTAGCTCCTGTGAAACTCAGAGTATTTATGGCCTCACCAGAAAAGGAAAACTTGCCTTCACGTATGCATGAGTGTGTTGCACCAGTGTCAACTAAGAAGGAATATTCGTTATCCCCTATAACGACATCCACCCTAGTTTCCCGGTGTGGGTCTGGTGTCACTGATAGGATGGAACACATCAGGGTTCCCAGTGAGCTGTCCTAGTCCATATACAAAATTTGCCCACTGGACGCTGGTGGATTTCCCCCATTCCCACTGTTACTTCCCATTACAGAGTTCATGGTCTGTCCTGTGCTCACTGTCTGTGATAGTTGCTTCGGTGCCTGTTGGGATTGTCCTTGTCGAAAACTCCCCATATTTTAAGGTTGCCCGCCTTGTTGCGCTCCTGGCGCTTGTTGTTGCATCATGTGATTCTGTGCAACACCTTGTTGTATGAATGCAGGTGGATTCACCGTACCTGCTCCTGTCCCTTGGCCGTTCTGCACCATGCCTTGGTTTCTGCGTGTGTGCACTAAATGCCCTGTCATTCCACATAACCAACATGCTGGTGGTGGTCGAACCATTTGCCCATTTGACATATCTTGATTACCATGTTTCATATTTTGAAAGCCTCCTTCATTATTCTGGAAACCTCCCTGATTGCTCTGCCATCCTCTTCCTCTAAATCCTCTTCCCCTGGCTTAAAACCCAGTATTGCCCTGATTATTCTGCTGTGGATTAATCACCTGTTGCATGCTCGATTCAGCTGTGCTAGTTATCATTGCTCCCTCAAGAGCATATTTTGACAATTCTTTCTGCACTATTTTCGCTTTTGTGCAGCTTCCTTTTTTGCAATTCTTTTCTTGCAGTAACCTGGAATAGTGTGTGACGGTCAACTGTTTTCTGATCAAGGTTTGGCTTCGATTCCTACCAATTTCTTGAGCTGTTTCTGTACTGGTTCTGGCAGCCCTTGGCACAATATATGGTAGAATACAGGTATAGATTTCCCCCAAGATTCATGAGTTTTGAGTACCCAAGCATCTTGGAAATTCTGTATATAAAGCAACAGATCCTCAAACTCGTTCATTTTTTGTGTCATTATAGCTCCCATATCGGAAGTGTCTGGGTAAAGCATTCACAGTGCTTTCCATAATACAGCTCTGCAGTTGTTAAATGGAGCTCCGTCATGTGCAGTGTTGATTGTGGTCACACCCGGGTAACCTGCCCGTGTCCGCACATCGTCTGCTCTCTCCCCAAGTATGGCGATCAGGAGACCCTTGATATCTCCTACAGCTAATGTGTTCCCTCCTGTCATTTTTTTCTAACTCGTGTATCCACTTGCCAGCTCCCGATGTCAGCATTGGAAGCTTGTTTTTGAAATGTTCTCGATCCATGTGTGGCCATGGAGTATATTGTGGTCTTGTTCCCCCTTTTTGAGTAACAGAAATTGGGATGTATAGTCTCTCTCTCTCTTCCCTCATGGTTCTTCTATCTATGGCAGGGGTAATGTCCTCTCATCGCCGCCTGCCTGGCAGAGACCTAAGTCTGTCTACATAGGGTGGTGGAGACACCCCCTCTGACTGTGAGATACTTCTTCATGTCGGTCTGACTGTGTGGCTAGTTCTGGTACTCTTGGTGCAGACTCGCTAGTGTCTGACCATCTTATTCCTTTCTCTCTTGGGAGTCGTCTTTCGCTCTGTCTCTCTTCCTCATTTTCCTCACGTTCCTCCCACTCTTTGTCGGACATTGTCTGTCCCCAATTCGTGCAACTTCTTGTGTCTTCTTGGTTCCTACTTATTTCTAATCTGTCCAGGGATAGTTCCCTATTCTGACTACTTTGTGAAGCATCCTCAGTGTCATAAAATTGAGTGCTCTCCAGGCGATCGTCTTCCCCCTCCCCTTGGGGTGTTTGTTCTAGCCCCATTTCATCATATATTCTATTGATCGTTTCTCTGATGCTTCTGATGTCAAAGTCATCTTCCATATTTGCCCTAGATGTGCCTGATACTGAATCATACGCAGGAAAGAATTCTCCGATGTCTTCCCAATCTACTAATGGAGCGGGTTTTTTAACCTCTCTCTCCATATATTCAAGATTGCGTGCTCTCTGTCTTTGCTTACGTTCTACATCGTCATCAAATTCTTTGCGCTTCCTTGCCTTTTCTCTGACCCTATCTTTTTCCTTTTTCTTTTCATTTCTATGTTCATCTGCCCTTCGGATTTCCTCATCCCTTTGTCTCTTTATTCTCTTCTCTCATAGTCTTTGCTCTTCCTCTGACCTTTGCAGCTTCTGTCTGTCTTGATCGCTGGCTGCTCTCTGTTTGCAATCTAGCTGTCTTTCTTGCTCTTCGCAATATAGCTGTTCTCGCGTTTGTCTGTCTTTCTTTCGTATTCTTTTGTCTCTCAATTCCTTCTCTTTCCCCTTTCTCTGTACCTTGTCTAGCCTCTCTTTTTTGTTTCGCATCATCAATGCCCTTGCCATCGAGTTTCAATAGAATTTGCCCTCCCATCCGTTCGTTTTTTTGCGAATGCTATCTCATCAGTTCTATCTTTGTTTACTTTCCATCTTTTTCCCTCTCTCTCCTTGTTGAGAGATGCACTCGTCTGTGCCTGATCCCTTCTTTCGTCATCACGTCTCTCCTTGTCCCTTGGGACCGTGGTGGTGATATCCTTATCTTTATCTTTCCCTTGATTTTCGTCAGTACTTTGCGTAGGTGACTTATATGCCGGGTTACTATACCCCGTGGCTGCCTTTAGTTCTCTCAGTGGGTACTGTCCCTTGTCTTCACTTTCTTAAACCTTCGTTTTGAATGGGGCGGGTGGCACAGTAGGCATCTCACCACCCTCCGAGCATGAGCATATATTAATTATCCAATTTATTGGCGTCTCCTCTCCCTTTTCTTTTTCAAAAATCTTCCAAAGCTCTAAAATAGCAAGGCGTTTGTCTAATTTTTGCCTGTATATGTGGCGTGCAAATATGCCGTCCTGTGTTGCAAGACATCTTTAGATAAGGACCCGCCCTGTGGCCATGGCATAAACATTTTGTGGGCGGTTCCTTTAACCCACTCTGTACTATATTTCTTCAGTTTGGGTGCATGTTTTGGCAACTTTTTGCATAGGTGTGTTAATGGAGTTATGTCAACCCTGTTTGAATCTGTTCCCTTTCTCCTTATATAACACTTATCAAAGCTTTACTTGACTTAAACAGTTTCCAACAATATGAGCGAGCACCAAATACTGCAAGCTCCAATCCCGATTTTTTCACAACATTTTATATCTTCTATTTTACTCAAAAACAACAATTGAATGCAATATTATCTCGGCTATTCATTCACGTGAAATTGAAATCAGTTTTCTCAAGGAAAATGATTCCACTTGTCACATCACAACAAACAACATATAAGACAGACGTTTAACAGACGAACACCAGCTGGACACAGGTATCTCTGCCTTTAATCATTATCCCTTCATGGAGTTTAAACGTATCCCTTTTATGTCGTCTTTAATCGCTGTGGTAGTCTATTTGTTCCCCTTTAGTTGGGAATATGGATACACATTTCTTCTAGCCGCTTGAATTAAAACCGTAGGAATAAGGCGAATCCTTTCACTTCTTGGGTATCCTCCTCGGTAACCTCTCTCTTCTCAGGTGTCCTCCCCAGTATCTTCTCTCTATTTGCTTAATTATGCTCGAGCATTATTCCCTTCCCCTTAGATATATACATTCTTCTCTACTTCTAACTATATTTTGTTTTCCCACCTCCCTCCGTTACCTTTTCCCTTTACTTGTTCTAGAGCACTAGAGCATGCACTTTTGCCAAAACACTCAATCTTTTTCACTCACCGTTCGCATATTTCCTCTCTGGACCCTCGGGATCACCGCCTTTGTCACCGCCTTCTTTGGCTCTTCTACCGCTCAGCTGCCCATAGAAATGGGAAGGGGATGCGTGGGGGAAAAACAGGTTCTTTCAGACCTTGTCCTGCAAGTTTTGTTTAATACACTACCACTGTCTACGGGGAGCTTCACGGGATACTCGGCAGAATGGCAAAGGACTTGTGATATTGCCGAGGACCTAGAGTTACTTTATGTTGACGGTCAATGGGTGTCTTATTCTAATCGATAATGGATAACCATCAATCTCTGCTACCAAGTTTACTCCGAGACCCCCGGCCGGCCCATAGAGCCGAGGTTTGCTCCGAAGTACTTTAAGATGAGATAGCTGCACCCTTGAGATGGATGGGGGTGCAAATCTATTACTCCAACACCAATCAATTAGGAGAACTCAATGGTTTGGCAAAGGGAGTCAGTTTAATGACAAGTACAAAAATCGGGTAGCCATGGATATCAGCAGTGATACGATCATCCTTCTCGCTTCAACTCCAACCAACTTCATACAAGTGGTAACATTTATACTCAAAACTCGTCATAATTGATGTGTAATACTCAAAAGTTAACATGCAATTCTATTGTTTAGGAAAAGGTAACTTTATGGTAACAGAGTGAGGGGATTGGGTAAACACTGTCAGGTGGGCGTCTAAGCCCTTCCTTCAAAAATTACTACTGTCGACGTCACTAAGAGTACGCCGTCTCATTGGTTCTACCAACTATAGGACCCTAGATTATTTGGTCCATTGTGATTGGGTTGGCACCAACCCCATGGATACTTTTCCACTTTGCTTAGCAGCACCCAGAGTGGTCGGCCTGATGCGTGGTGCCCCTTAGTTACCCGCCCCTTCCACCGATTATGATTAAAATCAATCATCACTTTAGTAGCCATGTGTCAATTAGTTCACTGTGGTTGGCCTTTAAACTGCACCTTCTGTCTGGAAAAGTTCTGATATCTCTGACTGGCCGGGTGCCAAGCGAAGGTGTGAACCCTCGCTTCTTTTTGCTCGGCTGGTCACGTGCTTCCCACACCGTGAATTTGTCTCGTTTCTCTCAATTTTTGTATTTGATTCTTATTTAGCCCGCCACCTGCCTATGTCTTCTTATCTCAACCTTTCAGAGGCAGGGTATTCTGTCCTTAGTTTCAATTAAATGTAGCTACTGTTCACCTCGTCTATTGGTATGACCTTGGCTTCCCTGGCATGAGTTGTTTCTGCCGAGTTTTGATTCAGCCGTCTCTTCTCGTTTTTCTAAATATGAATCTCTGCTCATTTGGCCTTTAGTAACCTGGGTTGATTCTGCTTCGTTTGCAAAGTGGAAATATACTTATAATAAAGTACTTTGTTAGAGTTAGATTTATGAATAATGGCGCTTGCCGCACTACTCTTATACTTAGCATAGCAAGCTGCACTGTTTCATTAGCTTTCTTGTGGTTCCAAGCATATTTACAGGTGTAAACTGGTTGACCGTCTTCGTATTACTTACAACTTAATTTTCTTACATTTGGACATCATTCTTTTTGTTTTAAGTTCACGATATCCTTAATCATGGCGTTTGATCTCTTTGTGTCATTCTCTGGTCATCATTTCTTCTATCTGTGAGTCTGTCCGGGTCCTCCTGACGTCACCATTCATCTTCCATTAAGACCTTTTTGGTTTCTTCCGGGACAGTACTTAGGCTATCTTCATTTCGTTTCATTTGCTGGTAGGGTTTCCTTAATGGATACCTTACTGTCCTTGGTTTTCTGGGTATCGGTACTTCAATAGGTGTGCTTTTCTGATAGGCACTGGGCATAGCCCCACTGTGGCTCTATGCTGGTCTATTTGCTCATCATACATCACATATTTTGGTGTGAACGTTCCTGGTACTCCAAAATGGGCGACTGGAGTGCAGGTTTAATTTGGGACCTCCTCTACACTATCATGCAAATGATTTTACCTTTGCAGTGATAGCATGTTGTGGATGTCACCTGGCTTGCCTTGGATGCACTTGCTATAATCTTGATGGGAAGCCATTTCTGTCTACTTGGGAGAAAACATAAGATTGAAGTATGCTTGATGGCCCTAACAGCTGTGATTAAAGATGGGCAGTGCATCTGATTTGAGGGAAAGGTCATTGGTGGATGCAAGGGGCAGCGCTGAGTGGCAGTGATTACCTAGGAAGCTGGTAACGCGTGGTAGCTCTGAGGGATTCTGGGCCTCAGCACATATGTTATTGAATGTCTCACTGCAAGGCTCATAACTATGCATCGGGGCCCAATATTGCTTCTGTCTCAAACTGAAAATATACTTAATAATCAGGGTTCCCGTGAGATACATCAGGACCTGGCACCAACCAATGATGGTGCCCAAATTCACCCGGCATAATTTGGTTTGCTCTGGATGAGTGGGGAGCTCTTTTCAGAGACCAAATAACGTTCTTTGTTTCTCCGCTGAGTAGGGGTTGACAGAACAAACACACATCATGTGTTTTGATGAAGTTGTGTTAGCGTTTTGAGTAGGTTTCTGGTTCTTGACAGCACATTATATGTGAGTGCGTTGTGGGACCTTTATGTCTGTGTATGTTATTTATTATGCCCATTTGGCAATGTTTCTTGTGCCCTCACTATTCTCCAACTGCACAAAGTGTACCTGGCCTTTCTGCTGTTCCCTTTCCACTTTTTGTCACCTGAAAACAAATCTCTTTATTGTATACCTAATACCATATTTTGGTGTATGTGTCCTACTTGCTCTTGTGGGAACGCTTCCATCTGCTTCACTTACCTTGCATTCACCCACCCCCCCCCAAAAAAAAGGAAACAAAAAGACAATGAGGAATGTTTTCCTTTGTATTAGCTGACTGCTTATTTATGAAAGCTTAACAAATCTTCCGGTAAACCAAAGAATCCTTCCAGTTTTTGTTGCACTTTTATTTTGATCTGACAACAACGCATTTGCTATATCACTTGTCCTTGTTGTTATTGTGTCTTACTCCTGACTAAGAAGAATGGAATTTAAATGATGTATTAGGGAACGGATTTGGAGGAGAAAGATGAGGATACATTTTTGTGGACTATTGATCGCAAGGCGGAGGTCTCTGAGAAGAATGATGTGACCTTTGAGATTGTGGACGCTGTAGTTACCAAATGCCTACAGCCAGAGCAGGTGATGTCTGAGGTGGACGAGCCATTGATTGACAGCTCCAAAAGAGGTGAGGAGGCAGGGCTCAAGCAGGTTAACCACTGCAGGAGGATACAGCAAGGCTGACGCATATGACCAAGGGTTTGAATTGCCACTGAACGAGTTGCAGAGGTGTGGACTAGGGATGGCTGACAACTATGAAGGGGCTGCCATTGCAGCAGAAAGAGAAGTTGTAGGTGGGAGTGGCAGGGCTGACAATAATGGAATGTAGGGTTCTGCCATACAAATAGGCAGCAGAGGTGGGGGAGGCAGGACCAATGCATGGAGCCATTACGCCAATGGTATTTGAGAAGAATGGGGAAGACAGGCAGACAATACATGGCATATTGCAGAAGTGTGGCATTGTAATAGTAGGTCCTCTTGAGCTGCCCCAGGACAATCCCATAGCAAACCTTGATGCTGGAAAGGATATAGAGGAGAGTGAAAGAGAGGTATTGGGTTACCCAAAGACACATGAGCAGAGGGCCTTGGTGGTTGAGAAACAGATGGAAGAGGGAGAAGCTAGAAGACAAAGCTTGTCCACACGACAATGCTTCAGGAGAAGATAGGGGTCAGGGGGAGGCAATTAGGAGGTTGGAAGTCACTATCATATGCAACATATGCAACACAACAGTGAAGGATGGTACACCAAAGCAGCAGCATTGCACCATTTGGACAACCACAATACACAATTAAATGGAAGAGAATATGAACAGCTAGTCCTGCATAGAGTAGAGTGTCCAGTGACCTCTCGCTCACCACCACATTCTAAAGTGGTTCAGATCCAGTGAGTACAGACATGCTTATCACAGGTCCCAGGAACAGCAGCATATGCAACCTTCAATCCCCTGCTCTTTCATCTTGCCCATGGCATCCAACCTCCACCATACTGCACCACTGTCTCCACTCTCCAACAGGGCTTGTTCCAAATGCCAGAACAACCACCAGAGCCTGTTGCTGGTATCCCTGTGAGTGCACTGCTATCTTCTTGTTAGATACTGGGCGTTGAGTAAGACAGTATGAAAAGAGCTGGAGGACTCTACCTGTATGGCAGGAAGCATCAAACCCAAACACCATTGTGTTGGCTCTGTAAGTATGTAATAAGGGCACAATTAGCTACAGGAACCCCTTGGATGCACCACTGTTTAAGAGACTAACAGAGAGTTAAAAAAGTTGAGAAAAGAGTAAAGATGTTATTGGGAGACAAAGAAGCTTTTCAAGACTAAAATGAAATGGAACAAATGTTGGCACATATGCTTTTGATCACCAAACATTTCTGGTACACTGCCATAAAATCTTCAGATGCAAAATTACAATGAAATATGTTCAACCTGTTATCTGCACCATCAGGTCTAGCAAAGAAAGGAGTAGGCCAAAAGCATTCATTGTTGCCGCTCGCATCACCCAAGTAACAATGAAAACAATTCCAGAATTCCTATAACAGTGTCCTTGTTTAAGCTTCCTCCCTGTGCATGACAGTGGTTGGAAAATGCGAGAGAGGATGGCGTATGGCCTAGAACATTGGCCTGGACGCCTGCTATTGGGGCGGGACCAAGTCTGATTTATGCTCGTTCACCTTCTGTAATGGTACAGCAGCACGCTGAAAACAATCCTCTATAAGGTTTCCCAGAGTTTAGCCAGTGGTTTATGATTCATTGAAAACGGTATAGCCCTTTAGTGTTGCTATAATCCCATCCTGCCACAAAGAAATGTAAGTAAACATAAATGAAGTTCCATGAGCTATGCAAAGTCTCCGGAATTAATCCTGAAATATTTACTTTTATTATCTCTCCTTTCATAAATGAAAATTAACATACACCTATGCCATAAACAATATAAAAATGAATATAAACACACAATCATTTTACACTAAGTGTTATAGAACTGTTCTTATAATCTATAGTACATAGACCATGTATTGAATTTAACAGCATAATGTCCAATATATGGTCATTCCTACTCACATATGTATGACATACAAATTGCACATGGCAATCCATGACAATTAAAATCATACTTTACACCTAATTCGAATATATAACAAGGTACAAATTGCATGAAATATTCATACAGGTATGATGATGATGATTTCTACACTTAAAGGAGTGGTCTTGGCCAACCAATGTTAGCAAATTGTGTCCCACACGCATTTACAACTGCCTTCATCAGGGCTTAAGATGCAGTGAATGGACTGCCTAACATAGTATAGTATAGTTCCTTCTCAGAAAAATAACAGGAATCCAAAATTCAACTAGGTCAAACACAGTTTAATCACAAGTCCAAAAATCTAAATCTTAGTAGAAACAAAGATTCAATGTATCGCAGATTTAATTTTGCCCTTCTTAACAAAAGAAGAAAAACAAAACCAAGCAATATGGTAGAGAGAAGAAGAAAACCGAGGTCAGTCAGTTATGGTACTAAAGTCCCTATTGTGTGCTTTTATTTGCACACGGTACAATATTTTGTCCAATAGAAAGAACAGTAGAGACCAATACCAGCTGACACGTACAGTGCTTTAAGCTTTGCAGGTCCCAGGTGGTAAATCAAGGTTTCTTTGTCTATAGATCATCAAATATGATGGCAGCACTGGCCACCATGTATCACAGAAAATCAATCCAAAGCCCATTGTGGCTTATTGCACCTAGATTTCCAAATCAGTTACATGTACAGTTGCTCATTGTTCACTCAAAAAATTAAATATTATATAGAAACCAAGGATGCATCATTAGCTCAGAAGCATACAATAAACATGTCAAACATTTAATTTAAAATAACTTTGGATCACACATTTAAAGGACAGCTTCCAAACTGAAGAGGTATTGTTATCCTCTTTAAGGGCATTAAGTAAACTGCAAGCCCACTAAACAGAATGCCCTCATGCCTACCAAAGATTACTTTCCCTGCAGCTACTGCTATCTGAAAATGGATCTGACCACAGCAAGCTGGTGCACTGATTTGCAGCCACTGAATGCAATCTCTTCCTGCTTACCAAGAAACGTAAGACTTTTCCTCTGCAACTTGTGTTTGGTATGGGAATTAAAGCATGACACACTCAGTTACTGCCACTGAATATAATCTCCCCTGTCCTATTAAAAATTATAAGATTTTCCTCAGAAATATCTAATAAGCAGTATTTGGCCTGGTCAATGAAAGCTGATTCATCAAGTTACAGCTACTGAATAAAATGTTGTTCTTTGTGTCAGGAAATGCAGGCCATAGTGTAAAGACCGGAGGGGGGTGTCTGTACTTCTGCTCTCTATATGGTAGAGGAAAGGCACAGAGGACCCCAGACAAGATTCTCTATTATTGATGCGTGGTCAAGCAATCAAGGCCTAGCTTCTCAGGAGGTGATGCAGGTTGGTTCTTAAATACAGTGTAGTCCCCAAGCACCCACAAAGGAATGTCTGCACACTGTATTAGTTCAAACACAGTTTTTATATAATTAATATTCAAGGTTATGTACAATATCACAATAAGTCACTTTGTACTCGGTTATCTATAATGGCAAATATACAGTTCTAAGTGGTACCACAATTACTCTTAGATCTCTTTAAAGTGCACAAACTGTACGGTTAAATGGCACACAAATCAGTTTCTAAAGGAAACCAACCATAGAGGTAAGAGGAAAGCAGTTGGTAAGAACAATTGGCAGAAATACTGGTCATTACTGTTAAACACAGTTCTGTGTAGAGATACACCCACCTGGGCAACCTCTAGAATAAAGATACAAACCCAGTCCATATATTGTTCACAAGAGACTTCCCAATAGTTCTGCAACCCCAAAGTACCTGGCATTGTAGCGTTCCTCGTCAGGGAATCGACGGCCCTTCTTGAATGTCTTCCCTTTAAGTCAGGAGTCACAGGTCGTCGAACATCCGACGGAGAACAGGGTGAGCTACGACGGTGAAGTGGCGCTACGTTAGTAGCAGTGCTCGTGATGGGGAAGTGTAAACGTCCTGCCAGGAAGAGGCATGCGGGGCACCTCGGTGTTGGTAGTTCTGGACCGCAAAGAGTTTGAAGAACTGTGGCCCAGCAAGGGCGTCGAGCCGTCGGCGTCTCTGTGGTCCTCTGGTGGCGGGAAACCCACCGGTGGATGCTCCTCAGCGCATCAACGGTCAGGCCTTCTCGAGCGGGATAAGACACCGGTGATGCGGACGAGAACGTCCTTGGATTCGAAAGTTCTTAGGCAAATGGGAGCATGGCGGCTCCGGTCAGCGGCGGCGTTCGTTGACAGTGGTGGACAACAGTCCAGGCGCTTCTCCTTGGGGTTCCGTGGCAGTCCATGTCTCGGGTCCGCAGCCTGTCGTAGGTCTGTCTACCAGGGAGCTTTGGCAAAGATCAGCTGGTGCACGATTATCCCTCGTAGCTCGGGAAGAGGGCGGCTTACCAGGTCCTCTCTGGGTCAGTCCTTGGACACGCAGCAGCTTTCAGATTGTGAACGAGAGATACAGCAATTCTTCTCTTCCAGCAGGGCTTCAAGGTCAAGCTTCAGTTTCACTCCAGTTACTCTTCAGCTTCTGAACACGAATTCTAGCAATGAGAGGCCCCCAGATATACTGGTTGGTCTCCCATTCATTCTGCTGGGTCACACTCAAGCAACCAATTGGTCAGAAGGGCATTCATGCAGGCCAGCAGCCAATCAGGTGCATAGTGCATTCAGGCCATTCACTTCTCTCCATACACTCACAACAAGTTATGTGTAATGGGACAAGTTCCCAGCCATTCAACACTCCACACTGCATTCATACCAGTTTCGGGCAGGGCTGTCTCAGTCATTGTGTCAAACACCAGATACTAGACATCCACAACACAGAATGCGTATTCGTCACACACTCCATTCACACAGGTCCCACCCACAGGCGTACCCACAACATACGGTCGTTGGGAAGGCCCAAGCAAGTCTGGTCAGCACTTCTCCACACTACCATATATGTAACTTCCACCCAACAGCCAGTCAGGGGGAAGGGACAGAGTCGGGCTTCCCGGGACTTCGGGAAGATCAAGGTAACAGGCGATGGAAGGCAAGATGCCACGGGGGCCATCTTGTCTCCATCAGGAATCTACCGATTCCAATGACAGGGCCTGGGCATCCCAAAATGGAGGACACTCAGGGCACCAGTCAATTCAGCACAGAGCTGCCACCAGCCCGTACCCTGCTCTGTGGGTCACACACAGGTGCTCAAAAACATACACTAGGGGCACAGGTTTGTACCCCCACCCATGGGTGCCATAAGGGTATCCCATGGGGCTGTTCACCAAAACCAAAGGAGAGAGCTGCACCGCCAGAAGTCCCACATGAACTTCTGCGCGGCAAATTCGTCAGAACACACGATAAAAGGCAGTAACGGACAAGGATACAGAGGCCCTGTCCCTCCGATGCATTTCCAGCATCACACATGGTCTCTGCAACAAGTAGTTGGTGGTAACTAAAATATATACTTAGCTGCAGCCACTAAAAATGATCTCCTCCACACTTCCAAGAAAAATAAGACTTACCAATAGTACTCCTGATTACCCAAGTATACATTCAGAACTTGTGTTCTCAGAATACAAGGAAAAGTAAATCCAGTCTTCAAGCAGTTCACAGGGCTATGAGTGAGGGGCCTAGATGGGTACTCAATGACTATTGGCCTATATATTAACTCATACACCAACATTTTGACTGCCATCTTTTAACCCTAGCTCAGTACTGTGAGGTCTGCGCATGAGTATGTGCGACCATTGGAATTAGTCCTTGGTCAGGAGTTATTGAGATTTGCGAAATTGGAGAATTGTGTGGGTATTCCAAACCAACACCGTGATAGAGTTCCAGACCGTGTGTGCATGACAAGAGCAGGATTGTTTGTGGGTCCTTTTTTTGTGGATGAGTTGTGATTCAAGCTGGTTGGTCGATTTGCTGTGCGAGGAGTGTGTTCCACCACAAATATGGAGTTTAGTATCCAGGTTTGCTGGTGTGCTATTGATGACTGCTTTGTAGATGATACATGCAGTCTTGAAAAGGGGTGATTCGGTCACATTTCCGTGCTCCTGTAATAAGATGAGCTGTAGCGTGGTGGACCGCTTTTAGGGGAGCCAAGTGAACAGCTGGGAGCACTGTCAGGTGAGCATTTCCCCCATCGATGTGTGAGACCACTATGGCCTGCACTACTGTCTGGACGTCTTGCAGCGGGATGAAGGTTTCTTTTTTATTTTTTATTATTTAGCATTTAGTTTCAATAGAAACTTTTTGCCATTAGATAGGCTTGTGAAATCAGCAATTAGCAGAATTACAATAAAAAAAGTCATCCAGTTAATATAAAAGAAAAAATGAAAAAAATCCAAAAAGAAATAAAACAATCACAGCTACAAGGCGCACCAAAAGAATATTAGACAAAAAAAGAACCGATGAAAAAGAGTATCATAGAATAAATGGATAATCCAAACAAATTTAGATACTTTTTTCCCTTAAGTTTGTCAGTAATGATTGACACTAGCTCTAAAAGAGCGAATGTCAAAGATAGCCTAGTCCCTTGCAACATATATAACCAAATATCTTCCTTAGTTAGAGTTTGGTTTTCTGCAAAGAATTTGCATAAGAGATTGCGTCAAATATGGTCCACACCCTGACAGTTCATAATGAGGTGGCGGAGCGATTCCTTTTTATGTCCACAAAGCCTGCATACATAATCTCTTGTGCCTTTACGTTTCCTTACTTCAAGGATCTCCTTAGTTGGTAGAATGTTGAGTTACAGTTTTAAGAATTGCTGGTGCAGGGCTGCTGAAGGAAACTTACTCAAATATATAGGAATCGTTCCTCTTTTACTTTGTGCTACACAGTACTTTCTGTAAAGTTTGGACGACAGTGCAAGCTCCAGCATCTCTATCCAGTCATACTCATACATTCACTTTTTAAAATAATCTGTGTTCCCAATGAGTAGTTCCTCTGTTGTATCAATTGATTCTAGTATACCCACAGATTTCTTGCCCATTCCACTCTTTCCATCTTGAGCGCCTGCCCAAGTAACATAAAGCCACTTTTGAGCAGCGGCAATAGGCATTTACGATAGAAGGATAACGTTTTCCAGGTCACAAAGGTGATTAGAAAAGTCAGACCTAGTTCTTTCCGTATCACTGCTATCGGAATACAGTTCGGAAACCCAAGTACAGATCTTCAAAAAAGACCCTCTAGGGTTTGCCACAGTTTCCAACTCAACTGGAGTGCACATTCAGCTCTGTAGGTCAAAATGGGAATGACCTTTATTTTCAAATGGTAGAGATTCTGAGCCAGGCTATTTGGGCCTTCTTAGCTATGTGTTCCTGGAAGGACAGATTGCTGTCAATGATGAAGTCTAATGATTTTGCTGAGTCTGAGAGTTGTCAATCAAATTCTTCTAGGCTCATATCATTGAGCCATTGTTGGACAACTTGTTTTTTAGTGGCTGGACCGATGTGGGGAAATTCAGTCTTGGATGAGTTTAGTCTGATGTAGGCGGTCGATATTCAGGTCTGGATAATGGCAAGGTAATCGCGGTGACTAATTATGTCCTGCACGCTCTTTACACTCATGTACAACTGAGTATAATCCTTGTAGCGGCAGATGACTATATTCAGGTTTTTGAGGAGATTGTCCAGAGGCTCCATGTAAAGGTTGCAAAGGATTGGTGAGAGGATGAAGCCTTAGAAGACTTAGGAGACCTGGAGTCAGTTAGAATGCAACAAGTTCATGTGGACAGCCTGGTGTCTCCCAGAGAGGTAGGAGGTACACCAGTTCAGGACAGTGGCAGAGAATCCTATCCTATCAACAAGGAGGCAGAGAGGGTTGTACCATGGGGCAGATGGTTTGTTCTTAGCCCGGCTGGATTTTAGGGGGACATGAGTGTCCACCAGTTTCATAGCAGAGTTGCTAAATAATTCCAGGAGGTCTGAGGCTTTCCCTGTGGTGGGGAAGTCTGCACATTTTTCTTCTAGCTCATTGACTGGTAAGGTTTTCAAAGGGTGGTGCCGTGGAAGGGGGTGTTTAGTCTGACCTTTGTGGGCCATAGACGAGTGGGTGACTGATAATGGGATGGCGGTATAGTCAGACCCGTCAAATGGGCTAGGGTCTGCACAGGTGATGCATGGGGATGATATGAAGACTAAGGGTCTCATCACAAGTTGGGTGGTATCCCAGTGGTAAATTTGCCACAATACCACCCTATGCAATTACTGTTACCGCCACTTGGTCCGGTGGTATTTCCTCCCGATTGTAAGTGGTGGTATAAGTCTCCATTTTGTTTTAGTCCATAGGACACAATTAGGCAGTAATTGTGCCGTGCTAATTGCACTGAAAATTTTCAGATAGTCAGCAGAGTTACCTCAATTACCGCCATGGCACAATTACCATGGCGGTAATTGCACCATGGTATTTGCACCAAAAATGTTCAGAAAGTCATCAGAGTTACCTCCAGCTCAGAGCTGGGGTTGAATCCTCCAACTTTCCCCCAAACTCATAATTTAGCGGTGTGGTAATGTACCGTTAATGCTATTACTGCCATATTTTGAAAGCACCGACCAACTCGTGATGAGGCCATTAGTCTAGGGTTTTGCCTTTGTTGCGTGTATGGAGAGCACAATTTGCTTACTGTCCAAGGATTCGGTCAGTCTGAAAAGCATGCCTTGAGTGTGATTGCTAGCCTGCGGTTCAGAAACTTTAAAATCACCAAGAAAGACATTATTAGAATGTGCTAATTTGACAGAGGAGAGCGGGTTGGAGATATCTGCAATGAAAAAGTCACTCCTGTGAGGTGTTCTCTGGGTGAGGTGGAAGGTGATGGATTCCTTGTTCAATAGAGCGAACCAGCAGGGTAGTGATTCAAACAAGCTTATTCTGGGAGAGGGGATTATGGGGAATGGTCAATCACTCCTGTGGATAATTGTCCCTCTGCCTCCTGCCCTTTCTGTCCAGTCAGCATGTTGGATGCAGAAGTCTAGGAGTAGGAGGATGTCAAAAACATGGGGCGAGGATGGGGTAAACTATGTTTCAATGATGAACAGGGCATCAAGGTTGTTGTAAGAGATGATGTCAGCAATCTCTGCAGTATGAGCGATTGCTTAGTGAGCATTAATCAACATGATAGGGCATGTGCATGTGGTCCATGGGTGTTGGATGGCGACAAAGACAATATGATAAGGTTTGCTGGGGTAGCTTGCCTGGGCTGCCCAGGGCACTTGGCCAATCAGACCCAAGTGGGAGTTGGAATGGGCTGTGGAGGGAGGAGACACATGGTGATGTCTTTTGTTGCGTAGCAGTAGTAGCAATTAGTTTGCAGGTGAAATGTAGGATAGCGGGTCAGGCTTTTGGCCCTGTCAGGCCCGAAAAGGCGCAAACAGGTTAGGTTCTTGTCTTTGCCCATCCTTTGCTGAGGACGCATAAGGAGGACTGTTTAAATAGGTGGTGGGTGGAGCAACTGAGTGGCAGGGCCTGGTCACATGACCAGCAGCCTACTCAATGTTGTCTGCTTGAAGCTGACCTGGAATCCTTAGAGGTGTGGAAGGCGCATAAAACTCTGGTGGGTGGAGCAAGTGAGAGGCAGTGACTGGTCACGTGACCGGCAGCCTACTCATTGCTGACTGGCTGGAGCTGGCCTAGAATCCTTAAGTAGAGGATTGAAAGGTGTGCAAACTGGTGGTGGGTCGAGGAAATGGGTGGCAGGGCCTGGTCACATGACCAACAACCTCCTCAAGGCAGTCTTCCCAGAGCTGGCGTAGAATCCATAAGTGGAGGCTTGGAAGGTGCAATAAATCGTGGTGGGCGGAGCAGCTGAGTGCCAGGGCCTAGTCACGTGACCAGCAGCCAATGTTGTTTCCCTGGAGCTTGCCTAGAATTCTTAAAAAGAGGCTTGTAAGGCGTGAAAACTGGTGGTGGGCAGAGCAATTCAGTGGTAAGTCCTGGATACATGACCAGCAGCCTCTTCAATGTTGTCTGATGAAGCTGGCCTAGAATCCTTAATTAGAGGCTTGGAAGGCATGGAAACCAGTGGTGGGTGGAGCAACTCAGTGGCAGAGCCTGGTCACATGACCAGCAGCCTACTCAATGTTGTCTGCTTGTAGCTGACATGAAATCCTTAATTTGAGGTTTGGAAGGTGTGAAAACTGGTGGTGGGTGTAGCAACTGAGTGGCAGGGCCGGTCACTTGACCAGCATCCTACTCAATGATGTCTTCCTGGAGCTGGCCTAGAATCCTTAGGTAGAGGCTTGGAAGGCACAATAAACAGTGATGGGCGGAGAGACTAAGTGACAGGGCCATAAGCTTCCTCAATGCTGTCTGCCTGGAGCAGGCCTAAAATCCTTAAGTAGAGGCTTGGAAGGTGCAAAGAATGGCGGTGGGTGGAGCAAGTGAGTGGCAGGGCCTGGTTATGTGACCAGCAGCTTACTCAATGCTCTCTGCTTGGAACTGGCCTAGATTCCTTAAGTAGAGGCATGGAAGGTGCAAACACTGGTGGTGGGCAGAGCAAGTCAGTGGTAGGGCCTGATCACGTGATCAGCAGCCTACTCAATGCTAACTCAAGACAGAAATAATTAATAACAATGTAGAAAGGAAACCAAGTAATAATCAATAAAATGTGTTGAGCGGTTGCAAGGTGGCAAGAATGTAACCCCCTGCTCTGTAAGTACTTACTTTTCAAGCATGTTTCATAATCCCAGGTCCTACATTTCTCTGGCAATAATGCAAACCTGAAAACATATATACTAGAATTGGATATCCCTGACATAAATGCAATAAAACCTAATGGCCGTTTTAACGAAGACAGTCCGGCCAGAAATACTTACTGATGGTTTGGATTCTCCAACCAAATTTACTATATGTTGATCAATGTTACATCTGGGCATTTGGTGAAACCTTTTCCTGGTTGTTAATCACTCAAAGAGTGACCATGATCCGTTTATTGAACCTATCAAAATGTGCAAGTTATCCTCACTTCATTCCCCATAAACTATGATCAGGTGGAACAAGTTACATTACAATATAGTGTTATCAATATTGTATTCCGACTTGCTTCTGGCCCTGGACTGGATATTGTGTCCTAATCCAGAGCTGGTCATTGATTCAGTCTCTAAAGTTGCCAGCATTATTTCCCTCCACAAATCCAAAGAATCAACCAACACCATTATAGCATGATTTGAAGGGAATTGAAGTATAACCATGAGTGTAGACAATGCAAACAAAAACATTGTGTATTGGTTAAACACACCACTGCTAGAAATAATGAGGCACTTTTGTCAGCGAGATATGAATATGAAATTTCAATTAATGAAAAGAAGAATGCTTATGCAACAAACACATAAGAAGCTCTACTAGCTTCAGTTGAAACAATTTTAAGATATTTTAGGAACTTGTGAACAAAGGATATAGCATTAATTCTGTATCCCAGGAAGTCTTCTTACTCCACTTGGTTTGAACATTTTAGGAACTTATAGCATGAAGGGAGAGTAAACGTCTTATTTGAACTTACAAGCATATTTCGAGAAAGGGATTGGACTATTGATCAGATATTTAAGCTCTTCATGCTAATAGGGAAGTTTGTCATAATCAAGAAGGTTAACCACTATTTATGTTTCAAATATCCTTAAAAGGCATTTGATTAAGTCAAGAGAAAGGCATGTTGGATGAACTTGATGTGGCAATGGGTTCGATTAACCCTCTTGGGGCCTATGGGTTTATACACAAACAACAGGTCGAGAGTGCACTATAGCCTAACAAGAGAAAAAACAAAGACTTTCCCAATTGAAAAGTAAGGCAGGGTGCGTTTTAGCCCAGTCTTGTTCAATTGTTTTATTGATTATCAGGGTTGCCAAACTCCGGCCCTCGAGGGCCCGGAAACCTGATGGGTTTTCAAGATAGCCCTCATTAATATCCATGAGGAAAAACGTGCATCCATTTAGAATCATTGTATGCAAATTTATCTCATGAATATTAATGGAGGTATCCTGAATATCCAGCATGAATCCGGCGCTCGAGCCTGGGAGTTGTACAACCCTAGCGGAAGGCAGCTCCAACCTACTAGCAGGTGTGCTGCAGCTCAATGGAAATGCTACCGGGATTGTGTTAGTTGCAGATGATGCAGTGTTAGTACCGAAAAAAGTATCAGGTCTGAAACAAGCAAGTTGTTTTTTTAGCTGAAATGTTTATATTCAAAGGCCTTGAAATTAACTAGGCAACAAGCTATTATATGACATGTTGCTGAAAAAGAAGCAAGGTCAACATTTCGAGTTTACACATAGATACAATTCCGAATGATGAAATTACATTGTATGAATAGACAAAAAAGGCTAATTTATTTTATTTTATTGAGCATTTGTTAGGCACTTATACAATGAAAAGTGTTTCAAAGCGCCACACGTCTAAATGGGAAGGGAACAGGGGAAAAATAACAATAGCAAAAACAGCAAAATACAGTCATGTTCCTACTAGGTCTTGTGGCATTCGGACATGCAATTACAGGAGATCGGGAGGGGTGGGAGCAGAGGTGTGGCAAGTGCTGGTGGAGGGCCCGAGAGGGAAGTACTAAGGGGAGCCAAGAGGGAGAACTACAGGCTAAGTGCTGGCACAGGGGACTCAGGGGACTGGGATGCAGAGCTGCCAAGCAGGGCCCTGCAATGGTAGTGCAGTGGGGGGTGCTGTTATCGACTGGGAAGATTGGCCTGGAATCATGTGAGATTGATTAGGATGAGGCCACCAGTCACAGTGGAAGTGGGTTGATAAGCAGGGAAGGGAAAGAGGTAGAGAATAGCAGAGTTTTGAGCAGTTTCCAGAATTGAGGCGGTCCGGCTCAGGTCTGAGAGGGGCAGGAAGGCTGCTCCAAAGGGAGGTGCCAGCCGAAAAGAGAGACCTGCCCCCCAATCTCTGCTTGGAGAAGCCGTCGACAGTCAAAGAGTTGGAGCTAGAGGAACGTAGGGCTCTAGCAGGGAAGTATTTAGGGAGCGAAAGTTGGAGATAGCATGGTCCCAGGCCCCAGAAGGCCTTGTGTAAGATGCAGAGGGTCTTGAATTTGATCCTTGCAGCTACCGGGAGCCAGTGGAGAGATTTTAGGGCTGGAGAGATATAGTCCCTGGGCTTGAGACCAAGGATCTGTCTTGCAGCCCTTTTCTGGGTTAGCTGGAGGGGGTGTAAGGAGGAAAGAGGGAGATTGAGAAAGAGGCTGTTGCAGTAGTCCATCCTGGAGGGGAATAGAGCTCTGGTGACACTGAGCTTCTGGGGAAGGTGAGGAAAGAAAGAATGCCTCTGAGGAGGTGGAGCTGGCAGTGGGACTTCCTAGTAAGATCCATGATGTGAGCGATGAAGAAGAGAGTGGAGTCGAAAATGACCCCAAGGTTTTTGGCCTCACAGGATAATGGGGTTGGAGGGCCCAAAGAGGGTGGCCAGAGGGTTGGAGGAAAGGTGGGAACAGGTGTCCCAATCAGAAGGATCTCCATCTTACTGGCATTAAGGCAAAGATTCTTGGCTGGCTGCACACCATGCCTAAATGGGAAGAGGAGGTAGTAGAGGGTAGTTTGAAGGAAAGCTGTGTGTCATCAGCATATAAATGAGGAGAGAAGGAGGATATCAGGTGAGCAAGAGGGGCGAGATGATATTGAAGAGCCATGGTGAAAGGATAGAGCCCTGAGGGACATCACAAGTAGAGAGTGAGATGGAGCAGGAGGGCTCAATTGGAACTGGGAAGGGCGGCTAGTGAGAAAAGAGGACAGCCAATCCAGTGCCTGCTCAGTGATTCCAAGGTTGTCACAGAGTCGTTTTATGAGGATGGAAGGGTTGACTGTATCAAAGGCAGAGGAGAGATCAAGAAGAATGAGAACAGTGGGAGAGTTGGAGTCAAGATTTTCGAGCATGGTTTTACAGGTTCAGAGCAGTGTTCGAGCCTCTAGATGCCCACAATCCAGATTGATGGTCATGAAGGCAACCAACAAGATCATTATGGAGGGTCAGTTGGGAGTGGACCAACTTCTACAAGAGTTTAACCAGGAAGGGGGTAGTGGAAATAGGGCTAGAGTTAGCCGGGCAGGAGGTGTCAACAGATGACTTGTTTAAGAGAAGGTGCACAAGGGAGTGCTTGAAGGATAGAGGGAAAGAACCCATGGCAAAGGAGTAGTTACAGAAGTCAGCGAGCAGATGCTGTCCTTAATGGTTCTGGAGGAGCAGGGGAGCACCTGTTTGAAGAAGACCGTCATAGAGCGCACCACTTTAGAGACGTCATCCAGTGCTATGGGCAGGAGGGAGGTGAGAGAGGGGGTGGAAGGAGAGGAGCCAAGGGAGGCAAGGAGGCAGGGGGCAGTGGTGGGAGTGGAGATGAGAGTGAGGACAAGATGTCCTGATTTTATATGTGAAATGGGAGGTCAAAGTGGTGCAGACAGCCTTGGAAGGGAGGAGAGAGGTGGAGACTGCAGCTGGATTGGGAAGTTCCTTGCAGAGTTTGAAACGTTTGGTTGTGTTGTTAGTGGCTACAGAGATGGCTACAGAGAGGCAGGTTTGGATGTGGACCCACTTCTTGCAGCACAGAAGCCATATTGGGCCTCATCACAAGTCCGGCAGTAACTGCCCACAGAGTCGTACTATTCCGGTCTGCTAACAATGGTGCCGGTAGGATTACGGCACCATTGTTACTTAACCGGTATAGTTAAAATGAGGCCCATTGTCTTTGGAGCAGGTGGCCGGCCAGTTTGTCAGAGGATGAATGCAAGGTCTGGCACTTCCGTTCAGCAACTCTGCATTTCAGAGATGGTAGATCAGAGTCGTACCAGCTGTTGTTCTTGAAGGCAGGTTGTAGGCAGTTCCTCATGACAGGAGTAAGGATGTCAAGGGTATTGAGATGGAGAGGTTCAGGTTAGTAAGGACAGACTCAGAGGAAGAGGCAGAGGTGGAAGGGGGATGAAGGTGGAGGCGAAAGCAGCGACTGACACTCACTTCATAGGTCGGATGACAGTGAAGGAGGTTGGCATTGCTCGGGGTGGCTCGGAGAGAGGGGAGAGTGGTCAGACCAAGGGAGGGGGGGAGGTGACCAGGTTAGATATAGGGATGTTGCCAGAAATGGGGGTGTCCAGGGTGCGACTGGCAGAATGGGTTCGGCCGGAGGGGAGAATAGAGGTGGAGGGTGAAATCACTAAGGAGTATGAGTTTGGAATAAGAGGTTGAGAGGCAGGCGGCAAGGCCGGCCCATTCAGAGAGGGATAGGGCCAGGGGGCCTGTAGATAGTGGCAACAGTGAGAGAGAGAGAGTAGGTCAAACCCCAAGTTTGCAGACAAGTCATTCAAAAGAGGAGTATGATTGAGTAGGTATGATGGAGGCAGGCACCCACTCAGGGAAGATCAGGGCCACTCCACCTCCAGGGCTGTTAGGTTTGGGTTTGAAAAGGAAGGAAGGAGGGTGTCAAGAGCAGCGATAGAGTTGGCTTTAGAGTTTGTCTAGGTCAAAGTCTTTGAGAAGGAGACAGATATCAGAGGAGTGTTTGACAGCAGAGCATGCATTCAGAGTGGCTAAGTGAAGCTGGTTACCAACTTTGCAGGTTTTACGAGGGGGTACCAGCGGCATGGCACTCGCAACAGTGGTGGTGGTGGAGAGGTGAGAGGAGGAGGGAGTGGGAGGAGAAGGGAGGAAGTTTATGAGAGAGGGCAGAGCACTGTTCGAGAAGGAGAAGAGTATGTTGAGAAACCTGGGCCATGATAGTGCAATTGTGATAGACAATAATGATGCATGAGAAGTATGACAGGAGTACTTCCCAACTAGTACCACCATTAATGGGTGAGGAGGAGAAAGCAATGGCAGCAATATTGAAAGAAAACACACTCTACCTTAGCTTCAATCCTTGGAGTAGTTTTACAGTTTGCCAGGGAGCAAGATGACAGACTAATTCAGTCAGCACTAACTGTTTACATGGCTAAGGGTAAACAAGCATATATTAATGGTACAGAAAAATGGGGCTACGTAGATTGTAAAGTATTAACATGTTGTAAAAATAGAATTAAAAAAAAACTACTTAGACCCCATAATCAGCCCCACATCTGGCTACACATCTCGAATTTGCGTGGCTCCCTATAGACCCAGTTATTTTACTTAGGCCAGTTATGTATTTGATCAAACTACACACTTCCCCAAACCTGCTAATTTTCAAAGGTGCCATGACTATGGCTTTCACCCCAGCTGTGGCGGGGGAGAATAACCAATAATGGCCTACCAGCCCAATCCTAGGTAGGGCGAAGGCTGAGGGTCATTAATGGAATGTTCAACTCTACAGCGGGGGTAAAAGCCATTCACACCAGTGTTTTCTAGGGAGTGCCAATGGTTTATTTTAATTCCCTGGGAGATTGGCTGCGCAAGTGATGCCAATCTCCTGAGGGAAAACAAAAAAATAAAGATGGCTGCCGCCATAGAGAAAAGGGCCTAAGTCTCTTTTCCCTTCCTATGGAAGTAGTCAGGAGTGGGAGCAGTGCTGGGACCGGAGCACAAAGTTCCGGTCGAGGAGGTAAGTGGGGAGGGAAGGAAGGGGTGGGGAAGAAGTATGGTTTCTTTTGCGGTTTGGTGGTTAGAGAGGCAACAGGGAGAAGCTCCCTGTTGCCTACCCACATAGAAAACATGTATTGCTTTCGAATTGTATATTCTGCTCACTACTGCACTTAAATATGCTGTGGTTGTTTTCAGCTTGTGTTGCTGATACTCTTTTTCCCATATTAGAAGAAAGCTTTGTTTCATTGTAATGATACAGGGCTCATCGATCTTACTGCCATTGTGTGTTATGTTGGAGTTGGAGTATGTCCTCTGTGTTTACAGTTTGAGCGGCAATTTGCTCTAACTGATTTTAGGAGATGCATTCTGATTTAGCTGCCTAGTAGAGTGAATCTACAGAATTGGAAGGATACTCATTGAGCAAGCTGAGAATATACACACTAGGAGAAGACTGGTATAGGCGAGATGGGATATGTATCGTGCGCCAAACTTGCAACACACCACATTGGTTTAAATTCTGTATATACAGGAGTATGTCATGTCAGTTTAGATTATGTTGCTTTATTTCGTATATTCCTATATGGATTTGTTTAAGCACAATATTTTCTGAAATCTTATTATGACCACATTGTGCCAACTGCACCCCATAGACACACAAACTTACGACTTAATAACGTACACCTTACACTGGAAATATGTGTACCGCAACAAATGTAGAAAGCTTCTTTGTTAATTGGCTTCTGTGTTTGCAACACTGCACAATTGCATATTATGTTTGCAGCACATTTATAATATCTGCAAGACCTATGAAAGACATGCAGATGGTCAGAAAGAAGATCACTTCATGTGCAGTGCCATAAATATTGCACACACATCATATCATATCATAGACTCATGAAACAGGCACATACACATTCAGACAAAATGGGAGCATTGGAACTGTTGCATGAGAGCATTGATAAATCCATACATGACATTGTCAAAATTAAAGATGTTATTTGCCGAACTACAAATCCTCATTGATAAAGTAATCAAGTAGGATGCGGACGTATTTGGGAGGACAATCAGCCAAAGACACAACACAGAAGGGAACAGAGGACCTGAGCATTGTGCATGAGATGGAATGATGAGAATGGAGGTGCGCTAAAACGGTCCCTAGAGCGGGGATATCCAACCTTTACCTTATCAAGAGCTACGTATTTGAAGTCCAAAATTTCAGAGCTACTGGCGAGAGATACTGGGTTGATGATGTTCAAGAGTATGAGAATCTTTACCACGATTTTCATTATTTTCCATTAGTATCTAACTAATAAACATTTTCTAGCATGTAGGAAAGCAATCAGATATTCAGTGTGAAGGCATAGCTGCATGCTATCCACCAGTGCTCTGCAATCAGGTGCTTAGGTTAGAACACTAGTTTGTATATTTCTTTTGGGACTGTACATACAAATCAATCTGAAGGGGATTTGAATCAATGTGTTATATATATATATATATATATATACATATATATTCAATAAAACAAACTTTGTTAAAGGGACGTTATGATTCCAAGTAAAACCGGAAAACCCCTGAAATTCGCTAGTTATGATAAGCTAAGCAAACATAACTCGCACCACCACCAGGGTTTCACCCTAAGTAACCGAGGGTAATCCAGACGTGGATCACTTGCTCAGTGTGACTTAGAGATGCTCAGCTTCACTTCACTGAGGAGGCCCAACAAGGCAGAAATATGTGCCTGGGGTTGCTGATGGTACTCTTGTTCAGAGGAGAATTGCCTAGCATTTCGGTGCTAGACTGCCCCTATGGGTGGGACCAAGACTGATATGCAAATTGATATTTTGCCTCTGTGAATGGTGCATTGAGCTCAAGCATGGCTGTAGACCATCCCGAGTGGAAGAAATTCCATAGAACAGGATATTTGACACATGTTCATTCTCAACAGAGGGGCTCCCAAGCTCATACATAAGACCAATGCAGCTTTTGCTAAAAAAAAATTACATTGTCCACTGAAACACATATTTACTAACATTACAAATGGTGCATGCCCTGATGAAGAGCCTAAGGGCTTGAAACTAACGTATTGGAAATTGGTAAATTAGGTATTTTGCATATTGGGCAACTGACACATACGATATATGCGAATAACTGTCTGATTAGATGTATAGTTAATTGTTTTGGCAATCAAACTTGGCAAATATATTTTGAGCAGGATAAGAGGATTAACAGACTAATGGTCTCTTTTTATGATCTTTTGAAATGACACACACCCTCCTGATGACTTTTCCATGCTTGTCTATATGGCAATACCTTTCACTCTTTTGTTATTACTTCTCAAATACCCTAGCATTAATGTGTCTGTATACATCCCAGTTACATTGTAGTTTCCCCATGTAGTTCCCTTTTGCCTTTTTCTTGAATCTGTGTTTTCAATTCTGTGTTAGAACAAAGCAAAGCCAAATCCTAACTTTCTTAATGCAAAGATGAAATGTGGCCTGTTTAGCAAAACTTACATTCATATAGAATCTATTTACCTGATTACCAAATATTTTGAAAATAACCTCTGCCTCTACTAGCAGGTACAATTCAGCAATAATCATTAACTTCTTTGTGAATTAACCCCTTAAAGAGCACTCCAAATGGATCCAGGAGGGGCGCAACAGACTCCCATGCCTAGGACAGTTGAGGAATTGCTTCTGTTGGTGCACTTAGGTGTCTCTAGGGCTGCCAGGAGCCATAAGGCACAACATGCTACATACTCATGTATAAAATACTTTGGGTCTGATTTCCGGAAAGACAAGAGTAAATCAGTAGTAAATCAGAGTTATTAAGGGTAACTTAAAGGTAACTTGTGTGCAATCAAATTGTCTTTTTCCAGGAGTAATTCTTTGTTAGTTGGACATTGTGTTTGCAGATTCCTCCATGAAAGGAGACATGCATGTATGTTAACATATACAATTTTGAATTGTTTTCAAAATACACAGTTTGTGCACTGCAGCAAATATCGGAATATTGGTCCTCATCTAAACAAATCTTGCCAAGAAATCTGGCGCTATATAATTGTGTCCCGTTTATTTCTGCCTCAATTCGAATATGATCTACAGAAAACATGTCAACTTGCTAACTATTTGGCCTGTAGCAAAAATTAATTCAAATATTTTCCCTGTGTGTCTGAATATTTAGCATGATTACATACACGTAAAGTGAAACACATATTCAATAAATCTACACATAGTCACATGTATTGGGATCTCTCTTGCTACCATGCCCTTTGTCACGTTATTTTATAACAAATACATATGCCTTCATTATTTTAGTATAATTTTGAGGGCTGCTAAATAATGGCCCTTCTATTATAACACACAGGCCCTCATTATTAATTTAGTATACATTAGTCATTAATAGACTTCATATACAATCATACATAAATAAACAATTAGAATGCAAGTCGTCAAGAGAAACAATCACATCTATTATTAATCCTCTAACATGGAATCTCCATATGTAATATACAACATACATGGGGCCTCATTACACGGTAGGCGGTAACCAGGCCGCTATTAGCGGCATAGTATACTCCCTTACCGCACACCGGGTCCGGGTAGGCGGTATGGGGACTTACCGGGTCATTCGACCCTGGAGGACCCAGTAAGTCCCCATTCCAAATACCATTCCCCATTCCCATTTGAGCCCCCATAGGGCTCAATGGGAATGGGGAAGGAGCTAATAATGGTACCAAAATTTGCGGTACCGTTATTAGCTCTGAAGTCCCTCAGCGGGTCCCGACCTTAATGCCTGGTTAGACCAGGCGTTAAGGATGGGACCCGCTGAGGAACCTCATAGTAGGGCGCTAAGGGATTACCGGCACCTGTGACTTTACCGGTGCCGGTAATCCCTTAGCACCTACCGTGTAATGAGGCCCACAATATTTAAAAGTAATTATAAAGTTCATCTAAAATCTCAACGATCTCAAACGTCTCAATAAGATCTCAAACAGTCTACAAACGTTGTGAGATAAAAAATCAGGCTTATCTCATTATCATTCAGAAAACGCTCCCATAAAAAAGTTGGGTAAAGATCAATTACTTCTAGGCTAATAGCCCTAAGGAATGTATGGCATAAAGAATGAAGACTCTTACACACAACTAACAGATGTTTAATAGATTCCATGGTTTTCTCACAACACAGTCTACAAAATCTTTGTGAGCGTGGGATACGCAGCCTCACTCCCCTATCTCTAAAGATTCGGCCAGGTTGAATTTTATTTTAGGTACTTCTGGGCTGTAAGATTTGTGGGAAAAACATTTATATACGCTGGAAGTACCGTACGTGACTGCATACATTCAATAAATGGCCCACTCTTCTTTTTCGTAACAAGTCTAGTCATGGTGCACTCACTGTCATATGATGATATCAGGGTCGCTTTTACTAAGCTATTGTAGCTAGGAAAATGAAGATGCAAGACCTGAGTAGTTAGTTGTGCAGACCAAGAGGACGCAGTGCCCTACATATGGCTAATACAGCTGTTGCACAGGGGTGAATTCATATTTGTAAAGGCATAAACCAAGCACAAAAGAAGTGTTCCCGGGTCTAACCAGATACATCTCCAATACAACAGTAGTCTCTTCATGATGAGAATAGAGTTAATGTTCTGAAGACCTAATTCAAGCAGTAGATATTGTATAGGAGTAGAGGGGGAGAGTCAGAGTAGTGATCTAAGGGATTCAATTTAAAATTTGCTTCATTCAACATTATATTTATATGCCCAATTTCAGCTCCATAGATAATGCCTGGTATTATTTTGGCAATTTGCATTTTGATGATAGAATGTAGAGCATGTCCTCCATGCTTACTTGCAAACTTGTTAAGAGCCCCAAATTACTGAGCTGTTTTTGAGTTAACCACCGCCACCTGGGCAGATAATTTACGTTTTTTATCTACGATTATTCCCAGATAACTGTACAAATACACCCGTTCTACTTTGTTCTTTGTTAGTGTCTAGCAGTAACAATTGTATTTATCTCAACTTGGGGCAAAGGCCATCATTTTAGTTTTTTCTGTGTTAATTGTTAGGCCATCTGCATCCCAGAATACATTTATCATGCAAATGAAACACAAAACATTCATTCAGAGCCTCTCAGAGTAAAACTATTTATAGTGACTAACTTTGCTTTGATCTTTTTACTACATGTTCTGCATCTCTCGGCATGCCAACCCAATAAAGCTGAGTGCAGAATAAATACACTGAGGCTAAATCACCTTTAAAATTTGTATTCTTTATCAGAAGCTAGAAATATGCAAGTTACACAGAATGAAATGTGCATCCATGTTGTAATTCAAACATAAGCAAAGTCTTTCCTGCAAGGGATTTCAAACATTCTGTTTGCAATATTGCCTAGATGGCGGCCTCGAACTTTGCAACAAAAACTGGTAGAACACAGTTTCTGTCACTCTGAGTTTTATCGCATTAAAATTGAAGAGAACAAAAAAACATATATGCAGTTTTACATACCCGTTTAAAATGTCATGGTGCAGCACCTTAAAATGAAATTATTTATTTACCCTACGCTACCTCGTATCAAGCATTCACTTAGCACGCTCCTCAATTACTGCATAATTACCTAGATCTGTGGGGGTCAGTGGATTCCCGGACCACAAGATCAGGATACCCTTCAACGCTTCAGTTGGCGATATTCCCCTTTTTTGTCTACTGGATAGGACAGGATAGGAGACTTCACATCCAACCCTGTCTCAGACTGGAATGAATCCTCTTAGACAGCTGCCAGCCTTTCTGCTCCCGAAGTCAGCCAGAGAGTGAGTCTGCCCAAGGAACTAACTCCAGCCCTTAAGACAATCACATTTATCACCTCCCTGTCCCTCCACCTTCATGCATATCTAAATCTGTATAAATGTATGAGGCGCCTGCCTGTGAAATCACCTCCCCTTTGACAAACCAGCCCATTTAATAGCATGTGATTTCTTTTTTGACTTTAACCGAGATTCAAGCTACAGCGCTGAAGGAAAATGTTACATTCATGCAGCGCTATTTCCTCATTCTTTACAAATGAACAATGGAGCCAGTTTAAATAAATCAACCTACTTGCATCTAAACCCTGTCACGTATTCACTGCAAAACAAATCTAATTCTACATTTTCCATATAAATACATTTACATTTTATAAAATGTGTCAGTTTATCTCAATGCACCAATGTTTTGCACTCCTAAGCAATGGACTAAATTGCATTGGATATTAATAAGATAATAGGTTATTGGGTCCTGGGAAGTTAGTAGGATTAATATGTCAATTGTATTTTTCATTGCATTTAGTCCAACTGTGGCGTGGTGCAAATGATAAACACCTGTTGTGCAGGGTCACATTCAAATTAGCTAGCATGTGCTGTATGCATTATAATACTGACATCTACTAGGCACAGCTTGAGCCTCACACGTGAGTCTCAAAACCTTGGCCCTAGTTAAAATTCAAACTTTTACTAAAATGCAGATGATGAAACGTGGAGCTACCCTTGTTGAAATTCAGAACAGGGAAAATCATGCCCCTATTACATTTCCCTACACACCCTCCTTTTTTCTGCTGGGACACAACCAAAATCACTGCAGGAAAGAAACTGGATGTCTTCCCACTTTCTCTCTCTCAACACTGATTAGACTGAAGTCTTAATCTTTTCCTCTACCTCGCCTTCCCCTCCTACTCCCCCTCCTTTCATTCCCTGCCCCCCTTCAAATTTCCGTCTCTGACCATGCCCGCATATTCGGCCTCCACCTCGATTCCTCCCTTTCCTTTAGCCAGCATATTTCTCGTACCTCCTGTGCTTGCCGCTACCCCCTCTTCAATATCCATAAAATCCGTTCCTCTCTTACTTTCGAAGCTACCAAACTCTTAATCACTTCCCTCCTCTCTCGTCTTTTCTTTTGCTCCACTCTTCTCTTTGTCCTTCCTGTTGCTCATCTTGCTCCCCTCAAATCCATCTATCACTCTGCCCTCCGTTCCCTCTGCCTTCTCTCTCCCCATGACTCCATTTCTTCTTCACTCTCTCATCTTGGCTGGCTTCCTTTCCACTTCAACTTAAATTTAACTTCCTTTGTCTCATCTTTAAATCCCTTCACAACCTTGCCCCTCTTTACCTTTTCTCTCTCCTCTCTTTCTATTCTTCCTCTTGCCCCCTCTGATCTGATGATCTTTTCCTCCTTCCTGTTCCCCCACCTCCTTGTGCCCCTTCCTGTTTCCGATCCTACAATGGAACTCTCTCCCTCTCTCTATCCGCTCGATTTCCTCATACCCCTCCTTCCGTTCCTCCTTGAAAACTCATCTTTCTCCTTCCACAGCCTGTTAACCTCTTCACCTCTCTCTTACTCTTCCGCTCTCCTGTTTTCTGTTTTACTTTTCTAGATGAATTGTTTTATATATTGTTTTGATGGTTTGTTTCATATTATGCATTAATGCTTCCAATTATTATATGTATCCAGTTGTTGTAATGTAAAGCGCTTAGGATTAAAGTGCTCTATAAATTTAATAAATACAATACAAATACAATTGGCCAACCTAAATATGGGGAATAGAATGTCTACGGCATCATTATCAGGTTATTAAAAATATTGTGATTGATAGTGACAATAGTAGATATATTGTTAACACATATGATGAAACAACACTATTTTGAGTATATGCAGAAATTCTGCATTGGTGCTTCATCTCCTTCTAAAAATAAAAAATAAAGAATGATGCTCTGCTTTGTCTTGCTTACAAGGCAAACACATCGCCTCTGAGCTATCCTCCCAGCCCTCTGTGTAACCTGTGTAACCCATTGCAATTCTACCATTTGGAGTGCCATTCATGAGACAAGATATATGTGGGAAGAAATCAACATAGAAAGGGGCACTCATAGGGGTATAGCATGTTGTTACACAGCTAGTACTATGTGTGACTGCCAATGTGTGCTTCCAGGCACAGAGGTAGAATTTGGTTGTGCTGAATCACAGACTGTATTGAGCCCAGGATTTGCGTACAACAAAAGATATACATATGTGGATGCCACATATTACCTGCACATCTATCATATACTGCTGCTATCTGTTAAATAAAATACACCTCATTGTTTAAGGGTGCACATAAATGGGGTATGTGTAAACTAGCACACCCACAATGGATGCCAACAGTTGATGCATATAAGCAAAGTGACCCTACTTCCGAAAAGGAGCAATGCTTATCTGGACCTTGAGTTCGCCATTTTGTTCTCTTGCATGAGATATATTATTGCAGTAATGGCAGATGCCGCAAAAAACACAAGGAGGTTGAGGGAAGAAGGAAAAGTCACAAATAGACCCTCAAATAAAGGGCAGAACCCTTGTCGAAAAACAAACAAACTTGTGACTCCAAACAGGTACCGCTACCTTATCAGGGTGATTATGAACCAACGTTCATGTTCGGATCACCGATACGACATCAGCAAGTAGAAGTAGCTCAGTAAATTGGGACCCAGAATCAATATTTCTTACGGAAGAAGCGAAATTTATTTCAAACGCATATACATTATATTAGTTTGATACACAAACAATTCGTACAGTCCCTCTTAAATGTAATCAGGAGAGAGGGAGTATTATACAAGAGTTTTAATACAAAAAAAATCTTTTTGTTGTTAAAACACCACTCGTGTAGAAAAGCCACACTATGCAAAGCCGAGGGAGCGTGTTTCTGCAAAATGGATCTCGTGCATGCAAAAAAGATCTAAAAACTTGTGAACCTATACATAAGTGATCACATAAAAAGTGTATTTATTTCACTGTTCACCCATTCTTGACAATCATACCAAACATTCCCACTCATGAGAACTTTATTCATTCATACACACAGAAAATGTTTTTTAAAAAAAGGTGTTTTTGAACATTAATCTAAAATAAGCCCAAAATAATGGCAGATTCCGCCAGCTTTTAGAGGGTGATTATCTGCTTCTAACTGAATGAACTTGGGCTGTGTATGTACCCTTGGAGTGTGCCGGCCATCAAACTGCATCACTTCTTTTCCACTTATCCTCTCTCCTAAAGTAGCTTCTTTGGAATTCAAAGACCACCACTTTTTTAAACACACCACCAAACTCTAAATGAGGGCCTAGGCATGAGCAGAATCTCGCCTCACTACTGCAGTGATTGCTTGGTGAGAAACCAGAACTGAAACCATGGAAGCCCTTTCCTCCATTTTCAGTACATCTCCATCTAATATAAGCTTTCGCAAAGTTATTGAGCAATACACAATTTGGTTAAATCACGCTGTGTTCTTTTTTGTTTTAGCTATAAAATAAAATATAACCTCTGTTATCTAGCACTCCAGCAAGAGGTGATTTAGTTTGCAGTAGGTGGTCTAGAAATAACCAACTCACTCGCTTTATTAGCCATAATTCTATATTAAATGGCAACTGCTAATGTGGATCATGTATGGACCTGCTTAAGAAAACACTGGAAAACCAAATTCTTGAAAGTGATGGTAAACAGAGCAAACAGGGCAGAAGCTCAGGAAGCTAGGTTATTCAGACTTATTTTTACCATTATCCACCTCTCTGGTACCTAGAATGCCAATATTATATTAATTGACATATTTGATTTTTACGGAACTGTTGGTTTCACACTGGTACTAGATTAAAATAATGTATACTCTAGATGCAGCTTTCTGCATTGTCAATTGCGCCATAATAGTAGCTCCTAGTCCATCTTACTCAACACAGTTCCTACTGTTGGGTCATACAATAAATTCGATCCAGAGTTTCACCACTGTAGGGTAGTGTACTGGGAAGAAACGGGGAACATTTTCTCTGGGAAATTGTTGCTTTGCTTTTTTATTTTTATCTCCTTATTATGGGCCTCATTACGACCCAGGCGGTAATCTGCCGACATTACCGCCATGGCGTAATGAGCGTTTACGCCGTGGGCCGATGGCGTAAAGAGCGCCACATTACGACCCATCGCGCACGAGCATTACGCCATGGCGGTAATGTAATTAACGCCATGGCGGAAAAGGCCCCTACCGGCATCGTAGGGCGAGCAAGGTGCACTTCCGCCACCGTAAGTAGCGGCCACCGCAATTAGCGGCCACCGTAATTAGCGGTGGCCGCAATTAGCGGTCACCGTAAAAAGCAGAACCGGAAAAAGCGTCATCGCGGCGGAACGGGAAACAGCACGTCAGCCATCTTTAAAAACACAATCCATTGCCATCCTTCCGAACAACACCAGATCCAACCCTGACACCTGTCCCAACCAATCACCCACCCATCCAACCACCCAAAATTGCCTAAAGTTGTTAAGAAGGCATGTGGCCGCCAGCGCCAGGAAAGATTTAGCCGGGAGGAACTCTGCATGCTTGCGTAGACCCTGCAAGACAACGCAGCTGTCGATTTCTCGCCGGAAATGACCAGGCCAGCGATAGCAAAAAAGAAGGCCACCTGGGCCCTGGTGGCCGAGCGCGTCAGCGCGGTGGGGACCGTACCCCGCACCCCACAGCAGTGCAGGAAGCGCTGGGATGACCTTTGCAAACGGGTCAGAGCCGTCATCTCTGCGAACCGCAACCTTGCCCTGGGTACCGGTGGAGGTTCGGAATCCCCACTAAAACTCCAACCGTGGGAGGAGATTTGTGCAACCACGATTGGTATGGAAGGCATTGAAGGCGTCGGAGGGATGGAAAGGGGAGTTCCGACATCAGGCGATGAAGGTAGGTGCCTCAAACAAGACATGCCATAGTCACTGCAGTCCATTCATGTGTAGCACAAGGTTGCCCTAGAGTGTAAATGCAACACATTAGCTCCACACTGCCCATAGCCACATGCGAGCACCACCCTGTATACACTGCTGGCACCCACATACCTGCATCTACATTCCACACAAAAAGGAGACAACCTGCATGGCCCTGCCTGAAATCTGCCTCATCTACTGACCAGAATCATGTCAATCATGGTCGTTCCAAAGTCCGCAGACCCATCAATAACGCCCTCCCTCCTTTGCTCCACCACAGGCACAGATTCACACCCCAAGGACCAGGACACCCCTGCGACGAAGAGAGCCAAGAAGGCCAATAATACCATCCCCGCACCCTCAACCTCAGCTGCAGTGAGGCAGACCCCACAACAAGCAGAATCCACTGCAAGCAAACCGGACGGCCCACCGGCAAGCACCCCTGTAGGCAGCAGGCCAGCAGCAGCAGCTCCACCTGTACCAACATTGCCTGCCACAGAAGGCACCGGGTCTGCGGCCAGCAGCAACATGGGTGAAACAGCTGCAATTGCTGCATGTTCAGACTCTGACATTGAGGAGCACGAAGTCAGAAGCCCCACTGACCTTCTACATTCCCCCTGTTTGTCAAACGCCAGCCCCCATGAGGATCTCACACAGGGGCACACAGAGGAAGAGGAGTGGCCTTCTACCCCATGCCCAGTCCTCAGTCCACAGGAGGGGAGCAGCCCCTCCATCACACCACCAGCACTGGGCATGGCCCAGCAGGGGCAGCAGTCCCTCGAGGACATCATAGAACGGCAGCAACAACTGTCCACGATGCTGACTGAGCATGCCGCGGAATGTGTGGGGGCTAGGGCAACCATTGAACAGGCCACGGAGACCCTAAGGGCCGAAGTAGCGCAGAGCACTGCCACACTGAGGGATGCCATGCAGGCCATGTCTAGGGACATTTGTGGTGAACTTGCCGGGTTGTGTCGTGCGCTCACTGAGCTCACCCACACCCTACAGGACGTGCGTGCACGGGGGTAGGCAGGGACATCCTCCGCTGCCAGTTCTGCACAGAGCAGCCCCGTCCGAATGTTCCGGACGTAACCTGCGCTTCACAGCCAGGGGTGCCCCGGGGGCCAGGAGAGGGGGCTTGTAACAGCCTGTGGCCACTGTCACAGGCATCTGTTGACACTTACATGGGGTGTGTTGGGGTGTGCAGGGGGGAGGGGGTGTGTTGGGGTGTGTTGGGGTGTGCAGGGGGGAGGGGGGAGGGGGAGGTGGGAGGGAGGAGGTGGGAGGGGGTGTGTTGGGGTGTGCAGGGGGAGGGGGGAGGGAGTGTGTTGGGGTGTGCAGGGGGGAGGGGGGAGGGGGTGTGTCGCGACATTTTATGTTTGAAATGCACTTTTTGCTTTTCCGAAATGAAATGTGTGGACATTTTCCTTGCATATGTGTGCTTTATTGGTGTACAGTCCACAGTGTGCATGTTCCAGAGACACACAGTGCCCCAAGTGCAGTCTCCATGTGATACACACCAGCCGTGTGTGCTAGAAGCAGTGGTCGATGATAGTTTGGCGCATTGCACGCCCCTCCTGTGCATCGCCTCCTCCATGGGGTGCCGACCCATCTGCACCCTCCTCATCCTCATCGTCAGGTAGTTGCAGTTCTGCGTCAGGGGCACATTCCGTCTGACGCACATATTGTGTAGCATGACACATGCCATGACGATCTTTGCCACCTTCTCATGGCGGTACAGGAGTGCCCCACCAGACCTGCTGAGGCATCGGAACCGTGCCTTCAATAGGCCGAATGTCTGCTCTATGACCACACGGGTATGTGTATGTGCACGGTTGAAGTCCTCCTCGTGCTGGTTCTGCGGGTTCCGGACTGGTGTAAGGAGCCACCTCTTCAGGGGATAGCCTGCATCACCTGTATGTAGGCGAGAATGTATGTGTCAGTCATGACGTCTGATCAAGAACATGATGTGCCACCATGGCTTGCATCCAACTGTTACTTTGGCTCACTTCTACATGCACTAATTAATTCACACAATGGAACCAGTATATGCTCATGGCTCCCCTGGCCTGTTTTGCATGCCATCACCCAATGTATGCAGAGGGGTTGAGTGCATTGTGAGTGCCCATCCACTGTGTCCGTCCATGCCGTTTGGTTAGTTGGCCTGGCACATGTCCTGTGATGGCAATGCGCACATCATTGCAACATTGCTGTGGGCCTCATCATGACCCCAGTGAGCAATGCTGATGTAGACAGGGACATTTTGGGGGCCCTGCTGTCTGTGTAATGGTGTGTTGATGTTTCTGTCCGTCATGTGCCTCCTTCGTGGGCAGTTATGGGGGACAGGCCTATCGGTTGATGGTGTTTGGTGATGTGCATGTAGGTGCTTTTCATTGTTGACAATGTGGTCTGATTTGGTAGAATGCACTTGCAGATGGTTGTGTCATGGTTGGGACACAACCTCATTCACATGGTAGGGCTGCATACATTGGGTATTGGCTTTACTGGTGTTGGGTGGAGTATGGGTTGCTTTAGGGTATCCTCTGTCTCCGTTCTCTCTGCTACTCACAGCCAGGTGGAGTATGCATCATTCCCCCCCCCTTTCAGTCTGGTGGAGTATGCATCATTCCCCCCCCTCCCTTTCAGCCAGGTGGACTATGCATCATTCCCCCCCTCCCTTTCAGCCAGGTGGAGTATGCATCGGTACGTCATTCACCTACCCACTTCACATTTCCATGGTCATGACATTGGACTCACCGAGTAGCCAGGATCTTGGGCCTGCATGTCGCTCCATGTAGCGTGGTATTGTGGAGTTCCTCAGGAGCATAGAATCATGGGTTGATCCGGGGAATCGGGCACAACAATGTCTGATGATCTTGTTGGAGTCACAGACCATTTGCACGTTGATTGAGTGGAACTGTTTCCGGTTGCGGTACGGTACCTCCATGGCACGTGGAACCACCAATTCCACATGGGTGCAGTCGATGGCACCAATGCAACCAGGTATGCCGGCTAGTGCATGGAAACCCACTTTGGTGTTTGCAATCTCCTGGGCAGTCCGTGGTAATGAGATGTGGTCGTCTGTGTGCTTGAGGAGGGCATCGAGCACTTGGATGAGTGTTCGTGAGAATAATGGTTGTGAAATGCCATGCAAGTGCCCCACTGTGTGCTGGTAGGTGCCTGTGGCCAGGAAGTGGAGTACAGACACTACCTTCAGTCGGGGTGGGATGGCGTTTGGAGTTTCTATCATGCTGATGATGTCGTTGTGTGTCATGTTTACGATGGCGGTGATGGTGTCCCGCTCCAAACGGTACAGGGTGTGGATCTGCTCAGCAGTGAGGTTGAATGGATTGGCTCTGATGCGTGGGATTGGGGGCTGCCTGCGTGGTGGCACTGGCTGTGCTGGTGGGGCTTGCTGGGCCTGCCTTGCCCTCCTTCCCCTCCTGCGTCTCCTCTGTGCTGCCTGTTGTTGTTGTTGCTGTTGTAGCACTTGCATTGCTATCAGGTCCTCCAGCCCCAACATTGCTAGTCGTATTGGTATCATTGTGGAGTGTGACTGGGTGTGGGAAGGGGTGGGGTGTGCTCTTTTTGTACTTCCTGAGTCTGTATTGCCTTCACCTGTGCTGTTTCTGTGCACCTGTGGCAGCTGCATTCACTTTACATGGCCCTTTACGGTTGGTTCGCGATGGCGTAATTAGCACCATGGCGGTAAGGTACTTAACGGGCTGGGTGATGGCATTAGGTGCATGTCCGCTTGGGTCGGCATTCGCGTACCTTTCCGCCATGGCGCTAAGTACGGTGTGGGAGGTCGCGTGCGCGCGCCCTTGGCGCAGTTAGCGGCAGTGTTAACTAAGATGCCGCTAATGGCATCGTAGTTGACAGTCACGAGTCATGATCGGACCTGGCGGAAAACGATGGCGGTAACCATTTACTGCCATCGTTTTTCACTTAGCGCCAGGGTCGTAATGAGGCCCTATGTCTCAATTCTTTGCTCAGAAAACAACAAAACGTTTTTGAAAAAAACAAAAAAAATACATTCACTGAAAAAATGATTAAGTGTTGTTATGGGTAGGCACCTGTAATAAAACCTTAGAATTCAATTTAAAAACACTGAAAACAAGTATTTGTTGAATTGAGGATGTGGTTGGAATGCAAAACTCAAAAATCACATAATTTCACCTGTTAATATTCCTAAAGTAATTGTTATCCAGCCACTGGCAATCACTGCTCATGATGCCACATGGCATCTCAGATGAAATGACCATACCAACAGTTTGTACATGACTTTGCAAAAAAAACAAGCTGTTTAAGATTTCCTACTCTTTGCTAGTAGAGTTATCCCGCTTTCAAACTCTAGATTGTCCCAGTACATTCTGTATCAGGTTTTCATTTCCCTTATCCCCAGGGATTTATTCCATGGTCATCCATTATCCGATATGTATATGTTTGCATATTTTACAAGCAAAGGGGTCAACTACTGGGGTTGTCATGTTGGAAAATGTGTTTTGTCCACAAATACCACAGACAATTACCTTGTTGTTTTTATACATTGCAGGTCTCCAGACGATTTGGACAAGCATTACCATGACCCCTCACCTTTCACAATGTTGGTTAGGGCTGATGGAAGTTGTAATGGAAAACATCTAAAGAGCCACACCACGGGTTAAAGTGATCTCAGTCTGTGGGGTTAATCTTTGAAATTCCTACTTTCTAAATACTATTGATTTTGAGGATGCTCCTCATTTGGTGTAGCTACGAGTGTAATGAATGAGTACTTAAAACCTAAGTTTGTTTAATTGCATTCTCCCCTAGAATGAGGGCCCTCGTTCCACTGTCAGCCATGAGCTGTTTTCTTCTCAACCTTTTCCTCATGAAGCACATGTTTCATTCACATCTTAAACTTATGTTTAGGAAGAGGAAGGAGGTCTGATTTACTTCTTAGTTTCTCAATTTCCTGATTTTCTAATTTGGCACAATGTTAATAACCGATTGAAAGTATCTAGACCCCTCACAGACAGGTGTACCCTTAAAAAAACAAACAGAGAGTGTGGCTGGTTTCTGAAGAGAGATTTTGAACACGGAATCAATCTTCGACGTTTTTGTGAGCTTTACTGCCATGTAGGAAATGCACGTTAGGAACGTGAAGGCCAAAGTGCATTGTTCTACAAACGTACACAGCTGCTTTGTGGTAGGCGCTCCCTTAGAACTCCATATCCTTATTTTTAACCCTGCACATGCCACACACTTGTGTCTAGATTACTATATGGCATTGGCACTTTTATTTAGCTGTGCCTACATTAGACATTAGACTGAGGCTGCTGAGCTCTTCATGGTTGACTCGCTGTTGAGCAGCAAGAACAGGCATATAGGACTACCAGCCAAAAGGTCTGATGGCATATGTGGTTAATGCATGTGGAGTGCACTAATTCTGCTAATCAAGCCAATTAATGTGAAATTACTGGAGTATATGAACAAGAAGTACTGTGTGCATTGTTCCAATACGTGATTACACGCAATGAGCCTTTTCAATGGGAGTGCGCCTTTCTAAAATGCTTCTGTAAATCAGACCATGTGTCACCCAAAGAGTCTGCCAATGGAATCCGCCTGACAAAATTATTTACATGGGCAGCCCATGTAACTGCACCATCTGCTGCCAGTACAGCTCAGCTAGTTGTCCTGCAGTGGGTATTCCTTTTAATGGACTGAAAAATGTCATCTACGTCTAACATCGTGTTAAACGTGCAAACAGCTGGCAAGACGACCACGAAATCTGATCAGGGAAGTGCGGACGGCAGTGCTTGATTCGTCAACAGACACAAAAGAGCAGTTGACTTTCTATAGACAGCCACATTACATACACACCTTTCACATGACTTGGTGTACCCATGGATAGACTTCCTCATACGTGGCCATCAGAAACATTGCAATAGGATGGGCAAAGTGATAGTTGACCAGGATGTACCCACAACGGGCTATTGCCACAACACAGGAGAGCCTTAGCTTGAGAGTCAGATATCTGACCATGGTATGGGAATCCCTTACTAATTTAAAAAGCTTTGCTATTCCTCATGCAATGTTCTGCAACGTCCATGTTAATATCCGCAATATCTAACATGTCAATGCTACTCCCAGTTCTATGCTGTAGAATTATATGCGTTGCATTAACTTTAACCTATTATTCTGACATGTGCTGTAATAGTGCATCAGCTTGTTTGTTGTTACTACGAAACATGGTAATGGCATTGTCACAATTGGTGGTCAGTATTTACCGCTTGCAGTGGTCATTGAAACAATATGATTTGTTCCCATCCGGTAATGTTGCCAAACACAAAAAGTGACTTTTTTTGCAGAGTTTCTTAGCTGCACTAGGTTGGCTTTCCTGCGATTCTGCAGATATCCTTGAGGAAAGACCCACCTGCTGGGTGGTGGTTTCAGTTACATAGATGACACCCTGAGCGCCACACAAGAGACACACCTTGGTCCTGCTAAACTGGGACATCAGCAAATGCAGCTTTGATCTGCAAGAATGCCTATTTTGCAGCAGTGTTTCAAGGGACGCTGACTAATTTCTTAACAAATGATAAGTAGGACTGACAATGACAATACAATCCTTGATGAATCTCTAATTGAAATATGCAAACATTTAATAGAGCTGTGCCGTTTTCAGAGTGAGATTACAGTCATGTATGTATGCTATGGTTAAATGAACATAATTGAGAGGTGAGCTTAAAATGCCAACATATGTTTTCTTCGGGGGTCAAGTCCTAAAAAAAGAAGTGGGGGGACTCATTAGCATAGCCAAAGGGAAGTGACCTCACCGGAAGTGACCTCGCCATGGGTGACCTCGCCGGAGGTGACATCAGTTGCACTGTGTGCTTGTTACGGGCTACTGCACACATCTGGCCAGAGTAGACTGTATATCCTGTGGTGCATCCAAGCCAGAGAAAACATCAGTTGACACAGACTGTTTTGTTTCACCCAAACCAAAAAAAGGCTTTATGCAGGAATTAGGACTATGGCATGTATTACAGTTCAGCGGACAAAAACACTCTACCCAAGAGAATAAAATACCTATTTGCATTATTATTTTCTTTTGTATCTTTATTGAACTTCTATTGCGCTTAATGCCCAAGTGCTGTACAGAGTAACCAATGGTACAATTCACATGAACAGATAAACAGGAAACCAAAGATCAACAAGGAGGTATGTTTTTAAATAGGACTTGAACAGAAGAAATAGAAGGAAGAGGAAGAGAAGTCCAGGTATGGGGCAAGAAGAGCAAATGAATGAAACAGCCAACAGAAGAAGATTCAGAACAAAGTGAATAAGCTGTTGAATAACAAGAAACTACAGATGAAAGATAAGGGGTGAGGCCCTAACGGCACTTAAAACAATACAAAGAAAATTAAAAAAGAAGTGATTTTCAAAGGAAAGCCAATGTAAGGAGTGGAGAGCAGAAGTGATAGAATGTTACATACTGCTTTGAAGGAGCGTTAGCCTGCTTAAACCCTTGCGCTCCACGGATGCAGCTACAGCATACCTGTTTCCTCGGCACTGCGAGCGAGGCTCTTGCCGAGGTCCCTACTGCTTCCTGGAGGAGGCGGACCTGACTGAACGTGACGGACCACGTGACTTTGAAGGTCCTTTTATTCACGGACTGACCACCCTTGCGGCGTTAAGCCCGGCGGGGATAAGCCCTTTGGCTGTTGTGCGGCTGTTTGGCGGATGGTCGCAAGTGAGAATCCCTCACCTAAGGTACTGTTCAATACCAACGTCACCAATTATTCCAGGTTTCCAAACCAAGTACTGTGGCGATTTTCGAAATTTGTCTAGATATCAAGGTCATCAATATATTAGGTTGTCGTTTCATATTTTAAAGGCCACATAGTGCTTTAACTTAAGAAAGAAAGTGTTTTTAAATAACACTCTATGTTCACCCTAAAAACAGGCATGCCAGCAGAGTCAACTAGAGACCCGATGATCACTCCATCGTCCATCATGCCTAATATACCGGACTCAGCTTTGCTCCCTCAAACTCCCATTAATCAAAACATTCCTAAATCACAGGAAAAGACCAAAAGTCGTACTCGCATATCTAAAAAAAACATCACTTTAACTCCAATTAACAAAAATCCAAATGACATTCGTAATTTTTATGTAAAAAAATCACATGCCCCAATAATCCCCAATTTGACTGATTTGGCTTCTTCTGTATCGATCCCTGCAGAGCCTTTACTACCTAATGGTGGTGTAAATGTTTTGATCCCAATACAAAATCCCAATTTAAATAATGAGGCGTCTGCTCCTCTTTTGAGCGCTTCTATATCAGATCAAACTTTATTAACTGTACCCCATTCGCCTATTAAAATTATTAAACCTATGCAAATTTTCTCTACCGTTTTAGAAGAGTCATCTCTAGACTCTGAAGTGATGACAAATGAAAACCAAAAAACAGCACAAAATTCATTGTCTGGGAATGTTACATTGGCTTCAGTAATTATTGAAGATGTGGGACAAGTCTCTAATAACAAGTCTCCTTCATTCCCCTCACAACATCCCCCTGAATGTAGAGACTTTGAAAGCTCAAGAGTTTCAATCATGACTGACTATGCACAAGCTTGTTCCATGGATTCAACAAGACAAGATGAGGAGATCTCTTTTTTGCAACCTACCCCTCGTCGCTGTCAAACCTCTGATAAGAAACGACAATCAACTGTATCTTTACCAAATCCTATCCTATTAGAAGTCACCTTGCGGGCTATTAACACTACTATGTCTACTCTATTCAAGCTTTTTAACTCTTTGGATCAGAAGCTAGCTGTTCAAACCGACAAGATAAATCATATAAATGATTGGATGAGAGATACCTCACTTAAATGTTCTAAAGATCTTTCTTTAGTAAATCTAGAGCAAAGAATTGTACAGCTTGAATCTAATTTGTCAGTTTATCAAGGTTCAAACGTACACTCAGGATCATCTATTATTCAGCGTCTCTCACATTTAGAGAGTATGACCCAAGATCCTCTAACTATTACGCCAGCTTTACCAATGTTTGCTAAAATTATTCGACCTATTAAATGTGTTGAGGAAGATGATACGGTAAAACATAACGAATCTTGGATTAGTGTTGATTCTCCTGTGAGAACTGTGGGTCAATCTATACCGTGCCAATCTCGTGGGGGCGTCCACCAAAATGTACAAAAGATAGGAGGATCTTTGTTAAATAATAGAAAAATAAAATTGCTGTCATCTAAAGTTATACAAAGAAATAAAAAAGCTCTGTCAGATTTAAAAAAATTACCTCAAATACATCTTTCTTCGGATGTCACGAAATCTCTCTCTCACAGTGCTGTTGGTTCGCCAGTTATAGGTGATGAGATAACTAATACCGACTTGGTCGTTATAGCCAGCAATTCGTGTGTAGATGAAGCTTTACAAGACATCTCTCCTCCTTCTCAGGTTGTTCCTCCTCAAGGTATCCCAAAAGAAGTTCTCAAGTCATCCCCTAATTATGATCCTTTGAATGAGCTGGTACTTCTCTTAACATCCAAGCCTGATAATATACATACGAAACAATCTTGCCCGATTGTACAAACGACATTAGCTGTTCAACATGGTGTCGTTTTGACAGGTGTGGGCAAGTTATCTCCTCCTCTCGCTCCGATGGCGAAAGTTGAAGATCGTTTAAGTGCTTTAAGAACTGCGGTGGATTCCTATTTACTTAATAGAATATCAGAAGTACTACCTGAAGCTCCACATGTCCTTGAACATGCCCCTCATATACATAATTTTAATAAAAATTCGCAAAATGATGCCCGAGCTTTCAAAAACAGATCAGATAATTGCACGAAAATCATGCCTCTTTCTTCTAATAGTCAGCGCCTTCAAGATCCACCTAAAGATAGAAATAGGAGTAACATGGATATACGTAATGGTAGTAGTAAACACTACATAAATGACGATAGTGTTGCATTTTCAAAGAAACTTAACCAGTTTCATACTCTGATCCTGAAATGTCGCGATGGGTCCTTCCCAAAGTACGATTTATGTCGTGCCAGTGTCTTCAATATATTTGGAGATATAGAGGGACTGGAAGCCATTTCTTCATCAGATGTGGATCAAGTTGAGTTTCTCTGCGACAAGAATCTTTCCATCGTTAGGCTTTGGATAAAGTCTGGTATTGTTCGTAATACACTATGGCATGCCAGAATGGATTTCTTTAATCTTGGTTTCTTGTTAGCTCAAGACCCAGCACGACAGCAAGCTGAGGAGATCGATGGTAATAAGTCTATTGGTGGAACTAATCTCGAACCCTCATGTGCCTGCAATTATTGCATAAACCAATCGTCATCAGATCCCAATGTGGGACCTAACATCTGTTCGTAACCACGAACAACCATCTCTACTAACGAACTTTCACTTGTTAGTTGGAATACTAGAGGTTACTCTCATTTGCAGTGGAATTTAGATAATGGTTTGAATAGTTACGATATTGTAGCTCTACAAGAAACGTGGTTATTAAATCCCCCTATATGGGACGATCATGAGATTAGTTTACTGCCAGCAGTCCATGGTGGTAAAGGTAGACCCACAGCTGGTTTGTTAGTAGCAGTGAAAGTGAGCTGGGGTTTGAAAATATCCCCCTGGCAAACACCAAATAAATTCATGCAATTGGTTAAGATCCTTTTCAACTCACAGACATACGCACTTATTAATCTTTATAGAAACCCGGTAGGCATTACTGATGACAGCTTTTATGATGCTCTTTCCTGTATTTTCGAACATATCTCAAATCAAAATAATGTCTCAGGAATATTGTTAATGGGTGATTTGAACTTTTCTTGTTTTCATTCGAACAAGAGGAACCGGAATCGGGAAAGTGAAAGATGGAATTCCTTTATGGAAGATCATGGTTTAAAGATGGTAAATGGTGCAATCATAGGTGACATTCCACCTATGAATACCTGGGAAAGAGGCTCCTCCAGATCTACCATCGATTATATCTTTGTATCTAATTCCATCTTTATGAATACTAGCAAATTTGTTATAATCAAACAGATATCCAGTGATCACCACCTCTTAGCCTTATTTTGGGCGGTGGAAAGTGGTGATCACCTGAAAACTGCACTGTACTATAAACATGCTGTATCTGTTAACAATGGCAGAAATCGATTCAAATGGTCTCCCAATAAATTATTAGCTTTGAATGATGCTATTCTAAAAAATCAAAGTTCACACAAGCCTGGTTCTTATATAGATATCTTAAGCACCTTCGCAAATCTTTATCCTGTTTGTAGTAAACCAGTTAAAAGACATGTTCATGGCTTTGATCTAGCTCTCTGTGAACAAAAGAAAGCCTACAGAAGAGAGATCAGAAATTATCAGAAATTACCCATAATTGATCGAATTAAAGCAGTTAAAGTTGCTTCTTCGAGATATCGAAATTGGGTTCGAGCAAGGAGAGCTACCTTGTATCAACTAGATAGTGAATGCTTTCTGTCAGCTTGCCGTGGTAAAAATTCAGCCATGATCTGGGAGCTGTTGAATAAATGTAACATCTCATCCCAAGATCATGTGCAGCTCAATGGCGTACCTGAATCGGTGTGGGTTACACATTTTTCGTCCTTATTCGACGATCCTATGATGAATTACTATAATTACAATAGTAACGCTGTAAACAGTTGGACTTTACATTGTACAAGATTTGCTATTCAAGCCTTTATCAAAGCTTCTTCATCATCCAGAGCGGCAGGCCTGGATGGGCTGACCAATGTAATGCTCAAACAAAACATAACAGAGTGGGCACTAATCTTGAATAATACTTTTCATCACATATTACAAACTAAAAATATTCCGCAATCATGGCGTTCTTCTGTAATCATTCCGGTCTATAAAAAAGGTGATCGAATGAATCCTAAAAATTATCATCCAATAACGTTACTAGACGTGCCAGGAAAATTTATTTCAAGACTGGTGCTAAGAGATTTTAATGCTTGGTCGAATAAAGTAAATCAACGTGACCCAGCACAAACTGGTTTTGTGGCAGGTCTAGGCACGGGCGTTAATTTAATTACTTTAAATGCTATAAAACAACAAGCAATTCATAAGAAGCATGCCAGATATTTTGCGTTCGTAGATCTTCATTCCGCTTTTGATTCGGTCTCAAGACCAAAACTTATAGATAAGTTAATCAAAGCGGACTGCCCATCCACTCTTATTGACATTATTTTTGCCCTTCACTCACAAACCAAGGTCTATGTAAGGCTAAACTCTGAGGGTCTTCTATTAACCCCAATTCCAACGTATAGAGGGCTGAAACAGGGGTGCATTTTAGCGGCTGCCTTATTAAATTTTTTCATTAATGATGTACGTGGCATTTTTGGCAAAGTAATCGCTGATGCTCCTAAATTGAACAATGTAAAAATGTGTGCCTTATGGTATGCGGACGATCTTGTTTTGGTATCAAAAACTTCAAGTGGTTTACGCAATCTTTTGTCAGCACTATGCTCTTATTTCAAAGAAAATGAATTGGTAGTAAACACGAGTAAAACACAAATTGTTGCGTATGTTCCTAAAGGCTCACGCAAACACTTAATGAACTAGCAGATCGAGGGGACACCCTTAAAGATGGTACCACATTATGTTTATTTGGGCCTCATCTTTGAGGGCAGTCCAACGTTTGACTCACATCTAAATAAAATTAAGCAGAAGTTAACCACGGCAATCTGTCAGACACGAGTAATCACTTCTAAATATGGTAAATTTTCCATCAAAGCTGCCATTACTTATTGGGACCAGAATGTCGTAGCAACCATTCTTTATGGTCTGGAAACACTAATTGTCCCCTCAGGGTTTCTTAATTTATTAGAAGCCAAGTTTTGGCGTGCAATTTTAAATTTACCCCAATGTATTCCTGGTGTGTTAATAAGATATGAATTGGGAATAATTTCTCTAAGTGCATTATATAACTGGCGCCTATGTGCCTTATTTCGCAAATGTTTATTATCTACATATGGTAACTCCACATTATCCACCATTTCAAGCTATCTGCTCAATTCTACAGAAATATTTCCGAAATACTGGTCTACGAAAATATTAACAATCATGGTGCATGCGGACATATCACTTGAACTTCTTACTGATCATCCAGAGCAAGCAAAGAAGAAGGTGTATATGATGGACTGGATTGACACCAGAACTCAGTGTTTAACTTATAAAGACTTTGATTCTACAATCTTTGGCCCAAAACGTTTTAAAAACATTGCTTCTTATTTATGCTTAGCACCATCTGCTGCCTTAAGAACTGCCATTCTTCGTTTGAGGTTTAACATCTGGCCCACCCGTGAGGTTAAAACAAGAAGGAAACAAATCTCCTCTGACCTCAACTGGTGTAGGTTCTGTAAAAATGTTATGATTGTAGAATGTCTTAAACACTTAATATTGGAATGTCCGGCACTTAGTACTTTAAGAAAACTGCACTTTGTTAATCATTTTGCATATTTTGCACAACTTGATCCAAAAAATAGATGGGTCGCCTTGGCAGCCACTGAATGTATGAGTATAAGAATTGCAACGATTAATTTTTTACAGGCCTTGAACCTAGAATGATGATGATTTTACAGCATGTTATGAATGTATATGGTTTTCTTAATTGGATTTTATGCTTATGAATTTTTCTAATCTGTATAAATTGAAAAAGTTGATGTAATTTCAACTATATTCAATAAATAATAAAAAAAATAAAAAAGATAGAATGTCGAGGAGCAGGAGTACAAAGGACTTGAATACAAGAATGATAAATGGAGCAAAGAGGACCAGAAAACACTGAAGAGGACATGAGAAGCTTAGCACAAAGAAAGTTAAGAAAGCAATGAGCTTTTATAATAATAAAGAGTTGGTAGCGAGAGGAACGAGAAATAGAGGATATGAGTAGAGAAAGATAGGGAAGAATTAAACATCAAGATTACGAGCTGAATTATTAACTATTAACAGAGTTACATATTTTCCTGCAGTTGTCACATTTGACATTACATCCTGTTTTATTGAATCTACACAAAATCAATGTTTAACAGTCTTCAAATGCACTAATTTCTCCTCATTAGGGATATGTGCATGTTAACAAATACTGGCATCACAGAAACTCCCACACATCTGCATACCTTTTGTTATAGTGGGTTGCAGGATCTACTTTGCGTGACTGGTTTTCATCTGCATTGCTATGTGAAGACAGCAACCTGTTCACATATGGCAGAGGATCCCAAAGTGGCAGAGGAGGGCCCATGAGGTTTATAAACATTAAGGAGAGGCGGCTAATGCTAAGAGCATTCCTTACAGGTGACAGAATCAAGTTAATTGTACTGAACCCCCTTTCACAGTCACTAGAAGGTTACTGGCAGGGTGTTTATTGCCCTCATGATGGGTTGCAGCTGTTTGGGAACTTCATCCCCACCATTGTCAATGTAGTCCCGGAAACCTTCACCTATAGAATTGTAATTCAGCGAAAATCTCCTGCACAGTATTTCCAGCTTATGTTCGCCCTCAAGCCACGGACTGTCAATGTTGCTGGGCCACTTATGAGAATTAAGAACATCTATCTGGGCAACAAGTGTCTCAAATTCATCAGCCCAAGAACTATTGGGTGACCTATTACTTGCAGTCATGGCATATAATTGTGAACGTAAATTATCTGCCAAATTCTGGTAAAATTGAGGAAGATTTATTCTAACCTGTCCTCTTGACTCCTCCTGGTTGATAGTCACCCCTTTAAAGGACCTATTTTGAATGGAATCCGTTACTTCTTTCAGATGTTTGCCCGGCACATTCTTGTATCTTTCAATGGCCAGCACAGTTCGGTTGATGAGCTGATAGGCTCTCGGAAGAGTCACATCATCCCTCTGCAAAGCTTCAGAAAGAACCCCAACTTCACCTACTGCATCTGCAATACCAGCTAAATTAAGAAGGAAATCCTCAGATGTCATGATTTTATTGAGCCCAATGAATGTAGCACGATACTTGCTGTCACGTGAAATACATGCGCTTGCCCTCAGGAAATGATTATGAAGTGCCAGGTATGACTCCCATACTGAGGGCTCAAGTCGAGGGTACACACGGGCGGACGGCGTCCACCCACTATTTTCAGAGGGTGGACGCCGTCCCCCCTAGGTATTTTAGAGGCCACGGGTGGATGTAATAATAAGAAATATCCATTACATATTTTTTTAATGCTTCCGTCACTGGGACTCAAACCGCAGTCCCCAGGTTTCTAGGCCAGGGAAATCATCACAGCACCATCCCTGAACTTGAAACACGTGCAAACAAACACAGCCTTAAAGCAGACAGGCCAGGCCTCGATCTGCATTGTAACAAAGTGTACTTCAATTTCATTGGCTGTTTATCAGCCAATGAAATCTATTAAGATTATTGAGTGTGGGTGGATGCAGTCAATGGCACGCACGAGAGCCATATTTACCATGGAAAACACTGGTATGAAGCCCTGCTGACCCTGTGCCCCTTATAAACAACGTCTTACTGGGACAGCCTACGCCTCTTGCCAGGGGCACGTAGGACAGTCCCGCCAGCATTGTGCCTTTACTTTGTCTTTGGGGGGGGGGTGGTTTTGTCCACAGGAGCAGGAAGCCCTGCTGACCCTGTGCCCCTTTGCAACAACGGCTCACTTGGACATGCTTCCTAAAGTCTGCCAGGCACGTAGCATCATGCCGCCAGAATCGTGCCTTTTACTTTTTTTTTATACCACAGGAGCAGGAAGCCCTGCTGACCCTGTTCCCCTTTTCAACATGATTCACTGGACAGGCCTCTTGAAGTATGGCAGGCACATAGCATCTTGCTGCCAGCATCGTGCCTTTTACGTTTTTTTTTCTTTTCTTTTTTAGTCCGCAGGAAGCCCTGCTGTCCATGTGCCCCTTTTCAACAAAGATTCACTGGGATGGACAGGCCTATTGAAATCTGCCAGCCAGCACCGTACCTTGTACCGCCGATAGACCAGAGCCTGGAGTACCACACTTTGCCTTTCAGGGAAAAGAAACGTCTGGGTGAGTCGTGAAGTGTATTGAAAGTACAGCAATGTTTCCAGATGACTTTGTGTAATTTGGTGATGCACAACTGGGTCCTGGGCTTTAAATTGCATTCTGGGAGTTGTAGTGTTGCCTGCACATTGAATAAAATGAAACAGGAAAGGCCAGGCCCAGCAGTTTGTGCGTGCGATTGTAACTTTTGTTTCTCCAGGCAAAACTAAGAATTTTTTTGATATGGAGAAGTCTCTTTCTTTTGCGTATGTTAAGAGTGGCCTACAACATTTGTTCACAACACTGTAAACCCGCTGCTCTTTATAAATAAGAGTAACAAGCAATCTGCCATAAGCAGATGACACCACCATGAGCCGAGGGAGGACTGCCAAATTAGGTGAAACCTTTAGGGACACGTATAAGGATTTTGTTTATTGTAAACACACACCCTTTGATTTTATTTACAGAATGGACAGGCCTGCTGCCGATGCAGTGAGATTAGTATTTACAAATTCATAGGACTTTTGCCTTTTGCTTATTTTTATAGCTGCTTTGCGCTTTTCCATAGGAGTCCATTACATGGATTCCTACATAAACCCCACTTTATCAGTAGAATGGAGGTGGTGCTTTATGCAGAGGGACATTTAACGGCCAGAAGCTCTTGTGGTTTGACAGCATATCCAGAGCACCATAGTGGCACTGAGGATGTGCACTGATTAAGGGGTTGCCACACACAGAATTGTGTGATTTGATTATTCAGACCTTTAGGGTTTGAACAGGTTTTCTTTCTTGATTTGTGGTTTGTGCATTGTTTTTAGCATGCTTTAAAGTGCCCCTGCAAAATGGTTTCATATTTTTCTTTTTCTTGTTTCTTAAAATGTGCTTTGGTTTTGCCTTATGATTGTGCCTTAACCATTGAAGCATATATAGGGTTAAACACGGATGTATTTCTCATAAGTGTTTATAGTGTGCCTTGGCATACAGGCACTTTGTCCCATGACATTGCATTGTGATAGAGAGTGCACCATTGTGGGTGCCTTGCATTGTGATAGAGAGTGCACCTTTTTGGGTGCATTGCATTGTGATTGAGTCTACGTCATTGTAGGTGTTTAGAGGATTGTGGTATTGATGACCCATGCAATGAATAGAAGGGGATTTTCCATATGAGGTTTAAGAGAGCCCACCCACCCTAACAAGTGGGTGAATGTGTATGTGTTTATTGGAAACATGTTTTATTGGTTATATTTGTGATCCTGGAAATGCATCAGAGGGACAGGGCCTCCGTATCCTTGTCCTTTACTGCCTTTTTATTGTGTGTTCTGTCATGTTTTCCACACAGGAGTTCATGTGGGACTCCTGGCGGTGCAGCTCTCTCTCTTTTGGTTTGGTGAACAGACCCATGGGATACCCTTACGGCACCCATGGGTGGGGGGTACAAACCTGTGCCCCTAGTGTATGTTTTTGAGCACCTGTGGGTCACCCACAGAGCAGGGTATGGGCTGGTGGCAGCTCCATGCTGAATTTGACAGGTGCTCTGAGTATCCTCCATTTTGGGATACCCATGTCCTGCCACTGGAATCAGTTGATTCCTGATAGAAAACAAGATGGCCCCGTGGCCTCTTGCTTTCTATTACCTGTTACCTTGTTTTCCCAAAGTCCTGGGAAGCCCTGACTCTGTGCCTTTCCCCTGACTGGCTGTTGGGTGGAAGTTCCATATATGGTGTTGTTGCGAAGACCAGTCCAGACTGGCTGGAGCCTTCACAGTGACTGTATGTTGTGGGTATGCCCTGTGGGTGGGACCTGGGTGAATGGAGTGTGTGACCAATATGCACTTCTTGTTGTGGCTGTCTAGTTTCTGGTATGTGAGACAAAGACTGAGACAGCCCTGCCCGAAACTGGACTGAATGCAGTGTGTAGTGTTGAATGGCTGGGTACTTGTCCCAATCCACATTCCTTGTTGTGAGTGTCTGAAAGGGATTAGGATTGCCTGAATGCACTGTATGCCTGATTGGCTGATTGACTGCATGAATGCCCTTCTGTCTGATTTGGCTGCTGAGTGCGACCCAGCAGTGTGGATGAGAGACAATAGTATATCTGGGGACCTCTCACCACTGGAAATTGTTCAGAAGCTGTGTCTACACTTGAAGAGTAACTGGAACTGCCGATCCTTTATGCCCAGCTGGAAGAAGACTTGCTGTTGCATTTGCTTCGACCTGATCTGAAAGCTGCCGAACTCGTCAAGGACTGATCCGAGAGAGGACCTGATAAGACGCCCTCTTCCCATGCTCCGAGGGACCATCAAGCACCGCTAACCTTCGCCGAAGCTCCCTGGAAGTCAGACCCTCGAAAGGCTGCCGACCTGAGACGGGACCGCTGAGGAGAACGAAGTGAAGTACCAGGACTTCGCCGCTGTCGCAGTCCATTGCCCTCGACCAGGGTTCGCAGGTTTGTGTAACCACCGGAGGCCCGTCGAAGTTGTGTTGCCCCAGAAGAGGGGACCACTTGACGCTGTGCCGCCGACGACCGGAGCCACCCGCTCCTTTGCCTAAGAACATTAGAATCGAAGGACTCCCTTGTCCGCAACGTCGACCGCTTTGTCCTGCAAGAGAAAGTCAAGGCCGTTGACGCGCCGAGGATAATCCGCCGGTGGGTTTCCCGCCACCCAGAGACCCCAAAGACTTTGACGACTAGACGCCCTTGCTGGGCCACAGTTCTTCTGAAACTCTTTGCGGTCCTGAACAATCAATCGCCGAGGTGCCCTGCACATCTCATCCTCGCAGGACGTCGCTGACGAGCACCGCCTGGATCGACGTCGTGGTCTCGGCACCCTCAACTTCTCATCAATGCCGTCGATGCCAAGTTCACCTTCTTCGACGCCTCTCGACGATCCGTGGCTCCTGCTTTAAAGGGAGTCACTCAAGAAGGTTCCGTCGACGCTTCTTTGAAGAACTCTACTGCACCAGGTACCTTGGGGGGGTAAAAACCTTATAGGAGGAAATAAGACTATTGAGCAATATATGGACTGGGCTTGTGCTATATATCTTTATTTTACAGGTTGCCCAGGTGGGGGGATCTCCACACAGAACTGTGTCCAGGGGTTGGGGCCAGTATTCTGCCTATTGTTTCAACCATTTTGCGTTCCTTCCTATTTCTATTGCTGGTTTCCTTGCTATTGATATGTGTGACATTTTAATCGTATTCTTGATGCACTTTAATGAGATCTGATAATATTGGTGGTACCTCTTTAGAATTGTATATATTTGCCATTGTTGATTTCTGAGTACAAAGTGCGTTATTGTGATAGTGAACATACCTTTGCATATTAATTATATAAAGACTGTGTTTTCAGTAATACAGTGTGTGGACATTCCTTTGTGGGGGCTCGGGGACTACACTGTACTTAAGAACCAGCCTGCATCACCTCCTGAGAAGCTGGGCCTTGATTGCTCGTCCATTGCTACCGAAGAGAGAATCTTGGCTGGGGTCCTCTGTGCCTCTCCTCTACCATAAAGAGAGCAGGAGTACAGGCACCCCCCCACCGGCATCTTTACAATATTTGGTTGTCTAGTGAGATTATCACATTGATATTGATATTTTATTTCTATTGCACTCATACACAAGTGTTTCAGAGCGCGACAAGGCAAAGGAAGGGGAACAGGGGAGAGCAAAACAATTATCTTACTAGGCGAAGTGACATTGAGAACACGCAAGTGCAGGGTAGAGGGGGAGGTGTAGAAGTGCATGGAAGGGGGAACAAAAAGAGTGCGGAGCGAGGAGGAAAAAAACAAATGAAAAATTAATAAATAAAAAGGCAACAAACAATGGGAGCGCAGCCAGCAAGTAGCAAGTGCTGGGTTTAAGGCAGCAGGCCGGGTAGGTCTGATAAGTGCAGGAAGAAAACGGGAGGGCTGTATGGGTACAGATACAGACCCCATTGCAAGGGGGGGGGGCGGAGGTAGTGCGTGAGGGTGGCAAGATGAGTTGGTGTACCTGGGCCCGGTAGGAATAGGGTGGCCAGGTGCATGGTGCCGAGGGAGAGTAGAATCAGCAGGGGAGAGGAGGGGAGAAAGCAGAAGCAAAGAGGAAGGTCTTACAGTGCTTCTGGAACTGGAGATGGTTCTCCTGAAGTTTTAGAGTGGCAGGGAGACTGTTCCAGATTGAGGCCCCAGCCCAAGACGGAGATCTACCCCCAGCTTGTTTCTTTGAGAAACGACTGACCCTGACGGAGTTAGAGGTAGAGGAGCTTATTGCTCGAGATGGGAGGTATTTGCAGAGGGATAGATGAAGGTATGTTGGACCTAGACCCCAGAAAGCCTTGTGGACAATGCAGAGGATATGATGTTGTAATACATCTGCTTTTATACACACTGACCCTTATCCTATTGATATCCTGAGGGGCAGTTCAACCACGGTTCACTGGGACAGGCCTCTTGAAGTCTGGCAGACAGCACTGTACCTTTTTACTTTTTTTATTTTTATTTTTTTACCTCTCGAGACCACATGAACAACTGTGCCTCCACTGGAGCAGGGGTCCCTAACTAAGGACAACCCTGTCACTGTCCTGAGTAGGGCTGCTTGTTACTTGACCCAAGGGTATATCAACACAGGTCTGGCTTGGTGCGGTGCTCTGCCCCCCTGGGACCCAACTGCCCCCATCCCATTCTACCGGGAGCTGAGGATGCCGCCGATAGACCAGAGCCTTGAATGAAGTGAAATGAATTAAAGTAAGTTAGAAAAAAGGAGAAGTGGGCAAAAACTAAGTACAGGTGATGTAGAGATGTTTCCTGATGACATGGGGCATCCGTCATCTCATCTGGAAGCCTTCATTCCAGCAGCTGTGGTGCTTCTGTCTTCCACTTCTCCCTACCCAACCTGGCACATGTCGCTCCTTTTTCAGCCCCGCCACCTTGCCGTTTATATACGATATTCGAGTTCTCAAATTGCCCCAAGACTCTAGTTTTTAGACATCAATGCCAGTTATGTCATGTGAAGGGGAAAACGGGAACTGGATGAGTACATTGTCTTTGACCTGGGACACCCCTTGCTTCTTCTCATCCACCCCCCCATTCCCCTTACCGAGTCCCCAAGGGAGTATCCAGCATGCAGCCAGAGAAAAAGGTCCTGCTACTTTCCCCCAAATCCAGTGCTCCCAATTCCATACGGTCTCATTCATGCCCCCAAACCGCCCACCCCTGCCCCAATCTACTTTATGGGTGACATTAGTGACAGATGGCATTTTAACACAACAAAATAAATGAAACTCTAGAATATTAACAGATGCCGGAAACTCATCTATTAGAGCTCTGTCCAGGTGCTCTGGGGAAAATGACATGCAAACATTGCACCAACAGAAATGACTTCACAGAAAATGACATCACAAGTAGCACCATCAGTCTTTTGTACTTGGAGGCACCCTGGAAGTGACTTTAGAATTAGTTGCCATAAGCAAGCCAAGTGGCAAATAACTTTGTGGTGCAAAATACCTACGTCGTTATATATGGAGCCACTCTATAATCATTAGGCTTTAAAAACAATAATATAATATATTATCATAAGCTACTAAGTTAATCAGAATCCCTTATGGCGCTGCAGGTGAGACATAGTACACTTAAATGATTTGCCCAGGATCACACACTTTGGTTGGTGAAACCGGGATGTGGACAATTTAAGCAACTGAGCACATCTTCACAGGTTTAGTTAATATAGACATTAAGGTTTTGCTTTACATTTCTTGTGCTTAAAATAACACCTATTTACAAGTCTCTGCTTTATGATTCACCATGTGTAAATTAATATATACATATATACCACATGCTTGTGTGTGGGTTTGCAAAAAGGCAAATAATGTGTATAACAATACATTCCGAGAAATGTGTGTACTTAGTGTTTCAAGAGGAGATGGTTGGTGATGAAAACTTTGCATCAGCGCCGGCATAATGCAGCATAACCACTTTCTGCTCCAAGGCTGGTTGTATTTTCGTACACATTAAGGGGTCGGGGGACCATCATGTTGAAATGGGCCTCCACACATCTTCAGCTGGGCCTGACGGTATGACAACCCTTTGTGATCCAAACCCAGGCACTTCGAATTGCGTGCAGATCCCTGCAGCAGGCACTGTAACTCCCTCGACTATCCTACAAGATTTGCAGGCCATGTCCAGGTCGCCCAAGTTGGGTGCGTGTCATTTTATCATTGTTCAGCTAATACCTTCTAGAGTAAGCCTCACCTGTTCAAACTGCTCCAAGCCCCAAAAATAATTGTATATCTTTTGAGTTGTTGAAAATGGGAACCATTTAAAATAACTTACCTTACCCTCATGTGGTGCTTTGGCACACTTGTACTAACTGCCCATTCGCCCACAGCCGTTCCCTTCACAAGTGAAGAATCACCCTTTGTTTAACAGTATCTGGAAACACCTCAGGAGGTATATGTGTGCATTATAAAGCTTGAGTACACCTAAGTGCTGCATTCACTTCATCTTTAATGTGTATGAAAATACAACCAGCCTTGGAGCAGAAAGTGGTTATGCTTCATTATGCTGGCGCTGATGCAAAGTTTTCATCACTAACCATCTCATCTTGAAACACTTTCTTGGAATGTATTTTTATAGACTTTATTTGCCTTTTTGCAATCCCACACACAAGCAAGTGGTATATCTGTACATATTCATTTACACATGGTGAATCATAAAACAGAGACTTGTAAATAGGTGTTATTTTAAGCACAAGAAATGTAAAGCAAAACCTTAATAAATGTCTATATCAACTGAACCTGTGAAGATGTGCTCGGTTGCTTAAATTGTCCACATCCCGGTTTCACCAACCAAAGTGTGTGATCCTGGGCAAATCATTTAAGTGTACTGTGTCTCGCCTGCAGCTCCATAAGCTATTCTGATTCACTTAGTAGCTTATGATAATATATTATATTATTGTTTTTAAAGCCTAATGATTATAGAGTGGCTCCATATATAATGATGTAGGTATTTTGCACCACAAAGTTATTTGCCACTTGGCTTGCTTATGGCAACTCATTCTAAAGTCACTTCCATGGCGCCTCCAAGTACCAAAGACTGATGGTGCTACTTGTGATGTCCTTTTCTGTGAAGTCATTGCTGTTGGTGCAATGTTTGCATGTAATTTGCCCCAGAGCACATGGACAGAGCTCTAATAGATGAGTTTCCGGTATCTGTAATGATTCTAGAGTTTCATTTATTTTGTTATTTGTTAAAATGCCATCTGTCACTAATGTCACCCATAAAGTAGATTGGGGCAGGGGTGGGCGGTTTGGGGGCATGATTGAGACCGTATGGAATTGTGGGCACTGGATTTGGGGGAAAGTAGCAGGACTTTTTTCTTTGGCTGCAATGCTGGATACTCGCTTTGGGACTCGGAGAGGGTACGTGGGGGGTGGATGAGCAGAAGCAAGGGGTGTCCCAGGTCAAGTACAATGTGCTCATCCAGTTCCCGTTTTTCCCCTTCACATGACATAACTGGTATTGATGTCAAAACTAGAGTCTTGGGGCAATTTGAGAACTCGAATATAGTATATAAACAGCAAGGTGGCGGGGCTGAGAAAGGAGCGACATGCGCCGAGTTGGGCAGAGAGAAGTGGAAAACAGAAGCACCACAGCTACTGGAATGAAGGCTACCAGATGAGATGACGGATGCCCCATGTCATCGGGAACCATCTATACATCACCTGTACTTAGATTTTGCCCACTTGTCCTTTTTTCTAACTTACTTTAATTCATTTCACTTCATTCAAGGCTCTGGTCTATCGGCGGCATTCTTCAGCTCCCGGTAGAATGGGGGGGGTTGGGTCACAGGGGAGCGGAGCACCAAGCCAGTCCTGTGTCGATATACCCTTGGGTCAAGTAACAAACAGCCCTACTCAGGACAGTGACAGGCCTGTCCTCATTTAGGGACCCCTGCTCCAGTGGAGGCACAGTTGTTCCTGTGGTCTTGAGAGGTAAAAAAATAAAAATAAAGTAAAAAGGTACAGTGCTGTCTGCCAGATTTCAAGAGGCCTGTCTGTCCCAGTGAATCATTGTTGAAAAGGGGCACAGGGTCAGCAGGGCTTCCTGTGACCTAAAAAAAACAAAAAAATAAAAAAGTAAAAGACAAGATACTGGCAGCACAATGCTACTTGCCTGCCAGACTTCAACAGACCTGTCCCAGTGAACCGTAGTTGAAACTGCCCCTCAGGATATCAATAGGATATGGGTCAGTGTGTATAAAAGCAGATGTATTACAACATCATATCCTCTGCTTTGTCCACAAGGCTTTCTGGGGCCTGGGTCCAACATACCTTCAGCTATCCCTCTGCAAATACCTCCCATCTCGAGCACTACGCTCCTTTACCTCTAACTCCCTCAGGGTCAGTCTTTTCTCAAAGAAACGAGCTGGGGCCTTCATCCGGAATAGCCTCCCTTCCACTCTAAAACTTCAGTAGAACCAACTCTGGTTCCGGAACCACCTCAAGACCTTCCTCTTTGCTTCTGCCTTCTCCCCTCCTCTCCCCTGCTGATTCTACTCTCCCTCGGCACCATGCACCTGGCCACCCTCTCCTCTCAAGGCCCAGGTACACCTGATCATCTTGCCACCCTCACGCACTGCCTCCGGGGCACCCCTTGCACTGGGGTCTGTATCTGTACCCATACAGCCCTCTCCTTTTCTTCCTGCACTTATCAGACCTACCCGTCCTGCTGCCTTAAACCCAGCACTTGCCACTTGCTGGCTGCACACCCATTGTTTGTTGCCTTTTTATGCATTCATTTATTATTATTTGTTTTGTTCCCCCTCCCATGCACTTCTATCCCTCCCCCTCTACCCTGAACTTGCGCGTTCTCAATGTCACTGCGCCTAGTAAGATCATTGTTTTTGTACTCCCCTGTTCCCCTTCCCTTGCCTTGTACCGCTCTGAAACACTTGTGTATGAACGCAATAGAAATAAAATATCAATATAAATGTGTTAATCTCACTAGACGACCAAATATAACCAATAAAACATGATTCTAAAAAACACATACACATTCACCCACTTGTTAGGGTGGGTGGGCTCTCTTAAACCTCATATGGAAAGACCCCTTCTATTCATTGCATGGGTCATCAATACCACAATCCTCTAAACACCTGCAATGGCGCAGACTCAATCACAATGAAACGCACCCAAAAAGGTGCACTCTCTATCACAATGCAAGGCACCCACAATGGTGCACTTTCTATCACAATGCAATGTCATGGGACAAAGTCCCCTGTATGCCAAGGCACACTATAAACACTTATGAGAAATACATCCGTGTTTAACCCTATATATGCTTCAATGGTTAAGGCACAATCATAAGGCAAAACCAAAGCACATTTTAAGAAAGAAAAAGAAACATATGAAACTATTTTGCAGGGGCACTTTAAAGCATGCTAAAAACAATGCACAAACCACAAATCAAGAAAGAAAACCTGTTCAACCCCTAAAGGTCTGAATAATCAAATCATACAATTCTGTGTGTGGCAACCCCTTAATCAGTGCACATCCTCAGTGCCACTATGGTGCTCCGGATATGCTGTCAAACCACAAGAGCTTCTGGCCGTAAGACGTTCCTCTGCATAAAGCACCACCTCCATTCTACTGATAAAGTGGAGTTTATGTAGGAATCCATCTAATGGACTTGTGTGGAAAAGCTCAAAGCAGCTATAAAAATAAGCAAAAGGCATAAGTCCTATGAATTTGTAAATACTAATCTCACTGCATCGGCAGCAGGCCTGTCCATTCTGTAAATAAAATCAAAGGGTGTTTGTTTACAATAAACAAAATCCTTATACGTGTCCCTAAAGGTTTCACCTAATTTGGCAGTCCTCCCTCGGCTCATGGTGGTGTCATCTGCTTATGGCAGAATGCTTGTTACTCTTATTTATAAAGAGCAGTGGGTTTACAGTTTTGTGAACAAATGTTGTAGGCCACTCTTAACATACACAAAAGAAAGAGACTTCTCCATATCAAAAAAATTCTTAGTTTTGCCTGGAGAAACAAAAGTTACAATCGCACGCACAAACGGCTGGGCCTGGCCTTTCCTGTTTCATTTTATTCAATGTGCAGGCAACAAAACTACAACTCCCAGAATGCAACTTAAAGCCCAGGACCCAGTTGTGCATCACCAAATTACATAAAGTCATCTGGAAACATTGCTGTACTTTCAATACACTTCACGACTCACCGAGACGTTTCCTTTCCTTGAAAGGCAAAGTGTGGTACTCCAGGCTCTGGTCTATCGGCGGTACAAAGTACGGTGCTAGCTGACAGATTTCAAGAGGCCTGTCCGTCCCAGTGAATCTTTGTTGAAAAGGGGCACGGAGTCAGCAGGGCTGCCTGCGGACTAAAAAAAAAAGAAAAAAAAGTAAAAGGCACGATGCTGGCAGCACGATGCTACGTGCCTGCCATACTTCAAGAGGCCTGTCCAGTGAATCGTGGTTGAAAAGGGGCATAGGGTCAGCAGGGCTTCCTGCTCCTGTGGTATAAAAAAAAGTAAAAGGCACGATTCTGGTGGCACGATGCTACGTGCCTGGCAGACTTCAGGAAGCCTGTCCAAGTAAGCCGTTGTTGCAAAGGGGCACAGGGTCAGCAGGGCTTCCTGCTCCTGTGGACAGAACCCTCCCTCCCCCCCAAAACAAAGTAAAGGCACAATGCTGGCGGCACTGTCCTACGTGCCCCTGGCAGTCTTAAAGAGGCGTAGGCTGTCCCAGTAAGATGTTGTTTAAAGGGGGCACAGGGTCAGCAGGGCTTCCTACCAGTGTACCATGATAAATATGGCTCTCGTGCGTGCCACTGACTGCACCCACCGACACTCAGTAAGGTTAATAGATTTCATTGGCTGATAAACAGCCAATGAAATTAAAGTACACTTTGTTACAATGCAGATCCAGGCCTGGCCTGTCTGCTTTAAGGCTGTGTTTGTTTGCACGTGTTTTAAGTTCAGGGTTGGTGCTGTGATGAAGTCCCTGGCCTATAAACCTGGGGACTGCAGTTCGAGTCCCAGGGATGGAAGAATTAAAACAAATATGTAATGGATATGTCTTACTATTACATCCACCCGTGGCCTCTAAAATACCATGGGGGGACAGTGTCCACCCTCTGAAAATAGTGGGTGGACGCCGTGTACCCTCGACTTGAGCCTTGGTTTTCTTGTGCAGTACTTAATGAGAGGAACACAAGTGAAAACCATGGTGGGATACATCTCCAAAAATACAGTTATGGCAAGAGAAAAACATAGAAGGTCAGTGCATCTTAAACATTTCCCCCCTGAAAGATCAGTTCATGAAGAGTAAAAGCTGTTCACCATCAGGAAGGCTTGTCTCTCTCCAGCAGAAACATGCTTCTTACTGGATTCTCTGGCTCTGGTCATAAAAAGCTTATGGAACCAAGTCTTGAATAGCTCACGGCCCTTGGGTCTCAGGCCCTTCATTCCATATGGCTGCATCCAGTTCTTGCGATGTTGATCTTGTACACCAAATATTCTCTGTGAGTTGCTTGGGAAAGGCCGGCCTTATGATGCTGTAGGAGTACTAGTATGGTGGGTGGCCATCCAGGATGTCTTTTTTCCAACCCTCATCATAATAACCACTCACACCAAATGCAACTACTCATACCTCTTTTATACCCTTTCGCAGAAGCATGTCAAAGGCAAATCCTCATTGTGTTAGCAGATGGTTCCAGGCTGCTAGGCAACTGTTCTTTATTGATAATAGTTCCACCAGTTATGGACCATGGCCACCAGCTAACCTTCTCCGTCTGATTACTTTGGTTTTACTGGGTTTCTTCTCTGGGAATGTTTTTCTTAATAACATTGGCAGACTTGCCTTGTCCAATGGGTCCAGTGAAGGCTACAGGAGCCTTCCTGCTGTAGCACGCTCATTCAGGGGTGTTTGGGTTCAGGCACTGTCAGTGTTTCACTGAGGGAATGTAAGGATATCAATTGCTTCAGTCCTGGTATTCGGTCCTATCACAACAACAGGCCTCACTGCCTCTACCTTCCATGTCCTGTCTCTCCCTTCAGTACTTTCCCAGCTCTGCCTGATGATGGTTTCTCTCATTTTCCTCTGTTCCTCCTCTCTTCTGTCCAGATGTTATTTCTCCAGTTTCCTCCTGTTCCCTTTCTCCTTCAATCCCTTTCTCCTGCTTTCTGATGTTTCCCCTTTTATTTCCATACTTCTCCACACCTCTGCCCTCCTCCTTTCTGCTGCTCACCAAGACCTGTGTTGCATTTTTGGAATTAAATGGTCCTGTAATGGTGGAGATTAATACGCCCCCTCCAAAATCTTATCTGAAGCGCTTTCTTTCCTGTATCATGGCTACCTTTTCTCTTAATTCTATGTTCTAGACTTGGCAGTACAATCACAGTAGAAATATACTACCTTCATGCAGTATAGATGGAGAAAGCTCCATTCCAGTTCTCTTGTTGCTCTTGGGTTATCAATGCATGCACCCTTTCAATTTGTACTGGATGCTGTTTAGATGTCTGCCAAGTAATATCTTTGACCCCCATCTAGAAAGACTAACGGGGAATGATTATCCCCTTGACCTTTTCTATCCTTGTGCTTGTTTAAATTATAATCCATCAGAAAGGAGACATTAGAACCTGTGTTGCAGTTCAGTGTCATCCATGTCTGAATCATTTCCTTGTAACATTCCTGTCTCTTGAAACAGCATTGTTGTTTTTGTTTCAGGCAAATTATGCTCAGCGAACAGGCTATTGAACTGTGCAATATATGTCACCAAGCACTCATTCACTGATTCACGGCAAGCCTTTCCTTATCCGTTGCTTCCATAACTACATGTATGCTATACAGACTTGCCCATTAAGGCTGGAACAAAATCTGATCATGAGTAAATTGAGCCATCCTTTGATTCCGGGATTAGCATCACCTCCTTACTGGAAACACAAATGTGGTTTTCGATTTTATATCCTGGAATGTTGTTGTCTGGTAAAGAAGATGTAGCTGACAATATGTCTAAAAAATGTGAACATTACAAGTATCACAAGTGATCTTTCCCTGGGGACAGATTCTGTTAAATCGGGTCGTGAGAGTCTTGTAATGCTGCTATGGATGGTCAACCACAGGAGATGTCCGAACATGTATGCCAACTCCCTCCACTCCTTCGAATACCTCGATCAATATTAGAAAGCACCCAAAGTTGGAAAGATATTTCGGATAGGTATGAATATTCAGACAACCAAGAAGAACATTTTGAACAAGAACGGATAAGCTTTTCTCACTATCACAATGATTTATTTTAGGTTACGTGCCAAATGATTAGTTGTTAAACCTTAAATGTATGATTTTTCATTCAACTACATGCCAGCATATGTAATTAGATAGTTTTTACATTTATTTATGAAAGTTTCTTGTGATCATTAACATGCAATATCACTGCTCATTTTCTGAATAAGGGTAAATTGCTCTACTTTATACAATATTTTTCTTTGTTGTTTCTCTTTCCTTCGGTTGATGATCAATCAGTCTATAGAAGAAGGGTCTGAAACCTGTGGTTCTCCATATATTTCAGATTACATCTTCCAGTATCCTGCATCATTGACTATGCTGGCCAGGACTGACCGGAGTTAAGTCCAAAACAACAGAGTGACAAAGGTTGCAGATCCAAGCTACTGGATAAACGACTCCCTCTTTCCTGAAATAAGCACTGCAATGGCTCTAGTGCACCACGATTAGGAGAAATGTGTGACTTGTAAAGAATAATAAGGTTTGGTTCAATGAGCACTCAGCACCGGTCCAATGAAATACACACACATTATTTAAAAGGAACTCTTAACTTGAGCGCACTGGATCTTCAACAGAGATCCAATGAGCAATGTGGTAGTTCATGGGTATAGTGGTGTATCCTTGACATTGCTGTGGACCCTGTGCAGCAATGCAGAGCCAGCACGAGACTCATATACCACTAAGTCACCTAATCACATGCCCAAGGCGCTTAATGTGGCACAGGTAAATACTCCAGCTTACCCAATATGAGTACCAACATGGTACTCGGTATGATGGAAAGGTCATGGTTGTGTGAAACCATTTCCCTCTCTTTAAGGTCATAATCTCTAAGGGCACACACACTCTGACTGCACCTGCATGGATTTTTGGTGTGTTTTTTATGAGCTTGCTTGCAAAAAACAAGGACGTTTTTTTTTACTTCCTTCCTCCTCTTCAACCTACCCAGCAAGCTGCTACTTGCCCTTTCATCGTTTACCACAAACATTTGGCAAATTACATCACATTTGTGGGCTTTAATTTATGCCAAAAAGTTAACATACAATATTCCCCTATGTTCACATATGATGAAGTTTAACGTTTTCTCAAAGCTCATGAAAATTGTGTTTAGCGTTCCACAATAGCGATTTCAGAAGTATTCCGCTCATAAGCTTGTTGAATAATGCATGAGCGTGCATAATAGTTTTTCATTAATATTCAACATATATTTGTATATAAATCATTATGATGATTTTCATGATGAAATGCCATTTTATTTTACTGGAATTATTTATTCCCTCCCTCATATCTATATTGGGTTTGTTTGCAATGCTGGATTTGTGTGCATTTTTAACAACTTATACTAAATTCACATAGAGCATGCTGTTTCAAACAAACAAGGGCAAACCAAGTGTCTGCAAATTAAATATGTACGATGCAAAAGCCAACAGACATAATAGGACAATTCATGAAAGTCGTTAATGCGCCTTTAAACACATCGGCCATTTTGTTTGTTTTGCAAACAGTATAGTCAGAGTGCATCGCAATGTGAACATTGAATCACTTATTGGTTACCCGTATACTGAGGTTTTGACACCATCCTTATCCTTTGTAAAACTGTGATGGTTACACTCTTCCTAACAACGTCCCTCTAATATTTTCCAGTGGCACACTTTAAAAAAAGCTTCATATAACATTTTGAATATATGGCTGATGGACTTTCTTTTAATAGATTTTACTTCTCTTAATATTTATCGATCCTGACACCCATTTTCATTATGACACCAAAAGATGTCATATTTGTGTGTTTCAAGGAACACATGTTCCTTCATCAGGAGCAGTGACTCGGAAAAGTCAGCGGTCATGTGGGGATCAGACATGAGCCAGATGTAATATAATGTAATTTTTCATTTGTATAGCACCTTTTTCCATTGCTATGGCCTCAAGGCAATGTTGGGCGAGCACCTGCATGGGAGCGAAGTCCAAGGTATGGGATATTTGTCAAAGGAGTTTAGAATGTGTGTGTGCATTTTAGCCAATACCAAGGTAGGTATGGGTGGTCAAGTTCCTGTTAGCTACCCAGGTCGATCTGGCATGTGAATGGGAGCTGTGAGGTAGTCTGGAGAGTATACAAGTGCAGGAGACTCATTATGTGTCCAGCTAGATCACATTTCTGTCATGGGGGAAAGCTGCATCCAAATGGCAGAGGTGTTGTGTGATGTGTCTTAAAGTATTGTATGATAGCAGATGCATGCAGGTGGGTGGCTGTGTGATAGACTATATTCCATAAGCATGGTGTGTGGTACGTACCTGTGCATCCTCACTCAATTCTTAGTTTGCAGTTGAGTTCAGCACAGGGGCTAAACTCAACATGTAGCTAAGTTTAACAGTTGCAACATTCAAAATGCAGCTAAATTAATTCAACACAGTGGCTATAGTCAATATGCATCTAGATTTAAATTGGGGGTGGTTTCAAAGTGTAGGTAATATCATCCCATTAGCTATACTCAAGAAAATAGCTAGGTTTAAGATGGGGGGGGATCTAAAGCACAGGTAATTCAACATAGTGGCTATAGCCTGAATGCAACAAACTCTAACACAGTTGCCAAAACTCAAGATGCAGCTGCATTCAACACAGTGGTTATACTCCAAATGCAGCTGTTTAAAGTGGTGGCTATACTAAAAAATGCAGATACATGGCTATACTAAAATATGCAGCAATATTTAAAGTGGTGGCTATACTCATAAATGCAGCAGAATTAACACTGTACTCAAAATGCAGCAATTATTATTATTAACAGCTAAGTTTAAAGTGGTTGTTATACTCAAAAATGCAGCTGAAAATGACACAGTTGCTACACTCAAAAATGCAGCTAACATTGACACAGTGGTTATACTCAAAGAATGCATCTAAAATTAACACAGTGGCTATACTAAAAAATGCAGACACAGCTAAAATTAACACAGTGGCTACACTGAAAATGCAGCTAAAATTAACAGAGTGCCTATACTAAAAAATGCAGCTAAAATTAACACATTGGCTATGCTCAAAGAATGCACTAAACATAACAATGGATATACTAAAAAATACAGCTAGAATTAAAACAGTGGCTATACTCAAAGAATGCATCTGAAATGAACACAGTGGCTATACTCAAACATGTAGCTATGTTTAAGGTGGTGGATATACTCAATAATGCAGCTGAAATAACTGTGTATTTTCTCAAAATGCAGACATGATTAGCAGTGTATATACTTAAAAATGCAGCTCATTTAAGGTGGTGGCTATACTAAAAAATGCAGATAAAATTTACAAAGTGGCTATACTCAAACATGCAGCTAAAAAGAACACAGTGATATACTTCAAAATTTAGTTATAATCAACACAGTGGCCATACAAAAAATGCATGTAGAATTAACACAGTGGCTATACTCAAAAAAGCATCTGACATTAACATAGGGGCTATACTCAAGTGGCTAGGATTAAAAGGCACTGAAGAGGCAAGTGCAGCTAAATGTAAGCACACTAGCAAATGTTCAAAGCATGGCAAGAGTTAAAGCTGTGGTAACTCTATATTTAAGGTAGATACTAGATAATGGGCCTCATTACAGGTCCAGCAGAAACCCTGCCGGTGCTACTTGCAGTTTGCTGCCGGACACATAAAAGATGTCTGACGTCTGAATTCCCGGTGCCACTAGGCTATTACAAGTCCGGCGGTCGGGAAGTCAGGTGCCAGTAATTTTGTCAATCCTCATTACCGTAGAGTCCCATAGGAATCTATGGGAGTGGGGACACAGAAACACTGGCACTGTTGTTAATGGTGCCAGTGCTTCCGTTATGGCTTTGCTTACTATGACTGCTGTTAATGTTAATATTAAAGGATATTTGTACCACGCACTATCAGCTCTGGCGGCTCTGAAAAGGGAGAGAGGGGGGCGGGGTTAGTTAGTGGGAATAAGCTGGAATAGTGCAAGAGAGCAGTGATGTGCTTTTGGCAGCCTCAGCCCGATGGGTCCGTTGGCTGGGCTTGGGGTGTTTTACAGTCTGTATTCGTCATGTGCTGTTGTGCAAGTCTATGTGTGGTGTGTTTTGTTGTTGCAATGTAGTGAAGTTTGTGCAGATTGCTGTATTTAGGCTTGTGGTTGTGTTTGTTAGAGTTTGAGAGGTGTATGCGGACGGCTGAAGTTGTTAGTGCATTATTTAGTTGGCTTTGCTGTCCTTGCAATTGTGTCAAGGTGTGATGCCCGCTATCATTCACTATTCCATCCAGGTGTGGAATTTGTCATCCCTCACAGTTTCATTCAAGTGTAGCACAGTGTCAGGGTCATTTATCATCCCTCACAGTTTCATTCAAGTGTAGCACAGTGTCAGGGTGAGACCTGTCGGGCACATCGGTTCCGGCACGCAAACCCGTAGTTTTCCAGACTGACAAACTTGGCAAGAGGCCCAATGTCATGGAAAATCTCAAATACAGCACTGGCTGTTCAACAAAGTGGTCATTGTCTCTTACCTGGGATTTGCTGCAGACAGATTTGTAGGTCTGCAGGGGCACCCAGTGCAAACAGGCAAGCAGATAATGGAGGTACCTTAAGGATGTGCCTTTTGCCTAGGCCCAGAGCTGACCAGACAAGGCTGCCCTGGGGATCTCAACTAAATGCTGTGCTTCCTGGAAGCAGCAGCATATCAAGGAGGGGGTTGCTGTGGGAAGGGAGGATCCGGGGGAGGAAACTGAGGAATGGATTCCTCTCAAGGCATGGGCATTGCAGTGAGAAAATTAAGAAAAAGAGACCCATGTGCAGAAGCGGTTGGGATCACAGGCCCTATCTCTGGGCAGATGGAGGGTCCTGGCTCACATGCCAACTTGTGGTGAAAAGGGAGAGGGATGCTTTGGTCTGAGGGTATACGCTGTGCTTCCTGGAAGCAGAAGCAGATCAGGGTGGGGATGGGCGTGGGAGGGGAGAGGGAGGATCTGGGGAGGAAACCGAAGAATGGATGCCTCTCAAGACGCGTGCAGCACAGTGAGAAAATGAAAAAAAAAGAAACCTGTGCTGGAGTGGCTATGTGATCTGTGAGGCAGTAGATGTGCAATATCTTTCTCAAAACATCTTCATTAGGGCTACATGGACAAGCTAAGACATCTCACTTAGGGTCAATAACATGTTCAACAAGTAAATAAATTATGGTCATGGTGGTTGTGTGCTCTGGGGTTGATTAATAAAGGTCCAAAGCAAATGTTATTTCCTTTCTTGTTATGGTCTTCCTGATGGCTTATCACCACAGATCTGAATGTAGGGCTAGCTTTTCAATTTCTAAAATCAAGCATAAAGAGTTGCAAAAAAATGTCTCTCATTATATTGTCATCTCATCTCAGTAATCAGAAACATTTAAGTCTCTGGTAATATGATTGATAATGTTATTTGAGGCTAGCATACAGGAAGGATGCCACATATCAGGTTTTAAGTCTGTATTGAAGCCTAATAGTTGACAAACTAGAGCTGGGCAGAATCTATGGCCTGGAGACATAGGTATACATAATGACAATTTAAGGTCTTTACAGGGGCCTCTATAAGCCTCTTAGTCAGGGTCCTGTTTCTACAGCCTCCCAACCTAGACTCTCTTTTATCCTTACCATCTGAGCATGAGGGTGAACCAGGGGGACATTGTCTCATGCTTCGCCTGCACCTCCTTGATACTTCACATCAGCCTCATTGCATCAAACATCTCAGGCTCCCCTATATTTTCTCCTCTCAGTCTTCTCCTCTTCTTCCTGCTCTTCTCTTCTCTACCTGATCTACCTTTCCTTCTCCACCTCTCTCCTACTTCTGGTACTTCTCTGCTTCACCTCTCCACTGTGATTTCCGTTCTCTGTAATCCCCTCACTATTCAGCATCTTACCTTAAGGTACCTTCACCGCAGTTACCTCTATATTAAGGACTGAATTCTTCACTCCCCTCTGATTGTACTCCTTAGCGTCGCTCACCAGCTCTTCCTTAACTTTGTACACCATCTCCTCCTTAACGCCTCCTCTCATCACCCCTGATAAGCACCACTGAAACTAGAGCTAACTATGCAATGCCTTTCTTCCAAATTCCTATGTATTTATCTTTGCAGCCTCCTGGTTTTCTCCTTCCCCAACATTTTGTGTTTCTCTCATCCCATATTTCTGAGTCTTCTGCTTCCCAATCCCTGGGTTCTCCCTCTCTACAGCCTCCTCACTCTGCCTCTCCATATCCTATTGTGTATTTCTCTCACCAGCCTAAGGGTTTTTTATCACCCCACACTATTGGATCTTTTTCTCCTCAAACTACTGGGTCATTCTCACACCAGCATCAAGGGTCATTCTCTACCTATAACATTGTGCCTCTCTTCTAGTCTTCTATACAATACTTACCCCAATCTCCTCGGTATATTCTCTTCTGTATCCTGCTTTGGCTCACTCAGCACTCTTCAAGAGCATTCTTTAAATTAGCTCTTTCTCCCAAACCCACTGCCATCTGCCACAGACATTCCCTATAAAGGGGCTTGGTCCCACCTTCCAGCCTCTCTTTAGCTAATGTTATTCAGGTGGCTGTGTTTTTTTATGCAATTGGGAAGATGATTGTTACAAATGCCACACCCTTGTTGATGACTTGCAGTATTGATATAAGATTTGGTGGTGTTTGGTCTCTCCTTGTGAATGGTGCTCTCCCTCTTCACTACACACTGGTCCCATCCTTGGAACAACAGCCTTAGCCTAACAGGTTTTAAGTGTGTACTCCTGGAAACATTGTCCCTCAGTACAACCTTGCCAGTCCAGAAACAACAGTGCCGGTAAGCTTACCGGCACCATTGTTTTCAGACCGGCAAAGTACAAGTCTGGTGGGTGCGTGACCTCCCGCCCGGCAGGTCTGACTTGCCGGGCAGACTGGCACCCACCCACAGACTTTCACGGAAGCACCAGCACCTTTATTACCAGTGCCAGTGTTTCCGTGGTCCCCATTCCCATAGAGTCCTGTAGGACTCTATGGGAATGAGGAAGAACATATTACCGTCACCTAGCTCCCAGTCCTCCGGGTCTTGTAATGTCCCGGTGTTACCGGGAAGCTAGGTGCCAGTAACTGTTTACAAGTTCAGCGGCAACCTGTCGGTCTTACCATCACGGTTACGACCGGACTTGTAATGAGGTCCATTGTGTGATTACTAGTTCACTGTTTGATATATCTTTCCTAGTTTGGCCCTCCTCATTCTGCCTACAATTTTGGATATGGCCCAATTCACACATGTGAGGAGTGCAAGAATACATGCACTACTGACTCCATAGGAGCACCACTCATCAGTTCTCTTAAAGGGACAGGAGATTCTCAGTTGACAATGTAACATGCCCCTGCAACCCATATGTGGCATGTTGGCGTTAGCCAGGGGATGTTCCCCACACCATACCTGGTCTACTGCATGTGGCAGAACATGTCCCTCTTGTACAGCCAACCATCCACCTGCAAGATATGCAGGGGATATTGTCACAGAAGGTATCTTAAGATATTGGATTTTAGTGAATGGGATCTGCTCACAATCTGTGTGAAACTGTCAAGCCACTTACCTGGAGACTGGGGTTCTCCGCACCTGCTCGCTCCCCTCCCTCTTGGCGGATCTACCCGTGCTTTCGCTTGCGGGGATCCGCCATGGGGAGAGCATCTAGGGTTCCCGTTAGGTGTCCTCTGCGCATGCGCGGGAGACCACAGTCGCGGTTCCGCGCATGCGCAGTAGATGGGGCCCTCACCACGGCGAGAGCCTGCGCTTCAAGCCTCGCTTTGGATGTGCCGGCACCCGGCAACGAGACGGTTTGCATTTCAAGCCTCTCGGGTGCCGGCCATCCCATAAAAAGAGCTTCGATCAGGGGCAGGTCGCTTCTCAACGTGGTTGTTCCCTGATCGTGCTCAACGCTCGTTTGTTTTCTCACCAGTTCCAGCCCTGTTCCTTGAGCCCGTTCCTGCTCTGAATTCCTGCCTGGTTTCTCGCCCTCTCTGCGGCCCTTGGTCCTTCCCTTCCTATTGTGCTAGCTTGGAGGTCCTTTTGGGTCCTGGGGTTCCCTTTCCTGGGGTGTCTCTCCCTCTCTCCTGGGTTCCCGTTTTCTGTCCTTTCCCAGTTCAGTTCCTGGGTTTGGTTTCCACTCTCCTGCCTGTGCTGCTACCTGGTCCCTTTTGGGACTTTGAGACTACCTGCTGCTGCACCAGTCTGGACCACATCCTGCCTGTCATTCTCATTTCATCAGTGGTTTGCGGGTTCCTGGCTCTACCATCTACTTCAGCCTCCCTGTACCCGCTCAGCAGCCATACCCAGCATCTTCTCAACGCTCCTCTGATCAGAGTCCTTGGGACCCCATCTCGGATAGAACTTCGGACTCTACAGTTAAAGGACATTCAACATCAGCCTCTCCTGTCAGTGCTTGCACTGTCCTGACGCCACGCAAATCAGGAGAGAGCGTCCCGTGGCGTTGGGAGTCGGTCCATCTTCCACCCTGTATCAACCTTGGGTGCTGGAGAGGCCGGTACCCCGCGTCATTTACTCATCTGAAAACAGTCGTCAGTCTGGCTGCCACGTCAAGATCCTCATCCAAGTCTACAGGTACGCTACACTCTCGTGTTTCTCACCTTAACAGATTGAGACGCCTGCCTTCAGATTTGGAGATGGAAGATGGTCAAGATATCCGGAATGAGCTTCAAGCTCTTAGAGCAGAGATGACGGAATTACGTCAGGAAAACCAGACATTACGTCAAATGGTATCACAGGGGGCAATGAGTGCTTCGCAGGGTGAAGGTTCACTGGCACATACAACTCCGATCAAGTTTGATGGAGACCCCCGACGTGTAGCGGAATTTTGCAATCATTGCCGAATTCATTTCCTTTTTAGACCATCTCACTTCACCAACGACAAGGCCAAGATTGGATATATCCTGGGGAATCTTTCTGGGAACGCTCTCGCTTGGGCAACTCCATTGGTGGTCACCAATAGTCCAATTTTGAATGATTTTGTGGCCTTTGAAAAGGCTTTCTTGAAGGTGTTCCAATCATCAAACCTGGTTTCCGTAGCCCAGAAGCAGTTGATGGACATGAGACAAGGAAGTGCTGACATTATAACTTACATAAGCCGTTTCCGCCAACTGGCGACCGACTCTCAGTGGCCAGAGGTCACGCAAAGGACCTTGTTTCGCCGAGATTTGAGAGATGAGTACAAGGACGAGTTACCCCATATTCCCGAGCCCGAGACCCTCCAACGCCTTATTGAACAAGTGCTCCGGATAGACCAGAGACTAGCGGAGCGAAGGGCAGAGGGACGTCGGTCTGAGAAATTTCATTCAAGAATGCCTAACGTACCAGTCAGATCTTTTGGTTCCTCAGAGTCTGGCACTGAACCTATGCAATAAGGGGCCATGAGAGGTCCTTTGTCTGAGGAGGAAAGGAGAAGAAGAAGAACACTGCGCCTATGTCTTTATTGTGGAGCGGCCGGGCATTATCTGGGTACATGCCCCTTACGCCCTCAGAAAAAGAAGGCGGAAAACTAGGAGACATGTTGTGTAATGGAAGGGCAACAACAGGTCCCACTCCTTTCTCAGGCCTTTCCGCGTCTTGTTCCACTTCTCACCCCATGCAACCAGCTGTCTTATTGACCCTGAAGATCAAAATATCTTTGCCTGACTGTTACGCTCACCTGGTTCCCACGGGGGCGTCGACCGGAACTGGGCTGCTGTTGTTTCCACCAGCGTGACGTGTAGCGCCGAGATGACTGACTGGACTGGCCCGCTCAGCCTAGTTTGTCTGGCTCGCAGGAATATTCTTCTGCAAAGGAGAAGAGGAATTAACCACCCGTGGAATTGAGTGTCAACCCACCTTCCCCACTCCTGTTGTCTTCCCACAGATCACTCTTGATGTCCCCTCCTTAGTCTCACCTGATGGTTTGGAAGGATGAGCTCTCCATCCTGCGTCGACCGCAGGGGCGCGTTGATGACCAGTTACTTCACTGGCGTAGAGGAATTGGTGAGTTCCAGTATTGACTCTAAAGTCCAATTGTTCATAAGAGTTCAAATGTCTGATCTTCACTCTGTCCGATTCCTTGCAGGTTGCCGATTAATCCACTCGAAGATTCCAAATGGCAATTGGTAAGATTCAGGTAAGTCTATTGTGGTTTTCCCCTTAAGGGCTGGGGTATGGCGATGAAGCAGAGTTGACTGCGCCGACCCGAGATGAGGTGAGTACCCCCCGTGGTAAATCAGGTAAGTCCTTGGGGGTAGCTTGTATAGCCTTAGAGAGTCCCTTTGCTCACCTTGCTGTCTTTGTCTCCTTAGGGGTCGGGGGGCGGCCGCGAGATGGAGAGAGCGTGATGGAATGCTGAAGTACCGCCAAGCAGGTGAGTTCAGCGCGGCGCCGTAGGAATGCGAAGCGATGCTTCAAAGACTTCTGTCTTTCAGCTCCGTGGCGAAATGGATCAGGATTCAGGTAAGGATTAAAGTTAAAACTCCTGTTCTAACCTTTATCCTTCTTTTCCTCTTGTTTCAGGAGTCCCAGGACTGAAGCGGGCGTGGCTGAAGACTGGAGCTGCTGAAAACACGGTGAGCGTTATGCTGCAGCAAGCAGAATAACGCGAAGCACGTGTGGCTGTCCGGGCGTGGTTTAAATAGCCTTGGAAGAAGATCCAGGTAAGTATTCTTCCACAGCCCCACTCAAGTAACAAAATAGTCCCTTCAGTAAAATAGTTCCTCCTAAGCCTCATTTGGCTTGAGTCTTCATGCAGCATGGTCTGCCTCAGGTGAGTAAGCAGCATGGTCTGCTTCAGGTAAGTTATCAATAATGAGCCTGGCGCCCATGGCGCCAGGACTGACTTTATCTTTATGAGCCTGGCGCCATAGGCGCCAGGACTGCACCCAAACAGCCCCTAACTGGGGCTTTTGGGCATGCTCCAAGTGGCATGATGCCTGCTTCCGGGGCTGCTGGGCTTGGTCTGGTCTTCCGGGGGCAGGCATCATGACAGCACTCCCCCTCAAGGCCCCTCCTAAAGTCGTTCTCCCCCTTGGCCGTGGTTTGTCTGGAAATTCCCGATGGAACCTCTTCACTAAACGAGGTGCATGCACGTGGTCACTAGGTTCCCAAGACCTTTCCTGCGGACCATAACCTTTCCAGTCAATTAGGTAAAAGAGTTTTGATCTCACTCTTTTTGAGTCCAAAATATTCTTGACTTCGAACTCGGGCTCCCCGTCTATGAGGATAGGTTCAGGTGGAGTGATTAGCCTAGTTCCTGGTTGCACTGGCTTCAAAAGAGACACGTGGAAGATGGGATGGATTTGCATATGAGCAGGTAGGTCCAACTTGACGGCCACTGGGTTAATAATTGCCTTGACAGAAAAAGGTCTCAAATAACTGGGTTTAAAGGTCTGAGTCCCCTTGAGTGGTAAGTGCTTAGTGGCTAACCATACTTGGTCCCCTATTTGGTATTGAGGAGCTTCACTTCTGTGCTGGTCCGCATCCTTTTTGTATTTTTCCTTAGCCTTTTGCAAATGGATGGTTGCTTCTTTAAAGGCTTGTGTAATAACAGCGTGGAGATGGTCCACTGCGGGCATCTCTAAATGCTGGGGTGAGTCCAAATCCGAGGTTGGAGGATGGTGCCCATAAATGGTAAAAAAAGGACTTTGTCCAGCTCCTGAGTGTACGGAATTATTGTACGCATACTCCGCGATCCACAGAATGTCTTTCTAATTCCCCTCAGACTGATGTAGCATACAACGGAGGTACTGTTCAAGAGTCTGGTTGGTCCTCTCCGTTTGACCGTCGGTCTGAAGGTGGTGACTGGTCGAAAGCCTAACATCAATTTGTGCCAGTTGGCAGCATTTCCTCCAAAAATGTGAAATGAATTGACTGCCCCGATCTGAAATTAACACTGAAGGAAAGCCATGCAGATGGACAACATTTTCAAGGAATTCCTTGGCCAGGACTGAAGCTGAAGGTATCCCTTTTAAAGGAATGAAGTGGGCCATTTTAGAAAAAAGATCTACAATAACTAGAATGGTATTGTAACCTTGGTACGGGGGTAAATCCGTGATAAAGTCTAATGACAAGGTATGCCAAGGGGTAGGTGGTATGTCTAATGGTTGCAATAATCCAGCAGGTTTTTTCTTTTGCCCTTTATTTTGTGCGCAAATGCCACAAGACATGACAAATGACTTGACATCCTTTCGCCAGGTGGGCCACCAAAATTGCTTCCTAATTTTAGCTTCGGTTTTTGCAATACCCGGATGCCCTTCTATTAAGGTGTCCTGGTAATGGGAAATGACAAGTTCCTGTAGTTCTTTTTGCGGTAAAAATAACCAGCCTTGGTAATAAGGTAAATCATCAATGACAGAGTACTCTTGACCTTTCTTTGCCCAGCCCTGTAGGGCAACGGAATCAAAGAGTTGGTGGATCTTGTTTTAAATGTCCTCCAGTGTCTGTATGGATGTCAGGCCAAGATTTCTCTGTTCCGGAATTATGGGTACGGGTTCTAAAGTTATTTCTGCTTCTCCCATTCCAATCCGGGACAAGGCGTCTGCTTTACCATTCTTATAACCTGGTCGATAGGTTATTACAAAATCAAACTTGGCGAAGAACAATGCCCAACGGAGTTGGTGCGAAGATTGGGCTTTGGCTGTCTTTAGGTATTGTAAGTTGCGGTGATCGGTGATGACCGTGATGGTATGTCTGGCACCCAGTAGATAGTGCCGTCAAGCCTTGAAGGCGGACTTGATGGCCAGCAGCTCCTTGTCGGTTATGGCATAGTTTAATTCGGGGGCTGAAAATTTTCTTGACCAAAACGCCACTGGGTGAAGCTGGTTAGTTTCGGGATCCTTTTGGGAAAGGACTGCTCCCATGGCTGAACTGGATGCATCTGTTTCCACTATGTAGGGAAGCTCGGGGCGCGGGTGTCTTAATATGGGAGCAGATGTGAATTTAGCTTTTAACTCTTGGAAGGCGTTCTCGGCTTCCTCTGTCCACACAAAGCGTTTGTTTTTTCGCAATAGCGTCGTAATGGGATGTACAATGTGCGAGAAGTCTGGGATAAACCTGCGGTAGAAATTGGCAAAGCCAAGCATGCTTTGAACTCCTTTGATTGAACTTGGCGAAGGCCAATTAAGAATGGCATCCACTTTTCGTGTATCCATCCGGATTCCTCTCGGGGTCAGAATAAATCCAAGGAATTCCACTTCCGGAGTGTGGAAGATGCACTTTTCCAGTTTAGCATATCATTTATGCTGGCGTAACTTCTCTAGGACTGCTCGGATGTGTTTTACATGCTCAGATTCTGATAAAGAGTATACTAAGATGTCGTCGATGTAAACGACCACACAAATGTCGATAAGCTCTCGGAGCACATCGTTCATGAAGAACTGGAAGGCTGCTGGTGCATTGCATAGTCCGAAGGGCATCACCTGGTACTCAAATAGTCCGTACTTGGTGCGAAAAGCAGTCTTCCATTTGTCACCCTCTTTGACACGTACCAGATGATATGCCCCCCGAAGGTCTAGTTTTGTGTATATACAAGCCTCCTTCACCTGGTCTAGTAGTTCTGGGATCAAAGGCGGTGGGTATCGATTCTTGATGGTTATCTGATTCAGTGCGTGGTAGTCTATACATGTTCTAAGGTCGTCTTCCTTTTTCAGTACGAAGAACAAAGCTGAAGATGCAGGGGACTTGGACGGGCGAATGAAGCCATTAGCAAGGTACTGGTCTAGGTACTGGCGCAAATGGAGATTTTCGGGTTCCGTAAGGGCATAGATTCTGCTGCAAGGTGGTTGTGCTCCAGGTACAAGATCTATTTGACAATCATACGATCTGTGAGGTGGTAAGGTGTTTGCCTGTTCCTTTTGGAAGACATCCTGAAAGTCTTGGTATTCAACAGGTAATTGTATGGCTACTGGAATTACTGGGGCCAGGACTGAGTTTTGAGTTTTCCTTGGGTAGCAGGTGTGAGCACATTCTGGGAAGGTTAGTCTCTTCTCTCGCCAATCAATACAGGGATTATGTTTTTCCAACCAAGGTATCCCCAGTATCAGCTGAAACTGTGGGGCCTTGATTAAGTCAAACACCATAGCCTCTCGATGCCCATCTTGACTCAGCAATGTCATCTCTGCAGTGGAATGAGTTACGGGTCCAGAGGCAATTTCCGTTCCATCTACAGTGGTGACAACATCGGCCGTGGTCTTGCGGGTGAGAGATAGATTAATCCTGGTAGCCAATTCCCAGTCCAAGTAATTTCCTATGGCTCCACTGTCTACGTACGCCTTTACCGCGTGCATGCGTGATGGCTGCTCTGGATCTACAAGGACCATGGGTATGGTGAAATGCGAGGTCAGAGTGTCCTTCTTTAAGCTCGGCAAGCGGACCTCTACGCTTGCCGGGCGTGGTCGTTTCCCGAGTCAGATTTCACATGGTTTTCGTCTGCTGCTCCTATAAATTTCTTGGGTGGTTTTACAGGGCAGTTCCGAAGAAAATTACCAGTAGTTCCACAATATAAACATAATTGCAGTTGCCGTCTTCTATCTCTTTCCTTCTGGGTTAAGGGTCCTTTAGCACCCCCGATTTGCATAGGTTCTGAGACATCTACCCCCTTGGAGCTTACGTGGGTTTTAGCCAACACCCTGTTCTCAAACTTGGTTCGGTCAGCCTTCCTGGTTTGAAGTCTGTGATCGAGCTGGACCACTAGATCTGTATATTCAGCAAAGTCTTGAGGCGGGTTCACGATTTGGGCCAAAACATCTTTGAGTTCTCCCCGAAGTCCTTGATGGAATAATGTGATTCGCTTGGCTTCAGGCCATTCGGTTTCCACTACAAATCTATTGAAAGTTGCAATGTAAGATAAAAGATCCTGGTTACCTTGACGTAGGGATAAAAGTTCGTTGTCCAAAGCCTGTCCTCGGGAGCGTCGGGCGAATAGTCTTTCCATGCTTGTTCGAAAACCCTGGAAATCTCGAAGAATCGGGTCATCCTGGTTAACTAGTGGAATGGACCAATCCGCCGCACTGCCGCTGAGATATGACAGTACAAAGGCTACCTTGGCCTGATCGTTTGGGAAAGCTCCAGGTCTACATAAAAAGTGCAAGCGGCATTGATTCATGAATGTTGCAAACCCTTTTGGGTCTCCGGCAAAGCGTTCAGGTGGAGCCAAAGGAACGGCTCCAGGTAAATTTATCTGCACCGGGTTACTCGATGGTACAGGAGCTGGACTTGCCCCAAGTCCTGGTAGAGGTGTTTGTCCAGCCTGGCTCTGTAATAGTTGTCTGGCCAACTCATCAGTTCGTTCTTTTGACACTATCAGTTCCCTCCTGAGGGCATTGTTTTCTTGGCGGGCGGAATGCACTTCGGCCCTTAATTCCCCTAATAATTGGGCCAACTGATCAGTTTCCGAGGTCTCCATGACGCCCAGGTGGGTATTTGTGGGTAGGCTTCGCGTTCTGTTACGCTCACCTGGTTCCCACGGGGGCGTCGACCGGAACTGGCCCGCTGTTGTTTCCACCAGCGTGACGTGTAGCGCTGAGATGACTGACTGGACTGGCCTGCTCAGCCTAGTTTGTCTGGCTCGCAGGAATTTTCTTCTGCAAAGGAGAAGCGGAATTAACCATCCGTGGAATTGAGTGTCAACCCACCTTCCCCTTCCCGTTGTCTTCCCACAGATCACTCTTGATGTCCCCTCCTTAGTCTCACCTGATGGTTTGGAAGGATGAGCTCTCCATCCTGCGTCGACCGCAGGGGCGCGTTGATGACCAGTTACTTCACTGGCGTAGAGGAATTGGTGAGTTCCAGTATTGACTCTAAAGTCCAATTGTTCATAAGAGTTCAAATGTCTGATCTTCACTCTGTCCGATTCCTTGCAGGTTGCCGATTAATCCACTCGAAGATTCCAAATGGCAATTGGTAAGATTCAGGTAAGTCTATTGTGGTTTTCCCCTTAGGGGCCGGGGTACGGCGATGAAGCAGAGTTGACTGTGCCGACCCGAGATGAGGTGAGTACCCCCCGTGGTAAATCAGGTAAGTCCTTGGGGGTAGCTTGTATAGACTTAGAGAGTCCCCTTGCTCACCTTGCTGTCTTTGTCTCCTTAGGTGTCGGAGGGCGGCCGCGAGATGGAGAGAGTGTGATGGAATGCTGAAGTACCGCCAAGCAGGTGAGTTCAGCGCGGCGCCGTAGGAATGCGAAGCGATGCTTCAAAGACTTCTGTCCTTCAGCTCCGTGGCGAAATGGATCAGGATTCAGGTAAGGATTAAAGTTAAAACTCCTGTTCTAACCTTTATCCTTCTTTTCTTCTTGTTTCAGGAGTCCCAGGACTGAAGCAGGCGTGGCTGAAGACTGGAGCTGCTGAAAACACGGTGAGCGTTACGCTGCAGCAAGCAGAATAACGTGAAGCACGTGTGGCTGTCCGGGCGTGGTTTAAATAGCCTTGGAAGAAGATCCAGGTAAGTATTCTTCCACAGCCCCACCCAAGTAACAAAATAGTCCCTTCAGTAAAATAGTTCCTCCTAAGCCTCATTTGGCTTGAGTCTTCATGCAGCATGGTCTGCCTCAGTTGAGTATGCAGCATGGTCTGCTTCAGGTAAGTTATCAATAATGAGCCTGGCGCCCATGGCGCCAGGACTGACTTTATCTTAATGAGCCTGGCGCCATAGGCGCCAGGACTGCACCCAAACAGCCCCTAACTGGGGCTTTTGGGCATGCTCCAAGTGGCATGATGCCTGCTTCCGGGGCTGCTGGGCTTGGTCTGGTCTTCCGGGGGCAGGCATCATGACACTGACAAGACTCTGGAAGTTTACGGATTGCTGGATAGTGGAGCCTCTGGTAACTACATCGATGAATCGTTTGCTACCATCAACAGAATATCGCTTCTTTCCAGACATACTGCCCTATCGGTTGAGATCATCGATGGATCCCCTTTGTCCTCCGGACCCGTCCGTCTTCATACCATAGGGTTGGTACTTCGGATTGCTGATCACCTGGAGACTTTGGCCTGGAAGTGATCATGTCTCCCATCTACAAGTTGGTCTTGGGATTACCGTGGTTGCAATGCCACAATCCAGTCATCGACTGGGGGACTCGTACTTTATCCTTCTCTTCCACCTTTTGTTCTCAGAACTGCAACTTGCCAACCCAGACCATGTATCTTCAACTTCCTTGGAATCTTTCGGCAGAGGTTCGAATCTTTGCTCCATATATCAAGTTCCACAAGAATATGCCGCTTTTGAACATGTGTTCTCTGAGCCAGGAAATATACCATTGCCTCCTCATCGCTTTTTTGATTGCTCCATTGATTTGTTGCCAGATGTTGAAATTCCTCACGGAAGACTGTATGCCTTAACCCAGGATGAGAGGCAAGTGTTACAGGACTGTCGAATTGTTTAAGCAAGGGATGTATAGCCCCTTCGAAGTCACCTGCGGGGTTTCCTTTGTTTTTTGTAAAGAAGAAGGAGGGAACTTTAAGACCCTGTGTTGATTATCGACAACTGAACGACATAACCATAAAGGATCGTTATCCCTTACCTTTGATTCGCAGTATCTTGGAAACTCTCCACACAGCTCGGATCTTCACTAAGCTCGATTTACGTGGAGTTTACCATTTGGTCCGCATTAAGGACGGGGACGAATGGAAAACCGCATTTAAGACCCCCTTTGGGCACTTTGAGTACAGGGTTATGCCTTTTGGTCTGTGTAATGCCCCACCTGTTTTCCAGAGATTCATGGATAACATCTTCAGTGATTTAATAGGCATTTCGGTTTGGATCTACTTGGACGATATTTTGATTTTCTCCAAGTCTCTTGAGGAACATGTGGAACACGTTTGTGAAGTGCTTCACCGTTTATCCCTTAATCAGTTGTTTTCCAAAGCGGAGAAATGTTCTTTTCATCAACCCAGCATCGAATTCCTGGGATATGTGATCAATCATACTGGTATTGAAATGGATCCCAAGAAGGTTCAAGCTGTCCTAGATTGGACGCAGCCACATGATGTAAAGTCTTTACAGTGCTTTTTGGCTTTTGCCAACTTTTATAGACGCTTTATTCCTCACTTTTCCCAAACTACAGCACCACTTACCAGGTTGACCAGCAGTAAGACTGTTTTCAAGTGGGATTCTCTTGCTTCACAGGCCTTCAACACCTTGAAGACGGCTTTTACTACCGCCCCAATCCTGCGTCACCCTCAAGACGAATTACCCTACATTGTGGAGGCAGACGCTTCTGATTTCGCCATAGGAGCGGTCCTTCTGCAGTGTGATCCTAAGGCTTCCATTGAACATCCAGTAGCCTATTTCTCACGCAAATTGAATCCCAGTGAAAGGAACTATGCGGTTATTGAGAGGGAATTGCTGGCCATAAAGATGGCCTTTGAAGAATTGAGACATCTTTTGCTTGGGGCGCGCTTTTCAGTAGAGGTCCGTACTGATCACCGAAATTTGCAGTATCTATGTTCCTTACAGTGCCGTACGCCTCGCCAGGCTAGATGGGCCTTCGTTTTCTCTCCGTTTCTGTTCCATGTTACCTACATCCCTGGTACTGCCAATCTGAGGGCGGATGCTTTATCTCGGTCTCTGGAGAAGGAGGAGAGAAATACTGGTATGAATTCACCGTTGATTTCCCCACATCATTTCTTGTTGGCATTGTCTCCCCATTTACAGTCCATTTCGGATGCCACTTGAATGGATCCTGAACGAACGACTCTTCTGAGGCGATCATCGGTGTCTGAACGTGATGGTCTACTGTTTTTCCAGAAGAGGTTGTACATTCCCGTGGGGCCTATTCGTGATGGCATACTGCACGGTTTTCATGATTCTTTGATTGGGGGACATCGTGGAATCAGAACTACGCAAGAACTAGTGTCTCGACAGTTTTGGTGGCCTGGGTGGGCCAGTGCAGTCAAGGAGTATGTGGAGAGTTGCCCCGTCTCCGCACAATCTAAGGTACCAAGAAGAAGACCTCTAGGATTGCTTTTTCCCACAGAACTGCCGCCGTACCCGTGGCACACCATTGCCACCGATTTTATTGTTGACTTACCTCCCTCCGACAGATGTACCTGCATAATGGTTGTGGTTGATTGCTTTACGAAGTATGCTCATTTCATCCCTTTTTGTAAGATACCCACGGCTGCCCAGATGGCGTCGGCCTTCCTGCATGAAGTATATCGGTTGCATGGCCTTCCAGAAAAGATAATTTATGATCAGGGATCTCAGTTTCTATCTTCTTTTTGGATCAAGGTATGTGGCCATCTTGGCATTCACAGGGCTATGAGCTCTGGTTACCACCCACAGACCAACGGCCTCACCGAAAGGACTAATCAGACTTTGGAAGGGTATCTTTGCTGCTTTGCCAACGCTACTCAGTCCAACTGGAAGGCGTGTCTGGACTTTGCTGAAGTTTCATACAACAATTCCGTCCATTCCTCTACGGGAGTCAGTCCGTTCTACTGTTCTACTGGCCAGCACCGAAACTCATGCCTTTCCGTCCTGTGCCTTCCAGTATGGTTCCTTCTGCTGATAATCTGGTGTCTACCATTCAGAGACAACATGAAGTGGCACGTAGGACTTTGGAGCTGGCAAGGGACCGTATGAAGGTTCAGGCAGACAGGAGGAGATGTGTGGAACCAGATCTCCAGGTGGGGGATAGGGTTTGGTTATCTTCAAAGAACTTGCCACTTCACAATTTGCCGGTTAAGCTGGCTCCACAATATTTTCGGCCCATTTAAAATAACTAAGCGCCTGTCCCCTGTGGCTTTTCGCCTTGAGCTTCCACGTTCTTGGCATATTCACCCAGTCTTTCATGTCTCCCTTTTGAAACCTCATGTCAAAGACACCTTTGGTCGTTCTCCTCTTCGCCCGGCCCCGGTTATGGTTCAGGGTGTCCCCGAGTTTGAGGTTCAGGAGATCTGTGATGCCCGCTATCGTAGAGGGGTGCTCCACTTTTTAGTGGATTGGAAGGGATACCTGGCTTGTGATCGCACTTGGGAGCCACAACAGCATGTGCACGCACCTCGTCTTGTGCGTGATTTTTACGAGAGGTTCCCTTGGAAGCCTGGGGCCCCGGGTCTTCCTGGGAGGGGTCATAGTGTCACACCACTTACCTGGAGAACGGGGTTCTCCGCACCTGCTCGCTCCCCTCCCTCTTGGTGGATCTACCCACGCTTTCGCTTGCGGGGATCCGCCATGGGGAGAGAATCTAGGGTTCCCGTTAGGTGTCCTCTGCGCATGCGCGGGAGACCACAGTCTCGGTTCCGCGCATGCACAGTAGATTGGGCCCTCACCACGGCGAGAGCCTGCGCTTCAAGCCTCGCTTTGGATGTGCCGGCACCCGGCAACGAGACGATTTGCGTTTCAAGCCTCTCGGGTGCCGGCCATGTCATAAAAAGAGCTTCGATCAGGGGCAGGTCGCGTCTCAACGCGGTTGTTCCCTGATCGTGGTCAATGCTCGTTTGTTTTCTCACCAGTTCCAGCCCTGTTCCTTCTGCCCGCTCCTGCTCTGAATTCCTGCCTGGTTTCTCGCCATCTCTGCGGCCCTTGGTCCTTCCCTTCCTATTGTGCTAGCTTGGAGGTCCTTTTGGGTCCTGGGGTTCCCTTTCCTGGGGTGTCTCTCCCTCTCTCCTGGGTTCCCGTATTCTGTCCTTTCCCAGTTCAGTTCCTGGGTTTGGTTTCCACTCTCCTGCCTGTGCTGCTACCCGGTCCCTTTTGGGACTTTGAGACTACCTGCTGCTGCACCAGTCTGGACCACATCCTGCCTGTCATTCTCATTTCATCAGTGGTTTGCGGGTTCCTGGCTCTACCATCTACTTCAGCCTCCCTGTACCCGCTCAGCAGCCTTACCCAGCATCTTCTCAACGCTCCTCTGATCAGAGTCCTTGGGACCCCATCTCGGATGGAACTTCGGACTCTACAGTTAAAGGACATTCAACATCAGCCTCTCCTGTCAGTGCTTGCACTGTCCTGACACCACGCAAATCAGGAGAGAGCGTCCCGTGGCGTTGGGAGTCGGTCCATCTTCCACCCTGTATCAACCTTGGGTGGTGGAGAGGCCGGTACTCATATGAAAACAGTCGTCAGTCTGGCTGCCACGTCAAGATCCTCATCCAAGTCTACAGGTACGCTACACTCTCGTAATTCTCACCTTAACAGTAACTGTATATATGCCATATGGTATAACAGGATGTGCAATACATTGAATAGTCTGAATAAGTGCTTCATTTTGATTGCCATCTGTAGGGTAGGCCCAAAAACCGATCGATAAAACCATCTCTAAGGGGCTCAATAAAAAATGCACCATTTGCAAGGAAAACAAAGTTTTATTGCATGCAAATACAGGCGGTAGATTCAGTCAGTCTTATAAGACTGAAAATTGGAACCACGCTCGACACACCCATTTTGAGTTACATCTTTTGTAGCAGAAAACAGCTAATTTTCAAAAGCAAAGCATATCAGATACAGCATAATCCCATGTTCCCCATTGGCTAACACCTATAGAAAAATCTAAACATCTCCTATAGTTCATTACACCATTGGCCATGCACATCTAAATACAACACCTTATAAGTTGACCTAATTGTACAGTCACCAGAAAACACTGTGATTGGTTCACAATATTCAGCTTCTTTGTTGAAACATGGGAATCTTTTTATTGGTCAAGGTACTTTGGCCAACTCATGATGTGCATACCCCCAACAGGACCCAATCAGGGACCGAATGTGAACGCCAAGGTCAAACCCACCTGAGAATGCAATGGTTTCCTCATGAGAGCAGACAATTCGGCACTGCCAGATAGCCCCTCATCCTTGCAGCTGTACTCTTTGGCATCACCTCTTTTTACTCCAGTCTTAGAACACATTACTTCTCCAGCACGCCTCCTACCTTATCTCCCTTGGGAACCAAGTGCTTTATAAAAACAAACAACGCAGACAAGGCAACGCTCTTGGGTCTGAATTTCTCATATTTATTGGCTATATTTACGCAGACACCTGTAGTTCAAATGGACGAGTCACTTCTCAGTGGGGGTAGCATTACTTCAAACCTATCTAAACACCTTGGCCATGTCCGGCACCAGGCTCAGTTCACATGAGATTCATCCTTCACAGGGACAGCACTAATCGATACGTCCAAAACCAACATTCTGTGCTCAGCTCCTGTGAGATGTTGGGCCTGACCCAATTAACTGCTATCTGTGCATCACATCTCCCTTCCTCCATAACGTTGGCTGTCTGCACACTCGATGGGGGGAGGATGCATACACTCGAATAAAAAGGACAGAGCAAAAGCTTTGAAAGGCGGCCTAATTCTATAACTACCAGTAATGTAACTTCTAACGAGGCCTAATCCAAAATGTCAGAACTCTTGCTCACGCGGCACATAGTCCTCAAGTTACAACCGTATAACCCTTACCCTATCCCACTGCTGGACAATTCAGCTACATTTTCAACTCCTAGCAAAAGCTTTCCTGAATATAACATGAAATGGCATATTCTAAGATCTCCTTAATGAAACCAAAACACATCATCCTTCACTAGTGCTAGCTACGAAACTATTAAGCAGGCCCTGATTCTACCCTCAAAATATGATGAGCAATGCTATTACAGTGTTGCAAATTGTTTCATCGTGAGAGGCTCTGTGATGCTCTCTAAAAATGTGTCACCGCTAACTACAAATAACACGTGCAGAACTGCCAAATCAAATGGCAACATATTGACACTGCTCTGTGTTCTTGCAGGATTATATGTATAGCGACTAATATACTATATTTTTCCAATGCTTTTTGTTAAACTTACTGAGCTTCTGTTTAGCACTTTATGTGCCAACATCTTGAGATGGTACCATATCACATGTTGTCCTGTCTTCTTGCAGGATCATATATATTTTTGATCTTTGCTAAAAACCAGCATTGCTCACTGAAATAATACCACACAAAGGGAGTGCTGAGTTTCTTCTGAAACTACACAACGCATTTGCGCATTTAATAAATGTCTTCAAGTAATAGTCATGGGCATGTATGTACACCTTTTTTGGCAGATTAATTACTCGCCAATTCAGGCAGTTCTGATTGCTGCCACAACTAGAGGTACAGTAAGAGGGAAAGTGAGTCAAAGCTACCCTAACCAAAGGCGTGACATAGGGTCCCCAGGTTTGCAGTGGAGCTAGATAACTACTAGCTCAATAGACAAAAAAAACACCTAAGGATGCAGAAATGGCAAAAAAAGGTTTTTTTAATTTACACTAAGAGAGAACAAAACAATTTTATAAACTGCGCCTTGGCGCTGAAGATATGCATTATTAAGCACAATTTGATCTGCATCTTGTGAGTTACTAGGCAGAGTGACAAAGAGGGTATATTTCATGCCAGGTGGTTGCCTGTTTGCCCCTGATGTACCAAATCTATTCATGGACGCCTTTGAGAAAGACGCAATCTACAACGAAGCCAACCCCTTTAAACCAGCAATCGCTAATTGGCTCAGGTATATAGATGATGTATTCATGATTTGGAAAGGGACAGAAGCGTACCTCCTTTCCTTCTTACAATGCCTAAATTCACAGAACAACTGCATAAAGTTCACCATTGACCACAGTAAAACCAACATACCCTTTCTAGATCTGGAAATCTACAAAACTCAAGACAACTTCTTAGGCACTGCTCTCTACCGGAAACCAACATCTAAAAACACCCTCCTAGAATACTCAAGCTTTCATCCATCAGGACTCAAGATGAATCTCCCATATGGTCAATTTCTACGGATAAGGAGAAATTGCTCCACTCCAGTGGACTATGCGTTAAAAAGCAAAGAACTAGCCATCCGTTTACAAGAAAGAGGCTACCCGAAACATATAATTCGCCAAGCCCGCAAACCTGTAAAAAACACAAGCCGAGAATCCTGATTAACGCCAAACAAAAGAGATCAATCTACAACCAAGATGACCTGCGTGACCACGTTCACTCCACTGAGCAACTCCATTAGAAAAGTGATCCTCAAACATTGGGACAAACTACAAACAGATTCCTTCTGCCCAGAAAAACCGCGGTTTGCTTTCAAACAGAGCCGGAACCTAAAAGATCATCTTGTGCATACATATACAGAAGTCGAGACATCTAGCTATCAACAAACCACACTATGGCATCTCCCCGCAGTTAAAGGACATTTCAAATGTGGTTCTTGTTCCGTCTGTCCCTTGACAGCCAATCTCAAAACCATTGATCTAAAAGAAAATTCCTGGACTCTCAACTCTCTCACCAATTGCAGAACCAAATGGTCAGTTTACATAATCAGATGCCCCTGTGATCTCATCTATGTGGGAAAGTGCAAAAGAGAAATACGGCAACGCATCTGTGAACATCGGTCTTGTATGCGTAACCAAGTTAAAGACAAACCATTGGTGGCACATTTCAAAGCAAAAACCCACACACACAATGACATTTTTTGGACAATACTACAAACCGTGGGCAGCCCGTTCCGTGGAGGCGACAGAGACCTAGCCTTACGCAAACTCGAACAGAAATGGATCCATTGCTTAGATTCAGTCAGACATGGTCTAAATATTTCAATTGAATGGAATCCTTTTTTCAACAAGTAATGTTCCTGTTACACCGAGTTTAGCTCATTAAACATAGAAAAGGCCTTAACCTGCCTCATCACTGACCTCTACCTGCAGTGTCACCCCGCTTTCGAGCTAAGCGCGTATGTAGTCATCTTGTTTTATTTATTTTTCCAATGATTCTTGTCCATGTTGGTAGCTTACTTGTACCATTAAGTCTAAACCATCAAACAAGCAGATGATACTTGCCCCCGTCATGCAAATTATGTTGTCATGTAAGCGCTCACGATACGCACCCTCTTGCACCACCAAAGTCTAAAACAGGCAGGTGCTTTTGGTATAATTAAGGTAAAACAGCTTAAACCTTGATGTCATTTGGATATAGATAACACTTCAATTTACATGCACCAGCCGTTTTTAGAAAATGTGAACTTGTTTTCTAATCAACCTAACCATTATGTATTTTTCAAAATATGATGTATTATGTAAGTGCCTTTTTTCATTAATTCCGGCAAATCCTTATGTTTTATAACAAGATGTGCATGTTTAACAAGATACATCCTACTACTCTGTGACGCGACTTACTCACATACGAGATTTCACACATCTCGGGACAGAACACTGATCCCCTTTGGGACATGCGCATTAGGCATTAGACTTTCCTGACATGCGCACATAGAATATAGATTGTGCATTTAATACAACGCATGCACTTTACACACTAACAGTGACACAGCTCATTCCTCACTGTTCGGAGGAGCTGTTTGCCGTCGTCCACCCCCCCCCCCCTGCATGTACCAGGTAAGCCTCTCCTTCCCTCACGGGACCACCACTCTGATTTAATGCTGAAATTCAGTCATTACCAACACGAACCACCTGCCGTCACAAGTCTCGCTTTTGAGGCCACCAGACACCGCTAGAGAAACGTAAAAGCACGCCAGCAATTCATCCTAATTGCCACAGGGTTTAAATAAACAACCCTATCTGCACCTTGAAACTCTAATTATAGTCTTCCAACCCCTTTGTGCACGTATCTTACGGTTTCTTGAACAACAATTTAGCTGGACCCATCACCAGCACCTCCTGGCACACAGGCAACCACCTGGCATTCACTGTAAATAAAATTAAGTCTCTACCTGCACAGTAGTTTTCCACAAAGACGGCTCAATTTTTATCAATTGTATTCTATCACTGTGGCTACTAGCCACCCCCGATAATAATTCTTACTTATTTAATGATTCAGCTCTAGGCCTCTGACATTTGCGGACAGCCTTCCAGTTAAATTACTTGCTGGACAACCATAACCACGACCAAGGCGCATACTTACTTGTACATGGTAGGTCCTCACTTTTACAGTTTTTAAAAATCTTTCCCCAGACACCACTCTCTGAACTAACCCAGTCCCCTATCATTTGTAGGTGGACTTGCCTTAGCATTGGCCCGACTTGAACCAACTGTCCTGAAGACCGTTCGGTACCAAGGCGCAGTTTGTAAAATTGTTTTGTTCTCCGTTAGCGTAAATTAAAAAAAACCCTTTTTCTGCCATTTATGCATCCTTAGGTGTTTTTTTTGTCTATTGAGCTAGTAGTTATCTAGTTCCACTGCAAACCTGGCGACCCTATGTCACGCCTTTGGTCAGGGTAGCTTTTACTCACTTTCCCTCTTACTGTACCTCTTACCCTCTTGAGTCAAGCCCCCTTAGAAAAAAAAGAGGGTCTGCCCATTTACATTTCTCTTTCTGCCACCACTAGAGGAAATTGCCAAGGTACAAGGGTAGGTGCCTACTAACATATTATCTATTGCACAAAAATGGTTTGCATAGGAATCACGCGCTCCATTAACCAGAATACATTAGGAACTCATTCTGTTTCATCCCATAGGGACATCCACTCAGTGACGAATGGTGAGTGTCAAGGCTATGTTTAACGCTATACTGATAGCATTTAGTAATGGTTTGCTCAATTGCACACACTTGCATGCTTTGACAGCCAGCGGCGTACACATTTACAGGCAATTACTTCATCTATTCAGACACACTCACCGCTTATGGGAAGATTAGTCACCTTAGTACATTGCATGAGAGTACTTTGGGTGCTTCATTCTGCTGACGCACCATGGATATAGGTCAATTGTTTACATGATTTTCGAATGGCTTATAATTTCCATCCAAGACTATTATTCTTATCTCTTTAATTTGAGACATAACACAGACAAATCTGTTAAAGAATAATCAATTATTTGACTGATTGCTGCCAACCCCTGACGTTGTCTGAATTACCCCCCCACTCCTTTTTTTCTCCCTCGGTTAACATGCCATATTAATTTATTTTGGTATGTATATCTCTTTGTTTTTGTTACATTTATTTGTTTTATCAATTATTTTTGTTGTGCAACTTGCCTTAAATGTTATCATTTGCAAACATTTCATTACTGCTTTATTTGATCATTGTACAGCCTTGAAAAAGACTTCATGTCAAAACATGTGTTGGCTGTATTTTCTTAAGAGTGCACTACATTAAAGCAAGAATTTTGAAAAAAACTATGGAATTAATTCAGTTGTAATAATTTGTTGGGGTGTGCGCAACCAGCTGGAACAAATCTGTTATAGCTTGTATACTTTTTGAGGCCAGGAGTAGAGCTTGGCTGTACTAGCTGCGCTGCACGCCCAACACCTTATTTCTAGGACTAGAGCACACTGATCTGAACTTTCTCTCTTCCTCTCCCCTGCTGATGTCCGGACTGCCCACGCACTGGTCACCTGGTTACCCTCTGAACTCGGGCCCAGGTTCCTGCATGTCCAGTTGCACTTTGCACTGCCTCCCGTCTCCCTTAGCACTTGTGGTCTGTATCTGCAACCCCACAGTCCCTTCTCTCTGCACTTATGTGTGGCCCATTGGGTGCACTTCTTTGAGTTACCTGCACTGAGCCACACACTGGCTGCACTTTTGAGTTTCCTGCACTTCTCACCTTCCATTTCCATGCACTTGCGTGATCTGAATGACACAGCCTTGTAAGATCGTTGTTTTGTCGTACCTATTTTTCCCCTCTCCTTGTCTTGTCATGCCTAGAAAGACTTGTGTACAGGCGCGTTATAAATGCCATATCATATCACTTAAAGCCGGTCATACTCAATTCTTATTATATGTTTTTTTTATAGGCATTGGGTTTGTACCAGGGATTGGAACAATCCCTGGTACAAGGGATGCAGATTTTAAGCGATAAATTCTGGTTGTGGGCAGGACTTTTGGCTACCCAGGCGCTGGAGCTTTTCTCTGAGGTTGTTTGGGGTGACGACTGCGCAGGCATCAGAGCCTGTGTCGTACTTGTACTGTCCGCAAGGGGTGGGGCTTCTGTAACTTCTATGTCTTCCTTTCCTTTATTCCCGTCCTCAACATCCTCATACAATTTCCATCATTCTAATACATTCTGTCACTTTTTCAGCTTTTTACCCATGTATGTGGACAATAAATGGGTGTGCATATGCACAATTATATTTCTATGATGTATGCCCTCAGTGGGCCAAGCTGTAAAAAGTTCCTGCCACCCACTCACTATTGTACATAAAAATGTCCTCCCTGTTGGGTGCTTCTTGCACATATGCTCTAATGGAGTACTCGTTTTCTTTGACACAGTAAAATCACAAACACAATTGGCTAAGACCTAGTATTCACAATAAACCAAAACAATGCTTTAAACTCCACTTCCAAGGGACAACCCCTCTATGGCACACCCTCGAGTTACCTTCAAACACAAAACACAGAAAAATCTGGGAACAAACAACACTGACTACAAAACCACAGTGCACCATCATGCACAAACAATATCACCAAAATCACGCCCCTCCCAAATACGATCTCCACCCCAATCTTTTCCCCACACTCACAACCTTACATTAAACACTTGCCTCTGATCAGCCGATAACTCTTATATATACACGTTATGCAATGCAATTGAAAATCACACTTGTTTACACCATTTGTTATGTTCATCGCCTCTTGTCCCTCACAATGGATGGAGGGTACAGTTATCGCTAATGCAGGACTTCCCACTCTATTTTCAAAACAGTGATGGATTTGTACACTTCACTTACAATGATATGACTACTATGACATCACCGCTCCTCGATACGGGAGCCCTCTTCAATTTCTACTAAAAGGAACAAATTGAAAAAGAACAAGGTAAAAACTATCAGATGGTTCACACTGTCACTCACTCTGCTCTCACACTAATACTCACGCTCTTGTTTTACTTCTCAGATGAGGTGCACTGGCTTGCTATGGTCTTCTGAAGTCTTCCGGGGCAGCCTCTCCCCACAATGGGCCTGCACTGGCGTGGATGGGCTGAGGCCTGAAGCGACCAGGCAAGCCTCTGTGCAACCCAGGGCTTGCTGCCTCCTCGTGGTCTACACAGTCGTCTGCTTCCTGTAGGCAGCCCTCTCTTGCCCAGGAATGTGGCAGCATAGCCCACAGCTGTCTGAAAGAGACTTGGATCTCCATACGCGCCACAAAATATGTAAGCCAGGTCCCAGAACCGAACAATAAAAATTAATCCAATGAGCCAAAAATGATGCGCGAGATGTGAGAAAAACAAAAGTGTATTACACACTACCCAGGCAAAAAGACATTCAACATGATCTCATAAAACTGCTGCATTTATAGTAAGAATCAGAAGTGAGGTGAAAACAAATGTTACAGATTATTCACAAATGTCAAGCCTGTGATTGGGCAACCTCAAAAACACCATAGGTGGATCTATACAATTCCCAGCCCAACTGGGTTATCCTATCCTAGTGTGATTACCAAACATACCTTCCACTCTTCTGTTTCTATTTCTTAAAGATTTCAGGTAGATATCTGCTCTATTTATAAGTAATAATTTTTGAAACTCCAGGTGCAGAGGATAAAACTACAGTTCTGGCATATGAATTGTGTAAAGGAGACTTTTTGGGGAACTCACATCCCCTGCACACTGTTTGTGGCTCAATCTTTAAGCCCAACATTTTAGAGACTGTTCACCCCAGAGATGGATAACAGTACAGTTCTTTATACTATAGTTATTGTTGAAACAATTTCACAGTTTATCACAATTACATAAATTACAGTCAGATTTCAATTTCCTTTCATCAAGTGTTTGTCTTTTATTGCCCAACGCGTTTTGAGATTGTCTATCTCTTCTTCAGGTGTTGTATTTGTATATCATATCTATATACAAAAAAAGCAGAAATGTACAATCCATTTTTCATTGCAAAGAGTCATATCAATATGTCAGCAATTCATAACTCGATAATATTTACTTAAATCAAAATCGGTTGGACTTGAGCTGAAATCATGGATCTGCGTCGACATTGTGTTTTTACAAGAACTTAATAACATGTCTGCTCAGTTATCATAAGAAATATATATCACAATGCTTCAAGAGAATTCCTGCTTCTAAGTACACAATATGTTCTCCCTAATTGTTTGGACTCCATCTCGCATTTCTTCACTTGTGTCTTGACAACATGTGTCAGCACTAATCATTCTGTTTTGATTAAGCGCGAGGAAAACCGTCTCTAAGGCCAGAATCCCTAACTATGTTGTATTATATCTGATCTTACATATTTAATACCACACCTTTTGTTATGGATCTCTAAAAATCTTTGTTCTTTGTGTTGCTGCTTAATTGTTTCCTTCGATGTGTGTAAAACAGTTGACTCACTCTGCATTTACACTCATGGTCCATATATCATGTTAATCATAATTAAATCTTAGTTTGTATAAAATATGATGAAGATGTCCTCCTTTAGCCACTGTTAGTGGGTCACTTTATGCATATGTAGAAAGTCCTTGGTATCCATGTTTTTCTAGTTTTCTCTGAATCATCTAGGTAAATGTAATTATGATTTGATTAATTCCTCATGCAATCTGTTTCGTTTAAACAAGAAACTGAATGGACTATACTGCAGGTACTCTTGGTTCGTAGTCAATTGTTGATTTTCTATCTTGGATGCACTTATCAACAGCCCAGGGCCTGGATATTCCACATATCTGTCTTAAACACAACACAATATGGCATGTGTTTATTTAGAATCTATTTTTTTTTTTTATAAAAAAAGGCGGGTAAATGAGGTTACACTAGGTTGATCACATTGGGTGAGTTAAAGTACCTTGTCTTTTCTCTGCATATTTGTGCAGGGTGGGTTGGATGTGGCTCGAGACCTGTATGGCGAGGGTTCACTGTCCTCGAGGTATCTTTTAGGATTAAACACACAGAATGTGTTGTGTTTAGCTTGATATATGACTAGGTCCTCCCAGTGTCGCTTGTTGTTTCAAAGTTTCAAGTAAATAATTACTTAAAACCTCCCACGTCGTTCTCATCCGAGGTCCGCTGTTCTGCTGCAGGTCATTTCTCTCAAGATGGATGCTTATTAAAGGTGTGGATCCAACAGGTATCATAAAAAGCCAATGCATTTCGGACCCAAGTCCGCCTTCAGGCCTAAACACTGCCTGCTTTAAAGTAAAAGAAATGCACTTCTGGGTCAGTCGAATCATGATAGCCAGATGGGTGGGCATGTTATATCTGTGGGTTCTACATAGATTTTGAATCTCAAGACCTTAAACCAGCGTGTACAGTCTTCGGAGTATTGCAGCCGTGTGACAAACACGATACCTGTTGGATCCACACTGCCTTTTATGAAGAAATAAAAATATTGGGTCATTGTAAAAGTACTTATGATTTATGGTTCTGGATGACTAGGAAGAATAATAATTGACACCATAATGAGGTATTTTGTACAACTTGTTTATAGGGCCAGATGTGAGAATATGGTCAGTCATGGGGCAACCTTTAACCTTCTTTATGGCCATAACAAATGCCATTTTTCTGGATGGGTCCCTTCAGTTGAATTGTCTGCAGTTCTGTCGCCTGTCTGTGGACTAGGGAGTTTAAAATGTGACTTGGAAAGTTTTGAAAAGTTGAGAAATCAACTAAGAATGGCAGTAGGATGTGTGGAAGGGTCAACTTTCAACCACAAACTTCCTAGATTGGCTGCAGGCAAAGCTGTTGCTGACATATCATGCTGCATGGCAAACTCTGCAATGTCATCACACATCGGAGATGAAAAAACAGCGTAAAAAGCTGTAAAAAGTTTGTAGAAGTTTTAGAAATGTTACTAGGAGGCAGTTAATGTTGAAGTTTGAGCTTAAAACTTCATATTGGCTGAAAATACAGTTTCTAAATGTCCACAAATCACGGATACCAATAGTGGACACGTCATTATGCTGCATGTGCGTGGTCACATGACGTTTGTGACCATGCACAATGATGGAGTAACATCCATGGACCACAGCGCAGAAACCCTACGGGTGCATGCCAAAAGTGTGCCATATGGGAACGGAAATGTTTGGACTAGGCGCAACATCTGTGATCGTCGAGTGCCCGGGTGGCATCACAGTGACCTCTTTCAACCCTTTCAGGAAAGCTCAATTGACAGAACCCTTGCACCTTATTAAAAAAAGTGTTAACTCACAAGCATTTTGGAAGGGATAAAGAAGAACAAAACAGAGCATTCAATGGCTTAATAAATCAGCACATCATTTGCGTATTTAGCCAAAAATGACCAATGTTCTATAAAAGAATACATGTTTATTTACAATGTAATCTCTCACAAATCTGTGCTAAAAGAATGTCCACAAAATCAAAACAAATCATCCGGTTGCAGGGTTCAGGTCATATTTCTAAAATGTCATTCATTAAAAGGGTTGTCAGAAACCACTTCTCAAAAGCCAAAAATGAACACTGTTCTAATCGTACCATCATGGTCCTATCACACAATTTATCATAGAAAACCAAAAGCTTTCATACCAATTCAGTGAAGAAAAACCTACCAATATTTGGTATTCAAATTCAAACTTAACATTTGCAAAAATCATACTATATCATTGAAGGACAAAAGTGCAATAATAAAAGCACAATGTAATGTAAATGGATCCATGTTATACCTCCAGATAGCAATGATCAAAAGCTAAAATGCAGTATTAATGCAATGTTAATGAAACAACCGTGTCTCTCCAGGATGGACATATCAAAAGCAAAAATGCACTAACGAAAACCACAATGTTAACGAATCAATCACTAATTTCATAAAATGCAAAATGACCATTATAAGCACATGTTTTAAACAAGATATTCCCCAGCATGTCACTTACAAGATGCCTGCTTGCTAAGACAAGCAGGACATCCCCTGTGGCTGAGGCTGTGGCCAGCTCTGACAGGACTCTCTAATAGCATCTCCTCTGCCATCCAAGTACCCAGTCCCCGATAAGATGTGCATGACATTATATATTTTTCTATGTGGATACCCCATGACCATTATAATCACACGTCATTTGATGGGCAATTCCACTGGGTCTAATGTCCCTAATGCAGATGTATGTTGCAGATAACGTAAGGCCCTGACCTTAACATGATGTGTATCAACAATTTAATTGGCACACTCCTTCAGCTTTAAGCTGGGGTAAACAAGTCTTAATGCTCAGTGACACATCTGTCACACGCAGAAAGCTTGCTTTATCTGTTTGTACCTGCTTATCTGTCTGCAACATAAAGTGTCGTACCTGTCTAAGGCCATGTTTATCTGTGCCCAGAATAATGTTCCAGGGACAGGCTCCCCTAAAGCAATTATTTATTTTCTACATCAGTCTCCAGCTTTTTCGCTTCTGACGAATAGTATCCTAGTCCTGTTATAATAGCATAACTAAAGGTTTGTATGTATAAAGGGCAAGTCTCTTTGCATATTGTATTCACAGAGAACTGCTATTCCATTCTTTTTGTGGGCAATTAAAACGAGGATTCGGGTGCTCTTTGCAGGTCAAATCTACAAGCTATAGATTTCTTAGTATTGTGTGCATAATTCAATCATTCATAAATATAAATGTACCATAAAAACACACCTCAGTGAGAAGTTGGTTTTGCAAAGTAAAAGCAAATACTGGTTAGCTCAGGTGTCAGTGCTTTTAGGGGGTAATTCACAGAATTCAGCGCACAAGTGGCGCACGCAGCTGGCGCATAGTGTGCGCGTGCGGCAGTCTGCGGCAGCCGCATGCGCCAAAATCAATTTCTGCGCACAGCGTATTCATGGATTTCAACATCCATAACCAGCCGTGGCGCAGAGTAGTGCAGCGACCCTGCAGCAGCGCCAGTTACGCCCCCAACCCCTCCCCATGTGCCATGAACAGCGCACAAATCCCGTACACGGCGCACAGGCCAGTGGACCAGCATACAGCCCCCCAACCACGAAAACATCTGTAAAACTCCCCGCGGGGGGTACGTGTATTTCTGGGGTGCGTGGGAAGTGTCACATGCGATTGGCCCTGTGTGAGCGGGGTACGTGTATTTCGGGGGTGCGCAGGAACTTTCACACGCGATTGGCCCTGTGCGAGCGGGCTACGTGTATTTCTGGGGTGCGCGGGAAGTTTTACATGCGATTGGCCCTGTGCGAGCAGGGTACGTGTATTTTGGGGGTGTGCAGGAACTTTCACACACGATTGGCCCTGTGCGAGTGGGGTACGTGTATTTCGGGTGTGCGCTGGAAGTTTCACATGCGATTGGCCCTGTGCGAGCGGGGTACGTGTATTTCGGGGATGCGCAGGAACTTTCACATGCGATTGGCCCTGTGCGAGCGGGGTACGTGTATTTCGGGGGTGCGCGGGAAGTTTCACATGTGATTGGCCCTGCGCGAGCGGGGTACATGTATTTCGGGGGTGCGCGTGAACTTTCACACGCGATTGGCCCTGTGCGAGCAGGGTATGTGTATTTCGGGGTGCCCGGCAACTTTCAAACGCGATTGGCCCTGTGCGAGCAGGGTACGTGTATTTCTGGGGTGCGTGGGAAGTTTCACACGCGATTGGCCCTGTGCGAGTGGGGTACGTGTATTTCTGGGGTGCGCGGGAAGTTTCACACGCGATTGACCCTGTGCGAGCGGGGTACGTGTATTTCTGGGGTGCGCAGGAAGTTTCACACGCGATTGACCCTGTGCGAGCGGGGTACGTGTATTTCTGGGGTGTGCAGGAAGTTTTACACGCGATTCGCCCTGTGCGAGCTGGGTGCATGTATTTCGGGGGTGCGCGTGAACTTTCACACGCGATTGGCCCTGTGCGAGCGGGGTACGTGTATTTTGGGGGTGCGTGTTAACTTTCACACGCGATTGGCCCTGTGCGTGCGGGATACATGTATTTCGGGGGTGCACAGGAAGTTTCACACGTGATTTCGCTGTCTGAAAGGGGTACGTGTATCCAGTGGGGTGCGCAGGGTGTTACAGACGTGAATTGCCAGTGTAGGTCCTCCCAGGTGTGCCCTCGACCCCCTCCCCAGCCCGTGCAGTCAGCCCACACCACAGGGGACTACCCTGCACCTCTGGTCATGTCCCGCAGGCAGCCCATCCACATTGGCATGCCCCCCAGCCAGCCCAAATGTCACCTTGCACTAGTGATCACCGACTCATGTCCCTCAGCACCCCCACCCACCCAGCATTGACGGGCACCTGCCAGCAGGCCCCGACTCATGTCCCTCAGCACCCCCACCCACCCAGCATTGACGGGCACCTGCCAGCAGGCCCCGACTCATGTCCCTCAGCACCCCCACCCACCCAGCATTGAGGGCCACCTGCCAACTGGCCCCGACTCATGTCTCTCATCACCCCCACCCACCCACACCTTCCGCAAAACGTTGAAGACCACCCTCTTCTCATAAGGCCAGACACACCAGCATGAATACTTTCATGTATACAGTATTATATGACCAAAAGCAATATCTGTAACAACATTATGTTTTCCTGCTTCATTCACAATGTGTCAACAACCGCTACCATGCCTGTACCATGTAACTAAGTTTATTGCAAGTAACAGCGCCTCAATGCCCCTGGGCTGCTTGCGCGGTATATACATTTAAATAAATAAATAAATACATAAATGGGCACCTGCCAGCAGGCCCCGACTCATGTCCTTCAGCACCCCCACCCACCCAGCACTGACGGGCACCTGCCAGCAGGCCCCGACTCATGTCCCTCAGCACCCCCACCCACCCAGCATTGAGGGCCACCTGCCAGCAGGCCCCGACTCATGTCCCTCAGCACCCCCACCCACCCAGCATTTAGGGCCACCTGCCAGCAGGCCCCGACTCATGTCCCTCAGCACCCCCACCCATCCAGCATTAACAGACACCTGCCAGCAGGCCCCGACTCATGTCCCACAGCACCCCCACCCACCCACCATTGACGGGCACCTGCCAGCAGGCCCTGACTCATGTCCCTCCCAACACATCATAAAGATGCACAATCATGGGCCTCATGTGCACCAAAATCCCACAGCACACCACCCCAGTCTTGAGAGGCAATCAAGCCCCCAATCCAAAGCACACTGAAATGGCTATTCCATGACACAAAACGAAAGTGAACCATGTACATCAAAACATGTCCCTCACACACACACACTGGGTGCAAGTGATTGTCTCAATCCACTTTTTCACATGCAGTAACCCAATGTGCGATTACCACACGTGGAAGTAAGAAACAAAAATGTATTATTAACAAAATGAATGTAATGAAATGAAAGCATAAAACATATTTCAAATGATGAAATGAAATGTATGTCTGAAACAGAATAAAAAAAAACATATAAAGAACCAATCCAAAGTGTTGAAAAAAAAACATGTGTCCAATCTCACGGTCCACCAAATGAAATCCAAAGGAAACGTAAATTGAAAAATCCATTGATCCATGGTGATTAATAAAATAAAATCCTCACATGATCCACTGTTGAACTATGTACACTGAGATCATCCAGGGTCCATGAGCCCAACGAAAGAAATGAAACCTATCCAAAAGAAATACCTATGAAAAGAACTATATATAAAAGTGTGGGGCATAGTCCAATCACCCCAAAATAAATCAAAACGAAAAGGAAACCTAACACTAAAAACTATTTACAATGCCGGCAGGCTAGTCCGACGGCTCACTTTCCGATGTCCCGGGCCAGGGCATCATCGAACTCCTGCTCAATGTCCTGGATGCGCTCCTCTTCCATGGCCCCGAGGGTTCGCAGGAACAATGCCATTTTGGACTCCAACTCCCTGCGAATGGCCTCAAGGCACTCGGCCCGCCTCAGTTCCCTCCGCATGGAGTTCTCCACCCTGACCATTGTGAGCCGTGCCTCTTCTGGCTGCCGCCGCTCCGCACCTATGGCCTGGCTCAACCGCTGCCACACGGAAGACACTTCCAATCCTGGGTACTCCTGCCCTGTGGCCGATGCCTGCCCCTCCGATGTTGATGGCCCCGAACCATCATCGCTCCCACCTTGTTGCTTCTGCTGTGCCTGTGCCCTGGCTCTTGCTGCCTGCACGTCCTCCTCCGGCTGGGGTGCAGTTGTCGTGGCGGACACCCCATCTGGACGTCCGACTCCAGACTGTGGCAGGGATGTGTCCTCCACCATCCTGGCTGCTGGGTCAGAGGCAGCTCCACAGGGTACCCAGGTGATACATGGGTGGGAAGATGGCATAGAGAACGACTGGCGCATATGGGGTTCAGGTGAGGAGGGGGTCGGAATAAGGTCCAGCATACGGAGGAATCCAGCCCTGGTGACCCATTCCAGTAGGTCAACACGGTCAACGAGGCATCCGAGATGACGTGCAGTGTCTTCACGAAAACACTGCAGGTCAACTCGCATGCCCCGTTGACACAACGCTATCCCAGACAGGACAGGCTCAACCCGGTCCCGGATTGCCACATCCGCAGGGAGAGGAAGGCCAGTTGTTGTGTGCTCATCCCCTCCCTGAAAACGGGTCTGGACGTAGGCATCCCTGCTGGTGCAGGATGATGCAGTCACAGGATCGGGGACAGGATTACACATAGGCACCTCTGCGGCGGCCTGTGCTGCCTCCTGTCCCTGCCCCTGCACTGCACCACTAGCACCAGTGGAATCCCCACCTCCAGACCCCATGTGTGTCCTTCCATGGCCTCCTCCTCCACCAAACCCCCCACCAACCTGGATGACTCCATGCCATCTTCCTCCGTCGGACCCTGTGGGGTCTCAGCTTCCCCTTCTGCTGCCGAGGAGTCCACCTCCGACCTCCGCCTCTTGGACATACCCTCGGCAGCTGCGGCCTGGGACACGGCACCAGACTCCTCACTCCCCGACGAGATGACAACATGGGAGGGGAGCCGGGTCTTGCGTCTCCGTCTGGTGGTGCGATCCCTGCCGCTTTGCTCCACAGCACCCTCTCCGCCCTCTTCATCAGTTGATGCTGCAGACAGGGAGAGATAGAACACAGGCATCAGGGCACTGTACAATGGACTGATACACACATGACAGTTGCACATGAGTGGCAGTGTAAAACTACAGACATGGCATCACACTCCCCAACACACATGTCATTTCAACTCACACACATGAGCAAATCAACAGGAATCTTGCACCATGCAGCACCGCCCATACACAAACAACAGCACAAGCAGCCAAAGGTGAGCCTGACGTCACAAATGAACACGGGGAGTGCATAACACATGCACACATGCCACCAGACTTACATGCATGTGTACATCTCCACCAACTGTCGCAGTGATGAGATCGCCATCTATATCACATCTTGCATTCAGCCTTCTACATGCCAATGTCACATGCATCCATGTTGCATCACAGTTGCACACTTGTCAAATACACCCACATGCACATGTGCATAGTGCAGATACATGCAGCATGAACCAGCATCCATGTGTGACACCACAACCATGCCGCAGTACATATTCATAATTCATTACATGTGTGCACACACATATACATTTGCACAGCATGCTTACCAACACATAGGGCCTCATTACGACCTAGGCGGTAAGGGGTTAACGGCAGCGTTAACAGCGCCGACCCTTACCGCCTGAGTACGAGGTCTCTTACGGTGGCGTAATTAACGCCTTCCCCACTCCCATTATACCCTATGGGGCAAAAATGAGAATGGGGAAGGGTAAATGGGGATTGGGGACTTACCGCCCCGCCAAGGTCGGAATGGGGCGGTAAGTCCGCCAACCACCATGGCGTAAACGTAGTTTACGCCATGGTGGTAAAGTGGTAAAGTCACGGCCCAGGCGGTAACTTACCGCCTGGGTCGTAATGAGGCTCATAGACCATCGATGTGTCTCACACTTGATAGGAATCACATGTGGCAGGTTCACGTCCCTGTACATACGCAGCCATACATGTCCCTACAAAGACATATGTGCAACCTGCACACTCCTGGCACACCACAACACGCACAGCGTCCGATCAGTATGCATGTACACTTACTGCTCAACTCCAGATGGGTCTGCCCCTCAAGGACCTGGTCTTGGAGCGCTGGGCATATGCATTCCAGGACCCTCATCTGGTTGTCGGTCAGGTGGACCTGGCACCCCTTGGCAACCGCTGCCTTCAAGAGGCGCCGATCCTTGTTGAGGGTCCTGGACCTGAAGTCCTCCCAGCCCTTCCGGACATGTTTGATCTCGCGGACTGCCACCCCCTCCTCGTTGATGGCAGTCACAATGTCTATCCAGATCCTCTTCCGTCCTTCATTGTCTGCGCGCAAACTTCCAAAGACGGCATCATACTGCCCCAGGACTTGCTCCACTAGGACACCAACTTCACTGGCACTGAAGCTGGTGGCCCTCTGCCTCTCTGGAGGTTGACAGTGGTGCCAGATGGTGTAGTATCCGACATGGCAACCCCAGAGGCAGGTGTGGGTGGGTATTCAGTTCCAGCAGGGGTGGTCACAGCAACTGCACCCCTGGCTGACGTGCAGGCACCAAATAGCAGGGCACGTAGGCAGCAGGCAGGCAGGCAGCAGCAGATGGCAGGTGGGAGTGTGCTCGGGGCTCTGGGGGGCAGAAATATGGCCTTCTGGGCAGGAGCGTGGTCTTCCGTGTGTTTTCGCGTGGCCAGCTTGATACGGAGTGATTTGGCTTGTGAAAAAAGTGCACGTCAGCGTGAAATCCGAGGAAAGGCCCTTAGCGCGTAGGTGCGTAAGTGACGTTACGCGTGCGGACGTTCCCCACAACACGGGTGCATAGTGAGACAGCACGTGAGATAACTGTACGTCACTGTGCTATTGGAGAAAAGGGCCTTAGTGCGTAAGCGCGTAAGTGACGTTGCACGTGTCGGCTGGCTTAAAAGGTTCGATTATGACGCTATTTTCTTGTACGTGCTTTTTGTGGAGAGCGAGCGGGTGATTCTTGTACTTCTTGTCGGTTCACATGCGATTACTTCACAACGTTTCCAGTTCGTACTCCCTGTTTCCTCAGACTGCGTTCTTTCCTTCTTTTGGCGGGGGTGTTGCCAACGCGCACAAGCGCGTCTTTTTCACTTTCTTTTTCAAGGCAGACGGTGAGTCGTGCACATATTTTCCAACTGTGGTTGCCCCCGTGTATTCGCAGAGTTCATTGTTCACAGCGTGTAACACGCATACACTTATTTTTGTGTTTCTGGGTGCCACAGCGTAGTGCGGGTTCATTTTTCCACACACGTGGTCTACCAGCGGTTGCGTGCACGTGTACTTTTGTTTTAGGTGTGCCTGTGCGTTGCGTGACCCGTCATCTTCCCCCAGGGGTCACAGACAGTCTTGCTAGAGCACTAGGGTACAAATTCCATCTAGTACCCTACCCCTTTCACCCCAATTGCCCAGGACAATTGTTTACTGCAACTCCCATACGCACAACAACATCAGTGCCATGGTTGGGAGGCGACCAAGCAGTACGAGAGGTAAAGGTTTCCGATCTCAAAGAGGTTGGCGTGCTGGTCGCGGTAGGGGATGTGGCCAGTATTTGCAGGGTGCCAATAGAGCCCTATGCCCCCCCCCAATGGTTGTGGGAAACATAGCTGACACCATCCCAGCTCTGCCCTTGTTGGACCGGCCTATTTTGTCAACTGAACCGGCACAGGATGACTCCCAGACTGACTTCCAGGTCACCAAGTCTGAGCCACGTGTGGCGGTGAAAGTTGCTGTCACCAGGCCACGTGGATCTGGGGCAGCAATGTCATCTGCTGCCCCAAGTAGCCAGCGTGGGAAGGCTGCAGGGGCAGCTGCAGCTCAATCCACCCCAGCTCTGAGTTTCCCAGCCGGGACAGTGTTGGTCCAGGTCCATCACACCGACGTTGGCCCTGACACCATCACCCTGCAGCCAATGCCTGCATCAAAGCCTTTGGTCATTGTGCCTTTACAGACTTCAAGTACCAAGTCCACCTGTGCTTCTGCCCCTACTGACCAGAGTGGTGTAAGCCACTCAGGATCCGCACCACCTTACACGAAGAAGAAGAAGGGTGCTCGTGCACTAGAGGCTGAGACCCCAGACACGACTACACACTCCGGCACATCAAGCATTGAAGCAAGGAAGCCTAGCTTCAATGACGCCAAACTTGATGCACCTGTGGCCTATGTGTTGGCACATAGCCGCAAAATGGTGGTGACTGCAGGCTGCAAGACTACGCCTGCTCAACGTAGGGCCCACTGGCAGACCATCGCGGACCACATTAGTGCCCTTGGATTCGTGAGACGCACAGCTGATGATTGCTACAAGCGGTGGAATGACCTGAAATTCAGAGCAAAGAAAATGCTGGCTTCCAATCATGCCTCTACTCTGGTGACTGGCGGTGGGTCTCCACCAGAGGATGACCAACTCACTGAACATGAGTCTGTTGCTGGAACCTTTGTCACAGAGGAACAGATCCAAGGCGTGGGAGACCTACCAGATTATGAAGCATTGTCCGGTGAGTGCCCATGCATGTGTGTGTAATCCATGTGTATGTTGCTTTTGGGTGATGTGTTATGATTGAGTGCCAGGTGAGGGTGTGTACTCATGAGTGATATGGGTCACCCATGTGCTTCCTCCAAACCATTCACCGGCCTTGCATTTGGGTATGACAGTATCCCTTCTGACCACAGTGGCCAATTAGCACCACATTACTGCAGTTGCCCTTGAAATGTCATCTTGCAACAACATTGTTCGGAATTTTCAGTGTTCATTCAGCCTGATTGTCTAAATCCTCCCATTTTTGCAACACATTTTTCTGCCCTAATGCCACATTTGTGACATGCTTCTGTCATAGATTACACCCCACAATGTCCCCCATTTATTACCATGTTATTGGAATAATCTGACCATTCAGGCTGATTGAGTAAGTGCCTGCTCACATTAATTTTTGCGACCTGTTTGAGTGTGGAACATCATTGTTGTTTCCTGTCATGTTGAATTGGCGAACCATTCATGTATCCATCTGCCTGCCATCACTGTATAATTGTACACTGGATGTGGTGCAGTGTGTGTCACATGCATATTTTGTCACACTATTTTGCATTTTTCATCTCATCATTTCCATCTCACATGGATGGGTGACAGTACTCATTCACTAACATATGGCTGTACTTGTCAAATGTACCATGGCTATTCTACATGCCATTTGTGTGCTGGCATGTGTCATGTATGTGTATTGGACATGCTACTCACAGGCTAATGTGTGATGCCAGTGCTATCCAGCATGCATCAAATGTGTTGCTTTTCCATCTTGGAGTCCTCAGTGTCTGCTTTTTGCCTCCCCTTCAAACTCATTGACAGTGCATGCATGCCAGGGTTATAGTCATGTGGGACATGTGTAATTCATGTACTGGATCTCTGGCTTGTCAGGCCTATGTGTGTGCTATGGTGCTCATGCCTGTTTCCATTTCTTGTATTTCATGTTTTTGCAGGTGATGAGGCACTTGATGCTGTTGAGGTGGAGGAGATGGCGCAGACCCAGGAGGAATCTCAGCCACAACCGGGCACCAGTGGAGGATGTGGGGTGGTGCTGGTTGAAAACCCAATCCTCCTGCAGACCATACTGTCCACGGGTGTCTCTGGGTGCACCTCCCCAGACCTCTATGATTCAGGTGCTGAATCGGACAGTGAGACATATGTGGCGTTGCAGGTGAGTGTTACTGGGAGGGATGCTGTTCTGTCCAACCCACCTGCACCAGGGGGAGACCCCTCTATGGGGATGTCAGTGTTGGTAACTCTGCCTTTGGCGGTTACGGATGCAGGGTCACGCTCCACAACATCTGATCCTGTTCCTGGGCCAGCAGATTAGAGGGGGAATGCAGTCCTGCAGCCTCAGGCAGTGCCAGCACAGCAAGGTGCAGATCGCCTTGCCCCAAACAGGTGTGGTGCCTGCCGACACGGTGGCCGTACACCACCAGGCAATACTGTATGGGAAAACTCCATGTACAGTGTAGCAGCACAACAGGGAGCATCAGTTGAAATGATGGCTCAGGCAATGGATAGGGTGGCCACTTCCATTCTCCCCCCTGAAAGGCAGATGGAGCAACAACAGCAGGCAACAGACTCCATTTGCCAATCACACAGGGAAGACATGTTGGCGTCCAACAGGGACCGACGGGTGGCACTGGAGATTCTGTGCGAAGCCATATCTGCAGAGTCACAGGGCCACAGGGAAGCCCTGAGGTTAGAACTACATTTCCTCAGGGAGACTCTGGGTGAACTTGAGGCTTCCCGAAATTTTAGGTCACAACAGCAGCTGGAGCAGCTCACACGTTCACTCTCAGCAGAGCTCCAGGCAACCCGTGCAGAGATCCGGGCATCACACGAGGCCATGCGGGTAGAAATGGAGGCTAACCGTGAGGTGCTGAATGGGGATCCCCACACCATCATCCTCCAGAACAAAACCTTCCACGCCCGCATGCTTGCTGCCATCGAGGACCATACCAGGGCTTTGCGTGGGCTGACTCCCATAGCACAGCCACCTTCTGATGTAGCAGCAGAGGGTGAAGAGAGCGGCATCAGTTCTCCCACAATAGTGTAGACGTGCAGGCCATGAGCCCATGGAGGAATTTTTTTTCTCGCAAAATCCACGCATGTGGGTGCTGGTGTGCACCTTGTCCTCGAACCTCCTGGGTGCCACCCCCACCCCCAGTTCACACATGCCCATTTTTTTTTTTTTTTTTTCTTTTTTTTACAGTGTGTTGCCTTGTGTGGCTCCCGTGGGCATCCACTGTGTATTCCAGCTGGGCACATGCAGGCTTGTCCTGTCTTTGGGTTAGATGCTTGGGTTCCTGACACACACACCCCTCCTGCTTCCGTTTTCTATGGGCTTGCAAAGGGTGTGACCAAGTGACAGTAACTTACACAGTGACATTGGGCTCCCATGAGCTGTGTCGTCAGTCTGTAGTCAAAACTGTGTGTACAGCCCTAGCGGGGATTGTTGTTGGATTGAACCCTGCATGGTGTATTGATATGTGCTTGTGCATCCATGACTTTCTCCTTCACATGTACCTTCTTCATGTCTTCACATGGATGTCCCCTTTGCCGATGCAGTTCATGTTGTATGCAGTACACTGACACATTTGCCTGACAGCAACACTCTGCAGTTGGAAGGGGTCAATGTGCTGCCTTAGTCAGGTTGTGAGACTTGCACTACTTTGATTTTGTACTGTCGTATTTTGACACTGTTTCATCCTGTGTTGCTGCTCTGTGTTGCTGGTAAGTATTTGTTCATGTGTGCTGTTTCTTATTGATTACTGGGAGCATATTGTCTGTGGCCTGTTTACATTTGGAACCGTGCACTTTGTGACACTTGTGTCATGTGTTGTGCATTCATTTTGTTGCTTTCACATTGCATGACATGCCATGGTGTGTTGGGTAGCTGAGATGGGGAGGGGTTGGGTGACATGACACTATTTTCATGTTGCATTTTTCAAGGGGGTAGTCATTCATGCAGCATGTTTTATTTTTTCACACAGCATTGGTTGTCTTTAAGTAGGTAGGGATGCACACAATGTAACACTTCCAGGTGACCAATCTCAGGCTGGTATGGTTGTGACAGTTGACTGTCCCTTATGTCATCATCATTGATTGTCAGCTGGTATGTGCCAGGGCTGTGTGCACTCCACAGGGGTAGGATTTTAGGTGAAGTAATTAGCCACCAGCTGTGTACGGGCTGCCTCACCACATGCCCTTTCACCTCCCACGCGCAGCGGCCGTGCATGTGGTTGAGGATGTGGGGGCACCACCATGTCCACCGGCAGGCCCCGGCAGGTTGCAAAGTTGTGCAGGACACATGCTGCCAATATGATCCTGAACACTACTGGGGGCGCATATAGCAGCTGCTCACCAGAGCGGTCAAGGTTGCGAAAGCGTGACTTGAGCACTCCGAATGTGCGCTCCACTATGCCCCGGGTTGCAATATGGGCTGTGTTGTATCTTACCTCAGGTGGTGTGGTGGGGTTCCGAATTGGCGTCATCATGTGGGTGCTCAGAGGGTAGGCACTGTCCCATGGGGAGGTGATGATGGGTATCATTAGTGGGGTTGTGACATTACTCAGTATCTGACATGCATGCATGTGCAGAGGCATTTATACTCATTAAGCAGCCATGTATCGCCATGCCACCCATCTTCTAGGTGCCGGTTTAGGGGTGACATTCTGAAAATGAAACTATCATGGGTGGACCCTGGATAGTTGGCATATACTGAGGTGATGATTCCCTTGGCATCACATACTACCTGCACGTTGATGGAATGCCAGTGCTTGCGGTTTCTATAGATGTGTTCAGTTGCCCTGGGTGGACGTAGAGCCACATGGCTGCAATCAATGGCACCTAGCACTTTGGGGAAGTGTTCCACCCTGTAAAAGTCCTGGACAGCAGCCTGCCTTTCTGCAGGTGTTCTGGGCATGTATATGTGCCTGCGGACTGAGGAGCGTGCAGTCATGATGGCCAACACATGGTGTAGGCAGCGTGACTGCGTGGCCTGTGACACCCCCCCACTATGGCACTTGTCCGCTGAAATGAACCAGTGAGTAAGAAGTGCAGTACATTGAGCACCTTTTCCAAGGGGCTCAGTGCTTGGGAGCACAGGGTGGGTGATGTGAGGTCATCCTCCCACTCACTCACCAGGTCGAGTATTATGTGTGGTGGAAACCTGTACCTCCCATACACCTGGTCATCAGGCATCCCAAAAAGGCTGGACCTGGGTGTAAAAATTCGGGGCCTGGCTATCCTCCTCCTCCTCCTGCTGTGTCCCACGACCACTGCTGCGAGGAACGGTATATTCATCGTAGCATCTGAGCTTGTTTGTTGTTTGCGCACACTTTTATGCTGCGCGAGGCCACGTACGCCTGCTTCCTGCTGGCGTACGTGTTTCCGGATTAGCGCGTCTTTTTTGGCGCCTGCGTTTTCCCTGTTCGATTCCATGAATACGTGTTGTAGGCGCGCGTGTGGGCGTTGCGAGCATTTACCTTCTGTACTTCCCCCGTAACGCCCACATTTTCACATGTTGTTCCCCATTCCGCGTGTTCCGCCCCATGTTCTGCCCACTTTTGTTGTGTGTGCTGCGCTATGTGCGCGTTCGCTGTGCGCATGGCGCACGCCGTTTGATGACGTGTGCGCCCGCTTGCGCCACCCACGATTTTAGCGCACATCCCAGGATTTACACGAGCACGGACTTCCATGAATCGATGTGCGCAGCTTTGGCATGCTGGTGCTGTGATTTTCACGCTTGCGCTGCGATTTTCACGCTTGCGCTGCGATTTTCCGCGCACATTAATTCCATGAATCGGCCTGCACATGTTTCCTGCCACTCAAGGCACTATAATGCTATCCTAATACAGCTTATTTTAAGCGCTTAGCACATTACTTATTTACTTATGTAATAGCATTTAGGCACTATATTCTACCAAAAGTCCCTGGTCAGGCCTAGATTCGTTTTGATTATTTAAGGGGAATTGTAGCAGGAGATGTTGCCTCATTATGAGTTTGGCAGTAGGGTTGCTGCCAAACTTGTAACACCATTCCACCACCTGATATCCTGTTGCCACTGGGATATTCCAGGTCCAGGCAGCCTCAGATATCAGGCGGCGGTAAGTGTAAGTCCCCATTCCCGTGGAGTACCATAGGACTCCACGGGAATGGGGGCACAGTAGCACCGGAACCATTGTTAACAGTGCCAGTGCTTCTGTGAAAACCATGCTTGCAGGGGCCGATGCCTACGGCAGGTCATAGATGTAGTTGTGTGGTCCACAAAGGTTGCCAGTACGTTGCTACCAGCAGCCTTATTTCCAGATCACCAGGCTCATAATGGTACCCATGAGGTGTCTTATATGTTGCTCTTTTTCCCTGTAGGGAAGAATGCGTGACAACATATGTCAAACCCTGCTGGTAATAGTGATCACTAGCTTTTCAGTGGACATTTAATGTTTCAGCTCCCCCTGGCCATTATAATATGCAGCTATTAACCCCCAGCCTGCATTCTTTCAACTCAATTTTCCACACCCCACCAGTGCTTCTGACTGTTTTTGAAAGCTGAAAGTAACAGGACGCCAAAATATCATCCTAAAATGGGCCCCCACCAGCCCTGACACATTCTCATCTGGCCCTGCATATTCGTAATTTATTTGTATTCATTTCTCTTAACCATTTGGCCATTAAAACCCAGGATCGCTGGTTTGACTTGGATTTATGCAGGTATCAATAAAAACTCTGGAATGGTTCCATGTGTGACACAAGTTTCCATTCTCAGTGGCAGGCCTGTGCTTTATATTATACCTTACTTCATATCAAATCACAGTAAACTGGTGCTGACCTAATACATATTGTTTGCTGTCTCAGCTATCAGTCCGTAGCTCAGTCTCCTCAATTGGGCAGATTTTGTGTCGTTAGCATTTCTTGATTTGATATTGCCATTCTTATATACTGCAACTTTTGGCCATGGCCACCATTGTGGATGAATTTATGAGATAGTAACTGTGCATGAAAGCACATTGGGCCTCATTACGACCCTGGCGCTAAGTGTTTAACGGCGCCGTAAAAGGCTGCAGCGCCGTTAAACACTTAGCGCCTTACTACGAGGTCCCTTTGCGGGACCCGACCTGAACGGCTGGTCTAGACCAGCCGTTAAAGTAGGGACCCGCCAAGGGACCTTGGTGCTAAGTACGGTACCGCAATTTGCGGTACCGTACTTAGTGCCTTCCCCAGTCCCATTGAGCCCTATGGGGCAAAACTGGGAATGGGGAAGGGCCATGGTTCAATGGGGAATTACCACCCCACCAACCTTGGAATGGGGTGGTATTTCCCCATTGAACCATGGCGGACCCGTTACAACACCGGTACCAACCATGGTGCTAATAGCGCCATGGTTTAGCGCCGGTGTTGTAACGAGGGCCATTGTAATTGTTGTCATTTCAAAAAACTATGTTTTGCATTTAGAATGCTTTGTACTAGTCTCCTCAATGAAACACAAAACATTATGCTGTGCTGGTTTAGACACCTTACAACAAATTGTGCTGACTTTTGCAAAATTAGGGTTAATGATTTGGTAAGTGCAAAACAAAAATAATCTCATCTCTGTACTGAAAATTAAAAGTTATCACCCATGCCACTATCACCACTTCACTCTTTCTCATCAGTCCAACACTACCACCACATCATCATCACAGTACCACAGTAACTCTACCACCATGTCACTCTAACTCGTCACAGTACCCCACTAACACCAACTCACTCTTCATCTTCAGAGCCCCCAACTGCCACACTGTCACGCTTCCTCATCACGGTAACCCACTACCACCAACTCACTCTTCCTCATCACAGTCCCCACTATGAGAATCTCACTTTCCTTGTCACATTCCCCACTATCACCATCTCAATCTTCCTGGTCACAGTTCCCTGCTACCACCACATCACAGTTCCTCATCTCAGTACCGCTACTACTGCCAACTTACTCTTCCTCTTCAAAGCTCTCCACTACCATCACATCACTGGTCTTTGGTACAGTCCTCCACTACCACCAACTAATTCTTCCTCATCACAGTCTACTACTAACACCACCTAACTTTTCCTCATCACAGTCCCCCAATAATACCAACTCACTCTTCCTTGTCACAGCCCCCACTCCCAAGATCTCACTCTTTCACGCCACAGTCCCCTACTGCCACCACATCACTGTTTCTCATCACAGTACCCCACTAACTTCAATTCTCTCTTCCTCATGAGAGTTCTCAACTACCAACAACTCATTCTTCCTTGCCACATAACCTCACTAACTCCATGTCAATCTTCTTCATCACAGTCCCCCACTAACTCCACCTCACTCTTCCTCACCACAGTCTGCCACTGCCACCCCATCACTCTTCCTCGTGACAGTACTCCACTACCACCAACTCAATCTTCCTCATCACAGTCCGCCACTAACTCCACCACACTCCTCTTCAGCTCAGTCATCCAATAACTACACCTCACTATTCCTCATCACAGTCCCCAACAACCCCACTTTACTCCACCTCCTTACCTTCACCAGCTACCCCTCCTCACTCTTCCCTCATCACAGTACTTCACAACCACCATCTCACTCGTCTTCATCACAGTTCCCAACTACCCCACCTCACTCTTCTTTGTTACATACCCCAACAACCCCACATTACTCTTCCACGTCACACTCCCCCACAAAATCCACCTCACTCTTCCTTGTCACAGTCCCTCACAGACTCCATACCACTCTCCTTTTTCACAGTCCCCCAATAACTCCACCTCTCTATTCTTCATCACAGTCTCCAACAATCCTACTTCATTCTACCTCCTTACCATCACCAGCTTCCCCACCTCACTCTTCCTCACCAAAGTCTGCCACTACCACCACCTCACTCTTCCTTGTGACAGTACTCCACTACCACAAACTCGATCTTCCACATCACAGTCCCCAACTAATTCCACCAAACTCTTCTTCATCACAGTCCCCCAATAATTCAACCTCTCTATTCCTCATGACAGTCCCCAACAACCCCACTTCATTCTACCTCCTTACCATGACCCCACCTCACTCTTCCTCATCACAGTACTTCACTGCCACCACCTCACTCTTCATCATCACAGTTCCCAATGACCACATCTCACTCTTCTTTGTTACATTCCCCAACTACCCCACCTTACTCTTCCATGCCACACTCCCCCACTAAATCCACCTTACTCTTCTTTGTCAAATTCTCCCATGACTCCATTCCACTCTTCTTTTTCACAGAACGCTCACTATCACTACCTCACTCTTCCTCATCACAGTCCCCCACTAACACTAACTCCACCTCACTCTTCACAGTTACCGTACCTCATTACTAATCCCTTCTTATCTGGACACAAAAAAAGATGAAATACTTGATAAACCCGATGTTGCATAGCTCCCGAACAGATATTGATAACAAATTATATGATATCAGTTATGTTGTCAGATAAAAATACAGAATTAAAGCTGGTGTGGGGTAGAGCATAACATAACCCTCGAAATTCAGTGAAAACACTTTAGTTAAGGTAATGTTAATTCAAATAGGTTCAGTGCAACAAAACCCTTGAAATTAAGTGAATACACTTTAGTTGAAGTGGTGTTAAGGTGTTAATTTAATGCAACAAAACCCCTGAAATGTGCCAGGTGTTGGAAGCTATGCCACCTTAACTTTTAGGGCAGCATTGTGCAGCCCTTAAGCACACTGATGACATCACAAATGACCTCACTTATGATATCAAATTTGACATCACTTATGGTATCATGAGTAACATCACTGGAACAGCAGATCATGCATGCAAGAAAGAGAGATGCAACATTTAAAATGAGTGTTTCTGCATAATGCCAGATCCCTCATGGCACATACCACAGAAATTGCAGACATACTCTCTGTGGATGACTTGGACAACATTTTAGCGGCCACTGAATCCTGGCTTCACGACGCAGCCGGTCCAGCCCTCATGTTAGCCATACCTGATAACTACCAGATATTTAGAGTTGACAGGCCTAATACTAAAGGGGGCATCCTTGCTATTATAGCCAAAACTAAGCTAGCATTAAGGCTAACTACACCTGAAATTAAATCTTGTGAGCTACTATCAGCCAAACTTCCAATCTCAGATACATTAACTATATTCTTAGTATTTAGACTCCTGGTCCAATTGGCACCTTTGAAGAAGACCTCTCCAGCCACCTTACTAATAACATCAAGGACACCTCACAGCTCTATTGCTAGGAGACTTCAACTTGGGCTTTAATGATCCAAAGGATAAACACGCCCACTCTATTGAAACTATCCTGATTGAACATGGCCTCACCCAAAATGTCCTCGCTCCCACACACATAAAAGGGCAAATATTAGACTGGGTAGCCAATTTAAACTGTGCCGTTACTATCTCTAAATTAACTCCTCAACCTTGGACTGACCACCACTTAATCAGTTTCTCGTCTGCCATAGAGCCACAAAAAACAAAAAAACACTGAAATAGTTCCACTGCTCCCCACTAGAAGCAAAAAAGACATCACTGCTGAAAAACGACTTCCACTGCTCCTACCTACTCTCTCCTCAATCACCAATAACACTGACCCAAACACACTAGTAGCAACCTTCAATAATACCATGACGCAGGCCCTTGACATTATCGCGCCAGTCAAACTTCGCAAAAGTAAACAAAAGTCGCATCTTAATACTTGGTTCACACCCCAGCTCAAAGAATTACGACTCCAAAAAAGGAAACTCCAAGCCATCTGGCGACACTTCCCCACCATCGAGAATAAAACTACATTACCAACTTCGACCAACATGTATAAGAAGGAAATAATCCTTATCAAAAGGAATACGCTGAACAATAGAATTTCCAAGGCAAACTCTAACACTAAGGAGCTCTTTACCATCCTTCGTGAGATGGAAAACCCTTCTCCACCTACAGATAATGCCCCAAAAGATAACCAATGGCGCAATAGCATCCAAAATGCTTTATCTAACAAAATAGCCACTTTGCACACTTAAATAGCTGTCAAAAAAGCTTCCTTGCGCTCCGTTGAGATGCACCCTACCCAACCCATGGAAACACCCATCATTGATACACCTTTCAGATTTACCACTATCTCCATACTGGAAACTGAAAAGGTTATACTCTCCCTGAAGCCCCCTAACTGCCACAGTGATAATTGCCCAGCACAAATAATCAAGGACGTGGCTAGAGATTTAGAACCCTTCATCTCCAAGCTAATCAATGCCTCCTTTAAGTCCAACACTGTCCTGATTAGCCTTAAAGAATCGTAGGTACTACCACTGCTTAAGAAACATACTCTAGATCCGGCCATCCCCACTAATTACAGACACATTACCACAGTCGCCTTTCCCGTCAAAATTATTGATAGAGTAGCCTACCTCCAAATTTAAACCTATCTGGAGGCTAACCATCTATTAGGATCACGTCAGTCTGGATTCAGACCACAACATGGGACTGAAACAGCTTTAATTGACCTTAAGACACAAATCGACGAGTTGAAGGACAAAAGTAAAACAGCTATGCTACTCCTACTCGACCTTTCGGCAGCCTTTGACCTGGTGGATCATGCAGTGTTATGCGAACACCTAGCATCAGCTGCACACTTCTCGAGTGATGCTATAGCTTGGATACAATCCTTCCTAGCCAACCGTACGATGAGAGTGTTCTCCCCTTCAGCCTCAGCAGACCCAATCCAAATTACCTGTGGTGTTCCACAAGGTTCATGCGTATCACCGACAATGTACAACATCTTTTCTAAACCACTCTTCGACAAACTTGACAGCTTGGGTATCACATATACTAATTATGCAGATGACACTCAGATCCTCATACCCCTTTGAGGCAACTTCGTCGAAGACACGGTTATGGTAAACAGGATATACCTCCTCATTCAGGCATAGATGGCCTCACATGGTCTCTGCCTGAATGACAACAAAACTGAGATCCTGATTCTGGGTTCTGACTCTAACCTAAAAAAATTAAGCCCGAGCTACGCTGCATACACCATTGACGGCAACGTAATCAAAAGTAGTAACTCAGGTAAAAACACTAGGTTTTTACCTTGATTCCACATTATCTCTAAAAAAACAAGTTAGTTCGATGGCCTCAACTACAGCTTATACCTGTAAACTAATCAGGGCTTGCAGACCCTTTTTATCTAAATCTAGTTGCATTACACTCACTAATGCACTAATAATGTCTAAGTTAGACTATTGCGATGCCTTATACGCAGACGCTAATAAAAACAAAATGCAAATATTTCAAAATAATGCACTGAGAGCGGCCCTGAACATACCTCGCAAAGAGCATATTTCCAACTTCAAAAGAGACCAGCACTGGGTAAAAATTTGCAACAGGATACTACTGAAAACGGCATCCCTCACATACAAATGCCTCAATAATGCTGTGCCTCCCTAACTCTCCGCCAGACTGACTAGACAAATATCCACTCACCACACTAGATCATCCAACCACCCCTGCCTAGAAATACCTAAATTCAGATTCTCCAAAGTAGGTGGAACTAGTTTCCCAATCAAAGCGGCTCTCTCCTGGAATGCACTTCCCGCTGCCTTGAGAGTGGATCAGTCTTACTCGAGCTTTAGACGCAACCTGCTAAACTGGCTGTGAACAAATGACATTTAAGTAACTGCTCACCCACCTGTGCTTATGACCTTGTACTAACCTGCGTGATTCAATGCTTATTTACCTATTTTCCCCATCCTTGTACTTACCTGGTACTGTGTACCCTCTAACCAAACTGTATGTATTGTAAATGTTCATGTTTCATATACTGACCTGTGTGTTGTAACAAAGTCTCAAAAATTCTTGTAACTGCTGCGCCCAGCTACCTGAGGGTTTGGTGTGCATTACCAAACAAACAAACAAACAAACAAACAAACATAAGTGTGCAGTCAGGTGCAAAGCTTAGATAGGGCCACCCAATTACCATCTAATGGCCCTCACGATCTGATTGAAACTGACCGGACCCCCTAGGCCTGGGTGCTGACTAAGAACACTGTATCACGTGCAGCACGTTCCTCATTTTCGCAGCAGCCCCCAGACCTGGGGCCTGCTGCACAGACCACCATATCCCACCATGCACTTGAACTTCTTTGGCAGCCCCCACACCCGTGGGTACCACCCGCATCACTAGTGTGTCCCTTGGTGCACTTGATCTTCTTTGGTGGCCCCCAGGGGAACGCTTGCATGACTGTCACACCCTGCATGATTTTGTTTCTTCTGGAGGCATTCCATTTGTCATGGGGACATCACTGTCATTCACTGCTATGCAGCTGTGGTCATGACCCCTATCTTCTCGTCATGCATCACAAGAGGGTAGGCTACGCAATTATCCTTGCTCTGCCAGGTATCCCGAGCTCCACCAATATACAGCCATGATGCAAAGACGTGGTCACCCAGGGCTTCTGGGGTGGACTTAGTCACTGGCTGGGCTTCACTTACCCTCCCGGCCCACTCCTGGCTTAAATGACCCAGGAGGACTTATTTTCAGGGACCACCCCTTCTAGCCACTTGTACATGCTGCCCCACACATACATCTCTGTCATTATGGTTGGGCCTGCCCTGTCTGGTCCCTGTGTGGGCTGTCAACTCCCCATGGCCTTGTGAGTGCCACAGCTGCTCAGGTAACACAGCTCGGACCCAGTATAGGCCAGGATGCCCAGCAGAGTGATCCCCATTCTTGTATGATTTTCAACCCTAGAAGGGCTCTCGGTGTCACAGCCTTCCAGAGAGCCACTGGCTCCAGCCTCTTCCTCTCGCCACCTTTCATCAACATTTTTTGAAATAGTTTTTAACCATCTCCTTATAGAATGTTCTTTCCCCATACCTGAAGTAGGCTTTTTCTTCTGTTTTCCTTCACATTCTAGCCAGCTGGGATGGATGGTATAGACCAGATATGTTAATCTATATAACACATACACATACATTAAATAGAATTCAATAAAAAAAACTTTGTTAAGGGGACATTATGGTTAAGTTGCCCTACCAAAAACCAGTGCACTTCACTAAAAAAACTTTTCAAACATGCCATTATGGTTCAAAGTAAAACCGAAAAACCCCTGAAATTTGCCAGTTATGGAAGGCTAAGCGACCATAACTGCCCGCACCACTGTCCTCTGCTAACACTAACACCCAGGAGATGAAAGATGGTATCACAAATGTCATTAATAACATCACTGATGACATCACTTATTATGGTAAGCTAAGCAACCATAACTCGCGCCACCACCGTGCACTGCTAAGCCTTACACTCAGGAAATCAAAGATGACATCACAAATGTCATTGATGACATCACTGATGACATCACATGTCTAGCTCCCTCTTTTTTTGTTCACTGACATATCTAAGCCAGGTGGCTTTCTTCACTGTCAGTCTGGAATTAAAAAAGTAAAAAGTACTATATTCGTAGTCCATACCCTTCTCATATGTTCTTACAATACTTTCCTTAGGGTACAGTTACATCATATGATACATATGCATGGGAAAAGAAGGAATCCTGAAACACAAGAATCTTTTCTGTGCATGAGGTTAATTAGTTCGGTTATGAACACTTTCTGGTAATACTGCAGTTTTTTGTTGCTTACTTTACGTTCCCTGTATATGCTTCTATTTGTATGCATTGTGGTCTCTTAATGTTTTGTGTGTAATAGTACAATTATGCATTAAGGCAGATATTTATGTTTCACAGAATGCAAAACTCTGTAATGGAAGCATTTATCAATTTAGTATCCAACATGGGAAGACTTTGAATATTGCACCTCGATAGCGCATGCTGCAGACAATGCCTATGTTTCTTCATGAGTGTGTTCATGTACTGAAAGACCTCAGTAATGCAATGGAACAGAATGTACCGTGATGCAGAACCTGTAAATAAACATACAGCGACGTATAACGTGGTGCATTACATTTCTAAATGATACACATGATTTTAAAAGAAAACTGTAACATTTTAGAATGTGGAAGAGTGCATATGTGCAAAGTATTAACATTTGCTATGGAAAAATAGGATTTTTGGATAAACACAATCCTTTTTCAAGATGGCCACCATCGAAGGAAAGGCGATTGTTCTATTTATAGCCCCTATTTGCTTTCCATGACAGCAAAGAAAAAGCAACAGTATGTACCATGACGCAAAACCTGTAAATAAACGTACAGCGATGTATAACATTGTACTTTACATTTCGAAATAATACACGTGATTTTAAAAGAACATTTGGAAAGTACTTTTGTTTAACAAACAACTGTCAGAGATGAACGGACTAAATGCATTTGCAAATAATTTGTAGCAATGACTCCAAGGGCCAGCAGTGAAAATATTCATGGAGTGACATATGCGGTTAATGTTGTATACGCAAATTATGTGTTTCTGTTGAAGCACTCCATTTCTTTGCACAGGTATTTCCAACACGGCAGCATCACTGTTGATTTACACCACCATAAATGATAATAAGTTGCTTCTTGACGCTAGTTCAGCGTAGGGACAGAGAGGCCCTGGCCTGTCATCCCATAACATTATGATGGACAGGCACCCGGCCACCAGCAGTTTCATCTGGTGTGGAAAGAAGCCGTCACTCGGCATCTGTTTGTTTGTTTGTTTGTTTGTTTGTTTTATTTCTAATGCGCTCCAGACCCGTAGGTAGAAGGAAACCGTGGCACTCACAGTATGGCAAAATATGGCTATACGGAAAACGTAAGACAAAATGTGTGTCAATACCCAACCTTTAGGAAAAATTTCCAAAACAGACACAAATATTGTGGAAAATACTACACAAATGTAAGTGGCCAAACATGACATTTTAAAGAAGTATTAGAGTTCACCATGGGGACATATAATGACACCCTCCAAACGCAGATAAACAGCACTCGCCGTAAGGGTTAAAAAAAAGGACAACTACACAGTGACATGGTAGTTCGATTATGGATGCAGCATGAATGGACAAGTAAGAAAAAATGACATGTCGTAATACTGTAACAAGACCAAAAGAACATTTAAAAGAAAAAGAAATAACGTTCACCAACGGTGACTCTAGTCTTAGCTTGCAAACCCGAACAATGTACACTCTCTGGTATTGGAGGAAAATTACACCTCCGCAAAAATATAATACTTCAGTTACTTTGTCAAAATTAGTGTACAGTCGTCAACATTAAACTTACATCATCTTCACAGCCTCCATTATTTTTGGCAAAGTCACACAGAAAACTGTTTGCATCAAAGAATATTCGTGAACTGATATTTCATGTTCCTTACAAGCGTTTTTTAAACTGTAACCTTATTAGTATTTTTTTTTCACATTTTGATTCCTTGCGTAGCTTTTAAAGTTTCAATTTCGCTCAATGTCAAAAAACAATAGCCCCTTATGAATTCACTTGAATGCGTGGGCCTACTGAGCTTGCAACCAAAAAAGCAAATGAACTGACCTTCACTCAGAAGGGACATACATTCTCACTTTGCAACAGCATATGAAAATCCCCATCAAAGACTCCAGGTGGCCGCCTCAGATTTCAAAACATAGGACGCCAGTCCGACTTCAATATTAATCTGAAAACATTACAATTCAGATGCAGGCATTGCTCGCCGTATATTGAGCACCAACCTGCCCACAACCAACATGCACCCAAGACTGCAGGCCCTCCCCACAACCACCTGAGTGATATACGGTAGAACGGGTGTATCTCTAAGTGTGGTATGCTTCAGTGGTTGTGGCCAGAGGCTACACTCCTAGCTGTATGTCCCTAGATATTACAATGTATGTGTGTGCAGTGGCTTATACCTCCAGTGGCCAAGACTCTACACACTCCCCACAACCATCTGATCGATAAGCAATACTACAACTGTATCCATTGCTGTGACATGCGGTGGTGGTAGTGGCCAGGGCGTACAGTCTTGGAACTATGGCCTTTGGCCTATGGCCATGCATCCAAGACTCTATGCCCTGGCCACAACCACCGCAGCATGTCATACCCATGGCTGTACACCCTGGCCACAAACACCGCAGCATGTCACACCCATGGCGGCGTACAAATTAATAGCACACTCATAGGGAAAAAAGAATTTAATTACAGCATGTACTCAATTTCAATGTTCGCTACCACTACTCGTGTCCTTACAACAGTAACAAGGTTCCTGTGCACTGCATGGACTGAAATGCTACTGTTATTACACCCCTCATTTTCTGTGCGTACAAGGTGGCCATAGAAAATACATCGTGAAGACCGACCCCCAGAACAAATGCATTGATCACCCATGTCTTACTGTCTGAACCTGTCCCAACGCTCTGTGACACAGCAAAAGAGTTTTATAAATATAGCATGTGTACGCTGGTTGTTGCTCCGCTATCGGCGGATCCAAGATGTCGGGCCCAGCCAAACAATTTGACGCAGAACACGTCTCACAGCAGCCAATCGGCAGAGATGTCGTGTGTCCGGGGTCATGACGCGGGCCCATTAGCCAATCGTTATCTTGTCCGCGGGACGAACAGGGAAGTGCGACCGCGGAGTGGACATAGATATCACACATTTTTTGAGACATACTTTTTGGTTGTTTTAAAGAAAAATACTGGACGGATTGTCACCAAATTTACAAAAGCATGCTTTCTGGACCAAGGCCCTGTACCTGCCGCAAATTTCATGAAAATCCGTCCAACGGTTTGACCTGTAGCCGTGCGCAAACTTTTTCCCCCATTCAGTCTATGGCAAAAAAAGACGTTTTGGAACCCCCCCTATAACCCCCCCCGGACCAAACATCACCAAACTTTGCAAAAAAATTCAGAGTGGCCCATATACTTTTTTTTGCAAAGTTTGGTGCAGATTCGTCGAGGGGGAGCAGAGTTATAAGCCGCCACAAAGTGCTCTTCCTATGGAAACAGCAACTTAACCATAACTACACAGCCACTAATCTAATGTGGCCGTGTAATATTGGTCTCTACTCACTGGTGTCTGTGTCTTTATTTCCCTTTGAGAACAACTATGTAGCTACCCCTAACCAGGCACAACATGGGCAACAGTCTACAGGAACAATAATGGAAATAAACCTTGAAAGCACAATGTGCATTAGACAGTTCAAGGAGCTTTTTCTTTTTCTTTCTCCCTTTGCCACTGTAGAAAGTAACCAACAACATCAGCGCTGATCAGACAGATTTCTACATTAACATGGCATATGAGGCTGCTTGTTCCTGTCACTCAGTAGAGATGCAGTGTGTTACAACTAGGCCCACATCAGTCTCTTAGGCAGTATACACGTTCATTACCTTGGGTGGCATTTGTAGGTCTTCCATTTAGGTCCATTTAGGTGACATCTGAGACTTTCATGAACCACTACAAACTGTGTTGCGATACCAAGGCAATCCTTTGATTCAGCATCTGTTTTGCATTAATGACTGAACACAACAGTCAAAAGACATGATGGTTGCACTGCATTATCTTCTCTGAACAATTATGGTTATGCAGTGCGCCTTTATAAACCTTTTCATGACCTCATACATTCAGTACTGGGATGAAGAAGACAAGGCGATAATGCTAAGATTACTTATCAATAAGTCCATCATTTTGATTCCTTCTCTTCATCAAAGTTCTGAGTTCCTCCCTCACTTTGCCTATGCCAAAAGGGGCAATACATTTTTTTTAATGAATGAGGTAGCCTATCTCGATAAGTGCTAAGATAAGGAAAGGAAGAGATCGATGAAAAGGGATATCTGGTAAGTGATGTTTACATTTCAGTGACTGTCCTACTCATTGATATACATCACATTTTCATTTTAATGCATGCCATGTTGCTTTTAATGTATTTCACATTCATTGCAATGGGTGTCATATTCCTTTCAGTGCACGTTACACTAATTCAATCTATGATATTTTAATTTCAATGGGCATCATGTTAAATTGAATGTGTGCCATATTAATTTCAATGCAGTTATCTTAATTTCAGTTCATGCTATATGAATTTCAACCCATGGTATATTCATTTCAGCCCATGTTATGTACATTTCAAGGGGTGTCATATTTATTTCAGCATGTGTTTGTTTCATTTCAATATGCGTTTTTATTCATTTTAATACTTTTAATATTAACAGCAATGCATGCTATATTCATGTCAACCCAAGTTATATCAATTTCCATAGGTGTCATTTTCAGGTTACTTTAATTTCAATCCATGTTACATTTATTTCAACCCACGTTCTATTCATTTCATTGCATGTTCTTTTCATTTTAATGCATGTAATGTTCATTTCAATCCATGTTATATCCCTTTCAATGGGTTTCATATTAAGTTAATTGCATATAACATTCATTTCAATCAATGTTTTATTCATTTCAATGGGTGTCACACTCATTCCTTTAATGTAACAATAATTTCAATCCATGTTATATTCATTTCAGTGCTTGGAATATTCATTTCACCATGTTCTATTGATTTCATCCATGGTATATTCATTTCAACCCATATTATATCCAATTCAATCGGTGTCATATTCATTTCAAAGCATGTAATATTAATTTCAATCCATGTTATATTAATGCAATGCATAATATATCTATTTAAATGCATGTTATATTCATTTCAGTGGGGTGTCATATTTATATCATATATTCATGTCACTGCATGTAACATTAATTTCAATCAATTTTATATTCATTCTAATGGTTGTTATATTCATCTCAATTCATGTTATATCCATTTCAATATGTGTCATATTCATGTCAATGCATATTACATTCACTTCAGTGCATCTTGTATTTATTTTAACACATGCTATATTTATTTTAACACATGCAACACCCATTTCCATGGGTGTCATATCCATTGCAAAGCATGTAACATTAATATTTGCATAGATCACATTAATTTCAGCACTTCTCATATTTCTTCTACTGAGGGGCATATCATTTTAGTGTGGTCAATTTCCATTTTAGTATATTTAAATCAGCATATATGTTGCCTTCAGACCATTCTTTGAGTTTCATTGTATGTCTTATTCATTTGAATGTGCCATATAAATAAAGGTGTAATTTTGACATGGACGGCTTCCCTTAGTCTAACCCAAATTTGTTTAGAAATGTCTTAAAATGAGTGAACCAGACCTAAGAATTTGTATGGTTGCCTTAAAGGACATCTTGTATAGCCCCTTCATGGTCCTTTGGATCCTTATTTGACCACACTATAGACCAAAATAGAATTGGTTTTAGTTGGGCAAGCTACTCAATTCCAGTCTGGCACAACTCCGTTCTAACAGTTGTGTTAAGAGTAGAGGTGTACCGAACTTTGGCTTCGAGTAAGTATTCGGCCGAATTCTGGCCGAAAAAAAGCTATTCGGCTCTTGCCGAATACTTTGACATTCTCATTTGAATACAATGCAACATGAACTTAGAAAGGCAAATATAGACTTCAGTTTGCAAAACTGAATAGAATTAGACCAGAGAAAAATTGCCATCACACGGCTGAAAAATATCTTATTTTGTAATCTGCTCTTTAGGGCATGTTTTGTTACAGATTCTTAGACATAAAAGGTGCTTATCGTTTATACTTAGCCTGCAACAATACAGGAACATCTTTTCTTTTGGCAAATGTTTATATGCAATGTGCATTTTTTTCAGTTGGAAAAAACAAACTGAAAGAAATGTGCGTAGATACTTCAGTTCCTGTCATGTCACTTCCCATTGTGTACGTCATAGTCCCCCCTTTTCTTTTTTTAAGTACTTGAGTCCTGAGATTAACATTATCTGATATTTTATCAGGAAATTATAAGTTGCATATCCTAGTGTATTGAAGAGAAAGAGTGGCAAGGATAAGTGAAAAGTGAGCAGCATTTGCCTGGGTCGGGTGAATAGTTGAGAGATGTAGTTCACACATTTCAGATTTCCTCTTGACTTGTGTCCTGCATGAGCCGACATGAACCATTTTATACATTTCTGTTTGAGCTGCAAAGAAGTTACGAAACTCGACCACCTAGATAGAGAATGCAATGCATCTGATTCACAAAGGCAGTGCTTTTTGCATTTGTGAAACCTCCTACTTTAACTGGCACTGAATATGCAACAATCTTCTGTACATTTGGTCCCTTCATTTTGGTTGAATCTGCTTTATTTCTGGCTTTTATTCTTTAAATAAAAATGCTACATTAATTACAATGAAGAGAAATAAAAGTATAGAATGCATTTAAAATGATGTTTTATTTGTTTTTTTAATAAGTGTGTTTTTTGAAGTTTGGAACATGATATATTAAATAAAGCAACTATTCGGCTTCATATTCGTCTTCGGCCGAATAGTTGACAAACTATTCGGTATTCGGCCGAATACTAAATATGCTATTCGGTACAGCCCTAGTTAAAAGTAACCATTGTTAGACCCATGAGCTTTTTATAAAACATGTTTTTACTTGTAAAGATTTTAATAATGTTATAATTATCCCAGAACACCTTTTCTTTGGAAAACTTAGCATGGTCCCAAAGGACCTATTCAAAATAGGGTTACTTTTAAAAGATTGGGCATGCCAGACCCCTTGTCATTAAAACATAGCCCGAGATAGTCAGAATGATCAACATTTTCTTTTGCTACACGAATCAGATCCAGCTTTATTGGTGGTTGTTTTTTCCTATGACAGACCATGATTTTCATATGTAAGGCTTTCATTATCAAAGCCTTCAAAGTGCAAAGACATGCAAATTCAGAGAAAGCTTTCCATAAGCCTTGCAAAGTGGTAGACAGCAAGAGGGCATCATCTGCAAATAAGAGGATATTTAGCGTTCCTTGTTTGACATGGAGGCATCTGCCTGTAGTGGTAGCAGAGTAGTGCAACATTTTTAATAAATAAAGCAAACAAAAGTAAACAAATAAGGTGCCATTACGCCGTCTTGTCACACTCCTCTATTCACCGCAAATGGGTCTGTCCTTTCCCCTTATTTTCCCCATCTGACAAAAGTGTTGTCGGTTTGGAGCGACAATACAATTTAAAAATTGTGTGTAGTTTCTAAACCCATCCAATGCTTCCCATATTAAAGGCTGTGTTTAAATTAATACAAATAATACACAAAGGAATACATTTCTGAAAAACACACTTTTATATAGTTAATGTCGATCTAAAGGCGTATTCGATTGTTCCAGTGCCTGCATGAAAACCTGCCAGTACATGAAGCACAAACCTCTCTTCAGACCTGTGTTTCAAGAGCTTTTTGTACAGATTCTTTGCATAACAATGTCCCAGTCTATTAAGGAGGGAACGTTGGCTGGATCATTTCCATCCCCCTTCTTAAAAATGAGGGTAATTTCTGCCAGTTGCCAAGACACTGGGCAGGATAATTCTTGATCTTCATTGTATTAAAGAGTTTTCGTCAAAGTAGGAGCCCAAAATACTGCCTCCATCTTGAATAAATCAATATGCACCGCATCTGGCCACTTTCCCACTCTTTTGAGCATTTAAAGCAATTAGGACCTCCTCTACAGTGAACAATAGAGAAGGTTCATCGCTATACACACAATTAACAGGAATATCAGAAGTGTCTCCCTCATCTAAAGGGGCATCATATAATTTTTTGCAGTGTTAAAACCAGATTTGACTACGGATGGCTATCACAAGAAGTTAAGCCTGCATGTGCTCTACCATATGTGATAATTTTTCCAAAATATCTTCTGGTCATGGTCACGAATATCTATCCTAAGATCATCCCATCTCTTCTCAATTTCTGCTTGCGTCTTTACTTCAATAAAAGCCTTATAGTTTGATCTCTGGCATGTGATCTCCTGTATTTCATTAACAGTTTTATATTTAATAGCAGCTGAGGTTTTTTTTTGCCTTTTGACACTTATAGATCAACCAACCCGCTAGTGTTCTATCGGGCAGGGCCCCTAGTTATTTAGATGGACAAGCAACAAAAGGATACTAGTGTTCATAAAAAAAAAACTTTCAGCCTGTTAAAATTATTGTCTCTCAAAAAATCTAGTAAAACTGAACAATCACACTTTGCATGTTAGCCATTAAAACTGAGTGGCAAATAGAGCTCCCTTTAAGACTACAGTGATTTAGAGAGGTTGTTATTAGTAAAGTCTTCAATAGACTTATATTCATCAACTTCATAAATTAACCCAATGGCTAGAGCATTGTGGTCACTCTCTACGCATTCCAAAATGTACATATCTTTAAATATCTGCCAGTGACTAATACTAATCATACAATAAGCTACATGGCTAAACGCGCATGAAGCCCTAAAAGTAGGTTTGGCTAGTACATGTGCCGGTACATGGCATTTTAGGGCTCTGAAGCCACTTTCTGCAAATAAAGTAGCAAATTGTAATGTATGACCATGCCAAGTTATAATAGCGGATGCTACAACCCGTGGGATGCCCCAAAACTAATTTACATCCTCCAATACACTTTAAAGAACCCAAGGATTCAAATTGAACATCACAATCCCTGACAAGCATGATAAAGTGCCCAGTTGTGGTTGCTATTTATAGCCATAGTTTCCAGGCACTCAATGCTGAAACAAATGCCACTGATGTTCTAACACATAAACAGAAGCAACATCCATGATGTCTTCTTGCCCTATCTACCGATTCAATAAAACTGAAAAGAAATGCAATTGCAAGTAAATAAAATGTGGGACAGGGATGTCGAGGAAGTGCAATGGACCATGCAAACAGTTTATTAAGAAGATGGTTTTCTCATTAAACAAATTCAATTTATTTGTATGTATTAGTGTATTCATTTTGATTTGTTTTATTTCCCCAATATGTTACCTAATTCAGATGCATTACTACCTACTTACATATTTTTTAAAAAAACTATTTACATATGTTAAAACAAACAGGTGAACTGCATACTGTGCAAAGCCTTTTAAGAAGACATTTGCAAGGAAATGTGTGATGTTAGCAGCCCATCTACAAGGGAAAGAGAGATCTGCTATATTGCAAATCAAACAGCAACTTGTATACATCAGCAGTAAAAATGACCACCTCCCCGATCAGCTACAGGACTGGGGGATGGCTTTACCATGAGAAAAATAAGTCTTACAAGCTGGACTATAAGAACTTTCACTTGATTCAGCAAATGGTTACATGTTGTTATTTTGTCCTCAGAAGCCAGGCCTTGCAAGGAAAAAAAATGGCTTAAAAATACAAGGGATGTTCTGAAAATAGAAGGCCTGCAGTGGTCTTCCCCTCAAATAATCAGACCTTCCCATCAGCCAGGTCCTACCAGAAGGATGCGGTTCACACTTATTGAAACAGGTTGTCTGGCACTTTGACAGTAATTGAGTATATTTTCATGAGAGTCTGGGCACTGTGTCAACACTTGGGTGGAGCAATTGTGATTTCGAAGAGTCTTCTGACACTGGTCCTGTGAAAAAGAATGTCTCAGGGGGTCATAAATTGACCCAGCTTGAGCCCAAAGAGAATGACACCAATTGTATTTTTACAATGCAGGGAAGGGAATGTCATTTCATACTGTGATTCATCTCAGTAAGTATAAAGAAAGAAATCCAAGTTTTAAATTTGACATACAGAATCACATTTTCATGAATAACTTTTGAAAATGTTACCTTTAAAAATAAATTGTTAAGAATGATAAACTCTTTCAACTGAATGTAAAATGATATTCTGTTAATAGTTGTTAAATTATGCACATTAGATGAATGTAGATATTTTTGGGCATAAACGTTGGATGTTAGTGGTTTATATATTCTACTGTTCTTGACGGCGACACCATTATGTTGAGCTGGGAATACGATTGATGTTTGAAATTATCAGACACTGAGCAACAAATGTCTGTCAAACCCATATGACATCTCTTGCCAAAATCAGACTAGCATCCTTGGATTCACCTAAGAGAGAGAAATCTGATGAACTGATTAGTAACATGATCACATGTCAGGAAAACCTTTCAGAAAACCACAATTCTTTAATGTAGAAATATCCAAGATGACAGCAAAATGGCCTCACATCGAATGGGATGGAAACTGGGTTTAGAAATTAATCCCATTAGACTTCCCTCTTCATGAATGTGCCCGATAAGTATGAAGGGGATGGTTTAGTGTTATGTCACTTTTGTAACATGATCCAATCACATACGCTGACCAATTAGGAAGAAGGTGTTTCTAATCCATAAAAGTACAAACCCATCGAATCTTGGGACACACTTGCTCACTCACTGAGTGGGATGGACAGACTGATAGGAAGAAGGAGATAAAGGAGAATTGACAACAGAAATAAGAATGGAATAGATTGCTTTTCTTTTGACCTATGTTGGATAACAGCAGTGCACCGCAAGGGAGGCCCACTTGGAGTTTAAACCCCAGGCCTTCTTCAGTAAAAAAGACAGCAGATAGGCGCAGTACAGAAGGAGTGAAATCAGGCTGTGGAGGGAAATTGACCCATTGTGCTGACTGATACCCACCTGTTACCTGAAGGAGAGAATGGAGCAGTCCTTAGGATGGTGCCTATTTGTCTCTGAGACAGCCAAAGACATGTACATGTTAGTATAATGTTAAGGGAAAATGTAATGTTTGAATGGAAGTATATTCTAAAAGGGAATAGATTAAATCCCAGCTCCGTTTGTTTGTGAAAGTACTGAGGGGGGATATATATATTGACTGTGCATCCTGGGAAATCAGTTACTATATCAGAATTTTGTAATATTCTAGAATTATAGAATTATAGATTTGATAAAATAGAACCAAATGTCATGTATATTGGGAGATTTCCTGACTCCTTCTGTAAATGTGTAAGCACAGGATGGAAGCCAAAATAATATCTCACCTTGTGCATACCTAGAAAATAATTATGTAACTGCAGTCATTCCCCAATTACACCACCAATCAGAGTACCATTTCCGGTGCTGAACCACTCAAGACTAAGAGAAAAGGGTTATTAACTGCAAAATGTTTTCACCTTTACGTTGCCCAGTGAAAATTTCAAATGTACACATTTACGCATTAATGCAATAGAAACACCATCATAGGGAATCAGTGGTGTTAAATTGAGGTGTCTCAGGTTCATGAAAAGGGCTTTAATACATTAATTAAAAGTGTTAATGTGTCAAGATCACATCTCACCTTTGGATTTAATGATGGAACCTTGGGATGAATGAGGCTCCCAGTCCCCTGGGCAGCTACCGCAACGCAAGGATGGAAACTGGTTCTTAGACCTGCCCAGGAAAAAAACCTAGCATAGGGAAAAAACACTTGGTGTTGTAAATAGTAGAAGTCCACTCTGACGTCTTGACACAACGAGCAGAAGCACCAAATGCGAAACAACAACTTCTATGTTGAAGAGGAAAAGGGCTTCCGTAGAGGATCCGAATAACGTAAGTCGAGGAAGTCTGAAAGTGTAGGAACAGTAGGAGGAATGGGGACGAAGAGCAGAGAGAGAAAAGTGGGTGTGGAAGAGGAGACAAACAGGAACAGCAAGGTAAGCAACCAGCAGGGAAGGGCATGGAAGTAGCAAGTGTATAGCAAACAGCACTGCTTAATTGAAATAGAGGTTGAATCACTTTCAGTCTTTCGGATGCACAACTTCACAATGCTTTGCAACGTAGTCACATGGCGCAACCTTCCATGATGGAATGGGAGGTATCTCCAGTGTCTCCATAGAGACCATGCAGTACACCCGGGCCTGCGGTGGTGCATCCTGACAGCATACCCCTGTCCAGGATTAGTCCAGGCTACTTAAGGTTACCTTGTTGCAGCATGAGTAGCACCACATTTGGACACATTGGAAGGCTCCTGGAATTGGTGTCTCTGTGGCTTCTACAACCACTCTGCTTATGCCAGTGAATACTGGCAATGCCATCCCAACAAAGACAATGAACAATGATGTCACAAAAAGGACTGCTCCAGGAGAAGATCCTCTTTTGGGTTGGAGGGAAAACAATGTAACCCTTGTTTTAAGGGCCTCACACATGGGAATAATTATTCTTATAAAAGAGCTTTAGCTAAGGCTCTGTCTGACATCTCTTTTAAATTGTTTTCAAACATGTGCATTCTATCTGACTGTATGTTTTGAAAGAGCTGTAATGTTTTTCCTAAACCATTTTTTCACTTTTGTATTTTAAATTGTTGTGAGGCTCTGTCGAGCAAAGGGATCAAGCTCCATGAGGATTTAAGGTGTCATATATGTCATGTTCATGACAATTGGCTCATCCCTTGTGATCAGGCAGAGACCACAGACAGTTTTACAAATTCAAAATTGCACCCAGAAGCAAAAGTAGACCGTAATGGTTTAATAATGAATCTGACTGGAGAAGAATTAGAACAGAGACTTGCCAAGGGATCCTATTTACATTTTAACATATGAAAACAAGAACTAGAGAAGGTCTTTGCTTTTGTCAAGCAAGATGCCCCTAAACAGTTGCTTTAGGATTAACTGAATATAATTCAAAAATACAAAAAAGGTAGCAGGCGCCCCTCTCTCGAAAGAACACGGCATGATAACCTTTTCAGTGGTTATTAACCTCTTTGAGAGTACGCAGACATCTGCTTTTTGTTCACTGTACCTGTTCATCAGTGAGGTGAAGCTGTTCAGAGAGGAATTGCCATAGCATTTTGGTGCTGGACTTCCCATGTGGGCGGGACAAAGACTGATATGCAAATGGACATTTCCCATCTGTGAAAGGTACAGTGAGCAAAAAGCGTGTGCTGCAAACTCTCATCTCAGAACAGGTTATCATGCCATGTTCTTTCTGCAGAGGAGCGCCTGCTACCTTTTTTGAAACATTTCAAGGAACTTGGGGTTGGTCACCCAGAGTTACCTGTGGGAAACCAGACGTGGACTCCCTGCTCACTGTGCTCAGAGAGGTACAGCTTCACCTCACTGATGAGGCCCAACAAGGCTGAAACATGTGTATGGGGTTTGTGTTGGTACTCTAGTTCAGAGAGGAATTGCCATAGCATTTCGGGGCTGGACTGCCCATGTGGGCGGGACAAAGACTGATATGCAAATGGATATATTTCACATCTGTGAAAGGTACAGTGAGAAAAAAGCGTGTGCTGCAAACTCTCATTTCAGAACAGGTTATCATGCCATGTTCTTTCTGGAGAGGAGCGCCTGCTATCTTTTTTGAAACATGAATATAATTCAATGTGTACCTCTTCAGACTTCACTGGCACAAAAAAAGCCCTATGACATGACAGCAGGCCTGAGGACTATGTCTCACCTGCTCCCCCTATTACTGCAGTGAAATTGCTAAATTGGAATGTGACTGGGGTACGTAGTAAACAAGGCGATCCTGACTGTCTAAAGTGGCTAAAAAATGATGGCATATTGTGCATGCAAGAGACTTGGCTAATAGACGACTCTCAACTTGTTAAATTGTTCCCTGAGTACTGGGTAACTACATGTGCGACTACTCGGGACGGGTTTGGTAGGCCCCATAAGGGCCTGCCAACTTCAGTCCACAGGTCTCGTAATTGGAATACAGTATATATCTCTTGCTCCTCTAATCAAGCTTTAATGATATCCACTTCCCTTTGTGGTAAGGCTTCCCACAGGCTTCTGATCGGTCATATTTATTTGCATCCTAAGGAGGATTTAAAGAATATCTTAACATCTAACAGGTGGTTAGCGGACCTGCTTACAAACGGTAGCAACTCCAGTATAATTATCATGGCAACTCCAGTGTATTTATCATAGGTGATTTCAATGCTAAATTATGGGGTCCCTCAGAATATGATCCAGATAGGCATTTTGTGGAAGAGCCTTACGGCATCCAAAAGAGAAATCAGTTTTTGCCTGTTGAGGACATACGTGGGTCCATACTCAATTCTTTTTTGCATTGTGCCTCTCTCGTCGAGGTGAATGGGAGGTGCACAGTTGACGATCCTCTGAAAACCACCTGTAGTTCAGGCGATAGCGCATCTCTGATTGACTATTGGAGTGTTACTCCTTTCAGAGGGTGATAGACGTCAAGGTTCATGAACATCCTGAAAGTGACCACAACCCTTTAATTCTTCTTTGGAATATGGTCCCAAAAAAAAAACTCCTATCCAATCTCTTTTGAGAATTCTGAAGAATAATTTGCAATACCTTCTGTGATGAATCTGTTTTAGGACAAACTAGAAAGTATGCTAGACGCTTTGGAGACCGAAAGGCTGAACTTTTCTGGACAGGCCTTCTCAGAGGATCTGGGTGTTATTATGACAGCTTACGAGGGACTATTTGCCACTTCTGCGAAATTTTGCATGCTTTCCAGCACTCACTTTCCTGGCCATCACCTTGGTGTGCAGGAGATGCCTCCTGGTTCGACGGTGAATGCGGCAGAGCTAAATTTAATGTGTGCTCCGTCACTATGAATACATCTAAAACAGCAGGGTTTTTGTATATCCTCAAGCATGACTATAAAAAACTCATGTAGGCAAAGAAAAACACCTTTATCGAGCCTCAATAGGAGTGGCTGAAAGACTGAATTAGTGAAAAAAATGTCAATGGATTTTGGAGCATAGTGGTCAGCAGTTTTCTTGACAGCTCACAGGATGTTGTTTGCCCAATATTGCCCTCTGAATGGGTGTCACATTACAGAGCTATTCTATATGATTCTGACAGACTATTTACTCTGCCTTCTTGGAAATGTTGCTGCAACAACCCTAGGTTTATCTTCTCAAAGCAGGAGGTCCTCCATGCCATTAATTCCTCCAAGTCAGGTAAGGCCTCGGGCCGGATGGCATTAGGCCACAAATGTTCAAGTGTTCCCGGGATGGTGGGTCCCAGTTTTGTGGAAGTTGTTTAGGGGTATTGCCTCTTCTTTGACTCTCCCGATTACTTGGGATTTGAGTTGCATTAAACCAATCTTCAAGAAGGGCTCTCATGCATATCCCCATTGTTACCATCCAATATTATTGGACAATTCATCTAAAATATTTGCCAGTTGTCTGGCAGTTGGGCTTGAGCTGTGGGTGAGGGAAAATAATATATTACCACAGTTCCAAACAGGCTTTAGAAAAGGCTTTACGACAGTTGACCATGTGTTGTCCTCACAACTATAATCGACAAATACGTGCAATATGCTGGCTTTTTAGATTTAACAAAGGCCTTCGACTCACTGGATCACTCGCTTGTGTGGAGCAAACTCCATAAACTAGGTGTGCTGTTTTCTCTTCTACAGATAATCATCTGTCTATATTCTAATACAAGGGCTTCATTTATCGGCCACTCTAGTCTTGAGGTATCCAGGGATTTTGCCACTAACAAAGGAGTTTTCCAGGGCTGTCTGTTGGCCCTGCTGCATTTTATAATTTTTCTTTCAGATTTATGCTAGGCTCATTACAGATAGGGCTTATTCTGCAAAAGGGTATTGAGCATAGTCAGAGATATGCAGTGGTTATTTTGAAGCCAATAGCCTAAGCTTGAATTTAAGTCAAACAAAAATAGTGTTCTTTGGTACCAGTAAAAAGAAATCTACCTGGTCTATAAACAATTTTAATGTTAATGGTAATGTTAATGTAGCTGATTTTAATGGTTCATAGTGACGTTTTTTATAGAAAAGCGGAAACATCAACGGTTGGCTCAGATGGGAATTTCTGGTCAAGTTTTTGGCCTGGTTCTCATCGTTTCTGGCCGATAGAACTTAGACTCTTCTCCTTTCGCCCTTCTCTTTGGATTCCTGCCACCTTAGCTGTAGGATTCTGCAAGGCTCTGCTTTGTCTCTCATTCTTTTTAACATTTACATCTGGCCACTGGTGTGTCTCATCCGCTCCTTCGGCATCAGGTGCTATTCTTATGTCAACGACACTCAGATCCTGATCCATTTAGATCTTGATCAGGCTGAGATGTTGTTGTGCCTTCATCAGTGCCTGACTGCCGTGGGAGAGTGGATGAACCTCAATTGGCTGAAATTGAATGGAGACAAGACGGAGGTGGTGGTGGCAGGTTCCCCCCCCAATCGCTCACTTTGGATGTCTCTTGCTCCCCTTCCCGTTCCTGCGGTTAAGATGAAAAATCTAGGGGTGGTTTTGTCTGCCTCTCTGTCTATGGATATGCAAGTTTCAGTAGTTTGTCAAACTGGCCACTTCCATCTTAAAATATTGAAAAAGGTGCTTCTCATGCTACCGGCTTCTCTTCGCCCGCCTATGGTTGCGGCCATCGTGCTGAGCTGATTGGACTATTGTAATTCCCTCTACTTGGGTCTGTCTAAGGGGATAGTCCAACAGCTTCAACGCTTGCAAAATCTTGCAGCTAAGATCGCTACAGAGTCACCCTATCGAGCACATATTTCACCAGTTTTACGCTATTTGCACTGGCTTCTGGTGGCCTAGCGGATTAGGTTCAAGGCGTTCTGCATTGTCCATTGGGCACTGCATGATCAAGGGGTAGAATATCTCTGGACTAAATTTACTTGCTACCTTCCAAAGCGTTCGCTGTGATCAAATTCAGCAGGCCTGCTCTGTGTTCCTCCTTTCCACCATTCCCGAATAGGTGGTTGGGCCTTTTTTCGGTGGCTGCGGCACAACTATGGAACGATCTTCTGTTGGCATTAAAAAAATTGCCTAAACACCTGGTCTTCAGAAAATCTCTGAAAACATATCTGTTTTAGATGACTGATGCTGTTGGGCCCGTGGTTCACTTTCCTCCCTCTTAAGCGCCATGATGCCCCTGGGCGACCGCGCGCTATATAAGTTTCAATAACATAACATATCAGATGGGAAGATGGACCTTAGTGCGACGTCCTTCCCTGCAAACCCAAATAAAGGCATTCAAATGAAAGTTGTCTGTTAGTAAATAGCAAGAAAACAAAGTGGGGACGAGGACAACAAAGTTGACCACCCCTCATGAGCCTTTGGGATTGGGAAAAAAAATTCTCCTTCGAAATTTAACTGTTCCGGATCTCAGTGTAGAGGAGTGAGCACCCTCTAAAAGGCTGACCTCCAGCAGCAATCTTACCGGGCTGGCCCCTAGAAGGACTATCGAAGGCAAAAGGATCGAACGAGGAAAGGCCTGATGACAGTGAGATTGTGAACTTAATTAACCTTTCTACATACTCGTTCTCAGAGGAGGAGTACCTAGATAAGCAACATAGAGCAGTGATTGATTCACCTCATATGACAGCACAGTCTGTCTGACAATTTGTCTGGTGGTGAACCCATGGATAGCGATGAAGACCCTGAAGACCAGTCAGACGAAGCGATGTAATCAATCGTCCAATGGCTGCTCGAATACAGACACGGGCTAACCGTGGAAGGAAAGGGGAGACTTTAGAATTGGAAAATTGTAGCCCCTTCTACCCGATTAAGAAACAACACATACAACCCTGTGAATCCATTAACCCGACCACAAACATTAAAACATTAGATGAAAGAATGATGGCCTTGGTTAATAAATAACCACCTCATAAGGGCGTTAAGAGAGAATCTTCTGATCAAATGGACTACAGAAAAAGGAAATGCAGCGGTAAAGCCGAACCTACTGGAGTTCACAAAAGCGGGGAGACACATAGGTTACTTCTTCAGAGAGTGTTATATATTAACGACAAGCTCATTTTAAATCAGACTAACATGCTAAGACTGCTTCATTGCATCCCCTCACTCAAGAGTGTACAGACTGGTGATTTGTACCTCATTGAGTTTCCAGAGGAAGAATGTTCAGACAAGGTTGTTATCTACCTGTCATCCAATAAAATAAAAAACCTCTTCTTGAAGGAAGCGGCGAGACTGCTCCCAATAGACTTTCTCTCTCACTCTCTCACTGCATGACCCAAAAGAAAACCGCTCAGGAACTTGCAACACCTGCGAAAAGACTCAGGCCGACTATGTATAAAGAGGCCATCCTGACACAATCCAGCATACCCAGAAAGGGGAACCACAGAACAATTGAAGAACAACCCGTTAAAAACTATTCGTCAGAAGTCAGGAGAAATCTTGGGTTAACATCACAGTGGACGGATACAGATCATTGTAAGGGCAAAGGAGTGCCATGGAGTTAAGAGCCCAGGCCTCACAAGGAGAAGACTGGAGCTGGCTTGCAGGGGCTCTAGCAAATAAAACCTCAAGGTCATGACGCCCAGAGAAGTCTGTTGCACCTGAAAAACTGCCTTAAACTGGTATTCGGATGCTAGAATACCAGAGGATTTTTGCACTTGTTCGGAATGGGCGACTTGGACTTTGCACAATTTGACTTGGTTTTCTTCAGGAGACCTGGCTGCTTGAGCCCCCAGTGTTGGAGGGATACCTGAATACGGCAATTAAAGGTCCTAAGGCCGACCAATGGCCCGGCTTCTCACTGCAATTAAACACATGGGGGGACTGAAAGTTATATAGATCACTTATCTGATGCCGCTTATTCAGGCTTTGACCCTACAACTGCATCACCTAAATGCCCAGCCACCAAGAATCATGATGCTGCTGAATCATTATTGGAACTTTGTATTACCCTTTGATCAGGCTCTGTTCTGGCTAACCTCTTTCCTCTCTGATCAACCCTCCAAAGTCCAACTTGGGTCCTTCCTATTATCTATTTCCTTCTCTAAGCGTAGTGTTCCCCAGGGGTCTAAACTCTCATCCTGGCTTTTCAATCAATACCTGGCAACACTCGCCCACTGCATTGCTATTTTCTGCCCCAATTTCCAGTGCTATGCTGACAACACTCAACACATTTTCAGCCTGCCCTGGGGCACCTCCTCTCCTCTCCTCTCCTCTCTGACTGCCTAACTGCCATTTAAGATTGGTGTGTCACCAATGATCTTTGCCTGACTGCCAGCAAGACAGAGATCCTCCTCATCGGCACACCTCCACCCTCCTTTCCCCTCACTCTCTGGCCCTCCTCCTACCCCCACCTGCGAGGCTAAGAACCTCTGGGTCATCTTTGACTCTACACTTTTCTTCTCCGCCCACATCTCTGATGTCTCTAAAAAGTCAAACTTCCTACTGCACCTCCTCAGAGGCACTCTGCCTTTCCTCTCTTTCCCCCAGAATCTCATTGTCTCCCAAGCTCTGATTCTCTCTAAATTGGACTATTGTAGCAGCCTCTTTCTAAATCTACCTGCCTCTACTCTAGGCCCTCTACAATTAATCCAGTGCAGGACTGCAAATCTTGTCCTTGGCCTCAATCCCTGGGATCGCATCTCTCCAGCCCTGAAATCTCTCCATTGGCTCCCAGTGGATGCAAGGATTAAATTCAAAACCCTTTGCACTGTCCGCAAGGCTTTCTGGGGACTGGATACAAAATACATTCAGCTATACTCCGCAAATACCTCCCCTCTCGAGTTCTTCGCTCCTCTACCTCCAACTTCCTCAGGGTCACATGTTTCTCAAAGAAACAAGCTGGTGGTAGATATCTGTCTTCGGGTCGGCCTCCCTCTGGAACAGTCTCCCTGCCACTCTTAAACTTGAGGAGAACTATCTCTGGTTCCGGAAGCACCTCAAGACATTGCTCTTTGCTTCTCTCTTTGTGCCCCCTCTCCCTTGCTGGTCTGTTCTCCCCCGGCACCGTGCACCTGGCATACCCTCTGAATTCTGGGCCCAGGTACCTGCTCACGCTGCCACCCTCCCGCACTGCCTCTGGACCATCACTTGCACTGGGGTCTGTATCTGTACCCATACAGCCCCCTCTCTGTCTGCTGCCTTCAACCCAGCACTTGAAACTTGCTGGCTGCACTACCACAGTGTGTTGCCTTTATTATTTATTTATGTATTTATGATTATTTATCTACTTTTCTCATTTGATCCACACGTTCCACTTCTTCCCCCTCCCATGCACTTTTCCCCTCTCCCTCGCCCATGCACTTGCGTGTTCTCAATGTCAGTGGGCCTAGTAAGATCGTTGTTTTGTTCTCCCCTGTTCCCCTCCCTTGTCTTGTTGTGCTCTGAAACACTTGTGTATTAGCACAATATAAATAAAATATCAATCAATCAATCAACCCTCAGCAGCCTCCTTTGACGTTTGATCCACGACGCCTTGAGTAGATGGCCCAACCCAGCCTTCATTGTGTGTGCTGACCTCAACTTGCAGTGCTTCGAAGACATGGAACCATCTCTGGTTCCAGAAGCACCTCAAGAACTTCCTCTTTGCCTCTGCCTTTGCCCCCTCTCGCCTGCTGATCTGTTCTCTCCCGGCACCGTGCATCTGGCCTACCCTCTGAATTCTGGTCCCGGGTACCTGCTCACCCTGTCACCCTCCTACAGTTTGTTGCCTTTATTATTTATTTATTATTATGTATCTGCTTTTCTCATTTGATCCGCACTTTCCACTTCTTCCCCCCTCTCATGCACTTTTCCCCTCTCCCTCTCCCATGCACTTGCGCGTTTTCAATGTCACTGGCCCTAGTAAGATCATTGTTTTGTTCTCCCCTGTTCCCCTCCCTTGCTTTGTCGTGCTCTGAAACACTTGTGTATGAGCACAATATAAATAAAATATCAATCAATCAATCAATCAATCAATCAACCCTTAGCAGCATCCTTTGACAACCAAGTATTGGGTTTGATCGACAATGCCTTGGGGTAGATGGCCCAACCCAGCCTTCATTGTGTGTGGTGACCTCAACTTGCAGTGCTTCGAAGACACGGGAGACTTAATTAATGACCTTATGCTGTCTGCCACACCTGCGAGGGGCTTGCGATGGAGAGAAGAACTAGCCGCGCGAAACATTAGAATGGTTAATGTTCACCTCCAAGTCAATATTCCTCCCCACACATCATGGAAGAGGGGGACTGATGTGAAGATCTTGGACTATTTCTTCGCTTCAGACTTACTAATCAAAGTGACCATAAACATAAAACCTTAAGGATAACCTCAAATAAATGGTCTGGGGTCAAGCTTGAACAAATGTGTCAGAATATGAGAATAAATGCAGGGCATTCCAGGCTCAAAATATACCCAGAGAACATAATCAAAATGACAGACGCCTTAAAGTGGGTTTTGTTTAGTAGACGGAGCCACCCATTAGGCTTGACCTTAGACTACACAGCTCTATTAACGGCATATGCAGAGAAAAGACCGAGGGGCTTGAAGTCATCTTTCAAGAAACGACACTGCTTTGATATAAAAGTAGCCTCTAGGAAATCAATACTTCACAAACAAGTGAGGCAGCTCATGAAAAGTGGCTCGGTCATGACAGCTAAAACCACCAAAAAACTGAAACAACATTTTAAGAATTGGCTCGCCACTCATAAACATCTAATGTTCCAAAGAGACGCTAAAAAGATGCTGAAGCTGATCACCTCAAAAAATACAGCTGAAGTATGGAAATGATTTAATGGCATGAACAACTCTCAGCTCTCTCTATTATCTATGATGTTTGGGAGGCCCATTTCAAGTGCTTGTGCGTGCAACTCCGAACTGAGAAGCAGTAGCAACAAATAGACTTTCAGACACACACAAGGGCTATTTAATGTAGACAAAGATGAAGTCCTGTCCTTGATCAGCTCATCGAGTAGCTCTAGAGCTGCCGGACCAGACAGCATATGCAATGTTGAAGTGTAATCTGGACGACTGGGCCTCATTTATGGTGGAGCTATTCAATAAAATTAAAACAACTAAGAAAATTCCACACTCATGTAGACATTCAATCACAGTGCCGATTTTAAAAAAAAGGGGGATAGGTCAGACCGGGCTAACTACAGGCCTATAGCCCTACTCGATGTGATTGGAAAACTCTTTGCAGTAGTCATTCTTAAAAGTCTAACGAAATGGGGCAAGCAATCAAATCACTGTGACACTTGGCAAGCAGGATTCGTAAAAAGGAATTGGCACAGCTTTAAACCTTTTCTTAATCAACTTTCTAAAGATAAGGGCAAAGGACAAAACATCTAGCAAAATATACCTGGCTTTTATTGATCTCACCCAGGCTTTTGACCCCTTTGGCAAAAGCATTTTGTGGTCAAAGTTGAGGCTCTGGGATTGCCCAAAGGACATTTGTTTTACTGATAAAGGCCTTACATACTGGATCATCTCTATTGGTCAGTTTGGATAGCTTGAGAAATGTATCCAAGCCAATTTGAACGGAGAACAGGCTTAAGCAGGGATGTCCCCTAGCCTAGCCCTAGTATTCAACCTGCTTATCTCTGACATTAACACTGCCTTCACAAATACCAGATGTTTTCCACCAAGTCTGTCAGTCGAACCACTAAGCAGATTGCTATACGCCGACAACCTGGTCATGATGGATCAAAGCTCTCTTTGACATTAGCGTTACTATCCTTCTCAAAAACAGTATTTGACATTTTTGAGGGCTGCAAAGTCTAATTTGGATTTTAATGGAGAACTTACGAATGCCAGGCTGAGGGAATTGTGCTGCAAGGAAGTCGGGAGTCTGTCCTCTCCCAGGAAATGACCAAGGCAGTCATTTAAAACCCAACATAACTGTAACTACCTCTGGCCTGGCTAGCTCTGATACTACTGTTTCCTATATAGTTTATTCCTTGTACTTTCATTTTCTAAAGCATTTTCTTGTTTTTCTTAAGACAATTTTTCTTTCTCTTTTCGATTTCTCTTCTCAACCTCTTAAGTAATGAATAATTGTGATGGCAGAAAGTTTTGACTGTTAAACCATGTGCCTAGTAAAACAAAAAATACAAAAAAATACAGATCTTTTGGGCTGAGCTTTTGAGCTGGACCAATTTCCTAATAGGTGTCGCCTTAAATATGGATGTTATGACGGTTGTGCTGAGGATACCTCTGAGAGATTAAGAGGCATATAGGTTCCTTAGGATTTGGGAGGCGCTCATAAGAGCAGGCAGGTTGGCTGGTAGGATTTGGGCACCCTCATGGAGCACTGGAGTGGAGGTTTAGGGATTTCTCTTGACCCGGGGGATGAAGATTTGCCCCAGTTAAGTGGAAGAGAAACGGTGAACTGAAGCTTAATGGAGGTCTGAGTGGGAATTTTGTAAGGGGACATACATGGGTTGTGAGCATTTTGGGTTGCAATTGGTGGAACCAGGTAAAGCCTATGAGAATGTTATGAGGTCTCTCAGACCAGAAACCCCAGTGGGACTATGCTGTTAGGGATTTCATTTATTTGTATTTATTTCTTGTTTTAGCTTTTCCTTTTCCTTTTGGCTTATATTTCCTGCTGTTTTTATTGTATAGGACGGGATTGGCAGCATTATAGTAGATGGTTAGCGTTGACCGTCCAAATTGTGGTTATGTTTGTTGTACTATGATTTACTTAAAATTGCAGAAAATATACATTTAAAAAAACATACATCTACTGCTATAAGCACAAACTCAAAGCATGCTGGTTTTGGAACCTGTTTCAAGTCACATTGGCATCCCTGGGACAGGACTTGCCCCCTACTCCACAGTAGCCAAAGTTCCTATATTGTACTGCTGGGAAGCCAGGCATCCACAAAGAAGCTGTTCCACCACTTGCAAAAAAACCTGGAGCATACCATTCTTTTTCATCTGTGTTAACATCCCCACATTTGATGCGTCATGCAGCATTCATGCCTTGGGAACCACTAGATGACCGTTACAGGATTTCCAGAGCTTGCTGCTATGAAGGGGACAGCATGCAATTTCGTGTAAATCTTTTAGGTGGTTTATCAAGTATGGTTGTAATTAGCAGGCAGTTGTTTGCTAATCCTTGTGCTGGACATATCAATAGAGAAGCAAAGTGTAATACTGTACATCATGTAAGGGTTGCATTGGATGAGTTCAACAGTATTAGGTCATATTTTGTAAGATGAGATGTGCACAAATGCTGAGTTTTTACTTTAACTAATATCACAGTACTTGCATGCAGTATTGCTACAAGGAGTTATCCTAGCATTATATTATTAGAGATGTATACTGCTATGGAGCTACAGCAAACAGACTGCAAGCAGACCAAGGAGCCCAGAGCTTTATTTTAGTATGAAATTAAGTGATGTTTGTCCTCATGTTTTTGTTTTAGTACTATGTATACATGAGTTTTATTTTCATGACAATACAAAATAAATGGCTTTTTATAATCTGACAGTCCAAGACCAGGAGATAGTCTTAAAGTGAGTTTTTTCATTGCATTTATTTCTGCCTCATCTACCAAAATTAGACATGTGCGTGTGTTAAAACGGGCCATTTCCAGTGATAGTTTCAATATGGCTATAGAGCCTAGTATGCATTAGACAAAAAAAGTAGCTATAAAAGGATCACTTTTGTCTAATGGTTGGTGGTCTTGGTAACTTTAAGTTTGTGTTAACCCTTGAATCCGTACGTTTTCTACTGGCTGCTGATATATCATGTCCTAAGCAATGCATTATTTATATATGTATAATTTTCTGTTTTGATCCTTTGTATCTGTTTTTTTCGAGGTCAGTTAAAAAGAAAATGTGTCCTACGTAAGTACGATCTGCTGCTACCAGTATGTTGTTTATTTATCACACTTGTGTTGAATAACTAAAACATATAATATCATCTAGATCTTTTTTCAGGGCTTATCATGAGAGGGTTGTACTTTCAATGTACCCCTTTAGTAAACAGCTCCATGTTAATCAATGCCTCGGAATGGGTAAACACAAAAAGGTAGAAACGATCCACACAAATGGGCCTGAAAGGAAAGCAAAATACTATTCAATTAAAGTGAAATGTCTATCTTTGGTCGGTATACATGAAGGTATGTTCACTGGGTTAGGGGAAGCAGGGAATGATGGTAAATCTACTGAATTGACTACCCTTAAATATTTCACAGATCTATACATCTGTCAGCTAGGTTTCTTAATAGGCAGGATTGGGATATTGCATGTGCTTATGTAAGGTACAATGTCTCCTTGTTATAACAATGAACCTATCACTTGTGAAATTCCTTCCTCTGTTTCAGATTTCAATGGGTGTAGGTGATTCATTGGTAGTGGCTTTGTGGTGTCTGCTGAAAATGTATAAGTTCCACATTACATATCAGACCCACTTCATTTGCATGTGGTGGCCATAACCGTTGGGGTACGTTCTATACCAATTGCTCTAAATCTTCCTGTTTCTCCTCCCAACTTTGCTGCTCCTGCTCCTTTTTCATTAGTAACATAGGAATCACCTCATGCTCATGTTCACTGCAGTTATCTAAGAAAACAGCTTCTGAAGTACAATAAATGCTACACTGCATCTTACAAAACAGATAACACCCTGCACAAATACCACTGATAATTTGCTTACCCAGAGCACATGCTTGAGATGCATTTTATCAATATTGACAGAGGTTTGCCAACTGTGTGAATTGGTAGGTTATTGGAATTCCCTACAGCACTCATGATTTCAAAGGCAAGTTAAGCATTCATAATTTCTTACTTTTGATTTTGGACCGATTCATCCTAGTGCCAAACAAACAAAGCACACTTTTTGCATTTATTTCAGAGTTTATGAACGGTCCCTTCTGATCAACAGGTATTAAGCTTTGAATTATGAAGTTTGTTTTCTCTTGGATCTCCTAACCACTAATGTGTGGCTTGTTCTGTCTGTCAAAAGTAGTGTTCTTATTTGGAAAAGGGGGAAACATAATTGACTGTAGCTTCTCTGCTAGCCCGAAGTTTGGGCTGATTCTAGCACTCATACTTCCTGTAGCCCTCCCGTTTGCAATCATGCCATTCTGTGTTGTTTACCACAATCCCAAGTCTATTATCTTGTGACTTGGGGGTACCACCACATGACCTTTTGAATTTCCCCTGGGTCATCGAGTTCCTCTTGCAGCTACTGGCTTCCACCTACTGTAATTTCAAAACATGCCCACACCCTCCCTTGCAGCTTCAAATTCTGTAATTGGAGAGAAATCAACTTGAATTTGCAAGTTTCTTTCCTTTGTTCCTGAAATATATATTCTATGAATGCTTGGTACATTTCAAACCATCTAGATTATCAGCAGGAGTTTCATCCTTTTTCTGTTTACACTTACTAATCTTGCCCTAATCTGTTTTTTGGGGGCACATAATGGCAATGTTCTGCTTCAATGCAGCTCGTGCTTGGAACTACTCTGCACCATGTCCAATGTCCTCCTTACAAAAACACTTTCTTGAGTCAAATACTGGTGCTCTTCGGAGGGTATAATCACACTCATCAATGGATTAATATCAATCCATGATGACTTATAACACTAAATCACTGTTCACAACTCTTCAGCAAACTTCTCTGTTTTCTTTCCTACAAACATTCTCCACAAAGTCTTCAAAACCCCAGGTTTAGAAGGCAACTTAAACATGATTAGGCAACTAGCCCTGTACGTGTCAATCAGGCATGATCTAGCTTTGGAGACAATTGACAATGTTTTGGGGGAAAGATCAGCTTCATATTTGATGCACCTTATCATGTTGAAGTAAATGCTTAATTTCACCATGACCAATAAGGTGTTTTTATTTGATAACTTTTACAGACAGACTAGGGGGGTTGCAATGGGGGCCAATTATGACCACCTCTACCCAATCTGTTCATGGGCTTCTATGAAGATAAATATGTACGCAATGACAATGACCATACAGGACAAATACAACTATGTGTCAGATATATTGATAATGTTTTCATGGTATGGCCGCACAATGAAGAGGTATTACGTGAATGTGTACAATATCTGAATTACAATATATTTGGAATTTTGTCCACATGCACCAACAATTTCAACTAAATGTATTTCGTAGATGCACAATTGTTTGTGATTCAGCAAAGAATAATGACAAGAACATTTAGAAAAGCTACTGAAGTTAAATCAATTTTATCTGCCGCCAGCTGTCAAAAATAGCGTTATTAAGAACATCCCAATGGGAGAATTTATTAGACCAAGAAGAAATTGCACCACCATCCATGATTACCAGATGTAAAGTGAGATCTCCAAATGCTTTGTGCAGTCAGGATACAGAGTGGATATCATGGACAAAGCCAGAAGTAGAGGATTGAGTTTGCAAAGGAAAGATCTATTGAAACCAAAGACAAAGAGGACAGAAATGAACCAGATTGTGAGAATGATTACGCAATATTCTACAGAGAGTCATCTTGTGTATAAAATGTTAAAAATACATTGGTCAATACTAACATTGGATGAAGACTTAAGGATGTATATCCAAGAAGGTCGCCAAATTTTATATATGAGGGTCACAACCCTAAAAACATCACTGAGCCCATCATATATGATATCCCCTAATGTACAGAGAACCGGGCACATCAGAGATTTAAAGGTATTTTTCAAGTATGGCATGTGCAGTATGTGCAGGATGTGCAAGTATGCACAAAAAGCTAAAATGTCACATCAACATTAGGGAACCCTGTGTAATTAGGGACTTCATTAACTCCAAATCCAATTCATAATGTATGGGCTGATTTGTATATGTAGACTCACATACATAGGGAGCACTATATGTGAACTCAGGGTAAGGCTAAGAGAACATCTAAGTAATCTGGGGCATGATGATGCGAGATTTCAATTTTCTATACATTGGTTGAGAAACCACCAAATGAGGAACAAAGATGTCCTACAGTTTGTGGGACGTAAACATGTACAATGTGGAGTCAGAATAGTAGACAGAGAAAAGAACCGCCGACAAGCAGAGCCTCTAATGACCTTTACATTTTGTACTATTGATCATGGGTTGAACACAGAGCATGATTTTTCTATGATAAATGACTCATGTGTAATTGAAAATTACAGATTGTATACTTACAGAGTTTTATGAGCCCTAACCATCATGAATGATGAAGTACTAATTTGTAGTTTGGGAATTGCAGTGTTTTTACATGCAGGGTGTGAAGCTCACTATTGATCCAATGGATCAACATAAATTACGCAACAGAGCATTTTTAATATTATAGGAATTAACAGGGTAATCTGTGAAACATTGCTAAATCAGCTCCATATCTTAACATTCAGCGCACCAAAACATTAGATGAGATTAAATAATACTATGTATACGAGGATTGGACATTTGTCTGTACTGTGCGGTATCCCGCCCTTTAAAAAGAATGGGAGACGCAAATAAGAACCAACCCAGACATCATCTGAACAAAGCATAAGAGTGTGCCAGCAACGCCTCACACATACACAGTGGTGTAAGTTTGGCCCCGAGCAATGGGTGGCAATACACACAAATGAACAACCAGGTATGTGCTACTTCCAAACATTTTTGGGGAGCAGAATCTGGAATTAGGCCCTCAGAGACCAGATAACAATTATTTTGATATACAAATTGTGGTTTCCAACAAATGTATTTTACACAATTACAATAGCCCTGAGGAAGACCTGCAAGAGGTCGAAACATGTGTCAGCTATCTGTAACTAACTCATATTGTTTGTTTGTTTGTTTTATTTCTATAGCACACCTGACCGTGAGGTATCTGGGCGCATTTGGACACAGGTAGAATTGTTACAGACATAAGCAGAATAGTCAATTTACAGTTACATTTGTAGGAGCCCATTGGGTGTGAATACAGTTGATACAAACATGGGCATGTAATAGGAAAGCAGTTACACTTGTTCAGGAAATGTAAGGTAAAAACTCATAATTTCGGTTAGTTCTTGCTGGTTAGCCAAGAAATGGCGTTTCTTCTTAAGTTAGTGAATAGCTGGGTCATCTTGATGGCATGTGGAAGGGTATTCCACAGTTGGGCCGCCATGACAGAGAAGCTGCTCCCTCCTGATTTTTTTTATTTGAATCTCGGGACCAGCATGCAAGACGTGTTAGCCGATCTGGTGACCTGTGTGGAGGATCTGATAGTGTATTTTTCAGTTAGGTAGGGTGGAGCTGTATGGTTCAAGGATTTAAAAGTAAGACACAAGGTTTTCAGTTTGATCTTTTGCTTTATGGAGAGCCATTTGTGTTGTCTTCTTATTGCAGAGATGTGCTCTCTCTCCATGGAATATTTAATACGGCTCTAAGTGCACTATTCTGCAGTATTTGCAGTTTGTTGAGCGTAAATTTGCTAGCACCTAGACAAAGTCTGTTACAATAGTCCAGTTTGGACAATATGAGGGCTCTGGCTAGAATGAGGCAGCTTTCTGTTGAAAGCAGTGGTCTGCACACCCTTATTAGTTTAGCTGTATAGGTGTTGGCTGAGGCAGTCATGTAAACTTGTTTGTGTAAATTAGTTGTAGCGTCCAGGTAAAAACCCTTTGTTTTTACTTCTTTGGCCACTAGGATGTTGTTCCCATCCATTTTGAAGGAAGCATAATTTGGGCTAATCTTGTTTAGGCTGGCAGGAGAGCCTACCAGCAGAAGTTCCATTTTGTCATCATTCAGGCAGAGGCCATGGGTGGCCATCCATGCCTGAATGATTAGATACATTTTGTTCACAAGCCGTCCATCAGTGTCATAAACGCCTGATAAAGGGAGTAGGATCTGGGTGTCATCTGCATAATTCATGTAGGTGACACCCAGATGCTCCAGTACATCAAAAAGTGGCTTTGTGAAGATATTATACAGGGAGGGGGACACACACAAACCCTGAGGTGCTCCACAAGTGATAGGTATAGGGTCAGCTGCTGCAGACAGTGAAACAACTTGTATGGTCCTGTTGTGTAAGAAAGATTTGATCAAAGTAATTGCTGTCTGGGAGAAATGGGCCACTGTTGCGAGGTGATTACAAAAGACTCTGTGGTCGACCAGGTCGAAAGCAGCCGATAAATCCAAGAGGAGTAGGATTGCAAGTCTTCCTTTGTCTTTGAGATTGTTAATCTGGCTTTTTAAGTCAATCAGGGCCATTTTGGTCCCATATTGAGGTCCAAAGCCAGATTGTCGAGTCCCCAAAAGCTAAGTGGCCTCTAAGTATTCTTGGATTTGCAAGTATGTGGCACTATCCAAGATCTTTAACAGAAATTGAACCGTGGTGATTGGCCTGTAATTGGTGGGGATAGTTTGATCTAAGGATTGTTTTCTGAGTAGTGGAAGTACCAAGGATTCCTAAACATTGCTAGGTACAATACCTGTTGAGAAGGAGACATTGATTAATTTGGTTATGAAGGGGGCCAGGTCTCTAGCAGCATCTTTGATAATCTGTGCAGCTATCTCCTCGGCATCTAAAATACAAACAATTCCCCCTCAAAACTCAGAGCTGTGGGACTGCTACTCTGATGCGCTACCACACAAAATATTGCTCAAATGTTCAACACAAGAACATCGTTGCTGCAGGGTTTTGCCAATGTAGACCCAGAGTCCCCGATGAGCCTAACGAGTGGTATAACAAGAGACAAGGTATTCGTTCAACCACTGCGAATAGACAATTGATCAATCCTCTCCTTAATATACAGTTTTATCAATAGGTATCAGTATTCTTTCTACTTTTTCGCAAATGAGAGTTTTCGACAGATTCTTCACGTTCAAATTTAATTTCAATTGGTGATTAATATGCTCCTGCCAAAACGTGTATATTAAGGAGAGGATTGATTAATGTTCTATGCGCAGTGGTTGAAACAATACCTGGTCTGTTGTTATACTCCTTGGCACCTAGTCGGTTTCAGGGAGGCAATGAATTTTTGTACCTCAGATATCGATACTTTTGAGAATTTAAAGCCTGGGGTGGGTTGAGTGAGAGGATCTTGAGGCAGATGAGTCGAGGCTAGATTGGTTACGTTGCACCGTTTGTCTGCTATTTTATTTTGCAAGGTGGCAATTTTGTTGATGAGAGCATTCTGAATGTTTGTGCACCACAGTTTGTCTTTTAGACATGAGTCGGTAGGGAGGTTGGGGTCTCCATCCTCTCTCAAGATGATGAAGAGCTCTTTGATACTAGAGCTAGTTTGATTAATTCTATTGTTATAGGTGTCACGTTTGGTATGGTTAATCTCTTCTTTGCATTTAGCAGAGCTGTTGGCCAGGTTGGTTTGTTCTCTAAGGACGGGGTATGTTTCCACAATGTTTCAAGTTTTCTTTCTTCGGCTCGTAAAGTTTTTAACTCAGGGGTGATCCAGGAGTGTAAATGGGCACTTCGTTTGCCTTTGCACATTTTGAGGGGTACAACTATGTCTAAGGCTTTGGTGGGGATAACCAGAGGCATAATTGCATCTGCAGTAATGTTTTGTTTGTTCCTGGTTGTGCATGGCAGTATTGTGGGGCTAGTTTTGTTAGGTGGATTATTCATGGTTAACTCAAAAGAAAGAAGGTGGTGATCGGTCCATGGTTGTGGTAGGATATTGGTAACTGTGATATTACAATTTAGGTCTGCTACCCAATCAAGGGTCCTCCCTTTCTCATAAGTAGACTGGGTAATTTTTTGTGTGGATCCATGTTCCGTTAGGGTGTTGGCTAATCATAATGTTTAGAGGTCAATAGGGTCTTAAATCCTAAATTGAAGTTGCCTAGTATTAGAATTTGTGATGAAGTGATCTTAAATTAAGGAGAATACTAAGTGATTAAAGGTGATGATTGGACAATGGTTTATTGAAATTTCAACAATCCTTAAACAACTGTAGTTCAAGTGGGATTACAAATAAGCACAACTTAGAATGAATAGGAGTTAAGGAGCGCATGGAGTTTTGCTAAAACCTTTTTTGCAATTAGGCAACTAGCACCATCAGCACCCACTCCTGCTCACTGCTCCCAGTTCCTGTGCTTCAAATTTCACCTGCATGGGTATGTGCTTTCTGCTTGCCTGGCTAGGGTTTGAGTCAGGCTGCACGCTTGGAATCATTGCAATTTCTTTGGGTTGCATTTACTGGGAGCTTTGCGATTGTACTTATGCCGCTTTTGCCAGTTCACATGCGGTTTGTTCCTTCCCCAAAATATCAATAGTATTTTCTTCTCCTTGATCTTCTTTCTCCCCTTTGCTGACTTCAGCTCATTGTGGATATAGTTTAGTTGAAGGGATTGATGAATTATGCTCCCCTCCATTGTTTTGTCCCCTTCTCTCCTTTTGTATTTTGCCTAATTTATGGTTTCTCCTCACATTAGACGCCTCCAAATTTGTCACACTCTCGATTCTTTAATTCCATTTGATCCTTTCACAAACCAGTTTTAGAAAATCTCCCATTTCTGTGGCTTTATACTTGCAAATGTATCTTACAGGACATTTATTAGATGAAAGCACTTTAGCATGTCAAATGTCCCTCCTAGGAACTGTTGCTGTCTATCCCCTTTTTTGTCATTGAGCTCCATTTCTCTAAATATTTACGCATCTCTGAATGGTCATCTATGTACATTGAGAATGCTGCTGTTCCCCAATGTGGGAAACTGGCTCTAAAGAATGATTTTTCCTCGTTTCTTTTTAATATTTACTGATTTATAAATACCATAAATGTGTATTTTTCTTTGTTATATGTGCTAGCATTTTACTAGGCCCACAATTGTACTTATATTTCTCACACCCTCATCACCTTTTCCCAAATGGCTCCACAGCCAATACCAATTACCTACTCAGCCTAATCTATTATTGACTTTTGTTATTTCTGCAGTTTGTCGAATTGTAAATGATCCCCCCTTATTGTTTGCCTGAGTCTCAGCTCCTTCTTGCATCTGCCAATGCTGACTTACATTTTATTATGTAGGCTTCTGCACAGCCAAAGAAGAAACACCAGCATTCATGGGAATCCTTCCTTTATAGGTTTCAGTTAGACCTTCTACCTTTCCTATGTGTGCACACTGCAATTCGAAGGAATGTGGTCCATTGCCCCTATTACCATCTCAGCTGAGCATAGAAAAGTGGCAAAGCAAAGGTGTGACAGCACCAACTGACAAATACCACAGTCTACCACCAAATAATCAACTGGGAAACCAGGCAGTAGAGAGATGTTTTATTTACATACAGCTGTGAAGATGTGGACAGGACAACTTTCAGATTATTACTGTCCCAAAATTGTGAATCCCCCACCACAAAACCTCTGGTCTTTTAAAGGGATTTACACAACTAACCTTACAGAGAAGAGTCAGTATGATATGCTTAGCCAATTGCATTAACAATGGTCTTTCTAACAGTGCATGCTCTGAACTTTGGGTACATGACTTTAGAAGACATTTCGAGAACTCAAAAATTATGCTCACCCTACCGATGTTAAACATATCACTGCCTCTAGTGGATCTTACCATTGCTGCAACAAGACCTGACCATGTACCTTGTCCCCGCCTTATCCTTATTCCGAATCTCAGGCAGATAAACACACTTTCATGTGACGTTTTGGGATGTGTAGTTTGGTGTACCTGTGCCTTGGATAGAAACCTACATCATGCTTGCATCCTCTTATGGACTTTCATGTGCATGCCCTACAATCATCTCTTACTCCAGGCCATCTCACTAAACATGTCTCCCGTTGTCCCACCACTGCCACAGTGATGGCTATGGCATTTAGTGCCAATATGTTCTGTTCAAAAGTGTGCTCCTCCTCTCCCTCTATTCCCTGCTCTTCCACTGGCCCCTCTTCGGCCACCCCTCCTCCCTCCTTCTCTGCCATTCCCCTGTTCTCCCCAGATGAGATCTCTAAACAAGTCTGATCTATGAAAGTCTCTTCAAAACAGGTTCCGCCCTGTTCCTCCAAAACCATCAAGGACCGCATTGACTGCCTGGCTCCTGCTCTGGCCTACTTCTGCATCCACTCCTTCACCACTGTAGTCTTCCCTTCCACCCTGAAGCACTCCCTTGTTCACCCTCTTCTTAAGAAACTCTATGCTGACCCGTCCTGCCCGGCTAACTATCGCCCAATCTCCATAACTCCTTTCCTGGGCAAACTCTTTTAAAAGCTGGCCATCTCCCAGCTTAATCTTCACACTGAATCTGTTGGTTGTCTTCATGATCATCAGTCTGGCTTCAGAGCTGCCAGACGCACAGAAACCGCTCTCCTGAACATCCATGAAGACCTGCTCTCCAACCTTTCTTCCAACACCCTGTGTGTCCTCATCTTACTTGATGTATCTTCTGCCTTTGACACAGTCAACCATGCCATCCTGATCAACCGTCTCCGTGATAACCTGGGTATCACATGTCAGGCCCTGGCGTGGCTGACTTCTCTCTGATCGACCATCCCAGGTCAAACTTGGGTCCTTCCTCCTCTTTCTCTATCTCTACCTGTGGTGTTCCCCAGGGGTCTAACCTCTCTCCCTGGCAGTTGAACCAATACCTGGCACTTCTTGCCCATCGCATTGCCGCTCTCCATCCCAATTTCAAGTGCTATGTGGATGACACTCACCACATTTTCAGGCTACCTTCAGCCACCTCTTTTCCTTCACTCATCTTTGACTATCTGTCTGCTATCCAGGAATAGTGTGCCGCCAATGATCACTGCCTTAATGCCAGTAAGACTGAGATTCTCCTCATCGGCACACCCGCTCCCTATTTTCCTGTCACTCTCTGTCCAGCCTCTCTTGGCTGTCATCCTGCCCCCACCTGCAAGGCTAAAATCTCTGGGTCATATCCAACTCCACACTCTCCTTCTCCCCTCACATCTCTGACATCTCTAAAAAGTCACACTACCAGCTGCACCTCCTCAGAAATATTCTTCCTTTCCTCTCTCCTTCGCCCAGAAGCTCACTGTCTCTAGAGCTTTGTTTCTCTCTAGGCTGGAATATTGAAACAGCCTCTTTCTGAATTTGCCTGCCTCTACGGTCCACCCTCTGCAACTCATCCAGAACAGGACTGCGAGACTTGTCCTTGGCCTCAAGCCCAGGGATTGTATCTCACCAGGACTGAATTCTCTGCACTGGCTCCCAGTGGCTGCGGGGATTAAGTTCAAAACCCTCTGTATTTTCCACAAGGCCTTCTGGGTTCTGGGGCTTCAATACCTTCAACTCTCTCTTCCTAAATATCTTCCTTCTCAAGCTCTTCGCTCATCTGCCTCCAACTCGCTCAGGGTCAGTCGCTTCTCCAAGCAACGAGTTGGTGGTGGATCTCTTTCTTTGGCAGGGGCCTCCCTCTGGGACAGCCTCCCTGCGTCCCTGAAACTTGAGGAGAACCATCTTTGGTTCCGGAAGCACCTCAAAAACCTCCTCTCTGCTTCTGCTTTCTCTCTTCCTCTCCCCTGTTGAATTCCTGGCCGAAAATTGAAACTGCACTGGCAGGATTGGACTGGGACAAGAAATAGGCCCGGTCACCCAAATAAAAATGGCCCACCCCTCATCTCAAAAAAGTGGCCCACCCCTCGCCTCACGACCCTTGACCTCTGATGCCATCACCGGAAGTGATGTCATTTGACCCCACTCCAAAGTGACATCCCGGGAAGTGATGAAACACAACCTTTCACCCCTTGACAAAACAGGAAGTGGCATCAAATGGAATTGTTCCTAAGTACACTACGATAAATATGGTTATGATTTCACTAATGTGATATACATTTCATACAAGAATGGATCACCATATGTATCATTAATATCTCTGCACATAGATCCATATTGTCATATTACTGTGAATGCAAGCAGACGTGCAAGGCCAAATGATGTTATTGTATAGCACTTATGCTTAAGCTCTTTTATATAGAACAAATATACATACAATATCACCCAGCCTGTGATGGCACTCATTTACCGACCTAAGAAGGATGAAAGGCTTTTTGAAAGAAAAAAAAATGTGAAAAAAATGTGTCCTGAAACCGGCCCCCACTCCCCAGGGACGATTTCAGCAAGGCCACGTCCGAAAGGCAGAGGGCCAGTCCAACCCTGTGCACTGGTTACCTGGCCACCCTCTGATCTCGGGCCCAGGTCCCCTCCTCCGCCAGTTGCACACCTGCACTGCCTCCCTGGCAACCCCCGCACTTGCAGACTGTTTTCTGTATACCTGCAGTGCCCTACCAGCACTTGACACCTGATGTCTGCACTTACCCTTGCAGTTGCCACCAGCTGCTCGTTTTTTTTACTTGTTCTATTTATTCTATGTATCTCATATACTGCACTTGCCCTCCCCCTTCCCACCCGCACTTTTCCCCTTCCACCCGCACTTTTCCCCTTCCCCCTTCCCACACACTTGCGTGATCTGAATGACACCAGGCCTAGTAGGATCGTTGTCTCTGTCTTCCCTCTGTTCCCCCTCCCTTGCCTTGTCGTGCCTTGAAACACTTGTGTATAGGCACGTTATAAATGTCATATCATATCATAACGTAACATTGCTCTGTCCATGGCTCACGGATGTCCGCGTGCCAACACAAAATAAATGCTGCCAGCATCGACATATTCTTTCAGCATTCCTAGAATGCCCGCTGACCATTTGTCACAGCTTCACCAGTACTCTTCTGATGCACACCCTGACCCTGGTTCCCCAGCATCTGTTAAGCAGCTTGCGCTTGTTTTTGTGTGGGTGCTATTGTGTTGTGAGCATTTAGATGAACATGTCTATCTGCCTGATACCAAAATAAAATGATTATTATAATTTCAGAATAAATAGAAATCTAGTTATAATTGTTTGAAAAATATTTCTGATTAACACTCAGACTGAATCATTGTGTTTGGTTTTGTATACATATGTAGAGTTGCAGCTTCTAATCTTACTGAAGGATATTTTTTGCAGTCAAACAAGTTACACATTTATTTTTCTTCCAATTATTTAATTTAATTGCTGAGGTTTGCAGTGAACAATGGTAGTATTTATTAATTAAAAGAAATGTCTTGTTGCTTCCAATTTAATCTAAGAGTAGCCCTCTAGAGACCTAAACATGTTTGATTGTGTTATATACAAAATGAGATGCGGGAGACAATCTCGGGCTGTGTTCAGATTGAATGCGTTTGTCTGCCTATTAAAGGCGTTTATTGGACCTTTTTGTATTCATTGTTGTTTGCGCGCCTTCCAGCAACAATTGATCGGCATGAAAGGAAATACTTATGTATCGCCCTCAGCAAGCATTACGAATTGATAGGCAAAGTCGATGGTATCCTAATGCTTGCCTTCTTGACAGGAATAGTTCATAGTGTTTATTGTGAATCATAAATAGATGTAATGTTGCATTGTATTCTTTCCCACTGTTGGAAACTACATTGATATTGAGAAAAACTCCAAATGCAAGATTTGTGTAGGCGATTTCAAATAATACTAACTGCGCTTGAACAGCTTTTTAAATATCCATTTAAACAATAGTAGTTTATTGTGAATTATAAGAAATATGCAATAAACAAAAAATGAATGCAATATTCTAAGCATTGTGAACCATCATATAATGGCAATGCAGTGACTAATAGGAAACTTAATTGCAATTAAAAAGAGATCGAATACATTGTACTTTTACGTAAAAATAAAAGCCACCATTCTTTAATATTCCTTTGGACCCCATGAATAGGAAAATGAATACATCAGCGAGCCTGCTGCCTCCATGTATTCACTCTCCACTCATTTTGACTGCTTACTCTGTGTTCTCTCATCCTCTCCTTTTCTCCCTTTTCCTATCTCCTCCCCTCCTCCCCTTACTTTCTTCTATGCACTTTCTCTATCAGAATTGTCCCTGGACCTAGTATGATAGTAACCTCGTCTGTCTATTTCCCCCCTCCCTCCTAGTTGTCCCCCCCCAGCACTATCTTAAATGTCGTCGGGCCTAGTATGATAGTCGCTTGTTTTGTTCCTCCCCTCCCTTTCTGCATCCCTCTCCTCACACCTCTCCCGCACCTTTCGTTTTCTGCGGCTCTACCAGAAATGTCTTCAGGCCTAGTACGGTAGTCGCCTGTCTGTTTCCATTTCCTTCCCACGCTCCCCCTCCCTTCCTTATCTATGTCTTAGCTCTTGCACTATTAGAAATGTCTTCAGGCTGAGTACGACACTTAATTTCACATCCTTACTGTTCATGGTCTGTAAGAATGTCATTGTATTTTCCCCTCTTCCCTCCTTTGCCTTGAAGTGCTTTGAAACACATTGTGTATAGGCGCTATATAAATAAACTATAATATCACATCATATCATATCATGCATTTTTGATGCATTGGAACACTGCACAAAATACAGGTGACTTGCCTGTAGACATGAGAATCACAAAAGCTACATTCATAAATCCTGTACCTACTTCTCCAAAGAGTAACCTGAAATAAGTATTTCTAAGGCTCTAGGCTAATATTCCAAAAAAGAAAGAAAAGTGCTATGCTCTGCCTACCCACAGAGGTAAAGGCTATGGGCAACATGTTTACTCCACCTCTTGACTACAATCACTGTGCGAGGGAATGTCGGCCACCAGTAACCTTGTATGGAGTTTCCCAACTTCAGGACTCAAAATCTCTGACCTGTAGCCCTCAAATCTAGGAAAGAACGTCCTCTCGAAGTATGCAGTGGTGTGGGATCACCTGCCTGCACTGACTTGTGTGTGTGTGTGTGGCGGCAATAATCGCAATATGTCTCCTGCAAATGAAAGCCTTTAAAAACAGCCTTGTCTCGTTACATCTATTGTTTTCAAATCATAATCTAAAACACGAAAGACAATTTTGAAACTATCTAAATGAAAAGCAAATTCACAAAATGTATTACTTTATTGAACATGGCATGCACAGCGTGTTTCGGTCCCGTAGCCAATTCGCAACAATTGTTTCTATAATTCACGGCAGGCTCTCATGCCCATACCTCCACACAAAGCCAACTAAAATAGCAGCATATTCAAGAGAACAAGTTGCTAACACAGGGCCTCGTTACGAGTTTGGAGGTAGCCATGCCTTTTTTAGTGGCTCAAACTCGGTTCTGGGTCTGGGTCCCGCAAAAGGGGACTTACCAGGCCATTCCAGCCTTGGAGGGCCCGGTAATTCCCTTTCATGGGACCTGGACCCGGCATGTCCCCATTCCCATTTAAACCCCACAGGGCTCAATGGGAAAGGGGAGGAGGCTAACAATGGGCCCACTAATGACGGGCCCGTTGTTAGCATCCTGGACTGCTAGCGGGTCCCGCTCTGCACGTCTGGTCTGGTCAGGCGTCCAGAGCGGGACCCCCTGCAGACCTCGTAATGTGGCGGCCTGGAATGAACGGTGCCGGTCCCTTACCGGCACCGTTCATTCTGCGGCCGCCAGCCTCGTAATGAGGCCCAATGTGTCAAAAAGTATCCTAGTGCCTTTAGTACACCACATGGCACATGAGGAAGCTGGGTGGCTTGTTAACTTTCCAGAATGTCATGTCCTTGCACTCAGGAGTAGCACGTGGGTATAAATAATCAATGATGATTCACAGATGAATTGCCTCCGGCCCTAGGCAATGCAAACAATGCCATGGAATGTCACCACTTACTGATTATTTTATATTCTTGTCTTTGCAGACAGTAACGACCTTCAGCACATGCGCAGTATTTGTTGCAATGAAAATAGTGCCAGTAATTTACAGGTTAACCAGGTTACGTTTTGCTAATGTAATGATTGCAATGCCTCATTTAAAATCAGTTGTTATATGAGTGCTAAGCAGCGGCACCATTTCTATTTTTTTGTACCTGTGTTTTTTTGATTTATATATGCTTTGGTTTTTGTCTTTGCGAGCCCTGAAGAAGCACGGGAATTGTGTGAACACTTGCCAGCTCCATTATTATTATGTGAATGTGTACAGCTCTGTTTCGTATACACATATTCACGTTTCCAGGAGTAGCATATGAAAAGAGGAAAAGTGGCTGAGACTTACACTTAGCAGTGTTGTGGCAGGATGGTTTTCATGGGGCCATTAAAAATAACATTTATAAAAATCAGAATTAGGCCTTTGCTGTAAAACACCACTTCTTGCCAATTTGCAACCAACGTATCTTTAGGAGGTATCTGTCGTGTTGGCAGTGGATGTCAGATTCACAGATGAATGCACTCTTTTCCCATACATCACAACCCCTTTTGCCTTAGTCAACTCCTGGTCTCACAACCGCAGCTGCAACAGTAAGTCATAAGAGCATCCATCCAAATGTATGTATCTTGGCCCTTTTCTGGAGAATTAGTGCTGTTCCAAATGATTCATTGGGTAATGCAGAGCACGATCATCTGAAAAGATACATGGATGACAGCTGACAGATGGAGGTGTACGGCTGATCTACTGGAGAAACCAAATACAAAGGCTAATATTTAATCAGAAATGTTACCCCCTTCGACCGACAAGAGGAGCGGAACATGCAACTTGAGCAGGTTTTTTGATGCACGGTTTCTCAAACAAACAATACCATAAGAAACCAAAGACATATTCATCCACATGGAAACAGGTCGTTTTTTGTAAAGAAAACTATCATACACGTTTATTAGAAATGATTTATATAATACAGAGCCACCAATACAAATATTCAAATACTTATAACCTAAGAACAGTGAAAGAGTAAATGTAGCATCAGAGTTTGCACTGAGAATGATTTTGAATTTCACTATGGAGCTGTAGTCAGAGAGGTCAAGATATCTGCCTAGTTCCTCTTGCATTTGCAGATTCCATTGAATTTGTTCCACGGATGTTGCTTTTTGACACATATGCATCTGCTAGGACTCCATTGAAGCAGTTCGTTTGAATGCCTTAACCCTTACATGCTCCTCCCTACTGCTGAGACCCCTTTGATCCGTAAGGATTGCCAACTACATCTGAGATTCTTTTCCATGGCATTTGTGGGACTCTCAATCCATTGGTCTACCTCTGAAGGGTTCAGGCAGACTTATTTCTGGGCAATGTTTGATAGAACTCTTCACAACATGCCCGTCCATCTCAGACACCTCCAGATTGTTAGCTGTCTCCAACTTATATATTTATTTGATCTCAGAGAATGAGCCCATCACTCTTCCTTACATTACTTTACAAATGTTTATAATACATTTTGAAATCCATTCTATCCAGAAAAGTGCTAAGCCATCATCTCTAATGTGATCCAAATCTGTGTGTCGGGTGGCCTGCAAATTTCATCACTGTGTGGGAGAAAGGCTTTATGGACTACCAGCCTGCCGAATAACAATTTAAACTGTAGCAGGTTTTGCAGGTTGAGTCTACATATTTTGAAACAATTGCTTATGGGAGGTCCTTTGTGCATCGTTTTGATGTATCCATAATTTGGCCCTCTATCACATTTATGCTTTAGAAAACAAAACATTGAAGGTAATGCTGTGGAATGTGAATAGATTAATAGATGTAGCACTCTACTGAACAGAGGGAAGATAATGAAAGCTGGTACAGGCACCATACCACTGTGACAATCTCATTTTAGACTGCATCAGTACAGAGATTTACAGGCCGATTCATGGAATAATTAGCGCGGCGCAAGTGGCCAAAAACGTGCGATTTGCAGTGCAAGTGCGAAAATCGCACGAAAAGCAGCGCACATCGATTCATGGAAGGCCGTGCGCGAGAAAACCATCGGATGTGTGCTAAAAAAGTGCGCGGCGCACGTTGGCGCACAGGCCATCTAATGGCGTGCGCCAGGTCACAGCGAAAACCGCACAGGCCACAGCGAAAATCGCACATAGCGCAGCGCACACAACAAAAGTAGGCGGAACACGGGGCGTAACACTCGGAATGGGGAACAACTTGCCAAAATGTGGGCGTCACGGGGGAAGTACAGGGTGCAAGTGCGCGGAACGCCCACACGCTCGCCTACAACCCGTATTCATGGAATCGAATAGGGCAAAAAAGCGCACGGTCAAACCAGCGCACAGGCACAAACACGACCGCCACAAGAAAGCAGGCGGTAGCGTCTCTGCGCCTGTAATAAATGTGCGCCAAAAGGTGCACCAACAAATAGCACCTATATACAGCCATGATGAATGTCCTATACTGTGGCCCTCCAGGACAAATGACGTGCAAAGGGGTACCCACAAACACGGACAGCCGCTGACTGAAAAATAATGTGTGCGTGTATTCCGGGGTGCGCGGGAAGTCTCACACGCGATTTGGCAGGGTACGTGGATTTCAGGGGTGCGCGGGAAGTTCCACACGCGATTTGGCCAGGTACGTGATCGGGAATTTCCACACGTGATTTGTCAGGGTACGTGGATCTCAGGGGTGCGTGGGAAGTCACACACGCGATTTGGCAGGGTACGTGGATTTCAGGGGTGCGCGGGAAGTTCCACACGCGATTTGGCCCGGTACGTGCGCAGGAATTTCCACACGCGATTTGTCGGGGTACGTGGATCTCAGGGGTGCACGGGAAGTCTCACACGCGATTTGGCAGGGTACGTGGATTTCAGGGGTGCGCGGGAAGTTCCACACGCGATTTGGCCGGGTACGTGCACGGGAATTTCCACACGCGATTTGTCTGGGTACGTGGATCTCAGGGGTGCGCGGGAAGTCTCACACGCGATTTGGCAGGGTACGTGGATTTCAGGGGTGCGCGGGAAGTTCCACACGTGATTTGGCCGGGTACGTGCGCGGGAATTTCAACACGCGATTTGTCTGGGTACGTGGATCTCAGGGGTGCGCGGGAAGTCTCACACGCGATTTGGCAGGGTACGTGGATTTCAGGGGTGCGCGGGAAGTCTCACACGCGATTTGGCAGGGTACGTGGATTTCAGGGGTGCGCGGGAAGTTCCACACGCGATTTGGCCGGGTACGTGATCGGGAATTTCCACACGTGATTTGTCTGGGTACGTGGATCTCAGGGGTGCGCGGGAAGTCACACACGCGATTTGGCAGGGTACATGGATTTCAGGGGTGCGCGGGAAGTTCCACACGCGATTTGGCCGGGTACGTGCGCGGGAATTTCCACACGCGATTTGTCTGGGTACGTGGATCTCAGGGGTGCACGGGAAGTCTCACACGCGATTTGGCAGGGTACGTGGATTTCAGGGGTGCGCAGGAAGTTCCACGCGCGATTTGTCCGGGTACGTGCACGGGAATATCCACACACGATTTGTCTGGGTACGTGGATCTCAGGGGTGCGCGGGAAGTCTCACACGCGATTTGGCAGGGTACGTGGATTTCAGGGGTGCGCAGGAAGTTCCACACGCGATTTGGCCGGGTACGTGCGCAGGAATTTCCACACGCGACTTGGCTGGGTACATGGATCTCAGGGGTGCGCGGGAAGTCCCACACACGATTTGGCAGGGTACGTGCGCGTGAATTTCCACACACGATTGGGCTGGGTACGTGTATGACAGGGGTATGCGGGAAATTCTACACGCGATTTGGCTGTGTGCTCCCAGGTATTCCCTGTACACCCTCCACGGGCCCTGCAGGCAGCCGACACCACAGGGGACTACCCTGCACACCTGCTCATGTCACCTAGCACCCCCACCCCCAGCATCCAGGGGCACCCTCCACCAGGCCCCCACTCATGGCCCCCTGCACCCCCACCCCCCAGTATCCAGGGGCACCCTCCACCAGGCCCCCACTCATGTCCAACTCATGTCTCCCACCACCCCCACCCCCCAGCAGTGCAGGGGCACACTCCACCAGGCCCCCACTCATGTCCCCCTGCACCCCAACCCCCCAGCAGTGCAGGGGCACCCTCCACCAGGCCCCCACTCATGTCTCCCACTACCCCCACCCCCCCAGCAGTGTGGGGCACCCTCCACCAGGCCCCCACTCATGTCTCCCACCACCCCCACCCCACCAGCAGTGTGGGGCACCCTCCACCAGGCCCCCACTCATGTCTCCCACCACCCCCACCCCCAGCTTTCAGGGGCAGCCTCCACCAGGCCCCCACTCATGTCTCCCACCACCCCCACCGCCCAGCAGTGCAGGGGCAGCCTCCACCAGGCCCCCACTCATGTCCAACTCATGTCTCCCACCACCCCCACCCCCCAGCAGTGCAGGGGCACCCTCCACCAGGCCCCCACTCATGTCTCCCACCGCCCCCATCCCCCAGCATCCAGGGGCACCCTCCACCAGGCCCCCACTCATGTCCAACTCATGTCTCCCACCACCCCACCCCCCAGCATCCAGGGGCACCCTCCACCAGGCCCCCACTCATGTCTCCCACCACCCCCACCCCCCAGCAGTGCAGGGACAGCCTCCACCAGGCCCCCACTCATGTCTCCCACCACCCCCACCCCCCAGCAGTGTGGGGCACCCTCCACCAGGCCCCCACTCATGTCTCCCCCACCCCCACCACCCAGCATCCAGGGGCACCCTCCACCAGGCCCCCACTCATGTCTCCCACCACCCCCACCCCCCAGCAGTGCAGGGGCAGCCTCCACCAGGCCCCCCTCATGTCTCCCACCACCCCCACCCCCCAGCAGTGCAGGGGCACCCTCCACCAGGCCCCCACCCATGTCTTCCACCACCCCCACCCCCCAGCAGTGTGGGGCACCCTCCACTCATGTCCAACTCATGTCTCCCACCACCCCCACCCCCCAGCATCCAGGGGCACCCTCCACCAGGCCCCCACTCATGTCTCCCACCACCCCCACCCACCAGCAGTGCAGGGGCAGCCTCCACCAGGCCCCCACTCATGTCTCCCACCACCCCCACCCCCCAGCAGTGCAGGGGCACCCTCCACCAGGCCCCCACCCATGTCTCCCACCACCCCCACCCCCCAGCAGTGTGGGGCACCCTCCACCAGGCCCCTACTCATGTCTCCCACCACCCCCACCCCCAGCATCCAGGGGCACCCTCCACCAGGCCCCCACTCATGTCTCCCACCACCCCAACCCCCCAGCAGTGTGGGGCACCCTCCACCAGGCCCCCACTCATGTCTCCGACCACCCCCACCCCCCAGCAGTGCAGGGGCACCCTCCACCAGGCCCCCACCCATGTCTCCCACCACCCCCAACTCCCACCCACCATGGGCAGCCTCCGCCAGGCCCCCACTCATGTCTCCCACCACCCCCACCCCCCAGCATCCAGGGGCACCCTCCACCAGGCCCCCACTCATGTCTCCCACCATCCCCACCCCCCAGCATCCAGGGGCACCCTCCACCAGGCCCCCACTCATGTCCAACTCATGTCTCCCACCACCCCCACCCCCCAGCATCCAGGGGCACCCTCCACCAGGCCCCCACTCATGTCTCCCACCACCCCCAACCCCCAGCAGTGCAGGGGCAGCCTCCACCAGGCCCCCACTCATGTCTCCCACCACCCCCACCCCCCAGCATCCAGGGGCAGTCTCCACCAAGCCCCCACTCATGTCTCCCACCACCCCCACCCCCCAGCATCCAGGGGCACCCTCCACCAGGCACCCACTCATGTCCCCCTGCACCTCCACCCCCCAGCAGTGCAGGGGCAGCACCACCAGGGCCCCACTCATGTCCAACTCATGTCTCCCACCACCCCCACCCCCCAGCAGTGCAGGGGCACCCTCCACCAGGCCCCCACTCATGTCTCCCACCACCCCCACCCCCCAGCATCCAGGGGCACCCTCCACCAGGGCCCACTCATGTCTCCCACCACCCCCACCCCCCAGCAGTGCAGGGGCACCCTCCACCAGGCCCAACCTATGTGTCCCACCACCGCACCCCCCACCCATCATGGGCAGCCTCTGCCAGGCCCCCACTCATGTCTCCCACCACCCCCACCCCCAAGCATCCAGGGGCACCCTCCACCAGGCCCCCACTCATGTCTCCCACCACCCCCACCCCCCAGCATCCAGGGGCACCCTCCACCAGGCCCCCACTCATGTCCAACTCATTTCTCCCACCACCCCCACCCCCCAGCATCCAGGGGCACCCTCCACCAGGCACCCACTCATGTCCCCCTGCACCCCCACCCCCCAGCAGTGCAGGGGCAGCACCACCAGGGCCCCACTCATGTCCAACTCATGTCTCCCACCACCCCCACCCCCCAGCAGTGCAGGGGCACCCTCCACCAGGCCCCCACTCATGTCTCCCAACACCCCACCCCCCAGCATCCAGGGGCACCCTCCACCAGGGCCCCACTCATGTCTCTGACCACCCCCACCCCCCAGCCACCAGGGGCAGCCTCCACCAGGCCCCCACTCATGTCTCCCACCCACCCCCACCCCCCCCAGCAGTGTGGGGCAGCCTCCACCAGGCTCCCACCTGTGTCTACCACCATCCCCACCCCCCAGCCACCATGGGCAGCCCCCACCAGGCCCCCACTCATGTCTCCCACCACCCCCACCCCCCAGCATCCAGGGGCAGCCTCCACCAGGCCCCCACTCATGTCCAACACATGTCTACCACCACCCCCACCCCCAGCAGTGCAGGGGCACCCTCCACCAGGCCCCCACTCATGTCCCCCTGCACCCCCACCCCCCAGCAGTGCAGGGACACCCTCCACCAGGCCCCCACTCATGTCTCCCACCACCCCCACCCCCCCAGCAGTGTGGGGCACCCTCCACCAGGCCCCCACTCATGTCTCCCACCACCCCCACCCCCCAGCATCCAGGGGCACCCTCCAAAAGGCCCCCACTCATGTCTCCCACCACGCCCACCGCCCAGCAGTGCAGGGGCAGCCTCCACCAGGCCCCCACTGAAGTCCCCCACCACCCCCACCCCCCAGCAGTGCAGGAGCACCCTCCACCAGGCCCCCACCCATGTCTCCCACCACCCCCACCCCCCCAGCAGTGTGGGGCACCCTCCACCAGGCCCCCACCCATGTCTCCCACCACCCCCACCCCCCACCCACCATGGGCAGCCTCCGCCAGGCCCCCACTCATGTCTCCCACCACCCCCACCCCCCAGCATCCAGGGGCACCCTCCACCAGGCCCCCACTCATGTCTCCCACCACCCCCAACCCCCCAGCAGTGTGGGGCACCTTCCACCAGGCACCCACTCATGTCTCCCACCACCCCCACCCCCCAGCAGTGCAGGGGCACCCTCCACCAGGCCCCCACCCATGTCTCCCACCACCCCCACCCCCACCCGCCATGGGCAGCCTCCGCCAGGCCCCCACTCATGTCTCCCACCACCCCCACCCCCAGCATCCAGGGGCACCCTCCACCAGGCCCCCACTCATGTCCAACCCATGTCTCCCACCACCCCCACCCCCCAGCATCCAGGGGCACCCTCCACCAGGCCCCCACTCATGTCTCCCACCACCCCCACCCCCCAGCAGTGCAGGGGCAGCCTCCACCAGGCCCCCACTCATGTCTCCCACCACCCCCACCCCCCAGCATCCAGGGGCAGCCTCCACCAGGCCCCCACTCATGTCTCCCACCACCCCCACCCCCCAGCATCCAGGAGCACCCTCCACCAGGCACCCACTCATGTCCCCCTGCACCCCCACCCCCCAGCATCCAGGGGCACCCTCCACCAGGCCCCCACTCATGTCCAACTCATGTCTCCCACCACCCCAAACCCCCAGCATCCAGGGGCACCCTCCACCAGGCCCCCACTCATGTCTCCCACCACCCCCAACCCCCAGCAGTGCAGGGGCACCCTCCACCAGGCCCCCACTCATGTCCCCCTGCACCCAGGTCCTCACAATCCCCAATCATGTGCGTTATGGTCAGACTCCACAGCCAAAAGGCCCTACCAAGTAACCCATTCACCCACATGGAAATGGAAATTACATGTTACACCCCCATTGTTCATAAAGCAAATGAACCCATGTCCGTCACACACAATGGTTGCAATTGAATGGGAAAACACCCAACATGACATGCATGAAACCAATGAGATGATACCACACAGTGAAGTATGAAAACAAAAATTTGTATTAAAAAAAATTGAATGCAAATGAAATGAAACAAACTACAATGGCAATGAAAAAAAGATAAGCTGCATGTCTGTCCAAAAAAATAAAAAATACAAATCCAAATCCCAAAAAATGTTGTCCAAAGTCACATTAAAAATAAAATCAATCAGAGAGAGAAAAATAAATGCAAAGACCATTGTCTCCGCCCTGACCATGGTGAGCCGCGCCTCTTCCGCCCGCCGCCGCTCCGCACCTATCTGCTGGCCCAACCGCAGCCACACGGAAGACACTTCCTGTCCTGGGTCCTCCTGCCCTCCGGCCGATGCCTGCCCCTCCGATGTTGATGGCCCCGAGCCATGATGCCTCCCACGTTGACTCTGCTGCTGCCTCCGACGCAACTGCCTCTGCCAGCACAGCGGCATCCAGGCTGATGGAATCCACCGACGCCGTCGTGCACGTGCCCTGCCTGATGATGCCGGCACATCCTCCATCTGCTGGGGTACAGTTGCTGTGGTGTCCACCCCTGCTGGACCTCCGACTCCCGACTGTGGCAGGGATGGGATCCCCACCGAGCTGGCTGCATTGGTCAGGGCAGGTCCACAGGGGGCCCTGGTGGCATCTGGGCCGGAAGACGGCAAGGAGAACGACTGGCGTATAGCCTGCACAGAGGAGGAGAGGGCCGCCAGATTGGCCGACACATGCAGGAAACCCCCGAACATGGAAGATCCCAATTGGGCCACGTCGGCACGGTGCTCTTCGTGATGACGTGTGTGCTCCTCCCGGGAAGCACGCACGTCATCACGAATTGCACCCACGCGCATCGCGACCCCAATCAGGACCTTCTCCATACGGCCATGGGTCCCCTCGTCCGCAGGTGGAGGGGAGTCAGGTGACATGGACATCCCCTCTACCTGCGGACGGGCCTGGGACGGGGCATCCCTGCTGGTGCATGGTGGTGCACTAACAGGGTCAGGGACAGCAACATGCACAGGCCCCACCACGGTGACCTGTGCTGCCTCCTGCCCCTGCCCCTGGACTGCACCACTTGCACCAGCAGGGATGCCCCCACCAGGCCCCATGTGTGCCTCAGTGGCGGCCTCCTCCTCCTCTGTGGAAACCACCAACCTGGATGGCTCCTCACCGTCTTCCGCCGTAGCAGGCCCCTGTGGGGGCTCACCCACCCCTTCCACTGCAGCCGTGGGGGCATCCCCGCCGCCTTGCTCCACAGCGCCGTCTCGCCCTCTTCTTCACTAGCCGCTGCGTAGAGGGAGACATAGAACACAAGCATCAGGGTACTGTTCAATGGTCCCCTAGACAGGAAGCAATAGCAGATGAGTACCACTGTCAAAGTACACTTCCATCATGTCCCTCCACAACACATGGGTCAGTCCAGGCAAAACACACACAGTAACAGGCATGGTGCATGCCATGGACATTTCCATACATTTCCAATGGACTCTTGAAACACAATGATATGGAACTCACATGCATCATGGGTCATGCCTATCACATGCACACAGTACTCCTCAGTCACATCCATCTGGCCTCATACACCCCAAACACAGCGGATACAAGGATAACTAGGCTGCATCAGTGAATCTGTGCATTGTCACACACATGTGTCATGCATCCATGGCATTCACAAGTCACAGACACGCAGGTCAGGCACACAGACATGGCTACCATATATGTACCTGGCATCAGCACCCATCCCTCACCCCCACCCATGTCCAGGAACAGAGACTGGCATGCCCTCATGTGTAAAATCTGCATCGGGCTCCCCATGTCACATTTAAACACATGCAACAACCATGTGGTTCACACATCACTGGTCGCACATGCATTACCATGATGTCCCTGCACACATACATGCATACATGGCCTATGTCACACATACAGGCAAGTATCAGACAACCAGCACACCGCAACATGCCCTGTCTCACACAGCAATTCTTGGCCACTTACCGCTCAACTCCAGACGGGTCTCCCTCTCAAGGATCTGGGCGTGGAGCGCTGGGCGTACACGTTCCAGGACCCTCATCTGGATGGAACTCATGCGGCCCCAGCCCCCCTCCACGAGGCACCGGGCCTTCACGAGGGTCCTGGACCTCAAGTCCTCCCAGCGCTTCTTGTTCTTCTGGACGTCGCGGGTTGCCACCCCCTCCGCATTGATGGCAACCACACAGTCGGCCCAGATCCTCTCCCGTCCTTCCTTGCTGGCGCGGGACGATCCAAAGAGGGCATCATACTGCCCCAGGACATGCTCCACCAGGACACCAACTTCGGTGGCAGTGAAGCTGGTGCCCCTCTGCCCCTCTGGCCTGGGGTTGCCACTGGTGCCAGATGTAGAAGTGCCCGACATGGCAACCCCAGAGGCAGGAGTGGGTGGGCAACTGGGTCCTGGGGCTGGGCTGTGGAGCGATGTTATCCCAGTCGGGAGTCTTCAGTTCCAGCAGGGGTGGACACAGCAACTGGACCCCTGCAGATGGCTGATGTGCAGGCACCAAATGGCAGGGCACGGTGGCAGCAGGCAGGCAGGCAGGCAGGCAGGCAGCAGCAGCAGATGGCACGTGGGAGGCTGCTCGGGGCACTGGGGGGCAGTAATTTGGCCTTCTGGGGGGGAGCGTGGTCTTCCGTGTGTTTTCGCGTGGCCAGCTTGATACGGAGTGATTTGGCACGTGAAAATCCTGCACGTCAGCGTGAAATTCGAGGAAAGGCCCTTAGCGCGTAAGCGCGTCAGCACGCATACGCGATTCTATTGGACCAAAGGCCCTCAGCGCGTAAGCTCGTCTGTGACGTGACCCGCACGTGATGACGGAGCATACATGGAAAGACTGCACGTCAGAGTGTCATCGCGTGTAATTGGACAAAAGTGCACGTACACGCGATTGGCCTATGTACGTGTATTTCAGGGGTGCGCGGGCACTTACACACGCGAGTACATCAGCGCACGTGTATTCCGGGGTGCGCGGGAATTTCCACACGCTATTGGCCTGGGCACTGGATTTCAGGGGTGCGCGGGAAGTTTCACACGCGAGTACATCAGCGCACGTGTATTCCGGGGTGCGCGGGAATTTCCAAACGCTATTGGCCTGGGTACTGGATTTCAGGGGTGCGCGGGAAGTTTCACACGCAAGTACATCAGTGCACGTGTATTCCGGGGTGCGCGGGAATTTCCACACGCTATTGGCCTGGGTACTGGATTTCAGGGGTGCGCGGGAAGTTTCACATGCTCGCCTACAACACGCGCAAAGAAACACGTACACCAGTAGGAAGCAGGCATACGTCGACCCGCGACGCATAAATTTGCGCGCAAAAAAAAAAACAAGCTCAGACGCCAGGATGAATATACCGTTCCTAGCAGCAGTGGCCTTGGGCTACCAAAGGAGGAGGAGGAGGATAGTCAGGGCCAGAATATTCACACCCAGAACCAGCCTTTTCGGGATGCCTGATGACCAGGTGTATGGGAGGTACAGGTTTCCACCACACATAATACTGGACCTGGTGAGTGAGTGGGAGGATGACCTCACATCACCCACCCTGTGCTCCCAAGCACTCAGCCCCCTGGAGAGGTCCTCAATGTACTGCACTTCTTAGCCACTGGATCATTTCAGCGGACAAGTGCCATAGTGGGTGGGGTGTCACAGGCCATGCAGTCACGCTGCCTACACCAGGTCTTGAACATCATCACTGCACGCCCATCAGTCAGCAAGCACATATACCTGCCCAGAACACATGCAGAAAGGCATGCTGCCGCCCTGGATTTTTATGGTGTGGCACGATTCCCCAAAGTGCTAGGTGCCATCGACTGCACCCATGTGGCTCTACGTCCCCCCAGGGCATCTGAGCACATCTATAGGAACCGCAAGCACTGGCATTCCATCAACGTGCAGGTAGTATGTAATGCCAAGGGAATCATCACCTCAGTATATGCCAACTATCCCGGGTCCACCCACGACAGCTTCATTTACAGAATGTCCACCCTAAGCCGGGACCTAGAAGCTGGGCGGCATGGCGATACATGGCTGCTTGGTGAGTATGAATGCCACTGCACATGCATGCATGTCAGATACTGAGCAAGGTCACAACCCCACCAATGATACCAATCACTGCCTCCACAGGGGACAGTGCCTACCCTCTCAGCCCCCACATGATGACGCCAATTCGGAACCCCACCACGCCACCCGAGGTAAGATATAACACAGCCCACATTGCAACCCGGGGCATAGTGGAGCGCACATTCGGAGTGCTTAAGTCACGCTTTCGCTCCCTTGACCGTTCTGGCGGGCAGCTGTTATACGCTCCCCCAGTAGTGTGGAGGATCATAGTGGCAGCATGTGTCCTGCACAACGTTGCAACACGCCGGGGCCTGCCTGTGGACATGGTGGTGCCCCCACATCCCCAACCACATGCACGCCCGCTGCGCATGGGAGGGGAAAGGGCACGGGGGGAGGCAGCCCGTACACAGCTAGTGGCTAATTACTTCACATAGGAATCACACCCCTGTGGAGTGCACACTGCCCTGGCTTATACCATCTGACAATCAATGATGACTCAACCTGACACTGATCCTGAATGTCTGGAGAATGAACCGTCAAAACCATATCAGCCTGAGATTGTTCACCTGAAAGTGTTACAATGTGTGCATCCCTACCTACACAGACACCACCAATGCAGTTTCGTGGAAAAACACATTCATGCAGCTAAAATGAACACCCACTTGCAAAATGCAACATGAGGACAGTGCCATGTCACCCAACCCATCCCCAGCACCGCCACACGACACACTGTGCCATGTCATGCTATGTGCAGGTAAACAAAGTAATCCCCACAACATGACACAAGTGTCACAATGTACAGTGTCCCTAATTGAAACTCGCGACACCTGAAATGCTCACAGTAATGCAGGACCAACAACACACTTGAGCAGGTATTTCGCAAAAACACTTATCATCTACTGACCCTCAAAACTACCATTAACATGAAATTACGAATGTAAGGAATTAGTAGTCTCACCACCTGGAAATGCCTGCACTCCCACCACTTCCAACTGTATGGTGTTGCCGCCATGTAGAGTAGTAGGTGCACTGCTGCCAACATGGACCCCATCTCCAATGTAGAGGGCCTTGTGTAAACATGAGGAAAGGACCTGCAAATTAGGAGGTAGACACGGATGATGAGTTACACATCAATGCAACATGCAGTGTACAACACAACAGCAATATGCACTAGGAATGTATACACAGTATTGACTAGACTGCCCACACATGTAGTGGGAGTACAATGTCACCATGTACGTCAATGTCACTTGGGCACACCCTTTGCAAGCCCATGGAAACGGGAATCAGGAGGGGTGTGTGTGACATAAACCCAAGCATCTGAACCAAATACATTACAAGCCTGCATGTGCCCAGCCACAATGCAGCGTATGCCCACGGGAGCCACACAAGGCAACACATTGTCCCAAATAAAAACAAAAAAAAAAAAAATCAAAAGTGGCCATTAATGGGCCCGGGCGGGTTGGGGAGGCCACCCAGGAGGTCCGAGGACAGGGTGCACACCAAAACCCACCTGTGTGGATCTTGCGAAAAAAAAAACACCTCCATGGGCTCATGGCCCACACGGCTACCCTATTGTGGTAGTATCACTGCTGTCGCTATTATCACCCTGTGCAGCTGCATCCGGAGGTGGTTGCACTATGGGAGGCAGCCCACGCAAGGCCCTAGTCTGTTCCTCCATGGCTGCAAGCATGCGGGTGTGGTAGGTCTCGTTCTGGAGGATGAGTGTGCGGAGGTCCCCATGCAACAACTCACGGGATGCCCGGACCTCCGCCCTAGTTGCCTGCATCTCAGCTGAGAGCGTACGGGTGAGACGCTCCAGCTGCTGTTCTGTCCTTCGGTTTGTTGAAGCCTCAAGCTCAACAAGAGTCGTCCTGAGGTGAAGGAGTTCCAGCCTCAGGCTTCCCTGTGGCCCTGGGACTCTATGGAGATGGCTTCCTGCAGAGTCGCCAGTGCCACCCGCCTGTCCCTGTTGGACGCCAACATGTCCTCCCTGTGTGACTGGCAGATGGAGTCGGTTGCCTGCTGTAGTCGCTCCATCAGCCTTTCGGGGGGGACAATGGAAGTGGCCACCCTATCCATGGCCTGAGCCATCATCTCTGATGATGCTGCCTGTTGGGTTGCCATACCGTAAATGGATTGCTCCCATGCGGTATTGCCAGGTGGCGTACGGCCACCACGTCGGCGGGCACCACACCTGTCTGGGGCAAGGCGAACTGCGCCTTGCTGTGCCGGCACTGCCTGAGGCTGCAGGACTGCATTCCCCCTCTGATCTGCTGGCCCAGGAACAGGATCAGATGTCGCGGACTGTGACCCTGCATCCGTAACCACCAAAGGCGTAGCTTCCAACACTGACATCCCCATTGAGGGTTCTGACCCTGGTGCAGGTGGGTGGGACAGAACAGAATCCCTCCCAGGAACACTCACCTGCGACGGCACGTAGGTCTCATCATCCGAATCAACACCTGAGTACAGCTTGGGGGAGGTACAGCCAGAGACACCCCTTGAGAGCACGACCTGCAGCAGTTGTGGGTTCTCACCCACCACCACACCACTTCCCTCACTGGTGGTCGGTCGGCCCTCAGACCCCTCCTGGGTCTGCACCATCTCCACAACCCCAGCAGTATCAGGTGCGTCTTCCCCTGCAAAGACATAAAAGCAAACAAATGGAAACAGGCATTAGCACCATGGCACACAATGAGGGCTGAGAAGCAACAGAACCAGTACTTGATTGACACATGTCCCACATGACTAAAACCCTCCCATGCATGCACCCTCACTGCGTATCAAGGGGAGGCAAATGGCACACATTGATGACACCAAGATGGAAGATGAACACATTTGCTGCATGCTGCCTAGCAGTGGCATCACACATTGGCCTGTTATTGCCAGGTGAAATACACATGCAATCACACAGATGGCATGTACCATTGCTATTGAGTGAAGATGGAGAGGAGGGCAGCACTTATTCATTCAGGCCGGATCCTTCATGTAATAGCTTTTCTAATTCAAACAGGTCTGATTTTTCACCTGTAGCTGCCAGTCCAAAATGGTCCGATTGCACAGGGACATGTCTAAACAAATGATATCCAGGTAACAAAGTCACTCCACTTTACCATAGCCATGTCAGACATGTTACTAGAGGACTGAGAAATGCCTAGTAAAAGTGGTGGAATGCAAACAATCTGCCTGAATGAACAGTGAAAAATAAGCAACAATGTTGGTGCAAGGTGACACTTCAAGGGCAACTGGCGTGCTGTTGGGCTATATGTCTACTGTTGGCAGAAGGGATACTGCTATGGCCAAATGCTGCTGCGCAGAATGTATTGCATGAAGCACATGGGTGACCCAAACGACTCAGGCGTACACACCCTCGCCTGGCACACAAACAGAAGCCCTCACACACACACCATGCACATGGATGACACACACATGCATGTGCACTCACCGGACAATGCCTCATAATCAGGCAGATCTCCCACGCCTTGGATCTGTTCCTCCGTGATGTAGGTCCCAGCAACTGACTCATGTGGAGTGAGTTCCATGTCTTCTACTGGAGACCCACCTCCAGTCACTAGAGTTGCGGCATGACTTGAGGCCAGCTTATTCTTTGCCCTGCGCTTTAGGTCATTCCAGCACTTATAGCAATCATTGGCTGTGCGCCTCACGATTCCAAGGGCACTTACGATGTCCGCAACGGTCTGCCAGTGTGCCTGGCGTTGTGCAGGTGTCGTCTTGGATCCTGCAAAAATGACCATCTCGTTATCATGTGCGGACACATACTCGACAAGTGCATTCAGTTCGGCATCCGTGAAGCTGGGCTTCCTCGACGGGCCGGACTGTGTAGCCGTGTCTGGGGCATCAGCCTGTGCCGGACGAGCACTCTTCCTCTTCCGCTTGGAAGGTGGTGGTGATCCTGAGTGTCCTACGCCGCTCTGGACACTAGGGGCAGGAGCCCTGGTGGACTCTGTATCAGGAGTGTGGGATTGCACACTCAGCATGGGAGTTGGTGCAGGCATTGGCTCAAGTGTAATGGTGTCAGGGGGAATGTCAGCAGGATGGACTAGGACCGACACTGTCCTGGCTGGGTGTGTGAGAGCTGGGGTGGATGGAGCCGCAGCTGCCCCTGCAGCCTCTCCACCCTGCCTACTTGGGGCAGCAGATGACCTTGCTGCCCCTGATCCACGTGGCCTGATGACATCAACGTGCACCGGCGCACGTGTCATAGGCCTGCTGACCTGGAAGTCGGCCATGGAGTCAGCCAGGTCTGGTGCCACAATGGGCTGGTCCAACAATGGCTGAGCATGGATGGTGTCAGCCACATCAGCCTCAACCGGGGGGGGATTATGGGTGCCCTTGACTGGTCCTCCACACATGGGGGGACAGGGTCACCCTGCAAGTAACGACCACGTCCCCTACCCGATCCACCATGGCCACCACTTGTGGCTCATCCACCTTTGCCACCCTTACGGATTCCTCGCCTCCCAACCATGGCACTGATGTTAATGTGCGTATGGGAGTGGCTGTAAACTATTGTCCTGGGCAATTGGGGGTCAAAGGGGTTGGGTACCAGATGGTAATTGTACCCTAGTGCTCTAGCAAGGCTGAATGTGACCCCTGGGGAAAGATGACGGGTCACGCAACGCACAGGAAGCCCAAAAAAGGGAGATGACGTGCACGTAACCCCTCCTAGACCACGTGTGCGGAAAAAAAAACCTGCACTACGCTGTGGCACCCAGTAACACAAGAATGAACGTATGCGTGTCACACGCAGCCTAGAATGACCTCTGAAGGGGTAGGCTACACACGGGGCAAGCACAGATGTTAGATACGTGCATGACTCACCGTGTGCCAGGAAAAAGAGCATGAAAAAGAAGCGCGTTTGGTTGGCAACACCCCCGCCAAAAGAAGATTTGTACGCTGTCTGAGGAGACAGAACAACAGTAGAAGGGAACACTGTTTGAGGGAACAGGCCCAGGAAAACCAGAAAAAGAGAAAAAAGAGAAAAAGCTGTCAGAGGTAACAGGGAGTACGAACTTGAAACGCCGTGAAGTAAATCGCGTGTGAAACGACAAGAAGTACAGAATTCACCCACTCGCTCTCCACGAAAAGCACGTACAAGGAAATGGTGTTCTACACGTACCTTTTATGCAGGCCCACACGTCCAGCGTCACTTACGCAGCGTGTACACGCTAGGGCCATTACCACCAATTACACGCTTTCTCACTTCTGCGTGTAGGGCCATTTCCACCAATTACACGCTTTGTCACTGCCGCGTGTAAGCGCTAAGGCCATTTCCACCAATTGCACGCTTTGTCACTTCTGCGTGTAGGGCCATTTCCACCAATTACACGCTTTGACACTCGGACGTGTCTTTCATTTTTTTAACACGCAACATTTCCAAAGTGTGCCCTATTCAACGTGCACGTGGCTTCATAGACGCGCATACGCTGGTGACGTGTTTACGCGCTAAGGGCCTTTCCTCGAATTACACGCAGACGTGTTGGATTTTCACGTGCAAAATCACTCCGTATCAAGCTGGCCACGCGTTCACACATGGAAGACCACGCTCTTGCCCAGAAGGCCAAATTACTGCCCCCCAGAGCCCTGAGCACTCTCCCACCTGCCATCTGCTGCTGCCTGACTGCCTGCTGCCCACGTGCCCTGCCATTTGCTGCCTGCACATCAGCCAGGGGTGCTGTTGCTGTGACCACCCCTGCTGGAACCGAAGACTCCCGACTGCTTTTCCATCGCCCCACAGCCCAGCCCCAGGACCCAGTTGCCCACCCACTCCTGCCTCTGGGGTTGCCATGTCGGGCACTGCAACATCTGGCACCAGTGGCAACCCCCGGCCAAGGAGGCAGAGGGGCACCAGCTTCACTGCCACCGAAGTTGGTGTCCTGGTGGAGCATGTCCTGGGGCAGTATGATGCCCTCTTCGGAAGGTTGCGTGCCGACAAGGAAGGACGGACTCAGATCTGGATGGACATCGTGACTGCCATCAACGCGGAGGAGGTGGCAGTCCGCGACTACGAACGTGTCAGGAAGCGCTGGGAGGACTTCAGGTCCAGGACCCTCAACAAGGCCCGGCGCCTCCTGAAGGCAGCGGATGCTAAGGGGCGCCGGGGCCACTTGTCGGAAGATCAGATGAGGGTCCTGGAACGCATATCCCCAGCGCTCCACATCCAGGTCCTTGAGAAGCAGACCCGTCTGGAGTCGAGCGGTAAGTGTACATGCATACTGATTGTAAGCTGTGCGTGTGGTGGTGTGCCAGGAGTGTGCAGTTTGAACATGTATTTTTATGTGGCCAAGTAGGGGGGGTGTACAGGGCCGTGAGGGTGACACTTGCGAGGGGTCTCATGTGTGACACATGGATGGTGCTTGTGTGTGTGGGCTTGCATGGCACAGGATGTGGAGGAATGATTGTCAGGTGTGACATGGATGTCGATCAAAACACTGCGACAGTTGGCGGAGGTGTACACATGCATGCAAGTTTGGTGTTGTGTGTGCATGTGTAGTGTACTCCCTATGTTGCATGTGATGTGTGGATGACCTTTGGCTGCTCATGCTGTTGTATGTGAATGGATGGTGCTGGCTGTTGCAATATGACTGTGGTATGGCTCATGTGTGCAAGTTGAAATGACATGTGTGTTGGGGATTGTGATGCCATGTCTGAGGTTTACCAATGCCACTCATGTATAACTGTCATGTGTGTATGAGTCCATTTTACAGTGCCCTGATGCCTGTGTTTTCTTTCTCCCTTTCTGCAGTGTCAACTGATGAAGAGGGCGGAGAAGGTGCTGTGGAGCACAGTGGCAGGGGTCGTGCCACCAGCCGGAGACGCAAGGCCCGGATCCCCTCCCAGGTTGTGATCTCGTCGGGGAGTGAGGGGTCCGGTGCCACGTCCCAGGCCGCAGCTGCCGAGGGGAGGTCCAAGAGGCGGAGGTTGGAGTTGGACTCCTCGGCAGCAGAAGGGGCCGCTGGGACCCTACAGGGCCAAACGCGGAAGATGGCACGGAGTCATCCAGGTTGGTGGGGGGTTTGGTGGAGGAGGAGGCCATGCAAGCGACAGTGGCGGGGTCTGGAGGTGGGGATTCCACTGGTGCTAGTGGTGCAGTGCAGGATCAGGGACAGGAGGCAGCACAGGCCGCCGCGGAGGTGCCTGTGTGCAATCCTGTCCCTGCTCCTGTCACTGCATCATCTTGCACCAGCGGGGAGGCCTTCCTCCAGACCTGTTCTCAGGGAGAGGATTGGCTTACAACACCTGGCCTTCCTCTCCCTGCGGATGTGGATATCCTGCACCAGGTTGAGCCTGTCCAGGGTGGGGTGGCGTTGCGTCAACGGGCCATGCGAGCTGACTTGCAGTCTTTTCATGATGAGTCTTCACGTCTTCTCGCATGGCTCGTTGACCGCGTTGACCCACTGGGACAGCTCACCAGGGCTGGATTCCTCCGTTTCCTGGACCTTGTTCCGACCCCCTTCTCCACAGAACCCCCTATGCCCCAGTCGTCCTCCATGCCATCTTCCCACCCATGTGTCACCTGGGTGCCCTTTGGAGCTGCCTCCGACCGTGCGGCCAGGCTGGTGGACAACAGATCCCTGCCACAGTCGGGAGTCGGACGTTCAGCAGGGGTGGCCACATCAACGACTGCACCCCAGCTGGAGGAGGATGTGCAGGCACCATCGGACAGGACACATGGACAGCAGCAGCTGCAGCAGCAGGAGGCTGTAGGTGGGAGCCACGATAGCTCGGGGCCTTCAACATCGGAGGGGCAGGCATCGGCCGGAGGGCAGGAGGACCCTGGACGGGAAGTGTCTTCCGTGTGGCAGCGGTTGGGCCACGCCATAGATGCGGAGCGGCGGCAGGCGGACGAGGCACGGCTCACGATGGTCAGAGCGGAGAACTCTATGCGGAGGGCCCTGAGGCGGGCCGAGTGCCTCGAGGCAATCCGCAGGGAGTTGGAGGTGAACATGTCGGCGTCCCTGCGGACCCTCGGGGCCATGGAACAGGACCGCCTCCGGGACATAGACAAGGAGTTCGATGATGCCCTGGTCCGGAACACCACTAAGTGAGCCGCTGGACTGGCCCGCCGCCATTGTATATAGTTATTTAGTGATAGGTTTCCTTTGTAGTTTATTTTTATTTGGAGTCGACGGACACTGCTCCACCTTTTGTATATAGTTCCATTTTAGATAGGTTTCTTGGTAGGTTTCATTTCTTCTCTTGGGATGATGGACCCTGAATACTTTGTACATAGTTGGACTTTGGATTTGGATATTTTTTTTACTATGAATATTTTTTCCCATGGAGCAATGGTTTTCTATTTCTTTTTTCCCTTCATTTCCTTTTCATGGACTTGAACTTTGGAAGATATTTTTTTGGATTATCATTTATTGATTTTAATTTGAAAAGGGACAGCCAGCTTAATTTTGTCATTTTTTTACTTGTGTATTTTGGTTAATTTTGATTGCCATTGCTGTTGTTTTTAATACATTATTTGGACTTTTTCATTCTTCAATGTGTGGTTTCATCTCATTGTTTTCATGCATGTCATGATATGGGTTTTCAGGTTCACTTGCAACCATTGTGTGTGTGTGTGAGACACATGTGTTGATTTACATTGTTTCCATTGGAGTAGTATCATGGGCACATGTAATACTTGGTTGTGTCTTTGGGCTGTGGTGGCTGACCATGAGGCACATGCTTGAGGATTGTCAGGACCTGTGGGCAGGGGGACATGAGTGGGGGCCTGGTGGAGGTTGCCCCTGGATGCTGGGGGGTGGGGGTGGTGGGAGACATGAGTGGGGGCCTGGTGGAGGCTGCCCCTGCACTGCTGGGGGGTGGGGGTGATAGGGGACATGAGTGGGTGCCTGGTGGAGGGTGCCCCTGCACTGCTGGGGGGTGGGGGTGGTGGAGACATGAGTTGGACATAAGTGGGGGCCTGGTGGAGGGTGCCCCTGCACTGCTGGGGGGTGGGGGTGGTGGGAGACATGAGTTGGACATGAGTGGGAGCCTGGTGGAGGGTGCCCCTGCACTGCTGGGGGGTGGGGGTTGTGGGAGACATGAGTTGGACATGAGTGGGTGCCTGGTGGAGGGTGCCCCTGCACTGCTGGGGGGTGGGGGTGATGGGAGACATGAGTGGGGGCCTGGTGGAGGGTGCCCCTGGATGCTGGGGGGTGGGGGTGGTGGGAGACATGAGTGGGGGCCTGGTGGAGGCTGCCCCTGGTGGCTGGGGGATGGGGGTGGTGGTTAACATGAGTGGGGGCCTGGTGGAGGGTGCCCCTGCACTGCTGGGGGGTGGGGGTGCAGGGGGACATGAGTGGGGGCCTGGTGGAGGCTGCCTCTGCACTGCTGGGGGGTGGGGGTGCAGGGGGACATGAGTGGGAGCCTGGTGGAGGCTGCCCCTGCACTGCTGGGGGGTGGGGGTGGTGGTAGACATGGGTGGGGGCCTGGTGGAGGGTGCCCCTGCACTGCTGGGGTGTGGGGGTGGTGGGAGACATGAGTTGGACATGAGTGGGGCCCTGGTGGTGCTGCCCCTGCACTGCTGGGGGGTGGGGGTGTAGGGGGACATGAGTGGGTGCCTGGTGGAGGGTGCCCCTGGATGCTGGGGGTGGGGGTGCTGGGAGACATGAGTGGGGGCCTGGTGGAGGCTGCCCCTGGATGCTGGGGGGTGGGGGGGGTGGGAGACATGAGTGGGAGCCTGGTGGAGGCTGCCCCTGCACTGCTGGGGGGTGGGGGTGGTGGGAGACATGAGTGGGGGCCTGGTGGAGGGTGCCCCTGGATGCTGGGGGGTGGGGGTGGTGGGAGACATGAGTGGGGGCCTGGTGGAGGCTGCCCCTGGTGGCTGGGGGATGGGGTGGTGGTTAACATGAGTGGGGGCCTGGTGGAGGGTGCCCCTGCACTGCTGGGGGGTGGGGGTGCAGGGGGACATGAGTGGGGGCCTGGTGGAGGCTGCCTCTGCACTGCTGGGGGGGTGGGGGTGCAGGGGGACATGAGTGGGAGCCTGGTGGAGGCTGCCCCTGCACTGCTGGGGGGTGGGGGTGGTGGTAGACATGGGTGGGGGCCTGGTGGAGGGTGCCCACTGTGCTGGGGGGTGGGGGTGGTGGGAGACATGAGTGGGGCCTGGTGGAGGGTGCCCCTGCACTGCTGGGTGGTGGAGGTGGTGGGAGACATGAGTTGGACATGAGTGTGGCCCTGATGGTGCTGCCCCTGCACTGCTGGGGGGTGGGGGTGGTGGGAGACATGAGTTGGACATGAGTGGGGGCCTGGTGGAGGGTGCCACTGCACTGCTGGGGTGTGGGGGTGGTGGGAGACATGAGTTGGACATGAGTGGGGCCCTGGTGGTGCTGCCCCTGCACTGCTGGGGGGTGGGGGTGTAGGGGGACATGAGTGGGTGCCTGGTGGAGGGTGCCCCTGGATGCTGGGGGTGGGGGTGCTGGGAGACATGAGTGGGGGCCTGGTGGAGGCTGCCCCTGGATGCTGGGTGGTGGGGGTGGTGGGAGACATGAGTGGGAGCCTGGTGGAGGCTGCCCCTGCACTAACGGGGGGTGGGGGTGGTGGGAGACATGAGTGGGGGCCTGGTGGAGGGTGCCCCTGGATGCTGGGGGTTGGGGGTGGTGGGAGACATGAGTTGGACATGAGTGGGGGCCTGGTGGAGGGTGCCCCTGGATGCTGGGGGGTGGGGGTGGTGGGAGACATGAGTGGGGGCCTGGTGGAGGCTGCCCCTGGTGGCTGGGGGGTGGGGGTGGTGGGAGACATGAGTTGGACATGAGTGGGGCCCTGGTGGTGCTGCCCCTGCACTGCTGGGGGGTGGGGGTGGTGGGAGACATGAGTTGGACATGAGTGGGGGCCTGGTGGAGGGTGCCCCTGCACTGTTGGGCGGTGGGGGTGGTGGGAGACATGAGTTGGACATGAGTGGGGGCCTGGTGGAGGGTGCCCCTGCAGTGCTGGGGGGTGGGGGTGGTGGGAGACATGAGTTGGACATGAGTGGGTGCCTGGTGGAGGGTGCCCCTGCAATGCTGGGGGGTGGTGGGAGATATGAGTGGGGGCCTGGTGGAGGGTGCCCCTGGATGCTGGGGGGTGGGGGTGGTGGAAGACATGAGTGGGGGCCTAGTGGAGGATGCCCCTGCACTGCTGGGGGGTGGGGGTGGTGGGAGACATGAGTGGGGCCTGGTGGAGGGTGCCCCTGGATGCTGGGGGGTGGGGGTGGTGGGAGACATGAGTGGGGGCCTGGTGGAGGCTGCCCCTGCACTGCTGGGGGGTGGGGGTGGTGGGAGACATGAGTTGGACATGAGTGGGTGCCTGGTGGAGGGTGCCCCTGCACTGCTGGGGGGTGGGGGTGATGGGAGACATGAGTGGGGGCCTGGTGGAGGGTGCCCCTGGATGCTGGGGGGTGGAGGTGGTGGGAGACATGAGTGGGGGCCTGGTGGAGGCTGCCCCTGGTGGCTGGGGGGTGGGGGTGGTGGGAGACATGAGTGGGGGCCTGGTGGAGGGTGCCCCTGCATTGCTGGGGGGTGGGGGTGCAGGGGGACATGAGTGGGGGCCTGGTGGAAGCTGCCCTGCACTGCTGGGGGGTGGGGGTGGAGGGGGACATGAGTGGGGGCCTGGTGGAGGCTGCCCCTGCACTGCCGGGGGGTGGGGGTGGTGGTAGACATGGGTGGGGGCCTGGTGGAGGGTGCCCCACAGTGCTGGGGGGTGGGGGTGCTGGGAGCCATGAGTGGGGGCCTGGTGGAGGCTGCCCCTGGATGCTGGGGGGTGGGGGTGGTGGGAGACATGAGTGGGAGCCTGGTGGAGGCTGCCCCTGCACTGCTGGGGGGTGGGGGTGGTGGGAGACATGAGTGGGGGCCTGGTGGAGGGTGCCCCTGGATGCTGGGGGGTGGGGGTGGTGGGAGACATGAGTGGGGGCCTGGTGGAGGCTGCCCCTGGTGGCTGGGGGATGGGGGTGGTGCTTAACATGAGTGGGGGCCTGGTGGAGGGTGCCCCTGCACTGCTGGGGGGTGGGGGTGCAGGGGGACATGAGTGGGGGCCTGGTGGAGGCTGCCTCTGCACTGCTGGGGGGTGGGGGTGCAGGGGACATGAGTGGGAGCCTGGTGGAGGCTGCCCCTGCACTGCTGGGGGGTGGGGGTGGTGGTAGACATGGGTGGGTGCCTGGTGGAGGGTGCCCACAGTGCTGGGGGGTGGGGGTGGTGGGAGACATGAGTGGGGCCTGGTGGAGGGTGCCCCTGCACCTCTGGGTGGTGGAGGTGGTGGGAGACATGAGTTGGACATGAGTGTGGCCCTGGTGGTGCTGCCCCTGCACTGCTGGGGGGTGGGGGTGGTGGGAGACATGAGTTGGACATGAGTGGGGGCCTGGTGGAGGGTGCCACTGCACTGCTGGGGTGTGGGGGTGGTGGGAGACATGAGTTGGACATGAGTGGGGCCCTGGTGGTGCTGCCCCTGCACTGCTGGGGGGTGGGGGTGTAGGGGGACATGAGTGGGTGCCTGGTGGAGGGTGCCCCTGGATGCTGGGGGTGGGGGTGCTGGGAGACATGAGTGGGGGCCTGGTGGAGGCTGCCCCTGGATGCTGGGTGGTGGGGGTGGTGGGAGACATGAGTGGGAGCCTGGTGGAGGCTGCCCCTGCACTACTGGGGGGTGGGGGTGGTGGGAGACATGAGTGGGGGCCTGGTGGAGGGTGCCCCTGGATGCTGGGGGTTGGGGGTGGTGGGAGACATGAGTTGGACATGAGTGGGGGCCTGGTGGAGGGTGCCCCTGGATGCTGGGGGGTGGGGGTGGTGGGAGACATGAGTGGGGGCCTGGTGGAGGCTGCCCCTGGTGGCTGGGGGGTGGGGGTGGTGGGAGACATGAGTTGGACATGAGTGGGGCCCTGGTGGTGCTGCCCCTGCACTGCTGGGGGGTGGGGGTGTAGGGGGACATGAGTGGGTGCCTGGTGGAGGGTGCCCCTGGATGCTGGGGGTGGGGGTGCTGGGAGACATGAGTGGGGGCCTGGTGGAGGCTGCCCCTGGATGCTGGGTGGTGGGGGTGGTGGGAGACATGAGTGGGAGCCTGGCGGAGGCTGCCCCTGCACTACTGGGGGGTGGGGGTGGTGGGAGACATGAGTGGGGGCCTGGTGGAGGGTGCCCCTGGATGCTGGGGGTTGGGGGTGGTGGGAGACATGAGTTGGACATGAGTGGGGGCCTGGTGGAGGGTGCCCCTGGATGCTGGGGGGTGGGGGTGGTGGGAGACATGAGTGGGGGCCTGGTGGAGGCTGCCCCTGGTGGCTGGGGGGTGGGGGTGGTGGGAGACATGAGTTGGACATGAGTGGGGCCCTGGTGGTGCTGCCCCTGCACTGCTGGGGGGTGGGGGTGGTGGGAGACATGAGTTGGACATGAGTGGGGGCCTGGTGGAGGGTGCCCCTGCACTGTTGGGCGGTGGGGGTGGTGGGAGACATGAGTTGGACATGAGTGGGGGCCTGGTGGAGGGTGCCCCTGCAGTGCTGGGGGGTGGGGGTGGTGGGAGACATGAGTTGGACATGAGTGGGTGCCTGGTGGAGGGTGCCCCTGCAATGCTGGGGGGTGGTGGGAGACATGAGTGGGGGCCTGGTGGAGGGTGCCCCTGGATGCTGGGGGGTGGGGGTGGTGGGAGACATGAGTGGGGGCCTGGTGGAGGCTGCCCCTGGATGCTGGGGGGTGGGGGTGGTGGAAGACATGAGTGGGGGCCTAGTGGAGGATGCCCCTGCACTGCTGGGGGGTGGGGGTGGTGGGAGACATGAGTGGGGCCTGGTGGAGGGTGCCCCTGGATGCTGGGGGGTGGGGGTGGTGGGAGACATGAGTGGGGGCCTGGTGGAGGCTGCCCCTGCACTGCTGGGGGGTGGGGGTGGTGGGAGACATGAGTTGGACATGAGTGGGTGCCTGGTGGAGGGTGCCCCTGCACTGCTGGGGGGTGGGGGTGATGGGAGACATGAGTGGGGGCCTGGTGGAGGGTGCCCCTGGATGCTGGTGGGTGGGGGTGGTGGGAGACATGAGTGGGGGCCTGGTGGAGGCTGCCCCTGGTGGCTGGGGGGTGGGGGTGGTGGGAGACATGAGTGGGGGCCTGGTGGAGGGTGCCCCTGCATTGCTGGGGGGTGGGGGTGCAGGGGGACATGAGTGGGGGCCTGGTGGAAGCTGCCCTGCACTGCTGGGGGGTGGGGGTGGAGGGGGACATGAGTGGGGGCCTGGTGGAGGCTGCCCCTGCACTGCCGGGGGGTGGGGGTGGTGGTAGACATGGGTGGGGGCCTGGTGGAGGGTGCCCCACAGTGCTGGAGGGTGGGGTGGTGGGAGACATGAGTGGGGGCCTGGTGGAGGGTGCCCCTGCACTGCTGGGGGGTGGGGGTGGTGGGAGACATGAGTTGGACATGAGTGGGGCCCTGGTGGTGCTGCCCCTGCACTGCTGGGGGGTGGGGGTGGTGGGAGACATGAGTTGGACATGAGTGGGGGCCTGGTGGAGGGTGCCCCTGCACTGCTGGGGGGTGGGGGTGGTGGGAGACATGAGTTGGACATGAGTGGGGCCCTGGTGGTGCTGCCCCTGCACTGCTGGGGGGTGGGGGTTCAGGGGGACATGAGTGGGTGCCTGGTGGAGGGTGCCCCTGGATGCTGGGGGGTGGGGGTGGTGGGAGACATGAGTGGGGGCCTGGTGGAGGGTGCCCCTGCACTGCTGGGGGGTGGGGGTGGTGGGAGACATGAGTTGGACATGAGTGGGGGCCTGGTGGAGGGTGCCCCTGCACTGCTGGGGGGTTGGGGTGGTGGGAGACATGAGTTGGACATGAGTGGGTGCCTGGTCGAGGGTGCCCCTGCACTGCTGGGGGGTGGGGGTGGTGGGAGACATGAGTGGGGGCCTGGTGGAGGGTGCCCCTGGATGCTGGGGGGTGGGGGTGGTGGGAGACATGAGTGGGGGCTTGGTGGAGGCTGCCCCTGGATGCTGGGGGGTGGGGGTGGTGGGAGACGTGAGTGGGGGCCTGGTGGAGGCTGCCCCTGCACTGCTGGGGGGTGGGGGTGGTGGGAGACATGAGTGGGGCCTGGTGGAGGGTGCCCCTGGATGCTGGGGGGTGGGGGTGGTGGGAGACATGAGTTGGACATGAGTGGGGGCCTGGTGGAGGGTGCCCCTGGTTGCTGGGGGGTGGGGGTGGTGGGAGACATGAGTGGGGGCCTGGTGGAGGCTGCCCCTGGTGGCTGGGGGGTGGGGGTGCCGGGGGACATGAGTGGGTGCCTGGTGGAGGGTGCCCCTGGATGCTGGGGGGTGGGGGTGGTGGGAGACATGAATGGGGACCTGGTGGAGGCTGCCCCTGGTGGCTGGGGGGTGGGGGTGGTGGGAGACATGGGTGGGAGCCTGGTGGAGGCTGCCTCACACTGCTGGGGGGGTGGGGGTGGTGGGAGACATGAGTGGGGGCCTGGTGGAGGGTGCCCCTGGATGCTGGGGGTGGGGGTGGTGGGAGACATGAGTGGGGGCCTGGAGGAGGCTGCCCCTGGTGGCTGGGGGGTGGGGGTGGTGGGAAACATGAGTGGGGGCCTGGTGGAGGGTGCCCCTGCACTGCTGGGGGGTGGGGGTGCAGGGAGACATGAGTGGAGGCCTGGTGGAGGCTGCCCCTGCACTGCTGGGGGGTGGGGGTGGTGGTAGACATGGGTGGGGGCCTGGTGGAGGGTGCCCCACAGTGCTGGGGGGTGGGGGTGGTGGGAGACATGAGTAGGGGCCTGGTGGAGGCTGCCCCTGGTGGCTGGGGGTGGGGGTGGTGGGAGACATGGGTGGGAGCCTGGTGGAGCCTGCCCCTGGTGGCTGGGGGGTGGGGGTGGTGGGAGACATGGGTGGGAGCCTGGCGGAGGCTGCCCCTGGTGGCTGGGGGGTGGGGGTGGTGGGAGACATGAGTGGGGGCCTGGTGGAGGGTGCCCCTGCACTGCTGGGGGGTGGGGGTGCAGGGGGACATGAGTGGGGGCCTGGTGGAGGGTGCCCCTGGATGCTGGGGGGTGGGGGTGGTGGGAGACATGAGTGGGGGCCTGGTGGAGGGTGCCCCTGGTGGCTGGGACTTGGGGGTGGTGGGAGACATGGGTGGGAGCCTGGTGGAGGGTGCCCCACACTGCTGGGGGGTGGGGGTGGTGGGAGACATGAGTGGGGGCCTGGTGGAGGGTGCCCCTGGATGCTGGGGGGTGGGGGTGGTGGGAGACATGAGTGGGGGCCTGGTGGAGGCTGCCCCTGGTGGCTGGGGGGTGGGGGTGGTGGGAGACATGAGTGGGAGCCTGGTGGATGGTGCCCCTGCACTGCTGGGGGGTGGGGGTGCAGGGGGACATGAGTGGGTGCCTGGTGGAGGGTGCCCCTGGATGCTGGGGGGTGGGGGTGGTGGGAGAAATGTGTGGGGGTGGTGGGAGACATGAGTGGCGGCCTGGTGGAGGCTGACCCTCGTGGCTTGGGGGTGGGGGTGGTGGGAGACATGGGTGGGAGCCTGGTGGAGGCTGCCCCACACTGCTGGGGGGGTGGGGGTGGTGGGAGACATGAGTGGGGGCCTGGTGGAGGGTGCCCCTGGATGCTGGGGGGTGGGGGTGGTGGGAGACATGAGTGGGGGCCTGGTGGAGGCTGCCCCTGCACTGCTGGGGGGTGGGGGTGATAGGGGACATGAGTGGGGGCCTGGTGGAGGCTGCCCCTGGTGGCTGGGGGGTGGGGGTGATAGGGAACATGAGTGGGGGCCTGGTGGAGGGTGCCCCGTGACTGCTGGGGGGTGGGGGTGCAAGGGGACATGAGTGGGAGCCTGGTGGAGGCTGCCCCATGACTGCTGGGGGGTGGGGGTGCAAGGGGACATGAGTGGGGGCCTGGTGGAGGGTGGCCCACAGTGCTGGGGGGTGGTGATGCTGGGGGACATGAGCTGGTGTGCAGGGTAGTCCCCTGATTTGTGGGCTGCCTGCAGGGGCCGTGGGGGGTGTACAGGGAACACCTGTGAGGACCCACCCAGCCTAATCGCGTGTGTAACTTCCTGCGCACCCCTGTAATACACGTACCCAGCCAAATCGCGTGTGATAATTCCCGCGCACCCCTGTAATACACGTACCTGGCCAAATCGCGTGTGATAATTCCCGCGCACCCCTGTAATACACGTACCCAGCCAAATCGCGTGTAAAACTTCCCGCGTACCCCTGTAATACACGTACCCAGCCAAATCGCGTGTGATAATTCCTGCGTACCCCTGTAATACACGTACCCTGGCTAATCGCGTGTAAAACTTCACGCGTACCCCTGTAATACACGTACCCTGGCCAATTGCGTGTAAAACTTCCCGCGTACCCCTGATATAAACGTTACCCGCTTTGCGTTCCTTGTTTGGCAGCCCTGTAAACTGGTCCAGGGTTAGCGAAGCCCTTTGCGATGATTTAGCGATTTTGATGGCTTTTCCTTGCGCAAGGGCATTCTTGGGGGCGTTACTTGCGCTGCTGCAGGGTCGCTGCGATACTCTGCGCCACGGCTGGTTTGGGAGCCTAAAATCCATGAATACGCTGTGCGCGGAAATCGGTTTTAGCGCACGCGCCTGGCGCAGACAATCGCACGCGGACACTCTGCGCCAGCCGCTTGCGACACTTTTCTGCGAAATTCTATGAATTACCCTGTAAGTGTTCTCTTCAACAAAAGAAGAAGAGTATAGATCTTACACTAATACAAGAGAGTGATTCTATATTTTAAATTGCAGAGATAAATGTATCCATCCAACGTCTGACCTTTGTCAATGTCTCCTTACGACACTGGAATGTGTGATAGACAATCATGAGAGGAAAGGACTGGAAGGTATTCAGCTCGGAACTGAGCTACCTGTCGCAGGATACCAGCTGGTGGATTTTGTCCACTTTTCTGGGCCATTCAAGCAATAGATCCCCATTAATATGGAGAGACTTACCTCCTCAAATGATCTACTTACTTCTGATAATTGCAGAGCTTAGGTTGCCAAGCAGTCCTCCCTATCATGGCAGAGCTCTAGTTTCTGAACACTGATCTGAAATGTCCTAGTCGTGTGAAGAGGAGTTGTCACGGCTACATGTACATATCAGGATTGTACCTCAGTCTGTGCCTCACTGGTGTACTTAATGCCTCTACACAAAACAACTAGGGCTATGGTGCTTAGAAGGACAGCCAGAATTGCATTTCTTCGGTCCTTGCTCTTTGCAATGGCATGGTGTGGCAACCTGGGCAGGAATGCCCAGAACATATAGGAATGGCCTGTACAGAGGCATAGTGATCTAGTGGAATCTGTCTGGCAGCAGCCTCCTGTGAACCCAGTCTCTGGTATCAACACCAGCAGTGAGATGGAAAGTGGGTGTTATGGGCAGAAGGCAGCCAGCATTCCCTGTGAAATGTATCATGGGCAACAACAAATAATGGAATTAAGCAGTGGACATGTAGAGAGAAATGCCCAATGAGGAAAACTGTCCATTGATCACCAATTACATCTCCAGTTAGCAGCAAGGAAATATATATACCTGATTCACAGTTGCCAACTTGCTCACATCGGCATCCGTATGCGGGATGACGGGAAACATGTTCTGCCAATTGATTTGAGAATAAGCACTGGGAGATTTCCTGGAGATACGACCCTCATGACCAACTTCAAGGATTAACTCTAAAAGGAGCTTTATCAATGACATATTGGTCAATTTGAATAGATGAAAGCTGGTAAAATATATTCATGCCAACCCAAAAATAGTGAGCTAGCATGGCCAGTTATGCCGTACTGTCCGGTTTCCTGTGGAAGTGAATCCAAATGTGAGATATGGCTTTCTTAATGCACATATAGCAAAAACAAGCATTATATGGAGACTGTTTTGGCCCTCTCTCAATTTAAAATAAAGGTTATCATTACCTCATTTAGATTACCTTATGTTGATCCTCTCTCTCTTTTGAATAAAATTGCAAATTATCTGCTAAAATGTGCTTATCATAATAAATTTAATGATGTATTGGTAACGACAGTTAGACCCTCTGTGACAAAATCTAATGGACATTTAATGAAACAAATTTGAGAGAGTAGATTGTTTGGTTATGAATGTGGGGTTATACAATTAGAACTTGTGAAAGCCCTTAAATGCTTATGTGATAGAGATTTGTTACAAGTGAGAGTTTCAAATGAGAGGCAAATGACTACTAATTACAAAATTTGATTGAAAGAAGCACAAAAGAGATGCAGAAGTGATTAGGTGAACTGAAAACTGCTATGGAACAGTATAAACAATGAGCCTTTTGGTAATTAGTGACCATAGGTGATATGAGGCCATGCTATTTGACAGCGGTGTAACAGAAGATCAATGTATAAATACATATATTGAACTTAAGTGTACCTTTGTTACCAATCATAGAGCATTGCTCAGATTGTCGTGCAGGGGGATACTAACTACTGAATGATTTATTTATAAATGAGCCAGCTGTTTGGGAATGATTCATTCAGCACAGGATAGGTCAGGCCCTGGTACCAATATTTCCTGGTACTGATGATGTATTGATTGCAGTATTTGAAAAAAGATAGTGTTCACTGAGTAGCCAGTTTCAGTGTAAATTGGGCATGGGTTCAATAGTCGAAACTAGTCCAGTCCCACTTCCCCAATTACCATGTCATTCTTGCAGTATGGTAAGAGTGGCTGTGCAATGTTGGGTCTGTAGAAGGAATGTTGACGATTTTGTGAAGAGGTTTGTGGGATTTGTGTTTGTCAGTCCGGGGAAAAGTGGGCATGGTCGTGTTGCAGGCTAAGCCCTGCCTACATTACTTTAATTAACTTCTCTTTGCAGTATAGTTAACAGGTAAGATTTGCTGAGAATTTTATTTCACTATAAATAATTGCTGGGTTCTGTCTTCATTACAAGGATCTTGTCCAATCTTTCCCAGTACTTAAGATATACTGATTGCAGTGTTAGCAAATACTTGTTTACATGTTGAAGACCACAGTAGGTTGGCTGCTAGTTTCGTAAAGAGGTGTGTTGCAATTGTGGTTAGGCCCAAGCCCACTTTTGCCTGACACTGTTAATGCTCTTATTGCAATGTTGTAAAGATGTAATGCTTGTTGGGTGTTCTGTCTCGGTGTAATGTGGATATGGGTTTGATTGGAGCACATGAATATTTTCTAATAATGATGAGATACTGCGCATAGTGCTGTTAAAGTGTATGAGGAATGTTGTCTGTGCATTAGGTCAAGTGGTAGTTTTGTAAAAAGTTTGCGAGGCTTGTAATCATGTGTGCAAGTACAAATGGGTACCGGGCTTGGATGTCTTTACTGGCAGGTTGAAGTGTTGATACACCATTATGCCAGTAAGGAAAATAAAGCCTACTTAGAAGTGGAATATATTTTGTACAACATTTCAAAAGTATCTTTTTATTTTGACCCATATAAACAACATATTTAATGCACCATGTTATATAGAACAGTGATGTGTAACATAGTTAAAATCACTGGGTCATGGCAAAAATAAAATCCAAGAAAGATTAGAGAAAAAAATATGTTTTGCTGTATGATTGAATAGATATTTCGAATTATATGCAAATGACTATATCTTTTTAAACATGTTAGCTATGAATTTTACATTTTAATTAATGCTAAAAAGTACTTAGATATCAAGTGGCATATTCTAACTTGAATGTATTAGAACACTGAAGACTGAAGGTGCACGTTTAATTTCTTGAGTGCAATCAATACATTTGGTAATTCATTGAATTTTGAAGACAGTTACAGTTCTACTACTTAAGTAGTATTAAGTAGGTTGTTTTGTACGTTTGTAGGTAATCGTTGGTTATTAGCGATGTAAGTACCATGACACGTGAACCAGCCACGCATGTGTTTTAAGTATGTGTGCTTTTTGTATGCTAATTAATGGCTTGATTTAGTACTGGAACTAGCATGGTATATTGTACCAATTGTGGTGAAGGTTTTTCCACCAAGAAGTCCATATTCAAAGTTAATCAGTTTACAGGATTTTTTGTTCCACCTGCCATATATCTTAAAAACGTCAGTATACAAAATTGACATATAACATACGTAATAACATAAAGCGGAATTCTCTGGGTCCGGGTTGCAATGAACCAGGTTACGTGAAAGCTAGAAACTTATCTGCAAGCCTGGATTTGGTGGGCTTGATGTCGGACACTGAGATCTCGGACTATGAAACTGAGGATGAGTCAAATGGCCCAATCACTAACCAGCATGCATCTAATGGCAATACAGATAGTCTCTATTCAATTATGATGGCCTCTGCTGCTAAAATTGAAGCACTGTTCAAACTAAGCACGAGATTGGCTGAGGAACAACATGATATAAAGTCCCTGCTGAGAGGAGTGGGGGACATGATAGGATCCACAGGTTTTGAAGAATCTATAACTATGGATCGTAGTAGCCCCATTAATTTACACAATAAGGCCTCTGTCACTACAGAAGACATTCCTATCCTTCAAACCACGAAACCAAACACTGTGATAGACTATGGTCAATTGAAGCCACCTGTTTATATGACTGAATTCCCTAATGAATCCAGGGTAGTATATGCCACAAATGAACAGGATGCTATTGACATCCTTTGCCAGGAGATCTCAATCATGGAAAACTCAGCGACCCAAAAACATAGAAGTATTGCAAAGAAGATGCCAATATTGCCTTTAATGTTAACCCCACCGCCTAGTGTGCAAAGAATGGAGTATACCAAAAAGAAAACAAGTACTCATGAATCCAGTGTTGTAATGGAAACATTTGCTACACTGGTTATGTCCAACCCAATCATAACACGTGATATGGGGAAAAGGAAAATCAGACAAGTCGATCTCAGAAGCCCCATTGACAGATGGTTAATAAACAACACCATCTCTGGTAGAACTTTGCAGCTTTTGGATGGCACAGATAATGGTGCTTTAATTACTTCACATCCTATTGATGACACAAATGCTAAGATACCTTCCTTGGAAAGACTTGGGCCATTGACCAAATCTTGCACGCATTCCAGTAATATGGACAAAACAAAGCAGTAAGGGAAGGCATTGAGTGGATCCATCTGAGCACACTGGCTAAATTCGGGGAACTTAATCCAACTAACGATAGCCCATTTTTAAAGTGATCACAACTTCTAACACTATGGAGCCGCATACCTTATCTATCAACTATTTCAAACAAGGACCTTTACAAGAGTTGAACTACCGAAACAGGATAGCACCACTAATCGGGCTTTGCTGGAATTTTCCACTCCAGCAGTTACTTCCCTACTGTGCTCTTGCTCAGACTTGTTACTGGATCTTGGCTATGACCTCATAGTTAAATATAAAGAGCTAATCCTTACGCAAACACAATCTGCACATAATTCCCAGGTATTACCTATGAAACAAACAAAATCTAGTCAAAAATATAATTCAAGGGCTTATTTTAACAGTAATGGTAATAAGTGCAGGCCTATGTTGAATGATAATTGACCATGCAAAAATATAACCTTGATTAATTGGTTATGCTGGAACACCCAAGGTTATACATTTTTTCTTAATCATTTTAAGGGACCCCCCCCATAAAATGAAGCCATATTTTCTTAATGCGGTCAATGAATTTATTATCAATGAATATGATGTCATCTGCTGTCACACCACCCAAGGCCTACGTGGAAAGCACAGGCAGGGATTAGCCATAGGAGCGCAACCCTTTTTGTCCATCACTCCATATTGTCCATATGAAAACTCGCCCTAAGTATTTGAAGTGTTATTACACTCACCTGCACTACAGAAGGACACACTGCTTATAAATGTGTGCTCCCCTCCGGGCGGCAGTAATGTAGATGAAACATTACTATCCATTGATAACATAATGAATAGATGGTTTTGTGACCACTCAGGTGGAAACATATTAATTGCAGGTGATCTGAACACTCCCAGTTTGGATAAATTTAACATCATTTATCCTGAAGTTTTAGAAGCTGCAGAATTAGAAAATAATGCAGCTACAGTGTGAGAACCAATGCGAGCTGGGCTCAATTATTTAATGTGTGGGACCTTGCATGCCTAAATAATAAGGGGGTAATCCTGAATCAAATAATAAGACTTGGACTAATGGTATTAGCAAATCCACTCTGGACTACATCTATGTCAACCTTGACCTATGGCACAGATGTGATCCAATTGAGATTTATTTTAATACTCTAAGTGATCATGCTGTTATGACGTGGTCACATGCAATACCCCTGTTTTATGAGATAGAGCATTATAATGAGCAGATTCAGGTCAATGTGGCGGGTCATTCCATCACATGGAGCAACAATAACCTGGGGAAACTTAACTTATTTATCGATGAAAATAGTACATGGCTGCACACCCGGCTGGGAGGTAATCATTGGAATCCAGACAAAATGATGATGACATTGAAATCGCTGATGGGCTGAACATGTTATATAGGTAAGGAAGTAACATACATGTTGGCTGCTTTGATAAGGAGATTCAAGTGGCTAAGAAGAGATACCAGTCAAAATGCAGACATATTAACAAAGAATCTTCTCTCACACGAGAAACAAGACACAGGCAACTACCAAATACAAACATTGGCCCAAAATGCATAAATCATCAGCCAAGATGCTAACTGGACTTGGATACTAAAAATACTCAATAAATGAGATGAAAGGAGGTTTGGGGAAATGATCAGAGAGAATAGCCAACCATTGACTAGGAGCGAGACTAACTTAATTAGTATGGAGGACTGGACCTATGCAGTGAATGAATGATACTATATGCATGGCCCCACTGAAAACGAAGCAACTAGCTGTTCACCTATGAGTATCTTTTTAGAAGGTTTCACTGCTGAGGACATTATCATAGTGATTAGATATATTAATGACTTTAGTACCCTAGGCCCAGACATGATACCCAATAAAATATTTAAAGACAATCCAAACTTTTGGGCATCTATCTTAGAACAATTATTTGCGAAAATACTAAGAGAGAGCATGACTTACGGCAGTTGGCAACGATCTATAAGGGTCCCAATCTTTAAAGGTGGTGACCAATCAAAAACCACAATTACAGATGGCTGGTGATGATTGACACCAGTCAATTGGTATTTGCCTCCTTACTCCTTAAAAAAATGTAATAAATAGATCAGAGAAGAAGCCATATTCTCTCCCTTCCAAACAGACTTCCGCAAAGGTATGGGAACCCTCACCAACATTAGCTTACTGAACTATTTTATTGCAAGCAAAAGAAACAAGATCGGTCACATGTGTGCTTTATTGATTTTAGCAAGGCTTTTGACACAGTACTAATGAAAAGGCTATGGGATAAGCTTAAGAATTGGGGGCTTGACCCTAGCTTGTTACACTTCATCATGGCATTATATACCAACACAACGGTAAGAGTTACAGATAATAGAGAAGGTGCTCTAACACCAGATATTTATACCAATATGGAAATATAACAGGGATGCGCTTTAGCTCCCACACTTTACAATGTATCTATGAGTGATATGGATCAGGATATTACGGCAGTGCAAAATGTTCCCCCAGTTATTGGGACAGTTCTGTTCCATGGATTGGTTATGCAGACGACACCATTATCATGAACCACACACCAATCGAGTTACGAAGATCTTTGACAGCACTTGCCGAGTATGCTCAGAAGAATCATCTAAAAATAAATGGCACGAAAACGGACATAATAATATTTGGCCGTAAAAGAATTTCCCCAGTACCCTCTTGGCATATCAATGCCATTAAATCAGAAGTGATTGATGCCTACAAATATTTGAGCGTCCCCATAAAAGACGCACCATGTAAATATGTTTTACTGTAATATTCTTCGATTAAAGGTCCTGAAAAAATGGCTTCTCCTTGGAAATATTGTGTATAAGAGAGGGGGCAATAATTTTGAGGGATTTATTAATCCTAATAGAAGCGCACACCTGAAAAGGAAAGCAAGAGAACATAATCACTGTGTCAACATTGATTATTTGGGCGAGCTTAAAAACTCACAGGGTATATAGTACACAAGCCTTTAAATTAAGGACGCCCTGTTCATATCTCACATATATAGGTTCTCAGAAAATCAGAAGGTTCATTATATCCTCAGATATATCATACTGCTGAGATATGCATACACAGGGTGCTGGAAATGTATCCCAGGGAAGAAAGGTGGTGTTGCTTACATGGGATTGAAGTTGAATCTGCTTAACAATCCTTACTCAATGCATTCAAATGTAGAGGGAATACGTTAATAGCTATAGCACCATAGTCTCAGCCATTACACATATTGAAATGAACCAATTTTGGGCAACTGTTATTTTGGCTGAGTCTATTGTTATTTCCGGAGCTGCCTACCATGTGTGGAAGGAGGTAAACTCCCATATCCCACCGTAGATGATGAGCTTTGTGGGTCCCTTGATCACTCATTTCTTTCAGGCAAAGGCACATATATATGCTTAATGTGTGTGTTAAATTGACATTTCATTCATGCATGTAAGGCATGCAACACTTTTGAAACTATATTTTGATTCTCTTAAACTGCTTAATGTTTTTTCTTTGCTTAACATATTTATAATATGTGTACAGTAAATTTAAATGTTATTGTGATAATGTTATTGTATGTAATAAATATGTTCTTCTAATCAATTGTATAAAGGTTTGTAAAAACCATAGACACAAATACTTTTTTTTAAAAAATTAAGAAATGGATATATCTGTTTATTTTTAAAGTGGAATGATTGCAAGAATTTAAAGTAGTGCACAACATGCCTCCTTGCAATTCATTAAAACGTTTGTTTGCATTATTTAAAAGTTGCTGAACTGGTACTTTAACAGCTTGGTATATATATATATATATATTCAGTGAAAAAAACTTTGTTAAAGGGACATTATGGTTAAGTTGTGCTACTAAAAACCTATGAAATTCAGTTAAAAAACGTTGTTAAAGGGACATTATGGTTCCAAGTAAAACCGAAAAACTCTTGAAATTCGCCAGTTATGGTAAGCTAAGCAACCACCGTGCACTGCTAACTCTAACACCCAGGACATCAAAGATGACATCACTGATGACATCACATGTCTGGCTCCCCCTTTTTTCCTTTACTGACATATCTAGGCCACATGGTTTTCTTCAGTAACAGTCAGTAATTAAAATTGGAAAAGGTAGTATATTTGTAGACTTATCCTTCAAGTATGTTCTTACAATAATTCCCTTACGGTCCAGTCATATCTTATGAAACATATACATAGGGGAAGACACAAGCTTGAAAGACAGCACTCCTTTCTGTGCATTAGAATAATCAGTAGAGTTGTCAGCACTTTCTGATAGTTCTGTTGTTTCTTATTACTGTACTTTCCCTGTATATGCTCCTATTTTTATATCTTGTATTCACATTCCAGGCACATCATGTGATATATATATATATACATAGGGTAAGTAGCACGTTTGAAACAGAGCAATCATTTCTCTGCATAAAGGTAATCTGTTAGGCTATGAACACTTTTTGCTACTGCTGCTGTTTTTTTTCTTTCTTCAATTTCCTTGTATATACTCATATTTGTATGTGGTGTTGTCTCTTTGTGTTTTGTCTATAATAATGCAATTATGTAGTAAGTGGGTTTTATTATCTACTTATCACATGTTTCACAGTATGCAAAAGTCTAATAAGAAAACAGTTATTATTTCACTATTAAACATGGCAAGTTTATGAATATTGCACCTCCATCATGTATGTTGCACACAATGCCTATGTTTGTACATGAGCACCTTAGTATACTGGATGGACGAATTAGCACTTGATATTTATTCCAATAATCTTTGACACTTTTTTAAATTAACATTACAACAAGAAACCCTTGTACAGACTTTTCATGAAAGATAAATGCACATGTGATGTCATCAGTGATGTCATCAATGACATTTGTGATGTCATCTTTGATGTCCTGGGTGTTAGTCTTAGCAGTGCACGGTGGTGGCACGAGTTATGGTTGCTTAGCTTACCATAACTGGTGAATTTCAAGGGTTTTTCGGTTTTACTTGGAACCATAACGTCCCTTTAACAAAGTTTTTTTCCCTGAATTTCATAGGTTTTTAGTAGCACAACTTAACCATAACGTCCCTTTAACAAAGTTTTTTTCACTGAATTTCATAGGTTTTTAGTATCACAACTTAACCATAACGTCCCTTTAACAACGTTTTTTTCACTCAATTTCATAGGTTTTAGTAGCACAAGTTAACTATAACGTCCCGTTAACAAAGTATTTTTCACTGAATTTCATAGGTTTTTAGTAGCGCAACTTAACCATAACGTCCCTTTAACAAAGTTTTTTTCACTGAATTTCATAGGTTTTTAGTAGCACAACTTAACCATAACGTCCCTTTAGCAAGGTTTTATTCACTGAATTTCCTAGGTTTTTAGTAGCACAACTTAACCATAATGTCCCTTTAACAAAGTTTTTTAACTGAATTTCATAGGTTTTTAGTAGTAAAGCTTAACAATAGTAACTTTGACTTTATGTACATGTAATATGGAACATACTGAACCACTTCTACTGAATGTAATGTCCGCAAACATTTTTGATGTCCGAGGACATATGCGGACAACAGTACCACTACCTAAAAAGTCTGGAAGGGGGGCATGTTTCATTGTTATATTACAACATGATAACGTTAAAAAAATTCACAAAGTAGTACACATACATATTATATGTAGTAATACATAAGAAATGTAACCCATATATGTACCACACTAACCATTCATTTAAATACAATATATTCTAAAATGGAATGTACCAAGAGAAGATAAATAGGCTTGCAACATAATTACCTGACAGACACACCACAACTAAGACCAAGACCATACCTACAGACTACTCAGAACATATTTTACCTGAAATAGTAATTGTATATCATTTTACTCATATCTTTATAAACTTTATGTATTAGATTAAAAAGAAAATATGATATATTTTTTTTTCTCACAGAAATGTCTAGTATTCTGGAATGGCTAGAGGAGCACTTCCCACATGACGAAATGTCAGAAAGTAATGAAGCTAATGGTACACACTTTACAATATAAACCATTTAAGTGTTAATATTTTATATATATTTAACATATATATTTATTTTTGTACAGAGCATACCAAAATAGACAATATGTCTGAAGAAACTGTTATGGAAAACACGCTTGACAGCTTAAAAGAAAAAATGGCGTTATTATTGAGTAATTTTAATAATTTGAAAACTTTTGTTGAGGATCATTTTAAAACAAAAACCTCATACCATTGTCCCACATGTACTTGTCCCCCTCACCATATCCCAGTCAATTATCCCCAAACCCTCTCCATAATCCAAAACGTTTTGATGAGACTTCCATCCCTTCGTCACCTGATATCAATCATTTTGAAACCCCTAATTCTCCTGTTTTTGTTTCTGTTTCTGCCTCACCTTCTCTGTCATAAATTATTAATATATGTGAAATAAAGTTACATTTTTATATTGTGTTGTAATTACTTCCCATTTTTTTTAAAACAATGGAGATGTCCGCAGACAGCGCAGGTGTTCTGAAATGTTCGTAAATAAACGAAAATGGAGGTGTCCTGAAGAACACTATACCTGTCTGTATTGTTCGCTAGCAAGTTGAAACTGTTAGAACCCAATTGGTGTCCTGAAATGTTCGTAATTAAACAAAAACAGAGGTGTCCTAATAAAGAACACTATACCTGTCCGTACTGTTCGCTACCAAGTTGAAACTGTTCTAAGAACACAAGCGGTGTCCTGAAATGTTCGTAAATAAACGAAAATGGAGGTGTCCTGAAGAACACTATACCTGTCCGTATTGTTCGCTAGAAAGCTTAAACTGTTCTAAGAACCCAATTGGTGTCCTGAAATGTTCGTAATTAAATGAAAATGGAGGTGCCCTAATAAAGAACACTATACCTGTCCGGACTGTTCGCTACCAAGTTGAAACTGTTCTAAGAACACAAGCGGTGTCCTGAAATGTTCGTAAATAAACGAAAATGGAAGTGTCCTAAAGAACACTATTCCTGTACGTACTGTTCGCTAGCAAGTTGAAACTTGTCTAAGAACACAAGCGGTGTCCTGAAATGTTCGGAATTAAACGAAAATGGAGGTGTCCTAAAGAACACTATACCTGTCCGTACTGTTTGCTAGCAAGTTAAATGTTCTAAGAACACAATTGATGTCCTGAAAAGTTCGTAATCAAACGAAAATGAAAGTGTCCTAAAGAACACTATATCTGTCCGTAGTATTCGCTAGCAAGTTTAAACTGTTCTAGAACATACGCGATGTCCAGAAATGTTCGTTTGATGTGTGATGCACTTTTAATTAATTCAGGACCCGAACACTGTCCGTTCAACATCAACGCAAATGCGCAAACCAATGTCCGTGTATTTGGTGTCCTGCGGGCAGGAGCTTCCTTCGCGGACCTGTTCGCGAAAGGATCATGTGACCGCGCCCATGCTGATCGTGTGTTCTGAATGCGGACACTGTTTGTGTCCCCGAGCAATTTAAAAGTACATTTTCAAGTAATCCACAATATTTTTCCATAAAAACTCATCATGGCACAAGTCTCACATAGTAATCCTGAGTTTCTACATATCTTTTGAAACTTTTTTAACCCTTTTTTGTGTTCGATCTGTCCGCGGACAGCGCGCATGTCCGCGAACCGCGTACAAGCACCCCTATAAAAGACCACGCCCTAGAGCTTATTCTCATTGTGTTTCTGGCTATTCTTCAGAGCACAGCTATTTCTCCAGCAACTTGCTGATTCCACCATCGAGATGGCATCCCTGGCTGCAGAACTGCCACCTGGTGCTGCACCTGCTTCAGCACCACCCCCACCCCCTCCACTACCACCACCTTCCCAAGGGCCTGAAGAGGGGAACAGGAGTGAGGATGCAGAGGAGGAAGAAGAGGATGATGAGAATGAGGTAGAGGAAATCCCTACTACCTGCACTCGGCGTGAGTCTTGGGTGTGGCGGTTATTTTCCATTTATGGGAATGGTCCTAAGGCTTGTGCGAACCGTGTTATCTGCAATGAGTGCAAAATGATAGTCAAAAGAAGCACGGTTCGTACAGCTTTGGGACCACGACCATGAAGTGACACCTGAGGTCATTTCACTCTGGGGCTATTCGCAAGGTTGTACCTTGCGAAGAACGTAGTAGGCTGATTTCCTCTACTTCCTCCTCTGTTTCTGATCCTGTCACCACAAGGACCACCTCTGTGGGACAGCGTCTTCCTCAAGCTGCCTCACAGGCCATACAGAATTCTGATGACCCTTACCTTTCGAGGGTCACAGTTGTATGTATGTACTGTGACACAGTACTCTGCAGGGGGGAGCGACTTCACAGTGCTTTTGAGACTATCGTCTCAGAGCACGAGAAGACCTGCTCACTACCCAAATAAAACCAACTCTACATCTTCCTCTCTCAGCTCGCCCTTTCTTATCCCTGTGGTCGGTGTCCCCCCTTTACCCTCCTTTCCCCTCCTCTCCTAGTATGTCGTGTCTAAAAAAACCCAAAAAAATATAAAATTACAAAAATCAAAAAAAATAAGGCTCTTTTCAGAGCTGCCTTTCACAGTTAAAAAATAGAAGTGAAGATAAATAAAGCAGGGCCCTTTGTATTTCTTAAAAGTCAGCGGACAGTTTGCGAACATTCAAAAAATTGGGGTGCTACCCTATTGTTACCATTGCATTTTTCTCTGGGAGGAAGTGGTGGCTCTGAACAGAGCCTTTGGGAGGTGTTTGTATGTCAAAAATTATAAATACTTAACAGCTACTTCAAAATGGATGCTGTATTTCTAAAAAAGGTTGCAGTGCATTTTGTACATTTCTCAGAAAAATCTGATTGCCAGCATAAGTAAGATGGACTCCATCTCTGCGAAAAATGTATGTACTACACAACATAATATTTTCATTGTGAAAAGAGGACATGCCAAAATCTCTTAGAAATGCACAAACAGCCTTATTAACATTGCGCCTTGCATTTTCCATTTGTGGACCAAATGAAGAAGAACGAAGCCACATTTATCTCTGCGCAATCCGTGAAAATATTACTTGAGAATTAGGAAACATGTCCATGACGTTCCTAAGTCCTTCTTTCATAGCAAATTACAAAGAAATTCCAGACACATGTCCTAAACTGTTCCCTACACAATGAATTACAATTATGTCTGGATGTTGCTTTGTTTCCAAAGTAGCACAGAGAGGTAGCAAGTCCAACCACTTCATTCCAAGTACTCCATGCCAGTGTACTTCCACATGTGGAAATCCAAGATCTACAGCTACTCAACGGCTTTCTGCATGCACCTTCAACCAATGTATCCACGAATCTCCCAAAATCCAAACAATCTGTTTTCTGAAACACACAGCCATAGCTATCTGTTGTTCTCTCAGCAAAAAGAGTATCTGAGAAACTCTCTCCTGGCACAACACACCCACTAAACTTTCCTGACCAATCCCTTTCACTGCTCATTCTCCTTTGCATGACTTCTGAACCCAAAAATCCCTGGATGTAACTCCCGATGTCCGCGAACTACTGCCATGTCCGCGAACATATCGTTACATGAACAGCCCTTCTACCATTTCCACTTCCCTCTCTGTGCCATTCCCTCATTGGATGTAGCTAAAAAATCACATGACCAGGCATCAATCACATTCAAGACCTCTACATCTAACTGCATCATCATAGATCAGCACTCCAAATGTACTGTGAATCTCTCTGAGTACAAGTGTCATATCATTGGCAAGCACCATCTACAAGAAATACTGTACAAGTCTCCAAGATTTCTACTTGCAGCTCCATGCATATCCATATGCATGAACACAAACTACAGGTATGCATATTTTCTGTACAGTACATGAACACATTTTCAAACTGACTTTTAGGTTGTGTAATCTGTAAAATGTATGTACTGTCTTTTTTCCAATTTCCTAAAATCAACTATCACTTATAAACTTTATACTATTTACTTTCTTAATACACACACTATCAAATCATGTTAAACTAACATTTTTGAAATTACATTTATAGACTACATATATTGAAACAAAATTGCATGCATGCACACTCTATGTTCCAATCTAAAAAAATAATACTTATACAATTACATTTATTTATTTATTTATTTATTTGATTACTTTAATTTAAGCATGACATTAAGGCACTATTACCTAGAACAGCTTAGTTACAGAAATGGTGGTATTCTGTGGTACATTATGAATTTCACAAGACATACTAAAGATATGTTGTTTGTTACAGTTACTCATTGCAATACAATGTGTTCATTAAGAACATATCATATGTATTGAACTGGTGCGACGTATCTTATGTGATTAAGATAGTTTTAATGGTTTTAAGGAAGGCGCTGAGGATTTCAATGAAAAAAATCAAGATCTAAATTAAAAACAATGCTATATACAAACAAAATTACTAATTTGTTTCTTTTACAATTGCAGTGAAGACCATTCTTCTGAAAAAAAGCAGCTGAATTTCAAGAACAAAGAAGAACTAAGAATTAAACTGCTCATTTTAGAAAAAAAGTAAGTAGAATATCACCATAATATTTGTATTATTACTCAAACATACTGTAAAGTTAATTCATGCTATTTCTGTGCCTAAAAATAGAGATTGTGCACCATTCTGTCCAAAAATCCCCATGTCTTAAACAGCGATTTACAGCCAGAATGGCGCACAAATTCCTACTTTTGGACACACAAATTAACCAACTCAAGCGCTAAAATTTTCATATTATAGAACAAACAACTGTTTTTATTGTATACATTAGATTTACTATTTGTACTTCTCCACACCACTAGCTTATTTTTTTCTGTCATCTGAACCTGAGTTTAGTAACATATTAATTGAGGAATACACATCCCTACTAGTTGTAGTTTCCAATGCACAATCAGACACCATTACATACATCATCTTACTCAAACACTCATGCACAAAGCACACATACATTGCAGAACATCCCAACCCAAACCTTCTTTATTTTTTTCAACAGACCCTAAAGAATGCCTACCAAAAGTCAAGTCCGTAGAAAGCAATGCAGAAGTAGAGCAAAGGAAAATAAAAGTGTCCAACATAAGCATCCATCTCTAGCAGAATTTGTAAAAAAAAGTTCAAACAAAACAGCTAATACAGTCATTTAGTGAAACACAAGAAGTTTCAAGTACAAAAACTTTGCCTTCTCTATCAAAATGTAAAACAAACCAAAAAACAATTAACAGAAAATCAGCTATCACTACAGATAAAACGACTTCTTTAAATTTTAATATAGTGCAAAGTAAGCATACCAAGAAAAGTATTTTAGTCAAAATGTTCCGTCACAAAGTCCTTCAAAACCTTATAAAAACAGGAGAGAAATCAGGTTCAATGCTTAAAACCTATCATAGGAAATTCATTTTAGAAGTGTTGATAGATAGTGCAATTCTTCTCAAAAGAAAGTTATTTATTTTAGTGTTAAACAAAATGAAACCACTAACAAAACTAATAACTAAATTACAAAAAAGACTTCTCATTAAACGAAATGTCAACAGAAAGAACTTCTTAAGTGTCTGCGGAGGTGAATGGAGTCACACTAGGAGCACAGAACCATACTTTAATGAAGAAGCGCACAAACAAAAGCAAACAAATACAATTGCCATACATAGCAGTGGTCGAGGTTATGAAAAAGTGAATAATACCATAATGGAACAAGATGTACTCCTTACAAAAATATGCCCTGAAAACTTAGAATTACCCCTCCATTCAACTGAATCAGAACGTCTAGTGTACAAATGGCCATGCACGTCAATATGTAACATTCCTAAACAATTTTTCAAGTCTTTATGCCAATTCCTCAATCAATATGTAAAAAGCAAAGACAAAATCAAAATCAAACTACTGCAAAATATGGATACCTGTCCTGTGCGCAAATACACAGGACTACAAGGACATTCATTGGCCTGCATTACAGGACCTACTTGTAAAACCACCTTCCATGATATCAAAAGAATATCAACACATCATTCAACTATAAGAAATCCAGTCTATAAACTGTACTATGCTAAAAGTCCTGCTTTAGCACTAGCAAATTTAAATAACATTCTTCTACATGGTACAGCAAAAGACCTACTTCAAGAAATTGACTATATCCAGAAAATATATTTTGGAAGTGAAAGCCATTTACAGAATGAAATAGCTTTAAACCAAATTAGCAACAATTCTACACATGGCAACCTTTTGCTAAACACATACAAAAAAGAAATACTAAAATTTAAAAGTACATCAGCTGAAGTACCAAACCATGTATGTGTATGTTGTTGCAGAACTTTTTATAAACGTAACACGAAAACTGTAGACCTATCATATAAGATAGAAGACAATGAAGATTCTAAATGGTTTGAATTAGCTCTCTACCTTGTAGCAGAAAACAAATACGAAATAAGTGACCCCTTAATACTTTGCAGTTACTGCTCTACAAAACTTGACAACAACCAAACTCCTTCATGTGCTATCACAAATAATTTGGAATTATACCCACTACCAAAACCCCTACAATAACTTAATTTATATGAGAGCATCATAATTCAAACAGTACACCCATTTCAAGCAATAATACGCCTTCAACCGAAACCAGTAAAATTACCTCCCTCTGAATTGGTAAAAGGCATTCGTGGAAAAGTAGTTTATTTACCATTAGATCTCAAAGAACATGTGAATACTCTAGGAGTGCAACATCCAATGCAGCAATCTTTAATTATCTTAGTAAATGGAATACCTACAAAAGACAAAAAATATGGCAACAGCTGGTAGATTTACATAAAGTTACACATGCCTTACAATATCTTAAAGAGAATAATGAATATTACAAAGAAATTAATATTGAAGAAAACTTGAAAGATACAACTGAAATAATTAAAGAAACACAAGAAGCTGGTCAATTTGAGCTACTAGATCCTGCTACAATATCAAATACTTTAGACCATTATACAATTCATCCTTTGCACTCTAACAACATCATAGTAGATGCACTGGAAACTTACCAAATGCGTCAAACAAAAGGATCACCAATCAGCATATGGGAAAAAAGTATAGAAGCACGTGCTTTTCCTCTACTCTTTCCTACTGGCAAAGGAGGAAGGTATGATGATAGACCTATTCAAATATCAGCTTCAGAATACTGCTCATTACGGATGTATTCTGAAGATCCCAGATTTAGACAAAATGTGGAATACATATTCCATCTAATCTTTGAAAGTGAACTAGCAACTTTATGTTACGGAGTTGCACACATATTAAAATCAGGATCCCGCTTTCAAAATATGACAGCTACACAATTATTACAAAATGTGCAACAAAAGGATGAGGTTTTACAATCAAATATTACAAATCTATTAGCAAATATGCGTAGTACTAAAGAGTACTGGTTTCGACGTCACGGAGATGTACGTTGTATGATCAGAAACCTTGGCCCACCCACTTGGTTTGTTACATTAAGTTGTGCAGAATATGCATGGGAAGATTTACGTGATTTCCTACGCATATCAAATAAAAACAAAACAAACATAGATATACTAACACCAGGAGAAATTTGATCTTTGGATCCTGTTAATGTTTCAAGATATTTTCACCATTGCTTCATTGCTATGCTACATTTTATTTGTAATAAAACTGTTCCTCCCCTTGGAGAAGTGCAACACTTCTTTTGGAGAAAAGAATACCAAGCCAGAGGAGCACCACATATCCACATGCTTTTATGGATTAAAGATGCTCCTAAATTTGGTCAAGACAGTGATGCCACTGTTTTACAGTTTATTGAAAAATATGTCACTTGTGAAATTCCATCAGAATCCACAAATAGTGATCTTCATGCACAAATTTTACAATTTCAAAGAAATAAATGTGGCAAATATTGTCGTCACAAATACAAAAACAAAGGGAAATACTACACCAAATGCCGATTTGGTTTCCCTAGACCAGTTACAAATACAGGTCAAGTGAACAACCTCATGTCTTCAGTTAGACATAGTGTTAAAGGTAAGTCACCTAAAAATACATATTACATAAAAAGAAAAGAAGAAGAAAAATATACCAATGATTATAATGCAATCATTGCCCACTTATGGAATGCAAACATAGATGTGCAGTACATTGCAGACAATTCTACTGCAGTTGCACGATATGTCACAGCATACTTAACCAAAGCAGAAAAGACAGAGCTCCAAGACCTCTGGAATGACTTGTCATCAGATAAAACAGTGTCTCAGAAATTATTCAGCTTGGGCATAAAAATGCTCTCCCATAGAAGCAGCTGATTGTTTAACTGGTACTGCATTGTATGATAAATCTGAAAATATAGTATGGCTAAGTCTTGGTCCAGCTAAATCTAGAAAAAGAGTTCTAAAAACATACGAAGATATATAATCAATAGCCAAACATGAACCCAACAGCCAAGACATTTTAAAAAACAATTTATTGGACACATACTACCCAAACAGAAGTAATACTTTGGAAACCGTGTGTCTATACCACATAGCCCAAAACTACACATACAAAAATAATATAAAACCTTATGAAAAAAAAGGTAAATACAGAGTGACAAACTGTGAAGGCAGCTTAGTTAAACTCACTAAACCAAATTTAATTAATCATATCAAATTGTCATTGAAGACTCCTCAACATAAAGAAATATATTACATGTCCCTGCTACAACTCTTTAAACCATGGAGAAAAGAAAAAGACATACTAGAAAACAATGACTCATATGAAGATGCTTTCAAAGCAAATGAAAGCACTATAACTGATGTAAACTTTACACAAAACAAAACAATGTTGCACAATGAACAGCAACACGAAGAAGAACTCCAGGCCCAACTAGATAAAGACACTCCTGACAGTAGTCAACCTTCTGTAACAGGAAGCCAAGAACCACTGGGAGAACCACTAATAATAAATGAGGCAGAATTAGCTATGATAAAAGTAGAAAGCACCATGTGTCAGTATGAAGATAAAGAAGACTTAACTATACTACAGTCGAAAACTAAACAACGAACAACGTAGCATTTTTGAAGAAGTAACAAAAGAAATTGCACATGGTGTTCAACATGAAAATAAAGAATGTTCCTGACATAATTATAAACCTATACTACTGTACGTCAGTGGTGAAGCTGGTTCTGGCAAAACATTCCTAATCAAAATCATCAGTAGATTCCTTCAACAATTGACAAACAACAAACTGTCAGCTGTTGTCACTGCCCCCATAGGTTTAGCTGCCTACAGCATAGGTGGTCTCACTTTACACCAATTGCTACTATTGCCAGTAGAACACCAGAACAAATTAGACTATTACAAACTTTCTGCAGAAGCTGCAATGGAACTACGCAGAGTATTGAAACAAATGAAAATGCTACTAATAGATGAAGTGAGCATGGTCTCCAACCTAATGTTGGCTTTGATTCACCTGAGATTACAAGAAGTACTGAAAACAAACTATGAAGAGCTCTTTGCAGGAAAACACGTTATTGTTTTCGGAGATCTTCAATTGACACCCAGACAGCAGTGCGGGTGGCTGGAAAAAAGCATTGGATCCACGCGACGCATGTCAAGAAACTTCCTCACCCGACGCCACACGTTACAGAAGAAGCAGACCCCCTCGCTGATGCTACACTCTCAGATCCTGGAGTAGCAGATAGCGCTGTGAGTGTGTCGGAGAATCCCTCTGAGCCTGTGGAGCTTGGGGAACAGTCCATTTTGTCTCCACACTCTTTGGAAAGGTGTCTTCCGGAAAACGTTGTTTCAAGTTCTGCGACTTCCGTCGCCTCTGATACGTTGTTTCCCTCAGGAAGTGACGTTACCTTATTTCCGGATCAAACAGTACCGGGAATCACCAGGTACGACCTTCGACGAAGAAAATAGAACTGCGGCATGGGTTTTGCCTGTGCATCTGGAAAAGAAAAGAGTTGTTGAGAGTTTTGTTCTTACAAAAGAAAGTTTTTGAAAAGAAAGGGATTCTGCTGGCTAGGGTTGGGGAAGCACTAAGAAGTCGCGCGACCGTAGTGTCACCAGCAACGAACATTGGGGTCGTCGATTGAGAAACTACGATGCCTGCCACCTCCACTGCTGCTGCTCGCATTGGACTTGTAAATAAGGGGTGACCAACTCGGACAATTAACAATGTGCCTGGGCCACGAAAACGTATTGCTGTGTTATGATAATAGTAATTGGAATTTGTATAGTTACTGCCGTGGGACTCTGGTACTTTGAAGAAATTTATCCTCTAGAGCCTCTACTGCCAATTGAAATTGTACCTACTGCTTTGACTCCCTCTGTACACCTTCATACTCTGTCACCTAGGGACTCCCAGCATAGACGAAAGTACCATAATAACACTTTAATGATAATAATGAATTCAACGCATGCCATTTTTAATCAGAGTATTTGCCGGATCTGCACCCATTTACTGCAACATGGGAACAAGGGTCTAGGATGGTATATTCACCCTTTACCTTTAACGACTGCTTGCTATGCCTTTCTTAGAGCACTATTCTTTGGCCGTTGGAATGACAGCATCTCAGGGAACTTTGATGGAACTAATTTAAATAATTTTGAGAAACGCGAATTGACTCCCCTGGGATGCTCGCTTTTTGCAAATAGAAGTAAGCCTAATGTTGCTTCTATTAGGCCATCTGATAAACTGTCTCTTCCTTTCCAAACTCTAATTTCCTTTAAAATGGCTCCGATAGGCAATAAGGACGCTGTGCCTCCTTCCTACTCCATTAACCATAGTCCCGATTCAGTCCCCTTCTGTGTACAAGAAATGGCACTCAGTCAATGGGAGATTTTGAAGGTTGTGTGAACATTGTAAATTTGACCGGAGAGAACAGGCCTCTGTATGTAGGGGGGCCTGTCTATTTCGTTTGCGGTAGTACAGCATTTCCCTGGTTGCCCAAGGATTGGCAGGGAACCTGTTATTTAGGAATCCTGTTTCCTGGGGTATTCATAGCTAGTACTTTGGAGGTTTCTAAGGCTCGCCCGTGGCGGGACGAGAATGGAGATACCCCTGGGCAAATATTGGGAGATATAACAAAATCAGTTGTGCCATTTTGGGGACAGATAGCAAATTCTGAAAATATTAGGGGGCTAGCAAGAGTACTGGAGAGAACCATCAACCGGACCACAGATATACTCTACAATATGACACTGGAACAGAAAGCAATAAGATTGGTTGTGCTCCAAAACCGGATGGCATTAGATGTCATTCTGGCATAACGCGGTGGAGTATGTAAATTAGTGGGGTCCGCTTGTTGTGTTTTCGTACCAGATTCCTCACCCACAATTTTCAAAGCAATACAAAACTTGCACGTCCTTAGTTCAGAAGTGCATGTTCCTGTGGGAGATTGGAGTACTAGTGCTTGGTTCTGGGATTCTCTACGATCCTGGGGTTGGAAGGTGCTTTCTGTCATACTGGTTATTTTGGGAATCCTGCTACTACTTTGTTGCTGTATCCAATGTCTACCTAGTATATGTGCAATGCTAGGGGGATGTTGCGCTCAGGCAGTGAGCATGATAGGGCACAAAATGTATGCCCCAGATACAGCATTTAAAGAGTTTGTGTTGCAAGAGGTTCTGGTGAACGACCTAATGAGTATAGATATTACAGATAACGATTCAGGATGTATGGACAACAATGCATGGAGTTATTTACAACGACATTAGAAATGGTATTAGCACTTGGCATAGGCCAAAAGGAGGGTTTGTCGGAATAGAAACAATATTATGCCTTCTGTTGTAACAATTGAATGTGTATTGGCCTACGCCAAGTTGTCTAAACATCATGTGCGAACAAACTCCACGGCAAGGTCTTGACCTTAGAGAAACCAATGTAAGCCGCCATCTTGGATTGAGCCACCATTTTAGTTTCTCTTGTTATGTAGAAGTCACCATGAACATCAAAATGGAGGCCAAATGACATTCTGAGTAAGATTCTGGCCGTTGTGACCTCCGTACAACTGAATAATGAATATGGCTGCAGGCCACTTGTCGGGTCGCGAACAGAGACCTTGTCCTACCATTGACCTATATGTAAATGTACTACTTATATCAGCGAAACTAATCGAAATGCATATATTAAAGGATTGACCTGGCAAGGAACCCTAAGACTAGAATTAAATATTTCGCAGAATGGTTAACCCGCAAGAGGGTTGGCCAAGGGCTGGACAAATTGTATAAAAGGCCCGGGTATTCCAATATGCGGTCTCTCTCACTAACACATCGAACCCTCGTTGAAGTTCGTTATGTTATACTGAGAGCCGAATAGCTATCGTTTTTTTCAATTGACTTGGTAACTGTTGTAGCTTGAAATAAAGCACTTGTATGTTTCTTTGTAACCTGTGTTGGTGTGTTTCTTTTTGGGCTTCCCGGCCTCATATTATTTTTGTGTTTTCACACTCCCTTGTTCCCCTCCCTTTTTGTATTATATTGTATTGTTTATTTTTTGTATTGCGCACCAGACCCGTAGGTATCAGGGCGCATAGCATAAGATAACTCACAGCTTAGTTACATCAATTCAAAGTTTAGTTACGCAACAAATTACAGCATTTGTACAGCACAAGGGAATTTGTATAGCACAAAAGAAGTCAAGTGGGCACAAGGTGGGTAGCATAAAGGCAATACAGTGCAAGGAGAGTCATGAAAGTGCAGATTAAGTAACAATGGAGTAAGCGAAACATCCAAAGGTGAGTTAGATAGTTAAGAGAATTTGCAGTCGCAGGTCATTACAATATAATGACAGATTGGTGTCTAGCAGTCTGAGTCTTTGAGTCATTTAATGATGCTCTGTCGGAAGTTATGGAGGGATTGATCTGCTCTTGAGGTAAGAGGGAGTGAGTTCCACAGTTGGGCTGCCTTGACTGGGTAACTAAGTCCCCCAAACCTCGATAACTTAAATCTGGGGACGACAAGGTAGTTAGTGTTGGAAAGTCTAGTAGTCCTGGTCATAGATTTCCTGGTGAATCTTTCCGACAGGTAACAGGGCGCAGTATTGTTCAAGCATTTGTAGGTCAGTGTCGCAACCTTTAGCTTGATTTTGTCATATATGGAAAGCCAGTTAGCTCTTCTGGTAAAGGAGATGTGTTCTCTCCTTGCAATTCCTAGAGCTGATCTAAGGGCCTTATTTTGCAAAATCTGAATTTTCTTGATGATGTGTTTGTTAGCGCCTATGTACAAAGCATTACAGTAATCCAGTTTTGACAAAATAAGCGCTCGGGCCAAGGTGATGCAGCTACTGTTTGATAGAAAGGGTTTACACGTATACGCTTTTTGCCTGGTCGCGCTCTGAAACACTTGTGTACGAGTGCGATATAAATAAAATATAATTTCATTTCATTTCGTTTAGTGATTGAGACACGTTGGCCTGGTTTAGTTGATCATAACAGATATTTCTGCAAACTACCCATAGTAGCATGACTGTGATTAAACGGTTCTAAAATATCCCTGTTTCTCTTCACTCCTGAATGTGAGCGGGCATGTCTTTTTTTATTTGATTTGGCATAGCATGTGATAAAATGTAAGGTGCATTTGAAGTGAGTTAGTGCATTGATTTATGTGAGCATGTATTTTTGGTGAACCCCAACCACAGTATTTCTAATGCATTGTCCTGATCCAGGAGCACTTTTATTAAATATTGGGTGAGAACTGTTTTCTCAATCCTCCAAAGGCGAAACCAATGGCCAACTGGAAGAATAGCTAGGTCGTCCTCTGTGCATGTTAAGCCTAATTCCAAGTGCACCGCGTAATTTGCTGATGACCGAGGTAGACCGAGACGTTTTTTTTGAGAATATTATTCTCACTCACTTGAAGATCTTTAAGCTTCCCAAAATCCCACAGTTCCATGCCATACGTTGCTAAAATATACTGTAAGAATGAGGTCAGTAGGTTTGACCCTAGACATGCCCATGAACGGCGGTATATGTGTTAGGCTGTGCCTGATTTACCTTTATATTTGGGGTCACTGCTTGTTTGCTGGTGATGTGGGGCTGAGCAGGCCACTTGACCACTACTCATCTCTCTGCTCCTGCAGAGCAACAGCCATCATTGGGAACCTTGGGATAGCTCATGCTAAAAATAGCTCTTCTCCGGTGTTCATGTTATGGTGACTGCACCGGCAATCCTAGTGTATAGTCTGAGTAGAAGTCGGTACAGGTTCTGAAATCAGGCCTTGCTAGTTTCGCTGCATTTTTCGGTCCAGATATTAAGCACTGTGTACCACTATTAAGGAGGTTAGGCTCTTTGTCGTCTGTAGAGCACAGACCCACGTATGAGGAATAGTGAGGAATAGTTACAACAACAACAAAAACTCAGTGTAAATAATATCGAGTCTAACAGTGCATGTCAGCGCCTTTATTGAAGAAGTGTTTTAGGGACATATGTCTCGTGGTGCATATTTTTATTATTTCTTTGTATTTATAAACCACACTAGCAACCATGGAGGTGCTGTTACAGGAGAGTGGCTTAGTTACATGGTACATACGTTGCTTACAGTTTACATACGGCGTAGCAAAGTTAAGGTTACATGGGCAGCAACCTAAGATACTTACACTTGGTATATGAAACCTATTTCCGAGAAGATGCATCAATGAAAACCTTTTTGGTATACATTTTCATGAAAAAAATATGTATTTATAGTCTTCATTCCAAAAACAGCATGTATCATGTGCTTCCCTTTACAGCCTAGTAAGTAGATCAGTTGATTTGAGTCATACTGCTATCTGCATTGCTGTACCGTTGCAATCTTTCTGAGCACACAGCACTGCTGAACGTATTCCCTTCATGCATCAATATCTCATCTGTGCGGCCTGATAATACGTGCGATACACTATGGCGCCTTCAATATTAAGAAGCAGCATGGAAATATGCACGCACTAAGTCCTTGAATTTCAGAACCACTCAGGCATGCTCGCAATTGTTTTACAATGACTACTAAATATACCACGGCCCCCAGACAGCCGCATCGAGCTCACCAGTAACATTGAAATGGCTGCTGCTGCATATTTCACCTGTGCATAGTTTAGGAGGAAGGGGACATTTAATGGAAGATCAAATGTCACTTCCTTTATGGATATTCATTGCCTTCTCCTGGGAGCACACTTCTAAAATTGTCCAGAACCATAAACGAGAGAGAAGGGCAGTGCTGTAAATGGAATCAATCCACAGCGCTCAATGTTTGAAGGCAGAGGAAAAGCATCCCGGTACAGCGCACTGGGTGCATTAATATGGAGGCATTTCTTTTTCTATTTAATCATCTTTATTGAGATTATAAGGGGTTATGAACAATAAATAGTAATAACAATGCAGACAACAATGAGAAGTAGTGATTATCAACATATAAAGGAAGGCAAGAAGGTGACACTGGGCCTCATTACACGGTAGGCGGTAAGGGTTTACCGGTACCGGTATTTTACCAGTACCGGTAAATCCTTACCGCCTTACTACGAGGTCCCTTTGCGGGTTGGGGAATTTAACGCCTGCTTTTTTGCAGGCGTTAAAAACCAACCCGCAAAGGGACCCAAAGAGCTAATTACGGTACCGCAATTTGCGGTGCCGTAATTAGCACCTTCCCCTTTCCCATTATGCCCTATGGGGCAAAAATGGGAATGGGGAAGGGCAATGGTGGAAGGGGGAATTACCGCCCCGCTAACCTTGGAATGAGGTGGTAATTCCCCTTTCCACCAAGGCGGTGCCGGTATTTTACCGGCATGAACCATGGCGCTAATTGCGCCATGGTTCTCCGCCTACCGTGTAAAAAACTGACAGTCAAATGGGTGAGGCTATGGAACTAATTTAGTGAGAAAAATGTATATGCACCAAGATCTGAACATGAAAGACATTCATGAGTAGAAGACATACAGGGGAAGGATAGGGGGACAAACAAGAGAACAGCAGGAAGGAGGAGGGGAAGGGACAATGTGATGCAAGGAATCTACCAGCCCCATCTCCGCACCTTGAATCATTCCCTGTAGGGAGAGCTGTGGCTCAGTCCTTCCATCTCGTTCTATCCTCTACGACGCAGTCATTTCATGATGTGATCATTTAGCCTGTACATGGCCTTTTCCTACCCATGCCTGGTCTGGTTCCACCGTGAGTGATTGCTAACCGACCTTGGTTCTGCTAATGGCTGGTTGTGGTTGTTTTACCACAGGACCCGGGTTAACGGCACACATAAGCACAGCCGCAAAGCTACCTTGCATTTTCCCTCTCTCCCCAATAACCTAACCTCTGGCCCCTTCAGATCTGCCTGCATGCCTGGAGACCACACAAATGGCAGCGGGACTGATATACCAGTGAGATTGCACTATTGTAAAACGCTTGTGTACATCAGGCCCAACATGAATGCACATTTGATACTGAGCTGCATTAGAGGTGTGCTCTCTCTTCACTAAATGAACATTCCATCATTTTTTTGAGTTTATGAATTTCATGAAGGAGAAGGTGCAACACTCACCTGATTTATTTTGCAACGTTCTGCCTATTGAAAGGTTACATGTGCAAGGGGGTTACAGATACTACATCAAACCAAGAGAGAACAACATGCATGTCCAGGCTAATATGCCATGCAAACCCAATTATGATGCATCAATGTGATGTACGAGAAGGGGATAGAGTAACAGGGTGAAATAATATGGATTCAAGTAGAGGGATAAGCTATTGAGGTACACTTGGCAGGTCCTGGAGAGAGCGCCTCCCAGAGGAGCGGGGAGAGGGCCTAGGCAGGGGATGCAGGTTAGGAAGGAAAAGGCGGGTCCATTCTTTTAACTGCACCGTTCTTCTAAAAAAACAAAGTAACCATGATACTTTCCATTAAAAGTTGCCAGAGTCTATCAGTTCAACAAAATGATGTCTTGAAAAAGTCTGTACACAGAACAATGGAACCATGGAACCCTTGTACTGCATGCAGCAGCAGGGCAAACGCTAATATGCACCGCCCGCATTAAACTTGGGGGTGCAACAACTTCATGGGGGGGAAGTTGCCTAGAACGGAGAAGCTGTTGTGAGTAGACGAATGAGGGGACTGATGGCCTGGCGCTCCCCCCATGCCAGTTGCAGGTATTCAATCCCTCTCTGGCTGCATTGCTCGTTTCCAGTTTACCCGATTGTCAAACCTGTACTGCACAATCTGTATATTTGTGTTGATAAGTAAGACACCGTGTTGTGGAGAGTGGGTGATTGGCATGCTGGCTCCCACATGAGTGTTATTTTGCATGTACCACTGACAGGTTTTTTGTTGTACTTTACACTGCTAATGAGTATGTGTTCGATATGCTATGGTTTATAAAGACAAACATAGTACACACTGTTTCAAAATCAAAGTAGCAGCGTTTTTATGTGAGCAATGGTTCCAGTGAACAGGTGAATCTGTCAGAGTATGGTCCATCATTTGAATGTATGAATTATGGATTTAATGTTCACAGGAACCCTCTTATCTTCCTCAGGATGATACAATGCTTCCTTTTTCATTCTGTTAACGCATCCGATGCATACAATAATAATGCAAAATATTGAGAAAAATTAGCCAAGTTCAACCAAAACAGTGGGACAACATATACTTAAACTACCGTTGATAATATGTGCTCTTCTGTTGAATGCAGGAATGCAATCTGTGTATGAATGCACCAAACCACTCATTTTGCCTAAATGTGACTCCTTGAAAGCCACAAGATTGATTGAAAGAATTGCTTGAGTGCAGAAAAAGGTGTGCGCCTATCACGTATTATAATGAGATCAGGAATTTGAGCACTAGTTGAAATAACTTCATGGGATTAGCTATCTATAGATGGTGAGATCCAGCTGGCTGGGAAACTGATATGAATTAGGAATGTGTGTGTAATCTATCGGGAAATCGGAATCCAGGCAGGCAGCCAGTATGCTAATGAGAGGTTTTTTGTAATTGTTTTTATTTTTTATTTATTTTTTTAATCAACTTTATTGATTTCACACAATGGAATCAATTTGCTGTAGGTGCTTTTCCTTTGTTATAGTAGGGAATTTTCTTCTTTCATGCAGTCTGCCAGGGCGGCTTCCAAGATCTTCACCGTTGCGATAGTCCAGCTAGTTTTCCTTCCGCTTAGTAGACGGGACCACCAGGAGTCTTCTTCTCTCAACGAGAAGGGTTCAAGAAGAGGCTTTAAGTATGCTTTTCTCAGGGTAGAGGTTTCCGGGCACGTCATCAGAAGGTATCTGACTGATTTAGTTTCGGTGTTGGTCTTGCATAAACGACACCTGTTGGATGTGGATAGACCTCTGAGGGCTCTTCTTTGGTGTGCAGAAGGTTTAGCTTGGCCCTTAAGAAAGTTTGTCTCATGCGTTTGACGGGGAAGCATCTGAACACTTGTTCAATTTCATTGAGTTTTTTGGGTTGACTTGAGAGGTGGGCCAGGAGTTTGTTTGAGGCGGCCTTGTCTAGCGTTTCTATCCAGTCCAGTTCACTTAGCTTTTTCTTGACTCTCATTGGATTTTGACAGAGATCCTCCTCGTTGCAGCCAGATTGCTCCAATTGGAGTTTCTTCTTGAGTGCCCAGGTTGAGAGCATATTGCAACTGGTTTATCAATTTGTACTGCGGGGGTGTGTCTGGCATGATCACTTTTTTGTAGAGTGCGATTTCGTTCCAGTCAACTGTTGCTTTTAGCGAGAGCAGCCCCAGTTCTCTCCTTATTGGTGGTCATGATGTTGACTTTGGCAGGCGTAGCACTTCTCGCCAGAAGTGGCCTTCGAGATTCGCCCAAAGAGATGAGGGGATTGTCGGAATGGCTTCTCCTCCGTATGTCAGGGACGGAATCACTTTTCCTTTGTAGTATTTTATCACAGGCAAGAGTGAGAAGCTTCCATATTTTCTGCCCTTTGCCTTCGCCTGGGCAGTGAGTTTCCGAGTTTTTTTCCCAGAGGTTAACCTGCATACTTGTCGCATTGCCAGAGCTGTCGATCATGACCCCGAGGTACTTGAATTATTTTAGTTGTTCGATTTTGGTGGACTCAATAGTCCATTGGTTGGGTTTTCTTTTTGTTTTAGTGGGTTTTTCGATCACCAAGATTTTAGTTTTTTCTTTGTTGATCTTGAGGTTGTTTTTCGTTATGTAAGTTGCCAGGTTGTCAAGTTGGCATTGGAGATCGATCGGCGTCTGGTCAATCAAGATGATGTCGTCAGCGTAGAGGAGCCTTGGGACTCTGGTCCCCCCTATTTTGGGTGGAAATGTTCTGAGGGCTTCGCAGGTCTCTTTGTAGTCTCCAAGGAATGCTGTAAAGAGCGCGGGCGCCAGAGGGCATCCCTGCTTCACTCCTCTGTTGGTTGGAATCTCTTCAGAGAGGGTGCCTTTTTGGTTTAGCTTTACTCTTATTGTAATTTGTGTGTGAAGAGCAATGATGGGATCTAGAATCTGATAGGGGCAGTTCCTTGCGTCCAGTTTGGTCCATAGTAGGTCGCGGTCAATCTTGTCGAATGCTTGGGTTAGATCGATGAAGGGCATGAATACATTTTTTTGTTGTGCTCTAGAGATGCTTTTTATTATGCTCAGCAGCATGATGTTTACTGTGGTCCCTATGTTCTTGGTAAATCCCGCTTGAAAAGGATCGTCACAAGGGGAGTGTTTAGCCCAGCGTTGAAAGCTTTCTAGGAGACATGAGCCATAGATTTTGCCTATTGTGTCTAAATGAGAGTTTATTGACAATTGGGGTAAAGAAAGCACATTATTGTTATTAGTAGAAGTAGTATATGTAAGGCAAGACTTTCACTGCAAAACTCATGTGTCTTTTGAAATCAATTGTATCAATTCCCAAAATCCACGTGAGCGAAGCCGCGGGCAACAGCAAGTCCCACATTAAGGCTGCACCCACATGTCCTCGTCCCAGTTCCTCCATTAATGTGTGCCTCCCATTCTCACATTAAGGTTTCACCCACAAGCCCTTGTCCTAGTACCTGTGCTGATCTGTGCCTCCAATCTCACATTAAGGCCGCACCCACAAGTCCTCATTTCTTCACACCTCCTCTAATCTGCACCACCCCAATCGCACATAAGGCCGCATTCACAAGTCCTCGTCCCAGTACCTCTGTTAATCTGTGCCCCAAAATCTGCATGAATCTATGGTCACTCCACATCTACACAGGACTTTCCTCAACAAGGTGCAAATTCACATTCATGTCCCCGCAATACACATCACTCCGATGGCCACACTTCCACAGCACAGTACTGACACCCAGTGTTAGATGAAATGTCAAATGTGTGAGTGAAATCCTTTTGAATCAGCTAGCTGAATAGGTCCATGATGAAGGCCCAGACCACCTTAGTAGTCCTCACTCACACTCATGTAATTTGGCTACAACACTCCCTTGACAACAGCTCACTGGATGTGCCCTCCATATCCCTTGCATTTAGAAGCACAACAATTGGACTCCAACTGATGTACTAATTGTGTTGGCTGCTGAACACATAGAACATTATGCTGTCCCACACTCATTATCGGTTGTGCAAAGGACACAGTCACATACCCAACAGCAATGGATCCCCACACTTACTTTGAGATCCTAGAAGCTGCTGAACAGGCGTTCATGGTGGTGTCAGCCTTGGAATGTTTGTAAGTGTACAGACACTTGCAGCTATGCAAGTAAGTGATCACCACCCATGGCCCAGTTTAGCGTTGACCACTTACCTTCCTCAACTCTTCAGGCCTGCATCTTCCATTAACTACACCTGCCAGATATCCTCCTCCAATATGATCACTTAGATGCAGTGCTTGTGGTCCCAGGGCAGTCACCTTGTCCATGGCATCCCCTTGGATCATACTCAGATGCACAGCAGCCAACCATGGTTCCTGCTGCTACAGTTTGGTCATTTGCCGTTCAGGTGACATAGCCCTCATGTGAAGTGGGGTGCCCATTGAAACAAAGGGATACAACATCCATTCCAATCACCCACAATGAAAATCAGCCATATCTGTTTTGGAAGTTTGAGCACATCCACGTGGACAAGCAAGTGTCAAAGGGCCCTCGAAACAGCTGTGACAGCATAAAGGAAGACTATGTAGAATATTAAGCAATCTGTAGGAGTGAGTGGGCTGTCTCCAGATTTTTCAAAACTCCTTGCACTGGAGAACATCTGGCCAGACACCTGAACAAATGTGTACACATCCTCAATAAAAGAATCAAAACATTGTCAGAAAAATAACTCCTTTCACAAAAAGTCAAAATGGATTGCCACCAGTAGATGCACAATTCAAGTCATACTCTACCACCACAGATAAACTGAAAGAAAATAATAAATCCCTGTGCACCATAAATGGCATCAGTCAACCATAGCTTGCTACCCACAACCTTGTAATTCTCCCTTCCCTACTGGTGAAACATATGTCCACATGATCATATGGCAAGTCAGTCTAAGTAATGCCACTATGCCTACTTCAAATAACCCCCACCATGAATCAACACCCATGAAAAAATTTAGAAAGGAAGTGCCATGCCAACCACGGCATATATGGTTAACACACCCATGCACGCCATGTAAATGAATAATCGTCATGTCTGTATGTTAAAGCACAGAAGTTTCTATGCAACAGATGTGTTGCCTGAATATGTGAAACTTGTGCAATGCTTCATATGTCATGTCCCTACATCTACCATCGTCCACATACATTCAACGGCCATGAAAGCATCATACAAAACATCACACACCAGAGGCATGCACACATGTCCCCCAGCAAATAAGGCTGTTGGAGATCATGTGATAATGAAAGGTGCACATAGCCAAAGAGCCACAGAAGCACACATACACAAGAAAGCCAAGACATGCTGCACACGGCACAAAGAGACAGCAAACTGCTGCATTGGACAATAAAATATGTATGTATTAATGGTAAACTATGTACAAATATGGAAGGAAAAAAGCTTCATGCACATAAATGAATAGAAAAAAAGGACACCTACTATATAGAACTATGTAGAGGGGTCAGTGGGCTAGTCCAAAACAAAATAATTCAGACAATGCTTCTGCCAAGTCTGATTCCCCCTCAACATCCGACCTCCTGCATGCAGGCTTGCATTGTTTCCTGGAATGCTCAGAGGGTCTAGGTGGTTGTTTAGCCATGATCCTTCTGACATCCCTAAACTGTCCTGCAGTCATTTTACTTCATAAATTGACTTGTGAACTCTATTTAGTTAGGCTGCAAAATGGTTTTGTACAAATTGTATTCGTTTATCGTCCCCCATACCAATTCCCAGCTAACATTGTGAGTGAGGCTGCCCAACTGGTTGTGGATTTGGCACTTAATTACCCAAAACTCATAATTATGGACGGTTTTAACATGTTGCCTAATAGCCCCATGGATTTTCATGTAAGAATAAAACTACTCTTTTAGCTGATTCTTTGCTATACTTATGTAATCCTCTCCCTGCTCATTGGCTAGGGAATACCTTAGACCTCCTTTTTTCTGAGAAAGGTCTGACAGTTTCTTTTAAGCCTCTCCCTGTTTTGTGGTTTGACCATTTTTTACTACTTTTTATTGTATCCTTTCTATCTCCTCCTCAAGGAGTTTGGGAATCCCTCCAATCCCAACACCACTGGGGCACACATTGCTTCATTGTGACAGCTAAGCAAACATTTTGTACAGCACTTGTCAATGTAATGGCTAGCACACCTGATGTATTTGATAATAACAAATCTTCAGTGAGCCACTGTAAACATTTGGCTCCCTTGTTTTCATCTGACCTTAGGGTGCCTAAATAAGCCTGTCATCATGCTGTGAGCAAATTATGCATTAAGTATGATGATCATGCTAAATTGGTCTATATACAGGCTTTATAGGACTACTGGGGTTCAATTAAAGCAGCTAAAGCTCAGCTTTATGCAGATCACATTGTGGCAGTCTCTTGTTATGCTCGTGAATTATTTTGAGTGGCTAAGGAGCTTTCTGCCCCTCTTCCTCCTGTATCTGATGCCTCACGTTCTCAAGTTCGATGTGATGCCATTAGTAAATTAGTCTGCATTTTACTGAAAAGTCATAAAATTCATAATATTCGACAGTCCATTTCAAACAGCAATTAATTCTCCCCCAAACGCTTTGCAAATAGTAAAGTCTCCTATTGTGGGTAATCCTGGCCCAACCCGACATAGATCGGCCCTTTTTGGTAGAAACAGACGCATCTGACTGACAGTACCAATTCCATATTCATCACTTTCCTGGAATTAATAACATTATCGCAGATGCCCTATGCAGGCGTCCTGACTACGAGTCTGTCGAAGCTCGTGCCTTTTCAAAGATGTTCCCTAATACCATGTTTGTGGCACAAGCAAATTCCCTCCTGAAAGACGTCCGAACCAGAACACCTTCTTCCGATCTCTGGAAGGATTACATCAGGAATAATCAATGGAACTTAGTAACGAAAGATGGTTATCTCTTCAAGGACAAACGACTGGCAATACCCACACAAAAGCTGAGAGACAGAATCATGAATCTATGCCATGACAACGTCCATTCGGGACATTGTGGCATCACTACCACTCTCCGCCTCATTCAGAGACAATTCTGGTGGCTGAAGATGATTGCTGATGTAAGAACTTACATCCAATCTTGCGCAGTGTGCAATCAGCACAAACATGATAACAGAAAACCTGCAGGTCTCCTACATCAACCCGCATTAACCAACACGCCCTTGGGAAATTATCACCACAGACTTCATCGTGTAATTACCCCCAACCAGAGGATATACAACCATCATTGTTACCATCAATCTGTTTACCCATATGGCTCACTTCACACCTTTGTTCAAACTACCATCCTCTCTTGAATTTGCTGGAATATTCCTAAAACACATATTTAGGCTTTATGGATTACCTTCCAAGATCATCTCCGACAGAGGAGCTCAGTATATATCCCAGTTCTGGAAACAACTATGCCAAATATTAGGCATCCAGCGTGCATTATCTTCGGGATATCATCCTCAGACTAATGGGGCAACAGAACGAGTATATCAGACCCTAGATAAGTACCTCTGCTGTTTTGCAACCAAGGTCCAGGATGATTGGTCGCTTCTGATTCCTGTAGCTGAATTCGCTTACAACAATTGTGACCATTCGGCTATCAAGACAAGCCCATTCTTCTGCAGTCAAGGATTTCATCCTTCGGTTCTACCATCTGTCCTACCACATCCTACCCTGGTTCCCGCAGTTGATTCCTGGATTGAAACACTGGTAAACGTACATAGGGACGCAAAGGAACACCTGGAGAAAGCCAGGATAGAAGTCAAACGATATGCAGATACCAAGCGGAGACCTAGCCCTTCATATGAAGGCAGGGATAAGGTTTGGCTATCCTCAAAACTTCTTCCTCGACATTTACGTCCTAATAAACTGGCTCCCAAGTATTATAGACCTTTCTCCATTAAGTAAATCATTAATCCAGTGGCCTTCGGCTCCAACTTCCAGAATCCTGGAAGAGGATACATCCGGTCTTCCACACTTCTTTATTCAAACCAGAACTACTCCTACTGCTAACCCTGTGCTCATCAATGACCAGATTGAGTTTGAGGTCTCCAGGATATGTGATTCCAGATATAGACGGGCTCAGCTCCAGTACTTGGTGGAATGGAAGGGATACCCCCCTAGCGAGCGCACCTGGGAACCCGTCTCAAACATGAATGCCCCCCGTCTAATACAAAGGTTTCATCGAATCCACCCAGGCAAACCCGCTGGTTCCGGGTTTAGGAAGAGGCATACTGTCATGAACCACCGATTCCGGCCCTTCTGGACTTTATGATACACCGCGGCATGAGGTCAGTGATTATTCCAACATAGCTGGCAGCCCAGAAACGCTGTGCTCTAGACTTTGCGCGCAACACTCTGCTTCCTAGAAAACAGGCACGCCCCTGCAGCTTCGCGCATCTCAACACAACTGCTTGGAGTTGTTAGGCGTGTGTTTCGAGTCTGTGTAGCGTACTGTCTCCAGTTCCTTGCCCCTTTTTCTTTGTCCTGGAACCCTCTCCTGATTCCTGCATTCTTCCTGCTAGCCCATATCCCCTCATCCCGGATCCTGTCTTGTGCTCGGTGCCAAGGTCTCCCGGGCACTCTCCAAGCATAGGACGCCTGCCCCATCTCCTTCCTTGATCCATCGCTAAACATTCCTGGATACTGAACGCTATCCGGCTTAAGGCAGCCGGCTACTTCATGCTGGAACCCGAAGACTCGCGCTCCAACCTGTACAATTCTCGAACAGTGAGGAAGAAGGAAAGCACTCCCAAGAAGACCACAAGCAAGGAAAAACAGGTGAGAAAGAAAGAAGCTTGTGACACCTATTTTCTCTTCTTCCAGTCCTCATGAAATTGATGGAAGCTGTTGTCACTCCTCAATTCTCTAATTTTCTTGAATCCCAGCATCTTCTTCATCCTTTTCAATCCAGTTTCAGACCACTTATGGTTACTGAATCTGTGATGATCGCCATTTTGGAGGACTCGCTTTGCTTCAAGAATATGGCAAGGTTGGAGTTTGGATTCTCCTAGACCTCTCCGCAGCCTTTGATACTGTTCATCATGTGATTCCTCTGCGCTGTTTGGAAAGTCAATTATTTCTGGCTGCTCACTCATGTGGTTCTTCTCTTTTCTTTCTGATCACTTTCAAATGGTATATCTTCCTCCTTTTAAATCTGTGTGGGTGGTATTGATATGTGGTGTTCCTCTGGAGCTTTAATTTGGCAAAGCCAGCATTGCAGGCAGAGGAGATTTGAGCTTCTGTGGAGTCGCAGGGGAGAGGTTTGACCCCTCTGCTCTTAACTGATTTAGCAGGACTAGGGCAGAGCCCCAGAGAAGATGGCCAATATTCCACACTCTAAGATTAACTAAAATCAGAGGGTCCCACCACAAGAATCTCTGTTTTGTTCCTATTTAGCTTTAACCAATTCCTAGCCATCCAATCACCAATAGAAGACAAACAATTTCGTAATTTGAATGGAGGGTCAGTCATGGTGGAATTAAGACAGAAGAAACTCTGTGTATCATCTGCATAGGTGTAGAAATGTAACCCATGTTCTGCTATAAGATCAACAAGACGTCGCAAATACTGTATAAAAAGAAGAGGAGACAGAGCAGAAACCTTGGAGAGCAATCCCTACATGGGGGCCCCCAGAAACAATATTTTCACTCAAGCAGTGGTGGGGGGTGCTTAGTATGAAAATGTTTGACTTACACTGCTGTAGAGGAATCCCAGGCAAGTCTTGGCAGTGCAGGTGCAGTATTCTCCCGACACCGACTGTCATTCAATCGTAAGGAGTATGTGCACCACAGACATGGCAGCAGGAGATGTTGGCGCTCAGGATTCAAAGTAATGTGAGAATAGCTGACAGGAGGAGGCAAAAAGGTGCACGTGTGGTGCATGTAAGGCAGTAGGCAGGACAGCGGGTACATGACCTGGTTTCTTCCCAGGTGGAGTTCCTGAGGCAGCATTATGAGGAGTGGCAGCAGGCAGATGAGGTGGCAATTGCCAGGATCGAGTCTGCAGAGAGGTTGTCGAGGGCAAGTGCTGCCATTCTGGAGGAGTATTAGAGGGCAACGGAAGGTATAGGTATGGTATGGTATGGTATAACATTTGTAGAGCACAAACTAAGGCCAAAAGGCATTCAGATGCGAGGAAAGCAAGCAGTCAATGAGACCATCAAGAAACAATAAGAATTAAGAGATGAGTTTTTAAAAGCGTTTGAAATCAGAGATGGTCTACAGTATCTCAGAGATGGGCAGGAAGGGAGTTTCACAGAGTGCGGGCCAAGACCGAAACAGAACATCCACCGGCCCGAACCCTGAGGTATCAACAACATTTGCAAAGATGAACAGAGAGTTCTAGCGGGCTTGTAAAGAGTTAGCTTAGAGCAAAGATATCTAGCACCAGTATTGTAAATGGCACAGTGCATGATAAAAAGTATCTTGAATTCAATCCGACTCCTAACATGAAGCCAGTGCAGCTGACATAGAAGACCCTGAGAATGAGAGAGTCTCGAGCCCCCAAAGTCAGTTGTTCTGCCAATTTTTGTAGGATCTGCATACGTTGGACCACAAAACATGGTTGGCCCAAGTAAATACTATTGCAGTAATACATGGAACCCATAATAGAAGAGGTTCCTACCTTGGCAAAAGACATGTAGAGATCATAGAGAAGGGTGCAAACATACAGCCTTGTTTAAGGTCTATATTGGTAGCAATTGGCTTTGTGATAGTGTGTTCTTTGGAGGTCCTAATATAGACCAGGTGTCTGAGTATACAAATGTAATGTAATATACCAACAAGGGGTACATTCCCCAATTTTCAAATTTGCTCCATCAGTGAAGTTGGGCAGTGTTGCAGCAGATGGTTCTGAGACAGGAGGAAATGCTCAACCCTCCACGATGGACTTCTCAGCCTCCTGTCTCAGGGCCAGGTGCGCAGGCTGCACATTCCCCTTGGTACCTCCACCTGATACTGTGTGAATGCCTTCAATTGCCTCCTTCTCCTCCTCCAACAACCCAACTTGAATATGGTCTCCATACCTTGGGGCCTCTGTGTGGTTACATCACCACCACCCTGTCCCTCTGCTGCTGAGGGGTCCACCACAATGTTGGGATCCATGCATGGTGGTGAGTGAATGCTAGTGTAGGAGTGAGGTATCCCGAAGGACCTGCAGAAGTGTTGGTTATTTATTTAGTAGCCAGTAGATGACCTTGGTTCTGAAAGGTTGAAAGGTGGGGATGGATTTGATGTCCAGTGGAATAGTGTTCCAGAGTTGGGCGGCTAGAACCGGGAAGCTAGTTCCGCCGGCTCTTTTGAGGGTGTATTTGTATTGGAGGATCTGGTGATTCTGGTTGCAGGTTTCAAAGTGAATTTATTGGTTAGATAAGGCGGGGCAAGATGATTAAGGGCTTTGTAAGTGAGGCAGATAGTTTTTAGATCAATTTTTTGCTGGATGGAGTAGCCGAGATATGTTCTCTCCTAGGAATATTAAGAGCAGCTCGGAGTGCATTATTTTGGAGGACCTGCATTTTGTTGATTACAGACTTATTAGCACCTACGTATAAACTGTTGCAGTAGTCCAATTTGGACTGTATAGGTGTTCTAGCTAATGTGAGGCAGCTGTTGGTGGATAGCAGGGGTCTACAGGCTCTAATCAGCTTACCTGTGTAAGCAGTGGCTGAGGCGGTCATGTTGATTTGTTTGGAGAGGTTGGTGTTGATGTCTAGGTAGAAACCAAGGGTTTTTACACTTTTCGCGATAGGAATAGTGTTTTCATCAATAATGAAGCTGGTATAGCTGGGCTAAGCTTCAGGATGGTGTTGGGGGAGCCGACAAGGAGCAATTCAGTCTTGTCATCATTCAGGCAGAGGCCATGTGTGGCCATCCATGCCTGAATGATGGCAAAGACTTAATTGATCCGGCTGACGTCCGAGTTATAGTTACCGGATAGAGATAGGAGTATCTGGGTGTCATCTGCATAGTTGGTGTACGTGACACCAAGATGGTCCAGCTTGTCGAATATTAGAAAACCTTTGCATCATTAAAAGTACAATTTTGCAAGATTAGCTTTTCAGCAAAAAAATATTTTTTAATTCATTTTTCTATCAGAGGGAACTTTGCCCTGTTCTCGTAGTGCAAGTGTTGTAAATTGTTGTCATCAATAACTATTACGTTTTTTCCAGAAAAAGTTATTTTATAAGGCTAATATTAATCTAAGAATTATTGTAGAAATAAAAACGTCTGGCATAACTTTTATATTTGAGTGTGTAGATTTGATAGTTAATCACGTCAGGGTATCAGACAAGCTCTTGCAGCCCTGAGGCGTGACCAGAAACAAATTGATTAGGGCATAGGTATTTTAATCCAGGATTCGATGCACGACTTGTAAAATATATTACCTCAGAACAAATACAATTTACAACAGCCGTCAAAACAATTCACGGAAAGGCAACGCGGCCCCTTTTTCATTACCGTGTCCGTGAAGAAGTAATAACAAACAGGAACACTTAAAAACAAGCCAATCTCCACACTAAGAAATGAAAACAATGAAAGAATCCAAACTTTACTTGGACCCCTTAAATTTAGGAACCACTGAACCGAGATGAGGTTCAAAGATATAAAGCTATTGTAGCAAATGTGCCCTGGAGGTGGTATTAGCTGGTCACATGATGCAGTGTTCGCTCATATATTCACTGTGAACATTTGTCTATTCTTTGAGCCCATGATACAGTTGTCAAGGAAGTTTAAAATACCTAATACACTCATGTTACTATTGCGAGAGTGCAGAACTGAAGAATAACCAAGATAAAGCCCGATTATATAAATTATTCTGGAGGGGCCATTTTTAAAAAGTGCTGGGAATGTGGCACTGATATTTGCCCCGAAGAACTCATCAAGAATGTATTAAATATGTGCTATCTAAAACAAAGCACATACGGGTCTGGCCTTCATTAGTCAGGGTCACAATTCTTCCTTACATCAAAAGCAGGACAAAATAACAAATAAAAAATTCGCCCGGGGCCAGATTACAGACATGTTGCACCACTGCAAGTGTAATTTTGCACCGTATTTGCACTAGTTAAAAAAAACAAAAACATTTGGAGCCTGATTAACAAGCCTTTTTCAATCGTATTTTGCCATTGTAAAATACCTTTATAATCAGGCCCTTGTTCCATATTAGAAAACCTTTGCATCATTAAAAGTACAATTTTGCACGATTTGCTTTTCAGCGAAAAACAATATTTTATAATTCATTTTTCTATCAGAGGGAACTTTGCCCTGGTGGAACAATGGCTTCAAAGTATATGTTTGTTTGTATTAGGGCCGTTTTTGCACTAGTAGCAATATCATAACAAATTGTACTTGCCATGATGCAAAGATTTTCTAATGTCCCCCCGGACCTCCCCCCCTCCCCGATTAACTGAGCATTTTTTAAAGGGATTGCACCATTATAAAACGCTTCTGTGAAACAGGATTTCAATGGGTCAAACGCTGCCTTAGTGCTAATACCCTGCAACCTCGCACTTGCGCTGGTGCAAACCTGCTGTAATATGGCCCCCTGTGTTCTGTAAATGCAACAGGAATTTCCAACAGTGCCAATTAGTATTGTTTTATGCTTTTCTGGAAAGTAAAAATAAAAACTAGGAATGTCGGTTAAATAGTTTGCTCACATGATATTTTCAAAAAAATAGCCAAATGCTTATGCTCGTACGCGAGGTATTAATTGGAGTGACGATGGTTCTCAGCATAACAGGTCCAGGTGTTACATGATAGCACTCTTGGAGACATTCCTGGTGAGCCTACTTGGTCCAATGGGAATGTCTTTGCCACCTTAGACTATTGGTTCACATCCAAATCCCTGTAAAATGCTGTGACAATTCTAGGGTCTATTTAACTCTCTCTTTCTCTATAGACAATGCCTTCCCCAAAAATTGGAGACCGGGATATAAATCCTGCGGGTAACTGCGTGTCAAGGTCAGAGACTAACCTGGCTAAGTTCTCCAATTATTGCTCAAATATCGACATGGAAATTACGTCTGAATTGAGTCAGCTATCTGGGGACGAATTGTAAATCTGGCTCTGTCAGTTGTCTGCCAAATGTGACTCAATTGTGGTCTAATATGTTGCTCCTCAGACTAACCCCAAAGATAGGTCCTTCTATATAAACCTAGGGTTGCGAAAAGATGGAAGCATAGATAGATTCAATGGGAAACAAGTAATGAACCAAATTAAACCCTTGTTGCTAAAGCTATTTCTAAGATAAAGTCTTGCTATAGAAATTGTGTCACATGGTGGAACCGCTCAGAAATAAATTCCCAGTGGCAGGAAATGTATACAATACTGAAGAGTGGTTCAACTAGGTCCATTTGGCAGACTCTTAGAGCAGCAAGGGAGCAGTAGGACTCAAAGTTAATTAATCCAATCAACGCAGAGTGTTGGTCAGCACATATTTGCTTATCTTTTTATGAGGACACAGAGTCCTGTTGCCCAGATGCTACATCTGAAGCGGATCAGGCTTTGACCATGGATCGGGATGGCATTCTGACTGCTATTGGGACATTAAAAAGATCAAGGCCATTGGCCCTAAATAGCTGGCAAACATTGTTCTTAAGCAAGATCCTGATATTTGGGCCTCCATTCTTGGGATACTATTTAGGAGTGTTTGCCAGTCACGTGTTCCGAGTCTTGGTGGAGTACAATCTTGATCCCGTTCTACAAGAAGGGCTTGCATACCCTTCACACTACTGTCTACTGTCCATGTTGGATGTGACAGGGAATACTTTTTCATCCTTTGTCCTCTGCAAACTCCAAAAGTGGGTTAATGGGCCTCACCTCCTCAATCATTTTCAAATGGGTTGTCGCCCGGGATGCTCCACCTCCCACAACTCGTGCCTATTTGATAGCCTTATAAGAAAAGCAAGTGTCAGAGGCGGCACAGGCCTTTATGTCACTTCTATTGACTTTCTTGCAGCCTTTGACAAAGCAAACCAGGCTCTACGTTGGCGCAAGCTGGAGGGCATGGGTTGCCCAGCCTATCTGCTCTGTATTTTGATAGAGCTGCACACATACACAAGGGTGCAGGTCTGCAGGATAGTATCAGCCATTGTATACATTGGATAACTATCACCAGGACGGGTCAAACAAGGTTGCTTGTTGCCCCTCCTGTTGTTCAACCTGTACATGGCTGATCTTCCATCATGATTGAGTGCTATCCCCCCAAATTGGGCACGGTCCATGTTACCACGCTCATGTATGCAGATGATCTGTTCATTCTTGACCACATATATATATAGGCATGATAAGATCATTAAAAGCTTTAAGTACATATGCTCAGGAGAATGTCCTAGAGATAAATTATGACACATCTAAAGCCATGTTTTACTCACCGAGCCCTAGATATAAGCTACCTCTGGCTCTGGACCACAATGGAATTGAATATATTACTAGCTATACCTACTTGCGTCTGGAACTCGGGGTGTCAGGGCAGAACCCTGAATTGCTCTCTATGAAGTCTATGAGGGCCGTACAGTTGACAGTTTTAATTTATTGCTTTGCGCAGCAGACAGCAGGATATAGTTTGGCTGGTCTCTAGAAACTCTACATTCAATGCTTCTGCCCAGCAATTCTTTATGGTCTAGAGGCACTTGTGGTTCGTGATTGAGACTGGCTTATTGTTCTTGAAGGCCGCTTCTGGAAACATATGCTAAGGCTTCCTCAGGCAGTGCCCATGGACTTTCTAAGATTGGAACTTGGCTTAACTTATATGAGAGCCCTGTGTGAGGGGTCAGCACAGTGAGGCGGACAACTTTTGGATGATTGTTCAAAATATGCAGGATATGCCTGCCTATCAAAAGTAAAGGGAAACACTTGAACACAGGATGTCTGGCCCTCACACTTGAACATCAAACACACAAAGAAAATATGTGGCAATTCAAATAACATCAACAATGATATTCAGAGTTCCTTGATATCCCTTCCCCTGGATTCAAGGTAAACTCAGGTAAACTCAGCTGCAATGTTCAACAAAAAAAAAAACAAGAAAATCCATGTATCTAATACAGCCTCAGTTCAGTTCTTGATGTCTCCAATTTAAAAGTAAAGTGTGATTTTCCGCTTCGCCAAAATAGCATCAATGTCATTACCAGCCAAAATGCTTTGCCACAACTTCCAGTTCCCCAAGAAGAATTACCACAGTTCAAAAGAAATAGAACTTCTGTAAATGTTACTGAATCACAGTTCTTGGTTAACACTTAGTATGTCTTTCTTTACAAGATTACGAGTCACAGTAGGTATCTTTGTCAGGATGACTTCACAACACTCCTACTTCCACTTCAACAAATTCAACTTCTACAAGATTTTACTATGAGGGCCTACTCCCCTTTGCCTCATAGAATCCATGTCCATTTGTGCTACTGAAGTCTCAAATCTAATGACAACCAAATACACCACCACATTTTCAGAACTTTGTGACAAGATCACAGCTTCAGTACTGTGTGGCTTCAAACAGGTTTTAGTTATGACAAGATTGACTTTTGGGTGCTTCAGCACCTTTAAGTAGACTATGCACTCTTCCAATGAACCTTCCTTTCAGAGGGGCAGCCTCTTTGCCCTTCTTGTCTGCCTGAAACCAACAATAACCTTGAATTGCCTTTGGGACACACTTCTCCCTTTCTCCTATGGTCTTTGGCAATGTAGGTTGTATCAACTTCAAAGAAAGTTTATAAGTAGCAAGCTCCCCTTCCACAAACTTTCCTTCATCCCTCTGCCAACGGTTAGCTTGCACACTTGTATCTTAGGTGATGCTATTTGGCTCACAGTACTGTATAGACTCTTCTTTGGGTTTGTAAAAGGTTAGTTTCAGTCTCAATTGGGAAAATGCCTTGTTCACTCTTGGCATGGACAATCCTTACTCTCTCCAACTTCAAATAACATTCTCTTTGTTAGCAATTGTTGACTGCGTTAATAATATTACAGAGGTCACTCTTCCTCCTAGAATCATAATTAGGTACACACGACCACTTCTTCATGGGTTTACACAGTTTTAAGTTCATGAATTGCTTTTTGTAGAGTTTGCTTCGCATGCGAGTGAAAGAGAGAATACCCAATCATACGTGAGTGCTACAAATGAAGTGCTCCTTTGTTAAAGACTTAACAATCAACTTTTGCAACACTTCTACACATATGCAAATGATTATTTAGGTGGATACCTTTGCCGGCAGTGGTCACACAAGGAATCAGAACGCCTGGTTTAACACACTGGCTTCTGTGTTTCTTTCTCTTCATTTTGCGCAACTTCTACAACTTCTGGCTTCACTTGAGACCTACAACCTTCCTTGCTGCAGGTGTCTCTGGTCCAGCCACTAAATTAAGGATCCCTTCTTGCCCCTGAAACCCACGGCTTCATGGCAGTTTCTCGCCATGTTCTCCAACACGCTTCCTGCTGCACCATCTCTGCAATTATTCTCACATGGGGAAAGGCAGCCTTCCCGAACACCTACTGCTGCACAGCCTCTGCACAATTGAGTGTGCTGAAACAGGACCCTCACAGGACAAGCAGGTGAAACCTGCTGCATATGTGTCCCGGCGTCCCTTTGGTTCTCCCACTTCTGCCTGGATTGCCAACACTGTGCCTTCTTCCTTCTGCATCTGCTACAACTGCATACACCCCAGTCACAGTTCCAACTCCTTCCTATTGCATTTAGACCTCTCAGCTTCCCTCAGAAGTGAGCTATCAGGCTTGATTGACTGACTACTACTACTACTACAGCATGACTCTTCAGCCCTCTTCCTTGTCCGAGTACTTATGGGATTATGGTACTTGTAATCGCCAGCAACAAAATAAAATCAGGCTTTCTGACTTCTTGTGTTCTGCAAACAGCCATTAAAAGTGGGGGATTTAGTTTAGTTTAGTTTATTCATTTATATGATGCGCACCGGACCCGGGGGTATCAGGGCGCAAGCAGTACAGACAATGCAAAGCTTAGTTAACAGGTTACAAGGTTATATACAGAAAATATAATAGTAGTGCATAGAATAGGCATAACTGGGTACATAGGTGTGCTATACAAAAATAAGCAGAAATGGCAGATATAAACATGGGTATGTTCTTAATGAGTTATCATTTGCTTTGAGCCAGTTGATATAACTAAGTCTGAACCTAGGGTAGGATTGATCCGCCCTGAGATGGTGTGGTAGGGAGTTCCAAAGGTGCAGGTTATGGTGAAAGTTAAACATGGGGGTTTCCCAGTCTTCATGGCCTGTTTTAACCCTTGTGATCCTCCCACAGAACACCACCCTCAGAGTCGGGATCAGGAAGTGTCTGCTCTTCCCTGGCCACATGAAAAGGGTCCCAGGCCAGCTTTCTGGGAGGAATCATTACTGATTCATCACACCTTGCACTAAGATTTAGAGGTGATCTCTATCTGAAATATGTTAATTCTCCCAGACACTCTTTATTAGATAACTTGGCAGTGTGCTATGACAAGGAAGCTAAAGTAAAAGGGGATAATGTTGCCTTGTTAAATAAAAAGCTTTTTGAAACAATTACTTGGTCCCTTGCCACTTGTAATTTTGAGGACAGAACTGACTACTATATTCCAAAACACTCTTTCAATAACACAATTCTTTTGTGGGATTGGAACCTGAACTTTACACAAATAGAGAAATTATCAAGATCTGGATACGTGGCTGCTGTTCCATTCTTCTTTTGTTGTTGGATTGATATCATATATGTATATCAAGAAATCATCGCAAAGCAATCTGTGGAATTTAAGACCTTTAAAAGGACACTATCCACGAGGGTCCTGTTCGGTCTGTCAATTTACGTCCAAAATAGAATAATTCCAAGTGGGACAAAATACCTGGATTCTTAAAGATATTTCCAATTGCAAAGCCAACCAAGTGGTCTATTGCATAGAATGTCCCTGCAAGTTACGGTATGTCGGGCAAACCATGCGCAACATTGGCACATGGATTTCCGAACACCGGTCAAGAATCAGGTGTAAAAATCTCACATCAGCTTTGGTACAACATTATATGGACAAAAAGCACACCACACAAGACATCAGATCTGGGTGCTTGAAAGAGGGCGCAACGGTCCCAACATCCAGGGACAACTTTTGGACCTTGAATGCAGGTGGATTTACAGATTGGAATCGGTAGAACAGGGCCTCAATGAACAGCAAATCTTCCCACATTAATGGGAGTGATCTGTTCCCTCTGTACCCGTAGACGTGCGTTCTTTTCACCCCGCAGAGAATGTGCTTCTCTACAACCGTCCCAAAGAGATCCCACTCTATTTTTTGTAGCAGTGGAAAAACGCACCCCTATTCCACTTTTAATATGACCGAGCCCCCAGATGAGGATACTTGATTACCAAACACGCTGACCATGCCATGCTGGAAGCCCACACGTGCACCTCCAGCACACACGGGCGTGCTATAACTTTTCAATAGCACTTCTCCGTGTCACTACCTACTACGAGTATTTTTTTTCGGTCAGTGCATCGCTGTTTACATCTGCCTGCCTTTATGATAACCAAGTGTAGACAAATGCAGTACTCTACTCAGACAGCGCGACACTGTTTTTCAATCAGGCGGGCTCAGTCCCGCCCTGATTGGACAGCCGCCGCACACCCACTCACTTGAAACCCCCCCTCTCTTTTTGATGCAAAATCGGGCGCCCAAACGCCCCCTCTTCATACTCTCCCTTACCGGAGCATTACTATTTCACATGGTGTCTTTATGAGGGCTCTTACATTTATGCCCCACGCCATACAGGGTCCTGCTTACCTTCCCATGTTTTCTCCCCTCGCACACCCAGCACCGGCTCAAACTGGTGACTCCGCCCCCTTTGGCCCAGCGGACTCTCTTGAGCCGGTTCCGCATTCCTGATGCGGCAACCAATTAGGCCACTATACGTTCCGCGTTTCTATTGGCCCTCAGATGTACCCACCCTCTTGAAACTTAAAACACCAGCGATGCGGACGCCTCTAGCCTGCAGCAGTGCGCCAGACCGGGACAAACGCACGCCTGAGCGCACACATCAGCAACGCTTATCTCATCTGGGAACCATCGCCCAGACGGCACGACTTTGGAAGTGCTATATGAACGACTCCCCAGGTAAAATTTACAGTTTGAGCTGAGTCACAAGCTCACTACATGTCAAAATGTATATTGTGCATTAAGCGCTATATTTCCTCCACTCTTGCCCACATTAACAGGAGCAGCCTGACACCAGCCCTCCAGCTGCCAGAGCCCTATTTCAGATACGGTGACGGCACAAGTGAAGTCTCGCCTTGCCCCGCCAAATGAGTGACATCCAAACCCATGGAGCCAGTTACCTTTAGCCCAGATATCTCTTATGTCCTCAAGCGGGATCTTTTGTGCACGGCACACACAGGCACTTCTAACACCCTCTACCAGTTCCTCATACAGTCCGGGTGGGCGCATTTTCTTTAATATATTCCGCAGCATCCACTGAGCATTCAATGCATAAAACGACTGCATATACAGCATAGATTGCAATGAAACCATTTTTCATTCCTTGCCTTTTTTGCAGAGCACGTTGGTTCCTGCGACACCTTTTTCGTGAGGACTGAGTTCAGCCATACACACTCACCACTAGCAACAAATAGTGCAGCTTGACTGGCCTGACCTGGACAGGGAGCCTGCCTCACAGTGAGAGTCACTACAAGGTTTCCGTGGTGACTTAGGCATGTTTTCCCACCACCACGTAAAAATCATAGTTGTATTCGTTTCCACTCTTGTTATTGTTCTTTTTGCCCTCCAAGCAATTAAGTTTTTTAACGAAACCGACATTTGGGTTTTTGCATAATACATGTGTTGCTACTAATTAACCCAGATATGTCCAGAAATAATTAAGGTTCTGACAAATATGAACCTCTTACTCATTTTTTCTTGCTTTTTTTTTCTCTCGTTTTGGTTTCTCTTGCTATAGGGGCCACCTACTTGCCCTGATGAAGGCGGTTCTTGTAGAACAACATTTATCCCTCTGATGCATTTTCAAGTTGGATAACTCTTCCGCCGAAACGTGCACTATGTACAAGGGGGTTGCACAAACCAACAAGTCCCCTTGGGGTCCATCAATCATATGTTATTAGGCCAGCACTTGACATTGACAATCTGACCAAGGTTTTCTTTCCCCCTGTCACGTTGGCACCTGCAAGATGAGATGCTTCCTTGAATACAAGCTACTCTAGGACCTAGATGGTTACGGGTCCATTAACGTTCACAACTCCCACATGTGTTACACATGGGGCATGCTTTACACTTAGAATCATTTGTGTACCTTCCCCTCATGGGTTACGTTGAATACTTGTCATTTAGCAAGCACTAAATAGCCCAGATGGGTATTTTATTAGTTATTGATGTTTAGATCATTGAAATTTGTCATATGTATGTTGTTTACAAATTTCTTTTTGATGTTCTTTGTTTTAATACAAATCATGTATGTTCACAACCTTTGATATGTGTGAGTTTCCTTTTTCTTACTTTTTTCTTTCTGGACAATCTCATGGGTTACGAATTTAGGGATTTAGTCCATTAGTATCAATATACCAGGCTGCCCAATTCCCACCACATATTTGTTTCATTTATTGACAAAAATTGGGTATGAACCTGGAACGTAGCAGTTCTATTTCCTTTTTGGTTTTGTAATTCTTATGCCCGAGTCTGCTACTTGTCACCCAGGGCACACCAAAGCTCCCAGTATATGTTGGATTGATGATGTACATATTATGAAAGTTGTATTTTTTAATTTCAAATTTTTTTTATTGTTTTATCTAGATTTGTCTTGTTGGTTTTATGTGAAAAGCTCCTTATGAGCTGAAAACATTAAATTAAATTAAATAAAAGAACATGATATAATTAATAACATGAGCAATTTCTTTGCTTATAACATCAAAAAACCCATACAAAATGGAAGAATGGATGTGAGAATTGGATCAAGATACAAGAAAAAATAAACAATAGGGCAGGGAAGAAATTAAGACAAATTAATTATAGGCAAGCTGCACTGCATTGGACAAGATCATATTTTTGTCAAGAAATATGTGAACTGAAACATGTTATTTCAAATGTTCGTTATGCTTTAATGTTTAAGGTCTGAACTCAGGAGTTCAACTTCCAGAGGTTCTTCCCTCTGATGTAGCCCAGCCCAGATCTCATGCGAGCTGGCACGAGAGAGAGGCACTGGACAGAATGTGGGACACACTCAGGCAAATGAAAAACTTAAAATACGAGTAATTTTATTCTTCTGAATTAGGCATTGCACTAGAGTGGGACTTTTAAATGACAATACATCTTACCATAAGAAAGGAACTTTAAATCCTTACAAATACTGCATGTTTCCGCCGATATCTCTGCTTTTAGACTAATTTGGCAGTAGCATTTTAAAAGGAAGTGTATGCAAAAAGCAAGTAGTAAAGTCTTCCCTTCCGAGCAGTGGGGTTTGAAGTTCTTGTAGGAATACATCATGCATCAATTGCTAGTTTTGATAATATGCTTATCAAATGTGACTGTGGCCTCATCATGAGTTTGGCGGTAACCCTTAAATCCGGCGGTTGCGCTATTACCGCCGGATTTAAGGGTCTGCCAAATCAGGGCTTCGGCGGATTTCTCCCCAGCTCTGAGCTGGGGGCAAATCCGCCCAAAATTCGCACTATTACCGCCGGCGGGAAATCCCCCAGCGTTAAGAGCGCAAAAATTCCCCATTGAGCCCAATGGGGAATGGAGCATTCCCGAATGGGCTCAGTGGGGAATGGGGAATTCCATTACCGCCAAACCCGTGATCCGGCACTAATAGCGCTGTGGGGTTTGGCGGTAGGGCTAATACCGCCGGCAGTAATACCACCAGCGTTACCGCCAAAGTCGTGAGCAGGCCCTGTGTATGCTTTGTAGTGTAGTGAGTGATAACAGTACAGAAATCTGACTCAACCCCTCATCTTCCTAAAGTAGATACATGGACTTCCATTAAATTGGTTTATAAAAATACCTTCCAAAAGCGAACTCAGGAGCAGGTGGAGACTGGCATGGATATGGATGGCAAGTTGCAGACAAATGGCTTGATTTGTTAACCTTGCCCAAGTCCAAGTAAAGGAGTGAGACGGTCGTGGTGAGTGAATGACTGTGAGGTCATGGCTCATCTCATGAGTGGAACTGTGGGGCAGCATCTTCTAAGATAAGGCTTCCATGAGAGTCAGTTGACAGAGAGCATGGGGATAACAGCAGCCTGGGTGGTGGGCACAAGTATTCTCTGGAGACCAGGCTTGTACCTGGACAGTTGGAGTAATAAAGACTGCAAACCTATAGTGGAACTAGTGCCTGTCTGTCGTTGACTCCTGCCTCCATCTCATAAGAAGTTACCCAGGTACAGCCTAAGGGAGAATGTAGCATACTGGCGACGAGTGGCTTGAACCGTTGCACTGTGGAGGGAATGATGGATGATGACCAGAGTACACCCCTGTAGTGAAGACCCGCCACCCAGGGCACCCACCCAGTGCTCACAGGACACCCCACGCAGTTGTGTGATGGTCTATCAAGGCTACACCAACCCTCAGCAATGTTGTATTATGCTGGGGGATAGCTTTACATGTATTAAGAATGTGTTGTTTTTAGCAACATAGTGTTACTTCAAAAGCCTATTAGTCCACTGTTCATTTCAGAGACTACTGTGGTTGGTTCAGCTGTGGTTGCATGCCCTAGAATCTTTGTGATGGTCTTAGGGTCTAGTGCTTTGCTTGTGTATTTGGGAATTGACGTGAATTGGGTACACGTATTGCTTTCCAAGCACCCTATCTATGCACTGGGTATTTCAGTGACTGCTGAGGTTGTAGCTCTGCTGCTACTTTCAGGGTCTGGGATCTCTTTACTGATCTTAGGGTGTAGTGTGTTGCTACTGTATCTTTTGTGAATATGTTGTAGGTGGTGTTTATGGGTGGTGACCTGCATGTTCTGATATTGTGTGCCTACCCAGCAGTTTTCGTTGGTGACCTTCGTGTTATGGCCAGTGTGCTTCTATGATAATTCCAGTTTCCATGACAGTATTTGTTTTGTATGTTTTGTGCAAAGTAGTGTGCTGCTGGTGGACATCCGTGCTGATGGCAGGTGGGTTGATGGTGGTTTCCCTCCCCTCTTTTGTGTTGCGCTTGTAAGTGGGATGTTGAGTGCATTTTTACACACCTGTTGTGTATTCTTGTTTTGGCAGCTTGGTAAGTCTCTGTTTTTGGTGGTGATATCAGACGGCATTTGTAGGGCCTGACAAATGTCTTCTGGTTTGCTATTAGTTGTGCGCTGTGGTGTCATTGTCCTGTTCACTTTCGTGTTAATGGTTTTTTGCCCGTGAGCTGTTGGATTAATAGTTATATCTACATAGATAGATATTGTACAGTTAGCAAATTGATTTTGGTAAGACTCATTACGTGTGCAATGTGTTTTCTTTTTGTGCACATACCTTGTGTGATTATTGGTATGTCATATAATGGAAAATTGCAAGCCCCATATAGGAAGTGTGCGTGCATTCTATGTGGCCCCTCTCTTGTTGCTCACCTCGGTAATGTGTTCACCATACAATCCTTTCATCATTTCCTTTAGGGGGAAGGTGTGTAGTGGTGAGTGGATGGCTTTGAGGTCACGGCTTATGTCATGAGTGAAACTCTGGGGCTGCATCTTCTAAGAAAAGGGTTCCATGAGAGTCAGTGGACAGAGAGTCTGTGGATAACAGCAGCCTGGGTGGAGGACACCGGTGTTCTCTGGCGTCCCAGCTTGTACCTGGATACTTGGAGTAATAAAGACTGCAAACCTGTCTTTCCTTTACTCCTGCATCCATCTCTTAAGAAGTTACCCGGGTACAGCCCAAGGGAGAATGTAACAGAGACCGCCACTCAGAGATAGACTTCATTGTGCCTTAAATGATTGTTTTACTCCTTTCCTCCGGGTGAGAGTATTGTAATTGAAGCAACATCTCATAAACCTCCTTTAGAGTTTCAGCTAGTACCACAACCACCTCAACATCTTCTAGGAAGCAAAGGATGGGTGCTAGGAATGGATGAAAGTGCAAAGAAGATTTTCAGCTACTAATCAAGACACTACCCATTCTTCCCTCATTCTTATCCGAGTCCAAAATATTGACATTATAGCAAGTGGTGCATGAGAAATTGGCGAAAACAGAAGGCAGACATACTACACACCAGAATAGGTAGAAGCAAACAACACACGTCAGTGCTTAAAACAATTCAGAACAGCTGCCCCAAAGGAGGTAGACGAACCAGGAAAGGTCAACATATATTTGGATATAAAGTTAACAGATGAAGCCCAAGATGCTACAAGGCAAATGTGAAACTGCCAAGCAGCCCTTTTAGGCTGCCCCCATCCATTAAGGATAGATCTGATAGGATTATACAAGTAAACTGATCAGGACCCAAGAAAACTAGCAGACAATCTGTCGATTGAATAGAAGCAGTGTTGTCAAGGTAATCATTGAGTGCCCTGCTGTCACGCTCCTGCTCCCCAGAATCACCACGGTTGATCTGTCATGCCAACCCTGCAGGACAAAAATATGCCCCTGGTGACTGCTGTGGTGCTTGGGCCACGCAGGAAACGTCTTCTCTATCCATCACACTGCACCTGGATGCACGGTCACCCGACCTACCATCACTTACACACGTACTGAAGACTCATAAGCAATCCATCTTGCTGACATCAGCAACTCTCCAGCGAGTGAAAACATGTTTTCTTCATTACTGGGATCGTTCTGTGTTTTGTACTATGACTTTTTCTACAAGAACTCTGGCTTTTGGATTACCCTGTGTTTTTTGGGATTTTCTTGGATTGGTTTTTGTGACCTTGGATTGTTTTTGCACTATCCCCTAGATTATGGATATTGGATTTGGTGTTCTGGACTTCCATACTTGAGTTCTGTCTTGGATTGGTTCCTCTGGTTCCTTTTGTGCTTTGGGACTTGGTTCTTGGATTCCACAAGACTGTATTTTCTGGATACCGCCACCCTTCCCGTCTCTCTCTCTCTGGATAGATTCTCGTTATTTACTCCATCCTATTCCTGCATGTCTGTATTTGTCAAGTACGCTTGACGCTTTATGGTAGCGACGAGAGTTGCTGATTCCTTTCTTTGCTGCTAAACATATATTCTGTCTCTTTCTTTTCAGCTGCTGAGATTGCCCAGCGGTCCTCCATTCTCCTTTTCATTTTGCACAATTGATATGCCAGCAGGACGTGTGCTTCTCTGGCTGGTCCATTCCTTGCCCACTGCATCGCCGCTCTCTGCCCCAACTTTCAGTGCTATGCGGACGATACCCAGCTCATTTTCAGGCTACCCTCGGCCTCCTCCTCTCCTTCCCTCATCTCTGACTGTCTGTCTGCTATCCAGGAATGGTGTGCCGCCAATGACCTCTGCCTAAATGCCAGTAAGACTGAGATTCTACTCATCGGCACACCCACTCCCTCCTTCCCTGCAGCTCTCTGGCCGGCCTCTCTTGGCCCTCTTCCTGCTCCTACCTGCAAGGCAAAAAACCTTGGGGTCATCTTCGACTCCACACTCTCCTTCTCTCCTCATATATCTGACGACTCTAAGAAGTCACACTACCAGCTACACCTCCTCAGAGGTATTCTTCCCTTCCTCTCCTTCCCCCAGAAGCTCACTGTCTCCCGAGCCCTGGTTCTCTCAAAGCTGGACTACTGTAACAGCCTCTATCTTAATCTGCCTGCCTCCACTCTCCGCCCTCTGCAACTCATCCAGAAGAGAACTGCGAGACTTGTCCTTGGCCTCAAGCCCAGGGACCGTATCTCTCCAGGACTGAAATCTCTACACTGGCTCCCAGTGGCTGCGAGGATAAAGTTCAAAACCCTCTGCATTGTCCACAAGTCCTTCTGGGGCCTAAATACCTTCAACTCTCTCTTCCTAAATATCTTCCTTCCCGAGCCCTTCTCTCATCCGTCTCCAACTCCCTCAGGGTCAGCCGCTTCTCGAAGAAACGAGCTGGTAGTAGATCTCTCTCCGCGGCAGGGGCCTCTCTCTGGAACAGCCTTCCTGCCTCCCTGAAATTTGAGGAGAACCATCTCCGGTTCCGGAAAGACCTCATAACCTTCCTCTTTGCTTTTGCTTTCTCTCTCCCTCTCCCCTGCTAATTCTTCACTGAATCTGCAACTGGGCCACTCTCACCGACCTCGGTCCTGGGCCCAGCAACTCTCCACTTGCACTGCCTCCCTGGCAACCCCTGCACTGCAGGACTGTCTCTGTATCCCTACAGCCCCCCCTTCCCAGCACTTGTCTGCACTTACCCTGCACTTGCCACCAGCTGGCCCTTTTCTAGTACTGCACTTCCCCCCTCCCCTTCCCCTTGCACTTCTCCCTTCCCCCTACCCCTGCACTTGCGCGATCTGAATGACACCTGGCCTAGTAGGATCGTTGTCTGTCCTCCCCTTGTTTCCCCCCTCCCTGCCTCGTCGTGCCTTTAAACACTTGTGTATAGGCGCGTTACAAATGCCATATCATATCATATCATATCATTGTGAAGAATGGGAACCCATGCCTTGAATAAAGTATGACGACTAAGCCACCACTGGACAAAGTGGAGGACAAGCAATCATGGCCTCATTAAAGTGAAAAGGAGAAACACCTTTCACCTGAAAGAGAAGGCCAGGATAAAACCCAACCCGTGGGTAAAATGAAAGAGAAAGAGAAAGAGGATAACCCATCTAAGCTCATAAATCTCTCAACAACTTGATGAAAGACGAAATGGCCAGAAAGAAGTGCTTTTAGAATATAACATTCAGAGACTTTTACTCCAAGGATGAGCAATATACCTACCATATTTTATGTTGCGATGTTGTGCTTTACTTGTAGGACACACATTATTCACAAGCGACTCCCGGGTGATGGCCTGTAGCATTCAACATTGATCATTGTTACATCAGATACATATGGGTTTTCTAGAGTTTATGAAAGTGAACGTTGACTTAAGTAATTATAATTATTAATACAGCATTTATTGAGCGTGGACCTAGCTTCAAGAATCAACGGAGTGCATGAGAGAGGTGTACAACACTACAGATGCATAACGTAGCACTTTTCAGTGGTAACAACAGAAAAGATATACAGCATGGGGTAGGTTATAGAGGGGGACACAGGCGGGGTACAGCTGTACCGGGTGTCAGGGAGCAGAGGGGCCGGCTGACGTTTAGTGACTCAGGTGGTGCAAGGGGCAAAGTGATGGCCTAAGTGTTGAGGAGGAAAGACTCCTTGAAGAGGTGGGTCTTGAGTTCTTTTCTGAATTGTAGGAGTGTGGGGTGAGTCTGATGCCGACGGGGAGGAGGTTCCATAGTCATGGGGCATGGACAGAGAAGGCTCGTTTTCTGGTCCTTTCCTTACTGCAGCGGCAGATTTCAAGTCTGCATGTGTCCTGGCTTCTGGTGGTGTGCTGTCCGTCGGAGGTTATGTTTTCTCCACAAAGTAGCTGTATGACTTGAGGGCAACTGCCTTGTAGAGGATGCAGCAAGACTTGAAGGTGATTTGTGTGTGCAGTGGGAGCCAGTGAAGCTCGATGTGGTCGTATCTGTGTAGAGCCTTGATGAAGTGTATTTTTAAGAGGACTTGTAGTCCAGAGGCTTGGCGTCAGTGAAGAGAAGGGTCTGCCTTGAATTCTGCTTCTTCTGAAGCCAGGGTGGTTAAGCGTCCACTATTTGAACAGAAATATTTAGAACAGTGGCGTTTCCTAATGTGATATGTTACGACATTTGGGACAGTCTTAATATAGGGCTAATGTACCACACAGTGACTTGAAAATAATATGCGTCTCCAACAGGAGCCAATGCAAACGTGGCGGCATTTTGGAAAAGTTAACAAGAGACATCTAGCTGGGTTCTGTATTCTTTTCACTCTCCTGAGTAGATATCTTGGATGACATAGGTACATCTTATTGACATAGCCCTGTAATAGCAGCAGTAATCCCAGAATAGTCTTTACAGTGCAGGATTGTCCAAGTCAGGCAAGAGAATTATAACAATCTTAAACAAGATTAAAAATGTATAGTGTTGAATCACTTTCTGGGAAACCACCCCGATTTGTCTCAGATAAGGACAGTGATGGACACTTTCTAGAGAAGGCGAACAGAATACATAAAATCTGAATTTGTAGAATTCACCACCACGATTTCTCTCTTGTCAGGATAGATGTTAAGGAAGTTAGTTCGTATGTGTCCACTCGTCAGGTTCTTTGTTAGAACAACGCATTTTTATGACGAAAAGAAAAAAGTCGATTTTTTTAATTACTGAATACTTTACTGGAAAATGCATGGGGAGTCCCACTGTGCCCCTCTTCACATATTTCTTACCCTTACTCACTATACACTTACCCCAAACCCACCATCTACATCTTTGTAGAAAGAAAATGTGGTAAAAAATGAGGCCAAAAAAAAACCGGACTATTTTACATTTCAAATCAAAAAGGCACTCTCATCTGCACAATTAAAGACGTTGAAACCAAAGGGTTGAATTAGCTGCGAAAGACAGCAATGAAAAACATTAGGCATAATAGAGAAAGGGCAGACAAAAGAGGTGTGCCACATTTCATCAATTTGGAAGAGGAGACAGGAAGCATGCTTATAAGGTGACGGTGTGAAGAAAGAAAGGAAGTGGTCATTTTCAGCACGTGGCTCTTGACTTCTGAATCAGAACTGAGTGGCTGAGCATGGTGAAGGGCGCTGAATGATCCAGTAGCATGAACATTTCCACACCTCCTTTGTTAAGGCCATAGAACAAGTCCTCCAGGGCTGCTATCAGCACAAACTCAGTGCCTCTACCTGGCCAGAATCCAGCTTGCCAAGGATCCAGAATGTCATTATCCTCATTGAACCTCTAACGTTGAGAGTCTAGCGCAGATTTAGAAATCTTGGCCAGGTGGGGTTAGATGGAGAAGTTCCCTGGATCTCTGGCAGTCAGAGGGCTTTTTCAGAACAAGTGTCTGGCACAATGAAGATGTCGTTACATATACTTCTGACAGATGAGCTGGATTAGTCGCTTAAAAAGTCTCCAGGAAGGGCATTTGAAGGAGAACCTAATTTTTTAATGACTATAATTCAGGAATTTCACTTGGCAGGCTTCACTGGTGTGAATGTTTTCAAGAGGGAACTTTAAGAGAATGGCAAAGAAGGTGTGCAGTAAAAGGTATTATTCCTGTATTTCAGCCTAGGTTTGACACATATTTTATGGTAGATATTCTCCATTGTATTTACAAAGGAAGATGCCAGGTCATTACATCGTTTCTGCTTTGGTTCCATTTAAATCTCTACGTAAAATGGGTTTATACTTTCTTAATGTAGCCGACAATTAGCTTTTGAATTGTGGGTGCCTCAGCAATGATGTGTATAGAAAAAAGATTTTTGGCCAAAATAATCAATACTTTGTAAACAGAAAGATGTGGGAGAAAAATGTGATAATCTTCCTTCCAGAACAAGGAGGATCATTTGTGGTCCTGTTGTTTGGTAAATCTGTGGCAAACCAAGCATTACATTGCCAGGTCTTGTCTATATGTTTTTACTATTTAACATGATGTGATTAGACCCAGTGACCAAACATCTTTTATGAGATGCCTAGGAACAGGACAGGAGTTTACAGGGACTCATCAATGATATTGGAGTTTGTTATGGACCACTTGAAAACTATCAAGAAGTGATCAAAGTTCATTAGATCTCTCCTTAAAATGGGTGCCTGAGTTGTACTCTTATGTATTAATGTCATATTCATTGTAATGCCGAACTCCTGAAGTGCTAAGGACGAGTATGATCGTCCTTTTTGCATAGCCTTGATTAAAGCTCAGCAGTTAGAACATCAAAATGTTCAGGCAAGGCATTTTCTAGTGGTTCTCTGCTTAAGATGAAACCTCGGGTGTCAAGGACTAAATCCATTTTCTGACCACATGCATTTGCATTACTTCAGTTAGACACAGTGAAACCAGGTTGTGGAAACGATTTTTCAACACTGACATGGTGGTAGTCAGAAATAGGAGACAGGCCCTGCTAGTGGTGGAAATGGGACAGGGGTAAAGGCAGGTGGGGTTACGTGATGTAGACCACTGCTAGGAGGTGGAGTTGCTTTGTGGGTGTCTGCATGGATTGTGCCCATGCCCTCTGCAGCATCAGTGTGCCCTACGAAAAAAGCGAATGTGGAGAATTACAGCATTGGAAGAGCAATGCTGCTTACCACATCAGAACCTGGCTGGGTGACCCACAGTGAACATGGCTATGGGTTGAAAGCACTGGTCAGTGTATGGCTTGCCAGCGAAGGGGGGTCATTGCAGGGGTGGCAGCCCTCTGGAAGATGAAATGTGAACCATGTCTGCAGGATGTCCTGGCCATTGTAGGGCCTTCTGTGCGAGTCAGAAAGGAGAACAGTGGGGTATATGGTGAGCATGCATTATTCTCACTGAAGACGGTTATTTGGGCCCCGCAGATCTCTGATAAGTGGTGGGCTGCACCCACTAGCTGTTAGTAAGTGCCCACTTTCGGGTACTCGCTACAGGTTGAATTGTTTGCTTTGCAGAGGCATCGAGTGGCTGCGCCCTCAAGACATCAGTTCATCCTGATCATTGAAGTTAAGTGTTGACCATGTTAAAGTACCTTGGCACCCCTGTGGCTCCCAGTACAGGCTACCTTCTAGCCCACAGGTGGGTGTCAGGGGCGGACCACAGCATTGGTAGCGGACATTTTTGTGTCATGTGAACTATAGGGGAATATTGTGTCAAAAATGTGCCACACTTATAACCAGGATGTAATAATGGAAACCTATGCATATGGCAGTATTTCCATAATTACAGTGAAACCTTTATGGCATTTATTGCTGAAGTAAAGTAAACTGAAATGATCTGAGCACCTGGTATTATGCAGGGATGGATGCAGGTGGCAACCCAGCTTCGGGCTGCCCTCCTCTGCCCTCTATGAGCTCCACTATGAGGTTTAAAAACAAGTGGGAGTTACAGGACTCTAAAGTAGATTCCAGCCAAGATGGCTATGGTAACTTCTGGGGTCACCTCTCTAAGGCTATATGCATTAGGGCACAAAGGTTCAGGATGCTGCAAAGGACCTTTTGTGCATGGTGTGCACCGCCAATGGAAATAGACATCCCCAAAGGGGTTTTAAAATCAAATCTACCTGAGTGATGTGACTTCATTTCAAACTTGGAACCCTCCTCATGGGGGGTTTCAACAATTGTTTCAGTTTTTTAAAAAAATGATACATATTGACACAAAATATTTTTATCCCATTTCTTTGAGTGATGTACTGCTAAAACATCTTAGTAGGGTTCTATTAAAACATTATGGGGTTATATTGAAACCAGCAATACATTGTTAAACACTCAGATGAGAATTTGGGATTCATTAGTCACTAATGACCAATGACTTAATCTTATTGCTTGTGGATCAATAAGGGTCCCTGTATATTTGATATATTGATCTCTCAGCAGCATCCAACAAGGTTGACAGGAGATCATTATGAGCCAACTTTTCTGGCATGAGTCTCAAGGCTGACCTGCTTAGTATCATATCCCAATGATATTCAGATGCCCAACCTTTTTTCACTGTGTAAGGTATGGTCAGAAAATTCATGCTTTAAATATCCTTTGAGGGGTTTCGCCAAGCTGTGTCACAGCCTCTCTTTCATCTATATTGCACGTCTTTTGAAAATAGGCACTGATACTCCATCTTGTGTGGGTAGATCGTACCCTGCATTGATCTATGCAGGTGGTGCTTCATTGATGGGCAGAGCTCACATGGCATTACTGAGGTTGGCCAACGGGAATACTAATTGTATACCATAAAGGGGACTTTTATCAAAGCCGCTAAATCTCATGGATATGGTACAGTGTAAGAAACGTAGGAGAATTTCATAGTCTTATATTGATGGACAAACGTTAACCAGAGTCCCATCTTTTGACCACGTTGGGATAAGTTTCAGTGAAATTAATACTTGGACTTGTCCAGTTAAACCTGACAAACGCTTGCACTTCTTTCTAATTTTAAAGTCGATGAAGGTAAATCATACGGTGAAACATGGTATGCTGCTGGTATGAGGCCGTATGACTAAATTCAGACATGTATACAAATTGAATACAAATTCTTTAACTCTATTTTAGCTGTTCATGCTACAGTGCCTGAAGAGCTTTTATATTACTAGCTCAAAATCGATACATCTTTTCATAAACATTTGGAAACTTGTAAACAAATCCGTTAGTTGTCAACCTTTCATTTGTGGAATTCAGTGATATCTATTACTAAAACATTAATGAATAATTGTATTATTATGCACCTCTTTTGAAAATGTTATGTTTGCGTGTCATGTTGCCTATTGTTATATGGCATTCGTTCCTGATGGTAGAGTGAGCTGGAGTTTGGTACACTATTTACTATCTGCCTTAACGATTAGGCAACAGCAGCTTGATGGTTTCTTATGAAATGTGCTTTTTATTCAGCAAACATGTATTTTGTTTTACTTTTTGGATTATAACTGACGTCAAAAGATACTAAGCCATGCTTTTGCGAATGGAAGCAAGTAATAACCATTTCCGTTGCAAGCCCTTATGAGTAGAGTTCAACAAAATTAAACTATCCACATATGTAATGTCATTTGTCATTTGTATAGCACCTTTTCCCATTGGTATGGCCTCAAAGCGCTGTAGGTGAACGCCCTGCAGTGACCGAAGTCCAAGGTTTGGGAGAATCGTCAGAGGAGTTCAGAATGCATGTGTGCATTTTAGCCAATAGTAAGCTGGGTAGGGGTGACTAAGTACCTGCTAGCGCCCATATCGAACTGACTTGTGGATGGGTACTGTGTGTTGTCGGGAGAGTATGCAAGTGCAGGAGACTCATTATGTGTCCAGTTAGACTGAATTTATGTTGTGGGACATATCTGCATTCTGAAGGCAGAGGTGTTCTGAAAAGTGTCTACAAATAGTTTATGATAGCCGATGCATACAGGTGGGTGGCCATGCCTGTGGCTAGTTTTCATCAACATGGAGTGCAATATGTACATAGATGTCCTGGCTGGTTTCTTGGTTACGTAGGCGTGACATGGGTTCTGTTCTATGGTGTGCTGGAGTTTGTTCTCTCCGTCGCTCAGTACCTTATATTGTCAAGTGACTCCAATCAAGCAATCCCACTAAGTCAGTGCCTCGTCTGGGACGCCCAAGGGAAGCCCTTATTTATATATTTTTATGACAAGTTATACTCTGGATGATAAACCCTTATATAACGCCACTCTCTTTGAATCACCCTGACCTCACTGAGCCAAGAAGTAGGTGTGTTTTGCAATTTAAAAGATTTATTGGAAAAATTAAACAATCTATATATATCACACTTTTATAATAAATTAATATTTGATATCACACTTAGGCATATGAATACAATGTTGATCGACAATAGATAATCTGACACTAGCACACTTCTTTACAATCAATGAGGAGTTAGTATAGGAAGGATAAGGTAGCACAAAATTCTTATATGGTTTCAAGAAAAAGCAATGAGGGAAAAATGCAGCACAGAAATAAACTTGATATGACTTCAACAAAAGATAATATGATCACTTTTACTTTGACAATTCCCTCCCCCCCTATGCAAGATAAGGAGATGGAAGGAGAACACAATATTCTCAGGAATACAAAATGCAATACAAATTTCCAGTTCCCCCCAGCGAGCTTAGAGGAAAACAGGTATGATTTTAAAGCAGACAAGATCCTTTTAAATGTGGTGGCAATGAAGTGAAAAATATGCTGAAAATGCGTTTAATTCCCTCTAGAGCTTCAGGGTGAGTGAGAGATACTTTAAATCAGTTCAGGTCAGCCCTACCAATGATTCAGGGATGGTTATCAGGTTGAAAACGGGATTCAGTAATGGAATCAAAAGACAGATATTTTTACACGTGATTGAAATGAAGCAAACTGTCAATTCGCGGCACTTTTTTCCGAGTGAGTCGATCGCGGTTACGGCAGAACTATAAGGAGTAGCAAGTCGGTTCTAGTCTTTTTGGAAAGCTTAGAATCTTAGCTTTAACATAAAAGTTAAACCACGTTCCTAGCGCCTACTATTCCAAAGATACGGACGATTTTATGAAGGTAGTTTTTTAGAAAATAAATAATGATTGAAAATGGCAAAATGACACTTTTACAGGTTTAAAATCGGAGAATGAACACACAATTCCTATGATGCAGTTCTGGACAGGTTCAAATGTTTTGAATCAGATTATTTTAAGCTAAGAGATGGGTTCTGCACAGGCCTCAGGATACTCACTCCTAATTTTGGAAGGACTGGGCCTCGTCACGGATCTGGTCAACAGGCTGGACCGGACTCCGGGCGCGTGGTTCTGAAGTCACAGCTCTCTGGATCAGCTCTGCTCTGCACTTCACAGCGGTCTGGTCTGGGTCTCTCTGGTTCTGGTCAAGTGGATTCTGGATACAGCACTGCTTTCTGGGTCTGCTGGTTCTGGCAAAAGTTTTTGGCAAAGAATCCAGCAGCTCGCCCGGCTGTAGAATAGTTTGGTTGGATTGCTGGATAGATTGATTGATTGATTTATTTATTTATAGAGCGCTTTACACCAAGGCGCTGTACAATGGAACAACTGATTACAAAAAACCTGGATTCTGAAGGCCTGCTGAAAAGAGTTCTCAGCTTGTGGGTTAGGCCTTTGCTTTAAGTTCTGTAGTCTATCTGGAGTCTAAGTTCTGGATGTTCCTTCTAGATGTTGTGTGGTCCGGCAAAATGCTCCGCAAGAAAATGGAAAATGAATGTCTCGCCTGTAAAAGCAGTCTCTTTTTATGTGTTTTGAAAGTGGGTGCGTCGGCTCATTCTACATGCCCAACCCTCTCATGATTTAATAGGTCAAGGATTCTCTGTGACCTGATTTGAGAAGGGATAGTGTGTCAGAGTGAGTCAGAGTCTTACAGTCTATTGAAGAAACGCCCCTTTGCTTTTACTTAGAAAATGAATTTTTCATAACTGACCGATTTCCCAGATACACACGTCGTTGAAATTACATACACATTTCACAGATTAATTTACGATACACTGTCGCCCAACTCTGATCCCCCTCAGAGCCTGGGTTAACAAATGGCAACATTTTGTGCTTTTTAGTGACTTTCGCCATATTGGTTTTTCCTCAAAATTTACACAGACCTGCACCCCTTCCCTGAGCATATTACTGGAAATTACTATGTCTCTATCCTAAACACAGTGTCTGCAATATTAATAAATAGCAGGGTTCGGTCCCAGAACACCGTACAAAGTGTAATTTGGGCTCAAATCGTGAGGGCATTTTTCATTTTCAGGATCCGCAAATTGTACATTTCTGTGAGCTTAATACAAGATTTTAGAAGCATTTGACTTAAACATATATTTGCTGCAATATGAATCCACAGTCCTGTCTGGCCCGCCCCTAGGAACTGGGGTAGTCAGGGATCACATGTCTCTCCTTTCAGGCAGAGCTCTGTTTACAGTCCACACCCACAATCAGCATACTCCATTCAATTGAAAGGGTCTATTGTGTTGGGTCCAGCAGGCTGCAGGGAAGTTCCCTCCCTCTCAATCAACAGGGTCATGTGGTATCCTGCCTCCTGGTGTGGGTCTCTGGGCTGTTAATAGTTCTCAGGAAATGCCAGTCTTTTGAACTTTTAATTACATAAGACCCCCTTCTGTTCACTGCGCAGTTCTGCAAGACAGCTCTCCTGTCAGGATTTATAGAGCGCCAGTGCCGGTTAGTGTCCAATGCCAGTACTGCACCTATTTTTGACAGCTGTCTTGAATTAATACATTTCAAAAGCAAAGGATTTTACTTGATAGTATATGATCCTTGCTTGACATGGCATTGATGTGGATCTGTAGTAGAGTAAAGTAAAACACTTAACCATATTTGGATTTTCGTTTGGTGGTTTCGGGCCCATGATTTTAGCAATTTTTGACATTAATAAAAACGGGTTTTGAACAGAACCATCTTTCTGTGCACTGGTGGGTGGCAGGTCAGGGGACCATTTTGGTGTGCGCAAAACTGCACGGTTCTCCTGGATTCTGGCGCAAATGTGGGCTTTTCCACTATCTTGGATTTCCTAAGCCCACAGCACCAAATGTTGCAGAATAATAGTCCAAACGTGGGTAGGACACCCAACAAGCCCCCCGCCCGACTGCGCTTTGATTTCGAGTCGAGGGGGAGTCGGGTGCAAAGGATGTTTTGATCCACGCGCTGGGATGTGCGCATCATCTTCTTCCGATTCCGCAGATGACAAAGTTCAGCAGCTTTTCCTCCATCAGGGTGGATCGATCAGTTCTCCTCGCCGGTCCTGATGGGAGTTTTGGGCGGTACTCCAGGCCTCTCGGATCTTTGCTCTCGGTCCCCAGGTCGTCTTCTGTGGTCAGTCTCCAGGTTTTCTTTCTCCTAGGATGACAAAGCAAAGCGTAAATACCTATTCGTAGACATTTCTCCCCCACTATTGATATAGTGGGGCGGCATATATATTTTATAAATCAAAAGACATGAACATATACATTTTTTTTTTTAAATCAGGAGACAAGAACATATACATTTTTTTAATCAGGAGACAATTTGCATTCAAGAATCATAGAATTTTAGAGGCTATATGTGGAATATTTTAGGTTTGGAACTGAATTACTCTGGAGCGGCTCCCTCCTCCAGTTGCTGCAGAGGACTCCTCCAGTTGCTGCAGAGTGTGCCTGGGATGGCAACACTTTAGCTGATTAATATGAACCCACTTCTCTTCCCCTTACGCTAAACTACCTTTGGGGATGCAGATCTTGTAAGCGACTGGGGAGATCTTGTCTATAATTTCAAACGGTCCCTTCCATGTAGGAAAAATTTTTCGCTGTTTGGCCTGGTTTCTTTGGAAATTGTATAGATAGACCCGGTCTCCCACATTGTATTCTTTCTGGGTGGTCTTCAGATCGTAATGGGTCTTCATGCTTCCAGCTGATCTTTCTAGATTCCGCTGAGCATATGCAAAAGCGTGTTGAAGGTGTTTCCTTAAATTCTCCACATACTCATGAGTTGTGGAGGCATTTATCAATGTCTGCTCTTGGGTCCTGTAGAGCAAATGCTGGGGAAGCACCATCTAGCGTCCAGTCATCAGCTCAAATGGTGACATTTTAGTTGCAGATGAAGGGGTAGATCTGATGGCCATTAGGAGGTAATCGGATATCCCAACTTGGCCCAGAATCAGCCACAAACGTTTTTAATATGCTCACTATGGTTCTGTTGTATCTCTCTACTGCACCAGAAGAGGCTGGCCGGTAAGCAATGTGTAGCTTCCTTTTAACCCCCAGTATCTCCCACATCTTAGTCATTACTTCGCTGCTAAAATGGCTACCTCTGTCTGACTCAATCCTTTGAGGTAGACCAAACCGAGAGAAGATGTGGTTCATCATCAGGGCAGCTGCAGTTTTTACCTTGCAGTTTGGGGCCGGGAGACATTCCACCCATTTGGTAAACAAGCATGTCGCCGTCAAGATGTACTTATTCCCCCTAGCGGAGCGAATCACGGGGCCTATGAAGTCGATTTGCAAATCTGACCATGGCAGTGTCATTCCCTTCTTTTGGAGAGGTGCCCGGTGTGTGAGGGATGTTGGCTGAAATTGTGCACACATAAGACACCCCTTCAAGTATTGGTCGAGGTCCTGCCCCATGTGTGGCCAGTATGCAACTTCTCTTAAGATCTCAAGTGTTGTATGAAACCCCCTATGACCGGCGGAGGCCGCATCATGGGTGTGACTTAACATCAGGCTTCGGAATGAGGTAGGGACCACCCACTGATCATGGCCAGATTGGGATTTCCTTACCAACAAACCGTCTTGGATTCGGAACATCTTTGGATATTTCATCAACACTCTAAGTTTCTCTTTATCAATGTAATCGGTATGCGTCAGGGGAAAGTTCTCAGGGTCCTCAATGTGTTGGTAAAACTTACCAATTATTGGATCCCCCTTTTGAGCCGTAATCAAATCAGCACCTGGGGTCTCCTTACTCCATTGTGCAGTTGAAAGATCATTGTGAGCATTTGTCTGGGACCTAGTGATAGCAGTGACCTGGATTTCCCCCAACAGGGACTCAATCTCTATTAGATCCCCTTGGATGGCCCCGGTTTTGGCCAGCTGATCAGCTAAGTAATTTCCAATGTTGTCTGGTCCCTCTACTTTGGAATGACCCTTGATCTTTTTCCAGTAGATGGTCATCCCATTCGATGTGACCAGATCATCAATATTTTGAATTAACTTCCCATGTTTCAGGGGTGTGTTATTAGCACATAACATGCCTCTGGTTTTCCAATTAACCAGGTGCTCCACAAACCCGATCCGTACATAATCTGAATCTGTGATTATGACCAGTTTGTGGAGTTGATGTTGGACAGCAGTGAGGATGGCTTGATACACAGCCATCAATTCTGCCACCTGACTACTTCGGGGACCAATTTTGTACCGAGCGGAGGGTTCTGGGGACTCCTTCACCCATGCATTCCCTACGCCGGACACCAGTTCTTTTTCCCCGTTGTTGTCAACATGGTAAGAGCATCCATCCACATAGACAGTGGGCATTCGCTCACACTTGTCCTCTTCAAAGACTTTGTGTGGGGAATTAAGGTATGCCTCCATGTTGTCCTTGATTTTTAGACTTTCGTCCTCGAGATAGTTTTCTCTGGCACAATCATGCAAGTCAGCCAGACCTTGAGCGAGGGGACTCTTCTTGTTTTGGCCATATCTGACCTCCACAGGAAAGCCTTGCATTGACAGAATCCAGGAAGTAATTCGGGAATTACTCACATTTCCGGCTCGGATTCTGTCACTTTGGAGATATTGCAGAGGCTGGTGTGGAGTCTCCACTATGATGTGTTCCCCCTGGATGAACGGGCGGTAATTCTTCAATGCCCACACCGTTGCCAGGAGTGCCTTCTCACAATCGTTGAATTTTTCCTCCACAGAGGATAAAGTTTTGCTCGCATAAGAGATTACTTTATTGACCTTGTCATGCTTTTGGTATAATACTGCCGTCAAGCACGTATTAGAGAACCCTGTCTCCAGGAAAAACTCCTTGTTTCTGACAGGGTAAGCTAGGCAAGGCACTTGTGAGAGGCTTCTTTTGAGTTGTCTTACTACCTCGGATTGTTCTGGACCCCATTGCCACTTGACCCCCCCTTCAAAAGATGAATCAGGGGTCTAGTGATCTCTGCATAGCCCTCAATGAACTTTCTGCTGTAATTAGTCAGTCCAAGGAGGCTCCTTAGTTCACGCAGAGTTGTGGGGTCTTTCAGTTTCTGAAGTGCTTCCACTTTCTTTTCTTGGGGACAGAGACTATGAGGAGTAATCTCATGCCCCAAGACATTAACACGGGTTCTACACCACTGTGCTTTCTGAAAGGAGAGTTTTGCTCCGGCGGCCCTCAACTGTGTCAGAACATAACGGATCTCCGCTATGTGTTCCTCCACAGATGAACTTTTGATGAGGACATCATCTACATAAGCCAGGTTACCCCTCGCACCCAGGTCGGGCATGGCCTTGTGTAGGAAAATGTTGAATTCATTGCCAGAGTTGAGGTATCCGAAGGGAGTCCGGGCAATGTGTACTGCTGGCCCCCAAAGGTAAAAGCCAGTTTGTATTGGTCCTCCCTACTGACAGGCACAGTCCAGTACCCATTGGTCAGGTCTTGCAGTGAATACCTGTGACCCCTGGATCTGGGCCAGCCCTTGATCAATGTCGGGCAGAGGCAATCGGGAAGTATGGCCCCGTTTGCTGAACTCCCTAAGGTCGGCGCAGGGTCTCCACTGGCTGTTTGGCTTCAATATTCCCAGCACCGGATTATTGAAAGTGCTGTGGACTGGACGGATTATTCCACGGGACTCAAGGTTCTTAATGATTTCAGTAAGGGACTCCATGGATGCGAGAGGCAAGCAATATTGCTTCACAAACACTGGAGTCATGCCAGGGTCCGTGGGAATTGTTGTTGTGTGGAGGTCGGTGCGACCACAGTCATATGAGTCTACCGCAATGAGATCTTGGAAATCCAAGAAAACTTGTTTCAACTTTTGCTTCTGTTCCAGAGTCACGCAGGCATCAGCTAGGTTGACTCTCTCTTCCACCATCTGTCTGAAGCCTGGAAAGACTTCTGGTTTTGCTATCTCAGCGACCTCCTCCAGCTGGGTGGAGAAGTCCCTGGTCAGAGTGCTGATTTGGACTTGAGGCTTCAGGTGGGAAAGGCAGCCCTCTTGGACCTGGAAAATCACCTCATCCCTCCTGAAGTCACAGGTCACATCTTCCTTACCATAAGGGCAGGAAGTGTACACCAGGAAGTTCACCCCATGCCAGGTAAAGATCCTGTCTGGTGTTGTATTGTCATCACTGTTACTGTCAAAACAGTCCTTGGGGATTCGTCCTAACAGTTAATTTCCTAAATCAATGGAGAAATGTCAGTCATCAACCGCCATACCAATAATGGTGCCTGCAGCTAGAGTAATACTCTTTAAGTCGCTATTATCCACCTCTATTGGAATGGTGTCATGTTCTATATTGAGTAATGGTGTTGGGTTTACCACCAACCCTTGCTGTTGGAGAGAAGCATTTAGATGAATATAAGCATCATGGTTTTTCAATTTTTGTCCTCTTTTAACTTTCACTCCCAGGGAGAATTGTCGGGTGCTTTCTGGGATGGTGACTTCCTCTTTAACCTGAATTTCAACTGCATAAGGTAGCAATTGAGCTGACCTAAATGCTTTTTCTGGATCATCAAAGCCCATGGGATTATCCGCTAATCGGGACCAAGCTTTGAAGTTTATTAGGTCCAAACTAATCGCAAAGCGATTGAGAATGTCACTGCCTAAGTAAAAGGCGGCAGTGACAACTCGCACGACCCAACAATTATGGACTATGCTCTTGTTGCCAATGGAAATTTTGAGCATACACCTGCTTAGCAGGAGATGTTTCGAATTGGGTGTTTCCAGATCCATTTCCCATTTGTCTATCAGTTTGAATGTGGGAATGGCTGGATCTTTTGAGAGTTGGCGGAACATGGCTTCGCTGATGAAGCTCTTACCGTTGTTCACACACACTCGGGCAGGAACAGAGTTCTTCCCTTCATTTAACTGAACAGGGATGAACAACTGCTCTCCAATTTGCTGAACATCAGCCATGCTCTGAGCTGATTTCACATCTTTCCGGACTATCGGAGTGGTTATGTCTGATTGTGGATTAGTAAAGAACTTCAGAGTGTTTCCTTCCAGTGTGGAATACCACCTTAAACTGGAAGGAAGGTTGATTTTCAGAAATAGATAGGACCCCCCATCACCAGTCTGTTGTCCTACTGCTATTACTGTCACATCTGGAATTTGGTTGTTCTGGAAGTGAAATTTTACTTGGTCAGATTTTTGTTCAACCATGTGGCACGTGCCGTTTAAACTAACATGGTTGACACTCTGCTTTAATTTTATTGGTCAGCTAGTCTGGGTGCAGAGGACCTTGTTTACGCAATCTAGTAGGGGTGACAACCTTCTCAGTAGGTCATTCCCTAGTAAACAAGGGGTGCCCTCTGGAGTCACTACTATGACCGGGTGTTTCACCTTGTGTCGCCCAATTTTGATGTCCAAATCTGCAGTCCCCTCAACGGGAATTTCCTTCCCGTCAAAGTTCTGGAGTTGTCCAGGAAGAGAGGTGAGAGGAATACGGTAATTCTCCCCCCTTCCTGCATTCAGTTCATCAAAGGCCCTTTTGGACAGAAGAGTAGCTTGGGATCCAGTGTCCACCAGTGCCAAAATTGTACCCTGCCCCTGTACTTGCACCGGGGCATAGTATCTTCCCTCCTTCTCCTCAAGGGGGCACAGATAATGCACATTTTTGGACAACTGGTGGGCTAATTTTCTGGTTTTGGACATTGGGAGAGAAGAGATTTGGGCAGAATTCTATGGAGAGTCATGGGAATCTGCAAGAAAAAGTTGGCAACTTGAAAGAGGATATTCGAGTTCCCCTTGTTCCGGTCCTGGGCCGCCCCCCCTTTTTGGAGGCAGTCACCAGAATGGGTTTGAACCCGGGGATTTTGATGCTGTTGGTTCTGGGATAGGATGATGGGCGGCGACAGCTCAATCCCCACATCTACCTAGTCTATTGATGCGGTTTTGGGTTCCCCTGGTTCCGGTTCTGGGCCGCCCCCCCCTTTTTGGAGGCAGTCACCAGGATGGGTTTGAACCAGGGGTTTTTGGTATTGTTGGTTCTGGGATAGGATGATGGACGGCAACAGCTCAATCCCCACATCTACCCAGTCTGAATTGGAATCCCTTGGGACCATTTTTCCTTGGGAGAAGTTCCCTCATCTCGGAAGGAGAAGATCCTTTCCCCAGGATCCTCTTGGGATCCCTCTCCCTCAAATTGGACGATCTGTACCTCCTCCACAAAGTGGGTCTGTTTGGGTACTTTGTTTCTCCTACCTCCTCTCTGCTCCTTGGGTGGCAGACTTTCAGGGGTAGGAGATTTTGTTTCCGGTTCCTGGGTTTCCAGGGGCTGTTCACAAGTGGGGAAGGAAGCTTCCTCCAAGGCTTTACACCACCCTTCCCCTTGTGCCTCCTCCCTGGGAACCGGTGGGTTATCGGGGTGCTGCCCCCATCATTGTTCTGGAGCATCAGGCCCAGAGTTTGGGGCATTCTGCGGTGGCATGCTCATCTGAGGGTGCTGTTGAGCCCTCAGTATGTGACCCAGATCCCGTGCCATATTTTGTACCTGGCGCTCTGACTGTGAAACCCGCTCAGGCTGATACAGGGTTCTATTTTCGCCCCTGGGCTGATCCCGGGAAGGTTAGCTATCCCTTCTCTGGTAGTACCCTGGGTTGGGAAGATTTGGGTACACCTCCACCCTTGGCCTCCCCTCTCCCGGATTTGGTTGTCTGGGCTCAGGGAATTGAGGAAAGAAGGATGGATGATTTTGGGGCTGGAAGTTGGGTAGATACCTGGGTAACAGGTTCTGCCCAGGATTTGGTGAATTTCTGCCCTCCTGGGGGAAGTGTGGAGGGAAGTTCCCTGGGTTGGGCGCTTGGTTGGATCCCCCCCCTTGGGCCGGAGGAGTCCACACATAACCCAGGATTGGACTGTTTTCATTATAGCGGGGACTTACATAGTCAGGGGAGCGAGGGACCCCATTTGTGGGACTACCTCCTTGACTCCCCATCTGTGACTGGCCCGAGGGCCTTCTGGGCTTAGAATTATTTGGCGCAGGCAGGTTTTTAGGTCCCCCCATCTCCAAATCTAAAATGGGGGCAACCTTTACCTCTGCCACCTTGGCAGCAGCAGGGGTGCTGTTGGTTTTGGGGTTTTTGGGCTGATTCTTATTTTCCACTGGTTTCTGCACCTCATGGATGCGGGTGGTTTGCTCAATGACCCAGTCTAAACATCTTTTCTTGTGAAAGTCTCTCACGAGCTGGGTCATTATGTATTTGGGTAAGGCATGGAAAAACGTATTAACAAATTCTTTACTGTCCGTGCGTACCCTTTTTGTAGTCTGCGCAAAAGCACGCTTTAACTCCTGCACAAATTTGTGGGGCCTGATCCTCCCCACATTGCAAATTGTAGGCTGCCTTGCGAGCCTCTTGCGGATTTCTGTGAACAGAAAAATGTTTCAAGATGGCCGCCCTGTAGGTGGACCATCTTGAATGATTTTGGTCCTCCAGCCCCGCAAAGAAACTGGAGTATTCTGGGGAGAATGTCCATTTTACATACTGAATGCAGCTACTGCTGTCTTTCAAATAGAAAGTCTCCATCATTTGCTCATAAAGCTCCAAGTGTTCCCAAACCGAGTACTTGGCGTTCTTGTGATAAGGGGTGATGGCACTCCTTATTGCCTTGATCTGCTTTAAGGGGTCCTTAAGCAAGGCCCTTTTTGTCTTATTGGCCTTTTTGCTTCGGGTAACCCTGGTCCACTCATCCTCTGACTCTGAGGCACTGCTCCCAGAGGTGCCCGTCTGATCTTCCAGGTTTTCCTGGATTCTGCAAGCCTGGGAATGGCTGGCAGAATGTGGGGACCTAGTCTCCTGTGTCCTGGGCTGCTCAGAGGAATCTTCAGATCCCTCCTTGCTGCCAGGATTTGATGGGTACCCCCCCACTGACCTAACTGGGCAGAGGTTTTCAGGATGCCCTTAGAGGGCCTTCTCTCATGGGGTTCCCCACTAAATTGCACTGTGCTTAGGTTCCCATACTCGAATGCCCGCCCATCCATTCCTGGGAGGTACTGGCATATGAACCCCATACTTTTGGCTAGATAGTAATCTGCCCTCCCTGTGACCCTGTGCTCATGTGCGCCAGGGGACATTGGGGTGGCAGAGTCCAAGGACTGAGAGAGATGAAGGCCTCTGGTACTAGGGCTCCTGAGGTTATGCTCAGGCGTTTCCCTTTCCCAGCGAACTTCATCTCTGTCAGCCCCTGCTCCCTGTTGCAATGCAAGAGCCTGCGCTTTCAGTTCCTCAGTTAAGGCCTTACTAGACTCTATCAGTCTCTTCTGCATGGCTACCTGTTGCTGGAGCCTATCATTGTGCTGACAGAGAGCCTAATTTTCTCTCTGCGCCTCCTGATTGGTCCTGGAATACTGGGCCAGTCTTTGCTGCAGGAGGGTTACCTCCTGAGTCCCATCCCTACTGGCCTGTTCCTTTCTTGCCAGAGCATCTTCCACCCTCCTGGTATGCTTTAACAAGTTCTGATGCTCTTTTTGGAGGTCACCCAGTCCCTGGAGGGCCAAGTGATTTTCTTCAATTTTTTCTTTTAATTGGCAGACTTCCTGGCCTAAGGTGTCCCTTTCCTGACTAAGAGCCTGCATCTGTGCCGCCAGGCCGTCCCTCTGCCTTTGAAAGGCACCATCTTTCTGGCGTTCTTGATCAAACTCTGCCTGGGTATCCAGGTCTTTCAAAATCAATTTATTGCTTTCCTCTTTATCTCTGTCTAGTCGGATTTGCAGGGTGGCTACCTGCTCTGTGCATGCCCTGTTAAAGTCTAGTTGTTGCTCCAGCTTTTTCTGGCTCTGCATTAGGGAGTCCAAACCTTCTTGGTACTCCTTCTGCAAGGCCAGAAATCTGGTATCCTGGTCAGCCTTTTCCTGTTGCAGGATATCCATATCCTCCTTTATTTTAATAATATACTGCCTACTATAATTTTCTGACTCCTGGCTCCTCTGCAGCCTCTGCTCAGAAGAGACCAGGTCAGATTGGGCCTTCTCTAATGCCATAAGTTGCCTATTTGCCAGATCTTGGCCTTCAGCACATTTGTCCTGTATGGCTCCCATATCTAAATATAAATATGCCGCTACCCTTGCAATCTTGTGCTCATCCTTGGCTTTAGGGGCCATATATAGTTCACTCAGGGCCACATGTAAGGGACCCTGATCTCTCCATATATATGACCCTGTTTCAGTGATCTGGGGTGCGATTGCCTGCAACCAGACCGCCTGGTCCTGATGAGCCCACTCACCTCTCACAAATAGCTTATGTAAGAGGTGTTCTCTGGCTATTTTGATATCTACCAAGGTCATCATTCTTGAAATTGATTTCCTTCCTGACTTACAGAAGTTTGTATTTTATTTTGCAAAACAGACCGTTTCCTTAGAGCGTTCCTTTGAGGGGTGTTTTTACAGTGTAACACGGTGTGGTGATCCAACAGGATTTATATATCCTGTCGATTAGCACACTGTATTAATCTGCACAAGTGATAGCTCTAATCCAGAATCCCCGGCACGAGCCCCCAATCTGTCAAGTGACTCCAATCAAGCAATCCCACTAAGTCAGTGCCTCATCTGGGACGCCCAAGGGAAGCCCTTATTTATATATTTTTATGACAAGTTATACTCTGGATGATAAACCCTTACATAATGCCCCTCTCTTTGAATCACCCTGACCTCACTGAGCCAAGAAGTAGGTGTGTTTTGCAATTTAAAAGATTTATTGGAAAAATTAAACAATCTATATATATCACACTTTTATAATAAATTAATATTTGATATCACACTTAGGCATATGAATATAATGTTGATCGACAATAGATAATCTGACACTAGCACACTTCTTTACAATCAATGAGGAGTTAGTATAGGAAGGATAAGGTAGCAGAAAATACTTTTATGGTTTCAAGGAAAAGCAATGAGGTAAAAATGCAGCACAGAAATAAACTTGATATGACTTCAACAAAAGATAATATGATCACTTTTTCTTTGACAATTCCCTCCCCCCCTATGCAAGATAAGGAGATGGAAGGAGAGCACACAATTCTCAGGAATACAAAATACAATACATATTTCCAGTTCCCCCCAGCGAGCTTAGAGGAAAACAGGTATGATTTTAAAGCAGGCAAGATCCTTTTAAATGTGGTGGCAATGAAGTGAAAAATATGCTGAAAATGCTTTTAATTCCCTCTAGACGTTCAGGGTGAGTGAGAGATACTTTAAATCAGTTCAGGTCAGCCCTACCAATGATTCAGTGATGGTTATCAGGTTGAAAACGGGATTCAGTAATAGAAGCAAAAGACAGATATTTTTACACGTGGTGGAAATGAAGCAAATTGTCAATTCGCTGCACTTTTTTCCGAGTGCTTCAATCGCGAACACGGCTGAACTATAAGGAGTAGCAAGTCGATTCTAGGCTTGTTGGAAAGTTTAGAATCTTAGCTTTAACATGAAAGTTAAACCACGTTCCTAACACCTACGATTCCAAAGATACGGACGATTTTATGAAGGTAGTTTTTCAGAAATGAAATAATGATTCAAAATGGCAAAATGACACTTTTACAGGTTTAAAATCAGAGAATGAACACACAATTCCTATGATGTAGTTCAGGACAGGTTCAAATGTTTTGAATCAGATTATTTTAAGCTAAGAGATGGGTTCTGCACAGGCCTCAGGATACTCACTCCTAATTTTGGAAGGACTGGGCCTGGTCACGGATCTGGTCAACAGGCTGGACTGGACTCCGGGCGGGTGGTTCTGAAGTCACAGCTCTCTGGGTCAGCTCTGCTCTGCGCTTCACAGCGGTCTGGTCTGGGTCTCTCTGGTTCTGGTCAAGTGTATTCTGGATACAGCACTGCTTTCTGGGTCTGCTGGTACTGGCAAATGTTCTTGGCAAAGAATCCAACAGCTCGCCCGGCTGTAGAATAGTTTGGTTGGATTGCTGGATTCTGAAGGCCTGCTGAGAAGAGTTCTCAGCTTGTGGGTTAGGCCTTTGCTTTAAGTTCTGTAGTCTATCTGGAGTCTAAGTTCTGGATGTTCCTTCTAGATGTTGTGTGGTCCAGCAAAATGCTCCTCAAGAAAATGGAAATTGAATGTCTCGCCTGTCCAAGCAGTCTCTTTTTATGTGTTTTGAAAGTGGGTGGGTCGGCTCATTCTGCATGCCCAACCCTCTCAGGATTTGATAGGTCAAGGATTCTCTGTGACCTGATTTGAGAAGGGATAGTGTATCAGAGTGAGTCAGAGCCTTACAGTCTATTGAAGAAGCGCCTTTTGCTTTTACTTAGAAAATTAATTTTTCATAACTGACAGGTTTCCCAGATACACACGTCGTTGAAATTACATACACATTTCACAGATTAATTTAAGATACACTCTCGCCCAACTCTGATCCCCCTCAGAGCCTGGGTTCACAAATGGCAACATTTTATGCTTTTTAGTGACTTTCACCATATTGGTTTTTCCTCAAAATTTACACAGACCTGCACCTCTTCTCTGAGCATATTACTGGAAATTACTATGTCTCGATCCTAAACACAGTGTCTGCAATATTAATAAATAGCGGGGTTCGGTACCAGAACACTGTACAAAGTGGAATTTGGGCTCAAATCGTGACAGCATTTTTCATTTTCAGGATCCCCAAATTGTACATTTCTGTGAGCTTAATACAAGATGTTAGAAGCATTTAACTTAAACATATATTTGCTGCAATATGAATCCACAGTCCTGTCTGGCCTCCCCCTAGGAACTGTGGGAGTCAGGGATCACATGTCTCTCCTTTCAGGCAGAGCTCTTTTTACAGTCCACACCCAAAATCAGCACACTCCATTCAATTGAAAGGGTCTATTGTGTTGGGTCCAGCAGGCTGCAGGGAAGTCCCCTCCCTCTCAATCAACAGGGCCATGTGGTATCCTGCCTCCTGGTGTGGTGTCTCTGGGGTGTTAAGAGTTCTCAGGAAAGGCCAGTCTTTTGAACTTTTAATTACATAAGACACCCTTCTGTTCACTGCCCAGTTCTGCAAGACAGCTCTTCTGTCAGGATTTATAGAGTGCCAGCGCCGGTCAGTGTCCAATGCCGGTACTGCACCTATTTTTGACAGCTGTCTTGAATTAATACATTTCAAAAGGAAAGGATTTTACTTGATAGTATATGATCCTTGCTTGACATGGCATTGATGTGGATCTGTAGTAGAGTAAAGTAAAACACTCAACCATAGTTGGATTTTTGTTTGGTGGTTTCGGGCCCATGATTTTAGCAATTTTTGACATTAATAAAAACGGGTTTTGAACAGAACTGCACTGGTGGGTGGCAGGTCAGGGGACCATTTTGGTGTGCACAAAACTGCACGGTTCTCCTGGATTCTAGCGCAAATGTGGGCTTTTCCACCATCTTGGATTTCCTAAGCCCACCAAATGTTGCAGCATAATAGTCCAAACGTGGGTCAGGACACCCAACAATATGAGGGTTCGTTGGTGCTTCGGCCTATCTGACAGGGGGTTGAATAACCTGCAGTGTGGGATGAGTTGGTCAGTATGCTGGGCGGGGGCAGCCAGGTCTTGAGGGCCTTCCAGAAGGCATGGCGATCCTCTAAGTTGTGGATACCAAGGGCATTGCATTCCAGATTGTGGGAGCTTGGATGGAGAAGAAGAGTGAAGCAGGATTCCAATATAATATATCATATAATGTATGCTATGCATTATAATGGTCTTCCAGTTATCTAATCAACAGCTCTTTGTGGACTGCATAATTTGAAGTACAATTAGGGAGACCTAAAAGCCTTTTCCAAAATTCATTAACAGCAATTTTGAGGTGGGGCCCATTTTCAAACACCCATGTGATTGCTGCAAACAATGCCATATCCCTTACCTTTTCCTCACATATTTTAATCATGAAGTTAATTTGTATATATTGCAAGATTCCCTCCTGTTTTTCAAGATGCATGCCTGGCGAACATTTAAGGGTGGACCTCACCCCAGGATAATCATAGAAATGTGATGCTGGAATCAAATCACCAGTGATGCAAAAATGCTTTTGAATGATTCTCTTGGTCGAACGTAAGACCATTACTACAGATTTGTTTGCATTTGCAGGAAGACCTATGTCAGCCATAATATTGGTGTAATCATCAGAGATGTTGATGCCTATGGCATTCATGCAATATTAACTGGATTGTATGCACTAGCAACATGTAGAATTTGCATTCCTTCCACCATCAGAACATCAAGATTAAGTTAGTAAACAAATTGAAAGGCAGTGGTGCCAGTACACATCCCTGTCAGGTGCTCCAAGTTACAGGTAAGAATATATTTAATGAGCCCTTTCACAAGAGGGGATACTGTGCAGACACTAGTAATTTGTAGTTCTTAAAGCAGTGAGATACATCATTGTGATCTATTCTTAAAAGTCTTTGATAATGGAGTATGAAAATGTTGGCGAATACAGCAATGTTGGAGAATGCAGAAAATGCCCTAAATGTGCACAAAAACACAAACATGCGAAAGTCCTTATGAAAAGGCATACAGCATAGAAGCAAGCAGCCCCATATAAGAAGGCGCTCCTGCATAGGCCCAACAAGGAACTAATAGCCATGCTTTATTAAGTCATAATGCACACATACCATTGATGAACATACCCGTATGTCTGTAAACAGATTCAGCTTCATTTAATATTAGTTACAGAAACATAGAAGAAGCATCCATAATGATAATGAATGACCACAATTGTTTACATTAGTCAAATACACAGTACATTTAGGCCTCAAGATTTAGCTATCCCTGAAGCATAATACCCCGGACTCCCTCGGCAGCAAACATCTGCCAGACTTTTGCAGAGAGGAGCAAACATGCCAGCCCTGAGTTGAGGTACTGAGGTCATTAAAGAGCATCCAAGAGAGATGTCATACCCCGGAGCTAAAAGACAGGAGAATGCATACTAATTGGTCAACACAAATTGGCTTATCTGAATTCCTAAGACAGTATTCAAAAGATATATAACAATGTATGTTCCTCAGCAGCACATCAACATGTATTGTTATGAATGTCACAAGCCAGTGGGAACAGAGCAATACACATTGCACAGATCTTCTTTTAGAGATAGAATGAAAGAGTTGCAACACTGCACTCTGAAGGATGAATTGCAGTATCAGAGCCCCAATTGCTAAGAGAGAAGCCATGCAAAACGCTATCACCCATGAAGTAGGATTAATGAGTAAATAATGATTCTCATGGAAATTCTTGAATAACCCTCACGGTATGTACACACTGGTAATATGGTCAACTTAATGAAACCATAAGTTACACACGCACATGTACATGCCTATATATAATATTCAGTGAAAACACTTTGTTAAAGGGAAGTTATGGTTAAGTTGTGCTAATAAAAACCTATCAACTTCAGTGAAAAAACATTGTTAAAGGGATGTCATGGTTAAGTTGCACCAATAAAAACCTATAAAACTCCCTGGGTTGCTGATTTGCTGGATTAACTGGTTAATGGCATCCAATGCTATTGCATCTGCAGCCTTGGCCTCAGCACCACCCCACGCTCCACCACCACCACCACCTTTCTAACGGCCTGGGGAGGGGAACAGGTGTGATGATGCCGAGGGTGAACAAGAAGAGGAAGAGTTTGAGGTAGTGGAAGTTCTCACTACCAGCTGCCAACATGAGAATTGGGTTTGGAGGCTTTTTACCACCGTTGAGTGGTAGCCAAGGCTTGTGCAGCTAAACTTTGCTGCAATGACTGTACTTATTCGTGGCAAACAGCGGCTGTACAGCAATGGCACCACCTCCATGCGGCAACACCTGAGGTCCAGCCACAAGGCAGCAGTTTGGAGGGTGGTCCACTTCGAATAGGGTAGTAGGTTGAGTTCCTCTGCAGCATCCTCGGCATCTGCTCCTGTCAACACAAGGGACACTCCTGTGGGGCAGCGGATCCCTGAACCAGCCTCACAGTCCATACGCAGCACAGCAGACCCTTACCTTTTGAGGGTCACTGTATTGTGTATCTACTGCAACTCAATAATCTGCAGGGGTGAGCAATTCTGGAGTGCTTTCGAGGCTATGGTCCAGGAGCACAAGGGAATGTGCCTACTACCTCCATGAGGCTCACCCAACATCTTCCTCTCTCCACCTGCCCCTTCTTATCCCTTTGGTTGGTGCCCGTTCCCTAACCTCCCTTCCCTTCCTTGTGTGTCTCATTAAAAAATATTTAAAAAAATAGAAAACAAGAAAACACACAAAAAAAACTCTCTTTTCAGAGCCACCTTTCACAGTTTATAAATAGGAGTGCCAATGAAATGGTGCAGGGCCCTGTGCAGACCGTGAAGTCTGCGAACAGCGAGTAGTCCGAGAACTTTCAAACCATGCAGGTGGTGGCAGCATGTAAACCATTGCATTCTTTTCCAGGAGAAAGTGATGGCTCTGAACATGTTTGGGATATTGCGCAAAAAAAGGTGATTGCCATCATCAGTAAGATGTTGGTGCTACAAGATGTAATGTTTTCATGTGGAAGGAAGACATACCAACATCTCACAAAAATGCGTAAACAGCCTTGTTGACATTGTGCCTGGCTTTCTCTATTTGTGGACACAATGAGGAAGAGCGCAACCACATCTGTCTCTGGGCAATGCACGGAAAAATTATTCGAAAGTTTGGAAACATGTCCAGTGCAGAGAGATTCCAGTAACATGGCCTAAACTATTCCCTCCACAATGAACAATAATAATGGCTGGATGATCCTGCGTCACCAAAGTGGCACAAAGGGGAAGAAAATCCAGCCACTTCATGCCACAAACTCCATACCAGTACACATCCACATGAGGGAATCCAAGATGTGTAGCCACTCCACAATGCTCTGCATACACCTGAAACCAATGTATCCAAGAGTCCCCCAAAATCCAGACACTCTGCCTCCTAAAACACACATCCATAGCCTTAGCCATCTTCACACCTCTCAGCAAACAGAGCCTCTGCCACACTCTCTCCTTGCACACCACACCCAAGACACCTTATTGGCCAATCCCCTGGCCTCCACAGTCCCATTTCCATGTCAGACATCCTTAAATGTCCTGGATGTGGCACGAGCGATCCATGCACTACTGCCGTGTTCGCAGATAAATAGGCCAGATCAAGGGGTTGGAGAGAGAAATTTAACACAGGGTAGGAGATTTCCCCTATTGTGGGGGCTCTGAAAAAACCTTTTTTTAAGTTCATATTTTAGGTGCTACTAAGCAAACACCTTTTGTTTTCTGTTGTTTGTGTTTTCTTTCTCTTCTTTTCCTCCTTACTGCCTTACATCAACCTCTGCAAAGCATCCCTTAGATGGCATATTCTAACATACGGGTGGCACAAAAACGGTAGGTCACTATACTTCATGCAATAAAAAGAAATGTGGATGGTTATAATGCAATGATACTTCCATTACTCTGAAGCAAAGATTACCAGCAAATCTTGCAAATGCCTACTTAATACTCTTGAAACTAAAATGTACTCACTGATCGACAAAAATAACATAGCCTACTGCCCAATACCCACCAACAGATATGTAACTGCAAATGAAAAATTGCCTTCTGCCCAGTGAAACTGGAACAACTTACCATACACCAACTGGCCCATGAGTACATCAGTTGTGCTGCATTACAGTTTATTCCCCAAAACCAATGATTATAGTCACAGAAACAACAACTGTGGTAAACACACACATAGTACTTAAAAAGGAAAATACTAACAGGCCGATTCATGGAATAATTAGCGCGGCGCAAGTGGGCAAAAACGTGCGAATCGCAGTGGAATAGCGAAAATCGCAGTGCAAGTGCGAAAATCGCACGAAAAGCAGCGCACATCGATTCATGGAAGTCCGTGCGCGAGAAAACCAGCGGATGTGCGATAAAAAAGTGTGCGGCGCACGTTGGCGCACAGGCCATCTAACAGCGTGCGCCAGGTCACAGCGAAAATCGCACAGGCCACAGCGAAATTCGCACATAGCGCGGCGCACGCAACAAAAGTAGGCGGAACACGGGCGTAACACTCGGAATGGGGAACAACTTGCCAAAACGTGGGCGTCACGGGGGAAAGTACAGGGCACAAGTGCGCGGAACTCCCACACGCTCGCCTACAACACGTATTCATGGAATAGAATAGGTGAAAAAAGCGCACGCTCAAACCAGCGCACAGGCACAAACACGACCGCCACAAGAAAGCAGGCGGTAGCGTCTCTGCGGCTGTGAGAAATGTGCGCCAAAAGGTGCGCCAACAAATAGCACCTATATACTGCCATGATGAATGTCCTATACTGTGGCCCTCCAGGACAAATGACGTGCAAAGGGGTACCCACAAACACGGACACCCGCTGACAAAAAATATGTGTGCGTGTATACCGGGGAGTGCGGGAAGTCTCACACGCGATTTCAGCAGGGTACGTGTATTACAGGGGTTCGCGTGAAGTTTTTCACGCGATCGGGCCTGGGGGAGCGGGCTACGTGTATTACAGGGGTTCGCGTGAAGTTTCTCACGCGATCGGGCCTGGGGGAGCGGGCTACGTGTATTACAGGGGTTCGCGTGAAGTTTTTCACGCGATCGGGCCTGGGGGAGCGGGCTACGTGTATTTCAGGGGTTCGCGTGAATTTTTTCACGCGATCTGGCCTGGGGGAGCGGGCTACGTGTATTACAGGGGTTCGCGTGAAGTTTTTCACGCGATCGGGCCTGGGGGAGCGGGCTACGTGTATTACAGGGGTTCGCGTGAAGTTTTTCACTCGATTAGCCAGGGTACGTGTATTTCAGGGGTGAGCGGGAAGTTCCAAACGCGAATAGCCTGGGCGCGTGTATTTCAGGGGTGCGTGGGAAGTTCCACACGCGAATAGCCTGGGCGCGTGTATTTCAGGGGTGCGCGGGAAGTTCCACACGCGAATAGCCTGGGCGCGTGTATTTCAGGGGTGCGTGGGAAGTTCCACACGCGAATAGCCTGGGCGCGTGTATTTCAGGGGTGCGCGGGAAGTTCCACACGCGAATAGCCTGGGCGCGTGTATTTCAGGGGTGCGCGGGAAGTTCCACACGCGATTAGGCTGGGCGCGTGTATTTCAGGGGTGCGCGGGAAGTTCCAGATGCAAATAGCCTGGGCGCGTGTATTTCAGGGGTGCGCGGGAAGTTCCACACGCAAATAGCCTGGGCGCGTGTATTTCAGGGGTGCGCGGGAAGTTCCACACGCGAATAGCGTGGGCGCGTGTATTTCAGGGGTGCGCAGGAAGTTCCACACGCGAATAGCCTGGGCGTGTGTATTTCAGGGTTGCGCGGGAAGTTCCACACGCGATTAGCCAGGGTACGTGTATTTCAGGGGTGCGCGGGAAGTTTCACACGCGAATAGCCTGGGCGCGTGTATTTCAGGGGTGCGTGGGAAGTTCCACACGCGAATAGCCTGGGCGCGTGTATTTCAGGGGTGCGCGGGAAGTTCCACACGCGAATAGCCTGGGCGCGTGTATTTCAGGGGTGCGCGGGAAGTTCCACACGCGATTAGGCTGGGCGCGTGTATTTCAGGGGTGCGCGGGAAGTTCCACACGCGAATAGCCTGGGCGCGTGTATTTCAGGGGTGCGCAGGAAGTTCCACATGCGATTAGGCTGGGTGGGTCCTCACAGGTGTTCCCTGTACACCCTCGACGGCCCCTGCAGGCAGCCCACAAAACAGGGGACTACCCTGCACACCTGCTCATGTCCCCGTGCACCCCCACCCCCCAGCAGTGCAGGGGCAGCCTCCACCAGGCCCCCACCCATGTCTCCCACCACCCCCACCCCCCAGCAGTGCAGGGGCACCGTCCACCAGGCCCCCACTCATGTCTCCCACCACCCCCACCCCCCACCATCCAGGGGCACCCTCCACCAGGCCCCCACTCATGTCTCCCACCACCCCCACCCCCTAGCAGTGCAGGGGCAGCCCCCACCAGGCCCCCACTCATGTCTCCCACCACCCCCACCCCCCCAGCCACCAGGGGCACCCTCCACCAGGCCCCCACCCATGTCTCCCACCACCCCCACCCCCCAGTCACCAGGGGCACCCTCCACCAGGCCCCCACTCATGTCTCCCACCACCCCCACCCCCTCAGCCACCAGGGGCACCCTCCACCAGGCCCCCACTCATGTATCCCAGCGTGCTGCGTGTATTTCAGGGGTTCGCGTGAAGTTTTTCACGCGATCAGGCCTGGGGGAGCGGGCTACGTGTATCACAGGGGTTCGCGTGAAGTTTTTCACGCGATGGGCCTGGGGGAGCGGGCTACGTGTATTTCAGGGGTCGCGTGAAGTTTTTCACGCGATCGGGCCTGGGGGAGCGGGCTACGTGTATCACAGGGGTTCGCGTGAAGTTTTTCACGCGATGGGCCTGGGGGAGCGGGGTACCACTCACCGTCTGCCTTGCGTGTAGAAGAACGCGTAGCCAACACCCGCTGTGAAGTAATAGCGTGTGAACCCCAATGGATGGAAAACACACGCACCGCACGAAAAGCACGTACAGAACATAAAGGCACGCAGGATCACCAAGCCCTGCCAGGGCAACGCCCGTGCGCAAAACGTCACAGACGCGCTTACGCTGTAAGGGCCTTTGGTCCAATGAAATCGCGTATGCGTGCTGACGCGCTTACGCGCTAAGGGCCTTTCCTCGATTTTCACGCTGACGTGCAGGATTTTCACGTGCCAAATCACTCCGTATCAAGCTGGCCACGCGAAAACACACGGAAGACCACGCTCCTGCCCAGAAGGCCGAATTACTGCCCCCCAGTGCCCCGAGTAGCCTCCCACGTGCCATCTGCTGCTGCCTGCCTGCCTGCCTGCTGCCACCGTGCCCTGCCATTTGGTGCCTGCACATCAGCCATCTGCAGGTGTCCAGTTGCTGAGTCCACCCCTGCTGGAACAGAAGACTCCCGACTCGGATAACATCGCTCCACAGCCCAGCCCCAGGACCCAGTTGCCCACCCACTCCTGCCCCTGGGGTTGCCATGTCGGGCACATCAACATCTGGCACCAGTGGCAACCCCCAGCCAGAGGGGCAGAGGGGCACCAGCTTCACTGCCACCGAAGTTGGTGTCCTGGTGGAGCAATCCTGGGGCAGTATGATGCCCTCTTCGGATCGTCCCGCGCCAACAAGGAAGGACGGGACAGGATCTGGGCCGACTGTGTGGTTGCCATCAACGCGGAGGGGGTGGCAACCCGCACCATCCAGAAGGTCAAGAAGCGCTGGGAAGACTTGAGGTCCAGGACCCTCATGAAGGCCCGGCGCCTCGTGGAGGGGGGCCGGGGCCGCATGAGTTCCATCCAGTTGAGGGTCCTGGAACGCGCACACCCAGCGCTCCACGCCCAGGTCCTTGAGAGGGAGACCCGTCTGGAGTTGAGCGGTAAGTGGCCAAGCATTGCTGTGTGAGACAGGGCATGTTGCAGTGTGCTGGTTGTCTGATACTTGCCTGCATGTGTGACATAGGCCATGTACGCATGTATGTGTGCAGGGACATCATGGGAATGCATGTGCGACCTGTAAAGTGTGAACCGCACGGTTGTTGCATGTGTTTGAATGCGACATGGGGAGCCCTGTGCAGATTGCACACATGAGAGCATGGCAGTATCTGTTCCTGGACATGGGTGGGGGCGAGGGATGGGTGCTGATGCCAGATACATATGTGGTATCCATGTCTGTGTGCCTGACCTGCGTGTCTGTGACTTGTGAATGCCATGGATGCATGACACATGTCTGTGACAATGTACAGATTCACTGATGCAGCCTAGTCATCCTTGTATGCACTGTGATTGGGGTGTACGGGGCCAGATGGATTTGACTGAGGTGAAGTGTGTGCATGTGATAGGCATGACCCATGATGCATGTGAGTCCCATTACATTGTATGATTCGAGAGTCCATTGGACATGCATTGAAATGTCCATGGCACGCACCATGACTGTCACTGTGTGTGTTTTGCCTGGACTGACACATGTGTTGTGGTGTGACATGATGGAAGTGTACTTTGACAGTGGCACTCATCTGCTATTGCTTCCTGTCTAGGGGACCATTGTCCAGTACCCTGATGCTTGTGTTCTATGTCTCCCTCTACGCAGCGGCTAGTGAAGGAGAGGGCGGAGACGGCGCTGTGGAGCAAGGCGGCGGGGATGCCCCCACGGCTGCAGCGGAAGGGGTGGGTGAGCCCCCACAGGGGCCTGCTACGGCGGTAGACGGCGAGGAGCCATCCAGGTTGGTGGTTTCCACAGAGGAGGAGGAGGCCGCCACTGAGGCGCACATGGGGCCTGGTGGGGGCATCCCTGCTGGTGCAAGTGGTGCAGTCCAGGGGCAGGGGCAGGAGGCAGCACAGGTCACCGTGGAGGGGCCTGTGCATGTTGCTGTCCCTGAACCTGTGGGTGCACCACCTTGCACCAGCAGGGATGCCCCGTCCCAGGCCCGTCCGCAGGTAGAGGGGATGTCCATGTCATCTGACTCCCCTCCACCTGCGGACGAGGGGACTCCTGGCCGTGTGGAGAAGGTCCTGATTGGGGTTGCGATGCACACGGCTGTGATTCGTGATGCCGTGCGTGCTTCCCAGGAGGAGCACGCACGTCATCACGAAGAGCACCGTGCCGACGTGGCCCAATTGGGATCGGCCATGTTCGGGGGTTTCCTGCATGTGTCGGCCAATCTGGCGGCCTTCTCCTCCTCTGTGGAGACTATACGCCAGTCGTTCTCCTTGCCGTCTTCCGGCCCAGATGCCACCAGGGCCCCCTGTGGACCTGCCCTGACCAATGCAGCCAGCTCGGTGGGAATCCCATCCCTGCCACAGTCGGGAGTCAGAGGTCCAGCAGGAGTGGACAACACAGCAACTGGACCCCAGCAGATGGAGGATGTGACGGCATCATCGGGCAGGGCACGTGCACGACGGCGTCGGTGGTTTCCATCATCCTGGATGCCGTCGTGCTGGCAGAGGCAGTGGCGTCGGAGGCAGCAGCAGGCTCGACGTGGGAGGCATCATGGCTCGGGGCCATCAAGATCAGAGGGGCAGGCATCGGCCGGAGGGCAGGAGAACCCTGGGATGGTAGAGTCTTCCGTGTGGGAGCAGTTGGTCCAGCGGATAGGTGCGGAGCGGCAGCGGGCGGAAGAGGAGCGGCTCACCATGGTCAGGGCGGAGTTCTCCATGCGTCGGGCGTTGAGGCGGGCTGAGTGCCTCGAGGAAGCTCGCAGGGAGTTTGAGGTGAACATGGGGTTATCCCTGCGAGACCTCGGGGCCAGGACAGAGTCCCGCCTCCAGGACATCGACATGGAGTTCGATGATGCCCTGGCCGGCAACATCACAGAGTGAGCCGCAGGACTTGCCCGCTGCCATTGTATATAGTTATATAGTTAGTGGTAGGTTTCCTTTAAATTTCTTTTTTTTTATTTGGTTGCGATTGGACAATGCGCCACTTTTTTGTATATAGTTCAGTTTTTAGTTAGTTGACATAGTTAGGTTTCATTTGGGTGGGCTCATGGACCCGGTATTGTCTTGTAAATAGTTATTCTATGGATTTTTTGATTTCTTGGATTTTTTTCATGGACATTCATCTTCTTTTTGTTGTTTTGCTTTGTGGTTTTTCTAATTTCATTTCCATTCAAGTTGATTTTCAATACATTTTTATTTTCATCCTTCAATGTGTCGTATCATCTCATTGCTTTCATGCATGTCATGTTGGGTGTTTTAACATTCACTTGCAGCCATTGTGTGTGACAGACATGTGTTCATTTGCATTATTTACATTGGGTGTGTAACATGTAATTGCCTTTGATATGTGGGTGGATGTGATAGTTGGTTGGGCCTTTTGGCAGGGGAGGATGGCCATTACGGACATGATTGGGGATTGTTGGGACCCAGGTGCAGGGGGGCATGGATGGGACATGGGCGAAGGCCTGCTGGCAGGTGCCCCACAGTGCTGGGGGGTGGGGGTGGTGGGGGACATGAGTTGGACATGGGTGGGGGCCTGCTGGCAGGTGCCCCACAGTTCTGGGGGGTGGGGATGGTGGGGGACATGAGTTGGACATGGGTGGGGGCCTGCTGGCAGGTGCCCCACAGTGCTGGGGGGTGGGGGTGGTGGGGGACATGAGTTGGACATGGGTGGGGGCCTGGTGGAGGGTGCCCCTGCACTGCTGGGGGGTGGGGGTGGTGGGGGACATGAGTTGGACATGGGTGGGGGCCTGCTGGCAGGTGCCCCACAGTGCTGGGGGGTGGGGGTGGTGGGGGACATGAGTTGGACATGGGTGGGGGCCTGCTGGCAGGTGCCCCACAGTGCTGGGGGGTGGGGGTGGTGGGAGACATGAGTGGGGGCCTGGTGGAGAGTGCCCCTGGATGCTGGGGGGTGGGGGTGGTGGGAGACATGGGTGGGGGCCTGGTGGAGGGTGCCCCTGGTGGCTGGGGGGGTGGGGGTGGTGGGAGACATGAGTGGGGGCCTGGTGGGGGCTGCCCCTGCACTGCTGGGGGGTGGGGGTGGTGGGAGACATGGGTGGGGGCCTGGTGGAGGCTGCCCCTGCACTGCTGGGGGGTGGGGGTGCAGGGGGACATGAGCAGGTGTGCAGGGTAGTCCCCTGTTTTGTGGGCTGCCTGCAGGGGCCGTCGAGGGTGTACAGGGAACACCTGTGAGGACCCACCCAGCCTAATCGCGTGTGGAACTTCCCGCGCACCCCTGAAATACACGCGCCCAGGCTATTCGCGTGTGGAACTTCCCGCGCACCCCTGAAATACACGCGCCCAGGCTATTCGCGTGTGGAACTTCCCGCGCACCCCTGAAATACACGTACCCTGCTGAAATCGCGTGTAAAACTTCCCGCGCACCCCTGAAATACACTCGCCCAGGCTATTCGCGTGTGGAACTTCCCGCGCACCCCTGAAATACACGTACCCTGCTGAAATTGCGTGTAAAACTTCCCGCGCACCCCTGAAATACACGCGCCCAGGCTATTCGCGTGTGGAACTTCCCGCGCACCCCTGAAATACACGTACCCTGCTGAAATCGCGTGTAAAACTTCCCGCGCACCCCTGAAATACACGCGCCCAGGCTATTCGCGTGTGGAACTTCCCGCGCACCCCTGAAATACACACGCCCAGCCTATTTGCGTGTGGAACTTCCCGCGCACCCCTGAAATACACGCGCCCAGGCTATTCGCGTGTGGAACTTCCCGCGCACCCCTGAAATACACGTAGCACGCTGGGAGACATGAGTGGGGGCCTGGTGGTGGGTGCCCCTGGTGACTGGGGGGTGGGGGTGGTGGGAGACATGGGTGGGGGCCTGGTGGAGGGTGCCCCTGGTGGCTGGGGGGGTGGGGGTGGTGGGAGACATGAGTGGGGGCCTGGTGGGGGCTGCCCCTGCACTGCTGGGGGGTGGGGGTGGTGGGAGACATGACTGGGGGCCTGGTGGAGGGTGCCCCTGGATGGTGGGGGGTGGGGGTGGTGGGAGACATGAGTGGGGGCCTGGTGGAGGGTGCCCCTGGTGACTGGGGGGTGGGGGTGGTGGGAGACATGGGTGGGGGCCTGGTGGAGGGTGCCCCTGGTGGCTGGGGGGGTGGGGGTGGTGGGAGACATGAGTGGGGGCCTGGTGGGGGCTGCCCCTGCACTGCTGGGGGGTGGGGGTGGTGGGAGACATGAGTGGGGGCCTGGTGGAGGGTGCCCCTGGATGGTGGGGGGTGGGGGTGGTGGGAGACATGAGTGGGGGCCTGGTGGAGGGTGCCCCTGGTGACTGGGGGGTGGGGGTGGTGGGAGACATGGGTGGGGGCCTGGTGGAGGGTGCCCCTGGTGGCTGGGGGGGTGGGGGTGGTGGGAGACATGAGTGGGGGCCTGGTGGGGGCTGCCCCTGCACTGCTGGGGGGTGGGGGTGGTGGGAGACATGACTGGGGGCCTGGTGGAGGGTGCCCCTGGATGGTGGGGGGTGGGGGTGGTGGGAGACATGAGTGGGGGCATGGTGGAGGCTGCCCCTGGTGGCTGGGGGGTGGGGGTGGTGGGAGACATGGGTGGGGGCCTGGTGGAGGGTGCCCCTGCACTGCTGGGGGGTGGGGGTGGTGGGAGACATGAGTTGGGGCCTGGTGGAGAGTGCCCCTGGATGCTGGGGGGTGGGGGTGGTGGGAGACATGAGTGGGGGCCTGGTGGAGGGTGCCCCTGCACTGCTGGGGGGTGGGGGTGGTGGGAGACATGGGTGGGGGCCTGGTGGAGGCTGCCCCTGCACTGCTGGGGGGTGGGGGTGCAGGGGGACATGAGCAGGTGTGCAGGGTAGTCCCCTGTTTTGTGGGCTGCCTGCAGGGGCCGTCGAGGGTGTACAGGGAACACCTGTGAGGACCCACCCAGCCTGATCGCGTGTGGAACTTCCCGCGCACCCCTGAAATACACGTACCCTGCTGAAATCGCGGTAAAACTTCCCGCGCACCCCTGAAATACACGCGCCCAGGCTATTCGCGTGTGGAACTTCCGGCGCACCCCTGAAATACACGTACCCTGCTGAAATCGCGTGTAAAACTTCCCGCGCACCCCTGAAATACACGCGCCCAGGCTATTCGCGTGTGGAACTTCCCGCGCACCCCTGAAATACACCTACCATGCTGAAATCGCATGTAAAACTTCCCGCGCACCCCTGAAATACACGCGCCCAGGCTATTCGCGTGTGGAACTTCCCGCGCACCCCTGAAATACACGCGCCCAGGCTATTCGCGTGTGGAACTTCCCGCGCACCCCTGAAATACACGTACCCTGGCTAATCGCGTGTAAAACTTCACGCGTACCCCTGATATGCACGTTACCCGCTTTGCGTTCCATGTTTGGCAGCCCTGTAAACTGGTCCAGGGTTAGCGCAGCCCTTTGCGATGATTTAGCGATTTTGATGGCTTTTCCTTGGCAAGGGCGTTCTTGGGGGCGTTACTGGCGCTGCTGCAGGGTCGCTGCGATACTCTGCGCCACGGCTGGTTTGGGAGCCTAAAATCCATGAATACGCTGTGCGCAGAAATCGGTTTTAGCGCACTTGCCTGGCGCAGACAATCGCACGCGGACACTCTGCGCCAGCCGCTTGCGACACTTTTCTGCGAAATTCTATGAATTACCCTGTAAGTGTATGACGGTCTATAAACTGTCCTCAATGATATGTAAAATGACCAACTGTTAGAATACAAAAAAAGACTGCATCAGAAACAACACAGTCTTTTACCACCTAAACAAATACATCATATTAACCATCTTTCACACCCCCACCATTTACAGCACCTCTTCCCAACACCATATTCCCCAAAACATGTTTTCCAGACCTGTTCACCACTGCACTCTCTGTGGATATCTGCCGATAAAACATGGCGGGCATTTCGGAATAATATGATGCACATCACGCTTCCCTCCAGCCAATTAGCAGGCACGTCATATATCCGCGGTCATCATGCGGCCCTCCGGGGAAATCAGAGTCCTGTCTGCGGAGCAAATAGGGAAATGGGTCCATGGAGCAGAGCCATATATCACTAACATTTTGGCACTTTTATTTTGACTGTTTTTTAAAAAACAACTGGATGGATTTTCACCAACGCTTTTGGGACCAAGCCACTGCTCCTGCCGCAAATTTGATGAAGATCCATCCAGGGTTTTGGACTGTAGATGTGAGTTATAAGCTGCCCAAAAATTGCTCTTCCTATGAGTTGAGCAACCTTACCATAGCTACACACCCACTACCACAGCAAACTCCAATGTTACTTTTGGATGCACGGTCAATACAAAACAAATACAAACTTCATTGTAGCAAATTGAGTGAAAGTGCGTAATGCGAAACACATAAAGCATAGCACATGATGCCCATTATTTGTACACAAGGCTAACCAGAAATTATGGTTGCAGGTTGTCTGTATTAGCCAGAGAATAAACTAAAATAGTACATTTTCATAGTTGCTATTTGCATTGCCAACTCATAGGTTCCAATGATAAAATAAATGATTTCTGGGAGCATCCTCAACTTGAATGCTTGTTCAAATCCTAGTCCATAGTGCATTAAAATTCCATTGCGGTAAAATAGGCAGAGTACACAATACAAAATGCAGTGTGCTTTGTGTTATTGTGCAGAGACAAAGACAGGGATAGTTGGGCAATTAAGTAAGCATAACATTGATGTCTAACATTGTGAACATAAGGTGGATAGTGCATGCAAGGAATAAAGTGACTGTAGATAACCAAAGTGCATTGTGTATAAGGTAAGGTGCATAGTGCATAATAACTCTTATGGTTGCCATAGCTTGTAAGGGCAGGCCTATATATCCAAATCTCTAAGAATTCATAAAGATTCAAATAGAATGCACAATACAATAAATACTAAACAGCTAAATAGTCAAAGTGCATTGTGTTTAGAATAAAGTGCATTGTGCGTAGTCCTTAATATTATAACCCGGGCAAGTCCGTGAGTACTGGTAACTAGGCGACGTTGCCACACATAAATTACAAAACCTGAATGGTATTTTAAGTCCTCAGCTTGTTCAGACATGAAAGTGCAAAGTGCGAGCACATGCATTTTGGTTTAACAACATTTCTACCCAAGAGACTACCTCTTGAATCTAATATTGACCGATGATGCAGAGCAAACTCAGAGAATTTAAAGAAACACAAAAGGAATAATAATAACATAAGGAATGGAGAAACATACAAAAATTGTACAAAAAAGTACAAATAAATACAAAAAAAGAAGAAAAATTCAGAAAAAGAGAGTTCAAGTGTCTCTAATTGCTGTATCAGCTACCCAGAAAGGTGTACAATTCTTCCCCCAGAGTATGTACTTTCGGTCTATTTGTTTCGAGATCCAAAATTTATTTTTTCTCTGTTTGGCATAACTCGAGCTCTCTGTTTCCTCCTCTGCAGTGTTTCTCTATGGAATGTATAGCAAAAAACCTCAAGCCTTCCAATTTCCCATTGTGTTTCTCTTGGAAGAGTAATGCCATTGGGTAGGAGGGGACCAACATTCTTGATGGCTCTTGTGCTGTAGGATGCAGAGCTTGAGCTTTCCGATTGTACCCCCAACATTCCGAAGTTCACAGGGGCACATCAGAACATATACCGCATATTCTGTGTTGCATGAGATGTTTACATTCAATTGGAATTTCTGGGGCAAGACCAGATGCAAGTAGCTAGTCTTATTTTCTGCATATTTCCATGCTCTCCAGTTTGTACATGTATTAAACCCAGGAGGATGCACATTCAAGCATGTAGAAGAGCTGCTAAGTTTATCAGGAGTTATAAAGCTGCAGACTAGAGAATCATCCAGAAATGTAGACTTTTTAAACGTAATGTTTACTCGTTCTCCTAAAATTAAAGACAAGTTAGCATCTAATTTTAACACATGCCAATGATGGTGTAATATTTGTCGGATAAGGCTGGAATGAGCCCCAGAGGTGAGAATAAGTCTTTTTTGGTCAATACCTTGTTTGTTGACTAGCACCTTATTTGTTAGCAGTAGTATGTCACGGTTCAATCTTCCTGCTTTTATACAAGCTCCTTCCAAAATGGCTTTAGGATATCTTTGGTTCAGAAAAGTGTGTGCTGTTACTCAGCACACTCTATCAAAGATTCCAATTTGGTACAATTCTGGCATATCCTTACAAATTCACTGTATAATATACTCCATTTCAGTGTGGGAGGATGATTACTACTAGAAAACAACAGCAAATTTGAGCCTGTTGGTTTTAAGTATAATTTTGTAACAATCTCGCCTTAATCAGGTTTCACTACAAAATCCAAGAAAAACATAGATTATTTACTATGTTTTTCTGTAAACTCCAGATTTAGCATACTGTGAGAATGTGTACAAAATTTTTCAATTCACATTTGTCTCCTTTCCAGAGAATGAAGAGATCATCAATGTAACGCAGACATAGTGGAAGCTGTTTGCTTCCATCCAACCAACCCATCAATAGGTTGGCATAAGACGGGGCATAGGTGGTCCCCATTGCTATGCCTTGTATTGAATGTAGTAGTCATTGTTAAAAAGGATCCTCATTACAGATATGATGGTAACCATGCCGGTGATACTGGCGGGTTGCTGCCAGACCTGTAATGATTTACCAGCGCCTGACTTCCCAGTGTAACCGGGTGATTACAACCCTGGTGGCCCGAAAACTCAGGTGCCGGTAAATTGTAAGTCCCCATTCCCGTAGAGTCCCATAGGAGTCTATGGTAGTGGGGACCACAGAAGCACTGGTACCATTAATAACGGTGCCAGTGATTCCGTAAAAACTCTGCGGGCAGGTGCCGTACTGCCCGGCCGGTCTGACCTGCCAGGCAGGATGGCACTCGCCCACAGAGTTGTAATGTGCCGGTCCGGCACACTTAGAATGAGGCCTATTGATTGTTACACAGATATTGATCATTTCAATAATCAGCTCTCCAATGGACAAATAGTTTAGAGACATTGTTTCCAGGAAATGCTTGCATGCTCGTTTGCCATTGGCATGTTGGATGGATGTATAAAGTGAGAAGACATCTAGTGTTGCAAGCATACAATTAGTTTCCCGTGTCACACTGTTGATTTTGCTCAAGAAATCCTTGGTGTAACAGAGATATGAGGGAAGAGTGAGCACCAAGGGAAGTAGTGTTTCATCAACATATTTTGAGTTGTTTTCTAGCAATGCTCCATTAAGAGTCACCAACAGTCTACCTTGAGGTCTTTTCACGTTCTTGTACAGTTTAGGGGGAAAAAAATAGATTGTCTGCATTGTGGGAAAACTTAATTTGTAGTCATAGTCATCTTGATCGAGGAGGCCCTTCTCCATCCAATTAAGAAGTAAAGTAGTCAATTTCTGATCAATCCCATGTGTATGCTCGCAATCTAGTTTTTTTATAGCACCGAACATCAGACAGTTGTCGCTTTGCTTCCTTCATATAGACAATTTTATTTTGAAAGACTATAGTTGTGCCCTTATCTGAGGCTTTAATTATGCAACAGGGAAGTTCTGTAGTTCTTTTAAGGACTCTCTTTCTTTTTTGGTAAAATAATGTTGTATGTGGCTTTGCTGTCACTTGCCATTCTTGGGGTCATGAATAACTAGTTCTTGCAAGGCTTCAATGAGCCCACCTGTTTGGAAGAGATGATTAAACCTTGATCATTCTTTAGTTTGCTCTTTGCTGGCCAATTAGTACTGATATTTAATGTGTCCAAGTCAGGGACAGGAACTCTGGTTAATACATGATTGGAGAGATTCACATAATGTTTGTCTGTGTGTCCATGTTCATTTCATCATTTCTTTTTCCAGAACGTCCTGTGTGTGTATGATGTGCTTTTACCGCTGTGCCCACCTTGTTTTATTCTTCCTATTTGTCCAGCTGGTCTTCCTCTGCTTCTGACTCTTTTATTTGTTGCTGTTTCTGCCATCGATTCACAATAGTCTTATCTCTTCTAAAAAATGCATCCTTCTAGGAGGTTATTTGCTTGCGCTATTCATGGTTGCAGAGTCTGTGGTTGAGGCAACTTCACTTGAAATTGGGGTTGTGTTATCACTAGTTATTGCTGTGGTCATGGTAGTTTTTCTTAGAAAATCAAAACATTGAGTGAAAGTGTAGACTCTTTTTCATAATATTCCTTATTTCTAAGGAATGTCCATTGTTTTCTAAGTTTGATGTCATCCTCAAAGCTTTTAGGCCCTCTTCTATGCTGATTTGCAATTTCCACCCTTCCTCACTTGAAGCAACTTGTGATAATAATACGGTTACTTCCTTTATTTTTGTCAAAGTTTTTTGTCGATCAATTTGGGCATTTTTGATTAGGATATTTAGAAATTGCACTGAGCAAGTGTTTGTGGAGTCACCCCATTCACATAGCATTTCCAGATCTTGATCATCAAACAAGGGTGAGGTAATGATTCAGAGACCTTGTGGAATACTGTCTACATCTACATAGTCTGTAAAGAATGTTCATCCCACCATTTGCCTATTTGCCTCTTTTGTAATTTCTCCAAATTGCTTCTATATAACAGCCTCATGCAGTTATTTGCAGGACAGTAGTTTTCTTGCTGTTGTTACTTGCTGTTTGTGTTTCACAAAAATGAGACTGGGGTTGTTCTCTACGTATAGTTTCCTTATCCATCTTTGACATCATCATGTAAATACTAGATGACAATGGCGGCTTAACTGGCTGGCAGAATTATTTTAATAATATGCACAGGGCTGTGGGCTCCTGATGGCACTTTTGTCAATGACACGGGTGCCCACTGAATAGCAGGAGAGGGAAGGAAAGCTGGTAAAAAAAAACGTGCAGAAAGAATAAGGCATCCACTTACCAGCACGCAGAGCTCCCCATTCACCCTCCGATGAAGGGGGAGATCCACACTCATGGCTTGCGTCGCCCTTCTCCTGACCCGTGCTCCCCACTTCCTGACACTGGGCCTCATTACGGGCTTGCCGGTCTGGATACAACGGTACCGGTAAGCTTGTTGGTACTGTTGTATCCAGACTGGCAAACTCTGACCTAACGGAATGAAAGGCACCTGTGAGCACAGCATGTCGGACGCACCGGCACTGCTATAAACAGTGCCGGTGCATCCGACCTCCCCAGGGGAAGAATTTTTTCCAGCACCCACAAATGGGCAAATACCGGGTCCGGCAAGGCTGTAATGACCCAGTAATTGCCCATTTCTGGGTGCCAGAAAAAAATGAATACCGGAGGCAGCCGTGCTTGTTTTACAGGCACGGCTACCGCCAGCCTCGTAATTATGCCCACTGTCTTCTCCTTGTCTGGAGCACTGTTGGGGAAGCTATCGTCCAAATGAAAACCCCACACGCATCCAAGTTTCACTTGGTGCAGTCCAAATACCAGTCACATTGGCGTTTAAACATTGGAAAGAAGAGAAATGCACATTCAACCGCGCTTAGAGGTTGCACTCGTATAGATCCCAAAAGAAATGCCCAAAATTAATATCTGTCAGCCAAAAGGATTGGCAAGTACCAATTCCAGTTTATTTTTCCATCACATACAATTAAAACGTTGCTCTGATTGTGTTTTTAAAGAGATGGTTAATGTTCTCTATGATGCTTTGCTGTTATGCCTTTTGTTCTTTCTATAGCTGAAGTGTTACCAAAGAAAGACAGGTAACGCCTTAGCAAGTGCAATCAGCCATTTTTGAAAATGTTCTAGTGTAAGGTTCACTTTCAACTATACTATGAAAGAGCAATGTTAATTTATGTGCAAACCAGTTTAAGGACTTCTTTTCTGATTGATTTTTGGCAAAGTTCCACATCAAACTGAAATGCTAGTTTTGGATGCACAGTCAATACAAAATAAATACAACCTTTATTGTAGCAAATTAAGCAAAAGAGCGTAGTGCAAAACATATATCTATATTACATTACATATATGTATATATGTATATTACATGGCCTGCGGTAGCGGCCATGTAGTTATGGTTAAGTTGCTAAACCCATAAGAAGAGCACTTTTTGGGTGGCTTATAACTTCGCTCCCCGTCGACGAATCTTCTCCAAAATAGTATGTGGCCCACTCTGAATTATTTTGCAAAGTTTGGTGAGGTTTGTCCGGGGGGGGCAAAGTTATAGGGGGGTCACAAAATGTATTTTTTCCCATAGACTGAATGGAGCGGCAGCTTGGTCCCAAAAGAGTGCTTTTGTACATTTTGTGAAAATTCGTCCAGTAGTTTATTTTAAAACAACCAAAAAGTAGGTCTAAAAAAAATAGTGATATCTATGTCTGCTCTGTGGACACACTTCCTTTTTCACTCCGCTGACAGGACACCATTTGGATAATCGGCTTGCATCATGTCTGCGGACACGCGACGTGTTCTCTGATTGGCTGAGATGTGGCGTGAGGTGCGTCAAATTGTTTCAATGCGCCCAACATATTGGATGCGCAGACATCCATGGACAGTGTGGCGTGGAAGTGAGCATAAATCCAATTTTGGGAAGTGCGTTGGTGTGTAGGAGTGCTTGGAGAGGGTGGGAGAGTAAGAGATGGGTCAAATGCTGTATTTGTTCAGGTGGGAGAAGGCCGTGAGGTGTTTTTGGTGTCCGCGGTCACTGCGGTTGTCCGCGGACATAGTAAACACTGGGCGCCCTACTGGCTATTTTACTTTAGTATGATGTTGGTTTTGGGTCGTTAGAAGAGCAGTGGGTGAAGAGGGTATGTATTGAAGAGTTTGTATGTTGGTTGTAATTATTTTTTAGAATGTTAATTGAAGTGGATAGTTTTGAGGTGGATGTATTATGTTTTTGGGTTGTGGTCTTTTGGTAGGTGTCTGTTTCTATGGGTGTGTTATGCTGCAGTGGTTGTGGCCAGGGCCTAGAGTCTTGGGCCCTGGCCACAATTACCACAGCATAACTTTACAATGCTACCAAACATTTTGATTGTCGTATGTGGGCTGCTTAAGGGATATGTTTTCAAAAATGTGAGTACTGATTGGTAGTACTGTAATAGTGTTTATAAGATAGTGAGATGATGTGTGTCAGTTTGTTTGTTGGATTGTGTTCAGATTGTTGAAATTAAAGACTGTAGGCATTTTGGGTTGTATTTATTGGCGAGGTGTTCATTTGCATGGATCTGTTATGTTTGTGAGTTTAATTATTATATACTTACTGTTTCATTTGGTGAGGCTGTAGAAGAGTTTTGGCCAGGCCATGCAGTCAAGATTGTAGTGTTTGGCAACAAGCACTGCAGCATAAGATACCCATGGAAGCAAACATTTTGGATTGTGGTTTATGGTCAGGTGTTTGCTTGAATGGGTGTGTTATGCTGTGGTGTTTGTGAGTCCAATCATTATATACTTACTGTTTGACTTTTTGTGGTTGTATGCAGTTTTTTCATGACATGGGTAGTTGGAGCAATCACTGTGATAAAAGAAAAAAATCACATGTTAGTGTAAGTAGTTTATAAAGAGTATTGCATTGCATAGTACACATTTCTGTATTGACTAAATCATTGGGTCTGTGGGAAAAAAATCCATGCTGGATTAGAAAAACCCTTTCTACGTTGTGGTCCAATATATTTCTTTCATTTATTTCATTGATTTCAATAGGAGGAATTTAATAGGTGTATGTTTTTTCATTTGGAAGTGGTAGTAGTATTGTTGCAATTAGATAGCAGTTGGTGTATTCTATTTGTTTACTTCTTTTTCCATTTTAGTGGTATTCATCTATCTGTTGGCTTGTTGCTGATTTTTGTGACAGTTACATACCTGTTTCTGTATTCTAACTGTGTATTTCTTGTATTATTTTAGTGGTATTCATTTATCTGTTTGTTTGTTGCAGAATCTTGGGTCAGTTAGATACATGTTACCTGTTGGTGTATTCTAACTGGTCATAGTTTTGAAGTTCAAGTTTTGTTTATGTTCATACACAGATTAGTTATTACATTTTGGTTTTAAGAATATTAAGTAAACGTTTACAAGATTTGCTGGTGATTTCGCTTTAGAGTAATGGCATTATCATTACATTCGGACCATCCACAATTCTTTTTTTATATATGCAGTGTAGAGACCGGCATTGGTTGTGGCTCCGTGGTAGATTATACCTATTGTTGTGAAGGTTTTCTTACCAAGTGATACTTGGCCATGTGTGAATCCAGTCAGCTTGCAGTTGTGTTTGGTACCATCTGCATTATAACATAAAAGCATTACTATTACATATTTACTATGTGTCTGTATTTGTAAGGTGGAACGATTATCAGAATTTTAGGTAGTACATAATCTGCCATGGTTTGCATTTTGTACAAGATGCTGAAATGGAATGGATTCACAGGTAGGTATGGATACGTACATGAAGCGTTCATTAGGAACTTCTTCTTGTACTACATTCCTGCAAAGAGTGCATGTATGTTTCCACATGTATGAAATCTGGAAGATTTCATTTATTGGTATGTTTTTGTTTACTAGTGCTTGTAGTAAATACATTGGAAATTCATGTGGATCTTCTTGTGAGTTTATAGTGAATTTGACCATTCCAGCACAGTAGTCCAATTATTGTCTTATTCCGTGAAGACTGTAGGTGTTGTCAGGATTGTCGCTTGCATTTCTATGAAGGACTAACATTTGCAAACACAATTGGTCTGTACTGTGTAAGTATCTCTCTTACTTCTCCTCTCATATCCATCCTTGACTCCTACCTTCTCTCCCCCCTCCCATCCCCTTCCACTCATCAATCTGGCTCAACTATTGACTTCATCTTTAACTCCTCCTTCACTGCTTCTCCTACATCTACTCTACCCAACTATCTATTTGTCCACTCATTTTCACTCTCCCCCCTCCACCCATTTTCTCCCTCCATCCATCCACCCTCTTTTTCCAGTGTTATCTTCGCAACTTCAACCCTTCTTTATTCCTCATATCCTGCTCTTCTTCCCTCCCCCCTCTCCCTATTCTCTTCACTCTCAGCCTCTGAAGCCTCTTCAACCCTCTCCTCCTCCCTCACTTCTACTCTCGATCTTCTCTACCCTCTCTCCCCATTCCGCCCTTCTCGCCGACCTGAACAACTTAGCTTTCTCCTCACCTCTCCTCCATGCGCCACCTTCTCAGGCGCCTTGAATGACTATGGCTCAAACACCCCACCCCCTTCAAACAATCTGCATACTTCTCCTATTATACTCTCTAAGACTCGAGCCTCAATTCCACCAAACACTCCTATTTCTCTGACCTTCTCCAATCTCTATCTTCTCACCCTCGCTGTATCTTTCAAACCTTATCCCGTCTCCTCTCTCCTTCGTATCCCTCTATCGCCTCTCCTCTTACTGCTTCTGATCTTGCCTCCTTCTTCTCCAACAAAGTCCTCCATTTTCGCCAAACTATCCTTTTCTCTCCTTCTTATGCTACTCCTCCTCCTCTACCCCCTCCTCCTCCTTCCTCCATGTCTTCATTTCTTCCAGTCACTCAATCTGAAGTTACCATACTACTCTCCAAAACTCATCCTACGGCTTCTCCTTTTGACCCCATTCCTACCCCCTTCATTCCTAAAATCTACCCCCTCCGCATACCCTATCTCACCTCTTTCGTCAATACCTGCCTCATGTCTGCCACTTGTCCAGCTCCTTTCAAGCATGCCACTATTATTCCTATACTCAAAAAACCTTCAGCTAACCCCCACCTTGCCTCCAACTATCGTCCCATCTCTCTCCTACCCTTTCTCTCTACAACTTCTCGAACGCATTGTCTACTCTCAAGTTTCATCTTTTGTCTCCATCCACTCTCTCCTGCCTGCCACTCAATCTGGTTTCTGCCCTCTACACTCCACTGAAACTGCCCTTACCTCTGTTCTCAACTCTCTCCTCTCCTCACGCCACACCAAACACTCCTCTATTCTTATTCTTCTCGACCTCTCTGCTGCTTTTGATACTGTCAACCATGCCCTTCTACTTAATTCTCTCTCCTCATTTGGCCTCAAAGACTCTGTCCTTCTATGGTTCTCTTCTTACCTCTATAACCGTACCTTTGCCATCTCCACCTCTCCTACCCTTCCTCTCAACCATAGCGTTCCCCAAGGTTCTGTCCTTGGTCCCTTTCTCTTTTGGCTCTACACCTTCTTCTTAGCCCCCATCATTTCCTACTTCAGAGTCTCGCATCATTTCTATGCAGACGATACCCAGTTTTTTCTCTCATTCTCCTCCTTCTCTCCTGACATCCATGAGAAGCTTTCTTCTTGCCTCTCTGCTATTAAATCTCAGATGTCCTCTCACTTCCTTACTCTCAATACCGATAAGACTGAAGTCTTTTTCTTTCCTGCATGCACTCTCCCTCCTCCTTCTCCTCCCCCTTTCACTCTCCTTCCCCCCTCCAACCTCTCCTTCTCTCCCTATGCACATAACCTTGGTCTTCATCTTAACCCCCACCTCTCCCTTTCTCACCATATTTCTCTTAATGCTAGATCTTGCCGCTTTCACCTCCACAACATCCTCACTCATCTTCTCTAGACTCTTCTACTGCTCTACTCTTTTCTTTGGACTCCCCTCCTCTCACCTCTCCCCACTCAAGTCTATCTACCACTCTGCCATCTGCTCCCTCAGCCTTCTCTCTCCCCATGACTCCATCTCCTCTTCTCTAGGTTGGCTCCCATTTCATTCTCAGCTCAAATTCAATTTCCTCTGTCTCATATTTAAATCACTCCATGGTCTTGCCCCCCCATATTTCCTCCCTCCTCACTTTCTACACTCGTTCTCGTTCTCTGAGCTCTTCCAATCTCTACCTACTCTCCTCTCCACCTCCACCCTGTGCCCCTTCTCGCTTCAGCTCTTTCCAACTCCTTGCCCCTTACCACTGGAACCGCCTTCCTCTTTCCATCTGCTCTACTTCCTCCTTCACTTACTTTCATACCTCACTAAAATCCTATCTCTTGCATTCACCTCCTTGAAACCCTTTGCATCCTCTTACTTCTTTTAGTATTCTCTCCAACCCCTCATTTTCCTTTCCTACTTCCCCTCCCCCTCTCTCTCCTTTCTTTCCACTTTCTCCTTCCCTATCTACTGTACATTTCTCACCCTCCTCTATTCCTTCCTTCTCCCTACTCCCTCTGCCTCCTCTCATACTTCTACTCTCACCTTTCCTCCCACCCACTAGCTCTTCTCTCTCCTTGACCCCTCACTTCTCTTCTCCCCCTTCCATAATGTAAATTGTTTTTTGTACTGCTTTCTGGTTTAATTCAATTGTTATGTAATGCTTGCTGTATATTGAGGTTTCTCTTGTAAAGCGTTTTGTATTAAAATGCTATATAAATTCAATAAAATACAAATGTTGTCAATAATTGGTGGCAAGTGGAATAGAATATTTATTGCTACATTTGTGTAGCAATTTACACCAGTTGTATTTGAAAATTTGAATGGACCTGACAGTTCTGTGTCCAAGTCATTTGTTCGGAGTGTGCGTTGCTTCTTTGAAGAAGTAGTTGAGTTACTTTGAGCAGTAGATTCTTCTTTGGTTGTGGTCCTTGATGAAGTATTAGTTTCTTTTACTTTCTTGGGAGTAATTGTTGTGAGATCCTGCATAGATTGAGTCTGAAGTAGTTTTCTTTTACAACGTTTTGATTTTTTGCGGAACATGATAGGTTTTTAGATGGGGGTTTAGAGTGAACACAGTCTATTGTATTCTAGAATGCAAGAAATATCAGAATTTCTTTACTTGTATCAAAGTTGATTAGAAATAGTCCATCAAGTGTACGTAAACGTGATATTGCTACATAACTCACGCCTTCTTTATAGACTGTGCTACCAATATCTATCAATGCTTTATCTAGGATAAGACCTTGTGATTTGTGAATGGTGACTGCGTATGCTAGAGTTAGAGAAAATTGTTCTCTGAGTACTTACATGTCTTTGAAAAAGAAAAAAGCGGGCTGTTGAGCATCCTATCCTTTTAACTTCAGATAGTTTGTCAAAGAGAATATTGACAAATTGAATGTGTTGTCACGTGGGTATGTTTGAAAGCCAACAACTGTACCAAGTGCTCCATTAATTAGCCTTTGGTCCACATCAAGGTTATGTTTAAGCATAACTCTACAGTTTAAAGATAATTTTAATATTTTCTCCAAACCAGCTGTGTTAGAGATAGAGTTTACCAAGGTGTTTAGCCTTGTTGTGGCTTGTTGACACATGGGTAGTGTCATACCATGTACGTCCAGTTTGTCTGTGGAGGCAATTTGAACTATTGGTTGCATTTTTTTTAACATTGTTTCAATACATTTTGAACAGCTTTCAAGAGTTGGCATCAAGGACATACAATTGACATTTGTGTGTGCTTATTGTTCCAGGACATCAGTAGCACATGAGTTATGGCCATAGAGTGCATGGATGTGCCTGGTTTTTAATATAGATTGTGCTTCTTGAGATATTACACCAACTCTAATACTTTTTAAAATGTTGGTGTATGTGAGGTCTGCAGACTGACACATATTTTCAGTTAATTCTCTGTATTGGAAATGTTGCCAAAGGTTCACATTTCCTATGCTGCCAAGAGTTTTACGGCACAGTTTGTGCCCTAAGGTTTTAAAAATAGGTACAGCTTTTACTGGTGCTAATTGAAGAAGATCTCTGAAAACAATAATTTGTTTTCCTCCAAATAGCTCTTCGTAGTCTGTTTTGAGGACCTCTTGTAGTCTGAGGTGAATTAAAGCCAACATTAGGATGGAAACCATGATCACCTCATCTTTTAGCAGCGTTTTCATTTGTTTGAAAACTCTGCGTAGTTCCACTGCAGCTTCTGTAGAAGGTTTGTAATAGTCTCATTTGTTTTGGTGTTCTACTGGAAGGAGTAGTGATTGGTGTAAAGTGACACCGCCTATGTTGTAGGCAGCTAAACCTGTGGGGGCAGTTACAACAGCTGACAGTTTCTTGTTTGTCAATTGTTGGAGGAACTTGCTTATGATTTTGACTAAGAATGTTTTGCTTGAACCAGCTTGACCACACACGTATAGCAGTATAGGTTTGTAATCTTGGCAGGTATAGTTTTTATTTTCATGTTGCACACCATGTTCAATTTGTTTTGTTACTTCTTGAAAAATGCTACGCTGCTCATTGTTTAGTTGTGATTTCAGTACAGCAATGTCTTCTGTAGATTGCTGATACTGACACATGGTGTTTTCTACTTCTGTCATAGCTAATTCTGCCTCATTTGCTATTAGTGGCTGTCCAAGTAGTTCTAGGCTTCCTGTTACAGAAGGTTGACTATTGTCAGGAGTGTCCAGTCTAGTTGTACCTGGAGTTCTTCTTCGTGTTGTTGTTCATTGTGCAAAATTGTTTGGTACTGTGTAAAGTTTTCGTCTGTTATAGTGCTTTCATTTTCTTTGAAAGCATTTTCATAGCAGTCATACTTATCCAGGAACACTTCTTCTTTTCTCCATGGTTTAAATAGTTGTAGCAGGGACATGTAATACAGTTCTTTATGTTGAGGAGTTTTTAATGACAATTTGATTTGATTAATTAAGCTGTGTTTGGTAAGTTTCACTAAGCTGCCTTCACAATTTGCTACTCTGTGTCTACCTTTATTTTCATCTAGTTTAATATTTTTGTATGTGAAATTTTGCGCTACGTGATATAGACACATGGTTTCCAAAATGGTACTCCAGTTTCGGTAGTATGTGTCTAGTAAATTGTTTTTCAAAATGTCTTGGCTGTTGGGATACATTTTTGGCTATTGTCTCTATGTCCTCATATGATTTGAGAGCTCTTTTTCTAGATTTAGCAGGACCAAGGCTTAGCCATACTATATTGTCAGATTTTCTATACAAGGCAGTACTGGTTAAACGGTCTGCAGCTTCATAGCAGCCACATTCTCTATGAGAGCATTTTATTAGGCCTTAGCTGTACAATTTCTGAGATAGTATTTTGTCAGATGGTATGTTCTCCCAGAGGTCCTGAAGCTCTGTTTTCTCTGCTTTGGTTAAGTAGGCTGTGACATATCGTGCAACTGCAGTGGAATCGTCTGCAATGTACTGCACATCTATGTTTGCATTCCATAGGAGGGCAATGATTGCATTGTAATCATTGATGTATTTTGATTCTTCTGTTCTTTTTATGTAATATGTGTTCTTAGGTGATTTACCTTTGACACTATGTCTAACTGAAGACATGAAGTTGTTTACTTGACCTGTTGTTGGAACTGGTCTAGGGATACCAAAGCAGCATTTGGTGTAGTGTTTCCCTTTGTTTTTATATTTGCGATGACAATATTTCCCACATTTGTTTCTTTGAAATTGTAAATTTTGTGCATGAAGGTCACTATGTGTTGTTTGTGAAGGGATTTCACGAGTGACATATTTTTGGATGACCTGCAAAACAGTGGCATCACTGTCCTGACCAAATTTAGAATCATCTTTAATCCACAAAAGCATGTGGATATGTGTTGCTCCTCTGGATTGATATTCTTTTCTCCAAAATAAGTGTTGCACTTCTCTGAGTGGAGGAATTGTTTTATTACAGATGAAGTGTAGCATCGTAATAAAGCGGTGATGGAAGTACTTAGACACATTTACATGGTCGACAAAGCAGAGTTCCCCTGGTGTTTTCATGTCTATCCCTGCTTTGTTTTTGTTTGCTATGCAGAGGAAATCGTGCAAGTCTTCCCATGCATACTCTGCACAACTTAAAGTGACAAACCATGTTGGTGGGCCAAGGTTGCGTAGCATACACCGTACGTCTGCATGACATTGGAACCAGTATTCTTTCTTACCACACATGTTTGCCAAGAGATTTGCAATACTTGACTGTAAAACTTCATCTTTATCTTGCACCTTTTGAAGTAGTTGCGTAGCGGACATGTTTATAAAATTTGAACCTGTTTTCAATATGTGTGCAACTGCGTAACATAAAGTTGCTAGTTCACTTTCAAAGAGAAGGTGCAATATGTATTCCATGTTTTGTATGAATCTGGGGTCTTCAGAATACATTCGTAAAGAGTGGTATTCTGATGCTGTTATTTGTGTGGGTCTATCATCGTACCTTCCTCCTTTTCCAGTAGGAAAGAGGAGAGGAAAGGCACGTGCTTTTATTCTTTTTTCCCATTTGCTGATTGAAATTCCTTTGGCCAATCGCATTTGGTACGTTTCCGCTGCATCATCTATGGTGTCTTTGGAGTGTAATGGATGAATTGTATAATGGTCTAAAATACTGGATTTTTTAGCAGGATCAAGAAGTTAAAATTGTCCAGTTTCTGATGACTCTTGAATTATTTCACTGGTTTCCCTCAGGTTTTCTTCAATATTAATTTCTCTGTAGTATTCATTGTTGCCTTTTAGATATTGCAGGGCTTGTCTAAATTTATGTAAGTCCACGAGTTGCTGCCAATTTTATTTTGTCTTTTGTAGGTACGCCATTTACTAAGATAATTAAAGATTGATCGATTGGACGTTATACTCCCAGAATGTGTATATTTTCTTTGAGATCTAATGGCAAATAAACTACTTTGCCACAAATGCCTTTCACTAATTCAGAGGGAGGTAGTTTTGCAGTTTTTGGTTGAAGGCGAATTATTGCTTGAAATGGGTGCACTGTTTGAATTATGATGCTCTCATATAAGTTGAGTTGTTGCAGGGGTTTTGGTAATGGGAATAATTCCAAGATATTTGTGATAGCATGTGAAGGTTTTTGGTTGTTGTCAAGTTTTGCAGTGCAGTAACTGCAAAGTATTAAGGGGTCAGTAACGTCGTATTTGTTTTCTGCTATAAGATAGAGAGCTAATTGGAACCATTTGGAATCTTCATTGTCTTCTATTTTGTACGTTATGTCTACAGTTTCTGTGCTATTTTTTATAACAAGTCCTGCAGCAAAACACAAACAAATGGTTTGGTACTTCAGCAGATGTACTTTTAAACTTTAATATTTCTTTTTTTTGTATGTGTGTAATAGAAGGTTGCCAACTGTACAGTTTTTGCTAGTCTGTTGTAAATCTATTGCATTTTGTAAGTGGCTTTCAGTTCCAAAACATTTTCTCTGGATATGCTCTATTTCTTCGAATAGTTATTTGGCTGTGCCATGTAGAAGATTGTTATTTAAGTTGGCTAGTGCTAAAGCAGAAAAGAGAGGGTGTTTGCTTCCTTTCTGTGCACTTAGACAACAAATAAATTGCAAGTTCAGCTTAATTTGTATTAGGGATCAAACGGCCTGACACATGTTTCGAGCTGCAAGGCTCTTCATCTGAGGTTGCATAACAGTTGTACACACATGTATTTGGGATTACAGTTAATAATTCATTCCATGTATCCAGAAAGCAAAAGCCCCCAAAGGGCACAATGGTGGTTTTCAGAAACCATTTGGCGCACCAAAAATTAAAAGTAATAAGTATGCACAATCCATTCAAATAACAATACACCAAGAACCCAATATCATAAAAGGATATTTCGTTGTACAAACATTGTTGAAAGATTTCCATTACGATGTAGGTGCAATGCAAATAAAAGGAAGGAAAAGGAAAAATTGAAAAAAAATAATTTAGTTGAAGTCCAGGACTGGTCATGCATGTATTTCGTTACTCATCACTCGAAAAGTAATCACGAAATTGATATAATACCTTAATAATCCTGTAGGTCATGTAACTCACTAAGGGGGGGCATAATAATGATGAATTATTACCATGTTATCCATAAATATACTGTATGTTAAATATTATCCAAGTAGCTATTGGCCACTTACCAATGGTAGCTGTTCATTTACTGATGTGAGTTATGTATCTGGGCTCCACTGTAAGTGGAAAGAGTAACTATTAAACTTGGACCAAATGTGGAATTTAACGCCGTACATTTCAAAAATAGATTGTATACATTTTTGTGTGACATACCTATATAAACGCAGTTGCGAGATAGTTCTGAGGACCAGCGATCCAAAAACGTGTAAAGGGTTGACAATTTGTCATATCTGCATGGCGGGTGAAGAGGAAAAGAAGGAAAAAGGGCTAATTAGCAATTTGGGATTAATCAGAAAATGTCGAGATGGTCACGTGCCCAACCCCATGCCTAATGATTTCAGGCAGGGTATGTGCGAAAGACCCTTCCTTACCGGTGTCTCTGCTCGAATGAAATTTCTAGAGCCGCGTGCGGTAAAGGCTGGCTAGTATTTAAATCTAGCGTGCACCACTGAAGCATCCATTTGTGCTTAGCGTCAGTCTAGAAGTGGTGGCCATGTTAGGTGTGTGAAAAAGGAGAATTGCATTGTATTCCCTTAGCACATCAGATAGTGTGAGCGAGGCTTAGGTGATCTTATTGGTGAATGAAATGAAACTGCATATAAGACTGCCCATTTGGGTTGCAAGCTCCCACAATCCATGCTCGTGGAATGCGAGTAATCATTAATTAAGGCGCATATAATGGATTGGTCACACTTGCTGACTGTATTTATTAGAGTCCAAAGTTGTAATATTGAGAATGATATAAAGCAGCCATTTTTTTACACACTAGAAAGCCTTTTTCCATAACTATACTGTTATTTCTCCCATCTTTTAACATGAAATGACACTGTGTTAGATAGCTGTGTGTGTTGTGTCTGATTACTAATATAGTCATTTGTAAAGGAAGTTGAAATGATAGAATGTATGTGAAATATGCAGAATGTATTGAAAGGAAATTGTATGTACATTTTATGCACTATAAAGCATTAAATGCTATCATGGTTGAAATGTGGATAAATACGTGGCAGTGGTTACAGAAATGATAGAATGAATGAAGAAAATAACAGTTTGCACATTGCAGTTAATAATATGGGTAAATAAAAATTTGGAGAGCAGACAACTTTGCAAGGGACACTTGATCATAGCAGATTGGAGAAATTACAGTAAGCTTGTTTTACAGGTTACACAGGGTAAGTGGCAGTTACTCTCTTTATATGCATTTATACAAGAGATGTACATGTACCATACATGCCAACCCTCTCGGCAGGAGACTCCTGATTTGTATGTGAAAAATATTGTTATTTTTCACGTTCTCCCGCCGAAAATACATCTTTGCCCAATTCTCATGGCACAAATGTTGTCTCCCAATTTATCAAAGGAAATCTCCCTCCCAGGTGGGTCGAAATGTTAGCATGTATGATGTACTGTGCAAAGAATATTCATACTATACTTTGTGTTAATGCATGTGGATGTGCATGAGTCTGCAAGTAGAAATGTTGGAGAGTTTACTAGTAGTTGCTGTAGGTGCTTTGCAGTCACAGCACAATTGTACTCGGAGTGATCAACAGTACATCTAAAGTGCTGAATTGTGATGATGGAGTTAGATATAGAGATCTCGCATGTTTGTTTGTTTGTTTGTTTGTTTGTTTGTTTATTTAATATGGCGCGCAAAACCCAAAGGTAACAGGGCGCAACAGAGAGCAGGAAAATAAGGTTACATAAAAGCTTAGTTGCAAGGTAAGGCACAATTGAGTATAAAGCAGAACATTAAAATTCATAGAGGCTGGTGAGAGGGCATATATACATATACACATATAGTAAATTACATTTTGGCAGGTCAGTTGAGGAAAGTACATATATACAGTCAGGTTGGCTGTGGTCTGTTAGTGAGGGGGGTACAGTTCAGTCGTGGGGATCATTGGATCGTAACCAGGTGAGAGTGTTTCGCCTGAAGCTGTAGTAGGATTGGTCTGTTCTGATGTTGAGTGGGAGAGCGTTCCAATGTTGGGCTGCCATGACAGGGAAGCTGCTGCCACCCGTTTTCTTGTGTTTGAATTTGGTTATCTGTAGGCAGTAAGAGTTAATCATTCTGGTGTGGCGGGTGGAAGTTCTTTTGGCTATTCTGGTTGCGAGATAGGTGGGGCTGCGTTATTTAAGCATTTGTAGGTGAGTGATGCTGTTTTGAGTGAGATGCGGTCACAGATGTTGAGCCATTTGTGTTCTCTTCTTATGTTAGAGATATGTTCTTTGGAGGGTAGGTTAAGGGCTGTTCTGAGGGTGTTGTTTTGCAATGTTTGAAGTTTGTCAGTTATGTATGTGTTGGCTCCTAGGTACATGGCATTACAATAGTCAAGTCTAGAAAATATTAGGGCATTGGCGATGATGATGGGAAAGGAATGCTCTACTAGCCCTAATCAGCTTGCACGTGTAGGCGGTAGAGGATGCTAGTGAGTTTACTTGTTTTTTTAGTGACAAGGCTGAGTCAAGGTGAAAGCCTAGAGTTTTCACTGTTTTGGCAACTGTGATGGTGTCGCCATGAATGTTGAATGTCTTGTAGTTGGAACTGAGTTTTTTTAGGTTGGCGTTGGAGCCGAGGAGCAGGATTTCGGTTTTATCATCATTCAGGCATAGGCCGTGTGTGGCCATCCATGCCTGAATGATGAGGTATATTTTGTTTACCAAGGCCGTATCTGAGTCGAAGCTGCCTGAAAGGGGTATGAGGATCTGGGTGTCATCTTCATAATTAGTGTATGTCACACCCAGTCTGTCCAGCTTATCGAATAGGGGCTTGGTAAAGATGCTGTAGAGGGTTGGGGAGATGCAGGAGCCCTGGGGTACACCGCAGGTTATTTTGATGGGGTCTGCTGAGGCTAGTGAGGAGAAGACTCTCATAGTTTGGTTGTCCAAAAATGATTGGATCCAGGCTATGGCCTCTTTTGAAAAGTGGGCAGCCGAGGCCAGGTGTTCGCACAGGACTGTGTGATCTACCAGGTCGAGAGCCGCCGACAGATCGAGGAGGAGTAGCATGGCGGTGTTGTGGTTAATCTCATTGATCTGGGTTTTTAGATCAATTAAGGCTGTCTCAGTACCGTGCTGCGGTCTGAATCCCGATTGGCGGGCGCCTAGGAGTTTGTGAGTTTCTAGATATTGCTGGATTTGTAGGTAAGATACTCTGTCTATTATCTTTACAGGAACAGCACTGTGGTGATGGGCCTGTAATTAGTATGAATAGCGGGGTCTAGGGTTTGCTTCTTGAGGAGAGGCAGAAACCAGGATTCTTTGAGATTACTTGGTATGGTGTTGGTGGAGAAGGATGCGTTGATCAGTTTGGTTATAAAGGGAGCTAAGTCCCTGGCAGCATCCTTGATTATCTGGGGTGGGCAGTTGTCGCCTTTGCAATTGGATGGTTTGAGTGAAGCGATAACACTTTCTGTTTCTAGAATGGAGATTTTAGTGAATCTGAAGAGATTCGGGCCTGATGGGTTAGTTATTTTGACATGGTTTCTAAGAGGTGATTTGATGGTGGTTAGGGAGTCTTTTTTTAGAGCGATTTTAGATTGGATAGATTTGATTTTGTTGGTTAGGGCATTTTGGACGCTAGTGCACCATTGTTTGTCTTTAGTTATGTTATCTGGTGGGAGTATGGGGGATTCCAGTTCCCTCAGGATAGCAAATAGTTCCCTGGTGTTGGAGCTGGATTTTTCGATTCTATCATTAAATAGGTTATTTTTTGTGATTAAGATTTCTTTTTTGTAGTTATTTGCGAAAAGTTTAAGTTGTAGTTTGTTCTCTTCTGTGGGGGTATTGCACCATTGGGTTTCTAGTTTCCTTTTACGCATTCTTAGTTCTTTCAAATGGGGGGTGAACCAGGCGTTCAGGTGAGCTTGTTGTTTGCTTTTGTGCAATTTTAGAGGGGCAATGATGTCTAGTCCTTTCTTCATAGCAGTGTTGTAGTTTTCTACTATGCACTCTGGATTTAGGTTGACAGGGAGAGCATTGAGGGTTGGCAGCAGTAGTGGTAGGAGGTTGTCAGGCATTATGTTTTTTTTTGCTCCAGTGGGCAGTGGTGGTGCCATGATGTTTTCTTTACTGGTTTCTTTGTGGAGTGATAATATGAAGTCGATGAGGTAATGGTCTGTCCAGTGCTGAAGAGTGGTTTTGGTGATGGTGGTATCGCAGTTCAAGGTGGCGATCCAGTCCAAGGTCCTACCTTTATTATGGGTAGAGGTAAACACTTTTTGGATTAGGTCGTGTTCAGCTAGCATGTTGGCTATAGCTTGTGCTGGTCTGTCATCAGGATCATTCAAACCAAGATTCAGGTCGCCTAGTAGTAGTGTTTGAGAGGTTTCTTTAGTATTGTTGGCTAGGAGGTTGGATAAATCTGCCTCGAATATGCCAATGGGACCAGGTGGCCTATAGATTAGGTAAATGGTTAAAGTACAGCAGTTGGAGATAGGTAATTTGGCTGTGAGGAGCTTGAAAGACTTGAGGGGTGATTGAGCCAATGGTCTTAGTTCGAGGTTAGTCTTTGCTATGATGGTTAGACCGCCTCCTCTGTTGTTGGGTCTGTACATTCTGATTATTTGATAGTTTTCAGGGATTGCTATTGAGAGTGCTGGGCCTGCTGCTTCGTGCAGCCATGATTCAGTGATTGCCAGGAGGTTGAGGTTGTTGGTGGATAAGGTGTCTGCTTTTTCTGTGGCGTGGGCCACTAGTGATCTAGTGTTGATCAAGGCTCCGGATAGTATAGTTGTGTTGGGTGTGTCCTGGATAGTTATGGGGATGAGTTTAGGTTGGGTGGAGTTACAGTGTGTGGTTAGGTTGGGACATACTTTAGGGTGTTGTGGGGTGGATCTCAGGAGAGGATTAGGGATCTTGTTGTGGCAGATGGGCTCATAAAGACGGGGTAACCTGGCTCGAAGCCTAAGGTTTCTTTCTGTGGTCGGCCAGGGTGCGTTTTCTGTTGGGAGCATGGTAAATGCAGCAATAGAAATGAAGAGGTATAATAAAGGTATAAGGCGGTACAGTAGTGTGGCCATCTGACTCTTGCTGAGGCACATTGTACAGTTTTGAAATGGGCTGAATGTGGAGGATAGATTTCTATAGAGGTCACTAGGTGGCTGGCAATGGGCGTTTCGGGGTTCTGAGCAGAGCGAGTTTTCACAATGTCCAAGGATGACAGGCAGTTTCAAGAGCCTAATAAGTGGTTATCACAAATTACATTTGATGGAGACTATAGTAATTTCACAGGGGATCATAATACAGTGCAGTGCTAGTGTGATTGTGGCTAATATTGGATGGTGTGACTGGAGGATGGTTGTGTGACTGCTTAACAGTAGCCAATGAGGGAATGGTGCAGAGAGTTAAGTGGAAAGGGTAGAAGTGCTGCCCCAGAGTTACTTATGCACTCCGTGGACAGCGTGGAAGTTCGAAGACAGGGCATGCCACATCCGGGGCTTCCAAGCATGAAGTGGGAGTGTATTTTGAGAATTAGCCAATCATGTGTTGAGGATCTGCTTCGTATTGCAAGAGGCTGTGTGTAGTGAAGATGGCGGTTGTGGAGAAAGTCATGGTGGTGGTGCTTGGAGATATGTTTGTGAATGGTTTGGAGCAGTATGCAAAATGTAGGAATGTGGAAAACAATTTTGATGTGAAAGGAGTGGAGGTGGTGTGGAGCAATGTGCCTGGTTTTAATTTGCAGGCAATGGTAGAAGTTTTCAAAGATATGGCTAGGGTTAACAGTCCGCATGTGGTTGTCCTACACTGTGGTGCTTTGCATTTGGGCTATGTCAGTGCCCCTACTTTGTTGGAAGATCTGTAAAACTTGGTTCAGGTAGTAATGAAACTACTTCCATACTTGCAAATGCCAAGATAATTTTTTCTGGTTTTATACCTAGGCCAATATGGGACAATGGTTCTGTTTTTTGTCCTGAGCAAAATGCTGCTAGGTGCTTAATCAACCAAGGCATGTTTGCTTTTATGACTAGAGCTGGCATGTTCTTTTGCAACAATGAGACCATTGACTCTGGTAATGTTGATTGCTTTAAAGAAGATGGCATGTCTTTATCTTTTATCGGAAATGTCATGCTGTTTTTGAACATAAGGGTTGCTTTGGAGAGCTAATGTGAACATTTTTGGAGGCAAATAAGGAAATAAACCCAAAACATACAAAATAAAAGGTGTTTCTGAAGCATCTGCCAAAAAAACAATAAAAGGCTATTTTCAGAGCCAACCTTAAAGGGGAAATAGGGCACACTATTTAAATTGTCATTCCCCACTCTCAGATTTTTTGATTTGTCCGCAGACACCGCGTATTACATAGGATATTTTTGAGGTTGTGAGGGATGCAAATGAGACATACCAGAGCAAGGGATTGGTCAATAGGATTTACTGGGTGTGATGCGTGAGCAGAGAGTTTGTCAGAAAGTTTTTTTTCTTGAGAGCAGAGCAGATTGCTATGGCTGTGTGTTTCAAAAAGCAGATTGTCTTGATTTTGGGAGATTCATGGATAAATTGGTTGGAGGTGCATGCAGATCGCTGTGGAGTGGCTGTAAATCTTGGATTCCCTCATGTGGATGTGCACTGGCATGGAGTGTGTGGAATGAAGTGGCTGGATTTGGTACCTCATTGTGCTACTTTGACGACACAGTGTCATCCAGACAGTATTCATTGTAGATGGAACAGTTTAGGACATGTGTCTGGAATCTCTTTGCAATTTGCAATGAAAGAAGGATTTGGGAAAGTCATGGACATGTATCCAAACTCCAGAGTAATTTTTTCCTGTATTGCGCAGAGACAAATGTGGCTGCGTTTCTCTTCATTTGGTCCACAAATGGAGAAAGCAAGGCACAATGTTAACAAGGCTGTCTGTGCCTTTTTGAGAGATGTTGGTATACCCTCTTTACAATGAAAACAATATTTTTCGTAGTACACGCATTTTTCACAGAGATGGAGTACATTTTACTTATGCCGGCAATCAGATTTTTCTGTGAAATATACAAAATGCATTGAGACCTTTTTTGGAATTACAGCAATCCATTTTGCAGTAGGTGTTGACCATTTGAATTTTTCGAAACACAAAAAAAACACCACAAAAAGGCTCTTTTCAGAGCCGCCACTTCCTCCTAGAGAAAAGTCCAATGGTTCTGACAGTGTAGCACCACAAACATTTTAAAATTGCAGCATTTCATTGACACATCTATTTATTAACTGTGAAAGGTGGCTCTGAAAAGAGCCTTTTTTGGGGGGGTGTTGTTTTATTTTATTTTTTGGTTTATTAAACACGACACACAAGGAAAGGAAGGGAAAGGAAGGTAAGGAAGGGACACCAACCACAGGGATAAGAAAGGGCAAGTGGAGAGAGGAAGATGTAGGATGGGCCTTATTCAGGTAGGTAGCAGTTCTTCTCATGCTCCTTGACCACAGTCTCGAAAGCACTTCAAAGGTTCTCTCCCCTGCAGAGTACTGCATGACAGTACATGCACAATACTTCGACCCTCGAAAGGTAAGGATCAACAGCATCATGTATAGCCTGCAAGGCAGCTGGACAGATGGACAGATGTGCTGCCCCACAGGAGTGTCTCTACCTCATCCTCTTCATCACTCTCCTCTGTATCCTCACGGCTGTTCACCTCTGCAGGCCCTTGGGGAGGTGTTGGTGGAGAAAGGCGTGGGGGTGCTGCTGAGACAGCAGTAGCACCAGCAGCAGCCATGTATGCCATCAGGACAGCTGTTTTAAAGAGCAAGAGCAATCAAATGCAACAAGGAGGAGTCTCTGTCCTAGAAGCCCAAAAACAGAATAAGGAGCAGCTCTGGGGTGTGGCCTTTTATAGGGTGCTGGGGTGCGCTTCGTGGACACCAGTGCTGTCGTCGAACACTTCGAAAACCAAGAAAGAGCTCAAAAAATTCCAAAAAGTATGCAGATCGCCAGGGACATGGTGTGGGACATGTGCAAGGGTGAACTTTCCCAGGAAAATACCTTGGATTGCTGAAAAAAACACTTTTTAGGTGTCCGGGTGCCAGGACAGTGTTCATTATGCTAAGCGCGGGTGCAGTCACATGATAACATTGCGGACACGTTGGCGAATGGGACAGCTGTCCGTAGGACACCAAATGCGCGAGATCAGGTCTACATATGCGTGCAGGTGTTCTACAGACAGTGTTCCAGTCCCCAAACGAATTAAAAGTGTGACACACATGTGGTGGACAGTTGCGGACAGGCTCGATGTTCATAGGGGCCAAGGGTGTGCTACGCATGCATGCGGGTGTTCTATGGACAGTGTTCAGGTCCCCGAACAAAATAAATGTGTGTCACAACTTTGCGGACAGGCGGACGGGCTATGTGTTCTACGGACATATTCATTCTGGTTACAGACAATCCGAACAGGGGGAATGTTCTTAGGACACTTTAATTTGCATAGTTATGAACATGCCGGACATCTTTAGTGCTCTACGTACACCCCCATTTTGAATACAGCCAATTCGAAAGGTATAGGTTCCTTCTGACACCACCATTTTGGTTAATTACGAACAGGCGGATATATTGTGTGTGTTAAGGACAGTGCAAAAAGGTATAGTGTCCTAAGACACCCCCAATTTGATTAGTTGCGCACAGGCGGACATCTTGTGTGTCCTAAGGACACCTCCATTTTGATTGTGCACAGTGGGAACAGGTATAGTGTTTAGGACATCCCCATTTTGGTTAATTGCAGACATCCCGGACAGCCGTGCTGTCCGCGGACACCATAACAGCCTTTAAGAAAAATTAAGACACAGAGGAATATAGTAAAAACACACTTAATATTAAAAGTATAAAAATCATGAAAGAGAAGTGGAAGCAGAAACTGATACAAATACAGGGGAATTAGAGGTTTGGACATGATGGCTGGTAGGGGAGGAAGGGTTTGAAGTCTCACCATAACGTTTTTCTTGCTGGGGAGTTTTTCAGGATAGTTGGCTGGGACATGGAGAAGGGGTACAGGTAGATGTGGGACAGTGATATTTAATTTGTTCTTTTATATGATCTTCCACAAAGATTTTTTAAAAGAATTACATTTCTCATTAATAAATCAATGTTTTGCTCCATTCGCTGCAGATGATTTTCTATGGTCTCTGTTTCTGGATTATTTTTTAATGTCTGTATGGTCTGTTAAAAAGAAAAATGTTAAGTACACATAAAATAATGGTTATTAATTGGCATATATAGAGAAGTGTAGTGTCTACCATTAGTATCACTGTCTTCACTCATTTCATCCTGAGGAACATGTTCTTCCAGCCATTCCAAAGTACTAGACATTTCTGTGTAAAAAAAATATATATATTAGTTTTAATGTACCTAATACAGAAAGTTTATAAATATTTACAATAAATTTAGTGTACTCACTAGTTTCTTGCTAAGTTTTGCTGTTACTGCTGCGTAGGTGTCCTGTTGATTTTTTTCTGTGCAGTGTCTGTGAGGAAATTCTTTTGGAGGCATATTTATTGTGTTTGGTATATTCCACTATGTTGCATATGCTATGTAATTGGACTGTTGGTGTCTTACATACACAGTTTCACTTCTTATTCACTATTGAATGTAATTTATGTATGTGCTGCTTTTTGAACATGTTTAGTGTTTTTTTTTTTTGGATGATATAACAATGTAAGATACCCCCTGAGTTTTTGGATAGTGTTGATGTTGTCCGAGTCTGTCCATGAACAGGCGCATGGTCCCCGGACATCAGAACCACTAGCGCAGATAGGGGGTTCAGTATCTTCTATGTTATATGTATATAAACTAAGGGAATCCTAGTAAATATTTATCAAATTTACATTATCTATATATCTATATTCAGTGAAAAAAACTTTAGTACAGGAACGTTATGGTTAAGTTGCGCTACTAAAAACCTATGAAATTCAGTGAAAAAAACATTAAAGAGATGTTATGGTTCCAAGTAAAACTGAAAAAAAACCTGAAATTCGCTAGTTATGGTAAGCTAAGCAACCATAACTCACGCTACCACTGTGCACTGCTAAGACTAACTCCCAGGACATCAAAGATGACATCACAAATGTCATTGATGACATCCCTGATGATATCACATGTGTATTTACTTTTCATGAAAAGTATGTACAAGGGATTTTTATTGTAATGTTGAAAAAAAAGTGTCAAGGACCATTGGAATAAATATCATGAAGTACGTAGTGCATTAAGCAATGCATTAATCCAAATAGGATTCTATTATGACATTTTTTCCAGTATACTAAGGTACACATGTAGAAACATAGGTATAGTGTGCAGCAGACAGGATGGAGGTGCAATTTTAATAATCTTGCCATGTTAAATACTAACAATTTAAATGCTTTCTTAGAGTTCTGCATACTGTAAACATTTAATAAGTACCTAATAAAACCCACTTACTACATAATTGCATTATTGTAAAAAAAACACAAACAGACAACAACACAAACAAATATGAGCATATACAGGGAAAATGTAGTAAACAGAAAAACTGCAGTGTTACCAGCAGTATTACCAGACAATCTTTATAACCTAACTGATTACCTTCATGCACATAAATGATTGCTCTGCTTCAAAGCTACTACTTTGCTATGTATAATTATCACATAATGTGACTGGGCCCAAAGGAAAATAGTGTGAGTACAATGTATACAAAAATGAGCATATCCATTGAAAGTACAGTAATAAAAAAACAGCAGAACTATATGAAAGTGTTGATAACTTTACTGATCATCTTCATACATAGAAAGCATTGTGTCTTCCAAGTCTGTGTTTTCCCCTATGTATGTGTTTCATATGCTGTGAATGAACCCCAAGTGAATTATTGTAAGAACATATTTAAAGTATACGTCTACAAATATAGTACTTTTTTATGTTTTATTTCATTTAGTTTATACAAACGTTTTGAAAAATTAGAAGAATTTCCGTTTTACACTGTGTCCGAAAAGCAGAGTAGAATCAGAATACATCTCAATCACGTTGGTTTATGCAACAGTTTTAATGTCCTTTGTTGCTAGCCTTCAGCTCCTCATTTCCTGTCCATATTTTAATTTGCGGATTCTGTTTCTTTCCATGAGGTCATCCGGTTTTCCTTATTCCCACTTATTTGGACTCTGCTTCCATGACACGTATAGGGCTTTTTCGCCACTGTGTTAACTGATTTGATTGATAGTACTTTTTAAATTTGTCGTTCCTGACTGTTACTGGCCTAGACTTGTCAGTAAAGGAAAAAAGAGGGAGCCAGACATGTGATGTCATCAATGACAAATGTGGTGTCATCTTTGATGTCGGGTGTTAGTTTTAGCAGTGCACAGTGGTGGCGCGAGTTATGGTTGCTTAGCTTACCATCAATGGCAAGTTTTAGGGGGTTTACTTGGAACCATAACGTCCCTTTAACAATGTTTTTTTCACTGAATTTCATAGGTTTTTAGTAGCGCAACTTAAACCTAACGTCCCTTTAACAACGTTTTTTTCTGAGTATACATATATAAATATATCCATGCTATTCCAAGAGAATGAAGTTTGCAAGCAGCTAAGCCCCAGCACGTAAGATCAGAGGCAGGCCAAATGTAATCATGCAAAAGGAAGTACATGCAAGTAACATTTCGAACGACAAGTTGCAAAGTGGACTGACGATGACTCACAATGGTGAGAACAGTAAGAAGGTTCCTATCACCTAGGTCAATGGGAAGGTATATGAAAGTTATAATTTCAATGTTACACTGTTACATAACACATTGGGATTGGTCAAAAATTCATTAATCATTCAGTCCACACATACTCCTCCAGGAGGAACCAATTGCAGGTCGAGTTTGACTGGTACACATTAAAAGAGTACTATACAATCAGAAAATGTGTGAACAGATATGATCTCAATGCAAATTAGCTAACTGTTTAACATTTAAATTAATCACAAGGTTAGATTAGGCCAATAGATTTAGGAAATGTATGGAACCACCAATAATGCAAGAGCCGATAACAATGAGAAACTTGGAAAAGGTAATCACACTGTAACATCGGTTGTTTTTTCTTTTCTGTAATTTGCTATATAACAGACCATCTTACAATTTGTAATTGAATGTCTTTGTAGATGATTCCCTTTCTAGGCTGTTATAATATATTTGTGTTTTTCTCATATGTCCTGCATTCATTTTTGGCTCTTTTGGATTGATTTCTACTACTTGGATCAGGACATGCTTTACAATACTTTTTACTCAAATGACTTAAAGCAAGCCAGTCATTGGCTATCCAATGATTGGGATCTAGATAGTCATATGTTCTTAGAATCTTGCTGAGTCCCGGTGAACATGGAGTACACTTAATAAGCGGACAGTGAAGTGATACCTGATCTCTAGAACTAGTACTAATGCTCCTCAAAGAATGTACTTTTTTTTTTAAAAAGCAGTTTATTTAAAGATTGTATTCACCTTGCCTTGGGGTCACAAGGCTCAAACTGATAATGCAGTTCGAACAAAGCATCAAAAATGTAAGACCCCACAACCACCTCAACTCTCATCCTTAATTGTGTGGCGTGCAGCACTTTCCAGCAGGTTCCTCTCTAGCTTCAATCCAGTCACTACCCTGAACAATGTATGAAGGAACATACTACAGCATGTATTCCAAAAGGCCTAAAGCGCTCAGCCTGCTTGGGTATAAACATCCAGTGTTTTTGTTTAGCAATATCCCAAAAAGGCTTCACCTCTTGAGCAATTCAGGGATGCCGTTATGCAAGGGACAAGTTAACTGTTACAAACATATTCGGGCAGATATGTCATTTTGGGGTCACCAGGGGTCACAGTTACTACCCCTGTGATAATCCTTGCAACCCCAAATTACATTTTCTATTTAGTTTTTTATAAAAACTGAAGCTGGACTGGGCTGCCATCAATGGTGACAGCATAGCGTGTGTTCGGCTGTTGTGACAAAGAGCCTGTGCCACATCAAATGTGTTGGGTCACATGATTCCCCCTTGTCACGTGACCCTGTGTGGAGCGGCTTCCCGCTTGCCAGTCACGACCACCTCTCAGGTCTGCTGATGCTGGCAAGATGGTAAGTTTAATGGTGTTGCTGACAAAGATAACTTAGTATCCAAGTCCATCCTTCCTTAATGGCCCAGCATTCCACCTCAAAGGCATGTTTCATCTTGAGAGCTGGAGTCCTCGTCTTATGGAGCAATTAATACATGGTGGGATGGTTGCTATTCAAGGACCAAAGCCTCTGCCTATATTTTGTATTGCGTCACCGTTGCTCCCCTCTCCTGTGAAGTTCAAGTGCTGTAGTGACTGGTGTGGCATCAGGCTTTGTTGCGGTCTGCCACTCAACACTGATGTGTTGGCTATTTGCCAATGCCAGGTTGAAGTGTGCATGCATGGAGTTGGATGCCTAGTTAGTATGGCTGTTTCCAGGTGCTTCCCTGATCTCTTTTTTATCTGGAGAAGTGGTTCTCTGTTTATATGGCTTGTCATTAATGTCCCAATGTTTGTCATCAGTGATGGACGTTCCTGAAATCCGGTGTACAGTCAGTAAATTAATGGAGGCTTTATATCATGAAAACCATACCTGCTTGGGTACGCAGCCCAGCATGCTTCCTGGCTGTTTTGGGGTTTGGACTGAGGCGCTGTAACATGTTCGGCTATTATGAGTAGGTTATAGCTTCGGTACAGTAGAATTGATTGGCGCGCAGTACAGTGGAAACATGTCAGCTGCTGATCTCTCAATCGTAGTTGGCTTCACTGTTTCGAAGGAGAATACAGGGGAGGTTATTTGCAGTGCCAAGCTTGGAAGCCACCACTTTTGCAGCATGTCTTTTAAGTAGCCCTAAAATTGCTAGATTTCGTATAATTTATCTTGACTTTTAAGTTCTCGAATATGCCTGTAGCTGGCTTGTAGGAATTCCATATTTGCCATTTGCCTAGTGTTTTTAAACGTAAGCCTGATGTGTTAGTAGTCTCCATCCTGGGCTCCGGAACAGAACCCCTACGCAAGTCATACTAAATACAGCAGCCAAACATTGCCATCAGGGTTACTGATTTATAGCCCAAATGTAGTTAGAAACTAGCCCAATCACTCACTTATGTATGGGCCTACATTTTCTGGTCAAAATAGGGTTAGCTTGTCTCCTTCTCCCCCAATGGCCCATCTTCTCCCGCCAACAGCCCGCTTATCCCCGAACTGGCCCTACCAATTCACCCCAACTGTTCCCATTCACCCCTTCTCACTAACTGCCCATGTCTCTTCTCTCCAAACTTCACCTTGCCACCTTCTGCCTAACTGCTCTGGTCCCTTCTCCCCCAGCAGCCCTCCTTTTCCTCAACTGTCCCAGCTCCATTTCTCCCCCACTTGCCAAACTTCTTTCCAACTGTGCATTCCCCTTCTCATACTAAACCTCTTCTCACTCAACTACCCACTCCCTTCTCATCTAACTGTGCATTCTCTGGTTTTGTGTTGCATTCTGGGATTTGTAGTCCAGTTTTTTTTGCCATTATAAACACCAGACTACACATACCAGAATGCAAATATAAAACACGCAATGAAAATGCAAACAGTTTGGGCTTTTGTGTAGGCATGGGAAAGGCACGCAATTATGCACCTTAACCACTCATTGCCATGTGGCACACGACTGCGAGCAGGACGGCTGGCCCGGCCGGAGCATACCAACACCAAGTAGGAGCCGCTTGCATTGCCTTGTCCGGAACTTCATGATGACCTTAACTGCAGGCAAGCAAAGGTAAGCGCAAATGCTTTTAATCACAGTAATTTGGCAATATGGGCCTATACACACTGATAATGCTACTTATGGTGATCTATACTTGTATGAAATGTATATCATATAACAGTGATATCATAGCAATATTTACCTTAGTGTACTGAGGATCAATGTTATGTGATGCCACTTTCTGTTTTGTCAAGAGGTGAAAGGTTGTGTGCCATCGCTTCCTGTGAGGTCAGTTGGGGGTGGGGTGAAATGAGATCCCTTCCTGTGATGTCATCAGAGGTCAAGGGTCGTGGTATGTCACTTCCTTTACCACTAGCATTTTGGTGAATGACATCCCTGAAATCGGGACTCCTTTGAACCCACAAAATGTATTGTAACTAGGAGTGCAGACTGGATTTGTCAAATTAAGAAAAACCTGAATGGGGATTGTATTCCTGTAACTTTAAAAAGCCTGCAATTTATGATGCGTTTGTTCAATTTGGCACTTCATTGTAGAGGAAACAGGCATGGGATTGTAACTTTGCAATATTTCTATACTACCCCAACCTTTGACTCCAAATCAGTGCGTGTATCTAGGAGGGGGCCATATTCAGGTAGAATAGTCAAACTCTAAATGTGGCTAATCTCTATGAACCTCTGTTTGATTGGGAAGCGGTGGATTGAGCGAGTTGCAAAACATCACAATACCGCCAGCCTACTTTCCAACTGCTTGAGTGGGGGCGGGGTTAGTTCTAGCAACCACATTAAGCCACGTCAGGCCATAACATATACCTAGATTGGAATATAAGAAATGTGGGCAAGGAAATGGAGGATCGGACTGCTCATGCCATGTTTCTGACAACGTTTACCATTGTAATGCTGCAAGCGACCTGGGCCCTGACACCTCTGTACATTGATAGTTATTATACAATTTTTCACCCACCAAAAAAGAATTGTAGGGGAAGGAATGCAGGCAGTCTTTGTAAGGTAGTGTGTCTGATGCTATTATTTACAATACATCTGATAGTGAATGTGCAGTTAAATAGCTAGTGAACCTGTGCTCCTACACGGGGAAGGTTATTCTATGTATTCATTGGGCCTCATTACGCATGTGGCGGAAAGGCAACAACGGCGCCAGTAGTGCTACCAGCGCCGTTGTTACCTCTACGCCACATTACGAGTCTGCTTGCGTGGTCTGACCAATGTGTGCAGACCGGCACCCGCCAGCAGAACTCGTGATTGCACCAGCACTGTTATTAACGGTGCCGGTGTAACCATGCTCCCCACCCCCAATCTGCACTATTGGGCAGAATGGGGATCGGGAGGTCGGGCATGCCGACGCCCGCGAATTGGCAATTACCGGCCCATTCATCTCGTAATGGGCCAGTAATGGCCCATTCGCGGGTGCCGGGGACGGTAGCAAGTTTGGGGTCAAAATTATAATGAGGCCCATTGTCATGATTCGCCATGTGCACTGAATGACAAATGTTGCAACCAATCAACAATGACCCTGTGGGGAGAAAGAGCAACTGTTCCACCCTCGATTACTGATGGTGGGGATCTGAGCATTACACTAGGACGGGGTCCACCTAGAGTTATTTGATCTTAGTGAAGATGCAACGTATGGCATCCAACCAGCTCAGCAGTAGATTGGCACACTGATTCAGCAGGCCTGATGCTTTGCAACCGTTTTTTTCATGTGGGTGTTTGAGTGGTAAACGAAAGATTTCTCTCTAGAACTCCAGACAGTTTAAAATATTGTGGGCCTGAGTGCAGCATGACATTAAGTAGAACATCATTCCGGAAAAGGGCCAACTGGCGAACATAAATCGTGAAAATATGGGCGGCCGAACTTAATGCTTGTTTGAGTAGAATGATGCACAGGTCTTGGTTACCAAGTTTGATTATTTAGTAAAGGCTTTTGGATTAACCCTGTCGGTGACACCTAAGAAATCGTATGCTAAGCAAAGGCGATCTTTCTAGACACTACATGTAACTTAGTGAAGCATGAACTTTTGGATGCACTACAGCATTACCAAGAAAACCTTTGCTGCTCAGAGAAAGCATTACAAACTATTCCTGCAGCAGCAGAAACAGGGAACTTAACCTTTTGCTTCCCGGGAAGAGCTCATCAATAGCTTTCATGTTGCAAGATTCCTGTAGGTCTTGAGCGCTGGTATCTTACTAGCCAGCTGCAAGGAGGGCACATGTTCCACCTGGGAAGTGGGTGTCCCAATTTTCGGCGTTATATCAGGATGTACATTGTAATTCTGAAAAAAAGGGATAGGAGGTGAGACAGCGGACCCCTCCCTTAAGTTCTGCTATTAGAACAGTTTTAGAGAGGATTCATTCTATAATTAAACCTGGGAATAAAAGCCCTGTTCCAGGCGTTTTCTCAAAAGATATTTTTCATTATACACTGGAGGTTTGGATTCCTTGCCTATGTAACAACTTTAATGATGTGCTTAAAATAGGCGGTTGCCCAATTTTTGGAAAAGGGCAGGTATTTTCCCTATATTTAAAATAGTTGAACCCTCCGGTTATAGCCCCATTTCTTTCTAGTTTTCACATCTTTAGAAAGGTCATTTTAGCAAGATTAGTGAATTGGGTTGAAACTAATGAGATTCTAATAATGTGCTTTTGAGCTCTCATCAAGTCCCGGGATCGGTGCATCAAGCGCTGAAGTTGTAGCTAAGGGCAGCATAAACGCCAATGTTCAACAAGAGCCTTTGTAGGTGGACTATATGGACTTAAAGAGGACCGTTGATGGTGTCAACAGGCACATGTTATTGGCTACACTTAAAACAATGTTTGTTCCAGAAAACCTGTTAGAAATTCGTATTACTTTAAATATCCAAAACTCTGTGGCAGTGAAATGTGGTCTTCAGTGCTCATCAACTACATTCTTACCTGTAGCGTGGGGCATCTGACAGGGAGGACATACTGGCAGGCCTGCTTTGCAGTGTGCTGATCTAACTCACTATGCGCTACTTTGTGTAAATGTAATCTTGATGTCCCGATGGTGGAAGTAATGCAAATTTCATATATATGGTTCATGCATGCAATTCAGGTCACATTGCACGAATGCCATGGTGATTACAGTTTCTTATTGACCTTTACAACAGTTGTATGTTCTGGTAATCCGGTATATATATGGGTGTCGCCTATTTTTTGTTATCGGGGGTTTGCATTCCACAGGGAAGAATACATGTGAACCCAAAAAAGCAATGGAAGCAATGGCCCCCCTCTCAAATCAGCTTCTCGAGGGTTGTAAACCAACCAATGCCTGAATACTTCAAAATGTGTGTAAACAGGTAATTCGAACTGACTCCATACCATTCAAATATAGAACATATTTTATTCAAAATGTAATCACAGAAAATATGTGTTTTAAAAACAGTGTCACAAACTGCTACATTTGATATTACACAGTAAAAAGTAAACACACTTTGTTTACAAGGTATTCTTCTAAAAGGTGTGGTTTGTACGTGATCATACAGTGTGTCAGCAAACTCAGTTGCCCTGTTTGAGGATTGTGGATCCCAACAATAAATAAACATATACTACTAGCTTTCTATTTTTTTTTCAATACAGTTCTGTTGTTATTCAGTCACAATCTTTGCATCTAAACAGATACTGGACTATGATCTCTGTCAGTGAGGCTAAGTTCTGGTAATCCTGCAAACCACCGATTTTAAGGTACTGAGCTATTGTTGGCATTATATGGGTTTCCAGCAAAAGCTTCTCGTGCCACTGTGATAAATCAAATTGCCTGTTACTTTTAATATTGGGGATTTACATTGCTCCTACTGCCAGACTCCTCTGGCTTCTAAGCACAGGACTGAGGATCAAATCAATCTTACAATGTGTCACTTTGTTCCTCAGGCCAGCCCGCGCACTGCCCCTGAGCTTTCCTCCTGGTTTGATTGTGGTTTCCACTGGTCTCTGCTTTGCATCATTTGAATGGCACACAGGTGATGCCGATTGCTTTGAAGAACAGGGCTACACTTGGATTTTCCCATCCCCTGGCACCAGTCCAATCTCTGTCAATTCATTGAACATGTTTGTTAATGATTCTGCCATCATCTCTCTCAGCTCCTTTAATACCCCGGGATGATCAGGTTAACAGCCATTTCTTTACCGCCCTGACGCAATTCATATATTTTGGACGGTGCCAGTCTGCACTGTTCCTTAGTGTAATAATGTAAACTATATCAATACTAAAGTAATACTGCATTTCAAAATATGTCAACATGTGAGCATATGTTGTTACAGCGCAAGGCAAGATGTTCCTGGCCACATGTCGCAGTGGCATTAGCTATGAACATACATGTGTTGTAAGAGGTCTAAAATACTACTGCAAGCACTGCATGAGAGGATGAGTGGCTCAACAGCTTGTTTTTCACATTAGCATTCACTTTATACGGAAAATCTTTAGATTCCAAATTACGAATTGAAAAACAACGGCATATCTTTATGCGCTATACAACTTTCCTAATTAATGTCCAGAGAGTTTTCTGAACGTACCTATTTAGAGTGCATGGAAATTCCATGGACCGGTGAGGTTGGCGCGGCAGCCGGCGCAGTCCTTCTTCTGCCGCTTGATGAGGGTGTGATCATGAGCATTCTCCTGGAAACATCTGCTCCTCTTTCCCGGGAACATGGCGGGAGTCTTATATTTAGTCTCATTTGTCACTGAGCCATCTGTTTGAAGATAGATTGATCACTGGTGACTGCATTGTTGATAATTAATGTTTAAGTTAATTATCATATGTATAAAATGTTTAAAAAGAGTAAGCTTTATGGTGATGGTTTAGTTTTTATGCGGCAAGCACATTCCCAAAGGACCGAGCTGCTATTGGAGTTAGGTGCACCTCACCGTAGTAGCAGAAAGGCATACATCATGCCTGCGCATCTTCAGATGGAACTTACATGTTAAATATTGTATTTGGGATGCCTTTTCATTCGGCCCATACACCCTTAGTGCAGGGTCCAACTCTATCACAAAGAGTCATCTACATACACAACGTTGACTCTTGATGGACGCATTTGACAAAGAGAGCGAATGACAGGTCCTTCACAAATTCAACATTCCCCAACAAACAGTGTCATAACATTATTTAGTGATCGGCGAGAGTCAAGCAGAATGCAACAAGCATTCTGATTGGCTCTTGCCGGGTCCTTACTGGCCGAGAATCTTTTGATTCTCGGCCAGGATTCCAGCCACCTTGTCCTCGGCGGGGGCGTTGCAGCCCCTTAGCGAATGAGGAGGATCAAATCGGGGCCATCCCCGCTGTGAGCCTCCCCACGGCTGAGAGGCTGCCTTCACCCCCGCCGGGGACTCGGGTAAGCTTTTTCTTTTTCTTTTTTTTTGTGTTCCCAGCGCGTCCGCTCCCGATGGCCGCCATGGAAAGGGAAAATGGACTCCGTTTTCCCTTTCCATGGCGGGCATTTTCTTGGTTGTTTCTTTTTTTTTTTTTTCTGTCCTGAAATGCTGCAGCGTTTCGGGACAGAAAAAAATGCTTTTAGTGCCCCGGTCACACACATAATGTGGGCCGGGGTACTAATAGGAATATGACCATCGCGGCAGGGGCATTACCGACTCAGGTAATGCCCCGGGACATTCGTTAACTATGGGCCCCCGGGCCATTACCTGAGTCGGTAATGACCACGCCGCTCGGGTCATATTGCTTAATTATTTTACTGATCTCACACTGGAACTTGAGCAGACTTTATGAGTGAGAAAGTTACTGAATCACATTAGTATTCTAGTAAGGCTGATATGGGAGGATATCAAATAGACGTTGATTGTAGAAATCACATATAGTGTCCAGTGAGTCAGTGCCAAATATATGCGGTTGCTGTTTTCATGGTGTTAGTAATGGTGTGGTTGTCAGTTCTATGGTTTAAGCTACTTCTCAATCGAGCAACATTGTGTAACCTTGTAGCTCGTGCAGGTTGCGGATCGAATACTGGCCAGAAATCTATCCCTTATCCGGGTGTGGGGATGATGAGACCAATAAAGTTAAACTGCCTTCTTTTGTAGGTACTGCATAAGGGAGTGGGTTTCCTTAATATCTAAAAACATACCCTAGTAATTTTGATGAAGTTTCAATTGCGATTGACTTAATATTCCCAGTATTTAAGTTTGTATTCAAATGGGTGCTACATTTCTAGGCGACAAGTGGAATTAGCAGACCTAAAGGTTGTATTTCTTGTGTCAATGTATGTATACAACACATTTAGGGAGGGCTTGCTTGGGAAACGTGCCTCATCACGTTGATTTTGTCTGTGTTGTTTTTATGTGCAAGGGCATAGTGATCTGAATGAAGTTGGGCAGTGCATCTGATACACAAAGCATTTTTCAAAGGGTGTTTCCCATTCAAGAACACTTTGTGAATCAGGCCTTTTGTATCATTTTGTGAGGATGAAATGCTGCAAAAGGCTCGGCACCAATAGCATGGGAGTTGGATGATGGGTGCATTCTTGACATGCCTTCCTTAGTCTATAAAACGACATTCTACCCCAAAACTCAAGTGTTTCCTGTAACAGAATTGGGCAAGATCTTGGTTGTTGGATCTACAGCAAAGGCATGAAAGGTCTGTGGCAGCTACTAAGTACTCTACTGGAGTTCTCTAGCTACTGAGGTCTGTCCTCCTTGACCTTTGTCTTTGTATCGACAAGTGCAGTGAATTACTTTTTTGAGTGATATGGATCCTTACTAGGAAACAGGGGTTGATGGCCATGTGTGCTCATTGTAAAATCTCTGTAAAATACATTGGAACCTCTTGTAATTTGGATGCCTACATTGTCATAATGAGAATTGTCAGCCCTGTATGTAATACCCCCATCATGTGGTTGACTTAATGTTAACCTAAGTGCACTGTGCTTCTGGAAATGTCCAGGATTGGAATGTTACATTTTTTGCCATTAAAACACACAGTCAATTCAATGTAATTTATATTTACATATATATTTCACAACCACATTGCCTCAACATCAGGTTACTCCACCACTGCCAGCATACTTTTTTTGTCCTACAAAAACTGGCTCAAAGTTGCTCAAAATGTGCAACTCCCACTTTTGTGGTATGTTGTTGTGTGTGTATTGTGCAATTGTAAAGGGGGAGATGTGTTGTGTATGGCTTGCCCATGGAAGAAGGAATTATGTGATGTCATGTGGAGTGTTGATGCCTGAATGTTGGAATGTATGGGTGAAGGTTCTAACTTGGTCAGTTGGTGAGCCCTCTGCCTGGGTGCTGGGCTGCCAGTGTTATTGACCTACTACTAACTTACATGTAACTAAAGTAACTGCTTGTAAATTATCTTGAAGAGATGGTAATAAACCATACAAGTCTACCTAAGAAGGTTGAAGGCTGCTTCTTTACATTGGAAACGAGTTGGTCTTTTATCAAGAAGAACCCAAGCTTGAAACTGAAGGAAAGCTAGTGAACCTGCTGTGGGGGGGGGTGCAGGAAGGAGGAAAAGGACAACACTGACCCCAAAACGAGTAAGACTCATCACCCAGGGCAGAAAAAGGGGGAGGAAGAAAGCCCCTTATTGGAAGGATGGGCTGTCCTTGTGATGGACCTAGAGCTGAGCGCAGGGGCTGAGAGAGGGAAGCGTCACATACGCTGGAGGAGGGATCATTGAAGCTGTGCCTAGAAGTCAAGAAGGGGAGATGCTGGTATTGCAGTAGCTGTGGTCTTAACATATAATATGCACTGAGCTGTGGAAAACGGAGTATGGTGTGGATAGGCCAAGCAGTGATATCGAGGTTCATGCTGAAAAAGTACTGGCAGACATGTAATTTTGAAAGGCGGGTTGCAGTGGTGAACTTGGAAGGTAAATGGTATCCTATACCTCCTTGTTCGTTGTGCCAGGCGTCTTGATCGTTGGTCTGGGAGAGCTCATATCAAAGCTGCTTGCTGTAAGGAAATGATGACGCAATACAGAATACGGAGGGAGTTGGCGATCCGGTGGAACCTGAGTGGCATTCTGAAGAATGGCAGTGTTTCGTCACTCGGTCAAAATACGCACCGGCAGTCCCAGTGCGTTCTCGTATGGTGAGAAGAAGCGGTTGGTTATCCTAAACAGGAATTAGCTGGCGAAGTGCGAGTAAAGCACCTGGCAGCGTCAGTAACATGATCCGGAAGTAGCAGATCCGATGCACCTCACAGTGAATCTGAACTGCTCGTAAGCGCCATGAACAGCGATTGGTTCGGTCAACTGAGGACGCATAACTATATTAGAGAGCGATTCCTGCCTGTGTTAAATCCTTGTGGGCAAGCAGCAGCTCAGAGTACAGTGCAGATGGGAGCCATTTAACGTGGTGGAGCGGGCATCCAGTATGCTAGGGGCATGGTAGATTCTGGACTGCAGATGGAGTTTGTTAAGCTGTTAATGGAGAACTGCTTATTTTGGGTCGTGAGCCCAGAGTGCGACGTAGGACAGATCCAGTGTTGCCCGTGGAGATATTACAAGTTGCGGGTTGGACAATGAAGTCTTCATTGTGTTAACTGAATATGAAACTTTCAATATTGGATCCTTTATTCCTTGTGGGCATGGGTACAAGTTTGTCTGGCATATGATAATAAGGATTAACAATTCTGAGAATTTGCAGGAATAGTGGATGTAAAATTTCTTGGAGGACTGGGGAAACTTTAAGTAAATGTCACATTATTAGTGCAGGTAATTGTAATAGGTCTTGCTGTATGGATTGAGCTGGATGGTTGTTTTAGGATGATGTGGGTCATGTGTGAATCCTAGATATAACTAATTTGAGGATTTGCAGTTTTTAAGTCGTGCCAAAGCGACACGGACTTTTAGTGGTAAACAAATGTCGGGTGTGGGGCAAAGTCTGAATTTGAAGTAATGTAGGATGTACATGAGGATGTAATCTTTTGAGGCTTTGCATGCAACATGGACATTTTGGCTCATAGACTACACGCTTGGATTGGGGCATATGACATTTATTGACTTGAAGTAGGTATGATTAATGGTAATGGTATAGTACATGTCATCATGAGCTGTATGGTATAGGGTCAGTGATCTTTCTTATGAAGTATGGATCCCTGTTGTAATGTGGGACATGGGTAAGACGGGGGGTAGCACCTTTAGATCTCTATTATAGTATCAGTATGGATGTATATGCCATAAGGATATCTGCTAGGTAGCACCACCAATGTGGAGGTAGCGTCTCCATTGTGCTTGGTTTCTCGTTTGAAGCGTGCGCCAAGTGTAACAGTTTGGTGAGCTGATTAGTATGTGGTTGCCAGGTCAGCATGCATGGCATCTGTGGGTGTATGCCATTGCTACGAGTATGGTTGCGCTGATGGTATGTTATGGCCAGGTCAGTATGTAAGGCATGTGTGGTGTGTGTCTTATTTAAGAGTAGGGTTGCGCTGATGGTATGTTGACAGGTCAGCATCTATGGCATGTGTTGATGTGTGCCATAATCAGTGGTTTGGTTCCACTGATGGTATGTTATTTACCATGTCGGTGTAGGTAGTGTTGTGGTAGCGGGGAGGTAGCGCCCCCTGTCAGAGTATGGGTGTGATGGTGCGTGAAGTCACGCAGGGTCAGACTAAGTATGTGTGTTCTGGGTGGTAGCGCCCCCTGTTGGAGTGTGGACATGACTGTGGCAGAAGTCATGCAGGGTCAAGCGTGTTTCTGGGTGGTAGCGCCCCCATTCAGAGTCGGGGCGAGACTGCGGTTGAAGTCTCGCATGGTAAAACAAGGTATATGAGCTGGATGGTAGAGCACCCGGTTATGGTGTGGGTGTGGCTGTAGTAGTAGTCATACAGGGTCAGACTTGTACTTTGTTTTTAGTAGTCAATCAAAAACAATGCATTGTGAGCAGCATTTGACATCGGAAAGCATGACGACATTTCCAAAGCCAGGAGATCGCTCACTGGCTTCCGGTTAAGGATATGATCAATTCAATATCTTGTCCATCACACACCGCTGCCTCTCCAACAATGCACCCTCCTACTTTGCAACAAAAATCTCAAGACACATTACAGCAAGTTCACAATGCATGGCCTACAAACACTGCCTTGGCACCCCCAGAGTCAACCACAAAAGGGTGGGGCAGATTCCTAGCCTGTGCCCCTGCACTCTTGAATGACCTCCCTGGCCACCTCTGTGACGAACCATCCTACGACAAATTAGAAAACAGCTCAAAACCCACTTCTTCAACAAAGAATTTCTTCCCCCACCCGTTGTATCCCACCCCGTTTTCTCTTCTATTCTCTACTGTCTGACTGTAACCAGTGGCCCAATGCCCTTGGGCTTGGTGCGCTTATATTTATTTATTTGGATTTGTAGAGCGCTTTGATTTTTATAAATGCCTAAATAAAAAAATAATGTATGTAGGCAAGAAAAGACGGCTCTGATATAGGATTCGTTTAGACTGATTAATGTCACCATGAAATATCTTCTAGGAATTCCTGTCACCCTGGATTGAGTGACCACACAATATTGCTGTATGGTACCAAAACTCGTTGATATCATATATGTGCAATTGATATCTATTCTCTGGTGTGTAGGTTTAACGTGTGCATAATAGTGAAAATGACCGTCCCCCAAAAAGGCATTTAAAACTCCCCAAGAAGAGTCAATGATTGACACACCCCAGATGGGAATGAGACCAAGACCAAGTGCGGGTGAAGTCAAAAGGTCAAGTTTATCCAAACCAATATAGGGCAAGCAGAGAACTCTTCAAACCCTGAGAGCACTCTGCCAAACATCAGCAAACATTCACATTTTGTTACAAAACCACGTCACCTATGATGTGGGAGGCTAAGGGATACATGAATCGAGGAGATTCGGCACCGGAGAAGGGTACCTATAGATGTATAGGTGCAAAGCTTCGGGATTGGTGAGGCTCCTTGGCGGGTCATGATGATGCAAGCAGGTCAGCTGGACTCAGCAGGGTCAAGCTCCGGTCAGATGATGTTATGCTCACCTGGTCTCTGTGGGGGCGTTGGGGAATGGTTGGAACCCTCCCTCGACTGGACTCCCCTGGATCACCTCCCTCTCCCAGTTGCTGCAGAGCCTGCTGTTCTGAATGCTGGTGTTGCCCCTGAGAGAAGATGAGAGGCAATGAGAATGGCATGGTGGTGTCTTGACTTCCCTCAACCCTCTCGTGCCAAAATGAAGTGTGCAAGCGTTTTCCCATGCAAGCTCACCTGTTGTGTTGCAATGTTGAGCTATCTGTCCTGCTTCTTATGCAGGGGCGCGTAGAGTGGACCTAGTTGCTTCACTGGTCTGTGGAAGGTAAGTCTTTTGGTTATGAATATAGTTTGTTTGTAATGTCTTTGGTCTTAATAGTAATTCTTGCAATGTCTTATCTCTTCCCAATAGGTGTGAAGATGCAGATCGGACTCGTGGAGCGAATCCGTGGATTCCCCTGAGGATGATGGAGCTCCCAATTTAGCTGGTAAATTGGCCTTTATAATGGAACTCTAGTTTCAGATATGGCGCGGCCAAGCGTTCATTATATATATGATTTCTAACCTGCTGTGTTCTATTTCCCTTGCAGGAGAAGGCCGGCGGCATAGAGTGAATTCTGGATGCTCGGCGCTGCTCCGCGGTTGCAGGATGAAGGTACCGCGATGGAGAAGAAAAGAAGTGGAGCACCGAGTAGGTGGATGCCCGGATCAGTTGAGAAGAAGGCTCCGACTCCGATAGTGATGGGATGCAGGCAAGAGGCGCGCACAGCGATGGAGCGTCTGGAAGTAGGTAAGGTGCGCCTTCAGTGGTGGAGTAGCTAGATTCAGGTAAGAGGCGCCTTCAGCATGTGGATGGGTTGGCATTATATAGGCTGGCCCTGGCTCCTCCCTTTAGCCCCGCCTAGTGGCTCCACCTTTCCCCTCCCAGGGACTCCTGCACATGCCCTCCAAAGATGTTCTATGGCCACGCCACGCCCTGATGCACCTGCCTTTGGCACAGAGTGAGCAAGGCAAACTTTTTCATGAGCCTGGCGCCAGAGGCGCCTGTATAGGGTCCATTTGTACCCTGTGGGTGAGGAAGGACTGGACCCTTGTCCAGTGACCATGACAGATGATGGATGATTGATATCTTTGTGACTATTCTAACATTTGCCCTTGCGGCCACACATACTTATTTAGTGTCAATAGTAATTCATGATACCCTGTAAAAGCAACTCGTTAGTCTAACATGACAAGAAAAATAACAAAACTCTAAGTGCGAGTATTTCATCATCACAAGATTTACTATACACTAGGTGGGCTGCCGCATGGGTTCAGGTGGCTTATTAGGGGGCCCATTCCAGGGATACACGGATAGCAGATGGACATCTTTATAGTATGTTAATATAAGAGTAAATATATGGCCACTATGATCAGTCAGGGTTGGGGTGAATTGGACTGCTTTCCAGTCAGAGGGCACATGATATACATCAGAGAGGTGGTGGGATGAGAGGGGTCTAGGGCCCATGAGGATGAATACCTAGTGCTGGCTCAGGGGGGGAAGTGAGGGGTTACAATCATAGCATCACGTCGCTGGCAGGACCGAGGCTTCACATCTCAGCCTGGCTAGAGGGGGGAGAAAGGTGGGGGCTGGTATCCGGCGCCGCTGGAGAGGGGAGAAGAGGTCCTGTATTTTACAGGTCGTATCTTGTCTAGTTGTGCAGGGAACACACACGTGGTGCATACAAATGAGGTAGAAACAGTGTGTATATTGGTACATTAAAAATGTGCGCAAAGTTTTGCTTACAATATGAGGTGCATGGATCAATGCTCAAGGGTTGTACAAACACTACAGGGAATATTCTATATACATGTATCACATCTCATAATAGACCATAACTATCGTAAAAGGAATTGGATATCATACATAGTTAGAGAATCATTACTTATATTGATGTCATACATTGCATCGTATAGTCAGTACCAACCAATAGTACTTGTCAGTGTTAAGGGTCTTAAACATACAGCTCAGGGCTCTGTGTGCTATCTGGGATGGGTGAGGGTCACATTATCTCAATATATACAATCAATCTAATGGCATTCAGCAACAGAAGTGAATTTATCGTCCCTTCAGAGGGATTTAGCTGCATGGGTGAAACAGGGAGGAACACGGGCTTGGAATACGTGTCTGGCACTTCAACCGGGGAACAGGGTTGGGGGTTATCCACAGCATGTATAATAAAAGTGTGGTCTGAGCGGGGACAGGACAAGTTTTATGGAGATAGCTTTGCGTTTCTCAAACCCCAGCTTTGGCTCGGTCATCTGTAGGTCATTGATGAACGGTGAAAGGTGAAATATACAGTGTTTGTCATGTAACTTCAGGAGTGTGCAAGGACTGAGAAGCGCTGTTTTTTATGGAGAAACAAACGTTGGCATTGTTATTTTACACCACGGCACTGAGAGCTGAGAGAGGTTCTTGCTGGCTGTAGCTAGCTTCCTGGAGGAGGCTGAGCTAGCCTGAAGTCATGTGAGGAGTCACGTGATCTACTTCCCCTACAAAATGCTGAAACAACCGCCCGAGTGGCGAGCGTGCAAGGACTGAGAAGCACTGTTTTTAAGGAGAAACGAACGTTGGCATTGTTGTTTTACACCACGGGACTGCGAGCTGAGAGGGGCTCTTGCCGGCTGTATCTAGCTTCCTGGAGGAGGCGGAGCTAGCCTGAAGTCACGTGAGGAGTCACGTGATCTACTTCCCCTACAAAACGCTGAAACAACTGCCCGAGTGGCGAGTGTGCAAGGACTGAGAAGCGCTGATTTTTAAGGACAAATTAATGTTGGCATTGTTGTTTACACCATGGCACTGCGAGCTGAGATGGGCTCTTGCCGGCTGTAGCTAGCTTCCTGGAGGAGGCGGAGCTAGCCTGAAGTCACGTGAGGGGTCACGTGATCTACTTCCCCAACAAAACGCTGAAACAACCACCCTTGCGCCGTTAAACCCGGCGGGGTAAAGGGCGTTGGCTGTTGTGCGGCTGTTTGGCGCTGAAAGGCGCAACAAAAAGGTAACTGATTATTGATCGGTATTCAATACTTGCCCTAACCTATGGTTATTTGGGAGGCACAACTCTTAGTGCACCCAGGGCATCTTGACCTGTTTGGAAGAAAAGTGCCTCTATAACATCATCTGGATTGGGGGTTAGGCATATAAAAGGACTATACCAAGAACTAGAAAAGAAAAGTGATATAGCTCAATAAGTGGAAAAAGGAGGGACATCCTTAAAAAAGCACTACATTGGAAAGTAAGATTCCAAAGAATCAGAGTAAAGTCGGCACAGATAGAGTGCCAGCGGGAGACTGCAGGAGACAACTCCTTTGATCCCATCCGCATATCTGTATGCAAGCACTGATATAGATTTAGAAAATTATCAGCAACTACTGTTAGTGCTCAGTACGAGCGGGAGACTGCGGGAGATAGTTCCTTTGATCCCGTTCGAACTACAGACCACAGTACATTGGAAAATTAAAGATGAAACTTTTACACCATGAAATTACGTAGCACTAAGGACATGGAAAGAGAAGGGGACGGGTCATATCTGGGAGGCAGTCAGGAAATAGATATTCTTACCAACTCTCAAGAACATCAAAATATATACCCCCACACTCTGCAACAAATTCAAGCACAAGTGCATGCAGAGGAACCACCCGTCCACTTGTTAGATAGCCACAAAGAAAATAATCTATACACTGCAATTACTAATAATTGGAAACGAGGTTTAGAATACACAATAACAACAAAAAGAATTCAACAGAAAATAGAAAATCACTTTGGAAAAAAACGTCATAAAAGTCAGAGTGATGCGAATGGAGAATCGTTGATTTTATGGGAAGAACTGAGACAACCTCAAACTCCATCTTCTAACACGGAAATACATTCCTCACCAACAAACATGGGGAGTAGAACCGGGTCATTAAGAGAGAAGAGAAATGTGGAAATACCGACTCATCAAGACCCTCAGCAGTCTAAAAATGTAAGATGTGATTTGGAAGAAAGAAGTGACATTGGCCAGCAGTATGAACATAAGACAAGTTCAGAAACAAATACAGATACACTGAAAGCTCTAAATGTTGTACTAAGCTCACTGGTATCAGTTTTTGAAATGTTAAAACTAGAGGTACAAGTACAAAGTGGGTCACTTTTGGAGATATCAAAAGAAACAGCACTGTGTGATGCATATTTAGTGGGTTAAGAAACCGCTATTAACACTAATATGACTCTGCCGCTCAGGGATTTAAATTTGGAAATGGTGAAAGAAGGTTTTGACATTACGTCAATACAACAAACTCTGAAGGAAGAAAATCAAATGGAGAAACAAAATAACGAGCGTCTGGGGGAGGTTCTTTCTCTGTTGAAAGGAAATGGAAAAATAAACCAAGAACAAGGTATCACAGAAATCATTTGTGAATACTCTTTAGATGACACACCATTATCTGATTCAATGCTGGAAGAATTTCAAAGATTGGCCAACATGGTTGAAGGAAAAATGGAGAAGTACAGCAAAAAATGCAGTCAAATAATGAAAATGAGAAACAAACAGAGTCATCCTGTGGATGGCAACAAGCCTGCAATCAGACATCAAGAGGCAGAAGAAAAGCAAGGAAACGAATTATACGAAGAGAGAGATCAGCGACAGTAGATCTTAGAAAAAGGAAAAACCAAAAGAAAAAATTGAAAGAAAATAAGAACAATGGAAAACAAACAGAAAAAATATCCCCACAGATAATTTCTAAAAACCCAAACAGCTACGAGAAACAAGAAACATTAACAAATAATGAGATTGGTGGACAAACGCTGTTGGGGAAAAATAGAATGATACAAGAGAAGAAAAATCAGAAACAAACCAAAAAGACCCTTTAAAGTATAGAAATAGGGAAATGTAAAACATTGGAAGGCACTGCAGTAATCAAAAAGGCAAGCATTGGTCTGCAAACAGAAAATAGGATAGAGGAAAGCAGAAATCTAAGGATAAAGGCAAAGGAGAGTATGTCGAGGAACAAAACAGAAAAAGGAAAGCTACAAGCAATGAAAGAACCAAATGAAGTGCCTCAACAAACTGTTGCAATAAAATGGGCTCCAATCTTTTTGAAAAAAGATCTCCAACATGGCAGAAAGAGCATTTCTCCAGAGAGTACTGAAATGGCACATAGCGGCTGTATGTTAAAAATTGCTCCAATTTTCGAGATGAGAAAACAGAAGACTACTAAAGAATCAAGTGCCCCAATATTGGATGTTGTAACTCCCACCAATGTAAATGAAAGCGTATTGGACACTATACAAGAAAATTATATTTATAATGCGGAGGGAAAATCAATCAGTCTTGACAACCCAGGAGAATATGTGGAGGGCAATGCCACCTCACAGTCTCTATCAAAAGCCAGCGAAAGATCGGATCATCGTAATCTGAGAATCCACACCACTCCAAGAGTATGGTGAGACTGCGCTCTAATATAGGGCACCATAAATCACTGAACAGGGCTGTAATTTTGGGTCTGATGAAGAAAGTGGAAAATGTTCATTGTTTATCAACAGAAGATATAGAAAGCATCAAATTCCCACTGTCACAAGACCACTGTCTGGTGGAATTGGTATTCACTTCAGAGAGCGCGAAAAAAATTATGCTACAAGAATCAGAGGAGTTGGAGTCATATGGATTGTAACTCTCATGTAATGACTCAGAAATAAAAACCACTAGTAAAAAAAACAAGAATGCTTCACTACCAATAAAAAAGGGAAGAGTCATTCCCAATGAACAGAACTGGATAAAAGAGGGTGCAAAAGAGATGGAATCAAGGACAAAGGAAGGAACCCTTTCACTCCTGCCAGAAATTCTAACGCAAGTATTACAGAACCTAGGACTGGGAACACAGCATCTTTAGAAAAGATGACCTACATGTGTTCAGTTGGAACTCGCGGGGCTCCAGTGCTATAAGAGCAAAAGAAATGAGGGCACATCTATTTAATATGGGTGATGTTGTTTTACTACAAGAAACCTGGCTGGTAAATCCATTGAATATTGAAGGATATACAATCCTTTGCTTACCGGCTGCACAAAAATCATTGGGATGACCATCAGGGGGTTTGGTGACAGCATTGAAAAATCATATCTTTACCAATATAGTAGAAATAGGGAAAAACTCATTAGGTTTCCATGCATGTAGAGCAAATGTAAACTTACAAGGGAAACCCTCAATTTTGGTTCTGATAAATATTTACTGGAACCCCACCAGATCGAAACTGGACATTTTTTGGGAAAATCTAGGTCTACTATTGGAAGCAGTCAAGGTGGATTCAGCTACCAGTAATATCATCTTAGCAGGAGATTTTAATGCCAACTGTTTGGTTGTTCAAAAATATGAGGCAAAAAAATCGAATGCTAAAAAAACAAGCAGGGGTAAAATGTGGCAAGATTTTATGAAGTGTTGGGATCTTAGAATGATAAATTGCTCGCAAGAGAGAAACCAAGGTGTATATAAAACATGGCATAGAGGGAAGTCATCTTCTGCAATAGATTACATCTTTGTCTCTAAAAATCTGCATTCCGCACCCTTCACCCTCAATTTAAAACAAGACGGGCCAGTGACCATTCTAGACTGGAATTAACATTCCAAAATATCTTAAGAGTAAGCACAGAAATAGAAATTCAGGATCTAGAAAGTAAAAAATTGGAAAATTAGACTAAGAAAATATAAAAACAGGGGTCTCAAACTTAATAGGCAGCTAAAAGAGGTCCCCGAGTTATTCTGGAAACTGGAAAGTAATCCAACAAGATTTACTAAATTTATTTGGGAAACACTGGCACCTGAAGAACTAACAGGGAGAGTAAACCAAAAGCACCTCCACACCTTTGATGAAAAAACACAAAGGAGAAAAAGAGAACATAGAAAAGCATTGTGAGAAATCAGAAAAAAGGGGTATACGGAAGATCAACTAAAAATAGAACTAAAAAAGGAAAGAATTAATTACAAATCATGGTCAATCTCGCAAAAGCAAATACGTATGCAAATAGATGGGGAATATGTCCTCAAAATATTAAGAGAAAATAATAGCAAAAACATTTGGGAAACATTAAGCCAATTTGAAGGGGGAGTAGGTGACTCGCTCTGTAATGTGGTCTCTGAGAAAGATTGGGTTGATCATTTTACAGAGACCTATAAAAGTCAAAGCAACTGTCTCTTTATGACTAACCCAGATATGCCTTGGAAACTTCACATCAAAGAAGAAGAAATTTATGAAATCATAATTAATTCCTCAACCTCCAAGGCCTCAGGATTAAATGGTCTGACTTATCAGACATTGAAGAGAGAATCAAAACTTTGGTCGGAATTACTATCTTGTCTCTACAGGGGAATCATCCAAAAACGGGTATTTCCGATCTCTTGGAAAACGGCATTGGTAATACCAATTTTTAAAAAAGGTGATTGTCGAGTGGCTACAAACTATAGGCCCATTTCATTGCTAGATATTGAAAGCAAAATATTCATGAGACTCTTATTAAATCATATTCTGCCATGGGTAGAAGAGCATGAAATCCTATCACAGTATCAGACTGGATTTCAGAAGGGTCATTCGACATCAGTAAATGGATTAATTTTGAACATCTTGTGTGAACAAACAGGAAAAAAAACTCTCTTCCGTTGTATGGAGCATGGGTAGATTTCTCCAGCGCGTTCGATCAGGTAGAACGAGTACTACTTTGGCAAGAACTGCGGAAGTGGGGAATGCCAGAATCATTATTATCAATTTTGGTAGAGCTGCATAAAGCTACAAATCTAAGAGTTCGATTAGATGAAATGGGTCATTTGTCCAAATTTGTAGAGGTGAACAGAGGGGTTAGACAAGGGTGTCTAGAAGCACCTCTTTTCTTTAACCTGTTTTTGGCAGACATGGGATTGTTTCTAGAGTCATCTGCATTGGCTAGCCCGACCTTAAATGGGAGAAAGATATGTTGGATGGCCTACGCAGATGACATAGTACTCCTTGATAGAACAGCAATTGGACTACAACGTCTGCTAACAAGACTCAATGAGTATGTGGAAATAAACAGACTAACAATTAATTGTAGTAAGTCAAATATCTTAATCGTTAAACACCCAATGACAAAAAATAAATATAAGAGCTGGAAATTGGGAGGCCAATGCATCAGAGTTGTAGAAGCGATAAAATATTTGGGCTACAATATATATGCCTATCCAACCCAATATAAAATACATTCTGATGTCATGGATAAGACAATCCAAGCCGGCTCTCAAATGGTTAAATTGAACCACAAATTTTGTAAATTTTCAATCCACCCATTGGTAAAATACTACTTAGCAAAAATAATACCAGTGTTACTCTATGGACTGGAAGCTAAACCAGGTCTTTGGGCAACTAACTGGGAACTATTTGAAGGTCGTCTTTTGAAAAAATTCTTCTTGGGTCTTCCAAACTGTATCTCTATTAAATACTTGAGGTTTGAGTTGGGCTTAAAGTCATTGAAGATCATGGCAGATTGGAAATTGATTTCCCTGTTTCGAGATATAGTGATGGGAAAAAAAAACACCTTGTATGGAGACCTGGGGGCTCATAAATTACAGGGAAATCGCCACTTTTGAACTTTCTTGGGGACAAAGTAATGAAAATATTGACTAAAATAGATCTGGATATAGAAATCTTGATTCAAAACCCTCTTTACATTAAAAAGAAGATAGAACAGTTGGACTGGATTGAAACAATAGAAACAGTCAGACTGGACTCCATTCAAAGCGCTTTTCTGAGGGGAGAGAAGAAACTCGGTTGTTTATCGGGTTATCTAATGAAATTCCCGGACAGAAAATTGCGTTCAAATATTTTAAGAATGAGAATAAATCTAATTCATTGTGGAGCAATTTTAGAGAGACGAAAACAAGGTATAAAAGCGAAAAAAACTGTGTTCTGTCTGCGAAAACCCTGCCAAACAAACGCTAACACATCTGCTTATGGACTGTGAAGGTACATGGATCCATTGCCTACATTTATTCAGAAATTGTGTGCGCAGAGAAGAAGATATTATATCTGATTTTTTGTGGGAAAGACTAATCTCTGGCACAAATGCTGCACTACTATCGGCAGCCATACAAGTGCTATTAAATTGTGAAATAGATATCTAAAATGGTCATTTTGTGAAACCAGATTGATGAAATCCAGATTTCGAGGTTATAAATGTAAGAGGCAGGGTTTGGTGAAGAAAAAGAATATGTTGTTTTATGAAAGAAATGTGTATATTTTACAGATTATATTTTGGAAGCTGTTATTGACTTGGTTTATATAAATTTTGTAAAAGCTTGTACAGCCAAAACAAATAATATATATTTTTTTTAAAGTAACTTGTTCGCACCTGGTCTCCCTGAGAACAGGCCTGAAGCAAGGCCGCCGAGCGGAGGAGGGCGAGGGAAGTGACTTGCTCGCTGTGCGCGATCAGGAGGGAAGAGCTGCAGCCTTGCAGACAGCTTGTGTTAGTGAGGCCTGAGCCGTTATGTTCAAAAATGCAGTCTGAGGGTTTCATAAAATGGAGTCTGTACCATACTACTGGATGAACCTTGCAGCCACATGTGTCGACCCGCAGCCATCCCGCATCCCTGTCCACAGGCGCAAGGATTGTTGTTGGGCGAGTCAAAGGCTGTACGTTGGTGGGAATGGAGGAGAGGGGGCCTTGAAGACCTTTCCTTCCATACAATAGCATAACTATGAAGATATGCAGGCTGACACTGACACTCAGGCAGCAACAGTTTTCAGTAGTTATGCAATATTTTGTTTAATTTATCCACATTTTCAGTACCTTAAATGCATTTCTGAAATTAAAGAGCTTCTGGGGCAGCAGATTTCTCTCTGATGGATGAGAGTTATGGATGAGAGGTAAAACATATTTGTTTTAATCTCCCCTCTAAAACAGAGTTTAATATTTAAGTATAGGAAAGCCATGTTGTAATTGTTTAATTGAACAGTGTCACTTCTTATGTGTTTCAGCCAGAACCCAGAAAACGAGTGTTACTGGATCTCAAACAGAATATGTTTTAATTGAAGCTCAGATGTACAATGAATCACTAGGGGTCTAAAAGTAGCAAATGAAGTGGTTATGCAAGCTATTCAGTGAGAATCACACCTACTTTGGAGAGAACCCTAACATGCTGCCTTTCACTTAAGTTCTTCCCAAGTATCTGCCCCACCTCTCCTCTGGAAGCCCATGGCATTAGAGCATGGACTACTACTACTATTACACATGTATGGATGGAAGATGGGGTCAGTCATCAGCGTCTGCCCCCTCTGCTTTCAAACCCTTGTTTTGGATAAAGTGCACCCTTAAGTGTAATTTTATCTAAATTTTGACTTTTTATATGTCACTATACATCTTCAGCTTTAATCTTCTCCATGAGAAGGAAACTGCCTGGGACGCAAAAAGAAAGGTGCAGGGGAGGTGCTATATCTTTTTCTTCACAAAAGTAGCAGGTTCCCCTCTCCAGAAAGAACATGACATGATAACCTGTTCTGTGGTTATCTGCCATTTTGAGAGTTTGCAGCCATCGCTTTTTGCTCACTGTACCTTTCACAGATGGGAAATATCAATTTGCATATTAGTCTTTGTCCCGCCCACATGGGCAGTCCAGCACCAAAATGCTATTGCAATTCGCTTCTGAACAATAGTACCAACAGCAACACCATACACATGTTTCAGCCTCGTTGGTCCTCATCAGTGAGGTGGAGCTGTGCCTCTCTTGAGCACAGTGAGCAGGGAGTACACGTCTGGGTTCTCCCAGGTAACTCAGGGTGACCAACCCCAAGTTCCTTTCAAAAATACAAAAAAAGGTAGCAGGCACCCCTCTCCAGAAAGAACATGGCATGATAACATGTTCAGTGGTTTTTACCCGCTTTGACAGTCTGGAGCCATCGCTTTTTGCTCACTGTACCTTTTACAAAGGAGGAATAACCATTTGCATATCAGTCTTTTTCCCGCCCACAAGGGCAGTCCAGCAGCGAAATGCCAGGCAAGCCTCCTTTGAACAAGAGTACCAAGAGCAACCCCATACACGTGTTTCAGCCTTGTTGGGCCTCATCAGTGAGGTTGAGCTGTGCCTCTCTGAGCACAGTAAGCAGGGAGTCCACGTCTGGGTACCCCCAGGTAACTCAGGTTGACCCACCCCAAGTTCCTTGCAAAAGAAATTCAAAAGGTAGTTTGGCTTTTCTCAGCCCGCCTTGAAATTTCATTTGCTAAACCCAGCCTTTGAAATGGCTCTCTCTTAGCCCACCTTGACCTGTTGGTGTTCCCTCTCCATACATTCTTTGTATGGGCAATGCTCCTTAGGAGATTCAGGGAACGTGTTGCTGCCAACTTTCCTCCTTCTTTTCCCTTCTGGCTTTGTGGCCCGAGCAGAACTCACATTCTCATTCCTCAGGCTCACTTCAAGCCCAGAATGCTGGCATCTTGGTAAACTGTGTTATGCTTCCTTGAGGGGCCTGTTCTGTGTTGTTTGTTGGAGATGCCCGCTTCTGGCTTCATCTCCAACAGGACTCTGAGGGCTCCATGTCGGACCTTCTCACCCTGTCTGCCAAATGCTCATACGTGTCCAGCCACAACTCACAGGAGGAGGTTCTTCCCACTCTCTCGCTCCATTGGCTGATCTTTCTCCCTCCAGCTGTGATTGGTGCTTAATCCCTATCTCTTAAAGTCTGTGGGCCAGGCGAGTGCTTCTTCTGTACAGGTGAATGCTATGCACGTTGAGATCCAGAAGCCAGATCAACCATTCTCGCAGCAAGCTTCATGTTATCACACAAAGTAAGTCCACTATAACCCACAAAACTATTGGCATCCTGTGACTAGGAAGGGTTGCTGATAACCCTTCTAGGGGATATCCTGTCTTCAAACGTTGGTCACTCCCAGTGGGATGCTGCTTGCCCTGTCCCCTAAGGGATGTTGAGCTTAACAGGCTCAAAGATGGTGGCACCGCTAGGAGAGAGGGGACACATCCCTGGAGTTGACATATACACACACCGTTGGCTTTCATCCCTCCTATAGCTGGCTAAGGGGATACCAGATAAGAAGGTTCCAATTCTCATCTTCTTTACCCTTCCTGTGTTCAATTGAGAATCAGAAAGGTAGCAGGTCCAGAAAGCAGTGCATCGCACTAGCACTGGTGTCCTTTCTTAAATACATCCATGTCAAGGATGAGTAGTCGGTAATAAGTCTGCACTTTCTCCCTGTTAGAGCAAATAAAAAATTCCAGTCTCATAACTTTGTTCCCGGGAGAACAATTCTGTGCTGGTATATAGGACCAGATGATCTTAGCCTTCATGCAGCCTGGATAGGACAGCTCCTATTCCCACTTTAAATGCCCCTGTTTGGAGAATTCATTCTTTGTTGACATCTGGCATCTTAAGAATGTGCTCTGCACATCGGGCCTTCGTCAGTGCATCTAGGCTACCCTGATCTTTTTGAAAAGTTTTTGATGAACCTCTGGTAATATCCCGCTATTTCTAGGAGGAAAGATCTAAGTTTCATTTTGGTTTTTGATGGTGGAATTAAGGATACAACCTTAACCTTCTCTGTTTGTCAATGAATTACCCCATTACCAATTAAATAGCCCAGGTACTTTATGGCACTTTGGGCCAGGTGACACATTTTAGGATTGGCTCTGAGCCCTGCTTTGCTCAAAGACTGCATAGAGATGATACAGGTTTACCTCACAAGTTGCAATATAGATGACAATAACATCCAAATAGGCCCTAGAGAATAATTAATAGGGTTGTAGGAACATATCCACCTTTGGAAGGGGGCAGGGGTTCTAGGCTGAAAGGAAGCAGCCTGAATTGATATAGCCGCAAAGCTGTGCTAAAGATGTTTTCCTCCTTATCAGAGGGGTTGAGTGGGACCAGGCAATAGTGTTTTGTTAAGTCCAAGGTAGTAATGAACTTGGCCTTCCCCAAACATTTGATTAGCTTGTCTATTCTGGGCGTTGAATAATTATCCAAGACTGAGATGGATTTCAGCATTCAAATGCTGGTTCAGAATCTCCAAGAATTGTTGTGTTTTGTGACCAGAAGGATAAGGGAGGACCATGGACTCTCGGATGGTTGAATAGCTCCTAGTTCCAACATTTTCTCAATCTCCTATGGTATAACTTTCATGAGGGCTTTGTGGATTTGGTGGAGCTATAAATCAATAAATTGACCAGGAGGTGTTCTGTTGGAATGAACGAAGTTCCTCTCTGCTTTCTCCTAGAAGACTTTAGGAAATTGATGACCGACAGTGCTGCATGTGTTATGCTAAATTGCTCAATGGGATCTACTTGCTGTGGCTTTAACAAGTTTATGTGACAGTGCTGGACCTTTAGCCTTCTGTTGGTTTGGGGAACCTGCTAGTTCAAGTGTCCTTTATTTGAGGATTTTATACTCTTCATACCACTTGGAAATCATCTTGTTATACACAGTGGGTAACAGGATGAGTACTAGGTCGCTCACTGCAAAATATCTAGCTAATGGCCCTCTGATCAGAATGTCCCCTTTTTGTTCTTGGGCTTTTGAGAATTAGCTGTTCGCAATCTGTTTTACAGCTTTCATGTGTGATCTTTACTTAGCTGCACCCTGATATATGGGTAGGGTCTTCTCCTCCCTCTATTCCCATGTTTCTTTTAACACGTCCTCAACATCTCTTGGCTCTCTGCTGTATCACAATTCAAAGGGGCAGTACCCAATGAGGACTGAGGGGTTTTTATTCCGCGAAGTGAGCCCAGTGTGCTCCCAATTCTTTTCATCCTTTTCTACAAGTTGTTTTAATATGAGCTTGAGTGTTGGGATAGAGCACTCCACAAGCCCATCTGACTGTGGACCATCTGTCTGAGGGTGGTAAACGGAAGTTCATAGGATTTATTTTCCTGTTCAGGATTTCATTCATATACTGCATAAGGTGAAGGAAGGATAGCTCAGGGGCAATGCGTTTGTCATGAAAGCAAGACAATGCGGCACAACACAGGTTTGAATCCCAATCCAGTGCTTAGAAACAACTTGCTGGTATTAAGCGCGCTATAAATGAACAATAAAATAAATTTGGGACATGAAGGTCGTACTCTAGCCAGTTAATATTTTTTGGGGACATCCTCCCGGAGTAGGAAGGGGATGAGGTGTGTTAAAATGTGCTGGATAGTATTATTCCTAAAGGGGAAGGCATATGGGTACTCGGTGGCGTAATCTACAATTACAAGGATATATTTATTACACAAACTAGAAGGTACTAGGGTCCAACAATGTCTCTAGATATCCTTAAGAATGGAACCTCAATGATGGGAGCAGGATTTAAGGGGTGTGAGGAACTAGTGTCATGTTGACACACATAGTGACTTAGATAGCCTTTGTTGCAGCTGTCATTCTGAAGCTGCTTAAAAATAAAATCACCATGCAATGAGGCTAGCCAAATACCACTTTGCAAAGAATATAGTTGAAAATAAAAATGGAGAACAGCTTTACGACTACTGAAATTAAACACAAGTTTTCTGACAAGTACAACATAATAAGAGATCAGTAATATTTTTTTTTCTTTCTGAGAAATATTTAGAGGAATTAGAAAATATGTCCATATTTCAAACTACTGCAGTACGGCTAATGAGTAGCAACTTCCTCAGCCTGACATACATGTAAAAGCACATACATACCAGATAAGGTGTGTGTGTGTGCGGCCAAAATCATTGTACAAAAAAAAGTACATATTAAGAAGGCATCTCTCTTGAAATTTACAACATTGACAACTCTGACTTGTTTAAGTGTATCTTGCATCACACAGCAGACGATAAATATGATCTAACTAGCGTATTATGTTGCACCTGTTTCTGTTTTAAGCTCGGTTACAACCACATGGCCCAATGAGGTGTACATAACACCCAATAATAATATCTGCTCCCAAATACTCTCCAGCCATTGAATATATTTGAAGGAATGGGAAATGGTGAGAAACGTGAAGATATCGGCTTTAAAGCTCTGTTTTCTAAGATTGTATTCTGAAGATCGAACGTTTCCAAAAAACATGGATTTTTGTGTGAGAGTTTACTAGCAACTTCATGGTATGTTGTTGCCCATACACCAAAAACTGGCACTCGCTTTGCAAGCATTTCAACAAGTGAACGATCCAAAAAGATCAAGGACAAATAATGTTGGTTTCAATTATTACCAACATTTTGGCAAATAAGAATGACTGAAAATATTAGTGGTTGTGGCATCACATGATGTGAGGAGTATGCCAGAAAGCCTTGGACCTTCCACTGTCATTCTTAGTTGGGTAGAGTGCTCATGGTAACATTTTCATGACTTCTTACAGTCTAGTCTAGAAAACTAGATCAAAGAAGGACTATAACTAATTATTCCTTCATCACTGCTTCTTTTCTTTGTTTTTTGCTGAAACAACGTTTGCCAATCAATTGGAGACGGTGAACATTTATTTTGATGCAAAGAATACCAATGCAGAGGGGAAGGGGGCGCTCGAGAGCCCTGCCAAAATGGCCACTCCTGTCTGAGCCCCACGACACCCAGGCACAATTTTATTCACCGGCAGCTGATAATCACCGGTGGCTCAGGCAACACTACTGCCGGCTAGAGAGGGCTGCCAGCAGCATCTCAGTACGGCGTTATTTGGATGGCCTGACTTGTGGGGCAGAAGAGTGGGGCCTGGAAGAAGGACTCTGGGGTGGCATTGGTTGTGGATCAGCGCCAGTGAGATGGGAAACAGTGGCTGACAGCAGGCGCACACAGCACAGAAGAGAGGCCTCAGCGTTCTGATGCAGACTGGCCCAATAAGCCAACACCTACGGATGGCAGACAAATGTTGTGCATCTGATCTTCCACAGCACTCCAGGTGGGGTAATCAGGTGGTGGCGGACTCTTCGGATCCGGCTCCTTGGAGGCAGTGAGGCAGTGATGCAGGCCCGGCTCCTTGGAGGCAGTGAGGCGATGATGCCGGTGAGCCTCATGTTGAGTACGGTCAGGAGATTAATGTGGTACGCCAGTAAATCCAAGTTAGTGAGCTTCTTGCTGAAGGGAGATGGGGTCTCCAGATAAGCAGGGAAGGTTGATCTAAGTCCGATGCAGTCCCATACTAGTTGAGAAGGGGTCCCGTGAAGGGTCTGAGGCAGGCTGTGGTGCCTGGTGTGCACACTGGGAGGAATCCATTTCAGTGGTCTGCAGTCTGGGCAATTGGCAGGACTGCAATCTTTTGGTTGTTGGAATATGTCTGGTTTGAGGGGTGAGCAACCAGGGAGGACCCCAATAATTTGCTCCTAACCTGCTCTATTGTGAACCCACTTCAGTGATAAGCTGGAGAGGGGGAAGCATTCCTTGGAACGACTGTAACTCTCGCTTCATTCACACTAAACTTTCTGTTGCCCGGGCCCATCTTGTGGCCCTGCCTCCTCTGAGGAGAGGAAGGGAAGTGCTCTATTATATTACAGTAGATGCACTCCATGGAGTTGGTGCAACAGACAAGCATCAATCTAAGCTCCCATTTGAGGTGAAAACTCCGGGAAGGAAAAGGAAGGTGCAAGAAACAGCTCCAAGGGATACCCAAGAAGATGACCTGAGTGGAGAAGCAGGGACCCTTGGGGACATTAAAGAGATGTTCATTCAGCTGCTAGCCAGAATACAATCCATTGATACTAAGCTCAAGGTACTCACCTGTAAAGTGGACCACATGAAGGCTCATCTGGACAGACATGGGGAGGGGCTGGACAAAGTAGAAACTCGGTTATCAACAGTTGAGGACGATACAAAGGTAACAACAAGAGAACTGACCCAGATTCATAAAACATGGAAGGTATTCACAAACATTCTTGGGGGTTTGTTTTTAAAGGTTATTATGTTTACAACATCAGGCATGACTCTTGTCCAACAGGTCAATGAACATGAAGGTTCATTGTTCAAGAATTGGAAGCTATCTGGGGGCCCAGCTTTAGAGTGGAATCATGGGTAATCTGTCCATCCTGGTTACCACGGTCTGATCATAATACATTGTGATGAGGATCTATATCTCCTTTCATGGAACATTTGCAACCTTAACTGCTTTTCAAAGCTGCAGAAGGTGTTTCTGTATCGAACAAGGCACCAGGAGGACAATGCTTTTCTACAAGAAACACATTTCATGTCTGATACAGAAGCGAGATTTAAAAATCAGTGGGGCTGTCACTGGCACTACTCTTCATACTCGTCATATTCTAAGGGGTTTGCATTCTGATCCACAAGTCATTACGTTTCCAACTCACTCAAGTTGCTCGGGAGACTCAGGGGACAGCCCTGTTAGTCACGGGTGTCATTCACTATTGTACTTTTACCTTTTTCAACAGAAATGCTCCCAATATAGACACCCTGTAGAACTTAGAATGGTTTGAACAACAGCTGTTTAGGCACACAGACAATGTAATTACCTGAAGAGGGCATTTTAACAATGTACTGGTCCCAGAGCTGGATAGGTTCGGGAGTGCCTCTATGGTAACCTCCAAGGATGCAAGCAAAATACTGCCATGTGCAAGGTGTATGACCTAAGGGATATATGGAGGCATAGACACCCAGTGGGGTGAGAATAGACATTCCAATCTTCTATTCCCCACTATGCATCACTCATATTCTAAAATTGACTGTGCACTCATGTCCAGTCAGGGAGCGAGGTGGGTGGTGGAATATGACATTTTGGCCCGTACACTGTGGGATCATTCACCGATCTGTGTGCACATTGAAGTCCCGGGGTCCTTTATGGATAGGTTATGCTGGTTCTTTATGAGTGAAGCACAGACATAACAAGTGTTTCGGGCGGAGATACAGTACGGAATGGATAACATATTTTAGAGAAAATAAAGGCATGGTGTCCTCCACCCTTACATTCTGGTAGACCTTTAAATGTGTCATTAGATGGGTTTGTATAGCTAATGAAAGTGGTATTATTAGGACCATTAGAAGGGAACTGCACAAACTCAAAGAGATGCTTAAAAACCTGTAAAGGGACATGTATAATATGGATAAACCTGACACCGACACAGGCATTATTAAGGTACTGGCTGACTATTATACAAGCTTATACAGTGGTCTTCAATGTATCCTCTTTGCTTATAGAAGGTTACTTGTACCAAATAGCACTGTGCTTGTACTCACCGATGGAAAGGAAGATACGTAATACTCCTGTCATGGTACAAGAAGTGTTAAAGGCCACCCAGGCCTTATCGGGGGAGATATCAACTGCCTCAGATGGCCTGACAGCTGACTTTTATAAGATGTTTGCCATGAGTCTGGTCCTGCAGTTACTTCAGGTTTATCAACAGACAGTGGAAGGTGGGGGCGCTCCCAGGGTAGATGAGTGAGGCTGTTGTGAATCTACTACTCAAACCTGAGAAAGACCCCTCAGACAGTTTGGCATACCAACCAATCACTGTTATAAATATGGACAATAGAATCCTGGCCAAGATCTTTGTGGCTCGGTTAGTGCCCATAATTTCCATAAAGTTAGGGCAGATCAATCCAGTTTTATCCCAGGCAGATCAACCTCATATGGGTTCCAGCAAGTCTTTGTCTTGATGTCTGCTGTAGATATGGATATTACAGTGTTAGCTGCCCTGCTTGATGCCAAGAAGGCTTTTGACTCTATTGAGGGACCCTTCCTCTTCACTGTCCTCAACAGGATGGGGTCAGAAGCTGTGTTTACCTCTTTGGTTTTGCTGCTGTACAGTTGGTATACTGCACGGTTGCTAGTCAATGGGTATTTATCTGATTCTATCCCAATGGAGAGGGGCACAAGGCAGGAGTGCCTGTTCTTTCCTCTGCTCTTTGCTCTGAAAATAGAGCCTCTTGCTGAAATTCTGAGAGAACGCCATTTGCATAGAAGAATCCAACTATTCACGCATACACTAGTCATCATCAGTATGTGGACCACATGAATCTTTATGTTAATGATCCAAAAATGTACCTAACACCCATTATGATAGCTTTCCTTGATTTTGATCATTTCAAGACTTAAAAATAATGTAGGAAAGTCAGTCCTTTTTCTTCTCACGGAATGTGATACAAAATTCTCTGGTGGTCTCGCGTGCCAGTAGCGCATGGACAGTACATGATATCTGGTGGTCGAACTGGCCATTATCCCTGAAACACTATGGAAGGGTAACTATGGGAAAGCATTGGAGAGAGACGAAATAGTTTTAGTAAGGTGGATGAAATTGTTGCTATCATTGTATAGCAGAATATCTCTCACTAAAATGGTATTGTTGCCCCTGTTCCTATACCTGTTTCTCAATGTTCCAGTAATGGTCTAGTGAAAATTTTAAAAAGAAAATTGAAAGTCATCTTAACCAGCTTTATATATGTGGGAATATAGACTATGGTGAGCTGGGAGAACAGGTTGCTCTGTTTGACAGAGGTGGGTTGACTCTTCCCAAAGTCAGATTGAGAGTTTTGCAGGGGCCCCCGCTCTCCTGAGAGCAGCCATTGTTGTGTCAATGGCCCGTTCTGCTAAGGAGAAAAGTATAGTGGACTGCACATGTACAGCCAGTTTGATAATATCACATAAGCTGGGGGAATTACAACTTTATTCTCCATTACTTTACCATAACCAATATACCTTGAATATTGCTAACTGGGGAAACGGTTTATGTGCAATGTATGGGCAAGATGGGCTTAACTAGGTTTCAGGATGTATTTTGTAGCAGTCAGTTTATTTCCCTTGACAAATTCTAGGAACGGGGGTCATTCGGCATTGGATATCTTTCTGTACTTCAGGACACACAATGCAGTGAAGGGGCCCTTCACCACAATCCCAGCCCAACCAGAGACCACACACTAGTTACACTTGTCCATTGAGGCGGGAGGAGAGAGAAGGCTGGTTTTGCACATATATACCAAAATAATAGAGAAAACAGTTGGGTGTTCTGAGATTGGCACACTGTAAATGAGAGAATTCTATCTATTGGTATCAATGCATGCCAATGCTTTCCACACCAAAACTGAAAAGAGTCGGTTGAACAAGCTATTTGATGTTATTTCTTCTTAGAAACCCCTTCTAAAAAATTGTGCTTTTTTAATCTGATTGGCTGCATTTTCATCTAGATTAATGTATATACATTTTCACCTCAAGGGTCTTCTGTGGCATAATGAAATATTGCACAAATAAGAGTTTAAAAAACATAGTAAAAAATCACACAACTATTAATACCATCAAAATCAAACATCAGTGCCTACAATGGATTCAAGGACAAAACCCCCCAAAAGTAATAATATTTTACCAAAGATAGAGCCTTTATAAAAAAAAAAACACAGACAAAATTTGAAAATATACCAATATAAAGACAACCAGTAGCTCACAAGAGGGAGTTCATTTCTCACAACAATGACTCATCACATTTTATGCATCATCTTTGGACAGAGAGGAGGGTTGAGAGGGCATAGATGTATGGGCAATGTGCAGATCCCTATAAACCACTTAGTCTTACCCAGCACAGATTTCCGCAGCTGTCAATAATTACATGCCTACTCCATGTTTAAGGATCTATAGCAAATGGTGAGTGCGGAGCATATCAAGATATAGATCCTTTAACAGGCACAGCACTGACCGATTCATCAAAAACATAATTTGGCATATTTTCTGTCCAGCTTTATCTTAAAAAAAGAGTGTTGGGATCATTTAAAAAAACGAAACGTCTGTCTGTAAAAGTTCTATTATGTCAAGATATTATGAAGGTGTCAAAATGAAGCCATTCAATTTTTCCAAGACTAACCAAATTAAATCTTTCAAAATGTTCTTTATTTAATTTTCGGCCAAATATTTGGCTTTTAGAAAACTGTTTAAAAATGTGCTTTTTACTAAGGTATTTGAACCAACCTTTGGAGATACAAAAAGGGTTACCTTTTTTATGATAATCTAAGGACCAAGTGGTAATTACCATATCTGAATGTATCTAAATTTGCTTGGAAACCTCTTTTGTATGCCAATTTTAAATGTCTGCTTTTCAGTAATGTGAAATCCTTGACTCTTCTGTGTAATCTAATGTGCTTTCTCCACATCAAAAACTCTGTTCCACCCTACCCACAGTCTGTTTCCTATCTCAAAGTGAATTATCTTCTTATACATAATTAGCTCTTCAGGAAATAATGAAAATGTAATAATAATGCTTTATTTTGAACACTTTTCTTTTGGTAGTCCTGCAAAAAAGCAATTGTTTTCATGACATAAATATGTTATGTATAGAAAAGGGGAACGTGAATTAGAACCTGATAAGGAATTTAATATCTGTTGTCCTTTTACAACAAATAAGGAGACATGTTGAAAGTCATGCTACTCTTCACCTGATTGTTCTTGGTGTTCTTCATATTCCCTTCTTTCGATTCTAAATATTTAAACTGTCCACTTGTGTTTTGTATGAAGGTGTATGGCCATGGAAAATGTTACAATTACACGTGTACCCATTTTTTCCATGATTTAGCATGCAATCACATAATTGACAAATCTCAAGTCAGCCATGAGCTTTAGAAATCCCATCTTCAGTGTGAAAACATTTCCATATTCAGCACTTGGATGAAGACCTAAGGTCCTGGTGATGACATGCTGAAGATTCACCTTTGCTCTTCACTACCTCTTCATGTGCCAACAGAATGCTCTCTGCTATTTTGTATTTTCATATAGGCAAACATTTAAGCTTTGTCCAGAAAGATAAAGGGAAACCAGCCAATGCAAAGTTTAGTTAGCAATGATATAGCATACACCCGGACCTTCTGAAATCTGTTATAATACTAAAATGAAACTCTAGGTGGCTGTGTACATTGACATTGGGTGTATGCTGTGTAAACAAATGAAACAGGAAATATATCAGGGGATTCACTTTTTCTGGTTGTTTGGGACATATTCAATGCATATCAACACAAGAACTCAAAACCATTGAAATTAAGGGGAGAAACACTCTTAAAGGGACATTATGAATGTTATGTTTGTAAAAGAGAGATGGTTTTAAGTAATTAACACTTATTGAAGGAACATTATGAAACACCTTCAGTCATGAACACCTTGGAAAGTCTTTGAAAATAACCTTAGTTGATGGGATTTTAGGATTAAGTTTACACATTTAAAACTATGCAGATTTAGTAAACACTTGTTAGTTGAAGGAATGTTATGGCAACGGTGAAAAATCTAATAACTATAGATTTATGTTTTTATTTATTTATTTATTAGCATTTATAAAGCGTGCAACAGCCCTTAGGCATCGTGTCGCTGTTACTGAGAAACTTTCTTGTTACAGAGAGTACAAAAGCTTAGTGGTTACATAGGATGCATAAAACATAGTTACAAGATATACTGTGGGGGAGTGGGTAGGAGCAAGCCGGGGGAGAGGGTCAGAGCAAGCTGGGGTAGGAGTGGCGAGGTAGGTGGGGAAGGGAGGCTATGTGGGTGAGGAAACAGATGGGGCTAATTGAACAGAGTGGTTTTGAGGGTTTTGCGAAAGGTGGGTAAGGAAGGTTCAGCTCTCAGTGCGTTGAGTACAGCATTCCAAAGTTTGGGTGCTATGTGAGGAAAACCTATACCTGCGGCATATGCTCTTTTGATGTGAGGAACACAGAGTTGGTTGGCGTGGTGACTTCTTTTGGGGGTGTCGAGGTGTCTCTGCTGATGGTTTCTGATAAGTAGGATGGGGCAGAGAGACTGATGCATTTGTGCGTTAGGGTGAGGAACTTGAAGTTGATTCTTTCCTTAACTGGGAGCCAGTGGGCGGCTTGCCTAGCCTGTGTGATGTGATCTCTTTTGGGGATGCTGAGGGCTGCGCGAAGTGCGTTGTTTTGTACTATTTGAAGCCTGTTAAGATCTTTTGCTGAGGTGCCTGCAAGGAGAGCATTAAAGTAATCCATTTGTGCACCTACCGTTGCACGGGCGATGGGAAGGCAGTTTTGGGTGCTCGGGAAAGGTTTTATGGCATTTATACATTTGGTGGTGTGGGCAGAGGTAGAGGAGATGGCGCTGACCTGTCGAGTCATTGAGTGGGTTTAGTCAAGGTAGACTCCAAGGGTCTTTACTGAAGTGGAGACAGGTATGTTAGTGTTGTTAATGGTAAAGTTGTCATAGTTTTGGGTAAGTTTGGGCAGTATATCCTTGGGACCTGGAGGATGATCTCAGTTTTGTCCCCATTTAAGCAAAGACCATTAGCTGCCATCCAGTTTTGGATGGTAGAATAGATATGAAGGAGGGCTGCAGCATCTTGGTCGTTATGAGCCAGTGAGGGGGAGGAGTAATTGTGCATCGTCGGCATAGGTCGTGTAGGCTATGCAGAGCAAGTCTGGCTTGTCGAGTGGCTTCATAAATAAGTTGTAAAGTGTAGGTGCAGTACATGAACCCTGGGGTACTCGCAGTGGATGGTGGTGGGAGCTGCGTTAGCCTTGTCAGAATAGACCTTCATGGCTCTGCCCTCTAGGAAAGAGGTTATCCAAGAAGTGGCTGTTTTTGAGAAGTGGGCTGCATTGGAGAGATGGGAGGTCAAGATGTTGTGATCAACAAGATCAAATGCAGCGGAGAGATCTAGGAGAAGCAGGAGGGCTGGTTTGCCCTTGTCCATTATCTTGGTGATTTGATTTTTTAGGTCTAAGAGGGTGGTTTTCATGCCATGGCATTTGCGGAAGCCTGATTGTCTTTTACCTAAGATGGCGTTTGATACAAGGTAGTGTTGGATTAGGGAGTGGGCAACTTTATCTAGGGTTTTGAGGGGGAAGGGGACTGTGGTGATGGGTCAGTAGTTGTTTGGGCAAGTGGGATCTAGGGAAGGTTTCTTTAAGAGTGGACGGACCCCTGCTTCTTTTAGACTTTGTGGAACAATTCCTGTGGAGAAGGAAGCATTGATAAATTCTCTGATGATCAGGATCAGCACGTCTGCACACTCTTTGATGATGGCCGGTGGGCAGATGTCCCCTTTACATTTGCACTGTTTGATGTGTTGGAGGATATCTGCAACTTCTGTTTCTGTGACATCTCTGATGGAGAAGAGATGGTTATTGGGATGAAGAGAAGGGGGGATGGGAGGAGGCAGTCTGTCCTGTATGGGTAGTGATTTGCGTTTTGATTAGATTTTATCTTGGAGAAGCTTGATTTTGTTAAGGAGGGCTGCTTGAATGCTACAGCACCAAGCTTCGTCTTTGGGGATTTCGTCTGGGCTGTTTTGGATGGGGTGATGAGATCTTTGAAGATCGACAACATTTCCTTTGATTTGGAATTGGCTGTGGAGATTCTAAGGTTGAAAGATTCAGATTTGGCTTTGAAAATAGCTTTTTTATATGTTGATGAAATATTTTTTAATTCTGTCAGGGTAGAATGATTGGGTGTAGATTGCCACTTAACTAGGGCCAGGTGTTTGTTGGCATGTAGGGCTAATATATCTTTCCGTGAACCAGGAGTTGGTGTGCATAGAGTTTTTTTCCTTCTTATCCTCCAATGGGGCAATGGATACAATGGCTTTGGTGAGGATGTGGCAAAGGAAGGTTTAAGTTCAGGAATGTCAAGAAAAAGGAGGAGGTTGATTTTGGTTAGTTTTTTTGGAGCTTCTGACCTTATCTGGGGGGGCATATAAAGGCACTTTGGCGTGAGGTTTATTGGGAATAGTGAATTGGATGCAGTGATGGTCCATCCAGGGGTGAGCCGAGATATTGGTGATGGAGGTAGAGCAGTTATGGTCGGCAATACAGTCAATGGAGTGGCCTTTACAGTGAGTTGGTTCTGTGATTCAATGGGCAAATAATAAGTCTGTGAGCTCTTTGGGAAATGAGGAGGCTGCTTTGTCCTAGGTTGAGGTCTCAGAGGAGGATAGTTTTAGTGGAACTCTTTAAATTGTTACCTAAGATTTGGAGGAGGTGTCTTTGGTAATCTGGGGCTGTACCAGGTGGTCTGTATGTGATCAGAATATTTATTGTACAGTTGGGAGAGAGTGTTTGTTTGGTATTGAAGAGGTCAGCCTTATTTTCCCATGGTTGGTTGCAAAGTCTAATGGGAAGTGTCTCCTTAGAGATATAGATGTATACCAGTTAGGGTAAGCTGCACAATCATAACTCAAACCACCCCCATGCACTGGCCATACTAACACAAATGACATCACAAGTGGCATTATTGACTACTTTAATTATAGTATCACTAGTCTGTATCAATATTGAAATAAATGCTTACTATGGTTTGCATTAAGCTGTGTAGATATTTCATATATATCCTTAGCTCATAGCTTACAACCCTAGATCTCAAACTTGATTTTGAAACATGCAGGTAGCTTCAATTTCAGATAGCAACAGGTCAGAGTACATTTGGTGGGGTTAGCCCCCTATGTAGCAATGCATTGCTAACACATAAGGGAAGCAGGAATGCAGAGACTCAGGATATCTGGTTGGCCTGGTAACTGGTCATGCTCAGGTGTACATTTGCTGTATCACATTTGAATTTCTATCTCCTTTAGCTTTTTACAACAATGATAGATGTGTTTTAATGATTATGCCAATCACAAGCCCTTTTAAAAGGCCTGTGTTTTCATCCCTTTCAGCAGCAGAGCAACCCTTCATTTGCTGGTTCTCAGCTGCATCCCTCTAAGGAATTCTTTGCTGGTTCTAAAACGACCGCCAAATACTGTGAGAATGTAATGTACAATAATCAGCAAGGTTTTCTGCCTCATTCTAAGGTGGACACCTAGAGAGATCAGGCATCCATCTTAGATCAGGTAAAACACCTACCTGATTGCCAAATTCACTTTTGCTATTTTTGGTAGTTTTTTTCAAGCAGTTTTTTCAAGCAGTTATCTTCTTATTTGGAATGTCTCCTGCATAAAGGATTGGTTGCTGGCTTCTGCCTGATTTGTTCAAATTGAATAACAGGTTCAATCAGATAGAAGAAGGAGCAGCCAATAAGGGTTATTCAAATGGGATTTTTTTCAAGGTGCATTGGGTATATCTTTCATTACAGGGCCTGCAGTAGCAGCCCTGTAGGTATCATTAAGTTGCAAAACCCACAGGAAGATGATTTTTTGGCTGGCTTATAACTTCGCCCCCCGGGACAAATCCTCACAAAACTTTGTATAAAATGGATGTTGCAACATTTGATGAGTTTTGTTAAGTGGGGGGGCAAAGTTATAGGGGGGTCCCACAATGTGTGTTTTTTCCCATAGATGCAAGGCAAAAGAAATTTTGCTCATGCCTACAGCCCAAACCGCTGGAAGGATTTTCACCAAATTAGTGGCAGGTGTAAGGACTGGAAAGCGTGCTTTTGTAAATTTGGTTAAAATCCATCCAGTAGTTTATTTTTTTAAGCGACCAAAAATTACATAAATAACATTTGTGCTATCTGGATTAGGTCCGCAGATGCCCTTACCTGTGTGGACAGGCATACGATTAGACCCGAGGGTGGCGTGAGGTCTGCGGACATTAGACGCACCCACTGATTGGATGTTGAAAAGTGTGAGGTGCGTCAGATTTTTGGAAACGCACGCCATGTTGGATCCACGGTCACCGGCGGCTGTCTGTGGACAGCACAGCAGGAGAAAAGTCTGGAAAACCTATTTTGTGTACTTTGGTGGTGGAGGAGTGGAAAAAAGATGATGTGGAACGATTTTTGTAGGTTGAAAAAGGTCTGGCAGGTGTCGTAGTTTGCGGACAGCGCAGTGAACAGACAGCTTGGAAAAGACATTTGGGGTTATTTGATGGCTGAAAGAGGGCATTGAAATGGTACGGAAGTGGAATGAAGGTAATGTGGAGCAGATTTTATAGGTGAAAAAAGAGTTTTGGTAGATGACGCTGTATGGTACGTACTATATAGTTAATTGTATTGTGGTTGTTGAGGGCATTTGCCAGATTCTGGGGGGCGTAGCTGCAGGCCATGGCCCCAAGAATATGTCCACTGGCCACAACCACCACAGTAGTACTATGGGTATAGTAATTATAGGTAATGTAGTAGGAGTATGGCCAGAATCACCATAGTATTAATATGTGTATAGTAATTATAGGTAATGTAATGGGAGTACAAAGTGTTTGTAAAATGTAGGAATGATGTAATTGAACTGTATATGGTACTTGATTCTAGTATAACAATCGTTCATTAGGTATGTGGTCTTGTGAAACATGGTTGCAGGGAGTGCACGTATGTTTCCACATGTATGAAATCTGGAAGAATTCATTTATAGGGATGGTTTTGGTTTACAGTACTTGTAGTAAGTACATTAAGAGTTATTGAAGATCTTTCTGTGTGTTTATGGTAAATGTTACCATTCCTGTACAGTAGTTCAATTTCTGCCTTATATCTGAGACACTGTAAGTGTTGTCAGGATTATTTGTGACATTTCTATGAAGGACGAGCATTTGCAAACACAACTGGTCCAAGCCATTTAAGTGAATGTTGTGAACAATTGGTGACAATTGAAAGAGAAGATTATTTGTCGCATTAGCATATCAATTTACTCCAGTTGAGTTGCTGAATTTAAATGGACCAGAGAGTTATTTTTGTGGATCGTTTGATGGGCCTTCAGATCTTTCTGGAGAAGATACATTTGCGTCTTCCTTTTCTGATGGATGTGAAGTTGACTTTGTACTAGACAGTTTTGTGGATGTATTGTTCAATGCAGTAGGGGTTGGTTGTTGTTTTTTTAGCTGTATTGTTGGGAGATGTTGTATTCCAGGATGCAAGAAAGTCAGCTTTTCATTTGTTTGCTTCAAACTTAACTAAGAGTAGAGCATTGAGTCTATGTAGATGACAAAGTGCTATGTAGCACATACCTTCTTTAAAGACTATGCTGGCAATGTCAATCAATGCTTTGTCTGGGATTAGACCATGTGATTTGTAAATAGTGACATCATATGCAAGAGATGGAGAAAATTGCTCTCGGCGTATGCACATGTCTTTGAAAAGAAGGAAATGTGCTATTGCCTGGGCAATTTCTTTACTTCTGTAAGTTTGTCAAAGTGGATGTTGACAAACTGAATGTTGTTGTCAAGTGGATATGTTTGGAGTCAACAACTGGATCAATTGCTCCATTGACTAAACATTGTTCTACGCCAAGGTTAAATTTTAGAATGACTCTGCAGTTTAGACACAAAGTCAACATTTTCTCCAATCCAGCTGTGTTGGAGATACATTTTTCTAAGCTATTTAGTCATGCAGTTGCTTGTTGACACATAGGAAGTGTCATGCCATGCACCTCTAGATTGTCTGTGGAGCTGTTTTCCAGTATGAGTTGCATTTATGTTTTCAACATTGTCTTGTTGAATTGACTATAGCTTGCATGGGTTGGCATTAAGGACATGCATTTTAGATTTTGTTCAGTTAATTGTTCTATGACATCAGGTGCAGATGTGTTTTGTCCATATAGCTCATGGAACAGTCTACTATTTAGGATGGATGTTGCATCTTTAGTAATCAGACCAGCTCTAATGCATTTTAAAATGTTTGCATAGGTGAGGTCAGCAGACTGACACATGTTTTGAGTTAGTTCTCTGAAGTGAAAATGTTGAGATTTACATTTTGAATGCTGCCAAGGATATTGTGGCACTGTTTGTGTCATAATTATTTTAAAATAGATTGACCTTTCACTGGTGTTAACTGTAGGAGGTCTCCAAAAAAAAATAACATGGTTTCCTCCAAACAGTTCTTTGTAGTTGGTTTTTAAGACTTTTATCATTCTGAGATTAATTAAAGCCAACATGAGGTTGGAACCATGCTTACTTCATCTATCAGGAGCACTTTCATTTGTTTTCAAAATCTGCGTACCTCAGTAGCAATGTCTGCTTATAATTTGTAGTATTCTAATTTGTTTTTGTGTTCTACGGGGAGGAGTAGTAGTCGGTGTAAAGTTACACCTCCTATGTTGTAGGCAGCCAAACCTGTGGGGGCTGTTACTACAGCTGAAATGTTATTGTTTGTTAGGTTTTGTAGAAATTTGCTGATTATTTTAATTAAGAATGTTTTACCTTAACCAGCTTCACCACTTACATAAAGGAGCAGGGGTTCATAATTTTTACAGCTACAGGTTCTAGTTTCATGTTTAAAACCATGTTCAATTTCTTGAGTGACTTCTAGATAAATGGTGAGTTGTTCATGATATAGATGTGATTCGAGCACTGACATGTCTTCCTCAGATTGTTTATATCGATACATGTTATTTTTTCCCTAAGTCATAGCTATTTCTGCTTAATTTAGAATGAGTGGTTCTCCAAGTGGTTCTTCATTTCCTGTAAGGGAAGGTTGACTGCCCTCAGGAGTATCTTTGTCTAGTTCAGTTTCAATTCTTCCTCTTGTTGGCATTTGTTGTGAAACATTTGTTTGCATTGTTTGAAAGTGTTATTTGTTATACTGCTTTCATTTGCTTTGACTGCTGCTTCAAATGAGTATAGGGGGTCATTACGAGTTTGGAGATAGCCATGGTGCTATTAGCGCCATGGCTGCCTCCAAACTTGGGTCCGGGTCCCTTGAATGAGGAATTAACAGGCCATTCCAACCTTGGAGGACCCGGTTATTCCTCATTCAAAATACCCATCCCCATTCCCATTCGAGCCCACATAGGGATCAATGAGAATGGGGAGGGAGTTAATAGCTGGCCCGTTATTAGCTCCCTGGTCCTTTAGCGGGACCCGCTAAGGGACCTCGTAATGTGGTGGTAAGGGGTTAACGGCACCGGCATCCTTACCAGTGCCGTTAATCCCTTACAGCCGACTTCATAATGAGGCCGATAGTAACCTAATCATTCTTTTTCTTTCCTCCAAGGATTAAAAAGTTGGAGTAGGGCCATGTAATACAGTTGTCTATGTTGTGGAGATTTAAATTATATCTTTATATGATTAATTTGACTGGGTTTCATGAGTTTCATTAGGCTTCCTTCACAAGTTGAGACTGAATATTTGGCAGTTGTGTCATTTGGTTTGACATTGTTATTGTAGGTGTAGTTGTGGGCAATGTCATACATGACACGTGTTTTCCAAAGCAGTACTTCTGTTTGGGTAGTATGTGTCAATTCCATTGGTTTTTTTTAAATGTCCTGGCTGCTGGGATCATTTGTGGCTATGTTTTCTATCTCTTGGTAGGTTTTTAGTACTCTTTTCAGGATGAAGCAGGACCAAGGTTCAGCCAGACAAATGTGTTTAGATGTGCAAAGTAAGGCTGAACCTGTTAAATGGTCTGCACCTCATAGCATCAGCATTCTCTATGGGAGAGCATTTTTATACTGAGCTGTACAATTTATGTGGTAGTGTTTTGTCAGATGATGTGTCATCCCAGAGGTCTTTTAGCTATGTTTTCTCAGCTTTGGTGAGATAGGATGTGACATGTATTCCAACTGCAGTGGAATTGTCTGCAATTTATTGAATGTCTATGTTTGCATTTCACAAGAGAGCAATGATTGCATTGTATTCATTGATGTACTTGATGCTTTGTCTCTTTTTATGTTGTATGCATTTTAAGGGGATTAACCTTTTCCGCTGTGTCTAACAGAAGAAATCAAGCTATTTACTTTTCCTATTTTTCAAACTAGTATAGGGAAACCAAAGTGACATTTTGTGTAGTATTTGCATTCGTTTTTATATCCAAGTCGGCAGTATTTGCCACACATATGTTTTTGGAAGCATAAGACTTACGTATGTAGGTCATTATCTGTGGTTTCTGAAGGGATGTCACAGGTAATGTATTTTTCAATAAACTGTAAAACAGTGGCATCACTATCATGGGCAAATTTAGGAGCATCTTGTATCCACAAAAGCATGTGGATGTGTGGTGCTCCTTTGGATAGATATTCTTTTCTCCAAAAGAAGTGTTGCTCTTCTCTGAGCGGAGGTGTAGTTTTATTGCAGATAAAGATGAGCATGGCAATTAATCGATGGTGAAAGTACCTTGATACATTGATAGGGTCAAGAGAACAGAGTTCTCCTGGTGTTTATATATATATTCTGTCTTTATTTTGGTTTGTAGTGTGTAACTTAAAGTAACAAACCATGTGGGGGGCCTATGTTCCTTAGCATACAACATACATCAGCGTGACATCGGAACCAGTATTTCTTTGTACCTCACTTGTTTGCCAAGAGATTTATGATACTTGACTGTAAAACTGCATCTTTGTCTTTTATTGTTTTAAGCAGTTGTGTAGAGGATATGTTTAAAAAGTTAGAGCCTGTTTTTAATGTGTGTGCAACTCCAAAACACAGATTTGCTAGTTCACTTTCGAAGAGGAGGTGGAAAGTGTATTCACCATTTTGTATGAATCTGGGGTCAGCCGAATACATTCTTAAAGAGTGATACTCTGATGCACTAATTTGCATGGACCATTCATCATATCTTCCTCCTTTTCCTGTAGGAAAGAGTAGAGGAAAAGAACGTGCTTCTACAATTTTTCCCATAATCTCATTGGGAATCCTTTGGCTTGATGCATTTGATATGTTTCTAATGCATCGTCAATGGCGTCTTTGGAGCCTTGTGGGTACATTGTATACTGGTCTAAAATGTTGGCTGCAGTAACAGGATTTACACGTTCAAATTGGCCATTTGCTGGTGAGCCTTGAATAATATTGGTGCTTTCCCTTAAGTTTTCCTCTATGTTTATATCTTTGTAGTAATTAATGTTTTCTTTTAGATATTGAAGGGCTTGTATAACTTTGTTGAAGTTGACTAGTTGTTGCCAAAATTTTTTGTCTTTCGCTGGCATACCATTAGCTAGTACAATCAAAGATTGTTCTATCGATCGATGTACTCCTACAGTTTGTACATTTTCTTTCAGATCTAATGGCAAATAAACTGTATTGCCATGGACGCCCTTTAGAAACTCAGATTGAGGTAATTTGGCTGATTTCAGTTGAAGGCATATTATAGCTTGAAATGGGTGCACTGTATGGATCATAATGCTCTCATACAAATTAATTGTTGGAGAGTATTCAGAAGTGGAAATATTTCTAAGTTATTTGTGATAGCACATGATGGCATTTGGTTATTGTCAATCTTTGTGTTGCAGTATGTGCAAACTGTTGAGGGGTCAGTTGTTTTGTATTTAGTTCCTGCTGTTAGATATAAAGCTAAATGGAACCATTGGGATTCTTCATGTCTTCTATTTTGTAGCCTACTTCTACAATTTTTGTGCTCTTTCTATAAAACGTTCTATGCCAACAGACACATATTTGATCTGGTATTTCAGCAGACGTGTTTTGAAACGTAGCTATTTCTTTTTCGTATGTCTTTATTAGGGCCTTGGTGTTTATGAGGTTTTCGGTAATGTTATCTGAAGGTACAGAATTTTTGAAGTCAACTTCAGTTCCAAAGTATTTACGTTGGATGTCCTCTATATCTTTAAGCAGTTCTTTTGCTGTTCTGTGTAGGAGAATGTATTTGAAGTTTGCAGTTCTAGAGCAGGACTTTTTGTGTAGCTTAGTTGATGCACAAAATTCTGTATAGTAGAATAGTGTGTTGGTAACATTTTGCTGTGGTGGAAACTGAGTTTGCAAGCAGTTCCTAAAATACAGGCTAATGAATGTCCTTGCAGACCAGTGTACTGTGCACTGGACAGGAGTCTATGGTTTGTTTTGCGCAACAGAGTGGGTGTTGCAATGGTTGTGTGTAGATGGTAATAGTAAGAGTGTGAATGGTGGAATATAATGGGCTAGAGTGAAAGAAATGTTGCTTTGAAAAGAGTAGTCTGAGGTAATATATAGTGGAACTGTGCTGCTCTAATTACATACATATACATTGTACATTGGATGTGAAGGGTATTCTTTTTTCAGTTGTTGTCTTCAGTAATGTGCTTCTTCCTGTAATTGTAAAATGAAGTTAGTGGGGATATCTGGTAATGGGCAAGTACTTATATGAAGCAAGGTGTTTATTCTTGAAGGAAGGAGGAGTGGTAGGAAAAAACAGTTAAGAAAATTGGTGGAGGGTTACAAATGGTTGCTTTTAGGGGCATTTGCAAGAAAGTTAAGAAATGCATATGTGCATTAATAGAAGCTATTTAATGTTTTGTAAAAGAGAAGATACGTTGATGGAAAAGATTGGTAGTACACTTTAAAAAGGCAATTGGTGTGTGGAATTTTAATATTTTAGTAGTATATGTAGACTTGCCAACATGATGCATTATAATCCGTAGGTGTTAGTGTAGTCCTAGATTTCTTTCTTGTGTCTGGGAATTTTAGTTTTACTTTTCCGATTATGAAAGCTGGAGTACAAGTCACAGATTGTAGAGAAACAAGTAGGACTGCATATGTAGCTGCATAAGCAGCTGAAGATTACAATAGGTTATATTAGGAAGTATACATGTAGTGTCAATATATTAAACTGGCACACACTGAGTGCAATTAAACATTTGTGTACAAATCTATTTTATCTGCTTTATGTTCTTTCATGAAAAAGTGACCCAGCGCTGCTATAAATTCAGAAATTAACTTTTTTTACTTTATTCAAAATGCTTAAACCAAACAAATATTTTTAAAAGCACTGCATTATATATGTTCTATTTATATACATGTCATAGTTTTGAATCATGAGTCATTTTTTTTTGTTTTCTTTGCATTGTGGCACTTGTAGTTTAAGTTTTATAATGGGAGAAGTGGAATTGGAAGTGACAGAATGAAAAGGAAAAAAGAAAGCACCTATACATTGGAATAGATGATTTTGGGATGTATGCATGTGCTGCCAACATATTAAACTGGCAGACACTAAGTGGCACTTAAAAATGGTCTATAGATGTATTTTTTCTGCTTTTGCTTTATTTTATAAAACAGTGACACAGTGCTGCTATACATGCACATATGCATTTTATTACTTTCATCACAATGCGTGTAAAAAGAAAATGTTTGAAGCTCAGAGCATTCTAATAGTTTGCTGCTTCATGTGAGCAGGTGCTGAATGCTGCAAAGCATGGCATTTGCTAAAGTGTTGAAAAAGAGAATATGCTTATTGAGAAGCGTATTACAAGGTAAATAGCAGGAACCCTCTATATATACAGATTTGTGAGAGAGTTGAAGAAAACTTAAAAAAAATATATAAGCATACCTGTACTATGTTTTGTTAGATGCAGATCTTGTTGAAATCTGGAAATAGAAAACTTGGACAGTTGGACAGTGGTTTTTGATGCAGCGTCCTTTCATTAACAGGAGATATGTGCTCTGATGCACTGATTCATGGAATTATTTGCGTGTAAAACAGGGATTTGCAAATCCCTGTTTGACGAATGGGGATTTGGTGTAGACTGGCACGCACATCCCAGTTTTACATGCACATGATTCCATGAATCAGGGCCTGAGAGTTCAAGTGTACGGCTGAAGTGTTGTAGTGAGATGGCAGGGTTAGGTGTAGAGGTTTTGGATGTGATTGGTGGACAGGTATGTGACACTTTGAAAGCAGCCAATGACTGAGTGTTGAGAACATGGAAGTGAAAAGGGTAGAAGGGCTACCCCAGTGCTAGGAGGTCCGCAGACACTGCAGTAGTTTACGGACAGTACAAGCCACATACGGGTCTTTTGTGGATGCCTGGCATAGAAAGGGGACTGTGGGGACTAGCCAATCAGGTTTTCTGGGTGTGATGCACAGGAAGAGAGGGTAGCAGGAGTTTTGTTTGCAGGAGTTGTAATTGTTCATTTTGGAGGGGACAGTTTGGGGCTTCTGACTCCAGTGTATTTGCAGGTTGCCCATGAAGGATTTCTTTAAAATCATAATGGAACTGTTTCCTGCTTCCACGATTATTACCACAGTAATCTGTGGATGGCATGTGCCACATCCGGGTCTTTCGAGGGTGCCTGGCATGGAAAGGAGACTGCAGAGGATCAGCCAATCAGGTTTCCTGGGTGTGGTGTACAGGAAGAGAGGGTAGGAGGCCTTTTGTTAGTAGGAGAAGTGAGAGGAGGGAAAATGGCCATGACAATGTCTTTCAGCAGGCAGAGTGTTTGGATTTTGGGGGACTCTTGGGTCCATTGGTTGAAGGTGTATGCTCAGCATTGTAGAATAGCCAACAATCTCGGATTACCTGAATTGGAAGTGTTCTGGTATGGAGTGCGAAACATGAAGTGGGTGGACTTGCTCCCATTTTGTGCAAATATGTTTGAATTGAAACATCTGGACACTATTATTGTTCATTGTGGAGGGAACAATTGGGGGAATGTGACTGGGATTTCATTGCAGTTTGCAATGAAGGTGACATTGGGAACGTTAAAGGAAATGTTCCCTAATTCAAAAATATTTTTTTATGCATTGTCCAGAGACTGATGTGGAATGCTCTTGAGTTCATTTGGTCCACAAATGGAAAAAGCAAGGTGCAACATCAATAACGCTGTGTGTGCTTTTGTGTGAGATGTTGGCATGACATTGTTCGGTAATGAGAACATTAAATTTGATAGTGCCAACATTTTTCTGAGAGATGGAGTCCATCTAACTGATGTAGGTAATCAGATTTTTGTGCAAAACATTAAAAATGCTTTGAATCTGTTTTTGTGAAAGTGAGACGAAATAATTAAATTCAGTAACATATTTTTTAGAGGTTTGCAGACTAATGCGCTGTCCGCAGGCTACTGTGCTGTTCGCGGACTATGCAGGCTGCACAGGTGCATGTGACTTTTTTTTCTCTCTTCTATTTTTTTACTGTGAAAGGTGGCTCCTCTTTTTGTGTTTTTTTGGTTTTGCAGCGTAGGGGAGGGAAGGGGCACAAAGGGTCAGGCGGAGAGAGGAAGCGGTTGCAGGCCTAATCAGGTTGGGGGTAGTGTTTCTCATGCTCCCTGACCGCAGCCTCGAATGCACTCTGAAACTGCTCTCCCCTACAGATCCGTGCTTCATAGTACATACATAGTACTGTGACCCTCGAATATTAAGGGTCAACAGCGTTCTGTATGGCCTGTGAAGCGCTGTTGGGATCCTCTACCCCAAAGGGGTATCCTTTGTGGTAAGAGGAACAGATGAAGATGGTGGGGTGGAGGAAGTCAATCTTACCTGAGAAATGTATTGCCTTTCTCAGAGCATTCTGGTGGGCTGATTTAGTGTGGCGCCTCATTAATGGAAGTAGTCCCATAGGAATAGAAGGCAGGTTTCCCTCAACTGAGTACAACTTTACACTCAGTTCATTAAACCTTGCTTGCAAAAGCCTTTGGGACATTTCCAACAGTTGTGAAAAATTACCAAACACAGGACTAACCCTGAGTACTGGTGACAGGAACTTCCTCCAGCTCACCCTCTTCTGCCTCTTGATTATCTTCTTCTGTATCAACATGTATGTTCCCCTCTCCAGTCCCTCCACATGATGGTGGTGGTGGTGGTGGTTGGGATGTCTGGGAAGAAGTGATGGCCATAACAGATGCCATGGTCTCCAACGACTTCTGCAAAACAAGTCTGCAAAGCAAGAAGCAGGTGCTCTCTCCTGGATAGCCAGATTGAGAATGACAAAAATAATGGTGGTTTCCTTTAGAGGAACCGTCCACGGACAGTTGTGCTGTCCATGGACTACTCAGTCAAAATAAGTCTTGAAAAGTTGTAAAATGCTACCTGATCAACCACGAATGGGTCCGGGAGTTGTGGAAGGGTAATATCACACAACAATATACAAAAAATGTATAGGATAAAATATATATTTATTCAAGAAAGGGATAGGGTATCAGAATGGGAAACATAAATGGGAGAATTAGGAATGTGTGTACAATAATCATGAGCGGAGGAATGCAGTGAGGTTCCATCAAAGAGTCTTAGATTAAAATGTTCAGAATTTGATGGGGGCATGGGAGATAGGTGCAAAAAGGTCAGTGATAAGGGACAATTTTAATGACATGATTTTTGACATACTGTAAAAGTTCCTTAAAATCATTACTTGGTTCATCCAATTTTTTAGACATGGTTTCTCCATGAAAATAATGTACTCTAAGATAAATAGAAAATATTATTTTAGTAAGGTGTGTTCAAAGTATATGATGTGTTTATATTAAAATATGTATTTTATACCATTGGAGATTTTATCATCGCTCATTTCTTCTTTTGGGAAGTTCTCCTCCTATTGCCACTCAAGTGTGCTTGCCTTTTCTGTGAGAAAACAAGTGCTTCTGTCTTATAACAAATGTTTATATAATGAAAGCTAATAATAGAGAAATAAATACAATGCACTTACTGTTTAGTGAGAATGTGTTGTTCAATAAGCACCTGGTGTTTCTCAATCTGTATGCAGAGTTGTAGTGAGGCGATTATATGAAGTGTACAGTTATAGTTTGTGATTGCTGCATTTCATTGTAATGTGTGTTATTTTTAATGAAAGTGTTTGTACAAAAAGGTATATTTGCATGTTGTAAACATTAGTTGTGATTTTATGTACATTTTATGTACATCTGTTTGTTGGTTGATGGGCACATTTTCTTTTGGGTCTGCTCTATGATTCTGAGCCTTGCAAAAGCTGTCCGACATCCGCGGACTACCACGCATTCCACAGACTCCATATATGACATATTGGGGGGGGGGGTGCATGATATAAGGAACCAGTAGCAGATTAAAGGTGCACTAGTAAAAACCTATGACATTTACTGAAAATGCTTTGTTTGAAATTCAGTGAAAAACATTGTTAAAGGGACATTATGGTTACAAGTAAAACCCCAGAAAACCTTGAAATTCGCCAGTTATGGTACGCTAAGCACTCATAACTCGCTCCACTATCGTGTACTGCTAAGACTAACACCCGAGACATCAAAGACTACATCACATTCAAGGGATTTTTGGTCTTACTTGTAACCATAACGTCCCTGTAAAAAAGTGTTTTCACTGATATGAATAGATTCAATGGAAAAACTTTTGTTGCATGATTTTCTCACCAGGGTGGTTTATCGTATTACGCTTAGTTACAAACCCGCAGTTTGAACAATGAATGCACGGGAAAGTGCTGTTCATATTTGTCACTAGTTCCTTTCTAGTGAGTTTAGTCTTAACCAACTGGTCTCTGAGATTAGTGTTCCTATTTTAAGAAAATGTGGGCAATTCACGAAATAGATGTTTTACTCTTGTATCACCGGTCAATGTCTTCCAGGTTTCATTATCGCAGATTACATTTTTCTACTTTGGATGCAGTATTTAGATACATACATCAGTGCTGGAGTTTCACTTTATGTGTTTCAATTAGTAGATCTTCTTGTTTGACTGTGGGCAGCCGTTGTGTAGTGGTATTTGTATCCTCAGGTATGTAACCTCGCGTTGTCCCTTCTCCTTTTCCATTGTCGCCATTTAGTCAGCACGTAGATTTCACTTTCTGTTTGGCCAGGCCGGGGTACTAATGATCTTTCACACTTCTTCTTCTCTGTACTATTTGGTTCCAACCTATTGCCATTCTTCATGACTCTTTCACTCTTCCTCTTCTCAGTGATTTCAGGTCTTGGTTGAGTAAAAGAATAGATCTTAAAATAGCAACATTAGTTTCTTCAGGTGATAATGAAGGTCTCAGGGTCTCATAGGAAAGTGGATTAGGGAGTTCCTTCCTGGAAAGGAAGTTCCTAACCCCAAGAGGTGAGTCTCTCCCTGTGAGGTCCTGTTAACCGCCACCCCATAGGAGGATGCTGTGTAGCGGGCTCACTTCCCTCATCTCATAGGGAAGGGCTCCCCTCTGAGGACAAGCGACGAGATCCCATAAAGTATCACACATTGCTAACATGAAAAAAGGACTAGCTAAAGGTGATAGCTACCAGTGAACCCTCAATGCAGGATTTTTTAATACATTTCAGGTGGAGTCACTAACAGAGAACAATTTATTATGTCATAATTATGGCCTTGCTTAAAATTCTGTTACAGATAGATAACTGTCTACTTGTTAAACTTCTTCACTGGCACAGTCACATGCCTGATTCTTGCCTGGGAATCCTCACCTCAAGTCGAAACATCCACGTCTCTATCTGGTAATCCATTATATCTCTGCAGACATTATCCTGCAGAGCCTTTCTGGGTCCTGGATCTTCAAAACACAATGCACTTCAGGTTTTACTACTACCCGGTGCACATGTTTGCCCTTGTGTTCATCATTGTTCTTTAGGATTATATGTCAATATGGTGCCACCTTATCCAATGAAGATTAAACACCTAACCTTGAACAAGATGAGCACAATCAGTCTTTGCACTATGAGTTCCTATTTCACTTTCGGACAACCCTTATAATAATTTATCATGTAACAATCTCACCCTCATACTGTGGGGCAGGCAAAAAAATGTGACAGATGATTCCCCACTTGCATGTCAATGGAAGTGCACCTTCAGCTCATTCTAAAGCAGTACAAATCTACACTTTAACTCTAAATGAATCCACAAACCTTGACATTGATATAATGTGTGTGAAATTATCAAGCAATCTGCGTCAGAGAATTATCCTTATTTTAAACCCACATCCATGATATCAAAAGCTGAATCACTTCTCAGACTAACGTTTGAAATAGAGCAGTTTACTCCAGTTATAGCTCAAATGTATAGGGAACTCACTTTCAAAGTCCCGAAAATGTGAAGTTATGGTGTTAATTCTAAGCGTAAACTATTTATGCTATGAATTTTCACTCCACCATATGCTGGTCCTGTACACGATTGCCCTTTGACTTTACCTACCTAAACACAGGCATAACACTGGACCCGTAAAGCATTAAAAACTTGCCCAATATATGCAACATAATTTACGCCATGGTTTAATGCATAAAATATATGACTTGAAATTACACGGCTGTGAATGCTACTGATACATTGCACAGCTTTTTACTCAAGAATTTACGGCAAAAAGTGCACCTGCTCTGAGCATTTGCATATTGCCAGAGTAAAACTGGCCATGCACACAGCAGGCAACAAACATCCCAACAAACCATGCAAACGTCACAACAAGCCACATATGCAAGGAGACACCAATCAGGGGGTGGAGACTGCATAGCAATTTCAGAAAACAGCAGGCTCACTTTTTAAAGCACCATGGACAGAAAAGTACCATTGTTGCTACAAATCAGGCACCCATGATGAATGATCAGCCTCACACAAGTGGGCCAGCAGCAGCCTGCACCCCAGGCAGCACTTCTATTCTGCTTTGAAAACCAGCGTATGGAGTAAAAAAAATAAGATGAGGTATATAGACCTCGGGTTTATGCTGGCGCAAGCGTAAAATCCAACTATGGAGTAAATTTCATCGCCAGCAACATGAGCTCCTACGCGTTTCTTCAAATCTTGGGTGGTTTACTATTTCAATGTTAGATATTAGACACTATGACAAACTATTTGCGGAAATATACTACTTGACTACTTCCTCTATGATGCCAGACTGGTTGAAAACAATTTTCAAGGCTAGGGTTTTTCAGGATTTGTGTTCTTTTTGGAATACTAAGGCATTGTTCTGAATTCACTCATTGGGCCTCATTACAACTCAGGCGGTAAGGGGTTTACGGCGCCGTAAACAGCGCCGACCCTTACCGCCTGAGTACGAGGTCCCTTAGCGCCATGGCGGACTTAACACCTGCTTTTAGCAGGTGTTAAAATCCATGGCGCTAAGGGACCATGGAGTTAATTACGCCACCGTAATTTACGGTGGCGTAATTAACGCCTTCCCCACTCCCATTATGCCCTATGGGGCAAAAATGGGAATGGGGAAGGGTAAATGGGGATTGGGGACTTACCGCCCCGCCAAGGTCAGAATGGGGCGGTAAATCCGCCAACCACCATGGCGTAAACGTAGTTTACGCCATGGTGGTAAAGTCACGGCCCAGGCGGTAACTTACCGCCTGGGTCGTAATGAGGCCCATTATGTTTAAGGAATCAGACCTACCTTCACAGCACCTCAGTTCAATGTGTTACCTAAAGATTAGATTTCAAGTATTTTAAGAATACCGAAGGCGTTAATCATAGAAATTGTAGTTCATTGTTTAATTTGAGATGTCTAAAGCTTTCAAAGATCTGAAATTGCAGGCGAAAATCCTTGTACAATAATGCTCTCTGGCGATTCAGTTTAAATCATAAATCACCAAGAACATCAATCATGCACTATTTTGTCCTTTCCAGTATGTATGTTTTTAACAGGGCTCTCAATTATTTTGTGTTTGCCTTAAAGATGAGCTAAGGAAAGCAAATTGCCTCAGGAAGCTCCATCAGTTAAGCTTGCCCCTGTTTTTATGAACCTGCTCCGAAATCCCTCTGGGGTAATCTGGTCAAAATTTGGGAAAGGCATCTGCATTCATTCCAATCTGCATCATGCAATGTCTCTCGTTAAAGATATTTCCCCATCAGCTATATCAAGTCGGAATCCAATCTGATGTCTCTACTATCCCAGTCTGACAGACTCTCTTGCTTCTCTGATTTCATAAAAATCTCTCTTCTTTAGATGTGTTTGAACATAAATACATAGAAAACTCCACTCATAAGAGAAACGTGTCTACATCTGATTCCTACTGGCCAGGGAATTGGATTGGTCTCTGGACCTAAAATAAAATGACCTACCTAACACATACTACTTCTGTATTTGTTCATTTACATATGAAGGCTTCCCAAATTCTGACATTATTGAAACATAGACTTTAGGCAAAATTAAAAACTTTAATATAGATATATGTTCTGTGCATCTCATAGTTTATATAATCACATTTAAATGCGTCTCTCACTGAAGAAAATGCATCCCAATTATATATAATGTATCATTGCAAGCATGTTTGGTAGGGTTTACGATTACAATAAAATGCTGCCCGTTATGCAAGCATGACTGCAGCATTCAATTGTAATTGTGAGCGCTGCTTACCATGCAAGCATGGTAAGAAGCATTCTCAATTACAAGTAGCTCACTTTGAACGCTGCCTTTTTCCCAACAGATTTGCACTCCACCGTGCACATGATTAAAATTTGGCAGTGGGGACCTGGCTATGCCTGATACCAGGCCCTTGCCCTCATGTTACGTTTTGGAGCAACAAGAGCTCCTAAGAGCTTCATAGTCCATAAGCATTGTGTTGGCTGAAAATATTGTATAACCTTTTTGCATTATATTCTTAAAGTGTCATCATGCACATGTGCTGTGATTGGTGATGTCGTATGTGATGTCAGCCCTGATACCATTTGTGATCTCATGAGTGATATATTTTCCAATATACACATACACAGACACACCCATACACATCCACACAAGCATAACTTGCATGCATGCACACAATAGATTAAATGTGATTAAGAGTACATTAATTGTTCGGCTCCCCTTTTTATTTATAGATTCCTCCTTCCACATGAACATCACCCACTTATTTGATCCAGTCCTCGGTTTGCAGTGTCTTGCAAAATAAATAGTTTTCAAAACACATTAATGTATACTACAGTGGACAGCATCTCACATAACACATTATGTGTACAGCAAGCTCTGCTTAAGTTAATTGTAAACGTATGTAAATCTCTTTGATAAAAGCATTAATAAAAGTAACAACATGTTATTATTATTGCATTAGCGTGTGGTTCTCTAAATCAGGGTCTATCTCCCAAACTTTCATCGTATCTTTTCATGTCATGTTATCCCTGTATTAACGCATTCTGATATGATATGATATGGCATTTGTAATGTGCCAATAAACAGGTGCTTCAAGGTGCAACGAGGCAAGGAAGCGGGAACAGAGGAAGGACAGAGACAACAATCTTACTAGGCCAAGTGACATTGAGATTGCGCAAGTGTGGGGGAGGGGGAAAGTGCCAGGAGAAAGGGGAGGGTGCCGTGCTGTAAATGGGATCAAAACAATAAGAAGAAGTGAAGACAGCAGGTGTCCAAAAGTGCAGGTAGGGGGACTGTAGTGTTACAGATACAGACCAAAGTGCAAGGTTTGCCAGGAGGCAGTGCCGGTGTGCAACTGGACGGGTGGGGACCTGGGCCCAAAACCAGAGGGTTGCCGGTGACCAGTGCAGTACCAGACAGAAAAATAGCAGGGGGGAGGAAGAGAGAAGGCAGAAGCAAAGATTAAGGTCTTGAAGTTCTTCTGGAACCGGAGAAGGTTCTCCTCGGACCTCGGCTCGAACCTCAACCAAAACCACTGGTAGCATTGTGTCATGCTTGCATTAACCATTTTCTCTAACTGGCACAACTGTCGAACCAACGCTGGTGAACACCAACTGCACTGATCGGATGCTGCATCGAACCACACAGAACCCTTTTCGAATCTGACTTGATGCCAACTCGCTGTCTGGACCAACGCAAATCACTGCATTGGTTCTACCTATGAGAGCATTTTATTTATTTATGAGTTTCAGAGAGTCAGGGAGGCTGTTACAGAGGGAGGACCCAGCTGAAGAAAGAGATCTACCACCAACTCGTTGCTTGGAGGAGTGACTGACCCTGAGGGAGTTGAAGGTGGAGGCGTGAAGAGTTTGAATAGGAAGGTATTTACAAAGAGAGAGTTTGAGGTATTGACGACCCAGGCCCCAGAAAGCCGTGTGGACAATTCAGAGGGTTTTGAACTTAATCCTTGCATCCACTGGGAGCCAATGCAGATATTTCAGTGCTGGAGAGATATGATCCCAGGGCTTGAGGCCAAGGACAAGTCTTGCAGTCCTGTTCTGGATGAGCTGCATGAGGCGGAGAGTAGAAGCAGGCAGATTTAGAAAGAGGCTGTTGCAGTAGTCCAGCCTAGAAAGAAACTGAGCTCTAGAGACAGTGAGCTTCTGGGGGAAGAAGCGCAAAGGAAGAATGTCTCTGAGGAGGTGCAGTTGGTAGTTTGAGTTCTTAGAGACGTCAGAGATGTGAGGAGAAAAGGAGAGTGTGGGGTCGAGGATGACCAAGAAAACTCTATACTAAAAAAATAAATACATTTTTTTCATCATTAGCACTTGCATGCACAAAGGTCAGATTTATAAAACACTTACATGCAGTCTGCATTGCACATTAAACTAGATGTTCCACCATTTCCTCTGCGAAAGATACTCAAAAGTGAATTGAAGTGCAAATGACTCAAAGCAATATCGAAAGGTTCAAGTGATTTGCATTGACATGTTCCTTTGTGAATCAGGGTGCACTGAGGTGTATATTTGACATCTAACAGTGACACACTGCTAGTGCCACTTACCCTTTGTGAATATGCCTCTTCCATGTCCCCTCTATGAAGCTGCACATTATTTGCTGAATTCTTTAATACGTTAGTTGAAATTCACAGGAATGAAAATAATGATAGTAATACATGTCATCGCCATTACAAGGCAAAGAGTAATGTTCAGCAGTTTAAAATATGATATAAATTGAGTTCCACTTGCATTCAGATATCAATATTTTAAATTATTTTGGTAATTGAATGTGGTTCATAAAGCAATTTGCTTGCAAGCTAATCACATTGCTTTATTTGAAATGAGGGAGTCTCTGGGTTTCACTCTGACCCTGTTCGGGTAATGAATAATTAACCAGAACAGCACTAATGAGCATAGACCACTAATGTATGGTGTTCTGTGTTCAGTGGAATTTAATGCAAAACAAAACGCGTTAAAATGTTTGAGTTTCCAAACAGCAAAATCGTTGCACACTTTTCATCAGATTAAGCTTACCCAGTCACAATACAAGCAACGCGCACGCTCACTTTCCAAGCTTTCTCAAGGTGTTGCGTTCAATAGAGAAGGATAACGTCGCTGCTAATTTGAATACACATATTTCCCTTAAACACATGACCACATGGACTTTCCACTTCATCCCAGTAACTGCAAATACACTTTATTATTTAGACATTTATACAAGCGTGCATAGCCCATGGAACAAGATACAGTCAAAATGAGCATCGAGGGGGTTAGGGAAAAGGGGGATAATTATTTAAAAAGATGGGTTTTGAGTTTCTTTTTGAAGATGTTGTAGGACTAATATTTTCTTGAGTACATATCATTGTGCATGCAACCACCATATGGTGAACATGTGTTACACATACATACATTAAAACTGTCCCTAATTTGGAGAGAAACTCCTTTTATTTTTAGAAACCAAGATAGTTATTTGGCATGGAGTTTCATTTTTTCCTTCCTAAAATATCCCTCACACCACTGAAAGTAATGGGCACATTGAACGCTTATGTTTCCTTCTCAAGATCTTGCTATTGAGAGAATTCAAATGTTAGCAGGTGTGCCTCTATGGACCAATTTGGAAAAAAAGATGTGATATTCTGCTGCTGCATCTGCTTCATACTACTAGTCCTCTGATTCACTAAGGGGACAATCATGCCAGAGACCTGACTGCATGCATGTGCAAGTTACCCACAACCAGTTGGTCATGCATCCCTGACGGTGATACATGCATTGGTCCCATACACCCGTGTGTGTTAAAGGCTGGGTTTAGCCCTCACTCATGTAGGTTCAGGATGAATTGACAGTGATGGGTCTGTCAATGGCAATGCATTATTCACATTTTCAACACGTTCTAGAAGTATACATACATGAAATAACTAGATTTAATCATGCATGCATCAAATTGTGGAAATGTAAGCAATCATCTAAATGTGCCTTTGTCTGCATGGTACCTTCATCAGGTCAGTGCCTGTCTTGTAACAGGCCAGGAACAAAGGAATGGTGCTGCACATTGACCAATCCTGAATTACACGGCCACAGTAGTGACCGTGTACTTATGGTTAAGTTGCTAATCCCATAGGAAGAGCACTTTTTGTGTAAGGCTTATAATTTTGCTCTCCCTGGACAAATCCTCGCCGACCTTTGCAAATATAGTATATGTCCCACTCTGAATTATTCTGCAAAGTTTGGTGAGGTTTGGTCCAGGGGGGGCAAAGTTATAGCGGGGTCCCAAAATTATTTTTTTTCCCATAGACTGAATGGGGAAAAAACTTTGCTCACACCTACAGCCCAAACCGCTGGAGGGATTTGCACCAAATGTGTGGCAGGAGCAGCGGCTTGGTCCCGAAAACGTGCTTTTGTAATTTTGTGAAAATCCGTTGAGTAGTTTTTTTTATAAATGACCAAAAAGTAGGTCACAGCGTGAAGTGCGTCAGATTTTTCCAAACGCCCACCATCTTGGATTCGCGGACAGCGGCTGATGTCCGCGGACATCGCTGTAAAAACATATGAAAAAACACTGCATTCCACTTGTCAAACTTATCAAATAATCCCGGGTAGGTGAGGGGTGATGAGGATGGGATATGGCTGCAAGAAGCAAAAAAAACCAGGTGTTTTTTTCCGCGAAAGTCCGCAAACAGTCCTGCTGTTCGCGAACAGTCCTGTGAAAGTTTGCAAACACCTTAGTATTACAGGGTTGGTGAAATGCAGTTCCTGGATGGCTTATAACCTTGGCACCACTTAATGGAACTGCATGAAATTTGTATGTATATTCCTGGGCTGATTCTGAGTAAGTATGCAAAGATTGGTGGGATTTTGTCCTGTGGGGGCAAAATTAGAGGGGGAGTCCCAAAATAATGTAAAGGCTTATAAATGAGGTGCTATTTGACGAATCCTCACTTAATTTGGGAAACTGATAATACATTTAGATATGAATGTTTTTCCAAAGTTTGGAAGGATTTTGTGAAGAGGGGACAACATTAGAGAGGGTGTCCCAAAACAATGTAAAGGCTTATAAATGAAGTGCCATTTAACAAATCTACACTTCATTTGGCAAACTGATAATAGAACAAGATATACATGTTTTTGTGAAGTTTGGTGTGATTCTGTCAAAAGTGAGCAAAATTAGAGTGGGGGGTCCCAAAATATTGTAAAGGCTTATAAATGTGGTGTCATGTGACAAATCTACACAAAGGTTTGCAAAAAGATTATAAATCTGGATTTAGATGTTTTTGTAAAGTCTGAATGGATTTTGTCAAGTGGGGGCTAGGTTATATGACAATGGTATGTGCATACATTTGACACTTTTTAAAAAATAAAACATGGGTGGATTTCCAGCAAACTTGCGTAAGGAGCATTGGCAAGGACCTACAAGCATGGTTTTGCAAATGTGCCAGTGTTTTATTATTTGACAAGTGTCATAATGTAGCTACAAAAAATAGCGGTATACCTTTAGTGACTGAGGGGTAGCCTGTGGCGAGGGGCAGTGGCCAGATTGTCCATGTCATGGAATAAGGTCATGATCCGGACAATCTGCCTATTGGCCATGACCACAAGGGAAAAACCATTGGATTAAAGTGGCCATGTCCACCTGGGACTGGCTTTGTCGTAAAGTTATTCGAAATTAGGATAGATTTGAAAGGGAAGAAAAATGTGCTGGTGGTAATATGGTCATAGGGTTCTCTTTTTGCCTTCTGTAGGCTGCTATGGAAAGCGACGAGGGGCACTGTATGGAACCCTCACCTTCCCTTTCCATGGTGGCCATCCTGGAAAAGAATTTTCTTCCTACACCGGGACGCCGCAGACGTCCCGGTGTTGGAATAAAAAAAATTTTTTTTAGCACCCCAAGTTCCCGCTTTGGTAACAAAGGGTGCTAATGGCCTTCATCCCCCATTTCAGGGACTGTAATGGGGGGATTATGGTCCATAGACCTCGTTATCCACCCTCGCTTTGCTTGGGCTGATAACTTGGGCTGCTGGGCCAGTATCCACCGTTCCAGGCCCTGGAACAGATGATGAACGTCACAATATTCCCATTAGCATAACACAAAATGCAAATGGAAATGTTGGAAAATCTTAATTAGTCTATGTACTTTACTGAGAAATATAAAGTAGATGAGGCTATACATTTTTTTTTTAGTTCTATTTTTTAACTTTTAAAGGTGGTTCCTAAAGGAATATGTTGTTTGTTGTTTTTGGATGTATTTTCTTTTGGCAGGAGAGCTGAGAACGAAAGGTGGGGAGGGAAATGAGGGAAGAGCAACCAAATACTAATATGGAGAGGTAGATGGACAAGGGAAAATGTTGCGCGTGTTTTATTTCTAAGTTAGGGGGCACTGTTTCTCATGCTCCTTCATTACAGCAGTGGTGGTGGCTCTTGGGGAGGAGGGATGGCATTAGCTGATGCCATTTTAAGATAAATAGCAGTGTTGCTAAAAGTATATAATGTGTACTACATTGTTAATGGATAATGAGTAGGAATAGCTGTTGGAGCTGTGCAAGGGAAATTTGAAGTTGGAAGTTCCTAGATCAGTAGAAAATGCAGTTCCGAACTGTCCGCCAAGCAGAGATCTCACAGTGCAGACTGGTTGTCAGACATGTCATCATGCCGCGCGCCAGCTTATGGTCATGTAGCACTGTCCGGAAGATCTGCTATGAAGTCAGATGTTTGTAGACGTCTACGGATGCAAAAATAGTTGAAATAGTTGCAAGAAGTGTATAGAAGTGTTAAAAATTATTCCAGATGTTGGGAAATGGCAGCGTTTTAAGGTGAAACTTTGGAAATTGGACACAAATATTGCTATATCGGTTAAGTATGGCATTAGTAAGTTGTAGGAAAATAGCATGCACTGGTAAAAACTTATGAAATTCAATGAAAAATCTTTGTTAAAGGGACGTTATGGTTAAGTTGCACTAATAAAAACCTATGCCATTCAATGAAAAATCTTTGTTAAAGGGACGTTATGGTTAAGTTGCACTAATAAAAACCTTTGAAATTCACTGAAAAAACATTGTTAAAGGGACGTTTCGGTTAAGTTGGACCAATAAAAACCTATGAAATTCAAAGAAAAAACGTTGTTAAACGCCGTCATTATTTGTGATGTCATCTTTGATGTCCTGGTTGTTGGTCTTAGCAGTGCACGGTGGTGGCGCGAATTATGGTTGCTTATAACTGGCGAATTTCAGAGAGTTTTCAGTTTTACTTGGAACCATAACTTCCGTTTGACAAAGTTTTTTCTTTGAATTTCATAGGTTTTTATTTGTCCAACTTAACCATAACGTCCCTTTAACAACGTTTTTTCGGTGAATTATATATATATATATATATATATTTGTATATCTTTGTATGTCAGCAATGTGCTTTGGGATGCACCTTTCTTTTCGTCCTCCTCCACACCCCCCGGACTGTTCCCAATACAAATTCCATGGGTGAGAAGAACCTTCATCAACAAAGGATTTTATACAAGCTGTTTCCATTTTGAGAATCTCTCCATGCAACAAATTCAGTGTTTTGATCACTGGAATACAAACATGGCATGCTAATTCTAACTTGCAGGCCAATACATCATGTTGTGCTATTGAAGGTGAAATCATGACAGAGAATGAGTGTGTTAATGATTCACATAAGAACCTGGAAAAAATGCCATAATACAATGACATTCCACATTGTTAATTGAATAAAATCCAATGTGTCATTGTAGTAATGTAAATTAAGGGGTTAGTGACATTGTTCTAAAGCTCCATGCCAGAAGTATTGTGCATACCTGTTACTTACAGAACCAGTCTCCTAACATATGCAGCAGCACCCTCCTCTTTAGTGATTCAGGGCAGGTTCAAAGGTCACCAGTGATTTCTTGTCAGCTGCTCTGCCCCAACATAACTCTAAACTGAGGCTGCATTTTAATTTCTGCACCTCCTTCCAAAATATCATAATTGTGGCTTTATCACTCTGGTGGCATGGTAATTAAATAGAAGACATACCTGGTTTTGTTTTGGTGACTTTTAAGAGCCAACAATTATTGCATGATATGCAAGTGTCAACCTTACAAACCCAAGCCAGATATGTAAAGGTTATGAGGTTTCATGGCTAGATTGAATGTCGCTACATCATCAAGGGAGCTAATAGGCAGGACGCTGCTCTTCTTTGAACATCTGGGAGGAAGGATAACACCGGCCCACAAGCTCTTTCACTCTGTCAAGTAGATCTCCGAGGAAACATGCTTGAAAGGTGGACTCATATAATATTTACCACCCTCTCACCAGGGAGGAACATTGGATCTGCAGTCTTGGGAAAGGGTAGAGTTCGAATATCCAGAGAGGAAAAAGGAGAACTGAAAATGGTTTTGCCATTTTGCTTATCGTTGGGACTCTTTCCTTCATGCTCCCTCGATTTTCTGTGGAACAAGGAACTCTGTGTATGATGCAAGAAGACAGCAGTCAGTTGTTACAGCAACAGGGATTGGACCCATTGCAGCAGGTTTACTTCTGCACAATTCCCTGTGGTCTTTTACCTTTATATGTAAGAAGTTTCCCACTCCTTTGTTGATTCTTTCCTGGACACTAAAAAGAAGAGATCTCTGTAACCATGCTTGGAGGGCAGTCCATTCCTAGGTCCGAGACATTGAAGTGAAGAGAGGCATATCCAAGACAGAGGAATGAAATGTCCCCTAATCATCTCCAAGAAACACTGTGGGGGAAATGTTATGTAGCAAGGCCTGCATTCTGCTATCTGCACTTGAACCAGGCGCCTCACTGAAGGAGAAGGAGCTCCTGTAGGTAAGGACTGGATGTGAAGAGTTAGAAGGACTCACCTTGTCCTAGAGCACCTGGGGTGGGACTCACATCACCCTGAAAAGCTAGAAGATGCCTGGACTCTTGCTTCACCACATCAAACCATTTTCAAGCTGATTCAACCATGTTTGAAGCCTTCAAACAACACAGGCTCTCTTGTTACATCCTTGAACTGCTGTTTGAAAATCCTAAACCAGTTTGGTGCCACATTGCACCATCACTGCTCATCGCTGCTTCGACTTAAACACCAGATCCACACTACAAAGCCTTCCAACCTCTGCATCTTCGAGCTAGGCATTGAACCATCAGAACGTCGGCTCAAACCTCAACCAAAACCACTGGATGCATTGTGTCATGCTTGCATTTACCATTTTCTCTAACCTGCACAACTGTCGAACCGACGCTGGTGAACGCTAACTGCACTGATCAGATGCCGCATAAAACCACACAGAACCCTTTTCGAATCTGACTTGATGCCAACTCGCTGTCGGGACCAACACAAATCACTGCATTCTAACTTGGTTCTACCTACAAGAGCATTTTATTTATTTATTAGGTAATTGTAATGCACCTATACACAAAGTGTTTCAAGGCACATAGAAACTTGGTTTCACTCTGTCAGACCACCCAAGAACAAGGAAAAGGTGCTGTTGAGAGGCCCAGATCCCCCTTTTCACGTTTGGGACCATAGTGACATATAAGCCCTTGTGATTACTTGCCTGTTCATCCCTGCTCAAGTACCAAGAGCGTTATTACATACAACTTCTGCTTTTTCTGTTTTCTTTCCACAGGGGTAGATATTTGCTTCTGTTTTCTAGTTAGTTAATTGTATTTCTGGATTGTTTAATGATATGTTTATATATCATTTATATGACATTCTTTTATTTTTGAGTCTATTTAAGATTGCTTTTTGTGTTGCAACTGTGAGCACTTCATACTCCTGCTGAGAATATAGCGTTCCCTTGGCTCACGTTACCACAAAAAGAGAAGGAAGTGTACTTGTGGACTGTGTCACTGCTGGTTTAGAAGTAGTCTGGGGTTTAGTAGGTGGTTTAACAACTACTCACCCCTGCACTACTGCATTTCATCAGAAAAAGCAACTGACCGGCAAGAGACAATGGGCCTCATTACGTTGTTGACGGTCTGTTAACAAGGGTGCCGATAAGCTCACCGGCAGACTTGTTTCTGGACCAGCAAACTACATGTTTGCCTGCCGGAGCCGCTGTATCCGACAGGTCTGACCCTGCCGGGCACAGTAGGCAAACTCTTCACGGAAGCACTGGTACCGTTAGCAACGGTGCACGTGCTTCCGTGTCCCCAATCACATAGAGTCCTATGGCACTCTATGGGAATGGGGATTAACAAATATACCAGCGCCTGACTTCCTGGCCGCCAGACTCGTAATGAGCCGGTGGCACCGGGAAGTCAGGTGCTTGTAAATGTTCACTGCTCCGTAATGAGGCCCAATGAATTGCTTCATCAGTTAAGGTGAACACAAGGTTTTACTCCCATTTATACCCAGTGCCCAAACGGTATTATTATCATGAAACCATGTCTTCCCAGTCTAGATGCATAGTACTAAAGAGAGTACTAAGGAAGGAGCAGATGAAAAAGATTGTCCCCAAAGTAAACGACTGTCTAAAGCACAAGTACTTGTGAGCTACGGGAAAAGGAAGTGCCCTTTACTATAGGTGAAGGTATAGGCACTTCCAATCATTTTGATCCTCTACCCACTCTGGCTAACTAATATCCTGTGGCCCCATTGACCAAGGAATTTGTCCTGTGCCAGTGGACCGGGAAAGAAACAACTAAATAATTAAATCAACACAGGCAGAAGATGATCAATATGGGGGTATTGATTTAGATGCTGTAAAGGGTGCCCATATTAACAGTGTCTGCTATAATTGTTGTTTGCTATTGGCTGAGATAAAAAAACAAGCCTATTCAAGGTTGTGGCAGATCTAAAACATGTATTTACTACAGTTAAACAAGATCTAATTAACTTAACTTCTTTATTGGAACTATCCAATCATGACCCACAACTTGTAAAGGCTGATAACAGTCAATTACCAAAGTCAAATAATTTCCCCAAGAGGCCAAAAGATAAAGATATGATCCAACATGGTTCAGTCATACAGGTGATTTATAACCATGACCAAAACCACACTTTCGCTAATAAAACTTTCTATTTGCCTACGGGCAAGACATCAAAAGGACTTGAAACTACTTCTAGCACGTCAAATTCCACAATGGGCAGGGGTCAACGGCACAGGGCAGACCAAATGCATAAAATAGATAGGACAGTCACCCTAGGATGCAACCATAATATTAAAAGTAGAACATTATGGAGGTAATTCATGGATTATTTGCGCCGAAAAAAAACGTGATTTGTGCGCCATTCTGCCCGCAAATCCCCATTTGTTAAACAGGGATTTGCGGACAGAATGGCGCACAAATCCCATTTTTTTCGGCGCAAATAATCCATGAATTACCCACTGTATCTGGTTAAGGTGCCAAGGATGGAAATATGTAAATAGGAGGGGAAATAAAGTCTAATCAACACATTTATCAATTGGCTACGTCACTGGAAGCGCTGTCTTTCAATTGTGAGAGATGATATTATCAGTGCATGTCACAGTCGTTCCGTGCCAGAGGGGCAGCAGATCACAACTGCAATGAGATTTTCTTCCACAATGAAGGCCTTGTAAACAGCCTCATTTCAAAAGACGTCTGTACCACTTCCCCCTGATTTAACAATAGCAATGAGAGACAGACTAGCAGATGAACCAACCCATGGACAAACTTTAAACAGCCATCGTCCCAATTCTGACAATCATCCAAAAACTACTAATAAAGTGAGCAACATAACCCTAATATTTGATTTTTTTCCCGACACCACCCAACTTCTCCCAGCATTACTTATCTCCTAGAAGTATGAAAATCTCCCCTGAATTTGAATCTGGTATTTTGGAACATTGCAGGATAGAGAAAACATTTGGTCTATACATACTGGGTTGATTCAATTATATCTTTCAACCTAATATGTTTCCAGGAAACATGGGGCTGAGATCCCTTTCATTCAGAGAGTTGTGCATGTTTTTCAGTAGCAGCTGTTTGCCCATTGGAGATGATAGGTCAACCTAGCTGTATGCTATGTATATGGGTCAGTGTCAAATTAAATGCTTGTATGGAATGTATTGACACAGGCTCGCCACACAAGGATTAGATATATAGATTTCAGGAAGAGCAGTACTCTGTTTTTTCAATATATATATAATCGACCGTACTGCCCTAATGGTATGAGAATACTTCAAATTCTGGAATGTTGATAATGAACCTGACAACCAACTAACTAGGTAACAAAATTCTTCAAATGGTTGAGTAGGAAGATCTGCTCTGGCCCAGTCAACCACTGACTGTTCCTGAAATAATAAAATTGTATAAATATGCCCTGTCAACCACACAGCTTCTTTAGAGAATGGGTGTGAGGGCCTGCAATGGGAGATTAGAGGCTGCTTCACCCCCAATACCTACAGATTGCAATGCTAGAACATCAATCCATTTTGAGTACATTTTATTGAAGCTCTTCAAACAGATGAATGTGATCACCACCCTCTGACAACAACACTAACTATGAATGTGATAGCACGTGCACTGTTGCAAAGGACACATGTTTTATGCCGTTCTGGTAACAATAGACATTTAAGTTGGGATGACTGTTATTTGAATAAAATGATACCAGCGATCTATAGTAATCTAATCCCGATTTTTGAAAAAACATTTCAATTTGGCATTAACATGAATAAGTTAACACTGTTATCATCGCTTTTTTCACTAAACACAAAGAACAATCTTTGCCATACAGCTGAAGAGGGAGAATTGGTTTTATAAGGATTGCAGGGCAAAGCAAAATGAATTGGTTGCAGCCCTTAAATCCCACAATTGTGTAAATAACACTATCATCAGACCACTGCGGTCAGAATGTAAGAACTTGTTAAAATAGAACAAACGTAAAAGATCAGAGGCTAATTGGGATGCATTATCATTGGTCTCTAATTGTAACAATTCAAGGATTTGGGGGAAATAATACATAAAGGCGCATCCCAAAAAAGAGTATTAATTACCCTTGGCCATAGCTGAGCATAACTGGTATCATCACTATTCGATACTCTACTTAGATGACTGAGAGCCAATGTTAATGAACACAGAGGATGGAAAATAGCCATCCGTTAGTCCTAAGTCTTGCTGAGGTTATCATTGCCATAAACTCCCAAACACGAGGTAGAGCCCCTAGCCCAGACTGTTCTGGTGCAGCTCTATAAAGATAAACCAAATGTGTGGCACCTTACCTGCTTATGCGCTTCAATGCTACTACAAACTTGGGAAGGATTCCAAATTCGTGGAAAATGACAGAGATCATCACAATCTATGAGAGGGGGGGTTGAGACATACCTAGGAATTACAGGCTGATCTCACTGCTGGGTTCCAGCAGTGAATTATTTGGTTAAACCCTCCTTCTCAGATTGGAAGACTGGGTCATAAATATGTCAGCCATTAGCCATCTTCAAGCAGGCCATAGGAAAGGGGTGGGCACTGTGATGAATCCAATGGAGTCATCACGGATTCCCCATTGTTAACCTCCACCCACTACCTGGTTCTGAACCTGGGGGTGGCTATATGAGGGAGGATCACATGGAGGAGACAGCTTCCGGGGGATGTCATGACTTCATTGAGCGAGACATGTTATCCCCATTTTCCCATGAAAAAGACACCTTGGTACCCCATATCCTAATAGTCTATTGCTATGCATAGATACCCCCTTTAAGGAAAAATAGAGAAACCTTTTCCCAAAGCCCTTTTAACCCAACTTCCATCCCTGTTTAAAAGGGTAAAAGTTCCAAGATTGTATTTTCCAGTGTTAATTATCAACCATGCAGAACTGGTTCATTGCGTGGAAAGATTGCATGTAATTATTCAACTATTTTGCATCAGTCAACATTAGTGGCCTTCATCTCCACCAATTACCCAAGTACTAGGATGAGGAGGAAGAAGGGAGAAATGCAGAGTGGAAAAGATCCCGTAGGTCAATGAGCATGCTATTTGTTTCGACAATGCACCTGTGCGTGGGACATTTAAACATTGGAAACCAATTGCAAAAGGCTACTGTTTTTTGATCGAAGTTGTCGTACCACTCTGCAAGGCGTGCGGCCCCTGGGAGCATAGACGGGTGAGGCAGAGTGAAGTGGCTCACCAGCAAGTAGGCAGTGAAATATTGTACCCGCCGGATGTGCCGCATACACGTCAGGAACAGAGGGAACATTCCTGGGTGTTCGGCAGCCGTAGAAAGCAACTCTTTGCTTAGCAGGACCTGTGGGAAGGCAGGTGTGCTGACCAGAAGCCGCGAGAGGAACCGGAATGACGTGGAAAATTGGCAGCAGAGCTTTGCCATGTATGCACAAATGGGACCGAGGATGACATACAGAGCCGGTGAGTCAACTCAAGCAAAGTGGGGACCCCATGGCATTTCGGCGAGTGCGCCAAACACCATTTGTAAATCCTAAAGCAACAGAAACAGAGACGTTAAAGAGATTGTTTTCATATAAAAGAGGGATATTGTAAATACAAGCCCCAGCCATATATGACAGTAAGAAATGCAGGTTTCAGGGAACCAAGAGTGACTGTTGAAACAACCAAATATACAGAACCAAAGAAGATATATGCAGTTGTGGAATTAAAAGAAACTGTTTACCTTTGATTGTGAGAAGGCCTAGCAAGCATGTAAACCAGGTAGCTACATCTACATGAGAAATCCTGGCAGGGGAGTAAATCAGGCAGCTACAAATACATAAGAATTCCTGGCAGTGTGTTAAACCAGGCAGTCACATTTGCATAAGAAGTACTAGTAGGGGAGTATACCACGCACTTCCTCCTCTGTTTTCCCCTGAAGTGTGGTTGCATCTATTTTGACTAGCTGCTCCAATTTCTCATTGTTTTTAGTTGCTTTGTATTGCTTTTTATCAGCCTTTTTAACTGAGTATAATATATTGTATTGTTTCTGTTGTTGCCTTTTAAAATTATTGTTGCATTTTAAATTGCGCTTGACACTTTAATTCACAGTATTTCGTCTTCACTACATATTCCTTCTTAGCTACTGCCGTACGATTTGAATCAGAGCATTCTTGCTCTGCACACACACCATCTGCCAGAAGAACTACACATCCCAGTAGGATTGTACTTCTTCAGCATATATATATTTACTTCCCAGGCACGAATGAGGCAAACCGGTCTGTGGCGGTCCGTTGCGCTCTGGTGACTTTGGTGCTACACTGCTACTCTGCCCTATCCTTAGGTAAGTCACTATGAGCGTTGCTTCTGTCTCTGCCATGATTGAGAAAAGCCAAAGCAGATTCCATGTTAAGAACTCTTCAACTGAAAAGTAAAGCTTCTTAGCAAAGCACGTGACTTCCTCCCGGATAGAGACAGTTTAATACAGATGGATAACACAGACAAAGATAATACGTCCAGAGTTGTGACTGCAAACTGTGACGTAAGTTCAAGAACGCCTTCGGTATTAAGTCTCCAGTTCCTCAAATGCCAGGTTAATGACAAGGATGCACAGACTAAAATCACGACGGATAATACTCAGGGAACAAAAAAAAGGGTGGGACAATTCAGCACACAACTGCCCCTGGTGACCCTTCAGCTCCCGAAACTAGCGGAGTTACTAGCAGAGGTAGCTTTGGTTTAAAATATTTATTGCTAGCACACAGTCCCTCCTTAAACATGCTTTGGAGGTGTCAACATATGTAGCCTCTCAGGATATAGATCTTTGTGCCCTCACTGAGACCTGGAGTCATGAAGCTGCCGGCCCATCACTTGCACTGGCCATACCACAGGTCTACAGTATCCTCTTTCAGGATTTATTAGAGGGGAAGGGAGGAGGGGTTGCTTTTATCTATAAAGACACTTTAGACATATGGAGAGTTGATGTCATTAATTTGGATGGTTTTGATAGCCTTCATATTATAGTTACGACCGTTGACGAGAGCACCTTTAGCGTGATTCTCGTGTATCGACCTCCTTCCCTCATGCATGATTTTATTAATAAAATGTGTGATTTACTTCTCTCATTCATAAAACCCAATTCTAGAACCCTACTCTTAGGGGATTTTAACTACTGGTTGTCAGATGGGAATGACTCATGGGCTAGGTCTCTTGACGAAGCTCTTGCAGACCTAGGGTTCAAACAATTTGTAAAGACTCCCACTAATGCAAAAGGCAAAATGTTGGATTGGATAGCGGGATATAATGTTATCTTAACAAATCAGAATATATACCCATGCCCTTGGTCTGACCACTTCTTCATACATTTTGAGGTTGTATGTGAGAAAAAGGTTGCAAGGAAGTAAGTCCTCAAATCCATGGTGCCATGCGGAAACGTTAAAAAAACACAGAGGTATATCAGTGTACTCTGCGGAAGGCTGTAAATGTGCTAGCCCCATGGCGAACAAAGAAAGTCATTCAAAGGGAGACTAATCCATGGTTCATCCGAGATGTGCAAGCACTGAAAGTCCAAAAATCAAAAGCTCTACAAGTGGAAAAAATCTCTTACAGAGTCTGACAACGAGGTATATAGAATGGCAGCTAAAAGATTCAAGTCAGCTGTCATCCTTGCTATAGAATCATATCTTGATGATTGCATTAAAAAAGCACACTCCCAACTGAGGGAACTATTCAAAATTCTGAAGGAGTTAGAACATCCAAGTCAGGACAGAAATGACGTAGTCACTAGAGAGACTGAATGGTGCACTTCAATACAAGATGCTATGTGCACCAAAAAAAACAGTATTAAGGATAAGATTGAACTATTCAAGAAAGCCATCACTCTTAAAGATGCCAAAATTATTAATACTACCCGTAGAGCCTGGAAACTAGAAGAACAATTTTCATTGAAACCTGTAAGTGACGCTGAATTGGCACTGATCATAGAAAAATAAAAAATTATAATAACTGTAAAGGGTATGTTCGCCTGGCTTTGGCCATTAAGGCATGTTCTCTGCATTAATAATGAAACTATGTAAATGTGTTAATGCTTCTTTTAGCGATGGCTGTGTCCCTTAAAGTATTAAGAACACCTGGATCACCCCCTTGTTGAAAAGAAAACAGGTCTCTGTTCTCTGAATCCACTGAATTATCGACCTATTTCTAATTCTCCATTCCTTCTCAAAATTCTGGACCGAGTGGCTTACTCGCAAGTTATGACACATCTTAGATCAAATAATATTTAGAATAAATGGCAGTCTGGGTTCAGAGAGGACCACGAGACAGAAACAGCACGCACTGGACCTTAGGTCCAGGCTGCTTCGACATATGGATAATGGACAAATGGTGATGCTCATGCTTCTTGACTTGTCCGCCATCTTCGACCTGGTGGACCATGCATTATTGGTCACCGGGTTGGAGGAGGTGTCGGGGCTCTCAATGTCGGCAGTAAAATGGGTCAAATATTTCCTCAGTGAACGCCAATGTAGGGTAGGCAGTGTCACGGCAGATGCAAAACCCACTGAGCTTATGCAAGGAGTACCCCAAGGGGCCTGTCTGTCTCCGATATTCTATAATTTCCCTTTCTTGATTTTTTGGAAAACAACAAAATTGAGTTAAAAAATTATGCCGACAACACACAATGTGTTGTCCCCCTTTCTGGCAATTTTGTGGAGTATGAGACTAATATCAACAGGATATATAGTTTGATCCAAAGTTGGATACGCCATAATGGTCTTGCACTTAATACCAGCAAAAGTGAGCTGATGCTAGTGGGCACAGAAGCTAAAACCCATAAAATGGAGTTGGAATATTCCCAGCTTCAAATTGACGGATATGTGATCAAAACTACTTCAACCATAATCTTAATATGAAGTAACAAGTCAGTAGCCTGGTCTCAGCCTCATATTACATCAAGCTAATGACCTGTGCATGTCCATTCATCTCCAAAGAGAACCAATAAATACTTGCTAGGGCTATGATGGGCTCCAGAATCGACTATTGTAGTAGCCTATTAGTTGGTCTGCTGAAACCCAAAGTCAACTGGCTTCAAGTTGTGCAAAACAATGCCGTCACAGTTATTATGGATCTTAATACGATGGACCACATCTTTGAGGCCAGGAGAAGTCTTCATTGGCTTCCTTCTGACTTATGGTGATCACCTACAAATGCTTGAGAAGTACAGCCCCAGTCTATTTGAAGTAAGAGTTGGTTCTAAAATCTAACGTACATAATCTGAGATCTAACAACTCCACCCTTTAAAATATTCCAGCCTGTAGATTGTTGCAGGTAAAGAAAGGAGCTTTTTTCAATGCAGCTTTGTCTGTCTGCAATACAGTCCCTTGAGTTTTAGAGAGGAATCTTCAACACCTGTCTTTAGAAAGAAACTAAAGTTATTCCTGTTTAGTTTGTTTGTTCTTTCCTGACTCTGTGCAGGTCCTTCTGCTGATAGCGGATATTGTCTGGTCTCTCATGTCCTAGGTAGATGCATTTTAATGTTTGTTTTGTCTGTCTGTTTGGTCCCCTTAAGCCTACGGGTCAGTGGTGCGTGATATAAATGAATAAAGTAAATTAAAGTTGTAAATCTACAGGAAGTCCCAAGAAAGAACTGTGTTTGTTAAATCTGAGAAGGAACATTTGAAAGAAGAAGCTACAAGGCTAAGAAACTCTCTGGCAACAGCGATTGTTGTGCACCAAGAAAGACACAAAGAACTGTTAGCATACAAATCATTGGCATAGTGTTGAAGAATCCAAATAGTATTATTTTAAGCCAAAAAAGACATCAAGAACTGTTACAATATTGGCATTAAGGAAGAATCCAGGGGAAGGGAATACACCTCTGGAACCAAGGTGTACTACTCTTAGTGAACTTTTGTGCTGAAAGAATTAATTAATCTGAAACAAAAACAAGGGAATTCCCCAGAACTAAAACATTGTTCTGGCTTTGGAATGCCTTTGTATTTGAATTGAGAAGAAACCAGGGGAAGGGAATCACCCTCTGAAATAAGCCTCTTCTACCTTGGAGAACGTTTATGTTTGAGCTATTTGGTTTATAGTGTGAGGGTCAGTATAGAACATTTGGACACAAGGAAAGTTTTTGATTTTAACATCCTGACACATACATATCCTTAGTGTTTGGTTATAGGTAGGGAGATTCATCTTAGAGCAGGGTCAGAGAGGCACTTTCCCAACACGCTATATGTTATTAAAATTCTTTAAACGAAAACATGGCAACTTTGTGTCTGGATTTGCGTTTCAGACTGCTCACAGCACCCTGTACCAAGTCTTCAGATTTACTACAGCCATGAGCAAATACATGTCCATCAAAGGCAACAGCTTATATTTACTATTTATCAATCTAAAAGCCACTTTTGATGGAGTACCCTGAGTGGAACTCTGGAGAGAACCAATCAAGATGAATGTTCCATTACCCTAATTGAAACCCATCAAATAGGGGTGTAGGGCCAGTGCCGGTGGGGAATGCACATGATCCTTCCCAGTGGGAAAAGGAGTGAAACAAGTGTGCACCCTTGCCCCGTTCCTGTTCAACTTGTTCTTTAATGCAGTTTTAGACGACATACCAGCACACTCGTCGGATGTTCCAACACTTGGAGGTGAAAAAGATACCATTATTAATGTTTGTGGACACAGTTGTCCCCATGTTCTGTAATCTGTGTGGATTCGTTAAGCTAAAAAAGCATACTGCAACCTTAATGGCTTAACAATACATACTGAAAAAACAAAACTAACGAGGTCTGGAAAAAATGCAAAATCACATTACAGCATGGACCTATAAATAGGCAACACTAAAATTGAGGATGTTCCTTTCTTTGATTATCTAAGTGTAAGGGTGGGGTTCAACATGTAATGGAAAAATCAAATCGACAAAGCTAACCTAATTAGTGCAAATGTGCAAAGCTATTTTCTATTTTTCAAAAGCTTTTGGTAATAATATGCTTTCCACGACTGTAAAGAGGAATCAAGCTCATGTTCTTCCAGCAGTGCCGTATGGTGGAGACCTTTGGGGATACTGCAACATTTTGTTTGTAGGGTACAACAGAAAACCCACACATATAACAACGTACTTGCAATACCCCTAGTACACCATCACACCTTGGAACTAGGGTTACTTTTGATCATAGAAAACATTTATTTAAAAATGCTACATTTTGGATATGTATCTGGTCTTGGAATCCGCTTTTGTCCAAATGTAACAAAGCTCAGCTTGAGGGTAACTTGGGGTAGCCAAAGGCTAAATCTCTCCCATGGTTTAAGCAAATAAAGAACCATCTGTATAAACTGCATTAGGATAAATATGATTCTTTAATCAATTACCCCGAATTTCCAACAAATTGTAACTAATGCCCATGTTGAGTGTTCTGTGGTGAAGAATATTAACAATTGCTGCCCGGTGCTTAAAACAGGTAATATGTACCCTACTATCAAGAAAGACAGCTACATGAAAACATAGTTGCATCTAACTAATGCTGCAATCAGAGTCTATCTCAAATTTTGGCTGCATACATTACCAATTGCTTCTTTCTGGTTGGGATGGAATAAGGGCATGTATGATTGTTGCTTATTGTGTCCCACTATAAAAGAAAGCATTCAACACTTCCTATTTTTATGCCCCAGGTACAACAGGGTGTGTGATAGGAACTTGAACTTATAGTCACACAAGAGTGGTGTTCGATCCCCAAATGTTGACACATATTATGCAAGAGATCAGAAGATCTAGATGTTATTTTTGCAGTTTATACTTATTTAACACAGGCGTGGTGGCTAAGCAGCAGATTTCTCGCTATATCCTAAATCAGGTTGCCAAAAGCAATTTTGACATATGGGCTTTGACAGTTGACTTTGTTATCATTAATCATTTTCAGTTAACTGTATGAAATGTTTTATCACTCGGAGGAGAGCTCAGGGGCAACATGTTTGTCTTGGAAGCAAAACAATGCAGAGAAACACAGGTTAGAATCCTGGTACTGCGCTTAGGGACTGGTCTCCAGTATTAGGCACATTATAAAAGATTTATGAATATTAAATTCTTAATTATGAAGTGTTATGTGTAATCTTGTTGCCTTCTTCATGTTGATGTAGTTTCATTTGGGTTATGTGCTCATCAAATGTGTCCAATTTGTCCGCTACCAATTTATTTATATGTCCTTGATGAAGTGGGATAAGACAATGAACCTCATAATGGCTCGAACATTTTAATATTTTGTGAAATTTATTTTGTGATTCTAATTAGTACCTATTTGATATATACATGATGGTTTTATATGGATTTTAATTAATGGATTTTTATTGTGTTTTTTGAACTTTTATGGTTACATACTAACCATAATAAAGTTTATTACGATGTTGAAAATCCCAACACCCACTTCTGGGTAAGAAAAACAGACAGTTTATTCAAAAGCGAAAAATGTATTTAAAAAATTAAAGTTCACATCAAAGGTGGTGTCCATCTTTACACCAGGAAAATCACTACAATGTTATAGGACCATTGGTCAGTAAAACAAAGTTTTATCTACCTACCTGAATCTCACTTATATATGTCTTTACTTCAATTATATAATTGTTGCTTTTTGCCAGCATATGCATGTTTATATATAACCATTTCAAAACACAATTGCTTTTCTCTAGAATCAAAATAAAGATTGTATCTGAGATAAATCACTTGAAAAAATAACATTTATAAACATATATCCATTCTACTAATTTCCCATGAATTTGGAGTTGTGAATGTGTTGGCTATGTGCAGGTTACTTAAATATAAACAAGAATCAATTGCATCTAACTTATACAGTTTTGTACACCCTTCTCTGAACATGTGTGTGCAGTCTTCTCAGCTTTTCTGCAGCTTCTAATGAACACGTTTGTGTACAGCTTTCAATCTATATATGTGTGTACCGTTCATTCTACATATGGGTGTGCAGTTTTCAATCTATTCCTATTTATTTGCCTTCAGTTCTGCAAATTTATGGCTAGAGGTGTAATATTCTCCAGTCACAGGTACAATCTTAGAGCACACTTTCAATGTCACATTACACAAATTCGATCTAATACATGTTCGGGATAAGGGACATCAGGAGTGTAACACTTTGCACAATTATATCTAAATCGAATGATTCTCTGCATCTGGCTTGCCCAGGAAGCAGATATGCAGATTATTTCAGCTCTTTTCCCCAACTTTTCTGTCTCCAGTTGTATCGCAAATATCTTATTTTATATGTATCTCCCCAATATTCATAATCATAATACTCTCCCAATTCTGTATGCAAATTGTCTTATAAACGTATGATTCTCCCCACATCTTCTGACTTGTTTAATGTGCTAGTTTAATACAAAAACATGATTGTTATATTCTGTAGATCGAAAAGAATAATTGAAGATTTTAAATATTCCTGAGTGATGTGTATTCCCAGCAATAATTATTTTTCCTATTCATCTTAATTTTTTCCATTATGCACAAGACGATTTTTATATAAGTTACAGGGGATTATTTTTAGGTATGAATCGCAATTTGTTTGAAGTTGGTAGAACCTTTCTTTCTAAATATATGAGTTTTCTAATTATTACGTTTTTGATTTGAATTGTACACAAATAACTTTTGCTTCAGTTTTTCAAGTGTTATAAGACAAATGAATGTCAATTTCGCCCTGCATATGTCACTGGTGGTGCATGGGAAAGGGGCCATTTTCCATTTTACTGACATCGAAAGCTCAAATAACTTTGATTCAAAGTAAACATGGTCTTATGATTGAGTCCTGGAAAAAACTGTTTGAACTAGTCTTGCACAGCTTGTGACTCTTACTTGAACACAGTAACAACCTTAACTCATGATCTGGGGTAAGATGGCAAGTATTCCTAAGGTGGAGGAGTAAGATGAATCCATTCACCTGTTGAGACATGTTCCTTTTCTAGTTAAATAAAATACAGTATTATCCAGAGTGGGATAAACCCCATGACAAAATTCCATGGAACTTTGAATCATTCATTTTGACATTACACTTTACATTATTTTATGTTAGAATTCCAAGCACACCTTCTACCATCAATATAAGAAATATGGTATGGTGGTAAAGTCCTGGGGTTGTTCTTTTGTAATTGCATCTTCACATGTGTTCATCATTGAAAATAAGGAACACATTTTAAAATTACAGATATATTTTCTCTCCACATGGCATCCAAATTATAGGACTATGCTGAGAAATTGAATTCGTTTTTAAACGTCATGCCTTTGAAAATAACTGTTCTGGGACTTAGGCTGAGTTATTTTGCTGATTCAATGTGTATTTTTCCACTTGCCATTGTATACTGATGAAGCAAAAGTTGAACAGATACACAAAAGTACATCTGTGTTTTCACTTTTACATGTAGAAAGATTAAAAAATAAATGTTTAAACACATGAAGAATGCAGCATTTTTTCAGCATCAACCAGAAAAGTAAGTGTTCTAAACGTATGGACACTCGCGCCCCCTGCACATCTCAATTACTGATTGAATACTGGTAAGCTAATAAATGCTCAGCACATGTTTATATCTGAAGTATGGCTTTATTTATAGTATAGCAAACCAAGACTGCTCCAGCAGCGACCTCCAGCTGCCTGCCAACTCCAACTGGCACTCCATGAACCTGGAACCTCAGCTACGTGTAAGCAGGTTCGAAGTTCCATGGTGAGACATCCAATACAATGTGATATCATAACATTTGCACTTCCAACTGAATATGAACCTATGTGACATCTGCACACAATCATGAATAAGAAAACGCGGGTAACATCGCATGAGCCATGTGTGATGGCATAACCTATCTACATGTTTAGCTGATGGCATCACCAAATAAGGAATGCATTCCTAACAGAAACGCTTTCTGGATCTTCTAGATATGTTGTCCTATTATTTGATCTTCTTTCTTTGCAATAATTAAATCATGATCTGGAGCATCTCTACTGCATTACAAAACAGATCAGTCACTTTCTGATTGAGTTTGTGCTGTTATTTTTTTTCTCATCCAAGGAGATGTTCCATATCAATGTATTTGCCTTGAATTGCTCTGGTTTTGGCTAATTGACCAGACAAATTATTTCCCTTTGTTTGGGACCATCAACTTGGTTATATGTGATCTATCCGCAAATAATTACAGAGTGGTAAATTTAATTGCGGTCAAAACACTGAAAAACACTAATTTGGAGGGGTCCCCACAATCTCTCTGTTTTTTTAACCTTTTAACACCACGCCAACCCCAATCCGATTCTGGCCCATTTCAACCCCTTACTCCACTACCCATGATTTATGATATATGCACTGTGTTTCACTGTTATTGTCCGCTCTGAAATGTACCACTCTGTTTTGTTTACAAAAAAACGACTGGATACCCTTCACCCTTTGAGTAACCCTTTATTTTCTTCAAAAATAGTGTCATGTTGTTTGATGCAGTAAATCATCAATTGTTTGGAAGAAATTCCCATGTTTTGGGAGTTTGCTGTTTGCACACGCATACCTCTGGCTTTTTATTTTACCACTAAATGCTCAACAGATCAATTTTGGAAATAGTCAGAATTATTTATTATTACAATCTCCTGAAGTGTGTGATTTATGGCAGAAAGGACAGCTTTATATATTTCCATGAGTTCTGACAAATGACTATTCCGATTACCTATTTTATAACCGGCTGCAGGTTCAGGGATGTCATTCATCCAAGCATTCCCAATGCTGACAACTAATTCCTTCCCAATATGTTCTTTAATGTAACAAGAACATCCATCCGTATAAATTATGGGCATTCCCTGACAGGTGTTCTCATCATATACCATGTGAGGAGAAGCTAGATATCCCTCTGTATTATTGATTGTTTTTACTTCTTCATCCTCTAAACAATTGTCTTGTATAGAATCATGTAAATCAACTAATCCTTGCACCAGTGGACTCCTTCTGTTTTGACATTATCTGATTTCCACAGGATAACCCTGCATTGGAATAATCTGGGAAAAAATCCTTGAGTTAGGGGCATTTCTAGTACATATTGAGTTACTCTGCAAATATTTCAGAGGTTGGTGGAAAGTCTCAACTATTATTGTATGATCCCCATGGACCAATCAATGGTAGTTTTTCAATGACATTACTAAGAGTAATTTCTTACATCCATTAAATCTCATCTCCACAGGTGATAAAGTATTGCTTGTGTAAGGGATCACTTTATGAAAATGGCCATGCTTCTGATATAAGACTGCAGTTAGACAGGTGTTGAACAATCCTATTTTGAGGTAGAATTACTTATTTTTGATGGGATAAGCTAAGAATGGGCCTGGAAAAACTTATTTTCAGTGTTTCACAGACTCTGTTTGGCAGTACCCAGACTCTCATTTGATACCTACCTTCAAAAGTTGGAACAAGGGTTAAGTGATCACTCTGTAATCTTCTATTAATTTGCGACTGCAGTTAGTCATCCTAAGAGGCTAAGTAGTTACCATAGATTTATGAGGTTCTTCAATTTCAGTAGAACCTCAACCTTCTTCTTCTGAGACACTCAGCTGTGATATCCTTGCATAGAAAGTTTACTTTATTTCTGCAACACTGTGATTTATGAAACCATATATTTGCAACCCACATTACTCAGCTGAATCAACACAATGCAAATCTCCTTAAAGTGTTCTTCAACTGTTTTACTTTTCATTAATATGTCATCCACATAAGCCACATTCCCTATTGCTAAAATATCAAGCATTGCCTTCTGTAGGAATATATTGAACACATTTCTGATATTTATGTATCCAAGGGGATTTCTGGTCTATATTTATATTGGTGTTCAAGGAGTACCGAGGCAGTCCAATATTCCTTTAGTCAAAATGCCACACTATATACTTTAGAACCCCAGATATGTGCAAGACCCTGATCAATATAAGGAAAATGCCACTTTGACATGTTTAACTTCTTATTCAATTCCGTTAGGTCAAAAGAGAGTCTCCATTACCCATTGTGTTACAATATTTCTAGTACTGAGTGAAGAATTGTGGTTTATAAAATAATCCCACATGATTCCAAGTTCTTGAAAATCTCCCTGAGTGCGTCCATTGTCTCTAGAAGTAAACAGTATTGTCTTACAAATAATGGCACCATATTAGGCTCCATAGGAATGGTTGTATAATGAAGGGACATATGTCCACAATCAAAAGGATAACGTAATAATCTTTCTGAAAATACATGAAAATCTGTCTTACTTTTTGTTTCTTCTCGTCTGTCTCACAGGCATCAGCTAAACTGACAGACGGTTCTTCTACCATATGATGGAAGCATGGAAATATTTCTTCAGTGTCTATTTCTGAGGTATCTTGTAGTTGGGTAGAGAGGACTTTGCTTACGGTGTTGACCTGAGTGGTTTATTCCTTAGCATAGAAGTAGTTATTAGTGATTCTGAATACAATCTCATCCTCCAGCATCTCAAGTAACATCTTCCACTCTAAAAGGGCATAGTGACTATGTCATAAAATGTCCCCTGTGTTCAGTATAACTAGTTTCTTTTCGGTTACCCTCAGTTATATGATAACAATCTTCTGCTATGGGACCAATGATACGATTGGTTAAATCCATGGAAAAGTGTTTGGAATCAACAGCATTCCAAAGGAGGATTCAAGGAGCTTCGGCAGATCATTATTATCAACCAGTATCCAGAAGAGGTTGGATGTAAAGGCAGGTCTTGTTACTAAAGAAAATTATTTAAATTAATAAAAGTTACTCCATTAAACAATGTCTGCCCATTTCTGATTTTTGTATTATTGTGCATTTCTTGGAACAGTAAATCTTTTGTTTTGAACTTTTGCAGCATAAGGCAACAATTGGGCTGACCAATATCTCTTTTCTAGATCATTGAAGTCCATTGTGGTTCTTCTGATTTTGGAACAGACTTTGTTATTAAAAAGATACACATTAATTGCAAGTCTACGTAGTATGTCTTTAGAATGTAATGTAATATTGAGACATGAAATGACATCTCTTGTGACCCAACAATTTGTATTTACCTTTATATTTCCAATTTGGATCGCTGGCATGCACCTGAAGGTAATCATGTGTTTTGAATGCATCACATCATCTGCAGAATCAGTTTCAATGGAGTAATCTTCAAATTCTTCTGTAATTTGCTGAGCAATCGTTTGCTAATTAAACTTCTATCTTCAGTTAAGAACACTTTGGAGAAAACTGTTTCCTTATGAATATTATGTCTTTGCAGTAGAGTTCAACTGTTGATGATCTTTTGTGAGTTATCCTCTACTTGACCAGGGTACTCACTAGAGGTCTGCAATGATACAATGTCACTGTATTTGCCTCCAAAGTGGAGAACCACTCATTCTCTGGAGGAAGACTTATGGGCCTCATCACGAGTCTGGCGGTAACCTTTAAATGCGGCGCTAGCGCTATTACCGCCGCATTTAAGCGTCCACCAGATCATGGCTTTGGCGGATTTCCCCCCAGCTCTGAGCTGGGGGGAAATCCGAGGCCGAATTTCCGATGTTCGGCATGATTACCGCCGGCGGGAAATCCGCTGGCGGTAATAGCGCAAATTTTTCCCATTGGGCCCAATGGGGAATGGACAATAACCCTTCCGCCAAACCAGTGATCCGACGCTAATAGCACCGGGGGGTTGGGCGGTAGGGCTATTACCGCCAGCGCTTATAGCGCCGGCGTTACCGCCCAACTCGTGATGAGGCCATTAGTCTCAATGGTTCAGTTTCACGTCCCTTCACTTCTATCTTGTTCTATGTCAGATATGATAGTGATGTCTGGGATTTGAGTGTTTTAAAAGTAAATCAATACCCGGTCAAAATCAGGATGTTTTACATTCAAATGGCAGGTACCATTCAAACTGACAGAGTTAGCACTTCTTTTTAATTTGATCAGTTTGCAGAATCTATCAGGGGCACAAAGTTGATTTTATTGTATTTTGTTCATCTTGTTTCTCACATCCAGAAGTTTCCATTTTAATCTCTTTCTTTCCATTCAGGTTCTTTGTAGGACTTATTTTAACTTAGGTTATCTGTTCTTTAGGGGGGGGCATTAGATCTGAGAAAGAAGCAATGCTGGGTTTCATCTCAACATTGCTCTTCTTCTACAAATGTAATTGCTGTATTTTTCTTCTCATTAAACTTCACTTTTTAAATTTATTTCAGGTTTTATTTCATGGAATAAAGAGGGTTCACCATCGGCCAATTCCTCGTCAAACTCAGGGTTATTTTCATGTCAGGTCAAAGTAACTTCCTCTAATGGTTGGCATATCTTTTCTGTTGCCTCCCCTTTGCTCTTTTCATGGAATATTTCCTTTTGACATTGTACACCCATACCTGTCAATTCCATTATAAACAGAAACTGCAAGTTCCTGAATGCAGATAAAAATCCCAGGTCTGGAGGAATGGAACTGCTCGCCGCCCCCATGGGTGCGCTGCTTTTATTAATCATATTTCCACATTTCTGTGACTTATTTGCATTGGGAAAGTCAAAGAATAAAGTTGTGGCTGTCTACAGTCATCACTTTGTGAAGTACAGTACAATCTTGACTCAAGTACATCTTGGATTCCTGGTGTGCCTGATACACTAACTAGTACATGGGAGGCAAGGCTTTCACCACGGCCTTTGCTATTTTTCTCAAAATACCTGGAAAACCAATTTCCACATGTCCTGTATGCTGCCTAATCATAGAATTACACATTGTAGAAAGTGAGATGAATGCATGTCCCTTGATATTGGTGCAGCCAGCAAACATGTACATGTACGGGCAAAGTCAGAATAAAAATGCTTTTTTTTTTACAGAGGCATATATTATGGGCAAAAGCATCATGAAAATGTGATTGAAATTGCTCCTGTGCTCTGTTGGTGACTTGGCATCTGTTGGATTTTCTCCTGTTATACCCTACACAACCAATTGCAAACTGTGTATTCTTTTTAACCAATTTTTACAGAAAGTTTGCTGAAATTGCATCTTTTTATTCCATCATTTAAAAAAAATAAGTTTCAGTGGCGAGTTCCTCCGAAGACTCCTTAGTGGTTCGGGCTTTCTCACTATGCTCAGTCGCTCCTATATATTCATGGCAAATGTCTACATCCCTCTACTCATATAACTTTCCAGCCACCACTTCTAGCATTATGATCCATTTAAAGTATTACCTTCTGTTTACTTCACACTAGGTGTCCCGTAGACTCACCCATAGTAGTCTAGTTAGTGTCAAATGCCCTATTTTCTTTTATAAGCAAGTGTTCCTCTCATGTCTTGTAGCTGCTTCTGTAAGGAGTATTTTTCTTTCTCTGGATTCATGTCAGATAGTATTTTTTTCTGCAGGTGTTCAACCTCTGACTTTCCATCATCAATATCTTACACTACTATGCCAATGTTTTCCTTTAATGTTACATTTTCTTCTATTCTCTGCAATCATTCCTGTGCAGATACTCTATTTTTACTCACCCTCTGTCAGTTTTGAGGAAAGATTATATATTTGCTCCATTGCAAAATATTTTATTTGGCCGAACTGAGGCTTTTGCTTCTTAATAATGTTCTATCCTTACATAGCTGATTAAATTCTGTCTGTGAATCAATGACCTTCATTAAAAGTTTTGCATATCCATCTTTTGTTTTATCATTTAAAATCTGTTATTGAGTTATTGAACCATAAAAGAACATCTTCACATTTCATTGTTACATACCAATCCATTTGCACACGTTCTTACATCAAGATGGTGCAACATTTAATACATTCAAATTCTAAAAACTGTTAATTATAGAGTTATAAAATTAATAAAATCTAGTAGCACTCTGTTTTAATGTGGAGAGATTCTGATGACATGTCATAAGCTTCAAAACTTTTAGTCTCCCAAAAATGTGCTTAATCGTCATCTATAACTATGGCAACAGTTCATTATTTGTTCCTATGATATCTGTGACATCATTCCTTGTTTAATTGGGCACCTGTATTAGGGAGAAATGACATTCAATGAATCCAAACATTAAAAAAAAATCAATCAATAAAATCTTGTGACTCTAGATTTCTTCTTTTTTTGGAGGAGAGAATATAATAGCAGATCGTAAAATTTAAAAAAAACTTGCAGCCTACCAAGCAGCAAACTAGAGTCCTCTAAAGGCCAAAGCCTCAACTCTTGTTATTAAGGCTAATACTACCCATGTCATCATATTTTACTTCGTTGGACCCCAAAATTTTCTTTTATGGGGTCTGAATTTCTTTTCGCTCTCCTTGGGGATCTGAGTGGCCTAGAATAAGGAGCATCTTGAGTGCTCCTAGTTTCCTGGGTCTGATACATTTTTACCATTAATACTCAGGATAATATCGCACTGCTTTTTCTCGTCACCCAAGTCCTGTGTATGAATTTTGATATTATATAGACCCTTGCTGGGTCATCAGTCGATTTATATACAACCAGAGCTTCGTTGACTGTACGGACATGAACTCGTATCATCACAGACTTTTAATATAGTTTTCTTAATTCATAGGTAGCAGGGTAATAAAACATAAAAAGTGTGACTGTTTCCTCAATTGCATTACACAGGGGGCACTATCTTGTATTTCCTGGCCTCCACGAGGCAGTGAATTTACCTACTTTCAAAGATCCCATTCTAAAATTAATAAAAGATGCTCGGGCATACAGCGGCATACGGCAGTATTTCTTAAACCAAAATTTGTCTTAATATATACACTGGTGCAAACTTTAGCTTCCTACGTGCTGTTACCATACACTCTTTGTATAGTTCTTCAGTTATCTTGGCCTTTATAAGTTTGCACTTTAGTTTATTTATCGACAGTGGTTGGGTCCATGCTTCCTGCTCATTTAGGTCAGAAATACTTTTTTCTGACATGTACCAGCCATGGTAATTTCATGGCTCCCTCCTAATTCATCAATCTGCCTTAAATAATTCAAGTTTTGGCTTCCCCCGGATCTGCAGCCAATAGAGAGTTGGTTTTGCAGCGGCAATTGCATCAATTGGGCATAGATCCAATTCAAGGTGAGGGGAGGTACAGTGATCTCTTCAGAAACTTGTTTTCTATTATTCTCAGTGATTTTAGATCTGAAAATCCCCATAGTACTGCCCCGTAAAGTGCAGCTATTGTGGCTGAAACACTTGAAACACGTGTGTATAGGTTTGTTATAAATGCCATATAATATCACATCAAAGCATGGGTGCTGCCACTGTACCTTTCTAATGTAATAGTGGCTCTCACAATTTGGCTTGTCCAAATTGCCACTGTCGCTGAACCTTGTGCCCAGGTAGTCGTAATGGCTTACTTTTTCCAGTGGCTGCCCCACTGCATTGACCCCCAGATTCGTTGTTTTACCAAATCTGGGCCTTAGGACCATTGTTTTTGTTTTCTCAGTATTCAGAGACAGTTTTATCTAATCACATTTGTTTAGAAATGCTAGCAATGACTGTTTCAATCCTTGAGGGCAGGTCGACAGGATTACTGCATCGTCTGCAAAAAACAAAACAGTATGTCTTACATTTCCTAGCTTCAGTGGGTCCCTGCCTTCAGCCAATAGATATTTCACACCTTCCTATATGTAAAAGCAGAACAGGAGGGTGCCAAAGGGCAGCCTTGCCTTATTCCTTTGACAACATCAAATTTGTCTGTGACCTTGCCTCCCAGTCACACTCTGACTACTGCCTTGTTCTCCTTGTACAGGGATTTAATGACGCTTAACAACCCCTCTCGCACTCCTCGTTTCTGTAGGACTTCCCACAATATTTTCACGGGACACAGTCAAAAGCTGTCCTGAGGTCCACAACAGTGGCGCAGAGTCTCAGTTTCCTGAGGACGGTATATTTTTGGATGATGTTATACAGGCGGCAACTCTGATCTACTGTGCCCTTCCCCCTCTGAAATCTTGCCTGTAGTTTGCCTATAACATGGTTTTCTGTAGCCCGTACCTGTACCTGCCCCAAAACACCTTGGCAAAGATTTTGCGCACACTGTCTAGCAAAGAGATTGGGTGATAATTGGTCATTCCCCCCTTTTTTGTAGAAAGGCACTATTTCTGGTTGTAACACATGCGTTGAAAAGCTTCCAGAGTATCGGGCCCATATAGCTGGTTCTTCCCTGTATTGATCTATCAGTATTTTGTCTGGGCTTGCTGAATTCCCAGCCCTCTGTTACTTAATCGCTGTCGCTACGTCTTCAATACTGAATACAAGTTTCTTGTCACCCTCTCGATTCACTATGGTATCCTGTGTTGGTTCATCCTCCCACTCCCCTCTATATAGCTTAGAGAAATGGTCCAGCCAATCCTCTGCTGTTATGCTGCATTGGATCTTGACATTTCCTCTCACCTTTGCAATCGATACAAGCATCCAGAATGTTACATAGTCCCTTGAATCGAGTGCACAGGCCAAGGACTCCCATTTGTTCTTACAAAAAAGGTCCTTTTTTGACTTAACCATTGATTTGTATTCCAACCTTTGCTATATCACAGTCCTGGTCATACCATTCAACACTGGATAGAGAATTATATTTTTCTTTTTCTAAGTTGAGCTTGTTACAAAAGGGCAAATCTTGTTACCATTTCACCAAAATTCCACATCACCTCTAGCACTTCCTTATTGTTTAGGCTAATCCTTTCAAGTTGGGTGATAATGTTGTCATAGGGACGCAAACTAAAATCCCCTTGGTTCAACTTCACCCATTTAACAGCCCTATGGCCATGGCCAGTGACTACAATGGCCTGTTTTTGCAACTCCTTATATGGTGATAGAGCAGGGCACTTGAGGGTCAGTGCTACGGGTTTGTGTTCACTCTCTAATGTTTCTATAACCTCAAAATTGCTTATCCTAGAACAGACCTCAATTGAAACAAATATATAATTAATTGTCGAGGAGCCCTTTGTCCCTACATATGTTTTGCTTGCAGGGCAGTCATTGGTGAAGCGTCCATTACAGGCTCTGATGTCTAGCTCAGATTATACCATAATGGTAAATATGGCAAGCCTATGGGTTTTCTTCGGATAGGGAGCTATTACCGATGGAATATCCCACGCCTCATTCTGATCATCCCATACGCCTTCCAGATCTATTAGCAGTTCTAATTGCATGTTGAAGTCCCCTGCTACTATTTTAAGTCCAGCCCCCTGGCTACCTTTTGGCATTGACAATTGGTACAATTCCTAGAAGATGGCCATAGAATTGGGCCTATTTTACATCTCCTTCTTAACACTCTACCAGTTGTGTTCTTAAATTCATCATGTCACACAATAAGCTATCAATATAAAGATCTTTGTTAGTTATGTTGGTCTTCATCTCATCATGTGTCTGTAGACAATGACTATGAATGCCATTAAGATCTGAGAGTTTGGTCTCTAAGCACTGTTTGGCTTCTTGCACAAGTACTAATTCTGCAGATGCATCTTGATAGTTTCTGTAAATGTTGCCTATTCCCAACCATTTGAAGGTGAAATAAGATATATACCAAAACATGTACAAGAGTCAGTCTGTCGTCAGCTTTTATGGATGTCAGCTGCAATTTTTGAAGTACCTTATCTTGGGGTGCCCGAATATCTTGGCCCACATATTAACCATATGTTTCATTTTACACTTCCAGGTTTCCAGATCTTGCATCTGCCATTGACCGTGCAAAAAGTATCTAGTTAGGGCATGGTCAAGAGCCATGTCCAAATCTGCTTTGACATCCAGTGACATCATTGCAGTATTGAATCTCTAAAAAAGTGATCAATCAATATGTTAGATTTACCAACATTCAATCACCATAAACAATTTAGTTGAATCATTTTGCTTTTAAAAAAAAACAAGATGTTCAACTTCAAATTATATATATACCATTTTTAAACACGGTCTGTTTACACTCTGAGACCATACAAAAAGGGCCATCTTATTCCACGCACTACTGCAATTTCACATGTGTGCTCATGTGCATATTATGTTCATGTTTATGTTCATGAGTACCAGTTATTTCATCAACCTAACAGTGTGGCATGAAGCCCCATTTATTTACAAATGTTTGTGAAATTATTTATTTTATTCTGCTAGGGTGACTCAACTAATTTTTCCTTCCTGATGTGCAATCCCATCTCACAATTAAGGGTAAGAAAAACAGAGAACCTATTAAAACATTTTAAATGTATTTAAAGAATTAAAGTACACTTCAAAGGTGGTCTCCTACTTTATACCAGGAAATCGCTACAATGTTATAGGTACAAAAACCATTAGCCAGTAACACAAGATTTTACCTGTATACATTAGTCTCATTTATATAACTCATTCTAGCATTAATTTCCACAATCAATCCTAGGTGTATATTATACTCAAACAGATCATAGGCATTTTAAATGAATTCCTCCTATGATTGCTTCTACTTAAGTAACATAGTTTACTTCAATGATAACATTGCCTCTTTTTGACCTGCGCATAACTATTGATATAGAACCATTTCAAATCTCTTCAAACACACTTGATTTTCTGCAGTTTCAAAACAGTGTGGTATCTGAGAAAAATAACTTGAGCAAATAATATTTACAACCATATATTCATTCTACTTAATTCACCTTTATGAGTGTGGGGTTGTAAATGTGTTGCCAATGTGCAGATTATTTCAGTGTCGACAAGAATCAATTGCATCAAACTCATATGGGTTTGAATTAGTAAAATACAACTCTTGGTGATTTGTGTGTTCTTCTCTGAACACATGTGCAGTATTCTCAAAATAGGTATATGCAGATTTCACTGAACATGTGTGTGCAACTTTCATTGAATATGGCTGGAGGTGTAATATTGTCCAGGCACATGCACCATGTTAAAGAACCCTTTCAATGTCACATTACACAAGGGTCTATCAGATGCATTCTCACAATTGTATGTGAATAGAAAACATTGTATATGCTCATTTTGTGTGCATCAATATACGATTTATGAGTAGGATACCATCTGGCCTCAAATGCGCATGATATAACATTAGACGATAGTATATCATGAATGCACTATGGGCTGTGTGATTCCATGGTGGATTAAAATATGGATTATATTACATTTTGCTTACTTTTTATAAAAGCACTTATGTATTTAAGCTGTCCCAAAATGCTATCCGTTTTTGAATTGCACCTCTCAGTACAAAAAATGAACTGGGTTTTTTGAACACAGGACACCATATTTAACACTCCACTTATATCTTTGTCACATTAGCATCCCCCTTTATTCTGAGTTCCCACGATTCCATGGATTTTATCATGGGCAATTCAGATATATATTCAGCATTTCTATGCTTACATTGTAAATGTGACTTCTCATTTTGGGGGCACAACTTCAATCTGTAACTGCTGCCTCAGCAAAGTTATTTGGAGCTGGGTGGCTGCAACCCTGTTTCCCCATGTGGGCTGATCACCTCTCTTTGAAAGGGCTTCTATTTCCAGCATGCCCAGGAATCAGTCAACCAGGTGATTACAGATCCATTCCCCAGCCTTCTCCATCTCCAGTAGCACCCAAAAATGTTCTTCAATATTAATTTCCACTGTTTAATCAGATTACTCTCCCAATTCTGTGTACAAGTTATTTATAATCTTCATCTCGTCCCCACATCTTGTGACTTTGGAAGGAGAGACTCTTTCCCCCCGAGTCTCATGACTGCAAAGGTCAGTGGCAGATCAACTCCTCTTGGAACTGGAAGTATTTTGTTTAATTGCAATAACTTTGAATGGGAATGTTTGAGTTTAATAGAATAAGGATCATAATAGTATGTAGATCCAAAGGAATACTTCAAGATGTTAAATGTTCCTGTGCAATGTGTATTCCTAGAGACAATAATTCTTCCTATTTATTTTTATTTATTTACTTTACGTACCAGGCAACTTTGATATCAGTTGAAAGATACCATTTTTAGGCATACATTCCAATTTCTTTTAAGTTGATAGCGCCTAAAGATAATAGTTTTCAAGTGATTACATCTTTTAATTGAATTGCACAAAAGTAACTTTTTCTTCAGTGTGACAAGAATTATAAATCAAACAAATGCTGATTTTGGCCTGCAGATATCACTGATGCTGCATGGGAAATGGGCTCTTTTCCATTTTACTGACATAGTACATTTTGATTAGAATTAAATATGACTAGAGTCTGGAAAAACAAATGTGATAAAGCTTTCTTTGGCATGTGATTCTTACTTGAACACAATAAAAGCCTTAACTCCTGAGCTTGGGTCCTATGACAAAAAATCCTAAAGTGGGAGCTGCTGGAATGATATGAAGCCAGTTACTTGTTCAGGCATATTACTTTTCAAGTTAAATAAAATACAATATTGTTCAGAGTGGGATGAACTGCATGGTATTATACAATACAACGTTGAACAATATTTCATCTATAAATTACACTTTACATTTGTTTATATTAGAATTACCAAGTGCACCTTCTGCCAACAATATTAGGAACATGGCAGTGTATGTGAAGTCCTGGGATTGCTCTTTTATAATTACTCTTTCACATGAGTTCACCATTGAAAGGAAACCACTTTAAAATTAGAGATATATTTTCCCTACTCATGACATATAATTACATGAAAATGTTGACAAATTGAGTTCCTTTTTTTTAGCTTTGGGGCTGTGAAAATAAGTGTTCTAGGGCTGAATTGTTTTGCTGATAGCCACTCTCCAGTCGGTGCAGCCTTGGAATTCTACATATTTCAGAGTTCCAACACTCATATGAATACTTCCACGTGTCTTTACATACTGATGAGGAAATAGCTGAAAAGATACATACATTTATAAGTGTATGATTGAAGGTCAAATCAGGCCATTTGCACTTTTACATGTAGAAAGATTCTCTTCAGCATCAACCAGCCAGTCTCCAGATGCAATTAAAAGGCCTTAGAAATTATCACAATTTATATATCAGGTGCCCAAGCAGTTATTACCCTCTTGCATTTTACAGGGGCACACTTTTCATCATGTCTGCGAGCAAGGCGCACAATGCAACAGGAAGCATACTTTTAATAATGGTGCCTCTATCGCTCTTCCAGAAAAAAATTCTGTTTTTTTTGTTTACTTTAGGTGCTCATCCCTTAGGTCCAAAGATCCTTAAAGCATAGAACTCAGAATGCTTCTGAACAAAGCCAAGTATCAACCTAAAATGGCTGTACGGCAGTGTCGCAATGTTAAAACATTAAGACGGTAATGTGAGAGGTCAATAATGTGAGGCATACAACTGGTTGTGTTTTTCTCAAAATAAAACATTTTATTAAAAAGAAAGGGGTTCATATAAATCCTCACTGAACCTACTGTATCACGGAATTACCTCCCTAGTCCAACAACTAAGAGAATAACTCCTAACATAAGCAAACTGACCCTTACAGTAAACAACAAAACATTCAAAGTGAATTATAAACAACATAAAAGAGTAAAAAGCAAATAACTGATCTTCACCTCTCCTGGGTAAATCTCATCCCCCAGATCATTCAAAGTCAATTTCCCCAAATGTTCCAAAGGAAAAATAAAGCCTTGATTCAGTTCCTATAAGTTTCAAATGAAACACAATTTCACCAAACAAAAATCCACTGCTAACCACTCTTTAGCTTTCAGATGAAAATCTCCCTTTGAATTCCAGCCAAGAAAATAGCACCAATGGTAATTATGGATGTCTTCTTTCCAGGATTGTTTTGCACAGTTCAAAGAATAGTTTAGCAACAACTCCTTCTACAACTCTACACGTGTTCATAACATCTGCAGTACATTTGGTATAATTGTCAGGATGCTTCTTCTTTGGAATGCTTTCCTCTTGACAACTGCCCTTCTACTAGTGTTACCATGGGAACATACTCCTTTGTTCCACAGTATGCTACGACTTCATCCAACTTCAATGCAATATCCACTGACAGTATTATACACAACCACTGTTCTGGTATTTCTGCTTCAGCTTTGTACTTCAGGATTGATAGGAAATAAACCAACTGCACCTCCTCAGAGTTATTCGTCCTTTCCTCTCCTTCCCCCAGAGGCTCACTGTCACTAGAGCTCTCGTTCTTTAGAGGCTTGACTACTGTAACAGCTTCTTTTTAAATCTTCCCGTCTCTACTCTTCTGCAACTCATCCAGAACAGGAATGGGAGACTTGTCCTTGGCCTCAAGCCCAGGGATTGTACCTCTCCAGCACTGAAATCTCTCCATTGGCTCCCAGTGACTGCAAGGATCAAGTTCAAGACCCTTTGCATTGTCCACAAGGCCGCATTGGGTCCTGGGACCAAAATATCTCCAGCTTTCTCTTTGAAAGTATCTTCCAATTCGATCTCTTCGCTCCTCCACCTCCAACTTCTTGAGGGTCAGTCACTTTTTCAAGCAACAAGTTGGGGGCAGATCTGTCTGTTCAGCTGGCACCTCCCTCTGGAACAGCCTCCCTACCTCTGTGAAGCTTGTGCAGAACCATCTCCGAATCCGGAAGCAGCTCAAGAATTTCCTCTTTGCTTCTGCCTTCTTCCTTCGACGTTCCTGCTGATCTCCTATCTGATGCTGCACTGGTTACCTGGCTACCCTCTGAATCATGGGCCCAGGTCTCTGCCCTCCCAGTTGCACACCTGCACTGCCTCCTGGCAACCCTGCATTTGGGGCTGTATCTGCAACCCTACAGTCCCCCTACCTGCACTTATCCAACATTTGGTGTCTGCATTTGACCCCTGCACTGCGCCCTGCTGGCTGCACTTCTAGTTTTTCAAATTGTTGTTCCTATGTCTTGCACTTTCTCCTCCTCCCCTTCCCCTGGCACTTTTCCCCTTCCCTCTCTCCTGCACTTGCCCAATCTCAATGTCAATTGCCCCAGTAAGATTGTTGGCTTGTCCCCCCTGTGTTCCCCTCACTTGCCTCGTTGCGCCTTGAAATACTTGTGTATAGGTGTGCTATAAATGTCATATCATATCATATCACATCATATCATATAATAAAGACAAGACTCTGTGACCTCTACAGGTAGGCAAGGCACTCTTTATTCCTATGCTCCAAGAAAAGGGCAGCTTCTTTGCCTCTTCTGTGTTACTGCCACAAGTATAATCCGCCCCTGCTTCCAGACTGACTTTCTCTCAACCTCATGCGTCTCTGCATTACAGATTATTAATGTAATCTTTTTTCCAACAGCCAGCTCCCTTCACCAGCTTCATTCACACCTTCTTGGTTCCAGTAGGTACACTGAAGTTGTGTTGCCACAATTCCAACTTCAACTAACAATGTCACACTTGTATCAGTGGGCACTGGACTTTTAACAACTTCAAAACTCAGGTGGATAGATTTAAACAAAGCTTGCTTCACTATAGAAAGGGTTTGCCTCTTGATATGGGTAATGCTTGTTCTTCATTTTGCAACAGCTTCTGGATTTAAAGAATGCTTGTTCTTAATGTTACAAGGTTCAGTCTTCAAAGGGAAAACAGATTTAGGTACACACAACCACACTTAAGGGATTTTTAACCTTAAATAACTGTGATTGTTTGTATTCCCATGTATTAACATGGAGACACTTCCTAACTTTGGTCCATAATCATAATTGGCAACATGCAACCTTCCTTTAATGTTGTAAAGACATGTAACAATTGTGAAAAGTCAACGTTAGATTTTCGGGGTGATTTAGAAAGCGTTCCCCTTTTTATTAGTGACACGTGACCACTCCGGCAACATTAAATAGCTTGACAAAGGGAAATGAAATGCTTCTCTTCATACGCAAGCACTCCAATTATTACTATAAGTGCGAGTGATACATGTCCATTTTCAGTGAGACTCTCCAAATGACGAACAGTTTATACTTGCTTCTATTTGCACGTGAGTCGGTTTACAGGTCGGTACAGTTACCAGCAATGTTTCCGGAGTGAACCTGAACGCCAAGCTACACTCGCCGGCTCCAGGAACTCTGCGGTTTCAGGCTGCTTCACCTTCCTGATATTTTCTTCTACTAAAGCTCTGGCCACAATTGGGACGTACATGCTCCTACAGAATGGGTGTCTCAGGTCTGGCCACACCAAGTGGGAGTCTCCTACACTCTTCCGTCACTCAGCCTGCTTCATGCTACAGGCCTTAGGTTTCAGCACGGTCACAGCTCTACAATTACAGCTCTAAGCGCCCCTGAGAAAATGTTCACTCTCAGCACGTCTCTCTGTGCAGCTACGGCAAGGCAGAGTTTGTGAAAACAAGAAATCAGGAAGCATCTGCCTTCCCCAGGCCACCTGGGAGGAAACATTAGGCAGGGTTTCAATGAGGAATCCACAGGATTCTTCACATACCCTTCCCCGAAAAATCTGAACTCCCGGTCCAGGCTCCATTTCCCCTCCTACTCCTGCCTCCCCAACATTTTTTGTAGGTATACCAGTTTTCCAGTCCCAGACAGGATCACTATCAACAACATTTCCACCTACCCAGGAACCAAATGGGGAATATGCTGGCTTTTTCCGTTTTCCAAGCTTAACAGACTTAACCTCAGTTTTTAGCTTCTGTTGAGCCATATTCAAAATCCACTCATCAAAACATGGGACTTCAGCACCCAAAAGCTAAGGAAATGGGAAGGTCAGATATTACGGTCACACATATTGAGCAACTCTTCCCTAGAATGGTAACATCGAGGACGGTTAAGGGATGTTCTTCCAATTGTCCATGTACACAATTCACTTCTTTATAGCCCATGTTTTTTCAACTAACTGGAAGCAAACTAGCTTGTATGGCAGAGCTTTTACTTAGTGTATCTAACTGGGCCCAAATGACTTACCCTAAAACACCACAGGCATTCTATAAGTGGTTTTATCCCCAGTACACAGCATGTTACCTGCCTGATCACTTTATTTAGAGTTAGATAAAGTTACAGAGGACATACTGTCTTTATAAATAGCATGATTATCCTCTTCCCAGTCATCTTGCAAAGCCCTACATGGACGTTGAGGTCTGCATATATAAATATATATTTATATATATATTTGTGAAAGTGTGTTTGTATGTTTGGGTTGGCTTCTACCCCATAACAGTTGGTAGGCTGAAATTTGGCCCAAGGTCTGCATACCAGTCTGCGATGTACTGGCAATAGTGAAATTCGACTGACCCTACCCATTTGCCCTGCACAAGGTGGGGTCTGGCCCTGTGCTATCAGTTCAGGTGATTTTGGGAGATTGCAGATTTATGCAATTGTTGGCTCCAGTGTTCTGACAACAGTGACATTTGACCAACCACACCGATTCATCATGCACAGGATTTGAGAGGGATCCGCCACGTGCTATCAGTATGGGCGATTCCGGTAGATTGCTGATTCTCTGATTTTTCAGAAATAGGCAGTTAGGATACAATATGACATACACAAGGCTACAGCAGACCCATGTCAGCTACAGACGCTGGCAACACCTGGGGTATGGCTTGTATACTCATAATGGTCAAAACACCACACTCGTAATCACCTGAATTCAGGATATACATCTCTTTCAGAAAACCCTATGTCTCTAAAAGGAGAAGTATTTTCCTGTGAACTTCCAGAGTTAGGAAATTGAGATGCATCACAGCCTGGAGGTAAAGTTTTATCTTCATCGAGGTGGACATGTTTTTAGTGAGAGACAAGGAAGAACACACATATGATTGTCTGTTACTAAACCTAATAGTTTCTTCAAAGGGATGAGGGTTTTTATTTCTCTTTTATAAATCAGGTATCACTTGCTTGCTCTTGAAAAAGAGGCTCAAGTTCTGGGTAACTACTGTCTTTCTCAGAACAATATAACATGGTAGTCTGAGAATTCTCGCTTTTTGGTTTATGTAGGGGCTCAAGGTTAGGGTAACAGCTTTCTTTTTCCATACCATATAACATGATATCCTGATGATCTACCTTTTTAGACTTGCTGAAAATAGTGTCATAAAGTGAAAAGAAGTTTCTAGAGTCACCACTGGCATTGACAGGTACAATTCTCTCCTGATGCCATGACTCCCAAGCTACATCATTCATTAATTCTGCCCAATCTATCTCCTCAATGGATTTCATTAGGAGTGGTTGAAAAATTGAGAACCATACGTTTCATTTCTTTTCCACTAGAGATAAGGGGATGGAACTTACATCTGAGTCCTCGTTCTGGTATAATGAAAGAAGAGATATGAATGGGAACATCTACCTCTAACAACAAAGACACTATCAGTTTGTCCTTTTCTTGTATGATATGATTCAGAGGGAAATACAGATGATACACATTCCCTTTAACATATAGGGCCTCATTACATGTTGCCGGTCTGGAATAAATTGCCAGTAACAACGGTTACCAGCACCCTTTCTGGACCAGCAAACTACAAGTTTGTCAGTAGGAGCTGTGAACTACTGGCAGGTCTGACCTGCCGGTTCTTCTGGCAACTAACGACAGATTTTTCACTGAAGTGTTCTCATTCCTATGGAGTCCCATGGGATTAGACGGGAATGAGAACTTACCGTTCCTCCACTGCCCGTAAAATCCCAGTAACATCGGGATATCCGGCTGCAGAAACGTGAAGGCAAGTCTGCTGGTAACCCGGCGGTAGAACCGGCAGGTTACCGGCAGACTCGTAATGAGGGCTATTGTCTTTTTGGTAGAATAGTCTGCACTGATTCCAGGGGACTTCTCTAATGTTCCCGGGCTCCTCTGATGGAGAAGAATGTAGAAATCCTTTCCTCCCTAGGAAGGGAGAGGTTAGAACCAGGGTTTGAATGGGAAGTACAAATGGCACGAGGAATAGCCTCAGACCAAATTCTCTCAGGTTGATCTGAATCTAATAAAAACATTGTGGATCCCCAGTTTGTATCAGCTGATTCTGATCCCCTCTCTGACACCGTAGGTAAGGGGTCAGTAATGCAAGGCAGACAACTGCTTGTGTTTTTCACAAAATGAAACATTTTATTAAAGAAAAAAATGCTTCAAATAAATCCTCACTAAACCTACTCTACCAGGGAATTCCCTACCTATCTAAAGACTAGGGGTATAACTCCTAACACAAGCAAACTGGCCTTCATATTAAACAACAAAACATTTAAAGTGAATTATAAACAACAAAAAATAGTGAACAGCAAATAACCAATAAGTTAGATGACCTTCACCTTTCCTGTGTAAATCTCTTTCCCAGGATAATTCATAGTCAATTTCCTCAAATGTTCCAAAGGAAAAAATAAGTCTTGAACCAGTTCTTGTAATTTCCCAATGAAACAAAAGTTCACCAAACAAAAATCCACTTGTTACTGTTCTTCAACTTTCAGTTGAAAAGATCCCCTTCCAATTCCAGCCAAGAAAATAGCACCAATGGTAATCCTGGATGTCTTCTTTCCAAGATTGTTTTGCCACAGATCAAAGAATAGATTAGCAACTTCTCTTTCTGCAGCTCTACAAATGTTCATAACCTCTGCAGTACATTTGATATAATTGTCATGATGCTTCTTCTTGGGGGGGGGGCTATTTTCCTCTTGACAACCACCCACTGCTTTGTTCCACAGTATGCTACAACTTCCTCCAAATGCGATTTAACATCCAGTGACAGTATTATACACAACCACAGTTCTGGTATTTCTACTGCAATGTTGTACTACAGGATTGTTAGGCAATAAAGACAAGACTCTGCAACCTCTACGGGTAGGCAAGGCACTCTTCTTTCCTATGCTCCAAGAAAAGGGAAATCTCTTTGCCTCTTCTGTCTGTCTTACTGCCACCAATATAATCTGTCTCTGCTGCCAGACTGAATTTCTCTCAACTTCAACAATCTCAGCAATACAGATTATTAATGTAATTTTACAGGCACTGTCATGATTCCTGCCCCTCGTGTCCCCAGCCCTCCAAGATGTCAGCTGGAGCCAGGCCACGATCACCTACATGGCCCTCAAGGACCTCTCCATCCCTCCAAAGACCCACTTGGAGTCAGACTTCGCTTGTGGCACCAGACTCACTCACTCCCATAGGATAACATTGGGGATTGGACTTGTAGGCATTGATGGGGACAAGATGGATGCCCCCACATATTTCGGTTCCCAAAACTGCATATGTGGTCTAGTCTTCTGGGTGTGGTTCAGCCCAGAGACACCTGGGATACCCAGAGACTATTTAAGCCACACCCAGGCTGGGAAACATGCTTTGCGTTTTCTGCACCTGCAGTGTGACACTCACCGTGTTCGGATCGGTCTCCAGTAGGCCTGCATCTTTCTTCTGCACTCAGCTCCTGCAAGAACAAGAACACCGTTAGGAACAGCCTTACCTTGCGGCGCTTCTGCCCATCATTCATCGCTCCTTCTGTTCTGCGGGCATCTTCGGTGGTGCCATTCCCATCCCGGCACGCCGCTTCCTAAAGAAAAGGGAAAACAACAGAATAAAGGCATTAGTAAGCATTCTGCAAATCTTTGCTTATTTTTAAATACTGTACGAGCTTCAAACGCTTACCTGAATCCCAGCCGCTCCTGGGGAACTTTGTCTCCGGAACTTCTCATTCATCTGCAAGAGGGAAAAGACACTCCAGGTTAGCGTGGAAACATCTATAGGCGCTGCATACCGCGCTTACCCACCGCATTTGTTCTTCATAACCGGCATCCATGCTGAAAACATTGCGGCACCTAAAAGACACAGAAAAAGAACTCAGTTCAATGCAAATACGAAAGGGGTGCATCGCACATCGCGCTCTCACTCACCTTCAGCGCTACTCATCTCAGCAGTATGCTGCCATCCCGGATGCCGGCCATCATCTAAGGAAGGAAAGGAACGAAGTTAGAGAACTGTTCAAAAGACTCATTATACTTACCTTTGGACTCATGCCAGTGAAGTACTAGGCAGCAACGAGCCCCCATCAATCAACGCGCCCCTGCGCTGAAAGCAGGACGGAGAGCACACTACCAAGAAAAGAAGGTGAGCTGTGGATAAAAGGGAAGGGTTGGACCCCGGGGAAGAAGGGGTTCAAGCACACAGAGACAATAGGGAGTTAAAATCTACCAATCCTGTTTTTCAGGCCCAGTCTCCAGTCGAATAGCCTCCAGGGAAGGGTTTGAGGTCGTAAGAGGTCAGAACAGGCTGAGTGACGTCCCCGTGGATACCAGGTGAGCGTTACAGGCACCCAGCGCCCTTCCCCAGTTTCATACACACCTTCTTTAGTTCCAGTAGCTACAATGAAGTTGTATTGCCACACTTCCAACTTCATGTAACAATATCACACTTCTATCAGAGGATACTGGACTTTTAACAACTTCAAACTTAGGTGGATAGATTTAAAAAAAAAAGCTTGCTTCACTAGAGAAAGGGTTTGCCTCTTGGCTTGGGTAATGGTTGCTCTTCTTGCTTCAACAACATCTTGGGTTAAAGAATGCTTGTTCTTAATGTTACAAGGTTCAGTTCAGGAGAAACAGATTTAAGTACAGGCGACCATTCTTTAAGGTAGATCTTTAACCTTAAATAACTGCAATTATTTGTATTCCAACATATTAGCATGAAGATACTTCCTAACTCCAGTTGGGAATCATATTTAGCCACACACAACCTTCCTTTAATGATGTAAAGACTTGTAACAATTGTGAAAAGTTACATTACATTTTCAGAGTGATTTAGAATGTTTTTCCATTTTTAATAAAGACACGCAACCACTCTGGCAAAATTAAATAGCTTGACAATGGTAAATTAAATGTTTCTGACTTTTACTATAAGTGCACATGATACATTTCCATTGTCGTGGAGACTCTTCAAAATGACAGTTTATAACCACTTCTATTTCAATGCAAGTCCGTTTAGAGCTGGTTACAGTTACTCGTAAGGTTTTCAGAGTGACCCTGAATGGCCAAGCTTCACTCAAGGGCTTCAGGAACACTGAGGTTGCAGGCTGCTTCTCCTTCCCGGACTTCTTCTTCTACTACGGCTCAGGGCACACTTGGGACTCACAACTTCCTGCAGCATTGGTAATTCAGTTCTGGCCACACAAACTGGGCGTCTCTTGCTCTCCTGCGTCCCTCTGCTTGCTTCTTTCTATGGGCCTTGGGTTTCAGCACAGTCTAGGCTCTGTAATTACAACTACTAGGTGCACCTTAGAAAATCTTCACTCTCAGCACGTCTCTCTCAGTGCAGCCATGGCAAGGCAGATTTTGTGAACACAGCACCCTCTCAGAACTTGCAGATGCAATCTGATTTCTCCATGTGCCGGTGTCCCTTAAGTGATCACACTTCCTCATAAACTGCTAGCCCAATGCTCTTCTACTTCTTCTACTACTGCTAGATTTTCAGCTCCTGCTCCAGTTCCTTCTCCAGCTCCTTCCTGCTGCAGCCTTTTATCCCTCTCAGGTGAGCCAATTGATGTACAGTGCAGGCCATTTCTGACAATTGACTGACCCTTGCAAAGGCTGTTAGGCCTAATGGCCTGTCTTCCACTTCTACATGCCTCTTCAGCTCTCTTCTTCATCTCAGTCCCTATGGGATTCTGGGACAATCAGTTCACTTTCTCAAAGTTAGGTTTTTCTACTTCTGGAATATTTTTGAGGGTAGATTACATTCCCTTAATTATTTAAACATAGGGGCTGTAGGTTTTAACCCTATTTCAAAGAAGATGTTGTAGAGAAGGCAACACTTTCACTATCGCCTTTAGTGTATCTCTGGTATTGAGGCAGATATTCGTTTTTTGAGACTGAAAGGAATCTTTCTTTCATTTTAATCGGTTTGGATGTTACAAACTTAGGAGTTACTACTTTAGATTTTACCAGAGGTTGAGAGAAATTAAAATGAAAATAAGCCATAACCTCTTCTGTCATAGTGGTATAAAATGTGCAATAAACCTGCATGGAGGACTGGGCCACAAATTCTAATAAGAACATTGGAAAATATACATTCATGGTCAACAAAAACACCTTCAATATCCTAGAACCAGCTACACTGAAAATTGCATATCATTTATTTAGAACATTAAACATAATTATGTTGAAAATTAGCATACACTTCCTCTGTGATGAACCAAGATTGGAGGATGACAGCCATGGCACATGTGCATGCCTCTTTTGCTAACCTTGTACACGTTAAAGAACAACATTTAATCAAAGGATATGTCAAAAATAGTTAGTATATAAAGCAAGGTGTACAAGTAAGAAAATACATGGGGACAGCAAGAGTTGAGAGAGGGGATTGGTTTAAACAAGTTAAGACATTAAAATAAACTCCTGGAAAACCATGACAGGTGCTATTCATAGTCTCAAGTAAAAAAGCTTTAGTACTTATAGTGAAAAAGAAACATTTAAAAGGGTGTGGTCGATCTCAATATTTCCCTAGAAAGTACCTTGCTCTCTATCCTCTATGAATCTACGTGATTCTAAATGCTAAGTAGAGCTTTGTCAAGAAAGGGGTAAGAAACAGGAGACTGCCCACCCAACAATGATCATGTGACCTTCATTCTGTCAAGCTGCCATGAGTTGCAAAGTCTTAAACAGCATAACACATTACTGCTATCATTTGGAGGGTCATGATGAATCCTGCCATGTACTACCAACATTACTCTTGTTAGGAGTATCCTGTTCCACCCTATACATTAGCCATCCAGGGACCTCCATGGGAGTAATTGTGCAGCATTTTCCATAATAGAGCAGGTGTATTTGTAGAGCATAAGTTCATGTCTCGGGAGTATAGCTCAGCGGCAACATGCTCGCCTTGGAAGCAAGACGACACAGAGCAACGTACGCTTAGAAACCTCTGGGTATTAAGCGTGTTATAAATAACCTATACTAATAATCAATAGAGTTGCCAGATAACAGATGTTTATTTTTACCCAACATAATGGTTCCCATGTTATCAACCCCAGAAGGGTGAAGGGTTGAGTGGACCTGCTGTGATTTAAACCTGTGACCATAAGGTCAAACACAGGTTCCTGTGGTGGATGCATAAGTCCACCGAGCCACCAACCTGGCTATTTGTGACCCTACAGACCCAATCTTAGATGTCACCACAGTGCTTTTTTCAAATGTGCATCACCAAATTATATTGTCGCTCCGGGTATGGGCTGGATGCCATGTATTTCCTTGTTACTCTCAGCTGCCACAGGAATAAGCAACACAAGAGTACATCTGCCTGCATTTATCTTTCATTTTGATACAAAAGTGGTTTATGTTTGGGCAGCATGATGCTTGCCCCTTCCTCAGTAGAGCCCAGAATCTGCTTGGAAGGAATTCATCCTCTACAGGCCATTTAGAATACTACTCTAAATTATCACAGCCTTAGTAGCAGTGTCAGAGCTTATCTTATCTAAAAACACCAAGGAAGATCTTCTGTCTCAATAATTTCAGCCAAACTATTAACACAATAACCTAGAGACTCCATCCAGAGGCCATTTAGCCTTCAGAAAATCTCTCAAAACCTGGATATTCACAGCACCATTGCAGATAGGCACACATTGCACTCTTCAAAGACATCATCAATCAAAACATTTTAACCTGAAAAGCCAACCGAAAGCCCCTTGTACACCCACTAGACCAACAATGACTAACCAGCACAAATATTCAACTCTTTAAGACCGGAGCACTATGACATTAACAGCATAATAGAAAAAACAAACTTGAACTGAAGACCGTTCTGATCTTTACACTGGTTGTCCAGGATACAATAGAGATAGGACTGATATAGGTCAGCCTCATTGCCATGTGGAACATGCCAGCACACAACACTTAAATCAACCGCACCTTTGAGATTGAACTCGAATTCATCTCCCTAACTTTTTTCCTCATCAGACAAAAGGCACATATACCACCCCACAATAATCTTAAAGAGGAACACAGAATAGTGAGGATTCCTCACCCCGAATGATATCAAAATAAAAGAACCTCTGATTTCAGCGCAACATCAGAATGGAACTCAACTGGGACAGTCTAATCATAAACTCCTATAACAGGATTCCTCTAGAGAACCAAATCATCTATGCCTTCCTTACCTAAGTTACGCATATCTTGATCTACGTCTCCCTCGCACTACGCCCACATACCCCTGTGATGCATGGCACCAGCAGCTTTATGCCTGGTAGTACTTCCTGCATGAGGTTGACCGTGGTAGAGTTCATTACAATTGTCACAACATCTTTATCCCCATCCTGTGTACTCCATTTCATCAGTACTATCATCAAATATGTCATGCTTTACCCTCCTCTCCCAATGCCACGTATACACAAATATCAACAACACAAACCAAATAAAATCATACCAGCAGCAAGTACTCCTGCCCAACAGTCACCAAAACCACATGTTTCACCACCACCCACCTTTTTTGGATGACCACGCACAAAGATTCCAAAACATGATATTCTGCTATTGGGATGCACCTCACAGAAACAAGGGTGTGATTTCAAAGAGGGACATTCTCACAAAGTTGTTATTAGTGAAAAATGCATGGGCTGGGATGCAATATGATAACAATATTGTACCAAAAACTGTAGTGAAGCCAAGAACCTACTGAAAAATGGATTGCATAAAGATGAAAAACAAAAAAAAAGGCAGGAATATCAATGAACAGTGAAGCATTTCAGCCATATCACACTTGTGCTGGCCATGCTTGAAACATTAGTGAAGCATGTCATGATACTTTCTGAACCTCTTCTTATTAAAGTACATTTTTTCTGTATTATATATCACATAACAAGGTGCACTGGAGACATAATAGTCCACTTGAGATGACTTTAACATTGAGTCTGAAGTGCCTGCAATGTTGAGTAACACTATACTGATATCTGGTGGAACAAACAAGAAGACGAGAAGCACAGCCAAAACCAAGTTTGTGTGAGGAAACGAAGACTAAAATAAGGTCAAAGAAGCATCAAGAATATGTATGCGCAATTTCTCAAGACAGCCTTCAGTAATGGCGGTATTGAGAAATCAGACACAGAAAGAATCTTTCAAGCCACAAGGGGATGCGGTTCCCCAATTAGATTCTTTTCCAGTGGAGAGTTCAACTGATACATTTTCCATTGTATCTCCAGACAAACAGCATGTCTCACACTCGCTTCAGACAGATGTTATTTTGGGCGGTTTTTACTCAGCCTGGGTCTTCTCCAGTTATGTTGTTTAACAAAGTCAATAATGGAGAAGGTGGTGACAGATCTTATAAAGAAGCATTGGCTTTGGGAGCTTTTTGTTCTGACTCAATTCCTATGACCAAATCAACACAAGGTGCATCAGCAAATGTTCATCCTTGGCACTCGTGTGGCAATGATGAAAGAAAGGAACTAAAGAAGGTGTTTAGCATCCTTAAACATGGATTTTATTAAAGACTCTTTAGATCTTTAGGATCTCGACCTCAAAACACATTCTGGCCAACGCAGGACAGGTCAAGTGGAACCTTCATCAGTTACCTTTTCTCTAGTTCATCCTACAGATCGTACTGGAGAGCCTCTTGCCAGAAAATAGAGACATTATATGAAATAGATATAATATATTAAGGTTTTTGGGCATAGTTCCAAATCAGAGAGCGTTATCCTAGAGGGACATTAATGGGACATTAATAGGGTTGATTGTATTGACCTACATAGGACAGACTGTGCGTTATATATTCATATATAAACGTGTGGATTTGTGAGTTTGTGGCTTCACTTATGTTCCCAATACAATTCCACACTGTATCATCAATCGGCACCACATTCTGCAGTCACCTGTTAGGATCTACTGGACAATACTTGCTACATTACATCTGGAAACCTCACCCTTTCCACGTATTTCAGCAAAAGTAAACATTTGGGTGTAGGTTTGTGGCTTTGCGTATGTTCCCTATACAATTCCACAATGTTTCACCAATCTGCGCCACATTTTGCACAGTCGCCTGTTAGGACCCACCGAACATTACTTGCTACATGACATTTGGACAGCCCAGCCCTTTCAGCAAAAGTCTCTGGGTTGGTGGCTTTGCATATGTTCCCTATACAATTCCATACCGTTTTACCCATCTGCACCACATTTTGCACAGTACCCTGTTAGGACCCTCAGTGCTTTACTGGCTACATGACATTTGGACACCTCACCCTTTTCCCCTGGATTTCGCAAAAGTGAAAATGTGTGGGTCTATGGCTTGGTAAACCGTTGTTCCTTATACATTTCCACACTGTCATACCAATCTGGACTAAGGTTTGTACAGTTACCTGTACCTATGAGGGAGTGAAAGCCTGGGCAACGCTGGGTATTTCAGCTAGTTGTATATAAACTCAAACATTGTATTTGATATTATTATGACAGAACTGCAATCATTGCGACAGTTAGGTTTTGACCTAACATCGTATTTTAGTAATGATCATGTGTTGGGTCAACAAAGGCAGGGTCCCTTTTCTGCTTTGTTACCTAGTGAGATCATTGTATAAATGCATCCAATTTCTAAAGAAGGGAGAGAGATAAAGTGAAAATCAACTGGCGAAAGGAGAGGTCAGGTCTGGTCCTGGATGACGGGAGACTCAAACCATTCAAGGCAAGGCAATAATCAATAGTTGGCATAGTATCTTTAGTGCTTATGAGCACGTTTTCTTTCTATTATGGAACACAAGGGGCCATGATAATTTATTTATTAATCCTGAATTGGGACTTTTTATAATATGACATCATATTATATTTTTACAAGAAACATGGTTAACAGTATGTCCCTCAATGGATGGTTATTTATTTTATTTTTTTACATCAACCTGCCTGGGAAGGACTGTTGGCGCCCGTCTGGTGATTTATTAACACTGGTAAAATCGGGGGTGGGGATGGAAGTAGTGAGCGTTAGGGACTTAACGACAGGATTACTAGCCACACATGTAAAAATGTATGAGTGGAGAAAGAGGATCAATTTACTGCTTATAAACGAGTATTGGCACAAGGGATTCTGCAATATGGATTATGCCTTGAATATTTTGACATCATATATATATGATTGGTGTCATTTTGTAAAAGGGGGCTATTTGTTACTTTCAGGCTTCTTTTATAGAGGTCGATGTTAAGAATGCTTTACCCCCTTTCCCAAAACAGGGAATTCTAAATGTGCTTATGGTTGGAAATGGTTGAAATGTCTACATGGGCTAGGACTCAGAATGTTGAATGGATTTGAAATTGGAGATAATCTCACTAACACCATAAGGTGAAGTGACAAATATAGCTCAACTATTAATTACATTTTTGGCAGGGACTGTCTTTTTAGTAGGTGTGAATTTTTAAAGATCAAGGAAAAAACATTATGTGTTTATTGTATGTAAACTACAGAATTTAAAATATTGTTTGCAGGAGGCATTTTGAATGGTCCAAGTAATATCATAGTGAATCCTACTGGAAAACGCATTTCATGGAATCTCTAGTCCATTAAATTGGTAAATGATCCCCTTGATATATGCTTAAAGAAAACTACACTAGATTGGAAATATAACACTTTCAGTGTGGAGTCTTTTGAGCCTTTTGTAGAGGAATTTGTTTGATTTTCGAGGATCCGCTTGTCGAAAACGATCTCAAAAACAGTTGCATTGTTATGATCAAGAGGTTGTTGAGAGAAAATGCATGATGAGAATCGAAATAAAATTTTAAAATCTAGGAAACAACTTGATTCACAAATAGTTGAAAAATCCATTAAGAAGCTTAACTTAAATTATAACAACTGGATGAGGGGTAATAGGGCAGAAAAGCTTCAAAAGGACTCTAAGAAAATGCTTATGGTCTTGGGTAATACCAATTCTCTACAATCTTCACAAGCGGATGTTCAGACAAATGCTGTCTACGAATCTGACTGGGTGAAACACTTTGAGAAGGTTTTCTCATGCAAGGAAACAGAAGTATTTAAATTGTCTTTATTTGAGCCAGAGCCGATAGCAACTGGAAACTTAAAATTGAACAGGAAATAACTAACAATATCTTCTCTAAGAATAGTAGTTCCCTTGCTCCAGGCCCAAATACATTATCAAATGCCTTCTTTAAGAGGAATCCAGTCACCTGGTCTACGATATTGATGATACTATTAAAACAATTGGCTGAGACTAATTTATTCCCTGAGTCCTGGAGAGTAGCATACATTGGGCCTCATTACAACCCTGCCGGTCCGGTAACAATGATGCCGGTTGGCTCACTGACACCATTGTTAACGGACCGGCAGAGTACAAGTTTGCAAGCCGGATGCCCTCCCGCCAGGTCTGACCTGGCAGACGGAACGTCACCCGCTCGCAGACTTTGACGGAAGCACCAGCACTGTAACACACAGTGCCGGTGCTTCCGTCCTCCACATTCCCATTGAGTCCTATGGGACTCGAATGGGAATGGGGAGTTGCATTTTCCGGCCCCTGGATTCACCGATCGAAGGGGCTGTAATGCCCCAGTGATTCCCTAAAGCCAGACACCAGAAAAAAAACACAACTCCGGCAGCAGCCTGCCATTTTTACAGGCACTGCTACTGCCAGAGTTATAACGAGGCCCATTGTGTCGATTTATAAAAGTGGATCCACAGCAGATCCTAAAAATTACAGACCAATATCAATCCTAGACTCTGCAGAAAGGTTTTCGCTTCTTTGCTATTAGCCCAGCTAAAAAGTTGGGCGTGTGAATCGAGGATGTTAAAAACATTGCAAACAGGATTAAGGAAGCATTTGAATACATCATTAAATGGTTACATATTAAAATGCGTTCAATCGCTTGCTTGGTCCAGCAAACATGATTCTGTACATATTGCCACAGTTGACCTCACTGCTGCATTCAATATGATAAATATAGTAACCAACTATGGACTAAACTTCATAGAGAGGCATTCCCCAGTTTGTTATGATTAATCATTGGTCTTCATGACCATTCAGTCGTGCAAGTGAGGTTGAACTGTGTGAAGGGGCTCCTTTGCAAAGAATTCCAAAAGGCAGGGGACTTAGACAGCGATACATTTTGGCTCCCAGTCTTTTTAACCTGTATATGTCAGATATAGGGGAACAATGTTTGCCAGTTGCTTTTGTCTCTCCCAAACTGTATAATATAAATGTAGCAGGGCTGAGCTATCCCAATGATTTTTTGATCTTTTATTGCACGGGAATCGGCCTCCAGCACTTGATCATCGATGCATGTGTGCATTTTGCGGGTCTAAATTCCTTGATGGTAAATTCTAAAAAAACAAAAATAATGCACTGTACTTTAAAAAGGGAGGTCACCCCTTTTCAATAGAGTGTTTTATCAGATGGTCTTGAAAGTGTGGATAGTTTTATGTATTTAGGATTCCCAATAGTATCTAAGCCTCATAAAACTGAGGTGAGGGACTGGTTGAAGTTTTGTGCAATGGCTATGTCAAATATCAATGGAGTAGGGTTGACGTGAAATATGGCAACTTCTCAGTTATCCCTACTATCAAATATTATGAAGGGAAAATAATACCTCAGCTTCTTTATGGGATTGAAGTACAATTCTCATGGCCATTAGACATCTTGACTCCACTTGAAGGTATACGTTGCAGGAGAGTGATATGTTTACAAAATTCAGTGCCCCTTACAGACATAATTATATAAACTGGGCTTAAACTCCCTTACTAGCAGAGCCAATTGGTCATTTATTAACATGTTATAAGAATAGTCTTTGTCCATTGCCTAATCCCTAATTGCATGATTTGGATATATTGGCTAAAATCAAAAAGATAATTTATATATGAGATTTTACAGAATTTTGCTCAAGTTTGTTGCCTCAACTAGGGATGTTAGACATTGACCTTATTAATAATCCCGTTAAAGTTTAATTGGCTTTGTACAATTGTGACTGGATTTCCACTTTTGAGGGCCGTCACGGTTATGGATCATTGCGACTTTCTGTCTGGAGCATAAACAGCATGGATCTCTGGCTCCTTATTTGTCTATTTACCCAAATAGATTTATACGTAGGTCCTTTTTGAAATTTAGATGGAATCTGTAGTTGACAAAGCAAATATTGGTTAAATATAGCGCAATCCCTATTGAGACTACGTATTGTAGATTGTGTGGCAATGTGGATATATTGGAAACCCTCAAACATCTGTTAGTGGTTTGTACTGCGTTACAAGGGAAAAGAGGATTGTTTTTTAGAAAGTGTACACATTTTAGATTTTACAATAAAGGCAGAACTGGTGAATTTTGGAATGGTTGCTTGGCTGGTCGAAGAACTTTAGCAGTGTTAGCAGTGGTTGGTTTTATAAAACGTTTACAATTAGACAAGTGCAATTTGAGGATGAATACTTGTATGACTCAATATCAGAATTTGCAAGAGGTTATGTATATCGTATTGTGTATAATGTCTTGTTATATATTCTTATCTTGTGTTTTTTATCTTGTGTTTTGTGTACATGTTAAAGGTTATTTATTTAACCATACAACAATAAAAACATGTATTTATTTATATCTGGAAATTATAATTTAACATAGATGAACTTATCAAAGTGAGAATTGAAAACAGGTCAAGGTGACATACCCATTAATTGCAGATTTTAATAGTTAGCAGAGCAGAAATGCCATTCAGTAAAACATTCAATTAGACAATAAAACAATGTGAAATGCAGATTCTTACCACCAGCTCCATAGCCAATCAGAAACTTGAAACACAGGCCTGTAAAAACAAACAATCCAAGCTCCCCTTTGTGATGTCTACACACGAGGCACCGGGCAAGTGCGCACAGACAAGCTGTGACTGGAAGCCTCAGGTGAGGATTACTTTCACCCTGCGCAGGCTCTGCATTAGAACACTTTTACTGTGTGACTACTTATTTGGGCATCAGTCAGCTATCTCATAATGCTTAATATAATGGTAATGTTTTTGAAAACATCACTAATAGAAATGTTGACTTTAAATCCATGCTAGCAGACTAGCGTTATCAAGACACACCGGGCTCATTTGTGCAACCCTCTGAATGTTGAAGCTGCTAAAGATACGTTGTACAGCTATGTTTGCACCTTGCCTAATGGTGCTGGGGATGTGCATTGCCTTTTAAGGCAGAATGGCGTCACAGAGAGAGAGAGACATGCACTTCCTTGCATTCCCACTCTGCCTGCAAACACGTTTGGTTTTACACCCCCATGCCATTTCCATGCTGCTGTAAACCAAGGAATTCCTAGGGAATTGGCTTGCATTTTGCACCTGTTGCAAGCATGCCAATCCCATCGAACCCCCTTGCAAATGTCTCCCATGATCATTGCAGGAGGCATTTGTACGCATTCATTAATTTAGTGGAAACAATGGAAAAGGGCGTCTTTTTTAACACATTTGTTTCACTATGTTTTGGAAATTAAGACATGTGCATGTCGGGCCCAGGAACCTCCCCCCCCCCCCCTCCTGACAGTCGCACACCTATTCTGCCTGCCTGGCAACCCCTGCACTTGGGGACTGTTTTCTGTATCCCCACAGACCCACTACCAGCACTTGACACCTGATGCCTGCACTTAACCTTGCACTTGCCAACTGCTGGCCTTACTTTTACTTATTGTTATTTATTCTATTTTCCTGTGTACTGCACTGACCCCTCCCCCTTACCCCCGCACTTTCGCCCTTCCCCCTGCCCATGCACTTGCGCAATCTCCATGACACCTGGCCTAGTAGGATTGTTGTCTGTCTTCCCTCTGTTCCCCCTACCTTGCCTCGTCGCGTCTTGAAACACTTGTGTATAAGCACATTATAAATGCCATATCCTATCATACATCATATCATATCATGGGGACTGATTTGCACATGGGTTCAACCATGTGAGCTGCCCTCCATGCAATAGGCACTTTATCAAAAATGAGACCCTGAGTATTATTTATTTACTCGACTATCTAATTCTGTAGAGGACATTCGTGTGCTGTATCTCTCATCAACCAGCATGCACTCTGCCTGCCAGCCCATGCGTAGGACATACGACAATACTTGGCCATGATTAAACTGCCCTTTAATGGGGACTGGGCCCAGCCCCACAACACTGTCCAATCCTTTCCTGGATCACCATGAGATGGAACCTGCAATGGCACTGCCACCACCGCCCACAGGAAGGAAACGGATCAGCAGCAGCAATGTGACCATGCTGCCAGGTGACAGAGAGGGTCTGATTACACGTTTGGTGGTATTTCCTACAAGAAATACCCCCAAAATACCCCCAAACCAGCATGAAGAGCCTGCATGAGTCTGAGTAATTTGACGCCATGTTAGAGTCCCATAGAACCTATGAGTAAATCATCTATGATATCAGGGTCATCTTTGGTTTATGTGCTACAGGGGGCATGAAATAAAAGAGAGGGGTCATGAAATGACCATACTTTAGAGGGTTCAGATATGGTGGAAATTGATAGGAAAAACACTGCTAAGTATTGAAAATGACAGGACCGGTGACGCCGATCCTACAAGCATGCACGGCGTTTTAGTCTTTGCCAGAAAGCTACACAGTGCACCTGGGTTCTGTGGTACGAGTCTAAGGATTTCTTGGATGCATAAAAGGGGTAATGAATTCCCAGCAACTAGACAAGGTTAGCGTATCCATCTCCAATCGATAACACTCAGCAATTTGATTTGCAGACACGTTAGGCAAATCAAGTTCCTTTCCCAGCACTGCCCAGTGTAAATTGCATGTAACCTGCTTACGGGACATCTTCCTTCCCGGCCTATGAAATATGATATGTGCGTTATATTTCTGCTCTGGTATTCAAATTCAGTGAATACGATCCTCATTATTTACAATGTCAAAATAATGTGACCAGCAGGATTAGAGGAATAAAGGTGATTTATGTAATGGCCCAAAGAGTTTATTTAATAGATACATAAATATATCCTCCCTTCATTAGTTATTGAGTCCAGCGATGCACTGTAAAATGTTCGAAATTACTTCCCCTAATGAGGTTGCAGGAGTACATTTAAAAATAGATTTAAACTCTTCCTTGGAATTAGTTCAACACCGTGTTTCACTTCCTTTTATACCGATGCTATCTTTAATGAGTAGTGCAGTTTCACAGGTCAGCAGAAGTACGCGCAGGGATGCCTTGGGTACTTGAAGCACATTAGTATGCAAACGTATCAAGTTAAATATTAATCACGGCTCTTAATTGGAAGGAGGTGACTGGCAGTGTTTAGCGCGAGATAACGAATGACACGTACGAATTGTATAGACACATAGCTTCTAAGATGTGTTATTTAAAAACATAAAAAGTATTCTAATCCCGCCATGGGTGCGTTATTTCTTGGGTTTTATGAAGCGATGCATAGAAGGCCGGAATTCCTGAAAGATGCTTAGAGCGGAGACATGGGCCGCAGTGACAGCACCTAATTCATGGAGGGGTCGTGCTTGCAGGAGGAATGATGTGTGACAAGTGCAAGGAGCGTGCCCACTACTCCACGCACCTTGTGTGTGTGGTCTGTAGCGGACCTGGACCTGCAGTGTCTCTTGCTCCCATGCTGGTGAAGTGCTGGCCCCAACATTGTTCACCGACAATGTGACATGGCATGAAGAACCACCTGTTGGTGTCAATGTACATGTCCAACCCTGTTTCAGGGTTTTGAATAGAGAAACACATAGACACACTGACTTGGCACATGCATTTGTATCAGGGCCACGGTAATTCAGACGTATTTAAATGATCCATATATGCCCTTTTCTGTAGCACCTGGCATGTGACAAATCATGCCAGGCCCTGGGGAAACAGGCATAGTACATCCACTAGAGAATTCCTTTGAGAATCAATGATGCAAACTGGGATACCCATGCGACTGTCCTAACACACCTGCAAGCCACTGATTTTGCTGGGGGTGAAGAACCTTCTGCAAAGGGGCATTTTTACAATTTCCCCTTTATACATTCCACCAATGCATACCCCTTTTCACTTTCAGGTGCATTTGGCACACTACAGTGAAAGCAATGTGTTGCGAATCTGGCCATAAGGTGTAGTTGACATCCTAACTTATTGTGTTTTGATAACCTTTGTACACCAAAATCCAAAGCGCCTTTGCTTAACGCCCCGAGAACTCCCCCTGAGTGAAGGTTGCCGAGTAAACCTGCGGGCTCCTGCAAATCACTGTGAGGGATTCGAAGAGTTTTTCGGTTTCCCGCCGATTTTCTTGCAAATCGAATCTGCTCAATCTCCTTTATGAACCGAGAAGTTCAAGAAAAGTCTGGGAAGCTTCATGCTTTTTTCTTGGGGAAAAAACGCATACACGCATTCTTAAAAGACACCAGGAAGGGAGAGGAACTTATGGGGAAGCTAGAGGCAGATGAGACATGCAGGATGTTAGCAGGAGGAAGTTGAGTCCTGTGGCTCCAAGAATGTTTTCCAAGAAGGACAGCACATTCACCTCTGCAGTAAGACCTCTCAATGGAGTAATGAACCCTCTGCAGACAGCTGTGTTTAAACTGCAGCTGCGTGGTGGGGATCCAGTTAAGAAGAACCCCGTCTTTCTTGCTTCTGATGTTGATCAAATAAGTCATGTTGAAGTGGGAACTTGTAAGACTTTATGACAGAGCAGCAGAGCCAGTCACATGTCAGGCATGCCTTGGTCTGCTTTTATCATTCAGAGGTCGACACACTGAGTAGTTTTGAGATGTATATTATTACTCTGTAGGAAATTAATAAATGCATGCTGCAGAGTTTACTTCTATGAAGACTATTGTGGTTATTTTACATTAGGGAGAGTCAATGGCTGCAGGCCTACGAACCCCTCAACGCGCTGAACGGCCATACAGTCACATGTCAAGCATTCATGATATAGGCTCTGATGTTCTTTAAAGCAGCACCATTTAGGCAGGGAGGATTGACATGTTATGAGTCATGTACCTAATAAACACACATAATATAGAAACATTCATGTAGAGTAAAAGATGTACACAAATTGCAAAGTTTTTGGGAATGTGTGCATCATTTATCAACACATTTGTATTCCCTTTGTATCCCCTTTGCACACATGCACAGATGAGGTGACGTGTCTGCTTAGTTTAATGTGCATTCTGAAATCAGAAACTAGATGCATATTACAATGTGCAGAAAACAGAAATTCACTCTTGTGCCTCTGTTGTAACGGTCCGGGTCCAACAATGCCAAGGGGGCTGCACGTACCAGTTACACAAGTAACACGGTAACGTCAAGAATGACGTGGTAGGTGACATTGGGACTGGTGACGTCACCGAACAGGGCACTGGTAGTATAATTATAGCTTATTAACAAACTGGTGCTGGCTCAGTGCTAAAAGACACACAGGGAACAGAAGAGTGTGTGCAACTTGTATAGAAGTAGGGTAGATGGTGTAGCACACGCGTAGGGGTTTGGGGTGCAAGCTGGTTATGGGGTATTATGTAAATAATAATGTAAATTATAAAATGCTTTATCCAATTAAGGTCATGTATGCTAAGCTCACTATAGGGGTCTGACATAGTTTCACCAATCAGCTTCTGTGACCTACCCCAAAAATTGAACTAAATTGTTGTATGGTAATTTTGGCATTCATGTATAAAAAGTGTAGCTGCAGTGGTGGCGGAATCAAGCTCGTTTCATTTAGTGCAGTTCCACGGGGCTGTCTGAACCATAGTTCACAGTGCTGCGTGAGTCCAATACATCTGCATTACTTCTTGCTTGGTGTACACTCCATATTTTGGATTACTTTTTCTTTCTCGGCATTACTTTTTGACAGAGGTCCCGGTACACCTCTGTGGTATAGGCACTTGGGAACTGCAATGCATGACAGATTCATTTCTGACCGTTACAGAAATGCATTTTTATTTTACCCAGCATCCACGTGGTGGCAGGGAACATGATACCAGCTGCAGACACTAATATATGCAAGGGAGATGACCAGTTCATCGTTTGTGCTCCAGTCCCCCCGCCGCACCATGGGAATGAGCAGACCACCATTGTGAATAAGGTCACTGCACATTTCTCAAAGTAATTCAAATATAAAGTGCACCCTCTGCACATTTTATTTGCAAATATATAGTTAATTTTCATTTCAGTATTAAAGAAACAGTCAGGTGCAAGGCATTGGTCATTTAACCACTTTGGGTCTGATTTACAAAAAGGTTTTAGCATGGGAAAGTTCAACTGAAAATGTCTTTGTAAATCAGGCCCTTTTCCTATTTTGAGCATTCCTGGTAGGAAACGTTCTGAAATTCAGACCTATTTGATTAAAGGTATAAGTTATGTGACGTGTGCTTGCAGGGAAAGATCTGTCCTCTTCCACCCAATGTCTATAGCAACATGTCATCAGCATGAGCTTTACCTGTCACACGCATCACTTAACGATTTGAACGAACGTGAATCCCATAGTACAGTAAGAATGGGGGTACTGGGCAGATGTAGTCACCCAGGCTTATTGCCGAGTCCATCAGTGCAACTAAAATATGTAATGGCATCTGTGCTCTTGTTCTTGATGTTAAAGTGACCATTTTAGTTTACATTTATGAATCAAATTCTTGTCGATCCATGGAAACACTTGTGTGTAGGGGCCATGCAAATGTCCAATAAATAAAATAAATGTCATAGTGCATACAATAATTAGAGCAGATGTCAAATTGACTTTGATATGCTCCCCACCAATGATTGAGTCATGGCGTTATTTTATGAACTGTAAAGACGGTGTCTAGTCAAAGGATCGAATCTAAAGGGTCGACAGGTCAAAGGATTAACACCAAAGGTCGACAGGTCAAAGGATCGAATTTCTTTTTTTAATTATATATATATTTTTAGGTTTTCGTTTAGGGAAAAAAAGTGGTTTTTAGCAAAAAAAAGGGAGTTGGGGGGGACCCCCCCAAAAAAAAAATGTGAAAAAAAAATGCGATCCTTTGACCTGTCGACCCTTTCGTGTCGATCCTTTGACCTGTCGAACCTTTAGATTCGATCCTTTGACTGGCAACCCTGTAAAGACATGTCAGTCAACACCAATGGACAAGTAGGCTAGCATCTGGAGCCCGGTATATTATGCATTGCTTAATCAAATTTGTGGCAATTCCCCTTTGAAAATGGTGTATGTACTTTTAGTACAAAATACAATGGTGTCTTGCAAATGCTTTATTTGACCTGGACATTTCTAGACAAACTGATAAAGCGGAGAGAGTAATACAATGAAAACCTGTGTTACATGTCAACCAATTGGGTTTGTCAGAGTATATGGGTAATAATAATTTGTGTACAAATCTTTGCATTTGAACCTTGCAGACACCATAGCCCACATGCCACTAAGGTTCTTCCATCCTGTGAGAGCATTTATGATGTGCATTTTACATGTAGCGGCTTCCGTTCCTACCTCACTCATTCGCTTCCACTAATTTGCTCACTCTCGCTTTCATTCTCGGTCCCATACTTAAGCATTGACATTTAGCAGTAGGACTTGTCCCCTCTTACCTGCTATATGACTGTTAAGTCTTTTGTCATGTAAACTGTTTTAAAATATGTTTTCCTTTCAGAAAGGCCTGCTGAATGTCAGCTTTTGGCATAATATCTAACATGCATTAATTGTAATTGAAACATGTTTTGTGGGAATATGACATACTTGTCACCCTTTCAATCTCCATCACCTTTGTTTGGTCACTAGATCATCTCAGTGAATATGTAAGGCACCCAGAACAGCTGTTGAATGCAGGAAATGTAAGCGATTGGGTCATTATGCACGCATGTGTAAATTGCAAGTGGTGGCTAGTGTGACTCCAGATAATCCTGCACTGTTGCAAGAAGGTGCCTCGGGTGCTAGGCCTGAGCAGGGAGTGATTTTGCATGTGGATGGAAGTGTGCGCAAGGGCCCCTGGGTTTCGGTGTTGGTTGATGATCAGCCGGTGGACATGTTGGTCGATTCAGGCTCACCTTACACTTTGGTGGCTCCAGAAGTGTATCATAGAGATTTAGGAAAGCAAATTTCAGCTTTACTTGCATCAGACATCAAGCTGTGTGCCTATGGGCAGAACCCTATTGATATATTGGGCTACAATTGGTCGAATTTCTCGTTCAATGGTAGGCGGGCTCTAGGTAAACTGTATGTGGCGTCCAAGGGCACTAGTGTCCTTGGTTGGGATGAGCAGGCGGCTTTAGGCATGCAGATACATCCTGGCAGGGAAGTTCCTGTCCTCAGTATTGTAGAGACTGGTGTGGATAGTTTCATGGTCACTCCGGCTGTGCTCATGGCTGAATTTCCGGAGGTGTTTTCTGATACACTTGGTAAGCTCAAAGGTTTTGCCCATCGCATTGTGTTGAAGAGGGGTGCCGTACCTAAAGTGCACAGGGTAAGAAGAGTGCTGGTGTCAGCAAGGGAGGGATTGGAGGCTGAGTTAATCAAATTACAGACGACAGGCATTATTGAACCTATTGAGTCGTCAGAGTGGTTGTTTCCGGCGGTCCTGGTCAGGAAAGGTGATGGGGGAATCAGAATGTGTGTAGATCTCCGGGAGCTTAATTCCAGCATTTGGGTGGATCGGCACCCCTTGCCGAACATTAACGAGTTGTTGTTGACATTGGGGCATGCTAGGTATTTTTCCACCTTTGATTTGTCTACCGTATACCATCAAATAGACCTGCACATTGACTCTAGGCCTCTCATGTCATTTGTGACTCCTTTTGGGGCATATCGTTTTTGATGCATGCCATTTGGGCTTGCTTCGTCCTCTGCAGTGTTCCAGCATTTAATGCAGGAAATGTTTAGCGGATTGTCCGGAGTAAGTTATTTTCAGGATGACATCTTGGTATGGGCGGGTAGTAGGAAGGAACATGATGTCAGGGTCAGGAAGGTGATGCAAATTCTTAGAGAGAGAGGTCTGACTGTGAAACTGTCTAAATGTCAGGTTGGAGTGGATTAAGTTACCTATTTAGGTCATACATTGAGCAAGGAGGGTGTTAGCCTGAAGGCTGAGTTGGTCCAGGTTATGAGGAGTACACCTGTTCCTGCCAATAAAGACCAGTTAAGGGCTTTCTTGGGCCTTGCAGAGTATTATATTAAATTTATTCCCAACTATGCTGAAAAGATGGTCGCCATAAGGGCCCTGATGAAGAAGTCGGACAGATTTATGTGGTCTGAGGAGTGTGGGGCAGAATTCGAGCTGGTTAAGAGGGACGTGGAAAATGCTCCGTGCCTGAGATCATTTGATCCTAAGAACAAAACTGTACTCTCAGTGGATGCAAGTGATGTGGGTTTGGGCACGGTGTTGGAACAATAGTCGGAGGGTGAATGGAGGCTGGTGGCTTTTGCCTCAAGGACTCTGAGAGAGGTGGAGAGCAGGTACTCAGTCATCGAAAGGGAGGCCTTGGCGGTGTTGTGGGCTTCAAAGCATTTCAGGACATTTCTTTGGGGTGTTCCGTATGTAGTTAGGACGGACCATAAACCTTTGGTCCAGGTGTTTTCTACCAAGGGTGTGACGGCAGTGTCCCCAAGGATAGCGAGGTGGTCAGTTGAGTTACAGGATTACAATTTTACCCTGCAATATTTTCCAGGAAAGCTCAATGTAATGGCGGACTGTTTGTCCCGTTTGCCCGCAATGGATGGTGATGGTCAGGATCAGGTAAGTCTGGAGAAAGAGGAGGATTTGCAAGGTTGTCAAGTTGCTTATATTGCATCTGCTGTGGAGAAGTCGTTGTGGGACGTTGAGTCTGAGGCTGATGTGGAACTGAAGTGGATCAGGGAAGGTCTTGTCAGAGGCTGGCAGGCAGTTTAGGACAAACTTGAGGGGAAGGGTTATGCCCAAGTATTGCATGAACTGGCTGTGGGTCCTTGGGGTGTCTCCAGAGGAGGTAAGTTAATACCACCCATCAGTCTCAGAGGTAAAATTGTGGAATTGGTGTATGATGGACATTTGGGTCATTCTCTTACCAAGAGGAGACTTAGGGAAAATTACTGGTGGCCGTCGATGGACAAGGATGTTGAGCAGGCGGTAAAGGAATGTCAGGCTTGTGCTGTCTGTGATAAAAGTAAGATATTGCATCCCCAATCTATACATCCTGTTGATGTTCCCAAACTGGTCTGGACTAAATTGGCTTTGTACATCAGGGGCCCCTTTGAATGTCTTCAGCCTGAGAGTAGATATCTGTTGGTTTTAGTGGATTATACGTCTAGGTGGATTGAGGTAGCTGTGGTTGGAAGTGTCACTACCGATTTGGTTATAGCTTTCTTGAGGAAGGTGTTTGACCAAGAAGGGTTGCCAGCTGGCTTAGTGACAGATAATGGTGTATAGTTCACGTCCAAAGCTATGTGAGAAGTTCTTGATCAACATGCTATCTCCCATCGTCGGACTGCTTTATATAACCCATGCGCCAATGGCCTGGTTGAGAGGGCGGATGGTACCATTAAGTCTGCCATACAATTGGCTTTGGCTAATGGTTTGGAGTGACAGGAAGTTTTGACACAGTATTTGGCTGCTTATCGCAGGACTCCTTCCGTGGTCACGGGGAGGTCTCCTTTTGAACTTATGATGGGCAGGAAGGCAGGCACCATGTTGAGAACCTTGGCTTTGGGTGGTGGAGGTCCATGTGAGGTGGACCTGGAAGACATCCATCGCAGTATTCTGGCAAGCATGGATGCCATAACTTTTTCTCAGAAGTCCAGGAAGGAATTACAGGTTATGCCTGGTGATTCTGTGTACATAAGAAATCCTAGGTTTGTTCAAAAGGGCAACAGCACCTTTCTGCCTCCAAGGAGGGTGGTAAGGATGGGTAAGGGTCACGTGCAATTGGAGGATGGCTCTGTTTGGAGTAAGAGACGTGTGGTGGTTGATGAAGTTGTCAATTCACGTGAGAGGCAGGATGTTGCTCGTGATTTTGATCCTATTGGTTCCCAGGGACTGGTGCACAGACATGAAGTGGATGTTGCTTGCTCTTCAGGTTCAGGTTTGAATGTGGAGAGACAGAGTGTTCCTATTCGGCATGCTGAAGTGGGGCGTGAGGTGGGGCGCCTTCCTAGGTGGCGTGGGCCGCCCATAAAACTTAGAGACTACATTTGCTAGTATTTGCTCTATTTCTGGGGTGATATTGTTTTAATTCACCCCTTGCATTGCTCTTAATATGCTGTGGTTGCTGTTTATGTGGATGTTATATTCTGCTGTTTAACTTTCTCAACCTTAGCCTAATTCCTGTTATTTTTCATCTGTGTTAATGTTTTATTGGTTATGTAAGGGAAGAAGATATGTGGTAATACATCCAGGCACGTGTGGAATGTTGATGGCTGTTTAGGCATAAACATTCCACATGGGCCAGTTGGTTCCTGGGTGCCCTGCTGGTGGCTGCTTGCCTGTAGGGTCCACACAATAAACAGTTATACTTCTCATACCTGAGTGAGGATTTTGTCACAGATACTATATGAGTACAGCTGCAGGTCAGCAAAATTGTGACTGAAGCCGGAAGCCCCATAGAGTGAGAAGAGCATGTGCAAGATCGGTGAGCTAAGCCAATTTTAAAATGGCAGCCATCCTGACTTGATGCCAGAAAGTGACATTTTTAATGACTCATAATGAGACTAGCAGTTTCATGCTGGTGCCTGTTAATAATCCTACACAAATACCTTGCTTTTGTCCGCTTACATGGACAGGGCCCACTCTGCTGTGTCTCATAATTCTTCTGTGCAGCAGAAATATAAGGAGAATCCAATCCGACCACGTGTTCCCTGCCACTTTCCTCTGCCTACCTAAAGTCTGAATATATCTCCACCATGTCTGCATGCATACAAGGTCGAGATCAGTGGGAGAGGACACCACAAAAAAGCGTTTGGCACTCACTCCTATTGATTCTGAAGGACTCCGCCTGCTGCTTAGCAGGTGCATAATCAGTCATCGATGTCTGTCTGAATCAGACCCTTTTGCAGGAATCAGAATAAATACTGGTCCGCAGAGATGCGTGCAGATTCCATGATTGTGCCGGGAAACTGGGCTTCCCATTTCTGTGAAGAGAATACTCAGCAGAATGGCGCGATGTGAGGAAAGCTGCAGAAAAAAAAAGATTCTACAGTTTTTCGTGCATTTACACCATGATGCACACTCCCAAGAATGAGATGTAATTGATCAACTTTTTTCTCAATTTTACCCTTCGAGAGAAATGACAGCAAATGCGACAGAAATCAAAATCATCCCAGAAAATTCTTTAAACAAAGATCCCAAGATGTCATGTATCCCAAATAACAATTGGAAGTATTTGGGGGAACATAGCCAGGTGACAAGCTAACTCACTGACGGGGGTACTGGGTCTGGGCCTGTAAATTAAACTTTATGCAAGTATATTTAAAGTAGCCCATCCGAGAATTCATCAGTGTCAAGAGCATATTTTTCCATGACAGTAACACATTATTACTGTATTCCCTGTTTATTTATTTTTTCTCCAGAGGAGCAAATTATAAGTGGGTTTTTGAGTGTGGTGTATATCATAGCTCACATATTTAAAGGGATTTGTGCTCTCATTGATTTGGGAAAACCATAGGTTACAAAAGAAATCGGATCGTTAAGGTGGGATAGAAAAACCTTTTATTTTCAAAAGCTTTGCCAATGGTGCTGATGTAAATACAGTGTGCACAGATTCTGCTCTGCTTGCAACAGCGATCTGGAACACCCTTCCACTGCAGTTGAGACTCTCTGTAGCCCTGAGCAATTTCAAGAAGGTCCTAAAAACCTTTTCTTTTCCAGTAGTAGTATATGATCCTTAATCTCTCCGTCTGCTTCCGGATCTACTAATTTTGCTTGACCTTGTTTCGTCTGCACCCTCACACCCATGGGTTTATGGTTGTGCAATAGAAATGTAATAAACATAAACATAAACAAACACAAAGTGTTACTTTCAAGGGAAAATATTTAGACATTATTCTGTCAGGTATCATGAACTTACATCTTTCTTATTGACACCTGAGGTGGCTTGTATAATTTGATAATTCACAAAATAATTAATTTCCCCATATATTCGAATTGTTTCTTCTATGGCATTTGTTATTTCAATGAGAGAGTAAAGTATTTAGTTTCAAGTATGCATAGATATTTGAAGATTTCATGTTTGGCTGGAATAATTGTTTATTTTGATTTCATACATATAAATATTGTATATTTGTGCAAATTGAAATCAAAAGATAGTGAGACAATTTCAGTTTTCTTTTCTGTAGACAAGCTGCCTGTTTTTATGTGGTATATAGTGGGTGACCACCCAGCATTGTCAGTTATACTTCCTTTACGTTCTTGATATATTAAAGAAAACATCATAAATAGATTAAAATGTACCTCTTGCTGCTCCCAGATTGTGGGGTGGGATTTCAGTGGTAGGGGTTATTTGATCAAGGATACGTCTCTGTAAAATGAATCAGCTATTAAACTGCAAATACATTCCACATGGAGGTCATTACAACACACCACAATGACCTCTGGTTAGGAATCTGAAAAACCCTACTATAGTATCTGCTCAGGAACTGAAGGCAGCTGTTTGATGGGAGAATTACTTTGAATGAGAGGGACCTTAAAAACTCACAAAAAATGTTGTTGGTGAGCCCATTGACAGGTCAAAAGTGATTGTCTACTGCAATGTAAACTTCTATTTTATTCACCAGACACTACTCCAGGGGGTGCTTGCAGAGGGTTGCTGCTTCTTTAAAAGGTGCTTGTCAACAGTTAACAAAGAACCTACTCCAAATGAAAAAAGCTATGGCCAATGAGTGCATTCATTGGATATCGCTTTTTTTAAATTTGCTGTAGGTTCTTTGCTAAATAGGGACTAATTGAAGGGGCTTTTATCACAGAGGGATTATGAGTTATTGACAGGGTAGATATCTTTGTGGAAGGTATCATGACAGTGGTACTATCGACAGTCCAGCTGGCTTCCTAATTAGAAGGCAGCTAACATGGCCTCCATCCACAAAATGAATGACAGAATCTTTGATCCGTGTGTGGTGGCCTTGCGCCTCGAAGCTCTAAACCATTGTAAAGGATTATACAGTTCATCATAGATTGCCAAGATCACTGAAAAACTAGCCACTGCAAAACTACAAAAGTTCTTTGAACAAAATCATATTTTAGATTTGTTACAATCTGGCTTTCACCCCTTGCATAGTAACACATCTTTACTCGTTGCAGTTTGGGATGCCTTCCAAGTGGCTGTAGATGATGACCACTTCTTAATTGCTGGTAATGTTAGATCTATCGGCTCCAGTGGTTGAACTGTATGAAAAGAAGTAGTGGAACTATGTTCCCTGCTGGCCTGCCCTGCTCCACACAAACCCCATCGCTATTCCCCCTTGCATGCACAATACAAAACCCCAAACACAGGCGCCTGCTGATTAAAGGAACGTTCAGTGCAGTGCACATAAAAAGCAAGTTTCAACTTCTTCCTGCACTTTATTTTTATAACAAAACCATTCCGGATTGGTTTCTTTTTAAAATAAAAGTATAGGAACAGTTCAAAGTAATTTTAAAAAGTAGAGGAGCACCACTCCCAACTGCTCCGCCCCCCACTTCGACCACTGATTGGCTCTTAACACTGTAGACCATGGCATCCTTCTTTCTCAGTAATTCTAGTGGAGATCGATGGACAGAGAGAGACTTGTACATAGGAAGTGGGGAGGTGGGATAGGAACATCTAGGATCCATCAAAATGCAAGGGGGTTAGATGCCTCTTTGGAATGAACCTCTCATTCTCAGCAATAGTAAGACCATCCTTTCCTCTGTCTGCCCACTTCAAAGGGTCTCCAGTAATCAGCACTCTAGTGTAATGTGCCCATTGACATGACAGGGCAGTTTCCAAGTGGACCTCAGTGGGGAGGATTACATTTCCCTGAGGAAGGTGTCAATCTTCCTTAGAGGAAAAAAGGGAGGTTACCTGGCCTGGATACAAGAGGGTTGTTTTATGCTATGTTATGTTATTACATTTGTACTGTGCCAAATCCCGAGGGAAGCTAGCCGCCAAAGAAGCAGGCGGTTGAGGACCCGAGGCAAGCGCAAAGAGAGATTATTTGTTGTACATGAAAAGGGCTGTTTTCATCTGCTTTCTAAAAGCCAGGTCATTCTGTCAAGGAGTTCCCCCCTTCTCACCTGAGTCCGTTCTTTACTGGTGTCCTTGGTCGATGCCTTCTTGCAGATGGACCGGGTCTTGAAGAAGGCTGCCCGAATCTCTTCCGAATCCAGAAAGTGTTCAGTTTCCGGGACGCCGAATCCAGGAGGCAGTGGAAACACGCTAGCCACGAATCCAGGAGGTAAGTAGAAGGGGGAGGACAAGGAAGGGAATAGCGGAATTGGAAAAAGGAGAAGAACCGCGAGCTACGGAGCACACATCTGGTCGCTACTTCGCAATAGCATTGAGATGCGCAGAGCCGCAGAAGGCGTGGTCTGTTAGTAGAAAAGTATACGTCCAGCGCATGGAGCGAGAAGGGATTACGCTGGACGGCCATGTTGGGAGTATTAATGAGTGCAAGCCCGCTGTGACAGGGACCAAGAAGCCCAAAAAGGGCGCACTCTGTGATTCATGACAGCATGCCTCCTCCGAAGACCTTTCCCTCCAGGTTTGCCCGGGTGAATGAGATGAAATCTTCTGAGCAGCCGAGGGGCCTTGATGTTTGACATAGGCTCCCAGGTTCTTTCACTAGGGGGATATCCTTTCCATTCAACCAGATATTGAAGCTGGCCCCTTCTATACCTGGAATCACAAATCCGGGACACCTCGTACTCCAATTGGTTGTCGACCAGTGTAGGAGGAGGTTTGCAGGGTTTCCGGGAGGATGGATAGTAGGGTTTCAGCAAAGATGTGTGAAAGACTGGGTGTATTTTCTTCCAGGAGTCTGGCAATTTGATCCGATAAGAAACGGGATTTATAACTTCTTTGATGGGAAATGGACCATAGTACCGAGGGGCCAATTTACTAGGCCGTAGATGTCGGGGTAGTAATTTTGAGGACAACCAGACCTGATCACCGATTGCATAAGAAGGGCCTGGTATTCTTTTGTAATCTGCATATTTCTTGGTCTGTTTTCTGGCCTTCTCCAAGAATTCCTTGGCCTCCTTATGTATATTGACAAGGGTTTCGATTCAGGAGTCAACTGTAGGTACTGGTGTAGGTTGAGGAAGAACAGAAGGCAGGACCAATGGATGGAAACCTTGACTGCAATAAAAGGGGCTGGCCTTAAGTGCCGAATGGTCGGAATTGGTGTAGGCGAATTCAGCCACGGGCATCAGGAGGGACCAGTCATCCTGAACCTTGGTGGCGAAGCATCGAAGATACTGTTCCAGGGTTTGATTGACATGTTCTGTGGCTCCGTTGGTTTGAGGGTGATAACCTGAAGAAAGGGCACGTTGGATTCCTAAGCATTGACAGAGACATTTCCAGAATTGTGAGATGTATTGATGTCCACGATCCGATATGATCTTGGAAAGGAGTCCATGCAAATGGAATATGTGTTCCAGGAAGATTCCTTCTAGTTCAGAGGAGGATGGCAGTTTATGCAGGGGTGTAAAATGAGCCATATGAGTGAACAAGTCTATGGTAACCATAATTGTAGTGTATCCACAGGAAGGTGGTAGTTCCACAATGAAGTCCGTAGCGATAATCTCCCATGGCCTGGTTGGCAATGTAGGTTGCAGTAGAAGACCCGCCGGTCTCTTGTTATCATGTTTATTTTGACTGCAGACAATACAGGATTGAATGTACTGCCGTACGTCGAATCCCATCCTAGGCCACCAGAATTTCCTTTGTATAAAACGGAGGGTATTGGCGATACCACGATGTCCGGAGTGTAGGGTATCATGACAGAGATTTATTATTCTTTGTTGTAGCCTTTTTGTAGGGATGACCAATACATTGTCCTTGAACAGATACCCTTCCCGGACTCTTAGATTCCATTGATTTTTCTTGGATATATCCTTCCACAGATCAGAGGATTGGGTCTGAGCTTAGATTTCTTCAAGGAGTTGACTGCTTGGGCTACAACGATCTTGGGGGAAAACATCTGAGGATATGCCTTGTCTTCAATGGGCCCGTAGTCTGGTCGTCGAGATAAGGTGTCAGCAATTAGGTTTTGTGATCCTGGAACATGAGTGATGTGGAACTGGTACTGGGCAAAGAAGTAGGCCCATCGCACCTGACGACTATTCCTACACTCCAAAGACTGTAGCATCTGGAGGTTCCGGTGATCCGTACAGACCTGAACTGGATGTTTAGCTCCCAGAAGTAAATGTCGCCACTCAGTGAAGGCTTGACGGATGGCTTACATTTCTTTTTCCAGGACTGAATAGTGTGTTTCACTAGGAGTCAGGGTTCGTGAAAGATAATCAATTGGGTGTTCCAGTTTATTTCCTAATTCTTGCTTCAGGACCGCACCTATGGCGTAATTAGAGACGTCCGTTTCTACTAGGAAGGGTCAACTAGTATCGGGTTGGGCCAAGATAGGAGCTTGTGTAAACTCTGTCTTCAGACGCTGGAACGCTGTTTCTTGTGGTGTAGACCAGAGGAAGGGAGTGTCTTTCTTCAGGAGAGCAACAATCGGTTGTACTATCTCAGAGAAATTAGATATGAACTTGCGGTAGAAATTGGCAAGGCCCAGGAATGATTGAACTTGTTACACGGAAGTAGGACCAGGCCAGATCAGTATGGCCTTTACCTTTGAAGGATCCATACTGATTCCTTCTGGGCTAAAGATAAATCCTAGGTAATGAACGGAGGTTACATGAAACAAACATTTTTTGGGTTTGGCTAAGAGTTTGTTTTCTCTAAGTCTCTGCAAGACTGCCTTCACATGCTCTTCATGTTGTATCGGGTCCTTGGAGAAGGTCAATATGTCATCCAGATATACAATGACGAAGAGAAACAACATGTCAGAAAACACCCTGTCCATAAAGCGTTGGAAAATTGCCGGGGCATTAGCTAGTCCAAAGGACATGACTAGATATTCATAATGGCCAAAGGGTGTTCTGAAGGTGGTTTTCCATTCGTCCCCTTCCCGGACACGAATCAAATTATAGGCGCCCCTGAGATCCAACTTGGTGAATATTACCACGCCTCTCACGGCTTCCAGGATGTCCGAAATCAAGGGTAACGGGTACCGGTCCTTGAGGGTGCATTGATTTAGGCCGCGGTAATTGAGGCAGGGTCTGAGTTCCTTGGTATCCTTCTTGGGAACAAAGAATAGGGAAGCACCAGCAGGAGATTTTGAAGGTCTTATGGTGCCATTTTCAAGGTTGATATCCAGGTATTCTCTTAGGGCTTTTTTCTCGGGTTCGGAAAGGATGAACATCCTGCCAAAGGGAATCACTGCGGAGGGTTCTGTATCTATTGCGAGGTCTGTGTGGGGGTAAGGCCTGGACTATGGCAGGTGAAAACACATCAGCATATCCTTGATAGGCCTCAGGAACGTGTATGACATTAGACACCATGAGTGATGTTTGTTGTTCCCTTGTTGGTTCCTTTGGGTGTTAACGGAGGTTCCAGGGATAGGCAGTGAGACATGCAAAACTCTGAGCCTAGGAATAGCGAACCCGCTGTCCAGTTGAAATATGGATTGTATTTCTGTAGCCAGGGCATACCCAAAACCATGGGGTAATGAGCTGACTTAATGATGTCAAATCTAATCAGCTCCTGATGATGATTTATTGAAAGCTGGATCTCTTTGGTCTGCAGGCTTATGGGCCCTGATGCGAGGGTCTTCCGTCAATAGCTTCCACAGGTTGCATGGTGCTTCTTGTCTCATACGGAATTCGATGTTTAGTAACCCATTCTTGATCGATGGATATCCCAATAGCTCCGCAGTCTACCAGGGCCAGAATGGAATAGGTCTTATTCTTGGAGGGTGATAAGAAGGCCTGTAATATCACCAAATTGTTTTGTCCAGGAGAGTTCAAGGATGGAATTGATGTGGAGCAAACATCTCTCTCCCGAAGCTCTGCTCCATCTAGGATCAGGAGCTGGCGTTTCCCGAACGCCGAGGGGGTGCTAGAGGACATTCCCTAACCAAATGCTTATATGAGGCACAATACATGCACAAGCCCGTATGAATTCTTCTCATTCTCTCTTGCGGAGATATGGGTCCACGAAAAGCCCCAATCTGCATGAGCTCTGGTTCCATGACTGGGCTTGGGTTGGTGTCTGTTCTGACGGTACTCTCAAATGATACCTTGGGAGGAATTCCCCCGTTTTTTTTTCTTTTCTGTCTTCCTTTCCTGGATACTGAAGTCAATTTGCATGGCAAGATCCATTAGTGCCTGGAACGAGCTTGGTCATGCCACTCTGGCCAGCTCATCCTTAATCTCTTCGTTCAATCCTCTCCTGAACAGGGTAAAGCTCGCCTCAGCGGACCAGTCAGCTTCCTTACCCAATTGTTTAAATCGGGTCACATACGTGAGCATATCCTGGGAACCTTGCTGAAAGTCTAACAGGTGTTCCTTGGCGCTGTAAACCTGCTCAAGGCGGTCAAACATGTTTTTAAGGGCCTGTATAAACCCATCATAGTCGTCCAAGAGGGCATCACTAGAGTTAGCAAGGGGAGTAGCCCAAGTTAAGGCATTCCTGGAAAGGTGAGAGATTATAAAACCCACCTTGGCCCTGGGGGTCGAAAAATAATAGGGCTTGAAGGTAAAGTGGACCAAGCACAAATCCAGGAATGCACAAAGGGATTTTGCTGAGCCGTCGTATTTGTCCACGATGCCGTCCAGTAAGACACTTTCTTTTGTAGCAGCATCCCTGGATAGGACCAACTGTTTTAGAGCGGCGTTCTCCGCCTTTAAATTCTGTACCTCGGTTGATAATTCCTGCATACTACGCATCAGGTCCTGCACGGCAGCCTCCATATCAATATCAAGTTCGGTCGGGTGGCATCTCAAACTGTCAAGGAGTTCCCCCCTTCTCACCTGAGTCCGTTCTTTACTGGTGTCCTTGGTCGATGCCTTCTTGCGGATGGACCGGGTCTTGAAGAAGGCTGCCCGAGTCTCTTCCGAATCCAGAATGCGTTCAGTTTCCGGAACGCCGAATCCAGGAATCCAGGAGGCAGTGGAAGCACGCTAGTCATGAATCCAGGAGGTAAGTAGAAGGGGGAGGACAAGGAAGGGAATAGCGGAATTAGAAAAAGAAGATCCGCGAGCTACGGAGCACACGTCTGGTCGCTACTTCGCAATAGCATTGAGACGCGGAAGGCGTGGTCTATTAGTAGAAAAGGCTACGTCCAGCGCATGGAGCGAGAAGGGATTACGCTGGACGGCCATGTTGGGAGCATTAATGAGTGCAAGCCCGCTGTGACAGGGACCAAGAAGCCCAAAAGGGGCGCACTTTGTGGTTCATGACACATTCTCAGTTTTGCGCAACTGTACAGGTAGAGCATTCCAGGCTTGTGCTCCCTGTACCTGGAAGGAGCGGCCGTATCCATGGGCCCGCTTAACGCGAGGTACTTCCAACAGGAGGTCACCAGCTGATCGGAGGTCTCTTTTGGGTTGGTAAACCCTTCCCCGTCTATCAAATAGGCTGGGGCATTTCCAAAAATGCATTTGTGGCATATAGACAGCAATTTGAACTGAATCCGTGATCTAACCGGTAACCAGTGCAGTTTCTTTCGTGCTTCTGATATCGGTTCAGAGCGCTTCATCTGGAATATGATACGAATAGCAGCGTTCTGGATTTTCTTGTAGTCCTTGTATATCAGTCCTGTTGGCACCTCCCAGTAAAGCATTACAATAATTAATGCGAGAGAGGATTACCGCTCTAACAAGTTTGGTGCGGTTTTCTACGGAAACCAATGGAGCCACTGGCCGTAGCACCTTAAGGTGGTAATTGGTACTTTTGGGGATGGCTGCTACATAAGCATCAGTATCCAGACCTCCTTCCAAGTAAGTGCCAAGGGTCTTGACCCTGTGCACTACCCTGATCTGGCTACCATCGATTTCAAAGCTAGCGTACACATGACCCAAACCGTCTCTGGCCTGCGGTGGACCGAACAACATGAGTTCGGTCTTGGCCACGTTCAAGAAAAGGCAGTTTGTTGACATCCAACACTTGATGGTCTGGTAAACTGAGTCCAGCATCAGTTGGTCCTTCTCATGGTCCCCACTGATCTCCAAAACAAGTTGGAAATCGTCAGCGTAGTCACAAAAAAATAAATCTAACGACTCTAGGTCTTTGCACAGTGGGAGGATATAAATGTTAAATAACAAGGGGGACAGACAAACCCACTGAGGCACTCCGCAGTTATTGATTTCCACTTCGGATGCACTGTTACCCCAATGAACCCATGAGTGGCGACCCTCAAGGAATTACCTAAGCCAGCCTCCAAGGCAAGGCCCCCGACGGTGGTCATCTGGTCCCGGAGGATTCTGTGATCTAGCAAGTCAAGGGCTGCTGATAGATCCAATAACATCAGCAGCCCTGACTTGCTGTGTTCCAACTTGGAAACCATATGAGTCTGTAGGTCGAGTAGTGCGCTCTCGGTGCCGTGAAAGCTACGGAAGCCAGACTATTACCTCTGCAGGATTTTAGCTCCCAAGACATAGCATTGAAGTTGTACGGTGGCAACCTTGTTGATTAACTTGAGAACGAATAAAGTGTTTGTGGTGGGTCTGAGATTTGCTGCATCATTTGTTTCTAAACCCACCTTTTTTTAACAGTGGGGTAACTGCAGCACTCTTAATGATGGATGTGGGATGACGCAGGTTTGAAATTAGAAGTTGACGTACCGGCAGAGGAAAGGGACGAAGAGGTCCCTGTGTTCTAATATATAGTTGGATGGGAGCAATTCTCCTGGGCATTTTGTGGGGTGCATGGTTCTGAGAATATCATGTATATCTGCCGTTGAAGAATCCTTAAACCTAAATCCAGTATGTTGGACCAGCTGAGTTAAAGTATTTGGTTCCAAGCATGGAGGGCCCTTTTGGAAGCTAGCAAGGTCCTCCTTTACCATATTTTGATTACAGTTGAGTATAGTGGCCAAAGAGGGAGGAGGCTTCGTCAAGGACTCCTCCATTATCTTTTTTTGATCCTTTAGCAATTTTTCAGCAAAGGCTTTCTGCACTCTATCACAGTCATCGCTATTAGGTTTAATAGAAGGACTAGTGACATCAGGTTTTTCCCTTGACCAAAAGAGCTCCTTTGTTTGATCCCCTGCAAGATTAATTGGATCACTGTAGTACTTTTTTTTTTTGCTTCTATAATCTTAGCTTTGTAATATCTATCTTTAATTTTCCAGGCTGTCATGTTTTTTAAGGATTTATCTTTTCGCCATACATGCTCCGCCTGTCTTTTGTTAGCTTTAAGTTCTGCTAAGACTGGGGAGAACCATTTTTGGTGGTTTGGCGAGTCTCTAACGGCTTTGGCTTTCACCGGGGCGTACTGATGTAAAATGCCTGTAATTTCCTCATTATAGCTGTTGATAAGGATCACTGGACCATCAGAGTCACTGGTTTTAGTCATCAGACCCTGCATGCATTCAGCCAGGATGGAAGACGTGATGGCCTTAAAATTCCTGGTTACTGTTTTGCGTGCAGGTTCATGCCTTCTGTGCAATTGGCCAGGAAGTTTCATCAGACAGGAAACAATAGAGTGATCGGACCTAATACATGGGGCCTCATTACGATCTCCGTCCGGGTTCCCAGAATGAGGAATTACTGGGCCATTCCGAGCAATTAACTATCTCTCTTGTTGTGGTTATATCCAGGTCAGACTGCTAATAAACAGCAGGAACTTTCTCAAATGAGCCACACCTCAAAAAGCAGACAATACTATGACGACTTTTGAGGCTCTCCTTCTGGTGGCTACAAGATCCTCTCTGAAGCCTAGAACTAACCATCCCAGCGGGCGTGTAGCCTTTTTTTTTCCCGGAGTGGATCCCTGCTTCTGTCATTCCTATGCAGGACTACTCCTCCTTTGAATGCCTGGTCTGCAGGCTCTCTATATCTCCTGACCTCTCTCTCCCTTTGGCCACTATCTACAGGCCGCCTCGCCGGGTCGTCCTCTTCCTCTCTGAGAGGCCTGACCTGTGCTCCTGCCTCCTTGCCTATAGCTCTCAACTGCTCCTCCTAAGAGACCTGAACATCCATGTGGATGCCACCAACCCCTCCTTGGGGCACTTTCGCAACATCTGCGTCTCTCTCTCTCTCTCTCTCTCTCTCTCTCTCTCTCTCTCTCTCTCTCTCTCTCTCTCTCTCTCTCTCTCTCTCTCTCTCTCTCTCTCTCCTGCCTCTATCTCTCTCTCTCTATTATTCCCTCTGTCCCAACTCACTCTGCAGGGAACACCATGGATTTTCTCATCTCCTCAGACCTCCACCTCTCTAACCTTTTCACCACTACTCTCTCTTGGAGTGACCACCTCTGCCTCTCCTCCCTCCACTCACTCTCTACCCCTCAGGTCAAAGCCGCCCCCAGTGCTGCTGCCTACCTTCTTGGTTATTGGACCCATTTAGCATGTGTCAGTGGAGGCTTGTGCTGCTACTTTCTCTCCTCCTCCAACACCTTTGGCTGATTCACACTCTGACACAGTCCTCTCTAACCTTCATCTCTCTATCTCTAACACTCTTGACGTCCTCCCTCTGTCATGAGGATACGCTTGAAGCCCACTTCCAAGTGCAACTCTTGGTACGATTCTGACCTCCCAAGCCTTAAACACAAGTGTAGGGTGGCTGAGAAGAAGTGGAGGCCATCAGGTGCACCTTCTCAAAACTGGCCTGCCAACTGCTCCAGACTCTCGGTCCTCTCAAAGAAGAGAGCCTACATCCAAGCCTGCATCTCTGCGGCATCTAACAACTCAGCCAAACTTTTCAAAATCTGCAAGCAGTGTATTGCAGAGTGTTCCTGTGTGATTCTCTGTTGCCCTGTTGCTAGGCCATAAAGAACCTGCATATGGAAACTAAGGCACAATAACCATATACTAGTGACACGACAGACACAAGGTTCGATTTCCAAACAAATCTGGTTTATTTCAAAGTATGCTCAGTCGGGCGACTGGGGTCTAACGTCTCGCAACGTGTGTACCCCGACTTTCTGAGACGCAAGAGAGTGAGCAACGCTAAAGCAACAATATATATACATAACATGTAATCTTTGAAGGCAATTCAGACCGCCCATAATGTATCTTTTTAGGCTACGGTTTGGTGATTGACAATCATGACAATTATGACACGTTATGACAAGTACCTTTTCAGTCTAAATATACTTATTCTAGCAGCAGTAACAGAGACAGGGTTTTTGTCATGGAGAACATAAAGCTCTTAGTTCAGCAAGGCAGCAGGGATATTATGTTCGTAGGAGAGGAACATTCCTTAGCACATTATCTATGTGTTTCTATTCATGAACTAAGGCCCAGACAGTTCTGAGACAGAAAATACCAGTCTCCGCGAAGGAGTACCACTATAAGAATATAATTCATGCTTTAACTGCCTATTGCTACAGTGTTTGAAGACAGGCCAGCACCTGGGCCGCTGATTAGATGCAGTTTCTGCTCGCCTCCAAGGACTTCCTGAGGGAGGAAAACAATGTATTTCGGTATAGTCTGGCATTCCTGTCTGGGTTGATCTTTCAACATGCAGGCCTTGGCCTCGCACCGTGCATGAGTTTGAAACATAGAATACATTTTGCAAAGCGTCTTTTTACAGAAAGGAAAAAGCAAATGGTGTATCTTTCACAAAATGGACGCCCTTTGGTTACATTGAGGATTCTGTGTTTGCGATGTTTGTCACATGATGCGATTGGTTTCTGGCCAACATAATATACATGCAATACGTACTATAGGGTCGTTTCTGGTTTAACACTGTTGCTACGTGATTTGACTACTCTGAGGCTGTGAGGAAAGTCCTTCATCTGTTTCCACTCATCGGCGGGCAACGTAGAATCTTTAAAAACAAGCTCCATTGCAGAGCGTATTGCAGAGTGGATTGCAGAGTGTTCCTGTGTGATACTCTGTTGCCCTGTTGCTACGTGATTTGACTACTCTGAGGCTGTGAGGAAAGTCCTTCATCTGTTTCGACTCATCGGTGTGCAACGTAGAATCTTTAAAAACAAGCTCCATTGCAGAGCGTATTGCAGAGTGGATTGCAGAGTGTTCCTGTGTGATACTCTTTTGCCCTGTTGCTACGTGATTTGACTACTCTGAGGCTGTGAGGAAAGTCCTTCATTTGTTTCCACTCATCGGCATGCAACGTAGAATCTTTAAAAACAAGCTCCATAGCGGAGCATATTGCTGAGTAGATTGCAGAGTGTTCCTGTGTTCCCGTGGATACCGGGACTTTGGGGACTTCCTCCCACTTGGCACGTGCAAAAACCTGACTGTACCAAAGGCTGCCCACTGCTGCTGCTGTTTATAGTAGTAAACTGATTTTCAAATAACTGTCAACTGGGCCCGGAGCTAAAACCTTTGTGTGCCGTGTTCCGTGTATTCGCTCTGTACTTACTTGTGCCGCACAGTGGCTGCACTGGACCCCGGGTGGTAGTCTGACATTGGGCTGAACCATATTCTTTGCTCAGTGGAACAGGTTTGGACCCACTGAAGCAGCAGTAACTATTGTGGGTATTTAGCCCTTTTGCTTGGAGCTACGGTGACTGCTGGATTTATTCCTTTGAACCGTGCTCCTCTACTGGCAGTCTGCTCTCTGTGTGGGCTCCTTGTGGGCTTGTGCTTGTCCTAGTGCCCTAGGAACTCACTAGTGATTGTTTGGCGGCTGCTTTGTTTCTTTTCCTGTCTACTTGTGTGGCAAGTGTTGAGATTGGTTGGGTGCCTTAGGTGACTGCGGGGGCTTGCCTTTTGGCGTTCCCCTTTGACCTAGGAGAGGCCCCTCTTGATGGAACTACACCTGCCTAACCTAAATATGTGGTCTGGCCTGCGCAGCGGGCAAGTCCCGGATCCAGCTATCACGCATAGCTTACCAACAGTTCCTACTATTGTTCGAACTGCGGAAAGCCTGCAAATGGGAAATATGGAGCCAAGGCTGGGGAGGTCACTGTCAAGTCTACAAATTGAAGAATGTCTGCCTACTCTCAATCTTAATTTGACTAAACCCCTCAAGTCTTTTTCCAACATGACGCATAGTCAAACTCAACATGAGCTAGGGATAAAGAAACTGGCAAGCCATGTCCAACTACCCTGCCAATTGGAACCCTGCTCTGTAATGAATGAGTCCATACAACGTGTGATGTTAACAAATGTTGCCTCCCAGGGGGTACATCAAGCCCAATGTCATCATACTGAAAGAGGAATGCGGGCCCTTCGGTTCTGAACACCTAACTCTACCCTTAGTTGAGCAGGGCGTAGAGGCACCTACCCTGGATTCACCAACACCTCTGGTGGATATGCTTAATGGAATTTCTCCTGGTCCTGATCATCTTGACAATGATCATTTAACTCCAGTGAGGGGGCAGGAGGCCTCAAACGATGCATCAGCACTGCACCATACCTTGGAGGGAGGTTGATGAACGTATTCGCCTGCCACACCCCACAGTATCGGCATTAAATGTGGTCCTAAGTTCTTTTGTCTCCCTATATGATAATGTTTGGGCAGAATTGAAATCCATTAATGTAGGATTGACTGGTGTTATGTTTAAACTAGAGGAGTTGAGAACCGAGGTCCACCACGGTAGATATGTAGCAGGGCCGGAGGGGATTGCTGGCATAGGGATGGGACACTTTTGTTACCATGTCCCTTTACCTCGGGGGCCTGAGCAAGTGACTCTTATACCGGCCTGCTTGGGCGATGTACCTACGGCTACTATCGAAATATCAGATGATGCCATTGTAATTGAACCCACAATTTGTCGAGCTCCAGCAGTGGATTTGGCCCAAAACACTATCCATATTAACCCTGTTGCTTCTACTGTTACTGATCTTACTAAAGATTTAGTTTCTGCTGGGGAAAGTGGTGAGAAGGAAGAACGGATGAATTAAATGACTAAGGCAAAATGACCTCCTATTAAAAGGGTGAGTGTAGCCAGAGGGAAACAGTTAAAAGCGAAACAGGGCTTCCGTAAAAATCGGCTCCTATTAGAACTGCCCATAGCTCTCTGTATCGCTCTGGCTTGTCTCCCTGTTAGAACTGATATAATATTGTTTCGTTCTCATTGTATATGTTGGCCTATGCCCAGTCGCTTTGCGAGGAAATTCGTATTACAAGGTCGTGACCTCAAGTGAATCAAGCCTCCATTTTAGGTTAGAGCCGCCATTTTAATTTATTGTACAAAGTCACCCTGTAGTCTAAAATGGCCGTCTCGTGTGCTCTTGTTCTTGCCTTAACCTCTGCAACCTCTGTAGGAGAGTTAATGTCCAACCTGCCTTCAGGCTACATGTTAGGGTCATGTAGACCTTGGCCCTCATTCCAACCCAGGTGGTAAGTTCCCTACTTTACCACCATGGTGTAAACTCTGTTTACACCATGGTGGATGGTGGATTTACCGCCCCATTCCAAGGTGAGTGGGGCGGTAAATCCCCAATCCCCATTTACCCTTCCCCATTCCCATTTTTGCCCCATAGGGCATAATGGGAGTGGGGAAGGCGCTAATTACGGCACCGTAAATTACGGTGCCATAATTAGCGCCAAGGACGCTTAACACCTTGGTACTTAACGCCTGATAAAAGCAGGCGTTAAGGTGGAAATCAGGCGTTAAGGGTTAACGGCGCCGACGGCACCGTTAAACCCTTAACGCCTGGGTTGGAATGAGGGCCCTTGTCCTTTGTTGACCTCGGGATCAGGGGATTACTTGAATCAGCGATGTTAACCTACAAGTATACAAAAACAATAACGCTATCCAAATACGACATGCAAAACACTTGTTTGATCTGTATTAAAGCAATGTGTAAAGAGTGTAACGTTAAACTAGAGGATAATAATGTTTGTTAGTGAATGTATTAAAAAAGTAAACCGCATGCACGAGATATGTAAATTAGGAACGAACCAGGCGTGACCCTAGCCCAGTACATGATTAACTTGAAAGAGGCTGGACATCGTTATAACGAAAATGTATAAATACACCGATGTCCAGCTAGCAAATCCTGCTCACTGCTCACATTGAACCCTGCTGGTGGTCTCTGTGATGTATTGACAGCCAAATAGCTATTTGTGTACTTTGTTTTATAACTGTTCAGTTTTGTAATAAAGATTCTGGGAATCTTTACAAACCCGTGTCGGTTTATTTTACTTTGCATGGTGTAAAAGCCTTAACATTGTATTTTTCTGATTCCACAGATGGCACCCGAATAGGGACCCTCAAGATCGACTTCATCTCGTTGAAGGTTGGCTCGGCTATCGAACCGGGATCAGACAGTGCCAACAGAAACGGCCACTCTGGACGAGAAGTGAATTCTTCGACAAAACTGCGCGATCCGATCCCTGAACGGTGAGCTGTAGCCCGAGACAACGTCTTGACGAGGGTCCATATATCGAGGTGGGTAAATTTGCCGAAAATCACCAGACACCTGGGTCCTTAGCATTGTTCTTAGTAACCCGATCGGGCCTCCCAGTCCTTTGGTCAGGTGAATCGTGACCCGATTCTTAATTTAACCCTGACAATTTGAATTTGGCGCATTGTACTCGCGAGCACAATTAATTGACCAGGTAACACCAGAACTTTGATATGCCTGGGAAATTGTCTGCCTGCTTTGGGGCATTATTCCGCTGCGACAAACAATCTTTGGAAGATAGCCGTCCCGCACCACAGGAGGGGTCGCCGGCATTTACTATGTACTGTAAGAAAGGCTTTGGTAGTACAGCATTTAATGACATTTGGCACAGACAGACCAGACATAATTCTAATCTTCGGTGGCCAACCAATGGTAGTTTTGAAGTCCCTCGTATAGAATATCTAGAGTCTGTATTAGTAAAGAAAAAGGCTAGACCTGCAGCATTTGACGCATTGCATAGTTGGAAAACAGAAGCTTTGCAGCAACAAAAGAGTAGAGAGAAACATATGCGTAGACATATGACAAGTGTCGAAAAGGCACGGATATATGATCAAAATAAACAGTTGGAGTCAGTTAGGAACACGGACAGGGTGTTTCAATTAGGCATTCAGAAAATGCACCCTTCAAAAGATTTTCATACGTCAGATGAATTGATTAATAAACTTTTTCATGAACAAAGGACCGGTGCCTCTGCACCACCTCCGTACGTCCCTCCACCTGGTGCTTTGCCCCTTCCCGTTGTTATTCCCCCTCCTATAGTTCCTCCGGTCCTCCCTGCTGTTCTTCCTGTTGTTCTTCCAGCCGTCGCTCCTTCGCCTGCCCCCTTGCCTCCACCTGTTGATATTCAGAATGTGCCTACTCTTCCTCTTCCAAGTGATTTTGCATCGCTTGTAGTAGACCAGGGAGCGAGACCAAGGGTTGTAACTCGTAATACTGTGTCCCCAGAGAAAAAGAATGAATTGATCACTTGGGCTAAACATTGTATGGAGAAGGGTGAACAAGCTGATGTTTTTTCCACACTCGAAAATTTAAAAGAGATTCCTGAGAAAAATGTTTTTATTGAAGGATTAGGGACACATTTGAGTATAATGTGGAATAGATTAAACAATGTAGATTTCCCACAAGGGTTACGGGATTTGAACGCCTCAGCATTGTCCAGAGATACTGCGGAGAAGGTATATGAGCATTTTGAGACGATTTTTGAGTATAGGAAGGAGTTGGAAGGGTTACAGAATGAGGAAGCAGATGGTGGTAGTTTAGGTATTATGTACTTACAGAAACGGTTTTCTCCTCGCCGTGAATTAAAAGGTGAGGAAGCGCGAATTTGTATAAAGGATGCGATAAGGTGGATTTCGGATATGTCGATAACTCCAGATGAAGTATATGACACATATAGTCAGTATACGTTAGAAATGCAAAAGAAGGTGATACAGGTGATGGTAGAATACCTGCAGAATGAGTGTGTAAAAAGAAAGATTTGTTGTCTCGCAGAATTGTTGAGTGTTTATAAGAGAGCCTTTTCGATTGATACTTCTTGGACTGCCTTAGCGCTTGATTTGGCTCTGTTGCTCAGTAAGCGTTCAGAGATACCTACTTCTCAGTTGCCTATGAGAGAGGTCCCTCCGACGTTGGTCCCGAAAGTTGAGATTGCGGCCGATGCTGCGCGAGGAATACTCACGGGGGAAATTCCTGCACATTACGTATCGCAGTTTGTTCACGTCCCGTTTTCAAGACAGAAAGTGAACACCATAAAGCAATCTATTCCCGATGTAAGAAAGAATCCGACCGGGTTCTATAAGGAAATAGAGTCGGTCTTACAGTCGTCGGTATTCACCTTAAGTGATATTGATTTATTAATTCCCGTACTCCTGCCAGTTGATTTATGGAAACAGATTAGGACTGTAGATGATGTACCTGGGTTGGGAGATACATGGGATAACATGGTTAGGCTAGATAGAGAAAGACCAGCTGGCGAGCGACCGCCTCAAGTGATATTAACTTTGCCTGATAGGATTATTGTAATATTGAAAACCATAGTTCCTGAAAAAAGAATCATTTGGGACAAGTTTACGTCCTGTGTCCAAGGAAAGTCTGAGGGTGCTACCGATTTCTTCAATCGGTTTGAACAGGTATTTTCAGATTTCAGTGGACAAGACTTAGGCACAGAGTCAGGGAAAAGGCTGTTTGTCGACAAATTTGTACGTGGATTGCTGCCTGACATCCAGTTACAGATTATGTCTTCCGAAAGCGCTTGGAAGGCGAAGTCTCAATCAGAAGTACTGCATATTGCTCAGTACTATGAAAATCGTGTAAATAATGAAAAGGAAAAACTTGAGAAAAAAAAGGGTGACCTGAAAACAAAAGTCCTATTACAACAGATTGTTAGAAATCCTAGAGGGGGTAATCAATTTAGAGGTCAGTACTTTCCACAGGGAAGTACGCCCCTGGCTCCGGTAACCATTAACCAGTGTGCCTAGTGTCGACAGGAAGGCCACTGGCGCGCAAAATGTCCGACCTTGCAGCAAAGGTCATTTGGGAACATGGGTAGATGATCCAGAGGTCGCCCAGGTGCAGGGGGCCCTGGCAGAGGTCAGTTTGCACCAGAATCACAGCAACCTCCTTCGCAAGATAAGCAAGTTTCGAATGTGGATAATAGAAACATTTTTGATCACCCTTCTGCCACGTACCTCTCTGAAGAGCTTCCTTTTGATAATATTCTGTTTCGCTAGGATTGCCCGAAGCAGAATTTGGAACCGACGCCTATTCCCGTTCATCAGAAAGGCCCCCACGTTGAGATGGCGGTGGGAAATAGGAAGCATCTATTTTTAGTAGATACGGGAGCACAGAAATGTTCCATTGAAAATTCACGGGTTCCAAATATTCCCCTGTCAGGGCAGTCCAACGTTTCCGTAGGGTTTTCAGGCACACTTGTATTTTGTCCGGTCTCTTTGCCGGTACCGATAACACTGGGTCCCTTCACGGAATAGTGTCCATTTCTGCTTACCACAAACTGTGGGGAGAACTTGCTGGGGTTAAATTTGTTGAAGGCATTGCATGCAGTAATACATTGTTCTCCGGACGGAGTTCGGTTAACAATTTCACCTCAGCAATCACTCGCTTCTCAGTTTTTGACTCGACCTTTACCGCCAGAATTCAGTAATGTTCTGGAATGCTTATGGGCAATTGATGATAATGATGTGGGCATTCTTCAAATTGAACCTGTTAAAATTATTCTGAAACATGGAGTAAAATTGCCTCGCATCCCGCAATATAAGATCTCAGTTGAAGGCGAGCAGGCTTTGAAATGTATAGTTTCTGATTTTGTACATCGTGGAGTAATTGAGGAAATTACGCGTAGCCTATGTAACAGCCCCATTTGCCAGTATACAAAAAAGGTGATAATGCGATTCCCTTTCGGTTTATAATTGATTTACACGCTATTAACAAAATTGTGGCCCCTCAATTTTCTATTGTACCTGATGTTACAACGATATTAACCATGATTCCGGCTTCTGCCACTCATTTTAGTGTTGTTGATCTCAAAAACGTGTTTTTCAGTATTCCTATACACAAGGATAGCAGGTATTTGTTCGTGTTTACCCTAGGAGGACGCTCGTTCACATTCACTCGTGCACCACAAGAGTATGCTGAGAGTCCAAGTATTTATAGTAGGGCATTAAAAGATCAGCTCGATACTCTCGAGTTGCCTACTACTTGCACGTTACTACAGTATGTAGATGATCTCCTCTTGGCTGCTGATTCTGAGAGCGCCTGTAAAGAAAGTACCGTGTTGTTGCTTTGTCATCTAGCGAAACATGGCCACAAAGCTTCACTAAAAAAATTCCAATATTGTTGTCAGGAGGTCGCCTATTTAGGCTATCTCCTGTCAAAGGAGGGAAGACGGTTGACACATGAACGAATAAAGACTATTTCTGGCATGTCTGTCCCAAATACGCAGAAGGAAGTTAGAGCCCTGATAGGTATGGCTTCTTACTGTAGATTGTGGATCCCTAACTTTTCGTTAACGATTAAACAAATGCTGGCTTTGACAAAGAAGGGCATTTCTTTGCCATTGCCATGGACTTTGGAACACCAGACAGCATTTGATTTGATCAAATCCGCGCTGTGTGCAGGGCCGGTTTTAGGAACTCTGAATTATGACAAGGCTTTTGTGTTGTATGTGCATGAACGTGATGGATGTGCTTTGGCTGTGTTAATGCAGGAACATGGAGGGAAGAAAAGGCTGTGCGGCTATTTCTCATCCGCCCTTGATCCTGTTGCATGCGCTTTGCCGAGATGTTTGAGAGCTGTTGCTGCTGCTGCTACATCTGTAAAACAGAGTGAGGGGATAGTCCTGGGTCATGCGTTAACCCTAATGGTACCTCACTCTGTAGATATTTTATTGAATAGAACTCAAACGCAACACCTCACTTCTGCGCGATTGACAAGATATGAACTAATCTTGTTTGCCCCCCACATTCAACTTCAGAGGTATTGTGTATTAAATCCGGCTGAACTTTTACCTGTCCCGTAAGATACTGTTGAAAGTGACGAAACGTCACACGATTGCCTTTATGCGACAGAACAAGAGACTAAAGGTAGAATCGATCTGAAAGACACGCCTTTGAATAGCCCTCAAGGAGAGCTATTTTGTGATGGCTCTTGTTTTAAACTTCCGAATGGTACATCCACGGCTGCTTATGCCGTTACTACTTTAAGCACGATTGTGGAAACCAAAAGAATTATGCATAATTCCGCGCAGGCTGCAGAAATTATAGCATTAACTCGAGCTTGTGAACTTTCTGAAGGGCTTACAGTAAATATATATACCGATAGTCACTATGCTTTTGGGGTGGTCCATAACTTCGGTAGACTTTGGAAAGAATGAGGTTTCTTGACCTCGCATGGCACGAAAATTCAGCATGGCACTTTAATAGTGCGATTACTTTCGGCACTTGCACTCCCTGTTCAGCTAGCTACCATAAAATGTGCAGCACATCAAAAGGTTACAGATGATGTAGGAAAAGGGAATGCTTTCGCTGATCAGATAGCTAAACAAACTGCCACTGATTTTAGTTCAGAAATGTATGCTGTAAGAGAAACTGTAAATATTTGCACTTTGGGTGAAAGTATCGATTCTGTAAAGGACATTCAAGCAGATGCTACCATAGCGGAAACTAAGAGATGGGTCGAGGGTGCAGGGAGACTGGAGGATGATGGGCGTTGGGTGGACGTGTGCTGGCACCAAGTTAAAATGGCCGGACGCCTTACCGATCGTGTTGCTGTCGATGAGAACAAACCCTCAAACTAAGACTGGGCTCTCTCCCTTTGAGGTGGTAATGGGGAGACCTGCTAATATTTGGGGTTTGCCAAAAAGTAGTTCGTTGCGGGACATAGAAAATGTGCTTCTTTCAGATTACTGTAACCAGTAGACTAAAAATCTGTTTTCAATTTATCACCAGGTGCGAGAGGCATTACCTGTACGATGCGAGAGTCCTGGTCACAGTCTACGACCAGGGGACTGGATCCTCATGAAAGTTTTTGAGAGGTCGTCTTGCCTTGCACCTCGGTGGAGGAGTCCCTACGAAGTCCCGCTAGTCTCTCAGACTGCTGTGCGGGTAGCGGGTCGTAAGAACTGGATCCATGCGACGCACACCAAACGGATCACGCAGCCCGTGCCATACGAAACAGAAGACATAGAATCCCTTCCCACTGCTGTAACTAATGTGCCTGAAACAGCAACAATCGACAAGAGAGTATCTGAGACCGTTCCAGAATTCGCAAGGCCAGACAAAACGACCATCTTGTCTGCGCACTCTCCAACAGTGGAACTTCCGGATCAATCCTTTTCTGATTCCATTTCCGTTCACTCGCCACCTCCAGGAGGAAGTGACGACACTTTGTTCTCACCAGAAACTGTGAAATATAATTTACGTCCAAGGAAATAGATTTACAGCATGGTCTGACTGTGCGATTGAGAAAATCATTTGAAGGCTTGCCTTTTGGCCCGACTGGACGGGAGGATTCTGTTAGCTAAGGGTTGTGTGAAAGACATTAAGAAGACGCGCGACTGGACTCGCCAGCAAACAAACAATTGGTGTTTTTTTGATTGAAGACTACAATGCCTGCACCCGCTACCGCTCGTACCGAACTTTTAGATAAATATATGTGACTAGCAGAGACAATGATCAAGCATGCAATGGGACCCCCAAAGTGTATTGTTGCCTTTTTGTAATAATAACCAGATTTTTAGTAACTGTTGGTTTTGGGTTATGGTATCTGGAGGAAGCATATCCGTTAGAGGACTTTTTACCTATTGAAAATGTATCTGTTATCCCCACTCCTTCCGTGCAATTGCATACTTTATCACCTAGAGATTCTTCGCATAGACGGAACTATCAGAATAATACCCTTTTGTTAATTATGAATGCCACTCATGCAATTTTAAATAGAACCAATTGCTGGATCTGTTCACATCTACCGCAACATGGGGATAAGGGGCTAGGTTGGTATATTCATCCCCTACCTTTGACAACTGCCTGTTACGCTTCTCTTAGAGCACTATTCTTTGGCCGATGGAATGACAGCAACTCAGGGAACTTTGATGGTGCAAATTTGAATAGTTTTGAAAAACGTGTTTTGATGCCCCTGGGATGTTCGCTGTTTGCAAATAGGAGTAAACCGAGCGTTGCTTCTGTTAAACCCTCTGATAGATTGTCTCGTCCTTTTCAGTCTTTGATCTCTTTCAAAATGGCTCCTATAGGCAATAAGGATGCCATGCCTCCATCTTATTCTGTTAATCATAGCCCCGATTCAGTATCCTTCTGCATACAGAGGAATGGAACACTGTCAATGGGTAATTTTAGAAAGTGCGCCAACATTGCGAATTTGACTAGTGAGAAAAGACCTCTGTACGTAGGCGAACCTGTCTATTTTGTTTGCGGTAATGTGGCATTTCCATGGTTGCCCAGGGATTGGCAAGGAACCTGTTATTTAGGGATTCTATTACCTGGGGTATTTATTGCCAGTATTGCAGAAATTTCGAAAACTCGTCCACGACGAGGTGTGAAAGAGGATACTCCAGCGCAAACTCTAGGGGACATTATGAAATCCTTTGTGCCATTTTTTGGGCAAATTATGAATTCAGAAGATATCAGGGGACTAGCGAGATTATTGGAGAGAACCATCAACCGGACCACTGACATACTCTATAATATGACGTTAGAACAGAAGGCGATAAGATTAGTGGCTCTTCAGAACCGGATGGCATTAGATGTCATTCTGGCTGAGCGTGGAGGAGTATGTAAATTAGTGGGGTCCGCTTGCTGCGTTTACGTACCAGACTCCTCTCCAACGATCTTTAGGGCTATCCAAAATCTACATATTCTTAGTTCAGAAGTGCATGTTCCTGAGGGAAACTCGGAACTTAGTACATGGTTCTGGGACCTCCTACAGTCGCGCGGATGCAAGTTGTTTTCGGCCCTGCTGATTATCTTGGGAAGTTTTCTATTCCGTTGTTGTTGTATACAGTGTCTCCCTGGTATATGTTCAGTATTAGGGGAGTTTTGCGCGCAAGCAACAAGTGTATTAGGGCATAAAATATACACCCCAGATAAGGTTTCCAAAGAGTATGTGTTGAAAGAAACTCTAGTGTCTGATCTAATGGCAATAGATATGTCCGACAATGATTCGGGATGTATAGACGTTGAAATGTGGAGTTAATCGCAAAATTATTGAAGGTAGTTTAGCGCTTGGCATAGGCCAAAAGGAGGGTTTGTTAGAACTGATATAATATTGTTTCGTCCTCATTGTATATGTTGGCCTATGCCCAGTCACTTTGCGAGGAAATTCGTATTACAAGGTCGTGACCGACAAGTGAATCAAGCCTCCATTTTAGGTTAGAACCGCCATTTTAGTTTATTGTACAAAGTCATCCGGTAGTCTAAACTGGCTGTCTCGTGTGCTCTTGTTCTTGCCTTAACCTCTGCAACCTCTGTAGGAGAGTCAATGTCCAACCTGCCTTCAGGCTACATGTTAGGGTCATGTAGACCTTGTCCTTTGTTGACCTCGGGATCAGGGGATTACTTGAATCAGCGATGTTAACCTACAAGTATACAAGAACAATAACGCTATCCAAATACGACATGTGAAACACTAGTTTGATCTGTATTAAAGCAATGTGTAAAGAGTGTAACATTAAACTAGCGGATAATGATGTTTGTTAGTGAATGTATTAAAAAAGTAAACCGCATACACGAGATATGTAAATTAGGAACAAACTCGGCGTGACCCTAGCCCAGTATATGATTAACTTGAAAGAGGCTGGACATCATTATAACGAAAATGTATAAATACGCCGATGTCCAGCTAGCAAATCCTGCTCACTGCTCACATTGAACCCTGCTGGTTGTCTCTGTGATGTATTGAAGGCCAAATAGCTATTTGTGTACTTTGTTTTATAACTGTTCAGTTTTGTAATAAAGATTCTGGGAATCTTTACAAGCCTGTGTCGGTGTATTTTCCTTTGCATGGTGTAAAAGCCTTAATATTGTATTTTTCTGATTCCACATCCCATTACAGACCTTGAGTCCGTGATTTTGGCCTCACCACTAGAGGTCAAGAGAGTGGACTTTATGAACCAAACAGACTCCAAGTGGGAAGATTCCACTGGTGGATTGGCTGTCAGGTCGGTCGGTCGGCCTGTGGTATCTGGGGCCCTGATTGCTTCAGAATTTACTGGGGCAATCCTGGTTATTAATGTACTAAAGGATGGACCTAAACCACCTTCCTTCAAGAGTATGGTTGTACCACCCCCACCTTTAATCCCTACTATTGTTGGGAGGGAACTGTACCCCCCTCGCGGAATTGAACTAATTGAGTCTGTCTGGGAACCCTGAAAGGGGGCCTCCACCTCGGCCGAAGCCCAGTACAATCATGGGACGGGTAGATCTATGACTCTAGCCCAAAGTGAGGAGTCTGAGGGGCTACCCCAGGTATCAGGTATTGTTGGTGCATGTCAGTTTGGGGCACCCAAATCAAGTGAGGGATGTGGTGGGGGTAAATCAAGGTTCTTGGACGTTGATGCAGAGATTCAAGATGCAGTAACACCCCTCCCCCCGAATCTCGGCTGTGGTAAAGGATATTCTACAACAACTCTATCACCCCTCTAAATACATCCCCCCACCCCAAAAGGCAAACACGGGCAGAGCAGATAGGTTAGCCGCTAACAGGGGTCAAGTAGGTATGGGGCTTTACCCTGATGAGAACAAAAGCATGCCATAACGAATCCAGATTAGCATTAACCTGGATCTGATCATTAACCTATGTTTGAATCGTGCTAATATTCTGACCATCTTCTCAGAAATCACTCCACTTGCTTTGTGGTATCTAATGACATCCAAAGAGTCTCATTTCCAGTGAAGAGCCAATTGGGTTTTAGTATCGTTGACCTGGCCTCTCCTCTGGTGGGGGAACTTATTCTTACTCAGAAGGAGGCCCTATCTGTGATTGGGATTGATGTCCATAGGGTAGAGGAAGCGAAGCGGGAAACTGTTCACCTTCCTATAAAATCTATTCCATGTATCCCTGGTAAATCAGGGCCATCAAATAACGTGGTAATGGGTGAAATGAAAGATGTAGATTGGGCAACGATAATCTCCTCCCTGTGGCAAAAATTGGTACCATGATCAGAGTATTACTGCGACAGCTTCCCGGGAGGAGATCCAATTTACGGTAAAATCCTGGAACACCCAAGGTAATTTGCATCTTTTCAATAATCAGACATGTGTGGATAACTTAAGATCAGCCAACTGCATTTGTCTCCAGGAGACATGGCTTACCTCGGCCCCTATTTTAGATGGCTTCATGGTCTATGTGCAACTAGGGAAATAAAGTATAGGTGGTAGACCCTCAGGGGGATTGCTGACTGCAATTGACAACTCTTCAGGCTTAAGTGGGGATAAAGTTGAAAACCTCCCATTTGGGGCACTGGGAATTGAACTTTGCTCCTGTGATCACAAGGTTAAGCTTTTGATTATTAATATATACTGGCACAAGGGGATTGCATCTTTAGATGACTTCCTTAGCATTATAGGTGATACCATTGACATCTGGAGTGAGAAAAATGTGAATGGGAAAGTTATTGTGCTGGGTGATCTTAATGCAGTCTGTGAACCACAGGATCCTTTGTGGAGCTTGGAAGATCTAACTGGTGGGGATTCAGCTAAGAGATCCTGGGGCAGTAAGTGGAGGGCAGGGGTTGAGGGTCGTGGCCATCAACCACTAGTGTGAAGATCATACAATCAAACTATCCCACTAGACTGGCATACATGGCATAGAGGCTTAAGCTCCTCCTTGATTGATTACATCTTTGTTGACTCTTTTCTTATGAACCACTGCCAGTCTTTTGAGGTACTAATAACAGATTGTTGTGATCACTCTATTTTGACAGCCTCATTCGTTCTGCTCTTAAAACCAGGGAATTTTTGACTCATCCACGAGTAACAGCCAATTTGGTGGGGAATGTTGACTAATCGGAATGTCCTTTTGTTGAATTCAAGTGTAAGGATAGCTCTTGACCAGTCTTCCTATGACTGGAAGATTAGATGTTTTAATACTAATGAGTTCCAAAAACGTGTTGGGGGAATAGTGATAGGCATTAGGGCAGGTCAGGGGAGGTCAGGGGAGTAGATGTAATCAACCACCTAGACATACCCATGTCTTCAGCAGTGAATCAACTGAAGCAAAAAGAGATGTGAGAAGGGAAATCCGCAGGATTAGGTCTAATAACCCTCAGCAAGCTATATGTAATGAACTAACTAGAAAGCCAAGACAATCCTATAGGAATCTTTGTAAATCTCGTAAACATACTATACTCCAGCAAGATGCAGAATTGATGCTTGGCATCTTGATTAAAGCTGATGTTAGCGCATTTTGGTACCTTATTAATGGGCAAGACCCTAATTATGCCATAACTCAGCTTAATACAATTCCAGAGCGAGATGGGGTGAAATACTTTGAAGATAGATTTGGGCTCCCGTTGAATAATACCCCGACTGTAATCTCAATGAAGGGTAATGATACTTGGGATCCCCACCTAGACTTGGCTGCTATCTATGGCCTAATAACCAGATGTACGTCATCTCGGTCCCTGGCCCTAATGGCCTCAGAAATGACACTTTCAAGGGAGATCGTAATCTGTGGACAAACTTCCTGTACCTGGAATTTAAAGACATTATCTCTACAGGGAACACCCCAAGTTCTTGGAATATGGCACATGTGATACCCATCTTCAAGTGTGGGGGCAGGACTGATCCTAGCAATTATCGAGCAATCTCTCTCATTGATGCCAACTGTAAAATCTTATCGGCACTCCTGCTCTCACACTTGGAAGTATGGGCATCTATTTACCATCTGCTGAATCAATTTCAGACTGGTTTTAAAAAGGGACATTCCACTAATATTAACGGTTTTGCACTTAAGTGTATACAAGAGGAGGCTTGGTTGCAACCCAGGGGCTGTACGTATATGGCCTCTATTGATTTATCCTCTTCTTTACGTTTCTTTTCTTTTCTTAAAACCTAATTAGATAGCTCTTGGAAGACATGTTTTGTATAATTTTCGGAGTGATTTTACCGAATTATCACCTGTCTTATTTCCTAATTTTTTCTTTTTCTTTTTTTTTCCCTTTATTACTGGTGGTATTCTTTTATTTGAAGTGAATGTATATGCAGATTTTTATGTATTCTGATAATGTGGAATTTCTTTTTCTAAAGGTTTTTATAAAGGTTTCAACAAACCAAATACAATTTAAAAAAAAAAAAGAAAAATCTGCAAGGAGCCGGCAAATCCTGCTTCAATCTTTACTTTTCCTGTTCCCTACCAGACCCTAGCTTCTCATTTCACCACTAAATCTCAGGACATCCTGTTCACTCTCTCTTCCTCTACCCCCTCTTCCTTCTCCTCTGCCACCCATGGCCCATGTTTTGCCACATCCCCTCCTCCTTTCTCCTCCTTTCCCCTGTTCAGCCGATGATGTTTCTAGACAGTTCCGATCTATGAAAGTCAAGGACCACATCGACACCCTGGCTACAGCCTTGGCCGATTTATGCAATCACTCCATTGCCACTGAAATCTTCCCCTCCCCCTTAAGCACTTCATTGTGCACCCCCTTCTTAAGAAGCTCTCTACAGATCTATCGTCTCCGACTAACTATTGCCCGATCTCCATCACTCCTTTACTGGGCAAACTCCTGGAAAAGCTGGCCATCTCCCAGCTTAATCTGTATACTCAATCTGTTGGTTGTGTCCACGACCACCAGTCTGGCTTCAGAGCTCCCAGAAGCATGGAAACTGCTCTCCTGAACACCTGTGAATACCTGCTCTCTAATCTTGACTCTAATCTTCCTTCTGTCCTCATTCTCTTCGCTCTATTCTCTGTTTTTGGGACAGGCAACCATGCCAACCTGCTCAATCGCCTCTGTGACAACCTGGGTATCACTGGTCAGGCCCTGTCCTGGTTGACCTCCTTTCTCACTGACCAATCCACCCAGGTCCAACTTGGGTCTTTGTTCTCTTCTAACTCTCTCTCTATGTGTGGTGTTCCCAAGGGGTCTAACCTTTCTCCCTGGCTATTCAACCTCTTCCTGGGACCTCTGGCCCAATGTATCGCTACATTCTGTTCTAACTTGCAGTGTTATGTGGATGACAACCAGCTCTCCTTCAGGCACCCTCAGCCAACTCTGCTATGTCTCTCATACCAGACTGCCTGGCCGCAATTCAGGAATGGTGTGCTGGCAATGATCTCTGCCTTAATGCCAGTAAGCCAGAGATCCTCCTCATCGAGACACCTGCTCCCTTCTTTCCTCTCTCTCTCTCTGGCTTCCCACCGTGGGCCCATTTCCTGCTCCTTCATGTGAGGCTAAGAACCTTGATGTCATATTCAACTCCACCCTCTCCTTCTCTCCTCAACGCTCCGATGTCTCTATGAAGTCACACTTTCAGGTGCACCTCCTCAGAGGTATTCTGCCTTTTCTCACTTTCCCCAGAAGCTCCCTGTCTCTAGAGCCCTGGTCCCCTCCAGGCGGGACTATTGCAACAACCTCTTTCTAAATCTGCCTGTCTCTACTCTTCGACCTTTACAACTCACCCAGAACAGGTCTGCGAGATTTGTACTTGGCCTCAAGCTCAGGGATCATATCTATCCAGCTCTGAAATCTCTGCACTGGCTCCATGTTGCTGCAAGGATCAAATGCAAGATCTTTTGCATCGTTCACAAGGCGTTCTGGGGCCTGGGACCATACTACCTCCAACTTTCTGTTCCTAAACATCTTACTTCTCGAGCTCTCTGCTCATCCACCTCCAATTCTCTTAGGGTCAGACGCTTTTCCAAGAATAGAATGGGGGTCAGATCTCTTTGCTCGGCTGGGGCCTCCCTCTGGAACAGCCTCCCTGTTTTTCTCAAACCTGAGCAGAACCACCTCTGGTTCCAGAAGCAACTCAAGATCTTCCTTTTCACTTCTGATTTCTCCCTTCCTCTCCCCAGCTAATGTGCCTGGTAGCTCTGCACACTGGTCACCTGGCCACTCCTGAACTCAGGGCCAGGCTCCTGCATGTCCAGTTGCCCTTGCACGGTCACTGGGCTCCCTCAGCACTTAAAGATTTGTATCTGTAACCCTACAGTCCCTTCTCCTTGCACTGAAGAGCCACCCTATGGCAGAGTTTATTGAGTCACCTGCACATCTGCTCACCCTGCAAATCCCACTGGCACTTTTTCCCTCCCCTCTTCTGCGCACTTGTGCGATCTGAATGACACAAGGCCTAGTAAGATTGTTGTTTGTCCTCCTTCTGTTTCCCCCTCCTTGTCTTGTCAGGCCTAGAAACACTTGTGTACAGGCGCATTATAAATGACTTACCATGTCAAATCATATCCAATGATCATGGCTGAATAATTGTGCAATCTCAGTAGATACCATGTGATAACTACAGATGCCATGTATTTAGATATTAATAACTGCCACGATGCTGATGAGCTACACAATTATAGTTGTTTGAACCAGAGTTGCAGACATTTGAAAAGCTGCCTGTGCCTGTCACAGCATTTACTTTCAGCAGCTGAGTTCCAACGAACATGTGACCTTTAAACCTGCCCTGCAGAACTGCTGATGGGGCTGTCATGACATAGTCACTTCAAGGTAAATGTGTGCATTATGCTTTTTAGCCTCAAGCAGTGTGAAAGTGGGTGTGTAAACCACACTTTCAGAAACCGAGTTATCCACATGATCTTATAATTAAAAATAAATAAAGCTCAGATTAGCACAGCCTCATCAGATGGCATGTTAATGCATGTGAATACTGCCGTCTTTGGTGCATATTCCAAGAGGGGTATGGCAGCTTTCAATGCCTTTTGGGCCAGGGCTTCATTGGAAGAAATCCTCAAGTGCATGTACTGGTCTAATGAACATGTGTTCAGTACATGTTATTGTAAATGAGCGGAACATGCATTAGCTGTGCTGGTCTGCCTGCTTTGAACTTGTATAAGCCAAGATCTCAGTGCTTGCTCTAAAATAGTAAGTTCCTTAGTTTCCAGAGTAAAATCTGAAAATTAATAATGCAAGTAGCTAAGGGTTATTCCATCTCTGCTAATACTGGTAATATGACAGCCACCATGAGTCTGTTCACACAGTATTTTCAGCTTTGAGTGTTGGTGGTCTGGTGTACTGGAGAGTGAGGTGTTTGAACTGAGACATGCTGCCTTAGAGGTTTCTGACCATGCCAGAAAAGAGGAAATGTCTGGTGTGAGTCTGATCTTTATGATGGAGCATGAAGGTGGGCGATGGGATGCTTGTGTATGGATTTGGAATTTGGGAGTATGTAGTCCTAATTGAATGAGAAAGAGACAACTGACCACCTATGCGAAAATCATTTTGCCTCCCGGTACTCTTTCTGTATAGATTTAAAAACAATGATTGATGAGAGTTCTGATGACTCAATTAACATTAGACAGCATTTGCTCCTCGGTGGAGGAACTTATTAATCAAACAAACTCCACCACAAACAAGCTATCGAAGTTTGACTGGTCTCTCACTAGTGAACAAATGACCACTTATTCATTATATAAGAAGTATGCAACATTCTTAATAAAGTGAGTTGATTTATCAAAATGATTGTTTATTTTTTCTTACAACAAGGTGTGTAACATGTACTTGCATTTTCGACTCAATCAGTTACCCACTCTGGAACAAACTTGTTGTTGGAAAACTTGCAAGGACGTGTCTACCGACTGTGGAATTTGCAAAGGTTCTGGTATTGTGGAAACATTGAGACACTTGGTTACTTCTTGCCCCAGCCTGGGCCACCTCAGCAATCTTTATTTTATAGATAATACAGCTCCAGAAAAGGACTTTATAGGAGATTTATTTTGGGCCTGCTTGATGTAAGGTGAAAATGTCACATTAATAATAGATTTGTACCACTTTCTTTTGGAGGTTCTTGTGATCCTTAAATAGTGATTAGGTTTTATATTTCCCTTATGATTGTTTTTGTTTCTCTATGTGTCCATTGTTTTCTTTTTACGTATGATTGTAAAGGTTTTTGATTAAACCAAATGCCATAAAAAAAAATTGTATGAGAAATTGTATTTCTTTTATTCACCTTGCCACTGTAATGATAGAGTCACCACGATCCACGCATATGTACCTTAAGAAAATCACATCTTTAGATCGTAAAGTAGGAACATCGTTATTGAGGGTCAAGGTTACTTTTTATTTTAACTCGTTATCTTGGCTTACAATCAGGAAGGCACAATGAAACAATTATGCGAACATGCGAAATCTTAGATTAAATTAGAGGTCGACAACTTGCTGTAGTCAACAGCAATTATATGTCTGATGCTCAGTTGAGAACGTTTTATCGCCTGCTCTATTGAAGTAGCATCATAAAGCCAATTACAAATTGTCAAATATGGGTTCATTAGAGCTAATCTGAAACTCAGCCAGATGAAAAGAAGACTGGCAAGTGAACACAATTTTATCATGTTCTATGGAAAAAGGAAGCAATGCTATTACTAGAGACAATTTTCAAAGCTTTAATGGAATGCAATGCTTTAGTGGCTTTTCTTTAGAGGAACTATTTGATAATTTACGAAATGCAACTATTTGTTCCTTAACACAATTTACCAGAGTCATTTACAATTAATATAAACCATGGAATGAAAACAGATAATTCCAACACAAATAGCGCAGACATTCGTTGACTTTGAATAGAACACTGAATTCTCCCAAATCTCATAATTAACACAATTTTGAAGAGGCTCTTCATCAGTGCAACTGAAATTATCACTGGATCAATATTTGCCCTATGGAAGAAATATATTATTTCAATGCATTTTTGTGCTAGGTCAAATTCCTCCATACCGCTATGTCTAAGACAAACATTGCGCTATTGCAAAAAATGCAATGAAACAGTACATTTTATCACACTAGGTCATTTTTTTGGACCATTGGTAACTGAAATTGCTCTGATGCAAAGTATTTGTAAAAAATGTATCTTGCTTGATCTGTAGTTATGAATCATACATCCATGTTTGAGACCTCAAGGACAACTGTCATTATCACATAGGGGCAATAATATAGCTTTGGAGACCTGCAGTGAGGTCCGTACTGGGCGTTATGGGCCCTGAAGACCGATTTAACGAGGTATGAAGGACCATAACGCCTGGTACGGCCCGAGCCTCAGGTCTATAAAGCTATTGGAACACCCGCAGTGTTTAATTAAAAAATAAAAAATTATACATAAATTAGCGAAAAGGTTGCAGGTGTGGGTCTTCTTATGTATGCATATGTAAGGTTGTGCTACTTACAAATTACTCACATGTTATTTATAAAGCAAAACTGTCTAATGCTGTATCTTTACCCATGTTCACTATGTAGCTATGTAGCTCTAGCTTTTATAACTGACTGTTAGGTACTTGCATTTCTCCCGTGGCTTCGTAGCATTCTATTGCAGCCCAACCTCTCGTTCCATAACATGCCGGTTTCACTGCATGCATACAATGCAGGTTGTCTAACGCTGTAATGAAGCGCTCTGAGGGGCAAGTTAATGTTTTATATCCCGAGATGTTACAAGAATGTGGGATGAATTTGTGCTGGTGTGCACACATTACTTTTCGACATTGTGCCTGCAAGTGAAAACGAAAGGAAGTTTACTTCCTGGATGGGGTGGGGGCACGCCAGGCACGCTTCTAAGGCACATGCCACACGCAACGTTAAATGTTTCAGTTCTGTGTTGAAATCAACTGACTGCTGCACATTTCTGTGTTTGGGCGACGGCAACCTAATCAATACGATTATGGGCTACAATGGTGGTGGCGCGTTGTAGATACGCTTCCCATACCCTTTTCTGGGCTTTATTCAATCTGCAGGCTATACCAGTTCTTATAGCCGCAGATTGACCAATCCCATTACTGGAACACCACTGGGGTGTTCTAATAAATAATATAACTCCTTAAAGTGCAAACAATTCAAATTCCAGTCTTATTAATGAGCCTGGGAAACCTCCTCCTGCTCCCCACAAAGTGACAAGTGGATATTTTAGGGTCAAACACTCAACATTTCATTGACCCACAAATATAAACAGGCCACTTTTATTTTAGTCCAAAAATCATTTCCGATTGGCATTAGTAAATATACTATATTTCTAATGTTTAGATTTGAAGATTATCTGTTTGCCCAACAATTATGCCTGAAATTGTTTGCTGTACTCTGACTATATGTTAGGTGTTTACAGATGTTGAGTTGTTTTGTGTACTTTCTTCAATGTTTTGTTCTGTAATGTTTCATATCAATGGTATATTTACAGTGCCTGGAAACTGGTTTCCCCTGGTTAATTGGTTGCATTGAATAAATGCATTGACTTATATAAAAAAACGGACTGCTGAGATTAGAACAGACAAAACTGTTTCTCCAAAATGTACATTATCCAGAGGCACGAGGCAGGGCTATCCCCCCTCCCTCATTCCTCTTTGTTATTGCGTTGAAACATCTGTAGTTATGTCTATGCACACCTCCAAATCACAGGCATACCCATGGGGCATAGAGAGTGCAAGCTGCTGATCTATGAGGATGATGGTCTCTTGACATTGACGCATGCCTAAACAGCCTTGCCCCACATCATTGAGGCCGCTACAGAATATGGCATAATTTCGGGTTACAAGACAAAATGGGTCAAAACAAAAGATGTACAAATGCTTCACTTACATTTTGCACCTGGCATAAAGAGAACCCTCACATATTTGGGGATCAAGATCCCAAACAGATTAGAAGGGATGTTAAAGTGCAACCTAGATGAGTTACTGGAGTGTGCAGAAGCATAAAGGAGAAAATGGTCCAACCTTCTATGCCCCTCATGGGCAGAGTTTTGATTTACAAAGTAGAGATCTTACCCCAACATGTGTACATATTAACAATGCATCCTATAAGCCTATCTCAGACATCATTTAGACACATAACGAAGGCATTGCAACACTATCTGTGGCTGCCAAGCAAGGCCAGAATTAAAGTGAACACCCTACAGAAACGAAAATCTCTGGGAGGTCAGAACCTTCCCAATGCTACTGGGCAGCCAAACTGTCCCAAGTAGCAAGGTCCAACCTGGAAGATGATGAACATCTTCTCTGGGTACACTATGAAAGGTTTCTCCGTGCACCCTTTACCATGCTAGTCTTTCTTCATCAGCAGTGCCTGCCCCCAACCCTCAATAAAGTTGTATACCACAATAACTATTATGGACTGCAATCGATAGGTGGGGTGGGATCAATGCAGGATTAACAGAACACATCCCCTTCTGGCTCAACAGCCACTTCTGCATACATAGATGTCTTTTTCTCTGAAAAGGATTGGGATGACCAGGGCCTGAGATATTTACAGCAATGTTTCACAAATGTAGCTTTGAGCTTTAACCTTCCCAGACAGGACATCTGAAGATACATGAAAGGAAGTGAATGCTTACACACAAGATTATTGACCGAAACTCCCTCCCCTTACATCGCTCTCCATTCCATGCTTACTTGAAGGATGATGCCAGGAAGAAAAGGGCAATTTCAGTGGATTGTTCAACAGACAAATTCCAATCCGATGCCAACATTAAAGTTGTGCTGGGAAAGGGACCTCAGAGCTGAAATTCCAGTAGAAGGCTCAGTTGAAATATTGGGAGCACGAGAGTGGGAGCCTGAGAGACGGCAACACTAGGTTTATCTCTTGTAAGGTAATACACAGGGCATATTGGCATTCCTCACCTATAGCAAAGGCAAGGCCCTCTGAGTCAGACTGCTGCTGGAGAGCATGGGCCTCATTATGACCTCAGCGGTAGCCACGCCACTATTGGGGGCATGGCTGCTGCCAAAATCGCGTCCGGGTTCCCAGAATGAGGAATTACCGGGCCATTCCAAGTTCGGAGGGCCCGGTAATTCCTCCCTCCAAGGACGGGACCCGGACCCAGAGAGGGAGCAAACAACGGGCCGATTACGAGTGGCCCATTGTTTGCTCCCTCTTCCCCTGGCGGGACCCGGTAAGCACGCCTGGTTTTACCAGGCGTGCTTACCGTGTCCCGCGAGGGGACCTCGTAATGTGGCGCAAAGGGTTTAACAGGTCGGCATCCTTTTGCGGCCCCATGTCCTCAATAGGATCCCTTATTTATTTATTTTTTATTTTATTTATTGTGCATTACATTACAAATCTGTACTTTTCACACAAAAACATACAGAGAAACAATTTTGCAAGGAAACAATTTTACAAACCCCTAAAAACTTTAAAAGGACATTTGACAGTTTAATTTCATTACATTACATTTCTAATAAAATTCCTACAAAAACCTCACCTAGTTTTAAAAATGTTCAAAACACATAAACATTTCACATAACTTCCCATAAATTACAAAATACGACCATTAAAATTCCAATGAACTTGCTTTTAAAAATTCCAAGAAACGAATTGATAAGGAGATTTCATTTGTATTTACGATCCTCCTCCAAAGGTCATGTTCTGCTGATATAAAATTTACACAAATTAGGACATTGTACACATAAATGTTTCAAGGTCTCTATCTCCTTATCACAGTATTGACAAAGTCACTGGTCACTTGGGACTTTGCTTCATCTACCCAGCACTTCTTGGGTAGGTAACAGGTTTAGTTTGAATCTTAAAACTTGGGACCTAAAGAGCCTTGACGGGTGCTTCTTCAAGTCAAGTGCAACATTATTATAACTCTTGATTGTCCTGTCAAAGTGGTCACAAAAGCACTGGTATTGCATAAAATTCTCTCTAAGTGTAATCCACACATGGCTGGACAACTTTTGTTTAACTAAGCAGGCTGTTGCTCTTAAATCTTTTGTTGAAGTCCCTATTGTTTGCAAATGCTTCAGGCACTCTGTCCCCCAAACCGATATGACCTTGTACAAGCCTTTTAGCCGCAAAACATTCAGTCTCTCATAAATGGAGGCAGCCGGAGGGGTCAGTATACTGCAAATAACTGAAGCTTCCCCCAATCAATTATATGCTGAATGATAAACTGTCTCAATTTGTATAAAATTCCCACTAGTGGAACTAATTGCAGTAAGAGAAAAAACCCTCTCCAGATATTTGCCTCGAGGTTTGACCTGTCAATTTGTACGTTCCTGGTCTGTGCTCCATATATTAATTTTGGGACAATTTGTTGTTTGTACAATTTTAGCACAGGGAGGAATGAATATCTTCAAAATTTAGAGTCAAATTTTCAAAGCTGTGCTGTTGCTCCCATGAACTGAGCCTTGAGTCGATCAACAAGTCGGGACCACACCCATTATCATAGACGATGGTCCCTAAGTACTTAAACTTATTCACCACCTCAAGGCTACAACCCTTCAGTTTCCAAGGGGAAACTCTGCAATTTTAGTTTCCTCCTTTTAGGACCACAACTTTGGATTTCACTATTTTTATCGACAAAAACCAAATTACCCAAACATTCTTCACTTGAGGCTCTTTGTAGGCCGATAGGTGTCAAATCACAAATTAAAATATCGTCTGCGTACAATAAGTGTTGGATTTTATACTCGCCCAGCCTGTGGAATTTGTTCTTATAGTGCCTTATACAACTGCTATTTGAATGCCAATTAGTGGTACAATTCTGGATGAAGGTCATTAACATAATTCCTCAGATCCTAGAGAAGCGCCTCAAAGCTTCGAAGAGCCTGGCAATTTTAATATTTGCCACATCACAACAGCCACTAACACACCAACAGTAGCACTGAAGGGAGTTTGCTAAAGCCAGACACTAATCATAAGACATTGGAAGAACCCTAAATCCACATTCTTCAAGGCATGGAGGAATCGAATGACACAAACTGCTGCATATTAAAGCTTATTGATAGAAAATTTATCTAATCGGGAGAATGCATGGCTGCAATGGTAGATGTTTCTGGACTTGATATAGAGAAGTGTGACAGAATGGAGGATGGCTGGGGAATCTTTAATGAAATCCTTCTTGGGAATGGCCTTTGTATTTCATGTGGACCTCAACCTCTGTGGATGTTATGACTCCATACTTGACTTAATTGTGCACCCAATTATGATAATGACAATAATTTTGCTTGCGTAAAACTTTGAAAAAACTTCAATAAAACAACTTGTTTTAAAAATAAATGTGTTTACTTCTACTGCTACTTTAAAAACATCTGACCTATTTTGCCTAGCACTACCTGTTAATTTAAAATCATCATCAGTTTGTTCACCAGATACAGGCCACTAGATTTATCAGGTGAACTTTACACCTTCCACTGTTGCATTTTAGCTGCAGCGGATACCATTTCTTTAGGTACAGAAGTAATGCCTTCACAACTTGAACATAAATATCCAACTATTAAACCTTCACTCCAAGGGGTTTAATGGGAAAATATAGCAAAGTCTAGATAGACTGTTTCAATTATTGATATGTTGCTTCCAATGAATGAGTACAGAAGCCTTGCCTAAAGTCTCTTCTCAGGTGGCCAGGGGAAGGCAGCCGCTACCTGATCCTAACCCTGGGGTTGATACTAGCCGGGTGGATCACCTGGGAGGAGAAGGCCACCAAGGGAATGGGAGGACTCAGTTAGGAGAGACTTACATAGTACCGAAGTACCTAATGGCTTGTTGTCAGATCAAGGCTTCCCTTCCAAAAATTACACAAACTGTCAGTTGTGAAGACCTTTATGGTCAACCTAAAATGCTACAAGAAAGAATAGGAGAATTAATACCATCACTTCTGATAGTTGTAATTCCACCTTAGGTTGGAGTTATAAAAACAAAAAACAATAATTCATTCCTTTAGAAGCCTCTCCTAAAAATATATCGGATAATACATTCAACCAGAGTGAAATAAATGAGGTTTGAATAAATCGGAACATTTGGGACTTCAAGTTTCATAATGCTCTAGATATTGGGTCGGGGAAGCGGGCCTTAGAGGCACAGAACTGCAGTATGCAGTCTAGTGATTCTAATGGCCCACACATGAGCAGGACTTTTGATTATTTAAAGCCCCTTCAGTCAGGTCATGAGAAGCAATATGAGAAGATGGAAACTTCAGCAGTGGTAGCAGCAGAAGCAAGAGGGAAAAGACACTGGTGCCACCGCTGTGTTTCCACCAAGTCATTTAGCCGAGTGTGTCATTAAAGCTGGGAATCCAAGTTGCAGAGATCACGCAGAGGGAAGCAGTAGCGAGACCAGCTGTCCCGAGGTACAGGATGGAAGTGGAAGCAGCCTAAGCAAGAGGGAGAAGAAGCTGATGCAGCTGCTGTGTATCCAGTGAGTCGGCGAGCCGCGCAGGTTGTTAAAGCTGGGAATCCAATTGGCAGAGATCGCGCAGAAAGAAGTGCTAGTGAGACCAGCTGTTGCATGGGAGAGGATGGCTCTCCTGATTCTGTGGGTCACTTTGATGATTGAAGTTCATCAGAGTGCTTGAGAAGCGAAGCAGGCTTCTTTTACACAGAGCAAGAGCAATGAGGATATTTGTAGAGAACGTGAGCAACGAGGATACAATCAGAGTTGTTGGATGCCCATCCCGAATCGAAAAGACGTGTAAGTATCAGTGGGTTGAATAGAGGTGCAGAGAGAAACTGGTGAGTTGTCATTTGCTATGCAAAGCACAATGCACTCCATATTAGACCATTGATATAAAGTGACGGTTTTGAACACTAAGCCAATGAAGTAAAGCATAAGGCTTACATTGAGAGAGATCAAGCAAAGACACATTGGCCATCATTACGAGCATGCCGACTGGGAAATTAGTGCTGGTAACAATGGTTACCTTCAACTTTTTTGGACTGGCATACTCTGAGTCTGCTGGTAGTTGCAGTGAACAACAGGCAGGCCTGACCTGCCGGTAGTTTCAGCTCCGATTGGCATAAAAATCACTGAAGCACCGGCACTGTTAACAACGGTGCCGGTGCTTCAGTGTTCCCATTGCCATGGAGTCCTAGGACTCCATGGCAATGGGAACTTACTGTTCTGCCGCCGCACATAATGTCACGGCAGAAATGGTAAGACGAGGTTGCCGGTAGGCTGCCGGTACTACCGGAGGCCTACCAGCAACCTCGTAATGAGGGCACTTGTAACCCTAATGTTTAAGTGAAGAGGGGACACAATGGTTTTGAACACTGAGGATGAGTTTTATCCTGGCAGGCGAGTACACCAGGAAAGGGATTGTTAATGGTAGTCGTGGCAAGTTAGCAGACAAGGGAGAAGACAATTAAAGTACTGCAGTGTGGTATAAGGTTGTGTTGGAAGAAAAGTACTAAAGTTGATGCCATGTTATAATGAACTGTGGGCAAATGATACTGACAAACTTTATATGATTATGAAGAAGTGTGAAAGTAGTTATTCTTCAACAAAGAGAGATTACTTTGAATACTTACCGAAAGTATGAAGATAAAGTTGTTTTTGGTTACTTGTGGAACTTTTACAAGCATTGTGAAAACTAGCAGATTAAAGTGCCACGTAGAAGACTTGTGGAGTAAGAAGAATGTTTGTGTTGTATTGAATGACACAAATTATATCTTGAAAACAACTTTCTTGATAGAAACATTTGTTTTGAAAATCCAGACTTATTCCTGGTGAAGGGGATCCGACCCTGGTTACAAGGATACATATTTGCAAAGCTTACCTTTGATTGTAACTATTGTTTATTTGAGCCACACAATACCTATATAATTTATGCTCTATGAATGAGGGACATAAACTGTTTAGTGTGTTTTACTTTAGTCTTAGTTTAACAGGCAGGGACATTCTCATTTGGCTAGGGAAAGCGAGGCATGTGCCACACTCTTATCATTTAATAAAGGGCAACTTGTGATAAAAAACAATCTACTTGTCTGTCTCGCTTTTCTGACCCCTCACAGTACCCTCAATGGATTCAACACCTATGATAAGTTTTTCACCTGCTTTTATTCAAAATAAAGTATTTCAAAAGAGCAAACACAATTTGACAGCAGTGCCCTCTAGGATGAATGTCTTTTTATGAAGTGAAATAGGGTGAAACTAAATGAAAGATCTGTCACACACACAATTGGACACAAAATCCAGCACAGCTATCAGTGTGTATATTGTTGATTGGATACTGAAAAGGGGCATCCAATACCATGTATTGCACTGTATATGTTTGTGACAGTATGTTTATATGGAGAAGTAGAGCTCATTTACATGGTATGGATTCCTCAGGCTTATGTCTGACACTGAAATAATAATCTGTTTGGTTTCATTTAAGTGGGCAAGCATCATCCTATATTCTTCTTAAATAATTTATAAACAACTCTGAGGTGGATCTAAAATACTACATGATGCCAGGCCGTTCACAGAAGATCAGATCAGATAGGTTGCTGGCTTATTGGAGTGGTTATATGTGATTTAATCATTCTGCAAATTGACTTGAACCGTGTTTACAATTGCTAATGTACATTATGAGACAGAATACAACCATTTGCAAGATGCATCCAAAATAGAAATTAAAAAAAAATATAAAAAATAAAAGATCTGTCAGTGGGGGAATTGTCAAGTGCAACTGTATTGAAACAAACATGCACAATTTGATATTTCAGAGTATTTCATTTAACTTAAAATATTAAAAATTGACAGTTAATACTTGTTACAAAATTCAGCAACCACAGGTGGTAAGGAATAAAAAGTTAAAATATTAAACTTACCAAACTTCACATTGTAAATATCCAGCCAAGTGGTGTACCATTTAGAAAAGTTATGTTTTTTGAAATTTTGAAGAAGAAATACACCCATCCATGAACCATACGCTGTAAAAAAGTTCCAAAATCCAGAATAAATGGACATCCAAAATGGCGTAATATAATCCAAATTCCCAAAAGTAATTGACTGATTCAAACACTGTATCCAGAGAAAACATTCCAAAAACCAAAAAATCAAGGGAAAAAAACATCTGAGTACTCAATGTAATCTAACATGCCAAAAGTAATCCAGTGATCCAAACACAATATCTAGTGAAAGCATTCCAAAAAACCAAAGAATTGAAAAAAAAATCTAAGAACATGAAAAATACAACTTCCCAAAAGTTATCCATTGATCTAAACACAGTGTGCATAGAAAGCATTCCAACATCCAAAGATTCCAAGAGAAAATCCATCCAAAAATGTGAAGAAATCCAAAATTCCAAAAGTAATTCAGTGATCCAATCACACTGTACAGAAAAACTTTTCATAAAATGAAGAAACCAACAAAAAAATCAGAAAATGTGAAAAAATAAAGTTCCAAAAAGTAATCCCACAATAAATAGAACAATCCAAAATTGGATTAGCCCAAATATATTTAAAAAAAACTAAAGAATCCAGGAGAAGAAGCCATTAAAAAAGTGAAATAAAACCAAGATTATTATTTTTTTGTTAATCTGTGCTTTGACTCTCCTCCATTGCACACCTCTTCATTTTTACCTTCCTGGCTGCTAGGCCACATGGTGAGCTATTCGTCCATTGTGCAGTTCCCCTTCTGTCTTCTCTCTCGCTGCCACTCCCATGCCACTCTCTATCTCACCTATCTATTCCAACTGCTACTCAATCACCTATCCTATCTCTCTAACGAAGCCTGGAAGAAAAGACTTAAAAGAGCTCTCCTGACCTATTACCCAGGCCTACCTATTGTGGACACCTACGTCAATGCTACTTCCAGGCAGACTATTACTGACATACTCTTTTGTGTCCCCTCTCCTGACCTATGGACCCCCATCTGGTCTCCACTCTCTCCCCTTTCTCCTCCTTTCCCAATAATGGTGGCACTAGATGGGACTATCATGGAACAAGGCTCTCATCCTACTCGCCTCCTCCTTGAGTGGTGCCTGTCCTCTCTCATAAACTTCCCCCCTTTCCCCTACACTCCTCCCTCTTCCTCTCCTCTCTTTCCCCCACCAACACTGATGGGAGTATCATGCTCCTGTACCACCCATGGAAAACCTTCACAGGTGGTAACCAGTTTCACGCAGCTACTCTGAATGCTCGCTCTGCTGTTCAACATTCCTCTGACATCTGTCTCCTTCTCGAAGACTTTGACCTCAATTCCCTCGCTCTTACTTAGACATGGTTTAATGCCAGCTCTGTCACTGCTCTTGATACTCTCCTGCCTGAGGTCTACAAAATCCTCTCCAAACTCAGACCCAACAGGCCTGGAGGTGGAGTGCCCCGATCTTCCTTGAATGGGTCTGGCTCTATTTCCCTCTTCCTCTGAATGGGGCGACCTCACCTCCTTCCGTTCAACCTCTTCTTCCAAACTCCTCCTCTTTGGAGATTTTAACATCCACCTCGACTCCCTTGATTCATCCACCTCTCATTTTTGTGTCCTCTGTGACTCCCTCTCTCTCTATTCTCCCTTCCAGTCCCTCCCATTCTGCTGGCCGGTCACGCTCCGAATGCCCTCATTTCTGGTGACATCCCTATCTCGAATCTTGTCACACCCCCTCTCCTGGTCTGAACAATCTCTCCTTTCATTCCATCTAGGGCTTCTTGACCCTCTATCTGTGCCACTCCCAGCACTGCCAGCCTCCAATTAAGTGAGTGTTGCTGCTTTTGCCTCCACCTTCATACCCCCGCTCCCTCTTATGACACTCCCTCTGACACTGTCCTTGTTAACCTGCACCTCTCCATCTTTAACACTCTTTACATCCTTGCCCCTGTCAATGGGATCCGCAAAAACCTGCCTCCAAGAACAGCAATTGGTACAACTTCAATCTAGCATCTCTGAAACAGAAGTGCAGAGTTGCTAAACGGAAGTGGCAGACCTCACTTACTCTGACAAACTGGCCTGCTGCCTGCTCCAAAGGCAATATCGTTTCTCTGTCTGCTCCAAGAAGTGGGCCCACATCCAGGTCCGCATCTCTGAAGCAACTAACAACACGGCCAAACCTTTCAAAATCTGCAAGGAACTCGCCAATCCATTTGCAGTTTCCACCTCTATTGTTCCTTCCCAGGCTCTCTGCAGCACTTTGGCCTCCCATTTGACATCAAAAACCCAGGACATCTCCTCACTCTCTTCAAACCCCCATCCACACTCCCGTGCCGGCTCCCTTGCATCACTTGGATCCCCTCCTTCCACCCCCCTCACTCTCCTCCCTCCTGCCAATAACACCGGATGAGATCATTAAAGTGGTCCACTCTATCAATATCTCCTCCAAAAAGGTGTGCCCTTGCTCTTCCAGAACCATGAAGGACAGAATATCCTCTCTCACCACAGCCCTTGCTGACTTCTGTAACCACCCCTTCACCACTGGCTCTTTCCCTCTATCTCTCAAGCACTCCCTTGTGCACCTTCTCTTAATAAAGCTGTCTGCTGACCCCTCCTGCCTGGCTAACTAACACCCTATCTCCACTTTCCCATTCCTTGGTAAACTCCTGGAGAATCTGGCCCTCCCCCAACTTACCCTCCAGACTGATCTTGTTGGTTTCCTTCATGAACATCAATCTGGATTCCGGTCATTCAGAGGCATGAAAACTGCTCTCCTGAACACCAGTGAAACCATGCTTGCATATCTTAACTCCAGCTCTCCCGCTGTTTTACTTTTGTTTGCTCTCTCCTCTTCCTTACATGGTCAACCATTCTATCCTCATGAAACAATTCTGTGACACCTCAGCATCACTGACCGGGTACGGGATTGGCTGAACTCTTTACTCATTAACTGCCCTCCCCAGATGCAGCTGGGTCCTTTCCACTCCACCACCACACTCTCTAACTGTGCCATTCCCCAGGGTTCTATCCTATGGCCATTGCTCTTCAATATCTATCTCGTCCCTCGTGCTCACCTGATCTCCTCCCTCTCTCCTTATTTCCAGTGTTAAGCCAATGACACACAGCTTTCCTTCAAACTTCCTTCCACTACCTCCTCTTCTTCCTCTCTCATCCCCAACTGTCTGTCTGCCATTTAGGTATGGTGCTCAGCTAATGATCTTTGCCTTAATGCCAGTAAGACAGAGATCCTTCTCATTGGGACAACTGTGCCCTCTTTTCCTCCTACTCTCTGGGCTCCCTAACCCCACCATCCTGTGAGGCCAAAAACCTTGGGGTTATCTTAGATTCCGCTTTCTCCTTTACCCCTCACAACATTGACCTTAGAAAGAAGTCCCACTTCCAGCTCCAAATCCTACGAGGCATTCTTCCTTTTCTCACCTTCCTCCAGAAGCTCAATGTCTCCAGAACTCTGATCCTCTCTAGGCTGGATTATTGCAACAGCCTCATTCTCAATCTCCCTCTTTCCTCCTTAGGCCCCCTCCAGCTAATCCAGAATGGGGCTGCTAGACCTATCCTTGGCCTCAAGCCCTGGGACCACATCACTCCAGCTGTAAAATCTCTATACTGGCTCCCAGTGGCTGCAAAGATCACATTCAAGACCCTCTCCAACTTTTCCTCCCTAAATACTGCCCTGCTAGAGCCTTTACACTGATCTAACTCCACCATCATATGCTTCTCCAAGCAGAGAGTGGAGGACAAGTCTCTCTCATCAGCTGTTGCCTCCCTTTGGAACAGCCTCACTGCCCCTCTCAGACTTGAGCTGGACCTCCTTAAATTCTGGAAACTGTTGAAAACTCTGCTCTGCTCTACCTCATTCCCTCTTTTCCTTCCCTGCTAATCACCCCACTGCCACTGTGACTGGGGGCCATTGTGGCAGAGCAGCACTCAGTGCCCTTTTTCAGATAAACACCAGCACTCATAGATCAGCTGATGGGATCTGAACATGAGGACAGGTAAGCAACAGGTTACTTATCGCCCTGTCCACCATTCATTTCTTGCTTGTCATCTCTAAGGTGCAATCCTGGTGGCAGAATTACAACTATATTAATAGGTGGGACATAGGATGCAGCCCTTAAAGGGTTGTGAGTCTGTTGAGGAAGAAGTCATTTGGTTTCCGTCTTCACAAGCTCTGGGCTTCCATTGAATAGTCTGGCCCTAACCACAGCAAAATTCCAAATATCAACTTGTACATCATACGTGCTTGTTAAGGCGACCTTCCATGAGGTCTCATCCTTCTGTAGAAAGGTACCTGGGGATTTCGCCAGAAAAACTCCTACATATTATTCATGGATGTCTAGAAGAGTTGTAGGATCCACGTGGTTATAGCTTTACTGCATCTGTTGGACAACTCTATCTATATGGTGGAAGAACTGCATCCGGGTCTGTAATACCCAATATCCATATAATGTTTCCAGTAGAATCATACTCTGGGAATCATTACAAGTTCATATGTGTAAAAAGTTACTGCCTCTAAAAGTTGTGATATTGTCCAATGTGGTACTTTACTGCAGAAACACCTTGGGATGGTTGAAACAAGACATGCTTTAAAAAGAAGAAAATTCAAATGGGAATTCAGAGGAATCTAGCAAATTCATCACCAATTGCACAAGGGAAATCTCCCCTCGGGGGAACAGGAGAAACACAGTATTTCCCCTTTTCCTTAAGATATAACTCCAACACTCTCTCCACTTTGTATAACAGTATTTGTGAGTATATTCAATCAGGGTTTTTCCAAGGACTCAATACAATATGAGACAAAGAAAAGGACTCAAGTATGACAGATCAAGGAAAACATTTCCCGGTCAAGTCTTTTCACTCATCTGATTGGAGTAACCCTATTCAAAGTTGGAGAGGGAAACCACGATGGGGAACAGGATCCGCCTACAAGAATGATGGGGAAGTTGGTACATGGCATGTAGAGCTCAGCCAAGATTCCACAGTAGACAGAAACAGTGTCCTAGCATGGCAACCAAACCAGAGAACCATGGAGTGGAGGTGACAAGAGAGAAATATATCCCTAACACTCCTCTCCGGTGCAGAAAATCAGAGCAAGAGAAGGATGCTGTAGCTCTGACAAAAGGCACGTCTAGCAAGAGAGAAAGCTGGTACAGGAGAGAAACCCACTTTGATCAAGCAGCCTGGGAGAGAGCTGCTGGGGACATGCAAATCTGGTCACCAGAACCAGAGAAGCCATCAGAGCTAACATCAGGCATCATTCTACAAAGCAAGACCAAGCGTGCGGCAGAAGAAGGTGCTATTACCTGGCAGAGGTGCCCAGATGTCAGAGAGGCTAACTAACCTCAACGCAGGTCGGGTCAGCCAAGAGAAGCATGTTGCAGAGCCAAACCGGGAAGCAGCCAAAGAGGCCGTCCAGAGGAGCTTCGAAAGTAGAGGTTGACCACACAGTTGTCCAAAACAGAGGAAGCTGCTGGAGGGAGCCGTGGCCATTACAGGAACCACTGACTGGAGTAGATGTCTGGCAGACCCTGTGGCAAGTGACAATAGGATTCAGGGGTTGCAACCGACCTTGAAGCAGCAGCTGAAACGTAGTGAGCCCAGAAAGAGAAAGAGTATGATGTTGGGGCATCTCAACAGGTTTTTACCGCAGTCCAACAGGGACAAGAAAGTCCTGGCAGGAGAGTGTATCAGGCAAAACAGATTGCGAATCTGAAGATCAACACCCCAATCACAAATAAGATTCTGGGGACAGTATCAGGAAAGTATGTGATAAGTTAAGTAAGACAAGACAATATACTTCACAAGGATACGGACACTGCAAAAACCCTATGTGAAGGCAATAGTTGTGAAAAGCCTAATAGAAGGCAATATAATTGACACATAACAGACATTGGTAAAAGCCTCTTTAAAGGCAGCATAACTAGTACAGAGCCAAAACTTTGTTGATACCACGAGTATACCACAAAGAGTGAAAGAAAAGCAACGAAGCCCTGGCAGCATAGTGAACGAGAGAAGCTGTGAGTCTGGGAGACACATCCAAATTTGAATGTTGTTACACCCTTGCAGGAGAGTAAACCAGGGATAAAGGAAGAAGTGACAGGAGACCAAGGGGTTAAAGAACCCCCACCTTGAACATGCAAAAGAATCAAGGATTAAAAGGGAAGGGCCATACCCCTTTCTAAATCAGAAATGTCAAATTATCCTTGCAGGACAGTATACCTGGGAGAGGAGAAGGATTAATGAAAGCCAGTGGTCAGAGACCTTTTTGGAATCGTGCAACAGTGACAATAGGAAAAATGGAAAAAACCTGATCATTTCAAGGATAATTGTAACATAAGAGAACGGTGTGTTTTGTAGGAGATTCAAGTGAAGAGCCTTCCCCCTTAAATATACTGGAACTGTGATAAAACAAAATTCAAATCCACTCAAAGAAATCTAGGGAACGGGAAACCCCCTTTCCTTTTGAAACATTATCTCTGTACATTTCTGCACTTTAGAACTTTGCTTGGAGCTTTAATAGTAAGCTATACGTCTATTGCTCAGAGACATCCCCCTTTTCACCTTGTATTTAGTTCAGAGCGTCAGGGTCTATTTAGGGTTTTGGACACAGTGTGGTGGTCACTTTATTTGTTTAGCATCCAGACACAGACGTTCCTTAGTTTTGTTGAGGCAGGAAAACCCCTCGGAGAGTTAGGGATAGCAAGGATTTTCCCAACCCTTCTTTTTATTTGGACAAATACAGGTTTTATCAACACTTAACATGCCACTGTATCTGAGTCTTACTACTGACCCCTTACAGAATATTTATTCATTTAGAATGCAATAATGTCCCCTTCCTATTTAAAAGTACAAATAACCTTTATGTATTAAATATAATATCGACCCCACAATTTAGAGCAACAAAAACAACAGTACAACACAAGACCCAAACAAAAGGATGAAACAACATTGTCAGCTGAAATGGACTGTAAATAAAGACTCCAAAAATAGAACACACATTACAAAATCTAGGTTAGGAATCAAAATAAATGAGGCAAACCAGGTCTGCAATATTTTTGAAGAAATTCACTTGATGATACTCATTTCTCTAGGATGAAAAAGACAATATGAATATCATGTTCTGAAAAGTATAACAAATGTATCAAAGAAGCACACATACATGTGTTTTTTTAACTCTGCTTTTTATTTACTTGAATCTTAGGGGGATTTCTTGATATTAAAATACACAAGCCAAATTAGACTATCGTGCAGCCCCACTTGAGCGTTGGACCTTCCAGTTCTACCTGTATCAATATCGTCTCATTGAACACGCATGGGCATAATCACTTGCTTTATAAAGTTCAATTGAGTCAAAGCCTGAGCACTTATACCATTATATCTCTTCAAGAGTCTTGGCTTGGTTTAGATCCTCCTCATCCCTCAACTGGTATGCCGTGTCTTTTCAAGGAGCCCGTCAGAAGGAATTTTTTTCTGTTTTTTTTTAATCTTAAACGATCAACTCCTGAGATTAGGGTGGTGGCAAATGTTGACATCAGTTTTGGCATTAGGGCCCCACGCATCAATATTCAGAGGCAAGGGGGCCTAGACCTTTTGATAATTAAGGTGTATTGGCACCACGGTATGTGCTCATTGGGTAATTAACTGGATTTGATAGTATCATTTATTGGTGAGTGGCTTAATGACTCTCCTATGAGGCACATTTTACTGGTAGGAGACTTGAAATCAGACTGTCTTCAAAGTCACACATTGTCCGAGATGTGGGATGGGACAAGTCTACAAGGTGCTAAAGTGGTAAATGGCCAAGGTGGCTAGATGGTTGACAGGACTGGGCCCATAACACTTGAATGGGACCACTCATGACGACATTCTTCCTCAGCCCACATGGACCAATGGGTCCTCTAATTCTATTATTGACTATATGTTTGTGGTAAAGTGGTTTTTGTAGATATGTTCCCAGTTTGAAATATTGCCTACAGACCTGAGTGACCACTTTATGCTAACGGCTCATTTTGATACTCTTACATTGGGAGATCGGTTGGATCACCATACTAATGGTTTAACTGATATTCTCCTAAACAGTAGGGGTACCTGGGCCTCATGGTCACCGGCGTTTGCTCGTTGAGTAAATGAAACCTTTACAAAATGTTTTGCTTCACCATCTTGGGTATGACAGGCTCAAACAATTACGTTTGATAATTTTAAATGATTTGTGCATGTCGTAATCGAAGTTAACCTAGCTAGGAAAAAACATATTAGACCAGGTCCGGGGAAACATTGTCACAATTAAAGTATTGAATTAGTTATTAGGAAAAGTGAACTGATACGGCTGACTAGGAAGATCCAGAGTAAAACATTCCTTACAATTCTTGAGAGAGGAGCTCAGATAAAAATTGGTTGCATGCATCCCATGCACAGAGGTATCAATTAGATGTTGAGGTTATGCTGAAAGCCCTCTGTAAGAAAAATATTCAGGCTTTCTGGAGACTAATTGATGATACTGATGCTCCTCAGTCTGTTAGTTTGGTGAACACCGTTTGAGAGGATGCCCGGCATGTCAGTTCAAATCCCTGTATGAATTGCCGGATAGGTGCTCTTCTGACATGCAGTTGGTCCTCTCTTTTTGTAATGACACATATAACATCGATATTAATTGTTTGTTTGTTGTGGAAATAATTAAAGGGATTCGTTTCTCTTGCGCTCCAGGTCCAAACAGGTTGTCAAATTACCTATTTAAGTTAGATCCTACGACCTGGGGAGGAATATTGACAATTATTTTCACTCATGTGATACACCTGGAGCAATTCCCTCCTTCTTGGTCATGGGCACATATGATTCCCATCTATAAGAGGGGTTCTAAATCAGATCCATGCAACTACAGGCCCGTTACGATTCTCGATGCTGACAGCAAAGTCTTTGTTTACGTTCTGCTTCACCATCTAGAGTCCTGGGTCGGTGGATCGCAGGATTACTTTGAAGTGGCAATTAGGCTTCAGAAAAAACCTGGGTACATCATTCAATGGCTTAATGGTAAATTTCATACAACATCTTGCTTGTGAGAATGATAGCAATCCTGTTTATGTTGCTTTTGTTGACCTCAAAGTGGCTCTTGACGCTGTTGATCGAGATCTCCTATGGCATAAATTACATGGATGGGGTATTCTTGTGGGACTATTGAGGCTTGTAGGAGGCCAATATGATCACTCCACTATACAAGTTTATTTAAATCAACAGGATCGCTGTCTCGCTCAATTCCCTCCAGGAGTGGGGTTAGGCAGGGGTGCGTTTTGGCCCTCTGCCGATTTAACTTTTATATGGTGGACATCTGCAAATACCTACAACCTAAAGCCTTTGTAACTCTCAGACTCCACAAGTTAAGACCTTTAGGTGATGCAGTTTTCCTATTCTGAGAAAAACATGTCTTTATGGTGGCGGATTCAGGTGGAGCAAGTGGAGACAATGGACTCCCTTCTGTATTTGGGCTTCTTAATTACTTCAACGAATAACAAAACAGCTCTGAGGTGCTGGTTCCGCACACATGCAATTGCATTATCTAATCAATTGTGTTGAGTTGATTCTAGATAGGCAAGTTTTCTCTGTTGCCTTCTATCCGTTACTATGAAGGCAAAAATGTGCCAAAGATTCTATATGGAAACAAAATGTATGATCGCTCAATAATTGACCATCTATCATTCTTTGAGGTCCTTTTTTGGAGGAGAGTTTACGTCTCCCTTGCTCAATTCCCCACTCAGCAATATGTTGCGAGCTATGTCTATCTTCCCCAAAAATTAGGGGTTATAGGAGATACCTGTCATTATATAGAAAGATCCTTATACCAAATGAAAGACCGTTGTTTGAGGATCTTGGTGAATCTGTTGGGAAAAGGGCTCGACAGCGTTGTGAGCACTTGATTGGTTATGTGTTGCCTTAATTGGCCAGTGTGGTTGTTATGCTGTTGATATGATTGGGAACCTGTGTAAGGTAAAGACAGCCCTATAGAACCTGGATTGGCCCATAACATGGATGATTTTCATCAGTATGCCTCAATGTGTCTCCTGAGTGGGGATCACAAAAAGCAGAGCACATCGGCACCTTTTTTGTCGATCTATCCAGATAAGAGTACCCGCAAGCTATTTTTGAGGTTTTGTTGGTATCTAATCCATACAGAAGAGATTTTGTTACGCCATGAGAGGAAAAGGAAGAGGAGGCCTTTGGTATGTTCTGTCAACTCAATGAGCAAGGTGAAATGAGAAAACATCCGTTACTCCATTATACTGCTTTATATGGAGTGATATAGAACACCCTTAGAAAATATGGTCACATATTTGATAACAGAGTCAATGAGTCTATGTGGAATGATTGTCTATCTGGTTCAACTACTGCGGTGGAAGTCACAGTAACAATTTCTTTTTATACAGCTCTGAATATTGACATTGATAGTGAAAGTACTCACGCCCCACAATGCCACAGAAATTCAGAATAAAGGATACATCCCAGTAGGGAATGAGACCAAGAGAGATGATTGCGAGTTTGTCAAAGATTTATATGAGATTCAGCATCCAGAGAACTCTGCTGCCTTGAGAGCGCTCTGGCAAACGATACATATACAATATGTTTTAAAGTGTTACAGCATCATCAGTGATGAGTTCTATACAGTCAGAAAGTTACAATACCATTGCTTAGAGAGGAGGTGCACATATAGTTCTTTATGGGCCAGCTCCACGGGATTGGCCAGGTCGGAGAGGCAACTGGACCTCACTAGCTAATCTATACACTTATTCTAGACATGCAATAAACAATGAACATCAATATAGCTTTGAATAAATGAGGTAAAGGGTGTGGGGGTCTTGCCTTCTGTGATAACCTGGGGACCTGGGGACAGGGCAAGGCGGGGAGTGGAGTGGCACATGTTAGTTTAAGACAGGATATACTGTGACAGTGGTCTGGGTTTATTGTGGGCACTCAGGGGTGGTTAGCACAGTGGGGGCACAGCACAGTGGGGGCACACTTCTGTTACATCAAGAGAATACATCAGGAGAGCACAGGGTTACACAAGCAGTGATTTTCCAACAGCGAGGGTGAGGGGTTTAGGAGCAGGTTTGTGGAGATAGATGAGCTACAAGTCTTGGTTCGGACCGGTTCACACACAGGACAGTGATCTCAGAGGAAGAGTGATACAATACATAGTTTTGGTTGTAACAGTTAGCTTCAGCGCATTCGTGAGAAAGGGACTTGGGCCATGCGGAAAAGGTGGGGGCGGTTAGTGGTCGCTGGGCGCGGCACTGCAGAGGGGAGAGGAGACTTCGTAGTGCCGAATTGTGGTCTAGTCCAAAGAAGGAGTTGAGGGCACACAAAATGGAGCCCAAGTGTGTATTGCAAAAGCCCCAACTCTGCTCCAGATGAGGTCTTATCCCTCATGGCAGCACAAGGGCGATGGAGGTGTTCCCCACTAGTGCAAGAGCAGGTGGTTCATTTTGTAAAGAATCTATGGGGGGGCTAATTCACCCCTTCCTTCCTTACAATACTCATGTCTAACATTCTCAATCATTTTACTTTGCCTTATTTATTATTTTAAGGTGAAAATGAGTGTTTATTCTGTTTTTATTTGTTCTTATTTTAATCTGTCAATTATTATGTTAAAGGTTAAAAAAATGTAAAGAAATAAAACAGAACAAATATATGTATACATATATATATATATATATATATGTATATATATATATATATATATATTCAGTAAAAAAACTTTGTTAAAGGGACGTTATGGTTAAGTTGCGCAACTAAAAACCTATGAAATTCAGTGAAAAAACTTTGTTAAAGGGACGTTATGGTTCCAAGTAAAACCGAAAAACCCCTGAAATTCGCTAGTTATGGTAAGCTCAGCAACCATAACTCACGCCACCACCGTGCACTGCTAAGCCTAACACCCAGGACATCAAAGATGGCATCACAAATGTCATTGATGACATCACTGATGACATCACATGTGCATTTACCTTTCATGAAAAGTCTGCACAAGGGATTCTTAGTGTTAATACAAATAGTGTGAAAGATTATTGGAATAAATATCAAGTTCTATATTCATATATATATATATATATTTTATTTTTTTTTCAATGAAAAATCTTTGTTAAAGGGACATTATGGTTAAGTTGCACCAATAAAAACCTATAAAATTCAATGATAAAACTTTGTTAAAGGGACGTTATTATGGTTACGTTGCACTAATAAAAACCTATGAAATTCAAAGGAAAATCTTTGTTAAAGAAATTCGCCAGTTATGGTAAGCTAAACAACCATAACTTGTGCCACCACTGTGCACTGCTAAGACTAACTCCCAGGACATCAAATATAACATCACAAATGGCATTGATGTCATCTTTGATGTCCTGGGTGTTACAAAGTTTTTTCAGTGAATTTCATAGGTTTTTACCAGTTCATGCTATTTTCCTACAACTTACTAATATCATACTTACCCAATGTAGCAATGTTTGTGTCCAAATTACAAAGTGTCACCTTAAAACTCTTCCATACATTTTTTGCAACTATTTCATCTAGTTTTTTATCCGTAGACGTCTACAAACATCTGACTTCATAGCGGACCTTCCGGACAGTGCCACATGAGCATGCGCTGGCGCACGGCATGATGACGTGTCCGAGAACCCGTCCGCACTTCACAATAAGATCTCTGCTTCGCGGACAGTTCAGAACTGCATTTTCTACTGATCTAGGAACTTTCAACTTCAAAATTTCCATTGCACAGCTCCAACACCTCCTACTCATTATCCATTAACAATCTAGTACACAGTACATACTTTTAGCAAAACTGCTATTTATCTTAAAATTGCATCCACTAATGCCCTCCCTCCTCCCCAAGAACCACCACCACTGCTGTAATCAAGGAGCATGAGAAACACTGCCCCCTACCTTAGAAATAACACACGCGCAAAATGTTCCCTTGTCCACCTACCCCTCCATATTAGTGTTGGGGTCCTCTTCCCTCATTTCCCTCCCCACCATTCATTATCAGCTCTACTGCCAAAAAAAATACATCCAAAAACAACAAAAGACATATTCCTTTAGGAACCACCTTTCCTAAAGGAAATAAATAGAAACTAAAAAATAGAACTAAATAATACATGTATAGACTCCATCTACTTTATATTTCTCAGTAAAGTACATAGACTCAATAAGATTTTCCAACATTTCCATTTGCATTTTGTGTTATGCTAATGGGAATATAGTGGCGTTAATCCTCCATTCCAGGGTCTGGAACGGTGGATACCAGCCCAGCAGCCCATGTTATCAGCCCAAGCGAAGCGAGGGTGGATAACAAAGTCTCTGGACCATTATCCCCCCATTCCAGCCCCTGAAATGGGGGATCAAGGACATTAGAACCCTAGGTTCCCAAAGCAGGAACCCGGGGTGCTAAAAAAGTGTATTTTCCAAAATGGCAACCAAGGAAAGGGAAGGCGAGGGTTCCATACAGGGCCCCTCGTTGCTTTCCATGGCAGCCTGCAGAAGACAAAAAGAGGACCCTATGACCATATTACTACAAACATATTTTTCTTCCCTTTCAGATCTATCCTAATTTAGAATAACTTTACCACAAAGCCAGTCCCAGGTGGACATGGCCTCTTTAATCCTATGTTTTGTCCCTTGTGGTCATAGCCAGTAGCCAGATTGTCTGGATCATGACCTTATTCCATGACCCGGACAATCTGGCCACTGCCCATGGCCACAGGCTACCCCTCTGTCACTAAAGGTAAACCGCTATTTTTTGTAGCTACATTATGACACTTGTTTGGAATCACAACAAGCCTGAGGAAGCTCGCAAGTCGGAGGAACGCGTGACGCTTTTCCACCTGTTTTGGGTGAGTGCTACAAAACAGCTGGTCTGCCCAGGATATGTAATGTATGCTTTTCATGACTTTGACTATTTTTGATACAAAAAATTAATTTTAAAACACAGTTTTGGTCTTCAGTGCTTGGGCATTTTTTGGTTGGTGTTTAAAGTTGGTTACATATCTTACTTGCACCTTAGCCTACCTTTCTGCATATTTTGAGCGTAACCTGCTCTAGGCCAGTAGCAGCAACTCAGTAAAGAGGCAGAGCATAATTAATTGGCTGAGAAACTGTTTTTGATTGATATTAGCCAATTGCAGCCGCCTCCCCTTGATACACAATTAATGTTTAACAGTTGATCTTTTTATCTGAGAACGATCACGGTTGAGTACCCCCTATGTTAGGGAGAGTTATTTATCACAAACCTCTGAAACTACCTTTTGGGGGAAAACCGTCTGGGGTAGCCACCACAGAAGTCTGTGTGTAGAGCTGTGATAAGACATATACATTTTTTACAGCACTTTCTGTCTTATTCTTACCTCCCAGATTTATACTGTGCTCTAAGTGCAACTACATAGCATACAGCCTGGACAGTGAAGTTTCTTCCCTGAAGTCCAAGGCATGGCAGACCAGGTGGAAGCAAATCGAATGGCAGCTGCATTAATCCTTTTTGATCAGGATAAGACAGTTACTGGCACTATTAGCGACAGTAGTTTACCTGCGAGCCTTACGGTGCAACAGAAACTTGACAAATTGGAAAGGGTAAAGAAAAAAGAGATATCCAAATGGTGGGAAGCCATGACCCTACAAATGTACCTGAAAGCACAGCGCATTCCAAGGGGACTAAGAATCTGGACGATACCAACATTTGAAGATATGGATCCCTTGTTAATAAATGAATGGACCACCCATACAAACACCTGCTCATTTCAGATGATTGAGAGCCTCATTAAATATGCTAAATTGGATAGAATTAAACTCATCAAGGAGATAGAGAGCATGGAAGAAATGCTATTCTGCTCAGATGATGGGGATGAATGCAAAAAGTGGATGACAAAGCTGGAAGAGAATCTTGAAAGATTCGAAGGAGAGATACAAGTGAGGAAACAGCAGAAATTATCATGAAAGCAGACACCCCCCGCAGCCCTGCACGTCTCAATGCTACCGCTTGCAATGGCTAGACGTGTGCTGCCGTAGTTCGCTCTTGCTAACTTCTTTGATTCCTGGTTCCTGGTTCCCCTATTGCTTCCTCCTCATTCATTCCTTCCCTTTTTGTCCTCACTTGCATCCTGGATCTCCGTGTACTCGCTTCCTGAGTACACGCTTCGCTGTTTCCAGGACGCTGAACGCACGCTGGAACTCGAGGACATACGCACAGGGTTATACAAGACCCGCACTGTGCGCAAGAAGACTCCATCGAAGAACTCTAATAAACAACACAGACAGGTGAGAAGGGGGGAAACCTGTGACAGAATTTCAAAAGCGATAGGCTGGATTATGAGCAGGGTTGAAAATACACCTTTGCGAAGAGGTTTGATGGTCCCATTAAAGCAAGATTGGATCAAAAGGCTCCAAAAATATCACAAATTGAAACATCGGCAGAAGACGCCAGCAGTTCTGAACTGGATCTACCTGATACAGAAGCAGCACATTCCAAAAAATTGCATTTTTTAGACGATTTCAAACTACTCCACATGGACAACAGAATGGACAGAAGAGGGCGAGGCCAATCGGCCCGGTCGAGGAAGAGGATCATGAGAAAGAGCGGGAAAGGGACAATCAGGCGGCGAAGTTGTGCCAAGTGGGGACGATCAAAGTGGAAGGGCAACAAGATCTGGGAACAAGCAGAGGGCGAGGCCGAGGGGCAGGACAATGAACAATTGAACATTTTCAATATTTCAGCAAGGAATATCACCCAGACAGAGAAATCAGTCCTGCTACTAGGCTTATCATACAGCCTTACCCACGCCTATGATTATACATCTGCAAGAATAGACTAGTTCAAATTCACACGAAAACGGAAATTGACAAAATTTTATGCAACAGAGGTTGGGGATACTAGACACAAGAAGGATCAAGACAAAGACATTGCATCGATTTTGACGGCAAGAGATCTGGCCACTTTGTCATGTCTAGATGAACCGCATGAGAATTCTGACTTCAGAACTGAACATACAGAAACTATGGACATCGGTTCATTGGCTGAACACTGTGGAATTAAAACTAATATGAGTTGTTTCAGCAATTTTAGACCCAAATTGGTCTTCTGCCCAAACATTGAATGCAGTCCCATTGAAATATTTGAGAAACTGGTGGTTAGGGACCTAAAAGGCCTGTCAACTTCTACGACTATGAAATTTAAAAACTTAAATCCTCTACAATTTTGTGCCTTGGAGCCGCTGAAAAATGACCACAATATTGTTATCCATCCGTCTGATAAAGGCGGGAGTATAGTGGTTATGGACAGTATCAGCTACACCAAGGAATCCAATAGACAATTTAGCAAAACATCGCACTATGAAAAAGGTTGACAAATCTATTCTAAAGACCACCAACTGTGAATTCTATACATTGTTGCATAATTGGTGTGAACAAGATCTCATTAATGAGGATGAATATCTCTTTTTGAAGAACGCTCATACTACCACTCCTCCCATTTACTTCAATCCTAAAATCCATAAGAGCCTCATAGATCCTCCCAGAGGCCCTATTGTATCCTCGATAGGGAGCTTATTGGAGAACACTTCGAGATTTCTAGACCACTTCCTCCAACCCTTTGTGCTTAGTTTGAGCTCTTACATTCAAGACACTTCAGACTTACTTGTGAAATTAAGTGATGTCAATCGGGAATCAAATTTCTTCTTGGTCTCTCTAGACGTAGTTTAACTTTATATGTCAATACAACATTAATAAGGGTTGAATGCACTCAGTACTTTCTGGAAAGTAGGTCTGTGAGTTGCCGTCAACATAATCACATGTTATTAGAGATGTTGAAATTCTGCTTAGAACATAACTATTTCTTGTATGATAATCCTATCTACAGACAGACCCAGGGCACGGCCATGGGGTCATGCATGGCACCAACATATGCACATTTATATATGGTCTGTTGGGAAACTACAGTGGCATGGAATGAAGAGTTGGAAGAATTTACCAAACACATATTGATGTGTCATCGATTTATCGATGATCTGTTCCTTATATGGGATGGTACCGAAAATGAATTAGAGAAATACATCTCCATCCTAAATTTCAATCCATTTAGTCTGGAATTGACAAGTACCATCACCAAAAGTGAACTGGTATTCTTGGACGTTTTATTCAAAATTGAACAAAACAAATTAACAGCCACTATTTATAGAAAAGAAACCAGCTCCAGCTCTACTCTCTGTAGGGTATTTTGTGGAGATTTGGGGCCTGACGGTATTTTCTTACTGCCGAAAAATAACTTAGCAACAATCACTCCTTGTATTCAGATTGGGCCATGTACAACAATAATACAGTGGACATGCATTATTTCAGCACACAGTCATGCGTATTTGGTATGCGTGGTTGGTATGCGTGGTTGGTATGCGTGGTTGGTGGTATTTTGGTGAGCATAATTCCCTTGTTTTATTTGTGGCCCCAATATCCAGAACCCCTTATTTTTGTTTAGATTTTTTTCGTGTAATCACTAGAGAGACCTCAGGCTTGCATTTCAGGAACACCACCTTTTCATTTTTAGTGTGCCACCCTGGGCAATTTCTCTCTGTCTTATCTACGGCAGCGAGCTATCATGTGGTATTTTCACTATCTTATATACGATAGTGAACTATGTCCCGGGCCTCCCTTTTTGCCGACTCATAGACCTCCGACAAACTACAATACACACAGTTAGTTATAATTGCTCATACTGAATTACATTGTGCACACGGCTGAAGCCAAATTTGATGTTTAGCTACCTTGAAAATGACAATTGCACTGTCTAAACACCTCCCCACATCATCAGCACTGTATTGGTAAATATAAAACACACCATCCGTCTGCTTTCAAATATTTTTGTGTATTATAAAAGTTGCATTTAAACACGATCTCACTCTTTACAGAAATAAATAAAATAGCACAGTAACAGCATTGTCTGTGATACACTGAAAAGAGAGTGGCGGAGACAAGAACTCAATTTGCAACATTAAACATGTGAGTAAAGCACAGGAATCTCCTTTCCTACACTGACTGAATATTCTCGTACACACTCAGCCCCCACACTTCTGTAATTACCTTAGCATGAGTTTTCTTCAGCTGTTCTCTTTCTGAATTTGGCTCCCTTGGAGATTAACCCCAGTGAAAACAAGCGTCTTTCGTTCTCAAACCGGGGTTATTGCTTGGAATTCTCAGCTTTTGCAGCAGGAATGCTTCAGCCAGGAAACAGGTCCTTCTCCCAGCTCTGCCAAATCTCGATTGTTCTCCCCCTCTCCTCAAGCTCCCCCAGCAAAACTCTAATCACTGCCTCTAGCATGATACTTGCTATGACGCTGCTCCAATCAGAATCAATCATGCCATCTCCTCCCTCACTACACAATGGCTCATTTCTACAGTAACCATTTGTAACCAACTGATTTCCTGTTCCTTCGAGCCCTTTGCTTCTGTAGTTATGTGGACAGAGCAGCAGAGAAAAAGAAAAAAAATGAATGTGCGTTTAAAAGTTCACTTTCAGAGTAGGCCTAATTCTGCATTGGAGACACATTTTTATTAGTGGGTTATGTTAAATGCAGTTTTATTAGTCAGGTTAGTTATTAATAAGGTTAGTTATTAATTTTCAAATGTGTCTCTTGCACCATAGGCATTTCAGGTGAAAAATAGTGTGCATTTTTGAATGTGCACGTGTGCTTTTAACTGTAAAAATAGATTTGCATCTTATATGTTAAAATCGTTTTTGACTGAATAGCCTGTCTTTACTTATATGTCCATGTTAATCTGGCAACACATATAGCAATGCACCACACCCATGTGGTGGTGCTGCATCAAAAAAAATTGCTACCTGTTCAGTAGTGCTGTACTCTGTGCTGTAACACGCCAAATATCCTTACACATCTCCATCCTAAATTTCAATCCATTTAGTCTGGAATTGACAAGTACCATCACCAAAAGTGAACTGGTATTCTTGGACGTTTTATTCAAAATTGAACAAAACAAATTAACAGCCACTATTTATAGAAAAGAAACCAGCTCCAGCTCTACTCTCCATGCGCATAGCCACCACCCTATAGCACTCAAGAAGTCCATACCGTATGGAGAATTCCTGAGAGCTAAACATGTCTGTAGTAAGGAGAATGATTTTCAAAGAGAGGCCAAAGATATTGGCAAATGATTTAGAAGCAGAGGGTACACCAGGGGCACAGTAACATAATACTTTGACAAAGCAGACAAGATATCCAACAGGTTTCAACCAACAAGCCCAACAAATAAGGGCTATAATGCATAAACATTGGAATATCTTGACCACAGACAGAGATTTGTGTAAAGTACTAGAGGCAAGACCTAGTGTCACTTTTCATAGAGCTCCAACATTAAAAAACATCCTAGCACCAAGTATGGTGATGACCAACAATGATTCATCAAGTTGGTTTGTAGGGAATGATATAAACATGGTTTTCAAAAAATGTTGCAAATGTAAAATGTGCAACTTTGTATCTAAAAAACATTTTCTAGTGTAGATGGGAAACAGTGGAAATACAAACAGAGAATCACATGCCTAACTAAATTTGTGGTTTATGTTATTACTTGCAGCTGTGGTTTGCACTGCATAGGATCAACAATAGTTCCACTGAAATTGCATATCCTGCAGCATTACAGAGACAAACAATGGAGATCAAACATAACCATTGGTGTTACATTTTGCTGAACAACATACAAAAATGTAAAAGAAATTAGTTTTCTGGGATTAGCCCACATGCCTCAACACAAAAGACTTTGTAACAGAGAACTTAAGCTACATCTACTAGAAGCAAAGCTTATTTGTAAATATAACACTTTTAAACCAAATGGTTTAAATATAGATTCAGAGCTGTATGTTTTCCTACATGAATAGGAAAAAGAACACTTATTCATGGTAGCTGTTATCTGAGGACTACATGTTCTAATGTCTTTTCCCACTAAATGTCATAATATTTTTTTAATGTGAGTGATTGCCACTCACTATTGGCTTTTATTATGGCCACTCTGCAGCTCGGTCCTTTATGGATACATATTGTATGAATTGTGAAGCATGTGTGTAATCTATTTGGACTTACACATGTTACACAATCATACCTCTATATCTGTGTGGCATTAATTTTTGACCACTGATTAAACTATCTCTCTGTGCACTGGTCGCTTTGTATCTTATCAGTACTAAACTCTAATAGTAGATCAATGAGGAACATGCTGCTGGATCCAAACAGACTTGCTCCGCGATGTGAAGAGGCTGATGGACTCTACATTATGATGCTCTATCACGTTATCAAGTGTGCTGATTATTTTTATATCAGCCTCTTTTTAGGATATACACTGTTCCTAGATCAGGAAGAATTTCTTTTATGGGTATTCTTATGTACTTGGGAGACTATATCAATTCAAATAAAACTGTCACATGCACTTGCACTTTATAAACAACATGAATTGAGAATATGGTATCTACTAGCATAGAATATATGACTGTGACGAAGATGTGTATACTTATTAGCATTTTGCACTACTTAAATCCAGTGAGACATGCACTAGCACTTTCTGTGATAATTAACTGCATTGAATACTGATACACTAGTAATCTGCACTCTTCAGTTTTAGCGAGACATGCACTAGCAGCTTTATGAATACCAATTGAACTTTTATGTGCCCAATAGGCTGGTATGTTGATGTTTTATCCTGCCTTTCATTCTGACAGCATACATCAATAAATAGAAACACAGCACCACACGTGAACATTCTCTCTACGTTGCGAGAGCGAGTATTGTTGGAATCAGGCAGCAGCAGCTGCATTTTTTTTAAAGCACTCAACCCATCATGCAGATTGCTTGCTACGTTGTGGGGAATTGTTCTAACACAATGTAGCAACAAATATTTTATATGCGCAATGGTGCATGAACTCGTGAATATTTCTGAATACTGTACTCTCAATGCAAGACAGGGTGGTTGGTCCTTATCCAAGCTGTTTGCTTCGTGCCTATGCCGAATATTAATTTGGCTAGAGGTCGTTCTAATTATCTCATATAAATATGCAAACCTTGCATATAGACACTTCAATATGGCGGATTGACTGCCATTGGAACCATAGAGTTCATTTTAATGAATAGTGAATGTTGCTCACATTACGTGGGATTCACAGCTGGGTGGGGCCAATCACTTCTCTTGCGAGGAAATAAACACACGAGAAAGCGATTGTTTGGAATCACAACAATCCTGAGAAATCTAGCGAATCGAGCGGAACGCGTGGCTTTTTTCCACCTATTTTGGGTGAGTGCTCAAAAACACCTGGTCTGCCCAGGACATGTAATATATGCTTTTTATGACTTTGCATTATTTTTGATACAATAAATGAATTTTAGAACACAGTTTTGGTCTTGAGTGCTTGGGCATTTTTTGGTTGGTGTTTTCTGTTGATTACATTATCTTACTTGCACCTTAACCTACCTTTCTGCATATTTTCAGCGTAGCCTGCTCTAGCCCAGTAGCACCAACTCAGACTCAGTAATGAGGCAGAGCGCAATTGACTGACTGAGAACCTGTTTTTGATATATATATATATATATTACATGGCCGCGGTAGTGGCCATGTAGTTATGGTTAAGTTGGTGTTTCCATAGGAAGAGCACTTTTTGGGTGGCTTATAACTTCGCTCTCCCTGGACGGATCCTCACCAAACTTTGCAAAAAAAGTATTTGGGTCACTCTGAATTTCTTTGCAAAGTTTGGTGAGGATTCGTCCAGGGGGGGCAAAGTTATAGGGGGGTCCCAAAACTTTTTTTTTCCCCATAGACTGAATGGTAAAAAAAATTTGCTCGTGCCTACAGCCCAAACCGCTGGATGGATTTCCACCAAATTTGGACCAGGAGCAGTGGCTTGGTCCCGAAAGCGTGCTTTTGCAAATTTGGTGAAAATCTGTCCAGTAGTTTTTTTTAAAATGACCAAAAAGTAGGTAAAAAAAAATTTGTGATATCTGTGTTCGGTTCGCGGACACACTTCCCTGTTCGCTCCGCGGACAGTGTCCTGATTGGCCAATCGTCTTGCGTGATGTTCGCGGACATGCAACATGTTCGCGGATTGGACAGCGTGGAGCGTGAAGCGCGTCAGATTTTTCAGTAGCGCCCGCCATCTTGGATTCGCGGACGTCCGCGGACAGCGCGGTGAAACTTTGTTCAAAATGTGTATTTTGTAGAGTGTGTTGGTGTGTAGGAGTGTTTGGGGAGGGTGGGAGTGTATGAGATAGGATGAAAGTTGTGTTTTTTATGTGTTAGACGTTCTTTTTGTGTTCGATTTGTTTGCGGGTGTTCTGAAATGTTCTAAATGAACTGACTAGGGGGTGTTCTAAGGACTCAATATGTGTCTGTTTTGTTTGCAAGCAAAGTGAAACTGTTCTAAGAACACTCGCGGTGTCTGGGGAGTGTTCGTAGGGGGTGCACTGAGGACGCTGTCCGTATTGTTCTCTGTCAAGTTGAATGTGTCCTAAGAACACTTGCGGTGTCCTGAAATGTTCGCAAATAAACAAAATGGGGGTGTTCTGAAGACGCTTCTAAGAACACTCGCGGTGTCTGGGGAGTGTTCGTAGGGGGTGTCCTGAGGACGCTGTCCGTATTGTTCTCTGTCAAGTTGAATGTGTCCTAAGAACACTCGCGGTGTCCTGAAATGTTTGCAAATTAACAAGATGGTGGTGTTCTGAAGACGTTTCCAAGAACACTCGCGGTGTCCGGGGAGTGTTCGTAGGGGGTGTCCTGAGGACGCTGTCCGTATTGTTCTCTGTCAAGTTGAATGTGTCCTAAGAACACTCGCGGTGTCCTGAAATGTTCGCAAATAAACAAAATGGGGGTGTTCTGAAGATGCTTCTAAGAACACTCGCGGTGTCCGGGGAGTGTTCGTAGGGGGTGTCCTGAGGATGCTGTCCGTATTGTTCTCTGTCAAGTTGAATGTGTCCTAAGAACACTCGCGGTGTCTTGAAATGTTCGCAAATAAACAAAATGGGGGTGTTCTGAAGATGCTTCTAAGAACACTCGCGGTGTCCGGGGAGTGTTCGTAGGGGGTGTCCTGAGGACGCTGTCCGTATTGTTCTCTGTCAAGTTGAATGTGTCCTAAGAACACTCGGGTGTCCTGAAATGTTCGCAAATAAAAAAGATGGTGGTGTTCTGAAGACGCTTCTAAGAACACTTGCGGTGTCCAAGGAGTGTTCATAGGGGGTGTCCTGAGGACGCTGTCCGTATTGTTCTCTGTCAAGTTGAATGTGTCCTAAGAACACTCGCGGTGTCCTGAAATGTTCGCAAATAAACAAGATGGTGGTGTTCTGAAGAAGCTTCTAAGAACACTCCCGGTGTCCTGGAATGTTCGTAGGGGGTGTCCTGAGGACGCTGTCCGTATTGTTCTCTGTCAAGTTGAATGTGTCCTAAGAACACTCGCGGTGTCCTGAAATGTTCGCAAATAAACAAGATGGTGGTGTTCTGAAGACGCTTCTAAGAACACTCGCGGTGTCCGGGGAGTGTTCGTAGGGGGTGTCCTGAGGACGCTGTCCCTATTGTTCTCTGTCAAGTTGAATGTGTTCTAAGAACACCCGCGGTGTCCTGAAATGTTCGCAAATAAACAAAATGGGGGTGTTCTGAAGACATTTTTGAGAACACTCCCAGTGTCCTGGAATGTTCGTAGGGGGTGTCCTTAGGACGTTGTCCGTATTGTTCGTTGTTAAGTTGAAAGTGTTCTAAGAACTATCGCGTTGTTCTGAAATGTTCGTAGGGGGTGTCCTGAAAACAGTGTCCGTATTGTTCGCTGGCAAGTTCAAAGTGTTCTAAGAACACTCACATTGTTCGCGGACATTAAACATTTCCCATAGATCATGGTTGAAATGTTTGACTCTATGGATGTGATATGCTGTGGTGGTTGTTGCCAGGGCATAGAGTCTTGGGTGCATGGCCATTTGGCACCCAAGACTCTATGCCCTGGCAACAACCACCACAGCATATCACATTCATATTTGCTTATAACTTTGGGTGAAAAACAAATGTATAAGGAACAAAGGTATTAGATACTATGGATGTGATATGCTGCTATGGTTGTCCTTATTATTGTATACTTACTGTTTGGTCTAGAAATGGGAGTCCATGTTTTTCTTCTTCATTTCTGTGATAAAAGAAAATAGCATGTTAGTATTAGTATTTTGTAATGACTTGTTACATTGTATAAGCAATATACTTTTTTCGACCCTCATATTTAGTAGAGTACAAATCAGAGTACTGTGCAATTTGCTCAGTTTCTGTATTTGTTGCTAAAATCATTGGGTCTGTGGGAGAAAAGAAATCCATGTTGGATTAAAAAAAAAAACTTTTTCTGTTATGCTACAGTTTATTTGTTTGTTTGTTTTCAGTGTTCACTTGTTGTTTCTGGCTAATGCTTTATACTTTGCTTTGTTGTATTGTTTTTGGAGCAGTAACAGATTCTTCATTTGTTTTGATATTATAAAATTTTGGAGCAGTTAGATACCAAATGGCGTATTCTAACTGTCTATTTTTTAATATATTTTAGTGGTTTTGATTTATCTATTTGGATATTGTTAAATTTTGGGACAGTTAGATACCAATTGGCGTATTCTAACTGTGTATTTTTTGGCCTAATTTAGTGGTATTCATTTATCTGATTAGTTGTTGTAGAATCTTTGAGCAGTTAGATAGCTTTTGGAGTATTCTAACAGTTTATATTTTTTTAACACAAATTTACTTAAAGGTTTAAATACAGTTTATATATCAAATTTTGGTTTTAAGAACATCAAATAAGCGTTTGTAAGATTTGCTGGTAATCTCTGCTTTAGAGTAATGGTACTATCATTACATTCAAACCATCCATATTTCTTTTTTATATTTGCAGTGTAGTGCCCTGAATTGGTTGTGGCTCCTGCATGGTAGATTATACCTATTGTTGTAAAGGTTTTCTTACCAAGTGATATTTGACCATGTGTGAATCCAGTCAGCTTGCAGTTATTTTTGGTACCATTTGCATTGTAACGTAGAAGCATTAGTATTACGTATTTACTATGTGTTTGTATTACTAACGTGGAGCGATTATCTGAATTGCAGGTAGAGCATAATCTACCATGGTTTGCATTTTGTACAAGTTGCTGAAATGGAATGGATTCACAATTTGGTATTGATATATATATATGAAGCGTTCATTGGGTATTTCTTCTTGTGTCACATTGTTGCAGAGAGTGCATGTATGTTTCCACATGTATGAAATCTGAAAGATTTCATTTACAGGTATGTTTTTGTTTTCCAGTACTTGTAGTAAGTACATTAGAAATTCTTGTGGATCTTCCTGTGAGTTTATACTGAATTTCACCATTCCAGCACAGTAGTCCAATTGTCGTCTTATTCCAAAAACACTATATGTGTTGTCAGGATTGTTTGCTGCATTTCTGTGAAGTACTAACATTTGCAAACACAATGGGTCTGTACTGTGTAAGTAAATGTTGTCAACAATTGGTGGTAATTGAAATAGAATATTCATTGCTACATTTGCATAGCAACTTACACCAACTATATTTGAGAATATAAATGGTCCAGGTAGTTCTGTATCTAACTGCTTTTTTTTGGAGTTTGTCTTCCTTCTTTAAAGAAGTACCTGGTTTACTTTCTCTAATTGATTCTTTTTTGTTTGTGGTACTTGATGAAGTATTAGCTTCTTTTACTCTCTTTGGAGGATTTGCAGTGACGTCCTGTTGCATTTCTGTTTGATTTAGTTTTCTTTTACAACGTTTTAGTTTTTGTGGAACAGAATATGTGTTTAGATGGGGAGTGTATAGTGAGCAATGTCTATTATATTCTAAAATGCAAGGAATATCAGCGTTTACTTTACTTGCATCAAAGTTGATTAGAAATAGACCGTCAAGTGTACGTAAGCGTGATAGTGCTACGTAGCTCATGCCTTCTTTAAAGACTGCGTTACCAATATCTATCATTGCTTTGTCTAGGGTAAGACCTTGTGATTTATGAATCGTGACCGCGTATGCAAGAGTTAGAGAAAATTGTTCTCTGCCTACATACATATCTTTGAAGAGAAGGAATCTAGCTGTTGAGCGTCCTATCCGTTTTACTTCTGAAAGTTTGTCAAAGAGTATATTGACAAACTGAATTTTGTTGTCACGTGGGTATGTTTGAAAGCCAACAACTGTACCCAGTGCTCCATTAACTAGTCCTTGGTCCACGTCAAGGTTACGTTTAAGCATTACTCTGCAATTTAAGGATAATTTTAACATCTTTTCTAAGCCTGCTGTGTTTGAGATTGATTTTTCTAAATAATTTAGTCTTGTTGTGACTTGGTCACACATGGGTAGTGTCATACCATGTACATCTAGTTTTCTGTGGCGCTAATTTCCATTATTGGTTGCATTTCTTTACTTAACATTATTTCATTGAATTTGAGACAGCTTGCAAGAGTTGGCATTAAGGCCATACAATTGACATTTTTGTGGGCTAATTGTTCCATAACATCTGTAGCACATGCATTATCGCCATAAAGTGCATTAATGTGCCGGATTTTCAATGTTGCTTCTGCTTCTTTAGAAAGTTATCCAACTCTCAAACTTTTAAAAATGTCGGCATAAGTTAGATCTGCAGATTGGCTCATGTTTTCTGTTAATTCTCTGTATTGGAAATGTTGCCAAAGGTTGACATTTCCAATGCTGCCAACAGTTTTATGGCAGAGTTTGTGCCCTAATGTTTTAAAAATAGGTTCACCTTTTACTGGTGTTAATTGAAGCAGATCTCCACAAACAATAATGTGTTTTCCTGCAAAGAGCTCTTCATAGTCTGTTTTGAGTACTTCTTGTAATCTGAGGTGAATCAAAGCTAACATCAGGTTGGAGACCATGCTCACTTCATCTATTAGTAGCATTTTCATTTGTTTCAATACTCTGCGTAATTCCATTGCAGCTTCTGCAGAAAGTTTGTAATAGTCTAATTTGTTCTGGTGTTCTACTGGTAATAGTAGTAATCGGTGTAATGTAATACCACCTATGTTGCAGGCAGCTAAACCTGTGGGGGCAGTGACAACAGTTGACAGTTTGTCAATTGTTGAAGGAACTTACTAATGATTTTGATTAGGAATGTTTTGCCAGAACCAGCTTCACCACTGACGTACAGTAGTATAGGTTTATAATTATGGCAGGAACATTCTTTATTTTCATGTTTTACACCATGTGCAATTTGTTTTGTTACTTCTTGAAAAATGCTTCTTTGCTCATTGTTTAGTTTTGATTGTAGTATAGTTAAGTCTTCCTTATCTTCATACTGACACATGGTGTTTTCTACTTCTATCATAGCTAATTCTGCCTCATTTGTTATTAGTGGTTCTCCCAGTGGTTCTTGGTTTCTTGTTACAGAAGGTTGACTACTGTCAGGAGTATCCTTATCTAGTTGGGCTTGGAGTTCTTCTTCATGTTGCTGTTCATTGTTCAACATTGTTTTGTACTGTGTAAAGTTTACATCAGTTATAGTGATTTCATTTGCTTTGAAAGCATCCTCATATGAGGCATAGTTATCTAGTAATTGTTCTTCTTTTCTCCATGGTTTGAAGAGTTGTAGCAGGGACATGTAAATACTTCTTTATGTTGAGGAGTCCTCAATGACAATTTGATATGATTAATTAAATTTGGTTTAGTGAGTTTAACTAAGCTGCCTTCACAGTCTGTCACTCTATATTTACCTTTTTTTTCATCAGGTTTCATATTATTTTTGTATGTGTAGTTTTGGGCTATTTGGTATAGACACATGTTTTCCAAAGTATTACTTCTGTTTGGGTAGTATGTGTCCAATAAATTGTTTTTTAAAATGTCTTGGCTGTTGGGATCATGTTTGGCTATTGTTTCTATATCTTCATATGATTTTAGAACTCTTTTTCTAGATTTAGCTGGTCCAAGAATTAGCCATACTATATTTTCAGATTTACCATACAATGAAGTACCAGTTAAACGATCAGCTGCTTCATAAGATCCGCATTCTCTATGGGTGAGCATGTTTATGCCTAAGCTGTATAATTTCTGAGATACTGTTTTATCTGATGACAGGTCATTCCAGAGGTCTTGGAGCTCTGTCTTTTCTGCTTTAGTTAAGTATGCTGTGACATATCGTGCAACTGCAGTAGAATTGTCTGCAATGTACTGCACATCTATGTTTGCATTCCATAAGTGGGCAATGATTGCATTATAATCATTGATATATTTTTCTTCTTCTTTTCTTTTTATGTAATATGTATTTTTAGGTGACTTACCTTTAACACTATGTCTAACTGAAGACATGAGGTTGTTTACTTGACCTGTATTTGTAACTGGTCTAGGGAAACCAAATCGGCATTTGGTGTAGTATTTGCCTTTGTTTTTGTATTTGCGACGACAATATTTTCCACATTTGTGTCTTTGAAATTGTAAAATTTGTGCACGAAGATCACTATTTGTGGCTTCTGATGGAATTTCACAAGTGACATATTTTTCAATAAACTGTAAAACAGTGGCATCACTGTCTTGACCAAATTTAGGAGCATCTTTAATCCATAAAAGCATGTGGATATGTGGTGCTCCTCTGGCTTGGTATTCTTTTCTCCAAAAGAAGTGTTGCACTTCTCCAAGGGGAGGAACAGTTTCATTACAAATAAAATGTAGCATAGCAATGAAGCGATGGTGAAAATATCTTTAAACATTAACAGGATCCAAAGAACAAAGTTCTCCAGTATCTATGTTTGTTTTGTTTTTATTTGATATGCGTAGGAAATCATGTAAATCTTCCCATGCATATTCTGCACAACTTAATGTAACAAACCAAGTGGGTGGACCAAGGTTTCTGATCATACAACGTACATCTCCATGACGTCAAAACCAGTACTCTTTAGTACCACGCATATTTGCTAATAGATTTGTAATATTTGATTGTAAAACCTCACCCTTTTGTTGCACTTTCTCTAATAATTGTGTAGCTGTCAGATTTTGAAAGTGTGATCCTGATTTTAATATGTGTGCAACTCCGTAACTTAAAGTTGCTAGTTCACTTTCAAAGAGTAGGTGGAATATGTATTCCACATTTTGTCTAAATCTGGGATCTTCACAATACATCCGTAATGAGGGGTATTCTGAAGCTGATATTTGAATAGGTCTATCATCCTACCTTCCTCCTTTGCCAGTAGGAAAGAGTAGAGGAAAAGCACGTGCTTCTATACTTTTTTCCCATATACTGATTGGCGATCCTTTTGTTTGACGCATTTGGTATGTTTCCAGTACATCTTGTACGGTGTCATTACAGTGCAAAGGATGAATTGTATAATGGTCTAAAGTATTTGATATTGTAGCAGGATCTAGTAGCTCAAATTGACCAGCTTCTTGTGTTTCTTGAGTTATTTCAGTTGTATCTTTCAAGTTTTCTTCAATATTAATTTCTTTGTAATATTCATTATTCTCTTTAAGATATTGGAAGGCTTGTCTAACTTTATATAAATCTACCAGCTGTTGCCATATTTTTTTGTCTTTTGTAGGTACTCCATTTACTAATATTATTAAAGATTGCTGCATTGGACGTTGCACTCCTAGAGTATGGACATTTTCTTTTAGATTTAATGGTAAATAAACTACTTTTCCACGAATGCCTTTTACCAATTCAGAGGGAGGTAATTTTGCTGTTTTTGGTTGAAGGCGTATTATTGCTTGAAATGGGTGTACTGATTGAATTATGATGCTGGGTATAGTTCCAAATTATTTGTGATAGAACGTGAAGGAGTTTGATTGTTGTCAAGTTTTGTAGTGCAATAACTGCAAAGTATTAAGGGCTCAGTTGTTTCATATTTGTTTTCTGCTACGAGGTAGAGAGCTAATTCAAACCATTTAGAATCTTCATTGTCTTCTTTTTTGTATGATAGATCCACAGTTTTTGTGTTACTTTTATAAAAAATTCTACGGCAACATACACATACATGGTTTGGTACTTCAGCTGATGTACTTTTAAATTTTAGTATTTCTTTTTTGTATGTGTTTAGCAAAAGGTTGCCATGTGTAGAATTGTTGCTTAATTGGTTTCAAGCTATTTCATTCTGTAAATAGCTTTCACTTCCAAAATATTTTTTCTGGATATAGTGAATTTCTTCAAATAGGTCTTTTGCTGTACCATGTAGAACGATGTTATTTAACTTTGCTAGTGCTAAAGCAGGACCTTTAGCATAGTACAGCTTATAGACTAGATTTCTTATAGTTGAATGATGTGTTGATATCCTTTTGATATCATGGAAAGTGGTTTTACAAGTAGGTCCTGTAATGCAGGCCAATGAATGTCCTTGTAGTCCTGTGTACTTGCGCACTGGACAGGTATCTATATTTTGCAGTAATTCAATTTTGATTTTGTCTTTGCTTTTTACATATTTATTGAGGAATTGGCGTAAAGATTTGAAACATTGTTTGGGAATGTTACACATTGACGTGCATGGCCATTTGTACACTATACGTTCTGATTCAGTTGAATGGAGGGGTAATTCTACGTTTTCAGTGCATATTTTTGTAAGAAGTACTTCTTGTTCCATTATGGTATTATTCACTTTTTCATAACCTCGACCACTGCTATGTATGGCAATTGTATTTGTTTGCTTTTGTTTGTACGCTTCTTCATTAAAATATGGTTCTGTGCTTGTAGTGTGATTCCATTCACCTCCGCTGATACTTAAGAAGTTCTTTCTGTTGATATTTCGCTTATTGAGAAGTCTTTTTTGTAATTTAGTTATTAGTTTTGTTAGTGGTTTCATTTTGTTTAACAGTAAAATAAATACATTTCTTTTGAGAAGAATTGCACTGTCCATCAATGCTTCTAAGATTAATTTCCTACGATAGGTTTTAAGCTTTGAACCTGATTTCTCTCCTGTTTTTATAAGATTTTGAAGGACTTTGTGACAGTATATTTTGGCTAAAATACTTTTCTTGGTATGCTTAATTTGCACTATATTAAAATTTGAAGAAGTAGTTTTATCTGTACTGATAGCTGATTTTCTGTTAATTGTTTTTTGGTTTGTTTTACATTTTGATAGAGGAAGCGAAGTTGTTGTACTTGAAACTTCTTGTGTTTCACTAAATGATTGTATTAGCTGTTTTGTTTCAACTTTTTTTACAAATTCTGCGAGATGGATGCTTATGTTGGACACCTTTATTTTCATTTGCTCTACTTTTGCCTTGCTTTCTACGGACTTGACTTTTGGTAGGCATTCTTTAGGGTCTGTTGAAAAAAATAAAGAAGATATGGGTTGGGGTGTTCTGGAATGTATGTGTGCTGTGTGCATGAGTGTTTGAGTAAGATAATAAAGATGTATGTAATGGTGTGTGATTGTGCATTGGGAACTAAAACTAGAGGGATAGGTATTCTTGAATGTATGTGTTACTAAACTGGGGTTCAGATGACAAAACAAAAGTAAGCTAGTGGTGTGGAAAAGTACAAATAGTACATCTAATGTATACAATTAAAACAGTTGTTTGTTCTATAATATGAAAATTGTAGTGGTTCAGTTGGGTAATTTGTGTGTCCAAAATAGAAATTTGTGGGCCATTCTGGCTGTAAATCGCTGTTTAAGACATGGAAATTTTTGGACAAAATGGTACAAAATCTCTATTTTTAGAAACTGAAATAGCTTGTATTAATGTTATAGTATATTTGATTAATAATACAAATATTATGGTGATATTTTACTTACTTTTTTTTTTTAATTAACAGGTAACTTCTTAGTTTTTCTTTCTTCTTCGAATTCGGCTGCTTCTTTTCAGGAAACTGGTCTTCACTGCAATTGTAAAAGCTTCAAATTAGTAACTTTGTTTGTATATAGCACTGTTTTTAATTTAGATATTGATTTTTTTAATTGAAATCCTCAGTGCCTTCTGTAAAACCATTAAACTAATTTATTTACATAAGATACATTGCATCAGTTCAGTACATATGATATGTTCTTAATGAACAAATTGTATTGAATGACTAACTAGCAAAAAAAATATCTTTACTATGTCTTGTGAAATTTATAATATATTAGTGAATACCACTATTTCTGTAAGTACACTGTTCTAGGTAATAGTGCCTCAATGTCATGTCTAATTTAAAGTAATTAAGTAAATAAATAAATAAAAACAAAAAATATGAAATTGTATAAGCATTTTTATAAAGGTTTAAACATAGATTGTGTTTGCATGCAATTTTGTTTGAATATATGTAGTCTATATATTTCATTTACAAAATGTTAGTTTAACATGATTTGAGTGTGTTTGTATAAAGAAAGTAAAAAGTATAAAGGTTTATAAGTGATAGCTGATTTTAGGAAATTGAAAAAAGTACAGTAAATTCAATTTACAGATTTTACAAGGTAAAAGTCTGTTTGAAAATGTGTTCATCTACTATACAGAAAATATGCATACCTGAAGTTTGTGTTCATGCATATGGATATGCATGGAGCTGCAAGTAGAAATCTTGAAGACAGTATTTCTGGTAGATGCTGCTTGCCAATGATATGACACTTGTACTCAGAGTGATACAGAGTACATTTGCAGTGCTGATCTATGATGATGCAGTTAGATGTAGAGGTCTTGAATGTGATTGGTGCATGGTCATGTGATTTTTGAGATACATCCAATGAGGGAATGGCAGAGAGAGTGTAGTGGAAATGGTAGAAGGGCTGTTCATGTTACGATATGTCCGCGGACATGGCGGTAGTTCGCGGACATCGGGAGTTACATCCGGGGATTTTTGGGTTCAGAAGTCATGCAAATGAGAATAAGCACTGAAAGGGATTGGTCAGGAAAGTTTGGTGGGTGTGTTGTGCCAGGAGAGATTTTCTCAGATATTCTTTTTGCTGAGAGAACAAAAGATAGCTATGGCTGTGTGTTTCGGAAAACAGATTGTTTGGAATTTAGGAGATTCGTGGATACATTGGTTGAAGGTGCATGCAGAAAGCTGTGGATTAGCTGTAGATCTTGGATTCCACATGTGGAAGTGGCATGGAGTACGTGGAATGAAGTGGTTGTACTTGCTACCTCTCTGTGCTACTTTGGAGACAGAGCAACATCCAGACATAATTGTAATTCACTGTGGAGGTAACCGTTTAGGACATGTGACTGGAATTGTTTTGCAATTTGCTATGAAAGAAGGACTTAGGAAGGTTATAGACATGTTTCCTAATTCTCAGGTGATATTTTCACGGATTGCGCAGAGACAAATGTGGCTTTGTTCTTCTTCATTTGGTCCACAAATGGAAAAAGCAAGGCGCAATGTTAATAAGGCTGTTTGTGCCTTTCTAAGAGATTTTGGCATGTCTTCTTTTCACAATGAAAATATTATGTTTTGTAGTACATACATTTTTCGCAGAGATGGAGTCCATCTTACTTATGCTGGCAATCAGATTTTTCTGAGAAATGTACAAAATGCATTGCAACCTTTTTTGGAATTACAACAACGATTTTGAAGTAGATGTTAAGCATTTACAATTTTTGACTTACCAACACCACCCAAAGGCTCTTTTCAGAGCCACCACTTCTTTCCAGAGAAAATTACAATGTTTGTGATGGAGTAGCAACCCAATTTTTTTAATGTTCGCGAACTGTCCGCAGACTTCTAAAAAATACAAAGAGCCCTGCTTCATTTATTTTCACTTCTATTATTTAACTGGGAAAGGCGGCTCTGAAAAGAGCCTTATTTTTTTTTGATTTTTGTAATTTTGTATTTTTTTTGGTTTTTCAGACACGACACACTAGGAGAGGAGGGTAAAGGAGGGTAAAGGGGGGAACACCAACCACAGGGATAAGAAAGGGCGAGCTGAGAGAGGAAGATGTAGAGTGGGTTTTATTTGGGTAGTGAGCAGGTCTTCTCGTGCTCTGAGATGATAGTCTCAAAAGCACTCCGAAGTTGCTCCCCCATGCAGAGTACTGTGTCACAGTACATACATACAACTGTGACTCTCAAAAGGTAAGGGTCATCAGCATTCTGTATGGCCTGTGAGGCAGCTTGAGAAAGATGCTGTCCCACAGAGGTGGTCCTTGTGGTGACAGGATCAGAAACAGAGGATGAAGTAGAGGAAATCAACCTGCTACGTTCTTTGCAAGGTACAACCCTGCGAATAGCCCCAGAGTGAAATGACCTCAGGTGTCGCTTCAAAGTAGTGGTCCCAAAGCTGTACTTACCGTGCTTCCCGCGACTGAGTATCATTTTGCACTCATTGCAGGTAACACGGTTCGCACGAGCCTTAGGACCATTCCCATGAATGGTAAATAACCGCCACACCCAAGACTAACGCCTAGTGCGGGTAGTAGGGATTTCCTCTACCTCATTCTCATCATCCTCTTCTTCCTCCTCCGCATCCTCACTCCTGTTCCCCTCTTCAGGCCCTTGGGGAGGTGGTGGTGGTGGAGGGGCTGAAGCAGGTGCAGCACCAAGTGGCAGTTCAGCAGCCAAGGATGCCATCTCGATGATGGTGTAGTCTGCAGGTGGCAGCAAAAATCACTGTGTTCTGAAGAATAGCCAGAAACACAATGGGAATAAGCTCTTGGGCGTGGTCTTTTATAGGGGTGCTTGTGCGCGGTCCGCGGACATGCACACTGTCCGTGGACAGATCGAACACAAAAAAAAGATCGGAAAGTTTCAAAAGGTATATAGAAACTCAAGATTGCTATGTGGGACTTGTGCCATGGTGAGATTGTATTGAAAAATATTATGGATTAACTGAAAATGTACTTTTAAATTGTTCGGGGACACGAACAGTGTCCGCATTTCAGGACACACGATGAGCGTGGGCGCGGTCATATGATCCGTTAGTGAACTAGTCCGCGAAGGAAGCGCGTGTCCGCAGGACACCAAGTGCACGGAGATTGGTTAGCGCATGCGCATTGATGTCCTAAGGACACTGTTCGGGTTCTGAAGTAATTAAAAGTGCGTCACACATGAAACGAACATTTCAGGACACCGTGTGTGTTCTTAGAACAGTTTAAACTTGGTAGCGAACAGTAAGGACAGATATAGTGTTCTTTAGGACACGTGTAATTTAGTTTATGTACAAACATTTCAGGACACCAATTGTGTTCTTAGAACAGTTTCAATTGGGTAGCGAACACTACGAACAGGTTTAGTGTTCTTCAGGACACCTCCATTTTCGTTTACGTACGAACATTTCAGGACACCAATAGCGTTCTTAGAACAGTTTGAACTTGCTAGCGAACAGTACCGGACAGGTATAGTGTTCTTTAGGACACTTTAATTTTTGTTTGTTTACGAACAATTCAGGACACTGCGTGTGTTCTTAGTACAGTTTCATGTTGCTAGCGAACACTACGAACAGTTGTACTGTTGTTCAGGACACATCATTTTCGTTTATTTACGAACATTTCAGGACACCAGTTGTGTTCTTGGGACAGTTTTAAGTTGATAGCGAACATTACGGACAGATATAGTGTTCTTTAGAACACTTTCATTTTTGTTTCTTTACGAACATTTCAGGACACCACGTGTGTTCTTAGAACAGTTTCAACTTGCTAGCGAACAGTACGAACAGGTGTGGTGTTCTTCGGGACACCTCCATTTTCATTTATGTACGAACATTTCAGAACACTCGCACTGTACGCGGACACTTTTATTGTTTTTTTTAAAAAAAAACGGAAACTATTCACAATACAATATAAAAATTAAACTTTATTTAACATATATTAATAATTTATGACAGAGAAGGTGAGGCAGAAACAGAAACAAAAACAGGAGAATTTGGGGTTTCAACATGATTGGCATTAGGTGAAGAAGGGATGGAAATCTCATCAAAACGTTTTGGATTATGGAGAGGGTCTAGGGATAATTGACTGGGATATGGTGAGGAGGGACAAGTACATGTGGGCAATTGTACGAGGTTTTTGGTTTGAAATGATTTTCTACAAAAGTTTTTAAATTATTAAAATTAGCCAACAATACATCAATTTTTTCTTCTATATTGTGAAGACTGTTATCCATAACAGGGTTTTCTGAAGTTTTTTCTATTCTGGTATGGTCTGTACAAAAAAATAATATATATGTTAAATGTATATAAAAAAATAATAAATAAATGGTTTATATTATAAAGTGTTTACCATTAGTTTCACTATCTTGTGACATTTCTTCATGTGGGAAATTGTCCTCTAGCCATTCCAGAGTACTAGACATTTCTGTGAGAAAAAAAAAAAAAAAATATATTTTTTAATCTAATACAGAAAGTTTATAAATATATGAGTAAAATGAAGTACACTTACTATTTCTGGTAAGATAAGTCCTATGTATTCAGTGGGTCTGGTCTTGTTCTCAGTTCTGTTGTGTCTGTGAGGTAATTATGTTGGAAGCCAATTTATCTTCGTGTGGTATATTCCATTTCAGAACATATTGTATTTAAATGAATGGTTAGTGTGTTACATATATGGGTTACATTTCTTATGTATTACTATATATAATGTGTTTGTGTGCTGCTTTTTGAATTTGTTAAATGTCCCTATATTATGATATAACAATCAAACATACTCCACCACCCCCCCCCCCACAGTTTTTAGGTAGCGGTACTGTTCTCCGAACATGTCCGCGAACATTAAATAAGTTTGTGGACATCAAGTTCATAAGAAGAGATCTAGTCAGTTCCATATGACATGTATATAAAGTCAAAGTCATTATTGTTAAGTTGTGCTACTAAAAAACTATGAAATTCAGTGAAAAAACTTTGTTAAAGGGACGTTATGGTTAAGTTGCGCTACTAAAAACCTATGAAATTCAGTGAAAAAACTTTGTTAAAGGGACGTTATGCTTCCAAGTAAAACCGAAAAACCCTTGAAATTCGCCAGTTATGGTAAGCTAAGCAACCATAACTTGCGCCACCACCGTGCACTGCTAAGACTAACACCCAGGACATCAAAGATGACATCACACATGTCATTGATGACATCACTGATGACATCACATGTCACGCTCACTATTTTTTCTTTTGCTGACATATCTAGGCCACATGGTTTTCTTCAGTAACAGTCAGAAACTAAGAATTTTATTTTATTTGTAGAAATATCCTTCTAGTAGGTTCTTACAGTAATTCCCTTAGAGTACAGTCACATCATATGAAACAGATACATATGGGAAAACACAAGCTTGAAAGACAGCAATCCTTTTTGTGCATAGACTGAATGGGAAAAAACTTTGCGCACGGCTACAACCCGAACCGCTGGAATGATTTACACCAAATTTGCGGCAGGAGCGGCGGCCTGGTCCCGAAAGTGTGCTTTTGCAAATTTGGTGTAAATCCGTCCAAAAATGACCAAAATGTAAGGCAAAAAAATTAGTGATATCTGTGTTCGCTTCGTGGACGGACTTCCCTGTTCGCTCCGCGGACAGTACCCCGATTGGCCCAGCAGCTTGCGTCATGTCTGCGGACATGCGACGTGTTCACTGATTGGGCGGCGTGGTGCGTGATGCGCGTCAGATTTTCTGTCTCACCCGCCATCTTACATTTGCGGACGTCCGCGGACAGCGCGGTGAAAGTTTGTTCAAAATATGTATTTAGTAGAGTGTGTTGGTGTGTAGAAGTCTTTGGGGAGGATGGGGGAGTATGAGATAGGTTCAAAGTTGTATTTTATGTATGTGCTAGACGCTTTTGTTGTGTTCGATTTGTCTGTGGACAACACGGCTGTTCTGAAATGTTCGTAAATAAACAGAATGGATTCGGTGTCAACTTGAAAGTGTTCTAAGAACACTCGTGGGGTCTTGAAATGTTTGCAGGGGGTGTCCTGGAGACGTTGTCTGTATTGTTCGTTGGCAAGGTGAAAATGTTTTAAGAACAATCGCGGTGTCCAGAAATGTTTGTACATAAAGAAAATGGGGGTGTCCTGAGGACGCTGTTTGTATTGTCCTCTGGCAAGTTGAATGTGTCCTAGGACCTTCCCCCTGTCCGCGGACATAACAATGGTTGCAATGTTTGCATCTATGGGTGTGATATGCTGCGGTGGTTGTGGCCAGGGTATAGAATGTTGGGTGTAAGGCAAAAACCCTTTTTCTGTTATGCTACAGTTTATTTATTTGTTTGTTTTCCGCATTTACTTGTTCTTTCTGCCTAATGCTTTACGCATTGGATTGTTCCAATTTTTGTGAGCAGTAAGATATTAGGTATTTGTTTGGATATTGTACAATTTTGGCCCAGTTAGATACCAGTAGGCATATTCTAACTGTTTATGTTTTGATATAATTTCGTGGTATTGATTTATCTGTTTGCATATTTGTAAATTTTGGGACAGTTAGATACCAATTGGCGTAATCTAACTGTCTATTTTTTGCTCTATTTGAGTGGTATTAATGTATCTGATTAGTTGTTGTAGAATCTTTGGGCAGTTAGATAGGTTTTGAAATATTGTGACAGTTTATATTTTTTTACTACAAGTGTACTTAAGGTTTAAGTACAGTTCAGTTATCAAATTTTGGTTTTAAGAACATTAAATACGCGTTTGTAAGATTAGCTGGTAATCTCTGCTTTAGAGTAACGGTACTATCATTACATTCAAACCATCCACATTTTTTTTTATATATGCAGTGTAGTGCCCTGAGTTGGTTGTGGCTCCTTCGTGGTAGATTATACCTATTGTTGGGAAGGTTTTCCTACCAAGTGAAATTTGACCATGTGTAAATCCAGTCAGCTTGCAGTTGTTTTTCGTACCATCTGCATTGTAACGTAGAAGCATTAGTATTACGTATTTACTATGTGTTTGTATTAGTAACGTGGAGCGATTATCCGAATTGCAGGTAGAACATAATCTACCGTGGTTTGCATTTTGTACAAGTTGCTGAAATGGAACGGATTCACAATTAGGTATTGATATATAGACAAAGCGCTCATTGGGGATTTGTTCTTGTGTCACATTGTTGCAGAGAGTGCATGTATGTTTCCACATGTATGACATCTGGAAGATTTCATTTATAGGTATGTTTTTGTTTTCCAGTACTAATAGTAAGTACATTAGAAATTCTTGTGGATCTTCCTGTGAGTTTATAGTGAATTTCACCATTCCAGCACAGTAGTCCAATTGTCGTCTTATTCCAAAAACACTATACGTGTTGTCACGATTGTTTGCTGCATTTCTGTGAAGTACTAACATTTGCAAACACAATGGGTCTGTACTGTGTAAGTAAATGTTGTCAACAATTGGTGGTAATTGAAATAGAATATTCATTGCTACATTTGAGTAGCAATTTACACCAACTATATTTGAGAATTTAAATGGTCCAGGTAGTTCTGTATCTAACTGCTTTTTTTGGAGTTTGTCTTCCTTCTTTAAAGGAGTACCTGGTTTACTTTCCCTAATTGATTCTTTTTTGCTTGTGGTACTTGATGAAGTTTTAGTTTCTTTTAGTCTCTTTGGAGGATTTGCAGTGACATCCTGTTGCATTTATGTTTGATTTAGTTTTCTTTTAGAAAATTTTCCTTTTTGTGGAACAGGATATGTTTGTAGATGGGGGTGTACAGTGAACAAAGTCTATTGTATTCTAAAATGCAAGGAATATCAGCGTTTACTTTACTTGCATCAAAGTTTATTAGAAATAGACCGTCAATTGTACATAGGCGTGACAGTGCTACGTAGCTCATGCCTTCTTTAAAGACTGTGTTACCAATGTCTATCATTGCTTTGTCTAGAGTAAGACCTTTTGATTTATGAATGGTGACCGCGTATGCAAGAATTAGAGAAAATTGTTGTCTGCGTACCTACATGTCTTTGAAGAGAAGGAATCGAGCTGTTGAGCGTCCTATTCATTTTACTTCTGAAAGTTTGTCAAAGAGAATATTGACAAACTGAATTTTGTTGTCACATGGGTATGTTTGAAAGCCAACAACTGTACCCAGTGCTCCATTAACTAGTCCTTGGTCCACGTCAAGGTTACGTTTAAGCATTACTCTGCAATTTAAGGATAATTTTAATATCTTTTCCAAGCCTGCTGTGTTTGAGATTGATTTTTCTAAACTATTTAGTCTTGCTGTGGCTTGGTCACACATGGGTAGTGTCATTCCATGTACATCTAGTTTGTTTGTGGCGCTAATTTCCATAATTGGTTGCATTTCTTTGCTTAACATTATTTCATTGAATTTGAAACAGCTTGCAAGAGTTGGCATTAAGGCCATACAATTGACATTTTTGTGGGCTAATTGTTCCACAACATCTGTAGCACATGCATTATCACCATAAAGTGCATGAATGTGCCGGGTTTTCAATATTGCTTCTGCTTCTCTAGAAAGTATACCAACTCTGATACTTTTTAAGATGTTTGCATAAGTGAGATCTGCAGATTGGCATATGTTTTCTGTTAATTCTCTGTATTGGAAATGTTGCCAAAGGTTAACATTTCCAATGCTGCCAACAGTTTTACTGCAGAGTTTGTGTCCTAATGTTTTACAAATAGGCTCACCTTTTACAGGTGTCAATTGAAGAAGATCTCCGAAAACAATTATGAGGCCGATTCATGGAATAATTAGCGCGGCGCAAGTGGGCAAAAACGTGTGAATCGCAGTGGAATAGCGAAAATCGCAGTGCAATTGCGAAAATCGCACGAAAAGCAGCGCACGTCGATTCATGGAAGGCCGTGCGCGAGAAAACCAGCGGATGTGCGATAAAAAGTGCGCAGCGCACGTTGGCGCACAGGCCATCTAACAGCGTGCGCCAGGTCACTGCGAAAATCGCACAGGCCACAGCGAAAATCGCACATAGCGCGGCGCACGCAAAAAAAGTAGGCGGAACACGGGCGTAACACTCGGAATGGGGAACAACTTGCCAAAACGTGGGCGTCACGGGGGAAGTACAGGGCACAAGTGCGCGGAACGCCCACACGCTCGCCTACAACACGTATTCATGGAATAGAATAGGGGAAAAAAGCGCACGCTCAAACCAGCGCACAGGCACAAACACGACCGCCACAAGAAAGCAGGCGGTAGCGTCTCTGCGGCTGTAAGAAATGTGCGCCAAAAGGTGCGCCAACTAATCGCACCTATATACTGCCATGATGAATGTCCCATACTGTGGCCCTCCAGGAACAAAGACGTGCAAAGGGGTACCCACAAACACGGACACCCGCTGACAAAAAATACGTGTGCGTGTATACCGGGGTGCGCGGGAAGTCTAACACGCGATTTCAGCAGGGTACGTGCATCACAGGGGTTCGCGTGAAGTTTCACACGCGATCGGGTCTGGGGGAGCGGGCTACGTGTATTTCTGGGGTGCGCGGGAAGTTCCACACGCGAACAGGCTGGGCGCGTGTATTTCAGGGGTGCGCGGGAAGTTCCACACGCGATTAGCCTGGGCGCGTGTATTTCAGGGGTGCGCGGGAAGTTCCACACGCGAATAGCCTGGGCGCGTGTATTTCAGGGGTGCGCGGGAAGTTCCACACGCGAACAGACTGGGCGCGTGTATTTCAGGGGTGCGCGGGAAGTTCCACACGCGCACAGCCTGGGCGCGTGTATTTCAGGGGTGCGGGGGAAGTTCCACACGCGAACAGCCTGGGCGCGTGTATTTCAGGGGTGCGCGGGAAGTTCCACACGCGAACAGCCTGGGCGCGTGTATTTCAGGGGTGCGCGGGAAGTTCCACACGCGAACAGCCTGGGCGCGTGTATTTCAGGGGTGCGCGGGAAGTTCCACACGCGAACAGCCTGGGCGCGTGTATTTCAGGGGTGCGCGGGAAGTTCCACACGCGAACAGCCTGGGCGCGTGTATTTCAGGGGTGCGGGGGAAGTTCCACACGCGAACAGCCTGGGCGCGTGTATTTCAGGGGTGCGCGGGAAGTTCCACACGCGAACAGCCTGGGCGCGTGTATTTCAGGGGTGCGCGGGAAGTTCCACACGCGAACAGCCTGGGCGCGTGTATTTCAGGGGTGCGGGGGAAGTTTCACACGCGAACAGCCTGGGTGCGTGTATTTCAGGGGTGCGCGGGAAGTTCCACACGCGAACAGCCTGGGCGCGTGTATTTCAGGGGTGCGGGGGAAGTTCCACACGCGAACAGCCTGGGCGCGTGTATTTCAGGGGTGCGCGGGAAGTTCCACACGCGAACAGCCTGGCCGCGTGTATTTCAGGGGTGCGCGGGAAGTTCCACACGCGAACAGCCTGGGCGCGTGTATTTCAGGGGTGCGGGGGAAGTACCACACGCGAACAGCCTGGGCGCGTGTATTGCAGGGGTGCGCGGGAAGTTCCACACGCGAATAGCCTAGGCGCGTGTATTTCAGGGGTGCGCGGGAAGTTCCACACGCGAACAGCCTGGGCGCGTGTATTTCAGGGGTGCGCGGGAAGTTCCACATGTGATTTCACAGTGTGGGTCCTCCCAGGTGTACCCTGTACACCCTCCACGGCCCCCGCAGGCAGCCCACACCACAGGGGACTACCCTGCATCCCTGGTCATGTCCCGCAGGCAGCCCACCCACCATGGGCATGCCCCCCAGCAAAGGCACATGTCTCCTTGAACTAATGAACACCAACTCATGTCCCCTTGCACCCCCACCCCCCAGCACTGTGGGGCACCTGCCAGCAGGCCCCCACCCATGTCCAACTCATGTCTCCCACCACCCCCACACCCCAGCCACCAGGGGCACCCTCCACCAGGCCCCCACTCATGTCACCCACCACCCCCACCCCCCAGCAGTGCAGGGTCACCCTCCACCAGGCCCCCACTCATGTCTCCCACCACCCCCACCCCCCAGCACTGTGGGGCACCTGCCAGCAGGCCCCCACCCATGTCCAACTCATGTCCCCCACCCCCCCCAACCCCCCAGCACTGTGGGGCACCTGCCAGCAGGCCCCCACCCATGTCCAACTCATGTCTCCCACCCCCCCACACCCCAGCACTGTGGGGCACCTGCCAGCAGGCCCCCACCCATGTCCAACTCATGTCTCCCACCACCCCCACCCCCCAGCACTGTGGGGCACCTGCCAGCAGGCCCCCACCCATGTCCAACTCATGTCTCCCACCCCCCCCCACACCCCAGCACTGTGGGGCACCTGCCAGCAGGCCCCCACCCATGTCCAACTCATGTCTCCCACCACCCCCACACCCCAGCCACCAGGGGCACCCTCCACCAGGCCCCCACTCATGTCACCCACCACCCCCACCCCCCAGCAGTGCAGGGTTACCCTCCACCAGGCCCCCACTCATGTCTCCCACCACCCCCACCCCCCAGCACTGTGGGGCACCTGCCAGCAGGCCCCCACCCATGTCCAACTCATGTCTCCCACCACCCCCAACCCCCAGCACTGTGGGGCACCTGCCAGCAGGCCCCCACCCATGTCCAACTCATGTCTCCCACCCCCCCCACACCCCAGCACTGTGGGGCACCTGCCAGCAGGCCCCCACCCATGTCCAACTCATGTCTCCCACCACCCCCACACCCCAGCCACCAGGGGCACCCTCCACCAGGCCCCCACTCATGTCACCCACCACCCCCACCCCCCAGCAGTGCAGGGTCACCCTCCACCAGGCCCCCACTCATGTCTCCCACCACCCCCACCCCCCAGCACTGTGGGGCACCTGCCAGCAGGCCCCCACCCATGTCCAACTCATGTCTCCCACCCCCCCTACACCCCAGCACTGTGGGGCACCTGCCAGCAGGCCCCCACCCATGTCCAACTCATGTCTCCCACCACCCCCACCCCCCAGCACTGTGGGGCACCTGCCAGCAGGCCCCCACCCATGTCCAACTCATGTCTCCCACCCCCCCCCCACACCCCAGCACTGTGGGGCACCTGCCAGCAGGCCCCCACCCATGTCCAACTCATGTCTCCCACCACCCCCACCCCCCAGCACTGTGGGGCACCTGCCAGCAGGCCCCCACCCATGTCCAATCCATGCCCCCCTGCACCTGGGTCCCAACATTCCCCAATCATGTCCGTAATGCCCATCCTCCCCTGCCAAAAGGCCCAACCAACTATCACATCCACCCACATATCAAAGGCAATTACATGTTACACCCCCAATGTAAATAATGCAATTTAACACATGTCTGTCACACACAATGGCTGCAAGTGAATGACAAAACACCCAACATGACATGCCTGAAAGCAATGAGATGATACGACACATTGAAGATTAAAAAAATTATATGTATTGAACAGCAAATAAGAAAAAACACAAAGCAAATCAAACAAAACAAGATGAATGTCCAAGAAAAAATTATGAAAAATTAAAATAAGCCAATCAAGAAGATCATACTGGGTCCATGAGCCCTACCAAATTAAACCTAACTGACTACTAACTAAAAAGGGAACTATATACAAAAAAGTGGTGCATTGTCCAATCGCAACCAAAAAAAAATCAAAAAAACAAAGGAAACCTAACCCTAACTATACAACTATATACAAAGGCAGCGGGCTATTCGGACGGCTCACTGGTTGTTGTCATGGGCCAGGGTATCATCGAACTCCTGGTCAATGGCTTGGAGGCGGGCATGTTCCCTGGCCCCGAGGTCCCGCAGGGATAACGCAGTGTCCAGCTCTAACTCCCTGCGAAGACCCTCGAGGCACTCAGCCCGCCTCAGCGCCCTCCGCATGGAGTCCTCCGCCCTGACCATCGTGAGCCGTTCCTCCTCTGCCCGCTGCCGCTCCGCACCTATCCGCTGGCACAACCTCTCCCACACGGAAGCCACTCCCATTCCAGGGTTCTCCTGCCCTCCGGCCGATGCCTGCACCCCCGATGTTGATGGCCCCGAGCCATGATGCCTCCCACGTTGAGCCTGCTGCTGCCTCCGACGCAACTGCCTGTGCCAGCACGACGGCATCCAGGCTGATGGAAACCACCGACGCCGTCGTGCACGTGCCCTGCCCGATGATGCCGTCACATCCTCCATCTGCTGGGGTCCAGTTGCTCTGGTGTCCACCCCTGCTGGATCTCTGACTCCCGACTGTGGCAGGGATGGGATCCCCACCGAGCTGGCTGCATTGGTCGGGGCAGGTCCACAGGGGGCCCTGGTGGCATCTGGGCTGGAAGACGGCAAGGAGAACGACTGGTGGATAGCCTGCACAGAGGAGGAGAGGGCCGCCACATTGGCCAACACATGCAGGAAACCCCCGAACATGGCCGATCCCAATTGGGCCACGTCGGCACGGTGCACTTCGTGATGACGTGCGTGCTCCTCCCGGGAAGCACGCACGGCATCACGAATCACAGCCGTGCGCAACGTGACCCCAATCAGGACCTTCTCCGCACGGCCAGGGGTTCCCACGTCCGCAGGTGGAGGGGAGTCAGGTGACATGGACATCCCCTCTACCTGCGGACGGGCCTGGGACGGGGCATCCCTGCTGGTGCATGGTGGTGCACTCACAGGGTCAGGGACAGCGACATGCACAGGCCCCTCCACGGTGACCTGTGCTGCCTCCTGCCCCTGGCCCTGGACTGCACCACTTGCACCAGCAGGGATGCCCCCACCAGGCCCCATGTGTGCCCCAGTGGCGGCCTCCTCCTCCTCTGTGCAAACCACCAACCTGGATGGCTCCTCACCGTCTCCCACCGTAGCAGGCCCCTGTGGGGGCTCACCCACCCCTTCCGCTGCAGCCGTGGGGGCATCCCCGCCGCCTTGCTCCACAGCGCCGTCTCCGCCCTCTTCTTCACTAGCCGCTGCGTAGAGGGAGACAAAGAACACAAGCATCAGGGCACTGTACAATGGTCCCCTAGACAGGAAGCAATAGCAGATGAGCACCACTGTCAAAGTACACTTCCATCATGTCCCTCCACAACACATGGGTCAGTCCAGGCAAAACACACACAGTAACAGGCATGGTGCATGCAATGGACATTTCCATGCATGTCCAATGGACTCTTGAAACATTCAATGATATGTAACTCACATGCATCATGCCTCATGCCCATCACATGCACACACTTCACCTCAGTCACATCCATCTGGCCCCAAACACACCAAACACAGCGGATACAAGGGTAATTTTGCTGCTTTACTGAATCTCTGCATTGTCACACACATGTGTCATGCATCCATGGCATGCACAAGTCACAGACACGCAGGTCAGGCACACAGACATGGCTACCATATATGTACCTGGCATCAGCACCCATCCCTCACCCCCACCCATGTTCAGGTACAGAGACTGGCATGCTCTCATGTTCATAATCTGATTAAGGCTCCCCATGCGGCATTTCAACACATGCAACAACCATGTGCATCACACATCACTGGTCGCACATGCATTACCATGATGTCCCTGCACACATACATGCATACATGGGCTATGGCACACATACAGGCAAGTATCATAGAACCAGCACACCGCAACATGCCCTGTCTCACACAGTAATGCATGGACACTTACCGCTCAACTCCAGACGGGCCTCCCTCTCAAGGATCTGGGCGTGGAGTGCTGGGCGTACGCGTTTCAGGACCCTCATCTGGATGGTACTCATGCGGCCCCGGCCCCCCTCCACGAGGCGCCGGGCCTTCACAAGGGTCCTGGACCTCAAGTCCTCCCAGCGCTTCTTGATCTTCAGGACGTCGCGGGTTGCCACCCCCTCCGCGTTGATGGCAACCACACAGTCGGCCCAGATCCTCTGCCGTCCTTCCTTGCTGGCGCGGGACGATCCAAAGAGGGCATCATACTGCCCCAGGACATACTCCACCAGGACACCAACTTCGGTGACAGTGAAGCTGGTGCCCCTCTGCCCCTCTGGCCTGGGGTTGCCACTGGTGCCAGATGTGGAAGTGCCCGACATGGCACCCCCAGAGGCAGGTGTGGGTGGGCAACTGGGTCCTGGGGCTGGGCTGTGGAGCGATGTAATACCAGTCGGGAGTCTTCAGTTCCAGCAGGGGTGGACACAGCAACTGGACCCCTGCAGATGGCTGATGTGCAGGCACCAAATGGCAGGGCACGGTGGCAGCAGGCAGGCAGGCAGGCAGGCAGCAGCAGATGGCACGTGGGAGGCTGCTCGGGGCACTGGGGGGCAGTAACTCGGCCTTCTGGGCAGGAGCGTGGGCTTCCGTGTGTTTTCGCGTGGCCAGCTTGATACGGAGTGATTTGGCACGTGAAAATCCTGCACGTCAGCGTGAAATCCGAGGAAAGGCCCTTAGCGCGTAAGCGCGTCAGCACGCATACGCGATTCTATTGGACCAGAGTCCCTCAGCGCGTAAGCGCGTCTGTGACGTGACCCGCACGGGTGTTCCCCACTCAGGACGTGATGACGGGGCACACGTGGAGATACTGCACGTCAGAGTGTCATCGCGTGTAATTGGACAAAAGTGCGCGTACACGCGATTGGCCTATGTACGTGTATTTAATGGGTGCGCGGCCACTTACACACGCAAGTACGTTTGCGAACCTGTATCACGTGGTGCGTGTGAATTTCCGCACGCTATTGGACTGGGAACAGGATTCCAGGGCTGCGCGGGTCACACGCTGTATCCCGTGGTGCGTGTGAATTTCCACACGCTATTGGACTGGGAACAGGATTCCAGGGCTGCGCGGGTCACACGCTGTATCCCGTGGTGCGTGTGAATTTCCACACGCTATTGGACTGGGAACAGGATTCCAGGGCTGCGCGGGTCACACGCTCGCCTAGAACACGCGCTAAGCATAAATTGCGGACTTTAACAATAACAAGCTCAGACGCCAGGATGAACATACCGTTCCTAGCAGCAGTGGCAGTGGGCTACCAAAGGAGGAGGAGGAGGATAGTCAGGGCCAGAATATTCACACCCAGAACCAGCCTTTTCGGGATGCCTGATGACCAGGTGTATGGGAGGTACAGGTTTCCACCACACATCATACTGGACCTGGTGAGTGAGTGGGAGGATGACCTCACATCACCCACCCTGTGCTCCCAAGCACTCAGCCCCCTGGAGAAGGTCCTCAATGTACTGCACTTCTTAGCCACTGGATCATTTCAGCGGACAAGTGCCATAGTGGGTGGGGTGTCACAGGCCACCCAGTCACGCTGCCTACACCAGGTCTTGAACATCATGACTGCACGCCCATCAGTCCGCAGGCACATATACCTGCCCAGAACACCTGCAGAAAGGCATGCTGCCGCCCTGGATTTTTACGCAGTGGCACGATTCCCCAAAGTGCTAGGTGCCATCGACTGCACCCATGTGGCTCTACGTCCCCCCAGGGCATCTGAGCACATCTATAGGAACCGCAAGCACTGGCATTCCATCAACGTGCAGGTAGCATGTAATGCCAAGGGAATCATCACCTCAGTATATGCCAACTATCCCGGCTCCACCCACGACAGCTTCATTTACCGAATGTCCACCCTAAGCCGGGACCTAGAAGCTGGGCGGCATGGCGATACATGGCTGCTTGGTGAGTATGTATGCCACTGCACATGCATGCATGTTGGATACTGAGCAAGGTCACAACCTCACCAATGATACCAATCCCCACCTCCACAGGGGACAGTGCCTACCCTCTCAGCCCCCACATGATGACGCCAATTCGGAACCCCACCACGCCACCCCAGGTAAGATTTAACACAGCCCACATTACAACCAGGGGCATAGTGGAGCGCACATTCGGAGTGCTGAAGTCACGCTTTCGCTCCCTTGACCGTTCTGGCGGGCAGCTGTTATACGCTCCCCCAGTAGTGTGCAGGATCATAGTGGCAGCATGTGTCCTGCACAACGTTGCAACACGCCGGGGCCTGGCCGTGGACATGGTGGTGGCCCCACATCCCCAACCACATGCACAGCCGCTGCGCATGGGAGGGGAAAGGGCACGGGGGGAGGCAGCCCGTGCACAGCTAGTGGCTAATTACTTCACATAGAAATCACACCCCTGTGGAGTGCACACTGCCCTGGCACATTCCATCTGACAATCAATGATGACTCAACCTGACACTGATCCTGAATGTGTGGAGAATGAACCGGGAATTCCATGTCAGCCTGAGATTGTTCACCTGGAAGTGTCACAATGTGTGCATCCCTACCCACACAGACACCACCAATGCAGTTTTGTGAAGTTACACATTGAAGCAGCTAAAATGAATACCCACTTGCAAAATGCAACAAGAGGACAGTGCCATGTCAGCCAACCCAACCCCAGCACTGCCACACGACACACCGTGCCATGTCATGCTAATTGCAGGTAAACAAAGTAATCCCCACAACATGACATCACTCTCACTATGTACAGTGGCACTATTAGAAACCTGCAACACCTGAAATGCTCACAGCAATGCCGGACCAACAACATACTTGAGCACGTAGTACCATTAACATGACATCAAAAATGTTACATATTAGTAGTCTCACCACCTGGAAATGCCTGCACTCCCACCACTACCAACTGTGCAGTGTTGGCGCCATGTAGAGTTGTAGGTGCACTGCTGCCAACATGGTCCCCATCGCCAGACTAGAGGTCCTTGTGTGGACTTGAGGAAGGGACCTGCAAATTGGGAGGTAGACACAGAAGAAGAGTTACACATCAATGCAACATGCAGTGTACAACACAACAGCAATATGCACTATGAATGTATACACAGTATTGACTACAGACTGGCCACACAGCTCATGGGAGTCCAACGTCACTGTGTAATTCACTGTCACTTGGGCACACCCTTTGCAAGCCCATGGAAACGGGAAGCAGGAGGGGTGTGTGTGACTCAAACCCAAGCATCTGAACCAAATACATTACAAGCCTGCATGTGCCCAGCCACAATGCGGCGTATGCCCACAGGAACCACGGAAGCCAACTGATCGGAGCCAACAGATCGGAGCCAACAGATCGGAGCCAACAGATCGGAGCCAACAGATCGGAGCCAACAGATCGGAGCCAACAGATCCTCCCAAAAAAATTGGGAATAAAAGAAATCAAAATAAAAATAAAAATAAGAAACAATCAAAAATGGCCATTGATGGGCCCGGGGGGGTTGGGGAGGCCACCCAGGAGGTCCGAGGACAGGATGCACACCAGAACCCACCTGCGTGGATCCTGGGAAGATAAAACACCTCCATGGGCTCATGGCCCACACGGCTACCCTATTGTGGGAGTGTCACTGCTGTCGCTATTATCACCCTGTGCAGCTGCATCCGGAGGTGGTTGCACTATGGGAGGCAGCCCACGCAAGGCCCTAGTCTGCTCCTCCATGGCTGCAAGCATGCGGGTGTGGTAGGTCTGGTTCTGGAGGATGAGTGTGCGGAGGTCCCCATGCAACAACTCACGGGATGCCCGGACCTCCGCCCTCGTTGCCTGCATCTCAGCTGAGAGCGTACGGGTGAGACGCTCCAGCTGCTGTTCTGTCCTTTGTTGTGTTGAAGCCTCAAGCTCAACAAGAGTCGTCCTGAGGTGTAGGAGCTCCTGCCTCAGGGCTTCCCTGTGGCCCTGGGACTCAATGGAGATGGCCTCCTGCAGAGTCGCCAGTGCCGCCCGCCTGTCCCTGTTGGACCCCAACATGTCCTCCCTGTGTGACTGGCAGATGGAGTCGGTTGCCTGCTCTAGTCGCTCCATCAGCCTTTCTGGGGGGACAATGGAAGTGGCCACCCTATCCATGGCCTGAGCCATCATCTCGGATGATGCAGCCTGTTGGGTAGCCATACCGTAAATGGATTGCTCCCATGCGGTATTGCCGGGTGGCGTACGGCCACCACGTCGGCGGGCACCACACCTGTCTGGGGCAAGGCGAACTGCGCCTTGCTGTGCCGGCACTGCCTGAGGCTGCAGGACTGCATTCCCCCTCTGATCTGCTGGCCCAGGAACAGGATCAGATGTTGCGGAGTGTGACCCTGCATCCGTAACCACCGAAGGCGTAGCTGCCAACACTGACATCCCCATGGAGGGTACTGACCCTGGTGCAGGTGGGTGAGACAGAACAGAATCCCTCCCTGGAACACTCACCAGCGACGGCACGTAGGTCTCATCCGAATCAACACCTGAGTACAGCTCGGGGGAGGTGCAGCCAGAGACACCCCTTGAGAGCACGACCTGCAGCACTTGTGGGTTCTCCCCCACCACCACACCACGTCCCTCACTGGTGGTTGGTCGGCCCTGGGACACCTCCTGGGTCTGCACCATCTCCACAACCCCAGCAGTATCAGGTGCGTCTTCCCCTGCAAAGACATGAAAACAAAGTAATGGAAACAGGCATTAGCACCATGGCACACATTGAGGGCTGAGAAGCAAGAGAACCAGTACTTGATTGACACATGTCCCACATGACTAAAACCCTCCCATGCATGCACCCTCACTGCGTATGAAGTGCAGGCAAACGGCACACACTGATGACACCAAGATGGAAGATGAACAAATTTTCTGCATGCTGCCTGGCAGTGGCATCACACATTGGCCTGTGATTGGCAGGTGAAACACACATGCCATCACACAGATGGCATGTACCATTGCTATTGAGTGAAGATGGAGAGGAGGGCAGCACCTATTCATTCAGTCCAGTTCCCGCATGTAATAGCTTTTCTGATTCTAACAGGTCAGATTTTTCACCTGGAGCTGCCAGTCTGTAATGGTCAAATTGCACAGGGACATGTGTGTACAAATGATATCCAGGTAACAAAGTCACTCCCCTTTACCATACCCATGTCAGACATGTGACTAGTGGACAGCGACATGCCTAGTGAAAGTGGTGGAATGCAAACAAACTGACTGAATGAACAGTGAAAAATAAGCAAATATGTTGTGTCAAGGTGACACTTCAAGGGCAACTGGCGTGCAGTTGTGCTAGATGTCTACTGTTGGCAGAAGGGATACTGCTATGGCCAAATGCAGCTGCGCAGGAAGTATTGCATGAAGCACATGGCTGACCCATACGACTGAGGCGCACACACTCTCACCTGTCACCCAAACAGAAGCCCTCACACACACACCATGCACATGGATGACACACACATGCATGTGCACTCACCGGACAATGCCTCGTAATCAGCCAGATCTCCCACGCCTTGGATCTGTTCCTCCGTGACGTAGGTCCCAGCGACTGACTCATGTGGAGTGAGTTCCATGTCTACTACTGGAGACCCACCTCCAGTCACTAGAGTTGCGGCATGACTTGAGGCCAGCTTACTCTTTGCCCTGCGCTTTAGGTCATTCCAGCGCTTATAGCAATCATTGGCTGTGCGCCTCACGATTCCAAGGGCACTTACGATGTCCGCAACGGTCTGCCAGTGTGCCTGGCGTTGTGCAGGTGTGGTCTTGGATCCTGCAACAATGACCATCTCGTTGTCATGTCCGGACACATACTGGACAAGTGCATTCAGTTCGTCATCCGTGAAGCTGGGCTTCCTGGACGGGCCGGACTGTGTAGCCGTGTCTGGGGCATCAGCCTGTGCCGGACGAGCACTCTTCCTCTTCCGCTTGGAAGGTGGTGGTGATCCTGAGTGTCCTGCGCCGCTCTGGACACTAGGGGCAGGAGCCCTGGTGGACTCTGTATCAGGAGTGTGGGATTGCACACTCAGCATGGGAGTTGGTGCAGGCATTGGCTCTAGTGTGATGGTGTCAGGGGGAATGTCAGCAGCATGGACTAGGACCGACACTGTCCTGGCTGGGTGTGTGAGGGCTGGGGTGGATGGAGCCGCAGCTGCCCCTGCAGCCACTCCGCCCTGCCTCCTTGGTGCAGCAGATGACCTTGCTGCCCCAGATCCACGTGGCATGATGGCATCAACGTGCACCAGCGCACGTGTCGTAGCCCTGCTGACCTGGAAGTCAGCCATGGAGTCAGCCAGGTCTGGTGCCACAATGGGCTGGTCCAACAAGGGCTGAGCATGGATGGTGTCAGCCACTTCAGCCTCAACGGGAGGGGGGAGGGGGGGAGGGGGGGGGAGATGGGTGCCCTTGACTGGTCCTCCACACATGGGGGGACAGGCTCACCCTGCAAGTTACGACCACGTCCCCTACCGGATCCACCACGGCCACCACTTGTGGCTCTTCCACCTTTGCCACCCTTACGGAATCCTCGCCTCCCAGCCATGGCACTGATATTAATGTGCGTATGGGAGTGGCTGTAGACAATTGTCCTGGGCAATTGGGGGTCAAAGGGGTTGGGTACCAGATGGTAATTGTACCCTAGTGCTCTAGCACGGCTGATTGTAACCCCTGGGGAAAGATGACGGGTCACGCAACGCACAGGAGGCCCAAAAAAGGGAGATGACGTGCACGCAACCCCTCCTAGACCACGTGTGCAGAAAGAAAAACCTGCACTACGCTGTGGCACCCAGTAACACAAGAATGAACGTATGCGTGTCACACGCAGCCTAGAATGACCTCTGAAGGGGTAGGCTACACACGGGGCAAGCACAGAAGTTGGATACGTGCGTGACTCACCGTCTGCCAGGTAAAAGAGCGTGAAGAATGAGCGCGTTTGGCTGGCTAGACCCCCGCCAAAAGAAGATGTGTACGCTGTCTGAGAAGACAGGACAACAGTAGAAGGGGACACTGTTTGAGGGAACAGGCCCAGGTAAACCAGTAAAAGTGAAAAAAGAGAAAAAGCTGTCAGAGGTAACAGGGAATACGAACTGGAAACGCCGTGAAGTAAATCGCGTGTGAACCGACAAGAAGTACAGAATTCACCCACTCGCTCTCCACGAAAAGCACGTACAAGGAAATGGTGTTCTACATGTACCTTATATACAGGCCCACACGTACAGCGTCACTTACGCGGCGTGTACGTTCACCAATCACACGCTTTGTCACTCCTGCGTGTAGATCCATTTTCACCAATCACACGCTTTGTCACTTCTGCGTGTAGATCCATTTTCACCAATCACACGCTTTGACACTGGGACGTGTCACGCAACAATTTCCTGCACGTGCAGGTGACTATAGGCGCGCATATGCTGTTGACGGGTTTACGCGCTAAGGGCCTTTGCTGACGTGTGGGATTTCACTACCTATCAGGCTGTCCACGCGTTCACACACGAGAGACCACGCTCCTGGCCAGGAGGCCAAATTACTGCCCCCCAGAGCCCTGAGCACGCTCCCACCTGCCATCTGCTGCTGCCTGACTGCCTGCTGGCCACGTGCCCCACAGTGCTGGTGGGTGGGGGTGTTGGGAGACATGGGTGGGGGCCTGGTGGAGGGTGCCCCTGCACTGGTGGGGGTGGTGGGAGACATGGGTGGGGGCCTGGTGGAGGCTGCCCCTGGTGGCGGGAGGGTGGGGGTGGTGGGAGACATGAGTGGGGGCCTGGTGGAGGCTGCCCCTGCACTGCTGGGGGGTGGGGGTGCAGGGGGACATGAGCAGGTGTGCAGGGTAGTCCCCTGTTTTGTAGGCTGCCTGCAGGGGCCGTGGAGGGTGTACAGGGAACACCTGTGAGGACCCACCCAGCCTAATCGCGTGTGATGATTCCCACGCACCCCTGTAATACACGTACCCTGGCCAATCGCGTGTTAAAGTTCCCGCGTACCCCTGTAATACACGTACCCTGGCTAATCGCGTGTTAAACTTCCCGCGTACCCCTGTAATACACTTACCCTGGCTAATCGCGTGTTAAACTTCCCGCGTACCCCTGTAATACACGTACCCTGCCTAATCGCGTGTTAAACTTCCCACGCACCCCTGTAATACACGTACCCTGGCCAATCGCGTGTTAAACTTCCCGCGTACCCCTGTAATACACGTACCCTGGCTAATCGCGTGTTAAACTTCCCACGCACCCCTGTAATACACGTACCCTGGCTAATCGCGTGTTAAACTTCCCACGCACCCCTGTAATACACGTACCCTGGCTAATCGCGTGTTAAACTTCCCGCGTACCCCTGTAATACACGTACCCTGCCTAATCGCGTGTTAAACTTCCCGCGTACCCCTGTAATACACGTACCCTGGGCAATCGCGTGTTAAACTTCCCGCGTACCCCTGTAATACACGTACCCTGGGCAATCGCGTGTTAAACTTCCCGCGTACCCCTGTAATACACGTACCCTGGCTAATCCCGTGTATAACTTCCCGCGTACCCCTGTAATACACGTACCCTGGCCAATCGCGTGTTAGACTTCCCGCGTACCCCTGTAATACACGTACCCTGGCCAATCGCGTGTTAAAGTTCCCGCGTACCCCTGTAATACACGTACCCTGGCTAATCGCGTGTTAAACTTCCCGCGTACCCCTGTAATACACTTACCCTGGCTAATCGCGTGTTAAACTTCCCGCGTACCCCTGTAATAGACGTACCCTGGCCAATCGTGTGTTAAACTTCCCGCGTACCCCTGTAATACACGTACCCTGGCTAATCGCGTGTATGACTTCACGTGTACCCCTGATATGCACGTTTCCCGCTTTGCGTTCCTTGTTTGGCAGCCCTGTAAACTGGTCCAGGGTTAGCGCAGCCCTTTGCGATGATTTAGCGATTTTGATGGCTTTTCCTTGCGCAAGGGCGTTCTTGGGGGCGTTACTGGCGCTGATGCAGGGTCGCTGCGATACTCTGCGCCATGGCTGGTTTGGGAGCATGAAATCCATGAATACGCTGTGCGCGGAAATCGGTTTTAGCGCACGTGCCTGGCGCAGTCAATCGCACGCGGACACTCTGCGCCAGCCGCTTGCGACACTTTTCAGCGAAATTCTATGAATTACCCTGTATATGTTTTCCTGCAAAGAGCTCTTCATAGTTTGTTTTGAGTACTTCTTGTAATCGGAGGTGAATCAAAGCCAACATTAGGTTGGACACCATACTCACTTCATCTATTAGTAGCATTTTCATTTGTTTCAATACTCTGCGTAGTTCCATTGCAGCTTCTGCAGAAAGTTTGTAATAATCTAACTTGTTTTGGTGTTCTATTGGCAGGAGTAGTAATCGGTGTAATGTAACACCACCTATGTTGTAGGCAGCTAAACCTGTGGGGGCAGTGACAACAGCTGACAGTTTGTTGTTTGTCAATTGTTGAAGGAACTTACTGATGATTTTGATTAGGAATGTTTTGCCAGAACCAGCTTCACCACTGACATACAATAGTATAGGTTTGTAATTTTGACAGGTGCATTCTTTGTTTTCATGTTGCACATCATGTGCAATTTCTTTTGTTATTTCTTGAAAAATGCTATGTTGCTCTTTGTTTAGTTTTGATTGTAGTGTAGTTAAGTCTTCTTTATCTTCATAGTGACACATGGTGTTTTCTACTTCTATCATAGCTAATTCTGAATCATTTGTTATTAGTGGTTCTCCCAGTGGTTCTTGGCTTCCTGTGACAGAAGGTTGACTACTGTCAGGAGTGTCCTTATCTAGTTGGGCCTGGAGTTCCTCTTCGTGTTGCTGGTCATTGTGCAACATTGTTTTGTACTGTGCAAAGTTTATATCAGTTATACTGCTTTCATTGGCTTTGAAAGCGTCTTCATATGAGTCATAGGTATCTAGTATTTATTCTTCTTTTCTCCATGGTTTGAAGAGTTGTAGCAGGGAAATGTAATGTATTTCTTTATGTTGAGGAGTCTTTAATGACAATTTGATAGGATTAATTAAATTTGGTTTGGTGAGTTTTACTAAGCTGCCATCACAGTTTGTCACTTTGTATTTACGGTTTTGCTCATCAGGTTTTATATTATTTTTGTATGTGTAGTTTTGGGCTATGTGGTATAGACACATGAATGATTTCCAAAGTGGTACTCCTGTTTGGGTATTATGTGTCCAATAATTTTTTTTTTAAATGTCTTGGCTACTGTGATCATGTTTGGCTGTTGTTTCTATATCTTCGTATGATTTTAGAACTCTTTTTCTAGATTTAGCTGGACCAAGACTTAGCCATACTATATTTGCAGATTTACCATACAATGCAGTACCAGTTAATCGATCAGCTGCTTCATAGGATCCACATTCTCTATGGGACAGCATTTTTATGCCCAAGCTGTATAATTTCTGAGACACTGTTTTATCTGATGACAGGTCATTCCAGAGGTCTTGCAGCTCTGTCTTTTCTGATTTGGTTAAGTATGCTGTGACATATCGTGCAACTGCAGTAGAATTGTCTGCAATGTACTGCACATCTATGTTTGCATTCCACAAGTGGGCAATGATTGCATAGTAATCATTGATATATTTTTCTTCTTTTCTTTTTAAGCAATATGTATTTTTAGGTGACTTACCTTTAACACTATGTCTAACTGAAGACATGAGGTTGTTAACTTGACCTGTATTTGTAACTGGTCTAGGGAAACCAAATCGGCATTTGGTGTAGTATTTCCCTTTGTTTTTGTATTTGCAACGACAATATTTGCCACATTTGTGTCTTTGGAATTGTAAGATTTTTGCATGAAGATCACTATTTGTGGATTCTGGCGGAATTTCACAAGTGACATATTTTTCAATAAACTGTAAAACAGTGGCATCATTGTCTTGACCAAATTTAGGAGCATCTTTAATCCATAAAAGCATGTGGACATGTGGCGCTCCTCTGGCTTGGTATTCTTTTCTCCAAAAGAAGTGTTGCACTTCTCCAAGGGGAGGAGCAGTTTTATTACAAATAAAATGTATCATAGCAATGAAGCGATGGTGAAAATATCTAGAAACATTAACAGGATCCTGAGAACAAAGTTCTCCAGGTGTTAGTATATCTATGTTTGTTTTGTTTTCGTTTGATATGCGTAGGAAAGTATGTAAATCATCCCATACATATTCTGCGCAACTTAATGTAACAAGCCAAGTGGGTGGGCCAAGGTTTCTGATTATACAACGTACATCTCCATGGCGTCGAAACCAGTACTCTTTAGTACCTCGCATATTTGCTAATAGATTTGTAAGATTTGTCTGTAAAACCTCATCATTTTGTTGAACTTTTTGTAATAATTGTGTGGCTGTCATATTTTGAAAGTGTGATCCTGATTTTAATATGTGTGAAACTCCGTAACATAAATTTGCTCGTTCACTTTCAAAGAGTAGGTGGAATATGTATTCCACATTTTGTTGAAATCTGGGATCTTCAGAATACATTCGTAATGAGCGATATTCTGATGCTGATATTTGAACAGGTCTATCATCGTATCTTCCTCCTTTGCCAGTAGGAAAGAGTAGAGGAAAAGCATGTGCTTCTATACTTTTTTCCCATATGCTTATTGGTGATCCTTTTGTTTGACGCATTTGGTACGTTTCCAGTGCATCTTCTTTGGTGTCATTAGAGTGCAATGGGTGAATTGTATAATGGTCTAAAGTGTTTGCTACTGTAGCAGGATCTAGGAGCTCAAATTGAGCAGTTTCTTGTGTCTCTTGAATTATTTCAGTTCTATCTTTCAAGTTTTCTTCGATATTAATTTCTTTGTAATAATCATTATTCTCTTTGAGATATTGCAGGGCTTCTCTAACTTTATGTAAATCTACCAGTTGTTGCCAAATTTTTTTGTCTTTTGTAGGTACTCCATTTCCCAAGATAATTAAAGATCGTTGCATTGGACATTGCACTCCTAGAGTGTGCACATTTTCTTTTAGATCTAATGGTAAATATACTACTTTTCCACAAATACCTTTCACTAATTCGGAGGGAGGTAATTTTGCAGTTTTTGGTTGAAGGCGTATTATTGCTTGAAATGGATGAACTGTTTGAATTATGATGCTCTCATATAAATTAAGTTGTTGATGGAGTTTTGGTAGGGGATGTAATTCCAAGTTATTTGAGATAGCACGTGAAGGAGTTTGGTTGTTGTCAAGTTTGGTAGTGCATAACTGCAAAGTATTATGGGGTCAGTTATTTCGTGTTTGTTTTCTGCTATAAGGTAGAGAGCTAATTGAAACCATTTAGAATCTTCATTGTCAACTATTTTGTAAGAAATGTCTATAGTTTTTGTGTTACTTTTATAACACGTTCTGCGGCAACATACACACACGTGGTGTGGTACTTCAGCTGAAGTGCTTTGAAATGTTAGTATTTCTTTTTTGTATGTGTGTAGTGAAAGGTTGCCATGTGCAGATTTGTTATGAAGTTGGTTGACAGCTATTTCATCTTGTAAGTGGGTTTCATTTCCAAAATATTTTTTCTGTATATACCCGATTTCTTCTAGTAGGTCTTTTGGTGTACCATGTAGAAGAATGTTATTTAAATTGGCTAGTGCTAAAGCAGGACTTTTTGCATAATACAGTTTATAAACTAGATTTCTTATACTTGCATGATGTGTTGATATCCTTTTGATATCATGGAAGGTTGTTTTGCAAGTAGTTCCTGATATGAAGGCCAACAAATGTCCTTGCAGTCCTGTGTGCTTGCGTACTGGACAAGCATCCATACTTTGCAGTATTTTAATTTTGATTTTGTCTTTGCTTTTCACTTATTGATTGAGGAATAGGCGTAAAGATTGGAACATTTTTTGGGAATGTTACACATTGACGTGCATGGCCATGTGTAAATTAGATGTTCTGATTCAGTCGAATGGAGGGGTAAATCTAAGTTTTCAGGGCATATTTTTGTAAGGAGTACTTCTTGTTCCATTATGATATTATTAACTTTTTCATAACCTCGACCACTGCTATGTATGGCAATTGTATTTGTTTGCTTTTGTTTGTACGCTTCTTCATTAAAGTATGGTTCTGTGCTTGTAGTGTGACTCCATTCACCTCCACAGATATTTAAGAAGTTATTTCTGTTCACATTTCGTTTATTGAGAAGTCTTTTTTGAAGTTTAGTTATTAGTTTTGTTAGTGGTTTAATTCTGTTTAACACAACAATAAATATGTTTCTTTTGAGAAGAATTGCACTGTCTATCAACGCTTCTAAGATGACTTTCCTACGATAGGTTTGAAGTGTTGAACCTGGTTTCTCTCCTGTTTTTATCAGATTTTGAAGGACTTTGTGGCAGAACATTTTGGCTAATATACTTTTCTTGGTATGCTTACTTTGCACTATATCAAGATTTATAGAAGATTTGTAGTGATAGTTGATTTTCTGTTAATAGTTTTTTGGGTCGTTTTACTTTGTGATAGAGGAGGCAAAGTTTTTGCACTAGAAACTTCTTCTGTTTCACAAAATGGCTGTATTAGCTGTTGTGTTTCAACGTTTTTTACAAATTCTTCTATAGATGGGTGTTTATGTTGGAGACTTTTCTTTTCATTTGCTCTACTTCTGCGTCCCTTTCTACTGAGTTGCTTTTTGGTGGCCATTCTCTAGCGTCTGTTGAAGAAAATACAGAAGGTATGGGTTGGGGTTTTCTGCAATGAATGTGTGTTGTGTGCATGATTGTTTGAGTAAGATGATAAAGAGGTATGTAATGGTGTGTGATTGTGAATTGGGAAGTTGAGCTACCAGGGATGGGTATTCTTCAATTAATGTGTTACTAAACTGGGGTTCAGATGACAGAAAAAAGTAAGCCGGTGGTGTGGAGAAGAATACATAATATAGGTAAAGCTATACAATTAAAACAGTTGTTTGTTCTACAACATCTACATTCTAGCGGCTGAGGTGGGTAATTTGTGTGCCGAAAAATAGGAATTTGAGTGCCATTCTGACAGGAGATCACTGTTTAAGACAGGGGGGATTTTTGGTCAGAATGGCACAGAATCTCTATTTTTAGGCACAGAAATACCATGAATGCACCGTACAGTGCGTGTGAGTTATAAATCAAATTTTATGGTAACAATCTACTTACTTTTTTTTCAAAAATGAGTAGTTTGCTTCTTAGTTGTTCTTTGTAAATCAAAATCAGCTGCTTCTTCACCGCAATTGTAAAAGAAAGAAATTAGTAATTTGGTTGCTATATAGCACTGTTTTCATTTTAGACATAGATTTTTTTAAATTGAAATGCTCAGCACCTTCCTGAAAACCATTATAACTATATTATGACTAAGAGTAGGAAAGAAAATATCTTTACTATGGTTTGTGGAATTCATAATCTACCAACGTATACCACTATTCTTGTAACTAAGCTTTTCCACATAATAGTGAGTCATTGTCATAGCCTGCTTTTGCACGTAACAGTGAGTGAATGTCATAGTCTGCTTGTCCTATATAAATGTATGTAAGTACTTATATAAATGAAAAAAATTAAAACCAATTATGTGTTTGTACAAATATTATTGTTTGAGATTTGACCATAGAGTGTGTATGATATTTTGTGTGATTATATGTCGTGTATATATTTTATTTCAAAAATGTTAGTTTAATAGTATTTGCATGTGTGTGCGTGTATGAAGAAATTAAACGATATAAAGGTTTGTAAGTGACAGGTCATTTTAGGACAATGAAACAATGATCGTCCATTCATTTTTCAGATTATAGAAGGTAAAAGTCGGTTAGAAAATGTGTTCATGTACTGTGTAGAAAATATGCATACCTGTACTTTCTGTTCATGTATATGGATATGGACCAAGCTGCAAGTAGAAATATGGGAGATTTGTATAGTTTTTCTCGTAGATCGTGGTTGTCAATGGTATGAGACTTGTACTCCGAGATATACACCGTACATTTGTAGTGCTTCTCTATGATGATGCAGTTACATGTAAAGTTATTGGATTTGATTGGTGGATGGTCATGTGATTGCTTAGCAACATCCAATGAGGGAATGGCACAGAGAGTGAAATCAAAATGGTAGAAGGGCTGTACATGTTACGATATGTTCGCGGACATGGCGGTAGTTCTAGGACACCGCGTATTACATCTGGGGAATTTGGGGAGGGGAGTTATGGAAATGAGATTGGATGAAGCAAGGGATTGGTCAGTAAAGTTTAGTGAGTGTGTTGTGCTAGGAGAGGTTTTCTCAGATAATGTTTTTGCAGAGAGAAGAACAGATAGCTATGGCTGAGTGTTTCAAAACACAGATTGTATGGATTTTGGGAGACTCGTGGATTCATTGGTTGAAGGTGCATGCAGAAAGCTGTGGAGTTTCTATAGATCTTGGATTCCCACATGTGGAAGTGCACTGGCATGGAGTGCGTGGAATGAAGTGGTTGGACTTGCTACCTCTCTGTGCAACTTTGAAGATAGAGGAACATCCAGACATAATTGTAATTCATTGTGGAGGGAACAGTGTAGGGCATGTGTCTGGAATTTCTTTGCAATTTGCAATGAAAGAAGGACTTCAGAAGATAATGGACATGTTTCCAAACTCTAAAATAATTTTTTCACGGATTGCGCAGAGACAAGTGTGGCTTCGTTCTTTCTCATGTGGTCCACAAATGGAGAAAGCAAGGCGTAATGTTAATAAGGCTGTTTGTGCCTTCCTAAGAGATTTTGGCATGTCCTCTTTTAACAATGAAAATATTTTGTTTCGTAGTACATACATTTTTCGCAAAGATGGAGTCCATCTTACTTATGCTGGCAATCAGATTTTTCTGAGAAATGTACAAAATGCATTACGACCTTTTTTAGATATACAGCATTCGTTTAAAAGTACGTTTTACGTAGTTAAAACGTTTTACATTCAAACACCTCCCAAAGGCTCTTTTCAGAGCCAGCACTTCCTGTTAGAGAAAAATGCATTGGTTTCAATAGGGTAGCAATGCAATTGTTTTTCTGTTCGCGGACCGTCCGCGGACTTTCATGAAATGGAAATGGCTATGCTTTATGTATCTTCACTTCTATTTTTTAACTGTGAAAGGCGGCTCTGAAAAGAGCCTTATTTTTTTTTTGATTTTTGTTATTTTGTATTTTTTTTGTTCTTTTTTATACACGACACACTAGGAGAGGAGGGAAAGGAGGATAAAGGGAGGGGGACACCAACCACAGGGATAAGATAGGGCGAGCTGAGAGAGGAAGATGTAGCGTGGGTTTTATTTGGGTAGTGAGCAGGTCTTCTGGTCTCTGAGACAATCGTCTCAAAATCACTCCGAAGTCGTTCCCCCCTGCAGAGTACTGTGTCACAGTACACACATACAACTGTGACCCTCGAAAGGTAAGGGTCATCAGAATTCTGTATGACCTGTGAGGCAGCTTGAGGAAGACACTGTCCCACAGAGGTGTTCCTTGTGGTGACAGGATCAGGAACGGAGGATGAAGTAGAGGCAATCAACCTACTACGCTTCTCGCAAGGTACAACCTTGCGAATGGCCCCAGTGTGGAATGAGCGCAGGTGCCGCTTCATGGTAGTGGTCCCAAAGCTATACGAACCATGCTTCCCGCGACTGAGTACCATTTTGCACTCATTACAGGTGGCACGGTTCGCATGAGACTTAGGACCGTTTCCATGAACGGTAAAGAACCGCCACACCCAAGATTCACGCCGAGGGCGGGTAGTAGGGAATTCCTCTACCTCATTCTCGTCATCCACTTCTTCCTCCTCTGTATCCTCATTCCTGTTCCCCTCTTCAGGCCCTTGGGGAAATGGTGGTGGTGGAGGGGGTGGGGGTGGTGCTGAGGCAGATGTAGCACCATGTGGTAATAGTCGAGCCATGGATGTCATAGGCTTGGAGATGGAAATCTCAAAATCTGCAAATTATGCAGCAAAATGCAGTGTGCGCTGTGGAATAGTCAGAAACACAATGAGAATGCGCTCTAGGGCGTGGTCTTATATCGGGGTGCTTGTGCGTGGGTCACGGACATGCGTGCCATCCGCAAGACAGATCGAACATCAAAAAAGGTTCAAAAAGTCACAAAAACTATGTGGAAAGTTAGGATTAGTATGTGGGATTTGTGATATGGTGATTTTTTAATGAGAAATATTGTGGATTACTTGGAAATGTACTTTTAAACTGGTCGGGGACACAAACAGTGTCCACATTTAGAGCACGAGAGGAGCGTGGGCGCGGTCACATGATTGTTTTGTGAGCATGTTCGGACATTGTTTTGCGCATGCGTGTTGATGTTCTGCGGACAGTGTTCGGATCCTGAACTAATTAAAAGTGCGTCACATGTAAAACCAACAGTTACGGACAGCCGTTTGTTCTTAGCACCGTTTAATTTATTTGCTAACAATACGGACAGACAGGGGGGGCGTGGCTTGGAAGCCATGTGAAAGGACGTGCCTGTACGGGAGCTCCCGCTGATCCGTACATAATCCGACTGATACCGCGCAAGGACCGCTGTGATTTGGCGAAGATTGGAAGACTGTGTACATGAAGTCCGGCTGCACGCGAGGACACATTTTTATACGGGTTCGTAGTGCGCACGGATACTTAAGAGCCGAATGAAGCACTGACGGCGAGACCTCGACGGACGACAAAATGCCGCCGCCGCTTGACGAGGGGACAAAGGAGCGGTAGATTGGGACCACAACATACGTGTGCCCTCTCTGCGGTACGAAGGGGGCAGCGCGACCCTGCCCATCTGGGGGGAGCGCCGGACAACAGCGGTGCCTGAGACTGCTGGGCGAGCTGGGACTCTCAACAGAGTCGTGGTGTATGGGCACAGTGCCTCCCTGGCCTGGACCGGAGCGCGGCCGGAGGGACGCTCCTGACTGGAGATATGTCGAACAAGCTTCTGAGGGCGAAGAATTAACAGCCCACGCTCGACGAATACGCCAAGACGTCGCCCAGCCTGGAGGATGCCAGGAGCAAGGATAAGGCTCAGACCAAGGAGATGGCCGCCGGTGGTGCGAACCAGGAGGTCCTCGCTGCGATCGCGGACCTGAAGGCGACGTGGGAGACCAAGCTCCAACTTGCTGTGGCCGAATTGAAAACTGCGTTGGAACTACAGGTTGGGGCGGTGCAGGAGGACGTGAACCTCCTGAGGCAGGATGTGCGAGCCCTGGCTGAGCGCACGGAAACTTTGGAAAAGGAGATGGGCCCTACTGTAGCGGACTGCACTGCACATAAGCGCGATATCCATGCCCTGGTGCAGCGGGTGGGCAACTTGGAAAGTAGGGCTGAAGAGGCGGAAGGACGTGCCCGGAGAAACAACGTTCGCATCGTGGGCCTGCCGGATGGGGCTGAAGGCCAGAATCCCACGGAGTTTATTGAGAACTTGCTGCTGCAGGAGATCACTGGGGGAGCCCTGTCGCAGGGGTTTGCGGTGGAGAGGGCGCACAGGGCCTTGAGCAGAAGACCACCGCCGGGGAACCCACCTAGGCCTGTGATCTCCAAGATCCTCAATTATCGGGATCGGGAAAGGATCCTTGAGCACTTTTGTAAGGGGTGCACCATACGGCGAGGAGAGGCGACCATTACTGCTTACCCCGATTACACCTTGCAAGTGCAGCGCAGTCGCATGAACTTTGGGGCGGTCAAGAGGCGATTGCGGGCAGCAGGGTACAAGTATATGTTGCTTTACCCGGCCAGATTGAAGGTTTTCTTCAAGACTAAAATGCTGTTCTTTGACACTCCGGAGGAGGCCATGGAATGGCTCGATGCACAAAACTGTCCTCAGGAGCCAGATGAGCGGACGGCGGATGGAACGGGAAGAGAGAAGTGACGCTGCGGGCCCGGTTGGGCTATGAACATTGGGATTGGAATATAGTCGGTATGACTTTGTTTGGTAGTGTATGCGTTAGGACTTTGAAACATGGTCCGTGTGCGCGGATACGGAAGTGCGGGAGGGGAGCCTCCGGGGGCTGTTCTTTGTACCCCAGTTTGAGTTTAGTTTAGTCACTGTGTGTGGGGTGACACCCTGTCGGGTTCTCTACTTGGGTTCCAGAGAGAACCGAACACAGGGATGCCTGAGATCCAGGGATGGAGCTGGGCAGTTGGTTGGGTTAGGGGGGTGGGGTGGGTCAGTTTTTATATGAGCCTGGGTGAGAAACTGGGAATGGGGGCCTTTGTGGTAGGGGGGAGGCGAGTGGACCTGGGAGAGAGATGGAAGTCACTGATACATCATGGGGGACCTTAGGATACTAACGTGGAACGTTAGGGGGCTTAACAGCTACCTTAAGCGTAACAAGGTCATGTTGTACCTGAAAAGGCAAAAGATAGACATCGCCTTGTTACAGGAGACACATCTGACACGGGACAAACTGGAACTGGTGGGGAGAAAGTGGAGAGGGACAGTAGTTGGATCTACATATTCTGCCTATGCTAGAGGTGTGCTGATTTGGGTTGCACCACATGTCCCGTTTAAGCTACTTGGGGAAGTTGTGGAGTCTGATGGGAGGCTGGTCATGGTAAGGGGGCTTGTGGAAAATAAAGTAGTGTGTATTATAAATACTTATGCTCCCAACCGTGACACTGCGACATACTTTAGGACACTGATCACTAGATTGGGTGAAGGGATGGGGGGTCCGGTGATTTGGGGAGGGGACTTTAATTGTGTACTAAACCCCAAGGAGGACAGGTCGGATGACAGGGTGGACAGGCCCAGCCCGGCGGCTAGGGTACTGCTGGCGCTGCTGGTAGACCTTGGCCTGGCAGACGTGTGGAGGACGAGACACCCTGGCGTGAGGCAATATTCCCATTACTCGGCCCGCACCAGTTACACACAAGGCTGGATTACTTTTTTGCCACTCCGGACGTTGTCGCGGAGTGTGACCAGATAGACTACAGGGCGAGAGTCCTTTCGGACCACTCGCCCCTGGTCATGCGTTGGCAGCTTTGTCCCCCACGTGCGCGAATTCCAACATGGCGCCTTAGGGCGGAAGCGCTCTGGGATCCAGTCTTTAGAGAGGACGTGAGGGAGGAGATAGTTGCTTACTTTGAGGCGAACACAGGCAGTGTCAAGTCGGATGGTACCTTGTGGGAGGCCTTTAAGGTTGTAATGAGGGGGGTTGCCATTGCGAAATCCAAGGGATTAATGGGAGGAGTCCTGGCAGATCTGCGTAGAGCCGAGATTGAGTTGGAGAAAGAGCTGGGGGAGGGTGGGATGGACACGGAGGAGGTCATTAATCTGCAGCAGAGGTGCGCAGAACATTGGGACAGGCTCTGTAATCTGAATTACAGGAAGTACATTGAGAGGTTGCATGCCGGGGGAGACAAGACGGGCAGGCTTCTTGCTTGGCTGTATAAGAGCGAGACCCCAAGATCCCCGATCCGATCAGTTATCACTGAAAAGGGAGTGGAGGAGGACACCCAGGAAGGGGTGAATGGAGCATTCGCGGAATATTATCAGGCATTATATGAGGATCGAGAGGGGGGAAGCCGGGAGGAGATAGAGGTAGTACTTGAAGACATAGGCCTGCCCAAGATAAGTGACGAAGAGCGAGAGGAGATGGATGCTCCGATCACTCTGGAGGAGCTGCAGGAGATTGTGCGGCAGCTACCCACTTGCAAGGCCCCAGGAGCGGATGGGTTCCCCAGTGAATTTGATAAAGCGTATGGAGAGGAGGTGCTCCCGCCCATGCTGGAGATGTTTAATGAAGCGTTCGAGGTGGGCGGTTGCCCGAATCACTCAGGGAGGCGATTATAGTACCGCTCCCCAAACCCAATAAACCGGGACATGATTGTGGCTCCTACCGGCCCCTGTCGATGCTGAACCAGGACAGCAAGATCCTAACAGCTGTCCTGGCGGCCAGAATGCGGAGGGTAATAGGCAAGCTGATCCATCCTGACCAGACGGGCTATGTCCCGAACAGGAATATTACTCACAATCACAGACGACTCAGGCAGTGAGGACAGCGAAATGGCGATAGTGGCGTTGGACGCGGTTAAAGCGTTCGACTCTGTTCGATGGCCGTGGCTGCTGGCAGCTTTGGGGCGGTTTGGACTGGGACCAGGCTACATGAGGTGGGCCGAGCTATTATATAGGGCGCCTCTGGCTAGGGTCCGTACGGGCGCAGTGGTGTCAGATAGATGGCAGTTAGGCAGAGGCACCAGCCAAGGGTGTCCTTGGTCCCCAATGTTGTACATACTGGCCCTCGAACCCTTAGCAATCTACCTCCGGCAGCAGTATGACCCGGTGGGTATAGAGGTGGGAGGGGAGTGCCATCTTATATCCCTGTATGCAGACTATATGCTGTTATACCTGAAACATCCGGAAGAGAATTTGCAGTATATCTTGGAGGTATTGGAGAGGTACGCCTGGTTGTCCGGCATAGCGGTCAACCCTCAGAAATCCACACTATTCCCGCTAGGCAGTTATGTGGGGATACCGGTGGAGAGGTTGCCAGTGCTGCGGATCCCGTGGGCGATGAGCTCCTTCCGGTACCTGGGCATTGACGTGTATCACACGACCGAGGAAGAACACAGGCATAATACTGAGCTAGCTGTGGGAAAGATTGAGAAGTGCACGAGGTTCTGGGAAAGATTGCCTTTAGCGATGATGGGTCGTGGAGCTATGCTTAAAATGGTGGTGCTGCCCAGGCTCCTGCATTACTTTAATAACATCCCGTATATGATACCTAGGAAGTTTTTCGCTAAGTTACATAGCGTGTGTGGGAATTTCCTGTGGCACGGCACACGCAACCGGGTCGCATTATGGAAATTGCAGAACTCTTACGAGAAAGGTGGTGTGAAGCTGCCAAACTTTGAGGCCTATTATATTGCGGCGCAACTGCAATACGTGGCCAGGTGCCTCTCAGATGAAGAGACCTCCGAACACAGGCTGCTAGGAAGAGACTGTTCCCCCTTCTATTTGCGGGAGGTGATCTGGGTGACTGGTTCATGGATGAGAGAGCGTCCTAAGATGCTAGCCCTTGGCAGGAACATATGGCGGCGTGCCTGTCGGATGATGGGCGACCCCTTGCCGTGTATGCCGCAGTTACCTCTGGTCGCCCTGGCAAAGGAAGACGGGCAGCTGAGAGCTATTATCCGGACATATTGGGAGTCAGTGGGGTTGATCACTATGGGCGACATCTGGCAGGATGGGACTCTGATGGAGTTCGATGAACTGGAGGCAGGGTCGGGACTACACAGGGGTCAATATGTAACATATCATAGGGTGGTCCGGGAGGTCCGGAGCACGTGGCCGAAACTACTTCGGCCGATGAACCGGATGCCACGCTGGAAACAATGTACGACGCATCAGAGGGTGGGCACGAGGTCTCTAGGTTGTACGAGATGTTGATGACAAAGGTTGGGAAGGATTTGGGGCACCTGAGACTGGAGTGGGAAGCGGAGATGGGGGCCCGATGTCGGATGGGATGTGGGAGCGCGCCCTGGGGTACCATAAAAAGGTATCGAGGAACGCCAGGTTCAAGCAGATACAGCTCTATATTACGCACAGGGCATATATGACCCCCCTTAGAATTTCCAAATTTCTGGATAGTGGGCGCCAGGCGTGCCCCAAGTGTAACGAAGAGAATGCGGACATGATACACATGTTCTGGGCGTGCCCAGTGATTGCAACCTACTGGGGTGAAGTGGCGCAGAGGCTGGCAGGGAGGGGTATCACGCTTAGGGTGGATTCGGCTTGGGCTTGTCTGCTGGGAGGGTATCCCAGGGCGCGTAAGCTTCGACATGTTGAGAAACTTAAAGATCTGGCCTATGTGCTTGCCAAACGTAGGATAGCCATGGGGTGGAAGAAATGTCATAAGCCGCGAGTGGAGGTCTGGTGGCGCGATCTCCAAAAATGGGCGGATGCCGAAACGACAGTGTGGCAAGAGGGCATTATGGCAGGGGATGAGGATGAAATAGGCTCTCTCACGGCATGGAAGTTATTGTTAACTGAGCTGTTTGGTGCGGGATCGGCCTCGGCTGGACTTGTGAGCGATGAGGCCCCACCGCACGGAACGGACACTGAAGGCGGACACTCTACAGGCTCATAGGGGGGAGGGATGGGGATTGCAGTGCCTTATTTTTTGTTTGTTTGGTTTTGTTGTTTGATGTGTTTTATTTATGTTTTGTTTTAATGTTGTTTGGTTCAGATAAAAAAATAAAAATATATTTAAAAAAAAAAAAAACAATACGGACAGACATAGCGTTTCAAGCACACCTCCCTTTTCATTTATTTACGAACAATTCAGCACACCACGAGTGTTCTTAGAACAGTTTCTGTTTGCTATCGAACACTACAAATAGGCATAGTGTTCTTAAGGACACCTCCATTTTTGTTTATGTACGAACATTTCAGGACACTACGAGTGTTTTTAGAACATTTTCAACTTGATGAGAACATTACGGACAGATGTAGTGTCCTCAGGACAGTCACATTTTCGTTTCTTTACGAACATTTCCGAACAACCGCGGTGTCCGTGGACACCTAAATTGGTTTTATCAGAAGGAACTGAAAGTAATTACAACACAATATAAGAAAAGTAACTTTATTTCATATATATATACAATTATGACTGGGAAGGTGGGGCAGAAACAGAAACAAAAACAGGAGAATTAGGGATTTCTAGATAACTGGGATCAGGTGAAGAAGGGAAGGAAAGCTCATCGAAACGCTTTGGTCCATAGACAGGGTTTGGGGTTAACTGCGTGGGATAGGGTGAGGGGGGACAAGTGCAGGTTGGACAATGATGTGCTGTTGGGGGTTTCACATAATTTTCCACAAAGTTTTTCAAATCCATAAAATTTTGCATAAGGTCGTCCATTTTTTGATTAATCTGCTGTAGAGTGATATCTTCTGATTGTTGTTGTGAGATGCTTGGAATTTTTGTATGGTCTGTAATAAAAAAAATGTATATGTTAAATGTATACAGAATAATATTTATTAATTGGTTTATATAGTAAAGTGTGTACCATTAGGTGGACTATTTTCTAACATTTCCTCTTGTGGGAAATGCTCCTCTAGCCAGTCGAGAGTACTGCACATTTCTGTGAGAAAACAAAAAAGTAATATTTTTTTTTTTTCTAATATAGAAAGTTTATAAATATATGAGTAAAAAGAAGTGCACTTACTATGTCTGGTGAGATATATAATCAGTAGTGTATATGTCTGTTCTTGCTGTTGGTTGTGGAGCGTCTGTGAGGTAATTATGGTGGAAGCCACTTTATCTTCTTTTGGTATATTCCATTTTAAAACATATTGTATTTACATGAGTGGTTAGTGTGTTACAAATATCGGTAACATTTTTTAAGTATTACTACATATACTTTGCATGTGTGCTGCTTTGTGAATTTGTTAAATGTTCCTATGTTATGATATAACTATTACACATACCTCCCCAGAGTTTTTAGGTGGTGGTACTGTTGTCCAAACATGTCTGCGGATCGTCAAATTCAGTAGAAAGGGTTCAGTATGTTCCATATTATATGTACATAAAGTCAAAGTTATTATTGTTAAGTTGTGCAACTAAAAAACTATGAAATTCAGTAAAAAAACTTTGTTAAAGGGACGTTATGGTTAAGTTGCGCTACTAAAAACCTATGAAATTCAGTAAAAAAACTTTGTTAAAGGGACGTTATGGTTCAAAGTAAAACCGAAAAAAGAGAGAGAAGAAGCAAGGAAGTGAAGAGAGCTTGATGATGAGATAGAACGAAAGAGAAGGCAGAGAGCATGCGACGTTGAGCGCGTAGAAAAATAATTAATGGATCCTAATCCAGTAGTAGCATGGGAGGACATGGAAGAATTCTTCCCTGCACATGAACTGATGCCAGGTCCTTCTAGAGCAAATCCAGAGGATGAGTTTGACTCTAGAAGCATTGGGGACACAATCGATAAAGTCTATCATGATATGAGGACTAAGCAGGAATCTAAAACAAAGGGTAAAAATGATTGACTCAAGAATACACAGTTAAGTGACAGAGAGGGAGGCTCGTGTAGTTTTCAGCCTAAAGAATTGTCTGTAGACAGACTAACTCTGAATAGAGATGAAGAGGAAGGAAGCCACACAAGTTAGGGACAGGATATGTCAGACGAAGACAGAGAAACCTTCCGTAGGGAGGACAGAGGTAAAGTATGTGGTCCTGAAGGATGTTCTACAGTAGACAAAAAAGTGAGATGGTCATATCTAGAGCTACCCAAATCAAGTGCGTCAGAATCCCTGAAATGACTAGATCGACCTAGACTCGAGCACGACAGTATCCCATGTCTCGAGAGACAGACAAAGGTTTTTTCAAGACAATATCCGCTATGATGGAACAAGGTATTTTAGTCGTCAGAGAGAACATCTAATATGTCAGTGTACCCTATCAAAAAATGGAAGGGGGGTCGAGGCATTTAATCCCGGATTTATGCCCGATTAACCAGATTGTAGAGGCTGGGTTCCCTCTAGTTCCTAATCCTGCGACAATCTCATGTAGTATCCCTTTTGAGGCACGATATTTCACGGTAATTGACTTGAAAACTGCATTTTTCTCAATTCCCTTGCAGGAAGATTCTCAAGATATGACGTAATTTATGTTTCGTCAGACTAAGTTGAAAAGCACCAGATTACCTCAATGGTACTGTGAGTCTCCATCGATTTTCAATAGTGTCTTACAAATGGACTTAAACAATATCGATTTTCAAAGTGTTGTGTTGCAATACGTAGATTACATATTGGTCTGTAGCATCTCAGAGGAAGAGTGCAGACGTGACTCAGTTCAACTGATGATTATTCTTGCAGAGAAAGGATATAAAGTAGATAAGGAGAAATTGCAGTATTGCCAAGAGGAAGTATTGTACATAGGTCCGTTAATTTTTCATGAAGGAAAGAAAGTTACTCCTGAGAGAGTTGAAGCTATTTTGAAAACATCAAATCCACACACGATAAAGCAAATCTAAAGATTTTTGGGACTATACAATTATGTGAGAGCATGGGTCTTTGATTATAGTTAATCTACAAGGCCCCTGTTGCAGGCTCTGAAAAAAGCACAGGCAACTCAGTAAAAAATGTTCTGGACTGAGGAAATGGAAGACAGGTTTGATAAGTTTAAAAAGGCAATTTGCACAGCTCCAGCTCTAGGGATTCCCAATTATGCTGAGGAATTATTCTTATTTTCTCAGACAAATGGCACAGTTATGATGGCAGTATTCACACAGAGAACCACGTTGGGGTACAAGCCTCTAGCATATTATAGCGGGATCCTAGATCCAGTAACAAGGGGTCACTTTCCCTGTGAACAATCTTTGGCAGCTGAGTCGTTCCCCATTGAAAAGGCTACTAACATAGTAATGGGATGTTCTTTGATGTTATTTGTTGAGCATGCTTTGTTTGCCATTTTGGAAAAACCAAAAAGTAAGTTGACTTCTCAAAGGGCTTCATTCTACAAGGTGGTCATATCAAATTCAGCGATTAAAATACTCAGATGTAGAATAGTGTTTGTTGGCAGCTGGGGAGATTCTCTTTATTGATGGTTCTTCTAGAATCAATCAAAATGATGGACAAAGATATACAGGTGCCGCTGTGGTGAAGCACAATGCCAATGGGAAGTTTGAAGTGTTGGTAAGTGCACTACTACCGTCTCACTTTTCGGCACAGGCTGCAGAATTAGTGGCACTGATTGTCATGCTCGAGAATCACGCAGACCAGGAAGTTTCTGTGTACCGTGACTCTGCCTACATGACGTCAATGGTACATGCAGGGCTTGCATGTTGGAAAAGTAGGGCTATCTCTGAGCAGATGGCACTCCAGCGCAGCATGCCGCCGAATAGGACAGACTTATTAAAACACTACAACTCCCAGTAGCCATCGCAGTCATTAAATGCACAGCTCACACAAAAGGGCAGACTTTATATCACATGGAAATCAAGCTGCAGACAAGGAAGCGAAATGTGTTGCATGTTCAGACAAAATTTGATGTTTGATACGCCTGATGTGAGTGAAAGTATGGAGGTAATGATGAGTGTGCCTGATTGTTATAACAATTTCTCTAAATCTCAGCTAATGGAAATTCAAGGGGATGCACCGCAGGATGAGAAAGACCTGTAGACATGGAGGGGGTATTCTTTTACTCCTTCTGAATCATTGTGGTGACAGGAGAGCACTGGTAAACAGGTGATGCCTGTAGCCTTATTAAGGGTAACATTGAAACAGCTACACTACCCTGCACATGTCACTAGAGAGATCCTTGCTGCAACAATTGCAGAGGATTCGTTTGTTCCAAATTTGTTAGAATATGTTGCATAACTGCATCGTATGTCAAAAGGTTACTGCTGGGCACATGCTGTGAACAGTTAGAGGAGTTATCCTGAGGCCTAATGGTCCCATTCAGCATTTACATATCGCCTATGTCGACATGATTCACGTCTGTAATGGATACAGATATATGATTGTAGTAGTATGTCCATTTTCAAGGTGGATTGAAGCTGGTCCATGTACACATCCTGATTCAACCTGCACAGCGAAATCTTTAATGCAAGAAGTATTTCATAGATGGGAAATATGTGAAGTATTAAGATTAGATAATGGACCTCATTTTGTTAATGAAGTCTTTGAACATATAAGCTTGTTGCTCAGTATAAAGCACACGTTTTCATCGTCTTATCACCTGCAAGCGAACGAATTCTGTGAGAAACTCAATGGCTTGCTTAAAGAAAGAATAGCCATATTGATGCATACCTTGAAGAAAGGATGGTTGCATTGCCTACCACTGGCATTGCATGCGTTGAGAAATCAACCAGGTTCTGATCCCCATCTTATGCCCCAGGAAATAGTGACAGTGAGGCAGATGAGAACACCCCTGACACCACCATCTAGAACTAGAAGTGATGCCCAGACAACAGCAGAATTGTTAGGAAATGAGTTACGTGGTTACTTAACCTGTGTGACTACAAGTATCTCTGTCATTTCAGATCAGCTCAAATGGAAGGAGTGTGGGGCTCAGAACACAGATGAGACAATCCAACAACCAGATCTGAAGAATTACGTCTTCCCAAAATTCTCCCTGGTGATCAGATACTGATCAGAAACTTTACGCATCGATGGCACAAGCCACGTTTTAACGGTCCATTTGTCGTGGAGGACATAACGCCATCAGCAATGAAAGTGCTAGGAAGACGTGCGTTTATATTTCTTGGAGACGTAAAGATCTACACCGCAGAACCCCCTTCACCTCCACCCCATCGGAAGCAAGCATCAGAGAAGAACCTCGACACGTGCAGACGAGTTCCATGACGAGGAAGAAGGACACAGAAACTGTCCAGTAAAACAGACAAGGAGTACATTGGACTGTGACTTGTTTCGGGATGCTCTTTTAAGCTGCTAAAAAAGGAGTGAAAGAAGGCTATTTGTTTGTGAACCACAGGAGCTTGCTAAACATTGGACTGAGACATGTTTAAGTCTTGTTCGGGAAGGAAAGAATGCCAAATCTGGACTTCCTTTTCGACGACTGGAAAATGTGAACAGTTCTCAGATTACTTTCTCACTCAGTTTCTCTTTGGAGGCGCCCATGGTGGTGCCCAATGACAATGTTCATCAGATCATCCTTGCTGTTTTTCTCTACAATCTTCGTTCATGTCCTTTGTTGGAGGGTAGAACTACTGACGTTTGCAATTTTCTGCAAAATCCTAAGAACGGTCCAATCGTGAGGAGACTGCTTGCGGCCATAATAGAGCAAGTTCTCCAGCTTCCTGAGTACAGTGGAGAAAATACAAATGCCCCTATCAGATGAAAATGCTCATAAACTAGTAGGTTTGGTTTTCCACTACCTGTTTAAGGAATACCCACATCTTGTTGGAAGACAAACTGATGTTTGCACCTTCTTGAGAGATCCAAGGAATACAGTGGCACTTAAAGAATTGCTACGTGACATAATTGAGCAAGTTAATCTATATTCTGAGCGAACACTGAGAACGTCCTGAATAAGACTTTTGGAGGAAGAGATCCAGAGCCTACTATCTGTAGTTTTCTACTTCTTGCTGGAGAGGCATCCACATTTTGTTTGGCAAAAGGACAACTCTTTTCCATACAGAAGGAACCCTGTTAATTGTCCTGCAATCAGCCAGCTGTTTAATGAGCTTGTTGAGGAGATTAAGATATTACCAGAGTATTGCATGATGTTACCTGAATAAAAATTGATTTTTCCTTCCTTAAAAAAGAGTAAGAATGGGAAGCATCAACAGTAATAATGTCATAGCTGACAATGAGAGACCTCCTCATTGTGTAAGAAGATACTGCTGCAAGACGTGGGTCTGCCTATACATCATTTATACATACACCTTGTTTACTGTGATTCTTATTTCACTCACAGTACACACTGCTTACTATTTGGATCCAAATAAGGCAAGGATTCTTGTGTATCTTCCTATGCAGAAGGAGGGTACAGATGTGGCAACTACAAGACAGCCAAGACCTTATGTAATTGTCCCTACTCTAGAGGTACATTCAAAGGCACCTAGTCCTCTGATAGATGAATCTAGGCTTCCTTTTGGGGAAAGGTCACGTATGGAGATTATACGAGACACCTTTTTTGCTCCATATTATGTTAATAGGATGAGGCTTCTGGATCTTTCTCCTACAGAGGTAGTACGTGTAAAAATACAAAGTCCACTGACAAATGCTTCTGTAATTGGTCCAGTAAGAAGGAATTATGCTGACACACTTCATGAGATGATTATAGAAACGCGTAAGAAAAGAATGAGACCTAAGAGAAGTGCTAGGGAGGATGATCATGAGTTAAATGATTTCCTGGATAGTCAGCACACTTGGGGATTAACATTTGGTATCAGCGTATGAAAGAAGTGGGAAGGAGGACCTCGAAGGAGGAATGCTTTGTATGTGCACTCCTGCCTTATATCATAGGGAAGTCTAAAATCTTCATAGCTATTGAAATAGACGTCCAGACAGCACATTGTCTATCACACGTAGCACTCTGCCATACAAGAGGTCAGTTCATGGGCCGAACAGCCTAGCTCAAATGGGCAACTGAATGGACAGATCCAGAAGAAGATGATTATGTCAAAGATACAAAGACAATGCTAAAAGCTCATACTAAGAATCATGTGATCAGATACCAGATACGAAAAGCCTGGAGTGAAAGGAGCTGCAATCAGAAGGGAAGTAAACAGAAAACTGGAGAGTCTAGGAAAATCTGCAGAAGAAATGTGTAGATGGAAGAACAGAGGACAGATGCAGATTTGTGGATCAGTGATTTCACCAGATGGATGGGAAGAAGAAGTGGTCATCTGCAGAGCCTGGGTAGTCATTGGTTTCTATCAGCCAACCATTGACATAGTGCAGAATGGATGCAAGCCCCTATGGCCAAAACCAGCTAAATCACTGACATGGGTCAAAGATAAAGGAGGACCTTTGCAGATAGTGCCTTTGGAAAGTGCAAAACTGTGCTTTAGAAACAATGGCACAAGTAAAGTTGGAGAGAACCAGAACTGTGGTCGAATTTTGATGTACTAGGAATAAGCATTAGAATCACTATTGGTCGTGTGGATCTGGAGCTTATATGAATGCAGCCAATCATAGTGAGATGGATATATATGAGTTGAAGGAATCCAGGGTCATGCACGCCCCCTGCCTGATGTCTGCAGACACATGCAGTTGTTAGTGTTTGGATCACATGTGCCAACAAGGCACTCTGCAGTGTTTTTTTTCACATCTGACAGTGAAAAAGGACTGCTGTTCTTGTGGGGACTGATGGCTGTCTTTGAACAACAAGGACCAAACATGTGCTCTGTTTATGCAGGGATATTGAGCTTGAAATGAACAAAAAGGAGTCATCTATTTCACTCTGTGCACTCGTACACGCATAGAGCTGAACAAGAAAACATTGGGTGTGATTGTGAAGCACTTTGGTACCTTAGATAACATTGGTTATATTAAGTACTAGCTGACATACTCGGCATTGACCTGGCTTTCAGTCCCTCATAGTACAGGTTATTGTGCAACATTTGGTGCAGATTGGAGAAACAGTGTGGAATTGTATAATGAACAACGCTTTGCCAAGCAACTAATACACACATTTTGACTTTGCTGAAATCCAGGGAAAGGAGTGGGGTATCCAAATGTCATATTGCCAGTAATGTCTGGAGGGTCCTGCCAGATAACTGTGGAAAATGTGGTGCAGATTGGTGGAAGTGTATAGAGAACATATGCAAAGCCACAAATCCACACCCACATTTTCACTTTTGCTGACATCTGGAGAAAGGGGTGGGGTGTCCAGATAGAATGTAGCCAATAATATCTGGTTGGTCCTAACAAGTGACTGTGCACAATATGGTGCAGACTGGTAAAACACTGTGGAATTGTATAGGTAACATACGCGGAGCAACACACCTATAAACCCACACGCAAATGTTCACTTTTGCTGAAATCTGGGGAAAGGGGTGGGGTTTCAACATGTCATGTCGTCAGTAATGTCCAGGGGGGCCTAACAGGTGACTGTGCAAAATGTGGTGCAGATTGGTGAAACGGTGTGGAACATGCGTAAAGCCACAACCCCATAAACCCACACATGTTCACTTTTATATATATATAGATGTGGTGCTGTGGTATGTATTTTGTGATATGAAATGAAATAAGGTGTCAGCACATGGTGAATTGCAAATATCCACGGATGATGATTATTAATTGTGAAAGTAACAGTTTATTGTATCTTACTGAATACCTTTGCAATTTGCCATAAAAATAAACATTTCAAGCTCTCATGGTTCTTTTCCACAAATCATATTTATCTTTTCAAGAATTACTCATAACAATTTTGTTCACAAACTGAAAAATCTAGGGGCAATGTGAATGAAGGTGTTTCTGCATGTTTTCATCAATATAGTAGGGCATCTTTAAAAATATGAGACCTGAACCAGAGAACTTAATGCATGTGCTCTTAATCAGTATAGAAAACAGTAGGCTCATAAATTCAAAATGCCCAAAACAAACCATCGTCGGGGCCAAGGAAACAAGGGCACATGGAACATGGAACATGGCTTGACCGGTGTTTTATCTCATATTTATTTTCACATGTTTACACAGACGAATCACTAAAACACTGACATGCCAGTAAGCCCTGTGTCCAGAAATATCATGCATGTGCTCTTACCCAGTGCCAATCAAAACTGTGAACCAGAACGAGATACCACACATTGTTTGGACTACTGTTGGACATTTCTAGTAGAAATATGATGGAACAGATTAATTCTAAACTTTCAAAAGGACATAGACTGCTGCTCCTCATGCAAGTCTGTCTAGCAGTCTGGGACAGAATTTGATTTCCCATTCAAGTTAATCTAGATTTGAAAAATATTTGGACCTTACCCTATACCTTTACCTCCCCTTTACAAAACCACACCAAACTTCCCAAATAGATTCAGTGTGAGATGCATTTCTTTTTGGGAATGTTTCATACAGAATCATGAAAAGGTGGCAAACATATAGGCCACCTAAATATGTTCTTCCGATGGGGAAGCCTACTTAACCATAACTACAAGGTCGCTATCGCTGACCCTGTACATATATATTTATATATTGGTGATGGCAACCGGTACTTACAGTTATGCTGGTTTCCCCATGGGAAGAACATTTTCTGGGCCGCGTATAACTTTATATGTGTGATGAATTGCCATCTGCTGAGGGTAGGGAATTAAACAATAAAGTGATGCTTGTAATTCTCTTTCTAAAAGGGGTCTCTGCAAAATGGATCCCTGTTTCATAAACCTCCATCCCAAAGGCCTAGTGTGTACATGTGTCAGAGCTGCACCAGCCTCATGACAACTGCATCACCTCTTCGCCAGATGCACAGGTCAGTTGAAAGCCTATTAGCTTATCACCCTTAAATAAGTAGCATATTGTGCAGTAGATGGGATGCAGAGTAACTCTTACACCAAATAATCAAACCAATTTAGGAAGAAGGCAAAGTCGTTTTACTGTTTTAATATCAATTGTCTAAAACAGGGAGTTACAACTGACATCAACGGACGTTGCACAGCATAATCTCACTCAAAGCATTTCATAAAAAATTACATTTATATAGTAAAAACACACCATACGTGATGGCACACTATGTGGCAACAAAGAAAAACCTACAAGAGGTTGTGATAGGCTTAACGGGAACATCTAAGTATACTTTCTATAAGGGAATTGGGTTGGGATTGGGTCTCTACAGTCAGTTGGACAATTTATGCCCACCCCTAGTGCAAGCCATCTTCAACAGTTATTTGACACACAGCTCATCATTGGCTATCCACCATAAGGCTTTTGATCAATCGATAAAAACTAAAAATCTCTTTGTATCATATGCATGATAGGGTGGAGCAGCTCTGGGATAGGGGTGGGTCGGGGGAAAGGGGAAGGAATGGGGAGTGGAGGGGCAATGTTTTCTTGTTTAAATATGCAAAATGCCAAGAAGAAAAAATGAAAAAAACGATAAGGCCCTTTGTTATATAGCCTTCTATAATTGGAACATTTGGCTCACTAGCAGCACGTAAGCTGGTACCCCAGGTGTCGGTGGGTGAACTTTGACCGTGTCTCCCTACCCAATTAGCCCAACATCTCTCATCACCCATGCCTTCTGTCATGGAGATTGCCTTTGAACTTGGCTTGCAAAGTATCCTTTCTCCTGGAAATATATGGGAGTGTGAGCACATGCTATCTTAAGTCTAGAACTGCATGCCGAACTTCTATTTCCATCCATAGCCCACATGACAGGAGATTGCAATTCAGCTAATTTTCTAGCATTTAATTGTATTAAATGAATAAAACATGGCACTAATCATGTTCTCTCTTTGCACCTTCATAAGGGATGACTCAGCCTCTCAGGTTCACTGTTCTTCAAGGATAGATAACCAGTTCTTGGCTGCTCTAATCTTTGACATCAGGCGAGACAGCCTTTCTCGGTTCTTACTCAATTCCAGCTACTTCCTTGCTGCGACACAACTTTCAGCCATATCCTCCATGGGATTGAGCTTACTAAAATTGTTACACCAAAGACCAGATTCTATATAATGGCGGCACCTCCTGCAGTGTATTCACTACAGATAGCCAGCTTCTAAGATTTCTTAGTCTACTTGCATTACTGCATCCGTAGGTTACTTCCTTGGCCCCTTTCTCTTCTCATTCTACACTTCCTACCTAGCTCCTATCATCTCCTCCTTCGGTGTCTCACACTATTTCATCACCATAAACTGATGACCCCCAACTCTTCCTCTCCTTCTCTTCCTTCATGACTGACATCCACCTTAAGCTTTATTCCTGCCTTTCCACGATTACATCTTGGATGTCCTCTCACTTTGTAATCCTAAATACGGACAAAACGGAAATGCTATTCTTCCCTGCTAACACACATCCTCCTCCCTCCCCCACCATCTTTTCTCTTCTCCACTTCCCATCTCCCCATCTATCCCCATGCCTGCAATCTTGGCCTTCACATTGATTCTAATCTCTCCCTCTCCCCCCACATCTCTCCCACTGCCAGATCTTGCCGCTTCCACCTTTATAACATCCGTAAAATGTGTCCTCTCCTAACCTTCCATGCCACTATACTCCTAGTCTCCTCCCTCATTTTTTCTAGACTCTTCTACTCCTCCACTCTATTTTTTTTACTCCTTTCTACTCACCTAACCCCCCTTAAATCTATCTACCACTCTGCTATCTGCTCCCTCTTTCTTCTTTCACCCTATGATTCCATCTCCTCTTCTCTCTCCTCCTTAAGTTGGCTCCCCTTTCACTTCCAGCTCAAATTTAATTTCCTCTGACTCGTCTTCAAATCCCTTTATGGTCTTGCTCCAACCTACCTTTCCTTCCTCCTCACTTTCCACTCCTCTTCTCACCACATCTGCTCTGCCGAACCTTTCCTACTCACTCCTCTTCCATCACCCAGTGCCCCATCCCGCTTCTGTTCCTTCCAACTACTTGCTCCTTTCCACTCGATCCGTCTCCATCTCCCTATCCACTCTTTCTCCTCCTACCCCTCTTTTTGCAGTTCTCTAAAATCATATCTCCTCCAATCCCCACCCTGATATCTTCTGCTACCTCTCTCATTTTGATCCTACCACCCATCCTAACTCCTTCTTGTTGCTTCTCTCACTACAGTCCTACATCACTCATGTCACACCACAGCATTAAAGAAAACTGTTGTAAATTGTTGTATGTATTGCTTTCTGTTACTTGCTTCATATGTTATGTTATGTTACTTGGCATTTATATAGCGCCTTATGTATCATTGGTATGACCTCAAAGCGCTTGTAGGTTGAACGCCCTCGGGAACCGCAGTTGAAGTCAGTAGAGAGGGAGGGAGTGTGTAGTATGGTGCGTGGGGGCGCACTGGATATGTGTGCAGCTGGTGTGGTTGTTGAATGATAGCTGCTTCTTAGCAGTAGGTGTGGTGTTGAGGAAACCAGTTGGATGTGTTCAGTCTGGAGGGTGGACACCCAGACTTAGTTCTGGCAGCTTTAGGCCTGAGGAGATGCCTAAATTAGCCGGTATGTGCTCAGCTAGCTGTGTTTTATTGGGATTATGAGGTGTTTGTGGGGTCATGTTAGTATGAGAACACCTAGGCCAAATGTGTCATAGCATAGCTGTGTTCTAGTTGAATGATGGTGTATAGGAGAGAGTAAGCTTAGTAGTGTGTTATGGTGGTTATTAGTAAAGCGCCTGTGACCAAGCACGAGAGCAGGACCGGGGGCGTACATAACGGCATACATATATAAAGCGAAAGGATGGATAGGTGAAACATGTGACACAAAGTGAAACTACTCACTCAGCATCAACTAGCCCCTAAAGCTGCTTCCAAATTGGTTCCCCTGCCACATACTTCCTCATGGCAGTCCACAAAGCAAGTGGAAAATGGCTGCTGTGGCCAAACCACAAACACACCTGACATTTCTAACCAATTGCAAGAAGGGAGGGTGGGACTGGGAAAAGGCCAGACACAAACAAAGGACTACAACCCACAGACTGCACCCTCTGGATTTAGGCCAGCACAGAAAAAACAGGGTCAAAGGCCATATGTTATTTTACAATGCTTATTGTATTCTCTATTGTCCTCTTGTAAAGCTCTTTGATGTAAAGAGCTATACAAACATTTAATAAATACAAATACAAAATAAACGGCTTGCACTTTTTGTGCAGTTCTCTTCACACGTGCAATCTTCACTTCACATATGAATGTTAACTCGATTCATTACTTTGTCATCAAATTCCATAAAGTCCATACATCCTCTTCTTCAGCCACTCTTCTCAGTGCCTCACGCTCATCTCTTGTGACATCGCCAACTTCTCTTTCTTTCGTCTTCATATTCCTTCGTGGACCTCTTCAAAGAGATTGTCATCTCTACAGGGATGTATTAGATTGGGTTTTCTTAGTGGATACTTCTCAAAGACTCTCTGCGGAATAGGCACAACCACCTGGAATAACAGTCAGGGCCCTGTCCGGATCCGTCTCCCTGCAGGTCTGCATTATATATATTAGGCTATAACACATCCACTACAATGATTAACCTGCTTCATAGAATACGTTTTTTAAAGCACAGCCGTCACGTTGCCATGACAATGCACTGTAAATAATGGAATATGAGCCCAAAATTACTTGAAAGCATTGAATAGTGGACAGAACGGTCCACTATCAATGTTCCACACCAGTGCCACTTAGGCTGTCTCAATATGGCCACTGCTACATAAACAGAAGTGGCCATGACAACGGCGTCCATCTCTAGGAGATGCCAGCCGCAGTCGCAGCAATCTGATTCAACCAGACAGGTACGTTCTGAAACCGCAGTTGGTTCCTTTGATTTTACACATCCATCCCCGCATCTGAGCTCCACGGACTTACGAGATCCCACTTTGTCTTCCAGTCCAGGAACTTGCAACAACAGGGATCCGTACACACGCACATAAGACTCACCTTGTCCACCAGCCGGCATTATCCAGCCGCCACCGCTGTTTTCACTAAATTCAGAACAACCAGTGACCAGGTAACCATGTGCCTCATTGTCTGTTAGGTATAGCCACAATTAAACTACACCATCTAGACAAATATTTGACATATGTCATTTTTTGCAGGTGCCCCTGAAAAAACCATGATTCTAGTCCTGCATCAACCAGACATGTAAGCAGCTCATGTTAATGCACATGGTATCTGATACTTTTTCAGACTCTGACTTACTGCTATTGACCTAACTTTTACAGATGCCCAGCTGGCAATGTAAAGACACCATATTGATTCAAGGTGTTCTCTTTCACAGCTTCCCATGTCCAAGCCCTAAACAGACCTTGTAAGCGACGTTTAACTTAGACAGACGCTCACAGTGAACACATTCAGTGTGATTATTGATATACTATGAACAACACACCAGTTACCTTTATGGCCCAACCCCTTATTGTGCTTCATTTCTCTTAACAGCACACGCAGAACACACAGACGCCATAGTCTTCTTGTCCTGACGAAGGCCCTACAAGAAAGGATAATATTCAAACCCCAGAAGGGCAAAAACACTGTGCTGTAGACCTCAACTCTCTGAGTCACGGTGTTGCAATACACTCACTGTCTTTTCTTTTGTAACTGTGTTCACTTACTTTTTATGTTATACCTGCTCATTTGTCCATGACCTCTGTCTCGATGAACTATGACAGTAGGATTTGTATGTTCTAAACTTTGTGTATCTAACTCCAAGTGATGTACCTTGGGGATGTATTTATTGCCATTCACTTTGCTACACAAATGTAATATTGTTGTTCTGTGTGGTGTCTCTCAGTAGACATCTCCATATAATTGTTTCAAAATACAATGAAAAATGTTTTGGAAACAATGAAGGGGTGTGATCATTCTGTGAGTGAAGAGATTGGTTCATCCCCATGTTCATAAAAGTGTTGGTGGTATAGTGTTCTTTTCTACCGACTCATTCAATTGTCTTTATTGACAATTTAGCCCTCCTGGGCTGAATAGGGTCTCGAACAGAGCCCTTCTTTTGATTCCATCAATACTCAGACACCTCTTCTTTGATGATACAACAGATACTGAGTGAGACCAAAAGAAAGAGGTTGCAGGCATTGATGAACCCATGCAATTTTTAAGTGCAAACTTTCTACACAAGAAGTTTAGACATCTCTCAAATGCCAGTGTAGATTCTGTTCTAGGTACAGTCCAGAAAATTGAATGCTAGCGGTAGTACAACTTTGCAATTATTAATAAATCAACAGCACTGGCCCTTTAGTCCATTGCACCAACACAGTATCCACTGCAAAGAACATGAACCAGACCCCCAAGTAAGAGATTTGCGCAGCCACTGTCAGAATTTCATCTGTGTATGCAAAACAAATTGGTTGCAACTTATTTCCCCCTCATTGTACCAGCCCACAGTTGAGTATTTTGAATATGTCACAAAATATCACAAAGAGAAGAAAAGCTGCATCTGTTCAATGACAACCTTGACATACCGTTGACAATCAATGTACTGCCCTATTCCTTTGTAGAAACCCATGCATTCAAACATATCTTGGCTTTTTTGTTCCCCACTGGGGAATGTGTACTGCTTTGCTCGAACTTCAGTATCACGCCTCTACAACCATGAAGTGGGAACACTGGGAATGTCACTGGACCACCAACTGAGGAGAAGGTGACCCTCATATGCTAGGATGAATGCAGGAACAGTGCAATGCAGTCCCTGAATATTGTAATTGGCAGAGCCTTCAGTTGGATAGTGATTACCTACCACTAATACAGTGGTTAGTGTTGGCAAATGTTTTCACTTTCCTGCAGCCATCTGAAGAGGCCACACAGTGGGCTAGCCCGTATACCACATTCCTCAGTGTGGTGTTGCACTTCTGTGTCAGTTCTTTTAGTATTATCCAACGAAATACATGAACGTGAACTGTCTGGCAGTACAGAAGTAGGGTAACTGGCTATGAATCTGCTTTCAACCTTCTGAAAGGACCCATGCTTAGTTGGTATGAAGAGGGATCTGGAGTACCTCCTGACACAGACCATTATCCAAAGTCAAATTAGTAACTTTTAAACAGCACTTGCATGTGGAGCAAATTGCTTTGTGTCCACCCTCAGCACTGTGACAAGTAATACAAAGAAAGTGTGATAATTTGGGTTCAACATCCTCCTGTTTGGTTGGTTGTGGTACAATTATTCTGTTTTCTCTCATTGCCCGTAAGTGATTTTGAAATTGGTGGAGAAGAGAGACAAATAAAACAGCTGACTACAAGACTTTATAAAGTAAATTACTGTGATCACAGAATACACTGACTATATGGTCTGCCCTTTGGAGAGCAATGAATCACCTTAGCAGCCAACAGCTCTGAATCCTTGATTAAATAATTCTGCTCTGCCACTTAGTGATTCCTGGGGGAAAACTATGACAGGGTGTATCAGACTTCATGATAAAAGACCCAGTGTCATTTGTATGTTTAATAAGATGATCACTGATTTGAACAGTCTTCAGGATCTAAAGGATGGTGGCTAAGCTTTGGCCTCTGGTGACAGGCACATATGTGTATCTTGTGTATCGTTACCTGTAAAGAAGTAAATCAGGGCATCACATTGACATAAACACTCTGGAGGAACCTCTTATACAAGTTTGTGATGCAGAGGAAAATCTTTACCTTTTGTGCACTAATTGGAGAAGACCCTTCCATAACTACAGTCCACCTGGGAGGATTCATCTGTAATCCATGTATGATGAACCCAGAAAGGTCACAGTGGCAGTATTTAATTTACATTTGTATAGCTTTGTGAATAGGTGATAATTACACAGTCTTGTCAAAACATGACAAACATGTTGGGTTTCCATGTCTGGGCTACCTGAATAGATACGTAGCATTCTCTAGACCAAGATGATAATGTTTGGATATTTTCCTAGCCCTTCATTAATAAAGTGCTGTAAGGCCACCAAAGCCTTGCATAGGCTGAATGCCATGACTACCTAATAATGGAAGAAGACATGGATTTAGGAGGTTGTTCCAATTAGACAACTTCTCGCATGAAAAACAGATACTATGCTCACTGTAAATTTAATTTGCTAAACATTATCTCCATTCTTATCTGATACAGCATAATTGGTATGAAGGGCAAAGGACATATCTTCTTACTAGAGATGTAATTCTTTACCCTGTAGTTGATGCATGGTTTCAACTCACATCTCTTTTCGGGCACAATAAATTAGAGTAAGAAGAAAGAGGATATGGAATTCCTGATTATCCCATTGGGAAAATATTGGTTTAAATAATTCCTGAGGTTATTTTATACTTTGTTACTGTAATTTAACCAATGTATTGATTCCAACTGCTTTGTCTCCAGATGTTCCGGAACATCTCAAAGAGAGAGGGGCGGGCTTGGATAATAGGAGGAAAGAGAAAATGTAAGATTGTTGCTGTTGTATTAATAGATACAAGGAGACTGGAAGTACTCTGATACCAGCGTGCATGGTATAGGTGTTGTGCATCAGGAGAAAAATATATTTGTGCCCAGAAAGTGAACCTTGGATGCCTGTAGTCTTAGTGTGCCTGGGTCAATGCCCACATTTCAACACATGTGATAGAGACAAGGTATGCATGACATAGTGAGTCACTGGGGCTATCATTCTGTAGGACATCATGGACAGAAATGTCACATTGTAACAATAATTATGTTGGGGTGAATGAACCAAACATTTCCAATGCTGAATAATTAAGAAAGGTGTTGCATAGCATAATCTATAATTTAACAGAACAAATGTCCAAATATTTTTCTAAATGTTAATAAAAGAGAAATCTTTATGCTGTCCTAGATTAAAATATGTTATAGTGGCTTGTACTAAATTGCAATTCTGTATTTATTTTCAGATTCCTCTATACCTAGAAATGTCTGTTAGGAATACTTGAATACTTGGGTGGGCATGTGCGCTGACACACCCACACAACATACAAAATAAATATCATTCTTTTTTGGTGGTCATTCTCCCTTTCTGTGAATAAGGTTGCAGAACCTGACACCTGCTTAAAGGTCCATGCAGTTTCCCGTTATGGGGGTGGCATATTTGTTTTTTGCTCATTAAAAACATAAGCAAACTCATTATATAGATTTGGGAGCACAGCCATTATGCTCCAATCAGGTGTTTCTTTTGGGATAACTTTCGGTTCAGGCTTGCAATGGCTCTAAGGTCCTCCATTTCAAAAGACACCTTCTGAACATTTTATTTTTATTCGAACACAGTAGATTTTGCTGCCAAATAAATGAGAGGCTATTTTAATTAAAACCGGATAATTCCACCAATACACCATGTGTTCGGTGGTACAATTACATCAAACAACTGGATTTCCTAATTAATCTTGTGAGAGGGTATATTCTTCTGCATCAATATTGTATCCAGTGAGTGTTTGTCTGATTTTGCCATGTTGTTGCAGCAGAGCACTGACTATAGACTCATGGGATCAGCATGTGACTGAACAACATTAGGGAGGGGTATGCAAATTAACTTGTCTAACACAATTACAATTGTCCCATATTTATAATTCATCCGATTCAGACACCACTCGAATGAATAACATGAAATCATGTCTGTGATCTAAAATTTTAAAGTGTCAGTTAATGTTGTCATGTGACCAGACCCTCTGGTACGATGTAAGTAGTATGAGGGGAACAAGTGTCAATAAGTTGAATATATGGCATGTGTATAGTGAAAAATGACAATATAAAAGTAATCAGAAAGTACAAGACCTTCATTTGAATTCACATTATTGGGTGAATTTCAAAATAACACTACAACAATGTGACTGAGAAACAAAAGAAAATATAGTCTGAAAACATGAGAGTCACCTCTTTCGTTGGAGAATAAACACAATATTGGATACTTACTATTAATTATTAACATTATACATAATTTCATAGGCTGTCACACATACTCATGTCAGGTGTCTCTACATTTTTGAGGGTCATCAGAGTACAGGACCAGGAGAGGGCTGTTTACAAAAGGCTGAACCTGCGGATTCCGGCCTTTTGATCTGGAATTCACAGGTTCAGCCTTTTGTAAACGGCATTCAAACATAGATCAAAATAAATGATATCCTGCGGTATTCGCAGGTGTAGTCAGAAACTGTGGATATCAACCTGAGAATAATGCTTTATGGCCTGACACTGGCTACATAAATAAAGGCCTGTTTAGAGCTAGTTAATCAAAAAAGAGATATATGGATGAAGGGGAGTGTATCTCAACCACTTCCATTGCAATAGAAAAGATGCCATTTCAAATGAACATTACAATTTCACAAATCATATTTTGTTGAGAGATCCCGGAATTAGATACACCTAAATGATCCTCAGAAAAATGGTGTCCTCTAAGAAAATCATACTCTTGGTTGGCTATATAGTGTAGATAAATCAACACTCTGTATGTTCTAAACTGATAGAACAGTTTACTAGAGCTAATATTGTATGCACATGCACATTCCAGGAACCAGTCAGAACACATCGCACATAGGAACACATTGCTAATATGAAAATGTATTTTGTGTATAACTTTTATTCTGATACCAATACTTGTTTTAGATATTGGAGAAAAGAAAATGTTTTAAAATGTAATTATATATAAAAAGAACACTTATTGAATGAAAATGTAAGCATAGGAACAAAATGGATGGTAAGCAGCAATGTAATTATTGAATTAAGGGTCCTACATATAGGTTGCATTGTATTATTGCTGAATTAGTAATATATAATAATGTAAGTCATTCATTGATGGAATGACTCCAGGTGTGCACTGGACCTTAGTGGAAATTTCTAAGGCAGGTTGATTTTCTTTTGTAGACACGCTGCCTATGTTTATTCATATATTTACAAACAAAAGTGCCTGTTCTCTGAATGGGTTCTGTAAACAGACATGATAACACTCTCATTAATTGTTGAAAATTAATGATCCTGTAGGTTGCTGTTCTGCCTTTCTCTGGCATAGTGCAGTACTTTGCGGTGCATTGTGGTGCAAATATCTCAGAAATCGTGCATCCTACGGCCTTGAAATGTGGCTTTCGATGTCCCTATTGTTCCTTGTGTCCGGACTGTTTGAAAAACAACATTTTTTTCTTTCCCTTCCCAGTGAACATGGTTTACGGCTTCATCGGCAGGCACCAACTCGCACAAATCCTCCGGAAAAATAATTTCACCAGATTTGGCAAAAGTCATTGTTTCCCTTCCTGGTGAACATAGTTTACGACATTGTAAAGCTTGTTTAGAAACAACATTTTTTGTTTCCCTTCCCAGTGAACACGGTTTACGGCTTCGTCGTCAGGCACCATCTCGCTAAACTCCTCTTGAAAAGTAATTTCACCTGATGCAGCAAATATTTTGAAACTTTGCCATGCTACCTGCCTTCAACTTCATCTTTCAGGTCCATTCACCTCTGATGCAATGTGGTTTCCCTTCCCTGTGAACATGATTTGCAGCTTCGTCAGCAGGCCATAAACCCACAAACACATTTTAACTTTTGCTGAAATCCAGGGGAAAGGGTGAGATGTCCAATTATCATAGTCAGTAATGTCTGATGGATCCTAACAGGTAGCCATGCAAAATTTGGTGCAGGTTGGTGAGACAGTTTGGAATTGTATAGGAACAATGCTTCGCCAAGCCAAAAAACCCACAAACAAATGTTAAGTTTTGGTGTAATCCAGGGAAAGATGCAGAGTGTCCAGATGTCATGTAGCCAGTAATGTCCAGAGGATGCTAACAGGTAAGTATACAAAATTTGGTGTAGATTGGTGAAACAGTGTGCAATTGTATAAGGAACAACGCTTCACACCACAAACCCACAAATCAGCCAAAAACCCATAGACAAATATTGACTTTATTATCTATAGATTTAATATATTATGGTGACTTCACCAGCATGAAGTTATGGAATCACCTTTGGTTGTTGTTTATTTAAATACTTTTGAGTGTTAAAACCACATACATCCTATTTCTTGTCCCAGAATTGTGGCAGGGATTGCATGACAGGGGATGCTAAATTAGTGAGTACACCATAGTGATATATATATTTCTAACCAAGATAGACCCGTGTGGTCAGTGAGACCGTAACACCTAGGAGTGACAACTTTAGGTGATTGGGATGGGAAGATCTGAGTCTAGGTGAAAGGGACAATCATGACCTAAGAACAAGTAATGACCCGGAACAAAGGAAAACAACAAGTCTGCTGACCCACTCCAAAGATCGGTGCTTTGTTGACAATAGTGACGTGATCGATGCACAGCATGATGACGTCACTACTATGCGATGACGCAGCTACTCAAGGTGGCCATTTTGATAGTCACATTCTCGAAGAGTGTGGAAATGATGTAAAACAGCACCCCGAGTCACAGGTAATCGTTTTTACATGAAGAATTCTTATTCCAACTTAAACTTGACCTCAAACCTTACCATTTAAACAAAACACTCCTACTGTGTTTTGTGTTCAAACAGATCCCATTTGGACATCTAATCCTGACAGCACGGGTTGTGGGGACAACAAAAGACTATCACCCTCCCTCTTAATTACCAATCTCAGGTAATCTAATTAATTTAACCTTCTAAATCATGAATCGATATCTTTTTCAATGTTCTAAATAGAGAATACTATTATTTACCCAAATATATTTGTAGGGTGGAATCTGACCCTTTATTGGTGAATCTTGAAAGGAAACCATGAAATTACAACTGGGACTATTTATTCCCTGTTAATCAAGAACAATCTGCATGACGGCACAGAGAGTAAGTGCAATCACATTATATTGTTAACTAGTAATTGACCAAATCATAAATAATCAGAATCTAATCACCATTAACTCTGGATTTCCTCTTTCTAGACCTCTTCTTTGGGTCCTCTTCCGGTAGATCTTGGAGTGATTATGTCGGCTGATCTCTCCATGACGGCCCAAGTGTTTTTGGTATGCCAGCAGGGGCACTTTCAGCTTAAGATCTTAAGTAAAGTGCTCCATTTGATCCCAGCAATACTGTGTCCACCTGTAGTATCAGCTATGATTCTGAGCAGGCTGGATTACTGCAATTCACTGTAACTGACGCAACCCAAGGGTCTGGTCGGCAGACTACAGTGCCTCCAGAATCTGGCAACTAGGGGGACAATGGGTACTCCTCATGGATCCCATATATCCCCTGTATTGTGATCCCTCCACTGGCACCCTTTAGAGCAGAGTATTCAGTTTAAGGCATTCAGTATAGTGCACCAGGCTCTGCATGGTCAAGTTGCAGAGTACTTTTGTGTAAAATTTGAGCCCTGTGTTCCTAATTGCCTATTGCGGTCAGCTCTGCTTTTGCCGTTCCCGGCTAGGAGGTTGTGCTTTTTCAATCACAGCGGCACTGCTATGGAACAGTCTTCCATCTGCTATGAAACTATTATTTTTCAATCATCTTGCATTCTGTAATGCTTTGAAGACCCATCTCTTCTGAATCACCCGTTATGGATCTGTTGTGCCTTCGTGTTTCAGTGGCTCTTTACCTCACCTACTAGACACAACATAACAATCAAATCTAATTTATTTAGGTAGATCAAAGGAAATATGGAAGATAATAGATAAGGGATCACCTACAAATTACAGAGGAACCTGACCAGAGATTAAAGAATAGGAGTACAGCCTTCTCTCACCATTTAAAAAAAAAAGACAGGTTAGAGATTTGTCAAATATGTGCTTCATTAAAATTGTTGTGGACACTTGCATGAGTCTCTAAAAAACAGGTCAGATCATTAGTACTGAGAAGATAAACATTTAACACGGGTAATATGTACTGATCTCAAGATCACAAAGTAGATAAAGAATGGTGAAGGAATGAGTATGTGCAGAATGTTAGATCAGATACATGAGTCTTTCTGAAATGTTTTCACTTTACTGATTTGAGTAAGAACAAGACAAATGAATGATTATTGTAAAATTGTTAATAATTGAAAATTGATAAGATTATAATTGTGTTTTTTTGTAAATATTTTTTGTAGATATTGACTAAAAACAGCCCCTGAGATAAAGAGTCTCGAAACGCTTTGGGCAATAAAAGATTACATTTGAAGAAAATAATTTTGAGAGTGATTGTTTTTATACAATTAATATGTGAATACCATATAATTGATTTGAAAGAATTGCACAAAAAATAATTTAACAGCTACCAGACATCATGGTTAGCATTTTCTAAAAAGTTGAGCTTTCAAAAACAGAATAGAGAACTTATCGTTCTTGTTTCCCCTATACAACCCATTTGCCAGGGCTGAAGTGTTCTCCTCTGCACCTGATATATCCCAAAAAAAACCCTGATCTTAAAATTCCAATTCTATAAACCAAACTAGAATATAATAAACACTTGGAGTACACGAGTGCAAGGCATACCAGGAATACCCCACTCCAAAGACACCCAGTCTGGGAAGAACCCCAAGCAGCAAAAGAAAAACCTGCTTCAAAAGGCAGTCAGAAGGTGGGCTCCCAGAAGATGTTTTTGTTTGAGACTAACTAATAATCCACGGGATACTAAAGTTTGAGTAAGTTGGACGACATTACCTGTGGCTGTCCAATGAAAGCCCATGTAAGAGCATAAAGAGAGCTACTTAAGGAATTGGTCCACAGGCAGAGACAAGGAAGGACCGAGGCACTAGCCCTCAAAAAGAGTTAAAAGAAGGAAACCAGAGGCATTGACCCAACACATCAACTGAGATTACATAGAGAGTGTTGTGAGAAAAGGCTACAGCCCTTATTGCCCTTACTAAGGAGAAGGCTGAAGCACAATTCCAAAGCAAAGCCGAAGCTCTGGTCCATGAAATAAGAGTTAAAGTACTAGCCAAGAAAATGACTGAACGAAATGTGAAGCCATGGCTAGATACACAGTTTAAACTCTGGCCTGAGAGAGACTTAATGCCATTGTAAAATGGAAGCTGAAGCCTGTCCATGGTAGGATGCTGAATCTCTGACCAGAAAGCAGGTACAATCCTGCACTGCAGAGGGAGTAATGTGAACAAACAAAAGCAATCCCTCAGTTGAACAGAGCACAAGATGCAAGCAGGAGAAAAGTCCAGGAAAAAAAGACGCAGAAACTCCAGTCTACAGATTGATTGAGGTTTGTGATGAGGAAAAGACCCAGATGAAAGAACTCCAACAAGCTCACACTGAGGGCGTCTGGAGTAAGGAACCTGCCCAGTGATTAGTGTATCTGGGCATAACCAAAATGGGATCATTGAGATTTGGCCCCTGTCATCGCTTGCTAGGAACCCAGAAACCCCATAGTCCATAGCAACCATGAATTGAAGATCGCTAAGCCCCGCACATCAAAGGATGAATGAGAGCAAAAAGGAATTCCACAATCCATGGTTCCTGCTAGGACCACCCCATATACCAGAGTTGCAAGAGGGTTTAGGAGAACACCCTCAATTGACACCCCCCCTCGCAGGGAGTGTCAAGGGAAGGAGAGATGGATAAGTGAAAAGGCATCATGCACCAAAGATCGTGTTTTGGCCACTTTTTGGATGCCAGGATCCTCAGTTTAAGAGCAAGGAAATGGAAGAAACCCTCATAGTATACAGTGTGCCTACCACTCTTCGAGCCAGACCCAAAACCTTAGCAAATGGTATAACTCCCTTGACATTCAAAAATAACAGCTGCAACATTTCTTAGGCACACGCAAATGAGGTGCAGAGTCTTTGGAGCAGAAACAGTTACTGTGCTGTCCATGTGTCTGCAGTGTTATTTTTGGAGTCTGTCTACTGTGGCTACTTGTGTGAGGGTGAGCGAAAAAGAATGTATACTCTGCACGCCCGCGGAGCAGTGCCGAGTCAGTGCAGAGTCTTTGGAGCCCTTGAAGGCTCTTAGGGGCTCTGTGAGGCTCTGTTCTGCAGCTAGTGATTTGTCAATGATTCCACTTTCACTCACTCTGCACTGTAACTGTTCGTCAGTGGAGCTCGTGTCTGTGCCTGCGATGAGATGGAGTTAGCCCAGAAACATAAACAGCCCCTCACTCACCTGCAGATAAGGCATGGGGTGCTTGAGAATGGCGGGGCCATGTGTCAATGCCGGCTTTTAATCCGGTCCAAGGATCGGATGTCGGGCAAGCAAAATCGAATCAAGTAAGAGATCTCACGCATATAATTGCTTGAACAAATCCTTTTTGAATGACAATGAGCACTCACATGTAAGTAACATATTGCATGACTTTGGGCCTGTTGTCTGTACTCACCTTATCCCCAACGAGTCAGTGGCTCGGGCATCTGGTTCTTTGTCAGCAAGTGCTGCAAAATGACCACACTGAGGGGGGGCGGTTCAAGAGGGAGACGACTGTGCTGAACTGTTCCAAATTTCAAACCAGCACTGGGACTGTCATTGCGGTGGGATTATTGGGGTTCCCTCGCCACGTCTGCTGGCATGGAGAGCCAGCGCTAAAACTACTGGCGGGGCTCCATTGGTCTCAAGTGCTAGCAATGCCGTCAAGGTCCACTTAACCTCGGCAAATGTGGGATACTGGCTAGCGGCGGCAGTGGTGTGTGACTTTGATGATGATTGTAGTTTGAATTTGCTGAGGGTTGAGTGTGTTGCCGGTTACAGATGCCTCGGCTCCGGCGCTGAAATACCCGGACAAGGGGGTTCTGTCTCCACTTACCCATGTAAGAAAATATTTACTCCTGAGAGAGCTGAGCAGGAGTGTTCTCCTTCTTTCAACATAGCTGAAGTGAATGAGAGTTCTAATACGGGTTCTACTGTTAACCATGATGACATTTTCTCTGATTTTGCAATTCTGCCTGTAAGGTTTCTAGAAAATGACCAAATAGATGCCAGTCTGGGTAATGAAAAATTTATCTCTAAAACTAGATGAAATTCACTAGCCGTGGTCAATAAATTGCTGCAAGACTTTACCCAAATAAATATTAATAGAGGCTGTAATGCATTGAATCCTACAACGTCAAATAGCACCACAGAGAATGACATACTGGAAAGGTGCAAAGAAACTTCTAAAAAGGACATTTGAGGCAGCTGCTAATGTCAAGTTACCTGGTGGCAAATGGGCTGCAGGTGCTCTCACAAGGAGACATGTGGACTCAAGTCAATCACTTCCGTTATTCTGCTCACAACAAAGACATCTTCAATCCAAGCAGACAATAAGTGTAAGCTCTAACCTCGACAGATGTGCTGGGAGTAGTAACAAGCCCCCAGAAAAGGGCGAGTGTGCCACCTATAAACCTGTTCGAAGTCAATCGGGAGCATCTTCCTCTGATGAGTCCCTGTCTGACTCCACGTTCATAGAACGAGAGTTTCCAAAAATCAGACGGGCATCTTTGAAAGGGTTATGCCAACCCTGGCACCAGGAACAAAGGACCATTGAGATCATAAAAGGAGTACTCCAAGAGGTACAGCCAAGTTTGATGTCGGCACTTTCCATTTCCATTGCCCCGTCATTGAAAATGTATGAGCAGGTGAGTGACAACCTAAAAGATCTGACAACGCTAACTACTCTAATGAGTTTGAAATGAATCAAGAATGAATTTGAAAGTGAAACATCTAAAACAAAAGCATGAGAGGAGAATAAACACCTTGAACAAAGCCTCAAAGAGTTAGCTGATCAGAAAAAAAATCATAGTAAGGATAAGAAGCTACTCGCTGAGGTTGCTCGAGAATCTTTGAACTTACTAAAACACAATCAACCCCTTCACCTTGAAGCAACGGTAAACCATTTGAGAACCCATAACTCTGTTGCAATAAGTATTGAATCCATGCATGGCAATATAGAAACTGTAAACAAAGAGCTTGCCGTGGCCATTCCAAATGCAAATGCTGCTAAAATCCCACACAAGGTTGATATACACACCCCAACAGATGTTATCAATGAGGATGCCAATAATGAATCCGAGAAGAGTGAAGCAAGGGAACCGATGGTGGGCGAGGAGCGTTCTCATGCTGTTTGATCAGATGTGGAGGAGCATTTCTTGGGCGGAGGTGTTATCTCCCAGACCATCAACGTTAACGAATGCTGAAGGACCTCTTGGACAACAGACTGTTGAACGAATCGACTGATTTGGTGGTGACTAAAACAAACTTTTCTATCTTCCAAGTACAGAAGAATGCAAGTGGCAAGTCTAGCTAACTTAAAAAAAAAACAAAGAATCCGTCTAAATGGAAACATGGTCCCAAAAACTATTCGAGAACGTTTTTGAGAAACTTAAAAGCAGTAAATGTGTTTGTAAATACTGATAGATCCCTGGATGCAAAAACAAAAAAGAATGTCCTGGAAACTCGTCAACCTGAATCAGTTGTGTCCAACAGGGGAGAACCAATGCAGGATGAAGTTGATGTATTAAATGAATTGCTTGGTATGTCGACATATGAGGAAGAAGCATCCGAGGATCTAGCTGTGCAAGTAGCACGATCTCCATATTGTGAAAAACACTCTTCCTCACCAGAGAAACATAGATATAAAGCTGATGTGAAGGTGGTGTCCAAGTCGATGCAGTCGAGAACATGTCAAATAATTTTACCTTCTGCTAAAACCATCTCTCAAGTTGACATCAGGTCTCCCCAGTTTTTGACCCTAGATGATAAACAACAAAAAACATTAGTAAATTTAGTGGATGAAGATGGAAGGAAAGACAAAACAGTTTCTCAGGAAGCCTTGAACTATGTCAATGTGTTCAGTGGGGAAACAAACCCCTTTAAAAATGCTTGGTCTGACCCTAGGAGATCGAGCAATGAACACCCAAGAGACATTGAGCAAAAAAAAACAAAGACAGCCTCCAAACAAAATCAGCAACCAAAAAAAGGTTGCAGTCTCGAAATTCAAACCTTCAAAGTACCAACTAATTTTGGAGTGCATTTTTTCGGTTAACGACGGCTTAATACTGACAATGTTCTTCGTCTTTTCCACCATGTGCTAGCTTTGAGAAGAATAAAGTCAACTGATATTAAAATTGTGAAATATGTAAAAGAATGTCAAAATGAGTGTGTACAATTACACTTCGACTCCAGAATCATAAGTGATTTAATCATGAATGCAGCCCCTGTGTTCCTTTCGTTGAGTTGACAGCTTTGTAAAACCTCCTAGTGCTACAAAGGACCTTCAGTCTGTACAAACATATTTGCAAAAAGAATTACACTTTGAAAATAAAACTGGAGGGGTGTTGGAGCACCCACTAGAGAAAACCTGGCTGCGAAAATGAATAATTAAACTTTATCTAGATAGGATCGCTGGAGTAAGCATTAAGATCACCATCAACCGTGAAGTAATCATTGCCAAAAAATCTGAAGTTCAAGTCTGTGACCCAAAGATAACATCAAAGTCAGATAATTGGAATTGGATTGCTACCACATTGAACGGAGATCAGTCAGGCTAATGCCCAAGAACCCAAAACAAGATTGCGTATAGCATTGCCTCATAGAACACAAGGGGTTTTACGCATCTTTTTAGTGAATCTGGACAGTGGCTACAGTCATTTGACATTGTCTGTTTACAAGAAACGTGGCTCGAGTCATGTCCAACTACAGATGCATTTGAAATATCGTTCAACCCCGCCATCAAAAGATCCATAGGAGGCCGTCTGCCGGTTTATTAACTCTTGTCAAAAAATCAACAGGCCTGCGACTCATTGACTCAAAGAACTACAGTCATTTCATACAAACCACCACAATAAAACTCGAGGGGGAGTCTAAAGAAAACACTTACAAAATCCATGTAATTAATGCATACTGGCAACACCAAACTGCCAGTACAACTAAATTCATGGATGATATCACCAAGATCATTGATGAAATTACCATGACTGATCTCTCACCAAGAACTTTTTGTGTGTGGAAATTTAAAGATAATCTGTATAACATCAGTTGTTCACTGGCCTTGCACACAAAAAAAATAGAAACGTTGGCGAATAATTGGAATGATGAAATGGAAAGACGAAACTTAGAGATGCAGAATGGAAATTTTAAAGGTGACATTCCAGCAAACTCCACATGGAGGCATAATATAGAGGCTATGTTGGACTTTTTTTTTCTTATCTGAAGAATTGGAAGTCATTCCAAATTCTGCGAGCGATCACTGCATTCTGAAATTGTCACTTGCCCTAAAAGCGGTTGAGCCAAGAACTTCTTAGGCTCATGGGGTTGAGGTAGAACCTAATCGAAGGCACTTGAGATTGAAAAAACAAGACATATGTTCAATCGCAGAGGCGTTTTCCAAGGAATTGGTATCTAATTTAAATAACAAAGTTGAGTATACCCCCTTGTTCAGTTGCTACTCAGAAACAAATAATGGGCTCAAGCATCGTGGTTTTCAAGCAAAACTTGCTTATGTCCTAGAGATATCTGAACGCAAGCGACAACTAAGAAAAGAATTGAGACAATGCCAGTCCTTGAAGAATGAACAACAAGTGGCTGCAAAAAAAACAGCTAGGCAAATATAAGACCTGGCTAATTGCACATAGAGCAATCATGGAACAGCAAGATGCAAAGAGGATGATGACGTCCATTAAAGATAAAACTACCTGGAATTTCTGGAACAAAATCAATAAAACATGCAGCTCACAACAAGCAGTTTCAGAAAGTGTGGTAACTGAATCACAATGGGTGTCACACTTTCAAAAGCTGTATGAGAAACTAAATGCATTCAACGACTTAGAACTCCAACCCCTGAAGAATTGGGAGCTACAGTTTGAAAGAGATGAAATACTTACAAACATGAAACGCCTTAGCTCATCACAGGCCCCTGGCCCTGATGGACTTAAAAATTTCATTTTTAAACAAAATCCAAATAAATAGGCGGACTTCTGTGTGATGCTCTTCTCCAAGATAGCCTATGAGGGTAAAACACCGGACTCACGGAAAAGCGCAATTGTAGTACCCATTTTCAAGAAGGGCAATAGATCAAATCCTAATGATTATAGGCCAATTGCCCTTCTTGATGTGTTGGGAAAAATCTACGCAACCCAGCTCCAGATAAAACTAAATGCTTGGATGACTAATTCCAAACATTTTGACATGAGACAGTCAGGATTTGTCAGAGGCGAGGGATGCAGCTTCAACCTCATGATAGTGAACATCCTCAAAATGGAGGCTATAAAATCTAGTCGCCCAATTTACCTTGGGTTTATAGATCTTCCCAAGGCCTTTGACATGATCGATCAGGAATTGCTGTTGTCTAAAATGAGAAAATGGAACTGTCCTCCTAGTCTACTGAGTGCTGTTAAAGATCTTCAAACAGATACCAAGATACAATTAAGACTAGACTCAACTGGTACGTTATCCAGTTCCATAAGAAAGCATTGTGGTGTTAAGCAGGGCTGCCCCTTAGCCTCAATCTTCTTTAATCTTTTCATTTCAGATGTTGGAGACTACTTAGAAACCATCAATTCCTTTCCACCGAAGATTAACGGCCTCACATGAATGGATACTTTATGCAGACAACTTAGTCCTTTTGGACACAACACCCATAGGGTTGCAACGTAAACTACTAGCAATGGAGAAGTATGTTGGAGAGAATGGTCTCTGTATTAACCAAAATAAATCAGAGATACTAGTATTACGAGATCTCAGGAAAAATGATGGCACCCAGAGTAAGAACTTTAAATGGTGGCTAGAGAAAGAGATCATTAGGCTGGTAGCTACCACATTCTATCTTGGATTGTAGTTAAGTTCCAGTCTAAATGATGTCCCAGGGACCAAAAAAACAAAAGCGAAATGCAAACAATTAGCAATTCAAGCCTCTATATTAAATACAAAATTTCTAAAGTTTTTGTTGCCTCCCACACTGAACTTTTATAAACAGAAAGCGGTTCCGACAATGATACATGGAGCTGAATGTGCACTGGGCCGTAACATGGGTCTCTGGTTGACCTTGGAAAACATTTTCTGGACAAGGGTCCTATGGTTGCCGAAGGTAGTTCCTATGGCTTGCATAAGATATTAACTGGGGCTGGTTTCCATAAATGCAAGAATAATCTGGAACACCCTAAATGTGTTTGGAAAAATGATCTCAAAACCTGTAACTGTACAATTCAAACTATTCAAGGATTTTGGTGCTGTTCATAAGGACTCAATTCTAGCTGCTTGGACTGTTCGCTGTGAAGAAATTCTGGGTGACCTAGATACTACCAGTCATATACTAAATACCAACCGAGAGGGAGTTAAATCAAAACTATGGAAGCTTGACTGGATAAACACCTGCTCCAAACGAAGGAAACATAGGGGTAGGCAATCAGTGCCAGCTGAGGCAAAGAGTTTAAATACTATTCAAAAATATCTGGAGAAATTTCCAGATAAATATACAAAGGTGCTCTTTATGAAATTCCGTTTAAATCTGTTTAAAACTAAAGAGGTTATGCATCTCTGGTCTAGTGACAAACACATAGATCTAAACTGTCGGCTGTGCAAAAAGAATTATGAAAGCTTGAAGCACATAATGCTGTTTTGTCCAGCCCTGCAAGGTGAAAGAACTAAACAATTGGGCCACATTATAAAAGAAAGAGAGTCATCAAATGCTGAAGACTGGTGGTCACTATGTTTCAATGAATCTGACAACAAATTGACAATTGCCTTGACTTTTTTTTACAGAGGGCATCATGAGAATGTTGCAAGAACTCAACACATAACGTAATTCTGTTTCTTCTTTCATCTGTCTCTGTTTCTTTGAAAAATGTATTCATGTGATTTGCTTGTAATTAATGGAAATGATCAAAATTGTATTCATATTTTTTTAAAGGTTTGTAATAAACCATATAATTTTTTTTTTTTTAACATGAGGAAATGCATTATTTTCCTCAATACTGGTGTCAAATGAAATTGTGTACATTGTGAGTTATACCTGTGAATCCAAGAGAGGACCCATGGCTACAATGTTTCACACAGAAAGAAGGAAACTCTGATAAAGATATCATAAACACCCCAGGCAGCTTACCAGGGGGTGTATTCACATGCTATTGAAACAGTGGGCAACAAACTGCAAGCAAAGGAAGCAGTGTCTACAGGAGAAGGGGAGAAAGCACGGGCTAGTTGTAATTTCCAAGATGGTGACAAGACTTTATATAAATTCCGACGCATCCCCTTTCATCCCACATTACCATAAATATATCACCCAAACAGAAAGCAGCCCGACCTAGATGCAACCAAAGTCCCTAAACAACATCTAAGGGATGAGAGACCAGGGGTTACAAGCCAATCAGCTCAGGCAGCTGCTATTAACCTTTAGGGGAGATAGCAGCAGCAGGATAGAAGACCCTGCAAAACCCTTCATCTGAAAGCATCAAGTGAGAAGAGCATGGTGGTGAAGACCAGGAAAGGGGAGACAAAGATGCATGGTGAGACAGAGAATGGTGGAGCAAAGAGGAGGGAGAGAATGGTTTGAAAGAAGACATTTTCAGATAAGAACATAATAATACCATTGCGTAGAAGGGAGTTCCTGGCTTGTTTGAGACAGAGAACATAATCAGATAGGAGCAGATATTGTGGTATTAACATAGAGAGGAAAGAGAGGGTATAACCTGCAAGAGCAGCAGGAGAGGAATATTGTACTGGCGGGGTAGGTTATCTGGAAGGAGATGGTGGTGGATATTATGCTGTTGAAGTAGGAAGAAGATACCAGATTATTCTGTGAGAGGAAAGAGGTAGAAACAATCAGGGAGAGGAGAATTCTATTACATGCGGAAGAGAAAATTACAAATGGGAAGGAGAGACTAAAATTGAAGGATGATGAGAGTTACCAGCAGATGAGAGAACTTTGCTAGCAGATGAGGAAAGATGCTAAGATGGCAATATGAAGCTGACAGAGATATGAATGGGAATTTGATTTGGGGTTAAGGATACTCAAGACATAGGAAGAAAGGGTTGAGTAAAGAGGAGAAATTAGAAGACTTGGGGTGGTGAGATACCATCAGAGGAGAGACCAAAGTGGGAAAGAGAAGGAGAAGAGAAAGAATCAAAATGGCAAGAAAGGAACTGAACAGCTAGATGAATTTGGGGTTATAGCCAGACCAAATTAGTCCTGGGAGAGACAGAGTCCCCAAAACCTTAAATAGCCAGGGACAGGAGGTTACGGTGGCCCACTTTGATCCAGGGATGATTATAGGGTTTGGTGAAGAAACTAGATGCCCCTGAACACCTTGTTCACTGTGGCATGGATAGGCTCAGCTTCACCTCACTTAAAAGGCCCAACAAAGCTGAAAAACATGTCTGTAGTGGATTATGGCAGTGTTGTTCAGGAGAATTGCCTAGCATTTTGGTGCTGGACTGTCCTTGTGGCTTGGACGAGACTGATATTTAAATGGATATGTCTCCTCTGTGAAGGGTGCAGTGAACTCAAATGTGGTTCTAGACTCTCCGGAGTGGAAACCTACCCATTCAGCAGGAACTGTGGCCTTGTTTGTTCTCGTTATAGGGGCTCCCAGACCGTTTGCATATATGTTTATGGATTTTGGGCAGTGAGCTAATTCATGGCTGCAAACCCTCCTAAGTGAACGAAATTCAATAGAGCAAGTTATTTGAACCATGTTCATTCTCATTCGAGGGACTCCCACACACCTTTTTAATTTTGTAAAACTTTAGCTATGGGATAGGCATTAGGTAGGCACTGATATAATGGTACTAACTGTCCATAAGATCGCAACAGCTGGGCAATGGAGTGATTACCTGGACATATGATGGCTGTACCTGGCAAATGGCTATCTAATACCTCAAGCCAAAACTGGCCTTTGTTATTGATTTGTTTTGACAGATCTTCAGTGGATGGAAGAGATATAAATCCACTCTTATCGCTATTATATTTCACATCTTGATATCACAGAAACCTCTCAGCCCCTGCTAGCTAAACTAGGAGCTTTCTAAGCTGACAGTGACGCCTTCTTTCATTTCCTCCGACATTTTATGAAGGGTGGTGGAGTGGGATATCTTATAAACAAGGCCCTCACCACTGCCACTCTGTCTCCCTTTGACATCACTTCCTCTTTTGAATATGCCTCTATTCAACTCCTCCCTTCTTGCCCCTGTCACCATTCTGTCTCTTTGATAACCACCTGGGGCTAGATTACAGAAACTGTGCACCTGTGCAAGCACACATTTGCATGGTATTAGCATTAGGGCAAAGATTGCCCTATTTTTAAAAACACAGCGATACATTAGAAAACCTTTTCACAGTGACAAGTGCAGTTTGGCATGTTATAAGCACATGGGCAAAAATTGCCTGGTACAAAAAAGATACATTTTGAACACATCGTAGCACCGGGGCAAAGCTTCCCGAGTGCTTATAGATCTAGAGCAAAGTTTGCCCTGGAGCAATAATACATTGAGAATTTATGTTTTTTGCACTAAGACAATTTTTGTCCTGGTGCATAAATCATGCCCAACTGCACGTATTACAGTGTAAAGGTATTCTAATATGTCCCATCATTTTTAAAAAAAAGGCAAACTTGTACTTACACTGGAAAGTTTCTGTAATGTGGCCACTGGTCCTCTCAACACCTTGTTCTCAGACCTGAAATATTCTCCTTGATTCATTTCCTACTAACATATTCATTGATATGCCGGAGGACTTTAACTTTCCTGTGCCCTCTGCAGCCTTCTGCCTTGAAATTGACTTCCTTCTATCATTCCACATCCTCAACCCCCTCCATGCCTGGTCCACACACTCGGGATAATTCACTTGATATTCTTTTCTCTCTACTTCACTCTCTTCCTCTGACCTCTCCCTTAACCTGTCTCCCTATGAAATCTCTGCAGTTAACTTTCACATCCTTGTCCCTTCACCCTCTCCCTGCTTCAATGACAAGGAAGAAATTAAAGTGTAACTCTCTAGCTCCTTCACTTGATTAGGGAAGGGCCCCTCTCCTGCCTCTCTCCCCTAGTCACACCTCTTCGATTGTCTGTGCCTTTTCTGACTTTCAAAATGTACTTATGACTAATTTTGAACAATGGTGTCCTGGACGCACATTCACACCTTCCTGTGCCTGTACTCAGCCCTGGATCACCTCTGAGATGCAGACCCTCCAATCAAACATGAATCAAGACATATGATCCTGTTGCAATCCCGCACCCACCATTCTACTGCTAGCCTACATACATCCCGTTACCCCCCTCACCTCTACATTGGACTCTCTTCAGTCCTTCTACTTCACAAGCCTATTCAACCTTTGCAATCACCCAGGCACACTTTCATCTACCTCCAAGACAATAGCCATGTCCTCCTCCCCTTCTGCTCAAGTCATTGCTCCCTACCTTTCCTCTAAAATCTCTAAAAGTAATTACATTCTTACAGCTCTCCCCTCTATCCCTTCACCAACATCCATCTGTCCACCAGCTCTCCCCATCCCTTCTACTCTCAACTACTTCTCCCCTATCACTCCTTCCAAATTAGCCCCCATATCTCATATCACCAACCCTTCTTGTACTTGCATCAAACCATTTGCTCGTCAAATGTTCAAAAACTGAGGGCCAGATTCTCAAAAAGAAAAAGTGTACACATGTGTGATGCACTTCAAATGCAGCACAAATGCGCCAGAAATAAATGTGCCTCATCCACAGAAGTTAACATATCAGCGATGTGCCAGTTTATATAACAAACAATAAATGGTTGCAACTGATATGCCATGTGGTTGGAAATTATGCAAATACACCACATTAAGCATGATCAGAGGAAGTAAGCAAATATGTACCACAATCTTGATTCACAAAACCTGACCACCGATCTGCTCCAAAGAATGCTCTTCAACATTAACAAGGTGGAGCATGTGACCCAGAAAAGAGTGCACATTACTTCTCTAATTAAAGAAACCTACCAGGAAAATCAACCACAAAACAGTATAAAAGCCCAGCACAGAGAGACAGGTGCACATTACCAATCCGTTCCAATCCAGTAGGCATCATGCTGATGCACTGATTGATAAAGAGGGAAAGTATATATAGGAGGATCACCTTATTTCAACTGGCTGAAGTCGTCCCCCAGAGTAGTGCTTCCCACCCCATATCATACCAGACATGGTGAGTCAATGGAAGGGGCCCGTTAGCACACCCATTATGAAAGCCCATGCCGTACCACCACTAGTCAAGGTACTATCAACCTTGTGTTTCTTTGCCGGAGACTGCATCTGGAGGACCAGTGCCATCAGAGTGGTCATACCATGATCCTCATTGTCACCGGTCATACGCAAGGTCTATAATTTGATCCTTACATCTGCCAGGTTATACATAGGCATGCCTCATTAGACATATACCAGGGCAGGAATAGTGAAGGTATTTTTGGCATAAGTGGATGTTGTGCCTTTCTTTTTCCATTGATTGTACCCATGTCCCCTCACAAAACAGAGGTCATGGAACACTTGTGCATGAACAGTAGACACTGGCACTATCTTGGGAGGATAGCTCAGCAGCAACGTGCACACCTTGGAAGCAAGACGTTACGGAGCAACACAGGTTCGATCCCCGGGTCCACACTTAGAAACCTCTGGGTATTAAGCGCGTTATAAATAACCTGTCATATCATATCATTCCTACCATGTACAGATCATGTCCAATGCACAAACATAATGATGTATATGAATGCCAACTATTATGGACCTACAATAGTACAACAGTTGTAGTCAGGATAGTTCACTGATATGGTTACCATTTGATTTTTACCCATATTACCATTGAGTGTACATGACATGCAAGTGTTCTCAGAGGTGTTCTGGCAATACGTGATGTCAAAGCACATTCCAGCCACATTTCAGATGTTCAGCATTTTGCAATATGTAAGATCAAAACAATGGGAGGACATTGGGACATAGAATACTTTACATGTGGTTGTTTAGCAATAACATTGAATGTCTTAACACAATTATGGGAATTGAATGCATAATCCTACTTTCCATTAACACAGTCATAGACATCACCTTCCTGAATGACACGGAAAAACACTAATAAGACTTTTACATTGTATATGCTTGCTCCAATGGGAAGGGATCAAAATAAAATAGTAGACTACTGTGGTGAATTGTGGTGACGCTACCCCCACAAGAGACTTACCTAGGACTGCCTTACGGCAGTAGCAGCACTACCCACTGGAGCAGGGCATTGACAGCAGTGGCGCAGCTCAGGGCACGTGGAGGAATAAAAAGACATCCACCGCTCAGCATGTCTGTGCTGGATTATCAGGAGCTGGGACGGCAGCATGCTATGAGAAACTGGATTAGAGACGCTGGTAGAGAGGCACTGCAGGACTTCAAAGGAAAGCCCTTAGGTATCGACAGGACTCTGTATTTGTGAATTTGTTTCTCACCCTGTGGTGGATTTTCAATGGTAGCTGCACTGTAACTGACTCATGTACGAGTGATCAACAGAACTCCTTTCGGTATTCACATCAGTGAAAGCTTTCACGTTGACCTTGCTGACAGTTTTTTTGTAAACTATGAAATAAATGTAACCTTAACTACGTCTCTTCCCAAATTCTATGGCAAGAATGGAGACGAGCATTATGCTTCAACTTCATTTATTACTACTCCTCTGCAGTTTCAACAACTATAACCAAACAACAAAACCAACAACATTAAAATGTCCCATGTGACTTTTCCATTTTTGAACTACAAGTCCCATAGTCTTTGTAATCCTTCCTATTCCAGCTCAGCTATTACCACTTCCTGTCCCTGAGCTCCTCCTCTTCTTTTACTGCTCTTCAAGCAGATAAGTAACACTTTCTTACCTCCCAGTTTACTGAGAATTTGGGTAGCATTATCTATTGTTTAAGGGAGAAGGTATAGCACGCAGAGCACACAGGTGTAGCCTCAAACACTGCGTGAGAATAGATGCGCATATATATAACAGTTGTGTAGCGCGTTATGACTTAAGATCATAAGAGGAGCCAGGTTCGGCCGTTGGAGTTCAGCTGATGCGTTTGCGAGTATTTATCAGCGCAACACAATTGACGGGAGCTCCATCGGCTCTTTTGACCCCGTGCCGTATTCCAGGTACCTCAGGGGTTCGCCGTTTGGCCGCAGAGCTCCCCCTCCCCGGGCGAGGAGAGGAGCGCAACATAGATCCCCTCCCTTGTGGAGGTGGAGTCAGGCGCATTCGAGCGCATGCCCCCTCCTTTGCAGAGGTGGAGCCGGGTGTCGAGACACATCCGGCTTAAGCCCTCGTTGAGGGCTCTGATCACAAATGCTCCAGCCCCCAACCTCGCGTGGGCGGAGCCAGCACAGAGGCCCACCAGCATCACATTTGATTTGCGACACAGCCCGAGGCACTCCGGAGCAGAACACTCGCACTGAGAGAGCGGAGTTATAAACATTAAAGAGCTCAATTAGCTCATGCGACAGAGAGATCCCTCTCCACAGACGCCCTAAAGTTGCAGCCATGAAAAGGAGGCTGAGAAAAGCAGTGCAATCAAGCACACACGCGAGGCAGCAGCCCCTCAACAATGAGGAAAAATAATAGCACAAGCCACCACAGGCAAAGAACTGATAAAGTCTGGTGCAGCCACAGAAAAAAGAAAAACAAAAAAAAAAAAAGAAAGAGAAAAGATTTATTCTCAGAGAAGCATCTACTAGGAAGTGGGCAGCAAAGACACCTTCCACCAGGTATTAAGGCACACAGCACTCCCCTGAACATGTCTGAGTTCGAATGGAGCGAGGAGGAGCCGTCTTTAGACTTGGCTGCCAGCTTCAAGGAGGTGCTGGGGAATTCCCTAGTAGATGCAGTGGCTCAAGGGGTCAAACCCCTCCAAGAAATTCTGGAGACCTTAGAAGTGATGCTTCAATAGCCTAAAGAAAGCACCAAGCGGACAAACAGCTCACCCATCGAACCCTCTGGAGCAGGGTCTAAGGGGAGTACTCAGGCCCACAAGAGGAAAGCCTCTGCAGACCCCCAGGGCCCTTTGGAAGGGGCAAAAGATAAGGCCCCGGAGGTCACCGACGCCTTCACAAAGCTTAAGGAGGCATATTTGCAGCATCAGGTAGTGCCAGACCTCACAACCCCCACTCCTGGGGAAGAAAATGAGGGAGAAGAAGACCTGGGCTCGGAAGAGGAGCCAGCAGAAGGGGACCTATCCCCTCGAGAGTCGGAAGCACCTCGAGGAGGAGCTAGATGACATGTTTGATCTGGAAAGCATCCGCAATCTGAGATCTTCCGACTGGCAGCCGTCCCCTAGGGTGGCACAATACATGACAGTGAGGTTGAGAAAGGCCTTAGACAAGGAAGTTAGACAGCGCATCTGGGTGGAATGCCCTCGTCCCGACCTGCCGGGGAAAGTTGCAGAAACCCCTGAACTAGACCCCAAGATGCTCCCATTTGTGTCTAAGACAAAAAAGGACCCACAGAAGGGCATAGACAGATCATGGAAGAGTTGCCAGGAAAAAGTGCTAGACCTGGCTGGCCCTCTCACTAAGATCATGGACTTAGCAGAAAGAGCGAGAGATGCAGGAGAGGAAGTGGATCCAGAAGGCCTAGCTGGGTGGGTACAAACAGCCATTTGTCTTTTAGGAAATGCAAACTGCGCCATGGCATCAGAGATGTGGAGAGGCCTTCTACTAAAGATTGACTCTAAACTCAGTGATCTAGCATCGTATGAAGCTGGAGAAGCAGCTCAAGGCCTCCTGTTTGGGGAAACTTTCAGAAAGGAGATGGGTCGCTTCGTAGGAATGTATACATTGCTGGAGAAAGCCCAAGCATCTATTCGAAAGATCTTCCCACATAGAGTTTTTGCCAGGAACAGTCGTTACAGGGGTCGCACAACCGGTAGCCAACAAGGAGGGAGAAGACCTCCCAATCAGAGAGCACAATACTGGGAGAACAGGCAGCAAGATGCGTTCTTCCCAGTCATTGGTCACAACACCAGAGGGTGCAGAGGCAGAGGTTTCGGACGAGGACAAAGTTACACACCAGGTAAGGGCGATTACTTACCCCCCAGTAGGGGGGAGGAACAGTATTTTCTGGGAAAACTGGCGAGTGCTTTCCAGCGATGCCTGGATTTTCTGGCACAGTTACTGCTAGACGGGAAAGCATTACGCACCATAGGAGTGTACAGATCAGTGATCTCTGCGGGGCATCTACCAATTGAGGTAGTGCCAGCAGGTGAACACCCGGCAGTTTGCAGGCTCATTAGAGGAGCCAAATTTAAGGTACCGCCACAACCTAAGTACAAATCCCTATGGGACATGACCATAGTGCTGCGGTTTTTAGAGAGCTGGCCAGCTGACAGATATCTATCTCTCAAGCGGACGTCTAAAAGCATGGTCTCAAGGATTCTCATAAAAAACATAAAACTTATAGTAAAAACTCAGCATTGATGATGTTAACGTATGTATTCACTAATGTCATCCTACGTGGCAAACTACAAAAACCTAGTGGCAATTGTGATTGGGTCTTAGGGAACATCTAAGTATATGTTCCATACTAGCCTAAGAAAATGATAGGCTCCTTAACTTCAGGTGGGGCAACTAAGCCCTCCCCTCAATCAGGTCATTATGAACGTCACAAAATGCACAACGTCCTATTGGTTATAGAAATTATAGGGCCCTTAATTATGCAGCCCCCTACAATTGGTTGGCACTCTTACGTCTGTCAGTACTTTTCCACCTACGTTAGCAGCATGCAGGCTAAACTTCCAGGTGCTGGTGAGCTTGTCATGACCATAACTTCCAAACTATTAGCATATCATCTACCATCACCTCAGTGGTCTGCTGTCAATTAAGGCTTTGAACTTCACCTTGGAAATGTTCTCTGCTCTGGAGAATTCAGGGGAGTGAAGGCACGCTCTGTCTTCATGCATAAGTGTGGTTCGTCATGTTTATCCAACTTCATCCTTCCACGTGACTGAAGACCATACATTTGAGCTCTGATGCATTTAAAATGCTATTTTTTAATAGACCTCTGACGTCTTCCTTATTTTTGTCCATGTTTTCTGAACAGGGGTTTCAGTCTTTCACACAATTAGTAACTAATGTATGTTCATCCCAGTCTAATAAGACATGGGCTTCTTGGGGCTCATCCAGCTTCGTCTTTCTGAGATCTGCTCCTGTAATTCAATTGCTTTTTCAACTGTAACAAACTGGAAAGGCCTTCCCTCTCTTGTCTAGCACTGCTATAACACGTAGTGTAATCATCCATTCTTGACTTGCTCCCATATATGTATATATTGGCGCTTGCCACAATCTATTCACTACTTAGCTAGCCGCATGAATACTTTGTCTGCTTGTGTTTCTTTGATTATGTACACAAGTAAAATGACTTGAGATCTTCATCATTTCTGTAGCATAAGCCTCTTCATCTTGAGCCCAAGATGTCACTTATCTTTGATACTTTCTTGATGCCTTATAGAATATCTGCATTCTCTTGTCTCTGCATCTCTTCTATGTACGTCAGTCTTGCTTCGTGTGACGTCGCCATTCTGTTCTTCCATACGTTTGCTCTCTTTCTTCCGCGATCTCAATCAAATGGCCATCATACTGTCGTGTATGTAGGTATGGCTTTCTCAATGGGAACCTTGCTTCCAGGATTCTCCTCAGTATCTGTATTTTCAATGGTACTGTACGTGTCTCATGCTCTGGTTCCCAACATATAGGCAATATAGGTGAGATGGTTGAGGTGGGGGTACTTAGCTCCTTCTCTACAAATGTACTTCCTTTACAGATAACAAGTTGCACGTTGGTGTGTTTCTTTTCAATCCGCACAGATTGTATATTTATTCTACACAATAGAATGAGTGAGAGACCAGACATTAAAGAAGATGATTGACCACATATTATAAGGAGTACAATACCCTCTGTTTATGGGAAAAAAAAAGGTTTTTGAAAGTTAACTTGGATGATCTGTGAGCATATAATTGAACGAGGCAGATAGTCTTAGAGCACCTCTGGTGTTATTTGCAATACCCTTATAGTTTATTTTATTTTATTTTATTTTATTGTTTGCTTATTAGGTGCTTATACAGCAAGTAAATTCCATTTCAATGTGCCCACAGGGCAATGGGGTGGACAAGTGCAAGTTTCCAGAGCAGAGGGTGTGCTGAGGCAAGTGTTGAAGGTAGACAGAAGCGAGGGAGATTGGGTGTGAGTGGTCAGGGGCCCATAGGATGCATAATGATCAAAGACACCAATCACAGTAACTGTGAGATTAGCAGAGGAGGGATATATGGAACAAGGAAGAAAAGAGGAAATTCTTGAGGTGCTTTCGGAACTTAAGAAGGTCCTGCTTAAGATGCAGAAGGAGGGGGAGGCTGTTCCACAGTAGGGATCCAGCTGAGGAAAGCGAACAACCTCCTGCTCTTTGTTTAGCAAAACACTTCACACAGGGAGTTGGTGCCAGAGGAACGTAGATGTCTAGAAGGAGAGTATTTTGTAAGAGACAGTTGCAGATAGTGTGGTCCTCCTCCCCAGACAGCCTCATGGATGATGCAAAAGGATTTTAATTTGATCGTGCAGCAACCAGGAGCCAGTTGAGTCCTTTTAGGGCATGAGAGATGTGGTCCCTGGGCTTAAGACCAAGGATAAGTCTTGCTGCTCTATTCTGGTTTAGCTGAAGGGGTCTCAGAGTGGAAGAAGGGAGATTGAGGAGGAGGCTGTTGCAACAGTCAAGCCTAGAGGGAACCAGGGCTTGGAAAACATTGAGCTTCTGAAGGAAAGTGAGAAAAGGGAGAATTCCTTTGAGAAGGATGAGTTGAAATTGGGACTTCTTAGAAATGTCCTGCGTGTGAGAGAGGAAGGAGAGAGAGGAGTCAGAGATGACTCCAAGCTTTATGGGTTCAGAAGAAGGAGCAGGTGGAGAGCCCAAGGTGGGAGGCAAGAGAGAAGGGAAGAAGAGGGAGCAGGACTCCCAATCGGAAGGATCTCTATTTTGCTGGCATTGAGGCAGAGATTGTTGGATGTGCACCAGGCCTGGATGGCAGATAGGGAGTCAGGGATGATGGAAGGTGCGAGTGAGTCAGCAGGAAGTCTGAAAAAGAGTTGAGTGTCATCTGCATAGCACTGGAAATTGGGGGAAAAGGAGGAGGTGAGGAATGCCAGCTGAGCAAGGTAGATGTTAAAAAGCCAGGAGGAGAGGATAGAACCCTGGGGGACACCACAGGTGTAGAAGGAAGTAGGAGTGGAGAAGGTGCCAGGATGACTTGGGAAGAGCAGTCAGTTAGGAAAGAGGTCAGCCATTCCATTGCCCATTCTGAGATACCAAGGTTATTGTGGAGCCTTTGCATGTGAATGTAATGGTTGACAGCATCAAAGGCAGAGGAGGGATCGAGTAGGATGAGGACAGCTGCAGAGTTGGAGTCCAGGGATCCGAGCAGTTCTTCACAGGTGTTCAGAAGAGCAGTTTCTGTGCCCCTGGATACTCAGAATCCAGATTGATAACCGTGGAGCCCACCAACAAGTTCAGTGTGCAAGTTGGGGCAAGTCGAGCTTCTCCAGCAGTCTCCCAGGAAGGGGTTGATTGAAATAAGGCACTAGTTGGATGGACATGTAGGGTCTGTGCAAGGTTTTCCGCAGCAGATGCACAAGAGAGTGCTTAAGGGAAGAGGGGAAAGAACAAGCAGTGAAAGAGTGATTGCAGAAATCAGCGAATGCGGGGCAAGTGATCCAATGCTGTCCATGATGGTTCTGGACGAGTGGGGGGGACTTGTTTTGAAGAAGCCTTCATAGAGCAGACAACTCTGGTAACTTCTTCAGGTGTGACAGGGGTGAAGAAGGAGAAGGTGGAAGTAGGAGGGTGAGTGGCCCAGGGAGGGAAGGAGGTGTAGGATGGGTTTGGTGGGTGAGTAACAAGGGTGTTCAGGATGTCCTGAGTTTTGGTTGCAAAGTGTGTGGCCAGTGCTTTGCAGAGGGCCTAGAAAGGAAGAGGGGAGGAGGAAACCGTGGAAGGGTTTGCTAGCTCCCTGCAGATTTTGAAAATGTCAGCCATTTTTTTTGGATGAACCAGATACCCGTGTCTGAATGTGGGTCCTTTTCTTTGTACGGATTGAGAGTCTGTATAGCCTTTGGAGCAGGCAGCAGGCCAGTTTGTCAGAGGGTGAACCTGAGGTATTCCACTTCCGTTCCGTTTCTCTGCACTTTTGTGTCAGGGCTGCAAGTTCGAAGTCATACCAGGTGTTGCTCATAGAGGCAAGTTTCAGGCATATCCTCATGATTGGGGGAAATGTACAAATACTGTGCCTTTATAATGCCGACTGCAGATGTACTGCATAGTCGGCATTATACAAAATTCAGACTCCCATAACTCCCATTACTGCGACCAAGCAGAACAAGGGTTGCAGGGGTGTCCCCCACTCCCTTTGGTAACTGTAATGGGAGTCGGGGGTTGCAGGGATGTCCCCCGCATATCGCTGTGGTAAGCAGGGTACAAGAAAGTTAAAAAAAAAGATAAAGGACCCTGCGACATCAGCTCAGGACCCACGTAAGTGGGAGGAACTGATGCCACAGAAGTGTGTTGCCATAAAGGTAAGTGGGGGTGGGAACGGGTAGGGCAATGCGGGCTGGGAGATGCAGGCAAAGTGATCTATCTGATCACTGTGTCACGCCGTAATTGGAGTCGACATTTGCGTCTGCGAAATTACGGTCAGCGCAGTGATCACATATATCCTGACTGGGACAAGGATGTCAAACATATTGGTGATGACTGAGTGAAAGTTGCTGAGAGCAAAGTCAGTGGTAGAGTCTGAGGTAGGGGGGAAAGAGGGATGAAGGTCGAATCAAAGGCAGCAGCTGACACTCGTTTCATCAGGAGGATGTTTGAGAACAAGGTTGGCAGGGCTTTTGAGCGTGCAGTAGGAGGGCCGAAGGGACCCAGGTGGGATGATTGGAGAGAATGGTCTGACCAAGAGGTGTGAACAAAGGGGAAGCGAGGGAGGGGTCAGAATGGATGATGGTATTCAGAGTGTGTCCAGCCAAGTGGGTTGGACCAGAGGGGAGAATGGAGAGGGAAATAGAGGCACAGAGGTCAATGAAAAGAGTGGATTCTGAGGCAGGGGAGTCCAACTGAATTTTGAAGTCACCCAAGAGGAGGAGGTTGGAGATGGTTGAAGCATAAATCAGTCCATTCAGAAAGGAACAGGGTGGTAGCCCCTCAAGGCCGGTAGATGATAGAAATGGTCAGAGTGGAGGAAGTAGAGATGACCAACTTGAAAACCAGGCTCTCAAAGGATGAATAGAATTGGATGGGTACGATGGAAGAAGGAACCCACTCAGGATAGATTAAGGTGACCCCACCACCAGCACGGTGAGGTTAAGGCTTGGAAATGATCTGGAAGTTGTCAGGGAAGAGGAAGTCAAACACATTGACTGAGCTGGCATTTGGACCAAGTCTCATTAATAGTGAAAATGTTGAGGTCAGTGTCTTCAAGAAGGAGGCAGATGTCAGCAGAGAGTTTATTGGCTGAGCGGGCATTAAGAGGTGCCAGGTGGAAAAGGCACAAATGCAGTGAAATTAGGGTGCAGGATGTAAAATGCACACAGCTAGAATCAATTTTGTGCAATGAATGCAAACGCAGAGAGAGAGTATTGAAGATGATGAGGATAAGCAAAGTGAGATAGGCACAGATATAGATCAGGGTGCTAGTGGAGGAGGCAAATTAACATTTCAGCCATCACTCACTGGAGGTGCAACAGTTTGTACAGGTACTGAGGCCCAAGTTCAAGGGAGAGCTGGATGTGCACAGCAGGCTTCAGCATAGTTAGTGCTGGCAGTGAAAGGGCCTCCCACCCCTAATAGGCCCAGACAGGCACAGACAGAGCCTCAGTTGTGGGAATTGAGCAGGTGCCGGGGTTTGCCTGGCGGCTACCTTGATTGGCTGGAATGTAAGAGCAGCTAGCCAATCACTGCGGGCAGGGGGAGCAGATGAGGCACTTGGGTGCAACAAAAAAGTGGCGGCCATGCTGGAAGTAAAGACTATGCCCAGCCACGCAAAGGCCAACAAGGTTATACTGTAGAAGGTACACAAATGTGCCCAATATCATCTGAGAAAGCGAGGCCTCCAAACACACAGACGCTGGCTTTTTATCCCCATAGAGTTGCAGCATCTGGATAATGACCTCTGCCAATGATGTTGTCAGATCAAGCGATTATGGACCACAATGTCTGGCAGGACTTACCTTGCTCTGTGCTTGTTGGGGAAGCAGCATAAAGTGTTGCCCACAGGCTGGCGAGGGCAGCAATAAGAAACAATTGAGTGGCCTTATCCCACAACTATTAGACAAATTGTACATTAGTATGTGGTTTGTGTGTTTTGTAGTGCCATGTTGTCATGAATGTTTTCAAATATAAATTGATGGATGAATAATAATAAGGCCAATTTGAAACAAAGCTCGATGACAGCAAAACATATCTATTTTGATAATCAGATGCAATTGGATGCAGATTTTTCAATGTCCTGAAACATTTATATCGTATTGCAGTAATGCTTAGCGGGATATTATTTGCCTGCCTTTGTATCACATGCTCACATGATTGTAAGCTAACATTTATTTCCATGAACTCAAACCTTTTGAAAAGTTGGGTGACTGTATTTCAGAATCATGAGATTATGACCATACAAAATTATACTTTGGCAAAGGCTGTTTCTCTTGTGGGTCTCTTTTGGATTGTGTGTGTGTACAACACAATAGAAACAATAAAATGTTCACAATTAACAGAAGATGTAAGTTTATTTGCACAGGCTTCAACCCCCTTTCCAAAATTGTAACAGCTATCTTTAGTGATTTGCAGGCTCTGGGTAAACTTCCCATTGCTGAACTAGTGAGTCCGATTTAAGCTCATAGTCTAGATCCAGAAGACTCACGGCTTTCCAGACACTTTCCAGCTATCCTCTAAGACACCCGAACTCAACTAATTCCCCCAAACCCGCCAAACTATTTTACTAGTCACACCAAGATGGCACAATCATTACACACGAAGCTACAGACACTAAAAGTAATATTTTGCTCCCAAACAGATCTGGACATTTAATCACTGTAGTAGTCACAGACAATGAATGACATGTGGATGAATGCATGTCCTGCAGGGTGGTCACTGGTCTTCTCTCCTCGCTAGTAGTCACAGATAGGTAGCACACTCAGTCACAGCCATTGAAAGCAATCTCTGGGATTTGCTCCTACATAGGAGTGCGTAACAACAAATGTCACATACACATGTCATGCACAATTGTCACTGGGATTCTCTCCAGCCTATTACTAGTAGTTAGGAGAATGCAACACTCTCAGTTAAAATTAATAACAGGCCTATCCTACTTCAGTTTTCTGTATGCCCCTCAACTAAATCCCTTTCCCGCTTTTTACCTGTCCCTTTCATATTTCAATGCATTAGCTCTCCCTCAATTACCCTCATACCTCTGCCTCTGACCAGAAGACTGATCAGGAACTCCAACACATATGCCTTATATAACTTGCTAAATCAAACTTACCCAAACCACCCCTCCCAAACCTAGAAGGAAGATCAGTGTGGAGACGTCAGTGGATATTTTCATGATTCAGACTTCATTCAAATTGACCCTGGCCTAGTCGTCCGCCTGGAATATATGATCAACTTGCCACTGTATATGGGTTCATATCCAATGAGTACTCGTGGCTTTGGTCACGCGTTGCACTCGCTCCACGAGGGTTTAGCTCCAAAATCTGAATTTTCAACACAAGTTTGTACATCACCTAAACAACTTCATTTATGGTGTATTTTGGAAATAAACATACCGTGTTTCACTGACTTTTCAAGTAAAATAAACTATAGTTGGCAATCTGAAGCCTTGATGATAAGGTAGAGTCTATAGCATAACAGATTAAACATTTGTTTCTGAATGTCTGCTGTTTCCGGTCTACAGATAGACTGCTGAACCCCCTCTGGCTTTTCTTTTGTAAGTCCTGTCTCTGTTTTTTCTTTCTGTGTGCTTTGAGGCCCACGGGCGAGTAGCGCTATATAAGAATGACAAATAAATAAATATACTTATTAGATATTTTTTCAACTATTTTACATTCTTTCTTTTAGATGGTCACTGTTAACGTACAGTACGGGGCTGTTATAAGAACCCAAAGAGCAAAGTAAATATTTACAAAGGGAACACATGGTCGTCTATTAGGTCAATGTTCGTGCATAAAGAGGCAACCATGCTGTTTTTTTTTATAATGAGTTTTCATCTCATGGGTGTTGGTTTCTTCACCTCCGTACAGTATTGGAAACCATTTTGGCTTAGCTGGTAAAATTGTCTTCTTAACAACATTACCAATGGTAATCAATATTCACCTTCCTGGACTCATGCAGAATACATGTCCCATGGGCTCTGTGGCATAGACTTTTCCACAGACAATTATTCCTGATCCATGCATTTGTTCCGTATTGTTAATACCATATTACATTAACCCTTCTTTGTAATTAAATTAATTGTATTTCTGAAACGTAAGGTTTGACCTCACTCAATACACACACTTATTAAATTAAATGTGCATGAATCATTTTCTTGATGAATATGGGAAATCGCCCTCATTATGATATTAAACTTAAAATGTGCACGGTGAAATGTCCGTAAAGAAAGCACCAGCACAAAACTAAAGGGTTCGTCTGGATTAACCTTCATTATAAACGCAGACACTATTGTTGACAATAGTAATTGAATATAAGAAAGAGATTGACAATTACAAAATCCTTCTAGATCACTAAGAATTAATACATTTAACATTTAACTAATTCACTACATCTAGTTAGGTAAATGTGCTATTGTTCCAAGCAGCATATGCTGTTTCCCTATGAATTCAACTATACATAATGTTTTGGTCATATTAAAAACACCTCAAGTATTCCAGTAGACTCCCAGAAAGACAATGCATCGTACAGATATATATTTTTTCCGACTTAATGTAATGCATTTGGTTTTCTGATGACATCAGAAGCACAAACAGACAAACGTGTATTGAATCCGACATTTGTACTCTAGATTTGACATCACTACAGACTGGACTTTCCTGGGATTAGCCCATGAAAACATACAGAACTTTCAAAAGCTAGCTGACAGGGAGGCCAAATACATTCCGAACATGGTAAGAAAATACAGGGAAGCTGAAATACCAAGGAGGTTCCCCGTCGGGATGTTTACGAAAAAAAACAATATGTTTCCCATGATTTACATTAAGGACAATTCAGGAGGGGTATTTACGAACAGCACCTGTCTCGACTGACAATTCTCAGATTACGTGATTGTGTGCCACAGAGCTTAAACTCAGCACCTGAGCATATTCAGCGGTATCTAAACTAACATGGGTAGAAGAGGAATTTAGGGCGTGGCTCAGTAGGGAACTAATGACATGAATTTAAAGAGGCAATAGCAGACTAGCCAATGGCAGAGCACAAGGCCGAGAGAATTTTACAAATAAGACAATGATCTGTTAACCCCTAAGCTAATACAAAGCTACAAAACAGTCATAGTGAGAGGTTCTATACCAAAATCAATGGGTCGCATAACTGTCCTACGAAAACCAGGTAACGATAAGCGTTGTGCTCATGTCACAAACCTCTATCATTTCTCAACTTAGATAACAGATTGCCGAGGTGTCTGCAGTCCTTGGCAGTTTCTACACGTGTTACTGGAGAGTCTGCTTTGCTCTCTTCCCTTAGTGGAAGGACCCACATATGCACTATCTACACTGCAGAGCGGTCTGTCTGCCGAGGTGTCTGCAGTCCTTGGCAGTAATTGGCAGGAAATGGATCCGCCACTCCATGGCTCAGACATGGACCTCTCAATTAAGCTCAAGCCTGGAGATGATGGCGAAGTACGCTGTCTGTGAAGCTATCGTCATCTATCGGAAAGAAAATCCCCTATGCACGCAGGTAAGACCTGCACGGTCTCAGAACTCACTGTGGGTAACGGAGTACATCACCAACTCCTATCACAAACTGACCCACCATCTCAGGCATCCGTGAAAGACACTGTTCAACAATCACCGGTGCGCCCTCACTCGTATTCCCCAGTTGAGAGGGTGTCAGCCGCCCGTGACTGCTGCAACCCCTGCACGCTGGCTACTTTGGCGATTCTGGACGAAAATCGCCCAATTCCCCCTAGTGAGAAAGATCACGACCTGCCAGCGTGTCCTGCGACTTCTGCTTCTTCCGGCACAGACTTCCGACACCAGGGTTTTGAGTCAGCAAGTGGGGCCGTGGTGGAGTCTATCGGCGGATGGACTCTGACAGGGACCCCTCCCGGCTGTCGGCATTGCGAGGGGGCTCAGTGACCCAGGCAAGTCAGGTGAGTTAGGCGGGTTCATAGCTGGACCTGACGGGAATCACGGGATGCACGCCATTGGACCAAATAAGCCAGTGACCCCGGTTAAGGCTAGTAGAGCCGGGCTTTCTACAGCCTCTACCATCACCACACCTACGAATATGCCCTATGTGGGCTTGTCAGTTGGAGTGACCTCCAGACAAGACTCAAATACTGTCAAAATGGTGGTAATGGTGCACGAAGAACCGGTTAGCCCCCCATTAGGGGATAGTGTAAACAAAGGAAAGCAAAACCGCAGGACCTCTAAAACGTTGAGCTCAACGCTCTATGTGTCATCAGACGAGACTGACTCAGACCAGGAAACTAACCCAGGTGATGCATCTAACAAAAGCTTATTCCCAAAACAGAGCCCATAGACTCCAACGTGTCTCCCAGACCCAGCTATAATTCAAAAGCTGAAACCGGTCTGTAATCTCAAAAACAAAATCGTTCCAAAGAGAAAGGGGAAAGAGAAACCACAACTATTACTCAAAGGGGGAAAGCAGAGTCTACGGGTTAAACCCATTGTAGACAATAAAATCCCGAAAAAATTACCCTCATGAAAAAAAACAACCAGAAGCAAGCAAAAACACCTGCCAAAACCACTATTGTGAAACGCCTTAGAACATTTTTTCAAAAAACAGTACAAAAGAAAACTAGACTCTTCCTTAGAGCTATCTGATGCAGAAATCCTAGAGGCCATTGAAGACCCACTCCCAGTAAATAAATCACGAAAAGTGGAGGACACAGCAGCTAAGCAAACTACATTGCTTGCACCTCTTACACCCCGCTCATTGACACGTCCACCGTCTCACAGTGGGCCTCATTACACGGTAGGCGGTGAGCCATGGCGCTATTAGTGCCATGGCTCATGCCGGTAAAATACCGGCACCGCCTTGGCGGAAAGGGGATTTACCGCCCCATTCCAAGGCTGGAGGGGCGGTAAATCCCCTTTCCGCCATTGCCCTTCCCCATTCCCATTTCTGCCCCATAGGGCTCTATGGGACTGGGGAAGGCGCTAATTACGCCACCGCAATTTTGCGGTGCCGCAATTAGCTCTGAGGTCCCTTAGCGGGTTGGATTTAAATCCTCCAACCCGCAAAGGGACCTCGTAGTACGGCGGTAAGGGTTAACGGTCACCGTTGCCATTAACGGTGACCGTTAACCCTTACCGCCGTCCGTGTAATGAGGCCCAGTCTCTTGTGTGAGCAGCAGAAATTGGCCAACACTGAGGAAGCAAGTAGCGAACAGACAAGTAATCATCATAATGAGGACTCTATTTCGCTCACAACCTGCAAGGGACGAAGGGGTCGGGGGAGACCCGCCATCAACGCCACAGTCCCAGCCGGCAATGGCTTTAACCACCAAACCGGGTATTACGTCCGCTGTTGTGCAATCACTGGCAAAGAAAGCAGTCCTTTTGGGTGACAGTGACGAGATAGAGGTTGAAGCCCCATGTGCCCGGCATCTCCAAATTAATCCAGTAGAAAAAGAGCTATTACCAAGACCTTTACGTCCAGAAAAGAAAAACCAATCTGACCTCTCAAAATCGATGATGTTCACGCCTCACAAGAACAGAAGACTGAGCGAAATTCCATCTACTTCAATAAAAGACACTCCTTCAAAAAAAAGAGATCTCCTGACTATAACGTCATCTGTGACAATAGCCCTGGCACCTTTTGGCAAGCTATATGAGTCGTTAAACAACTCTTTGAAAGACAACACAACTATTATTGCCATGGTGCACTCAAAACGTCTCTTCGTGGAAAGGTATATTACAGCCATGGAGAAAAAATCGACAGATCAACAAATCTCATGGGAAACAAGATTTGCTTTGCTTCAAGTGGTCGCCAATCAGCAAGCCATAGACAACCTGAAATTGATGAAGAAACTTCAGTCCGAACTACAACCCCCCCCCAAGGACAATCCCACTTGTCAATTCCATCATCTCAAAAAGGATCATTGACCAAAGGAACTAGGGGCACACAGACGGACGATGTATCCTCGGGCCGCCTATCACCCGAGGAAACCTTATATCAGGAGGAGTTGACCCGAATAGGCGCCCAACAGTGAACACTCTAAATAAAAAAATCAGTCGTCAAGATCAAGACACCTCACAACCAAGGCAGCCAACAACTTCTCAAAGCAAGCACTCGGGGGTTCACCCTCATAAGGGCTTCCTGTTGTTTGACACTACGACACCAAAGTCAACCACAAATCAGACAACAAAAAAACACCAAGTTACTATGCACCCAGGCAATCAGGACACCAAGGCTCAGGTCCATGGCTCCAAAATCAGAAACCAGTCCAAGCACACACCAATACGAATCAAAGAGACAACTAACTCCAATTGCCTTTACGACTCCAGATACTCAGCCGCTGAGGTGGTGGTTTTGACCAAATCACGATCACAGTCGAAGATTTTTTGAGCAACAAATTCTCAATGGACATAACGCAGCATCTGGCGCAAGATCCTGGACTGCAAAATTTTGAGCCCGCATCCCAGCGATCACCAATCACAAATCTCACTCTGTCCAAGGAAGCGTCGGCGCAACAACCCCATAATCAAGCACAAGGTCGTCCTGAGAAACCTGCTTCGACTCCTGACCGCAAAAGACACGACAAAGTGCAGTTAAATGACGGGACCTCGACCAGCAGCAAATGAGTGATAAATCAGAAAGGAAAACAGCCTGAAATGGCAAATCAGAACACTGATCATTTTCCTACTCCAGGAGCAAGCAAAAATAAGAGTAGGCACCAATCTGAGAACGGACGGTTACTCATCGGCAACACACCAAAGACGAGAAAGGGACCACAGTGGTTGGAAGTCCTATTCACACACAAAAGCAAATTACAAAAACACAGTCAAGACGAGAACCTTCCAACTAGAAAAATTGGTGAATAAGGACAAGGACTTAGTCCTGAACAGAAAAACAGTGCTATACCTTCTAAACAAAGTAAACAAACTAAGATCCTTAAAATCAGATGACTTCACACTAATCGAGACCTATGATAGGGAGCAAAAAGCCAAGGCATACTTACATATAAAAGCATCTTCGGTTCGAAAAATGTCCATAGAAGTCAACCAAGAACTTGATCACATGGGACTCCGACTCACCAAACTAACCTAGAAACAGCCAATGAAATGTCCTTCCCCACAATCGCGACTAGGTAGCATTGATACACTTCAAAAACCAAATAACTCTACAAGGGAAACAGGCGGGGTAAGCTTTACAAAACCCCTGAGGATCAGCGACACAGACAGTCTCGTCGTTTTTCAGGGTGGCAGGAAGCCACAGAACGCCTCAGTGGTAACAGTACGAGAACAAACCGAGACAAAACCAGAAGTCTACGTCGAGATTGGAAGGTCTCAGGACCACAGACCTGCAGGAGAATGAGCACCGAACAAGACTTCTTGAGGTCACAGTAAAAAGTCCTAATGTGCACAACCACAGAGCCGGCATAACGCACACCTTAGAAAAACCCAGTGACGAGAAGAAGCAAAAGGGACCATGGACGTGGCTTCCTACAGCAATAACCAACGAACTTAAGAGATAACAACTACAGCCGTGCAACCTTCTACAACACGAGAACCCATCGCAAGAGCCCCACGATCCTCGCCCAGAGACACTGACTATGGGGTCTTGGAACACCAGAGCCATACACATCTGACAAAACCTGACGGACTGGATTTAGGGTCCTTTGATATCTTGTGTCTGCAAGAGACCTGTTTGATCGAGAAACCATCACTTGACGGTTTTTCAATCGAAATTTCTCCGGCCTCAAAGGGCCTACTAGGACGACCATTGTCAGGCCTTTTACTTTCAGTGAGAGCTGGTTCAGGTCTGAACATCACAAAAAAGTTTGCAGAGTCTTATGGACTTCTAGCAGTTCTGGTATCTTGGAAACATTGTAAAACATCTTCGAAGACTTGGGAATCATAATCCTCTATTGGAACCCAAAAAAAACCATGAACAACAATTTCTGTGTGTCAGTAGCAGAGGTTATCGATAAAATATACGTGGACCAACAGATAACTAACATCATCATCTGTGGAGACCTAAATGCGAAATGCAAAGACAGCACCCGGACCAGAGAAAAACAACTGACAGGATCGTCAAGCGAGGAACGTGGGGCCAAATGGTTAGAAACTAATGAACTCACGTAACTTCCACAAGGTGGCAGAGTTACAAGAGGGCCCCCTCGCCCCAGCTGCTCACCTGGGAGCGAAACAGCATCACGGGCACCTTGGATAATATCTTTGTGTCGCATGCCTTGCTACCATTAATCTAAAAGTATAAGGTAGTCAGAACCGACGAAAGTGATCACAACCTTCTGACCATGACACTGAACACAAGTCAGACTCAAAAACCCACGTACAACTAAAACATCGAAGTAAATAGCCAGCAGACGCGTCACCGACTCACGGCTTCTAATATACTAGACCTAACACAAAGGTACAAAACACAACATGTTGGAGATCCAAATCTTAAACCAGCTTAAGCACTAAACTACACATCGCTACTATCATAATATAAAGTAAACCCAACTCTAGTACAAAAAAAAACGCAAGTGCAAAAACAAACATGTGTATAACAAGAATTTGGTGGACGGAAGAAGGCGGTTAAGGCAAATGAAAGGAAAAGTCCTGAAACAAAACACACAGTCCTCCAGGACCGCCCTGCACGAAGAAATGAGGAACTACAATTCATGGCTCTGAAATGACCTAATAAGTCGCTATCAAAGAGATGCAGAAGCAATGTTGAACATCGTTTTAAATAAGAAATCAAGGGAATTCTGGGCTCTAATCAAGAAAACTGATCATCAAACCGATGAAAAACTCACCAACCCCGTAGTGGAAGTCACATGGGTGACACATTTCATGAACATGTTCAAGTCCCCAAGTGATTCATCCCCAGCAGCGGTGAAAACCATGGATGACTCATGCCTAATGGACGAAGGCGACATCAAAAGAGTAATCACAAAATTAAAATCCTCAAGAGCCCCGGGACCAGACGGTCTAACAAGCATAGACCTAAAACTCCACGCAGAAGCATGCACAATCTTCATCCACTGCTGCAAAGAGCTGAAATCTGTCCCGTCCACATGGACCTCAGCTCTGGCAGTACCAACATACAAAAAAGGGAACAGAGAAGATCCGGTTAATTACCGTACAATCACCCTTCTGGACATCATTGGCAAGGTCTTTGCATCCCTCTTGCTTGCAAGATTCCAGAAATGGAAAAAATCCTCACCTAGTGCAGATCCTTTTCAAACAGGCTTTTTGAAGAACATGGGCACGTCAGTGAACATCTTGCTCTTGAACATACTAAAAAGTAACATCAAAGCCGGTGCTCCAAGAGTCTTCCTAGCTTTTATAGATCTGACTCATGCGTTCGACCAAGTGGATTGGGAGATACTTCGGAACACGTTAGGAACATGGAACTGCCCACAGTCGATCCTGGGTCCTGTGATTGCCTTGCACACAAACCCCAAAATGCATGTGTGACTAAGCCAACAGGGAACCCTCTCCGAAGAAATACCATCAAACAGGGGGATAAAGCAAGGCTGCCCATTGGCCCCTGCCCTGTTCATCGCCTTCCTGGGGGACTTTAAAGAATCTGAAAAAACAGTACGATCATTTCTGCCAAAAATAGGCAAGTGCAGCGTTTCTCGAATGCTATACCCTGATGACATGATCCTTTTAGACCAAACCCTGATTGGACTACAGCGCCAGATCAATAACCTGGCACGATACATAAAGGAAAACAACTTAGAAATAAACAAGTCCAAGACTAAAATCTTGACAATCGAGAAATGTAAAAAAAAAGCAGAAAAACTGACCTGGACCATTGACAACACAAAAATCGAAACTGTCACTTATTTCATAAACCTGGGAGTCATGATCGACAGCTCCAGGACTGAAATAAAAATGCAGCAAGCCCTTTGGGACAAAACCCAGAATCTAAAGGCCCAAACCAGAGCAACAGACAAAACATTTGGAAGGTTCTCTCTGTTGCCGGCAATCCAGTTTTATGAAACAAAGGTGGTCCCCACTATTACGTACGGGATGGATGCAACACTGAACTTACCTGCGACAATATGGCCAAAGCTAGAAGGTCATTTCTGGAGAGCAGTCCTAAATTTACCAAAATCTACTTTTGTTGCAGCAATTAGGCAGTAACTTGGGCTACTCTCCCTGGCAGCGACAGTAGAAATCAGGAGTATGCAGCTCTTCAGGAAAGCCTTGATGACCGACAGTCCTCCTTCTTACCAGGTGATCGCAGATGAAATTAAAAGCGGTCGCTGCCAAATGCTAAACACGTGGGTGTCAGCAAAGAAGAAACAACTGGAACAAATCGCATGTGGCGAGGAGAACCTAACCTCAAATCCACAGAGAGTAAAAAAAAAAAAACGGATGATTGGGACTGGATTCAGACTAACAAATCAGTAGCAGCAAATAAACTGCTGAAACACCTACAAAGGGCACCAAAAAAAATTAAAGAACCTCAAGCCTACTGTATTAAGCTCCCAGACAAAGCACTTAGAAACTTGTTCATGCGAGCGTGGTTCAATTTACTACATACGCACAAAATTCTGGCAATAAGATCATTGTCAAACACCCATAATTGCAGATTGTGCAACGACCCCAAGCAACTGGAATCCCTACCCCGAGCAACTGGAATCCCTAAGACACTTGCTGATGTTGTGTCCGGAAACCAGTCTAGCGCAATCAGTTTACCTGACCACTCTGCTTGGGGACCAAAAGCTGTGCGAAGAAGAGACTTGTTGGACTCGTCTGATGTCGGGAGAAAAGACTAGATGGACCATTGCAACAGCCAAGATTCTGAAACACGCTATGGAGAAGATAGAAGCCCTCCAGAAATAGAACACAGAAATGTCCTGCCTTCTTCTAACTTTGCTAAAATTCAATTTCGTGAAGCCTTATTTCTATCTTTACCTTATTCACGTCGGACCTTGTAAAAATCAAAGTGATTAAGTACAAGTAAATTAAAAAACAGAAAAAAAAGAACAGATTTGTTCAAGTAGACTTTCCCCTCCTGATTTCCTCCTTGATACGACCTCACCAATTGTGATTCATCTGGAAGTTCTACTCTTTATAAGTTAAGATGATTTTACACCCTTTATCATCAAATAACACCAGGTCTCCCTATTGCTTGCCTCCATCTTGATTACGAGTACAATTTTCATTCTCAGAATGGCAATTCCTTTTCTATGTCTTAAGTAAAATGGGTATGGGTGAGCAGTGTCTGCAAATTGTCAAACTCCTATATATTGGGCAAAGTGCTAGGATATGCAGCAATGGTATAGTCTTGGCATAGTCTTCTATGTGTTAATGTTTTCATGTAGCATGCAACAGAGCCGGCCGTTATCACCATATATTTTTTACCACAGCTGCAGGCCTTTAGCAAGCAGGCTAAGTGAGGCACACAAAGCTAATGGGTACAGCATTTATCATCACAAGTTAGTCATTTCAATTATTTCAACGTATACAGGTGGCTTATTATTATATGTTAGACCCGTGCACAGAGTAATCTATTATAGAAGAAGTCTTATACTTGGGGCAATGCTCGGGCTTACATGTCAACACTAACAAATCAGAGGTGTTCCTTCTACCCCCTCAACTGGGAATCTCTCTGGAAAATCCAGACTATACTAGATCGCAGACTCCATAAAATATCTGGGGGTAGTTTTGATGGAGAAGCTAGATGAGCTGATCAAACTTAATTATGGAACTTTGCTGGAGTATCTTGAGCAACAAGTGAAAAAATGGGTCCTACTACCAATCTCTGCCCTAGGTAAAATGTTCCTGTTAGTATAACCATCCTATCTAAACTACTTTACCTGTTTCTGCACATATCAGTACAACTACCTCAAAGGTTCTTATTGAGACTTAGAACACTGGTTAGCAAACTATTATGGGCCAGGGTAATCCTCCATTATGAACTGGAACACTTTGCCGATGCTCGTGTTGGATGCAGGCTTGGGGTCCCAAATCTCAATCTTTACAATATCTCAGGCAAGGCAAAATTATTCCCGCCTCTTATCTCTGAGAAACCCAGAAGCACATACACTCAGTGTGCAATAATGGCTTCACCATGCAAGTCTTATACCACTTCAGTATACACAACTGACTCCACTTTCTGGGCCTGGTCTCATTTACACACTAAGTTTGGGCTACCTAGTTCTGTTTAATCTCAGTTGTTCCTAGATAGAATTAAAGACCAACATTTTATTTATCTGTTGTGTTGTTTGATAATTGGCTGAATTGAGCCTCATCCATCTTGAGGATCTTTTCCCAAATGTGAAATAATAATCCTGGTCAATTTTAAAGGCAATAATTGGTGTCCCTTTAAATGAATTGCTCTGGGACACGAGATTACAAGGTGCAACCTGCACCTGTCCCCACCATTCCAAGAAACCTTACACACACATGATATTTCAAATTTTGGTCAACTTTAACAGATATCCCGGACCATTGCAACTTACTAGGACATTGTCAATACATGTATCAACACAAGATATTGCAATATAAATATGTTACAGTTTTATTACACACCAAGAAAAAAGCCAATTTGTCCCGTCATACAGCTGATGACTGCCCCAAGTGTGGAGCTTGAAGGTAGTAGACGCCTTATAGGTCTCCTTATCCATCTACTGATCAGAAGAAGAAAGTGTCAGAGGTCTTCTGCCCTCCCAAGAGAGCAGGAGCACCTAGTTTGAAATCTTAACTATTTCTTATGTGCCCCCAATCGGTACATATTTATATTTAAACAAATGGATGACATAGATCTCCTACAGATCTCCTACAGTACAGTGAGCTAATCTCACACATATATATATATATATATATATATATATATATATTCTTTTATTATAAGTTGTTTTAATCAAGTAAACTTGATTTTTCAACAAATACAATTACATAAATCTTTAAAATTCACTTCGACAGTTAAGATATTCTTGAAAAGAGAGATAAAAAGAAAGAATAAAACATTTAACAATTCAATTTAAAACAGAGCAATTTTTCTTTTTAAAGAAATACGGAATAATAAATGCAAGGAGCCACCTATCCTTATTCATAAAAGTCAAATGCAAAACTGCAGATGCACTTGATCATAATTTACTTTGATTCGATCTCTTGTCTATCAGTTTCAAGCTATACAAAAAGTTCAGAATAGCATATCTTAATGATTGCCTGTTAGAAGGATACAACAACTCCCACAATCTGTCACTAGTGGTTATGACATAATCCATTAATAGGGGTTTGAAATACATGATTCTTTGCATGAGTAGTAACGGGCAGTCTGAACACAGATGTTTCAGTGTTTCTGCAGAGGATTTACAAAATCGACAGGAAAGCTCATCCTCAGCTATTAGTTTGCGTTTATATAGAAGTTCATGGGTCGGCCAAAAGTTCAATCGATAGCGCAGGAAATCATCTCACAGTCGTGAACTGGGGAACATTATCAGATAGCTTTCAATTGTGCCATAACGTTTCATGTCAAAGGGAGTGTTTATGAATGTCCGATATTGCGTACACGCAATTCGCGTTTTTATCCAATCATACTCCCATAATCGTATTTTGGCTCTATTCGGGTTCTCTAATAATAATGATGTTGAAATCCCTGTTTCACCAATGATTTCCTGTGCTTTAAGTCTCCAGTTTAGAGGAAATACATCCATTGAATATAGAAGATATTTTGCAATAATATTGATCAAACCCGACTTTTCAACCGCCATGACACATTTTTTATAAAGCGAGCAAATTTTCCATTTACAAATAGCATACAGTGACACTAAGCCCAATTCATGTCTCACAATACACATGGGCTGAGACGGTGGTAAGTTCAAAACTCGTTTCCAATAACATCCTTCAATGACGGTCCAGTACGTGATTGATCTTTTCAGAGAGGCCTCGCTTCCGTAAGTTATAACTGGGACACACTTTTGCTAGTAATAAATTATTATCGGGACCAAAGAGAACTTACAATACTTGGCCTTAATCAGACGTGCCTGCGACACTGCTGTTGTTACCTTTTGTTTTACACAATGATCATCAGCACTGGAATTCGAATTATGTGTGACAAAGGTGCCTAGGTATATGTATGATGACATGGTTTCCAAGGTTGTACATTGTAAGGGCCATTGATGAGCAGCACATCGCTGCTTTCTAGTACCAAATTGGATTACCTTGGTTTTCGCTATGTTAATAGTTATGCAATTTTCTATAGTATAATGGTCTAGAGCTTTCAATAAGGTGCGGATGCCATTCACGGTCTTCGAAAGTAACACCATGTCATCTGCATATAACAAATGTTTAATTTGGATATCATTGATTTTCGGAGAATCTGTAATTATCGAAGCAAATTTCTGTCCTCCGTCCGAAATGAAAAAATTGAATGTGGCTGATGCCAGTAAACAACCCTGTTTAAGGCCACGTGCAGTCTCTATTGGTTCCGATAATAAGCCTTCATTGTTCAATCTGATCTGTATGGTAGTACTTGTATGTAGTTGGATAATCCACTTCAGGATAAACCAGGGGCAGCCTTTATCCATGAGTTTTTTATATATTAGCTCACGGGGGATTGCATCAAACGCCATGCAAAAGTCAACGAATGCCATGTGTAATGCTTGGTGTCGTTGATGGGCGTGATAGATGATTGAGTTTAGAGTGATGACATTTAGGGGCCGATTCATGGAACAAACGTGCGCCGAAAATCTTCGCGCAAGCATGCGCAAGCGGAAAAAAACAGGCACACGCGCACGCGTGCGATTCATGGAAGTCCCTGCGCGTGTTCACCGCGGGATGTGCGCCAAACCCGTGCATGGCGCACAAGTCACTGCAACATCGCGAAAGGCGTGCGCGACGCGCACAGTGAAAGCGCACAACCTCAGCGCACACACCAGAAAGTGGGCGGGACATGGGGCGTAACGCGCGGAATGGGGAACAACACGCGAAAATAAAGGCGTAACTGGGGATGTACTGCAGGGAAGCAGACGGAACGCCCACACGCACTCGAACCACACGTATTCATGGAATCGAATAGGGCAAAGCCACGCACAGCCAAAGACACGCACAAGCTGAAACACGGCCGCCACAAGAAGGCAGGCGGTAGAGTCCCAGCGCATCAAAAAAGTGGCGCGCGGGAAGTTAAATACGCGATTGAGCGGGGTACGTGGATTTCAGGGGTGCGCGAGAAATTCTACACGCGATTGGCCTGGGTACGTGTATTACAGGGGTGCGCTACACGCGATTGGCCTGGGTACGTGGATTTCAGGGGTGCGCGAGAAAATCTACACGCGATTGGCCTGGGTACGTGGATTTCAGGGGTGCGCGAGAAATGCTACACGCGATTGGCCTGGGTACGTGTATTACAGGGGTGCACGAGAAAATCTACACGCGATTGGCCTGGGTACGTGGATATCAGGGGTGCGCGAGAAAATCTACATGCGATTAGCCTGGGTACGTGTGTTTCCGGGTGCGCGGGTAGTTCCACACGCGATTAGCCTGGGTACGTGTGTTCCGGGGTGCCGTGAACTTTCACACGCGATTGGTTGAAATCCACGTGTGTTCTGTCATCACGTGCAATGAGGGATACACCCTCGCACGACACGTCACAGACGCGCTCACACGCTGAGGGCCTTTGGTCCAATGAAAATGCGTATGCGTGCAGACGCGCTTACGCGCTAAGGGCCTTTCCTCGAATTACACACTGACGTGCAGATTTTTCACGTGCCAAATCACTCCGTATCAAGCTGGCCACGCGAATACACACGGAAGACCACGCTCCTGCCCAGAAGGCCGAATCACTGCCCCTCAGTGCCCCGAGCAGCCTCCCACGTGCCATCTGCTGCTGCCTGCCTGCCTGCCTGCTGCCACCGTGCCCTGCCATTTGGTGCCTGCACATCAGCCATCTGCAGGGGTCCAGTTGCTGTGTCCACCCCTGCTGGAACAGTAGACTCCCGACTGGGATACCATCGCTCCACAGCCCAGCCCCAGGACCCAGTTGCCCACCCACGCCTGCCTCGCGGGTCGCCATTTCGGGGCAAGCACCATCTGAGACCAGTGGCGACCCCCAGCCAGAGAGGCAGAGGGCCACCAGCTTCAGTGAGAAGGAAGTTGGTGTCCTGGTGGAGCATGTCCTGGGGCATTATGATGCCCTCTTCGGAAGACCACGCGCCAACAAGGAAGGACGGGAGAGGATCTGGGACGATGTAGTGGTTGCCATCAACGCGGAGGGGGTGGCAACCCGCGACATCAAGCACATCAAGAAGCGCTGGGAGGACTTGAGGTCCAGGACCCTCAATAAGGCCCGGCGCCTCGCGGAGGGGGGCCGGGCACGCCTGAGTGATATCCAGATGAGGGTCCTGGAACGCGTAGACCCAGCGCTCCACGCCCAGATCCTTCGGAGGCAGACCCATCTGGAGTTGGCCGGTAAGTGGCCAAGCATTACTGTGTGAGACAGGGCATGTTGCAGTGTGCTGGTTGTCTGATACCTGCCTGTATGTGTGACATAGGCCATGTACATATGTGTGTGTGCAGGGACATCATGGTCAGGCATGTGTGTACAGTGATGTGTGAACCACATGGTTGGTGCATGTGTTCCATTGCAACATGGGGGGCTCTGTGCGGAATGGACACATGGAAGCATGGCAGTCTCTGTTCCTGGACATGGGTGGGGGTGAGGGATGGGTGCTGGTCCCATGTACACGTATGGTGTCCATGTGTGTGTGTCTGACCTGCGTGTCTGTGACTTGTAACTGCCATGGATGCATGACACATGTCTGTGACAATGTTCAGATTCACTGATGCAGCCTAGTCATCCTTGTATCCACTGCGTCTGTGGTGTACGAGGCCAGATGGATGGAACTACGGTGAGGTGTGTGCATGTGATGGCAAGACCCATGATGCATGTGAGTTTAAAACCAACATTGCATGAATCATGAGTCCCTTGGTCATGTATGCCAATGTCCATGGCATGCGCCATGCCTGTTACTGTATGTGTTTTGCCTGCACTGACCCATGTGTTGTGGAGGGACATGATGGAAGTGATGTATGACAGTGCCACTCATCTGCTGTTGCTTCCTGTCTAGGGGACCATTGTACAGTACCCTGATGCTTGTGTTCTATGTCTCCCTCTACACAGTGGCAAGTGAAGAAGAGGGCGGAGAAGGCGCTGTGGAGCAGAGCGGCGGGGATGCCGCCACGGCTGCAGCGGAAGGGGTGGGTGAGCCCCCACAGGGGCTTGCACCGGCGGAAGACGGCGTGGAGACATCCAGGTTGGTGGTTTCCACAGAGGGGGGGGGGGGGCGCTACTGAGCCACACATGGGGCCTGGTGGGGGCATCCCCGCTGGTGCAAGTGGTGCAGCCAGGGCCAGGGGCAGGAGGCAGCACAGGTCACCGTGGAGGTGCCTGTGCATGTCACTGTCCCTGACACTGTGACTGCACCACCATGCACCAGCAGGGATGCCCCATCCCAGGCCCGTCCGCAGGTAGGGGAGATGTCCATGTCATCTGACACTCCTCTACCTGCGGACGAGGGGACCCCTGGCCGTGTGGAGAGGGTCCTGATTGGTGTCGCGTTGCGCACGGCTGGCATTCGTGATGAGGTGCATGCTTCCCGGGAGGAGCATGCACATCATCACGAAGAGCACCGTGCGTACGTGAACCATTTGGGAGCCGCCATGGTCGGGGGTTTCCTACATGTGTGTGGCCTTCTGGCGACCCTCTCCTCCTCTGTGGAGGCTATGCGCCAGTCGTGCTCCATGCCGTCTTCCGGCCCAGATGCCACCAGGGCCCCCTGTGTACCTGCCCCGACCAACGCAGCCAGCTCGGTGGGGACCCCATCCCTGCCACAGTCGGGAGTCGAAGGTCCAGCAGGGGTGGACACACCAGCAACTGTCCCCCTGCAGATGGAGGATGTGCCGGCATCATCTGGCAGGGCACGTGCACGACGGCATCGGTGGATTCCATCAGCCTGGATGCCGTCGTGCTGGCAGAGGCAGTGGCGTCGGAGGCAGCAGCAGGCTTGACGTGGGAGGCATCATGGCTCGGGGCCATCAAGATCAGAGGGGCAGGCATCGGCCAGAGGGCAGGAGAACCCTGGGATGGCAGTGTCTTCCGTGTGGGAGCAGTTGGTCCAGCGGATAGGTGCGGAGCGGCAGCGGGCGGAAGAGGAGCGGCTCACCATGGTCAGGGCGGAGTTCTCCATGCGTCGGGCGTTGAGGCGGGCTGAGTGCCTCGAGTAAGCTCGCAGGGAGTTTGAGGTGGACACGGGGTTGTCCCTGCAAGACCTCGGGGCCAGGACAGAGTCCCGCCTCCGGGACATCGACATGGAGCTTGATGATGCCCTGGCCGGCAACATCACAGAGTGAGCCGCAGGACTTGCCCGCTGCCATTGTATATAGTTCTTTAGTTAGTTAGTGTTAGGTTTCCTTTATTTTTTAAGTTTTTTTTGGACCGCTCGGACAATGGCCACTTTTCTGTATATATATTTTTTATTAGTTAGTAGTAGTAGGTTTCATTTATGGTGTTGGGCTCATGGACCCTGGGATATTCTTGTACATAGTTTGATGTTTGGAAAACATTTGTTGGATTTATATTTGTGTTCACCATGAGGCAATGGTTTTTCCTTATTTTTTCCCCCCATTATTTTGCTTTGGACTACATTAGTTTTTGGATTCCTTTGTTTTTTGATTTTTTCTATTAGTTCTCGGACATGGACCATTTGTTTTGTCATCCCCATTGTTGTGTGTTTTATTTCTTTACTTCATTTTCATCTTTAATACATATATTTATTACTTACATTTGTGGTATTTTCTCATTGGTTTCATGCATGTCATGATATGGGTTTTGACATTCACTTGCACCCATTGTGTATGTGTGTGTGACGGACATGTGTTCATTTACATACTTGCCATTGGGGTTGTATCATGTAATTGCATCTACTATGTGGGTGGAAGCAATCCTTGGCTGGGTGTTTGTGCTGGGTATGCTGCCCATTACTGCCATGATTGCGTTTCGTCAGGACCTGGGGGCGGGGGGACATGAGTGGGGGCCTGCAGGGGGGTGGGGGTGCAAGGGGACATGAGTGGGGGCCTGCTGGGGGGTGGGGGTGCAAGGGGACATGAGTGGGACATGGTTGGGGGCCTGCTGGCAGGTGCCCCACAGTGCTGGGGGGTGGGGGTGCAGGGGGACATGAGTGGAGGCCTGCTGGGGGGTGGGGGTGCAAGGGGACATGAGTGGGACATGGTTGGGGGCCTGCTGGCAGGTGCCCCACAGTGCTGGGGGGTGGGGGTGGTGGGAGACATGGGTGGGGGCCTTGTGGAGGCTGCCCCTGGTAACTGGACGGGTGGGGGTGGTGGGAGACATGGGTGGGGGCCTGGTGGAGGCTGCCCCTGGTGACTGCGGGTTGGGGTGCAAGGGGACATGAGTGGGGGCCTGCTGGGTGGTGGGGGTGGTGGGAGACATGGTTGGGGGCCTGGTGGAGGCTGCCCCTGGTGACTGGAGGGGTGGGGGTGGTGGGAGACATGGTTGGGGGCCTGGTGGAGGCTGCCCCTGGTGACTGGAGGGGTGGGGGTGGTGGGAGACATGGGTGGGGGCCTGGTGGAGGCTGCACCTGGTGACTGGAGGGGTGGGGGTGGTGGGAGACATGGGTGGGGGCCTGGTGGAGGCTGCCCCTGGTGACTGGAGGGGTGGGGGTGGTGGGAGACATGGGTGGGGGCCTGGTGGAGGCTGCCCCTGGTGACTGGGGGGTGGGGGTGCAAGGGGACATGAGTGGGACATGGTTGGGGGCCTGCTGGCAGGTGCCCCACGGTGCTGGGGGGTGAGGGTGCAAGGGGACATGTGGCTTGGCTGGGGGGCATGCCCATGGTGGATGGGCTGCCTGCGGGACATGACCAGGGGTGCAGGGTAGTCCCCTGTGGTGTGGGCTGCCTGCAGAGGTCGTGGAGGGGGTAGAGGGGAGACCTGGGAGGACCCACACTGGCAATTCACCTCTTCAACTTCCCGCACACCCACGTAATACACTGCCCCACTCGCACAGGCCCAATCGCGTGTAGGATTTCTCGCGCACCCCTGTAATACACGTACCCAGGCCAATCGCGTGTAGATTTTCTCGCGCACCCCTGAAATCCACGTACCCAGGCCAATCGCGTGTAGAATTTCTCGCGCACCCCTGAAATCCACGTACCCAGCCCAATCGCGTGTAGATTTTCTCGCGCACCCCTGAAATCCACGTACCCAGGCCAATCGCGTGTAGAATTTCTCGCGCACCCCTGAAATCCACGTTCCCAGCCCAATCGCGTGTAGATTTTCTCGCGCACCCCTGTAATACACGTACCCAGGCCAATCACGTGTAGAATTTCTCGCGCAACCCTGAAATCCACGTACCCAGGCCAATCGCGTGTAGATTTTCTCGCGCACCCCTGTAATACACGTACCCAGGCCAATCGCGTGTAGATTTTCTCGCGCACCCCTGAAATCCACGTACCCAGGCCAATCGCGTGTAGAATTTCTCGCGCACCCCTGAAATCCACGTACCCAGGCCAATCGCGTGTAGAATTTCTCGCGCACCCCTGAAATCCACGTACCCAGCCCAATCGCGTGTAGATTTTCTCGCGCACCCCTGAAATCCACGTACCCAGGCCAATCGCGTGTAGATTTTCTCGCGCACCCCTGAAATCCACGTACCCAGCCCAATCGCGTGTAGATTTTCTCGCGCACCCCTGTAATACACGTACCCAGGCCAATCGTGTGTAGAATTTCTCGCGCACCCCTGAAATCCACGTACCCAGGCCAATCGCGTGTAGATTTTCTCGCGCACCCCTGTAATACACGTACCCAGGCCAATCGCGTGTAGATTTTCTCGCGCACCCCTGAAATCCATGTACCCAGGCCAATCGCGTGTAGATTTTCTCGCGCACCCCTGTAATACACGTACCCAGGCCAATCGCGTGTAGAATTTCTCGCGCACCCCTGTAATCCACATACCCAGGCCAATCGCGTGTAGAATTTCTCGCGCACCCCTGAAATCCACGTACCCAGGCCAATCGCGTGTAGATTTTCTCGCGCACCCCTGTAATACACGTACCCAGGCCTATCGCGTGTGGGGACACCCGCACACCCCTGAAATACACGCTCCCCGCTCTGCGTTTGCTGCTGCCCTTTGCGCTGGATTGGGGATTTTGATGGCTTTTCCCTGCGCGAGGGGCGTTCTTGGGGGCGTAACTGACGCTGCTGCAGGGTCGCTGCGCCACTCTGCGCCACGGCTGGTTGTGGATGTTGGAATCCATGAATACGCTGTGCGCCTGAATGTGTTTCGGCGCACGCGGCTGGCGCAGACTACCGCACGCGCACACTGTGCGCCAGCCGCGTGCGCCACTTGTGCGCCGAATTCTATGAATTGGCCCCTTATTGCGGTACCTAAACCAGGTAAAAATCCTGTTTGAAATGGGTCCCGCAATTCACTCGAGTCAAGCCATGAGTCAAATTGTTTTAAGACAAGGCGGGCAAAGATTTTGCCCTGACAGTCAAGAAGGGTGATAGGGCGATAGGCTGTAGGATCAGCCCTATCGCCTTTCTTAAAAATTGGAAGAATGATTTAACGCCTCCAATTAGGTATTTCGCCCACATCGAAGATGTGTTTAAAGATTTCAAAGAAGATGGATGTCCATTCATGGGGGTGATCTTTTAACATACCATTATGTAGACCGTCCGGGCCAATCACTCTTGAATGACTAAGATTTTTTATGCAGTCTAATATGTCTGCATATTCTAGCCGAAAAACATGAGATGAAATTATGTTCAAGGATCCCCATGATAAGTCCGGAAAAGGGGAATGATAAAGAAGTCTAAAGTGCTCACACCATTTACCATTTGAGACCGCAGAAGAAAGTACAGACGACGGCACTCTAAGGGTGGCCACATTAAGGCAGTTCCAAATGCCACTAGTTGATTTAGTGAGCATCTGTCTCAACATTTTCTCGCCATCTTTCTGATATTGCAGGCACTTGTGACCTTTCAGACAGTGTCTATATCTGGCTTTCAGGTGCCTTTTTAATGCTCGTCTATTGAGGGCTGGCTCGTCTCTTAGATTACGTATGTCCTGCCTTAGCTTTGTCTTTCTTTGCTGAAGTTCTATGTTGTAACTATGTAAGTGCTTATGTCTGATGGTAGAGTCAGGCATTTTTATTTGCTTGAAAATTTGCATCATATTGACATAGCACTTGGAGGCATTGGGTGACGATGCTCTATAAGAATCAATCAGATTGTGTTTGAAGTGATTCAGTGTCATCGGGTTCATCGTAAGCGGGTGCCGCTATTATTCACTTGGAAGGAATGTAAGTGAGTGCTTTTATTTAACAACTGTTGTTCGGCTGAGAAATCAAAATGCATAATAAGCTTGTTATGAGCACTCACAGATGATGGTATCACGTTCATGGACTGCACCTGTGATAAACATTTCTTGTTTATATAGATATAATCTATGATTGCCTGCTGCGTACCACAAGACCAGGTTGTATGTGCAGGCACATCACCGGACACAGTATTATTCACCATAACAAACCCCCTTTCTCGCACGATGTTACACCACATTCATTCTTCGGGCCTATACCTGCCAATGGCAGTTGGTAAGATATGCAGGTTTATGTCACCAAGAATGATGGAACACATGATGCTAGAATCAGCAATTATTTTATCTAGATGATAAGTTAGATGCATAAAGAACATTTCATCTGTTAGATTCTGTCTGCTGCAATATATATTGATGACAGCTAAGCTCGCCATGCCCCGAGTTAATTTCACTGCTTGGAAATATGGAGATAAGGAGGGATATTGCACAGCATTAAAACCGCTGTCATGCTTGATAGCTAGAAGTAGGCCGCCAGAGGGACGCCCCATAGATTTTTTAACAGCAAAAGAGGACATGATTGTATGCGAGGCGCAGATTGGGGTAGTCATGAGCCACATTTCCTGCAGAACTATAATGTCAAATCGGTGCAAATCACTTGTGGCTGAGTTTATAAAATGAGTGTGGCCTCTAGTATTCCAACACAGAAGAGTGACAGCATCTTTTCTAGAGATTAGTTATGATTTGACCCCATACTCTTGGATTCGACACTATGGATACCTGGTGAGGAGTTATTCTTGGAGAAGTGTCATTGGGCCTCATTACACGGATGGCGGTGAACCATGGCGCTATTAGCGCCATGGTTCATGCTGGTACAATACCAGCACCGCTTTGGTGGAAAGGGGAATTACCGCCCTATTCCAAGGTTGGCGGGGCGGTAATTCCCCCTTCCACCATTGCCCTTCCCCATTCCCATTTTTGCCCCATAGGGCTCTATGGGAATGGGTGAAGGCGCTAATTACGGTACCGCAAATTGCGTTACTGTAATTAGCTCCCTGGTCCCTTTGCGGGTTGGTTTTTAACGCCTGCAAAAAGCAGGCGTTAAATTCCCCAACCCGCAAAGGGACCTCGTAGTAAGGCAGTAAGGATTTACCGGTACCGGAAAAAAAACGGTACCGGTAAACCCTTACCGCCATCCGTGTAATGAGGCCCATTCTGTTGTGACCGATATGTCATTATTTGAGCTTTTTCTGCTTTGCGAGTGTTCGGGTTAATATCTTGGGACAAAACAAATCCCAAATCAAATAATGACATCTCGCCTGCCAAAGCGTATTGAACACTAGACCTGATTGTACGTATATCTTGACTTCTGATAAGTCATTTTGATTGACAAACTCCACAAATTCAATATTGGTAGTGGATAGATCTTTTAAGGTCGCAACATCAGTACAAATGTTCAATAGGCTTGTTCTGTTGAGAACATATGTTGGGAATGGTGCAGCACGACACTTCCTATTAAATGAATAAAATTGTGGTTTACCGGTGGCACGCAGACTTTGGTGAGTCATGGATAACTTATGTGTGTGTGTGTCACAAGCTGTGGGTGTCGTCATAGTAGGACTTGGCTGTTCGTTTTGCATTTTGAGAGTTTGGAGAAGCATGTTTGTCTCAGGGGATGCAGCTGTGCTGATTGTTTTAGGGTCCCGATTATTTAAATTCAGAGAGATAAGCATCGATGGAAGACCTAATATACTCTCTTAGATCTTGTGTCGAAGTTGGAAGTTGAGGGACGGCTCTACGTGCATATCGCATGTCATTTCAGAATTCAATGGAGGACTCGCTTGAGTCTGTAGGCGTTTTAGGGAATCAGCTATAGAAGGTTGCTCATGTTCTATGTGGTTGTCAATAGAAGTTCGAGCAGTTACGATCTGTGGGATCGTTTCAACAACAGGTTTGTCAATCAGGTTCATGGGTAACCTTGTAGTTGTATTCAATATGTCTTGAGTGGCTTCTGTTCGAGGTGGGAGGATTGATTGTGATGTCGGGGGAGAGTGCAGGGTGTAAGCATTAATGTAAGCTCTTATTTCTTCTCGAAGTTGCGAGATGATTGATTCAACATGAATCCTCGGATCTGGCTGAGATGTTGAAGATGTTAAAGGCATGGTACAGGCTGGGACGTGAAAATCAGGCCTCATGACCGTCCCAACACCGAACTTGGATGGCATCATGGATAAGGATGGAATATTTGGGTCAGTAGCCTGTTTTGTTAAGGTTACTAGGTCATCAAGTGGTTTGTATGGTATTACCAATGGAATCACATTAGTGAGGACTTCAGAAGTTGATGACACAAAAGGTTTTTCCAATTGGGAAGGGATTTTGATGAATTTTCTTAAATTATCCTTTGATTTTGGGCCGAATTTATTTTTTTGAGTCGCTTTTTTCATTCTTTTCCAGTCTTTCCTCGAGCGATGAGAGGTACACGGTTTAGATGATAATGTGGGCACGGATGATGTGAATAGCTCGAAGATGTTAGCAGGGTCTTTGGAATGCAGTTTGGGGTCCGAGGTCAGACCAGGCTCAATCGATGATTGTGTTACATCATCAGTAGCGAGCTGGAGTAGCGCTGGATGGCAAACATCAGTTGAGTCTAATGAAATGATAGGCTGTATCATTTCGACCATTGGAAGTTTCATGGTTTGAGGTGGCCTATTGTCATGTATGGGATTAAGAAGGTCTGTGGCCATTGGATTGTTGGAGTCTTTAGGAATAATGTCGGTATGATTTTTATATACAACAGTAGAGTCCCTGCTGAGATGTTGTTCTAAGAGCATTGATTGATGGGTCACTTTGTTATCCAATGCCTCGTACAATTTTGCTATAGTTAATAATGCAGTGTTCATCGCACTCAGTGTGTTGTTCAAAGCTGGCGCCTCTGGGAATGAGAATAGCTTGTCCTGTGCCCTTTGTATAAAGAATTCTGATGTTTGATCGGCTTCTCGAAATCTTGTGCGCTGAGGAGTGGGCGCTATAAAAGATGGTGATTCGTTTACAATTTCATTGAAGGATTTATCTGACATTGCTGATACCACAGAGTTAAGATGAGTGGATTGGGGAGAGGAGGAGTTTTTAGCAGGTATGATGGTGGTATTGTGTGAGAGATCGTCCTGTAATTTTATCAAATCACCAGTATTTGAACAAATATATAACACCTTAGACGTGGGACAAGAAGAGTTGTTAGACAAATTCATAACGTCTAAGGCATCCTCATCCACTTCACCCGTTACACATTGCTCGTAGGCTTGGCGTAATTTCATTTGGGCTGCTACCGAGCAGTGAACGGGTTCCATGATTATGGCCGGGGTCGGTATGATCTGCGGGACACTGTTGGTATGTGTAACAATAGCTGAGTTACCTATTTGAGTGGTTGGTATGGTCTGCAGGACGCTGTTGGTATGTGTAACAATAGCCGAGTTACCTATTTGAGTGGAAGAATAGGAGGAATAACTGATTGGTTTCATATGAGCATCGGCTTGCAGTTCCACTGTGAGGCAGGCGGATTCTAAAGTTGTTACAAGAATTGAAGAATGGGAGAGGGTGCACAGCTTGTTTCTTTGGTTTTGATTGAATTAGTATCTGTTGAGTATACTCTTGGATTTACTTCAAAGGGTGCAGCCCATTATACTGTGTCACCGTGTGGGACACACGTTATGTGCTGAAGGAGAAAGGACCTAGGCTAGTTAGCCTTCGGTGTGGGCCGCACACCTAATTTACCCCAATAGGGTTAAAACATTTGATTTAGATTGTAAATGACAGTAAAGCCATCTTCAATAAAGTTCCTTCAAAGTGCTTTTATTTTGCAAGTTGTTATTTAATTCAAACTTTCCTTTAGTTGCGAATGGTTAAACTTCACCGATTCGTTTTGTGCTGATGCAATGGCAAAGGAAATTAACCTAGGGCTAATGCATTTCGGAAAGGTAACTTTCCTTCTTCAGAGCCAGGTTAAATGTACAAAAACATATACAAAAAAATCTTTCTGTTAGAACATTTGGAAAAACATCAGATATATATGCATTCAGGAGAACAGGGTACCCACAATTGACAAACACGTACATGTAGACAGAGAGAAGAGAACATTGTCAGTAATTTGTAAACATAACATTGCATTTATACGGTATGTATTTTTTAAGTTTTGTAAAGACTGGTATAACCCGAAAATCAAGTTGTACTTCAGTGAAAGTTTACGTTAGCTCTGATTGTTGTTTCACTAAATATCCTCTGGTCAAGTATTCTGGGAGATGAGACTAACTCATGTGTCAGTAGTGCCTCATGCATTAAACAGCTTCACGCCGTGTTATCACTGACCTGAAACGGGTGGCTTCAGTGCATGCCGTTCAAACGTTCCTTCTCAGAACGCTGCAAAAATAAATAGTATGCTGCATTTAGTCACGATCGCTCATGGTCGCTTCTAATGCGTGCCTGTCTATGTAAAAGCAGAGCGCTTACCTTATGAATGTATAGCTTTCTCGAGCGAAGTGACCTCCGACGGCGGGTAGCAAGAAAGCTTTGCTCGCGTCTGCGTGTGTATATGTAGTGTTGTCATGGTGATGTGAATCTCAAAATGGCGGATCGCGGGTGCATGAAGTGGCCATACTGGAGTGGGCAATTAAAAGCAGTGTTAGTGCTAATGTATGGCAACACGGTTGCATGAACTCACGGGATTTTACAAATGATACAAATGATACCGGGATGCTCTCTATCCTAATTGGTTGTTGCTTGTCTAACAAGTGATGATAACTTGTACTAATACCAGTGTTGAAAAACGAAAAAGGTGGTGCCGTATATGCGAAAAAGACCCTTCTGAAGGGAAACTAAGTGCGCTTATATGGTCATGACTATTTGAAAAGAGTAAGCTATGTGAAACACTTAAAGTCTGTAGAGTACATAACGGGTAACTATGTAGATTAACATGAATAAATACAATATAGTGAGTAATTATGCTAAACTTAAACAAAACCGTGTCTTATCATAGAATCAGTCAAGTTGCTGGTACTAATACCTGTGAAGTAAATAAAATATATAGTACTGTATGTTACGTAAGGTAGTTGGAGATCAAACTATGTTCTTATTTGTGACTTATAGTCATAGATGGATGCAGTATTCACAGGTGCTTACATTCTCAAGAGTGACATATCTAAAAAATAGGTAAGTTCAATGTGTTGTAAAAACAAATACGATTATATAAAACAGTTGAGATCGAACTCATCGTTCATTCCTCGAGGTGACAATGATTCCAGTCTATCAATCCAGAAGGATTCTCTTTGCTGTCTCTTCTTCTTAGTGTCAGTGCAGGTATTTACAATGATTTCTAATACCTGGAATTTGATCTGGGAGATATTGTGCTTCTTTTCATTAAAGTGCTTAGCTACTGCTGAGTTAGTGTTCTTATTGCGAATGCATGACTTGTGTTCATTGAGGCGAAGGCGCACTTTTCGTCCTGTTTCTCCTACGTAGTACTGTCCACAGGGACAGCGTATGCAATATATGCAGTTCTCCATGTTACATGTGGCGTGGCATTTTATTGCAATTTTTTCCCCTGTGTACGGATGCAACACAAAAGCTCCTTTTATAATGTTGTTGCAATTACTGCAATTCAGGCACGGATACGTGCCAAATTTTTTGGTTGGACTTCTTCTTGGTTTATCATCGCGTGTGTTGACAAGCAGGTCTCTTAGGTTGTTGGATCTCTGATAAGCAAATGTAGGTGGATCGGTGAACAATTCTTTGGTTCTTTCATCTTTTAATGCTTGTTAATGCACCTTTTGATTTGCATGCTCTGGCTAGAAAATTTGGACACGTATACCAAAGATGGTGATGTCTTGGTGTCTTTAGGAGTCAGGGTGCTTTCTCTTGTTTTAGTTGCTACCTTCTCTGCTGCCATCTTAATATCCTCCTCGGGATACCCACGGTCTTCCAACCTCTTACTTAGTTTAGCTAGTTCTTGCTCAAACTCTCTCTGGTCACTGATAATCCTCTTTAGGCGAAGCATTTGTCCATAGGGTAAATTTCGTAAGGTATTCTGAGGGTGAAAGCTCATCCGGTGCAGTAAATTGTTCCTATCTGTAGGTTTGGAGAATAGAGTTGTGGTGATCTGCTGATTATGTACTTTGACTTGAATGTCCAGATAATGTATCCCAGGGTTCCCTATCTCAGAGGTAAATTGTATCCGGTGGTCAATGCTATTGATGTATTGTAGAAATTCATTTAATTTTTCTCTTGTGTCCTGCCATATACGGAAAATATCATCGATATACCGTACCCACACTTTGAGCTTGTCTTTCCACTCTGCTTTTTCTAAGATGTTTGTCATTTCAAAGCGATACATGAAAGCATTGGCATATGATGGTGCCATGATTGCGCCCATGGCTGTGCCAGAAGTTTGAATATAGTAGTCATTCTTGTATCTGAAGTAGGAATTCGTAGAGATGAAAATCAGGAGGGACATAATGAATTCTTTAGCCGCCCCTATTTCGCCTTTTTGTAGAAGGAGCCATTCAACCGCTTCTTGACCCATGTTGTGGGGAATGCTTGTATAAAGACTTGCCACATCAATGGTGAATAGAATGTCTTGCTCAGATAGTTGTATCCTTTCCAAAATATTAAGGAAGTGTGTACTGTCCTTGACATAAGTTTGTGTTTTTTGTATAAAGGGATTGAGAAAGTAGTCGATATAAGTACCTAGCGGTTGTAAAATGCCACCTGTGGCCGCCACTATTGGTCTCCCTGGTGGGTTTGTCAATCCTTTATGTATCTTTGGTAAAAGATAAAAGTGTGGGATGGTTGGACTGGATATCTGTAGAAATGCTCTTGTTTTCTTTGTGATCATTTCTCTCTCTTCCCCCTTGTCTAAAAGGATTGACAAGTTGTTGCTGATGTCTTTGGTTGGATCATGTTCAATTCTTAAATAGACTGTGTGGTCATCCAACTGTCTTTTGCATTCTTTTTCATAGTCTTGTGTGTCCTGTATCACCAATGCTCCCCCCTTATCTGCTGGTCTTATGGTGATACTATCATCAGAATATAGATTGCGTATCATTGACATCTCTCCTCTGCTCATTCTTTTGTGGTGTTCCATATTTGATTTTTTTCAGATCTGCGATTACCATTTTCTCAAATATATCAATTGCAGGTACACTGATGGGTGGAATGAATGTGCTTTTTGGTTTAAACTCGATGAATTCTGTGGGATCACGTTTTTTCACTCCATGCTCAATTTCTGCGAAGAACACTTTTAGCTTTAATTTTCTAGTTAGTTTGTGAAGTTCAACCTTAGTGTTGAATAAATTAGTACGAAAGGTTGGTACAAATTTTAGACCTTTTTGTAATACTGTCTCTTCCTGTTGACTGTAGCTGCTCTAATTTCTGTTAATTTCTCAATGTCGTCATATGACATACCTGCGTGCTACTCCTCAATTGTGTACACGGAAGTAGAGTTACAAGAATTGAAGAATGGGAGAGGGTGCACAGCTTGTTTCTTTGGTTTTGATTGAATTAATATCTGTTGAGTATACTCTTGGATTTACTTCGAAGGGTGCAGCCCATTATACTGTGTCACCGTGTGGGACGAAGTCTACACCTGGGCAGACATCAACCGTAAATTACACGCAGTCACTTTAGGTCGCTACTACAAGGCACAGAGGATTCCACGCGGACTGAGAATTGGTTTAAAACCCACTCTATGCAAAGAAAGCAAGGAGTTTGTGACAAAATGGGAACAGATTCTCAATAAATGTTCCCTGGATTTAATATTATTGACCATCAAAGAATTATCAGCAAACCTATTGGTTCTGGAACAAGAAATCAATGATCTCACATTAGAAATCACCACACTCACAAGTGAAGACACATTCAATGATATTCTGATTGATATCAACAAGAAATTAGAAGGTTATAAAACAGACTTAGAAGCTAGGAAAATAAGGAAATTTCGAAGGGACACCTTTGACTATCTACGGGACGAAGTCTACACCTGGGCAGACAAGTACCAAAGCCAACCATAACGACCAAGGAACCCTAACCCTAACTCCGGTAACAGCAGTTCCGATACAGACTCAAGCAGAGACGGACACATTCCAACAGCAACTACAGCAGAAACAGAAGACGCAACAAGAGGTTCCGCAAGACCAGGCACAAGCAGCACTGTCACTCATCCATCTACTTTTTTAGACGTAAACCAAAGAGGAAACGACCGAGGAGGGGGCAGAGGAAAAGGCCCCGGAGTACAGACACGCCATCAGTCTTGAATAAATTAGTAGTCAACATTTCTCAACACACGCTGAGTCAACAGGAAGAGACAGTATTACAAAAGGGTCTAAAATTTGTACCAACCTTTCGTACTAATTTATTCAACACTAAGGTTGAACTACACAAACTAACTAGAAAATTAAAGCTAAAAGTGTTCTTCGCAGAAATGGAGCATGGAGTGAAAGAACGTGATCCCACAGAATTCATTGAGTTTAAACCAAAAAGCACATTTATTCCACCCATCAGTGTACCTGCAATTGATATATTCGAGAAAATGGTAATCGCAGATCTGAAAAAAATCAAATATGGAACACCACAAAAGAAGAATTTGAGCAGAGGAGAGATGTCAATGATACGCAATCTATATTCTGATGATAGTATCACCATAAGACCAGCAGATAAGGGGGGAGCATTGGTGATACAGGACACACAAGACTATGAAAAAGAATGCAAAAGACAGTTGGATGACCACACAGTCTATTTAAGAATTGAACATGATCCAACCAAAGACATCAGCAACAACTTGTCAATCCTTTTAGACAAGGCGGAAGAGAGAGAAATGATCACAAAGAAAACAAGAGCATTTCTACAGACATCCAGTCCAACCATCCCACACTTTTATCTTTTACCAAAGATACATAAAGGATTGACAAACCCACCAGGGAGACCAATAGTGATGGCCACAGGTGGCATTTTACAACCGCTAGGTACTTATATCGACTACTTTCTCAATCCCTTTATACAAAAAACACAAACTTATGTCAAGGACAGTACACACTTCCTTAATATTTTGGAAAGGATACAACTATCTGAGCAAGACATTCTATTCACCATTGATGTGGCAAGTCTTTATACAAGCATTCCCCACAACATGGGTCAAGAAGCGGTTGAATGGCTCCTTCTACAAGAAGGCGAAATAGGGGCGGCTAAAGAATTCATTATGTCCCTCCTGATTTTCATCTCTACAAATTCCTACTTCAGATACAAGAATGACTACTATATTCAAACTTCTGGCACAGCCATGGGCGCAATCATGGCACCATCATATGTCAATGCTTTCATGTATCGCTTTGAAATGACAAACATCTTAGAAAAAGCAGAGTGGAAAGACAAGCTCAAAGTGTGGGTACGGTATATCGATGATATTTTCCGTATATGGCAGGACACAAGAGAAACATTAAATGAATTTCTACAATACATCAATAGCATTGACCACCGGATACAATTTACCTCTGAGATAGGGAACCCTGGGATACATTATCTGGACATTCAAGTCAAAGTACATAATCAGCAGATCACCACAACTCTATTCTCCAAACCTACAGATAGGAACAATTTACTGCACCGGATGAGCTTTCACCCTCAGAATACCTTACGAAATGTACCCTATGGACAAATGCTTCGCCTCAAGAGGATTATCAGTGACCAGAGAGAGTTTGAGCAAGAACTAGCTAAGCTAAGTAAGAGGTTGGAAGACCGTGGGTATCCCGAGGAGGATATTAAGATGGGAGCAGAGAAGGTAGCAACTAAAACAAGAGAAAGCACCCTGACTCCTAAAGACACCAAGACATCACCATCTTTGGTATACGTGTCCAAATTTTCTAGCCAGAGCATGCAAATCAAAAGGTGCATTAACAAGCATTGGCAAATCCTGACTAAAGATGAAAGAACCAAAGAATTGTTCACCGATCCACCTACATTTGCTTATCAGAGATCCAACAACCTAAGAGACCTGCTCGTCAACACACGTGATGATAAACCAAGAAGAAGTCCAACCAAAAAATTTGGCACGTATCCGTGCCATGCATTAGCCCTAGTAATTTCCTTTGCCATTGCATCAGCACAAAACGAATTGGTGAAGTTTAACCATTCGTCAACTAAAGGAAAGTTTGAATTAAATAACAACTTGCAAAATAAAAGCACTTTGAAGCAACTTTATTGAAGATGGCTTTACTGTCATTTACAATCTAAATCAAATGTTTTAACCCTATTGGGGTAATTTAGGTGTGCGGCCCACACCGAAGGCTAACTAGCCTAGGTCCTTTCTCCTTCGGATTCTAAAGCTGTGTCTAAAATTTGTACCAACCTTTCGTACTAATTTATTCAACACTAAGGTTGAACTTCACAAACTAACTAGAAAATTAAAGCTAAAAGTGTTCTTCGCAGAAATGGAGCATGGAGTGAAAGAACGTGATCCCACAGAATTCATTGAGTTTAAACCAAAAAGCACATTTATTCCACCCATCAGTGTACCTGCAATTGATATATTCGAGAAAATGGTAATCGCAGATCTGAAAAAAATCAAATATGGAACACCACAAAAGAAGAATTTGAGCAGAGGAGAGATGTCAATGATACGCAATCTATATTCTGATGATAGTATCACCATAAGACCAGCAGATAAGGGGGGAGCATTGGTGATACAGGACACACAAGACTATGAAAAAGAATGCAAAAGACAGTTGGATGACCACACAGTCTATTTAAGAATTGAACATGATCCAACCAAAGACATCAGCAACAACTTGTCAATCCTTTTAGACAAGGCGGAAGAGAGAGAAATGATCACAAAGAAAACAAGAGCATTTCTACAGACATCCAGTCCAACCATCCCACACTTTTATCTTTTACCAAAGATACATAAAGGATTGACAAACCCTCCAGGGAGACCAATAGTGGCGGCCACAGGTGGCATTTTACAACCGCTAGGTACTTATATCGACTACTTTCTCAATCCCTTTATACAAAAAACACAAACTTATGTCAAGGACAGTACACACTTCCTTAATATTTTGGAAAGGATACAACTATCTGAGCAAGACATTCTATTCACCATTGATGTGGCAAGTCTTTATACAAGCATTCCCCACAACATGGGTCAAGAAGCGGTTGAATGGCTCCTTCTACAAGAAGGCGAAATAGGGGCGGCTAAAGAATTCATTATGTCCCTCCTGATTTTCATCTCTACGAATTCCTACTTCAGATACAAGAATGACTACTATATTCAAACTTCTGGCACAGCCATGGGCGCAATCATGGCACCATCATATGTCAATGCTTTCATGTATCGCTTTGAAATGACAAACATCTTAGAAAAAGCAGAGTGGAAAGACAAGCTCAAAGTGTGGGTACGGTATATCGATGATATTTTCCGTATATGGCAGGACACAAGAGAAACATTAAATGAATTTCTACAATACATCAATAGCATTGACCACCGGATACAATTTACCTCTGAGATAGGGAACCCTGGGATACATTATCTGGACATTCAAGTCAAAGTACATAATCAGCAGATCACCACAACTCTATTCTCCAAACCTACAGATAGGAACAATTTACTGCACCGGATGAGCTTTCACCCTCAGAATACCTTACGAAATGTACCCTATGGACAAATGCTTCGCCTCAAGAGGATTATCAGTGACCAGAGAGAGTTTGAGCAAGAACTAGCTAAGCTAAGTAAGAGGTTGGAAGACCGTGGGTATCCCGAGGAGGATATTAAGATGGGAGCAGAGAAGGTAGCAACTAAAACAAGAGAAAGCACCCTGACTCCTAAAGACACCAAGACATCACCATCTTTGGTATACGTGTCCAAATTTTCTAGCCAGAGCATGCAAATCAAAAGGTGCATTAACAAGCATTGGCAAATCCTGACTAAAGATGAAAGAACCAAAGAATTGTTCACCGATCCACCTACATTTGCTTATCAGAGATCCAACAACCTAAGAGACCTGCTCGTCAACACACGCGATGATAAACCAAGAAGAAGTCCAACCAAAAAATTTGGCACGTATCCGTGCCTGAATTGCCGTAATTGCAACAACATTATAAAAGGAGCTTTTGTGTTGCATCCGTACACAGGGGAAAAAATTGCAATAAAATGCCACGCCACATGTAACATGGAGAACTGCATATATTGCATATGCTGTCCCTGCGGACAGTACTACGTAGGAGAAACAGGACGAGAAGTGCGCATTCGCCTCAATGAACACAAGTCATGCATTCGCAATAAGAACACTAACTCAGCAGTAGCTAAGCACTTTAATGAAAAGAAGCACAATATCTCCCAGATCAAATTCCAGGTATTAGAAGTCATTGTAAATACCTGCACGGACACTAAGAAGAAGAGACAGCAAAGAGAACCCTTCTGGATTGATAGACTGGAATCATTGTCACCTCGAGGAATGAACGATGAGTTCGATCTCAACTGTTTTCTATAATCGTATTTGTTTTTACAACACATTGAACTTACCTATGTTTTAGATATGTCACTCTTGAGAATGTAAGCACCTGTGAATACTGCATCCATCTATGACTATAAGTCACAAATAAGAACATAGTTTGATCTCCAACTACCTTACGTAACATACAGTACTATATATTTTATTTACTTCACAGGTATTAGTACCAGCAACTTGACTGATTCTATGATAAGACACGGTTTTGTTTAAGTTTAGCATAATTACTCACTATATTGTATTTATTCATGTTAATCTACATAGTTACCCGTTATGTACTCTACAGACTTTAAGTGTTTCACATAGCTTTCTTTTTTCAAATAGTCATGACCATATAAGCGCACTTAGTTTCCCTTCAGAAGGGTCTTTTTCGCATATACGGCACCACCTTTTTCGTTTTTCAACACTGGTATTAGTACAAGTTATCATCATTCGTTAGACAAGCAACAACCAATTAGGATAGAGAGCATCCCGGTATCATTTGTATCATTTGTACAATCCCGCGAGTTCATGCAACCGTGTTGCCATACATTAGCACTAACACTGCTTTTAATTGCCCACTCCAGTATGGCCACTTCATGCACCCGCGATCCGCCATTTTGAGATTCACATCACCATGACAACACTACATATACACACGCAGACGCGAGCAAAGCTTTCTTGCTACCCGCCGTCAGAGGTCAATTCGCTCGAGAAAGCTATACATTCATAAGGTAAGCGCTCTGCTTTTACATAGACAGGCACGCATTAGAAGTGACCACGAGCGATCGTGACTAAATGCAGCATACTATTTCATTTTGCAGCGTTCTGAGAAGGAACGTTTGAACGGCATGCACTGAAGCCACCCGTTTCAGGTCAGTGATAACACGGCGTGAAGCTGTTTAATGCATGAGGCACTACTGACACATGAGTTAGTCTCATCTCCCAGAATACTTGACCAGAGGATATTTAGTGAAACAACAATCAGAGCTAACGTAAACTTTCACTGAAGTACAACTTGATTTTCGGGTTATACCAGTCTTTACAAAACTTAAAAAATACATACCGTATAAATGCAATGTTATGTTTACAAATTACTGACAATGTTCTCTTCTCTCTGTCTACATGTACGTGTTTGTCAATTGTGGGTACCCTGTTCTCCTGAATGCATATATATCTGATGTTTTTCCAAATGTTCTAACAGAGAGATTTTTTTGTATATGTTTTTGTACATTTAACCTGGCTCTGAAGAAGGAAAGTTACCTTTCCGAAATGCATTAGCCCTAGGTTAATTTCCTTTGCCATTGCATCAGCACAAAACGAATTGGTGAAGTTTAACCATTCGTCAACTAAAGGAAAGTTTGAATTAAATAACAACTTGCAAAATAAAAGCACTTTGAAGCAACTTTATTGAAGATGGCTTTACTGTCATTTACAATCTAAATCAAATGTTTTAACCCTATTGGGGTAATTTAGGTGTGCGGCCCACACCGAAGGCTAACTAGCCTAGGTCCTTTCTCCTTCGGATTCTAAAGCTGTGTCAGTGACCTCTTCGGGACAACGAGTACTCACTATGCTATCAGGGTTGGGACAATTTGTCTTGACACCGGAAGGAGGACAGAGGCCCTCTACTCGAGTGGACGTATGAGGGGCAGTCACCCTAACATTAGGGTCGATCATTAAGGGCGGTAACTCTGATCCCCCACCAACATCCATAATTGGTGGAGCCAATATGCTGTCGTCCGTCAACGCCATTACATGTGAGACAGTCAGTGTTTCGCTTGCCAGGGTGTCATGGTTTCGATGGTGACATAAGTCAAATGTGAGAGACATAGAACGTTGTAGCTTGGTGCCATTAGGAATGGCAAAAGGTAGAACTGATTGTTTTAGGAAGGGACAGGCACCGCACTGGGCTGTCCCAAAATGATTCCCGGCATGCCGGTTTTCAAAGTGTATTGCGGGCAACCATTATATTTACACAAAAGAGAAAAAATGGCACTTTGTTGGTAATACTCACACGGTGTTGATTATGACCCTGCCTGTGAAGGGGTGATGCCTTTGCTGTGCGTTAGTTCGCTAGACAGCAAGACAGCACCACACTTAGCACCGCACTTCACCACTGCACGCGTGCCACTGTGCGGGCACGCTCATGAAGTAGGATGCTGGGAAGGGGGGCGGGCACAAGCCTCAGTTGCATACGTCCAATCATGTCGCACAAAAGTCCGTTGTTACAGGAAACGTAGTTCGAGCAAGATAGCCCAAGTCATGTAGGTATAGCAGTGTAGAGTCGCGGGACAGCAAGACAGCACCACACTTAGCACCGTACTTCACCACTGCGCACATATATGACTTTCTAATGCCAGAAAGGTACATGCTCTGGCTTAAAACAACAGACAAGCTAGTTCTCCTCGACCATTCCACCATATTGTGGACTCTAACATGGCCTTAAGAAGGCTATAAGACTGCTGGTGTACTTGTGAGGCCCCTCTTGCTTAACAACATGCAGCCACTCGAGTAGCATACACATGTATCTTGGGAAAGGGAATTAGAAATTTCAAGGATTCTTTTTTATTAAGGTTTGGGTTCATATTGGGAATAACACATATTTTAACAAAATGTGCTGAAAAACGTCTTTATATATCTTATTCGTAGACACTCCCAGTTCCAAACTAGTACACAATTTCGGGAGCCACGTGGGAGCCTTAGACCCTGCAAAAGAAACTGTTTTGGATGGAATGCAGGGCAGTGCAATCAGTACTCTCCAAAATATTGCTGCCATATAGCATTGCCGAGAGTACATTATATTCATACATTTTCAGACATTTGTCCTACCTGCAGGAAACAAAGTTATGGTAGCACCTTGGTAACCTGCCAATACTTGCTGATGCAGCGTATTGGTTTTTCTAATATTGGTACCAACTGCCATATTTGACAAGCAGTATTCCCAAGCAAGAATATCAGTTGACCCCCAATACTACTCCTGCGTGGAGTGGAAATAATGTAGGTGGTAATGAGCATCCCAGTCTAACACCCCTCTTATTTGGAAGTTGAGTGGTGTAACCACCATTCCTGGAACTGCCCACTGCCACTGTCAATCCAGTTTAACGTATCTGGAAAGGTTTAAGAAGCCCAAAAAGTAGCCCCATTCTATCAGGTTCTTCCCAAAGGTGGGTCCTCCTTCTAACCCTCGCATATTTCTCTAAAAGTAAACTAATTAGATATCAAAGATGGAATATTACTGTTTAGAACGCGTACATTATTGGAGTATCTGATGGTGATGTTGTGTTCTGCAGTCATTTTAAATGGAATGTAACATGTTTAAGTAATGCAATGTTAATTCCTCTATTCCTATATGCACCAATCTGCAAAATGCAACAGTGATATAATGGCTGCTAGTAACAACTGTAACCATTTTAATATTCCTACCTTAAAACTGCATACTTTAAAGTGCATGCCTTATACATAAGAACTGTTCACAAATTGCAGGAGTTTCCTATCTCTCAAATTGGATGCTGCACAATCTAACGATTCCAAAACAAAGAGCCAATTTACCAACAGATACAATTGCTGTACTCACTACATAGACAGTATTAAATAAAACCATAACAACCTGATACTGTCAATGTCCCATCAGTGATTGGTGAATAACACAGAACAGAGTTGCTGCTCCGTCTAGGCAATCAGATCCAAAATGGCAAGGATGAGTGAAAGCAGGTGAGGAGGGACTACTTCAAGACTTCTAAGTGGTGTACAACTAGTGTCATGCAATAGCTAGTCAGATATTCATTGTTAGCGCATATTGTTAATTAAGAAAGCCCCACCACAGAGGTTCAGAGAAAACACAATTCAACCATACACTCTTAAACCTTTAAGTTTCCAAGCCTCTTCTGTTGGGAAGCAAGGGAGACATTTCAATACGGCAAGTCTGAGGCATTGGACAGATTGCAAGTGAGGAACACAATTGTATACATGGAAGGTGTACATAGATCAGGAAGAATTTTAAAGGAGAAGGGATGGACAATTGAACAAGTAAATTGATTGGATTAAGACACATACGTGGTTGCCTGTCAATCATACAGAATGATATACTGATGCCGCCCATTCATCGGATCCCCAAACTCTGATCTGGACACCATGGGCCTCATTACACGGTAGGAGGTAACCATGCCGCTGTTAGCGGCATGGCTACTCCCTTACCACATATCGGGTCTGTGTAGGCGGTATGGGGACTTACTGGGCATTCCGACCCTGGACCCGGTAAGTCTCCATTCCAAATACCATTCCCCATTCCAATTTGCGGTACCGTTATTAGTTCTGAAGTCCCTCAGCGGGTCCCGTCCTTAACGTCTGGTCAGACCAGACATTAAGGACGGAACTCGTGGAGGGACCTCGTAGTAGGGCGCTAAGGGATTACCGGCACCGGTGACTTTACCGGTGCCGGTAATCCCTTAGCGCCTACCGTGTAATGAGGACCCATGCATATTAACTTGTCACATATTTCCTTAGCTGATGTGCTATTATCCATCAAACTTTAAATGGTTCCCAAAGTTCTAACGTTCAATAGACAAGGCGTGTAGGTTCCCGATTAGGTGAGGAGGGCCTTGCATCAGTGTTAATTGTTAACACCACCCCCTCAGTGTTGAACACATTCAAAGCTAAAGAATGTTGTACACATGTGACTGTCCTTAATTTAATTGATTTGGTTTCATAGAGCTCCTCCTTTGGAGGTATTTCAATCTCAGGAGAGATCACAATGTGGATCTTCTGAAGCATTATTTATTTAAAAAACATGTTCTTGTAATATTGTGGTGCTTGGGAGGAAAATGATAGACAGCAAGTGACAGCCCTTTCTGCAGAATTTTCAGATAATCTGCAGAGAACATGGTTGCTGGATCCAGTTCATAAAAACATATATGCTATATTTCGTATTGTAACTATAAAGGGCATTAAGGTTAATGGAGTGGTGGCATTCTCCTGAGGAGGATGGTGGCAGTTGGGAGGGCCACAGTTCCTATCATCCCCTTGTGCTACCATGTTGTTGTGTAGTAGCCATTTGTGTCACACCATATCTGCTATACAAAATACTCCCAATAGTCTATTTTTTTCTTGGAGAGACAACAAACTTGGGAGAAGCCTTGCTGCAAATCAAGAGGATCACAACTGGGAAAATGAGAGCTGGACCATAAGACATCATAACAGCCGTCCTGCAGCCAACAGAAACAGTGATCCTCCACAGAGGGGAGAAGAGAGACCAGCGATTCTACACTTGTGCAGCAGCGTGCACAGCCACACAACTTTCTCTAGCGCCATCGTTGAGCAGAGCTGCACAACCATCTCCAGTGCGGATTGGTGCTGGAAGTGGAAAATATATGTGGGGGAAGAAAGAAAGAATAAATCCACTTGCCACTATTTGTCTTCAGTGGTTTTGCAGGATGCACCACAGACCTCTTGCTGGCTTTTGTGCGCTGATCTGAGAGCTGCTGCATGCAACGCGATGGAGTTTAAATCCTACAAGCAAACTAACATACTCCTGCCAATGCAATACATCTGTTGTGTGAACTTTATTAAGGATATTGTATAGTGTTGATATGTTGGGGGGGGCGGGGAATGGGGTCCCAAATTGTGATGTTGCATGAAACTGTCAGATTGGGGTGCTCATACACAGTGTAGTTAACACCCGGCACTCTCTGTTTCCGGCCATTTCATTTGCAGGTTCTGTAGGGTCTGCTCGACTATTTCTGTCTTGTGGACGAATGGAGGTGAGGGAGTGGAGGGAAGGGGACGGAGTGCATGGGAGAGCGAAAGGGGAAAAGTGCATGGAAGGGTGGAGAATTGGAAAGTGCGGAGCAAAGGAAAACAGATAAACATTAAAAAAAAGAAATAATAAAAGGCAACAAACAGTGGTAGTGCAGCCAGCAAGTGGAAAGTGCTGGGTTTAAGGCAGCAGACATGGTATGTCTGATATATGCAGGAAAAAGGGGGGGGGCTGTATGGTTATAGATACAGACCCCAGTGCAAGGGATTGCCCAGAGGCAGTGCGGGTGGGTGGCAGGGTGAGCAGGTACCTGGGCCCGGAAGACAGAGGGTAGGCCAGGTGCACAGTGCTGAGAGAGGGATCAGCAGGGCAGAGGAGGGTGGAAGGCAGAAGCAAACAGGAAGGTCTTGAGGTGCTTCTGGAACTGGAGATGGTTCTCCTCAAGTTTCAGAGTGGCAGGAGGCTGTTCCAGAGGGAGGCCCCAGCCGAAGACAGAGATCTACCCCCAACATGTTTCTTAGAAAAACGACTGACCTTGAGGGAGTTGGAGGTAGAGGAACGAAGAGCTCAAGAGGGGAGGTATTTACAGAGGGATAGCTGAAGGTATTTTGGACCCAAAGCTCATCTTCCACAGCCAGAGGATCCTCTTTGTGGTCGAAATCGTTGCACACCTCTGTAGTGGTCCGGATAGCCATCTGAAGAGCCTCTCCTGCTCTAAAGGAGCGCACCTTTTATTCGCCGTCGCTGCTGCTGGCCTCATCCCTGGGTAGTGCAGCTCACTCCAGACGTCCTTCTTCTTGTCCCCACGACTGAAGCTCCAGGAACTGTCAGTCTGCAGGAAACTACCAGGAACAACTGCCCTAGCATCAGATTCTCCAGAGAATAAGGTACCGTGTCCGACTTCGAGGAACTAGGGTGAACCCTTTTCTCCTCATCCAAGGCTTGTCCTTGTCTTCCTTCCCTCTTATAACTTTTGCTTCCTCTTGTTGACAATATCCAAGTATTCCTGGCATCATTGAATCATGAATTATCTGACTGTGCGATCCTCGACAACAGGAACCCTGTTCCACCTAACACTGGCGCATGCCTATTGACTTTTATCTTTGGGTTAGAAAGTGTTCTCTGATTCTGTCTGCCTTGACAAAAGTATTGCTGATGATTTTTGCCCCCAACTCTCTTTTGTTAACTCAGGTGCTAAGTGTGTTTTTACCCCAGTGACATTTCTTTCCGCGAATACGCGTATCTTTAGTAAGACCGAACTGTCATTACTGTCAAAAAGTGATTGCTTATGTATTCCCGGTAACGTCTTTTGTTTCACAACACCGGTACGAAAAATCATAAGGTACTTACCTTGAGTTGTTTTATCCAAAATGGATTGGTTGTGTGTAGTGTATTTTACGTGTGGTTTTAATTTAATTTAATAGACGTGAAGTGTTTTTCAAACAGATGGTCAAAAATAAATAAATGTACTTTTACTTTTTAACCAAAAACGTTGAGTCAGTGTTTGCTTGGGTCACAGTAATTGTAGTCCTTGGTGTAATCTCTACTACTGCTCATTTGCTCTTAAGACAAGTCTGGCTGCTCCACTTTAACAGTGTAGTACAGGCTTGTACCAAAGGTGAACGTGTATTGCCACTTGTAGTCTTAATTGTGTGTAGTGGTCCCTAAGGCACTGCATAGGATTTTGCCTAACAGTACGAAGTTTGACTTTTTAGAGACATGGGTGGAGAATGAAAGCATGGAATCAAAGATGACCCTGAGGTTCTTAGCATCACAGGTGGGGTTAGGAGGAGGGCCAAGGGAGGCCAGCTAGAGAGTGAGGAAAAAGGTGGATGAAGGTGTGCCGATGAGGAGGATCTCTGTCTTGCTGGAAATCAAGCAGAGATCATTGGCGGCACACCAACCCTGAATAGCAGTTAGCAATCAGAGATGAGAGGAGAGGAGGTCGCAGAGAGAAGCCTGAAAATTAGTTGAGTGTCATCAGCGTAGCACTGGAAATTGGAACAGAAAATGGAAAAGCAGTGGGCAAGAGTTGCCAGGTATTGGTTGAACAGCCAGAACGATAGGTTAGAGGAATACCACAGGTAGAAAGGGAGATAGATGAAAGGAAGGACCCAATTTGGACCTGGGAGGGCCGATCAGAGAGGAAAGACGTCAGCCAGGCCAGCCAGGCCATAGAATGATCGTTGATACCCAGGTTGTCATGGAGACGGTTGAGCAGGATGGTATGGTTCACCGTGTCGAAGGCAGAAGAGAGATTGAGTAGGATGAGGACAGAGGGAATGTTCGAGTCAAGGTTGGAGAGCAGATCTTCACGGATGTTCAGGAGAGTGGTTTCTGTGCTGGCAGCTCTAAAGCCAGACTGATGGTCGTGGAGACAGCCAACAGCATCAGAATGAAGGTTAAGCTGACAGATGGCCAGCTTTTCCAGCAGTTTGCCCAGAAAAGGAGTCCTGGAGATTGGGCGATAGTTAGCTGGGCAAAAAGGATGAGCTGTGGGTTTCTTCAGAAGAGGATGCACAAGAGAGTGCTTCAGAGGGGAGGGGAAGGCTCGTTAGGCAAAGGAGTGGTTGCAGAAATCGGCAAGGGCCAGAGCGAGCGTTTCAATGTTGTCCTTGATGATTTTAGAGAAACAGGGTTGAACCTATTTTGATGTGGCTTTCATAGATCGGACTTGTTTAGTGACCTTATTAGGGAGAAAAGAGGAAAGGATTGGAAAGAGGGTTGGGGCTTTGCTGAAGGAGGGGGAGCCTTCACAGAAGGAGAGGGAGAGGAGGTGAGCATAGTGTGGACAGGATGTCCTGGGTTTTTGAGATGAAGTGAGAAGCAAGAGCATTTCAAAGAGCCTGTGAGGCGACAGGAGGAGTAGAGATTGCAGCAGGGTTGGCCATCTCCTTGCAGTTTTTAAAGAGTTTGGCAGAGTTATTAAATGCCACAGAGACACGGGCTTAGATGTGGGCTCTCTTCTTGGTGTGGACAGAGATTCAGTATTGCCTTTGGAGCAGGCAACAGGCCAGTTTGTCAGAGGATGAACAAGAAGCCCTCCATTTCCTCTCAGCCACCCTACACTTACATTTAAGTGTAGCTATGTCAGAGTCATACCAAGATTTTCACTTGGCTTTGGGCTTCAAGCGGATCCTCATGACAAGGGGAAGAACGTCACAAGTATCAGAAATAGAAGAAACAAGCAGTGACATGGCTGGGTCAGGATGTGAGTCAGCCAGTGGTGGGGGTGCAAGATAAGATGGTGGCGAAAGCCTCCAATGACACACGCTTCATGGGCCAGATGTCCGAGAAGGTAGGTGGCAGTGTTGGGGTAGGCTTGGCCTGGGGGAAGAGAGGGAGGGATGAGAGGAGAGGAGGGAGTGATCGCACCAGGAGAAAGGAGTGACCAGAAGGACAGAGAGGGGGAGGTCAGCAGAGATCAAGACATCAAGTGTGTGCCCTGCAGAGGTAGTCAGGCCAAAGGGGAGGATGGAAAGGGAGAGGGAGTTACAGAGGTCATGGAAGAGAACAGAGGATGAATAAGGAGAGTCTAGATGGATATTGAAGTCACCAAGAAGGAGGAGTTAAGTGGGTGAGGCCAGGAGGGAGGAGGAGAGGTCTGCCCACTCAGAGAGAAATTAGATGATTTGATCAGGAGGCCGGTAGATAGTAGCCACAGTAAGGGAATGGCTAGGAGAGAGATAGAGAGAGAGAGAGAGAGAGAGAGAGAGAGAGCCTGCAGACAAGGCATTCAAAAGAGGAGTAAGTCTGAGTGGAAATGATAGAGGCAGGAATCCACTCAGGATCGATCAGGGCTACACCCACTCCGGACCGAGAGGATCTAGGTGCGGAGACAATCTTGTAGCCATCAGGGAGGAGAGTGTCAAAGCTTGTAACAGAGATGGCCATGAACCATGTCTCAGTAAAACTGAGGACATTGAGGTCAAGTTCTTCAAGGAGGTGGCAGATGTCAGAGGAGTGTTTGACAGCAGAGCGGGAGTGGAGAGTGGCAAGCCTTAAAGACCTTTCGGGTAGGGGTGCAAATCAGAGGTATGCCCTGCGGAGGAGAAGGGGTGGGACAGGGTAGGAGGAAAGAGAGGGCAAGGTGGCCGAGGGGGGAAGGAGGGGACAACAGGAGATGAAAGGAAATTGATGAGGCAAGGGAAGCACCTGTTAAAGAGGAGGAAATTAGCCTGAGGACATTGGACTATAACGGTGCTATTAAGGTAGACATTAATGATGACTTCAGAGAAGTCGAAGGAAGCCAGGCGAACCTCCCAGTGAGTGGCACCACAGCAGGGTTCGACTTTCAAAACCAAAAAGCAAAAACAGCAGGATTCGTCGTTCAAGCCAAAAAGCAAAAACAGCAGGATTTGACTTCCAAACCAAAAAGCAAAAACAGCAGGATTCTACTTTCAAAGCAAAAAGCAAAAACAGCAGGATTCAACTTTCAAACCAATAAGCAAAAACAGCAGGATTTGACTTTCAAACCAAAAAGCAAAAACAGCAGGATTAGACTTTCATACCAAAAAGTAAAAACAGCAGGATTCGACTTTCTGATTGGGTTCAGATGTTAGCGAAGGGTCTAGAAACGCAATGCAAATCAGGATGTAGACATGGAAGAAACAAGCAGAAGGGACAGTGAAAGTCAAAAAGTGGGGTAGGAGTGAGTCCAGAAGGAGGCAACTAACTCATAATTCAGGAGGTGATAATGTCAAGGCAGTCCAGATTTCTTAGAAGTGTGAGACAGCATCATTGAAGTTAAGGTGCTCGGGTGCAGAGAATGCCCCAAGTAGTGTGCTGTTGGCGGACAGGGAGCAGACAGGTTGGTTGCAATAGGCACTTTGGTAACCAATGGGAGTGCAGGGTACAGCAAGGCACAGCTACACTAACCCCAAGAAATGGCTGCGGCCATCTTAGAAGTGCTGAAGAGAACTCAGCAAAAGCAGGCAGTACGATGTACAAAACGACTGATAGCAGCAACAAAGGAAGATTCAGGGCACGGAAAAAGAATGCCAACAGGCACGTTGATAATGCGCTAAAGTCAGAATAATTCCGACTCACAAAATGTTTTTTTTGTGTGATTCTTGATCTGTAATCCCCAGTAGGTGCAGTCACTCCTGGAACACGTGCACCTACCTCATGGAGGGGTTCCTGGTTACCCTAAACAACCTCAAGGCGACCAGATGAAGGTGGAAAAGGGATGCTGGACCTCACCCTCCGGTGATGAACTGAGATATGAGGTCTCGGCCTGTTTCAGATTTCTTTTCGTATTCCTTTTATTATTTCATGTTTCGTTCCTTTTTTAGTTTTACTTTTTTACTTTCTGATGTGAAGTATGTTTTTCTTTCACCTATTTTCGTAGGGAATTTTTTCCTCATGCAATTTATGGATACATTGCGAGTATGTACTTTAAATATCATTGCTCCACATTTAGGATGTTCTTATGCTTTTTGGGGCCCTTATTTATTGTCTGTTTAAATTCAAAACAGAATTTCTTTTTTTTAGTTCAGATGTCATATAGCCTGCGTATATTAAGTTGGAATGTGAAAGGGATTAATAGCCCAATGAAGAGAAGGAAGGTGCTTAACTTCCTAAAAAGAAAGAAGCCTGATATTGTCCCACTCCAGGAAACCCACCCGCAACAGGGTAAAACAGAGTATATTCTGAATAATATATTTGTAAAAGAATATTCCAGTGCATTTACCAGTAATTTGCGAGGAGTGGCAATTCTGTTTAGGAAAAACCTAAGATTCTCTGTGGAAAGAGTAGGCAACGACTATGAGGGTAGGTTTGTGGCTATTAAGGTGTTAGTGGAAAACAACTGTTTAATAATTATTAACATCTATGCTCCATACATTGCACAATCAGATTTATTTGGCAAACTGGATGACATTTTGTTGAGCATGGGAGGCGATGCAATATTAATTGGTGGGGACTCTATTACTATCCCAGATAAACTGTTAGACAAGTCAAAACTCTTGCACTCTTACGCGGAGGAGAGGGCAAGGAGGGGTATATTGCAACTTATGCAGTCTTGGGACTTGCATGACATATGGCGTGAATTAAACCCAGAAAAGAGACAGTATAGTTTCTGCTCCATTCCACATGGTACCTCTTCCTGGATTGATTTTTTTTAGTTAGCAGAGATCTCTATAGTGCCGTAAAGATTTGTGAAATGGGGGATATCGTGATTTCTGATCATGCTTGTGTGCTGCTGGAGGTAGAGCAATCCTTGGGAGGTAAGATTCTCAATAGGCAATGTAGATTCAATACTCGTCTGTTAATGGATGAGGGTTTTGTTAAACAAATCGGCACTGAAATCTCGCTTTTCCTCAGAGACGAGGCTGTGTCGCTCAATAGTCTATCTGTCATCTGGGATGCTCAGAAGGCTTACTTGCATGGGAAAATAATTAGTTATGCCTCTTATTAAAAAAAAGGCTGAAGCAGATGTTGTGCTTTTAGAAACTAGTTATAAGCTTTCTGTGGAGGCCCATACAGCTAGACGTTTATTGGATAGTGCAATTCATGCTAAAACTGATCAGGATGTAGTCTACACCAGACAAATGTTCTGGGACAGCAGGGAAACATCTGGTACCTTACTTGCTTGCAGATTTAGGGACAGAGAGGGACGAAGGCAGGTCCTGTCCCTGTTGGAGGGTAATGGGTTTCTCTTAGAAAAAATGAGGATATATGTGGTGCTTTCCAGAAATGTTATGCATCATTATATTGTGAGGATGGGCATATAGATGATAATGACGTGTCAGAATAGCTGGACTAAATCCCGATCCCTAAGTTAAATTATGGGGATAGACTTTGTGTTGAAAGCAAAATTACAGAACAGGAAATTGTATATGTCATGGGGCTATTAGCGCCTGGTAAATGTCCTGGCCCAGATGGGTTTCCAATTGAATTTTATGTAGTGTTTAGTTTTTTACTTGCTTGCTTACTAGTTGAGCTATTTAAAGAGATAATTGATTCTGAACGAGTGGCTGATTCCATGAAGGCTGCAGTAATATCGGTGATCTCCAAGCCTGATAAAAATCATTTGATTTACAGTAATTATAAACCCAATTCTCGTTAAATGCAGATGTTAAGGTTTTAGCCAAAATGTTTGTGGTAAGGATTAACCCCCCACTCCCAAAACTGATCCACAGAAACAAAACAAGCTTCATCATTGGTAGGAATAGTTATGATAATTTAAGAGAAATACTGGATGGTATACATTTAAAGAGTGGCTCTGTGGATGCCTACGCAGTGGTCAGCATTGATGCTGAAAAATCATTGAATATGGTTAGCTGGGTTTTTCTCCATCAAGTATTATTAAGAGTGAATTGTGGACCTTGTTTCTTGAAGCTCTTTTCTGCCATCAATAATGATGCAGAGGCTAGAGTTCTAGTAGACAGTTGTCTATTGGATTGTTTCCCAATCCATCAGGGTACCAAGCAGAGTTGACCCTTATCCCCTTTTTTTGCCCTCTTTATTAAACTTCTGGCTATCTCGATTAGGGAAAATATTGGCAAAAATGTATTTCTAAAGTCCTACTTTATGCAGACAACCTTTTGGTTTTACTTTCTGACCCTGTAGACTCCTTCCAGGAATTCATTCTGGCACTGTCTATGTTTGGTTGAGTGTCAGATTATAAGATTAATGTATCTAAAACACTGATTTTGCCAATCTCAGCCTCATGTCATATCGGTCTTTTTGGAGTTGTGTGGGATAGTTAGGCTGGAAATGATTTCATATATCTGGGTATACAAATTTCAAGGCGTGTCAATAGTTTATTAGCCTCCAATATTCAAATCAAACTTACAGAGATTGTGCTACTATGTTTAAAATGGAAAAGGTTAAACGGGTAGAGTAATGTAATAACGATGTCCCTACTTCCAAGACTATTTACATCTTTAGTATGCTTCCTTTACCTATGACGGGAGATTTTCTTTGGGACATTAATAGGGTCTTACGAGGTTTTCTATGGGAAGAGTGGGTGGTCCCAGGATTCCAATGCAGAGCCTTTTCCTTGCACAGCTTACAGTTCTGGTTAAGAGAAGATGCAGCTAGTTGCCCGAACTGGGTTAATATAGAATAGATTATTGTGCACCCATTCCCTTTGGATTGTCTCCTTTATATGGAAAAAAGATAGCTGCGAATAAATCAACGCTGTTTGTTAAGCATATCCTAAAAGATTGGAAGAAAAGCTGTGAAAGCACTGGGGTTAAATATCTACTGAGTTTGGAATCTTCCATCTGGAGGAATTCGGCTAAACATTTTAATAATCGTACCCTCTTGTGGCCCTCTTGGCAGTCTTTAGGAATCTGGAGTTTGGGACAGTTCCACAACGGATTATCAATGCTCTCGTTTGAATTCCTTAGGTTTAAATATAAGTTGTGTTTGTCAGAGGATTAGCGATATTGCGTTCTCTGCAATGTTTTTGCTAATCTAAATGCCTCGTTTCTCAGTGTCCCTTCTATATCGCATCTATCCAAAAGTATGCTTCTATTGGCTTCTACTCTGTATAAATCTCTGGTGCAGGTGGGCAGTGGCATTGCTTCTGAGCAGGGTAGGGCAAACTGGACTTTGGACTTGGGATTCGACTTATCTGAGGGATCTTGTAAAGGTATTTGTACTGGGCCTTGTAAATATACGCTTCACTTGGATCTCAGGTTTACTCAGCAACGGATTGTGCATTGCATTTACTGGACCTCTTAAAAAATGAAGAGTTGTAAGATTGTGCAGGATGATACATGTTGGTACTGTAAATCTGACGCCAGTCCTGGTTTTCACATGTCCTGATCCTGTGTGAATATTAATAACTGTTGGGATGATGTCTTGCAACGTATGTAACTTGTCTTAGGTTTGCCGTTCCCCCACAGCCCTTTGCTATGTGTGCTGGGTTTGTTCCCGGCAGGTATTCAGCTCTCTGCTGGTCAGCTCTTTTGGTCTTGTAGGGCACCATTGGTAGATAAAAAGCAGGTTTTGAAATGCTGGAAGAGTGATGCTAAGCCTTCCATTGATGGATGGTTACAGGATGTAGCTATTCTTTCAAGTAGAGAGAAGGTCATTTATCAGAGAATTTAAAACATTTGATAAATATTTGTCTATATGGAACATCTTCAATGAATTTTACATCTGAATAATTCCCCTTTTGTTGATTTATTGAATGTATAAGTTATTCATTTTTTTGTTTCATTTTTCTTTTCTTTTCTCTTTTCTTGCTCTTTATAAAATGTGTATACATGGGGTAAATATATTGTTATGTTGTCTAGATGATGTTGTTTTGTGTTATAATATGAATTTTATTTTACTTCTGTATGTTATAAAAACTTCAATAAAGACATTTGAAAAGGATATACACCGCAACTAGTGATTATACTACAACCCAGGTGGGAAAGGTAAGAATACATTGGCCAGAGAAAGACAACTAATGGCAGGAGGAAGGGGCACATAATAGGAAAGACACGAAGTAGGAATTTGTGGGTTGTTCACATAATGTCATGAGAGGTGGAGCTGATGGACCAAGAGACCAACATCAAAGTGGAAGTAGTGGTGGATTGTAGAGGTGATTTCTGGAGAAGGTGAGGTATTGGTTAGTGAGTTCATGTGGTACTGCAGTGTGAGTGTGCATGATGTCTGAAAAGAAAAGAAAAGAAAAGAAAGAGGCTGAGTAAAAGGCTGAGTAAAAGGTAGGATAAGGTGTGTGGAGAATGAAGTAGTAAGTAGTGTGAAGAAGGGGGTAGTAATGTGGAAGAGGAAGTAGTACATCACAAGAGGGAGTGAGAGTGTGGAGGAGGGAGTAGTGTGTAGGAGCAACTAGTAGACCAGAAGAGGGAGTTGTATTGTGGCAGAGCGAGTAGTATTGTGGAGGAGGAAGGAGTGGTGTGAACGAGTGAGTAATAGAGTGGGGGAGGTAGCAAGTAGGAGGATGAAGTAAACAGACGAAGAAGATAGTAGAAGTGGGAGAAGTTAGAGGAGAAGAGTAATGACAGGTAAGGAGAGTGAGAAAAGAATGTGAGTGTGTTAAAGGGAAGACTGAATTAAGTAAGATGTTTCCAAGGCACAACTCCTACTCTTGTAGAACACTGATCTTTTCATGGATAGTCTTAGGAAGTCTCTGAGTGAGTCTAGTAAGAAAGGCATCTAGACTGTATGTCCGCACACTCAATATAAGTCAGAGTTTAGACAGCAGGAGTCACTACTCAATATCTAATGACCTGGGGTCAGGGGAACCTGGGTTAGGGAGGAGGTGCCTTCTCCATCAAGAGAGAGAGGGTCTGCCATAAGGCCCATTACAATTTCAATAAAAATGCCCTGGAGTCATTATTGATACAAATCAAATTGAGATCTGATAAATAGTGAAGCTGTCTCGATGGGAATGTCTTTAAATAAAAGTGTATGCGTCATAACTTGGGGAAAACCCTGACATAATCCATTATCACTGATAGATTTGAAACTAATATGTTTTGGAAAAATCTTGATCCCACATTTTATTTTTAGTGAATCTCTTATGTCCCACACAGACACCCAGTACGAGATCTGTTTCCAACAAACAAGCTACAGATTGATTCATGTAAGACTTTCTAATGAAATGAACTTCAAGTAAATCTATCTGCTTACTATCATCAAATAATAATGACCCATGGGCTATCTTAACTTTTATATGTAGGAAAATTACCCACACATTGCAAGTGTAACCAACAAGGTCCACCCATATATGGTGACATTAATTAACAAAGAGCATGGACATCCTAACAATCTCTTCCAAATGAGACATTCGAGGACAGTGAGTCAACAGCATTTTTATATTGCAACCCCTGTAACATATAAGATAAATTTAATTATTTCTGTTTATACAAACACATGAGAGGCACCAGAGAAAAGGCTCCACATTGCTGACCACATTTTTTCCATTTCCACTATAAATGTGATTACTTTGGACGTAGGTCTTTGACTGACCAATGCATCTGCCTTAGAAGAATGGTTGGGAAAGTCCGAGTCGGCTAGATGGTTTACTTCCTCAAGTTATCCATTGGAAAGTTCCATTATCATATGATAATTTTCATGTTTTTTGAAAACCTGTATTTCTTATTGTGTAATAGTTTAAAATAAAACCTTTCAGAATCCACATCTATAAAATCAATTACAACATGTATAATTATTTAAGTAAATAAATAATTTAAGAGTGCCTTGCCAAGTGCTGTTCGGCTGAGGAACGCTGCTGAAATTGTCTCCTGTGACTGTGGATACATAAAACTCAAGTGCACTTGTGCGAGCTGTTTCTACAACAATAAGCGGTATTTCATCTAACATTATCCCTGATGCCGTCTAAGAGTAACCTAAACAGTGCATAAACAGTAATATTATATATTGCAGTGTGAGGCCCCACCCATTTTATGTGCCACCCTACAAAGGCACAAGCACGCGAGCTCAAGCACGAGCTCCTGCAAGAGTGCCTTGCCGAGTGCTGTTTGGCTGTTCAGCTGGTCAGCTGACAGCCAACGGCCCTCTGCTTGACCTCTAGGAGAACACTCCTCAAATATACACAAAGCGTGTCTTGTTAGTACAAGACCTTGCTGATGAAAATATATACACTAAAGACGAACATGGCGTTCAGTTGTATCACTGGAAAATCTCCAATATCTGAACCCTCAAATGTTTCAAAAATGGGCACAAAAAAATGCAAACCAATATTAAAAAGCTATGAACCAAACCTCACTTGCAATGGGCCTACAGCAACTATGGCACCCGCAGAACCTGAAACAGACAAATGCACCCGTGCCTATTGAAAGTACGCAAGAAAATAGTACTCCACCTAAAGCATTAATACCTGCAGAACTGAAAAGTTTAACATTTAACCCTCCAGACCGATCGCTATCTGATGAAGAAATACTCTGCTTTAACACACAGACGGAAACTGAGCCAAGCATTGAGAACGGGATTCGAACTTGTCAAAGCGAAGCGATAACTACGATTACAGTTAATAAGGAAGCAACGTGATCGGAAACAAAAATAATAATTCCAGAGTTTACCTTTGTACTCGGAAATAATAAAAGCCATTATTCCCATGACAACGAAAATGGCCCCCTCTGCACTAGCTTTAAAGCACAAAGAATCACCATTATCCACAAAATCAGAAGATTGTCACAGCACCTCAGATTTGATTAATCTAGAAATTGATGGAACCCCATTTGAAAATGTGTCTGCGTTATTAATGCAATTTAGCAATTCAAATTCAGATAGCCAATCAATACAAATAGTAAATGATACACGGAGTGGAATAAGTAACAAACAAAACTCCAACTTGTCACAATCACCGGTCTTGTATGATCACCAAAAAATATGATTCGCAAGCAGCCCTGCTCAATCGGAAACCCTATTTACCAAGCCAGTGGCAAGGCCATCATTTGGTCTAAGACGGTCCCTGAGCCCTTCTCACAACATAATAAAGACGGCAATGAACACAGCTTTGTATAGCCTCACCAAGCTGTTTGAAAATGTAGACAGAAAAATGAATGAACAGAAAATCATAATGCAAATGATATGCTCTAAACTAGAACCATTAGCATGCATTCACTTGAGCCAAACGCAAATTGAAACAATGATGAGGAATCAACGATCAATAAATCTAGAAGAAACTGTGAATTGCAAACAATTGCCAAATCGACAAGGTGTCACACTGATAGGAAACTATAGCCCAAAGAAAGCAATAGACCAGAAGCAAACAAAAGCAGCGATTAACGATCATATGACAGCATCTGAGTTAGTAAAACCTGAAACCCCTAAAATGAGTTCTGAAAACAAAGGCGATGGAAAAACTACTGCTGAAACTACTGCCACTGCACACAACTCTTCAAAAACCCAAAAGCACAGCAAGATGATGTATGCGATATGTTCACATGTCCTAATAAAAGTGAAAAGAAAACACCCAATGAACGGAATAAGATAGAAGCGATTGAATGAAAAAATAAAAGTAAAAAGAAGACATCTAAAAAGCAACCAAAATCCAAAAAGAAAAACATGAAATCACGTACAAAGAACTTTATTAACAAATTATCCACAAAATGGATAATAGATGTGATTGAACAATGCAAAGGAAATCACAAGCAATTGCAACACACAAATTCTAACCCAATGAATGACAAACCAAAAAACACATCTAACAATACAAAGAATTCATCTATAGATGAAGATCTGTTGAACATGTCCATATACTTTATAAACATGACAATAGAAGATGAGGAAAATGAAATGGATTGCTCAATCGCAGATGAAGATTCAGAAAATTCAATTTATGAAGAATAACCGAACCACATAAGACTTGCGAGGGGGCAGAATGAGAAAACGAACAGCGAAGAGCCAAGAAAAATGTTCCAAAAAAAAACTGCCTCAAGCATCAAGTCTACCGAAATCCAAAGCTCCCATAAATCCTGAGAAAAAGAAAATCAGCAAATCACGACCACATGTGAAAAAAGTAACTAATGCAGGATCAGATAATTTGAGCATTTAAAGATATCTCTGACAGCTCAAGCACAGATCATCTATGCCGCCCTGACACACTGCAAATAACAATGTTCGACAGATCAAGGAGGGATTCTTTCCCAAACAGAACTACAATACTGGCGAGCTTGTGGGTAACTGAAGAGCTCAAAAGAATAGAATCTAGCGATATTGATTCTATCTACATCAAAAACAACAGAAAGAAAGATATTGCAATCCTAAATATGTCATCATTTACTGTGAAGGAAAAGATCTGGAACTGCAGAAAAGCTCTGAATGTGCTAGGATTTGATGTAATTATAAAAAATCATATACTACTAATAGAGAAAGCCAAAATCAGTATTACCCCCATGAAAGAAATAATGAAAATGGAACTAAACGTGAGTATGATCTACGGATACACTGCGAAGGCTCAAGAGGGAACTTGCTAAGAGAAGTTATAGAGAACCCAGCAAGGGAAAAAGAGTGAACAACGAAATGGTCATGGCTCCAAGAAGCGATAGACAAAACTAATCGTGGCATCACCCAATAGAATGATTCAGAACAAAAATCTTTCAATGCTTTAATATGGAATACAAGGGGATTCACCCATTTGCTAAATAAAAACCTGGAATGTCCACTAGAAAATGATATGTTCATCTTGCTTCAAGAAACATGGATAACATTTCAGCCCATGATTCCAAACTATGAAATATGCTGGATCTCTGCAATGAAAAAAGAAAAAAGCAGAAGGCTGATGGCTGGATTATTAGCTGCCTTACGTTTAGACTATGGAGGGAAAATTACTGCATGGTGCTCACCCCACCCCTGTATCCAATTGGTGAAAATAGAAATTGGAGAGAAAAATCACACTTCACCAAATAACCTTGCGATAATAAATGCATATTGGAATTCTGCAATTATTACCAATGCTCTCTTCTTAAAACACGAAGATGATTTACTTGACATGATTGAAAAAGACACCCTACAATATTCAATAATAATTGCTGGCGATTTCAGTACAAATTGTGTCACTTCAAATTATAATTCACTACCGATGAAAAGTAAACATTGGATGGGATTAATGGAAGATAGGAATTGTATCATTACCAATGGTATTGTAGCCCCTGCAATCAGTCTAAAACCAACTTGGAAAAGTAAAGGGGCAAACTCTATAATCGATTATGTGTTAATTTCTGCACAAAACCTGAACAAAATCCAAACATTCAAGATAATTGAATCAACAAAAAGTGCTGGAGATTACCTGGAACCCCTGTCTACTCCCTGGAAAAAACAGATATCTGGGTAAATTATCTCTAAATGCTGGGTGTAATAGTCTTAAGTGGACCCCTGCAAAGCTTGATCAATTGCTAATCAAAATACCACAGAAGATTGACCAAATAAATAATGTATCAATAACAACTGCAATAACTCCTTATAACCATTTCCTTGCATCATTTCATAATCAGCCTCAATCTGCTCGCAAACCTAACTTCATACATAAACATACCTCAGATATGAGTATTAAATGCTTAAAAAGCTAAATGAGGCTAAGGATAAGGTGATTGAACAAACTACCAGTAGAACTACGTGCAATGGAAACACGGAAAATAAATACAAAATACAAAAATAACATTAAACAAATATTAGCAAAGAACAAACAACAAAACAATAAACAAATGCTGAAAGAATTATGCTCCAAATATAGTGCTCAAATATGGCATTTAATAAAAAATATGCACAAGCATGGAAGTAAATCTTTATTGCTAAACACAATAAGCAGGAGAAAATCGTCTGAACACTATAGTAAATTATTTAATTCAAATGATACGATCGAAAACAAATGCAAACCATCTGATCTTCAAGAATTAAATATTGACTGACTAGACATTCTACTTGAGATCAAGAAACTAAGTACATCTCTTGCTCCGGGACCCGGTGGCATATCCAAAGTCATCTTAAAATAACAAACCGAGAAATGGACTGAAATACTATAAAGTATATGTCAGACAATGATCTTAACTGGACATATACCATTTATATGGAAAGAGTCCATTCTGATCCCAATATTTAAAAAGGCGGACAGAAGTAATCCTGCAAATGATGGACCTCTCACTCTACTTGACTCTGCTAGAAAAATATTTGCGAGATTCCTGCTTAGAGACATGAAGAAATGGCTTATGAAAGTAAAACTAACTGACAGTTGCATCTGGCTTCATCTCTGGCATAAGAACCAGCACAAATCTATTATTAATCTTGGCTCTAAAAGAACAAGCAAGAAAAGCTTAAACTCTGCTATTTATCGCCTCTGTAGACTTACACCAAGCATTTGACTCTCTGAGCAGAATAAAACTATGGGAGAAAATGGAAAAAGCAGATTGCCCAAATTACATAGTAAACACAATAAGACAACGCTACACTGACACGATCATCAGAATTAAATTAGATGGAAATGGCCTTTTCTCTAACCCAATAGCAACATCACAAGGTATAAAACAGGGCTGCATACTTGCAGCATGGCTCTTCAACTTCTATATCCATGACATAAGCTCTCAATGGAATTAAATGAAATCTTATCCCCCTAAAATTGGAAAACAAATAATATTGTATTTACTATATGCTGACAACCTAATACTAGTTGATCAGACACCCATCAGCTTGCAGCGGCAACTATCAGAGGTCCAGCATTATACCTTAACAAATAAACTGGAAATTAATATGGATAAAACAAACATTATGTGACTATTCATCAAAAAAGGATCCTCCAAAACCAAAGGCTACAAATGATATCTCAGCAAAGCATCCCTCGAAGTAGTTTCTGAAGATAGATACCTTGGAGTAAACTTCAACAACAATATGTGTGATATCCCATACAAAATTGAAATGAAAGCTAAGATAAAATCATTATCCTCCCAAGCCTGAGTAATTGAAGCTACATATGGGAAATTTGCAATAAAACATCACTAATATTCTACAATCAAAAAGTAATACCAACTATGACATATGGAGCTGAAGTGAAATTACCCAAATACCAACCTAAATGGGACTATATTGAAGGCTGCTTCTGGAACACAGTATTGCAGGTGCCAATTAGTTTCCCAATCACGATAATTAGGTATGAACTTGGCCTTAAATCGCTCAAAAGCAGAGTGTTGGAGGAATATGATATCCTTATACAGGAAATGCTTGATGCCGGATGAATATAAGACAACCATAATTCCTCTAATATCTGAATCCATCTTGCTAGAAAACTGCACTCATTTGACCAATTGGAAAAACTGTTGTAAAATGTTGATGGAACAATCTGATATCTCAATGGAAACCTACTGACTACTGACAAACCCAGTCAGTGCAAAAACAAAAATTATGGAACAACGATTGTATTCAGACCCAAAATGAATCCAGACCCTACAAAATCTGCATGATATCTAATCTCCCATTGAAGAAAAGAGGAGATTTACCAAAATACCTGCAAGTATTCCCTGACTCAAGATATAGAGCACAACTGATGCGCCTAAGATTTGACCTGTGGCCAATTAAAAAGTTCTAGCACAATGACAAAGAGCACAGAAAGTCTGCACAAATTGCAGATTTTGCAATGGCAGTGCAACAATTGAAACACTTGAACATCTATTAACAGAATGTGAAACCTTGACTGACCAACGTAGAACACACTTTTATAAATGTTTTAATGAATACAGAAATGTTGATCATCTGCAAATGTGGAAAATGATAATTAATGCAGAATCGATATCAATGAACATTAATACAATAGGATTCCATGAGGAATTATAACCATAAAGCTTGAAAAGAAACAGTAGATGATAAAGCTTGATAAAAACCTTGTAAAAACATTTAATCTAAGAACTCAGCAATTAGTCAATTCAAACGATTATATATTAAGGAAAGAGTATATAGCTCATGAACTTGTTTACTTATTGAAATGCACTATTTTAATTTATAAATTGTGAACATTTTAAATGAATATCTACCTATGTTTTATATTACTGATGATTATTGAACATACCATTTATGTCTTATTGTAAAGTGAAAGGCTTAATTTAAGCCAAACCATGAAATAAATAAAAAAATAAAACATTACAACATTCAATTGGACATGGTTCATACTTATATAATCCTTCTACAATTTAGCCCACTGTGAAACTCTGCATTTGGCAGTCAGCCTGCCGGTGGATCTGCAGGCATTTACAGTAGTTTACAGACCCTGCTGAGTGTGTCCCCAGTGCCCACAGTTTCCACCTGGGCCCATTAGCATTTGAGTTGCACTGTAATTTTAATTTAGTTTAATTTAACTTTTCCTGCAGATTGGAGGGGGGCTATAATAGTGTAGATAAGAGGTGGGAGCTACATTTGTTTCATTTTCTTGACATGCTAGTATGGTGGTCTAAACTTTAAAGTACTCAAATTGCGTTGAGAAGGGATTTTTAAAGTTGATATTAAATTGACCTTTTGATACCTTTATATAAGGCAAAGGGTGAGAAATGATGAGATCCTTAAAACAATGTCAGCCCCATGAGTATATCTGGGGGCCCCTTCACGTCTGTGAAAAACGGAAATTAAAGCAATATTACAAAAACTGGCTCAATGGGCATAAACAAACTATACTAAAAATGACATTCAGTTAATGCTAAGTCTACTAAAAAATAATAATCTGGCTATGTTTTGGTGCTTCATGAATCAAAAGCATAGTATCCTAAAGCAAGTACAAACTGATCCAGTTTGAAGGAAATTTGATGTGCCTAATTTAAAAAAATGGTTTGCTAAAAATCAGTCCAATTATGATGGTATGAATTGGTAACCCCTTGAAAAATCCCAGTTCAAGTGGTGCCTTACACACATGCATGTTTGACAATAACTTTGAGTGCTTGAAAATGATAATATTAAAGAATTAGGAAACATCTAGAGCACATTTAAACATAATGGATCATAAATAATAGCCAAAAGTTTAAACTGTGTATCACATGTGGAAGAAAGATTTGTATTTGCACTGTGTACGTGTGAGGAATTCAACCATCCGCACGGTGAATGTGGGCACACCTGGGATTTTTTTGAAATTTTAAATGTAATTGAATGATGGTAGATTAACCTCCGGATAAAATGTGTGGGGCAAATCCGCACACATTTCCCTATGCTCACTGCACCTCATACACATAGACTTTGTACACTGGTTGGACAGGCGCAGTCCCCCTATCATATTTAGTTGGGATATGACAGTTGAGTACAAGATGAATCTCCACAAGGGGGAGGGCCAAACCTTCCCCCTGCCATTGCCAGCCTAATTAACTAAAAAAGGCTCCATGGACCCCTTTGTCTTTTTGTTGAGCCCTATAGCTGGTGGCAACAATGTGCATAGGGCCTGGCTAACGAGGCTAACAAAGGAGGCAGGAAATCCCAACAACCTTTCATATGCAAATTTGTCAACCTGATGACAGCTCCCACGCTCAGTATCAATTGACAGTGAAATCTGATGTCTGGGACCAAGTGTTTACAGTAGTCATACCCGAAAGGGTACGCCATTCAGATGGTACGAGTATGTGGTTTGACAGAGCCAAAAGGTATGGTCGTGCTGCAGCTTCAAGGGAGACCTGCCAGTCTAATCAGGAACCACAGAGAGGTCCATTAACCAAAGGAACCCGTTGATCCACAAGACAGGAACATGGGGGGACCTACTATTACATGTTTTTACCCCTTTACCTTTTCTGTTGCAAAGCACTCGGGTTATGACCTCAGGCATACAGGAGATTGTTGGTGGAACCCAGAATTCGTTCATTAAACTAGGCTTAGCCTACACCAATCCCTGTGGCATATTTGGATTTAAAAGAGAGCTGAGCCCCTCTTTTGGCAGATCATCTGAAGACTTCACAAGGAGCAGAAAGAAGTACTCATTATTGGTCCCTGGCTGAAGGTACAGTCTGTCTTACATCTTTCGTCAGTGAAGGAAGGCCAGGATCTCCAAGAGGGTAGCAAGATTCCTCCCCAAAACATTTCCCAGGGAACAGACAGAGATACCATATCCAGAGGACATTCCAGCAGCTCCAGAACTGGTACTCAGTCAGCACACAGTGTGTACTGCTAGGCTCTACAGCAAGCTTCCTAGGTAGGAAGTGCCAGAAGGTCTCTGAACCTACAACCAAGGACAAGGCAGCTGCCTGCAACACACTCCTCAGCTTTGGGCAGTACACCTTAAATGATGACAAAAGCCCATTGAAAAAGCTGGGAGAAGTGCCTCGATGAGTATCTACGAAAGCCCACTTTAAAGGACAGTTGAGTTCCTTGAGCTGCAACACTGACTGTTGTTGTGTCGCATTCGCTTAAAGACATCTGAGACACCACAACCAGTGCTTCAGAACCACTGACCAGCACTGAGACAACAATTCCTGACCCCGAGCCACCGTGTAGGTCAGCCTGCAGCCATTCGTGCAGCCTTGCTCACCGAACTGGTTGCCACCTGATACCCGCAGCTGTCTCTAGTATTAAACTCTGTCGCAGATGCTGCAAAGTACCCTGAAACAGACTCTGCTCTGTTGAGCACCAAGAACTCCTACAGCACAAAGTACATTGTGGTTCTGCCCTCTGGTCATTTACAAAGGCCCCTAGTGACAATTTATGACCCATTGTTCCTTTTGTGCTGAAACCAAGTAGCCCACAACTATTGTAATTATTTACTATACTGACTACCCTCCTCTCAGTATCCAGAAAGCATCCCATTTCCTTCCTTGAAACAGTTTGTCCTGAGCATTTCTTTACAGGGTGGGTTGTATTTCATAGTGTGGTAAAACTGTCTGTTGTGATAATAATAAAGTAGATATTGTTATACAACCTTGACTGGACAGTTCCTTTTATCATTGGGTAATAATTGTATTTTCGCTGTGTTGCAAATGCACGATCCACGACCTTTCAGAGATAAGCCTGTCGTTCTGTCCACTTTACCAAAATTGGACAAGGAGGTTTATAATTTACTTGTGTTTCCATTCTGTTCGGATCCCCTCTGGTGTAAGGTGTGGGGCTAAATGATGGGTTGGAAACTGATATTCATCCCTGCACCACTGGTGCCCCGGAAGTTGATTTGTTGCAGTACATGTTCCTGGTTACCTAGCAGTAACTCCTGCTTAGTGGGTGATGCCTGACATCTAGCAGCTGGTTTTAGCTCCTGCTCATTGAACCATAATTTGAGCCCTGTGAAACATGTTACAATATGCAGCCAATCATTAAGATACAATTGCATATGCTCAGATGCAAGGGACCAGGACAAAAACATATATACTTTGAGATCAGACTTCATAAACCATGGATACAACCATATAGTTGTGGACAGACAGATTCACAGGGCAACACAAATCTCCCGGAGCAACCTCTTAATATGCAGAGCAAAAGAGGCACAAACCCAGGTACCATTGGTAGGCGCATACAATCCAGAGCTGGAAGCCCTCCGCAAGATTGCTAAGGAACTCCAACCCATCCTGCAACAGAGAAGTTTTTCCTGAGATGCCCCTCCTTGGTTTCAGAGAACCAGTATATCTGAAGGGAATGATATTCGGAAGCAAACTACACACAAATAGCACAGATGATGGCCTTGCAGAGACAAACAATGCCTAAATTGTCCACAAATCAACATTTCAGACAAAATTAAGATATCCCAAATGGGGCAGGACTATAGAATTAAGGGACGGTTTACATGTGCATCCAGCAATATTGTTTACTTGATTATGTGCATGAAATGTCCCGGATGTGGCTATGTTGGGGTAACTAGTCAACCTCTACATAAACACATGAACCTCCATCATCAAAGTGTCAAGTGATGTACTAACGAGAGTCCAGTGGGTGAGCATTTTTCAGAAGCTAATCGTACACTGGAGGAGCTCAAGATTACTGCACACCGGGGTCATTTAATTACTGATATAGCCATAAAGACCTATACATTTTCAAGACACTGGCAGGATGCTTTAACAGACATTGTGGTTACATGAGTCACTATTCCAACTAACAGACTTTTACTTTTTCCACCCATAGATATACCGGGATCACAACATAAAGACCTGACACTTTCCATATTGCATCAACCTCTCTAACGCAATGAATGGTTGCCGGACTCCCTCCAAACAAGCCCATCTGCCCCAAAATTTCCCGGCCAAAAATCTTCCCAGCCATTTGTCAGGGCCCTTGTCCCCAGTCAAACCCCAACCTTTCCTCTTTATTTTGATGTTACACAATCCTGATATGGTATTTGACACAAAGTTACCACACTGTGCCCCACGGGTAACAGGCCCCCTTTCAGACGTCCAGAGGTAAAAGCCTGATATGTTGATGATGTGGCTACCACTGATCTTATAAATGGACTGGCCTGACATACCGAGCTTCAACTGGAATGCACAAACAATGACATCTGACCAACCCCTCCTGCCTTCCTGAGAGCCCTCTAACAGGGTGAGGTGTTTTTTTTCCTGCTCTTCAATTTCACCGACCCATGCCCCACTTGTGTACCATTTATATCTTAAAGATCGTATAGTGTGGTGGAGTTGAACATCTGTAAGCTCATACCCAGGTGCCAGGAGGTGGACTCGACTTTACCTCCTCACCCAATTAGCCAGACGTCTCTCATCACCCATGCCTTCTGCCATGAAGATTGTCTTCGAACTTGACTTTGCAATGTATTCTAGTCTGTGGGAATATAAGGGAGTGTGGGCATGCACTATCCCTTCTACTAGAACTCCAAGCCCAACTCTTTTCCCATCCTTGGCTCACGTGACAGGAAACTACAATTTGGTCCATTTGGCAGTAATTAAATGTCCCAAATGAAGAAAAACTTGGAACGCTTGGTGTTCTTTCTTTGCAGTTTAACAAGGGATGATTCAGCTTTTCACGTTCAATACCTTGAGAATAGATAACCGGCCTTGACTTGCTTCAACTTTGACACCAGGCCAGACAGCTTCACCATTGAAATCCACAATTTAAGCAAATTCTTGCTGTGACACAGTTCACGGTCCTTTCTCTTACTTGGGTCCGAACGTACTAAATTCATTAAACTAATGCCCAGCTTCTTCACAATGGTGGCTCTGCCTGCAGTCTATTCACTACGTATAGCCAGCTTGTAAGGTCACTTAGTCTACTTGGGTTGCTGCATCTGTACAGTTATTGAGTTATTTCTTGCTTTTTCTGCAGTGTGTCACACACCTACATTCCTCTTATTCGCATATGGAAGTTTACTTGATTCTTAACTTCATCATCAGTTTCGATATGGCCTGTGCATTCTCTAAAGCCAGTCTTTCTAGTGTGTCATGCTCATCTCTTGTGACATCGCTGGCTCCTCTATCGCTCTTTCTCATGTTCCTTCAGGAAGTTCTTCCTTCAAATTATCATCTCTTTGGGAATACATTTGATAGGGCTTTCTCAGAGGGTATCTTCTTTCAAATATTCTCCGTGGTATGGTCACAACTGCTGGTGTCAGGCATGGCACGATCTCAGGCTCCCACCATACCAGTAGTAGGGGGGCGGGACCTCCTGCAGAGGCATTCAACTGCTCTTCCACATTGGGGACTCTGCAATGGCAAAAGGTTTACAATTACGCATCTACAAAGATACATCATAGAAGCCTGCATGATCAGTGGAACATAGATACTGTTCTTATACCATGCATACCTCTCATTCCATCTGATACGTTTAGCCTTTGTAATGACCATTAATAAGTCACAGTGACCTACACCCCCTTCCTGGAAGGGATCAGTGGTAATTCCCATGTCCCATGTTTAAGAAGGGAGACAGAAGTGAACCTATGAATTACCAACCAATATTGACCTTTAAGATATGCTAGAACAGTGTATGTTACACCGGGAACAGCTAGTATGACTATATTATACTGCAGCGGTCATGCCCTATAGTTGAGGTGAGGGACATGAGCCATAGGAAATCCAAAAATTCTATTGTTAATAACTTTTGGCTTTAATGATGGATTTGGTTGATATTTTTCAAACTGTCAGGTTTGACACGAGACCCCCAGACTGAAAAGTATGGGAAGGATGTGTTAAAAAATAAAATGTTATTAAGAAAGCAATAAAAAAAACACTGCTTATTGGCCTACTCCCATTTATTTTCCCGTAGCAAAACAAGTCCACATTTTATCAAGCTGAAGAGCAAAAACTGCTGGAGGTGACCAAACAGTGAAAGATGTGGTTGTTTTTGAGGATTTGTTCTCAACATGCATATACTGGATTTTACTTGGAATGTCTCACCCAGGGGATATGTCTCGTAAAGTGTTCAGGCACGATGTAAAAAATGTGTTGAGTAACTAGGAAAGAGAAAATGTCTTGGTGAAACTGGCGACAAATTTAAACAGTGGGAGTTTTATTCAATATATTCTGAGGCGAGAAAAGCTACCGACATACATTAACGCTTATCCCATGATTAATCCTTTAACTGAAACCAGAATCAATCTTACAAAAGAGAAAGTTGTTTTCAACTTTATATTTAAAAAAAATTATGACAAAAGATGCATCTCAAGAAAAGTAGAGTCTCTCTTAATTAATTAAGGAATAATTTTGGATTCTCTGCTACATCAACTTACTTCCACTGAGGACTAACAACAATATAAAAGTTTCAACCATCTCATTTTACATTTCTTTGTGTGTTTGAGGTTTTTCTTTGTCCAAATCAGTTAATTATGTAGAAACGTCTTTGTCATTAAGAGAGTTGTTTAATTTTTAAAAATATTTTCGTAAAAGATTTAGATTAAAATAATGTATTTTTGTATTGGTGCTTTCTTGAGAAATTTCTTTTAAACAATTATTTGTGTGATGTGTTGGGATAGGGAAATCACCTACTGCAGCTTCAAATTTATTCCAGAAAATGACTGTGTCAGTATAGAATTCTCTACAGAAAATGTTTGTGCAGATTTAACAGTACAGTTCATAGTTGTGTTCCTTTTAAGCACGATGAAATAAACATTTGTTTGAGGTCCCTTGAAAAGGATCATGCCAGATTTCCATTACCTGCAAATAGTTATCATGATATTTCCAACAGTGCCATGCCAGTTTCACGTAGTAGCAGATTAGTACATTTCAATTAACTATCTTTGCTTTGGAAAATGAGAAAGCCAGTTCCACATTGTCCCAGAAATCGGTTTTGCATGTTCAGATTGTAACCAGTTCAAAGGAGCGCTGATCTCAAGACCGACATACTAGTTTCACATTGCCTTTGCTCTCACAATACCATGCTCTGTGAATGCAAATATGAAACAGCAGGATTAAGCCTGCCTTTCATCCTTACAATACTGAAACTTTGAGAAACATGAAATCGGTTAATGATAACAGCATTTGTCATATTGATTATTTGAATTGCTCTTAGGCATTTACAATGGAGGTTTTACATTGCTGCTGGAAATCACCATGTGTCATGGATGGCTTCCAGAACTTCCAGACTTCGAAGATGTTTCAAGGATTTTTATTTTCAAAATGTTACAATCATGGATGTTATTTTGGTCAAGGCAAAGGCAGGTTCTACTAAAGGGCTTCCCTTTGTCATCCCCCATGTGCCCCCTTCAGTCCAATCAAACCATCACTAACCACAAGTCTTTGAGCTAGCGATCAGTTACTCCTACTGTCTAAACCTGGCTGTAGGAGATGGCCTAAAGGCAAAATACCATATCTATTTGGCTCCATCTGGAGTTCTTCTAGTGGCATCCTAACCCACCACACCCCACGTTTGTCAATTGGACTACATGTTTTTAATGTGCTAACAGACACCCTGGTCCATTCTCACAGTCACTTTCTGCCTTTTTCTCCTCTTCCTGATCTTTCTATGTCTCTTTCATTTCTCCCCTCTCTTATTCTCATCTCCTAACTCACTATGCTCGCTTCTTCTTCAATCCTATCAATCCTCTCTTCTCACTCCCCTTCCCTACTTATGTATTTGGTGCACTGATCACTCTCCCAGGAAAATGGTTTCCTGCTCATGCTCCTTGGATATGGTGCCTTGATCACCCTTTTCTGCCAACGTATCTTTTTCTCACCTCTTTAAACCACACAACTGTCCATATATGCATCTATGTCCCAGTCTTACCACACTCTCTCGACCTATTTCTTCCAACTGCCTCCTCCTCCTACTTCATTCAGCCCTCACAAATAATCCAACTAACACTTTGCACTCTCACCAGACCCTTCTACAATATGCTCTCCCTTTCTCTCTAGCTTCTGTTCCCTCCTTCCCACTCACCTGCTGCACTCCCTCCTCACATGTCACTACACAACATTGGGATAACTCTCTGTCACAATCAATTCCTAACCTGTAGTCTTTGCCACCACCAGCACCAACTCCTCAGCACTCCACTTCACTCTAGCCTCCATCCTCCGCCTGGTCTCTCAGTCCACCTAAAACCCTCCTAACCTCACCTAACCTCCTAACCTCACCCTGCAACCCACATTCTCCCTTCCATTCACTCACCGTACATACTGTTCTTTTTCTGATTCTAACCCCCCCCCCCCCCCAAAATAAAGCTCTATTGGTTCCAGTGCTCACCTGATTCCGTGGTTCAACCTGTGGCTGTCTTTACTTCAGGGTAGGGGTTTTTCACTGGTGAAACACTTTAAAAACCTCTGAGCCTTGCCCCCTGTTCAATCTTTGTTTGCTGTGTAGTAGCCAGGTGCTCAGGCTGCTAATTTTCCTGTTGGTTTTCCCCCTGTATTGGTGTGATTTGTTTCAAATTTAGTTTGGGCGGGATTTTTTTGACACCCTTGTTACCTTGCAGTCTCTTCTCAAACCCAGTTTGGTTTAGGTTGCCTCACCATTTGCCTGGGATACATCTGGGGTTGAGAGGTCAGGTGATGGGTGTCTCATCTATGGCTGACAGGGAACAATACCAGTTCATTCCATTTCTGTTTTGATTCCATTCTACAGATTAAGGGCAGGGATTTCGTAGTGGCATTTGGGAGCTGTCATTCTGAAAAAAACACAAGAGATCTCTGCTCAGAAAAGTGATTGAGGTGTTGTGCCACAGAGAGTGATACCATTGTCAACATGCATGGCACACAAGGGTGTTTCAGGGCATTGGACTGCCCCCAAACTCTCTCACCCAAACATGGAGAGGTGTCCCTTCCCCCCTGGCAGGATCATTACTCTGACCCTGTCACACATGCGATGTTCATATTCCCTACTGAAGATTGTCATGCTAGTTCCAAAAGTGCCGAATGTAATATTTCTATGCACAGGGTAACCTAAACAAAAGTATTTCATAATCTGATTAATAGTGCATCTCTAGGTTTGCCCCAATTTAGCACATTGCTATGGTTGTTCATAAAATGCTCCTGGAATGTATTTGGTTGTAATGATTTAACAGTACCTCTCAAAACCACCCATGAAATGAATTGGTACCATGCCAGTTTAACGTTGTCCAAGTTAAACACACTACCATGCCATTGACCCCATGAAATGTTGATGTTATTATCACATTGCCCAAGAAAATGGCTACACAGTTCCACAATGCTGTTTCCTTCCCCAGGAAAACATTTGTCACATTTTAACCAGTCTTTCCAGTTTCACATTTCAATATGGGAATGACATAAATCCAGTGTCATTCCAGTTTCACATTCACATTCCAGTTGCATGAAAGTGAAGCACAGTTCCATGTAATATCATTGACCCAAAACATTATCATGCAAGCATCAGATTGCTTCAACGAATGAACAACCCAATAATTTCGAATTGATACCGTAAAATGCCAACTGAACAGTACCATTTCAGATACTAGCTTCAATTGGTAATTAGGTCCATTACTTTGCCACACCATTACCTCCAGAAAATGGTCAAGATAGTTGTTTATTTCCCCCAGAAAATGACCATTCAAATGGTGAATCCCAGTTTTGTTCCAATTAGGTATATTGGCAGGCAACTCTTAGGATGCATTCACAAAATGACCATAGTGGGTTTAAATAGCTGCTAGAAATTTGTCATACCAGTTTCAAAATGATCAGTGCGAGTTTAACATTTCACTTTATTGACTGTTTTGTGGATTGCCAAACTAAGCAATGAACATTGGTAATAATACCTATTTCAAGACATGGGCATTGAACAAACTTGAATCAAGGCAGATCACATATCTTGGGATTGTATTTCTGAATGTATAAAATAGTAAGAACAAAGTAAGATCCTTCAGTTGAAGACATTTTACTGCTTATGGAAAGTTGGGCAACCACAAACATGGGATTACTAGGAAATATAAATGTTGTTTAAATTATGGTTTGTACAGATTACTGTTTTCCCTCACCAACCTTCACTCTTCAATTCATCCGCCTTTTACTCCCTCAGTCACCTTTCTCACTCAGCCTTACTTACTCTCCTACACTCCCACTTACTCTCACTCACCTTGCTCACCATGGTGTAAGGTGTACTATCACACCCAAGTACCACCATAAACATACTCTTACCAACCAAAATCCAAACTTGCACATGCTCATTGTTAGTCTCCTCCCCTCTCAGTGCCGCCGTCCTTCTTCCAGGTCTCTCGGTCGACCTTCTGCTCCCTTGACCTCCTCCAAACAATCATGTCTCTCCCATTCTTCCTGTGCCTTTTCATTCTCCTCCTTCTCTTTCCTTTGACCCTTATGCTCAGCATGTTTTCTGGGCCACTCTCTGCATTGCTCTCCAAAAGCATTGTGGCTAAAGAGATAGTAACCCATACCGTGTCCTTTAAGTACAGCCCCCTTATCTTATTGATTGGGGGTCTACCTAGTGTCTCACAATGGCTCCGCGCTACTTCACAAGTCAATGTCAGAGTAATATTCTGTGGCAGAAGAGTGTTGTGATGATTGGCTGTCCACAGTGAGCAACATTCAGTCAGCTGAATGTTCACTGCATGTGTTATCCTCCATCAAAAGGTTTTATGGATTTGGCATTCCTGAAAAGAAAGAGAGAAAACACTTGTCAGCTGCAGACATTTTAAGTGGTGCTCTGCACTTTAAACTATGCTCATCTGTTGGGATGGGAAATACTGGGCCCCTTTTATCTCCCTGGGGCAAGACTAGCACTGACAACATCGATTGTAGGCCTCTTCACTCCTTGTTAAGTTGCAGTGGGGACCCCTTTACCAGGCTGTGAGGGGTCCCGACTTCACCTTGACCGGCTCAGATGCTTGACCCTTTCACAGCGGATCAAAAATAAATGTAATTATCAGTTTCAATTTCAATTAAAAGATCTTTCTCTAGTGCTGCTGGTTGGAGTGCTCTTTCACTTGAAATTCACTTGATGCCTGCATATCTGAACCTTCGAAAAGCTTTGTAGTCCTGGTATTGGAATACTGCTTATTAAATCTGTCTTTTTTAGTTTTATATTTTTGCATTTTGTAGTTTTTATGATGTGATTATTTTACTTTTATTTATTGTTTTAAATGTTTTATATTATGTGATTTTTGTATTGTACAGTGCTCTGATGCATTTGTTGCCATGTTCACTGTCCAATTCTTAAATAAATAAATGAGCAGACTGAAGATGCCAGTGCAAAAGGGGCCTTTGCCCTCCCAAACATAGAAAACTATTAAGACAAAGCTGTCCTGGAGCAGTCAACTAAGCTGCAGGCATGGCCCAAGGATGAACAACAGAACTGGATTAGGCACAAATGAAAGAAATGTGAAGTGATGGGAATGTGTACTGCTGCAACCAAATTAACCAAAGTTATTGACATAATGATAAATTATTGAATAGCCAGTAGAACTCTTCAGAACATTGCCAGAAACAGCACCTGTGATGTACTGATCATAAAAGGATCAGCAATACATAGAAACACGGTTAAGGAACTGTACTGGTAGGAGACATCTGGAGAATGTATGTTGATAAACCATAAAACCCTGAAATCATTCTCTGAATTGATACTACAATGTGATCTCTCCAAAGCAGAGATCTTGAATTACATGCACCTCATTAACGTGATGTAAATCTTCCACTAAGTATAAAAAATGATAGAGGAAGTGGCTGTTACTGGTACTGTTCAAATTATCTTAGTGTCTCGGACTTGAAGAGGAATCTTCAGAGATAATATGAAGTATTTTGAGAAATGCAGGAGTGTCTGGAAGAAAGAGCTGAGGACTACAATCTCAGAACAAGACTTTTCCGGCTAAATTAAGGACAGCATGAACACTATCGTCAACACACATCAATATACAGCATTGCCTGAGACACCAGAGGGTGTTCATCACAGTACAGAGTTCATTAGACACCAATTGACATGCTTAAACTGGAACTAAGGGACACAGATCAGTGCTGGAGATGCAACAAGTCAAGTAGTACCTACCATTTGATGCTATACAGATATGAAAAGATTGCATAGTTTTAGCCAGTTATCCCAGAAATGTTCAAATTAACACAACACACCTAAATACAGATGAATCCTGCAACAGTATTACTTAATGCTTTGCTGAGACTCAATGCTAACGTATGCTGATTATCCACAAGGAAAAGCGTGCTCTCAGTGTGCTGAGTGTAAAGACTGGAGGGGGGTGTATGTACTTCTGGTCTCTATATGGTAGAGGAGAGGCACAGAGGACCCCACCCAAGATTCTCTATTATTGGTATTGTGGTCAAGCAATCAAGGCTAGCTTCTCAGGAGGTGATGCAGGCTGGTTCTTAAGTACAGTGTAGTCCCCAAGCCCCCACAAAGGAATGTCCACACACTGTATTAGTTAAAACACAGTCTTTATATAATTAATATTCAAGGTTATGTACACTATCACAATAACTCACTTTGCGCTCAGAAAGTTAACAATGGTAAATATATATACAGTTCTACAGTGGTACCACAAATATTATCAGATCTCACTAAAGTGTATCAACTATACTGTCAAAATGTCACACAGATCAATAAAGAGGAAACCAGCAGTAGATAGAGGAAGGATAGAAAGATGGTTGAACATTTTGCAGAATACTGGCCCGTAACAACTAGCACAGTTCTGTGTGGAGATCCCCCCACCTGGGCAACCTTTAAAGCAACGGTGTATCACAAGCCCAGTCCATATATTGTTCTACGAGTCTTATTTCCCTCTACAATAGTTCTACATCCCCAATGTAACTGGAATTGTAGCGTTCATTGACGGGTAATCGGCGGCCCTTCTTCAGGGCCCTCCTTTTAAGGCAGGAGTCACGGGTCGTCGAACGTCCGACGGAGAACAAGGTGAACTACGGCGGTGAAGTGGCAGCTTCGTTCCTAGCAATGCTCGTCGACGACATGGCGTTGGCGTCCTGAAAAGAAGAGGTGTGCGGGGCACCTCAGTGTCGATAGATCTGGACCGCAAAGAGTTTGAAGAACTGTGGCCCAGAAAGGGCGTTGAGTTGTTGGCATCTCTGTGGTCTTTGGGTGGCGGGAAACCCACCGGCGGATGCTCCTCGGCGCATCGACAGTCAGGCCTTCTCCAGCAGCATACAGCGGCGACAATGCGGATGAGAGCGTTCTTGGATTTGAAAGTTCTAGGCAAACGGGAGTACGGTGTCTCTGGTCTGCAACGGCAGTCGACAGTGGCGGACAACAGTCTAGGTGCTTCTCTTAGGGATTCTGCAGCAGTCCCCGTCTCGGGCCGGCAGCCTGTCGAAGGTCTGTCTACCAGGGAGCTTTGGCAAAGATTAGCTGGTGCACGATGGTCCCTCGTAGCTCGGGAAGAGGGTGCCTTACCAAGTCCTCTCTGGGTCAGCTCTTGGAGACACAGCAGCTTTCAGATTGTGAAGGAGAGCAACAGCAATTCTTCTCTTCCAGCAGGGCTTGAAGGTTAAGCTTCAATTTCACTCCAGTCACTCTTCAGCTTCTGAACACGGATTCTAGCAGTGAGAGGCCCCCCGATATACTAGTTGCTCTCCCATTCATTTTGCTGGGTCACACTCAGGCAACCAATCGGTCAGAAGGGCATTCATGCAGGCAGGCACCCAATCAGGTGCATAGTGCATTCAGGCCATTCACTTCTTTCCAGACACTCACAACACGTTATGTGTATTGGAACAAGTACCCAGCCATAGCACCCACAACACAGAATGCGCCTTCGTCACACACTCCATTTACCCAGGTCCCACCCACAGGGTGTACCCACAACATACAGTCACTGGGAAGGCTCCAGCCAGTCTGGCCTGGACTTCACAACAACACCATGTATGGAACTTTCACCCAACAGCCTGTCAGGGGGAAGGGACAGAGTCAGGGCTTCCCAAGACTTTGGGAAAACAAGGTAACAGGCAATAGAAAGCAAGAGGCCACAGGGGCCATCTTGTTTCCTATCAGGAATAAACTGATTCCAACGGCAGGTCCTCGGTATCCCAAAATGAAGGATACTCAGAGCACCTGTCCAATTCAGCATGGAGCTGCCACCAGCCCATACCCTGCTCTTTGGGCCACACACAGCTGCCCAAAAACATACACTAGGGGCACAGGATTGTACCCCCACCCATGGGTGCCATACGGGTATCCCATGGGTCGGTACACCAAACCAAAAGAGAGAGCTGCACCGCCAGCAGTCCCACTGAACTCCTGCGTGCAAAACACGACAGAACACACGATAAAAAGCAGTAAAGGACAAGGCTACGGAGGCCCAGTCCCTCCGATGCATTTCCAGCATCACACTGATAATTTGGACTTGATTGGAAACTCACGAGGAACTTGTGATGAGAGGAATGGATGGAGGAAGGAGGCAAATTGGCTTCCAGTGGGAGATTCGCAGGATAAGAGATTATGAGCCCATATTCCAAGAGATCTGGGATACATCTCTCAAACTGTCCTCCGACTAAGCAGTCTCGAAATTGGGAGTAAGCACCATGTTATGGAACTTCAGGGAAAAAGTGATAACTGGAAAATGGGTCAGGGTGGTGCATAAGATAAATGTATGCACTCAAGATTTACTTTTGCAAGACACTGCTGCAGCAGATAAGGTAAAGGAGTTTCACTTGTATCAGTTCTTTTTGAATGTATTAATGATTGAATAGGATATTTGTATGTTTAGTGAAAATAAACAAAATGTATTTATATGTTTATTTTAAAATAACTTTTAGGTGCTTTTTGAACACTGAACTTATTTAAATTGTCATGTAAGTTACAATGTTTTGCCACAGTTCATCATAGTCTCATACAGATGCACCCCACCACCACAAACTTAACCAATTAGAAGTGACATCTGTGAAAGTGCAGAACCCCACTCTAGAAGTTAAAATGAACTAGTGTGATGTCATTACAGGATATGTGGTGGTGTGGGGACTGTGATGAATACTAGCACGGATGGTACAACAGCTTTTCTCCTTGGAACCAATCTTTATCCCTGCGATGCATTTGAAATGCCCTAGTGTTTTCATTTTTCTTTATATCGCAGTGGACTTTGTAGAAGCATTTCCACTTCCAAATTACCTAGGCCAGTGTTGGTAGATGATGGTAGGAACTCGACATGCACGCCCCAAAGGATGCTGGGATCAGGACTTATGGAAGTAACTGGGTGAAGGACAGTGTGTGGTGTCCACCTCACCGGATGAATCAGGACAAACACTCAGGGAATTCCCTGTTTCGGCTTCCACCTACTCCCTTGTTGTCCCACAACTGTCCCAGTGTTCTTGTGTGTGTGAGCCTGAAGGTTACAAACATTCACGAGGACAAGCACACGAGAAAACTGAAACACAACACCACAATCTTCTTTATAATTTTCTACAACAATAAACATAACAACATAAAATTCATAACAGCTTAATTCAAGTAAATAACTATTGTACTAAACTTCTTCTCTTAACGTGAACGAAAGGGGGATGATAAATAACTAACAACGGCAGAACGAAATGTCTTGAGTATAAGGTCCTTCTTGCTCTAGTGACACCTATCTCTCTGTATCTGACGGGAATCCTTGACTTAAATCTCTATGCTACTGTAATGGACTCTTGGCCTTGTGGCAGTCCCTCAATAACTCCAACCAATATTGGGGATGCCATGAGCCTGGAAACTCTGGCATGTCTAGAATCATTTAATACCACTTAACAATTGTTCTGTTCATAAATCGCGGATGACGTACTGAAAACTGCAACAGAGCTGCTCTGCAAACTCATGTCCTTACCATGTGCTCTATATTTCAAGCCTTGCATCCATTTTGCAGACTGCCCCCTTTAGAACTTGATCAACTTTTAAAAGAGATGAATATTTGGATGCTACCTTTGGAAAAGCCTGGCTCCTTTACCTTAACTCAATCACCCATCTTTCAGTCGGGCTGTCGCGAGTCATGAGGTAATTGCAAATGAAACCGCATTTGTTCTTGAGACTCAGTTAATTTGGCATGTACCTTCCTTACATTTAACATACTGACCATGTTCTCTCTCATTGTGTTACAAACCCAGCAAGGCTTCAATGAAAAAGGTGTCTTATGACCTTTAAGAAGTTCAAATGGTGAAACATTAGTGGTAGGATTATGCAAGGTTATGCATGTCAGTAACAGGTATTGAACAGCATGCTGAGGTAGTATCCTATTTTGTACGGTAAACTGTATAGTAGAGGTCACTACTCAGTTGAACCTCTCCGACAGACCATTTGCTTGGGGATGATAGAGGGATGTGGTGAAATGTTTAACTCCACAACTGTTTAAACATTTTTTTAATTTCACTGGAGACTAATTGCATACTATTTTCAGTTATAAGGGTTGCAGGGACACCTTCCTTCCCGAAAAACCTTTTCGAGACTTCTATCAGTGAATGGATTGTGACCGCCCCCATAGACCTGAATTCACGCCACTTTGAAAGGTAGTCAATTATGACTATAGCATATCTACTACTGGGTAAAGGTTTAATAGGCACCCAAATATCAATTGCCTAAGTGTGCCAAGTTCCCTCTGGCACTGGCATGTGTGTGGTTGGAGCCGATGTGGTAACCAATGTTGTGTCTGATTGTGCACAGAGCTCACATCCTCTTAAGTATCTTTGAACTTCTGAGTCAGCAGCTGGCCACCAATAGTTCCCATTCATCACCCTTTCTTATTAAGGTAATGCTGTGGTGTCCCCAATGTGTTGCTTGGAGAATTCTGACCTTTGAGCCCCTAGGTGGAAAAACTTTGTCTGCCTTATATACAAACTTGACACATAGGGACAACTCATCCTGCACTCTGCGAAATGGAAGAAGATAGTTCTCCAAGGGCCTGGGAAGTGGCCCACATTCTGAAAATATCCTTTCACTTCTTGTAGAGTTTTGTCTTCTCTGTCGTCCATCACCCAGTCCTCTTTGCTTATGTATTCAAACAAATAGTTCAATTCATCTACTGTAGCTATATCTAGATCTTCATTGATGGTGTCAGGGAACAGCATACATGAGAGACAGTCTGCCGCTACATTGTTTTTTCCTGGTCTGTATTCAATGACATACTCATGTCCCTATAGCACATCAGAAAACCTAGCCAATTTGGGAGTTACTTTTCTTGTGCAGTCTGCTGGCAGAATCTCAAGTAGAGGCCTGTGATTGATTCTGATCACGAATGATGCTCCCATATGTATTTTATGATATACAGTACAGCCCAAATACAGGCTAATACCTCTTTCTCTATGGCAGAGTAGTTAATTTCTGCTGCCTTGAGTGCTCGGGGTGTGAAGGCTACAGTGACTTCCTTGCCATTCTTCATCTACCATAGTACTGCCCTAAACATTTTGAATGGGAATCCTCTGTAATAATTGAATTATTTGATGTTTCACATGACTTAAACATGGGAGCCATTAATTTCAACTCATTGGTGACCCTCTTGCTTATATTCCATAAGGGATCTACTACCAACGCAAGGTTTTGTGCAAACCTTGCATACAATTCACACAGTTCAAACAAGGACACAAGCTCCTCTTTCATGGTTATTATTATTATTATTATTATTATTATTATTATTATTACAGTATTTATTGAGCGTGGACCTAGCTTCGAGAAGCAACTGAGCTTTTTACAGAGGTATACAACTATACATATGCATAACTGAGCGCTTTTCAGGGGTTACAATAGAACAGATATACAGCGGGCGGCGGTGCCCTCACTATGGCATCCATCAGTTTGTTCTTTGGTTTGATTTCCTGTGGCAATATTGCGTATCCTAAATATTCAACTTCAGGAAAGGGCAATCAACACTTTGGAAATGTAAGGGTGTAACGCTCACCTGATTCCCGCAGAGGCGCCGGTCTTGACTGGGTGAATGCCGTATCTTCAAAGGTGATGTGTAACACACGGTTGGCTCTTTGGGCTGGACCTCTGTGCGCTGTATGTCTGACTCGAAGAGTAAGATGTCTGCAGATAGAAAATATGGGATTAATGAACTGGGGTTATTGGGTGCCTCTCTCCTCTTCCCTTTCTCTTCTCCTGTAGAACCCCAAAGGTTAACGCCCTCACCTTAGGTAAGTGAACGCCGAGCTCTCCATCTGCCTCGGGGCAGGGTGCCGTAACCAGTTTCTTCACTGGATAAGGGTGCAGGCCTCTTGACCTCAGAGGACTGCTGTCCGTCGTTAACTGCACGAACAGTAAGTTCTGGGCACTTCAAATGTCTTAAAAGTCTTTTGTAATGATATCTCTTGTTTTGCAGGGTTCCGGCGATGGCAGATGGCGGGCTGATGAGAGGTGAGGATCGAACCCGCGTGAGGAATAGAAGCGCCTGGAAGCACGTAAGTAAGCGCTTGTAGCCTGCTTCACGATGCGCACTAACTGTCCCTTTTATCTTGCAGGTACAAGTTCGGAGCTTTAGAGAAGCTGAAGGGTGCTGGAATACCCACTGGATTCGGCGTGGGAAGGAGTAATGGCACGTGAGTAATAAAGTTGCCCAATGTCTTTAAACGCACCTTATTTTGTCTTTCAGATGCGGGATGCAGCGCCGAAGGCCTCCGGAGCGTGCGAAGAGCTGGTAAGCTTTTGTCTTTCAGATGCCGGAATGCAGTGCGAAGACCTCCGGAGCATGCGAAGAGTAGGTAAGCCTTTGTCTTTCAGATGCCGGAATGCAGCGCGAGGCATTGGTGACAGCCGATGGACCAGGTAAGAGATGCGCTGCCACTGAAGACCGTAGTGCTAACCTGTTCTTTCTTTGTCTTTACAGGTGCTGCTGAAGACTGGATTCCAGGATGGTAAGCCTTTGTTCCCTTAGGCCCAGGATCAGAAGCAGAAGACACGATGAGCGTTCTGCTGCAGAGAATGCAGAATAACGCAAAGCAAGATTCATCCATCGGGTGTGGTTTAAATAGCCTTCTGTAGTGCTTAGGTATCTCCTTCCACAGCCACGCCTAGGTAAGAAAAGAGTTCCTGCTTTCCAGAAGAGTTCCAGTGTTCTGAACCTAGGGAGTGGCTCCTGCCCCACCCAACAGGAAAAGTAGTCCCAAACAGAAGAGGATCAGAGGTTCAACTGGCAGGTAAGTAAGCAGCATGGTCTGCTGCAGGTAAGTCCACCCAAGCATTATGAGCCTGGCGCTTCCAGCGCTGGGACTGGGCATCTTTATGAGCCTGGTGCCACTGGCGCCAGGACAGGGTCCAAAAGGTCCCAATTGGGACTGGCTGGCACTCGGAACCGGGGTTATGGGTCTGCTTCCAAGGGAGTCGGGCAAGTCCTGATCTTTTGGAAGCAGAGATCATGACAGCACCCCCCCTCAAGGCCCCTCCCAAACCGGGCTTCTCCGGGGGTTTGGGCTTGTTAGGAAATGTTCGATGAAATCTTTTGATTAGACGAGGCGCGTGGACATATTCTGCAGGTTCCCAGGATCTTTCTTGGGGACCGTAGCCTTTCCAGTCAATCAGGTAAAATAGTTTAGATTTGGAGATCTTGGAATCCAGGATGCTTTTGACTTCAAACTCGAGTTCTCCATCAACTAGAATAGGTTTTGGAGATGTAGTTAGCCGGGTTTGAGGTTGCACGGGTTTTAATAGAGAGACGTGGAAGACCGGATGTATCTTCATGTGAGGGGACAAGTCCAATTTGACCGCTACTGGATTTACTATGGTAGTGATGGAATAGGGACCAAGGTATCTTGGGTTGAATGTGCGTGGTCCTTTTAGAGGTAGATATTTGGTGGATAACCAGACTTGATCTCCTACTTGATATTGGGGGGCTTCCTTCCGATGTTGGTCTGCTCCTTTCTTGTATTGTTCTTTAGCCCTTTGAAGGTGGGAAACGGCTTCCTTAAAGGCTTGGGTGATTGTAGAATGCAGGTGGTCTACTGCTGGTGTTCCAAGATCTTGGAGTGGATCCAACTCCGAGGTTCGAGGGTGACTACCGTATAAAAGAAAAAACGGGGTCTTCCCAGTTCCCAAGTGGACAGAGTTATTGTAGGCATATTTGGCTATCCAAAGGATATCTTTCCAAGTTTTTTCAGTTTGTTGTAGCATGCAGCGCAAATACTGTTCCAGAGTTTGATTGGTCCTCTCGGTTTGTCCGTCGGTTTGAGGGTGGTGGCTGGTCGAAAGTCTCACATCAATTTGAGCCGACCGACAGCAACTTCGCCAAAAATGAGAAATAAATTGACTACCTCGATCCGAAATTAGAACTGAAGGAATACCGTGCAGTCGGACGATGTTTTCGAGAAATTCTCGGGCCAGAGTTGCTGCTGTTGGTAAGCCTTTGAGTGGAATGAAATGCGCCATCTTGGAGAATAGGTCCACGATTACTAGGATCGTATTGTATCCGGAGCATGGAGGTAGATCGGTGATGAAGTCCATAGAAAGCGTATGCCAAGGGCGAGGCGGGATGTCAATAGGGCGTAAGAGGCCGGCTGGTTTTTCCTTTTGACTCTTGTTTTGGGCGCATACTCCACAGGACATTATAAAGTCTCTGATATCTTTTTTCCAAGACGGCCACCAGAAGTAGCGCTTGATCTTTTCCGAGGTCTTGGTCATACCGGGATGTCCTTCCATTAAAGAATCGTGATAACAAGAGATTACCTTTTTCTGTAAATCTGTGCTGGGCAGGTATAACCGTTCTTGGAAATATAATAGGTTGTCCTTCACCGTAAAGTCCTTTCCCTGCAGATGCCAATTCTGTATGTCTGCTGGAGTTACCAGTAGCCTGGCTTTATCCTTAACTTCCTCTATGGATTGTGTGGCGATTACACCTAGAATTCTTTGTTCGGGAATGATAGGTACAGGTTTAGGATTGATCAAATGTTCTTCCACTCCCATCCGAGAAAGGGCATCAGCTTTACCGTTTTTTGTACCAGGTCGATAGGTAATTATGAAGTCAAACTCGGCAAAGAATAGTGCCCAACAGAGTTGCCTAGAGGATTGAGCTTTTGCGGTTTTCAAATATTGCAGGTTTCGGTGATCTGTAATCACAGTAACTGTGTGTCGGGCCCCCAGAAGATAATGCCGCCAAGCCTTAAAGGCGGACTTGATAGCTAGAAGTTCCTTATCAGTAATAGTGTAATTGATTTCAGGAGGCGAGAATTTGCGGGACCAAAATGCCACGGGATGCAACTGATTGGTTACTGGGTCCTTTTGTGATAGAACTGCCCCCATGGCAAGGCTCGAAGCATCAGTTTCAACGATGTAGGGGAGTTCTGGGCGAGGATGTTTTAAGATCGGTGCAGAGATAAATCTAGTCTTCAAATTCTGGAAAGCTTGTTCCGCCTCGGTAGACCATTCAAAACGTTTGTTTTTCTTTAACAAGGCGGTGATGGGCTGGACTATTCGAGAGAATTCGGGGATAAACCTGCGGTAAAAGTTAGCGAAGCCTAACATGCTTTGAACACATTTTACGGAGGATGGCGATGGCCATTTGAGAATTGCATCGACCTTCTTTGAATCCATACGCACTCCGCTAGGTGATAATATGAATCCCAAGAATTCAACTTCAGTCACGTTGAAAACACATTTTTCCAACTTAGCGAAAAGTTTGTGTTGAAGCAATCTCTCGAGGACCATTTTCACGTGTTTCCGATGTTCAGATTCCGATGATGAATAAACGAGGATGTCGTCAATGTAAACAACAACACACACCACTATGAGCTCTCTGAGGACATCGTTCATAAAATTTTGAAAGGCGGCCGGGGCATTGCAAAGTCCGAAGGGCATGACCTGATATTCAAATAGCCCATACTTGGTGCGGAAGGCCGTCTTCCATTTATCGCCCTCTTTTACTCGTACCAAGTGGTAGGCTCCTCTAAGATCCAGCTTTGTATATATGCATGCTTTTCTGACTTGGTCCAGGAGTTCAGGGATCAAAGGTAACGGATATCTATTCTTAACGGTGATCTGGTTCAGGGCGCGATAATCTATACAAGTTCTAAGGTCCCCTTCTTTTTTTGGAACGAAGAACAAAGCTGAGGAAGCAGGGGACTTGGAAGGACGAATAAACCCATTCGCTAGGTATTGATCCAGGTATTGTCGGAGGTGAAGATTCTCAGGCTCGGTGAGGGCATAAATTCTACTACAAGGAGGAGTAGATCCAGGTATCAGGTCTATCTGGCAGTCATAAGACCAATGAGGAGGTAGAGAGTTAGCCTGATCCTTCCGGAAAACATCTTGGAATTCTAGGTATTCAGGAGGTAACTGGGGAGCCTCCGAGGAAATTTCTGCCAGTGCAACACCAGGTCGAGGGTGACAAGTAGAGACACATTCTGGAAACTGAACCGTTCTTGCTCGCCAATCGATCTGAGGATTGTGCTTCTCTAACCAAGGAATTCCTAGAATAATCTGGAACTGAGGGGCCTTGATCACATCGAACACGATCTTCTCATGGTGTCCATCTTGACTTACTAGCGTCACTTCTTGGGTGGTATGCGTTACTGGTCCGGAGGCTATCTCCGTACCATCCACCGTAGTAATGACGTCCTTTACAGCCTTTGGACAAAGAGTCAGATTCATCCTCAAAACCATTTCATGATCCACATAATTGCCGATGGCACCGCTGTCGACGTAAGCTTCAATCGCATGTAATCGATCCGGATGCTCAGGGCTAATGAGGACCATAGGTATCACGAAATGCGAGGTCACGGAACTGGTTTTAACGCTCGGCAAGAGGACCTCTATTCTTGTCGGGCGAGGTCGTTTCCCTGCTCAGAGTTTGTGACCCTGGTAACTGCAGCTCCTACTGCCTTCTTGGCTGGTTTCACCGGACAGTCTCGAAGAAAGTGCCCCGAGTTTCCGCAATAGAGGCATAATTGCAGCTGTTTTCTCCTTTCCCGCTCCTTTGGTGTTAGTGGTCCTTTCAGGCCCCCTATTTGCATGGGTTCCCCGGAGTCTACTCCTTTGGTAGGAGTTGGTGGTTTGGAAAATACTCGAGCAGGTAACGGAGTTTGTCCGGCTTGTGACTGTAGCAATTGTCTAGCGAGATCGTCTGTTCGCTCCTTGGAAATAATCAGTTCCCTTCTTAGAGCATTCGTTTCCTGACGGGCTGCATGCACTTCTGCTCTTAGTTCCCCAAGTAATTGGGCTAGCTGGTCGGTATCCGAGGTTTCCATAGCGCCTGGGTGGGAGTTTTGCTGTAGGCTTTGCGTTCTGTAACGCTCACCTGATTCCCGCAGAGGCGCCGGTCTTGACTGGGTGAATGCCGTATCTTCAAAGGTGATGTGTAACACACGGTTGGCTCTTTGGGCTGGACCTCTGTGCACTGTATGTCTGACTCGAAGAGTAAGATGTCTGCAGATAGAAAATATGGGATTAATGAACTGGGGTTATTGGGTGCCTCTCTCCTCTTCCCTTTCTCTTCTCCTGTAGAACCCCAAAGGTTAACGCCCTCACCTTAGGTAAGTGAACGCCGAGCTCTCCATCTGCCTCGGGGCAGGGTGCCGTAACCAGTTTCTTCACTGGATAAGGGTGCAGGCCTCTTGACCTCAGAGAACTGCTGTCCGTCGTTAACTGCACGAACGGTAAGTTCTGGGCACTTCAAATGTCTTAAAAGTCTTTTGTAATGATATCTCTTGTTTTGCAGGGTTCCGGCGATGGCAGATGGCGGGCTGATGAGAGTTGAGGATCGAACCCGCGTGAGGAATAGAAGCGCCTGGAAGCACGTAAGTAAGCGCTTGTAGCCTGCTTCACGATGCGCACTAACTGTCCCTTTTATCTTGCAGGTACAAGTTCGGAGCTTTAGAGAAGCTGAAGGGTGCTGGAATACCCACTGGATTCGGCGTGGGAAGGAGTAATGGCACGTGAGTAATAAAGTTGCCCAATGTCTTTAAACGCACCTTCTTTTGTCTTTCAGATGCGGGATGCAGCGCCGAAGGCCTCCGGAGCGTGCGAAGAGCTGGTAAGCTTTTGTCTTTCAGATGCCGGAATGCAGTGCGAAGACCTCCGGAGCATGCGAAGAGTAGGTAAGCCTTTGTCTTTCAGATGCCGGAATGCAGCGCGAGGCGTTGGTGACAGCCGATGGACCAGGTAAGAGATGTGCTGCCACTGAAGACCGTAGTGCTAACCTTTTCTTTCTTTGTCTTTACAGGTGCTGCTGAAGACTGGATTCCAGGATGGTAAGCCTTTGTTCCCTTAGGCCCAGGATCAGAAGCAGAAGACACGATGAGCGTTCTGCTGCAGAGAATGCAGAATAACGCAAAGCAAGATTCATCCATCGGGTGTAGTTTAAATAGCCTCCTGTAGTGCTTAGGTGTCTCCTTCCACATCCACGCCTAGGTAAGAAAAGAGTTCCTGCTTTCCAGAAGAGTTCCAGTGTTCTGAACCTAGGGAGTGGCTCCTGCCCCACCCAACAGGAAAAGTAGTCCCAAACAGAAGAGGATCAGCGGTTCAACTGGCAGGTAAGTAAGCAGCATGGTCTGCTGCAGGTAAGTCCACCCAAGCATTATGAGCCCGGCGCTTCCAGCGCTGGGACTGGGCATCTTTATGAGCCTGGTGCCACTGGCGCCAGGACAGGGTCCAAAAGGTCCCAATTGGGACTGGCTGGCACTCGGAACCGGGGTTATGGGTCTGCTTCCAAGGGAGTCGGGCAAGTCCTGATCTTTTGGAAGCAGAGATCATGACAAAGGGTCAGACCATATTGTTCCAAAATCTTCAGTATTTGTTGTAAAGTTTGCTTGTGTTTCTCTTTTGTATCTGTAAATGTGAGTAGGTCATCTTTAAATGTGAGCACCTTGCTCATGCAACCAAATAATTTGTCCAAGAACCTCTGGAAAACTGCTGCCGCAGACGCTAAACTGAAAAGCATGCACAGAAATTGAAATGCTCCTAAATGGGTGATGAAAGATGTTATCAGTGAGCTTAACCTGGTGGTCGAAGGATCGTAGGTCCAGCATGGAGAAATACTTTGCTCCCTTAATCCTGCTAATTATTTCGGGTATGTTTTGAATGGGATGTGCCTCTACTTTCATATATACATGCTCAAGCTCAGAAGACCCATAAACATATGTAAGTCTCCACCTGCCTAGCGAGCTAACACTATCAGGTCAACCATTCTGTGCCTTCCACTCCCCTCATGATGTCCACTTTTAACATTTCTTGAAGTTGCTTCATTAGTTGTTCCTGTAGTTTGACCCATACCTTGCACATATGATGTTTGACAGGCTGTGCTCCTTCATTCAACAATAACTGATGTTTGAAATGCTTCACCTTGCCAATGCTGTCTTCGAAGATCATGGGGTACACGTTTACCAGGTCAGCAAGGTGTCTCTTGGCAATTTCTTCCTGTGGAAGTAATGTCTCTGCAGCAAATGGTTGACTCAGGGAGAGAATTTGTTGATCTTCAAATGGTTTTAGCATGAAATGGATATTGGCTTGGTGTTTCCAATTAATAATAGGTGGTCCCTTGGTAGACACAAAGACACCAACTGTGGAATTTTCCTGTAATTAATGTGGGCCTGAAAGTGCCCCAATATGTTTATGGAGTGTCCCTAGTAAGCCTTGGGTGAACTTGATGGGTGCTGATTGTACCATGGCTTGTTGCAATTCTTATATTTACAAGTTTTCTAGAATCACAGTGTACAGTAATCAAGAGTCAGCAATTAAAAACAACTTTTGCCCATCTATGACCAATTGTATTGTTGACCTGGGTGGCCTTGGTTCCTCTTCAGCCCATCAATTGCTAGTGCCATAGTACAAAGATGATTGGTTACCTTGTCTTCATCTACTGGTGATTGTTTATTCAAGCCATCCAAGTGTATAGCTTCCTGGTTTCATGTTCCTACAAATACCACCAACAGAGCATAGCTCTCTGACTGTCTCATGCAGAGTCCTCACACCTATTTTTACCCGCTGTCACAACCTGGCCCACTTTGGAACTGGAGAGATTACCCAACATAAATTCCTCTGAGATGTCTGTTATGTCAGGCAGAGTAATATGCCCCCTCCTAACCGAGCCCTGTTAGACTCTACTACCTATTGTGAATTCATAATGTTTCTCTATGGGCATGGCCCATAAGAACAAATGCTGCTCACTTTTCACTTATCCTCGCCCCTCCTTCTCCCAATACTCAAACATATGCATCTTATCATTCCTGATGAAATATCAGATAATGTTAAACTCAGGACTCAAGTCATTAGAAAAAGAAAAGGGGGGACCATGACATACGCAATGGGAAGTGACATGACAGGAACTGAATGTATCCTAAAGTGAAATATGCACATTTCTTTCAGTTTGTCTTTTCCAACTGAAGAAAGTGCACATTGCATATAAACTTTCGCCAAAAGAAAAGATGCTCCTGTATTGCTGCTGGCTAAATATAAAAGGTGAGCACCTTTCATGTTTAAGAATATGCAACGAAACATGCCCTAAAGAGCAGATTACAATATTAGCTATTTTACAGCTGTGTGATAGCAATTTGACTGGTCTTGTGACAAGTGTCTGATCTAATTCTATTCAGTTTTGCAAACTGAAGTCTATCTTTAAAAAAAGGTGGGTGAGGCGCGCACTCCAATTCCTTGCCAATATACTACCTGAGGAAAGAAAAAATATATAACTGGGTTAAATCCCAAAAGTGTCCAATTCACTGGGTTAGATCCCAATTGCTGCCAAAATATTCACAGGGTTGGATCCCTTCTGCTGCATTTCTGCTGCTGTTCTCCTCCTCCTAGCACTTTCGTGTCCCAACAATATGCCCTACAGTGGAGAACCATAGTTATGATTTTCCCCCTCCCCCTGCTAAGGGTAAGATGTGTGTTCCTGGAGGGGAGTCTTTCCTTGGTCACCTGAACTGAACACATTTTTTTCACTACAGCTCCCATAATCCTTAGAGACTGCATTAGCAATTTAATTGGATTCACCTGAAAAGCAAGGCAACACAGCCTCCCTGAAGAGTGTTGGGACACGAAAGCGCTAGGAGGAGGAGAACAGCAGCAGAAATGCAGCAGAAGGGATCCAACCCTGTGAATATTTTGGCAGCAATTGGGATCTAACCCAGTGAATTGGACACTTTTGGGATTTAACCCAGTTATATATTTTTTCTTTCTTCAGGTAGTATATTGGCCAGGAATTGGAGTGCGCGCCTCACCCACCTTTTTTTACATGAGATCTTTCTTTGCCTTTCTGAATTCTCATTGCATTGTATTCAAATGAGAATGACAAAGTATTGAGCCAGAGCCGAATAGCTCTTTTTCAGCCGGAATTCGGCCGCATACTTACTCGAAGCCGAAGGTTGGTACACCCCTACTTCAAAGTAATTGTATTTGTTGAAACAACAGGATATCATTTTCTTATTCATTACTGGGATTATGTGCAAAGGTAACATGAGTATGTTCATTTATGGGAATTTCGCATAAATATATTGATGAAGCGAGTATGGAAATGTATGGGTGCAGCCAGCGAAAATATGTTTTCATACTGGAATATATTATGGGTAGAGACATGAAAATGCATTGGGAAATGTTCCTGTGCAATGTTGGTGACTTTTATCTGTTGATATCTTTCATGACAAAACCGATTGCAAACTGCCAAGCTTTTTACTCAATTTTTCACAGAAAGTGTTCTGTGTAATGCACCACTTTAACTCATCATTCAAAACATTTTCTCGAAACCCACTTTTATAGGCTCATGCTCACTTGCTACGCTTGGTCGCTCTTACATATTTGTGGCAAATATTTACGCATCACCAATAAAAAAGGACACCAGCCGCCACTGGTACATTTGAGTGCTAGGAGCCAGGCACCACCCCCTTGTTTCCACGCTCGGTGAAAGAATTGAGCTTTGATTATAAAAAAGAAAAAAACATACTTACATCCGTCACCTAAACACAGTGCGGACGTCCCCTTGCAGCAACATGATCATCATGGACACTGTGCACGGACACTCTGCACGCGTCGTGGTCCAAGCCTGCCCAGAGTGTGCCGCGTCTCATGCTTTTTTGAGGAGCTTGAGGGGGTGGGGGGCAAGATGGCCGCCACAATTTGTGTTGCGCCACTGCATGTACCCATATGATAGCCTGCAACTTCTCAGAACTACAGTTCCTAAATCAATCATATTAAATGGGTTCCGCTGGTGCTCAAGGGTGTCCTGCCCATTTGTAAATGTAGTTCATTCACGCTTTGCATTGTACAGCAGCTGATATGTTGGTACTAAAGGGTGTCCTGCCCATTTGTAAATGTAGTTCATTCAGGCTTTGCATTGTAGAGCGACTGATATGCAAAAGACATACTAAATGAGCAGAACAATTTGAACAAGTTATTCTCCATACAATCTCCAGAATCACAGGGCGTCCTTAAACAAGATGAGGATATATTATATGAATAGTGAGGCTCATTTTAATGGCACATAGCATACTTCCACATGAGAACTGACCACAAACCAACTCTCTTTCGGGCACTCATGTCAGGGAGTCGTTGGGGTGTTTTTCAGGAACTGTGCACTGGTGCAATTGCAATTAACACTAAGACAAAATTACCATAGTGAAACAAAAGTATTGTTTCAAAGAGTCTGTGCTGCAGGGCAGTGTGCACTAGTCATGAACCTTTGCCCCGGTGCAGACATGGATTTAGAGCTTATGGTTTAGCTCCAGGGCAGTGTTTACCCGAAAGCTAATTGTACTGGGACAGGTGCCACGTTTCTGCAATACTGCCCATTGTCTAACATCCTCTCAGTGAGGCTCAGTGAGTGGTGGACATGTACAGCCACGAGTCCTTAGCTCAGTGGGCCTACAGACGTGCAGCGCGTCCCCAGTGACGTCCAAAAAGATTGAAACACATTGGGGCTGATTGTGCCCCTGCGCAGACGTGTCACTGTGAAGCAAGTTCGGCAGTACTTCTACATTAGGGGAGGGTCAAGGAGGATTCTCTTATGCTTGGTTCCTTGCCTGATGGCAAGGGTGAATAACATGATATCCAGACTTATTCCCATTGGTTTGGGAATGCTGGCTCGCATAGTCTCATCCAGGTGCGGTATTACTGGAACTTTGCACCACTGCAATTATCACCCTAGCAAACATTACGTACTTTTTAAAATTAACTTCCAGCAGGGTGATGTATGCCCTACTCTTAATCATTTACCCTGTTTCAAAAGTTCATTCAAAGAATATATGTGTGCCCTATTAGCCAATTGCACTTGCACGTTTGCATAGTCTGGGCGATAAAGTCCCATATGCTTATTTTTTGTATGTTTTATTGGAATGGTATAATACACCTCACTACATTTTCTTTGGCATAGTTTTGACTGGCTGATGCCATGGTTAGCCCCGATGTATACCCATATCACGTGATTAGAATGTTTTAATTAGCATGTTAAAGTATTTGCTGCTGTCTTTGCCAGTCACAAAGTGGCATGATAGAAGAGAGCCTTTGATATCACAAATGAAGTAATCCTGAACACTGCCTTGTTGCTTGGCAACAGCAGAAGGTACCATTTTTCAGTTTCAATTTAGGCAGACATTGTAATACCTGGCGTGGAAAACAAACAGGACAACTGGAAGGATGCCTCTGAATGTTGTTATGCGTGTTGCAAAAATGGCCAAAAACCTACCAAATGTTATTATTCTATGTCACCTGCATCTTTTGAGAAAATACTAAAAAAAGGCTTTGCATAAAACCCAAGACGTGTTATTCCGATTCGGGTAATATACTGCACAATAAAACCAGCCATTGCAACAAGAACAGGGAGCTTTAAACATACGGGAACAGTAAGTGGTAGAAATGCACCCTCCTGCGTTCCTTTCTCAAGCGCGTGCAGCTCACCCACCTATGGGCCATTGTTCAGACCTTAATGGCTCCTTGCAACGCGGCCCTCCTGCTTTCTTGGTATTATCTTGATGACAGTAGCTAATAAAACAGTTGTCTCTACCACTCAGAAGGAAACAATAAAAATAAGTATGTGCGTTTAAAAAAAGTACATTATTGGCATAACGATGTGTTGTTGCTAAACATTAAAATATCTTAAACATATTTCTTCCTTAAAAATGGCCTGTATTCGATGTGCTCATCTACCTGACAGATAATGTAGAATGGCAGTGCTGTTTCCCTATTCTAAAGTGATTTCTCCTGGACAGGATCCAAAAAACGTTTTAAAGCACGAAAACATATTGAATATCAAACGGCAACATCTGGGGAAATAAGCAAGTCGACGTGAAGGGTTCAAGGAGTTCACTGGGCTTTCTCAAGTTGGAGTGATATAAATGATGCTGCCACTTTTCTGGGGGCCCGCCTAAAATGGAACATTCCCGCAATCGGCCGTGATACCCCAGCCCTGGGAAGGACTTGAGACAGAGCGCGGCTATACTGCTACACGACGTCTCCTCCTCATCAATCCGATGTGAGCAGCCATTTAAGAAAGATGATGTCACCCCCTTCCTCATAATCGTTTCTCTTCAGGAGACCGGCTGGCAAATCATTCACGACAGGCGGGCCTGCTGTGAATAAGGGCTACTGGACTGCACACATGTTCTCGCTCACGCGCCCAGAGCGCAATTTCCTTGGCATTGGGCTACCGAAGAAGACACACGTGCAGTGGGTTTGAGGAATGATTGCAAAGGCCGTCTTCACTCAGAGCCGGTTGTATTTGAACATGCACGGAACCTAAAATAGTTTTAACCTGGCAAATGTTGCCTTACCTCTAAATTCACTAGTCAACAATACGAGCCCGGTAATGTATTCCCAACATCTGCCCTCAGCCCTCAAAGTAAGACCTTTTCCTCGTTGTTTTTTCCCCCTGCCTGTGCGTGGGAAAGGTTCAGTGAAAGGGAGGGATTCTACTCATGTAAGCATTACTTTTTTTTTTTACCATTATGGCCAAGTGGATCAAGGGGCAGTTTCAGGCGAGAACAGAGAGTTGAACAAAAGCGCAGATTTAGAATTTGCAAAACCATCCTTGGCCACGTGTTTAAACGCATTTCAATTTACAAATGGCATTGTGACGTAAGCCACGGACACCAGGTAAGTTTAGAACGGTTTATTCTGGACCCCAAAGGAGCAGGTTGCCGCTGTGCAAACATAAAATCCCCAACTGGCCTGTGTGGAATGTTGAGCCATAAACACGGAACAACATTCCACACGCGCCAACAGCAGAATACAACATATCTCCTTCCCTTATCACGCAACAACATGCAATAAAATTAAATTTAAAAGAAATTAAATAATATCAGAACGGGGTAACATCACCCAGAAAATATCAACAATTCAAGATGAACACAGTAATGAACACCAAATTACATATACATAAGAACATCATTAACCTGCATTTCTTGATGTGGCAACAAAAGATGATGTACATTAACGCACAAAGTCTTTTAGTCTAATGGGATGTCCACACCTTCTCACAGGCCTCCCGAACTCTACCACTCCTCCTCTCGACACACTCTCCTCTGCAGACATGCTCAGACCACTTCATCCACCCCAGAATCAGAAGACTGACTTCCTATAACACCCTCTGGAGCACTAGAACACCTCTCTTCATGTACATAATCAAACAAATCACATCCATCCCCATCCAGACCATCAATGTTCTATACAGGCACTGAATTGGTTCTGGAACCATTAACCAACACAACCCTCCTCTTACTCCATACCGAACCATCCTCCAAGCGCACATAACCTTTACCACTCTTGACAACTTTCTTTGCAGGAACAAATACACTACCACCTTTCTGTACAAATCTGGGATTCTTTATACATACTAGATCTCCCACCTCAACTTGCAACTCCTTCCGATCCCTCTGAGATAGCCTCACAGCTTCCTGACGCTCCAGGATCCTCTGCTGCACACTGTCCAAATTCAATTCGCACGGGCCACCACCCCCAATGCCATGGATCTCAACGTGGTTCCAGGTTTCCTTCCCCTCATCAACTCGAAGGGTGTTCTCCCCGTGCTGACAGAAGGGGTTCTGCGATACGCTGATAAAAACTCCAACACCACACCTTGCCACTTGAGCCCACTTGTCAAAGCCAACTGAATGGCATTCTTAATCATACCATTTACCCTTTCCACCAGGCCGTTGGCACTTGGATTATATAAAGCAGTGCGATTATGTTCTATGCCATAGTGCACCAAAAATTCCTTCATAACTTTAGAGGTAAACTGCACAACATTGTCTGTAACCAAATTTGCAGGAATTCCTTCCCTTTCAAATATCTTTATAAGAAAGGCTACCACACAATCCGTAGTTACCCTGCCAAATGAGGCCACCTCAACCGATTTAGATGTGTAATCCACCAGAACCAAAAGGAACCTTCACTCAGGTTCCAAACATTCAAAAGGGCCCATGATGTCTAAGGCCAACTTTGACCACACTTACCTGGGAATATCAACCGGGTGGGTAGGTTGAGGGCGAACCACCTTGCTTTTGTCACTCATGGCACAGGGGTGGCACTCCTTCACCACCAATTCTACTTCACGGTCCATGGTGGGCCACCAATATTCCTCCCTAAGTCTTCTTTTTGTCAAAGAACTACCCAAATGCCCCTCATGGGCCAACGCAACAATTGTTTCCCTCAAGCTGACAGGTGGGATCACTTTCGTTCCTCTCGATACTCCCCAAGGACCCACGGCTAATTCTTCCAAAACCTGGGAATAACATTTACCCTCTTTTTTATCCTTAACCGCCTCCCAACCCTTGCTAAGGCCCTCCTTGATCCAACACAGCTCAGCGTCCTTTTCACTCTCTATGGTCCAAGTAGATTTATCAATAGCAGGAATGACACATAAATAATTCTGTGGCGACAAAGGTACGAGTCCAAGAAAGCAGGGCGAAAAAGAACGATATCCACGGTTTAAGCATGAATGTTATATCTGGTGAGCCGAAGTCCTCAAATGGTGGGATGTTGGCTAGTAAAGAAATCTATCAGAGTATTCTGGTTAGCTCTGAGGTACCCCCTAATTACCAGCCTATGACAATTAGTAACCCCTCTACAACTAAAGAGTCTGCCACTTCTGGCAACTTACTCACTGATGAATTTGTGAGAACAATAATAAAGGACATACTCATGCAGAAAGCTGGAAGATTGCCCGAGACAAAAAGCCCTATTGTTGGATCCAGTAACATTTCTGTTGATAATATCATTCCTGTAGCAGAGGAAAGCTCTTGCTCAAGGTCAAATCTCGAAACAAGTAGGCAAGCGGAGTTTAATGTGGAGATTAAGAATGCAGTGAGTGAGGGGTGGAATCATCAGCATGCTCCTCCTGAGGGGAGGTATTTTGACAACGTATATGAAAAAAAGGGCAAGGGGATAGCCCTGAATTGTGGCCTTGACGAACATCTGCGTCAACCACATTGTCCTAATGTTCCAAGTCTGATCTTGTACTATGCTTTTGACGACGGACATTCTCCCATCTTGAACAGATCATATATTTTGAGTCTGTTTCAAGATATACCCGAATTATCACTTATATCTTCATCTGACTTAAAATTGGTGGATTTCATACATCCATACAGGTTTGATTTTGTACGATTGGTGATTGCGTCTCCTTTAGTTCGGTCTTTGATATTAAAGGAAGCAGGCTCTCTGCAGAAGAGGGGCTTTGACACTTATGAGTATCAAGAGCAAAAAGCAACCAGGGTTGAAAGTATCATGGAACATGCACCTCTAAACGCTTCCCAAATGCTAAAGGGAGGGGTCTCTGGTCAGGGGACTGCGAATGTGATGACTATAAATGAAATGAGGGAATGGAGAACTTTGGTGTTGTCTCTCAGAGACTCCTTGGATCAACTGAAGAATATGGGCAGGCCCCTTTAGCTATGATGCTTTATTCAAATTTGTCACATGGAACTCTAGAGGGTATTCGCACCTAACCCTAAACAAGAAAGTATGTAAATCTTTAGAGAATTTTGATTTTGTGCTGATACAGGAATCATGGGCATGTGGCCCTTTGCTGTGGGATGGTTATGTGGTTCTATGCATGCTTGGTACTTGCGGTCCAAGAGGCCGCCCTAAGGGTGGTCTGGCACTTGCATTTCGCAATAATCAAGATATTTCATTGTTAAGCGAGAAACATTTATATACATCCTGTGTAGTTGCCACTTTTCGGATCACAACCATGTATCGTAATGCTCATTTAATGGTGATAAACATATACTGGAATAATGCTGACTATGATGATAGAAAGTTGGAAAAGTTAATTGATGACTTGAACACATTGATAGAAGAATGGGTAGTTACCACTCCGGATGCTTATATTATTTTGGCAGGCGATATGAATGCAGATTGTAATCTATCAAGCAGCGAGATATATTGGAGCTTAACGACTAAAAGGAACACCAATCTGAAAATAGGCAATAAGCGTTATAGAGGAGTACTGTGGTGTAACTTTGCCAAATCGTGGGGCTTGTCACAGATGTTTAATGAGCAACCAACCTGGAAAGCCAGGGGAGAAACCTCCATCATTGATTACATTTTCGCAAGTGAATATCTTATTGTGAATGATATGCTGGTGCAATCCAATGAGGCGAGTGATCACGCTATGTTATCAATTGATCTGAATTTAACAAAGCAAACGAATCACAGAAAGGTATATTGTGCACAAACGATTGTTAATGTGAGGGGCACCAGAGTTAAATGGAACACTGCAAAAATAGACACATTTAAGAACCGGATGCTACTTGATTTTGAGAAAAGATCTTATGAATCAAAAAAAGATACCTACTCGGTGGGCGCATTTGGTGGCTTACTGGGAACTATGATATCTGGGTATATGCAGCCACCTTCGGAAGTAGCCTCTACGAAATCAATTCATAAACATGTCTTTGATCTTGATGTTAAGCGGCAGAGAGCTCAGTTGAATAAGGATCTGCGAGCTATAAAAAGACTGCATTTCTCACCTGCTAATCTAATGGAACAGTGTCGCTTGAGGCGTCAGGCTTATAAGAACTGGAGGATTTATCACCACGCTTCTTTAACACAGAAGGACGGTGAAGCAATGCTCAGAGCAATGAAGGAATCTAATTCTAGAAATTACTGGGCTCTTATCAACAGCACAGAGGCTTCACAAATACAACTGAACATCAATCCCATTAGTGAATTAGTGTGGTGTAACTACTTTGAGAATTTATATGCGCCCTCCAGTTGCGAGGAGTCTTATATAAGATGGAAATTTGATAAATGGGTGTTGGATGTATCTGTGGAAAAAATACTAATTATGATTAAGAAAATGAAAGCTTCCGCCACTCCTGGCCCAAATAATGTGTCCTCTGTGATGCTAAAACAAAATGTTTTTTTGTGGGCAAGAATACTTCATTTTATTTTTAGAGATGTGATTGAAATGCAGACTATGCCGGACTCTTGGAAAGTTTTGCATGTTCTACTGATATATAAGAAAGGGAATCGACAGAGTCCGATGAATTATAGACCCATCTCATTGATTAACATTGAGACTAAAATATTTTCTTCCATGATTCTGGAAAATTTGCTAAAATGGATGGAAGACAACGAAATCCTTGATGTACGGCAAATTGGGTTCAGGAAAGGTATGGGGACTGATGCAGGGGGGTTTATTAGTTTCTATCCTTCAAAGTCAAGCATCAAAGTTTCTGCATGTCCCTTTATATGCTGCTTCAATGGATCTTTCTGCAGCCTTCGACATGGTGGATAGGCCTTTACTATGGCGAAGGCTTGCTGATCTAAACATCGAGAGAGCTCTACTTGCTATGATAGTTCACCTATACTCTAATACTGTTTTGAGAGTTAGATTAAACAAGGAAGGCTTGATGTCTAAGGAGATAAGGTCGAGAAATGGTCTCAAACAGGGTTGTGCCCTGGCGGCGATCTTATTTAATTTGTATGTGTCTGGTGCAAACGCAGTATTTGAATCCTCTGGCTTGCTATCTCCTAAGGTTGGACGAAGTGTAATCAACTGGGTTGCCTATGCTGATGATTTTTTGCTGTTTGATCGATCTAAAATAGGACTGCAGAGGCTTATTGATAGGTTTTCAAGGTTCATATTAGAATTGAAATTGAAAATCAATCCACAGAAAACAATTGTGATAAATCTGGGTGGTAGTAATAAGAAATGCTCCAATCCTGTGTGGTTTGTGGAAGGAACTGCAATACGATTGCAGAATGCATTTAGGTATTTGGGCTATTCCTTTTCAAGTACTATGACAAAAAGTTTTATGATGAAATGCCTGGAGTTTAAAGCAAGTCAAGCTGGAAAACAAATAAGAGTAATTGAAAGCAAATTTGGCAAATTCTCTATGTCGGCCTGTAGGGACTTTTATACAATGAAGGTCATCCCAAGATTGACCTATGGTTTAGAATTCTACCCTGCCAAACTTGCACCATATTTGAAAACTATCGAATCTCTAATTTGGAAAAAATTACTATTTTTTGTTCCAAAATGTATACCAATCGAACTCATAAGGTATGAGTTTGGTCTTAATTCTTTGAAAAGCAGTATGGACTGCAAAAAAACAATGCTATATAGAAAGTGTATTTTAGCAGGATCGAATTCGATTTACCATATATTTAATAGCGATTTAACTGAAAAACACATGCTGAATCTAAAAATAGAGGTAGAAAATATTCTGTGTAATATCGGAGTCACAATGAAATGTCTCATAGAGAGACCAGCTAAGATCAAAACACTGATTAAAGCGTTTGACTGGGTAGCTAACAATACAGTGATCATGAATTCTAAATTGCATTGGCAAGCCTTATCTGTGTGGAAATGGTTCCCGGTACCTGAATCTTATCTTACAAAATATCCATCTCGTAAATTACGTAATAGTATTATGCGGTTCATGTTCAACGTGATGAATACCAATGAAATTAGTTCGATAAGGAAATTAATTCCTGAAAATAGGAAGATTTGTAGATTCTGTATAAATAAGGAGACCATTGAAACACTGTTACATCTTTTGTTAGTCTGTCCCTCTTTGAGCAATGAAAGGCTTGCATACTTTTCAGATTTCGTTGATGATACTTCATGTGTTTCTAGAGAGAAAATATGGTATGAAATGCTCCATGGGTATGACATGTCGCTAAAGATCAGAGTTATAGCATTTTTAACGATTATCTGTAAAGTGTCTTGACAGGATTTATATATTGTATGATATGGCTTGAATGATACTAGGTGTATTATAAATACAAAGTGTATAAAGAACTTCTGCTATTATAAACCGAAAAATTGAAATGAAAAAGATATATGGTCGATGTAAATAGAAAATGGTTTTTAGCCTTATTCTTATTGTGATGACATATTGATGTTATAAGAGATAAGGGAAATTTATAATGAATTCATTAATGTATGTGCATATTTATCAAATGAAAAAGAGTTGTGCTTGAATGTAATAATGAATGTGTATACTTGTTATCATAAATGTAAAGAATTGTGTTTTAATGTTTTAAGTTTTATCATTGGTATTTTGTAAAGGTTTTTTTAAACCAATATACAATAAAAAAAAAAAAAAAAAAAAATCCCCAACTGGCCCATGTGCAATGTTGATCCATAAATACGGAACAACATTCCACATGCGCCTACAGCAGAGTGCAACACATTGCAAGTCGCACATACATGGATTGTAAATCGTTGATGTCTTTGAATCTCACGAACGGACTCATTCACCTACCACATGGTAACATCCGTCATATTTTCAGAATGACCAAAATAATATGAAAATCGTCTCTACTGAAATTCAGTTTGGTGTCCGTGGAGTGCTTTGAACGAATAATTTAAACACACCCCAGTATCGTTGACAACTTTAGTTATGTTCCATGAATGGCACATACCACACACCCTGAACAAAACTGCACATTTCTTTTCAAGGAAATGTGCCTTCAAAGTGTCTGGTACACAGCTCACAGCCTCTGGGTGTGGGCGTTGTTCTGTGAATGAGTGTGTGTACCACACCATTCACGGAGCTACACAGCTCTTTTTAAAGAATAACAGATCACATTGGCCTGCTTTCACTCAAGCAAAACACACCAAGAATATGGCGGACAATGCCTTTAACGGCCCACCCAGATAGTCCCGCGCAAAGTGACGGTCTCGTCAAGGGCTGTGGCCCGTTAAAGGCCATGTCCGCAACCCACAGCAGGGGTGAAAGCCATTAACATCCCAGGGTTTCCACCTCAGGAGATTGGCATCGCTTGTGCAGCACATGCTACCCACATGCTGGTTGTGTATGCTCAAATAATATCACAAAACTGTTGCCAAAGATATTGGCCAGCCCTGCGACTCACTCATGCTGTCAGTGCCCAAGGAGCATCACGAGGCCTCTAACATATACTCTGGCCCGCATTTCATGCCGTTAAAGCCCCAAAATTGTAAACGTATATGTAATAAGGCCTGTAACAAAAATACATACCCTCACTATCCACTTTCATGCTGTCTGTGCCCTGTAGGGAGGGGACACTGGACACAGAGGAAGGTAAGTGTGACGATATTTATTGTGATGTAACTGCAAGTTAAGCTGCATAGGAGCTCCGCCATACACCGTCCGCTTCTTTTCACCAACCGTCCTCTCGCCGTCCCTCTATTCGCCTTCTCAGACTCCATCACGTCACCACACACATGCTCAAAGAAGAAAAGGAAAGGCGCAATATTCAGGGTTTCATGTACAGATCATAATGTCTTGAATGAAACAGATGCTGCCAGAAAATGGCCTTCTTTACCATATGCCAGAAATGTCACTGTCAGCCACATGTTCATGCGGATGTTTGGGCCAGGTACCCCTGCCCCTTGTCACTCTCTCTGCCCATGTGTGCCAGCTCACAGTTTTCCCTCTTATAATCTCCAGTCCTCGCATGCTGTACTCTTACTTTTCTCTCTACTCAGCAGACATCAGTTCTTGATTTTACAGGATTGCCGATTTTTCGTTTTGCTCCCTCTGCCCTCCGAGTTCTCACACACCTAGTAACCAGACTCACACAGGCACACACCCTCATATATATGTACGCACACAAGCATGAAGCCACACCAATACAATGCTTTACTTGTTGGGTTCCTCGGCTGCATTCCTGCTCATGAATGATGGTACTGCATTGGTTGTGGATCAGTGTGTGAGAATGCTAAATCTAACCCTTTCATCCTTGTTATGATATGATAGGTCATTTATAACGTGCGCGGACAGGGGATCGAACCTGTGGTGGTCCGTGTGGTCTTCCTTTCAAGGCGAGCACGTTGCCCCTGAGCTATCCTGCCGAGCCTCAGAGTGAGAGACTCATTACCCTCTGTTCTTTACATCACCTCAGAAGAACTTCACCTACCTTCCAATAATGTGGCACTCTAAAGACTCCATAAATGCTTATAATCAGGGCAGGATGTTAGATACCGTTAGAAAGTGCATTAATAACATTTAGTAAGTTCTAACAAAGCAGACATCACGCGCATGTAGTCGGATGAACGTAATTCAAAGAAATATGTATTTTAGATAATACCTAGGGCAAAAGAGTAACACGCATTGGCAATGCCAACGGTTTGGGCTTTTGGGTAGGCATGGGAACTACCCTGGCTTTAAGGAAGAAGAAAAACTAAACTTGCACAGAATAGTTCCCAAAAAGCCTCAGTTTAACTACGGGAATGGGCAGAGCCTACAATGATTTCCAATGGGAATTCAGGACGAACATACGAAAGCTGAGCAACTCTCCCTACAATCCCCTCCACACTCACATTTTAGATGAAAGCATTATACAATGTTGCATTGGTTGCCCGTTTACCAGCTTAGCAGGCGCACAGTGCCGGTGAACCGATTTAAAAAAATTGAAGAGGTATGCTTTAACTGCAAAAAGGGCTGTTATGCAGCTGTGAAACTGGCTGTAAAAAGCAGAGAACCCAGATCCTGCTAGTTCCCGCTCACTTCAACTACTGCTTGTTGCTGCAGAAACTGGTATGGCCATTTTTAAACTAGGATGGCACTGCTGACTATGCCTGGGAAATGTGCAATTAAACGTATGCAACATTTATACTGGCAGACTTGCAGACTGAGCTGTACCTTACAATATATGTAGTGACCCTGGTGTATTTGAGAAACACTCTGCCTGGTTGGCACATGCTTGCTCTATTATTCAAGGAGAATGTTGGCACCAAATATGATTAAATGATTTCAGGTACCACAGCCAGCACACCAGGTGTCAAAATCAGGCCCAAATCCTGCAAGTCTCCCTAGAGAACCAACGACTATGTACATCATTTCCATTAATATGGATTGAATACAGATGAACCTTTAGGCCCTTTTAAATGAGGTAGCTCGTTGTTACATGGATGGGGAGGCAGAATAACTCTTACACCAACAATAAGACCAACTCAGGAAGTTGGCAAAAGTGAACTGTTTTTTTATTCTCAATGGTATAAAACAGGGAGTACAACGGACATTAACGGATGTCTCACAGCATAATCTCAATGCATCACATAAAAAATAACACTTTGATAGCAAAAATTCATCATACATGACATCATACTACGTGGCAAACTAAGAAAACTTATTTAGGAGTGTGGCTGGTCTACGGGGAACATCTAAGTATACTTTCTGTAGGGGATTGGATTGTGATTGGATCTCTATAGTCATGTGGACAACTTATGCCCACCCCTTGTGCAAGTCATCCTCAATATTTGTTAGATACTTGACACACCACTGGCTCTCAAACTACAGGGCTGTTCAATACATTACCCTCCAGTGCTCGTGGGTGGACTTGACCATGCCTCCCCATCCAATTAGTCCATCATCACTCATGCCTTCTGCCATTTGAATTGTCTTTGAACTTGGCCTTGAAAAGTATCACTGCTCATGAGAATAGAAGGGAGTGTGAACACGTTCCTATTTTAAAGCCACGGTGCTGCTTGCCCATATTCTATTTCCATCTACCCCATGTGGCAGGAGACCGTGTTTTGGCTCCTTCTTCGCATTTTATGAAATTAAATTAATAAAACTTGGCACTCATAGTGTCTTTGTTTTGCACCTTAACAAGAGCTTGCCTCGCTTCTCACGTTCTTTGTATCTCCTTGAATAGATAACCAGTTCTTGGCTGCAACAACCCTTGACACTGGGCCAGACAGCCTTCTTGATCCTTCCTCGATTTTCAGCTGTTTTCTCTGCTGCACCCTATTTTCAGCCCTTGTCTTTCACGGTCCTGGCTTACTAAAGTTGCGACATCTAATATCCAGATTCTATACATGTATATATATATATATATATTCAGTAAAAAAACTTTGTTAAAGGGACGTTATGGTTAATTTGCTACTGTCCTGGGTGTTAGTCCTAACAATGCACGTTGGTGGCGCGAGTTATGGTTGCTTAGCTTACTATAACTAGCGAATTTCAGGGGCTTTTCGGTTTTACTTTGAACCATAATGTCCCTTTAACAAAGTTGTTTTACTGAATTTCATATGTTTTTAGTAGCCCAACTTAACCATAACCTTCCTTTATCAACGTTTTTTTTACTGCATACACATATACATAGTGGGAATTTGATAGATGTGTACTAGGATTCCCTTACTTTATATACATATAACATAGAACATACTGAACCCCCTGCTAGTGATTTTGATGTCCGCAGACTGTGCGTATGTCCACGGACGGACGCGGACAACAGCAACACTACCCAAAAACTTAGAGGGTATTTTAAATTGTTCTATCATGCTATATAAACACTGAACAAGTTCAAAAAGCAGCATATAAACATATTATATGTAATAATAAATAAGAAGTGGAACCTATATATGTAACACATCAACCATCCATTTAAATACCATATGTACTAAAATGGAATACACCAAAACAAAAAAGATATGCTTCCAACATAATTATCTCACAGAAACTGCACAGCTAGGAGCAACAGCAGACCTACACAACAGTAAGAACACAATTTACCAGAAACTAGTAAGTAAACTTCATTTGTCTTATATATTTCTAAACTTTCTGTATTAGGTGCACTAAAAGTAATATATTTTTTTTACACAGAAATGTCCAGTACTTTGGAATGGCTTGAGGAAAATTTCCCACGTAAGGAAATGTCTGAAGACAGTGATACTAATGGTAGACACTTCTCTATATAAGCAAATTAATAATCATTACTTTATGTTCACTTAACATATATCTTTTTTTTAACAGACCATACAAACATTTAAAATAATACACCAAAAGAGACATTAGAAAATACTCTTCTTTTGAAACATTTTGTGGAGGACCACATAAAAGAAAAAAATAAATATCATTGTCCCACATGCACCTGTTCCCCCTCTGCATGTCCCAGTCAACTATCCCCAAACCCTCAACACCAAGAAAAACATTTTGATGAGACTTCCATCCCTTCATCCCCTCCCATCCATCCTCTCCATACCCCTAATTCCCCTCTATTTGTGCCAGTTTCTGCTTCCCCCTCTCTTTCATAAATGTAATATCTGTATATAATGAAAAAAGTAGTATGTGTCTTTTAATTCAGTCCTTTGTGTCTTATTTTTTTTAAAAAGACAGTTGGGGTGTCTGCGGACAGCGCGGGTGTCCAGGATGTCCGTAATAAACTAAAATGGGGGTGCCCTAAGGACACTACACCTGTCCGTATTGTCTGCAAGCAACATTGAACTGTTCTTAGAACACACCCGATGTCCGTAATGTCCGGAATTAACCAAAATGGAGGTATCCTTAGGACACAATACCTGTCCGTACTGTTCGCAAGCAAGATGGAACTGTTCTTAGAACACACTCAGTGTCCGGGATGTCCGTAATTAAACAAAATGGAGGTATCCTAAGGACTCTATACCTGTCCGTACTGAACGCAAGCAAAATTGAACTGTTCTTAGTACAAGCGCGGTGTCCTGGATGTATGTAATTAACCAAAATGGAGGTGTCCTAAGGACACTATACCTGTCCGTACTGTTCGCAAGCAAGATGGAACCGATCTTAGAACACACTCGGTGTCCGGGATGTCCGTAATTAAACAAGATGGAGGTGTCCTAAGGACACTATACCTGTCCGTACTGTACGCAAGCAAAATGGCACTGTTCTTAGAACAAGCGCAGTGTCCAGGATGTCTGCAATTAACCAAAATGGGGGGTGTTCTAAGGACACTATACCTGTCCGTACTGTCCGCAAGCAAAATGAAACTGTTCTTAGAACACACGTGGTGTCCGGGATGTCCGTAATTAGGAAAATGGTGGTGTCCTGAGGACACTATACCTGTCCGTACTGTTCGCAAGCAGCATGGAACTGTTCTTAGAACACACCCGGTGTTCGGAATGTTCGCAACTAACCCAAATGTGGGTGTTCTAAGGACAGTATACCTGTCCGTACTGTCCGTAGAACATGTACGCACATGCGCACCACACCCATAAATCTTACGAACATCGCGCCTGTCCGTAACTGTCCGTTTCACTTGTGTTGCACTTTTAATTAGTTTGAGGACCCGAACACTGTCCATAGAACACCCGCGCGAGCGCACAACCGTTCCTGTGCATTTGGTGTCCTGCAGACACCCGTTCCCTTCGCGGACGTGTTCGCAACATTATCATGTCACCGCACCCATGATGAGCGTGTGTCCTGATTTGCGGACACTGTCCGGGCCCCCGAACATTTTAAAAGTACTTTTTCAGGTAATCCAAAGTATTTATAGTAAGAATTCAGCAGTGCACATGTCCCAGACAATGACCCTGGCTTTCTAAATAATTTAGCCTTTTTGGGGTGTTCGATCTGACCGCGGACAGCTGCGTGCCCCTGCACCTCTATAAAAGGCCACACCCCAGAACTGACCTTCATTGTCCTTCTGGCTATTGCAGATTGACTTTTACTGCCTTTGCTGCTCTTACTGAGATTGTTCATCAACTCTGATGCATCCATGGCTGCTGTTGCTACATCTGCCTCAGCACTACCCCCACCCCCTCCACCACCACCTCCCCAAGGGCATGCAGAGGGGAACAGGCGTAAGGATGTAGAGGAGGAGGATGAAGAGGATGATGAGGATGAGGTAATGGAAGTCCTTACTACCAGCACTCGCCGTGAGTATTGGGTGTGGCGGTTGTTTACCATTCATGGTGGCGTACCAAAAGCATGTGCGAACAGGGTCACCTGCAACCAGTGCAAAATGGTGCTGAGTCGTGAGAGGCCTGGTTCGTACACCTTTGGTATGACATCCATGAAGCGACACCTAAGGTCATTCCATGGTGGGGCCATTCGCAAGGTTGTACCTTGTGATTAACTTAGTAGGTTGAGTTCCTCTACCACATGCTCTGTTTTTGCTCCTCTCACCTCAAGAGACACTCCTGTGGGAGAGCACATCCCTCTAGCTGCCTCACAGGCCATTCACGATTCTGATGACCCTTACCTTTCGAGGGTCACAATATTGTGTATGTACTGTGATGCAGTACTCTGCAGGGGGGAGAATCTTCGAAGTGCTTTCGAGACTGCGGTCAAGGAGCATGAGAAAGTCTTCTACCTACCTAAGTAAGGCCCACCGTACATCTTCCTCTCTCCACCTGCCCTTTCTTATCCCCGTGGTTGGTGTCCCTTCCTTACCCTCCTTTCCCCTCCTCTCCTAGTGTGTAATGTGTAGAAAACACAAAAAAATATAAAACAACAAAAATCCCCCCGAAAAAGGCTCTTTTCAGAGCCGCCTTTCACAGTTTAAAAATAGAAGTGACAAATAAATGGTGCAGGGCCCTGTGCATTTTTGAGAAGTCCGCGGACAGTTCGTGGACATCTAAAATTTTGGGGTGCTGCCCTAGCAAAACCATTGCACTTTTCTCTGGGAGGAAGTGGTCGCTCTGAAAAGAGCCTTTTTTGGGGGGGGGTTGTGTTTGAAAACTTGAAATGGTCAACACCTACTGCAAAATAGATGGCTGTAATTCCAAAAGAGGTCGCAATGCATTTTGTACATTTCTCAGAAAAATCTGATTGCCAGCATAAGTAAGATGGACTCCATCTCTGCGAAAAATGTATGTGCTACGAAATATAATATTTTCATTGTGAAAAGAGGACATACCAACATCTCTTAGAAAGGCACAAACAGCCTTATTGACATTGTGCCTTGCTTTCTCCATTTGTGGACCAAATGAAGAAGAACGCAGCCACATTTGTCTTTGCACAATACGAGAAACATTTACTTGGGAATTTGGAAACATGTCCATGACCTTCCCAAGTCCTTCTTTCATTGCAAATTGCAATGAAATTCCAGACACACGTCCTAAACTGTTCCCTCCACAATGAATTATAATCATGTCTGGATGATGCTCTGTCTCCAAAGTAGCACAGAGAGGTACCAAGTCCAGCCACTTCATTCCACGCACTCCATGCCAGTTCACTTCCACATGTGGGAATCCAAAATCTACAGCTACTCAACAGCATTCTGCATGCACCTCCAACCAATGTATCCATGAGTCTCCCAAAATCCAGATAATCTGTTTTCTGAAAAACACAGCCATAGCTATCTGTTCTTCTCTCAGGAAAAAGACTTTCTGACAAACTCTCTCCTTACACAACACACCCAGTAAACTTTACTGACCAATCCCTTGCTGTAAGCGATATTCAATCAATACTACAGCTAAGTCAATGCCTAGTCTGGGATGCTGAGGAAAACCCTTATTGATCTATTTTTATGTCCAGTTCAGTACTCTGGATGACAACCCTTGTATAACACCCCCTCTTAGAATCCCCCTGACCCCACTGAGCCAAGAAGTAGGTTTGTTTTGCAAATTAAAAGGTTTATTTGAAAAATTAATCAATATATATATATCACACTTTTATAATAAATTAATATCTGATAGTACACTTAGACATATGATGTGGATCCACAATGGGTAATGTTACAGTGGTACACTTGATTACTTAGGAGTAGTATAGAGGATGAGGTAGCTGAAAATGCTTGATGGTTTCAAGGAAATGCAAGGTGGAATAAAATGCAGTACAGCAAATAAACTTAATATGATTTCAACCAACAACAATGTAATCACCTTTCTCTGGCAACTCACTCCCCCCTTTATACAATATAAGGATATGGAAAGGAGAGCACACAGTCTTCAAGAATCCCAACAAATCACACTTTAAAATGCAATACACAGTTCCAGTTCCCCCAGCAAGCTTAGAGAAAACAGGTATGAGTTTTGAACACAGGCGAATTACTTTGAAATGTGGTGGCAATGAAGTGAAAAGATGCTAAAATTGATTTTAATTCCCTGCAGGAGGTTCAGGGTGAGGGAGAGATACTTTATATTAGTTCAGGCTCACTTTAGCAATGCTCTATGAGTAACTAGCAGGTTAAACGGATTTTAGCCAAGGAAAGCAAGGAGCTGCTGACTTTTACAGGTGAAGAAATCAGGCCAAATCGCAAATCGTGGTAAAATTTCACAAGTGCGTGAATCGTGATTACGGAGGAAGTATAAGGAGTAGCAAGTCGGTTAAACCAAGTCCTAGGACAAACGGTTCGGAAGATACGGACAATTTAGTAAAGGTAGTTTTTCGGATTTAAAGTAAAACTCAGAATGACAGGTGACAGCTTGCAGCTTTAGAATGACAGATGACAGCTCGCAGCTGTAGATTGACAGATGTCACGATTTCTAGGAGGCAGTTCTACTTAGGTTAAAATAGTTTGGATTAGATTATTTTAACTAAGAGATTGGTTCTGCACAGTTCTGCTAGGTACTCACAATATAAATTTGAAATAGGCCTCGTCACGGATCTGGTCAACACGTCCAGCGGCGGTTCTCCCTGCTCGGCTGGTCAATCAGGCACCGGTTCTGCTCACAGCAATCCGGATCTCTGGTTCTGCTAACAGCAGTCTGGGTCTGGTCTGCGGTTCAGGCAAAAGTTCTTGGTAAAGAATTCAAACAGCTCGCCCGGCTGTTGAATAGTTTGGTTAGGTTTGCTGGATTCTGAAGGCCTGCTGAGAATACCTTTGCTTGCAGTGGGGCTTCTGGGTTCAAAGATCTGTAGTCTATGGGTCTCTGGTTCTGGTCTCTGTCTGGATGGGATGTCGGCCGTCAAAATGCTCTGCAGAAATGGAAAATGAATGTCTCTACCTGGGTTTCAATGTTCCTTTTATGTGTTTTGAAAGTGGGTGTGTGCGTAGCATCACTAAGCCTGCCCCTCTCTTGATTTGATAGGTCAATAGATTCTTTGGTCCCTGATTTGGGAAGGGATAGTGTGTCAGAGTGATGTCATTTTTATGGCCTCCAGATAAGAACACTCCCCTGTCATCTTTACACACAAATCTATTTCTGATCCAAATACATATTTCCCAGATACACAATTTGTTGAAATTACATGTACACATTGCAGATGAATTAATACAGGTCTCTGTTCAAGCCCCATGTTCCTGTGAGCTGGGATTCAGAAATGAAAACATTTTTCGCTTTTTGGTTGGTTTTGCAATATGGGATTTTCATCAAAAATCATACAAAGGTACACCCCCCTTCCACAAATATCCCAGTAACTTTCCATGTCTCTAGCTTAAACACAGTGTCTGGAATATTGATAAATAGCGGGGTTTTGCCCCAGAACATGGTACAAAGTTGAATCTAGTCTTAAATTGAAGGTACATTTCTTAGATTAAGGGTCTCCAAATTGCACATTTATGACATCTCGTTACAAAGAGTTATCAGTCATTTTATGAAACATATATTTGCCTTCAATTCAACTCCCCAAAGTGTTTGGGTCCACCCCCAGAAGCTTGGGTGGGCCAGGGAACACATGTCTCTGCTCACAGGCAGATCTTTGTTGACAGTCAATACTCAAAATTAACATACCCCATTCAAGGGAAAGAGTCTTTTGTGTGGGCTCCAGCAGGCTGCCTGGAAGTCTCTCCTCAATCAATCAACAGGGTCATGTGATATCCTGCCTCCTGGTGTGAATCTCTGAGGTGAGAGGTTTCCCAGCCTCTTGAAGCTGTTAATGAAATCAGCCTGCATCCTGGGAACAGCAGGTGGCTAAGATTTCTAATTAACCAACAGGCTTTGAAGTCCCTGCCCCTCTTGCAACTCCTAAATACAGTTTCCCTGTCAGATTTTAGACCGCTAGCGCCGGTTTGTGGACAAAACTGGTACTGCACCCATTTTTGGGATCTGTCTTGAATTACTGCATTTCAATAGAGTGGTATTTTGCTTGATAGAATAGGACCCTTGCTTAACATTGTTTTGATGGCATCCTTACAGTAGAGTGGTGATGTGGAACCCCCCACAAGAAGGTTGTATCTTTAGAGTAGTCTTGTGCCAACTGTGCAGTTCTCCTGGATTCTGGTGTGAATGTGGGTGGCGACAGCTCATCCCCACATCCACCCAGTCTATTGATTTAGTTTGTTCTGGAATAGAATAATGGATGGCGATAGCTCATCCCCACATCTACCCAGTCTATTGATTCAACATGTGTCAAAACCCTTGACATTGCTCTGCTCATTCTCATTTGCATGCCTCTCCATCCCAAAATCCCTGTATGTAATACGCGCTGTCCATGGACTACAGCCATGTCCACGAACATATCGAAAATATGAGCGTGGTGAATGTAAATTTAAATAGTGTACCCCATTTTCCCTTTGAGGATGGCTCTGAAAAGAGCTGTTTTTTTGGGTTTTTTGCCGATGCTTGACAGACACCAGTTATTTTGTATTTTTTTTTCTTTCTTTGTTTCTTAATTTACTCCTAATATCTTCACATAACCTCATCCAAAGCAACCCTTACATTCCAAAACAGAATGGCATTTCCCATAAAAAATAAGGAAATGCCATCTTCTTTAAAATAAACAGCATTACTGGAATCGATATTCTCATTATTACAGAAGAACATACCAGCTCTGAGCATGAAAGCACGCATGCCTCGGTTGATTGCACACCTAGAAATGTTTTGCTGGGGCCAAAAAACAGAACTATTGTCCCATATTGCCCTGGGTACTAATCCAGAAAAAATTACTTTGGCATTAAGAAGGATGTTCATTACTGCTTGAACCAAGTGTTCCAAATCTGCCAACAAAGTAGGGGCACTGACATAGCCCAAATGGAAAGCACCATTGTGTAAAACTACCACATGGGGACTGTTCATCCTGCCCATATCATCACAAACATGTACAATTCCCTGTACATTGCAATCAGGCACAGTGCTCCACACCACCTCCAATACTTTAGCATCAAAATCGTTTGCCACATGCCTGCATTGAGCATACTACTCTAAACCATGCACAAAAATAGCTCCAAGCACCAACACCCTGACTTTCTCCACCACTGCCATCTTCACTACACACAGTCTCTTTCAACACAAATCCACAACCTGAACATCTGATTGGCTGATCCCTACAGTCCCCTTTCCATGCTGAATTTGCTGGAAAACCCCGGATGTGGCACGTGGTGTCCACGGACAGCGTAACTCTTAGACAACCCTTCTACCCTTTCCACTTAACTCTCTGTGCCATTCCCTCATTGGATACAGCTAAGCAGTCACACAACCATCCACCAATCACATCCAAGACCTCTACATCTAACTCCATCATCATAGTTCAGCACTTCAAATGTACTGTTGATCACTCTGAGTACAAGTCTCATATCATTGGAAAGCACCTACTACAAAAACTACTGTAGAAGTCTCCAAGATTTCTTGTTGCAGCTGCATCCATATCCACATGCATGAATACAAACTACAGGTATGCATATTTTCTGCACAGTACATGTACAACTCTTATGAATGCATATAAACAGAGTAACTGCCACTTAACCTGTATGACCTATACAATGAACTTACTGTCATTTTTCCCATCTGCTATAATGAACTGTCACTTCCAAACCTGTCTGCTATCTAAATATTTTTTTACGCACACAGCTATCTAAAAAAATTATAATATTAGAAGATGGGAAAAATAACAGTGTAATTGTAGAAAAACACTTAGTAGTGTATTTTAAAATGACACACAGCCAGGATAAGCTCATGCATCTTAATCCACTCACACAGATAGACATTATCATTGAAAAGCTCCCAGCTGCAATAACACCACTGCCTGTAAGTTACATCCTTCTGATTTATTACCCACACCTTCACAAATGTATACATTCCATGCTTTCCTATACAGTATCTGCCATTTACCTTATAGAAATTGCAAAATAAGTATATCATTATTTCTTCTTTCTCCTAACATTCAATAACTCCAACCAAGTGAGTTTCATACACATAGTATTCGACTCATTTGCAAAGCATGTTGAACTAATATATTGTAAGTAAAATATAAAGGCTGCACATAGTCAAAGGAAACTGCATGCACACACTATGTTCAGATATCAAACAAGAATACGACTACACAAACATAAAAATCAATGTCTAAATTAACATCAGTGCTATAAACACACTAAATTACTAACTTCTTTCTTTTACAATTGCAGTGAAGACCATTCTCCTGAAAAGCAGCAGCATCTGAAGTACAAACAACAACTCAGAAGAAACCTGCCCATTCCACACAAAAAGAGTAAGTACAATACTACCATAATATTCTTACTGTTACTCAAACACACTGTGGGGTTGATTCATGGAATTTGTGCACCGAAAAATGGAGATTTTGTTAAACAGGGATTAGAAGGCAGAATGGCGCACAAATCCCCTTTTTTCAGCACACAAATGACATAACTCAGCCCCTAGAATGTTAGTATTGCAGAACAAAGAACTGTTTTAATTCTATACCATTAGATTTAGTATTAGTGCTTCTCCTCGCCACTAGCTTACTTTCTATTGTCATCTGACCCCAGTATAGTAACACACAAATAGAAGAATAGCTTTCGCAACTAGTTGTAGCTGCCCAATGCACAATCACACACCACATCATACATCCTTACCATCATACTCAGACACTCATGCACACAGCACACATACATTGCAGAACAGCCCAACTCATACCTTCTTTTTTTTTCAACAGACCCCAAAGAATGCCTACCAAAAAGCAAGTCCGTAGAAAGCAACACAGAAGTGGAGCAAATGAAAATAAATGTCTCCAAAATAAGCATCCATCTGTAGCAGAATTTGTACAAAAGTTCAAACAAAACAGCTAATAAAGTCATTAGGTGAAACAAAACAAGCTTCCAGTACAGAAACTTTTCCTCCACTATCAAAATGTAAAATGAAACAGAAAGTGATTAACAAGAATTCAGCTACCACTACTGCTAACACTGCTCCTATAAATCTTGATGTAGTGGCAAGTAACCATACTAAAAAAAGTATTTTAGCAAAAATGTTCCGTCAACAGAGTCTTTCAGAATCGTAGTATGCACAACCCTTACAACCTACTGTAGAAAATCAATCTTAGAAGCTTTGACAATCTTTCTCAAAAGGAAGTTATTTATTTTAGTATTAAACAGAATGAAACCACTAACAAAGCTAATTACTAAATTACAAAAAAGACTTCTCAATAAACGGAATGTCATCAAAAATAACTTCTTAAATATCTGTGGAGGGGAATGGAGTCACACCACGAGCACAGAACCATATTTCAATGAAGAAACATACAAACAAAAACAAACAAACACAATTGCCATGCATAGCAGTGGACGAGGGTATGATAAACTTAATAATACCATTATGCAACAAGAAATTCTGCTTATAAAAATATCCCCAGAAAACTCAGTATCACCACTCCATTCGACTGAACAAGAACGTCCAGTAAACATATGGCCATGCACGTAAATGTGTAACATTGCCAAAAAATCTTTAAAATCTTTACGCCAGTTCCTCAATCAGCATGTGAAAAGCAAGACAAAATCAAAATAAAACTACTACAAAATATGGATACCTGTCCAGTGCGCAAATACACAGGACTACAAGGAAATTCATTAGCCTGCATTTCAGGACCTATTTGCAAAAGCACCTTCCGTCATATCAAAATGATATCAACACATCATTCAACTATAAGAAATCTAGTCTATAAACTGTACTATGATAAAAGTCCTGCTTTAACACAAGCCAATTTAAATAACAATCTTCTACATGGTATACCCAAAGACCTACTCGAAGAAATAGAGCATATGCAGAGAAAATATTTTGGAAGTGAAAACCACTTACAAAATGCAATAGCTTTACAACAAACTAGCAACAATTCTGCTCATGGCAAACTTCTACTACACGCATAAAAAAAGGAAATACTAAAATTCAAAAGTACATCCGCTGACATACCAAACCATGTGTGTGTGTGTGTTGCCGCAGAACTTTTTATAAAAGTAACACAAAAACGGATTCCAAATGGTTTGAATTAGCTCTCTACCTTATAGCAGAAAACAAATATGAAATAACTGACCCCTTAATACTTTGCACTTACTGCACTACAAAACTTGACAACAACCGAACTCCTTCACGAGCTATCACAAATAACTTGGAATTATTCACACTACCAAAACCCCTGCAACAACTCAATTTAAATGAGAGCATCATAATTCAAACAGTGCACCCATTTCAAGCAATAATACGCCTTCAACAAAAAACAGCAAAATTATCTTCCTTAGAATTAGTGAAAGGCATTTGTGGCAAAGTAGTTTATTTACCATTAGATCTGAAAGAAAATGTGCACACTCTGGGATTGCAACGTCCAATAGAGCAATCTTTAATTGTCTTAGTAAATGGTGTACCTACAAAAGACAAAACAATGCGGCAACAACTTGTAGACTTACATAAAGTTAGACAAGCCTTGCAATATCTAAAAGACAATAATGAATGCTACAAAGAAATGAATATTGAAGAAAACTTGAGGGAAACCACTGAAATAATTCAAGAGTCACCTGAAACTGGTCAATTTGAACTTCTAGATCCTGCTACAGTATCAAATATTTTAGACCATTATACAATTCATCCATTACACTCGAATGACTCCATAGATGATGTACTAGAAATGTACCAAATGCGATAAACCAAAGGATCACCAATCAGCATATGGGAAAAAGTATGGACGCATGTGCTTTTCCTCTACTCTTTCCTACTGGGAAAGGAGGAAGGTACGATGATAGATCCATTCAGATAACAGCATCAGAATACCGCTCGTTACGAATGTCTTCTGAAGATCCCAGATTTAGACAAAATGTGGAATACATATTCCACCTACTCTTTGAAAGTGAACTAGCAACTCTATGTTACAGAGTTGCACACACATTGAAATCAGGTACTCACTTTCAAAATATGTCAGCTACACAATTACTACAAAAGTGCAAGAAAAAGATGAGGTTTTACAATCAAGCATTACAAATCTGTTAGCAAACACGCGTGGTACTAAAGAGTACTGGTTCCGACGTCACAGAGATGTACATTGTATGATAAGAAACGTTGGCCTGCCCACTTGGATTGTTACATTAAATTGTGCAGAATATACATGGGAAGATTTACATGATTTCCTACGCATATCAAACAAAAAAAAAACAAACATAGATATACTAACACCTGGAGAACTTTTCTCTCTAGATCCTGTTATTGTTTCAAGATATTTCCAATATCGCTTCATTGCTATGCTACACTTTATTTGTAATAAAACTGTTCCTCCCCTCAGAGAAGTGCAACACTGCTTATTGGAGAAAAGAATACCAAGCCAGAGGAGCACCACATATCCACAAGCTTTTATGGATTAAAGATGCTCCTAAATTTGGTCAAGACAGTGATGCCACTGTTTTACAGTTTATTGAAAAATATGTCACTTGTGAAATTCCATCAGAATCTACAAATAGTGATCTTCATGCACAAATTGTACAATTTCAAAGACACAAATGTGGCAAAAATCATTGTCGCAAATACAAAAACAAAGGGAAATACTACACCAAATGCCGCTTTGTTTTCCCTAGACCAGTTACAGAAACAGGTGAGGTGAACAACTTCATGTCTTCAGTTAGACATAGTGTTAAAGGTAAATTACCTCACAAAACATATTACATAAAAAGAACAGAAGAAGAAAAATATATCAATGATTACAATGCAAACATTGCCCTCTTATGGAATGCAAACATAGATGTGCAGTACATTTCAGACAATTCCACTGTAATTGCACGATATGTTACAGCCTACTTAACCAAAGCAGAAAAAACAGAGCTTCAAGACTTCGGGAATGATCTATCATCGGACAAAACACTGTCTCAGAAATTGATCAGTTTAGGCATAAAAATGCTCTCTTATAGAGAATGTGGCTGCTATGAAGCTGCAGATCGTTTAACCGGTACTGCTTTGTATGGAAAATCTGGAAATATGGTATGGCTAAGTCTTGGTCCTGCTAAATCTAGAAAAAGAGTTCTCAAATCATACGACGACATAGAAACAATAGCCAAAAAGGATCCCAACATCCAAGACATTTTGAAAAACAATTTACTAGACACATACTACCCAAACAGGAGTAGAACTTTGGAAACCATGTGTCTATACCACATAGCCCAAAACTTCACATACAAAAATAATATAAAACTCGATGAAAATAAAGGTAGATACAGAGTGACAAATTGTGAAGGCAGCTTAGTGAAACTTATCAAACTAAGCTTAATTAATCATATCAAATTGTCATTAAAAACTCCTCAACATAAAGAACTATATTACATGTCCCTGCTACAACTTTTTAAACCAATGAGAAAAGAAGAAGAGATACTAGATATCTATGATTCCTATGAAGACGCTTTCAAAGCAAATTAAAGCACTATAACCGATATAAACTTTATACAGTACAAAACAATGTTGCACAATGAACAGCAACACGAAGAAGCACTCCAGGCCTAACTAGATAAGGACACTCCCGACAGTAGTCAACCTTCTCTAACCGGAAGCCAAGAACCACTGTGACAGCCACTAATAGCAAATGAGGCAGAATTAGCTATGACAGAAGTAGAAAACACCATGTGCCACTATGAAGAAGATACAGAAGACTTAACTGTACTACCATCAAAACTGAACAAAGAGCAGCATACCATTTTTCAAGAAGTAACAAAAGAAATTGCACATGGTGTACAACATGAAAATAAGGAATGTACCTGCCAAAATTACAAACCTATACTACTATACATCAGTGGTGAAGCTGGTTCAGTCAAAACATTCTTAATCAAAATCATCAGCAAGTTCCTTCAACACTTAACAAACAACATACTGTCAGCTGTTGTAACTGTCAGCTGTTGTAACTGCCCCCACAGGTTTCATTGCCAACAACATAGGCAGTGCCACTTTACACCGATTACTACTCCTTCCAGTCGAACACCAAAACAAATTAGAATATTACAATCTTTCTACAGAAGCTGAAATGGAACTATGCAAAGTGTTAAAACAAATGAAAATGCTAGTAATAGATGAAGTGAGCATGGTCTCCAACCTAATGTTGGCTTTGATTCACCTCAGCTTACAAGAAGTACTCAAAACAAACTATAGAGAGCTCTTTGGAGGAAAACACATTATTGTTTTCGGAGATCTTCTTCAATTGACACCAGTGAAAGTTGAACCTATTTTTAAAACCTAAGGACACAAACTCTGCCGTAAAACTGTTGGCAGCATAGGAAATGTTAGCCTTTGGCAACATTTCCAATACAGATAATTAACAGAAAACATGCGCCAGTCTGCAGACCTCACCTACGCCAGCATTTTAAAAAGTATTAGAGTTGGTGTACTACCTCAAGAAGCACAAGGAATATTAAAAACCCAGCACATCCATACACTCTATGGCCATAAATCATGTCCTACTGATGTCATGGAACAATTAGCACACAAAAATGTCAATTGTATGTCCTTGATGCCAACTCTTGCAAGCTGTTCCAAATTCAATGAAACAATGTTGAAAAAAGAAATGCAACCAATAATTGAAATTTGCTCCACAGACAAACTGGTCGTACATGGTATGACACTACCCATGTGTCAACAAGCCACAACAAGACTAAATACCTTAGAAAACAGAGAGAAAATATTTAAATTATCTTTAAACTCTAGAGTAATGCTTAAACGTAACCTTGACGTGGAGCAAAGACTAGTTAATGGAGCGCTTGGTACACTTGTTGGTTTTCAAACATACCCACGTGACAACAACATTCAGTTTGTCAATATTCTCTTTGACAATCTATCAGAAGTAAAAAGGATCAGACGCTCAACAGCTCGATTCCTTCCTTTCAAAGACATGTATGTACGCAGAAAACAATTTTCTGTAACTCTAGCATACGCAGTTACCATTCACAAATCACAAGGTCTTACCCTAGATAAAGCATTGATAGATATTGGGAACACAGTCTTTGAAGAAGGCATTAGCTACGTAGCACTATCACGCTTGCGTACACTTGACGGTCTATTTCTAATCAACTATGAGGCAAGTAAAGTAAACACTGATAGTCCTTACATTTTAGAATACAATATACCAGGAACACTATACACCCCACATCTAAAAACCTATCCTGTTCCACAAAAAGCAGAACGTTGTAAAAGAAAACTACTTCAAACAGAAATGCAACAGGATCTCACTGCAAATCCTCCAAAGAGAATAAAAGAAGCTAATACTGCATCAATTACTACAACCAAAGAAGAATGTACCACTCAATGTAACTCAGGTACTTCTTCAAATAAGCAACACACACTCTGAAGAAATGACTTGGACACAGAACTATCTGGTCCATTCAAATTTTAAAATATAACTGGTGTAAATTGCTACGCAAATGTAGCAATAAATATTTTATTTCAATTGCCACCAATTGTTGACAACATTTACTTACACAATACAGATCAATTGTGTTTCCAAATGTTAGTCCTTCATAGAAATGCAAGCAACAATCCTGACAACACATATAGTGTTCATGGAATAAGACAAGAATTGGACTAAGGAGCTGGAATGGTGTTAGAATACGCCAACAGGTATCTAACTGCCCCAAGATTCTGCAACAACCAAACAGATAAATCAATACCACTAAATTATAAGAAGAAATAAACAGTTAGAATATGCCAACAAGTATCTAACTGCCCCAAGATTCTGCAACAACCAAACAAATAAAGCAATACCACCGATAACTAATCTGTGCATAAACATTAATAAAACTTCAGTTAGAAAACTATAAACAGCTACAATATGCCAAAAGGTATCTAACTACCCCAAAATTCTGCAACAACCAAACAGATAAATCAATACCACTAAATTATAAAAAGAAATAAACAGTTAGAATACGCCTACAGGTTTCTAACTGCCCCAAGAATCTGCAAAACACAATAGATAGATTAGCAACTTGAGAATATAACAATTCGACAATCATCTGCAACAAGCCAACAGATAGAACATTAGCCAGAAACAACAAGTAAACACTAAAACAAAAAGAAATGTACTGTACCATAACCATTTTTTTTTTTAATCCAACATGGATTTTTTTTTTTCCCACAGACCCAATGATTTCAGCAACAAACACAGAAACTGAGCAAATTGCACAGTACACTGTTTTGTAAACTACTTAATATGAGGGTCGAAATTAACCAAAAATGTCTATTATGCAATGTAATAAGTCTTTTTAAACTAACCACACTAACATGATCTTTTCTTTTTTCACAGAAATTGACAAAGAATATATCTGCTCCAGTTACCCATGTCATGAAAAAAATATATCCAATCACAAAAAATCAAATAGCAAGTATATTATAATAAATACAACTCATAAATAATGCTACATAACGCAACCATTGAAGCAAACATCTAAACATACACCACAATACAAAATGTTTACTTCCATGGATATGTTATACTGCAGTGCTTGTTACCAAACTCTACAATCTTAATGACATGATGTAGCCAAAACTTCACAAGCAAACTATGCAAATCAAACAGTACACAAACTGTAGATTTGTGGATATTTGATAGATGTTTGATTCTATGGGTGTGTTGGCCACAACCACCGCAGAATATCACACCCATAGAATCAAACGGCCATGCACCCAAGACTCTAGGTCCTGGCCACAACCACCGCAGCATATCACACCCATAGATCACACCCATAGATTCAAACATTTTAACTGGCTATATGGGCTACTGCATTGCATTTTTTTTGTCTGTGGACAGCCGCGGTGACCGCGGACATGACAAACACATCGGGGGTGCCTGCCACCTAAACAAATACAGAATTTGACCATCTCTTACTCCCCCACCCTCCCCAAACACTCTTACACACCAACACACTTGCCAAACTTGTATTTCTCCCCCTTTCGTCGCTGGGCTGTCCGCGGATGTCCGCGGATCCAAGATGGCGGGCACATCGAAACAATACGATGCACCTCACGCTTCATTCCAGCCAATCAGCGGACACATCGCATGTCCGTGGACATGACACAAGCCGATTAGCCAATCGGTGTCCTGTCCACGGAGCGAACAGGGAAGTGTGTCCGCGGAGCGGACATAGATATCAATAATGTTTTGTGACCTACTTTTTGGACTTTTAAAAAACATCTACTGGCCGAATTTTCACCAAATTTACAAAAGCACGCTTTCGGGACCAAGCCGCTGCTCCTGCCACAAATTTGATAAAAATCCATCCAGCGGTTTGGGCTGTAGGCGTGAGCAAATATTTCCCCCATTCAGTCTATGGGAAAAAAAGACATTTTGGGACCGCCCCTATAACTTTGCCCCCCATGGACCAACCTCACCAAACTTTGCAAATTAATTCAGAGTGGGCCATATACTTTTGGTGTGGATTCGTCCAGGGGGAGCGAAGTTATAAGCCACCAAAAAAGTGCTCTTCCTATGGGATTAGCAACTTAACCATAACTACACAGCTACTATCGTGGCTGTGTAATATATTGGGGTCACCGCCTGCAGTATGTTCGCTACATGCAGCCATCCTTCATGATTACTTAGTCTACTTACATTGCAGCATCTGTACAGTTATAAAATGGCTTATTTTTTTAATTTTTTCATTTTTATTATTTTTTTTGCATTTTTAAAGCGCTCACACAGCCCGGGGGCATCGAGGCGCTGTTACAGGAATTGTTTGTTTTTTCAGTTGCGTAATTGTTTTTTTTTTGTTGTTGTCTTAGTTGCATATTTATAACGCGCTTAAACACCCAGAGGTTTCTAAGCGCGGACCCGGGGATCGAACCTGTGTTGCTTCGTGTTGTCTTGCTTCCAAGTCGCACACGTTGCTGTTAAGCTATCCTCCCGTATGTTTTCTTCAGCGCTCTTTGCACATGCAATCTTCATCCCGCACATGAAAGGTTACTCCATTCTTTATTTAGTCATCAGATTCCATAAGGCCTATACATTCTCTTCTTTGACCATTCGTCTTAGTGTTTCGTACTCACCTCATGTTATGCCACCCATCTTCTCTTTCATGCATCTTTACATACGTTCAGGGATTTCTCTTAAGAGACCGTCATCTCTCCACGGGTACATTTTATATGGCTTTCTCAATGGATACCTTTTTTCATAGATCTTTCGCAGTATAGGTATCATCATCGGCGTTGTGCATGTCACAATTTACGGCTTCCAACATATAGGCAGAATAGGGGCAGGACTTCTGGTAGAGGCATTTGGCTCCTCCTCTACACACATGTATCTTTTCTGCAAACTTATATTCCTGCAAATCTAGAGTCAATTTTTCCTCTGAGGGCTGGAGACTGACACATAGCACACTTCTAATATGTGTGCTATGCCTCTTCAGTGCATACCTTACAGGAAGTGCACTATGCCATCACCAAATATCACACTCACAGCAAATTAACAATGCCTCTTTAACAAGTGTTCATGACCAAATATAACACTCCCAACAAGCATAATATTACTCCTAGCAAGTGGTAAACACATCTTCAACAAACATACGTCTTGCTCCCCTAAATGGCACCAGACCTGCTCATCAAACTAATAGCAAGGGCATTACCCTGTATCCAACACATTTTTCTTGCCTCTTTCCCCACACAATCTTCAAAAATTCTGAATGCACAATCTGCCTGGATGACATGTCATGCCCAAGCTTTTAAAAAAATACCAACATTAACTAAAGAATTAAAGGTAGACCAAATACTTGTATTATTGGTGGTTTCACTCACTGCCATGACAAGCTCAAAGGGTGTTTGTAAACCCGCACAGGGGACTGGTACTTCTCCACCATTTTCTGTCAGCACTTGTTGGAGGGAGAGAAAACGTGCATGAGAGGTAGTAGGAGCAGGCAGGCTTTTTTTGGCTCTATGTAATCAGAAACCCACTTCCTCATCCGTACCCTCCATCCCGCATCCTGGCAAACTGTGGACAGCGCTGTGTGTGAGAGGTTGGAATACAACCAGCATGACTGTTTCACTCTGCTGGGACTATCAGTGCAAAGCTGAATACTAGGCTTATTTCACCGGCAGACCGTGGACCGAGTCTGCCACAACATGCCCAATATTCCGTTCATAGGCAAGCACTTGTTTCCCTAAACTGGCCTGCATTAATTTTGTATCCTGTCCAAGATTGCCAACGGTTCATCATTTCAACAGGGCACTTTCACTTTCTTAAACCAGTGATGCTGAAAACACAGCAGCAGCTGCACTCCCTCTCTTAAAGAGTGGAAACACTTCATTAAAGTAGTTCTAAGAGTTCCCATGAGGAGGTTTTCTGAACCATTAGAGGCAGGAGTGGGTGGGCACAGCCATAGGGATTAGCATGGCTATGGCCAGGCAATGGGTGGGCTTGTAACCAAACAACACCTGCACACTGTGTGTCCCACCTCAAATGTCATTCATCTGTGTCCCTCATCATATGCCATTCCTTCCTATGTGTACTTGATTATGTACTCCAATGCAATAGTTTGGGTTTTACAGGTTTCCCAAAGGACACCTAGTAGACCAAACTAAAAATGTCCCCTATATAATATTGGGACTTAACTTTCATATAGACAAAAGAAAACAACTAGCAATGTTCCAGTTCATATATTAGTTCCTCCTTCACAGTGGTAAGTAACCCAGTTCTTGAAGGACATCCCGTGCATCAGAAAAGGCTGCTCAACCCAGTTGGCAGCAACTATAAAGTTAAAAGATGAACAGCTTTAGGTTACAGTTGCCAACAAAACGCAGATTTAGCTGGAAACTCTCTCTGGCTATTGTCGGTGAAGGATGCACTACCCACGATAGATGTGACATGCTCACATGCCAGTCAGCATAAAATAATATATACAAGTTTAAGGAAAATGTTTTACTGTTTCTTTAAACGCATCGTCATTGAAAACATGTTGCTTGGATTCTGTGGGTGGACCATAAAATATATACAGAAAAAAGAGCAAACACTCTTTCCTCCTATGGTAATGTGATTGACAAATGTAGGAAAATTCATTCCTGAACGGATGAACTTGCATTTGAAACACTCCAGTTAAATATATGTGTATAGGTAGGCACTCATAACAGACACTTCTCTTAAGTCATGGCCTTTTGCCTGTCTTTGCCCAAGTGTTGGTGCTGCTGGCTGGTGACTGTCCTCTTGTTGTCAACCCACAGCTACTGTTGCAAATGTTGCCTGTTATTACAGTAGTGGTGCTACACTAATGTTATTCAGTCTGACTGGAGCAGTGTGTGGGAATGGCCATAACAAGCACCCAGCACTGTCACCTTAAAACTCATTGTTATCCATGAAAATGGATAACTGGCATTGTCCTGCCCACGTGATCAGGTTTATGAATAACATTGAGCCAGCCTACGATAAAGAAATGTGCTGTTGCTTCTTGTGTGACAACAACTAAATGAGAGTTAAAATAATAAAGTTGTCAAAGCACCCCATCATAATCAGACTGAATCTCAGAAAATAAGTGTCAGGGCGCAGACATAAGTGCTGGGGCTGGTCCCTGGCAACACTCCCACAAATTAAGCACTAGAGACTGCTTTAGGGAATTCTGGCTCAGGCCGTTGAGCAAGCAACAGCAATAGCCAACTAATTGGCTGCCCTTGCAATACATTTCAATTCAACTTTAGTTTGGTCGAAAGACCATAAAAGCAAATTATCACAGTTTCATAATAACAAATAATTAATCATGAATACATTTTAAAAAGCATTCTCAAAACAACAACATATAGTAAATAAATTCAACTTAAATGCAGTGCACTTGAACAAGACATAGAAACATAAATAATTAAGCAATAGGCCCTGAGCAGGGGGGGCATTAGCACTTCAGGTAATGCCCCTTAACGAAGGCCCACGGGACATTACCTAAATTGTTAATGCCCCCCGTACGAGGGGACTATTGCTATTAGTTTGCAAAGGTAGTGGGCGCCCCTCTCTCGACAGAACAAGGCCTGATAACCTGTTCAGTGGTTATTAACCACTTGAGAGTTCGCAGCCACTGCTTTTACTCACTGTGCCTTTCACAGATGGGAAATATCCATTTGCATATCAGTCTTTGTCCTGCCCAGGGGCAGTCCAGCACCGAAATGCAATGGCAATTCCAACCTGAACGAGAGTACCACCAGCAACCCCATACACGTGTTTCACCCTTGTTGGGGATCATCAGTGAGGTGAAGCTGATGCCTCTCTAAGCACAGTGAGAGGGAGACCACGTCTGGTTGCCCCCAGGAGACCTAGGGTTACCAATCCCAGGTTCCTTGAAATTTAGTTTGCAAAGGTAGCGGGCGCCCCTCTCTCGACAGAACAAGGCCTGATAACCTGTTCAGTGGTTATTAACCACTTGAGAGTTCGCAGCCACTGCTTTTACTCACTGTGCCTTTCACAGATGGGAAATATCCATTTGCATATCAGTCTTTGTCCTGCCCAGGGGCAGTCCAGCACCGAAATGCAATGGCAATTCCAACCTGAACGAGAGTACCACCAGCAACCCCATACACGTGTTTCACCCTTGTTGGGGATCATCAGTGAGGTGAAGCTGATGCCTCTCTAAGCACAGTGAGAGGGAGACCACGTCTGGTTGCCCCCAGGAGACCTAGGGTTACCAATCCCAGGTTCCTTGAAATTTAGTTTGCAAAGGTAGCGGGCGCCCCTCTCTCGACAGAACAAGGCCTGATAACCTGTTCAGTGGTTATTAACCACTTGAGAGTTCGCAGCCACTGCTTTTACTCACTGTGCCTTTCACAGATGGGAAATATCCATTTGCATATCAGTCTTTGTCCTGCCCAGGGGCAGTCCAGCACCGAAATGCAATGGCAATTCCAACCTGAACGAGAGTACCACCAGCAACCCCATACACGTGTTTCACCCTTGTTGGGGATCATCAGTGAGGTGAAGCTGATGCCTCTCTAAGCACAGTGAGAGGGAGACCACGTCTGGTTGCCCCCAGGAGACCTAGGGTTACCAATCCCAGGTTCCTTGAAATTTAGTTTGCAAAGGTAGCTGGCGCCCCTCTCTCGACAGAACAAGGCCTGATAACCTGTTCAGTGGTTATTAACCACTTGAGAGTTCGCAGCCACTGCTTTTACTCACTGTGCCTTTCACAGATGGGAAATATCCATTTGCATATCAGTCTTTGTCCTGCCCAGGGGCAGTCCAGCACCGAAATGCAATGGCAATTCCAACCTGAACGAGAGTACCACCAGCAACCCCATACACGTGTTTCACCCTTGTTGGGGATCATCAGTGAGGTGAAGCTGATGCCTCTCTAAGCACAGTGAGAGGGAGACCACGTCTGGTTGCCCCCAGGAGACCTAGGGTTACCAATCCCAGGTTCCTTGAAATTTAGTTTGCAAAGGTAGCGGGCGCCCCTCTCTCGACAGAACAAGGCCTGATAACCTGTTCAGTGGTTATTAACCACTTGAGAGTTCGCAGCCACTGCTTTTACTCACTGTGCCTTTCACAGATGGGAAATATCCATTTGCATATCAGTCTTTGTCCTGCCCAGGGGCAGTCCAGCACCGAAATGCAATGGCAATTCCAACCTGAACGAGAGTACCACCAGCAACCCCATACACGTGTTTCACCCTTGTTGGGGATCATCAGTGAGGTGAAGCTGATGCCTCTCCATGACTATTGCTATTAGTACCCCGGCCCGTAAGACTGGTCTACTAAGAGCATTTCTTTTCTGTTCTAATACGCTCCAATGAGAGCTGTTTCAGGTGCTGTCTTTCATTATTAGTTAAATTGTGTCTAATAGGTTTCTGCGTTGTTTGTAACTTTGAGATTTCATGTCTAACACATTTTTCAAAAGTGATGAGGGCAAGGTTTGTTTCATTGTCATTGGGACAATAGGTCCATTTTGTTCTGAAGCCTGTGTCATCAACTGTGGTAAGGAGATTAGAGTCCTGAAAATGTGCTTTAAGGCGAATTGTGCGAAAAAAAGCACTGGAGCTCATTTTCTGGGGTGAACCAGTTGGTTGGGTTGGTTGGTACATATGAGAGGCCCCTCTCGAGAGTACTGCGATTTTATCCTTGGATAAGTTGAGGCCCGAGAGGTTGAAGATGGGTAGTTCAACCGTATATAATGGCGGCATTGTTTGCGCCTGCGCCCACTCGGTTGGCGCCAAGTTGGGTACCCGAACAGTGGCATTGGGGGGCCCAGAAGGTGTTCCTGGGGCCTCCTCTTCCTAACACAGGAGGTGGCTGTGGGTAAAAGGCTCCCTGATGTGGATTCATTCCGTAGTTGAAAATGTGGTCATTAGGTCAGGAGTCAGAACTGGTGGTATCTGAGAAGGTGACCCATTGCTTTCTCTGTCTTGTGGTTCCCGCTGTATTCTGCGCCCTTTCATTGTCCTTGTTTTCTTTGAAGTCTGGTGCTAGATATGGATAAACTCTTTCTAGTTTAAACGTGCTCATATCTTTTGCTAGTTTTTTGTGGGTTTGTTTCTAGCGTGTCTGACATAAATTGGTCCATTATATTGTTTATTTCCTTAAGTTTATCCCGTGCGTTGTCCAGTGCGGTGTTGTTCAGAAATGTTCTTTCTTCACTTTCAAGTTCCCCCTTGATTCTCAGATGGATACACTGGGCCGTGGTGATGGTAAGTACCATGAGGTCCCTGCTACATTTGGTAGCAATTTGGCTGAATCCCATCATATACTCTTGATCTTCCAGAAAGAGTGCAGGATTGTTAGAAATAGTCAGTCCCATTGGTACCAGATTCGACTTGAGGTATCCCCTCAGAAAATGTCCATGAACTTCCATCCGGAAGCATTTCTTTTTGAGTTTTAGGAGTTCATCCCTCTGAGGCCATGGAGATCGTCAGCTGTAAGGCACCTGGCACGTTAAATAGAGATGGACCTCATATAATCTTGTTTGTTTGATCTTCAGAGAAGCTTAGTGTCTGTTCCATGGTGAGGAAGTAGTGGGGGGGCATTATAATAGGAAGGCATCTGTGAGAGAATATGAAATAGGAGACCAGATATACAAGTTTAATTTCAGAAAGAATAAACATAAAAACTCTAAATTCCTTGAAGCATAGCAAGAGCCATATAGAATTGTAGATAAGATGTCAACTGTGGTCTACAGAATTGCTAAAAAGGAGGGAGAATTAACAGTGGAACAGTTTGTCTACATCAATAAAATTAAACGCTTTCACCTGAAACATGAAGTGAAAAGACTAGAGCGAGTTGAAACTAGCAGGGAGTAAAGAAGTGAAGCGCTTTCCTATTATATAGAACTATCAGAGCAGGTGGATAGGTGTAAATAGGACGAAGATGTCAATATGAGATTTAAAGTGGTAAAAAAGGGACAAATATATCAAGTTAGTGAACACAAAGGTAAATAAGTAACTAAGAGAAAGGAGTGTTGTGCTTGAGACTGTTCCCTGAAAAATACCATGTGATATTAGTGTGCTTAATTCATTGTAGAGAACGAGCTAAGTACCCCCACCTCAACCACTTTGCCCATATTGCCTATATTTTGGGAACCAGAGTGTGAGACACGTGCAGTACCAGTGAAAATACTAATACCAAGGAGAATCCTGGAAGCAAGGTTCCCATTGAGGAAAGAATACCTGCATACAAGCAGTATAATGGCCATTTGAATGAAATCCCAGAAGAAGCAGGACCAATGAATGGCAAAGAAGAATGGTGACGTCACGCAGAGCTGGGGTGACGTATATAGAAGAGATGCAGAGACTAGAGAATGAAGATATTCTATAAGGCATCAAGAAAGTATCAAAGATAAGTGACATCTTGGGATCAAGATGAAGAAACCTATGCTACAGAACTGATGAAGATATAAAGACATTTTACATGTGTACAGATGCAAAGAAACACAAGCAGACAAAGTATTCTTGAGGCTAGCTTTGTAGTGATTAGATTGTGGCATACGCCATATATATATATATATATATAGTGAAGCAAGTAAAGCATGGATGTTTCCAAAACGTGTTATAGCAGAGCCGGACCAGAGAAGGAAGGCCCCTTTTTCCAGTGTGTCGCAGTTAAAAAAGAAAGTAAAGTACAGAAGCAGATCTCAGAAAGGCGAGACTGGATGAGCCAAGAAGCCAAGGACTTATCAGGCTGGGGTGAGCAGACATTGAATACAAATTGTGTGAAAGAACAAAACTCTTGTTCAGAAGGCATGGTCAAAAACAAGTAAGACGTCAGAGGTCTATTAGAAAATAGTATTTTAAATACACTAGGGCTCGATTTTGTGGTCTCCAGTCACATAGAAGGATGAAGTTGGACGAACACGATGGTCACACCTACACATGAGGGCAGAGCGTGCCTTCACTCCCCTAAATTCTACAGAGCAAAAAAACACTTCCAAGAACAAGTTCAAAGCCTTAATTGACAGCAGACCATTGAGGTAATGATAGATGAATATGCTAATTGGTGGGAAGCTATAGTTGAAGACTAGTTCACAAGCACCTGGAAGTCCAATCTGCATGCTGCTAACGTAGGTGGAAAAGTAATGATGGAGGTTAGAGTGCCAACAAATGATAGGGGGCCGCGTGATTTAGGGTCCTATAATTTGTGTAGCCAATGGGACGTTGGGCCTCATTCCGAGTATGGCGGTAAGGGATAGCGGCCACCGGTAACGAGACCGGTGGCGGTAATCCCTTACCGCCATACTCCGAGTTCCCTCTGCGCCCTCGCCCTTAACGCCTGCTTTGAGCAGGTGTTAAAGTCGAGGGTGCAAAGGGGCATCCGAGCCAATAACGGTGACCGTAATGAACGGTCACCGTTATTTGCATCTTCCCCATTCCCATTGAGCCCTATGGGGGCTCATTTGGGAATGGGGAAGAGCCTTGGTGAATGGGGAATTACCGCCCCGCCAACCTTGGAATGGGGCGGTGATTCCGCCATCCACCAAGGCGCTGCCGGTCCGGGTACGGCGTCAACCAAGGCGTTAATAGCGCCATTGGTTAGCGCCGTACTCGGAATGAGGCCCGTTGTGTATTTAGTGACGTTCTTAGTGACCAGTTTAAGGGGAGTGTTTAGTTGCCCCACCTGATGTTAAGAAACCTATCACTTTTCTTCACTCTTTTAGACGAGATTAGATCGTATACTTAGATGTTCACTCCGGTCCTATCACTTTCTTCAATAGGTTTTTGTGGTTTGCCACGTAGGATGACGTTAGTAATACGTAGGTTGATGTCATCAATGACAATTTTTTGCTATAAAAGAATGTTTTTTCAGATGCATTGAGAGATCTTACGCTGAGAAGTCCGTTGATATCCGTTGTACTCCCTGTTTTAGATAATTGATTTTAAAACAGTTATCCTTTTGCCAACTACCTGAGTCATTTTGATTATTGATGTTTGAGTAACTTCTGCATCCCCATTCATCTCAAGGGTATTGCTACCTCATCTTAAAGGGATGGAAACCTCAGTTCACGTGGCAGCAGAGATGATGGTTTGATATCCATCAAGAGAGTAGGCTTTGGGGCCCCGGAAATATTGCACAACCTCTGCTATTCGGCTGAAAGGACATTAAGCTCCCTGTAGATAGCGGACATTAGTGTAAAGCAAGTCTTGCAAGCCAGGTTAGACGGGTCCCTTGTTTTCGGGCAGAAACCCTTCCTGGCGTCTACAGGAAGCTGAATAAACGGAAGGTTGAAGAGGCTACTGAAGAGACGCACGATCCCGAGAGTCGGAAGTTGAAAACACGAATGGTGAGTAAAACTGAGTGAGGTGGCAAAAGTGTGAATGGGCAGTGGGTGAAGAAAGTGATAAGGGAAAAACAAGTAATGGAGGGAGGCTGGGGTAAAGTAACTTGAGAACAATGAGCGTTGCATATGAAATAAATTGACTTGAGGAGAGGCCAAGCAATTAAGAGGTATCGTGAGCGAAGGTGTCACGATAAAGAGTACGCCCAGGTTTCCTGCATTTTAAAGAATGAAACAGAAGGAATTGCAACTAGGGGTAGCTAAAGGTCAGTCTTTAGGGGAGAACTTAGATGTATGTGGCCAGTCGGTATGTCTGTTTGTTTCTTTTATGTGACTAAATATGTTGAAAAAATAATAGTGGCGATAGATGTGAAAATAAAACACATAATATTAGAATTAATTATTTATTTATTGAAATTAAACTGATGGTGTTTAGTGAACATATAGATTAAAGTAAAAAACGTGATATAGAGGGTTTGGAGCCTGCGACGATTGGTGCACAATCATATTGTGTTGTTTTTCTGAAATGTACTTTGGAAATCTGCAAAGTTTAAATGTGAGTATTGACAGTCAAGAGTGACGTGTCTACTAGCGAGCTCAGAGCTCTGGAAGATGTACCAGGAGGAGAGAGAAGAGCCGCCTCCTGTAGATTGGATAATCAATGTATGCAAAGAGGGGGGTGAGGAACCTTCTGCTCCCCCCACCATGCCTGAAGCAGACAGCAATAGTAAGAAAGATGACGGGTTGTACCCTTTAATTGAGCTTAAAGCAGCAACAGGGTATAGCAACCCGGCATATGAGTCACATGCGCAAAGCAGTGACGAGGGCCCGGAGAAAAATACTGAGTGAGATGTAATCTCTAGAGTCCCGACGGACAAGGAGAGACGCGACAAGGAGAGAAGTGAACGACCAAGTACATCCTTAGATATAGGACGAGAAATAAAGAGATGGAAAGGAGAAAAGGATAAGGCTGATGAGTTAGCACTTATACAGAACAAATCGATGGGTGGTCAGATTTTGCTCAAACTCAATGGTAAGAGCATCGAGGATGTAAGGCCAAGGTAAGATCAAGGCAAGCAAGATAAAAAGGATAAAGAGAGAGAGGAAAGATTGAAAGATGATAGGATGAAAAGAAAGGATAACCAAAGACGGGAACAGTTGTATCCAGAGGAGCAACTGAGAAAGCAGGAAAGAGCAGAGGAGCAGAGAAAGTGTGACAACAGACAGAGGGCAATCAAAGAATGAGAGATAATAGAAAGGAAAAGAATGGAGGAAGAGGAACAGAAATTAAGGGATAAATAAATTAGAGACAAAGAGATATGAAGGGGAAATGAGAGAAGAGACATGAAGAGAAAAGAGGAAGAAAGGGTAAGAGAGGAAGCAAGAAAGCGAAGAGAATTTGATGATGAGCTACAATGAAAGAGAAGGCAAAGAGCATGTGACGTTGATCATATGGAAAAAGGAAGTAATAGATCCTAATCCAGTAGTGGCATGGGAAGACATAGAAGAGTTCTTCCCAGCACATGAGCCAATAGCAGGTCAGTCTAGAGTAAATCTAGAGGATGAGTTTGACTCGAGAAGCATTGGGGATGCAATCCATAATGTCTATCATGATATGAGGACTAAAAGAGTGCTGCAAGGGAAGGGTAAAAATGATCGACTCGAAAGTATGCAGCTGTACGATAAAGAGGACTCCTCATGTATTTTTGCACCAAAGGAGCTGTCTTTAGATAGTCTGACTCTGAATTCGAGATGAAGAGGAGAGAAGTCACACAAGCTGGGGACAGGATATGTCAGACGAGGACAGATCAACCTTCCGTGCGGAAGAGGAAGACAACTCATGTGGCACTGAAGGGTGCTTTTCAATGGGTAAGGAAGTAAAATGGTTGGATCTAGACCTACCTAAATCTCGGGCATCAAAATCATTGACGCGGCTAGATCCACCTTGAGGCCGATACCATGGTGAGAGGGGGGACTCATCACCTTATGTGAGCAGGTTAAGGTCACTGTCAGGTAGAAGGCGGTGCAGAACCATTGTCCCTGCTATGGATAGACAGATAATGGGAGACAAATGTGAGTTTGGGATTTCGCAGTTTCCTTTGTTGGAAAAGGGAGGAGCTAGGCCATAGTATATACCTTGGCCACAGCTGGATAAGGATAATTTAAGGTGTAAACACCCAAGTTTAACTTCTGACACTTGAAAATTGATACATGAGTTAGAGAAAAATGACAGGAGGAAACACTCTAGCTATAGGTGACATTAAACGTCTCCTGATTGCTGTCCTTGGGGAAAGGGCGGATGACGTTTGGTCAAGGGCAGGGTATTCTAGTGTTACCACGGTAAACACTGCTCATGATGGGGCACCGTTCAAAAATTGTAGAGCGGCGATCTGGAAAGCGCTTAGAGTACAGTATCCTGGCACATCCGACATGGGAGCTATAATGGTGAAAAAGATGCATGAAGGGGAGGATCCTCTTGTTTACATTCAGAATTGTCAAGAGCAGTGGGCATTGGAAACACAGGAGGCTTGGGGGAAATCTATACCTGTATTTTATCATATATTATGTCAAGGGCTGCCAGAAGCAGTACAGAAGCAGCTCAAGAAATTGGTGGGCATGGAAGCAAAGCCGTGGGCAGAAATACAGTTGGCCATTGCGCATTATTGCAGACTTTTGCACGACAAGAACCGAAAGAAAGACGATGATAGAAAGAGTGAAGAGGAAAAGGTAGTGCAGAAGAAACTCTCAAAATATGTAATTGAAGGGGCGATGTTGATTAGTGGAGATGGATTGGGATCACAGCAAGTAGCGAACATGCTGCAGGTAAATAACCAAAGGCACTTCGATCAAAATAATAGTGGATTTGCACCACAGGGAAGGGGAGGCTTTCAAGGTAGAAGATTCCAGAATAATCAAGGAAACCTCCAGAATAAGTGGGTTTCAAAACGTACAGAACGATAGTCAAGGCATGCAGGAGGGCACGTTAGGATACCCCCTACTCCTATATGTTGGACATGTGGTATGTCGGGGCATTATGCTCGCACATGTAGAAGTAATGGATTTGTGCAGAATGGGCAGTTCTCAAGAGGGTGGACTACAAATCTGCCTGTATATTTGCAGCAGAATGGAGATGGGTTTGCTCAGAATCAAACGGTGCAGCAGACACAAGTGCTGAGAATGCAACAAGATTTTCAATCACAACAGGCAACAATGATTCCGCCACAGGGGCAGTCACAGCAGTCACCCATGCAGATACAGCAGAGCATAAGCACGGGTCAGTTAATGACTCCTAGATTAGGGGGTGTCACTATTGATGGAGGAAATCCTTTCAAAGGTACAGGGATGAGAATGTATCCACATTAGGCCAGCTCAATGGGAGACATTGTCATGGTGCATGTCCCCAAAACCCTGAAACCTGCGAGCCCAGCCCAGATTCTGGCTTCCTTTGGGACTTCCAGGCCCCAGCTCAGTCCTGGCGTCGCTGGCGCCAGGCTCATGGCAAGTGTTAAATACATGGTCCATTTATTTGGCTCTGAGATGCTGAGCCATTCAGTACAGGGTGTGGCTTGGGACTACTTTACCAGAGAGACAGGATACGATGAAGGGGACTATTTTCCTGGAACTACTTGCAAGGCTATTTAAACCGCACCTTGCAAACTGAACACACTTCGTGTTAATCTGCACTCCTGCAGCATAACGCTCTGTAAGCGGATTCAATTCAACACTACAGCTAAGTCAATGCCTAGTCTGGGATGCTGAGGGAAACCCTTATTGATATATTTTTTTGTCCAGTTCATTTACTCTGGATGACTACCCTTATATAACACCCCTCTCTTAGAATCCCCCTGACCCCACTGAGCCAAGAATTAGGTTTGTTTTGCAAATTAAAAGGTTTATTTGAAAATTAAACAATATATATCTATCACACCTTTATGGTAAATTAATATTTAATAGCACACTTCTGAGGATGATAGTGATCAACAATGGATAATGTTACAGTGGTACAGTCTTTTTGGTGGCTTAGAAGTGAGATAGAGAGGATAAAGTAGCTGAGAATGCTTTTATGGCTTCAAGGACAACAGGCCTCATTACGACCCAGGCGGTAAGTTACCGCCTGGGTCGTACCCTTACCACCATGGTGTAAACTATGTTTACACCATGGTGGATGGTGGATTTACCGCCCCATTCCAAGGTGAGTGGGGCGGTAAATCCCCATTTCCCATTTACCCTTTCCCATTCCCATTTTTGCCCCATAGGGCATAATGGGAGTGGGGAAGGCGCTAATTACGCCACCGTAAATTACGGTGGCGTAATTAGCACCATGGTCCCTTAGCGCCATGGATTTTAACGCCTGCAAAAAGCAGGCGTTAAACTAACCATGGCGCAAAGGGACCTCGGAATCAGGCGTTAAGGGTCGGCGCCGTTTACGGCGCCGTTAACCCCTTAACGCCTGACTCGTAATGAGGCCCAATGCAATGATGAATGAAAATGCAGTACAGAAAATAAACTTGATATGACTTCAACAAAAGACAATGTAATCACTTTTCTTTGACAATTCACCCCCCCTCTATGCAAGGTAAAGAGATGTTAGGAAAGCACACAGTTCTCAGGAATGCAATCAAATATAATTCAGTTCCCCCCTAGCAAGCTTAGAGGAAAACAGGTAGGAGTTTTAAACACAGGCAATATACTTTGATGTGGTTGCAATTAAGTGAAAAATATGCGAAAAATGCTTTTAATTCCCTATAGGAGGTTCAGGGTGAGTGAGAGATACTTAAATTAATTCAGGATCACTTTAGCAATACTCTATGAATGATTGTCAGGTTGCACACGAATTTCAGCAAGGACAAATATTTTTACACGTGGCTGAAATTAAACAAAATGTCAAATCGCTGCAAATTTAGACGCGTGCGTCGAGCGCAATTATGGAGGCACTATAAGGAGTAGGAAGTCGGTTCTAGGCTCGTTGGAAAGCTTAGAAGCTTAGCTTTAAGATGATAGTTAAAACAAATGGTTCCGGAGATACGGCCAATTTAGTAAAGGTAGTTTTTCGGATTTGAAATTTATTTTAAAGCTCAGAATGACAGATGACAGTTTTCAGTTTTAAAGATGACAGAATGACACAATTCTAGGAGGCAGTCTAATAGGCTAAAATAGATTATTTTAAAATAAGAGATTGGTTTTGGCACAGTGCTAGCTGGGTACTCACACTAGATTTTGGACAGGAATGCAACTTCGTCACCGATCGGGTCAGGATTGGCTGGACTTCTGCTAGCGGTTCTTCACAGCGATCTGGTCTCTGGGTCTCTGCTTCTATTATCGGTTCTGCTAGCGGTTCCGGATACAGCACTGCTTTCTGGATACTGCCACAGGTTCTTGCAAAAGTTCTTGGCAAAGAATTCAAACAGCTTGCCCGGCTGTTGAATAGTTTGGTTGGTTTTGAGGCCTGCTGAAGAGGATTCAGCTTGTGGATTCAGGCCTCTCTGCTACAAATTCTGGAGTTAATTTCTGGTCTCTGGAGATTGATGGATTTGAAGTCTGGATCTCTGGATGTGAAGTCTGAAGTCTCCCGGCAAAGCGTCCCGCAAGAAAGTGGAAAGGGAATCTCTACCTAGGTTTCAATGTTCCTTTTATGTGTTTTGAAAATGGTTGTGTGCCTGGGCCTAGGTAAGCCTGCCCCTCTCACTTATCATTGGCCAAGCTTTCCTCTCTCCCATGATTGGGGGAAAGAAATGGAGTGTCAGAGTGATGCTGTAGGTTTTATGGTCAGAGGAACCTCCCCTTGTCAAATTGCACACAAATCTATTTCTGACCCAAATACATATTTATCTATGTACCATTTTTCTAATATTATAGGTCCAGTTAACATATTTTCTGTTGCACCAAACCATTCGATCCCTGTCTTTGTACGATGTTGTGTCCACTTATGACAGATTTCCCCCCTTTTCATCCAGATAACAACCTCTAAACCTTTCCAGATTTTACACAGATGTGCACCAGGGATATGGGTTTCAGATGATAAAGTGTCAGATTTTTAACATGCATACATTTGGAGTAACAACCATTTTTTCCGCTACTATCCCCAAGAACATACCACAGGGTCCTAACACCTCTTAAAAGTGCACAGAAAAATCACAAAAATGATGATGTTATTCATATAATTTTGAAAAATCCGCACTGTGAATTAGCCATCTTTTTAAAATCATGCTCTGGCCCCAAAGGGGTGTGGTTTTCCAAAGCACATGGTGGAATTTCTGGTTTATCAACTTCCCCCATTCTCAGCTGGCTCTCAGAGGCACTGCCCCTCCCAGTTTCTCCCAAGAGGAAGCCATTTTACGAACCCCCAATATAACATTTGCCTGAGTCCAGGACAGGGCTTTGTTCAACTTCCTGCAGTCCCCAGGTGCTCCTCCCCTAATCCAATCAGAGAGGTGTCATCTCCTTTTGGCAGGGGCAGCAGGATGCAGCTAGGCCTGGGAAGAGTGGCTGAGCAGGTTTCTCCTGTCGGGGGTAGTTGTCAGGCAGAATTCAGCTAAATGTCACTTTAGTTCCCAGTTTTCTACATTCAAATCCAACTTACAATTTTTGCACATGCAGCTAGAATGCTGATTCTAAGTTCAAAACTATGACATTTAAACAATTGCAACCTATGTGACACTCACAAGTAGGTCACTCATTTATTCTAAACATTTCGATTTTAGTGGCTTTAAACCCAAATTCACTTAAGCTGCTGACATCCCCAGCTATTTTTTTATATATACATTAAATAATTACTTCCTTCAAATCATTTCAGAATATAGTTTTACATTGTATCCACCTCTTAGCAAGTCTTTCCTTGGCCTGGTTTGGGTTCATTTGTTCAGTTTTACACAAAAGTCTGGTGGTTTTAAAACGCCGGCTTTCTGATAGTGGTGGCACCAGTATTGCATCCATTTTTGACATTAAGAAAATGAATTCCCCACAGTTCTGGGTTGCTTTTGGCAATCAGCATTGCCATTCCCAATGGTTTCAGGCTACTGTGTGTGTAGCCCAATGGTGGTTTTAGGCAGTGCCCTCCTGTGCTCACAACATAGGCAAAAATGGGTGGCAGCCTATTCTTCATGTTTTCCCTGTGCACTCTCTGGGGAGTTCTGGCCATCATGATGTTTTCAATGCCAGTAATGCACAGTTTTATGGTAGGGCTTGGATGCATGGGTAAAAACATCCCACAGCTCACCGTGTCAGTTCTTGCTTCCTTTCTGCCACGCCCATCCAGAGTCTTCTATCCATTGGCACCTGTGAAAATAGAAGAACAAGAGTTATTCACGCATTGAAGGCCTTACCTGCAGAACATCTGGACCTTGCCTTTACGCTTATCCAAGGGCCGCCGCATCTGTAGAAGATCAGAACAGAAGGCACCCTCTCCGGTAGCGACGCACCTGACTCGGCCTCCTCCAGGAACTCCAGCGAGCAGTTCTCCATCATTCTGCATCGCGCCGCATCTCGACACCGTCAGTCGGACCTTCCATCTTCTTCCTGGAAAAGCGCCGCACCTGCCGAACAGAAAAGACAAAGCAGGTTAGTCGCACACAACAAGAAGACTAAAATAAAGCAAACTATTAGCGCATCTCGCACAGCACTCTACTTACGGCAAGAATCCTGAACATCATTGTCAGGAGAGTCATCCATCATCCGAACACCGCTTTTGTGCAGCACCTGAAAGACAAAAAAACAAACATTAGATATCTTGCATGCAAGGACTTAAGGCAGCTATTTCAAGGAGTTATTGGAATAGAGACTTACCTGCTTAATCCGGTCCATCCGCTTCAGCAACCTCCATCGGATCAGTGAAGTAACTCGATCCTGGAACTACAGAGTAACCGCGCACCTGCCAGAGAGTGTGCAGGACGGAGAGCTCACCCATATAATAAACAAGGTGTGCCAGGGAAAGAGAAGGATAACACGGAAGGAGGTGAAAAACAAAACCAGCTCCACACAGTTGGCTAATATCTTGTTTCAACTTGCAGACAAACATCTCCTGAGGCAAGACAGAAGGGAAGACGCAAGCAGGCCCTCATTAAGCAGAACAACACCAGTGCAGACATCATCCTTCGCACACAAGCACGCCCCCGTGGAGACCAGGTGAGCGTAACAGAATGCAAAGCATTGCACAAATTCTCTACCTGGGCGCCATGGAAACCTCGGAAACGGATCAGCTAGCTCAGCTTTTGGGGTAACTCAGGGGTGAGGTACATTCGGCTAGACAGGAAACCAATGCCTTACGAAGGGAACTGATTGTAGCAAAGGACCGCACCGATGATCTCGCCAGACAGTTGCTCCAGTCACAGGCGGGGCAAACGCCGCTACCTGGAGTGGGGTCAACGGTACCCACTGCATCAAGCAACCCAGTTCAGGTGGTCCTCCCAGGAGCTGTACCTTTGGCACCCCCAGAAGGATTAGCTGGAGATCCAAAAAGGTATGCGGTTTTTATGAATCAGTGCTGTCTACACTTCCTATGCAGGCCAGTAGCCTTTCCAAACGACCAGTCCAAAGTGGCCTTTGTACTTTCATATCTTGGTGGCAGTGCTGCTGACTGGTCGGTACCGCTGGTCAGTGGGGATGATCACATCTTGAGAGACTTCCAAAGATTCCAATTGGATATGGAGAAGCTGTTTGCCCGGCGCTGCCAAGGTCAGGCATTGGAGAATGAGCTTTTGTCTTTGCGTCAAGGCAACCAGGATCTGCTAACTTACATTGCCACCTTCAACAGACTGGTTGTGGAAACTGATTGGCCGGACGACAAACCAATAACGGTGTTTTACCGCGGCCTGAGAGGGGAGTTAAAGGACGTTTTAGCTCAAGTGGTTAACCCACCCAGAGACTGTGCTGAGTACATAGACTTGGTGGTCCAGCTTGATCACAGACTGAAGAACCGTAAGTCTGATCATGCTATAATCGATTCAAGAGCATTTGTACGCCCCAAGGAAAATGCCTCCAAGACCACCGACGTGTCAGAACCCATGCAAATCGGAGGAGTGTGTGGGCCATTATCCAAGGCTGAAAGAGATAGGAGAATACAACAACAACTGTGTTTATATTGCGGGTCAGCCAGCCATTTCCTTCGAGAGTGCCCAGTAAAGCCACCTAAAAAGGCAGTGGGAGTCGCTGGTAAGGTTGAAAGAGAGTCAGAGCTGGAAAACTTCTCCACCCGGCAGGTGTAGAGGTCCGCTTACCGAAGGAAAAGAAGGACTCCCAGACCTCGCACCTAGTTTTGCCTATGGTCCTTACAAACCACCAACAGCCATCTCAAATGCATGCAGTCAGAGCATACATTGACAGTAGAGCCATTGGAAATTATATGGATCAAGAGTTGGCTTCGAGGATGAACCTTTCCCTTTGCAAAAAGGCAACAACAGACTTAGTCACCACAGTCGACGGAACTGAAATCGCTTCGGGTCCAGTAACGCATTCTACAACAGAGATGACTCTTTTGTGCCAAGACGGTCATCGGGAAACCATAGTGTTTGATATAATCAAGGCTCCACAATTTCAAATAATTCTGGGAATGCCATGGTTAGTATCACATAATCCTTGCATAGACTGGCGTGCCAAGAGATTGACCTTCTCAGTCGACTGTGCTCAAACTTGTTATCCAACTAAAGGACCTTTGGTCACTGGAGCGACGATGATCATGAAACCAACCAATTCCCTCCCTCTGGTATATCAAGACTACCAGGACATATTCCAAAAGGATGAAGCCAACACACTGCCCCCTCATAGCTCGTATGACTGCCAGATCGACCTAATACCAGGAGCACAGATTCCGTGCGGTCGAATCTATGCTCTCACAGAGCCCGAAAACCTGCATTTGAGAAAATATTTAGACCGGTACCTGGCTAACGGTTTCATTCGCCCATCCAAGTCCCCGGCGGCATCACCCTGTTTTTCATGCCTAAAAAGGAAGGTGACCTTAGGACTTGAATCGACTACCACGCATTGAATCAGGTCACTGTTAAAAACCGTTACACTTTGCATTCGATTCCTGACCTATTGGATCAAGTTAAAGATGCCCGAATTTACACCAAGTTAGACCTTCACGGAGCATACCACCTGGTACGGATCAGGAAAGGGGACGAATGAAAGACCGCTTTCCGTACCAAATACGGGCTATTTGAATACCAGGTGATGCCTTTTGGCCTTTGCAACGCCCCAGCGGAGTTCTAGTATTTCATGAATGATGTTTTGCGAGAAATGATTGATGTGTGTGTCGTAGTATACATCAACGACATTCTGGTATACTCTCGTTCAGAGCAAGAACACGTGAAACATGTCCGGGCCGTTTTGGACAAACTTCAACAACACAAACTGTTTGCAAAGCTGGAAAAATGTTTTTTCCATGTCTCTGAGGTCGAGTTCCTTGGATTTGTATTAACCCCTCATGGTGTTTGCATGGATTCACAGAAGGTTGAAGCCGTTCTCAACTGGCCATCTCCAACTTTGATTAAAGGAGTTCAGAGCCTGCTCAGATTTGCAAACTTCTATCGTCGTTTCATTTTACGATTTTCGCAATTAGTGCACCCCATCACCACTCTGCTGTGCAAGAACAAGTGATTTCAATGGTCCGAAGAGGCTGAGAAAGCCTTCCAGGAGCTAAAACAAAGATTCATCTCAGCCCTGATCCTGAAACACACTCGTCCAGATCTTCCATACGTGGTTGAAACAGATGCTTCCAGTCTGGTAATGGGAGCGGTCCTTTCCCAAAGGGACCCTGAAACTGATCAACTACACCCAGTAGCCTTCTGGTCACGGAAGTTTACGGCTCCTGAGTTGAATTATGCTATTACGGATAAGGAACTGTTAGCCATCAAGGCGGCCTTCAAAGCCTGGCGGCATTACCTTTTAGGAGCTAGGCATACCATCACAGTAATTACAGACCATCGCAATTTACAGTACCTGCAGGTGGAAAAAGCTCAATCATCACGTCAACTCCGATGAGCATTATTTTTCGCGGAGTTTGACTTTGTAATTACTTACCGACCTGGCTGTCGAAATGGCAAGGCAGATGCACTGTCCCATATAGGAGTAGACGAGGAATATGCCAATCCCGACCCTGTGCCCATCATTCCTGGTGAAAAGATTCTTGGAATTACTACGTCTCTAACGCTAGAAGACATTCAAGAAGAAATCCCTCATCTCATGGATTCCAACGCCCTAAAGAATTGGCTGACCAAAAGTCCTCACCATTCAGTGTCTAACCAATTACCCTATTTTCAAAGATGTCTCTACCTACCCAGCAAAGAACTTCAGGAAAAGGTCATCTCACATTACCATGACTCATTAGTAGAAGGTCATCCCGGAATTGCAAAAACTGAGCCCAAGGTCAAGCAGCATTTTTGGTGGCCGACATGGCATAAAGACATCAAGCAGTTTGATCATGCTTCTGGAAGAAATGTTGCGAGTTAGCTCAAATCAACGTAAGGCTGTCCACCAGTCACCATCCCCAAACTGATGGTCAGACAGAGCGAACAAATCAGACCTTAGAGCAATATCTCAGGTGCATGTTACATCAAACTGAAGGCAGCTGGAAGGATGGTTTATGGATCACCGAGTATGCCTATAGCAACTCCCTGCACTCCAGTACAGGTCAAAGTCCCTTTTATACAATCTACGGGTTACATCTGCAAACTTCCAATCTTGATCCACCACAACTTCTGGAAATGCCAGCTGCGAAAAGTTTGCACTCTACCATCTCCCAAGCCTTCAAACAAGTGACAGATCATCTAAAACAAGCTAAGGAAAGGTACAAGAAATCAGCCGATGTGCATAGAAGTGAAGCTCCAAAATATCAGGTTGGAGACTAAGTCTGGTTGGCGTCTAAGCACATACCAGTAAAGGGACCTCATACCTTCAACCCCAGATATTTATGTCCATATACCATTAAAGCCATTATCAATCCAGTGGCAATGAAGTTGGACTTACCTCTGCACATGAAGATTCATCCTGTGTTCCACGTCTCACTATTGAAACCAGTGCAACCTGGAACACGAGTTGTGAAACCACCGAAACCAGTCACTGTAAACGGGGAACCTGAGTTCGAAGTGAAAGAAATTCTTGACTCAAAAATCACTAAATCAAAACTATTTTACTTGATAGACTGGAAAGGATACGGACCACATGAAAGATCATGGGAACCTAGCGAGAATGTGCATGCTCCACAGTTATTAAAAAGGTTCCACCGCAATCACCCAAACAAACCAGGACCAATGGGTGAGTCTGCCCTTAGGAGGGCCTTGGGGGGGAGTGCTGTCATGGTGCCAGGCTCATGGCAAGTGTTAAATACATGGTCCATTTATTTGGCTCTGAGATGCTGAGCCATTCAGTGCAGGGTGTGGCTTGGGACTACTTTACCAGACAGACAGGATACGATGAAGGGGATTATTTTCCTGGAACTACTTGCAAGGCTATTTAAACCGCACCTTGCAAACTGAACACGCTTCGTGTTAATCTGCACTCCTGCAACGTAACGCTCACCGTGTCAGTTCTTGCTTCCTTTCTGCCAGGCCCGTCCAGAGTCTTATATCCATCGGCACCTGTGAAAATAGAAGAACAAGAGTTTTTCACGCATTGAAGGCCTTACCTGCAGATCATCCGGATCTCGCCTTTACGCTTATCCAAGGGCCGCCACATCTGTAGAAGATCAGAACAAAAGGCACCCTCTCGGGTAGCAACGCACCTGACTCGGCCTCCTCCAGGAACTCCAGCGAGCAGTTCGCCATCATTCTGTATCACGCCGCATCTCAACACCGTCAGTCGGACCTTCCTTCTTCTTTTTGGAAAAGCGCTGCACCTGCCGAACAGAAAAGACAAAGCAGGTTAGTCGCACACAACAAGAAGGCTAAAATAAAGCAAACTATTAGCACATCTCGCACAGCGCTCTACTTACCGGCAAGAATCCTGCACATCATTGTCAGGAGAGTCATCCATCATCCGAACACTGCTTTTGTGCCGCACCTGAAAGACAAAAAAACGAACATTAGATATCTTGCATGCAAGGACTTAAGGCAGCTATTTCAAGGAGTTATTGGAATAGAGATTTACCTGCTTACTCCGGTCCATCCACTTCAGCAACCTCCATCGGATCAGTAAAGTAACTCGATCCTGGAACTACAGAGTAACCGTGCCCCTGACAGAGAGTGTGTAGGACGGAGAGCTCACCCATATAATAGACAAGGTGAGCCAGGGAAAGAGAAGGATAACACGGAAGGAGGTAAAAACCAAAACCAGCTCCACACAGTTGGCTAATATCTTGTTTCAACTTGCAGACGAACATCTCCTGAGGCAAGACAGAAGGGAAGACGCAAGCAGGCCCTCATTAATTAGAACAACACCAATGCAGACATCATCCTTCGCACAAGAGCACGCCCCCGTGGAGACCAGGTGAGCATGACAGACATGATGTGTTTGATACTATCTGTGACACCTAATCCTCAAGAGGAACCGAGGGTTGATGTCAATATAGGAGGCAAATCTTTTTTGTTTTTAGTAGACACGGGTGGAACACGCTTGTGTATACGAGATGGGAAATTTTTGATGTCTGGAAATGCCATGAATACTCAAGGTTTCACAGGAGATACAACCAAGTTGCATTTACTGACACATTGCTAGTCTCTATACAATAGTGTGACATGTCTGTGCCCTTGTTATATTGAAGGCAGACACCTGTCAATATATTAGGTTGAGATTTAATGGCCAAGTTGACCATGACAATTTCGTTCACTGATGAAGGTACAGTGTGTTCAACACCAGGAATGCATTATTTAAACATGAGTAAATTTATTATGGCATTTGCAGGACAAATGGTCATGCAAGTAGTACCATTAGAACCAGAAGTTTTTCACTATGGGGTATGCATTTTGTTGACATGGCTGCCAGGTTTAATGGGCAGGACTATGAGAATACCTGATGAATTCTTATTTAGGCCAAAGATACTTATGGAGGAAGAGGAAGGGTGGTTCTTTCCTTTAGAATTATAAACAGCCATAGTGCGAGGAGAAATGGCTTTGCTTGATGGGAATCATCATGACGGCAGACAATGGTGCACAGTGATTGCCATTTGAGAGAGTTACAGATTGACTGATGTTATTGATGAGGATATGTTTGGAGATCATCCATCAGATGACAAAGTAGTATTCGAGATGAGTATTTATTATTGGTTGAGAGAAATTAAACGTGAGGTTCCTCACAAAATTATGTTAGCACAGAAACGTGCCAAGTATTTTGACGATGACATGGCGAACGTGCCAGTTTCATTGTGGACAAAAGGCCCCTATAACATAGGCCTATTGAAGGGGGTTGGAGAAGTGAAGATTAAATTCAAACCAGGAGCAATTTTACCTCGAGCCGACAGTATCCCATGTCTCGAGAGGCTGATGAAGGTATTTTTAAGACGATATCTGCTATGATGGAACAGGGCATCCTAGTGACATCAGCGTCACTGTTTAATACCGCAATTTATCCTGTGAAGAAAGGGAAAGGGGGATTGTGGCGTTTAATTCAGGATTTACGCCTGATTAACCAGATTGTAGAGGCTGAGTTCCGTCTAGTTCCTAATCCTGCGATGATCTTATGTAATATCCATGTTGAAGAATGATATTTCACTGTGATTGAACAAAATGTTTTTCTCAATCCCATTGCATAAAGACTCGCAAGATTTGACATAATTTAAGTTCAGACAAAGTCGTCTGAAAAGTACTCATTTGCCTCAGGGGTACTGTGAGTCTCCATTGATTTTCAATAGAGACCTACAGATGCACTTGAAAAGTGTTGTGTTGCAATACGTGGATGAAATTTTGGTCTGTAGCACTGCAGAGAACGAGTGCAGGCATGATTCAGGTCAACTGATGATTATCATTGCAGAGAAAGGATATAAAGTAGACAAGGAATAATTGCAGTATTGTCAAGAGGAAGTGATGTACATAGGCCGGCTAATTTTGCATGAGGGAAAGAAAGTTACTCCTGAGAGGGTTGAGGCTATTTTGAAACTCTGTATGTATGTAAGAGCATGGGACTTTGATTATAGTTCATACATAAGGCCCTTGTTGCAAGCTCTGAAGAAAGCACAGGTAAATCAGAAAATAATTGTTTGGAATGAGGAGATGGAAGAAGGGTTTGATGAGTTGAAAAAGGCAATTTGCACAGCTCCAGTTTTAGGGATTCCCAATTATGTTGAGGAATTATTTTTGTTCTCGCACATGAATGCCACTGTTATGATAGCAGTACTCACGCAGAGAACCACATTGGGGAAAAAACCCCTTGAATAGTACAGTGCGATTCTAGACACAGTAATGAGGGGTCACTTTCCATGTGAACAGTCTTTGGCTGCCGCCGCATTCGCTATTGAAAAGGCTTCCAGCATAGTGATGGGGTGTTCCATGACGTTATTTGATGAACATGCATTGTTTGCCATTTTGGAAAAACCTACAGGTACGTTTACATCTCAAAGGGCTTCTGCCTATTAGGTAGTCATATCAAATCCGACGATTAAAATAGTCTGATGCAGAATAGTGTATCCTGCCATGTTTGTAGCAGAATCGCTGGCAGAGGATGAGCATGCACATGATTGCAAGAATTATTAGGAATTCTATGATGAACTCCCGAGGGTGAAGGGAAATGCGTTGGCAGGTGGGGAGATTCTTTTTATTGACGGTTATTCGATAATCGATCAAAATGACAGACAAAGATATACAGGTGCCGCTGTGGTGAAGCACGCGGCCAATGAGAGTTTGAAATACTGATAAGTGCAAGGGTACCGTCTCACTTTTTGGCACAGGCTGCAGAATTAGTGGCACTGATTATTGTGCTCGAGAGACAGGCAGCCCAGGAAATAACAGTGTACAGTGACTCTGCCTATATGATGTCAACAGTGCACACAGGGCCAGCATGTTGGAAAAGAAGGGACTACCTCCGAGCAGACAGCACTCCAGTGCAACACGCAGCCTTATTGAACAGACTTATTAAAGCACTACAACTCCCAGTGGCCATCACAATAGTTAAGTGCGCAGCACACACTAACAGGGCAGATTTTATCGTGCGAGGAAATCAAAAAGCATATGAGGAAGCCAAGCGAGTTGCATGTTCAGAAACTATCATGTCATTTGATATGCCTGATGTGAATGAAAGCACGGTGATGATGATGAGTGTGCCTGAGTGTTATAATAATTTGTCTAGGACTCAATTGGCAAAGACTCAGGCGGAAGGGCCTCAAGATGAGAATGAAGTGTGGACGTAGAGAGGATGTTCTTTAAACCCCTCTGAAGCATTGTGGCTACAAGACAGCACTGGTAAATCGGTGATGCCTGTAGCCTTATTAATGGTGACATTGGAACAGCTACACTACCCTGTCCATGTTACTAGAGAGAGCCTCGCCACAACAATTTTAGAGGATTGGTTTGTTCCAAATATTGTAGAAAACGTTGCATTTTACGCACCCAGACTCCACCTTTGCAACAACATTTTTAGTATGAGAAGTGTTTCCTAGATGGGGAATATGTTAAGTATTAAGATCAGATAGTGGCTCTCATTTTGTTAATGAAGTCTTTGAACAAATAAGCTTGTTGCTTAGCATAAAGCACAGGTTTTCATCAGTGTATCGCCTGCAAGCAAATGGAGTCTGTGAGAGACTCAATGGCTTTCTTAAAGAGAGAATAGGCAAATTGAAGCTTACCCTGAAGAAAGAATGGCTGCATTGTCTAACAATGGCATTGTATGGGTTGAGAAATGAGCCCGGTTCAGACCACCATCTTACCCCACCACGAGATAATGGCAGGGAGGCGAATGAGGACACCTCTCACACCTCTGTCTAGAATTAGAAGTGATGCCCAGACAACAGCAAAATTGTTAGGAAAGTAGTTACGTGATTATCTTACGTGTATGACTTCAAGTAACTCTGTCATTTCAGCTCAGCTCAAGCGAAATGGGTGCATGGCAGCGCAGACCACAGAAGGAGATGCTACAACAACTGGAAGTGAAAAGTTATTTCATCCCAATCTTTTCCCTGGAGATGCAGTGCTAACCAGCAACTTCACTAGAAGGTGGCACAACCCTTGTTTTAACGGCCTGTTCATAGTGGAGGACGTGACACTGTCTGCCGTCAAAGTGCAAGGCAGGCGTGCTTGGATTTTCCTTGGAAATGTGAAAATCTATGCTGGAGAACCCCCTTCACCCCCACTACATTGGAAGCAAGCATTGGGGAAGAACCACAGCACATGCAGACTAGATCTATGATGAGGAAGAAGGATGCATAAGCTGTTGAATAAACATAAAGAGTACATTGGACTGTGGCTTATTTCGGGACACTCTTTTCAGTCACTAAAAAGGAGTTAAGGGAAGTTATTTGTTCTTGAGCCACAGGAATTTGTTGACATTAGACTGAGACATGCTTAAATCTTGATCATAAAGGAGAGCATGACAGATTTGGAGTTCCTTTTCGATGACTGGAAGAGGGTGAGGGAGCAGTGCATGAATTTCTTGTTGGAGGTGCCTATGGTGGTGCCTAATGACAACGCTTCACGGATCATTCTTGAAGTTTTTCTTTTCATTTTGTGTGCACACCCTGCATTGGTGGGGAGAACTACTAGTGTTCATCTGTTCTGGCAAGATCCTAAGAATGGCCCAATCGTGAGGAGATTGCTTGCTGGGAACTTTGTTTCATGCTGAAGAAGAATCTTCATGTCTTCTGGTAAAAGGCCAATTTGTGGCCTTCATTGTGAACTTTTGTTCATTGTCGTATAGCTAGCTGTAGCTGATCGAGGAACTTTTGGAGCCGACTCAGCAGCTTCCAGAAAGTAGTGCGCGATGTTGCTGTTTAAAAGTTTGTTTTTCCTTCCTTAAAGAGTAAAAATGGACAGCATCAATAGCAACATTGTTATGACAGATCCTGAGAGAAGTGCACGTTGTGCAAGAAGTTATTGCTGCAAACGGATTCATCTGTACGTAATTTATTCTTGCATTCTGTTCATAGTGATATTGCTCTCACTTACAGTACGTACTACTTACTATATAGACGTAAATGGAGCAAAGACTCCTGTGCATCTTCCTGTACAGAAGGAGGGTACAGATGTGGCAACTGCTAGGCAGCCAAGACCTTATGTGATTGTTCCTTCTTTAGAGATACACACGAGGGCACCTGGTCCTGTAATGGATAAGGCCGGGTTATCTTTTGGAGGGAGAATGCATGCAGAGGTTATGGCAGACTCCATATCGCCAGCTTTAGCTGCTGCTAAAGTGAAGTTTTGGGGTAGAAAAAGGCTTTTAGATCTTACATGTACAAGATAGTACATGTAAAAACACTCAGTCCACTGACAAAGGTTTCTATGGTTGGTCTAGTTAGGAGAAACGATGATGATATGTTGAATAAAATGGTTAAAGAAGCTTGTAAGAAAAGAATGAGATCTAAGAGAATTGCTAGGGAGGATGATCATGAGATGAATGATTACCTGGATAGTACAGCACACTTGGGGACTAACATATGGTATCAGCATGTGAAAGAAGTGGGAAGGAGGACCTCAAAGGAGGAATGCTTTGTATTTGCACTCCTGCCCTATAGCATGGGGAAATCTAAGATCTTCGTAGCTATTGAAATAGACGTCCAGACAGCACATTGTCTATCACATATAGCACTCTGTTGCACAAGAGGCCAGTTCATGGGGCGAGATGCCTATCTAAACGGGCAACTGAATGGACAGATCCAGACGAATACGACTAAATCCAAGATACGAAGACAAGAGCTCATACTAAGAATCATGTGATCAGATACGAAAAACCAGAAGTGAAAGGAGCTGAAATCAGATGGGAAGTAAACAAAAGACTTGTCCAGGAAAATCTGCAGAAGAAATTCGTAGATGGAAGAACAGAGGCCAGATGCAGATTTGGGGATCAGTGCTATCACCAGATGGATGGGAAAAAGAAGTGGTGATCTGCAGATCCTGGGTCGTCATAGGTTGTTATCAACCAGCCATTGACATAGCGCAGAATGGCTGCAAACCTCTATGGCCAAGACATACTAAGCTACTGACCTGTGTTGAAGATAGAGGAGGGCCCTTGCAGATAGTGCCCTTGGAGAGTGCAAAGCTGTGCTTCAGAAATAACAGCACAAGAAAAGTCAGAGAGAATCAGAACTGTGGTCAAATCTTTGATGGACCAGGAATGAAACCTGGAACAGCAGTGATCATGGATCACTATTGGGCTTTTGGATCCAAAGCATATGAGGCTACCCAAGGATTGGGGAGGGCGATGCTCACAAGTGAATATTCATGTTCCAGCATTGGTGATACCTAAAAGTGATTTGAACCTTGACAATTTCCCGAAAGCAGATGCTCACCTGAGGAAGAAGAGATCTGTGGAGCTGATTAATCGAATAAAAAGGGAGAACTATTACTTGGCTAAGTCAATTGAAGATTTTGACTCCATTCCTTATGAGCATAGACTGTTCAGCCAGACTGTCGGTATTCACATTGATTTTCATGCCGAGAATCCAGGATGGAGCAAATACCAAATGGCTCCAGATTACCAGATGGGAATTGCTGCAAACAATCAACACTACCATAAAGGGATTCAATGCTATCAGAGAGGAGCTGAGATCCATAAGACTGATTTCTATTCAGAATAGATATGTCCTGGACATGATCACAGCTATGGATGGAGATGTTTGTGCAAATATCGGAGAATCATGTTGTACGGTCATACCTTCTCATGATGACGAGAATGGCACCTTGAGAGAGGCCATAGAGATGTTAACAAAGCTACGTGTCCGGATGATAGAGGAAGTAGAAGACATTGCTGCTGACAGTTGGTTTGGATCACTCTTTTCTTGGGTTCCACAATGGATGGCAGACATATTCAAATTCCTTGGAGCCATGATCGTGTTGGTGTTGCTCGGATTTTGTGGTATCAAAATAATAATCACACAATGCAAGAAGACTGCAAAGAAAGACATAGGGATGAAAATCATGATCAATGTTGAATAAGGATGGAAGGGCAGAGATTTGACAGATGAAGAAATCAGACACTTTGTGAAGGCCAGCACCCATGCACCTGATGGAGCGAAGTCCCTGTATCCAAAGAATCATAAGACATATGTGGGGAAGTGGATCAATTGCATCCCAAGTGCACAGTGCATGCCCATGACTTGGAACAAGGATGAGCATGTGAAATCAGCTTGATGCCTGAAGGGAGTCATGAAGATATGGATCCCAAAGAAGCATTTCTTCAGACAAGAACGTCTAGATGTGAAGGATGATGGGAGTGGTTGATGAATTGCCCAGAGGGAGGAGTGTAGAGAAGGAGCGAAGTACCCACACCTCAACCACTTTATTTATTTGTTTGCATTATTAAAGCGCTCACACAGCCCGCGTGCATCGAGGAGCTGTTACAGGAATTGTTTGTTTGTTAGTTGCGTAATTGTTTTTTTTGTCTTATTTATATCGTGCTTAAATACCCAGAGGTTTCTGAGCGCGGACCCGGGGATCGAACCTGTGTTGCTTTGTGTCGTCTTGCTTCCAAGGCAAGCACATTGCCGCTGAGCTATCCTCCCGGGATATATGGACTTTGCCCATATTGCCTATATGTTGGGAACCAGAGTGTGAGACACATGCAGTACCAGTGAAAATACAGATACCGAGGAGAATCCTGGAAGCAAGATTCCCATTGAGGAAACCATACCTGCATACAAGACAGTATGATGGCCATTTGAATGACATCCTGGAAGAAGCAGGACCAATGAATGTCAAAGAAGAATGGTGACGTCACGCAGAGGCAAGCTGACATATATAGAAGAGATGCAGAGACTAGAGAATAAAAATATTCTATAAGGCATCAAGAAAGTATCAAAGATAAGTGACATCTTGGGATAAAGATGAAGAAACTTATGCTACAGAACTGATGAAGATATCAAGACATCTTACACGTGTACAGATGCAAAGAAACACAAGCAGACAAATATATATATATATATATATAATTATAATGAAATGAATAAAACATGGATGTTTCCGCTATGTTATTGCAGAGCTGGACCACAGAATGAAGGCCTCTTTTTTCAGTGTGTCGCAGTTAAAAAAGAAAGTAAAGTAAAGAAGCAGATCTCAGAAAGGCAAGACTGGATTATGATATGATATGATATGGCATTTGTAACGCGCCTATACACAAGTGTTTCAAGGCGTTTCAAGAAGCCAAGGTCTTATCAGTCTGGGGTGAGTAGACATTGGACACAAATCGTGTGAAAGAACGAAACTCTTATCCAGAAGGCATGGACAAAAACAAGGAAGATGTCAGAGGTCTATTAGAAAATAGTATTTTAAATACACTAGGGCTCGATTTTGTGGTCTTCAGTCACGTGGAAGGATGAAGTTGGCGAACACGATGGTCACACCTACGCATGAGGGCAGAGCTTGCCTTCACTCCACTCAATTCTTCAGAGCAAAAGAAAACTGCCAAGAAAAGTTCAAAGCCTTAATTAACAGCTGACCACTGAGGTGATGATAGATGAATATGCTAATTGGCGAGAAGCTATACTTGAAGACTAGCTCACAAGCACCTGGAAGTCCAATCTACGTGCTGCTAACATAGGTGGAAAAGTACTGACGGAGGTTAGAGTGCCAACCAATTATAGGGGGATGCGTGTTTAAGGGTCCTATAGTTTGTGTAGCCAATGGGACGTCATGTATTTAGTAACGCTCTTAGTGACTGTTTAAGGGGAGGGCTTAGTTGCCCCAAATGATGTTAAGAAACCTATCACTTTTCTTCACTCTTTTAGATGAGTATGGATCGTATACTTAGATGTTCCCTCCAGTCCTATCACTTTCTTCAATGGGTTTTTGTAGTTTGCCATGTAGGATAACGTTAGTAATACATAGGTTGACTTCATCAATGACGGTTTTTTGCTATTAAAGAATGCTTTTCTTTTAGATGCAGTGAGAGATCTTACGCTGAGATGTCCATTGAGGTCCGTTGTACTGCCTGTTTTAGATAATTGATACATATTTTTTTTTTATTATTTTGAACTTTACTCAGTTACGACTGAGTTTTGTCAAAGATAATTGATATTAAAACAGTTATCCTTTTACCAATTACCTGAGTCGTTTTGATTATTGATGTTTGAGTAACTTCTGCATCCCCATTCATCTCAAGGGTATTGCTACCTCATCTTAAAGGGCTGGAAGCCTCCAGTTCATCATGTTATTTTCAGTTGGTTATAAGGAGATGTCTAGGATGTATTATATGCTATTTGGTAGTATTTGCATTTGTGTGCATAACTGAATTTGATTTCAGATATCCCAGTGAGAAAGGAAAAGTAAAGGGTTTGATGTGCTTGATTCCTAAATTGACTTTTCTTTAGAAAAATAATTGGTTTCCCTGTCAGTGCCAGATCCTTGGAAAGCTGGATCCCTGGAGGATGCCACTGGACTAGAGTCCCCTGGAAAGCCCCCTGGGCCAAACAAGGGGGTGAAGATGATGACCCCGAAAGGCATGCAGATGATGACCCTGAAAGATGTAAAAATGAAGACTCCAAAAGAAGTCCCATAAAGTCCCGGGAATGAAGGTTAATTTCACCAGAACGGTTTTCTGAACGATTTCTGATTCAACTTTTAAAGACTATTTTCATTACTTTACAAACTGATTTTTATCACAAACTGATTTTTAGTGGATTTTACATCTGACTGAGGCCAATGTCACAGATGTATGGACTTATGTTTTATGAAAGTGACAATGTTTTTCTTTAATATTTTATTAAAAAAGAAAACTCCCCCCCAAAAATTGAAATAGATCACCAATTAAAAGAAGATAAAAGAGAAAGGTGATCAAGAGATAAGATTAAAAAAAAAAACAAAAACAAATTCCCAAAAAAAGATTTATTTTATTTTAAAGATTTCTTTTCTTTCTTTTGCTCAAGACTCAAGACAGTTTTGCTCAAGACTACAGATATATACATAATGTTTCTCATGTATGAATACTGCCATTTGCATGTTATTTATCTGTGACTATTAAGGTGTGGTTTATTGGGATTATGGCATGTTTGTTTTTCCTGCAATTATTTCAGTGGTGTCCCAGCAGAAAAAAAGGAGGGGGTGTAGGAAGAAGTTATGCTCTGCATTTCAACATGTAGGCTCCGCATTTCAACATCTAGACTTTGCATTTCAGCATCCACATTAAGGCGAGGGTTTGAACTTTAACTAGGACTCAAGAGTATGAGTCTCAGGCTGAATTTAAATAGATGGCAATGTACAGCGCACATGCTAGAAAATTATCAGTTTGCTCCATGATGCTATTTTAATGGGGTGAGCTGCACTAAAAAATAATACTTACATTATACTAATATACTATTTAACCCAACCCCATTTAACATGTAACCGATTCCCATAATAACATTTAGTGCAAATTAGCCCATGATAGAAGCTGGATGCAGATTGAGTGAAATGCATGATGCTCTGAAAATGGAAAAGAACAATGATTTAAACCTGCAGGCTGGGTCTGTGTTGTAAGCTGAGGAATGTGAAGATCCATTCCTAAAGTCATTGCATTGTATTGGAGCAGGAAGTGCAGGGATGTTTTGGGGGCTGCAGCAGGAATTCCACAAGATTCAGACACTGGTCGGCGTTACGTGTTTTTCTGTTATATACAGATGGATATGTTTTATGTTTTTTGGTAAAAGAATGCAATAAGCCCATTTAGGAACATGTGTAGCCATGTACCGTTTCCTTTGCTAGCAGCTATTTATATGGCCCTGGGGAATAGATGCAAATGTTGGGAGCCATAGGAGTGTGATAAGTCGAGGAGGAGTACTGATAGTGCACGTTTTCATCACCATCAAGTGCTTATAGATCCCCCAGCCAGTGCTTAGAGGTTTTTCTTACATGATAGTGAGGCAGGTGGGTGGAGTCTTAAGCACATTTGGGTGGACTTTTGAACACTATGGGTGTAGAATTGCATGACGTAAATCTCAGGGTATTTTATTTTTAAATGCTGGCAGGTCTGGTTCCTTGCATTCAGCGACATGCCAACCTAGAGCATGGTCCTGACAGGCACTCTACAATAATGGTGGAAGAAAGCATGCATTCATGCTCCTTGGTCAAATAAGGTGATTTGTCCTTGTTGTTAGGGAATTTCCTCTGGGGTCTGGGCAACTAATCTTTGTTGGTTATAGTGAAGATACCCTTGCAGGCATTTCAAAGGCCAGCTGAACACATACACCGATGCAGCAGGTGTGCTTATGTATATGGGGGTGAAGTGGGGTGTAACCACTGACCTGAAAACTGACATAGAGCAATAATCTAGTAATATCTATGGTGTAAGGTGCAGTACATGTCCACTGCCATGTGAGGAGTGACAAGAGAAACATTCCTTAGAGGAGTGGGCATTGGTGAATTGAAATGCCCATTTTTGTTGTGTGTGTGTAGTAATTTCAGTGCATTTGAACATTTGTAACACAGACACATTTTCAGGCTCGCTTAGACAAATAAAAACACATTTAATAACTTTTTGTAATGCAGGCATGTGGTGCGCTCACCTTCCAACCCAGGGTCCACTGCTCTAATTCCCACTGGGCTTCTGAGGTCAATGACCATCATCATCTGTGCTTGCCACAACAACAGGTCCAGAGGTGGCAGTGGTTGAACATCTCTATGGCAAGGATCTGCCTGCACTGGTCAGTAATCAGCTTCTGCACATGCCCCTTTTTGTCCAGCCACTTCTTCTGGATTTGGCCTGCTCTTCATGGAGTTCTCACCATAACAATGACATTGGCCAGGATGGTCCTCCAAGTTTGTTGTGCAGATATAGTTGGGTCTTCATACATTCCAAACTCAGAAGGCTTGAGGCCTTATTCACTATGTCATCTGCAAGGATCTTGAGGTCATTTTCAGACAACGTTGGGATTCTTCCTCTTGACATGGTCCTGATGGCCACCCAGTGGCACAGGGCAAAGAAGCAGGCAAGCTGGTCAGGCTAGGAGATTTCAATAATGCATGGCCATTGAGGCAGGTCAGAAGAAAGATGCAGACACAGTGATGACATTTCCAAAAAGTATTTATTAAATAATAAGAACAAGGCCTATGTTTCCCTATCACTATGTCGGATGTCCAAATGAATAAGTTTGCTTTCCAAAATGAATTCTAAGTGAGCATGCCACTATTATAACAAACTAAGGTCAGGAGAATGTCTCCCTTCTCCTGATGGTTGCTTCTTGCACGTGTCCTGTTTTACTTTAGCCGATGTCTGCTTCCGGTAGCTCGCTCTCTTGCTTGGCATCTCTGTACCTCTGCAGGTAACCAAACTGTTGATTCCTCAGCAGGGTGTTGTCGGTGTCGTTAAATGGTCAGCCTGCCAACCATGGAGTCCTCATGGTCACGCCACCACAGGGTTATGTGCTCCTGTTTCATTGGGTTTTCACTGCCTGCACCCATGGAGTCTCCAGCGTTTGCTTCTCCCATTCAGAGTAGTTCTGAACATCATGGGCTCTGCGGCTCTCTTCAGCGCCACCTTCTTCTGGTGTTGGACTTCCAGGGCACCTCCCCAGCCTGCTTATGCGTTCCTTTTGCTGACCTTGGTTCTTTCTTGCTTATAATGCCATAAATTAGCTTTCTCTTTAGCCAAGTTTTGGGATTTGATACTGTTTTCCATATCAGATAGTCCCTTGTACGCCATCATGGAGAATGGCTGAGGGAGTTCCTCATCGGAACGGGAGTCCTTGTCCCCTAAGTAACCCAGTGAGATCCCACTTGCCCAGAACCCTCTGGAGGGTCTTCCGAATCAGGCTCAACTCCCGAGCATCAAAGTGGGAGCCTTCCCCTTGGGGAGAAGGGACTAATGTATCGCACCATAGGAACATGAAAACAACCTAGTGGGGTGTTTGTGGTCAAAGTGAAGAGATACGAGAGACTTAGCAGCAATCCATGAAGAATGCTGACCGAATGGACACTACAAATGTACCAGTGGTGGTAGGGAAAGGAATAAGGGATAGGAGTGAAGGAGTGGGCACTTGGGTACAGAAAGGGAATACAACAGTCAGGGATGGGGAAGCAGCAGTAAAGGAAGTTGGCACAAGGGAGAAAGTGAGGGTGAAGGTGGTAACATCGGTTTGGGTATATGTTTCATGTCTTTTCAATTCGACAATGTTGGGGAAGGCAGAAGAGAGTCAGCTGGTTCTGCTGAGGGCATGTGTTTTTATATGTGTTGGCACAGTCGGATTAGGGAATGTATGCTTTCTAAGGCTTTCTCATAGTTCTTCTAACCTAGCAAAAGGTCCTCACACGCCAGTGCTCAAAGTATGTTTCTCCCAAGAAGTGGAAAGAATGCAATGCCGATTATGTGTGTATTTGTTCATGTAATCACTGCATCATATTTACATGTGATGCCGTATTTACATGTGGAGTGTTCTTTCAGCATTGAAAGGTCACATTGTTTGCAAATACATCAAAATGATGCATACAAACCCATTGCATATTTGTGAATTTCACTGGCTCATGAAAATGAAGAATATAGAAAGTGTAAAAGCCAATTGCCCCTCTCTAAATCCAAAATTATTTCAGTAAGTGCACCAGTTTATCGCCTTATCACGCCACAATTATTTTTACGGTCCAACAAACTATCTCCAAACCATTAATATAAAAACATGTTGTATTCTTATTTCATATAACAAACATAAAATCAATTAAGACTAAACGTGCATACATTCAAAAGAAACACAACAAATCTGTATCAAAACATTCAAAGAAATGTTCACTAGACAAGTGGAGTTAGTAGGTGACTGGAATCCGCTTTCGAACCAAATTAGACTTCTAGGAGATCGCAATATCAGATCTGCCTATTTGTATGTAAATTGCTGTGGTGACTTTCCCTGCATTAAGTTAAGGGACCCCCTTTGAAAAGATGTTTTTTTTGATAAAACAAAATATTGATTCCTAATACAGCCTGGTGTTAAATCAGGGATTGCCACTTAGTGAAAATAACAATTACAATACACCAAGAAATCTTAACACAAGTAGTGAATCCGGTGGTCATGTGGAGGCGCCTTCAGCGATATATGGTATTTTGTAATGGGAATTTCGTTTCCTTATGTATTTGAGGTGGTTTGCAGGTAGTTTTGTTGAAATTATGTAATCCTATGTGAGTTATTAAGTGGTGTAGGCAAAGTTGACATGTCTTGTCAGTTTTTTTAGGAGGAGGATTTTCAATTCTTTGCAGAAACACTGGACTCCAAGTTACTGTTTCCTCATTTGGGCCTCATATTTCCTTGGGAAAACCTCCATCAGAATGCATAAACACATTGAGAAAGGAATGTAAATTAAGGGCCTGATTTACACAAATGTTTTAACATGGGAAAGTCCCATTGAAAATGTGTTTGTAAATGAGGCGCTACGTCTCTTAGAATTACAGGAGATACTCAGCTTAGAGAAATGCGTTTGTCATGAGATGAAACCTAAATCATAAATAGCCCAAAATCTGGGCACATGGCTTAAAAAGCCTTTGTATGGGAAGGTGGCCCCTCAGGCAGTCTACAATAACATTTCAGGCCATAGTGCTTTACAACTGGAGAAATATTTATTTGCTTATCAATCTGGATTGTCCAGTACTGAAATGCTAGGCAATTCTCATATTAACAAGAGTAGCAACAGCAACCACACACACATGTTTCTGCTTGTTTGGGCCTAATCAGTGTGGAGATGCTGTGTATTTCTAGGCACATAAAACAAGGGACCCACATCTGAATTAAACTTCCTAACTTTGGGTGACAACCCAGAGACTTTCAACCATAGCCAACAATGTGAGAGTTTCTCTGCTGAGGATAAACTCAGCTTAAATCGCCTGCTCTGTGGGCCGGTAACCACAGTCTACAATCATGTTTTGTCCGCTGTGACTTAGGAGAGGAGAAACACACGTTTACATATCAGTCTTGACCCAACAACAAAGATGACCCAATGATGACAGACTAGGCAATTCTCATCTGAAGAAGAGTACAAAAACAGCACGAGAGCAGTGTTTCTGCCTTGGCGGGCATTATTAGTGGGGCGAGGCAGCAAAGGATCAATGTCTGAATTACCCTTCATAATCTAGGGACAAACCCCAGAGTCTTCCAAAATTATCTAAACATGTGGTTTCCCCTCTACTGTGGACACACATGGAAAAAACACCCTTCTCTATGGGAAGATGCCCACTTGGGAGGGACGCTCACATTTTTGGCAAAGGTTAAAAATAGCTCATAAACGGGAAAATACGAAAATAATGATAATACAATGATCATACAATGAAAAAGCTGTGAGGGTATTGCTGCTGTAAAACTTTAAGAAAATGATTTACCCTCCAAATGGATTGAAGTTCTTGAAATGTACACACATACCCTTGGATGTACAGTATATGGTCCATAGTTTGAATAATTTCATTGTGTTTTTTTTTACCCCAAAGCCATGCAGAATGTAAATATAAAGACATCAATGTGCACGTCATCAACTGATCACAATAAAACAGCAGGTAAGATCATCAGCCAGAATGAAGGCCACAGAAGAACAGCCGATAACGTGTTGTGACTTTTATCATCTGCAGCCAAATACGGAAGGAATTATTTGTGAAAAGGACACAAATGCATAAGCTACAGAGCCAAGCCTGGGCCATGGAATCCATTGACCCTGTTTTGCAAGTCACCATCCTTGCTCTGCATCTGAAGCTGTTTCACTCATTGTCCCTCATTGTTTTAATAGCACGTATGTTGCCTATGGAGCTGAGATGTATCTGTGTGCCACCCAGCTCCGCACACCTTTTGAAATCCAATCATGCTTTTATGCATGAGCAAATTGCTTATGCACAGAGCAGTTTGGCCAGTGTCATTTGTGGCTTTTTATTTTTTGTATGCACAATTTACAATGCTATTGTGAATTGGAGGTATTCTGCTCTATCACATTTCGAACAATGCCATCACACTTGGGTGCACCTTTTTACTGTGCGAACCCAGCAGAGCGATTTTTGTTCTTATGAAATATGACATATTATATAGACGTTTTACTTGGAGGATTTTATGGCCAAATAAATTCAGTGGGTGTAAAATAGCTCAGCCTGCACAAGCTGCCGGACGCATCTCTAAGCTACCCATTACCTCTGCTTTTTATTTGAATGAGCTGCCTGGCTGGTCCCCAGAGGATGCCTTAATGTTCCCTTCTGGAGATGGTTATAATGACACAATCTCACCCACTAAATACCCATTTCAATAAAGCACAATTAGATCCCGTGTGATGACAGGTCTGAAGGTTTGCTCTCTATCCCAGAATGCTTTATCGCGATTTCTTTTTCGATTCAGTAGTAAATGACAAAGGGCCTCCAGAGATTGCTGGATTTTTGGAGGAGTAGGAATTACATCAAACATTTAAATTGCACATCGTGTGAATGAAAGGCGACGATCAAGCCGAAGGAGCTCTTTGCACTCCAATGTCTAACCCCTCCAGCCACACACAGCAAAATAGTGCAGTGGTGGCGGAAACACCTGTCTGTGCAGAACAGAGATCTCTCATAAAAATGAATCTAAGTGATTTGGCCGCGGCTGACACTACCGTGAGAAAGGTGCGAACTATCAAAAGTACATACTCACACCCACACACACAACACACCCATAAAACCCCACATCCTCAGCACACCCCCACCCACACCCCCAACATAACCAAACCGTACTTACCTTCATCTTCACACTGGGTTCCTGCAGCGCCAGTTCCCTTTCACTTCCGTGATCGGGAACCGGCGCCACAGGGTCCTTTTCTTTTCTTTTTGTTTAACGGAAGGCTGCGGGGGTGTCGCCCGCAGCCCCCGCTCACTATACCGTAGGGTATAGTGAGCGGGGCAATGTGGGGGACAGCCCCGCAGCCCCCTTTTTTTTTTACAATGCTGCCACCAAAGGTTCGAACTTTTGGTGTTCGAAACTTTGGTGGTAGCATTTTTAGAACTTTTGGTCATTACGATCATTTTTTTGTCTGTAAAATCATCCTATACCATAAAAATAATGTGTGCTATGTTCCTATCATCCTTCTTGGAAAATTGTAGTATGTGGCTGGGAGCATTGTTTAAATGGATGCAATGCATCATAGAATGTGGAATCCACTGGCCTGGGTATTCCAGTCTGGACACACAGGGTGGGAGCCCTTACTAGAAAGGTACCCCTGCACAATTCTCTTGCATGAACTTTCTTACATGCCCTGTAACATGTCATGTAACCAATTCATCAGTTCTAACTTGCACTTACCTGACTCCAGAGTGCTTCCTGACTTACCACCCCGGATACTGCAGAGAAATCTACATTTAGAGGTTGCTGATGCAAACAGGGTTGCGTGTTCACATGGTTTAACATGTTTCCAATGTGTCCATGTGCACCAAAGAGTATAATGCAGGTTGGCTCCATACTAAGGGCCAACATTTCGAAACTTTCTTTGTTGCAAGGGGTGGGATTTGAGAGAACACCCCCTTCACTTGCACCAACAAATATGCGAGGCCTACTCACAAAGGGTTTCTGAATGCGTGCACCATGAAAATGAACATATAGATACATGTGCATCCCCGTTTTGAGCATTTGTGCAAATCGGCAGAATATGGGGCATTTCTCTGCGTTTTGAAGAGCATCCAACTTCAACAGGTTAATGTGCTAAGAAACGTGCAGGAAAAACAAATCCCCGCTGCAAGTTCTGATTCGTGACGTATCACTCCAGGATATGAATGTCACCTTGGTGTTGGGAGCCACTCGTGCATTGGCAAGGGCGTGGGCCCACCGCTGATGTATGCAAGCAGGCTCTCCCGCGCACCCGCAGCTCGCCTGTGGGAATATAGGCACCAACACATTTAGTCATACAAATGGCAGTGCCGGCATTATTTTTACTTGCAGATTTTTTTGAGAATTGAGCCCTGAGAGTTTATTTAGAAAACCCCAAAAGTTATTAACATATTAAAACATTTCTGTGGGAGTTCGATGGCAGTTGTCCCTCGTTTTCGGGTGCAGAAGGCCCCACATGTGAATGTGCGGGGCCACGGTCTTAGTCACACATGTGAAGGTGGGTGTACCCACATGTTCTTTACAATGTTCGAAATGCAGGCGAGGGGATTTCACGTGTGCTGTCACATGCACCCGTTAGTGAAGTGTCAGCAAGTGTAAATGTCGCTGAGGAGAAGGGCGAATGGCCAATATCCATGGGGTGGAGGACATTTAGCACTTGCACATTACATATGAGAGAGGAAACCACAGGCGAGGCAAAGGGACCCTCAAAGTCAGTCTGAGATGCCATGGTTTTATGTGTCCTGGGTCCTTCGCAGCTACAAGCAGAAAGAACCTCGGCGAGCAGACGGCCCTGTGCCCAGGCGATTTGCAATGGTGGTGGTATCACCCTGTTGGTGAGGAGGAAGTGAGAATACGAAAAAGGGGGCAGCGGGCACTTACTATGAGTTAGGATGTTTCCACTAGGTACACTAATTCCACTTTGCAATTATGTCAAAATATCTAGAGCTGAGAACTGGGAAGATGACATCTGAGTGAGGGCAGGGAGAGGGATAAAGAGACAGGGCAGTGCAGGTGCACTTCAAAACTGAGGAGAAGGTGTTTGGAGATAGATATGAATGTCAGAACGATTGTGATGGTTTTGTTGTTGGAAGGCAGTTTCAGTGGAGTGGGCATTTCTAGGCATACCCAACAATTAAACAATGGCCCTCATTATAAGCTTGATGGTCCGGTAACAAGGGTACCGGTAAGCTTACCGGTACCGTTGTTATCGGACCGGCAAACTACGAGGTCTGCTGAATAGTGTCTTTTCGCCCACCAGGTCTGAACTGGCGGGCAGACCGGCACCCACGAGCAGACCATAACGGATGCACCGGCACCATTCACGAATGGTGCCGGGCCATCCTGCCTCCCCATTCCCATTGAGCCCTGTGGAGCTCAAATGGGAATGGGGGGTAATTATTACCAGCGCCCGGCAAAGGGGAATTACCGGGTCCGCTGGGGTTGGAATACCCCGGTATATCCCCATTGCCAGGTGCCGGTAATTTCATGACTCCAGCAGCAGCCGTGTCGGTATTTACCGGCACGGCTACCGCCTCACTCATAATGAGGCCCAGTGAGAGGGTTACGTGGCCTCCGATGAGAGTAGGTACAATCGAGTCTGTCCCCACCCTCCTCGGGGTATCACACACCTTCCATGTGGTTATTGTTGCTTCCTGCACACCCGAGTGGGGCAGCTCTATGAGCGTGTGTTTTCTTGGTGGCTGAATGGCATTTTAGACCTCATTATTTCTTTGGGCTGATTTTGCCGATTTATTTTAGCACAAACCGCTGGGGTACTGACCTCACCACCATTTTCACTTCCCACCCCCGTTACTATATACCTTTCCCCAATTTACCATCTACATGTTTGTGGTAAACAAAATACATCACTCAAACGTTCTGTGAAGTTGCAATTCAGCAAAAGTGGGTAATAACAGTAGAGGAGCAGATGGAGTGGCTGCTTGATTATGTTGTGCACTGTATTATGCCAGCAGTGTATAATTGTGCCCTTCGGCTACTATGTGGAAAATAGGCTTGATATCACATAAAGAAAAGCATGACAAGATTGCCCAAGTCGCAATAATGTTTCCCTCTCCTTTGTGAAGATGAAGGACTTGCATATTTTAATTGTAATACACTTAAAAGTAAAAAGTATGCAGTTATCCTCACAGATGCACTTATGTAAACAATAACATGTTCTAAATGACCTTTAAACTATAGTTTAATTTTGTTGATTTCTTATATTGACAAAGGATGTTGGCATGTGGCAATTATATAAACATGATAAACACACACAAAAATGCAATAGTCCAATATGTGAATATTTGCAAATCATGTTATTCTGTGATACCAGTAACTCAACTGGGACTAAGAGGTTCTGAGTCTGGAGGCCCTTTTGCAGGACAAACTTGAATCACCCAAATTGTGGGTGATGCAACCAGGCTAACCTTCGGTCCAGTACGTTAAGATGTTTGATTGTTGTCATGAGCTACACGGGGTATCACATGGTTTAAGTTTGTTCTAAGTCTTAGGTAGCTTTCAAAGAGGCTGGAAGTGTATGTTGTAGGCAAGCGTGTGATATTTAGAGTACATCTGATGAACTAGAACTGATAGAGCTTTTGAGTATGCAGAAGAGCAGGGATAGGGATGTAGTGGCTGGGGACAGAGAGTTAGATTTCATGTACGTTTTGATTACAATGTCTGACACATTCATTATTTAAAATTTAAGTACAAAAATAGGTGTATAACTTTGGTGCTGGGCAGTGGGATTAGCCTCTGGCAAGGACCAATGTGTACTCTGATTTGCTTAGTGGGGCCTGCAACATGGCTGAAGCCCATGCCCCAACATTTGTGGTCTCTGGCCAGTCATGAACACTGGCCATTTGTCACATTATAGGGGTATAGTAGAGACTGGACCAGGATGCAGGTTAGGTGCAGTGGATAATGAGGGTGGTTTGGTGGGGGAAGGGACATTGCTGAGCCTCATGCCCTAGGTAATTCACCAATGACTTTCACCCCTAGCATGCGCTGCTGAAAATGGCATACATCAGTATATTCTGCAAAAAATATCTTTGCTAAGAAGGATGGTGGGAGAGAGAAATCACAAGAGATGAAATTATAATATTTTTGCAGAAAGAAGGGAATCATATGAAGAGTGAAGAGAAGGTATAGTGCGGACATCAATAGGAGCACTAGACTTCTTCCAGCAGCACTCAACCTTGTGTAGATTGGAGTGAAGAGATAGAACTGAGGTAGAGAGCTACGAATGGGAAGGTTTCTTAGAAGGAGAGAAGGGGCGAGCAGGGTAAAACTGAGTCAAGATGAATTGAAGCACCTTCCACTGAAAGAAAGGTAACATTGTTAATAGGGTCAAGTGTGGAAGAGAGAGATGAGAGGAAAGTAGAAGGGTTAATGGAGAGAAGGTCACAACACTAGAAAAAGAAACTTGGGGAGGATGAGAACATTGAGAGAGGAGGGAGGGTTGGAAAAAAGAAGAGAGTTGTCAAAGAGGGTGCACAGCTTCTGCTGTGTTATAAGAGAAGGAAGTAAAAATTAGGTTAAGAGATGAACCAGAGGAATGGGAAGGAGGAGGAGGAAGTTTAAAGAGATGAATAGAGTTGAGAAGAGGAAGAAGTAGAAGAGAAGCATGTTAGAAGATATCACTTGAACAAAAGCCATTTAAATGTCTTGTTGTGATTATACAAATAATATGTACATGTATTGTTTTGTAAATGAGAAGTCAAGTGTTTTAAAAACAAAGAATGTGTATGCATTTGGATATATCATAAACATTTTAAGCATGGGTATTCTTAAAAAGTATTATTACTGCAACATTCCATCTGTGTGTGTGTATATATATATATATATATATATATATATATATATATATATATATATATATATATATATATATATCTAAAATTCAGTAAAAAAACTTTGTTAAAGGGACGTTATGGTTAAGTTGCACTACTAAAAACCTATGAAATTCAGTGAAAAAACGTTGTTAAATGGACGTTATGGTTCAAAGTAAAACCAAAAAACCCCTGAAATTTGGCAGTTAAGATAAGCAACCATAACTCGCGCCACCGTGCGCTGCTAACACTAACACCCAGGACATCAAAGATGACATCACAAATGTCCTTGATGACATCACTGATGACATCACATGTGCATTTACTTTTCATGAAAACTCTACAAAAACAAAACAAACATAGATATACTAACACCTGGAGAACTTTGTTAACAGGATCCTGTTAATGTTTCAAGATATTTTCACCATCGCTTCATTGTTTTACAGTTTATTGAAAAATATGTCACTTGTGAAATTCCATCAGAATCCGCAAATAGTGATCTTCATGCAAACATTTTACAATTCCAAAGACACAAATGTGGCAAATATTGTTGTCGCAAATACAAAAACAAAGGGAAATACTACACCAAATGCCGATTTGGTTTTCCTAGACCAGTTATAAATACAGGTCAAGTGAACAACCTTATGGGCCTCATTCCGAGTATGGCGGTAATGGATACCGGTCACCGTTAACGAGACCGGTGCCGGTAATCCCTTACCGCCACATTCCGAGTTCCCTTTGCGCCCTCGTCCTTAACACCTGCTTTTAGCAGGCGTTAGGAACGAGGGCGCAAAGGGGCTTTTAAGCCAATAACGGTGACCGTAAAGTACGGTCACCGTTATTTGCAATTTCCCCATTCCCATTGAGCCCTATGGGGGCTCATTTGGGAATGGGGAAGAGCCCTGGGGAATGGGAAATTACCGCCCTGGTCAACTCGGAATAGGGCGGTAATTTCCCATTCGACCAGGGCGGTGCCGGTACGGGTCCGGCGCCGACCAAGGCGCTAATAGCGCCATTGGTTAGCGCCAGACTCGGAATGAGGCCCCATGTCTTCAGTTAGACATAGTGTTAAAGGTAAGTCACATAAAAATACATATTGCATAAAAAGAAAAGAAGAAGAAAAATATATCAATGATTACAATGCAATCATTGCCCACTTATGGAATGCAAACATAGACGTGCAGTACATTGCAGACAATTCTACTGCAGTTGCACAATATGTCACAGCATACTGAACCAAATCAGAAAAGACAGAGCTCCAAGACCTCTGGAATGACCTGTCATTAGATAAAACAGTGTCTCAGAAATTATACAGCTTGGACATAAAAATGCTGTCCCATAGAGAATGTGGATCCTATGAAGCAGCTGATCGATTAACTGATACTGCATTGTATGGTAAATCTGCAAATATAGTATGGTTAAGTCTTGGTCCAGCTAAATCTAGAAAAAGAGTTCTAAAATCATACGAAGATATAGCAACAATAGCAAAACAAGATCCCAACAGCCAAGACATTTTAAAAAACAATTTATTAGACACATACTACCCAAACAGGAGTACCACTTTGGAAACCATGAGCCTATACCACATAGCCCAAAACTACACATACAAAAATAATATAAAACCTGATGAACAAAACCGTGAATACAAAGTGACAAACTGTGAAGGCAGCTTAGTAAAACTCACCAAACCAAATTTAATTAATCATATCAAATTGTCATTAAAGACTCCTCAACATAAAGGAGTATATTACATGTCCCTGCTACAACTCTTTAAACCATGGAGAACAGAAGAAGAAAAACTAGATAACTATGACTCATATGAAGACGCGTTCAAAGCAAATGAAAGCAGTATAACTGATGTAAACTTTGCACAGTACAAAACAATGTTGCACAATGAACAGCAACACGAAGAAGAACTCCAGGCCCAACTAGATAAGGACACTCCTGACAGTAGTCAACCTTCTATCACAGGAAGCCAAGAACCACTGGGAGACCCACTAATAACAAATGAGGCAGAAATAGCTATGATAGAAGTAGAAAACACCATGTGTCAGTATGAAGAAAAAGAAGACTTAACTATACTACAATCAAAGCTAAACAATGAGCAACGTAGCATTTTTCAAGAAGTAACAAAAGAAATTGCACATGGTGTACAACATGAAAACAAAGAATGCACCTGTCAAAATTACAAACCTATACTATTGTATGTCAGTGGTGAAGCTGGTTCTGGCAAAACATTCCTAATCAAAATCATCAGTAAGTTCCTTCAACAATTGACAAACAACAAACTGTCAGCTGTTGTCACTGCCCCCACAGATTTAGCTGCCTACAACATAGGTGGTGTCACTTTACACCGATTATTACTCCTGCCAGTAGAACACCAAAACAAATTAGATTATTACAAACTTTCTGCAGAAGCTGCAATGGAACTACACAGAGTATTGAAACAAATGAAAATGCTACTAATAGATGAAGTGAGTATGGTGTCCGACCTAATGTTGGCTTTGATTCACCTCAGATTACAAGAAGTACTCAAACAAACTATGAAGAGCTCTTTGCAGGAAAACACATTATTGTTTTCGGAGATCTTCTTCAATTGACACCAGTAAAAGGTGAACCTATTTTTAAAACATTGGGACACAAACTCTGCCGTAAAACTGTTGGCAGCATTGGAAATGTCAACCTTTGCCAACATTTCCAATACAGAGAATTAACAGAAAACATGCGCCAATCTGCAGATCTCAAATATGCCAACATCTTAAAAAGTATCAGAGTTGGTATACTTTCTAAAGAAGCAGAAGCAATAATTAAAACCCGGCACATTCATGCACTTTATGGTGATAATGCATGTGCTACAGATGTTATGGAACAATTAGCCCACAAAAATGTCAATTGTATGGCCTTAATGCCAACTCTTGCAAGCTGTTTCAAATTAAATGAAATATTGTTAAGTAAAGAAATGCAACCAATAATGGAAATTAGCACCACAGACAAACTAGATGTACATGGAATGACACTACCCATGTGTGACCAAGCCACAACAAGATTAAATAGTTTAGAAAAATCAATCTCAAACACAGCAGGCTTGGAAAATATATTAAAATTATCCTTAAATTGCAGAGTAATGCTGAAACTAACCTTGACATGGACCAAGGGCTAGTTAATGGAGCACTGGGTACAGTTGTTGGCTTTCAAACATACCCACGTGACAACAAAATTCAGTTTGTCAATATTCTCTTTGACAAACTTTCAGAAGTAAAAAGAATAGGACGCTCAACAGCTCGATTCCTTCTCTTCAAAGACATGTATTTACGCAGAGAGCAATTTTCTCTAACTCTTGCATACGCAGTCACTATTCATAACTCACAAGGCCTTACCCTAGACAAAGCAATGATAGACATTGGTAACACAGTCTTTAAAGAAGGCATGAGCTACGTAGCACTATCACGCTTACGTACACTTGAGGGTCTATTTCTAATCAACTTTGATGCAAGTAAAATAAACGCTGACATTCCTTGCATTTTAGAATACAATAGACTTCGTTCACTATACACTCCCCATTTAAACACATATTCTGTTCCACAAAAAGTAAAACATTATAAAAGAAAAATAAATCAAACAGAAAAGCAACAGGATGTCATTGCAAATCCTCCAAAGAGAGTAAAAGAAAATAATACTTCATCAAGTGCCACAAGCAAAAAAGAATCAATTAGGGAAAGTAAACCAGGTACTTCTTCAAAGAAGGAAGACACACTCCAAAAAAAAACATCAGATACAGAACTACCTTGTCCATTTAAACTCTCAAATATAGTTGGTGTAAGTTGCTACGCAAATGTAGCAATGAATATTCTATTTCAATTACCACCAATTGTTGAGAACATTTACTTACACAGTACAGACCCATTGTGTTTGCAAATGTTAGTACTTCACAGAAATGCAGCATACAATCCTGACAACACGTATAGTGTTTGTGGAATAAGACAACAATTGGACTACTGTGCTGGAATGGTGAAATTCACTATAAACTCACAGGAAGATCCACAAGAATTTCTAATGTACTTACTATTAGTACTGGAAAACAAAAACATACCTATAAATGAAATCTTCCAGATTTCATACATGTGGAAACATACATGCACTCTCTGCAACAATGTGACACAAGAACAAATCCCCAATGAGCGCTTTGTGTATATATCAATACCTAATTGTGAATCTGTTCCATTTCAGCAACTTGTACAAAATGCAAACCACGGTAGATTATGTTCGACCTGCAATTCAGATAATCGCTCCACGTTAGTAATACAAACACATAGTAAATACATAATACTAATGCTTCTACGTTACAATGCAGATAGTACCAAAAAGAACTGCAAGCTGACTGGATTCACACATGGTCAAATATCACTTGGTAGGAAAACCTTCACAACAGTAGGTATAATCTACCACGCAGGAGCCACAACCAATTCAGGGCACTACACTGCATATATAAAAAAGAAATGTGGATGGTTTGAATGTAATGATAGTACCGTTACTTTAAAGCAGAGATTAACAGCAAATTTTACAAACGCTTATTTAATGTTCTTAAAACCAAAATTTGATAACTAAACTGTACTTAAACCTTAGATACCACTTAAACCTTAAGTACACTTGTAGTAAAAAAATATAAACTGTCACAATATTCCAAAAGCTATCTAACTGCCCAAAGATGCTACCACAACTAATCAGATAAATGAATACTACTCAAATAGAGCAAAAAATAGACAGTTAGAATACGCCAATTGGTATCTAACTGTCCCAAACTTTAGAAATATCCAAATAAGAGCAAAAAATAGACAGTTAAAATACGCCAATTGGTATCTAACTTTCGCAAAATTTAGAAATATCCAAATAGATAAAGCAATACCACGAAATTATATAAAAAAAATAAACAGTTAGAATACGCCTACTGTTATCTAACTGCTCCAAAATTTTACAATATCCAAACAAATACCTAATATCGTACTGCTCCCAAACACTGGAACAATCCAATGTATAAAGCATTAGCCAGCAACAACAAGTAAACACTGAAAACAAACAAACAAATAAACTGTAGCATAACAGAAAAAGGGTTTTTTTTTTAATCCAACATGGATTTTTTTTCTCCCACAGACCCAATGATTTTAGCAACAAACACAGAAACTGAGCAAATTGCACAGTACTCTGGTTTGTCATCTACTAAATATGAGGGTCAAAAAAAAGAAAAAATTGTGATTGTACAATGTAATGAGTCTTTATAAAATACTAATACTAACATGCTATTTTCTTTTATCGCAGAAATGAACAAGAAAAACATGGACTCCCGTTACTAAACCAAAAAGTAAGTATAACATGATAAATACAACCATCGCAGCATATCACACCCATACTGGTTTATAACATTGTTCCTTATAAATTTGTTTTTGACCCAAAGTTATAAGCCACTATGAGTGTGATATGCTGCGGTGCTTGTGGCCAGGGCATAGAGTCTTGGGTGCATGGCCAAATGGCCATGCACCCAACATTCAATACCCTGGCCACAACCACCGCAGCATATCACACCCATAGATTCAAGCATTTGAACCATTTTAATGTCTGCGGACACAAGGAAGTTCCTAGAACACATTCAACTTGCCAGAGGACGATACGGACAGCGTCATCAGGACACCCCCATTTTCTTTATGTACGAACATTTCAGGACAACGCAAGTGTTCTTAGAACACTTTCAGCTTGACAACGAACAATACAGACAACGTCTTCGGGACACCCCCTGCGAACATTCCAGGACCCCACGCGTCTTCTTAGAACACTTTCAACTTGACACCGATTCCATTTTGTTTATTTACGAACATTTCAGAACAGCCGTGTTGTTCGCAGACAAATCGAACACAACAAAAGCGTCTTGCACATAAAAAAAATACAACATTGCACCTATCTCATACTCTCCCACCCTCCCCAAACACTCTTACACACCAACACACTCCACTAAATACAATTTTTAAACCAAGTTTCACCTTGCTGTCCGCGGTCGTCCGCGAATGCAAGATGGCGGGTGCCACCAAAAATCTGACGCGCTCCACGCCCCACGCCGTCCAATCAGCGAACACATCGGATGTCCGCGGACATCGCACAAGCCGCTCGGCCAATCAGGGCACTGTCCACAGAGTGAACCGAGAAGTCCGTCCGTGGTGAGAACGGAGATATCACTAATATTTTTGCCTTACATTTTGGTCATTCTAAAAAAAACTACTGGACGGATTTACACCAAATTTGCAAAAGCACGCTTTTGGGACCGTGATGTAAATCCGTCCAGCGGTTTGGGCTGTAGGCATGCGCAAAGTTTTTTCCCATTAGTTCTATGGGAAAAAACTAAAGTTTTGGGACCCCCCTATAACTTTGCCCCCCTGGACCAAACCTCTCCAAACTTTGCAAAAAAATTCAGAGTGGGTCATATACTTTTTTTTGCAAAGTTTGGTGAGGATTCGTCCAGGGGGAGCGAAGTTATAAGCCACCGAAAAAATGCTCTTCCTATGGAAACACCAACTTAACCATAACTACATGGACGCTACCGCGTCCATGTAATATTTTACTACTAAATATACTTATATTATGTTTGAAATAACTGAAATAGATTTACCGGAATCAGGTATTTTCCCTGAAATTAAGTATTGAATTGTTCACTAATACATGAAATTCAAACCATTTGCATAACGTTAGACATTTATATTTTAAATGTTTTAAGTTGAAAAGAGGTCAACAAAAATATTCTAAATTATTAAATCAGTAATGTCACATTTGATGTAATTATTGACCTCAACATTGATGTCATGTATGATGTAATTAGTGATGTTACCAGTGATGTCATCAGTGATGTCATCTGTGATGTTATCATTGTGGTTATATGCTGCGCAAAGAGGGGGCAGATAGTAAAGGTGGAATTGCTCAAAAGGGCCATTAATGTGTTAAAATATACAGTGAGCATGGCCAAAGGCGATGATAGTGGCCCTTAATGTTCTAAAATATGCAGTGGGCATGGCCGATGTCCGTTGCCACTGACCATGGCCAAAGGCCATGCCTAGTGGTCCCTTAATGCACAAAGCATTGACTCAATTTACTTGACTGGTATGGGCTAAATCCATCCAGTAGTTTTTAAAATGTTCGACAGCGACATGAGGGTGCCCCTGTGTTCCTTAAAACCTTTATATATATTAACATTGTTTCTTTGCAGCAGAGAGGCTGAGAGGCTTTTTTGTTGTTGCTCTATTCAAGTCAACAACATCGGCCATGCCCACTGTATATTTTAGAACATTAAGGGCCACTATCATCAGCTTTGGCCATGCTCACTGTATATTTTAACACATTATTGGGTCACTAGCCATGACCTTCATCCATGGCCAGTGGCCACGCTCTTCGACTGTATATTTCACAACACAGCTCACTGTATATTTCACAACACTAACCAGCCACTAGTCACAGCCTTTGACCATGGCCAGTGGTCACATCCTTCGGTCATCCCCTCTATATATGTTAGCACATTAAAGGACAGTAGCCACAGCCTTTCGGCCATAGCCAGTATTCACGGTATTCGGTTGTGCCCACTGTATATTTTAACACATTAAATAGGGGCCACTCTCTATGACTTTTGGCCATGGGCAGTCGCCATATCCTTTGTCCATGCCCACTGTATATTGTACAACACTAATCAGCCACTAGGAGACTTTAACATCCATCTGGATGCTTCCTGTCCCTCCTCTGGACTCCTTCGCAACCTCTGCGACTCTCTCTCTCTTTCTATTCTCCCTGCTGTCCCGACACACTCTGCAGGGCACACTCTGATGTTCTGATCTCACCAGCGTTTTAGCAGCAAACTTGTAATGAGGGTCAATGACTTAATTGGAATTGTAAACATTCCACTGGTGTAATAAAAATGTCTTACCACTAATGTCGTGTTAAAAACAAGCAGTGGCAAAGTCACTGAAATCCTGTTTAAAACAAGCATTAGCAAAGGCATCATTTGTGGGCTGTTCATACGTTTTAAGGTTTTGCCAGGCACTGCTATTAGATGCTCAGGTACTCACACCATTTTGCACCTGCTACCAACAATGGGTAGTTAATACCACTATGACGGTGCCTCGCAAGTGCGTTTCCCATGCCCACCCAAACTGTAAGCATTGTCAATGCTTGTTTTAAAAAGTGAAGGACAAGTAAAAGATTGGGAAACATTACACAAGAACATTTTCATTTGAGAAGGTTTGGAAAACTGCACCTACCTACACTTATACACCATCAAGATATATTATGACACCTGCCAAGCCCCCCCATTCTCCTCTAACCACCACCACAGCACACATCTGGCGGCACTGTGAAAAATAAAACATGTATAAAGAGAACATTTTAGGAAGCAAAGGATTGTCAGTGAACATGATTAAGAAATAGATTCCCTTCGTCCTTCCTGGCCTTCCCATATAAGTGTTGTAAAACATTCCGTAACAGAGTTGAAGATAAACCGTAAGGTGCGATATGCTGTTAGGAGTCCACAAGGAAAAGGAAGGATAAGGTGGCTGTGAAGTGAGGGAAACAGACGGATATTGTAGTGAAGGAGGAGGAAGAGCAGGAAAGATGGAGCGGGGGAAGTTTATGCTATTAACATAGATCCTTTAGAATTAAACTGGACTGAAACATTAACCCCTTAACTGCCAGGCTATTATGCAAGTCTGTGCAAAAAGGACGAGCATACTCGTCCTTGGCACTAGTTTGAATAGTGGCTGAAGGGGGCAGAGTGATGTGGAGTGGGGACGGGTATGTAGTGCCTTGGAAGGGACATAGGGAGGATGAATAGTAAGCATAAGGGGGGAAGTGAGAAAGGGGGGTAGAAGAGCAATGTTGGGAGATAGTGGGAGGGAAAGCGTGTGAAGTTGGAGAAGACTAGTGTGCACCGTCTGATAAACGAAGGATGCCAGAGGATTTTGACTGACGTTTCACTGGCACAGCCAGTTATGGCAGTTATTAGCCACCTCTCTAAAATGGCCCTCTATTAGAATTTAAATATGAATAAATAGAATGTCCTGGACGACGGCATTCAGTCTAATTATTCTTACTTTCTCACTATATTCCTAATTCTAGGTGCCAGTAAATGACTGAATTTAAGGCAATCCTAAACACTGACCATCAACATGTTTTTCTAAGTGAGATAATTCCATACATGTTGGTTGTATATTCAGCTTAATTCAGATTGAATAGAGATGTTTAGCATTATACGGTCCAGAAAATTGTTTGCCCAGCGGTTACGTAGAGTAGCCGAAGACTAATGAAGGGAGTTGGGTTCCCGTTAAGGGAATAAAGAAAAATACAGGAAACAGAGCCGGGAATTATTAATAAGTGCAATGTAAGTGAATGACAGCCGTCACTGGCTGGTACCGCAAACATGGATCCTCCGTGATGAAAACAGGTAGATTCAGACAGGGACGAGGGTTTCTTTTTTGATTAATTTTAGGTGAGACTGCCATAATTCTGGCAATATTTCTCTTTGATATATTGTAAAATAGTTTTCCGGAAAGCAATGCATGACATCAGGGCCACAAAGTGACAAATGTAAATAAACGTTGAACTTCTGGCAAGTTTAAATGCATTCCCAATGGGAGGGTGGATGTTGCATTGGTGTGGAATTATATTTAGCGGCGGTTTTAGGTCTGCAGTCAGCGAAACTGGAGTCCGTGAATGTGAGGGTGTTTCATTGTAGAATGCACAGGGTAGATGCTTGATATCTCCCAAAAATGAGCCATATTTATTTTAAATAAATAAGCAATACACTAAATAGTTAGTGACAGGTAGTTCGGTTACTTTGAAAACACACTACTGTGTTGTCGAGTTGTTGACATCACAACATAAGGAAGGGGGTGGGATGCGATCGTTTGTGAGGGGTCATCTTGTAACCCTTCTTGAAGAGATTGCACACCTAACCCATGAAACTAGATCACAGTAGAGCATGGAGGTAATCAACCTCGCCTGCCACCTGTCATACCATAATTGGTCATTTGGAACTAGTCAAGCGTATTTTATTTATTGTATTTATTGGGTTTTTATAATGCGCCTATACACAATGTGTTTCAAGGTGCAACAGGACAAGGGGGTGGACAGGGAGGACAAAATAAAAACGGCCTGACTAGACCTTGTGATATTCGGATTGTGCAAATGCAGTAAACAGACGTGCAGGGGAGAGTAGAGGGGGCGAAAGCGCTGAAGGGTTAAGCGAGTACCGGTGGAGGCCAGGTGGCCAGATCCCAGGGAGAAGAGAGTGCAGGGGCAGAGGGTCCACGTGCTAAGTGCGAGGATCAGGGCTGGAAGGGCTCTGGGGTGCTAGTGCAGCGGGAGGGATCCCAGAAGGGCAAGTGGAGGTATAGGGTGAGGGGGAGGAGACCAAGTGCAGGGGTAGACTGGTCAGGAAGGTTGTGGTGCCCTGTTAGAATCTGAAAGAACCAGGCAACCAGCCAAGCGGCAAAGGGGAAACATTAGCAGGGCAGCGAGAGAGGGAAGGATCAAGAGAAACAGAGGGTCTTGTGAAGCTTCTGGAACTTAAGGAGAACTGGTTCAAGTCTGAGAGGGGCAGGGTAGCCATTCCAGACGGAGGCACCTGCAGAGTAGAGAGATATACCTGCACTCTCTGCTTGGAGAAGTGTATGATCTGCAGAGAGTTGGAGCTAGAAGACTGAAGGGATCGAGAAGGGAGGTGTTTGGGCACAGACCATTGGATATAGTGGGGTGCCAGGCCGCAGAAAGACTTGTGGGTGATGCAGAGGGTTTTGAACTTGATCCTCGCAGCAACCGGGAGCCAGTGTAGAGATTTTCAGCTAGAGAGATGCGGCCCCTGGGCTTAAGGCCAAGGATAAGCCTCACAGTCCTATTCTGGATAAGTTGAAGGATGCGAAGGGAGGAGTTAGGTAGGTTGCAGCAGTCCAGCCTGGAGAGGACCAGAGCTATGCAGATTGAGTTTCTGAGGCAAGGTGAGGAAAGGGAGAATGCCTTTGAGGAGGTCCAGCTGTTAGTGGGCCTTCTTGGCAAGGTCCATGATGTGAAGAGAGAAGAAGAGAGAGGAGAGTCCAAGTTAACACCAAGGTATTTTGCCTCACAGCAGGGCGAGGGCAGGGGGGAGCTGGAGTCCCAATGATAAGCATCTCAGTCTTACTGGCATTAAGGCAGAGATCATTAGCAGGGCACCATGCCTGAATAGCAGACAGACAGTCAAGAATGAGAGAGGAAGAGAAGGGGACAGAGGGTTCAAGCTTGAAGGAGAGGTGTGTGTCGTCCGCATAACATTGGAAGTTAGGAGAGTAGGCAGAGATCAAATGGGTTAGGGGGCAAGGTAGATGTTGAAAAGCCAAGACGAGAGAATATAGGGACACCACAGGTGGAGAGTGAGATGGAGGAGAGAAAAGGGCCCAGTTGAACCTGATAAGGTCATTCAGAGAGGAAGGAGGTCAGTCTGTCCAGAGCCAGGTCCCTAATGCCAACGGTATCACAGAGCCAATTTATAAGTGTGGAATGATTGATCATATAAAGGCAGAGGAAAGGTCAATAAGGATGAGAATGGAAGGAGCATTGTAATAGAGATTAAAGAGCAAGTCTTCACAGATGTTTAGGAGTGCAGTTTCCATGCTTCTGGCAGCTCTGAAGCCAGACTGGTGGTCGTGGAAACAACCAACAGATTCAGTGTGGTGGGGAAGCTGATAGATGGCCAGCTTGTCCAAGATCATTCCCAGGAAGGGGGAAATGGAGATAGGGTGGTAATTAGGGGTGCACAAGGGAGTACTTGAGGAGTGATGGGAAGGATCCAATGGCAAAGGAGTGATTTCAGAAATAAGCCAAGGCTGGGGCAAGGGAGACAATGTTGTCCTTGAAAGTTCTGGAAGGGCAGGGGAGCACCTGTTTGGATGAGACTTTCTTAGGGCAGACTTGTCTAGACATCTCATGAGGTAATATGGGAGAGAAAGAGAAAGAGGAGAGTCGGAGGGAGGGGCGAGGGAGGCCAAAGGGAGGCCTGACAGTGGGTGAGGGAGAAGGGTGTGGCATAGAGGAGAGAGAGGACCGGATGTCCTGAGTTTTCGTAATGAAGTGAGAGCCCAGAGAAGTGTAAAGGGCTAGGGAAGGCAGAGGAGAAACGGAGACAGCAGTAGCATTGGCGAGTTCCTTGCAGATTTTGAAAAGTTCAGACATGTTGTTAGAGACCAGAAAGATGCAGGCTTGGATATAAGCACTCTTTTTCAAGCAGATAGAAAGTCTGTATTGCCTTTGGAGCAGGCGGTGGATTTGAATTCCTGGTGGTGATGCTGCACCCAGCTTTGATACTCCATAGGATGCCATTTGTTTGTAGTAGTCAGAAGAGGGCTACGGGAACTCTTTGAGTATTGAGGGAAACATGTTTTTGCAATGAACCCATTCTCAAAGACGCTGTCAAAGGCATTCACGTTCACATTGGGGTTCTTTTTCAGCCTTTGGCATACAGATGCCAGCTGTCCATTGTTTCTACTGATAACTGCTAACAATTTGTGCCCAGAATGCATTGCATTGCAGTGTCTTGTGGAGGAATTGACATTTTCTTTCGGACATGATGAAATGCAGTCCACAATGAATACAACAAAAATGTAGCTGCAGTGAAAGTAGGATTTGATCTATTTCTCAGGGATTGTCAATGGAATTTTAGTGTCCTAAAAAAGACAATTAACATATAGTTATTGTGATTTTTTTCATTCAATATGTAACCCATTCGCATTGAAGATCTTTAGCACTCTAACAGATCTAGTGAATATTAGAGGCATATCTGAAGCATTGATTAAGCAAGGAAACTGTTCCCAAAATGCCTTTAAGTATGAAGTGGGAAAACGGGAAAATACCCTCCCCCCAGTCTCATCCAGACCATGGCTCAGGACATCAAGACCGAAGCACCCCCCGCGAGAGGAGTTTGACCAATTCACTTCCTCACCAGATGCCCAGGTCCCCTGTGTCCATGGCCCACACACCCGGGGACCCTGTCCCCTACCATGTCCTGGTCAAGCTGACGTCAGCCTCATGGACCAGCTCGATTAGACAACAGCCACAAACACCATCATCGTTAGAGATGCCATGATGACATAGCCAACAGACAAGAACACATGTGCCACGATGCACACTGGTCACTCACACACCAACCCACATGAAGAACATACTCAGTGCTATGACGCAGCAGACTTACACACTCACAGACATGCATTGTTGTTATTTTTCACATAGGCCTCCTACAGCACCGCAGAAACGCAAGACGCCTGAAGAGCTTGTGTATACATGCTTGCAGATGCTTTCTCGCTACCTATCCCTCTGAAGACACCATCTTATGTATTTACTGATGCTTGTGACACTCTGTCGCCCCTCACGACCCCATATTACGGATAGTGTACTGCCACCCAGAAGCTAGGCCCAAGTAGCCCGCAAGCAAGATTCCCCAGGCAGGAGCCTTTCAGACGAAAATCCTCCCAGAACGAAAAAGCAAAGGGGTGACCACGCAGAACGAGCCCCAACGAGAGCCCAGAGCCAAGGCTGCGATGTTGCAATCCACATGCTGCGCTCCCAGCGCCAAGTTTACACCTGCCACTGCCAAGCGCTCCTCAGAGCCGAAATACAAATCAAATGCTCATAATTCTTCTCCAGCCATGGTCCCTTCACACGTGACCAAGCTGAACTGACAAGATGCCAAAGCTTACGAGACAGAAAGTCACTGGAGTCCCATGTCTGGGACACAGTCTGCAACAACGAAGCGACAAGTTGGACACCTACAGCGATGGGAAAGACATACACATCAGCCACTAGCCATACCTGTCCATTGTCCACCACTAACACATAGTTGCACATTGTTGCCAGCACCAGGTACATCGTGAGCTGGGAACAGCGATGGTCCCACGCTTGAGGGCTCGCGAGGGAACCAATCAGAATACAAGGGGCTCATCACTGACAACATTTTAGTTAGCCAATCACCAAGTTTCCCCTTGTAACAATTTCGGTGTAGCCACTGTTAGGGACAACCCAAGTGTACCACCTGACCTGTCCTTATCCAATAATCCTTTCTGCTATAGGTAACCATACTGACCCTACCACTTAGGGAGCCAACCCGAAGTGGCGTTAGGTTTTGTGACAATTTTCCCAGGTGACGCAAGTAGCGCGTCATACTACAGTAAAAAGGGCCTGCGAGCCCCTCTAATGCTGAGAGTCTCTCCGGATGCATACGGGCTGAGAATATCCCTGCCGTTACTATAATAAACAGCAGTTACTACCTTGCTTTTGTGTTTGTCTCATACTCCTTTTGGGACGCGGGAGGAGTTGGGGCCTCCCCAGCCCCGGAGGTCAGCGGACGGCTCTGCCGGCCCCTGGGAAATCACCCCGAAAAGTATTTACAAAGCCATACCGAGGCAATTAAAGGGCACGAAATATGTACATTGCTACGTAAACAGACAATGAGTATATTTTCATTGGTTTACTGGGTGCTTTGAGGATAAATTAACTTCTTGTAGAAGAGAAATGCTTATCACTGACGGGAACTGTTGTTTTTTCACATTCTAACTGCTTCATACTTCTTGAGTAATGTTAAGCAAGCGTTCATCTATATCTAGGGAGTAGCTTGATTACAGACCGGGACTGCCTGCTTCCTTATTTCCCTTTTCTGCAACAAGCTTAAGCTCAAAACCAAATTGTGACAGAGGAGCTCAGTCATTCAGAAACCACAGACGCACATGTGGGTTCATTGAGGCCAGTGCAGGAAGCTTTAGGGGGCAAGTGAATAGGAAGAAGGCTGGCAGTATGCACAGTCTCGCTCCTCAAGGAGCTTAGTCGTCATTACCAGAAGAATACATGATCAAGTGGAAATAATGGAAGACACATTCAGACAGAGACAGTATGTGCATGCTGTATGCAAGTCACGCTTTAGTGTGGGCACGAGGAACTTTCTGCTCATGCACTATTTGGAAAATGGATGGTTGTATATATTTAAACCTATTCAAGGACTTACCATATTTGATATATGAGGAGAGTGCAGGCATGCATTCATTTTAGGTGAGGATGCAGAAATTACAATCCCATCATTAGTGTAGTATTAGACTGATAGCATTTGATATGCACAAACAGGAATCCAGGGGAGTTGTTGAAGGCTGCAGAACTGCATTGAAGGTTTTAGCTGCAACCTGCTGCTTTGGGAAACAAATGGATGAGAGCATCATACCATTGCGAGTAAGATAGCTCAATGGTCTGATCGCTCGCTGTTGCGATCCGTGTGTGATCTCCAGGTCATAGAGGCTCGAGTCCTGGCAAGACCAACTCAGCCTTTCATCCTTTGAAGGATGTTCAATGAGTACAACCTTCGGTTGGGCGATATTGTCTGTAAATATGTTCTATATAAAACCTTTTGTCGAAAGCGCTATATAAATGCACATCATCATCACCAGAGCAAGGAATCTTTCTTGCAATGTAGATATGGTGAAGTTAAAAATGGGTATGTTTGAAGTGTGATCCATACTTAGATGAGGTGTTGGGAGTAGCCAAAATAGTTGCACACAATATGAAGTGTGTTGTGTGAAGGCATCATGAAGCAAGGCACAGACAACAGATTCAAAGTTCAAACCAAATATATATATTAACTTAAATGTCAGGCTGGTGTAAGGCCTAACTTGTCCTATGCTAAGGTGGGATTTCCATACCTAAAGGAACTAAGGACAGTCTGAGTCAGTAAGTTCAATTTAAAGTTCTGTCTGTGTTCAAAACCTATACTTGCCCTCACAGCTAAAGCTAAACAATGTGTATGGATGTCAGCAACAAAGGAAATAGTGTGCCAAATAAAGTTCTGATATTCTTCCAGCTCTAGGCTTAGGCTTACTCTCTAGCTCCCCTTCCCCAAGTTCAAAGTAGTTTCAAAAAGCTTTGGAGTTCCCTTCCCCAAGTAGACAACACAGTTCCAGAAGGCCTCAGGGTTCCTTTCCCCAAGGCTACAACACGGTTCCAAAAAGTCTTAGGGTCTCGTCCCCAAGAAGTCTGCTATTCCGGCTTGCCAATGTACAATCAGTTCAAGTTTCTTTATTCTCACAACCAGTTCCAGGTTACCTTTGTAATCCTTCAGGTTCAGTTGATACAGATTGATCTTGTTATCATGCACTTCAGCAATTTTAGTCACACATGAACATTCCTTATCTGGACTTTCCTTGACTTTCCAGATAGGGTATCCTCAGTCAAGGCGCAACTGTCGTGCCAAATGGTCCTTCCATTACAGGTCACTCAACTGATAACCCTAGGTTTCTTGCCCACACAGGTTTCGCTTTCACCACACATGTGCTTTAGTTTGCATTCTCTCTGAATTCTCCTTGACAGTCTTTTTGGCTTTGCCACAGTGTGTTCTTTCACACAACTCACTCTGTGTTGCTCACTCTCTTCCACCACCTCGCTTTCACAAACATCATAATTGGTCATCACTTTTCACTGTCTTTATAACGTTTCATTCTTTGCCTTTAAATGTTCATTACTTGTGTTTCATACCTATTTCTAGTTCCGTCAATGGCTTCTCAAAGCTTTCCTTCAGTTCGGTATTCAATAAGGCTTCTAAAGTGTTCTTTTGATTCAATATTCAATAATATATTTGTCTCATTTACGTTCTTTCACTTTAAGGTTCAGTGTTTTTTCATAGTATTCAAAATACCCCGTACTTTGGGTTCACAGTCCTTTGCATATACATTTCCTTTTAACCAGCATCATCATATGCCTTGCAGTAGCCCGGGGAGCACCACGTTGCGAGTGTTCCCTTTGATGCACTCAGCGGTCCTCAGTGGCTCCTCCTGGTGTTCTCTCTCTATGTTCTCAGCTCTGTGCACACTTCACTGCGTGTCTGCGAGTACCGCTCCCTTGCTGCGAATCCCGTTGTGGGTTGCTGGTAGCTCTGCCTCTCACTCGCTGACTGTTGGGTAAAATGTCACTTACTGCTATTTTACCTCTATATCTGTGGAACCCCCTACCTTTTTTAAATTATTTTTTTATTTTTTGATTTATAGAGCGCACTACAGCCCAAAGACATGGAGGCACTATGAGGGAACATAAAAAGCCTTGATTCAGGGTTACAGTAATCCGGCTCAAGAGAAGTTACTTGATACAGTATGTTTGGTTACATTTCCAAGAAAACAACAGCGTCATACAGCACATGGAAATTACGTGAGGACTGTCAAACAAAAAGCCTGGTTTAGAGGGCTTTCCTTAAGGCTTTTGTTTCAGCTTCCTGTCTTGTCTTTTTGCCAGTGGAGCACAACCTTCAGCTGCACTCCACTGGACTTTCGTTCATTGTTATGGGGAAACTGACTTGTCCTTCAGGCAGTCACTACTGAAAAACTATGTTTCTCTTAGTCTTATGACTTTGTTGCCACTTTTGACAACTGTATTTCAGTGTGCTAGGTACATTACTGTTCCGCGCACTGGGTTCCTAGCGTTTCTGGGCCCTAATCATCCCATAAAGATTTTTTGGTAACTGGACAATGTGCCTAGGAGTAGGCTGGTGGCAGCAGAAGCTTTTTCATGTGTTTTTACATTTCTTTGCAAAGCCATACCACGCTTACCACGTTTGGATCATGGCCATGTCTCAAGTTCTTTTGTCTTCTCCTTTGGCCATTCTGTCCATTGGTCTTCCTCCCGGTCTTTGTGCCCCAGGGAGTCCTTATTTGGGCATGGACTCATGCAGGAAAGCCAACGCTTTTGCAGGCCAGTGCATGTCAGTGGGCTGGGACTGTCTGGTCCCAATCCACACTAGTGGTGCCAGGATGTCTGGTGTGCATGAGAGCATGAGTGCCACAGTGGTCCATGATTGGACAGCTTCTGGCATGCATGAGTGGGGCAGAGCTCTTCGTTGACCACTTGTGTGAGAGCACTCACTGGACTTTGGGATATGAGGAGGGGGCATTAGTGCAGACCCAAAGATCACCCATACGTCAGAATCAACCTATACATGGAGCCAAGTATCCAGAGAAGTGAAGCAAATCCAAGGACTGTCTGGAACCACGCAAAGAAGGTTTGGCACCCTGAGCCCACTGTTGTCCTGTTAGAGCCCTGCTTTGCGCTGAATATGCAAAGGCCTGCAAAGGTGCTTCAACCCCTTGCTTCAAACCCTTGGAGTGGTGGGACCAACAACTCTCAACATCTCCTTGTTCAACTGCAAATGAGCCTTCTCGGAAGTGTCCCTGGGTCCTCAAGTGGACTGACCAGCTTGGACCTTGGCACCTGCGTTGGAGCGTTGCTTTATTTAGAATTGTCTCAATTGGTTAGTGAAGGAGGAACATGTGTCAGACCACGAGACTTGGGTCCCCCTGCGTCACTGTGCGACAGTGGCGGTCACTGCTGGTGTCTTTCCTGCCTTTCTTCAAGTATCTTGAGACCAGCAGCATCAGTGATTTCTTTGGCCTGCATTTGTGATGAGAGATCCAGCTCCATTTGTAAACCGACGCCCATTGGCACCCACAACACCTGTGCACTTTGTGGCTTAAACAAGGAGGGGATATTATACTCCAGGCGACCGTCTTCAAACCTGCCAAGTTTTACCCCACAGTGATCTAAGGCTGGTGAGTAATCACACCACTGACCGGTGGCCCCTACTTCATGCAATCACTTTTTACGCACAAAGGATCCCTTGTGGTTCTTATCTTGGCATGGGTGGCCTCTGCTCCCTAAAGCCGTTCGAAAGTTGGGGACAGCTTTGATCTCCACAGCAGATCCTCTTCTGACTCTTGCATCCGAATTGTTCACATTCCAGTGTCCTCTTCTAACTTTTCCTCCCCCTTGAATATTGTGTTTTGTAGCTTAACACATCACTGAGCGCTTTTACGCACAAACAGGACATTGAGCACAAGGTTCCAAACTTCGTAGGGCTGGATAAAGTTAGGGATACCCACTGCTGGAGTTGGCCATTGTGATAAAGTTTGTTTGCTTTCCCTCCTGGCAGGTTTTGTCAGGAAACCGCACTTTACTGCATTGACCGAAAAGTGACTGTACATATATTTTCCATAGTGTGTTTTAAGAAGTGATATTACTTTATTCTTCATTATTCACCTTTGTTTGTTCTGGGCCTAATACATTGTGTATTTTTGATATACTACTGTGAAAGGGTAATACTTGTCATCCTACTGTGTGTGCTCATCCACGACCTCAGACACCCCCACTACTTCTGAGACTTAGCCTTGACTGCTCTCCAAGCTACCCTGAATTGTCCTGGCTAACTTTGCAGAAGTGTTCCCTGTTTCACTAACAAGGGAGGCCTCCTGAACATCTGTTCCCCAGAGCAGAGTTTAGAAATCCATTCTAACATGGATGCTACTGGTGGCCTACAGCTCTGGCTGTCGGCACCCCGACAGAGGGGACTCTGTTAGCCTTCTTCCTTTCACGGCCCACTTGGGCCCCACAGTCACAGTTTCCTTAAAGCAAAAGCCAGCATCCTGGCTGCCAGGCTGGACCCTTGTGGCAGCTCTCTTCTTTGCTGAATTCACCCCTCTCAGACCTGTCTCTCCCGGCCCGGTGTCTCTCTTGCAGGTTTCCCCTTCCCCTTCCTTGCTGTCAGCTCCACCTTTTATGCACAAGTTGCAGGTGCGAGCCCTTGAGTGTAATTGCCTGACCACAATTACTGGTGTTCTCTGGACATGCCTGAACCTCACAATATTATCCAGGCCTTTTCCTTCTCTCGGTACCAGAGGGGTGTGTCTGCATGCTACTGTCTATAACTCCTAGACGCCTCTTTCTTGTCCCAGTACTAGAGTGGTATGACTGAGGGAAAATAAAAGGACGTGATCGGCAACAACCTACAAAGATAGGGGGAGGAAAAGATTTCCTCTCACAAGGGAAAGGGCGATAGCATGTCTTGACTAAAGACATCCTCTTATTCAAACTCTTCCTATTGCCACTACCTTGATTGCATTTTCCAGTGTCATCCTGGAAGGAAGAAAAGAGAAAAGGATAACAATATCCCATAAAGGCTGCTGGGACTGAAGGTTCCTCATGAAATTGGAAATGCGGAATACAGTTTCTCACTCAAGGACATCCCCTTTCATTCCCCAAGTGTCCTCTACCCAGGTGATCTTCCCTAGAATACCCACCAGTAGGATCCAAAAGCCATGGCTCTTCACTGGCCACCTGAGTAGAGGATATTGCAGAGAAGGCAGTGAGGACACCCTCAGGTTCCTCACCGTTGATGCATTAGAAACAGAGGATAATGGAATGGCTCTAGATGATGTGCTGCAAGCACTGTGTAACATTGTAGTGCAAGGGAGGGAGGCTGGGTCACAGGTACTGTACACTCACCAAGTACGCCCTAAATACTGTAGCAACTAAGAAGTAGAGAGAGGAAGGTGGTACATGTGTGAATACACTGCCCTTTTAACAAGTTAAAGAGTCTACCCTGAAGTGTGCCTTACTTCTAGAAGGTGTTGGCAGGTATTTCATTTTTCATTGTAGGATTACAAATAGTATCAACATGATTTGTACATCACTTATGTGAAAATATTGTTTGTCCTCCTCACTGTGTGAGATTAACTGAAAACGTTTTGCTGGGGTTAGTTCAGGACAGAATTGAAGATTATAGATTGGAAAACAGTGGGGAATGTGTACGTATCATAGCCTCAATCTGCCCCCTTACTAGGTTGGTGACAGGAAAAGTCCCTAGAGACAAAGTTAGACCTGAATGTGGAAGTAGGTGTGTGAAAAAGTGCAGGAAGTTGGTAATCAAAGGGACTGTGGTGTCTTTGGCAATGGTGTGGATAAGAATGAGAACTTGAGTTGCAGTAATGATGGAGATGAATTCAAAGCATCGTTTAAGATTAAGGGGGATTATCTAAAGTGTTCTATCATCAGGCTTGATTAAAAGTAGGAACAATCCCTTTGGCATGCAAGGTGCACTGCATACCCACAGGCCTATCACAGGAATTCATTCCAGAACTCTGAAAATGTGATGGGGAATGCAACATTGAATGCGTTGAGTTCCCTGAGAGGCTTGTTCTGTTTGTGATTAGATCAAACCTTTCGCTCTATTCCTCTGTGTTTCCTGACTCATTCAAACATTCTAATATATAGAAATGGTATTATGCACACCAACAAGTAATAGTAGTAAAATAGATGTAAAAAAACGTTTATATATACTTGGGTGCAGGGTAGGTAACTCAACCTTGACACGAGGTCGAAAGACAATTAAGGAACAGAACATTGGCCACTCCTGTCCGTCTGTATTTTTGTCCATAATTGCTTTCATTTATTTTTCTCAAATGACTTCTTCTGAATACTACACTACACGGTTCATGTTTTTACACCCCTTCTTCTATTTTGGAGGCCATGTGACTGTTCTACTCATTACCAGTCCTCTTCTCCCTTAACCACTGGTTTCCATGACTACAGCGTCTTTTTCCCTGACCTCCCTTGTTTAGTCTTTTACATACCTGTTTTTATGGTTACCTTTACTACAACAATCCTGTTCACGTCTTCTGCTACAGCGCTCTTCACGTACCACAGTGAACACTCTACAGGTTAGATATGGTGTTCTTTTATGTGTTTCGACATTTTATGTATTCAGACAATTTTCTTTTTTTTTATATTGCATGAATGGATATGTCATTACAGCTTTAGTGACGGTTCACCTGGAGTATGCAACAATTAATATCTGTTACAATCTTTGACTCAAGCTGGAGTCCTATTGACACTTTGGTCCGGCGATTCCCCGTTACTGGATGAATTAGTTCTAATAATCCCCAAGTTACTTTCTCAGATATTCTTCTACTATTCACCTATAGACACGTTGGATTCATGTGTTAAGGATCTGTTATTTCCTCCCTATCTCCAAAAGATCTCATGGGATGCCACCCAAGATCTTCGTGTGACTGAGTGGTTGCCTACTTGCTTTACTTGTGACCGAGTGTTTGCTCACAAACTTGTAAGGTATACTTTTGGCTACGCTAATATTCTGACTCAGTATCTCTTCTGGCATGTTCCGCACAGTGATCTTTTTTAACATTACCATATCTATGTATTTGGGCTATAGAGACTATTCCACTAGATATACATGCCACATTTTCACGTGGTCTGTTCTGTTTAGCGTACTTCATTCTTTGCATGTTTTACACTTTTGGCTTAGCACACTGATACTTATACACTTATCCTTCATTATCATAATATTTGATTATTTTATTTGAACTCTGAACAATTCATAGCATAAGATCAGAATGTGTTTTGATCATTTACCATCTTATGTTTCCACATCAAGAGTTGTACATATTTAACTCAAAATGTCTATGTATATATGATGTATTTATCGAATGCACTTACAGTGTTTGTTAAGCGGATTCACTTCAACACTACAGCTAAGTCAATGCCTAGTCTGGGATGCTGAGGGAAACCCTTATTGATATATTTTTAGGTCCAGTTCATGTACTCTGGATGACAACCCTTATATAACACCCGTCTCTTAGAATCCCCCTGATCCCACTGAACCAAGAAGTAGGTCTGTTTTGCAAATTTAAAAGGTTTATTTGATAAATATAACAATTTCGTTCCTAGCCCAAATGGTTCAAGAGATACGGACGATTTAATAAAGGTAGATTTTCGGATTTAAAGTAAAACTCAAAATGACAGGTGACAGCTCGCAGCTTTAGAATGACAGATGACAGGATTTCTAGGAGGCAGTTCTACTTAGGTTAAAATAGTTTGAATTAGATTATTTTAACTAAGAGATTGGTTCTGCACAGTTCTGCTAGGTACTCACAATATGAATTTGAAATAGGCCTCGTCACGGATCTGGTCAACACGTCCAGCGGTGGTTCTCTCTGCTCGGCGGGTCAATCAGGCACCGGTTCTGCTCACAGCGGTCTGGGTCTGGTCTGCGGTTCCGGCAAAAGTTCTTGGCAAAGAATTCAAACAGCTCGCCCGGCTGTTGAATAGTTTGGTTAGGTTTGCTGGATTCTGAAGGCCTGCTGAGAATACTTTTGCTTGAAGTGGGCCTTCTAGGTTCAAAGTTCTGTAGTCTATGGGTCTCTGGTTCTGGTCTCTGTCTGGATGGGATGTCGGCCGTCAAAATGCTCCGCAGAAATGGAAAATGAATGTCCCTACCTGTCCCAGCAGTCTCTTTTTATGTGTTTTAAAAAGTGGGTGGATAGGCTAGCATCACTAAGCCTGTCCCTCTCTTGATTTGATAGGTCAGTAGATTCTTTGGTCCCTGATTTGGGAAGGGATAGTGTGTCAGAGTGATGTCATTTTTATGACCTGCAGAAATGACACTCCCCTGGTCAATGTGCACACAAATCTATTTCTGATCCAAATACATATTTCCCACATACACAATTTGTTGAAATTACATGTACACATTATATATTCCTTATGGTAGACTCTGTTCCGACTCTGGCATTTCTAGGAGCTTGCATTCAAAAATGGCAACTTATTTTTGATTTTAGTGGGTTTTGCAATATGGGATTTTCATCAAAAATTATACAAAGGTAGATTTCCCTTCCACATATATCCCAGTAACTTTCCATGTCTCTAGCTTAAATACAGCATCTACAATATTCATAATTAGTGGGGTTTTGCCCCAGAACATGGTACAAATTGGTGTTTGGACTCAAATCGTGAGGGCATTTTCCATACTAAGACTCTCAAAGTTGTACATTCCTGTCATTTGGTTACAATAAGTTATCACTGTTTCTATAAAATATATATGTGTTGCAATTCAACTCCCCAAAGTGTTTGGGTCCGCCTCCAGAAGTCTGGGTGGGTCAGTGATCACATGTCTCTCCTTGCTGGCAGAGGGCTGTTGACAGGAAACACTCAAAATTAACATACCCCATTCAACTGAAAGGGGCTATTGTCTCCCTCCTCCAGGCTGAAGGGGAGACCCCCTCCCTCTCACTCAGAAGGGCCATGTGATATCCTGCCTCCTGTTGTGAGTCTCTGGGGTGTTAAGAGTTCTCAGCCTCTTGGCCTCTGGGAACAGCAGGTGGCTAAGATTTTTTTATTAACCAACAGGCCTTTGAAGTCCAGTTGACTCAGGTCCCTTTGTCAGCCAGTTCTCCTGTCAGAGTTTAGACCGCTAGCGCTGCCTTGTGGAATTTGTCGGTACTGCATCCATTTTTGGGATCTGTCTTGAATTACTGCATTTCAATAGAGTGGTCTTTTGCTTGATAGAATAGGACCCTTGTTTAACATTGTTTTGATGGCATCCTTACAGTAGAGTGGTGATGTGGAACCCCCCACAAGAAGGTTGTATCTTTGGAGTGGTATTGTGCCAACTGTGCAGTTCTCCTGGACTTTGGGATGGAATGATGGGCGGCGGCAGCTCATCCCCACATCTACCCAGTCTATTGATTCAGCATGGGTCAAAACCCTTCACAAACCCCCCCGCCCGACTACGCTTTGATTCAAGTCGAGGGGAAGTCAGGTGCAAAGGAGGTTTTGAGCCCTTGCGCTGGTATGTCCACATTATCTTCTTCCAATTCTGTAGATGGCACAGTTCAGCACCGTTTCCTCCACCCAGTTGGATCGATCGGTCCTCCTCGCCGGTCCTGATGGGAATATTGGGCGGTACCCCGGGCCCCTCGGATCTTCGCTCCCGGTCCCAAGGTCGCCTTCCGTGGTCAGTCTCCGGGTTTTCTTTCTCCTAGGATGACAAAGGAAAGCGGCAATACCTATTCATAGACATTTCTCCCCCACTATTGATATAGTGGGGCGACATATATATATTCCGCTGAGCATAGGCAAAAGCATGCTGAAGGTGTTTCCTTAAATTCTCCACATACTCATGAGTTGTGGAGGCATTTATCAGTGTCTGCTCTTGGGTCCTGTAGAGCAGATGCTGGGGAAGCACCATCTTGCGTCCGGTCATCAACTCAAATGGTGACATTTTAGTTGCAGATGAAGGGGTAGATCTGATGGCCATTAGGACCAGAGGTAGTCGGATATCCCAACTTGGCCCAGAATCTGCCACAAACTTTTTTAATATGCTCACAATTGTCCGGTTGTAGCGTTCTACTGCCCCAGAAGAAGCTGGCCGTTAAGCAATGTGTAGCTTCCTTTTAACCCCCAGTATCTTCCACATCTTTGTCATTACTTCACTGGTGAAGTGGCTAACTCTGTCTGACTCAATCCTTTGAGGTAGACCAAAACGGGAAAAGATGTGGTTAATCATCAGGGCAGCTGCTGTTTCTGCCTTGCAGTTTGGGGCTGGGAGACATTCCACCCACTTGGTAAACAAGCATGTAACGGTCAACATGTACTTGTTTCCTCTCGACGAGCGAATTACAGGGCCTACAAAGTCGATTTGCAAGTCTGACCATGGCAGTGTCATCCCCCTCTTTTGGAGAGGCGCACGGTGTGTGAGGGATGATGGCTGAAATTGTGCATGCACAAGACACCCCTTCAAGTATTGGCCGAGGTCCTGCCCCATGTGTGGCCAGTATGCAACCTCTCTTAAGATTTCAAGTGTTGTATGAAACCCCCTATGACCGGCGGTGGCCGCATCATGGGCGTGACTTAACATCAGGCTTCGGAATGAGGTAGGAACCACCCACTGATCATGGCCAGCTTGGGATTTCCTTACCAACAAACCGTCTTGGATTCAGAACATTTTTGGACATTTCATCCACACTCTTAGGTCCTCTTTCCCAATGTAATCGGTATCCGTCAGGGGAAAGTTCTCAGGGTCCTCAAGGTGTTGGTAAAACTTACCAATGATTGGATCCCCCTTCTGAGCTGTAATTAAATCAGCATCAGGGGTCTCCTTACTCCATTGTGCAGTTGAAAGATCATTGTGAGCATTTGTCTGGGACCTAGTGATAGCAGTGACCTGGATTTCCCCCAACAGGGACTCTATTTCTATTAGATCCCCTTGGATGGCCCCGGTTTTGGCCAGCTGATCAGCTAAGTCATTTCCAGTTTTGTCTGGTCCCTCTCCTTTGGAATGACCCTTGATCTTTTTCCAGTAGATGGTCATCCCATTCGATGTGACCAGATCATCAATATTTTGTATTAACTTCCCATGTTTCAAGGGTTTGTTATTAGCACATAACATGCCACTGGTTTTCCAATTGACCAGGTGCTCCACAAACCCGTTCCGTACATAATCCGAATCTGTGATTATGACCAGTTTGTGGAGTTGATGTTGTACAGCAGTGAGGATGGCCTGATGCACAGCCATCAATTCTGCCACCTGACTACTTCGGGGACCAATTTTGTATCCAGCGGAGGGTTCTGGGGACTCATTCACCCATGCATTCCCTACGCCGGCCACCAGTTCTTTCTCCCCGTTATTGTCAACATGGTACAAGCATCCATCCACATAGACAGTGGGCATTCCCTCATACTTGTCTTCTTCAAAGACTTTGTGTGGGGATTTAAGGTATGCCGCCATGTTGTCCTTGATTTTTAGACTTCCGTCCTCGAGACAGTTTTCTCTGGCACAATCATGCAAGTCAGCCAGACCTTGCGCGAGGGGACTCTTCTTGTTTTGGCCATATCTGACCTCCACAGGAAAGCCTTGCATTGACAGAATCCAGGAAGTAATTCGGGAATTACTCACTTTTCCGGCCCGGATTCTGTCACTCTGGAGATATTGTAGAGGCTGGTGTGGAGTCTCCACTATGATGTGTTCCCCCTGGATAAACGGGCGGTAATTCTTCAATGCCCACACCGTTGCCAGGAGTGCCTTCTCACAATCGTTGAATTTTTCCTCCACAGAGGATAAAGTTTTGCTCGCATAGGAGATTACTTTATTGACCTTGTCATGCTTTTGGTATACTACTGCCATCAAGCACGTATTAGAGAACCCTGTCTCCAGGAAGAACTCCTTGTTTCTGACAGGGTAAGCTAGGCAAGGCGCTTGTGAGAGGCTTCTTTTGAGTTGTCTTACTGCTTCAGATTGTTCTGGACCCCATTCCCACTTGACCCCCCCTTCAAGAGATGAATCAGAGGTCTAGTGATCTCTGCGTAGCCTTCAATGAACTTTCTGCTGTAATTAGTCAGTCCAAGGAGGCTCCTTAGTTCCCGCAGAGTGGTGGGGTCTTTCAGTTTCTGAAGTGCTTCCACTTTCTTTTCTTGGGGACAGAGACCCTGAGGAGTAATCTCATGCCCTAAGAAACTAACTTGGGTTCTACACCACTGTGCTTTCTGAAAGGAAAGTTTTGCTCCGGCGGCCCTCAACTGTGTCAGAACATAACGGATCTCCGCTATGTGTTCCTCCACAGATGAACTTTTGATGAGGACATCATCTACATAAGCCAGGTTACCCCTCGCACCGAGGTCGGGCATGGCCTTATGTAGGAAAATGTTGAATTCATTGCCGGAGTTGAGGTATCCGAAGGGAGTCCGGGTCCATGTGTACGGCTGGCCCCCAAAGGTAAAAGCCAGTTTGCATTGGTCCTCCCTACTGACAGGCACAGTCCAGTATCCATTGGTCAGGTCTATTGCTGTGAATACCTGTGACCCCTGAATCTGGGCCAGCCCTTGGTCAATGTAGGGCAGAGGCCATCGGGAAGTATGGACCCATTTGTTGAGCTCCCTAAGGTTGGCGCAGAGTCTCCACTGGCCGTTTGGCTTCAATATTCCCAGCACCGGATTATTGAAGGTGCTGTGCACTGGACAGATTATTCCCCGGGACTCAAGGTTCTTAATTATTTCAGTAAGGGACTCCATGGATGCGAGAGGCAAACAATATTGCTTCACAAACATTGGAGTCATTCCAGGGTCCGTGGGAATTGTTGTGGTGTGGATGTCGGTGCGACCACAGTCATATGAGTCTACCGCAAAGAGATCTTGGAAATCCAAGAAAACTTGTTTCAACTTTTGCTTCTGTTCCAGAGTCACGCAGGCATCAGCTAGGTTGACCCTCTCTTCCACCATCTGCCTGAAGCCGGGAAAGACTTCTGGTTTGGCTTTCTCAGCGGCCTCCTCCAGCTGGGTGGAGAAGTCCCTGGTCAGAGTGCTGATTTGGACTGGAGGCTTCAGGTGGGAAAGGCAGCCCTCATGGACCTGGAAAATCACCTCATCCCTCCTGAAGTCACAAGTCACATCTTCCTTACCATAAGGGCAAGAAGTGTACACCAAGAAGTTCCCCCCATGCCGGGTGAAAATCCTGTCTGGTGTTGTGTTGTCATCACTGTCAAAACAGTCCTTGGGTATTGGTCCTAACAGTTCATTTCCTAGATCAATGGAGAAATGTCGGTCATCAACCACCATTCCAATGATGGTGCCTGCGGCTAGAGTAATACTCTGTAAGTCGCTGTTATCCACCTCTATTGGAATGGTGTCATGTTCTATGTTGACTAATGGTGTTGGGTTTACCCCTAACCCTTGTTGTTGGAGAGAAGCATTTAGATGAATATAAGCATCAGGGTTTTTCAATTTTTGTCCTCTTTTAACTTTCACTTCCAGGGAGAATTGTCGGCTCCTTTCTGGGATGGTGACTTCCTCTTTAAGCTGAATTTCAACTGCATAGGTAGCAATTGAGCTGACCTAAATGCTTTTTCTTGATAATCAAAGCCCATGGGATTATCCGCTAATCGGGACCAAGCTTTGAAGTTTATTAGGTCCAAACTAATGGCAAAGCGATTGAGAATTTCACTGCCTAAGTAAAAGGCGGCAGTGACGTCTCACACGACCCAACAATTATGGACTATGCTCTTGTTGCCAATGGAGATTTTGAGCATGCACCTGCTTGGCAGGAGATGTTTGGAATTGGGTGCTTCCAGGTCCATTTCCCATTTGTCTATCAGTTTGAATGTGGGAATGGCTGGATCTTTTGGGAGTTGGCGGAACATGGCTTCGCTAATGAAGCTCTTACCGTTGTTCACACACACTCGAGCGAGAACAGAGTCCTTCCCATCATTTAACTGAACAGGGATGAACAACTGCTCTCCAATTTGCTGAATATCAGCCACGCTCTGAGCTGATTTCACATCTTTCTGGACTATAGGAGTGGGAGTGTCTGATTGTGGATTGGTAAAGAATTTCAGAGTGTTTCCTTCCAGTGTGGAATACCACCTTAAACTGGAAGGAAGGTTGATTTTCAGAAATGGAGAGGACCCCCCACCACCAGTCTGTTGTCCTACTGCTATTACTGTCACGTCTGGAATTTGGTTGTTCTGGAAGTGAAATTCTACTTGGTCAGATTTTTGTTCACCCATGTGGCAGGTGCCGTTTAAACTAACATGGTTGACACTCTGTTTTAATTTTATTGGTCGGCTAGTCTGGGTCCAGAGGACCTTGTTTACACAATCTATTAGGGGTGACAACCTTCTCAGAAGGTCATTCCCTAGTAAACAAGGGGTGCCCTCTGGAGTCACTACTATGACCGGGTGTTGCACCTTGTGTCGCCCAATTTTGATGTCCAAATCTGCAGTCCCCTCGACAGGAATTTCCTTCCCGTCAAAGTTCTACAGTTGTCCAGGAAGAGAGGTGAGAGGAATACGGTAATTCTCTCCCCTTCCTGCATTCAGTTCATCAAAGGCCCTTTTGGACAGAAGGGTAGCTTGGGATCCAGTGTCCACCAGTGCCAAAATTGTACCCTGCCCCTGTACTTGTACTGGGGCATAGTATCTTGCCTCCTTCTCCTCAAGGGGGCACAGATAATGCACATTTTTGGACAACTGGTGGGCTAATTTTCTGGTTTTGGACATTGCTAGCGAAGAGATTTGGGCAGAATTCTTTGGAGAGTCTTGGGAATCTGAAAGAAAAGGTTGGCAACTAGAGATCAGAGCCATTGTGGGTTCCCCTGGTTCCAGTTCTGGACCACCCCCGCCCCCTTTTCGGAGGCAGTCATCAGGAGGGGTTTGAACCAGGGGATTTTGGCATTGTGGGTTCTGGGATGAGATAATGGGCGGCGGTAGCTCAGTCTCCATATCTCCCCAGTCTGGTTTGGAATCCCTTGGGACAAATTTTTCTTTGGGAGGAGTTCCCCCATCTCTAAAGGAGAAGATCCTTTTCCCAGGATCCTCTGAGGATTCCTCTCCCTCAAATTGGAAGATCTGTACCTCCTCCACAAACTGGCCCTGTTTGGGTACTTTGTTTCTCCTACCCCCCCTCTGCTCCTTTGGAGGCAGACTTTCAGGGGCAGGAGATTTCGTTTCCGGTTCCTGGGTTTCCAGGGGCTGTTTACAAGTGAGGAAGGAAGCTTCCTCCAAGGCTTTACACCCCTCTTCCCCTTGTGCCTCCTCCCTGGGAACCGGTGGGTTATCGGGGTGCTGCCCCCATCATTGTTCTGGAGCACCAGGTCCAGAGTTTGGGGCATTCTGCAGTGGCATGCTCATCTGAGGGTTCTGTTGAGCCCTCAGTATGTGACCCAGATCCCGTGCCATATTTTGTACCTGGCGCTCAAGTTGGGAAACCCGCTCAGGTTGATACAGGGTTCTGTTTTTTCCCCTGGGCTGATCCCGGGAAGGGTAGCTATCCCTTCTCTGGTAATACCCCGGATTGGGAAGATTTGGGTACCCCTCCACCCTTGGCCTCCCCTCTCCCGGATTAGGTTGTCTGGGCTCAGGGAATTGGGGAAAGAAGGATGGATGGTTTTGGGGTTGGAAATTGGGTGGATACCTGGGGAAAAAGTTCTGCCCAGGATTTGGTGAGTTTCTGCCCTCCTGGGGGAAGTTAGGAGGGAAGTTCCCCGGGTTAGGTGCTTGGCTGGATCCCCCCCCTTGGGCTGGAGGAGTCCACACATAGCCCAGGATGGGTCGGTTTCCCTTGTAGCGGGGACTGACATAATCAGGGGAGTGAGTGACCCCATTTGTGGGACTACCTCCTTGGCTCCCTGTCTGTGACTGGCCCGAGGGCCTTCTGGGCTTGGCATTATTAGGCGCAGGTAGGTTTTTAGGCCCCCCCACCTCCAAATCCAAAACGGGGGTGACCTTTACCTCTGCCACCTTGGCAGCAGCAGGGGTGCTGTTGGTTTTGGGGTTTTTCTGCGCACTATTTTTATTTTCGATGGGCTTCTGCACCTCATAGATCCGGGTAGCCTGTTCAATGACCCAGTCTAAAGATCTTTTCTCATGAAAATCTCTCACGAGCTGGGTCATTATGTATTTGGGTAAGGCATGGAAAAACGTAATGATCAATTCTCTGCTATCCGTGCGCACCCTTCTGGTGGTCTACGCAAAAGCATGCTTTAATTCTTGCACAGACTCTTGTGGGGCCTGATCCTCCCCACATTGCAAATTGTAGGCTGCTTTGCGAGCCTCTTGAGGATTTCTGTGCACAGAAAAATGTTTCAAGATGGCCGCCCTATATGTGGACCACCTTGAATGGTTTTGATCCTCCAGCCCTGCAAAGAAACTGGAGTATTCTGGTGAGAAGGTCCATCTGACGTACTGGATGCAGCTACTGCTGCCCTTCAAATGGAAAGTCTCCATCATTTACTCATAGAGCTCCAAGTGTTCCCAAACAGAATACTTGGCGTTCTTATGATAAGGCCTGATGACACTCCTTATTGCCTTTATTTGTTTCAATGGGTCCTTAAGCAAGGCCCTTTTTGCCTTATTGGCCTTTTTGGTTCGGGTAACCCTGGTCCATTCATCCTCTGACTCAGAAGCACTGCTCCCAGAGGTGCCCGTCTGATCTTCCAGGTTTTCCCGGATTCTGCGAGCCTGGGAATGGCTGGCAGAATGTGGGGACCTGGTCTCCTGCGTCCTGTAACGCTCAGAGTCTTCAGATCCCTCCTTGCTGCCAGGATTTGATGGGTACCCCCCCCCACTGACCTAACTGGGCAGAGGTTTTCAGGATGCCCTTAGTGGGCCTACTCTCCTGGGGTTCCCCACTAAATTGCACTGTGCTTGGGTGCCCATACCCGGATGCCCGCCTATCCATTCCTGGGAGGTACTGGCCTATGAGCCCCATACTTCTAGCTGGATAGTAATCTGCCATCCCCGTGGCCCTGGGCTCATGTGCGCGAGGGGACATGGGGGTGGCAGAGTCCAGGGACTGGGAGAGATGAAGGCCTCTGGTACTAGGGCTCCTGAGGTTACGCTCAGTAGTTTCTCTTCCCCAGCGAACCTCATTTCTATCCGCCCCTGCTCACTGTTGCAATGCAAGAGCCTGCACTTTCAGTTCCTCAGTTAGGGCCTTACTAGACTCTATCAGTCTCTCCTGCATCGCTACCTGTTGCTGGAGCCTATCATTGTGCTGGCAGAGAGCCTCATTCTCTCTCTGTGCCTCCTGATTGGTCCTGGAGTACTGCGCCAGTCTTTGCTGCAGGAGGGTTACCTCCTGAGCTGTGTCCCTATTGGCCTGCTCCTTTCTTGCCAGAGCATCCTCCACCCTCCTGGTGTTCTCTAACAAGTTCTGGTGTTCTTTTTGGAGGTCACCCAGTCCCTGGAGGGCCAGGTGATTTTCTTCCATTTTCCTTTTTAAGTGGCAGACTTCCTGGCCTAAGGTATCCCTTTCCTGACTAAGAGCCTGCATCTGTGCCGCCAGGTTGTCCCTTTGCCTTTGGAAGGCACCAGCTTTCTGGCGCTCCTGGTCAAACTCTGCCTGGGTATCGAGGTCTTTCAAAATCAGTTTATTGCTCTCTGCCTTCTCCCTATCTAGGTGTCTTTGCAGGGTGACTACCTGCTCAGCACATGCCCTATTGAAGTCTAACTGTTGCTCCAGCTTTTTCTGGCTCTGCAGTAGGGAGTCCAAACCTTCTTGGTACTCCTTCGGCAAGGCCAGAAATCTGGTATCCTGGTCAGCCTTTTCCTGTTGCAGCACATCCATATCCTCCTTTATTTTAGTGATGTACTGTCTGCTGTCCTTTTCTGACTCCTGGCTCCTGAGCAGCCTCTGCTCAGAAGAGTCCAGATCAGATTGGGCCTTCTCTAACGCCATCTGTTGCCTATTTGCCAGATCTTGGCCTTCAGCACATTTGCCCTGCATGGCTCCCATATATAGGTACAAATATGCCGCTATCCTGGCAATCTTATTATGTTCATCTTTGGCTTTAGGGGCCATATATAGTTCACTAAGGGCCACATGTAGAGGACCCTGATCTCTACAAATATCCGACCCTGTTTCAGTGACCTGTTGCGCGATTGCCTGCAACCAGACCGTTTGGTCCTGATCAGTCCACTCACCTCTCACAAATAGCTTATGTAAGAAGTGCTCTCTGGCTATGTTGATGTCTACCAGTGTCGTCATTCTGGAATTTTAGTTCCTTCCTGACTTACAGAAGTTTGTATTTTATTTTTGCAAAACAGACCGTTTCCTTAGAGCGTTCCTTTGGGGAGTGCTTTACAGCGTAACACAGCGTGGTGATCCGACCGGATGTATGTCTCCTGTCAGTTAGCACACTGTATTGATCTGCACAAGTGATAGATCTAACCCAGAATCTCCGGCTACGAGCCCCCACTTTGTTAAGCGGCTTCACTTCAACAGTACAGCTAAGTCAATGCCTAGTCTGGGAAGCTGAGGGAAACCCTTATTGATATATTTTTAGGTCCAGTTCATGTACTCTGGATGACAACCCTTATATAACACCCCTCTCTTAGAATCCCCCTGACCAGACTGAGCCAAGAAGTAGGTCTGTTTTGAAAATTTAAAAGGTTTATTTGAGAAATATAACAATATATATCTGTCACACTTTTATAATGAATTAATATTGGATATCACACTTAAAATATGACAGTGATCAACAATGGATAATGTTCTACTGGTAAACTGATTCGGTTACTTAGAAGTAGTATAGAGGATGAGGTAGCTGAAATGCTTTATGGTTTCAAGGAAATGCAAGGTGGAATAAATGCAGTGCAGAAAATAAACTGATATGGTTTCACAAGAGATAATATGTTCACTTTTCCCCTGGTGGCAATTCACCCCCCCCCCATATGCAATGCAAGGAGATGGAAGTAACACACACAGTCTTCAGGAATACAATCAAATACAATACGGAATTCAGTTGCCCCCCCAGCAAGCTTAGACAACAGGTATGCTTTTTAAAACACGGGCAAGAGTGCTTTGTAATGTGGTGGCAAGGAAGTGAAAAATGCTAAAATTAATTGCTTTTAATTCCCTATAGGAGGTTCAGGGTGCAGGAGAGATACTTTATGTTAGTTCAGGCTCACTTTAGCAATGCTCTATGAATGATTAGCAGATTGTAAACGAATTTTAGCAAAGAGAAGCAAAAAGCTGCTGATTTTTACAGATGAAGAAATCTGGCCAAATCGCAAATCGCGGTAAATTTTGCGAGTGCGTGTCTCGCGATTACGGAGGCACTATAAAGGGAAGCAAGTCGGTTCTAGGTCCGTTGGAAAGCCTAGAATCCCAGCTTTAAAATGAAAGTTCCTAGACCAAACGGTTCAAGAGATACGGACGATTTAATAAAGGTACATTTTCGGATTTAAAGTAAAACTCAAAATGACAGGTGACAGTTTGCAGCTTTAGAATGACAGATGACAGCTCGCAGCTTTAGAATGACAGATGACAGGATTTCTAGGAGGCAGTTCTACTTAGGTTAAAATAGTTTGAATTAGATTATTTTAACTAAGAGATTGGTTCTGCACAGTTCTGCTAGGTACTCACAATATAAATTTGAAATAGGCCTCGTCATGGATCTGGTCAACACGTCGAGCGGCGGTTCTCTCTCTCTCTGCTCGGCGGGTCAATCAGGCACCGGTTCTGCTCACAGCGATCCGGATCTCTGGGTCTGCTCACAGCGGTCTGGGTCTGGTCTGCGGTTCCAGCAAAGGTTCTTGGCAAAGAATTCAAACAGCTCGCCCGGCTGTTGAATAGTTTGGTTAGGTTTGCTGGATTCTGAAGGCCTGCTGAGAATACTTTTGCTTGCAGTGGGCCGTCTAGGTTCAAAGTTCTGTAGTCTATGGGTCTCTGGTTCTGGTCTCTGTCTAGATGGGATGTCGGCCGTCAAAATGCTCTGCAGAAATGGAAAATGAATGTCCCTACCTGTCCCAGCAGTCTCTTTTTATGTGTTTTAAAAAGTGGGTGGAGAGGCTAGCATCACTAAGCCTGCCCCTCTCTTGATTTGATAGGTCAATAGATTCTTTGGTCCCTGATTTGGGAAGGGATAGTGTGTCAGAGTGATGTCATTTTTATGACCTGCAGAAATGACACTCCCCTGGTCAATGTGCACACAAATCTATTTCTGATCCAAATACATATTTCCCAGATACACAATTTGTTGAAATTACATGTACACATTATATATTCCTTATGGTAGTCTCTGTTCTGACTCTGGCATTTCTAGGAGCTTACATTCAAAAATGGCAACTTATTTTCGATTTTAGTGGGTTTTGCAATATGGAATTTTCATCAAAAATTATACAAAGGTACATTTCCCTTCAACATATATCCCAGTAACTTTCCATGTCTCTAGCTTAAATATAGTGGGCCTCATTCCGACTCAGGCGTTAAGGGGTTTACGACCCTTAACACCTGATTACAAGGTTCCCTTTGCGGGATGGCTGTTGCAGGCGTTAAAAGCCATGCCGCAAAGGGACCTTGGCGATAATTACGGCACCGTAATTTACGGTGCCGTAATTATCGCCTTTCCCCATTCCCATTATGCCCTATGGGGCAAAAATGGGAATGGGGAAGGGGCCATTGGTGAATGGTGAATTACCGCCCCACTCACCTTGGAATGGGGCGGTAAATCCGCCATCCACCATGGCGGAATTGCAACCTTAGCGGCATGAACCATGGTGTTAATAGCACCATGGTCCTCCGCCAAGGTTGTAATGAGGCCCTGTGTCTACAATATTCATAATTAGCGGGGTTTTGCCCCAGAACATGGTACAAATTGGAGTTTAGACTCAAATCGTGAGGGCATTTTCCATACTAAGACTCTCAAAGTTGTACATTCCTGTCATTTGGTTACAATAAGTTATCACTGTTTCTATAAAATATATATTTGTTGCAATTCAACTCCCCAAAGTGTTTGGGTCTGCCCCCAGAAGTCTGGGTGGGTCAGTGATCACATGTCTCTCCTTGCTGGCAGAGGGCTGTTGACAGGAAACACTCAAAATTAACATACCCCATTCAACTGAAAGGGGCTATTGTCTCCCTCCTCCAGGCTGAAGGGGAGACCCCCTCCCTCTCACTCAGAAGGGCCATGTGATATCCTGCCTCCTGTTGTGAGTCTCTGGGGTGTTAAGAGTTCTCAGCCTCTTGGCCTCTGGGAACAGCAGGTGGCTAAGATTTTTTTATTAACCAACAGGCCTTTGAAGTCCAGTTGACTCAGGTCCCTTTGTCAGCCTGTTCTGCTGTCAGAGTTTAGACCGCTAGCGCCGCCTTGTGGAATTTGTCGGTACTGCATCCATTTTTGGGATCTGTCTTGAATTACTGCATTTCAATAGAGTGGTCTTTTGCTTGATAGAATAGGACCCTTGCTGAACATTGTTTTGGTGGCATCCTTACAGTAGAGTGGTGATGTGGAACCCCCCACAAGAAGGTTGTATCTTTGGAGTGGTCTTGTGCCAACTGCGCAGTTCTCCTGGACGCTGGGATGGAATGATGGGTGGCGGCAGCTCATCCCCACATCTACCCAGTCTATTGATTCAGCATGGGTCAAAACCCTTCACATGTTGTTATTATATCTTAATGTATTGTCGATTTTTGATTTTGACCTGATGAAGGGAGTGTTTTCCCAAAACTCGTTGTGTAGCTTCAATTTGAAAATAAAGGAAGACTTGAAAATGTAACCTTCTCACTACCATCATTGCTTACATTTTTTCCAAGAATCTCATTACATAATGTGTTTTTGAATTACTTTCAGCTGATTTTTCAGAAAAAAGGTGTGCAAGGGATGGGAGTGCCCAATATTTTGGACACCATCTGTTCCTTCATTCAAACATGCTACCATTATTCCTATACTTAAAAAAACCTCCCTTGATCCTTCTCTTGCTGCTAACCTTTGGCTAATTTCTCTGCTTCCTAAGCTCTTGGAGCATAGTGTCTACTTTCAAATCTCATTTTATCTTCATATTCATTCTCTTCTCCGCCCCTTCAACCTGGCTTTAGACCTGCCCACTCCACAGAAACGGCTCTCTTGCATGTTTTGATTTCATTCTTTCTGCATAACACAATAAACATTGTTCTAAGTTGATTTTCTCGATCTTTCAGCTGCCTTTGATATGTTGGATCACCCTACTTTATTATCTGCCCTTTCTTCCTTGGGTATCTCTGGCTTGTCTCATGCTTGGTTTAAATACAATCTCTCTGGATGTTCCTATTCTGTATCTTGGAAAAGCGAATTCTCTCCGGGCCACCCACTCCTCTATGGTGTCCCCTGAGGCCCTGTCCTTGATCCTCTGTTGTTTCCATTATATACTATTGCTCTTTCTTCATGTATTTCTTCGTTTAACCTTTCCTGTCACTTCTATGCTGATGATTCTCAAATCTTGTTCTCATTCTCAGATATTTCTGACTTTCTGACTCTCTTCATTCTCAAGCCAATGCTTGCCTCACCTCTGTCCAGTCCTGGATGGCTTCACACTTTCTCCATCTTAACAATTCTAAAACTGCAGTCCTCTTCTTTCTTCCTTCTTCTCCTAGTCCATCTCCTCCCCTTCTCTTTCCTTCCCCTCTTCTCAGCTTTCTTTCTGCCCATCTGCCTGGAATCTTTGTTTTTTTTTGATACTTCGATTTCTTAGTCTTCTCAAATTTCTCTAACAGCTCATAACTGTCGTTTTCTTCTTTTTAATCATTGTCATGCTCATCCTTTTCTTTCTTTTCATGCCACTAACTTTCTTATTTCTGCCCTAATATCTTTTATCATATTGATTGTTGTTCCTCCCTTTTGATTGGTCTTCCTGCTTCCCATTTTAGTCCTTTACCCCCAATCTTCCACTCTGCTATTCGTTTACTTTATGGTTTATCTGGCCTTTCTTTGATCTCTTCTGTACTTTCATCAGCTGCTATTCTCCCATTCGAGTGCCGTCTGTTGTTTCATTTTCTCTATATTGTTTTTATAATGTCTTCATGGGCTTGCTCCCCATATCTTGCTTCTCTTGTTTCCTTCTACTCACCTTCTAGAGCCCTTTGCTCTCATTCTATTTACTGACTGATTGTCCCTAAACCTCCTTGTGATTCTTCCGCTTTCGCTCCTTTTCCCTCATTGATTGTTTTTATTGGAACTCGCTTCCTCCTCCTATTAGTTCTTCCCCTACTTATAATCTCTTCCAACATATAATATCTTCCATACCTGCTTAAATGCTCATTATTATTATTATTATTATTATTATCATTATTATTATTGTATTTATTGAGCGCAGACCTAGCTTCTAGAAGCAACAAAGCACTTTACAGAAGTACACAACAATACAGATACACAACAGAGCCATTTACAGAGGTATGCAACAGTACAGATGCATAACAATGTGATTTTAAGAGGTAACAACAGAACAGATATACAGTGGGGGTAGGATACAGTGGGGCACAGAGGAGGGGTACAGCTGCACAGGGTGGCAGGGAGGAGAGGGGCAGATGGTGTCCAGTGAGTCAGGGGGTACGGGTGGCGACGTGATGGCTTAGGTGTTAAGTAGTAAGGAGAAGAGACTCCTTGAATAGGTGGGTCTTGAGTTACTTTCTGAATTGCAGGAGCGTGGGGGGTGAGTCTGATGCTGATGGGTAGGCGGTTTCTTAGTCTTGGGCGTAGGCAGAAAAGGCTTGTTTTATGGTCCTTTCCTTTTCTCAGCAGTGGATTTAAAGTCTGCACATGTCCTGGCTTCTGGTGGTGCGCTGGTTGACTTGAGGACTCCTGCCTTATAGATGATGTAGCTAGATTTGAAGGTGATGCAGTGGGAGCCAGTGAAGGTCGATGAGGACCGGGGTAATGTGGTTGTTTCTGTGTAGACCCTTGATGAGCATGCGCCCACATGTAGGACACATTTCAGTGGTACAAGGGAGGGTGAAAGGGGGCCCTCGAGGAGGGCATTGCCCCATCCAGGTGGGATAGGACCAGTGCTTGAACAGTGGATCTAAAGCTATCTAGGGGGAGGAAGGGCTTGACTTTCCACAGGACGGGGAGCTGATACCAATCTGTCTGAGTTTTCCTAGCTATGTGTGTCTTAAAGTAGAGGTGTTTGTTTATGTGGAACCCGAGGGATTTGGTGCTGGAGGTGATGACTTCAGGTTTCATGGTTGACAGCCAGGTCTGTATGTCTGGGTGTTCGATATTGTTAGTGAGGAGTAGGAATTTGGAGTTTGAGGGGTTGAGCTTCAAGTATGCACTGGACATCCAAGACAGGATCATCGAAAGGTACATTTTGAGTCTGTGGATGTCCTTGATGGAGTAGATCTTGAGGTATGGCTGTGAGTTTTTGGCTTATTGGTGGCTGTGGATGTTGTGTGTGGCTAGGAGGACTCCCCAGTTTCTCCATCTTTAGATTGAATATCACTGATGGCAGGATGGAACACTGTCGGACACCACAGGTGATGGGTAGCATTGGCAATCTAGTGGAGTCCATCTGAACAAACTGCTGGCAGTTGGCGAGATAGTACTTGAACCAAAGTAGGACAAGGTTGCTGATCCCCATCTGCCAGTGTAGGGTGTCCATGGTACTAGTGGCCCAGTCTGTTGAAAACAGTTGAGAGGTGGAGTAGAACCAGGAGGTAGCTGTAGCCATTGTAAATGATGTTGAGGGCATTTTCGAACCATGGTTTGGTTGCTGTCTCTGTGCTGTATATGGGTCTGAAACTGGATTGGTAGGAGATTGTTGGTGTCGATGTGTTGTGTCATGGCCACTGCCTTCTTGATGATCTTACCTAGGAATGGAAGATACATGATGGGCCGAAATGTACCAGGTTGTCAGGATGCAGATTGGGTTTCTTTAGTAAAGGGAGGAATTGTCCTGTCTTTAGGATCAATGGGATGGTGCCTTGAGTTAGGGACCTGTAGATTATCTCCAGGAAGGGAGGGAGAATTTATGCAGGGAGGGTCTTGAGGATGGATTCTGGGAGTATGTTGTCTGTAGACAATGTGGTTTTGAGGGCGGCCAGTGTTTTCACCAGTTCATCTTAAGAGAGTGTCTTGAATGTTGTCCAGGGTGTGGAAATATTGCATGGAGGGATGTGTAGCGTATCTGTGCAGCTGGTGTTTACAAGCTGGCAAATCCTGCTCATTTTGTCAATGAAGAAGGTGTTGATGGCGGTGGATTTTCCGATGGAGTGTGGTATGGCAAGGTCAGGTAGCGGGTTGATACAGTACTTGACTACTTGACTGCTTTGAAGAGGGCTCTGCTTTTGTTGTCATCTTCTGCTATGATGTTATTATGGTAGGAGTCCTTGGTTGCGTTGATTAGTTGTCAGTGGTTTGCTCAGAATTCCTTGAGGAGCGCAGGTCATATGCGGACCTGGAGTGGTGCCAGGTTTTCTCTTGTTTCCTGATGACTCGATTGCTGAGGTTGAGCTCTTGCATGTATCAGGGTGCTGATGGTTTCAGTTTGCAGGTAGATTGTTTCAGAGGCACATGTCAGTTATTAGAGGCTGAGAGGGTGGTGTTGAGTGCTTTCCGTAGAGAGTCGCAGATCAGTTGGGGGTGTTCGGTCCATTGGAGGTGGAGGCTGGTGAGGCCTTCCATGAGGGCTTCCACAGGGAAGTTCTTGAAGGACCTGAAGGTTTGTCTGATGGGTTTCAGCTGGGAGTGCTTGACTGGGATGATGTGCAGGATGTCAAAGGGGAGAAGAGAGCTGTAGTGGAGAGAAGGTAGTATGATGATTAGGTTGACGATTTTACCTTTCTGGTGTGTTTGGTCTTTTGTGTGCTGTGTGAGCCTCAGGGTGTGGAGAAGGCAGATGAGAATTTCCTTCATCGGTTTGGTGGCCTTTTTGCCTGGGAGGTTCAAGTCACCTATAAAGGTGTTGTTGGCTTGTGTGTGGGACATGGTGGTGACCAGGTCGGTGAAGTCTCAGATGAAGGCAGTGTTGTATTTGGGCGGTCTGCAGATGAGATGGAAGGTGACTATGTCTGTAGGGGAGAGCAGGACGTGGCAAAGAGGACTTCAAAGAAGCCAATGTGGTCTACGTCAAGTCTTGTGCAGGGCCACAAAGAATTTTGGATTACTGCAAGTCCTCGGTCTGTCTTGTTTGTCCGTTCTCTGTGTTGGATGCTGTGGCCATCTGGGACAAGGACATATGGATGTGGGTGAAGGTGGGTGTCAGCCCGGCCTCGGTGATGAAGTTGGCATCAAGGTTGTGTGTAGTGATGGGATTGCTGATGTCTGCTGCATGGTTGATAGCTTAGAGGACATTTGCGAGCTTTAACTTCTGTGTTGTGGATGGTGAAGGGCTGCTGATGGGCTTGAGGCTGATGTGAGTGAGGTTGCTGCATTGCGGAGTCCATGCCTTAGAGGAGGCGCAATGTTGTTGACTTTGGCGCAGACTGGAGATGGTGGGATGGCCTGTGGGGACGGAGGGAGAAAACACATGTCAGCGCATGGTTACCTATTGTCTGAGCAGGGGTTCAGACCCTGGGTCCTCCCGGTCTGAAAAAAGATCAAACAGGAATTGCCCTTTTCTATGTCTACCCTTCACTTTGGATGCCCGGGCAAGAGACACCCTTGATCTAAGAGTTAAGAGCAGAAAGGAAGAGGCAGGGCTACAGTTTAGCAGTGATTGACAAGTGGGTGGGGCGTAGACCACGTGAACTAGATCCACTTGCAGCTGCTCAGCTTCTGTCCTCATTGTTTGCTTCATGATTGACTGATGAGTCCTGTTAGTATCTTCATTGATTAATGTACCATGTTCTCACCTTTGTGCCTCATGATCAACTGATGTTCCCTGCAACCCTCTTCATTAATGTATGTACTGTATCTGTGTATTTGTAAAGGTGCTTTGGTGAAAGTGTGGTATAAATTTGTAAGGATCTGGTCTTATGCTCCATCCTAATGGAATCTGCAGTCAGTGCCATGATTGACAATGGAATGTTACTGGTTAGAATGTTTATGTGTGACTGGTGTTCTCTTGAGGGAGTTGAGAGATGTAGCCTGAGGGAGAGGATGCCGGTGCTTGTCTATGAGATCTGGACTTTACCATCTTATGAATAATGACTCTAGAAACTGGATGTTATGCTTGGAAACTGATTAAAGAAGTTACTCATCCACACCTTGATGTCAGAGTCATTTTGCTAAAACACAGAACTCCACATTGGCGACGAGGATGCTGGCTGTGCTGGGGGGACAGCACAGAAGAAGAGACAAGCACCGCCCCCCAAACCATGGAAGACCATCTCTCTCAGGTAGGGCGAGCGCTTAATGCTGTAGGCGCAGAAGGGCCCAGCGCAAAGGGCACAGGCACAGAAAATAAGGAGATGCGCCAAAGCCAGGGGCCAGCTGGTCTGTCAGTAGTTAGACAGGTCAAGCACAGAGAAAGTCAAGAGACTTTGGCAGGGTTGAGGGCCCAAAGACTGTTTTAAGGGGTTGGTAACCCAAGTTGTGACATGGAGGGGTTGGTGCCCAAGGCAATAGCGATTTGAAGAGGCCTGGGGGTCTAAGTTACGCCTGGATTATTAGGAAGCCATGCTGCGCAGCTGGGGGCTGGAGCCCAGGGCAGCAGCATCAGAAGAGGTTATGAACCTAAGCTGCGCCAAGAAGTGACAAGGAAGTTGTTTGAAGGAGTTTGGGCTAAAGTACAAAGCGCCTGGAGCAGACGAGGGTCCTTGGGGCCATTCCAGCATTTGAGAGGGCTTGGAGCCCGTACCTGCACCTAAGGGACTTGTAGCCCGGGAATACACTTTGGGGCTTTGAGCCCATGGCACAGTTGGAGGTATTCGGTGTCACAAATGTGCCAATATGCAGCAACACCATAAGGGAGTTAGAGCCCATTACAGCGCTGGAAGCAGCTCTTAATTCTGGCTTTGCTGAGGAGAAAAAGGCTGCAAATATCAGGCTCTGGAACCGGCTGCAAAAAGTGTGCCAGCGAGAAGTGCAGGGAGCGGCTTCCGCTGTGTAGGAGGTTTCCTTGTGCAGAAGAGTGTAAAAAGGAGAAGTTGGAAGAATCTGCGCTCTCTAGTCAGCGCTCTCAATTAGGGATCGGATTATGGTGTGCTGCTGTTGCATTGTTATGAAAGCAATATCGCAAAGATGCAGAGCACTGCATCATTGAACCGGAAGAGGGGCTGTGTCCCTGAAGGTACTTTTAGTTTAAAGATGTGGACATGAGGAGGGGCCGTGTCCCTGAAGGTAGTTTAGTTTAATGAAGTGGACATGAGGAGGGGACGTGTCCCCGAAGGTACTGTTTGTTTAAAGATGTGGACACGAGGAGCAAGGAACTGAGTTATTAGTTTTTCTTTGCTTTTGAGGATTTGTTTATTAGTGGAATAGCAGATTAAGTTTAGTTTGGTTAGAAATGTCATGTGAGGCTTGTATAACAAATAAAAAGGGCGTGAGAGTGTGAGCTTGAAATTGACGGTTGTAGTTTCTTGTGGGATATGTTGTCCAGATATTTGGGTGCTCCATCAAAGTGGTCGAATGCTGAGGAGCAGAGAACAAGGTTTACAATTTTTGTTTACAAATTTTGTTTTGAGTTTAGGTTTCAAAGGTGTTTGTGCTCAGTCAGCCAGGGGCGTGCTGGATTTAAATCCTGATGTGAAGGGTTTTAAACGAGGTTTAAAGTGACATTTTTGAAGGAAGTGATTGAAACATGCGTAGTTCTAGTGATATTTTGAAATGTTACTCTGTATTTGTGTTTTAAGAACATTTGTGATGGGGGGGCTGTTGCAAGTGGTGGTGCATGATATTGATTGGTGTGCACGGATGGAGTGTAAAGGTCGTGGCCTCTGTTAACAAATGCTTAGCAGTGGAATAGAGTGTTACTGGCATGTTTAACTAACACACATTTCCTTCCACAGATGGACTTTTTATTGAAGTATAGGTTGCCTAGTCAGTATTGCTAGAGTGTGGTATATGGAAACTAAAGTAGAGTTTCTCTGCACTAATGTTTTTCTCCACAGGTGGGACTTTTATAATGCAGAAATAATGAGAGTTTGGTTATTTTAAAGTGTATATGTGCTGATGGTTAAGAAAAGTTAATGGTTGTTGTGCTTAGAAACTTTACAGTAGTTGTCATGATAATATGAGGATTTTAGCAGAGTTATTGATGTTTGTGTGTTGCTTGGGTGTATGAAGTGGGGTTCTCCCAAAAAGGAACTTGATGTACTGAGGAATACTTTCAACATGGGCACAATTGGGTTAATGGAGTCACTGAGTAGTGAAGTAGATACCCGAGTATCAGGGATACTCAGCCTAGTTGCAGGTGGTATGTGTTGAGGCACATACCGGTTTGTAATTGAAGGGTGTGAGGGAGTTGTGTTTGTGTTCTATTGGGGGACATTGGAGTTAAGATTTGGATGAGAGGTATGGGTGCCTCTATGTTTATAAAGTGTAGTAATGGTTTTCAGTAGTTGGATACCTCTTCTTCACTTAGTGGAAAGAGGAAGGGACATTGGTTGTAATTGTGTCACACAGCGGTGTGGATGTTCATGGAATATAGGAAGTTGTTAGCAGAATGTTCTTAGTTTGGAGAGATGATGCAGATGCATCAAACTTGTGGGTGTATGTGTGTGTGTGTGCTGTATATAGCTGTTATGCTTGAGTTAACTGGTTGTCTTTTTGATATCTCTAAGGAGGGGAGATATGTAAGGATCTGGTCTTATGCTGCATCCTAATGGAATCTGGAGTCAGTGCCATGATTGACAATGGAATGTTACTGGTTAGAATGTTTATGTGTGACTGGTGTTCTCTTGAGGGAGTTGAGAGATGTAGCCTGAGAGAGAGGATGCCGGTGCTTGTCTATGAGATCTGGACTTTACCATCTTATGAATAATGACTCTAGAAACTGGATGTTATGCTTGGAAACTGATTAAAGAAGTTACTCATCCACACCTTGATGTCAGAGTCATTTTGCTAAAACGCAGGGGTTCAGACCCTGGGTCCTCCCGGTCTGAAAAAAGATCAAACAGGAATTGCCCTTTTCTATGTCTACCCTTCACTTTGGATGCCCGGGCAAGAGACACCCTTGATCTAAGAGTTAAGAGCAGAAAGGAAGAGGCAGGGCTACAGTTTAGCAGTGATTGACAAGTGGGTGGGGCTTAGACCACGTGAACTAGATCCACTTGCAGCTGCTCATCTTCTGTCCTCATTGTCTGCTTCATGATTGACTGATGAGTCCTGTTAGTATCTTCATTGATTAATGTACCATGTTCTCACCTTTGTGCCTCATGATCAACTGATGTTCCCTGCAACCCTCTTCATTAATGTATGTACTGTATCTGTGTATTTGTAAAGGTGCTTTGGTGAAAGTGTGGTATAAATTCAATAAATAAAAATAGAAACTACACATTTAATTTTGGACCCCCATCAAGTGTGTTGTTCAAGATAAACATCCACTACATGACATAGTTCATAATCCAACATTAATGGGCAAGGACTATGGGCCTCATTACACGGTAGGCAGCAGCCATGGCGCTATTGTCATGTCAGCGCATGGTTACCTATTATCTGAGCAGGGGTTCAGACCCTGGGTCCTCCCGGTCTGAAAAAAGATCAAACAGGAATTGCCCTTTTCTATGTCTACCCTTCACTTTGGATGCCCGGACAAGAGACACCCTTGATCTAAGAGTTAAGAGCAGAAAGGAGCGGGCACTATTAGCTACTACCGTGTAATGAGGCCTTATGTGTTTTCAACATTAAACCTCACCTTCTGCATATCAACAGATAAAATGACATCAGAGTTAAAATAGTACAATGTCAATGAACAGTCAATTACCGGCTCAATGTTGCAGTCTCTAAAGAGCGGAAACACTGTAAGACAAATGCCTCCTCACGAGCTAAAACTGAAAGTAGGTGCTGTAATGATGCTACTATGCAATCTTATGTGATCACAGGGACTCTGCAATGGAACAAGGTTAACAATTACGAGTCTACAAAGACATATCATAGAGGCCTGTGTATCAGTGGAACATAGATGCTGTTCTTATTCGGCACATGCCTTTCAAATTCAAAAGAAGGCAGTTATCTATACGTTTAGCCTTTTCAATGATCATGAATACGTCACAGGGACCTATGTCCCATTCCTGGAAGCGACCAGTGGTAGTTCCGATATTTGAAAAGAAGGACAGAAGTGACCCTGTGTATTACCAACCGATATTTATCTTTACGATCTGCTAGAATGGTGTATGCTACACCGGGAACGGCTAGTGCTTTTATCATGCTTTAAGAAGTTTGTCACTAAGAGTGCATGAATCTCCAGAAAACCCACTTGTGAATTCCTACAGACTCAAAAGGTCGATTTGGGTGAATTGACAGAAGCAATTGGGGGAATCGGATTTAAAACATTTCTTTTGAGCTGGGGAAGTCTGCATTCAGCCTTGCGCAAGGATTCTGCCAAAATGATCATGTTCATGTGGGGTTTGGGTACACTCAGTGCTGACAATGGACACCACATACTAGGGGAATCCTCTCCTCCTTGGAGTGGTGGAGCTGTGGAGAGGAGGGTGTGGGGCCATGGACAGTGACCCCAGGCCAGGTGCCAGGCCAAGTCACACATCTCTTCATATACCCCAATCCTGGTGAATTGCATAAAAGCAAAGAGCATTATGGGAATATAAGAATGCCCACAATATTATATTTGAAACATATAGTGATTCAGCTAGAAACGCTTTTGAGCGAATAATGGAAGTTGGACTCTGCTGCTTTTATTGGTCACAATACTCATCCTAACAAAACAAGTCTGTATATTGCAGGACATGTATACCAGTTTGGACAGCTGCAGTGTGAGGCTTTGGCTGTTTCTGTATTTAATCTCCTCTACCGAATATAGTGAAAGCATCTTACTTCTTCAAGCACTGGCAGCTCATGCATGTGAAAACGTGGCTTCAGAACATATCTATGAGTTCCCTGGGCCTGGGGACAGAACAGCACAACATGTTTCCAAAGCGCTGCTCTGTCTTGTTCCGGCCCATTTCCTACTCTGGGGACGCTCATGAGGACTTGGTCGAGTTCTTAGTTGAAATGTGTGCTGGAATTCCTATATTAGGAAGAAGCAACTTCGAGTTCCCTTTTGGGTTTAGTTTGCCTGCAGCAAGGTGAACATTGATCCACACAACAATAGAATGATATGTGGACTCGGATTATGCAGCAACTTGTTTGCTTGCCACAAAGGAGCAATATGTGTTGTGTGAAACCTTCATTATTTTTATAGGCACACCTTTTTTCCTTAATTTGAGAATTTTATGTTGTCAACCCTACTTTCTTTTGGGAAGCCAGTTGTTTCGGAAAACCTATGTCTTGTCAGGAAACCCTTTGTTTGGGAAACATTTGCTTGCGTTTAATTTGTTGAAGAAAATGGCAGGCTTTAATGATGAAGAGACAGTGCTTTTGATCTTGATCTCAATCCGGGGGAACAGGTCGACATGGAACTCTTGTCCTCCTATCATGATGCTGAGGCGAGGTGCACAGGTATAATACATATTTGGTGTTATCGGACACACACGTATCCCTCCTTAGAAGTGACTGTTGCTGCTGGAGTTTTTGGTCGGATTGGTGGTGGCTCTGGGATTTATGATGGGAATGATGGGGATGATGAATAGCCAGAGGGGCAGCATGAGGAGGAATGAAAGGGGGAAGAGGGGCCTGGAGGTGAGAGGATGGCAGAGGAGGAAAAGTGGGAGAGACATGCAGTAAAAGAGGAGGATGAAAGGGAGAAGGAGCTAGCAAAAGTAGTGAAGGATGAAAGGGAACGAGCAGCATGCAAGAGAGAATGCCAGTGTAGATGAAATGTGTGTGTTTGGGGACTGGATCATGAGGAGAGAGATTATAATCCCACCAAAGGTAGTGAGGCCAAAGATGGTAGAGGATGGCCACCAAGTAAGCAAAGGAATGTGAAAGACAAAGCAAAGGATAAATATGGCAGCGCAGTATGGGGAAGTTGAGATAATAGAATATGAATGCCATGCATCTCCTACAGTATGTGCTTACACAGGAAACTCGGTTCCCTGTTTGGATGGTAGTGTCCTCCTGATTTTATATTTGATGACATGCGATGGGCAAAATAGATTTGCTAGCAGGGATGTTATTTAGGGGTCGCAACTGTGACCCCTGAGGTCTCCCTTGCTACCCCTGTGGTATCCCTTGCTACGCCTAAAATGTTTTGTTTTAAAAAAAAAAAATGTCTTCTTTTTTTTAATGCAAACTTTTGGTCTGTGGTCAGCGCCATGTGGCACTTTGCTTCTGGAGTGGTTGGGTCTCTTATTCAGGCCTCTTAAAAAAAGAACAAGGGGTCCACATTTTTAACACTTAAAGCAGTGACCCTAAATAAGAAAGAATAGGAAAACCAAATAATGTGTCTTTCTGGAATTCCATACAATAATTGATAGACTCATTAAATGTTTATTTTAGGCACACTTCGGGGGATGAGTCACTGATTTGGTCTGTTCTTAAACACCTCAACTCAGCCTTTCATCCTTCTGAGGTCGATGAGTACCAACACAGGTTGGGTAATATTGTTGGTATATGTGTTCTATATAAATCGCTTAAGCGTAAGTGCCATATAATAACACATCATTATCATTTGGCCATGGACATCTGCTTGCATTGACATTAAATTGGTAATATGGGCCTATACACACTGATATTAACGATATATATGGCGATCCATTCTTGCATGAAATGTAAATCACATTAGTTATATCTTAACTATATTTTTCGTAGTGTACTTGGGAACAATGCTATGTGATGCCACTACCTGTTTTGTCTAGGGGTGAAAGTTCGTGTTCCATTGCTTCCCGTGATATTACTTCGGGGTGGTGTCAAATGACATCACTTCCCGTGATGTCATCAGAGGTCAAGGGTCGTGGGATTTCACTTCCGCTACCCCTGGAATTTTGGTGAAATGACGTCTCTGGTTGCAGGGAATGTGTAGCTGTGTGAGGAGAATCATTGCCAGCAGTCTTTTCACCATTTCAATTGAAAGAGACTAAAACCCCAGTACCTCGCGGAGCGAGAGCAGAGCGAGAGCGGAGTGTGCAGGGAGTGTGTTGCTGTGTGAGGAGAATCATTGCCAGCAGTATTTTCACCATTTCCATTGAAGAAGACTAAAACCCCAGCACTACGCGGAGTGAGAACAGAGTGTGCACGGAATGTGTTGCTGTGTTTCTATGAGCTGCGGGTGGCGGACTGGAGGCCTTCACAATTCAACAAAGCCCAACTAAAGAACTGAGTGTGAGACCTAGGTGAGTGACTTTGATAGAGCACTTATTTTTGGGCTGGGAGAATGGCACCGCTGACGTTTTGTCTGTACTATTTGAAAGTCACCGGTCAGCAATTCTGCCGGCCAAAACAAAAACAAAACCTCGGCTACAAAAACACTGTAATGGAAATTCCTCAGCCAAGAATCCATCTAGGCAGGGGGAAAAACAAGTTAGGGCACCCAATGAAGCGGGTGTCCAGACCAGCCCATCTGCTAGGAGGCGCAGAGCTGCGACGAGCTGTACGGGGCACAAGGGGATAATTACATCATATTTCCAAAGTGCACAACCCCAGCCCAAACCAGTGCATACACATTACGTCGCTAGCACTAATTTTGTTCCACTGGATTTCTCAACCACTGACTACGGGGACATTGATAACAATTCCCTGTTAGCCTTGTGCTACAAACTCCCTGGCACAGTGGTCAGGTGCATAACGCCACCAGAAAGGACAGACCGTCAGGCTTCCAACGTGAGCATCACAGAGGTAACCAAGGCTACAGTGCATGCAACTGCCTCTCATCCGGCTGTCACCTTGCGAGTCCTTCCACCCAAGTTGGTTTTGTACCAGTTGCATCAGAGGGTATAGAAATAAGCAACCGCCCCGTAACCCTAAATACCCAGATGCTGTCTATGTTGCCTAATCTGTTCCCAGGAACTGTGCGGGACACAGTGGAGGAGGAGGACATGACAATTAATGGAACATGGTGGAGTGCTGCCTCAGACTCTAGTAATAGCATTAATGCAGCAGGTGGAGTGCTGGACGTTGCCGTAAACATCCTATTGAAACTATGTGGGGTAATCCTCCAAGAGGTGAGGGCACCGTACTAAGTCAAATGTCTAACTGCCCCCTGAACAAGGAGTCACCGAAAAAAGCTCTGAAATGACCGAACTTGATACAATCAGAGAAAGGACACAGGAATGTGCCAACCAAGAGGCAATCATCATTCCATCAGGATCACCCAAATAGGATGGACTAGAAGTCGAAAACAACCTCTCAATGTACAAAACACGGAAGGAAAGGTGTATGGCAAAAAGGGCAAACATTTGAAAACAAGCAGCATGCAGAAAAGGGCAAAAAAAGGGCCAAAAGCAACTGGCAGAACCACTCAATTTTACTTCCATTATAGTGGAGCAAATACAAATTAAGGAAATCCAGAGGAAGTCTGCAAAGAAACGGATGGGTGTACCAAAGCCCCCTGGCACAATAACCAGTTGTTTGCTGAGGGAGGAGCCACAAACAAAACGGCCTGACGCAGTTGAATCAACACCAACAGTCCAAGGGGAGCTGTCACAGATGCTTGAGGCATACAACCTATTGGGTTTAGAAGAGGGGAAAGTGGCTTTACAGGTCCACCAAGCCCTGCATAGGGACTACCCCGTCCCCAAACAGCCCTGTGAAGGAGTCGAACATTTTCACCTTCAGTAGGGGGCCATCGACGTTTACAAGAAACCGAACCAACAGGTCAGATCTACTCAAAGTGTTGTGTTAAGTCCATCAGCATAATGAAAAACCCCAAGGAAAATACAAAAGGGAATATATGGGTAGACATGTTAAAAGAGTGGGACATGTTGATGTACAACGGATGGACCCCGAGAGATATCCTGGGGCAAAGTACCTGGACCATGGGTAAGAAACAAACAAGACTGGACTACTTCTTAGGCACCATTGCCTGCTCTGAAAGAGTGCAGGGACTGGAAGCCAGAGGGACGTAGTTCAGTGATAATCACATGCTGATACTCTCCACAGTCCTTCAAACGAGTCCAAGATTGATGGGGGGTGTGCGTGAAATGGAGGTCAATCACGGGAGAAATAGGATCAGTTGGTATTCTAAAAATATATCCACAGCATCAGCATACAACAATTCACAGGTTAAACTGGAAATGGAAAGCTGGGTGGGGTTGACAGATAGTCAAATTGGTGCATAGCCGGAAAAATTGTCTGTAGAAACAGGGTTGTGAGGGATAGCCTGGCGATAGTACATGAAGGAAAGGATAATACGATCTCTGATATGCCAAATGGAGGATGCGTAAAATTTTGAGGAAAGTAAGAAAAGCGGTACAGCCCACCCCCATTTTAGAGGCCAAAACAAGGAAAATAAAAAGGGAATATAAGAGCTTGCTGAAAAGGAGAAGGTTTTCGGCCTTAAACACCCATTGGCAGCAGATGTTTGTGACACTTTGCAGAGGAAAAACTCAGACCATATGGCAAATGCTGGCAAAGGCCAGGGGAGACACTAGAGGCAGCATGCTTAACCCCATTCTGGAGTGCAAGTGGGTTGAGTTCAAAAGGGCACATTTTGGGAAGAAAATAGATGGAAAAGTATAGATAGGTATGGTGGAGAGATGGCCAATGGCCCCAGATGTAGATGATTTACATATTGAAATTACGACACTGAAGGCCTCTCGTGCACCGGTCCCAAATGGGTTGTTGAATGCCTTACTGAAAGAAGAACCTACTGCATGGGCAGTGGTCCTGAATATTCTATTAGCAAAGGTGTGCGAAGAAGATGTAGTCCCAGGAAAATGGCTGATGGCAATCGTTTTGCCAATTTATAAAAAAGGAGACAGAGAAAGTCTGGAGAACTACAGATTAATATCTATGTTAGATGCTACAGGTAAATTGTTCTCTGGTTTTGTACCAGTAAAACAATACCTGGACTACACACAAACCGGCTTTCGACTGGGGTCCACACCCACACATAATATCCGGTTGCTTGACACACTTATCAGTGAGGCAGCAATAAAGGGCAACCCTGCACTGTATTTGATCTGGGTGTACATCAGCGCAGCCTCCGACACCATTAACCAGGCACGTCTGTAGCTAAAGTTGTGAATCTGGAGCTGCCCAAAATGGCTACTGGAAATATTGATTCAACTCCACACTGGGAACAGTATCCAGGTGTGTCTGAACAGTATGGGCCACTTGACTAACCCGGTGGAAGTAAACAAGGGAGTCAGACAAGGATGTAATCTAGCACCCTTACTGTTCTGTTTGTATCTGGCTGAATTGAACGCTAAGTTATTGGAAGGGGAGGGATGCTGAGTTAAGATCTGCTCTAAACACATGGCTAGCCTATTGCACGCGAACAACCTTCTAATGTTGGACCGCACAGTATGAGGTGTGAAAAACAAATCTAAGATACTGTCAGAATATACCAAACATAACAACCAAGTTATTAACATGGGTAAGACCAAAATGATGGTGGTCTCTGGAAGTAAGATAGCTAGGGCCGGCCTGCACAATGACACCCACAAGGTGGATTTTGTTGATTGCTACTTTTACCTGGGACAGGATTTATCGGCAGAGGGGGACCATAGAGTTAAAGTTGAGAGCAAAAAGAGAAAGGCCAGACAACTAACATGTTTGATTAACACATTTGCAAAGCAAACAGTGGGGTACTCACTCGAGGGGATCTTAACACTCTACAAACAGAGATTCTTTCACCAGCCATCCTCCATGGACTTGATGCATTGGCCATGAGGGACCTGACATGGCTAAAGGTGGTGCAGGACCAATTCTGGAGGAGGCTCCTGGGTTTGCCACACACCACGCCAATGGACTACTTATGGTAAGAATTGGGATTAGTGTCTAACATGAGCCAAGCACTCATAAAAAGGGGTGTACTATACATACAATCAAGGAATTAACCTGCATGTCAATTGTTGCAACTCTTGGTCTCCATGTAAGAAAGGGGAAGTCATCAAGCATATGCTACTCTAAATGAGGTGTGCTTCCCAAGCATAGATTGATCCACAGACTTTTAGCATGGTACTAGCCTTGAGGTCCTGAAGGCCCTATACAAAAATATGGTGAAACAGAGAGATTGGCTGGAAAACTACACACACCTGCAAAAATTATATAACTTCAAATATGTACAGGGCATTGCTCATTGCTATTTTGAGACCAAATACTCAATTTTTAAGTGTCCCAGTCCAGCGGTTCGGAACGTTGTGTTGAAATTGTGGACAACCCAGTTGCCACTGATTGCTTTGCAAGGTGCACACGTGGGACTAAAGGCTGAACAGCAAGTTTGGCATATGTGTAGGTTAGAAGAGCATAATAAAACACCAAGACATGTATTGACATTGTGTCCAAGAAAGGGATCCACGCATATGACAAAGCTGGGTCAGTTTGTTGGAAGCTATGACGCTATTTACAGAGATGAATATTGGAGTTACTGATTAAACACAGACAGAATATGTGCACTTGGCCTTATATTCAGTTTGGAAAGTGATTTTGATATGTATGGCAGATAACAATCCCAGATACTAAAGATAACAATCCCAGATACTAAAGGGGCAGTGTACAGAGTAAATGAAGTGATGAAAAGTTGAACATGCATTTTAACATTTACTTTATGTGAATTTTTATTTTTATTATGATTTGTATCATGAATCTGTTATGGATTTTATGAGCATATGTATTCACAGGGCATGGACTTCAGTATATTTTAAATGCACCAAAGTAAGATCTGTAAATAGGCAAATGCTTAGAAGTTTTAATGTTTTGGTCTGAAATGGTGCTGTTGGTATAATTTGTAAAGGTTATTTATGATTCAAAACAAATAAATTAAAAAATAAAATAAATAGAAGAACGTGTTTTGTGCCATTGCATGTTTCTTTGAATTATTTTAATTAGATTTTTGATACCTCTAAACAAAGCTCTAACCACTAACATATTTCTTTTGCATCAGCTTGTTTCATGTCTGTGTTACTGTCACTCTGGAATGTTGGCTTGTTTGTATCTGTTTGTTGCAAACCATCAGAACCTTTTGTAGCACTATGTCTCCCAAAATGTAATGTTGCTTCCTCATTAGATATGTTGTATTCTTTGCACATGCGTAAAGCCAATAGTCAGAAGGCCATGGTTGGAGAGATATTGGAACATCTAGACTGCAGAAGATGGAATAAGCTCAGCAGTACAGTTGGAAAAGGTGAATGAATGGTGGTTTAACTGTATCTCTGTGAAAGAAACAAGAGTGTATTTTAAAGAACTAGAAGAAAAAAGGAGTATGAAACAAGGATTATGGTTGTACCAACGCTGTTACTTGTTGCAGAGAAAGTCCTATAATCAGAAATGTATTCTGGTTAAGGCACCAAAATATAAATGTGGAGATTAAGGGACGGTGTACTAGGTTTGGCTGGTACTAGAGGGTGGCAAAGTACTGAACTACTGTCCACAATCATCAATCTATGTTGTTATGATCGCACATCCCAGAGAAATGGAAGGCTATCTTATCCATGACAAATGACGTTACAGAATTGTACCGTGCTGTCACTAATATGTTTGCCATTGGTTCTACCAAGTGGCAGACTTTTTTTAGATATCAGAAAACCAAGGCAGGAGGCTTTTTATTTTTTTGCAATTGATACTATTTCTATTTATTCCCACTTGTACAGTGCAGCTGCCATCATTACCAATGTCCTGGCACTGAAAAGAAAAGACACGACTAAGGTGGGTACACTGAAATAGGAGACTGTACTTAAAGGAACATCAGTTTGGTCTTGAAGGATATTCTTAAAAGAAAGAGATCAGAAGTTCAGATTAAAACGCAAGGGAGAAAATCACATAATCTTGTAATTTTAGCAGAGGATGATCACCGTCAAGGCACAACAAGGAAATATGCATTGATGTCTGTAGCCACCATTAATGATGGTAAGTGCACATTTTCATACTCAAGGACAGTGGATAGGGATAGAAAACCAAAAGGGTCTTAAAAACCAAACCTAGGACCTTCCCTTTTTTTCCATAACACGTGATATTTTAAAACGAAAGCATAACAAATAAACATATACCATTGCTTGATTGGATATCACCAGAGAATTACCCAAAAATATAACATAGCATCAGAAAGAAAGACAGATTTGGGTTCATATACTAAATTATACAAAATGCAAGGTGAAAGCGACTAATACATCTCAACCCTCCCCCTCCCACCTACCCCATATCTTCAGAAATTTAGAGGTGCAACCCTGTCCATCATAAAGCTTCTCTCCTTGGACATGCACATGTCTACCTTGCCAATGCAATGACTAATACATGGGCAGACCGCCGAGCCCCACATTGCTGAAATGATCCCCTTTGTTAGCCCAATAGTAATGGATAAAAACACTTTCTCATATTTAGTGAACCCAACCTACCCCCATATTCCAAACAGCACAAGTTTCTGATCCTTCTGCACCTCAGAACCAAATCAGAAACTTCCAGTTAACCTACTCCTCTAGAGGAATCCAAATAGTGAGCAGATTGCAGGAGACGCCTGGTCCGACATGCATTAGCCAAAGATCAGTCATCAAGTTGCTTTAACTGAGCCTGCTTATTGGGTAAGACAGCAGTGACACAAGGTCCCAGCTGGATTTTGAAGGCCAGATTCTCACCACCATGTAAGCACTCAGTGCTGGCAAGCAGTTACATTATGTATTGGTTGTGAACTATGAAAAGCACTCCATCACCTTGAACAACCACCAGCTGACTAGCACCATTACTAGCATAATTTGTGGGAAGATGGGTGGTAATCACGATGAATGTGTGGGCTACAAGTCAAGTTCTGTCAGACACAGCATATCTAATCATCTTTGATGATCAAACAATTGATTCATTACGCTGTTAGGACTGCAGAACGGCAGCTCAGATGTCCAACATGGAGCTTATTTCAGGAATCAAAGGGGATCCCTAAACCCAGATTTGTGAGCCTGTGAATGCATGAGGTTCTCTTAATTTACAGTATTATCAAATACTACATGGGATTGTCATTGGAGAGCAGGCATACCTAGGAGTGGGCCATTATTAAGGCTGCTTAAGATAAATAACTCAGTCATTGTGAGCCTGAAAGAGGCTCCCGCGTGCACTACTATTTCGTATTGGCCCATCTCAGCATGCCCCTTTACAGCATGCCCTCAATTAGTGGAAGCCACTTCACTTCCTGCTACTGGTGCAATGGCTTCCTTGATTGATTGGCGTGTGCGGAATCCTCCAGAGCTGGGAGTGCTGAGTGGTATAGTTACTTGTTGCCGTGTAATCAGTTAGGTACAGAACAGTTTTGAAAGCTGTCTTGTCCCATTCCTTTCTCTTGTCCGCTGTGCTGAGTGAAAGGTGGGTAAACGGAACGAGGGCACAGCAGTGCATAGAGTGATTTGGGGTTGCAACAACAGCTTGCTACACATGCAGCAGCAGAACCTGGCATTGAGCTACTCAGCAGAGCAAAGAATGCCATCAATCAGGTTGATACTTCAATATCTGCCTCCTGGAACTGGGTCATGCAGATGGGGTTGAGTGTGCCAAATACTTCTGAGCATGGAGTGCCGGGAGGTATATTTGCTTCTAAAAAAAAGTGATGTCCTCAGAATTATGAAAGAGACACTGTTCCCTTCCTTTCTCTAGTCTCCTGAGCTGGGGAGGAATGTTATAAGACAGCAAGAGGGCATATCAGTTTGTAGGGCAGTGCAGAGTGTGTTGTTCTTCGAGTTAACTCATGTGTCTGAGGGCAGTAAAAGCACTCTGCCCGCACCTCAACTACCTCTCTGGGTGAGCTCGTTTGCATTGCACAGGCTCTCTGGCAAGAAAGCCTCTTCAAGTACAGACTTAATTCGATCTAGAACAGGCAACTTAGGGATTGCGGAGGAAGAAATCCAGACAAAAACCTAATGCTGTAGGATTGTTTGCCAAAGAAACGGTATTATACAATGTTTTACCATGTCAGGGCTGTTGGGAAAATGTATTGGCCCATATGTTCAGCTTTTATAACCTTGTGTGAGCTAGATGGTATAATATACAAAATAAAACATGAACATCATGACATCATTGGTGTCCGACTGTCAGGTTGTTTAACGCTGTTTAGCTGAACATTCATGATGTCCTATGAAGTGCTTCAGTGCAAATACAGAAAGCCAAACGGCCCCCATGAAGTACTGTGTATTGCACATAGTAGGGTCGGGCAAATCAAACATATTACTCCTATACACCGACAGCAAACATGCAATGCCCCAGCACAAGGAATGGCATCAGGCAACCATCCCTTGATACCCCCACCCTGTGATGGTACCTTCCGTACTTGTGAAATTCATGTCAACATGTCTATATGGGCAAGTCAATAAAGAAATGCCACCATGCCTACCTCAAACCAACCCCAACATGACTGAACACCCATCAACACATGTACATAGGAAGTGCCATGCCAACCACAGCATACATGGTTGACACACCCACGTACACCATGTCCATTAATGACCAACATGCTTTACTGCAAGGCATGGAAGTAGCCAAGCAACAGATGTGTATGAAAAAGACGTGAAACACGTGCAACTACAAACATGTCATCTCCCCACATCTACCATTGGCCACGTACATACACTGGCCATGAAGGCATAACACTAAACATCACACTCACATGAAGCATAAATATATGTCCCACAACAAATAGGCCAGTACCAATATGACCCACAGAGTGTGGCCAAACACAGTGGAGGAGGAGGACAATATGAATATTGTGAGCGTAGAATAGGTTATTTCAGCTAACAAGCATGGGTGCCACGGTGCTGCTCAGTAGACCCCGCCCCCTACCTTCCCCCCTGGAAGCTCACCTCCAGTTCTGAGACTCTGCGCATGGATTGCAGGCACACACACATGACAACCAAAGGACATACTTAATTGGAGATCATGTTCAAACAAAATGAGGACATGGCGAAAGAAGCACAAATGCATGCATACACCAGCAAGCCAAGACGTGCTGCACATGGCACAAAGAGAGAGGAAACGGTGTTGTTGAACAAAAAAATATAAATGTATTGACGCACAAAACCTTATATAATATGGGTAACTGAAAAAGTGTCCATGAATAAATCGATAAAACAAAAGGAAATGTACAACTAATGAACTACATACATGAGTCAGCAGGCTAGTTACTGCATAACTCAGACAATGCCTCAGTGAATACTGACTCTTCCTCCACATCCACCTCTTGCAGATGGGCCTCTGTTGTTTCCCAGAGTACTTGCAGGGCCTCCCCCATCCAAGACTCAATCTCCTATGCTGGCCTGCAAGAATCCTCCGCGATGGCAGCCCGCATCTGTGTCAACCTCTCGTCAACCTCGGCCCTGACAATTGATGCATTGTGTGCCTACTGCCTCTGTTGGTCCTTCTGCCTCATGCATGCCACCTGTGATGGAACCAGTGCATGCAAGCACTGGCACCATTTGTGCACCTCTTTGCCTCATCCTGCTTGCAATACCTTCAATGCTTTTCCTCCTCATTGACAACATATCCTGCTGTCTGGCAATGTGTCTGCGGTACAGGTTCTCCCTCCGATTGTGTGACAGTCTGCTTCATGGGAGTAGAGCGCCTGCGCTGCCATTTAGGGCCTGCTGTTCCTACACAGCCTGTTCCCATGTATGTTCCTGGGCAGGCTCAGTGACCACCTCATCTGCCAAGGTATGGCTTCCACCTCCACCATGGACACAGGTACATCCAGACCAGTCAATGGCAGGAAAGGGGGACAGGATGCCATGGTGGTAGCTGGTATGGAGGCCTCAGTTGAGGTTGACTGGAGCACAGAGGAGGAGGAGGAGGAGGGGGCTGTTGCATCGTCTGTCCAAAGTGGCCACTGGAAAGCAGTGCTGCTGCCAGTTTGGACAAGAGGCGGCCCATGTGCCACTGTTGCCTTAAAAGCAGCTCATGAGTTGCTTGCACAGCATCATGCATAGATGCCTGCTGCCTCAGGCCACTTATCAGCAGTGGCAGCACTACCTCCCAGTTGGCCATATTGGACAGAATGGCGGGCTCTGGCTACATGGAGGCACTGGTGCAGATGGGCAGTGCTGCAGCAGATGCTTATGGGACAGGAGGTTGTGCTGACGCCTCCACTGTGGACTGCTCAGCATCCTGTCTGTGGGCCAGGTGTGCAACCTGTACATCCCGCTCAGTACCCCCACCTGACACCGTGGGCAGGCCTGCAATGACCTCCTCCATCAACCCAGACACCTTTAATGAGGTCTCCGTGCCTTGTAGGCCCTGGGTTGTACCATCACCACCACCACCCTGTCCCTCAGCCCACCGGGAAGATGGAATCCTTGGACTCCTCATCAGCAGACTTGCCAATCGGAATGGGACGCTCCCCCGGGCACATTGCTCGCAGAGGAGGTGGATACAACTGGACGTACCTCAGGTCTGCTCTCTGTCTGGATGCCCTGCCCCTGGTATGCAGCTGCACAGTAAAGCTTGTACCTTCAGTGCCAGTGGTAAGCAGGCAGTGACACATTACCAGGCAACAGGAGATGTTGAGGCATGCAGGCAAAATAAGTCTTGAGGAGGCAAGACATGGCACAAGGTAGGAGCGACAGCAAGGCACAGGTCTCTACACCCACGCTCAAGGCAGCAGTGAATAAAATAAGAGGAAGGGCCTATGCATGTAATATCCATGCTGCATGCAGTGTGCTTTTGCAAGTAACGATGTATATGACGTGCTCTCCCTTGCGTATATGGAGGCAGAGATAATTAGGGAGTACAACAAGGATTTCCTGGCCTACGCGAGGCAGCATTATTTAGGGGGTACAATGCGGATTACCTGGCGTGCGCAGAGGTGGTGATATTTAGGAAGTACAATGTAGATTTTGCGCTGGAATTTGCAGTACCTTGCTGTGAACGCTACTTGCGCCATTAGTGTGAGGCCTCTGTGGAGACTGAGACAAAGATGCTCAAATTACTATCGAACAAATACAAAGAGCAATGCTACTCTGACAGCCTTTTCACTGGGCTGAGAAGGATGTCTGCTTTAGTGGCTGCTGTGGTAACTCACGTGAAGTGACTTTAACGGGATAAGGTGTAGCTGGTCCACTTTTACCAGCCTTAGGCCCAGGGGAAAATGCATAATGAGGAAAGATGCATTGTTACCTGGACAAAGGAAGGGCTCATTCTAGAGTGCCATATATCCCATCGACTACGTATATACCCATTTGGCTGAGCCCCATCAGCAGAGCTGCAACATTCAAGACAAGCAGCTAGAAAAGACAACACTTTGTTACCGAAACTTGACATTATGCAGAGCAATAGGACCACACAGGGCCTGATTCATAGCAGTGTTTTATAATGGCGCAATCCCATAGGAAAACGTTCCATGAATCAGTCCCACAGTGTTTCCAAATACAATATGTGTTACCACTACAGCCAAAATCATAATGACTTACAAAGATAGGGAAGTTAGACTTATGCATGTTATACCAAACTGGATGTGCGTAGGGTCACAGTGCCTACTGTTTAGCCATGCTTCTAAAAAGTAATCAGATACTCTACATATTATTCATGGGTTCTCCCTAAAACAGTCAGACATACTAAATATCCTTCTTTTTAGTCGCATAGCAGGTCTAGATTTAATAATAATGCATATTTTTTGTGTGCACCATATGGATATTTCTGATCAACTTCACCTTTCTTAAACAGGGATAACGTCTACTCATGTGCATTCATTTCCCTTCAATGCATGTACCTAAGTGACATTCGGGATTATTCTGCTTGGAAAGAGTGGAATGCATTTGTTTTCCTACATGTATCCATGTTACCATATATTGCTCGAGGCTCATGCTGAGAACACCTACCTCAAAGGGTTTCCCCCAAACAGTCAGTTACATCAACCTTTCGTATAAAGGCACTGTATCCATAACCTCCTGCAGTCCTGGGCATTTTATCTACCTTCTGCTCCTTTGCATATGTGACCACCATTGTTCAAGTGGGATGGATATAAATGTTTTCTCCCCACCCCAGTTAATGACCTCAGAATCATGGGGCAGTCTCTTCATTGCTAGGCTCTAGTTGTCTGATTAGTGGCACTCTACGTTCTGAACCACTCAGCGTCATGCTCCTCCTCCTTACAAGAGCATTGCATTATATGGAAAATAAGGATTTGATTTAGCTCAATATTTTGAAAGGCCAAATCAATTTATGCCCGGCACCTGTATGTAAATATTTCTTTAGTTGCTGTTCAGGTAAAGTTAGTGGGCCTCATTATGGGTTTGGCCACCACACTCATTTAGCGTTATCACCAATAAGTATTCCAGAATCACCACAAGATTATGGGGATGGTAAATGTGGTTTTGGTCTCTATTTTTGGAGTCCACGGAACTCCATGTGGATTTTGGAAGTTTATTCTTGATTGGTAATTCCTCTGCTGTAAATCTTCCAATGTTTTGAAATAATTCTCCAAAGCTAGTAGAGAGGTAAATCTGGTAACCATGCAATGCACTTACACAACTGCAGGCCCTGTGTCTTTGTGCTGTTAATGCTGAACATGACAGGCCCTTATTCTAAAACTGTGCTCCCCAATACTAGAACTTGCAGGTACTTATTAGACAATAAACAACATTTCAGTAATTATACAAAACCACTGGCTCATGAGGCTATGTGACCCCAAAATGTAGTTCAGTGTTCCTTAGCATCACTTTAAAGCTACAACAGAGCTGCACACCACTCAATACTATCCTGCCTGAAACACAGTTGCATCATAGAAATAAGTTGTGGGCACAGCACTGAAACGAGATAAGAGGAGATGCCACGCTTAGAAACCACTCGCTGGTATTAAGCATGTTATAAATGAACAATTATAATGATGGCAGTTCCATATCATCCTGTGCTCTATGCTTTAACTGGATTGACATATTGCCACTCCAGAGGACTTTACGTTTGCCACCTCTTTCCTGCCAGTAAATATGTCACCTATTGCATAACAAATCTGCATAAAATAAAAGTCCTCCAAAAAATGTGAGATGCAAGATTATTTATAAAGAATGTTAGAAAGTGTAGACTTAAAAAGAGGTTGACTTACAAATCACAAACAAAATAGAGAACATACGTCCGCAGAAGGAAAGTGAGCCAACCATCAGCAACAACTCTTCTTCCAAGATGGAATTTTATGCATCCTGAGTTTCATGCCAAACCAAACGTGTATCACTGTATTTCTCACTAACTTCCTGGCTTCCTGTGATCAGTGATCCCTTGTGAACAATTACTGTTCATAGAGTAGCCCTGAGGAATTGGCCAAAGTCCAACAGGAAGAGGAGTAGGTAAAGTGAATGTAGGGCAAAGGCTGAATGAGAAAGGCTGTTACTACACTCCCGTGCCATTCTGGAGCTTTACCTTTGCCAAATATCACAGATTAGCCCCAACCTGATTCACATTTCTACTAGGGGTGTAACAAAATTCAGCTTCAAGAAAGTATTCAGCTGAATTCTGGATGAAAATGAGCCATTCCACTTCAGCCAAATACCTTATTCATTATAATTCGAAAATACATTAAGTACTGCTTTGAGTATGTGCCTGGGATCATTCAGACAGGTAATGTTTATCCTTTGAAAGGGTCATTAAACAAATGCTGCTGTCACTTTTTGTATTAGGTACAGGCAGAGTAGAGGTGTGGAAGTGCAAATAAATTCCTTGCCCTTCATGTGCTGGTAAGACAGACTTCCATTAGTTGGTTTGCTGGGAAGGGGTGAGCTGAAGCAAACCTGTCAATATTTTGAATGTATCTCTGGTCTCCTCTGGATTTTGCAGTTGAAAACCATTCAGCTTGAGCAATAGTTTATGAAGTCACTATTGGAAAATGATATTTTCTTTAGGAGTTTATTGATTTGCTGATGAACTTTGTGAGAAATCTGAAAGTTGCAGGTTCCAATCCCACCAAATGCAAATAATAAAATGAAGTGGATTAATGTGTCTGTTGCAGAGATTCCAGTAAGTTCCAAGCCCTGAATAAAACAGCTCAGGGGGTCGTGTGCCAGCAGCAAATAACTGTAACGCTCACCTGATTCTCGCAGAGGCGCCGGTCTTGACTGGGCATCTACCGTGTCTTCAAAGGTGATGTGTAGCACCCGGTTGGCTCTTTGGGCTGGACCTCTGTGCACTGTATGCCTGACTTCAAGAGTGAGATGTCTGCAGATAGAAAATATGGGATTAATGAACTGGGGTTATTGGGGTGTCCCTATCTCTTCCCTTTTTTGCTCTCCTGTAGACCCCCAAAGGTTAACGCTCTCACCTTAGGTAAGTGAATGCCGAGCTCTCCATCTGCCTCGGGGCAGGGTGCTGTAACCAGTTTCTTCACTGGGTAGGTAGCGCAGGCCTCTTGACTTCAGAGGACTGCTGTCCGTCGTTTACTGCACGAACGGTAAGTTTCGAGTAATTCTATTGTCTTTAAAGTCTTTAGTAATGATGTCTCTTGTTTTGCAGGGTTCCGGCGATGGCGGATGACGGGCTGAAGTGAGTTGAAGATGGAGTCCGTGTGATGAATAGAAGCACCTGGAAGCACGTAAGTAAGCGCTTGTTGCCTGCTTCACGATGCGCTCTAACTGTCTTTTTATTTTGCAGGTACGAGTTCGGAGCGGCTGCAGGGTGCCGGAATACCCACTGGGTTAGATGTGGAAAGGAGTAATGGCACGTGAGTATTAAAGTTCCCCAATGTCTTTAAACGCACCTTGTTTTGTCTTTCAGATGCGGGATGCAGCGCCGAAGGCCTCCGGAGCGTGCGAAGAGTTGGTAAGCTTTTGTCTTTCAGATGCCGGAATGCAGTGTGAAGACCTACGGAGCGCACGAAGATTAGGTAAGCCTTTGTCTTTCAGATGCCGGAATGCTAACCTGTTCTTTCTTGTCTTTATAGGTGTTGCTGAAGACTGGATTCAGGATGGTAAGCCTTTTTTCCTTAGGCCCAGGATCCGATGCAGAAGACACGATGAGCGTTCTGCTGCAGAGGATGCAGAATAACGCAAAGCAAGATTCATCCACCGGGTGTGGTTTAAATAGCCTCCTGTAGTGCTTAGGTCCCTCCTTCCACAGCCACGCCTAGGTAAGAAAAGAGTTCCTGCTTTCCAGAAGAGTTCCAGTGTTCTGAATCTAGGGAGTGGCTCCTGCCCCACCCAACAGGAAAAGTAGTTCCAAATAGAAGAGGATCAGAGGCTCAACTGGCAGGCAAGTAAGCAGCATGGTCTGCTGCAGGTAAGTCCACCCAAGCATTATGAGCCCGGCGCTTCCAGCGCTGGGACTGGGCATATTTATGAGCCTGGTGCCACTGGCGCCAGGACTGGGTCCAAAAGGTCCCAATTGGGACTGGTTGGCACTCGGAACCTGGGTTATGGATCTGCTTCCAAGGGAGTTGGGAAAACCCTGACCTTTTGGAAGCAGAGATCATGACAGTACCCCCCCTCAAGGCCCCTCCCAAACCGGGCTTCTCCGGGGGTTTTGGCTTGTCAGGAAATGTTCGGTGAAATCTTTTGATTAGGCGAGGAGCGTGGACATATTCAGCAGGTTCCCAGGATCTCTCTTGGGGGCCGTAGCCTTTCCAGTCAATTAGGTAAAATAGTTTAGATTTGGAGATCTTGGAGTCCAGAATGCTTTTGACTTCAAACTCGAGTTCTCCATCAACTAGGATGGGTTTTGGAGATTTAGTTAGTCGGGTTTGAGGTTGCATGGGTTTTAATAGAGAGACGTGGAAGACCGGATGTATCTTCATGTGCGGGGGCAAGTCCAACTTGACCGCTACTGGGTTTACTATGGTAGTGATGGAATAGGGACCAAGGTATCTTGGGTTGAATGTGCGTGGCCCTTTTAGAGGTAGATATTTGGTGGATAACCAGACTTGGTCCCCTACTTGATATTGAGGGGCTTCCTTCCGATGTTGATCTGCTCCTTTCTTGTATTGTTCTTTAGCCCTTTGAAGGTGAGAAACAGCTTCCTTAAAGGCTTGGGTGATTGTAGAATGCAGGTAGTCTACTGCTGGTGTTTCAAGATCTTGGAGGGGATCCAACTCCGAGGTTCGAGGGTGACTGCCGTACAAAAGAAAAAACTGTGTTTTCCCAGTTCCCGAATGGACAGAGTTATTGTAGGCATATTCGGCTATCCAAAGGATGTCTTTCCAAGTTTTTTCAGTTTGTTGCAGCATGCAGCGTAAATACTGTTCCAGAGTTTGATTGGTCCTCTCGGTTTGTCCGTTGGTCTCAGGGTGGTGACTGGTCGATAGTGTCACATCAATTTGAGCCGACCGACAGCAACTTCGCCAAAAATGAGAAATAAATTGACTACCTCGATCCGAAATTAGAACCGAAGGAAAACCGTGTAGTCGGACGATGTTTTCGAGAAATTCTCGGGCCAGAGTTGCTGCTGTTGGCAAGCCTTTGAGCGGAATGAAATGCGCCATCTTGGAGAATAAGTCCACGATTACTAGAATCGTATTGTATCCGGAGCATGGAGGTAGATCGGTGATGAAGTCCATAGAAAGCGTATGCCAAGGGCGAGGTGGGATGTCAATAGGGCGTAAGAGGCCTGCTGGTCTTTCCTTTTGACTCTTGTTTTGGGCGCATACTCCACAGGACATTATAAAGTCTCTGATATTTTTTTTCCAAGACGGCCACCAGAAGTAGCGCTTGATCTTTTCTGAGGTCTTGGCCATACCGGGATGACCTTCCATTAAAGAATCGTGATAACAAGAGATTACTTTTTTCTGTAAATCTGTGCTGGGTAGGTATAATCGTTCTTGGAAATACAATAAGTTGTCCTTTACTGCAAAGTCCTTTCCCTGCAGATGCCAATTCTGTATGTCTGCTGGAGTTACAAGTTGCCTGGCTTTATCCTTAACTTCCTCTATGGATTCTGTGGCGATTACACCCAGAATTCTTTGTTCGGGAATGATTGGTACAGGTTTAGGGTTGATCAAGTGTTCTTCCACTCCCATCCGAGAAAGGGCATCAGCTTTACCGTTCTTTGTACCAGGTCGATAGGTAATTATGAAGTCAAACTCGGCAAAGAATAATGCCCAACGGAGTTGTCTAGAGGATTGGGCTTTTGCGGTTTTCAAATATTGCAGGTTTCGGTGATCCGTAATCACAGTAACGGTGTGTCGGGCCCCCAGCAGATAATGCCGCCAAGCCTTAAAGGCAGACTTGATAGCCAGAAGTTCCTTGTCAGTAATCGTGTAATTGATTTCAGGAGGCGAGAATTTGCGGGACCAAAATGCCACGGGATGCAACTGATTGGTTACCGGGTCCTTTTGTGATAGAACTGCCCCCATGGCAAGGCTTGAAGCATCAGTTTCCACGATGTAGGGGAGTTCGGGGCGAGGGTGTTTTAAGATTGGTGCAGAGATAAATTTAGTCTTCAAATCCTGGAAAGCTTGTTCCGCCTCGGTAGACCATTCAAACCGTTTGTTTTTCTTTAACAAGGCAGTGATGGGCTGGACTATTCGAGAGAATTCGGGGATAAACCTGCGGTAAAAGTTATCGAAGCCTAACATGCTTTGCACACCTTTTACGGAGGATGGTGATGGCCATTTGAGAACTGCATCGACCTTCTTTGAATCCATATGTACTCCGCCAGGTGATAATCTGAATCCCAAGAATTCAACTTCAGTCACGTTGAAAACACATCTTTCCAACTTAGCGAAAAGTTTGTGTTGACGCAATCTTTCGAGGACCATTTTCACGTGTTTCCGATGTTCAGATTCCGATGAAGAATAAACGAGGATGTCGTCAATGTAAACAACGACACACACATCTATGAGCTCTCTGAGGACATCGTTCATAAAATATTGAAAGGCGGCCGGGGCATTGCAAAGTCCGAAGGGCATGACCTGATATTCAAATAGCCCATACTTGGTGCGGAAGGCCGTCTTCCATTCATCGCCCTCTTTTACTCGTACCAAGTGGTAAGCTCCTCTAAGATCCAGCTTTGTATATATGCATGCTTTTCTGACTTGGTCCAGGAGTTCAGGGATCAAAGGTAACGGATATCTATTCTTAACGGTGATCTGGTTCAGGGAGCGATAATCGATACAAGTTCTAAGGTCTCCTTCCTTTTTTGGAACGAAGAACAAAGCTGAAGAAGCAGGGGACTTGGAAGGACGAATAAACCCATTCGCCAGGTATTGATCCAGGTATTGTCGAAGGTGAAGGTTCTCAGGCTCGGTGAGGGCATAAATTCTACTACAAGGAGGAGTAGATCCAGGTATCAGGTCTATCTGGCAGTCATAAGACCTATGAGGAGGTAGAGAGTTAGCCTGATCCTTCCGGAAAACATCTTGGTATTCTAGGTATTCGGGAGGTAACTGGGGAGTCTCTGAAGAAATTGCTGCCAGTGCAACACCAGGTGGAGGGTGACAAGTAGAGACACATTCTGGAAACTGGACCGTTCTTGCTCGCCAATCGATCAGAGGATTGTGTTTCTCTAACCAAGGTATTCCTAGAATAATCTGAAACTGAGGGGCCTTGATCACATCGAACACGATCTTCTCATGGTGTCCATCTTGACTTACTAGCGTCACCTCTTGAGTGGTATGCGTTACTGGCCCGGAGGCTATCTCCGTACCATCCACTGTAGTAATGACGTCCTTTACAGCCTTGGGACAAAGAGTTAGATTCATCCTCAAAACCATTTCATGATCCACATAATTGCCGATGGCACCGCTGTCGACGTAAGCTTCAATTGCATGTAATCGATCCGGATTATCAGGGCTAATGAGGACCATAGGTATCACGAAATGCGAGGTCACGGAACTGGTTTTCACGCTCGGCAAGAGGACCTCTATTCTTGTCGGGCGAGGTCGTTTCCCTGCTCAGAGTTTGTAACTTTGGTAACTGCAGCTCCTACTGCCTTCTTGGCAGGTTTCACCGGACAGTCTCGAAGAAAGTGCCCTGAGTTTCCGCAATATAGGCATAATTGCAACTGTTTTCTCCTTTCCCGCTCCTTTTGTGTTAGAGGACCTTTCAGACCCCCTATTTGCATGGGTTCCCCGGAGTCTACTCCTTTGGAAGGAGTTGGCGACTTGAAAAATACTCGAGCATCAAACTTGGAACGGTTGGCCTTCCTGTTCTGCAGTCTATGATCTATTTGAACGACCAAGTCTATATAATCCGAACAGTCTTGTGGGGGATTCACTACTTGGGCTAAAACGTCTTTGAGCTCTCCACGTAGACCTCTATAAAACAGTGTAATCCTTTTGTCCTCAGGCCATTGAGTTTCCACTATTAGTCTATTGAAAGATGCAATATAAGCCAAAAGGTCTTGATTACCCTGTCGCAACAAAAGAAGCTCATTGTCCAAGGCCTGCCCCTGTGAATGTCTTGCGAACAGTTTTTCCATACTAAGCTGAAAGGCTTGAAAATCATGGAGAACCGGATCATCTTGATTAACTAGAGGGATCGACCAGTCTGCCGCATTGCCACTAAGGTACGAAAGTACAAAAGCTACTTTAGCTTGATCAGTTGGAAAGGCTGCTGGCCGGCATAAGAAGTGCAACCGGCACTGATTGATAAATACTGCAAACCTCTTTGGGTCACCACAAAATCGTTCGGGCGGAGCCAGAGGTACATTCCCAGGTAGGTTGATCTGCACTGGATTCATAGAGGATGTTGAAGGAAGATTTGCCCCTTATGCGGGTAACGGGGTCTGTCCGGCTTGTGACTGTAGCAATTGTCTAGCAAGACCGTCTGTTCTCTCCTTGGAAATAATTAGTTCCCTTCTTAGAGCATTCGTTTCCTGACGAGCTGCATGCACTTCTGCCCTTAGTTCCCCAAGTAACCGGGCTAGGTGGTCAGTATCCGAGGTTTCCATAGCGCCTGGGCGAGAGTTTTGCGGTAGGCTTTGCGTTCTGTAACGCTCACCTGATTCTCGCAGAGGCGCCGGTCTTGACTGGGCAACTACCGTGTCTTCAAAGGTGATGTGTAGCACCCGGTTGGCTCTTTGGGCTGGACCTCTGTGCACTGTATGCCTGACTTCAAGAGTGAGATGTCTGCAGATAGAAAATATGGGATTAATGAACTGGGGTTATTGGGGTGTCCCTATCTCTTCCCTTTTTTGCTCTCCTGTAGACCCCCAAAGGTTAACGCTCTCACCTTAGGTAAGTGAATGCCGAGCTCTCCATCTGCCTCGGGGCAGGGTGCTGTAACCAGTTTCTTCACTGGGTAGGTAGCGCAGGCCTCTTGACTTCAGAGGACTGCTGTCCGTCGTTTACTGCACGAACGGTAAGTTTCGAGTAATTCTATTGTCTTTAAAGTCTTTAGTAATGATGTCTCTTGTTTTGCAGGGTTCCGGCGATGGCGGATGACGGGCTGAAGTGAGTTGAAGATGGAGTCCGTGTGATGAATAGAAGCGCCTGGAAGCACGTAAGTAAGCGCTTGTTGCCTGCTTCACGATGCGCTCTAACTGTCTTTTTATTTTGCAGGTACGAGTTCGGAGCGGCTGCAGGGTGCCGGAATACCCACTGGGTTAGATGTGGAAAGGAGTAATGGCACGTGAGTATTAAAGTTCCCCAATGTCTTTAAACGCACCTTGTTTTGTCTTTCAGATGCGGGATGCAGCGCCGAAGGCCTCCGGAGCGTGCAAAGAGTTGGTAAGCTTTTGTCTTTCAGATGCCGGAATGCAGTGTGAAGACCTCCGGAGCGCACGAAGATTAGGTAAGCCTTTGTCTTTCAGATGCCGGAATGCTAACCTGTTCTTTCTTGTCTTTATAGGTGTTGCTGAAGACTGGATTCAGGATGGTAAGCCTATTTTCCTTAGGCCCAGGATCCGATGCAGAAGACACGATGAGCGTTCTGCTGCAGAGGATGCAGAATAACGCAAAGCAAGATTCATCCACCGGGTGTGGTTTAAATAGCCTCCTGTAGTGCTTAGGTGTCTCCTTCCACAGCCACGCCTAGGTAAGAAAAGAGTTCCTGCTTTCCAGAAGAGTTCCAGTGTTCTGAATCTAGGGAGTGGCTCCTGCCCCACCCAACAGGAAAAGTAGTTCCAAACAGAAGAGGATCAGAGGCTCAACTGGCAGGCAAGTAAGCAGCATGGTCTGCTGCAGGTAAGTCCACCCAAGCATTATGAGCCCGGCGCTTCCAGCGCTGGGACTGGGCATATTTATGAGCCTGGTGCCACTGGCGCCAGGACTGGGTCCAAAAGGTCCCAATTGGGACTGGTTGGCACTCAGAACCTGGGTTATGGATCTGCTTTCAAGGGAGTTGGGAAAACCCTGACCTTTTGGAAGCAGAGATCATGACAATAACTGCCTGCAGACCAAGGTTATACAGGAAGTAAGATGGCTCAGTGGGAAGTGTGCCTGTGGCAGAAATGTGCTTGTAATATCGAAAAATAGGTTACAATTGCTGCCCTCCAACTTCCTCATGTTGCCAAAATGGGTCCCTTTGATGTTACTAAAGAGTATGGCTATATTTTTTTAACCAATATGCCCCGGTCTGTGACATTAGAAATATTCCTCTCAAACATTAGATAATTAAAAAAGAGGGATATATATGTAATAAAGTGGAGATATACAAGTTTAGAACCATTGGAACAAATGGATGTACAATTGAAACAAATAAGTAAGACAAACATGCACATTTAATTAAATATCTCAAAACATGCACTGTCCCTTATTTATGTATAGAACATTTGTATGGTGCTTACACAGCAGAACATTTTTCCAGGCTCCACAATACTAAGGCAGAGGGGAAACATAGGAGGAAAAAACAACAATAAACGGTCCTAGGCATTGTGATATTCAGATATTCAGATCAGGAAGTGCAGAGAGGGGTGGGAGGGCGAGGGGAGGGTAAGGGGAGGGGAGGGATGCAGGAGGGATGCAGGAGGGAAGGGGCGCCAGGGGCTGGTTAAGTGCTAGGGGGGTACCTGGGGAGGCAAGTGCTAGGTGAACCTGTAGGGCAAGTGCTAATGGGGATGGGTGGGGGTCAGGTAGTGCGAGGAGTGGAGCGATCAACCGGAATCAGTAGTCTGATCAGAGAAGTGTGCACAAAGGCAAGTGCTGTGTGCTGAAGAAGACTGGTCAAGGGGGTGGGGGGCTTGTCCTTGTGAGACTCAGAAGAGACCAGACAGCCAGGCATTTCAGTGGAGGGGCATTAGCAAGGAAGGGGAGAGGGAAGGACGAGGAGAAGAGGAAGGTCTTAAGAAGCTTCTGAACGGAAGGAGATCTGGATCAATTCTGAGAGAGGCAGGGAGGCCACTCCAGAGGGAGGGTCCTGCTGATGAAAGAGATCTACCCCCCATTCTCGACTTGGATAAACGTCTGACCTGCAAAGAGTTAGAGCTGGAGGACCAAAGTATTCTAGCATAGAGGTATTTAGTGAGAGAAAGTTGAATGTAGTACATTCCCAGGCTCCAGAAAGCCTTGTGGGTGATGCAGAGGGTCTTGAATTTGATCCTTGTATTCACCGGGGGCCAGTAGAATGTTTTTAGGGCTGGAGAGATACAGTCCCTGGACTTGAGGCCAAGGATAAATCTTGCAGTCCTAGTCTGGATTAGTTGAAGAGGGCGGAGAGAGGAAAGAAGTAGATTAAGGAAGAGGCTATTACAGTAGTCCAGCCTGCAGAGAACCAGAGCTCTAGAGACATTCAGAATCTTGGGGAAGGTGAGGAAAGGGAGAATCCCTCTGAGGAGGTGAAGCTGAAAGTGAGCCTTCCTGAGGTTTGGCAAGGTTTGAGATGTGAGGAGAGAAGGAGAAAGAAGAGTCGAAGTTGACCCCCAGGTTTTTTGCCACACAAGAGTGTGCGGGAAGGGGGCCCAAGGCGGGGGCCAGATAGTAGGAGGAAGCAAGGGGGGAGTACGAATGAGAAGAATCACAGTCTTACTGGCATTAAGACAGAGATCATTAGCAGCACACCATGCCTGAAAAGCAGTCAGGCAACCGGAAATGAAAGAGGAAGGAGGGGAGGTAGAGGAGGGGACATTTAAATGAGAGCTGTGTTATCCGCATAACACTGGAAGTGAGGAGAGAATGTGGAGATCAGGTGGGCAAGAGGAGCAAGATAGAGAGTGAGGTAGATGAGAGAAAAGGGCCCCATTGAACCTGGGAGGGCTGATTTGAAAGTAAAGAGGTCAGGCAAGCCAGTGCCAAGTATGTGATGCCCACAATTTCACAGAGTCAGTAACGGAGGGTGGCATGACTGACCGTGTCGAAGGCAGAGGACAGATCAAGGTGGATGAGAATAGAGGGAAAGTTGGAGTTGAAGTCCTCATGGGTGTTCAGTAGAGCAGTTTCTGTGCCTCTGGCTGCTCTGAAGCCAAACTGGTGCTTGTGAAGACAGTCAACAGATTTGGTGTGATGGATTAGGTAAGTGACCAACTTCTCCAAAGGTTTGCCCAAGAAGGGAGTAGTGGAGATAGGGCGGTAGTTTGCCAGGCAAAATGGATCTGCAGACAGCTTTTTTAGGAGGGGGTGCACAAGAAAGTGCTTAAGAGGTGATGGGAAGGAGCAGTACTCAGCAACGGAGGGAGCCAGGGCAGCACTGTTGTCCTTGATAGTTATAGAGGAGCAGGGAAGAACCTGTTTGGAGGAGACTTTCATAAAGCAGTCACTCTTAGTGACCTCCTCCAGTGCTATTGCAGTGAAGGAAGAAAGTAGGAGGGATAGAGGGAAAGGGGCCAAGGGAGGCTTAGGAACAGTTGGAAGGGGGAGGGGAGTAGAGGAGAGTGAGGACAGGATGTCCTGATGTTTTGTTGAGTAGTGGGAGGCTAAAGCCATGCAGATGGCCTGGAGAGGGCCTGAGAAGGAAGAGGAGAAGTAGAGACAGTAATAGGTTTGTCAAGTTCCTTACATATTTTGAAAAGATCAGCCATGTAGTTAGTGGCCTCAGAGATGTGGGCTTTTATATGGGCCCCTTCTTGGATCAGATGGAAAGTCTGTAATTCCTTTGAAGCATGCAACAGACAGTTTGTCAGAGGATGTGCGCGAAGCCAGCCACTTCCGTTCCACAACTCTGCACTTGCTTTTCAGCGAGGCTAGGTCAGAATCATACCAACTGTTGCACTTGGAAGCAGGCCTCATGCGTATCTTCCTGGCAGGGGCAAGGATGTCAAGGGTGTTGGAGATGGAAAGGTGAAGGTTAGCAAGGACTGAGTCAGAGTGAGAGTCAAAAGCAGGGGTTGAGGCAGGAATAGTGGAGGTGGCAAAGGCAGCAATGTGCACTTGCTTCATTGCTCAAATGACAGAGAAGGAGGCTGGCAGTGCCAACATAGGCTTAGCTGCAGAGTCCAGGAGCTCCAGGTGAGAGTTGAGGAGCGAGTGATCAGACCATGAGTGAGGTGTACATAGACCGTTAGAGAAAGAGAGGTCAGCAGAGATGAGCACATCCAAGGTGAGAGTGGGTGGAGCTGAGTGAGTGGAGCCAGAGGGAAGAATGGTAAGGGAAAAAGAGTCACAGAGGTTGCAGAAATGTAAGGACACATCAAGAGAGTTGACATCGATATTGACGTCTCAGAGGAGGAGAATCTTGTAGGTATACATCAGGAGAGAAGGTGTGAGGTCGGCCCATTCGGATAGGAAGAGGGAGAACGTCCCAGGCGTCCTGTAGATAGTAGCAAGAGTGATATAAAAGGAGGAGAGATGCAAAGCTTGCAAACAAGACATTCAAAGGAGGAGTAGGATTGGATAGGTATGATAGATGCAGTGATTCATTCAGGGAAGACAAGGGCCAATCCACATCCTGGCCGATTAGACCTGGACTTGGCTGGACTTGGAGAGGATCTTGTAGCCCTCAGGAAGAAAATGGTAAAAAGCAGTGTAAGAGCTGCCATTGGTCCACGTCTCAGTGAGCACAAGGACATCGAGGTTAAATTCTTCAAATAGGTGGGTCAACCGAGGTTCAACCGAGAACCATGGAGAACTCAGCATTCACTACATATTTTTGTCTGGTGTCTTTTAAAATGCCACAAAACACCATAAACATACACCAACTGAAAAAGAAAGAACAATACTATCTATTAATGAAAAGACATTTTTCAAATGCATCATCCCCACTCAGTACCACAGTTAGAAAGTATGGCTTTAGCATCCCAAAGGTTTGCATAAAATAGCACTTCAGCAGTCAGCAGAGTGCACATGTATGTAATCACTCCTTTTGTGTTTCAATGCCTTGCTGGTGCCAGAAAGCTAAATAGGTGCAGCCCCAACAGAAACATTTGAAAGCACAAGTAGACACATCCCAGCCTCCCCTCAGGGTGATTGTATACTTGCATACTATACTTTTGGGCTAGTCTTAGTTATTTGAGCTCTGCCCACTAAGCGACACCTATGAATGCACAAACTTATAAACTGTGCTGTCATTGAACAGTTTATTTTCTGATAATATATTCCTTTCAAGGTTTACACAAACATCTTCCATAGACAACAAAGAAATGAAATGCAATAAAGAATGGTGGTACATATTTTAAAGTGTATTTTTAATGTACAAAGTGTGTGCATAACTTTATTTATTAAAAAGGCAACTATTTGCTCTGTATTCGGCTCTGGCCAAATACTTGTCCAACTATTTGTCCACTATTCGGGACACCCCTAATCTCTACACGAAGATTGGTTAAACATTGTTATAATCAGTCCCTTACCACTACACCTCTCTTCTTGGCCCAAATACTTAAATGGTATATCCCAATCTACGTGTTCTCTTTCTTTCAGTCTTGTGTACACAATTCCAGATATTGTTGAACGCTAACTATAAATGAAAGGAAAGGAAATGATCTAATATCCTATGATCATGTAGTGCACTTCAAAACTATAAAATACAGAAGTTATCTTCTTCACATAAGCATATTCTAGTAGCCTTGTCATGCTACTAACACACTCCAGACTATAGCAAAATGGGTTCTCTCTAATTGTTGATGGGTTCGCATTGGCATTGCTTATGAAGTATCAAGAATGAATGGTTCTTGACATTGTGCTTATTAGCATGTTGTAAAATGTATTCTTGCTGGAAAGTACTGAGTGAATTGCTTTGCAAAGTGGCAGGAGATAATATCAAACACTACTGATAGCGTGTTCAATTAATATTTTCCAAGCAAGTGCTCAACCTAGCGTTACCGAACTGTCACATTACACAAGAACATGCTGTAATTGATTATTTTTTTTCTTCATAGCGATGTGTCGGGGGTTATGGCACTGTTGCTTTCAAACAAATATTAATTTGTTTTTGTGTTTCCTCTCTCTTGCAATAACTAGCTTACAGCCTGGCAAAATGCATATGAACAAAATGACCCAGACACCGTAGGGGCTGCTAACAGAAGCGATTTCAGGGCACCCCTAAACAAACATGATAATACAAGTTATATTGCAGGGGTGCCTTCTAAGCTGCCCTGTTGCAGAGAAACAAGTGGCTGACAACAAAATGAATTGTGAGGATGTATATAATCACCTGGATGCTGGGGTTAATTATGTTTTTTTCGTAGCACCTGTTAAAACACTTAAATGGAGCACCTGTGGACGGATGGAAACAATATGCAACACGCCGCCTGTGCACCAAGACATTTGCAATGAAGTGAAAGGTTACTTTTAATGCACGGTACATATGAAAGTAAACAAGGCAATACACAGCATCCTAATGTGAACATGTTCCCACAAGATTCAATTCCCATGACATGACGAATCACTGTAGAGTAAGGTACAGTGACAATGGACAGCAAAAGCTTGATTATTCGGCACCATTGGAAACCCAATGGGGCTGGGAATAATAAAATAAATGCTTAACCAAATTGTATTTGTCCGATCCAGAGAACAAATAAAAAAGGCCTGTTTAGTTACAATTCTAGCTTTTTTGCTATGCTATCCTGCTCCAAAACATTGGCATCCGGCATTTTCTTAACCGGAGGTATTACTATGGCTGGCAACGGACTTCACAGAAGCGTTGGATAATGGCGTAATTCCATTGGGAAACACTCTGTGAATCAGGTCCTTAATATTTAATAAAGCATTTTGGTTTAACAGGTGCCATTTAACAAAGCTTTTGCTGTATTAAGGAACTCCTTTCTGTAATGTGAGAAAATAGTAGGCTATTTCAGTCAACAAGCACACATGCCAAAGCACCAAATAGCAACTGACCTCCAGTTCTGAATCACTAGGCAGTGCACTGTGGATATGAAAATTCGCTGCAAAGCATACATTGTGCTTCGCGTGAGAAAGGTATCAGGTGACGTGACGTGTAGTGGCGCTTTGGCATGTGTGGTTCACAGCTAAAATTACTTATTCTACTCTCACATTTCTGGTCGAAGTGTTCTTTTTCGTACATTGCTTTAACCAACCATAACTCTGAAAGTGTTTGGTAAACACAACCCAGTGCCCCAATCACGAGGATGTCAGGCTGCGCCACACTGATGATCGTCTCCGAAGACGGTGGGTGACATGCAAGGTGTTGTCTGCCTTCTTAAGATCTGTTTTTCTTGCATTGATTAAGCTATATATCAAATAGTGCACTCCTACGAGACAAAGCCACTCTTTTCACATGGCGCACGGCTGTTCACCTTATTTGCATAACTGCAATCCATGCGCAGAGGCTCAGAACTGGAGGTGAGCTTCCAGGGGGGGGGAAGGGGGTCTACTGAGCAGCACTGTGGCATCCATGCTTGTTAGCTGAAATAACCTATTCTACGCTCACAATTCAGTTAAATGCATTCTCTAAATACAGTCAGTGGTTCCAGACATGATGGAACAAAAAGCTGCAGTGACATCAGGAAACATTTATAAACAGACTGCAATAGGTCATACAGAAGCGAAGGGTGTGCAAATTGGACGGCATGAGGACGGAAAGCGCTCTTATTGCGAAGAGGAAAAACCGGTACGGTACTACCCAGTAGAATGGCAACTGCATGGAACACAAAAAAGGCATTAATATAAGCCCTAAAAGAACTGTGAACTATATTTAGAAATGAATGTGATATCCTGGAATTGGAAGGAAAGCAAGAGTGACAGCAAAAAAAGCAAAATAATATAGATATATTATCGACTTCAAGGTATTTGAAGATACAGCCAAGAGGGGGTGCACATTATCACATGTGAAGGAAAGCACTCCGAAAATCACTAGCAAGAATAATAAGAGGAAGAAGGATGTCAGACTGCACCCCACTGATTGTCTGAATTGAGAGCGAATCACATATGTGGTTGTCTGCATGCTCGGGAGGCGGGAGCTGTCTGTCTATGGGTGGTTAGGCTGTGTAGAAAATAGCCATTCTATGACAGAATCCAAGGGGTAGCTGGTGCTGTGGCATGCGTGCATGTTAGTTGAAATGGCATATTCTACTCCTGTAATAATGAATGTTTGCTTAGTATGCAACAGGGGTAATAACAGATTAGCAGTGATACACTGAGAATTATTATATAACACATTCAAACCTGTTAAATCTGTTTAGAATTCTATAAATAATGTTCTTATTTCAGTCTAGATGTATCATGTGACTTTAGTTCTCTCAGTAGCAAGTAGATGACATAGCTAATCAACTGTATCAACTTATTACATATTTACAACTTATTACATATTATTAAAGGGCAGTGCTACTTTAGTGGTACTTTTTTGTCCTGGGTTGTTAAATCTATGCATGATGTAGTAATGCCCTGTAAGACAAAGACAATTTTCTTGAACAAAAGTTATACATGTGGGCTATTTTGCATACCCATCATGCCTTGCTGAAGTGGCTCTGAAATGAAAGTGAACTTCTAGCCTTGTGAAGTGGCCTTTGAAGTGGCCTGGTACGCCTGGGGATCTCCTGACTCCTGATGCTGGATGTGTATTACTATGCTTGTTTTCACTACGGAGATCAACCCCCGCTACCTGTCTTGAACACCTACAAAGAGCCATGCGCTAGCTCCCTTGCGCATGCACCCTTGTGAAGTGGCCTTCGAAGTGGCCTGTTACACCTGGGGATCTCCTGACTCCTGATGCTGGATGTGTATTACTATGCTTGTTTTCACTACAGAGATCAACCCCCGCCCCTGTCTTGAACGCCTACAAAGAGCCACGCGCTAGCGCCCTTGCGCATGCACCCTTGTGAAGTGGCCTTCGAAGTGGCCTGTTACACCTGGGGATCTCCTGACTCCTGATACTGGATGTGTATTACTATGCTTGTTTTCACTACAGAGATCAACCCCCGCCCCTGTCTTGAACGCCTACAAAGAGCCACGCGCTAGCGCCCTTGCGCGTGCACCCTTGTGAAGTGGCCTTCGAAGTGGCCTGTTACACCTGGGGATCTCCTGACTCCTGATACTGGATGTGTATTACTATGCTTGTTTTCACTACAGAGATCAACCCCCACCCCTGTCTTGAACGCCTACAAAGAGCCACGTGCTAGCGCCCTTGCGCGTGCACCCTTGTGAAGTGGCCTTCGAAGTGGCCTGTTACACCTGGGGATCTCCTGACTCCTGATACTGGATGTGTATTACTATGCTCGTTTTCCCTACAGAGATCGTAATTTTGCTGAGAAGTCCTCTCTTTAACTACATCAATCATATCAACCATCACTACCACTACAAGTGACTATATATAACTTATATACTTTATTTCTTTTATTTTATTTAGAAGCCCCGCCCCCTGACTTGAACGCCTAAAAAGAGGCACACGCTGCGCGCCCTTGTGAAGTGGTCTTCGAAGTGGCCTGTTACGCCTGTTAGGCATGGGGCTTGTTGAAACTATTGCACAAGTGAGAAGAGTGTGCAAGCGACTCGCAAATACATCAGGTCGCTTTATGTTATTTTTGCTGGTATTACTAAAACAATATGATTGTGTATGTTCAATTGTGCCTGCAACTGTTTTATTTGGGACTGCGATTATTAGTGCACATTGAAGCTTGTTCTTTATGTAAGAATGAAGCACAAAAACTCCAGCGCAAAAAAAGAAGCTTGCCGCTTCCAGGGTCATCCGATACGGATGATGACTTGGTTGAATGTGCCCAACAGTGCTCTAATGTCCGAGCTAATATAGAGAGCCGAAATGCAGACTCCAAACTCGAAGAGAATCTTGAAACTTCACAGTCCCTGTTTGGTGAGCAGCCTTATACCGAACTGCCTAAAAGTACAATTTTAGATTCTGAAAGGGCAAATCCAGCTACTTATTTATGAACACACCACCGATTTTTGGTACGGGTGAAATTACTTTATCGGGTCTCTCTCAACACCTGGATTCGGATTCTCAAGGTATTCGGATGAGCACAGACCTATGTATTTGTAGATTTACCTCAGAATGACAACTATACAAACAGATTCTTGTTGAACTTAAAAAATACACAAGAGTCTTAAATGAAATTATGCTTGTTTTAAAATCGATGCCAGGGATGTGCGGTAAAGTTGTCTCAAGAATTCATCCTGCTCATGAGGCTGATCTCACACCAACTTGTACTGCTTATGAATCAAGCGAGAAAAGCGTGATAACTCCAGATTGTATGGAGCCAATGCTGAAACTCCAGCGGAAAGTCTTAAAGCTGTTTCCAACGATCATACTGATGTAACTGCCCAATTTACTGTAAAATATCCCAAAAAAAAAGAAAAAAAATAAGACGCAATCAGGCACTAGCTTTGAAGGCTTCCAGCACTTCATCCCATAAGTTTTTGTTTTTAAGAGATAAGGATTTGCGTGATGTTATGATGCCTACAAAATAAATGCACTCTGAAACTTGCTTCACATGTAAATAAAACATATCTTGAAACCAGATCTACGCAATGCGAGTTTTCCGAAGGTACCATTCGACTATCTCGGGCGCTTAGAGATGTCTGGAAGGATAGACGAGCATTTTAAATCTATAGAGATGGGTGTGTTGGACATATTTGCTATTTTTAAAAATCCTGTTGTGATTTTGAATTCTATTACGCCAACTTCTGGAGGTCCAGCTACATCCAAAGAATTGCAACCATATGGAACATTTGTTCCCAATGAGTTCAACTCTTTCATACCAATCATAAACCATGGGGCCAGCTTTACTGGAGTTAATAATAGTAATAATCATTTTGAATCAATCGGCCCCCCAACCGAAGAAGATGGGACTGTCAAAAACAGAAAGGCAGTTAAGGCGGTCGAGGAGACACAAAAATAAAGTTCCACCAAACTTGAAACAAAACGAGTGCAGCCTAACTCTAAAAATAGTTACATAGATGGGGGAAATGACCATTCATCATTGAATAAAGGTCTATCTGAGGAATAAGTTTGTGTAATGATAGAACATATACTGAATAAAAACATTCCGGATACCAAGTTTGCGAACCTCAGTGAAGTACTGAGTCAGTCCTGGACAGTTAACCTTGAATCTAATTCTAATCCAGCTAATCAGCACTATAATGAAAAAAAGCAACGCATGTAACCCAGGTCCATGTGCCCCTCCTGTTCACCTGGCAGTTAAAATTCAATATGTAATACATAATTTTAATAATGAGGTAAGGGAGCCACACTTTAGACCAGACTATTACAGATTTCACAGAAATAAGCCCAATGAGACCGCAAACAGTTTGCGAGTTCCAGTGTATCCAAATGAGCCAACCATAATAATCTATTATGTGTATGAAGGCGGTGATCCAAGTTAATTGAACAGACCCTACATTTTAAGTTTATTTGCAGACATTCCTGAACTCAACCTGATTATGTCTGCCGACATAAAGCTGGTTGTCATTCTGGAACTGGTATCCAGTACCTGAAACGTATATAGTAAAATATCCTTCACACATGTTTAGGAACTTTACTATGCACTTTAGATTTAATGTCATAAATACGCAAGAGATATCAAACATCTGTTTTCCAACTTCTGGTGACTACAGATATTGTTGACACTGTCAAACTGTTGGATAGAAAGAGACATTGATACATTTGTTATCACTATGTCCCAAACTGATCTTGCATAGAATACATTTTGCAATTTGTGAATAACAATTCATATGTCAATAGTGAACAACTGTGGAACAAAATGCTGCATGAAGCCTCAATCATACTGAAAATAAGAGTGAAACCTTCTTAAAAAATATTTGTAATTTAGAATAATACAAATTTGAACTTGTTCTATTGAAGAATATGTTCAGAAAGTGTGTATGATTGCAAGTTGAAAAGTAACTATGCTTTATATGTTAAATTTGCGGTGTTCTTTAATATTTTTTTACTGATGTTTTAAAAATGTTGTAAAGGTTTAAATAAACCAATAACAATAAAAAAAATAATAATAAAAAAAGCAATGACTATAAGGTGGCATTGTGGCATGTGTGATTTGGCTCAAATGGATTAATCTTTCATATTTCATGTGAAACTTATTTTTCAATACCTTTTAAAACCACCATAACCTTGATTGTGATTTACAAAAATGCACCAATGCTCCACCGACAAGGCTGTCAAAAATATGCTGCACTGATGATCCCTAATAAAGGTGAAACCAGTTACGTAGTTGTCTGTCAGCCTTTTAGAAATGTCTGTCTTGGGTTGATAAATCTATGTATAAAATAGTTGTATTTGAAAAGATTCCAGCCAGTATTAGGTATTGTTCCTGGGCAAGTCCAATATTTGTGTATGTTGTTCATTTAAGTTGTCATCACGCTTGAGCTCAATATATTGTGCCATAGTAATAACATACATTAACTTTTTCACTTTAGTTTGAGCCCTCTTACAGTGCGCCAGCTATTTTTAGGTTCAGTTTCCTGATGTATTAGACATTTTTTCATTTTTTATACATTATGCTTTATTGCTGTTATTGTTCCAATTTCAAATCAAATGTGTAATTATTTCTATTTCTCTTACAGTACATAGTGTTCATAATGAAAGCATGCCCCAGGTACATAATTTTCAGTCCCCAAAATCAGAAACAGAAATGGCATTCCCAAATTTAAATATTCAAATCAAAAACCTATCAACAAAACTGGATACACTAACAAATACTGTGAATGAACTTGTACAAAGCGTGAAAAAACACTTGATTAAAAAGGTTTCTTTTCACTGTCCCACTTGCACCTGTACCGATGCCCCCAGCAGGCATCCCAAGCTAATTCTGAACATTATACACAAAGATGATGTGATGAAACCTCAGTCCCTTCCTCCCCTCATGATTATTCCACAGAAATGCCTAATTCTCACATTTATCTTACTATTCCGCCACCCCATCCATTTCATAAGATATGATATGATATGGCATTTATAACGCGCCTATAAACAAATGTTCTTTCTTAATATATTTTTTGTACTACAAATATTTTTTGTATTGTTGTGTGGTATTCCCTTGTTTCTTAAAAGCCCTATTAAAAGTTTGCCAAAACGTTCACACTCAAAATGGAGGTGCCCCCGAACAGGCGGGATGTCCGGACATGTTTGTGTCCTCATGGCTCACTTTTAATTAGTCCGCGGCCACCGTGCATGTCCAACGGAAATCCAGCAATTGTGTGCTAAAATTTCCCACCCGAAAGGTGTCTGGGGACAGATGTCAGGGCCGCGGACGTCCGAGGACGTCATCATCCGTAATGGTGCAGACAGTTTAAAAGTGCTTTTCCAGCCATTCCAGGGTTTTCCAAGCAAAAACCTTATCCTTGCAGTTTGCAGGCCCTTTCTACATTGATCTGGCAGCTTTCACAACTTTCCAATGACTATTTCTGACTCTGTAGTGCCCGAACAGCACAACTGTCCATGGACGGTTCCTCTAAAGGGACCCATCCATTACTTTTCCTGACTCTCAATCTGGCTGTCCAAGAGAGAGCATCTGGAGAACACCTGCCTTCCAAATCTCTGTAAACCTGATGCATTGGCTTCTCCTATGCCCATCTTTGCATCCCAAGCACCACCACCTCAACAACCAGGAGAGCCTCAACAAGGGAACAGGCATGGTGATACAGAGGAGAATCAAGAGGAAGAAGAGGATGAAGTGGAGGAAATACCTGTCACCAGTACTCTGAGTGAGTCCTGGGTGTGGCAATTTTTCACCACCATTGGAAATGTTCCAAAGATAAATGCAAACAAGATTTGATGTACTCAGTGCAAAATTCTACTCAGTCGCGGGAAACATGGCTTGTATTCCTAAGGGACCACTTCCATGAGGCGCCACACAAAATCGGGCAGGTTGACTTCTTTCACCCCATCATCTTCATCTGCTCCTATCACCTCAAATGATACTCCTTTGGGCCAGAGGATCCCAGTGGTGGCTTCGCAGGCCATACAAAATGCTGTTGGCCCATACCTTTCAAGGGGCACAGTGCTATGCATGTACTGTGAAGCTCCGATCTGTAGGAGAGAACAGTTTCGGAGTGCTTTTGAGGCTGTGGTCAAGGAGCATGAGAAACACTGCCACCGACCTGATTAAGGCCTGCCCAGAATCTTCCTCTCTCCACCGGCCCATTTTGTACCTGTGGTTGGTGCCCCTTCCCTCCCCTACCTTACCTCTCCTTAGGAAAAAGAAAAAAAGTCACAAAACATATTTAAAAAAATGTAAAAAAGGTTCCTTTAGGAGCCACCTTTCACAGTTAAAAAATAAAAGTGCAAAAAAAGTCCCAGGATCCTGTGCATCCCACTAAATCCGTGGACAGCGCAGTAGTCTGTGGGCATTTACAAATGTTGGGCCTTTGGCAATTGGAAACATTGTAATTGTTTTGCGTTCAAAAAGGCTGGCACTTAAAAGAACCATTTTTTTTTATTTAGCTTTTATATATATATTTTTATTTGTTTTACAAACTAAACTAACATAACATTTCACTGATTTTCATTATTTCTTCTCACTTTCACAAAAACTGCTTTAAAGCATTTTTAATGTTTTCCACAATAATCTGATTACCCACATCAGTTAGATGGACTCCATCACTGCGAAAAATGTTGGATTTATCAAATTTAATGTTCTCATTATAGAACAATGGCATGCCAACATCGCAAACAAAAGCACACAGGAGCTTTAATGATGTTGTGTCTTGCTTTTTCCATTTGCGGACCAAATAAACTTGAGCGCATCCACATGTGTCCCTGGGCAATTCCAGAAAAAAATATTTTGGAATCAGGGAATATTTCCTTCAACTTTCCCTATGTGTCCTTCATTGCAAACTGCAATGAGATTCCAGTTACATTCCCCAAACTGTTCCCACCACAATGAATAATAATAATGTCCGTATGCTTAAATTGAACCATATTTGTACAAAATGGGAGCAAATCCACCTATGTCATGTCACGCACGCCATACCAGAACATTTCCAATTCAGGAATTCCAAGATGTTTTTTCTATCCCACAGTGCTCAGCATACACCTTCACCCAGTGGATCCAGAATCCCCCAAAATCCAAACACTCTGCCTGTTGAAAGACTTTGCCATGGCCATTTTCAATACTCTCACAACTCCTACTTACAAACCTCCTGCTACCATTTATTTATGTACACCAACTCAGTAATTCTGATTGGCCGATCCTCCCACCCTTACTGTCCATGGCCTCCACAGTCCCCTTTCCATGCCAGGCAACCTCAAAACAGCCGGATGTGGCACATGCTGCCTGTGGACTACCATGTGTCCATGGATATATCGTCCGATTGACCGGGGCGTTCAGGGAAATTAAGCACAATGTAAGCTATTTAATCTTTAGTGGTGGCTCTGAAAAGAACATTTTCTTTTACTGGGGCAGGGAGTTGTAAAAAAAAACACCTTTTTATTTTTTGGTTTTTGCTTTTATGTTTTATTTTTTCCTTACAGGAACCTCTTCAATGCATTCCTTACATTATAAAGGAAAATTGCATTTCCGACATCTGTGAAGTGAATTCCATCTCCACAAAAAAGTCTGAATTGATATTATCATTCTCAAAAATGACATTGCTGAAGCATACAAAAAAGCAGACACACCTTTATTTACAATCCGTCTCAATTGTTCAATTTGAGGACTGAAAACTTTGTTGGACATCTCCATGTGTGTCTCTGATTTATTTTCCAAAAAATAATCTGAGCAGCAGGAAACAGTTGTATTAGGCTTTAAAAAAAAAACATCAACGCAACTTCGAAAGACACTGGAGTCATAAACCCCAAACTGTCCCACAATGGACAATGACAATATCTGGATATTTAAAGTGAGACATATTCTCACAAAATGAAAGCAAACTAGACCAGTTTGAGCCACAACATGCATGCCAGAAAACTTCCACTGCTACCAAAATGCTGGAAATTTTGGAAAATCATATTGAGTCTATGTACTTTACTGAAAAATGTTAAGTAGATGGCGTCTAGAAGATTTTTTTTCTGACTTTTTAACTGTGAAAGGTGGTTCCTAAAGTAACCTTTCTTTTGTTGTTTTCTAATGTATTTTTTTGTTGCAGGAGAGGTAAGAATGTTAGCTGGGGAGGGAAATGATTGAAGAGGCACCAAACACTATTATGGAGGGGCAGGTGGACAGGGAAATATGTTCCACGTGTGTTACTTCTATGGTAGGGGCAGTGTTTCTCATGCTACACGATTACAGCTTCAAAAGCACTTTGAAACGTCTTCCCCCTGCAGAGTTGTGTGTTGCAGTTTATATAGAGGACTGTTGTCTTCGAAATATATAGATCAACAGCCTCTTTTATTGCTTGCAAGGTAGCTGGTGGGATGTTGTGTCACACAGAAGTAGGCTGTGTGGTTACAGTATTGGTTGAGGAAGATGAGGTGGAGGAAGACAGCCTACTACTTGCTAAGAAAGGAACAACCTTTCTGAGAGCATTGCAATGGTTGGATTTGGTGTGGTGGTGCATGGAGGTGGTCCTGTAGTGCTTTTGAAGCTGTAATCAAGGAGCATGAGAAACACTGCCCCCTACCATAGAAGTAACACACGCGCAACATCTTCCCCTGTCCACCAGCCCCTCCATATTAGTGCTTGGGGACTTTTCCCTCATTTCCCTCCCCACCTTACGTTCTAACCTCTGTTGCAAAAAAAAGAAATACACCAAAAAACAACAAATAAAAGTTCCCTTTAGGAACCGCATTTCACAGTTAAAAAATTGAGCTAAAAAAGAATCTTATAGGCCCATCTACTTAACCTTTCTCAGTAAAGTTCATAGACTCAATAAGATTTTCCAATATTTCTATTAGCATTTTGTGTTTTGCTAGTGGGAATAATGTGGCGCTCATCCCCCGTTGCAGGGATTGGAACCGGGATAACGGCCTGGAAGCTCAAGTTATCGGCCCAAGCGAAGTGAGGGCGGATATTGAGTGCTATAGACCATTATCCCCCGTTCCAGCCCCTGCAATGGTGGATGAAGGCCATTAGCATCCCAGGTTCCCAAAGTGAGAACCAGGGGTGCTAAAAAAAAGATGTTTCTTCCTACACCGGGACGCCTGTGGCGTCCTGCTTTAGGCAGGAAAATCCTAATCCAAAATAGGCACCATGGAAAGGGAAGGCGGGGCTCTGTACAGAGACCTCTTCCTTTTCCATGGCAGCCTGAAGAAGGCAAAGAGAGAACTCTATGACCATATTAAAACAAGCACATTTTTTTCCGTTTCAAACCTATTCCACCTTCGAATAACTTTACCACATATCCGGTCCCATGTGGACATGGCCACTTTTACAACATTTGTCATCCCTTGTGGTCATGGCCAGTAGCCAGATTGTCCGGATCATGACCTTATGCCATGACCCCGACAATCTGGCCACTGCCTATGGCCACAGGCTATACCTCAGTCACCAAAGAAGTATCATTATTTTTGTACCTACATGATTACACTTGTCAAAAAATAAAACAAAGGCACATTTTGCAAAACCATGCTTTAAGGTCCATTACAATGCTCCTTACATGAGTTTGCTGGAAATCCGCACTTGTTTTATTTCTTCAAAAGTGTCAAAATGTATGTACATACAATAGTCATGTAGCCCACATTTGACAAAATCCATTCAGACTTTACACAAACATTCAAGGTTGGGTCTACAATCTTTCTGATAACCTTTGTCAACATTTGTCAAACGGCAACAAAGTTATAAGCTATATAAACATGTTGAGACCCTCCTCTAATTTAGCCCCCTCTTGACAAAATCCCACCAAACTTTAGAAAAACAGTTATATCTAGATCTAAAATCTTTTTGCAAATGTTTGTGTAGATTTGACAAATGGCACCACATTTATAAGCCTTTCCAATATTTTGGGAGCCCCCATCTAATTTCCCCCCTTCTCGAAAGAATCCCACCAAACTTTGTAAAAACATTATATCTAGATTCAAAGAGTTGTTTGCTAACTTTTGTGCAGATTTGTCAAATGGCACCATTTTTATAAGACTTTCCAATATTTTGGAACCCCCCATCTAATTGTCCCCCCTCTTGACAGAATCCCACCCAACTTTGTAAAAACATGATATCTAGATTCAAAATTGTTTTGCTAACTTTTGTGCAGATTTGTCAAATGGACCCACATTTATAAGCCTTATAAGATTTTGGGACCCCCCCTCTAATTTTGTTCCTTCTTGACAAAACAGCTCCACACCTTCCAAAACCATTCAGAATCAGGGCTAGAATAACATTCCAAAATTTCATGCAGTTTCATTGAGTGGTGCCAAAGTTATAAGCCATCCAAAAGCAGCTTTTCACCAACCATGTAATGCAGAAATAGGCATAGATGTCCCAGAATATCTGAAGTGTTTGCGAACATCGCAGGATAGTACCCAAACATACAGACTGTTCACAGACTTCAGGGATGAAAAACACCTTTTTTTGTCTCCTTACAGCCATTTCCCATCCCTTCCGCATCACCCCTCACCTCCCCAGAGATTGTTTGATAAGTTTGACAATTGCAATGTTATGTTTATAATATGTTTTTACTGCAATGTTCGCATACACCAGCGGCTGTCCCTGAATCCAACATGGCAGACGTTTCCAAAAATCTCACACACTCCACGCTTTTCACCATTCAATCAGTGGGCACGTCCAATGTCCCTGGACATCACGTCGCCGTCTAGGACATTCGGATGCCCGTGCGCGGACCGAACAGGGAAGGGCGCCCGCTCACCGAACCTAGATATCACACATTTTATTTTTTCCTACTTTTGGGCCATTTTAAAAAGAACTACTGGACGGATTTACACCAAATTTACAAAAGCATGCTTTCAGGTCCAAGTCGCCAGTCCTGCCGCAAATTTGGTGAAATTCCGTCAATGGTTTGAGCTCTAGACATGAGCAAATTTTGTTTTCCATTGCATCTATGGATAAAACAGACATTTTTGGACCCCCAATACAACGTTGCCCCCCCCTTGATGAAACCTCACCAAACTTCCCAGAAAAAGTCTGACAGGCCAATATACTTATTTTGCAAAGTTTGGTAAGGATTTGCCCTGGGGGGCAAGGTTATAAGCCACCCAAAAAGTGCTCTTCCTGTGGTTTGAGCAGCTTAACCATTACCTCAGGGCCACTACCGCAGGGCCTGTAATGATGTCTTCACTCTAGGGCAAGCATGGTTATGGTTAAGATGACGTTCCTATGGAGTTTTAGAAAATAACATTTCTTAATAATTTCCATACACTTGCATGAAAAGAGTAATATTTTGAGGCAGGAGCCTGTGCATGCAAAATGTCAGTATTGTCCATTAATGGCATCATAGTTTAAAAATGTTTTGCTTTGATCATGTTTTGAACAACCTTTAACATGGGATTTTCCCATAGGTAAAACAATATTTTTTCTGGCCTGATATCTCAAAATTGGCTACTTCGGTGTTCATAATTTTTTGCAGAGCCTAGATTTCACCTGGAATTGCTATTCTGATATTGAAAAATGTATTATTTAATATTTATCTATATATGACTCATGCGCAATGACAACAATGTTTTTGTCAGAAAAAAATATGAACAAAGTTCACAATACACAGCAACCACACCAACATACCCACTCACCCCCACTAAGTACACAAGACAACATACACTAAAACAAGGAAATATATAGTTCAAGCAACAATATAGGTATACTACGCATGCACAATGACAAAGTAGTACAAACTGCATGCCAACCATATGCAAAGCACATTACAACATGCACTAAAGCACGGACAAATACAATTCAAGCAACAATTTGCCCCCAATATTACCATGAGCACACACAACATACACACCCACCATCACAGCGTACACATTTCAAACATATGCTAAAGCAAGGAAATACATAATTCAAGCAACAATATGCTGCCAACATTATCATGACCTTAAACAACATCCACACCCAAACCCACTATGTAAACAATAAAACATTTACTTAAGCAACAAAATACATAATTTAGGCAACAATATGCAGTAAAAATGATTTTAACCACACACAACATACGCACTCACTCCCTCGGTGTACGCATTGAAACATACACTAAAGGGCATGAAACAATATGCAGCAACGTTATCACAATCAGACACAACATACATACTTGTCTCCACTACATAGGCAACAATATACAGCAAACATCATGAACGCACACAACAGATGCACTCAGCCCCAATACAGACACATTGCAATATATACTAAAGCAACAAAATACAAAATTCAGGCAACAATATGCAGCCAACATTATTATGACCACACACAACATACACACTCACCCCCTCTGTGTAAACATTACAATAGTATCCAACATTATTATGACCACACACAACATATGCGCACACCCCCACTGCATAACCAACATACAGTAAAGCAACATAATTGAAGCAATAATATGCAGCAAACATTATCATGGCAATGCACAACATATGCACTGGGCCTCACTACATATGCATTACAACATACATTAAAACAAGGAAATACATAGCAATGTATTAACAAAAAACAATATGTTGCATACAAAAATAAAAGTAAAGCAGCCAATTACCACACAACCAAATATAGGCCGGCCAAGATATTGCCTAGAAATAAACTATTCCCCTCATTACTCAAATGCACTTTGTCCACCCTAACTATACTGTGCCTTTTAATGTTCCAGTGAAAAATCAAATGTAGGCCATGTTGAACTGAAAACGTGCATACACATCCATTTGCATGCATGCAAGCACCATTCATTTTACGAAGATTCACAATGTCATGCAATGTGAGCAGTCAAAAATGTGAGGCAGACAACTTTGTAAAGTTTTCTCAACATATGCCATTTTATTTTCACATTAGGTTGGATGAGCACCTCACTATCCTTACCCTGACCAGGATTTCCCTGCCTATAAGAAACTAAAGGAACAGTCTAATGAGGGATATCTATCCTCACACTTGTACATTCAGAAAATAAACAAGGAACTATATAGTAAATCTCATCAAACAATAATGATTGAACTTGAAATGTAACTACAGTCTTGTTTTGTAACTTGGGCAAATCCTCCTTCCCAAAGTTTCAAAGTGGTCTTTGTTTTACAGTTCAGAAAAAGAAAATAAGGACATCCTGATCCACTTCAGTTTGTCTATATAAAGTTCCAAAGTCAGTTTGATACAGTTCAACTTTGTCAATAAAAGTTCCAACTACTCTGGTTTTAAATTCACTTTGTCAACAGAGAACTTCTGCTCTGAAAATAGAAAGTTTCTTTCATTCCTTGAACAATTCTTCAATGGATAAATAGTCACAATAATAATCTTAGTTGCGTGTGGTTGTGTCTGCTGTTTGTATGTTTGGTGTGGTTCCTGTGTATTGTGAAATTTGTTCATATTTTTTTCTCACAAAAACATGGTTGTCATTGCGCATGAGTCATATATAGAAAAATCTTAAATTATACATTTTTCAATATCAGAATAGCAATTCCAGGTGAAATCTAGGCTCTGCAAAAAATTATGAAAACCGAAGTAGCCAATTTTGAGATATCTGGCCAGAAAAAATATTGTTTTACCTATGGGAAAATCTTATCTTAGTCAGGAGCACAGCTGCATTAGTATTTTATAACTTGTCAACAGATCTCAACTTGGTATACCTTTGACAGCTTCAACTGGTTAACTAGCAGTTCCCATTCCCTTTGGCATACCTTTAGTATCACAACCAACATAGAATGTATCTCAGACAAGATACGTTTCCCCATTTACATTTAGCTTCACATTCAACATAGATTGTATTGGTCGACACCCCTTTTAAGCACGTATTCAACTTCCACCTGGTGGGCTCCCACTCCAGGCCCACTTCTTCAATAGTTTGTAGTACAAGTTTACTCCCCTGCCTAAACAGCCATTCACAACAACTTTTGCCTGTGGGGTTCAATATCATCTGATGAATGGTTTACCACCACTTCAAGTTGTTCAATAAATTGCAGCTTCAAAACTTTCAACAACTCTTCAGGGAATGCAAGACTTATTTTATTGTGTTGTGACACATTTTACATAATAATGCTTCTCTCTCTCTGGATCATTCTCTCATAAGGGCAGCAGTTGTGACACACTTTGTTCCCTACTCCATAAGATAACAAAGACTGATATGAAAAAGGTTTTGTACTTCCCTTTCTTTTACTTGTATGAAGTGTGTTTACACCAACTTTCACCAGAGGTTGGATAACATGAACTATATTTGCCACTATCTATAAATCTTTCAATATCCCTTTTCTGCAATTGGCAATATTGGTTATTTGGTAATTGCACAGTTTTTAGCTCTCTTTTGGCTTGGGCAATTCGTGATTCCTTTTTGCCATATTGCCTTATTATAGTGTTGGGGTTTCCATAAACTCACATTCCTAATATCACATTCGAATGGATTGTGTCCTCCCACATATTCCTCATCTTTGACATCCCCAATATCCAGCTTCAGCCAGAGGGCACTGTGCGTTGATGCAGTCGACTGGATGTCTATCAAGGGCCTCCGTCTTGAGGATGATGTCATCAAAGGCATATATAGCACGCACACTGCCTGTTGGCTTCAGTTCCATTGTTTAGAGTTAGCTTACGCTTCATGAACTACAGCGTGCTTCAGAAATGTCTTCGAGAAATATCAGAAAGGTCTTCGTCTTTGGCACTGACAACCCAAAGACCGGGTTTAAAAAGTGCCTAGACTGCGAGGCCAAGATGTCGCTGACGGAGCTGCGTCGAGTATGCTTGTGGTGTCTTGGTGTGGCAGCACAAAACATTGGCCTGTTCAAAGTGTCAATTGATAACTGAAAAGATCTGATGGAGCGTAAGGCCAAATTGGCGGTAGGTACACTCCCTAAGAAATCCCCTTTGATGACCCTGTCGAAAAAGCTTTCTTCAGATGAAGCCAGAGGCGACTCTCCTTGACGAAAAAAGGCAAAAAGGTCCAGGTCACGGAGTGGCTCTCACCACTCCTCCTCGTCATCAAGGAAGTCGAAGAAAAGGCATCAAAAATCACCTACTTTGATGTCCTCGTCCGACTCCTCTCCTGAGAAGACTATATTTTGTCCCAGTAAGGCCTCCACTCAGACTGAATGGGAATCATTCATGCAGGAAATGCTTAACATTTTCGAGAGCCAGTAACCCTTGAAGCAAGGCCATGCTACTACCTGCCTTCTGAAGCCAGTAAGGAAAGGTCTCGATCCAAATCCCACATGCCCTCAAGCCCGGGACGAAGGCCAGATTCCCATCGGGAGCCATTGAGGCCTCGAGATTAAGAAAAATCATCGAGGAATTCTTTGAGCCATCAGTCGAAAGACAAGTCAAGGTTGTCAACGGCATCAAAGGCAGCAGCGCCATCGACACCAGCAGCACCACCTACAGCAGCGGCGCAATCAACGCCATCCATGCCATCGAAGTGACCAGTGCCATCGTCGTTGAAAACGTCTTCATCAAAGACATTGATGGCTCCATGGGCATCTGGCTCAAAGCCTTTGAAGCCATCGACGCCTTTGCCAAAAATACAGAAAACCTTTACTCTTTTACCAAGGAAGGATTTCTTTAAGTCTCTCACTTCCATTTATGAGGACAATGAGACGTCTGATGAAAATGATGCCCCTTTTGGTTTGCAGTATGGCACACCAAATGACCCTAATAGTTTCATATCAGAAGAATCCAGGATGAGAGACCTGCATGAACATTTACAGTCAGCAAGTGTAATAGACACTTCACCGAAATTGGAATTTGGAAAGTCTGAATCAGATGAGCATGCAGATGTCTCTTACAGGCAGTTAATGAGACAGGTAGTGGATTACCTGGGATGGAGCAGACCTGCCCTCCTATTCGAACAGGATGACCTCACAGATATCCTGAACAAAGGTCCTCAAATGGATCCTATCCTTCCCTTTCATGTCGCTCTTCAGAAGAGTGTAATTGCTAATTGGGAAGAACCAGAGTCAAGTCCGGCAGTAAAAAAGAACCTGACAAAGAAATACTGACCACCAGGCAGTAACCCCAGCTACTTGTCGAAACACCCTACCCAAGAAAGTCTGGTGGTACAGGCAGCAACTGCTACCTTCAAGAAAGGCTGCTTATCCGACCAACCCATCGGATCGTAGATGCCTGGTCAGGGAAAGTCTTTTCTGCTGGGACCCTGGCTCTTAAATAAGCCAACTCCACATGTGCCCTTGTGAAAATTCACTTACACTCTATGGGACTGTATTTCCATGGCGGCTGAGCATATACCCAATGGGGAGGCAAGAGATGTTTTCTTGGCCAGAGATGGCAAAGAGACCATGTGCAAGTCTCTTCAGTCGGGTCTGGATTCTGCTGACAGCGTCTGCAGAGCCATGGCGCCAAGCATCGTAATATGCAGGTTTGTGTGGATAAGGAAGTCTGGTTTTGCACCAGACGTGCAGTCTAGACTCCTTAACATGTCCTTTGACTAGTCTCATCTTTTTGGCAGCGCAGCAAGGCTGACGAAAGCGTTGAGAAGCTGCAGACCTCGCAGGCGACAGCCAAGCCTTTAGTTGTCACTATTACACAGTCTCAGCCTTTTCACTCCAGTGGAACATTTTGGAGGCGTAGATCCTTTCACTACTACTCCTCTGTTGGAAGAGTGAGAGGAATGGCTGGTCAAAGAGGCCAAAGAAGATTCCCTCGTGGTGGACGAGGGAGAGGTGCAAATCCTGCCAAAGCAGCAGCATCTTTACCAACAGACACTGCATCAGCTGCCTCAAAACTTCCCTGAGGTCTTAACTCACGACACCCCAGTGGGAGGCAGACTGTCTCAGCACCTGAAAGAATGGCAAGATATTACTTTGGCTGCTTGGGCACTACAAACCATAGCCCAGGTTACTGCCTCCCCTTCATTCAGAGACCTCAGAACCATCCCCTGCTGAGCCATTCTTTGAATGTTCCAGATCTGTTCCTTGTGCAGGGAAAATTGACCCTGCTAGAGTAAGGTGCTATAGAGCCAGTGCCTGTAACAGAGAGACACAAAGGATGGTATTCTCCATATTTACCAAACCCCAAGGAGGACAGAGAACTGAGATCCATCTTGGACTTGTGATACTTGAACACGTTCCTCAGGAAGGACAAGTTCATGATGGCCACAGTTTTTCAGATCCTTCAGGCCCTCCAGCTCCAGGATTGGATGGTGTCATTGGACCTTCATTGAACCTTCAGGATGATTATTTTCATGTGACAATCCATCTCGAGCGCAGAAAGTACCTGAGGTTCCCCATTGGCAGTTCTCATTATCAGTTTCGAGTTCTGCTGTTCGGGCTGACCTCCGCTGAGGGCATTCACCAAACTGATGGTGGTGGTTTCAGCGAGTCTCAGGAGAGGGGGGATTCATATCTTCCCCTACCTGGACGATAAGGTGATTAGGGTTCATTCTCCCGAACAAGTCCTGGATCTTCTTGTCCCACATGATACCATCTCAAAAGCTCCAGTTCATTGGGGCTGTACTGGATACATCATTGGGAAACACCTTGCCACCCAAGGTGAGGGCTCAAAACATTCTGCAGATGGTCATCAAATTTCAGAGTGCCCATGTCTCCTGGCCTTCGACTTTTTGAGGTTGCTTGGCCTCATGGCATCCTTAATTTGTCTGGTGCCAGAGGCTCGCCTGAGAATGAGATCCCTTCAATGGGCTCTCAGGACACACTGGTCTCAGTTCTCGGGAAACATGTCAGACCTACTTCAGGTTCCAAGCAGGGTCGCTCAGGATCTCCATTCTGAAGGGATAACCCTTTTGACAACCATGGCTGGAGACAACAGTAGTGACAGACACCTCCCTGACGGGATGGGGAGCCCATGCAAACAATTTGACAATCACCGGTCATTGTCACCAACGGAGTCCAAACTACACATCAATCTTTTGGAGCTGAAAGAAATCAGACTTGCGCTGAAGGATTTTCTGCCCTCTGTACGGGGAAAGAATGTCCTGAAAATGACGGGCAACACAGTGGCCATATACTACCTCAACAAGAGTGGAGGTGTAGGGTCACTATCAGTGTGCAGAGAGGCAATACAGCTCTGGTACCGGGCAATTGAAGAAGGAATCTCCCTGTTGGCAGTGCACCCAGCCGGGGAGGAGAACATGGCAGAGGATGCTCTGAGCAGGCAGAGCACAGTATCCCAGAAGTGGGAACTAGCTCAGGAAGTCCTTCAAAGGATCTTCACACTTTGGGGAACCCCTCAACTGGATCTGCTTGTTACCAATGTCAACCTGAAGTGTGAACTGCACTGCTGCAGGGAATTTCCCACAAGAGGAGCTCTAGGAGACGCTTTCATAGTGGACTGGGACTTTCCACTCCTGTACGCGTTTCCGCTAGTCCCCGTTATTCCTCACGTGATCAGGAGGTTGAGAAAGTTTGGGAAATCCATGATCCTAATTGCTCTGGATTGGGCCAGGAGGACGTGGTGCCCAGACTTTCTGGACATGTCCATCTGCCCTCCAAAACATCTTCCACAAAGAGAGAACCATCTCTGGCGAGAGGAGAGTTGGGTTCTCCATCCAGAGATCAAAACAATCAACCTTCACGCATGGTTTTTGAGAGGCTGAGGTGTAGGGATTGGGTCCTCCGAGATGACGTTATAGATATTTTGCATTTGGCTAGAACGCCAGCAACAAAGCCTTTGTACTGCTGCCGTTGGAACAAATTCTGCAGCTGGTGCAGAGACAAGAATGTGGACCCTTTGCTATGCAAAACACCGGAGGTGTTACCCTTTCTACTATACTTGGCCAATTGGTTCGGACCATTAAAGGTTATTTGGCGGCGCTTTTCATCTTCAAGCGCTCATCTGAGGAAACTTCATTTTTAAAGATAACTTTGGTGATACCATTTCTGAAGGGACTCACTAATGTGTTCCCTCCAAATACTTTTCAGGTTCCCGTTTGGTACCTTAATCTTATGTTAAAGTTTCTTATGTGTGCACCATTTGAACCACTCCATTCACGTCCCTTAAGGCTACTATAACTCAGAACCATCTTGTTGGTAGCACTAACATCAGCCTGTAGAGTGAGTGAGTGGCAGGTGCTATCCTCTAAACCACAGTTTACAGTATTTCGTAAGGAAAAGGTCATCATGAGGGTCAAACATTCATTCCTACCTGGCAAGGAGGAGGAGAGTTTACATAGGTTCAACCCATGAAGGGCTCTGAGTTTCAAGGTGGTCAAAACTTTGTCTGTATAACCACCTATTCATAGCATACCTGATCATAGGCTGGGACAGGTTGTAACAAAACAGTCCTTGACCAGGTGGCTTATTCTAGCCATTTCCAAATGCTACAGGCTGGTGGGCAAGGATCCCCCAGAAGACTTGAGAGCCCATTCCACTGGGGGCATGGCTACTTGTTCGGCTTAGAAACATTTGTGAGGCAGCCACTCGGTCTACAATTAACACTTTTACTAAGCATTACTGCCGTGATTCTTCCTTAACTCAGGATGGAAGCTTTGGGAAGACAGTCCTTCATTCCATGCATGGAAACCATTGATGAAACATGTTTACTCCCTCCTCCAAAACAAACACTGCTTTAGGAATCTATCAAAGATGAGGAATACGTGGGAGGACACAATCCATTCTACGAACAAGTTACTTACCACTGGTAACGTTCTTTTGACTGGATGTTCCTCCCACATATTCCTCATTGCCCCTCCCAGCCTACCCCGCAGTAGAATTTCCCATGTTATTGCAGCTAACGCTCCTTCAAAGTATATTATGGTCAAACATGCTTTTATGTGGGTAGATCTACTTGAGAATGACACGAAGCGCTTGCTATATATGCCTTTGAAGCATATATAGCAAGGAGGCCCTCAAGGGAGATGGAGGCCCTCAAGGGACATCGAGTTGACTGCATCGACACACAGCGCCCTCTGTCAAAATGTTTTGCCGAAGCAGCCGAAGATGGATATTGGAGATATCAAAGATGAGTAATACGTGGGAGGAGCATCCAGTCAAAAGAACGTTACGAGGAGTAAGTAACTTGTTCATCTGTTGGCTTCTGTCTGATTTGGTCTTGCTGCTTTTTAGAACTTTGGTGTACCAAAATACTTCTGTAAGTCTATTTCGCTTGCTCGCGAATATAGCTTTTGCCTAGTTTTGCAAGTTTTAGAAGTTCTCTTCCAGTCTCTTTCAATTACACGTGAACATTGCTCACTTGCTGAACTCTTTCCTTGCATACACGGATGGGGAAGGAGTGTTCCGGGGTCACACAGTTCCTCTCACCACGCAGGATTCTTCTTCACTTGTCTTCTCACATTGCGTTAAACTGGTACACAGTCTTTATAATGACAAATAAATAACTAATGTAATTTATAACAAAACAAAAACAGGGGAAATAAATAATGTATGTGGGGGTGGGTAAAGGGTTAAATCTTCAGGGGATGCGGTTGGGGTGGGTTTTCAGCCGGGGAAACCAGGGTTTGGGGGAAGAACCCGCCAAAAAAAAATATTTTTTGTCGTTATTTTTGTTTCTTAATATTTTCGTTAATTATTAATTAATTTGTTATTAAGAGATCTAACCGTTAAACCTAACCTTCGAGTTTGCCGCTGCATACGCCATCGGGAAATGGAGCATTCATTGTTCTGGAGGTCGTTTGGTGCACACCAGCCACCAGAAACCTCAAGGCTTTCAGGTGCATGCCAGCCACCTGTGTCAGCCCCCAGGAAGGGAAAACGCCCCTTGTCTTCAGTTGCCATTGCGCAGCCTCTGCAGACTAGATCAAGCTCCCCTCCCGAACACTTCCTGCTGCATAACTTCTCCAATTCTGGATTTTAGAGTCCCAGACCCTCTCAGGACAGACAGTTTCTTTCTGCCACGCAATTGTCCTGGCGTTTTCTCTCTCCTCCCACAGTTTGCACTGTCTGCATACACCACCCTGCTTCTGCTTTCTGCTACTGCTGCCACTTCTGCTACTGCTCTCACTGGAATGCACCTGAGGGGCTGTTTAAGCCTCTCAGACTCCCTCAGGTGTTTATAATTTACATTATTGAGCTGACCACTCCTATAGTACTGTGCCTCTTCATTAATTGTCCTCGTCCCAATACTTAGAGGATTATGGGACTTGAAGTCCCTAATAATAAAATGAGGTTGTCTTACTTCTAGTGTTTTACTTTCACATTCCAATTTGTTCTTGATAACATGTGTTATAGAAATAGCATGAAGATTGTTTGTCAACCCTGATTGAAAAGGATAATGCAACTCTTTTAGATTGTTATTCTCTATGAATGTTCTTTCACTGTACCTTTGGGTTTAACAGAGGTCTTGAGTTCTACAAGTCTCTGGAATTTTAAGTCTTTTGTTTCCTTTAAGGTCTAGGATTTCGTGAATGTTTTAACCGCTGGTTAAATGTGAATTCTGTGACACAGCAAGCTGATTTATACAACAAATAGAAAGTGTTTTTCTATTTAGACCTTTGCACATTCATCTATACATTAATTTTATAGTTCCATGTTTACATTAACTTGCTACTGCACACTGTTTAGTCAATACAAGGTAAATGGTTTTAATTCAAGTATTGAACAGTGCTTACATATTAGTGTGAAAAGCAAAATTCTTTGTTTCAATGAAACCATTTACCTATATAGTATTGACTAAACAGTGTGAAGTAGCAAGTTAATGTAAAAATGCAACTATACGATTAACATATAGATGAATGCGCAAAGGTCTACATAGAAAAACACTTTGTGTTTCTTAACAAACCAACCAACAGGTGGATGTTGGTATTTATGTAGCCATGCAGCCACTGACCACCACATAACATGGATAAGTCAGAAAGCGAACAATAAACTACAAAAGATACACTCAAAAGAATTATGGGGGTAGAGCGCACAAATTAGTATCATTCTCCAAACCCAAAGCTGGTTTTTACAATCAGCTATCACTTACCTCGGCATTACAGTATCACCCTCTCTAGCTGAGGATACATACTTTGTCTCATCCTATGGAATCCTCTCATTTCCCGAGCCTTTTCTCCTCCCAGGTGATCCTCCCGCAGAACACCATCGCCAAGGTCAGGATCAGAAAGCGTCTACCTTTCCTGGCCAAGTGGAATGAGACTTTAGGCTGGGTTTTAGTGAGGGATCCATAGGATTCATCACAGCATCCAAATTGTATGTGCTTGGAAAGATTATTTTTCTTTCTGGAAATACTCCTGCCAGGCGTGCCAAGTCAGTTTGAATGTCACAACATGTTGCAATTCCTCTTCAGTAGTCCACATCATTCCCCCCAGTGTGCATTGAATTAAATCTGTTTTTTTTGTTTTACCACTGTTATAATTGACAACAAGTCTGTCAATTAGTCCTTGCCATTTGCTTCTGTGATAGCCATACCATTCCACATTCATGTTACCAAATGGTGAAACAGTTAGCACTTGTCTCACATGATGTTCCAGCCAGAAAACCCAGTAGTCACCAATTGTTAACACAGTTTTTTCCTACATTTAAACAAGAAATCACCATATGCATGTGGAAAAATACATATGCAAGCACATGCGTAATGAAAGATACGTAATGAAAGATACAAGAAGCATGTGAAAAGTAAAATGCAATAAAAATACATATTCAAGTGTAATGCAAGATAGAGCATAAACATATACAGACAAGCATGTGCAATGTGAACTGCAACAATTTACATGACGTACAAAACAGCATACGTGCATGCATGTCTAACATACAATGTGCACAATTTCACATGCACACAGTCTGTGCATGTATACTGTGTTAACGCTGCACCAATACTTATACTCATGTGACTGGAATGATGCTGCAACTCTATAAATATGCACACATGCCTAATGCCAAACACTTAGATTGCAGATGTATAACATTATTTACTTACAAAACTTTGAAAACAATTTACATTACAATATTAAGGAGTACACATAATACATGCATACCATGTTTGCTCATACATGTACCTGGTGTTCCATTTTCAAAGAACTTTAATGTCAAACTCTGTTCCCCAAAAAATGCTTTTTTATTTGTAAGTCAAGACCTCCAGACAACCAGACCAGAAAAATCAATCCTCTAAGGAAAAAGGCACGTCAAACCTCTTTGCAAGGAAAACAAGTTTATTTTGTATACAAAAAGGAAAAAGGTGACACAGGGTCACGACCATGGAGCTCTATGTAAGTTTAAAGCAAACATGAGGTTATAAGGAAAGCTATTGTCATAAATGGTGCACACAGTATAGTGTCTTTATCCCCACCCTCATTGGCTACCACCCATGTACATGCTACCAGTCCCCTATAGTCACGTGGCCAATTGGCCATATCCTAATCTACCCCTACCCTCTACCATGTGGTCTCCCTATTCCATCACTGTGGTTCCCAGCTACTTGATTGGCTAATTCCCTAGAATGTTACCCACCTCATCGTTTTAGTCACATGATGTACACCTGATTGTAAACATGAGCTCAGAGGATACCTTTGAGGTCAGATTGGGCCTTTAGAATAATGGCATGTTTCTCTTGATATCAGACATGTGGATGCCCCCACCATGCTTCTCCGTCAAAGGACTACATTTGTTAGCATCACCTGGGCCTGTCGAGGACCACACTAATTAGCCAATTAGCCAAATTCTGATGGATTTAGGTATTCTGTTTTATGGGCATCTGGCAGTTCAAATGAGATGACCATTATTCTGGGGGGCGCTTGTGCCCTAAATTTAGACCAGGCCTTTGACAGCTCAAGACCTCTGCCCCAGCTCCCATGGATTTGTCCTTCGGGACTAGTGCAGCCCTGACCATGTTTGGCCATTCACATTCCTTTCTGATTTTGCAGGCCTACGGCATGATACAATTATATTTGTATCTGTTCAGGCTGAAGGTCTCTATGTTTGGTTTGACTGCTCGGGCTTGGGCTTGGGATGGGAAGGTGTTTCAAACTCTTCTCGCACTGCGCTGCTGCTTCTGACAGGACCTGCAAACTCCCAGTCCTCATTTCCAATATGGCAGTGATTCTGTATTTCTCGTGTCTGAGACCAGGGCCTACGTCATCATCATTTTCCACTATATTTTAACTACTGTACTTCAATATCACTAGTGCCCTCTGCCGGGGCCTACCTACGTTTCCATAACTGCTACAAAACACTATATTTGTTATTCCCACTTTTGCATGTTCCACTGACGGGCCCCTGGGGGACCCTCGTGCATGGAAACAAGGCACAATCACCACACACAAACTGATACGCCAGACACAAGGTTCAATTCCCAAAATCTAGGGTTTATTGCAAAGCAAATAGTCTCAGTCGGCAAACCGGATCTCACGTCCCGCAACATGTGTTACCCAGACCTCGTGGGACGCAAGAGAGCGAACATTTTACAACAGTAACATATTATCAGTTGTGACACATCGAAAACCGCCCATAATGTATCTTCTTTAGCAAGGGTTCGGTGATTGACAATTATGACGAATATGACACCTTCTAAGACATTTATTCAGCAACAGTTGCAATCTGCGAAGGCGCAGACACTATTCATTGTTACAGAGAACATAGTGCTCTTGTTCTGCAAGCAAGCTGTGTTCGTAGGAGAGACACATTCCGAGCCCTGCTATCTCTTGGTTTCTATTTGTGAGCTAGAGGTTGGCTCGATCTAAAGGGGCCCAGGAAAGGGGGGCCGTGAAGGAGAGTATAATTCAAGCCATTAACTGTCTATTTCTACAGTTTCTGCCATTTCAGTGAGACTAGCAGGCACCTGCTTGGTGATTAAATGCCGTTCTGCTTAGTTCCAAGGACTTGTGAGGGAGGAAAACAGTGTATTGCTGTCTGGGCTCATTGGGCTAGTCTCTCAGCATGTAACTTGTGGCCTTGCTCTGTGCATGACCAGAACGAAATAGAATCCACTTTAGCAAAGCATTAGAACACAAAAGCAAGAAAAAGCAAAATTGCAAAATGGAGAATTCTGTTGGTACAAAATGGACGCTCTATGGTTATGCCGACGATTCTGTTCTGGCGATGCTAGACATATGATGCGGTTGGTTTTCGGCCAACATAATATACCGTCTATGCTATGGTAGGGTATTTTCTAGACTAACACCACATTCATTTTCTCATGCACTAATATGTTTTCTGCAGCCTAAATTGTTTGGGAGGGCATGGCAGCTGGACGTGCATCCCAGCAAATTCACAAACAGATGCCAAAATAATTACTAGCTGTGCATGCGTAATGTACACTAACCAAACAGTCTGCCAAACTTATTTTCTTATTTTGTAACCAAAACATGTGATATTTGTGCTTTACACCACACCCAAATGTGGCACTTTTCCAACCATGCCTATTAAAAATATTAAACACTTCAATTGTAAGACAATGACCAGTGCGGAATCAAAGGAAGTATCCTTTACAAACATTTATATATTTTTAATAAACATAACCACTAGTATCATAAAAAATGTTTAACTTGTCATTTTCATACTTTATCATGTATTTGAATTTTATTGCAGCAAATTTGAAATAGTCAACCACAACCCCTCCTTTAGACTCTTCGAATGAGCCAGGTTAAAAAAATAATCATTTTGAAATTGACATGTGCTAGTGACTGCAACAATATTTTGTCAACACTGTTAAAGTATAAAACCAACTCTTTCCGTTACTTATGTAATAATGTAATATGACAATAAATATGAACTACAGATACAACTTTGTACAGTAATATACTTTTAAGTTGTTCAACTTGTTGATACACGTTATACGCTGCATAGCTTCAACAAATCTGTAAATTCAGTTCCTTCTGCGATGCAATATAGCAGTACATAGGTAATGGTAATACGAATGTATGCAGTAGCATGCTAGTAATTTTACATGCTTCCTACACTTCATTGCTTTTCAGGTGTTGATGCTAAAAAGTTACCCATTAGGCCTATTTAATATTCAATAAATGTCCTTACAATTATACCGTACAGGTGTGTATGCTAAACAGTAAGACATTCAATATTTAATAAGTGCCCTTACAATTCTTACATACAAGTGTCTATTCTAAAGATTACAAATAGCATAATCAATGCACAATAAAGAAAACATTGACCCAGCACTACACAATCTGCAGCTTAAAAAATACACTTCACATCATAAGCGTATTCATGTATAGATAATGTACCTTTAAAATGCATTTTTATTGGGCACTTAAGCTTTTGAAAGTGTCCCCCATGTTTGGGATAATATACCTTTTGTAATGATTCATGTAGACTGGATGTAATCTATGTAGCACTTCGTATATGTGATACGCTCTACAGCTATAACATGTGTATACGCCAAACGGTATGTATAACATCATCAGCATACATAAATTATGTCACACTTTTATAATGTCTAATTTCCTTTGGACTCTTGTTAAATGTGTTTAAGTAACATCTTTAACATGTCAGTATGTTAAACAGCATGTATAACATCATCAGCATACACATATCAAAACATACCCACATCAAACATAATTTACAGTTTGTAAAACTGTACGCTTGAACTAAGAGGCATAACAATTCCAAAATGATAGTATGTCACGTATTGATTTTAATAATTTACATATTACATATTTTACACTAATAAACAAACGTACTGTTAGTATATGTTACATTGTCATTAACATATACATATTTTGCTATCACAACAAAATGTCTTGATTTTATAGGTGAAACCTTAACATGAGGAGAAGATGAAAATACAGTTCAACCAAATATTGAGAAGAAAAAACAATACGAACATCATCATAAATCCTGTAGGTATAATTTATTAAAAACACTTTGTCTTTTGTTCAACAAATGTAAAATACAATTGTATTTTTATTACAACTAATTTAATCAATACAATAAATGTAACAAATCATTCTCCTTTATAAGAACAAAATTCCCATTGTTAAACATGTTTAATCATGACAAACGTAAAACGAATGTGGGTTCAAAACTGCCCTTTGTTATTTAATTTCATCTGGAAAACACAAGCATGAACAAAGTTGTAAAAGAAAAAAAACATAATGAAAAGCACAACCAAAAAGGAGCACAAAAAAAGAACACAAAAGCAAACATATTACTAGCGAACAGGAAGTTCAAAAACAATTCTTCACAATACACTGAGGACATTACACTGTACCAACTATTGGAAATGTTATAGAAAAAGTAGATGACATATTTTTAAACAAACCATTTAAAATGGAAACAACAATGTTTATTGCATCGGTTGAAGTCTTTCCTTCAGTATCTGCACGTTCTTTAAAAGATTAAAAAGAAAGAACTGAAATACAAATATACTTTTCAATACTCACAGTATTACTACTGAAGCTACCTGTACCACACCTCAAAAATGTAATTCACCATGCAAACACATAGGGTAAACATATTAAAATGTATAAAAACACTTAGTCTAAATTTGAATGTGTTTCATCTGTACAAATGTTCCTATTCAAACAGAAATACAACCTATCTTGCCCATTACCAATTATTGCACTGTTTAAATATTTAAAAGTGATGTTACACCAAATAATACTAGAGATACATCAGCTAATACTATAGATGCTACTATCCCAACAATTCAAAGTTCACAAATTCCCAGAAATAAAATAAATACATTCCCTACTACTGCTGCAAGTACTATTTTGAAAGTACAAACTGTCATTATAAAAGTTGCAAAAAGTATTACCTACTACTGCTAGTACCGTTTCAATGGTGCAAAGCAAATGTATTCAGCCAAAACCAAAATACATTGTAACACTTTGACTACTTCTATTTCAAAAACTAAAACTTCTCATATATATATACCTAAAAAATAGAGGTGTGATTTTCCAACACAGACTCCGGTACAATTATCATAAAAAACTTAAAGCTTTCTATTTCAAGTTGAATTATTTTAACAAGCAAGCTGTCATGGCCACAAAATAAAAAAGGACAATTAACATATTACTGGTACTTCTTTGACTTGACTTATACATCGAAAATGTCAACTACTAAAGAAGCATTGTAACAACATGCTCTTAATACTGATAGTAATACATGCATTTCAAGCGGTGTCTTTAGCAAAACCAAAAAACAACATCTTATAAATTATAACTACCTCTGGAATAATTGAATTTGGCAAGTTAAGATCTTGGAATTGATATTACTTTGAAACTCCTGAGTCAGATGGTGTGTGAAATGTTACTTAAATAATTTGTACCGTCTGCAAAGCAAATTTAAAAAGGAGGAACACTCAAATATATAATTCAGGAAATTCAGCAATGTTGGAACATATGTGAAATATACATGAGCAAACATATTTTGAATGTGTTTGTATATGTAAAACAACAGAAGAAACTTGAATTAAAATCCCTGTTCCACTGTAGTTAGTACAACTAAAAAACAAAATGTGAAAAGAAAACACATGGAAAGTGTTACAGTAGAAAAGAGATATTAACCCGTACCTTCTAAAGTTTCCAAAATGTATACAGTTGGTGATTCTGTGTCATTTGCAACTTTACCAACTATTGGACCAGACTTTGCTTATTCTATTTCAGGCTGCTTAAAATGTGAACCAGTAATTGCAGTAGGAGAAATAAATGCTGCTACTTGTCTGCAAAAATGAAAGTATCCTCAATTAAGACATACCTTTAAAAGGGAATATTTATTAAAAACAGTTTGTACAATGTACCATACATATGAAATTAAATATTTGCACTTCAAAATTAGTACTTTCTTGCCTATTTATGAATGGGGGCTGTTGCATTTTAATAATATTTAATGTAATACAATGAAATATATGTATATTTTGAAACTAAAATTCTATATTTTTTAAATAAAAATAAATCCTGCCCAAACAAAATTCATATTTTTCCAGACTCTTAACATAACATATGTGGGACACATTTACTAAGGAAATATGAGTCATAGGTCCAACTTAAGCCCAAAATGATTCAAAGTTTATGAGGAGGTAACTTACACCTATGTATTAAAAGGACTTATGACTGAACAACAGAAAGGTGGAAGTCAAGAAAAAGAGTGTATGTTAAAGTCGAACTTCCATCAAGGGTGGAAGTTGTGCAAAGACAAAAGCCATAAATAACCCCAATTACACATGAACATCAATGTCTCTGCCAATCAAATACCAGAAAATAGACAATACCCACAAGCACCACTAAGCCACCTGAGAGGAGACTGCACACACGGAACCCACATCAAGACTGAAAAAGGTTAAACAGCCCCATGCAATACACACACACAACACCAGCAAAGAAGACACACCTGAACCCCACACACACAGAGCTGCAGAACATCCCACACAAACAGGAACACACCAATGAACACAGCAACAATGTACGTCAGCAGACACAGCATGACACTACACATCCCTATAAAAAGACACACAGCAATAATCCACAACCCCACCCCAAGAAATGTGTCCCTCTGCTTTGGTGATAGCACTCTACGCGTAGCAATGGTGCGATGCTGCTGTCACAGCGACTGCCGGACCCCAGCCAAGGAGGAAGAGACAGAGGGAGCAGGTCTTCTGCACCAGGGTCACCCTCTTTGGGATGTCTAACATGGAGGTATATAGAAGGTATCACTGCCCTCTGCATGTCATCATGGACATATTACAGGAGTGGGAGGGTTATTTGCACCCCACCACCATTTGGTTGTATCAATCCATTACTGCAACCATTTTACTGCGACCACCTAAAATATTGACTTTTTTTATTTTGACCCCCTTTTCAACTCATATGTATGTGGAGGGATTGGTATAGCGAAAAAATGGGTGTAGGGTGGGTTGCGGGGGTCTTCCCCCACATATATATGGGGTGAAAAGGGGGTCAAAATAAAGAAAAATTGGCATTTTAGGGGGTCACAGTAAAATGGTCACAGTAATCACATAGATCCTCATGCTATTGGTGGACATGTTAAGCTCTTAGCCTCCTTGCACTTCTTCACCACTGGCCCCTTGTGAGGACTAGTGGCATCAATGCAAGAATCTCCCTGGCCACGCAGTCATGTGCCCTGCACCAGGTTGTGGCATGCCTCATATCGTGCAGCCGATACAATGTCCACATGTCCTCAACCCAGGATAAATAAAGACAGATTGCTTGCAGATGTTATGTGTCATACCAATTCCCCTGGGTGGTTGTTGCCATTTACTGCACCCATGTCTCACTATGCCCCTCACCACCCAGGATAAAGCAGAGATGTACCGGAACTGGCACTGCTGGAACTCCATCAACACCCAACTGATCTGGGATTCTGTTGGCCTGTTCATGGACCTGTATGTCAATTTCCAGGCCTCTGTCAATGACAGACATATATTCTGCGTCTCTGCATGTCTGCAAAGTTGGATGACGGACCCTACAGGGACATGTGACTGATAGGTAAGTACTGCAACTCCCAACACCTTCCAACAAACACACGCATCCACACCTCCCCACACAGTCACATGACCATTTATTTCAGCATATGCACAACATCACTGGGACCACACAAAGGTAACTAACATGCATTCAACACTACACACGAAGGAACACCCAAGGTACACTGACAGCATGCATGCCCTTCTGCATGCAGGTGATGCCATTTATCCATTGAAACCCTATCTTAAGGCACACAACAGGCTGCCTGCCAGTACGCAGCAGAAAGGGTACTATACTGAACAACGGGCCACCGGGGCATCATTGAGAAGTCTGTAGGCCTCCTGAAGCCAAGATTCAGATGAATAAACCACTCATTGGTGTTCTCCTGTACAGGCCACACATTGTGTGCGACATCATACATGCATGTTGAATCCTGCATAACATTACAGTGTGCAAAGGTGTACATACAGACCTAGTCCTGACCTAAGTCCACATCCACAAGCCATGCCACCAACATGGGGAGGCCAGTGTGACAGCAGTGCAAGCAAGGGACCAAGAAAAGCTGCAATGGCTATACCTTCAAGCATGCATCATGCTCAAGACAGCCTGAATCACCTACAACATCTTCACAACCAAAACACCACTCGCATTGACGAAGAAATATACTATATCTGGTGGCCAATGTACCAGCAGATGCCACAACATCAACCAACTGTAAACAAATAACTGCAAGAGGGGAAAACAGGTACATCCCTTTATCTGCTAAGCACACTCCATATATCTGTAACAAGTTACCAATGCAGATAAGACTGGTCTCACCCATTCTACAGTTCAGGAAGGATCTGAATAACGTACTGTTCAAAGAACATCTTGCCAATCGCCCATAGCTCCACACAACACTACCCCTCACTCTAGCACTTTGATCCTTGATCACTGCTCCCACTACCCATTCCAGATTATCTGTTATCCCCACACTGTATTTGCAGCCCTCTAGTTACTTTCTCTAGATACAGGGGTCATTTGAATCCCGGCTAGTTTTGAGCTTAATAAATCACATATGCACATACATACTAGTGAACCCCTTTTCAATTATTTGATGGATAATAAAATTAAGTTCAGTGAGCATGTGTGCTCCCATTTTCTGATAAACTCTTTACTCCCTTTATATCGAGTTGGCTAAAAGTTAAGTTTCATACCTCTATGAATGTTTTATGATTTATTGTACCTTCCTACTCTGAAAACTCAAAGGCAAAAACCCTTCGACAAATGGGTGGTCATGGTGCCTGGGGTTTTACTACATGTGTTAATCCAGCGCTTGCAGACTGCCCTTGGGTGGTAGTGGTGTGCTGTATAAATCAACATAACATAAAATAACATAATATAACATGACCGGTTTAATCTATTTCCATAGAAGCAGATTTAGCTCTGTGCTCCCATATTGAGGCTTACTAGACTAGTTGAATGTATTAACCTGTTACCTTCTTCCATACCAGCGCCTTTACAAAATGCATATATTTGTTAACGGCAATGAGACTAAAATGAGAGGATTTTTGTGAAATGAATTGTTTGATCCTGGAACGGCCAGTGTTATTTCAATGGCACCGACATGCATGTCTTTGAAAGAAATCACCTTTGGTTTGTGTCCAGTACAGAATGGAGAATCCCCAATTTAGGAATTTACCAGTACATTCTCTGCCCCAACGGGACATTCTTTGGATTCAAGTCAAACTGAAGGACTTACTAACCCATTTCCCACCCTCCTGCTCCTCCAACATAACCAATACCACTCCACATGACTGGGGGCTAGCCACACTAGACACTGATAATTAATCTAATGATGACACCCTACCAACTCTGTGAGACTCTGGAACAACGCTAGAGGGACCACCTTGCATATAGTCTTGAAACACTTGTGTATAGGCGCGTTATAAATGCCATATCATACCATAGTCCTTAAACCCATCAGAACTACACATATGCACATCAACACAATACATTAATACTCCTAACAGCCATCCGTGACTCTGGACCCCTATGGATACAACTAAGCAGTGGGAATGACCACAAACCCCACCCTAACATCACACGACACACACACCCAACACAAACACTTGTACACATCCGAGGCACTGAGTCCTACCCATAGAGTTACAACACATGGAGCCTCCTAAACCAACTCCCACACGCAAGACAATGCTCACAGATTCCAGTTCCTCCTGGTTCTGAACCTATCCTATCCCCACTAAAACACCTCGCAGAGCCACGTGAGCGCATAGATACTGCCCTTGGGTGGCAGCGGTGCACGGTATATACCAACATAACATAACATATTATAACATGGTCGTGGTTGGCTCTAGGTGTGGAAGCAGCCTGTGCTGAGCTCTGCTCTAATCCGAGTCTAATAAATTGTTCTGATATTTGCAAGATCACAGGAGTTGTTGGGGTTTAGCCAGTACCCCAGGTTGATAAGTAATTTATGAAAGTTTTCTCCTGGCTTGCTTCGATGGTTACAATAATAATTCTAACACTGTGGTTAGTGCGATACAGTTTCGTTTTTATTAGTGATAGTGATGAATTGCTTCTCGTATTACATTGATAAGTGTCATATACACAAGACGATAATTGTGCGTCTTGTTTGTCAGCCAACACGTGTTTCGACCTATAGGGTCTTTATGAAGGCTATTGTCAAGGTTCTTGATCCCCCTGTGGGGTCCTGGTTCCGTTAAGGGTTCTGTCCTGTGAGCAGGCGTGGCTCCTATTGGGCACTCTAAATGCAGCTTCGATGCTGTGTCTGTACGGCTCCAGACACAGACATTATCGTCTAGTGTATATGACACTTATCAATGTAATACGAGAAGCAATTCATCACTATCACTAATAAAAGCGAAACTGTATCGCACTAACCACAGTGTTAGAATTATTATTGTAACCATAGAAGCAAGATACCCAGGAGAAAACTTTCATAAATTACATATTATAACATGACATATTCAGCCCAAAGCAAAACAGACCCTTTAAGGCTGCTCAACAAGTGAGGCAGGCTTCCAATTCTGAACTGTTGTGTTGTGTGGTTTTGTCCAGTGTGCTTTGGTGATGTTCCTGACAAACCTTTCATGAATTGTGGCAACACCTGCCCAGTTCTGTATGCATGATTTATTTGAGTTCAATACTGCACACTTTGTATATCAAGTCCCAAAATGATAGTCACCCATAACTGATAGATTGACTCACTCCATAACTGGCTTACCGACTAATTACTGAATGCTTGGTCTTCAGTAAATGCAAAAACTGCATCAGCCAACAAAACCTCTGCTTAAACAGTTCAGTCAAGCATAAAATTCCACATTCCAAGCCATGTTTGATATTTCCTACTGCTTACAATTAAACAATGAAGACAGACTTCCCACAAGTCTTTGTATTAATAGCCTCCAGATCACAGCAACTTGTAATTTATGTTCAAAACAACGTAATCTGAATGCACATTATCTGTAATAATTGCATTTTAACTGTGTTTTAATTATTACTTCAAGGCTTGACAAAGTCCCGTACATGTTTACGTATAAGAGAGCCAGCAGGGCATACCATAATACATTTCATCAAAAGAAAAGAAATAATCACAGGCCTATTTTCACAAGACAGAGCGCCGAAAAAGTGTAATCCACTATAGGTGCAGAGGTAACATATCGGTTGATTACAAACATTGACAATGTATCAGCATGTTAGGGACTATGTACAAAAACCTTTCACGCACACATATTTAAACATTATATGTTGGATCATGGTTGGCAAATTGATAGTGGCATTTCATGTTTTCATTGTTTTAATGGGGTTTCCAGCCATACTTGCCTCCCCCTTCACCCTGCCGTCTCCCTCTCCCAATCCCACTACATATATATGTTCTGATTCATGCCAAAATAAAGGGTTTTATATTTATTTGTTTTTCAGGTTACACTTATCAGCTGAACACTCTAAAAGAACAAGGGGACTTAATGTCTTGTGTTTCTTTTCCCCATAGAGAAGCAGAGGTGGTGGATGATGAAAATCGAGAGACCAAGGCAGACTGAGTCCAACTGAGGTGAATGTTCAACATGTCTTGTTTTCTTTTACAGCACAGGAGATTCATTCACAGTTGATTGTGGTCTCTTAGAACAGCAATCTATATGGTTACTCAATGTGTGGCCCTCCAGATGTTTTGGACTACACCTCCCATGATTCCTCATAAATGACTAACCAGGAAAAGGAGAAAGGGAGATGATTGGTAACCGTGATTGATCAGGAAGTGATTCCATTTCATAGAAATATGCAGCCTTACTGTTTGCATTGTGACCCACTGGTATATCTACTGTAGCTAAACAAATGGGTGCTTTGCAAGAACTTGAAGATGGACCGGATTCAGAATTGAAGATCATAGTTCTAGAGAATGCTTATTCAATGATTCCTGTCTTTCAAATCCCACAATATGTACTGTCATTATATTGGATAAACAAAAGGGGCAGTCTTGTTTTCTGCTTTTTTAACTTTTGTCAGCATCATGATTTTGCACCTTATTTCTAGGAATCACTGCCTCTACTGGTGCATGTGGGTGCCCTTTTAGAAAAAGAGTATGGACCTCATTACGACCCTGGCAGTACGGGGTTAACGGCGCCGTAAAAGGTGCTGCCCCCATTTACCCCGTACCGCCTCATTACGAGGTCCCCTCGCGGGACCCAGGAAGTAGCTCCTGGTCAAACCAGGCTTGCTTATCGGATCCCGCGAGGGGAAGAGGGAGCAAACAACAGGCCAACTCGTAATGGCCCGTTGTTTGCTCCCTCTCCCATTCCTATTCAGCCCTATGGGCGCTGAAATGGGAATGGGGAAGGACCGGTTCCGGGTCCTTAGAGGGAGGAATTACCAGGCCTTCTGAACTCGGAATGGCCCGGTAATTCCTCATCCTGTGGACCCGGACCCGGATGCGATTTCGGCGGCAGCCATGCCCCCAATAGCGGCATGGCTACTGCCGAGGTCGTAATGAGGGCCTATGTGTTAGATACCAATTAGCCGGTTCAATTCCTGAGATTTGCTACATAAAGTTCAATTATCCAGATACAATTACCTAGGACCTCTGAGGGAATCATGTGCAGGGCAATAAGTTATTCAAACAAACCACATCTGAAAAAGAAGTAGTTAAGAATAGTGTTTAATTGTACTTCATTTTATTGAGAACATTTGAATGGGCAGATGGAATTTGTTGGCTGTCAATTGAGCCTCTCAGATCAGATCACAGTTTAAGGTAAATGGCAAAGACAACACATTTTCACTTTTCAGATAAAACTATATGCAGTGCAAAGATTATTTTTTAGAAACAATTTTCGCAGCATAGTAAGCATGACAAAGTCTCTTGGTGTGAAGGGTGAGGTAGCCATGGGAGCATAGTGATGCTGCATGATATGCTATGTTGGTCCAGGGGGCAGTGGGTGGAGTATATCCTGGCTTGTGCCACCATCCCCTCAGTGTGTTGCCGGGGCTTGTCACAGGAAGTCATCTTATGATGCAGCCTCTTTCATGGACCTTCGTGATAGTGAGATCAGTATTAACCACATCACTTTCCCTGTGGGTATTGAACACCGACTCATGTCTGATGCCGATGATTTCATTCCACGATATATCCCTGGCCACGCAATAAGAACCCTTAATATGGAATTATGGATAGCGCGGGGATCAGCAAGGCACATAACAAATAAGGGTGGGTATAAACAAGGTGTGCAAGTCAGCTTGTTGCAAGGTCCTCCTGTTTGCCGAGTACAGTCTGTAAGCGGGTAAGCCAGAGCTGGACTGTGGGGTGTGAAACCTCTCTGTGCTCAATTTGTTCCAACCAATCATGGACTGGAGATTAAAAATAGTGACAAGCTCATTTTAAAGGATTGTTAAGCAGATAGCACACAGAAGAGGCAGCATAAAGGGAGAAGCAGGACAGCAAGTGAGTAGAAAACGACCAATGACAATACCAAATGCAAAAGCTCTCACACCTGAGAGAAAAATCTTCAATGGCATGAAGAGGCGCCTATGGTAGTAATGGGTGTTGTAAGAAATGGTTGGTATGTAGTGATTTGGTTTCCTTGTTGCTTCTGTAAGTATGAGTGGAATGTTAGATGAGTGACATGGAATGCTGCCTGTGAGAATGTTGTTGTATGGTTGAGAGTTCTGAGTGAGTCAGTTGGAGCTATGTAGCCTACCTGGGAGGATGCCGGTGCATGTTGTCTTAGGATCTGATGGACTTGACAAGATACACGTAAAAGATGTACTGGAACTTTAATAAAGAAGCAACTAGAACATCAACAGATTTCAGAGTCATCACTGGGAACCCAGATCTTTACTTGGACCTTTGGAGACAGTGGAGATATGGTGCAAGAAGCTGAAGAGATGAGGACAGCAAAGAGGACGAGAAGGTAAGAGAGAGAGGGAGAGACAGGTGAAAGTAGGAACGGGTTAAGTAGGTGAACTCAGCAATGGGATATAGCGCTGTAGAAAGAAGGATAGCAAGGAGGGGGTGACGATGTGAAGGGGAGAAGTAAGCTGGAGAAAGAAGGAGAGTGAGGAGGAGGGAAAGAGCAAAGAAGAGGTGACCAAAAAGGAGTAGGTGGAAAAGAAGGACTTGAGTAACCCCAGCTAGAAAGACTAGGTCATAGAGGAGGAGGGAAATATGGAGAAGAGAGGAAGTGTATAAGAGTAGAGGTGGGGTGAGAAAGGGATTTAGGTATAGAGGACGGGTGAGAAAGGGATTTAGTTTAAGTCATGAGAAGGACAAGAGTGGGAATGAAGAGGAAGAGAGTAAAAGGGAGTTGACCAATGAAATGTAGTAGCACAAGATCCACATGTGGAAGAGAACTAGAAGGTGGGTAGGATACAGAGAGGTACCACTGGATACAAAAGGAGAGTGTCTTTGATTAATACTGATGTATTTTGTATCAACAGCTGCAAAAAGTAGTCAATATATGTGCCTATGGGTTGCAAGATACTGTATGTGGCCACATAAATTGGTCTCTCGGGAGAATAATTCAGACTTTTGTGAATTTTAGGGAGTAGATGAAGGATGGCATAATTCGGGTGTGGTGTAGTGAGATAGGGTTTGGTTTTCTCACAAGTCCATTCCATGTGTAACACCATTTTTAAGATATCATCGAGATTTTTGCAGATCTCAGCGGTGGGGTCATGATCTATGATATGATATGATATGGCATTTGTAACGCGCCTATGCACAAGTGTTTCAAGGCGCGAAAAGGTGAATAAACAACAATGTTCTCAAGTTGTCTCATACACTCCCTCTCATAATCTGTGTGCACCTCCCTTGTTCGCTGGGCGAATAGTGATGCTACTGTCTTGATCCAATAATTTGATCTGAGATAATTTATCTCTATTAAGATTAGAGTATTTAGGTTCACCAAAATGTATTTTCTTCAAATCATTATGTACCATGTTCTGAAATATCTCTATTGATGGAATCATTATAGGGGGTACAAAGGTACTTTTGCATTTGAACTCGGTGTACATATCTTCCACTTCAGATGGATCATCCTGAGGAGGGAGTTTGGCAAAAAATAGCTTCAACTTTAACTTTCTAATGAATTTGAAAAGACCAATCTTAATATTGAACATGTTAGTGCTGTAAGTGGGAACAAACTTAAGTCCTTTCTGTAGGGTCAGAAGCTTGTGGGTGTTGAGAGTCCTGTCAAACAGATTCACCACTAGGTTTGCTTGGTCTGAAATCGTGCTAAGATCCCTTGACTTCTTTCTCCTGTCTCTGCTCATTCTGTACCTCTTTGGCCTTGATCTAAAAAATGTCTAGTGTTTGTAGGGGCTGCTGATGCGCCCGAAGGCCCTGCACCCTCAGCTGTGCCTGACTCTTGTTCGTCAACAGCTGCTATTTGGGATGTTGTGATGGACTCAGAATCTGAGCTGCTTACATCTGAGGACACATTCTCTCTTGTTTTACTACTACTTATCTGATATTTGTCTACCCATGTATAGACCTCGTCATTCAGATAATCAAAGGTGTCACATTTGAATTTTTGTAGATGTTTTACTTCTAATTCTGACCCATATGATTCTAATTTGTTATGAATGTCTGCCAATATATCTGTAAATATGTATGCACTCGTTAAATTGGTAAATGCTAACGCCCAAATTCTTTATTTTCTTTGCAGAGGGTTGTCTGATGGGGGCCTGTAGACCCGGTGAGATCCTTTGTGCTCTATAGTATCTGCCTAAAGTGACTGCATGCAGCTTGCAGTTTATCTCTTTCCTTATTACCTATTGTAATTGCTTCATTTTCTTTTGTGGATCAATACCCCTTGTTGTGTGCCCTGTTTTTTTAATCAAACCTAGATTTGCATTTGCTTCTTCAGTTGAGAAGCCAAGTGTAGTCGCTCTCCTGTCTGTGATGTGTTCAATATCCTCGAATGACATCCTGTAGAAGAGTCCACATTACCTAGAGATGTCAGCGACATGAATGGTAGCCAATATGGCCCTGGCACATGCAAACTGCTTCATGCACAGATTTCAAACTACACATATTTTATAATATCCTGTATGGTGTGGGAGAGGGCCTTTAATCACCTCAACCCAAAGTAGGCCCACCACATAAGAAGTGAGTGAACGCTTGTACGTAAAGCAGGTTTATTGTACAATTGCCTTGGAGGGGCTAGACGATTCTATAGAGTCAAACTAACCTGAGTCTCTCTGAATCACACAACCTGACACATTATATACATGTTTGCAACAGTTCAAACACTCCCATATATTTTTTTTACAAGCCACCCCAAAATGTGATTGGTCAAAACCTATACAAAAGAAATCCAATCTTTCTCCAATTTCCCTGTTTGCATTAGTCATGTTTATCTTAAATACCATCTTCAGTTCATGTGTGCAACATACCTGCTTTTAGGATTTGTCCATGGTATGTTGTGACATCATTACACAGGTACACATTCACATACAAACATAATTCATTACAAGTCCCAGCTGGCCTGAGACCTCCTAACCCAGGCCGTAAATGTCACATGGTTTGCAAGAGTATTTTAAACAATATTAAGAGGGGAAGAATAAATAGGTTCCCTTTGAACTGGCGATAACCATCTTGCCTACTCTGACTTGCTGCCGTCATTAGAACAATCTAATCTAAATGACTACCTATTCAACACGCATGGCCTCCAGTTACATCCTGAGAAAACAATCAAAACCCATGAAGTATCGGTCAACTCTGCCCCTAGGCATCCCTTCACTCCAGGTTTATTGCTGGTCAAGAACAAATGGCCCAATCCTCCTTACCAATAAATAACAAGCTCCCATGCACTTAACTGATTACATCTTCGCGATACTGCCAAGTCATAAAACCCCTGGGCCGGCTTGCTGGCTTACCATCTACTTAATGTCATGGTTTACTCATTACCTTTCCTTCAGCCTACAATCCCTGCATAACCAGTTTTTCCCAGCCACTCAGAATTCACCTCGCAAACCACTGACTGCAGAGTTTATCCAATTTATGAAAAGAGCACTCTGCATATACATTTGTAAATTACCCATGTACCAGTGTGCATTCATGTAAAAAAAAACGAGTGTGTCCTCTTTACAGTGGTTTCTTCATAACAAATCTGCTTTCTCGCATGTGCACTGTGAAGCTTCTCATTGACCAGCTTCCAGGCACTTTGTGACACACCATACCCAGATTGTGTTTATATTTTATTGCTGATTTTGACATTTTATCTTGCTGCACACATGCATATCTAAATGTATCAACTTAAACACAAAGTAACACTTAAAGTAACATGTATCCCACTTAAAAACCTACTGTATGGTCAGATGTTGAGAATTAAACGCATAGTGAGTGACCCTGATCAATGCAGAGAAGAATTTGAAAAGCTGTGCTTTATGCTTAAGAATAGGGGATACCCTGAACAGGACTGTTCTTCCGCAATAGACAGAGTATCTACTAAGACCAGAACATCTGTTTTACAGAACAAATCAGAGATGGTGTCACTGTCACTGGTTTTTATTTCTAAGTTTTCACTGCAGAGTCACAGAATTTAAAAAAGCAGCTTAACTCATTGGGAGATACTTACAAATGATGAAACACGTAGTGAGAATTTTCGTAACTTCCTTGTTATTACAAGCAGCTCAGCTACCATTGGTGGATCAAATAACCCTTAAGACTTACCCTTGTATTAACTGTGGCAACTGTAACAAAGTTACTAAAGGTCCCTATGTTTGTCATCACAGCCCGGGAGAGAGAATTTCAATGTGCGACCTTGCTTCTTGTGAATCAGACAATGTTGTATATTGTATCAGATGTCAGAGCGGCATGTATTATGTTGGGGAAACTACTAGGAAAGCAAGAATTCACTAGAAAGAGCACAAGTCATGTGTACACATCAACAATATTAATGTGGTGGTAACAAGACCCTACCAAGAACGTTGACACTCAATTGTGCAGATAAAGTTCTATGTCCCTGAAGTACTTAACACCAAAGAATTTTGAAGGAACATCAACAGAAGTTTGGAACCGAGAGAAGCCTTCTGGGTGCATCAAATGGACTCTTTGGCACAAAATGGCACAAAATGGGATGAACAGGGAGGTGAATCTGCATTGTTTCTTATAGACCATGGTTGGCTAATCATACATCCTCTTGAATCACAGTCTAGGCTGCTTAGTTAGTTGAATTGAGTTGTAGTATCACTACATTTTTCATATATTTTTCTTTCTAGGCTCATTTTTCTTACTTAGCCCTACTTTAGTGTATTTTGGCTCTCATTCTCTTGCTTCTTCTGATAGTCCAGTTGGCTGTCTCATTGACCATCTGTTTATGGATTTAGTTACTATATGCCATTTATATGTGATTCATTTAGTTTTGGGGTCTGACTCGGGCTGTAGGGATTAATATTGACACGTATGAGTAACTATTTTGACAGTGACCCAATATCTCCTCTTTCCATGAATCATGCTTTCTGCTTTCTAGTTTGCTCTGCTGTGTGGCATTTGTCACACATTTTTACTGATGCATTCCAGGTTGTTTTTGTGGTGTTTGGTATGGTTCACTAGATATTTTGTTAATAGTCTGGTTTCATTAATTTCATGGTCATATGGTTTTCTTGGTTGTGTACATACATCTCACTTTTTGTGTTTCATTTGCTACTTTTTTAAGCTTCACCAATGCTTTTATACATTTGTAAAAGTTTTAGTTGCCTTCATTACATCAAACAAACTCAGGACATCCTATCCTCTCTCTCTTCCTCGCTCCCTCCTCCCTCTACTCCCTGCTCTTCCTCTGGCCCTCCTGCAGCCACCTCTCCTCCCTCCTTCCCTGTCTTTCCCCTGTTTTCCTCTGATAAGGTTCCCAGACAAGTCTGATCTATGAAAGTCTCATCAAAACAGATTCACCCCTGTTCCTCCAAAACCATCAAGGCCCACATTGACACCCTGGCTCCTGATCTGGCTGATTTCTGCAACCACTCAGTCACCACTGGATTCTTCCCATCCCCCTGAAGCACTCCCTAGTGCACCCTCTTCTCAAGAGATCCTCTGCCGACCCTTCCTGCCCGGCTAACTATCGCCCAATCTCCATCACTCCTTTCCTGAGCAAACTCCTGGAAAAGCTTGCCATCTCTCAGTTTAACCTTCACACTGAATCTGTTGGTTGTCTCTATTGCCATCAGTCTGGCTTCAGAGCTGCCAGGGCATGGAAACTGCTCTCCTGAACATCCATGAGGACCTGCTCTCCAACCTCGACTCCAACACCCTCTGTGTCCTCATCTTACTTGATCTTTCTTCTGTCTTTGATACAGTGAACCATGCCATCCTGCTGAACCGGCTCTGTGATAACCTGGGTATCACCGATCAGGCCCTGGCTTGGCTGACCTCCTTCATCTCTGATCGACCCTGCCAGGTCCAACTTGGGTCCTTCCTCTCCTCTATCTCAAGCTCTACCTGTGGTGTTCCCCAGGGGTCTAACCTCTCTCCCTGACTGTTCAACCAATACCTGGCATTTCTTGCCCACCGCATTGCCGCTCTCTGCCCCAACTTTCAGTGCTGTGCGGATGATATCAAACTAATTTTCAGGCTCACTTCCACCACTTCTTCTCCTTCTCTCATCTTTGACTGTCTTTCTGCTATCCAGGAGTGGTGTGCCGCCAATGATCTCTGCCTTAATGCCAGTAAGACTGAGATTCTCCTCATCAGCACACCTGCTGCCTCCTTTCCTGTCACTCTCTGGCCGGCCTCCTTTGGCCCTCTTTCCGCTACCACCTGTGAGGCTAAAAACCTCAGGGTCATCTTTGACTCCACACTTTCCTTCTCCCCTCACATCTCTGACGTCTCTAAGAAGTCACACTACCAGCTGCACCTCCTCAGAGGTATTCTTCCTTTCCTCTCCTTCCCCCAGAAGCTCACTGTCTCCAGAGCTCTGGTTCTCTCTAGGCTGGACTACTGCAACAGCCTCTTTCGCAATCTGCCTCACTCTACTCTCCACCCTATGCAACTCATCCAAAACAGGATGGCAAGACTTGTCCTTGGTCTCAAGCCTATGGATCATATCTCTCCAGAACTGAAATCTGTGCACTGGCTACCAGTGGCTGCGAGGATGAAGTTCAAAACCCTCTACATTGTCCACAAGGCCTTCTGGGATCTGGGACCTCAATACCTTCAACTCACTCTTCCTAAATATCTTCCCTCTAAAGCTCTTCGCTCTCCACCTCCAACTCCCTCAGGGTCAGTCACTTCTCCAAGCAACAAGTAGGTGGTAGATCTCTTTCTTCAGCGGGGCCTCTGTCTGGAACAGCCTCCCTGCCTCTCTGAAACTTGAGGAGAGCCATCTCTGGTTCCGGAAGCACCTCAAAACCTTCCTCTTTCACTCTGCTTTCTCTCCTCCTCTCCCCTGCTGAACTCCTGGCTGAAACTGAAACTGCACTGTTTACCTGGCCACCGCCTGCTCTCGGGCCCAGGTTCCCTCCCCTGCCAGTTGCACACCTGTACTGCCTCCCTGGTTACTCCCGCACTTGGGGACTTTTTACTGTATCCCTACAGTCCCCTACCAGCAATGACACCTGATGTCTGCACTTACCCTTGCAATTGCCACCAGCTGGCCTCTTTTTTTACTTATTGCTTTTATTTATTCTATTTATCCCATGTACTGCACTGTCCCCTCCCCCTTCCCCACCGCACTTTTCCCCTTCCTCCTCCCCTGCACTTGCGCGATCTGATTGACACCTGGCCTAGTAGGATTGTTGTCTCTGTCCTCCGTCTGTTCCCCCTCCCTTGCCTCATCGCGCCTTGAAACACTTGTGTATAGGCTCATTATAAATGGCATATCATATCATATCTTTTGCCTTCTTAGATATAGCGCTGTTTGGACACAATATAACCTACTCAGGTGTCGTAAGTGTTTCACTATGTTTACTCTGTTAGAGGCTGTGATAGTCTCTATGGTTACCCGATGTATTGGATATACACAAGTGGAGGCACGCTGCATGTATCTAGGCACGGCACAACCATCATGTGAAGGCGGTAATATGACTTTGATTCACTTTTAACAGAGCCCATCACACTGTTCATGTGGGTTTTGAGGCCGAGCCGGATTATCCACGCATGGTGGCTTAGTGTCCTTCTTGGTTACCAGGTTAGCTCTTTGGAGGCCTCCTTTTTCAATTGTGATCCTCTGTATTGTTGGTATCTAGTTTTACTCACTACGTTTAGATGTTTGCAGATTTAGGAGCAGCGCGGTCTTCCGATGCAGAATTAATTGTACTAATTGAAGTTCTGCTGTCCAGCAGGTGGTATCCGTCACCATTAGTGACACTTATTTATCCATGTGTAGATATCAGTTTTCTTGACTTTGATGTTTTTGGTTGTATAAATCCTGGACACATCTTCTGGAGAATTATTTAGAATGGGGCCAGTTCCGTTAGATTGCATTGTGGCAGGTTAGCACCTAATAAACCTCTGTTCACATTTTTTCTATTTCTTACCATCTTTTCCATCTTGTTTTGTGATTTACATTGTCTTAATTTTCTTATAGTGGAAGGACATTACACTTTAGCCCATTGTGTTAGCTAGCAGGGCATTTCTTGTTCGATTTTTATGACGTAGTCTTATGTGGTATCATATTAAGTCAGTGTTGTGACATTGTTCCGAATCTACTTAGGACTCTAACGGCCTCATCACGAGTTTGGTGGTAACCCTTAAATGCAGCGGTAGCGCTATTACCGCCACATTTAAGGGTCCGCCAAATCACGAGTTTGGCAGATTTCCCCCCAGCTCTGAGCTGGGGGGAAATCCGCCGAAACTTCGCGCTCTTACCGCCGGCGGGAAATTCGCTGGCGGTAAGAGTGCGAAAATTCCCCATTGAGCCCAATGGGGAATGGGGAATTCCCGAATGGGCTCAGTGGGGAATGGGCAATACCCGTTCCGCCAAACCTGTGATCCGGCATTATTAGCGCCGGGGGGTTTGGCGGTAGGGCTATTAACACCGGCACTAATAACTCATGATGAGGCCCTAACTCTTTCAATAATGACGTTCCTAATACGAGTTTGCGAGTACTGCCTATGACTGCGTGGCTTTATTATGTTGAGACTGATATTTCTTTTTTTTCTTCTTTTTTTTTCTCATGTCTTCATTTCTGTTTTTTTATTTTTTCAGCACTGTTTCATGATCATGACCTTTGGACTGTTGTTACAGTGTGGTGCTTTTTTTGAATTATGAACTTTGGTTTCATGTTTATTGTGTTAATATCTTTTCTCTGGGGCATAATTGGGGGCATGGCTAACTGCCATCTAGGACAGACACACTCTCGGCAGGCTCCGCTTGATGTGACCACAGATTAGGGCTGTACCGAATAGCATATTTAGTATATTTAGGCAAACATATTCTAGGGCATAATAAACAGCATTTCAATGAATAAACTAAGGAGGCATTCTATTGCATGGGTACATATTTTTTAATTGGACACATCTCTGTAAGCTTATAATAAAAGACAAAAAAAAAAGTTATGGGAAAAGCCCTCACTCCTAGTAAGAGTAACCTGTAAGGGGAAGGTTGTATTTTAGGAAAACAAGCCTTTTGACATTTTCAGCTAAGAGGCTACTTCTGTGTTCAGAATAAATATCTCCCGCTGAACTGAACACTCTCTCGCTGTCCACACTGTTAGGAACAGGTGCCAAGTACACACGCGCAACTGTTGCCATCCCTGGAAACCGAACACTGTTCATGTCCCACCACTCCAGCGGGTCTGCAGTTTTAGGGAGCAGCAGCTCTCTCAAAAAGACAGTGAGCTGAGTGTCCAGTGTCCTGGGAACTTATTGACTGACTCACACCAGCCGTGGACTGCTCAACACCACTGTGCCAGAATGCTGATATGCCACATGGTGGAACACTCTTCTTGGGTGGTGGCTCGTCCTCTTGTGGGTCAGGGTCTGCAGGTTGCCCCTCAGGAGGGGAGGTCTGCTCACAGAGGGCTAAGGCAGTAGAGTGCATAGAACATTTCACATTGTTGGCCACAACATCATTGCTGAGAAATGTTAATTTGAACCGCGGATCGATGCCTGTCACCACACAGTAGATGGGTATAGCCTCAATGTCTTTGAATCTTGCCTCTACAGCCTTCAATAACTCTGCTTTCACTAGCTTCACACCAGTGTCCCTAACCTTGCCAGAGCTCAGGTAGGCCCTTAAAGCTTTCACAGCAGGAACCACCAAGGAGATGCTTGATGCATTGGAGCAAATCTCCTTTGTGAGCTCTGCAAAGGGTGCCAACAAAGATAAAACATTTTCTGCCAAAAGCCACTGGCAGGCAGAAAGATTTGACACTTTATCGTCCTCCGCACAGTACAAACTTACTGGCCGCCGCTGCCCTACCAGTCGCCCCAGCATCAAAAAGGACGAGTTCCTCCGTGTTGACACATCTTGAATCAACATTTCAGGCAACCCTAGATCTTTTTGCAGTGCATGCAGGCGGGACGTGACTAGAATGTTTGAAGTGGCCTACAAGTTTTCTTGCATGTGCCATCATGTCTGACACAGATCTTTGCACAAAAAGGCCATCATGGATGCAAAGCTGTAGGGTGTGAGCAAAACACCCCACACTAGCTAAGTCTGCTTCTCTGAAGGCCTTGCACACGTTAGCGGCATTATCCCGAAGAATGACGTGCACTTTGGAATGGCTAATTTGCCACTTCTCTAGCATTTCTTGGAATCCTATTTGAGCACCAGCATGGCTTCCGCCAAAAGCCTTGCACTGCAACAAAACTCCATTTCTTTTCATGTTGCTGGCCAGCCAATGCCCTGTTAAGCTCATAAAAGATTTCACAGTGTTATCAGATGTCCAAATGTCCACAGTAAATGCAATTTTCTCAGCCCTCTGAACCTCTGAAGCAATAAACTGGCGCACTTTCTTATACAGGTCAGGGATGATGCGTGTTGAAAAATATTTACATGATGGTACTTTGTACCTAGGCTCAAACTTATGGAGTAAACGCACAAAACCGACATCCTCAACAACAGAAAATGGTTGCAAGTCTATCGCTATCATTCCACCAATACTGCGATGCACCGCATGTGCGGAAGGGCTGTCCAGAGGCCACACTTTTTTTTTGTCCAGATAATCTTTAATGGACAGCTGTGACAATGCCCTCTTGCACTTTGCGGGAGACACATTGCTGTTGATTCTCCCAACAACTGCCTCTTTTTTCCTTTCATATTGGACATAGTCATTGTGATGTTTGGACCGCAGATGGTTGGTCAGTGCTGATGTGCTGCACTGTCCAAGTTTGCAGATCCACGAGACAAAACCGCAAGGCACACAGAACACACTGCCTTGGAGTTATCATCCATTTTAATGGTAAAGTAATCCCAAACAGGGCTGTTTTTCTCCTTTGTGCTACTCATGCCTACAACGAAGGGGGTTCTGCAGTTCTGGGCGAGGGATAGGCTTTCTGCTGGGCACGTCTCCTAGCTGTTGCTTGTGGGCCTTTAGGTAAATCAGAAGCTCGTACTGGTGACAGAGAAATGTAAAGCAAAAGTCAAACTTAAGAGTTTTGGCAGGGCAGTACTGCTTGATGGCTCTAGGCTCTGAAGTGGTATCGGGGGTCCCTTTAAAAAATGTGTTGAAAAAGCCTTTTATCAAAAATAACTATGTAAAAAACGAAATATGAACGACAAAATCACACTTGAAATTGCCAGGAGTTGAAGGAGCCATTATGTACATCCATTGACGGCGGCAAGCATAATGTAGCAGTCTTTCATTTAATCAGGCATATGCACTGAGTGGTAACCTCAAGCTTCCCCTGAATAGTAAAACCCCCATAGTACACACCACGATTGTAGGCACTAAGCAGGCATCTGCATCAAGGTGGTGTAAATCCATCTCAGGGGTGAGCTTCCTTGGTAGGTGCTGTGTCTTTTCTGGGCTGTGGTATAACTAAAGTAAAGAAAAGGTTGATGTTACTGCTAGACAAGTGTTGCAGGATTCAGAAAATGCACAATTTTTCTACTCATCACATTTTGTCACAAGTCTACAAGAACAAATAAATGGCCTAGGACAACTGGATCATAAGGTATAATTCAGAAGATCAAGAAACTCTATGGACTAAAAGGAACAAACTATGAGATCTTTGGGACGCAGAAGTCCCATGAAAGCCAGCGGAACTGAGATCCACTTATAAAAGATTTCAGACACAGAACTCTATGGAGGGCAAGGCTAAAAGCAACTCTGGGGCCGCTCATGCAGGGACATCATGGGACAATGGAGTGGGTGGGGGGAAATGGGAGTACGTTGCGGGACAATGGAGGGGTGGGGGAACATGGCAGAACATTGCTGGACAACAGAGGAGGTGGCGCGAACATGGGAGATCATCATGGGACAATGGAGGGGTGGGGGAACATGGGAGATCATCATGGGACAATGGAGGGGTGGGGGAAAGGGGAGTACATTGCGGGACAACAGAGGGGGTGGGGGGAAATGGGAGTACATTGCGGGACAATGGAGGGGTGGGGGGACAAAGGGAGATCATAGGACAATGGAGGGGTGGGGGAAATGGGAGTACATTGCGGGACAATAGAGGGGTGGGGGAACATGGGAGAACATTGCGGGACAACATAGGGGGTGGGGGGAACATGGGAGAACATTGCGGGACAACAGAGGGGGTGGGGGAACATGGGAGAACATTGCGGGACAACAGAGGGGGGGCAGGGACATGGGAGAACATTGCGGGACAACAGAGGGGGTAGGGGAACATGGGGGATCATGGGACTACTGAGAGGTTAGGGGGGCTCATTTGAATGCAAGACCGCTGGAGTGGGCAAAGTGCCCCGGCGTCCTCATGAGTTTGGGGGGGCCGCTCCTGCAGGAGGGGCCCCCCATTGCACAACAATGTCGGCCCACCGGCTTTGCACCGGTGGCCCGACGAACAACAACGTTATTGCGGTGAGGCCGCGGGGGTTCCCTGTGGCCCCGCGGCCTCACTGTGCTGAAGGGGCAGGGGGGGCACATTGGAAATCGAGGCCGCTGGGGTGGGCAAAGTGCCCCCGTGACCTCACCGTGATAGGGGGGTATGGGGGGGTCATAGCCAGTCCCTTACCTTGTGGTCTTGTGGTCTCTCCGGGTCCGGGTGCTGCTGGTATCTGCTGGAGCCCGTCCGTTGGCATAGGAAGCGAGGGAAGGGAAGAACTGTTCCCTTCCCTCGCTTCCTATTTCAACAAGTTCTTCTGACTGAGGCTGGTTCCTCTGTGGGCAGGCTGCAGAAGCCAATAGGCAAACAGCTTGTTTGGCTTCTGCAGCCTGAACACTGTAAAACTTTCTATGATTGGCTGTCATCTCCCAAACAGGGAGAGGGCAGCTAATCATAGAAAGTGGACTTCGGCTTCGAGTCACTAAGCAGAAACTATTCTGCCGAAGCCGGATAGCTGTATTTCAGCCAAACTTTGGGAGAATAGGGACTCGAAGACGAAGTTCGGTACAGCCCTACCACAGATAAGCTGAAAATATTGATTTTATGATCGCCTGAAGCATATACGGGCTGCTGCACCTGCTGGCAAAGCTGTCAAGTGACTTTAGCCGTAGTCTGGAGACCCACAAACCCCATCCTGAACGGGGGCACCGTGCTACGGAGAGCCAACGAACTGGAGAGAAAATGGCGCCTACTGCATAGGTGACTGAGGTGGTGCTGCGCTCGTCGGCCTGGGCCATCGGACCAGGGCCTGGCAGATCTGAAGGAGCTGAGACAGGGACAGGAGTGCTGCGGGCGGGGCCCTGGTGCTGACTAGAGAGAGAAGACCGCTGTGATCAGGGTGAGGAGGCGAGTGCGCCCTGCGACACCGACTGGCCCCGGTGGCCCAGCGTCCCCTGGATCCCCGTACGAGGACTGCCCCCTGGAGAAGCCAGGTGGACAGGAGAGGGGCAGAAGCACTGAGCCAGGGCGAAGCGGATAATCTGGGAATGGTGGTGCTGCGACCAGGCAAGTGGTCCACCCTGGAAGAGGCAGCTGCACAACGCGTAGGAGGAGAGACCCGGACGCCGTGAGGCCTGAAGTGAGGAATGGAAAGAGGGTCCAGAAGCCACAGCTGACGCCGCCAGCGAACCAGGCCAGGCTGTCACATCCTTGCATACTGAGGGCTGGTCTGCCTTCCCCCCCACTGGCCCTAGCCCTCACAGAGGTGGAAGACGCCTCAGCATCAGATTGAAGGAGGCCTGTGGCGGGGCACAGACAGCGCAAAGAGTGACTGGGAGGTGACCACTGTGTGTGCTGTGCGAAGGCGAGAGCGAAATCACAAACCATAACGATGCTGAAGAGGGCACAGCCTGCCCTGCGGCCCAGTGCAGGCAAGGGACCCAGCCAAAATAGTGCCCCGCTTCGGAGAGAACTGGGAACTCCCCCAATAGCTCAGCACGTACTGTGGGCGCCCTAGCACGCGAAGAAGGACGAAGCCTTGGCAAGGCAAGTGTCCGAGCAATGAGGGCCCAGCCGCCCAACATATGATAGGGGGAAAAAAAATAATTTTAAAATAAAGTGGAGACTGGCAGCCCAGGAAGTCGCTGCAGGCCACAAGACTGCCCTATTTACCGTGGGAAGGACGCATAAGGCAACGCCAAGTGCCCAAGAGTCACAAAGCCTCGACGCATGGTGCTCGCAAGAGACATAAAACTATTACGCTGTTCCCGGGTTGTGCACCGCCTGTGGAGTAGGCTTGGCCCCTACCGCAAACCGACGTATCCCTCGACCCTTGGTGTAATGTCCTCGAAGGGGGCGAGGGCTAAACAGAAGCAGAACACCATGGAGGCCTATGCGGCTGGAGGATCAATGAAACCCGATACCTGCCCCAAAGGCACCGCAACAGCACTCCCCGAACCTCCTGAAAAGGCGGCAGAACCAGGCAACTTGCAGATTCTAGAGGATATACATACGTTCCAAATGACGATGGAGAGCAAAATTGACGCAGTGGCCATAGACTTGGGCCTACTTCCGCAAGATGTCTGCAACATTGCCGGCAGGACTGAAGTGCTCGAAACCCAGGTTCGAGAAAACACAGAGGCCAAAACACAACTCCTGAAAGATGTTGATGAACTGGTGCAAAGAGTCAAACACCTGGAAGAAAGGGCTGAGGAGGCCGAGGGGCGAGCATGCCGAAATAACATTAGAATTCTAGGCCTGCCAGAGGTCATCGAGAGAACCGACCCCACAAACTATGTGGAGAACCTCTTAATACAAGAAATTAGAGCAGAGAAACTCTCACAAGGCTTCACCATCGAGAGAGCCCACCGATCCCTCACCAAGAAGCCTCCCCCGGGAGCTGCGCTTAGGCCAGTAATAGCAAAAGTGCTCAATTACAAGGACAGGGAGACAATTCTGGCCTTCTCAACATCTTCGAAGAGACTCTGCGAAGATTGGCATTTACCCTGATTACACAGCACAATTTAACTATACGAAAGCAAGACTGAAGAAAGCAGGCATGCACTACATGCTCTTATACCCTGTACGATTGAAGGTACTACATAACAATAAAAAGCCTTTGCTTGACACACCGACGGAAGCCAGAGAATGGATGGACGGGGAACAGATTCCAGATCTCAAAAAAACAGGGCACAAGCCATGCTAAGCCTCACCTGGGGCAATCACATGTAAGGCCAACATCTGGTGCTGAACACACAAACAGGCAAAACTCACATTTACGTGCAGCAAGATTGATTAACCTCAGGAGCCGTGCCGAAGATGGACTGCTCCTAATGAGTAAACATCCAAAGCAGAATTATTTTTTGTTTGGGTTTATTTAACCCACCCATAGGGCGCCATGAAACCACTACTTGGTTGAATGGAGCGTAAACAGGGTAGTCATAGCGGGGGAAACCTCGCTGGACAGTTCTTGTTACAGTGGACTATAAAGTTGAAGGAGGGAGGGGACACGGGAGTTGGGGTCAAAGTTGCGGAATTTTTCCAGGAAAAGACAAGACCACCTCGAACTTTGGGAACCGCCGATAGCAGAAGAGGTGCCTCCGGAGGTAACACCCTTGAGAACATTTGGGCACTCAAAACTCATGGCTGACAAGATCAGAATTATGACATGGAATGCCAGGGGAATGAACAGCTTTGTCAAACAACGCTGTATCCATGCCCCAATAAAACAGAGCAAGCTCGGAATCGCTTTGCTACAGGAGACACATCTGGACACACGTAAGCTGGAAACACTAGCCAAAACCTGGAGAGGGACACTGATAGGCTCCACCTATTCCACTTACGCCAGAGAGGTCCTGATCTGGATCACTCCCACCATCCCCTTTAAACTAATAAACACAAAAACAGGACGAAGGCAGGATAGCCCTGATTCACGGCACTATTGAAGGTAGGGAGGTCTGCTTAATCAATACTTACGCTCCCAACCATGACACCACAGCCTTCTTCCACTCACTATAAAGACGGCTCAGCCCTTACAGGGATAGCACCATAATCTGGGGGGTATCACAATTGCACCCTGGATCCCCGCAAAGACAGATCAGATAATAAACACACCCGCCCATCCCCACCCGCAAAAATATTAAACACATTGACGCAACAACTTGGGCTTATAGACTTATGGAGGAAACAACACCCCGAAAAATTAGAGTACTCCTTCTATTCCCCCCGGCACACTGTTTGTGCCAGGTTAGATTATATATTAGTGAGCGAGGAGCGGCTAGCGGTGTTCGAGGTCACACAATACTTAGTCAGAGTGTTATCAGATCACTCCCTGCTAGCAACCACCTGGGTGGTGTTTGCACCCAGACCCCCTGTACCTACGTGAAGGCTTAGAAGCGAGGCACGGCTGGATGAAGCCTTCTGTGAACAGATCAGGAACAGCACACATGAATTCTGGCAGATAAACGAAAACGGCGTGCTGCATATAGGCACAGTATGGGAGGCATACAAAGTTGTCATGAGGGGAGAAATGCTGGCAGCCATAGGGGGAGCCCAGAGATCCGTCGTAACCTCACTAGAACACACTGAAAAGGAGTTGGCAGAATTGGAAGCGATGGCCAACTTAGACCCGGAACACATACAAAAGAAGGTTGAGCTTAGACAAGCTTGCTTATGGTACTGGGAAAAACTTGGGTAAACTCAACTACACAAAACACATAGAGAGAACCCATGCCCTTGGGGGTAAACCAGGGAAATTATTAGCTTGGCTCTACAAACGGCAAGCCCCCAGGACTCCCATTCGCCATGTCCGCGGGCCGGATGGCACTGTAGTACACACACAGTTGGGAATAAACTCGGTGTTCACCAGATTTTACCAGGATCTTTACACCAGCACCCCGTCTCCTACAGACACTGAAATTGAAGATGTCTTAGACATCATCAAACTACCCAAATTGGACGTACAATTGGCTGAGGTCCTGGACGAACCTATTACTCCAGAGGAGGTGATGGTCACCATCAGATCCCTGCCATCCGGGTAAGCCCCAGGAACTGACGGGTTCCAAGGGGAGTTTTATAAAGCGTATGAGGAGGTCCTGGCACCACTCCTTGGCCAAGTGTTCAATGAAGCATAAGAAGTGGGCACCCTCCCAGACACTATGAGAGAAGCCGTAATTATCCCACTATTGAAACCTGGCAAGGATGGAGAAGAGTGTGGCTCATACAGGCCCCTGTCCATGTTAAACCCAGACAATAAGATCCTGACGGCACTATTGGCAAGAAGGCTGCATAGAGTAGTCCCTCTATTGATTCACCAGGACCAGACGGGCTACGTGCCAGGGTGATCCATTAATGAGAACCTACGCAGATTACACCATGTTATTTATCACACCAATAGCAGACCTGAAAAATGCGCAGTGGCGTCATTGGATGCCACTAAGGCTTTCGACTCGGTCCGGTGGGAATGGCTATATGCCACCATGACAAAAAAAGGGGATAGGCCCGGCCGTCTTAAAGTGGACCAAACTCATAAACACCAAATGGCACCTCCACAGGGCACATGGCAAGGTTGCCCACTCTCCCCCATGCTATACATCATAGCCATCGAACCTGTAGCGGCATACCTACGCCAGGAATATGGAGATGGGGGCATAGTGATAGATGGGGTGACACACCTGGTGTCCATGTACACAGATGACACACTCCTGTACCTAAACAACACAGAACACATACTACCATACATCCTGTATGCTAGAGGGGTTCCATAGATACACAGGGATCCAAATTAACAACAATAAATCTTGCCTCTTCCCCCTGGCTGCCCTGAGCAGGGACGACGGCGATAGTCTCCCTTATATGGCCTACCAGTGGAAGACCACATCCTTCAAATACTTGGGAATCACTATACACGAGACCCCACAATTGAGCACACTTTAAACACAGTAAGAGCCGGAGACAACCTAGAAAAATCAATGGCCTTTTGGGGAAAATTGCCGCTCTCAGTGGCAGGAAGGGCTGGACTTCTAAAAATGGTGGCGCTGCCCCGACTTCTGCATTACTTTACCAATGTCCCATTCAACATCCCCCCCACACTTCTTCACAGATTTAAACAAGCTTTGCAGATGTTTTCTCTGGCATGGAGGTAAACACAGAGTCGTGCTGGAAGTGCTACAAAGACCCTATGATAAAGGAGGTCTGAAAATCCCCAATTTTGAACTATACTACTTGGCAGGCCAATTGAAACATGTAGTACAATGGATGGCAGAGGAGATCACAATTGATACCCGACTCCTGCAACCGGCCGTCTCCCAGACGCTACTCAGAGATCTATTCTGGGTCCCAGCAAATGTAATGCAGAACAGCCCTTACCTGGTGAAACTGGGGATATAGATCTGGAAATGAGCCTGCAAAACAGCGAAGTTGGAAGACCCATACTCCATACAGATCCCTATAGCAGCTATCATGGCAGGTAGGCCCTGTGGAAAGAAAGAAGTAAGGGACAGGTGGGAGCCCTGCGGAGTAGCTACACTAGGGGACTTGGTGAATGACCAAGGGATCCTAACATTCGCCGAGCTGCACGTAACCTCAGGTCTGCCAATGGGACAGTTCCTGCTCCATAGAGCAGTGATGCGAAGGTTCATGGACCAGTGGCCGGAGGTAGAGAACCTAGAAAATGGGCACCAGACCATTGAGAATATGCTGAATGCAGCCGAGGGAGGACACGGAACCTCAAGGCTTTACAAAACATTACTGAACAGCATAACCAAACAAGAACTTAAATGTGGAGTGAAATGGGAACACGAATTGGGTTTGGAATTCGAGGAAAAGGAAAGGGAACACATAACCCACTACCACAAAAAGGTCTTTAGGAACCCTCGACTGCAGGTCATACAATTCTACATTATGAGCAGAGTGTACCTTACGCCAGAGGTGATCTCCAAATTCAAAGGGGCGAGAGTTAATGAATGTCCTAAATGCAGCGAATCCTGTGCAGGAATGACGCATATGTTCTGGGGATGCCAAATAATACAAGACACAGATTGCTGCAAAGGTGGCCGAAGCAGACATTGACCTAGAAGTGCAAACACCTGCAGCATGCATCCTGGGCAGATATAAAAAAAGCAAGAAGAATAAACCCCTAAATAAACTCAAAGACTTGATGTATATCCTGGCGAAGAGACGCATTGCTTTGGGTTGGAAAAGTGGCAGAAGCACAAGTGTAGCACTGTGGTGGGAGGACCTTCATAAATAGGTGATGGCGGAAATTGGGGTGTGGGAGAATGCATTGCGAGAACAGAAATTAGACCCCAGTGTAGACTTACACCAATGGGTGGCACTCACGGTGCTGTTATTTAGCCCTAGAAAGAAAGAAGCTACCACTGATGAAGCGGGCAGCCCATGATGGTTGTCTGGTATGAAATGAACTGAAGGAAAATTTGTGGTCTTGGGGGCGGGGGGGAGGGAGGGAAGGGAGGGAAGTTACAAGAGCAATCATATAAGATGCATTGATGATGCTTTTTTCTTTTTGCTGTTCATGTTGTTTAAAACCTAATTAATATTTTTTTTTTTTAAATATTTTTGCTCTGGACTTAATTCCCCTCGTTTGTATGCATTTTCTCAGATAGTGCTCTGACGGATCATCTAGTCAGAAATGCATTGGCCATTGGCATCTGCCGATAAAAACTATTGAAATTGGTCAATTCTTTTTACTAAATTGAGTTGCAAAATGTAGTTTTCATCAATTAGCATTAGTGATTTAATTCAGAGCATTGTGTTACTAAATCTGTAACCATTAGGTTATAGGGTGTGCGGCCCTCACTGCAGGCTCTACTGCTTGGTCTTCTCCCAGATCATCACTATTACCACACACACACAATTCACTCCCTGTACGTTCACTGCCATTCCCATGCAGTTCTTTCAATGGTGTGTAGTCAGCAAGTGTTCTCACAACCCTTCTCCCCCCTTGACTTTGTCGCTCCTCCTGGACTTGACGCCCAAACGCCGATGCTTCATTACCAGAACACCCCTTTTTGTACCATTCATCATCCCTGTACCTGACTAAACCCCTCCCAGCCCCCTCTGGGCTACTTTGACAATCTCTTCAATCCTCGCAATTGCCACTCAATTCATGCTCCATTTCTTCCCATTTCTACCCATCACTTGTTACAAAATGTCTCCTACCAACTCTCACTACACCAACAGCACCCCTTAGGAACTCCAAAGGATTTTGTCACTCTCACAACATCACCCACTATCACCGAACAGCCAGTGCATTCCATTTTATTTTCCTTAACCATCTTCTGTTTCTCCTCTGACATCCAATGGGGGATACACCCTGGAATACATTACTCTATCTCGCATCTTTTCAAAAGGCGACACACCCATTGCAACGTGTGTACACCACTGACATTTCACTGACTCTCCACTGTATGTTATTAGCTTATGCCAACTGTATTGTCTCCTTAATTATGCCATTAATACTCCCCACCAACCTATTCGCTGTGGGATTGTACAATGCTGTTCTATGATTTTTAATACCAGGACTAGCCAAACAATTTAGAATTTCACGCAAAACTAATTGCACACCATTTTGCAATCCAATCCTTAACTTGTATGCTCTGTGTGCTATAAGTGATTGTGTCCATCACAAAACCCTTCATGTCAATCCTACCCCTGCTATATGCTTTCAGTCTTATGTCACTACTGTCTAATGTGTGTTTCTTTCCTGTCCAGATCGCTCTATACCATTCCTCTGGTAGGATCATGTACGTTGATCCAAAATCCACCAATGCTTTCACACCCTGGCCTGCGATAGTTATCTCCACCACTGGGCGTACATAATCCTACTCTTCATCATCCCCCACCTCACCAACGATTTGTACTACTTTGTTCACCCATTCTACTTTCTCCTCGCAGACATATTTCAATCCCTTCACTATTTTGCTGGTTTTGCACAACCATGCAAAATGGTCCATTTTGCAACATTTCCTACACTCCCATAGGGGGACATTCTCTCGCATTCATAGTGTGCTTTTCAAACCTACATCTCGTACACTAGCCTTTCAACACCTCTTGTGACTTTGCTTGTGCTAGCATACCAGACCTAGTACTTGATTTTGTTTTGCTGCAGACTTTTCCTTCCTCACTTTGTGACTCCTGATCACTCTTTCCTTCCTTTAAAATGTGTACACTCTCTTTACACACGCTAGAATTTACCCCCTTCAAGCCTTTGCTTGTCAATTCCATTCCCTTCACAATCATCAATGCTTCTTGTAAAGATGGATTTTTAGCTTGCCACAGTCGGTCCTGAATCTTAGGGTTTGACATATGCATCATCAATTGATCACAAATATTCATCTCCCCTCCCTGTGAACTCACAAAGTGCTAACAATCCCCTAAAATCAGCTATAAATGTGTTGACAGTTTCCCCTACAATTTGTTTCCTCGCAGAAAAATGTGTACCATTCTAACACTACATTTGTCTGTTTACCAAACTGTGCATCTAGTTTCTTCATTGCCTTCCCATATAATCCACTGCCCTCTACCATCCCCCCCACCTTCAGCACCCACCTACACATCAGGTAATTCCTTTGTTATCCTGACTGCCTCCACCCCCAAACAACATACAAGGGTAAACAATGTGTGTTAATTTGAAAACCTCCCACCCAGACTCCCTCCATGCCACAAAATAAAATGTAAACAAATCTCTCCAGTCTTCCCATTGAACTGGAGGCTTTCCTCGGGTTGCTAAGAACATCAGGGGTATTTCTAAGTTCTGCATGATCATGCAAATTTGATTGATAACAATTCTTCTTCTGTCACAGCAATCAATACTTGTGGAATATATTGTATCCCACTTTACAATGCGCACTTCCACTGCTACAGCTGGTGAATTCTGGTCTTCCTGTAGGTCTTGACTTTATTGCCAGACAGTGGGCCTCATTACACGGAAGGCGGTAAGGGTTAATGGTCACCGGTAATGGTACCGGTGACCGTTAACCCTTACCGCCTTACTACGAGGTCCCTTTGCGGGTTGGTACTTTAACACCTGCTTTTTAGCAGGCGTTAAAAACCAACCCGCAAAGGGACCAGGGTGCTAATTACGCTACCGCAATTTGTGGTACCGTAATTAGCACCTTCCACATTCTCCCGTTATGCCCTATGGGGAAAAATGGGAATGGGGAAGGGCAATGGGGGAAGGGAGAATTACCACCCATCCAATTTTGGAATAGGGCAGTAATTCCCCTTTCCTCCAAGGTGGTGCGGTATTTTACCGGCATGGACCAAGGTGCTAATAGCACCTTGGTCCACCGCCTACTGTGTAATGAGGCCCATTGTCACAGATCACTTGACTACTGTTGCTAGATAGCCACTGCTGCAATTGCGTGCAATTTCCTGACTTGAAACATTGTAAGACTCTACTGACAGCAGGGCAGAATCAACATCTTGCTCGCACTTGCAAAGAAATATATAACTGCCACTCGTTCTGCCATTTCTGCCACTTTTAAAATGGCCGCTACAATTACGTGCACTTTCCTAACCTCAAGATGGCTGCTGATCATGCCAATACAGCAGGTACACCAATCTCTGCCTAACTTGATAATGATGCATTCGATAAGCCCTCTGTACATCAGTACAGACTGTCAGTATGTTTTTTTTTCCTTTGTGGCCCACCCCCATGAATAATGCAGTCTTCCTTTTATATGTCCAGCCCTCCTCTTAGCGTAGACCTGGCGATCTGGCCAATTGCAGCACTTTCCACACTGCCAGACTGACACACACTCCATGCCACAGCCTCCCTCGCTGACCAGCAGCTAGGTCTAAGCATGCCCACTTATAGTGGCTAGACACAATATGCGCTGGATGCTTTATGCTCCGCAACCATACACATCTGCATAATCCACTCAGACAATCGACTGATGACAGCCAAAGCCAAACTCTCCACAGCCCAGACACCCCACTTGTTGGGGTCCTACCCGTTCACCCCCTGCTCCTCGTTGCCAATACATGTGGTGAATAATGCAGTCAATCACCATGAAGTAAGTTCCAATGTAGTTTATGCGAAGTATGAGGACCCCAGCAGCAATTAGTAACTGGTCCAGTGCCAGTGCCATCAATATACCAACTGTCAAGGCTGTGCACGTGATGACATTCTCATATTGAACGTCTCCAGAATGTCATCACGTGCCAGTAAATACATCAGCTTGCCGTTATTTTCAGCATAAACTATTTCATGCACATTTTATTATTCACTTTTATGCAATTTTTTGTGGGCAAGCTATTCCATTTAAATACATTACTCTAAAGCACACTCTGCGGGTCTAGCACCCAGAACTTGTAGGAATAATATCATCAGGTACAATTGTCTTAAGTGTTGAGTATGACAAAAACAACAAAAAAACATTGTGATTGGCATGAGATGTGGGCAGGGCAAAGCAGAAGTTCTTAGAATTTGGGTTTTGTATGGCATGTAAATCTCATTATATTATTATATCTCCCCTATACCTACGGTTATGCACGAAATGGCAATCCTAAAATCAGGTGTGTGTGTCACAGTGTCGGGGGCATACATCCCAAAGACCCACCATAATTCAGAGCTGTACAATTACCATAGTAAAGGGTCTTACAGGAATGTGGAAGTTGCACTCCCTTCAGACTGTGGTAGCACTGAAGTAGGTAATCGTCAATGGCATGGGATGGTAGGAAGAGAAGTGACACAGCATTACTTGGAGCAAAAATAGTGATCATCTCTATATCTAAGCATCTCAAAACCGAATCAGTGACGTCATCAGTAGCTGTGCCATGAAGAGGCCGTTAAACAGCCAGTAACAAGCAACGTGTGAATGACAGGAGTTAAGCTAAATGAGACGCGGGTGTAATGATCTGTACCTCTGCAAATGTTCTGGTTCCACACCTCTTTCCCTCCAACTACATCTGGATGCTGTGTTCCATCTCTTTACTCTTGTTAAATCTTGCTGCCTGCTTGCCTACTGTGGCTAGAACCGTGGAAACCATCCTTAGTAACACATTTCCCGTCTGATTTCTACAAATTGCGTCAGGTTCTCCACTGTGGAGCCCATTTTTGCAAAACTACCAGGCTCCCCTGTTGGTAACCTCTGACCTGCTCACCACCTCTGCAGTGTCCAATTATCAAGTGAAGTGAGCAGGCGTACTAAAGCCAAAGGATTGGATTAGTGTGTCCATCATGGTGCGTTGTCTCCTCAAGCAACCTTCAGTGACACTGATCCATGCAGAGGTTTATTATTACTATCAATGCCACCCACATTAGCTAAGCTTTACTAGAGGATCACGCCCAAGTCAAGGAACTTTGCTATTGGACAGAAGGTCTTGAATGTAAATGTCTTTTAGCATGTAGTACATACTGCCACAAACCCTCCAAAAAGGGGAGAATGCATTTTCTTTTTAATACAATTAGTTTTGCCCTATGCTTCTTCCCACTTCTGGAATTAATTTATCACAAGCCTAGTGGTACACAAGCATGTTTTTCACTGACGTAATAGTGCATTAAATCCAGACTTGGTAACTATGCAACGTTTCCTGTTTTACTACGAAATTTCCTGACAATTCTTGTTGACAAAAATCATGTCATGTATGTGCATGAAGTTCACAAAGATCCTGTTGCTTCGATATTTGTGGAGGTTATTACTAGGTAAAGTACAGTTAGCGAAAAGCAAAACATGGATCGCCACATTTACATCCCATTTGCACTTTTGCACCTCTCCTAAAAATGTCTCTAAAATCTAACTATGTTGTTCTAGTAAATGTCATTGGTAATTCCTTTTGTTTCTGTGTGAATGGTGGGATAACAAAGCCGGCCAAAGGATGCATCCAGATTCTTTCAATCCTGAGAATGTAGTTAAAAATAATTCTCAAGGCAGCAAGCGAGAACAACAAGAAGTGGAAGCAAAATAATCTGCACGCAGCTGGCTGTCTTCAGTGTAATGCATGCTACTCTGTATCGTGCTTTTTGCCCTGAAGTAATAGGTTTGTGACAAATGTCTTCAGCAAATAGTGTGTTGCATTAATATTTCTCCTCGCCTACTTCCTTTGTTCCTTTGTGTAGGGGATGAACATAGCACATCCAGCACAACATTCATCAGGCTAATTGCATATGTGTACTGAAGTGAGCATAAATCCAACTTGTGGTGTGAGTTTTGTGGCAAACGTAACCAATTGTGCTAAGAATTCTAGCAATGTCACAGAGCCCTACAGATTGCTGCTGTGCATTCCACTGTGGGTGGGTGCCACTAAGTCAATCACCCAATCTCTGTTAGTATCATTACGCAACACTAGTCCATATGATCTTCCAGTAGGCGTCTCTCAACAGGGTACTATGTCGGTGGTCCCAATAAGCTGTTCGGTGGTGAAGAGGGCTGACTGTGTACTCGGCTCTCTGTCAGCTTATTGTGATTAACTGTTCATCAATCTATCTATCACCAACAACTTACATCCCAGGGATAGAGGAAGGGGTTTCAGTAGCGTACTAATGCTGAAATCGCTGGTGAACTTCACTCCCAATCAGTAACATTAAATATAAAAAGAATGCAGCCATTTAACAATCACTTTGGTGCTTCTTTCAATTCAATAGCTAAACATTGTTTTGGCTCTGATCAAAAGTTACTACAGTAGCTTCAAATTTAAGTACTCCAGTGAGGCCTCCACTATCAACACGTATATCTGCTAACAACATTTCTGATCAATAAATGCACTGCTCAAAAAAGTTAAACTCTAGCAAAGTAACAAGCACAGGCGTCACAGCACAGGGCAACATCATTCAATTTTCAAGATTATTTTCAAAACCTGTCTTGTCATATATCTGCAATAGACAAACTAATACATTACCTTCAAAAGACTTGACCAATATAACCCTTCAAACAAATAGCCACCCTAGACTGGAACTTAAGAGACACACTGGCAACAAACAGGCACACCTATAGAGACACACAACTCCATAATGTGGACCACAATGACTTTATTAACATAAAATCCATTAGTTAACCATAACAGACCTCTACCCAATCAATCCATTCCTTAAGAAACCATCACTCAATTATAATTGTCAAATAATTGATGCTTCAAGCTGACAAAATAAATTATATAGAACTATTCCCCATAGGTTTATCCTCATTAACCCTTGCATTACAAAATCACACAACACCTGGTGATTGAACCCAGTCTGGTTATTCACCTCAACTCCTTTTTCCTAAAAGATTTTGCTGTCCGGATTGCTGGAAAAAAGGCCAAGACAAAAGAGAGCACAAAAATAAATACTTTTCAGAATACATTCATTTTTAAAGCTTTCCAGAATGGAAGAAGGCATTCTATATTTTAAATCACTAAAGAAAAAGTGTTCCACAAATGGGGGGAAATCATAGAAAACCTAAAATTGACCATTATTTAGATTTTGGGATTGTAAGAGTATCGGTGTTATGATATACCAAAGTATACTAATAAATAGAAAAACCCAATAAACAGTAACTCCAAGAGCACAAGAAAACCCAGCTTAATTCAGATACGAACGGATGGGAGAGCATACAAATGACCACCTCAAAATGGCGTTAGGAACAACAAGGTTTTAAGTTCTAAGTTAGAAAAACGTAATAGCTGATGTCATGGTTAGTAATTATAAAACGACTTCTGTTTACTTATTCAATTGGTTAGTGGAATATTTAACATATAGTTAGCTATAAGTAAAACGCCTTCTATTGGTTCTTTCACAATCTACTAATTCCTCCTAGGGTCATCCTTCTAAAAATGATACCTTTTATCCTAACTTGCAATTGTCTGGCTTTCTACTACAGTAGTTGATAAGGTGAAGAAGGTTGTGATTGGATAATTATTTGTTCATCCAACATTGTCTATGTTATGCGGCGCAAAGGTATGAGATGTGGAAGGAGAGACGGACAAACCACTGTGAGCCGACCTTGAAAGTTACCCATGCATCATTCCCATGCTTGTGGATTTGGCGTCTCATCTCCCTCTCTTGATACACAATGACCATAGCAGGTGCACTATTTAATTTGGCATGAAATAAATTGTCACTGTTCTGACCACGTGAGGAGAGACCGCTGTGCTGAAACCATTTTCACCCATTTATTGGATTTCCTACTGTCCTAACGTTGGTGTGCCTTTCTGCAGTGGCATCTCGGGCGCAATGTGTTAATTTGTTATGGGATCATTTGGCACAGCAGCTATATGCACCTGGCATTCACAGATATGTCTGTTTTCTCGCTTCTACCAATACAAAACAGTTCACTTAATTGCATGCTCTGTCCTGGGAAACATTATCTGGTGTGGTTTCAACTTTTAGGCAGAACTCCCCTTTGCAAACTGACCTTGGTGCTTGGGGTGCTGTCTGAACATCATAAGGCCTGCAATTTTTGAGCTAAGCTTTAATATTTCAGAAGTGAGGTCTTGTTGGGTTTGCTCTGACTAATGGCGGTACTTCTGCTCTTTCTCCACCATGTGAGTGCTCTTTGTTTCTTGTGTGCGATCATTCATCATTCCCTGCCTGTGTATATAGTACTTGTATAACCCTGTCTGGGTATTCTGCAATCTGTCCCTGCTGTTGTGAATGCACACTACTTGTTGCTCTACTTGGGTCGCACAAACTGTTCTACACTTCACAGCAACTGCATGACCATTAGTGTTTTACTAACTATTTACATAATGTTTCTGAGCTTGTACTTTCATTCATGCTTGGAGACAGTTGGGGGCATGGCCAAACCTGGTGAAACTTTCATCTGCACCATCACAATGACTTATGTGACTGGACGGAACCAATTGGTTTATAAATAACAATCTTGTGGCCTTGCTTCCCAGGCCATTTAGGGACTTCAATACCAAACAGAATATCTTTAAAGTTCTATCACTCAATGGGAGCCAACGCAATGGTTGTCGCAAAGAAGTGACATGGACTCATTTGCAAAGGTCAAAGATTAGATGGACAGTGGCAATTTGGAGGCATGGAAGATGTTAAAGTAGACAGTTTGGAATACCATTAAAAAGACATTTTTGTTGTCTAGTTTCAAATTAATTAAGGAAGCAACTACCATGGCAATTGTGATCTTTAGAGAGAATAGGAAGAATCAGTCTGAGCTGCCCAGTTTGAAAAAAAGATGACTTAACCACATACCCTGTATGGGAAGACATATCCAGTTCTGCCTGCCAATAGGTTATACGGTTTGTAATTGTGTTGGTGTAGGCTGTAGTGAGACAAAACAAGTGAGTGGGGAAGAGAGGAGATAGGTCAGCAACCGAGATTGGAAAATCAGGAGGATTAGCTCTGCATGCAAGGCAGTGGTGCGGCTCGGACTAAGATCACGAGTATCTGTGGACATACACAACAAGTATTAACAAATGGGAAGGCTAGACCCATTGGAGAAACATGGGGAACAGGAGTAGCACCCCTTAGGAGCTGTTTTTTGGGGCCCAACGTAGAACCGTGACAAGGAGACCTCTACACGAAATTAAGGGATCACAGTCATAAGACAGAAAAGGAACTGTTCAACAAGGAAGTCCTATTAAGCACTCGCAGCCAGGATAGATCCACTACACGGAGCACATTCAATTGAAGGCAGCACCATAAACTCTGTGGACCAAAGTGTGCACAGGCTCCCCGCAGCCAACCCTTCTTTTGGTAGCTTCTACAGAAACACAGTTTGACCTATAGAAGTATGAAACTTTTTAAATGGGAAGAAGTTGTTTATTGAACATCTGGATGACACTCACTACATTTCAAGCTGAACCATGTTAATATGAATCGGTTTTTGGTATCTAAAAATTTATATGTCCTGATGAGGCGCACCAGATAGAAATGGTATATGTCTATCGTGGTGCCCAAAACTCGAGTAGACAACACCATAGAGCCCACTTTGTCTAGTTGGGCTGTCTTGAGTTTAACACCATTTTCTTTAAAAAATATATGGTAATTGATACATGTTAATAAGCAAACTCTCTTGAACAATTGCCTTGTTTAACTTTGTGAAGGGAAAAATTCAGTGTCAAATATGTTTGTGTAAATATACAATAGGATTCTAACCCTAACCATCTTTGATTTTACACCTATATCAGAGGAGGAGTTGGCTTCCATTATTAATAAACTTAAGGCAACCAACTGCACAGGGGATCCCTGTGCTTCGACAATTATCAAAACCTGTCCCCCCTCTCTTGTTCAAGCCATATGTAAATTTGTAAGTGCCTCGTTGCAGAACTGTTCGGTCCCAGACGATTTGAAACAAGCGTGGGTTACTCCCTTACTGAAAAAACCCAGCTTGGATCAAAACTTCCCTACAAATTATAGGCCCATAACTAACACTCCTTTCTTGCTTAAGATACTGGATTGAGTAGCATATATTCAAATAGCGCAACATCTAAATGCCCATCCTATTCTTAATCCTTTTCAGTCAGGATTCAGACAAGGGTTTGGTACGGAGACCTCGCTTCTTGACCTTAAGTCAGAGTTACTACAAAGAATGGACTCTCAAAAGATCGCTCTTTTGATCTCCCTAGATCAATCGGCAGCATTCAATCTCGTCGATCATGCCATATTAGCAGACAGGCTCATGTCAGAAGCTAACTGTTCGCAGGCCGCTACCAACTGGATACTTTCATTCCTATCCAACAGGTCTAGCAGGGTATGTGCCAACAATGCCAAAGCACCTGCAATTCAGACATTGTTTGGAGTTCAACAAGGCGCCAGTTTGTCGCCTTGCATCTATCACATCTTCATGTCTCCTTTCTTTGCCCACCTGGCCCATGAGGGCATCCTCTTTTCCAACTATGCAGATGACACTCAATGTGTCATCCCTCTTACAGGCCAGCATTCGGAGGATGAAAAAGAACTTAATCGCATCTTTGCTATGATAGAAAAATGGATGATGTTGAATAATCTTGCACTCAATCGCAGCAAGACAGAACTCATGGTTGTAGGATCTGATAACATCCTAGCCAAATTAGACTCAATTTACAAACATTTCCAGCTGGGAGATGCTCTAATTTCCACTCTCCCCAAGGTTAAAATCATAGGCGTGGTTTTGGATCAATCACTCAAGATGAATTCTTATGTGTCCAGTACCGTTTCTTCCGCCAACTATTATATTAAATTGTTAGCCCATCTGCGTCCATACATCTCCTAATCCAATGCTGAGACCATCGCCTGAGCCATTATCGGCTCCAAACTAGACTACTGTTGTAGCCTATTAGCAGGCTCCAGTAAAAAAATCATCAAACGCCTTCAGGTGGTTCAGAACGGAGCTGTTAGAGTGGTATCTGGTCTTGCATACAGGGTACATATCTCGGAGGCACGTCGAGCACTACACTGGCTGCCCGTTGAATCAAGAATCTCCTTCAGACTTATGGTCATCACTTTTAAATGCCTTCAGGGCAAGATGCCCTCCTACCTGCAAAGGTACATTGGAATAAAATCTTCTGCCAGAAACCTTTGGTCCAAAAACCGGAACCTGCTCCAGCAGCCCAGAGTTAAAGGCAAAAAGGTACAATGTGGTGCATTTGCCTCAGCTGCACCGGCGCTTTGGAACACTCTGCCTGACCAACTGAGAAATTCATCATCCCTGAATACATTCAAGAAAGGCCTTAAAACCTTCCTCTTCAAATAGTTGCCCCTGGTTTTCAGTTTCTTTTTCTTTTTCCATTAAATCGTTCAGCCTCTCTATCTCCCTTTTCTTCTTTGTTTTTGTCAGCGCCCTCACACCTATGGGTTTATGGTGCGCCATACAAATGCTATAAAGTAAAGTAAAGTAAACTAATAGATGGGTGTTCTGCTTTTAGAACAGAATTATTAGAATTGCGTTTTTTTGCACAGTACGTATGTTTGATGATATGAATGGGGATTAAAGTGGATGTGAGCAGGGATGGGTGAGATGCAATCACTGTTTTTGATATGATATGTGCCCAGACCTGGTGCAACTTTTATCTGCACCATAACCTCCATTCTCCTACATCATGTTGTATCCATATTTAGCTAACCATATTTTACACCCATCCCTCAAGATATCTCCTTGATCTAGGTACCCCTCTAGCCCGCATGTCATAAATCAGCAATCTCCCTCTCCCTCACAATCGACACAGTGTTGTGTGTAATTGTGGTGGTTGAAAGTGGGCCTGGACTAATGCCAGGGGTCCTATAGGTCTTTCAGTGCCATGCATCTGAGGTGTTTTGTCTGTTTGAGTGTGAACGTGTACTGTGTTATCTTTGCCCAATATTGTTGTCATCATGTGGTGCTCTACAATGCTTTTCCCTGTTTTTCTACAATCTGCTAATATTATTTTCAAGATACAGAGGCCTGTCAGTACCAATACCAGAACTTATATTATTTTGTAAACATGCAACCTAACCAGACAAGCACCAAAAAGAACATTGCCTCAAACCAGTCCTCATCTTCAGCTTCACTACTTTCCTAGACTATCTTTGTGTGCACGTTTTACAGGGATGTTATTGCTTCCATCAAGCTCCCATTCTGCTCATTGTGTGCTGGTGTGAATGTACAGCAACCTGAGTAAATATTTGCACATACTCATCCTTCCATGGCAGCAAGGAGGTCAAGGACCTACCTATTTTGTAGAACCATCAACCTGATAGCTCTCAGCTCCTCCTTAAATACATTGATCCCCTTCTCAGTGGCATTTATGGCATGCAGTAACTCCCATTTAGTTATCAACAACCACTTGGCATTTAATACTATTTGCAAACCATGGACAAGAAAAGACGAGAAGAACATAGATGCCTTGCTGTAAAGCTTGTGTTCAGGTGCATCATTAGATTTCTCTGAGAAATACGTCTAACTTTTAGTGCGTTGCAGTGTTTTTTCTTCTTTTGGTTACTTTGTACCATAGGGTTGTCTTCTATTTGCACCCCATCACTTTGGGGAAACACCAGTGCCGGTGCATTTAATACTGCTAGTGAGCATGTGCCACCCCAAATTGGCAGGAGCTGCATATGGGCCTTTGTACCACAGGCCCAATAGTGGCCCATTAATACTGCTGTGCCTACTTTCATGTCTGGCTTATCCTGGCTTATCCATGATGCATTTGCATCCTTCATTGTCACCTACTTTCACTGTTCCATTGTTTCTGAAACACAGAGATGCATTTACTATCTTTGTTATGTACATTGGTCCATCTTCATCCTCTACCCATGTTAATAATCTGGCATATTTTTTCCATTCTTCTCGGCAAATGTTATTACCCTTTCCTACACGTCCCCATGAAAATCCTATAAGTGCTTCTGCTCTACATGCTACATTCCACCCAACCTCGAGGATCAAAAACTTCTCTATTATGTATAACTGGAAGTTGTCCCAACAGAAAGGTATCTAATTTTCTTGTTTGTCTATACATTTCAACAATGGATGTTCACTTATTGTTACGTCATCCCTTTACGGTCCTGACAATTTGTATTTCATCACCTTGTTTGCAGTTTTCTTTTCTTTATAAAATTATCTTCATAAAGGAAGTCTGCTTATGTAACCCATTTTACATAAGGCCAACTTCCCTGAAATTGTCCTCTTGTTTTACACATTGCAATATGAGTAGGCAACGTGCTCTGGTTACTGGTATGTCCTTGGCCAAAAACATTCTGGAGACACTCAAGGCATATGGAAGAAGAGAGGATACAAAACAGTTTTCATCTGATTTCTCCCTTCGCACCTTAGTCATGTAGCGATATTACAGGTTATTCATTTTTTAGAGTTTTTTCTCAGGACGTATTCGTCATCAATGACATCTCTCCTAACTTTATCATTCCTTCACTCATATTAGCTGCTACATTGGTACTATCATCAGTAAAGAATCTTACTGCCATACTGCCATAGTATATGCAAACCCAAAAAAAGGAAAAGAAAAATGCAGAAATCAATATACTTATAGAGTCCATGTACCTTTAAATATCACTTATTTTGCATATATTGTGATATTAAAGAGAGATTTGGCCTCATTGCATGTTTGGTGATATCTCGCCGGTAAATACCAAATGGAATTACTGTTAGCGGCACTTGAACTGCTGGAATTACCGGCAGATTTCAAGTGCCTGTAAGGGCTGCTTTCCCCATTCCATGGAGTCCTATTGAACTCCATGAGAGGGAGTAGCCAGTATTACTGCCACCAGTAGCACTGGTGCAGTTGTTACTGGCATTTTTTGATAGTGGTCAGCTGGAGGTAATTCTTCCACCCAAACTCAGAGTATGCTTAATCCGGAATCATGCCAGTAAATGGAATTACAGACATATTAATTCCATACCCATGTAAATTCCACACTGACATACATGCAATGATGCCTAATGTCCTTTGCTCTTGAAAAATACATTCTTCTGTGGTGTGACATCGAGTGTCATAATGCTGGTCAGCTCTTGCTCTCATTTGGGGCCTCATCGCGTCTTCTTGTACCTCTTTCTCTATTTCTTCTGACAGGGAGAGCCATTCCATTAAATTATTTTAATGTTGTTTATATGCAGCCATGTCCTCCACCCGCTTACCTTTAAAGACACGGTTGTGGAATATTCTACAGTAATGGGGCCAGGGAACTGTGGCTTGTGCCACTTCTGAATGTGTTTTCTGATCATTGGGGAATAACTGCAGGGGTGGAATTACAACATTTGCATCTTGTGTCTCTTGTCCATGTTCATTGGTTGTTGCCAGGCCTCACTTTCATACTTGGACCTGTTTAACAATAAAGTTCAGTGATTTAGTTATAGAAGTCAAATATGTATGGAATTCTTCACCAAGCACAGTTGTTGAACTTTCTGCATCTGATCGAGCATATGTGGGAGGAGCAATAGGAACATGCATTCTTCAACCTGTCACCACCTTTTGGGGTGTAAGGTGATGATCAGAGACTGGCTGATTTTGTAAGGCAAGAGAGCCAAGAGAAGACAGTGCAATCAATTTTTATTGAACATATCTTGCAGTTTTGCAATGCGTTCCTTCAAAAATCCATTGAGACATTCCACAATTCCATTGGCCTTAAGATGATAGGCAGAACAAAGCTTGTGCTTAATACCAAGCATGGATGTTACTTCAGGAAATAATTAATTTCCAAAGTGTGGTCCATTATATGATCTCAACCCTTCACACACTCCCCAGCAGTGAAACTCTTCACGTACAAGGAACTTAGCAGCCAATTTGGCATCTGCATGAGTACATGGTCATGCTTCTATCCAGCATGAACATGGACATACTGCCACAATCATGTATTGGTATCCATTACAACTTTGGAGCATATCAACATAATCTATATGTAAATGATGAAATGGGCCTGTATGGTGGGGTATTGCTCCTCTCACTGTTCTCAGGGTATGCCCATCCATTTACTATTGGCATGTGGCACATTAACAATAAAATATACAATATGTTTGTGCAGGTTGGGGACAAACCATTTTTTTGAAATATCTGCTGCCACATGTTTGCTTGTGGTATGTACTGGGTAGTGCAGTTGTTCAAATGCTACCGTGAGCACCTCAAGTGACATTACAGTCTTCCCTGTGCTATTCTGTCACCACACCAGGTCAGTGGGGGACAATGAACACCCCCACCTTATCCATAGATCCTGTTCCGTCTGTGGTGAGGTCTCTGAAATTTCACTATGTGTGTCAATGGTAATGCATCATACTCCTCTTTTAACATCGTTTTGAGCATCATGTTCTTTGGATTCATTGTTATATCTCATATTTGTGGGAAATATGCTACCCTTCTTACTTCTGAATCTGCTGCTTCGTTACCACAGGACATCAACTCTGTGCACTAAATGTGAGCTGTGCATTTCACCATGGTGTCTGCCATGGGATATTGCAGCGCATCTAGCAATATTTCTATTAATGGGGCATGCTGTACAGATGTGCCTTCTGAGTGCTGAAAACCCCTCTTCTCCACCGTGACAGACTTGAGTGTACTATAGATTTCACACAGGCGTAGTCTGAATATATCATCACTGCCTGGTCCATGTGCTGTTCAAGTGCTAATATCATTGCGACTAACTCAGCTGCCTGCATGAAAAAATGTGCTGGTAATATGGAACTTGTCACAATCACAAAATCATGGTTTTTTCAGTTCCTCAAATGCTTCAATCATTTTGCCTGTATAGATTATATGTTTGGTGTCTTTCTGTGATTCCTTTAATCCTTCTAAAAAGGGTTGAACGTGTGTGCTCTAGTCACATTCTCACGTGACAATAGTTACATAGCCCCAGAAATTGCTGTATCTCTTTCACTGTCACGGGTGGAGCATATTTGTGATTGTCTCTGCTCTGTCAGTTGTCACCCTCCTCCCTTACATTGATATCATCTGGCCCAAATATAGTACTTCTTCCTGGCAATACTGCGATTTCTCTTTGTTTACCTTGTATCCCTTCTCAGCCAATGATGTTGATAACCTCGCTGAGTCTTTTCTGAATTTTTCCTCTGGTGTGCCGCACGCTAGCAACTTGTAGACATACTGTATAATTGCACTCTGTGCCTATATATTTCCCAAGCCCATCTGTAGCACCCTGTTGAAGACACTGGGGGAATCACAGTTCCCCTGTAGGAGCCTTTTGAGCTGGAGCCTGATCCTGTGATACTTAATTGCTGTGAGATATTGAGAATCTTTGTGCAATGGAATTATAGAGAAGGCATGTTCAGGTCAATTACCATGAAGTGTGTAGCATTAGTTGGTATGTTGCACAAAATTGTAGCCGGGTTGGGCACAATGGTGCATTCACCCTCCACAATGTTGTTTAAAGGGTGTAAATCCTGGATAAATCTCCAAGACCCTCCTTTTGCTTTTGTCACAGGGTACACTGTCGTGCTGCATGGAAATTCAGATTGCACAATGATACCCTGTCACATCAAGACAACAATAATTTCATAAATGCCTTCACCTGCCTCTTTTGACATAGGATATTATTTTACCTGGGGTAAGATTGCTCCCTCCTTCAATTTTATTTGTACTGCACCAGTCCCTTTCAGCAGACCTACATCATAAGGGCCACTAGTATGTATTTTACCTTTGCCAAATCTTGTGGTATAAAAGATGGTACCTTTTTGACCAACAATATTATCGGAGGTGTTTCCCTGTATTGTATTTGCAACAGCTATGGAATACAAATCTAAAAAATGACCTCATCATCCGTATCGTTGTTTCCCAATCCCTCACCTTCTGTCATTTCGCTCAACCACTGTGTTGTGTCCAGTGCTATTACTGTATGCCAATGAACACTTTCCTTGTCTGTTCCATGTAACATTACTCTGCCCTCTTGTACCACTGCTGCTTCTAAATGTATTGTTATTATCTTCACTAATGCCACATCCGTGGCTACTTCTGTTCTGGACAAAACCTATATGTATCATCAGAGTAATTTATCCTGTATTCCCAGGATCCATCGTAACAATACTTGCACTCCATAAAGTAATAATTCTGAATTTAAAAGTGTCCCTCGTAGTGCTTACTGACCATAGAATGCTTGAATGAACTCTCTCGCATTTGCATAATTAATGCCTGATGTTGAACTAGTTATCTCTTCTTCAGTGAATGAAATCCTCATATTTAATTTACTCATCAAAGCTCTTCCAAATAGGTTAGCCAGTTTCTTTCGGGAATGCAACAACTGCATAGCCATCACATTTTCGCCCCCATTATAGGTACATTTTCTGTGAATGGAACCTTTGCCAAAGCCCCAGATAATCCTTGTATATACATTGTTATACCTGACAGTGGAAACCCTCCCTCCCTGATACATGGTCCTGTTCTCCTGGTGTCAACTAGAAAGGAAAACGTCCAACCTCCTATTATCACCCCCACCCGGGGTTCCTCTTCTTGGTCTAAAGTTACCGATAGAACTGGACATATCAAGCTTTTCTGTGGGCTGTTCTATTGAGGGTACATATTCATTTCTGTTCTGTTAAAGGGGTTCCCTCCCACCAATTTTGAACCCCATAAAAGGGCACTGTAGTTTGTGACAATATGTTCCAATTCCACTGTTTGGACTGTTGTGTTTGCATTTGTAATGAAATTAGTGATTGCTGTTGTACTTCTGGCTGCTGTATCAATGGTGTGTGCTGCACAATCTGGTGTCGCTGCTGAAGAGTCTGGTTCATCTGTGGCTGCTCGTTATGTTGTGGAAATGTTTGATGTTGCATGCATTGAAATGTGCCCTGCTCTTGCTGTGACTGTGTGTACTGTGGTGGGGGATTACAGGCCCCCCTCTTGGGCCCTATTATTGACATCCTCCATGAATTGCCCCTGTGATCCAACATGCTTGTTCATAATGCCTTGCCCCTTTGTACAAACACCCTTCACCTGGGGTAATAATTACTTTCTCCTCTTTCATCTCAATCCATACCATTTTCCTCAGCTGTTTCTGCACTTCTTCAGGAAGACGCTGGCATGTAATATTATAAAACACAGTATATTTTTGCCCGAACATCCCCTTGTTTCAAAATGCCACTTCTCTTGCATTTCATGTCTGATGTATTTGGGAAATATACCATAACATGCCCTCCAGACTTTTGCTCTGCAATTGTTAAAAGGCAAACCATCATGTGCAGTATTTTGTGCTGTCACATTGGGATCCCCTGCCTTGCCCTTTTCGGTAAATCATCTGATTGTTTTCCCAATGTCAAACCAAATAAACTGCTCATGTCCCCTACTGCCAATGTAATTCATGGCATCCTTTTCTCTGACTCACAAATCCACTTTCCGGCCCCTGCTGTTAACCATGATAAATTAGTAATCAACTTGTCCTTATCTGTTTGTGACCATGGTATATACTGAGACAGTCCCCTCCCCTTTTGGAGTAAGGGTAATTGTGTCATCCCTGTCTTGCGTATAGCCACCACCCCACCGTTCCTCCCTTTTGACACTATCACCATATGGCCTGTTAGTGACTTTTGCCTGTTCAATGACCTGGCAAATTCCTTAATGTGGTTTTATATGACGTTGTCCTTCCTGAGTTTATTGGGAGAAGCCCTTGTACTGATGGACAGCTGCTCTGGCCTAGCTTGTTATCCTGCAAATCTATTAGTGGATATTCTGGTGTTTCGGGCTCAATTGCTTGAGCTTGTGTTGCCACATCTTCCTCTTCTTCATTTACCCACTCTTATTCCTCCAGCTCTATCTCTTCCATCACCTTGTTCCTAACACCTCCAACACCTTCCCTCACATACACTCCTCTTTTGATTTCCTCTATTATGTTTCTGCTAACATTGTTAGCAAACTCCCTCACTTGATCTTCTCCCTCTCTGTGCTCCATTAACTTCCTTCTAATTCGGTAATTAACCTCCTTTATATACTCTTCTCTTCTTCTCTCCTGCTCATGCCCTCTTTCCAGGGCCTTCACATTGTCATTGTCACTTTCTACTGGTATTGTTAATGCGCTTTTTGTACCACCTCTGGTTTTCTTCACTCTAATATCACCTTCCCCTTTCAGGGAGCACAAATCAGTGATTACTCTACCCTGCAGCAGCTCCTTGCAGTGGATATAATCCTGGCATGGTCAAGAACAGAGCGCATTATTTAGGTGGAGGAGGAGCTGTGGGCTGTACACACTCTTCTTCTACTCTTTTACATATATGTTATTTTTTAACCTGCTCTTCCTCCTCAAACATCATCCATAATTTGAGCATTCTCAGCCTGCTCTGTAATGTCCTTTCCTTGTGTGTGGCGTTTAGTTACGTGTACATATTTTCAAGCAGATCTTTCCAATGCATCCCTTGTTGAGGCCACGGCTGAAATATTTTGCCTGACATGTCTTTGACCCATTGTACATGGTATTTAAGAATCTTATCTTTATGTAATGTAATGTACTGAATGTAGAGAGTGCAAGCAAAAGCCCGAAGGCATCTAAGCACTGAGAAGGATGGAGAGTCCAGGAGTGCTACAGCATTGTAAGGAGTGTTAAAACAGATAGGTTTTCAGTGCGATGGAGGATAGTCTCCAATATCACGCAGTAGGGCCGGTAACTTGTTCCACAAGGTGGGTCAAGAACGGCCACCCAACCAAGCTCTATGGTACTGTAGAACTTTTAATAGCACTTGGGAGGATGAACAGAGGCACATGGGAGAGTCCTAAAAGGGTCATATCAGAACACTGAGCAACATTTGGTGCAGATTAGTGCAACAAGGAAGAATTGTATAAGTAACTATGCAATAGTTCCTTCATCAAGCCACACACCCATAAACACATTTTGTTCTGAAATCTGGGGAACGGATTGGGGTGTCCAAATATCATGTAGGCAGTATTGTCTGGAGGGTCCTAACAGGTAACTATGCAAAATATGGTGCAGATTGGTGAACAGTATGAATTGTATAAGGAGCATTGCTTCACCATGCCACACTAACACCCACAAATGTTCACTTTTATAAATATAGATATAGTTATGCATAAGTAAAACTTCTACTATTGGTTCTTTCACAAATTACTAAATCTTCTTAGGTTTGTTCTTCTAAAAATAATACATTTTAATCTAACTTGTCATTGGTTGGCATTCTACTACAGAATCGATAAGGTGAAGAAGGTTCTGATTGGATCATTATTTGTTCTTCCAACTGTGGCTATATTATGCCTGCCAAGGTACGTGGTGGGAAAGGAGAGAGATGTATGAACCACTGTGAGCCGACCTTGAAAGTTACTCCCATCTCATTTCCATGCAGAGGCTCTCTCTCTTCCAGACATGTTCCTGGCCTTGGTGTCTTGTCTCCCTCTCTAGAGACACAATGGGCCTAACAGGTGCACTATCTTATTGGGCATGGAATAAATGATCATGTTCCAACCACGTGATGAGGGACCACTGTGCTGAAACCATGTTTGCCCATTTATTGGGTTTCCTACTGTCCTAACCTGTATGTACCTTTCTTCAGTGGCCACTTGAGACGATATGTGTTTATTCGATATGGGATCATTTGGCATGGCAGCTACTTGCACCTAGCATTTCAAAATACATATTGTTTTATAATGGCTACCAATGAAAACTAATTTGCTGAGTAATTGCACGCTGTGTGTGCTCTGGGACATGTGATCTAATGCATTTCCAACTTTGAGGCAGAACTCCCCTTCACACAATGACCTTGGTGCTTGGACTGGAACATCGCAAGGCCTGGCATTTTTGTGTTAAGCTACAATATTTCAGAATTCATGCCTTGCTGGGTTTGGTCTGAGTAATGGCAGTACTTTTTGCTGCGTTAGTGTTCTTTGCGTCTTCCATGCCGCCATTCATTATTCCCTTGCAACCTGTCCCTGCTGTTGTGAATGCACACTACTTCTTGCCCTACTTGCGTCACAAAAACTATTCCACTCTTCATGGTGACTGCATGACCATTAGTGTTTTACTAACTATTTACATAATGTTTCTCAGCTTGCACTTTCGTTCATGCTCCGGAATGGTTGGGGCGTGTCCAGACCTGGTGCAACTTTCATCTGCACCATCACAATGGCTTATCTGACTGGAAGGAACAAAGTAGTTTATAAAGAGCAATCATGTGTTGTTTTGCTTCCCAGGCCATTTAGGTAATTGAATACCAAACAGAGTATCTTAAAAGAAGTTCTATCACTCATTTGGAGCCAAAGCAATGGTTGTCTCAAAGAAGTGACATTGATCCTATTTGCAATGTCCAAAGATAAGATGGACAGTGGCCTTTTCATTAGGAAGCAACTACAATGGAATGGTGATCTTTAGAGAGCATAGTACGAATAAGACAGATTTGCCAGAGTTTGAAAAAAGATAGCTTAACCACATACCCTATTTGGGCAGATATATCCTGCCAATAGGTGTTAAGGTTTTTAATTGTGTTGGCATAGGCTGTAGTTAGACCAAAGTAGCTGGGGCAGGGGGGACAGGCCAGCAAAGATGTGTTAGGCAATGTTTAGCACATAGAGGAATATGCTTTGTCTCTGTCAGTTCCAACAGGAGTCTATTTCAAAACATCCAATGTCCAATTTCATGAATAAAGCTGGATACATTATACCAGTCAGCATCGGCTCAGTTTGCTTTGATGTATTCTTGAGTATCAACAGCAGAGGAGTGATAAGACAGATGATATTTTTCAAAGATGTATATCAGAGGGAAGAATGAAGCCATTACACGATAATGGAGACATCGGGGCGCCCTGTGGGACTCCATGGTTCACAAGTTCATAGTGGCCTGCAACAGAAGATGTAAGAAAAGAGTCCAGCCGAACTCTCTAATTACATTGAATTGAAATGATCAAGTTACATCATCTATGACACCTGCCACAACGGACAAATGGGCTAGAAGAACTCTGGACCCACGGTGGGATGTATCCCTCATCAGAGCATGAACAGATATTGTCCCATGGCTCTGCCAAAATGCCTGACTGATAAACATCAAAGATTTCATTTTTCCAATAAAACCTCGACATCTGGGAAGTGACAATGTACTCCAGGATTATTCTGAAGCCCAAGATATCCAGAAGTGGGTCATCAATTATTAAGAACAGCTTAGTCGAGTGATGGTTTCTAAAGGAATGGATTGATACATTACTATTCAAATGACTTGGCAATTCATGCATGAAGCAATAGATTTGTGAAATCGATGATAGTAATGACTACAGGCTCTCCTTATTACTTTGCAGCCATTGGGGAGGGACTTTAGATTGCAGATATACACCATGACTGGGAAGAACACTTTAGAAATACAGCAATCACACAAGAAGCACCACGACAAAATAATACACATGTGCCCAGTATATTCATGCGCTCTAAACTGAAAAAGAGAGACGCCATAACTGTCCAATATACAAGTTGTGTACTGTATTCTTGCTACCAATGTCAGTTATACTTTAGGTAACGCACATAAATATTCCACTTTATACCTCCTTTTTCTAATATTGTTTTTAGGAAAGTACTCACTACGTAACCCCTATATCTGACAGTTATTTTCTGCTTCTACTTCACATCTCCTGCCTATATACCCTAATCATTTACTTTTCAATTGTTTCTACTAACAGGCCTAAAATGCATGTGAGGTGTTGCTTCGACTCGTACACCGCTGTCTAGGAAAAAGAAAATGCCCGTGTGAGGAAAATGTGTCTGCTTTAAAAACATATATCTGAACACAAAAAATATAACGGACAAAACAGCACATAATTTCTTGTCTTTGTATCGAAAGCGCATCGCAACTAGGAGCTGGTGTGACGCATCAGTAAAGATACCCTTTTCTCTCAAGCTCCAATACCATAGGGCAATTCTCATTCCTCACGGAACATACACAGCACTTAAATAAAATACTCTACAACCCTGACGGTTGAAGCACAATGAAACCTGGCACATTCGCTCTTCAGCCATTCTGCCTAAATATATATATATATATGTGCCATATTACTAGTTTAAATGTCTTACCCAATGCTGGGCATTATGCAAATTATTGGAGCAACAAGGAATCACTCCAATCTTACTGACACACATCACCACACTTGTCTCAATCTCCCTGCTGAACAGCTATATCCACAAGAAAGTAACTCAAAGAAACAGTGCCCCATGTAAGCTCCTTGTGGACACACAACTCACAAATAATAAAAACGAAAAAGAAAACATGAACTTGGAATTTCTCTGTGTTCAAAATGTATTCCAGTACCGGAGCCTCCGAAGTATTCTTAAAAATGCTGATAGACTTTTTGTTATATTCTTTGAACATCTCCCAGAGTCCCTCTCTCCATTTGCTGTAGTCAGAGTGTGAATATTATAAGTCCACTTTGTATTATGTTTTGTTCGCAGACATGAAAACCTGAAGCTGGAAGAATTCCGTCTTTTTCTACCTAAACGTTCACTTCAATATTTTTGTCAGGGGAGTCGTGGAAGAATTTGAAATCCACATTTTAGACCTGAAACCCACTGAATTCCTATACAAAAGGTTAAGTGAAACATTGTTTTACTGTAACAGAATGTCATCCGACACTGTTTTGGAAGCCGTAGACTTTTTGATTTCTGTTAATATAAAATGGTGCAGCCAAGTCTGTTTCTAAAATGCATGTCGGATAATTAGACACCCCTTTCAAAATGCTGCATGCCAAAATGATATTGGAAAAGAGGTGCCATGATTTAACATGATAGTGATAAGCCCGAGCGTTTAAAGGGCATCGACATACGGACTACCCTGCTGTTGTGCTGTTTGGCTGCTGGGCTGCGTAAGCAAGCATTACACTATAAAAGCCAACTGCTACGACAGGCAGAGCTGAGGAAATAAAAGCTCACACTGAGGAGCTGCACTACAAGATGAAATCTACGGCTGTGCACATGGACGCATCAGGAACAGCTGTGCGAACTCGCCTGCAGGTAAGGCAAAAATTCACATCACTCCCAGAAGCTAATGGCAGCCCGGAGTGTGTACAGACCTTGCCGTCATTGAAACAATCTCGTCTACCCTTTTGCCCTAAGAAGCGGGAAAGTTCATCTATGGGGGACACTACGATCGATATAGGTAGTGGAAAAAGGTTGAGTATGGCTACAGAAGATCCTGTGCGATTAGTTCCAAAAATACCTGCTCTACCTAAGGCTTGTACAGCTTCCACACTCGAAGCACCTATAAGCCACTCCCCACCCTCCCCTGAGACATCGAACTTGTATGAGGAGGGCGCCGATCAGGCTAAGAATTTAGATCTAACTCCCGGTGAAGGCTATCTGAGCAAAATGATTGGAACTGTGTCCCCAGGAGGCAAAGGAAAAAGTTTAATTGAAGTTAATCAGACGGTAGGAGCGCCCTCCGAGAAAGATCCAGTTCTCTCGGCTAATCCGAGCCTTGTGAAGAAGACGGATACACAAGACCAATCTAGAAACTCTGATAATTGGAGAGACTCACGTGGTCCGATTTCACCTGTAATTCCCCCAAGAAAAGAAATTGACTCCGTAAACATGCCAATTTTTGAGGTAGCCAATGGTGGAATTGCACCTATACGGAACATGTGTGGAAGTATTCTGGACGAAAATACTAGTCGGGATGAGGCTTTGGCCTCTCCTACCTTGACTTTAATGGATACTACAAACAGATCTTTACTGTGGGAGTCTACCGAGGAAAAGGAGGATCAACGGGTCATAAATGAGTTAGAACTATGGGAGAAAGCTTCGCTGGAAACAAACAAGGAAACAGGGAAAAAAAAGCAGCACCTAAGAGAGATGGAGGAATCCACAACGATAAGCGAAGTCTTCCAGCCACACAGGGAAGAGAACAGAGGTCAGTGGCCCAAGGACAGGAGCCCCCAAAACAACATCCAGCAGAGGACTACTGCCCTGTTACCTAATGACCGTACGGACCATCAATCTCCTCCTTGGAACCTCCATAAAGATATACTGGAGACACCGTACCCTAAGGGGACGCTTCCCCCAAAGGCCAGACTTGAAAAGGAAACCCTATGGAATTTTGGAAGCGAATCTCCGCTAAAAACTACAGACACTGAAGGAACGACTATGTTGCCTCTAGCTAAACTGAGTAACTCAAATTTAGCTGGCAAAATTATGCAAGACCTCACCCTTTTGACGGGGAAAATTGAGAGAGAAAAAAGGAGAAGTTTCTCGATAATAAGCGAGAAAATGGCTGAACTTGAAAAGGACCAAACCAAAGGGAGTGCCGTGGAGTTGGAGGTTGTGGGGGCCGAGTTCCTCGTAACAAAAACCCAAAGAGACCCCAGGCCACTGACCCTATCACAAAGATCTCTTGAAGATAGACTCCTAAGCTCAAAACCACAAGACCATTCTGCAGAACCCAAAGTGACAACAAAGATAACTCAGACGCCTGTGTCGGATGGCCAAGAGCAGTGTTGTAAAGCTCTTACGAAAGACCAACAATACAGCTAATTAAAGACACGTATCAAATGGCCAGAGAAAAAGATATGAATCACCTTCAGCAAATGATCATGACCTCGTTGAACATCACACTGGCTCCAACTTGTTGATGGATACTGATGCCAAGGACGTGGAAGGGGGGATCCACCCCACTCCCGCCCCGAAGACCAATGTCGATGAATCAGACCAACGAGCAGATCTAAGTGATCTGATTGACATGATGGAAGAATATAGGGAGGATGAAGAATGGCAATGCATCAGCCCATCAGAATGGGAAACTCTGGACAATTGGGAGATGGTGGAGAGGTGCTCTAATCCCTCTAATAATAAGAATCCCCGACGAGATACTCCACAGACTATCATAAAGGAGACAAAAAGCCGACCCGACCCACGTGAAATGGAAGAATCCAGTGAAGCTGATGACAACTTTGCTGACTTCAAAACCCTGGAGCAAAAAAGATTAGAGCTGGCTGCTAAAGAAAGGAGGGTACAATTTCAACTTGAAGTCCCTCACCTAAAACAGGATGTAAAGAACAGAATTATAGAAACACAGAAGAGCAATAAAGGAATGAAAGTGTCCGCCCCCCCGCTGAGGCCAGCTCTACCAAAAGAATACCGTTTGAAATTAGAGACGACACTAAATGGACCAAGAAGGGCTTTGCTCAATAGAAGATACATCGTCTCGCTTTGTAACCAAACATTAGCTCTACGTACGATATCTACCGAGGACATCAAAGTTGTGGAATTCCCAAGAGAACTAAGAATGGACCAAGTTATATTGCATCTCAACTCAAATGATATTAAGCAGAAACTTCTGAAAGCAACTGACATCCTAAAAAAGAAGGGATTCCGCCTGACAGAATTGGAGGATGATATTAAGCATAATAATATCAATATATCCTCAAAGGACAGAAGAAAAGGAAATAATGAGCCCTCATCCCGTACCGAAGAAGAGTCCAGGGGGGAAAGGTGGGAAAATAAGGGTCAAGAAAAAGAAGGAAACAATAGGAAGATTCCTAAAGGAAACTTAAAAGAAGGCAACAAGAACCCTGAAACCTATTTACACAGCACCAAAGGAAATGTCGATAACTTAAAATCTTTGAGGTTCACGATTGATAATTCACAAAACCCAAGGAAGGAAACAAAAATGAAAACCAAATTTGAAAATAAACCAAATGTTTGGACCTCTACGTCAAGTGATCATAACTCAAAAAAGAAACAATAGAATAAGGGAAGGGGGCATGGATCCGTTCGCTGTGCCTCATGGAACACCAGAGGATTCCAGCACCTGTTCTCGACGGAAAGCGCTTTCTTGACCAAATACGATCTTATTTGTATCCAAGAATCATGGCTGTGTGATCCTCCAATATGCGAAGGATTCGAAGTCTATTTCAATCCGGCAAAGAAGGGGCTGAGAGGCCGACCATTTGCTGGCCTAATGGTTCTAAAAAAAATCGATAGCAACTTACAAATACTCAAGCATGAAATTCCAAATCCTTACGTCCAAATATTGAAAATTACCTCTACAACAGAAAACCAGGAGGAGCCTACTAAATTGCTATTGATTAATACATACTGGAGAGAAAACATGCCAAACCCAGGATCATATTTAAAATCAATCACGAACGCTATTGACAAGTCCATGACGGAGGAAGATGATCAGCTTATAATGCTGAATGGCGATTTAAACATCATACTCCTAGACAAAAGGGGCAAAATTAAAGAGTTTGAAAATCTCACAGGAAAAGAAAGCCAATGGATGACCGAAATGGGCATACGGGATATGATGATGTTAAATAGCCAAACAAAGGGTGACCTATTGGGGGCTGATACTTGGCATAGCGGAAAATTGAGAGCCTGCTTGGACTACTGTTTTGTGGGAAGAGATACGCTGGCCTGGATAAACTCGTTTCGAGTCATCAAGCAAGCAAATAGTGACCACTCTCTTCTGGAAACTGAACTTGCATGGGATTCAAGAACTCTCCCTAAGGAAGGAAAGGTGATGTAAACTGAGATATCATGGGGAAGAAACAGACTGCGACTGAAAGATCAGATCATACCTACACTGGTGAAAAACTTCCAGGACGCTGTAGAAAAGGGAGAGGAGGTGGTCGATTACAAATGGCTGTTCAAAGCCTATGAAGTTCAGTATGATCCATCTAAGCTGAAGCAGATAAAAAAGAAACACGCCTTCAACGAATTCGTAGTCGCCAGACGGAAAAGATACAGAGCCGATCTTAGGCGTATTAAAAAATCCCATAGCCTGGACAAATGCGATCTGGAAAGGAAATGTCGTCAAACTTACAAGAATTGGCTAAAATCAACCAGATATCAACGAACTCAAAGCGACACAGAACATATGATGGCTGCTTTAGCAGCAAACAACACAAAAAGTACCTGGGATCTAATCAACAACAGAGACTCAAATCAGTCGGCCATAGGTACTAACCAAGTCTCCGAGAAAAACTGGTTCGACCATTACACTGCCCTGTTTAAAGGAAAAACTGAGACAAAGATTATTGGAAAAAGACCAGGGAACGCTACGTGGTCATTGAACTTTGATAAAGATGACATTCAAATGTTGATTAAAAAATTAAGCTCTTCCAGGGCTGCTGGCCCAGACGGCATTTCCAATAAAATGCTGAAAGCAAGCATGGAAGGTTGGTCTGAACTAATTTACGCACTCTTCAAGCAAGTAGCGAGAACCAAGCAAATACCGAGTTCATGGACGGAGGCCTACATCGTGCCTATCTTCAAAAAAGGTGACCGCGGCAATCCAAGAAATTACAGGCCGATTGCGCTACTTGACTCCATTGGCAAGCTTTTCGCATCCATTCTCCTACGGGATTTAAAGAATTGGGCAGTTCAAGCCGGAATTCTAGACGAAAGACAGACTGCCTTCGTGAGTGGAGTGGGCACTAGCCTTAACCTGTTCCTGATCAATATACTAAAAGCGAAGGCCTTAAAAGGAAAAACACCTATCTACCTGGCCTTTATAGATCTAGAACAGGCGTTTGATGGAATAAATAGAGAACGGCTATGGGCCAAACTGAGCAATTGGGGATGCCCTGTGGACCTATTGGAGGCAATCCAGGCACTATACACTGGTACCTCAATCCAAGTTCAGATCAATGCAGATGGTGGCCTATCAAGGAGGATCAAGACATCCCGAGGTATTAAGCAGGAATGTGCCCTCGCCCCTTTTCTCTTCATACTTTATATGGCTGATATGAAATCCTCACAAGACCGGATCCGGGCCTTCCCTCCGAAGGTAAATGGCATAGAAATACCATGGATACTATACGCAGATGACGCAGTGCTTCTAGACCAGACACCGATAGGTCTTCAACGCAGGATCGAGGCCTTCAATGAATATCTGAAAGCCAATGACATGAAAGTAAATGCAAAAAAATCTATGATTTTGACCTTGAAATCATCTCGCGGAAAGAAATCGGCAGGGAAAATACCGTCTTGGTCATTAGATAAAGAAAAATTGGCAGTGGTCGACACTACGATCTACCTCGGGATAAGAATTAACAGAAGCAAGAATGAGCGGGATCACTACACCCTGATCAGAGAAAAACTAAAAAGCCTGGTTAATCAAGGGCTACTTGTACACCGCAGATACAGAAAATTTTCTCTATTGCCGATTACAACCTTCTATAAGCAAAAGGTAATAGCTGTCATCACATATGGAGCCGAGGCCCTTTTAGCCCTAAGATGGGAGGTCTGGAACCACTGCGAAGCCTATTTTTGGCGAAAGATCTTACGCCTACCAAATTCGCTACCTTTGGATCTTATAAGAATGGAACTAAGACTGCAATCTATTTCTTCAATAACAACGTGGAAATCATTATCATTCTACAGAAAGTGTATTTTAGACAACCCGCCTGCACCATTCAGAATTCTAGCAAAATCAGGCGTTCTCTATTGTGACTCAATTCTTCAAGACTGGAAAAAGAGCTGTGAAGAAACTTTAAAACACCTGACAATTTCCGATGACACTTTGAAAAATAATCCAGAAAAAGCCAAAAGAATAAATCGGGAAAAAGATTGGGAGGAAACCCAGGAAAAGAAATTAGCACGTGATCTATGTCACAACATCATCTGGGAACGTAAAGTCCTGAATCTGCTACCGCCATATCTGATGAAATTTCCCTCTCAGCACTATCGAGATCTGCTTATGCGCTGTAGATTTAACATCTGGCAGTCGAGAGAAATAAGGTGGCGTGGAAGTCAGATTCTGTAGAAAGAAGGGCCAACTGGAAACTATAAGGCATGTTATGCTAATTTGTCCGAACCTGAAATTGACTCGTCTGAGGTATATGGGAAATTATACGAGTCTGATCACGGAGGAGAATGAAGAAGAGTATTGGGAAAGGCTCATTACAGCTGAGAAAGTGGGCCGTACCTTGGACGCACTGAAATTTGTTGAATCCCTGAACCTGGAATGGGAGGAGGGAGAGTCGGAGGTGGTCGCCCCCTAACAGCTGGCGACTCTGGCCAAGGGGTGATTATTCAGAGACCCCTAGAACCCCTTTGAACACTACCCAATTTTGGGGGGCCTCCACCTCTTTGAGGAGGGACTGCTAAAGGAATGTTAAAGGTTTAACTTTGTCAAACCAATAAAAAAAAAAAAAAAAAAAAAAAAAAAATAGTGATATCTCTGCTATGACACAGAACAGGTTCAAAGTTCACCTGTTCATCCCTCACTGATGCTGGAGTACTAAGTCCCTTCAGGCAGAGGTAGACGTTTAACTTCTGCACCTCTGATTTAAAATCTAATACATGTCTACCTTAATCAGTCTGGTGTCGGGTTAATCTGAAATTATAAGCAATGCCTTCTTGTGGAATAGCAACTGATAAGAACCCACAATTACAAGCCATAGCAATCTGATATCACACCATTGTCATCTCTGTTAGCAGAGCTGTTACAATCACTATCATATATTTTCTTACGCTTTTATTTGAACCAACTTTTTTCCAAACAAACACAAACCACTAACATGATCTGAGTCGATCAGCTTGTCTGATGTGATGAGAGTATACCTAAAAAACCCTTGACCTCCCAACATTAAAAGGTTAGAGGAACAAGAGTCTCTCAGGGAAACCCTCTGGGGAATAAAACCGTGTAGCTGCAGAGTAGATGTAGACATAGAAAAAACTGGGCTCCCTTCTATTATGCGTTCTTGCGCGGGCTCTCTTGGGAGAATAAGAAGAGAGATTATAATGTGTCAATTTCAAATCCTCTTGATTTCAGGAGTCAGACAGTACAGCGGTTCTTTTTAGCTGGGAATGAAAAATACGATTTTGGACAGCTCATATGGCGTTGCAGCTCTGGGACTGCAGCTTGATGAGGTAAGAAAAACGGAAATCTCTCGGAGATTGGAAACTGTTCTGAATTATCTAGGTTTTCTACCTCGTAGACATCGGGTGTGCTGCAAGCTGCCGCTGCAGGGCACACCGCCGAGCCGAAAGGCTGTAGAAATGAAGTTTCAACTACACATAGGGAAGCGATGAAGCGTTGAATTAGAGGAGTAGCAACATACTTGAACTCCATTCTCACTTCCTGAAAAGCTGCCCCTGGCAACCGGGGCGGAGTCTGCATTGCCACAGCATTCTCTGCTGCTAGACTGCCACACTGGAGACGAAACTCCATCTTGGAAGTAAAAATGGATTCCCAGAGTGACTGAATTGTGACAAGAGCTCAAATTTGACATGACTGATGTGTATGGGCTGAATATATCCATAGCTGTCTTATATAACTATAGCTAGGATCTTGCTTTCTTTTATTCCCAAGCAGAGAAACCAACCCCAGGCGGAGTTAGAGTAGGTGGTGTTAGAGTAGCCACAGAGGGACATAGGCTTGGTGAAGCATCCAACAACCTTGCTTCCTGTTAGTATTCTCTTCCGTTGCCTGTCTCCTCCATTTCCTGCAGGCAAGGCACTCTGTGCGTGATGCCATAAGGCACAAGGCACTTCTTACAACAATAGGGAATTGACTGCTTGTGGCAATCTTGCTTTTGACCAATCCCATGTGACATTTTGCATCGAAAGTAGTGGCACACACCCTCATTCTTTGATTGATCTTTGGACATCAGGAAGAAGGAGAATACAAGTTTGGACCATTATTGAGAGTGAAGTAGATTCCAGAGTCCTCTGCCATGGAGGTAAAGACAGAAGCCACTTGAGACAGAAGTGGTATCTGCCCCCTAACTATCCCTGTGAAGCAGGACTCAACTGCTACCTGCAATGAAACCAGGATCCTGTCAAAAGAGGTGAAGGAACCCCTGTAGGTGTCAGCGAATCTCCTAGGAGTGCATTGAAAGCACTCACCTTGTCCTTTGACTCCTTGAGTGGAAATTACAACAACCAAGAAGTCCAAAAACATATGAAATCCTCTTTCAATGATTTTAACGTTTGTAGATCCATGTTGACAGTGTTCAACACCCTTCGAGCTAAGCAGGTACTGCTTTTCCCATGCCAAGTAGTTCGAGCTGCTTACATGCACCTTCAAGCCATTTGACTCTGTCTTACACCAAGGGAGATCATCACTTCCTTCACTTCAGCACCAGCTCATCACTGCGGAAAGCCTCAAAACTGCTTGAATTTAAGCATCACATTAGACTAACAGAACCTTGACAGAGACCCAACTCAACTGCCAAACCAAATCTCAGAAAGCTATCATGTTGCTCATGAATGACACCCAGCTGAAGCATTGGTTCAACCCAACTAGCGCAGTGTCTCAAAGCGGTTAGAACCCATCAAACTGCACCGCCTCGATTACTGACTCGATCCACACTCAGCCTTATCTCAGTGCCAACTCACCAATGGACCAATGCAATTTGACCAATCTGGACTTCTTGACACTGTCAAGTACTTAGACTAGGATATAAGGTAATGTGAATAGGCCCTGTCCTCTTCTCTGTGTATTTCTTATAAGACATTTTCTTGAACACTGATACTGTGCCAATTGAGTGTCTAAACAAACCTTCTCATCTAACTACAGTGCTACTGTACAACGATTTGCACTTTTCTGTGTTTCTTCACAGGGCTGGGTTTGGTCTTCTGTTTTAGTTAGTTATTTGCATCTTAATAGTAGTGCATATTTTTTATAGAAATGTGACTGTACATTCTTTTATTTTGGAGTCTATGTACTACATTGTTTGGGTTGCTACTGTTATTACATCACACCCCCTCCTGACGATACAGCCTGCCATCAGCTGTGATTACTAAAAGAGGCAACAGCTTTTGGGCTTTGCCTGTTTCACTGATGGATTTGTAGTAGAGTGCCCTTACCAAAGTTGAATACTACATTTAGTATTTAACTTTTTATAATATTTGGAGACTATAGCTAGTCTTTTTAAGTATTCCATAGTATTTGTTTTAAGCAGTATACTATATGAAGACTATTCAGTGTGCTGAATACTAGTCGATTACTAAACGAATACTAAAAACATGCTTGTTTCTAGTCGTTTAGTCATTATTTAGTATTGAATACTACATTACCACTATTGACCACTACTGAGAAGAGAAAAAAAAGATGAAAATGTTTTTTCCATTTCGGTGAGGGTGGGGCTGAGTAGTCGGTTTAGCCACTACTGATCCTTGTGCTTCAGCAGGGCAGTAGTCATTTAGCCACACTTAGACACACATCACATCACCCAACTTTGTTGCAGTGGTGTGCTGTACAATTCAAATGTAACAGCATATTGAGGAACATAAGTCGAAGATATTAAAGATATTAACTGTAATGGAGAGAGGCCTGTGTGATTAAAATGTCCAAACGCCTTTAACAATGTCTTTCACCAACGCTTCCAATTTGGGATCGCTTAATATGAATTTCCCTCTGTGTCTAGGGCAAGGAATGTGACATATTCAGTCCTTTTGAATGTGATTGTTTGATTTGCACTTGTGGGTTCTTTTAAAACTTGAAGGATACGTGCCTATAAAATACTTGGTTGGTCTTCAATGAACCATAAATACATCCTACAATATACTTCCCCATTGTGTATTTCTTGGGTTTCTGTAATACATGACAATGGGCCTCATTACGACACTGGCGGTAGCTGTGCCCTTATTAAGGGCACGGCTGCCGCCGGTAATGATTTTTTACCGGAGCCCAGAAAAGGGCAATAACCGGGTCATGCCGACCTTGGCAGACCCGGTTATTGCCCTTTCCTGGGCTCCGGTAAAAATTAATCCCCATTCCCATTTGAGCCCTATAGGGCTCAATGGGGAGGATGCTAACAACGGGCCCGTTAATGACGGGCCCCTTGTTAGCATCCTGGTCTGCTAGTTGGTCCCGCTAAGGATGCCTGGTGTGACCAGGCGTTCCTTAATGGGTCCCCCTGCAGACCTTGTAATAGGGCGGCCCGGAATGAACAGGCCGGTCCCTTACTGGCCCAGTTCATTCCGTGGCCACCTGGGTCGTAATGAGGCCCAATGAGTCTGGTGTCCGCCATGCTCTTTGCAGATTGCATATGTGCAGAAAACTATGCCACATTCATATTCATGAACCAAAAGTTAATTTTCATCATTCACTGCACCTGTGAATCTGCAGTCTCCTCACAGTATTGAGGGGTCTGCTTGAAGGTGGTACACACAATCTTAAATAATATTAAATATCCTTGTAGATATTGTGAAAACAAGGCAACACTGGGTTCATTTCTTTCTTACATCCTTACATGTAATTGAATAAGATGGGTAGGTAAGGCTTACATCAACAAAGACTACCTGAAAACACAGTGCCAGGAAAATACAATCATTTCAAACATATACAGATGTAAATGTTTAAATTGATTCCTTAATTTCTTTCATGCATACCAGGAAGCTAGCTGGCATTTCTGTGCACCCATGCTCGGGCAGCAAAGAATACTCATATTATGATTCATGACGTATGCGAAGGAGAGGGCACAACATATTCCACAGTATCCTAATCTGTGCAGTTTTATTGGCTTGCAGAACATAGTGTTGATGATATTTCAACAGCAAACTAATAAGACAATATTTTATTGATTATGAAAAATGTACGATGAATCAAAACGGAAAAAGGTGTACTTTGTAAAAGTATAATGAGCAAATCTATACCGAGCAAATTGCACTGTGCTGTAAGTGGCTAAAACTCAAGTACTGCTAAATTAACCATCATTGGATATGTCAAAATGTCTAGACACAAGAAGGAGAATATCATTAAACTCAATTGCCTTTGCTCTTCACTATCAATACCATAATACGCAAATGAGAAAATAGCAGTGAATTCTGAGACATGATTATGAATGAAAGAATCAATTTATTACAGATCTAATGGTGTCTATTACTCTTGTACGCTCTCCAATGAACTCTTTAATACTACATGGCAGTACTTCAGCACATATATATTTCTCTGGGCATTGATGTTATTTTATATTATCCATAAGGGAGCCTATATTATCAAAGGATAGTTATAGGAATGATTTGGTTTACTGTTGTTAAATGACATTTCCCGTTGCTTTATTTAGTTACATGTCTTTAGCATGGGTTGTGGAAGTGTATGAAACAACAATAGAATAGATGAGCTTTTGTGTACATTATGAATGCCATACATTTGTGCTATGCTGACATTGTTTCATAATGCTTAATTATTGCAGTCTACTTGACTTAAAAGGTTTCATGTACCACCATTTAAATATGGTGTAAACAAGATGTATTACTTAGCTTTATAGGCATTCTGGCAGCATAGATCTACACAGCAGAAACAAACAACAATCTGCAATGTGAGCCATGGATTTTAAAAAAAAGTGTGCAGCAATTTATTTACAATATTAAAATGGTAGAAACACTTTTAGTGCACGTATTTTCCCATATACGCATTCTGACCTATTCTCCCATTTCTAAGGACTGGTATAATGGCTAGTACCAAGATTAATGCCACTGACTGATTGGCCCTTAGAATTCTGAAGGACTGTGTCATCCCAACAGTATAAACAACTCAAACATGCAAGATAGATACATATTTAGGCATCAGTCACTTACAACATCAGGCCAAACAACATGTTTGAACATTCTGCTCTGGTGCCAAGCCTATCTTGATGATATAATAGGCTATAATGCTGCATAACACTGTGAGATTAAGGCCAACCTAAGGAACTGCATTACTTCCAATATACTTCTGAATCTCATGCACAGGTGTCACCTGCTTACTAAATAATATTTTCGGGCCTGACCCCTAACTATTGTCCTGAACAAATTAATCAGAGGTGATTGAATGAAATTAATATATACAAACGAGTACAGACACAGAACTGACATTATACTGACAAATCAAGTGTAAATATGAAGACTAAGAAGAATATATGTTAGAAGAAGCCCAGGAAGTTGGAAGTTATGGTGTTCTGCATTGTAAAGGGTGCCTCAACCTTGCATCACAGGCATCCTTGGCATAGGGAGTGGCTATTTGGGGATTACTGTGCATCTCAGTGTAATCCCTTTAGCACACACAAATCGGAAACGCATTTCAAATGATGAGGTTTTCTCTTTCAGTATGTGTTGGATACTGTGTTATGCCAAGCTACTTACAGTGGAAGGTGGGCATGTTGGTGCTAAAGGAATGACAATAAGGTAATAACAGCACCCAAAGTAGCTCAATGTACCAATGTGCCAACTGCATAGACTATTATACAACCTACAAGTGGTTACCAGACATTTGGTCGAAAAAAATTGGTCGACCAGACAAATGGTCGAACCAATTTGGTCGAAAACCAAATGGTCGAATGTTTTTTTTTTTTTATTTTCACCTTTTTTTTTTTTTTTGGGGGGGGGTCCCCCCTCAACCCCCTTTTTTTTCTAAAAACCCATTTTTGTAAAAAACGAAAACCCGAAAAATAAATATATAATTAAAAAAAAAATTCGACCATTTGGTTTTCGACCAAATTGCGTCGACCAAATGTCATTCGACCAGTTTTAGGTCGACCAAATGTCTGGACACCCCTACAAGTCACAGGGACAACACTTCACAGGGCAGTTGGCCGATTACGCGAATGCCCATTGTTTGGATTCTGCATGTGGAGAGAATTTCAGAGACACCAGTGACACAGTGTCATCACAAGTTGTATAAAGTTCTTTTTTCTATCTAAGGGGGTGGAACTAAAAAGTAATGTACAGATTAACCATCTGTTATTTTGCACTGTTTCAATAAAGAAATTGAAAAATGTTCACCGCCACGAGACCAAGGTGTTTGTATTAAACTCTTACCCAAGCGGTGTTGTTTGGTTGATGATTGTTTTCATGTTTACAAGGTGTATGGATAACATTAAAGTGGGTTCTTAACTCAATTCCAGAATTCTATCTAATTTTCCTCCTCCACAAACCAATGCTCATTTATGCCTGTGAACCTGTGGCTAGGTCTCAGCTCTGAACATTGTGTTAGAGTTGCAACCATTGTGTATCTGTCCGCTAACCTCCTTGCTATTCTGCCATGATCATGTTCCTTTTTCTTTCCCCATGCCCGCTAGAGAATGGGTAGACTTGTGATGTCCTACTCTCTGAATGTAGCTGTCACTTTGCGCTCCAAGGAGTTTCCAGCCATCCATGTGTCCTTCTTTCCCTCCTAGTCTTTAAATCCTTCAACTAACTCTGATATATTTCTCCTCCTGGCCATTCAGCTGTCTCAGCAGATTGCCCAGCTCCCACACCTTCAGCTCTTTCTCTGCACCACCTGCTCTTTTACCTCCCGCTCTCTCTGCACCTCCGCCTCTCCAAGGCTTTTTGATCTCCAAAGGTTTTTATAGAGCCACAATGCCTCCCTCTAGGCTGGTCTGCTATGTATGGCTGCACATTTGACTGTTAATTGTTCTGCACTTGTTATAGTTCATGCAGGTAAAGACTCTGGTGTATTCCTTGATTTCTCTAACATGCGTTCCACAGTGTGCACTAATTTTTTAATGGACTGATCCACGATAATGGTTGTCTCAATCTTGTACTTGCACAGTCATGCACAATTACAGAGTGTGTGAAAGGATGGTGATGTGGTCAGCGAACGTTCTGTGTGGTTCCCACAGAATCAAGATCAAATTGAGAACTCAAGTTGGTAGTTCTTATTCTCTCACTATTACTGCATAGCCTCAGCTCTTTTGCATGGACACAGGCTACAGTGATCCTCTTTGCATCAAATATGGAATTATTTAAGGGGCTAGTAGCAGGTGTAGAACAAATGTAGTGGTCCCCTGCCCCAGTGGTGGTAAGGAACAGGGATATTCTCCATACCACCTCGAGCTCCACATCATGCAGAGTTGCCACACACACACATACATGTAGTTCCAAACAGTTGACTTCATTAGATACCTCCCCTTCTTCCTACAAAGCCTCCATGGGGCTTTCCATGAGGTAATGTTAGTCCTCAAGGAATTATATGTGAACAGTACAGCTAATGTCATCGAGATTTGTAAATCAGCTGACATGTCACAGCCACCTTGAACCTGAACATGATCCCTTGTATCGTTGAGTTGCCTTTAGATGATTTATTTATTGTTTCCTATCACTTATACGCCTACAGTGAAAATGCAATCACCTTTCCACTCTCTCCATTGTATTGCAGCTGAAGAGACTAAAATACGATACACGTTCAGTATCCAATGAGGGCAGCATATGGTCTGTTGCCTTTTGCAGAGCCATCCTAAAACAAGGTCAGAGTACCCTTTTGCATTTGTGAAAGGCCATGCATATGTTTTGCTGTGCAAGTGTGCAGTAGTACACCCCCCATACAATATAGTATTGGTCACATGTCTTTCTCTCCTTTCAGCATACATACAGGGTACAGTATACTATTTATATTTCCTTTCAGTTTAACAATTGCTGAACAAAACACCAAGCTACATTACAAGAGGTATCTTTCAGGGCCAGGGAAGAAACAGAATATCGGCTGAAATTACAAACATCAATGACCTCCAACTTTGTTTTAATTGTTGCGTCCTAGCAGGATGAAGTGCTGAAGCAGGACATGTCAAATTCTATTGCTTTCATGCCAGAGCCTTTGAAGTAGGAGTTTTTCATAGGCATTTTTACTGTAGAGCATGTTTTGGCAGGCACAAGACATAGGGACGCCTCCAAGGACACAAGACCCAGGCTTATTTCGTGTGGTGTGGATACGTATTAAAAATATCATTGGGGCTGCCTCAAACTCTGGGAGGCAGCATTACATGTTAATGTGGAATTTAATTATGGCAACAAACGTAAATGGCTCATCTCTATATGATGCTCAAGCAATTATCCAACCAATTCACTGATTATCATGCACCTTGTTGCCCCTTATCTGTAGCATGTGGTACCTTTTTAAGGCCATATTGTTGGGACTACCATGCAGTTATTTATTGTGAATGTCATTGTTATTGTTGCGTGATTATGTGGCAATAAGACCCGAGGCAGCGGGCCAATACCACCCCAGGTAATGCCCGGGGCCGTAGTTTCTTTCTTTTTTTAATTGTCGTATTCGTTTATGAAGAGATTTTTTCTTCAACTTGATTTCTAAATTGAACTGATGTATATGATTGTGTTTTGTTGCATTGTTAATCCTAGACCGTGGTTGATAGTATTTTTCTAGTATCCAGCCATAGTTCAATTTTGGTTGATCTTGAAGCGACGACTCTTCAAAGGTTGATATTAGGCCAGATATCTGGTGACTTTTGATTCAGAGTTTATTCAAACCATTATTGAGTTTGAGAGCTGATAAGGTTATCCGCTGGTTCTTTAATCTTACTGTGTCCCATGAAATTGATATTTGGTGATGGTCACTAGTGGATTGTGGAGCATTAGCAGTAGAGGTGACTAACTTCTGTATACCTTCTGAAACGAAAATATAGTCAATAATGGATGTCGATTTTTCTCGTGACCAGGTTGGGAGAGGAAGACCTTTACTGTTCAATTGAAGGTTGATAAAGGATATATTACGAATGGTTAGTTCTTTTACCCATTTTCTGGCTCTAGATGAAAAAGCCTGGGTGTGAGACTTTGAACCTTTGGAGCCCCTCTTTTCCAACTCCTCCTCACCTGAATCTCCGGTGGAGTCCTTCTGTCTAGGCATTCTGGGTTCCTTGCTCTTCTTTTGATGCAGATACGGACGTGACTCCCCAGAGGCCACCGTGACCGGATGGGGAACCAAGCCCCGGGAGCCTCCCGGGAGTCAGTCCCCAATGTCAGGGAAAAAAGCCATTGGGCTAGAAAAAAACCCTGTTGAGACGGAGTCCTTCCGTAGGTTTCAGTCAGTGGATCCGTAGCATAAATAGTTCAAGGAAACTGAACACCCTGTTCCCAGTATCCGGGAAAGGAGTCCTTTAGAAGTCCAGCTCCTATTACCGGTGGTGAAGGTAAGGAACAGAGATGAGAGGAAACGGCAGTCCAAAAGGAAATGCAACTTGACTGTGGAGCTCGCAGGTGTCCGGTCCGGACAGAAGCACTCGCAGGCGTCAGATAGCCGGACAGAAGAGCACTCGCAGGCGTCCGATAGCCGGACAGAAGAGCACTCGAAGGCGTCCAATGGCCGGACAGAAGAGCACGAAGGTAAGATAAAGGATAAGCGAGAGAATAAGAGAGGGAGGGAGAGATAGGAAGGAAAGGAGAGCTGAAGACAGGAAGAGCCAGGACACAGAGAGGAACGGAGAGGAGATAGACAGAGGTGTAAGGCTTACCTCTCGGTGCACTTAAACAGAGACAAACCACAAGAATATAAACCCCCTAAGATGGGAACCGCGGTGAGCAAAGAACAACTGTATGGAAATACAGGAAAACTGAAAGTAATAAAGAATAGCACAAAGGCTCGGAAAACTAGCGTTGAGCGTAAACAAGGTAAACAGATACAACGCACCGAAGCCTTGGTGCGTCCCACGTAAATACATGCCGGCGGCCATATTGGGAGAAGCATAGACCGCTAAAGACGTTCCCAGCCGCCAGGCTAGGCACGTCTCCAGCGACTCCAAATCTTCCACGGGCGATGCATTACACTGGGAATCAAGTTTTAGACCTTCTCTACTGAATAGGTGCATGTTAAAGTCTCCGGCAATGATGTATTCTACTTGGTTGTTGGAGTAGGCTATAGTATCGATTTCATCGCATATTGAGTCTATAAATTTGTTATCATTCATTGCGGTCAGATTACAGTAGATGTTAAAAATGGTTAAGTAGGTGTTTTCTGAGCATTAATCCGGATAATTAGTGAAGGTTGGTATGAGTATGGTGATGTATTGAGCCCAGGAATGGATATCCTTCCTTGGTATTATTGACCATGAGGGAGTAATTGTCATAAGGATCATCATTCCTGATGCAGGTCTACATTGTTGAGAGATAATTGCGGGATTCGTCAAAGTTATAAATCTTTCACAAATTACGTCTTCATTCAACCAGGTTTCCTGTAAAGAAATAATGTCTGCTTCTGCAAGAGCGGCTGATCCTTCATCAAAGAGGTGTTTATGACCTCTAGTGTTCCAAGAGCATAGAGATGTTATACTCGATTGGGCAGTTATACCCGTTGATTGTTATAGATATGTTTTCCTGCACGGACTCTGTTGTTCAACTGGCATGTTAGATGTTGTTTTGCGTTGGAGAGTCCATTGGGGGTCACGCCATATTTCTTGTCTATTCAAGCCATCATATGTGTGTGCCCGGATATTTTTCCTGTTGGTATCTCGCGACTTTGGAACCGAATCGTTGGAATTCTTCTGATTGTCATGTGCCGATTGTTGGTTCATCAGTTTGTTGTGATGATATGAGTGAAAAGTCGCTAATTTAGTGCTACATTTTTTTTCAACCATTAATCTGGATACAAAGATCTCTTCAGCTTCAAACCCCAACGTCGCTAGTTGAGACTTGGTGGATAGAACACGCTGCATTATTTCTTCAGTGTAAAAGTCAATCTGTGGTGTTTCCATCTGTCGTTTATTGGGAAAATTAATCACCTCAATGTCACAGGAACCAATCTGGGCCAGTTACGGAACTGCATTAAGTAAGCGCAGAACATTGGCTCTATTCAAGGTTACAGGCTCGTCAGAGTTTGTCGCAGTTGGAACTAGAGATACTCTGAATGCAAAAGATGCTTTCATTGGTTTAAGGAAGGTTGGTCTGATAAGTGGGGGATCTGTTTGGTCAGATTGGATCTCATTATTCTTAGGCCTCTTTTGTGTTTCTGGAGACAATCAAGATTCATCATTTGACTCCTCTGAGTATCCCAAAGAAAAGTTGTTTGATGGATCCTGATTGAGTGGACTCATCTGGGTGGATTCAGAAGATGATTCGTAGCATTTATCAAGGACAATCAATAAGGCGTCCTGAGAATAGAACCATTAGCGATAGAGTCGTCATCAGTACTAATATCCATGACTGACAGGACTTTTGTCACTTTGATGGGTATGTCTTGGTTAATCACAGCCAGCAAAGCGTCAAGTGGATCAGGCTGTGTATGGTCATCGTATTTAGTTGTAAGGCTTGAAGCTTTCATAGTTGGTATGATTGGAACAACAGCTACCAGGCTTGGATGCTTTTCACTTGTTTTTGTAGTAGTTTTGGATGTGTTCTCAAGCAAGGATTTTTGGACCGATTGCATTTTTCTTAGGAATACCTGCGAGCCTGTTTGAGGTTTTTTTGAGTCTTTTCTTTTATTCGTCTTACTCGGTAGTTCGTTTCCCACATGACCTAATTTTGTCAGATCAAAAATGTCGAAAGGAGTGCATAATGCCGGTTCGGCATTAGCCTGACTCGGTGGTAAAGCCCGGTCCAGTGCTCCAATAGGGTAAGGTTAGATTTCATATTGTGTCATCTGGTCTGTTTTGGAGCATCTGCCTGCATTATGGTCAAGGTTTGGGTTTGTTTGGTTGTCTGGTGTAAATGTGACGGCACCTGTGAATGTTTTTTTACTTTTTCATCTATTATTTTCTTGCTGATTATCGACACCATCTCCATCAAGTTTTGTTGATCCACTCGGTCAACTCTTGCAACTTACGCAAGTCGGCTTTGCCATGTTCTAGAGGTTTCCGCTTCAAATTTAAGACGCTCCTGTATAGTTCCAATGAAGCTTTCAAGATGGGTTTGCTTGGTCATGATCATGGCTAGCAGGGTTGCTTGGTCTTTAGTTGAGTCAACCATGGCTTCTTGGATTTTGAGAAAAGGTATCATAGCCACTGATAACACTGCTACTAGTGTGTTCTGGAGGTTGAGCATCGTAGTTGGTAGTCTTTCTGCGATTTGATATGATATGATGATATGATATGGCATTTGTAACGCGCCTATACACAAGTGTTTCAAGGCGCACGAGGCAGGGAGGGGGGAGCAGGGGGGAAAGACAGACAACGATCCTACTAGGCCAGGTGTCATTCAGATCGCGCAAGTGCAGGGGTAGGGGGAAGGGAAAAAAGTGCAAGGGGAAGGGGAGAGGGGGAAGTGCTGAACCAGGTAAGTAGAATAAAAAAAAAAAATAATTAAAAAATATATAAATAAATAAATAGGGCCAGCTGGTGGCAAGTTCAAGGTAAGTGCAGACAAGTGCTGGGAGGGGGGGCTGTAAGGGATGCAGAGACAGTCCCACAGTGCAGGAGTTGCCAGGGAGGCAGTGCAAGTGGAGAGTGGCTGGGCCAAGGACCGAGGTCGGTGAGAGTGGCCCAGGTGCAGGTTCAGTGCAGTTTCAATGAAGAATTAGCAGGGGAGAGGGAGAGAGAAAGCAGAAGCAAAGAGGGAGGCCCCTGCCGCAGAGAGAGATCTACCCCCAGCTCGTTGCTTCGAGAAGCGGCTGACCCTGAGGGAGTTGGAGACAGATGAGCGAAGGGCTCGGGAAGGAAGATATTTAGGAAGAGAGAGTTGAAGGTATTTAGGCCCCAGGCCCCAGAAGGCCTTGTGATCAATGCAGAGGGTTTTGAACTTAATCCTCGCAGCCACAGGGAGCCAGTGTAGAGATTTCAGTCCTGGAGAGATACGGTCCCTGGGCTTGAGGCCAAGGACAAGTCTCGCAGTCCTGTTCTGGATGAGTTGCAGAGGGTGGAGAGCAGAGGCAGGCAGATTAAGATAGAGGCTGTTACAGTAGTCCAGCTTCGAGAGAACCAGGGCTCTGGAGACCACGAGCTTCTGGGGGAAGGAGAGGAAGGGAAGAATACCTCTGAGGAGGTGCAGCTGGTAGTGAGACTTCTTAGAGACGTCAGTTATATGAGGAGAGAAGGAGAGTGTGGAGTCGAAGATGACCCCGAGGTTTTTTGCCTTGCAAGTAGGAGCAGGAAGCGGGCCAAGAGAGGCTGGCCAGAGCGCTGCAGGGAAGGAGGAAGTGGGTGTGCCGATGAGTAGAATCTCAGTCTTACTAGCATTAAGGCAGAGGTCATTGGCGGCACACCATTCCTGGATAGCAGACAGACAGTCGGACATGAGGGAAGGAGAGGAGGAGGACGAGGGTAGCCTAAAAATGAGCTGGGTATCGTCCGCATAGCACTGAAAGTTGGGGCAGAGAGTGGCGATGCGGTGGGCAAGGATTGCCAGATACTGGTTGAACAGCCAGGGAGAGAGATTAGATCCCTGGGGGACACCACAGGTAGAGAAGAAGATGTCAGAGAGGAAGGACCCCAGTTGGACCTGGGAGGGTCGATTGGAAAGGAAAGAGGTCAGCCACGCCAGAGCCTGACCAGTGACACCCAGGTTATCACGGAGACGGTTGAGCAGGATGGCATGGTTGACAGTGTCAAAGGCAGAAGAGAGATCGAGCAGAATGAGAACACACGGAGTGTTGGAGTCGAGGTTCGAGAGCAGGTCCTCACGGATGTTCAGGAGAGCAGTTTCCGTGCTTCTGGCAGCTCTGAAGCCAGATTGATGGTCATGAAGACTACCAACAGATTCAGCATGGAGGTTGAGCTGGGAGATGGCCAGTTTCTCCAGGAGCTTGCCCAGGAAGGGAGTGATGGAGATTGGGCGATAGTTAGCTGGGCAGGCGGGGTCGGAAGAGGGTTTCTTAAGAAGAGGATGCACAAGGGAGTGCTTAAGGGGGGATGGGAAGACTCCAGAGAGCGAAGGAGTGGTTGCAAAAGTCAGCCAGGGCAGGAGCCAGGGAGTCGATGTGGTCCTTGATAGTTTTGGAGGAGCAGGGGTAAACCTGTTTAGACAAGACTTTCATAGATCGGACTTGTCTGGAAACCTCGTCAGCAGAAAAAAGGGGAAAGGCAGAGAAGGAGGGAGGAGGGGAGGCTGCAGAAGGGCCAGAGGGAGAGCCAGGAAGAGATGGAGGGAGGTGATAGGAGGAGAGTGTGGACAGGATGTCCTGAGTTTTAGAGATGAAGTGAGAGGCCAGTGCAGTGCAGAGGTCCTGGGAGGGGACAGGAGAGGTAGAGACTGCAGCAAGGTTGGCAAGCTCCTTGCAGATTTTAAAGAGTTTGGCCGAGTTGTTAGATGCAGCAGAGATGCAGGCTTGGATAAGGGCTCTCTTCTTGGTGAGAACGGAGAGACGGTATTGCCTTTGGAGCAGGCGGCAGGCCAGTTTGTCAGAGGATGTACATGAAGTAAGCCATTTCATCTCTGCCACCCTGCACTTGATTTTTAGGGTGAAGAGATCCGAGTCATACCAGGAATTGCATTTGGCTTTGGGCTTCAGGCGGATTCTCATGACAGGGGCAAGGATATCAAGACTATCAGATATAGCCGAGTGGAGTGTAGAGAGGGCTGTGTCAGGGTAGGAGTCAGCCGAAGGGCGAGGGAGGGGCAAGAAGGTGGCAGCGAAAGCCTCAATTGACACGCGCTTCATGGGTCGGAAGACCGAGAAGGTGGTTAGCAGTGATTAGGTTGGCTTTGCTTGTGGGGTAGGGAGGGTGAGGTGGGAGGATAGGAGATAGTGATCACTCCAGGAGAGAGGAGTGGAGAGAGGGACGGAGAGGGGAAGGTCAGAAGAGATCAGAGCATCAAGAGTGTGCCCTGCAGAATGGGTAGGCCCAGACGGGAGAATAGAGAGTGAGAGAGAGTCGCAGAGGTCACGAAAGAGTCCAGAGGGGGGACAGGAGGCATCCAGGTGGATGTTGAAGTCACCAAGGAAGAGGAGTTGAGTGGTTGAGGCCAGGAGTGAGGAGGAGAGGTCAGCCCACTCAGAGAGGAAGGAGGAAATTTGACCAGGTGGCCGATAGATAGTAGCCACTGTAAGGGAATGGCTCGGAGAGAGAGAGAGTCGGCAGACAAGACACTCAAAAGAGAAGTAGGTCTGCGTAGGAGTGACAGTGGCAGGAATCCACTCAGGGAAGATAAGGGCCACCCCCCCCCTGCATCGTTGGGCCTGGGCACGGAGAGGATCTTGTAACCGTCAGGTAGGAGTGTGTCAAAGCTGGTGACAGAGCTGGCCATGAACCATGTCTCAGTGAGACCGAGGACATCCAGGTCCAGTTCCTCAAGAAGGTGACAGATATCAGAGAAATGTTTGATGGCAGAGCGAGAGTTAAGAGTGGCAATGTGGAGAAGGTTGCCATCCTTGAAGGACTTCCGGGGAGGGGTACAGATCAGAGGTATGCCCTGCGGAGGTGTAGAAGAAGGAGGTGAGGAAGGAGCAAGAGAGGGGGCAGGGAGGGAGGGTAGAGGCAAGGTAGCCGAGGACAGAGGAGGGGGGACAGCAGTAGAGGAAAGGAAGTTGATGAGGCGTGGGAAGCGTCTATCAAAGAGGTGAAGGTTGGCCTGGGGGCCTTGGACCAAGACGGCCCCATTAGCGTAGACATTAAGGATGGCCTTAGAGGAGCGGAAGGGGGCCAAGAGGACATCCCAACGGGTGCCACCATTAATGGGAGAAGAGGAGAAAGGAGAGAGCACAGAGACCATATGAAGGGTCCATAGGTCAGGCGAAGGCACGAAAAAGAGGATGTCAGTAAGAGTTTCCTTGGAGCAGGCACTAGTATAGGTGTCAGCGATAGGGATGCCTGGGTTGGAGACCAGGATGTCCTTTTTAAACTTTTTCCTACCAGATTTAGTGAGGAGAGCAGGATAGTCAATAGAGAAGCAGTTAGAGAAGATAGGCGAGATAGAGAGCACCATGGAATAGGACGGAGTGGGGGGGAAGACAGACGATATGAAAGCACGAGGACAGTGAGCGGCAAGGCCAAGTTGACCACTTTTCAGAAAAAACAACGGTAAATTCGTATTAGGTACACCCAGTGGAGAGGCCATCTAAGTTTGAGAAACCTGCGAGAGGAGAAAAACCCTAGTTTACCACATTTTAGAGAACAACAGTAAATGCGTATTAGGTACACCCAGTGGAGAGGCCACCTAAGTTTGAGAAACCTGCGAGGGGAGAAAAATCCTAGTTTACCACATTTTAGAGAACAACAGTAAATGCATATTAGGTACACCCAGTGGAGAGGCCACCTAAGTTTGAGACACCTGCGAGGGGAGAAAAACCCTAGTTTACCACATTTTAGAGAACAACAGTAAATGCATATTAGGTACACCCAGTGGAGAGGCCACTTAAGTTTGAGAAACCTGCGAGGGGAGAAAAAACCCTAGTTTACCACATTTTAGAGAACAACAGTAATGCGTATTAGGTACACCCAGTGGAGAGGCCACCTAAGTTTGAGAAGCCTGAGAGGGGAGAAGAAACCCAAGTAGCCACAACTGGGGAAGACAGTGAGGTGAAGGCACCATGCGCATGAGGTGAACAGGTGTAGGTGGTGTGGGCCGGCAGAAGCTGGAGATAGAAGGCGAAACTGGCGCCTGGCGTTCCCTGCGGACACCTGCAGACACACAGGGAGCCGCAGTCGTAGGAGCCGCCCTTTGCCTAAGGGGCCCTTAACCAGGGGGCTGCCGGGCAGGGGGGCTGCCCGGGGGCGGTGGGATATAAGGCAGGGGGAGAGGAAGGGGAGGGGGTGATGGCGGGAAGGGAGGCGGGAAAGGAGAGGGGAAGGAGGACCAGGAAGTGAGGAGGAGGGAGGGGGCAGGGGGTAGCACAAACGCGCACGGAGCACAGTAAAAAAGCTAAACAAACAAAGAAACAGAGGAGGCTTAACTGGAGCCCAACGGGGCTAGGAAGGCAGCCTCAGCAGCAGGCCACACGGGGCTACGGGCGACCGCTCGAACCCGCTCTGGCTCAACAAAGAAGCGAGCGTGGTGAGCGGTCGTTCCGTAGTCCCAGAGCGGCTGCTAGGACAACCAATCAGAGGGGGGGTGGGCGTTAAGGGAGGCGGGAAGGGAGAGGGGAAGGAGGACCAGGAAGTGAGGAGGAGGGAGGGGGCAGGGGGTAGCACAAACGCGCACGGAGCACAGTAAAAAAGCTAAACAAACAAAGAAACAGAGGAGGCTTAACTGGAGCCCAACGGGGCTAGGAAGGCAGCCTCAGCAGCAGGCCACACGGGGCTACGGGCGACCGCTCGAACCCGCTCTGGCTCAACAGGGGAGTTGTTCAATGTTTCAGATATCTTGTGTGAAGACAATGATTCAAGCTCTAAGAGTTCTTGAGGAGATTTTGGAGAACATTTTAGGGACACCTGGGGTCCTTTAGGTGCAATTGGTGTTGATGTATTGATCTTTTGAATTGGGGTATGATTACGAACCTCCCCAAATACTTCAGCTCTTTTCTCCTGAGAGTCCATAATCGCATCTATCTCTGTTATATTGAGAGAGAGACGCGCAATGCGAACTGACTATGGCTTGGTATTTTCACACTTGAATGAGTCTATAGGATAGTATGTCGATTGCCATTGTTGTTTGGCTGCTCTTGCTCATTCTTGAAGAGATGGTGAGAAACAGGAGTCCTCAAGCGCAGATTTAGGAATAATTTCATTTTGTTGTTTGTTTGTTTTCTGCATTGATGGGGGACAAGGTCGTTTTGAGCAATCTGGTGGTATTGACTCGAGAAAAATATCAGAAGTTGGTTTATGCAAAGTGCGTTGCATGTTCCGTTGCTTCTCTGAGTCAGATAGTTCTGTAGAAGTTGAGTTTTTGGACAACTGAGAAGGGGGAGTGGGCGGGTTTTGAGGAGAAAAGGTGGTCTTTTGTTGAGCTGAAAGCGAATGAGCCTCAGGATCAAAAGGCTGTGGTATATTCCCTGGTGATGTAATGGTTACAAACTGTAGTAGGGTTTCCGATGGATGCAGTGCTTGAGCATCCGGTTGATATGTTTCCGCGGTTGTAACCGCGTGAGATGACATGGCGAACTTATCATCTTTTTTTGATGTCATTGTTGAGCATTGGGCACTTGTAAGATCAACCATTTTAGTAGGATTGGTATTTGATTTGCACATTTGCTTTCCTTGGATCTCTGTTGGATTGGTACTTTTGTTTGCCATTGCTACAGATTCTTCTAATTTCCCTTGTAATCGGGTCCGCAGCTTTGTGGGTTCCAATCATAATTTGGATAGGCAAGGAGGGATACAATCACTGAGGATTGGATTGTCACAATAAACAAAGTATGTAGGGGTACCAAGTACTTACCGCCGATCCTGCCGGTCCCAGCCGGAAAACAGAAGAAAACAGCCGCGCCCTTAACTCCACTGCAGGCTTCACGCTGCAAGGGTCGCGCTGTACTGCTTTAGTATGGAGCTTCCTGTGGGTGTGGCACGGAAAAGTCACATGATGCTTGTCACGCGATGAGTCAAGGATGAGTCAAGGAGCTCGGAAGGACCCACTCGCTTCAACTGCTTTCGGCTCCAGCCGGCAGCCTGATGCGAGTTGGAGCGGGGCTTCAGAGCACAAGTATCAAACAGGATCAGGCAAGTTCAAAGGCAGATAGATGCCCAGCCGAACAGCAGAAAATAGCCGTGCCCTTAACTCCATCACGGGCTTCACGCCGCAAGGGTCGTGCTGTGCTGCTTTAGTATGGAGCTTCCTGTGAGTGTGGCACGGAAAAGTCACGTGACGCTTGTCACGTGATGAGTCAAGCAGCTCGGAAGGACCCGCTGGCTTCAAATGCTGTCGGCTACAGCCGGCAGACTGAAGCGAGTTGGAGCGGGGCTTCAGAGCACAAGTATCAAACAGGATCAGGCAAGTTCAAAGGCAGATAGATAAACAGCCGCACCTTTAACTCCACCGCAGACTTTGTGCTGTAATACAGTGCATGCTGGGATGTGTAGTCACAGTCAAATGTGTGTTCAATGCTGTTTTGTGTTCTTCATAAAGTCCATGCTCGGATAGGTAGTCTCTGCCAGACATGCATTCAGCATGAGTTGTATGTTCTTAACACTTCATTCAGGCATGTGTATTTTCTGGCAGATTTGTGCCCACAGTGTGTTGTGTGTTCTTAATGCAGTGCATGTGCAATTGTGAATACTTGTACAGTACTCCCCTGTAGTTTGTTCAGATTGCACAATGATACCCTGTCACATCAAGACAATAATACTTCCATAAATGCCTTCATCTGTCTCTTTTGACATTGGATATTATTTAACCTGGGGTAAGATTGCTCCCTCCTTCAATTTTATTTGTACTGTGCCAGTCCCTTTCAGCAGACCTACATCATAAGGGCCACTAGTCCGTAGTTTACCTTTGCCAAATCTTGTGGCATAAAAGATGGTACCTTTTTGACCAACAATATAATCTGAGGTGTTTCCCTGTATTGTATTTGCAATGGGTATGGAATAGAAATCTAAAAAATGACCTCTCATCTGTATCGTTGTTTTCAAATCCCTCACCATCTGTCATTTCGCTCAACCACTGTGTTGTGTCCAGTGCTATTACTGTATGCCAATAAACACTTTCCTCATCTGTTCCATGTAACACTACTCTACCCTCTCGTACCACTGCTGCTTCTCAATGTATTGTTATTATCTTCCCTAATGCCACATCCGTGGCTACTTCTGTTCTGGACATAAACTGTGTGTATCATCATAGTAATTTATCCTGTATTTCCAGGAGACATCCTAACAATACTTGCACTCCATAAAGTAATAATTCTGAATTTAAAGTTGTCCCTCATAGTGCTTTCTGACCATAGAATGCTTGAATGAACTCTCTCGCATTTGCATAATTAATGCCTGACGTTGAACATGTTATCTCTTCTTCAGTGAATGAAATCCTCATATTTAATTTACTCATCAAAGCTCTTCCAACATAAGTTAGCCAGTTTGTTTCGGGAATGCAACAACTTCATAGCCATTGCATTTTCTCCCCCATTATAGGTACATAATCCTTGTACATTCATTGTTATACCTGACAGTGGAAACCCTCCCTCCCTGATACATGGTCTTGTTCTCCTGGTGTCAATTAAAAAGGAAAAGGTCCAACCTCCTATTGTCACCCCCACCCGGGGGTTCCTCTTCTTGGTCTAAAGTTACTGAAAGAACTGGACATATCAAGCTTTCCTGTGGGCTGTCCTATTGAGGGTACATATTAATTTCTGTTCTGGTAAAGGGGTTCCCTCCCACCACTTTTGAACCCCATCAAGGGCACTGTAGTTTGTGGCAATGTGTTCCAATTCCACTGTTTGGACTGTTGTTTTTGCATTTGTAATGAATTTAGTGATTGCTGTTATACTTCTGGCTGCTGTATCAATGGTGTGTGCTGCACAATCTGGTGTCGCTGCTGCAGAGTCTGGTTCATCTGTGGCTGCTCGTTATGTTGTGGAAATGGTTGATGTTGCATGCATTGAAATGTGCCCTGCTCTTGCTGTGACTGTGTGTGCTGTGGTGGGGGATTACAGGCTCTCCTCGTGGGCCCTATTGTTACCATCCTCCATGCATCGCCCCTATGATCCAACACGCTTGTGCATAATGCTCTATCATTTTCCTCACCTGTTTCTGCACTTCTTCACGAAGACGCTGGCATGTAATATTATAAAACACAGTATATATCTGCCCGAACATCCCCTTGTTTCAAAATGCCACTGCTCTTGCATTTCATGTCTGATGTATTTGGGAATTGTACCATCAATGCCCTCCAGACTTTCGCTCTGCAATTGTTAAAAGTCAAACCATCATGTGCAGTATTTTGTGCTGTCACATTGGGATGCCCTGCCTTGCCCTTTTCGTTAAATCATCAGATTGTTTTCCCACTGTCAAAGCAAATAAACTGCTCATGTCCCCTACTGCCAATGTCATTCATGGCATCCTTTTCTCTGACTCATCAATCCACTTTCCGGCCCCTGCTGTTAACCATGATAAATTAGTAATCAACTTGTCCTTATCTGTTTGTGACCATGGTATATACTGAGACAGTCCCCTCCGCTTTTGGAGTAAGGGTAATTGTGTCATCCCTGTCTTGCGTATGGGCACCACCCCAGTGTTCCTCCCTTTTGACACTATCACCATATGGCCTGTTAGTGACTTTTGCCTGTTCAATGACCTGGCAAATTCCTTAATGTGGTTTTATATGACGTTGTTCTTCCTGAGTTTATTGGGAGAAGCCCTTGTACTGATGGAGAGCTGCTCTGGCCTAGCTTGTTATCCTGCAAATCTATTAGTGGATATTCTGGTGTTTAGGGCTCAATTGCTTGAGCTTGTGTTGCCACTTCTTCCTCTTCTTCATTTACCCACTCTTATTCCTCCAGCTCTATCTCTTCCATCACCTTGTTCCTAACACCTCCAACACCTTCCCTCACATACACTCCTCTTTCGATTTCCTCTATTATGTTTCTGCTAACATTGTTAGCAAACTCCCTCACTTGATCTTCTCCCTCTCTGTGCTCCATTAACTTCCTTCTAATTCGGTAATTAACCTCCTTTCTATACTCTTCTCTTCTTCTCTCCTGCTCATGCCCTCTTTCCAGGGCCTTCACATTGTCATTGTCACTTTCTACTGGTATTGTTAATGCGCTTTTTGTACCACCTCTGGTTTTCTTCACTCTAATATCACCTTCCCCTTTCAGGGAGCACAAATCAGTGATTACTCTACCCTGCAGCAGCTCCTGGCAGTGGATATAATCCTGGCATGGTCAAGAACAGAGCGCATTATTTAGGTGGAGGAGGAGTTGTGGGCTGTACACACTCTTCTTCTACTCTTTTACATATATGTTATTTTTTAACCTGCTCTTCCTCCTCAAACATCATCCATAATTTGAGCATTCTCAGCCTGCTCTGTAATGTCCTTTCCTTGTGTGTGGCGTTTAGTTACGTGTACATATTTTCAAGCAGATCTTTCCAATGCATCCCTTGTTGAGGCCACGGCTGAAATATTTTGCCGGACATGTCTTTGACCCATTGTACATGGTATTTAAGAATCTTATCTTTATGTAATGTAATGTACTGAATGTAGAGAGTGCAAGCAAAAGCCCGAAGGCATCTAAGTACTGAGAAGGATGGAGAGTCCAGGAGTGCTACAGCATTGTAAGGAGTGTTAAAAAAGATAGGTGTTCAGTACTTTGGAGGACCGAAGATAGTCTCCAATATAACACAGTAGGGCCGGTAACTTGTTCCACAAGGTGGGTCAAGAACGGCCACCCAACGGAGCTCTATAGTACTGTAGAACTTTTAATAGCACTTGGAAGGATGAACAGAGGCACCTGGTAGAGTCCTAAAAGGGTCATAGCAGAGAACTGTGCAACATTTGGTGCAGATTAGTGCAACAAGGAAGAATTGTATAAGTAACTATGCAATAGTTCCTTCATCAAGCCACACACCCATAACACATTTTTTTCTGATATCTGAGGAACGGATTGGGGTGTCCAAATATCATGTAGGCAGTATTGTCTGGAGGGTCCTAACAGGTAAATCTGCCAAATATGGTGCAGATTGGTGAAACGGTATGGAATTGTATAAGGAGCATTGCTTCACCATGCCACACTATAACCCACAAATGTTCACTTTTATAAATATAGATATAGTTATCTATAAGTAAAACTTCTACTATTGGTTCTTTCACAAACTACTAAATCGTTCTAGGTTTGTTCTTCTAAAAATAATACATTTTAATCTAACTTGTCATTTCTTTGCATTCTACTACAGAAGTCAATAAGGTGAAGAAGGTTCTGATTGGATCATTATTTCTTAATCCAACTGTGACTATATTATGCATGCCAAGGTACGTGGTGGGAAAGGAGAGAGATGTATGAACCACTGTGAGCCGACCTTGAAAGTTACTCCCATCTCATTTCCATGCAGAGGCTCTCTCTCTTCCAGACTTGTTCCTGGCCTTGGTGTCTTCTCTCCCTCTCTAGAGACACAATGGGCCTAACAGGTGCCCTATCTTATTGGGCATGGACTAAATGATCATGTTCCAACCACGTGATGAGAGACTGCTGTGGTGAAACCATGTTTGCCCATTTATTGGGTTTCCTACTGTCCTAATCTGTATGTGCCTTTCTTCAGTGGCCACTTGAGACAATATGTGTTTATTCGATATGGGATCATTTGGCATGGCAGCTGCTTGCACCTGGCATTTAAAAATAAATATTTTTTTATAATGGCTACCAATGAAAACTAATTAGCGGAATAATTGCACGCTGTGTGTGCCCTGGGACATGTTATCTAGTGCATTTTCAACTGTTAGGCAGAACTCCCCTTCACACAATGACCTTGGTGCTTGAGCTGGAACATCGCAAGGCCTGGCATTTTTGTGTTAAGCTACAATATTTCAGAATTCATGCCTTGTTTGGTCTGAGTAATGGCAGTACTTTTTGCTGCGTTAGTGTTCTTTATGTCTTCCATGCTGACTTTCATTATTCCCTTGCAACCTATCCCTGCTGTTGTGCACACTACTTCTTGCCCTTCTTGTGTCACACAAACTATTCCACTCTTCATGGTGACTGCATGACCATTAGTGTTTTACTAACCGTTTACATAATGTTTATCAGCTTGCAGTTTCGTTCAAGCGCCGGAATGGTTGGGGGCGTGGCCAGACCTGTTGCAACTTTCATCTGCACCATCACAATGGCGCATCTGACTGGAAGGAAGCAACTGGTTTATAAAGAGCAATCATGTGTTCTCGCTTCCCAGGCAATTTAGATACTTGAATACCAAACAGAGTATCTTAAAAGAAGTACTATCACTCATTGGGAGCCAAAGCAATGGTTGTCTCAAAGAAGTGACATTGATCCTATTTGCAATGTCCAAAGATAAGATGGACAGTGGCCTTTTCATTAAGGAAGCAACTACAATGGAATGGTGATCTTTAGGGAGCATAGGAAGAATAAGACAGATTTGTCAGAGTTTGAAAAAAGATAGCTTAACCACATACTCTATTTGGGCAGATATATCCTGCCAATAGGTTTTAAGGTTTTTAATTGTGTTGGCATAGGCAGTAGTTAGACCAAAGTAGCTGGTGCAGGGGGGACAGGCCAGCAAAGATTTGGTAGGCAATGTTTAGCACCTAGAGGAATATGCTTTGTCTCTGTCAGTTCCAACAGGAGTCTACTGCAAAGCATCCAATGTCCAATTTCATGAAGAAAGTTGGTTACATTATACCAGTCAGCATCGACTCAGTTTGCTTTGATGTATTCTTGAGTATCAACAGCAGAGGAGTGATAAGACAGATGATATTTTTCAAAGATGTATATCAGAGGGAGGATTGAAGCCATTACACGATAATGGAGACATTGGGGTGCCCTGTGGGACTCCATGGTTCACAACCTCATAGTGCCCTGCAACAGAAGATGTAATAAAAGAGTCCAGCCAAACTCTCTAATTTCATTGAATTGAAATGATCAAGTTACATCATCTATGACACCTGCCACAATAGACAAATGGGCTAGAAGAACTCTGGACCCACGGTGGGATGTATCCCTCATCAGAGCATGAACAGATATTATCCCATGGCTCTGCCAAAATGCCTGACAGATAGACATCAAAGATTTCATTTTTCCAATAAAACCTCGACAGCTGGGAAGTGACAATATTCTTCAAGATTATTCTGAAGCCCAAGATATCCAGAAGTGGGTCATCAATTATTAAGAACAGCATAGTCAAGTGATGGTTTCTAAAGGAACGGATTGATACATTACTATTCAAATGTATTGGCAATTCATGCATGAAGCAAATGATTTGTGAAATCGATGATAGTAATGACTACAGGCTCTCCTTATTGTTTTATTGCTTTGCAGCCATTAGGGCGGGACTTTAGATTGCAGATATACACCATGACTGGGAAGAACACTTTAGAAATACAGCAATCACAAAAGAAGCACCACGACAAAATAATACACACGTGCCCAGTATATTCATGCGCTCTTAACTGAAAAAGAGAGACGCCATAACTGTCCAATATACAAGTTGTGTACTGTATTCTTGCTACCAATGTCAGTTATACTTTAGGTAACGCACATAAATATTCCACTTTATACCTCCTTTTTCTAATATTGTTTTTAGGAAAGTACTCACTACGTAACCCCTATATCTGAAAGTTATTTTCTGCTTCTACTTCACATCTCCTGCCTATATATCCTAATCATTTACTTTTCAATTGTTTCTACTAACAGGCCTAAAATGCATGTGAGGTGTTGCTTCGACTCGTACACCGCTGTCTTGGAAAAAGAAAATGCCTCTGTGCGGAAAATGTGTCTGCTTGAAAAACATATATCTGAACACAAAAAAATATAACGGACAAAACAGCACATAATTTCTTGTCTTGGTATCGAAAGCGCATCGCAACTAGGAGCTGGTGTGACGCATCAGTAAAGATACCCTTCTCTCTCAAGCTCCAATACCAGAGAGGACAGTTCTCATTCCTCACGGAACATACACAGCACTTAAATAAAATACTCTTCAACCCTGACGGTTGAAGCACAATGAAACCTGGCACATTCGCTCTTCAGCCACTCTGCCTAAATATATATATATGTGCCATATTGACAGTTTGAAATGTCTTACCCAATGCTGGGCATTATGCAAATTATTGGAGCAACAAGGAATCACTCCAATCTTACTGACACACATCACCACACTTGTCTCAATCTCCCTGCTGAACAGCTATATCCACAAGAAAGTACCTCAAAGAAACAGTGCCCCATGTAAGCTCCTTGTGGACACACAACTCACAAATATTAAAAACGAAAAATTAAAGACATGCACCCGGAAGTGTAGACGATCGATGTCGTTTCTGCACTGACTCTGAGGAGACACTGAAACATCTTGTACTAGAATGTCCTGAGATGAAAGATTTAAGAACAAAACATCTAGGAGAGGAATTGGCAAAATTTACGACATATAGCCCCGAAGAATGGTAGATTAAATTCCATAATGATGACTCACAGAGACACACAGTAACTCTTGCACGCTACCTAGAAAAACTACAGAAATTATTGACAGAAGATAATGATAGTCATTGACTGTAATGATTGTAAGAATCTGTATAGAAGGAAAATTGTTTGAAAGAGAAGATACGAAACAAGGAGAAGAATATAAAAAGATTGCGTTCAGCACACCGAGTGCTCATTATAAAAATAGGAAAGATGTATGTAATAAATCGATACTTAGTTTAAAGACAAAAAATAATGAGCGCTCATGAGGACTTAAGAATGAAAAAAAGGTTTTTATTGCCTTTTTTTGTTCTTTTTTTTATTTTATTTTTAAAAGTTTGTAACAAACTGTATTAAATGAAGAAAAAAAAACGAAAAAGAAAATATGAACTTGGAATTTCTCTGTGTTCAAAATGTATTCCAGTACCGGAGCCTCCAAAGTATTCTTAAAAATGCTGATAGACGTTGTGTTATATTCTTTGAACATCTCTCAGAGTCCCTCTCTCCATTTGCTGTAGTCAGAGTTTGAATATTACAAGTCCACTTTGTCTTATGTTTTGTTCGCAGACTTGAAAAACTGAAGCTGGAAGAATTCCGTCTTTTTCTACCTAAACGTTTACTTCAATATTTTTGTCAGGGGAGTCGTGGAAGAATTTGAAATTCACATTTTAGACATGAAACCCATTGACTTCCAATATAAAAGGTTAACTGAAACATTGTTTTACTGTAACAGAATGTCATCCGACACTGTTTTGGAAGCCGTAGACTTTTTGATTTCTGTTAATATAAAATGATGCAGCCAAGTCTGTTTCTAAAATGCATGTCGGATAATTAGACACCCCTTTCAAAATGCTGCATACCAAAATGATATTGGAAAAGAGGTGCCATGATGTATGCCATGATGTAATATGATAGTGATATCTCTGCTATGACACAGACAAGGTTCAAAGTTCACCTGTTCATCCCTCACTGTTACTGGAGTACAAAGTCCCTTCAGGCAGAGGTAGACGTTTAACTTCTGCACCTCTGATTTAAAATCTAATACATGTCTACCTTAATCAGTCTGGTGTCGGGTTAATCTGAAATTATAAGCAATGCCTTCTTGTGGAATAGCAACTGATAAGAACCCACAATTACAAGCCATAGCAATCTGATATCACACCATTGTCAACTCTGTTAGCAGAGCTGTTACAATCACTATCATATATTTTCTTATGCTTTCATTTGAACCAACTTTTTTTCCAAACAAACACAAACCACTAACATGATCTGAGTCAATCAGCTCATCTGATGTGATGAGAGTATACCTAAAAAACCCTTGATCTCGCAACACTAAAAGGTTAGAGGAACAAGAGTCTCTCAGGGAAACCCTCTGGGGAATAAAACCCTGTAGCTGCAGTGTAGATGTAGACGTAGAAAAGACTGGGCTCCCTTCTCTTATGGTTTCTTGCGCGGGCTCTCTCCAGATGTAGGCTGTTGTGGGAGAATAAGAAGAGAGATGTTTGGATAAACTATGTTTCTTCCCTATATAAGGGAAAATGTGAGATGACAAATTAATTGGTGGCATCTAAAAAGGGGCATTGGAAATGTGAGTTTACCATATTAGACATTGAAAATCAGATTAAGGGGACGAATAACTCAAGGGCCGTTGGCCCAAATGGGCTGACTAATAACACACTAAAGAGAAAACCTGAACATGGGGCAAAAGTGCTATATGTTTTTTTCTATGACATCCTATTGACCCGCTCTATCCCACATTCTTAGAGGATATCATATGTTGTCCCAATTTATAAAAAGGGGGATAGAACCTGCCCAAATAACTATCACCCAATTTCCATCATGGATGCCGACTCAAACATATTCGCAGGACTTGTACTACAGAGAATTGTGGATTGGGCCGAAACTCATAAGATTCTTCCTATCCAACAGTTTGGCTTCCGAAAAGGTTTGGGTACAGAAATAGGTGGACTAACCTTCTGTCTACTTCTGGAAAAGGCCTGTAGGAAAACAGCTACTCCCATTTACCTGGTGTCGATTGACCTCTCTCTTGCCTTTGATAAGGTGGACATTGTGACACTGTGGACCAAGCTGTCATCAATGGGGTTACCATCAGGACCATTGGCCATCCTTATTAATCTCCATGAGGAATAGTCCATTCAGGTTAGATTGAACATGTCAGTTGATCTTTCTCGATTAATTTAAACAGGCAATGGTCTAAGACAAGGGTGTTTTTTGCACCTACATTGTTCACTCTCTATATCTCAGATGTGAATGCCCCTTTGAGACAAACTCCCCCTTTATTTCACCTAAGATAGAGGGAATAAAAATATGTTGGAGTGCATATGCTGATGACCTTCTTTTGGGCGATAGCACTCCGGTCGGTCTGCAGCGACAATAGGTTGCCGCTACCTGCATATGTAGAGGAAAATGCCCTAGTTATAAATGAAAATAAATTTCACTCACTAATAGGAAGAAAAATACCATTTTTAAGTGGAAAATAAATGCCCATACTTTAGTAAAAGTAAGATTTCTATGCTACTTGGGCTTTCCAGTGTTTGAAGGTGCCACAATTCATATGTATTGGAACTTCTATATGGATAAGGAGGATAAACTCATTTTTCAAATGAAAAAGGTATCTGTCAAATATTGCAAATACTCAGTAATTCCACTAATCAGGTTTTATAACCTTAAAGTAGTACCAAAACTTTGATATGGTCTTGAAATTCTACCTTTTGAAACATTCCGATTGGTAGAGAAGTTGGAGTCAAAAATATGGCGAAAGCTTCTCTTCTACTTACCAAAGAGTGTTCCTATGTCTGCAATACATTTTGAATTGGGTCTCCTTTCTCTGAACACTAGAGTTTGTTGGAAAAGAATGTCACTTTATTGCAACCTTATTATGTCTAGACAACACTCCCTCTGAACCCAACAGGGAACAGATTAAGAAATGGTACCACTGAATCGAGGTGGTTGTTGAGACTACAGATGGAATGCATGAACTTTCTTGAAGTTATTAACCACTCGCACGAAACTTTGATTTCTAACCCCATGGGTGTGAAAAAAAGGTTGCAATCGATGGATTGGATGAAATATATGGAAACTGTGGGTGCAGCTAAGATCTACAAGCAGCTGTTTTATGACGGGAAGAAACTGGGTACGCCGGAATCAAATCTGATTAAATTCCCAGACCCTGCAAGGAGAGCAGTATATCTACGATTTCCATTTAATGTTCTCCTGATGGGGGAAATATTAGAAATTAGATCAGGAATACACCAGCAAATTCCCAGTCGTTTTTTGCCATTGTAGAATGACTCCCGAGTCCTTGAAACACCTATTGCTGGAGTGTGAAGTAATAGCTCAACAGCGTTTAGCGGCCTTTGGCAGATTTGTTCACGACCCTTCTAGGTTTTTCATTGAGACTCTTTGGTGGATCATGCTACATGGTAAACTAAATGCACTAAAACTGTCTGTGGTTCATTTCCTAACAAAAGTGTGTGGTTTGGTAGCAACATGTAAAAATACTAATGATAATTTAGAATAGGATGCTTGTCAAATAATGGTGAAAGGACAATTGGAATGTATTTGATAAGCTATGTGATGGGGAAGTTTCAGAATAACGGTCGAGAAGGGACAAACGGACAAGTATAATATATTAAATTCTTTGAATGCAAAATATGCTATTTGTCTTGTTTGTTCTTTTTATCTTTCTTTTTGTCACTTTAAGCATTTTTGATTTTATATAATTCTGTATTTTAATGTAAAAATGTTAAAAAATTTGACTTTTAGTTCTTTTTGTAAAGGTTTATTGTGTATAAACCAAAAACAATAAAAACAAAAAAAAAAAGAATAAGAAGAGAGCTTCTAATGCGTCAATTTCAAATCCTCTTGATTTCAGGAGTCAGACAGTACTGCAGTTCTTTTTAGCTGGGAATGAATGAGACTCTTTCGGATAGCTTGTATGGCGTTGCAGGTCTGGGACTGCAGCACGGTGAGGTACGAAAAATGGAAATCTCTCAGAGACTGGAAACTGTTCTGAATTATCTATATTTTCTACCTTGTAGACATCGGGGTGCTGCAAGCCGCCCCTGCAGGGCGCACCCCTGAGCTGACAGGCTGTAAAAATTAAGTTTCAACTGCACATAGGGAAGCAATGAAGCATTCTCACTTCCTGAAAAGCTGCTCCTGGCAACCGGGGTGGAGCCTCCATTGCCACAGCATTCTCTGCTGCTAGACTGCCACACTGGAGACAAACTGCCACCTTGGAAGTAAAAATGGCTTCCCAGGGTGACTGAATTGTGACAGTATGCCCCCTCCCAAGGGAAAGCACCCCCGGTTTGTTTGGGTGACGGTGATGAAATCGCCTGACCAAAGCAGGGACATGCACTGCAGATGCAGGCTCCCAGGAAAGCTCCGCGGGTGAATAACCCCGCCAATCCACCAAATATTGGATGTGCCCATGATGAAATTGAGAGTCACAAATACCCGTTACTTCAAATTCTGGACCAGACGTAGTCACAATCGGGGGAGGATGAGCCATCTGTCGCTGATGGAATGTATCTTCCATATCTGTTTTCAATTGTGAAATATGAAAAACCAGATGAATCCTAGACCATGTACGGGGCAATATTAAATGGTAGGCAGCAGTGCCCACCTTCTGAATTACAGTAAATGACCCAAAAAATGTAGGAGACAGCTTTGATGGAACCAAATGTCTGGGCAAAAATTTGGAGGCCACCCATACTTTGTCTCCAGGAACATAATCTGAAGCGACCGTCCATCGGCGATCAGCAAATCTTTTAATACGTGACTGGGCTTCCTGTAGAGATGAATGTGCTATACACTGGGTCTCTCGAATCTCTTGAAGCAAAGTTTCCACACCTGAAAATTTGAATGATGAGGCTGGGCCCACGGGAATACAGATAGGATGAAACCCATAGGAACTAAAAAATGGGCTGGTGCCTAGTGATGTATGGTACGCATTGTTATACGAAAATTCTGCAAAAGGAAGGAGTTTTCTCTAGTTGTCTTGAGAAGCAGAGATGTAGCATCGGCGATATCCTTCCAGAGTCTGATTCAAACACTCAGTCTGACCGTTGGTCTGTGGGGGAGACCCCAAGCTCAAGGCACTCTTGATATTTACGATCTCACAGACTTGTTGCCAGTACTTAGAAGTGTACTGTGGACCTCAATCAGAAACAATAGACTCAGGTAAACTGTGCACAGAAAAGATATATTTTACAAAAATCCTCACCATTTGTGCAGAGCCACAAAATGAGCCATCTTCGTAAAATAGTCAATAGAGACCATCATAGCAGTACAACCGTTAGAGATGGGTAAGTCTACAATGAAGTCGGTAGAGATGATCTGCCAAGTACTGTCAGGAATAGGCCTTCGTGTGAGAAGTCCCTTTGGAGCCATTCGTGGGGTCTTTGTCTGTAAACATATGTCGCAAGCTGAAACATATTCCTTTATATCAAAGGAAAATCTCGGCCACCAGAAGTGTCTTTGTACTAAATCGATGGTATTTGCAATCCTTCAATGACCAGCTGTTACTGAATTGTGACAGAGTTGCATCGTCATCCGTTGTAGTTCTGGTGTGGGGATAAAGAGCTGATGTTTCCGATATACACAACCCTCTGAAAGAGATAACTCTAATTCTTAAAATCTTTAAGGATCCTTCTTTTGTAATTGAAGAGTAGCTGTAGCCACAGACTGTACAAAGTTGGAAATCTCCAGTATAAATCGAGCCTTGGGAAGAAGAGGTTCTTACTTAAACTGTGAAGGTTCACCGGTATCTCTTCTGGACAAAGCATCTGCCTTGAGATTGACGTTCCCTGGGATAAACGTAAAAATGATATCATAAAGGGGGAACAAATTTGCCCAGTGAGCTTGCCTGCTATTCCGAGTCTGGGAATACTGTAATGCTCCGAGGTTGTGATGATCTGTGCGTACTTTGACTGCATAAGATGTTCCCAGAAGTAAATGCCTCCATTCTTCAAATGCTCATTTGATAGCAAGTAATTCCTTCTCTAATACGGTATAGTTCAATTCAGAAGGTGCTAGTGTCTTGGAAAGATACGCCACATGGCATTCTATCCCTTGCTCATTTTCTTTCAAAAGTACAGCTCCCGAAGCTTGATGGGAGTCATCAGACTCGACAATAAATCTTTTTGTTTGATCTGGGGAAAGGAGGATTTTACTGGAGACAAACCATTTCTTAAGGATCTCAAAAGCCTGTTGTGCCTGAGAAGACCAATCAAAAGTCACTCATTTGTTAATAAGGCGGTGATGGGAAGAATGATTTCTGAAAAGTTTGGAATAAAACGGCAATAAAAATTGGCAAATCCCAGAAATTGTTGGATCTCTTTTACGCTCTTAGGAGATGACCATTCTAAGACCAGAGTGACTTCACTGGGATCCATTGAGGTTCCTCTCTCTGACAGGATGTATCCCAGATACGTCACCTCCTTTTGATGGAATTGACACTTATCCAATTTACAGAATAGATTATTTGTTTGGAGGCGTCTCTGTACCTCTCGAACGTGCACTAGATGTTCAGTGTGAGATCGCGAAAATACCAAGATATCATCTAGATAAACTATCACTTAGTGCTGTCGGAGATCTGAAAAAATATGATCCATAAACCGCTGAAATTCAGCAGGGGAGTTAGATAGTCTGAAGGGCATCACCCTGTAGAAATGAAGTTTCAACTACACATAGGGAAGCAATGAAGCATTGAATTAGAGGAGTAGCAACACACTGGAGCTCCGTTCTCACTTCCTGAAAAGCTGCCCCCAGCAACCGGGGAGGAACCTGCATTGCCACAGCATTCTCTGCTGCTAGACTGCCACACTGGAGACGAACCTCCATCTTGGAAGCAAAAATGGCTTCCCAGGGTGACTGAATTGTGACAAGAGCTCAAATTTGACATGACTGATGTGTATGGGCTGAATATCTCCATAGCTGTCTTGTATAACAATAGCTACGATCTTGCTTTCTTTTATTCCCAAGCAAAGAAACCAACCCCAGGCGGAGTTAGAGTAGGTGGTGTTAGAGTAGCAACAGAGGGACATAGGCCTGGTGAAGCATCCAACAACCTTGCTTCCTGTTAGCATTCTCTTCTGTTGCCTGTCTCCTCCATTTCCTGCAGGCAAGGCACTCTGTGCGCGAGGCCATAAGGCACAAGGCACTTCTTACAACAATGGGGAATTGACTGCTTATGGCCATCTTGCTTTTGACCAATCCCATGTGACATTTTGCATCGAAAGTAGTGGCACACACCCTCATTCTTTGATTGATCTTTGGACATCAGGAAGAAGGAGAATACAAGTTTGGACCATTATTGAGAGTGAAGTTGATTCCAGAGTCCTCTGCCATGGAGATAAAGACAGAAGCCATTTGAGACAGAAGTGGTATCTGCCCCCTAACCATCCATGTGGAGCAGGACTCAACTGCTACCTGCAATGAAACCAGGATCCTGTCAAAAGAGGTGAAGGAACCCCTGTAGGTGTCATCCAATCTCCTAGGAGTGCATTGAAAGCACTCACCTTGTCCTTTGACTCCTTGAGTGGGAATTACAACAACCAAGAAGTCCAGAAACATATGAAATCCTCTTTCAATGATTTTAACGTTTGTAGATCCATGTTGACAGTGTTCAACACCCTTCGAGCTGAGCAGGTACTGCTTTTCCCATGCCAAGTACTTTGAGCTGCTTACATGCACCTTCAAGCCATTTGACTCTGTCTCACGCCAAGGGAGATCATCACTTCCTTCACTTCAGCATCAGGTCATCACTGCGGAAAACCTCAAAATTGCTTGAATTTAAGCATCACATTAGTCTAACAGAGCCTTGACAAAGACCCAACTCAACTGCCAAACCAAATCTCAGAAAGCTATCATGTTGCTCACGAATGACACCCAGCAGAAGCATTGGTTCAACCCAACTAGCACAGTGTCCCAAAGCGGTTAGAACCCATCAAACTGCACCGCCTTCATTACTGACTCGATCCACACGCAGCCTTATCTCAGTGCCAACTCACCAATGGGCCAATGGAATTTGACCAATCTGGACTTCTCAACACTGTCAAGTACTTAGACTAGGATATAAGGTAATGTGAATAGGCCCTGTCCTCTTCTCTGTGTATTTCTTATAAGACATTTTCTTGAACACTGATACTGTTCCAATTGAGTGTCTGAACACCCCTTCTAATCTAAATACAGTGCTACTGTACAACGATTTGCACTTTTTTGTGTTTCTTCACAGGGCTGGGTTTGCTCTTGTGTTTTAGTTAGTTATTTGCATCTTAATAGTAGTGCATATTTTTTAAAGAAATGTGACTGTACATTCTTTTATTTTGGAGTCTATGTACTACATTGTTTGGGTTGCTACTGTTATCACATCACACCCCTCCTGACGATATAGCCTGCCATCAGCTGTGATTACTAAAAGAGGCAATAGCTTTTGGGCTTTGACTGTTTCACTGATGGATTTGTATTAGAGTGCCCTTACCAAAGTTGAATACTACATTTAGTATTTAACTTCTCTTTTTATAATATTTGAAGACTATAGCTAGTCTTTTTAAGTATTCCATAGTATTTGTTTTAAGGAGTATACTATATGAAGACTATTCAGTGTGCTGAATACTAGTCGACTACTAAAAGAATACTAAACACATGCTTGTTTCTAGTCTTTTAGTCATTATTTAGTATTGAATACTACATTTCCACTATTGACCACTACTGAGAAGAGAAAAAAAAGATGAAAATGTTTTTTCCATTTCGGTGAGGGTGGGGCTGAGTAGTCGGTTTAGCCACTACACATCCCTGTGCTTCAGCAGGGCAGTAGTCATTTAGCCACACTTAGACACACATCACATCACCCAACTTTGCAGTGGTGTGCTGTACAATCCAAACGTAACAGCATATTGAGGAACATAAGTCGAAGATATTAAAGATATTAAATGTAATGGAGAGAGGCCTGTGTGATTAAAATGTCCAAACGCCTTTAACAATGTCTTTCACCAACCCTTCCAACTTGGGATCACTTAATATGCATTTCCCTCTGTGTCGAGGGCACGGAATGTGACATATTCAGTCCTTTTGATTGTGATTTTTCGATTTGCACTTGTGGGTTCTTTTAAAACTTGAAGTATACGTGCCTATAAAATACTTGGTTGGTCTTCAATGAACCATAAATACATCCTACAATACACTTCCCCATTGTGTATTGCTTGGGTTTTTGTAATACATGAGAATGGGCCTCATTACGGCCCTGGTGGTAGCCGTGCCCTTAATAAGGGCACGACTGCCGCCAGTAATTATTTTTTATCGGAGCCCAGAAAAGGGCAATAACCGGGTCATGCCGACCTTGGCGGACCCGGTTATTGCCCTTTCCTGGGCTCCGGTAAAAATTAATCCCCATTCCCATTTGAGCCCCATAGGGCTCAATGGGAATGGGGAGGATAATACCAACGGGCCCGTTAATGACGGGCCCGTTGTTAGCATCCTTGTCTGCTAGTGGGTCCCGCTAAGGATGCCTGGTCTGACCAGGCGTTCCTTAATGGGTCTCGCTGCAGACCTCGTAATAGGGCGGCCCGGAATGAACAGGCCGGTCCCTTACCGGCCCAGTTCATTCCGTGGCCGCCTGGGTCGTAATGAGGCCCAATGAGTCTTGTGTCCGCTATGCTCTAGGCAGAGTTTAGATGTGCAGAAAACTATGCCACATTCATATTCATGAAGCAAAAGTTAATTCTCATCATTCACTGCACCTGTGAATCTGCAGTATCCTCACAGTATTGAGGGGTCTGCTTGAAGGTGGTAGACACAATCTTAAATAATATTAAATATCCTTGTGGATATTGTGAAAACAAGGCAACACTGGGTTCATTTCTTTCTTACATCCTTACATGTAATTGTATAAAATGGGTAGGTAAGGCTTACATCAACAAAGACTACCTGAAAACACAGTGCCAGGAAAATACAATCATTTCAAACATATACAGATGTAAATGTTTAAATTGATTCCTTAATTTCTTTCATGCATACCAGGAAGCTAGCTGGCATTTCTGTGCACCCATGCTCGGGCAGCAAAGAATACTCATATTATGATTCATGACGTATGCGAAGGAGAGGGCACAACATATTCCACAGTATCCTAATCTGTGCAGTTTTATTGGCTTGCAGAACATAGTGTTGATGATATTTCAACAGCAAATTAATAAGACAATATTTTATTGATTTTGAAAAATGTACGATGAATCAAAACAGAAAAAGGTGTACTTTGTAAACGTATAATGAGCAAATCTATACCGAGCAAATTGCACTGTGCTGTAAGTGGCTAAAACTCAAGTACTGCTAAATTAACCATCATTGGATATGTCAAAATGTCTAGACACAAGAAGGAGAATATCATTAAACTCAATTGCCTTTGCTCTTCACTATCAATACCATAATACGCAAATGAGAAAATAGCAGAGAATTCTGAGACATGATTATGAATGAAAGAATCAATTTATTACAGATCTAATGGTGTCTATTACTCTTGTACGCTCTCCAATGAACTCTTAAATACTAAGGGCAACACTTCAGCACATATATATTTCTCTGGGCATTGATCTTATTTTATATTATCCATAAGGGAGCCTATATTATCAAAGGATAGTTATAGGAATGATTTGGTTTACTGTTGTTAAATGACATTTCCCGTTGCTTTATTTAGTTACATGTCTTTAGCATGGGTTGTGGAAGTGCATGAAACAACAATAGAATAGATGAGCTTTTGTGTACATTATGAATGCCATACATGTGTGCTATGCTGACATGGTTTCATAATGCTTAATTATTGCAGTCTACTTGACTTAAAAGGTTTCATGTACCACCATTTAAATATGGTGTAAACAAGATGTATTACTTAGCTTTATAGGCATTCTGGCAGCATAGATCTACACAGCAGAAACAAACAACAATCTGCAATGTGGTCCATGGATTTAAAAAAAAAGTGTGCAAGAATTTGTTTACAATATTAAAATGGTAGAAACACTTTTAGTGCACGTATTTTCCCATATACGCATTCTGACCTATTCTCCCATTTCTAAGGACTGTTATAATGGCTAGTACCAAGATTAATGCCACTGACTGATTGGCCCTTAGAATTCTGAAGGACTGTGTCATCCCAACAGTATCAACAACTCAAACATGCAAGATAGATACATATTTAGGCATCAGTCACTTACAACATCAGGCCAAACAACATGTTTGAACATTCTGCTCTGGTGCCAAGCCTATCTTGATGATATAATAGGCTATAATGCTGCATAACACTGTGAGATTAAGGCCAACCTAAGGAACTGCATTACTTCCAATATACTTCTGAATCTCATGCACAGGTGTCACCTGCTTACTAAATAATATTTTCGGGCCTGACCCCTAACTATTGTCCTGAACAAATTAATCAGAGGTGATTGAATGAAATTAATATATACAAACGAGTACAGACACAGAACTGACATTATACTGACAAATCAAGTGTAAATATGAAGACTAAGAAGAATATATGTTAGAAGAAGCCCAGGAAGTTGGAAGTTATGGTGTTCTGCATTGTAAAGGGTGCCTCAACCTTGCATCACAGGCATCCTTGGCATAGGGAGTGGCTATTTGGGGATTACTGTGCATCTCAGTGTAATCCCTTTAGCACACACAAATCGGAAACGCATTTCAAATGATGAGGTTTTCTCTTTCAGTATGTGTTGGATACTGTGTTATGCCAAGCTACTTACAGTGGAAGGTGGGCATGTTGGTGCTATAGGAATGACAATAAGGTAATAACAGCACCCAAAGTAGCTCAATGTACCAATGTGCCAACTGCATAGACTATTATACAACCTACAAGTGGTTACCAGACATTTGGTCGAAAAAAATTGGTCGACCAGACAAATGGTCGAACCAATTTGGTCGAAAACCAAATGGTCGAATGTTTTTTTTTTTTTATTTTCACCTTTTTTTTTTTTTTTGGGGGGGGTTCCCCCCTCAACCCCCTTTTTTTTCTAAAAACCCATTTTTGTAAAAAACGAAAACCCGAAAAATAAATATATAATTAAAAAAAAAAATTCGACCATTTGGTTTTCGACCAAATTGCGTCGACCAAATGTCATTCGACCAGTTTTAGGTCGACCAAATGTCTGGACACCCCTACAAGTCACAGGGACAACACTTCACAGGGCAGTTGGCCGATTACGCGAATGCCCATTGTTTGGATTCTGCATGTGGAGAGAATTTGAGAGACACCAGTGACACAGTGTCATCACAAGTTGTATAAAGTTCTTTTTTCTATCTAAGGGGGTGGAACTAAAAAGTAATGTACAGATTAACCATCTGTTATTTTGCACTGTTTCAATAAAGAAATTGAAAAATGTTCACCGCCACGAGACCAAGGTGTTTGTATTAAACTCTTACCCAAGCGGTGTTGTTTGGTTGATGATTGTTTTCATGTTTACAAGGTGTATGGATAACATTAAAGTGGGTTCTTAACTCAATTCCAGAATTCTATCTAATTTTCCTCCTCCACAAACCAATGCTCATTTATGCCTGTGAACCTGTGGCTAGGTCTCAGCTCTGAACATTGTGTTAGAGTTGCAACCATTGTGTATCTGTCCGCTAACCTCCTTGCTATTCTGCCATGATCATGTTCCTTTTTCTTTCCCCATGCCCGCTAGAGAATGGGTAGACTTGTGATGTCCTACTCTCTGAATGTAGCTGTCCCTTTGCGCTCCAAGGAGTTTCCAGCCATCCATGTGTCCTTCTTTCTCTCCTAGTCTTTAAATCCTTCAACTAACTCTAATATATTTCTCCTCCTGGCCATTCAGCTGTCTCAGCAGATTGCCCAGCTCCCACACCTTCAGCTCTTTCTCTGCACCACCTGCTCTTTTACCTCCCGCTCTCTCTGCACCTCCGCCTCTCCAAGGCTTTTTGATCTCCAAAGGTTTTTATAGAGCCACAATGCCTCCCTCTAGGCTGGTCTGCTATGTATGGCTGCACATTTGACTGTTAATTGTTCTGCACTTGTTATAGTTCATGCAGGTAAAGACTCTGGTGTATTCCTTGATTTCTCTAACATGCGTTCCACAGTGTGCACTAATTTTTTAATGGACTGATCCACGATAATGGTTGTCTCAATCTTGTACTTGCACAGTCATGCACAATTACAGAGTGTGTGAAAGGATGGTGATGTGGTCAGCGAACGTTCTGTGTGGTTCCCACAGAATCAAGATCAAATTGAGAACTCAAGTTGGTAGTTCTTATTCTCTCACTATTACTGCATAGCCTCAGCTCTTTTGCATGGACACAGGCTACAGTGATCCTCTTTGCATCAAATATGGAATGATTTAAGGGGCTAGTAGCAGGTGTAGAACAAATGTAGTGGTCCCCTGCCCCAGTGGTGGTAAGGAACAGGGATATTCTCCATACCACCTCGAGCTCCACATCATGCAGAGTTGCCACACACACACATACATGTAGTTCCAAACAGTTGACTTCATTAGATACCTCCCCTTCTTCCTACAAAGCCTCCATGGGGCTTTCCATGAGGTAATGTTAGTCCTCAAGGAATTATATGTGAACAGTACAGCTAATGTCATCGAGATTTGTAAATCAGCTGACATGTCACAGCCACCTTGAACCTGAACATGATCCCTTGTATCGTTGAGTTGCCTTTAGATGATTTATTTATTGTTTCCTATCACTTATACGCCTACAGTGAAAATGCAATCACCTTTCCACTCTCTCCATTGTATTGCAGCTGAAGAGACTAAAATACGATACACGTTCAGTATCCAATGAGGGCAGCATATGGTCTGTTGCCTTTTGCAGAGCCATCCTAAAACAAGGTCAGAGTACCCTTTTGCATTTGTGAAAGGCCATGCATATGTTTTGCTGTGCAAGTGTGCAGTAGTACACCCCCCATACAATATAGTATTGGTCACATGTCTTTCTCTCCTTTCAGCATACATACAGGGTACAGTATACTATTTATATTTCCTTTCAGTTTAACAATTGCTGAACAAAACACCAAGCTACATTACAAGAGGTATCTTTCAGGGCCAGGGAAGAAACAGAATATCGGCTGAAATTACAAACATCAATGACCTCCAACTTTGTTTTAATTGTTGCGTCCTAGCAGGATGAAGTGCTGAAGCAGGACATGTCAAATTCTATTGCTTTCATGCCAGAGCCTTTGAAGTAGGAGTTTTTCATAGGCCTTTTTACTGTAGAGCATGTTTTGGCAGGCACAAGACATAGGGACGCCTCCAAGGACGCAAGACCCAGGCTTATTTCGTGTGGTGTGGATACGTATTAAAAATATCATTGGGGCTGCCTCAAACTCTGGGAGGCAGCATTACATGTTAATGTGGAATTTAATTATGGCAACAAACGTAAATGGCTCATCTCTATATGATGCTCAAGCAATTATCCAACCAATTCACTGATTATCATGCACCTTGTTGCCCCTTATCTGTAGCATGTGGTACCTTTTTAAGGCCATATTGTTGGGACTACCATGCAGTTATTTATTGTGAATGTCATTGTTATTGTTGCGTGATTATGTGGCAATAAGACCCGAGGCAGCGGGCCAATACCACCCCAGGTAATGCCCGGGGCCATAGTTTCTTTCTTTTTTTAATTGTCGTATTCGTTTATGAAGAGATTTTTTCTTCAACTTGATTTCTAAATTGAACTGATGTATATGATTGTGTTTTGTTGCATTGTTAATCCTAGACCGTGGTTGATAGTATTTTTCTAGTATCCAGCCATAGTTCAATTTTGGTTGATCTTGAAGCGACGACTCTTCAAAGGTTGATATTAGGCCAGATATCTGGTGACTTTTGATTCAGAGTTTATTCAAACCATTATTGAGTTCGAGAGCTGGTAAGGTTATCCGCTGGTTCTTTAATCTTACTGTGTCCCATGAAATTGATATTTGGTGATGGTCACTAGTGGATTGTGGAGCATTAGCAGTAGAGGTGACTAACTTCTGTATACCTTCTGAAACGAAAATATAGTCAATAATGGATGTCGATTTTTCTCGTGACCAGGTTGGGAGAGGAAGACCTTTACTGTTCAATTGAAGGTTGATAAAGGATATATTACGAATGGTTAGTTCTTTTACCCATTTTCTGGCTCTAGATGAAAAAGCCTGGGTGTGAGACTTTGAACCTTTGGAGCCCCTCTTTTCCAACTCCTCCTCACCTGAATCTCCGGTGGAGTCCTTCTGTCTAGGCTTTCTGGGTTCCTTGCTCTTCTTTTGATGCAGATACGGACGTGACTCCCCAGAGGCCACCATGACCGGATGGGGAACCAAGCCCCGGGAGCCTCCCGGGAGTCAGTCCCCAATGTCAGGGAAAAAAGCCGTTGGGCTAGAAAAAAACCCTGTTGAGACGGAGTCCTTCCGTAGGTTTCAGTCAGTGGATCCGTAGCATAAATAGTTCAAGGAAACTGAACACACTGTTCCCAGTATCCGGGAAAGGAGTCCTTTAGAAGTCCAGCTCCTATTACCGGTGGTGAAGGTAAGGAACAGAGATGAGAGGAAACGGCAGTCCAAAAGGAAATGCAACTTGACTGTGGAGCTCGCAGGTGTCCGGTCCGGACAGAAGCACTCGCAGGCGTCCGATAGCCGGACAGAAGAGCACTCGCAGGCGTCCGATAGCCGGACAGAAGAGCACTCGAAGGCGTCCAATGGCCGGACAGAAGAGCACGAAGGTAAGATAAAGGATAAGCGAGAGAATAAGAGAGGGAGGGAGAGATAGGAAGGAAAGGAGAGCTGAAGACAGGAAGAGCCAGGACACAGAGAGGAACGGAGAGGAGATAGACAGAGGTGTAAGGCTTACCTCTCGGTGCACTTAAACAGAGACAAACCACAAGAATATAAACCCCCTAAGATGGGAACCGCGGTGAGCAAAGAACAACTGTATGGAAATACAGGAAAACTGAAAGTAATAAAGAATAGCACAAAGGCTCGGAAAACTAGCGTTGAGCGTAAACAAGGTAAACAGATACAACGCACCGAAGCCTTGGTGCGTCCCACGTAAATACATGCCGGCGGCCATATTGGGAGAAGCATAGACCGCTAAAGACGTTCCCAGCCGCCAGGCTAGGCACGTCTCCAGCGACTCCAAATCTTCCACGGGCGATGCATTACGCTGGGAATCAAGTTTTAGACCTTCTCTACTGAATAGGTGCATGTTAAAGTCTCCGGCAATGATGTATTCTACTTGGTTGTTGGAGTAGGCTATAGTATCGATTTCATTGCATATTGAGTCTATAAATTTGTTATCATTCATTGCGGTCAGATTACAGTAGATGTTAAAAATGGTTAAGTAGGTGTTTTCTGAGCATTAATCCGGATAATTAGTGAAGGTTGGTATGAGTATGGTGATGTATTGAGCCCAGGAATGGATATTCTTCCTTGGTATTATTGACCATGAGGGAGTAATTGTCATAAGGATCATCATTCCTGATGCAGGTCTACATTGTTGAGAGATAATTGCGGGATTCGTCAAAGTTATAAATCTTTCACAAATTACGTCTTCATTCAACCAGGTTTCCTGTAAAGAAATAATGTCTGCTTCTGCAAGAGCGGCTGATCCTTCATCAAAGAGGTGTTTATGACCTCTAGTGTTCCAAGAGCATAGAGATGTTATACTCGATTGGGCAGTTATACCCGTTGATTGTTATAGATATGTTTTCCTGCACGGACTCTGTTGTTCAACTGGCATGTTAGATGTTGTTTTGCGTTGGAGAGTCCATTGGGGGTCACGCCATATTTCTTGTCTATTCAAGCCATCATATGTGCGTGCCCGGATATTTTTCCTGTTGGTATCTCGCGACTTTGGAACCGAATCGTTGGAATTCTTCTGATTGTCATGTGCCGATTGTTGGTTCATCAGTTTGTTGTGATGATATGAGTGAAAAGTCGCTAATTTAGTGCTACATTTTTTTTCAACCATTAATCTGGATACAAAGATCTCTTCAGCTTCAAACCCCAACGTCGCTAGTTGAGACTTGGTGGATAGAACACGCTGCATTATTTCTTCAGTGTAAAAGTCAATCTGTGGTGTTTCCATCTGTCGTTTATTGGGAAAATTAATCACCTCAATGTCACAGGAACCAATCTGGGCCAGTTACGGAACTGCATTAAGTAAGCGCAGAACATTGGCTCTATTCAAGGTTACAGGCTCGTCAGAGTTTGTCGCAGTTGGAACTAGAGATACTCTGAATGCAAAAGATGCTTTCATTGGTTTAAGGAAGGTTGGTCTGATAAGTGGGGGATCTGTTTGGTCAGATTGGATCTCATTATTCTTAGGCCTCTTTTGTGTTTCTGGAGACAATCAAGATTCATCATTTGACACCTCTGAGTATCCCAAAGAAAAGTTGTTTGATGGATCCTGATTGAGTGGACTCATCTGGGTGGATTCAGAAGATGATTCGTAGCATTTATCAAGGACAATCAATAAGGCGTCCTGAGAATAGAACCATTAGCGATAGAGTCGTCATCAGTACTAATATCCATGACTGACAGGACTTTTGTCACTTTGATGGGTATGTCTTGGTTAATCACAGCCAGCAAAGCGTCAAGTGGATCAGGCTGTGTATGGTCATCGTATTTAGTTGTAAGGCTTGAAGCTTTCATAGTTGGTATGATTGGAACAACAGCTACCAGGCTTGGATGCTTTGCACTTGTTTTTGTAGTAGTTTTGGATGTGTTCTCAAGCAAAGATTTTTGGACCGATTGCATTTTTCTTAGGAATACCTGCGAGCCTGTTTGAGGTTTTTTTGAGTCTTTTCTTTTATTCGTCTTACTCGGTAGTTCATTTCCCACATGACCTAATTTTGTCAGATCAAAAATGTCGAAAGGAGTGCATAATGCCGGTTCGGCATTAGCCTGACTCGGTGGTAAAGCCCGGTCCAGTGCTCCAATAGGGTAAGGTTAGATTTCATATTGTGTCATCTGGTCTGTTTTGGAGCATCTGCCTGCATTATGGTCAAGGTTTGGGTTTGTTTGGTTGTCTGGTGTAAATGTGACGGCACCTGTGAATGTTTTTTTACTTTTTCATCTATTATTTTCTTGGTGATTATCGACACCATCTCCATCAAGTTTTGTTGATCCACTCGGTCAACTCTTGCAACTTACGCAAGTCGGCTTTGCCATGTTCTAGAGGTTTCCGCTTCATATTTAAGACGCTCCTGTATAGTTCCAATGAAGCTTTCAAGATGGGTTTGCTTGGTCATGATCATGGCTAGCAGGGTTGCTTGGTCTTTAGTTGAGTCAACCATGGCTTCTTGGATTTTGAGAAAAGGTATCATAGCCACTGATAACACTGCTACTAGTGTGTTCTGGAGGTTGAGCATCGTAGTTGGTAGTCTTTCTGCGATTTGATATGATATGATGATATGATATGGCATTTGTAACGCGCCTATACACAAGTGTTTCAAGGCGCACGAGGCAGGGAGGGGGGAGCAGGGGGGAAAGACAGACAACGATCCTACTAGGCCAGGTGTCATTCAGATCGCGCAAGTGCAGGGGTAGGGGGAAGGGAAAAAAGTGCAAGGGGAAGGGGAGAGGGGGAAGTGCTGAACCAGGTAAGTAGAATAAAAAAAAATAATAATTAAAAAATATATAAATAAATAAATAGGGCCAGCTGGTGGCAAGTTCAAGGTAAGTGCAGACAAGTGCTGGGAGGGGGGGCTGTAAGGGATGCAGAGACAGTCCCACAGTGAAGGAGTTGCCAGGGAGGCAGTGCAAGTGGAGAGTGGCTGGGCCAAGGACCGAGGTCGGTGAGAGTGGCCCAGGTGCAGGTTCAGTGCAGTTTCAATGAAGAATTGGCAGGGGAGAGGGAGAGAGAAAGCAGAAGCAAAGAGGGAGGCCCCTGCCGCAGAGAGAGATCTACCCCCAGCTCGTTGCTTCGAGAAGCGGCTGACCCTGAGGGAGTTGGAGACAGATGAGCGAAGGGCTCGGGAAGGAAGATATTTAGGAAGAGAGAGTTGAAGGTATTTAGGCCCCAGGCCCCAGAAGGCCTTGTGATCAATGCAGAGGGTTTTGAACTTAATCCTCGCAGCCACAGGGAGCCAGTGTAGAGATTTCAGTCCTGGAGAGATACGGTCCCTGGGCTTGAGGCCAAGGACAAGTCTCACAGTCCTGTTCTGGATGAGTTGCAGAGGGTGGAGAGCAGAGGCAGGCAGATTAAGATAGAGGCTGTTACAGTAGTCCAGCTTCGAGAGAACCAGGGCTCTGGAGACCACGAGCTTCTGGGGGAAGGAGAGGAAGGGAAGAATACCTCTGAGGAGGTGCAGCTGGTAGTGAGACTTCTTAGAGACGTCAGTTATATGAGGAGAGAAGGAGAGTGTGGAGTCGAAGATGACCCCAAGGTTTTTTGCCTTGCAAGTAGGAGCAGGAAGCGGGCCAAGAGAGGCTGGCCAGAGCGCTGCAGGGAAGGAGGAAGTGGGTGTGCCGATGAGTAGAATCTCAGTCTTACTAGCATTAAGGCAGAGGTCATTGGCGGCACACCATTCCTGGATAGCAGACAGACAGTCGGACATGAGGGAAGGAGAGGAGGAGGACGAGGGTAGCCTAAAAATGAGCTGGGTATCGTCCGCATAGCACTGAAAGTTGGGGCAGAGAGTGGCGATGCGGTGGGCAAGGATTGCCAGATACTGGTTGAACAGCCAGGGAGAGACATTAGATCCCTGGGGGACACCACAGGTAGAGAAGAAGATGTCAGAGAGGAAGGACCCCAGTTGGACCTGGGAGGGTCGATTGGAAAGGAAAGAGGTCAGCCACGCCAGAGCCTGACCAGTGACACCCAGGTTATCACGGAGACGGTTGAGCAGGATGGCATGGTTGACAGTGTCAAAGGCAGAAGAGAGATCGAGCAGAATGAGAACACAGGGAGTGTTGGAGTCGAGGTTCGAGAGCAGGTCCTCACGGATGTTCAGGAGAGCAGTTTCCGTGCTTCTGGCAGCTCTGAAGCCAGATTGATGGTCATGAAGACTACCAACAGATTCAGCATGGAGGTTGAGCTGGGAGATGGCCAGTTTCTCCAGGAGCTTGCCCAGGAAGGGAGTGATGGAGATTGGGCGATAGTTAGCTGGGCAGGCGGGGTCGGAAGAGGGTTTCTTAAGAAGAGGATGCACAAGGGAGTGCTTAAGGGGGGATGGGAAGACTCCAGAGAGCGAAGGAGTGGTTGCAAAAGTCAGCCAGGGCAGGAGCCAGGGAGTCGATGTGGTCCTTGATAGTTTTGGAGGAGCAGGGGTAAACCTGTTTAGACAAGACTTTCATAGATCGGACTTGTCTGGAAACCTCGTCAGCAGAAAAAAGGGGAAAGGCAGAGAAGGAGGGAGGAGGGGAGGCTGCAGAAGGGCCAGAGGGAGAGCCAGGAAGAGATGGAGGCAGGTGATAGGAGGAGAGTGTGGACAGGATGTCCTGAGTTTTAGAGATGAAGTGAGAGGCCAGTGCAGTGCAGAGGTCCTGGGAGGGGACAGGAGAGGTAGAGACTGCAGCAAGGTTGGCAAGCTCCTTGCAGATTTTAAAGAGTTCGGCCGAGTTGTTAGATGCAGCAGAGATGCAGGCTTGGATAAGGGCTCTCTTCTTGGTGAGAACTTAGAGACGGTATTGCCTTTGGAGCAGGCGGCAGGCCAGTTTGTCAGAGGATGTACATGAAGCAAGCCATTTCCTCTCTGCCACCCTGCACTTGATTTTTAGGGTGAAGAGATCCGAGTCATACCAGGAATTGCATTTGGCTTTGGGCTTCAGGCGGATTCTCATGACAGGGGCAAGGATATCAAGACTATCAGATATAGCCGAGTGGAGTGTAGAGAGGGCTGTGTCAGGGTAGGAGTCAGCCGAAGGGCGAGGGAGGGGCAAGAAGGTGGCAGCGAAAGCCTCAATTGACACGCGCTTCATGGGTCGGAAGACCGAGAAGGTGGTTAGCAGTGATTAGGTTGGCTTTGCTTGTGGGGTAGGGAGGGTGAGGTGGGAGGATAGGAGAAAGTGATCACTCCAGGAGAGAGGAGTGGAGAGAGGGACGGAGAGGGGAAGGTCAGAAGAGATCAGAGCATCAAGAGTGTGCCCTGCAGAATGGGTAGGCCCAGACGGGAGAATAGAGAGTGAGAGAGAGTCGCAGAGGTCACGAAAGAGTCCAGAGGGGGGACAGGAGGCATCCAGGTGGATGTTGAAGTCACCAAGGAAGAGGAGTTGAGTGGTTGAGGCCAGGAGTGAGGAGGAGAGGTCAGTCCACTCAGAGAGGAAGGAGGAAATTTGACCAGGTGGCCGATAGATAGTAGCCACTGTAAGGGAATGGCTAGGAGAGAGAGAGAGTCGGCAGACAAGACACTCAAAAGAGAAGTAGGTCTGCGTAGGAGTGACAGTGGCAGGAATCCACTCAGGGAAGATAAGGGCCACCCCCCCCCTGCATCGTTGGGCCTGGGCACGGAGAGGATCTTGTAACCGTCAGGTAGGAGTGTGTCAAAGCTGGTGACAGAGCTGGCCGTGAACCATGTCTCAGTGAGACCGAGGACATCCAGGTCCAGTTCCTCAAGAAGGTGACAGATATCAGAGAAATGTTTGATGGCAGAGCGAGAGTTAAGAGTGGCAATGTGGAGAAGGTTGCCATCCTTGAAGGACTTCCGGGGAGGGGTACAGATCAGAGGTATGCCCTGCGGAGGTGTAGAAGAAGGAGGTGAGGAAGGAGCAAGAGAGGGGGCAGGGAGGGAGGGTAGAGGCAAGGTAGCCGAGTACAGAGGAGGGGGGACAGCAGGAGAGGAAAGGAAGTTGATGAGGCGTGGGAAGCGTCTATCAAAGAGGTGAAGGTTGGCCTTGGGGCCTTGGACCAAGACGGCCCCATTAGCGTAGACATTAAGGATGGCCTTAGAGGAGCGGAAGGGGGCCAAGAGGACATCCCAACGGGTGCCACCATTAATGGGAGAAGAGGAGAAAGGAGAGAGCACAGAGACCATATGAAGGGTCCATAGGTCAGGCGAAGGCACGAAAAAGAGGATGTCAGTAAGAGTTTCCTTGGAGCAGGCACTAGTATAGGTGTCAGCGATAGGGATGCCTGGGTTGGAGACCAGGATGTCCTTTTTAAACTTTTTCCAACCAGATTTAGTGAGGAGAGCAGGATAGTCAATAGAGAAGCAGTTAGAGAAGATAGGCGAGATAGAGAGCACCATGGAGTAGGACGGAGTGGGGGGGAAGACAGACGATATGAAAGCACGAGGACAGTGAGCGGCAAGGCCAAGTTGACCACTTTTCAGAAAAAACAACGGTAAATTCGTATTAGGTACACCCAGTGGAGAGGCCATCTAAGTTTGAGAAACCTGCGAGAGGAGAAAAACCCTAGTTTACCACATTTTAGAGAACAACAGTAAATGCGTATTAGGTACACCCAGTGGAGAGGCCACCTAAGTTTGAGAAACCTGCGAGGGGAGAAAAATCCTAGTTTACCACATTTTAGAGAACAACAGTAAATGCATATTAGGTACACCCAGTGGAGAGGCCACCTAAGTTTGTGGCACCTGCGAGGGGAGAAAAACCCTAGTTTACCACATTTTAGAGAACAACAGTAAATGCATATTAGGTACACCCAGTGGAGAGGCCACTTAAGTTTGAGAAACCTGCGAGGGGAGAAAAAACCCTAGTTTACCACATTTTAGAGAACAACAGTAATGCGTATTAGGTACACCCAGTGGAGAGGCCACCTAAGTTTGAGAAGCCTGAGAGGGGAGAAGAAACCCAAGTAGCCACAACTGGGGAAGACAGTGAGGTGAAGGCACCATGCGCATGAGGTGAACAGGTGTAGGTGGTGTGGGCCGGCAGAAGCTGGAGATAGAAGGCGAAACTGGCGCCTGGCGTTCCCTGCGGACACCTGCAGACACACAGGGAGCCGCAGTCGTAGGAGCCGCCCTTTGCCTAAGGGGCCCTTAGCCAGGGGGCTGCCGGGCAGGGGGGCTGCCGGGGGGCGGTGGGATATAAGGCAGGGGGAGAGGAAGGGGAGGGGGTGATAGCGGGAAGGGAGACGGGAAGGGAGAGGGGAAGGAGGACCAGGAAGTGAGGAGGAGGGAGGGGGCAGGGGGTAGCGCAAACGCGCACGGAGCACAGTAAAAAAGCTAAACAAACAAAGAAACAGAGGAGGCTTAACTGGAGCCCAACGGGGCTAGGAAGGCAGCCTCAGCAGCAGGCCACACGGGGCTACGGGCGACCGCTCGAACCCGCTCTGGCTCAACAAAGAAGCGAGCGTGGTGAGCGGTCGTTCCGTAGTCCCAGAGCGGCTGCTAGGACAACCAATCAGAGGGGGGGTGGGCGTTAAGGGAGGCGGGAAGGGAGAGGGGAAGGAGGACCAGGAAGTGAGGAGGAGGGAGGGGGCAGGGGGTAGCACAAACGCGCACGGAGCACAGTAAAAAAGCTAAACAAACAAAGAAACAGAGGAGGCTTAACTGGAGCCCAACGGGGCTAGGAAGGCAGCCTCAGCAGCAGGCCACACGGGGCTACGGGCGACCGCTCGAACCCGCTCTGGCTCAACAGGGGAGTTGTTCAATGTTTCAGATATCTTGTGTGAAGACAATGATTCAACCTCTAAGAGTTCTTGAGGAGATTTTGGAGAACATTTTAGGGACACCTGGGGTCCTTTAGGTGCAATTAGTGTTGATGTATTGATCTTTTGAATTGGGGTATGATTACGAACCTCCCCAAATACTTCAGCTCTTTTCTCCTGAGAGTCCATAATCGCATCTATCTCTGTTATATTGAGAGAGAGACGCGCAATGCGAACCGACTATGGCTTGGTATTTTCACACTTGAACGAGTCTATAGGATAGTATGTCGATTGCCATTGTTGTTTGGCTGCTCTTGCTCATTCTTGAAGAGATGGTGAGAAACAGGAGTCCTCAAGCGCAGATTTAGGAATAATTTCATTTTGTTGTTTGTTTGTTTTCTGCATTGATGGGGGACAAGGTCGTTTTGAGCAATCTGGTGGTATTGACTCGAGAAAAATATCAGAAGTTGGTTTATGCAAAGTGCGTTGCATGTACCGTTGCTTCTCTGAGTCAGATAGTTCTGTAGAAGTTGAGTTTTTGGACAACTGAGAAGGGGGAGTGGGCGGGTTTTGAGGAGAAAAGGTGGTCTTTTGTTGAGCTGAAAGCGAATGAGCCTCAGGATCAAAAGGCTGTGGTATATTCCCTGGTGATGTAATGGTTACAAACTGTAGTAGGGTTTCCGATGGATGCAGTGCTTGAGCATCCGGTTGATATGTTTCCGCGGTTGTAACCGCGTGAGATGACATGGCGAACTTATCATCTTTTTTTGATGTCATTGTTGAGCATTGGGCACTTGTAAGATCAACCATTTTAGTAGGATTGGTATTTGATTTGCACATTTGCTTTCCTTGGATCTCTGTTGGATTGGTACTTTTGTTTGCCATTGCTACAGATTCTTCTAATTTCCCTTGTAATCGGGTCCGCAGCTTTGTGGGTTCCAATCATAATTTGGATAGGCAAGGAGGGATACAATCACTGAGGATTGGATTGTCACAATAAACAAAGTATGTAGGGGTACCAAGTACTTACCGCCGATCCTGCCGGTCCCAGCCGGAAAACAGAAGAAAACAGCCGCGCCCTTAACTCCACCGCAGGCTTCACGCTGCAAGGGTCGCGCTGTACTGCTTTAGTATGGAGCTTCCTGTGGGTGTGGCACGGAAAAGTCACATGATGCTTGTCACGCGATGAGTCAAGGATGAGTCAAGGAGCTCGGAAGGACCCACTCGCTTCAACTGCTTTCGGCTCCAGCCAGCAGCCTGATGCGAGTTGGAGCGGGGCTTCAGAGCACAGGTATCAAACAGGATCAGGCAAGTTCAAAGGCAGATAGATGCCCAGCCGAACAGCAGAAAATAGCCGTGCCCTTAACTCCATCACGGGCTTCACGCCGCAAGGGTCGTGCTGTGCTGCTTTAGTATGGAGCTTCCTGTGAGTGTGGCACGGAAAAGTCACGTGACGCTTGTCACGTGATGAGTCAAGCAGCTCGGAAGGAGCCGCTGGCTTCAAATGCTGTCGGCTTCAGCCGGCAGACTGATGCGAGTTGGATCGGGGCTTCAGAGCACAAGTATCAAACAGGATCAGGCAAGTTCAAAGGCAGATAGATAAACAGCCGCACCTTTAACTCCACCGCAGACTTTGTGCTGTAATACAGTGCATGCTGGGATGTGTAGTCACAGTCAAATGTGTGTTCAATGCTGTTTTGTGTTCTTCATAAAGTCCATGCTCGGATAGGTAGTCTCTGCCAGACATGCATTCAGCATGAGTTGTATGTTCTTAACACTTCATTCAGGCATGTGTATTTTCTGGCAGATTTGTGCCCACAGTGTGTTGTGTGTTCTTAATGCAGTGCATGTGCAATTGTGAATACTTGTACAGTACTCCCCTGTAGTTTGTTCAGATTGCACAATGATACCCTGTCACATCAAGACAATAATACTTCCATAAATGCCTTCATCTGTCTCTTTTAACATTGGATATTATTTAACCTGGGGTAAGATTGCTCCCTCCTTCAATTTTATTTGTACTGTGCCAGTCCCTTTCAGCAGACCTACATCATAAGGGCCACTAGTCCGTAGTTTACCTTTGCCAAATCTTGTGGCATAAAAGATGGTACCTTTTTGACCAACAATATAATCTGAGGTGTTTCCCTGTATTGTATTTGCAATGGGTATGGAATAGAAATCTAAAAAATGACCTCTCATCTGTATCGTTGTTTTCAAATCCCTCACCATCTGTCATTTCGCTCAACCACTGTGTTGTGTCCAGTGCTATTACTGTATGCCAATAAACACTTTCCTCATCTGTTCCATGTAACACTACTCTACCCTCTCGTACCACTGCTGCTTCTCAATGTATTGTTATTATCTTCCCTAATGCCACATCCGTGGCTACTTCTGTTCTGGACATAAACTGTGTGTATCATCATAGTAATTTATCCTGTATTTCCAGGAGACATCCTAACAATACTTGCACTCCATAAAGTAATAATTCTGAATTTAAAGTTGTCCCTCATAGTGCTTTCTGACCATAGAATGCTTGAATGAACTCTCTCGCATTTGCATAATTAATGCCTGACGTTGAACATGTTATCTCTTCTTCAGTGAATGAAATCCTCATATTTAATTTACTCATCAAAGCTCTTCCAACATAAGTTAGCCAGTTTGTTTCGGGAATGCAACAACTTCATAGCCATTGCATTTTCTCCCCCATTATAAGTACATAATCCTTGTACATTCATTGTTATACCTGACAGTGGAAACCCTCCCTCCCTGATACATGGTCTTGTTCTCCTGGTGTCAATTAAAAAGGAAAAGGTCCAACCTCCTATTGTCACCCCCACCCGGGGGTTCCTCTTCTTGGTCTAAAGTTACTGAAAGAACTGGACATATCAAGCTTTCCTGTGGGCTGTCCTATTGAGGGTACATATTAATTTCTGTTCTGGTAAAGGGGTTCCCTCCCACCACTTTTGAACCCCATCAAGGGCACTGTAGTTTGTGGCAATGTGTTCCAATTCCACTGTTTGGACTGTTGTTTTTGCATTTGTAATGAATTTAGTGATTGCTGTTGTACTTCTGGCTGCTGTATCAATGGTGTGTGCTGCACAATCTGGTGTCGCTGCTGCAGAGTCTGGTTCATCTGTGGCTGCTCGTTATGTTGTGGAAATGGTTGATGTTGCATGCATTGAAATGTGCCCTGCTCTTGCTGTGAATGTGTGTGCTGTGGTGGGGGATTACAGGCTCTCCTCGTGGGCCCTATTGTTACCATCCTCCATGCATCGCCCCTATGATCCATCACGCTTGTGCATAATGCTCTATCATTTTCCTCACCTGTTTCTGCACTTCTTCACGAAGACGCTGGCATGTAATATTATAAAACACAGTATATATCTGCCCGAACATCCCCTTGTTTCAAAATGCCACTGCTCTTGCATTTCATGTCTGATGTATTTGGGAATTGTACCATCAATGCCCTCCAGACTTTCGCTCTGCAATTGTTAAAAGTCAAACCATCATGTGCAGTATTTTGTGCTATCACATTGGGATGCCCTGCCTTGCCCTTTTCGTTAAATCATCAGATTGTTTTCCCACTGTCAAAGCAAATAAACTGCTCATGTCCCCTACTGCCAATGTCATTCATGGCATCCTTTTCTCTGACTCATCAATCCACTTTCCGGCCCCTGCTGTTAACCATGATAAATTAGTAATCAACTTGTCCTTATCTGTTTGTGACCATGGTATATACTGAGACAGTCCCCTCCGCTTTTGGAGTAAGGGTAATTGTGTCATCCCTGTCTTGCGTATGGGCACCACCCCAGTGTTCCTCCCTTTTGACACTATCACCATATGGCCTGTTAGTGACTTTTGCCTGTTCAATGACCTGGCAAATTCCTTAATGTGGTTTTATATGACGTTGTTCTTCCTGAGTTTATTGGGAGAAGCCCTTGTACTGATGGAGAGCTGCTCTGGCCTAGCTTGTTATCCTGCAAATCTATTAGTGGATATTCTGGTGTTTCGGGCTCAATTGCTTGAGCTTGTGTTGCCACTTCTTCCTCTTCTTCATTTACCCACTCTTATTCCTCCAGCTCTATCTCTTCCATCACCTTGTTCCTAACACCTCCAACACCTTCCCTCACATACACTCCTCTTTCGATTTCCTCTATTATGTTTCTGCTAACATTGTTAGCAAACTCCCTCACTTGATCTTCTCCCTCTCTGTGCTCCATTAACTTCCTTCTAATTCGGTAATTAACCTCCTTTCTATACTCTTCTCTTCTTCTCTCCTGCTCATGCCCTCTTTCCAGGGCCTTCACATTGTCATTGTCACTTTCTACTGGTATTGTTAATGCGCTTTTTGTACCACCTCTGGTTTTCTTCACTCTAATATCACCTTCCCCTTTCAGGGAGCACAAATCAGTGATTACTCTACCCTGCAGCAGCTCCTGGCAGTGGATATAATCCTGGCATGGTCAAGAACAGAGCGCATTATTTAGGTGGAGGAGGAGTTGTGGGCTGTACACACTCTTCTTCTACTCTTTTACATATATGTTATTTTTTAACCTGCTCTTCCTCCTCAAACATCATCCATAATTTGAGCATTCTCAGCCTGCTCTGTAATGTCCTTTCCTTGTGTGTGGCGTTTAGTTACGTGTACATATTTTCAAGCAGATCTTTCCAATGCATCCCTTGTTGAGGCCACGGCTGAAATATTTTGCCGGACATGTCTTTGACCCATTGTACATGGTATTTAAGAATCTTATCTTTATGTAATGTAATGTACTGAATGTAGAGAGTGCAAGCAAAAGCCCGAAGGCATCTAAGTGCTGAGAAGGATGGAGAGTCCAGGAGTGCTACAGCATTGTAAGGAGTGTTAAAAAAGATAGGTGTTCAGTACGTTGGAGGACCGAAGATAGTCTCCAATATGACACAGTAGGGCCGGTAACTTGTTCCACAAGGTGGGTCAAGAACGGCCACCCAACGGAGCTCTATAGTACTGTAGAACTTTTAATAGCACTTGGAAGGATGAACAGAGGCACCTGGGAGAGTCCTAAAAGGGTCATAACAGAAGACTGTGCAACATTTGGTGCAGATTAGTGCAACAAGGAAGAATTGTATAAGTAACTATGCAATAGTTCCTTCATCAAGCCACACACCCATAACACATTTTTTTCTGATATCTGAGGAACGGATTGGGGTGTCCAAATATCATGTAGGCAGTATTGTCTGGAGGGTCCTAACAGGTAAATATGCCAAATATGGTGCAGATTGGTGAAACGGTATGGAATTGTATAAGGAGCATTGCTTCACCATGCCACACTATAACCCACAAATGTTCACTTTTATAAATATAGATATAGTTATCTATAAGTAAAACTTCTACTATTGGTTCTTTCACAAACTACTAAATCGTTCTTGGTTTGTTCTTCTAAAAATAATACATTTTAATCTAACTTGTCATTTCTTTGCATTCTACTACAGAAGTCAATAAGGTGAAGAAGGTTCTGATTGGATCATTATTTCTTAATCCAACTGTGGCTATATTATGCATGCCAAGGTACGTGGTGGGAAAGGAGAGAGATGTATGAACCACTGTGAGCCGACCTTGAAAGTTACTCCCATCTCATTTCCATGCAGAGGCTCTCTCTCTTCCAGACTTGTTCCTGGCCTTGGTGTCTTGTCTCCCTCTCTAGAGACACAATGGGCCTAACAGGTGCACTATCTTATTGGGCATGGACTAAATGATCATGTTCCAACCACGTGATGAGGGACTGCTGTGGTGAAACCATGTTTGCCCATTTATTGGGTTTCCTACTGTCCTAATCTGTATGTGCCTTTCTTCAGTGGCCACTTGAGACAATATGTGTTTATTCGATATGGGATCATTTGGCATGGCAGCTGCTTGCACCTGGCATTTAAAAATAAATATTTTTTTATAATGGCTACCAATGAAAACTAATTAGCGGAATAATTGCACGCTGTGTGTGCCCTGGGACATGTTATCTAGTGCATTTTCAACTGTTAGGCAGAACTCCCCTTCACACAATGACCTTGGTGCTTGAGCTGGAACATCGCAAGGCCTGGCATTTTTGTGTTAAGCTACAATATTTCAGAATTCATGCCTTGTTTGGTCTGAGTAATGGCAGTACTTTTTGCTGTGTTAGTGTTCTTTATGTCTTCCATGCTGACATTCATTATTCCCTTGCAACCTATCCCTGCTGTTGTGCACACTACTTCTTGCCCTTCTTGTGTCACACAAACTATTCCACTCTTCATGGTGACTGCATGACCATTAGTGTTTTACTAACCGTTTACATAATGTTTATCAGCTTGCAGTTTCGTTCAAGCGCCGGAATGGTTGGGGGCGTGGCCAGACCTGGTGCAACTTTCATCTGCACCATCACAATGGCGTATCTGACTGGAAGGAAGCAACTGGTTTATAAAGAGCAATCATGTGTTCTCGCTTCCCAGGCAATTTAGATACTTGAATACCAAACAGAGTATCTTAAAAGAAGTACTATCACTCATTGGGAGCCAAAGCAATGGTTGTCTCAAAGAAGTGACATTGATCCTATTTGCAATGTCCAAAGATAAGATGGACAGTGGCCTTTTCATTAAGGAAGCAACCACAATGGAATGGTGATCTTTAGGGAGCATAGGAAGAATAAGACAGATTTGTCAGAGTTTGAAAAAAGATAGCTTAACCACATACTCTATTTGGGCAGATATATCCTGCCAATAGGTTTTAAGGTTTTTAATTGTGTTGGCATAGGCAGTAGTTAGACCAAAGTAGCTGGTGCAGGGGGGACAGGCCAGCAAAGATTTGGTAGGCAATGTTTAGCACCTAGAGGAATATGCTTTGTCTCTGTCAGTTCCAACAGGAGTCTACTGCAAAGCATCCAATGTCCAATTTCATGAAGAAAGTTGGTTACATTATACCAGTCAGCATCGACTCAGTTTGCTTTGATGTATTCTTGAGTATCAACAGCAGAGGAGTGATAAGACAGATGATATTTTTCAAAGATGTATATCAGAGGGAGGATTGAAGCCATTACACGATAATGGAGACATTGGGGTGCCCTGTGGGACTCCATGGTTCACAACCTCATAGTGCCCTGCAACGGAAGATGTAAAAAAAGAGTCCAGCCAAACTCTCTAATTTCATTGAATTGAAATGATCAAGTTACATCATCTATGACACCTGCCACAACGGACAAATGGGCTAGAAGAACTCTGGACCCACGGTGGGATGTATCCCTCATCAGAGCATGAACAGATATTATCCCATGGCTCTGCCAAAATGCCTGACAGATAGACATCAAAGATTTCATTTTTCCAATAAAACCTCGACAGCTGGGAAGTGACAATATTCTTCAAGATTATTCTGAAGCCCAAGATATCCAGAAGTGGGTCATCAATTATTAAGAACAGCATAGTCAAGTGATGGTTTCTAAAGGAACGGATTGATACATTACTATTCAAATGTATTGGCAATTCATGCATGAAGCAAATGATTTGTGAAATCGATGATAGTAATGACTACAGGCTCTCCTTATTGTTTTATTGCTTTGCAGCCATTAGGGCGGGACTTTAGATTGCAGATATACACCATGACTGGGAAGAACACTTTAGAAATACAGCAATCACACAAGAAGCACCACGACAAAATAATACACATGTTCCCAGTATATTCATGCGCTCTTAACTGAAAAAGAGAGACGCCATAACTGTCCAATATACAAGTTGTGTACTGTATTCTTGCTACCAATGTCAGTTATACTTTAGGTAACGCTCATAAATATTCCACTTTATACCTCCTTTTTCTAATATTGTTTTTAGGAAAGTACTCACTACGTAACCCCTATATCTGAAAGTTATTTTCTGCTTCTACTTCACATCTCCTGCCTATATATCCTAATCATTTACTTTTCAATTGTTTCTACTAACAGGCCTAAAATGCATGTGAGGTGTTGCTTCGACTCGTACACCGCTGTCTTGGAAAAAGAAAATGCCTCTGTGCGGAAAATGTGTCTGCTTGAAAAACATATATCTGAACACAAAAAAATATAACGGACAAAACAGCACATAATTTCTTGTCTTGGTATCGAAAGCGCATCGCAACTAGGAGCTGGTGTGACGCATCAGTAAAGATACCCTTCTCTCTCAAGCTCCAATACCAGAGAGGACAGTTCTCATTCCTCACGGAACATACACAGCACTTAAATAAAATACTCTTCAACCCTGACGGTTGAAGCACAATGAAACCTGGCACATTCGCTCTTCAGCCACTCTGCCTAAATATATATATATGTGCCATATTGACAGTTTGAAATGTCTTACCCAATGCTGGGCATTATGCAAATTATTGGAGCAACAAGGAATCACTCCAATCTTACTGACGCACATCACCACACTTGTCTCAATCTCCCTGCTGAACAGCTATATCCACAAGAAAGTACCTCAAAGAAACAGTGCCCCATGTAAGCTCCTTGTGGACACACAACTCACAAATATTAAAAACGAAAAATTAAAGACATGCACCCGGAAGTGTAGACGATCGATGTCGTTTCTGCACTGACTCTGAGGAGACACTGAAACATCTTGTACTAGAATGTCCTGAGATGAAAGATTTAAGAAAAAAACATCTAGGAGAGGAATTGGCAAAATTTACGACATATAGCCCCGAAGAATGGTAGATTAAATTCCATAATGATGACTCACAGAGACACACAGTAACTCTTGCACGCTACCTAGAAAAACTACAGAAATTATTGACAGAAGATAATGATAGTCATTGACTGTAATGATTGTAAGAATCTGTATAGAAGGAAAATTGTTTGAAAGAGAAGATACGAAACAAGGAGAAGAATATAAAAAGATTGAGTTCAGCACACCGAGTGCTCATTATAAAAATAGGAAAGATGTATGTAATAAATCGATACTTAGTTTAAAGACAAAAAATAATGAGCGCTCATGAGGACTTAAGAATGAAAAAAAGGTTTTTATTGCCTTTTTTTGTTCTTTTTTTTATTTTATTTTTAAAAGTTTGTAACAAACTGTATTAAATGAAGAAAAAAAAACGAAAAAGAAAATATGAACTTGGAATTTCTCTGTGTTCAAAATGTATTCCAGTACCGCAGCCTCCAAAGTATTCTTAAAAATGCTGATAGACGTTGTGTTATATTCTTTGAACATCTCTCAGAGTCCCTCTCTCCATTTGCTGTAGTCAGAGTTTGAATATTACAAGTCCACTTTGTCTTATGTTTTGTTCGCAGACTTGAAAAACTGAAGCTGGAAGAATTCCGTCTTTTTCTACCTAAACGTTTACTTCAATATTTTTGTCAGGGGAGTCGTGGAAGAATTTGAAATTCACATTTTAGACATGAAACCCACTGACTTCCAATATAAAAGGTTAACTGAAACATTGTTTTACTGTAACAGAATGTCATCCGACACTGTTTTGGAAGCCGTAGACTTTTTGATTTCTGTTAATATAAAATGATGCAGCCAAGTCTGTTTCTAAAATGCATGTCGGATAATTAGACACCCCTTTCAAAATGCTGCATACCAAAATGATATTGGAAAAGAGGTGCCATGATGTATGCCATGATGTAACATGATAGTGATATCTCTGCTATGACACAGACAAGGTTCAAAGTTCACCTGTTCATCCCTCACTGTTACTGGAGTACAAAGTCCCTTCAGGCAGAGGTAGACGTTTAACTTCTGCACCTCTGATTTAAAATCTAATACATGTCTACCTTAATCAGTCTGGTGTCGGGTTAATCTGAAATTATAAGCAATGCCTTCTTGTGGAATAGCAACTGATAAGAACCCACAATTACAAGCCATAGCAATCTGATATCACACCATTGTCAACTCTGTTAGCAGAGCTGTTACAATCACTATCATATATTTTCTTATGCTTTCATTTGAACCAACTTTTTTTCCAAACAAACACAAACCACTAACATGATCTGAGTCAATCAGCTCATCTGATGTGATGAGAGTATACCTAAAAAACCCTTGATCTCGCAACACTAAAAGGTTAGAGGAACAAGAGTCTCTCAGGGAAACCCTCTGGGGAATAAAACCCTGTAGCTGCAGTGTAGATGTAGACGTAGAAAAGACTGGGCTCCCTTCTCTTATGGTTTCTTGCGCAGGCTCTCTCCAGATGTAGGCTGTTGTGGGAGAATAAGAAGAGAGATGTTTGGATAAACTATGTTTCTTCCCTATATAAGGGAAAATGTGAGATGACAAATTAATTGGTGGCATCTAAAAAGGGGCATTGGAAATGTGAGTTTACCATATTAGACATTGAAAATCAGATTAAGGGGACGAATAACTCAAGGGCCGTTGGCCCAAATGGGCTGACTAATAACACACTAAAGAGAAACCCTGAACATGGGGCAAAAGTGCTATATGTTTTTTTCTATGACATCCTATTGACCCGCTCTATCCCACATTCTTAGAGGATATCATATGTTGTCCCAATTTATAAAAAGGGGGATAGAACCTGCCCAAATAACTATCACCCAATTTCCATCATGGATGCCGACTCAAACATATTCGCAGGACTTGTACTACAGAGAATTGTGGATTGGGCCGAAACTCATAAGATTCTTCCTATCCAACAGTTTGGCTTCCGAAAAGGTTTGGGTACAGAAATAGGTGGACTAACCCTCTGTCTACTTCTGGAAAAGGCCTGTAGGAAAACAGCTACTCCCATTTACCTGGTGTCGATTGACCTCTCCCTTGCCTTTGATAAGGTGGACATTGTGACACTGTGGACCAAGCTGTCATCAATGGGGTTACCATCAGGACCATTGGCCATCCTTATTAATCTCCATGAGGAATAGTCCATTCAGGTTAGATTGAACATGTCAGTTGATCTTTCTCGATTAATTTAAACAGGCAATGGTCTAAGACAAGGGTGTTTTTTGCACCTACATTGTTCACTCTCTATATCTCAGATGTGAATGCCCCTTTGAGACAAACTCCCCCTTTATTTCACCTAAGATAGAGGGAATAGAAATATGTTGGAGTGCATATGCTGATGACCTTCTTTTGGGCGATAGCACTCCGGTCGGTCTGCAGCGACAATAGGTTGCCGCTACCTGCATATGTAGAGGAAAATGCCCTAGTTATAAATGAAAATAAATTTCACTCACTAATAGGAAGAAAAATACCATTTTTAAGTGGAAAATAAATGCCCATACTTTAGTAAAAGTAAGATTTCTATGCTACTTGGGCTTTCCAGTGTTTGAAGGTGCCACAATTCATATGTATTGGAACTTCTATATGGATAAGGAGGATAAACTCATTTTTCAAATGAAAAAGGTATCTGTCAAATATTGCAAATACTCAGTAATTCCACTAATCAGGTTTTATAACCTTAAAGTAGTACCAAAACTTTGATATGGTCTTGAAATTCTACCTTTTGAAACATTCCGATTGGTAGAGAAGTTGGAGTCAAAAATATGGCGAAAGCTTCTCTTCTACTTACCAAAGAGTGTTCCTATGTCTGCAATACATTTTGAATTGGGTCTCCTTTCTCTGAACACTAGAGTTTGTTGGAAAAGAATGTCACTTTATTGCAACCTTATTATGTCTAGACAACACTCCCTCTGAACCCAACAGGGAACAGATTAAGAAATGGTACCACTGAATCGAGGTGGTTGTTGAGACTACAGATGGAATGCATGAACTTTCTTGAAGTTATTAACCACTCGCACGAAACTTTGATTTCTAACCCCATGGGTGTGAAAAAAAGGTTGCAATCGATGGATTGGATGAAATATATGGAAACTGTGGGTGCAGCTAAGATCTACAAGCAGCTGTTTTATGACGGGAAGAAACTGGGTACGCCGGAATCAAATCTGATTAAATTCCCAGACCCTGCAAGGAGAGCAGTATATCTACGATTTCCATTTAATGTTCTCCTGATGGGGGAAATATTAGAAATTAGATCAGGAATACACCAGCAAATTCCCAGTCGTTTTTTGCCATTGTAGAATGACTCCCGAGTCATTGAAACACCTATTGCTGGAGTGTGAAGTAATAGCTCAACAGCGGTTAGCGGCCTTTGGCAGATTTGTTCACGACCCTTCTAGGTTTTTCATTGAGACTCTTTGGTGGATCATGCTACATGGTAAACTAAATGCACTAAAACTGTCTGTGGTTCATTTCCTAACAAAAGTGTGTGGTTTGGTAGCAACATGTAAAAATACTAATGATAATTTAGAATAGGATGCTTGTCAAATAATGGTGAAAGGACAATTGGAATGTATTTGATAAGCTATGTGATGGGGAAGTTTCAGAATAACGGTCGAGAAGGGACAAACGGACAAGTATAATATATTAAATTCTTTGAATGCAAAATATGCTATTTGTCTTGTTTGTTCTTTTTATCTTTCTTTTCGTCACTTTAAGCATTTTTGATTTTATATAATTCTGTATTTTAATGTAAAAATGTTAAAAAATTTGACTTTTAGTTCTTTTTGTAAAGGTTTATTGTGTATAAACCAAATACAATAAAAACAAAAAAAAAAAGAATAAGAAGAGAGCTTCTAATGCGTCAATTTCAAATCCTCTTGATTTCAGGAGTCAGACAGTACTGCAGTTCTTTTTAGCTGGGAATGAATGAGACTCTTTCGGATAGCTTGTATGGCGTTGCAGGTCTGGGACTGCAGCACGGTGAGGTACGAAAAATGGAAATCTCTCAGAGACTGGAAACTGTTCTGAATTATCTATATTTTCTACCTTGTAGACATCGGGGTGCTGCAAGCCGCCCCTGCAGGGCGCACCCCTGAGCTGACAGGCTGTAAAAATTAAGTTTCAACTGCACATAGGGAAGCAATGAAGCATTCTCACTTCCTGAAAAGCTGCTCCTGGCAACCGGGGTGGAGCCTCCATTGCCACAGCATTCTCTGCTGCTAGACTGCCACACTGGAGACAAACTGCCACCTTGGAAGTAAAAATGGCTTCCCAGGGTGACTGAATTGTGACAGTATGCCCCCTCCCAAGGGAAAGCACCCCCGGTTTGTTTGGGTGACGGTGATGAAATCGCCTGACCAAAGCAGGGACATGCACTGCAGATGCAGGCTCCCAGGAAAGCTCCGCGGGTGAATAACCCCGCCAATCCACCAAATATTGGATGTGCCCATGATGAAATTGAGAGTCACAAATACCCGTTACTTCAAATTCTGGACCAGACGTAGTCACAATCGGGGGAGGATGAGCCATCTGTCGCTGATGGAATGTATCTTCCATATCTGTTTTCAATTGTGAAATATGAAAAACCAGATGAATCCTAGACCATGTACGGGGCAATATTAAATGGTAGGCAGCAGTGCCCACCTTCTGAATTACAGTAAATGACCCAAAAAATGTAGGAGACAGCTTTGATGGAACCAAATGTCTGGGCAAAAATTTGGAGGCCACCCATACTTTGTCTCCAGGAACATAATCTGAAGCGACCGTCCATCGGCGATCAGCAAATCTTTTAATACGGGACTGGGCTTCCTGTAGAGATGAATGTCCTATACACTGGGTCTCTCGAATCTCTTGAAGCAAAGTTTCCACACCTGAAAATTTGAATGATGAGGCTGGGCCCACGGGAATACAGATAGGATGAAACCCATAGGAACTAAAAAATGGGCTGGTGCCTAGTGATGTATGGTACGCATTGTTATACGAAAATTCTGCAAAAGGAAGGAGTTTTCTCTAGTTGTCTTGAGAAGCAGAGATGTAGCATCGGCGATATCCTTCCAGAGTCTGATTCAAACACTCAGTCTGACCGTTGGTCTGTGGGGGAGACCCCAAGCTCAAGGCACTCTTGATATTTACGATCTCACAGACTTGTTGCCAGTACTTAGAAGTGTACTGTGGACCTCAATCAGAAACAATAGACTCAGGTAAACTGTGCACAGAAAAGATATATTTTACAAAAATCCTCACCATTTGTGCAGAGCCACAAAATGAGCCATCTTCGTAAAATAGTCAATAGAGACCATCATAGCAGTACAACCGTTAGAGATGGGTAAGTCTACAATGAAGTCGGTAGAGATGATCTGCCAAGTACTGTCAGGAATAGGCCTTCGTGTGAGAAGTCCCTTTGGAGCCATTCGTGGGGTCTTTGTCTGTAAACATATGTCGCAAGCTGAAACATATTCCTTTATATCAAAGGAAAATCTCGGCCACCAGAAGTGTCTTTGTACTAAATCGATGGTATTTGCAATCCTTCAATGACCAGCTGTTACTGAATTGTGACAGAGTTGCATCGTCATCCGTTGTAGTTCTGGTGTGGGGATAAAGAGCTGATGTTTCCGATATACACAACCCTCTGAAAGAGATAACTCTAATTCTTAAAATCTTTAAGGATCCTTCTTTTGTAATTGAAGAGTAGCTGTAGCCACAGACTGTACAAAGTTGGAAATCTCCAGTATAAATCGAGCCTTGGGAAGAAGAGGTTCTTACTTAAACTGTGAAGGTTCACCGGTATCTCTTCTGGACAAAGCATCTGCCTTGAGATTGACGTTCCCTGGGATAAACGTAAAAATGATATCATAAAGGGGGAACAAATTTGCCCAGTGAGCTTGCCTGCTATTCCGAGTCTGGGAATACTGTAATGCTCCGAGGTTGTGATGATCTGTGCGTACTTTGACTGCATAAGATGTTCCCAGAAGTAAATGCCTCCATTCTTCAAATGCTCATTTGATAGCAAGTAATTCCTTCTCTAATACGGTATAGTTCAATTCAGAAGGTGCTAGTGTCTTGGAAAGATACGCCACATGGCATTCTATCCCTTGCTCATTTTCTTTCAAAAGTACAGCTCCCGAAGCTTGATGGGAGTCATCAGACTCGACAATAAATCTTTTTGTTTGATCTGGGGAAAGGAGGATTTTACTGGAGACAAACCATTTCTTAAGGATCTCAAAAGCCTGTTGTGCCTGAGAAGACCAATCAAAAGTCACTCATTTGTTAATAAGGCGGTGATGGGAAGAATGATTTCTGAAAAGTTTGGAATAAAACGGCAATAAAAATTGGCAAATCCCAGAAATTGTTGGATCTCTTTTACGCTCTTAGGAGATGACCATTCTAAGACCAGAGTGACTTCACTGGGATCCATTGAGGTTCCTCTCTCTGACAGGATGTATCCCAGATACGTCACCTCCTTTTGATGGAATTGACACTTATCCAATTTACAGAATAGATTATTTGTTTGGAGGCGTCTCTGTACCTCTCGAACGTGCACTAGATGTTCAGTGTGAGATCGAGAAAATACCAAGATATCATCTAGATAAACTATCACTGAGTGCTGTAGGAGATCTGAAAAAATATGATCCATAAACCGCTGAAATTCAGCAGGGGAGTTAGATAGTCTGAAGGGCATCACCCTGTAGAAATGAAGTTTCAACTACACATAGGGAAGCAATGAAGCATTGAATTAGAGGAGTAGCAACACACTGGAGCTCCGTTCTCACTTCCTGAAAAGCTGCCCCCAGCAACCGGGGAGGAGCCTGCATTGCCACAGCATTCTCTGCTGCTAGACTGCCACACTGGAGACGAACCTCCATCTTGGAAGCAAAAATGGCTTCCCAGGGTGACTGAATTGTGACAAGAGCTCAAATTTGACATGACTGATGTGTATGGGCTGAATATCTCCATAGCTGTCTTGTATAACAATAGCTACGATCTTGCTTTCTTTTATTCCCAAGCAAAGAAACCAACCCCAGGCGGAGTTAGAGTAGGTGGTGTTAGAGTAGCAACAGAGGGACATAGGCCTGGTGAAGCATCCAACAACCTTGCTTCCTGTTAGCATTCTCTTCTGTTGCCTGTCTCCTCCATTTCCTGCAGGCAAGGCACTCTGTGCGCGAGGCCATAAGGCACAAGGCACTTCTTACAACAATGGGGAATTGACTGCTTATGGCCATCTTGCTTTTGACCAATCCCATGTGACATTTTGCATCGAAAGTAGTGGCACACACCCTCATTCTTTGATTGATCTTTGGACATCAGGAAGAAGGAGAATACATGTTTGGACCATTATTGAGAGTGAAGTTGATTCCAGAGTCCTCTGCCATGGAGATAAAGACAGAAGCCATTTGAGACAGAAGTGGTATCTGCCCCCTAACCATCCATGTGGAGCAGGACTCAACTGCTACCTGCAATGAAACCAGGATCCTGTCAAAAGAGGTGAAGGAACCCCTGTAGGTGTCATCCAATCTCCTAGGAGTGCATTGAAAGCACTCACCTTGTCCTTTGACTCCTTGAGTGGGAATTACAACAACCAAGAAGTCCAGAAACATATGAAATCCTCTTTCAATGATTTTAACGTTTGTAGATCCATGTTGACAGTGTTCAACACCCTTCGAGCTGAGCAGGTACTGCTTTTCCCATGCCAAGTACTTTGAGCTGCTTACATGCACCTTCAAGCCATTTGACTCTGTCTCACGCCAAGGGAGATCATCACTTCCTTCACTTCAGCATCAGGTCATCACTGCGGAAAACCTCAAAATTGCTTGAATTTAAGCATCACATTAGTCTAACAGAGCCTTGACAAAGACCCAACTCAACTGCCAAACCAAATCTCAGAAAGCTATCATGTTGCTCACGAATGACACCCAGCAGAAGCATTGGTTCAACCCAACTAGCACAGTGTCCCAAAGCGGTTAGAACCCATCAAACTGCACCGCCTTCATTACTGACTCGATCCACACGCAGCCTTATCTCAGTGCCAACTCACCAATGGGCCAATGGAATTTGACCAATCTGGACTTCTCAACACTGTCAAGTACTTAGACTAGGATATAAGGTAATGTGAATAGGCCCTGTCCTCTTCTCTGTGTATTTCTTATAAGACATTTTCTTGAACACTGATACTGTTCCAATTGAGTGTCTGAACACCCCTTCTAATCTAAATACAGTGCTACTGTACAACGATTTGCACTTTTTTGTGTTTCTTCACAGGGCTGGGTTTGCTCTTGTGTTTTAGTTAGTTATTTGCATCTTAATAGTAGTGCATATTTTTTAAAGAAATGTGACTGTACATTCTTTTATTTTGGAGTCTATGTACTACATTGTTTGGGTTGCTACTGTTATCACATCACCCCCCTCCTGACGATATAGCCTGCCATCAGCTGTGATTACTAAAAGAGGCAATAGCTTTTGGGCTTTGACTGTTTCACTGATGGATTTGTATTAGAGTGCCCTTACCAAAGTTGAATACTACATTTAGTATTTAACTTCTCTTTTTATAATATTTGAAGACTATAGCTAGTCTTTTTAAGTATTCCATAGTATTTGTTTTAAGGAGTATACTATATGAAGACTATTCAGTGTGCTGAATACTAGTCGACTACTAAAAGAATACTAAACACATGCTTGTTTCTAGTCTTTTAGTCATTATTTAGTATTGAATACTACATTACCACTATTGACCACTACTGAGAAGAGAAAAAAAAGATGAAAATGTTTTTTCCATTTCGGTGAGGGTGGGGCTAGCCACTACTGATCCTTGTGCTTCAGCAGGGCAGTAGTCATTTAGCCACACTTAGACACACATCACATCACCCAACTTTGCAGTGGTGTGCTGTACAATTCAAATGTAACAGCATATTGAGGAACATAAATCGAAGATATTAAAGATATTAAATGTAATGGAGAGAGGCCTAAAATGTCCAAACGCCTTTAACAATGTCTTTCACCAACCCTTCCAACTTGGGATCACTTAATATGCATTTCCCTCTGTGTCGAGGGCACGGAATGTGACATATTCAGTCCTTTTGATTGTGATTTTTCGATTTGCACTTGTGGGTTCTTTTAAAACTTGAAGGATACGTGCCTATAAAATACTTGGTTGGTCTTCAATGAACCATAAATACATCCTACAATACACTTCCCCATTGTGTATTGCTTGGGTTTTTGTAATACATGAGAATGGGCCTCATTACGACCCTGGTGGTAGCCGTGCCCTTAATAAGGGCACGACTGCCGCCGGTAATTATTTTTTATCGGAGCCCAGAAAAGGGCAATAACCGGGTCATGCCGACCTTGGCGGACCCGGTTATTGCCCTTTCCTGGGCTCCGGTAAAAATTAATCCCCATTCCCATTTGAGCCCCATAGGGCTCAATGGGAATGGGGAGGATAATACCAACGGGCCCGTTAATGACGGGCCCGTTGTTAGCATCCTTGTCTGCTAGTGGGTCCCGCTAAGGATGCCTGGTCTGACCAGGCGTTCCTTAATGGGTCTCGCTGCAGACCTCGTAATAGGGCGGCCCGGAATGAACAGGCCGGTCCCTTACCGGCCCAGTTCATTCCGTGGCCGCCTGGGTCGTAATGAGGCCCAATGAGTCTTGTGTCCGCTATGCTCTAGGCAGAGTTTAGATGTGCAGAAAACTATGCCACATTCATATTCATGAAGCAAAAGTTAATTCTCATCATTCACTGCACCTGTGAATCTGCAGTATCCTCACAGTATTGAGGGGTCTGCTTGAAGGTGGTAGACACAATCTTAAATAATATTAAATATCCTTGTGGATATTGTGAAAACAAGGCAACACTGGGTTCATTTCTTTCTTACATCCTTACATGTAATTGAATAAGATGGGTAGGTAAGGCTTACATCAACAAAGACTACCTGAAAACACAGTGCCAGGAAAATACAATCATTTCAAACATATACAGATGTAAATGTTTAAATTGATTCCTTAATTTCTTTCATGCATACCAGGAAGCTAGCTGGCATTTCTGTGCACCCATGCTCGGGCAGCAAAGAATACTCATATTATGATTCATGACGTATGCGAAGGAGAGGGCACAACATATTCCACAGTATCCTAATCTGTGCAGTTTTATTGGCTTGCAGAACATAGTGTTGATGATATTTCAACAGCAAACTAATAAGACAATATTTTATTGATTTTGAAAAATGTACGATGAATCAAAACAGAAAAAGGTGTACTTTGTAAAAGTATAATGAGCAAATCTATACCGAGCAAATTGCACTGTGCTGTAAGTGGCTAAAACTCAAGTACTGCTAAATTAACCATCATTGGATATGTCAAAACGTCTAGACACAAGAAGGAGAATATCATTAAACTCAATTGCCTTTGCTCTTCACTATCAATACCATAATACGCAAATGAGAAAATAGCAGAGAATTCTGAGACATGATTATGAATGAAAGAATCAATTTATTACAGATCTAATGGTGTCTATTACTCTTGTACGCTCTCCAATGAACTCTTAAATACTAAGGGCAACACTTCAGCACATATATATTTCTCTGGGCATTGATCTTATTTTATATTATCCATAAGGGAGCCTATATTATCAAAGGATAGTTATAGGAATGATTTGGTTTACTGTTGTTAAATGACATTTCCCGTTGCTTTATTTAGTTACATGTCTTTAGCATGGGTTGTGGAAGTGTATGAAACAACAATAGAATAGATGAGCTTTTGTGTACATTATGAATGCCATAAATGTGTGCTATGCTGACATGGTTTCATAATGCTTAATTATTGCAGTCTACTTGACTTAAAAGGTTTCATGTACCACCATTTAAATATGGTGTAAACAAGATGTATTACTTAGCTTTATAGGCATTCTGGCAGCATAGATCTACACAGCAGAAACAAACAACAATCTGCAATGTGGTCCATGGATTTAAAAAAAAAGTGTGCAAGAATTTGTTTACAATATTAAAATGGTAGAAACACTTTTAGTGCACGTATTTTCCCATATACGCATTCTGACCTATTCTCCCATTTCTAAAGACTGTTATGCTGGCTAGTACCAAGATTAATGCCACTGACTGATTGGCCCTTAGAATTCTGAAGGACTGTGTCATCCCAACAGTATCAACAACTCAAACATGCAAGATAGATACATATTTAGGCATCAGTCACTTACAACATCAGGCCAAACAACATGTTTGAACATTCTGCTCTGGTGCCAAGCCTATCTTGATGATATAATAGGCTATAATGCTGCATAACACTGTGAGATTAAGGCCAACCTAAGGAACTGCATTACTTCCAATATACTTCTGAATCGCATGCACAGGTGTCACCTGCTTACTAAATAATATTTTCGGGCCTGGCCCCTAATTATTGTCCTGAACAAATTAATCAGAGGTGATTGAATGAAATTAATATATACAAACGAGTACAGATACAGAACTGACATTATACTGACAAATCAAGTGTAAATATGAAGACTAAGAAGAATGTATGTTAGAAGAAGCCCAGGAAGTTGGAAGTTATGGTGTTCTGCATTGTAAAGGGTGCCTCAACCTTGCATCACAGGCATCCTTGGCATAGGGAGTGGCTATTTGGGGATTACTGTGCATCTCAGTGTAATCCCTTTAGCACACACAAATCGGAAACGCATTTCAAATGATGAGGTTTTCTCTTTCAGTATGTGTTGGATACTGTGTTATGCCAAGCTACTTACAGTGGAAGGTGGGCATGTTGGTGCTATAGGAATGACAATAAGGTAATAACAGCACCCAAAGTAGCTCAATGTACCAATGTGCCAACTGCATAGACTATTATACAACCTACAAATGGTTACCAGACATTTGGTCGAAAAAAATTGGTCGAGCAGACAAATGGTCGAACCAATTTGGTCGAAAACCAAATGGTCGCATTTTTATTATTTTTTATTTTCACCTTTTTTTTTTTTTTTGGGGGGGTCCCCCCCAACCCCCTTTTTTTCTAAAAACCCATTTTTGTAAAAAATGAAAACCCGAAAAATAAATATATAATTAAAAAAAAAAATTCGACCATTTGGTTTTCGACCAAATTGCGTCGACCAAATGTCATTCGACCAGTTTTAGGTCGACCAAATGTCTGGACACCCCTACAAGTCACAGGGACAACACTTCACAGGGCAGTTGGCCGATTACGCGTATGCCCATTGTTTGGATTCTGCATGTGGAGAGAATTTCAGAGACACCAGTGACACAGTGTCATCACAAGTTGTATAAAGTTCTTTTTTCTATCTAAGGGGGTGGAACTAAAAAGTAATGTACAGATTAACCATCTGTTATTTTGCACTGTTTCAATAAAGAAATTGAAAAATGTTCACCGCCACGAGACCAAGGTGTTTGTATTAAACTCTTACCCAAGCGGTGTTGTTTGGTTGATGATTGTTTTCATGTTTACAAGGTGTATGGATAATATTAAAGTGGGTGCTTAACTCAATTCCAGAATTCTATCTAATTTTCCTCCTTCACAAACCAATGCTCATTTATGCCTGTGAACCTGTGTCTAGGTCTCAGCTCTGAACATTGTGTTAGAGTTGCAACCATTGTGTATCTGTCCGCTAACCTCCTTGCTATTCTGCCATGATCATGTTCCTTTTTCTTTCCCCATGCCCGCTAGAGAATGGGTAGACTTGTGATGTCCTACTCTCTGAATGTAGTTGTCACTTTGCTCTCCAAGGAGTTTCCAGCCATCCATGTGTACTTCTTTCCCTCCTAGTCTTTAAATCCTTCAACTAACTCTAATATATTTCTCCTCCTGGCCATTCAGCTGTTTCAGCAGATTGCCCAGCTCCCACACCTTCAGCTCTTTCTCTGCACCACCTGCTCTTTCTGCACCTCCGCCTCTCCAAGGCTTTTTGATCTCCACAGGTTTTTATAGAGCCACAATGCCTCCCTCTAGGCTGGTCTGCTATGTATGGGCTGCACATTTGACTGTTAATTGTTCTGCACTTGTTATAGTTCATGCAGGTAAAGACTCTGGTGTATTCCTTGATTTCTCTAACATGCGTTCCACAGTGTGCACTAATTTTTTAATGGACTGATCCACGATAATGGTTGTCTCAATCTTGTACTTGCAGTCATGCACAATTACAGAGTGTGTGAAAGGATGGTGATGTGGTCAGCGAACGTTCTGTGTGGTTCCCACAGAATCAAGATCAAATTGAGAACTCAAGTTGGTAGTTCTTATTCTCTCACTATTACTGCATAGCCTCAGCTCTTTTGCATGGACACAGGCTACAGTGATCCTCTTTGCATCAAATATGGAATGATTTAAGGGGCTAGTAGCAGGCGTAGAACAAATGTAGTGGTCCCCTGCCCCAGTGGTGGTAAGGAACAGGGATATTCTCCATACCACCTCGAGCTCCACATCATGCAGAGTTGCCACACACACACACACATGTAGTTCCAAACAGTTGACTTCATTAGATACATCCCCTTCTTCCTACAAAGCCTCCATGGGGCTTTCCATGAGGTAATGTAAGTCCTCAAGGAATTATATTTGAACAGTACAGCTAATGTCATTGAGATTTTTAAATCAGCTGACATGTCACAGCCACCTTGAACCTGAACATGATCCCTTGTATCGTTGAGTTGCCTTTAGATGATTTATTTATTGTTTCCTATCACTTATACGCCTACAGTGAAAATGCAATCACCTTTCCACTCTCTCCATTGTATTGCAGCTGAAGAGACTAAAATACGATACACGTTCAGTATCCAATGAGGGCAGCATATGGTCCGTTGCCTTTTGCAGAGCCATCCTAAAACAAGGTCAGAGTACCCTTTTGCATTTGTGAAAGGCCATGCATATGTTTTGCTGTGCAAGTGTGCAGTAGTACACCCCCCATACAATATAGTATTGGTCACATGTCTTTCTCTCCTTTCAGCATACATACAGGGTACAGTATACTATTTATATTTCCTTTCAGTTTAACAATTGCTGAACAAAACACCAAGCTACATTACAAGGGGTATCTTTCAGGGCCAGGGAAGAAACAGAATATCGGCTGAAATTACAAACATCAATGACCTCCAACTTTGTTTTAATTGTTGCGTCCTAGCAGGATGAAGTGCTGAAGCAGGACATGTCAAATTCTATTGCTTTCATGCCAGAGCCTTTGAAGTAGGAGTTTTTCATAGGCCTTTTTACTGTAGAGCATGTTTTGGCAGGCACAAGACATAGGGACGCCTCCAAGGACACAAGACCCAGGCTTATTTCGTGTGGTGTGGATACGTATTAAAAATATCATTGGGGCTGCCTCAAACTCTGGGAGGCAGCATTACATGTTAATGTGGAATTTAATTATGGCAACAAACGTAAATGGCTCATCTCTATATGATGCTCAAGCAATTATCCAACCAATTCACTGATTATCATGCACCTTGTTGCCCCTTATCTGTAGCATGTGGTACCTTTTTAAGGCCATATTGTTGGGACTACCATGCAGTTATTTATTGTGAATGTCATGTTATTGTTGCATGATTATGTGGCAATAAGACCCGAGGCAGCGGGCCAATACCACCCCAGGTAATGCCCGGGGCCGTAGTTTCTTTCTTTTTTTAATTGTCGTATTCGTTTATGAAGAGATTTTTTCTTCAACTTGATTTCTAAATTGAACTGATGTATATGATTGTGTTTTGTTGCATTGTTAATCCTGTTGTTGGAGTCGAGGTTCGAGAGCAGGTCCTCACGGATGTTCAGGAGAGCAGTTTCCGTGCTTCTGGCAGCTCTGAAGCCAGATTGCTGGTCATGAAGACTACCAACAGATTCAGCATGGAGGTTGAGCTGGGAGATGGCCAGTTTCTCCAGGAGCTTGCCCAGGAAGGGAGTGATGGAGATTGGGCGATAGTTAGCTGGGCAGGCGGGGTCGGAAGAGGGTTTCTTAAGAAGAGGATGCACAAGGGAGTGCTTAAGGGGGGATGGGAAGACTCCAGAGAGCGAAGGAGTGGTTGCAAAAGTCAGCCAGGGCAGGAGCCAGGGAGTCGATGTGGTCCTTGATAGTTTTGGAGGAGCAGGGGTAAACCTGTTTAGACAAGACTTTCATAGATCGGACTTGTCTGGAAACCTCGTCAGCAGAAAAAAGGGGAAAGGCAGAGAAGGAGGGAGGAGGGGAGGCTGCAGAAGGGCCAGAGGGAGAGCCAGGAAGAGATGGAGGGAGGTGATAGGAGGAGAGTGTGGACAGGATGTCCTGAGTTTTAGAGATGAAGTGAGAGGCCAGTGCAGTGCAGAGGGCCTGGGAGGGGACAGGGGAGGTAGAGACTGCAGCAGGGTTGGCAAGCTCCTTGCAGATTTTAAAGAGTTCGGCCGAGTTGTTAGATGCAGCAGAGATGCAGGCTTGGATAAGGGCTCTCTTCTTGGTGAGAACGGAGAGACGGTATTGCCTTTGGAGCAGGCGGCAGGCCAGTTTGTCAGAGGATGTACATGAAGCACGCCATTTCCTCTCTGCCACCCTGCACTTGCGTTTTAGGGTGAAGTGATCCGAGTCATACCAGGAATTGCATTTGGCTTTGGGCTTCAGGCGGATTCTCATGACAGGGGCAAGGATATCAAGACTATCAGATATAGCCGAGTGGAGTGTGGAGAGGGCTGTGTCAGGGTAGGAGTCAGCCGAAGGGCGAGGGAGGGGCAAGAAGGTGGCAGCGAAAGCCTCAATTGACACGCGCTTCATGGGTCGGAAGACCGAGAAGGTGGTTAGCAGTGATTAGGTTGGCTTTGCTTGTGGGGTAGGGAGGGTGAGGTGGGAGGATAGGAGAAAGTGATCACTCCAGGAGAGAGGAGTGGAGAGAGGGACGGAGAGGGCAAGGTCAGAAGAGATCAGAGCATCAAGAGTGTGCCCTGCAGAATGGGTAGGCCCAGACGGGAAAATAGAGAGCGAGAGAGAGTCGCAGAGGTCACGAAAGAGTCCAGAGGGGGGACAGGAGGCATCCAGGTGGATGTTGAAGTCACCAAGGAAGAGGAGTTGAGTGGTTGAGGCCAGGAGTGAGGAGGAGAGGTCAGCCCACTCAGAGAGGAAGGAGGAAATTTGACCAGGTGGCCGATAGATAGTAGCCACTGTAAGGGAATGGCTAGGAGAGAGAGAGAGTCGGCAGACAAGACACTCAAAAGAGAAGTAGGTCTGCGTAGGAGTGACAGTGGCAGGAATCCACTCAGGGAGGATAAGGGCCACACCCCCCCTGCACGGTTGGGCCTGGGCACGGAGAGGATCTTGTAACCGTCAGGTAGGAGTGTGTCAAAGCTGGTGACAGAGCTGGCCGTGAACCATGTCTCAGTGGGACCAAGGACATCCAGGTCCAGTTCCTCAAGAAGGTGACAGATATCAGAGAAATGTTTGATGGCAGAGCGAGAGTTAAGAGTGGCAATGTGGAGAAGGTTGCCATCCTTGAAGGAATTCCGGGGAGGGGTACAGATCAGAGGTACGCCCTGCGGAGGTGTAGAAGAAGGAGGTGCGGAAGGAGCAAGAGAGGGGGCAGGGAGGGAGGGTAGAGGCAAGGTAGCCGAGGACAGAGGAGGGGGGACAGCAGGAGAGGAAAGGAAGTTGATGAGGCGTGGGAAGCGTCTATCAAAGAGGTGAAGGTTGGCCTGAGGGCCTTGGACCAAGACGGTCTCATTAGCGTAGACATTAAGGATGGCCTTAGGGGAGCGGAAGGGGGCCAAGAGGACATCCCAATGGGTGCCACCATTAATGGGAGAAGAGGAGAAAGGAGAGAGCACAGAGACCATATGAAGGGTCCATAGGTCAGGCGAAGGCACGAAAAAGAGGATGTCAGTAAGAGTTTCCTTGGAGCAGGCACTAGTGTAGGAGTCAGCGATAGGGATGCCTGGGTTGGAGACCAGGATGTCCTTTTTAAACTTTTTCCTACCAGATTTAGTGAGGAGAGCAGGATAGTCAATAGAGAAGCAGTTAGAGAAGATAGGCGAGATAGAGAACACCATGGAGTAGGACGGAGTGGGGGGGAAGACAGACGATATGAAAGCACGAGGACAGTGAGCGGCAAGGCCAAGTTGACCACTTTTCAGAAAAAACAACGGTAAATTCGTATTAGGTACACCCAGTGGAGAGGCCACCTAAGTTTGAAAAACCTGCAAGAGGAGAAAAACCCTAGTTTACCACATTTTAGAGAACAACAGTAAATGCGTATTAGGTACACCCAGTGGAGGGGCAACCTAAGTTTGAGAAACCTGCGAGGGGAGAAAAACCCTAGTTTACCACATTTTAGAGAACAACAGTAAATGCATATTAGGTACACCCAGTGGAGAGGCCACCTAAGTTTGAGAAACCTGCGAGGGGAGAAAAACCCTAGTTTACCACATTTTAGAAAACAACAGTAAATGCATATTAGGTACACCCAGTGGAGAGGCCACTTAAGTTTGAGAAACCTGCGAGGGGAGAAAAAACCCTAGTTTACCACATTTTAGAGAACAACAGTAATGCGTATTAGGTACACCCAGTGGAGAGGCCACCTAAGTTTGAGAAGCCTCAGAGGGGAGAAGAAACCCAAGTAGCCACAACTGGGGAAGACAGTGAGGTGAAGGCACCATGCGCATGAGGTGAACAGGTGTAGGTGGTGTGGGCCGGCAGAAGCTGGAGATAGAAGGCGAAACTGGCGCCTGGTGTCCCCTGCGGACACCTGCAGACACACAGGGAGCCGCAGTCGTAGGAGCCGCCCTTTGCCTAAGGGGCCCTTAGCCAGGGGGCTGCCGGGCAGGGGGGATGCCCAGGGAGGGTTGGGATATAAGGCAGGGGGAGAGGAAGGGGAGGGGGTGATGGCGGGAAGGGAGGCAGGAAGGGAGAGGGGAAGGAGGACCAGGAAGTGAGGAGGAGGGAGGGGGCAGGGGGCAGCACAAATGCCCACGGAGCGCAGTAAAAAAGCTAAACAAACAAAGAAACAGAGGAGGCTTAACTGGAGCCCAACGGGGCTAGAAAGGCAGCCTCAGCAGCAGGCCATACGGGGCTACGGGCGACCGCTCGAACCCGCTCTGGCTCAACAAAGAAGCGAGCGTGGTGAACGGTCGTTCCGTAGTCCCAGAGGGGCTGCGAGAACAACCAATCAGAGGGGGGGTGGGCGTTAAGGGAGGCGGGAAGGGAGAGGGGAAGGAGGACCAGGAAGTGAGGAGGAGGGAGGGGGCGGGGGGCAGCACAAACGCGCACGGAGCGCAGTAAAAAAGCTAAACAAACAAAGAAACAGAGGAGGCTTAACTGGAGCCTAATGGGGCTAGGAAGGCAGCCTCAGCAGCAGGCCACACGGGGCTATGGGCGACCGCTCGAACCCGATCTGGCTCAACAGGGGAGTTGTTCAATGTTTCAGATATCTTGTGTGAAGACAATGATTCAACCTATAAGAGTTCTTCAGGAGATTTTGGAGAACATTTTAGAGACACCTGGGGTCCTTTAGGTGCAATTGGTGTTGATGTATTGATCTTTTGAATTCGGGTATGATTACGAACCTCCCCAAATACTTCAGCTCTTTTCTCCTGAGAGTCCATAATCGCATCTATCTCTGTTATATTGAGAGAGAGATGCGCAATGCGAACCAACAATGGCTTGGTATTTTCACACTTGAACGAGTCTATAGGATAGTATGTCGATTGCCATTGTTGTTTGGCTGCTCTTGCTCATTCTTGAAGAGATGGTGAGAAACAGGAGTCCTCAAGCACAGATTTAGGAATAATTTCATTTTGTTGTTTGTTTGTTTTCTGCATTGATGGGGGACAAGGTCGTTTTGAGCAATCTGGTGGTATTGACTCCAGAAAAATATCAGAAGTTGGTTTATGCAAAGTGTGTTGCATGTTCCGTTGCTTCTCTGAGTCAGATAGTTCTGTAGAAGTTGAGTTTTTGGACAACTGAGAAGGGGGAGTGTGCGGGTTTTGAGGAGAAAAGGTGGTCTTTTGTTGAGCTGAAAGCGAATGAGCCTCAGGATCAAAAGGCTGTGGTATATTCCCTGGTGATGTAATGGTTACAAATTGTAGTAGGGTTTCCGATGGATGCAGTGCTTGAGCATCCAGTTGATATGTTTCCGCGGTTGTAACCGCGTGAGATGACATGGCGAACTTATCATCTTTTTTTTATGTCATTGATGAGCATTGGGCACTTGTAAGATCAACCATTTTAGTAGGATTGGTATTTGATTTGCACATTTGCTTTCCTTGGATCTCTGTTGGATTGGTACTTTTGTTTGCCATTGCTACAGATTCTTCTAATTTCCCTTGTAATCGGGTCCGCAGCTTTGTGGGTTCCAATAATAATTTGGATAGGCAAGGAGGGATACAATCACTGAGGATTGGATTGTCACAATAAACAAAGTATGTAGGGGTACCAAGTACTTACCGCCGATCCTGCCGGTCCCAGCCGGAAAACAGCAGAAAACAGCTGCGCCCTTAACTCCACCGCAGGCTTCACGCTGCAAGGGTCGCGCTGTACTGCTTTAGTATGGAGCTTCCTGTGGGTGTGGCACGGAAAAGTCACATGATGCTTGTCACGCGATGAGTCAAGGATGAGTCAAGGAGCTCGGAAGGACCCACTCGCTTCAACTGCTTTCGGCTCCAGCCGGCAGCCTGATGCGAGTTGGAGCGGGGCTTCAGAGCACAAGTATCAAACAGGATCAGGCAAGTTCAAAGGCAGATAGATGCCCAGCCGAACAGCAGAAAATAGCCGTGCCCTTAACTCCATCACGGGCTTCACGCCGCAAGGGTCGTGCTGTGCTGCTTTAGTATGGAGCTTCCTGTGAGTGTGGCACGGAAAAGTCACGTGACGCTTGTCACGTGATGAGTCAAGCAGCTCGGAAGGACCCGCTGGCTTCAAATGCTGTCGGCTTCAGCCTGCAGACTGATGCGAGTTGGAGCGGGGCTTCAGAGCACAAGTATCAAACAGGATCAGGCAAGTTCAAAGGCAGATAGATGCCCAGCCGAACAGCAGAAAACAGCCGCACCTTTAACTCCACCGCAGACTTTGTGCTGTTAGAGCAGTACATGCTCAGACAAGTAGTCACTGTTAGATAGGCGCCTACAATGATTTATGTACAAATAATACAGTGCATGCTGGGATGTGTAGTCACAGTCAAATGTGTGTTCAATGCTGTTTTGTGTTCTTCATAAAGTCCATGCTCGGATAGGTAGTCTCTGCCAGATATGCATTCAGCATGAGTTGTATGTTCTTAACACTTCATTCAGGCATGTGTATTTTCTGGCAGATTTGTGCCCACAGTGTGTTGTGTTTTCTTAATGCAGTGCATGTGCAATGTTTAATACTTGTACAGTACTCCCCTGTAGTTTGTTCAGATTGCACAATGATACCCTGTCACATCAAGACAATAATAATTCCATAAATGCCTTCATCTGCCTCTTTTGACATTGGATATTATTTAACCTGGGGTAAGATTGCTCCCTCCTCAATTTTATTTGTACTGCGCCAGTCCCTTTCAGCAGACCTACATCATAAGGGCCACTAGTCCGTAGTTTACCTTTCCCAAATCTTGTGGCATAAAAGATGGTACCTTTTTGACCAACAATATTATCTGAGGTGTTTCCCTGTATTGTATTTGCAACGGGTATGGAATAGAAATCTAAAAAATGACCTCATCATCCGTATCGTTGTTTTCAAATCCCTCACCATCTGTCATTTCGCTCAACCACTGTGTTGTGTCCAGTGCTATTACTGTATGCCAATTAACACTTTCCTTGTCTGTTCCATGTAACACTACTCTGCCCTCTCGTACCACTGCTGCTTCTAAATTTATTGTTATTATCTTCCCTAATGCCACATCCTTGGCTACTTCTGTTCTGCACAAAAACTATGTGTATCATCATAGTAATTTATCCTGTATTCCCAGGAGCCATCCTAACAATACTTGCACTCCATAAAGTAATAATTCTGAATTTAAAGGTGTCCCTCGTAGTGCTTACCGACCATAGAATGCGTGAATGAACTCTCTCGCATTTGCATAATTAATGCCTGACGTTGAACATGTTATCTCTTCTTCAGTGAATGAAATCCTCATATTTAATTTACTCATCAAAGCTCTTCCAAATAAGTTAGCCAGTTTCTTTCGGGAATGCAACAACTGCATAGCCATCACATTTTCTCCCCCATTATAGGTACATAATCCATGTACATTCATTGTTATACCTGACAGTGGAAACCCTCCCTCCCTAATACATGGTCTTGTTCTCCTGGTGTCAACTAAAAAGGAAAAGGTCCAACCTCCTATTGTCACCCCCACCCGGGGTTCCTCTTCTTGGTCTAAAATTACTGATAGAAATGGACATATCAAGCTTTTCTGTGGGCTGTCCTATTGAGGGTACATATTAATTTCTGCTCTGGTAAAGGGGTTCCCTCCCACCACTTTTGAACCCCATCAAGGGCACTGTATTTTCTGGAAATGTGTTCCAGTTCCATTGTTTGGACTGTTGTGTTTGAATTTGTAATTAATTTAGTCATTGCTGTTGTACTTCTGGCTGCTGTATCAATGGTGTGTGCTGCACAATCTGGTGTCGCTGCTGCAGAGTCTGGTTCATCTGTGGCTGTTCGTTATGTTGTGGAAATGGTTGATGTTGCATGCATTGAAATGTGCTCTGCTCTTGCTGTGACTGTGTGTGCTGTGGTGGGGGATTACAGGCCCTCCTCTTGGGCCCTATTGTTACCATCCTCCATTCATCGCCCCTGTGATCCAACAGGCTTGTGCATAATGCCCTGCCCCTCTGTACAAACACCCTCCTCCTGGGGTAATAAATACTTTCTCCTCTTTCATATCAATCCCTACCATTTTCCTCACCTGTTTCTGCACCCTTTCATGAAGACGCTGGCATGTAATATTATAAAACACAGTGGCCCTCATTACAACACCGGCGCTAAACCGTGGAGCTATTAGCACCATGATTGGTGCCGTTGTTGTAATGAGTATGCCATGGTGAAATGGGGAAATACTGCCCCATTCCAAGGTTGGCGGGGCGGTATTTCCCCATTTCACCATGGCCCTTCCCCATTCCCATTTTTGCCCCATAGGGCTCAATGGGAATGGCGAAGGCAGAAATTACGGTACCGCAAATTGCGGTACCGTAATTGCCTGCGAGGTCCCTTTGCGGGTCCCTACTTTAACGTCTGGTCCAGACCAGCCGTTCAGGTTGGGTCCCGCGAAGGGACCTCGTAGTAAGGCGCTAAGTGGTTACCGGCGCCGCAGCCTTTTACGGCGCCGTTAACCACTTAGCGCCTGGGTCGTAATGAGGCCCAGTATATTTTTGCCCGAACATCCCCTTGTTTCAAAATGCCACTGCTATTTCATTTAATGTCTGATGTATTTGGCAATTGTACCATCAATGCCCTGCAGACTTTCGCTCTGCAATTGTTAAAAGTCAAACCATCATGTGCAGTATTTTGTGCTGTCACATTGGGATGCCCTGCCTTGCCCTTTTCGTTAAATCATTTGATTGTTTTCCCACTATCAAAGCAAATAAACTGATCATGTCCCCTACTGCCAATGTCATTCATGGCATCCTTTCCTCGGACTCATAAATCCACTTTTCGGCCCCTGCTGTTAACCATGATAAATTAGTTATCAACTTGTCCTTATCTGTTTGTGACCATGGTATATACTGCGAGAGCCCCCTCCGCTTTTGGAGTAAGGGTAATTGTGTTATCCCTGTCTTGCGTATGGGTACCACCCCGGTGTTCCTCCCTTTTGAAACTATCACCATATGGCCTGTTAGCGACTTTTGCCTGTTCAATGGCCTGGCAAATTCTTTAATGTGGTTTTATATGACGTTGTTCTTCCTGAGTTTATTGGGAGAAGCCCTTGTACTGATGGACAGCTGCTCTGGCCTAGCTTGTTATCCTGCAAATCTATTAGTGGATATTCTGGTGTTTCAGGCTCAATTGCTTGAGGAGCTTGTATTGCCACTTCTTTCTCTTCTTCATTTACCCACCCTTATTCCTCCAGCTCTATCTCTTCCATCACCTTGTTCCTAACACCTCCAACACCTTCCCTCACATGCACTCCTCTTTTGATTTCCTCTATTATGTTTCTGCTAACACTGTTAGCAATCTCCCTCACTTGATCTTCTTCCTCTCTGTTCTCCATTAACTTCCTTCTAATTCGGAAATTAACCTCCTTTCTATACTCTTCCCTTCTTCTCTCCTGCTCATTCCCTCTTTCCAGGGCCTTCACATTGTCATTGTCACTTTCGACTGGTATTGTTAATGCGCTTTTTGTGCCACCTTTGGTTTCCTTCACTCTAATATCACCTTCCCCTTTCCGGGAGCACAAATCAGTGATTACTCTACCCTGCAGCAGCTCCTTGCAGTGGATATAATCCTGGCATGGTCAAGAGCAGAGCGCATGATTAGGTGGAGGAGGAGTTGTGGGCTGTACACACTCTTCTTCTACTCTTTTACCTATATGTTATTTTTTAACCTGCTCTTCCTCCTCAAACATCTTCCATAATTTGAGTATTCTCAGCCTGCTCTGTAGTGTCCTTTCCTTGTGTGTAGCGTTTAGTTACGTGTGCATATTTTCAAGCAGATCTTTCCAATGCATCCCTTGTTGAGGACACGGCTGAAATATTTTTCCAGACATGTCTTTGACCCATAGTACATGGTATTTAAGAATCTTTTCTTTATGTAATGTAATGTACTGAATTTATAGAGTGCAAGCAAAAGCCCGAAGGCATCTAGGTACTGAGAAGGATGGAGAGTCCAGGAGTGCTACAGCATTGTAAGGAGTGTTAAAAAAGATAGGTTTTCAGTGCGTTGGAGGACCGAAGATAGTCTCCAATATCACGCAGTAGGGCCGGTAACTTGTTCCACAAGGTGGGTCAAGAACGGCCACCCAACGGAGCTCTATAGTACTGTAGAACTTTTAATAGCACTTGGAAGGATGAACAGAGGCACCTGGGAGAGTCCTAAAAGGGTCATAACAGAAGACTGTGCAACATTTGGTGCAGATTAGTGCAACAAGGAAGAATTGTATAAGTAACTATACAATAGTTCCTTCACCAAGCCACACACCCATAAACACATGTTTTTCTGATATCTGGGGAACGGATTGGGGTGTCCAAATATCATGTAGGCAGTATTGTCTGGAGGGTCCTAACAGGTAACTATGCAAAATATGGTGCAGATTGGTGAACAGTATGGAATTGTATAAGGAGCATTGCTTCACCATGCCACACTAAAACCCACAAATGTTCACTTTTATAAATATAGATATAGTTATCTATAAGTAAAAGTTCTACTATTGGTTCTTTCACAAACTACTAAATCGTCCTAGGTTTGTTCTTCTAAAAATAATACATTTTAATCTAACTTGTCATTTCTTGGCATTTTACTACAGAAGTCAATAAGGTGAAGAAGGTTCTGATTGGATCATTATTTCTTAATCCAACTGTGGCTATATTATGCATGCCAAGGTACGTGGTGGGAAAGGAGAGAGATGTATGAACCACTGTGAGCCGACCTTGAAAGTTACTCCCATCTCATTTCCATGCAGAGGCTCTTTCTCTTCCAGACTTGTTCCTGGCCTTGGTGTCTTGTCTCCCTCTCTAGAGACACAATGGGCCTAACAGGTGCACTATCTTATTGGGCATGGACTAAATGATCATGTTCCAACCACGTGATGAGGGACTGCTGTGGTGAAACCATGTTTGCCCATTTATTGGGTTTCCTACTGTCCTAATCTGTATGTGCCTTTCTTCAGTGGCCACTTGAGACAATATGTGTTTATTCGATATGGGATCATTTGGCATGGCAGCTGCTTGCACCTGGCATTTAAAAATACATATTTTTTTATAATGGCTACCAATGAAAACTAATTAGCGGAATAATTGCACGCTGTGTGTGCCCTGGGACATGTTATCTAGTGCATTTTCAACTTTTAGGCAGAACTCCCCTTCACACAATGACCTTGGTGCTTGAGCTGGAACATCGCAAGGCCTGGCATTTTTGTGTTAAGCTACAATATTTCAGAATTCATGCCTTGTTTGGTCTGAGTAATGGCAGTACTTTTTGCTGCGTTAGTGTTCTTTGCGTCTTCCATGCTGCCATTCATTATTCCCTTGCAACCTGTCCCTGCTGTTGTGAATGCACATTACTTCTTGCCCTACTTGTGTCACACAAACTATTCCACTCTTCATGGTGAGTGCATGACCATTAGTGTTTTACTAACTGTTTACATAATGTTTCTCAGCTTGTAGTTTCGTTCATGCTCTGGAATGGTTGGGGGCTTGGCCAGACCTGGTGCAACTTTCATCTGCACCATCACAATGGCTTATCTGACTGGAAGGAACAAAGTAGTTTATAAAAAGCAATCATGTGTTCTCGCTTCCCAGGCCATTTAGATACTTGAATACCAACCAGAGTATCTTAAAAGAAGTTCTATCACTCATTGGGAGCCAAAGCAATGGTTGTCTGAAAGAAGTGACATTGATCCTATTTGCAATGTCCAAAGATAAGATGGACAGTGGCCTTTTCATTAAGAAAGCAACTACAATGGAATGGTGATCTTTAGAGAGCATAGGAAGAATAAGACAGCTTTGCCAGAGTTTGAAAAAAGATAGCTTAACCGCACACTCTATTTGGGCAGATATATCCTGCCAATAGGTTTTAAGGTTTTTAATTGTGTTGGCATAGGCTGTAGTTAAACCAAAGTAACTGGTGCAGGGGGACAGGCCAGCAAAGATTTGTTAGGCAATGTTTAGCACCCAGAGGAATATGCTTTGTCTCTGTCAGTTCCAACAGGAGTCTATTGCAAAGCATCCAATGTCCAATTTCATGAATAAAGCTGGATACATTATACCAGTCAGCATCGGCTCAGTTTGCTTTGATGTATTCTTGAGTATCAACAGCAGAGGAGTGATAAGACAGATGATATTTTTCAAAGATGTATATCAGAGGGAAGAATGAAGCCATTACACGATAATGGAGACATCGGGGCGCCCTGTGGGACTCCATGGTTCACAAGTTCATAGTGGCCTGCAACAGAAGATGTAAGAAAAGAGTCCAGCCGAACTCTCTAATTACATTGAATTGAAATGATCAAGTTACATCATCTATGACACCTGCCACAATGGACAAATGGGCTAGAAGAACTCTGGACCCACGGTGGGATGTATCCCTCATCAGAGCATGAACAGATATTATCCCATGGCTCTGCCAAAATGCCTGACAGATAGACATCAAAGATTTCATTTTTCCAATAAAACCTCGACAGCTGGGAAGTGACAATGTACTCCAGGATTATTCTGAAGCCCAAGATATCCAGAAGTGGGTCATCAATTATTATGAACAGCTTAGTCGAGTGATGGTTTCTAAAGGAATGGATTGATACATTACTATTCAAATGACTTGGCAATTCATGCATGAAGCAATCGATTTGTGAAATCGATGATAGTAATGACTACATGTTCTCCTTATTACTTTGCAGCCATTGGGGAGGGACTTTAGATTGCAGATATACACCATGACTGGGAAGAACACTTTAGAAATACAGCAATCACACAAGAAGCACCACGACAAAATAATACACATGTGCCCAGTATATTCATGCGCTCTAAACTGAAAAAGAGAGACGCCATAACTGTCCAATATACAAGTTGTGTACTGTATTCTTGCTACCAATGTCAGTTATACTTTAGGTAACGCACATAAATATTCCACTTTATACCTCCTTTTTCTAATATTGTTTTTAGGAAAGTACTCACTACGTAACCCCTATATCTGACAGTTATTTTCTGCTTCTACTTCACATCTCCTGCCTATATATCCTAATCATTTACTTTTCAATTGTTTCTACTAACAGGCCTAAAATGCATGTGAGGTGTTGCTTCGACTCGTACACCGCTGTCTTGGAAAAAGAAAATGCCCGTGTGAGGAAAATGTGTCTGCTTTAAAAACATATATTTGAACACAAAAAATATAAGGGACAAAACAGCACATCATTTCTTGTCTTGGTATCGAAAGCGCATCGCAAATAGGAGCTGGTGTGACGCATCAGTAAAGATACCCTTTTCTCTCAAGCTCCAATCCCAGAGAGGGCAGTTCTCATTCCTCACGGAACATACACAGCACTTAAATAAAATACTCTACAACCCTGACGGTTGAAGCACAATGAAACCTGGCACATTCGCTCTTCAGCCACTCTGCCTAAATATATATATATGTGCCATATTACCAGTTTGAAATGTCTTACCCAATGCTGGGCATTATGCAAATTATTGGAACAACAAGGAATCACTCCAATCTTACTGACACACATCACCACACTTGTCTCAATCTCCCTGCTGAACAGCTATATCGACAAGAAAGTACCTCAAAGAAACAGTGCCCCATGTAAGCTCCTTGTGGACACACAACTCACAAATATTAAAAACGAAAAAGAAAATATGAACTTGGAATTTCTCTGCAGTCAAAATGTATTCCAGTACCTGAGCCTCCGAAGTATTCTTAAAAATGCTGGTATACTTTTTGTTATATTCTTTGAACATCTCCCAGAGTCCCTCTCTCCATTTGCTGTAGTCAGAGTGTGACTATTATTACAAGTCCACTTTGTCTTATGTTTTGTTCGCAGACATGAAAATCTGAAGCTGGAAGAATTCTGTCTTTTTCTACCTCAACGTTTACTTCAATATTTTTTTAAGGGGAGTCGTGGAAGAATTTTGATCCACATTTTAGACCTTAAACCCACTGACTTCCTATGTAAAAGGTTAAGTGAAACATTGTTTTACTGTAACAGAATGCCATCCGACACTGTTTTGGAAGCCGTAGACTTTTTGATTTCTGCTAATATAAAATGATGCAGCCAAGTCTGTTTCTAAAATGCATGCCAGATAATTAGACACCCCTTTCAAAATGCTGCCTGCTAAAATGATATTGGAAAACAGGTGCCATAATGTAACATGATGGTGCTATCTCTGCTATGACACAGAACAGGTTCAAAGTTCACCTGTTCAACCCTCACTGATGCTGGAGTACTAAGTCCCTTCAGGCAGAGGTAGACGATTAACTTCTGCACCTCTGATTTAAAATCTAATACATGTCTACCTTAATTAGTCTGGTGTCAGGTTAATCTCAAATTATAAGCAATGCCTTCTTGTGGAATAACAACTGACAAGAACCCACAATTACAAGTGTCACGACCCATATCCTAAAACCCCCCTGGCCAGCCCATGGGCCAGGAGGAGCCTTGGATCGGGTCTCTAACAAACTAAGGCATCCTTTGCTGAAGCCCTCTTGGGGCCAGTCCTGGCGTTGGCGCCAGGCTCATACTTCGTGAGGACTTGTGTTTTTGGGACTACTTTGTTTGCAGTGCCAGCCAACATGGAGGCACCCACATAGCTTGGTTCCCTTGGAACCAAGCTATGTGGTATAGTGTTTTGGGTGTGGTAGACTAGGAACTACTTTTCCTGGACTACTTTTCTGAAGCTATTTAAACCACACCCGACTTGAATGACACGCTTCGTGTTACTTTGCAATCCTGCAACATGACGCTCATCGTGTTCAGCTGTACCTGCGAACCTCGGAAGAACAGCATCTGAAAAACAAAAGGACATTGTTAATAGCAGCAGCTTACCTGTAATTCATCGCTAGCTGCCCTCAGCTCCTGCAAACAGCATCCAAGATCAGCGAGCCTCCCGTACTGACGGATCTGCAAAAAAGGGAGAAACAGGACATTAGATATTTTACAATGGTGCCGGAAGCTTAGCTCACGAGTCGCCCATTGACCAGCATCGCCTTGGGACTTCTTGCTCCGGGTGAGCACCGCAATCTACGGGAACGAAAAGGCAACAGGTTAGCAAAGGCAAGGCATCATAGCGATGCGCATAGCGCCTACTTACCGCTTTAAGGCGCTCTCGATGAACCATCACTTACCGGCGAGTCCCAACTCAGCCAATGTTCCACTGTGAACTTCCGCGCACCTAAGGAAAGAGAAAAGACATTATTTAAACCAAAGAAAGGCATACAAGCATAACAGTAATAAGACCTACCTGAAAGACTCAAAAGGGCCGGCATCAGTGAAGTAACTAGATCGCACTCGCCCACAAAGGACAACACGCCCCTACCAAGAAGGCAGGACGGAGAGCATGCCAAAACCCATAACAAGGTGAGAAAAGCTCTGGGGGGGGATGCGGGCATACGGGGTGTTGGGAGGCTCTTACTCCAGTTGCCCAGTCTTGGACATTGCTCACCTGTATTCCAGGCAGAACTTCTCAGCTGATCATACCTGGGAGCCGCTGAGAAGGATACCAGAGTCCCCACAGCTGGGTGGCATCCCCGGGGGTACCAGTTGAGCGTAACAACAAGCCATAGCAATCTGATATCACACCATTTTCAACTCTGTTAGCAGCGCTGTTACAATCACTATCATATATTTTCGTACGCTTTCATTTGAACCAGCTTTTTTCCAAACAAAAACAAACCACTAACATGATCTGAGTCGATCAGCTTGTCTGATGTGATGAGAGTATACCTAAAAAACCCTTGATCTCCCAACACTAAAAGGTTAGAGGAACAAGAGTCTCTCAGGGAAACCCTCTAGGGAATAAAACCCTGTAGCTGCAGTGTAGATGTAGACGTAGAAAAAGCTGGGCTCCCTTCTATTATGGTTTCTTGCGCGGGCTCTCTCCAGATGTAGGCAGTCGTGGGAGAATAAGAAGAGAGATGTTTGGATAAACTATATTTCTTCCCTATATAATGGAAAATTTGAGATGACAAATGAATTGGTGGCATCCAAAAAGGGGCATTGGAAATGTGAGTTTACCATATTAGACATTGAAAATCAGATTAAGGGGGCGATTAACTCACGGGCTAGTTGGCCCAAATGGGCTGACTAATAACACACTAAAGAGAAAATCTGAACATTGGGCAAAAGGATATCATATGTTGTCCCAATTTATAAAAAGGGGGATAGAACCTGCCCAAATAACTATATATATTTGCAGGACTGGCACTACAGAGAATTGTGGATTGGGCCGAAACTAATAAGATTCTTCCTATCCAACAGTTTGGCTTCTGAAAAGGTTTGGGTACAGAAATAGGTGGACTAACCCTGTGTCTACTTCTGGAAAAGGCCTGTATTAAAACAGCTACTCCCATTTATCTGGTGTCGATCAACCTCTCCCTTGCCTTTGATAAGGTGGACAGGGTGACACTGTGGACCAAGCTGTCATCAATGGGGTTACCATCAGGACTATTGGCCATCCTTATTAATCTCCATGAGGAATCAGCCATTCAGGTTAGAGTGAACATGTCAAGTGATCTTTCTCGATTAATTTAAACAGGCAATGGTCTAAGAAAGGGTGTTTGCTTGCACCTACATTGTTCAATCTCTATATCTCAGATGTCTGCAACGAAAATTGGTAGCGCTAATTGCATATGTAGAAGAAAATGCCCTGGTTATAAATGAAAAGAAATGTCACTCACTAATAGGAAGAAAAATACCAATTTTAAGAGGAAAATCAATGCCTGTACTTTAGTAAAAGTAAGTTCTCTATGCTACTTGGGCTTTCCAGTGTTTGAGGGTGCCACAATTCCTATGTATTGGAACTTCTATACGGACAAGGTGGATGAACTCATTTTTCAAATGAAAAAGGTATCTGTCAAATATTGCAAATACTCGGTAATTCCATTAATCAGGTTTTATAACCTTAAAGTAGTACCAAAACTTTTATATAGTCTTGAAATTCTACCTTTTGAAACATTCCGATTGGTAGAGAAGGTGGAGTCAAAAATATGGCGAAAACTTCTCTTCTACCTACCAAAGAGTGTTCCTATGTCTGCAATACGTTTTGAATTGGGTCTCCGTTCTCTGAATACTAGAGTTTGTTGGAAAAGAATGTCACTTTATCGAAACCTTGCTATGTCTAGACAACACCCCCTCTGAGCCCAACTGGGAAACAGATTAAGAAATGGTACCACTGAATCGAGGTGGTTGTTGAGACTACAGATGGAATGTGTGAACTTTCTTGAAGTTATTAACCACTCGCACAAAACTTTGACTTCTAACCCCATGGGTGTGAAAAAAATGTTGCAATCGATGGATTGGATGAAATCTATGGAAACTGTGGGTGCATCTAAGATCTACAAGCTGCTATTTTATGAGGGGAAGAAATTGGATACGCCAGAAACATATCTGATTAAATTCCCAGACCCTGCAAGGAGAGCAGTATATCTATGATTTCGATTTAATCTTCTCCTGACAGGGGAAATATTAGAAATTAGATCACGAATACACCAGCAAATTTCCATTAATTTTTGCCATTGTAGAATGACTCCCGAGTCATTAAAACACCTATTGCTGGAGTGTGAAGTAATAGCTCCACAGCGGTTAGCGGCCTTTGGCAGATTTGTTCATGACCCTTCTGGGGTTTTCATTGAGACTCTTTGGTGGAACATGCTACATGGTAAACTAAATGCACTAAAACTGGCTGTGGTAAATTTCTTAACAGAAGTGTGTGGTTTGGTAACAACATGTAAAAATACTAATGATGATTTAGAATAGGATGCTTGTCAAATAATGGTGAAAGGACAATTGGAATCTATTTGATAAGCTATATGATGGGGAAGTTTCAGAATAATGGTCGAGAAGGGACAAAGGGACAAGTATAATTTATTTAATTCTTTGAATGCAAAATATGCTATTAGTCTTGTTTGTTCTTTTTATCTTTCTTTTTGTAATTTTAAGCATTTTTGATTTCATATGATTCTGTATTTTAATGTAAAAATGTTAAAACATGTGACGTTTTAGTTCTTTTTGTAAAGGTTTATTGTGTATAAACCAAATACAATAAAACAAAAATAAAAATGAATAAGAAGAGAGCTTCTAATGCGTCAATTTCAAATCCTCTTGATTTCAGGAGTCACACAGTACTGCGGTTCTTTTTAGCTGGGAATGAATGAGACGCTTTCGGATAGCTCGTATGGCGTTGCAGATCTGGGACTGCAGTACGTTGAGTTAAGAAAAAAGGAAATCTCTCGGAGACTGGAAACTGTTCTAAATTATCTAGATTTTCTACCTCATAGACATCGGGTGTGCTGCAAGCCGCCACTGCAGGGCACACCCCCGAGCCGACAGGCTGTAGAAATGAAGTTTAAACTACACATAGGGAAGCTATGAAGTGTTGAATTAGAGGAGTAGCAACGCACTGGAGCTCCTTTCTCACTTCCTGAAAAGCTGCTCCTGGCAACCGGGGTGGAGCCTCCATTGCCACAGCATTCTCTGCTGCTAAACTGCCACACTGGAGACAAACTGCCACCTTGGAAGTAAAAATGGCTTCCCAGGGTGACTGAATTGTGACAGTATGCCCCCTCCCAAGGACAGGTGCCCCCGGTTTGTTTGGATGACGGTGATGAAATCGCCTGACCAAAGCAGGGGCATGCACTGCAGATGCAGGCTACCAAGAACGCTCCGCAGGTGAATAACCCCGCCCATCCACCAAATACTGGATGTGCCCATAATGAAATTGGGAGTCACAAATACCCGCTACTTCAAATTCTGGACCAGAAGTAGTCACAATCGGGGGAGGATGAGCCATCTGTCGCCAATGGAATTTATCTTCCATATCTGTCTTCAATTGTGAAATATGAAAAACCAGATGAAACCTAGACCATGTACGGGGCAATCTTAAATGGTAGGCAGCAGTGCCCACCTTCTGAGTTACAGTAAATGACCCAAAAAATGTAGGAGACAGCTTTGATGGAACCAAATGTCTGGCCAAAAATTTGGAGGCCAACCATACTTTGTCTCCAGGAACATAATCTGAAGCGACCGTCCGTCGGCGATCAGCAAATCTTTTAATACGGGACTGGGCTTCCTGTAGAGATGAATGTGCTATACGCTGGGTCTCTTGAATCTCTAGAAGCAAAGTTTCCCCATCTGAAAATTTGAATGATGAGGCTAGACCCACGGGAATACAGATAGGATGAATCGCATAGGAACTAAAAAATGGGCTGATGCCTAGTGATGTATGGTACGCATTGTTATATGCAAATTCTGCCAAAGGAAGGAGTTTGCTCCAGTTGTCTTGAGAAGCAGGGATGTAGCATTGGAGATATCCTTCCAGAGTCTGATTCAAATTCTCAGTCTGACCATTGGTCTGTGGGTGATACCCCGAGCTCAAGGCTCTCTTGATATAGTGGATCTAACAGACTTGTTGCCAGTACTTAGAAGTGTACTGTGGACCTCAATCAGAAACAATAGACTCAGGGAAATTGTGGACAGAAAAGATATTTTTTACAAAAATCCTCACCATTTGTGCAGCCGTAGGGATTTTAGGAAGAGCCACGAAATGAGCCATCTTCGTAAAATAGTCAATAGAGACCATGATAGCAGTACAACCGTTAGAGATGGGTAAGTCTACAATAAAGTCGGTAGAGATGATCTGCCAAGGACTGTCAGGAATAGGCATTTGTGCGAGAAGTCCGTTTGGAGCCATTCGTGGGGTCTTTGTCTGTAAACGTATGTCGAAAGCTGAAACATATTCCTTTACATCAAGGGAAAATCTCGGCCACCAGAAGTGTCTTTGTACTAATTCGATGGTATTTGCAATCCTTCAATGAACAGCTATTACTGAATCTTGACGGAGTTGCATCGTCATCCGTTGTAGTTCTGGTGTGGGGATAAAGAGCATTTATATCCACAACCCTCTGAAAGAGATAACTCTAATTCTTTAAATCTTTAAGGAACCTTCTTTTGTAAATGAAGAGTAGCTTTAGCCACAGACTGTAAAAAGTTGGAAATCTCCAGTATAATTCGAGCCTTGGGAAAAAGAGGTTCTGACTTAAACTGTGAAGGTTCACCGGTATCTCTTCTGGACAAAGCATCAGCCTTGAGATTGATGTTCCCTGGGATAAACGTAAAATCGATATCATAAGGGGAACAAAAATGTGCCCAGTGAGCTTGCCTGCTATTTCGAGTCTGGGCATACTATAATGCTCGGAGGTTGTGATGATCTGTGCGTACTTCGACTGCATAAGATGCTCCCGGAAGTAAATACCTCCATTCTTCAAATGCTCATTTGATAGCAAGTAATTCCTTCTCTAACATGGTATAGTTCAATCAGAAGGTGCTAGTGTCTTGGAAAGATACGCCACATGGCATTCTATCCCTTGCTCATTTTCTTGCAAAGGTACAGCTCCCAAAGCTTGATGGGAGGCATCGGACTTGACAATAAATCTTTTTGTTTGATCTTGGGAAAGGAGGATTGGACCGGAGACAAACCGTTTCTTAAGGATCTCAAAAGCCTGTTGTGCCTGAGGAAGACCAATCAAAAGTCACTCCTTTCTTTAATAAGGCGGTAATGGGAAGAATGATATCTGAAAAGTTTGGAATAAAACGTCAATAAAAATTGGCGAATCCCAGAAATCGTTGGATCTCTTTTATGCTCTTAGGAGATGACCAGTCTAAGACCGGAGAAACTTTACTAGGGTCCATTGAGGTTCCTCTCTCTGACAGGATGTATCCCAGATACGTCACCTCCTTTTGATGGAATTGACACTAATCCAATTTACAGAATAAATGATTTGTTTGGAGGCGCCTCAGTACCTCTCGAACGTGCACTAGATGTTCAGTGTGAGATCAAGAAAATACCAAGATATCATCTAGATACACTATCACTGAGTGCTATAGGAGATCTGAAAAAAGATGATCCATAAACCGCTGAAATACAGTAGGGGCGTTAGATAGTCTGAAGGGCATCACCCTGTATGCATAATGACCAAAAGGCGTGCGGAATGCCGTCTTCCAATCATCACCCGGTTTGATTTTAATAAGGTAATAAGCCCCATGTAAATCCAGCTTAGTAAAAACTGTGGCCCCTTTTACCGCTTCCAAAATGTCGGGAATTAAGGGCATGGGATATCTGTCGGGAATGGTAATCTTATTCAATCCCCTAAAATCAATACAGGGCCGTAATTCCTATGTGCCTTTTTTGGGGATGAAAAATAAAGAGGCCCCTGCCGGCGATGTTGATTCAGTAACGAGTCCATTATGCAAATAGTTTTGCAGGTAATTTCGTAGAATTTCTTTTTCCTTTGCTGAAAGAATATTCATCTGACCAAATGGAAGTGGGATGTCCGGAATAAGTTCTAAAGCAAAGGCATCCTGTCTGTTAGGAGGTAATTCAGAATATTCTTTATTCAACAAAAAAAACCTTTCAATTCTTGATATTGTTCCGGTTTTCCTGAACCTGAGTAAGAACTGTGGTTCTGGTTTCTGAATCCCAGCATGCCTGGGAATTCTGACTGGAGGAATGAAATCCCACTGCTCCCTGAGTGAGGCAATGACTTACATAATATTCAGATCATAAAAAGAAGGTTCCAGCTGTCCAATTAATATAAGGGCTATGGACTCTGGACCATGGTAATCCCAAAATAATTGGATAGTGGGCTGTACGGATGATGTCCAGGATAAAGCTTCCTCATGAGACTGGATGTTAACATGGAGAGGTACTGTCTGTTCTCGGATAGGTCCCGAAGTTAAAGGACTACCATCCACAGATTCTACGGGGATGGCCATAGCTTTATTTGATCTTGGCACTCCATGTTTAGCTGCCCAAATATCATCAATAAAGTTCCACGCAGTGCCACTGTCCACCAAGGCTGGGACTTGAACCAATTGAAGGGTATTCCATGTGATGTTTAGCAATATGACTACCATGGGGGACTCTGTCCCTTCTGTAACTTCTGATGAAACAAATAAGGTGGAGAAACCGCTCACTGATTTCGTGACCGAAGTTCCTCTAGCAGACGGGTTCGGGCGTTTCATTGTTTCATAAAAGGTGCTATGGGAAAGTTCTGCACTGCATGCTCTCTAGATCCACATTACATGCATAGTCCTTTAGTGCGGCATTGTTTACACTCTTTAGACACTGGGTGTGCTGCAAGCCACCACTGCAGGGCACACCGCCGAGCTGACAGGCTGTAGAAATTAAGTTGAAACTACACATAGGGAAGCGATGAAGCATTGAATTAGAGGACTAGCAACACACTGGAGCTCCGTTCTCACTTCCTGAAAAGCTGCCCCTGGCAACCGGGGCGGAGCCTGCATTGCCACAGCATTCTAGGCTGCTAGACTGCCACACTGGAGACAAACCTCCATCTTGGAAGTAAAAATGGCTTCCCAGTGTGACTGAATTGTGACAATAGCTCATATTTGACAGGACTGATGTGTATGGGCTGAATGTCTCCATAGCTGTCTTGTATAGCAATAGTTAGGATCTTGCTTTCTTTTATTCCCAAGCAGAGAAACCAACCCCAGGAGGAGTTAGAGTAGGTGGTGTTAGAGTAGCCACAGAGGGACATAGGCCTGGTGAAGGGTCCAACCACCTCACTTCCTGTTAGCATTCTCTTCCGTTGCCTATCTCCTCCATTCCCTGCAGGCAAGGCACTCTGTACGCAATGGAATAAGGCACAAGGCACTTCTTACAACAATGGGGAATTGACTGCTTATGGTAATCTTGCTTTTGACCAATCCCAAGTGACATTTCACATCGAAAGTAGTGGCAAACACCCTCATTCTTTGATTGATCTTTGGACATCAGGAAGAAGGAGAATACAAGTTTGGACCACTATTGAGAGTGAAGTAGATTGCAGAGTCCTCTGCCATGGAGGTAAAGAAAGAAGCCATTTGATACAGAAGCGGTATCTGCCCCCTAACCATCCCTGTGGAGCAGGACTCAAATGCTACCTGCAATGAAACCAGGATCCTGTCAAAAGAGGTGAAGGAAACCCTGTAGGTGTCAGCCAATCTCCTAGGAGTGCATTGAAAGCACTCACCTTGTCCTTTGACTCCTTGAGTGGGACTTACAACAACCAAGAAGTCCAGAAACATCTCAAATCCTCTTTCAATACTTTTAACCTTTGTAGATCCACAATGACAGTGTTCAACACCTTTCGAGCTGAGCAGTTACTGCTTTTCCCATGCCAAGTACTTTGAGCTGCTTACATGCACCTTCAAGCCTTTTGACTCTGTCTCACACCAAGGGAGATCATCACTTCCTTCACTTCAGCACCAGCTCATCACTGTGGAAAGTCTCATTATCGCTTGAATTTAAGCATCACATTAGTCTAACAGAACCTTGACAAAGGCCCAACTCAACTGCCAAACCAAATCTCAGAAAGCTATCATGTCGCTCACGAATGACACCCAGCAGAAGCATTGGTTCAACCCAACTAGCGCATTGTCTCAAAGTGGTTAGAACCCATAAAACTGCACCGCCTCGATTACTGACTCGATCCACATGCAGCCTTATCTCAGTGCCAACTCACCAATGGATTAATGCAATTTGACCAATCTGGACTCCTCGACACTGTCAAGTACTTAGACTAGGATATACGGTAATGTGAATAGGCCCTGTCCTCTTCTCTGCGTATTTCTTATAAGACATTTTCTTGAACACTGATACTGTGCCAATTGAGTGTCTGAACACCCCTTCTCATCTAACTACAGTGCTACTGTACAATGATTTGCACTTTTCTGTGTTTCTTTACAGGGCTGGGTTTGCACTTGTGTTTTAGTTAGATACGTGACTTTCCCCTGAGCTATCTGGCACTTGGTGTCCTTGATAGTGAGGTTAGCCATTTTCAAGGCCTGCAACACCTTATCCAGATGTGTCAAATGCTCTTCCCAGGTGGAACTGTAGACGGCAAAGTCGTCTAAGTAAGCCACACAAAAGGCTTCCAGCCAAATGAGCACATGATTGACCAACCTCTGGAAAGTGGCAGGGGCATTCTTCAACCCAAAAGGCATGACCCTAAACTGGTAGAGTCCCTCTAGTGTTGAGAACACTGTCTTTTCCTTGGCATGGTCCGTCAGAGCTATTTGCCAATAGCCTGAGGTAAGGTCAAAGGTGCTCACAAATTTGGCAGCACCTATGGTGTCCACAAGCTCATCAGCCCTGGGCAATGGGTGCACGTCAGTTTTGGTGACGGCATTGACTCCTCGGTAGTCCACACAGAACCTCCAATCCTTGGTACCTGCCTGGGAACTTGCCTTTGTTCTTCCCACTGGAGTCCTTAGGGGACACCTGGTGGGAGACGCACTTGTCAGCCAACCTGGCCAGCTGAAAGTGATCCAAAATTTTCTGGTCAGCAACATACTGACGCAGCTCTGGTGAACAGGCTTCAGAAAAATGCTCAAAAAACAAAAGGTGAGACAATTCAACAAATGTTTTCTCTTTGTAACCATCAATCCACCCCATCATGTTCATGTGCGCAGCACTCACCCAGTCGATCCAAGACACATTCTCTCATTTCTTAAATTCCCTGAACCTTTTACGGTTTGGGTCAGTGTTTTGCCAAACTTGGCAATTATAGCAGATTTCATGCACTCATACTGACCCCTTTCTTCCACACTCATTTTCAGAATACAGTCATATCCAGTTTGAGGCACTCTGCTTAACAAACACTTAGCCCAATCTCTCTTATCAACATCATGAATTGCACAAGCCATCTCAAACGCTTCATTCAATTGGAGGATATCAGAACCCTCCGCATACACACTAACCGAATCTTTCATAAACTTGGATGCTGGGGACCTGACACTCTTTGAGTTCAAGATCCCTATTTTTCAGTTCAAGATGTCGATTCTTGAGCTCCACTTGTTGTGCCAACTCCTCTTTCTTAAGTTCAGCATCTATTTCCAATTTATGATATTCAAAGGCCAATTTCATCCTTAATAACTCAAGCTTTAAGGAATTGCTGGGGTGCAGAACAGAGGCAGCAGGAATGGCAGCATTCCCAGAAACAGATTCGGTGACAACCCCGGGGTAGAGTCCTCATTGGTCGCATCCCCCCCTTCAAGAGCTTCACAATCAGTCTGGTAGTCCATCAGGGCAGCTATCAGCTCTGCCCTAGACTTACCCACAAAGTCTAACTCCCTGGCTTTAAAAGCACTCTGGAGAGCCTCTAAGCTCATCTGAGTCAATTTACCATTTGCAATAGATTCCATTGCTTGTAATGCAGTTATCTTGTACACAACTAAACCTTAATTTAACAAATTGCAGATATCCTTCGTAAGTGGCACGGTTATACACTGATTCTTAAAACCATATGCATCCCACCGCTGCCACCAGTGCAAAGACGCTGGAAGGGGGTGTCTGTACTTCTGCTCTCTATATGGTAGAGGAGAGGCACAGAGGACCCCAGCCAAGATTCTCTATTATTGGTATCGTGGTTTAGCAATCAAGGCATAGCTTCTCAGGAGGTGATGCAGGCTGGTTCTTAAGTACAGTGTAGTCCCCAAGCCCTCACAAAGGAATGCCCACACCCTGTATCGGTTAAAACGCAGTCTTTATATAATTAATATTCAAAGTTATATACAATATCACGTTAACGCACTCTGTGCTCGGAAAATGAACAATGGTAAATGTATAGAGTTCTAAAGTGGTACCACAACGATTATTAGATCTCATTAAAGTGCATCAACTATAGGGTCAAAATGTCACACAGATCAATAAAGAGGAAACCAGCAGTACAGAGAGGAAGGAAAGCAAGATGGTTGAACAATTGGCAGAATACTGGTCACTACCGTTAAACACAGCTCTGTGTGGAGATCCCCCACCTGGGCAACCTGTAGAATAAAGATACAAGCCAAGTTAATATTTTGTTCACACTAGACTTCCCAATAGTTCTGCAACCCCAAAGTACCTGGCGTTGTAGCGTTACTCTGTGGGGAATCAACGGCCCTTCTTGAGTGCCCTCCCTTTAAGGTAGGAGTCACAGGTCGTTGAAAGTCCGACGGAGAACAGGGTGAGCTACGACGGTGAAGTGGCAGCATAATTCCTAGCAGTGCTGTTGACAGGGAAGCGTAAACGTCCTGCAAGGAAGAGGCGTGCGGGGCACCTCGGTGTTGATAGTTCTGGACCGCAAAGAGTTTGAAGAACTGTGGCCCAGCAAGGGTGTCGAGTCGTCAGCGTCTCTGTGGTCTTTGGGTGGCGGGAAAGCCACCGGTGGATGCTCCTGGGCACGTCGACGGTCAGGCCTTCTCCAGCAGGATACAGCAGCGACGATGCAGATGAGAGCATCCTTGGATTCGAAAGTTCTTAGGCAAATGGGAGCAAAGCGGCTCCAGTCAGCGACGGCGGTTGTCGACTGTGGCAGACAACAGTCCGGGCGCTTCTCTTTGTGATTCCGCGGTGGTCCCCATCTCGGGTCGGCAGCCTGTTGAAGGTCTGTCTACCAGGGAGCTTTGGCAAAGATCAGCTGGTGCACGATGGTCCCTGGTAGCTCAGGAAGAGGGCGCCTTACCAGGTCCTCTCTGGGTCAGTCCTTGGGGACACAGCAGCTTTCAGATTGTGAAGGAGAGCAACAGCAATTCTTCTCTTCAAGCAGGGCTTCAAGGTCAAGCATCAGTTTTACTCCAGTTTAACTTCGTAGTTTGGACTTCAGCTCCGCACACTTCTGAACACGATTCCTAGCAGTGAGAGGTCCCCAGATATACTGTTGATCTCCCATTCATTCCGCTGGGTCACACTTAAGCATCAATCACTACGAAGGGCATTCATGCAGGCAGGCAACCAATCAGGTGCATAGTGCATTCAGGCCATTTACTTCTCTCGAGACACTCACAACAAGTTATGTGTTTTTGTACTGAGCCATTCAACACTCCACATTCCATTCATACCGGTTTCGGACCGGGCTGTCTCAGTCATTGTGTCAAACACCAGATACTAGACACCCACAACACAGAATGCATATTTGTCACACATTCTATTCACCCAGGTCCCACCCGGAAGGCGTACCCACAACATACGGTCATTGAGAAGGCTCCAGCCAGTCTGGTCAGCACTTCCCCACACTACCATATATGGAACTTCCACCCAACAGCCAGTCAGGGGGAACGGACAGAGTCAGGGCTTCCCAGGACTTCGGGAAGATCAAGGTAGCAGGCGATGGAAGGCAAGAGGCACAGGGTTGTACCCCCTACCCATGGGTGCCATAAGGGTATCCCATGGGTCTGTTCAACAAAACCAAAAGAGAGAGCTGCACCGCCAGGAGTCCCACATGAACTCCTGCTTGGAAAACACAACATAACACACAATAAAAAGCAGTAAAGGACAAGGATTCGGAGGCCCTGTCCCTCCGATGCATCTCCAGCATCACAATGGGCATTGCCTTTTTCAAAGAAAACATGAACCTGTCATGCCTCTGACCTTATACACAACACCTTTATCCTAAGGACATCCATACATTTTGTCAATTAAGTATTTGAACAGATAGCATTATTGTTGAGCATGAAGCACACGTTTTCTTCTTCTTATCACCCGCAAGCGATCAGGAAATGTGAGAGACTCAACAGCCTCCTTAAAGAAAGGATTGCCAAGCTCAAGTTGACACTGAAGAAGGGATGGCTATATTGCCTGTCCTTAGCTTTGCATGCCCTAAGGAATCAGCCTGGTTCAGACCATCACCTCACACCCCACAAACTAGTGACAGGAAGGAGAATGAGAATGCCTTTAACTCCTCCATTGAGGAGTAGAAGTGATGCCCAGAGTACAGCAAAAATGTTAGGAAATGAATTACGTGATTATTTGACATGTATGACCGCTAGTATCTATCTCATTTCAGATAAACTCAAGCGGCAGGGGGGTCAATCTAGAACACAGATGAAAGCCTTTCAGGAACTGGATCTTCTGAACTTTAATCAGCACCGAGACTCTTTGCTAGTGATACTGTGTTGATTAAAAACTTCACTAGGAAGTGGCATGGGCCAAGATTTGATGGCCCGTTTGTTGTAGAGAACATTACTTCCTCAGCAGTAAAAGTTCAAGGCAGACAAGCGTGAATTCACCACAGCGATGTCAAGCTCTACACCGGCAAGGCCACAACACCCACAGCCATTGATCCAGAAGCAAGACAAGAAGAAGAATGTCAGCGTGTGCAGACTTGATAGATGACAAATAAGAAGGACGATAAGACAACAAACTGACTAATAAATGCAGATATGCATTTGGACTGTGGCTCCCCTTGGACACTCCTTATAGATATTATGGCAGGTGTGCAAACTCCTTTGCTTGAGCCACAGGAATCCTGAAAATTAACTTTAGAGAAATGATGATATATCCCGATTATGCCTAAACGACATCACTTGGTTAAGAATTGGAAACGTGAACAGTTCCCCGATTTGTTTCTTACTGAATATTTCTTTGGCTGAATTTATGGTTCTCCAAGAAAGTGATATGAATTGTATTGTTCTTGCTATTTTTGTGTTTATTCTTCAAGCTTATACGGCCCTTGTTAGAAGAGGTGTGGACATCCACACTTTTGTGCAGGATCCTAAGAATGGCCTTGTTATTAGGAGGCTGCTTATAGCAATAGTAGAGGAATTACTGCAGCTGCCAAATCTATTACAGTTACCTGAGTAAAGTGTTTTTCTTTCTTTAAATTGCAGTAAAGATGAGAAATGTTGAAGATAACACAATTTAAGAGAATGAGCAAGCTCAGGAAATTCCAGAGTGGCATATATGGTGGGGATTATTATGTTGGTTCACGATATACATATGCACGGTTATGCTTAGTTTTTTTTTGTTTCTCATGATTCACGTTTTTTATACTTTTGATCCAAAGAAGGCAGAATCTCTAGAGAAAGTTTAGAACATGATGCCCAATGTCTTGTTCATCTTGCAGCATGCACAACCAGAGAACAGTTTCAAGGAAGGTCAGCCGCTTTGCGGCAGGGAGCAAGATGGTTGTTCGCATTTCAGGATGTTTATATCAAGACTACACAGATAGAAAAAGAACCTGCATGGAAAAGCGAAAAGCTCATCTACCGGGCGGCAGGACAAAAAGAGGTAGTCATTAAAGAAATGGAGAAACTGAACTGTCCTGGTAAGTCAGGGATACTTTTGATGCCTGGATGCTCGGAACAATCTCAGCTGCTAATCTATGGACAAGTAAAATCCAAGAAGGATTGGGAAGAATGGATGATGTCCTGCCCAGCTCACTTTCTAAAGAATGAATATATACGAGAAGTACAGAAAGTGGATAATGAATGTTCAAAGTCGTGTACCATGTATGCCAAATTACTAACATGGGTCGACAATGAATCCGGTCCAATATTTGTGATCCCATTGACAAATGCAACGTTATGCTTTAGCAGAGAAGGAAAGTATCAAGTGGGAAAGAACAGAGCCTGCAACACTACAGTTGATGTTACTAAAATGGAAGCAGGAACAGAGGTTCTGATGGACCACTATTGGGTTTGTGGGCCCAGAGCCTACATGAAGCTGCCCAAAAACTGGGGAGAGATTTGTTCCATAGTGCTTATTCATGTTCCAGCATTAGTGATTCCGAGGAGTGACCTGAACATTGGAGAGTTTCCAAAAGCAGATGCCCATTTGAGGAGATCACTTGAGATCTCAAATGAGGAAGGAGGGAGATTATTTCTCAACTAAAGCGAAAGAAGACTTTGATGCTATTCCATACAAGCACAGGTTGTTCAGCCATACTTCAGCCATATTTGCAACTATCTTTATGCCCGGGATCCAGACAATGACAAATGTCTGCAGACAATCAACACTACCATAAAGGGATTCAATGCGATCAAGGAAGAATAAAAGGCCATAAGATTGATGACCCTCCAGAACAGATATGTCCTTGATATGATCACCGCAATGGATCGAGGAGTTTGTGCCAAAATCAGAGAATCATGTTGCATATTCATGCCTTCTCAAGATGACGAGAATGGGACCTTGATAGCGACCATAATGTTCCTGACGAAACTGCACAATGAGATGGAAGATGAGACAGAAGATATTGCAGATGACAGTTGCATTGCGTCTGTTTTCTCGTGGGTTCCACAATGGATCGCAAATATCTTCAAGTTCCTGGGAGCAGTATTGGTGATGATAATGTTTGGATTTTGTGTGATAAGGATAATAATTACACAGTGCAAGAAGGCAGTAGGAATGAAGATCATGATTGATCAATGTTGAGTCAGGGTTTGGATCCAAGGATTTGACAGATGAAGAGATCAGAAAATATATAGAGGCCAGCAGGAAGTATGTGGGAAGATGGGTCTACTGTAATCCGAATTGACAGTGCAGTTACATGACGTGGAGCATTGATGAAGATGTGAAATCAGCAGGATCCCAGAAGGGAGTAGTAAAGATCTGGATCCGAAGAAGCACTTCTTCAAGAGAAGGTCCCAGTTTGTGGAGAATGGTGAAGGAGTAGTTGATGAATTACTGTAAAGTAATTTACTTCGTTTAAACAGCTGACAGGCTTTTGTGATATCCAGGTATGGGGAATTGTTCAAAGAAATGAATCATGTAAAAAGATCTGTTTTCGTTGTAGCAGTAGGATTGTTCTGATCATAGCTCATTCTTAGGGCCTACTATTTTTCAGCACCCCACAGGTCATTCATCGTGGTAACGTTTCAATTGTCTCCCTCTCCAGATGCTGCATTCCAACAGTACCTTTAAAGTCCCAACTTAGGTTTGAGTCCAAGTCTGATGTTGCTTACTAGTCCAGCAAGTGAACAGGTGTTTCTGCAGAATGAAATGACAAGCATGTTAGATTTCCCATGGGGTGGGAGAAACTGGGAGAGAAACACAGAGATATTGAGAGAAACAGACAGACAGACTGATGCATGTGGCTTTGGGACTATGGCCCATACATGCTTTGACGGATGGAGCAGTGCAGGTTGTTGAACCCCAGTTTGCTTAGAATATTATGAGTGTGACTGCAGTAGAAACTGCCACTGTTCGTCTTCAGCGATTCTCTGGAGTCAAAACCCTGCAACAGTCAGTATGGTAATTCAGAATCGACTGTTTAGGTCAAGAAACAAGCCATTAGGCCTTGTCATGTTAACGCTGTTACTGACGATTTTAAGATCTGGCCCTATTATGGGTTGGGCAAAATGTTTGGAGTTTTATCTTCAGCTTTTTGCTGCTGGTAAAAATCCTGCTTTACGGACGTTTTTCGGTGCTTATTGTGCCAGTGCTAGTAGCTCCATCCAACCCCTTCGGGTCCAATGGGGAATGAGAACTTACCACCTTACTGCTACTCAGGATCTGGCGCAAATTGCCTTGTACCGGGTAGCGGTAACGCTATTTGTGCTGGCAGTATGCCAGCGGTATTACCACCATGATACCGCCAAGTCTCTGATAGAGCCCATTGACATGCAAATTACAATAAGAAGTGGGCATTGATGTACTATCTTTTTCAGAAAATGAACCAAACACAGCCTCATATTATCCTGAAAGTCATTATTTGGAGCAAACCAATAAATTAAAGTGCACAAAGCAGTGTGGCACTTATGCAAACATCATAATTGCGGGTATGAGTTCAGTAGTGCCAGAATGTTCATACTTTATGAGTGGGAAAGCAGTTACAGTATCAATGAGTGGGTGGAAGGATTGCAGTACAGTATAAATATGTGATTTTGTGCAAACAGCATTCATTCGGAGCTTGTGTTGTGTACAAATATGTTAATTGCTGTATTAAATATATCATTAACCAGTGCTTGTGTATGCAGTATCAAGCTGCTTTGTCATTTCTTAAAATTGATTTAATTGCAAACAATTGTCTTCCCTCTCCTCTTCAGGCCCCCAGTTTTATGTTATTTGTGAAAGTAACCCCTATGATTTGGGCTCCAGCAGTAATGATCCAGGCCCTAATTATGCCATTTCACTCATGGCGCAGGACATATTCATGATGATAAGTTGGGAATAAAAAGAGCTTGGTTGTCCCTAACCAGTAAGTACTATAACCAGTAGTGAGAGTAACCGTGCCTCACCTTGCACTGTAAGCAATGTGGCTCTCCCATTGTCCGGGAAACTTTACACAGTTTGCACTTGGCACACTCCACTATGCAAACTTTGCAAGGTGAAAGTGCTTTTAATATTCACATCTCACATCCCACGTGTTGCACGAATGTCGAAAATTGATGGTGTGTGTCCACTATGATGTAATACATGTAACTCTTTGATGGGTGGGACTGAACAACAAGAATTAACTGTATATTTGCACTACCACAGAGCCTGGACCGTAAAATGGATAACATGAGCTCAACACATTGCTTGACCGGCTGTTTCCACATCATGTAAATTGTCTAAACAACAGGCTACTGTGATATCCAGGGATGGGGCATTGTCTTCGTTAACACAGATGGGTGGGTTGATTGGTCCTTGGATTACTGATTAAGGCATCAAATTCCATTAAATTAACCTACAGTATGGTACTGGATCTAGATGACTGTGGTTGCTAAGCGACCTCATCAGTGGTGGCACCAGGAGGCCCTCTGTGCTGGTTTGAGTTAAAGAAGTACCGGTGAAGTGATGTGGGGATTACTGTTAAAATGCCCAATGTAATTGAAAGCTCATTTAATAGTCATAGAATGCTTATACTGGTGCATGAATTCTCCCAATCCTATTCTAGGTATTTGGTGTCCTTCATTGGATCCCGCTGTATCCAATATCAGGCATGGGGCTTTTCCAGGATGTGACACTGCTTTATCTACAATTAGGAGACACTGAGATAACACTTTCCGCTGATGGTGGAAACCCACCCTGTCCATAAGACATTTCACAGTAATAACCAATACCGCTGTCATACAGCTCTAAGCATCAACAGTTGTTTAAGAGCTTCTGCTGCAGCATACAGTACAATTACATTAATTTGGCAGTGGATCCTGTACTGCAGTACTGTCTTACATTCCGTAATGTGCCTGTAGTAAAATGGGTTATTAAATACATGAAGAATCTGTTGTATTTGCATGCTGTCGTGATATATGTGTTATTGATAATCAGGCAGTTTTTATGTTCTTATACTTGTAGTAATATTTGTAATGAGATGCAGGTCCATGGAGCCTGGATTGTGCTTTGTAAAACAACAGCAATTAATAAATGAAGCACTGCTGTCACACACACAGCTCACCCTGAGTTTGAGCTTGGGCACACCTTTGCAAGAAGACAATGCTTCGGGCCTATCAGGTTTAAACTTACAAAATGGAGGTTGAGCATTGGGAGGCTGGCTGCAATCATGATGCGGTCACATTAAATGCCTGTGGGAGGGGTGGTGCATGCTCAGACAGATGGCCAGTTTAGAGTGAGACATTTGCAAACATCACAGCTCTCTATGGTGCAGATGCTGTACAGTAGTTTTCTTTGTGGAATAGGCAGAGGTGCAGTATGTATGCATACAAATGCGAGTGGGCAGTGGGTGCTACCACAAAATATCAATTTCTTTACAGTAAACTGCCTAAACGAACTACAGTGATGTCATCAATCATATATGTGATGCCATCTTTGATGTCATGGGTGTTATTCTTAGCAGTGCATGGTGGTGGCACGAGTTATGGTTGCTTAGCTTACCATAACTCGTGTAGTTCAGGGGTTTTTCAGTTTTACTTGTAACCATAACATCCCTTTAACATCGTTTTTTCACTGAATTTGATAGGTTTTTAGTAGGGCAATTTAACCATAACATCCCTTTAACAAAGTTTTTTCACTGAATTTCATTGTTTTTTTATTACTGCAACTTAACCATAAAGTCCCCTTAACAATGTTTTTTCATTGAATTTCATCTATTTTTATTAGTGCAACTTAACCATAACATCCCCTTAACAAAGTTTTTTCATTGAATTTCATAGTTTTTTATGAGTCCAACTTAACCACAAAGTCCCTTTAACAATGTTTTTTCATTGAATTTCATAGGTGTTTAATAGTGCAACGTAACCATAACATCCCCTTAACAACATTTTTTTATTGAATTTCATAGATTTTTATTAGTGCAACTTAACCATAACGTCCCCTTAACAAAGTTTTTTCGTTGAATTTCATCGGTTTTTATTAGTGCAACTTAACCATAACGTCCCTTTAACAAAGTTTTTTCATTGAATTCATAGGTTTTTATTAGTCCAACTTAACCATAATGTCCCTTTAACAAAGTTTGTTCAGTGAATTTCATGGGTTTTTACCAGTGCATGCTACTTGCCTACAACTTACTAATTTCATACTTACCCAATATAGCAATATTTGTGTCCAATTTACAAAGTGTCACCTTAAAACCTTGCCATTTCCCCCTTCTAGAATAATTTTTAGCACTTCTATACACTTCTTGCAACAATTTCAACTAGTTTTGCATCAATAGACGTCTACGAACATCTGACTTCATTGTGGACCTTCCGGACAGTGCCACATGACCATACGCTGGCATGCTGCATGATGTACGTGTCCGAGAACCCCTCTGCACTTCACGATAAGATCCGCCCTTCACAGACAGTTCGGAACTGCATTGTCTACTGATCTAGGAACTTTCAACTTCAAAATTTCCCTTGCACAGCTCCAACACCTATTCCTACTCATCCATTAACAATCTAGTACACAGTACATACTTTTAGCAAAACTGCTATTTATCTTAAAATCAGCTAATGCCATCCCTCCTCCCAAAGAGACACCACCACTGCTGTAATCAAGGAGCATGAGAAACACTGCCCCCTACCTTAGAAATAACACACGCGCAACATTTTCCCCTGTCCACACCTGCCCCTCCATATTAGTGTTTGGTGCCTCTTCCCTCATTTTCCTCCCCACCTTTCATTCTAAGCTCTCCTGCCAAAAAAGAAATGCATCCAAAATCAATAAAAGAATTGTTCCTTTAGGAACCACCTTTCACAGTTAAAAAATAGCAAAAAAATGTATAGACTCCGTCTACTTTATATTTCTCAGTAAAGTACATAGACTCAATAAGATTTTCCAACATTTCTATTTGCATTTTGTGTTATGCTACTGGCAATATTGTGGTGTTTATCCCCTGTTGCAGGGATGGAACGGTGGATACCGGCCTGGGAGCCCAAGTTATCAGTCCAAGCGAAGCAAGGGTGTATAACGAGGTCTCTGGACCATTACCCCCCCATTCCAGTCCCTGTAATGTGGAAAGAAGGGCATTAGCACCTTAGGTTCCCAAAGTGGGAAACTGGGTGCTAAAAAAAGGATTTTTCTTCCTACACCGGGATTCCTGTGGCGTCCCAGTGTAGGAAGGAAAATCCTTTTCCAAGATGGCCACCATGGAAAGGGAAGGCAGGGTTTCCATACAGGGCCCCTCTTCGATTTCCATGACAGCCTGCAGAAGGCGAAAAGAGAACCCTATGACCATATTACCACAAGCAAATGTTTCTTCTCTTTCAAACCTATCCCAATTTCGAATAACTTTACCACAAGGCCAGTCCCAGGTGGACATGGCCACTTTAACCCCATGTGTTGTCCCTTGTGGTCATGGCCAGTAGCCTTATTGTCCGGATCATGACCATATTCCATGACCCAGACAATCTGGCCACTGCCCATGGCCACAGGCTACACCTCAGTCACCAAAGGTATATCACTATTTTTTGTACCTACATTATGACACTTGTCAAAAAAACAAAATCCATTCAGACTTTACGAAAACATTTATATCTAGATCTATAATCTTTTTGCAAACCTTTGTGTAGATTTGTCAAATGGCACCACATTTATAAGCCTTTACAATATTTTGGGACCCCCCTCTAATTTTGCCCCTCGTGACAAAATCCCACCAAACTTCACAAAAACATTTATATCTAGATCTATTTTCAGTTTGCCAAAATAAGTGTAGATTTGTCAAATTGCACCTCATTTATAAGCCTTTACATTATTTTGGGACCCCCCTCTAATTTTGATCCCCAGAGATTATTTGATAAGTTTGCAATGTTGTGTTTTATTAATATGTATTTACTGCAATATCCGCGGACACCGGTTGCTGTCCGCAAATCCAAGATGTTGGGCGGTTCCAAAAATTTGATGCATTTCACGCTTTTCACCATCCAATCAGTGGACGTGTCCGATGTCCGCGGCCATCATGTTGCCTTCAAAGCCAATCGGGGTCCTGTCCGCGGACCGAACAGGGAAGTGTGTCCGCAGAGCGGACATAGATATCACAAATCTTTTGGGACCTATTTTTTGGTTGTTTTAAAAGAAATTACTGGATAGATTTCCACCAAAATTACAAAAACACGTTTTCAGGACCAAGCCGCCACTCCTGCCACAAATTTGGTGAAAATCCGGCGTGAGAAAAGTTTTTCTCCATTCAGTCTATGGGAAAAATTGAAATTTTGGGACCCCCCTATAACTTTGCCCCCCCTGACCAATCGTTTCAGAGTGGGCCATATACTTTTATTTGCAAAGTTTGGTGAGGATTCGTCCAGGGGTAGGGAAGTTATAAGCCGCCCAAAAAGTGTTCTTCCTATGGGTTTAGCTTAATAAGGGCATGACTGCCTCCAAACCGTGTCTGGGTCCGGTTTCCCTGAATGGGGAATTACCGGGCCATTCCGAGATTGGAGGGCCCGGTAATTCCTCTTTCAGAGAACACCGGCCCGGACCTTCCCCATTCCCATTTGAGCCCTCATAGGGCTCAATGGGAATGAGTGAGGGAGCTAACAACTGGGCGATTACGACCGGCCCGTTGTTTGCTCCCTGGTTCCCTCGAGGGACCCGCTCTGGACGTCTGGTAAAACCAGACGTCTACATCGGGTCCCGCGAGGGAACCTCGTAATAGTGCAGAATGCGTTTAATGGCGCCGGCACCATTACCAGCGCCGTTAAACGCATTCCGCACAGGCCGGAATGAGGCCCATTCTCTTTTTGTGTTTTGACAGTTTTAAATGGAATTCAGGTTTCCTGGTAATCCACTCCCAAAATTTCTATTTTGTCTACTTCTAGACCAGGAGCCAGATTACATAAACTGTGCACCGGTGCAAGTGCAAAGTTTGCATGGTATTAGCACTAGGGCAAAGTTTGCCCTATTTTTAAAAACACTGTGACATATTAGAAAACTATTGCACCATGACAAGTGTAGTTTGGCAGGGTATGAGCACCAGAGCAAAAATTGCCCAGTGCAAAAAATATATATTTTCAATGTGTTTTTTACCAGGGCAAAGTTTGCCCTACTGCTAATACCATTCCGTATTAGCACTAGGACAAACTTTGCCCTGTTGCAATAATGCCGTGAAAATGTATCCTTTTTACCCAAGGGCAATTTTTGACAGTGTACTTATACCCTGCCAAACTGCACGTGTTTGTCACATATGCATTGGACATTATTTGCTATAGGCCTATCTTTGAATTATTTTAAGAATAAAGACCAAGTGCGGTGAAAAACCTACAAACTATTGGATGAATCTTCAGTTACATATAAACCAGTATTATCACAATAATACACAACGAATCAAGTGGATTTCCACACAGGTCCTTCCAGTTGTCTGGGATACATTACCGAGGCCAATATTTGGCTTACATATTGTATCACCACTGAAAGTGAGAGACCCCCGATACTGCTGGCGAATCACCCAACAGAGTCAATAAAGGTACATCCCAGGAGGGAATAAGACCAAGATCAAGTGAGAGTATGATTAAAGGCTTTATCTAAAATTAGGGCAAACAGAATTTACTCTGTTCACGCCGAGAGCGCTCTGCAGGAAACATGTTACAACTCATTTTTATACAGTTTTCATCACCCAAGAAAGGGGTGGCCTAAGGGGCACAGAGTCAGTCGAGATAGGACACTGAGAGGAGGCATCTATAGGTGCTATTGGGTCAGCGATAGCTGATTGGTCCACAAGCACGTGATGAGCTGACATGGTGCTTGGGGTCTGTAAGGATATTTGGCGTGTTACAGTACAGAGTACAGCAATACTGCACGAGTAGCACATTTTTTTTTTTTTTTTTTTTTTTTATTTTAGCAAACAGATTTTTTATTTGTTTACATCCCTAGATTAGCAACTGACATTTTCCACAGTTATAAAAGGCAAAAAAGGTGACAAACGGGGGTCTGTAAAACAACAGAATTTTGATAAATCACTTCAAATTAAAACCAGAGAATGTGTTCTCCGCAGCTATCCCTAACTTAACCACAGTTCTAGCAACACACTTATTGTCAACACATCTAAGCACTGTTCCAGAGCAGCTCTCCAGCAACTGTTCAGCACCAACGGGAAAAGGGGCAGTCATAGCTGGAAAAGCACCTTTGGAATTTGTCCAAACTCCAATTTTTTCCCAGCTTTGGTGTGGTTCAACTGGGTGGGAAGAGTGACTAGCATCTGACCTCATCTACTTACCAGAGGAGGAAAAAGATGGTGAAAAAGGAAGACCCTCAACAAATAGCACCTAGGAATTAAGGCTACTATTTCTGTTCCTTCTAAATATGGAAGTTCTGCAGGTGGCCACTCAAACAATACCTTAAAATAAACAATATAAAAACAATTCCGTATTTCTAAATTCCTCCAGTATTTTTGTATTGGTGTTTTGCAAGGCAATCCATGCTGCTTGACAACACCAAGAAAGTGGAAGGACATTACTTGTCATGTGTGGGTCCTTCACGGATAAAAAAAGGATAGGCTTAAAAGTCAAAAGAAGGTATACAGGATGACATGTGACTGAGGAACAAAGACAACCATACTAAAAATAGTCAATTCCTTGAACAGTTCTAGGTAAAACCAAAGCTTCCCTAAACTGTACAACACAGAACAAAGCTCATAAGCTAGTATGCTCCTCCAACAAGGAAGAAAAGACAATTCTTACTAGCAAGGGTTAAAAATGACAGTATAAAACTGAGACTGGCATACGTTTTTCTTAAAGAACTCCTCATAAGTTAAAATCCATGTAATTTCATCTGCTGCAGTATCAAATCGGGACTAGAATATTTAAAAGCAAAATAATGTACAGAATACATATTCTAAGAAAGGGAACGAATAAGTCCCATCTTTCAGAGCTTTTGAGTACGCAAAGAACAAATTTTACGTCTAAACAAAATACCCATCATGTTTTACCCCTTTTCTTGCTTTAAAATTCATTTAAAAAAAAAAAAAAAGAAAGGCAATGTAGGACGTCAAAACTAACAATTGACCTTTAAAAAACATTATTTCCTCCCTCACCAACGCTTTTCTTTTTTCATGTACATAAACATTTGAATTTTACTTTCCCCTCTGGGATTTCCTCATATTGGATTTGCCCTTTGAAGGTGGTGTGGACTCTTTGTCCACATCAGTATGTTTCTTCTCAGAACTTCCCACAGGTTTCTTGGCAGGTGCTGGCCTTGCTTTTTTGGCAGGAGTACTGGTGGACTTTGTAATCTTTGCTGGTGAAGGTGCTGGCTTTGCTTTCTTTGTAGGTGTTGGTGGAGCTTTCGGTGGTGCTTTCTGTGGAACCTTTTTTGGGGCACTTTTAATATTTCCTCGTGGTTTTGGGGGGCCCCTTTTCGGTTTGGGTTTGGTCACCTGCCGTTTCAGTGGGGAAGTAGGGTGGCCTCGCGAGGAAATCTTTTTCTGCATCCTTTTCTTACGAGGTGGTTCATCCTCCTCAGACTCTTCCTCGGACGAAGACTCTTCTTCCTCCGAAGACTCTGCTTCGGAATCTTCATCTTCCGATGATTCCTCTTCCTCCCTGCGCTTGTCTGGAAACAAGACATCTGGATTGGGGTAATAAGGAAAGCTGAGCATGTAGGTGCCACTGAAGCCTTTTCCAGAAATATGATCCAGCCAGCCATTCTTCTCACACTTCTGTAACGTCCTCTTTAGTAGGTGCACCTGAAAGCTTGAGTTTGTACCGGGGTGGTTTTCCAAAACATACTTCTTTATAGCAGTGGTGGAGCACGTCTTAGGCTCATTCATTGCAGTGATTGCAGACAATATTGCATCTTCCAATAAACTTCCACCCAGCAATGGTTTGTCTCCAGACCGCTTCAGCTGGAAGGTTCCAGAAGCTCCTTTGCCGGTGATCTGCTCTAGTTGACCCTTTTCTACAGCTCGCTGAATGGCATTCTTCAACATATGGGGCCTGGCATCAACATTAAGTTTAGGATAATACTGAGTTATGTATTTCTTGATCAAGCCGTAGGAGGCTTCCTTGGGCTCACAGATGCGGGTGAAAGCCAGAGGGAGGATATCTTCCAATTTAACATTTTGCTGCTCTGGTGTGGCTGATGTACCGCTCTTCTTTCGTCCTTTGGATTTCTTGGCTGTTTTTCCAGCATTTGCCACAACAACAAAGCTCCCAGAAGCCCCCTTTCCTTTGACCTGCCGGATCATTCCCCTTTGCAATTCTCTCTTCAGAGCTTACTTCAATAGAAATCCCCTCCTCTCAAGGTCAAGTGAGGGATATTTCTTGATAATATACTTTCGCATAGCCACCACAGAAGCACCGCTTTTATGGAAGCACGCCTTCAGAGCCTCTGTGAGGAGGGCGTCCATCTTTGGGCGCGAAGTTGAACTTATGCTCGTCACCTTTTGTGCTCTTGCCAGCTGATTAGCAGTGAGGGTAGCCCAAATTGGAATAGACTTCTTAACCTTCTTCTCTTTCTCTTTAGAAGAATCTTTCGCATCTTTTTTGGTGTCCTCGGAGGGCTTGCTTTCCTCCTTCTCCGCTGCATCAGCTTCAGGGTCCTTGGGCTGTTCTGTCTCGCTAGACGTTGCAGGAGGTGTCTCAGTCTCCTGCTCCTCTCCCGTAGAAGCAGATTCCTCCGAACTTACTTCAGCATCTTTTTTCTCCACTTCAGGTTCCACTTCTGGTTCTGGTTCAGCTTGGCGATTTTTGGGAGCAGTCTCCTTTTTGGAGTTGACAGCTCTGCGAATCGGCATGGTGCTGTCTCTAAAAGCTTTCGAATTGATTTCGAATCCCAATCGGTGATCTTCTTATCCCGCTTCTCATCGCTGTCACATGCATCCGCTAAGGAGATCTGCTCTTCTACCATTCTGGAAAATTCTGGAAACTCTTCTGGTAAAGGAATCTCAGCGCTTTCCTCTAACTGTGTGGCTGTGTCTTTTTGTAGAGCTGCCACTTTTAAATATTTTGGCATATCAGCTTCCACTTCAATGGGCTGATTTCCTGTTTCATTTTCATTTAAATTAAATATTATGCAATCCTCTTGATGGCAGCACACTGTCTCATTTGAATCATAAGGATACACAGAATGAATTTTAAATATTCCTTTGGGCTGAGAGTCCAGGTGTTCTGGCAACTCGCTCTTGGCATCTACATATTTTTCAGGAATATTCCCAATCACCATGTTATTTAAATCTGCCGTATAATGTGATTTTTGTATGGCCATTCCTAATGGGGAGTTTTCCTCTAAATGAATATCCTGACAACCTTTATTATTTACCATGATTTTTACAGATCCCTCACCAATGTCTACCAATGGAATGTATTCATAATCCAGGCCTTGCTGTTTTATGGATTCATTCAGGCATACAAATGCATCAGAGCCTTTCATCTGCTGTCCATTTTTGCATTTCAGTGTTATTGCAAACTGTTTTGTAAATGCAGGAACAATAGTATTTTTCCTCAATTGTAATTCGACTGCATAAGGAACTAGTTGTGCACAATGATAAGCCCTTCTTTTGTCTTCAAATTCAGGTGCCGGACCACCTAGGCGTGACCATATTTTTTGATTAAGGAAATCTAACACCATACACATTCTGTGCATGATGTCATTGCCCATGTAAAATTCATTTTGTGCTCCACTCACTATCCATACATTATGGTAAATTATTTTCTGCCCAATGCTAATTTTAAGCATGCATCTGCCTGCAATTCGGTTTTCAAAGTCTGGACTGTCCAACCCAGAAACATATTGGTTTTTAATCCTAAATTTCGGGATTTCTTCCCTCTCCATAATTTTTTGCAACAATTTCTCATTAATGAAACTCCTTTCATGTTCAAGCGCTAAAGTGGCTTTTATTGTTTTAAGATAATCATTTATACCAACGTGAACCCATGGTTGCTCATCTTCCATGTGTATTTCTGCCAGAGTGGTAATGTGTTTTTCTGAATCTGTTTTAGGAACAATATTCTGTTTGCATGTATTCTCTTTTAAGTAAAAACGTAATGTGTGCTCATCTATAGCAGTCTGCCAATCTTTCCTAGGGTCCAAGTATATTTGTACAGGTAGTTTTTCATTGTCGCTCTGATCTTTGTCTTGACACATTAATATAACAGTGACACTAGGTATGCAGCTATTCTGGAGATATACCTCCACAGCATCATTTGTTTTGGCAACGGTGTGACATTCTTTTATATTGCTGTTTTGTGATTTTAGTTTCTTAGGCCTCAATGGTTTTTTGGTTAAGGACCACAGCACTCCATTCACCCCATCTATGAGAGGAGACAATCTTTTCAGGCAATCTGTCCCCATCAGAAATGGAATTTCACAAATAGATGTGATCAATACCTCTTGTTTCATTCTGTGCTTTCCTATTTTTATGTCAACCTCAGTTACACCTATGATGGGCACCTCCTCCCCATTAAAGTTATGCACTGGGCCTTGATTTGCCTTCACTGTGATCTGACTCTGTGGAGGCCTCCCTTCATTGATACTCTTTACCAGCTCCTTGGACATAATTGTGGCCTGTGCGCCAGTGTCAATCAAAGCGAAGGTGTGGCATTTTTCTTCTACAGTGATGGGTGCATAATATCTGTCCTCAACTTCCTCTAATACACATAAGAAATGTGAATTCTTACTGATTTCAGGGCTCACCTTTCTCAGGTCTTTTTCACTTTTGGCTAAGCACATTGGTAAATGAAAAGACATTTTTCCCTCCTTTTTACCCATTTCTGTGCAAGATATTTTATTCATTTCTCCATGATCAGAAGTTTTTTGGAGTGTGGCCACTGTTCGCCCATCCATCTGGGTAACATCAGAGACCACATTACAACCTTCCAACTGAACATGTGTAACAACATCATTCAGCAATTTGTCATTTTTTAATTCTGTGCATTTGTGATCATTTAGTGTAATACCAGCCCTTGCAGCCTCTTCAAGAATATGTGGCTCAAAGAATTCTTCAGGTGATTGACTTGTACCCTCCTTGTGAGTATTTCCTTTTTCTGTCTGTGTTTGGTCATTGTTTTGCTTGCCCAGGGAAGGAGCTATGGCATCCCCACTTACTCCCTGTTCACTGGTATTCCCCATGCATGAGTCATTTTTCTTAAATCTGTCCCTTTGTTCTTTTGGAATTCCTAATGTTTCTTTTTCATTTGTGCAAATCTTTACTGTTTTATTTAGCTCTAAGTTAAACCGTACCTCTTTTTTAGAAGTATTTGCACTTTCTATCACAATTTCATTTACTGGTACTTTCATTTTTAATCCATTAGTCACCTCAGAGTTGTCATGCAAAATTATATCAGAGCAATCTGTCATTTTGGCACTGCGATTATCATGAGTACTTAGTCACTTTTCGGAAGCCCCCCGGTCATTGCTATGGCCATCAGCCCCCTCTTTGGAAGGTTGTTTTTGCGCTGTATAGAGCTTTCCTATTTGCTCAGCTAACATTTTCACTTGGGCCTCAAGGCACTGGAACCTTTCCATCTCTCTAGGATCCTCTTTCTGTGGCCTAGGTCGATATTGGTTGTTTTCCCCCTGATTGGATCTATTCTGATACCTCTCAGGTGATTGACGTCGGTTGGGATGGTTTCTGAACTCTTGATTCATTTGTGGAGGGGAGCGGGTTGCACCCATCCTTTGATTATAGTCCCCTGGTGGGGAATCATTGTACTGGCGTGGATTGTAGTTCACGTTTTGCCTCATGTCCTGTCTCTCAGATTGTGGGTACTGGCCCCTATGTTGATTTCCATTATCATTAAATCGATCCACATATCGGGGCCTATCCTGATTACCATATATCATGGTGTTGGGATCAAACCTACTCTGTGTCCCCAATGACTGGTAGGGACCATCATTTCTTTGATCTTGATTTTGTCTCTGGTTATTGTTCATACCTGCCATATCAGGCCGATATCTTACCCGGGGTCTATCCCCTAAATATCTAGGGCTGATGTAGCTCTCTCTATTACTAGGATCATGTGTTTGGAACATTGGTACAGGAAATGGCGATCTTTGTTGATTACCCCTTTGTTCAGGTGTCACATTATTTTTACCTTGGCTTTGAGCAGACTCAAGGGACATTTTGGCTGACCTGATTTCCATTACTGTGGCTGAGGGTTCTTTAGATTTAGGCCTAGTATCTTTCATTTTATCACTTTCTCTACCCTGACCTCTACCCTGACTGGCTATATTGTAAAAAAAATAGAACACAAAAAGAGAAAATAAATGGGTACAATCAGGAGGCAGTGACAAAGAAGTTAAAAAGTTGATTGTTATGATGGCACATAAACACTGTAGTATATGTAAAATATAATATAAAATAAATATAAATAAATAAATAAATGCACATATAATGGAAGCTCATGGTTGGTGTGCAGAGAGAAAGTGTATTAAATATTGAATGCTGTTTTATATGTGTTTGTTTTCTTTTAACTTGTGTTTAATTTCAGAAGAAAGAAAAAAAAAACGAAATATTTTTACCAAGCATGTTTTATTTTTGGCAAAAGGATGAAGTTAGTATTGTGCTATGTACTTAATCTGTTTATTTTCTATTTTGATTTAGACAATTAACATTATTTGGTCGGAGGTTCCGGGATCAGAGGCCACGGGAGACGATGGAGTCCTGGAGTCCCCTGGATGAAGACCAAAAGATGCCTGCCTCCAGGTGGAGGTGAAGAAATGAATGCCAAAAGAAATGAATACTGTGGATTCAAGATTGCCAAGATGAAAGAGTACTCGAATGAACCGAATAACATCGCTGGTCGGGACATACCAAAAGAGACAAAACAAAAGTTCCGGCATATGAAGTTCCACGTATTTATTATTTTAATTATTTATTTTAATTTGTTATATTACTTATTTGTTTTAGTTAGTTGTTTTATTTCATTGTTTTTAATTGGCTTGGAAAATTTAAACTTAAAGTAATGCCAATTCCACTGAGAAGGCAAATGTGGAACATTTTATGAACTGATGGACTCAGATGAAATGTTGATTGCAAATTTTCATTGATGCACATGAATATTCATTTTGTTGGATTGCTATATTGTAAAAAAAAAAAATAGAACAAGTTGTTTTTAGGAATTGGCTTGGATTATAGCCAAGTTCTAAAAACAAAAGGAGGGTATATGTAAGGATATTTGGCGTGTTACAGTACAGAGTACAGCAATACTGCACGAGTAGCACATTTTTTTTGCAGCACCACCACAAGGGTGCGGTGCATTGCTATATGGGTTAGCAGATTAACAAGGAAAGACAGGCTATTCAGTCAAAAACGATTTTAACATATAAGATGAAAATCTATTTTTACAGTTAAAAGCACACGTGTTCATTTAAAAATGCACACTATTTTTCACCTGAAATGCCTATGGTGCGAGAGACACATTTGAAAATTAACAGCTAACCTATTAACATTAACCTGACTAATAAAACCTTATTTAATATAACCCACTAATAAAATGTGTTGTCCGCTGCAGAATTAGGCATACTCTGAAAACCATTTAAATGTGTGTGCAGATTTTTTTCTCTTCTCTTCTCTGCCTGATTCTCCGTGTTTTTGTGCACAGTAACTGCAGGAAGAAGGAAGTCAGATTTGCAACAATTGCAAATGTATAAGCGAAGCTATTGTTGAAGAGTAGGAGGATGAGAGATGATGGATTTCATTGGGACACGTCATACAGAGGGCTGAGAGGAAAGTTTTAGTGGGCAGTATCAGGGAAAAAGACAGGCAGACATCTTTCTGCACTACTGGGGAGAAGACCTGGCTGTGGGGTCCTGACTGAATGCAGATTCCTGTGTCCTGCTGCAGTCGAGATTGGGGAGAGCTGAAAGAAAAACCTTTCCACTGGCTGAGGCATTCCTATCTGAAAAAGCTGAGAATTCCAGGCAATGACCCCGGCTTGAGAAGGCAAGCGTTCCTTTTTGCTGGAGTTAATCCAAGAGAGCCACATTCACAAAGAGAACAACTAAAAAGATAAGGTAATGAGAAGTGTGGGAGCTGAGTGTGTACGGTAATATGCAGTCAGTGTAGGATTCCTGTGCGTGTCTTAATCAAATACCAATGTTGCAATTTGAGTTCTGTTCTCCGCCACGCTCTTCGCAGTGTGTCATAGACAATGCTTTGACTGTACCATTTTATTTATTTCTGTAAAGAATGAGATCGTGTCTAAATGCAGCTTTTATAATACAGAAAATATTTGAAAACAGACGGGTGTTTTATTTTCTATTTACCATTACAATGCCGATGATGTGGGGAGATTTTTAAACAGTGCAATGGTCATTTTAAGACAGATGTGTGCATGTCAGAATCAGTATGAATAATTGTGAGTGACTGTAGCATAGCTTGTTGGAGGTACATGAGCCAACGGGAAGAGAGACTCTCTGAACATAGCTCCCTACCGTATATAAGGTAGTGGAAATTACCACAAGACTACCACATATAGCTCTCTGTCGTAAATAAGTCAGTGAGTTCGCCCATGGTGGCACACCAACACTATCACTGGAAATGTGGTATTCCTAGAATGCAGGTCTGAGGTCTCTCTAGTGATCACACGAAAAATCTAAGCAAAGATAAGGGATTCTGGACATTGGGGCCACAAATAAAACAAGGGAATTATGCTCACCAAAATACCACCAACCACGTATACCAAATATGCAGGTCTGGGTGCTGAAATAATGCATGTCCATTGTATTATTGTTGCACATGGCCAAATCTGAATACAAAGAGTGATTATTGCTAAGTTATTTTTCGGCGGTAATAAAATACCGTCAGGCCCCAAATCTCCACAAAATACCCTACATATCAAACGATCAGCTGGGCTCATCAGCCTTGCATGCCATGTTGATTCTTTGACATCCTATCTTTACAACATTTTGCCCTTGTGGCCACACATTCTCATCCATTCAGAACTCTTACCTGTTCGTCCGGCGGCAAGACCTGTATCTTAACACTTGTGAAAACAGGGTTCTAAGGCAGGCTTATTTATTACTGGACATCAATTATTCGCCCCATCAAAGGTATTACTCTCCTGTCAAAACGTATTCAGAACATACTAGGCAAGGGGTAGAGGTTAAGGGGTCAATGTATGGTCGGGGGTGTCCATTCAGCATCTACAAGGGGAATTTCAGAATATATGGCTAGAATGACCGGGTAACAAAAAGGTACATATCATGATAAACATATATTTCATTGAAGGGGGCTCAGGGTCTGAATGTCCAAATATCACTAACTCTCTGTTGATGCCAAGGTGATCTGGGGTGCGCTAAGGCCCCCTTTGCAGTTTGGTCCCACACTATACAATGGCCCAAGCCCTTTCAGAATACAATGAATATACTACTTTTTAACACATTGCTGGCTGTTTTACATTTGAGTCACATGGGCTCGGAGCATACTTTTATCTTTATACAACTAAGCAGTTTTCTACAAAACAGAGATAGAGAATCTGTTGATGAATAACCAAGTAATAAAACATTTCTTTGGCTTGAGATTCACTTATTCATAGATGTGGAGGTTGTGGCTAAAGATCTATGAGAATACCACCTAGGAGCGACTAATTTCTGCATTATACTTATCTGACATTAGACATGTAGTGACACTCAGCTTTGTCAAGAATGAGGTAGCATTGTGCGAGCACGTACAGGTCTACATTTTGTTAATCATTGTAATATTGCAATTAGTATTATGATCCTTTCAGAATTATAGGTCAACATATATTATGCTTTCAACATAGCAGGTTAGCATAGGGACTTCCAGCTACACACGTATATGTATTTACTTTGTTCACTTAAAGGCCTTCTTAGCTATCAGCAAGTTTGTATAATTTTGCCCAAAATGAGAAAGCCTGCTTACTTTTATCCATGTTGAAGGAAAAAATAGGTTTACTGGTTTAAGGGTCTTTTTCAACTGTTGACTTTGCCCTAGAGTGCACAGGGATTATGTTTTAATGGCCAGGGTCTGTGGGGTGCGGGGCAGGTTCACGAAGACAGATAGCTCTTGCTCTGGCCCTTGTTCTGGGTTGTATCTGAGTCAGTGAAGGGAGTCGGAAGGCAAGTGATACAGTGTGGATTTTGTTGCATTCTCGCAGCCAGACTTCTCATGGGAACCAAGCAGTTGTGTGGACAGCAGAGGGGAGGAGGTGGGGGGAGAATCTTGCTTGCTGTGTGCGCTCGACGAGGAGGGCTGCAGGCTGGAGTGAAACCTTAATAGCCATTTACTATTGCAGAATGAGGTCTGTGATTTTCAAAATGGAGTCTTAATCACCCCTGGTTTTGCTATACAAGGGTGTGCGCGAGGGTATCGCAGCACCCAGAAATATTCCCGTATGAAAGGGTTCATGGTTCCTAAAGTGTGTTCCCGCACGAGTGCCCCAGGGCCGGGGCCCTAGACCCAAAGCAGCCGTGGATGGGCCTACCCAGGAAGTGTAGGAATAAGGGAGGGGGGGTCTCAAATGCCCCCTCCTACCACTCATTACCCCTTTTCATTACTTAAGTGACAAATACTGTGACTGTCTCAATCTCTTACACTCTTCCTCTTCTGCCACTGCTTCATCCCATGCAGGTGTCCCTTTTATTGGCATCCATGCCCTGCATACCGCCCTGAGATTGCGTCCCCTTCTAGCATATTCATCTGCGGTGCAGCTTAGATAGATACACCCTACCTCTCCCTCCAGGTCTACCCATGCCTCCTTGTACCATTTTAACGCTCTGGGCTCTTTTATGGTTGTGTGATACAAACTATCTACTATATGTCCTGTGTTGTATATGGCAGTCATCCTATATTTGGGCTCTGTGCAATCACCAGTTTGTACTTCCGCCTCATGTTTGATTTGTGCCACACCATTTGCGCGTCCCATTGTTACCATCATTAGTGCATGATTTGGTACTGCATTTGCGCAGCATCGGAGTCCCAATTGACACACACAAAAAATGAGGAGTAGAAAGACAATGAGTGGTACGAGGAGCTTTACTGTCATTCCGAGCCAAGAGGGTACCCATGAAAAAAGATTGTCAAACCAGGTGCTGGGCTGTGCTCCTCCTTCATTTTTCATCCGCTCGCCAAGGTTGTGTACTGCTGCTATCACATGTGAAAGGGAACCGTTCTCAGCATCTGCAGAAGGTACAAATGTGCAACATGCACTCCCGATTCTTCGGCAAACAGCTCCATCGATAGCTGTTAGTAAGTCCAATACGTATTGATTCTGTATTGTCTTTAACCGTAAGGCTCTTAGTTCCACTTTGATGACATTGAAACCTTCTTCTGTGTCATTGGCCAATTGGATGAGCTCCCATCTGGTGATCTGGAGCCACTTGGGATGTGCTCTCGCCTGGATGCTGGGAATGAGGGACGCGAAGATTGTCTCAACGGAGCTGAATAGTCAAAACCGGTCGGGTATTTGGGCCAAAAGTTCGGAGGATTTGGCTGAGATGGAGTTGGATGATCGTTTCTTTCTCCGGTGTTGATCTTTAACTCCTTCCTCATCTATTTGCATATGCGGGTCCCATTCCGAGCGGCGTTGGGGAAGGTCCATCTTGGGTTGCTGCATGCTTGCTCCCTCTGTTGAAATGGCTCTCCAGGATTACCACTAGTGCAGAATGCAAGGGGGCCAAGGAGCACGTTCCTTTCCATGATTGTGGGAGATGCAGGTATGCCATGTTGCCGCAAACCCAATATGTGTCCATTAGTGCCGCTGTTCCTTTCTTCATGTCTGGGATTATGAGAATTTTGCTACAGTTGTTGTTGCTCTCCATGTCCCTCTTCTCTTCTCCGTGGAAGCACAGTTCGTACAAAATGTTTTTCTGTAACTTGAAGGGTTTCTCGATGGCAGTGACCCATGTGAGTTTGCTTATGTGTTCAGTCCATATGGGAGCGCATGTTCTCTGTAGCCATGAGAGTTTTTCTTCTTACAATCCTCGCAGCGCGTCTGCTTTGCACAATATCTCTTCCTTCTGCCACTTGTTGTCCACATGCAATGTCCCCTTTATGACCAAAAAACGCTCTTTCACACAAATTACTCCTTGCGGCCAGGAGTAACATGTACGTTTGTTCTGCAAAAGTTCAAAAGAAACTGTGTGTGCTTGAAAAGTATTTTTAATTTGGCACATTGCAAGACATTGGGCCTCTGCAAATGGAATTTCTTGTGGCAATAGCACTTTGGTAGTGCCTGAGGCGTGGGGTATGAGTGAGCAGACATAGCAGCTCTCATTAGTCGTTTGTTTTGCTGTGTGGCTCATGTCGGCATACCACTTATTTGTTTGATGGGGTGCTGTGGATCATCAACTGTATCTAGGACATATTTATACTGCTCTTCAAAGTTATCTAGTATTGTCTCTCTCCGCTTTCTTCTGGGCTTCTCTCCCTCAGCCCTCCGGCCCTGCTTGTCATCCCCTTGGGTATATAAATAGTAATGAGTGCTCAACATGGCTCTGCTCCAATTTCCATGCAAAAAAGAGGGGTACCTGTATTAACGTCCCTAGTCCCACAGGTCATAGAATCAAGAAACAACAAGGGGGGTGGACTAGTAGACAACAAAAAGGATGGCGGGATACGTGAAAGGTTTTTTAAACTTGGTTTATATTTCCAAGATTTCTAGTTTATTCAAAAAAACAAGTCTAAAACAATTATTAAACACAATTTCAGTAAAACATTGCGGCTCATTCATTTTCACACATTCACATTCACACTTTCTTCACTAACCTATCACAATAATTTTTTTGAGAAATGGTTTTTACATAAGGAAACAGTCATATATCTCTTGCATCTTTGAACATTCGTAATTCATAAAGAGAACTCTCCCATCGCTTTGGGGTAACAAAAAGTCTGTGTTGTGTAATTCCCACAGATTCTCATGTCGACACGTGTTTCAGTTGCTCTCCATGAGCATCATCAATAGTGCTGTCTATGTATGGCAACCTTCTTCAGGAGAAACAACCAAATTTCTCGTACTTATGTTGGCTTTAGCCACACCATATATAGACAATAAAATACATAAAAGGTTAAGTCAATATTTTGCGTTCCCGTCATCCCCATTTGAGTTATTTACTGGCATATTAATATGATGGATAGTATTCTAAAAAAAAAGGCCTCCATCTCACTCACCTCCTGTCCAATGGGCCAAGGAGGTGGAAGATGTGGTATTTGCAATTTCAACACATCTCAAAACGAAATCATGAGGATAATTGTCCGCTAACCTGTTGAGTGTAAGACAAGTATTCATTGTAACCTCATGTTATCATTACACTTGATCGCAAAATGTACTGGTCACAACAGTAGTGGTGACCATCAAACGATGGGGACCGAATTAAAATTGTTATTCGCATTTGTCACTTACTCAGAACAGGAGTAACCACGACTCACACTGTCAGTCTGACTTGTTCAGTGTGCAGTTTTAGTCAGCTTGTGTGCTGTGTTGGTGAGAAGTGCCCCCTTAGTCACTCTTCCTTAGTGCAGGCTGCAATAGGCTCTCTCTTTCTCATGAATCTGCAAAGAGATACAGATAGATTGTCTCTTTGTGTACACCCATTGTGTCCATATACAATATAACGTTTGGTTAAGAATAACCACAAAAGGGCAAAAAACACCAGCCGAGATGTGTGACTAATCCATCTGGAAAAAGAGGAGAGATTGGTCTGCGTTACGACTTACAATCCTGCAAGTAACGAGATCAAAAAATAAATAGTGAACCATAATTGGGATTTAGTGAAACAACATGGGACCCTATATAAGAGATCCATGTTTGCTTTCAAAAGAAACCAAAACCTTGGTCAAAGGCTAGTGCATACATACGTTGAGCCAAAAAATACTCAGACAATATTAAATCAATGGGGTTTGCCCCCTGTTACTGGCCACCAAAGATGTGGCGGATGTGTCGCATGCCCAATGGCGGAAACTAGAACAGAGTTTCAGTACAGACAAGTGAAATGGCATCTTAGAATGCATACCAATTGCAAAAATAAAATGTCATCTATATTACAGATGCCCTTGCGACCTAATATATGTAGGCAAGACAATCAGGGAGGTAAAACAACGGATCTCGGAACACAGGTCGTGTATACGGAACAGGGTGGCAGAGAAGAACAACACTGGATATATACTCTTGATATGGTAAAACGAGGCTGAACTTGTCCGTGGAGTGGAACCATTTGATTACCAACATGTAAAACACTCATACACAATAACCAGATGCGAGAGAAGCATAGAGCAAGTATATTTAATATTTATCATACACCTCAAACTAACAACTGATATTTGTATTCAGCCACAAGCCTTTCTTAAACCATGAAGATCATAAGAAAGGAATAGACGCATTGAAGTAAACATTTATTCCTTTAAGACATGAATAATTATACATGTTCCTCTAAAGAAGATGTATTCTGACACAGATGATGACGAAAACATCACACTTGTGTTCGCAACACAAACGTCATAGCCCACAACAGAGTGTCCACTCCTAATACTGCCATATGAAGTTAGTCACGGGCATCCCGACAGGCAAGGCACCTCTGTGATTTGGAGATGAGCTCCTCTTTACGATATGATATAGGCTGTTCATAACTAGCATTGATTCCATCTATGGGGACAGATTTGGACTCAGTATGGATTTACTGTGCTACTCTGTGCTCACGCCGACAGTCCCATGATCTAGTCCTCTCTCTCCATGTATGAATAATGTGACAGTCTGATGCAAATTAATTTGATGCACAGAATTCCGCTATAATTAAATTTGGGACCCCGTCTAGTGTGGGTTCATGCAATGAGCAAAGAGCATCTGGAATCCTTTTATCTAAGACTCCTAATTACTTTGTTAGCGGCCATAACAGTGTGGCCGTGCAAGTGTATCCAACAGTCCTCTTTCTATCTCTATGAATGTAAGGAGTCGTGCATTTTATACACAGTTTCTGTGACGCGAAACGAAGCGTGTATTGCAGTTGCCATGTACAGCAAATGGAAGGAGATCACAGACGGAAGGCTACAGGTAAGCGAAATGAATATAGCTTTAGAAAATATTTGTGACGGGGGAACAAGGACAGATAGTTGCAATGATAGAATAATCCACAGATAGTTGGCTTTCCAAGCGAGATTCAAAATAGGATAAATTACAACTTAATGTGCAGGGCGGCGAAATCACTGTGCAACAACACCAATATGGTGTAGGAAAAGACGACCTTGGCAAACTAGACACAGTCCCGATATATCTACAAGGGACATAGGACAACACTATACCCTAGTTGGAGGGCGTTCAAAAACCAAAAATAGAGAGAAAAAATGGACAGAAGAGGAAATACTGGGAAATTTAAACAAAACTAGGTGGGAGAATCCCACAGAGAAATAACACGAAGGGGGAGAATAAGTATCTATTTTATATGGACACAATGGGTGTACACAAAGAGACAATCTATCTGTATCTCTTTGCAGATTCATGAGAAAGAGAGAGCCTATTGCAGCCTGCACTAAGGAAGAGTGACTAAGGGGGGACTTCTCACCAACACAGCACCCAAGCTGACTAAAACTGCACAATGAACAAGTCAGACTGACAGTGTGAGACGTAGTTACTCCTGTTAAGTGACAAATGTGAATAACAATTTTAATTTGGTCCCCATCGTTTGATGGTCATCACTACTGTTGCGACCAGTACATTTTGTGATCAAGTGTAATGATAACATGAGGTACAATGAATACTTGTCTTATACTCAACATTGTAAGAGGACAAGTATCCTCACAATTTCACATTGAGATGTGTTGAAATTACACATACCACATCTTCCACCTCCTTGGCCCGTTGGACAGGAGGTGAGTGAGATGGAGCCCTTTTTTTGGAGGATACATTCCATCATATTAATATGCCAGTAAATATAAATAACTCAAATGGGGATGATGGGAATACACAATATTGACTTAGCCTTTTATGTATTTTATTGTAGATGGTGTGGCTCAAGCCAACATAAGTACGAGAAATTTGGTTGTTTGTCCTGAAGAAGGTTGCCATACATAGAGAGCACTATTGATGATGCTCCTGGAGAGCAACTGAAACACGTGTCGACGTGAGAATCTGTGGGAATTACACCACACAGACTTTTTGTTACCCCAAAGCGATGGGGAGTTCTCTTTATGAATTACGAATGTTCAAAGATGCAACAGATATATGACTGTTTCCTTATGTAAAAACAATTTCTCAAAAAAAGAACTGTGATAGGTTAGTGAAGAAAGTATTCATGTGAATGTTTGAAAATGAATGAGCCACAATGTTTTACTGAAATTGTGTTTAATAATTGTTTTAGACTTGTTTTTTTGAATAAAATAAAAATCTTGGAAATATAAACCAAGTTTAAAAAACCTTTTGCGTATCCTGCCATCCTCTTTTTGTCTACTAGCCCACCCCTCTTGTTGTTTCTACTCCTATCACCCCATCCTCCGGTGGTCGGGCCAGTGGACAAAGCTACTTCTGACATTGATGCAGTTGTTGGGTATGGATGATTCTGCACCCATGTGAGTTCTGAAGGGGTTCTGTCATTCATTGTATACACATTAAAATGGGAATCATTCATTTTTGGGGGTGGTGGAGTAGTTTGCATCATTGTGCTATGGGCAACACTGGTGTCATTATCATTATCGTGTTCGTTCTCGGGAGTCCCATGGCCCCATATTAACTTGGCGCCATCCAAATTAGATGGGTCCCTTTTTTGATTGTTTCCATGCCTGCACCCCCCTGGCCATTATCGATTGAAATTTAAACAATTAGCCAGAATAGGAACAGGTCAAATAATACCGAAAAGAATACTATTGCACACACAAACAGCACACATTCATATAAATAACTAGGCAACCCCTCTCTGTCTATTCCTATCTACACTACTGCTTGCTGTTGCCGGGGGCTCGTCCATGCCCATTGATGTTCCTAACAAATGAAATATAAGCACTTGTTAATCATGCACATCATTTGCGTGTGTTGTTTACAATCATTATTTCGTACATTTTAATTTTGCTTTTTCCGGGTTATCATCTTGCGCACAGTTTACCTCATGGTCACATTTACATTTGTACATTCTCTGTTTTTACTGCGTCCCTCCGTTTCCCTCCCCCACACCTTAAGTCTGGGGGAAGAGAACCGAGGGAGGCAAAACACAGTCACATCGTTTCATTGCTAGAGGAGGGAAAAATTTTATTTTCAAACCCATGCTTCAATTAAGGAAAAATAAAACTGTGAAGGTGTGTAGGGAGAGGGCAGAAAGGGAGAAAGAATAGGCAAGTCACCATTAACTTACTGTGTCATGCAATCATCGAAACGTTATTACACTGTACAATTATTTACACATTTTACCATTCCTGTGTTTTCTTCATGCTCGATTTGGTACAGGTTCCTGAACACTCTTATTTGCTAAATTCTAAGTTTGTGCACTACCCTTGCTCTCACTTTCTTGGGTGCCTGGATCATTTATGTTCCCATGGGCTCTATGCACATTGGTCAAATGTATCCAGTACCGCAGTCCCTGTACCTTAACTGCCGAGGGCGTGCAAAAGATCACTTTATAGGGGCCATGAAATCTCGGCCCATTCCATCTCCCACAAAACTTCTTACGTATACCATGTCACCTGTCATCAGCTGGCAGTCTGCATTCTCTGTGGCTAGGGCTTCTGTGTCAGTGGAGATGTCTTGTGTGAAGGGGGTGATATTTGTTTTGCTACTGTGTCAGTGGAGATGTCTTGTGTGAAGGTGGTTGCTATTTGTTTTGCTATTGTGCGTGCTGCTTTTGTCAAATTTCTGAGATATTCATGGAATTCTTCCCCTAGGACAGTGACACTTTGATGTTCATCTGATTGTCTGCGCAAGGGTGAATGGCCTGTATGCATCCTCCGACCTGTCACTATTTCAGGTGGTGACAGGTGGTGGTCCTTGCTGGGTTGGTTTCTCATTTCTAAAAGCGCCAGGGGCAGACAATACACTCAGTTCTTTTTGAGTGAGTGGCACAGTTTGGACAATCTACTCTTAAGAAGTCCGTTAATTTTTTCCACAACTCCATTTGATTGTGGATGATAAATCGTGCAAAGTTTATGGGTTATACCCAGCATTGCAGTAATATGCTTAAACATGTCATTCACAAAGTGCGTTCCGTTGTTGGAACGTATGACATCGCAGATGCCCCAGTGGGGAAACACCTCTCTCACTAGGAACTTGGCGGTGCGCCGTGCGTGTGGGTGAGCGCAGGGTCCTGCTTCCACCCACCGGGAAAATGGGCACATGACAACAATCAAATATCTCGCCCCGTTACACCGCTATCCCATGTCTGCATAGTCTATATGCAGCTCTCTAAGGGGCCCTTCTGTTTTTGGCAATGTTCCCCTAAGAGTTTGTAATGTCATACCGGAATTGTATGTTTGACAGGTAATGCATTCTACTATGAACTTCATAACATGTTCCTGTATTCCAGGGGCAAACCAATTTTCCTGTATGTCTGCAATGATATGTTGCTTTGTATTATGGGCTGGGAAATGTAACTGTTTAAATGCTACCTCTAGAAATTTTGTTGGCATCACTACCTTGCCAGTATTTTTTTGTCTCCATAGTAGATCAGTGGGTGATTGACTGCACACCCTCTTTACCCACATCTCCTCCTCTTTGCCAGGTGCATCATGTTGAAGCTCATTTATCTGAGAAACTGGTAAGGAGTTAAAACCGTCTGGTTGTGTCTCCTCTACTGCCTTTTGCAATATGTGCTCACCTTTTGGGACTTTTTGTAAATATGAGACTTATTTTGCAGCAGCATCGGCTGCCGCATTCCCTAATGAGATGACGTCATCACCTCGAGTATGGACCTGGCATTTCACGACTGCGACAAGTGTAGGTTATTTCAAGACATCACTCAGGTCTCCTAGCAATGCTGCATGTTGTACTGGGGATCCATCTGTTCGTCGGAACCCCCTTCTCCCCTACCGCGCTAGTCCCCCATGTACCGTGGTTGCCATATAGGCAGAATCTGTATAAATAGTGACCATACATCCCTTTGCTGCGTGAAGCACTTCTATTATGGCTACTAGCTCTGCTGCTTGGGCTGAAAAATGTGGGGGCAACCTCTTCTGCACAATCACTTCAAAATCCCCATCTTTTCCCCGCACTACTGCTACTCCTACATGCTTTTCTCCTGTTTCACAATCTATGGAGGCAGACCCATCCACGAAGTAAACTTCCCCTTCTAATAATGCATTTTCATGTGCTTTGGATGTATCATCATCATCTCCTGTGTAAGTGGCACAGTCATGCTGCTACATGTCTAATATGGTGCATGCTTCTGTGATAAACGTGGCTGGATTTACACTTTTACACCGCACAATATGGATATTAGCACTAGAAATTATCAGTTTGTATGCTGTGGCCCTTTGAGTGGTCAATGTGCTCTTTGATCTTTCGAGGATAGCAAACAGGGAGTGTTCTACATATAACGTGACGGGCATCCCATCACGATCATAGAGCTTTTTTCTATCATGAACGCAGCAACTGCCAGAGTTTGTTTGCACGTGAAATTTCCCTGCATCACTGCATCGAGTGTCCCGCTGTAGAATGCCAAGGGCTTATGGCCCAGGGACGTCTTTTGTGTCAGCACGGCCTCATTACTGTGCCATTGCAATGTGAGAATAAGTAAAACTCCTGCTCATAGTTAGAGGTTGCAAGAAATGGGGCAGTGGATATCAGTTCCTTAAGTGTGTCAAATGCCATTTGCATTTCTTGCGTCAATCGTAGGATGGTGTTTTCTCAGTGTGCTTCTTTGAGTGCTTGGAGCATGGGCCTAGTGTACGATGCATAATCTAATATCCATGCGTGGCAGTAGTTACACATGCCGAGGAATTTTTGCTTCTCCTTTACTGTATTGGGCTCGTTCACTGCTCTTATTGCTCCTGCTCTGTCTGGAATGATTCATTTACCATCTTTGGAGATCAATTGCCCTAGATACAGTACTTATATTAAGCAGTATTGCAGCTTCTGTCTGTCTACCTTGTACCCCTTCTGTGCAAGATGTGTTAGCAGGATGATAGAATCTTCTCTGCAGTCGTTTTCACTTTTCCCACAGACCAATAAATCGTCTACATACTGAATTATGGGGCTTGTTGTGTGGATATTTCCAAGGTCTTTGTGCAATATTCTGTCAAGGATGCTGGGGCTCTCGCAATACCCTTGGGGCAGCCTGCAATGTTCATACCTTTCCCCCCTAGCGTGAATGCTGTCAAGTACCAGGAACCTCAATCGAGTGGGATTGAAAAGAATGTGTTCTTTAGGTCCACTACAGTGAAATGAGTGGCTTCTGTTGGAATACTGCATAGAATTGAGGTGGGATTTGGGACAAGAGGGAACTCCTTCTGTACCACGTCATTAAGTGGGCGTAGATCTTGGATCATCCTCCATGCCCCTCCCTTGGCTTTTTTGATCGGGTAAATGCACATGTTGCAGGGTGAGTTAGATGGCACGATTATACCTGGTACCATTAATGCATATATTGTGTATTTTATTCCTTCCTCGGCTTCCCTAGATATGGGGTATTGCTTCACTCACGGCAGAATAACTCCGGGTTTGAGCTTGATCTTTACTGGTGTCACTTCGTGTAATAGCCCTACATAATGTTGGTCTGTGGTCCACAGCTGCAGTGGCACTTGGGACATGTCTTCCTCAAAGTATGCTGGTGGGGTTGTGATCATTGCCACGAGAGGTAGATGCACCTCTCTCCTTTGGATCATGACGTCACAAGGGATGGCAATTTCCATTACTATCTCGCCGTCGTCTTCTGTGTCACAAAAAAGTTCCTCATCGGTTAACTCTCCCAGGGCCTTATTGGCGTCGATGCACAGTACTGTTCTCCACTGGCATCCCTGCATGTCCATTGCTATCAATACTATTCTCTGGGCTGTTACCTGCACTGCGTGTATGTCCAGGGACATGATAGATCCTGGCACTATTTCTGGGTCTGCTATTGGGTGAAAAATGAACTCTGCTGAGACCCTCCAGTTTTTATTTAATTTTTTCAATTCTGGTACTACTTGCGCTAGTATTCTCAGCCCCTATGAACATGTCGGGATTCACGGGTATGCCTCGTGTCTGTGGAAAATCCGCCTGGGTGTATATCACCAACATGGCACGAATCGTGCATATGCCTGGTGTGGAGCACACTATTCCTCTTTCGGTAAATGAGATGGTCATGTTGAGTTTGCTGAGAAGGTCCCTTCCCAGCAGGTTGATGGGCGATTCCTCGTAATACAAAATGGGGGCACGTACAGTTTACCCTCCCACCATTATGTCTATCTCTTCAGTATATGGAACCTCGACCACCACCCCAGAGAACCCCTGCATTTCCAAAGTCTGATTAGAAAGCGGGAACTTGCCTTCTTTGAGGCATGATTTTTCTGCTCCCGAATCCACCATTGAAATGAATAGTTTTTTTCCTATCGCTGCCCCAACGAGTGGTTCGTCTGCTGCGTAACGGGTCGTCGACAGTACTGGATAAGCAAGTGCTCTCTGTGGGCTGTCCTATGCTGAGTGCCACGGGAGCTCATCTACATCAAAAACATTTCCCATTACCATTGCTGTCCCCCTGCATGGCGTAGTTGATGCTCCATTTGCTGTGGTGGCATAAGCGTGGCTGCGCATGGGGGCGGTATTGCCATGACACTGGGGGTGTGGAGACGCGTCTTGCGGGGGTAATTCGGCGCTCAATATGTATCTTGGGTCGGCCTGGCTATCCCGTCTGTTTCCGCCTGTTGGTAGCCCGTAGGGGCTTCCTGGGTGGGGGTACCCGACCTGATGTTCATTTGGGTAGGAATTATTGGGTCTGGTTCGACATTCTCTCATAAGATGACCCCACCTCCCACAATTTCAGCATTGCCCTTGCATTGCACCTCTGGGCCCTGCATACCCCTAACCCCCTCCTCTTGATCCCCTGAATCCTCCTCTGTTACCTTACGCCCCTCTAGCTGGCCACTGTGGTCCCTAATATTTTCCCCTGACCACTGGTCCTGGTCGTTACCTGGCTAGTTTGCCACCATCTGAATTGGGATACCCAGCTGTCCCTCTTCCTCCTCTCGCTCCCTTCCTGGTACGCTGGTTGCTGCTACCGTACTGACCTTCAGTAGATTACTTTGCACCAATTTAGCTTCGTCTGCCAGCCGCAGCTGAGCTATCTCCTTCTCTTTGTCTTTGTTCCTCTTGCAGTGGTGCACTATAATGCTTTGAATTTCAGGCCACCCCTTGGCTTCTATCCCAGCTATTTTGTCAAGGACATTCTGCACTTCCTTTGGGAGCCCACTTTTTATAATGAAGTAAAACAGGGACGTTGATTGGTCCCAGGCCGTACCCGTTTCCGCTCTCCACATGTCCTGCACCCAGAGAATGAAGGACATCACATCTTCCTCATCATTCATTGTGCATTGCATCACTAACTGTAGGTCGGGAGTGTCTGGGAATGTTTCTCTCAACGCGTCCGACATGCGCACTCACACTGTATTAAATGAGGCCCCATCACGGCGGTCACAATCTAATGTTATTCCTGGGAACCCTGCCTTTGCACAGACCCTGTTAGCCTGGTCTCCCACTGCTGATACGAGCAGGCTTTTAACATCCTCCACTGCCAAGGGCACTCCCGCCGTGTGTTTTTCAAAAGCATATATCCACTTGCTGGCGCCTCCGGATAGTGGGGGTAGCTGTTTGAGTAAGTTAGCCTTGTCCATTTGTGCCCATGGTATGTAGTTCGGCCTTCCCGCCCCCCCCGTGTATTAGAGGCAGCTGCACATTTTTTCCCCCTTTCTTAGTACTTACAGCCATACGCCCTGTCCTGTTTCTTAACCTTCCCCTCCATTCTTCATGGGAGACAACCCCTCTCCAATCGAGACCCCACCGGTGGCTATCCCCATCCTTCTCCCCTCTTCCTCCTGCTCTTCTATGTCACTCCAATATTCTTCCTCCCAAACAGACACTAGGCCTCCTTCTTCTATTTCTCGCTCACTGTCCGCTGTGTGGATTTCTATGATTCGGGTAGGGGTGTCATTTATTCAAAATAGTATCTTGCCTTTTTTCCACCCATCTTCCTCGGCCCTTACACTTTGTTGGGACATCTCTTCCCGTTCTGCTCGGGGGGTAAGTGACCGCCCTTGCTCACCCATGGCTCTTAGACGAGACAACTTAGCTCGAGCCATCGTCAATCGTGAATCTAGATCCTGTGTGAATTTGTCGATATCGATTACCTGTCTGATTATTCCTTGGCTCTCGTACAGGGGTGGCAGTGTGCTAATAAGGGATAAACACGTGTGACCTCTACTACTTTCTCATCTTGTGTGGGAGGCCCTGGGCTGCCAGCTGTTGTCAGGGGAGATGCACTGTGTTCACTACTCTTACCAGGGGGCACCTCATCAAATAAACGCCACAGGTCCAATATCTCCCTCCTATTCTGCAACTGTTTTCCCTTGTACTTAATGAACAAGCAAGTGGCAACCATGTCTAACACCTCCTTGTCAAAGGACCCTCCTTCAGGCCATACTTGGGGTAATCCTTCCCCCTTCAACTCAACAATCCACTGCTCGTGGTATTTATTTATCTTCTCCGCGTACCCTGGTAACGTTTTACAGATATGGGCAAGGGGTGTTTCTGCACCCATTGTATTTTTACTCTCAATACGCCTTACCTTACGCTTCTGTTTTACACCTGTTTACTTCTCATATGACCAATTTAACGCACTTTACACTCCTTCCCAATCTAGATTGAATGTTCACTTACTTTTCAATATCTTAAAACCACATTGTCATACATGCAACTTTTTATTTTATAATGTCAAATTTGCTTCTCACTGTTATGCACAAAAATACTCTTTTCACACAAAAAGATGGACGTTTCACAATTCACATGGACACCAAAAACCATAAACAACACAGATTATTTCCCACCGTCCCTAATACCCCTTCTACTTTTGCCCAGTCCCCTGTTCTTCTCGGATTTTAATCTTTCCCTCCACCTTACTGCCCAGTCCTCGCTTGCCCCACCTGTGCTCACGAGGAACAAAAAACTCATGACAGCTGGAAAATGGATGCCCCTCTTAATACCCAAACTTAACTCATTTCCAGACAACATGGATCCAAACTCTCTAGTCGAACAGTACAATGAAGCTATGAACTCAACCCTCGACCACATCTCTCCGCTCAAATTAAGGAACAGTAAACCTAAAAAACACCTTAACTCTTGGTTTACTCCTCATTTAAAAAATCTTAGGCTACTGAAAAGAAAACTTGAAACTGCTTGGAGACTCTCTCCATCAGCCGAAAATAAACTCAACCTAACTAAGGCCTCTTCCCAATACAAGAAAGACATTCTATTAACCAAACAGGAAACTTACAATAACAGAATCTCTCAATCTAAATCTAGTGTCAAAGAATTGTTCAGTATTTTGAAAGAATTGGAAACACCTATTGTACCACAAGAAAATTGTACCAAGGACAAAAAGTGGTGCTCCAGCATCCAACATGCCCTAACGAACAAAGTCGCCAACTTACAAACTAAAATTGCCCTCAAGAAAGCCTCTCTAACGCTTCAAATCCCTCAGAGTACAGTTCTACCTTCACATCCTAAACAAGAATCACGTTTTTGCTTCTCTAAAGTATCGACCATTGAGGTGGAAAAGGTCATACTGGGACTTAAACCGTCCAACTGCAAAGGAGATCAATACCCGGCACAACTTATGAAGGATGCGGCAAGAGAATTATCACCCTTTATAACCAAACTCATCAATTCCTCCTTCACCACAGGCACTGTACCGAACAACCTGAAAGAATCTTGGGTACTGCCATTATTAAAGAAGCAAACCCTTGACCCGGCCATTCCCCAAAAACTTCAGGCCTATCATGACCGTGCCATTTCTTCTAAAAATTTTAGATAAAGTGGCCTATATGCAAATACAGAACTTCCTAGAATCCAACCGCTTACTCAGAACCCGTCAATCTGGGTTCCGAACGCAACATGGGACTGAGACGGCTTTAATTGATCTCAAGGCCCAAATAGATGAGTGCAGAGATAATGGACAAGCAGCCCTACTCCTCCTTCTAGACCTTTTGGCTGCATTCGACTTGGTTGACCATTCAGTCTTATGCACCCACCTAGACTCTGCAGCCCATTTCTCTAAGGAGGCTATAACTTGGATCAAGTCCTTTCTGAGTAACTGGACCATGAGAGTCTTCTCTCCATCGGCCTCAGCTGACCCGATCCCTATAACCTGTGGCGTATCACAGGGATCCTGTGTGTCACCCACACTTTACAATGTATTCACTAAGCCCCTCTTTGACGAAATGGATCATCTGGGCATCGCTTACACAAACTACGCAGACGATACCTAGATCCTCCTTTGGCTTTCAGGAGATTAAGCCGTGGATCTGGCTCTAGTGAATAGAATCTACAGCATCGTTCAGGCATGGATGGCCACTCATGGTTTATGCCTGAACGACGACAAAACTGAGCTTATTATTTTAGGCACTCCAACTTAAATATCCAAACTCAGCTCCGATCATGCTAACTTCACTATCGATGGCAATAACATAAAAGTAGCTAAAGAAGTGAAGACCATAGGCTTTTACCTAGACGCCACCCTGAACTTCTCTAAACAAGTTAACTCATTAGCCTCTTCTAATGCATACACATGCAAACTCATTAGATCTAGTAAACAATTCCTTTCCACAGACAGTTGCCTTACGCTCGCCAGAGCCCTCATACTTTCCAGATTGGATTACTGTAATGGACTTTACATTGGAGAGAACAAACATACCATCCATAAAATTCAGGTTCTCCAGAACAATGCCTTGAGAGCAGCTTTTAGGATTAACAGAAATGAGCATATCTCTTTTGTAAGAAGAGAATACAAATGGCTATCCACTATTGATAAATCCAACTCAAGATCGCCTCCCTTACTCAAGTGCCTCAACAATAATGCACAGCCTTACCTCACGGATAGATTATGTAAAAAAACTTCGTCCAGACCGACAAGACCAGCCAACACGAACTGCATCCAAGTTCCGCGTTTCCGACTCTCAACTATAGGAGGACACAGCTTCTCATTTAAGGCGGCACAATTGTGGAACTCCCTACCCCCTAGCATTAGAGAACCCAAGCCCTTCTCTAAATTCAGACAGAATCTAACCAACTGGCTAAGAGTAAATGATATCTAATCACCCAGACCATCACCTTTCTCTTGACGCCTCTGACGCCATCATTTGTACGCCCACCGTTCTGCTCTCTGATTAGCCTATTATGTGCTTGAAATGCACCCCGGATGTATAGAGCTCACCCTGTTACTATGCTACTTGATCATGCAATTTACACTGTAATGTCCTGGGTGCCTCTCGACCATCTAATTCACACTGTACCTAACTGTAACTGTATATTGCAACCTGTCAGATATTCTTGTATATTCCCTATGATTATCTTGCACATATGCACCCTGCAAATAAGTCACTTGATCTCTTAATTCACATTGTATATACCTGTATATTGCAGCATATTTGATTTCCCTGTATATTCTTTGTATATCTATGTACCCTGTAACTAAGCTGAACATATTCCTATCTTTTGCGCCCTGATGCCCCAGGGTCTGGTGCGCACTATAAATAAATAAACTAAACTAAACTAAACTAAACTAAACCCACTTGAGAGAGAGAGAATAGATAAGATAAAAGTCGGAAAAAGCGTTTCTAAATACTTCTCCGGGTCTCCTCTTGGACCCCTACATTATCTTCTTTTACCTCAATTTCTCATACCCATATATCCTGTACTAGTCGAGAAAGCACTATGCGCCGCCGCCTTCCACCCCCCGACGGAGATAGGATCCCTGTCAACCTCTTTTCACCTTATACTTCGTCACTGTCCTAATAGCCATATGCGATAGAATGAGAATAGTATGGAATATAGGAAAGACCCAGACTCCCAGAACCTTTTCTACCCCCTCTAGCTACAACCCTCCACACCTTTTTTGTTTTACCAAAATTATGCCGTTTATCCCGAGACCTCCTAATCTGACTCCCACCCGTGCCTTTAATATCACTCGCACTTGATACTCACGTGTCCGTCTTGATCCAAGACCCTCTGGACCCGATCGGTCAGTATGCCGCTCCTTGCTCAAAGACCACGCCCGGCTCCGGCGAGTGGTACTTTTGGGTTTTGTTAAGAGGGATCCAGTACCTGCTCGTCCTACTGCGTGCGCACGTCTAGGTGTACCGGTTGCCGTTGGCAGGTAGCTCTTGAGGGAGCGCCTTCTGGGTCAAAGCAGTGGGGCGTCTCGTGCCAGAAGGACAGAAAAGAACGCTATGGCGTCGGTGTCACCAATGAAAGTGCTGGCGAATCACCCAACAGAGTCAATAAAGGTACATCCCAGGAGGGAATAAGACCAAGACCAAGTGAGAGTACAATTAAAGGCTTTATCTAAAATTAGGGCAAACAGAATCTACTCTGCTCACGCCAAGAGCGCTCTGCAGGAAACATGTTACAACTTATTTTTATACAGTTTTTGTCATCCAAGAGAGGGGTGGCCTAAGGGGCACAGAGTCAATCAGGATTGGACACTAAGAGGAGGCACCTATAGGTGCTATACGGTCAGCGATGGTGATTGGTCCACAGGCACGTGACAAGATGACATGGTGCTTGGGGTCAAACGTTCAGCTGGGCTCCTCAGCCTGGCATGCCATGTTGATTCATTGACATCCTATCTTTGCAACATTTTGCCCTTGTGGCCACACATTCTCATCCATTCAGAACTCTTACCTGTTCGTCCCGCGATAATGCCTGTAGCTTAACACTTGTGAAAACAGGGTTCTAAGGCAGGCTTATTTATTACTGGACATCAATTATTCGCCTCTATCAAAGGTATTACTCCTCTGTCAAAACATATTCAGAATATACTAGGCAAAGGGTAGAGGTTAAGGGGTCAATGTATGGTTGGGGGTGTCCATTCAGCATCTACAAGGGGAATTTCAGAATATATGGCTAGAATGACCGGGTTACAAAAAGGTACATATCATGATAAATATATATTTCAATGAAGGGGGCTCAGGGTCTGAATGTCCAAACATCACTGACTCTCTGTTGACGCCAAGGTGATCTGGGGCGAGTTAAGGCCCCCTTTGCAGTTTGGTTCCACACTATACAATAGCCCGAGCCCTTTCAGAATACATTTAACATACTACTTTTTAACACGTGTCTGGCTGTTTTACATTTGAGTCACATGGGCTCGGAGCATACTTTTATCTTTATACAACTAAGTTGTTTTACTACAAAATAGAGATAGAGAATCTGTTGATGAATAACCAAGTAATAAAACATTTCTTTGGCTTTATATTCACTCATTCATAGACTTGCAGGTTGTGGCTAAAGATCTATGAAAATACCACCTAGGAGCGACTAATTTCTGCATTATACTTATCTAACATTATACTTGTAGTTACACTCAGCTTTGTCAAGAATGAGGTAGCATTGTGCGAGCACGTACAGATCTATATTTTGTTAATCATTGTTTGTTAATCATTGTAATATTGCAATTAGTATTATGAGCATTTCAGAATTATAGGTCGACTCATATTATGCTTTCAACATAGCAGGTTAGCATAGGGACTTCCAGCTACACACGTATATGTATTTACATTGTTTACTTATAGGCCGTCTTAGCTTATCAGCAAGTTTGTATAATTTTGCACAAAACGAGAAAGCCTGCTTACTTTTATCCATGTCGAAGGAAAAAATAGGTTCACTGGTTTAAGGGTCTTTTTCAACTGTTGACTTTGCCCTAGAGTGCACAGGGATTATGTTTTAATGGGCCGGGTCTGTGGGGTGCGGGGCAGGATTATGGAGACAGATAGCCCTTGCTCTGGCCCTTGTTCTGGGTTGTATCTGAGTAAGTGAAGGGAGTTGAAAGGCGAGTGATACAGTGTGGGTTTTGTTGCATTCTCGCAGCCAGCCTTCTCATGGGAACCAAGCAGTTGTGTGGACGGCAGAGGGGAGGAGGTGGGGGGCGAATCTTGCTTGCTGTGTGCGCCCGACGGGGAGGGCTGCAGGCTGGAGTGAAACCTTAATAGCCATTTACTATTGCAAAATAGAGTATGTGATTTTCAAAATGGAGTCTTAATCACCCCTGGTTTTGCTATACAAAGGTGTGCGTGAGGGTATCGCAGCACCCAGAAATATTCCCGTACGAAAGGGTTCACGGTTCCCAAATGTGTTCTCGCACTAGTGCCCCGGGGTCCCTGGACCCAAAGCAGCCGTGGCTGGGCCTACCCAGGAAGCATAGGAATAAGGGAGGGGGGTCTCAAATGTCCCCTCCTTCCACTCACCCCATAGTGCGAATGGGGAGAGATCTGGCGACAGGACCACATAATTGAATAACAACCATTAAAACAAATCATTAATATTGAAAATATATAAACTGTGCCCGCTCAACCCCACTTGGCTTATTGACAATATATTTAACAAACAATGGTACACTTAATGGCCCACTCTTGACTTTTGAAATGTTTGTTCTTTTCAATTTGTTTTAGTACAATTCTCTTTTAACTTTGGTATTAGTTGTTTGTTCAAATTATTTCCCATCTTGTTGCTGGCCTTTAATCTGACCCCCATGCATACAATCACACCCTTCTAGTCTGAATATGCAACTCTTATTCTGCCACTTGCTCCTTTTAGAGTCAGCTTGGTTTAATAAAGAATGATTAGTCTGCTTTGTATCAGTTCAATATTCAAAAATATAAATTTCCATTTCACTCTGCTTACAGGATTATTGTGCTTAAGGTACCCATAACTGGCCAGTGTGCGGTTACAGAGAGCTCTGGTGTCACAATCTCTTAGCGAACTCACTGGGTCTGGCGTGCATGTCCTTCACCTCAATGCCTCCAGGTCATTCGTTTCTGCTTTCCTTTGGGGCCCTGCAACCTCTGTTTCTCAGTATCCTGCGACTCATGTATGTTGGAAAGGAGCTCTCCTTGCTCACAGGGCTCTCCAGTGCTTGCCTCCCACGGAGCCCGATTGAAACTGGGCAAAGCTTTTAAATTGAGCGCTTTCAACTGCGCGACCTCTGCAGTTGCTATTTTTAGGGAGAAAGCCATCCCCAATTCATCCCGCTGTGTACCCTGTGCAATTGCAATTAAGTTCTTTGAAGGAGACGACCCTTTTAGGACCAGCATCCGTTCGACTCAAAACAATCGTCCCAACGTCTCTTCTCTCCTCTAACTTCGGCTCCACTACCACGTGGAGGTTCCACAACTTCTCCACCTCCTGCTGCTACTCTCCTTCTTCATGGCCTGTACCTGGGGCCTTTTATGCCTCCCAGTCTCCCTCATGTGTGGTTCTTGATTACTAATAGGCAGCCACTTGCAGTATCGCGCTTCTGCAGCCCTTTTTTGTCCCAGTACTTTTGGAATAATGGAACCTGGAGTCCAAAATGTTAAGATCAGTATTACTTAGGAAAACTAACTTCAATATCCAGTTCATTTCTCTCCTTGTTTGTATTCCTTAAATGAGTATTGTAAGAATTAAATGAAGTATTTGATTTTACCAAGGAGTTATGATTTTCAGAGTTTAAGTTGGTAATATTTACATACTCATCTTTAATATTCCTTTAGTACTTATGGGAGCTTTCATCTCTATGAATGTCCATGACCTCAAAAGGAGTTTTCTTCTTTCCAATGCATAAGTGGCTATGATTGGCTTTATCCACATTGAGATGGTTAGCTTGTGGAATTAACAGCTTTCTCTGACAGCATGCCATTACATATTTTGGTATTGCAGACACTTCCTTAAATACTGCAGCCCATCCAGTGGCGTCCTCCTGCTCCCTTGTGGCCCTTCTCCTGCCAGTTGATCCTCCCGGCTAATACCACCCCCAGGGTCAGGATTAGGATGTGTCTGCCTTTTCCTGGCCACCTGGGAAGTGACTTTAGGTAGGGTCTTTGTGAGGACTCCCCAGGATTCATCACAATACCAAAGCGGACCTTCTTTTGTTGCTGCTGCTTAAATATTTAACTTCAGGAGCCGTACATTGATCAGTTTTGATTTACATCATCAAGCTTTTGGAAAGAGCTTGGAAGTACTCTGGATGCAGTGTGCTGTGCAAAGACTAACTGAAGGTAGATCAACTCGTGTAATTCACTGACCTATTGTTGCTTCCAAGTCCGCTCCCTGATTAACTAAGGTAGTGGTGCAGGATTGGGGGCAGTCAGACTATGGCAGCTACTTTTGCTGTTGTTGTGTTCCTCATCCTAGCATCCTCATGCTGGATAATTTATGTAGACTTGGAATGATTTTCTGTTACACTCACCTAATATCCCTGGGGGCATCTGGAAGGCTCTGAGATCTGGAACCCTGGATGCGTAGTTGCCCAGTGCTGAATAATGAATCTTAGTTATTTGTAGGGTGAGCTATCCGTCCTGCGTTTCTTGTGCAAGGGAACCTGATTTTTGTTGGCAAGCTGCCTGAGTTGCTTCACTGGTGCAATACGCCTTTGTTGAGCCCAGGCCTGCTGTGACCTCGAATCTGCTGGTAGGCAGGTAGGTTTGTTAATTGTATGTTTTGTTCTGTTTATGATGGGAATTTGTTATGCCTTTATCTCCTTCTTTTCAGGCACAAAGGTCTTGATGCTGGCGTGCTGGATGGAGAGGCACGTTTTCTAGGTAAGAGAAAAAGTGAAGCGCAGCGCCTTTACTGTCTTTTAAAGCTAACCTGTATTTTCTTCTTCTTCTCCTCACAAGCCGCTGTGGTGCTGCGAGTGGATGAGAGCGCAATGAAAATCAGGCCCCCGGAATCTGTTAAGGTAAGTACAGCGCTGTGCAGTTGTTTAATATTGAAAACGAACCTGAATATGTCTCTTATCCTTTACAGACGTTTCTGTGATGCTCCGGATGGAAGTGTGGCATAGCGCGATGGAATTCAGGTAAAACCGATGGAATTCGATGTTTTGGAAGAGCGCGTTCTAATATTGTTTTTCCCTTTCTCGTTATTGCAGGTCACAATGTTCGAACAGCAGCTGTGGTAGCGGTTCGCCGGAAGTCCTTAAGCTAGTACTCACAGGTGAGTGATGTTTCTTCTTCTCTCGGTTTCCTTAGATTGCAGCCCAGTTGAGATGCTGAGTGCTGGATGGTGTTTTCTCAGGTAAGACAGAATAATCTTGTTCTTGTTCTTGCAGGATTACAGGAAGATGCTGAAGACCAGGAGCTGGACACAGTGAGTGTCACACTGCGGGTTGCAGAATAACTTGAAGCGTGTTCTGCAGTCAGGGTGTGGTTTATATAGCCCAGGTAAAGTAGTACCAGGAAAGTAGATCCAGGCCTGCCACACCCAAAACACTAGACCACAAGGCTTGGTTCTTAGAACTAGACAGTGTGGGTGCTTTCATGTTGGATTTAAAGGCCAATGTACATAAATGGGATCTATTTTGAACACCCCTTCCATCCTTTTTGCAGTGTTTTTAAGGCCCTCAGGGTTCTGGTGGCAGCCTGCTAGTGGCACAACTTGTGCCCCCTCACAGTGGTCATGACAGCACTCCCCCCCCAAGGCCCCTCTCATGGTATCCTTCCTGTCCGGTCCGGGTTTGGTGGGGTTATCCAGGTGAAACCTCTTAATCAGACGTGGTGCGTGAATATGTTCACTTGGTTCCCAAGTTCTGTCTTGAGGCCCGTACCCTTTCCAGTCCACTAAATAGTATAGCTTATATCTGATAAGTTTCGAATCCAGGATATTTTTAACTTCAAATTCAGGCTCTCCATCAACTAGCACAGGTTTTGGTGGTGTTAAGACTCGGGTTCCTGGTTGCACAGGTTTTACAAGTGACACATGGAACACCGGATGAATTTGCATGCTTGGTGGTAAGGCTAACTTGGCGGCCACCAGATTTATCACTGATTCGATGGTATAGGGTCCTAGATATCTTGGATGAAAGGTCCGGGTACCTTTTATGGGCACATGTTTTGATGCCAAAAAGACTTCGTCTGCAACCTGATAATCGGGAGCTTTATTTTGATGTCGGTCCAAGAATTTTTTTTGTCTGTCTTTGGCTTGCAGTAAATGTTCATTTCCCTTTTGAAGGCTTGGGTTATGCTTGTGTGTAGAATCTTTACCGCTGGCATTTCTAAAGTCGTGGGGGAGTCTAGTTCAGAGGTATGTGGATGTCTTCCGTATATTGTGTAGAACAGGCTTTGTCCCATGCTGGTGTGTATGGAGTTATTGTATGCGTATTCCGCTATCCATAACAAGTCTTTCCAATTCTCTTCCACTTGATGCAGCATGCAACATAGATACTGTTCTAATGTCTCGTTTGTTCTTTCTGTTTGTCCATCCATTTGGGGTGATGGCTAGTGGATAATCGAACATCGATTTGTGTCATGGTACATTTCCTCAGAAGTTGGATGCAAATTGGCTTCCACGATCTGAGATTAGGACTGAGGGAAACCATGCAGTTTTATAATCTGTTCAAGAAATGCTTTTGCCAGACCGGTAGCGTTAGGAAGTCCTTTTAAATGGAATGAAATGTGGCATTTTAGAGAACAGGTCTACAACCACCAGAATGGTATTAAAACCTTGACAGGGAGGTAAGTCTGTCCGTGCATTCTCCTTCTCTGCAGCGAAGACATGGGGAGGGCTGGAGCCCTGCCCCTCATCACCCGCCCTGCTTCAGGAAAGCAGCAACTCAGCATGACGATGCTCTGTCAAAGGTTCTGAGGTCTCCTAGGGCAGTGCAAGATTGCACCTCCCCCCTTGCCTTTGCCCTCATGCTAACGAAGTGCAGCGCCATCTCCTTTTTTATTGAATCCTGCGAAAATCTGTCTGTGCAAGAAGCGTGCGAGTGCCCCTAAAATGGCCGCGCTGTATTTGGCTTCCTTGGTTGCTAAGCAACCTCTTCAGCTGATCCCGTGAGCAGAGCGCTCCGATTGGTTCAGCAGGCTCATTACCCCTGGCCAGCAGCACCGGAAGGCGAAAGCCGGCCCGCCCACTACAAGGCCCGCCATTAAGGCTGGAGCCTGTCTCTGCCCTCATTCTCCTACTCTGCAGCGACGACATCGGGAGGGCTGGAGCCCTGCCCCTCATCACCCACCCTACTTCAGGAAAGCAGCAACTCGGCACAACGACGCTCCGTCGAAGGTACTGAGGTCTCCTAGGGCCGTGCAACATTGCACCTCCCCCTGCCTTTGCCCTCATGCTAACAAAGTGCTCATGCAGCGCCATCTCCTTTTTTATTGAATCCTGCAAAATCTGTCTGTGCAAGAAGCGTGCGAGTGCCCCTAAGATGGCCGCCACTGTATTTGGCTTCCTTGGTTGCTAAGCAACCTCTTCAGCTGATCCCACAAGCAGAGCGCTCCAATTGGTTCAGCAGGCCCATTACCCCCGGCCAGCAGCATCGGAAGGCGAGAGCCGGCCCACCCACTACAAGGCCCGACACGATAAGGCTGGAGCCTGTCTCTACCTGTCTCGCCTCACGAGCCATGCCCGTCGCCACCTCCATCTATGAAAACCCCAACTACTCAGTGCACGCGGACTAGCACCCACCTGGGCTCCTCAACTTGTGTCCACAAGGCCTCCTGTATCGCCCGCATCTGCGCCCTGCTTCCAGTGGAATACACGCCATGCCAGGACCTGCTCGGTGCCCACAGCCACCCTAAGCATACCGCGCTCCGCTAACTGCTAAGCTGTTAAATGAACACTGACATTAACCACTATGTTACACCTCGTTGCGCCTCACACATTGTGCTGTATCCTCCCCCTTGTAGCCATACCTGATCATCTAACTGCAAGCCTACCGCACGATAGCCAGTCTTTATACTTCTGTGCACACTTCCCACCGACCATGCGCACTGCCTACATCTGCCATATGACTGTGCACAGCCCCCTTGTCCCATGTCAACGTGTATATACTAGCCTATGCACCTAGCCTAAAGAAGAATCTACCCATTTTGTATGCACCTAGCCTAACGTCGAATCTGCCCATTTTGTATGCACCTAGCCTAAAGTCGAATCTGCCTATTTTGCATGCACCTAGCCTAAAGTCGAATCTGCCTATTTTGTATGCACCTAGCCTAAAGTCGAATCTGCCTATTTTGTATGCACCTAGCCTAAAGTCGAATCTGCCTATTTTGTATGCACCTAACGTAAAGGCGAATCTTCCCATTTTGTATGCACCTATACCCCTCACCCATACCCCAGGCAACACCCACCATACTTAACATGGCCTCCATCCACCCCAACAGGCCCCCATGTTTTGACTCCATTCGCCCTACTCCGTTCCTACCAGCTTTACTCACACACGAGCGCCACAACCACCAATCCCCACCCACTAACACTGTCCCCCACCCCAAATCCACTGCCGAAGCACCTCCCACACATTACCAGTGCACATAAGAAATGCTAGACTAGGAGCCCGCACCTCCACAGCTCACACCAATACTCACAAACTCACACTGCAGTCACTCCCCACACCCTCTACTATCACTCCCAGTCCTATACCCCAACACCCCGCCACTAAACTCCATACCAACACCACCAAACACCACACCAACTCCGCCAAACCGAGCACACATGAACCCTCCCAAATCCAACTGGCTATCATTAACGCGATATCCCTACAAGCACATGCCACAGAAATACACAACCTAATCTCTGACCTCGAGCTAGACGCTCTAGCCATTACAGAAATGTGGCTGCTTGTAGCTTCTGGAACAGCCATATGCCAGTCCCTCCCCCCTGGGCACTTCATCCTCCGTCAAGATAGACCAACACACAAAGGCGGAGGTGTGGCCCTAATAGTCAAAGAAACACTGAAGGCTAGACAAATGAAACCCATCACATCCGAGAACTTCGATGCCCTATCAGTAAAAATCTCCTTCTCTCCCAACGACACCATGACAATGCACCTTATCTACCGGCCACCAGGCCCACTCCTGAACTTCCAAGCCGACGTCCTACACCTCTTAGGTAACAACCTCAAACCTAATACTAAAGTCATACTCCTAGGAGACCTGAACTTCGGATTCAATGACACAAAAGACAAACACAGCAAAACCTTTGCTAAAGCCCTTTTAGACCTACAATTCATCCAGAGAGTTGACTCTGCCACTCACACTAAAGGCTGCATACTAGACTGGCTAGTTGATCACAACTGCAGGGTAGACATCAGCTCAAACACGCCACAACCATGGACCGACCACCACCTCATCCACTTCTACATCCCAACAAAGGCAGCTATAAGTCAAAATCTTCCCATGCCAGCTGCCCTAGCCAGATCAAAAAAGCTACTCATCAACGAGAGAATGTGTCCACTCCTAGAAGTCTCAGCATTAGCATCACCCACCTCCAAGAACCCAGAAGAACTAGTCAAACTTTACGACACCACCATTAAAGAGATCATCGACACAATTGTCCCATTAGAGACAAAAAAAGCAAAAAAACTCTCCACGCCAACTCATGGTTCAACCAAGATCTCCGTGGCCTAAAAACACTCAAAAGACAAGCACTCAAAAAATGGCAATCCTGCCCCTCCGCCCCACTACACGACTCATACCTAACTATTGTTAAAAAATACAAAAATGCCATAGCCAAAGCTAAAGCTGACACTTACAACACTAGAATCGACAATGCCCAATCACATTCAAAAGAACTATTTGCTATCTTCAATGAACTAGTCATACCGCCTGCATCCAAACATCAGTCAAAGACGAGAAATGGTCTAATGACATACAGAAGGCTATGCTTGACAAAATAGACCTACTCCAAAAGAAAATCAAAGCCAACCTTGACAGTCTACCCAAGTCTCCTCACAAAACGCGGATTGCCCCCAGCCCTAAACACCCTACCCAACACAACAGCAATCCTCCACCACCATTTACCTTCAGAAAGGTAACCGCTCCTGAGGTCCTACGCATCATGGAATACATAAAACCTTCACTTTGCAAGGGGGACATCTGTCCAGCAAACATAATCAAAGACTGCGCTGTTCATCGCTACCTTTATTAATGCCTCATTCGCCACTGGCTCAGTACCCTCCTCCCTCAAGGAAGCCTGGGTTCGCCCACTACTAAAAAAGCCCACTCTAGACCCAGACTCACCCAACAACTACAGACCCATTACAACAGTGCCATTCTTGCTGAAAGTCTTGGATAAGGCCGCTTATCTACAGATACAAGCCTACCTTGAATCTCACAACATCCTAGGCAAGAGACAGTCCGGTTTTCGCCCACGCCATGGCACAGAGTCAGCGCTACTCGACCTAAAGAACCAACTCCTAAAAAATATGGATAAAGGCAAATATGCCATCCTCTTACTCGTTGACCTGTCGGCTGCGTTCGACCTAGTCGACCATAAAACCTTAAGGACACACCTCACCAATACAGCTCACTTCGCGGATGAAGCCACAACATGGATCTCATCCTTCTTGGAGGACAAAGCTATGAGGGTCTACTCAGACCAAGCATCAGCCACTCACTCCCCCATCAATTGTGGAGTTCCACAAGGGTCCTGCACCTCCACCACACTATACAACTTATTTACACTCCTGCTATTCAATGACCTAGAAGAATTCGGCATAACGTTCACCAATTATGCCGACGATACTCAAATCCTTCTACCACTAACTGGTGACTATGAGCAAGACCTAAAAACCCTACAAAACACTTATGCCATCATCCAGGCATGGATGGCAGCCAATGGCCTCTGTCTCAATGGAGACAAGACAGAGATCTTACTGGTGGGCCCTAAAGAAACCCTCAGCAAACTAGACAGCAAATACATCACCTTCTTAAACGAGAACTCAGTAATCTCCATCTCCTCTGCTGTAAAAACACTGGGAGTATACCTAGATTCTACTCTGTCCATGGACAGACATGTCAGTTACATCTCCTCCTCAGCAGCACTAACAACCAAAATAATAAACGCAGTAAAGCCTTACTTATCCACTACAAACCGCCTCAACATCGCCAGAGCCACCATAGGCGCTAAACTGGACTACTGCAACGTCTTCCTACTAGGCACCTCTGCCAAAAACATTAATAGACTTCAGATCGCACAGAACAACGCTTTGAGAGCAGACCTCAATATTCCAAGGAGGGAACACATCTCCCTAGCAAGACAAAATGCCCACTGGCTCCCAGTCAAAGAGCGCATTCAGTTCAAGACTCTCACCATCACCCACAAATGCATATCCCAATCTGCCCCTAGATACCTTATTGAACGGATACAACCAGTCCAGTCACTCAGACCCAAAAGGGACTTGTACGCTAACCAACTCGCAATCCCCAACTTCACTAGAGTTAAATCTGGCAGCTCGAGTTTCGAAGTCCTAGCGCCAAAAGCCTGGAACTCCTTATCGCCTAAACTAAGAGCTGAAACATCCCTCATAGCTTTCAGAAAAGCTCTGAAAACCACCCTATTTAAGTGAATCTCACTTATAATACTACGGCATGCAACAATATCTGTAAATTACAACTGTACCATGCTCACTGTTCCCATGTAACCTCGGAACTGTAGCCATGCCTGTAACCATGTCTCCATTTCTGTTCTCGTTATATTCACCATGCCAAGTAAACTTTCTTGTAACAGCACCACGATGCCCAAGGGCAGCTGTGCGCTTTAAAAATGCAAATAAATAAATAAATAAATAAAAATAAAATCAAGAGAAAGAGTATGCCAGGGAGCCAGTAGAATATCCAGTGGTTGTAGGAGGCCAACTGGTTTCTGTTTTTGTGATTTATTATGTGCACATATCCCACAGGATATAACAAATCGAGCAATGTCCTTACGCCAGGTTGGCCACCAATAATTCTGTTTAACCTTGGCTAGAGTCTTAGCAATTCTGGGATGGCCTTCAATCAGGGAATTGTGATAACCAGACATGACCAATTGTTGCAGATCTTTACTTGGTAGATATAGTTGTTCCCTGAAATAGGGTAATCCATCCAGAACCGTGTGATGTTCATTTTGGAAATTCCATTTCTGCAAGATCTCGGGGTTCATTAAGGTTTCAATCTTATCTTGAAGTTTACTCAGAATCAATGTGGTGTTGAGTCCCAGTAGTTTATCACTTCGGATGATGGCAATAGGGTCCAGGGTAATGTTCGTTTTCTCTTCAACACCCATACGAGACAAGGCATCGGCCTTCCCATTCCAAACTCCTGTTCGGTATGTCATTACGTAATCGTATTCTGTGAAGAATAGAGCCCACTGCAATGGTTGTGACGATTGGGTTTTTGCTGACTTTAGGTATTGAAGGTTTTGGTGACCTGTGATTACTGTGATGGTATGTCTGGCACCTAATAGATACTGCCACCAGGCTTTGAAGGCTGATTTTATTGCCAACAATTCTTTGTCTGTAATTACATAGTTAGGGTCTGGTGGTGAGAATTTACGTGACCAAAAGCCACGGGGTGTAATTGGCCTGTCTCTGGATCTCTTTGAGAGAGAACTGCTCCCATAGCTACGTTGGAAGCATCAGTTTCCACTACATAGGGGAGATCACGGCGAGGATGTCGTAAAATTGGCGTGGAGGTGAATCTTTTCTTGAGTTCCTGAAAGGCCTGTTCCGTCTCTTCAGACCATTAGAATTTTTTGTTGTTTTTTCTCAGTAACGATGTGATTGGGTGGACTATCCGTGAGAAATCTGGAATAAATCAGCAATAAAAATTCACAAAGCCGAGCATGCTTTGGGTTCCTTTAAGTGAAGAAGGTGACGGCCAATTAAGGATGGCATCTACTTTGTGTAAATCCATCTGGACTGCCTTTGGCGAGAGAACAAAACCGAGGAACTCGATTTCGGTGACATGGAAGGAGCATTTCTCAAGTTTAGTGTATAGTTTGTGCTGGCAAAGTTTTGCAAGGACTGAGCAAACATGTTCCACATGATATCTTTCAGAGGGGGAATACACCAGGATGTCGTCAATATAGACCAGGGCACAGACATCAATTAATTCCCGTAATACATCATTCATGAAGTATTGGAACGCTGCGTGAGCATTGCACGGCCCGAAAGGCATTACCTGATATTCGTACAGGTCATACTTGGTGCAAAATGTGGTTTTCCATTCATCCCCTTTCTTAACACGTACAAGGTGGTATGCTCCTCTGAGGTCTAGTTTGGTGTAGATTCGGGCATCCTTGACTTGGTCCAACAGTTCCGGGATAAGGGGCAAAGGGTAGCGTTTTTTTACTGTTATTTGATTAAGTGCACGGTAATTGATGCAAGTCCTCAAATCTCCTTCCTTCTGGGTACGAAGAATAAGGGAGCAGCTGCCAGTGACTTTGATGGGCAGATAAACCCATTAGTCAGGTATTAATCCAGATAGGACTTCAAGTGGAGATTTTCGGTTTCCGTAAGTGCATAAATTAGACCACAAGGAACCTGTGCACCAGGTATCAGGTCGATCTGACAGTCATAGGGCCTATGTGGCGGTAATGTGTTAGCCTGTTCCATCTGAAAAACATCTTGATAATCCTGATATTCTTTTGGTAAGGTGTCCATTGGTTCTACGATCCCCGATGCTATTCCTTGAACAGATTTCAGGATTGGCTGCGGTATAGATTTCGGGTAGCAAGCGTGGGTGCATTCGTCGGAAAAGGTCAGTCTCTGCACGCCAGTCTATGTGGAGATTGTGAGTTACTAACCATGGCATCCCTAAGATCAACCGGAACTGAGCAGCTTTGATGAGGTCAAACGTGATTGCTTCTTGATGTCCATCCTGACACAGAAGGGTTAATTCTGTTGTGCATTGGGTTACTGGCCCCGAAGCAATTTCTGTACCGTCAACAGTAGTTACCTTTTCAGTTGTTGGTTTTGTGCATAAGGGAAGTCCCATTTCTGTTGCCAGATCTCGATCTATGTAATTACCAACTGCTCCGCTGTCTATATATGCCTCTATAGCATGCATCTGTGACGGTCGTTGGTGATTGATCAAGGTTACTGGTAGGGCAAAATGTGAGGTCTGTGACTCATCCTTCACGCTCGACAAGCGGACCTCTAAACTTGCCGGGCCTGGTAGTTTTCTGATTCCTTTCCATCATCTTCTTTCTCTATAGCACCTATCACCTTCCTTGGAGGTTTCACTGCGCATTCTTTGAAGTAGTGACCTGATTTACCACAGTATAAGCATAACTGTAGCTGTCTCCTCTTGTCTCTTTCACCCTTGGTTAAAGGAGGTCGTACTCCTCCAATCTGCATGGGTTCTGTGGTATTTTCTGATGGACGTTGAACATTATCTTTCGAACGTACATACATAGCATGTTTTTCGAGTCTACTTCGGTCTGTTCTTCGATCCTGTAATCTGTGGTCTAACTGAACTACCAAGTTGATAAACTCTGCACAGTCTTTAGGTAGGTCTACCACTTGAGCAAGGACATCCTTCAGGTCTCCTCGTAGGCCCCGATGAAACAACGTGGTTCTTTTATCTTCTGGCCACCCCGCTTCTACAACCAGTCTATTAAAGGTGGCAATATAAGTCAGCAAATCTTGATTCCCTTGGCGGAGGGACAGGACTTCATTATCAAGAGCTTGTTCATGCAAGTGTCGAGCAAATACCTTTTCCATTTCCTGTTGAAAACCCCTGAAGTTCTGCAGTAATGGGTCATCCCGGCTCACTACAGTTACCGACCAGTCTGCGGCACTTCCACTCAAATATGATAACACGAAGGCCACCCTCGCCTGGTTGTTTGGGAAAGACCCAGGCCTACAAAGAAAATGGAGGCGGCACTGGTTCATGAATGTTGCATACCTTCTGGGGTCTCCATTAAACCGTTCTGGTGGTGCCAGGGGTACTGCTCCCGGCAACAACTGTACTGGATTGACTGATGATGGTGTAGCGACGGATGGGGCGAATCCGGGCAATGGAGCCGGCCCTGCCTGTGTTTGTAGTAGCTGTTTGCTTAGTTCATCAGTACGGTCTTTTGTGACTATTAACTCTCATCTTAAGGCATTGGTTTCCTGCCGGCCTGCATGTACCTTGGCGCGTAATTGTCCCAAAAGCTGGGCTAACTGATCAGTTTCAGATGTCTCCATGATGCCCAGGTGGATAAGGTTTAATAGCTTTGTGTTCTGTTATGCTCACCTGATTTCCCCGGGGGCATCTGGAAGGCTCTGAGATCTAGAACCCTGGATGCATAGTTGCCCAGTGCTGAATAATTCATCTTAGTTATTTGTAGGGTGAGCTATCCGTCCTGCATTTCTTGTGCAGGGGTGCTTGATGTTTGTTGGCGAGCTGCCCGAGTTGCTTCACTGGTGCAGTACGTTTTCGTTGGGCCCAGGCCTGCTGTGACCCCGAATCTGCTGGTAGGCATGTAGGTTTGGTAATGGTATGTTTTGTTCTGTTTATGGTGGGAATTTGTTAATGTCTTTATCTCCTTCTTTTCAGGTGCGAAGGTCTTGATGCTGGCATGCCGGATGGAGAGGCATGTTTTCTAGGTAAGAGAAAATGTGAAGCGCAGCGCCTTTATTGTCTTTTAAAGCTTACCTGTGTTTTCTTCTTCTTCTCCTCACAGGCCGCTGTGGTGCTGTGAGTGGATGAGAGCGCAAGGAAAAACAGGCCCCCGGAATCCATTAAGGTAAGTACAGCGCTGTGTGGTTGTTTAATATTGAAAGCGAACCTGAATATGTCTCTTTTCCTTCGCAGATGTTGCTGTTGTGCTCCGGATGGAAGTGTGGTGTAGCGCGATGGAATTCAGGTAAAACTGATGGAATGCGATGTTTTGGAAGCGCAGGTTCTATTATTGTTTTTCCCTTCCTCATTATTGCAGGTCGCAATGTTCGAACAGCAGCTGTGGTAGCTGTTTGCTGGAAGTCCTTAAGCTAGTACTCACAGGTGAGTGATGTTTCTTCTTCTCTCGGTTTCCACAGATTGCAGCCTAGTTTAGATGCTGAGTGCTGGATGGTGTTTTTTCAGGTAAAACAGAATAATCTTGTTCTTGCAGGATCACGGGAAGATGCTGAAGACCAGGAACTGCACACGGTGAGCATCACGCTGCGGGTTGCAGAATAACACGAAGCATGTTCTGCAGTCAGGGTGTGGTTTATATAGCCCAGGTAAAGTAGTACCAGGGAAAGTAGTTCCAGGCCTGCCACACCCAAAACACTAGAACGCATGGCTTGGTTCTTAGAACTACACTGTGTGGGTGCTTCCATGTTGGATTTAAAGGCCCATATACATAAATGGGACCTAGTTTGAACAGCCCTTCCTTCCTACATATGAGCCTGGTGCCAAAGGCGCAGGACTGGCTCCAGGAGCCCTTTTGCAGTGGTTTTAAGGCCCTCGTGGTTCTGGTGGGAGCCTGCTTGTGGCACAAGAACAAAAACGTGTGCCCCCTCACAGTGCTCATGACATTTTCTACTTTTTCATGACTTTTTAACTTTTATGAAATGATACTTCTTATACGGTTTATTTTTAATACACTGCTGATATTATCAATATTTATTTATTCTTGCATAATTTGGACAGACTGCACAGGGTTTTAAAATTGCATTTGTATTTTGCCTTGTGTACTGGCCCAGTACCTGAAAAGGCGAAAAGGAAAGCTATTATCAGTTTGACACAACATGCATCCCTTAAAGGTCCCACTTAGCAGGGGAACCAATTTAAGTACCCAATGTTCTCTTCAATAAAATTGAATGTGTATTGCATTCACTAAAGGACAAAAGCAATCTGGGTCACTCAGATATGAACTCAGCTTCCATGAATTGAATTGCGACCAATGACTCACACATTCTGCGATTTAAGGAAATGACCTGAGAGATATGTACTATCATTAAAAGTACCATGGGAGGGTTTTGCTAGGCAAGCAAAGTCTGTTGTAAGGCTACCAGTGATAGATATGGCCCTAAGACCTCTGCTATTTTAAGACCTCCTGTTAATCCCTGCTGTATGACAAAAAGAGGGGGCATCCTGGGTGCATTTGAAGTCCAGAGAACGCATTTACAAGAAAGGGGGAGGCATTGTAATATCTCTGCTGAAATTAATGTTGCCAAACTAGACTACACAAGGTTTAGTACTGAATCAGCTAGAAAAACGTCAGTCCTGCAGTTCTGCAGGTAGACCTATGCCGTAATGCTGATAATGGAGGAAAGTGCAGCCCCTAAAAAAGGCTTCACAAGCAATATTTCTGTTTCCAACAGGTTTAGGGTGTTTGCAGATCTACCTGAATAAAGACCCCCCACATTCCCTGTTCAGGAATTATATTAAATAACCCATCAGAGAGGACTAGCAGGACATAAGACGGGTGAAAGAATACACAATTTGGGGGCATATGTAAAAGAGTTACTATTGAGTGTGAAATAACTGAGGCTACTTTAATGTCTGATGCCTTGAAAGCCAAGGCTCAGGCTGATGTGGTAGCCCAAAACGCTACTGTGTATTGTGGAACCAGCTGAGAACTGTGAACATCTGTGCGATTCACTTAATGACAGAGGTCGTTGGCTTTAAAAACCCGGTTATTGATCTTATAGACGTGGTGATGGATCAAATCATTGTGGTTTTACAACACTTATGAGTGAATGGAAGTAAATCCATAGAACCCCAATGCAGTTACTACTATCGTCTTTGATGTCACTGCAACAGTTACCACACCAGTGACTTTTAGGGCAAGGGTGGGAGAATGTTATCAAAATGCATGTCTATTAACATCCACGTGAAGTAAATCAGACCCTAAATCCACCCCAAGACCATGTGTTGACCTTACAAAGCACATGCGTAAAGTTCAGTTGACCCCATCCTTGCATGTTAGTTCCCTGGTCATGGGTAATACCAAAGATAAGATCAGTAGCTCCAACGTTAGGCGATAGGAAAGTATGCCTGTGAACGGAACAGGGGAGGGGGTTTGGTGCATACACAGTCCAATAGGAACATAGTATATGTGTGCTGCATTCCAAGAATAGTTGGGAGTGTGAAAGAAAGCATGAATATGCAGACAAACAGGTGTAGAAACACAACAGGGAAATCTATACAATAATACCTCTATAGTCTAGGCCTTCATCCTTTCTGTTATCACAAATTACATTAACCTGGGTCATTCTGTTCCTGATTAAAGTTAATCACTTACCAGGCCCAGGTACATCATTTTGGCAACGATTGATGTTTGGCAGAATAAGAACCCAAGATGAAAGAAGGTCCCCAGAAAACAGAAGATCCATGTTGATGATGAAGGAGTGGTGAAGTGATAGAGATCAGTGATAGAGATCAGTGACATCAAAAGTGTCTAGGAGGGAGCCAAGCAGCTAAAGCAGCCTGGAGTGTGGAGCAGTGTGCCTCAAGAAAGGTGCATCCATTATGCTACGTGGGAAAGAAAGTACCGTGCAGACAAACCCTTCATGGCAGCAGGACTTCATGAGATGGGGTACATGTCCTGCTAGGTGCTGGCAAGTAGAGGGAGCACCTCTGGAGCAGCCTTACGCTTGCATAAGCAAAAGATGCAGTCTCAGACATTGAGCCCCTTCGTGCACGGCCGTGCATGTGGTCCGGACACTACACAAGCCATCGTATTTATGTCCTGCGGGATTTTAAATGAGGTGCAAAAAAAGGAAAAAAAGGAAGTGGAAACTGAAGAAAATGTCAAGAGGCGCCCTTCGATACGCTCCAGCCCGACAGTTGGCTGGAACGCATATTACGGGCACCATCTTGGATCATTCGACTATTAGAAAAAGCAACCTATTGCATAAAGACATTGCACACAGCCTATGCCTTCAGAGTTCCCAGAGTCTGCTTGCACAGAGAGATGCGCACCACAGCACAACGGAACACTTCGGATGCTGAAGAAAAGTGCTTGATGACGATAATGTTTCTGCAGCAGTACCATAAAGAAGAAGTTGTGGACATGAGGTACTGAAATAAGTGAAGGTGAGCCAACGCAGGTAGAGCCATCCGCTGCCTGGCTCACGGCACCAAGAGATGCAGTGATGGGTTGAATAAGCGTACCGGCTCTGGAGAAATAAGTCACAAGGTACTATTGGTGTTAAAACGCGGCGGCTCTGCAGTAAAGATTTCATTTGTTCACTTAAACATTGTTATTTTCAACAAGATTTCCGTTAGCTGGTGACTGGAAATTGTTAACTGTGAAATTATTGCGGCGCGCAGTTTGACTTAGATTGGAGTGTTTTCCCCCAGCATGGAAGAGATAGGGAAAAGTTTGCTTACTACAAAGGTGCAAGAGAAATCGAAAACTGTGTTTTCGGCTAAATGAGTGTAATGAACATTTTATATTTTATTATATATTTTATTGTAATCAGTTGCTAACAGATGATTAAGTGAATTATTGAAGTTGTTTATTATTAGAATATAAGATGTATATTTTTAGAAGTGATTTTGTAAACAGGAAACTGAATGTGAGATTTGGTTTTAGCCTGTATATTTGGGGATAATGTAATGTCAGAGCAAGGTGAACTCTACTCTCTATACGTGAAATGAGTGGAATGTTGCTATTTTAGAGTTTGGTTTAATTATAATGGTGCTTGGAGCTTAAAGCAAACTTGTAGCTTGGTGATGTCTAGGGATGAGTGTTCATGCAGTTTAAATGTTAGTGGGCTCAAAATCGAAATTGGTGTGGATGATTTGCACTTAATGTTAAACGCTGGTGGTGCAGTGACCAATCTCCACTGCCTTGCCATGTGTCCTGTTCCTCCTCTGAAAAGTTGTTTTAGAGTTGTAAAGTGTATATGGTATGCATGATGGGGTTTTGTGTATGCTTCCCCAATGGGTGAGAACATTATGCACATTGAGAAAGTATAAGGTAAAGGCATTGGCTCTGGCCAAGTGTGATGTCCATAGATACATCTGAAAAGTTGATTTTTTGAAAGTGATTTAATGTAGAGTATGGACATAGAAATGAGACACAATTTGAGTGGTTGTCCATAACTGCTCAGATGTTGAGTATAGATATATGAGACACAAATTGTGAGAGTGTCCATAACTATTTGGATACTAAGGAGACATGAGAAACATATTGTGTGAGTGTCCATAACTATTTGGATAGTAAGGAGACATGAGAAACATATTGTGTGAGTGTCCATAACTGAGGAAGTGTTGAATATGAGTATATGCGGCACAGATTGTGTGAGTGGCCATAGCTGAAATTGGTTTTAGCTGTAATATGAGACACATATTGTGTGAGTGTCCATAATTGATTGTATGTTAGGTGTTCACATGAGACACATACTCTGTTGATTGTCCATGATTGCTTTTGGAAATGTGAGGGATAGTGATAGACAGAGTACTCAAAGGAGTTGAATTTTAGACAAGTTAGTTACATTGTTAGAATCCAAGTGATGCCAGGTATTGGCACACAAGAATAAAAAGCCAGTGTAATTTGGTATTAGTGTTTAATTGGTGACACAGAAGTGGTGGTCATGAGATAGTGAAGTACCATTAGTAGGTTTGTAATGTGGTCTGCACACTGTAAATTAGTGCTCACATGGTTGATATCGGGAGGTACTCACAGGAGGGTTGACACTGGTATTAAGGCTATACATGTTTTAATGTACAGTATTTAACATGTGCCCACACGCACATATTTTACTGTGTGCGTGTGGGGCCCTGCAGACTACTCCCTTGTGGATGGATTGTGTTTTGTATGCTCATTGTTTTGTACGTTTCTTTTCTGTATACTTTCATTAATTTGTTAGCTGTTCAGGAGAAGGGGAGTGTTGCATATGTTTGGCTTATTGTTTGGCCGTGGCACTTAGTTTTAAGTTTGTGTTGGTTTGGTGAGTTGTTTCGGAGTGGCTCTATGGATACATGGACACTAGTGTGGTTGAAATGCACTGCAGAGATTGGGGTGCTCTGTATTGTGGTCAATTTTGTGACTAGGCGTGGCAGGCCTAGGGTGTGGGTATGGCAGGCCCAAACATAAGGAGCATGGTTTTATGTTTGGTGTTTGCAAATGTTAGCATAGTTCTTTTGCTCAAAGGGAGCACGTTTTGAGCTCAGGGGTGGCAGACCTGAGGCCCTTGTGTGCAGAGCAGGATATAAGGACGCTATGTTCCCTCGATATGTCATAATCCTTTTGAGCATTGTACAGAGGTTGTGCTGTGCCTCATTGATAGTTGAGCTTTCCTTTTGTTTGTTTTTAAGAAGGGAGATGTGTTGTAGCTTATGTTTTGAGAATGACAATGCTGAGTGCAAAAGCTAAAAGAATATGATGAAGTGTATGGAACCTGGGTGTGCTCTGGGTTCCAGGGAGGGTCACTGTGGACTTTGAGTGAGAGAAGGAATCAAAGAGGGTGCTTGTACCCTCCTGCCTTCCAACTGTAACTGAGAGAATAAAGACGCATTTACCTTTCATACATACCTAGGATGGTCTGGTTCCTGCTTCAGGTTCATCACTTCACTTGCCCAGGTACATCAATAATACCAGATGATGGAATTTAATTACAACAGAGATCAAAAAACCTTGAAATATGTCCGTGTGCAGTATTAGCAAGAACAAGTGGTTCAGATATTATAGTATGCTATACGAGGAAAGTACACAGCCATTTTCTTCCAATGCCATCAGCTGTCCATTGGAAAACTGTGAGCCACCTGAGTTTCTCTGAATTAACCTGTAGGAGATAAGTATGGCCATTTCTTCTATAAAAAAAAGAAAGGTGAAAGGGTTCATGGGGTGTATACAATCCCAGTGGATATATTCAGGAAGGATGTTGACGTATGGACCCCATTCTTCCTTTATTCGTTCAATGCAACAGCATCCCTCTTAGTGGTTCCATATGCATTGTGCTGGCTGAGATCGCCCCAATGTATACAAAATGGTGGTAGGGATGAAGTTGCCATTTACAAATCTTTTTCATTGCTGGATGCTGTTGGCAAGATACACGCAGGGGTTTTCTCAACTGGATTGAAAGAATGAGGGTGATGGATTTTCGCCAAGCAGGGTTCCAGCATGTGTGAGCACCACAGACCAACATTTCATACTTTTCCTATTATTACAGAACTATGTGCTACAACTGTACTTTACTGTAAAAATGTATATTGCACAGAGCATGGACGCATGGGCTTAAGGGCGTGACAACACAAAGGACAAATAAAAAAAAAAACAAGAGAGAGATCAGTTGAACAAGCAGTTAGAGAGGAAGTCAGCTATTGGGATTAAGCAAATAGATACGTTTTAAGTTGTCTCCTAAAAGATTTGGTTGACTTCAAGCTCCTAAATTCCAGTGGAAGACCATGCCAGGCTCTTGGGGCTGCATACTACTGAAATGCTCCCTTGGTGGCTTTGTTGGTCCTACATCTAGGAAGGGCCAGCAGGTCAGTATTACTGGATCTAAGGGTTCTCCTATCACTTGTTTCCTTAACTCGTTCCTGGAGGTAAAGTGGCATCTTACCCAAGCGACACTTCTGAACAATTACCAGGATACAAAAGAGAAACCTGGACTCCCAGGGAGCCAGTGGAGACCACGTGGTCTCTCCGTGCAATGCCCAACATCACTTGAACCACACTATTCTGAATTACTTGCTGTCGGCTACTCTCCATTTTGATAATGCCATAAAGTAAGCTGCAACAGTAATCAATTTGTGCACCAACAATTGCCCTTGCAAAGGTCTTGCGATGTAGCCTGAGTGATGAAGGGACAAGAAAGGTTAACTTGTATGTACTCTTTGTAGATTTAAAATCTGCATTTGATGTAATCCTGAGTTGGTTAATATGGGAAGGGGCTTCTAAGGGAATACCATCCGCACTCTCAGGTATATGCTTATGACACTAAGATTGATCTACTACTCGCTAGCAGAGAGGACATGGTTGCTGCCACGTCAAAGAGTATGGCAGCGAACGAAGTGTGGGTCACTTCACAAAATGGCAAAATCAGCAGATTAAAAACGTAGATACTAGTGCTGGACCCTAAAAACGCTGTCTTCAAAATTGTCAGCCTGGATCCATCATGTTCCTTCTTTGGAAAAAAGTCCCAATACAAGACAAAGTGAGTAGAGTAACTCGGTTGCATTATGGGGCACAGATAAGAAACTTCAGTCACACATCAGTAAAAACTATTCATAACGAATCAAACGCCAGATAAAAAGTATCCCATACCTCTCTTAATAGAAACCCCCAGTGGTGGCCACAACCGTAGCCCACTCTACATCCACAACTTCTTGCACACACATGTCCCACCATTACATCTCCAGACAAAAGAAATCCAACCTGAGATTACCTAACTAGACGACGCGGGTCCCCTTCATATTTCACAATCAACGTGAATGTGATCTGTCTGGTGCAGAACACCAGACGCAGAAATGCCCCTAAGAACAACATTTGGTGACACACCACTAGAGAGATAATAGTCCCACACTCAAAATTCAGAAGCCGGGGGACAGGTGATTCTAAAAGACTTTTCCAAGGTTTCAGAACCAACTACCTCTGGATAATCATTGATGCTCATACTTACGGTGCACTTTCTGGTTCCCCAGACCAATGGTCACCTCCTTGTCCCCACGGAGAACGGAAACCTCACTGTTCCTCCAGTCACACAAAAGTATGTTCGCTTGCTCACACTTAACAGCTGAAAAAACTGCCCCAAAAATGACCTGTCGATGTATAAGGTTAAGTGATCCAAAAGCTCGGTTAATTGTGAAATTCTGTGCTTCATTTTACCGGGTTCGAACCAGCCCTACATTGACCCTAGACTTCTCCTTTGGCCCCCTGATTTTCTATTTCTAGCACAAAATATGTATGAACATTTGGAACCTGCCCCCAAAGACATGCAGTGGCCTTCTAGGTCATATAATGGGCGTGTGCATGTTATTGGACCCGTGGGAGACGGCAGTAGCCAGCACTCCCATGCTGGTTCCTAATCCCTTACCTCTGGGTGAACTAGAACTCACCCAGACACGCATATGGGGAAGTTCTAAAAGTCTGGGTGACTTGAAGCCCTCGCAATTTTGGTCGTTCGAGTTTGGCATAAACTGTCCCACGCACCCCGACTCACACAGGTATCATAGTAGGCCAACTTGTACCAACTCTAATTGTATGCTCATGTTTTATATTTGCTGTATCATGGCACATTATGGTGTTAGCACAGAACACACTCCAGGTAGCTTTGTCAAACTCCTAGTTCAATTCCCACTCACAATGTCAGTGTTGCATGCCACAGTACATATACCTTGAAATGCTTCTGTTGCAGCAGGGAGCTCTGTGTCTTTGCTGGCTCGGAAATATGCCCTGCAGCGCTAGCAGGCAGTTGTGTTTTGCAGAGCAACCTTTGCACATCAATAATCATGCACATGGATGCACGAAACACACGATTTCAAGGCTGCAGCGGGAGTAGAAAGGAATGCACGACTGGCAGAATGTTTCAATGTACATATTTTGAATGGTAGATCGGGACGAACCTAAGGCATATTCATGCATAAGATAACTAAACCTATTTTAGCATGCAGGGTATGTCAGGCACATTTGAAGTCATTACCGAGTGCAGGAACGCCTCGTGGTTAAGGTTCAATCCAGGCCGTACTGCTCATCCCTTTCCCCGCATCCAGGCACGCCGCCCATGCGGCAAACTGTTGCCAACTTAAAATGGGGCAAGTCAAAAAGTTAAACCTTTGATCAAAGAATGCTTGATTTGTAGGAATGCCAGGAAAAGGATGTTTACCAGCGTGTCTGATCGTCACCAGCTGTGCAGTCATTCCTGCCCTGAACCACGTCATACAAAGCGAAATTCATCTTGTAAAGGTTAACAACCGTGACCTGGGATGCACCACTTTAACGATGACATGAGAGGGGCTCATTTTGAGAAAGAGACCGCAGACGACATTCAAGAAATGATGAACCAGCTTCAAAACCTGCATAAATACCGTTAGTGACATGCAACACAGTCCCACTTTCATTTACGCAAATGTCTCAAAAAGAGCAACGGTATTTTTCATGGAGACTGCTGAGGCATTGCTCGTTAATAGGAAGGGAAAGGTTCATAAAAGCAGTAAAGTTGCCTTCTGGGTTTTCTACCGCGTTATCATAACTTTCCCAAAAGTTGTTCTAATATTCCTTTACTGAACGGAATTGGAAATTAACTCTCCATCGACACAAAGTGAAAAAACACATACCCCTTTCAACATGTTGGGCTAACAAGTTCTTCTCGAGTGGCAATGCCAGCTGTGATTCTGCACTCACAGCCTTCCCTGGATCCATTCTGGAGGACAGCAGTAGTTCCAGTGGTTCCTTGAAAACTATAAATAAAATGGCCTGTAAGAATGTCATTGTATTTTCCCGTATTGCCTCCCTTGATTGAAGCGCTTTGAAACACATTGTGTATAGGCGCTATATAAATAGACTATCATATCATATCATATCATAGAATTGAAGAAGGGAAACATTTAACAGTGGGAGAATATATTCGACCAAGGGGTTTTGAGTAACATCTGATAGTCAGCAAGGGTGATGCTCACGTTGTCTAGAATGCCAAAGAAAGGTGAAATCTATCCAGCTATTTATGATGTGCAAAGCTACAAAGATGCCCCCTTCAGCATCCATTTCAACCCACCTGCACTGCCGCTATTGATCAATAGTACTGGGCGTGTATAAGGGACTTATGATGGATCATTGACAACCAATCCAAAACCAAAATACCCAAGGTCCTTCAACCCTAGCCCACCTCCCTCACAGCGCACCACTGTAGGACTGGGAGGCGGAGAACATATGCTGTTCCTCTGCTGTGAAGTAACACCAATGGAATATGTTTTCCATGTTTCAAGGGTATAGCACAGAATTAGAAACATCATTATCGTATATTGGCTTCTTTTGTAAGCCATACACCACAACAGCATACAATATGGTTGTCATTAAATGTCAGTTGTGACTTTGCATTCCCAAACACCAAATCATAGCATGTTTTAAGGTTTGTTTATAATGAAAGATCTGTCCGGCAAGCTAGGCCACAGCAATCCATGAACGCAGCAGTATGGAGCTCCGTGACCCCAGGAGTCTCAGAAAATACGGTTCTATGTCATTTCATCCACGGTTTTAATCTCAATGTTTTTTTATGAGTATTGTTTACTAAAAAATCTGAAGTTTGTTATTTTTGTGGAGGTTTCCCCGCAAGCCATCGTCCCTGATTATTTTTTAACCATTCTGACCCACACTGCATATGTACACTTTCCCAACCGCCCCCCCATATATATTTTGATGAGTTTTTTGTGTAAAAAATACTCATTAAAAAACCCATCAAAATGACAACTGTCAATGAAAGAACGCTATACCGAAAATACAGGGTACGACAATCCTAGATGGTCATCTGGAAGAGTAACATTTTAGGGGAAAGTTGGTCATGGGAGTTAGGAGTAAACATAATGGTTTCCATGGAAGGCGAAGAGAGTGGATATCTGTCAGGGGTGGACTGGCCTATAGAGAACTCTGGAGATTTTCCGGTGAGCCTCTGCACCCCGGGCCTCTTTTCTGTGGTATTTCCAAATTTTCTCATAGGAAAAGCATTGGGCTTGCTGAAAATGTGTCATATGGGGCCACTTTGAACATTATTTCCAGGGCCTCTTTTGGTCCCCAGTAATTATTTCCAGGGCCTCTTTTAGTTCCCAGTCCACCCCTGATATCTGTGTCTGCTTCCAAGAGTGTTCTCACGCTAAACTGAAGGCAAAGAACTTCTTTTCACCCACATTTTCGTAGAAGATGTGTTAGGGGAGATGTAAGATGGAGATACACCAGCCGTGAGTCAGCCTCCTGGGCCACAGTCTCCTCTGTTCTCTCTTAGTATCTTGCCTTCGCCAACATCTGGTGATAGCCTTCTGCATGCTCTCTGGTTTCTCCTACACTTGGTCTGGTCTCAGTCAGTGTCTGAGATTCAGCTCTCAGCAATCTTTGATCTCTCTCTTCTAGGCTCAATGAAATAAATTCCAAGTTCTCTGTGCCTTTTCATTCTCTTAACAATCTAGCCAGTAGCGCAGTCTGTGCCCTTCACTTCAGCTAAAGGAGCTCTTTTACCTTCTCTTGATTTTGGTAATTGCTCAGTAATGCTTGGGATAAGTGATTCCCTTACTCTTTCTGTGTCATAGGATATATTTACCCTTTCTGTTCATTCTTTTAAGGTGTACTCTCTACTTCTACCAGGTATCTATGAGAAGGCTAACTACTACCTTGCATTCAACGATTGGTGGTCATTGTAGACTTTGTTGTAGTGTTTTAGGGTTTAAGGACCCAGTCTGCCATTTTGAAATCAGGCTGAGGTGTCCTGGTGACCATGCGGGCATGTGAGTTGGTACAATGGGTTACTGGTGACTCCAGGAAAATGGACAATAGTGTGCCTCAAAGGTGAGTTGCTAGCATATACAAGCAACGTATTCCCTTAGATGGCAGCAAGAACTGGACAAATGGCGACTATAATTAATAGTCCTATGTTTTTTCAATGGTTGTAACACAACTGGATATTGCAGAGAACCTGAACAACATCTAAATACCCGGCGAGCTAATGCCATTAGAAGCTGGGTGAGTGCTCTTGCCAATTTTCAAATACAGACTGTGCTATGTGACATTGGTGAAGCACACAAATTATATTGATATGATCGGTCTAGTAATTGATGATATTTCCTTATAAACCAGATCCTCCTATTGCAGAAAGAAGCGGCCCAAAGACTAATAATGATATATTGCACGTGTATAGATTAACAGATGCAATTAAGACATAAGAATGGAATGAGTTAAAGGCCAGCTCAAAGACCTGACGATGGACATAGCTTGATATCCGAAACGTGTTGGCTAAATTGTATAACCCTTTGAGTTGATTGTAGAAAAAGAGTTTTTGTATGAAGTGAAAAAAGTGAAAATGTGTTTGCCCTTTACATGGGTCACCTATGGGCAACTACATGCTTTTTGTGTTTCTTTTCCATTTTAGTCTCTCCATAGGTCCATAGGCCTGGGGACAATACCCACATGCACCTGAAATATAAACAGCATACATGAAATATATCTGTATAAGAGTAATAATATTAGCTAGTGCTCCTCCTCCTCTACCTTCCCCAAAAGTATTGGGAACATCCAGCACCTTCGGGGTCGTACACACTCTCTTGCACACTTGCAATTGGACTCGTAACTCTCCCAAGCTCCAAGGCTGAGAAGAACCATTCTGCCCAATCCCTAACCACCTTCCATGCTAAGCTTACAATATGTTGCATTGGCCAATCACCTTTCGATAACCTGTAACTTTGTATTCATAACAAATAGAGGTGGTCTCAGGAGGAGCCACCAGATATGGCTTACCCAATGATTGCACTAGCCCATTATAGAATGTATGTAGCTCAACTGGCACCGATGTCCTTAACGGTGCCCGAAAATGGGATTTTTTTGTGCACGTTTACCCCCAGCTCTGAGCTCTGAATATACAGGGACATTTTTATAGAGAATTGAGGGGTTTTATTTAGGACAGAACACAATGATGATGAAGAATGACTCGGTAGTACCTCCTCAGAGATTTCTTTACAGCCGAGATCCAAAGAAAGCAAAATGAGCATGGTAGAAACCCTCCTGAAACGTATTATAGACCACCAGATTCAGGTGGATAAAAGTCTCCAGGAGAGTCTTGACCAATTAACAACAGGTACAATTCATCGGGTAGTATGTCATGATATACTCCAGCCCTATCACAAGGGGAAGATATAGGAGTTTTCTTTATAAATGTTAAAACGATAGCAGCCCAATTTAATTGGGACGAGAGTCTAAAGGTCTGTTATCTAGCCCCGCTGTTAAAAGGAGAAATGCAGGTCTCCTATACAAAATTTAAATCCCCAAGGAACAACCTCTCTCTCAGATATTAAAAGGGCATTGTTAGAAATGGTAGGGCAGACTGAGATGTTTTATCGGCTTAAGTTCCGCAACATTCTGTTACATCCAAATGAGAGCCTTCTAGAACTTGCTGCTCGGTGCAGAATATTCGCACCCAATGGCTCGGAAGAAGAACCCTACCGGATCTCTAAGAGGCTATTGCGTTAGAGAACTTTGTGAGAGCCCTACCACCATCCCTCCAGTGGGGTATTTTACAACAACCCCAACCTTCATTGGAAACGGCTATTCAAATTGCCCAGGCTATTCCGAGTCTGTCAAATATTTAAAAGTACCAGCAAAATCTCAGAACCAAGGAGGGATCCAATGCCTCCTCTCTGATTCTTCATCGCTGAGAAAACTAGTTAGCCCAAAAGGACCTATCCTCATGAAGCGATAACCAAGGGGAGCCTAGTACAAGAGCGCACCCCTTCCTTTTTCAAAACCCAGACAACCCACTAGAGAGGAGGCAGCACAAGTAAAACTACCTTTTTCCATTCCCCCATTTATTTCTCCTGTGGAGAGAAAGGTCACCTTGCCTGCTCTTGTCCCCAAACATCCCCAAATAACCCATGGAAATAGGGAGGATGGCAGCAGAACAGTTGGGCGGGGAAGAAAGGGAATACAAGGATGATCCTGATAAGGCAGAGGCCGGCTATTGTGCACCTCAACCCTTCCAGATTCATGAAAATGACCAAGTTAATGGTGTTTGGACCAATCCCCTTATTGACATTGGGAGCAAACAAACTGCAATACAAACTAACTTAATATACCACAAGGACTTACAGGGAGAACAGGCCGTTAAGATCACCTGTGCCCATGGAGATGTGGCGACCTATCCCTAGTTCCTCTTCTGCTAAGAGTCAGAGGTCACGCTGCATATATAAGAACTGGTGTGGTAAAAGCCTCCCTGAGGAAGTGATTATTGGAGCAGACTTTCCAAATGTTCATGGCCTCCTATGCCCTCGCTCAGCCCAGGGTATATCCAGAAATAGTCTTCCCTGTGATCCTGGTAAACCTTCAAAAGAATCTGGAATCACCTGTATGGGGCTAGGAAACAAATATAACTCAAAGGACTCAAACCTCAGAAGGGGCAAATCAATGTCTATAGAGTAAAAAAACACAACCAACATGGGAGGACGATATTCCACATCTTCTTCACAGATAAGGGGAAGTAAAACACTTATGGTGAAGGGTATGTGATGAATTTAGAGTATCACCCCTTCTCCCCAGGGCTAGCAACCCCCTTTAAGGATATGGAGGTGAGCCTGCTCTGCAAGACCCTCCCTACGGATCTGGGCGAGTGGAAACTCACTGGGAGTGACTACCCTCTAAGAGACACTCCCTTTGCAACCAACACTCTCTGCCTATATGAAATGACCTTCAACCAGCAATAATGTGTCCTCCTTTTGTTTGACTTCAGATAATGCTGGATCAGATGCAACCCCGGAAGGAAAATGTACGGCCCTTTGAACACGAATGTGTGTGTAACTGGGATGAACTGATTGAGAAGAGGGAGATAGAGCCATACACAGTGGGTGTGCTCTTACGTCTTGGTGGGGCAGAGCAGTGAGGAGCCCAGGAGCTCACGTCAGCACACAAAGGAGAGAACCCTGGAGACAGACGCCCGAGGCCCGTTGCAATAGAGAGACAGTCTTAAGTAGTGGCATGACCACGGAGAAGCCATGGCGGCCTGGGCCCGACAAAGCATGCCAAGACTGGAGAAAGCAGGAGGTATGATAGCCTCCATCGGCATCTGTATGCCAACCACATTGACACAGCAAAACCCTAAGACTGGGTTGGCAAAAGAGAACAGAGAGAATAGGTCAGCAGAGGAGGAAATCGACCGGTGTTGACGTCAAGCCCTGAGAAGCCACACCAAAGAAGAAAAGGTACCAGGGTGGAACAGAGAAGGGGGTGGCAACTCGGACCACATATATTAAGTAACAGGAACTACATAGAGAACTGTAGACTATGGAGAAAACATGACTTTGTATTTGGGAGAACCACAAGGACGTTGCTAAGCATAATTGTGGAGAAACCATGGAAGCCATAAGTAAGAGACTTTGAAAACCGCTTACATTCAAATATTAATCTCCAAAATCAAGAAGAGGAAAAGGGAAACCCAGTGGTCAGGCCCATTACTGGTGGTGCCATACCATTGTCCACAATGTGGACTATGAATCATTAAGAAAGCATGGATATATGTATAGGGAAATAGCGAGAAAGTTACCTAGTAAACCATGCGAAAGTCTTCAAGTATTATTGTGGATAAACCATGGAAGCCATTACTAATAGACTTTGAATACCACTCTGTATTAAGTATAAGTAAAACCCTCTGAAGACAAAGTGAGAGAAAGGGGAGCCAAGTATAGAGACTCCGGGATCGCTGGTGACACCATTGTGAAGGGTATAACAGACCCAAACAGAGAAAGACTCAAATTAAAGAGTCCAAAGGAATAATAATAAGAGGAAGGAACATTCAAGATTATATCCAAAAAGATAACAAGAAGGACATTGATAGGTCTTGCACACTCTGGGTTAGCCGACCTATGAACGTTTTGCAAGAACTGTATAAACTCATGAAAAAGATACTGGGAATCTAAATCCATAGTTCCTACTAAATGAGTCTGGCTCCTTCTTCCGACCTGCCACACAAGACATAGATACAGTTTGTGCCATATTAACTCGAGTCTACGGGCATCACAGAACTGTTTGAAAATGTCTAATTCTTTAATAATTCCTATCAGAGTTTTCGAGATGAGGATGACATCATCTGCATTTAACAGAATGCCAATTTTACTTTCTCCTATTAGTGGGGTCACTGTCAGCATTCTGGATTTTCAAAGGAAGATAGTTAACATACAATACAAATATAAGAGGGGCCACACAACAATCTTGTCTGACCACTGTTTTTACTACACTGGGCTAAGAGATATAGCACCCAGCTCGCTTCTTGTCAGGCTCTGTCTGAGAGCTATTGTAACCTGTCCGCTCCTTGGCTTCATAGGATCTGGGATATGGCATCATGCATACTTCTTGACATCTCCTGCCAGGAAATGCTTCGCCCCCTCTTAAGTACTCTTAAGTATTTGTCATGCTAATATATTCTCAGTCTCGAGTAACGTATTGTCCTCCTCCCTGTAGATGATACCTTTCAGGCATTCGACTAATCAAACAGTCCCTGTGGCTTCCATCACCACTTTCAACTGTCCTGTTGGAAGGCGCTTGACTCTTGGAAGGATTTTATGCCACTTGACTCTGATTTTCAGTGCCAGTGTTCTTCAAAGGGTAGCCCTTCACTCTAATAACGGTGGTGTGGCTGATTGTTTGCTCACAGGACCCATCACATGATTGGAACACAGTTTGAACATAAATTTGCACCACAGCTCTTTGGATCTGTGCTTAACATTCTGTCCTTAAGCTGTGCGAATAGGGTGAGTGGATTCCATAACCACCTCAGACTGAACTGGTAACAGACTCTTGGTGCATTGAGTTTTTTTTTTTGTTTTTCTCACTTGATTCTGTGCTCCAGTGCCGTCATAGCTCGCTGAGTATCCCTGCTCCCCAACATCAACAGGATGGTTGTGTGGTTCTCACAGTACACACGTGGCCTCTCACTTCATTAATGGTGTAGAGGTATAGATTGTAGTGTGGGTTTTCAGTCCCGTCCCTCTGAAAGCAAGTTACTTAAAGATGGAGCATCTTAATCAAAATATATCTTGTTGTCTGTTTTAGCCGGTATGAGTCCGTTCATGTCACACATGTAATTTGTGTTTGGTTTCCATAGTTATGTGTTCGCAAAAACAAATGATTTCTCTACGGGATGACTTGACCTTTTCAGTCATAAATGTATAGGTCAGAAATCAGTCCAACCATAGTATTGAATTCCAACAGGGTACTGGTGGAGGGATCAATCCAGCCATGGCACCTACTGTCTTTTTAAATGTAGGGTCAGCTGTGAAAAATGCAGTTGGTATATGGTTGATTAAACTTTATTTCAGTGTTAAGCCATTAAAGTTTTTCACAAGACATGTAAAATAATCCAAACATTTTAAACATTTTACACTCAATTGGAAAAAAAAGAGAAACGAAAGTCCGAATTTAGGGTATAGGAACAGAGAAAAATTAACAAAATAGACAGGAATAGATTGATTGATTGATTGATTGATTGTTTATTTATTATGTGCTTATACACAAGTGTTTCAAAGTGCAACCATCCAAGGGAGGGGAAGACATAGGGAAAGACAGGACAAACGATCTTCCTAGGCATGGTACATTCAGATTTTAAAGGCAAACTTAAAGGGAAGTGCGTGGCGGGGGGGGGTTGTTGGTACCAAGTGAGCCCAGTCCCATCAGAGCATAGGTTATGTGCAGAGAAATACCACTCTCATGGGTCATAACCGATGTTCAGTACAGTAGTGTTGCGGCAAGTGCAAGGCCGAGGGGCAAGTGCAGGAGACTACTGGCGAGGAGAGCTTGGGACATGTGATGCTCTGAAGGTACACCATGCAGCCAGTCAGTGAACTGAGCAGAAGTAGAGGGCAGAGAGCAAGAGAGAAGAAAGAGGTGGTTAGCAGGGGAGAGGGAGAGAGAAAGAGGAGGCGAAGAGGAAGGTCTTGAGGGATTTCCAGAATTTAAGGAGATCCAGTTGAAGACGGAGAGGGGCAGGTAGGCTGTTCCAGAGGGAGGCACCTGCAGTGGATAGGGATCTCACACCAAGTCTCTGCTTGGTGAAGCGGCTCACCAGCAGAGAGTTGGAGGAAGACAAGCAGATGGTGCCGGAAAGTGAGCACTTAGGAAGAGAACATTACACATAGAGAGGGCCCAAGCCCCAGAAAGCCTTGTGGAGAATGCAAAGGGTCTTCAACTTAATCCTTGCAGCCACAGGGAGCCAGCGAAGGGATTTCAGCAGTGGAGAGATGCAGCCATTGGGCTTGAGGCCAAGCATAAGTCTTGTGGTTCTGCTCACAATGAATTAAAAAGGACGGAGGGTAGAAGAAGGAAGGTTGAGAAAGAGGCTGTTGCAGTAGTCCAGCCTAGAGAGGACCAGGGCTCTGGAGATTGTGAGACTCTGCGGGAAGGTGAGAAAAGGCAGAATACCTATGAGAAGGTGCACTTGGTAATGTTTTTTTTTAGATGTCCGCAATATAAGACGAGAAGGAAAGAGTGGAGTCGAAGATGATCCCCAGATTTTTTGCCTCGTTGGTAGGTGAAGGCGCAGGGCCAAGGTAGGCCGGCCAGAGAGTAAGAGGGAAGGTGGGAGCAGGGATCCCGATGAGGACAATATCTGCCTTTCTGGCATTGAGGCAGAGGTCGTTTTCAGTACACCACGACTGAATTGCCGACAGACAGTCAGGTAGGAATGAGGGAGAGGAGAAGGCCGAGGGTAGCCTGAAGGAGAGCTGGGTGTCATCCACGTAACACTGAAAGTTGGAGGTGAAGGTGGCTATCATACGGGCCAGGGGGCCCATGTAGCCATTGAAAAAACAGGGGGATAGGTTAGATCCCAGCGGCGCACCACACATCACCACGGGAGGATAGCTCAGCAGCAACGTGCTTGCCTTGGAAGCAAGACGACGCAGAGTAACACAGGGTCGATTCCCGGGTCCGCGTTTACAAACCTCTGGGTATTAAGCACATTATAAATAACCTATCATACCTTGTGCAAGGTATGTCTGGTCAGGTGTCTGTTGAAGAGAGGAGATCGAACTATTCCCCCTGTCCCGAGAGACACCCCAACCGAAAGAAGAACCAAGGACAATATGGCCACCGATTGCACAAGCTCGCTCCAACCCCCACTGCACCCACGATGGAAATATCCCTTCAGCCATCCTTATAACCCCGGAGCGGTACGAGCATTACCCAGGGTGGATGAAGATGCGCAGGATGGAACCAAAGACAGATTTATGGACAGAATCAACTAAAGTGCTGAAAAGACATGGCTTAAGTTTTTAGAGACTACATGACATAGCAGCGTCAGACATGAAGTACACGTGCTATCTGCACATTCGGGACACACACTCAAACCCAAACACATAAAGACCACATGCGTACAGTTCTATGAGATAGAGGACAGTGACTTCAACATGCATCTGCATGTTTATTATTTTGCCACTACCTTATCGCAGCAATGCAGAAATGCCAGAAGCAAGCAGATCACGTCTACAGGCTTGCAGATGCTTACATGCAACTAATTCCATAGAATGGCAGGAGCACCCACGGGACCTGTCAGAGCCATGATGCACTAACCTATGGATGCTATATGGAAGACACACACAAGGAAAACCAGGTCATGGCTTAGGAAATCATAGTAGGCTATAATCGTCGCAGAAAACCTAAAGCCCGCTGAGTTCTGTGCAAGTAGAAGTACTGCAGTGAGGAACGAGGCTACTGCCAAGGTTGCCGTGTTGCAAAGTGACATTCTTTAACCTGAACTGAAGTAACGCCAGCAGTGGAGAAGCATAATTCTCCTTAAATTCTGAATAATTCAGAGCTCCAAGACCCACGAGCACGGTCTCTGGGCATGTGATCCAGCCGAACTGGGAGTGAGGTAAGAGTTGGCGGCTGTGAAGCACAGCCATCTCACGGACCCGACGGTGATCGCAACAAAATTGTTACCTGCGAGCTACAGTTGTGTGATGGGAATGGAGCACTCGCACGGCGACAATGGTCCACACACGGTTACATCACAGACACATAGTTGCACACAGCACCGTGAACAGGTGAAGTCCGAGCTGGGAATTGATTTTGTCCCAGGCCTGGGGGCTCGCGGCTCCGCCAATCACAGTTTATGGCCCTAGGGGTGGGTAGCTGGGGCCACCGACCAATCAGTGTGTCCACATACAGAAACATTTAGTAAGTAACAATTTTCGGGAAGGCCCAGGCCTGACACCTGACATGGTTCGGCCCAATCGATTAAGTTCTATAGGGGCTGCTATAAGGGAATTACCAATCATCATCTTATCCGTGATGCAGATATGTTTTTGGACAAGGGCCCAGGGAATGATGTTTTTGTGACATCACGAGCTATGAAAACTGGTGTGTGAGCCAGAGTTCTTTGAGCTGTGCCTGGAATCGCCTCCGCGGATTTGATCCCTGTGGTTTGTTGGTTGTAATAAACTTCACTTCAACTTGCTACTTGTCTGGACTTGCGTTGCTTTTGGGATTGGGAAGGAGTTAGGCCTTCCATGAGTTCTATGTCCATGAACTCTAAGCAACCCGCCCTGCTTGCCTGGGAGTTATCCCTAGCAAGTTGGTAGCAGAGCGATGGTTGTGGTGTGAGCCCAGCCAGAAGCTGCCTCCTTCGCCGCCGAACCTGAAAAGTCTGTGGGACCTTCACGGTGTTAAGGCGGATTTCTGAACTCTGTCCTGGTGGCGCAGAAGTTCAGAAGGCCAACCTAATTACTTGGAACAGGGTAACCTCTGGACGAGCCAGACCAATCAAGGTAGCGATCGCGGCGGTCAAGACTAGGTCTCAAGAGGGGTGAGGGTGACTGAAAGCCCGCAATGAGCACACAAAGCAAGAGCGCTTACAAACTACTCCAAACAGTTGTTATATCAAAAATATATACACATTTATTTTAAGGCCTTTAAAATAATGACCGTAGCGAGAAAATCACAATATCACAATACTAAGCCAACACATACCATATCAACACAATATATATACAAATACGACAGTCGCAAGCGTTATATGCACGAAATGTGTAGTCCACCTGAAAGGGAAGGAAAACAGGCAGTGCGATAATGCTTTAGACTCAGTTCGCCTTCAGAGGCACCTAACTAGATGGAAGTCCGAGCCCTGCGAAGAGTGGAGCCTTGTGCTCAAAGTACCTGCACACGCTGGTGCCAACGGGCAAAAGGAGAAGCTCTTCGGAGGAAGTCAGGCAGTTCGGGTTAGTGCACAACAGAAGAAGAACAGGTTCCGCGACTCAAGCGCAGCCTCCACAGTGAGCAGAAGCAGAGCGTGAGTACGGACAAAAGGGTGCTGTTTTTACACAGCGGGGAAAAGCAATGGGCTACTGCAGGAGGGCGACCAGATCCTAGCTATACTACTCACCGGTCCCCGAAGCAAGCAGACCCAGGCTTCTCCACGTTAGTTTTAGCAGCTGGCAGGTTCAGAAGAGTCGGGAATGCCTCGTCGTCGTGTAGAGCAAAAAGACGTCCCAATCGAAGAAACCTGCACAGTTTTGTCACCACAGCAGGGCAACGGAGTGGCCGTGTGTATCGGAGCCAAATGTACACTCCTCCCTTCAGACCTGTGAACGCCAAGTGCACGAAGCGTGGGAGAGTGACAAGGACTCGAAATACAACACAACCTGGCGGCGGTTACAGAGCAGGACTCCCTTGTAAGCTGGTCAGTCAACTGGATGGCCCAGAGATGCTTCCGAAGGCTTACTTGGCAGGAGATGATGAAGTCGCCGGGAATAGCTGTTCCTGCTATTCCAAAGGTCGAAGCACCAGTACAGGCCTTCTGGTTCGATCAAAGGAGGAAAGGGTTTCACAGGACGACAGCAGTGCAAAGGAGGAGTCCTTCAGCGGGTCACCAGCGATTCCTCGGTCCAGCCTCGTGGTTGCAGGATACTTGGCTCCTGTATTCCTTCGTTCGTGAGAACTCAGGAGATCGACATGGTAGTGGTGTTTCCAGCCCCCTCTTATCCACGGTTCCCTTCGCGCCAAAACAGAGGGGAGCCAATGGGAGATCCGCTCATCAACACACATACCATTCGTGGACCAATCACGGACCACGATGGTCCCAGGCATTCACACTACCCTAGACTCTCTGGCACCCAGGATGTGTATTGGGACCAGACATCCCAGCCCACACCCTGGAGGCACACAAAAGACATGTAGAAGCCCGCGAACGCATCTGTGTTTCGCGGGAAAGTACATGCCCAAATAAGGAAGGCCCCGGGTCGCTCTACCTGGGGAAGGTGAAGGGAGCAAGACGGTCAGTGGACAGGACAAAGGAGCCTCGTGGTCTGGCCATTTTGGGAGCCAGGCCACCATTTTGGGTTCAGCGCAGAAAACGCGCTGAGAACGCCAAAAGGAGCTCAAAATACACAAAACGATCGCTGCCACCATTCCAGTCCCTGAATGACTTGCACCGATCAAATACAATCCTAAACAAGTATCTAGGGCCTGTAGAAGGCTAGAGACCCAAGAGAGCTGTAACTTAGCTTACAGTGCCCTCTTGTGTCATGTTGCACTAAAGCCGCAACATGATAAAAGAAACTACGGGAAACAGCGTTCCCCGGTACTGACTGTCTTAAGGGCATGTCAGTTTCCCCGTAAGAAAGGAGCGAAAGCCCAGAGGAGTGCGGCAGAAGGCTGCACTTCTCTGGCAAAGTCAAGAACAAGGTGAAAAACAACAGCAAAAAGTTTAGGGGTTGCCACATGGAAGGAAAATTACCTACAATTACGAAATCTTTCCTAACACTCGCCCCTCCCAGACTATGGACAGGGGGAACTAATCCACCCCTGGATGAGTCTCTTGTTCAGGTCGGTTACACATTCTGGACAACCCATCAGCATTGCTATGTTGGACACCTGGCCTATGCTCAATAGTGAAGTCGAAGCCTTGTAGACTTATGGACCACCTAAGCAACTTTGGATTCTCCCCCTTCATGTTCATTAGCCACTTTAACGGCTTATGGTCAGTTTGCACAGTGAAGTGGGTCCCACAGAGGTAGGGCCTCAGCTTCCTTAGGGCCCACACAACAGAGAAACATTCTTTCTCTATCGTGGACCATCTGAGCTCTCTGTCCTTAAGCTGGCGACTAATAAAACCGATAGGGTGTTCCTTACCCTTCTCATCTACTTGTGATAGTACAGCTCCTATCCCAGTGTCAGAAGCATCCGTCTGCACGATAAAAGGTTTTTGATAATCAGGGGCCCTTAGGACAGGGGCCTGGCACAATGAGTCTTTTAAGCCATTGAAGGCCTTCTCACACTCGTCGGTCCAAGTTACCTTCTTGGGTTTCTTCGGAGTTGTGAGGGCAGTCAGAGGAGCAGCTATGGTGCCATAGTCTGCCACAAAATTGCAGTAATACCCCGTGAGTCCTAAGAAGGCTCTCACTTGGGTTTGCGTAGTGGAGGTAGGCCAGTCTTGTACTGCTTGTACTTTACTGGGTAGAGGCTGTATCCTCCCTCCACCTACTTCATGTCCAAGGTAAACCACTGAGCCTTGTCCAATCTGGCATTTACTAGCCTTTATGGTCAAGTGGGCTTTCTGAAGAGCCTGGAGCACAATCCCGAGGTGTTTCACATGGTCTTCCCAGGTGGCACTGAAAACTGCTATATCGTCCAGATATGCAAGACAGAATTCGTCCAACCCATTCAACACATGATTCACAAGCCTCTGGAAGGTGGCAGGTGCATTCTTCAACCCGAACGGCATTACCCGGAATTGGTAAAGGCCGTCTGGAGTAGAAAATGCTGTCTTCTCCTTGGCATGTTCTGCTAAAGCTATTTGCCAATAGCCAGCAGTGAGGTCAAACGTGCTGAGGTACTTGGAGGCACCCAAAGTATCCACCAGCTCATCTGTTCGAGGCAAGGGGTGTGCATCTGTCTTGGTGACAGCATTCAGAGCCCTGTAATCCACGCAGAACCTCAATTCAGAAGTGCCTGCCTTTGGAACCAAGACCACAGGGCTGGACCAAGGACTACTAGAGGGTTCAATCACCCCAAGGTCTAACATCTTGTTGACCTCGGTCTTAATATAAGACCGTACTTTGTCTGACATCCTGTATCCCCTACTTTTGGTTGGTACACTGTCTCCTGTGTCAATGTTATGTTTGCACCAAGGTGTCAAACCAGGCGACTGTGAAAACAGGGGGGAAAACTGCCTAAGCAAACTTTTCACCTCAGCCTGCTGATCAGAAGTCAGGTGAGGGGCCACTCGGACACCCTCAAACGAGCTATCTGAAGGACCGCTCTGGAACAGGTCGGGGAGAGGTTCAGACTCCTCTTCCTCAACGTCTGAAGCCAGTAGCAGTGCTGCGATTTCGACTCTTGGGACGAAAGCCTTCAGCCTATTCACGTGAAACACTTTTGGAGCCTGTCCAGGCCTTCCAAGGTCCACTAAATAGTTGACCTCACCCAGGGGCTCCACCACTGTGTAAGGGCCTGACCATTTGTCCTGTAAAGCTCGAGGCCTTATGGGATTCATGATCAGGACTTGCTGACCAGGTGTAAAGTTGATGAGGGAAGCTTTCTGGTCGTACCAATGTTTCACCAGCGCTTGCCCTGCCTTCAATTTATCACTAGCCAAGCCCATCAGAAGTACCATCCGTTTTCTGAGCCCTAGCACATAATCAACTACGTTGGTATTAACAGGGGGAGTGGGCATCTCCCATCCCTCTTTGACGATGGCTAAGGGTCCCCGTACGGGATGACCGAACAGAAGTTCGAAGGGGCTGAAGCCAACACCCTCCTGTGGTACCTATCGGTAGGCAAACAGTAAGCATGAAACAAGAAGATCCCATTTTCTTCTCTGAGGCTCCTCCAGAGCCCCAATCATGCTCTTTAACGTCCTGTTGAAACGCCCCCCCCAGACCATTGGTCTGGGGGTGGTATGCAGAAGAGAACCTGTAGGTGACCCCACATTCTTTCCACATAGCCTGCCTATACTTCGACATAAAGTTGCTGCCATGATCCGACACAACTTCATTAGGGAAGCCAACCCTAGTAAATATGCCGAGTAAAGCTTTTGCAGCTGACTTGGCAGTTACAGTTTTCAATGGGATGGCCTCAGGATACCTGGTTGCAAGGTCGACCAGCACCAGGATAAACCTATTGCCCGAGGATGTTTGCGGGTCAAGGGGACCAACGATGTCGATCCCTACCCTTTCAAATGGTGCCCCCACAACTGGGAGCGGTACCAACGGAGCTTGGATTGTCGCGCCAACCTTACCAGACAACTGGCAGGAGGCACAACTCCTGCAGTGACTTTCTACTTGCACCCCCATCTTGGGCCAGTAGAAGTGCATGGATAACCTTTGCTTGGTCCTCTTCATACCAAGGTGACCAGCAAGGGGAACTTCATGCGCCAACTGCAGGAGGAAGGGCCTAACAGCAAGGGGAACCACCAACCTCCTATGGTCTCCTTCTGTAGACTCTGTGGGCTCACTATACAGGAATCCACCTTCCCAATAAATCCTATGCGTCCCAGGAGGTTCACCCTCAAGCTGGGAGCAGGCCTGTCTCCTTAGGCCTTCCAGAGATGGGCACTCACGTTGGCCTTTACTGAATTCGTCCCTATCAGGACCTCCTTCAACTAACAAGTCTTTTAGTTCAGGATGATCGTTGGGGTCGAAAACTTCAGGCATCGCCACCTCCTCGTCAGGTCCGGGCGATCGACCAACTTCCTCCACCGCAGTGGTAGGCGAGCTCGGGGGAATATTCTCTTTGCCTCGTCGTGACTTGTTGACTCCTTTCGCCTTGGGTTTCCCCTTTGGCTGAGGTGGCGTATTGGACTTGGCCAATGCTGCCCGTGCTTGAGACCGTGTGTAGGGTCTTTCGGCAGTGTCTCCTACGAGCCCTAAAGCTCTGAGATCATTACCTAACAAGACCTTTCCCGGGACGTTTCTCTGAATGCTCACTGGAATCCTGACTGCTGTACCATTTAAAGTAAGATTTACAGGTATTACGGGAAACATACGGAGGGGGCCGTCAGCCAACTTAGTGGGCATCAGAGTAGCTCTGGCAACTTCCTCTGAGTCTACCAAGGTAGAATCCACTACAGTGCGACTGCACCCACTATCCCTAAGAGCTGGAGTATCCACTCCATTGATCAGCACACTGTCTTTAAAGTAGTGCTTGGTATTATCCGGAATCCTAGCATAAGCCTCTGCGACTTTAGGCTCCCAGGAACCCAGGGACACTAAAACTACCTCAGCCTCTATTCCGCTGGGAAATGAGTCTGAGGAGAAGGATGCTCCTGTAATCTCTTCTTCCTCGTAGGAGGAGAAGGCCAGATTAGCGGAGTGGACCCCCAAAGGTCTAACCTTACAACGGGGATCCCCCTTCACGTGGTCAGTTGCTCCACAAGCAAAACAAGCCCCATTGGGTCTGTTTACATAGGGAGGCTTATTGTAACCCGAGTTCTGTTTCGGAGGCTGACCTCCACTACCCTGTGAGTTCTCTTGTGTCTTACCCTTATTTTTCTTTTTGTGGCCCTTATGGGAAGAAGATTTAGCAGATTCCCCACCCTCCATATCTTTGGACTTTTTCCCTTCCTCCTGCTTACCAGGATGAGTTTTGTCCTTATGGGACACTCGATGTGACACCCATAAGTCTGCTGCAATGGCCAGCTTCTTAGGATCTATCTCCTTCGAATCGGCCAAATGCTGCTTAAGCTCCGGGGAAGAAGAAGCAAAAATGTGTTCCAGCATGACAAGATCTATCATGCCTTCGAAGGTAGAAACCTTATAACCTTCGACCCAGCCAGTTAAGTTTTTCAAGGATTCAGCGACATAAGATACCCAAGTACCACCTTCCTTTTTCTTATACTCTCTAAAACGCTTCAAATATTGGGCCGGAGTCTTCCCAAACTTTAAAATGAGAGTTTGCTTTAACATTGCGAAATCAGCTCGCTCAGCCTTCGACATTTCCATGATGGCACTACAGCCAGAATGGGGCAGTCTACTGAGCAACCACGCAATCTTATCAGCATTGTCAACTTGTTGAACCTCGCATGCATACTCAAACGCATTCAGCCAGTCCATAATGTCATTCCTTTCTTCATACACACTGAGCAGATCTTTCGGAAACCGTGGATGAGAGGAGGCCCCAGACCCATGTCCAGGACCCTTGGACCCATTTGCAACCTGAAGCTTGGCCAGTTCCAACTGGTGATCCCTGTCTTTTTGTTTTTCTGCCTGTTCGATTTTTAGTTTGGCTATGCTGAATTCAAGCTCCTTCTGCCTAAACCGCAGCTCTTGCTTCTTGAATTCAAGCATAGCCTCCCCATCAGCACTGGCAGAGGAAACATTAGACATCTCGTCCTCCCTGTCCTCGTGGTCGCGGTGGATCAGTGCGGCGGCAGAACCGTCGGTTCTACCAGTGAGAGCAGCCCCACCACCTTCCGCACTGTCCTCAGAAGTTATAGCGTCAAGCTGCGCTTCTTGCCACGCCACGATTCTTTGGATCATTTCCAATTTCGGGCCTTGAGAGGAAACACCTCTCTCCGCACACATCTTTTTTAGTGTTTCTGATTTAGAAGCATTTAAAGTTAACAAGGTACTTGTTTCCATACTGTTTGATAGGACTATGGCCTTTTTAAAGTTATACTACAACAATTCACTACGTGTACTGGTTGGAATAACCTGAAATGCCTGAGTTCGAGCGCAACACTGGATACCTTCAGTCGTATCCCACCGCTGTACACCAATTTGTTAAGACGGATTTCTGAACTCTGTCCTGGTGGCGCAGAAGTTCAGAAGGCCAACCTAATTACTTGGAACAGGGTAACCTCTGGACGAGCCAGACCAATCAAGGTAGCGATTGCGGCGGTCAAGACTAGGTCTCAAGAGGGGTGAGGGTGACTGAAAGCCCGCAATGAGCACACAAAGCAAGAGCGCTTACAAACTACTCCAAACAGTTGTTATATCAAAAATATATACACATTTATTTTAAGGCCTTTAAAATAATGACCGTAGCGAGAAAATCACAATATCACAATACTAAGCCAACACATACCATATCAACACAATATATATACAAATACGACAGTCGCAAGCGTTATATGCACGAAATGTGTAGTCCACCTGAAAGGGAAGGAAAACAGGCAGTGCGATAATGCTTTAGACTCAGTTCGCCTTCAGAGGCACCTAACTAGATGGAAGTCCGAGCCCTGCGAAGAGTGGAGCCTTGTGCTCAAAGTACCTGCACACGCTGGTGCCAACGGGCAAAAGGAGAAGCTCTTCGGAGGAAGTCAGGCAGTTCGGGTTAGTGCACAACAGAAGAAGAACAGGTTCCGCGACTCAAGCGCAGCCTCCACAGTGAGCAGAAGCAGAGCGCGAGTACGGACAAAAGGGTGCTGTTTTTACACAGCGGGGAAAAGCAATGGGCTACTGCAGGAGGGCGACCAGATCCTAGCTGTACTACTCACTGGTCCCCGAAGCAAGCAGACCCAGGCTTCTCCACGTTAGTTTCAGCAGCTGGCAGGTTCAGAAGAGTCGGGAATGCCTCGTCGTCGTGTAGAGCAAAAAGACGTCCCAATCGAAGAAACCTGCACAGTTTTGTCACCACAGCAGGGCAATGGAGCGGCCGTGTGTATCGGAGCCAAATGTACACTCCTCCCTTCAGACCTGTGAACGCCAAGTGCACGAAGCGTGGGAGAGTGACAAGGACTCGAAATACAACACAACCTGGCGGCGGTTACAGAGCAGGACTCCCTTGTAAGCTGGTCAGTCAACTGGATGGCCCAGAGACGCTTCCGAAGGCTTACTTGGCAGGAGATGATGAAGTCGCCGGGAATAGCTGTTCCTGCTATTCCAAAGGTCGAAGCACCAGTACAGGCCTTCTGGTTCGATCAAAGGAGGAAAGGGTTTCACAGGACGACAGCAGTGCAAAGGAGGAGTCCTTCAGCGGGTCACCAGCGATTCCTCGGTCCAGCCTCGTGGTTGCAGGATACTTGGCTCCTGTATTCCTTCGTTCGTGAGAACTCAGGAGATCGACATGGTAGTGGTGTTTCCAGCCCCCTCTTATCCACGGTTCCCTTCACGCCAAAACAGAGGGGAGCCAATGGGAGATCCGCTCATCAACACACATACCATTCGTGGACCAATCACGGACCACGGTGGTCCCAGGCATTCACATTACCCTAGACTCTCTGGCACCCAGGATGTGTATTGGGACCAGACATCCCAGCCCACACCCTGGAGGCACACAAAAGACATGTAGAAGCCCGCGAACGCATCTGTGTTTCGCGGGAAACTACATGCCCAAATAAGGAAGGCCCCGGGTCGCTCGACCTGGGGAAGGTGAAGGGAGCACGACGGTCAGTGGACAGGACAAAGGAGCCTCGTGGTCTGGCCATTTTGGGAGCCAGGCCACCATTTTGGGTTCAGCGCAGAAAACGCGCTCAGAACGCCAAAAGGAGCTCAAAATACACAAAACGATTGCTGCCACCATTCCAGTCCCTGAATGACTTGCACTGATCAAATACAATCCTAAACGAGTATCTAGAGCCTGTAGAAGGCTAGAGCCCCAAGAGAGCTGTAACTTAGCTTACAGTGCCCTCTTGTGTCATGTTGCACTAAAGCCGCAACATGATAAAAGAAACTACGGGAAACAGCGTTCCCCGGTACTGACTGTCTTAAGGGCATGTCAGTTTCCCCGTAAGAAAGGAGCGAAAGCCCAGAGGAGTGCGGCAGAAGGCTGCACTTCTCTGGCAAAGTCAAGAACAAGGTGAAAAACAACAGCAAAAAGTTTAGGGGTTGCCACATGGAAGGAAAATTACCTACAATTACGAAATCTTTCCTAACACACGGGAATTGCGAGTAAACTGGAATAACACTAACTGTAGATAGGCCGTTGTGAGCTGTTTTTGGAAAACTATCCCGCCCATGACAATGAAGAGTCCAATGCAGACAAGGAGGGCAAGGCAATGCGGTTCACAGGGAGCCAGCGGCCGAGCAGCGTCCACAAGCATGGAACGCAAGTATTGGTCCAGACAATCAACAACAAAATGGTGTGAGGGTGAGCATTATATGTGCAGGAGGCGGGATGTGTTGGTGTAATGTCTAAAGTATTGTGGAGTACCTGAAGTGTATCGGTAGCAGGTGCATGTTGAGTGGGGAACTTGGAGCAGAGGTAGAATTCCCTTTTCTATGTCTAGGGTCTGTTCGGTCTTCCAGGTAAAAGGTTCTAGTGATGACCGGAACTATAGACTTGATAGGTTTGGACTTTAGAAGTATGTACATAAGGTATTCCTATGAATTAGGCATTTTAGCTTGAAGCATAGATGACAGTATTCCCATAGGGGTTAGCTGGAGCTATCCTAGTGTACGGAAGTTGTACTATCTGGTTAAGTATCCTGGAGAGAGGCGTTTCACACGTTAGGCGATGAAACAGGTGCAGTTAGTCACAAGAAATAACGGTTTACTCTGCCCTGGGAAGGCAGGAAGACAGATGCAAGTGTTTTGTGGGGTTGTGGGTTTCTGTGGGGTTATCTGTGGAATTGGAAAATGGGTCATTGTCTTCGGTGTGCACAAACATCTCTATCTACCTGTTCAAACTTTAGCTTGGTGATGTCACCCATAGGTTGGTGTATAGGACGGAGTGTTGCGGCAGTGATGAGCTAGCATTGTGGCCTTGGGGTTGGTAAAGAGGTGAACACCTGACATGGTTCGGCCAATTACTAACCTCCATAGGGGCTGCTATAAGGGTACTACCACTCAGCAGCCTATCCAGAATGGAGATAGGTTTTTGGAGAAGCGCCCGGGAATTATGCTTTGTGACGTCACAAGCTATGTAAACTGGTCTGCGAGCCAGAGTTCTTTGAGCTGTGCCTGGTATCGTCTCTGCGTGTTTGGTCCCTGTGGTTTGTTGTTTGTAATAAACCTCAGTTGAACTTGCTACTTGTCTGGACTTGCTTTCTTTTTGGGATTGGGAAGGAGTTAGGCCTTCCATGGGTTCGGTGTGTATGAACTCCTAGCAACCCGCCCTGCTTGCCTGGGAGTTATTCATAACACTGTCCTCTACTGCCATATGCATTTAATTCCTTGCTTATTGCAAAGTCTCAAAAACTGTGTGAGAAATGAGAGCTGCTGGTTGCAAAATGCATAATTTTGGGCTATTTTAAATCTACGGGCCTCATCACGAGTTGGTCGATATTCCGACTGTAATATCAACCAACTGTAATAGAGTTAAGTACACTGGTCCGGTGGTATAAAAGATTGGGTGCTAACAGCAAATCCCCATTACCCATTGGCTCCATTGGATCCAATGGGGCATTTTCGGCTCTAATACTGCGTGCTTATACAGCTGGCGGTAATACAGCCGAAAACAGGGTGCTAAATGGGATCTTCACCTCCAGAAAAAAGCTGGAGGTAAAACAGCCCATTTACCGCCCAACTCGTGATAGGGACAGCCCTTAAATGCAGCAGTAATACCGTTACTGCCTCATTTAAGGGCTACAGCACATCTTAATTCTAGTTCAAGTTGTTTTATTTGTTTTGGAACTGCCTTCTTTTAGGTCCCCTTTTATATTTATTATTCGATTTTAATATTTAATATTATATTTGCACCCTGATGCCTGCGGGCTCCGGCGCATTATAAAAAGATAAAATAAATAAAATAAAATATAGAAGTGGATGATGCAGCTTTGTTGCCTGTTTCATGACAGACAATTTATTTATTTATTTGCATTTTTAAAGCGCTCACACAGCCCGGGGGCATCGAGGTGCTAAAATGTATTTATTAAACGTTATTTTTTCTTAGGCAATCATTTTAAAGTCAGTTCACCACTCTTGAATCATAAAGATATGTCGAGGGCTAGTCACAAATTAGATTCTATGACATCTGCAAACTTTGATGCTTTTTATCATTTGTTATTGACCCGGTGAATTCTATCTCAGTAACCGGATGATCTTTTAGCTCATTTCAACAATATTGTTCTTCTGGTACCATTTATTTATTTTATTTATTTATTTATTACATTTGTCATACGCCCAGACCATGAGGTATCACGGCGTAGTTGCAGACAATTCAATAATTATAGTTCTTAGCAGTGACAAACAATTCAATTCAAGATGCAATTCTTAGCAGTTATTGGCAATACAGTTCAAAATACAATTCTTGGTAGTTATCGGCAGTACTATTCAAGATACAAATCTTAGTAGTTATCAGCAAAACAAATCAGATACAGTTCTTAGCAGTTATCAGCAAAGGTGGCAGGAGGAGACCTGCAGGAGAGACTGGAGGATATAAGGGACTGGCTGCGGGTTGGGTGGAGGGAATGCAGTCTCAGTGATTTAGAATTGGTTGAATAACCAGGTTTTCAGTGATTTTTTTAAATAGATGGTGGGATTCTTCATTTTTGATATTAGACAGAAGAGCATTCCAATGTTTACGAGCAAACACTTTAAAGCTACTGCCCCCAGCTCTTGTGCTTTTGAATCTGGGGATGGCAAGGAGAGTGCTATTGCTGGATCTTAGGTGTCTGGTGGGAGCTTTTATTGTGGCTGAGTTGTTGAGGTATTTGGGGGCTTTGTTTACAATACATTTGTGTGCGATACATTATGTTTTGAAGATAATTCTCGCTTTGATAGGTAAGCAGTGGTTATTTCTCCTGATGGTTGAAATGTGGTCATTCTTTTTTATTCCTAAATAACCCGTTTGGTCGGGTTGGCATTGGAAGTGCCTAGGAAGAGAATGTTGCAGTAATCGAGCTTCGAGAGTACAAGAGCTCTTGCTAAAGTAATACAATTATTTGGTGAGAGGAATTTGCAACTTAAAGAAATCAGCTTGGTGGTGTAAGAGGTGGCTGAAGAGAGGTCATTGACTTGTTTTGTCATAGTCAGACTAGCATCTAGGTAAACACCGAGAGTTTTGACCTGTTTGAGGACTGGGATCATGGAGCCATCAATGGTGAAAGCAGCATAATCAGATTGAAGGGAGTTGAGTCTGGGGGCGGATCCAATTATGAGCAACTCCGTTTTTTCGTCGTTAAAACAGAGACTATTATGGGCCATCCAGTTTTGGATTAGAGCATACATTTGGTTGATGAGCAGAGAGTCTTGCTCGTGGTTTCCTGATAGGGGGATAAGGATATGGGTGTCATCGGCAAAGTTGGTTTAGATGACGCCCATGGCATCCAGGGCTGCGAATAGTAGCTTAGTGTAGGCATTGTACAGGGTGGGTGAAAGGCAAGATTCTTGAGGAACACCTATGGGAACTGGGATAGGGTCGGCTGAGGCTTTGCCAATGGAGACGCTTGAGGTCCTGTCTGCTAAGAAGGATTTGACCCATTTGGTGGCATCTTTGGAAAAGTTAAAATTGTTGCATAGAGTGGCACAGAGTTTGTCGTTGTCTACTAAGTCGAACGCAGCAGATAGATCTAGAAGCATCAGATGACAGAGTTTTCCTGCTTCTCTATTGGCATCCATTTGTATTTTCAGAGCAAGGAGATCTGTTTCAGTGCTGTGGTTGGGGCGAGAGCCTGATTGCCGGTTGCCCAGTAGTTGGTTTTGTTCAAGCTGGTTTTGGATTTGGGTGCATGCTATTTTGTCTATTATTTTTAGTAGGAAGGGGACAGTTGTTATTGGGAGGTAGCTGGTCAGAATGGTGGGGTCTAGTGTTGGCTTTTTTAATAGAGGGGTTGCCCAGTCTTTCTTGATGCTGATATCCTTATCCCCCCTGTGTTTGAGTTGAAAGAGGCATTGACAAAATGAGTAATAATGGGGGTTAGCGTGGGTGCGCAGAGTTTTACTAGGCACGGGGGAAATTGATCTTCCTTGCAGGTGGAGGCTTTTAGTTTGGCTATAGTATCTAGTACTTCTTTTTGGGTGACCGGGGTGAAGTGGAACCGAATGCTAGGCTCAGTGGCTGGAGCATCCTCTGTGGTGGTGAGAGGATTGTTGGCAGCTAAAATTTGTTTTTTGCTGGTAATTTTGTTTTGCAGTAGGATTATTTTGGACGCTAGGGCATCTTGGATTGTGGTGCACCAGGTTTTACTGGCATTAGCAGGGGTGTGAGTTGACAAGGGTTCTCTAGTTCTCTGAGTATGGAGAACAGTTCCTTGGTATTGGAAGAGGCATTAGAGATTTGTTGATTAAATGCATTTGGTTTGTTTGTTATTATGGCTGCTTTGTAGGTTTTGTTGGCAGTGTTAAAGGCCATGAGTGTGTCTGAAGTGTGGGGTTTTTTGTAGGTGTGTTCAAGCGTTCTTTTGGTACGTCTTAAGGAAACTAGTTCCTCATTGAACCAGAAACTGGTGCGTTTGTCTGTTCTGCGGGTTTTAGTTGTGATAGGAGCTAGAGCGTTAATAGTGTTGGAGAGACAATTTATGTAACATTCTGCCAGGTCGGCGGGGTTGTTGCTGTCAAGATCGATGGAGGCTAAGGATTCTCTTAGAGCAGGGAAGAGGTTTTCAGCTGTGAGTTTTTTGCTATTTCTGGTTTTATAGGTTTCGGGTGTATTATTCACTAAAGGGTCAGTGAGGTTGGTATTTAGGGAAAAGCTAACCATGTGGTGGTTAGACCAGTCCGTGGGTAGGACGGATACAAGAGACATTTGTGAGTTCAGTGTAAGGATCCAATAAAGTATTCTTCCTTTATTGTGGGTGGGGATGTTGACTAGTTGTACAAAGCTCATGTCTTGCATGGCAGAGTAGAAGGCTGTGGCTGCGTGGTCAAGAGGATCATTATAGCCTAAGTTTAAATCTCTGAGTACGATGCATTTGGTGTTAGGCTTGATGAGGGGGGCGAGCATGAGAGGGAGGTCTACATCTGGGTTGGTGTTTTTGTTCGGGGCTCTGTAGACTACCAGGAAGTTGTTTGGGGTTTTAGGGTTGGAACTGAATTTGGCTAGTAGCAGTTTGTATCCTTGAGTTGCTTCAATAGGACAGGCTCTGATTTGTAGTGTTGATTTAGCTATGAGGGCGACTCCTCCTCCTTGGGTGTTCGACCTATCCGTCCTAAGAATGTTGAATCCAGGGTGGATGGCGAGGGCTCGCAGGGGGCCTGAGGCGGGGTGTAGCCAGGCTTCTGTGACCACTAGTATGTCGAGTTGTTCGTCAATATTGAGGTCATGGATTTCTATGGCATGGGCTCCAAGTGAACGGGCATTGATAAGTGCACAGTTAACGCTAGGCAAGGGGTCTGGTGGCGAAGTTGTCGGGTTAGACGTTGGAGATGCGGTTTTGGTGTTTCGGGGATGTTTAAGTACTCTCTTGGGGTGTTTGTGTTGGAGGCTGTTCACTGGGTTAATGGTTTTAGTGGGAGTGGGCAATGTGGCATTATGGAGTGCGTTGGTACGGGACCTGAGTCTAATGTATCTGATGTGGCCCAGGATGGATTTAGTCTTATTAAATGTCTCTTTGGTGGAGGAGTGGGAGGGGGTGATCTGAGTGGAGGTAGATTCTAGGATGGTAGTGCCTTTGTTGGGTGACTTGTTATTTTGTTTAGATGGGTGGGAAAATGAGGGTGTGGTGGGCAAAAATGGGGTGGGGCAAGGGATAGGGTGGTGGCATTGGCAGGCAAGTCTAGATAGTCCATTGTTGAATTTGAGGAAGGCGCTGCCTGTGCAAGGGATGTTATTTGGCATAGTGCAAAATGGGAACATGATGACTACTAGGAGGCCTAGCATAGTAGAGGGACTAAGCTAGGGCCGCTAGAATGTTGGCTGGGCAGATGGAGCAGGAGGCACAGCACCGTGGTGTAATAATCACCTGGTGTGTTGGCGCTGGGCGTTGAAGGAAAAGGGGTTGAGGGATGGTAATAACGGTGGGGGGGTCACAGGTCTATAATAATAATACTTTAATGTGATACAGATTGAAAATAATTCAAACTTTACACATATTACAAATTACATAGGAAAATATACTCTTTAAAATAAGGCATAAATATACATCAATACATAATTCCTTTACATACATCAAAATACTCAGGAGAAAAAGAAAAAGTAAAATATACAATGATATATGGCAAATAGTCCTTGCCTACAAATTAGCACATGCGTAGTGGTGGCTTATGCAAGAGTTATACACCCCTACAAGAGACGCCATGCCTCAAAACCCATTAACTGTGTAAGAGATGTAGGACCTCTTCCTAATCAGAATAACTCAGTTAATAGTTGACCCACCCTATTAAGACGTTTCAAATCAAGGCGCCCATAACTTTTTCAGTCTGCAGCCACACATTATACAGCGCAATAAACAGATGCATGTTGGAAGTATTAGTACAATAGAGCCAGAATGATCTTTCACATATAGTTTGCGGGTCATGCACAAATTCCCCAAGATATTTAGAAATTGAGGAACCCAATATAGAGCACTCGGTCAATAGATGCTTAGCGGTCTCCAGGCATTCAGGAAGTTTACATAAACGACATACTCGCTCAATAGCAGGGATCTTTTTCCTGGCTCCTAAATTATACAGAGTGGGTAGTTGCTCCAGACGGAACAGAGTTATAAAACGTCTGAGCCTTATGGTAGGGCAGAGGTACAAATATGCTTGGGGTTTCATAAAATTATAAAGTCTATATTTTACAAAGAAAAAAGACTTTAAACTGCTCAAGTGTGAGAAGTTCTCTAACCAATCCCAAAGGTCTACCTTTTTACCAAGCGCTTTTAAGACGTCCTGGGAGACAGTTACCCCTCTATGAGTCCAACCTATGTCTCTAAGAAATTTGGTCATATCTTTCTGGAGGGGGAAAGTGGTGTGTTTTTTACTCACTTCTTGATGTATAACAGCCAATAACGGGTTGGGAGTACTGCTCTTCATTTTAAGATAGAAACCCGCCCTCTTTTTAAGTACCAGTGCTTTAAGTGATGGAAGGCCCAACTCAAGCCTAATCAGGGCCACTGGGACACTCAGAGGTAATCCCAGTATCCGTCGCCAGAATTTACCCTCCATCACTTGTAGCCAGGCCAGATCGAATGAAGTAAGGGCCTCAAGCCCATACGTAATCATGGGCGCAAACACTTGGATGTATAAGTGTCTCGTCCCCCAAAGGGTAAAGCCGGCCTGCTTGCAGGTAAATGACGTTATTAATGCTGTTACTTGCTGCGCCCTGGTTATACGTCCTTGTCTGCACAGGGAATAGTCACCCAGCGGTTCAATTTTGACACCTAGATACCGATAAAATGGAGCATATAGTATATTGTTATTATACACCCACAGCTCGACTCGGGATACTCTTTTCCTCGTAAATCTGAGCACCTTTGTCTTGTCTAGGTTGATGGTCAAGCCATTGATCTTGGCGTATTCCCATAAAGTTATAGCAGAGCGCCTAATACCAGCTATGGTGTTATCAAAAACGACCAGGTCGTCTGCGTATGCTAAGACAGTGCACGGTGCTTCCCCAATTTTAGGTGGGCAGTTGTTCGCCTCGGCAAGTACTGCTGGGATATCATAAACGTATAAATTGTTAACCAGGCGTGCCGTTACGCATCCTTCCTTAACCCCCCTGTTCTGTCTCACCTGTCTAGTCATACTGCCCTCTTGGTTTAATCTGAGGCACACTGTGGTATTGTAATGCAACTGTCTTAGATAATATAGGAGACCTGGCGGACAGCCCATGATTTCCAGATTAGTCCACAGCCTTACTCTTGGGATGGAATCAAAGGCAGCCTTGAAATCAATGTATAGCGCATAAAGCGGGGGCTGCCTCTTGCTAAGCGCCCGCGTTTGGAGCGTATCCATCACCCAAAGATTATGAGTGGTAGAGAAGTCTCGGCGAAAACCACATTGGAATTTGCTAAGAATGTTGGTCTGTTCTACCCACTTCTGCAGTTCAATAAGCAGAAATGCTGCAAAAAGTTTTCCCATGGTATCAAGCATGGAGAGGAGCCTATAGTTATTTGGATCAATGCGGCTACCCTTTTTGAACACCGGCACCAAAATAGCCGTTTGCCATGAGCGGGGAGTCGTCCCCTGGGCTAGGACCTTTTTAAAAAGAATAGAGAGGAGGTGTGCCCAAAAAGCAGGGTTGTTCTTAATTACTGCATTGGCCAGCCCATTAGGGCCAGGGGCTCTGGAAGCTTTCAGTGTGGCTATTTTATTATATATGGCCTCCTCTGAGACATCAAGAGGCGGGGGAAAGGGAGCCTTCACTACAGGTATATTAGGATCATCCGCCTCTCCAGAATTACGACCTAATAAAAATTTAACCCATATTTCCGCACCAATTGGATTGACTAAATGGCCCTTAACCTTCTCTCTATTCTCATTTAAAAGTAGCCATATATTACGCGAGTTTCTAGAGCAGATGGTTTTGACAAGCCTTTGATTTCTATTATTTGTCTCTGTTGTTTTGATGTTCCTAATACAGGCTCTATATCTATTTTTGGCTTTTCAGAGTTTCTCATAATAAGTGGCTCCCACTATGTACAAGTGCTTGAGACCCCGAATCTCTGCTCTTAACCCTCTCTTGGCATCACGTATACCCTTATTGTAAGGGAGTATTGTACCTCCCAATTTTAGCATTTGCCTCTTTTTTATAGTGGCATGTAAACCCGAGAATCCCAGGATCCAATCTTCTATATCATTAGCAGTCATCTGTTCGAAGTGAGGAAGAGTCCAATGAGCGGCAGATTTAAGTGCTTCTGTGGCCGCTCTAATGCTCCTCTCCAACCAGACTATTCTGGATCCTGAGCAATTGGTTTGGGTACTGCCAATGTTCAAATAAGAGGCGGAGGGGAGAGGGAGGCGGAGTGAGCAAAGAAGTAACGCATGGTCGCTCCATTTATTGGGCATTACACTCATATCAGTGACTCTGGACTGCATTTCAGGGCACGTAAATATGTAGTCCAGAGTGCTGAACGATGTGCCATTAGTCCATGTATGTTTCCCAGGCCGATCACCCAATGTTCGCCCATTAATCATGGTTAATTCCCAAGTATCGAACAGTTGCAACCACCCTAACCCTTCACTCTCCCTTCTCCCATGGGTCATCAAGCATATTTCACTCAGGACGGGATTAGGAGATACCAGGTGATCGCCCATCATATGACAATTAAAGTCCCCCATAACCACTACCGCTATATTGCCAGACCTTTGTGTCGAAGATGACAATAACTCCTGTATAGCCTCTTGTAGTGGTTCTCTTGACAATGCTCCAGGGGGATTATAGAGGTTAATCAATAGGAATCTACTTTGTCCATATTCATTTGGATAGTCCACCTCTACCGCCAGAAGATAATCAGCAGCTTTGCACTGTATCTTCCGAGAGTTGACCGTGTTAACCACCCCTGTGAGTAAACCCCCAAATGGGCGACCCTTATCCCCCTTTTTGGCAAGTGACTGGTATACTACAAAACCATCAAGCAGTAGTGGATTCAATGTCCATGTTTCCTGGAGACATATGCAACTGTGCTTAGACAGCAAATCCACTGATCCCTCTGGCCTCAAGAGATGAACAAAGCCTCGACAGTTCCACGAAATAAGAGAAAAACTTCAATGGTTCTGTATGATTCGCGGGAGAGCTTCCAGTAGTGTTTTAAGAGCTTGTTGTATTTCAGTCAACACAGAATTTTCCAGTGCCACCGATTTGGGTTCTTTGGCAGTGGGGGCTTGTGTATCAATAGCCTCTGTTTCCTCATTTGAGTCCCTCTCCTGCGGATCAACGTCAATGGCAATATCTACCGCTATCAGTTCTTCTTTAAATTTTCTAATCATTTAAGCAGAAGCCAAAAAGGTGCAATGTATGGCAGAGACATGAGAATTAGGCACCTGTAGGGGTTCAATAAACAAGAAGTCATCAGATTTCATAACTCGAAGTTGAGGAATATAGTGGAGTCTGGTTAAAAACTCTGAACGTGACAGCCAGGGATTTTTGTCCACTAGGATAGAGATTCTTAATGAAACAGATGCGATTCAGATTACATTCCTCATCTGAGCTTCTTTGTACGGGCCGAGTAGTCTCAGGTGATTCTCCTACTACCCCCGACCCTCAGGATATAGAGTAGCACTGTAGTCTAGGCCTTGCTCAGAGTCCACCCGTGAGACTTCTTCAAGATCCACCACACTAGACTTCTCTCCCGGTACTAGCCAGTCTGACAGAGGCCCCTTTGCCTTTGTAGCTCGAGCCGCCGCTTGTGCCAGTCTTTTTCTGGCTTTTTTGGAGCGAGTCTCAGGGGCAGACTGGGGTCCCCCGATAGGAAGTGGGGCGCTCGTTAACGCTTTCTTGTTTTTGAGTGCCCTTTTGGCTAGTCTACGTTGTTTCCGTGTGGGAAAGGTCCCAGGACTTTGTGCTATCTCTAGGTCTTCTACATTCGCTACTGAAGGTTCCTCAACTAGGGCATTACCATTAGGTACAGGATACTCAGCGGCTTCCTCAAGAATCTTTTCCGGCTCTTCCATCTCTTCCACAATATGAACCGCATCCGAAAGATTCACTTCCACCTCTTCTCGAGGGAAGTCCTTAAGCTCCAGTGCCCTCGTGATGGTATTAGTGTTTGTCAATATGCGCCCTGACATTTGCAGAAGTATTTTGAGTGCAAATTGTAGAGAGGCTACTGACGATTGGAGCTCAGCTATCGCCGTAATACTGGTGTGCGGACTATTTTCCTCCTCTGCCTCATTTTCAGGTCCATCCTCCATGGAGGCCATCGCTAGATTTGGAGAGGCAGATAGGCGACCACTGCTGCCCTCGGGATTAAATACCTCCAATGTTGTACTGATGCTTCCTTTCTGGAGAGTTAAATTGTTAGCTGCCCTCTGTGGATTCTGTGATGCCATTCCTCTCTGAATACTCAAGCAGAGGTCAAGTAATGAATTATTATCAATATCATCAAAGTTCGTGGAATTTAATGAGATGCTGCCATTTATGCCTGGTACAGCTTTTTCCTCATTAATTGTTGAATTTATTTCCGGTGGTGGATTCACACCAAAAAAGTCTGTAATAGCTCCTTGCGCCACAGGCACAGGGTTTATTATATTCTTCTTGTATTTTTTGCCTTTCTTATTGTTCTCCTTGCCTTCCTTCAAAGGTTGTGCCTTGCTTTTCCGCAGGTTGTAATTCGACTGGGGAGCTCTTTTCCCCCGCTGCATGTCCGCAAAGTGACAACACAAACCGTAGGAGGTTCCTTTATCAGAATCCTACCTCAGTGGGAGAAGTGCTACTCGGGGCAAAATATGAGGGCACAAAGAAGTTAATCCCTGCAATCACTCACTTGAAGGTTAATTGAGTGATATGTCCTGTTGTTACTTCGACAGCGTTTGTTTTCTTCTCTACCCGGATCCAAGGCCTAAGGCCTACAGTCTCCGGGCAGCCAGAACACTGTACTGGTACTCCGCAGGTAACCCCTGCGTGCAAAGAGCTGATGGCGCCCAGGTGTGGGGGAGTGGGACCCTCGATGTAATCCTTAGTATCAGTAGCCGCCTGAGAGGTTACCACCACCCCAAAGCGGCCGCTTCCAGGACCAATGCCGGGTGTGCAAGCAGACAATGTAGTTCCTGTTCCAGCCACGCTAAACCCCTCCAGCTCCCCACACTCCCCTTCTACAAGTATTCCTGTTCCCTAGGGGAACGGATACCAAGGGATACTGGCCCCACCTAACCCAACCTCCAAGCTCCCGATCCCCACTCCTCACGGTCACTCCCGCGCTGACCCACCTGTCCTCCCGGCAGGTACCACGGCAGCTCAGTGTTGAGCGGGCAAGTCAGAAGGAATGTATGGGAGGGTATGGGATACCGGAGGCCAGTACGGGGGGCCACCGGGGGCCACCGAGTATCTGTATTGCTGGGCAGCTGAACTGAGTGCAAGGTGCAGGGAGCCTCCTTGCCTCCCTGCTAGCTTGCTTACCCACAGGCGCATTCCTCGCGATCGGCATTCCTCGCGTTCCTCCACACTCGCTCGCTCGCAATCTTGCAATCTCGCCAGCCGATCCGAGCCGAGGATTAGAGGAAAGCACCTACGAGCGCGATCCTACCTGCTCCAGGTCAATGTGTCAAGCCGCACCTCGCTTTCCACTACACACACACAGAGGCCGCTTCCGACACACACCGCTGTAATCACAGGTCTATGCAGATGATACACAAGTAGAACACAGAAGCAGAGTGTTTGGCAAGGTAAGGCTAAATTGCAGTATGAGCCAGAAGGCACAGCACAGACTGATAGGAATTGGCTGGCGTGCTACGCCTATGATTTTGGCAGCAGGTAGATGCTAGATTAGCGCTAAAAACATGGGGAGCAACAGAAATGCTAATAAGCTGCGACTCGGGAGTTAGAGCAATATTTCCAGCAGGTGGTGCTCGAATAGCGTCGTGATCATTAGAGCATAAAGCATTGTAACAGGGAGGCAGTATATATGGCATGTGGGAGTTATTAACGTGCTACCATAGAAACAAGAGTGTGAGGGCATAGCATTAATACAATGTTTGTGTCACTTAAGTGACAATAAAACATGCAATCATACCACATAGAAGACAGTGTTCAGGTAGCTAAGAAACTAGTTTGTTTAGTCCCATTAGTACAATGTTACATAAAACATGTGGGACATCAAAATACCCACTTTTTCACTGTAGACCTATTAAAGCATAAAAGTGAAGGTCCATGTCAAGAACGTCATTGGAGGACTAAACATTTTATTGAGGATAAGCTAAAGAGTTACCAAATAGCAATTCCACATGTTAAGAAATTGTTTTTATCTAGTAGAGTCTCTGATGCGCTCTCCAGGTCTGCTTATCTTTTTTTAAGATTTATCACAAATTGGTAATGTCTCAAGAGGAATTATATAAAGTAGTTCCCTAACAGTTTTTATATGATTTGTGCAATGTGTTAAGACATAAGACAACACTTTAACAACTCTGTGGTGCTGAACCTACGATGCATGCTTTTTTAACATCTCCATCTAAGAGGCCCACGTGCTTTGTTCATTTCACTCTCTAGTACAGATGAAGTCAGGAGGGTGGGAACCCGTAAGACCTTATCATCTTCACTGGACACCTGTACAGCTAGATTTCTGAATGCTCATATGTTAGATGTGTCCAAGGAATATTCAGGTATAATAAAAGCTTTCTTCCAGCATTTGCATAGCTCCAAGTCCCCTTCCAAGTCCGCTCAAAGAGGCTGTAGTCCCACCTAGTTTATAAAAGGTCAAGTTGGATCTGACAACTCTTACCAACCTTAGGCTACTGTGAACGGCGGTCTGTTGACAGGAAAGCAAACATGGGCACACATAAATGAGTGCTGGCTTTGAACGGTGGCTCCTCTCAGAGCAATGTCCTGCACTGGGTTTTTCTGGAGTTCTAGATGGTAGGAGGAATCGAGACACAGGCAGGGGTGTAGAGCCTGCTTGCCAGCTTATGTTTGCTGGTCTGCTTTTGGTGCTAAGGTCCTTTTCATGAAGTGAGTGGTGCATTGTGTATTAGTACCTGGCGAGGGCACAATCAGAATGAAAGAGCCATTCTGATTGTCCCTCGCTGAGGCAGTACCCGGCTGAGAATCCTTCAATTCTCAGGCAGGATTCCAGCAACCTTGTCCTCGCCGCGGGGGGGGGGGCGTGGCAGCCCCTCAGCCAATGAGGAGGCTCGAAGCGGGGCATCCCCGCTCAGAGCCTCCCCACGGTTGAGAGGCTGCCTTTGCCCCCCCGCCGGGGACTCATGTAAAATATGCTATGGAATGAACAAAAGAACTACAATCGAACTTGTGACCTTTTTATTTGTATTGTCTAGATGTAGACATTTTATCGACTGATGTAGTTTGTGCTGTTTTAGTTGTGACTTGTTCTTTCTGTTGCCTGTATTCTTGTCACCTATTGCTGTACAGGTCCACTGTAAGTGTTACCCTAGTTAGAAAATGTGGAAGTTGCAGCAACTTGGTTTGCTGGTTTGTCAGTTGGAACATGTATGTTCATATGGCTGATGTGTTACACGTGTCCTGCTGCTAAGGGACACTACTTGGTCACATATTGCCAGGCCTGTGACGAGGAAGAGGAAAACTATGGTAATGTTCTGATAACGTATCGGTGTATTTCCTTGCACTGAGTTGTGCACTTCCCCATCACAATCTTCAATTCCGCCCACACCCCCTTACTCAGGGTTGCACTGGGACATAATATTGTCTGGGGCACCAAAAATAAATTGGCCCACAGCTGCAAATGGTGATTCGCCCCTCTAGTAGTATATTACTTCAATAGTACCCAAAGGGGAGTTTGGGGGTAAAATGTGTTGCAAATACAACATTTTAAAGAATATGTGTTCAGTAGCACTGGTCAAACTTACAAGCTGCACAGTGAACTAACTCAGACTGGCCCACTTTGGCCAAACATCTGGCCCACTTTGACCAAACCAAATGGGTCCACACTTGTATATTGGGCCTGCACTTCAGGCACTGCCCTATAGGCCAGTCCAAGCCTGCCCTCAGCTTGTGGAATGTGTCTTTGACCATTGTGGTCCTTTTAGCGTAGTACTACAAATAGGGTTCTTTTGAGGAATGAAACAGTATTGTAGGGACGTCATCTGGGGGTTGCCAGGGGATGCAGGTGTGACCCCTGAGGTCTCCCTTGCTAACCCTGTGGTCTTCCTTGCTACCCCCAAAAAGAAAAGGAACATTTCATTGAAACTCCTGGGCTGTGGCCAGCGCATTGTGGCTCTTTGTTTCTGGAGTGACTGGCATTCTTGTTCAGGCCTCTTAAAAAAACAGGGGTTTCCACAAGTGTAACACTTTGAGCAATGACCCTAAATAAGAAAAAAATAGGAATAACAAATAATTTGTCTTTCTGGAATTTTATACAATAATTGCTAAACTCAGTAAAGGTTTATTTCAGGCACACTTCAGGGTGTGAGTCATTGATGTAGTCAGTTCTTAAACACCTCAAATAAAGAATGCAGACAAAAACTTACAAAAAGCATTTAGAGAAGAATAAGCATACATTTCTGACTTTTCGCAAGTTGCAGTTACAGCATGTTTTTTTCTGCCATTGTCTCTGTTACGATCATCACAAGATATTCCATCTCGATGTCCTCGGTCACTTGACAAAATCTGTGTGCCTAAAACCCTGTGTACAGTGTAGAAATGCTTGACCATAGCACACATAGTGGAGCTTAACTTTATTGTGCCACAATGAATGCTTTGTTGTAATGTGTCTATCTGTCCTATCGCCATGGCATGCGGTTCAGGGTGTTTGTTTGCATGTATGAGGCAGCGTGTGCCCAGAGTACGGGTGGCTGTGTGAGTGTGCTGCTTTACCTGCGCCACTCTCAATTCTGTAATACACAGTTATGAACCCTCCTAATGGTATGTATTGTGCCATCCTCTGATGCCTGAAAAAATGATGAATACGGGCTTGACATGTGGCCAGCTTTGCACCAGACCTGCAGATGAACTGACCTGCTGTTAAATCTCAGTTGCTAGTTTAATGGTATCCACTACAGAGTGTAATTTGCTTTCTGATGTTGGGAACATTCGCTCATTTGACTATAATCATTTGCCTGTAAGATAACTCGGTGTGTTGAGCGCTCGCTGCTGCGATGTGTGTGTGATTTGCAGGTTGCGGGTTTGATTTCTGGCAAACCCAACTTAGCCTTTCATCCTTCTAAGGTTGATAAAGGAGTACCAACACAGGTTGGGTGACATTGAATGTATATTTGTTATATATAAAGCGGTTAAGCGTAAGTGCTGTCTGCTTGCATTCAAAGTAATTTGGTAATATGGGCCTATACACACTAATATTAATGATACATATGGTGATCCATTCTTGTATGAAATGTATATCACATTACAGTAATATCGTAACCGTATTTCTCATAGTGTACTTAGGGACAATGCTATGTGATGCCCCTTCCTGTTTTGTCAAGGAGTGAAAGGTGTGTCTCATCGCTTCCTGTGATGTCACTTTGGGGTGTGGTCAACTGAATTCACTTCCTGTGATGTCATCAGAGGTCAAGGGTCGTGTGATGTCACTTCTGCTACCCCTGGCATGTTGGTGAAATGGCGTCCCTGGGAGCCCCTAGCAAATATTGGGAGAATGGATCAAGTCTCGATAAAATATCGACTTGAACATTTGGTGCAGCCCGAAATGATTTAAATATCATTATGCTGCTAATGCGCTGTAAAAGTATCTACTCCGTGCAGTGTAAGAAAGACCCTCCAACGCAGGCAGCTTTACCTGAAGTAGTTAACATTAACTTTCTTCAAGCTGGTGCTCCGCGTGTGTAAAGCACACACACCTACTTCTAGTCTCAAACTCCAGCTTACTATTTTGAGGGAGAATAAGATACGATTCAGTGTATAGCAGGAAACAGCTAAAATGTTGTCATTTCTTTCGCCCTTCAAGCTTTAGAGGCGTGGACGGTGGACATATTACAATGTTAATGAAACTTCTGAATTCCCGCATAAGTTTGTATACCCATTGGACATAATCTAAACTAAAATCCACTCTCCTAAAACTGTTCTAAGGGGTGTCTGTAATGCCGACTTTTAAACAAAAGATTCACTTATTATCTCACATTCCGTATTCTCTTTCGCCAGTTTATGAAGTTCGGCATGTGGTAAAATGCCATGAGGGAAACGCCGAGCGTAAACTCTGCAAGGACACGTACAGTACATTCTGTTAATGGAAAGCAGCGGCGTCCTTCTGCTGCGCAGAATACATTAGAAGCGCGCGCTCTAATCAGCCCTGTTACTGCGTCGGTGATTGGTGCTCGCGAGCACCGGGCACGATGCGCTCGCTGTGGAAGGACATTGGGCAATTTAGATGAGGTGAAACTTAAAACAAGGCCTCCGTGCATGTTATCGCCGCTGGGCAGACACGAACGCACCTGCTGGAGACCCTGAATAACTTCCTCTCTGACATAGAGTGGCGCTTAATTATTCTAATTCGTATTTATAAAAACTAATTTCAGCCTGCAGAGGACAGCACACTGGCATTGTGATTGTAATTGTGCTTATTTGGTAGAGAAAGGTCATCGTTCTAAACTTACATTGGCCTGTTTGGAGGGTATACTTATGCATAATAGTGGGCAGATTGGAGGCAATAAAGCTCAACAATGCCATCAATGTTACGTTGGTTTAGCAAGTAATAAGGGCTTTATGGTAGGCACGGACGTTATCAGTTAATTTACAACAATATTAATTAGTATGCATGCGTATTGCAGCCATTCGGCTGTAATGTCGGCTATTAACGGGCGCTTTCCTGCTTTTGCTCATGCTGTGATTATGGGCTGTAGGCTCTGAAGCTGTATATTGCGCACAGAAACTCGGCATTGCCCCCTAGACCCACAACACGATTGCATAGCCATGATTGCCCATGCAGTTTAATAAAAACCATTCACTTGTAGGCTTGGCATGCAAAATAATAACCTATCTATATGATTGCTGTTGTTTAACACCATTTTACAATGAGTAAGTTCTCGTCCCATTTTTACATCTCGTCCCAGTTTTACATGTGACATTTCCGAAGTGATAATGGCCCCTGTCGAAGTCCAGAGGGCTATTAGCATATGATGGCAGTAGCAACACATGTTTTGGAACTTTGGTGGTGACGTAAAAAAGGCTACTTTAAGAGTGAGTGAAGTAAATAGCCTGATTTAGTGAAATCAATTAGGTTTTATTGTGTAGTTTATTGTGTAGTATTTAAATAACCTAGTAGCACTGATCAAAGTGTCAGCGTGAGCGGTAAGGAGCAGTGTTCCACTAGTTTTATTTTTTTCTGTTTACCATTCCTCTACTTTTTACCACCATATTCACCATTCTATACAGATGATTTGTCCATTCATGTGCCTATGCAGGAGTAAAGTGGTAATAGGAGCCTTAGTTACTATCCATGTAGGGGCTGATTCATGGAATAATTTGAGCTGAAAATAGGGAACTTGTGCGACAAACTGCTTGCAAATCCGCGTATGTCGATTCATGGAACGGACTGCACAGGACTTTCTTGGGACTTGTGTGGAGTTCACGAAGCCTGGCAAGTCTGTGGAAGTCGACAAGCGGCTTGCACAAGACTCCACACTGAGTGTGGGCCGTGACTACGCGTCAACCAAAATAGGGAGCGGAACAGGCAGAATGAGGAAGAACACGTGAAAATGTGGTCATGTTGAGGGAACAGGACGTGGCCAAGCAATTGCACGTCCATAGCCATGCAAATATAACCGTATTCAAGGATTTTAACTGGGAACATCGGGTCACGAAAAAGTACACGCAAATCCAAGAATCCATACGCCACATGATAGCAGGCGTAAATGTCAACATAGGAAGAAATTAGTGTAAAGTACGCAATTCACACCAAACAAATGCCCACAGCCACAATGAATCCCGCAGTACGCAGAGCCATTGTACACGGATAGCGCAGGAGGAGAATCCCCAGGGACCAGATATTTACTACACGCACCACACTTTTTGGGATGCCAGATGAGCAGGTGTATGGCAGAAACAGGTCCCCCCTATAAAATGCATGACCTCATCAGTGAGTGGGAAGATGACCTAACATCACCCACCATCTGCTCCCAGGCCCTAACAACACTAGAAAAAGTGTTCACTGCACTACATTTCCTAGCCACCGGGTCCTTCCAGTGGACCACTGCAGTAGTTTGTGGGATATCACAGGCCACCCAGTCACGCTGTCTACCCAATGGGATGTCCTGTATAACATCACACACATGTGTGCACAGGCACATATATATGCTCAGAACACTGGCAGAAAGGAAGCAAGTCATGCAGGACTTCTACAGAGTGGCATGCTTCCCCCATGTACTAAGTGCCATAGATTGTACCTGTGATGCTGGAAATGCATCTGAGGGACAGGGACTCCGAATCCTTGTCCTTTACTGCTTTTTATCATGTGTTCTGTCGTGTTTTCTGCTCAGGAGTTCATGTGGGACTCCTGGCAGTGCAGCTCTCTCCTTTGGTTTTGGTGAACAGACCCATGGGATATGCTTATGGCACCCATGGGTAGAGGTGCAACCCTGTGCCCCTAGTGTATGTTTTTGGGCACCTGTGTGTGACCCACAGAGCAGGGTACAGGCGGGTGGCAGCTCCGTGCTGCATTGACTGGTGTCCTGAGCGTCCTCCATTTTGGGATGCCCAGGCCCTGTCATTGGAATCGGTTGATTCCTGATGGAGACAAAATGGCCCCCATGGCCTCTTGCCTTCCATCACCTGTTACCTTGATCTTCCCGAAGTCCCGGGAAGCCCTGACTCTGTCCCTTCCCCCTGACTGGCTGTTGGGTGGAAGTTCCATATATGGTAGTGTGGGGAAGTGCTGACCAGACTGGCTGGAGCCTTCCCAACGACCGTATGTTGTGGATGCGCCTGTGGGTGGGACCTGGGTGAATGGAGTGTGTGACGAATACGCCTTCTGTGTTGTGGGTGTCTAGTATCTGGTGTTTGACACAATGACTGAGACAGCCCTGCCCGAAACTGGTATGAATGCAGTGTGGAGCGTTGAATGGCTTGATACTTGTCCCAATACACATAACTTGTTCTGAGTGTCTGGAGAGAAGTGAATGGCCTGAATGCACTGTGTGCCTGATTGGCTGCCTGCCTGCATGAATGCCCTTCGCCGTGATTGGATGGTTGAGCATGACCCAGCGGAATGAATGGGAGATCAACAGTATATCTGGGGACCTCTCACTGCTAGGAATTGTGTTCAGAAGCTGAAGCCCACTACGACGAGTAACTGGAGTAACTGAAGCTTGACCTTGAAACCCTGCCGGACGAGAAGAATTGCTGTTGCTCTCCTTCACAATCTGAAAACTGCTGTGCCTCCAAGGACTGACCCAGAGAGGACCTGGTAAGGCACCCTCTTCCCGAGCTACGATGGACCATCGTGCACCAGCTGATCTTTGCCAAAGCTCCCTGGTAGACAGACCTTCGACAGACCTTCGACCCGAGACGGGGACTGCTGGGGAATCCCAAGGAGAAGCGCCCGGACTGTTGTCCGCCACTGTCTCCGACCGCCGTCGCTGACCGGAGCCGCCGTGCTCCCATTTGCCTAAGAACTTTTGAATCCAAGGATACTCTCGTCTGCATCATCGCCGCTGTATCCTGCTGGAGAAGGCCTGACCGTTGACGCGCCGAGGAGCATCCACCGGTGGGTTTCCCGCCACCCAAAGACCACAGAGACGCCAACAACTCGACGCTCTTGCTGGACCCTAGTTCTTCAAACTCTTTGCGGTCCAGAACTATCGACACCGAGGTGCCCCCCACGCCTCTTCCTTGCAGGACGTTTACGCTTCCTCGTCAACGAGCACCACTAGGAACCAAGCTGCCACTTCACTGTCGTAGCTCGACCTGTTCTCCATCGCACGTTTGATGACCCGTGACTCCTGCCTTAAAGGGAGGGCACTCAAGAAGGGCCGTCAATTTCCCGATGAGGAACGCTACAACGCCAGGTACTTTGGGGTTGCAGAACTATTGGGAAGTCTAGTGTGAACAATATGTGGACTGGGCTTGTATCTTTATTCTACAGGTTGCCCAGGTGGGGGGATCTCCACACAGAGCTGTGTTTAACGGTAGTGACCAGTATTCTGCCAATTGTTCAACCATCTTGCTTTCCTTGCTCTCTCTACTGCTGGTTTCCTCTTTATTGATCTGTGTGACATTTTGACAGTATAGCTGATGCGCTTTAATGAGATCTGATAATATTTGTGGTACCACTGTAGAACTGTATATATTTACCATTGTTGATTTTCTGAGCACAAAGTGAGTTATTGTGATGTTGTATATACCTTTGAATATTAATTATATAAAGACTGTGTTTTAACCGATACAGTGTGTGGACATTCCTTTGTGAGTGCACTGTACTTAAGAACCAGCCTGCATCACCTCCTGAGAAGCTAGGCCTTGATTGCTCGACCACGTACCAATAATAGAGAATCTTGGCTGGGGTCCTCTGTGCCTCTCCTCTAACATATAGAGAGCAGAAGTACAGATACCCCCCTCCGGTCCTTTACAGTTCCCATGAACCACCATGGCCACCCAGATTGACCGAACACATATACAGGAACAGAAAGCATTTGCACTCCATTCCTGTGTAGGTCGTGTGTGATACCAAGGGAATCATCAAGGAGGTCTATGTCAATTTCCCAGGCAGTACACACTATGCACTACAGCTACATCTTCTGTTTGCTGTATGTCCCCACTGCACCGTGCCCTGGTAGCTTGAAAACATGGAAACACATGGCTCATTGGTGAGTATGAATGCACCTTTACATGCATGCATGTTACACACTGAACAATAGACCCTGGCAAAAAATGACAATAACAACCATGTCGACATGTACAGGGGACAGTGCCTACTGACTGATGACATTCATGATGACACCCATCAGGAAACCCACAAAACCTGCACAGGTGAAGTACAATTCTGCACATATAGCCATTCAGTGCATAGTGGAGCATAGTGGAGCACACATTCGGAGTGCTGAATTCAGGGTTCTGCTCCCTTGACCACTCTGGTGGGGTGTTGCTGTATGCACCACCAGTAGTCTGTTGAATAATTGTGGCTGCATGTGTCCTGGCAATGTTGCCACATGGCGTGGTATACCAGTGGACAGGCAGGTGGAACATTGGCTGCACCCACAGGCAGACTCTTGGTTATGCTTGGCCAAAGGGTACACATAGAGGCTGCATGCACACAGCTGGTACAATCGTACTTCACCTAAATACCAGCTCCCGTGCGAGTACGCACAGTGAAGACACTTCCCAGATGCCATTAAATGATGAATTGGGGCCTATCCTCCTTGCCCACAACAACACCCTGAGAATGTGCCACTGGGAGTCTAAATGTGTGTATGTCCATTAGATATAAAGCAACATGGCCCCTGAAAATATTTGTAAGTGGCAGTATACCACTACCACTCTGTGAAGTATGTAATTAAATCGTTCCTGAATATCACCAACTGTAGAAATTCAAAATATTTTGGCACAAGTACATATATGACGCTATAGAAAAATGCATGAAATAGGCAACAATCACATTTTAGTACCTAGCCATTCACAGGCACCAAAAGCAATAATTTCACCAATTACGATAAGCAAACCAAAATCTGATGAAAGATCTGTGGGACCATGTGTACTACAGGCAAACACATATCCACGTTGCTGTTGGTGTGAAAGCAGTGGTGCAAAATGAAACATATGACATACATACTGAGAATATTGATATTGATATTTTATTTGTATCGCGCTCGTACACAAGTGTTTCAGAGCATGACAAGGCAAGGGAGGGGAAAAAGGGAGAAGAAAAACAACGATCTTACTAGGCCCAGTGACATCGAGAACGCGCAAGTGCATGGAAGGGAGGAAAGGTGGAAAAGTGCTGAGCAAAGGAAAACAGATAATAAATAAATACATAATATAAAAGCAATAAGCAGCGGTAGTGCAGAAAGCAAGTGGGAAGTGTTGGGTTAAGGCAACAGACAGGTGTGTCTGGTAAGTGCATGAAAAGAAAGGGAGAGGGTCTGTATGGTTACAGATACAGACCCCAGTGCAAGGGATTACCAGGAGGCAGTGCGGGTGGGCGGCAGGGTGAGCAGGTACCTGGGCGCGGAAGTCAGAGGGTGGGCCAGGTGCACAGTGCCGAGAGAGAGAAGAGGAGAGGAGGGGCAAAGGCAGAAGTAAAGAGGAAGGTCTTAAGGTGCTTCCGGACTGGAGATGGTTCTCCTCAAGTTTCAGAGTGGCTGGGAACTGTTCCAGAGGGAGGCACCAACCCAAGACAGAGATCGACCCTCAGCTCGTTTCTTTGAAAAACAACAGACCCTGAGTGAGTTAGCGGCAGAGGAGCGAAGAGCTCAAGAGGGGAGGTATTTACGGAGGGACAGCTGAAGGTATTTTGGACCTAGACCCCAGAAAGCCGTATGGACAATGCAAAGGGTTTTGAATTTCATCCTTGCATCCACTGGGAGCCAGTGGAGAGATTTCAGGGCTGGAGAGATACGATCCCAGGGCTTGAGGCCAAGGACAAGTCTTGCAGTTCTGTTCTGGATGAGTTGCAAAGGGCAGAGAGTAGAGGCAGGTCAATTTAGAAAGCGGCTGTTGCAATAGTCCAACCTAGGGAGAACCAGGGCTCAGGAGACACTGAGCTTCTGGGGGAATGAGAGGAAAGGCAGAATACCGCTGAGGAGGTGCAGTAGGAAGATTGACTTTTTAGAGACATCAGAGATGTAAGCAGGGAAGGAAAAAGTGGAATCAAATATGACCCCGAGGTTCTTAGCCTCACAGGTGGTGGCAGGAGGGGGGCCAAGGGAGGCCGGCCAGAGACTGAGGGGGAAGGAGGGTGAAGGTGTGCCAAAGAGGAGGATCTCCGTCTTGCTGGCATTCAGACAGAGAAAGGTGGCAGCACACCAATCCTGAATGGCAGATAAGCCATCAGAGATGAGAGAAGGAAAGGAGGTGGCCGAGGGAAGCTGAGAATTAGTTGAATATCATCCGTATAGCACTGGAAATTGGAGCAGAAAATGGCAATGTGGTGGCCGAGAGTTGCCAGTTATTGGTTGAAAAGCCAGGGTGAGAGGTTAGATCTCTGGGGAACACCACAGGTGGAAAGGGAGATAGTAGAAAGGAAGGACCCAAACTGGACCTGGGAGTGTCAATCAGAGAGGAAAGCGGTCAGCCAGGCCAGGGCCTGATCGGTGATGCCGAGGTTGTCACAGAGATGGTTGTGCAGGATGGTATGGTTGACCATGTCGAACACAGAAGAGAGATCGAGTAGGATGAGGACAGAGGGAATATTAGAGTCAAGGTTGGAGAGCAGATCTTCATGGATGTTCATGAGAGCAGTTTCTGTGCTTCTGGCAGCTCTAAAGCCAGATTGATGGTTGTGAAAATAGCCCACAGAATCAGAGTGAAGGTTAAGCTGCAAGATAGCCAGCTTTTCCAGGGGTTTGCCCAGAAAGGGAGTGATGGAAATTGGGTGATAGATAGCCGGGCAAGAAGGATGAGCTGTGGGTTTCTTGAGAAGAGGATGCACAAGAGAGTGCTTCAGAGGGGAGGAAAATGCTCCTGAGGCAAAGAAGAGGTGGCAGAAATTGGCAAGAGCTGGAGCAAGGGTGTCAATGTGGTCCTTGATGGTTTTACAAGAACAGGGATGAGCCTGTTGTGACGAGACATTCATAAATCGGACTTGTCTAGTGACCTAGGTAGGGTACAAAAGAGGAAAGGACGATAAAGAGGGAGGCACGGCAGCTGAAGGAGGGTCAGAATTCACAGAAGGAGGGGCAAGGGGGAGAGGGCGGACAGGATGCCCTGGGTTTTTTAGATGAAGTGAGAGGCAAGGGACGTGCAAAGGGCCTAGGAAATAGAGGTATACATTGCTCCCATACAAAAACATCTCAATAAGAGCCAAATTGCAATAGAGCAAAAGTGACTGACACACCCCAAGCGCCACATTCATAGGTCCGTCAAATAATGGTGCAACCACACTTGAAACCAGTCTGTGACTCATGCCTCTAATATGCATGGCAGTGCACAACTGAACCACACAGGCACATCAGCTTGACACAACAGTGTCCATGTAGTACACACAAAAGCACACAGCATGAAGATCACAGTCCTAGAATGCCGTCACCTGTACAACAACAATTGGACACATGTCAACATTAAACCGCACACATGAGATGACAAGTTGGAAGGCATACTACAAATATGATGCCAAGAAAGTCAAGCGAGGACAGCCCTGGACCCCCAATGCATGTCACACAAGAACAAGCTGGTTCAGTGGCCAAACCATTCTCTAACAACCACTATGTCCACAATACACAGTCACATCAAAGCAGTCATGTTGAAACAGGAAAATAAGGTGCACTGCAAGAGAAATGCATATCTTACCACATCCCATGTGAACCTGCATCATCGGGACTGGGCAGTCCATCAAACTCCCCATCTGCCTGCCTGAAAACCACCAAACCCTCATACTGTAACCTGTGTATGCATAGAGCTGCTACTTCCATCACAATTCCTGCATCCATCATTCCATTTTAAAAGCCTCTGTAGACAATAAAACAATTAAATGTGAGTGCGGGCAACACATCCATACACCCAAACATACACCAACATGTGCCCCCCTCAGTGACATGCTACACATGCATACACAAACTCCCCAGCCACCCATCACCATGTGTCCTGACACACATGCCTCCACCTCTGCCCACCTCACGGCAATGCAACATGAAGAACCCACACAGTTACACCTTAGCCATCCACAAAGCCTACACTGTAGCCCCCACTGAGTGACAGGCAGTGAATGACCATGTTACAGAGGATGGGAACCCAGGAGCACCTTTGTAGTATTATCAATGCCACAATATGCCTTCTCCTCATCAACTTGGCAGTGTAACAATTCAGTTAACACTGGCCGGGGAGCTGATGATACTAATCCCAAGAAGAAGTGAACCAAAAATCTCACCAATTGCATAGAAGAAAGGATCTTGCAGAAGGCAGCACTTTACAGAGGCAGCTGTCAGACTGGAAGGCGGGTCATTGAGGCAACTGGCATGAAACACACAAGCAGACATGAGAAAGCAATGACAAACAGAAGCCAAGGACAAACACACACAAAGAGAGCATGAAAAAGGAAAGTGCAAGAGAAATCTGCTTTACCGGCACTGAATTGCATTGGGTGAAATGTGCATTGAACTGAATTTAGCATTGAAGTGCAACCAGCAGCTGTCAACATGCCTCATAACAAGTGACAGCGCATCCTGCATGGTACATGCTCACTATGGCAATCAACAAAGAATGGACAATCATGTGTGCCAGGTGTCTATGCAGTAGAATGCAGGACAACCATATGCAGCAATGCAGGTATGTGTGTAGATTGGTCTTGGGACAGCAACCCCAGTAGTGGAAGAAGCAGCAAGACTGCACTGCTTGTGTGGGTAGGAATTAATATTGCAAAATCTTCAAATGGGCCATGTGACAACCAAGACATATGTGTAAAGTGCAAGGAAACACCACAACCACCTTAAAGACCTGTCACAGTACAAAAACAGCTGTAGCAGCCACCCTCATGACATCTCACCAACTAAAGCCCTACAGTGATACCCACAACCAACTATGATCTCGCAACCAGTGCTAACATGAGTAGTGGTAAAAAAACAGCATGCAGACACAAATCATACTAAAAACAACCTGTGTCACATGCACCCATGAAGCTGGACCTGTTCCTCCCAAAAAGTGAAATAAAAGCAACCCCACACAGTGCCAGACTCTGTGGGATGTATTGACCCACTCCGCTTTGCTATGCGGCATCACCCTGCCAGTGATGATGAAAGAAACTGCAACAATGGTGACAAAACCCTTGTGCATGCCAAAAACCTACAAAAACTGTGTGCTTCAGCACACAAAGAGAGGGATGCACAACCGGCCACCCATGGCGCATGTGCGGTGAAATAGAGCACGCCCTGCAAAAAATATGGCAGTGGGCTCCATGACGAGCAAACAGAGTGCAGAGAGAGAAGCAGCACTTTGCAAGTGAAACCCCAAATGGGCCTACAAATGACATCTGCTTTGTTGCTAAAAACTCCAAAATGACTATAACACAACACTCAACATTCAAAATCTGGCCTGGTGCTAAAATTCATGTATCTAATGAGATATTGTTAACAGACAAAGTCCTAATGCGAGGAGCAAAACATTCTTCAGACAAACTGGATTGTCTGAATACTGACAGCATATGCCAAAATCTGGGTGCAGTACCCCGGGCCACTTGAATGACAGCTGTCAGAGGAGTTACTGAAGAAACTTTAAAGTGACCTAAAACTAAAAAGTCTGCTGGATTAGCAAACATAAAAAGGATTGTTTGCAAAAAGGAATACACATTTTAGTTGTGTTTTTGATCCCACAGATTTTAAGGCTAAGAAAGAAATGTATTAATGTTTGATGCAATAAATTTGGTTTTGCTAGATTAAAAAACATAATTAGCCTGGCTGAGCTACAAGAACTTGACAAGCAGGTTTCTCCCAGAAGGAGGGCCTTCCTCTCAGCAGAAACTCCCGTGGCGGTGCTAAATGCTGGTTAGCCCAGACTTTTGTCTAGGGAAAGAGAAGGAACAATGATAGAGCTACAGCCAAGGCAACTGGAGGTGATGACCATGCCCCAGTCTAATCACTCAAGCAAGACTACATTTGTAGACTCCAATTCCCATTAACACAATATATAACAATGCAAGGCAGATGAAGACATCAAACTGATCTCCTGGAAGACGCGTGGCCATAGACACTTCTTAAACACTTGGAACAAGGAACTTAATGACTTTGACATTGTCGTTCTCCAGGAGACATGGCTAGTCAATGAACCTACATGGGACCCATACTATATCAACATGACCCCCACGATCAAGAACTTGTTTGGCTGCCCAATGGCAGGTCTTTTGGTTGCGGTCAAAAAGTCCCTGAACCTGCAAATAATTTCATGTTCTTCTCCGTCACCTTACATTCAAATAGTAAAGTAATATAAGGCACCTATCACAATTGCATTTGTTAATTTGTATTGGGGAAGACAGCAACTACAGCAGAGAAGTTCTTTTTGCCTATCTCTGATGTTCTTAACTCCTTAATTATGGATAACACCATAAATCACACAATTCTCATGGGTGACTTAAATTTACATCTACTTTCAAGGAAGTTTAAGAGTCACTCGCCTCACGAGCTACAGTGGATGGAAATGATGAAGAATAAACATCTTATAATGCTAAATGGCTCAGCATTTGGGGACATTCCGGCCAAGGCTACCTGGCACAGGGCTTCATCATCTGCACATTTGGATTATATATATATGCGGATGCTGGCCTCATGGACCAGGTAACTTCCCTGATAGTGTGTGAGACACACTTAAGCAATCATAACCAACTACGCCTGACATGGAAATGGCCATGTCGGTTTAATCCTGCTAATTTAAGCATACAACAGAATTTACAATCCATTGAAATTAACCAGGCAGGGAACTGCATCAAAGGACCGAACAAAAGCTTGTACTGTACACTCATGCATTAGACATTGACTTGGGAGGTTCATACGCTATAGATGGAGGCTGCTATATCCATTCTATGCAAACGTTCATTGAAAGACGGCCCAATGGACGTCGGCATAATGTTAGGCACGTCCATGCATTCGATCCAGAGCTTAAAATAAGGAAAAATTTGCTGTGCAAAGATATACAACTGCTCTCCACAAATCTAATGAAAAAGAATATTGATTTGATAAAGAGACTAAAACACCTCTATAAGAATTGGTGCTGTGCGCGGCGATCTGCGCAATATCAAATTGATGGCGAGAGAATGATGAAACAAATTCTGGCCAAATTAACTAGTGGCATATGGTCGTTGCTTAACGAGGCATCTCTCCTGCCCCAAGGTGCTCTGCAAACCAATCCAATTACTGAATCAACATGGTCTGAATATTATGCTGGCCTCTATCAGACCCCCTTTCCGCAAGTCAAACTGAATTGGACAGTCTTAAAAATAAATTCCCACTTTGATTTTGATATGGACAACATATTGCATTGTATTTCAAAACTAAGTAGATCTCGAACAGCCGGTCCCGATGGACTTCACAATTTAACGATAAAGCAGAATCCAATAAGAAGGGCAGCCATCTTACATAAATTCTTCAAACACACATTGCAGACTGGCCAGATACCTCATTCATGGAAAAAGTCCATAATAGTTCCTATATACAAAAAAGGTCCTAGGACAGATCCAAGATCGTATGGACCTATCACCCTCTTGGACTGTCCTGGAAAGATCTTTGCACGCCTGTTGTTAACTGCATTTAATGTGTGGCTGACTACACGACACCTCAGGGATGAATTTCAAACTGGGTTCGTAGCAGGCCTTGGAACATCAATCAATTTGATTCCCCTAATTCACTCATAGATGTGCATAAACAATGCAAACAGCCCATCTTTGTAGCCTTTATTGATTTTCAAACTGCGTTCGAGGACGTATCTCGAGAGCTGCTTTTTAAAAAACTTCTGTATAAGGGCTGTCCCTGGTCGATCTTTCAATGGATAGTCCAGCTCCACTCCGACACAAGTATCCAAGTCCGCCTCCGTAGAGCCGGTCTACTATTGAAGGACATCAAAACAGATCGCGGCTTGAAGCAGGGATGCCTTTTAGAGTCCGCAGTAGATCATTTTTACATCTCGGACATAGGCCATAGCTTCAAGGGCCTGACTACTGATGCCCCAAGACTTAGGGGAACTCCCATAAATTGGCTTTTATACACCTATGACATGGTTCTCCTATCAAAGACACCACAGGGCTTTATAACCATGGTGAAAGCACTCAACGAGTATGCACAATCTAACTGCATATCTATTGACGCTAATAAAACACAGATTATCCAATTTGAAAATCTGAGGCAGAGATGGCACACATATTTGTGGATACTACAAAACAGCGCCTTGAGTGTGGTTACAAGATACTCATATTTAGGAACCTTGATAAACAACCATCCCACGGATGTGCCCTATGAGGGAGTCAAACAGGCCAAATTACATACTGCTATATCGCAATCCAGAATTATTAGAGCAAAATTCTGCAAATTTACAGTACATCCCTTGTTAGTCTACTATAAACAGAAGATGACATGAGTGCTATTATATGGAACAGAAACAAAAAAATGGCGCCCTTATACCTACTGGGCTAAAATTGAAGGAGCCTACTGGAAAAAATTATTACAACTACCCAACTCCGAGCCATTATCATTGATCCGTTATGAGCTAGGGTTAATATCTCTACATGGTAGATATAAATGGCAATGGTGCTCCTTATATCGTAAGCTCATAATGGGTGACTTGCAAAATGGTCTAGCACGATTGATGGCAGCGTATGTGGCAGAAGAAATGCACAATGAATTCATAAGAGACTGAGAGCGCTCAAACTGCTTAGCAATGTAAGATATATCCTTACAATTGCTTATTAGCAATCCTTGTAAAGCTAAGCAAAAAATGTGGGCACACGATTGGAATCAAACACATGCACAATGCACACGCTACAAAAAATTTCAAGAGAATCCTTTCGAATTGAAAAAATATGGTCAAACAGCCCGATATTTGCTAGTGTCACGCAACTCTCAGCATCGCTTAGCGTTTTTGCGCTTCAGATTTCATTTATGTACAACGGCAGATCTCTCATATGAACGCAACATACTGCCTCAAGAGAAAGCAAAATGCCGGTTCTGACAAGTTGGACCAGAGATTCTAAGGCACTTATTAGTTGACTGTGTGCATTTAATAGCACTGAGATGTAAACTATTCAAGCCATTTTTTCGAAGGATACATCAATGTTATGCATGACCAACTATGGCGTACATTATTTCACACGAATAAAAAATCGGTGCAATACGCAATAATTAATTATTTAAATGCTTTAAAATTGCAATAAATTCCACCAGGATTGCATGTACAAAGTGCCTCCATCTCTACCTAAATTAAGAATTTCTAGGTGGTTAGGTCACTGTAACCATACTCATCGATACAGAATTTATTTTCTCAAAGGATTGATGCCTCATGAATCAACAATAGATCAATTGAAAGTATTTTAATGTATGTAAGAAAATATTTATTTGTGTTAATTCTATTTTTGTTGATTTCAGAATTTTTAAAATGTTGATTTTATTTATGTTTGTTTTAGAATTTGTAAAATGTAAGATGTAAAATGATGAAAGGTTGGAAAAATGTATTTTTCTACAGCCAAACAACTAAATGAAAAAAAAAATAAGAAACTGGAGGTGTAAAGGGGGTCGTAAATGCCTCCTGCAAGGAACAAACAAGAAGGGGGATGCCCCTGGACTGCAGGGAGACAAAAGGGGGCGGACCATCTGTTGCTAAACATGAACAAAGAACCATTATTAAAAGACTCATAACTTGTCATCCAAAAGGGTGAAAAATATAAAAAGGACAGAGTTGTTAATTTAATTTTTGGCTGCACGTGTGAAGAGGCGGTAGAACTGTGTGACATGTTCTGGACAGGAATGGCAATATATGTGGTTTATGCAAAATGTATTAATGTTAGAATTGTGAAAATTTACACGCACATCCCTATGTTAAACACACACTTTTGTGGAAAGTTACATAAAGTGTGAAAATTGTGTTCATAGCAAAAAGGGCAACATTTTGTAGAATGTTGAGACAAGATCCCACCACTGCAGGGTTTCGAGGAATAGCTGCTACATAAAATATGGCATCTTTGTGTATGATTTGTATAAAGTTGACCAATGTAGAAATGTACATTTAGTATCAAATCCGATTTTGAGACCAGTGGCTAAAGGGAGGTTTCTGAGGTTTGTAAAGCAAACCATAAAATGTGACATCATCCTGCCTTGATCCAATCACTCAAATTGCAAGGTGGAGATGAAGTGTGGTCCTATCCCAGCTCACAGGGGCAGGCTTAGCTAAGCCGGCTCATACACCCCCTTTGTGATGTCATTTTATAGCATAAATAGAGACAGCTGACAACACATATGGACTCACAGATCCAGTCACTTTCCTGATTTCAGCGAAGCACTCTGATCAAGCATTCTACATCCAGCTTTAATATTCTTCCAGATCCAGATGCCAAAACTCTTGCCAGCAATTGTCAGGAATCGCTGGTGGAAAGTATGGCATTGTTGGAAGCATTAGTTTCATTTTAGAACACTCTCCGGTCTCGTCCTCATCCAATATAATAATAATAATAATAATAATAATAATAATAATAATAATAATAATAATAATAATAATAATAATAATTTGGCATTTATATAGCGCTACGAACCCTCAGGTATCTGAGCGCTGCTTATTATTACCCACAGTGTGTGGTGCTCATTTATCAACCTTGGAAGGATGAAAGGCTGAGTTTGGCCCTGCCGGGATTTGAACCTGCATTAGCAAGCTCTGCACGGATGTCAAAGCAAGCACTCTACTCGCTGTGCCACTTGACCGGCTAACATAGGCTGACATAGGTATGTATTTATGCCCCGCCCACTGCTCTTGGCATTGTATCTGTCTTTCTGACTGCAGCGCTGAGCTGCTCACTCCGCTGAGTAACTGCCTTGTGCTTTCTTTTCTACCATCTAGTTGTATTCCTCTTTGTATTACCTCTCATGTTGATCTCCTCTTGTTCTGTCATTCCTTTCTCCTTACGGCTCGTCCGTGCTTCCCTCTTTCTAGCTTACCTATCTTTCGGCGTTCTTTTGCTGTTCCTCTCTTATCTGATTAATTCCTTCGACTCAGGTTTCTCCTTGTGGCACTTCGGCAATTCCGTCTTTGGATGGGTGGAGTTCCTGCTCTGCTCTTCTTCTTACGGCTCTGACTATTCCAACTTCAGTCTTGTTTACCTAGTCTTTCAGCTTCTTTGGCCATCCTCTCTTTCCCAGTCTGCCCTTACGTTTCGGGACTCTACTCGTGGTGTCTTCCGTGATTCAGTCTTTGGAGGAGCCGGGATTTCGGATATCACCGGTACCTTATTTCCGCATTTCGTTTCCTTGTTCTTTTCTCTCTAATCTTAGTTTCTGACTCTCAGCCTGTTACTACTTCTTTTCTATTTTATACAGCCTTTCTTTCTTACCATCTACAGTGCAGACCTGCCTTCCTATTTGTCCTGTTTGGCTGCCACCGACTTGACTTCAGTTGCTGATAGTTCTGAGTTGCTGAAGTGTATTAATTCCATCACCTGCCGCCATACTATTGGCCACAGACTCCTATTATCGGCCAAGAAATTGGGACATCAGGGTTTTTTGCAGCCAATTGGCTTTTTCCCTGATTGTTTGGGGTTTGGCTCCACGGGGTTCCCCAAGGGCAGGTACCAATCCCTGCCAAGGTAACCTCTGAGGGAGCCAGACCCTATTTACATGATCGGAAGGATCGAAGGTCTAAGGAGAAACAATCACCAGACAATCGGAAGTCCTGCAAGAAGACAACCACGACCACCAAGGACAATTCGTCTGAAGAGGCAGGTGAGGAGTTGGTTAGGGAAGGTGAGCAGAAGTCTGACAACAATAGAGAACTATTGATTTCCAGCAAGGCCCAAATCCTCAAATTTATTCTCTCTACCCAGTGAAGCGTTGTGTTTTATGAGAAGGCCTTTTGAACCAGTATCCGGCCACCACTAGGTTTGCCTGAGGAATTCGCTATCCAGCTGATTAAAATACCCACAGGACTAGGCGGGCAGATCCTGTGCAAATCTGGCGACCGGCCTAGCTGATCCAGTACTGTGCCTGATGTGCTGTCTTTCCTAGACCAGACCCAATCCAATGACCAGAGCTGACAGTCCAATTTAAAAACCTATCTTGTGAGTATTAATAGGAAGAACTGTGTCCCATAGTATAGTTGCATTGTCTTATCCCTATCTCAAACCCATCCTATCTTTCATTCAGAACCAGTGTTGTTAGGAGTATATTTGCATTGTCTTATCCCTATCTCAAACCCATCCTATCTTTTCATTCAGCACCAATATTATTAGAACCACCAATATTGTTAGAACCATCTTTGCGCTGACTCTTTTCTCATCTGAAGAAGTGAAGTTTCCTCAGTAGGCGGGTTACACTGATCACATACTTAAGATTCCTCTGTGGTATTTGCTTTCTCATAGTCATCCTCTAGTGTAAGCAACCCATTTGTCAAAAGTGCATTTCTGTTTTCCATTCTTGCGCCTATCTCGCAAAAACTACCTGTACTAAAACCTCTATAACTCCCTCAGTTTTTGTGATAGAAATGAAATTTCAACTCCTACTTGTACCTAGCATCCATAGCTATCCAAAACCACTAAATCAGTGCGATTCTCCCGTTATAGCGAAAATCGCGCAAGGAAAAGTTTGCTGTGATTTTAAAAATCTGAAAGGTGATCACACGTAAAATAGCTTTAAACTGCTTCCGACTTGGACTTTAAGATTTAAAATGTTTTCTGCTGACTAAATAATGCTTGTGATTTTTTGCATCTATTCAAAACGGCTCCCATAGCAATTTACAACAATTTAAGTATTTTTGACCATATTTGGTGTTTGTGCCCAGTCAATTCTAAAGATAATTTAAAAGCCATCTGACAGCTGAAAAGTCAATTCCGTTTTTCTCTTGTGCTTGCTGGGGGACGGTGGGAGTGATATTCTGTTTGATTGTGCTATTCCTGAATACCTTATCTCTCCTCCCATCTCTTTACATTGCCTATTGGGGGTTGAGGGGTGTTGCAGGGGGAACCTCTAACCATAGTGCTATCTGATCTGAACCAACATAAAAGTTTTATTTTCTGTGCTGCATTTCTTTTGCTCATTACTTATTCCTGGTGTATTAAAGATATTATTCAGTGTTCTGTCACCCCATTGGTGAGTGTTGTTGACCTATTAAAATATATTGTAATTACCTTTTAAATACAGAAATAAATGTTTACCTTTGCAAACTAGCCTGATTCCTGGTTCAGTGTGATCAGGGGGGGTCTCAGGAGAAGGGTGTGATATGAGTGGTATATCATTCAGAATATTGAATTTATAGACAAAATAAATAAGGGTTTCATTTGTGCACTACATGCTGGGCTTTGACTTGGGTGTGTGCTGGATTGAAATCACTTACAAATCCTTGCCACAAAACACAAAACAAGTGAAACCCTGAGTGTACTTCACTTACCTGCACGTCATCCACTAGGATTGAATCCACTGCATCCCACCTGCAAATACATTTGGAAATCTCAAAAACACACGTTTTGTTTGTTTATTTTGTTTGTTTATTTGGTAATGCACACCAAACCCTCGGGTAGCTGGGCGCAACAGTTACAAGAATATTTTAGACTTAGTTACAGTATACATGTCATTACATATGAGTGAACAATTTACAGTCCATAAGAAACCATTTAAAATGTGTACAGTTTAGGTACGGGGTACAAAATACACAGTGGAACAGTGTGGGGCAGTAGTATGGTACACGCAGGGACATGCACATAGTTCAAGGATAGAATCACAGGTGGGTGAAGCAGTGTCTTAGGAGTCCTTGGTACAAAGCCAGATTAGAAAGTTATGTCTGAATCTCGAATATGGTTTTCCACTCTTAGGGCAGTGGGGAGTGCATTTCAGGAGACAGCAGCTTTAACTGGGAAGCTTGCTCCCCCCGCTTTGGAGAGTCTGAATCTTGGGATTTCTAGGCAGAGGTGGTTGGATGATCTGGTGTGGTGAGTTGAGACTTTTCTGGCCAGTCTGGCAGAGAGATAGGTTGGTGCAGCATTGTTCAGGCATTTGAAGGTAAGGGATGCCATTTTAAGGTGAATCCTGTCACTGATTTTTAACCAATGCTGGTCTCTTCTAAGGTTTGAAATATGCTCTCTGCGAGGCATGTTCAAGGCAGCTCTCAAGGCATTATTTTGTAGTGTTTGCATCTTGTTAATGATTTTTTTGTTAGTGCCTACGTATAAGGCATTGCAGTAGTCTAGTTTAGACATCATCAATTCATTGGCAAGCGTAATGCAACTAGCTTTAGATAGGTAGGGTTATAGCCCTGATCAGTTTACAGGTGTAAGCTGTCGATGATGCCATAGCGCTAACTTGTTTTTTTAGTGAAAATATGGAATCAAGGTAAAAACCTAGTGTTTTTACCTTGTATACTACTTTGATTATGTTGCCGTCAATGTTAAAGGCAGCATAACTGGGTCTGAGTTCTTTTAGGTTAGAGTCAGAACCCAGAATCAGGATCTCAGTTTTTCCGTCATTTAGGCAGAGACCATGTGAGGCCATCCATGCCTGAATGAGGAGGTATATCCTATTTACCAGAGGCGTGTCTTCGACAAAATTGCCCGAGAGGGGTATGAGGATATGGATGTCATCAGCATAATTAGTACATGTGACGCCTAGCCTGTCAAGTTTGTTGAAGAGGGGCTTGATAAAGATGTTATACATTGTCAGTGAGACACATGAACCTTGTGGAACGCCACAGGTGATTTGGATTGGGTCTGCTGAGGCTGAAGGGGAGAACACTCTCATTGTATGGTTAGCTAGGAAGGATTATACCCAGGCTACAGCATCACTCGAGAAGTGTGCAGCTGACGCTAGGTGTTCGCAAAACACTGCATGGTCCACCAGGTCGAAAGCTGCCGAGAGGCTGAGGAGGAGTAGAATAGCTATTTTACCTTTTTCCTTCAACTCGTCGATTTGTGTCTTGAGGTCAATTAGTGCCGTTGCAGTCCCGTGTTGTGTTCTGAATCCAGATTGGTGTGAACCTAGTAGAAGGTTAGCCTCCATATACCTTTGGATTTGGAGGTAAGGCACTCTATCGATCATTTTAAGGAGGAATGGGACAGTTGTGATGGGTCTGTAATTGGTGGGAATGGCTGGATCGAGTGTCTGTTTCTTAAGGATAGGTAGCACCCAGGATTCTTTAAGGTTTATAGGGACAGTGTTTGAATGAAGGAGGCATTAATTAGCTTGGAGATAAAGGGTGCTAAATCTGTAGCTGCATCCTTAATTATTTGTGCTGGGCAGCTATCACCCTGGCAGTTAGAGGGCCTCAGGGATAGTATAACCTTTTCAGTTTCCAAGATGGAGATATTAGTGAATCTAAAAGGTATATCAGTGATTGGAGACCCCAAGGGATGGGGTGGGTAGCGTCTCAGTGGAGCGCAGGGATTCTTTTTTATTAACTATTTTGGTCTGCAGAGAAACTATTTTGTTAGATAGTGCATTTTGAATGCTGGTGCACCATTGTTTATCTTTCTGGGCATTGTCTGTGGGTGGAATAGGGTTTTCCATTTCACGGAGGATGGTAAAAAGCTCCTTAGTATTAGACTTTGCCTTGATGATTATTGCATTGAAGGTATTCTTTTTGGTGAGGATTATTTCTTTCTTATACATATTGGCAAAGTTAGTTAGTGTAGTTTTATTCTCGATCGTATGAGAGTGATGCCAGATGGCTTGGCGTTTCCTTTTTTGGATACGTAGTTCTTTGAGCTGGGGAGTGAACCAGCTATTAAGATGGGATTTTTGTTTGCTTTTACGGAGTTTGGCTAGCACAATAATGTCAAGGGCCTTGGTCATGGTGTTTTTAAAGGTTGCTACTAGTGCATTCAGGTCGGAATAATCAGAGATGGTGGTGAGGGTAGGTAGGAGGAGAGGAAGTAGTTTTTCAGCAGTAATGTCATTTTTGCATCTAGTAGGGAGAGGTTGAGCTATTTCAAGGAAGTTCTGTTTTTGGGGCTCAATAGCGGACGAGAAACCAGTCCAAGGCTGTGGGGTTATTTTGGTAATAGTAGTGGAGCAGTTCAAATTGGCTACCCAGTATAATATTCACCCTTTTATATGAGTAGGTGCAAGGACTTTTTGAGTCAGGCCATGTTCTGTTAAAACAGCTTCAATAGAGTGGGCTTGTTTATCCTCGGGATCATTAAAGCCCAGGTTGAAGTCTCCTAGTAATAGGAGTTGAGAGCCATTCTTGATATTGTTAGAGAGGAGGCTGGAGAGGTCTTCCTCAAAGGTGCCAATTGTACCTAGAGGTCTGTATATTATGAAGATGGTTAATGTGCTGTTATCGGAGATAGGAAGTTTGGCTGAGAGTAGCTCACATGATTTAATTTCTGGGGGTGTAGTTAGCCATAGTGCTAGTTTGGTTTTAGCTATGAAAGCCAGGCCGCCCACTGGAGTTGGGCCTGTCGACTCTCAGTATTTTATAATTATCAGGTATAGCTAACATGAGGGCTGGACCTGCTGAGTCATGAAGCCAGGATTCAGTAACGGCTAGGATGTCTAGGTCATCCATAGTAAGTATGTCTGCAATTTCAATGGTATGTGCCATGAGAGATCTGGTCTTAATTAAGGCTCCTGAAATAATTGTTGGTTTGTTTTGCCTTTGCGAGGGGGGGGGGGTTCTTTAGGGTGTTTCGGTCTGAGTTGATTGTGAGGAGGGTAGGCAAGCATGAGTATTTTGCATGGTTTCTAGGGAAGGTGTAGAGGGATTATAGTCTGTGGCACAGGTCTTATGCCTGAGTTAGGGGTGTTGTGTCCTAGTTTTATTAGTCTTGGGTTCGTGGATCGGGGACAGTCTTGCTCGGAGTCTCAGATTTCTCTCTTACAAGGTGCAAGATGTGAGATTGATGCAGACCATTATTGTAAAGGCACAGAACAGTATGATCGTTAGTTGAGTCTTTACGCTATGCATAGTTCTTCTTGAGTACAATGTTTATTATTCCGCAGGAGATGTGTATGGCTAGTTCAGTGGTAGCAGGTGGGATAGGGCTGGACAAATATATTGGGGCACCTGGATGTGATATACTTTACGTTGGTAATAGATGACGTAGTCGGCTATGGGTTGTTCCCTTGTGGAGAGTAATCAAGTATAGTTTGGTAGGCTTAGATGTGGTAGGATTATTTGTGAGGGTGGTGCCCAGTCAGTGCAGGTATATTCAAGAGAGGTGGGCTAATTCCACAGTTAGCATGATAATAGTTGGGGCAGACGGGTACATTGCACATTTAGCAAAGTTATGGTAAAGGGCAGGTAGGCTAGACGCTTATGTATGAAAGAACCACAGGGGCAGAATAGGCTAGTACAAGGTGGTCTAATACAAGTGGTAAAACGCAATAATCAAGGTAGGCTAGTTCGCATTTCACAGATAAATGGACAGAATGTGCAAATACCACATGGTCAAATACAAGTGGTAAAACACAATAATAAAGGGAGCCTAGTTCACATTCATAGATAAATGGGCGAATGTGCAAATACCAGGTGGTCAAATACACGTGGTAAAACACAATAATCAAAGTAGGTTAGTTTGCATTCATAGATAAATGGGCAGAATGTGCAAATACAAGGTGGTCAAATACCAGTGGTAAAATACAGTGAGCAAGGAGCGTGTTCAATGTACGCTAGCTCGTGAGGTAGGTTCTATACAAAAAGCAGTGTGTTATTTAAGATCAACTTAAGGTGGGTATGTGAGGAAAACTTAGAACATAAAGGTTCTGTTTATTACAGGTGCACAGTGAGCTAAAGACAGTAGCGCAAGAGCTGTGGGCTGGCAAACTGTGATAGTCGGTAGGCGAGAGGCGCACTTAGGGTGTATAATGGCACTTGCGTGAAGGTCAGGTGCAACGTACTAGAGAGGATTATGTCCTACAGTTGAGGATGCTGTGTTGAACTACATAGAGTGTGTTATTATGAGATACGTGCAGTCACTTAGGTAGAACAGAGGACTCTAGGCAAATTGGTATGCATTCAGTAATTGACTACCCATGTATTGCAATACTACTTCAAGATACTGCCCATCCATGACAACACATGTAGGGAACACAGAAGTAGGCATGCACCACCCAGTGTACAAGGATCACACAGTGCAGGAGGGAGACAGGACACAGAGTGACGATTGGAGTGGAGTAGGACAGAGTGAGAGAGAAGGACAGGAGAAAACATAGCAAGGAGGAGACGGTGTGGAGCAGAGATGAGGACGGAACTGCCTGACATCATCGTATGTGAGGGCATAGACAATCTGCCCTAGGGAAGAAGATGGAGACATCAACACCTCTTTAAATAGCATCCTGGTCAGAGAGCTCGGAAGGGACAGAGATGGCCAAAGCCACATTTAGTGTTACATGAAGGACAAAAGTGGGTGACGGTGAAGGGCAGGCTGACAAAGAATGGGCACATGTGAAAGGTTAATAATCAGCTCGACATCAGAAAAAACACCCCTGCAAAGAAGGCACTCCAACTATATACACAGAACCAACACCAAACAACATACACCCCGGTACTAAAATACTGTAAATGGACCTACGGACAACATGCAGCTCTTCCCTCAACCCCCAACACCCCACACACCCTGATTGAGACTGTCCCACGAAATGTGCATGAATTCCAGGGTGCACTTGCAACTCACATGGGGAGAACAGATGAAGACAAGCTGTGGGGAGTGGACCATCATACACATGCATAGGTCCACAATATGAGCACGCATTGTTTACACGCTGACAGTGGCAGATGACATGAAGAAGGAATCAAAACCAAAGGACATACAACACACCCTGGTGCAGATAACCAACAAAATCAAACACTGTAACAAAAGTGTCCTCATTGTGTAACACCAAACCAGTCAGTCACAGGAACACATGCACATATTTGTCTAACCGGAAATGCATCAAGTGTGACAAACATGTCCTGTGGAATCAATGCACACAAGAGGCCAGAATGATCATCCATAGTCTACGTCATGAAGCTCTGCAGCGGAGGATTATGATACATGAGAATCAGTGTGTGCGGCACATGTAGAACAGTGGCATGTCTGGGCAGGTCATGGAAGTGTAGAAAGGAGTGGATTGTGAAGTGCCACAGGTCAAAGAGAAGTGTGCACAGGGAGTACACCTGCAGGGCATGGCAGCAAACATGTGGACACAGGGAGTGGAAGGGTGGCAGTAAAGATACATCATCACGGTTGGTCATACAGATGCACAGTGAATGCATGCCATCAATAAGTCTGTACATTCAGACTCAATGAAACATTGCCAATGGGCAAGGTGTGCATAGTGCCACCACTATTTCAAGATGTGCACTGCATGCACATTTCTTGTTGACCAATAACACCCACACAACATGCAGGACATAGCACATGTTTACCTGCTAACTGAGCTGGCATGTAGGGATGCCCTCATCACCTCCACCAGGAACAGTGCCTCCAAATGCATGAGAGGAGGGCCAGTGCCTGGCAGAGGGCATGGAGACTATGGATGCAAAAGTGTGCATGGTGGACCTCCCATGGAGTGCAGTCACTGCATGATTCTGTAGCTCTGCAAAAACATGGGACAATGCATTACAGCAGCCATATTTCACAATCGTGTATTGAGCACACATGCATTAAGAATCACGTAATGCAATGTTACCTGCACATGCCCTCCTGTTTTCCAAGATGCAACCATGGCAGTTGGGGATCACTGTGCAGGGCTGCTTGTCCCCAACTGCATCCATTATGCCCCTGAGAGTGCAACTGCACATGTCAAGGGACCCAGAAAATCGAAAAAATACTAAATCAACCTTGGAAAGTGAAACACAAGAGATAAGCCCACATCTGGGCCAGGGGAATGTAACAAACCAACAAAACACGCCCATGCAGAATCAAGGGGAAGCAACAAAAAAAGAAATTACTCTCACCATGGACCACAAAAAAGGGCCCATCATGTACGGGGGTGGGAGGGGTGGTCCACTGAGGATAGGGGAGTGGTAGGGTGCATGTCAATGTCCAATCATGGACCTCATGGCAACGGTGGAAAAGAAGGCTGGTCTATGCTGGGACCCCCATCTTGCGCTTTATCTGCAGGAGGGCGTGGTGTTGGAGCCACACCATGCAGTGCCTTGGCCTGGTCTTCACTGGCAATGGCCAGCCGTGACACAGGTGAATGCACCAGCACAGTGAGGTTGGTGAGGACTCCATGCATTTCCTTACGGTTGGCTGCTGAGTCTGTATGCACGCTAACCCATGATGCACTGAGCGGCTCGGAGAGTGTCTGCCTGAAGGTATCCATCTCCTCATGGTTCAGAGTCCTATTGGCTGAGAACCCATCATGGATGGTAGTCCACATGGCAACCATTTCACATCTCAGGCTTCACTGGGTGCTTGTAGATCAGACCATTGGCCCTTAATGTCACCTCCATGCTCAGACTGTGGGAGTGGCATGAGGACTGCATGACCTGCAGCTGTTGCTCTACCCAGGCCACTGGCGGGGTCATGGACATGGCCATCATATCCATCCCCTCAGAAATCTTGTCCAACGCATTCCCATGTCTGAGGGCGGCAAGCAACATCTGGTGATCCCACTCTGTCTCCCCAGCCTGCACACATCCCCCATGTGTGCGGGGCCCATGGCAGCCAGATGCAAGGTTCCATGCCTGTTGCTGTGGTGCCCCTGTCATTGGCTGCAGGTCCTGAAGCCAAATCATGGGAGGCTGGCCTTGCATCCGTAACCACCGCAGATGGGGTGACAACCAATGACTGGCCTTGAGAAGCGAGATGCCCCACTGTAGACTCACAGGTCCCCCCCGATCCTCCCACTGGCCCACTCACCTATACCCTCTTTGAGGTATGCACATCAGGTTCAGCATCAAAGCCAGTTGAGTCAGAAGAGTCAGAAGAGTGTAGCACGATTCAGGAAGATCTGGTGCACCAGTGTGTTCTCACAGCCTACCACACCACATCCCCAGTGGTGGTCTGACAGACCATCAACTCTTCTTCCTCCTCGTTCTCTGCATCTGCTGCATCCTCATGTGCACATGGACAGAGAAAGACATTGATACATGTTAAAAGAAACAGCAATGCACATATGCCTCAAGGAGTACTGTAACAAGAAATGATGGCAGGACACACAACCATCAGACATTGTGCATTCACACACTTGGTCCAGTAATCCACAGATACATGGCATTTGCTGACAAATGACCACTTCCTTCATCATGTCCATGCCAGAACTGGGCACATTGACAATGAACAGTGTTGCAAATGCACATTCAGGGGACATTCAACTGTCAAGTCACCACACATACCAGTGGAAAAGTAATGCGCATGGGATTTTTTAATGTTCAATGACATCACAAGGGAACAGCCAGACATCCATATCCACAGACAACACCACGGTCAACACATGACACACTAATCAGGTCTGGGACAGGGAACTGGAGACAATGAGGACCAGTAGGAAGGCATTGAAAGGGAAGAAGCACATCAGTAGGTACAAAAGTGTGACTTCTAGTCAAGGTTTGTGAAGTGCAGAGAGATGGAGATTAGATTGGGTGATGTGATGTCCACCAATCCACAAGAGGGTGAGGGGAGTAGCCACAGGGAGTGGGCCCAGTGTGTGGGAGGGTAAGAGAGAGCATGCGTCACAATGAGTAGGCTCTCTGTGTCAGTGGAATTGAGTCAATGTGTATGTGGTCTGTGGACACGCATGCAACTAGACTCTGGGAACACGGAAATGTGCTTTAACGGATAGCTGAGATGTTCATCTTGACAAGGAAACCCATAGGAATAGGTGACAAATGGAACATGTAACTCTGCATGACATGGTATGTAAGTTAAACTTTGTCTGCATGCACTGGTCTAGCAGTGCAAAGTGAAATACAACAAGAATGTAGCAATGTACAGTACTTGTAGGTGTCACATAGTGTACATGTGCCGGGGGAGTACCCTGTGGAGAATGTGTCCTGTCAAACAGACATGTGCAACAAATAGCTGCCACATGGGCTACACCCAGTATGATGGCCAATTGGCATGAGACTGTACATCACAGGACCTGCTTTACCCAGGGATGTCAAAAAAATGCAGCCATATGTGACAATATACAATTGATGTGGGTGATACATGACTGGAAAAACACAGGAGGCACAATGACGGACACTCATCTGATGTGTCCTCATAATTTTGCAGGCCTCCCATGTCTTGCACCGGCTCATTGAGGATTAATTGGCTCATGGCCTCTTCATGCAGTGTCAACTGCTCCTCCTCTGCTTGACCTCCTTAGTTTCCATTGCACGGACCAGGTTGACACTCAGCTTGTGCTTGGTGCGATAGATGAGATAATTCCTGTGCTTCACAACCTGTTCCGCTGTGCATACCTCCACCCCTAAGGTATTTATCTGGTCCGTGACATGCTGCCAATGCACCATACATTGTGCGGTTGTATGTGTGCTCCCCACATACAGGAGCATGTCACGATGGTGATTGGTCACGTAGTCAATGTGGATCTGGAGCTCCTCATCAGTGAAGTTCTTCTTCCTCTGCGGGCCAGTGTCCTGTGTCATGTCTTGGGTTGAGCCTCTTCCTGCTGTGCAGGGAGTCCCTTCCTGCCATGAGTGGCATGGGTGTTTGTTGCTGCCCCTGTCTGGCTGGAACCACGTTGGTATCCAGGTGCCAGGCCATCTGTGGACTGGGGCCTGCCATGTCCTCCCAGGGCTGGGCAGATGTATCCACACCACATCCCTGACCCCCTGGGGTTGGGGCACATGTTTCACCACCATGGCCCTGACCCCCTCAGGCTGGGGCAGGTATTTCACCACCACGTCCCTGACCCCCTGGGGCTGGGGCAGGTGTTTCACCACCATCTCCCCCACCCTGACCCCGTCTGGCCCCTTTCCCTCTTGGGCCCTTTCCACTCATTTCATAGGTGTGACGGGTGAATGGGTGGAACACCCAGTTAATGTACTGGCCAATGTGAGTCAGAGAACAGTCTACATGATTTATGACTTAGATGTGTGGTCCATCAAGGCTCAAATCTACCCCAAATTGTGTTATTGTGTATACAAAACATGTATATATAATAATCAATTTTATGCAATACCATACTTGTTTTATATATTTTTGTTAAGGTTTTATACAAACCATACACAAAAAAAACAAACAAAGTAAATGTACCCCAAAAGGGAAAAACAATGGTACACTTTACGCAGTGGCACCTAAAAACACAAAAAGTGCACACGTGGTACCCGGAAAGCTTCCGATGATGGAAAAAGCGGCATGTAATAGGGAGTGGCACCCTTAAACACAAAAATAGCATACGCAGTATTTGGCAAGCTTTGGCTGAGTAAAAAAGTCGTACGTGATATGCAGTGGCACTCAGAGATCAAAAATGTGCATACGAAACACAATGTATGCCTCAGAAAGTACACAAAAACATGTGCATATGCGTAGAGGCAAACACCCCCCAAACATAATAAATTGGATTGGGTACCCGATACCTGAAGGTGAGGTTTCTGTAGGAAAGTACACATACAACTCTGGATCGTAACCATCACGCACAACCAGTGATCCGAGTCGCTTGATTTATATAATTGTGTCATTGCCATAAACCGCGTAGGTGTGTCACATAGGTATGCAGCGTAACTGCACGCAGGACATAGCTTATGTGTTTTGAACTGTTACTCTGCTATCAGCTGTTGAGTATGCAAGATGCACACCACTGTTCCTCCTGCCGAAACTGCTGCTGATTTTGCCTTCTCTGGCCCTGCTTGGCCTCATTCAGTCCTATAGTGCTGCTGCCTGCTCAAGAGTAAGTGCGTGCCTGCAACCTGCACTGTCTTGGTGTGCCAGCTGCCCCACTTGTGCCTGGAATCCTGTGTTGGCTCTACAACCACCTCCTTTGTACTTTCCAGGACTTCCACCTCTACCAACACCACCGGTGCTTCACAACACCTGCCCAGAACCCAGAAAGCCCATAACTGCCTTTGGTTGTCCCATGTCTGCCCCGTCCACGTCATCTAGGGAGGGCAGCATCCCCACGTGGAGGCAGAGGTCTGGTTGGTGATTGGTATGGCGGTTTTTCCTGTTGTAGAGAATGTGTTGTTGGGCACTGTACAATGTGCCTTGTTCACATGTGCATGGGTCATGACTGTGATTGAGCCTTCACACTACAATCATGCCACATTTTCAATTCTGTTTGGCTGGGCACATACATTTATGTGTGCATTGTGTGTGTGTGTTTGTGTCAGTTCATGGTTGTGACATGATGCATGATTGCACTTGTTATTTCCGTGTATGCAAGACATCAATTGATGAAGTTTACTGATGTCAAGGGTTTTTAAATATTTTCTACAGTGCCTGCAGCTTGCGAACAGAGCAGAGATATCGTTTTGGAGCACAGGGGTAGGGACAAAGCCACCAGGCAAAAGAGCAGACTCCGGCCAGCCTGACTGCAGTCCACATCTTCAGTTGGCTGGGGGAGGGCAAGTTCCATCTGGGGAGCTGCTGGGGCTATGTCCCAGGAGCTTGTTGTGGAGGGGAACTCCTCAGTGGTTGTGGGCCAGGGTGCAGGGACTAAGGAGCCAACCAGGGAAGAAGGCTCTCTGGAGTCATCCAGGGAGATTGAGGAGGGGGAAGATGAAGGCCAGCGCATAAAGTCAGGTGGGGACATCCATGGAGGGAGCTGACCATCCTCCTGTCCCTGCTCCATCTGATGCAGCCATGACCACCGTCATGATCATTCCACACAGGCCGGGCCCTCCTTTGGGGCCATGGAGATCACCCCTGAAATGTTGCATGCCCTGCTGGCTGGGATTGCGAGGCAAACGTGCAGGATTCTTGATAATGTGAGAGAAATTCATGACCTCCTCTCACATCATCACCAAACCATGGGTGTCTCAATGTCCCAGCTGCCACGTGCGCTGCTCTTGGGTCATCTCTTTGTGCTGGCACATTTTGTTTACCCATCCTCCATTGCCTCCTCTATGCCCCAGTCCTCTTCCTTGCCACTTCCCGTCATGGCCCCTTCTCCTACTACCCTAACCACACCACCCAGTTTGGGGGTCAGCACGTCTTCGCCTATGGTAGAAGTCAGAAAAAGTACAGCGTAAGTGTTCGCTGTGCCAGCCCAGGCACATGCACAGGAAGAGGCATCAGTGTGGCAGCTGGCACATCATGACAGTGCTGTTTTTTACGTACCCCCCCCCCCATCGTGCAACATCCAGATGGTGGGCGTGCATGCGCAGGGTACGCTTGACCATGCAGGAGCTCCATAGGACTGTCCATGGGCAAGCATCACAGGGCACAACAACATCGGGTGACAAGGCAATCAGTAACGTTTGGACAACTGGCAGGAGGGGTGCTGCCGGTACAGGCATATGGCGTGTGTCTGTATGGAGCTGATGGCGGAGAGGCAGCGGGCTAGAATGGCACGGGTTGCCAGGGCCAGGGCAGAAGTGGTGGAAAGAAGGACACAGAGGCGGGTTGAGATTCTGGAGGAGGCTTGCAGGGGTGCAAGGGAGGAGGAGAGGAGGATGAGTGACCGCCTGCAAGCCATCCAGGACCCGACAATGGCCTGCCTCCAAGTGCAGGACCATGAATGTCACTCTGCCCTGGAGGACGTAATGGCAGCATATTAAGCCCCCTGCACATGTAAATAATTAATTTTGGGTTTTTTTGTTTTGGTTTGTTTTATCCTTTGGATATTTCCCGCTTTCCACATAGATATTTTCTATAGTGTATATATTGTAAATACAGTTTCTCTTTATTCATCACACAGTTGTTGTCTCTTTGTTCATGTGTTTGAGTTATATTTTGCTATGCATGTCTTGTGTGACTCTCATGTGGGTTAGGGACATACTGTGGAGGGGGCATATGCAGTAGAATTATGTATGGGGGTGGTATGTGTCCTGCAGCACCTCAACCACTATAATGCTTCTTAATCACATGTGAGTTTGGTTACATATGGCTGTACACATCATACGTCTTCTTGGCTCACACACTCTCAGAATTCCTTTTCATCACCCCAAAACATGCCTGTTCAAATTATGTTGGTTTCAGGGGCTTAGAATTCTGTGCTTTCCGGCCTCGGTCCATTGATTCATTGCATGTTGTTTGCTACTATCCACTGACTTAGGTCCTTCACCTATAGCTCTTTGAAGCAATTGTCACACATGTGCACATTGATGCGTCACTTTGCAGCACATTGTTTTACAGTATGACGTTTACATGGTGCTTTCACTGTGTAGCTGCTGCAATATTCAGCCATCCTGTTGCTGTGCCACTGGTCTTGATGTACCAGGGAGTCCTTGATGAGGTAAAAACCGGCATTCTCCATCAGAGTGCCCATTTGTTGGGTGTATAGGGGGGTATGTGGCCTGTGTGCTTCATGTTGGTGGCAGGCCAGGAGAATTGAGTAAAGCTGTTGTGCAATATTGCACTGTTACGGGGGTGTTGTGGCAGGGGCAGGCTGGGTTGGTAAGAAGGGTGAGGGGGACCGGTGGGTTTGTCTGGACTTGAGGGGGCTGCATGGGGCAGTGTAGCAGGAGAAGGGAGTGTACTGTCAGGGGGCTGCCTTGGGGCATTGGCGGGCTGAGGGCGGTGTGGGGAGGGTGGAGTATGGTGAGAGTGCTGCCTGCGGTAGTGTCAGAGCTAAGGGCAGCATGGTCAGGGGAGTGTGCTGTCAGGGGGCTGCCTGGGGCAGTGTCGGAGGTGACAGTGGTGTTGGGAGGATGGAGTACTGTGAGGGTTCTGCCTGGGGTAGTGTCAGAGCTGAGGGCAGTGTTGGGAGGGGAGCGTACTGTCAGGGGGCTGCCTGCGGTAGTGTCGGCGGTGAGGAAGGCTGGTGGGTAGTGTGAGGGCTGCCTGGGGTAGTGGCAGAGGTGAGTTGGACAATTAGCAACGATACAAATGGTTCTGGGTTATCACACATGCCCACACAAACACACATGTAATGTCATTGTTTATTTGTAAAGCACTAACACACAAGTGAAGTGCTTCAAAGCCCACACACACAAAACCACACTCTATAATCCACAATCTGCACATTACCATCATGGCCATCTTCCTTGTCACAGGACTTACTTATGAAGGATATCTGCCATATTTATATATTTATATATTTGTTAAAATTTTTGTTCAGCACTGGCGTTTTGGAGCACCTTGCAGTGTCCAAAGGTTGAAAAGGAGTGAGCTGAAACAGAACATACAAAATGTTTTCAGATAGGATAGAAAGATTAGGATAGACAAGCTGTAGCAGGGGAGGTGGAGGGGCAGGTTAAGTGTGGCGAAACAGGTATGTGTTGAGGTTTTTTTCTGAAAGTGGTGATGGAGGGTTGAGTGCAGATGTGAAGAGTTAGAGTGTTCTATGTCATGCGTGTCTAGTGGCTAAATGTGTGTTTGATTGTGCATGTTAGTTTGCAGAGTGGAATGAGTAGGAGATGCTGGCTTGCCTGTCTGGTGTTTGTGTGGGTGGTGGGTCATGAGAATGGCATGAAGGCAAGATGGGGTTTTGTGATGGAGGGCTTTGAAAATAATGCACCGTCCTTTGAAGCCAGTTCTCTTGGTACAGGGATCCGGTGGAGCTGGGGGAGAGCTAGGGGAATGTGTGACCATTTGGGGAGGTGGAGGAGGACTCTGGCTGCAGTATTTTGAATGGCTTACAGGGGGCAAGAGGGTTGCTGGAGAATCCAGTGAGGGTAACATTGGTGTAGTCCAGCTTGGAGAGCACTAGTGCTTGTACTGCAGTGTGGAGGTCATCAGGGGAAAGCTTGTGTCTGATCTTATGTAGGAGATGTAGTTGTAGATTGCATGTTTTGGTGACAGCAGATTTGTGGTGTCAGAAGGAAAGGTGGGGGTCGATGGTGAATCTAAGGGATTTGACAGGTGTGGAGAGGGATATGTGTGGGTTGTCTGTGCTGAGTTCCTTGATCCCAGGTGTGAGTTTGGGTTTTTGTCTGTCTTGAGAAGGTATTCCTTTTTGGATGGTTGAGTGTCTTGAAGTGGGTGGCCTTCCAGGTGGTGATGGTAGAGAGACAGCTTTTGAGGACATGGAGTTGTGAGGGGATGAAGTATATTTGTGTGTTTTGTGCATATTGGTAGAAATGGAACTGTGTTTGCTAAGTATCTGTCCAAGGGATTCAACATATAGGTTGAAGAGGTCTGGGGACAGGGAGAAGCCTTGCACAATGCCGTTCTTGACTGTGGTGGGGTTTGATTGAAAAGGGGGCATGGAGAAAAAAGTGTGTCCTGTCAGTATGGAAGGAGGTGGATCACTGGAGGATGGTGCCTGAGAGTTTCATCCTAAGGGATAGGATGTTGAGCAGAACAGTGTAGTTGATTGTATTCAAAATTAAAGCAAGGCAAACGGCAAGGGTGAAATTGCTATTTTACCTAATTGGCAGGGCACACTCCACAAAGTCTGCCATTGCAAGGTGCAGGGCTCTAGCCTGGACTCAAAATGTCCAAGATGAAGAGGCTCCACTGTGTCATCATGGGGATCTGGGTTGCACCAGACAATGCAGAGGTGACATGTGCAACGATTCTCATCTGTCACATATAATATTGATCTCATCCTTTAAGTTTTCTTTGAATTGACACTTTGTTGCTTCCCCCAGTAAGACCTTCTCCACAGGGATCTTCATGGGGAAAACACAAAGAGAAACAGATGGATGTGGAAGCAAATTCCAATTGTTTAGAGACCCCTTCTCGCTCCCCCTCTCCCAAGAGGAGAGAAAAGTGAGCATTCCCACATTTCCATCAAAGGAAATATTGCAGGATATTATTCACAAATCGCACCAGGACAAACTATTCAGTTCTTAGGAAATGCACAGAAAAAAGGGTTTAGACTCTGATACATGAGTGTATCTTTTACAACATCCAACTCCCCTACAGAGGGAGAATCTCAAGGTGAACCCTGGGAGACATACCTGGATAGAGACATATTATGCATTGTACTTGTTCCTATGTCTCAGTGTATTGGGTTTGCAAATCAGGCTGGGGGAATTTCTGTCAGATCTGAAGATCAATCGGGTTTGCTTGGCAGGGATGAGCATGTGAGTGTTGATTGTGGCCTGAAGGCTTGCTAATTTGAAAGATTGTGTCATAGATGCCTTCCAGAGGATTATGCCCATTTGCACACTCTCCAAGCATCTTGGTTGTTCAAAGATCAACCAGTGGGAAAGGTGCATAAGGCCGTCAGGGAGGACAACTACACAGGTTCCTGTCCCAGAAAACCCAGAACCCAACCTGCAAGGTCCAGACTCTACCTATTCAGGAGCAAAATAAAGCCTCAGTTTTCCTCCAACAGGGCAGATTATAGTACAGAGAAAATAACACCAACACCTCCATTAAAATAAAAAGAAGATCATGATTAAGCCAGCAGAGGTCCTGAATGTGCTGTATTATGCCAAGAAGACTAAGTGGAAGACCATCTACAGTTATTTATCAGAAATCGTGCATTTCAATCACAGAACAATTGGTACAAGGAAGCTTACATTACCCCTCTCTTGAGAAGTTTCCTCCTATAGCCAGTTTACAATGGCTTTCTAAAATTATGGAAAAACTGTGGCCACCAAGCTTTTGACTTCATGATCCATTTCAATCCAGCTTCCGACCACTCCATGGTACCGAGTTGGCCCTTGTCTCTGTACGGGTTGATATCCTTCTAAATGCTGATGAATTCATATAACCCTTTTGGTCATGCTGGACTCCATACCATAGAAAACATTGACCACTGCTTACTTTAGTCTTGTCTCTATGAAGTGGCCAGAGTTTCCAATAATGACATAATTAGGTTTTGAGCTTTTCCATCTAACAAAACTAAACAAGACACTATGGGACAGTTCTATTCTGATTTACACTCTCTGCCGTATGGGGACCTGCAGGCCTCTCCTCTCTTCTGTCTTCTATTGAATAATTATATTATGACTGTGTTCTCTTTTTTTAGAACAACCAGGGTCTTCAGGTACACACTAACGGAGATGGTATGTATAGGGTGTGCGCTGACACAAAAAAAACATTGTTTTCAACTCAAAGATAGTGGATACAATAACACTAGATGCAGAGCTGAGCCAAAGTACACAAGAGTTCCAGATAAAATCAGATTATGCCATGGCTGGGCTGATTACTTAATGTAACACAAGAAAGTCATAAATTTGGCCCTATTTGGTAGCCAACACGTGTTTCGACCCTCTTAGGTCTTTTACAAGGTAGGGCCTATGGGTCCAATACCGCCAAACCATGTGAAAAGAGCGCATATCAAAAATCATACATTTATAAAGAAAGTAAAATAAGCATGTTGTAAACAAGAGAACCCATATGTTCACAAAAAAACAAAAACAACAAAATGTTCCCCGCATCAACAGAGGAAGAAAAGAGGAAAAAAGTCAAAAAGAAAAAGAAAAGGGCATACTTAATATTCCATAATATGCAAAACATGTTCCACGACCACATGTAAATCAAACACAAACGATTATGAAAAATAATGAAGATTCCAAATTATCAATATTAAGCATCAAGTTAAATGACAACATTGTACCAAAACACTGGAATTTGTTGGATGTTGCGTCCACATTCCGTGAAAGGAGCAAAGAAAGAAACAAACAAAGGAAACACATAGAGAAAAAAATCAAAAAGAAAAAATGATGAAAAAGCCAATAGATATCCAAAATGTTGCAGATAGACATAATAGTTAATTATCCATACAAATACCCGTGGTGACAGATACATAATGTGCTCATGCCACCCTAGGTCCCTGTCAATTTATGCAATAACAATTCATGCTTAAAATGCAACACGAAAAACCCCACATGCCTGGGTGGATGCCAAACCCCACATGCCTGGGTGGATGCCAAACCCCAATGCAGTATCAGAAAGTACATACTCCATATTGTGCACTGCCCGTAAGCATGCTTGTACTAATCACACAACCATTTGTGCCTACCCTTCCTGTCCTTGTAAACACACCATTGGTGATTCTCCAAGATTCATGCCGTCCCTGTGCTACATGCATGCTAGAGTACACCTGCTTGAGGACCTGTGATAGCTCCAAAATTTTGGCTTGGCAAAAAAAATATTCCTGAAAGAATTAAGGGCTTGCACAATACATTGACTCTGCTATCAAGGATTAAGTTCCTCTGCTTCCTGCTTACTTAAAGGACAACACGCATACCTTGACAACTTTACAATCAATCATATGGCAACCACATTTCAAATTAGCCAGTTTAGATATTAAAGCTCTTTATACATCTATCAGACACGAGCTGGCACTTGATAGGACTGACTTCACTTTTCGCAATCATTTGGCTCCATATGGGTAACACGTGGATATGATAAAAGCTTTTTTAGATTTTACACTGAATCTCAACCAATTTTTGTTTAATGGTCATTATTTTTTACAAAAACAGGGAGTCGCCATGAGTGCTAAGTATGCACCATCATTGGCGAACTCATTTATGAGTTTCTTCGAACACACCTATATCAATGATAATCATGATTTTAACACTGACATTTTCAGTTGGAAGCGATATATAGATGATTTCATCATCATCTCGAATGGGACATCGGAGCGCTTCAAGGCTTTTACACAATACCTGGATGATAACCAGTTTGGGGTTGAGTTTTCAGGTAGTGTCAGTGACACTAACTTAGAATTTCTGGATTTAAAATTTGAAATACACGATAACACACTACACACACAAACCTTTAGGAAAACAACAGCGGTTAACATGACATTATAAGCTTGAGGCTGTCATAAAAGATCAGTGATAACTAACATCCCCATGGGGGAGTTTCACAGAGCCAAAAGGAATTGCAGTACACAGGCGGCTTTTGATCAGGAATGTAAACAGATCCAGGGCAGGTTCAAGGAACGAGGGTACACGTCACATTGTATCAACAAAGCGTTGAAAAAAATGAATTCCCGTTCTAGGGAATCTCTATTGGAATCTACAGCCTCTAAGAAAGATAAGCTCATTCATGAGATTACGTTTATCACCAAGTATGTGCAGGACAGTGACCTACTGTTCAAATTATTGAACAAACATTGGCATTTGTGACGGATTGATCCAGACCTTACACTATACATTTCGCAGAGACCTAGGTTGGTTTTTACCAGGAATAAGACCGTAAAAAACAAATAGAGTCTGTCTTTCCTTGGACCTAAACCTGCAGCACGTGCCCATTTAGGGTCCCCCCACAGGTTTTCACAAATGTTGTTCTTGCAATTTTTGCCATTATGCAATGTCACCCGTAACAGACTTTGTATGCCATCATGCTTTGTCCTTCAGAATACGTGACTTTATTAATTGTAAGTCTAAATGTATTGTTTATGCAATCCAGTGTGTCTGCAAACGAGTGTATGTCGGCAACATGATACGGGAGCTTCGGATTCGGATACGAGAACACCTTAATAACCTTAAGAATCATGACCCCAGACTACCATTTGCCATGCATTGGCAATTAAATCATCAATTGGACAATATTAAGGACATCCGTTTTGTGGGACTACAGCAAGCGTGTATGAATGCCAGAGGTGGAGACCGCCAACTACTGCTACGACAGCTTGAAGCATGTATGATCTGTAAATTCAGATGTTCAACTTTAGGCCTAAATCAGGATCATGAACTTAATGTTTTTTTATAAAAAGGTTTTTTAATTTAAATAAATCCACACTTTAACACTATATTAGGTATTGCAGACAATGTTCTAATCGTCCGATTGTTGTGTGCACCCGGTTATTCATTCAGCTTTAGAGGGTTCCCTATTTTGCCCGTGTTTACGGTTCTAAAAATGATATATTTTCTTTCTTCTTTTTTGCACTGGCTCACAGTGCACCCCTGTTTTGTTATGCTGGTATTAGGAAAGTAGGCTGGATGCACATACCCAATGCATCTCCACATACTCTTAACAGATCATAGCTCTCAACTCACACGCTTTTGGCGGGTGTCACCCGCCTTGTAAAGGGCTGACTCACCCGCCAAGCCTCCTGCACGCCCATACATTCCAATGGGCGTCTCACCCGCCAAAAACAAAATCGGGTGATTTCACCCACCTTTGCAACACAAATGGTTGAGAGCTATGACAGATTATTTTACATGAAATCTACAGCACACCATTTTGTCTAAGTGACCAGTGCAGTGCATTAATGTACTGTTAATTTGGCAGCACCGATTGTGGTTCTTGGTATGCAACCCCATTTTTATGTCGTCAGGACGTTCTGACCTGTTATATATAATTTCTATTTAGATTACTATGTCAATCTTCTAAGTGAATCACCGGTGAATGACAGTCAATGTAACTTTAATTACAAATCAGTTTGGTCGTATTTTTCGTTTTTTGGTATGAATATTTTGGATTATACGTGATTGTGTTCTGAATTAATGTTAAAACGCCTTCACGTTGACAAGGCGGGTCAGGTGACGTTGGTAACGTGGTCACATGATGTTGTGCGGGGCCGGCAAACATACAAGCCCATTCAGGCTTTATTTAAGACGCGTTGGTTACGAGCAATGCTTTCTTTTGTTTTGACATTTAAGCCTGGGACTGCTGAGCATATAAACATTGAGGTAAGACACGAGTATCGCATCTGAATATTCTTCCCTTTTAATACAAAATGAAATTTCGTGTGTGCATGATGATATTTGCACGCACCACTTACAAGGAGTTTGTATCTTATTTTCAGGGGACACCCAATCTTTTTTGGACGTACCTTCTGTTTACCTTTTGCAAAATGGATTGCATATTGATATTCCCATTCTTTTGAGACATGTGCAGGCACATGTAGAGTATCTTTTAAAAAATTGTTCTGGCTAGCTGAATCTGTCCAATTATGTGTGTCACAGGTTTTTACCCTTTCTATCCATGCAGTTTTCAAATCATGACTCTATATCCAGATAGTACGAGTCTGTCCCTTTCTATGCCTGAATATTGTAGCCCAAGCCACATTCAAACCTAGACAATCTATACAGTGCATGTGATTCAGGAATGAATGCAATGTTGCTATAGAGTCCTATAGCATCTCTGATATAGTCACCATAATCCCCTTGTGATAGCTGCATGAATGCATTTCATACTCTGGTATATACATTGGAATGATGCAAAGGACCCAGTGGGAATAAACCGTTTGTGGTGTTTTGCCAGTCATTTCAGTAAATTCAGCAGGACACTGCCACAGGGGTTCGTCCTGGGCCCTATAGCCTGCATGCCTGTGACACTTACTTCCTTTTGGTAGTAGACTCAACTTCTCCAGGCTTTCTGTCATAGAAACACCAATACCCCTAGTTCATTTAGGGCTGTGTTCTCACACACCTCTGTAGCCCTATTCCCATTGTCTGTCATGCTCCTAGGCACCCATATTCACCTTCTGGCACAACCCACTAAACATTTGGTACTGCACCAATTTCACTTTAAAAGGAGTTTCTTGAATCATCAGGAAATACACCTCCTGAAAGCTACAGTTCACTTATTGTCCCCAGCCTGTATCCACTAGCCATACTAGAGTCAGGCTGGTCTACAATTCAACTTAATTTCTTGAGAGAACAACATTGCATTATATAATATTGGAGCCTATTCGACGTTACTAATAACATATCTAATTAAGTGCAGACTCTTGTCCAAGGTGAACAAGAGCACTATACAAAAGACCTATACAAATGAAAAAAAAACAAATATATTAATACTCAGTGTAGTCATGCTGTATTTCAGAACACATAGAGAGCTCCATAACAACAACTTGTAAAATATGCAGAATTAAAGATTAATGTACAGTTCCATAAAATAATAATATACAAAGCTAGCTGTTAGAGCCAATTTATATACAAGTCTCTCTCTCTCTCTCTCTCTCTCTCTCTCTCTCTCTCTCAAGCTATGTTTCTATCTCGTTATATGTGAGTGATACTAGCATGTTGAGCTCTATTCTTGCTAGAGACAGCAGAGCCTTTGCTGGCAACTGTGCAAGTAGAGGGAAACAACTGCTATCTTGTGAGGGGTGTCTTATTTTGTAGAAGTAGCTATTGAAATGCAACAGCAAAAAAAAAAGAAATTGTGCTAACATTGTAAAGTTGCTCCTTTTAAAAAAATTGCTCACTGGGCATTTCTAATGATCATGTCCAGTATATATGAGTCATACGAATACGTTCATACTTGTCTACCTTTGTGAAGCAAATGATCAAAATTAAAATATACTGCTTATTTATCAACTAAAACCCGGGTAGTAATTCAGGCTTGCATAGACAAGGTATACAAGCAAGTCATATAATCAAAATGCATTGCACAAAATGTATGGATAAATATGGCAGAATTATAATTTAAAAAAAATATATAATAACCATTCACATTATTTTCTGGTGGAATAATAGCATTCCAATATGGGCACACATTGTATACTCTTTCAAAATGTCCATGGGAGAAAGGGGAAGCAGACAAATTAGAGCAATGACAGTTCCAGCCTGTTTTGCATGAACCTGAACAGTATTGTGAGAACTTTGTCTCGGGAGGATAGCTCAGGGATAGCTCAGGGATAGCTCAGGGGCAATGTGCTCGCCTTGAAAGCAAGACATCTCGGAGCAACACAGGCCCGCGCTTAGAAGCCTCTGGGTATTAAGCTCATTATAAATAACCTATCATATATCCTAAAAATGACTACAGACATTTATCTTTGACATATATGTCTATTAAACAAGGTTGTATATTGCAAACTTGAATAACTGAGTTTAGAACACACAACACTCACCTTTAAGTTCAAATATTTGTGAAATTCAGTAATACATAAGGATGTGGACAGCCTGATAGTTTGATGTTGCATTTGTTCTATCCTCACATCCAGTCACTCCCCTATCTGGAGATAATATTGCCTTCCTGCACAGCATTTTAGCCGGGGACGAATCTCCTAGGCAATTTCTTCAAACACTAAAAGGGTAATTTTTGAGGTTTGATGTGGGCTGCAAAGTTAATTCAATAGATTTGAAGAACATAGTCTTTAATAATCTTCATCAGCTAATTGTAGCGCATTTAGCAGGTGAATTCTCAAATGAGAAGAGTATTCAGTGGATATAAAGACAATTTATAAAGGTGTGGCAGGTCATGTACCATACACAGAATAAAGCAAAAGAACAGAAAGGAAAAGAGGTGTTTGTTTGCCCTACAGTTGCAGAAATTAAGTCAGGGAAAAGTATGGCATTGGGGACAGGAAAGTCAAGAAATTACACAATACTGAATCAGAAGGAATTGCCAATACACAGAAGGGCCCAGGTAGAGTGTGGCATCACCAATGCCAGTATTTCAGTTCACCAACACTAGGGATGGGGCTAACTATGTAAGCCCACAGTTTTTAGGAAACTCTCCCAGGGTATGCTTTCAGTACATTGCAGCAGAATCAAATAGCACTCCAAGTCAATCGCTGCATGGACTGTATCAGGCATTGGGAGCTCAAAGTATGGTTACTCCTACAACAATGACATATGGGAACAGTAATCAAATGGAACCAAGATATGATTATAGGTTCGTTGAAACTGGAATTCAACAAAGGGAGCAATATCAGCCCAATGAAAGACGTAATGTGACATATAGCCCACACCAATATACCCAAGCCACAGTGCAAGGGGGTTATGGACAGACACAAACCCCATGTTCTCCCCCTCCCCTGTCACAGTAAGTCAGGGGAAATACCAAACAAATCCAGTCATCTGACGGTAACTATGGTAACCAGAACAGACCAGATCAATTTGAATCACATCCTTATAGGCCTAGAGCACAGAGAGATGACTTTCGGGATCAGGAAAGATTTCAGAGCCTAGAAACACAAGTGAAGATGCTTGCTGAGCAAGTGGGGAGATTGTTTGCTAGCCAAAGAAACACCAACAAATGACAAATCAGTATGAAGAACATAAGAGTGATGTTGCTGAAGGAACTAGTAAGTGACTTATTAGGCAAACGCAAGCAAAACAGGGAAGTAGGTGCACAACAGGATTTTATATATTTATGAGGAAATATTATCAAGGAAACCGCCAATGCAGTGTTTAGTATTCTTTGTTTCTGGTGAGGTGCAGGGGAGGAAAGGAGGGTTTTGGCACAAAAAGCCTATAGTGAACAAGAACAGGAGAAGAGGACCCAAGATTGGAGTCCTCCCGTCCTCTGCACACTCTGGGGCTACGCAGCAAAGGCATAATTTTTTAGGACTAAGTTTCAGTGTTCTTATTAAAGAATCTTGTAAATTGACATGTTAAATTTCAGTGTTCCTTATTGATATAAAGCAAGAGTACCGTTAATGGTATTAAAAAATGAAGAAGGATCTCCTATTTATTCATAAATGATAATAGAAACAGAAGCAATCACGAAAGGCAGTACATTGTCTACATAATCATAATTAACGGAGATTCCACTATGGGTGGCTTGACGCGTTTCGAGGACAATCCTCTTCTTCAGAAGCCTCTGTGGAACTATTGTTGAACATAGTATATACATAGAGGAAGCAAAGAAAATATAACATTTTGTTAGACATAGTTCCAGTAGATTGATAACTCATTCATTGTGAAATCACACATGTAGTGTCTCTTACTATGTAGAGACATTCATCCGTTTAAAATTTGTACAGATATCATACATTTCTAGACTTTAATTTATTCTAATACGTGCCACACAGGGTGAATAATCTATTGTATATCTTTCAGGGAGTGTCCCTGGACCTGTGAACACCATAATTAGAGATACACTGGATGCTGTCTTAAGTTACGTGGAGGAGTCCTGTTTAAGTACATGCACAATAATGAAGAAGCACAAAAATAGTAATACCTCAATGGTTAAGTGGATTGAAGTACTGATAGGTAGGTTCCCTGTCAAGTAATGGATCAACAGTCATACCTTGAAGGCACTACAAAGAAAGTGACCAAAGATAATGTATGAAACAAACATGTGCAACTCATGTAGAGGTTCAAGGAAAGTCTGTGTTTAATTAAATCACTGGCTCAATACGAGTTTACAAATGAAGGATATAAGACCCCCGAAGTGAAGACCTAGTACAAGTGGTCTCACATCGATGGATGGGTCTTTAGTGGGTATCAAGTAGTTATACTATCGAACAAGAGTGAAAGTAAGAGTCGAAATTACAAGTGTAATGCAAGATCAGAAGACTGTAGGGAAGAGTATTTAGTGGTAGATGCCACGGAAATGTGGGGAGAAGAATGTTTTGAAGGTAGGTGAAGAGGGTGAACTTACATCGAATCATGAAGTACTGCATAGAGTGGCGCAATCTTCGTTTCGTCCCTCTTAGGAAATCGGTTCAATGCTCAAGTGTGGGGACCAAGTCCATTCTCAAGGAGCCGAAGAGAATTGAACAAATATATTCTGTAATGGGAGGATGTATGAATATCCATATCTAGGATAGTGCAACTATCAATACATGTATGATACCTAAATAGATGATGGGACAAATAGGTAAGCAATGCATGCAGAATACTGATCTAATGATTGCCAATAGTGAAGCAAACGAGCCTCCTATGGCAGCAATCGTTTCCAGTGGGACATGCGTGTCTTCACAAAGCCAAGCGCGCAATGGCAGACAGCATCGAATGGTAGGAAGTGAGCAGTTCAATGCCGTGAACGTTCTCTCTAGGGAATAAGAGTGCCTATGTAACTATATCAGACATCAGGAAAGCCCAGCGGCGGAGAGCTGGTAATAAAATATGTTGCAGATGCACAGTAGTGGCGCGTACCTGGTATCTCTCGTGTGCAGTGTAGGACGCGATCCGTGGCTTGTTGGGTGTCCATGGAGACCGGGTACCATGTGAAAACAGGCTTTTCTATAGTGGGCGTTACTCAGGATGTAGGAAAGAACGTGTTAAGGAAATGAAGAAAGGACTTCTATAGTGATGTAACATTCTGGCGGACATCTTTGACAGGAGTTGGTACCTGACTTCTTCAACGATGGTCTATATGGTATAGCACATTTTCTACGGATCCTAGTCTGGTTCACTTTAGTCTAGTATCGCAATTCTGCTTTTCATGCATATATACAATGGAAATTCGTATTGAATATAATAATTAACATTTTCCACGCTTCGGTCTATAAATAGACGTCTTGTTTGTCATGTAGACTAAGTGCGCCTGTTCGGGTTAATTCCTGCTGACGGTGAGGTACTGTCCAGATACATTTCTATCTAGATCCGCAATATTGACTGATCATCATCTCTAAAAGTGGTAGGTATTTGTGTCGGAATAGAGACAGAGTTTTTTCACAATAACAGTCACTTATTTTACAATGGTTGAAAACAGTCAAATTATTGATTGGTTAAGGAAATGACAATTGTAAAGCAACTCATTATATATCATGAGAACATGTATGTGTCCTAAACTTTAGATATGCCGTCACACATTGTTCCATATTGTTCCGTATTGTTCACTGGACAATCTGCTTCAAAGAGCTTATTAGGCAAACACCCCAAACTGGCACAACATGGCACACCACTGGATAAACATACAGGGATGCACAGTGATTTTGATTTTGAGAATAAGGTATGTAATGACATTGGAAACAGAAACACACACAAGAAAGGGGTGTGGTTTAACCTTTAGTTAAACCAAATATTGACTTCATTCAGATGGGTGAGTATAGTGAAAGGCAAAGGAAAAATACACATGATTACACCAGCTTGAGTGGTGAACCCAAAGAACTGCGGGAAAGAAAACAAACTAAAAAGAAATACATTGCAAATGGAGAAGATGAGGAGAATACAAATAAGCATATACCCCACAGTATTAAGGGTGCAGGATGGGACACTCACAGCACAGGTGGTGAATGAGCGAGTTTTCAAATGGGTTGTGACGAAAAGGATAATCACCTGTTTAATGCCTTGGATTATTTAGTTCAAAAGGTACAAATGAGAGTACACAACACAACAGAAATTAATTAAACAGAAGTTCATGAAATGACCAGTGAGGATAGATTGAATACAAAAAAAATGTGATGGGGTTCCATAGACCAATTAATCTAATACTGTTCATATCACTTCAGAGTAAGAAACTCCTCAAAGGACACACACAGTTGAGTCACCAGTGGAATATTTTGTGGCAAAGATATTCAGCAAGGTGAAGTTAACAGGAAAAGTACAAGTGCAAGGTAAGTTCCAAACCCACAATGATCATGTGTTACAACATGTAAAAGGAACTGCTGATAATACAGGGAAATCATGCACCAGAGAGAAGGTAAGCGATAATACTGAAAGCAATGTGGAAAAAACAGATAAGGTATGGGGTGAGAACTCAAGCAGGTCCATTATGCAGGACGGTCAGTCAATATCAAAGCTTGTGATTGGCTCATAGTCCATAAAAAAAAACAAAGAAGACAGGAAAGTTGAAAATGAAACAATCAAAAAGGGGGGGTAAGGTATCATTCTACTTGCCCCTTTTTTAGAAAGAAGCCAAGTGTGCTTCAGAAAAATCTATCCTGAGATCAGTAACAACTCAAATATCCCATGTATACTAATGGAATGTGAGGATCAATATTATGCCCCTATCACAGTGGAAGAACAATGCAAAGAGCCTCATTATGAGAGCGGCGGCAGCCGTGCCGGTAAAACTGGCGTGGCTGCCACCGGTATTATTGCCCATTCCCGAGCACTGGAAAAAAATATTCCCCATTCCCATTCGAGCCCCATGGGTCTCAATGAGAATGGGGAGGCCGGATGCACCGGCATCATTCAAGAATGGTGCCGGTGTATCCGACATGGTCTGCTCGCAGGTTGCAGTCACCCCGCCAGGTCAGACCTGGCAGGCGAAAAGGCAAGGCACCCGCTAGCAGAACTCGTAGTTTGCCGGTTCGGTAACAGTACTGGCAAGCTTACTAGTACCATTGTTACTGGACCGGCAAACTTATAATGAGGCCCAATGTGTTTGCGATGATGGACACAGGCTACTGTAATGCCACGGAAACTATTGGATAGCATAAAGGAGGGAACACAACAACAAAGCACTTTAAAATTAAGACAAATAGAGGACCATGTGTATAATTTCAATGGTGAGGAAATACCTGTGGAAGATGCTACTGAGGTTGACATTAAGGTAGGGAAACATAAGTTAAAAGTGGTGGTAACCTCTATTGATGTGACGCCATTCCTATTGACCACAAAATGTCTGAAACATCTGTTGCCTGTAATTGATGGGTTAAATGGTGTTCTGTGGTCATTGGGCAAAAAAAAGCCTGAAGCGTCAAAAAGTGGTAAGCAAGCAACAATGCAAAAAGAATGCCACACCATTGGCAATTCAGAAAGAATGCTTGAGGTATATCTTCAGAATGGCTCTTTCCCTAGTGTTTCAGTCATTCTCAAGTGCCAAGGTGAAGTGCGGGACAAAAGGACAAAACAATAAGTAGAGATTGGTTTAGATCCAAGAAAGAAAGGGCAAACACAGGTGGCTGAAAACACATTAAGATTCTATTCAGATGAAGACCCAAAATCCTGTGACGCCTCTGTCAGATCAGGAACAATATATTTCAGCCATTGTTGAGATACACATGGATGAAGGTCAGGCATGTATGCCAGTGCGCATGGATGGGTATCGAGAGATGGTTGATGCAGTACTGGCTCTTGCACAGGAAAGGAGTTTTTTTAATGAGAACGTGTTTAAATAAATGCTTAACAGAAACAAAACACCAAATGTTACAATAAAAAACAACAAATAATCAGATTAGACAGCTCTGATTTGGGACAAATAATTGTAGGGAGGTCATGCTAAGACTAGAAATAGGACCCAAAAGCATCAATCACAATATGTGGATAATAAGTGTAGTTAAGGACAAATTCTATCTGGGGAATGATATGCACAGAATGAGCATGGTTCTGGATTTAGTGAATCAAAACCTTTGGTCCAGGCTGGGAGGAGCACCACAGGAATTTGAGAATAAAAGTCAAGTATATTTTTTTTGCACAAATAATGCCATATGCAGTTGAGCTCCAGGTGAAAAGGGATATTACCATTCCTGCATTCACAAGGCAGTTTTACAGTATCATTGAAACCCATAAAGGGACAAAAGATTATGTAGTCTGACAAAGGTGTGTATATCAATGATACCATGAATGTGAATATACACCACTGATAGAATTTGGGGCGAGTCCCATCTGGATTTTAGCAGAAAACAAAGGATGTCAGCTTTATTTGGAAGAAGGTACATCTTTAGGGATAGCAATTCAAAAATCATACTACACTACAAATTTGAACAACACAATAATTGGAAATATTCCTGAAAGTTATGTTACTTTACGAGATGAACAGCTTGCATTATTAGACTCCAACCCCAATGGGGTATTCAGAATACAGTCAGTGTATCCATATAAGCCAAAGGAAGTGATTTGTCATCTCTGGGACAATTACATTCTATTTCGGTTGGATGGCAATGAGATAGAAGGAAAACAGCAAATTGAAATGGAGGCTGAGATGCCAAGATACTTAAGAGTAGCATCTGTCCAAAAAGATACTGCCACACAAATAGAAGATAGCACAGAAATTCCTCTTCTGGAAGAGTTTCCAGAATCTTCTAAAATGGTAGTTGAACAAATCAAAGCTGCGGATGCAGGTGCAAATGATTTAGAGAGGGACCAGTGGAGGAAAATATTTCTAGAATTCAAGGATTTATTTGATAGAGACACATATGATTGTGGGTATATGGTAGCCAAATAACCAGAAGGTTATGGTAGGGAACCTGTCTTTGTGCAACAATATAGACTGCCTTTGGCCTGTTTGAAGTCATTGGTGGAAATCATCAAAAACCTAGAGTCCACAGAGATCATTAGACCTACTAACAGTACCTCAAACATGTTGTGTTAAAGCCCAATGGTCAGTGGCGGATATGTGCAGATTTGAGCGAACTTAACAAGGGAGTACCATTGTCACGGTAGCCACTTCCATTCACTGAAAAGGGCCTTGCACAGATACAGGCGTCAAATGTGTCTACCACCTTGGATTTGACAGCTGGGTATTGGTGTCTGTCATTAACAAGGGACATGCACAACCTATTTGCATTTGCATTCCAAGGAAAACAATATGCATAGGAAAGAGTTCCCTTTGGCTATCAACAGTTGGAGCGATTTTGGAATCTTTCCGAATAAATGACTTCCGTTTGCAGCTGTTAGAGGTACTGTGGTTTATAACAATGATATCCTGAATAAGAATGAGGACATACATAGCCATTTCAGTGAAATAAGACATGCACTTAATGAATTACAAATGGCTGGGGCAAAAATTTCATTGCAGAAGGTGCAGTGGTGCAGAAAAAGGGTATATTCCTTTGGACATGAAATCACAGACCAGGGACTGAACCCGAAGAAGGAAAATGTAGAGGCTATTCAAATGTTGAAGGATCCTACAAATCTGAAGAGTTTGATAAGTTTGTTGGGGATGGCAAGTTACAATAGAAAATTCATTGAAAATGATGCAGAAATCACACAGCAACGGACTAAGCTATTGAAACAAGGAGTGCCCTGGAAATGGGGACAGGAACAGCATCAGACAGTGGCTAAATTAAAAGATCATTTGGCAAGGGCTCCATGTTTGGCTTATCCAAGGAAGAATCAAGAATTATTTATAGAGATAGAATTCATGGACTTATGCATGTCATCGGCTTTGTATCAGAAGCATGACTTCAACAGCAAGACCATTGCATATGCCAGCAGAGGTTTGTCACAAGTAGAAACCAAATGTAATGAATGTGAAAAGGGACTATTGACAACCGTTTGGGCATTAGAACATTTCCGCCCCATTATTCAAGGTCACCAAGTAATTGTTGAAATTGCACTTCTACCTCTACAATTTCTACAAACTAAAATGATCAGATCTGAAACCTTATCCCAATCAAGGATTACCTCATAGACATTGGCATTACAAAGGTTCTCTGTAGATGTGAGATATGGGCAGACTAAAAAGAGTCCAGTGGCCCAGGGGCTTGCATGATTGTGCATTTTTAGAAATCACAGATAGTACAGAATTGGAAACTGATTTGATTGAATTTGAACATTCACCACACAAATTATTTGATGAAGAATAATGTAGACATCTACCAACCATATACATGGATAGTTGTGCATACCATGTGAGTAATGATCCTGAAAAGGAGTTAGTGGCAGGAATGGGGATTGTATGGGTAAACAATGATGACATCCCATCACTGGGCATGAGGATAGGTCACAGGAGTAGTCAGGTAGCAGAGGTGGCTGCAATCTACAAAACAATATCCACAGCAGTAGAAAACAATTTAAAAGAAATAGTGGTTGTCACCGACTCTGATTATGCCTCGAATAGTTCTGTGGAATATCTACCGGGGTGGAGATGAGAGGGATTGGCACTTGAACAACAACAAAATACTTCACACATGGCATGCTGATTCAGCCCATCAACAATCTTATTTCAGAAAATGAGATGAACATACACTGGAGGAAAATAAGGGGACTCTCCAAAACAACATTTGAAATAGCAAGAGAATATGCTTATTGGACGCATATGTTCCAAGATGTAGAAATGTATTTGCAGAGGTGTTTGATGTGTGCACAGTTGCAACCCACCTCCCCAATACATAGAGCAGCAGTAATGAAGAGAGGATTGACACTATCCTGGTCAGATTTGCAAATTGATTTCATTGGTCTGGTCCAAAAATCATCACAGGGAAACATGAATATGGTGACAGTTACATGTTTAATGTCAAAAGTCTTTGGAATGTTTACCTGCTCCTGATTGCAGTGCACAGACCACTGCTACCTTGTTGGTGAATCACATATTTTCCAGGTTTGGCTTTCCCCAGAGAATAGATTCATACTGTGGAATTAATTTTCCAGTACAGTAATGACCAAGATGTGGTACATTTTAGGGATAAAGAGGAAGTTACATGTTTTATATCGGTCATCCTCCATTGAGGGGCGGGGGGAGTGAGGGATGCAACAGCTAAATAGATATTCAAAAGGAATTTTGTGGCTGAAGCATTATCTAGTTCATTTTTACGACTCCCTTTAGTGCTTGTGGCCATTAGAGCGACACCATCAAAATCTACAAATCTCAGTCCACACTAGATAATCACAGGCAGGAAATGTGTACTTCTCCGACATTTGTTGTACAGGACCAATGTGTAAGTCTTGGTAAATGCATCCACAATTGATGAATATGTGGAAGAGTTGAGGAAGCATTTGCTACATGCATTTGCATTCACAAAGATAAACCTAGAAAGAGCAGCTGAGGGTATTAAGTCATACTATGACAGAAAGTAATCTATTAGAGAATATGAGATAGGTGACCAAGTATATAAATTCATTTTTGCGAAAGAAAAAAGCAAGAATTCTAAGTTCCTGGTGTCCCATTCAAAATTGTGGACCACATTTAGCCTGTTGTGTACAAAATAACAATGAAGGAAGGCGAACTGGCTGTTGAACAGTTTTTCCAGGTAAATAAAATCAAACCGTTCCACCCAAAATATGAAATAAAAGAATAGAACAACCAGGTGAAACAAATAAGGACTGAAAGACATAATGGTTACATCAGGATGCACCCTGACCTAGGTGAGCAAATGGGTTCAAGATGGTCCACAATGGGCAGGACAATAAATTGAGTGGGAAATGATTCATCGTAACACGTAATTAGGTGTGTCTAGTGTACCTGAAGGGTTGATGAAAGGCTAAGGTATTAGAAAAAAGAAAAAGGGGAACACTTTGGATAGAATTACTAGTGCTTCGTCATTAACCTGTCTGTCTCTCTCCTCCCTCTCCTCTCTTAGAAAAAATTGGCTAAAAACTCTGTTGAATTCCTAAAAAATGTTTTAGTTATATTATGCTTATCTACATGGACACAGCCCACACCAGCAAAAGAACAAGGTGTAACTGAGCTGTGGCCAGCATCAGGCATTGCATTTTCATGGAGGATGCCCCCAGATTTATTTGAGGGAATAGACGTTTATTGCATCAAACTATACTAATGTGAATCTGAAGTTACTTTTAGAAAGAGGTTTTAATTTTACGAAGGTTCAATCCACTCAAGTGAGATAGTGGATTCAGATACGTAGGGAAGGAGCACAACCACTAAAAGTAAAAGGGAACGTAGAATGGCAGGATTTCTAATAGTGGCAATTATAGTCCCAATAATAGGACTCAATGGGAATGGGGAAGTGGAAACACTGGCACCATCTCGTGATGGTGCTGGTGTTTCCACGCCCGCCTGCAGGCAGGCAGTGTTAAACCCGCCAGGTCAGACCTGGATCATCACCTCCCGCCTGCAGGAGTTGGGATCGGGCGGTCCGGAATTAACAGTGGCGGCGGGTTTACCGCCACTATTATTTCCAGACCGCCTGACCTGTCATGAGGCCCAGTTTGTTGAAGGCTACGATTTTTCCTCTGGGAATGTGGTCTGGCAAGAATGCGCTCGAAACTAGTAGATGCGTGGGTGCCGATTCTGGCTAGCAGTTCTGCAAGGAGTTCATAGAGTTGGCTGACAGCTGCGCAGGGAGATCGGGGTCCGATTCGAATGAGTTGAGGCAGGATTAGGTGAAGGAAAGTAGTTATTAGGATGGTGAATATTAATAGATAAATACATAAATAAAATCACAAAAGGCTGATATCCAAATTTTGTTGTATCTGTATATTAACAGATGAATACAGGGAAGGGTCTTTTAGGGTTCTAATAAATCATATGTGCTGTGCCAAAGTAAATGTTGATTTGCATGTGTAATTTATATTTGCGGTTTTCATGCGTTAGTGTCTATGTACAAAAAGTGATGTATCAAGATTGCCCGGTACACGCTATGATTACCTATATAAAGTGTGTAACTGGAAAGAGCATAGCGATTATTGTTCTGTCTAGAGCCTGGCCTTTTTCCGTTGGAAGTGACTGAGACTAATTGACAAAAGGTTACAATACTAAGCCTGATGGTGCATAGCTAAAAGGCCCAAACTAAAAACAAAATTAGCAAAAAGGAAGAGTGTAAGGCTCTTTCTTCCTACACTGCTGATTTATTACTTCTTTGTTTATTCTTGCTAATTGATCATGTGATCCCATTAGGTCATGTGCCCTTTAGTCTGACATGAATGCTTAGAAGAGACTCTCTAATCTTTTCATTCATCTATCCAATATCAACTGACTGTTAATATAAGTATTGATTTACTATTAGTGTGTTGTGTGTTTGATAAATTCACTTCTTGAACTAAAGTGCATCATTTGAATGGAGAGATGAGAGCTTTTGAGGGGGACAGTTCTGTCCAAGGCACCAACATGGTATACATAATTTGGATTGAGGGACTGAGCAGGTGACAGTGGAAAGTTACAGCTACTGGTAGTCCTGTTCGTTGATGGAACAGGTGTTTTTCAGAAGCATCTCTGCCAAGTGAATCACATGATGATGAAATTGTATCAACAATGAGCTTGTCAATGTTTCCAGAAATATCTGGACAAGGGAGGCAAGCCTCATTCCAAAGACTGGGTAATAAATGTGTGTTCTCAAACGGTTTTCTGTAGGTTACACTTTCAATCAGGGTTTTATAACCTATAAAGGTGGAGTTCCAGTAGGTGGGTCAGGTATTTGCAGGATAGTTCAAGTAGACTGAGCATGTAGCTCTGTAGACTGTTTTGCAAAAGAATACATCTATCTCTGCCTATGCTACTGCCAGAATATTGAACATAGTGAATGTGATCTAATGGTGATATTGTTAGCTTAATATTGTATAGGTCATTTACGGTTTTAATTTGAAACCAATTCACAATAAATAAATATACTGCCAGCAAATGATTGCCTGAGCTCTGCTTCTCTGGCAGTTATGAAGAAAGCACAGACCATAATGCAAGCTAAGATTATGGAGGATAGCATTAACATGGTGCTATTTTTTTCAAGAGAGAAAATTTGTGAGGACAAACAAAATATATTTTCACAAAAGTAATGGTGTCAGGCTGGTGTGCATATGTGCATCTTCTTGTCTGTTTTTCCCTCACAAGAGAGATGGCATGTCTTGATGGTTTGTTGGTGGTTTGTTCTCCGTGGTGTGTGTTGGTTTTTAACTGGTAATGGATCTTTGATAACCCCAGATTTTTAATGGGCTTAAATAGTTTGTCAAGAACTTGTATAAAATGTGTGTTTCTGGAACAACTTGTTTAGTTGTTCGAATGTGCCCCTTAACAAAAGAATAGTTTCCTTTGTTGTCGAGGCTAACAGAATGTGCTACATTACAGGGTAGATTTCCAGAGAAGGCTGCATAGTGTTAAATTCAGAGTTAACTGAGCGTTGATGCCTTTTACAAACATCATGATCAGAGTGCACTTTAGCTTGACTTGGCATTTATAGCTGTGTTTAAAAAAAGCTCAGCTTGCTTGACTTGTGTTTTGAACAATAAACTTCTCAAGAAACTGTACTAAATAGGTTTGAGCTTCTGTGCTGTGCACATGCAATAACAGCAGTAATTATAGTTTGCATAGCACTTGGCAAACACATGTAAAGTGATCTATTGGTGCCTATGTATATGCGTGTATGTATTCCTGTGCCATAACAGAGAAACATGTACTTCTCAATTTAAAAACTATCATTAGCGTTACTTTCTAATGCACCCTTCATGATGAGTTTCCATTAGCAGCAAACTGTTAAAGAGAATAAAGATAGATGTTCCATCGTTAAATTCTAATGCAGTTTACTGTACTCTTGTTTCAAACTGACTTTTCATTGGCAATCCATGCACAGTAATTATTAGATAGGTAAACGATAAAAACATTATACACATTTATCATCGTTTGAAACCTTGAAAATTCATGTTGCCTACTTCTGTGTTTCTGTATAATATGCGCTTTATAAGCTTTAGAAAATATACGATTATTAGTGTTGTACTTTGATAAAAATACAGTTTCATGTCATTTCCCAACAAACTATTTCTTTGTATTTATTTTATTTGCATTGGCTTTAATAAACAGAAATAAAAGGAACTAAAGAGAGAAAAAACAATCAACAAAGTAGGTACAATAAAGAAATACATATATATATATATTTCAAAAATGTATAAAACTACAATTTCCAGCCAGAGAGGTGTTTAGTGTTTAAGGTTGAGAATATCATAGCACAATAATGCCTAAGCATTCTAGACCGCTTTGGTAAAAAAATGATGAGTACCTCACCGGGTGGAGTTCGCCACGCGTTCCGCTCTATTCCAAGAGCTTCGTCAGGTCATGTTATACTAAGTTCTTGAATTGCTTCCTAATTGGTTCTTATAGCCATAATCGGAAAGCTAGTGCTCGTGCAAATTTGCATTTATATAAAGTGCAATAAGCTTGTGCAAATTAGCTATTTAGCACTTTATATAAATGCAAATTTGCACAAACTTATTGCCCTTTATTCAAATGCAATTTTGCACGGCTTTATGCATAGACAATTGAACATGCATAAACAAACTATTTAACTTTCAGAAATACATATACATATGTGGATTCCACTTATTGTTGGAATCAATTATTACACGAGCACTAGCTTTCCGATTATGGCTATAAGAACCAATTAGGAAGCAATTTAAGAACTTAGTATAACATGGCAGTGCAGGATATTAACATATCAGTGCCACTAGGTGCATGATAGTATGTGGAAAAGTAACTTAGACTGCATTCCTTTGTTTCTGCATGTAATGGTAATCACCGGGGAGCTGTATAGGTGTGAGAACGGAAATTGCAATTCTGTTCTCTCGGGCCTATCATAACGATAGATATCACACTAGTGGAATATTCCTGCAAAATATTATCTAGATTGTAACTAACCAAGTGGGTATTAACTGCGTGAGTGCAAGAGGTCCTTTCCAAATATATAGGCACCAGCCTTATTTATTGGGAGATCACGTAAACTCTTAGACCTTCAAAGATGGCGGAGTCACATGACTATGACGTGTTTGGTCAGAAAGGCAGTAGTGATCACATGATCCAATGTAGAGAGTGAGACGGAACGCTCTCGTAAAGCGTTAATGCCCACTTGGTTACCTTTTAAAAACAATAGCGGGAGTGCAACCAAATGGATTACAAATAGCCTGACGAAGCTCTTGGAATAGAGCGGAACGCGTGGCAAACTCCACCCGGTGAGGTACTCAATCATGCTTTTTACCTGGTCTGCATAGAATTGAATAAGAATTTTGTAACACTGATGCTCATTATTGCAAAGAAGAAATAAAATATATATGTTTTCACCAAAGCGGTCTAGAGTGCTTGGGCATTATTGTGCTATGATATTCTCAGCCTTAAACACCTCTCTGGCTGGAAATTGTAGTTTTATACATTTTCAAATGTTGTCAGTTTAGCCAAGCTTTAGCCCGGTAGCACCAGCTATTTGATAGAGGTAGAGCGCAGAAATCTTTTGCTAAACGTGGATTTTTGAATATATATATATATCATTGTCATCTAAACATTATAAAACACATAATTATTTGTTTAAAATCCATAATATAAAATATCTATATACAATCTAAATGAGATGGATGGCTCTTTTACAAGTTCATCATTTATGCTCTAGTGTATGGATTTGGCCAAGTCAGGTTTTGGCAATGCCATTTTCCAGAATTAATATGCAGCTGATGTATGTACACCTGATTCAGCAGAATATACAGTACTCCAAAATGTATTACATCATATATGATCTATATGGTTGACCAATAAGCCACAACTTTTTGCATAGTTTGGCAACAGTACTTATGTCAACATGTGATGGCTAGATTCTACGTCGTGCCCATAGCGGCAGATACGTTCCTCGTGTGGAATTCTGGTGAAAAACTCCAAATACTCCCCTGTGGAGCGAATGCTACATCTCAAGTAAATAATAAAACGCTTCAAGGCCAAAGAGCATAACTTGGTCAAATAGTTGCAAGGTTCATTGGACTTAAATCCTTGTGTTGAATACTTGTGTATCTTTTTTTAGTTGAGAGTTTCTCACGTTGGATATGATATACCATTCCATAGCTTTCCTTCTTATGATGATCTCTGCACTGGTCATGTTAACCAGCTGATCATTAGAAACCTCTATTTCAGTGAGAACGTTCAGAGCAGTACTGTGTAATTCCACCACGAATATGTTGTTGGTGTCCTTGTCGTAACATTTCCCAAGCAGTCTTGTTAGTTCATTATGGGACTCATAATCAGTCCTTAGCCTTAAATAAAGCAGAGTCCTTTGGACTAGCCATAAGGACTTAATGACGTGAGGCCATATTTCATTTGTAGGGCTTCTATCGGGACTGAATTGGACAGATGTATTATTGACAACAAGAATCTGTCCTCTATTTTCGTTAGCCATTGTATATACTTTCGCTCCAAAGCAGACAGGCCGTAGAGGAGACTAGGATAACACTAATGTTATATATCTCCAGTAGTGCAGCAATGTTATAGCCCCCTTTCTTAATTATGTATTACTTGATTGCAGTCTATTTTTTCCATATCTTGGGGAGTATAATCTCCCCGTAATAGGTATTAGGAGGTGCAACAGCTATAGGGAAGCCCAAGTAAAGATATTCCTTTGTCACCGGTAGTGGGGTGCCATTTACGCGCCAGGCAAATCATTGGCTCCCCTTTCCATTTCTAAACATCTCCAAGGCGCATCACTTTCATATTAGAGATGTTTATTGTCATGGAATTGATATGCGCATAAGAAGACAAAGCTACAATAGATCGTTGGAGACCTATGAGAGTTTTATCCAAAAGAATGGTGTCATCTGCATAGGCCACCCGCCCGACTATTTTTGGTGGAAAGTTTCTTATATGCTTGAGGTGGCTTGCTAGGTCTGCCTTGTATAAATTATAAAGCATCAGCGCTAATACGCAGCCTTGTTTGAAGTCGCAATTTGTTTGTCTGCAGCCTGCAAATTCCCCAGAAGTGCCCAAATGCATAGTTACTGCTGTGTTTGTGAAGAGCGATTTTAAGAAGTGCAATAATTGTGGGCCACTCACCTATTCTGTGAGCAAGGCATGCAATACTAGGTCAACAGCCTTGCTATAGTCCACAAAACAGCAGTATAATCTGTGCTCCCATCCTGAGTCTGCAAACAAGTGGAGCATGGCACACATATTATTGAGGATAGAGTGACCCTTTCTAAAGCCTGTCTGAAAGATAGGAATTAACTTCTTGTCTGGCACCCAGAGAGTTAGTTTCCTAAGTAATATAGTTGCAAACATTTTTTCCAAGTGTCCATCATTGCTAGTGATCTATCATTTGTTGGGTCAAGTCTATCACCTCTTTAAAAGACAGGGATCAATATCGATTTTAACCAGATCTCAGTGATGGCTCCAGTTCTTTCAATATACCCAAACGATCTGTATAATATCTTGGCCCAGGCCTGAGGGTTTGCTTTAAAGAGGGTATTAGGGATGCCATCAGGTCCTGGTGCACAAGTGGATTTTAGGCTGCTAATAATTATCACTAATTTGTCGCTGTCAACACCCAAGATTCATTCCTTGCAATATGGCCTGGCCTCGGTGATTGCCATATTATCAGCATTATGATTGAAATATAAGTCATCAATAAAAATGCTCCAAGAGACCTCACTGATAGGGTTTAATTCCTTTGCAGTAGAGGGGATCAGGAATGTGTTATAGTGAGCCCAGAATTTCCTGCTGTCATTTGATTTAAGCAAACCAGCCAAGTAGAGCCAGCTAACATTATTATTTGAATGCTTATGCTGGCAAAGCCAGTTTTTAAAGTGTGTCTCCACATTGGAGAGTAGATCTTGTTTTTCATGGAGGTGTGGAGATTCCCTCTAATGTATGCCCTTATGTGCCGCAGATCCTGCTTTTGTTTGTATATCATCATATCAAACAGTGGGCCATGTTTATGCTCCCGTTTATTGTTTGCTCTATTAATTGCCCATTGGGCCGGCACTGTGATTTTGACAAATAATGTTTCCATGGACCAGCTGTCTTGGATCATCTTAGATTTCATCTGCGATTGGCTGTTAATAAGGTAGTTGATTATTGTGCTTACGTGGGATCCTATTCATATTATGCGAGAGCCCTGTATATTTACTTTAATCTGGGTATTGCACCTCATCACCCTTCTTGGGACATCATTGGTGACTGTCCAGCTCAGCAGAGTATGGTCAATGACTTCTTTGAAATGTATGGTGAGCGGCGAGCATCCCTGCAACATAAGAGGGTCCAAGCAAACATAATCGGTGCGAGTAGTATACCGGCCATTAGACCAGGTATGCACTGCGTCTTTTAACTCTGGATTTGTTTTTAGGTGCGATAAGTGTTCTAATTCATTATGCTTTATAAATTGTCACCAGTTATATTCCCCGGTCCCCTGATCATTCACCCCTAGGTGTAGGTCCTTCACATTAAGGTCCCCTGCAAGCAATACATATCCATTAGGGAATTCCACGTGCCAGGTAGCAATGATATCACTCAGTGTTAGTTGGATGCTCTTAGTCTGAGATCCTAGGGGTGGGTCATAAATGTTTAGAATTAGCACTCTACTTATTAACTTCCATGAGACTTGGAAGTGTGTTGCTAGTCTTAACTCTATGCTATCTCCATCACATCACCCTATATGTTAGGGTGTTATGATGGAGCTAGCATATAGTTACAATTGATATCTTGTTCTTGCCCCAATGCAAAGGCCACCACTTACGTGGCCCAATTTCAAAGGGGCTGTTGCCCTAACTCCTACCTGGTATCCATCTATGCTGAACATATTGCATAATGTTTCCTGCAGTACAAAAACGTCGGAAGACAAGACTGCCACCACTCCCAAGGGATATTGGAGAAAAGATCTATAACCCTGTGTGTTCCACGATATTCACTTGAGGTTGCCCACTGAGCCATTAGGTCACTGGGGTGCTGGCTCAATATGGTCCGGAATCCAATAAAATGTATCTGACATCAATGCGTCGGCATAACTTTGGCTCTGTCTCAAGTCATTTCTATTCAGTTGTGCCAGGGGCAAATAAGACATACCCCAGGTGTTTATCGGGTACAGATGAGTACCAACCTTACTCATTTCAGCAGTCTTAACCCTGCGGCAAGTTATCAAAGCAAACCCCATCTGTTCTAGATGGGGCAGATTACACTTTAACAGTGCCACCATCAGTTGCAAAGTGAATTCAATCAATGCCCAATTCCTCGGGCTACCCATACTCGGTAGTTCAATTTTCAATATATCTCCAGTCACAATGATTCCAGCAAACCCCATTCTGCCCAATAGCCCCAGAAACTTAGTGCGATTGCGAAATGGACTGAACTCTGTGGGGTTTATTTCCTCCATAATAATCCATTTGCTGAGTTCAGATATGTCTTGATTTGTCAAATTACAGTTAATGGAACTGCCCATAGGAGCCTTTAGTTCATTTTGAGTTTTGTCATTGACTGGGTGCCTCAATGTTTTGTTAATCAGCATCACCATACGTCGCTCTTTGACCTCTATGGCTTGTGCCACGCCAAGATTCTCGCAAGGGGTTAAGTCCTGCATGGCAATATCCTCTTCCTCTTCTAGACTCGTCTGTTCACACTGAGATCAGGAGGTGGTGATTGCCGCTGGTTAGCCAGTGCCCGTGGGGACTTGTAGATATGCTTGGCGCAAGGACCCATCAGACAGTGTGTTGGTGATCAGCCGCTTTGGTTTTACCTCTGGAGCCTTTATTTTTGTAGATTTATGTCAGCCCCAGGCAATTTCACCCTCATGCCCCTGCCATCACTAGAGCAGATTTTCCCCCTTTAATTTTGTTAATGTGGGCATTCCTGATGAGCATATGGGGCAATCTGGAAGTGAACGCTACTGCCGGTGGGACACGGGAGATTTGAACCTCTTTGTAGTCTCACTCGGAATCCTCCTCCAGAATTTGGGCCCCATGGGTTTTGATCTCCTTTCCCCATCTCTACTTGTGGTTTCTCTTTTTTGGTCCCGAGAATGCCAAGTTGCTGGCTTTGCTGAATCCACCATTTTGCCCAGGGAAGTTTTTACCTCTGCTGTCCCTGCACGAGTGTAGACAAGGGGTTAGTCATTGTGTCCATCTTGTTTATAATGAACACTGTGTTAGTAGATGTGGCATCCAAATTGGAAATGGGGAGACTGTGCAGTGATGGGGGGGAAAGTCCGTATCTGAGTCTGAAGGGGCAAATTAATCTGATCGAGAGACTAATTTGGTCAAATCTTGCATAGCAGACAGATTAGTACCGGGAATGTTTTCCTCGGGTCTGCTCTGCGGAAGGATAGTATCACCTCATAATCAGGGTAATTCATAGTATTTCGCACAAAAGTGGCGCACGCGGCTGGCGCACAGTGTGCGCGTGCAAATGTCTGCGCCAGCCGCGTGCGCTAAAATCGATTTACGCGCACAGCGCATTCATGGATTTTAGCCTCCAAAACCAGCTGTGGCGCAGAGTGGCTCAGCAACCCTGCAGCAGTGCCAGTTACGCCCCCAAGAACGCCCTTGCGCAAGGAAAAGCCATCAAGATTCCCAATTCAGCGCAAAGGGCTGCGCTAACCCTGGACCAGTTTACAGGGCTGCCAAACAGCAAACGCCAAGCGGGGAACGTGTATTACTGGGGTGCACGTGAAGTTTCACACGCAAAAGGGCATGTGCGAGTGGGGTACGTGTATTACTGGGGTTCGCGGGAAGTTTCACACGCGATTGGGCTGGGTACGTGTATTTCAGGGGTGCGCGGGAAGTTTCACACGCGATTGGCCTGTGTACGTGTATTTCAGGGGTGCGCAGGAAGTTTCGCATACGATTGGGCCTGGGTACGTGTATTTCAGGGGTGCGCGGGAAGTTTCACACGCGATTAGCCTGGGTACGTGTATTTCAGGGGTGCGCAGGAAGTTTCACACGCGATTGGAGTAGGGTACGTGTATTTCAGGGGTGCGTGGGAAGTTTCACACGGAATTGGCCTGGGTACGTGTATTTAAGGGGTGCGTGGGAAGTTTCACACGCGATTGGAGTAGGGTACGTGTATTTCAGGTGTACGCGGGAAGTTTCACACGTGATTGGCCTGGGTACGTGTATTTCAGGGGTGTGCGGGAAGTTTCACATGCGATTGGAGTAGGGTACGTGTATTTCAGGGGTGTGCGGGAAGTTTCACACGCGATTGGCCTGGGTACGTGTATTTCAGGAGTGCGCGGGAAGTTTCACATGTGATTGGCCTGGGTACATGTATTTCAGGGGTGCGCGGGAAGTTTCACAGGCGATTGGCCTGGGCACGTGTATTTCAGGGGTGTGCGGGTATGGTACGTGTATTACCGGGCTGCACATGCAGTTTCACATGCGATTTTGCTGTCAGAGCGGGGAACGCGTATTTCGGGGGTGCACGGGGAGTCCTACACATGAATTGGCAGTGTGGGTCCTCCCAGGTGTCCCCTCTACCCCCTCCACGGCCCCTGCAGGCAGCCCACACCACAGAGGACTACCCTGCACCCCTGGTCATGTCCCGCAGGCAGCACATCCACCATGGGCATGCCCCCCAGCCAAGCCACATGTCACGTTGCAATATGATCACCAACTCAAGTCTCCCAGCACCCCCACCCCCCAGCAGTGCAGGGCACCTGCCAGAAAGCCCCCACTCATGTCCCCTTGCACCCCCATCCCCCAGCAGTGCAGGGCACCTGCCAGCAGCCCCCCACTCATGTCCCACTCATTTCCCCTTGCACCCCCACCCACCAGCAGTGCAGAGCACCTGCCAGCAGGCCCCCACTCATGTCCCCTTGCACCCACAGCCCCCAGCAGTGCAGGGCACCTGCCAGCAGGCCCCCACTCATGTCCCCTTGCACCCCCAGCCCCCAGCAGTGCAGGGCACCTGCCAGCAGGCCCCCACTCATGTCCCCTTGCACCCCCACCCCCCAGCAGTGCAGGGCACCTGCCAGCAGGCCCCCACTCATGTCCCACTTATGTCCCCTTGCACCCCCACCCCCCAGCAGTGCAGGGCACCTGCCAGCAGGCCCCCACTCATGTCCCACTCATGTCCCCTTGCACCCCCATCCCCCAGCAGTGCAGGGCACCTGCCAGCAGGCCCCCACTCATGTCCCCTTGAGCCCCCACCCCCCCAGCAGTGCAGGGCACCTGCCAGCAGGCCCCAACTCATGTCCCCCTGCCCCCAGGTCATGACGATCCTCAATCATGGCCCTTATGGCCAGCCTCCCCAGCCCAAAGACCCAACCAAGTATTGCATCCACCCACATAGAAAAGGCAATTACATGATAGAACCCCAATGGCAAGTATGTAAATGAACACATGTCCGTCACACACACACAAGGGTTGCAAGTGAATGTGAAAACCCATATCATGACATGCGTGAAATCAATGAGATAATACCACACATCGAAGTATGAAAAAAAAAATGTATTAAAAGCAACATGAACGGAATTTAAATCAAACAAACAACAATTGGAATAAAAAAAGAAAAGCTGCATGTCCGTAAAATAATGAAAAACAAGAAATCATAATCCAAAGGAAAGGTGTCTAAAGTCACAGTCCAACAAAGCAAATCCAAGGGAAAAACAAAAGTGAAAACCATTGCTCCATGGGGAAATCCAAAAAAAAGAGATGAATCCAATAGTGAACTATATACAGATGAACAATCCAGGGTCCATGATCCCAACTGAAGAAATGAAACCTATCAAAAATACTACCTAATGAAAAACTATATACCGAAACGTGGTGCATTGTCCAAGCGCAACCAAAATAAAGAAAAAGCCAAAGGAAACCTAACACTATCTAACTATTTACAAGGGCAGCGGGCTAGTCCGACGGCTCACTTTTGGATGTCCCGGGCCAGGGCATCATCGAACTCCTGCTCAATGTCCCGGAGGCGGTCCTCTTCCATGGCCCCGAGGGTTCGCAGGGACGACGACATGTTCTCCTCCAACTCCCTGCAAATTGCCTCGAGGCACTCGGCCCGCCCCAGGCCCCTCCGCATGGAGTTCTCCGCCCTGACCATCGTGAGCCGTGCCTCTTATGCCCGCTGACGCTCCACATCTATTGCATGGCCTAACCGCTGCCACAAGGAAGACACTTCCCGTCCTGGGTCCTCCTGCCCTCTGGCCGATGCCTGCCCCTCTGATGATGATGAAGGCCCCGAGCCATTGGCTCCCACCTTGTTGCTGCTGCTGCTGTGCCTCTGCCCGTGCCCTGGCTCTTGCTGCCTGCACATCCTCCTCCAGCTGGGGTGCAGTTGTTGAGGTGGCCACCCCTGCTGGACGCCCGACTCCCGACTGTGGCAGGGATGTGTCCTCCACCAGCCTGGCCGCAGGGTCAGAGGCAGCTCCACAGAGCACCCAGGTGACACATGGGTGGGAAGATGGCACGGAGTACGACTGGCGCATAGGGGGTTCAGTTGAGGAGGGGGTCGGAACAAGGCCCAGCAAACGGAGGAATCCGGCCCTGGTGACCTGTCCCAGTTGGTCGACGTGGTCAACGAGCCATTCGAGACGACATGCAGTCTCCCCATGAAAAGACTGCATTTCGCCTCGCATGGCCCGTTGAAGCAACGCCACACCATCCAGGACAGGCTCAACCCGGTCCCGGATAGCCACATCCGCAGGCAGAGGAAGGCCAGTTGTCGTAAACTCATCCCCTGCCTGAAAACGGGTCTGGACGTAGGTATCCCTGCTGGTGCAAGATGATGCAGTCACAGGATCAGGGACAGGATTACACATAGGCACCTCCGCGGCAGCCTGTGCTGCCTCCTGTCCCTGCCCCTGCACTGCACCACTAGCACCAGTGGAATCCCCACCTCCAGACCCCGTCTCTGTCCCTTGCACGGCCTCCTCCTCCACCAAACCCTCCCACCAACCTGGATGACTCCGTGCCATCTTCCTCCGTCGGGCATTGTGGGGTCTCAGCTGCCCTTTCTGCTGCCGAGGAGTCCAATTCCGACCTCCGCCTCTTGGATCTCCCCTCGGCAGCTGCGACCTGGGACACGGCACCGGACTCCTCACTCCCCGACGAGATGACAACCTGGGAGGGGAGCCGGGCCTTGCGTCTCCGGCTGGTGGTGCGATCCCTGCCGCTGTGCTCCACAGCACCCTCTCCACCCTCTTCATCAGTCGACGCTGCAGACAGGGAGAGATAGGACACAGGCATCAGGGCACTGTACAATGGACTCCTACACACATGACAGTTGCACACAAGTGTCATTGTCAAACTTCAGACATGGCATCACAATCCCCAACACACATGTCATTTCAAGTCATACACATGGGCTATTCCACAGCCATATCGCAACAGCCAGAACCATCCATACACATACAACAGCATGAGCAGGCAAAGGTGAGCCAGACATCACATGAGACACAGGGAGTGCACTAGACATGCACAAATGCCACCACACTTCCATGCATGTGTACACCTCCACCAAGTGTCGCAGTGATGAGATCGGCTTCCATGTCACATCTGGCAATCAGTCTTCTACATATCCGTCTCACATGCATCCATGTTGCATGACAGTTGCACACTTGTCAGATACACATACATGCACATGTACACAGTGCAGATACATGCAGCTGGAATGCAAGGACCTGGACGTGGAGTGCTGGGCATACGCGTTCCAGGACCCTCATTTGGTCTTCCGACAGGTGGCCCTGGCGCCCCTTAGCATCCGCTGCCTTCAAGAGGCACCAGGCCTTGTTGAGGGTCCTGGACCTGAAGTCCTCCCAGCGCTTCTTGACATGATGGAATTCGCGGACTGCCACCCCCTCCGCATTGATGGCAGTCACAATGTCAGTCCAGATCCTGATCCGTCCTTCTTGTCGGCGCGCGACCTTCCGAAGAGGGCATCATACTGCCCCAGGACTTGCTCCACCAGGACACCAACTTCGGTGGCAGTGAAGCTGGTGGCCCTCTGCCTCTCTGGCTGGGGGTTGCCAGTGATGCCAGATGGAGATGTGCCCGACATGGCAACCCCAGAGGCATGAGTGGGTGGGCAACTGGGTCCTGGGGCTGGGCTGTGGAGCGATGGAATCCCAGTGAGGAGTCTTCTGTTCCAGCAGGGGTGGACACAGCAACTGCACCCCTGCAGATGGCTGACGTGCAGGCACCAAATAGCAGGGCACGTGGGCAGGAGGCAGGCAGCAGCAGATGGCTGGTGGGAGCGTGCTCGGGACTCTGGGGGGCAGTAATTCGGCCTTCTGGGCAGGAGCGTGGTCTTCCGTGTGAACGCGTGGCCAGCTTGATACGGAGTGTTTTGGCACGTGAAAATCTTGCACGTCAGCGTGTAATTCGAGGAAAGGCCCTTAGCGCGTAAGCGCGTCAGTGCACGTACGCGATTTCATTGGACCAAAGGCCCTTAGCGTGTAAGCACGTCTGTGACGTGACGCACGCAGGTGTTTCCCTCATAGCACGTGATGACAGCACACGTGGAAAAGCTGCACGTCCGAGTGTCACCGCGTGTAATTGGAGGAAAGGGCACGTACACGTGTAAGTGACGTGTACGTGTGGGCCGGTTTAAAAGGTACGTGTAGGACGCCATTTCCTTGTACATGCATTTTGTGGAGAGTGAGTGGGTGGATTCTGTACTTCTTGTCGGTTCACAGGCGATTACTTCACAGCGTTTCAAGTTCGTTCTCCCTGTTACCTCTGACAGCTTTCATTTTTGTACTTTTTTTGGGCCTGTTTCCTCAAACAGTGTTCACTTCTCCTTTTGTCCTGTCTCCTCAGACAGCATACATTTCTTCTTTTGGCGGGGGTGTTGCCAACGCGCACACACGTGTATTTTTCACGTTCTTTTTCCAGGCAGACGGTGAGTCCCGCACATACTTAGCAACTGTGCTTGCCCCGTGTGTCGCGTACCCCTTCAGAGGTCATTGTAGGCTGCGTGTATTACGCGTACGCTTATTTTTGTGTTTCTGGGTGCCACAGCGTAGTGCGAGTTCATATTTCCACACACATGGTCTACGAGGGGTTGTGTGCACGTTTATTTTTGTTTTGGGCTGCCTGTGCGTTGCGTGACCCGTCATCTTCCCCCAGGGGTCACACACAGCCTTGTTATAGCACTAGGGTACGAATTCCATCTAGTACCCTACCCCTTTGACCCCCAATTGCCCAGGACAATAGTTTACTGCTCCTCCCATACGCACAACAACATCAGTGCCATGGTTGGGAGGCGACCAAGCGGTAAGGGAGGCAAAGGTGGCCAACCTTCAAAAGGTGGACGTGGTGGGCACGGTAGGGGACGTGGCCAGGATTTGCAGGGTGCCCCTATACCCCCATGTGTGGAGGACCAATCAGGGACACCCATGCCCCCCCCATGGTTGAGGGAAACGTGGCTGAGACCATCCCAGCTCAGCCCCTGTTGGACCAACCCATTGTGGCACCTGACCTGGCACAGGATGACTCCCTGGCTGACTTCCAGGTCAGCAAGTCTAGGCCACGTGTGGCGGTGCAAGTTGTCACCAAGGCACGTGGATCTGGGGCAGCTATGTCATCTGCTGCCCCAAGTATGCAGGGTGGTGAGGCTGCAGGGGCAGCTGCAGCTCCATCCGCCCCAGCTCTGACTCTCCCATCCAGGACAGTGTCGGTCCTGATCCATCATACTGATGTTCCCCCTGCCAACATCACACTTCAGACAATGCCTGCACCAATTCCTATGGTCAGTGTGCATTTGCACACTCCTACTACCCAGTCCACCGGTGATTCTGCCCCTACTGACCAGAGCGGCGTTAGCCACTCTGGCTCCGCTCCACCTTCTAAAAAGAGGAGGAAGGGTGCTCTGGCACGAAAGGCTGAGACCCCAGGCACGGCTACACACTCCAGTAACTCAAGGAAGCCTTGCTTCAATGATTCGGAACTTAATGCACTTGTGAGCTATGTGTTGCAACACAGCCACAAAATGGTGGTGACTGCAGGGTCCAAGACCACACCTGGTCAACGTAAGGCACACTGGCAGACCATCGCCAACCACATAAGTGCCCTTGGATTTGTGAGGCACTCAGCTGATGATTGCTACAAGCGGTGGAACGACCTGAAACGCAGAGCAAAGGACAAGCTGGCCTCAAGTCATGCCGCTACTCTGGCGGTGGGTCTCTACAAGAGGACAACAAACTCACTGAACATGAGTCTGTTGCTGGGACCTTCATCACAGAGGAACAGATCCGAGGTGTGGGAGAACTACCCGATTATGACACATTGTCCGGTGAGTGCCCATGCGTGTGTGTAATGCATGTGTATGTTGTTTGGGTGACAGGTTCTGATTGAGTGCCAGGTGAGGGTGTGTGTGACTGAGTAGTATGGGTCACCCATGTGCTTCATCCAAAACATTCTGCGGCCTTGAATTTGGGTATGACACTATCCCTTCTGGCCACAGTAGTAATTTAGCGCAACATTCCGGCAGTTGCCCTTGAGGTGGCATCATGCAACAACATTGTTTGTATTTTTCATTGTTCTTTCAGTCTGATTGTTTCAATTCTCCCACTTTTGCAACACATTCCTCAACCCTATTGTGACATATGTGACATGCTTCTGTCATTGAAGAACCCCACATTGGCCCACATGTGTCACCTTGATAGTTGAATGATTTGACCATTCAGGCTGAATGAGTATTGTCCTGATCACATGATGTTTTTGGGCCTGTTTGTGTGTGGAACATGCTAGTTGCTTCCTGTCATGTTGAAGTGCACAACCATTGATGTGTACATGGCCCTGCAATCACTGTATTTTTGTACACTGGATGTGTTGCAGTGTGTGGCACATGGCGTATCTTTTCACACTATGTGGCATTTTTCATCTCTTCATGTCCATCTTACATGGATGGGTGACAGTACTCATTCACTGACATATGGAAGTACTTGTGGAATGTACCATGGCTATGGTACATGCCATCTGTGTGATGGCATGTGTCATTTATGTGTATAGGACATGCCACTCATAGGCCAATGTGTGATGGCAGCGCTACCCAGCATGCAGCAAATGTGTTGCTCTTCCATCTTGGTGTCATCAGTGTCAGACCTTTACCTCCCCTTCCAACTCTGTGACAGTGCATGCATGGGAGGGTTATAGTCATGTGGGACATGTGTAAATCATGTACTGGTTCTGTAGCTTGTCAGGCCTATTTGTGTGCTAATGCCTGTTTCCATTTTTTGTCTTTCATGTTTTTGCAGGGGATGATGCACTTGATGCTGGTGAGGTTGAGGAGATGGTGCAGACCCAGGAGGAACCTGAGGCACAACCGGCCACCAGTGGGGGACGTGGTGTGGTGTTGGGTGAGAACCCACTCTTGCTGCAGACGATTCTGTCAAGGGGTGCCTCTGGGTGCACCTCCCAAGACCTCCTATTCAGGTGTTGATTCGGATGATGAGACCTATGTGGCGTCACAGGTAAGTGTTTCTGGAAGGGGTTCTGTTCTGTCCAACCCACCTGCACCAGGGGTAGAACCCTCTAAGGGGATGTCAGTGTTGGTTAGTCAGCCTTTGGCGGTTACGGGTGCAGGGTCACACTCCACAACATCTGATCCTGTTCCCGGGCCAGCAGATCAGAGGGGGAATGCAGTCCTGCAGCCTCAGGCAGTGCCGGCACAGCAAGGCGCAGATCGCCTTGCCCCAAACAGGTGTGGTGCCCGCCGACGCGGTGGCCGTACGCCACCAGGCAATACCGCATGGGAACAATCCATTTACGGTATGGCAACCCAACAGGCAGCATCAGTTGAGATGATGGCTCAAGCAATAGAGAGGGTGGCCATTTCCATTGTCCCCCCTGAAAGGCAGATGGAGCTACTACAGCAGGCAACAGACTCCATTTGCCAATCACACAGGGACGACATGTTGGTGTCCAACAGGGACAGACGGGCGGCACTGGAGACTCTACGCCAATCGATATCAATAGAGTCCCAGGGCCACAGGGAAGCCCTGAGGGTAGAACTCCATCACCTCAGGGAGACTCTTGTTGACCTTGAGACTTCCACTAACTTGAGGACAGAACAGCAGCTGGAGCGGCTCACACGTTTGCTCTCAGCTGAGATGCAGGCAACTCGGGAGGAGATTCGGGCATCAGGTCAGGTGCTGCATGGGGATCTCCTCACTATAATCCTCCAGAATGAGACCTTCCACACCTGTATGCTTGCTGCCATGGAGGACCATACCAGGGCTTTGCGTGGGCTGCCTCCCATAGCACCACCACCTCCTGTGACAGCAGCAGAGGGTAATGAGAGCGACATCAGCAGTTCTCCCACATTGGCATAGCCGTGCAGGTCATGAGCCCATGGAGGTGTTTTTTTTTCCACACAGGCGGCTGTTGGTGCGCACCCTGTCCTCGGACCTCCTGGGTGGCCTCCCCCCACCCCCGGCACCGGCATGGCCATTTTTGATTTTTGATTTTTGATTTTTTGATTTTTGATTATTTTTTAACAGTGTGTTGCCTTGTGTGGCTCCCGTGGGCATCCACTGTATTCCGGCTGGGCACATGCAGGCTTGTCCTGAGTTTGGGTTTGATGCTTGGGTTCGTGAGACGCACACCCTTCGTGCTTCCCGTTTCCATGGGCTTGCAAAAGGTGTGACCAAGTGACAGTGATGTACACAGTGATGTTGGGCTCCCATGAGCTGTGTGGGCAGTCTGTAGTCAATACTGTGTAGACATTCCTTGTGTATATTGTTGTTGTATTGTACACTGCATGTTGGAATTATGTATGCTTCTGCTTCCATGTCTCCCTCTGAATTTGCAGGTTCATTCCTCATGTCTTCACAAGGCTGTCTACTTTGGAGATGGAGTTCATGTTGTATGCAGTACACAGACAAGTTTTGAAGCCTGCAAGACTACAGTTGGAAGGGGGCGATGTGGTGGCATATTCAGGTTGTAAGACTACGACTACTTTAACTTAGTACTGTCATGTTTTAGTTATGTTTGAGCTTGTGTAGCTGCATTGTATTGTTGGTAAGTATTTGGTCATGTGTGTTGTTAGTTCAACATTACTGGGAGCATATTGTGTGTTGCCAGTTTCCATTAGGGACACTGTACTTTGTGACACTTGTGTCAGGTTTTCGGGATTGCTTTGTTTGCTCTCACATAGCATGACATGCCATGGTGTGTTGGGTGTTGGTGCTGGGGAGGGGTTGGGTGACATGGCACTGTTCTCATGTTGTATTTTGCAAGGGGGTAATGCATTTAGCAGCATATGTGTCTTTTGATGACACAGCATTGGTGGTGTTTCTGTAGGTCGGGATGCACACATTATGACACTTCCAGGTGACCAATCTCAGGCTGGTATGGTTGTGACAGTTCACTGTCCCTTGTGTCATCATCGATTGTCAGCTGGTATGTGGCAGGGCTGTGTGCACTCCACAGGGGTGTGATTCTAAGTGAAGTAATTAGCCACCAGTTGCGTTCGGGCTGCCTCACCCCGTGCCCTTTCCCCTCCCATGCGCAGTGGGCGTGCATGTGGTTGGGGATGTGGGGGCACCACCATGTCCACCGGCAGGCCCCGGTGTGTTGCAACGTTGTGCAGGACACATGCACAACATTGCACACTACTGGGTGAGCGTATAACAGCTGCTCGCCAGAATGGTCAAGGGAGCGAAAGCGTGACTTGAGCACTCTGAATGTGCGCTCCACTATGCCCCGGGTTGCAATATGGGCTGTGTTGTATCTTACCTCGGGTGGCGTGGTGGGGTTCCGAATTGGCGTCATCATGTGGGTTCTCAGAGGGTAGGCACTGTCCCCTGGGAAGGTGGTGATGGGTATCATTAGTAGGGTTGTGACATTACTCAGTATCTGGCATGCATGCATGTGCTGTGGCATTTATACTCACCGAGCAGCCATGTATCGCCATGCCGCCCAGCTTCTAGGTCCCGGTTTAGGGTTGACATTCTGTAAATGAAACTGTCATGGGTGGACCCTGGATAGTTGGCATATACTGAGGTGATGATTCCCTTGGCATCACATACTACCTGGACGTTGATGGAATGCCAGTGCTTGCGGTTTCTATAGATGTGCTCTGATGCTCTGGCGGGACGTAGAGCCACATGGGTGCAATCAATGGCACCTAGGACTTTGGGGAATTGTGCCACCCCGTAGAAATCCTGGACGGCAGCCTGCCTTTCTGCAGGTGTTCTGGGCAGGTATATGTGCCTGCGGACTGATGGGCGTGCAGTCATGATGGCCAAGACCTCGTGTAGGCAGCGTGACTGTGTGGCCTGTGACACCCCCCCCCCCACTATGGCACTTGTCCGCTGAAATGATCCGGTGGCCAAAAAGTGCAGTACATTCAGGGACAATACTGTTGGGAGACTTAAACCGCTGGAGGGGTAATCCCAAAGATCCAGATGCTATAAGCCTAGAGGAAGACCTATCGAATTGTTCCTACACCATAATAAACAAAGATACCACAGCCATCACAGGTAACCAGCTAGACTGGATAATTACCAATAACACAGATATGACGATGCTAGGTACACATCCCTGCATATGGTCAGACCACCATAAAATTGAATCCAAGTTAGTGCTTAAACCAAAAGCAGCCAAACTTGACAATTCCCCCAAAATGGTATTAGACAGAAATCTAAAAAAAATCACGTCAAACATCCTTCAGGAAGGCATTACGCAAATTATGCTTGATACTAAAGACACAGACTCATGTGAAGATATCATCTCCGCATATAATAAACACATGAACGACATATTAAACAAACATGCCCCCCTTAAAAACAAGCAAGTCCGACCTAATATTAACCACCAGAAATGGTTCAACTCCGAAGCTTTGACCTCCAAAAAGGAAAAACGGAAACTTGAAAGAATATGGCAAAAAGACCCTACAGACAACAACAAAAAAAACTGGAAAATCGCCGACATATCATACAGGGCCATAATAACTAAACTGAAGAAAAATCACTATAATGAACAAATCAACACTGCATCTAATTCTACTGGGAAACTTTTTAAAATACTTAAAAACATTGAAAAACCAGTAGCACTATCTCCCCCTTTTCAACCCACTCAAAAAGACTGTGAAGCAGTTCAAACTGCATTTCACAATAAAATCATCAAGGCGAGAGAAACAATTTCTAATTGTAAGGTAACAAATATCACTACCCCAGGGACAGATAAGATTGACTCACAAAGTCCAAAATTCTACTTTAAACCCATATCACTGGAAGGTATGAACAAAACCCTCTCAAGTATCAAATGCACTTCATGCACGGAAAATGTACTGCCCCCAAAACTAATCCTTGACAACGCCACCATTTTCGCACCTTTTCTGACAAGGATGGTAAATGCGTCATTTAGAGATGGTAACGTCCCAGCCGCTATCAAAACAGTCACAGTGACACCATTGCCTAAAAAACCTGAACTTAACCAACAGGACCCTGCCAATCTAAGACCAATTACAAATTGCAATTTTTTACTAAAAATACTTGACAGGATTGCTACAGAACAACTCCAAGAATTTGTAGATGACAACAACCTATTACACCCACAACAATCGGGCTTTAGGACGGCCCATAGCACAGAATCAGCGCTTTTGGATCTGCAGACGGAAATGCTGAGCATCCTAGATCAAGGTAAATCTGGTTTACTGATCCTACTGGACCTCTCGGCAGCCTTCGATCTATTGGATCACCGAAGGCTCCGAGAGGCCTTAGATCAATCGGGAAACTGCTCTGATGAGGCCATAGATTGGGTGTCATCATTTCTGCAGGATAGGCAATCTAAAATCGTCTGGGGCAAACACTCCTCTAAAGCTAAACCAGTAAACTGTGGAGTTCCACAGGGCGCCAGCTTCTCCCCGCTACTATTTAACTTATACATGCGATGCCTATGCTCACTTCTGTCCCATCTAGGCATATTTTTCACCAATTTCGCCGATGACACCCAATTGGTGTTTGAACTTACCGGCAACTACAATCAGGACAGCGAAAAACTCTCAAGAATCTACAACATTATCGAGAGTTGGATGAAAGACAATTGGATGTGCTTAAATGCCTCCAAAACGGAACTTATGATCTTCGGTTCTCCTCATGCTAGAAAAAAACTTAGCCTACAATACACCGACTTTAAGATCAAAGAGACACAGATAGCTATAGCAGAAAAAGTCAAAACACTAGGCATCTATCTTCAGGCATCTTTGGGAGCAGAAGCCCATATTGCCTACCTCCAAAGGAACTGTCGCTATTACTTAAAACTATTGAAAAAACTCAGACCCTTGCTGAGCTTACAAAATAGTGCGACAATAGCAAGAGCCACAATTCTCTCCCGGTTAGATTATGGAAACTCTTTACTCCTTGGCGCAAGCACTAAATGCTTAAAACAATGCCAAGTGGTGCAAAACAATATAGTCAGAATAATCACCAACACACCCATGAGAGATCATATCACAAAAAACAGAAAGGACCTACATTGGCTTGCGATCGAGGATCGCATTACATTCAAAGCCATTACCCTGGTACACCGATGCTTACATGGTAAAGCACCAACTTACCTAAAAAAGCAATTCGTATGGTATGAATCACATTGCAACCTGAGATCCAATAAATCAGGCCTCTTACGAGTTTTCCCCACCAAAAAAGCTAAAGGATTAGGTAGGGCATTCACGACCAAGGCAATCCTCATATGGAATAAACTCCCCCCGGGGCTGAGATTGGAAGCTAACCATCTAATCTTCAGAAAGCAACTCAAGACATTCCTCTTTAAATAAAATTCCCACACACATCTCTGCCCCAAATGTCTATTACATGTGATCCTGACTGTCCCGTCTTCATACTCCGTCTGTCTTTATGTAAAGCGCTCTGATGCCTGCGGGCTGCAGCGCTATATAAACATATAAATAAATAAATAAATAAACATTGAGGACCTTCTCCAGGGGGCTGAGTGCTTGGGAGCAGAGGGTGGGTAATGTGAGGTCATCCTCCCACTCACTGACCAGGTCGAGTATTATGTGAGGTGGAAACCTGTACCTCCCATACACCTGGTCATCAGGCATGCCAAAAAGGCTGGTTCTGGGTGTGAAAATTCTGGACCTGACTATCCTCCTCCTGCGGTATCCCACAACCACTGCTGCTAGGAACGGTATGTTCATCCTGGTGTCTGAGCTTGCTTGGTGTTTGCGTGCACTTTTATGCTGCGCGGGTCCACGTAAACCTGCTTCCTGCTGGCGTACGTGTTTCCGGATTAGCGCGTCTTTTTTGGCGTGTGCGTGTGGGCGTTCCGCGCATTTGCCTCCTGTACTTCCCCGGCCACCCCAGTAATACACGTTCCCTGCTCGGCCAGGCACAATCGCATGTAAAACCTTCCACGAGCCCCTGAAGTACACGTACCCTGCTTGCCCAGGCACAATCACATGTAAAACTTCCTGCGAGCCCCTGAAGTACACGTACCCCGCTCACCCAAGCACAATCGCGTGTAAAACTTCCCGCGAGCCTCTGAAGTACACGTACCCGGCTCACCCAGGCACAATCGCGTGTGAAACTTCCCGCGCACCCCCGAAATACACGCTATTTTTGACACAGCGGGTGTCCGTGTTTATCGCGTACCCCTTTGCACATCATTTGTCCTAGAGGGCCACAGTATGGGACATTCATCAGAGCTGTATATACAGACTTTTTGTTGGCGCAGGGACGCTTACGCGCTCCTTCGTGAGTGGGGGCCTGCTGGCAGGTGCCCAGCACTGCTGGGGGGTGGGGGTGCAAGGGGACATGAGTGGAGGCCTGCTGGCAGGTGCCCCTCAGTGCTTGGGGGTGGGGGTGCAAGGGGACATGAGTGGGGGCCTGCTGGCAGGTGCCCCTCAGTGCTTGGGGGTGGGGGTGCAAAGGGACATGAGTGGGGGCCTGCTGGCAGGTGCCCCTCAGTGCTTGGGGGTGGGGGTGCAAGGGGACATGAGTGGGGGCCTGCTGGCAGGTGCCCTGCACTGCTGGAGGGTAGGGGTGCAAGGGGACATGAGTGGGGGCCTGCTGGCAGGTGCCCCTCAGTGCTGGGGTGTGGGTGTGCAAGGGGATATGAGTGGGGGCCTGCTGGCAGGTGCCCCTCAGTGCTGGGGGGTGGGGGTGCAAGGGCACATGAGTGGGGGCCTGCTGGCAGGTGCCCCTCAGTGCTGGGGGGTGGAGGTGCAGGGGGACATGAGTGGGGGCCTGCTGGCAGGTGCCCCTCAGTGCTGGGGTGTGGGTGTGCAAGAGCACATGAGTGGGGGCCTGCTGGCAGGTGCCCCTCAGTGCTCCGGGGTGAGGGTGCAGGGGGACATGAGTGGGACATGAGTGGGGGCCTGCTGGCAGGTGCCCTGCACTGCTGGGGCGTGGGGGTGCAAGGGGACATGAGTGGGGGCCTGCTGGCAGGTGCCCTGCACTGATGGGGGTGGGTATGCAAGGGGACATGAGTGGGGGCCTGCTGGCAGGTACCCTGCACTTCTGGGGGGTGGGGGTGCAAGGGGACATGAGTGGGGGGATGCTGGCAGGTGCCCTGCACTGCTGGAGGGTGGGGGTGCAAGGGGACATGAGTGGGGGCCTGCTGGCAGGTGCCCCTCAGTGCTGGGGGTGGGGGGTGCAAGGGGACTTGAGTCGGGGCTTGCTGGCAGGTGCCCCTCAGTGCTGGGGGGTGGGGGTGCAGGGGGACATGAGTGGGACATGAGTGGGGCCTGCTGGCAGGTGCCCTGTACTGTTGGGGGGTGGGAGTGCAAGGGGACATTAGTGGGGGCCTGCTGGCCGGTGCCCCGCACTGCTGGGGGGTGGGGGTGCAAGGGGACATGAGTGGGGGCCTGCTGGCAGGTGCCCTGCACTGCTGGGGGGTGGGGGTGCAAGGGGACATGAGTGGGACATGAGTGGGGGCCTGCTGGCAGGTGCCCCTCAGTGCTGGGGGCTGGGGGTGCAAGGGGACATGAGTGAGGGCCTGCTGGCAGGTGTCCCGCACTGCTGGGGGGTGGGTGTGCAAGGGGACATGAGTGGGGGCCTGCTGGCAGGTGCCCTGCACTGCTGGGGGGTGGGGGTGCAAGGGGACATGAGTGGGGGCCTGCTGGCAGGTGCCCCTCAGTGCTGGGGGGTGGGGGTGCAAGGGGACATGAGTGGGACATGAGTGGGGGCCTGCTGGCAGGTGCCCCTCAGTGCTGGGGGTGGGGGTGGGGGTGCAAGGGGACATGAGTGGGGTCCTTCTGGCAGGTACCATGCACTGCTGGGGGCTGGGGGTGCAAGGGGACATGAGTGGGGGCCTGCTGGCAGGTGCCCTGCACTGCTGGGGCGTGGGGGTGCAAGGGGACATGAGTGGGGGCCTGCTGGCAGGTGCCCTGCACTGCTGGGGCATGGGGGTGCAAGGGGACATGAGTGGGGGCCTGCTGGCAGGTGCCCCGCACTGCTGGGGGGTGGGTGTGCAAGGGGACATGTGTGAGGGCCTGCTGGCAGGTGCCCCTCAGTGCTGGGGGGTGGGGGTGCAAGGGAACATGAGTGGGACATGAGTGGGGGCCTGCTGGCAGGTGCCCTGCACTGCTGGGGGGTGAGGGTGCAAGGGGACATGAGTGGGGGCCTGTTGGCAGGTGCCCCTCAGTGCTGGGGGGTGGGGGTGCAAGGGGACATGAGTGGGGGCCTGCTGGCAGGTGCCCCTCAGTGCTGGAGGGTGAGGGTGCAAGGGGACATGAGTGGGGGCCTTTTGGCAGGTGCCCTGCACTGCTGGGGGGTGGGGGTGGAAGGGGTCATGCGTTGGTGATCAGTAGTGCAAGGTGACATGTGGCTTGGCTGGGGGGCATGCCCATGGTGGATGGGCTGCCTGCGGGACATGACCTGGGGTGCAGGGTAGTCCCCTGTGGTGTGGGCTGCCTGCAGGGGCCATGGAGGGTGTAGAGGGAACACCTGGGAGGACCCACACTGCCAATTCATGTGTAGGACTCCCCTGCACCCCAGATATTCACGTACCCCGCTCGCCCAAGGCCAATCGTGTGTGAAACTTCCCGCGCACCCCAGATTTACACATACCCAGGCCAATCGCGTGTGAACCTTCACGCGAACCCCAGGAATACACGCACCCCACTCGCACAGGGCCAATCGCGTGTGAAACTTCCCACGCACCACCAAAATAAACGCACACGCTATTTTTGACACAGCGGGTGTTTGGGTTTGTCGCGTACCCCTTTGCACGTCATTTGTCCTAGAGGGCCACAGTATGGGACAATCATCAGAGCTGTCTATACATGCTTTTTGTTAGCGCACATTTTGATGCACATTTTTTTCATGCGCAGGGACGCTACCGCCTGCCTTCGTGTGGCATACGTGTTTAGGCCTGTGCGCGTCTTCGCCGGTGCACTGGTTTGCCCTATTCGATTCCATGAATACGTGTTGTAGGCGAGCGTGTGGGCGTTCCGCGCACTTGCCTCTTGTACTTCCCCCGTGACGCCCACATTTTCACGCGTTGTTCCCCATTCCGCGTGTCACGCCCCGTGTTACGCCTACTTTTCTTATGTGCGCCGCGCATGTGCGCTTTCGCTGTGGACATAGCGCACGCCGTTAGATGACCTGTGCGCCGGCGTGCGCCACGCAGATTTTCAGCGCACATCCCAGATTTTACTTGCGCACGGACTTCCATGAATAGATGTCCACAGGTTTTCCACAGGTTTTGCTGAGATTTTCGCACTTCCACTGCGATTCGCACGGTTTCGCACGCTTGCGCGGGAATTTTCAGCGCACATTAATTCCATGAATCGGCCTGAATGTGTCTCTAAGACATATAAATTGTATGTGAGGGGTGGATCCCGCTTCTCTGCTTGAATAGCGCTTGAATGTGCTTGAAGTAGCTCAGCATTACTTTTCGTGTATTGGAGCACACCTTGAGGCCTTGGCACAAGGTAGAAAATTGAGCAAAAGAAGAATCAGAACCTAATCTGATCCTAGGTGTTCAGTAGCAAATTGTTATTGTCCAGTGTAAAGGAAGACAATTGCACTATAGTATCGCGTTCAGGAGAAAAATCGATTCGTTTGGCTCATGCACGATGATACAATCCAAGCAATTTTTTTCCATAACAAAATATTGGCTCATAGAGGGACCCAGGATGGTCCTCTACTCTAGCCTTTTTTCTTAGGTAAACTCTACTTGCACCCTGGCCGTGCCAGGCTCCTTTATCTCTTGTTTGCAGAGTTTGAGCCACTACACAGGCTGTATTTCTTAGTACAAGAGCGCTTCATACTATATTAGAGAAGCAAGGTTGATATTATGAATGAGCTAGAATGTGATATGCTCTCACCTTTGTTAGTAGAACCGCAGGCCACAGACCACCAGGCACTCTACCTCACTCCCCTGACTGCTAAGCACGCTGCCACACTGTTCTTTCTGTTACAAAGGCAACACAGATGGATGCAGGTTCGAGCAATAGAGCTCACAGCCAGGGAGCCAGGGATCCAGCAAGTGGAAAACAATCAATCACCAGAATGCTGACAAGCAGTAACATCGATCAAAAGCAGTGTTAAGCGAGGAGCTATCTGGGAGATCCAAGCAACACGCCAGACACTCTACCTCACTCTGCTGACTTCCAACAAACAAACAAAAAAATGGGGATCTTGAATGATAGCTCAAATTTTGCATGGCGCTGCTACATTATATATCTCTGTATGTGAAGGATTTAGCCCTATATTTCCAAAATCATTAATAGTTACAATCCAAATAAATTAGTGTTTAGATTTATCTTTGCATCTAACTATAGCGAATTGTACCCCTTTGCAATACTTGTCTTGCAATGTTTGTGACTCCTGCCAGGGATGTGCTCAACTCTCTGAATGTGTGAGTCATGGCTATCTGATCACGAGGCTGTGCCAGGCAGCAAGGATGTGGCTGATGCTAGTGCACCCCCAATGGCTTCATTTTACCGTTCTGCATCATTACTATCTTGAAGTTGACAGTTTGAAGCCCAGTCATGTGCAGTGCCAGTCAGGATACTCAAGGCTTCTGTGCGCTACAGTGGGCCAGAACCCATTTTATTGGTGCATGTTGAGGAAAATGTCATGTGATTGCAAATGAAGCATTGTGGAAACGGCTGTTGGATTGAACCACATAAATGCAGCTTGTAAGCCTCAGTGCTTTGCTAGAGGATGTACTGACGACCCAGCTTGGAATGCACATCTATAGGTACCCCTACAATACATCCCCACAAAAAATATCGCTGTACATAAGGCCATTTGTCTCTCCATAGGCAATATTTTTGGGGGGGATAATTTGTGGGAGCGAGGGTGTCCCCTGCAAATTTTAAAATAATTTTGAGGTTGCGGGGGTGTCCCCCGCAGGGTCCATGTGTCAATATCGCCGCAAAAATAGGGTGATATTTTTATATTGCGATATTTTTGCGGGGATATTAACACATGGAACCCATCTATTGTCTTTAGAATTCTGCTCACAGGGTTTACCTTGGAATGCTTCCACACAGTGTGCGTGAAAGGTCCGCTCACAATCTTTCACAGAATATCGTGCCATATCTGAATGTTAAAGCTCCATGAGAGACATTGGGCCTCATTACAAGTTTGTGGGTCCGGAAGCAACAGTGCCAGTAAGCTTACTGGCACTGTTGTTTCCGGACCGGCAAACTACGAGTCTGCCTACCAGAGCCACGGTGCCCAACAAGTCGGACCCTGCCGGACACAGTGGCCACGGTAAGCAGACCACCATGGAAGTACCGGTACTGTTATCAATGGTGTTGGTGCTTCCGTGTTCCCCATTCTTGGGAATGGGGAATTACAATTTACTGTCAACTGACTTTCCGGACCGCTGGGGTTGTAATCCCCCAGTGTTACCGGTAAGCCAGGCAACATTAAAATGTACAAGTCCGGAAGCAATCCTCTGGTAGCATGGGCAGGTTGTAATGAGGTCCATTGTGTGTTTACGGAGCTTCACATTCTGTTTCTGCACTGCAGACTAGTGCATGTGCCCCCAGGATCACAGAATATGGCAGAACTTGGAGGGTGTAGCTTGAATTGGGATTTTCAACAACCCATGAAGTGCACAACTTATTAGGGGCTTTACACAGTTTTTCAGCCACAGTCAAATTGGCAGTATTTGCCAAATACTTGCGATTGTATTGTACACCCAATTCAGGGTTGGGCTGAATGCCACCAGCAGTATTCAAAGGGAATATCGAACAGAGTATTTCAGGTGGACTTTAAGCAGAGGTGCAGTTAAAATTGCCAAGTGGCGCCATCATTTTTAAAATCATTTTCTACTGTATAGAAGGGAATCATAAGCACTTGCCTTCAATACAACAAAAAAAGAGAATGGAGCATGTGCTCACCTTGGAAGCAAGACAACACGGAGCAACACAGGTTCAATCCCCAGGTCTGCGCTTAGAAACCTCTCGGGTATTAAGCGCGTTATAAATATCATATCATATCATACTCCTTTAAGCATTAAGAAATGTACAGAAGTGGCTTGAACAACTACGCAATATTATGTATTTCCAACTTCACATTGATTGTGGAAATTACTAAATAAGATTGCAAAAAATACTCTTAATGTTACCTGTGATGGAGATGATGTGGTATTTCTGTAACTCTTCAAGAGGAATTCCTCTTGTTAACTCAGAAAGTGGTGGTGTTTATGAAATACGACTGGTGGATGTGATCATTTCCTTCGGTGGTATTTCATTATGAAAATCCACCTAACTGTGAATGACTCCCAAGATCTTTAGACCAAGCACAGGGAGTAGGGAACTGCTCTGCATTGCGCTCACTAAACTACAAGTGGAGGTTTTCATTGCTTGGCCATTTGCTGTTGAGTTTAACAGCAGTTATTACCTCTTGCCATGACACCAAAGACCAATCTAGAACGAATGTAAAATGTGTGTTTATCTGTGCTGTTACGTTTGAAAGATGTGTTGCTGCCTGTTGATCATTTTTTATTACATATATGTATTTCAGAATAATTCCTGTCACATCTGTGATAACACCACGCAGCGTATATTCCCCGTCTTGTAGAATGCAGAGATTAGAATCCACTGCTTCAACCCATAGTAAGATAGCATCACTTTATGCTCGCTGTATGTGCAGTGTCGCCTATGCCCAGATGTAGAAAATGCCAACCTGGCAATATAGTGTGGCATTGAATGTGCTATGGCTAGCTCTCCTCCTAACAACCCCAGTTTAAGAGTGCTCTAGAATTGGGTCTGCTCGTGTAACTAGCCTCGGATTTCTTGTCTCAATCCAAGGATGTTTGATTTGTACCATGTCACTTAAGTGTGACTACAGGATCATGCCCTGAAAAAGCTTGCCTACAGTGATTAAATGGACTTGGGTGGTGTTATGATAACGTAAGATAAGGTAAGGTAATGTAACATGATGTTATACACTGCTATGTTGGCAATAATATTGGCTACACTGTGCATGGTTCTGTAAGAGAACATTCGGGGCAGGGTGTTAGTTGGATAGATGGAGTACCTTGTACCTTTTACGTGTGTTCCAATGTGGGTGCTCAATGTTCTTGGGAGGAGGCTATATGCCCAGACGGTTATCAATAGGGGCACACCCTTGGTTGTAAACAGTGTGTTTTTTTTGGTTTGGCTTGCTGATGAAATAAGAATCGGGTTATGGTAATTCTATGCTCTTGATGGACCTATAACTGCACCTGAATACCTACTACTACAATTTCCTTCAGATTCCCACAGCACAGGTATACTTGATGCTTAATTGAGAGGAATGTTACCATTAAGTTTCATCCTATCCCGATGGGCTGCATTCCAAAACCCCATACAAACTAGACCAGTGTAGACACTTAGCACTCCAGTTATACCTCAATTTTATGGTAGGCAATATTGCTTGTGATTATATTGGTTTGAAAGTGTAGGGTGCGGGGGAGAAGACTACAACTTTGGCATCTAGGTTGTGAAACAATGTTTCCAGGATCAAAGTTCCCTGTATAGGGAACTCATGTCCCCTACACAGTATCTATGGTATCTAAGCCAACAATGTAATGGGTGAGATGGTCAAGCAAAAAAGAATTTATCCTGGGTAGCCACTTCACTCATTTTAAATTTAAGTGAAATTCTTCAGAGAACTTTTTTAGTATTCAAAAACAACACTTATCAAAACAATAGTAATTCAAATGACAATTCATTGATTCATATGATATGCATATTTATTTTTTAAGTTGCGTTTCGAGTATTACTCTTCATCAGGGGCGATCAATTTCCATATTATCTACAAAAAAGTCAGAAAACATAGGCTTGATAAATCTCATGTATATAATGGTAAGTCATCATTTTGTAGAGCTACATTTATGAAACAATATGTTACATTATTTTTGCCTTTGTAATAACAAAAAAGAATAACCACATAACACTTCTTTCAAATAACTCAAAAAACTGTCTGTCAGTCAGGGAAAATTCAGTTATAAAAAGATTGTGTTTAGTCAACAGAGGAAATCAAGGGCATGTGTGCTAATCTTAAAATGTGTCCTAGTGTTGCAAAGAGCAAGAGATAATGTTTCCAATGATATTAGAATGGAATTCCCTTGTGTTCCTGGGCACAATGTGGCGCCTAATCTTAACAAATTAAATTGCTAGTGTGAAAGTGTCCTAGGATTCTACTAAGGATGTGGAAGATTTCTCACCAATAATGGTGATACGGATGTATGTTCTTAAATGACAATGATGATTCCGCAATGGTACATCCTTTCATATCATTTGAAAGTAAAGTTCTCACTAGATCATGAACCAAATGATTTATCTTGTCTGCAAAGAAGAGTAAAACTTTAGCTATGGTTGCTGATGCCTGTTACCACATCACTTACCTGGGGTAGGGGGCGCACCTGGAGGTCCCGGCGCGCCCCATCCTGGCGCTTCTATCCCCGATACCGGCTGGGGGGACCGCAGCCTTTTGCGGCACTCGTCGCTTCCGGGTTTCCCGTGTCTCGGGATTCGCGCATGCGCGGAAGGCCACGTTTCGTCCTTCGCGCATGCGCTGTCCACAGAACGCTTGGGAAGCCGCAAGCTTGCTTCCCAAGCCTCGTTCTGGGCACGGCAGCGACCCGGGAGGCTTGGAACGCAAGCCGTGCTGTCCCCGGGTGCTGCCGGCCCTATTTAAGGGCCTGAGTCTTGAAACTCACTGCGTCTCAACGCGGTTTGTTTCCGGATCGCGTCCTCTCTCCCGCAGCCCCCTGCTGCTGCACCTACCTTCCTTGGCCTGGTTCCTTGCTCCTTCCTGCTATTCCCTGCTGGTTCCCTTGGGTTTTGGTCCTTTTCCTCTTTGGGTTCCCTTGGGTTCCCTCTTAGGCTGCCTTGGGTCCATTCCTGTCCCTCTCAGCCTTTGCTTCTGGCCCTGACCTGCCTTTTGCCTGCTGCCATTTCCAGGAGCCTTGCAGCTCACTGCTGTGGACAATCATCCTCTGACCTGCTTTTTGCCTGATGACATTTCCAGGAGCCTTGCAGCTCACTGCTGTGGACAATCATCCTCTGACCTGCCTTTGCCTGCTGCCATTTCCAGGAGCCTTGCAGCTCACTGCTGTGGACTATCATCCCTGCTCTGCCATTTGCCCGCTGCCATTTCCTGGAGCATAGCAGCCCTCAACTGTGGACAATCATCTCCAATCTCGGCCTCTTCTTGGAGTCATTGCTGAAGTATTTCATCTGCGGACAATCTTCAATACCCGCCTTCCCTGACCGTGCTTGCACTGTCCCGACGTCACGAAAATCAGGGAAGTGCGCATTCGTGGCATTGGGAGCTGGTTCACTCCTGACCCTGTTGATTCCAGGGAGAGGGTTGCACCGGTTTCTCGCGTCACACCTTCTGCATTCATCAGTTGGACAGCCTGGCGACCTCACCACGATCAACTACCGGAAGTTCAGGTATTCAGCACCCACGAGACGCTTTCCTTAACAATGTCAAGGCTAAAAACGCTTAGATGTGATGAATGAGTCTTACCTAAGAGAAAGGTGAATGTACTACACAGCAAGTTGCCAGACGATTCAGGAAACTGTAGTGTACATCCTTATAGAATGACAAGAGAGTCTTCAAGACTGCGGTTTTAGGAAAATGAATAAGGAAAATAATTATAATCTCACTCAGGAGAGTAGTCTAATAAAAGGAGAGTGGGGACAAATATGTCCCTATTCACTTACTTATAGATGACCAACAGGTAAATCAGGAAAAAGCTATCAGGTCCATAGCCAGACGCCAGTAGTGTTGGTTGTGCGGGCTAGCTTCTATTTATATCGGCGGCCGCCCGTGACGTCATTACGTGCATGCGCGTGTGACGTCACGGCACTAGTCAGCCGTTATGCGGCAAAGATAACTTGTTTACATTAAATAATTATATTGATTGGGCCCACTGACCCTGATGAATGTTAATAAGTGGTGCCAGAAAAACACTGGTCCACAAGGTAAAAATATGTGCAGTAGAACACGAGAACTTCATTATAGTATGACGTGATCCCACGCATACGCGGATGATGTCATATGTAAACAAAGGTCTCATCTCCTTTAGGGTTATGAATCTAGCAAGAAGTACAGAATGTATTTAGTAAGAAGTTAATATCTAGATTCATTGTCTCTGGCTGGTTACCATGGATATGTGGTAGATAAAGAAAAGTCTCCTGACCAATCAGGTAGAAAAAATAGTCGAAGTGAAGGGATATAAATCAATATTTTAGGGCGTGAATGTAAGGCAAATTCCTCTATATTGTGAATCATAATACAAACAAGAGTCAGAAAGGGAGACTATGTTGATCAGTGAATATTACAGATCAGCAGGAAAAAAAAAATTCAAAACAAAAACAGACCTTTAGAATGAGGCCTAAGAGCCTCTCATGCTATCCAAATACCCGGCAATTAGAAGGGGAATGAGGGTGTGTATATTTCCTCAATTTATCCTGTGTCAACAGTTCTCATGTATTTGGAAGATGGTCAGAATTACTTAAGTGAGTTTGGTTGAGTGATAATAAATACATCCGAAAAGATGTCTCCATCTGTATATTACTTCTATGCAACCTAATTGTATACATTTGCAGAGGTGTTACAGGGATTAACATTGAGATCTCCCAGTCAAAGATGTGTTTGACAGATGTTACAAAACAGAATGTAAATATGGACAACAAGGTATTCTCATTCATACTCTACATCATATCTGTTTAAAAATGTAATAAGAGGGCACTCTGTCTCATTACGAGTCTTTAGAACATGTTACAATGTAATTGTTCAGCTGTATAGATACAGTCATGGTACATGTACGCATTCTTTTTAAGGAAAGGGCCAGAACAGTGGAGTTAAAAAATGTCTCAAAACAAAACTACTGGCAATATCACCCATCATCATTTGCCTCAAAGGTTGTTGCATTTGGTGTTATTGGCATATAGAACATCCTGCAGGTGAAAACGCCAGCTACTGGAGACCTCCGTTGGTGGGGAGAGTCCCACGCTTGGGCGGCAGAGGCGACACTCCCATCATTGGCACCAGATGAAATTGATGGGAGAGGTCCAGCAGAAGACACGGTTGGTGATGATGGTTCTGCTTCCTCCTGTGGCGATGCAGGTCCCACAGTGAGTGGCAGGGCATTGCAATGAAGAGGGATTGCCTGTTGCCGGCACCTACTACTGAAGCGCTGATCCACTTGCCGCCAGTGGTAACGGATCATGTGGATAATAAACGCTGTGGTGCCCAGGCTTTGTGCAGCAAAAGTGGAAAATCCTCTCTTTTCAAAATCGCCTCAAATTGTACACTGTCCAATCTTGACATCTTTAGGCACCTTATAGTTCTGCCAGCACAAGGAATGGAAACTTCAACCAAGCTGAATCAACCCTTATTTTCAGAAACACGCTTTTCAAATGTTTCATCACTCTTTCTTGCCCACATGATCTGCTGTACCAGTGATGTCACTCATGATTCCATAAGTGATGTCACATGTGATATCATCGGTGATGTAATGTGTGTGTGATGTCCTCAGTGTGCTTAGGGACAGTGTAATGGGGGTATCATAGTTACGTAGTGCAGCTTCAGCACTTGCATATTTCAAAGGTATTGTTGCATTAAATAAGTACCTTAACCCTTAAGGTCACTTCAACTAAAATTTGGTCACCAGATTTCAAGGGTTTTCAGATTGCATCAGATTGTTTCACCTTAACATCACTTCAACTAAAGTTTTCGCTCCTAATTGCATGGATTTTGTAGCACTGAACTTATTCATGTTAACTGTCCCTTAACTAAAGTGTATTCACTGAATACATTTAGATTTGCCCGGATGAAATGAATTAAAAGTGATGATTATAAATTACAATTGTTATATCTTTTTCTAGATAGTTAAAAACGTCGGCATGTGTGTGTGCGTATGTGTTATTAGGCCCACCATTTTTGACCCTGACATAAAGCAATGGCTGAATGTTTAATATCTAGGAACGTTGTTAGTTGCACACCATAAATAGCAGACATTTCAGAGTTTTTGATTTCTGCTGCAGGCAGATAGGGCTTGACATAATTGGATACATTTTTTGTCAAAAACTGCTCTACCTTTCATCATTCAAAGGCAACAAATGTAGGGTATATAATTCAGGAAATGTAATTTCAGCTTAGTATAATTATTTTTTTATTTTAATAATGCAGATTGCTCTATAGAAAACAGAAGAATGTAGGTCAGTTAAAAACATAACTGATAGCATGCTTTTTTTTTCTTTCCCCTTACTATTATACTGCAGTTTTTTAATATATTAAAGGGGTGTGTCAAGGGCTACTAAAATGTGGGAGTGGCTTTAAGTCATTTTTGCTTCAAACAAAGGTGCCAACCCTAGATTTACCCCAGAAATGCATTTTTCTCTGCCCATATGTTAACCTCTTCTCAGAGACTCTCACCTGTCAGGACCTGTCGCCAACTTTACACACCAGCCACGGATATGTCTGTACTACACAGTCCAAATGTTTACACATGCAAGGGGAGAACTCGGCCTTTTATCTTTTTGAATGTCATGAAATATTTGACTAAAAGAAACCATGCAGTGGGCTCTCCAAATACCAAGCTCTCATTTCAAATGGTGTTGCTTCTGGGATATAAAGGATTGTTGTTCTATCCGTTTCTAAAAGACAAAGGCACAGGCACAATTTATTACAGATACTTTTTCACAGTCCGGGGCCATTGCTGCCTTTACTGTTCCCCTCTAGGTCTGCCAATGGAAGCATATTCATTGGCAGCTCTTCATACTCCAATGTGAGCCACAATTAAACAGCACAGTTGTAATCACCATTTTCACTTGCAACACGTCTCCACCAAGACCTCCCTGAAGCCTGTATTATTGATTCATTGTTTATTTATTATGCGCTTATACACAAGTGTTTCAAAGTGCAACCATGCATGGGAGGGGGGAGAAATAGGGAAGATACGACAAACCATCTTACTCGGCATGGTACATTCAGATTATGCAAGTGAACAGAGAGGAAGTGAGAGAGTGGGCAATAGGCACAAGGGCGCCCACTCCTGTCTGAACATGGGTTAAGTTCAGAGAGATACCACTCTAATGGGTCGTAACCGAAGTGCAAGGGTGCTGCGGCAAGTGCAGGGCCCGTGTGCAAGGGCAGGAGACTGGTGACGGAGGGTGGGACCTGTGAAGATCTGGGGGTACACCAAGCAGCCTGGCAGCGAAACTGAGCAAAAGTAGAGGAGAGCGAGCGAGAGAGCAGAAGAAGATGGTTAGCTGGGGAGGGGAAGAGACAGAGAGACGCAGGGAGGCTGTTCCTGAGGGAGGCACCTGCAGAGGATAAAGATCTCCCCCCAAGTCTCGGAGAAGTGGCTCACCCACAGAGAATTGTTGGAAGATGAGAGGAAGGCTCGGGAAGGTCAGTATTTAGGAAGAGAGTTGCAGGTACAATGGGCCCAGGCCCCAGAAGGCCTTGTGGACAATGCAAAGGGTCTTGAACGTAATCCTTGGAGCCACAGGGAGTCAGTGAAGGAATTTCACTGCCAGAGAGATGCGGTTCCTAGGCTTGAGGCCAAGGATAAGTCTTGCGGTTCTGGTCTGGATGAGTTGAAGAGGACCGAGGGTAGAAGAGGGCAGGTTGAGAAAGAGGCTCTTACAGTAGTCCATCCTAGGGAGGACCAGCGCTCTGGAGACGGTGAGCCTCTGGGGGAAGGTGAGAAAGGGTAGAATACCTCTGAGAAGGAAGCAAATCTGTTGTGAGGGTGCTGCGTGAGATTGTATATCAAATGGCCCTGCACCCTTACTCTATGGCCAATTCTCATATCAGCTCTTCACTTGTACTTATCGTACAAGTACATGTTATCATCACGTATTCTCCCCAGGACGGATCATGTAAGGGTCCCTGTATTTACTTTCTCAAGTTGTGTGTTCAGTCTGTATGCCACCTGAGATTGCAAGTGCTGCATATGCAATCCACCACATGCACACCTTTCTCTTTAGACATGTACCTCTCTTTTTATGTATAGCAGCAGACGTGTAAATGCAGTGCATGCAAACGCCTCTCAGGGCTGTGCAGGCCTCTTCCGCACCGGTGCCAAGCAGTGTGCAGTGCCCCTATCATCACATGGTTAACAAAGAACACGTTGTGTAAACTACTGAAAGGTGGCATCTGACAGCAAATGCAGCATCATTTGAATACACACAATGTGAATTCACAAAAGAGCTTTCTATACGGAACATCAACTAACAATTATGCTAAATGTGTTAAATATTGAAAAACACGAAAGAGAATGGCATGTAAATTACTTTTACACAGATGCAGTGGCACAATGGTGGAATGGGGTCTCTGAGGCTGCCCCTCGCAATAATTGTCATAGTAGACCACAAATGAAGGAGTAGATTCTTCATAGACATGTTCTACCAGCAGAACATTTATTAGTATTCGTTTGTATTTATTAGTAGAAGAGTAGAGAGTTAGGAAGTGGAGGAGGAATCGGTGCAGTGTCATTAAAGCAGTCTTATTAGTTTCCATGGTACGCTGGGCTGCGGCTCTTAAACACCAACATGGAAAGCACAGAGATAATTACTTGCAGACTAATGAAAAATGCGCCTTAACGTCCACTGGCGTCTGGTTCACTCTTTCTCGTGCCCTTTGGAGGCCTAGGCCTAAAATCTAAGATGTTAAACAAATAACTCTTCGGCAAAGAATTCTGGGAAATTGGAAATCAGAAGCGTAAACAGAAGCCAGACATTTGAATGGGAATGGGCACGTAATGATTCAACTTGTTTGAACCCTGAAAAGGTCCCACTTTCTTCCCATGCAAGATGCTGCATATTAAAATGTTTATTGCAGAAAAACACAATGGGACTTCAAAACACAGTACACAAATCGCTCTTGAATTCTCTAACCTTAATATGTTAGACACAGATCATTTTCATGTCTAATGGGCAGACGGGTAAATAAGCAAAATTACTTGTGGCAGCGAGGGCAGTCTTTTGTTCTCTTCACAACAAACACTAGAACGCAGGTCTTACAAAAGTACTGTTTTAAGCACCGGGCACGAAGGCAACATATTATTTGGTTGTGGCAATACAACTTTTTAATGTTTTGGATAGTTCTGTAGCTTACACTACTTCTATTTTCATTGTGTCCTTGGTTACATCCTGGTATCTCTTTGGAAGTTATATGACCTAGATTTGATGTATTTTGGCTATTCGTAATAACAGGAACATAGTCCATGACTGTCTCTCGGGGCACAAGAGAGCACAAGAGAACATACAGGCATCCTCTGCCATAACAGTGAACATAAAAGCAAAAGGAGCATTGTGACAAATTGACTTCTGGCCTGCTAAAGCGTCCACTCCACCCTCACACTTCTACAAACCAAGAGCCAGCACAATCATAAAGGGAAAACAGGCAGAGCTAAGAGATATATCTCTTTCGCCTTTTGTGGTAACTTGGGCCATGGATAACAAAGGCCATTCTCTTAAGAGGGGTGTGACAATGGTTCAGTAGCAACCCAAACAACCAAGTATAACAATCCAAAATAAAGGAATGATCAATGAAGGTTATATATATATAATTAATTGGCCACGGTAGTGGCCATGTAGTTATGGTTAAGTTGCTGTTTCCATAGGAAGAGCACTTTTTGGGTGGCTTATAACTTTGCTTCCCCTGGACGAATCCTCACCAATCTTTGCAGAAAAAGTATATGGCCCACTCTGAATTTTGTTGTAAAGTTTGGTGAGGTTTGGTCCATGGGGGGCAAAGTTATAGGGGGGGTCCCAACATTTTTTTTTCCCATAGACATAATGGGAAAAAACTTTGCTCACGCCTAGAGCCCAAACCGCTGGACGGATTTACACCAAATTTGCAGCAGGAGCGGCGGCTTGGTCCCGAAAGCGTGTTTTTTTTATTTGGTGTAAATCCATCCAGTAGTTTTTTTAAAAAAGACAAAAATGTAAGTGAAAAAAATTAGTGATATCTGTGTCCGCTTCGTGGACACACTTCCCTGCTCGCTCCGTGGACACGACGGGGATTGGGCAAGTGACTTGCGTGATGTCCGCGGACATCTGACGTGCTCTCCCATTGGCTGCAGTAAAGCGTGCAGTGCGTCTTATTTTCAGAGACGCCCGCCATCTTAGATTATTGTTCGTATATTGGCATCTGTGGCAAGCTCTGGGTGACTTCAGACTTCCCAAGTGATTAGTGATTATCACAACGTAACAAGCGAAAATTCCGATGCGATAAGATCAGAGGACAGCGGGGCCTCCCAATGGGGCTGTGTGAGGTTCATGTGGATTACACTTCCTGAACATCCCAGGCTGCTGCAGAATTGCAGGAGACACGCCATCGGTACACCCCCCTTCGGCTGACTCCCACCCTGACACAGCCCTCTCCATGCTCCACTCTGCTATATCTGATACTCTTGATATCCTTGCCCCTGTCATGAGAATCCGCCTGAAGCCCAAAGCCAAATGTAACTCCTGGTATGACTCGGATCTCGTCACCCAAAAACGCAAGTGCAGGGTGGCTGAGAGGAAATGGCGTGCTTCATGTTCATCCTCTGATAAACTGGCCTGCCGCCCGCTCCAAAGGCAATACCGTCTCTCCATTCTCACCAAAAAGAGAGCCCTTATCCAAGCCCGCATCTCTGCGGCATCCAACAACTCGGCTGAACTCTTTAAAATCTGCAAGGAGCTTGCCAACCCTGCTGCAGTATCTACCTCTCCTGTCCCCTCCCAGGCCCTCTGCACTGCACTGGCCTCTCACTTCATCTCAAAAACTCAGGACATCCTGTCCTCACTCTCCTCCTATCACCTCCTTCCCTCTCTTCCCGGCTCTTCCTCTGGCCCTTCTGCAGCCACCCGTCCTCCCTCCTTCTCTGCCTTTCCACTTTTTTCTGCTGACGAGTTTTCCAGACAAGTCCGATCTATGAAAGTCTCGTCTAAACAGGTTCACCCCTGTTCCTCCAAAACTATCAAGGACCACATCGACTCCCTGGCTCCTGCCCTGGCTGACTTTTGCAACCACTCCTTCACCTCTGGAGTCTTCCCATCCCCCCTCAAGCACACCCTTGTGCACCCTCTTATTAAGAAACCCTCTTCCGACCGCTCCTGCCCGGCTAACCATCGCCCAATCTCCATCACTCCCTTCCTGGGCAAGCTCCTGGAGAAACTTGCCATCTCCCAGCTTAACCTCCATGCTGAAACTGTTGGTAGTCTCCATGACCATCAATCTGGCTTCAGAGCGGCCAGAAGCACGGAAACTGCTCTCCTGAACATCCGTGAGGACCTGCTCTTGAACCTCGACTCCAACACTCCGTGTGTTCTCATTCTGCTCGATCTCTCTTCTGCCTTTGACACTGTCAACCATGCCATCCTGCACAACCGTCTCCGTGATAACATGAGTATCACTGGTCAGGCTCTGGCGTGGCTGACCTCTTTCCTTTCCAATCGACCCTCCCAGGTCCAACTTGGGTCCTTCCTCTCTGACATCTTTTTCTCCACCTGTAGTGTTCCCCAAGGATCTACTCTCTCTCCCTGGCTGTTCAACCAGTATCTGGCACTCCTTGCCCAGCGCATCGCCGCTCTCTGCCCCTACTTTCAGTGCTATGCGGACGACACCCAGCTCATTTTCAGGCTACCCTTGGCCTCCTTCTCTCCTTCCCTCATCTCTGACTGTCTGTCTGCCATCCAGGAATGGTGTGCCACCAATGACCTCTGCCTTAATGCTAGTAAGACCGAGATTGTACTCATCGGCACACCCACTCCCTCCTTCCCTGTAGCTCTCTGGCCAGCCTCGCTTGGCCCTCCTCCTGCTCCTACCTGCAAGGCAAAAAACCTCAGGGTCTTCGACTCCACACTCTCCTTCTCTCCTCATATATCTGACGTCTCTAAGAAGTCACACTACCAGCTGCACCTCCTCAGAGGTATTCTTCCCTTCCTCTTCTTCCCCCAGAAGCTCACTGTCTCCCGAGCCCTGGTTCTCTTATAGCTGGACTACTGTAACAGCCTCTATCTTAATCTGCCTGCCTCCACTCTCCCCCCCCTGCAACTCATCCAGAACAGAACTGCGAGACTTGTCCTTGGCCTCAAGCCCAGGGACCGTATCTCTCCAGGACTGAAATCTCTACACTGGCTCTCAGTGGCTGCAAGGATTAAGTTCAAAACCCTCTGCATTGTCCACAAGGCCTCCTGGGGCCTGGGGCCTAATTACCTTCAACTCCCTCTTCCTAAATATCTTCCTTCCCGAGCCCTTCGCTCATCCATCTCCAACTCCCTCAGGGTCAGCCGCTTCTCGAAGCAGCAAGCTGGGGGTAGATCTCTCGCCGTGGCAGGGGCCTCCCTCTGGAACAGCCTTCCTGCCTCCCTGAAACTTGAGGAGAACCATCTCCGGTTCCGGAAGCACCTCAAAACCTGCCTCTTTGCTTCTGCTTTCTCTCTCCCTCTCCCCTGCTAAATTCTCGACTGAATCTGCACCGAATCTGCAACTGGGCCACTCTCACCGACCTCAGTCCTGGGCCCAGACACTCTCCTCTTGCACTGCCTCCCTGGCAACCCCTGCACTGAGGGACTGTCTCTGTATCCCTACAGCCCCCCCTTTCCCAGCACTTGTCTGCACTTACCTTATCTTGCACTTGCCACCAGCTGGCCCTATTTATTTACTTACGTTTACTGCACTTCCCCCCTCCCCTTCCCCTTGCACTTTTCCCTTCCCCCTACCCCTGCACTTGCGCGGTCTGAATGACACCTGGCCTAGTAGGATCGTTGTCTGTCTTCCCCTTGTTCCCCCCTCCCAGCCTCGTCGCGCCTTGAAACACTTGTGTATTGGCGCGTTACAAATGCCATATCATACAAATGCCATATCATACACGGTGGCCTGCGGAGGACTGAGGAGCGGATATCCCGTTCCCCCTACCCCCACTCATTACCCGTGTCTCCCTCCTGTACCCCCAACCCCGCTCATTACCCGTGTCTCCCTCCTGTACCCCCCACCCCCGCTCATTACCCGTGTCTCCCTCCTGTACCCCCCACCCCCGCTCATGCCCGTGTCTCTCTTCTGTTACCCCCCACACCACTCTCATGCCCCGTTTGTCCCCAGTGTTCCCCCCACCCCCGCTCATGCCCGTGTCTCTCTTCTGTTACCCCCCACACCCCTCTCATGCCCCGTGTGTCCCTCGTGATCCCCCCCACCCCCCGCTCATGCCCCGTGTCTCCCTGCTGTTGCCCCCACCCCTGCTCATGCCCCGTGTCTCCCTGCTGTTGCCCCCCCACCCCCGCTCATGCCCCGTGTCTCTCTCCTGTTACCCCCGCTCATGCCCTGTGTCTCCCTGCTGTTGCTCCCCACCCCCTGCTCATGCCCTGTGTCTCCCTGCTGTTGCCCCCACCCCCCGCTCATGCCCCGTGTCTCTCTCCTCTAACCTCCCACCCCCGCTCATGCCCTGTGTCTCTCTCCTGTTACCCCCCCACCCCCCTCTCATGCCCCATGTCTCTCTCTTGTTGCCCCCCACCCCCCGATCATGCCCCATGTCTCCCTGCTGTTGCCCCCCAGCCCCCGCTCATGCCACGTCTCTCTCCTGTTACCCCCCACCGCCCTCTCATGCCCCGTGTCTCTCTCCTGTTACCCCCCACGCCCCACTCATGCCCCGTGTCTCTCTTCTGCTACCCCATCACCTCTCATGCCCCGTGTCTCGCTCCTGTACCCCCCACCCCCGCTCCTTACCCGTGTCTCCCTCCTGTACCCCCCACCCCCGCTCATTACCCGTGTCTCCCTCCTGTACCACCCACCCCCGCTCATGCCCGTGTCTCTCTTCTGTTACCCCCCACCCCCCTCATGCCCCGTGTGTCCCTCGTGTTCCCCCACCCCCCGCTCATGCCCCGTGTCTCCCTGCTGTTGCCCCCACCCCCGCTCATGCCCCGTGTCTCTCTTCTGCTACCCCCCACCCCCACTCATTACCCGTGTCTCCCTCCTGTACCCCCACCCCCGCTCATTACCCGTGTCTCCCTCCTGTACCTCCCACCCCCTGCTCATTACCTGTGTCTCCCTCCTGTACCTCCCACCCCCGCTCATGCCCATGTCTCTCTTCTGTTACCCCCCAACCCCCCTCTCATGCCCCGTGTGTCCCTCGTGTTCCCCCCACCCCCCGCTCATGCCCCGTGTCTCCCTGCTGTTGCCCCCCACCCCCGCTCATGCCCTGTGTCTCCCTGCTGTTGCCCCCCACCCCCGCTCATGCCCCGTGTCTCCCTCCTGTTACCCCCCACCCCCGCTCATGCCCTGTGTCTCCCTGCTGTTGCCCCCCACCCCCGCTCATGCCCCGTGTCTCCCTCCTGTTACCCCCCACCCCCACTCATGCATTGTGTCTCTCTCCTGTCAACCCCCACTCATGCCCCGTGTGTCCCTCGTGTTCCCCCCACCCCCCGCTCATGCCCCGTGTCTCCCTGCTGTTGCCCCCCACCCCCGCTCATGCCCTGTGTCTCCCTGCTGTTGCCCCCCACCCCCGCTCATGCCCCGTGTCTCCCTCCTGTTACCCCCCACCCCCACTCATGCATTGTGTCTCTCTCCTGTCAACCCCCACTCATCCCCGTGTCTCCCTTGTGTTCCCCCACCCCCGCTCATGCCCCGTGTCTCCCTGCTGTTGCTCCTCACCCCCCGCTCATGCCCTGTGTCTTCCTGCTGTTGCCCCCACCCCCTGCTCATGCCCCGTGTCTCTCTCCTCTAACCTCCCACCCCCCGCTCATGCCCCGTGTCTCTCTCCTCTAACCTCCCACCCCCCGCTCATGCCCCGTGTCTCTCTCCTCTTACCCCCACCCCCCTCTCATGCCCTGTGTCTCCCTGCTGTTGCCCCCCAGCCCCCGCTCATGCCACGTCTCTCTCCTGTTACCCCCCACCGCCCTCTCATGCCCCGTGTCTCCCTCCTGTTGCCCCCCACCCCCGGTCATGCCCTGTGTCTCCCTCCTGTTGCCCCCCACCACTTGGTCATGCCCCGAGTCTCCCTCCTGTTGCTCCCACCCCCTCTCATGCCCCGTGTCTCCCGCGTGTTCCCTCACCCCCCGCTCATGCCCCGTGTCTCCCTGCTGTTGCCCCCACCCCCGCTCATGCCCCGTGTCTCCCTGCTGTTGCCTGCCACCCCCCGCTCATGCCCCGTGTCTCCCTCCTGTTACCCCCCGCTCATGCCCCGTGTCTCTCTCCTGTTACCCCCCACCTCCTCTCATGCCCCGTGTCTCCCTCCTGGTCCCCCCAACCCATGCCCTGTTGTGTTCTCTTTATACACCCGCCTTCCCTTTCCATGGTGTCCATCTTGGTAAAAGATTTTCCTCCCTACACCGGGACGCCGCAGGCGTTCCGGTTTGGGAAGAAAAATCTTTTTTTACCACTCCGGGTTCCCACTTTGAGAACCTAGGATGCTAGTGGTCTTCATCCATTGAAAAGGACGTTATGGTTACGTTGCACTAATAAAAAACGATGAAATTCAATTTAAAAAATGTGTTAAAGGGATGTTATGGTTAAGTTGTGCTACTAAAAACCTATGAAATTCAGTGAAAAAACTTTGTTAAAGGGACGTTATGGTTCCAAGTAAAACCGAAAAACCCTTGAAATTCACAAGTTATGGTAAGCTAAGCAACCATAAATCGCGCCACCACCGTGCACTGGTAAGCCTAACACCGAGGACATCAAATATGACATCCCAAATGTCATTCATGACATCCCTGATGACATCACATGTGCATTTACCTTTCATGAAAAGTCTGTACAAGGGATTCTTAGTGTAATGTTAATAAAAAAAAAGTGTCAAAGATTATTGGAATAAATATCTAGTGCTAATCAGTGCATTAAGCTATGCATTGATATAAATAGCATTCTATTGACTTCAATCCAGTATACTAAGGTACTCATGTAGAAACAAAGGCATTGTGTGCCGCATACATGATGGAGGTGCAATATTCATAAACTTGCCATGTTGAATAGTGAACTGATAACTGTTTTCATATTAGAGTTTTGCGTACAGTGAAACTTGTGATAAGTAGGTAATAAAACCCACTTACTACATAATTGCATTATTATAGACAAATCACAAAGAGACAACACCACATACAAATATGAATATATACAAGGGAATTGAAGTAAGAAAAAAACAGCAATAGTAGCAGAAAGTGTTCATAACCTGATTTCCTTTATGCAGAGAAATGATTGCTCTGTTTCAAAGCTGTTACTTACCCTATCTGTATATATTGCATGATGTGTCTGGACCCTAAGGAAAATAGTGTGAGTACAACATATAAAAATATGAGCATATACAGGGAAAGTACAATAATAAAAAAACATCAAAACTATCAGAAAGTGCTGATAACTCTACTGATAATTTTAATGCACAAAAAGGATTGCTGTCTTTCAAGGTTGTGTCTTCCCCTATGTATATGTTTCATATGATATGACTGGACCATAAGGGAATTATGTCCGTATTGTTCGATGGGAAGTTGTCCTGAAATGTTCGTAAATAAACAAAATGGGGGTGTCCTGAGGACACTGTCCGTATTGTTCGATGGGAAGTTGAATGTGTTCTAAGAACACTCGGAGTGTCCTGAAATGTTTGCAAATAAACAAAATGGGGGTGTTCTGAGGACGCTCTCCTTATTATTCGTTGTCAAGTTGAAAGTGTTCTAAGAACACTTGTGGTGTCCTGAAATGTTCGTGGGGGTGTCCTGAAGACACTGTCCGTGTTGTTCTCTGGCAAGTTGAATGTGTTCTAAGAACACTCGTGGTGTCCTGAAATGTTCGTAAATAAACAAAATGGGGGTGTCCTGAGGATGCCATTTGGCCATGCACCCAACACTCTATGCCCTGGCCCCAACCACCACAGCATATCACACTCATAGTGGCTTATAACTTTGGGTCAAAAACAAATTTATAAGGAACAAAGTTATAAGCCAATATGGGTGTGATATGGTGCAATGGTTGTACTTATTATAATATACTTACTGTTTGGTTTAGTAACTGGAGTACATGCATTTCTTGTTCATTTCTGTGATAAAAGAAAATAGCATGTTAGCATTAGTATTTTGTAATGACTTATTACATTGTATAATCAACATTTGTTTTTTGACCCTCATATTTAGTAGATTACAAACCAGAGTACAATTTGCTCAGTTTCTGTGTTTGTTGCTAAAATCATTGGGTCTGTGGGAGAAAAAAAATCCATGTTGGATTAAAAAAAAACTTTTTCTGTTATGCTACACTTTATTTGTTTGTTTGTTTTCAGTGTTTACTTGTTGTTTCTGGCTAATGCTTTATACATTGGCTTGTTGCAGTTTCTTGGAGCAGTAACATATTATTTATTTGTTTGGATAGTGTAAATTTTTGGAGCAGTTAGATACCAGTAGGTGTATTCTAACTGTATATTTTTTTATATATTTTAGTGGTATTGATTTATCTGTTTGGATATTGTTAAATCTTGGGACAGTTAGATACCAATTTGCGTATTCTGTCTATTTTCTGCTCTAATTTAGTGGTATTCAATTATCTGATTAGTTGTTGTGGAATCTTTGGGCAGTTAGATAGCTTTTGGAATAATCTAACAGTTTACATTTTTTTACTACACGTTTACTTAAGGTTTAAGTACAGTTTAGTTATCAAATTTTGGTTTTAAGAACATTAAATAAGCGTTTGTAATATTTGCTGGTAATCTCTGCTTTAGAGTCATGGTACTATCGGTACATTCAAACCATCCACATTTCTTTTTTATATATGCAGTGTAGTGTTTTCTTACCAAGTGATATTTGACCATGTGTGAATCCAGTCAGCTTGCAGTTGTTTTTGGTACCATCTGCATTGTAACGTAGAAGCATTAGTATTACGTATTTACTATGTGTTTGTATTACTAACGTGGAGCGATTATCCGAATTGCAGGTAGTACATAATCTACCATGGTTTGCATTTTGTACAAGTTGCTGAAATGGAATTGATTCGAAATTAGGTATTGATATATATATGAAGCATTCATTGGGGATTTCTTCTTGTGTCACATTGTTGCATAGAGTGCATGTATGTTTCCACATGCATGAAATCTGGAAGATTTCATTTATAGGTATGTTTCTGTTTTCCAGTACTTGTAGTAAGTACATTAGAAATTCTTGTGGATCTTCCTGTGAGTTTATAGTGAATTTAACCATTTCATCACAGTAGTCCAATTGTTGTATTATTCCATAAACACTATACGTGTTGTCAGGATTGTTCTTTGCATTTCTGTGAAGTACTAACATTCGCAAACACAATTGGTCTGTACTGTGTAAGTAAATGTTGTCAACAATTGGTGGCAATTGAAATAGAATATTCATTGCTACATTTGCCTAGCAACTTACTCTAACTATATTTGAGAGTTTAAATGGTCCAGGTAGTTCTGTACCTGATTGATTTTTTTTTTAGTTTTTCTTCCTTCTTTGATGAAGTACCTGGTTTACTTTCCCTAATGGTGTCCTATTCTTTTTACTTCTGAAAGTTTGTCGAAGAGAATATTGACAAACTGAATTTTGTTGTCACGTGGGTATGTTTGAAAGCCAACAACTGTACCCAGTGCTCCATTAACTAGTCCTTGGTCCACGTCAAGGTTACGTTTAAGCATTACTCTGCAATTTAAGGATAATTTTAATATCTTTTCCAAGCCTGCTGTGTTTGAGATTGATTTTTCTAAACTATTTAGTCTTGTTGTGGCTTGGACACACATGGGTATTGTCATACCATGTACATCTAGTTTGTCTGTGGCGCTAATTTCCATTATTGGTTGCATTTCTTTACTTTACATTATTTCATTGAATTTGAAACAGTTTGCAAGAGTTAGCATTAAGGCCATACAATTGACATTTTTGTCGGCTAATTGTTCCATAACATCTGTAGCACATGCATTAACACCATAAAGTGCATGAATGTGCCAGGTTTTCAATATTGCTTCTGCTTCTTTAGAAAGTATACCGACTCTGATACTTTTAAAGATGTTGGCATAAGTGAGATCTGCAGATTGCAGCATGTTTTCTGTTAATTCTCCGTATTGGAAATGTAGCCAAAGGTTGACTTTTCCAATGCTGCCAACAGTTTTACGGCAGAGTTTGTGTCCTAATGTTTTAAAAATAGACTCACCTTTTACTGGTGTCAATTGAAAAAGATCTCCGAAAACAATAATGTGTTTCCTGCAAAGAGCTTTTCATAGTTTGTTTTGAGTAATTCTTGTAATCTGAGGTGAATCAAAGCCAACATTAGGTTGGAAACCATGCTCACTTTATCTATTAGTAGCATTTTCCTTTGTTTCAATACTCTGCGTAGTTCCATTGCAGCTTCTGTAGAGAGTTTGTAATAGTCTAATTTGTTTTGGTGTTCTACTGGTAGGAGTAGTAATCGGTGTAAAGTGACACCACCTATTATGTAGGCAGCTAAACCTGTGGGGGCAGTGACAACAGCTGACAGTTTGTTCTTTGTCAATTGTTGAAGGAACTTACTGATGATTTTGATTAGGAATGTTTTGCCAGAACCAACTTCACCACTGACGTACAATAGTATAGGTTTGTAATTTTGGCAGGTGCATTCTTTGTTTGCATGTTGTACACCATGTGCAATTTCTTTTGTTACTTTTTGAAAAATGCTACGTTGCTCATTGTTTAGTTTTGATTTTAGCGTAGTTCAGTCTTCTTTATCTTCATACTGACACATGGTGTTTTCTACTTCTATCATAGCTAATTCTGCCTTATTTGTTATTAGTGGTTCTCCCAGTGGTTCTTGGCTTCCTGTTACAGAAGGTTGACTACTATCAGGAGTGTCCTTATCTAGTTGGGCCTGGAGTTCTTCTTCATGTTGCTGTTCATTGTGCAACATTGTTTTGTACTGTGTAAAGTTTACATCAGTTACAGTGCTTTCATTTGCTTTAGAAGCGTCTTCATATGAGTCATAGTTATCTAGTATTTCTTCTTCTTTTCTCCATGGTTTAAAGAGTTGTAGCAGGGACATGTAATATACTTCTTTATGTTGAGGAGTCTTTAATGACAATTTGATATGATTAATTAAATTTGGTTTGGTGAGTTTTACTAAGCTACCTTCACAGTTTGTCACTCTGTATTTACCGTTTTTTCATCAGGTTTTATATTATTTTTGTATGTGTAGTTTTGGGCTATGTGGTATAGACACATGGTTTCCAAAGTGGTACTCATGTTTGGTAGCATGTGTCCAATAAATTGTTTTTTAAAATGTCTTCACTGTTGGGATCAAGTTTGGCTATTGTTTCTATATCTTTGTATGATTTTAGAACTCTTTTTCTAGATTTAGCTGGACCAAGACTTAGCCATACTATATTTTCAGATTTACCATACAATGCAGTACCAGTTAAACGATCATCTGCTTCATAGGATCCACATTCTCTATGGGACAGCATTTTTATGCCCAAGCTATATAATTTCTAAGACACTGTTTTATCTGATGACAGGTCATGCCAGAGGTCTTGCAGCTCTGTCTTTTCTGCTTTGGTTAAGTATGCTGTGACATATCGTGCAACTGCAGTAGAATTGTCTCCAATGTACTGCACATCTATGTTTGCATTCCATAAGTGGGCAATGATTGCATTGTAATCATTGATATATTTTTCTTCTTCTTTTCTTTTTATGCAATGTATTTTTAGGTGACTTACCTTTAACACTATGGGCCTCATTACACGTTATGCGGTAAACTATGGTGCTATTAGCACCATGGTTGCCACCGCTACCATACCGGTACCACCATGGAGAAAATGGGAATTACCGCCCCATTCCAAGGTTGGCAGGGCAGTAATTCCCCCTTTCTCCATGGCCCTTCCCTATTCCCATTTTTGCCCCATAGGGCTCAATGGGAATGGGGAAGTAGCTAATTACGGTACCGCAAATTGCGGTACCGTAATTAGCACCAAGGTCACTTTGCGGGTCCCAACTTTAATGGCTGGTCTACACCAGCCGTTAAGGTCGGGTCCCGCAAAGGGACCTCGTAGTAAGGCGGTAAGGGTTTACCGGTGCCCTTACCGGTACCGGTAAACCCTTACCGTCTACCGTGTAATGAGGCCCTATATCTAACTGAAGACATGAGGTTGTTCACTTGACCTGTATTTGTAACTGGTCTAGGGAAACCAAATCGGCATTTGGTGTAGTATTTCCCTTTGTTTTTGTATTTGCAATGACAATATTTGCCACATTTGTGTCTTTGAAATTGTAAAATTTGTGCATGAAGATCACTATTTGTGGCTTCTGATCGAATTTCACAAGTGACATATTTTTCAATAAACTGTAAAACAGTGTCATCACTGTCTTGACCAAATTTAGGAGCATCTTTAATCCATAAAAACATGTGGATATGTGGTGCTCCTCTGGCTTGGTATTCTTTTCTCCAAAAGAAGTGTTGCACTTCTCCAAGGGGAGGAACAGTTTTATTACAAATAAAATGTAGCATAGCAATGAAGCAATGGTGAAAATATCTTGAAACATTAACAGGATCCAGAGAACAAAGTTCTCCAGGTGTTAGTATATCTATGTTTGTTTTGTTTTGTTTTTGTTTGATATGTGTAGGAAATCATGTAAATCTTCCCAAGCATATTCTGCACAACTTAATGTAACAAACCAAGTGGGTGGGCAAAGGTTTCTGATCATACAACGTACATCTCCATGACGTCAAAACCAGTACTCTTTAGTACCACGCATATTTGCTAATAGATTTATAATATTTGATTGTAAAACCTCATCTTTTTGTTGCACTTGTTGTAATAATTGTGTAGCTGTCATATTTTGGAAGTGGGATCCTGATTTTAATGTGTGTGCAACTCTGTAACATAAAGTTGCTAGTTCACTTTCAAAGAGTAGGTGGAATATGTATTCCACATTTTGTCTAAATCTGGGATCTTCAGAATACATCCGTAATGAGCAGTATTCTGATGCTGATATTTGAATAGGTCTATCATCGTACCTTCCTCCTTTGCCAGTAGGAAAGAGTAGAGGAAAAGCGCGTGCTTCTATACTTTTTTCCCATATGCTGATTGGTGATCCTTTTGTTTGTCGCATTTGGTACGTTTCCAGTGCATCTTCTATGGTGTCATTAGAGTGCAATGGATGAATTGTATAATGGTCTAAAGTGTTTGATATTGTAGCAGGATCTAGGAGCTCACATTGTCCAGCTTCTTGTGTCTCTTGAATTATTTCAGTTGCATCCTTCAAGTTTTCTTCAATATTAATGTCTTTGTAATATTCATTATTCTGTTTAAGATATTGCAAGGCTTCTCTAACTTTATGTAAATCTACCAGCTGTTGCTAAATTTTTTTGTCTTTTGTAGGTACTCCATTTACCAAGATAATTAAACATTGTTGCATTGGACGTTGCACTCCTAGAGTGTGCACATTTTCTTTTAGATCTAATGGTAAATACACTACTTTTCCACGAATACCTTTCACTAATTGAGAGGGAGGTAATTTTGCAGTTTTTGGTTGAAGGTGTATTATTGCTTGAAATGGGTGCACTGTTTGAATTATGATGCTCTCATATACATTAAGTTGCTGAAGGGGTTTTGGCAGTGGATATAATTCCAAATTATTTGTCATAGCACGTTAAGGAGTTTGGTAGTTGTCAAGTTTTGTATTGCAGTAACTACAAAGTATTACGGGGTCAGTTATTTCGTATTTGTTTTCTGCTATAAGGTAGAGAGCTAATTCAAACCATTTAGAATCTTCATTGTCTTCTATTTTGTATGATATGTCTACAGTTTGTGTGTTACTCTTATAAAAAGTTCTGCGGCAACATACACACACACATGGTTTGGTACTTCAGCTGATGTACTTTTAAATGTTAGTATTTCTTTTTTGTATGTGTGTAGTAAAAGGTTGCAATGTGTAGAATGGTTACTAATTTCGTTTACAGCTATTTCATTGTGTAAGTGGGTTTCAGTTCCAAAATATTTTTTCTGGATATAGTCGATTTCTTCTAGTAGGTCTTTTGCTGTACCATGTAGAAGAATGTTATTTAAATTGGCTACTGGACAGGTATCCATATTTTGCAGTAGTTTAATTTTGATTTTGTCTTTGCTTTTCACATATTGATTGAGGAATTGGAGTACAGACTTGAAAAATTGTTTGTGAATGTTACACATTGACGGCAATGGCCATTTGTACACTAGACGTTCTGATTCAGTTGAATGGAGGGGTAATTCTAAGTTTTCAGGGCATATTTTTATAAGGAGTATTTCTTGTTCCATTATGGTATTATTAACTTTTTCATAACCTCGACCACTGCTATGTATTGCAATTGTATTTGTTTGCTTTTGTTTGTACGCTTCTTCATTAAAGTATGGTTCTGTGCTCGTAGTGTGACTCCATTCACCTCCGCAGATACTTAAGAAGTTCTTTCTGTTGACATTTCGTTTATTGAGAAGTCTTTTTTGTAATTTAGTTATTAGTGGTTTCATTTTGTTTAACACTAAAATAAATAACTTTCTTTTGAGAAGAATTGCACTGCTATTAACGCTTCTTAGATTAATTTCCTATGATAGGTTTTAAGCCTTGAATCTGGTTTCTCTCCTGTTTTTATAAGATTTTGAAGGACTTTGTGACGGAACATTTTGGCTAAAATACTTATCTTGGTATGCTTACTTTGCACTATATCAAGATTTAAAGAAGCAGCTTTATCTGTAGTGATAGCTGATTTTCTGTTAATTGTTTTTTGGTTTGTTTTACATTTTGATAGAGGAGGCAAGGTTTTTGTACTTGAAACTTATTTTGTTTCACTAAATGACTGTATTAGCTGTTTTGTTTCAACTTTTTTTACAAATTCTGCTAGAGATGCATGTTTATGTTAGACACTTTTATTTTCATTTGCTCTACTTCTGGTTTGCTTTCTACGGACTTCATTTTTGGTAGGCATTCTTTAGGGTCTGTTGAAAAAAATAAAGAAGGTATGGGTTGGGGTGTTCTGCAATGTATATGTGCATGAGTGTTTTAGTAAAATGATAAAGATGTATGTAATGGTGTGTGATTGTGCATTGGGAACTGCAACTAGTAGGGATGGTGGTTCTTGAATTAATGTGTTACTAAACTGGGGTTCAGATAACAGAAAAAAGCTAGTGGTGTGGAGAAGTTTAAATAGTATATCTAATGCTATACAATTAAAACAGTTGTTTGTTCTATAATATCTAAATTCTAGCGGCTAAGTTGGGTAATTTGTGTGTCGAAAAATAGGAATTTGTGGGCCATTCTGGCTGTAAATCGCTGTTTAAGACATGGGGATTTTTGGACAGAATGGTGCAGAATCTCTATTTTTAGGCACAGAAATAGCATGAATTAACCTTACAGTGTGTTTGAGTAATAATACAAATATTATGGTGATATTCTACTTACTTTTTTTCTAAAATGAGCAGGTTACTTCTTAGTTGTTCTTTGTACTTCAAATTCGGCTGCTTCTTTTCAGGAGAATGGTCTTCACTGCAATTGTAAAAGAAACACATTAGTCATTTTGTTTGTATATAGCACTGTTTTTAATTTAGACATTGATTTTTTTAATTGAAATCCTCACCGCCTTCCTCAAAACCATTAAAACTATCTTGTTTATATAAAATACGTCGCACCAGTTGAATACATATCATATGTTCTTAATGAATACATTGTATTGCATTGACTAACTGTAGCAAACAAAATATCTTTACTATGCCACTGAATACCACTATTCTTGTTACTAAGCTCTTCCAAGTAATAGTGCCTCAATGTCATGGGCTGCTTGTCCTATATAAGTGTAAGTAATTAAATAAATAAAGAAATTTAAAAAAATATGTAATTGCACAAGTATTATTGTTTGAGATTTGAACACAGAGTGTGCATGCAATTTTGTTTGACTATATGTAGTCTATGGCCCTCATTACAACTGAGGTGCTAAGTGCACCAACTTTACCACCATGGTGTAAACTAAGTTTACACCATGGTGGATGGCGGATTTACCGCCCCATTACAAGGTCAGTGGGGCGGTAAATCCCCATTTCCCATTTTCCCTTCCCCATTCCCATTTTTGCCCCATAGGGCATAATGGGAGTGGGGTAGGCGCTAATTACGGCACCGTACATTACGGTGCCGTAATTAGCACCAAGGTGCCTTAGCACCATGGAACTTAAGGCCTCCAAAAAGCAGGCGTTAAGGTGGGAATCAGGCGTTAAGGGTTAACGGTGGCGTTAACCCTTAACGCCTGAGTTGTAATGAGGGCCTATATATTTTATTTCAAAAATGTTAGTTTAACATTATTTGAGTGTGTGTGTGTATAAAGAAATTAAATAGTATAAAGGTTTGTAAGTGACAGTTGATTTTAGGAGATTGAAAAAAGACAGTAGATTCATTTTACAGATTATACAAGCTAAAAGTCAGTTAGGAAATGTGTTCATGTAATGTACAGAAAATATGCATACCTGTAGTTTGTGTTCATGCATATGGATATGCATCGAGCTGCACGTAGAAATCATGGAGACTTGTACAGTATTTCTTGTAGATAGTGCTTGCCCATGATATGACATTTGTACTCAGAGAGATTCACAGTACATTTGCAGTGCTGATCTATGATGATGCAGTTAGATGTAGAGGTCTTGAATGTGATTGGTGGATGGTCATGTGACTTCTTAGCTACATCCAATGAAGAAATGGCACAGAGAGTGAAGTGGAAATGGTAGAAGGGATGTCCATGTTACGATATGTCCGCGGTAGTTCGCGGACATCGGGTGTTATATCCGGGGATTTTTGGGTTGGGAAGTCATGCAAATGAGAATGAGCACAGAAAGGGATTGGTTAGGAAAGTTTAGTGGGTGTGTTGTGCCAGGAGAGAGTTTCTCAGATACTCTTTTTGCTGAGAGAAGTACAGATAGCTATGGCTGTGTGTTTCAGAAAACAGATTGTTTGGATTTTGGGAGACTCGTGGATACATTGGTTGAAGGTGCATGAGGAAACCTGTGGAGTAGCTGTAGATCTTGGATTCCCACATGTGGAAGTACACTGGCATGGAGTACGTGGAATGAAGTGGTTGGATTTGTTACCTCTCTGTGCTACTTTGGAGACAGAGCAACATCCAGATATAATTATAATTCATTGTGGATGGAACAGCTTAAGACGTGTCTGGAATTTCTTTGCAATTTGCAATGAAAGAAGGACTTGGGAAGGTTATGGACATGTTTCCAAATTCTCAAGTAATTTTTTCACGGATTGCGTAGAGACAAATGTGACTTTGTTCTTCTTCATTTGGTCCACAAATGGAGAAAGCAAGGCGCAATGTCAATAAGGCTGTTTGTGCCTTTCTAAAAGATTTTGGCATGTCTTCTTTTCACAATGAAAATATTATGTTTCGTAGTACATACATTTTTCGCAGAGATGGAGTACATCTAACTTATGCTGGCAATCAGATTTTTCTAAGAAACATACAAAATGCATTGCAACCTTTTTTAGAATTACAGCATCCATTTTGAAGTAGGTGTTGAGTATTTATAATTTTTGAAACACAAACACCTCCCAAAGGCTCTTTTCAGAGCCACCACTTCCTCCCAGAGAAAATTGCAATGGTTATGATAGGGTAGCACCCCAAAATTTTAGATATCCGCGGACTGTCCGCAGACTTCTAAAAAATACAAAGGGCCCTGCTTCATTTATTTTCACTTCAATTTTTTAACTGTGAAAGGCGGCTCTGAAAAGAGCTTTTTTATTTTCTTTTATTTTTTACACACAACACACTAGGAGAGGAGGAGAAAGGAGGGTAAAGGGGGGGACACCAACCACAGGGATAAGAAAGGGCGAGCTGAGAGAGGAAGATGTAGAATGGGTTTTATTTGGGTAGTGACCCGGTTTTCTCATGCTCTGAGGCGACCTGCTCAAAAGCACTGCAAAGTCGCTCCCCTCTGCAGAGTACTGCGTCGCAGTACATACACACAACTGTGACCCTCGAAAGGTAAGGGTCATCAGCATTGTGTATGGCCTGTGAGGCAGCTTGAGGAAGACGCTGTCCCACAGGAGTGTTCCTTGTGGTGACAGGATCAGAAACGGAGGATGAAGTAGAGGAAATCAACCTACTACGCTCCTCGCAAGGTACAACCTTGCGAACGGCCCCAGTGTGGAATGACTTCAGGTGTCACTTCATGGTAGTGGTCCCAAAGCTATACGAACCATGCCTCCCGCGGCTGAGTACCATTTTGCACTCATTGCAGGTGACTCAGTTTGCACGATCCTTAGGACCATTCCCATGAATGGTAAATAACCGCCACACCCAAGACTCATGTCGTGTGTGGGTAGTAGGGATTTCCACTACCTCATTCTCGTCATCCTCTTCTTCCTCCTCTGCATCCTCACTCCTGTTCCCTCTTCAGGCCCTTGGGGAGGTGGTGGTGGTGGAGGGGGTGGGGGTGGTGCTGAAGCAGGTGCAGCACCAGGTGGCAGTAATGCAGCCATGGATGCCATCACGATGATGGTATAATCTGCAAGTTGCAGGAAAAATAGCTGTGCTCTGAAGAATAGCCAGAAACACAATGAGAATAATCTCTAGGGCGTGGTCTTTTATAGGGGTGCTTGTACACGGTTCGCGGACATGTGCTCTGTCCGCAGACAGATCAAACAATAAAAAGTTTCAAAAAGTATGTAGAAACTCAGGATTAGCATGTGGGACTTGTGCTATGGTGAGTTTTTATTGAGAAATATTGTGGATTACTTGAAAATGTACTTTTAAATTGTTAGGGGACACGAACAGTGTCCGCATTCAGAACACACGATCAGAGTGGGCGCGGTCATATGATCGCTTTGCGATGTTCGCGAAAGAAGCAGCTGTCTGCAGGACACCAAATGCACGGACATTGGTTTGCGCATGCACGTTGATGTTCTACAGACACAGTTCGGGACCTGAACTAATTAAAAGTGCGTCACACATCAAACGAACAGTTACAGACAGCCGTTTCTTCTTAGAACAGTTTAACTTCCTTGCGAACAATACGGACAGACATAGCATCCTCAGGACACCTCCATTTTCGTTTATTTACAAACAATTCAGAACAACCGTGCTGTCCACAGACACCTAAATTGTTTTTTTTTTTTTAAACTAAAACTAATTACAACAAAATATAAAAATTTTACTTCATTTAACTAACATATATTAATAATTTATGACGGAGAAGGTGAAGCAGAAACGGAAAAAAAACAGGAGAATTAGGGGTTTCAACATGATTGGTATCAGGTGAAGAAGGGATGGAAGTCTCATCAAAACGTTTTGGGTTATGGAGAGGGTTTGGGATAATTGACTGGGATATGGTGAGGGGTGACAAGTACATGTGGGACAATGGTATGAGGTTTTTGTTTTAAAATGATCCTCAACAAAAGTTTTCAAATTATTAAAATTGGTCAACAATAAATCAATTTTTTCTTTTATGCTGTCAAGAGTGTTATACGTAACAGTTTCTTCAGAGGTATTTTCTATTTTGGTATGCTCTGTACAAAAAAATATATATATGTTAAATGTATATAAAATAATAATAATTAAATGGTTTATATTGTAAAGTGTCTACCATTAGTTTCACTATCTTCTGACATTTCCTCATGTGGGAAATGCTCCTCTAGCCATTCCAGAGTAATAGACATTTCTGTGAGAAAAAAAAAGATAATATCTAATACAGAAAGTTTATAAATATATGAGTAAAATGAAGTACACTTACTATTTCAGGTAAGATATGTTCTGAGTACTCTGTAGGTCTGGTCTTGCTTTTAGTTGTGGAGTGTTTGTGAGGTAATTATGTTGGAAGCCAATGTATCTTCTTTTGGTATATTCCATTTTAGAACATATTGTATTTAAATGAATGGTTAGTGTGTTACATATATGGGTTACATTTCTTATGTATCACTACATATAATGTGTATGTGTGCTGCTTTGTGAATTTGTTAAATGTTCCTATGTTATGATACAACAATTAAACATACCCCCCCAGACTTTTTAGGTAGTGGTACTGTTGTCCAAACATGTCCGCGGACATCAAAAAAGTTTGCGGACATCAAATTCAGTAGAAGGGGTTCAGTATGTTCCATACTACATGTACATAAAGTCAGTTATTATTGTTAAGTTGTGCTACTAAAAACCTATGAAATTCAGTGAAAAAACTTTGTCAAAGGGACGTTATGGTTTCAAGTAAAACCGAAAAACCCCTGAAATTCTCCAATTATGGTAAGCTAAGCAACCATAGCTCGCGCCACCACCGTGCACTGCTAAGACTAACACCCAGGACATCAAAGATGACATCACAAATGTCATTGATGACATCACTGATGACATCACATGTCTGGCTCCCTCTTTTTTCCTTTACTGACATATCTAGGCCACATGGTTTTCTTCAGTAACAGTCAGGAACTAAAAATTGTACACGTACTATATTTGTAGACTTATCCTTCAAGTATGTTCTTACAGTAATTCCCTTAGGGTCCAGTCATATCATATGAAACATATACATAGGGGAAGACACAAGCTTGAAAGACAGCAATCCTTTCTGTGCATGAAGATAATCAGTAGAGTTATCAGCACTTTCTGATAGATCTGTTGTTTTTTTATTACTGTACTTTCCCTGTTTATGCTCATATTTGTATACATTGTACTCACACTACTTTCCTTAGGGTCTAGTCACATCATGTGATACATATACACAGGGTAAATAGCAGCTTTGAAACAGAGCAATCATTTATTTGCATAAAGATAATCAGTTAGGTTATGAATTGTTTCTGCTACTACCTCTGCTTTTTTGCTTACTTCACTTTCCCTGTATATACCCATATTTGTATGTGTTCTTGTCTCTTTGTGTTTTGTCTGTAATAATGCAATTATGTAATACGTGGGATATATTAGCTACTTATTACATATTTCACAGTACGCAAAACTCTAATAAGAAAGCAGTTATCATTTCATTATTCACCATATCAACATTATGAATATTGTATCTTCATTATGTATGCTGCACACAATGCCTATGTTTCTGCATGAGTAGCTTAGTATACTGGATAGAACTTCATAATAGAATGCTATTTATATCAATGCATTGCTTAATGCACTAATTAGCTCATGATATTTATTCCAATGATCCTTGACACTTTTTTCTCAACATTATAATAAGAATCCCTTATACAGACATTTCATGAAAAGTAAATGCACATGTGATGTCATCAGTGATGTCATCAATGACATTTGTGATGTCATCTTTGATGTCCTGGGTGTTAGTCTTAGCAGTGCACGGTGGTGGCGTGAGTTATGGTTGCTTAGCTTACTATAACTGGCGAATTTCAGGTTTTTTTTGGTTTTACTTGGAACCATAACGTCTCTTTAACAAAGTTTTTTTCAATATATATATATATATATATATATACTTTAATCAAACACACATGTACAATAATAACTAACTAAACACTGTAAAAACCTACCCCTTTAGAAATAACACATAATATGCAAAGACAGAAAAGATGGAGCTCTCTGGTTAATGAGCAAGAGGAAGAACAGGCCTCTAAAAGACCAACATAATCAACAAAGATACTTCATGAGGTTGGCAAAGATAGAAAATGACCAGGCCAGTCTATCGGGCCCACAGATGGACCTGTGTGTGAGGGGGCAGATATCAGTCAGTATTACCTTTGCAAATGTATTGGCCTTTCAACAGCGTTGAACCAGGATTCTCTGCATCGTTCCCAGGTTTTTTTCAGTTTGGGGATGGTCCAGTGGCAAGCTGGTGCTGAGTCAGGGTTGAACGGAAGGCAGTTGTGGTCTTGCAGTGTCTGCTTTGGCTCTGCGGATCGGAAGTCACTGTTCAGGGGTCATTAGTGTCAGGTTGAGCTGATCGACTTACAGGAGCGGCAATGAGGAAGCTGGCAGTCCGATTGGTGCTCCAAGAAATACGAGGCATTGATACTTCTTTGGTTCAAGAGGAGGCAACCACAGACTTCAGTTGGTGCAGTGCATCAGTGAATGGAGTCGAAAAGGGCAAACAGTGTTTTGATGAACAATGAACACAAAAGGCAGTATTGAAGGCTCCTGATAGTTCACTCAGCATAGAACATGCTTGAATCATGGCTCAAAATAGATCAATGTTGACAACTAGGATTTCCAGGGTCTCAAGGACCAAGGATAGGATAGTCCTTTTCTCTGTCTCACAAAAACAGGGGAGGCTGGCACACACCTTCAGGAATTCTGCAACACAGTGAGATCCCAGGCCCCAAAAGTGCTGGCAGAGATGCAGGTCTTTGTCCATCATCCAAATTTACCCCCAATGGACCGTGGGGATGGTAAGGGTATAGAGCTCCCCTGTCTTGGAACATGTGTCTTCACCTCAAAACTGGAGCAATTTAGAAAGGACTGATCACTCAACAGGGTGCAGTAAAATCTTCTTCTAGGGATGGATTCCAGAGATGATTCATAGAAGCGGTGGGAGATCCCTTCTTTTAAGGGTAAATGTCCGCAGTGATTGGACTGAAGATAGCCTGCTTCCTTGGTCCAATCCCTGCTCTTGAAAGAAGTGGAAACTGCCCTTCTTACATCACACCCAAAGTACTTTGCTATAGAGGAAGTGGAGGGAACAGGAGGGAGAGAGAGAGAGGCAGAGAGAAACCAGATGGTGTAAGTCTTCCTCCACTATACAGCTGTCTCCATTGCTACACTAACCCTGCCCCCTTCCATTCTCAATAGAATACAATTAATGCAGAACCCTGGTGTGAGCCCCAGCCCTTTGTGAAGGGGTGGTCCCTTTGTTTCTTGTTCCCAGGACTGCTTCCTGTGAAGTGGCTGTCATTGGGGAAAAGGGTGTTCCCCGCCCCTATAAAGGCACTAAGAGAGGCAATATCGAAAGGCTACATTCCTGCCAGTGGGCCTTCTCTGGAACAAATACACAACTCTTCCACAGCTGCCACCAGGACAGAATCCTCAGAGTTATGCAGTTTTTGGAACAGGGGTGCATATCTTAAATGCAACCCCTGGATTGCAGAGACGTGGCTGTCACTGCAGCTGTCAAGAGGGCACCTGTGACCTCTGAACGTGCTCTGTGGGGAACCTGATCAGCATATTTCCCTTTCAAAAATGGAATTACCCACATAATTTTATTAATTAACACCCATTTAAAAATCCAGTACTTCTACACTCCTATCAGATGGTAGTTCCACACAAGCGTATTTAAGTGTATGCCTCAAATGATGTTGTCAGTGTGGCATGGACTGGAAATGAATCCCGAGACCATGGATACTTGTGGGTGACCGCTGCCATTGACAAATAGTAGGGCTAACTTATCCAGTGTGTTACTCACTGCAGTGTGCAAGGGAACATGGACAGTGTGGCTAATCAGTAGTGATATTTGAAGAAAGAACATTTATGGCAGTGTTGAGGTCTGCATGCATTGACTTGACATCACACTGCACAACAAAATTGAGTGAAAAAGAAGTGGTGAGCGTGGTGTTAACCGGGGAAGCTCACTTCATAGTATCCCTTTCAGGACCCTCACTGGGCCTCATTCCGAGATTGCTTGGTACAAGCTAATAGCGCCATGGCTGCCTCCAATAACGGTACCGAGTCCGCCCTCATTCAATGGGGACTTACCGGTCTAGTCGGACCTTTGCGGGACCGGTAGGTCCCCGTTGGAAATACCATTCCAATTTGAGCCCCCAGTAAAACCAGGCGGCCTTAGCGGGACCCACAAAGGGACCTCGGAATAGGGCGCAAAGGGATTACCGGCACCAATGTCCTTAACGGTTCCCGGTATTCCTTTGCGCCCACCTCGTATTGAGGCCCACTGTTGCAAATAAGGGCTTGGATTTTATAGCCCAATTATTGACTTGCTATAACAACATTATTTTGCTGAGCAGGCCCAGCCTTCTATGGCGAATCGATGCTGAAGTTCATTTTGCTTCAGTGCTTAGATCTTTGCTGCTCACTGGCAGTATGGGAGTTTGTTGTATTGGATTCATTTGTCAAGGTCAGTCCAGCATCCAGGGTCAGCTAAGAGGGATTTTTAAGCTGCCAGACAAGTTGAGCCTATTCGAATGAGGCACCACCATGCATAATGCACACTTTTTTGATAACGCGTGCACGTCTTCCTTTGTGGACCTTGACATAATCATAGGATTTTAACTGTACTGATTGTATTTCTTGAAGTATAATCGAAATGGACAGCCAACCGAGAAATCCAATGACTCACTTTGATGTATATGCACTTGAGCTCATAAACTACTGACCACCCTTGTCTTTAAGTGATGTGCCACCACCGAAAAATACAGTGTACATGTTTATGTTAATATGTTAAATCTACTCCTGGAAAATACGTACCCTGGGCTCTGCAAATTGCAACTCTCCAGATATTTGCCTTTATGACTCCCATGATCCCTCACCATTGACTGCAGTGAATGAGGCTGATGGTAGTTACATTCCAATACATCTGGAGACCCAAAGGTTGCAGACCCTTGTTCTAACCCATCACTTAGGGTGTCTTAAAAATTAAATCTATAAAGTGAATAGCCACCAGCACTCACTGGTAAAACATGGAAGCAGAGGGCAGGCATCTGGACGGTCAAAGATAGACAATTCCCTATGAAGAGTAATATCTTTCTATTGCTATATGGGTGCGTCCAACCAGGCCGCTACCTGCTACCTGTTCTAAAACGTGCCCGTAATCCGTATGCCACGCAACAATGGCTTAAAATCAAGGGGTTCCGCTTACCACAAAATGTTCCTGGTCTGGTGCATAATTGTCATTTTAATAAATGTGTCACTGAGTCAGTTTGATAAAGGCGTGTTGGAGATTTCTAATGTAAATGATATCAGGAAAATTCAAGAGACTACAGCTAAATGATCCTGACCCATTTTAAAATGCCTTTGGTGCAGTGCAACTCACTGTAGATAATTTAGGCTCAAGCTGTTCAGTGTGCAGTCAATTAGATGTGATTTAGGTCATCCCACAATGGGCAAACCAACATTCGTGCATTCAAGAACAACACTTGGCGTGTGACGCAGCCTGGTCAGGGCGCAGACCCTGTTTTCGGCATTGTTGACACCTCCAAATAATAGATATCAAACTTGACTATCGTTATCTTGAAGAAAATATGCTTCTTTTCGCTAACATCCCAAACATCTTCATGACTTTCAAATAGGGGTGACTAATATCTTAATTTCTGAAGGGATCAAAGAACAAGGATTCAAAAGATTCGAAGCTTAGCATGTGGCCTGTTTCCCTCCCGTCTGCATCAGAACTAGAAAGCTGATTAGTTCAAAGCAGTGGAACGAATATTGTAAATCGTGCTGCTCTGTAAGCACCGCACATTAGCAGCCATCCAAATGTGCTTACTGACGCCCGAGAAACAAAACATATCTCGGAGTTTAGAATTCATTAGCTTTTCAATTTTCGCTTTGTAATTTAGTAATTAAATGTGCTTCTTTGGCTGATTAGACACTCATTGAAATAGCCTGTTGCTAGCCAAGCACCAGTGAGGGGACAGTTTGGTGAGCATTTTAATAAACAGGTATAGAGAATTTCGTTTAAACCTTCAGGTGTGAGGCCGTATTGCAAAATAAAGAAAAGAACATGCAAGAAGGATTTCTTCCAGTGTGTTCCTGAAGAAATCGTAAAGGTTAAATAATTGTATTTGTCATTTATATAGCGCCCTTTACCATTATTATAGTCTCAATGCGCTGATGGTGGGAACGCCCTCAGGGACCGAAGTCCAAAGTGTTGGAGGTCATGGAATAAGATTAGAATGCATGTGTGCATTTGGCCAAATAAGGCTTAGCAGGGCTGGCCTGGTTCCAGCAGAGAGCAACCTATGAGGTCAGCCATGTGGATGGGTACTCAGAGGAGTCAGGAGATGATTGGCGTGAGTTTTAAAGGCCTGCTATGTGTTCCACATGCCAAATTTTGTCATAGGTCTTCGTAGCATACTGATGTCAGAGGTGTTGAGGCATAGTCTGGTGTAAGTAGGCAGAGAATTATGTGACCAGCACGGCCGAATTTGTCATAGTCCATGCTGTATTCTGATGTGTGCGGGTAGCAACGCCTGCAGCCCATGTCCACCGGAGTGGTGCGTTTTACATACCTAGCTGATTTGGTGAGTATTTGTTTTATGTGCACACCATCATGGTAATGGGTGATTCAAACTTGCATAAGGCCCCCACAGCAATTAGGGCTGTACCGAAAAGTATAAAAGTCAGAAATAAAGTAGATTCAACCAAAATGAAGGGACCAAATGTACAGAAGATTGTTGCATGTTCAGTGCCAGTTAAAGCAGGAGGCTTCACAAATGCAAAAGGACTGCCTTTGTGAATCAGATGCATTGCATTCTCTATCCAGTTGGAAAGCCCAAGTTATAAAACATCTTTGCAGCTTACATAGAAATGTATGAAATGGTTCATGTCGGCTCATGCAGGACACAAGTGAAGAGGAAATCTGAAATGCGTGAACTCCATCTCACAACTATTCCCCCCACCCAAACAAATGCTGCTTACTTTTTACTTATCCTAGCCACTCTTTCTTGCCAATACACATATGCAACTTGTAATTTCTGATAAAATGTCAAATAATGTTAAACTCAGGACTCAAGTCCTTAATAAAAGAAAAGGGGGGGGGGCACTATGACGTACGCAATGGGAAGTGACATGACAGGAACAAGTATCGATGCACATTTCTTTCAGTTTGTTTTTCCAACTGAAAAAAGTGCACATTACATATAAACATGCGCCAAAAGAAAAGATGTTCCTGTATTGATGCAGGCTAAGTATAAAAGGTGAGCACCTTTTTTTTTGTCTAAGAATCTGTAACAAAACATGCTCTAGAGAGCAGATTACAATATAAGATATCTTTCAGCTATGTGGTAGCAATTTGTCTGGTCTAATTCTATTCAGTTTTGCAAACTGAAGTCTACATTTGCCTTTCTGAGTTCATGTTGCATTGTATTCAAATGAGAATGTCAAAGTATTCTGCTAGAGCCGAATAGCAAGAAACTATTCAGCCGGAGCCGAATAGCTTTTTTTCAGCCAGAATTCATCTGAATACTTACTCGAAGCCGAAGTTCGGTACACCCCTAACAGCAATGAGTCTGTGTCAATTGACAACCCTTCCTTTTGGCCCGAAGAGCCCAAGTAATACAAACAAAGCAGGGTTGAAGAGTTTATTTGAGTCACAAGGGTCAACTAGGCATGGTTTCTGCAAACATATACACATGTTGGCAGGCCACTAAAGACACAAACAGCACAAATCATATCAGAAATCGTCGAGTAACTCATCACATGTTCACTGCAAAGAGGCAATTAAGGTTGCAATGTGTGCTTTAAATAAAATTAACATAAACAGTCAGATCATTAGGCTTTTTAAGGGAAAGCAGCCATCAATATATGTAGTCAAACCTCTCACCCTCTAAGCATGCCTTCACAAGAGACAAACAAAGCAATACCTCAAGGGAAGCTCTGAGCAGGCTTGGCTAGGAACAGAGGCAAGAAGTGTAATGGGGACGAGCAGCTCCTTCATAGAAGGCAAACGGCAGAGAGAGTGTGTGCGCGAGAGAGGGAGAGAAGGAGAATGTGGAAAAGAGGGAACAAGAGAGAAAGACAGAGATGGAGTGACGGTTTCCAGTGAAGTGACTGGAACACCTCCCCAATATTGCCCATGAGGCAAGGTTCTCAGCGATGTTTAATGGTCCTCAAAATAATGTTTATAGAATCCTCCAATGCAGGAGCCATGTAAGAGTAGTGCAACAGTTCATATTAATATATGTAATGTAATGCCGTCTTGATAGTCTCTTATACCATTTTGATGGCCTTGCTGCATGTGGCCCTGCAAGAGAAGACAGAGAGGTTTATGTAATGGGAGAGAGGGAGAGGCAGATGTGAATCCTGTGATGTGGATCTTTGAAAGTGGGTGTGATTCTCTGTGGTTATTGACTTAGAGAACCTTCAGTGTGTTTTATAGGAGTGTGTTTTGTATGCAGATACAAGAGCCCATGGTCTATCACTTAAAATCAGCACCTCACAGACCTCGGTATCCCCTGTTGTCAGAGTGTGTGCTAGAGAAGTGAGCAATGGTGTTGCTCCATTAGCATGTTGAAGTTATACACACTTGCTGCTATGCGTGAGGTTTACTTGTGTGAATTTAGTTAGGTGGAGTGAAATAAAGATGCATTCTCGGTAGGGAACGTTTACGTTAGAAGGACCCTTATGGTCTGCCGTTTCAGAATTGTTCAGATATTGTCACCTTTTGTGATGGTTCTTGCTGTTCTGGCTTGGCTTTCATGATATGGGAAGGCAAATCCATATGAGTCTGGCCTGCTATACTACTTTGCCTGCCACCTTCTGTGCAGGTCTATTGTTCATTTGTGGGGACATCCGGCTGATTCTATTTAGAGTCTTTGAGGGACAGAGTATACTCTCATGCAGTCCTTTAAATGTGTGTGGCTCTGTGCATGTTCATGTTATTTTGGGTGGAAGAGTTTTTGCCTGGTCATCTGTACCAAGAGTGTTTTTGTGCTCTGAACATTGTGCGCTATTCTCATGCTTGTGTTGTGGGGGGAAAAGGCCCCTGGATAAGAGAAATAGAGAGGCCAGAGTCAAGTATAAGGACTCACCAAATTCCTAAGCCTATACCGAGATGATGTCCAACCTAAGGCCTATGGAACCAAAGTAATAAGGAGAGACATTGGGCCTAAAAACTTCCAGATGCTAAAAGTTGCAAACTGCCATGCATGAAGGAAGCAAAACACATGTGGTCCCAACGTGTTAATAAATCTATGGAGTGCTGCACTGATGTTCTCTGAAACAGCAGTGCCCAGCATCTCAAGTGAAATGCCAGAATTGTATTTCAAGCTGCCTTACGGAAACGAAGCACTTTGCATGGCAAATAAATAAAAGCAGGTCATTTTGTTTTTCTCTCCAAGACTAATATGTTCGGCAAAATGTTCGCAATACTTTTTCAAAATGTGAACTTGGTTTCTGTCTATCACAAGCCCATCACATATGAAACAGCAGTCCACAGAATCTATAATGGGATACTGCACTGGGTTCAAGCAGCTGCATGAAAATGGAGTTACTTTCATGGGTGAAATAAATAAAATTGTATTTTCGTTTTCCCTCTAAAGTGACAATCTGTAAAGCAAAATGTTCACCAAAGCCACTAAACGTGTGATGATGCTCTTATTTAACAGCTGTATGCTAGGGACAACTTTGTAGTGACACTTATATATGCTGAAACTGTATGCCTTCGAAGAGTTTATTTAAAAGTGAAATGTGAGTTAAAAGGCAATTTGCGGCTGAGTTTGAAAGGCCTTGTGCTGCTTGCCATTTCTTCAAGATTTGAAAACTGCATTCCAGGGTCCCTGTTGTCCTGGAGATCTAAGCCTGCAACTTCAAACCTCAGTGCCTTCCCTTAAAAATACAACCTTAGATATTTTTGAGATAGGAGACCTGGGCTGGACCAGATAAGAGTGGGTCTGTTCTAGACCCCAGGTCATAAGTCTCAATAAAAAAGTGCATTAGCTTAGTCATTAGCCCTTGGAATGGATAGGCTAATCTAAACACAGACCATCTGCTGACGTCATGTGCCCCAGGAGGGTGGGGGACTAGCGAGATAAGGATTGAGATTGCCTATTGACTACAATGCGAGAAATGTATTATATCATGTAAAATTGACAATATTCATCGCACCACAGTCATTGTAGGATTTTTGGAAAGAGGACAGTGAATTCCTTCTGACCATGCCAATGCGATTTTGGTGGGATCAACACAACTAAAGTTATTCATGAAAATGTGATGTGGCCCTCCTTGTGTTTACCAGTGATGTGAAGAATTGATAAAGCGTTAAAATTATGATTAGTATGACGCCCGTAAAGGGCCAGGTTTTTCAATGATATGGCTCTGGAGTAAATAAACAAAAACTGTAGCTCTGCACAGGAATGACATACAGACTTCTGATTAGTGTCATTTGACTTGCAGTAAAAAATAGTTGTCAAAAATGTATTCATACATGAAAAGTTTTGGAAGTTAGGGGTACTTGCAAGGTAGTGAGATTTTAAGTGCAAAAACATGACCGAGCCCACCTGTCGAAGTAAGATGATGCTCTCCTCCCCTAAAATCCCAAAGCACTCCCACATTCCCTTGTCCCATCAGCACACAGGGGGTAGGATGTAGTGAGCATTAGCAAATCCCTTTTGCGAGAATCATGACACATTTTTGATGTCATTTTCCCTAAAACTAAGCCACCTTGCCTCAGAGCAGGGCTCTTGCCACTAATCCCATGAGGTGACGTGCTGTTGAAGTCTGGCGTGAAAATCCCATCAGAGAGAGGCATCATCTTACAGAGGAGCCAGGAGACTTGGAAGCTGACTTGGGACCCCTTGGAGGACTCAGCAGAGACCTTGACTGACCCCCTTTTACAATCCTGGCAGTGCCCTGAGGCTCCCCGATGTCCAGTCTAGACCTCTCCTGTAAGTAGAACTAAACCCCAAAAGCTATCTAGTGTGTAGGCCCTGTATGCTGGTATAGAATAAAAGTTAAACTCCCAAATGTTTTGTTACATTGGGATTGATTCTGAAATTGGAGTGTAAAGGCAAAATTAGATGCAAAACACAGAGGAGTGATTACCCCTCTCTACACAGGCCTGGGAGTTAGAGATTGGAGTGGTTGTCACACGATATTGGACATTCACATAGCATAATACAGTGCTTGCGCAGTAACATGACGAACTAAGATAACAAAAAACAATATGAATTGATTTTAGCAAAATTAAGCTTATTTAATAGTACAAAGGTTAAAACAGAAGTGCTTCAAAAGACTGCACAAATGAATGCATGAATGTAAACACAATAAAGACTATACCATAAAGTCAAAGGGGTCTATGTCACTCAGTGAACAATACTTTTAGCAATAATTAATTCATCAGACAGCTATCATTAGCAGTCTTATGAGAGATAGTGAGTCGACATGTTTCAACCATATATTAAATTAGACATTATCTCAAGTGTCTTTTCGGAAATAGATGTCACGGCCATCTTCAGGACAGAGGATTTCTTCCAGAAAATCTTCACATAAATGATTTACCCCAATTTTTGATGCAAGTGTAACATCACTGATCTATAAAAATAAAGACAATTGATTATTAGCTAAAGGTATTTTCTGTAAAAATTGTTATCTGACAAAATATCTAATACATTGGTCTTAGAACAGAGCATATGGACAGCCAAGCATTAGACAAAGCACAACAGTACAGGTGATGCAATTCCGCCAGAGGCTTTTTTCAATTAATGAAAGTTAGGAAGCCGGGAAGAACTCAAACATAGTGCAAGTTTATAAACACCCATCTGTTTAGGGTCATACATTTCAACAAGAAACAACAGGTGATACATAGTATTTTGTGACAACTACCTAAACCAATCTCTTACTTGCTTCTCCAGGTTAGGTGAGAAATAGTCGGCGAAAAATATGTCAGACTGGAAGGAATTTCTTTAAAAAATGCCAAGAAGTACTGGCGTAGAAGGTCATTCTCATGCCAAAAGCCATCTTGTCCTACAGAATAATCATTGATTACTGTGATTAGATCGAAGTTAGGACTGATTAATATATAGTTTTTGAATATTTATAATTTGGCACAATAAGGTAGTGACACACTCCCTGCCACTGCCTTCCACTCAAAGAAATCAAGTCGTATTGATGTTTGGAGGGTGAGGGTTGATGGGACAAAAATACCACTTTCCTGTATATTTGCATTCATTTCCCTGGTGTCTGTTCTCTGCTTGTATTGGGGGGTGACATAAATGGTAGCCATTGTAACTTCATACTCTAGTGTCAGCTCTATGGTTGTACTCTACTAAAAAGGATATTTTGTCTTTGTGTTGCCACAACATTAGTGGCCACTGTAATCTGTTGGTTCTAATTTGCTTACATAAATTAATTAATAAATATCTTATTAATGGACACCTCCTGCTTCCCAGTCCATTGTTGCGCTGGGTGTTTGAGGTTGTCTGGGAGTTGCCTTGGATGCCTCGCCATAGTGAACCAACTAAAAACACATAGTGATTTGTTGTGCTCCACATTCACTGTATGGGAAGGAGCTCCCTGACTTGATTGTGACCGTACAATAAACCGCAACAGTGTTACATAAACTGCCAGGTTTTCAGAGATTTTCCCCCTTATTTGTCAAACCAAGCTGACCAAAAAATGAACTCAGCACAACTCCTAATTTGAGAACAGCTAATTTAATCAATCAATATAAAGTGCTTCAAAACTGAGGCACAATCTGACACTGACATCTGGCTCAATAGGAACACCTTTCATTGGACCATTAAAGATATATGGCAACAAGAAGAACTCATTTGAAAACATGAGATGTACGATATCTCAGTGGGCTACAACACCACCACCTTACTACTCACCACACAGTACTTTTGCATACTGACACATGCCACTAACTGGCACCTGGAACCTCTCGCGTCAAACAGACCTCTCAATTCTCACTCCATTGCTGCCTGGCTGAACCAAAAACGTATTGCTTACTAATAAACACATTTTCTCCATAAGCGCAACCCACGCTAATGCCTACCAAATTGATAACAGCCCACAACTCCAATGCCCATTTGTGCTACACACATGAACATTTGTAGAGAAAATGATTCCAACTGAGACTACTCCAGGCCAGACTGCACATCAGGGCCAGTGTACCAAACACCTCTGTTACCTAGCCACACATGTGCTTAAGGATGAAACACCTGAAACGGGCAGAACGGAGAAAATACAAATTTAAAAAATACTAGTCCATGAATGCACAATTTGTTTTAGTAATAAAAAGGTACAGTCATTAAGTATGAGGTTAAAAGAGTGTCAGCTTGAGTAATAAAGGTTAAAATAGCTCAGAAATGTTGACTTTATTGTTAAAGACAAAACCAAATAAATAAGTAATCAAGGAATTGTATCAACGTCTTTAAGGTAACCTCTCTACCGAGTTGCCTGCATCTTCACTGGTGGATTGATGCTGTGGTTCGCTGGAGCTGATTGGGAGTACAGCGTCTTGATGGGAGAAGCATAGCTCTTTTAACCAGAGTGCTCAGCTTTGCACAAGTGAAGTGCAAGCTAAGTGCATTTGCTTGTAGCCTCACTGTTGGATTGATACTGTGGTTCACTGAAGCTGACTACAAGTGCAGAATCTTTCTGGGAGGAGCATTGCACTTTTGACCGAAGGGCTCGCCTTTGCAGGAGTAAAGTGCAGTTGCCTGCATTTGGTGTGGGTGGTGCGAAGCTTAACGCTAACTTCCCTTTATGAACCTCATTGCATATGAAATACAATTGCTTGAGAACTTTGGTTTGAAATATGTTAATGGAGCCAATAAAGGGCCTTACAACAATGGTCTCATGGGAGACAAGCCCCCTCACATGTTTCAAGTGAAGGAGCATCTCTCACCTGACACAGATTCTATGTCGTGTACATTATACAACCTCATTACACTGTCACCCAGAGACTCGCTTAACTGTTCCTGATCCTCAATTCATTACAGAAGTGGCAGAAACAATATTGCCTCCAATGTCAGAAGTTGATATAATTGGGACGATTGGTGACTCTCAAGAACTGTTAGTTGGCAAAGAAGGTGAGCAACTATGCTAGGATGGAATAAATCCTGTCCTTCCAGAAGATAGGGCTATGGAGGACAGAAATGTTCCAGACACAGATAGAAGTGGTCTGGTATTTACGGATTTATCTAACTCTCCAGATTTGAATTCCCTCCAAAGGAGAATTCATCTTTCACTCCTCGGTCCAAAAACACTGTCCCCTACAAGGCTAAGAGCCTTGGATTAGTTCGGAAATCTCTAGTGACATTGTTTGAACAACTTAAAAAAAGATGCAGAGCAACAAGGGTCGACATTGGAGTTGGTAAATGCCATTTGCAATCAAATTCTGGCAGGATTTTATAATGGAGTAAATGTTTCCAGACCTAATGTTTCAGACTTGGAATGTTGCATTCTAGCCAGGGAAAGAGGCTTTTGTCAAACAGCCCAATAAGTAATCTGGTTGACTCCCTGAATGACAAAGATAGAAATTGTTCCATTATATTGTCAGCCTCTCAGAGTGAAAGGGCCTCCTATAATGTTCCCGCTACTATCTTGACACATTAAAACAAGTAAAAGAAACATCAGGTGCTGTGGGGTTGGAATGAAAGCGCAACGAGGACAAAGAATAGAGAGAAAAATTAAAATAAACCAACGCCGAAAGTCTTTAAAACAGGAAGCAGATGAAATCCCTTAGTTCTTTTTAATTTTCCAGATGGCCATGTGACAGAGGATTGTGTGGCAAGAATGGAAATCCAGGCTCCTTAACCTTTCAATAACCAGATCTAAACAATAGTTTGGTAGTAGTACTCGTTTAGTTTAGTAAACAAGTCCAAAAAAAAGAGATCCCTAAACAACACGATTTAACCCTAAAGAACGGTGATATAAGGGTGACTTGGGTTAAACAAATATCAGAAAAGTGTGGCTCTATGGAAATTACCATCAAGGCTCCTATTGACATGATTATAACTTCAGCTTCTTCAGTTGACGAACATAGCTGGGCTTCAAATACTTCCCAAATGGAAATTGAAATACAAACAAGAGTGCAAAATCAAAACTTTGCTACCAGGAGCTTGGCTTCAGAGAATAGTAAACCAGATTCCAAAGGAAGTACTTTGGCCTCTCATGTTGACACTTGTGTCTTACATTATTCATTAGAGAAGGTTTATGTAGCATAAGGTACATACATATTCGGTCAAAATACCCTCTTTTTAAATCCCTTAGGGATCTTTAACATCTTTAGGGAGCTCCCTATGCCACATATTATTTCATCATTTGATATTGCTGTGTTATGTTATGTTGATATAAGCCAAGCACTGATACCACCCAGGGGCAGTTAACCCTTGAGTGAGGATAACCTTTGTTTAGTTAAAATTAACTTCAATTCAGCCCTAGCGATCTGCAAAATCAGGAAAGCCTTTTGTGGGGTTCTGTGTTTTAGCACACCTGACATCTGACATCTGACTCTGACATCAAGTTGTGGATGAGTAACTTCTTTAATCAGTTTCCAAGCATAACATCCAGTTTCTAGAGTCATTATTCATCAGATGGTAAAGTCCAGATCTCATAGGCAAGCACTGGCATCCTCTCTCTCAGGCTAAATTTCTCAACTCCCTCAAGAGAACACCAGTCACACATAAACATTCTAACCAGTAACATTCCATTGTCAATCATGACACTCACACCAGATTCCATTAGGATGCAGGACAAGACCAGATCCTTACACCTTTGTTCCATGGGATTTGAAGTGGGAGAATGGGAGAAAAGACTCCTCCCCCCCCCCCAATCTCCTCGCACCCCTGGCCTAGAGGATCGCGGCCCAGACACCCGCCACGAGATGAATTTGTCTATCCACCAGACGACCAAATACCTTGGTACAAGAACATACGGATGTGCCCACCAGCCTGCCCTACTCAAGCCAACACCTGCGGCATGGATGAACTCGACTAAGCCCTTCAACAGTAAGGACCTACATCGTTAGAGATGCCATGATGACCTTGCCAACTGTCAGAACACACGTGCAACCATGCACACTGGACACTCCCACACCAATCCACACGAAGAATATACTCAGTGCTATGATGCAGGTGACGGACACACCCACTGACGCGCATCTTTATTATTTTTCACATAGGTTCTCCGAAATGCAGAAACGCAAGACGCACAAAGCACTTGTTTACATGCTTGCTGACGCTTCTCCCGACCCTTGCATCGTGATGAAAATACAACGAAGACATGATACTGCCTATGAAGCAATGTGACACCGCAACTTAAGTGCCGTGCATTACACATCCCCACCTATGAACCAGGCCCAAGTAGGCCGCAAGCAAGAGCCTCCATGAACACTGGGCGAGCAAGAGTACAATTGCTGACCCTGCAGAACGAGCCCAGCGAGAACTGACAGCCAAGGGAGCGATGTTGCAACTCGTATGCTACCAGCCGACGCCAAGGTCACACCTGTAAGCAAAACCAGGCACGCAGAGGCAAATACAACTTTAAATGTGCAGAATTCTGTCTCAACCACGGTCTCCCCTCACGTGACCAAGCCAAACCTGACAGGGTGCCAGACCCACGAGGGAGAAGTCCCCTGGGTCCCACGTTTGGGACACAGGCTGCAACAATGAAATGACCCAATGGACACCTACAGCGATGGGAATGGTCTGCTCTCAGGCATATGAGCAAATCCACGCATTGTCTGCACGAACACATAGTTACATATTGTTGCAAATGACAGGTACACTGCGAGCTGGGAACAACGATGGTCCCAGGCTGGGGGGCTTGCGAGTGGACCAATCAGAACATGGGGCACTCATCACTGACGCCACTAACATTAGCCAATCATTAGGGGTCTTTGTGTAATAATTTTCAAGTATCTAATAGAAGGGACAACCCAAGTATACCACCTGACTGACCCTTAACCACTAACAACGTTCTCTATATGTATGCTATACTAACCCTACCACTCGAGGAACCAATCCAGAGTGGCGATAGGTTTTTTGCTAACTTTCCCAGGTGATGCAAGTAGCGTGTCATACTGAGGCAAAAAGGGGCCTGCGAACCCCACGAATTTCGAGAGTCTGGACGGACGCGTACGATCCTAGACCCATCCCTGCCGCTGTTCAATAAACAGCAGAACCACCTTGCTTCTTGTGTGTCTCGTACTCATTTTTGGGAAACGCAGGAGGAGTTGGGGCCTCCCATCCCGGAGGTCCGCGGAAGGCCCAGCCGACCCCGGGAGAAACTCCCCGACAGATTGTTCAGATACCATTTACTGAAGACTTTAAAAATGCCCGGTAGTGTGGCTAACAACCTTCAGATAACTTGTTGGACTCAAAACAGAGGTATTAGATCAGTGCTCACTGATTGCCCCGCCGTCTACTGTTAATCATAAACATAATACAGACTGAAAATGTTTTCCGGAATATTTTACCTTTGCAATTAACAAGTCTTCTTGACATAGGCATGGCACACTTACAACTAGTGCCCTGGAATTCTAAGGAGCATGTGAATGTATTTGGTTCATACTCATCTGACTTCATTTGACCTTGGTTTGATTCAAGAGTTTAGGATAATTGATGATAATATGTGGTGTGATGCTTAAATTTTTTATTCCAATGTTGCCTCTAAGTGGCCACTTTGGCATCTGAAGGGTGGCCTGTTGGTGGGCATTACAAATAATTTGAAATATCTGCTACTTATGAAAAATATTTGGGAAAAGTTGTATGACTGTTCTAATCCAATATTGGAATTGGAAGTTATCTCAGTCAAATGGTCTTACTATAAATGTGTACGGTTCGACTAAAGGTGCAGAGCTACATTAATTTAATTATACATTTGGACCTCATTATGGAAGTATGGTCAGTGCATGAGCAGGGTGCCCTCATACTTTTTGGGGGCAAACAATGCTATATGTTCAACAAATTATTTTAACAGTGATATACATGACACCCCATTTGGGCAAATACCTGATTCAACTGCGCTAAAGCCATATCAAACAGATTGGATATTCTATGTTGTCATTGTTTAGCTTTTGGAATGTGGTTATGTTAAATGGAAGATTAAAAAGAAACATCATGGGCACATTTACACAAAGGAATAAAACTTCTCAATTAGCAGTCCATTATTTGGTTGTTCAATAATGCATTTTGACAACTTTACCAGGAAGTTGATTATAAAAAACCTATTTAGTGACCATGCTTACGTATCCATGACCGTGCTAGCAGCTGAATCTAAAATAGAAATTAAAACACCTTTTATAGAATAAATTCTTAACACACAGCAAAGTGCTGTGTCTTGTTCAAATAGAAACCTTATAGCCTTCTTTAATTATATACGTATCATTTTTCTGGCACATACTGTTTTCCGTGAAATGTCTCCTTAGATAAAGCCATACAAGACTATGCTCTCCAAATACACACATGTTCCAAGTGGTTCTTTTAACGGGAAATTCTGAAATTAGTATACTCAGGTGCATTTATTGAATGGAAACAAAAAATCTGAAAGATTAAAATAAGACACTGAGAAAACATATTGCTATGCCTTCAAGGAGTCCAAATGTATTTCCTGCATAAAAGGTGTAGCAACCCAAAATAAAAATTGGTTAAATGTTTATGAAAGTTATACAACATGGAGCAAAATGGTCCAACATGCTTCAACGAATAGTGAGAAAAGATTCCCAGGTCTTTTGGAAAATCATGAATATGGCTAATGAGTATAGTGACAGAAGTAGTTAATGTTTATTAGGGCGGAACAATTGTCATATAAACAATCATTTTGAGGTTCAGATTTGTAAATACAACAAACAAGTGCTCAGGAAAAAAGCTAAAGCAGATAATCACATTTAGTTTGAATGTTCTGAAATGGTTGGAATTTTAAGATCTTTAAAAATAGCCAGAGCACTAGAACTAGACGGCCTGGCTAGTTTATCTCTAATCCACGATTCTGACTTGTGGGCAACATTTGCGTGTGCTCTGTTAAACAGAATTATCAATAACAGGATTATGCCTTCTTCATAGAAAGAGGCAATGCTCATAACAATATTTTAAAAGGGGAACAGATTTGATCTGATCCTACGGCATGCAGACTAATAGTTGTTTTAGACTCCCTAGGTAAAGTTTTCAACAGTCTAGTATTATGTCGACTAAGGGAATGGGTTAGAGAATTAAAATCCTAAGTGTGGCCCAAATGGGTTTCCGAGGGCAGTGTTCCACAATTCATAATTTTGTGGCTTTAAATGTTGCAGCTAAAGATGCATATAATATAGATTAAATGCCACTTTACATGGCCTTCATGGACTTTAGTAGAACATTTGATACTGTTTGTCGAAGATGTCTGATTCAGAAAATGGAAAATTAGGGTCTTTCATCCATAATATCCACAATACCGAAATGTATGGCAGGCATGCACAAAGAGACCTACCTCCATCCAAGTAAGCCTTGATGGTACAAGTAGTTTCACAAAGAGAATGCCAACTAAAACAAGGATGCATGTTGTCCCCTTGCTTTCTGATATATATCTAGCTGATATCGAGATTTGCTTGCAAGAGGGCTACACTTGTCCTCCTAAATTAGAAGCAAATCACTTACATCATGCATCCCATGCCGATGACTTGTTATCATTGGGCTGAGATTAGGGTTGGAGAAATCATACCACTGATTTCAATTATGCAAAGTTGAATATACATTGGAAACGGACAGAGTTTTGGGGCATTTTTAGATTATAATATTTTATATCAACAGACTCCTTCTGGGCACATTGTGTGAGGGGTCAGCAAATTGGCATGTTGCTTGCTGTTACTCTTTTCTGGCTCCACATACAACCAATACCCATTTTGTAATTCCAATGAAATAACCAATGACATTCACTTAAATTCATATGATATGATTGTTTTTATGATTGTAGCATTTGTATTGAATGGCATTTTATATCATGCATATTTGTATTGATATAATCATTTGTAAATGTTCTATTAATGCTGTGTATATGGTTTAATTGTGACCAAAATGCACTTTAATTAATAATAATGTTTGTTTAAATAAACCTCCCTGCTCAATGGCAGAAGGTGGATTTTTTTGGTAAAACAATAGGAATTCCTACAGTGTAGAAAATTAGTACAAACTTTGTGTACAACCCCATCACTATTGGAATGGTAGGTAAAACATCTGAATCACTGATTATTAGCAAAACCCTGGAAATTGATGAATCACCTCCCTGCTATTGCAAAGACTTTAAAGAGAAGATATCAATAATGTGTATGATAAATGTGGCAACCCTATCAAGAAATTGATCACTGTATACACTGTCCACAAGTGCCAAGTGTGACCCTTACCAAAAGCACATAAAGAAGTACAAATATGTGCCTCTGATAGAAAAAAAATATTTAATACATTCACATGAATAAGGCCTAGGAAAATCTGCACAATTAAATTGATAGCAAACTAACAGAGGGACGTCAGACATGACTGGTAAAGAATGGAAAAGGCTCCAACAGTGTCAAACATATCCTAAACATTATGTTATCTGTAACTTTTAAACAAGACTATTATCGAGTGTGTTGCTTGAAAGCAGAAAAGGCCTTAACAATGTCAACTCTCAGAAATGTACTGAAAGTTTAAAACTAAGCCTGAGTGTGTTAGAACTGATATAATATTGTTTCGTCCTAATTGTATATGTTGGCCTAGGCCCATTCGCTTTGCGAGGAAACCCGTATTACAAGGTCGTGACCTCAAGTGAATCGAGCCTCCATTTTAGGTTAGAACCGCCATTTTAGTTTATTGTACAAAGTCACCCTGTAGTCTAAAATGGCCATTTTATGTGCTCTTGTTCTTGCCTTAACCTCTTCCTCCTCTGTAGGAGGGTTAATGTCCAACCTGCCTCCAGGCTACATGTTTGGGTCATGTAGACCTTGTCCTTTGTTGACCTCGGGATCAGGGGATTACTTGAATTAGCAAATGTTAAACTACAAGAACAGTAATGCTATCCAAATACGATATGCAAAACATTAGTTTGATCTGTATTAAAACGATACGTAAAGAGTGTAACGTTAAATTAAAGAATAACAGAGTGTGTTAGTAAATGTATTAAAAAGTAAACCGCATGCACGAGATATGTAAATTAGGGAAGTGAACCTGGCGCGACCCTAGCCCAATGTATTATTAAATTGTAAGAGGCTGGACATCATTATAACAAACTGTATAAATACGCTGATGTCCAGCTAGCAAATTCTGTCCAGCTAGCAAATTCTGCTCACTGCTCACATTGAACCCTGCTGGTGGTCTCTGTGATGTATTGACAGCCAAATAGCTATTTGTGTACTTTGTTGACTACTGTTCAGTTTTGTAATGAAGATTCTGGGAATCTTTACAAGCCTGTGTAGGTGTATTTTCCTTTGCTTGGTGTAACAGCCGTAATATTGTATTTTTCCTGATTCCATAGATGGCGCCCGAATCGGGACCCTCAAGATTGACTTCGTCTCGTTGAAGGTTGGCTCGGCTATAGGACCGGGATCGGACGGTGCCAACAGAAACGACCACTCTAGACGAGAAGCGAATTCCTTGATGAAACTGCACGATCCGATCCCTGAACGGTGAGCTGTAGCCCGAGACTACGTCTTGACAAGGGTCCATGTATCGAGGTGGGTACATTTTCCGAAAATCACCAGACACGTGGGTCCTTAGCATTGTTCTTAGTAACCCGATCGGGCCTCCCAGTCCTCTGGTCAGGTGAATCGTGTCCCGATTCTTAATCTAACCCTGACAATTTGAATTTGGAGCATTGTACTCACGAGCACAATTATTTAACCAGGTAACACCAGAACTTTGATATGCCTGGGAAATTGTCTGCCTGCTTTAGGGCATTATTCCGCAGCGACAGACAATCTCTGGAAGATAGCCGTCCCGCACCACAGGATGGGGTTGCCGGCATGTACTATGTACTGTAAGAAAGGCTTTGGTAGTATAGCATTTAATGACATTTGGCACAGACAGACCAGACATATTAGTAAAGAAAAAGGCTAGACCTGCAGCATTTGACGCGTTACATAGTTGGAAAATAGAAGCTTTGTAGCAACAGAAGAGTAGAGGGAAACATATGCGTAGGCATATGACCAGTGTCGAAAAGGCACGGTTATATGACCAAAATAAACAATTGGAGTCAGTTAGGAACACGGACAGGGCGTTTCAATTAGGCATTCAGAAAATCTACCCTTCAAAAGATTTTCATACGTCAGATGAATTGATTAATAAACTTTTGCATGAACGAAGGCCCGATGCCTCCACGCCACCTCCGTACGTCCCTCCTCCTGGCGCTTTTCCCCTTCCTGTTGTTGTTCCCCCTCCTACAGTTCCTCCAGTCCTCCCTGCTGTTCTTCCTGTTGTTCTTCTAGCCGTCACTTCTTTGCCTGCCCCCTTGCCTCCACCTGTTGATATTCAGAATGTGCCTATTCTTCTTCTTTCAAGTGATTCTGCATCGCTTGTAGTAGACCAGGGAGCGAGACCAAGGGTTGTGACTCATAATACTGTGTCCCCAGACAAAAAGAATGAATTGATTGCTTGGGCTAACCATTGTTTGGAGAAGGGTGAACAAGCCGATGTTTTTCCCACACTCGAACATTTAAAAGGCATTCCCGAGAAAAATGTTTTTATTGAAGGATTAGGGATTCATTTGAGTATCATGTGGAATAGATTAAATGATGTAGATTTCCCACAAGGGTTACGGGATTTGAACGCTTTAGCGCTATCTAGAAATACTGCGGAGAAGGTATATGAGTATGTTGAGAGGATTTTTGAGTATAGGAACGAGTTGGAAGAGTTACAGAATGAGGAAGCAGATGGTGGTAGTTTAGGTATTATGTACTTACAGAAACAGTTTTCTCCTTGCCGTGAATTAAAAGGTGAGGAAGTGCGAATTTGTATAAAGGATGCGATAAGATGGATTTCGGATATGTCGATAACTCCAGATGAAGTATATGATACATATAGTCAGTATACGTTAGAAATGCAAAAGAAAGTGATACAGGTGATGGTAGAGCACCTGCAGAATGAGTGTGTAAAAAGAAAGATTTGTTGTCCCGCAGAATTGTTGAGTGTTTATAAGAGAGCTTTTTCGATTGATACTTCTTCGACTGCCCTAGCGCTTGATTTGGCTCTGTTGCTTAGTAAGCCTTCGGAGCAGCCTACTTCTCAGTTGCCTATGAGGGTGGTCCCTCCGACATTTGTCCCGAAAGTTGAGATTGCGGCCGATGCTGGACGAGGAATAGTCACCGGAGAAATTCCTGCACATTACGTATCACAGTTTGTTCACGTCCCGTTTTCAAGACAGGAAGTGAACACCATTCCTGATATAAGAAAGAATCCGACCGTGTTCTATAAAGGAATAGAGTCGGCCTTACAGTCGTCGGTATTCACCTTATGTGATATTGACCTATTATTTCCCGTACTCCTGCCAGTCGATTTGTGGAAACTGATTAGGACTATAGATGACATACCTGGGTTGGGAGATACATGGGATAACATGGTTAGGCTAGATAGAGAAAGACCAGCTGGCGAACGACCGCCTCAAGTGATATTAACCTCGCCTGATAGAATTATTGTAAAATTGAAAACTATGGTTCCTGAAAAAAGAATCATTTGGGACAAGTTTATGGCCTGTGTCCAAGGAAAGTCTGAGGGTGCTACCGATTTCTTCAATCGGTTCGAGCAGGTATTCTCAGATTTCAGTGGACAAGACTTAGGCACAGAGTCAGGGAAAAGGCTGTTTGTCGACAAATTTGTACGTGGATTGCTGCCTGACATCCAGTTACAGATTAGGTCTTCTGAAAGCGCTTGGCAGGCGAAGTCCCAATCAGAAGTACTGCATATGGCTCAGTACTATGAAAATCGTGTAAATACTGAAAAGGGAAGACTTGAGAAAAAAAAGGGTGACTTGAAAACAAAAGTTTTATTACAATAGATTGATAGAAGCCCTAGAGGGGGTAATCAATTTAGAAGTCAGTACATTCCACAGGGAAGTGCGCCCTTGGCTCCGGTAACCATTAACCAGTGTGCCTATTGCCGGCAGGAAGGCCACTGGCGCGCACAATGTCCGACCTTGCAGCAGAGGTCATTTGGGAACATGGGTAGATGATCCAGAGGTCGCCCAGGTGCAGGGGGCCCTGGCAGAGGTCAGTTTGTACCAGTATCACAGCAACCTCCTTCACAAGATAAGCAAGTTTCGAATGTGGATAATAGAAACATTTTTGATCACCCTTCTGCCGCGTACCTCTCTGAAGAACTTCCTTTTGATAATATTCTGTTTCGCTAGGATTGCCCGAAGCAGGATTTGGAACCTACGCCTTTTCCCGTTCATCAGAAAGGCCCCTACGTTGAGATGGCGGTGGGCAATAGGAAGCATTTATTTTTAGTAGATACGGGAGCACAGAAATGTTCCATTGATCATTCACGGGTTCCAAATATTCCCCTGTCAGGGCAGTCCAACGTTTCCGTAGGGTTTTCAGGCACACCTGTAGTTTGTCCGGTCTCTTTGCCGGTACCTATAACACTGGGTCCCTTCACGGAACAGTGTCCATTTCTACTTACCACAAACTGTGGGGAGAACTTGCTGGGGCTAAATTTGTTGAAGGCATTGCATGCAGTAATACATTGTTCTCCGGACGGAGTTCGGTTAACAATTTCACCTCAGAAATCACTTGCCTCTCAGTTTTTGACTCGACCTTTACCGCCAGAATTTAGTAATGTTCTAGAATGCTTGTGGGCAATTGACGATAATGATGTGGGCATTCTTCAAATTGAACCTGTTAAAATTATTTTGAAACATGGAGTAAAATTGCCTCGCATCCCACAATAGAAGATCTCAGTTGAAGGCGAACAGGCTTTGAAATGTATAGTTTCTGATTTTGTACATCGTGGAGTAATTGAGGAAATTACGGGTAGTCATTGTAACAGCCCCATTTTACCAGTATTCAAAAATGCTGATAATGCGATTCCCTTTCGTTTTATAATTGATTTACGTGCTATTAACAAAATTGTGGCTCCTCAATTTCCTATTGTACCCGATGTTACAATGATACTAACCATGATTCCGGCTTCTGCCACTCAGTTTAGCGTTGTTGATCTTAAAAACGCGTTTTTCAGTATTCCCATACACAAGGATAGCAGGTATTTGTTCGCGTTTACCCTAGGTGGACACTGAGAGTCCAAGTATTTATAGTAGGGCATTGAAAGAGCAGCTCGATACTCTCGAGTTGCCTACTACTTGCACATTACTACAGTATGTAGATGACCTCTTCTTGGCTGCTGATTCTGAGAGCACCTGTAAAGAAGGCACTGTGTTGTTGCTTTGTCATCTAGCGAAACATGGCCACAAAGCTTCACTTGAAAAAATCCAATATTGTTGTCAGGAGATCGCCTATTTAGGCTATCTCCCTCCTGTCAAAGGAGGGAAGACTGTTGACACCTGAACGAATAAAGACTATTTCTGGCATGTCTGTCCCAAATACACAGAAGGAAGTTAGAGCCCTGATAGGTATGGCTTCTTACTGTAGATTGTGGATCCCTAACTTTTCGTTAATGATTAAACCAATGCTGGCTTTGACAAAGAAGGGTATTTCTTTGCCATTGCCATGGATTTTGGAACACCAGACAGCATTTTATTTGCTCAAATCCGCGCTGTGTTCAGCGCCGGTTTTAGGAACTCCGAATTATGACAAGGCCTTTGTATTGTTTGTGCATGAACGTGATGGATGTGCTTTGGCTGTATTAACGTAGGAGCATGGAGGGAAGAATAGGCCGTGCGGTTACTATTCCTCCGCACTTGATACTGTAGCATGCGCTTTGCCAAGATGTTTGCGTGCTGTTGCTGCTGCTGCTGCGTCTGTAAAACAGAGTGAGGGAATGGTCCTGGGTCATGCGTTAACCCTAATGGTACCTCACTCTGTAGATATTTTATTGAATAGAACTCAAACGCAACACCTCACTTCTGCACGATTGACAAGATATGAACTAATCTTGTTTGCCCCCCACATTCAAATTCAGAGGTGTTGTGTATTAAATCCGGCTGAACTTTTACCTGTCTCGCAAGATACTGTTGATGGTGACGATACGTCACACGATTGCCTTTATATGACAGAACAGGAGACTAAAGGCAGAATCGATCTGAAAGACACGCCTTTGAATATCCCACAAGGAGAGCTATTTTGTGATGGCTCTTGTTTTAAACTTCCAGACGGTACATCCATGGCTGCTTATGCCGTCACTACTTTAAACACGATTGTGGAAACTAAAAGAATTATGCATAATTCCACGCAGGCCGCAGAAATTATAGCGTTAACTCGAGCTTGTGAATTTCTGAAGGGCTTACAGTAAATATATATACCGATAGTCAGTATGCTTTTGGGGTGGCCCACAATTTCAGTAGACTTTGGAAAGAACGAGGGTTCTTGACCTCGCACGGAACGGAAATCCAGCATGGCACTTTAATACTGTGATTACTTTCAGCACTCGCACTCCCTGTTCAGTTAGTTATCATAAAATGTTCAGCACATCAAAAGGTTACAGATGATTTAGGAAAAGGGAATGCTTTCGTCGATCAGATAGCTAAACAAACTGCCACTGATTTCAGGTCAGAAATGTATGCTGTAAAAGAAATTGTAAATGTTTGCACTTTGGGTGAAAGTATTGATGCTGTAAAAGATATTCAAGCAGATGCTACGATAGAGGAAACTAAGAGATGGATTGAGGGTGCAGGAAGATTGGATGATGATGGGTGTTGGGTAGACAATATTGAAGGAAAATGGTTACTCCCTGACGCCTACATTACAATGATGGTTATTATGGCTCATGGTCCGACACATGTTTGTGCGCGTAAATTGACTAAAATGCTACACAGTGTATGGGCCAATGATAAGATTTTCAAAACGGCGGAGCGTTTTGTCCAAAGCTGCATGGTCTGCTTGCAGCACAATGTAGGAAAAGGTACCTCGACTCCTAGAGGAAGTTTTGCTCCACCATCTGTCCCGTTTCAGGTTATTCACTTTGATTTTTATTGAGCTGGAACGTTGTAACAATCTTAAATATGTATTGGTTGTCATTTGTGCCTTTAGTAAGTGGGGTTGAGGCTTTCCCGGTTAGAGATGCAACGGCCATAACCACGGCAAAAACTCTGTTGAAAGAGTTTTTTCCTAGGTTCGGGCTGCCGAGAGTCATCTGGTCAGATAATGGGCCACACTTTATCGCTACTGTAAAATTTGCAAAGGATTACAGATTGACAAACGGTTCGACTCAGCCAGACATGCCCAAAGTGCCGGATTAGTGGAAAGGCATAACGGCATTATAAAGAACAAGCTCGCAAAGGCGTGTGCTGGCACCAAGCTAAAATGGCCGGACGCCTTACCGATCATGTTGCTATCGATGAGAACAACCCCTCAAACTAAGACTGGGCTCTCTCCCTTTGAGGTGGTAATGGGGAGACCTGCCAATATTTGGGGTTTGCCAAAAAGCCGCTCACTACGGGACATAGAAAATGTGCTTCTTTCAGATTACTGTAACCAGCTGACTAAAAATCTGTTTTCAATTTATCACCAGGTGCGAGAGGCATTACCTGTATGCTACGAGGGTCCCGGTCACAGTCTACGACCGGGGGACTGGATCCTCACGAACGTTTTTGAGAGGTCGTCTTGCCTTGCACCTCGGTGGATGGGTCCCTACTAAGTCCTGCTAGTCAATCAGACTGCTGTGCGGGTAGCGGGTCGTAAGAACTGGATCCATGCGAGGCACACCAAACGGATCCCACAGCCCTTGCCATACGATACAGAAGATACAGAATCCCTTCCCACTGCTGTAACTAGCGTGCCTGAAACAGCAATAACCAACTAAGGGAGAATCGGAGACCGCTTCAGAATCCGCAAGGCCAGACAAAACGGCCATCTTGTCTCCGCACTCCCCAACAGTGGAACTTCCGCATCAATCCTTTTCTGATCCCATTTCTGTTCATTCACCACTTTCAGGAGGAAGTGATGACACTTTGTCCTCACCAGAAACTGAAAAATATAACTTGCGTCGAAGAAAGTAAACGTGCAGCATGGTTTGACTGTGCGATTGAGAAAATCATTTGAGGGCTTGCCTTTTGGCCCGACTGTACGGGAAGATTCTGTTGGCTAAGGGTTGTGGGAAAGACATTAAGAAGACGCGTGACTGGAGTTGCCAGCAAATGAACAATTGGTGTTTTTTCGGTTAAAAATGACAATGCCTGCACCCGCTACCGCTCGTACCAAACTTTTAGATAAACATGTGACTAGCAGAGACAATGATTAAGCATGTAAAGGGACCCCCAATGTGTATTGTTGCCTTTTTGTGATAATTACTGGATTTTTAGTAACTGTTGGTTTTGGGTTATGGTATCTGGAGGAAGCATATCCGTTAGAGGACTTTTTACCTATTGAAAATGTATCTGTTATCCCCACTCCTTCCGTGCAATTGCATACTTTGTCACCTAGAGATTCTTTGCATAGGCGGAACTATCAGAATAATACCCTTTTGTTAATCATGAATGCCACTCATGCAATTTTTAATAAAAGCAATTGTTGGATCTGTTCGCATTTACCGCAACATGGGGATAAGGGCTAGGTTGGTATATTCATCCTTTGCCTTTGACAACTGCCTGTTACGCTTCTCTTAGAGTACTATTTTTTTGGTCGATGGAATGACAGCATCTCAGGGAACTTTGAAGGTACAAATTTAAATAACTTTGAAAAGCATGTTTTGATGCCCCCTGGGTTGCTCGCTTTTTGCAAATAGAAGTAAGCCAAACGTTGCTTCTGTTAGGCCCTCTGATAGATTGTCTCGTTCTTTTCAGTCTTTAATCTCTTTCAAAATGGCTCCTATAGGCAATAAGGATGCCACGCCTCCATCTTATTCTGTTAATCATAGCCCCGACTCAGTATCCTTCATCATACAGAGGAATGGAACACGGTCAATGGGTAATTTTAGAAAGTGTGCCAATGTTGCGAATTTGACTAGTGAAACAGACCTCTGTACGTAGGCGAACCTGTCTATTCTGTTTTTGGTAATGTGGCATTTCCATGGTTGCCCAGGGATTGGCAAGGAACCTGCTATTTAGGGATTCTACTACCTGGGGTATTTATTGCTAATACTGCAGATGTTTCGAAAACTCGTCCATGACGAGGTGTGAAAGGGGATACTCCAGCGCAAACTCTAGGAGATATCATGAAATCCTTTGTGCAATTTTTTGGGCAAATTACGAATTCAGAAGCTATCAGGGGACTAGCGAGAGTATTGGAGAGGACCATCAATCGGACCACTGACATACTCTATAATATGACATTAGAACAGAAAGCGATAAGATTAGTGGCCCTTCAGAACCGGATGGCATTAGATGTCATTCTGGCTGAGCGTGGAGGAGTATGTAAATTAGTGGGGTCCGCTTGCTGCGTTTACGCACCAGACTCCTCTCCAACGATCTTTAGGGCTATCCAAAATCTACATGTTCTTAGTTCAGAAGTGCATGTTCCTGAGGGAAACTGGGAACTTAGTGCATGGTTTTGAGACCTCCTACGGTCATGGGGATGGAAGTTGTTTTCAGCCCTGCTGATTATCTTGGGAAGTTTTCTGTTTCTTTGCTGCTGTATACAGTGTCTCCCTGGTATATGCTCACTATTAGGGGGATGTTGCGCGCAAGCAACAAGTGTACTAGGGCATAAAATATATGCCCCAGAGAAGGTTTCCAAAGAGTATGTGTTAAAAGAAACTTTGGTGTCAGATCTAATGGCAATAGATATGTCAGAAAATGATTCAGGATGTATAGATGTTGAAATGTGGAGTTAGTCGCAGAGTGATTGAAGGTAGTTTAGCGCTTGCCATAGGCCAAAAGGAGGGTTTGTTAGAACTGATATAATATTGTTTCGTCCTCATTTTATATGTTGGCCTATGCCCAGTCGCTTTGCAAGGAAACCCGTATTACAAGGTCGTGACCTCAAGTGAATCGAGCCTCCATTTTAGGTTAGAACCACCATTTTATTTTATTGTACAAAGTCACCCTGTAGTCTAAAATGGCCGTTTTATGTGCTCTTGTTCTTGCCTTAACCTCTTCGACCTCTGTAGGAGGGTTAATGTCCAACCTGCCTTCAGGCTACATGTTCGGGTCATGTAGACCTTGTCCTTTGTTGACCTCGGGATCAGGGGATTACTTGAATTAGCAAATGTTAAACCACAAGAACAGTAATGCTATCCAAATACGATATGCTAAATATTTGTTTGATCTGTATTAAAATGATATGTAAAGAGTGTAACGTTAAATTAAAGAATAACAGAGTGTGTTAGTAAATGTATTCAAAAGTAAACCGCATGCACTAGATATGTAAATTAGGGAAGTGAACCTGGCGCGACCCTAGCCCAATGTATTATTAACTTGTAAGAGGCTGGACATCATTATAACAAACTGTATAAATACGCTGATGTCCAGCTAGCAAATTCTGCTCACTGCTCACATTGAACCCTGCTGGTGGTCTCTGTGATGTATTGACAGCCAAATAGCTATTTGTGTACTTTGATGACTACTGTTCAGTTTTGTAATAAAGATTCTGGGAATCTTTACAAGCCTGTGTCGGTGTATTTTCCTTTGCTTGGTGTAACAGCCATAATATTGTATTTTTCCTGATTCCACAAGTGAAACATTTGACACATAAAATGAAAAGCCTGAACAAAAACATTGAGAACATTATCAGTGGTTCAGATACAATTTCTGAGATGGTTAATGATAAAATAGTATTAATAGGGTGTGCATGGTTCATTTTTTGAATCAGTTTTGTTAGGCAGAGATGGGTGATTGCTACAAAATTCGAGGGAATATGCTTCAGTTGAGGCAAGGGCAGAACATGAGTAGGATTCTTTCGAGGGGGAGGTAACACATTTAAGTAGGCTTGAGTTGAGGGGCATGTAGAAAGTTATGATTTCATTGAGGGAAATATAGAACAATGAAATCAGATTTAGTTCAGTGATAAGTAGGTAATTGAAATAGGATAGGCCATCTTTTGTCAATTCTACTACATCCCAGTTAGCACCTATAATGATATAAACACAGTTGTTGTTTGATGCCTGCGTGAGAATGTGAACCCCACAGAATGATTTGGAGACAGATGGAAGATTAGATTACATTCAGTGTTCGATTTTTAGTGGTTACAAAAAGTACTATCTGCACAAAAAGGACTTATGTTTCATGGGAGGTAGAGGGAGAATATGTTCAGTGACTGTAACTTAGTTTGTTCTCTTTTGATGGCCACATCAATTATTATTTGCAAAGTGCATTATATTCAATGGCAGAAAGAGACAATGTCGCATTTTAGTGGCCATACTAAATACTAATGGCAGATGAAAAGTCTTACATTTCTGGATAAGCATGAATATTCCCTAGTAAGTGGCTCTTACTGAATGGCCATTCCAAATATTAATTGAAGAGAACCAGCCTTACATTTCCTGGTATGTAGGGTGAGAATATATTCAGTTGCTGTAATTAGTGTGCTGTATTTTAGTGACCCTATCAAACAGTAGTTGCACAGAACATACCTTGGTAGGCATTGTGTTTTTTTTGTTTGCTTTGAGACACACCAGTTGCAGAGAAAGCTTTTTATTTATAGGAGTATATCACATGCAGTAGTTAAAACTGAAAGTGTTCTCTTTAAGTTGCCATACCAAATAATAATTGCTTACAGAAAGACCTATCTTGGTAGACAGGAGGAGCTTATAGTGTTTTAATGTAACTCATTTGGGTGTCTTATTTGGCCATGCCACATTCCAATTGCACCAGAAAGCAGAATGTGACAGGAGTGGGCTGAGACCTGCAGTGTAAAGAGTGAAAGAAAGACAAGAAATGCCCTCAGCAAGACAACTACAGCTAATTGGTAAATGGGGTTTAGAGTAAGAACTGAATGGAGGAATACTAGCAAATCAGCAGCAAGGAGATGTGAGCACTGTGATTCAGATGCAATTTGAATAGGCGAATGAAAGAAATATCCTTTATTGGTTCCTTATGATAAACTAGGATGATGGATAGAAATTGCAAGAGAGAAACTGTGATCCAAAGTAATCCATTGATAGTTGTGTGAGAACTAAATTGAGATTTTGAAGAGGTTTGCTCCTAGAGATAGATTCAGTCCAAATGCAAATGAGAGAGGTGGAGGATTCTGCATTTGAGGTGCTATAATGTGATTCCTGCTGGGACCTATTTAACAGATACTGATCTGATTAATTTAAAGTGGGGACACTGAAAGTGGTATGTCACAACCAATAGATGATCACACAAGATGCCAGCAATACAAACATCTTTAATGATGGAAAGGGGGATAACTTAGGTTCAGTCAGTAAGACCAAGGCAGGGCAGCTATACTCCAGCAGGAACACATTGCACCATGGATGTGGATGTCTAAAAGGAAGCAGCAAATATGTAAAATACAGTTGAGAAAACAATGTGTTGTACTGCCCTATGGTTTATAAAGGCAACTCCCAGCAGGCACGTCTGTGTGATTAGCGAGCCACGTAAAAGCAATAGGGATCCCAATTCCTGAATCTAATCTTACCTTTTTTTTATTATTATTCCTGCAGGGAAGACCTACAAAGGCCAGAAGGGTACATTCTGAATCCATAAGAACCAGAAAGCAATTGTGGACTGGAATTGATGTTAGACGCCATCAAGAAATAGAAAAGGTGAAGTATTATAAAAAAAAAAGTTCTGAAGGAAAACAAACTGAAGAAAGGACCCTGCATGTCCTTTGGCAGTGGCACCTGGTGGTGGGCTGATAAGATTATTTACAATATTCATCTATTGCTCAATTGGAAACATAACTGAAGTAGGTGTTTGTTTCTACCTGTTTGGTTCTTGTTCATGGCTTTATCGCCCATTCATCATTTATAACAATGAGGATGGCTGCTTTGATGTCTATGTCGTTTCTAAAGTTGGTGTGTGCAACTGTGAGAGTTCTGATGACATTGTTTGACTGTTTTCTATCTGTCCAAATCTCAGTGAAGAGGGTTTACTGTTTTTGTGGTTGCTGATTTGGGAATTGCCACATCTCGTTAGACCTAATAAAGTTGCCACGTTGTGGGGTGTCTCTCGGACTCATTATAACTCACTTTCCAGAAAAAAAAATACTATACCCGACATTGTTGTATCTCGTTCGGCCAGTGGTGATATTTTCTTTGTTGTCAATCACACGTGTTTGTCTGCAAAACATTTAAATAGAAAAGGGCAACCAAAAAGGAAATCGAGAACTTGCCGGTCCCAGTTTCACAGGAGTCATTTTCCATTTTGTACTGCCACCCAATCATTATTTCAAAGATATTACATTGAAGTGCATCTAATATTTGACAAACTGTACCCGAGCACTAAATGGTGCACTTGGTCTGGTAAAGCATGCCTCCTCAATTAAGATCACAGTTATAACTGACAATGAGACATGGACATTCTTAAAACAATCTATGTGCTTCTGCTGAAGAATGAATAAGAAGTTGGATAACCCAAAACCTTCACAAGAGGAGGTTGAAATACCATGAAGTTGTTCTAACGGTGTGATTTAACAAGCACTAAAATGAACCTGCACTTCCAAAGGTGCACTGTGTTACTGCAGAGCTGTATCAGTAATAAAGAATATGTCCCACTACCCTTGCAGAAGGACATTCTCCATGGGTTGGTCCCTCATTTGCATGAGGGCGTGTCCCATGCAGATGAGGGACTCTGACTGCCAGACTGCATGCTTGGCATTTGCAGAGCCGGTGCATGGGTAACCAGGCCTTGTCCATCTGCACCATGCAGGAGTTTGAGGGCATGCGTTCAGACCCAAACGGTACAAATTTAAAAGACTGCCATATTAAACAAACCTTCTAGGGGCATCCATTGGTGTATGACGTTACTCAGTGCACATCTCACTGGGGTAGGGGGTGCTTGTCCCTTTAAATACACTGCCTTTGACATTTATTGATTCTGAAAAAGTGGGAGACTGCTACGTTATTGATACTGCACTCCTCTGGGATCCAGCGTTTTAAGTTTTATTTTATTAAGGGAGTGCAAAGCACCAGCAAGTCTTCACTGCACCAGGTGAATCTTGGGGCTTGTATATTATGGACCCCTATTTTCGCATGCTCATGCAAATGTACATTATGCAAGGCAGGGCTGGTTCTGTCAATCATAGCAACCTTCATTTGTCTTCCCATCTTCGATCCAGTTTTGGTCACAAGTGACAAGCCAAAAGACATCAGTTCAGTTCAGAAAAGCTTTATTCGACACGAGGGTTTAACAGTACATGGCAGCTACCGTTAAAACCACTCAAAGCACACAATTCAATAGGCACAGTGCAAATATGGGTACAAATTCAATGACAGAAATCATCTTACAAAAGGATAAAAACGATCTCAACAATCATGTAGCATCAAATGAACATCTGATAAAGTAATTCCTGCAGGCCCAAGTCAGTAAATAAACTTTGCCATGAAAAATACAGGTGTCGATTCATGGAATTAATGTGCGCCGAAAATTCCCGCGCAGAGGTGCCAAAATGTGCGATTCGCAGTAAAAGTGCAAAAATCGCAGTGCAAGTGCGAAAATCGCAGGGAAACCAGCGCACATCGATTCATGGAAGTCTATGCGCGAGAAAAACATTGGATGTGCGCTAAAAATGTGCGCCGCGCACGCCGGCGCACAGGTCATCCAACAGCGTGCGCCACGGCCACTGCAAAATCGCACATACCGCGGCGCACATCATAAAAGTAGGCGTAACACGGGGCGTAACACTCGGAATGGGGAACAACGCGTGAAAATATGGGCGTCACGGGGGAAGTACAGGAGGCAAGTGCGCAGAACGCCCACACGCTCGCCTACAACCCGTATTCATGGAATCGAATAAGGCAAACCAGCGCACGGTCAAAGACGCGCACAGGGCCAAACAAGTACGCACAAGAAAGCAGGCGGTAGCAGCCCTGCGCCTGAAAAAAAGTGTGCGCCAAAATGTGCGCTAACAAAAAGCACCCATGTACAGCCATGATGAATGGTCCATACAGTGGTCCTCTAGGACAAATGAGGTGCAAAGGGGTACCGACAAAGAGGACACCCGCTGTGTGAAAAATAGGGTGTGCGTGTGTTCATGGGTGCGCGGGAAGTATACACGCGATTGGCCTGGGTATGTGTACTTCGGGGTGCGCGGGAAGTTCCATACGCGATTAGCCTGGGTACATGTACTACGGGGTGCGTGGGAAGTTCACACGCGATTAGCCTGGGTACCTGTGTTTCGGGGTGCGCGGGAAGTTCCACACGCGATTGGCCTGGGTACGTGTACTTCGGGGTGCGCGGGAAGTTCCACACACGATTAGCCTGGGTACGTGTACTACGGGGTGCGAGGGAAGTTCCACACGCGATTGGCCTGGGTACGTGTACTTCGGGTGCGGGAAGTTCCACGCACGATTGGCCTGGGTACGTGTATTCCGAGGTGCATGGGAAGATTCACACGCGATTTCAGCAGGGTACGTGTATTTTGGTGGTGCCGGGGAATGCTACACGTGATTTGGCTGTGTGGGTCCTCCCAGGTGTTCCCTCTACACCCTCCACGCCCCCTGCAGGCAGCCCACACCACAGGGGACTACCCTGCACCCCTGCTCATGTCCCACAGGCAACCCATCCACCATGGCCATGCCCACCAGCTAACCCACATGTCACCTTGCACTACTGATCACCAACACATGTCTCCCAGCACCCCCACCCCCCAGCCACCAGGGGCACCCTCCACCAGGCCCCCACTCATGTCCAACTCATGTCTCCCTGCGCCCCCACCCCCCAGCAGTGCAGGGGCACCCTCCACCAGGCCCCCATTCATGTCCCCCTGGTCCCCCACCCCCCAGCAGTGCAGGGGCACCCTCCACCAGGCCCCCACTCATGTCTCCCATCACCCCCAGCCACCAGGGGCACCCTCCACTAGGCCCCCACTCATGTCTCCCACCGCCCCCACCCCCCAGCCACCATGGGCACCCTCCACCAGGCCCCCACTCATGTCCAACTCATGTCTCCCTGCACCCCCACCCCCCAGCAGTGCAGGGGCACCCTCCACCAGGCCCCCACATATGTCCCCCTGCACCCCAACCCCCGAGCAGTGCAGGGGCACCCTCCACCAGGCCCCCACTCATGTCTCCCATCACCCCCACCCCCCACCCCCCAGCCACCAGGGGCACCCTCCACCAGGCCCCCATTCATGTCTCCCACCACCCCCAGCCACCAGGGGCACCCTCCACCAGGCCCTCACTCATGTCCAACTCATGTCTCCCTGCACCCCACCCCCCAGCAGTGCAGGGGCACCCTCCACCAGGCCCCCACTCATGTCTCCCACCACCCCCACCCCCCAGCAGTGCAGGGGCAGCCTCCACCAGGCCCCCACTCATGTCCCCCTGCACCCCCACCCCCCAGCAGTGCAGGGGCAGCCTCCACCAGGCCCCCACACATGTCCTCCTGCACCCCCACCCCCCAGCAGTGCAGGGGAACCCTCCACCAGGCCCCCACTCATGTCTCCCATCACCCCCACCCCCCAGCCACCAGGGGCACCCTCCACCAGGCCCCCACTCATGTCTCCCACCACCCCCACCCCACAGCCACCAGGGGCACCCTCCACCAGGCCCCCACTCATGTCCAACTCATGTCTCTCCGCAACCCCCACCCCCCAGCAGTGCAGGGGCAGCCTCCACCAGGCCCCCACTCATGTCTCCCATCACCCCCAACCCCCCAGCCACCAGGGGCACCCTCCACCAGGCCCCCACTCATGTCTCCCACCACCCCCACCCCCCAGCCACCAGGGGCACCCTCCACCAGGCCCCCACTCATGTCTCCCACCACCCCCACCCCCCAGCAGTGCAGGGGCACCCTCCACCAGGACCCCACTCATGTCTACCACCACCCCTAACCCCCAGCATCCAGGGGCACCCTCCACCAGGCCCCCACTCATGTGCAACTCATGTCTCCCTGCACCCCCACCCCCCAGCAGTGCAGGGGCAGCCTCCACCAGGACCCCACTCATGTCTACCACCACCCCCAACCCCCAGCATCCAGGGGCACCCTCCACCAGGCCCCCACTCATGTCTCCCACCACCCCCACCCCCCAGCCACCAGGGGCACCCTCCACCAGGCCCCCACTCATGTCCAACTCATGTCTCCCACCACCCCCACCCCCCAGCAGTGCAGGCGCACCCTCCACCAGGCCCCCGCTCATGTCCCCCACCACTCCCACCCCCCAGCAGTGCAGGGGCACCCTCCACCAGGCCCCCACTCATGTCCAACTCATGTCTCCCTGCACCCCCACCCCCCAGCCACCAGGGGCAGCCTCCACCAGGCCCCCACTCATGTTCTCCCCCACCCCCACCCCCCAGCAGTGCAGGGGCACCCTCCACCAAGACCCCACTCATGTCTACCACCACCCCCCAGCATCTAGGGGCACCCTCCACCAGGCCCACCCCCCAGCAGTGCAGGGGCAGACTCCAACAGGACCCCACTCATGTCTACCACCACCCCCACCCCCCAGCATCCAGGGGCACCCTCCACCAGGCCCCCACTCATGTCTCCCACCACCTCCACTCCCCAGCCACCAGGGGCACCCTCCACCAGGCCCCCACTCATGGCTCCCACCACCCCCACCCCCCAGCAGTGCAGGGGCACCCTCCACCAGGACCCCACTCATGTCTACCACCACCCCCAACCCCCAGCATCCAGGGGCACCCTCCACCAGGCCCCCACTCATGTCTCCCATCACCCCCACCCCCCAGCCACCAGGGGCACCTTCCACCAGGCCCCCACTCATGTCTCCCACCACCCCCACCCCCCAGCCACCAGGGGCACCCTCCACCAGGCCCCCACGCATGTCTCCCACCACCCCCACCCCCCAGCCACCAGGGGCACCCTCCACCAGGCCCCCACTCATGTCTCCCACCACCCCCACCCCCCAGCCACCAGGGGCACCCTCCACCAGGCCCCCACGCATGTCTCCCACCCCCCAGCCACCATGGGCAGCCTCCACCAGGCCCCACTCATGTCTCCCACCACCCCCAACCACCAGCAGTGCAGGGGCACCCTCCACCAGGCCCCCACTCATGTCTCCCACCACCCCCACCCCCCAGCAGTGCAGGGGCAGCCTCCACCAGGACCCCACTCATGTCTACCACCAACCCCACCCCCCCAGCATCCAGGGGCATCCTCCACCAGGCCCCCACTCATGTCTACCACCACCCCCACCCCCCAGCCGTGCGATTTGCCTGGGTATGTGTATTCCTGGGGTGCGCGGGTAGTCTCCCATGTGATACCATCAGGGTACGTGTATTATGGGTCCGCATGAACTTCCACACGCGATACCAGCGGGCTACGTGTTTTACGGGGTTTGCGGGAAGTTCCACACGCGATTGCCCTGGGTATTTCGGGGTGCGCGTGAACTTCACACGCGACTGGGCCTGTGAGAGTGGGGTACGTGTATTCCATGGGTGTGCGGGAATATTTACTCGCGACTGGGCCTGGGAGAGCATGTTACGTGTATTCCTGGGCCCTTGGTATTTCGGGGCGCGCGTGAACTTCACACGCGACTGGGCCTGTGAGAGTGGGGTACGTGTATTCCAGGGGTGTGCGCGAATATTTACTCGCGACTGGGCCTGGGAGAGCATGTTACGTGTATTCCTGGGGTGGGCGGGAAGATTCACACGTTCGCCTACGACGCGCAGAAAAATAAATGGTGCAATCCTGAAACACGTACGCCAGCATGAAGCAGGCGTACGTTAACCCGCGCAGCATAAAAGTGCGCGCAAACAACAAACAAGCTCAGACGCCAGGATGAATATACCGTTCCTAGCAGCAGTGGCCATGAGTTACCAAAGGAGGAGGAGAAGGAGGATAGTGAGGGCCTGAATTTTCACTCCCAGAACCAGCCTTTTTGGGATGCCTGATGACCAGGTGTATGGGAGGTACAGGTTTCCACCACACATAATACTGGACCTGGTCAGTGAGTGGGAGGATGACCTCACATCACCCACCCTGTGCTCCCAAGCACTCAGTCCCCTGGAGAAGGTCCTCAATGTACTGCACTTCTTGGCCACAGGATCATTTCAGCTGACAAGTGCCATAGTGGTGGGGTGTCACAGGCCATGCAGTCACGCTGCCTACACCAGGTCTTGAACATCATCACTGCACACCCATCAGTCCGTAGGCACATATACCTGCCCAGGACACCTGCAGAAAGGCAGGCTGCCGCCCTCAATTTCTACGGTGTGGCACAATTCTCAAAAGTGCTAGGTGCCATTGACTGCACCCATGTGTCACTACGTCCCCCCAGGGCATCTGAGCACATCTATAGGAACCGCAAGCACTGGCATTCCATCAATGTGAAGGTAGTATGTAATGCCAAGGGAATCATCACCTCAGTATATGCCAACTATCCAGGGTCCACCCACGACAGCTTCATTTACCGAATGTCTACCCTAAGCCGGGACCTAGAAGCTGGGCGGCATGGCGATACATGGCTGCTTGGTGAGTATGAATGCCACTGCACATGCATGCATGTCAGATGCAGAGTTATGTCACTACCCCACCAATGATACCCATCACCTTCTCACCAGGGGACAGTGCCTACCCTCTGAGCACCCACATGATGACGCCAATTCGGAACCCCATCACGCCTCCAGAGGTAAGATACAACACAGCCCATATTGCAACCCGGGCATAGTGGAGCGCACATTCGGAGTGCTCAAGTCACGCTTTTGCTCCCTTGACTATTCTGGCGGGCAGCTGTTATATGCGCCCCCAGTAGTGTGCAGGATCATAGTGGCAGCATGTGTCCTGCACAATGTTGCAACACGCCGGGGCCTGGCTGTGGTCATGGTGGTGCATCCACATCCCCAACCACATGCACGCCCGCTGCGCATGGGAGGGGAGAGGGCACGGGATGAGGCAGCCCGTACGCAGCTGGTGGCTAATTACTTCACATAGAAATCACACCCCTGTGGAGTGCACACAGCCCTGGCACATACCATCTGATAAGCAATGATGACTCGACCTGACAATTATGACGAACAAAGGGACAGTCAACTGTCAGAACCATAGCAGCCTGAGATTGTTCATGTGGAAGTGTCACAATGTGTGCATCCCTACCTACACAAACACCACCAATGCAGTGTCATCAAAAGACACACTTCCATGCTGCAGAAATGAATACCCACTTGCAAAATACTACATGAAAACAGTGCCATGTCAACCAACCCCTCCCCGGCACGGCCACACAACACACCATGGCATGTCATGCAATGTGAGAGCAAACAAATTAATCCCCACAACATGCCCCAAGTGTCACCAGCTACAGTGTCCCTAATGGAAACATGGCCACACATTAAATGCTCACAGTAATGCAGGACCTACAACACACATTACCAAATACTTACCAAGAATACCAATCACCTACACAACCTCCAACCTACCTTAAACATGACATTACAGACTTAAAAATTTGCTAGCCTCACTACCTGATGATGCCAGCACTCCGAACACTTCCAAGTATACAGTGTTAGCGCCACGTGTAGGTGCAGTGCTTACAACATGTACTCCAGTTCCAAGGTGGACCGCCTTGTGAAGACATGAGAAGTGGACCTGCAAATTAGGAGGATGAGATGGATGCAGAGGCACATATCAATACACCATGCAGTGTACAATACAACAACAATATGCACTATGAATGTATACACAGTATTGACTACAGACTGCCCACACATCGAATGGGAGTCCAATGTCACCATATACGTCAATGTCACTTGGGCACACCCTTTGCAAGCACATGGAAACGGGAAGCAGGAGGGGTGTGTGTCACAAAAACCCAAGCATCTGAACCAAATTCATGACAAGCCTGCATGTGCCCAGCCACAATACAGCGTATGCCCACGGGAGCCACACAAGGCAACACACTGTCAAAAAAAAAAAAAAAATTGCCCGGGGGGAGGGGGGGGGGTTAATGGGGGTTGGGGTTGGGGGAGGCCACCCAGGAGGTCCGAGGACAGGGTGCACACCAAAACCCACCTGTGTGGATCTTGCGGAAAAAAAACCACCTCCATGGGCTCATGGCCTACACGGCTACCCTATTGCGGGAGAATCACTGCTGTCGCTCTCCTCACCCTCTGAAGCGGCATCAGGAGGTGGTGGCACTATGGGAGGCAGCCCACGCAAAGCCCTAGTCTGTTCCTCCATGGCTGCAAGCATGCGGCTGTGGTAGGTCTCGTTCTGGAGGATAATTGTGTGGAGGTCCCCATGCAACAACTCACGGGATGCCCAGACCTCCGCCCTAGTTGCCTGCATCTCAGCTGAGAGCGTACGTGTGAGACGCTCCAGCTGCTGTTCTGTCCTTCTGTTTGTTGAAGCCTCAAGCTCAACAAGAGTAGTCCTGAGGTGAAGGAGTTCCACCCTCAGGGCTTCCCTGTGGCCCTGGGACTCTATGGAAATGGCTTCCTGCAGAGTCGCCAGTGCCGCCCGCCTGTCCCTGTCAGACACCAACATGTCCTCCCTGTGTGACTGGCAGATGGAGTCTGTTGCCTGCTGTAGTCGCTCCATCAGCCTTTCGTGGGGGGCAATGGAAGTGGCCACCCTATCCATGGCCTGAGCCATCATCTCTGATGATGCTGCCTGCTGGGTTGCCATACCGTACATGGATTGCTCCCATGCGGTATTGCCAGGTGGCTGACGGCCACCACGTCGGCGGGCACCACACCTGTCTGGGGCAAGGCGAACTGCACCTTGCTGTGCCGGCACTGCCTGGGGCTGCAAGACTGCATTCCCCCTCTGATCTGCTGGCCCAGGAACAGGATCAGATGTTGCGGAGTGTGACACTGCATCCGTAACCTCCAAAGGCGTATCTGCCAACACTGACATCCCCATTGAGGGTTCTAACCCTGGTGCAGGTGGGTCGGACAGAACAGAATCCCTCCCAGGAACACTCACCTGCGACGGCACATAGGTCTCATCATCCGAATCGACACCTGAATACAGCTCGGGGGAGGTGCAGCCAGAGACACCCCTTGAGAGCACGACCTGCAGCAATTGTGGGTTCTCACCCACCACCACACCACGTCCCTCACTGGTGGTCGGTCGGCCCTCAGACCCCTCCTGGGTCTGCACCATCTCCACAACCCCAGCAGTATCAAGTGCGTCATCCCCTGCAAAGCCATAAAAGAAAACAAATGGAAACAGGCATTAGCACTATGGCACACAATTAGGGCTGAGAGGCTACAGAACCAGTACTTGATTGACACATGTCCCACATGACTAAAACCCTCCCATGCATGCACCGTCACTGCGTGTGAAGGGTAGGCAGATGGCACACATTGATGACACCAAGATGGAAGATGAACACATTTGCTGCATGCTGCCTAGCAGTGGCATCACACATTGGCCAGTGATTGGCAGGTCAAATACACATGCCATCACACAGATGGCATGTACCCTAGCCATGAAGTGAAGAGGGAGAGGAGGGCACCAATTGTTCATTCAGTCCAGTTTGCTCATGAAATTGATTTTTTCATTGAAATGGTTCAAATGTTTAACCTGGATCTGCCAGTCCAAAATGGTCCTATAGCACAGGGACATGTCTAAACAAATCATGTCCAGGAAACAAAGCCAGTCCACTCTACCATAGCCATGTCAGACATGTGACAATAGGACTGAGAAATCCCGAGTAAAAGTGGTGGTATGCAAACAATCTGCCTGAATAAAAAGAGGTAAATAAGCAACAATGTTGTGGCAAGATGACACTCCAAGGGCAACTGGCGTGGTGTTGGGCTGGATGTCTAATGTTGGCAGAAGGGATGCTGCTATACCCAAATGCTGGTGCGCAGAATGTATAGGATGAGGCACATGGGTGACCCAAACCACTCAGGCACACACACCCTCACCTGGCACCCAAACAGAAGCCCTCCCACACACACCATGCACATGGATGACACACACATGCATGTGCACTCACCGGACAATGCCTCGTAATCTGCCAGTTCTCCCACGCCTTGGATCTGTTCCTCCGTGACGTAGGTCCCAGCAACCTGCTCATGTGGACTGAGTTCTATGTCCTCTGCTGGAGACCCACCTCCAGTCACTAGAGTTGCGGCATGACTTGAGGCCAGTTTATTCTTTGCCCTCCGCTTCAGGTTATTCCAGCGCTTGTAGCATTCAGTAGCTGTGCGCCTCACGATTCCAAGGGCACTTATGATGTCCACAATGGTCTGCCAGTGTGCCTGACGTTGTGCAGGTGTGGTCTTGGATCCTGCAACTATCACCATTTCGCGGTCATGTGCGGACACATACTCTACAAGTGCATTCAGTTCGGCCTCATTGAAGATGGGCTTCCTTGACGGGCCGGACTGTGTAGCCGTGTCTGGGGCATCAGCCTCTACTGGACGAGCACTCTTCCTCTTCCGCTTGGAAGGTGGTGGGGATCCTGAGTGTCCTACGCTGCTCTGGACACTAGGGGCAGAAGCCCCGGTGGACTCTGTACTAGGAGTGTGGGATTGCACACTCAGCATGGGAGTTGGTGCAGGCATTAGCTCAAGTGTGATGGTGTGAGGGGGAATGTCAGCATGATTGACTTGGACCAACACTGTCCTGGCTGGGTGTGTGAGAGGTGGGGTGGATGGAGACGCAGCTGCCCCTGCAGCCTCCCCAGCCTGCCTACGCGAGGCAGCAGATGACCTAGCTGCCCCTGATCCACGTGGCCTGATGACACCAACGTTCCCCAGCGCACGTGGCCTAGACCTGCTGACCTGGAAGTCAGCCATGGAGTCACCCTGTGCCAGGTCTGGTTCCACAGTGGGCTGGTCCAACAAGGGCTGAGCATGGATGGTGTCAGCCACGTTAACCTCAACCAGGGGGTGGGGGGGCATGGGTGTCCCTGACCTCCACATATGGGGGGTTAGGGGCACCCTGCAAGTCACGGCCACGTCCCCTACCGGATCCACCACGGCCACCACTTGGGGCTCGGCCACCTTTGCCACCCTTATGGCTTGTTCGCCTCCCAGCCATGGCACTGATGTTATTGTGCGTATGGGAGTCGATGTGAGCTATTGTCCTGGGGATTTGGGGGTCAAAGGGGTTGGGTACCAGATGGTAATCGTACCCTAGTGCTCTAGCAAGGCTGTATGTCATCCCTGGGGAAAGATGACGGGTCACGCAACGCACAGGCACCCCAAAAAAGCGAAGTAAGGTGCACGCAACCCGTCCTAGACCACGTGCGTGGAAAAATAAACCTGCACTACGATGTGGCACCCAGAAACACAAGAATGAACGTATGCGTGTCGCACGCAGCCTAGAATGACCTCTGAAGGGGTACGCTACACACGGGGAAAGCACACATGTTAAATACGTGCGCGACTCACTGTCTGCCAGGAACAAAAGCGTGAAAAATATGCGTGTGTGCGCGTTGGCAACACCCCCGCCAAAAGAAGAATTGTACGCTGTCTGAGGAGACAGGACAACAGTAGAAGGGAACGCTGTTTGAGGAAACAGGCCCTGGAAAAAGAGGAAAAGAGAAAAAGCTGTCAGAGGTAACAGTGAGTACGAACTGGAAACGCTGTGAAGTAAATCGCGTGTGAACCGACAAGAAGTACAGATTTCACCCACTCGCTCTCCACGAAAAGCACGTACAAGGAAATGGCGTTCTACACGTACCTTTTATACACACGTCACAGACGCGCATACGCGATAAGGCCATTTCCACCAATTACACGCTTTGACACTCAGACGTGTATCTTTTTTTTTTTACACGCGCCATTCTCTACGGCCATGCGCGTGACATCACAGCTGCGCATGGGGGCCTTTGGGCCAATTAAATTGCGTATGCGTGCAGATGCGCTTACGCGCTAAGGGCCTTTCCTCGAATTACACGCAGATGTGCAGGACTTTTCACGTTCCAAATCATTCCGTATCAAGCTGGCCACGCGTAAGCACACGGAAGACCACGCTCCTGCCCAGAAAGCCGATTTACTGCCCCCCAGGGCCCCGAGCACGCCCCCACCTGCCATCTGCTGCTGCCTGACTGCCTGCTGCCCACGTGCCCTGCCATTTGCTGCCTGCACATCAGCCAGGGGTGCAGTTGCTGTGACCACCCCTGCTGGAACCGAAGACTCCTGACTGGGATTCCATCGCTCCACAGCCCAGCCCCAGGACCCAGTTGCCCACCCACTCCTGCCTCTGGGGTTGTCATGTCGGGCTCTGCAACATCTGGCACCACTGACAACCCCCGGCCAGAGAGGCAGAGCGGCACCAGCTTCAGTGCCAGGGAAGTTGGTGTCCTGGTGGAGCAAGTCCTGGGGCAGTATGATGCCCTCTACGGAAGGGTGCGCGTCGACAAGGAAGGATAGACTCGGATCTGGACGGACATCGTGACTGCCATCAACGCGGAGGGGGTGGCAGTCCACGACTTCCAACATGTCAAGAAGCGCTGGGAGGACTTCAGGTCCAGGACCCTCAGCAAGGCCCGGCGCCTCTTGAAGGCAGCGGATGCTAAGGGGCGCCGCGGCCACTTGTCGGAAGATCAGATGAGGGTCCTGGAACGCATATCCCCAGCGCTCCACATCCAGGTCCTTGAGAGGCAGGCCCGTCTGGAGTCGAGTGGTAAGTGTACATGCATCATGATTGTAAGCTGTGCGTGTGGTGATGTGCCAGTAGTGTGCCGGTTGCACATCTGTTTGTATGGGGCCGTGTATCGGTGGGGGTGTACAGGACCGTGAGGCTAACACATGCGAGCGCTGTCATGTGTGAGACATGGATGGTGCTTGTGTGTGTAGGCTTGCATGCCAAATGCAGTTGTGTGGGCACACATGTTTGGATGAATGTGTATGTAAGTAGGCATGTTCGTGATGTCACGCATGTATGTTGTTTTCAGCTGCATGTATCAGCACTGTGTACATGTGCATGTGTGTGTATTTGACAAGGGTGCAACATTGATGCAACATGGATGCATGTGACAGCGGGATGTGGAAGCCTGATTGGCAGATGTGACATGGATGCCCATCGGAACACTGCGACACTTGGCTGCGGTGTACTCCTGCATGCAAGTGTGGTGGTGTGCGTGCATGTGTAGTGCACTCCCTGTGTTGCATGTGATGTCTGGCTCACCTTTGTCTGCTCATGCTGTTGTATGTGTATGGATGGTGCTGGCAGTTGCGATGTGTCCGTGGTATGGCTCATGTGTGCATGTAGAAATGACATGTGTGTTGCCAATTGTGATGCCATGTCTGAGGTTTGCCAATGCCACTCATGTGCAACTGTCATGTGTGTATGTGTCCATTGTACAGTGCCCTGATGCCTGTGTTTTGTTTCTCCCTGTCCGCAGCGTCAACTGATGAAGAGGGCGGAGAAGGTGCTGTGGAGCACAGCGGCGGGGATCGCACCGCCAGCCGGAGACACAAGGCCCGGCTCCCCTCCCAGGTTATGATCTCGTCGGGGAGTGAGGAGTCCGGTGCCGCATCCCAGGCCGCAGCTGCCGGGGGGAGGTCCAAGAGGCGGAGGTCGGAGTTGGACTCCTCAGCAGCAGAAGGGGCAGCTGGGACCCCACAGGGCCCAACGGGGGAAGATGGCACAGAGTCATCCAGGTTGGTGGGGGGTTTGGTGGAGGAGGAGGCCGTGCAAGCAACAGAGATGGGGTCTGGAGGTGGGGATTCCACTGGTGCTAGTGGTGCAGTACAGGACCAGGGACAGGAGGCAGCACAGGTCGCCACGGAGGTGCCTGTGTGCAATCCTGTCCCTGATCCTGTCACTGCATCATCTTGCACCAGCAGGGATGCCTACGTCCAGACCCGTTTTCAGGCAGGGGATGAGCTCACGACAACTGGCCTTCCTCTGCCTGCGGACGTGGCTATCGGGGTCCGGGTTGAGCCTGTCCTGACTGGTGTGGCGTTGCGTCAACGGGCCATGCGAGGTGACCTGCAGTCTTTTCATGAGGAGACTGCATGTCATCTCGAATGGCTCGTTGACCGCGTCGGCCTACTGGGACAGGTCACCCAGGCCGGATTTCTCCGTTTGATGGGGCTTGCTCAGACCCCCTCCTCAACTGAACCCCCTATGCTCCAGTCGTCCTCTGTGCCATCTTCCCACCCATCAGTCACCTGGGAGCCCTGTGGAGCTGCATCTGATGGTGCGGCCAGGCTGGTGGAGGAGGCATCCCTGCCACAGTTGGGAGTCGGACGTCCAGCAGGGGTGGCCACATCAACGACTGCACCCCAGCCAGCGGAGGATGTGCAGGCAGCAGGAGGCAGTGCACGGGCGGAGGCGCAGCAGCAACGTGGTGGGAGCCATGATGGCTCGGGGCCTTCGACATCGGAGGGGCAGGCATCGGCCGGAGGGCAGGAGGACCCAGGACGGGAATTGTCTTCCGTGTGGCAGCGGTTGGGCCACGCCATAGATGCGGAGCGGCAGCGGGCGGAAGAGGCACGGCTCACGATGGTCAGGGCGGAGAACTCCATGCGGAGGGCCCTGAGGCAGGCCGAGTGCCTCGAGGCAATCCGCAGGGAGTTTGGGGGGAACATGTGGACGGCCCTGCGGACCCTCGGGGCCATGGAGGAGGAGCGCCTCCGGGACATTGAGCATGAGTTCGATGATGCCTTGGCCCGGAACATCCCGAAGTGAGCCGTCGGACTAGCCCGCTGCCCTTGTAAATAGTTCTGTAGTTAGTGTTAGGTTTACTTTTGATTTAGCATTTTTTTGGACCTTTTGGACAATGGGCCACGATTTTCTATATATATATTTTTTTTAGGTAGTGTTATTAGATAGGTTTCATTTCTTCGGTGGGGATCATGGACCCTGGATCCGTATATAGTTGACTTTTGGATTTTAATTTTTTTTATGATTTCCCCATGGAGCAAAGGTTTTCGATTTTAATTTTCCATTGGATTTACTTTTGTGGACTGTGACTTTGGACACCTTTTGTTTGCATTATGATTTGTGGTTTTGCATTTTTTCACGTACCTGCTGTTTTTTTTTTAAAAAAATGTCCATTATTGTTTGTTTATTTTTGATTCAATTTATGTTGCGTTTAATACATATTTTTTCTTCAAACTTCAATGTGTAGTATCATCTCATTGGTTTCATGCATATCATGATATGGGCTTTGACATTCACTGACACCCATTGGGTGTATGTGAGGGACATGTGTTCATTTCAAAACTTGCAATTAGGGTTATATCATGTTTTTGCCATTTCTAATTGGGTGGATGCAAAACTCAGGTGGGTGTTTGGCATTTGGAGGCTGACCATAAGGGCCAGGGATCTAGATTGTGGTGGCATGTTGGCTGGGGAACATGAGTGGGGGCCTGGTGGAGGCTGCCCCTGCGCTGCTGGTGGGTGGGGGTGATAGGGGACATGAGTGGGGGCCTGGTGGAGGCTGCCCCTGCACTGCTGGGGGGTGGGGGTGATAGGGGACATGAGTGGGGGCCTGGTGGAGGCTGCCCCTGCACTGCTGGGGGGTGGGGGTGATGGTAGACATGAGTGGGGGCCTGGTGGAGGCTGCCCCTGCACTGCTGGGGGGTGGGGGTGATGGTAGACATGAGTGGGGGCCTGGTGGAGGCTGCCCCTGGTGGCTGGGGGCTGGGGGGTGGGGGTGGTGGGAGACATGAGTGGGGGCATGGTGGAGGCTGCACCTGGTGGCTGGGGGGTGGTGGGAGACATGAGTGGGGGCCTGATGGAGGGTGCCCCTGCACTGCTGGGGGGTGGGGGTGGTAGGAGACATGAGTGAGGGCCTGGTGGAGGATGCCGCTGCACTGCTGGGGGGTGGGGGTGCAGGGAGACATGAGTTGGACATGAGTGGGGGCCTGGTGGAGGCTGCCCCTGGTGGCTGGGAGGTTGGGGTGGTGGGAGACATGAGTGGGGGCCTGGTGGAGGCTGCCCCTGCACTGCTGGGGGGTGGGGGTGATGGTAGACATGAGTGGGGGCCTGGTGGAGGCTGCCCCTGCACTGCTGGGGGGTGGGGTGATAGGGGACATGAGTGGGGGCCTGGTGGAGGCTGCCCCTGCACTGCTGGGGGGTGGGGGTGGTGGGAGACATGCGTGGGGGCCTGGTGGAGGCTGCCCCTGCACTGCTGGGGGGTGGGGGTGCAGGGAGACATGAGTTGGACATGAGTGGGGGCCTGGTGGAGGCTGCCCCTGCACTGCTGGGTGGGGGTGGTGGGAGACATGAGTGGGGGCCTGGTGGAGGGTGCCCCTGGTGGCTGGGGGGTGGGGGTGATGGTAGACATGAGTGGGGGCCTGGTGGAGGCTGCCCCTGCACTGCTGGGGGGTGGGGGTGATAGGGGACATGTGTGGGGGCCTGGTGGAGGCTGCCCCTGCACTGCTGGGGGGTGGGGGTGATGGGAGACATGAGTGGGGGGCTGGTGGAGGCTGCCCCTGCACTGCTGGGGGGTGGGGGTGATGGTAGACATGAGTGGGGGGCCTGGTGGAGGCTGCCCCTGGTGGCTGGGGGTGCAGGGGGATATGCGTTGGTGGGCAGTAGTGCAAGGTGACATGTGGGTTGGCTGGGGGGCATGGCCATGGTGGATGGGGTGCCTGCGGGACATGTGCAGGGTAGGCCCCTGTGGTGAGGGCCACCTGCACGGGCCGTATAGGGTGTAGAGGCAACACCTGGGAGTTCCCACACGTGCAATTCACGTGTGGTGCTCACCGCGCACCCCTGGAATACACGTACCCTGATGGAATTGCGTGTGATACTTCCTGCGCACCCCTGAAATACACGTACCCTGCTGCTTTTGTGTGTGATACTTCCCGCGCACCCCTGGAATACACGTGCCCTGATGAAATCGCGTGTGATACTTCCTGCGCACCCCTGAAATACACATACCCTGCTGCTTTTGCGTGTGATACTTCCCGCGCACCCCTGAAATACACGTACACTGCTGCTTTTGCGTGTGATACTTCCCGCGCACCCCTGGAATACACGTACCCTGCTGTTTTAGCGTGTGATACTTCCCGCGCACCCCTGGAATACACGTGCCCTGATGGAATCGCGTGCGTTACTTCCCACGCACCCCTGATGTACACGTACCCAGGACAATCGCGTGTGGGACTTCCCGCGAACCACTGAAATACACGTTCCCCGCTTGGCGTTTGCTGTTTGCCAGCCCTGTGAACTGGTCCATGGTTAGCGCAGCCCTTTGCGATGATTTGGGGATTTTGAAGTCTTTTCCTTGCGTGAGGGCGTTCTTGGGGGCGTAACTGGCGCTGCTGCAGGGTCTCTGCACCTCTCTGCGCCACGGCTGGTTTCGGAGGCTAAAATCCATGAATACGCTGTGCGATGAAAAGGATTTTTTCGCACGCGGCTGGCGCAGTGTATCGCACGGGGACACTGTGCGCCAGCCGCGTGCGCCATTTTTGAGCGAATTTCTATGAATTACCCTGTCAGTGTTTAGATCAGTAGTCATTTGGCATAACAATAGTGCTTCTGCTACTCTGAGGGCCTTCCTAAATAGCGGGAGCAGATCCAATGCCCTCAAATGCTTAAGTGAGTCACAAAAAAATGATTAAATGCAAAATGGTTTCCACATCAGTAAAATACAACAGACAAATATCATAGTTAGAGTCCTTCCAGTTGCTAGTAGATTTGGCCACCTTAAGAGTGTCTGTACTAAATTCCATATGAAGTGCATGGGCATAGACCAGGGAGGAGAAATCAAGATATTCTTCAAATCTGAATGTATTTTTCACAACCAGATAATGTACCCCTACTTTCAAGCGTAGACATATTTTCCAGTTGTTCACACATAACTCGCTGAGCTGCAAGAGTCACAATATGCTTACTGCATGTGGTTATTGTCTCTGGGTTCAGCCACAAATTGCTTAAATTAAAGGCACTAATCTGCTGTTTATTATGCTGTACCTAAGCAAGAGAGTGCCCTCCTGGTGACTCGAGTATGTGGGTTAAGGCCTCTCTATACTTTAATAAAAGACTGCACCAATACATGACAGGCTTTAGGAATGTCTAGCTAAGAATTAGTCTTTAACCCACACTATAGATGCAACTAGCCAGTCGAAAAACCCTTCAGAAGCCTAAGGAGCGACTTCAAAAACCTGTTTTCAATAGGGGCCAATTTTTGACAATCATTGTGCTCCCATAACTATGCCCTGTACATGGCTGCTAAAATAGTTTGTATTTTATAGATATTGATTGCTGGCGATATAGCCCCTTCACCATGGTTCATGAGGAATTTCCTTAGGCCACTGTCATTTTTCCCCCAAAAATTTGAAGATTTATCAACCAGTGCACAACAAGAGCCAGTATTTAGAAACGTCACACCAAGATAGTCAAAAAAGTTGACCTGTTCCAATTTAGTGCCAACCTCCTCAGGGAAACAGTCACAATGTTTTGATCTCCTGGGCCTAAACACCATCACCTTGGTCTTTGCTTCACTCAAGGTTAAACAAAACACCCCAGGTTGCGTTTTATCCCCATTGGTGATGATGCTTATAGAAATGAATCATCCACAAAGAACAGTGCCAGAAATATGTTGGCACCCAACCTCGGGAAGTCAAGTCTCTCCACGTGGCATTTGGTCTATAATACTATAATTACCTCATTACATACATACAAAACATGAGCAGGGCAAGGACAGAGCCTTGCTGCACGCCCCTGTCTACTCTGAACGAGTCAGTGGTCTCTCCGCCAAGTCCCCATCGCACGGCAGCTGTATTATCTGTATAGATTTGTCAAATTACAGTGAATAATTAATCATGCACCGCCCTAATCTCCAAGACCTGCCATAGTTGATCTTGGGGTACGCATTCAAATGTGGTCTTCAAATCAACAAAGATCACGTACATCCTCAATTTGTTTTAAACTGTATATTTCTGCAGAATGAAGGATACACAAAAACATTGATCAACAGTGCTTGCCTCTGTTGAAATCGTGCCTGGAAGATGATTGATGAGGTTGGTTAAATTTTCCCAATCCTGTAGCTGTTTAAGGATTACCTTAGCGAAAACTTTTCCACAGGCACCGAGCAATGAAATTGGCCTATAGTTGCCAGGGTTCTCTTCTGCCCTTTTTAAAAATTGGCACAATTTCAGCTTTGCGCCAAGAATCAGACACCTTATTTGGCTAAAATACTGCTGTAAATAGCCTCCACAAAACAGGTGTCCAGATAAAGGGCTCATCTTTCAATAGATATATGTATGGGCACTCTATCCGGGCCTGGGGCCTTCTAACCCTTCAAACTGCAAATAGCAATGTATAGTTCCTTTAAAGTGATAATTATCGGTTGCCCACTCACCTCTATTATCCCTGGGTTCATAAAGCCACAGAAGTGATTGAGCCATTGTCCTGTGGCTACAATAAAAATAAACTGAATTTGCACCTAATTCCTTTTTGCCTGCTACCAGGGACCAAAAGGCCTTTTAGCCCCCCTCGCTAGCTGCCTCCAACAGATTTTCCCACTTGGATTTATGATATGCTTTTTTTTCACCTTTATTATTGACTTATATTTGTCTCTACAAAGGCACAATTCGCCTTTGTCAACCTGATCTTCAGCAGCCAGGCACAACATTAGCTTCCTCTTAGCTAACTTGCAATCGCTGTCAAACCAATCTTGTTTTCTTTCAACAGTTGTTTAATCTCCGGCGCTGGTCGTGTGACAAATGGAAACAGGCCACTAGCCAAGTGGTCAAATTCTGCTAGCACTTCCACCTCACCAAGTTCTTTGTGCTTTATAGATAAATGTTTAGGCTTAGAGGATTGTAAACTATCCCACTTAACTGTGCGTCAAGGTTTGACCTGTCGCCCTAATAGATGAAGACTCAGTTAGATCCCTGTGTCCGCTCCCCTCAGTTTAATTGTAGAAGCAAGGGGCTTGTGATCACTTTCCCTTCTGTCTAAGATAGCGAAATTGTCAACCATCCTCCAATCATTGGCTAATATTAAATATAGTCAATCTCAGAGGAGCTTCATGACTGCTGTTGGTCTTTACTAAAGCGACTGTTGCTTGTCCTTGGATTGAGACCTAGCAAGACTTGGGCCTAGTCCATGGCATGTTTGTGTACTCGGAGAGGAAAATCTGCTTCTAAAGTAAGGATCTCCCACACCAAATCATGCTTGTCCCACAACCCTTGTAGCTCTCTAAGGGGTTCAAATTGCAAAGTGAAATCTCCAGGAATCAGAATATGGAGTTTATTGGGCATGCAATAGTCCCACGCGGTAATTAGCTCTTGCGTTAAAAGACATGTTTCAACCATCTCCTTGAATCTGATTATCAGAAAGAAGGTGTCACAATGTTAGTCTGGCCTAAACTCTGACTGCTCTGCTGCAGCCCTGAGGGCAGCAACATATTGTACATTGTGTATGTTCACTCACCCATATTAACAAAGATGTCCAACTCTGCCCCAGCCCTGGACCCAAGCTTAACTGAGATCACCCCCTATTCTGAACCTGGCAATCATTTACTTAAGTAGTACTGATTAGACTTTCGCTTGACAATAAATCCGAAGTGTTAAATTGCCTCTGATTTTGCAGATTTTTATACAAGGAGCCCGTTGTGCGTTCATATAAATTGCAACTTGTTGGACATCATTATGAAAAGCCTTAGGAAATAGGTTTTCATGTTGAACAAATCTACGCGTGGTTCTGTTAAATGACAAAAAATTAGCCAACTTTTGTTTGAATCGTTCACATACTTGCTTCCACGCCATTATCTCCAAATTTCCATCTGAATGAGCTTATTTCAGCAAATCCCTTAATCTTTGATTAAGTAACACTGGGAGCTCATGGGTGGTCCACTTAACATGAAGCAAAGTGCTTTCGCTCTGCAATTATCCTCATGCCGCAGCAGCTGTGAAGTGGTCTACATTACCATCTCCAGACCTGAGAATAATTATAAAACAATCAAAGAATGTTTTTTTTTTTAAAGAAAAGAATGTCATTTTCAAACACCGTGCATTTTTGAGTAAATTGCATTGTCAGTGCGAGTGGAAAGTTAAAAAGAGCGCCGACATTTTTCCGTGGCTTCGTTGTTGCTGTAGAACCTAACAGGTTCCTGTGTTTTGTGTGATGTCATGGGAGCTAATGACAGAGGGGCACGGACGGCAGGCCAGGATTGCCAATCCTGTGACACAAATCTGCATTCCACGCGAACACCGTTTCATATATTTTACTGAAACTCGTTATTTTTAGGTGGAGCATTTTCTATAACAATCCAGTTTTTTGAAGGTTTCATTTTTGGGAAAGAAACTGAAATTAGTTAGGGAGGTTTCGAGAATCAATCCTTTGCAAATCCAGAATTTGTCCTGCCTATTTACAAAGATAATGTTGACAGGCAGTTGTGGGGGGCGAGGCTAATGTCGGGACTCATGGCTAGCTAGTCTTTTCGTTGTGGCCCCTGAGATTCTATCCGGGGCTGAAACCAAAAGACCTGGAGCTATAGTCTCCTCACACCCCCCTCCCCCCCCCGCCCCAGGCCCCTCCCCTAGCAATGCCTCTGGCTGGTGACCGTGCTCCCACACGCCAGCCTATACCCTCGATTGCATGTAAAGTCCGCCTTCCCTGTGCAGTGTCTACTTTTCCTTGTATTCTCTGCTCCAGTGCTGACCTTGCCAGTCCAGAAACGAGGACATTATTGAGCCGTTGTGATTAGCGTGTAAGATTGCATTGAATTGTAAATGTCCAATTTAGCAAATAAACAAAGTTCAGTTGGAATGTTTGCAAATGGCAAATACGAAGTTTATATGCCTGGGGCCAGATTACAGAAAGTTTGCACTGGTGCAAGTGCAAAGTTTGCACGCTATTAGCACTAGGGCAAAGTTTGCCCTATTTTTAAAAACACTGCGACACATTAAAAAACCATTGCACCTCGACAAGTGCTGTTTGACAAATGAAAAAATTGCCCTAGTGCTAAAAAGATACATCTTTGATGCATTTTTGCATCAGGGCCAAGTTTGCCCTAGTGCTAATACCATTCTGTATTAGCACTAGGGCAAACTTTGCCCTGGTGCAAAAATCTCGTGAAAATGCATCTTTTTTGCACTAGGGCATTTTTTGCCCTAGTGCTTTTAATATGCCAAACAGCACTTGTTGAGGTGCAATTGTTTTTTTAATGTGTCCCAGTGTTTTTAAAAATAGGGCAAACTTTGTCCTAGTGCTAATACCGTGCAAACTTTGCACTTGCACCAGTGCAAACTTTCTGCAATCTGGCCCCTGGTGTTCTATTGTGAATGCTTTGGGTGAAGCAGCAAACACTACTTTGCACACACCAATACATATAGGCACGTTGAACACCCAGTTGTCTACGAAAGGTACTGCCAGTTTTCATATTCACTGATGAGAAAAGGGTATTATTTTACATTTCTGCAGCTCATTTATCTAAAACATTTACACAAACTATGAAGTTGTCTTTGCATTTTATGTGCAGCATCTGTTTCACCGATGCATCACTGGGACCTGTTTTAGATTCTGGAAGTCACATGTTTGTCCTTCAGTTCAAAATCTGCATGGTGAGAAGCTATTCATTTATTGCAAATGTTTGTAAAGCACAGACTAGGCACAGCAAACATCTGAGAGCTGTACAGTAAAACGTAATCAATAAGGACAAAAACATAAATAAAAACATGAATCTAAGATGCAAGAGTATAACACGCTGAAAGAAACTTAAAAGACTGAATTTCAAAACCAAGATTTTAAAACTGTTCTAAATTTCAGGTAATCTGGGATAAACTATGGTCACTGGATGGACAATAGACTCTTCCTACCCTACTCTTCTGCAAGTCACTAGGCAAAACGTTAGAGCACTCCTTCCACAAATGTGCTTTGAGAAAATGAAATGTGAACTCAAACCTAAATAATTTTGGCATTGGTTTGTATCTGCATTTTTTTATTTATATTTTCCATATTTCTGGTGCAACAAACAATATGTGAAACAGGCACTCTGGAGTGGAGAAGGCCATCTTTGTTTTAGGCTCCTCATCTAGAGGTGCCCGCCAGTAACCCTTTGTCAGGTCCAATGTTGAAATGTGTTTTGCTGGTCCCAGTTTCTCTACCAGTTCATCTATTCGTGGCATGGGGTTGGTGCTGAAGCAAGATATCTCGTTTATTCATCGTAAATCTAGGCAAAAATTAAATGGCTGGTCTGGTTTGGGCACGAGAACAATCGGAAATGACAAGTTCACTATTTGACTGCTAAATTGCCCCCAATTTGGGAATTGTTTTAAATTTTTCCCTGATGATTTGTTTCCGGACTTCAGATAGTTGTCATTGGTTTCAGCCTTATTATTCTTTTTGGAGGGTTGCGTATGTTGTGGACCATCCCCTGTCTTCAACTGGGTCTTTATGAGAACAAGTCCGCCTAGCCTTCAATCATCAGCGCAAGTTCCTGATGTGCTGTGGTTGTTAGTCGAACCGGGATGATCACTCCCCACTCTTCGATAGTTGAAGGGCTCTTCAGGATGTTGTAGGAATATAGTAGAAGCAATTGCAGCTTTCTTTTTTCTCTTCAGGCCTTGAGCTTCTTTATTTGATACCGTTGTGGGGGCTTAAATCTGTCAGCCTGCTGCAATTTCTATGTTAGCAGGGAGACTACTTCATTGATGGTATATGGTCCATGCCATCGGGCCAACAAGACCATCACTTTGTCTCCCATTTGGAAAGAATGTAGCCAGCCTTCTCAATTATATGCACTCTCCTGGTGGCTCTGCGCTTCCTGTAGATGGATCCTCACCAACCGCCACACTTTCTCCATATATTCACTGGCATTTCTTATCATGGGATGGTCACTGGGTTGTCAATTGTTGGGACCTTCCCATTCTTCCTGTAGAGTATACATGACATTTCTTAAAGACAAACTCAAAGAAGAAAAACCCAAATGATGTTTTTGGGGCCTTCCATACTGTGAACAGAGTCCAGGAAATGCCCATCTTCATAAACAACACTTAGGAGAACATATTTCATGTTTTTAAGTGTCCCACTAAACCATCAGTTTGTGGATGATAGATGGAGGTTTGCAGGGCATCGTATCTTCATCAGTTCGTTCATTTCATTCATCAGTTTCGCCATGAAACTACTTAGCTGTTCTGTCATAATCTATGTTGAAATCACCACTCTCATTAAAAATGTGTTGAGTACCTTGAGTAATGCCTTATTGGTGTTTTGCTTCAGGAAGGCTTCCGGATATCGGGCCTATATTTAATGACGACAAGTATATATTTGTTACTTTTTTGGAGCGGTCCAATGGGCTGGCTATGTCTATACCAATGTGGCGTAAGGGTACCTCGATGCGTGTAACGGTTGCAGAGATAACCTCCATATGTCATCTGGAGAGCTCATTTCACAGAGGGGGCAGCAGGCACAAACAAACAATGTTTACTGTCTGCATATACAGCTGGCCACTAGAACAGGCACAGTAGAGTCTGGCTTTTGCCACCAACTTCTCCCTCCCCCCCTTCACCTCTGGCTGACTCACATCCTGACACAGCCCTGTCTCTGCTTTACTCTTCTATTTCTGATACTCTCGATGCTCTTGCCCCTCATGAGGATCCATTTGAAGTCCAAAGCCAAGTGCAATACCTGGTATGACTCTGACCTAGCTACACTTAAACTTAAGTGTAGGGCGGCTGAGAGGAAATGGAAGGCTTCTTGTTCATCCTCTGACAAACCGGCCTGTTGCCTGCTCCAAAGGCAATACCGACTCTGTCCTTACCAAGAAGAGAGTCCACATTCAAGCGTGCGTCTCTGCAGCATCTAACAAATCATCTGAACTCTTTCAAATCTGCAAGGAGCTGGCCAACCGTGCTGCAATCTCTAACCCTCCTGTTGCCTCCCAGGCTCTTTGCAATGCCCTTGCCTCTCACTTTATCTCAAAAAACCAGGACATCCTGTCCACCCTCTCCTCCCCTTCCCCTCCTCTCCCCTCTCTGTCTTTTCATGCGGACCCTCCTTCTGACCCCCCACCCTCTTTCTTATCCTTTCCTCTTTTCTCCCCTGATGAGGTCGCTAGACAAGTCCAATCTATGAAAGCCTTGTCTAAAGCTGTTCATCCCTGTTCCTCTAAAACCATCAAGGACCACATTGACACCCTTGCTCCGGCCCTTGCCGATTTTTGCAACCACTCCTTTGCCTCAGGATCCTTCCCCTACCCTCTGAAGCACTCCCTTGTGCATCCACTCCTCAAGAAACCCACTTTCCTTTGTTCATCCTCTGACAAACCGATGAGCCTTCTTGTCCGGCTAACTATCGCCCAATTTCCATTACTCCTTTTCTGGGCAAACACCTTGAAAAGCTGGCCATCTCAGCTTAACCTTCATTCCGATTCTGTTGGCTGTCTCCAAGAAGCATGAAAACTGCTCTCCTGAACATCCATGAAGATCTGCTCTCCAACCTTGGCTCTAACATTCCCCCTGTCCTCATCCTGCTCGATCTCTCTTCTGCCTTCGACACGGTCAACCATACCATCCTGCTCAACCGTCTCCGTGATAGCTTGGGTATCACCAATCAGGCTCTGGCCTGGCTGACAACTGTCCTCACTGATTGACCCTCCGAGGTCCAACTTGGGTCCTCCCTATCGTCTATCTCCCTCTCTACCTGTGGTGTTTCCCAGGGTATAACCTCTGGCCCGGTGTTATACCGAAAAATTAATCACATAGCCGAATGATATGAATAATATGTTGGCCAGAAGCGAATCGCATCATTTGACAAACATCTTAATCCGAGAAACCTGAATGTGACCACAGGGAGTCCATTTTGTAAAATGCCGGCCATTTTCTTTTTTGTAATGCTTTGTAAATATATTCTATGCCTTAGATCCACACACGGTGTGAGGCCACAGCTTGAACTCTGAAATGCTAACGCAGACAGGAATGCAGAAATGTGCGAAAATACATTTTTTCCCTCTCACTAAGGCCTTGAAGATGTGCAGAAGCCACGCGTAATCAGCAGTCCAGGTGCTGGTTTGTCATGCAAGCACTGTTGTAAAAGGCAGTTAAACATGAATTATATGCTTCTAGCAGTGCCCCTTCATGAAGGATGGTATTTTCTACATCAGAACTGTCTGACCCTTAGCTCATGAGCCGTAGCAAACAGACAACATAGTATGGAATGTTTCCCTGTTAAGAACAAGATATCCTCCCTGAGCCAGTGCTCCATGTTCCCCATAACAGAAAACTGTCTCTGCAGCCTTTGCTAGAATAACTAATGTTTAGACTGAATGAATACGTGTCATAACTGTCAATTACTGAACCCTAGCATGTAGGTTGATGTATTATGTGTATATATATATAACTTCTTGAGCGCTGTTCGCTCTCTCTCGCATCTCACAGTGTCTGGGAACACACGTCATGAGACGTTGAGACCCAGTCGGCCGACTGAGATACTTTGAATAAAACCACACTTGTTTGGAAATTAATCTATAAACAATTGCGTGTACCCCTGCTGTTAATAAATAGAAACACAAAGATTTTGGGTGGACAGATACTGAAGTTTAGAGCTGTCCGTTTGTTTTTTGAAAAAATTAGGTTTCCTAATGTAGAAATCCTATGACTAAATCAACCATTAATAATAATAACCAATGTACTGGGTGTTCTTGAACATATATTTATTCTGTTCTGCAAAGAGTGATAAATGAACAATAAATTGACAGTAATATTTTTGAAAAAAATAAGAAAACCTTACATGGTACGCGTATTTATGTACAATTATCGATAATACTTCATGCACAGAAAATAATGAAACACAAATAAAAGAGAAACAATGCTTATTAATTCAATCACCATCAAAGCTATTTTTAAGGCTCAAGTGCAGACTGATAGTTCAATGGGTCCACTGCAATGTTGAGCCTGGTGAGGGTTCAAAGTTACCCTTGAGAAATCAATATACTTTCGAAGAAACAGTCAATGTTGCAGGATCGTGGGGTAAAAGATATCTTTGCCTTGCCAACATGGCAGAAGATTGTTGGACAAAAATCTGAAGACAGGTAAACAAATTATCCTCAAATGTTCCCTGTACTCTTTACGTTTCGGCAGTGGTAGAGTGTGGCAAGTCCGCCTTCATCAGGGCTCCTAATCTGGGACCCTGTGCGGGGTACAGAGGTATCTAGTGAGTGGGGTTATAGTACTGGTGCCCATAATTATTAGGCACTAATGTTGTGAATCTATTCTCTCAGCACCGATCAAATTTCTTACCTTCCGGTGCTGCAGTTCCCAAGTACTGGTGTCAGGCAGCAAGGGTAGTCACGTGGATATCAACGGGAAGCATGTTTCCAAATGGAATTTGAGAACAGGTCTTTCTATATGGGTTAAGAAAATGAAACTTGTTGAAATAGGCACCAATGTCCCATATAGTAGAGTAAAGAAATATGGTTGGCTCTAAGTTGAGCTCTAGTTCGATAAATAAATAAACCAGAGAATCACTGTGGGGTACCTGATGCCTGTGTACATCAGGATGCCGTGTCAGAATTTAGATTACTCCGGCTGGAGACACTAAGTGCTGGCTTTTGTGTCTTTTGTGTTGGCTCCTAAAAAGAGTCAAAAACAGAGTTCCAGAACCCCATTTAAAGTTGTGTAGCGTTGCCTAGACTAAGTCGACTAAGATGGTAGCAAGCCGTGGGTAGAGAGAGGTGTGTATAATTGGCTAGTGCTCCATTGCATGTGATGCTATTCAATAAGTCGAAGACTGGGGAATTTTGTCCCTACTTGCCAGTTGCAAGAAGTGCAAAGTAGCCAAAAAGTGCCACTGTTCTGTGTGTGAATCAACCCTTGTATTTGTTGCTGTGCCTATTACGCATGACTGTATCAAAGTCCCCATGTGGTAAATGTGTATGGGGTAAAGGGTAGCATGCATGGTTCCTGGCAGCACATTAGAGACATCAGTTAATGAAGTTTGTATTGGTATCAAGGCTAACCTTATGTCGGCGCTTGTCTGCTGGAACCACGGGGAGGAGAGCTTCCCGGCGTTCGCGTCTGAAGTGAGATGTGTGCGCACACGACCATTTCTATTGTATATGTGAGGTAGTCATGAAGATTGCGCGTGACTCGTGTATGCAAAAAATGCATGTGCAAGTGAGATTGGGCACGGTGAGCAGTCATAGTGTAGCTGCCAATGCTATTTTCTATATCCGCTCTTCCCTCCGACATATTGGGGTTGCAAGAAATATATGTGTGGTCTCCTGCAACAACAAACCCCTTTTGATCTCTGTCGTCTGCTTGGTAGCTGCCATAGTTCAAATGCCTCATTGGCAATGTAAGTAATGTTGAATGGAAAGGGGGAAGTGTGCCCCGCGCAACCAACTCTATTGTTTATGTTGAGTAGTCATGGAGATCGCGCGTGCTGGTTGTTCGTGTGTGTGTGTGTGTGCAACCTGTTCATGTATTCCTGAGTTGGGCGAGATGCCAAGAGTACAACTAACTAGGTGGTAGTGTATGTAACAAAACCGGACTCCCAAGTCAGGTGGGAGTTGAAAACAATGTATATGAAGGCTCTGGTTTAGGGGGCAAAACACTGTCTGCGTAAGGACTGTCCTGGTGTAAATGCGCATTTGCAACATAGACAGTGCAGAGCTTGGCACCCTGGTGGTATGAGCATACTGGAAATAAATATGTGTGAGATGCTGCATGTGTGGGCATGGCTCAGTCCACAGTGGTACAAGGTTTGGCGCATATAAACATGGATGTAGGGTAGAGTAGGACATAATGCCAAAGGCGACAAGATGTTGTGCTTGAGTGCAGAGTTAATAATCTCAATGTGCTGTATTTATTGGAGCAATAGTATTAAAAAATATACTAAGTGTTTGCCGTGGATATTGACTAAATGCTACAGTGAGACACCAACACATGATGGAGGGAGGTCATTCCTGGTTCGTTGTTTATATTAAGGGCTGGAAGATCTCGTTCAGACAATGGTAGTAGGTGTCTAGACGGTGGATCCATCTGGATTCTTTTCTGAGGAGGCTATGTTGAATATCCAGGCCTCCCTTGATCTTTTCCACTACACACCAAAGAATGTCATTTGGGGTGTGGTTGGCGGCTAAAAAATGTTCCACTAGGGGTGGTGTTAAGTTTTTACATCCGATTTTGGATCTATGTTCAGATATTCTGATATTGGCAGCCTGAGTGGTTTGGCAATGTAGCGCAGGCCACATGGGCATTCAATACAATAAATCACATTCTGACTTTTGCTGTTGGTAAGGTCCCTAAGGTTCCATTTTTGCCTGCCAATTTGGAAGGTTTTTATCTTCTTAGTAAACTGGCAGGCGACACAATTACCACACGGGTAGTGACCTTGTGGAGGTCGTAGGGTACGTGTGCCACTGCTGGTTGGGTCAGGTTTGAAAAGTGAATGTACCAGGTGTTCTGATGTTCTTGGCCCACTTGTATGCGGGTTCATCCGGTAAATTCAGATGTGCTATATGCCAATATTTGTTGATGATTTTCTTTATTTGTGAGGTGTGAGTGCCAAAGGTGATAACGCATGTCAAGCGGTCTTCTGAGGTATCTGTGTCTTCCCGTTGTAGTTGGAGGAGGTTGTCTCTGTTGGTGTTCCGAGCTCTTTTTTTGGCCTGTTCCAATTGTCTCTATGGATATCCTCTTGTCCTTAGTCAGGTGGATAAGGCTTCAGAATGTCGCTTGTAGTCCTCAATAGATGTGCAATTCCTGCGTATTCAAAGGAATTGTCCATACGGCAGGTTATCTATGGTATGGGCAGGGTGATTGCTGGCGTAGTGTAATGTGTTTCTGTCCGTTGGTTTGCGGTAGAGGTCATATTCTAATTTGCCATTTTTGTGTCTTATGGTCAAGTCCAGAAACTTGATTTCAGAATTGCTTTTGTCCATAGTAAACCGTATATCGGAATTACAGGTATTGAACCAGGTCCAGAATGCTTGCAGTTGGATCAGAGTGCCGGTCCAAATGAAAATAACATTTGTCAATATAATTATACCAGTGGCTAATCTGTGCCTGCCATATGTTGAGATTAGAAAGTATATACTCTTTTTCAATATAGAGAATTGCCAAACTGGGAGCAAAGGCTGCACCCATAGCGGTGCCTTTGGTGTGCAGGTATGTTGAGTTATTGAATATGAAGAAGTTCTTGTGTAGCGCTATTGTCATTAGTTCCAGAATGAAGTTGGTGAGAGTCCTGTGTGTCGTGGGGTCTGCAGTTAACCATTCCGGAGCACATTCTATAGCATCTTCCTGAGGGATACTGGTATATAGAGACTTGATGTCCATACTCACCAGTAGTTGCTCTCCTGGGTTAAATTCCAAGCCCTCAAATATAGTAATAGTATATGTTGTATCCCGTAAATAGGTGGATGTTTGTGTGCTGATCGGTTGCAGAAAGAAGTCGACAAATTTACAAAGGGTTCAAGAATGGACCCACACTCCGACACGATCGGGCAACCTGGTGGATTAATGGATTCCTTGTGTATCTTAGGCAATGCGTAGAAACATGGGGTTCTCCCGGGTGGTCTATTAAGAAACTCTGCTTCTTTTTTGGAGATCCAGTCCCGTTGTAATGCATAATTCACAGACTGTTATTTCTTGGAATATTTCTCTAGTGGGGTCTTTTCGGAGAACACTAACTTTCTTGATCATTGAGTAGCATCAATACCATGCTTTTGTACTGTGAAACTGTCATAATGACTAGTCCACTTCCTTTATCGGAGGGTTTGATAACTATTTTCTTATTGTTTTGGAGCAATGTCAGGTCTTGCTTTTCCACTAGGGTCATATTGTGCTTAGTTTTAATGATTCTGGTTTGTAGTTTAGCAAAATCCTTTAGAATGCATCTTTCAAATAAGAGAAGTTCACTGGGTATTTGGTTGTCTGAAGGAGTGAACGAAGAGGGTTTATGTAAACCAGTATCCTCTTCAGTCTCTTATGCCTCTAGGGCGTGTTCTTGAAAGAAAGTGCGTAATCTCACTTTTTGAAGGAAGGTGCAAAACTCCATTTCAGAATCATACCAATCTGTCAGGGTCGTGGGTACAAACGATAGACCTTTAGTTAAGATGAAGATTTCGGCCTGTGAAAGTTCAATTTTAGCTAGATTAAAAATAGGAATCGTTTCAGTACCTCTGTCTGCGGTGGCAGGGGCGTAGGTTTGTTCTGCCTCCGCATGGGCGAAAGCCCCATTGTGGTTGCCTCCACTGGGGATTGCCAAAGCCCCCACCCCTTAAAAAGAGAAAAAGGGAAGGAGGGGGATAGGCAAAATTGGCTGGTGGTAGACCCTGTTGCTGCCTGGATTGGTCGTCAGATGACAACCCGTTGCTGGAGCCTGAAAAGGTCACTCCCCTTCGACGGTTTCTCTGTACCCTTGGTCCCGATAGACCTTGGGCAGACCCCTGTTTGCAAATTGAACCTCACGACTGATGTGTCATTGAGTATATGTTTATTGTGCCTTATTTCCATATATGGGCTAACTAATACCTGGCAACTGTTGCCCAATGCATTGCCATTTTCTGCTCCAATTTTCAGTGCTATGCTGATGACACACAACTCATGTTTAGGCTGCCCTCCGCCACCTCCTCTCCTTCTCTCATCTCTGACTGCCTAACTGCCATTCATGATTGGTGTTCCACCAGCGATCTTTGTCTGAATGCCAGCAAGACTGAGATCCTCCTCATCGGCACACCTTCACCCTCCTTTCCCCTCACTCCCTGGCCGGCCTCCCTTGGCCTTCCACCTACCCCCACCTGCGAGGCTCAGAACCTCAGGGTCATCTTTGCCTCCACACTTTCCTTCTTCGCCCACATCTCTGATGTCTCTAAAAAGGCAAACATACTACTGCACCTCCTCTGAGGTACTCTGACTTTCCTCTCATTCCCCCAGGAGCTCACTATCTTCCAAGCTCTGGTTCTCTCTAGGTTGGACTATTGTAACAGCCTCTTTCTAAATCTACCTGCCTCTACTCTTCGCCCTCTGCAACTAATTGAGAACAGGACTGCAACATGTGTCCTTGTCTCAAGCCCTGGGATTGTACATCTCCAGCTCTGAAATCTCCCCATTTTCTCCCAGTGGATGCAAGGATTACATTCAAAACCCTCTGCATTGTCCACAAGGCTTTCTAGGGCCTGGGTCAAAAATACCTTCAGCTATCCCTCCACAAATACCTCCCCTCTCGAGCCCTTCACTCCTCTACCTCTAACTCCCTCGGGGTCAGTCGTTATTCTAAGACATGAGCTGGGGGCAGATCTCTGTCTCTGGCTGGGGCCTCCCTCTGGAACAGCTTCCCTGCCTCTCTGAAACTTGAGGAGAACCATCTCCGGTTCCGGAAGCACCTCAAGACCTTCCTCTTTGCTTCTGCCTTCGCCACCCTCTCCCGTCATTTTACTGACAGGTAGTAAAATGGTTTTGCCACAACCCATGCTTTACAGAACAAATGAATAGGTCCTTGTAAATGCATCCAAAATCCATGATTATGTAGAAATGGGGAAGAACTGAGAAAGCACTTACAATATGCTTTTGCATTTGCACAGCGACATTTGGAAAACACCGCTGACAGTGCAAAGTCATAATACGATAGGAAGAATTCAGATTTGGGAAAGATAAACATAAAAACTCCACATTTCTTGCAGCATGACACAGGCCATATAGAATTTTAGATAAGGTTTCACCTGTAGTATATAGAATTGCTAATAAGGAGGGAGAACTAACAGTATAACAATTTGTCCATGTTAATCAGATTAAGCCGTTCCACCCAAAGCATGAGGTGAAAAGGTTAAAGCAAACTGAGACTAGCAGGGAGTGAAACATGTGATGGTGTCCTGAAAATAAAGTGCTTACATGTTAAATAGACTTACCATAGCAGGTAAATGGGTGTAAATAGTTTGAAAAATGTCAAATTGCGGTGTAAAGCGGTCAGAAGGGAGAGAAATGTCAGGTGGGTAATTGTGTACATCTTTATAAGCATATGTGAGAAAAGGAGGGATGAAACAGGTGAGGACATAAATGGAAGTATGAGTGCAAAGGGTTCAGGAATTAAATAAATATATAAATAGATGATTAAGAGAAAGGGGTGTTGTAAATAGGTACATGCTTAGTTAAGTTGCATTATTTTTTATTAGATGCTGCGTTGAGATTGGTTATGTTTGAAACATATGCCTGGCAGAGTGCTGAGTTCTATTGTTGTGATTAATCCATGTTTATTTTCAGATGATCCTGGAGAGGTCTCCTCGCTACATCATATTGTATGTTGTGTATAATGTGCATTTATGTGCATGATTAATTTTTGATTTCAGCTGTCCCAATGAGAATGGAAAAGTGAATAGTTTGATGTACTTGATTCTTAATCTGTTTTTTTCTCTCTGCCTTAGAAATTAACTGATTATCACGCCAGCGCTCTGAGAGTTGGAGTGTGCCAGGTCTCTAGAAGCCCCAGTTCCATGGAGTCCCCTGGAAAACCCTTGGACTGAAAAAGGGGGTGAACATGATGACCCCGAATTGAAGTTCTGATTACAAAGGAAAGATGGACTGGCTGTGTTTCCTGTATGGCAGGACAAAAAAGAGCAAATTTTTTGGTCCTTTTTGGTGTTAGCAGTCGTGAACACTCCATGTGTCATTTTTGTGGAAGGACATGTTCTGATAGAACCGGTACCGGTCTCAGGAATTGTAGTAGGAGAAGCACCAGGTTTTATATTAGGGAATAGGAGGTTGTTGTACCAAAATATGTTTATTAGCTTAAGTGCTGATTTGGTGATTGAAAGATTTCTGAATGGATCAGAAATAAAATCAGAGCAAGTGGAGGATAGGGTGCAGTCCCGTAAAGAGGCAGATGGGAGGGCAACCATGTTAATAATATTGCAGTTAGAAAATAATTTAATGAGTTGATTTAGCATCAAGAAAAGGAGGGGCAAAAGGGCCGCTGGTCTTTTGGTGGCGACGATAGTGATGACTATAATTGGAACTGTGGTGGCTCAACAATATGTTCTGCCAATGCTGCATCTGTAAATACATTGGGTAAGAAGGCACATGAGTTGAGTTATGATTTGAAAGAATTGCAACAAACTTTAGATGGACTCAGGGGTAGACAGAGTGAAGTGATCCGTTATGTGAATCAAACAATTCTGTCTCTTAATGAGCAAGCCACAATTTTAGAGCATAGTAACAATATCATTGTTAAACATGATACATTTCTGCATGACATTTTAAATGTTGTAACTTCATTAGAAAGCATTATGACAAAGTATTTACGAGAAATTCAAAATGCTGTGGGCCTCATTACGACCCTGGCGGTACAGGGTAAACGGCGCCATATAAGGTGCTGGCGCCGTTTAACCTGTACCGCCTCATTACGAAGTCCCCTCGCGGGACCCAGGAAGCAACGCCTGGTCAAACCAGGCATGCTTACCGGGTCCCGCGAGGGGAAGAGGGAGCAAACAACGGGCCAACTCGTAATGGCCCGTTGTTTGCTCCCTCTCCCATTCCCATTCAGCCCTATAGGGGCTGAAATGGGAATGGGGAAGGACTGGGTCCGGGTCCTTAGAGGGAGGAATTACCGGGCCTTCCGAACTCAGAATGGCCCGGTTATTCCTCATTCTGAGGATCCAGACCTGGACGCGATTTCGGCGGCAGCCATGCCGCCAATAGCGGCATGGCTACCGCCGAACTCGTAATGAGAGCCTGTGTCTCAGTTGATTCTAGACCTTATTCTTCTGTATAAGGTCTTGCGTCAGCTGATATAATTTGTCAAATGATGGTATGGATTACACAAAGAGAGGTGGAGATAATCCAACAGAATATTGCATTTGAGATGGGAAGTGTAATACCATTATATATTAATTTGGAAAGAATGGAAATAGATGTTCTACTATGCATTCTGTTTGTCACTCTAGAATTCATTTATCAAACTAAGCTGGTACATAATATAGGCTTTAGGCAAGATGACAAATATGTCAAGATTGTGACTCCGGATATGGTAGCATTTCAAGCATGGGAACCTGAGTTGTATCTGATCCCAAAATTAGATACCTGTGTAGTTCAAGGAGCAGAATTATATATGTCCAGGCAAGCCATTTATACCTGATGTAGTGTGGGCTATTTGTGGGTTGAGGGCAGACCATGGGGTGTCTGAAAAATGTGAGGTAGCTATATGTAATCCAAAGATTGAGGAGTTGGCCCATGCTAGACTGATTAAGCACAGGTGGTTAGTGAGTACTTCAGTGACAAATTACACAACTACTCACCTTAATCATGGTTCTTTTATTCTCAAGCAATTCTAGTGTTGCGTGTTTTACATATCTGTCCCTAAAGATACAGTGGTGTCGGTGGGCAGATTGACCCTTTTTCATGCGGATGACGTTTTGTGGGAAGGGAAAGTGAAGAATATTTTTTTTTTTTTTAAATGTTTCTCATTGATCCAGATATTCAATTCATATTAAAACAAAAAGGCATACACATGATCAGAATGAGTGGTTGGCATTTTTGTGTGATGGGCAAGGTGTAGGAACATTTAAAGTTCGAAAAAACGTTGTTTCTAAGTGCTTTCAAACTATTGGTTTTGATGTCGGGTGCATTATGTTAGGTGCATTATAGTGGTAGTTGTTTGGCTTTAGTGTTTAGTGCTTGAAGATGTCATCTTTTGAGGTTTTGTTATTCCTGAAGACAAGGAAGGCATTCCCTTATTATTTTGCAGCTGCCTGATGTGATGTCTTCAAGTGAATATAGTTTCCTGAGTGCCATGTGTTGAGTTCTTCTAGGGGGATGGTTGGTATCTGGTATGGCATTCCCTTAGGTTATGTATGCATGTGAAATTAGAACTATTGAGGGCATCTCGTTGGGTCCTGGCATCAAATGGAATGGGCCATATTTATTAAGGTTTTCTGAAAGTGTTAGGAATGAGTAGTTGGCAGCAGGATGTACCGTCCACTTTCACGTGTGCAGGTTGATAAAAAAGTGCTGCTATCACTAGGGAAAACATCCTTGTCTCTGCAAGCCCTCTTTTTTTTGGAGACAACCTGCAAATAGGGAACTTTGCACATAATATATGGGATGTTTGTTATATAATGAAATGCAGACTCCCTGAAAGAAGAGTCATGGATTCTGGCAGTGAAACCTAAACATAGGACCGTTGACCTGGTGGCGGATTAGCTCTAGACTTTATCCCATGACGAATGCAGTTATTTTTACAGGTTAGTTGGGCAAGGTATCCCAACCCTGTACATGATAATGATGAGTCAAAAAGGTATATAAAAGGAGCATGACATTTCCTATATAGTGACCATCTATGAGGAGTGATGAAGTCCCATATCTGTGCCGGCTGGTGGTGCATGGAATGGTTACAGGGGGTCTGTGACATCATCTGGCCTTTGATGCTGTGCCAAGAGGTAGCGTTTGCACATTCCACCAGACCAGCAGCCTCTCTCCATTGCTTAGGCAGGGAATTGTCACCTAAGATATGCCCACCCATGGCCTTTACCACTTGAGGTATCCATGATGATGTTCTGAATCAGAGTTGTAGCCTTGTCCTTGATCAAAATGTCCTCATCCCAGTGAGTGGCCCATGCTGGGAAAGCTAGCTGTAAGTTTTATGGGACATCCAAGTGGAATATGTGTGGGGCTAGCAGCATTTCTTGTAGGGTGGATGCTGCAGGAGTTTAAGAGGGAAATGTTACATGAGGGACATGAAAACCAAGATAGTGGATGACCCTAATGTTTCTCTGTCAAATCCATAGAAAGTGAATTGACACACAGGAAACGGGTGCTACTGACCTGCACTGATCAACACCACAGGTTTCACATCTGCCTCTCCCACTGTCCCACTAATGACCACCAACCCTCTTTATTGCAGAGTCAAGTGAAGCAAGGCAACCAATAGTGGTACAAGACAAATTACATTACTGGGATAGAGAAGAGTGAGAAAATGGTAATGTGGTACTGGGATGACGTAGGCAAGGGTAATGCAGTAGATTAGAAATGGGAAACTGTGACAAGAAAAGTGAGGCAGGGTGATGGGGAACCGGAACAAGGAAGAAATCGGTGGGGGTTTTGGGGTACTGGGATGAGGAAGAGGGAATTAAGGGTAAGGCAATGCACTATGAATGGGTTACCTGGGCAAGGAAGCGCTATCAGGGGTAATGCAATGGATTACTAATGAGGTATTAGGAAGAAGAAGGCAGGTTCATGCTACATATTTTCAGTTAGTTAATGGGGCAGGGAACGGTGAAGCAAGGGTATTTATGTACTGATAGACGTAAGAGAGAGTAAGAGGGTGTTGGTAAAATGCAATGGATTAGTCATAGGGTACTGGGGCAGGGAAAGATAGGTGGGGTAACTACTAATGGGCAACTATCCCCCTAAATAAGTTGTCTTGCTCCATACATAGTCAGGGTATAGACGGCAGAGAAACCCTCCTGCATTGCATTTCCTGCATTGTACATGGTCAGATCTTAGAGAACAGAACTATCCCCTAAATTACATATACTGTACCTTATATGTTCAAGCTTTACACAGCAGAGCTAACCCCCTAAATCATATCTCTTCCTCCTCCTCTGTACATGGTCAGGCTCTTTATAGTGCAGGCCGTTCCCTCATATCGCACATACAGTACATATTCAAGCTTTAGATAGCACAATTAACACCCTAAATCACATACCCTGCACCTTACAAGGTTAGGATGTAGACAGCATATATATCCCTCCTAGGTCATGTGTCCTGCACAATGCATGATGAGCCTCATTATTAGTTTGGTGGGATTTTGGTGGTAAATCTGCTGTATTACCATCAAACTCAATTACTGTTCCTGCCACTAGATCCCTTGGGTTTACCATGCGATTACAAGTGATGGTAATTCCCAATTTTTAGGCCATACAACTCCATGAGGATTTTTGGCAGATGTACCAAATCTACTGGTTTTAGGAGGTAAAGTGGAGGATTTACCTACAGTTTGTTGCTGGGGGTAAATCCTCCACTTTACCTCCAAAGTTATAATTCGGTAGTGTGGGAAAATGGCAGTAATTCCACTACCGCCAAAAAAAATGGAGCAAACGGAATTTCTACCACTTTTTGCCCACACCACCAAACTTGTAAGGAAGCCCATCATGGTCAGACAGGCAACACAAGCTAAATCACATATCCTGCAGCATAGATGGTCATGCTGTAAAGAGCAGCAATACTCTCATAATCGCAGGTTTTGTAGCGTACATGGTCAGGTGCTAGGCAGCAGAACTATCTCTCTAAATTATGTATACTGTGCCTTACATGCTCAAGCTTTAGCTAGCAAAGTAGTCCCTCAAATTGCCCAGGCACCACAAGAGAAGTAGAAAATGGCCAGACAATCCAAAGGGAGACCGCAAGCTTTGCCTGGTACACTTTCCTGCCAGGACTTCTTTGCAGTTTCTTCCAAACACATGTCTTTGTCTGTTATAGTTCCCTGTCAGGACTTCTATGCAGTTTCTGCCAAACACTTGGCTTTGCCTGGTATACTTCCCTGCCAGGACGTCTATGCAGTTTCTTTCAACAACATGTGTTTGGTACTTTAATATAATAATTGAGCTTGCTTTCCAAATGCTTGTTATATTCTCCTACCAGGCTTCAACACGTAATGTCTCTCTGGATTCCCTTTTTGGGCTCCCCCAAGTTTGTACCGAGGGCCCCAGACCCCAGTCCCACTGTCTAGGGCATTTGTTATCTCACCCAGCAGTGTTCCAGCGTCCCAGCCCTTTCCTTGGCTCACTGGCTCTCTTCTTGTGATTTCTAGGCATTCCTGAGTCCAAGTCAAATGTTTCTCTGGCCCCCGCATCTCTCTCTGCCCTTGCCGGCATCTCCAGTAGGTGTTTGGGATTTGGTCAGCTTTCCAGCCTCTGCAGCAGGCAGAAATCAGAATGTGCTTCCCCTCACTTTGTTTTCTGGTTTCTGCAGAGCATCACTGAGCGCATCACTCATCCAGCTGTCCTCTTGCTCGATGTAGCTGTTTGGACATCCACGTCGCCGCTGGTACCTCACTCTGTCCTGACCTGGCAAACCCCATGCTTCTCTATCTGACATGGTTTTAAACCATGTCAGGCCAATTGAATTTCCCCAGAAACTAGACCCCTGACAGTGGTTCTCATTAAGAGTAATCATCATTGCGTTGTTGTCACACTGTTCCTTATATGATATTGGGGAAGCTGATTCTGGATCTCATCGGGAGTAATCATCACCTCTCCCTGCCTCTTTCTCATTTCAGTTGGTGATAATCTATTCTTTAGGTGATATTGGGGAATACTTGAAGTAGACTTGGCAACCGGTTGAGGGACAGTGTTACAATATGCCATCAATGCATGAGGAAGGGAGGTATGTGTCATCCCATGAGGGTCGGCTCCACCCATGTGGTCCTCACTCATATAGCCCCCCTAGGGTCAGGATCATGTAGTGGTTGCCATCCCCTGGCCAAATGAAGAGAAGCTACCACCCGGAAAGGAGTGACGACATCATCAGATTCATCACAATTCCCCTGTGCGAACATCAGACACCTGGTGCATGTGCTAATTCTTGACAGCCCCTCTCGGCTCCGGGAAGGACAGCCCTAAATGTCTGGAAGAATAAAGCTGGCAGTTTTTGCCCATGTTCCATCATTTAGCTGTTATGCAAAACTTTGCAGGGACATTAGCCAGAGATCCTTATCCTTATCTAGGGGATACTTAGTAGGGATCTGATTCAGGAATGGAACACAGTACAGGCCTTAGGCTCTCTGAATCTGTTTTTGGCTATGAGATTTAATGCCGAGCAGGGGTTCAGTGTGTGTAGTGTCCCCTCACCTAACTGTAGGCGCTCCATCTTATTAGTGCTTTTAAACATGTTACAACTAAAATTCTGCTCCAATTGGGGACTGGAAGACCCATTGAAAAATTGTACATGTGGGCTTATAGTAAAAGAGAATCTTAAACATTTTTTGCTAATATGTAAGTGCTACCTAGATTTGCGAATAGATCTGTTTTCTGTTGGAAAATTAGATAAGGGACTGCAAAACGACATTGTATTTTATTTGGAACTGTGCCGACCTTGACTTTATTTTTAACTTGGGTACCTACGTGAGCAAAGCTCTAATAAGACATTTGTAGAAAGTTCTAGATTGAAATTGAAGCAGGGAGAATTCTCTTTTTAACATTCTGTTTGTAATTGATTTTAAATTGTGTATAATGTTTGGTTCTTGCTATGATGTGTTTAATGATGTATGTTAATGGAGAAATTCGATCAATAAAGTTCACTCAATTATCTAGCAATGAGACACAGAAACTTCAAAGTCAGTGTTACTGAAATATCCCCTCCTATTGCCACTCACCCAAACCACATCCCTCTTGGACACTGCTAGCATGCTGCTCTTCAAATTCCTGCAGCCACAGATCCCCCTTTAGGCCGATGTGCTGCATTTTGAGGACTCTGTACTCCACATTTAATCTTGTCTGCTCCTCGTTTCATCTTGAAGATACCCGTGCAGGGTTGCAGCATCGTTCTGATACCAAAGTCTGGTGCCACCTCAAAACCTGTTGAGTTGTGATCGTTGGGGAAGTCTGAATGTCGTTTTGGCCTGTGCGAGGAGTTTTGGGGCTTGTGAAGACAGCAGGGTAGACTCCTAGAAGGAAACAGCAGGGACTCTAGCCCTCGCCCAACTACCTGACGAATATTTATTTACTTATTTTAGTGTGCCGGAGCCAGGAGGCATCAGGGCTCAAAAGATAAAAGGGACAAAACCAGAGTCAAAGGAAGAAGCCTAACATAAATGTATTAAAACAAACAAAACTGTCTTTAGTCGCTTCCTAAAAGTAGTCAGATTGCTATCAGTCCGCAGATCCTTCAGGAGATTATTCCATATCAGAGCTGCTTGCTTCGCGAAGGACTTGCCCATAACTCTAAACCATTTGCTTTTAGGGACAATCAGATGTATTACATCTGTGGACCTGTTGGTTCTCTCGGGTTTGGATACATTAATAAGATCTTTCAAGTATCCAGGCATATGCCCATACAAACATTTGTGTACGATAGTGCTAACTTTGCAGCGAATTCTAGCCTCAACAGGGGGGGGCAGTGTACATTTCTCCTATGGATTGATATAGGCTCGTGACTGGGTACATTTTTCACAATGAGTACAGCATCATTTTGTACAATATAAAGCTTCCCCAGACTACCCTTAATTGCACCAATTAACAGATGGCTACAATAATTGATCCTAGGCATGATTAAAGCACACACTAGCGTAGTACAGTTGGAATCAGAAACATAAGGTTTCACCAATCGGAGCAATCCCAGGTAATATTGGGTTTTGCTGGTGACATTTTGCACATGAGCATATGAGCTCAGAGATGCCTCAAGGACTACCCCTAAAGTCTTCACTTTAGCAACTGTGCTAATACAATGATTGTCAATAAGAAATCCAGAGTATTTGCTGTCTAATTTTAAACATGCTTGTGATGATCCAAAAATCAAAAGTTCAGTCTTTGCAGCATTCATGCACATGCCGTTTCTTGTCATCCAATTTTGTATGGATATGTAGATCAGTGAGATCCTCTCGGCATCACATTCATAATCACCACTTAAATCAGTGGCGAACTGGGTGTTGTCAGCGTAGTTAGAAAATCACACTCCCAGTTTAGTCAAGAGGTTGCATAATGGGTGACTGTATACATTCAAAAGAACTGGTGATAGGCATGCACCCTACGGCACTCCATATCCCAAACGCTCTAGAATGAGCTTCTCCCCAAACAACCTTAGACATTCTGTTTTGAAGAAAGCTTTTAACCATGTGACTGCATCATCAGAGCAATTGCTAGTGTCCCTGAGTCTATCCAAGAGCCTATTGTGGACCACAAGGTTGAAGGCTGCTGAAAGATCTAATAGTATCAGCAGCTCTGCCTTGATTTTCAGCATTTAAGTTTGTAGGTCTAGTAATGCACTTTCTGTGCTGTGAAATGACCTGAACCCCGATTGCCTAGGATGATAGACTTCAGTCCTTTCCAAAAGTTCTTGAAATTAAATCATAGCCATCTTATCCACAATTTTTATAAAGAAAGGGACATTTGTAATGGGCCTGTAATTCGTACGTACACTGGGATCCAATCCTGCTTTTTTATAAGCAGTGTCACTGATACATTTTTCAATGTGTCTGGTATTAGATTTTCCTTAAACGATGCATTAATAAAATGGACTAGAAAGGGGAGAAAAAGCTTAATATAAGCCAGAATGATTTTAGAAGGGAGAACCTCACCAACACATGTAGTGGGTCTGACTTTATTGAGAACTTTGGCCAAAGCTTCCTTGGTAATAGCTTCGAAGGTGAAAGGTGGAATATGCGCCTTACTTATATCCTCTATTGTCTGGGAAGAGTTTTTATACTCATCATGGACCATACTGGCTTTAATTTGGGTATGGGTTGCAGTGATTGTATCTGTGAATGCTTTCTTTACAGATTTGCAGTCCGCCTCTGTAGGTGTGACCTGGTGAAGCATTGCCTTGGGTTTTTCCTGTTCCTCTGAGGATCTCAAAAAGTTTTCTAGACTAATTTTCAGATACGTTAATCTGAGAATCAAAGTATTTCTTTTTGGCCAATATGATTTCATCACGATATAGCTTTTCCAGGGACTTCCATATTTCCTTATTTATCTGTGTCTGATCTTTCTGCCACTTTCTTTCAGCTGACCTTTTTTCTTGTTTCCTAGCAATTTATCGCTGGGGAGAACCACTTTGGATTGTTAGCCTTTTCTCTAATGGACTTAGATTTAATAGGTGACACCTTATCCATATAGTTGGTGAAGACCTTCTCATATTCTAAAACCAAGAAAGCTGGCGAGTCATTATCCGAGGTAGAGTCAATAAGTCCCTTAAGTCAGTGTTCTAAATCATCATGGTGAATCTTAGTAAAATGTCTACTACTGGAGGCCACATGGGGACGAGCATACGCATGTAGCCTAATAAAACTTCTCAATTCCATCTGGGCCGAAAAGCAGATTGAGCCCCCGGCCTAGACCCCCGACCCCTCTACCGGATGGTGCACCAGGGTCCAGGTGGTCCCCGAAGCTGCGAGACACGCTCCGGTTCATAAACAGAGCTAATCCAACAAGGAAAAGCACAGATAACGGCACTTGAGTGGCCGGTGGGAAAGTAAAGTATGCCCGACGGCGAGGAGCTCTGAGCAGATGGCCTGGACCTCAACGAGTACGAAGGGCCGAACTTAAAGGTGAGGAGGACCTCAGGAGAAAGACCTGGACTGTTGGTGGGGCATCCAATCCCCCTGACCCGCCCCTCACAGAAACACTCTAGGAAGCAAGGATTTGAGGGGAGAGACTGGGGGATGGAGAAGGAGCATGAGCAGTGAGCGCAGAGAGCCCAGTGGGGGCCAGGCTGGTAGAAACTTTGGAAAGCAGAGGGCACAGGCAAGGAACCCATTCAAAATCACAGGGGGACTGCTGACAAAGGAGTTGCCCCCCCCAACTGAAATGGGGTGTGTGCTCCTCCCTCCCAGCTCTCAGGGTGACCGTGTGGGGCAACAACCAGGTGTGGGCCCCCAGGTGGGAACCTGGGGTGTCTGCCTGCCTGGGAGACATTCTCCCCCATGGCAATTGCGATCCTGTAAGGGGGAAGGATCTTGAGGAAGACTATCAAATACCCCTGGAAGGGGCAGGGTGCACGAAGAGGCAGACACAGGAGCCAGTGGCAACTCAGGGAAGAAAGGGTTCGGTGTGGGGGCCACCTGAGCACTAGGATATCGATGGAGAAGGTGTCATTATCAGGAAGGGAAGGAGGAGAGTGGGCCCACCAAACGTCACCACCACCATCGAAAAACCCCTGGAGGCCAGCCACTAAACAACCGCAAAAGAGCAGCAAATAGGTCTGGGAACCCGCAATTGGTCCCGGGGCATGTGCCTGCTTAGGAGAAGGTCCGGAGGAGGAGAGAGAGTGCAGTGATGGACCACAGCACAAGGTTGTCAAACCAGGTGAAGACCCCACCTTGTCCAGGGGATTCCAGACCGCCCCAGACAGCCCCGGGGGTCAAGTCTGCAGGAACCACAGGGGTGAAGAGGCCTGAGGCCATGACCCACACCTATACTAGAGGGGGGAACCTAGAGGATACATGAAGGCATTCAGAATCAACCCCAAAGGAGTGGAGCACATGGGGCATGAGACACGGAGGAGAGACCCTCTTTCAACACAGGAGTCCGACCAGGGAGACTGATAGGGGTGAAAACAGAAACAAGAACAGAAGACCCCACCCATCCATGGAATGGAAGGCAAAGTTGGGAGTGTTTGAATACCAGAGGCTGGAGTCGGAGAGAAACACTGCAGACCCCACTATGCCAGAGGCATTGGATGACACCATGTCCAGTAAGAGAGATATTGCCTCCCTCCTGGAGGAGATAAGGGGGATGCGGGCTGACATAGGAGGTAAATTGAATAGGATAAATGTCAGGATTGACTCCAAGCAGTTGAGAGCAACAAGACCTTCCTTGAGACAATGGAGACGCAAATAGATATGAGATTGGCGAAGCTGGAGAGAAGGGAAGGAGAGGTGGCCCGGAAGATGGACGATTTTGAGAATCGGGAGAGGAGGAATAACTTGAGATTTTTTAGAATCCCAGAGAAGGAGGGAGAATCAGGAAGAGACCTATGGAGAACCATCCACGAGATGGTGAAGGTCATATTTAAAGATAAAAACATAGATAAGCCTAAAATCAACAGGGTGCACAGAGAAGGGGCGTCCGGGAAAGGGTCACAATCTGTGCTTGTACACCTCCATAACTACCAGGACAGACAAAAAATCATGGAAAAAGCAAAGGGGCAGGGCCCAGTGGCCCAGGGAAATGTGAAAATTACCAACGCTGAAAAAGAGGTGCGCCAATGTACCCCTCAAGAGATGGCTTAATGAGAAGGGAATGAGATACAGATGGGGGTTCCCCTTTTCTATATCCTTTGAAATCGATGGCTATAATTACAAATTGGTGATGGAGAACGATATTCAGAGGGTCATGGGAGAACTGATGTGAGGGGAAGCACCAATGGTGGAAAGAGAGGAGAAAAGCGCAGATGACAGGCTATGGCGTTTGAAGGGGCCAAACCGGCACAAAGTACCAGTCACGAGCAAATTAATGAAACTCAACACTCCTTGGCATTGGGGCTATGTCTGATCCAGGTCAGGTGAAATTATTATCTGCACCCTCAACGTTCGGGGCCTGAACTCACGAGTAAGCGATCCATAGTGCTTCGGGAATTGAAGAGGGCATGACTCGATTGGATGTGCCTCCCAGAGACACATTGGCCGAAGGGTCGTGAGCCTCGAATGCACTCCCGGGAGGTGGGGGAAGTGATCATGGCCTCTGATGTGAAAAAAAAAGGTAAGGGGTTGCAGTCCTGATATCGTCCTGTCTGGGCTTCCTAGTGGAATCGGTACTAGCCGACCCAAACGGGAGGTATGCGTTTGTCAAAGGTCATGTGCATGGGGTTAGGCTCACGCTGAGCTCTGTGTATGGAAGGGCAACTGGTGGTTGGGGGAGATTTTAATATGTTATTAGACTCAATAAGGGACTGCAAGAGAATGGGGGAGAGACCGGCAATGAGGGCAAATATGGGAGACTCTGAGCCCTTTAAGCAAATAAATGTGGTCTTGGGCATATGTGACTCCCTCACACCTCAGCAAGATGGTGACATGCATTACACCTTTTTCTCGGTAGTTCATGACTCCTTTTCGCATATAGGCCTGGTCTTGGTAGATTCGATTTTAAAGGCACAAGTACTTGACTCCCAGGTCGCTCCAATCCGTGGTCTGACCATGATGGCAGACCTGCATTCATGGTAACTGCATAACCTGGAATACTAATTTAGGTCACAGTACCCCTTTTCTCTTCATTTCTTACTAACCTTTTTATGTATTCATTTATTTCAAAAGATTTGGTGCTTTATTCAATAAGGTCATTCTGTGTTTCTTTTTGTATGCAAATCTATTTTGAATGTAAATGTCCTGATGACTTTTTGACTTCATTGAATTTTGTTCTACTTTTTGCTTTCAAGCTTTTTATTGCACTTGTGTTTAAAATTGTCACACTTTCTTTTCTTTTATGTGATTTTTGAGTTTAAGCAATTCTTGGAAAGTAAAAATATTTTGGAATCTGTTTCACTAATTGATGTGCCATTTGATGGCTGCTAAGAAACAAAAAATAAAAGATCCTATTTAAAAATGATTAAAAAATCCTTTTTTCAAAAAAACAAGGAATGTTTTCAGTACTCAGAGTGGCGCAAAATAAATGTGATATCCGCTGTTAGGATACACCATAATCAAAAATTTGATCTAAATTATACTAGATTTTTCTTTATAATAGCATAGTGGATACCATTGGTATAACAATTTTCATATGTCCCAATCAATAGTATGCTTTCCTGAGATGGGTGGAGGAACTTTACAATAAGCCCAGGGTCTGGGTCAATGGGCACCTCACAGAGACTTTTGCATTAACAAGAGGTACAAGACAGGGGTGTCCCCTCTCCCCCACTGCTATACGCCCTGGCGATGGAACCACTGGCAATAGCGATTCAGACTAATGAGCAAATCAAGGGCATGGGGGAAGGGGAATCGAATGCAAACTCTCGCTCTTTGCAGACGATATACTGGCATACCTCACTGACATATAACACTCCCTCGCGGCACTAATGACTCAGATATCAGAGTATGGCCACCTCTCGGGACTCAAGAGCAATGTAGGGAAATTATGCATAATGCCTGTACTGAAATGGAGCCCCCTCCTTGACTCAAAAAAGAGATACAAAGGAATGAGGGTTGATCAAAAGAGCATACAATACCTGGAAATTCAGGTGACTATGGACCAGAAGGAAATGGCCACAGCCAACTATGACCCCTTCCGGGCACACCTGATGGCTGACCTGAGGAGAGGGACCCCCTAATATTCACCTGGTATGGTACGATGTCCCCAATAAAGAGGCATGTGCTCCCCAGGTTGCTATATCTGTTTACAGCCAACCCGAGACAGCTCCCAGAGAAGTTCTTCCTAGAAGTAACAGGAGAGCTTTGTAGATTTATCTGGAAAAATAAGACACCCAGGGTAAAAACAGCGACACTGCCGAGGGAAGAGGGAGGGTTTGGTTTCCCTGATATCCGCCTCTGCTTCAAGGCGGCCCAACTTAGAGTGATGCTCAAACATATGCAGGAGGACTTGAGGACATACTGGACCTACTTGGAGGACTTAGTAGCACACCCCCTGAAGGTGAGGGACTGCTGTTGGTCCCTAATCAGGTCCACTCTGGAAGGCTAAGGGGCCACCCTACTCGATAAATACTGGGTGGACCTGTTTGGGGAGGAGATCTTAGAAGAGGACTGGGCACAAATTTACAAAGTCGCTGTTCACGGTGGCCTATTTACCTCTATGATGGAACACAACTTTAAAATGTTGCTGGGCTGGCACAGGGACCCCCTTATCCTATATAAGATGTTCCTGGGGGCCTCTCCTGTGTGCCCCTGGGGCTCTGGTTTACGGGAGTCTTTGGCCCACATGGAAAATAGTGGTGGTGTCCCAAAGTGCAAGTTTTTTGGAAGGAGGTGTTGAGTTGGATGGAAGGGGTCACATGAATACAATTGTACTTAGACCCATTGCAGATCCTCCTGGGGCTTCCACAAAAGGACAGGGAAGAACACCAAAAGGAAAGGGAAGAACACATGCGCCCCAAGTTGTGGGAAGCAATGCTGAGGGAAGGACAACTGGCCTTAGCCCAGTGCTGGAATAGTGACACTCTTCCATCGAAAGAAGTCTGGGAGGGGAAAGTACACAATATGATGATAATGGAGAGGCTGACTGCGGCACTGAATGATGGGATGGGTGAGTGTCAAGTAGTGTGGTGTGCCCTACTGCTCAAATGGGGACTGCCTTAAGGACCCCGGGAGTAGAATAAGCAAATATGTGATTATTGAATCCATAAGGAGTGGAAAGAGACACAGGAGGGAGCCGACAAAAGTAAAAAGCAAACATAATGAGGATCAAACCTCTGAGACATTGGTTAAGGGCAAACATCATCACTGGAGTTTGATTGTGAAGGGGGTTAAAGGAGGGGGGTGGAGGGAGCGGGTGGTTCGAGAGTAGAAAAAGTGGGGGAGGTTGCGCAGGATTGGGGGGCCAAGACTATTGTTAATAGTGTGGGCAGTGTTTGAAATCTTTACTCTTTCTTGAAATTTCTTGTTCCCTTAACAAATACAAATAAAAATTAAAGTTTAAAAAATATATATCCTACTGTCTTTTTTCAAAACATTATTTGTCGAATCACAATGGATGGAAAGGTCAGGTTAAATGTCACATAACAATGGTCTGACCAAATAGATGGATTAACATGCAATGGACTGGACTCCAGATTCTTTTTTGGCGACCCAGTCCAGCACATTACCCATATCATGGGTAGGTTCCTTGCTACAAATAATAAAATCATTTTTCCTAAGAAGCTGTTCCAGATGAAAGGCTGCAGGGTCCTAGATATTTCCAAGTCACCTGTTAAAGTCTCCTACCACAAGAGTGGAATTATTGGGTTTATGTAATGGGGACACAATTCTAGCCAGTTCCTCATAAAACAATGGCATAACACTCTGGGGGTGATATAAAAGCACAATATTCACGCAGTTGTTCAGGATAGGTATAGTTTTAAGTAATATAATTTCACATCCTGTACATGAGATTGGTGTTTGGAATCATTTTAAGTTTTCAAAATGGCTACTCCTTCACCATTCCTGCACTGTCTGTTTTTGCCAAAAAACACATATCCCTCGGGTGTCGCTAGCTGTATATTAGGCCAACTGGAGTCACACAATCATGTTTCTGTTAAACACATTGGGCCTCATTACGAGTAGCCTGATAAAAGCGGGTTCATTACCGGCATGCCGGAATGAGCGGTTCCGTGCTCGTATGAACCCGCTAATAGCGGGTGATTACGAGTGCGCGAGCACGCGCGTTCCCCCATGCCGGTAATGGCAATACCGCCATGCCGCTAAAGGCCCTTCAATCCCCCTATACCGGCATCGCGGGACCCACCCATAGGGGTACCGCCTCATACCAACCCCTATATACCGGCACGGTAATACCACCATGGTTATACTGTGTTCACAAAAAACGGACCCGGAAATTACGTCATCGCGCAGTAACGGGAAATGGGCCGGCGGCCATCTTTAAAAACACAATCCATTGCCATCCTCCCCAACCACCAGTCCATTTGTGTTGTGTTGTGCTGTGCCAGAAAATACTCAAATACTCAGGATGTCCAAGGCAACCAGGAAGATTACCCCCCGGAAGCGGAAACAGCGTTTCCCTGACGCTGAGCTTAATATGCTGGCAGACACCCTGGCCCAGCATGCAGACATCATCAGGTCTAACGACATGAAGCATGCTGCCCAAATGAAAAAGAAGCAAATCTGGCAGGAGGTTGCCCAGAGGGTGTCGGCTGTGGGAACCACCCCACGGACTGTGCGCGACTGTCGCAAGTGGTGGGACGACCTCCGCCTCAGTGTGAGGAACATCCTGGCAGTCAACAGGAGGGCCGCCATGGCGACACTCACCAGCGAAGCTGATGCCATGGGAGGAGACAGCCAGTTCATTCATAGATCCCGAATCTATAGAGGGATTCGGAGAGATGGAGATGGGCGCTGCATCATCCCCAGAAGAAGGTGAGTGACCCAGCACATCCCTGTAGGGTAAACCATGATGTGGCACAAGTGACGTGGAAGTGAGACTAGGCAAGGCAATGCATCTCCCAGGCCGAACATCAACATATCCAGTCAAGAATGCGTGCCACACACAAATGCATGCTGAGTGCCAATCCCAATACCAACACACGGACAACATGACTCGACCGTGCCCATGTAACTCACCACACAGACACCATATCAATGCCATGCCACCAGCCATGCATTGATTGCCCACATGCTCGCTCAGAACACCAAATGCCACACCCCTGTAATAATTGGATGCATGAATGTATGAACATATCACAGCACTATAGAATATCGCTGCCATGTGACACCATCACTGATGACCTGCATCTCTTCTATCCCCCAGGCACCGATGAGGAAGATGGCAGGCAGGACAGGGGAGTAAGGGCATCTACATCACGGCAAGGGACAAAGGCCACCGCCACCCCCACGCCCCAGCCCGAGAAACTGCCCAGACAAACAGACAGTGTGCCAGACCGGGCAGAAACCCAGCAGGAAACACCTGCAGCCAGTGTGGGCTACACACATGGAGTCCAGCAGCAGCCACCCATAACAGTGGGAGGTGTTTCCGTTCCCGCACCGCCAACCACCGCGGACGTTGCAGATGCTGATGTGGACACCGAGGGTGACAGTCGTGTCCATCACACCCACCCCAAGCCCCATTACCACCCCCCCATACAGAGGCCGACAGCAGCGACGATCCCTGCATCCACGACTCCGACCTCGGAGAGTCCGACATATGCCCCTTCGAGGAGGACAGTTCCCTGGACGTGGGCCCCATGCAAGCGCCATCCACCACCCTGGCTACCACCACCCCTGCTACCATCACCCCGGCCACCAGCACTCCCGCTACCAACGACTCCATTGAGGCTCGCCTGTTGAGGGTGGAAGCACGACAGGAGTCAATGCTGGACCGACGGCGGCAACATATTGCCGATGGGAAGGACTCGATGAGGGCCATCACTACAGCAATCGCTGCTAACACTGCTGCCGTTGAGGCATCCACAACTGCCATGAGGGAGTGTCTGGGGGCAGTTACGCAAGCCCTGATGTCCATCCTGCCTCAAATGCAGCACCCACACCTTGGAGCAGGCATGGGACCGGCCACTGACACATCCACTGCTACGACCCCTTCGACCTCAGCCCCCTCAAGCCCCATACGGATGACCCGAAGGAGTGCATCGCACTTGGACATGCCACCCCGGATCCCAAAAAGGCGAAGAAGTAGAGTGGCCAGACAATGCCGTTGGACAAATGGACGTTGGTCAAGGGAACAATCTTTGGTGTACATTTGGGGACATTTGGGGTTTGTAGGGTGGGTGAGGGAGTTCACTGGGGTATTTTTGGGGTTTGTAGGGTGGGTGAGGGAGTTCACTGGGGTATTTTTGGGGTTTGTAGGGTGGGTGAGGGAGTTCACTGGGGGTTGTGAGGGGAATGTTTACATTATTACGTGTCTGAAAAATACACCCGTTGTGTGCAAGAAAATCAATGACTGGACACACTTCATTTTGTGCATGTGCATTTAATGTGTGATGGTGTACAATGGCGAACTTCAAACAAAACAAGTGTGCATGTCCACATGCAGCCAGTGTGTCACTGGCACATGACTTTCCTGGTCCCTGTGTTTCAGAAGTATTCGTGGATTAGTGCTTGGCGTACAGCATGGCCATCCCGTGCATCACATACTGGCAGGGGGGCTCCTTCGCCTCGGTCTCCATCACCTTCATCCTCACCCGGCCCATGCATGTCAATGTCAGGTGGCAGTGGTACATTCCTCCGGATGCACATGTTGTGCAGCATGACACAGGCCATGGTGGTCTTTGCCACCTTCTCAGGCCTGTATAGGAGTGCCCCACCAGACCTGCTGAGGCAGCGGAACCGCGCCTTCAACATGCCAAAGGTCTGCTCAATCACAACACAGGTACGGGTGTGCACACGATTGTACTCCTCCTCATGGCTGTTCTGCAGGTTCTGCACAGGGGTGAGTAACCATGGCCTCAAGGGATATCCTCCATCACCTGCAAGCAGAAACAAATAGCCGTGTGTCACTCTGAACTGCCACCTTCAGGGAGCACAGTCATGGCGGCAGCTATTTGGTGTGGGCATGCAGATGTCCCTGTACGCATGCAAAGATGTTACCTAGATGCAATCTATACTGTCATGAGGTGTGGTAGTCTGGATGGTGCTCAATAGATGATGCAGGGTGTAATCATGCATGCTGAGGCAGATGTGCAGTGCTATTGCAACAATGTTTAGCCCCCAATGCATGCTGTTCATTCTCCACTATGCATGGTCACACTGACCACATTGCTACAGTTGCCATCCTGTTCATTCATGCATTGCTTGCCATCACCATGGTGGCCTGGTTGTGCCTCTTACTTGTTGACATCGATATGCATTATTTGTGATATGTGGCCCAGTGATGTGTCATGTTCCGTTTGAATGGTTCAGGTCAGGAGTGTTTAGCTCTGCATGCATTCTCCAATCACCGGCTATTGCCACCCAGGTGGCGTATCCCCCCCCCTTTCCCACCCAGGTGCAGTATTCCACCCCCTTATGCATCCCCACACATCAGTGCCCCGAAGCACTGCCATGGGACGGTTGTGCAACTCACCAAGCAGCCAGGCACGTGGTCCAGCATGTCGCTCCATGTGATGGGGTAGCGTGGAGTTATGCAGTACCATGGCATCATGTGTTGATCCAGTAAATCGGGCACAGCAATGTGTGATGATCTTGCTGGAGTCACATACCATTTGCACATTGATGGAGTGGTATCGCTTGCGATTGCGGTACACCAACTCTATGGCATGGGGGACTACCAATTCCACATGGGTGCAGTTGAGTGCACTGACACAATTGGGCATTCCTGCCAGTGCATGGAAGCGTACTTTGGTGTGTGCTATCTCCTGGGCAGTCCGTGGTAGGGATATGTGGCTGCTTGCGTGCTTCAAGAGGGCATCCAGCACTGGGTTCAACATGCGTGAAAATAGTGGCTGTGAAATGCCATGCAGCTGGCCCACTGTGTGTTGTTAGGTGCCTGTGTCCAGGAAGTGTAGCACAGACACCACCTTTAGTAGCGGGGGGATGGCAGTGCGTATTTCAATGAGGCTGGCAATGTCATTTTGTATTATGTCCACTATGGTGGTGATGGTGTCACGGTCCAACCGGTACAGGGTGTGGATATGCTCAGGGGTTAGGTTGAAGGGGCTGGTTCTGGTGCGAGGGATTGGTGGTTGCCTACGAAGCACTGCTGCCTGCCCTGGTGGGAATTGCTGGGCCTGTCTCACCCTCCTTCTCCTCCTGCGTCTCCTCTGTGCTGCCTGTTGTTGCTGCTGTAGTTGTTCTTGTTGCTGTTGTTGCTGTAGTTGTAGCAGTATGGGCATGTCCTCCAGCGCCATGATTGCAACAGCTAGTGGTAGCATTTTGGTGTTGGAAGGGGTGTGGTGTGTGGGTGTGTTAATTTTATATTGGCCCAGACTCTATTGACTCCACCTGTGGGGATTGTGTGCACCTGTGGCAGTTGCCTTGTATCCTGATTGCTGTTTGCGGGTGGTCCGCGATGCCTGTATGCCCGGTATCGTGCAGCCTGTGATTACCGGCTTTGCGATGCCAGTATTTGCATGTCTGCATGGGTTGGGATTTCCCCCTATTACCGGCATGCCGGTATTAGCTCCCTGAAGGGGTGCGTGTACGCGCCTATGCTGCTATTAGCGGCACGGTTATTTAGGGTGCTGCTAATACCGGGTTTGCGGGTCGGAATACAACGGAGCGGTAAACGATGCCGGTATTACCATACCGGCATCGTTTTTGCCTTACCGCCAACCTCGTAATGAGGCCCATAATGTCTATTTCTTGGTCCAGTACATAGTCCCTGATGTCCATAGCATACTTGTCTAAGGACCGAGTATTCAGTAATGTAATTTTCACAGGATTACAACTTGTCCCTTTAGACGTGACAGTATTTGGGTTAGACTGCTCATGAATACCAAAGTATGTCCATAGCTATAGGACCTGCACAGCAGAAACTGAATCACCATTACTACATTCCAACTTGTCATAGGAGGGAACTTGCAACACGATCAAACGCTGTCTCATCCGGCCACACTCAGAGAGAAGCAACCAGCAGTAACAGTGAGTTTAAACGCCATGGTAGGCAGTCTGACAAGAAATATAATGTGCTAATGGACTTCAAGTCTGGTGAGGCTTGAAGTTCCTAGCACGGAACGCAAAGGTTAAAAGCAAGTCTATTATGAGAGTGTGGAGAATAGAGCTACACAGAAACACCACAACAAAATAATCAAGGAGCCAATAAAAAACAATTATTAAAATGTTTAAAAGCTTCCAGAGTAATTCTAAATTAAAAGTACTTTCTAAAACTAAGTAATAATACACTTGTTTCCCAAAAATCTAAAATAGCTTTTGCAAACGAGGCAAGTGGGGGATCAGTAAACAGTCAGGTACTATCTATAACCAGCCCGCTAATGCTATAAGCTTTTATGTCTGACAAATGCTATCTTTCCCTACCTAAGACGGCCCCTTCCCTTGATGAGCTGAATTGCCAGCAGGCTACTGAGCACATCACCTGAGCATGCTAAAGTGAGCTTTAAGGAGTCTTTCAGCCTGCCAATCAGCATACCAAGCAAGTCAACATGAGTGATAGCAGCCCTACATTTCAAGTAGCCCTTTCTCTGAACCAAAGTTTGTTTCCTCCCACAGTCCTTAGCTGTAGCTGATTATAATTGAAAGGATTTTCCAAATTGCCCCTTATGCCTCATCTTCCAACTTCCAGATTTTTGTGTTTGTTGCACATGGGAGATAATGGGCCTCATTACGAGTCCGGCGGTAAATGAGCCAGAAAAACTGGCAGGTTACCGCCGGACTCGTATTACCATTCCGCCTCCGTGATTCCTGGAATTACTGGGGCATTACGACCCCGCTGACCCGGGAATTCCAGAGGCGGAATTCTGTAAGTCCCCATTCCCATGGAGTCCCATATGACTTCATGGGAATGGGGAAGTGGAAACACCAGCAACATGTTGTAATGGTGCTGGTGTTTCCATGTCCGCCTGCAGGCGGGTGTTGTTAAACCCGCCAAGTCAGACCTGGCGGGAGTGACACCTCCCGCCTGCAGAACTCGAGATCAGCCGGTCCGGAAAGAACGGTGGTGGCGGATTTACCACCACTGTTCTTTCCGGACCGGCTGACTCGTAATGAGGCCCAATGTACTAATGTGAGAAATGAAGAGAGCGATTGGTGGTGGCAATGTGAGCTAGTGAAATGGCACCTGTATGCAAGAGGCCAGTGGTGAGAGGTCAGGTTAGCAGGTTTGTCTAGCCTTTTTAGGCCTACTCCCAACTTCCCCTGACTAACAGCATAAACTCTAAGATGTCCTACCACCTTACATTCCATGCATGTACCTCCCACAGATGACTTCTACTGGCTTAGCCATTTGCACATTAACACTAACTGAGCCATGACTAAGCTATCATCTTCAGCCCCACGCCACACTCCTACATCAGCAGCTAACCTGACCCACAGCATTGAAGTATATCAGATCTCAGGCTATTCGACATGGATAACATACTCTCATGTTGCTATGCCAAACCCATAGAAAGCAGATTGGCACACAGGAACTGGGGACTGCTGACTTGCACCTCTCAATTGATCTTCAACCCCCTTTATCTCTTACACAACCAAGTGCACTGAGGCCTCCAGCAATACCAGGAGGACACTATACAAAAATGTCATGCATCAGCCGTGGAGAGTATGGCATCGATGGGGATACACCTAACATGGTGGCTGACGTTCCATATTACCGGTCAATGCTTTTTCCAAGATGGCCGCTGGAACGTATTTATGTCACACGCACCAGTTGACCAATGCGTTGTATTGAAGTTATCTCTTACTCCATACGCGTGCGCCTTTATGTACTCTTGGACAATTCTATTGCATTTCATCAGCTTACTGATTCCTCTTTGTCTATAACTTACTCCTGTGACCCTTGGAGGCTACTATTCACAGGTAAAATCTCGCGGGTATCTATCAGTTAGCACACAGAGGAGGCACTTCTGTCTCTGCCCCCATAACTTTCGTTCTGTACTTTGACTGACTTTGCTGACCTTTACCTTTCTCTGTTATTTCCATCTACTGCCATACTATACTTCCGTTCTTAGGGCCTCTATTCATCTTTGGGTTCTCGCTTACTCTCTTTCAGCCTCGGCTTACTGTTTATACTACTAGTGCTCCTGCTTGTCGTTCTCTCTCTCACCTGTGTTTCGTTTGTGCTCTTATTCCTCCCCGCCTTTCTTCTTCCAACGGAGTTCCCGTTCTTTGGGTCTGCCGTCCTATCACCTCAGTTTCAGCGGGGAAGATCATTTTCAGTTCTGTTCTGTTCTGTTTTGGCAGCGTACGTCTCACAGTGCAGCTGCTCCTTGCAGTTGCCCGCTGCAGCATATCAGTTCCAGGTCTGCTCCGAATTGTCGGCGTACGTCTTGCCGTGCTGCTGCTTATTGAAGTTGCCAGCCGCAGCTTCTGGTCCTACAGGTTACCGCAACGTCTTGCAGAACCAGCTATCATCACTTTGAACAAAAGGCACTTACCTTTCACGGCCGAAGATCAGATCCCAGACATTGCAACCTGTTACTAAACCAAACATCTTAACTTTGGACAGATTGTTAACTTACCTTCCACGACAGAACATAAACACAGGAGAGACACCATCAACTCAACTCAGGTTTTTTTTAGCTGGCTGTCTTTTTCCCTGAGATTGGGGGCTTGCTCCTCGGGGGCCGTCGAGACTAGGTCACCTTCCGGTCACGGTGGCCACCAGGGAGTCACACCCCTACTTACATCATAAAAAAGAAAGAACAGAGGAGGAGCCAAGGAAGAATCAAAGAAAGAAGGAGGTAGAGATTATTGAAGACTCATTGGAAGAAACAGGTGAGGAGGAGTTATGGGAAGGGAACAGTATCTCTGACAGCTCTGACAGTATACAACTCCAAAAAGGAACAATGGCATCTCTAGAACAGTTAAAAGAATTGTGCAATGCCATTCAGAGTCTACAAGTAGACATGCAGAATCTCCAGGTGGAGAATCAAACCCCCTGACAGCATGCTCTTGCTAGAGATGAAGGGAGAGGCGACTTGTCTCCGATGCCCTTCCTTATGGGCAAATATGATGGAAATCCAAAGGTCATGAAAGAATTCCTTGATGCTTGCTTGATCTACTTTTCTTTCAGACGAAAGACCTTTGAGACAGGAAGATCCTGAGTGGGATTCCTGATATCTAACCTGACAGGTAGTGCTTTGGCCTGGGCAATACTGCTAGTAACAGCAGTCGACCCTTCCATTAATGATTACGATCAGTTTGTTTGCAGTTTTAAGGCACGTTTCGCAAGACCTGAGGTTCAGTATTCCACGTTTGAAGCCCTATTGAATGTCAAGCAAGGAAGCCAGGATGTCCAGACGTACGTCACTCAATTGCAAAGACTAGCTACCACAGCAGGATGGCCAGACACCGCTCAACAAACTATTTTTCGCAGAGGTTTGCACGAGGAAATAAAAGACGAGCTAGCGCGAGTGGCAAGACCTGAGACATTTCAATAGCTGGTAACTCTATCTCTCCGGATTGAGTTCCGACTGTTGGAGCGGCGCCACGAGAGGAGAGGAGGTCGAGGATACCCGATGGGTTACAATCCACCTTCAAATCCGAAGGATCGATCCACCATGGAAGAACCTATGCAGATAGGTGCGACCAGAGGACCTCTGACCCCCAAGGAGAGAAAGAGACAACGCAACCAGAATCTATGTATGTATTGTGGATCCTCCAAAAATCAGCTAAAGGATTGCACAGAGATCCCTTCAAGGCGTCAGGGAAATGCCCAACCCCGTGTCTACGCAAGGGAGACATCGGGGAAAACAGCACAAGTCCTTGCAACTCTACCCGAACAGGAACTGAAGGAGCAGAAGATAACAGACTAATGGTTTTTGAGGTTTCTTTATTAGTCAAATCAGGAATCACTATTCCAGTACTTGCAATGTTGGACTGCAGAGCAGCAGGCAACTTTATAGACATCACATGGGCTAATGAAAATGACATTCCACTCCAGCAGAAGAAGAGATCGATTCTGGTTGAAGGAGTCGATGGTCGTCCGTTGTCCTCAGGACCAATAATCATGGAGACCATACCTACCCGGATCTCAAAGGGTACTCACACAGAAGACCTCATTTTTGATGTAATCAGGGCAGCCCATTTACCCATAATCCTTGGTATTTCTTGGCTGCAAAGACATAACCCCAGTATTGACTGGGGTTCTAACAAATTAAGTTTCAACTCAGACTGCTGTGCAGATCATTGTTTCATGGAACAACCGACAGAAGAGCAATCAGCTTACAGAGTGGTTAAACAGTGTGTTTCTATTTCTACAATCCCTATACAGTACAGAGCTCACTCTGAAGTATTCAAAGATGTGATCCCAAAACTCCACCCACCTCATCGTCCAATAGATTGCAGTATAGAACTCAAGGAAGAAGCACCTCTACCTTTTGGTCGGATGCATCCATTGTCACAGCTAGAAAGGTCAGCTCTTAAGGAGTACCTGGACTCTAACCTCAAGAATGGTCTGATAAGAGAATAAAAGTCATCAGGAGGAGTGTCTTTGTTTTTTTATATCCAAGAAAGGAACCAAGGAGCTTTGCCCTTGTATTGACTACAGGGGACTGAATAGTATTACTGTTTGGGATCGATATCCCATGCCCCTGATCAGAGACATTTTAGAAGCGGTCAGAGACTCACAATTCTTTACAAAGATTGATTAAGAGGTGGCTACCACTTACTCAGGATACGACGGGGTGAAGAATGGAAGACCACCTTTTGGACACCACTGGGGTTGTTCGAATATTGTGTTATGCCCTTTGGGTTGGTGAACGCTGCAGCGGTGTTCCAAAGATTCATGGATAGGGTTTTTGCAGACATGCTCAACGTGTCGTTGGTAGTATACTTGGATGACATTTTGATATTCTCCACCACCTTAATATAACATCGTCTCCAGGTCAAGGAAGTTCTTTGTAGATTAAAGGAGAACCACCTGCATGCAAAACCTAAGAAGTGCACCTTCGAAGAGTCGGAGGTACTTTATCTTGGGTTCATCCTATCCTCCAAATGAGTACGAATGGATCCCGACAAGGTAAAGGCTATCACTAGGTGGCCGGAACTCTCCTCAGTTAAAGAAGTACAACGATTTCTTGGATTGGCAATTTTTAGCCAATTCATACCTAATTTCTCTGAAATAATCTTACCACTTACCTCTCTTCTTAAGAAAGGAAGTTCCTTTAAATGGAATCCAGAAGCAAAGGCCGCTTTTTCAAGATTTAAAGAACTATTCACAACGGCTCCGGTGTTGATTCAACCAAATCAACCCAAGCCTTTTGTCTTGAAAACGGATGCCTCAGGCAGAGCATTGGGGGCTGTGTTGTTACAAGAAGGCCAAGACGGCCAAGAACACCCGATTGCCTATTATTCACAAACTTTTACTACAAGTGAACAGAACTGCTCTGTCTTGGAGAGAGAGCTACTAGCCATGCGGATGGAATGCGAAGAGTGGAGACATCTATTGCAAGGAACCACACACTCTTTCCTCATCCGCACAGACCATCGTAATCTACGAGTACTCCAACAGATGGAGTGCCAGAATACTTGTCATGCCAGATGGGCATGCTATTTTTCTAATTTCGACTTCACAATTACCTACATTCCGGGAACACAGAACAGCCTAGCAGATGCTCTTTCAAGGAACTGGTCGGAAGAAGAGAAGGAGATACAATGAAAGGAAAGAATGTTACCCAAACAAAGATTCATCGCTGTGATCAATAAGTTCTTCCAGCAAGTACAGAATGAGTGCCAGACTTGGAAGCAAAGGAATTTACTTCCGGTCCACTTACAGGAAAGAGGAGGCCTATGGTTTCACAATTCAGCACTCTATCTACCCACTTCCGAATTGCTAGAACAAGCCATGCGGTTTTGCCATGATCTACCTCTTGCGGGTCACAAAGAGCAGAAGGCAACGTATGAACTCGTATCCCAAAGTTTTTGGTGGCCTTCCATGCGATCTGACGTCAATAAGTATGTCCGGACATGCGCGGTCTGCACCAATGGTAAGGTCTCTATGCAGAAGCCTCTTGGTCTGTTACAACAGCCGGTATTACCCTCACGCTTATGGGAAGACCTTTCCATGGACTTCATGGTAGATCTACCTCCTTCTCAGGGGAAGACGGCAATTTTAGTGACAATTGACTCTTTCACTAAGCTGGCACATTTCTCATCCTTAATAGGAATGCCCTCAGCCGCAGAGACCACATCGGTGTTCCTTAGAGATATTGTATGTTTGCATGATCTACCCCGAGTAGTTATTCCAGACGGAGGTGTACAATTTACCTCTAAATTCTGGGTGGTCCTTTGTAAGGAGCTGGATATCTAGAGGGCGCACTCATCGGGATATCACTCACAGTCCAAGGGCCAGATGGAGAGGCTAAATGCAAATTTAGAACAATATCTCCATTGTTTTTGTAACAATGAACAATATGACTGGGCATCGCTAATACCAATGGCGGAGTTTGCATACAATAATGCTTTTCATACTGCAATTGGGATGAGCCCCTTCAAGTGTACCTACGGATACCATCCACATTTTCTGCCTCGAGAAACTTCGTCTGATTCCATGGCTCCAGCAGTCAATGAGTTGATGTCGGAAATTCAAAGGACACATCAGACAGCTCAACACATATTGGAAGAGAGCCGGAAGACCTATAAGAGGTATGCTGATGCCAAGAGAAGGTCTAATCCACAATGGGGTCCTGGAACGTTGGTCTGGTTGTCAACCAGATACTTACCCCGTTGGGTGCATTTGGGCAAATTTTCTCCAAGGTATATAGGTTCTTTCCCTGTAGAGGCCAAGATATATCCAGTGGCTTACAAGCTCAGATTACCTCACCGATTCCGAAGGATACATCCAGTTTTTCATACATCTCTGCTCAAGACACATGTAGAAGACCCATTTCACAGAACGATCAAGAAGACAAGAGTCACCACACCCTCTTAACCTGAAGAATATGAGGTGGCCAGATTGGTAGACTTTCGCTATAGGCATGGAACATTACAATACCTGGTGCATTGGAAAGGATATCCAAGGTCAGAGAGAACATGAGCCTAAATCTCATCTGCATGCTCCTGAACTGGTACAAAGGTTCCACAGATTCTATTCGGGTAAGCCTGGAGGACTCAGACATCGAAGGGGGCATACTGTCATGCATCAGCCGTGGAGAGTATGGCATCGATGGATATACACTGAACATGGTGGCTGACATTCCATATTACTGGTCCATGCTTTTTCCAAGATGGCCACTGGAACGTATTTACGTCACACGCACCAGTTCACCGATGCGTTGTATCGAAGTTTTCTCTTACTCCATACGCGTGCGCCTTTTTTACTCTTGGACAATTCTATTGCGTTTCATCAGCTTACTGATTCCTCTTTGTCTATAACTTACTCCTGTCACCCCTGGAGGCTACTATTCACAGGTAAAATCTCGTGGATATCTATCTTTTAGCACACGCAGGAGGCACTTCTGTTCCTGCCCCCATAGCTTTCGTTCTGTACTTTGACTTTGCTGACCTTTACCTTTCCCTGTTATTTCCATCTACTACCTTACTATACTTCTGTTTCTAGGGCCTCTATTCATCTTTGGGTTCTCGCTTACTCTCTTTCAGCCTCGGCTTACTGTTTATACTACTAGTGCTCTTGCTTGTCGTTCTCTCTCTCACCTGTGCAACTTATTTGTGCTTCTTCCTCCACCCCTGTCTTCTTCCGACGTAGTTCCCGTTCTTTGGGTCTGCCGTCCGATCGCCTCATTTTCAGTGGGGCAGATCATTTTCAGTTCTGTTCTGTTCTGTTTTGGCGGCGTACGTCTTGCCATGCTGCCGCTTATGAAGTTGCCAGCCGCAGCTTCTTGTGCTACATGTTACCGCAACATCTTGCAGAACCAGCTATCATCACTTTGAACAAGGCACTTACCTTTCACGGTCGAAGATCAGATCCCGGACATTGCAACCTGTTACAAAACTAAACATCTTAACTTTGGACAGATTGTTACCTTATCTTCCATGACAGAAGATAAACACAGGAGAAACACCATCAACTCAACTCAGGGTTTTTTCACCCGGCCGGCTTTTTCCCTGAGATTGGGGAGGAGGAGGCTTAGACTGTTACGCTCACCTGGTATCCACAGGGACGCCACCCAGCCCTGGTTGGATGATTTGCACTCTTAAACCCTCTCCCGGTCACTTGGTAATGCCTCTGGTTAAAGATGGGTCTGCAATATAGGAGAACTGGATTCAATACCAGATTTTCTTTGTTTTTCCACCTCCCTTGGCCTCAACTCCTTACTCCCCCTTGGGCCTTCTCCTCACCTTAATATTGTAAAAGGTAGATTCTCCATCCTGCTCCTCGTGGCAGGGGTGCATAGATGGTGGGGCGAGCAGCGACCAAGTTACTTCACTGGTGCAAGCCCCCCTATGGGAATCCAGGCCTGCTGCGACTTCGTAGTTTTGCTGCTTTACAGTCTTTATATGCAGTTCTTATGTTCCGTTTAGTTCAAATAATAATGTCTTGCTTCTTTCCTCTTAGGTATGGAAAGGTATTTTGGTGTTGTCATGCAGTTTGAAGATGAGCATGGGACGGTAGGCGAAAGCGTGGTGTGTGCGATGCTGTCTAGTGAGTAATGTGCGATGCACAGCGCTGTTTCGCCTTTTATATTGCTAACCTGTGTCTTTTCTCTCCTTGAAGGTTGCGATGTTCCTCGCCTGGTGCCGTAATGTTCCAGCTATGATACTGACCAGGAGATGACTATCCAGGTAAGAATTGTGTGGCTTTCTTCATTCGGGAGGAAACATGATTAAACGCTTACTAATGCTGTCTTTCTTTCTCCTCTTTCCAGGTTATGGTATTCCAGGATGCATGCGGTGCCGGATGAGGAAGGTCGTACCTTCAGGTGAGTGGAACTGAAGTCAGCGATGGATTGAAGACAGGATACTGTTCCAGGTAAGTCACGTAGTGTTCTTTCTCTCTATGTAGGTCCTTGGTTTCAGGTAAGATGGCAGCAAAGAACTGGACACGGTGAGCGTTACGCTGCCCACAGCAGAATAACGCAAAGCATGTTCTGCTGTTTGGGTGTGGTTTAAATAGTCTCAGGTAAGGTAGTCCACGTAAAATAGTCCCAGGCCTGCCACACCCAAAGTAGTTCAGGTAAAGTAGTCCCAGACCAACCACATCCAAACGACTAGGCCGCATAGCTCAGTTCCTTGTAACTGAGCTATGTGTGTGCCTCCATGTTGGCTGAACCCCCCCAAGTTAAATAATCCCAAGTAAATAGACCCATTCTAAAGTTGGTCTTCATGATGGTTATGAGAGAGTATTGGATAAGGTTTTAAGGCCTTTGACCTGGCCCTAACTGGAAGACTGACTTGTCAGTGAGGGCCAGGAGCAAGGGTCAATGCACAGTGCTGTGTCTTTCTATTGAAAATACGTTTATTGAGGCTCTTATCCCCACTGCAACGATCTTCATGCCACATAATTTATCATACATAAATTGAAGCACTCCTACATTGAACAGCACCACATGTACCCAGGATCCTTCTAACTGAAGCACTCCCTTACGTAAAAATCAACAGCTCCCTAACTCTAGGCACTTTCCGCTCCAACCTCAAGAGCAGACAAATCTTCCCACTTCTCAAGAAACCCACACTGGACCCTGATGACCTCAGCAACTATCACCCACCTTCCCTTCCAAGGTACGATTCTTGAGAAATCAGTTGCCACACAACTCCTCCAACAAATAGAAGCCAACAACCTTCTTCAGTCCTACCAATCTGGCTTCAGGCCCAGATGCATCACAGAAATGTCTCCCAACAAGGTGATTGACAAGGCCATTAAAATCCTTGATGGTGGCCATCCTTGCCTGCTTGTTCTCCTTTGACACAGTAGACCACCAGACACTCACCAACAATCTACAATGCCGCATGGGGATCATCCTTGACTGGTTCAAATCTGACCTTGATATACTGATTTGTACAAATGGCCTCCTACAGATCACCAACTCTACCCTTCACCTTAAGGAGTCCCGCAAGGGTTCATCCTCTCCCCAGTGATATTCAATATTTACATGGAACCACTCTGAACCCTTCTCACTCCACACAACACCCACATCCACCAATACACAGATGACACACAACTTTCCATCAAGATATCCTCCTTCAAAGATATCCACAGGCTCAAGGCCTGCCTCACAATTTATTCAGTTTTTGATGTTATGTTGACTTATACCATGCGCCGCTACCATATAAATGGTCTCCAGGTGATCACTTGGCTTTGTAAGAGAGATGGCAGGGTAGGTTAGTGAGGGAAGAGGGATAGGATTGAGGGTGTGCTCTTCTGTTGATGCTTGCAGAAGCAGGAGAACCTGGGATCTGTGTTTGTCTGTTTTCTGGGTGTTCTCTGATTGTGTGCTCTGTAATTTTGTGTTCTGAGGCGTACTGCCCAGCATCTTGGTTGTTTGTTCTTTGCAAATGTTTGTTGCAGTGGATGTGTGTTTTTTGTCTAGTGTGGCTGTCCCTTTAGGGGGTGTGTGGTACTTGGGAGATATACAGGAGAGGAGCAGTACAGTTCAGTACAGTACAGTGGCAAACGTCAGCGTGTAAAATGCTTTCAAAACAGAGTCAGGATTCAGAGGGCAGCCGTACCCTTTTCTATCTGGTGTCTATACTCAGAAGTAGAGCTGGGTTAAAGCACGGTGGCTAAGCTGAAAAGTGCACCTCCGGAGGATAGCACCTCGGGAGGATAGCTCAGGGGCTACATGCTCGCCTTGGAAGCAAGACGACACGGAGCAACACGGGTTAGTTCCCCGGGTACCTGCATGATGCTGGAGTTAAATCCTACACTCCAGGGCCATACTCGTAGTATGGCAGAGGGGAAACATTGGCAGTAATTCCTTTACCCCAAATGTTTTACCACTCTGCCATACTTGCAAGAAGGCCCTAAGTAGTTCCAACCCAAAACGTTCTTCAAGGATAGAGTCCATGTTCCAGAGGGTGACTCCCTTCCCCTGGGTTGGTCTTCAATATAAAAATATAAAGAGTTTGGATGCCTCTGAAAAGAGGTGCTCATGAAAGAACAAGTACCTGCAACTCAAGAAGTTCTTCTAGAATAAACAGTCTTCGTTCCACAGAGTGACTTGCCCCCCCCCCCCGACTTCTCTTTACTAAAAACAGGTATTTATACAAAAGTTCCTTATGTCTTGTTGGGTCCACAATGGCACTGTTACACACACAAGATTCTATGGCTCTTTTCACTTCAGAGTTGTCTGGCCAACACAGTCCTAATATCCTTGCTTAAGACACTTTGTTTCTACACATTTGAAAATTGCCCAGTATACTTCCCTGTCAGGGATTCTTGTTTTTTCACCCTTTTGGTTGCCTTATATACTCTCCTGCCAGGACCTCTTATCCTCAGGCACTTCCAATTGCCTGGTGTACCCTTCTGCCAGGACTTCTTATATTCATTCCCTGGGAATTGCCTGGTTTACATTCCTGCCAGGACTTCTTATGCTCATACATTCAAGATGGCCAGGTATACTCTCCTGCCAGGGCTTCTAATATTCATCCACTTCCAAAACTGGGTGTTCACTTTGTTAGTTGATATATCCTCTTGACATACTCTTTTGTTTCTGTGCTTCCATATATTTGCATTCCATCCGTTCACATACTGGTAAGGGCTTTGGTTTCAATTTACTTTCCCTTCTTAGAAATAGTCTCTGTGTTTTCTCTTGTTTTTCAGTCTGCTTTATTATTAATTGCATTTGGTGTGCCCACCAATATGCCCTGGGATCCCCACTATCATTGGGTCAACTCACCAACTCTTCTTGGTGTTCATGGGATCACTTGTGGTCACTCGGTGAAGGTTGTCTTCCTGCTTTCTCTTTGTGACAGCTTTCTTGGTATTTTTTCATTTACTGTGGCTTCCATTCAGCATGCCAATATCGGTTTGCACTCTCGCACGTAAGGGTCAGCTATTTGCAGTCGCTAAATGCCCAGGAGTTGCTTCCAATCTCCCAGTGTATCTGCACCATGTCCCCTTTTCACGTTTCCCTTCTTCCTCTAATCTGAGCCACATGGCTCAGCCACACCTCTTTGGGGCCTCGCGGAGAGGTGGACCGTTCTCTCAACGGCAGCCTTTGACACTGGGCTGCCGGTCTTTACATTTCCTGGGTATAGGTACTTTCGGTCAACAGCTAGAGTGCTTGCAATGAATGCAAGCCTCTTCTTCTCTGCATTGTTCTTCTCCTCTTCCTCATCCCGGTACTCAAGGGATTCTGGTACACGAAGTGCATTGTTAATGGTTGATGAAAAGAGGTTGAATAATTACTTTCAACATGCCTGAATGATAAAGCAGTTCTGGATGATGAACAGATGGAACTGATAAAGTGCTCTTGTTACTTTCACATGGTAAACCAAAGTTGGGAGTTTGGTTCATATGCTTTGGTGAAGAGTCTTTTCTATTCTTCCAAGGGGGAGGTGTGGAGGTATGGCAATAGGCCATGCAGGCATTGGATATGCAAGGATTGTCATCAAGGGCAAATGGAGAATATATGTCTCAGCCAATGAAGACATTACATCCCCCCAGAGGTTGTCTCCTCTCATGTGAAACCCATATAGCTGCCCCCCAGTGTCAGTATCAGGTAGTGGCTGCCGTCCCCATGCCACATGGGAGGAGGTCACTGCAGCGGTATCAGTGATGACTCCATTAGATTAATCAGTTTAACTTTAGAGTACAGCAAGATTCAACACAATGGTATAAATAAAGTAATAGAGTAGTAGCAGGGTTTTAGAAGCACAGCACTGGCTGTGCTCCCAGATCCAACCACCTTACGTGGTAGTTGCAGTAGATAGCTATGTAGGGTGCCCATGGCCCTCCAGCAAGCAGGCCATGGGGATGTATCTAAGGGAGGTGTGCCCTTAGCCTTGCGACTGTTGCCGACGGTGTGCAGTCATAACGTCGAAAAAATAATGTCGAATTACAAAAATGTCTAAAACATAATGTCAAAAAAATGTTGAATTTTTTATTTGTTTTTTTTGGGTTCTGGGGGTAAAAAAAAAGGGGTAAAACAAAAAAAATTACAAAAAAATTACAAAAAACATTTCGAACAAACACCAACCAAAAAAAGAAATTCAGCATTTTTTTTTTTACTTTATTTGTTAGACATTTTGACTTTCGACATTATGATATTCGACTTTATGACTATAAACCATTGCCGACTGCTCAGGCAAGGGTACCCTGGGTTTCACAGCTAAGAGGGATTTCTATTTGTCCTGGCCTATCATAAAGAGGGTGGCCGTGGGTTGGGGAGGAGAATGGGCAGGGGTGGATTGAAGGGAGAGAAGGGGAAGTGGGGAAGGCTCCAATGGAGCACAGATGGAAAGGTGTCTAGGGGAGGCTTGCCTGCAAAGGGCTCTCTGGTGGAGAATGGGGCCTTACCAGAAGAGCATAGGGTCTGTGCATGATCCGGAGCACACGGGGAATGGAACGTGGTGTTTTGTGTGCCTCCAGTAGTTATTTGGGCTTTCTGCTTGTCCTGACATATCAGGTGGGGGGGGGGGCTTGGATTGGGGAGATGAATGAGGCAGGGAGTGAATTGAAGGGAGAGAAGGGAAAGGGGAAAATGTTCCAAGGAGCACAGAAGGAACAGTGCCCATTACAGTGCTTACCTGAAACTCAACCCCTCCAAGACTGAATTCCTACTGCTGAACAACAACACTGACCACCCTGATATCCAGACCTGGCGGCTATTAACCTTGAGGGTTTCACACCCCAGCTGACCACATGCACCAAGTCCCTTGTGCTCCACATTAACAGACAGCTCTCCTTCAAACAACAAATAGCAATGAAGACACAAGTGGCTGTGTATCCTTTTTCTCAACTGTGGAAAATGAAGCCCTTCATCCTAGAAAACAACTTCAAATCTGCTGTCCAATTCTTGGTCTTCCTCCACCTGGATGGTGTCAATGCCCTTATGGAAGGCCTTAAAGTGACTACCCTGGCACCTCTCAGATGTATCCTGCATACTGCAGCACAATTCATCAAATGACTGCAATTTTGATCACATAAACCTGAATCTCACCCAACTGCTCTGGCTCCTGCTGCAAGCCTGTATTATCTTCAAATCCTCCAGCATCATTTACAAAGCTGTCACCCTGAAGTTCCCAACTACTTCATTGAGAAACGCAGCATCTCCAGAGAACTACAATCCACCAAAAGTAAAGACATATGTAGACTCGAACACCAGTGGTGCCGGAAGGAAAGAGCCAGAGGACAGGCCTTTTCTGTCTATGTTCCAACACTCTTGAACCACTTACCCATCAACATCACACCCACACCCTCACTTTTGCAGTTCAGTTCAGGAATGGTTCCTCTCTAATGCCTAGGTCAAGACACCCTTTATTCCCCACCCTACCTAAGATTGGGTGATCTGCTCCCCACTGTTTTCTTCCCCGGTAGCTTGTAGATCCATTGCTGCCAAATTGCCCACCATCTCCCTCCCCAGTTTTTAGCTTCCAGCTTCCTTCACTGTGTTCTTCTACCTATGATTTTTAAGTGTTCTGTTGCTTCTCGAAGCAAGGTTAGCGCTCAACAAATACTCAAATAATAATAATAATAATAATAATAAAAGGGCCACGGCCCAATGGAAGTAACAGAGGCGGAAATTGAGCAGCATAGTTGTATGATGGCAGACAGATGTGACGGCAAGTAGGAGAACGAGAGGAGTTTGAGAGAGAACATAAGGAGGATGTTGGAGGTTGCAAAAAGAGGTGGTTGAGGTGGAGCAGAAGGAGGAATGCAAAGGGAGTAGTACTGCAGAGACTGAGGCAGAACAGAAGAAGTAGGGTGAAGAGAAAAGTAAATAGGGGGTTACAATGAATCCAAGGAGGATAGGTAGAGAGAAGTGTGAAGTGGAGGCTTCAAGTAGAAGGAAAGAGACACCTTCAAACGAGACAGAAAGGTAGAAGATGCTTTACTGGAGTCAATGAGGAGGAGGTGGCAAGAATGAAGATAGGCTGAGTGGGTAGATGAGGGGAAGACCAGGTGGCAGGGGATTCAAGGGAGATAATGTAGGAAAATAGGGTAGAGAAGGATGAGAGAACACTGAAGTTACGGTGGTTGCAGGAGACTAAATGGCCAGCAAGAGGGGAAGTGATGAAAAACTACTACTAAGAGGAGCTTGTAAGGATACACCTGCAGGACATGGTAGGAGACATTCAAGAGAGGGAATACACCAGATTATTGAAGAGAGAGAGGAGACGTTGGGAGGAAACACCAGGACATGGATTGTAGCATATATTGAAGTGCCAAAGAATGTTGATAGGAAACACAAGGAGGGGGAGGAGGATGGAGGACATATGAGAGAGAAGAGGGGTAGATAGAAATGCCACAAGGAGGTTGGAGAACACATTGGAGAATGGTAGGCAGTCATGAGGAGGCATCAAAATGAAGTTAGGCAAAGCAATGGAGTAGATGTTTGGGACGTTCTAAAGAAGGCCAACCTTACCCCTGAAATGCTGAGTTCGGCAGAGTGTCCAGGAGGTGTTTGAGGGGAGACAGGTTGGAGAAGAGAGAAAAGGAGGTCCAAGAGAGATCCTCATAGGCATAAGAAATATTGACCCATCAAGGAAGAAAGTGGGGATGGGGCATTTGGGGACAGTGCCAGGACCCTAAGCAAGGGAGGTGATGTGAGAGTAGAAGTAAAGTCTCAAGACCCACCAGAGTACCACCCGCTTGATAGAGGTTCTGTGGATTTGTTCACTACTACTGTACCCCAGCTTCTGTCCTTGAACAGACCTAATGTGCAGGCACACATGTGGCATAGACACCCCAGAAATACAGACTCCTAGAAAGGACCAGAAACAGCAGGCCAAAAATATTGAACAAAGGAGACAGGAAAGAATTATGAGGAACACTGAAAATACACAGGACTTTGAGATACGCTGAACATATTGTCAATACTAGGTAGGAAATTGGATTCAGAATCACAATCGGAAGGACTTGAAATGCTACAGGAAAGAAGAAGCCATCATGTTGTAGGGTGTGTTTTCATGATTTGGCCCAACCCTACCTCTAGCCCTAATACAACTTTGTTGGACTCTACATTCTTTTCCTGCATCATGCTGAGCTTACTTGGCCTCATGACAGACCCCTGCACCCACTCCTATCAATTGGTAATCATATATGTCCAATATGGGAGACATGCACACATGGGTGCTATTCTGGACCTGTAATTGCAGATCGAATTCAATTAAAAGCCGGCTTACCCAGTGAACAACACTGTCCTCAGAGCTACACATGCTGTAACCTGCTGTTCCAGGGGTGGACAGGAATGAGACGTTTGCTTAAGTTGTTAGTTTGACCAACTATATCACTTTAATATGTTTTGCGGGTGGAAACGTTCTATCAAATCCTGTTGATTCCTCTATTGAGACTATGTGTGTTTGGAAATGATACAGTGAACGCTGGAGTCAAATGTAATGTTCAGCACCTTTTTAGTATGAACAACAAGATCAGTGAATGCAATGACTATAGGGTCTAGAATGTTCAAATATAGCACCAAACGTATATATTGCAAAGGGGCCCCTAATCTATTGTACAGCCCCAGTAATATAGTGCCTTGTTCTCAACATGGATCAACTCACATTCCCAGGGCAATAATAGTGCCCAGACATTTGTTTACTCAGCTCGCAGTCTCAGAGTTATAACACACATGTCACTTCTGCCTAACAGCAAGTGTTTCCCCCGTGCTGTATGCTGCATCTCCTCTATAGATATTCTGACCCTCTACCCATGGCTCACTCCCCAGTGCTTATGATGATGACACATTTATAGGCTCCTACCAGAAGTATTAACTTACCTTTGCTTGTTTTTTTTTTTACAAGCTTTGTTCCTATAACCCACCTTTCATACCCTGGGTCATGGTCTTCTATATTCGCTCTCCATGTTTTGCTAGTTAAAATCTATGGGTAATGGATATCAACATGCTCTTTGCTTCTCCTCCTTCTCTGTAGTAGACAGTATCTGAGATGCAGTCCTCATCAGGCTCTTGAATTTCTCTCGTATGCTCTGTTTGGCCTTACCTCTGTCAGGCCCCTTAACATAGCCCTCAGCAGGACCTATCTCTTTTTATTTATCTATTTTTATTGATATTCTCCTTTTGGTGAATATCAGGGAATGGATTGAATGAAGGCAGTGAACTAGCCTGCTGTACCTAGATTGGAACCTGAAGGTTTGAAATAATTATGTATTCGTCTATTATATCCTGCTAGTACAAACATCCATGCTACTTTCTGCTGAATTCTCAGCATGTGCCAGTACAATTACATACACAATGTAAAAGGCTCATGCACACAAATGATCTTCCAAATTGGCATATACACACATTCCACTTAAACAGCCAGGCATATGGTTTTGCTAATGCTTGTTCCAATTCCTGCCCTTCACTCTAAACCTCAGAGTAAAACTGTTGCCTAAGAAAAAAGGTTTTAATGACCTTCCAAAACACAGAGCAGTCAGATGGCAGACAGGGATGTAGACCAGTAGCATATTGGGCCTCTTAAGTAAACCTTCTCCCACCTATCATCTTTTATTTGGCCAGAGGGTCATTGAGCAATTTGAGGTCAGTGAAATGCAAAACTCTCATGGGGAATTAAGGTTAAAGTGTGACAACTAAGCAGGATCTCACCATATAATTTTAACATGTGAAAATCAGACAGTGCAACTTAAGAGGTAGCCCGCTATAGAGGGGGAGCCAGTGCAGTTTCTGGTGCAGCTTTCCCTTCAGGCCAAAGATGAGCTAGATATCAGTTTTCTTGTCGGGCATCTAATCTGGGTTGATGGTAGGCCGATATCGATTGAGTTAAGCTAGAAATTAAACAGTGAGATCACCACATTATGGCAGAGGTCACATGGAATGAGCAGCAGGACATGCTTTAATTGGCAGAGTTAAAGGAATGAACCAATTTTAGTGGTAACATTGAGGTTGTACTCCCTGAGCGCACACAGATACTTACATTTCTTGAAAACAGTATGATGGGCATAAAGGAGAAACAGGACAGCTAGTATGCATCTGGTTGGACAAGTTGTGATGGTCCCCAAGGACAGGTTCCTCGGATTGTCGGAAGATGGAAATCTGTGCACCATCTGCATGTGAAATATGTTTGAGCCCAGTAAAGATTGGAGATTTTGGGGGAGGGACCCTGCAGTGGTTAAACAACATGGTTGAAGGTGGGCTGAACAGATGTGTCTGTCAATTGACAACTAAAGGAGAGGGGAAGTAGGGTGTCAGTTGATTGCATTGTGTGCTCCTTTCATGGAAGGAGAGAATTCAGTCCAGAGCATTTCCTGCAAATGTGCCACCTCCATCAACCAATGGGAAACATATTTCATGGGCTAAAGGTTGCCTAAAGATTTAAATAATATAGCCTATTGACTAAGGGGGTGGGGTGCGTGCCTCGGGCCATTGGCAGGACATAATCACAAGCGATAATGACCCCTCCCAAGGTATACAAGGCTTTTAGCAGAAGGTGGAAGTAGGAAAACATATTCTGGAATTATGGTGGTGAAGTAAAGCATGTAGCATGTTACTTTAAGAGTGAGAAAAGTAGACCACAGAGTAATTGAATTTAATGTGGTTTTATGTTGTAGTATTTAAATAACATGGTTGTCTTCACAAATTAAGCATTTTAATTGCAACTTGTTGAAAATGGAGTAGGTTTAACATGAGCCTGCCTTAAATGTCATAAAAAAGTATAGTTTCTCTATAAGAAAGTTAACACATTTTCCTATGTTTTAGCTTTCTCTTTTGCGTGTTTAATAGCATGTTGTAGCCGAAAAAAGGTCCTCCCAGAGAGGAAGTGGCTTGTTGAAAAAAACATGCTTGGAAAATGCTTTGCTTTTTCCCTGTCTACATTTGAAGACAGAATTTTCCAACGCAGTCAATACCAGTAGTTATTGATTGCAGTCTGAACATCATGATTGGTTGAGAAGTCAATAACAATCTCATGTTCTAATAAGTATTGATTGGGAGTCAATATTAGCCTCAATGAGGATACATTGTACGGGAAATGAGAGCTGTCACTGTACCATGCCTTGAATGGAAGCCGGAGAGGAATTTGCTCCATATAACCTAAATCTCGATAGTGACAATTGTATCAAACATCTTAAAACGCTAAGGTATGCCCATTAATGGGAAAATGTTGTTCAATACAGCTGAATGAAAATCTATCTTAATCTGTGGGATCAAAATCATGTCAGTGCTCTGCTCTGTAAACATATTCTGAAGGCCCTGGATGATCCAGGAATTTAAAGAATCAAGGGGATGGAGCAATGGCATGCATTTCAGCTACCATGGCTGGAATTGCAACAAATGGGCTAGATGTGAGGTTTAGCATGATCTAAAATGACAGTAGGTATTCAGAGGAAGTGTCTCTGAAGAAAATTTAGAATGAGATCTTACAGACATCGGCACTGTGGTGGCTAGAAAACTCTTTGGCCATATCCTTAGCTATTCCATTCTTCCTGGATGTCAATCATTATTTTCTGTTCCCACAAGGTAAAGATTCAAGACTCATCATCCTTCCTGAGAATGTTCACTGTCAACATTAATGTATGAAGGAACAGTTCCTTAGATTTATTGCTGGTCTTAGATGTTTTGTTCTTGTACAAATGTTTTGGGCAGGATATTGAAGGATTCCAAAAGCCTGCAATGGTATTTCAGCAGGATATTACTCTTGCTAAGAAATGCTCCAACTATCTCCTATTCTATTCAGAATTAGGCGTTCTTGCTTCTATATATGAAGCAAAATTAAGATCATATGTTGTGCAGGAGAATGATTTGGATATGCAGGTTGCAGGAAGTCAGAAGAAGGACTCGGACCAGAGGACATGTCAATGAGTTTTTATTGTACTTAACACCTTTCTAGCCCTAACAAACTATACTAAGGTCCTTGTCAATATTCAAAATAAAATAGAAAAATAGTCCTCTGTCCAAACCTATTCTCTAAACTTGCCTTTCCACTTAGAAAAATATAAAAGAAAAAATAGGCAGAGGGTCCTGCCTTCAGAGTTGTTCACCTCAATCTCTCTCAGGACTTCTGGGAATACCTCCTGGTTTTGGATCCAAATGTTATCCATAGAAAACAATCCTCCCTGGTTTAACAGTTCTTCACCCTCAGCCAAAGTTTCAAAAGTTTCTCAAGTTTACAAAATAAAGTCTCAGGTTCCTGAAAAGATCACATTTTCAAGATGCCTTAAATGGAGGGGTACCTCCTTAATCCATCTCCATCTCTTGGGCGGGCTTTTCCACACTTGGTTCACTTCTTGGATGCTCCTGTACTCCCTTCAAATCTATTCTTCATGTCTTATTGGGCCCAATGTCTCACTGGAGTACTGGTAACTCCTCTTTCCATATGCCTCTATTGGTTCTTCGGAGGTTCTGTGAGCAGTTTGGCTGATCATGTAATTCGGGTTTCTTGGGCTTCCGTAAACCTCCTTATTGTTATCTGGCTCTTTCTCTCTCTCCGGGCCTTTATGCCCCTGGTATTAAGGTAGGGAAATCCTTCCTTTCTCCACTTTTGCTCTCTCTTCTCTCTGACCCTCTTCACTCTAAGCAACCCAGGACAGTTACTGCAGGGTTTGCTCCAATGAAGTGGGGTTAGCACCGTAGCAGTGGCGTTCTTCACGGCATTCTGACCTTCCAGTCTGTACATGAGCCAGTTATGTGTTCCACTCATTTCGGTGTTTCCTTTTTTCCTTGATTCTTGCATTTAGAGCAGAGGATTTTGTTTCCCCCTTGCATCCTGGTTTTGGTGGCAGTTATTGGCATCGGGCCCACCGCGTCTTCTGTGTGGTCAGGCCTTCAGGTAAGGCCTGCGTTACTTTGCCTTTTCTTCACCAACTCTGCACGGTTCTGTGCCAGGTCAGTGGCATTTCTGTTTCTCTCCTCCTTCTCTATGCGTGACCCCAGGCTCAGCTTTGCAGCATGGCTCCATCCTGCAGTGACGTGTTCATGTGAGAAGCTCACCTCTGCGTAGTGGTCCTTCTCCTCAATTCAAAGGTAATCCGGCTTTTATTCTCCTTCCATGACCAAAAAGGGAACCTGGTGTTTATGTTGAGCTGTCAACCCCATGGAGAGACCCACTTTGTTCTGAGCCAAATATCCAAAGGTACTCTCAATATTTTCAATATTGTTTTGAGTCGCACAGTTGAATGTTAAATACATTTTTTCAGATTCCCATGTATGCAGTTAATGCCTTACGTGTAGCGAGTTCCCCCTGGATATGGGAGTCCTTGTCCCCTTAAGGGATGTCACTCCCAGTGAGGTCCCGTTTTACCAAACCACTATAGAGATTTTTGCTGAGCGGCTCACTGCCCTATCCTCTCAAAGTCGGTGGCTCTCCCAGGGAAGATGGGACAAAACCTCCAGATTAGTCACAAGGTAAACCATGAAGGACAAGAGGGAGGATAGTTGAAAAATGTGAGGACTTTGTTATAAACATTCCTGGATGAAGGTAGGTTCAGGCAATGGTTTTAGCATTAAAGGAAGTGTATCAGTGAAGGGAGTTAGGGCACATATTTCAGTAAGGTTGCTAGGCAATAACATGTTGCCCTATTCCAGCACTCATATTTGGTTTTGACAGGTCTTACTGTAGTCATTTGAAGCAATTAAAGACTTCAAGTCTCATAATGCAGTTAGTGGAAGATTAGTTAGGGGATGAGTCATGGAAGTGATGGAATGCAATCTGACAATGGTGTAGACACCTTGGCTTTTTTGATTTTTATTAAATTAATGAAACAATGTGGGCAATTCCATCTTGAAGGTAATCTGCTAATCAGATTCCATTTTCATAAGCACCATGCCAAATGGACATTTTACATCTGTGCCCTGCTGGATGAGTAGCCTTATCTGCCGTGCCTGCTCTACAGCGGCACCTGGAAGGCTCAGAGGACACAAGTGCCTATTTGACAGCTGCAAGTGACAGCCATGTATCTGCAACACATGAGCTGGCTGTATTAAAGATATTCACCCCTGTTTAAAAGAACTACATAACTATGAGAATGCTATACTGGTGGAACATTAAACTGTATATATATATATATATATATATATATATATATATATATATATATATATATATATATATATGCCATACCTGAGTTTGAGGTATGGTGGCTAGCATCTCTTGACTATCCAAGCCATACCATTTTGATATCACAAATGTTTCAGCCTGGGGAAGGGTTATGTGTATTTCCCCAGCCAGGCTGTCTGTACTGCTCACAGCAATACTAGCCCCGGGGGTTGCCTCTTTTTGTTCCTTTGTGAGGGCAGGTAATACCCTCCACAGAGATACAGGCACTCCAGGGGAAGGTTTCCTGGGAACAAAAGTCAAATGGCATCACAAAAGTATTAGCATCCCACCAGGGTGCTGCACAACAAAATGCATTAGACTCTACTGAAAAGGAAAGAGGTGGGGTTAGTGTAGACCGAGTGGGTTCCTAACAGTTGGAGGAAGGTTCTGCCATCTTGTTTCTATCTTGTCTTCCTGTCCTGTCATTTCCTATAGAAGAAAGCATTTTGGGTGTGATGTCAGAAGGCAAAGTGCACTTGTTCCAAGGACAGGTATTGGAGCTCTAGAGCAGGCTTTTTTTCGTCCAATCATCTGCACAATGTTGCCTTTAAATTAAGGGGTCTCCCACTCCTTTCATTCACTCTAGAACAAAAAACGGAGGAATAATTATTTGGAATTCTGTTGGGGGAAGCAGTCCTTACAAAAGCCCTCTGTTGAAGGTGAAGACTGAGTGTTCAACAAAGAGGACATTTCTGCTCCCTACCCATTGGCAGGGCACATTGGGGGTGACCTTCTGCTTGAGCAAGACCTGCCTCTCTGCCAGTCACGACAGTACCCATGACATCACTGTGAAGAAGGACCCCAGCAGTTGTGGACCACCCCAAAAACAAGGACTAAATCTTATCCTTGAGTCCATGGATTGGGGTTCCACAAAACTGGGATTCAAGACAACAAGGATCACTGTGTTTTCACCATCAAACTAATTCAAACCATGATATGTGATTGTTCGATCCAGTAGAACCAACGCTCTGATGCTGCCTTTGGAACTCACCTGCTCAACAAACTGCTGTGTTGTACCTTTCTAACAAGTTTGCAGCTGCACCGTGCCTGCAAGGCTCGCTGTTGCCACACCTCGAACAATAAGTCATTGCTGCATCTGCAACATTTGAGTCATTCATTGAACTGCCAGCATCCAGCATCTGCCAGCATCTTCGTTGCTGATCTTCATCGACAGTTGAGCAGACCTTAGCAGACTCATTGAATTGCACCTTCGAACACTGCACCAAAGCACACGACATTTAGTCATCAGCATCTTTGCCGTTGAACTAACTGTCAAACCCACTATGGTGGCCCTCATGATCCACACTTTGTTGACCACAGCAAGCTTCAGTTCAATCCCATTGCATCGCTAGCCAAGCCAGCCACCTGGTTGGCTTGAACCAACAGCTTGTTGCAAACAATATTTCAAACTGCTGGAAGCATCAGGTGATGCACGACCTTACCCGAAGGGGTTACAGAATAACTCTAACCAGCTTGACCTCAGGTTGCCACTTCTGCACCTCAGATCATCAGGATCACAGTTGCAATTCATCACCGGAACCTCGACTCGACATGTTAGAGGCTCACACATTGACTCTAAAAACAGTTACCATATCTTGAACCAGACTTGATCTTCAAACCAACCATGGTGACCCTTCTGAAATGCCTTGCTCAAACGCCACCCTCGAGCTGCTTTGAGTTACCATTTTGAACCAGCCTGAAGCCCATTTCCCACTGTGGTTTACACAAACCACTGCACCCAAACTTGGATCAAATTTTTTGCACTGCATCAATAACCCTGGTTCAATGCTGTCAAACCAACAAAAACTGCAAGGGATGGGTTTTGTGTAGTGTTTTTCTATTTACTTATTATTGCATGTGGTGTATTTAATTAAAGTTTATTTATTTTTATAGAACCTTGATTGGACAGTCCTTTATTTTGGACTGTTATAATTTGCTGTTTGGGTTGCTACTGACACTAAAACAGCAGGGTAAAATTAGTAAACATAATAGGAAGATTGCCTTCCCTAACCGTTAATCGAACCGTCTTATAACACACACACACACGGTTCTTCAGGAGAAAAAAGGTATAGGAATAGACTTAACTGTCACAACACTCAACACCAGAATATTTGGGTAATATTTACATTCTTGGGGTAATTGGTGTACCTCAATCTGCGTGCAGATACCCACACAGCTGACGGGCCGATATTTGGTGCACCCAGTAGCATGGCAGAAAAAGCGACCCTAAACTTCACTAAGGAACAGATCTTGCAAATTACCCGAGGTCCTTCCCTCTTTGATCCTTCAGGTCAGAATCTAGCCAGTTGCCACACCAATACAGGTGAAGAATTATTAATGTTCAAGAAAAAGTGTTTCCGTACAGAACTACACTGACACTTTCTTTGTGAATACCTAAAGGCCAACATCCTACCGGCAGGTCTTATTGTCCGGAATGAACCGGTCCTATTTCTTACAGATAAGGAGTACACCACAAATTTTAGTTTCATAGAAACAAAATGTAGTAGGGACCTCATGGTCCTTATGATCTCTACGGCTCAGAGAATCAATTTAGAAATCCAGCAAACGTTAGACACCGAAGAATCCAAATTCAAAACAAGTACGGTGATCGCTAATGCAGGGGAACAATTACGAGAGATTGAAAAACAGTTTGATATTTTCAAATCAAACACACTTACAAGAAAAACTAACAAACTCCAAAAGGACATCAAAGATTTTAAAATTGAACTCGTATACCCCCATACAACAGATGATTATGTAAACTCCCTAAACAAACCAGGGAAAAAAACAACCTCAAGAACGGGAGGGAGAAGAAAGTGGGTTTCTCTCTCTGACTAAAGCAGTAGCTCATGAGGTGATGGATTGGGATACAATTACCAACCCAGGGTTTTCAACCAGTTTGGACGACCCCTAGCGCCCTCCACTCTTCTGCCTTTTTTAGGCAGAGGTGGACAAGGCAGAGGATAGGGACCCAATGTGCCACATGCATCATACTTTCGAGAGGAAATATATCTCAAACGCATGCAACCCCTGGCAGGCAAACATAAAATGGTGGCGTTGTTTTATCGATGACATCATCTTTAAATGGGAGGTAAACGAAGCAGAACTGAGAAGTTTCCTCACATGGCTGAATAACTGCGATGCGGATATCCAGTTTACAATGAAATTCAGCAGGGAAACTATACATTTCCTTGATTTACGAATCAGCCACTTCAATGGCAAACTCATGTGTAACTCATTCAGGAAAACCACAGATCGCAACACCCTGCTACACTTTACTAGTGATCACCCGCTGCACATGAAGGAGACCCTTACCTAAGGGCAATTTTTACGATTACGTAGGAATTGCACATTGCTTGAAGACTATTACAACAATGCAGTAGCACTAGGGGAGAGGCTTAGACACAGAGGTTACCCAGAAAAATGAATTATGACATCTAAGAAACGGGCTAGGTTCACGTGTCGTTAAACAATTCTAGATCCCCAGGCTCTGCGGGAATATGATAAAGAGATACGACTCACCTGTGTGATCACACATGGACCACACACATTTGAATTAAAGAATATCATCTGGAAGTATTGGCCTTTGGCTAAACTAAATTTTCCTGAGGAGCTGGGGCCCGGTTTGCCTTTAAAAGATCCCGTAATATCCGGGAACAACTGGTACACCCACTATTCAGTAGAGAAACCCCCCGAGCAGGCCCATGGATCCTAAGAACAATAACAGGGCATTTCCCTTGCGGTTCTTGTGTGTCATGCAAGTACACCAAAAGAATGCAAAGTTTTGCTTTTGGTAACAAGACCTGGGTACTGAAGTCTTTTACCAACTGTAAGTCAGCACAACTGGGATATTGCATAGAATGCCCATGTGGGCTGCAGTATGTAGGCCAGAGTATGCGTAGTGCCCATACCCACATATCCAAACACAGATCAAGATTTAGATGCAAAATGTATCCTCGCCCCTGGTAGAACATTATCTACAGATGGGACATACGACGGATGATCTCCTCTGGTGGATACTAGAAAAAGTCAGGGCAGGCCCAGGGACACAACAACATTGGAGGGCAGATGGATCCATAGCCTGGACAGCATGGACAAAGGCCTAAATGAACAGTATACCCCACTTTGAACATAACAAGCTGCTCAAAAGTCTGCCTTAAAAATACAGCTAACCACTGAGTAAGCTCTACTCTGTCTACTTAGCAGCACTACTAAATTACATACAAATAGGCTCAACAGAGTTATTTTCCTTCCAGGACCATTTGGCGAGCATTGGTCAAGAGTACACAAACTAGGGTGGTGCTCTCTTTACACATGGATAGAGCCACGATTGTATACTCAGCAAGCATTACATCTGCAATGAGAATAGGAAAGAGACAGGCTCCCTCCATACACATGGATGAATCAACATGCGTACAGGAAACTTGAAACCAATTTATCTGCACAGAAACGTTTGATTGTGAACAAAAATTAAAATGCTTATGCACTTACGTACACAACACTGCGCTCCAAAAATAGAGAACAGAGGTCAGTACAATTTAGAAAACTCAATTACACTGCATGTGTAAATGATCAAGACTTGCTGTTTTGCATACGTTGTTATTTCAAGACAAACAGTGCATCAGTCTCTTTGATTTTTGAGCCCCGCCCATTGGGAACTGAAACTAGTTTTTTCAAGCAACAGCGGCCGCTACATTTGAGCCAGCCACACAATACATACACAACCCCTGATACATCAAGCCGATTGGCTGGGACAGGGCCGACACCCGTCTGATGTCACAGAGACTGCCTCTCTGCACAGCCTGGTTACTGAACAACGTCCAGAGGATCCTATCAACAATCGAGGTCACACACACAGGCAGCGACTCGAATCACAGGCATCTGCAGCAGCAAAGCAAGATCCAAGAACCATGACAAATGCCAGGTCATGTAGCTCCAGAGGAAACTGCTGAACAAGTAAGGCGCGGGGCACACTATGGTTTGGCTTTGGAAAATACCGCCAGTATCCCAAAAGAGATCGATAGAGAGGGGGGAGGAGTTTGCCAACCAAAATGAGCTCAAATCAGGTAAACTGGTCTGTTTTTTTGTTTCCTCACAGATACATTCCTTCTGAATGAGGAACCGAGGTGCAAAATACAATAACCAAATAGATGGTAGGAACATTGAACCCCTTCCAGCGGAGACTGGAACAACACCTCAGAGAGACACAGACATGGTGAGAGTCTCTTTGAGGATACCACAGGAACATTCCCATTCCCTTTACAGGACGGGAACCTATAGTAACACAAGTGGGCATAAATACTAATTATAGACATGTTGTGCTTATTTCAAGGACACATCTACTTACCCTTTATCCCAAAACACTAGATGGTTCCTCTAAAGTGACGGCAGATGTTTTTGGGTACACTGCTTTGGCCATGACGGCATCATGGATGTAGGCATTCAGTAACAACCTTTACGTTTAAAGGCTGTTTTTTTCCCTCAAGGTAAGAATCATTTTCTGCCTGAGCAGGGATTTTTCCTTTTTGTATTATTACCCGAAACCACAACATGTTCATTATTTATTATTGCTTAAGAAGAGGGTTTTTCCTTTCCCTCCTTGTGTATTCATGTACCACTAACAACACCATGGTCTATTTAATAATTATTCAACTCCTTATTTCCTCATAGGGTCCTTCAATTCTGCCCTGATGAAGGTGGCCATATTGGATTGCACCAACCACCGAAACGTGTTCTTCAGGAAGGGGGATTTAGTGGTTTCCTTGCTTGGGAAATAACCATTGTCTTACGTGGACCACCAGGCTTCTCTCAAAAGTCTTAGGGTTCAGGAAAAACAACTCCCTTTTCATTTTTTGGTCCACCCCCTGCACGCATAGGCAGACCCAATGAGGGCTCTTCCTTCATGAACTAAACCATTATGGACTCTCTTCTTCAGGAGTTGTTTTTGTTCGTCCAGAAATAAGGGACTTGGTTTTGATTCAAATGATAAAGTTACTATTTGGAAAATGAGAATCATATCTTTTGTTCATTAAATATGTGAAAGACAACGTAGTAGCAAACAACTTTTAATTGCTCTACACCAAATTTGGGTTGCCAGAAATGTGTTAGTCAAAGTGGAAGTGGAAACATTGGCTTTGTTTTACCCGCACTTGATCGGTTTTTGGGAACTTTGAGAATTGCAATCACTGATTCTAAATATGAGAAATATGACATTTGCAGATTCGTTGTCACTAAATGTGGTTGTAAAGCTCAAGTTTCATTTACTATTTGTCTTATCAAATTGACAAAGTTTGATGCAATCTGTATTCTACTTTAGTTTTGTTTTTCGTCACACGCGACCAGCTCTGGAGTTGCAGAGTTTCTCTCTAAACTGGGTTTCTGTCTACACTTCAATTCACACTTCTTTCCTTTTCTTCAACACTTTGGTGGGTTTCTGTCCACTTGTCTCAAGAAATTTTAGCCGCTGGCTGGGATATTCTGCATTTTTTGTGTTCATTCTGAAACAACAAGTGACATGTTTTGAAATGGATTGTACCCTAGTGTTTTGTTCGTTTTTCAATGCAGCAATCACAATAAGCTTTAAGCTGTGTAGATTTCTATGTTTTTTGCTTGTGTAAATTCGTGACAATAATATCTACTTATCAATTTCGAAAAGTGTTGTGGTGGCTTTTTTTGGACCTTGAATACCCATACACAAAATTAAGTGATCAGGATTAGGTGGAGTCCAGACCCAGAGTTTGATACTTCATGAATATTGAATTACTAAAGTACCTGAAGTATCATTATTTAGCAGTATTTTTCTATTTTTTGTCGATATAATTGATCTTCAACCAACCATGGACACCCTTCTGAAATGCCTTGCTCAAACGCCACAGTCGAGCTGCTCTGAGTTACCATTTTGAACCAGTCTGAAGCCCATTTCCCACTTGGGTTTACAAAAACCACTGCACCCGAACTTGGATCAAACTTCTTGCACCGCACCAATTACCCTGGTTCAATGCTGTCAAACCATCAAAAACTGCAAAAAGGTATTACTGACTATTGACTGGCTGCTTGATCCAGTTTATGGCCCTAGATACTGGTTAAGAACATTCCTATTTGCACCAGAACATATCCTTTTTACAAACATTGTGGTTATTACTGACCTTCCACCCATGATTCATTACCTAGAGTGTGGCATCAGTCTAAACTTGGATATTAGGTACTCTTTCTTGAGGGATGGGTTTTGTGTAGTGGTTTTCTATTTAATTATTATTGCATATGGTGTGTTTCATTAAAAGAAAAACATATATAGAGCCTTGATTAGAAAGTCCTTTATTTTGGACTGTTATAATTTTCTGTTTGGGTTGCTACTGACAGTACAACAACAGGGTAAAGTTAGTAAATAATAGGAAGATTGCCTTCCCTAATCGTTAATCGAACAGTGTTATAACACACACACAGTTCGTCAGGAGAACAAATAAATAGGAATAGACTAAACTGTCACAAGGTTTAAAAAGGACAGATGTAAAAAATGTCCTAGCTGCCCCAACGGGAAGAACACCCTGTCCCTGACAGGAGTGTCTGTCCCTAGGTGGTGAATGGTGCACCGCCTTTCTAACAGGGATAGTGGAAGAAAAATTGTCCCTGTTCTCTACCAATGGAATTATGTCATTTTATGTTAGGATTAAAATAACCCAAGATGCAACCAATCGGCTATTATTGATCAGACAGGACTGGCTATTAGATCTGGTCAGTAATAGCTAACTGACTGGTGGATAAAATATACATTTGTAACACTGGGATTTTTATGAGTTAATTTATTTACCCACAGGTATCAAATGTACCAAACACAATTGGTTGTGCTCGAAGAAAATGTCAAAAGCAAGTGCCCATATTCTTTGAACTTCATTAAAAGCTCACTGCACGTACGTGCCGTTATAATACTTGTCTGCTGTATCCCTCCTTATTAACTGGGATGTCACAGTGGTCATGAGACCCCTCATAACCCATTGGTTGACCAGTTTCGATGGTGTACAAAATTAAACCATCGTCTTCAGGACTGTTACTTATCTTGTGGTGATTCGCGTTCCAGCCTGCCACTGTATTAAACAGTGTAGGCGGGCGCTTCCATCTCCTGTAGAGAGAAAAAAGATAGAAAGAAGCTGGGTGTAAATACCCGTTAAGCTTAATACTATCTGCATTATGGCAGGATAACAGTGACATTATTTTAATAATCATGTGTTACTCTCTGTTTTGTCTGAAAGGAAACTTGTAATTGCCACATTGTTGTGTGGTTGAGCCAATTCTTTAGGCAGGGATGTGGGGGGAGGAAGGAACACCAGGCTATATGTGCTGAGTTGTGTCACATCAGCCTGTATCTGATTCTAGCTAAATAGAAAGTGCCTTTCTATCAATAGTTCTCGTTGTATCAGCATTGTTTCAGTATAAAAACAATATATATCTGCCCACCTGATGTTGATTGGTGGTCTATATGGAGAGAAGTACAGCGTGGTTGTTAAATGTGCCATCCTTTGTCATTAATCACTGGATGTCACATTACTCTAAATAAAGTGGAGACAGAAAATCTCCAGCTGTCAAGTGTGCAGGGAAATGTTTGTAATGAATGTAATCTATTGCACACTGAGTCATGAGCACTTACCTTGCTGAGCCGCTTTAATCTGCGTGCATCAGTCGCCGTGCGCTCGGTCAACTGGAAACCAACGACTCTCTTACTGCTGCAGAAAAAGATCTGCATTCGTCACCAGAGACGTGGTCTCTGTAACACATGACCACGCCTCGGTAGTGCACGGCGACCATTGTAAAATGGGCAAATGCATTCAAATGGAGCCCAATCAAGTGGTGTAATGGCGTGCATGATGTGGAGTGTGAATTAAATTTAAATTTACATTGCCACAATTTTAATTTTAACCAAATCAAATTTAAAAAGCACAAGCGTCTCAACGCTTATTAGTGTTACATTGGGCTGAATGGTCCGAATGTAGGAACTTTTGATGTTTTGACGTACTAGTGTAAAAAACAACAAATGATGGACTATATGGCTGTTCAATGGTAACTGTTGTTCTTCCGTTGAGTTCCATGGTCCGTATGTGGAATCTGTGAGTCTCATAGGGCACTGCAGAAAAGTGTGTTAATGCATCTAGGTACCTACAGAAATGCTCTGACCTATTGTGCTGATAGTGCGCGGCCATGTTACCTTTTATGCCAGATGGGCAAGGGATGACTGGCATGCATACGTGCCTAGTACAGTAAAGTCACAGGATGGACTATGTAGATGTTCAATAGTGCATACTGTTCTTTCATTGGATTGCATGGTCCATATGTGCAAACTACTAAATTCTGGTGTGAGAAGGGGTTTAGTGGTGCACCAAATGGCCTGAAAAGTGCCCTGGCCTGTTGTGCTGACACACAACCAGGCTGCTTGTGGAAGCCATGCCATATGGACAAAAAATAACTGGTAACTGGCTAGTTCCTGCCACTGAATGGCTTTGTTGAGACCCTGGTTGCATGTATTCAAACAAATAATCCACATCTGTTCCCTCTTTAGGAGGATGACATGATAATTTCCACCTCGTTTGGGGGGTTTTATTTTCTCGATGATGGTCTATTTAAAGTCATCTGCAGAGTGGCCTTCTGCAAAAGAAATGTGGCACTAGAGGTGTCAACAGTTTCCCTGTCCTAATGCATGACCTGTGTTCAATCATGCGTTTACATACTTGCCGTGTAGTCATCCCTATGTCTTTGAACTGATACGGAAAAGTAATCATATAGACTACGCCTCTGGTGTTGCAGTTGGTTAAGTTTTTTTGTAACCACAGATTCTTCCATCCGATGTCTATTTGTACATTTCTCGTGGTTTGGGCACATACTGTGCACTGGCCACATGTGGAGCAACCCATAGGGGGGCCCATATTATTTAAAGTAGGCTGGGTCAATTCAGCAGTTTGATCAGTATGGGGCAAGGACTTGAACAATTTGTCCCTAATGTTTTGTCTCCTTTTGAGAGCAAAATGAGGTACTGGCAATGAACCTTTGCCTGTGTTGAGAATGGGTCTAAGCTTCTGGATTTCTTTCTTGATCTCATTGAGCAATGGTGAGTAACTGACTACTGCTGTTGTTACATCACTTTCATTGGATGTTTTTTTCTTTTGTTCAAGAGTAACCGATCGTGGAATATTCCTAGCTCTCATGTATGTATTGTTGATTATCCTAGTGGGATAACCTTGTTGGCGCAGTTGTTTTTTGAGTGTTTTAGCTTGCGTCGTGTAATCTGTGGTTGTTGTACATAGTCTTCGGTATCTCAAAACCTGCCCAAATGGCAGGTTGTCCTTTAGTGCTTGTGGGTGGTAACTAGAGTATCACAAGAGTGAATTCTGATTGGTCGTCTTTTTGTATACTCTTGAGATCAGACCTCCATTCTCTGCTGTAATCACGAGATCTAGAAAGTGTGTATCTTTTTTGTCCATGTCTAGGGTGAAATTCAAATGGGGATTTTCATTACTAAGCCACTGATGGAAAGCCAATAATTCATCCTAAGAGTCTTTAAATATCGCAAAGATATCATCAATTTGTCGGCGCCACATCGTCAATTGGGCTAGATAAGGATTAGTAGATGGATAAATGTGGCTCCGTTCAAAATGGTCAACAAACAGGTTGGCCAGACTGGGAGCAAATGTCACTCCCATGGCAGTACCTGAGACCTGTTGGTAATGAGTTGCTACTGTCTCACATTCACACACCTCTTGAGAGTGTGGCCTGCCCTCGGCCAAAGTTGCCACCAAAGGTGAAGAAGATATTCATATTAAGATATCTCTTAACTGTGCCTGTTTTACCTTTATGATTGCGTTCACTCTTAGTTTATAGAAGTGTGAGGGCTGAGTATGTGCTTTAGCTTCTACTCATCCTTGTACTCCGGCAGGACAGAAGTCAATTCATCGATGAACGTAGGTTCAGGTAATGCCCTTTAGCATTATAGAAGGAGTAGTATGCAAGGGAGTTAGAGCACATATTGTAGTATGTTGCCAGGCAACATCATTTTGACATATTGTTGCAGTCAGGGAATGAGGTATGGACTTCATGTAGAAACATCCTTCTCACAGTATACATTACTCTCATCACTTTCACGTTTCCCACATGAAATACAAAGATAACGTTTTGGCTAAAAGCATAGAGTACATGCCAAGTGACTTAGATTTCAGGGACCTCATCACTATTTACAAGTCACAGATGGATCTTCTCAAAGATGGGTACTCTCCCGGCTGTGGGTGGGGAGAGGATCTCAAGCTCAGCATTCATGGCAGACATAGGGATCAGCAACCACCAAACTACTGCATTATCTGGTTACTGTATCCATGAATGCTCACACCACCATTGATTTGTTGTATGTTGAGTTAACTTATGGTATGTTAAACTTTATGATAAAAACACATTTAATTACAACACATTTAAAATAATTTCCAATGCAGAAACCACACATATAATGTACAATGACCGCCCTAAAGATAGGTTACATTCATAAATCTTTAATATTGTACATAATGGACAAGTTAAATGCATTTATTTTTATGTTATGTATAATATGCTTCATAAGAATCGGTCAATATAATTAATAATGCCTATACATACATAAAACAAATCTTACTTTGCATCTCTTAAATTTACTTCAATTAAAATAAACCCATCCGAGCCATATGCATGTATCTACTTGGCCATTAGCTGGCTCAAGCAGGAGTCTTCTTCTTCAGCTTAATTTCGGAGTGAAGCTAGATGTTTAGCCCAGCTATGATAAAAGGATTGTTCTCTCCAGCCACATATTTATTACATGGAATATCCTAGTTCAGTTCATGTGTACCAATTACATTTCTATTAAAGTTCAAACTTCTTTTGATATTCAAAGCACCATACCCAAATAATAAGCACTCAATTGTTTCAATATCCCTTGCTCCACACAAATCATACATATGCATTCTAAAAGCATACTTTTTAACTAGCCATGGTAACTTCATAGGTTTCAAGATGACTAATCTTCAATTTAAGAAACAACTGATTTAATTCTTCAAATAGAATTGACTGCAATTATGAGTTTAGTATGGGTATAAAGGAGAAGCGTCTCACTAAATTGCTTGACTTGTGATTTGTATCTAGATGTTCCAAATGTAGCAGAGGGTCCCTTCAATACATCAACCTTTTAATTGTATTCTAATAAGCTCTGTAAGTAGCACATTCTTTCTCTGGAAACAAAGCGATTTATGGATACAGTTTAATTAAATTCTCATATTTGTTATTGAGTGACCTTCCACTCACTTTCTTCTTATCCTTAAAAAAAAAGTTTAGCAGACTGTCTTACGAGGTTATTCACATTTTAGTCATTAATTGATACAGCCCATGTTCTAGCTTGCAGCATTGTTGTCTGGTCATTGAACCAGTTAATTGACTAGAATAACAACAACAAAATACAGCATCAATAATATTTTCTTGGGAAGGGAAAACTCAAAATATCCTTGTACCTCCAAATGTTCCACAATGAACAGAAGCCATGGATGAAACCAGCTCTGAATACCTTCATATTTACATATATTGGAAATAGTGACTGCATTATTGCATAATAATGATATTAATACAAGTAAAGATCATTGGTTTGGCTGATATTTGTCCAATGGAAAGGTTTCCTAAAATACATACCAAGCTGTACAAGATAAAAAAGGAAACGTGTTGGTTTACAATGGGCATTTAAACTAAACATATTTATACATTTAGAAAAAATGTGATGTTTTCTTAACTAAGCCAGTTCACGTAAAATAGGGTCCCCCACGTGCATTGATTGCTTACAATTGATTGAGCTAGAAAAATGTACAAGGATAGACTGGTGATGACATCCTACTGCCTCAAACATTTCCTGTACACTACCAACGCCCTGTTCAAATCCTTGTGTCAGGTTGTAGGTAACTACTGCATATTACGTGTTTATACTATGAAAAACAACAATTAAGTGACATTGATCTGTTGTAATCATTCCCTTGTTTTATATCTCATTGAATCTTAAAAAGGGGCAGTACTATCAAGCTCACAGGAAGTTGTTTTCTTGTGCCCTAGGCAAACGAGGAGGAAAGAGAAGAGGGGTGAGGGGTGGTTACCAGAGCTAGGAAGAACTTCTTACTTGTTCTGGGCAGCATTGGCACTCCCAGCACTGCCATCATAGCAGCCAGATGCCATTACTATAAAAGGTTTGGCCACTAGAAAAAGAGCAATCAAGGAAGAAGCATGGGAAGCTTGGGTGGTAACTGCAAGTGATAATGATACTAAACTATTTTGGGAGATTGCACACAGGCCCATGCTATTAATTTAATATAGACACCCTGATTAATAATTTTTCAGATTGGGCCTGAATGGACCATTGTTCAACCTTACATAGTGCGGGGAAAAGGGCTGATGAAGATGGACAAGTGAGTTGGGGCAGTCCGGAACACAGTGATGGGATGGGCACTGACGCAAGTATTGTTTTCTCAGTGGATGAAATAAAGAAAGCTATTGGCTACCAATGCTGTAATCGAGCACCGGGCCTTGATAATGTCCCAGCAGACTTATTTGTTATGGCCCCGGACCTCTCAGCTCCAGTACTCACACAAGGGTTCAACACAATATGTGCGAGGGGCTATCCCACCCTCATGGTCCATGTCGGTTATCTAACCAATATACAAGAAGGGATCTCTGGCTTCTCCTGCTTCGTACAGACCTATATTGCTCTTGAACTCTCTATTTAAAATATTTGGTCGTGCATTTTGGTTCGACTGGAAGACTGGGAGGTGAGTAGAGGAGTCCTCTCTCCGGTCCAGCTAGCATTTAGGTCAGGGCTGGGCACAGCTGAGAGGGTATTTTACCTTTATTTGGCAATGGCACATTCACTTTTCTTGAAGGAGGAGCCCATCTACTTGGCATTTATGGATTTGAGTATGGCATTTGACAAAGTCAACCGTGCACAGCTATGGGACTTGCTCAGGTCCATGAATTGCCCGGGGCCCTGGTAAACCATTTGGCCAGGTTGCATGGTACCATGCAAGCTTGTGTGAGGAGTGGTGCCAATGGGCATTGTACGGGTTCTTTTCTACTCGAATTGGGGGTGCGCCAGGGATGTGTGTTGGCGCCCCTACCTTTCTGCCTGTACATAAATGGTCTTCACAGGCACCTTTTAAAATCCTCTCCTGATGTCCCAAAATTGGGTGGCCATCCCCTACTGGTCCTAGTGCATGAGGATGATTCTGTGCTGATGGACCACACACTAAGAGATCCTCAGGCCCTCGTTTTGTAATATGTCATCTTTAAGGAGGGGCTGGACTTGGTGGTAAATGCAGCAAGGTCAGCTGTGATGACCTGTTGGAAGGGGAAATGTAGGATTAATTTTAGGATAATGCACTGCAGTAACAGTGTTATCCCTAGGGTCCCCTTCTTTGACTACCTGAGGGTTAGATTCTCTGCCAACGTTGGCGCCATGGCCCATGTAACTACAAAGACCTGGAAGTAAAAGCAGGCTTTGGGTAGGGTCTCTAGGGACATGTCCATGCTCAAAGCAAAGCCAATTGCCCCTTTGCTGCAGGGAAAAGTGGCTTTGGTTGCTAAATTTGGGGTGGAGCTATGGGGTCACTCAAATGTTAGTGTGGTCCAAATCCTGGAAAACGAATTCCTGAAGAACCCGTTTGGGCTGCCAGCCTTGGCTCCAAATTTCGGAATACATATAGAATTGGGTTGCAGACCAATTGGTGACATGATTTCCCTGCACCCAGTATTGCACTTGCTCACGTAATGGGGTAATGGCAAAGCGTCACTTACCCAAGAATTTATCATGTTTTTGAAAGATAAGGAGCCGGGAGATAAGATCCCATGGCTGTCTCATATTAAGAAACAGCTGAGGGTGATCAATACCACACATTTGTACCCATCCATCAGTCTGCTCTCTTGGGGATAAATAAGTTGATGGACTGCATGCCTCTATGAATCTGTGAAAATGGACAGAGAAAGCATGGAAATTATGAAGCCAAAGAATCGTGGGATGATGACAATTATTGTCCCGGGTAGCCAGCGCTATTTGTTTTGGGCGGAACTCACTGCGGATCTTGTCCTCATATCCAGGGCAAAGGTTTAACTACATACACCTTAGGGCTGTGGTGGCAGCATGGTCTGGGGGGCGGGGGAGTTTCAGATCGAACTTGCCCGATATGTGAAGCTCCACACGAGGACCTAGCACACCTGATTTTCTAATGACCTGCATATACATAAGGCAGAAAGCGGCTTATAGTACCTTTACTGAAGGAATTGGGCTTCGTACAATATCGGCCTGCTCTAATATATTTTCTGTGGGTGGACTCACTGTTAGGCGGAAACCTGTGCAGTTCCCTCTTGGACCACTGCAAAAGATTTAGGACTACAGGTGTTTGGCAGTAAACCCACTTGGTAGCAGTCTGTACCACACAGATTCACTTGGTAGTTGTGGCTGAGCAGTCAGACTTCTCTCAAGAAGAGTTAAGCAGTATGTGGAGTATACAAAATAGGGCAATCCTTCACAGTAAGACAAGCAAACACGCAACGAGGCTTCAGTGTAAAGATATTAAGGTATTTATTTATAACGGAACATCTATAGAAAACACTATGGCACTATCACGGCGAACACTTCAATTACAATTACTCTACAAAGAGGAAACGATCAATCCCCCTAACAATATTTCGACAAGTCTAGGTTCTACCAGCATCACTTATTTGCAGACAGAGGTGTATGCCTCAACCTAGATGGCACTCTAATATTAGTTAGGACGGGAGAGAAAAATAAGCAGGTTACGAAATCAACACAGTTCAATACTTCACGGGAAAAATGCAAGGCAAGAAGGCAAGAACCACAATTGGGCGGAATTGGGCTTCGTACAATATCGGCCTGCTCTAATATATTTTCTGTGGGTGGACTCACTGTTAGGCGGAAACCTGTGCAGTTCCCTCTTGGACCACTGCAAAAGATTTAGGACTACAGGTGTTTGGCAGTAAACCCACTTGGTAGCAGTCTGTACCACACAGATTCACTTGGTAGTTGTGGCTGAGCAGTCAGACTTCTCTCAAGAAGAGTTAAGCAGTATGTGGAGTATACAAAATAGGGCAATCCTTCACAGTAAGACAAGCAAACACGCAACGAGGCTTCAGTGTAAAGATATTAAGGTATTTATTTATAACGGAACATCTATAGAAAACACTATGGCACTATCACGGCGAACACTTCAATTACAATTACTCTACAAAGAGGAAACGATCAATCCCCCTAACAATATTTCGACAAGTCTAGGTTCTACCAGCATCACTTATTTGCAGACAGAGGTGTATGCCTCAACCTAGATGGCACTCTAATATTAGTTAGGACGGGAGAGAAAAATAAGCAGGTTACGAAATCAACACAGTTCAATACTTCACGGGAAAAATGCAAGGCAAGAAGGCAAGAACCACAATAGATCATGAAGTTCAGAGGCCAGGCCCACTCGGAGAGAGGCAAGGCGATGTGTCGCAAAAAGTCTCTTAGTGGAAATGCGTTCGAGTCTTTGTAGCAAATTGTTATCGGCAGATTGAACCAGTTCAGAACAACACACTAGAGAAAGCTTGGAGGCGGCCCAACGGAAAGGCGAGGATTAAGACACCTCACTCGATCCGGCAAAAAGGGAAGCCAGGTGGACACGGTACCTTGTTTGTGGAGAGACAGCTCCGGCGGGGGCAGTTGTTCCTGGTGGTGGATGCACGTCGGGTCTTTGCCAAGAGTAGAGATGATCTCGTCGTCGAAGGAAAGTGAAGTCCGGTGCACCACCAGGGAAGAGACCAGCCGCGGAGTGCTCCGTCACAAGGCACCACCTTTTGGTCGCGGTACAGGGGTAGTGGCTATCCAGTTACCGAGGTGCTCTGCACGGGCAATTGGACCACTGTGGCCTGAAGCGAAGAAAAAGCAAAGGGGACTGGTTGTTCCCACCAGTCAGGGGAAGAGACTCTCCGGCAGGGAGATCTCCTCTGTCGTCGGGAAGTGGTGAGTCGGTTCCGCAGGGCTCCACCGGAGGTGTCGTCGTGCAGGTCGGCTCAGCGTTACCCTCGTCGGATTCTTAGGTCCTATGGCGACTTCTGAAGATCCAGTCCCAAAAGCCCTGCTTTTATGCAGAAAACCCCCATTCATTCAGCCTAGCTGTCAATCAACACACGCTAAGTGGTGAGCGGGGAGGCTCACCACTTGGGCCAATCACACCAGAGTGCGACCGGAGTTGGCAAGGCAGCTCGGTCCAGGGTGCCTAAACCCCCTCCCACACCCCTGTGGTAACCCAGACAGAATGGCACCACTTTGGAGGGTCTCTGTACAGAGGCCCGCCAAAAGTGGAACAAAGGGCTCAACCTTTGGTTTAGGAGTCACAGAGACGAACACAGACGCCATTTTAAAAACCGAGTTCTGGAAGAAAATACCATCCGATAAACTTATTTAAGATAAGTAAACTGATGGTATGTTAGAGATTAACGAGGAAAAGTATCAATCTCCAACAATGGGACGAATCCCATAGGGTTGTGTTTGAGGTCGAACATAACAAGTAGTTTCCACTGCCACCAGCCAAAACTCAACGAGGGGGGACGGGACAGTGCCCCCTCGAGTAACAGACCTAGGAGTAATCGAATTACCCCTACTAGCACGTCCACAATAAGATGGTCTGTACTAGTTCTGCTAGTAAATTTAGGTCTAGTAAAGCCAATGGTGACTTTACATGCCCGGGGAGACAGTAGTTAGTCCCCGGGTATGGAGTCTATGGTGGAGGTCCGCTAGGACGCCCCAGTGTTACGGCACGTAGGGTGCAGTGTAACACACATAGCAAAACATATGAGACCCTATGGAGTAAAAGACCCCATAGCCCATAGAACACATTGACATTCAAAGGAATTACACACATTCATGTCCAAGAGTGGGAGAAAAAGAGTCTCACTCTTGGCAGGATGGGAAAAAAACAAACTCCAGAAATCCAGCAAAGCTGCTGGGGGACTCACTAGGTTAGGAAATTCAGCCTAAACAGAGAATTCTCCCTAACACTCACTAAAGTGGGTTGGTCTTTACTCTCATATTTTAAAATAGCACTTTATCTCCGGAAACGACTGCTAAGCATACTGCCCTGAAATTAGTTTATATATACCATTCATCGAACTGTACTTGCAATCTTTTATTCTAACTGTCAAAGTTGGCAAAGTTTCTATGATTGGATGTTTTTACTATGTTACAATTGGCATATATTGTGTATTTTGTAGCGTTTTATGGATTGTCCTGTATGCAAATCTGAAATAAACCAATGATGACGATGATGATGATATCTCATTAAATGGCTGAACTAGAAAAAATTGAAACAAGTTTAAGAACAGCATTGGTGATGAGGTTCAAATCCATCACTGATGACGCTGCTCTTCACTAGCAACAGTTCTAATCCCAAATCTGCTGATGCTCTGGGAATGACATGGACCTTTGTCCATATGTGCTTGATAAAAGGGTACACTCAAGTATGTTGTTGGCAAGCATATTCCCACATGATCATTCCTACTTTTGAATGACTAGAAGACACCCAGTGTCAGAACCAGAAAAAGGGTCTCAAATGTATTTGCCAAAATAGTGCTAACTTGTTTCAATTAAAGTCTGCTCTTGGTCAGATTAAAGATCCATATGTTTAAATGTCATTCTCAAGGAAATTATTACAATGTCTAGGGCTGTCTCTGTGCTACAACGGGCAAACATAACATTTAAGTGAAATGTCTGCCAGCACTGCAAAATAAAATAAAAAGGAAATCTAGTGGACTTTTTCGTAGAACAAACACTATTATTGGCACAAGGCCCACCAAAGGTACATTGGAAATGGGATAAAAAAAGGAATATATATATATATATATATATTCATAGCACATCTGGGCCTCACACTGAATATAGTGGAAATATAATTCACATTGTGGGGTTCTATTCCAGTAAAAATCGTCTTTTTCTGTTTTAAACATGGAAAATAATTGGCTTGATGCAACAACCATACATGTAGGGGTCATCTAAACATCTGGCACCATAAAGCATCCTTTCTACTGAAAATCTGCGGTGTGATTGCCTCACTTCTGAGGGGGTACAGAAGGAGTATCAGTGCTTTCTGGACCAAGGGAATCTACCTGCCATGTGATATGTTCTGTGGAGGTGGTATACCATAAATCCTAATGAGCCCACTCAGTCTCGCACCACGAAGATTATGTGAAGTTCTCCAAGAAAAATGTACTGTGCTCATGGAACTATCAAAGAGATATAAATTCACTCTTGTGGGGAATAATCCCCCACGTTTTATTAATAAGGTCAAAGAAAAAGGTTCAAAGGAAAAATGTATTGGTTGTTTCTTTAAATGAAACAATATTTGAACAATATAATTAACTTATTTCAAGTTTTTCTCAAAATCGAATATTATACATACGCTTCAAAGGTAAATATCATATGTTGACCCACATAAAGTGGACATTTTAAAGTACAGTGATCAAAAATATCCACTCAATTATTTTACAGACAACATTACCATATAATGTACAGGAACAGTTCAACATCCAATAAGATGGTTTTTTCTTCCAATCGTTTCCATCAGCACTATGCGTTTTGGGACCAAATGTCCCTTCATCAGGTGGAAATATTGTCATGTTTAAGTATGACTTCTTAAAGCAATCTAATAAACAGAAAGGATACAATCTGTTTTGAATAATATACCAATAGGTAGCGTGGAAATAAAGAAGTACATATGCAATTACTAGTAGTTGTACCCGTGCTTTGCACAGTAATTCCTACTAAAAAAAACGAAAATAGACAAAAGTATATTTAAATGTTTTACTTTTTACATTGTCTACACAATGGAACATACCCACATGCCAAATATCAGCTTTGTAGTATATTGGGAAGTATGCTGAACATTTTGAACAGGCACACACACACACATATCCACAAATGCCCCCAAAAAATAAATTAGGCAAAGGTTATACTTTTTGCATTATCTACACCATGGAACCCTACCCACATGCCACATTTAAGGTGTGTTGCATGTTGCGAAGTATGCTCAACATTTTTAACAGACACACACACACATATCCAAGCATTGGAAGGCCGCTTAAAAAACACTTAAAAAAACAAAAATGAGAACAATGCATTTTATACTTTTTACATTGTTATACACTTTACATTGTCCACACCATTGAGTCTACCCAGATGCCAAACTTCAGGTTAGTAGCATGTTGAGAAGTATGCTGAATATTTTGAACAGACACAAACACACATATCCATAAATATCCCACAGTTGTACCCATGCTTTGCAAGGTAATGCCTGCTAAAAAAACAATAGACAGTTATGTTTATATTTTAGACATATAAACACTAGCCTGTAACCTCATAAGATGTAAATAGCCATAAAGAAACTGAAAATGAAAAACAATTCAATCAGTTCAACTTGATCTAAGAATTGATTTAAAGAAATTATCAACACTATACCATTGCATAGCAATGTCAATGGAAACTGACCTTCCACCTCCTCAATAAGCTTCAATGTTCAGAAGCTGAAAATGAATACAGAAATTCTTGCTGTGGCTGTCATATTCCTATTGTTGTAACACACAAACCATTGAGGAGGTGGAAGGTCAGTTTCCATTGACATTTCTATACAATTGTATAGTATTGACCTTAATGTCACTGCTCCTTCAGTCCTACACAACAACAACTCCAAACATTTCCTGAAAGAATTAAAGCTGCCACTGTGATCTTAACCAACGCTACATTGAGAGTTCTATGCAAACTTTTCAATGCTCTTAGATAACTCACTTGACGCAATTAATGTGAAGTGTGGAAATTGGGAACTGGCTGAAAAACATCCTCACGTCCTGCACTTGTATTTAACAATTCACCAGATCGGTCACGTTACTGTACCGTGACACATGATGTGTGACACCACGATTCGTGCTCCAATGGTATTCATGTTACAAGGTCTGCCATCCTAAAGGGCTGTAAAGCGCAGTGCAGGAAATAGAGAGCTGCTGTGAACAGCATTGTGTCCCGGGTTTGCTCAAAGTTAATATATTTGACGACCATGTATGGTAGTCTACCACCAAAGTTGATCAAATAAATGTTTATATTCACCAGGTTGGTCACATTACTGTCCGGTGACACGTGATGTGTGACATCACGGTTCATGCTTAAGTGTTATTCATGTTACAAGGTAGGCCATCGTAAAAGGGTGTAAAGCGTGGTGCAAGAAAAATATAGCTGCTGTGAACAGCATTGTGTCTTGCGTTCGCTCAAAAAAGATTATATCATACGACCATGTAAGGTATTCTACCACCAACATTGATCAAATAAATGTTTATGAAGGAACGCCCAACATTTTAGAAATGATGTCCACTATCAGCTAATGAGGGTACTTCTCTTATAACCATGTCTAATCAAACTCCACTCTCCATTATGCAATTTGTTTTCCCGATTTGTCCATGAACAAAACAAAGATGAAGAGTCTGTGAAGTTTCCCAAGCAACCCGCAGAAAAGATCACCTATTTTAAACTAATTTAGCATGTGTTATGGAGGAAGATTTCCACTACAGGGAAACATCAAGGAAGAAAGATAATTAGGGAATGCAAAAGAAAACACCCCAACATTAGACCAGAACTTTGGGAAATGCTACATTAGCAGAGAGCTCTCTGTACACCTGTCTGTGGAGCAAATGTGCCATACACCCCAAGATTAAAAAGGACCCAAAGTGGAATGGGGGCAAACTCCAAGTGGAAGCTGGTTTTCATGGATTTTGGTAAGTAGACCATTCACACACACACAATTGAATAGAGAACACACCCACACATAGTACAGGGACCTGAGCAAGGGTCCTCTAGGCTGCCATACTGATACCGTGATTAATGTTGAGAGATGGAAGTGGACAAAAAGGCACTATCGGTTACAAAATCAAATCCAAAGCAGCATGCTCATTCCTCAGAAACCCATCTGTACCTTTCTTATATTCAACTAAATAGAAAATCAAGGGGAAGAGACATTGCACTTTAAGATTCAATTTATCAAACCAAAGGTATATTTATTCACATATCTTAAAAAAATAATATGCGTTAAATCCTGTCTCATATTTATGAGTTTCTCAATGACTTCCTTTGTAAATTCAAATAATAGTCATACATAATATCACAATAAAGGAACAACTCAATATCACTCTTGTTATTGTGACACATATGTCAACAAACATTTCTTGTATTTTCAAAAAAATATTCCATTCTTTTCAGCTGTCCATATTTGGGAAAATGATCTCATGCTTGTACTCATATTCTGAACATATCTTTATATCCACAATTCTGTCCCCAAAATATGGTGTTTTCAAGATGTGTCGATAGTAATGTTTATTATCAATGTTGATATTAATATCCTCTTTAATGGGTATCTTCTACACATGTTTTGCCACAGTTGGCCCATCCGGAGGATTTTTGTAAATTCTTATGATTGCAAAAAGATTAGTTGTGTCTTCAATATTTAACCACTCCTTTTGTTTCTACACAAATGTATTTTCGATTTGATATCATACATTTTTTTCTTCTGATTCTTATGTCAAATACATTAGTTTTGTCTAAAAAACGAAACCATAAATACAAATGCTTATTATCATATAGGAGTAAAGACATACTTTATGATAATAATAAGGATTGTAACATGCCAAAAGTAGAGGTTAGAAGTCATTGGCCTTCAATATTTAATGACACCGTTTTTGTCTCCATGAATGTAATTTCAATTTGTTATCAGTTATTTCCTATAAGAAACCAAAATGTTACTGTTCAGATCAAATATATGTTTTCGAGTATGCAGAAGAAAAGAAATAAAGGCAAATAAATCTGTAATCAAAGATGCAGTATTTCCGAAAGTTGTCTTTTCAAGTTACAGAATCCAAATTAGAAATATAGACTACTGATTCTATTTGTAGCTTCTATTATACTATTTATGGATTTTATATCGCCACGTGTTAATTCCAATATGACCACTATTTAGTTACTATTTTGACGTCATAACATCACGTTTGTGCAACAATGTTTCCAGATTGATGTTGGTCCCTTTAAGCCCTCGGCCACTGAGATCAAAGTACAAACAAGAGGCAAATATTAGCAATAGCAGGAGAGGAAAGAGATGAAAAGGAGGTGGGTCAACAGTGTGTCAACAAAAACCAGGATACCGACTTAAGGGTGAAATGGCACAACACTCAATGGCTATTATTGAAACAATTGAACCCCATGCCACAACATATAGGAGAGCAGAGGGTGGCCGGTGATGTGGTAATAAAGATGGTTTTCAGGAATTTTAGGAGAGGTGAACAGAACCTGCTGTGGGCTTTAATAACGAAGCTGGCAAGAACCATGGTTAACTTGGAAATAGCAGCTTTATAATCAAGGTGAAGGCTATAGACCAGATTGTGGTTGGAATACTGAAACCACCATAGTTGGACAGAAGGAGAGATTGGCAGAAGGTGACCGTTGATTGGTGGGTAAACATGTATTGCATCCTGAAGCACACAAAGGAGGGGAAACTATTTATTAGCAGATCCACTGAAGTAACTCCCTTTGCAATGGTGTGCATGTGCAAGGTCTCGCGCCTGTATGAGATTATAGGCACTGCAGCTAAAGCTTTAATAGAGAGAGGTGTTTAAAAATCCCAACAAAAAGGCGATCCTCCAAGAGTATGGGCATGAATATCTAGACACCAATCTAGCCTCAGTTAGTTCTATGGCACACTCTGTATGGCAGGAACAGCATACATCAGGGGAGGCTCATTCAGGAAACAGCAAGACAGAAATTAGCCACACAGGCATGTCTAAAATTGATCTATAGGAAGACATGGCGTCTCTAACCCAAGAATACACAACGAGCCCAACCAATGACATATTAAACAAGCACACTAGAGTCAAATATGAAGTCAACGAAATACACTCCAAATCTTCTGAGTATGCATTGTTCTGACTTCAACAAAATCATTATGAAAGGGGAGAAAAAATGGGTAGACTCTTGGTGGCACAAATAAAACAGAAAGAGAACAGTACAATGATACAAACTTAATGACATCCAAGATCACACCATAGTAGATCCAGCTCTAATTAATGGAGATGTTTGCAAGCTTTTTTGGTCATTGTACACATCAGAGGGGGACCCTGACAACACAGGAAAGGCAAACAAATTTTAGGATTGTGTGAACCTCCCAAAGATATAAGAAGATGAAAGGATCAGATTGGGTCAGGATATCAGACAGAGAGATCCAGAAGGCAACAGGCCTGCTACCCTTGAATAAAGCACCTCTGCAGACAGCCGACCCCTGAATATTACAAGATTTGCAAATCCAGTATCTCCCCTGTTGTAACATCACTATTCTGAGAAGTAGGAAAACATCATCCCCTCGCAGCAGAACTAAATCAAACACTCATAACTGTCATCGCAAAGCCCAGGAAGGACCCCGCCAGTTGTCCAAACTATATAGCTATCTCCCTTATCAATGCTGACATCAAAATATTATCTGAGGTCATCGCCCACAAACTGGGGCGATTGATCCTCTCACTGCTACACAACGCACAGACATGTTTCATAACATTAAGGGTGGCTAGGGATAATGTACTCTTACAAACCAGTTGGCAGAAGCCGAATACGCATAAACCAGAATTTGTCCTCTCAGTAGATGCCGAGAAGGCTTTTGACCGGGTTGAGTGGCCTTACCTCTGGACCACAATGGATACATTGATTTCATTGATAAAGTCAAACTGCTTTATTGAAAAGCAACCACACAAGTAACCAGTAATGGATACACCTCAGAAACCCATCCTATGAGGTATGAGGCAGTGGGGCAGTGGTACCCATTATGCCCACTATCATTTATCATTGTGCTGGAACCCTTAGCATATGCAATAAGGTCAGACAGAAAAATCTTGAGGATCCCCACACCAGAGGCGGAGATGAAGGCACTGCTATATGCAGATGATATCTTGCTATTATTTCGGCACCCAGATGCCTCAGTGAAGCACCTCATATCTTTAACTAATGGATTCTCATATAATTAAGGATACAAGATCTATTTACACAAGTACGAAGCACTACCTTTGACATAGGCAGCACTGCAATCACATGTGGCTGAATTTAGCTTTGAATTTGTTTTAAAAAGGGGCTCAGATATCTAGGACTGAAAGTAAGCAGGGACATACAAAATATCATTGTATATGTCTATCGGCGCCTGGATGCCCATGGGCTTTGGCACGGTACAAGCACAATAACAATAACAATAACATTGAAGGTAATCCCAGTCAATAAATCCAAATGGTCAGGACTTAACATATCCCTGTGTGGTTTGTAAGGGATCAAGAGTAAGACTTGGATACCGTGGCATGTTAAGTGTTGGTTAAATACTTTTATTTATCATAAAAGAAAAAGGGGTTTGGATAAATCCTATCTATTCCTAATCCTAAAAGGGGTTTCCCTGCCTCACAAAACTAAGGATGTCTGTGTCAGGATGTTAAACCAAAAAGCGTCCACCATCCTATGTCCAAAAACCCTAAACTGACCCTTACATGCTAAACTCAATATAATGCGTGCTTCCTAGAGAGTGCTTCCTGAGAGTGCTGATTGTTCTGCTGTACACCCTGTACGTCACCGGATCTCTACAAGGTTTTTTCATCATTAAAATGACAGTCTTTGCTATATGGCTAATTTGGCAAGGCTGCTCCTACTTTCCCAGAAGCTGACAAAATACCTTGCCTGCACGCTTACTGCGCGCGCACTTCCTGGAGAGTGCTTCCTGAGAGTGCTGACTGTTCGGCTGTTCAGCTGTGCAGCGGAGCAGCTGAGCAGTCACCACCTCTCATGCTCGGCACTCCTCTAGGTTATTGGGTTTAGGTTGTTTGCTATGATAGGGTTTCCCTTGCTAAAACTGGAGCTTATTTAGAGAGTCCTCTGATTGAGGGAAGATTATTTGCAAATTGTGTCTGGGTGTTTCATGTACACACTGAAATCAGATATGCCCAACAGTGTAATGGATGCAGTGAAACCCGCATTGAAACCTGTGTCACTTTCCTCCTTGATTTCTGATTATCTAAATCTTCTACCATTTCGTTTGCAACTGCCAAGACCCACAATGAAAACAAAAGGGACGGCTCGCTCCAAATCGGTCAGAGCGGGCTTGAGGAAATTGTGGCCCCTGACCGGAAGGACTGCAACGGTGTTGTCGACCAACACTTACTCAACTCACCACGGCGAGAAAGAGACCGGAGGTGAGTCTCTTGCGGATATGAATACAAAGAGGTTGATGCATTTTACGGATGAAGAAATTCTGGAATATGATTCACAAATATGTCAAACTGTTGCAAACATCCCAAACCTGTTGCCCGCACATAAAACACAGCATGAAGAACACAGTAAAATGCTACTTCAATCTGCTGTTATACATACTGAGCTCCATGCAAATGAAAGCATGGATGTACCCAAACATTACTCTCAGGTTTTGTCTGGTAATGTTTTTTGTGAATGTACTGCCTCTAATAGCACAGGGAAAGTGTCTGCTTTGTGGTCAGAGGCTTTGGATAAAAATGATGAGGGAAACCATACACAGACACAAGAAACAGTTTAAAAATGTAAGGATCAGATCCTAGATGACAAGCTCGCATGACATGTTCCTGAGCCCTAGGGATCCCATGACTCTCGAGAGCGGTTTTCCTACAACGATGGCAAGTTAGGCGTTACAGGACCAAGAAGATTTTGTACCCAAAACCCAAATGAACAATGACAATTCAGGTGTGTTGGCAGGTCAAGAGCGAGAAGATGCAAATCTCGCAGTCTCGCCGCCATTTATCCCGAGACCCCCAACGCAAATAATGAATTCTATATTGTCATCTGAAATATCGCATATTAGACCTACCCCTAGACCCTCCTTTGGGTTTAAGAATCCTAATATCCCAGCATACGATATTACACTTGCGGCCATGAACATAGGCATATATAGCCTGACAAAAATCTATGAACATCTGGAAAATAAAATCGAACAAAGTGTGGTGGCTATATACGCTCTTCATGTCAATTTTGAACACACATTTGCAGAACTTAATCAAATAAATTTGAGAATGACAGATATGAAAAAAGTCATACTTAATGAGTTGGCCAATTTGAAAATCACTTGTGAATACAAAAATGATTTGTTAAACTCCAGAGAGATACATGGGGCAGGTGTGATAGACGTGGATACTCCTCCACTAGAGAGTAACCAAATAAACCTAGTTATACAAGAGGATGAAGTACAGGTTGTCGAGTCATCTCACATATCTCAACTCACAACTGTAGTAGAAGGTGAAAAGGACTGGGAAATGGACATTAAACCTTGCATTGAAGTTGAACCTAGCACGAGTAAGATAGAACCTAAAAACTTTTTAGTGGAGGAGCAGAAATATGATATGTTCTACCAACGCAAACTTGGAAAAACTAAGGCAAGATGTAAGGAAACGAAAAAAAAAAAAAAAAAACAGACAGCTGGCAAAAACATAAACCAAACAACAGAGACAAGAAAAATCATAAAAGCATTGACCACACCTCCACATAGTATGAGACCCAAATAAATAAAAAATAAACCACAAAAACGCCAGGAAATTCAACACGCAGATAGTATTGTACAACAACTCAAAACCATACAAAATAAGAGTATGACAACGGATAAAGAGCGAGATGGAAACATGAGTATACTGCTGAACTTAACTACACTTTCTATAACATCTGTGTCTACTGACATAGAATTAATACAAGATGAACATGTTCCCATTTAGAGTTATGACCTTGTGAACCCTAATAATGGGCATCAGGAGGACGAGTTCCAAACAATGGAACAAAAAAGGTATAAATTCACAAATTATGAAATGGAGAGGGATTCGAAAAGGGAAAGACTGGGAAAAACAAACAAGCATCCTAGACATGCTTCTGAAGCTGAAGAGGGAGAGCTTAATAGAAATAAACTACAAACTGAAGAGCTAGTCCCACTGCTAGATAGTGAGATTCGAGATAATGAGTACTTTACCTTAAAAATGGTTGATAGAAGTAATTGAGATCCCTATCCAAATAGGTCTACTTTGCTAGCATTATTCAATACCATCAGATCCCTGCGTGCGATAAGAATGTGAGCTATAGAGACTGTCACCATTATCAGAAACAAACAAGTGGATACTGTAGATATACATGTACCATCGTTGATAGTAAGAAAACTGATATGGTCAGAAAGAGATAAAATATATGCACAGGGATATGAGACCCACATCAAAATACAAACAATGGAAATGAGGAACCATGAAAGGAGATATGCCGAAAGGGAAAACAGGATGACTTGAAATATTGTAAGGAGAAACTTGATACACTACTGACACTGACAAATTCTCAACGATCCATAGGAAATTTGCAAAGAGAGGTGTAAAATGATAAAAGCCACTAGATGGTCATGGCTGTCGAAATCAAAATTTGAGACTAACCATAACTTGCATGATTGGCATCCAGACAAAAAGTTAACCTCTAGCTTCAAAATTGCCATCTGGAATACTAGAGGACACTTGCATTTGATGCAACCGGGAAATCTGAACACACTAAATAAGTAAGAACCTTTCTGGCCAAATTGCCAGATCTGTTGGGTGGCTGCCATAAAACAGTCAAGAGGTAGACCCATGATGGGCCTACTAGGGGCATTAAAAATGGCTTCACCAGGAAAATTAACACATTAGAAAAATCCCTATCCTGGCTTACAACTTTTTAAATATGAAGCCCAAAATTCATCCATTTCAATAGCAATTATAAATGCTTATTGAAATCCTGTAAAGATCACAGATGATAAATTTGTGACATTAGTTAGGAGATTATTGGACGAGATTGACACAGATTTGGCTCTGTCCATGATAATAGTTGCAGGTGATCTAAATACATATTGTGTGAACAATGGGAAAAGACGTTTGACAAAGCGAGCAGCGAAATGGTTTAGACTCATGAAAGATCAAAATATGGTAATGCTAAATGTCTGTATCCCAGGGGATGTCCCTCCATGACCAACAGAAGCATAATCAATATATGATTTTGTGTGCCCTCTACACAACATCGTATATTGATTATGCTTTCGTATCTAGGAAATCATTAGAAGCAGTACTTGATTTTGCCCTCATATCTACAGATCTAAGTGACCATAATATATTAGAGATTATATGTGCCATGGTGATTAAGGTGCAATCAGAATACTATGGTCATGAACTTAAAATGAATCAGGGCTTAACCGTATCAAATGGAGCTTGACCAAAATAGACAATTTACTAGATAATCTGACACTTGCTCCACAGAGGTACTATGGGCCTAATTTACAGAAGCATTTTATAATGGCAAAACCCCATTGGAAAACGGTTTGTGAATTTAAAAAAGTAGAAAATGTAAATTTTTGTCTGAGAGAAAGGATGACCAAACCATATGATCCTATCATAAGAGATACAAAAAGGGAAAAAAGAAAAGCCACAAGAAATATCATATCTGAGAACACAAATGATCATAATAAACAATCTGCGAAAATCCCTGATACAGGAAAAACCGACCATGTATAATCTAGATGATAACAAATTAGCAATACGCAATCTAGAAGCAATAATTAGAAAATTGAGCTCTTCTAAGGCCCCAGGGCCCAATGGCATTTCAAATGCTACTCTCAAACGGCACCCAGAAAAATGGTCTTTGATATTGCATCAGATCTATCTACAAGTACTTAGATCAGGGACTATACCTGACTCCTGGAAACAGTCCATCATTTTTCCAGTGTTTAAAAAGGGGGACCGATTGAATCTTGCCAATTATAGACATTTAGCATTGATGGACTCAGCTGGCATGATATATGCTAAGATCATATTGGCTGACCTGAATAAATGGTTAAAGGAGAACAACCTGTTAGATGTTAACAAAGCAGGTTGTATATCATGTGTGGGAACAGCCCCTAACTTACATATAATACAAGCTTTGATAAATCAAGCAATAGTGAGGAAGATCCCATTGTATATAGCTTTCATAGATTATAAACAAGCATTACAGCTATACATGGGGATATCTGTTAAAATAAAATTGAACAGAGAAGGATTGCTAACTATAGCGAAAGAATCTAATGTAGGACTGAAACAGGGATGCCTGTTAGCATCCACTCTCTTCAATTTTTATATTCAAAATATAAATGACTATCTTAAAAAAGTTAGGTTGTTTCCACCTAGACTGAATCGAAATATGGTTAAATACTTGCTGTATGCTGATGACTTAATTATCATAGATCAAACGCTGATTGAGTTAAGAAGAATGTTGCATGCTTTGCAAATGCATGCAAAAGATAATAATCTTCAAATGTACTCGATAAAGTCAAATATACTCATCGTGGGTAATAATCAAGCATCTAATAATAAACTGAGAAAGAGATGGCTCATTGCTGGTGATATAGTTAAAGTTGTCAAACATTATAAATGGTTGGGAGTGAATATTAACGACAGCCAGACTGACCTGCCATATAAAGAAGAACAAATAAAGAAGAACAAATAAAATGCTTACACTTTGTTCTCAAACCAAGTTGATACAACAGAAATATTTAAAATTCCCTAGAAAAGCCATTATTATGTATTACCGACACAAGGTTGTTCCAATAATTACATACAGAGTCTCCAGCAAGTTGGCCAATGAACAGCCAAATTTGTTATATCTCGAGGGTCTGTACTGGAAGACAGTTTTGATATTACCAAAATGTTTTCCCATGTCAGTAATATGACGCGAATTAGATCTGACATCACTTCAAGCTTTTGTTCATTGGGGCTCATTGATATTGTATGAAACATGCAAAATGGTAGATCGATACAAAAATACGGTGATTGGTATTATCTCTCAGATGTTCACTGAGGCCGGTACAGACACGATAAACATCTGGAAAGATATATGTAGAGAAAACATGACAGAAGTATGCATTCAAGCGGAGGCTTGGTGCACTTATTATAAGAAGAAATGTGCACTACCCCCTAAATTGGTAATGGGATTAGACATGGATCTGGGATTTCCGGTTAAGGGAGATTGCTCCTGTGACTTTGGTGACATTACTTGGGCTATTAATAAACTTAAGCCGTCTAGAGCGCCAGGCCCGGGTGGCATACCACCATTTGTAATAAAGGCGGCTCCGGAACTATGGGCAAATTTACTTAAACCCATATTTGATTACATCTTTGAGACCCATACTAACCCAGAATCCTGTGTGCAATGTATTATAGTCCCCATATTTAAAAAGGGTGATGTTCTCAACCCGAGTAAATATAGGCATATAACGCTCTTAGATGCGGCTAGCAAGGTCTTTGGCATTTTGCTTCTAAGAGACCTCAACAAAGAGATAAGGGTGAACTCCTTTCTTACTAAATATCAGGTTGGCTTCGGTGAAGGTCTGGGAACTAATTTGAATGGTACTATTCTGGCCCACATAAGAGACTTGGTTAATCACTCTACTAGAAGAGAGATCTTTTTGGCATCATTAGACCTTTTGAATGCTTTTGATGGGGTTGTCAGAGCTAGATTGTGGTCTAAAATGTTGGCCATGAGGATTCCTTTTAAAATTGTTCAGTTCTTGGCTCTTTTACACAGAACTACCTCTGTTAGGGTTCAATTGACAAAGGAAGGTGCTTTGTCGGAGGCCATTGCTACCTATGTGGGGGTTAAGCAGGGTTGCTCGCTCGCCCCCCACTCTCTTCAACCTATATGTGTGCGATGTGGAGGGCATGTGGCAGAGCACCTCCATCACACCAGCTAGGCTGGAGAATTTGGCTATCGAGTGGATGGCGTTTGCATATGACTTTATTTTACTGGACCGCACTCCCCGCAGTCTTAGAAGAAAAATTGACCTTGCCTAATGCATCCAAATCCCAGATGTTGGTAGTATGAAAAAAAAGAACCACCCAAACCTATACTTGGAGGATGGGTGATGATCCGGTGGAACAGGTACAGGAAATCACATACTTGGGTTATGATTTCACAAATAGGACCAGCCTGAAAACTTGGAAGCAGAGCCTGGACGAGAAGGCTGGCAAACTTAAATTGCAAATGAAATTTCTAAAAGTTAGGGTGTGTACATTTTCATTGTTACCTCTAAGGCGATTCTATCTTACTAAATGTGAGCCCATCTTCTTGTATGGCCTAGATATCTGCACCCATGATCTAAGTTTGAGTCTCAACACTATCCAGGGGAAACTGTGGAAAGAACTTCTTGGTCTATCAATGGCAATCCCCAATGCAGTTACCCGTCATGAACTATGCCTTATATCACTTAAAGCTAGATACCTCTGGAAACAACTATGTGTGTTTAGGAAAATAAGCGATCCTCCCACTAACACTATGCACAAAACATTAAGTGAGGTTGCAAAAACTGATTCTGTTGTATCTATCAGACAGTTTTGTTCCAAAATGATTTCCTTACTAACCTCACTAGGTTTATGTACAGATGATCTCATCCAACGTCCAGGGTTGGTTAAGAGGTTTCTATTTAAGGCTGATAGGGTCGAAACGGTTAACTGTGTGATCTCATATTCTACTTATAAGGAGTATGCAAGCTACAGTCATGCTAGGGAATGTGTGCCCATTTACCTACAAAGGTTCTCATGTGATAGGGCCAGATCTATATATATATATATATATATGCGTTTTAGGCTCAACCAGATACCGACTCTCGAGAGGACACGGCACTGGTCGCACATAGACGTTGTGCCTAAACTGGGTCAACTGGATTCTCACTGTCGCTTTTGTGGAGAACTCGGTTCGCCGGAGACACTTAAACATTTAGTACTTTTTTGTATTTATTTTGAGATGAAACGTGTTGTTTATCTAAAAGATAGATTTAACAAATATTTGGAAATGTCTATGCATCTTTTTTGGAGCTGATGTATTTGGGTCTTAAATATTTCTTTAATTTTAGCACTGAATATGTTACTGCAGGGTAATATGGAGGAACTGGAAAACATTAATTTGGCTATGTAATGTTTTTAAAGTTTGATTGACGAGATATAGGAAACTTTGTTTTTAGCTACGATGAATTTTCTGTGGTCTTAAAGTTGTATAGATAGGAATGATGATTTTAGGTATAATGTGTGTTTTAATGTGTCTTAATAATGTATTTCTTTTCTTTATACGTACTATGTTGTGTAAGGTTTCTTGTAAACTAACAATTCAACAATAAAAAAAGATGCATGCATTAGTGAAACCTTGCTAACAGAAATTCCACTGAGAGCAAAACAGAAGTATTGGATGTTAGACTGGATAAAAACAAGAAGTGATTGTGAGAAATATAAATAATTCAAAAAAGGATGTTTTCCTTTAAAAAAACAACCAAATCTATAATACAGAACAGAGGTGATGTGATTTAGATTTGAATTGGAACTGACCATAGCTGTTAAAGCTGGATGGGACATAAATATGAAAGCAAATAGTAATTGTAGTTTCTGTAAAAATGATAAAGAGCCAGAAACATTAAAGCATTTTATGACTGAGTGTAAAAAGCTTATCCAATTAAGGCACCATTTTTTTATGAAATATTTTAAAGATCATATTGCACTTAATCAAGAACACATGTGGGCAACAATGTGTAATGCACATCAGATATCTCTGAACATAGCGATCATTGGATATTTGATAAAAATAGGAATTATTAGCCTGCAAAAATGTATCTGGCCTAACTATAAACGAAAGATATACACAAAGAGTGCCACACACAATGACACAATTGAAATAATTATTGTATGGATAGAAGTGAAACATGTGTTTTAAGAGTAGAAATACTAAATTGTATGATATTGATATATTTTTGAGTGTTGTAATATGTATTGTAGATTTGTTCCTTTGTTTTGTTGTTTGTTGATTATTATTTTTTTTTTTTAGTAAGGTTATTTTAGCAAGATTTTGTGATTTTGAGGATAAAATGAAATTTGTAAAGTTGTATTTCAACTAAATCAAATAAAAACAATAACAAAATAAAAATGTATGTAAGATCTACACTTAAAGCTTTCTTTCAAATTTCCAAAATAATAATGTTCTAAGGTACAGGAAATAAAAAGAATAACGTTCCACCAGAAAATGGGATTTCCCTTCCCCTAGAATTCTTCTGATAATTTGAATGTCACTTTCTCCTAGTTCCAGTTTGTTTTAAAGGGGAAATAATCTTCCATGAGTCTCCTTTAAGCATTCAGTTCTTTTGAATGTTTCCTTCTCTCACTTTCTGGATTTCAGGTATCCTTAAAGGGGTATTGTTCTTCCTTTGTATATTGATTGTCACTGTGCCACAATTTCAAGGAGACTTTTTGACCCCTGAGCTTTCTTAATCCCTTTTCCACCCCTGTGTACTCTGCTGCCAGGGTATTCTCAACGTTGTTACTTATCCTTAAACAGGGTATGGTTCTTCCCTTTTTATATTGGTTATCCCTATTTCACAATTTCAGGATGGGGTTTTTACCACTTACTTTTCTCACTTCTCTTCTTACCCCTTGTTTACTTTCCTGCCAGGGTATCGAACTTGGGTGTGGGTCCCAGAGCTTTTCTGTTCTCCATTCACTCTCTCTTGCATCCAGGAAATAATGTTTTTCAAGTACTGGAACACCAACCCTTTCTTAACAATGTTCGTATTTGTAGGAACTATTGTAGTTCATTTTGTAGGCTCTCTCGTGCTGTCAACAGTACGCAGCTTTCGCCCAAAAGTGCCCCAGTGTCCCTTTAACTCTCACTGGGATTATCAGTCTTTACTGGCAGCTTTGGCATTACTCGTGTTTCACTGCCTTCTTTGTTCTCGGCACACTGACTGGGAGTGCGTCCTGTTCTCGCTTTGTCTTCCTCTGCTTTTGGTGGCTCCACTTGCCCATGGCAATAATGCAGCTAATTTCTCTCGGCTCAGTTCCTCTGCACGCTATTCTCGTCGGCTTCTATGCTGCGTCCTGCCGTCTGCTTACCTCTAGTGTCCCAACCAGCGTGAGAACAAGTTCGATTCAGCAGCAATCTCTGTCTATCTCTCTCTCTCACGTTCTGTTCAGCTGTGTCTGTTTTAAATGTCCCAGCATTGGTTAGCATTTTCCAAAGACTAGAACATGTCATTGGCTTCCCGCTTCTGGCCATCCTCATTACTCTATCCTTCTTCCTCGTCTCAGTACTATACAAGAGGTATAGGGGTAAATAATGTTCTTGGTCATGAGAACCCAGGAATTCTCTGTCTACATCACAATAAGCCATACAGGAATGTTGTAAAGGAATAAGGTTGTAATTAAGAATTACAGCGGGAGGATTATTTGGATTCAGTATTTTTCCGTCTCCCTGGAGTTTGACCTCCCCTACGTGGTCCTCTCACAGTTAGCCACCACCAGGGTCAGAGTCAGGTATCTTCTGCCTTTCCCTATTCACATAAGAGAAGCTTCAATCCAGTGAATCTGTGATGATGTTGCTAGATTTGTCATAGGTTATATACTGTGCATCAATATGATGAATACTCCCAAAGCACGATATATATTTACAATGCTATCACTTACCCCAAACAAGACCTGATGGCTCACAATTAGTGCAGCCACTTCTAGGCCCCTTTGCAGTAATTCACACCTCAGAATTAATAGAGGAAATTTAAATATTACAGGTGGAAAGGAGGGCAGGGGGTTTAAGACTCCCAAATATAACACTTTACTTCACTATTGAAAATCTCATGCAAATTTCAGTGATAAATTCCAAACTGTATACCCTATCTGGGCTGACTGGGAAAGGGACTGATGATCCTCAGAAAAACATGCATGTATAGCATCTACCTTAAGCCCTCCTCTTGAACAAAGCACCCTATTCTTCAAACTAATGTGCACACCTGGAAGAAACTACACAAAATAATAAAACACACCCACTCAAAGATCAAGAGGCCAATATATGGCATAACGATGCAGTAAGGATAATGGACTGTCCTATCTACTGGGCCACATGGGCAGACCTTCATACAATACACATCCTATATGAGGAAGTTACGATGTTCCCCTACAAAGATCTAATCTTGAGATTTAACCTCCCTGGAAACCAATACTGGAAATCTAGTCCACTAAGAAGTAGTATAAATAGGGGGAGAGCACGGTCCATTGTACTCTCTCTGGAATCATCTCAACTGACCTTGTTTTATAGAGAAAATATAGAGCCAGCTCACCAAATCTGTCAACCTGCTACACTATGTTATCATGGGAATACCTTCCTCACAGGTTTCAAGGAGACCTTCACATTAAATGGGACAGATGCTTACAATATATAGCCCAATGGCTATACATACTATCTATTTGTCCCAGGATAGCCCTAAGCATATAGAGAAATATAGGGAAACACATGTCTGAATATCCAATACCACAGAAGAGTTGCATTATTTCTTTATGTTTCATTGATAGCCACCGTCAAGCATCATGAACTGTGATGGCTCACTGCAGCGCTTATGACTGGCAAAGTAGCCATCATACTACTCTGGAGAAGGTCAGAAGCACCAAGGATCAGTGACTTTTCAGAATAACTGTTCAACTCAACATCTTATGAAAAGGTTATATATAGGGCAAAGGACAAGAAGGCCCAATTTTGGAATGTTTGGTACAACTTCCTGTCAGTTAAGGCAGAAGCATGAGAGACCAGGGCACATGGAAAAATAGTATTCTCTAACATCACATATCCTCTTTGGCTCTGTTTTTTTGGCCCAGAGAGACAATAAACACAGGTCAGGCCCATCAAGGTAGGATGATCCCACTGACAGGCAGCAAAGCGGAAACAGCACAGACTCTTGAACTATGAAGTATAAATTATGCCTACATATGTATTATTTGTTGGATGTTCTATGTTTTGCTTTTTATATCCATGTTTCACCAGTAGAAAATATGAATTACTAGCTTGATGTTTTTCTATTTTTACGAGCAGTAAGCATTGGAAAATAGCATAGAGGATGTCCATTTGGGCCTACTGAGTAAATGCTATCTTTATCCTGATAATCTCTCCAAGGGTACACATCTTAATGGCCAGATCAGTGCAAATGACATCCTAGGGAGAAGAGTGGGTTAGATGAGTTTCACATTTAATTAATTGCATGTACTATGATGAATTGTACTGATGAAATATGCTGTTGTTTTAATCAGTGTGTTTAAGAATGTTTTACTAAAAACTTGAATGAATACAAAATGTGGACACCCATTGCCAAAGCCAAGAACGAGGCCTGCTGTGGTACATTAAATACCATGAGACTGTGAGGTAGCTAAATTGTGCTTTCTAGTTCAAAAACCCTGAGGACTCTTTTCTTTGAGTAGTGATTTGGATACTGAAGCAGAACACAATAACTTTTCGACTAGACCCTCACATCAGATATATGTACTCCTCCATTTATGCACTGCTGCTGTAGAACTCCCCTTTTGTGATTTAGGTGATCTCATCAGATAACAGTAGGCCTTCCTCTGACCCTTCCATGTAAGTGAAATTAAGATGTTGAAGTGAAATCTTTGTCTCAAGTGTTCTGTGGTATTTCCCATTTTGACAATGGCCCTCATTACGAGTTCAGCGGTAACCATGCCGCTATTGGCAGCATGGCTGCCGCCGAAATCGCGTCGGGGTCCGGGTCCTCGGAATGAGGATTTACCGGGCCATTCCGAGTTCGGAAGACCCGGTAATTCCTCCCTCCGAGGACCTGGACACGGACCTTCCCCATTTCCATTTCAGCCCCCATAGGGCTGAATTGGAATGGGAGAGGGAACAAACAACGCGCCATTACGAGATGGCCCGTTGTTTGCTCCCTCTTCCCCTCGCGGGACCCGGTAAGCACGCCTGGTTTTCCCAGGTGTGCTTACCGTGTCCCGCGAGGGGAACTCGTAATGCGGCGGTACGGAGTGAACGGCGCCGGCACCTTTTACGGCGCCGTTCACTCCGTACCGCCAGGGTCGTAATGAGGTCCAATGTGTTTATTAGTCATTAATAACTGACATAAATACAATAATACTGAATGACTCCTGAATATTTATGGGCCCCTTTAATAATCTGTGAGTTGGACAATTTGTTAATAAGTGAAGATATAATGGCTTGGCACTAGGAAGGTGCCATACCCTGGAAACCTGACTCTATGAAAGAAGCAGGCATACGGATTATTATGCTGCAGCAGGGGTGTAACGAGGAGATGACATTTTGGACAATTCTCACCAAGTGTGAGTGTATTTGTGCTAAGTTATGCAAATCATTCATTGCAAACCATTGTTCTTTTTTATATACACAGATGCAGACATGTTATGTCTGACAATTTGTATCTTATCTGTGGAGAAGCCAAGGCAACAAGGTATGTGTTTTTGTGTGGCCTACTGTTTTGCTTGGATTTGTCACAGGGAAAACAAATGCACACTAGCTATAAATTTGAACGTTGCCACCTTCCTCAAAATTGCAGAGATTTTCATTCATTGTGGAAGGCGACTGAAACCCATTATGCTGATTGTTTAATCTTTTTCCTCTTTGGTGTATCACAACGGCGACTGATATCAATTAGCAAGATAAATTGAAAATATAGTGCACATTACTCTTCATTTTTGAGAACATATTTGAGTAAATTTATAAACCAGATAAAATTAAAGGAGCAAATTCATGTCCTGGGGTCCTGGCAATTAAGCCTAAAGGGATTCTGACTGCGTTTTTAATTTTCTTTTCACAGTGTCTTCATATGCTCTAAAATATGTCTGTAAAGGGTTTCCCACAGCCCCTCTTCCTCAGCACATCTCCCTGAGCGCTTACATTCAGGCTTCAGGGTCTTACTGCTCCTTTCATCTCTGTTCTTCTCTGCATTCCTTGTCCTTCATTCAATGTTCTGGGCTTAAGGATTTCCAGATTCTTCTTTTCAGGTCATAGTAGGGTCACTTCTCTGTGGTTTGGTTTCAATCATGTCTTCAAGACACAAATGTAGCCTTCTTCAATTATCATTGCTGGTCCCTTTCTCCTTGGTTTTCAGTCTCATTTTTAAAAACGTGCTACACCCTTCTTTTCAAGTGTTCTTTGAGCCTCTTCTCTTTGGCGCTCTTCAATTTCTATAGAGAGACAATAGGGGTGATATCCCTTGGGATTTCAAAGAGGTGGAATTTGAAAAGGTCTTGTCCCAGCCATACGGTCATGCCTCCCTTCACTACACCACATCTCTATTCCTGATCAGGTTTCCAACCTCCTCGGTGACACAACACATGCTTGTTCCTCCTCCCACCATGGAACTGATCACTTGCTCTTCCTACTGAAATTCTCGTCCAAACTTCTTCTGTTTTATCCAAAGCTCTTACACATGACCTATCACTCCCTTTGTCTTCAACCTCCTTTATGCTCCTTCATCTCTCTGCAGAAATCTTTTAAACATCTTCTGTCTCCAACCTCTTCTGAACTCTGTCTCTCTGTACACTTCTCCCAAACCCTTCTCTCTCCAACCTCCTCCAAATACCTTCCACACTCTCCCACCTCCAACAAATTAATTCTACTGACTCCAAACTTCTCAACACACTTGGTCTCCTCACCAATTGTTTGAAACTCCTATTTTGCTCTCTAATTCCCTCTAGACTCCTTCCTCCAGCTCCCACTCTGAACGCCCACACTGTCTCTAGGCTTAAATAGCCACGTGACTGCCCACCAAGGGATGGGATTCCTTTGAGGGTCGGGACCTGTAGGTGTGAATAAGTGCAGGGCTCTGATTGGCTGTGATGAGTTGGTTCAGCTGTTTTTGCATTGGATCATTTGTGCTGGGCCAAGAGGATGATCCACCATCTTTTTTTCACTCTCCTGCACTTCCATTGGAATCACATGGTATCCTCTGGGTTTAGAGAGACCACTGCAGTGGTCAAAAGTGGGCGGGAGCGCCAATGGTATCCTTCCTGAATCTATGAGAAGAGCCCTGATTACAGTATTACTTAAATCAGATAAAGACCCCCAGAAATGTCCCTCATACCGCCCCCTTTCCCTGATTAATATTGACAATAAAATAATTGCAAAAATCCTAACAGAAAGGCGACTCACACATATCCTAGCACTGTATCTCCCAGATCAAGCTGGATTCGTCCCGGGCCGATCCACTCAATACAACTTGAGGAGAGTATTTGAACTAATGCATAATGTTAGTCACTATAGCGAGAGCAGCACTAGACGCTGAGAAAGCATTTGCGATTTCTATTTGAGGTACTCAGATGCTCCGGCCTGGGTCTACAATTCATACAATGGGTTAAACTGTTACATACAGCCACAGGGTGTCAGTATACACCGATGGGATGATGTCAGAACTTAGCTATCCATCAAGGGGTACAAGTCAGGCTGCCCATTCTCCCCTATACTTTTCGCCCTGGTGATGGAACCATTGGCATGCCAATTAGAGATCTGCATGCACATCGAGGGGTACGGCTTCAGTCACACCTTAACATCATCTACCTATATTTATTGTGTGTATTGTTTAGATCTTCCCCTAACCCCACATTACCTAGCTCCAATTGAGTATTACCATAGTTCCCTCTCAGATCTTATTACTCGTGCATAGCCAATAGCAAACCATGCTAGGCCCTCTACTAGCAATCATGTACCCCTTTTGTGTAATACATAATGCTATCCCCTGTACAGGAGGTGCCTTCATTTCGCAGGGCAAAGGCCTCTTCAGAATGGGCTGCCACCATCATTACCCCATCCCCAGGAAAAGGAAACTAAGTACTTCCATGTAGTTAATACCAACCCAAGGCTTACCACCGACACCATCCAGACACCCTCCAAGCATACCCCTACTATAGTAACTCCCTGCACCAGGGAAACATCAGACGCAGCAGACTAAGGTCACGTAGTAAACACTACCACTCAAACACTAGCACATGGCCAAACAGACCAAAACAACATAAAATTAACGTCATACCCATGACCCGTCAAATCAAGCCACCCCCAAAAGCCCTAACTAAACAAACCAGATACACCGAAGTCCCATACATCATAACTACAGCTAGCTCCTATGCCCCAATAGATCCTACACCTAACCTTAAAGGTGTGCTTATCAATGCACGCTCTCTTGAGCCCATGCCATCGAGATCCATGATCTCATTACTGACCAACAACTAGATATCTTAGTTGTCACTGAAACCTGGGTACACCCAGCCTCAGGCCCTCTGTTAGCCCTTGCCATACCACCTGATTTCAACATTCTTAGGACTGACAAATCTAGTGCACAAGGAGGCAGAGTCGCTATAATTGCCAAAACAATCCTGCAACTAAGGGCATGCCCCATTGAAGAAATAGATGGATACAAATTCCTCCTAGCTAAATTCTCATCCAACCCCAAAACCATAACCAACTTTTTGTTCATATATAGATCACCTAACAAAAATACTCACCCTGATTTAGACATCCCTCTCCTACTCACCCTGCACATCAAATCGAACACCAGATGTATCATTCTCGGTGACATTAATCTAAGCTATAATGATCATCAGGATCATAAAGCTACAGCCTTCTATGCAGCCCTCCAAGATAAGAATTTCAATCAAGTAGTAAATGTTCTTACTCATAATTAAGGTAGAATACTTGACTGGATCCTCACCCTCAACTCACAATTTTCTATTGACTCCATTCTACCGCTTGATTGGACTGATCACCGCATTATTAACTTCACAATAACCAGCAGTGACACAGATCCTCCATTGACCAAAAGAACACATACCTATGAAACTAAAAACATCAGAAAACTTACAGCAGACAATCTTTCTCCTATCCTAAGTGAAGCCCTAGCCTCTACTACATTAATGAGTAACAATCCTAACCACCTGGCAGATTGCTATCAGAACTAACTCACAACCACTATTGATTCAGTAGCACCTATCACAAACAAAACTCACCCCATTGATAAACACACAAGCTTCTGGTTCAATGAACTGGTAACTCTCAGACGGACAAAAAGATCCCTTTAACATATCCACAAAAAAAGCAATACTCCAGACTCAGCAAATGCCTTTAGTGAAGCTAATAAAACTTACAAAGCAGCCATCATCTCACATAAGGCCAATGCATTTAACTTGCACATCAGCAACACTCCTCAAACTCTAAGGAACTGTTTACTATACTGAGAGCTGGAAAATCCTAGCCAAGACACCTCACCTGCTAATTGTAGCAAAAGATGGTGTGCCACAATCCAGAACGTGCTAGCCTCTAAAATCCTACTACTACAAAAGAAAATTATCACCAAAAGAAATCTCTTAGCAAACAAAGACATGCCCATCTCTACTTATAACTTACCGAATGATAACGAGTGTGAAACATTCTACTTTAACCCAGTGACATAAAATGCAGTGCTGGATACTATATCTAAACTAAAAGCTTCTAATTGCAAAGGAGACAAATTTCCTTCCAACATAGTAAAACTATGTGCCCCCACCCTGACCCCTATCATCACTAACATTGTTAATGCTTCGTTCAATTCTAATATGGTCCCCGCTAGCATTAAAGAAGTGTGGGTAACTCCATTCTTGAAAAAGTCAACATTAAACCCAACAATCCTCACCAACTACCGACCCATAATGACGGTACCCTTCCTGCTACTGCTAAAAGAATAATAGACAAAATAGCCTATACCCAAATCCAAACCCACCCAGAGAAACACTAGCTCTTGGGTGCTAGGCAATCTGGATTTCGCCCCAACCATAGTACAGAAACTGCACTCCTTGATTTGAAAATCCAAATTAATTCCACTAGGGATGCAGGAAAACTCTGTCTACTAATGCTGTTAGATCTTTCGGCAGCATTCAATTTAGTGGATCATGACAAGCTCTGTGCCACTCTAACAAATGATTTTAGATTCTCAAAGGAGGCAACCCAATGGGTAAAATGCTTCCTAGCATAGCACACTTCACGAGTAACTATTGGTAAAGTGTTGGCCGACTCTATACCAGTTCCTATAGGCGCCCCTCAAGGATCTTGCCTCTCGCCTACTCTTTATAATGCCTACACCAAGCTACTATTTGCAGCACTGGACGCTATGGGGCCTCCCTCCGGAACAGCCTCCCTGCCTCCCTAAAACTTGAGGAGAACCATATCCGGTTCCGGAAGCACCTCAACACCTCTCTTCTCTTTGCTTCTGCTTTCTCTCTTCACTTCTGCTGACCTCTTGGCTGAAACCTGAATCACACCGGCTACCTAGACCCCCTTCGATTTCGGGCCCAGGTCCCTCCCCCACCATTGTCTCACACCTGCACTGCCCACCTAGCAAACCCTGCACTCAGGAACTGTTTCTGTATCCCTACAGTCCCACTACCAGCCCCTGACACCTGTTGTCCACACTTACCTATGCACTTGCTACGTGCTGGCCGCTACTAACTTATTGTTATCATCTTGTACTGCACTTGGCACATGGTGGCCGTTACTGTTATCATCTTGTACTGCACTGCACCTGTCCCCTTCCTACACACTTGTGCAATCTGAATGACACCTGTCCTAGTAAGATCGTTGTATGTTCTCCCTCTGTTCCCCTCCCTTGCCTTGTCGCAACTTGAAGCACTTGTGCATAGACGCTTTATAAATGCCATATCATATCATTATAAATGCCATATCATACCATCTACAACATCGCCTCAGCTACCTCCTACACTGCCAAACTTATCTCTCTTAGTCGTCAATTCCTCACTCCCAAAAACTGCATCACCTTAGCCAGAGCCTTAATACTATCCAAGTTGGACTACTGCAATGTACTCCTATTAGGCACCTCCAATACCAACCTTGATAAACTACAATTTATGCAGAACAAAGCATTACGAGCAGTGCTAGGAATCAAAAAATCTGACCATATCTCAGACATCAGAAGAGAAACTAAGTGGCTACCTATCAAGGCTAGAATCATCTTCAAAACCTGCTGTATCACACACAAATACCTTGCCAATAAAGCTCCTAAATATATCAACAACATATTACTCAAAAAAGCCTCAACTAGATCCCTTAGAACTAATAAAAATTAATTCCTGGAAATCCTCTGTTACAAAAGCTCCAGAGCAGGGGGTAGTAGCATCATAGTCCTGGCCCCTAAACACAGGAACAATCTCCCGATAAATATCAAAAAGAAGAGTCATTTCAATGCTTTAAAAAAGCCTTAAAAACTCAGTTATTTAACCAATTCTAAGTGTTTAAACCTAGCCTCCAGAACACTAGACTTTTCCTCAATTGCCCAGTACAACTCAGATAAGTCTAATAACTACCCTTTCTTCTGTAAATAATTGTTTATCGTGTTTCACTGATGCAACAATGACTGTGTAACTCTTTTTCCCGTTCAATTGTGTATTTTTTGTACAATAACCAAGATGTCTGTAACTTCGCTGTGATACCTCAGGGTATGGGCGAATAACAAATGCAATAAATAAATAAATAAAATCATCTCGTTATATGCAGATGATATCTTATTATATGTCAACACCCTAAAGAGAACAACCCCTCGCCTGATGCGGGAGGTCGCCACGTTCGGCGATCTCTCGGGGCTCAATATCAACAGGACCAAGTCTGAGCTACTGCCTCTGACCCCAGCGATGTGCCAAGCAGATATTGGCCTAGACATCCGTTGGTGCCCCTCTGGGATGCGATATTTGGGTGTGTTAGTGTCCACTAACGCGGGCAACCTCTATACTCATAACTAAGTTAGAGTTCTTGAGGCACTGGAATTAAAAGTAGAGTCTTGGATACATCTACCCATATCTCAAGCGGCTCGCAACGCCTTAGCAAAAATGGTCCTGCTACCCAAGCTATTGTACGTGTTTAACAATGTTCCTGTTTGGCCTCCGTGTGGCCTCTGGAACCGGGTTAGAAGCATGAGGATTAGAGGATTAGACTGGCATGGGCGGGCAAACATGCAAGAGTTCCCTACGATACCCTCACCTTACCATACGAACAGGGCAACTTAGAATACCCCAACCTTTATGTGCATTACATGTTGGCCCAGACACAATGCATAGCAGGTTGGGAACAAACCACCCCAGACTACCATCACAGATAGCCATGGAAGCTGCACACCCTGATGATATAAGGGGAACGGTGTGGGGCACCCAATCCCGGATCCCGAGGAGAGAAGTTCAACCCATGGCCGTGACATGGAAGGCCTGGGTTCGAATGTTGCACTTGACAGGCCGTTCAACCACATATTTACCTGGGCTTCCATTATACAACATTCATGGAATACCACTAACACAAGAAAGTTCTTTCCGTACCCTCTTTTAAAAATTAGGTATCCAGTCTCTGGTCTATTTGGTACAGGATGGGGTGTTCATAAAGTGGGACACATTGCAGACCAAGGGTGAATGGACAGCAGTTACTCTGCTAATGTATTATAGTGTCAGACAAGTATTCCATTCAAAATGGCCAGTTTTTCCCAGTGCCCCAACTGTCCACACTACGTTACAATACGTGTTACACCAACTGTCTTCCCAGAAGCTGGTGTCAACATTATGTAAATTAGTTAGGGAAGGGAGGACCAATCAAGCACTAAACCACAGAACTAAATGGGAGGCCAATTGCGGGGAAAGTCGGAATGACCATCAATGGAAATTTATGGGGCGCTAAACCCGCCACCTATCTTTAAACAACCGATTCAGGCTGATACACTATAAGTTTCTACCCCAAGCATATTATTCCCCCACCGAGTTGCACAGAATTGATGTTTGTCAGATGGTTGGAGTACCAGATCCTTTGCGAGCAGTGTGAATCCCGGTATGCACAATCCCTACCACCTAATATCAGACCCATAGACTACTGGCCACCATTCAGGCAATATTACTTGGACTGGAAACAAAATGAGCGAGTGAGGAACCGGACCCACAATCTGAACATGAAAGCGCAGAGCACGTAATAATTTGGTTTGGTTGGTTTGTTTTTTGATTTATATAGCGTGCAAAGCCCTAAGGCATCTAGGCGCTTGGCATAAGAATTCGGTTACAGTAAGTGCAATAAGACAGTTACAACATGGTGTACATAGGCCAGGGAAAGTGCAAAAATGAGTAGATATTTAAGAAAGCTCACCTCTTGCTACGGGGAGTTGCAACAGGTACATAATGTCATGATCGGTACAAAGGAATATATACTTGGGTAAGCTCGCCTCATGTTATGGGGAACTACATAAGGTACGTATGGTCATAATCGGTATGGGAGAGTATATACTAGGGTAGTCTCACCTCATGTTACGGGGAGCTACATCAGGTACATAGTGTCAAAAAGGTACAAAGGAATATATACTTGGGTAAGCTCATCTCATGTTACGGGGAACTGCATCAGGTACATATGGTCATAATAAGTATGGCAGAATAAATACTAGGGCAATCTCACCTCATGTTACGGGGAGCTACATCAGGTATATAGTGTCATAGTAAGTACAAAGGAATACATACTTGGGTAAGCTCACCTCATGTTACGGGGAACTACATCAGGTACATAGTGTCATAATAGGTACAAAGGAATGTATACTTGGGAAAACTCGCCTCATGTTACCGGGAACTACATCATGTACATAGTGTCATAGTAGGTACAAGGAGTATATAATAGGGCAATCTCACCTGATTTTAAGGGGAGCTACATCAGGAACATACAGTCAAACAGATGCATACAGGTGGGGGAGCTCGCACAACACAGGGCGACCATACAGGGGGTTAGGGGGCTTGCACAAAACAAAGGCACCCATATAGGGGGGTGGGGGCCTCACACAACAATGGGCAGGGGCCTCACACAACACAGGGTGACTATACAGGGGGTAGGGGGCTCGCACAACACAGGGTGACCATACAGGGAGCTGGGGGGCTGACACGACACACAGGTGACCATACACGGGTGTGGGGGGCTGACGCGACACACAGGCTACCATACAGGGGGGCGGGGGGGCTCACACAACACACAGGTGACCATACAGGGGGTGTTTCTGTGGCAGACAGGGCAGACAAGGCCTTTGTTGTGGGCCTTAGGTGGATGGCTGGCTCCTGTCTCCCGGTTGCCCTTATTGGCTTATAAAAGCCAATTGCAACCAATGGGAGGTGGAGCAGGGCCAACTCACAAGACTGCAGTTCTAGTGGGGAGAAAAGTGAGCAGCCATGTTGGAATACAGTAAGCACAGTGAGGCAGGGTAACAGAAAATAAATGAAAGTCTTGAAATGCAGTTAAAGGATAGTTCCGGGACTTTTTTTTTATTGTCCCTACGGTTCGGCCATGTGTTTTTAAGCATAAATCGGTAGATCGTAGAAAACTTTCTTATGGACCTTACCCGACTTTTCGTCCATTAACGCACTCGAAATCAGCCGCCATTTTCTGATAATCCTATCATTTCCCCCCATCGCCCTGGCTCACCTGCTTTTGCGGCACTAAATCAAATCCCCCGCCCCTGAAACAGACTTTATCAAAACATTCATATTCCCCGCCTCTATCCGTGACGTGACTGTGCTGCGTAGGCAAACGCGCCCAGGCGTCTTCTACGCGACTCCACACAGAACCCGGAAACCAACACAGATTAGCTCACAACACAGCACGCCACAATTCGGAATATGAAACTGTACTTTTAAATCAAACCGCAAGATTGTAAATTTGGTAAAGTACATTTATTTGACATCAAATGTTTAGAGAATATTCAGCGATTTGCATTTTTATTTGCTCACGTTCCAAAAAGTTTGTTTTGAGGCACGCGATGTTCCTTTGCTGTACACAGGGTCTTAGATCATCTCACAATGCAGCGCCACAATTCGGAATATGAAACTGTGGTTTAAAAGCAAACGGCAAGATTGTCCATTTGGCAAAGTACATTTATTGGACATGAAATGTTTAGAGAATATTCTGCGATTTGCATTTTTCTTTGCTCTAGATCCAAAATAGTTCGTCTTGAGGCAAGCGATGTTCGTGTGCAGTACACAGGGTGTTGGTTTACGATAAAATAAGCTCTTCGGTCGCACTGATAATCGCATGGCTGTTCCAACAACGAGGCACTAGGCCACCACAACGGTCTGTATGTTGCATCTAGCCGTTAGTACCGCGTAAGGGCATACTTGTACTTGGCGATCGTCCCATAAAATGGTCAGGGTGGTAACGTTGTTCACGCGGAGAAGCAACTGGCGGTTATAAAAGCCATCCGCCGGTGTCTGGTACTCGTGACACATACAATAATGAAGGATGTACCTGTTTTAAAAACATAAAAAATGAAATTAGTCTCACCATCAGATCTTTATTAAAATTATTCATTTTATATATTAGGTCGGGAAATTATTTCATAGCTAGGACAGTGCAACTGGGTATTATACGTCAATGGGGGGGCTGTAGGATACTGAGACAGTCCCCCAGTGCAGGGGTTGACAGGGAGGCAGTGCAGGTGGAGAGTGGAAGGGCCCAGGACCGAGGTCGCAGACAGTTGACCAGTTGTAGCAGGGGAGAGGGAGAGAGAAAGCAGAAGCAAAGAGGAAGGTTTTGAGGTGCTTCCGTAAAAGGAGATGGTTCTCCTCAAGATAGTGTGCGGTACAAAACAATATGCCACATAGAACGAACAAGAACAACTTAACCCGTCTTTAAAGCTACTGTATAGTAATTAAATTGCGGTATAAACTCATCTAAAGAGTTACTTACATTATATTTGCATTTTCCATTGTGTCTGTGCATAGGGCAGCCCCGAAATACCACTCCTTCTATGCCGACGTTATTTCTTCTAATGAACGAACATTAAATGGCTTTCGTTTCTGAAATTATATTCATTATCGTTTCTTACGTTATTGCCCCACACCCCCAAAAAGAAGTCTTTCGGGATGGTCCCGGCCTGTCAAGGTCAAATAACAATAGGACCTTATACTGAGTCGTGGGCCATTCCGGCACCCGAGAAAAAAATCAAAGCAGCTGACCTTCACTTTGAACGAGCACACATTCCTAGTTAGCTACATTCAGTGTAAAGCCATCTCACAGGACTCACAGAGCAATCACTTTTATTTACACAATACATAGCTACACATATTCAATGGGCCTGCGACATGAGGAGACTCGAGAGAACAGACAATCAAATTACAATCATTTAAACCGTGATGTGTATTTCTCAATGAGCTCTTCTTTAGGTGGACATGGAACAAAGGCAATGTTGGGTGGCAATGCAGTTGTCCCCTGCACAGGTTCGTTCACAACTCCATGTATGTGCCTATCTAGGACATCAACAATAAGTCTCTCAATAAAGTCATATTGCATATCCTCAAACACTGGTTTGATAACCCATTGTTTACTTTAGTGAAGGCCTTATTGTAGCGAAGCGTCCCTAAAGTTCCGGTCGTCCTACTTTGTTGACGGCCAACATTATGGTTATGTGCCAAGACCGCTAGAAGAGTCCGATTTATCATGCCCTCCATGCCAAAATGCAATCGTTTTGGCCTGTACTTTAGGCACATATTGTGGAACACCTCCAAATCTCCTGTGTGGCAGAATTCCGTGAGTCCCCTCAAATCTCTTGTTATAGTTTTATCAAATACAATCTTTTCAATGGCTTTGTGAGTGGGTGATGAAGGAATCAACCACTTCTTCTTCCGTGCCTCCTCTGTGGACAAATGGCCATGTTCACAATTGTGGAAATGTTGGTTTGTGGTCCAGCGGTGAACGTTGCTACAATGTAGCATTACTGACCGCCATTTTTCCAGTAGAATTTCCAACGACCCTCCACATGTTTTTGAGCTCCACCAAAGATGGTTGCTGATTGACTTGGACCACTGTGAAATACCTTGCATATCTTTTTTTTACCTGCAGCCGACATTTTTTTATTGATTGTTTTTGCAAGATGCCAAACGTCAAATTGGTGATTTATATTTTTGTACTCTTCTCTCATTGTCTTGGCAATTGAAACGTGTCTGTCCGTGGCTATCAGGTCGATCACCATTCCCCGCGATTGTAGTTCTTGCAATGATGCTACAAAGCCAACTTTCTCCATGGCCACTGAGGATGTGCTTTGTGACACCTGCACGACCACCGAACTCACAATTTTCTTACTTTCCATGTCCTGAAAGTGGTAGGTGCAGTACTTGGCTGAAAATCCTGGGCTGTTGCACTGTCCATCACCGGCTAGCCTGAACCGTTTGCCCGCGAATGTACTATCAATAGACATTTTTTCCATTCTCCAAGCTTCGCTAATGGCTGGAAATAGATAATCGGTTTGGTATTTGTAGAACTCAGTTTTCGCAATGAAATGGATTCCCACAAACTGAAAGAAAGACTCTAACTTTTTAAAACTTGAACCACTAAAAAGTGCAGCCGCTGCACAAAGTAGATTGCCTGCTGGCAGTTGCCCCAGCATGGGTTGTGCAGACCATGAGAAAGGATGATATTTTGTACAGGTGGCATGTATTTTAAGGTTAGTGCCTCGAATTGCACGAGTCACATTAATCAATGGCTCCCCACATACTTTCCCACCAACCGAATGCCCACATTTCATCCGAATAATAATATCAATCAAACAACTATCGAATACAATGAATTTGGCCTCTTTCCTTATACTGTCACTCTGCATCCCAGCTGGTTCGGCCTGTAACGTTGAGGACATGTCACTCACATGAAAGGTAGAATCTCTGATATCGTCTTCCGCTATGTTCAGTGATATTGATGGTGTTTCATTGTCGTCCACTTCATTCTCTTCCATTGCAACATCTGTTCCTTCTCCGGCGATGGGTGAATAAAACAATTTCTTCAACTTTCTCGCGGTCTTAGTTTTTGCGGGTGTGGATTCTGTGAATTGATCTCCGACTGCATCCGAACTACCAGGAGGACATTCACTATCAATGGCTGGATGTGGTATAGCTCTGTTGTCAATCACTTCATATTCTTCCCATTGACACGATGCATCTCCAGTCTCAAGTCCCTGCCAAAAGGTTTGACAAGCAACATCTCTCGTTCGCTTCACTGTCTGTGTAGATCTAGTTCGTACACCCACTCGCAACTAGAGGACAGATTGGAAAAGGGATGTTCAGTTTAAACACAACTTACAGTATTGAACTATTAACAGTGAAAAACAACATAATATAGTGACCAGGACACTAACCTTCTTTTGCTTTCTTTTCTTTGAAACTTTCTTGCCTCGAACTTCAACATCGGGACGCTGTTGCTCCGACTCGTGTGTGCATGTCTCCACTTCCTCTTGCGCTGCAACGACTATATTTTCATGATAAGCACATCCATCACGCACTGACGCTCCATCGACTCCCTGAAACATAGAACTTTCATTAGTATGTATAATAATATTGAAAACACAAAATGTACTTGGGGACCAATACCCACGTACATCTCAATAGCAAAACACGAATGAACGCTTTGTGTAGAACATTCAAACGACAATTATTCACGCATTGTTGATCTAGTTAGATGGAACTGTCAAGATCCATACCTCGGGCTCCTCATAGACTTCCATTGATGATATTATTGAAGATGATGCTTCAGTAACTCCCTGAAACACAGTAATTGCATTAGTATGGTTTTCTATTTTGTTAAAAAGAACATACACTTTGTGCAGGCGTCAACGGCTCATCTAAATAGACCTGCACAAATGATCAGTTAAATAATGGATATCTAAATATGATTCGATTTGCTCGATCGTTGGAAGTGTCACCACCCAGAGATCTGCATCAACTACTAGGGGTGATGTTCTTGTAGAAGAAGCTCCGTCATCTCCCTGAAACATAGTACTTGCGTTAATAAAGAAGGAAGTATAGCGGATGTAATCACGTCATATGATTTCGCTTGATCGAACTGTCAGTATCCATACCTCGAAATGCATAAGAACATCAAGGGACGATGTAACTGCGGTGCACACTTCTGCAAGCTGTTGCGCCGACCCGTAACTGCATGCTCCCCCTTCTTCTTGGACTAATGCTCCATCGACTCCCTGAAACATAGGACTTTCATTAGTAATGAACACAATATTGAAAAAAGAAGACACATAGGAGGGCGACGACAGAAGGACATATCAATGGCTAAAAACGAAAGAAACATTGTGTGTAACAATCACGCTACAAGAATGCAAGATCTGATGATCTCCATCGATGGAACTGTCCGGAAACATACCTCGAGCATCTGAGTGACATCAACGGTTGTCGTCAATGCGTTGGACTCCTCAGCATCTCCCTGAAAGACAGTACTTGCATTATTTTGGATAACAATAATTATAACTGAAAACAAAGACTAGAGGACGAGTACAAGGGTGTACCATTAGGTAAAATAATCACACGATAAATTAAAACTATTGATTTACATGCCTAAAACAAGTCAGTGGCAGAATAGCTAAGTAAGATTACCCGATAGGCGCTTGAAGTGGCTGATGACTGCAATAACGACATGGATGGAGAATCTTCCGCCTTCATATTGAGTGGATACATAAATGGGGAAATTATTGTTAGCTAATGCTACACACTACCGCAAGGCCGAGAGATAAATACGTAAACTTGACTCACCAGTGGAGGGATGTGGACGAATAGAGTGGGAATAGCGGTTGAGAGCAATTAAAGCTTCGCTCGCGGTGTGTTCTTCTTTATTAGCAATGATGTGGAGTACATGTCAGAGGTAAAGTGCCTGCTGCATATGCGGTATCGATCACCCCTCTTGTCCGCAAAGACTTCTAGGACTCTACTTTCAAGCTCAGACGGTGGATATCCGCAATATCGGACCCATTCTCTTATCTGATCTATTGTCTTAGGGAAAACATGCATTATAGTACCTTCAGATTTACTATGAGTCTTCGAAGGGCAACCGCCAATGGAACAGGCAGGCATTGTGGAAAGTTCTGAAAAGTAAAGATCAACAATTCTCTATGAATACCAATGTGTTAAAAAATTAAATGACACATAAAAGGTTCAATGCAAGGTTCTTTTTGGTTCTTGGAACTATACACGTTATTCACATGCGGATAAGTATTTGAATAACTTTAAAAAAATAGAAAAATAATTTCACTAAACTCTGAACATGTGACTAGTTCCTTGCATGTACTGTCTTGAACGAAAAGAAATTGGACGCAAAATGATTATGGTACATGGCCTTACCTTGACGAACAAACAGTTAGATGCAGGGATCAGAGTAGTTTCTTGTCGTAGAACAGGGAGCAGTTCACAGGTTGCAAACTGACGAGTTTCCTCGAAGTGGTCATGGAAGTTCACAGAGACGAAGAGCAGATAACCAGCACCTTCACGGGTTGACTAGCAAAGCGCAAAGAAGTTCTCATTAGAAATATGAAGTGGGTTATAAAGAATTCGAAACAGGGGTGTGTTTGTGAATGAATGACGTGTATATGTCGTGGCATTATGCGGTTTGCAGGGGGCCGTCCAGCGTGAGGGGGGATGCTTGGCAGGAGACACGGGGTCTGGAGGTAGACATGGGAACAACAACCCATGCTATATAGACCACTTTGAAGTGTACATGGTCTTTGGCACCTCTTGGCCTTTATCGCTCCCTGACAGCTCCACTTGCCAGCACAGTACCCCGGTGCGAACTGCCTTTGATAGGGCGGGGGGGGTGGATTGGGGCGGTGGTCGTGCAGACAAGACACAGGAAGACTCGTGAATGGAGACACACTTATGTGGATTGCAGGGGGCCATCCAGCGTGAGGGGGGATGCTTGGCAGGAGACACAGGGTCTGGAGGTAGACATGGGAACAACAACCCATGCTCTATAGACCACTTTGAAGTGTACATGGTCTTTGGCACCTCCTTGGCCTTTATCGCTCCCTGACAGCTCCACTTGCCAGCGCAAGTACCCCGGTGCGAACTGCCTTTGATAGGGCGGGGGGGTGGATTGGGGCGGTGGTCGTGCAGACAAGACACAGGAAGACTCGTGAATGGAGACACACTTATGTGGATTGCAGGGGGCCGTCCAGCGTGAGGGGGGATGCTTGGCAGGAGACACGGGGTCTGGAGGTAGACATGGGAACAACAATCCATGCTCTATAGACCACTTTGAAGTGTACATGGTCTTTGGCACCTCCTTGGCCTTTATCGCTCCCTGACAGCTCCACTTGCCAGCGCAAGTACCCCGGTGCGAACTGCCTTTGATAGGGCGGGGGGGTGGATTGGGGCGGTGGTCGTGCAGACAAGACACAGGAAGACTCGTGAATGGAGACACACTTATGTGGATTGCAGGGGGCCGTCCAGCGTGAGGGGGGATGCTTGGCAGGAGACACGGGGTCTGGAGGTAGACATGGGAACAACAACCCATGCTCTATAGACCACTTTGAAGTGTACATGGTCTTTGGCACCTCCTTGGCCTTTATCGCTCCCTGACAGCTCCACTTGCCAGCGCAAGTACCCCGGTGCGAACTGCCTTTGATAGGGCGGGGGGGTGGATTGGGGCGGTGGTCGTGCAGACAAGACTCGTTTGCCGCAGGGCCTCACCAAGGAGAGGCCATCTAACTGCATGTAAGAGGCAGGCTGCAGGATCTAGTACATGGAAGGCAGGGGGGTGAGTTTATAAATACCTCACCCTCCCAGGAGAATATATGGGTGCAGTTCACCCTGGAGACCCTGGATGCCTAGGCAGTTAGTCAGCAGCAGGCTGGCCTGTGGTGGCAAGGCGGCACGGGCCAGAGGGGGTCATCTCTGTACCCGGTGCCCAAAAGGATGATTTATTATTATCAACCATATTGATTATTTACCTATAACCATGTTTTGTATCAATAAAATCCAACGGCCTTTTATTGCCAACGCTTGAACAAAGTGGTGTGGTAAGTATTTTTGGGGGAGGAGGCAAGGCCGGGAGGCTTGATGCCAACCCGCAAAATAACATATGTATGTCTGCTGCATATGGGTTCAACGGTTATGTGGATTGAAGGTGGGCGGCCAGCGTGAGGGAGGATGCTGGCCGGAGACATGTGGTGTGACAAGACAAGGCACAGGAAGACTATTCAATGGAGACACACTAGATTCATTTAAAAAATCAAAACAACCATTGTTAAAATATATGTTGGGTTTTATTTTAGATCTTAATTTCAATTGAACATAAATAATAAACATTACACATTGTAAAGTTCCGGTTGCAGCACATCCAGGGAAAATCCGCGGTATTGTCCACTGTCGCTGGGGAAATGTTGTCTAATGGCAAGTACCGCACAGGCAGGTATTACTCTCTGAACGCGGTGTCCGAGCCTCCCGTGAAGCCACCAAGTGAAGCAACGATAGGCCACCAGCCTGTACCACCTGTGAAAATGAAAGATGCAAACTGTATTAAAATGACAGAACTTTCTTATCACTGTCGATTCAGGTAAAAAATGTCATTCTGCTTTGAAAAAAATTCTATCTAGAAAATGCACAATATGGAACCAATTTACATGCGTTCGAATGATATGTAGATGTAATTTTATATGTGGGAGACGACCATGAAATAGTAGTGGCATCACTGACATCACAACTAGAGTATACTTACTCGTTCCTCGGATTACGCGGACGAACAGTGCCGCGAAGTTCGTGCATAAGCACCATCATCATCCTCAACACCGTCCGTGAGAGGCAGGCTTCCCTGAACTCTGGCAGCTCGGTGATGCATTGCGGACTTGGCTCGCCTTCCGAAATGTAGGCCAAGCACCCGGAATTTTCACGGCAGCAGCAGTTCTCCTCCTCAGTTGGCATTAGCTCGCACCGATTGCATGTGCACTAGGTGGAGACGCCGTCCATGCGACATGGTCCAGGCTCTTCATCCGTTGACTGGTCCTCCCAACTGCCGTCCGAATCCCCATCGTTTTCGCGTGCTTGCCTTTCCAGTAGTTCTTCCTCGGTGTACTCGGGCTCGTACATATACGGCATTATTGTAGCCATTGTGTGGTAAAGAAAGTAAAATAATTTACAGAGATGGTACAGGTGTTCACAAGGCCTAGAAGCGGCGAAGGTAGCTGACCAGAGCACAGAAACGAGTCACAGAATACTCAAAGTAACACAGAGAGAGTAATGGAATCGAAAATCTGCTGCTGTGTGTTGTGAAACGGTGTGTTTATACCTATTGAGGAAAGAGGCGTCCTGCCATTTCCATGGCGACACTTCATTAGCTGAGGCGCAGCAATTGTTGACACGAAACGTGCTTTGGCGTTGGGAAATGGGCGGTACGCGTCTGCTGATGTCAGGCTCAGGGGCGGGGGATTTGATTTAGTGCCGCAAAAGCAGGTGAGCCAGGGCGATGGGGGGAAATGATAGGATTATCAGAAAATGGCGGCTGATTTCGAGTGCGTTAATGGACGAAAAGTCGGGTAAGGTCCATAGGAAAGTTTTCTACGATCTACCGATTTATGCTTAAAAACACATGGCCGAACCGTAGGGACAATAAAAAAAAAGTCCCGGAACTATCCTTTAAGAAGAGAAGTGCGCTAGTTGTAAAAGCACCAGGCTTACCCCAGCAGTTCTGTGGCAGCCCCCATGAGGCACATGAAGAGCCCCAGCATCCAGGAGATCCTCTGTAGGCAGGAGAAAGCAGAAGTGTGAGAATGTGTGTAAGAAATTAAACTGTGCATCAATAGGGCATCATATCCCTGGGCAATGCAAAGCCAATTGTGGAAATGTGTGGTGCCAGTACACTGGAAGTATGGACTGTCGTTGTGCCGAAATACATTGTCTAAAAGAGATTGCCAATAAATTACCTGTTGTGCCTAAAAAAATCTTAAGGGAAACGAGGGACGGGAGGGGGGGGGGGGGGGGTTTGGGTATGGATATGGTTTTATGGTGACTTGTTGCTTTCCATGTGAAATTGCAATAAAGAGAGTTTCAAAAAAAGTGGGCGGGAGCAGTTGGGAGCGGTGTCCCTCTACTTTCTTAAATAAAGTTTTACTGTTCCATTACTTTTATTTTAAAACGATACCATTCTGGAATGGTTTTGGTTTAAAATTAAAATGTAGTAAGAAGTTGAAACTTGCACTTCAGTGCACTGCGATGAACATTTCCTTAAAGAGCAGGTGCATTTGTTTAGGGGTTTGTATGGCATGTGGGAGGGGGTTTGGTGATGGGGTTTGTGGGGAGCGGGGACAGGCCTGCAGGCAACATAGTTCCACTACTTAGTTTCTATCACTGGATCACTAAGCATGTGCCAGGCATCCTGCATGCTTTACTTGAAGGAAAGTGGAGTGGAAGCATTTTTAGATGCATTGAGCAAGTATTACAGGAGAGTGTGGTGTGCCACTGAAGTATTTGCTGGCTTGCCAAGTGAGTGCTTTCAGATTTAGCGTGATATATGAGCAGATGATGACGAAAATGTAACGTGCAACTAATGTGTTGGTGGACTTGCTGAGCCAGTGCTGGTGTCAGATTTAGCGACTTTGTCTTTGTTTCTTACCTGTCGCCTTGTTTGTCATGAGAGTAGAAAAGGTGAGGTCTATCACACCAGGAAGACAGGTGATTCCCACAGGGCATCAGGTGGAACAAACAATAATAGGGGAAAACCTTGAGAGGAAAAATCCCTATATCCAGAGCAGTTTTCAGTGTATGGGATTCTGGCAAATCCTTAGGTGACGGATGAGCAGATAAATCCAGGAACAGTAGAAACCAGGACCTGAATAAAGGACTGAAGCAGGGGCAATCAGGGCAGAGAGAAGGTGAGGGGGAAAAACAGAACAGAAATGAAGGAGCGTGACAGGAAAATCAGGTAAGAGAGAGGTACGGACAGCTGTGATGCAGCTTCCCTGCTATTAGTGCAGCTCATAACCGAAAGACAGTATCGTGATGACGTGAAAGAGTCAAGGCATAAAGACACAAGGCAACAACTAGAATTCTTAGTGCATAGGCCATGAAGGCATATGAGTCTTCATAGAGACCATCCATGATGTGGAAAGGAACACCTGTTCCTGACAGCTGGAGGAAAATGTAATTTGCCTGTAATGTCTTAGCAGGTGTTTCCCAACTGAGACAATGAGGTTTATTTCCTTCACGATATGCTTTCCCCTGTAAACAGTGTTCAATTTTCAGAAATGGCAACATTTATAAACTCCTCTGCTTCAGGATTACGAAACATGTTTTTCTTTGGCAGGGAGTGGGAAGAGGGTATTTGTCCATGTTATTTCAGTTTGTCAGAGTTGGGGATTATCACCTTTAAGGGAAAGGTTACTTTAACTGGCCGAATATGATTGTCCTCTTGCCTAGGATGTGAACTAAAGATGGGTGACCAAGGAGTCCTGCCCATATCACCCAGGTCAGGGGACTTCATCCCAGGTGGTAGTAAAATTTGAGGGAGCTATATTCTCAAAAACAAGCAACTGAAACATCCATCAAATCCTCAGTGTGTAAATCAAATAGGTTCTCAAACACCTCGAATGCAGGCACTAATATAAAACCTAGAAGACCAAGCAAAACCATATTACTACTGCTTCAATCCCAAAAAGTATGATAGCAAGATCTGACAAAATGAAAAAATGAAATACAACTTGAAAGAACAAAGAAATGGATCATTAACCTTTATTGTCAACTGTTTAAATTCAATTATTACTGGAATACAATGGTTCGCTAACTATGTTGACTATGTTTTGCAACTACTGATAATAATCGATATACTTTTAAGATACAGGGAACTACAATTACACGGATGGCGGTAAGGGTTTACCGGTACCGGTAAAATACCGGTACCGGTAAATCCTTACCGCCTTACTACGAGGTCCCTTTGCGGGTTGGGGGATTTAACGTCTACTTTTTGCAGGTGTTAAAAACCAACCCGCAAAGGGACCCAGGGAGCTAATTACGGTACCGCAATTTGCGGTACCGTAATTAGCGCCTTCCCCAATCCCATTGAGCCCTATGGGCCAAAAATGGGAATGGGGAAGGGCAATGGTGGAAGGGGGAATTACCGCCCTGCCAACCTTGGAATGGGGCGGTAATTCCCCTTTCCGCCAGGGCGGTGCCGGTATTTTACCGGCATGAACCAGGGCGCTAATAGCGCCATGGTTCTCCGCCATCCGTGTAATGAGGCCCATAATGTTTACTGAAAAACTAGACTATGTATGTACATTTCCATAGCTCTGGTAAAAGAAATGGAGGCAAGAGAATAGATGATATTGAATGGACAATTGAAAAGAGCTAACAAATAAATTACTTATCAAATACTGAAAACAGCACTAGTGTGTAATTTTCTTTCAATATGGCAATATATGCTGTGTGCAAAAATAAAATCAGGACCAGCAATGAAGATAAATGGCTTTACACAGGCAAATAGATTGAAGTATTTTTATTCAGGGATTTGGCTAATGTTCAATCTTCTTAAGAAAATGTATTCTCTTTGACTGTTTCTGCTCTACAAAAATAAATAAAGGGTGCCTGTTAAAGTCTTGGTCATCCAGGTTTCACATATATCTATACAACAAATTAATCAAGACCTACAGGCCGATTCATGGAATAATTAGCGCGGCGCAAGTGGGCAAAAACGTGCGAATCGCAGTGGAATAGCGAAAATCGCAGTGAAAGTGCAAAAATCGCACGAAAAGCAGCGCACATCGATTCATGGAAGTCCGTGCGCGAGAAAACCAGCGGATGTGCGATAAAAAAGTGCGCGGCGCACGTTGGCGCACAGGCCATCTAACAGCGTGCGCCAGGTCACAGTGAAAATCGCACAGGCCAGAGCGAAAATCGCACATAGCGCGGCGCACGCAACAAAAGTAGGCGTAACACGGGCGTAACACTCGGAATGGGGAACAACTTGCCAAAACGTGGGCGTCACGGGGGAAGTACAGGGCACAAGTGCGCGGAACGCCCACACGCTCGCCTACAACACGTATTCATGGAATAGAATAGGGCAAAAAAGCGCACGCTCAAACCAGCGCACAGACACAAACACGACCGCCACAAGAAAGCAGGCGGTAACGTCTCTGCGGCTGTAAGAAATGTGCGCCAAAAGGTGCGCCAACAAATAGCACCTATATACTGCCATGATGAATGTCCTATATTGTGGCCCTATGTCGTGCAAAGGGGTTCCCACAAACACGGACCAGCTGACAAAAAATACGTGTGCGTGTATACCGGGGTGCGCGGGAAGTGTCACACGCGATTTGGCCGGGTACGTGGATTTCAGGGGTGCGCGGGAAGTTCCACACGCGAATGGGCCAGTGCGAGCAGGGTACGTGTATTACATGGGTGCGCGGGAAGTTCCACACGCGATTCCATCAGGGTACGTGTATTTCAGGGGTGCGCGGGAAGTTACAAACGCGATAGTCCCAGTGCGAGCAGGGTACGTGTATTTCAGGGGTGCGCGGGAAGTTCCACACGCGATTGGCCCAGTGCGAGTAGGGTAAGTGTATTTCAGGGGTGCGCGGGAAGTTCCACACGCGAATTCTGCAGGGTACGTGCATATCAGGGGTGCGCGGGAAGTTCCACACGCGAATGGGCCAGTGCGAGCCGGGTACGTGTATTACATGGGTGCGCGGGAAGTTCCACACGCGATTCCATCAGGGTACGTGTATTTCAGGGGTGTGCGGGAAGTTCCACACGCGATAGTCCCAGTGCGAGCAGGGTACGTGTATTTCAGGGGTGGGCGGGAAGTTCCACACGCGAATGGGCCAGTGCGAGCAGGGTACGTGTATTACATGGGTGCGCGGGAAGTTCCACACGCGATTCCATCAGGGTACGTGTATTTCAGGGGTGCGCGGGAAGTTACACACGCGATAGTCCCAGTGCGAGCAGGGTACGTGTATTTCAGGGGTGCGCGGGAAGTACCACACGCGATTGGCCCCGTGCGAGCAGGGTACGTGTATTTCAGGGGTGCGCGGGAGGTTCCACACGCGAATTCTGCAGGGTACGGGCATTTCAGGGGTGCGCGGGAAGTTCCACACGCGAATGGGCCAGTGCGAGCAGGGTCCGTGTATTACATGGGTGCGCGGGAAGTTCCACACGCGATTCCATCAGGGTACGTGTATTTCAGGGGTGCGCGGGAAGTTACACACGCGATAGTCCCAGTGCGAGCAGGGTACGTGTATTTCAGGGGTGCGCGGGAAGTTCCACACGCGATTGGCCCAGTGCGAGCAGGGTACGTGTATTTCAGGGGTGCGCGGGAAGTTCCACACGCGAATTCTGCAGGGTACGTGCATTTCAGGGGTGCGCGGGAAGTGCCACACGCGATAGTCCCAGTGCGAGCAGGGTACGTGTATTTCAGGGGTGCGCGGGAAGTTCCACACGCGATTGGCCCAGTGCGAGCAGGGTAAGTGTATTTCAGGGGTGCGCAGGAAGTTCCACACTCGAATTCTGCAGGGTACGTGCATATCAGGGGTGCGCGGGAAGTTCCACACGCGAATGGGCCAGTGCGAGCAGGGTACGTGTATTACATGGGTGCGTGGGAAGTGCCACACGCGATTCCATCAGGGTACGTGTATTTCAGGGGTGCGCGGGAAGTTCCACACGCGATAGTCCCAGTGCGAGCAGGGTACGTGTATTTAAGGGGTGCGCGGGAAGTTCCACACGCAAATTCTGCAGGGTACGTGCATTTCAGGGGTGCGCGGGAAGTTCCACACACGAATTCTGCAGGGTACCTGTATTTCAGGGGTTCTGGGGAGTACTACACGTGAATTGGCCTTGTGGGTCCTCCCAGGTGTACGCTCCACAACCTCCACGGCCCCTGCAGGCAGCCCACACCACGGGGGACTACCCTGCACCCCTGCTCATGTCCCGCAGGCAGCCCATCCACCATGGGCATGCCCCCAGCCAACCCACATGTCACCTTGCACTACTGATCAACAATGCATGTCTCCCACCACCCCCACCCCCCAGCAGTGCAGGGGCAGCCTCCACCAGGCCCCCACCCATGTCTCCCACCACCCCCACCCCCCAGCCACCATGGGCAGCCTCCACCAGGCCCCCACTCATGTCTCCCACCACCCCCACCCCCCAGCCACCATGGGCAGCCTCCACCAGGCCCCCACTCATGTCTCCCACCACCCCCACCCCCCAGCAGTGCAGGGGCAGCCTCCAGCAGGCCCCCACCCATGTCTCCCACCACCCCCACCCCCCAGCAGTGCAGGGGCAGCCTCCACCAGGCCCCCACTCATGTCTCCCACCACCCCCACCCCCCAGCCACCAGGGGCAGCCTCCAGCAGGCCCCCACTCATGTCTCCCACCCCCCCCGCCCCCCAGCAGTGCAGGGGCAGCCTCCAGCAGGCCCCCACTCATGTCTACCACCACCCCCACCCCTCAGCCACCAGGGGCAGCCTCCACCAGGCCCCCACTCATGTGTCCCACCACCCCCAACCCCCAGCAGTGCAGGGGCAGCCTCCACCAGGCCCCCACTCATGTCTCCCACCACCCCCACCCCCCAGCCACCAGGGGCAGCCTCCAGCAGGCCCCCACTCATGTCTCCCACCACCCCCACCCCCCAGGCCACCAGGGGCAGCCTCCACCAGGCCCCCACTCATGTCTCCCACCACCCCCACCCCCCAGCCACCATGGGCAGCCTCCACCAGGCCCCCACTCATGTCTCCCACCACCCCCACCCCCCAGCCACCATGGGCAGCCTCCACCAGGCCCCCACTCATGTCTCCCACCACCCCCACCCCCCAGCCACCAGGGGCAGCCTCCACCAGGCCCCACTCATGTCTCCCACCACCCCCACCCCCCAGCAGTGCAGGGGCAGCCTCCACCAGGCCCCCACTCATGTCTCCCACTACCCCCACCCCCAGCCACCAGGGGCAGCCTCCACCAGGCCCCCACTCATGTCTCCCACCACCCCCACCCCCCAGCCACCAGGGGCAGCCTCCAGCAGGCCCCCACCCATGTCTCCCACCACCCCCACCCCCCAGCAGTGCAGGGGCAGCCTCCACCAGGCCCCCACTCATGTCTCCCACCACCCCCACCCCCCAGCAGTGCAGGGGCAGCCTCCAGCAGGCCCCAACCCATGTCTCCCACCACCCCCACCCTCCAGCAGTGCAGGGGCAGCCTCCACCAGGCCCCCACTCATGTCTCCCACCACCCCCACCCCCCAGCCACCAGGGGCAGCCTCCAGCAGACCCCCACTCATGTCTCCCACCACCCCCACCCCCCAGCAGTGCAGGGGCAGCCTCCAGCAGGCCCCCACTCATGTCTACCACCACCCCACCCCCCAGCCACCAGGGGCAGCCTCCATCAGGCCCCCACTCATGTGTCCCACCAGCCCCACCCCCCAGCAGTGCAGGGGCAGCCTCCACCAGGCCCCCACTCATGTCTCCCACCACCCCCACCCCCCAGCCACCAGGGGCAGCCTCCAGCAGGCCCCCACTCATGTCTCCCACCACCCCCACCCCCCAGCAGTGCAGGGGCAGCCTCCACCAGGCCCCCACTCATGTCTCCCACCACCCCCACCCCCCAGCCACCAGGGGCAGCCTCCAGCAGGCCCCCACTCATGTCTCCCACCACCCCACCCCCCAGCAGTGCAGGGGCAGCCTCCACCAGGCCCCCACTCATGTCTCCCACCACCCCCACCTCCCAGCCACCAGGGGCAGCCTCCACCAGGCCCCCACTCATGTCTCCCACCACCCCCACCCCCCAGCCACCAGGGGCAGCCTCCACCAGGCCCCCACTCATGTGTCCCACCACCCCCACCCCCCAGCAGTGCAGGGGCAGCCTCCACCAGGCCCCCACTCATGTCTCCCACCACCCCCACCCCCCAGCCACCAGGGGCAGCCTCCAGAAGGCCCCCACTCATGTCCCCCACCACCCCACCCCCCAGCAGTGCAGGGGCAGCCTCCATCAGGCCCCCACTCATGTTTCCCACCACCCCCACCCCCCAGCCACCAGGGGCAGCCTCCACCAGGCCCCCACTCATGTCTCCCACCACCCCCACCCCCCAGCCACCATGGGCAGCCTCCACCAGGCCCCCACCCATGTCTCCCACCGCCCCCACCCCCCAGCAGTGCAGGGGCAGCCTCCACCAGGCCCCCACTCATGTCTCCCACCACCCCCACCCCCCAGCAGTGCAGGGGCAGCCTCCAGCAGGCCCCCACCCATGTCTCCCACCACCCCCACCCCCCAGCAGTGCAGGGGCAGCCTCCACCAGGCCCCCACTCATGTCTCCCACCACCCCCACCCCCCAGCCACCAGGGGCAGCCTCCAGCAGGCCCCCACTCATATCTCCCACTACCCCCACCCCCCAGCCACCAGGGGCAGCCTCCAGCAGGCCCCCACTCATGTCTCCCACCACCCCCACCCCCCAGCAGTGCAGGGGGAGCCTCCACCAGGCCCCCACTCATGTCTCCCACCACCCCCACCCCCCAGCCACCAGGGGCAGCCTCCACCAGGCCCCCACTCATGTCTCCCACCACCCCCACCCCCCAGCAGTGCAGGGGCAGCCTCCAGCAGGCCCCCACCCATGTCTCCCACCACCCCCACCCCCCAGCAGTGCAGGGGCAGCCTCCAGCAGGCCCCCACTCATGTCTCCCACCACCCCCACCCCCCAGCAGTGCAGGGGCAGCCTCCAGCAGGCCCCCACCCATGTCTCCCACCACCCCCACCCCCAGCAGTGCAGGGGCAGCCTCCACCAGGCCCCCACTCATGTCTCCCACCACCCCCACCCCCCAGCCACCAGGGGCAGCCTCCAGCATGCCCCCACTCATGTCTCCCACCACCCCCACCCCCCAGCAGTGCAGGGGCAGCCTCCAGCAGGCCCCCACTCATGTCTACCACCACCCCCACCCCCCAGCCACCAGGGGCAGCCTCCACCAGGCCCCCACCCATGTCTCCCACCACCCCCACCCCCAGCAGTGCAGGGGCAGCCTCCACCAGGCCCCCACTCATGTCTCCCACCACCCCCACCCCCCAGCAGTGCAGGGGCAGCCTCCAGCAGCCCCCCACCCATGTCTCCCACCACCCCCACCCCCCAGCAGTGCAGGGGCAGCCTCCACCAGGCCCCCACTCATGTCTCCCACCACCCCCACCCCCCAGCAGTGCAGGGGCAGCCTCCAGCAGGCCCCCACCCATGTCTCCCACCACCCCCACCCCCAGCAGTGCAGGGGCAGCCTCCAGCAGGCCCCCACTCATGTCTCCCACCACCCCCACCCCCCAGCCACCAGGGGCAGCCTCCAGCAGGCCCCCACTCATGTCTCCCACCACCCCCACCCCCCAGCCACCAGGGGCAGCCTCCAGCAGGCCCCCACTCATGTCTCCCACCACCCCCACCCCCCAGCAGTGTAGGGGCAGCCTCCGCCAGGCCCCCACTCATGTCTCCCACCGCCCACACCCCCCAGCCACCAGGGGCAGCCTCCACCAGGCCCCCACTCATGTCTCCCACCACCCCCACCCCCCAGCAGTGCAGGGGCAGCCTCCAGCAGGCCCCCACCCATGTCTCCCACCACCCCCACCCCCCAGCAGTGCAGGGGCAGCCTCCACCAGGCCCCCACTCATGTCTCCCACCACCCCCACCCCCCAGCAGTGCAGGGGCAGCCTCCAGCAGGCCCCCACTCATGTCTCCCACCACCCCCACCCCCCAGCCACCAGGGGCAGCCTCCAGCAGGCCCCCACTCATGTCTCCCACCACCCCCACCCCCCAGCAGTGCAGGGGGAGCCTCCACCAGGCCCCCACTCATGTCTCCCACCACCCCCACCCCCCAGCCACCAGGGGCAGCCTCCACCAGGCCCCCACTCATGTCTCCCACCACCCCCACCCCCCAGCAGTGCAGGGGCAGCCTCCAGCAGGCCCCCACCCATGTCTCCCACCACCCCCACCCCCCAGCAGTGCAGGGGCAGCCTCCAGCAGGCCCCCACTCATGTCTCCCACCACCCCCACCCCCCAGCAGTGCAGGGGCAGCCTCCAGCAGGCCCCCACCCATGTCTCCCACCACCCCCACCCCCAGCAGTGCAGGGGCAGCCTCCACCAGGCCCCCACTCATGTCTCCCACCACCCCCACCCCCCAGCCACCAGGGGCAGCCTCCAGCATGCCCCCACTCATGTCTCCCACCACCCCCACCCCCCAGCAGTGCAGGGGCAGCCTCCAGCAGGCCCCCACTCATGTCTACCACCACCCCCACCCCCCAGCCACCAGGGGCAGCCTCCACCAGGCCCCCACCCATGTCTCCCACCACCCCCACCCCCAGCAGTGCAGGGGCAGCCTCCACCAGGCCCCCACTCATGTCTCCCACCACCCCCACCCCCCAGCAGTGCAGGGGCAGCCTCCAGCAGCCCCCCACCCATGTCTCCCACCACCCCCACCCCCCAGCAGTGCAGGGGCAGCCTCCACCAGGCCCCCACTCATGTCTCCCACCACCCCCACCCCCCAGCAGTGCAGGGGCAGCCTCCAGCAGGCCCCCACCCATGTCTCCCACCACCCCCACCCCCAGCAGTGCAGGGGCAGCCTCCAGCAGGCCCCCACTCATGTCTCCCACCACCCCCACCCCCCAGCCACCAGGGGCAGCCTCCAGCAGGCCCCCACTCATGTCTCCCACCACCCCCACCCCCCAGCCACCAGGGGCAGCCTCCAGCAGGCCCCCACTCATGTCTCCCACCACCCCCACCCCCCAGCAGTGTAGGGGCAGCCTCCGCCAGGCCCCCACTCATGTCTCCCACCGCCCACACCCCCCAGCCACCAGGGGCAGCCTCCACCAGGCCCCCACTCATGTCTCCCACCACCCCCACCCCCCAGCAGTGCAGGGGCAGCCTCCAGCAGGCCCCCACCCATGTCTCCCACCACCCCCACCCCCCAGCAGTGCAGGGGCAGCCTCCACCAGGCCCCCACTCATGTCTCCCACCACCCCCACCCCCCAGCAGTGCAGGGGCAGCCTCCAGCAGGCCCCCACTCATGTCTCCCACCACCCCCACCCCCCAGCAGTGCAGGGGCAGCCTCCACCAGGCCCCCACTCATGTCTCCCACCACCCCCACCCCCCAGCCACCAGGGGCAGCCTCCAGCAGGCCCCCACTCATGTCTCCCACCACCCCCACCCCCCAGCAGTGCAGGGGCAGCCTCCAGCAGGCCCCCACTCATGTCTACCACCACCCCCACCCCCCAGCCACCAGGGGCAGCCTCCACCAGGCCCCCACTCATGTGTCCCACCACCCCCACCCCCCAGCAGTGCAGGGGCAGCCTCCACCAGGCCCCCACTCATGTCTCCCACCACCCCCACCCCCCAGCCACCAGGGGCAGCCTCCAGCAGGCCCCCACTCATGTCTCCCACCACCCCCACCCCCCAGCAGTGCAGGGGCAGCCTCCACCAGGCCCCCACTCATGTCTCCCACCACCCCCACCCCCCAGCCACCAGGGGCAGCCTCCAGCAGGCCCCCACTCATGTCTCCCACCACCCCACCCCCCAGCAGTGCAGGGGCAGCCTCCACCAGACCCCCACTCATGTCTCCCACCACCCCCACCCCCCAGCCACCAGGGGCAGCCTCCACCAGGCCCCCACTCATGTCTCCCACCACCCCCACCCCCCAGCCACCATGGGCAGCCTCCACCAGGCCCCCACCCATGTCTCCCACCACCCCCACCCCCCAGCAGTGCAGGGGCAGCCTCCACCAGGCCCCCACTCATGTCTCCCACCACCCCCACCCCCCAGCAGTGCAGGGGCAGCCTCCAGCAGGCCCCCACCCATGTCTCCCACCACCCCCCAGCAGTGCAGGGGCAGCCTCCACCAGGCCCCCACTCATTTCTCCCACCACCCCCACCCCCCAGCCACCAGGGGCAGCCTCCAGCAGGCCCCCACTCATGTCTCCCACCACCCCCACGCCCCAGCCACCATGGGCAGCCTCCACCAGGCCCCCACCCATGTCTCCCACCACACCCACCCCCCAGCAGTGCAGGGGCAGCCTCCACCAGGCCCCCACTCATGTCTCCCACCACCCCCACCCCCCAGCAGTGCAGGGGCAGCCTCCAGCAGGCCTCCACCCATGTCTCCCAGCGCCCCCACCCCCCAGCAGTGCAGGGGCAGCCTCCACCAGGCCCCCACTCATGTCTCCCACCACCCCCACCCCCCAGCCACCAGGGGCAGCCTCCAGCAGGCCCCCCCTCATGTCTCCCACCACCCCCACCCCCCAGCAGTGCAGGGGCAGCCTCCAGCAGGCCCCCACTCATGTCTACCACCACCCCCACCCCCCAGCCACCAGGGGCAGCCTCCACCAGGCCCCCACTCATGTGTCCCACCACCCCCACCCCCCAGCAGTGCAGGGGCAGCCTCCACCAGGCCCCCACTCATGTCTCCCACCACCCCCACCCCCCAGCCACCAGGGGCAGCCTCCAGAAGGCCCCCACTCATGTCTCCCACCACCCCACCCCCCAGCAGTGCAGGGGCAGCCTCCACCAGGCCCCCACTCATGTCTCCCACCACCCCCACCCCCCAGCCACCAGGGGCAGCCTCCACCAGGCCCCCACTCATGTCTCCCACCACCCCCACCCCCCAGCCACCATGGGCAGCCTCCACCAGGCCCCCACCCATGTCTCCCACCGCCCCCACCCCCCAGCAGTGCAGGGGCAGCCTCCACCAGGCCCCCACTCATGTCTCCCACCACCCCCACCCCCCAGCAGTGCAGGGGCAGCCTCCAGCAGGCCCCCACCCATGTCTCCCACCACCCCCACCCCCCAGCAGTGCAGGGGCAGCCTCCACCAGGCACCCACTCATGTCTCCCACCACCCCCACCCCCCAGCCACCAGGGGCAGCCTCCAGCAGGCCCCCACTCATATCTCCCACCACCCCCACACCCCAGCCACCAGGGGCAGCCTCCAGCAGGCCCCCACTCATGTCTCCCACCACCCCCACCCCCCAGCAGTGCAGGGGCAGCCTCCACCAGGCCCCCACTCATGTCTCCCACCACCCCCACCCCCCAGCCACCAGGGGCAGCCTCCACCAGGCCCCCACTCATGTCTCCCACCACCCCCACCCCCCAGCAGTGCAGGGGCAGCCTCCAGCAGGCCCCCACCCATGTGTCCCACCACCCCCACCCCCAGCAGTGCAGGGGCAGCCTCCAGCAGGCCCCCACTAATGTCTCCCACCACCCCCACCCCCCAGCAGTGCAGGGGCAGCCTCCAGCAGGCCCCCACCCATGTCTCCCACCACCCCCACACCCCAGCAGTGCAGGGGCAGCCTCCACCAGGCCCCCACTCATGTCTCCCACCACCCCCACCCCCCAGCCACCAGGGGCAGCCTCCAGCAGGCCCCCACTCATGTCTCCCACCACCCCCACCCCCCAGCAGTGCAGGGGCAGCCTCCAGCAGGCCCCCACTCATGTCTACCACCACCCCCACCCCCCAGCCACCAGGGGCAGCCTCCACCAGGCCCCCACTCATGTGTCCCACCACCCCCACCCCCCAGCAGTGCAGGGGCAGCCTCCACCAGGCCCCCACTCATGTCTCCCACCACCCCCACCCCCCAGCCACCAGGGGCAGCCTCCAGCAGGCCCCCACTCATGTCTCCCACCACCCCCACCCCCCAGCAGTGCAGGGACAGCCTCCACCAGGCCCCCACTCATGTCTCCCACCACCCCCCAGCCACCAGGGGCAGCCTCCACCAGGCCCCCACTCATGTCTCCCACCACCCCCATCCTCCAACCACCATGGGCACCCTACACCAGGCCCCCACCCATGTTTCCCACCACCCCCACCCTCCAGCAGTGCAGGGGCAGCCTCCACCAGGTGCTCACAATCCCCAATCATGTGCGTAATGGACAGCCTCCACATCCAAAAAGCCCTACCAAGTAACCCATTCACCCACATGGAAATGGAAATCACATGTTACACCCCCAATGTTCATGAAGCTAATGAACCCATGTCCGTCACACACAATGGTTGCAATATAATGGGAAAACACACAACATGACATGCATGAAACCAATGAGATGATACCACACAGTGAAGTATGCTAACAAAATTGTATTAAAAAAAATTAAGAATGCAAAAGAAAGAAAACTAACTACAATGTGAATGAGAAGAAAAAACATGCATGTCCGTATAAAAAACTACCAAGGGTCCATGAGCCCAACTGAACAAAGGAAACCTACTAAAAAACCTACCTAAAAATCAACTATATACAAAAAGTGGAGCAGTGTCCGTCGACTCCAAGTCATAATTCGAAAGAAAGGAAACCTAAAACTAAATAACTATATACAAAGGCGGCGGGCTAGTCCAGCGGCTCACTCTGTGGTGTCCCGGGCCAGGGCATCATCGAACTCCTGTTCGATGTCCCGGAGGCGGTCCAGTTCCATTGCCCCGAGGGTCCGCAGGGACGACGCTGTGTCCTCCTCCAACCCCCTGCGGATTGCCTCGAGGCACTCGGCCCGCCTCAGGGCCCTCCGCATGGAGTTCTCTGCCCTGACCATTGTGAGCCGCGCCGCTTCCGCCCGCCGCCGCTCCGCACCTATGGCGTGGCCCAACCGCTGCCACACGGAAGACACTCTCTGTCCTGGGTCCCCCTGCCCTCCGGCCGATGGCCGCCCCTCCGATGTCGAAAGCCCCGAGCCTTCATGGCTCCCAACATGTTGCTGCTGCTGCTGCTCTGCCTCTGCCCGTGCACTGCCTCCTGCTGCCTGCACATCCTCCGCCGGCTGGGGTGCACTTGTTGATGTGGCCACCCCTGCTGGACCTCCGACTCCCGACTGTGGCAGGGATGCCTCCTCCACCAGCCTGGCCACACCGTCAGAGGCAGCTCCACAGGGCACCCAGGTGACTGATGGGTGGGAAGATGGCACAGAGGACGACTGGCGCGTAGGGGGTCCAGTTGAGGAGGGGGTCGGAGCAAGCCCCTTCAGACGGAGGAATCCGGCCTGGGTGACCTGTCCCAGCAGGCTGACGTGGTCAACGAGCCATTCGAGATGACGTGCAGTCTCTCCATGAAAAGACTGCAGGTCACCTCGCATGGCCCGTTGACGCAACGCCACACCAGCCAGGACAGGCTCAACCCGGACCTGGATGGCCACGTCCGCAGGCAGAGGAAGGCCAGTTGACGTCAGCTCATCCCCTGCCTGAAAACGGGTCTGGACGTAGGCATCCCTGCTGGTGCAAGATGATGCAGGGACAGGATCGGGGACAGGATTGCACACGGGCACCTCCGCGGCCGCCTGTGCTGCCTCCTGTCCCTGGTCCTGCACTGCACCACTAGCACCAGTGGGATCCCGACCTCCAAGACCCCGTCTCTGGTGCTTGCGCGGCCCCCTCCTCCACCAAACCCCCCACCAACCTGGATGACTCCGTGCCATCTTCCCCTGTTGGGCCCTGTGGGGTCCCAGCTGCTCCTTCTGCTGCCGAGGAGTCCAACTGCAACCTCCGCCTCTTGGACCTCCCCCCGGCAGCTGCGGCCTGGGACGCGGCACCGGACTCCTCACTCCCCGACGAGATGACAACACGGGAGGGGAGCCGGGCCTTGCGTCTCCGGCTGGCGGTCGGATCCCCGCCACTGTGCTCCACAGCACCTTCTCCGCCCTCTTCATCAGTTGACGCTGCAGACAGGGAGAAACAAAACACAGGCATCAGGGCACTGTACAATGGACACATACACGCATGACAGTTGCACATGAGTGGCATTGGCAAACCTCAGACATGTCATCACAATCCCCAAAACACATGTCATTGCAACTGGCACACATGAGCCATACCACAGCCATTTTGCAACTGCCACCACCATCCCTACACATACAACAGCATCAGCAGCCAAAGGGGAGCCAGACATCACATGCAACACAGGAAGTGCACCACACATGTACACACACCAACACACTTGCATGCATGTCTACACCTCTGCCAAGTGTCGCACTGTTCAGACGGGCATCCATGTCACATCTGCCAATCAGGCTTCCACATACCGCTGTCACATGCATCCATGTAGCATCACTGTTGCACCCTTGACAAATACACACACATGCACATGTACACAGTGCTCATACATGCAGCCGAAAACAACATACATGCCTGACATCACGGACATGTCTACTTACATACACATTCATCCAAACATGTGTGCACGCACAACTGCGTTTGCCATGCAAGCCCACACACACAAGCACCATCCATGTCTCACACATTACAGCCCTCGCATGTGTCATCCCCACGGCCCTGTACACCCCCACCCATACTCGACCCCATACAAACAGATGTGCAACCGGCACAATGGCGAATGATCACCACACGCCCTGCTCACAACCAGGATGCATGTACACTCACCGCTCGACTCCAGACGGGTCTGCTTCTCTAGGACCTGGACGTGGAGCGCTGGGGATATGCGTTCCAGGACCCCCATCTGTTCTTCCGACAAGTGGCCCCGGCGCCCCTTGCCATCCGCTGCCTTCAAGCGGCGCCGGGCCTTGTTCAGGGTCCTGGACCTGAAGTCCTCCCAGCGCTTCCTGACATGTTGTAAGTCCCGGAATGCCAACCCCTCCGCGTTGATGGCAGTCACGATGTCAGTCCAGATCCGAGTCCATCCTTCCTTGTCGGCGTGAGAACTTCCAAAGAGGGCATCATACTGCCCTAGGACTTGCTCCACCAGGACACCAACTTCGGTGGCACTGAAGCTGGTGCCCCTCTGCCTCTCTGGCCGGGGGTTGTCAGTGGTCACAGATGGTGTATGCCCCGACATGACAACCCCAGAGGCAGGAGTGTGTGGGCAACTGGGTCCTGGGGCTGGGCTGTGGAGCGATGGAATTCCAGTCGGGAGTCTTCGGTTCCAGCAGGGGTGGTCACAGCAACAGCACCCCTGGCTGATGTGCAGGCAGCAAATGGCAGTGCACGTGGCCAGCAGGCAGTCAGGCAGCAGCAGATGGCAGGTGGGAGCGTGCTCGGGGCTCTGGGGGGCAGTAGTTCAGCCTTCTGGACAGGAGCGTGGTCTTCCGTGTGCTTACGCGTGGCCAGCTTGGTACGGAGTGATTTGGCACGTGAAAATCCTGCACGTCAGCGTGAAAACCGAGGAAAGGCCCTTAGCGCGTAAGCGCGTCAGCACGCATACGCGAATCCATTGGACCAAAGGCCCTCAGCGCGTAAGCGCGTCTGTGACGTGACCCACACAGGTGTTTCCCACACACCACGTGATGACAGAGCACACGTGGAAAGACTGCACGTCAGAGTCTCATCGCGTGTAATTGGACAGCACGTCAGAGTCTCATCGCGTGTAATTGGACAGCACGTCAGAGTCTCATCGCGTGTAATTGGACAAAAGTGCGTGTACACGCGATTGGCGTATGTACATGTATATCAGGTGTGCGCGGACACTTACACACGCAAGTACGTCAGCGCACCTGTATCCCGGTGTGCGCGCCAATTTCCACACGCTATTGTACTGGGCACTGGATTGGAGGGGTGCGCGGGTCACACGCTCGCCTACAACACGCGCAACGCATTAATTTGCGCGCTAACAAAATAACTAGCTCAGACCCAGGATGAACATACCGTTCCTAGCAGCAGTGGGCGTGGCCTACCAAAGGAGAAGGAGGAGGATAGTCAGGGCCAGAATATTCACACCCAGAACCAGCCTTTTCGGGATGCCTGATGACCAGGTGCATGGGAGGTACAGGTTTCCACCACACATCATACTGGAACTGGTGAGTGAGTGGGAGGACGACCTCACATCACCCACCCTGTGCTCCCAAGCACTCAGCCCCCTGGAGAAGGTCCTCAATGTACTGCACTTCTTAGCCACTGGATCATTTCAGCGGACAAGTGCCATTGTGGGTGGTGTATCACAGGCCACCCAGTCACGCTGCCTACACCAGGTCTTGAACATCATCACTGCACGCCCATCAGTCCGCAGGCACATATACCTGCCCAGAACCCCTGCAGAAAGGCATGCTGCCGCCCTGGATTTCTACGCTGTGGCACGATTCCTCAAAGTGCTAGGTGCCATTGACTGCACCCATGTGGCTCTACGTCCCCCCAGGGCATCTGAGCACATCTATAGGAACTGCAAGCACTGGCATTCCATCAACGCGCAGGTAGTATGTAATGCCAAGGGAATCATCACCTCACTATATGCCAACTATCCTGGGTCAACCCACGACAGCTTCATTTACCGAATGTCCACCCTAAGCCGGGACCTAGAAGCTGGCCGGCATGGCGATACATGGCTGCTTAGTGAGTATGAATGCCACTGCACATGCATGCATGTCAGATACTGAGCAAGGTCACAACCCCACCAATGATACCAATCACCACCTCCACAGGGGACAGTGCCTACCCTCTCAGCCCCCACATGATGACGCCAATTCGGAACCCCACCACGCCACCCCAGGTAAGATATAACGCAGCCCACATTACAACCCGGGGCATAGTGGAGCGCACATTTGGAGTGCTGAAGTCACGCTTTCGCTCCCTTGACCGTTCTGGCGGGCAGCTGTTGTACGCTCCCCCAGTAGTGTGCAGGATCATAGTGGCAGCATGTGTCCTGCACAACGTTGCAACACGCCGGGCCCTGGCCGTGGACATGGTGGTGCCCCCCCATCCCCAACCACATGCACAGCCGCTGCGCATGGGAGGGGAAAGGGCACGGGGGGAGGCAGCCCGTACACAGCTAGTGGCTAATTACTTCACATAGAAATCACACCCCTGTGGAGTGCACACTGCCCTGGCACATTCCATCTGACAATCAATGATGACTCAACCTGACACTGATCCTGAATGTCTGGAGAAAGAACCGTGAAAACCATATCAGCCTGAGATTGTTCACCTGGAAGTGTCACAATGTGTGCATCCCTACCCACACTGACACCACCAATGCAGTTTTGTGAATTTACACATTCAAGCAGCTGAAATGAATACCCACTTGCAAAATGCAACAAGAGGACAGTGCCATGTCAGCCAACCCAACCCCAGCACCGCCACACGACACACCGTGCCATGTCATGCTATTTGCACGTAAACAAAGTAATCCCCACAACATGACACTAGTGTCACAATGTACAGTGTCCCTATTAGAAACTTGCAACACCTGAAATGCTCACAGTAATGCCGGACCAACAACAAACTTGAGCACGTACTACCATTAACATGACATCACTAATGTATAATATTAGTAGTCTCACCACCTGGAAATGCCTGCACTCCCACCACTACCAACTGTGCAGTGTTGGCGCCTGTAGAGTTGTAGGTGCACTGCTGCCAACATGGACCACATCTCCAGACTAGAGGTCCTTGTGTAGACATGAGGAAGGGACCTGCAAATTGGGAGGTAGACACAGAAGATGAGTTACACATCAATGCAACATGCAGTGTACAACACAACAGCAATATGCACTAGGAATGTATACACAGTATTGACTACAGACTGCCCACACAGCTCATGGGAGTCCAACGTCACTGTGTAATTCACTGTCACTTGGGCACACCCTTTGCAAGCCCATGGAAACGGGAAGCAGGAGGGGTGTGTGTGACTCAAACCCAAGCATCTGAACCAAATACATTACAAGCCTGCATGTGCCCAGCCACAATGCAGCGTATGCCCACAGGAACCACAGAAGCCAACAAATCGTCCCAAAAAAATTGGGAATAAAAGAAATAAAAATAAAAATAAAAAAAAATAAAAATCAAAAATGGCCATTGAAGGGCCCGGGGGGGTTGGGGAGGCCACCCAGGAGGTCCGAGGACAGGATGCACACCAGAACCCACCTGCGTGGATCCTGGGAAAAAAAAACACCTCCATGGGCTCATGGCCCACACGGCTACCCTATTGTGGGAGTTTCACTGCTGTCGCTATTATCACCCTGTGCAGCTGCATCCGGAGGTGGTTGCACAATGGGAGGCAGCCTACGCAAGGCCCTAGTCTGCTCCTCCATGGCTGCAAGCATGCGGGTGTGGTAGGTCTGGTTCTGGAGGATGAGTGTGCGGAGGTCCCCATGCAACAACTCACGGGATGCCCGGACGTCCGCCCTCGTTGCCTGCATCTCAGCTGAGAGCGTACGGGTGAGACGCTCCAGCTGCTGTTCTGTCCTTTGGTGTGTAGAAGCCTCAAGCTCAACAAGAGTCGTCCTGAGGTGAAGGAGCTCCTGCCTCAGGGCTTCCCTGTGGCCCTAGGACTCAATGGAGATGGCCTCCTGCAGAGTCGCCTGTGCCGCCCGCCTGTCCCTGTTGGACCCCAACATTTCCTCCCTGTGTGACTGGCAGATGGTGTCGGTTGCCTGCTCTAGTCGCTCCATCAGCCTTTCAGGGGGGACAATGGAAGTGGCCACCCTATCCATGGCCTGAGCCATCATCTCGGATGATGCTGCCTGTTGGGTTGCCATACCGTAAATGGATTGCTCCCATGCAGTATTGCCAGGTGCCGTACGGCCACCACGTCGGCGGGCACCACACCTGTCTGGGGCAAGGCGAACTGCGCCTTGCTGTGCCGGCACTGCCTGAGGCTGCAGGACTGCATTCCCCCTCTGATCTGCTGGCCCAGGAACAGGATCAGATGTCACGGAGTGTGACCCTGCATCCGTAACCACCAAAGGCGTAGCTGCCAACACTGACATCCCCATTGAGGGTTCTGACCCTGGTGCAGGTGGGTGAGACAGAACAGAATCCCTCCCTGGAACACTCACCTGCGACGGCACGTAGGTCTCATCCGAATCAACACCTGAGTACAGCTCGGGGGAGGTGCAGCCAGAGACACCCCTTGAGAGCAGGACCTGCAGCACTTGTGGGTTCTCACCCACCACCACACCACGTCCCTCACTGGTGGTTGGTCGGCCCTCGGGCCCCTCCTGGGTCTGCACCATCTCCACAACCCCAGCAGTATCAGGTGCGTCTTCCCCTGCAAAGACATAAAAACAAAGAAATGGAAACAGGCATTAGCACCATGGCACACAATGAGGGCTGAGAAGCAAGAGAAACAGTACTTGTTTGACACATGTCCCACATGACTAAAACCCTCCCATGCATGCACCCTCACTGCGTATGAAGGGCAGGCAAATGGCACACACTGATGACACCAAGATTGAAGATGAACACATTTTCTGCATGCTGCCTGGCAGTGGCATCACACATTGGCCTGTGATTGGCAGGTGAAACACACATGCCATCACACAGATGGCATCTACCATTGCTATTGAGTGAAGATGGAGAGGAGGGCAGCACCTATGCATACTGTCCAGTTCCCGCATGTAATAGCTTTTCTAATTCTAACAGGCCAGATTCTTCACCTGGAGCTGCCAGTCCGAAATGGTGCAATTGCACAGGGACATGTTTGAACAAATGATATCCAGGTAACAAAGTCACTCAACTTTACCATAGCCATGTCAGACATGTGACTAGAGGACTGCGACATGCCTAGTAAAAGTGGTGGAATGGAAAATATCTGACTAAATGAACAGTGCTAAATTTTGCAACAATGTTGTGGCAAGGTGACACTTCAAGGGCAACTGGCGTGCAGTTGGACTACATGTCTACTGTTGGCAGAAGGGATACAGCTATGGCCAAATGCAGCTGCGCAGGATGTATTGCATGAAGCACATGGATGACCCATACGACTCAGGCGCACACACTCTCACCTGGCACACAAACAGAAGCCCTCACACACACCATGCACATGGATGACACACACATGCATGTGCACTCACCGGACAATGCCTCGTAATCAGGGAGATCTCCCACGCCTTGGATCTGTTCCTCCGTGACGTAGGTCCCAGCGACTGACTCATGTGGAGTGAGTTCCATGTCTACTACTGGAGACCCACCTCCAGTCACTAGAGTTGCGGCATGACTTGAGGCCAGCTTACTCTTTGCCCTGCGCTTTAGGTCATTCCAGCGCTTATAGCAATCATTGGCTGTGCACCTCATGATTCCAAGGGCACTTACGATGTCCGCAACGGTCTGCCAGTGTGCCTGGCGTTGTGCAGGTGTGGTCTTGGATCCTGCAACAATGACCATCTCGTTGTCATGTGCGGACACATACTCGACAAGTGCATTCAGTTCGTCATCCGTGAAGCTGGGCTTCCTGGACGGTCCGGACTGTGTAGCCGTGTCTGGGGCATCAGCCTGTGACGGACGAGCACTCTTCCTCTTCCGCTTGGAAGGTGGTGGTGATCCTGAGTGTCCTGCGCCGCTCTGGACACTAGGGGCAGGAGCCCTGGTGGACTCTGTATCAGGAGTGTGGGATTGCACACTCAGCATGGGAGTTGGTGCAGGCATTGGCTCTAGTGTGATGGTGTCAGGGGGAATATCAGCAGCATGGACTAGGACCGACACTGTCCTGGCTGGGTGTGTGAGGGCTGTGGTGGATGGAGCCGCAGCTGCCCCTGCAGCCTCTCCGCCCTGCCTACTTGGTGCAGCAGATGACCTTGCTGCCCCAGATGCACGTGGCATGGTGACATCAATGTGCACCAGCGCATGTGTCATAGGCCTGCTGACCTGGAAGTCAGCCATGGAGTCAGCCAGGTCTGTTGCCACAATGGGCTGGTCCAACAAGGGCTGAGCATGGATGGTGTCAGCCACATCAGCCTCAACGGGAGGGGGGGGATTATGGGTGCCCTTGACTGGTCCTCCACACATGGGGGGACAGGCTCACCCTGCAAGTAACAACCACGTCCCCTACCGGATCCACCACGGCCACCACTTGTGGCTCTTCCACCTTTGCCACCCTTACGGAATCCTCGCCTCCCAACCATGGCACTGATGTTGATGTGCGTATGGGAGTGGCTGTCAAATATTGTCCTGGGCAATTGGGGGTCAAAGGGGTTGGGTACCAGATGGTAATTGTACCCTAGTGCTCTTGCAAGGCTGATTGTAACCCCTGGGGAAAGATGACGGGTCACGCTACGCACAGGAGCCCCAAAAAAGGGAGATGACGTGCACGCAACCCCTCCTAGACCACGTGTGCAGAAAGAAAAACCTGCACTACGCTGTGGCACCCAGTAACACAAGAATGAACGTATGCGTGTCACACGCAGCCTAGAATGACCTCTGAAGGGGTAGGCTACACACGGGGCAAGCACAGATGTTAGATACGTGCATGACTCACCGTCTGCCAGGTAAAAGAGCGTGAAAAAGGAGCGCGTTTGGTTGGCAACACCCCCGCCAAAAGAAGATTTGTACGCTGTCTGAGGAGACAGGACAACAGTAGAAGGGAACACTGTTTGAGGGAACAGGCCCAGGTAAAGCAGTAAAAGAGAAAAAAGAGAAAATCTGTCAGAGGTAACAGGGAATACGAACTTGAAACGCTGTGAATTAAATCGCGTGTGAACCGACAAGAAGTACAGAATTCACCCACTCGCTCTCCACGAAAAGCACGTACAAGGAAATGGTGTTCTACGCGTACCTTTTATACAGGCCCACACGTCCAACGTCACTTACGCGGCGTGTACGCGCTAGGGCCATTTCCACCAATTACACGCTTTGTGACTTATGCGTGTACGGCCATGTCCACCAATTACACGCTTTGTGACTTCTGCGTGTACGGCCATTTCCACCAATTACACGCTTTGTCACTTCTGCGTGTACGGCCATTTCCACCAATCACACGCGATGAGACTCTGACGTGCAGTATTTCCACGTGTGCTCTGTCATCACGTGCTGTGTGGGAAACACCCGTGCGGGTCACGTCACAGACGCGCTTACGCGCTGAGGGCCTTTGGTCCAATAGAATCGCGTATGCGTGCTGACGCGCTTACGCGCTAAGGGCCTTTCCTCGGTTTTCACGCTGACGTGCAGGATTTTCACGTGCCAAATCACTCCGTACCAAGCTGGCCACGCGTAAGCACACGGAAGACCACGCTCCTGCCCAGAAGGCCGAACTACTGCCCCCCAGAGCCCCGAGCATGCTCCCACCTGCTATCTGCTGCTGCCTGACTGCCTGCTGCCCACGTGCACTGCCATTTGCTGCCTGCACATCAGCCAGGGGTGCTGTTGCTGTGACCACCCCTGCTGGAACCGAAGACTCCCGACTGGAATTCCATCGCTCCACAGCCCAGCCCCAGGACCCAGTAGCCCACCCACTCCTGCCTCTGGGGTTGTCATGTCGGGGCATACACCATCTGTGACCACTGACAACCCCCGGCCAGAGAGGCAGAGGGGCACCAGCTTCAGTGCCACCGAAGTTGGTGTCCTGGTGGAGCAAGTCCTGGGGCAGTATGATGCCCTCTTTGGAAGTTCCCGCGCCGACAAGGAAGGACGGACTCGGATCTGGACTGACATCGTGACTGCCATCAACGCGGAGGGGGTGGCAGTCCGGGACTTACAACATGTCAGGAAGCGCTGGGAGGACTTCAGGTCCAGGACCCTGAACAAGGCCCGGCGCCTCTTGAAGGCAGCGGATGCCAAGGGGCGCCGGGGCCACTTGTCGGAAGAACAGATGGGGGTCCTGGAACGCATATCCCCAGCGCTCCACGTCCAGGTCCTAGAGAAGCAGACCCGTCTGGAGTCGAGCGGTGAGTGTACATGCATCCTGGTTGTGAGCAGTGCGTGTGGTGATCATTCGCCATTGTGCCGGTTGCACATCTGTTTGTATGGGGTCGAGTATGGGTGGGGGTGTACAGGGCCATGGGGCTGACACATGCGAGGGCTGTAATGTGTGAGACATGGATGGTGCTTGTGTGTGTGGGCTTGCATGGCAAATGCAGTTGTGCGTGCACACATGTTTGGATGAATGTGTATGTAAGTAGACATGTCCGTGATGTCAGGCATGTATGTTGTTTTCGGCTGCATGTATGAGCACTGTGTACATGTGCATGTGTGTGTATTTGACAAGGGTGCAACAGTGATGCAACATGGATGCATGTGACAGCGGTATGTGGAAGCCTGATTGGCAGATGTGACATGGATGCCCGTCTGTACAGTGCGAGACTTGGCAGAGGTGTAGACATGCATGCAAGTGTGTTGGTGTGTGTACATGTGTGGTGCACTTCCTGTGTTGCATGTGATGTCTGGCTCCCCTTTGGCTGCTGATGCTGTTGTATGTGTAGGGATGGTGCTGGCAGTTGCGATATGGCTGTGGTATGGCTCATGTGTGCCAGTTGCAATGACATGTGTGTTGGGGATTGTGATGACATGTCTGAGGTTTGCCAATGCCACTCATGTGCAACTGTCATGCGTGTATGTGTCCATTGTACAGTGCCCTGATGCCTGTGTTTTGTTTCTCCCTGTCTGCAGCGTCAACTGATGAAGAGGGCGGAGAAGGTGCTGTGGAGCACAGCGGCGGGGATCCGACCGCCAGCCGGAGACGCAAGGCCCGGCTGCCCTCCCGTGTTGTCATCTCGTCGGGGAGTGAGGAGTCCGGTGTCGCGTCCCAGGCCGCAGCTGCCGGGGGGAGGTCCAAGAGGCGGAGGTTGCAGTTGGACTCCTCGGCAGCAGAAGGGGCAGCTGGGACCCCACAGGGCCCAACAGCGGAAGATGGCACAGAGTCATCCAGGTTGGTGGGGGGTTTGGTGGAGGAGGGGGCCGCGCAAGCACCAGAGACGGGGTCTGGAGGTGGGGATCCCACTGGTGCTAGTGGTGCAGTGCAGGACCAGGGACAGGAGGCAGCACAGGCGGCCGCGGAGGTGCCTGTGTGCAATCCTGTCCCCGATCCTGTCCCTGCATCATCTTGCACCAGCAGGGATGCCTACGTCCAGACCCGTTTTCAGGCAGGGGATGAGCTGACGTCAACTGGCCTTCCTCTGCCTGCGGACGTGGCCATCCAGGTCCGGGTTGAGCCTGTCCTGGCTGGTGTGGCGTTGCGTCAACGGGCCATGCGAGGTGACCTGCAGTCTTTTCATGGAGAGACTGCACGTCATCTCGAATGGCTCGTTGACCACGTCAGCCTGCTGGGACAGGTCACCCAGGCCGGATTCCGCTGTCTGATGGGGCTTGCTCCGACCCCCTCCTCAACTGGACCCCCTACGCGCCAGTCGTCCTCTGTGCCATCTTCCCACCCATCAGTCACCTGGGTGCCCTGTGGAGCTGCCTCTGACGGTGCGGCCAGGCTGGTGGAGGAGGCATCCCTGCCACAGTCGGGAGTCGGAGGTCCAGCAGGGGTGGCCACATCAACAAGTGCACCCCAGCCGGCGGAGGATGTGCAGGCAGCAGGAGGCAGTGCACGGGCAGAGGCAGAGCAGCAGCAGCAGCAACATGGTGGGAGACATGAAGGCTCGGGGCTTTCGACATCGGAGGGGCAGGCATCGGCCGGAGGGCAGGGGGACCCAGGACAGAGAGTGTCTTCCGTGTGGCAGCGGTTGGGCCACGCCATAGGTGCGGAGCGGCGGCGGGCGGAAGAGGCGCGGCTCACAATGGTCAGGGCGGAGAACTCCATGCGGAGGGCCCTGAGGCGGGCCGAGTGCCTCGAGGCAATCCGCAGGGGGTTGGAGGAGGACACAGCGTCGTCCCTGCGGACCCTCGGGGCCATGGAACTGGACCGCCTCCGGGACATCGAACAGGAGTTCGATGATGCCCTGGCCCGGGACACCACAGTGTGAGCCGCTGGACTTGCCCGCCGCCTTTGTATATAGTTCTTTAGTTTTAGGTTTCCTTTCATTCTTATTATGATTTGGAGTCGACGGACACTGCTCCACTTTTTGTATATAGTTGATATTTAGGTAGGTTTTTTAGGAGGTTTCCTTAGTTCAGTTGGGCTCATGGACCCTTGTTATTTTTGTACATAGTTCTTTGTTGCATGGAGAATTTTTTACATTTGACTTTGGACAAAAGTTTTTAGGATTTGGATTTCCAGTTTTGTGTTTTTATGCGGACATGCAGCTTATTTTTTCACATTTACATTGTAGTTAGTTTTCTTTCTTTAGCATTCTTTATTTTTTTCAATGCAATTTTGTTGGCATAGTTCACTGTGTGGTATCATCTCATTGGTTTCATGCATGTCATGTTGTGTGTTTTCCCATTCAATTGCAAAAAATGTGTGTGACGGACATGGGTTCATTAGCTTCATGAACATTGGGGGTGTAACATGTGATTTCCATTTCCATGTGGGTGAATGGGTTACTTGGTAGGGCTTTTTGGCTGTGGAGGCTGACCATTACGCACATGATTGGGGATTGTGAGGACCTGGTGGGGGCTGCACATGGTGGCAGGGGGGTGGGGGTGGTGGGAGACATGAGTGGGGGCCTGGTGGAGGCTGCCCCTGCACTGCCGGGGGGTGGGGGTGGTGGGAGACATGAGTGGGGGCCTGGTGGAGGGTGACCCTGCACTGCCGGGGGGTGGGCGTGGTGGGAGACATGAGTGGGGGCCTGGTGGAGGCTGCCCATGGTGGCTGGGGGGTGGGGGTGGTGGGAGACATGAGTGGGGGCCTGGTGGAGGGTGACCCTGGATGCTGGGGGGTGGGGGTGCAGGGGGACATGAGTGGGGCCTGGTGGAGGGTGACCCTGCACTGCCGGGGGGTGGGGGTGGTGGGAGACATGAGTGGGGGCCTGGTGGAGGCTGCCCCTGGTGGCTGGGTGGTGGGGGTGGTGGGAGACATGAGTGGGGGCCTGGTGGAGGCTGCCCCTGGTGGCTGGGTGGTGGGGGTGGTGGGACACATGAGTGGGGGCCTGGTGGAGGCTGCCCATGGTGGCAGGGGGGTGGGGGTGGTGGGAGACATGAGTGGGGGCCTGGTGGAGGGTGACCCTGGATGCTGGGGGGTGGGGGTGCAGGGAGACATGAGTGGGGGCCTGGTGGAGGCTGCCCCTGCACTGCCGGGGGGTGGGGGTGGTGGGAGACATGAGTGGGGGCCTGGTGGAGGGTGACCCTGCACTGCCGGGGGGTGGGGGTGGTGGGAGACATGAGTGGGGGCCTGGTGGAGGGTGACCCTGCACTGCCGGGGGGTGGGGGTGGTGGAAGACATGAGTGGAGGCCTGGTGGGGGCTGCCCATGGTGGCAGGGGGGTGGGGGTGGTGGGAGACATGAGTGTGGGCCTGGTGGAGGGTGACCCTGCACTGCCGGGGGGTGGGGGTGGTGGGAGACATGAGTGGGGGCCTGGTGGGGGCTGCCCATGGTGGCAGGGGGGTGGGGTGGTGGGAGACATGAGTGGGGGCCTGGTGGAGGCTGCCCCTGCACTGCCGGGGGGTGGGGGTGGTGGGAGACATGAGTGGGGGCCTGGTGGAGGCTGCCCCTGCACTGCCGGGGGGTGGGGGTGGTGGGAGACATGAGTGGGGGCCTGGTGGAGGGTGACCCTGGATGATGGGGGGTGGGGGTGGTGGGAGACATGAGTGGGGGCCTGGTGGAGGGTGACCCTGGATGCTGGGGGGTGGGGGTGCAGGGGGACATGAGTGGGGGCCTGGTGGAGGCTGCCCCTGCACTGCCGGGGGGTGGGGGTGGTGGGAGACATGAGTGGGGGCCTGGTGGGGGCTGCCCATGGTGGCAGGGGGGTGGGGGTGGTGGGAGACATGAGTGGGGGCCTGGTGGGGGCTGCCCCTGCACTGCCGGGGGGTGGGGGTGGTGGGAGACATGAGTGGGGGCCTGGTGGGGGCTGCCCCTGCACTGCCGGGGGGTGGGGGTGCAGGGGGACATGAGTGGGGGCCTGGTGGGGGCTGCCCCTGCACTGCCGGGGGGTGGGGGTGGTGGGAGACATGAGTGGGGGCCTGGTGGGGGCTGCCCCTGCACTGCCGGGGGTGGGGGTGCAGGGGGACATGAGTGAGGGCCTGGTGGAGGCTGCCCCTGCACTGCCGGGGGGTGGGGGTGGTGGGAGACATGAGTGGGGGCCTGGTGGGGGCTGCCCCTGCACTGCCGGGGGGTGGGGGTGGTGGGAGACATGAGTGGGGGCCTGGTGGGGGCTGCCCATGGTGGCAGGGGGGTGGGGGTGGTGGGAGACATGAGTGGGGGCCTGGTGTAGGCTGCCCCTGCACTGCCGGGGTGTGGGGGTGGTGGGAGACATGAGTGGGGGCCTGGTGGAGGGTGACCCTGCACTGCCGGGGGGTGGGGGTGGTGGGAGACATGAGTGGGGGCCTGGTGGAGGCTGCCCATGGTGGCTGGGGGGTGGGGGTGGTGGGAGACATGAGTGTGGGCCTGGTGGAGGGTGACCCTGGATGCTGGGGGGTGGGGGTGCAGGGGGACATGAGTGGGGGCCTGGTGGAGGCTGCCCCTGCACTGCTGGGGTGTGGGGGTGGTGGGAGACATGCATTGTTGATCAGTAGTGCAAGGTGACATGTGGGTTGGCTGGGGGGCATGCCCATGGTGAATGGGCTGCCTGCGGGACATGGGCAGGGGTGCAGGGTATTCCCCCGTGGTGTGGGCTGCCTGCAGGGGCCGTGGAGGTTGTGGAGCGTACACCTGGGAGGACCCACATGGCCAATTCACGTGTAGTACTGCCCAGAACCCCTGAAATACACATTCCCTGCTGGTATCGCGTGTGGAACTTCCCGCGCACCCCTGAAATACACGTACCCTGCTCGCACTGGGACTATCACGTGTGGAACTTCCCGCGCACCCCTGAAATACACGTACCCTGCTCGCACTGGGACTATCGCGTGTGGAACTTCCCGCGCACCCCTGAAATACACGTACCCTGCTCGCACTGGGACAATCGCGTGTGCAACTTCATGCGAACCCCTGTAATACACGTAGCACGCTCCCCCAGGCCCGATCGCGTGAGTAAGTTCACGCTAACCCCTGAAATACACGTAGCCCGCTCCCCCAGGCCCGATCGCGTGAGAAAGTTCACGCGAACCCCTGAAATACACGTAGCCCGCTCCCCCAGGCCCGATCGCGTGAGGAAGTTCACGCAAACCCCTGTAATACACATAGCCCGCTCCCCCAGGCCCGATCGCGTGAAAAAATTCACGCAAACCCCTGAAATACACGTAGCCTGCTCCCCCAGGCCCGATCGCGTGAGTAAGTTCACGCGAACCCCTGGAATACACGTAGCCCGCTCCCCCAGGCCCGATCGCGTGAGGAAGTTCACGCGAACCCCTGTAATACACATAGCCCACTCCCCCAGGCCCGATCGCGTGAAAAAATTCACGCGAACCCCTGAAATACACGTAGCCCGCTCCCCCAGGCCCGATCGCGTGAGAAACTTCACGCGAACCCCTGAAATACACGTACCCTGCTGAAATCGCGTGTGGAACTTCCCGCGCACCCCTGAAATTCACATACCTTGCTCGCACTGGCCCAATCGCGTGTGGAACTTCCCGCGCACCCCTGAAATACACGTTCCCCGCTTGCCGTTTGCTGTTTGCCAGCCCGGTGAACTGGTCCAGGGTTAGCGCAGCCCTTTGCGATGATTTAGCGATTTTGATGGCTTTTCCTTGCGCGAGGGCGTTCTTCGGGGCGTTACTGGCGCTGCTGCAGGGTCGCTGCGATTCTCTGCGCCACGGCTGGTTTGGGAGCCTAAAATCCATAAATACGCTGTGCGCGGAAATCGGTTTTAGCGCACGTGCCTGGCGCAGCCAATCGCACGCGGACACTCTGCGCCAGCCGCTTGCGACACTTTTCTGCGAAATTCTATGAATTACCCTCCTAATATGTTAGACAGATCGACTGTACAAAATCTACAACGGAAACAAGTTTATACAAAAATATATACATTTAATTTCATGTATCAATCTAATCCATACAAAACTGTTCTCCCACTGTACCAGCTGTATGCTATCTTCAAAACAGACACCATACTCCATTTGTATTTAAACATTCAGACTTTCAATACATGGTGTTCCAAACTCTTATTATCCATTGCCACATGAACACATGACTAAAACAATATGCATTGCGACAAATTCCCAATTCTAACAATATGACATTAAATTGTACTCAATATCTCACCCAGTATTACTAATTATGGCTTTCCAACCACATCCATCAATTGGTGTTTTGTCACACCAATGCCTATTTAACAGTGTGTATATTTCTTTCCATTTTTTGGTTGACACATGTTTCAGCCAGTTAATGAGCCATTACGATGCTCCAATTAGATCTGGCCTTCATCAGACAATGAGTGAGGCCGATTACTGTGCCACTCCTTTAAGATAATGCGTTCACGTGTGTTTCTGGAAAAGCATGCATTCATATTTTAGTTCACAGTCATCTGTCCCAAAATATTATTTCAAATGCAGAACTAAACATGTTACATTTGTTTTTCTTTTTCAGTTAATGGGAAGGCTGTGTCCCTGTCTCATATACGCTGCCAAACATCCAGACAACTTGTAAAGGGTAGTGGGCCCACGTCTTATATTTGTGCACCATGATTCTGGTCAAATACAGTTCTTCAAAACAGACGTAAGACATTTAAACGTAATGGTGCCTAATACTCTATATCGACTTTGTGAATGTCACCAGGAACACCATCCAGTCCTGCCTCTTTACCCCTACTAAGGTCATTTACAATATGAGTTATTTCTTCTAAGGTGCAGTCTACAGCTAACCCATCCAAACTAATGTAAAATGAAGTTCAAAAGATGGTTACCAGAATGTATTTTATTTGAAGTGGGTTTACCACTCTACCTTTGCAAAATGAACATGCATTAATTACCAAGGTCATTCGTAGTCAAGTCTTCAGCTAACCCAACCAAACTAATGTAAAAGAAATCGTTCAAAAGATGGATACCTGAATCTATTGTGCTCGAAGTGGGTCCATCACTCTACCTTTGCAAAGTTAACATGTATGGTATTCTTACCTGCGTTATCTTGGTTGGCATTTGCTATTAGATTTCAAAACTGTCAAGAATCATGCTGCAAGAAAAAAAAACATTAAAATACAATGCCATCGTAATCAAGATGAAACATGTATGCAGTTTTCTGAATCCTTGAGAAATGTATGCCTTGGATTAAATAATGCTATGTATACAATAACACTGCCCTACAGACAAATACATTCGGCCTCATTGCAAGTATGCTCATAAGAAATCCCAATTTCCGGCATGCTGGTGCCACAGTTTCTGGCAACCCGTGATGCCGAAATCTGCAGATGATTACGTGTTGTCCTGCGTGTGCATTCCAGCATGCTGGAAACGGCGGTACTGGCATCACGGAAACTCCATCAAAACCCCCCAAAAATGTCAACACCGTCCTCCGCGGCCCCAGCACCTTTGAATCCGGCAACACAGGCCCAGACCCAACGGCACCGGAAAGAGCAGTCCTGCAATTACAGTGAATGGAAATAAAGTGATCGGCAGAACAGGAAATTGGCCGGCGGCCATTAAAAAACACAATCCATTTCAATCCTCGAAGCACAGGCGACATCCACCCCTCCTGACCAGACAAACTCCACTGTGAGCATGATATCTAGAGTCCCGAAAGTGGTAGCCACGCTTCTCTGAGCCTGAGCTGAACATGCTAACGGACACCATTGTCCAGCATGCTGCAGAGCTCTTCGCCAACAACCAGGGCAGGGTAGCCGAGCTGCGCAAGAAGAGCATCTGGGATGTGGTGGCCCAGACGGTGTCGGCACTTGGCACAACCCCCCATACAGTGTGAGACTGCCATAAGCAGTGGGACGACCTGTGATTGAGGGTACGCATCCTCCTCTAGGCCCAGCAGAGACAAGGCATGGCTACAGAGGGCGGGATCACATCCCCAATACATAGCCAATACACTTGCTCCCCTGAGAGGAGATGTGCAGCAGTGTGCAGTGTGCTGCACCTAAAGTCCATCAAAGGGGTTGGTGCTGTGGAGGCCAGAGCCTGGACACCTGAAGAGGCCAGTGAGTACACGTAACCCCAATGTAATGTAATGTGAACCTCCCTGTCCACCCTGCACCCATTACTGTACCAACATATAACATGAATGGCAATTGCATCGTCCACAACCCCAAAAAAAACCTGCAAGACCCCCCGTCAAAAACCAAAAACCTGGGTGCATAAACAGACATACACCCTGGCCACCAAAACATGACACATACCATTAGTACATGTAGAACAAAGCCCAGGCCAAATGTCTGCTCAATAGTACAAGTAGTCCTGATGTGAGCATGGTTGTATCCCTGCTCATGCTGGTTCTGTGGTTGCCTCACGGGGGTCATCAGCCATAGCATCAAGGGGTATCCAGCATCACCTGCACGGGAGAGACATAAAGGGGCAAAAATCATTGTGTGGCCTGTATCATGTTGGTACAGTCTGTATATTGTTCACTAACCAATTTTACATGCAAATTGCTGAAGACGTAGCATATGTCATAGTTGAGCATGTAAAGATGCGCATTGTCAGTGGGAATGGATGTCCATGCATTGTATGGAAATCTTTGCGTGGAATCAGGGTGATTTTATGGATTTATGTCTGTAATTATCAATGTCAATGTAATGACACGTGCAAATTGCAAATGTGGCTTGTCTGGGTGTAAGTGTGCCAGTGCCATTTCCAGGTGGCATGTTTCTGGGCCTACAAAATAGTAATCTGCCTCATACAGCCGGTGTGCCAGGCACGGCAGACCCTGCCGGGGGCCGAAAACCTGGTAGGCAGAGCTGACACAGGTAATAACATTTTTCTATGTCAAAAGAAGATTTTGAATTTATTTTTGATTCACTTCATGCCTCAAGGCATACTTGCATTTAGATGTACAGGATGTGCTGCATGTGAGTGGTTGCACAGCATCAATGAATCTGGGTTAATGATGGATGTGGATGTATACACAGAGGGGTACCATACAATGAATTGAATGGATGGGAAAGGCAATGACTGTCAACCAGCCAATACGCTTTGTCGATATGCATGGTGGATGTGTGGTTTGCATTCGCTTTTCCATGGCCCATTCACACACACTTTCACCTCGGACCCTTTCACTACAACACACAAAAATTAGACTGATGTGTGTTCTAATTTAGTTACATCTTGTTAGTCCAATGATGGGCATATCACCCATCCATTGACATGTCAGGCTAATTTACTGATGTTCTGATCACATGCATATGTGCATGTGCACTTGAAACAGGAAGGGGACCTGGCTACCCGTTGTGCAGTACGCTAGTGATTTGGAGGTAGGTTGTTGTGATGCATGAGAATGATTAGTCTGTGTGGCAGGTGGAGTGGTTTGTGCTGAGTGTGTTTTGTCAGGGATTTGGAACATTAGTGAGATGCATGCTGGTACATTTAATGCATTTGATGTTGCAGTACAGCTTTGATTTTGTTATGCATGTGCCTGCTCTGTCTGGCCGTTTGACACACGCCAGTCAAGACCTACAACTCAGGCATGCTAATTGTGTGTCAGACATTGCATTGCACACATGCACTGCAGATACGTTTGGACCCTCCCGCCCCCAATTCAACAGTGCACATGCTTTGATAATTACACTCCCCCAAACGCCAGGTACTCTATGCTGGATTATGCCCCCCAATTCAACAGTGCACATGCTTTGGTAATAACACTCACCCAACAACCAGGTATGCTACAGTGTATTAGGCCCAACCCCCCAATTCAACAGAGCACATGCTTTGGTAATTGCACTCACCCAACAGCCAGGTACGCTCTCTGCTGTGACGTGCCATGTACCCTGGCAGCGTGGAGTTCCTCAGCTCCATAGAATCGTGGGTTGAACCTGGGAATCTGGCAAAGCAATGGGTGATGAGGTGGCGTGCATCACACACCATCTGTACATTGAGTGAATAGTATAGTTTTCGGTTCCTGTACACTGTCTCAACGGCATGCCTGGCCGCCTGGCCACCTGGCCACCAGCTCAACATGTGTGCAGTCCAATGCACCTATCAAATTGGGCATGCCTGTAAGGGCATGGAATGCTATTTTTGGCATTTTTTTTTGTTAACATTTATAAAGTGCTCACACAGCCCGCAGGCATCGAGGCACTGTTACAGGAATTGTTTGTTTTTCTTAGTTGCGTAATTGTGTTTTTTTTTGTCTTAGTTACGTATTTATAACGCGCTTAAACACCCAGAGGTTTCTAAGCGCGGACCCGGGGATCGAACCTGTTGTTGCTTCGTGTCGTCTTGCTTCCAAGACGCGCACGCTGCCGCTGAACTATCCTCCCGGGATGAAGGGACGCATTGACCTGGTCAGGTGTTTTGTGTAGGGCTATGTGATCTGACATGTGCCGCAGGAGTGCATCAATAACCTGAAACAGGACCTGTGAAAAACAGTGTTGCGATAGCCCATGCAATTCACCCACAGTGTGTTTTTAGGCACCCGTGGCAAGTAAGTGTAGCACAGACACTACCTTGAGTAAGGGTGGGGTGGATGTACAGATCTGTATGAGGCTTACAAGGTCATCATGCATCAGGTCCACTTTGGATGTGATGGTGTTCCTGTCTAGTTGGTACAGGGTGTGGATCTGGGTTTGGCTCAGGTTGAAGGGTGTGTCCTTTACGTGTGGTATGACTGGCTGCCTGCGGGCTGTAACCTGCTACCCATTGATGTTTTCCATGGCCATGATGGCCCTCCTTCTCCTCCAGCGCCTCCGCGGCATCCTCTGCCGCCCTGACTCTTGAAGTTGTATCCCTGAATGCAGGGCCTCCAGCTCCATTACTGCTACTGCAAGCATGTTAGTGTTGAAAGGGGTGTGGGGTGTGCAAGTGGTCCTTTTGTGCTTTTGCAGTGCTCATGGTGGCCACCTGGGCTGATTTGGGCCACCTGTGGCCTGTTTCTGCACACCTGACTCTAGTTAACACCTGGTCTGCGATGCTGGTGTCTCCGGCATGGAAATCACAATGCTACCTGCACGTTCATGCTGGTGTTTCCATGTACGTGATGCTTGGAATGTGCACATAATAACGCCATGCCGCTGTCCCAGGCACGGGCGACACGTTTTGCTGAAGATTCCATTAACGGTGTTGCCGGATATGGTAGGTCAGGCATCGCTATTTCCACCGGCATACTTGTAACGAGGCCCATTTTCTTGGATCAAAGGCTTGACATTGAAATGTATTTGCATGCAGTCAATGCATTGCCCATCTGACTCTGAACTGGAGACCTTTGTCAACTGTGCAGCAAGCAATGTGGTGTGTGCCACTTGGCTGAAATGGCTAATTTTCTTACAATTTCCTACTCTATTTACAAGCCCCTTTTAAGTGGATTACGTTAATGTACAATTAAAGACAAAGCATTCCCTGTAGGTAAAATAAAAATAAAAATATGTACCTCTTGAGACAAAACAAATACTTGCAGAGGAGCCATGAAGAGTGCTTCCCATATACAAAAAGAAAGTACACTCTGCGCGTGTATGATACCATTTTGATGCTATCAGCTATCAGTAATTTGAAAGACAACCCTAGAAAGACAGTGAGAACACAGCCATCAAGGTCTTGAATCATCGAAGAGAGGACAATTCTCAAGCAAGACATCATCCCTGTGGATGCAGTGATATCTTCTTAGATGTGTATTCCTTTTAAAGCAACAGAAACAAGCTTCAACACATACAGTTGCCCACACTATCATCTTTCATCCTGGATGTCAATGTACTTGCATATACTGGCCCTTTAAATCTGCATCTGGACTCACACTCTACACGATTTCTGTAGAGTAGGGTTATTTTCTAGCCCCCACTCTCACTGCCACCATGTTGCAGCCTGGAAACCCCCTTAAACATGTTCTTTGGGACTCCCTAACTACCATGAATTGAGCCTGCTACTGAGAAAGATGGACATCAGTGGGCCTCATTATAAAGTTGGCGGTCTGGAAATAAAGCTGCCGGTAGCAACGTATCGGCACGCTTTCCAGACTGACAAAAATGGTGAGTTTGCGGATCGGGGCCAGGAACTCTCGGCAGGCCTGACCTGCCGGGATTTCTGGCCCCTACTGGCATACTTTTCACTGAAGCACCAGCACTGTTACTAACAGTGCTGGTACCTGAGGTTTCCCAGTCCCATGGAGTCCTGTGGGACTTCATGGGAATGGGAAATAACTGTTCTGCTGCTGCCTACAATATCCCGGTAGCACCAGGATGTCAGGGGGCACAAACAGTGTTATGGGGTTGGCGGTAGCCCGCCGGGTACCAGCAGGTTATACCACCAAGTCTGTAATGAGAGCCAGTGTCATGATTTTCATCATAACCTGCATGTCAGAGCCTAACTTCTACCCCAAATGTGGTCTACATCCCCATCTGAGGCTGTTGCAGTTTATTTGTGGCAGAGAATAGTGGTGCTGCAGAAGCAAGGCTCAGGAGAAAGTTGGGTGCCTGCTTTTTTGTGCAAGAGAAACTACTACCACAGAGCACCTGATAGGCTTACTATTCAGCAGCAATATTGTCATGGGTCCATCTTCTGGGTGATTCTATGTATCAATGCTCATTACCCTTGTGTGTATGATAACACTTAGTTGTTATCAGTTATCAGTATCTTCCCTAAACAGTTCTACACAGTTATGTAATTAAACCATCAAGTATTTAAAATATGGTGCATTTTACACTCCTTAATAAAAAACATACAATCTGCTCTTAATCTCTTCTTTAGCATTCATGTATATGTATTCCCTTGTTGAGCATAAAAATAGAATAGTCAAGCACTACATGGTTCACAATATTAGCAATGACGTAGTAGAATAGATACCAAACATCTTGCTTTCTATAATGTTGAAAACTACATACTATCAAACACATATGTGTATGCAGACATTGTAGCCTGGTCCAACGTATGATGCTGTGGATTAGCAAGTCAGGGGAAGGGGAGGTTATTCAGATCAACCTCTGGAAAACCTATTAGGTGGAAAGAGTTTTAAACTCTGTTAAAATGCCCATGGCTTTTCTGGGATGTTTATTAAGAACAGCCTAAATGTGATATAGAGCCATGGAAAAAAAGCAGGTAAAACATGTTAAATCCCCTTAGAAAAGATTCCACCCACCCTTTCTCTGTGATTTTATGGATCCACTGATCCTGCCCAAAGAAGTATGAGGGCATACTATGCCCAAACTCAGTGTGCCACCAGCACAGGGAAGATTGAAAGGCTAAACTAACATAAATGCATAATGGTGTCTCTTACTAGTCCTCCCATGGAGAAGAGAAATGTATGCTGCAACAATGGGTAAACATGGCTTACTTCAGCCCCCAAAATAATTAAACAGTGAATAAAATTGAATTTGGAAAACTGGTTAAGCGTCAATTTTTATCCTTATAACCAGTTTACTGTCTAGGGTAAAGTCATCGGAAAGATGTTGGCTGCTTGTTCCCAAGACATTTCAGCTTTGTAAATTAGTTGTGCCACAAAATTATTGAAGCAAGCATTACAAATCAGAATTTGAAAAAAATGGCAAAGGGACAGTTTTAGGCACAATGACTAAAATTCCATTCTCGTCTTACCCAGGCAAGTAAAGCTATTGTAGATAAGCAGTGTCTTCAAGTCCCTGCTCCTTCATGGCTCAGTGTGGTGTACCCTTTGGTAAAATTTTAGGAACACTTGCTTTATTTTAAAGGCTAAGTCCCACCTCTGCTTCCCTGTTAGTGAATCACATCCTAACAGATAATGATGTAATTCATAAAATCAGTAGTAACAGTGAACGAAACATCATGTTTGTTCATATTTGAATTGAAGCCAATGTTATCTGTCACTTACGCATGAACTGAAAAGGATGAATTTTTTGCCAAATGATAAAAAGATATCAGTGCTCTTTCAATAACATTTTCTAATGTCAGTCTGCCCCATTAAGCACTCAGCCTTGGCTAGTTTTTTATCAATGTTGGCCTCGATGTGTTCTTTTTGATCATGATAATGCAAGCACATTACTAAGCACAATGCAATAACACTACTGATAAAGTGACCACACACATATGAATGTATAGCATAAAGATTTGTTTTGAAAAACAATACAGCAAACATGGGAAGGTTACCAGATATGCTTTCTGCTTTAGCAATCGCTTCTGTAGTAAAGGTTGCATAGAAACAAGTGATTTATTTTATAAACACATCAAGCTATTCTGTTCCGAGTGAACACATTAACTTTATAATGCATTCTGAAAATGTTCAGTAATGTTCTGTATATTTCCAATTTTGTTTGTGAAGAGAATGCTGGCAAAGTCAATAGTTTGAAAGTATATTTGTGAAATGTATCTCTGTCAGAGTTAAGAGGAATGTTACACATGTGGCTACAGGCTGATGTAGCCTGGCTTCGAGTTTAGACATGCTCTTATAACATGTATATAATGTGATTTATGAAAAGAGGACTGGCTTGTGATCCCCCATTTTAAATATATCCTTATGAACTACTTCTATGTCAAATTAGGAATATGAGGTGTTTCCTTAGGGTACACCAGGCATCCTAAGCAAAGGTTGGTGAGTCTCCCTAGCCACACACAACATCCCCATCCACCAATATGCCGACAACACACAGCTGTACCTCAAGATTAACTTCATCAAGGACATCCACAGGCTCAAAACCTGCCTCTTGCTGATCCATACTTGGGTGTCCCAATCATACTTGAAGGTCAACCCCTCTAAGACCGAATTCATACTCCTCACCAACACCAAACACCCAGACATACAAACCTGGCTATCAACCATGACCCCTGTGGGTTTCACACCTAAACTCACCTCCAGCGCCAATTCCCTCAGGTTCCCCATCAAAAAACACCTCTCCTTCAAGACACACATACCTCAGAAAACTCAGACAGCTTGGTATCAGCTCTCCCTCCTGCAGAAAAGCAAGCCCTTTCTCCCTCCGGACAGCTTTAAATTAACCATTCAATGCCCTCCTTGATGGCCTTCCGTCATCCCCCATTGCCCCTGAGAAGTATCCTACACATGGCTGCACGCCTCATCAAGGGTCTACACAGATACAACCACATCTCCCCGGCTCTCATCAACCTTCACTTGCTTCCACTGCATGTACAAATCACCTTCATGTATTGCTGCATCATCTACAAGGCAGTCGCCCTCAAGTCACGCAGCAACCTCTCATAGAAACTCAGCATCTCTGGTGGACAGCACGCTGCCAGAAGACAGGACATGTGAAGACTTGAAATCTGCTGCTGCAAAAAGAAAAGGACTATAACACAAGCCTTATCTGCCTATGACCCACGACTATGGAACCTCCTCCCCGTCAGCATCAGACTCACCCCCACACTCGTACAATTCAGAAAAGAACTCAGGACCCACCTCTTCAAGGTGTGTTTCCCCCTCAAAACCTAGGCCATCACGTTGGCTCCCGTGCCACTTGACTTGCCAGATGCAGACCACCTCTTTCCTCCCCTCCACCCTGTTCAGCTCTACCCCTCCTCTCTGTCCTTATATATCCTATCCCCGCTGTATATACATTCTGTTGTTACCTCTGAAAAGAACTCTGATATGCATTTGTACTGTTGCATACCTCTGTAAACGGAGCTAGGTCCCTGCTCAATTAACAATAATAATAATAATAATAATAATAATAATAATAATAATAATAATAATAATATGGACAGAGCTAAAGGCAGGAGTAGATATCTTTGTGTCCCCTGTTATCCACTGTTTGCCTCTGTGTAGCACAATTATGGCACATACCCACCACACAAATCCCAACTACATACAAATGTCACTCCAGTATACACCCCCCTGAGGGAACTGTTCATATAATGATATGATATGGCATTTATAACATGCTTATATATATATATACATGCATACTCCTCAATTTCGACTCTCCACCTGCAGACACTTCTTAGATCCACAACCTCCCCACCACACACCACTGATATGCTGTTTATCACAAAGAGATATCTAAAACCCACCATGCACCCATCATTCCCAACATGCTACTCCTGTGCTACTTCACTACCAGAAGAACTGCCCCTACAAATTAGGTGGTGGTGTCACCATTATTTAGAAGAACTCACTCCAACTCAGAAACTCACCCATCCACCATGCATATCCTTTAAAGTCCTCCATCTCAGCTTCTCCCCTGCATCTCACTCACACCCCACATTCATCCGACTCCTTTACCCCGGACCAAAAAATCCTAGCATCTACTCTGAATGCTCTGACTTCAGTAAACTTACCCACATCACACCCTGTACCAAAAACTGCCTTACAGATTTCAACCAAAGCAGTTCCCGCCTAGACAACAACTACATACTTGTCAGCATCCCACTTCACCCCATTTGACACATCACCTAGCCTGCATATATAGTTGACAACACCTGCAACCTCAAATTTGTGAATTGTGGTTTGTATTTGTATTTTATTTATTTTTAGTGCGCACATAAGCCAGGGGTAGCAAGGCACAGAGGCATCAAGAGGCATCAAGAGGATTGCGAAGCTTGGTTACATACAGAAGAATGAGGTCCAGCTAGGGTTACAGTGCTGGAAGCGTCAAAAACAATGAACGCTGATGAGGCATAGGTTACAAAAATATACAATCTAAGCAATACTATGTACAAATGCAGGTTATCTCATGAACTGTGTCTGTGCAGAACAGTTGACAGCCTATATGTCCATATTTACAGTTGTTGTGGTGTGGAGCAGCAGGAGCAGCAAGAGGTTGTTATGTATCATGGTCCTTGAGCCAATGGATGGTCTTGGATCTGAATTGGCAGTAGGGGAGGTCCTCCCTGCATGGAGGTGGTAGGGAGTTCCAGAACTGTGCTGCTTTTACAGGAAAGCTATTCCCTCCAGACATTGTACGTTTCAATCTGGGCACCAGGAGGAGATTGAAATTGGCCATTCTAGGGGGGCGAGAAGAAGCTGGTCTGGTGAATCTAGTTATAAGGTATTGGGGGGCTGCTTGGTGGAGGCATTTTTTAGTCAAAGAAACAGATTTGAGGAATATTTTATCTTTAGTAGATAGCCAATTGACAGATCTTCTAGTCTCAGAGATGTGGGCATTCTTCGGGATTCTGAGGGCCACTCTTAGGGTGTTGTTTTGTAGGATTTGAATTTTATTTGTGATATATTTGTTGCAACCTACATATAACGCATTGCAATAGTCCAGCTTGGACAGGATCAGAGCCCTGGCTAGGGTGATGCAGTTAGAAGGTGAGAGGAATGGTTTGGCTGCTCTGATGAGTTTGCATGTGTAGGATGTGGCGGATGCCATGGCATTAACTTGTTTTTTGAAGGTAAATGTGGAATCTAGGTAGAAGCCAAGGGTTTTGACCTCCTTCGCTACCGTGATCTTATTGTTATCAATTACAATAGAGTAGTTTTGGTCCAGTTTGTTGAGGTTATGTGAAGATCCTAGAATGAGGAGTTCTGTTTTGTCATCATTCAGGCATAGACCGTGTGAGGCCATCCATGCCTGGATTATGAGGTACACTTTGTTGACGAAGGCCAAATCCTTGTCATAATCCCCCATCAACGGGATGAGGATCTAAGTGTCATCGGCATAGTTAGTGTAGGTGATACCCAGACCATCTAGATCATCAAAAAGGGGCTTCATGAAAATGTTGTACAAGGTCGGGAGACGCAAGATCCCTGAGGCACGCCACAGGTGATAGGCGTTGGGTCGTCCGCTACTAATAGGGAGAAGACTCTCATCGTGCAGTTGTTTAGAAAGGATTGGATCCAGTCCGTTGCCTCTTGAGAGAAATGGGCTGCTTTTTGTAAGTGGTCGCATAGGATCTCATGGTCGACCAGGTCGAAAGCAGCTGAGAGATCAAGAAGTAGCAATAGTGCAGTCTTACCCTGATCTCTCAGCTCATCTATCTGTGCCTTGAGATCTATGAGTGCAGTTTCGGTACCATGTTGCAGTCTGAAGCGCGATTGTCGGACTCCGAAGAGATGGAAGTGTTCGAGGTAATGTTGGATTTGTTGGTATGCTATTTTATTGAGGATTTTAAGAAGGAACGGTACTGTGGTGATGGGGTGGTAATTAGTGGGAGTAGAGAGGTCAAGATTCGTTTTTTTGAGAAGGAGGAGGATCCATGATTGTTTCAAGTTGTTAGGTACGGTGCCTGATGTGAATGACGCATTTATTAGTTTGGTAATAAATGGTGCGAGATCATGAGCCGCATCCTTTATCAATTGTGCAGGGCATAGGTCTCCATGGCAGTTTGAAGGTTTGAGGGTGAGAATGACATTTTCAACCTCTTTGGTAGATACTTTGTAGAAGTTGAAATGGGGATTGGGCGCAGGAGGGTGCATCCGAGTGGGGTGAGTCGTTTTAGGGATGAGGATACTAGGTTTAGTGGAGGAGAGAAGGGAATCTTTTTTAATGCTTATCTTCGTCTTGAGAGAGGAGATTTTGTTAGCTAGGGCATTTTGTATACCCGTGCCCCAATTTTTGTCCTTGAGGCAGGAGTCAGGAGCTTCGATAGGAGATTCTACCTCTTTTAGTATTGTGAAGAGCTCTCTGGTGTTGGATTTAGCTTGTGAGATTCGAGTGCTGTATGACATTTGTTTGGCCAGGATAATTTCTTTTTTATATTGGGAGGCTAGTATACTCAGGTTTGGGATGTGATCTCCAGATTTTTTCGCAGTGTCGTTTTTCCTGTCTGAGGGCTTTAAGATGAGGAGAGAACCAAAAGTTGATATGTTTTCGAGGTTTCCTCTTTCTCAACTTCATTGGGGCTATGTCATCAAGAGATGAAAGCATGGCTCTATTATATAGGTCTACCATCGTGAAGGGATCTGTATGATCCAGAATGGCATTCACGGTCGGTAAGATCAGTGGGATCAAATTTTCAGGGGTGATATTCTTTTTGTTTCTGGTCTGGACAGCTGGAGCTATACTATCAGTTTGCGCTGGTGTTGCCTCGAAGGTGAACAAGAGCAAGTGGTGGTCTGTCCAGGGCTGCAGAAGTATGGATAAGACCAGGACTGGTCTATTGTGCACAGCTAGCCAGTCCAGAGTTCTACCTTTGGTATGAGTAGGCTCTGTGATCTTCTGGGTAAAGCCCAATTCCTCTAAGGTATTATTGATTATTGTGGCATTGGCATCTAAGGGGTCACTAAGACCAAGGTTAAAGTCTCCTAATAGGATGCTTTGTGAGGAGTTCTTGAGATTATTTGATAGGATGTTTGTAAGGTCTTCTTCAAATGATCCTAGAGGGCCGGGTGGTCGGTAAATGAGGTGAATGGAAATGGATTGTGTATTGGATAAGGTTAGCTTTGCGGTTAAGGATTCACAAGATCCTGCGTTAGAGGGTGACGCAATTATCAGTGAGAGTTTAGTTTCAGCTATAATGGCAAGACCTCTGGCTCGAGAGGTGGTATGATCAAGTCTTAGTAAAGTGTAGTCGTCTGGTATGGCTAACATAATTGCAGGCCCTGTTGTTGGATGTAGCCAAGATTCAGTAACAGCTAAGAAGTCTAGATCTTCATTGTGGAGTAGGTCGGAAATGTCTGTTGCGTGGGCTAGCATAGAGCGGGCATTTATAAGTGCACCCTTGGTCCCAGGTTGTGCTAGTTTCAGAGGTGGTAGCAGAGATTTATGAGTGCCTTTCTGGGCGTGGATAGGCTCGCGGGAGAGTCTACTGTTCAGTTGAAGAGGATGCTGGGATAGGCTCTGGGGGCTAGTAATAAGCTTGCTGTGAGATGATTTGGTTAAAGGGTCATAAAGCCTTGGGAGCCTGGCACGTAATTTGAGGTTCCTCTGAAGAACAGTGCAGGGTGAGGTGATCATATCAGTTAGTTTGTGAGAATTAGGTGTGGACTCATGTGGAGATGAGTTTATTAACATGGTAGGATATTGGGTGGTCATAATATAAAGTAGTGATCTAAGTAGAACAGTGTAAAGCGTAGGGAGATACATTGTATGCGTGGGCAGGATGGGACTTGTGCAGAGAAGTTGCTGGCAGTTAACATACAATCGTGTAGCACCGAGGTTCCGTTTCAGCACTATGGCCTAAGAAGCAGCAGTTCAAATACATAGGCCGTAACACACCTAAATTCAATTTTAGCATTAAGGCCTGAGAAGCAGCAGTTCAAATACATAGGCAATAGCACACCTATATTCAGTTTTAGCACTAGGGCCTAAGAGGCAACAGTACAAATACATAGGCAGTAGCACACCTGGATTCAATTTTAGCACTAAGGCCTGAGAAGCAGCAGTTCAAGTACATAGGCAATAGCACACCTAGATTCAGTTTTAGCACTAGGGCCTAAGAGGCAACAGTTCAAGTACATAGGCAGTATCACACCTAGATTCCATTTTAGCATTAGGGCCTAGGAATAAGCAGTTTTGATGCATAGGCAGTGGCACACCTAGATTCAAATTTTAGCATTGTGCCTGAGAAGCAGCAGTTCAAGTACATAGGCAATAGCACACCTAGATTCAGTTTTAGCTCTAAGGCCTGAGAAGCAGCAGTTCAAGTAAATAGGCAATAGCACACCTAGATTCAGTTTTAGCATTAGGGCCTAGGAATTAGAAGTTTTGATGCATAGGCAGTTGCACAACTAGATTCAAATTTTAGCATTAGGCCTGAGGCGCAGCAGTTCAAATGCATAAACTATAAATTCACCTAGGTACAGTTGTCGCACAGTTGCAATTCCATATATAATAGCGTCAGCCAAGCTGAGTAGGGCAGTGCAGCACGCAATGCTGACATGGGACAGAGTCGAGTGGCAGCCTTGGCTGTGGGCGGAGCGAGACTTTGGATTAGCTCAGGATGGACATGCAGGAACAGGCGCAAGATGGGGTGCAGTACAGTGAGTCAATTACAGTATTAATTAGGTTGGCGCAGCATACATTAAGACATCCAAACAGTGTGTAAGAGAGATTCGAGTCTGTGTTGCCGGAGGTTGCTGGCAGGGTAGCGTTAGGTGTGGGAATGTCAGCGCGCGGATAAAACGTTCATCCTAAGTGCATATAGGCCATACAGAATTGTATGCAGATGACAAGGTATGTAGCGTGTTTGGCTGGGCGCCGTATAGGCACTTACCCTGATAAGTCCGAACCGACTGCATGGAATCGGGCAGCGTTTGTGGCTCCTGGCTCCTTCGGCTCCCGACAGGCTCCAGACAGGAAGCCTTGTTGGTGGCCTTAGGGGTGGGCCGGCGTTCGCCTGCGGGCGAAAGGGGATTGGTTAAAAGGGGATGGTGGGCCAATCAGACCAGGCCTACACCAATAGCAGGGAGTTGAAGCTCGGCGAAGATCTGCTAACGGCCATCTTGGAATTAGAAGGCCTCCTCGAGGCTAATGGCAGCGGCCTCGTAAAATAAGATTGGCTTGGCAGCCAGTGCAGGGATCTGCAGTTTGAACACACGGAACAGCTTCGTACGAAATCTGAACCACAAGGCAGATTTCAGTTCTGCTCGTGGCGGCCAGATAACGAGTGGGTCGCGGCAGTCTGCACAGCAGGCCGCTTCATCCCTAGCCTCACCTGGGCAATAGGAAGCACTGCTCCGGCAGTTGGATCGTGTTGCGCAACACCACTTGAACAATGACCCCCCCACCCAGTAAAACAAATTAAGCACTACACAAACACAGCTCTCACACCACTCATACCTTCTCCCCTTGTCTCACACTGACCCTACCTCACCCCTCATCAATTGCAACACCATTGCCGAAAAACTTGACCAAATAACCCTCTGCATAAAAAGAGAAAGCCCATAGCCACCAAAATAAAGCATGGTTGTACAAATACATCCTGGTCCTCAAACATAAATCCAGACTCCTGGACAAATACTAGCAAAAGAATATCTGTGCCACCAATTCCAACATCACCTTCTGCAAAAGCCTCAAAAGGTACCACTTCCCCCCACCTAATCCAGCCACATTTCCCCCTGCTGCCCTTTATCTATCCTGACCTTCCTATCCTGTTCCAAAAATTGTAATTTCTTTTTCATCGCGACCCTTTCATTTTTTTAAACTGCTCTGAGATCCTCTTGGTAGGATAACCATTTATAAGAGATTTAAAAAAATATATATTTTCCCCAAGAGGACTATCCAGAAAGGATATAGCAACCAAATGACGAATGCATGCCTGGCACGTAAATGTATAGAAATACAGTGAATCAATTTCAAAGGACTATGGGCCTCAGTACGAGGCGGGCGGTAAGGGATTACCGGCACCGGTAAGGGCACCGATGCCGGTAATCCCTTACTGCCCTACTACGAGTCCTCCCTTAACGCCTGGTTTTTCCAGGCATTAAGGACGGGACCTGCAAAGGGACTCTGGAGCTAATAACGGTACCGCAATTTGCGGTACCGTTATTAGCGCATTCCCCATTCCCATTGAGCCCTATGGGGGCTCAAATGGGAATGGGGAAGGGCCCTGGTGAATGGGGAATTACCGGTCCCGCCAACCTTGGAATGGACCAGTAATTGCTCCATTCATCAGGGCGGAGTCGGAACGAGTTTGGAGGCAGCCATGGCGCTAATAGCGCCATGGCTACCTCCAACCTCGTAATGAGGCCCTATGTGTTTACTGGGTGAAGAACAATCAGAAATACCAATTCTGACAGATATTTCATTCTAAAAGAAGTGTTTGTGGATCAAAGGATGCTGAGGAGTGGGGAGAGTTCTATATACAATACTTTGACATGACTCACATTTGCGTCATCTGCAGCTACAATGACCTGCTAAGGAAAGACAGCAGTAAGGTCTAGGCCAGGGGTTTCCAACTCCAGGCCGCGAGGACCGGAAACATGTTGAATTTACAGGATACCCCTCATTAATAGTCATGAGATAAATTTGCAAACAGTGATTCTAAATGCATTCAAATCGTTTCTCATGCATGTTAATGAGGGCTATCCTGGAAATCCATCAGAATTCCGGCCTTAGAGGCCTGGATTGGGACAACCCTGGGGTATGCATATAATCTAAAACCAGGTGGCCATGAAAATTCTGCTGGGATCTGGAGTGGCACATCAACAGATGAAATATATTCATGTCAAAGGTTTTGCTATGGTTTGGTAGACAACAAGACTAGTGGCCCATTGGAGGCACTAATAAATGCTCCCTCCCTTGTACTAATTGTTAGGCAGAATTTTATGCAGTACCCTTTGGGAACACCACACACAATTAAGACTACAAGTGACAGTACAAATTCACCTTTGGTACAATCCTGTACTACGCTGTTAAAGTGGTAGCAGTAGCGGAGCAGCCAGATATATCTCAATAGTAAGTGAGCAGTATCAAATAGTTACACAAAGGACAGCAATTACTATGATTCAAGCAAATACTGACTCAAGGTTTTCAAGTAAAAGAATATACATTTATTTCACTCTTCAGTTGTATAACATTACACCATTATAAGCAGTTTAAAAATCACACTCTCAATACATCACACTACTTCCCTTAAATCCCAGACAAGTTAAGCTCACAAAATGAAGTGGGAGTAAAATGGCACTCCATCAATTTAAAAGGGAGAGAAAGACGAAGTTAAATAGAAATTGAACCACACCAGCAGGTAAGTACAAGAGGAACTACAGTGATAGAATCAGGTAGAAAAGACTTGGGGCCAAAGTCAATAGGACAAAAGTCTTTTGCTCAAGATCACACGGTTCAGGGTAGTTTGCAGTAAAGTTCATGCCACGGATTTCGGACGAGGTTGGTTGGTAGAAAATTTAGTTTAAAAAGAAGAGAAGGACAAGCCCTCAGATTAGAGAAAGATTTCACACACTTTCCCCGCGACTGAACGAAAAGAGCAACCAGGTTTGCACAGTACCTTAAAACGGAGAGGAAGCTGTAGCTGAGGCGGACGTTCCTGGTAGTTCCTGCAGGCTCCGGGTTCCTGAAGCAACTGTCGGACTGACGCGAAGTAGGAAGACTGGAGGGTCCTGCACTATCCAGGGAAAAAAACAGCAGCAAAGCAACAAATAAAAGGTGTGCTCCTTAAAACCCAAGCAGGGTCCGACCTTCCTGGCTATCCGGCCCACTGTAGCTCTGTACAGCGAATTCAACCAGAGGAGGGGTCCTGGCTTGGAGTTTGGGTGAACTGGTTGGTCCCACCAGCTCAAGGGAAGAAGTTTCCTGGAGGATGTTCTCTGTCGGCGGATTCTGATGATTCAGACCTGCAGCAGGGCTTCACCGAGTGGTTCAGTTGTTGAAGGGGTCCTCTTCAGTCAGCTCCTCGTTGGTTCTTGTGTTCCAGTGGCGACTCTGCCTTTCCAGTCCTAGAGACCTGCTTTTTATGCAGTTTTCCCCCATTCATACAGCCTGGCTGTCAATCACACAGCAGGGTGGCTGGCCTGTCAAGGGCAGTCCCCTTAGCCAATAAGACAAGAGTGTGACTTGGGTTACCAAGGGAACCCATGGCAGGGGTCCAAAGACTCCTCCCTCACATCCTGCCTACCCAGACTTTCAGGCGCCTTAAGGAGGGCTTCTGTGCAGAAGCCCACGAAAAGACAGCGAACAAAGGAATCAACCCCGGTTTGGCGAGCAGAGAAGAACACGAGAAAGACTTTAACAAACAGAAATGGCGGCTAAACGCAGCAAGAGCCAAAATAAAATGTATTTGGTCAAGCGGGTTTATGTTTCAGGCTAATATAATACCCTAAAACAATACCATGGTTATATAAGATAACCGCGGTAGAAAAGTTAGGATAGTTACCACTGCCACCAGCCAAGTCTTAATGTAAAGGGAGTGAAAAACTGCCCCACAAGACACAGACAAAAAGGGATAGGATTTAACCCTTTCCAATACTCCATGTAAAATGGGGTGTACTGGGTCTGTAGTTTAAAGAGACGACATAAAGTTAATGGCAACTTTACACGTTTCTGGGAGACAGTAGTTAGTCCCAGAAAAATGGAGTCAGAGGAAAGTCTAAAAGACAACCCTGTGTTACTGCACTCAAGGTGCTGTGTAACACACACACACAAATGGTGCTCATGGAGTAGGTGAGGCTCCAGAGCCCAAGATCACACAAATGGTAAAAACACACACAGAAAAACACATGTAAGAGTGGGAAAAAAGGCTCACACTCTTACCAGATGAAAAAATAAAAACTAGAAATCCAGCAAAGCTTTCTGAGGGACTCATTAGGTAAGGGAAATTAGCCATTTATGAGAATTCTGCCTAACACTAATGACGGAGCACATTAATGGGGCAGAAGACAAACATGCACTATAAAATTAATCACAGAAATATTGTCACCTGACATAGTGTAATAAGGAAATACCATTAAATCCTGGAGAACCATCTTCATTTTTTCTATCATATCAATACAAAAAGGGAAATATAATTAAAAAACAAAACAAATACTTCATTAAATTATAATGTGTCACCAAAGAATGGGCTCAAACGAAATAAACTAGAGGGTTTGAAAGAAAGCACACATTAAGTATGTAATATTGTGGAATATGGTGATCCATGTTGTCTAATGACACCCAGAACAAGTGTCTCTTCTAATGACACCTTCTGTTCCTCTGTATACAAATCAGAGGAAGGTGATCCCAATAGCAACTGGAAGGGAAAGGTGGCAGGAGTTGCAGATTCTTGTAAGCGGTAATCACTGTTTCCTAGTTGTAGGACATTTACATTTTAGAAGATTTGGACAATTATCAAGCCCAGATGGTGAAGAAAAAGTATTGTGAATTTCACTTATAAACATGCGAAGGATGTACAACTCTAAAAGCTGATTGGAATTGGTTTGGTGTCTGCAAAGAGAATGCAAGACAGGTACATCGATCCTATCTGCCCCAAACAATGCTTCAACTTCCTCAAAAACCTTGAACAATGCCATTCCCACTCACTTAGTAGCTTGCACAAACTCTGCATATCACCCAGAGTACATCTTCCAAACAAGGATGCATTAAACTATCTGAAGATTCTGGTTTGCGCAAGGTCATCATCAGTCATGGGACAGTAGTGACTGCGAAACATAATGACAACAAAAAATAGAATGCATTAAGACAGACTATGATATACTTAGAAAAAGAGAAAGGCACACATCAATGTAGATACAAACTGTAAGCTAACGAGAATACCAAACAGGAAAACAAAATAGAAAGCAATGAAGTCACTCATTGACCTCCATAGCAAGAGCTAAACATATCTGTAAAACAATTAGGGAAACCAAGCATGCCTCAATCTAAGAGTTGATGCAAAACATTAGGACGTTTCGCAGAGCTACCCTACCGAATTCGCAGGGTGCCAGTCTACAACCTCACATTCAATAAAATCTAAAATAGTTGCCACTCCAGGTTACCACACCAATTCAATGTTTCTTTTATTTATTTTTTATTGTGCAATTGGTTTAATAATAAACCCTTAACACTTGACATTATAAATTTTAAACCAAATCAAATATACCATAGTAAAAGGAGTATTCAATATGGTCAGATACAAATACAATACTACAGAAAATACAAATTAAATACACAAAAAGAAATAAAAGTCAAATAAAAGTTAAATAGATATATCCATCTACATACAATGTATTTACTATACATATATCCATATTCAGTAAAAAAAACTTTGTTAAAGGGACATTATGGTTAAGTTGCGCTACTAAAAGCCTATGAAATTCAGTAAAAAAACTTTGTTAAAGGGACGTTATGGTTCCAAGTAAAACCGAAAAACCCCATAAACCATCAAATCAATCATGATTCACCAATTTTCCACAAAATAAATGCTGGTGCACAAGCCACCAAAGGGCTCATCAAATATATATGCATCCAAAATTGATTTATTTCAATAATCTCTTCAGTTCTTATATATATGTGTGTGGTAACCTTTAATGTATCTGTCTCTAAGAAGGGGACATAAAGTTAACACTTGGCTGGCAGTTTCAATTTCCATCAAACATAGATGACATTTCTTAGAGTCATACAGTATTTTATATCAGACCCCAATATCATCTGTAGTATGTGTGCAATACAATTATTTGAAGTCTTACAATAAAATTGTGAAGCTGTCTGCAATTAGCTTTAACAATATAGCTGAAATGATATGGGACGAAGAATGCCTGCTTAACATATTCTTGATATTTTCACTTGGACGCCAATTGGGACGTGAGGACCGCTTGAAATAGCTTAAGCAGCACTGGAGAATGTTTGCAGATGAGGCAAGTCTTGTGGAAGCATTTCAGCAGGGACACAAATATCACAAATCACATGAAAGACAGCAGTTACTTCACCATGGACATGTGGACCTCTGGTAACAGCATTTACTACATGGCCATCACAGTATACTGGGTTGCCCTTAATGGCCAAGAGTGGCCCTGGAGTGATACAACGGGGCTGTAAGAGTACGCCGTTTAGCACTGTCACATCACTGAAATGGCACACATCTACTGACAACAGAATAGGCTTAAATAAAGCATAAGACTATTGCATGGAAATTGGCTCAAGATGGCTGTAACATAAAGCTTCTTGGGGAAAACATGTGCCTCATTACGAGTATGCCGGTCTGGAATTAACATATCAGTAATTCTGTTTAACAGCAGGTTTTCGGACCGGTGTACTCCATGTTTGTTGGCGTGGTGGTTAGAATTACCTGCAGCTCTGAGTTGCCAGCAATTCCAGCACCACAACACCAAAGAATGCCGGTCTTACTGGCACCATTATTACCGGTGTAAGTAATACCAGCAATTCCCCACATGAAGTCCTGTTGGACTCCATTGAATGGGGAATTCCCACTGTTGCCGGCACTTGGAATAGGCCGGCAATTTCAGCATTCCAAGTGCTGGTAATGGTATTACCGTTTGGTGGTATCCCGCCAGATTTAACAACAGGATACCACCAAACATGTAATGAGGCCCGTCTTTGAACTCATGACAGCAACAAAAAGGCATTCAGAAAGTTCCAGATATTACGTTATGCTGTTTAGGCCACCCAGCATTCAGTCTTAAGCACTTCTTCCGGGGACAAAAGTTATTTCCGACTTTCTCTGGATTTAGGGATTCCTTCCTTTCCCAAGTGTCCAAAAAGTTTCCTTCACTGGGGCTTCCCTTCTCACTGTTACTTTTTTTTCCTCTTCTGGGGCCAAGGGATCCCCCCTCTTTTATTTTAATCGGAGATATGGTGCCCTGTGCACCTTTCGACACAACAGGATATAATGCATCTCTCTCTCTCTCTCTCTCTCTCTCTCTCTCTCTCTCTCTCTCTCTCTTCGTCCCCCCCCACCACCACTCCCCCCCCCCACTATACCACATCTGACTTTTTTATTCCAGGGACTCTCGTCTTCTGTTGCACTATCCCTCTTCTAGGGAAAGGTTCACCACTTTCTTACTACTTACATCCCCCTCTTTCTCTTGAGTCATAGGTCTATATATTTTGGTCTCAAGGGGCTCTCCATCTCTGGTGCTCTCAAAATTCATCAGCAAACTACACTCCTCAGCTCCCAGCCCAAAACAAACTGTCTATGTTTCTTAGACTCAGTCATAAAGCCCTAACCACTCTCCCATGGCTAAGGTAAACTTTTGAATTGATTGGTTATTTGGATTCCTATTTGAAGGTAGGGGAGGGAAGTAGTTCAAAGACTTGCTGACATAATGGAATTCTATCAATTGATTCTCAAGTGCAGGAGTTAGTGTTTGTCTGCTGATATCCTCCTGCCTTGCTTCTTCGCTCCCCATTGGTGGTCCTTTCAGTCCTACTCTCAGGCAGACCGGGGAGTGGGTAACATCGTGGCACTGTGAATTTCTCACAGCACCAGACAACATTTGTATGCATTGATATCAAGGCACAGGAAACACTGTCTCATGTTCCAGTCCTTGAATAAATATTAAAATACCAAGAGGGTAGGCCATGCTGACATGGTAATACTTGCACACAGTCAACACCCGTTTCAATTTGGTATCTCACTGTGAGGGTGCCATTGGGGTGTGGGCTGGGTCTGTGCATTGCCACCATGCGTGGTACCAGATGGGAGTTTGGGTCCGATGTAAAGGTGGTCTGTGTGTCATCAATGATGGTGTGTGCCATTATTTGTAAACACAGTGCATGCCAGGTCTGGTAGCAAGGTAGTGACCCTCAGAAGTTGTTTGGCAGTGTCTCATCCCATATATCAGGGTCTCATTGGGTGGCCAACATATGGCATTGCCATGGGCAACACTGTTGTTTGTGTGCCCTGCACCTAGTCTTGGCCTGTACCCCAGATGTGTGCGGGCCTGGACACCCCGTCGCCGTCATGTGCGTGTCATGTGCCGTCATGTGCCGTCATGTGCGCCGTCATGTAGGTACATCTGGATCACGGTAATGTTTTGCTCCCTGTGACTGTACGTAGAGCCTGGTCTTAGTTGCTGTTCCTTTCAGTCATCTCCAGGCTTCATTCCAGGCTCTTGGGGGTGCCCCTGGTCGTATGTATGATTCCGCAATGTGGCCATTCACTGGCATTGCGAGGGTGTTGGGTGTTGCATTCTGGTACCCTTAGTGCATTCTGTGTGGTTGTCCTGTTGGTGTTAGATAGGCCCGGTCAGTGACTGAGTGACTGATGCATCCCCAGTCATGTGCTACTCCAGTGTGTTGTGACCTGTCATTTGAGGGGCGCGCTGATGGGTACAGCATGTACAGAGACCATTATGGACAAGCATTTGTAAAATGTTTCACCCAACATCCAGGTTCTTGTCCTTTGTGACGATCCATGTTGGCCGTCAGCATGCTGTTTGTATCTGCCTGTCAGTGAGGGCCCAGGGTGTGGCCCTTGTGTGAGGGATCACCGCACACCTCTGCCTCGCCATCTGCACCCCCATCATCAGCATCATCTTCCTCCCTCTGGCCTACTGTTGCCTCTGCCTGTGCTCCAGCCCCTGCAGCTATGGATAGGCATGCAGTGCCTTCAGCTCCATGTTTGCATCAGTGACTGGTGTGAGACAGGCATGGTATCAAGAGATGACACAGACAAAAAGGGTAACAGTTTGAAAATCTTTATTTAAGTTTATTGGGTTGGTGTAATGCCTATCGTATCCTATCTGTAAATGGGGCTTTTCCTCAACTGATGTATCTAGGCCAGTATAAGTCTGTAAGTCCAAAACAAAGTCTTTCTGTGTGAAAACATATGCTTGCCCTTACACCTAACTTAGGGGGTAATTCATAGAATTCAGCGCACAAGCGGCGCACGCGGCTGGCGCACAGTGTGCGCGTGCGAATCCCTGCGCCAGCCACGTGCGCTAAAATCCATTTCCGCGCACAGCGTATTCATGGATTCCAGCCACCAAAACCAGCCGTGGCGCACAGTGGCGCAGCGACCCTGCAGCAGCGCCAGTTACGCCCCCAAGAACGCCTCTCGCGCAGGGAAAAGCCATCAATATACCCAATCCAGCGCAAAGGGCTGCGCTAACCCTGTACCAGCACAGCAAGCGGGCTACGTGTATCACTGGGGTGCGCGGGAAGTACCTCACGCGATTGGCCCCGTCCAAGCAGGGTACGCGTATTTCAGGGGTGCGCGGGAAGTTCCACACGCAATTTCATCATGGTACGTGTATTTCAGGGGTGCGTGGGAATTTCCACACGCGAATGGGCCCGTGCGAGCAGGGTACGCGTATCTCAGGGGTGCGCGGGAAGTTCCACACGCGATTCCATCAGGGTACGTGTATTTCAGGGTGTGCGTGAAGTTCCACACGCGATATCAGCAGGGTACGTGTATTTCAGGGTGAAGGGGAAGTTACACACGCGATTCCATCAGGGTACGTGTATTTCGGGGTGCGTGGGAAGTCCCACACGCGATTCCATCAGGGTACGTGTATTACAGGGGTGCGCGGGAATTTCCACATGCGATTGGGCCCGTGCGAGCAGGGTAAGCATATCTCAGGGGTGCGCGGGAAGTTCCACACGCAATTCCATCAGGGTACGTGTATTTCGGGGTGCGCGTGAAGTACCACACGAGATATCAGCACGGTACGTGTATTTCAGGGTGCAGGGGAAGTTACACACGCGATTTCCGCAGGGTACGTGTATTACAGGGGTGCGCGTGAAGTTCCACACGCAATATCAGCAGGGTACGTGTATTTCAGGGTGCATGGGAAGTTACACACGCGATTTCAGCAGGGTACGTGTATTTCAGGGGTGCGCGGGAATTTCCACACGCGATTGGGCCCGTGCAAGCAGGGTACGCGTATCTCAGGGATGCGCGGGAAGTTCCACACGCGATTCCATCAGGGTACGTGTATTTCGGGGTGCGGGGGAAGTATCACACGTGAAATCAGCAGGGTACGTGTATTCCAGGGGTGCGCGGGAAGTCCCACACGCGATTCCATCAGGGTATGTGTATTACAGGGGTGCGCGGGAATTTCCACACGCGATTGGGCCCGTGCGAGCAGGGTACGCGTATCTCAGGGGTGCGCGGGAAGTTCCACACGCGATTCCATCAGGGTACGTGTATTTCGGGGTGCGCGTGAAGTTCCACACGCGATATACCAGCAGGGTACGTGTATTTCAGGGTGCAGGGGAAGTTACACACGCGATTTTCCGCAGGGTACGTGTATTTCAGGGGTGCGCTTGAAGTTCCACATGCGATATCAGCAGGGTACGTGTATTTCAGGGTGCAGGGGAAGTTACACACGCGATTTCAGCAGGGTACATGTATTTCAGGGGTGCACGGGAATTTCGACACGCGATTGGGCCCGTGCGAGCAGGGTACGCGTATCTCAGGGGTGCGCGGGAAGTTCCACACGCGATTCCATCAAGGTACGTGTATTTCAGGGTGCGGGGGAAGTTTCACACGCGAAATCAGCAGGGTACGTGTATTCCAGGGGTGCGCGGGAATTCCCACACGCGATTCCATCAGGGTACGTGTATTACAGGGGTGCGCGGGAATTTAAACACGCGATTGGGCCCGTGCGAGCAGGGTACGCGTATCTCAGGGGTGCGCAGGAAGTGCCACACACGATTTCAGCAGGGTACGTGTATTCCAGGGGTGCGCGGGAAGTTCCACACGCGATTCCATCAGGGTACGTGTATTACACGGGTGCGCGGGGAGCACCATACGTGAATTGCACGTGTGGGTCCTCCCAGGTGTTCCCTCTACACCCTCCACGGCCCCTGCAGGTGGCTCACACCACAGGGGCCTACCCTGCACATGTCCTGCAGGCACACCATCCACCATGGCCATGACCCCCAGCCAACCCACATGTCAACTTGCACTACTGCCCACCAACGCATGTCCCCCTGCACCCCCAGTCACCAGGGGCACCCTCCACCAGGCCCCACGCATGTCTCCCAGCACCCCCACCCCCCAGCAGTGCAGGGGCACCCACCACCAGGCCCCCACCCATGTCTCCCACCACCCCCACCCCCCAGCAGTGCAGGGGCAGCCTCCACCAGGCCCCCACCCATGTCTCACAGGACCCCCACCCCCCAGCCACCAGGGGCAGCCTCCACCAGGCCCCCACCCATGTCTCCCACCACCCCCACCCCCCCAGTCACCAGGGGCAGCCTCCACCAGGCCCCCACCCATGTCTCCCACCACCCCCACCCCCCAGCACTGTGGGGCACCTGCCAGCAGGCCCCACCCATGTCCAACGCATGTTCCCCACCACCCCCACCCCCCAGCAGTGCAGGGGCAGCCTCCACCAGGCCCCCACCCATGTCTCACACCACCCCCACCCCCCAGCAGTGCAGGGGCAGCGTCCACCAGGCCCCCACCCATGTCTCACACCACCCCCACCCCCCAGCCACCAGGGGCAGCCTCCACAAGGCCCGCACCCATGTCTCCCACTACCCCCACCCCCCGGCACTGTGGGGCACCTGCCAGCAGGCCCCTACCCATGTCCAACTCATGTTCCCCACCACCCCCACCCCCCAGCACTGTGGGGCACCTGCCAGCAGGCCCCCACCCATGTCCAACTCATGTTCCCCACCACCCCCACCCCCCAGCACTGTGGGGCACCCGCCAGCAGGCCCCCACCCATGTCCAACTCATGTTCCCCACCACCCCCACCCCCCAGCACTGTGGGGCACCTGCCAGTAGGCCCCCACCCATGTCCAACTCATGTTCCCCACCACCCCCACCCCCCATCACTGTGGGGCACCTGCCAGCAGGCCCCCACCCATGTCCAATGCATGTTCCCCACCACCCCAACCCCCCAGCAGTGCAGGGGCAGCCTCCACCAGGCCCCCACCCATGTCCAACTCATGTCTCCCACCACCCCCACTCCCCAGCACTGTGAGGCACCTGCCAGCAGGCCCCCACCCAAGTCCAACTCATGTTCCCCAACACCCCCACCCCCCAGCACTGTGGGGCATCTGCCAGCAGGCCCCCACCCATGTCCAACGCATGTTCCCCACCACCCCCACCCCCCAACAGTGCAGGTTCAGCCTCCACCAGGCCCCCACCCATGTCTCCCACCACCCCCACCCCCCCAGCCACCAGGGGCATCCTTTACCAGGCCTCCACCCATGTCTCCCAGCACCCCCACCCCCCAGCCACCAGGGGCAGCCTCCACCAGGCCCCCACCCATGTCTCCCAGCACCCCCACCCCCCAGCACTGTGGGGCACCTGCCAGCAGGCCTCCACCCATGTCCAATTCATGTTCCCCACCACCCCCACCCCCCAGCACTGTGGGGCACCTGCCAGCAGGCCCCCACCCATGTCCAACTCATGTTCCCCACCACCCCCACCCCCCAGCACTGTGGGGCACCTGCCAGCAGGCCCCACCCATGTCTCCCACCACCCCCACCCCCCCAGCAGTGCAGGGGCACCCACCACCAGGCCCCCACCCATGTCTCCCACCACCCCCACCCCCCAGCTTTGCAGGGGCAGCCTCCACCAGGCCCCCACCCATGTCTCCCAGCACCCCCACCCCCCAGCACTGTGGGGCACCTGCCAGCAGGCCCCCACCCATGTCCAACTCATGTTCCCCACCACCCCCACCCCCCAGCACTGTGGGGCACCTGCCAGCAGGCCCCCACCCATGTCCAACTCATGTTCCCCACCACCCCCACCCCCCAGCACTGTGGGGCACCTGCCAGCAGGCCCCCACCCATGTCCAACTCATGTTCCCCACCACCCCCACCCCCTATCACTGTGGGGCACCTGCCAGCAGGCCCCCACCCATGTCCAATGCATGTTCCCCACCACCCCAACCCCCCAGCAGTGCAGGGGCAGCCTCCACCAGGCCCCCACCCATGTCCAACTCATGTCTCCCACCACTCCCACTCCCCAGCACTGTGAGGCACCTGCCAGCAGGCCCCCACCCAAGTCCAACTCATGTTCCCCAACACCCCCACCCCCCAGCACTGTGGGGCGTCTGCCAGCAGGCCCCCACCCATGTCCAACGCATGTTCCCCACCACCCCCACCCCCCAGCAGTGCAGGTTCAGCCTCCACCAGGCCCCCACCCATGTCTCCCACCACCCCCACCCCCCCAGCCACCAGGGGCATCCTTTACCAGGCCTCCACCCATGTCTCCCAGCACCCCCACCCCCCAGCCACCAGGGGCAGCCTCCACCAGGCCCCCACCCATGTCTCCCAGCACCCCCACCCCCCAGCACTGTGGGGCACCTGCCAGCAGGCCCCCACCCATGTCCAACTCATGTTCCCCACCACCCCCACCCCCCAGCACTGTGGGGCACCTGCCAGCAGGACCCACCCATGTCTCCCACCACCCCCACCCCCCAGCAGTGCAGGGGCACCCACCACCAGGCCTCCACCCATGTCTCCCACCACCCCCACCCCCCAGCTTTGCAGGGGCAGCCTCCACCAGGCCCCCACCCATGTCTCCCAGCACCCCCACCCCCAGCACTGTGGGGCACCTTCCAGCAGGCCCCCACCCATGTCCAACTCATGTTCCCCACCACCCCCACCCCCCAGCACTGTGGGGCACCTGCCAGCAGGCCCCCACCCATGTCCAACTCATGTTCCCCACCACCCCCACCCCCCAGCACTGTGGGGCACCTGCCAGCAGGCCCCCACCCATGTCCAACTCATGTTCCCCACTACCCCCACCCCCCAGCACTGTGGGGCACCTGCCAGCAGGCCCCACCCATGTCCAACGCATGTTCCCCACAACCCCCACCCCCCAGCAGTGCAGGGGCAGCCACCACCAGGCCCCCACCCATGTCTCCCACCACCCCCACCCCCCAGCTTTGCAGGGGCAGCCTCCACCAGGCCCCCACCCATGTCTCCCACCACCCCCACACCCCAGCAGTGCAGGGGCACCCAGCACCAGGCCCCCACCCATGTCTCCCAGCACCCCCACCCCCTAGCCACTAGGGGCAGCCTCCACCAGGCCCCCACCCATGTCTCCCAGCACCCCCCCCCCAGCACTGTGGGGCACCTGCCAGCAGGCCCCCACCCATGTCCAACTCATGTTCCCCACCACCCCCACCCCCCAGCACCGTGGGGCACCTGCCAGCAGGCCCCCACCCATGTCCAACTCATGTTCCCCACCACCTCCACCCCCCAGCACTGTGGGGCACCTGCCAGCAGGCCCCCACCCATGTCCAACTCATGTTCCCCACTACCCCCACCCCCCAGCACTGTGGGGCACCTGCCAGCAGGCCCCACCCATGTCCAACGCATGTTCCCCACAACCCCCACCCCCCAGCAGTGCAGGGGCAGCCACCACCAGGCCCCCACCCATGTCTCCCAGCACCCCCACCCCCCAGCCACCAGGGGCAGCCTCCACCAGGCCCCCACCCATGTCTCCCACCACCCCCACACCCCAGCAGTGCAGGGGCACCCAGCACCAGGCCCCCACCCATGTCTCCCAGCAGCCCCACCCCCTAGCCACTAGGGGCAGCCTCCACCAGGCCCCCACCCATGTCTCCCAGCACCCCCCCCCCAGCACTGTGGGGCACCTGCCAGCAGGCCCCCACCCATGTCCAACTCATGTTCCCCACCACCCCCACCCCCCAGCACCGTGGGGCACCTGCCAGCAGGCCCCCACCCATGTCCAACTCATGTTCCCCACCACCTCCACCCCCCAGCACTGTGGGGCACCTGCCAGCAGGCCCCCACCCATGTGCAACTCATGTTCCCCAGCCAACATGTCATCACAATCCAGATCCCTGGTCACTATGGTCAGCCTCCAAATGCAAAACAACCACCCGAGTATTGCATCCACCCACTCATAATTTGCAAATACATCACAGAAAACCAATTGCAAGTTCTGAAACAAACACATTTCCCTCACATACACCCAATGGGTGTCAGTGAATCTCAAAACACATATCATGAAATGCATGAAACCAATGAGATACCACACATTGAAGTTCACCAAATAAAATATGTATTAAAGGAAACATAAATAGAATAAAAAATGAAGAAACAGAAACGTGAATGTACAAAAATGAAAAGAAGCATGTCCGTTTAAAAAAGCAAAACCAAAAATAAAACTCCAAAGTAATGTTGTCCAAAGTCAATGTCCACAAAACAAAATCCAATAGGAAATAAAAAAGAAAGCCAATGCTCCATGGTTAAAAAGTGAAAAAATAATACAATCCAACTGTGAACTATGTACATGGGAACAAGCCAGGGTCCATTATCCCAACAAAATAAAGGAAACCTATCCAACTACACGAACTAATAAAATAGACTATATACAAAAATGTGGCCAATGTCCGAAAGGTCCAAATAAAATAAAAACAAAAATGAAACCTAACACTACCTACATAACTATGTACAAGGGCAGCGGGCTAGTTTCACGGCTCACTTGTGGATGTCCCGGGCCAGGGCATCATCGAACTCCTCCTCAATGTCCCGGAGGCGGTCCTCCTCCATGGCCCCGAGGGTCCGCAGGGCCGTCGACGTCTCCACCTCCAAACCCCTGCGGATTGCCTCGAGGCACTCGGCCCGCCTCAGGGCCCTCCGCATGGAGTTCTCCGCCCTGACCATTGTGAGCCGTGCCTCTTCCGCCCGCTGCCGCTCCGCATCTATGGCGTGGCCCAACCGCTGCCACACGGAAGACACTCTCTGTCCTGGGTCCTCCTGCCCTCTGGCCGATGCCTGCCCCTCCGATGTCGAAGGCCCAGAGCCTTCATGGCTCCCACCACGTTGCTGCTGCTGCTGTGCCTCTGCCCGTGCACTGCCTCCTGCTGCCTGCACATCCTCCGCCGGCTGGGGTGCAGTCGTTGATGTGGCCACCCCTGCTGGACGTCCGACTCCCGACTGTGGCAGGGATGCCTCCTCCACCAGCCTGGCCGCACCGTCAGAGGCAGCTCCACAGGGCACCCAGGTGACTGATGGGTGGGAAGATGGCACAGAGGACGACTGGCGCGTAGGGGGTCCAGTTGTGGAGGGGGTTGGAGCGAGCCCCATCAGACGGAGGAATCCGGCCTGGGTGACCTGTCCCAGCAGGCTGACGTGGTCAACGAGCCATTCGAGATGACTTGCAGTCTCTTCATGAAAAGACTGCAGGTCACCTCGCATGGCCCGTTGACGCAACGCCACACCAGCCAGGACAGGCTCAACCCGGACCTGGATAGCCACGTCCGCAGGCAGAGGAAGGCCAGTTGACGTGAGCTCATCCCCTGCCTGAAAACGGGTCTGGACGTAGGCATCCCTGCTGGTGCAAGATGATGCAGGGACAGGATCAGGGACAGGATTGCACACAGGCACCTCCGCGGCAGCCTGTGCTGCCTCCTGTCCCTGGTCCTGCACTGCACCACTAGCACCAGTGGGATCCCCACCTCCAGACCCCGTCTCTGGTGCTTGCACTGCCTCCTCCTCCACCAAACCCCCCACCAACCTGTATGACTCCGTGCCATCTTCCCCTGTTGGGCCCTGTGGGGTCCCAGCTGCCCCTTCTGCTGCCGAGGAGTCGAACTCCAACCTCCGCCTCTTGGACCTCCCCCCGGCAGCTGTGGCCTGGGACGCGGCACCGGGCTCCTCACTCCCCGACGAGATGACAACATGGGAGGGGAGCCGGGCCTTGCGTCTCCGGCTGGCGGTGGGATCCCCGCCGCTGTGCTCCACAGCACCTTCTCCGCCCTCTTCATCAGTTGACGCTGCAGACAAGGAGAAACAAAACACAGGCATCAGGGCACTGTACAATGGACACATACACACATGACAGTTGTACATGAGTGGCATTGGCAAACCTCAGACATGTCATCACAATCCCCAACACACATGTCATTACAACTCGCACACATGAGCCATACCACAGCCATATCGCAACTGCCACCACCATCCATACACATACAACAGCATGGGCAGCCAAAGGTGAGCCAGACATCACATGCAACACAGGAAGTGCACCACACATGTACACACACCACCACACTTGCATGCATGTGTACACCTCTGCCAAGTGTCGCAGTGTTCAGACGGGCATCCATGTCACATCTGCCAATCAGGCTTCCACATACCGCTGTCACATGCATCCATGTTGCATCACTGTTGCACCCTTGTCAAATACACACACATGCACATGTACACAGTGCTGATACATGCAGCCAAAAACAACATACATGCGTGACATCACGGACATGTCTACTTACATATACATTCATCCAAACATGTGTGCCCACACAACTGCATTTGGCATGCAAGCCTACACACACAAGCACCATCCATGTCTCACACATTACAGCCCTCGCATGTGTCAGCCCCACGGCCCTGTACACCCCCACCCATACTCGACCCCATACAAACAGATGTGCAACCTGCACACTACTGAATAATCACCACACGCACTGCTCACAATCAGGATGCATGTACACTCACCGCTCGACTCCAGACGGGTCTGCTTCTCAAGGACCTGGACGTGGAGCGCTGGGGATATGCGTTCCAGGACCCTCATCTGTTCTTCCGACAAGTGGCCCCGGCGCCCCTTAGCATCCGCTGCCTTCAAGAGGCGCCGGGCCTTGTTCAGGGTCCTGGACCTGAAGTCCTCCCAGCGCTTCTTGACATGTTGTAAGTCGTGGGCTGCCACCCTCTCCGCGTTGATGGCAGTCACAATGTCAGTCCAGATCCGAGTCCGTCCTTCCTTGTCGGCGCGGGAACTTCCGAAGAGGGCATCATACTGCCCCAGGACTTGCTCCACCAGGACACCAACTTCGGTGGCACTGAAGATGGTGCCCCTCTGCCTCTCTGGCCGGGGGTTGTCAGTGGTCCCAGATGGTGTTTGCCCCGACATGACAACCCCAGAGGCAGGAGTGGGTGGGCAACTGGGTCCTGGGACTGGGCTGTGGAGCGATGGAATCCCAGTCGGGAGTATTCGGTTCCAGCAGGGGTGGTCACAGCAACAGCACCCCTGGCTGATGTGCAGGCAGCAAATGGCAGGGCACGTGGGCAGCAGGCAGTCAGGCAGCAGCAGATGGCAGGTGGGAGCGTGCTCGGGGCTCTGGGGGGCAGTAGTTCGGCCTTCTGGGCAGGAGCGTGGTCTTCCGTGTGCTTACGCGTGGCCAGCTTGATTGATTTGGCATGTGAAAAATCTGCACGTCAGCGTGTAATTCGAGGAAAGGCCCTTAGCGCGTAAGCGCTTCTGCATGCATACGCATTTTCATTGGACAGAAGGCCCCTCAAGCGCAAGCGCCCCTGTGACGTGACGCGTACAGACGTGCATGGGCATTTCAGCGCGTGTGAAAAACTGCACGTCCGCGTGTAATACGAGGAAAGGGCCCATGCGCGTAAGCGCGCGTGGAAACTCCACGTCCGCGTGTAATACGAGGAAAGGGCCCATGCGCGGAAGCGTGCGTGGAAAACTGCACGTCCACGTGTAATACAAGGAAAGGGCCCATGCGCGTAAGCACGCATGAAAAACTGCACGTCCGCATGTAATACGAGGAAAGGGCCCATGCGCGTAAGTGACGTGACGCGCGCGTGCGTTTCCCTCAGCACGGGTTAAAGGTGAGCGGGCCCAGCAGTTCGCTGTATGTGCCTTTCGTGGAGACCGACGTGTGTTGCTGCACCCTGTTGTTTCGCGCGCCATCACAACTTCACAGCTATCAAGGACGTATCATTTCTTTTGGCGTGGGTATTGGCTACGCGTGTTTTTCTGCATCACGCTAGTCAGATGGTGAGTCGCACACGCTCTTTTTCCCACTGCGGGTGCCCCTGTGTATCGCACCCATTTTCGATGTCATAGTAGCCTGCGTGTCCCATGGGTACGCGTTATTCGTGTTACTGGGTGCCACCGTGTACTGCGGGAGGTTGAATCCACGCACGTAGGCTGCAGGGTTGCGTGCACGGTTTTACTGCAGTTTTGGGGTGCCTGAGCGTTGCGTGACCCGTCACCACATCACCGGGGTCACATACAGCCTTGCAGGTGCAGGGGGGCTGTTAACATCTTGCTTCCCACCCCCTATACCCCAATTGCCCAGGTCAATTGTGGTGTACACCTCCCATTGGCACCACTTTATCTGTGCTAGCACGACTACATCTGTGCCATGGTTGGGAGGCCACCAAAGGTGAGGGGTGCCTCAGCTGGGCGTACTCCCCCTGTGGCGGGCCTGGTCGGGGACGTGGCCGTGGTGACCAGGGAGTAGGGGGACTCCGGGGTGTCCAGGGTAGCCACAGAGGGGGAAGAGGCAGGGCTGCGCCACTTGAGCACAATGTTGTGCCGTGTGTCAGTGCAGCCATGCCACCACCCCCTGTGGTTCCGGGGGATGCAGCTCCTGCATCTGGCACTGGCACCCATATGACCCGGCAGTCCGTTCCATCGACTGCCACGGGCACAAGGGTAGTGGTAGCTGCAGGTGCAGCTGTGGACACCGCCACCCAGGCTCAGGGTCTGCCAGCGCAGGCTGCGTTGGCACTTGAAGAGCCCTTGGTAGATCTCCAACAGGCCAGGGGGGAAACCATAGGGGCAGGCCGGGCTGCTCAGACCAAGACACGTGTCCCTGGGGCAGTCATGTCATCTGCTGCCCCGAACAGCCGGGTGTTGGCAAGTGCAGGGGCAGATGCACCCAACAGCACCCCGGTTGTGAGTCTGCCAACCAGGACAGTTGCGGTCAATGACCCTGCCACAGCTGATGTTGCTGCGCAGGGTCCATTAGTGGGCACCCAGCTGCCACTGACACAAGTCAGGCCTTTGGTCATCCCTCCACCTGCCACTCCCTTGGCTCAATCCACCGAACCCACTGGCCATACTGGTCAGGGCAGCATTAGCCAGCCAGGGTCTGTGCCACAGTCCAAGAGGAGGAAGGTTGCACCTGCAGCACAGGCTGGGACCCCACACACAGCCACGACCTCCTGCATGTCGAGGAAGAAGCCTTTCTGTAAGCAGGAACTGGACTTCCTCATGGACTACGTGCGGGGCCACAGCCGTGACATGCTAGTGGGTGCCAATAGTCAGACTACGGCTGCCCAACGTGACACCCACTGGAAGCATGTTGCGGAACATGTCAGTTCATTCGGCCATGAGGTGCGCACGGCGCAGGAGTGCAAAAAGCATTGGAATGACATCAAGCGCAGCACTAAGGCCAAGCGTGAGTCAAATTACAACTTGACTCTGGTGACTGGCGGTGGGCCTGCACCAGAGGAGGAAGAACTCACTCCGCATGAGGCTCTCGTTGCAGAGTTCATACCACCTGAATTGGTCAAAGGAGTGGGAGAGATGCTGGACTTTGATGCCCAGTCCAGTGAGTGTTGATGCGTGTTTGTTGAGGACATGTGTGTTTCACTTGTGGGATGTGTTGTGCATGATTGCTGCTACATGTGACGTGTACATGGTTCTGATGTGTAAGTAATGCAATGCTACCGTCATGCATGTCTCCTCTGCCTGCATGCGGGACTCCATGTAGGCATGCTCCCTTGCCCCTCCTCCGCCACTCTGCACCCCAGTTCCACCTTTGCACTGGTCTGCTTCAATCTTGCCAATGTATACTTTCTTGTTCATGTGTCCTGTGTAGATGCTAACTTCCAGCGTAGAATCTACCAGACATATGCTGTGTTGTACAGCCTTAGTACTCGATGCAGGGTATCTCACTTGTACTGTGCATGGGTCAGATGTCCCGCAGGGACATGAGTGCCCATTCATGCTCCATGTGCATTGCCTGGATGATCACTGTAATATAAGTCCTTGGTTACATACATTGCCTGCCATCTCATCAGCCTTCCCATGTCAACTGTGGCTCAGTCCTGCGTTGCACACATGTTTAGGCTCTGACAATCTGTGTGGCTCACAGGCCTCAGCCTGTTCAATGGCCAATGACTCTGTCCAACTCTTGTTGTGTCTTCTTCACACGTGGGCGGCCTCAGGAGTTTCCATCATGTGTCCTGCCCACTGTCCCAGCATCATTTGCAGTGTTGTAATTTGAATCACATTAAGCTGTTGATGCCAGTCAGCACTGCCTGTCAATACACAGGTGTATGGTCAGCCTTTTGATACAATGCTAGGCATCCCTGCTTTTGTACTGGGGTAGAGGGGTGCTTGGCTTCTAGACATGGTACACATTGAATGCACAATGCACGTGATGTCTGAATTTGACATTGCACTGCCTTCACATTTCCTGGCACACACCATGTAGTGCTTGTACATGTAGGTAGTGAGTGGCGTACACATTTTCTACACTGCATAGACCCACTTCCATGGAAACTGCCACCTTTCAACAGGTCTGATCACAGAAGCTATTCAAAGTAGACCCAGCATGCATGCCAGGTCATATGTTGTGTGTCACATGTCTGCCGGATGCCTTTGCTGTCGGTGTGTGTGTGTGTCGTGTGCTTCTGACATGTGTATTGACCTTTTTCTCTCTATTTTCAGGTGATGACGCAATGGAGGCGGAGGATGGTGTTGTCATGCCAGACACAGGGTTGGTAACACCACATCAACCCGGCACTAGTGGGGGTCGTGGGGTGGTAGGCCACGAAAACCCCCAAGTGCTGCAGTCCATCTTGTCTCTGGCTGCCTATGAGTCCAGCCTTGCTGACGACTCTGAGGTCCATGTTGAGTTGGATGAGCATCAAGTCCATGTGTCAGGGGTGAGTGATTCTGATGTGGACACTCCTCTGTCTGCGACACCTGCACTGAGGGATCAGACAGTCTTGGTTCCTCCGCCCGTGGTGGATCGGGACGCAGGGTCACCCTCCACACCAGTCACTGATGTGCCTGGGACATCACGACGATGGGGGCATGTAGTCGTGCAGCCGGAGGCGGTGCCAACACAGCGAGGACCCCCGGTCCTTGGGTCCCGCAGGGGTCAAGCCCGACAACGCGGTCGCCACGCGCAACCGCTGTATACTGAGTGGGAGCAAGACATGACTGCCAATTCCGAACGGCAGTTGGCAGCAATGGAGAACATCGCTGAGAGCATGGAGCGTGTGGCCCGATCTGTGCTCCCCCCTGCTAGGCAGGTGCTTCTCCAGCAGCAGGCGGCACAGTCCACGGCCCGCTCGCTCAGGCTGGGCATGGCGGCCTCAGACAGGGCACGCCAGGCTGAAATGTCGTCTCTGCATCAAGCAATTGCTGCTCACACAGAGGCGCACATGGATGCCCTGAGGGAGGAGTATGCTTCCCTCAGATCCACTCTGGGTGTCCTTATGATGTCCCAGAGGCAGCAGGCAGAGGAGAGGTTTGCACAGCTTGAGCGTACCATCTCGGCTGAGCTACAGGCTTGCCGTGAGGTGCAGCGGTTGTCCAGCCAGGCCTTGCAGGAGGAACTCCGTGTTACATGTGCTACCTTGCAAGAGGAAGCACGTGTATCACGTGAGGTTCTGCATGCAGACCTACGTCACATCGCCACACAGAACCAGGCTCACCCGTCCAGCAGACTTGCTGCCGACGAGGGGCAAGCTGCGGCTAGGCGTGGCCAGGCTACTGTGCTACGTCCTCCTTTCCAGGATGAGCCAGACTCGGACGACCATCTATCTCCCACAAGGTCGTGCTGTGCAGGCGCTGAGCCCATGGAGGATTTTTTTTTGGCTCAGCATGATCGCATGTGGATGTTGAGCAGCACCTGTACCTCCCCCCTCCTGGGTGCCTCCCCTCCCCCCCGGGTCGTATGTGGCCATTTTTTATTTTTCTTTTAGTTTCTGTTTGATAGTTAGTTTAAATAGGTAATGTAGGTTTTCCATAGTTAGTGTAATTAGTTAATAGTTGAGTTAGTTTAAAATTGCTAGTCTATTGTGCTTTCATGTAACGGTGCGGTGCTTTGTGGCTTTTGAAGGCATCCACTGTCTGTTCCAGCGGGCCCTTCATGGTTGTCTTGTGTATGTGTTTGCTGCTTGGGGTCCTTGACTCACATATGCCACTCCTGCCTCCCTTATCCATGGGCTCGCAAGGATGGTTCGGTGTTACAGCATTTTACACAAGGGCTTTGGACTGTCATATCTGTGGCATGTCTGGTGCTGTGTGACTTGTGTTGACACCCCTAGAGGGGATGATTTAGGTGTCATTGTCCACTGTTCAGCTTTTGCTAGATGGGGTGTGTCATGATTAATGTGGACATTGATTGCTATGCATTGTGTAGTATGTTTCATATCTTTCCTGTACATGTGCTTGTTGCAATTCATGCTGTAGATAGTGTTCCACACTTTGGAGTTGAAAGACGGACTGATGGTGTGATTTGTGATGTGACTCTCTGACATGGTCAAGTAATGAGATGCCTGATGAGACACACACAGATGTCTTTGAAGCATTAATCATGTGTTTCATGCCCTTTCTGCAGGGGGATGAGCCCCCAGAGCACCTTTGCCAGCAGACATGGCTCATTGGACGACGGAATTCTGGACCCGTTTGTTGGTGCCCACATGCACATGTGTGCACAAGCAGAGGCACAGTGATTGCAGACCCACATCCTAGAACTGCTGACATGTTCCAAGGAACTCCAGGCAAGGTGAGCATCACAGGGGGGCCACGACACAGCAAAGCTTGCACCAGGCGAGTTGCACATGCAGGCTTAGTCACAGCACTGAGGGTGAGCTTAGACAAATATTGGTGTTGAAGCACACAATGCAGCTCAGATGTGTTTGTGGACTGATGGCTGTTGATAGTAGGGTTGTCTGGGACACATGCAGGGGCAGTGGCACATACCCTCCGGTACACCAAGTTCCATTGAGGCACTTGTATCAACCATGTAGCCTTCCGAGACATGGAAAGGGGCAGCTCACAGGGACATACAGCAAGGGACATACTTGGGTGCAGTGCATGTCTTTTCCACGTACTTCATGATAAATGCACTGCCAACTTTGTTTCGGTCATGGTGGTACACAACTTGCTCTGTAGTCATGGCTTGCTATATGGGTCTGTCTGCTTACCCAGGGAACATTGCATGTTGTGTGAATTGTGACACATTGGTGTTCCATTTGCCACGCACCCACCAGCGGCTGCCTTACTGCATTGACTGTGTATGACCCGTCACAGGGGTGATGTTATATATGGGTACGAAGCATCAACCACAGATTGTCTGTTTGTAGAGTAGTTTGTTGCTAGGAGGCATGTTTGGTGTTGTTTTTTTGTGTAATTGGCACGTACAGGTTGTTGACTGTGGCTCTCTTTGCAGCATTGCAGTGCTCCTGTAACCGGACCTGAGAGTGCGCAGGCAGGAGGCCAGCACTCAAAACCAGAGCTAAGTGTCTTGTTGTTTTTCTTACGAACTGCTCTGCATAGGCTTTCTGGGGAGTGTACTGATGCATGGATGTATGTGTGTTTCAATTTGGTATGTTTTTTTCTCCCTAATCACCCGTGATCCTATGCAATTTTGAAACCTGTACCCTCTACCCGGTGTTCCTGCTTCCCGTGCCTATCCAAGCAACATTCCCTGACCCTCTTTCCCCACTGGGGTTGCGGATGCCTGTGTAAGCCCCGAAATTGCAGGCGCCAAAACCCTAGAGGGGGTGGTTGGTTCGTACCACTCCTGAGCCTGGACTACAGAAGGCCATGACAATGATGACCAAGTTTGTTTGGATTGTGTATTTGTTCATACAGGTTGTACATTTTCGTGCATTCCCTAGTTTCATGTGTCATTCCTCCTCCCCTCTCCTGCCACTCATTCCAGTCATCCAGTGTGTCAACACCTGTCCCGACTGCATATCCCTGAACCTCATTCCCCACCAGGGTCTCAGGGGCCTGTGTGAGTTTGACCTTGCAGGCACCCGGGACATGGTGGGGGTGGTTGTTTCGTGACACTCCCGCGCCTGTACAGGGGACCTGTGACAGTACACATCCATTCATGGTGCATCATCCTATGTCATGTACCACACATGTCTCACATCCTGTCGTGACATTGTTTTGCTGTGCTACCTTGGTTGTTGCATCATTGTGGTAGTACTTGGCCTTTGTGAGGTACTGCTACGTCAAGTCATCTACTGGAGGGTGTTCTGGTTCGTTTTTATGCCTTGGATTTTGTGATTTTGGAAATGAGTGTGGATTCTGAGGGTTCAGGCATCTTTTTACACACAAGGTGGGAGATGGTGACGAAGGGTAAAGGTGATCCTGTGGCCAGGTGGAATTGAGGTTTGGAGGCTCCATGACCCAGGTGCAGTTGTTCAGTGGGTCATGGTCATTTGTGAGGGGGGGGGTTGTTGTTGATAGTTGCCTTGCCCTGCAGTGTGATGGGAACTCTGACAGTAAGGGTGGTATCCTATGTACATGTTGTGTTCTGCTGATCAATGCCTGTTCATGTGTTGTGTTTTCCTTTCAGGTGCGAGGGGATAGTTGTGGTTTGACATGCTGGGGTGTACACATGGTGGATGTTCACATGTGATGTGTAGGGAACACTGATGGTCACTTGAGTGCACATGCATATGTGGAGTGCATGTCCTTGCAGAACCACACACTTGCACTCTGATGCACTACATGTACTCCCACCCTTGCATATCCACGTGTACACTGTTTGCCTTCTGGTGCCCACTGTGTCCCGGCAGCACATGTTCTGTGACCGATCATGGATCCAGTACATGCCTAATTTGATGTTTGACGTGGTCTGTCACTTAGATGTGATGCTCAGGGTGTGCATCACACACAATGGCTGTTCACTGTGCTGTGCGCTGAGCAGTGTGATGCAGGAGTAGGACACTGCACACATGAGCTGCAGTGTTGATTTTGCAATGCATAATGTGCATGTAGACAGGCATTCATTGTGATGTTACGTCTACGACTGTTGTAATGCATTTGGAAATGACTTATTTTGGGTGGGAGATTTTGTTGGTCTGTCATTTCATCTGATTCCGGGTCAGGCAGCAGTGTCCGATGCCACTGTACATTTAGGACATGGCAATGTGTACCTTATCGTTACTGCATTGGTGTATGGGTATTGCTTGCCATGTCATGTTGATGTTTGGAAGGGTTTGAGTGACATGACAGTGATGGCCATGGCCTGTTTTGCAGGTGTGTGTGATGCACACCTTGCATGTCCGGGTCATCCGCTTCTCAGAGCAACTAGCTGGGGGTAGATTTCTCTCCGCAGCAGGGCCCTCCCCCTGGAACAGACTTCCGGCCTGACTTGAACTTGAGGGGAACCATCTCCAGTTCTGGAAGCACCTCAAGACCTTCCTCTTTGCTTCTGCTTACTGTCTGCCTCTCCCTTGCAGAATTCTCCACTGGAACTGCACAGGAGCTGCAACTGGGCCACTCTCACCGACCTCGGTCCCTGGCCCAGCCACTCTCCACTTGCACTGCCTCCCTGGCAACCCCTGCACTGCAGTACTGCCTCTCTATCCCTACAGCCCTCCCTTCCCAGCACTTGTCTGCACTTACCTTTGTAGTTGCCACCAGGCGACCTATGTATTATTTTTTTGGGCTACTTCCCCTGTACTGGACTCCCCCCCACCCTTCCCCTTGCACTTTTCCCATTCCCCCTACCCCTGCACTTGCACGATCTCAATGACACCTGGCCTAGTAGTACCGTTCTCTGCGTTCCCTTGTTCCCCCCTCCCTGCCTCATTGCGCCTTGGAATACTTGTGCATGGCCCATATCATGTCATATGTCATATGTGTGCCTTTTGGTCACACTGGATAGCTTGTGTTTAAGTAGCTAGGGATGCAGACGATGTGGCACTTCCATGGCAACTATCTCAGGGTGGTAGGGTTGTGACAGTTGACTGTCTCTTTGTCATCATCGATTGTCACCTGGTATGTGCCAGGCCTGTGTGCACTCCGCAGGGGTGGGAGTTTAGGTGAAAAATGTGGCCACAAGCTGGGTCCGGGCTTCCTCGCCACGTGCCCTGTCCCCTTCCATGGGCAGCGCCTGTGCCTGTGGTTGGGGATGTGGGGGCACCACCATGTCCACCGGGACGCCCTGCCGTGTTGCAACATTGTGCAGGACACATGCTGCCACAATGATCCTGCACACTAATGGTGGTGCATAGAGTAGTTGCCCACCAGAGCGGTCAAGGGAGCGGAAACGTGACTTGAGCACTCCGAATGTGCGCTCCACTATGCCCCTGGTTGCAATATGGGCGGCGTTGTATCTTATCTGGGGTGGTGTGGTGGGGTTCCGGATTGGCGTCATCATGTGGTTGCTCAGAGGGTAGGCACTGTCCCCTGGGGAGGTGATAATAGTTGAGATTATTAGGGTTTGGATATTTGTCTGTGTGTGACTTGCATGCATGTGCGAGGGCATTTGTACTGACCTAGGAGCCATGTGTCGCCATGCTGCCCAGCTTCCAGGGCCCGGCTCAGGGCGGATATTCTGTATATGAAACTGTCATGGTTGGAGCCAGGGTAGTTGGCATAGACAGAGGTCATGATTCCGTTTGCATCGCATACCACCTGTACATTGATGGAATGCCAGTGCTTGCAGTTTCGGTAGATGTGCTCAATGGCCCTAGGTGGACGTAGGGCCACATGGGTGCAATCTATGGCACCGAGCAAGTGTGCCACCCTGAAAAAATCCAGGACAACGGCCTGCCTTTCTGCGGGTGTTCTGGGCATGTATATGTGCCTGCGGACTGAGGAGCGCGCTATCATGATTGCCAGTACCTGGTGTAGGCAGCGTGACTGCGTGGCCTGTGAGACCCCCCCCACTATGGCAGTGGTCCGCTGAAATGACCCAGTGGCCAAAAAATGCAGGACATTGAGCAGCTTCTCCAAGGGGCTCAATGCTTGGGAGCAAAGGGTGGGGGATGTGAGGTCATCTGCCCACTCTCTGACCAGGTCTAGGATGATATGGGGTGGAAACCCATACCTGCCATAGACCTGGTCGTCAGGCATCCCAAAAAGGCTTGTCCGTGGTGCGAAAATGCGTGCCCTGGCTAATCTCCTCCTCCTGCGGTGTCCCACGATCAGTGCAGCGACAAATGGGGCATTCATCGTAGCTGTATATATGCGTTTGTTGTTTGCGCGCACTTTTATGGACGCGTTGATGCCTGTGCACGTCTTTTGCCGTGCGCAGGTTTCCCGTATTCGGATACGGTCCGAGTGTCATCGCGTGTAATCGGAGGGGAGTGAGCGTACACGCAACTGGCCTGGGTACGTGTGTTTCGGGGTGCGCGGGAAGTTCCACACGCGATTAGCCTGGGTACGTGTGTTCCGGGGTGCCGGGAACTTTCACACGTGATTGGTGGAAATCCACGTGTGTTCTGTCATCACGTGCAATGAGGGAAACACCTGCGCGTGTCACGTCACAGACGCGCTCATGCGCTAAGGGCATTTGGTCCAATGAAATCGCATATGCGTGCTGCCGTGCATACGCGCTAAGGGCCTTTCCTCGTATTACACGCGGACGTGCAGTTTTCCACGTGCGCTTACGCGCATGGGCCCTTTCCTCGTATTACACGCGGACGTGCAGTTTTTCACGTCCGCTGAAATGCCCATGCACGTCTGTACGCGTCACGTCACAGGGGCGCTTGCGCTTGAGGGTCCTTCTGTCCAATGAAAATGCGTATGCATGCAGACGCGCTTACGCGCTAAGGGCCTTTCCTCGAATTACACGCTGACGTGCAGATTTTTCACGTGTCAAATCACTCTGTATCAAGCTGGCCACGCGTAAGCACACGGAAGACCACGCTCCTGCCCAGAAGGCCGAACTACTGCCCCCCAGAGCCCCGAGCACGCTCCCACCTGCCATCTGCTGCTGCCTGACTGCCTGCTGCCCACATGCCCTGCCATTTGCTGCCTGCACATCAGCCAGGGGTGCTGTTGCTGTGACCACCCCTGCTGGAACCGAAGACTCCCGACTGGGATTCCATCTCTCCACAGCCCAGCCCCAGGACCCAGTTGCCCACCCACTCCTGCCTCTGGGGTTGTCATGTCGGGGCAAACACCATCTGGGACCACTGACAACCCCCGGCCAGAGAGGCAGAGGAGCACCAGCTTCAGTGCCACCGAAGTTGGTGTCCTGGTGGAGCAAGTCCTGGGGCAGTATGATGCCCTCTTCGGAAGTTCCCGCGCCGACAAGGAAGGACGGACTCGGATCTGGACTGACATCGTGACTGCCATCAACGCGGAGAGGGTGGCAGTCCGCGACTTACAACATGTCAAGAAGCGCTGGGAGGACTTCAGGTCCAGGACCCTGAACAAGGCCCGGCGCCTCTTGAAGGCAGCGGATGCCAAGGGGCGCCGGGGCCACTTGTCGGAAGAACAGATGAGGGTCCTGGAACGCATATCCCCAGCGCTCCATGTCCAGGTCCTTGAGAAGCAGACCCGTCTGGAGTCGAGCGGTGAGTGTACATGCATCCTGATTGTGAGCAGTGTGTGTGGTGAATATTCAGTAGTGTGCAGGTTGCACATCTGTTTGTATGGGGTCGAGTATGGGTGGGGGTGTACAGGGCCATGGGGCTGACACATGCGAGGGCTGTAATGTGTGAGACATGGATGGTGCTTGTGTGTGTAGGCTTGCATGCCAAATGCAGTTGTGTGGGCACACATGTTTGGATGAATGTGTATGTAAGTAGACATGTCCGTGATGTCACGCATGTATGTTGTTTTTGGCTGCATGTATCAGCACTGTGTACATGTGCATGTGTGTGTATTTGACAAGAGTGCAACAGTGATGCAACATGGATGCATGTGACAGCGGTATGTGGAAGCCTGATTGGCAGATGTGACATGGATGCCCGTCTGAACACTGCGACACTTGGCAGTGGTGTACACATGAATGCAAGTGTGGTGGTGTATGTACATGTGTGGTGCACTTCCTATGTTGCATGTGATGTCTGGCTCACCTTTGGCTGCTCATGCTGTTGTATGTGTATGGATGGTGGTGGCAGTTGCGATATGGCTGTGGTATGGCTCATGTGTGCGAGTTGTAATGACATGTGTGTTGGGGATTGTGATGACATGTCTGAGGTTTGCCAATGCCACTCATGTACAACTGTCATGTGTGTATGTGTCCATTGTACAGTGCCCTGATGCCTCTGTTTTGTTTCTCCCTGTCTGCAGCATCAACTGATGAAGAGGGCGGAGAAGGTGCTGTGGAGCACAGCGGCGGGGATCCCACCGCCAGCCGGAGACGCAAGGCCCGGCTCCCCTCCCATGTTGTGATCTCATCGGGGAGTGAGGAGTCCGGTGCCGCGTCCCAGGCCGCAGCTGCCGGGGGGAGGTCCAAGAGGCGGAGGTTGGAGTTGGACTCCTCGGCAGCAGAAGGGGCAGCTGGGACCCCACAGGACCCAACAGGGGAAGATGGCACGGAGTCATCCAGGTTGGTGGGGGCTTTGGTGGAGGAGGAGGCTGTGCAAGCACCAGAGATGGGGTCTGGAGGTGGGGATCCCACTGGTGCTAGTGGTGCAGTGCAGGACCAGGGACAGGAGGCAGCACAGGCCGCCACGGAGGTGCCTGTGTGCAATCCTGTCCCTGATCCTGTCCCTGCATCATCTTGCACCAGCAGGGATGCCTACGTCCAGACCCATTTTCAGGAGGGGATGAGCTCACGTCAACTGGCCTTCCTCTGCCTGCAGACGTGGCTATCCAGGTACGGGTTGAGCCTGTCCTGGCCGGTGTGGCCTTGCGTCAACGGGCCATGCGAGGTGACCTCCAGTCTTTTCATGAAGAGACTGCACGTCATCTCGAATGGCTCGTTGACCATGTCAGCCTGCTGGGACAGGTCACCCAGGCCGGATTCCTCCGTCTGATGGGGCTTGCTCCGACCCCCTCCTCAACTGGACCCCCTACGCGCCAGTTGTCCTCTGTGCCATCTTCCCACCCATCAGTCACCTGGGTGCCCTGTGGAGCTGCCTCTGACGGTGCGGCAAGGCTGGTGGAGGAGGCATCCCTGCCACAGTCAGGAGTCGGACATCCAGCAGGGGTGGCCACATCTACGACTGCACCCCAGCCGGCGGAGGATGTCCAGGCAGCAGGAGGCAGTGCACGGGCAGAGGCACAGCAGCAGCAGCAACGTGGTGGGAGCCATGAAGGCTCGGGGCCTTCGACATCGGAGGGGCAGGCATCGGCCGGAGGGCAGGAGGACCCAGGACAGAGAGTGTCTTCCGTGTGGCAGCGGTTGGGCCACGCCATAGATGCGGAGCGGCAGCGGGCGGAAGAGGCACGGCTCACAATGGTCAGGGCGGAGAACTCCATGCGGAGGGCCCTGAGGCAGGCCGAGTGCCTCGAGGCAATCCGCAGGGGTTTGGAGGTGGAGACGTCGACGGCCCTGCGGACCCTCGGGGTCACGGAGGAGGACCGCCTCCGGGACATTGAGGAGGAGTTCGATGATGCCCTGGCCCGGGACATCCACAAGTGAGCCGTGAAACTAGCCCGCTGCCCTTGTACATAGTTATGTAGGTAGTGTTAGGTTTCATTTTTGTTTTTATTTTATTTGGACCTTTCGGACATTGGCCACATTTTTGTATATAGTTTATTTTATTAGTTAGTGTAGTTGGATAGGTTTCCTTTATATTGTTGGGATAATGGACCCTGGCGTGTTCCCATGTACATAGTTCACAGTTGGATTGTATTATTTTTTCACTTTTTAACCATGGAGCAATGGCTTTCTTTTCTATTTCCCATTGGATTTTGTTTTGTGGACATTGACTTTGGACATTACTTTGGAATTTTATTTTTGGTTTTGCTTTTTTTAACGGACATGCTTCTTTTAATTTTTGTACATTCACGTTTCTGTTTCTTCATTTTTTATTCTATTTATGTTTCCTTTTATACATATTATTTTTGGTGAACTTCAATGTGTGGTATCTCATTGGTTTCATGCATTTCATGATATGTGTTTTGAGATTCACTGACACCCATTGGGTGTATGTGAGGGAAATGTGTTTGTTTCGGAACTTGCAATTGGTGTTCTGTGATGTAATTGCAAATTAAGAGTGGTTGGATGCAATACTCGGGTGGGTGTTTTGCATTTGGAGGCTGACCATAGGGACCAGGGATCTAGATTGTGATGACATGTTGGCTGGGGAACATGAGTTGCACATGGGTGGGGGCCTGCTGGCAGGTGCCCCACAGTGCTGGGGGGTGGGGGTGGTGGGGAACATGAGTTGGACATGGGTGGGGGCCTGCTGGCAGGTGCCCCACAGTGCTGGGGGGTGGGGGTGGTGGGGAACATGAGTTGGACATGGGTGGGGGCCTGCTGGCAGGTGACCCACAGTGCTGGGTGGTGGGGGTGGTGGGGAACATGAATTGGACATGGGTAGGGGTCTGCTGGCAGGTGCCCCACAGTGCTGGGGGGTGGGGGTGGTGGGAGACATGGGTGGGGGCCTGGTGGAGGCTGCCCCTGCACTGCTGGGGGGTAGGGGTGGTGGGAGACATGGGTGGGGGCCTGGTGGAGGCTGCCCCTGCACTGCTGGGGGGTGGGGGTGGTGGGAGACATGGGTGGGGGCCTGGTGGAGGCTGCCCCTGGTGACTGGGGGGTGGGGGTGCTGGGAGACATGGGTGGGGGCCTGGTGGTGGGTGCCCCTGCACTGCTGGGGGGTGGGGGTGGTGGGAGACATGGGTGGGGGCCTGGTGGTGGGTGCCCCTGCACTGCTGGTGGGTGGGGGTGGTGGGAGACATGGGTGGGGGCCTGGTGGAGGCTGCCCCACAGTGCTGGGGGGTGGGGGTGGTGGGAGACATGGGTGGGGGCCTGGTGGAGGCTTCCCCTGGTGACTGGGGGGTGGGGGCGGTGGGAGACATGGGTGGGGGCCTGGTGGTGGGTGCCCCTGCACTGCTGGGGGTGGGGGTGGTGGGGAACATGCGTTGGACATGGGTGGGGGGCTGCTGGCAGGTGCCCCACAGTGCTGGGCAGTGGGGGTGGTGGGGAACAGGAGTTGGACATGGGTGGGGGCCTGGTGGCAGGTGTCCCACAGTGCTGGGGGGTGGGGGTGGTGGGGAACATGAGTTGGACATGGGTGGGGGCCTGCTGGCAGGTGCCCCACAGTGCTGGGGGCTGGGGGTGGTGGGAGACATGGGTGGGGGCCTGGTGGAGGCTGCCCCTGTACTGCTGGGGGGTGGGGGTGCTGGGAGACATGGGTGGGGGCCTGTTGGAGGCTGCCCCTGGTGACTGGGGGGGTGGGGGTGCTGGGAGACATGGGTGGGGGCCTGGCGGAGGCTGCCCCTGGTGGCTGGGGGGTGGGGGTGGTGGGAGACATGGGTGGGGCCTGCTGGCAGGTGCCCCACAGTGCTGGGGGGTGGGGGCGGTGGGAGACATGGGTGGGGGCCTGGTGGAGGCTGCCCCACAGTGCTGGGGGGTGGGGGTGGTGGGAGACATGGGTGGGGGCCTGGTGGAGGCTGCCCCTGCACTGCTGGGGGGTGGGGGTGCTGGGAGACATGGGTGGGGGCCTGTTGGAGGCTGCCCCTGGTGACTGGGGGGGTGGGGGTGCTGGGAGACATGGGTGGGGGCCTGGTGGTGGGTGCCCCTGCACTGCTGGGGGGTGGGGGTGGTGGGGAACATGTGTTGGACATGGGTGGGGGCCTGCTGGCAGGTGCCCCACAGTGCTGGGGGGTGTGGGTGGTGGGGAACATGAGTTGGACATGGGTGGGGGCCTGCTGGCAGGTGCCCTACAGTGCTGGGGGGTGGGGGTGGTGGGAGACATGGGTGGGGGCCTGGTGGAGGCTGCCCCTGCACTGCTGGGGGGTGGGGGTGGTGGGAGACATGGGTGGGGGCCTGGTGGTGGGTGCCCCTGCACTGCTGGGGGTGGGGGTGGTGGGGAACATGAGTTGGACATGGGTGGGGGTCTGCTGGCAGGTGCCCCACAGTGCTGGGGGGTGGGGGTGGTGGGAGACATGGGTGAGGGCCTTGTGGAGGCTGCCCCTGCACTGCTGGGGGGTGGGGGTAGTGGGAGACATGGGTGGGGGCCTGGTGGAGGCTGCCCCTGGAGGCTGGGGGGTGGGGGTGGTGGGAGACATGGGTGGGGCCTGCTGGCAGGTGCCCCACAGTGCTGGGGGTGGGGGTGGTGGGAGACATGGGTGGGGGCCTGGTGGAGGCCGCCCCACAGTGCTGGGGGGTGGGGGCGGTGGGAGACATGGGTGGGGGCCTGGTGGAGGCTGCACCTGCACTGCTGGGGGGGGGTGGTGGGAGACATGGTGGGGGCCTGGTGGAGGCTGCCCCTGGTGACTGGGGGGCGGGGGTGCTGGGAGACATGGGTGGGGGCCTGGCGGTGGGTGCCCCTGCACTGCTGGGGGTGGGGGTGGTGGGAGACATGGGTGGGGGCCTGGTGGAGGCTGCCCCTGGTGACTGGCGGGTGGGGGTGGTGGGAGACATGGGTGGGGGCCTGGTGGTGGGTGCCCCTGCACTGCTGGGGGGTGGGGGTGGTGGGAGACGTGGGTGGGGGCCTGGTGGAGGCTGCCCCACAGTGCTGGGGGGTGGGGGTGGTGGGAGACATGGGTGGGGGCCTGGTGGAGGCTGCCCCTGGTGACTGGGGGGAGGGTGTGGTGGGAGACATGGGTGGGGGCCTGGTGGTGGGTGCCCCTGCACTGCTGGGGGGTGGGGGTGGTGGGGAACATGCATTGGACATGGGTGGGGGCCTGCTGGCAGGTGCCCCACAGTGCTGGGGGTGGGGGTGGTGGGGAACATGAGTTGGACATGGGTGGGGGCCTGCTGGCAGGTGCCCCACAGTGCTGGGGGGTGGGGGTGGTGGGGAACATGAGTTGGACATGGGTGGGGTCCTGCTGGCAGGTGCCCCGCAGTGCTGGGGGGTGGGGGTGGTGGGAGACATGGGTGGGGGCCTGGTGGAGGCTGCCCCTGGTGACTGGGGGGTGAGGGTGGTGGGAGACATGGGTGGGGCCTGCTGGCAGGTGCCCCACAGTGCTGAAGGGGTGGGGGTGGTGGGAGACACGGGTGGGGGCCTGGTGGAGGCTGCCCCACAGTGCTGGGGGTGGGGGTGGTGGGAGACATGGGTGGGGGCCTGGTGGAGGCTGCCCCTGCACTGCTGGGGGGTTGGGGTGCTGGGAGACATGGGTGGGGGCCTGGTGGAGGCTGCCCCTGGTGACTGGGGGGTGGGGGTGCTGGGAGACATGGGTGGGGGCCTGGTGGTGGGTGCCCCTGCACTGGTGGGGGGTGGGGGTGGTGGGGAACATGAGTTGGACATGGGTGGGGGCCTGCTGGCAGGTGCCCCACAGTGCTGGGGGGTGGGGGTGGTGGGGAACATGAGTTGGACATGGGTGGGGGCCTGCTGGCAGGTGCCCCACAGTGCTGGGGTGTGGGGGTGGTGGGAGACATGGGTGGGGGCCTGGTGGAGGCTGCCCCTGCACTGCTGGGGGGTGGGGGTGGTGGGAGACATGGGTGGGGGCCTGGTGGTGGGTGCCCCTGCACTGCTGGGGGGTGGGGGTGGTGGGGAACATGAGTTGGACATGGGTGGGGGCCTGCTGGCATGTGCCCCACAGTGCTGGGGGGTGGGGGTGGTGGGGAACATGAGTTGGACATGGGTGGGGGCCTGCTGGCAGGTGCCCCACAGTGCTGGGGGGTGGGGGTGGTAAGGAACATGAGTTGGACATGGGTGGGGGCTTGCTGGCAGGTGCCCCACAGTGCTGGGGGGTGGGGGGTTGGGAGACATGGGTGGGGGCCTGGTGGAGGCTGCCCCTACACTGCTGGGGGGTGGGGGTGGTGGGAGACATGGGTGGTGGCCTGGTGGTGGGTGCCCCTGCACTGCTGGGGGGTGGGGGTGGTGGGGAACATGAGTTGGACATTGGTGGGGGCCTACTGGCAGGTGCCCCACAGTGCTGGGGGGTGGGGGTGGTGGGGAACATGAGTTGGACATGGGTGGGGGCCTGCTGGCAGGTGCCCCACAGTGCTGGGGGGTGGGGTGGTGGGGAACATGAGTTGGACATGGGTGGGGGCCTGCTGGCAGGTGCCCCACAGTGCTGGGGGGTGGGGGTGGTGGGGAACATGAGTTGGACATGGGTGGGGGCCTGCTGGCAGGTGCTCCACAGTGCTGGGGGTGGGGGTGGTGGGAGACATGGGTGGGGGCCTGGTGGAGGCTGCCCCTGCACTGCTGGGGGGTGGGGTGGTGGGAGACATGGGTGGGGGCCTGGTGGAGGCTGCCCCTGGTGGCTGGGGGGTGGGGTGGTGGGAGACATGGGTGGGGCCTGCTGGCAGGTGCCCCACAGTGCTGGGGGGTGGGGTGGTGGGAGACATGGGTGGGGGCCTGGTGGAGGCTGCCCCACAGTGCTGGAGGGTGGGGGTGGTGGGAGACACGGGTGGGGGCCTGGTGGAGGCTGCCCCTGCACTGCTGGGGGGTGGGGGTGGTGGGAGACATGGGTGGGGGCCTGGTGGAGGCTTCCCCTGGAGACTGGGGGGGTGGGGGTGCTGGGAGACATGGTTGGGGGCCTGGTGGTGGGTGCCCCTGCACTGCTGGGGGGTGGGGGTGGTAGGAGACATGGGTGGGGGCCTGGTGGAGGCTGCCCCTGGTGACTGGGGGGTGGGGGTGGTGGGAGACATGGGTGGGGGCCTGGTGGAGGCTGCCCCTGGTGGCTGGGGGTTGGGGGTGGTGGGAGACATGGGTGGGGGCCTGGTGGAGGCTGCCCCTGCACTGCTGGGGGGTGGGGGTGGTAGGAGACATGGGTGGGGGCCTGGTGGAGGCTGCCCCTGGTGACTGGGGGGTGGGGGTGGTGGGAGACATGGGTGGGGGCCTGGTGGAGGCTGCCCCTGCACTGCTGGGGGGTGGGGGTGGTGGGAGACATGGGTGGGGGCCTGGTGGAGGCTGCCCCTGGTGGCTGTGGGGTGGGGGTGCTGGGAGACATGGGTGGGGGCCTGGTGGAGGCTGCCCCTGCACTGCTGGGGGGTGGGGGTGGTGGGAGACATGGGTGGGGGCATGGTGGAGGCTGCCCCTGGTGGCTGGGGGGGTGGGGGTGCTGGGAGACATGGGTGGGGGCCTGGTGGTGGGTGCCCCTGCACTGCTGAGGGGTGGGGTGGTGGGGAACATGTGTTGGACATGGGTGGGGGCCTGCTGGCAGGTGCCCCACAGTGCTGGGGGGTGTGGGTGGTGGGGAACATGAGTTGGACATGGGTGGGGGCCTGCTGGCAGGTGCCCCACAGTGCTGGGGGGTGAGGGAGGTGGGAGACATGGGTGGGGGCCTGGTGGAGGCTGCCCCTGCACTGCTGGGGGGTGGGGGTGGTGGGAGACATGGGTGGTGGCCTGGTGGTTGGTGCCTCTGCACTGCTGGGGGTGGGGGTGGTGGGGAACATGAGTTGGACATGGGTGGGGGCCTGCTGGCAGGTGCCCCACAGTGCTGGGGGGTGGGGGTGGTGGGAGACATGGGTGAGGGCCTGGTGGAGGCTGCCCCTGCACTGCTGGGAGGTGGGGGTGGTGGGAGACATGGGTGGGGGCCTGGTGGAGGCTGCCCCTGGAGCCTGGGGGGTGGGGGTGGTGGGAGACATGGGTGGGGCCTGCTGGCAGGTGCCCCACAGTGCTGGGGGTGGGGGTGGTGGGAGACATGGGTGGGGGCCTGGTGGAGGCTGCCCCACAGTGCTGGGGGGTGGGGGTGGTGGGAGACATGGGTGGGGGCCTGGTGGAGGCTGCCCCTGCACTGATGGGGGGTGGGGGTGGTGGGAGACATGGGTGGGGGCCTGGTGGAGGCTGCCCCTGGTGACTGGGGGGCGGGGGTGCTGGGAGACATGGGTGGGGGCCTGGTGGTGCGTGCCCCTGCACTGCTGGGGGTGGGGGTGGTGGGAGACATGGGTGGGGGCCTGGTGGAGGCTGCCCCTGGTGACTGGGGGGTGGCGGTGGTGGGAGACATGGGTGGGGGCCTGGTGGTGGGTGCCCCTGCACTGCTGGGGGGTGGGGGTGGTGGGGAACATGCGTTGGACATGGGTGGGGGCCTGCTGGCAGGTGCCCCACAGTGCTGGGGGGTGGGGGTGGTGGGGAACATGAGTTGGACATGGGTGGGGGCCTGCTGGCAGGTGCCCCACAGTGCTGGGGGGTGGGGGTGATGGGGAACATGAGTTGGACATGGGTGGGGGCCTGCTGGCAGGTGCCCCGCAGTGCTGGGGGGTGGTGGGAGACATGGGTGGGGGCCTGGTGGAGGCTGCCCCTGCACTGCTGGGGGGTGGGGGCGATGGGAGACATGGGTGGGGGCCTGGTGGAGGCTGCCCCTGGTGACTGGGGGGTGGGGGTGGTGGGAGACATGGGTGGGGCCTGCTGGCAGTTGCCCCACAGTGCTGGGGGGTGGGGGTGGTGGGAGACACGGGTGGGGGCCTGGTGGAGGCTGCCCCACAGTGCTGGGGGTGGGGGTGGTGGGAGACATGGGTGGGGGCCTGGTGGAGGCTGCCCCTGCACTGCTGGGGGGTGGGGGTGCTGGGAGACATGGGTGGGGGCCTGGTGGAGGCTGCCCCTGGTGACTGGGGGGTGGGGGTGCTGGGAGACATGGGTGGGGGCCTGGTGGTGGGTGCCCCTGCACTGGTGGGGGGTGGGGGTGGTGGGGAACATGAGTTGGACATGGGTGGGGGCCTGCTGGCAGGTGCCCCACAGTGCTGGGGGGTGGGGGTGGTGGGGAACATGAGTTGGACATGGGTGGGGGCCTGCTGGCAGGTGCCCCACAGTGCTGGGGTGTGGGGTGGTGGGAGACATGGGTGGAGGCCTGGTGGAGGCTGCCCCTGCACTGCTGGGGGGTGGGGGTGGTGGGAGACATGGGTGGGGGCCTGGTGGTGGGTGCCCCTGCACTGCTGGGGGGTGGGGGTGGTGGGGAACATGAGTTGGACATGGGTGGGGGCCTGCTGGCAGGTGCCCCACAGTGCTGGGGGGTGGGGGTGGTGGGGAACATGAGTTGGACATGGGTGGGGGCCTGCTGGCAGGTGCCCCACAGTGCTGGGGGGTGGGGGTGGTAGGGAACATGAGTTGGACATGGGTGGGGGCTTGCTGGCAGGTGCCCCACAGTGCTGGGGGGCGGGGGGGTTGGGAGACATTGGTGGGGGCCTGGTGGAGGCTGCCCCTGCACTGCTGGGGGGTGGGGGGTGGTGGGAGACATGGGTGGGGGCCTGGTGGTGGGTGCCCCTGCACTGCTGGGGGGGTGGGGGTGGTGGGGAACATGAGTTGGACATGGGTGGGGGCCTGCTGGCAGGTGCCCCACAGTGCTGGGGGGTGGGGGTGGTGGGGAACATGAGTTGGACATGGGTGGGGGCCTGCTGGCATGTGCCCCACAGTGCTGGGGGGCGGGGTGGTGGGGAACATGAGTTGGACATGGGTGGGGGCCTGCTGGCAGGTGCCCCACAGTGCTGGGGGGTGGGGGTGGTGGGGAACATGAGTTGGACATGGGTGGGGGCCTGCTGGCAGGTGCCCCACAGTGCTGGGGGGTGGGGGTGGTGGGAGACATGGGTGGGGGCCTGGTGGAGGCTGCCCCTGCACTGCTGGGGGGTGGGGGTGGTGGGAGACATGGGTGGGGGCCTGGTGGAGGCTGCCCCTGGTGGCTGGGGGGTGGGGGTGGTGGGAGACATGGGTGGGGCCTGCTGGCAGGTGCCCCACAGTGCTGGGGGGTGGGGGTGGTGGGAGACACGGGTGGGGGCCTGGTGGAGGCTGCCCCTGCACTGCTGGGGGGTGGGGGTGGTGGGAGACATGGGTGGGGGCCTGGTGGAGGCTTCCCCTGGAGACTGGGGGGGTGGGGGTGCTGGGAGACATGGTTGGGGGCCTGGTGGTTGGTGCCCCTGCACTGCTGGGGGGTGGGGGTGGTAGGAGACATGGGTGGGGGCCTGGTGGAGGCTGCCCCTGGTGACTGGGGGGTGGGGGTGGTGGGAGACATGGGTGGGGGCCTGGTGGAGGCTGCCCCTGGTGGCTGGGGGGTGGGGGTGGTGGGAGACATGGGTGGGGGCCTGGTGGTGGGTGCCCCTGCACTGCTGGGGGGTGGGGGTGGTGGGGAACATGCGTTGGACATGGGTGGGGGCATGCTGGCAGGTGCACCACAGTGCTGGGGGTGGGGGTGGTGGGAGACATGGGTGGGGGCCTGGTGGAGGCTGCCCCTGCACTGCTGGGGGGTGGGGGTGGTGGGAGACATGAGTGGGGGCCTGGTGGAGGCTGCCCCTGGTGGCTGGGGGGTGGGGGTGGTGGGAGACATGGGTGGGGGCCTGGTGGAGGCTGCCCCTGCACTGCTGGGGGGTGGGGGTGGTGGGAGACATGGGTGGGGGCCTGGTGGTGGCTGCCCCTGCACTGCTGGAGGGTGGGGGTGGTGGGGAACATGAGTTGGACATGGGTGGGGGCCTGCTGGCAGGTGCACCACAGTGCTGGGGGGTGGGGGTGGTGGGAGACATGGGTGGGGGCCTTGTGGAGGCTGCCCCTGCACTGCTGGGGGGTGGGGGTGGTGGGAGACATGGGTGGGGGCCTGGTGGGGGCTGCCCCTGGTGGCTGTGGGGTGGGGGTGCTGGGAGACATGGGTCAGGGCCTGGTGGAGGCTGACCCTGCACTGCTGGGGGGTGGGGGTGGTGGGAGACATGGGTGGGGGCCTGTTGGAGGCTGCCCCTGGTGGCTGGGGGGTGGGGGTGCTGGGAGACATGGGTGGGGGCCTGGTGGTGGGTGCCCCTGCACTGCTGGGGGGTGGGGGTGCTGGGGAACATGAGTTGGACATGGGTGGGGGCCTGGTGGTGGGTGCCCTGGTGGCTGGGGGTGCAGGGGGACATGCGTTGGTGGGCAGTAGTGCAAGTTGACATGTGGGTTGGCTGGTGGGCATGGCCATGGTGGATGGGGTGCCTGCAGGACATGTGCTGGGTAGGCCCCTGTGGTGTGAGCCACCTGCAGGGGCCGTGGAGGGTGTAGAGGGAACACCTGGGAGGACCCACACGTGCAATTCACGTGTGCTGCTCCCGGCGCACCCCTGTAATACACGTACCCTGATGAGATCGCGTGTGGAACTTCCCGCGCACCCCTGGAATACACGTACCCCGCTCAATCACGTGTGTAACTTCCCGCGCACCCACGAAATACACGTACCCCGCTCAATCGCGTGTGTAACTTCCCGTGCGCCCCCGAAATACACGTACCCCGCTAAATCGCGTGTGTGACTTCCCGCGCACCCCTGTAATACACGTACCCCGCTCAATCGCGTGTGTGACTTCCCGCGCACCCCCGAAATACACGTACCCCGCTCAATTGCGTGTGTAACTTCCCGCGCACCCCCGAAATACATGTACCCCGCTCAATCGCGTGTGTAACTTCCCGTGCGCCCCCGAAATACACGTACCCCGCTAAATCGCGTGTGTGACTTCCCGCGCACCCCTGTAATACACGTACCCCGCTCAATCGCGTGTGTGACTTCCCGCGCACCCCCGAAATACACGTACCCCGCTCAATTGCGTGTGTAACTTCCCGCGCACCCCCGAAATACATGTACCCCGCTCAATCGCGTGTGTAACTTCCCACGCGCCCCCGAAATACATGTACCCCACTCAATCGCGTGTGTAACTTCCCATGCGCCTCAATCGCGTGTGTGGCTTCCCGCGCACCCCCGTAATACACGTACCCCGCTCAATCGCGTGTGTGACTTCCCGCGCACCCCCGAAATACACGTACCCCGCTCAATCGCGTGTGTAACTTCCCGCGCGCCCCCGAAATACACGTACCCCGCTCAATCGCGTGTGTAACTTCCCGCGCGCCCCCGAAATACACGTACCCCGCTCAATCACGTGTATAACTTCCCGCGCGCCCCCGAAATACACGTACCCCACTCAATCACGTGTGTGACTTCCCGCGCACCCCCGAAATAAACGTACCCCGCTCAATCACGAGTGTAACTTCCCGCGCGCCCCGAAATACACGTACCCCGCTCAATCGCGTGTGTGACTTCCCGCGCACCCCCGAAATACACGTACCCCGCTCAATCGCGTGTGTAACTTCCCGCGCGCCCCCGAAATACACGTACCCTGCTCAATCGCGTGTGTAACTTCCCGCGCGCCCCCGAAATACACGTACCCCGCTCAATCGCGTGTGTGACTTCCCGCGCACCCCTGTAATACACGTACCCCGCTCAATCGCGTGTGTGACTTCCCGCGCACCCCCGAAATACACGTACCCCGCTCAATCGCGTGTGTAACTTCCCGCGCGCCCCCGAAATACACGTACCCCGCTCAATCGCGTTTGTAACTTCCCGCGCGCCCCCGAAATACACGTACCCCACTCAATCGCGTGTGTAACTTCCCGCGCGCCCCCGAAATACACTTACCCCGCTCGCACAGGCCCAATTGCTGTATGTTGCCACTTTTGTGATGTGCTGGGACTCTACCGCCTGCCTTCGTGTGGCGGACGTGTTTCAGCTTGTGCGTGTCTTTGGCTGTGCGTGGCTTTGCCCTATTCGATTCCATGAATACGTGTGGTTCGAGTGCGTGTGGGCGTTCCGTCTGCTTCCCTGCAGTACATCCCCAGTTACGCCCTTTTTGTCGCGCGTTGTTCCCCATTCCGCGCGTTACGTCCCGTGTCCCGCCCACTTTCTGGTGTATGCGCCGAGGTTGTGCGCTTTCACTGTGCGCGTCGCGCACGCCTTTCGGGATGTTGCAGTGACTTGTGCGCCATGCACGGGTTTGGCACACATCCCGAGGTGTACACGCGCAGGGACTTCCATGAATCGCACGCCTGTTTTTTTCCGCTTGCGCCTGCTTGCGCCTGCTTGCGCGAAGATTTTCGGCGCGCGTTTGTTCCATGAATCGGCCCCTAAATATTGTGTAGGGATTATCTTGCTCAACAAAATAAAATTCAAAAGAAGTAAAAGGCAAATCTGAATTCAACTGGAGCTCTTCACTGATTCCTTTTCCCAGTTCAAAGCAAATCAGTTCAAGTTCAAAGCAAATCAGTGCATGAATTTCCACGGGTGGCTCTTTTCCGTAAGTTGAAGACTCTGCCTTTCACAAACTTTCACAGGGTTTCTCAAGATCCTCTTCCCCAACTTCCAAAGCTTCCTGGTATCACAAAGTTCAATAAGCCTCTTAGGGTTCCCTTCCCCAAGTTTAAACTTCCTGGTTTTCACAAAGTTCAAAGTTCAATAGGCTTCTCAGGGCTCCTTTCCCCAAGCTCCAGCCTCTTAATTTCACAGAATTGTATTGTATTGCATTGTATTGTTTATTTATATAGTGCTTATACACATGAACATGTTTTAAAGCGCTCAAGGAGGGTGGGAACAAGGGGAAAACAGTCACTCAGAGCCATTGAAATTCTGAAACGATAGTATTCTGCACGGACAAAGTACACAGCAAATAGGCCTGACAGCGATTCTGCAGTTTTACCAGTGCAGTTAAGGGCAGAAGACAAGGCAGAACAGACAGACAATAACCAAGCACGTCCAAGAATCTTTCATTAGTCCATTATTGCATTTTGGCTGCTTTGCAGCAAGTTAAGGGGCCCATTAGTTCATATAAGGGCCATGCTTTAGGACGCATTGGGCCTTATTACAAGTTTGCCAGTACAGTAAGAACGGTACCGGTAAGCTTGCTGGTACCGTTGTTACTGTACTGGCAAACTGTGAGTTCTGCTCGCCGGTGCCTTCCCGCCCGCCAGGAATGACCTGCGGGCGGACCAGCACCCGCGAGCAGACCATGCCGGATGCACAGGCACCATTGTCAACACATGCCCAGGTATTCTTTGCACCAGTAGCGAAAATCAAAAGCTGCAACCTATGATGAATATAGGCACAGTAAGTGAGCATATATCTTAAAGTGTAATATACAAATGTAGTTCATTTGACCTTCCCCTTTGAAAACAAAATAGCAATGGACTTTAAAAAAAAGTAATGAATAACCTGAGAGAGGAAATGTTCCAATAAATATGCTGGCATAATATAACAGGTGCTCACCTTTTAAATCCTGCAATTTGTCTAATATTCTGTGGAAATCAAAATCCCAATATGAAACAAGTGCTTGTGGTCTTGTTGGTAAGAGTCTGCACTGGGAACATGACAACCTGAGTAAAATCCTGGTAGCCAAATACTTGAGGAAGCTTGCCATCCTAAAATAAAACCAGATGTTATCCTGTATCCCCACATGTGTCCTTCACTGATGCCATGTAAAGCAGCCATAATCAGTGGAAAATAACTGCACCAGTGCCCAGAAACATTGTGGGCAAATACTCATGACTTACTTGCCCTATCATCATTTCCCCTCCTCACCCATCATGTCTGGCTTTCAGCAATACTCTGCTTTATAATGCTATCTTGAAAAGTACACATACCATAGTGTTACCCAAATATATAAATCCTTATACATCTATATTAGGCAAAAAGTGTACAATTGTGGCATTATTCCCATCTTGACTGGGATATGACAAATACCAGAATGCAAATCAGCGAAAGGCAAAAAACTGTCTCTGAGTGCAAAACTTTCATGAACTGACAGTAGCACAGTTGGGAAGGAGGCAGCCTTGCTCCACCCCCCTAGGCGCTTTAGAGTGAGGCAAGATGCATTTGAATTACTATGATTGTTCAGGGGCCAGGGGGGATGGTGAGAGGACCACTTCCCAATACAAAAGGACCCCACTCCAATATTATCAAATATAATCAATCCACGTAGTATAGCATAGGGCGCAAGCAGCTTGGCTATTTTGGGTAGATATTAGTAGCCATAGGTAGAAGGAAAGTCCTGCGCAGTGAATGCGCATTGTATGCACTAGGTCCAAATTGCAAGATGAAGGAAATCTCCAGCATGCCCAAGCTCCCATGAGGACAGCCTACACCCACAACCATCACAACGAATATTCATTGTTCTAACAGTGTTCAAAAGATGTGTTTTTTATCCAAGGAATGCTCTGCATGGCCGTGATCCCAGACTGATGCCTGGTGTGCATGTTATCTCACACTGGCCAAAGCATGAACCACCCCATCCCAAGGCGACCATGAGTTATAGCCCATATAACTGACTAAACCTGAAGACCCTTGAATTCCATGGCAATAGGTGCCCTTTGACCTCCAACCCCAAAGTAACAAGTCCTGAAATGTTCAAAGAAGACATACAGGGCACATCGTTAAAGCGACAATCGTGTGATTTGTATTGTGAGGTGCTGGGAGGGCTAAATTATAGTTCAAAGATCCACTGGTATAGCTATAGGAAATGATGGATGGCGAGTTGTTTGAGAATAATGACAAAGGTGGGGAGATAATATTAGAGATTTGTATCCTCTGACATAATGATACAGTACCTAAGGGTGCAGTATCCCCTGATGGCAGTATTAACCCCTCCCCAATTTCTCGACAAAGACTTGCAATACGTGCCTTCACAGTTGTGGACTACAAATCCACATGATATTGGATTATTGAAATACGTGACCCCTGCACGTATAACACTGAAGACAGGTGCAGTGCTGCCCAGGGCAAGACAATGTGCATTATCAAGGGAGGTGGAGAAGGGTATTAGAAACATGATGCAGTCCCTCATGAACCAGGGGATGAGTGTGTCATCAACGTCTCCATCTAACATCTCTGTCCAGCACAGCAATATACCCTGTAAATAAATCAACAGGGGGCAATTGGGGAATGATTCATGACCTCCTCAATAATGTAGTACAGAAAGAATTTACAGTTGTCCCGGATCCTGCAAAATGTTATGCAGTATCCAAAAAGAAGCCACACACTTTACTGTGGTAGATTTGAAAAATGCTTTCTTTTCAATTCCACTCCATCCTGAGTCGAGGTACCTCATAGCATTTACACAGGACCAGATGTGGTTCAAACATACTAGGTTACCTGGACAAGCTGCTAGTGTGTAGTGACAGTCAGCAGCACTGCCGAAGGAATTCCATTACACTTCTACAATTGCTGGCCCATAAGGGGTAAAAGTTGACAAGGCTAAGTTGCAGTACTACCAACAGGAGGTGCTCAATCTGGGGCAGTTCATATGAGCAAATAGTAAAAGAATACTACTAGATAGGGCAGCACTAGACCCACCTCAGTTAAAGAAATGCAGACGTTTCTGAGTGTGGATTCTAGATTGCGTGGCATACAAAAGTCCACCTTGCAGGCCCTTAGGTAAGCACAAAATACAAAGGACCACAAGTTACAGTGGATGCCAGACATGATCAAACAGTTTGATGATTTAAAAGAGATCATTAGTTTGGCACCGGTACTGGCCACCCCAGATTACTTGCAGGAATTTTACTTGTTTTCACATTCAGAGGGCCAGTTCATGACAGAAGTGCTGACTCAGAAGAGCACTATGGGCCATAAGCCATTGGCCTATTATTGCAGCACTTTGGATGCAGTGATGCAAGGGCAGTTCACATGCAAACAAGCTTTAGCAGCTTCTGCTTTTGTGATATATAAATGTTCTACAAGTGTATGGGGTGTTCAGTTACGTTGTATGTGGAACATTCTTTGTTCGCCATTCTAGAAAGGTCAAAATCTACCCTGACTACACAAAGATCTTCAGGGTATTATGTTATTGTTTCTTAACCTTATAACCATGTAGTTAGATGCAAAACAGTGAAACCTGACACCTTTTTAACAGAATTACCAACGGAAGAGGACTTAACGATGTACCACTGTGACACGGATGAAGGGAATGAAAATGACATCCCCAAAGCCGGGTATTGTACAGATACTTGAGTATCTAGGAGGGTGAGATACCTTACGTTGACAGGTCTTTAACCATTGATCAAGAGGATGTGCAAAGGCGGACAGGGGCAGTGGTGGTACAATTTGAGGAAGAAGAGTACAAGACGATGGTCATGAAAAGGTTGCCAATGCATTATTCTGCACAGGCAGCAGAACTCATAGCGCTCATCGAAGCATTGAGAGTGTCCAAAGGGTGCCAGGTCACAATATAGTCAGACTCGGCATACATCACAACAACAGTACACGCCGGTCTATCACGCTGGAATAGGAGGGGGTTTCAGAGGGCGGATGGACCCCCAGTGCAGCATGTGGCACTGCTGGAAATACTGATACAAGTATTGTCCCAGCCATCTGTTCTGATGGACGTCGAGTATGCCGCCCACACTAAAGGGACAGATGAAAATATCAATGGAGAATGCAGCTGCCAATGCAGCAGTCAAAATGGCAGCATTTCTGCTAAATGAAATATCTGCTGAATATGTCGTGACTGCCCCACACGCAAATGAACATTCAGTACCCTACACGGCATTGCCCATCTCGCAGATAATTGAGCATCAAGGAAGGGCACCAGAAAGTGAAAAAGAGTTGTGGTCATGGAGAGGGTACAAGCAATCCCCAACAGATCTGTTATGGAGGCAAGAGAGATCCATCAAGACAGTAATTCCCCAGGAGCTGCTAGCAGCAGGGATGTCATTTAGGTTATTTTGTTTTTTTATTAAACTGAGGCTTCTGAGCTGTGGCCAGCAGCATGTGGCTCTTTGTTTCTGGAGTAGCTGTTGTTCTGATAGCTATAGCTGGTAAGATAGCTCAGTAGGTTGAGCGCTCGCTGCTGCAATATGTGTGTGATCTGCAGGTTGCAGGTTCGACTCCCAGCAAAGTCAACTCAGCCTTTCAACCTGCAATGGTTGATAAATTAGTACCAACACAGGTTGGGTGATATTGTATGTATATTTGTTCTATATGAAGTGCTTATGCATAAGTGCTACATAATAACACATCATTATCGTTTGACCTTGGAAGTCTGCTTGCATTCACAGTAACTTGGTAATACAGGACTATACGTGCTGATATTAATGATACATTTGGTGATCCATTCTTGTATAAATGTATATCACTTTAGAGTGATATCGTATCCATATTTTTTGAAGTATACTTAAAACCAATGCTATATGATGCCACTTTCTGTTTTTTCAAGGGGTGAACGGTCGTGTTCCATCACGTCCTGTGATGTCACTTCAGGGTGGGTGAAATGACATCACTTCCTGTGATGTCATCAGAGGTCAAGGGTCATACGATGTCACTTCTGCCACCCGTGTCATGTTGGTGAAATGACCTCCCTGGCTAGCAGTAGCATTAGAACAGTTACACTACCCATCTCACAATTTGAAGCAGCACATAGCAGCAGATATACAGGAGGACTGGTTTATACTGAATATCCAGGAAAGCATTACAGAAATGGTCATATGTTGCACCACATGTCAAAGTGTTAGTACAGGGATGACACTACCATGTTACGGGATATCTTGCCCCAGTACTAGGCCATTCTGTGAATTACACATAGATTACGCTGACATAGGCGAGCGTTGTAATGGCTCTGGGTACCTCATTGTAGTGGTTTTCCCTTTCTCAAGGTGGGTGGAAGCAGGGCTGTCTGCACATCCAGATGCCAAGGTTGCTGCCAGATTTATAGTACATGAGGTTTTCCCTCAATGCGGTGTGTACAAGGTTTTAAGGTCAGACAATAGCACACAACCTTTCAATATATTATTCCAGCACATCCCAGCACTACTTGGCATTAAGCACCGGATGTGTTCAATTTACCACCCACAGGCCAATGGATTGTGGAGAGATCAAAGGGCTCCTCAAAAAGTAAATTGTCTAAACTGTGCACCACTTTCAAGAAGAACTGGGTGTACTGTTTGTCCCTGGTACTTTTCAGTTCATGCACACAGCCCAATAAAGGCATCATTTGTCACCTCACAAAGTGGTCACTGGTTGGTGTATGCACACCACTATAACCCCCATAAGAAGAGCTTCCGATGCACATACGGCAGCAGTGGTGCCCGGCGATGAGTTAAAAGAATATTTGACCAGACTAATTAGGGCAATTAAATATGTCTCACAACAGATTGCACCTCCCAGGATTGAGACAACAGAGGCATCGAACGTCGCAACTACTATGGTGACAGATCTGAGCATATGACCACACAACCGTTGCTGCCAGGTGACTTCATATACATCCAAAATTGTGTACACATGTAGAATAACCCTCGCTTCCTAGGGCTCTATGAGGTAGTGTTTTTTACTCCCCTCACAGTGAAAGACAAAGAATTGCGCTATTAGGTCCACCTCTCTGACGTTCATAGGGCACTTCCAGATGGTACTAGTTTTAAAATAAGATGGGTAGCAATACTCGTGCCCCGTCTACCTCACCGGCCTGTCCAGGGGTGATATGTGTGCGGTAGCATGCTCCAATGGTGGGCCGTTGCTTAGCTGCTAGCTCTGTATCTTTCACTTTTCAGGAGTATTTTCTTTCTTCTTTCTCTCTTACTTTCTTCACTCTCTTCTTTCTCTTTCTCTCTCTCTATTTCTTTTCATTTTTCATGTGTGTAAAAAGTACATCTTGTGTGTCTTTCCTTTTTGTTGTCTTGTGTGTTTGTGTTCCCATTTCAGGAAAGAAGAAGATGGATGGGACTAATGTAAATAATTTAAGTAGGGACCTGAGGTGTAGATGCACAAATGAGAAAATGAGAACCTATGTTTATTATTGTGTGTTGACCATTATCACAGCTTGTTGTGTGACATTGATGGTACTATTGGGACTGTATTGCGGGAGGCTGATTTATGGGGTGGTCCTATAAAGGGGCTTTGGTGGGATTGCATATTATCCAAATGGGACAATACATATAAATGTTAATAATATTAGTAGAATTAAATATATTCGTAATACTGTGAACACTAATAATAATAATTGAAATTAACATAACAAGTACACCATGACAGTGGGAGAAACAGTGAAAATGTTGTTTTCAGCAAGTAGGAGATTTTCTACCAATATGAAGCAACATAATGGTATTTCCGAGAGCACTACTATGGCTGCCATCCCTGAAAGCATGAATAGAATAATGAGAAGGACTATACAAAGAAAGTATGATAACTATCAAGGGCTGGGTTTGTGTGATTGGGGATATCCGCCATCTAGATTTTACCAACTCATGGTAATCCGACATGAATAATGTGGGAATAAACACTGTGAAGGGAAGCTGTTATGTGTGTTCACTCATTCTTCATGCATCAGGGGCTCCCATGATGCTAGTAGCAAAAGCAGTCCCAATTATAGAGGCACAGTGCCTAGTTCATCTTGCACTATGCAGAATAAAAGGAACATTCCAGACACATAGTGTGCAACTGCAAATCGTGGGTCCAGATCTTATTCAGTGGAGCAGCGATTCAAAAGACATCAATTGTGTGGAGCTATCATATCTGATGGTGAAAGGGCATACATAGGTCAATAATAACTGGCAGTGGTAACTGGAGGGACAGCCCAAAGATTGACAGGACTATGGGCTGGAAATAGATTAGGACAGTGGGGGAGTCCTGCCAATAAAATTGAATGATTGCAACAATGTTATGCAAGCCAATTCATCTTTGTATAGTGTTGCCAAGACAAGAAACCTCTTTGCCTCACTACTGACCAAAGCAAAATATTCACAAACACACTAAAACTAAGTAGTGTTGTTACAGCTTTTTCTGTTTTGCTAATTGGGGAATGTGGCATGGCCGAAGCCTATGTGCCAAGGATTTGGAGACTACCCATGGCTGCAAGTCATGAGCACTGGGAATTGGTTACATTATTAGGGTTTAGTGGACACTGAGTTTGGATGCAGGGTAGGTGCAATGAATAATAAGGGTGGTTTGGTATGGCTGGGCTCATGGTGGAGCCTTATGCCGTAGGCAATTGAACGATGATTTCCCTCCCCAGTATGCGCTGCTGTTAATGACAGACATAAGTATGTGTTGCAAAAAAGATGTCTTTAAAGGAGGATTATAGTTCTTTCATATATATGAAAAGAGGAATTATTAATAACTTATATACAATGATGTAACACCATGAAACATTTTGACTTATAATAAACTATTAAATTGACAGAAAAAAATGTGTTAAAGGGATGTTACAGTTAAGATACATCACACCCATGGGACTCCTCTATTCCAGTAGTTAGTCAATTCCCGCTCCACACTGGCATCCCTTGGCATTTCCCTCCTGGGTTCTCATGAGCACTTGCCCATTCGTAATGGGCCTTCTATTTATGTCCTTCTCTCACTGCACAATGGATATGTGCATTCATAGGAGCATTGTGTTCAATTTCTTTGTATAAGTAAGGGAAATGCAGATGCAAAAGATTTGTGGAAGATTGTTAGGTGGCAGTTAATGTGTGGAAGCTTATTATGGTCATAGGGTTATATGTACAGTTTTTGGAAGTGATTGGTGGATGTATGTGTGACTGTTTGAAAACAGACATTGAGGGAGTGTCACAAAAAGAAAATAAAAAAGAATAGAAGGGCTACCCTGTGCGATGGTGTGCACCTGCCATTCGGGTCTTTTAATGATCCATGGCCTGGAAAGGTGACTGTGGAGACTGTGGATAGTTATAAAGGTTCATCGATTACAGTGCTTATTGTATGCTAGATAAAAGTATTTGGGACACACAATTATTTCTGTCATTTTATAATTTTCTATAGTATATAATTGTCCATTAGCACCCTTGACAGGGAGCCAGCCAATTGCTTGGATAGGAATATGGGGCTGAATTACTGGTACAAGCCTTTGTTTAAAGCAGCCTGATAGGCGGATCTCACCGCCACCATCTCCCCCCCACACTCTGTCGCATATATTATTATTTGTTCACCCCTCTACTTACCTTATTTCGACATCGGTGGGTGCCGCTGCAGCATTCGCTCCTTTTTTTACCTCCTGCAGGCCACCATGGAAAGGGAAGTGGAGCTCCGTATGGAGCCCCGCCGTCACTTTCCATGGTGTCCGTCTTGGAAAGGGATTATCCTTCCTATAGCGGGATGTAGGAAGGAAAATCCTTTTTATTTTAGCACCCCGGGTTACCGTTTTGCAACCTGGGGTGCTAATGGTCTTCATCCCCCGTTGCAGGGACTGGATATGACCCGGAACCCTTGATATCCGCCCTTGCTTCGCTTGGGCCGATAACTTGGGCTGCCAGGCCATTAACCCCCGTTCCAGTCCTTGTAACAGGGAATGAACGTCACATTATTCCCATTAGCATAACACAAAATGCTAATGGAAATGTTGGAGAATCTTATTGAGTCTATCTACTTTATTGAGAATATAAAGTAGATGGATTCTATAAGATTATGTTTTTGTTCTAATTTTCAACTGTAAAAGGTAGTTCCTAATGGAACCTTTTTGTTCTTGTAGGAGTGATCAAAAAGTAAGGTGGGGAGGGAAATGAGGGAAGAGGTACCAACTACTAATATGGAGGGGCAGGTGGATAGGGGAAGATGTTGCTTGTGTGTTATATCTAAGGTAGGGCGCAGTATTTCTCATGCTCCTTGATTACAGCTTCAAAATCATTTTGAAATTGCTCCCCCTGCAGAGAGATGTGTCGCAGCATATACAGAGGACTGTTGTCTTCAAAGATATGGATCAACACCCTCTTTTATTGCTTGCAAGGTGGCTGGTGGGATTTTGTGTCCCACAGAAGTAGACTGTGTGGTTACAGTATTGGTTGAGGAAGATGAGGTGGAGGAAGACAGCCTACTACTTGCTAATGAAGGAAGAGCCTTTCTGAAAGCATTGCAGTGTTTGGATTGGGTGTAGCAGCTCATGGAGGGGGTCCGGTAGGAGTACGGTCCAGTCAGTCCGCGACTGAGTACAACAATGCATTCAGTGCATTTCACTTTGGTAGCTTTAGCCTTTGGTATATTCCCAACAGTGGTAAGGAACTGCCACACCCATGATTCTCTCTTGGTGCTAGAGGTAGGCACTTCCTCTACCTCATCTTTTTGGTCCTCTTCATTGTCTTTTGAAGTACTGAACGTTTTTGTTGTATAGGTCCTCCAGCTGGTGGTGGGGGTGGTGGTGGTGGTGGTGGTGGATCTTGTGGAGGAGGCATGGCAATAGCTGGTCCATTTGTAAGATAAATAGGAGTTTTGCTAATATTCTTCCAAGTATGTGCTCTGTAATAGATTGCTAATGGATAATTAGTAAGAATAGGTGTAGGGGCTGTGCAATGGGAATATTTTGAGCATGAAAGTTCTTAGATCAGTAGAAAGCCTAATTTCTGAAATGTCCGTGAAGCATGGATCCGTTCGCGAAGGGCGGACGCGTTCACTGACACGTCATCATGTGGCGGTCACGTGACACTGCCTGAAAAGTCTGCAATGATGTCTGACGTTGGCAAACATGGAAGGACACAAAAACAGTGGAAAACATTGCAAAAAGTGTATAGCAGTTTTAAAAATTATGCTAGATAGTGGAAAATGGCCAAGTTTTAAGGTGAAACTTTGTACATTGGACAAAAACGTTGCTATATTGGGTTAAGTATGATATTAGCAAGTTATAGGAAATTAACATGCACTGGTAAAAACCCATGAAATTCACTGAAAAAACTTTGTCAAAGGGACGTTATGGCTACAAGTAAAACCAAAAAACCTCAGAAATTCGCCAATTATGGTAAGCTAAGCAACCACAGATTTGTGTTTGCCGACGTCCAGGCCCACTACCAACACGCCAAACGTATATCACAAGTTTTTCTACTTACATTCTTATACTTTTAAAAAATAAAATACATATTTCCAAAAACATTGTTTCAGGTCCTTGCTAATCCTCGTTGCGCAAGTTTGTTGTAATCTAGTCCACCACTTCAGGCTGTAACCGCAAGCAAAATATTTTTTGCCAATTCAAATCAACTGCTTCAGCCATGCCACATGCACCAATAAACAAATTACAGTACACATTTCTCCTTGCTAACGGACAGTCCTTTTGCCCAGACACCAATGTTATATCACTGTGCTGTGTACTTACATTTTACACTTTTGAAAAAAATAAAACACAGGACATATTTGCAAAACCATGCCTACAAGTTCTTGCTGACTCTCCTCGTGCATATTGCTGCAATCCTATCCAGCACTTCAACCTGTACCCACAAGCAGATTTCTTTTTCCCATTCAAACCTATACCAATTCCATAAAGCTTTACCACATAGCCAGTGCCCATGCCCGCTTTAAGTCCATTGCTGGTCCCTAGTGCAGAGACGTCTTTATGGGAGGGCAAAAGGGGCACTTGCCCAGGGCCCCCAACTTGGAGGGGGCCCCACAAGGCTGCCTGATTTAAAGAAGTAAGATTCCTTTGTTTGTGATATTGTATGGCATGGTGATGAGGCTCTAAACCTATTGCCTGTCTGGTTTGGCAAGTACATTCTGCCTCGATCAATTCACTGTGTAATGCTTTCTGTGTTCACTGTGGTATATATAGTTTGGGTGTTCCTTGCGGCACAACTCCTGTAACATGCTTTCCTTCCTGTGGGAATTATGTTGATCATGTGCAATAGCCACATTTGAAGTGCATATTGGTAAATTGAGTGCCACAATGATTCAGAAGTTAGCTCAGTGTGTTAAGCATTAATTGCAGAGATATTTATTTATTTATTTAAATTTGAGTTGGCACAAATCCCAGATTCACCCCTTAACTAGTGTGTGTAATACTGGGCATCTAATATAATCCAGTATTGCCTAGCCTCTTGAAATTGCCAGTCTCTAAACCTTTCAAAATTGTCAGCCCTTCAGAATCATTTTCTACTCATGGTGTGATCTTCAAAACAGCCTCACTCGTGGTGTCACTGGCTATAGTATTGCTTCCACCATAACAGTGAGCATTGATATAATGCACACCACAGGCACTTATTCTTTTGATCTCTATTTGATCTAAATAACCAATCATATTAACACTATTTGAAAACAATGTCCACTTATAATCTCAGCCTGTCTGGCTACAGACACCTCCCTGGTAGCTTCTAATCTGCCTCGACTATCCATGCTATGCTATATGTAGCTTTCTCTTTCCTTACAATTGATCTCCTCTATCCATGCTTGAGCACGTTTACATTCTGTGAGGCAGCAAATGTAAGTTATCTGTCTATTCTGGGTTACATGCACCTTCTGCATGCAGTCCTGCATTAATATGCTACAGGCTGCATACCTTCCTGGATGCTATTGATAAAAAATCTCCTGTGTCTATGCTAGAACAGAAGTTACCTCTTCGTAGATTGCTAATGTTGGCCCTCAAATGCTACTTGTTTATCATTCTGATTAGAGTAGGAAAGAAGAGGGTTAGGGGACTTAAAGGGAGTAAACATGCTTATTTCTAATGCTGTGAAGCAAAATATCAACCTATGGGGTGTGATTGCGGCGGGCGTGTGTCACATATTCTTGATCACTGAATTCCTTCGGTTGGTGGACGGGGTTGGTGGAGGGGGGCCCCAAAGATGTCCATGCCCAGGGCCCCAAAAGTGCTTAACATGGCCCTGCCCTAGTGGTCATGGCCAGTAGCCTTAGGCCATGCCCCAGACAATCTGGCGACTGCCCATGGCCACAGTCTATACCTCAGTCACCAAAGTTATATCATTTGTTGTACCTACATTATGAAACTTTTCAAAAAATAAAACATGGACACATTAGCCAAACCACGTTTTCCGTTCCTTGCCAATGCTCCTTACACGGGTTTGCTGCAAATCCGCCCATGTTTTATTTTTTCAAAAGTGTCAATATGTACGTACATACAATAGTCATATAACTTGGCCCCCACTTGATCAAATCCATTCACACTTTGCACAAACATCCAAGGTTGGGTCTATAATCTTTCTGAAAACATTTGCCACATTCATCAAACGGCAACAAAGTTATAAGCCACCTAGAAATATTGAGACCACCCCTCCAAATTTTGCCCCCTCTTGACAAAATCCCACCAAAATGTGCAAAAACATTCATATCTAGGTCTACAATCTTTTTGGAAGCTGATGTGCAGATTTGTCAAATGGCACCACATGTATAAGCCTTTAAAATATTTGGGGACCTCTCCTCTAATTTTGTTCCCTCTTGACAAAACAACACCACACTTTGCAGAACCATTCGGAGTCAGGTCTAGAATTAAATTCCAACATTTTATGCAGTTTCATTGAGTGGCGCCAAAGATATAAGCCATCCACAAACTGATTTTCACCAACCCTGTAAAGTGCATTTAAACATGGATGCCCCCGAACATCTCAGAACTACCACAGACTGTTCTCGGACATCGCAGAACAAAAACGCCTGTTTTTTTGGCTTTTTAGGGCCATATCCCATCCCATCCTCATCCCCCTTACTTCTACAGATATTGTTTCATTAGTTTGACAAGTGCAATGTTGTGTTTTTTAATATGTTGTTACTACAATGTTCGCGGACACCCATGTATGTCTGTGAATCCAACATGGCGGTTGTTTCCCAAAAATATGATGCACCTCATGTTTTTTACCATCCAATAAGCGGGCACGCCCAATGTCCGCTGACCTCATGTCACTCTCTGGGCCAACTGGAGGCCGTCCGCGGATCAAACAGGGAAGTAAATCCACAGACCAAACCCAGATATCACTATTTCTATTGACCAACTTTTTGGTTGTTTTTAAAAAAAGAAAAGATTTACACCAAATTTACAAAAGCATGCATTCAGGCCCATGCCGCTGTTCCTGCTGCAAATTTGGTAAAAATCCAATTAGCAGTTTGGTCTGTAGGCATGAGCAACATTTATTTTTCATTACATCTATGAGAAAAAACACACATTTTCGGACCCCCCTTTTAACTTTGCCACCTATTGACAAAACTTCACAAAACTATAATAAATCTGATGAAGCCATATACTTTTTTTCCCCAAGGTTTAGTAAACATTCATCCAGGTAGGGCAAAGTTATAAGCCGCCAAAAAGTGTTCTTCTTATGGGTTGAGCAACTGAACCATAACTACAGGGCTACTATTGCAGGCCCTGTTAGATATATATATATATGTATATATATATATATATATATATATCAGTGAAAAAAACTTTGTTAAAGGGACGTTATGGTTAAGTTGCGCTACTAAAAACCTATGAAATTCAGTGAAAAAACTTTGTCAAAGGGACGTTATGGCTACAAGTAAAACCAAAAAACCTCAGAAATTCGCCAATTATGGTAAGCTAAGCAACCACAGATTTGTGTTTGCTGACGTTCAGGCCCACTACCAACACGCCAAACGTATATCACAAGTTTTTCTACTTACATTCTTACACTTTTAAAAAATAAAATACATATTTCCAAAAACATTGTTTCAGGTCCTTGCTAATCCTCGTTGCGCAAGTTTGTTGTAATCTAGTCCACCACTTCAGGCTGTAACCGCAAGCAAAATATTTTTTGCCAATTCAAATCAACTGCTTCAGCCATGCCACATGCACCAATAAACAAATTACAGTACACATTTCTCCTTGCTAACGGACAGTCCTTTTGCCCAGACACCAATGTTATATCACTGTGCTGTGTACTTACATTTTATACTTTTGAAAAAAATAAAACACAGGACATATTTGCAAAACCATGCTTACAAGTTCTTGCTGACTCTCCTCGTGCATATTGCTGCAATCCTATCCAGCACTTCAACCTGTACCCACAAGCAGATTTCTTTTTCCCATTCAAACCTATACCAATTCCATAAAGCTTTACCACATAGCCAGTGCCCATGCCCGCTTTAAGTCCATTGCTGGTCCCTAGTGCAGAGACGTCTTTATGGGAGGGCAAAAGGGGCACTTGCCCAGGGCCCCCAACTTGGAGGGGGCCCCACAAGGCTGCCTGATTTACAGAAGTAAGATTCCTTTGTTCGTGATATTGTATGGCATGGTGATGAGGCTCTAAACCTATTGCCTGTCTGGTTTGGCAAGTACTTTCTGCCTCGATCAATTCACTGTGTAATGCTTTCTGTGTTCACTGTGGTATATATAGTTTGGGTGTTCCTTGCGGCACAACTCCTGTAACATGCTTTCCTTCCTGTGGGAATTATGTTGATCATGTGCAATAGCCACATTTGAAGTGCATATTGGTAAATTGAGTGCCACAATGATTCAGAAGTTAGCTCAGTGTGTTAAGCATTAATTGCAGAGATATTTATTTATTTATTTAAATTTGAGTTGGCACAAATCCCAGATTCACCCCTTAACTAGTGTGTGTAATACTGGGCATCTAATATAATCCAGTATTGCCTAGCCTCTTGAAATTGCCAGTCTCTAAACCTTTCAAAATTGTCAGCCCTTCAGAATCATTTTCTACTCATGGTGTGATCTTCAAAACAGCCTCACTCGTGGTGTCACTGGCTATAGTATTGCTTCCACCATAACAGTGAGCATTGATATAATGCACACCACAGGCACTTATTCTTTTGATCTCTATTTGATCTAAATAACCAATCATATTAACATTATTTGAAAACAATGTCCACTTATAATCTCAGCCTGTCTGGCTACAGACACCTCCCTGGTAGCTTCTAATCTGCCTCGACTATCCATGCTATGCTATGTGTAGCTTTCTCCTTCCTTACAATTGATCTCCTCTATCCATGCTTGAGCACGTTTACATTCTGTGAGGCAGCAAATGTAAGTTATCTGTCTATTCTGGGTTACATGCACCTTCTGCATACAGTCCTGCATTAATATGCTACAGGCTGCATACCTTCCTGGATGCTATTGATAAAAAATCTCCTGTGCCTATGCTAGAACAGAAGTTACCTCTTCGTAGATTGCTAATGTTGGCCCTCAAATGCTACTTGTTTATCATTCTGATTAGAGCAGGAAAGAAGAGGGTTAGGGGACTTAAAGGGAGTAAACATGCTTATTTTTAATGCTGTGAAGCAAAATATCAACCTATGGGGTGTGATTGCGGCGGGCGTGTGTCACATATTCTTGATCACTGAATTCCTTCGGTTGGTGGGGGGGGTTGGTGGAGGGGGGCCCCAAAGATGTCCATGCCCAGGGCCCCAAAAGTGCTTAAAATGGCCCTGTCCTAGTGGTCATGGCCAGTAGCCTTAGGCCATGCCCCAGACAATCTGGCGACTGCCCATGGCCACAGGCTATATCTCAGTCACCAAAGTTATATCATTTGTTGTACCTACATTATGAAACTTTTCAAAAAATAAAACATGGACATATTAGCCAAACCATGTTTTCCGTTCCTTGCCAATGCTCCTTACACGGGTTTGCTGCAAATCCGCCCATGTTTTATTTTTTCAAAAGTGTCAATATGTACGTACATACAATAGTCATATAACTTGGCCCCCACTTGATCAAATCCATTCACACTTTGCACAAACATCCAAGGTTGGGTCTATAATCTTTCTGAAAACATTTGCCACATTCATCAAACGGCAACAAAGTTATAAGCCACCTAGAAATATTGAGACCACCCCTCTAATTTTGCCCCCTCTTGACAAAATCCCACCAAAATGTGCAAAAACATTCATATCTAGTTCTACAATCTTTTTGGAAGCTGATGTGCAGATTTGTCAAATGGCACCACATTTATAAGCCTTTAAAATATTTGGGGACCTCTCCTCTAATTTTGTTCCCTCTTGACAAAACAGCACCACACTTTGCAGAACCATTCGGAGTCAGGTTTAGAATTAAATTCCAACATTTTATGCAGTTTCATTGAGTGGCGCCAAAGATATAAGCCATCCACAAACTGATTTTCACCAACCCTGTAAAGTACATTTAAACATGGATGCCCCCGAACATCTCAGAACTACCACGGACTGTTCTCGGACATCGCAGAACAAAAACGCCTGTTTTTTTGGCTTTTTAGGGCCATATCCCATCCCATCCTCATTCCCCTTACCTCTACAGATATTGTTTCATTAGTTTGACAAGTGCAATGTTGTGTTTTTTAATATGTTGTTACTACAATGTTCGTGGACACCCATGTATGTCTGTGAATCCAACATGGCGGTTGTTTCCCAAAAATTGATGCACCTCATGTTTTTTACCATCCAATAAGTGGGCACGCCCAATGTCCGCTGACCTCATGTCGCTCTCTGGGCCAACTGAAGGCCGTCCGCGGACAAAACAGGGGAGTAAGTCCACGCAAACCCAGATATCACTATTTCTATTGACCAACTTTTTGGTTGTTTTAAAAAAAAGAACAGATTTACACCAAATTTACAAAAGCATGCATTCAGGCCCATGTCACTGTTCCTGCTGCAAATTTGGTAAAAATCCAATTAGCAGTTTGGGCTGTAGGCGTGAGCAACATTTATTTTTCATTACATCTATGAGAAAAAAACACACATTTTCGGACCCCCCTTTTAACTTTGCCACCTATTGACAAAACTTCACAAAACTATAATAAATCTGATGGAGCCATATACTTTTTTTTCCCCAAGGTTTAGTAAACATTCATCCAACTGAACCATAACTACAGGGCTACTATTGCAGGCCCTGTTAGATATATATATATATATATATATATCAGTGAAAAAAACTTTGTTAAAGGGACGTTATGGTTAAGTTGCGCTACTAAAAACCTATGAAATTCAGTGAAAAAACTTTGTTAAAGGGACGTTATGGTTCCAAGTAAAACCGAAAAACCCTTGAAATTCGCCAGTTATGGTAAGCTAAGCAACCATAACTCGCCACCACCGTGCACTGCTAAGACTAACACCCAGGACATCAAAGATGACATCACAAATGTCATTGATGACATCACTGATGACATCACATGTCTGGTTCACTATTTTTTCTTTTGCTGACATATCTAGGCCACATGGTTTTCTTCAGTAACAGTCAGAAACTAAGAATTTTATTTTATTTGTAGACGTATCCTTCTAGTAGGTTCTTACAGTAATTCCCTTAGAGTACAGTCACATCATATGAAACATATACATATGGGAAAACTCAAGCTTGAAAGACAGCAATCCTTTTTGTGCATAAAGATAATCACTAGATTTATGAGCACTTTCTGATAGTTCTGTTGTTTTTTTTTATGGCTGTACTTTCCCTGTATATGGTCATATTTGTATACATTGTACTCACACTACTTTCCTTAGGGTCCAATCACATCAAGTGATACATATACATAGGGTAAATAGCAGCTTTGAAACAGAGCAATCATTTATTTGCATGAAACTAATCAGTTAAGTTATGAATTGTTTCTGCTACTACTTGCGCTTTTTTGCTAACTTCACTTTTCCTGTATATACCCATATTGGTATGTGTTCTTGTGTCTTTGTGTTTTGTCTATAGTAATGCAATTATGTAATACATGGGTTTTATTAGCTACTTATTACATATTTCACAGTACACAAAAATCTATTAAGAAAACAATTATCATTTAATTATTCAACATATTAACATTACGAATATCATACCTTCATCTTGTACGCTGCACACAATGTTATGTTTCTGTATGAGTAGCTTAGTATACTAGATAGAACCCATAAAAGGATGCTATTTATATCAATGCATCGTTCAATGCACTTATTAGAGTATATTTCTTGCAATGATTCTTGACACTTTTTTCGCAACATAATAAGAATCCCTTCTACACATACTTCATGAGAAGTACATACACATGTGATGTCATCAGTGATGTCATCAATGACATTTGTGATGTCATCTTTGATGTCCTGGGTGTTAGTCTTAGCAGTGCACGGTGGTGGCGCGAGTTATGGTTGCTTAGCTTACCATAACTGGCGAATTTCAAGGGTTTTTCGGTTTTACTTGGAACTATAACGTCCCTTTAACAAAGTTTTTTCACTGAATTTCATAGGTTTTTAGTAGCGCAACTTAACCATAACGTCCCTTTAACAAAGTTTTTTTCGCTGAATTTCATAGGTTTTTAGTAGCGCAACTTAACCATAACGTCCCTTTAACAATGTTTTTTCACTGAATTTCATAGTTTTTTAGTAGCACAACTTAACAATAATGACTTTGACTTTATATACATGTCATATGGAACTGACTAGATCTCTTCTTATGAACTTGATGTCCATGAACTTATTTAATGTTCGCGGACATGTTCGGAGAACAGTACCACCACCTAAAAACTCTGGGGAGGTATGATGTGTAATAGTTATATCATAACATAGGATCATTTAACAAATTCACAAAGCAGCACACATACAAAGTATATGTAGTAATACTTAAAAAATGTTACCCATATATGTAACACAATAACCATTCATGTAAATACAATATGTTTTAAAATGGAATATACCAAAAGAAGATAAAGTGGCTTCCACCATAATTACCTCACAGACGCTCCACAACCAACAGCAAGACCAGACATATACACTACTGATTACATATCTCACCAGATATAGTAAGTGCACTCTTTTTACTCATATATTTATAAACTTTCTATATTAGAAAAAAAAAAACATATTACTTCTTTGTTTTCTCACAGAAATGTGTACTACTCTGGACTGGCTAGAGGACCATTTCCCACGAGACGAAATGTTAGAAGATAGTCCACCTAATGGTACACACTTTACTGTATAAACCAATTGATTAATATTATTTTGTATACATCCATCATATACATTTTTTTTACAGACCCTACAAAAATTGCAACTTCCAAAGAAAAAGAAGTGGTGGATAACACTCTTGAACACATTACCCACAAAATGGACCAACTTATGGCAAATTTTATGGATTTAAAGAACTTTGTGGAAGATCACCAAAAAACACCAACAACATACCATTGTCCCCCCTCACCATATCCCATTCATTTATCCCCAAACTCTCTCCATGGACCACAACGTTTTGATGAGATTTCCATCCCTTCTTCACCTGATCCCACTAATATTGAAAACCCTAATTCTCCTGTTTTTGTTTCCGTTTCTGCCCCACCTTCTCAGTCATAAATTGTTTATATATGTTAAATAAAGTTACTTTTTTATATTGTGTTGTAATTACTTTCAGTTTCTTGTAATAAAACCAATTTAGGTGTCCACGGACACCGCGGTTGTTCGGAAATGTTCGTAAAGAAACGAAAATGTAACTGTCCTGAGGACACTACATCTGTCCGTAATGTTCTCATGCAAGTTCAAAATGTTCTAAGAACACTCGTAGTGTCCTGAAATGTTCGTAAAGAAACAAAAATTAAAGTGTTCTAAAGAACACTATATCTGTCCGTAATGTTCGCTATCAACTTAAAACTGTCCTAAGAACACAATTGGTGTCCTGAAATGTTCTTAAATAAACAAAATGATGTGTCCTGAACAACAGTACAACTGTTCGTAGTGTTCGCTACCCAATTGAAAGTGTTCTAAGAACACAATTGGTGTCCTGAAATGTTCGTACATAAACTAAATTACACGTGTCCTGAAGAACACTATATCTGTCCTTACTGTTCGCTACCAAGTTTAAACTGTTCTAAGAACACACGCGGTGTCCTGAAATATTCGTTTCACGTGTGACGCACTTTTAATTACTTCAGAGCCCGAACAGTGTCCATAGGACATCAATGCGCATGCGCTAACCAATCTCCGTGCACTTGGTGTCCTGCGGACAGGCGCTTCCTTCGCAGACTAGTTCGCAAACAGATCATATGACTGCGCCCACGCTCATCGTGTGTCCTGAAATGCGGACACTGTTCGTGTCCCCGAACAATTTAAAAGTACATTTTCATTTAATCCATAATATTTTTCAATAAAATCTCACCATGCCACAAGTCCCACATAGCAATCTTGAGTTTCTATATACCTTTTGAAACTTTCCGATCCTTTTTTTGTGTTCGATCTGTCCGCGCACAGTGCGCATGTCCGCGGACCGCGCACAAGCACCCCTATAAAAGACCACGCCCAAGAGCTTATTCCCATTGTGTTTCTGGCTATTCTTCAGAACACAGTGATTTTTGCTGCCACCTGCAGACTACACCATCATCGACATGGCATCCTTGGCTGCTGAACTGCCACTTGGTGCTGCACCTGCTACAGCACCACCCCCACACCCTCCACCACCACCACCTCCCCAAGGGCCTGAAGAGGGGAACAGGAGTGAGGATGCGGAGGAGGAAGAAGAGGATGATGAGAATGAGGTTGAGGAAAACCCTACTACCCGCACTAGGCGTGAGTCTTGGGTGTGGCGGTTATTTACCATTCATGGTAATGTTCCTAAGGCTCGTGCGAACCGTGTTACCTGCAATGAGTGCAAAATGATACTCAGTCGCGGGAAGCACGGTAAGTACAGCTTGGGGACCACTACTATGAAGCGACACCTGAGGTCATTTCACTCTGGGGCTATTCGCAGGGTTGTACCTTGCGAAGAACGTAGCAGGTTGATTTCCTCTACTTCATCCTCTGTTTCTGATCCTGTCACCACAAGGACCACCTCTGTGGGACAGTGTCTTTCTCAAGCTGCCTCACAGGCCATACAGAATGCTGATGACCCTTACCTTTCGAGGGTCACAGTTGTATGTATGTACTGTGACAGAGTACTCTGCAGGGGGGAGCGACTTCGGAGTGCTTTTGAGACTATCGTCTCAGAGCACGAGAAGACCTGCTCACTACCCAAATAAAACCCACTCTACATCTTCCTCTCTCAGCTCGCCCTTTCTTATCCCTGTGGTTGGTGTCCCCCCCCTTTACCCTCCTCTCCTAGTGTGTCGTGTCTGAAAAACCAAAAAAAATACAAAATTACAAAAATAAAAAAAAATAAGGCTCTTTTCAGAGCCGCCTTTCCCAGTTAAAAAATAGAAGTGGAAATAAATGAAGCAGGGCTCTTTGTATTTTTTAGAAGTCTGCGGACAGTTCGCGAAGATTAAAAAAATTGGGTTGCTACTCCATCACAAATATTGTAATTTTCTCTGGAAAGAAGTGGTGGCTCTGAAAAGAGCCTCTGGGTGGTGTTTGTAAGTCAAAAATTGTAAATGCTTAACATCTACTTCAAAATCGTTGTTGTAATTCCAAAAAAGGTCGCAATGCATTTTGCACATTTCTCAGAAAAATCTGATTGCCAGCATAAGTAAGATGGACTCCATCTCTGCGAAAAATGTATGTACTATAAAACATAATATTTTCATTGTGAAAAGAAGACATGCCAAAATCTCTTAGAAAGGCACAAACAGCCTTATTAACATTGCGCCTTGCTTTTTCCATTTGTGGACCAAATGAAGAAGAACAAAGCCACATTTGTCTCTGCGCAATCCGTGAAAATATCACTTGAGAATTAGGAAACATGTCCATAACCTTCCTAAGTCCTTCTTTCATAGCAAATTACAAAAAAATTCCAGTCACATGTCCTAAACTGTTCCCTCCACAATTAATTACAATTATGTCTGGATGTTGCTCTGTCTCCAAAGTAGCACAGAGAGGTAGCAAGTCCAACCACTTCATTCCACGTACTCCATGCCAGTGTACTTCCACATGTGGGAATCCAAGACATACAGCTACTCCACAGCTTTCTGCATGCACCTTCAACCAATGTATCCACGAATCTCCTAAAATCCAAACAATCTGTTTTCTGAAACACACAGCCATAGCTATCTTTTGTTCTATCAGCAAAAAGAGTATCTCAGAAAATCTGTCCTGGCACAACACACCCACCAAACTTTCCTGACCAATCCCTTTCAGTGCTTATTCTCATTTGCATGACTTTTGAACCCAAAAATCCCCGGATGTAACTCCCGATGTCCGCGAACTACCGCCATGTCCGCGGACATATCGTAACATGAACAGCCCTTCTACCATTTCCACTACACTCTCTCTGCCATTCCCTCATTGGATGTACCTCAAAAATCACATGACCATGCACCAATCACATTCAAGACCTCTGCATCTAACTGCATCATCATAGATCAGCACTGCAAATGTACTCCGAATCTCTCTAAGTACAAGTGTCATATCATTGGCAAGCATGATCTACCAGAAATACTGTACAAGTCTTCAAGATTTCTACTTGCAGCTCCATGCATATCCATATGCATGAACACAAACTTCAGGTATGCATATTTTCTGTATAGGAGATGAACACATTTTCAAACAGACTTTTACCTTGTAAAATCTGTAAAATGAATTTACTGTACTTTTTTCAATTTCCTAAAATCAACTATCACTTATATTATACACACACACTCAAATCATGTTAAACTAACATTTTTTAAATGAAATATATAGACTACAAATATTCAAACAAAATTGCATGCAAACACAATCTATGTTTAAACCTTTATAAAAATACTTATACCATCTCATATTTTTTGTTTGTATTTATTCAACCCGCGAGTGTTCTTAGGACACATTCAACTTGACAGAGAACAATACGGACAGCGTCCTCAGGACACCCCCTACGAACACTCCCCGGACACCGCGAGTGTTCTTAGAAGCGTCTTCAGAACACCCCCATTTTGTTTATTTGCGAACATTTCAGGACACCGCGGGTGTTCTTAGAACACATTCAACTTGACAGAGAACAATACGGACAGCGTCCTCAGGACACCCCCTACACACACTCCCCGGACACCGCGAGTGTTCTTAGAACAGTTTCACTTTGCTTGCGAACAAAACGGACACATATTGAGTCCTTAGAACACCCCCCAGTCAGTTTATTTAGAAACTTTCAGAACACCCGTGATGTCCGCAAACAAATCGAACACAAAAAGAACGTCTAACACATAAAAAACACACCTTTCATCCTATCTCATACACTCCCACCCTGCCCAAACACTCCTACACACCAACACACTCTACAAAATACACATTTTGAACAAAGTTTCACCGCGCTACCGAAAAATCTGACGCGCTTCACGCTCCACGGCGTCCAATCAGCGAACACGTTGTATGTACGCGAACATCACGCAAGACGATTGGCCAATCAGGACACTGTCCGCGGAGCGAACAGGGAAGTGTGTCCGCGAACCGAAACAGATATCACTAATTTTTTTTTACCTACTTTTTGGTCATTTTAAAAAAAACTACTGGACGGATTTTCACCAAATTTGCAAAAGCACGCTTTCGGGACTAAGCCGCTGCTCCTGGTCCAAATTTGGTGGGAATCCGTCCAGCGGTTTGGGCTGTAGGCGGGAGCAAAATTTTTTTCCCATTCAGTCTATGGGAAAAAAAAAATGTTGGGACCCCCCCTATAACTTTGCCCCCCCTGGACGAATCCTCACCAAACTTTGCAAAAAAATTCAGAGTGACCCAAATACTTTTTTTGCAGTTTGGTGAGGATCCGTCCAGGGAGAGCGAAGTTATAAGCCACCCAAAAAGTGCTCTTCCTATGGAAACAGCAATTTAACCATAACTACATGGCCACTACCGTGGCCATGTAATATATTCAGTGAAAAAACTTTGTTAAAGGGACATTATGGTTAAGTTGTGCTACTAAAAACCTATGAAATTCAGTGAAAAAACTTTGTTAAAGGGACATTATGTTTCCAAGTAAAACCGAAAAACCCTTGAAATTCGCCAGTTATGGTAAGCTAAGCAACCATAACACGTGCCACCACCGTGCACTTCTAAGACTAACACCCATGACATCAAAGATGACATCACAAATGTCATTGATGACATAACTGATGACATCACATGTGTATGTAGTTTTCATGAAATATGTGTACAAGGGATTCTTATTATAATGTTGCGAAAAATGTGTCAAGGATCATTGCAATAAATATCATACCCTAATTAGTGCATTGAACGATGCATTGATATAAATAGCATTCTATTATGGGGTTCTATCTAGTATACTAAGCTACTCATGCAGAAACATAACATTGTGTGCAGCGTACAAGATGAAGGTATAATATTCGTAATGTTAATATGTTGAATAATGAAATGATAATTGTTTTCTTAATAGATTTTTGTGTGCTGTGAAATATGTAATAAGTAGCTAATAAAACACATGTATTACATAATTGCATTACTATAGACAAAACACAAAGACACAAGAACACATACCAATATGGGTATATACAGGGAAAGTGAAGTTAGCAAAAAAACACAAGTAGTAGCAGAAACAATTCATCACTTAACTGATTATTTTCATGCAAATAAATGATTGCTCTGTTTCAAAGCTGCTATTTACCCTATGTATATGTATCACATGATGTGATTGGACCCTAAGGAAAGTAGTGTGAGTACAATGTATACAAATATGACCATATACAGGGAAAGTACAGCCATAAAAAAAAATAGAACTATCAGAAAATGCTCATAAGTCTATTGATTATCTTTATGCACAAAAAGGATAACTGTCTTTCAAGCTTGTGTCTTCCCGTATGTATATGTTTCATATGATGTGACTGGACTCTAAGGGAATTACTGTAAGAACCTACTTGAAGGATACGTCTACAAATAAAATAAAATGTTTAGTTTCTGACTGTTACTGAAGAAAACCATCTGGCCTAGATATGTCAGCAAAAGAAAAAAGAGTGAGTCAGACATGTGATGTCATCAGTGATGTCATCAATGACATTTGTGATGTCATCTTTGATGTCCTGGGTGTTAGTCTTAGCAGTGCACGGTGGTGGCGCGAGTTATGGTTGCTTAGCTTACCATAACTGGCGAATTTCAAGGGTTTTTCGGTTTTACTTGGAACCATAATGTCCCTTTAACAAAGTTTTTTCACTGAATTTCATAGGTTTTTAGTAGTGCAACTTAACCATAACGTCCCTTTAACAAAGTTTTTTCACTGAATTTCATAGGTTTTTAGTAGCGCAACTTAACCATAAAGTCCCTTTGACAAAGTTTTTTCATTGAATTTCGTATGTTTTTAGTAGTACAACTTAACAATAATGACTTTCACTTTATATACATATCATATGGAACTGACTGAATCTCTTCTACTGTACTTGATGTCCGCGAACTCATTTAATGTTCGCGGACATGTTCGAAGAACAGTACCACTACCTAAAAAACTCTGGGGGGTATGTTTGATTGTTATATCATAACATAGGAACATTTAACAAATTTAAAAAAAAGCACACAAACACATTATATGTACTAATACATAAGAAATGTAACCCATATATACAACACACTAACCATTCATTTAAATGCACTATGTTCTAAAATGGAATATACCACAAGAAAATAAATTGGCTTCCAACATAATTACCTCACAAACACAAGAGAACCGAGAACAAGAGCAGACCCACTGAGTACATAGGACATATTTTACCTGAAACAGTAAGAGTACTTAATTCTATTCATATATTTATAAACTTTCTGTATTAGATAAAAAAAATATATTATCTTTTTTTTTTTTTTCTCACAGAAATGTCTAGTACTCTGGAATGGCTAGAGGAACATTTCCCACATGAAGAAATGTCACAAATTAGTGAAACTAATGGTAAACACTTTATAATATAAACCATTTAATTAGTATTATTTTGTATACATTTGACATATATATATATATATTTTTTTTGTACAGAGCTACCAAAATAGAAAATACTTCAGAAAAACCTGTTATGGATAACACTTTTCACAGTATAGAAGAAAAAAGGGATTTATTGTTGACTAATTTTAATAATTTGAAAACTTTTCTGGAAGATCATTTTAAACCATAAACCTCGTACCATTGCCCCACATGTACTTGTCCTTCCTCACCATATCCCAGTCACTTCTCCCCAAACCCTCTACATAAGCCAAAACGTTTTGATGAGACTTCCATCCCTTCTTCGCCTAATAACAATCATGATGATACCCCTAATTCTCCTGTTTTTGTTTCTGTTTCTGCCTTATCACCTTCTCTGTCATAAATTATTAATATATGTTAAATAAAGTTTAATTTTTATATTGTGTTGTAAATAGTTTCGTTTTTTTTTTAAAAAACAATGTAGGTGTCCGCGGACAGTGCAGGTGTTCTGAAATGTTCGTAAATAAACAAAAATGGAGGTGTCCTGAAGAACACTATACTTGTTCGTACTGTTCGCTAGCAAGATGAAACTATTCTAAGAACACACGCGGTGTCCTGAAATGTTCGTAAAAAAAAAAAAATTAAAGTGTCCTAAAGAACACTACATCTGTCCGTAGTGTTCGCTAGCAAGTTCAAACTGTTCTAGAAACACAAGCGGTGACCTGAATTGTTTTTAATTAAACGAAAATGGAGGTGTCTTAAAGAACACTATACTTGTCCTTACTGTTCGATAGCAACTTGAAAATGTTCTAAGAACACAATTGGTGTCCTGAAATGTTCGTACACAAACGAAATTGAACGTGTCCTGAAGAACAGTATATCTGTCCTTACTGTTCGCTAGCAAATTTAAACTGTTCTAAGAACACATGCAGTGTCCTGAAATGTTCGTTTCATGTGTGTTCAGGACCCGAACAGTGTCCGTAGAACATCAACGCGCATGTGCTAGCCAATCTCCATGCATTTGGTGTCCTGCGGACATGCGCTTCCTTCGCGGACTTGTTCGCGAAAGGATCATATGACCGCACCCACGCTGATCGCGTGTTCTGAATGAGGACACTGTTCGGGTCCCCGAACAAATTAAAAGTACATTTTCAATTAATCCATAATATTTTTCAATAAAATCTCACCATGGCACAAGTCCCACATAGTAATCCTGAGTTTCTACATACGTTTTGAAACTTTTGAAACTTTTTTTTGTGTTCGATCTGTCCGTGGACAGCGCGCATGTCTGCGAACCGCGCACAAGCACCCCTATAATAGACCACGCCCTAGAGCGTATTCTCATTGTGTTTCTGGCTATTCTTCAGAGCTGCACCTGCTTCAGCACCACCCCCACCCCCTCCACGACCACCACCTCCCCAGGGGCCTGTAGAGGGGAACAGGAGGGAGGATGCAGAGGAGGAAGAAGAGGATGATAGAATGAGGTAGAGGAAAACCCTACTACCCGCACTAGGCGTGAGTCTTGGGTGTGGCGGTTATTTACCATTCATTGTAATGTTCCTAAGGCTCGTGCGAACCGTGTTACCTGCAATGAGTGCACAATGATACTCAGTCGCGGGAAGCATGGTAAGTACAGCTTTGGGACCACTACTATGAAGCGACACCTGAGGTCATTTCACTCTGAGGCTATTCGCAGGGTTGTACCTTGCGAAGAACGTAGCAGGTTGATTTCCTCTACTTCATCCTCTGTTTCTGATCCTGTCACCACCAGGACCACCTCTGTGGGACAGCGTCTTCCTCAAGCTGCCTCACAGGCCATACAGAATTCTGATGACCCTTACCTTTCGAGGGTCACAGTTGTATGTATGTACTGTGACACAGTACTCTGCAGGGGGGAGCGACTTCGTAGTGCTTTTGAGACTATCGTCTCAGAGCACGAGAAGATCTGCTCACTACCCAAATAAAACCCACTCTACATCTTCCTCTCTCAGCTCGCCCTTTCTTATCCCTGTGGTTGGTGTCCCCCCCTTTACCTTCCTTTCCTCTCCTCTCCTAGTGTGTCGTGAATAAAAAACCAAAAGAAAATACAAAATATCAAAAATCAAAAAAAAATAAGGCTCTTTTCAGAGCCGCCTTTCACAGTTAAAAATTGAAGTGAAAATAAATGAAGCAGGGCCCTTTGTATTTTTTAGAAGTCCGCGGAAAGTTCACAAACATTTAAAAAATTGGGTTGCTACCCTATCACAAACATTGCAATTTTCTCTGGGAAGAAATGGTGGCTCTGAAAAGAGCTTTTGGGTGGTGTTTGTAAGTCAAAAATTATAAATGCTTAACACCTACTTCAAAATGGTTGTTGTAATTCCAAAAAAGGTTGCAATGCATTTTGTACATTTCTCCGAAAAATCTGATTGCCAGCATAAGTAAGATGGACTCCATCTCTGCGAAAAATGTATGTACTACGAAACATAATATTTTCATTGTGAAAAGAGGACATGCCAAAATCTCTTAGAAAGCCACAAACAACCTTATTAACATTGCGCCTTGCTTTTTCCATTTGTGGACCAAATGAAGAAGAACAAAGCCACATTTGTCTCTGCGCAATCCATGAAAATATCACTTGAGAATTAGCAAACCTGTCCATAACTTTCCAAGTCCTTCTTTCATAGCAAATTACAAAAAAATTCCAGTCACATGTCCTAAACTGTTCCCTCCACAATGAATTACAATATGTCTGGATGTTGCTCTGTCTCCAAAGTAGCACAGAGAGGTAGCAAGTCCAACCACTTCATTCCATGTACTCCATGCCAGTGTACTTCCACATATGGGAATCCATTATCTACAGCTACTCCACAGCTTTCTGCATGCACCTTCAACCAATGTATCCACGAATCTCCCAAAATCCAAACAATCTGTTTTCTGAAACACACAGCCATAGCTATCTTTTGTTCTCTCAGCAAAATGAGTATCTGAGAAACTCTCTCCTGGCACAACACACCAACTAAACTTTCCTGACCAATCCCTTTCAGTGCTTATTCTCATTTGCATGACTTCTGAACCCACAAATCCCCGGATGTAACTCCCGATGTCCGCGAACTACCGCCATGTCCGCGGACATATCGTAACATGAAAAGCCCTTCTACCATTTCCACTTCACTCTCTCTGCCATTCCCTCATTGGATGTAGCTAAAAAATCACATGACCATGCACCTTTCACATTGAAGACCTCTAGATCTAACTGCATCATCATAGATCAGCACTGCAAATGTACTGTGAATCTCTCTGAGTACAAGTGTCATATCATTGGCAAGCACCATCTACCAGAAATACTGTACAAGTCTCCAAGATTTCTACTTGCAGCTCCATTGCATATCCATATGCATGAACAAAAACTTCAGGTATGCATATTTTCTGTACAGTAGATGAACACATTTTCAAACACACTTTTAGCTTGTGTAATCTGTAAAATGAATTTACTGTATTTTTTTCAATATCCTAAAATCAACTATCACTTATAAACCTTTATACTATTTACTTTCTTTATACACACACACTCAAATCATGTTAAACTAACATTTTTTAAATGAAATATATAGACTACATATATTCAAATACAATTGCACGCAAGCACAATCTATGTTTAAATCTTTAAAAAAATACTTATAAAATTTCATATTTTTTTGTTTTTATTTATTTATTTACTTAATTACTTTAATTTAGACATGACATTGAGGCGCTATTACCTAGAACAGCTTACTAACAGAAATAGTGGTATTCACTGGTATATTATAAATTTCACAAGACATAGTAAAGATATTTTTTTTTTGCTACAGTTAGTCATTCAATACAATTTGTTCATTAAGAACATATCATATGTACTGAACTGATGCAATGTATCTTATGTAAATAAATTAGTTTAATGGTTTTAAAGAAGGCACTGAGGATTTCAATTAAAAAAATCAATATCTGAATTAAAAACAGCGCTATATACAAACAAAGTTACTAATTTGAAGCTTTTACAATTGCAGTGAAGACCAGTCTCCTGAAAACAAGCAGCCGAATTTGAAGAACAAAGAAGAACTAAGAAGTTACCTGTTAATTTAAGAAAATAAGTAAGTAGAATATCACCATAATATTTGTATTATTAATCAAACATACTATAACGTTAATACAAGCTATTTTGGTGCCTAAAAATAGAGATTGTGTACCATTTTGTCCAAAAATCTCCATGTCTTAAACAGCGATTTACAACCAGAATGGCCCACAAATTCCTATTTTTGGACACACAAATTACCCAACTGAACCGCTACAATTTTAATATTATAGAACAAGCAACTGTTTTAATTGTATACATTAGATTTACTATTTGTACTTTTCCACACCACTAGCTTACTTTTTTTTGTCATCTGAACCCCAGTTTAGTAACACATAAATTCAAGAATACCTATCCCTACTAGTTGTAGTTCCCAATGCACAATCACACACCATTACATACATCTTTATCATCTTACTCAAACACTCATGCACACAGCACAAATACATTCCAGAACAACCCAACCCATATCTTCTTTATTTTTTTCAACAGACCATAAAGAATGACTACCGAAAGTCAAGTCCGTAGAAAGCAACGCAAAAGTAGAGCAAATGAAAATAAAAGTGTCCAACATAAGCATCCATCTCTAGCAGAATTTGTAAAAAAAGTTGAAACAAAACAGCTAATACAGTCATTTAGTGAAACACAAGAAGTTTCAAGTACAAAAACTTTGCCTCCTCAATCAAAATGTAAAACAAACCAAAAAACAATTAACAGAAAATCAGCTATCACTACAGATAAAACTACTTCTTCAAATTTTGATATAGTGCAAAGTAAGCATACCAACAAAAGTATTTTAGCCAAAATGTACCGTCACAAAGTCCTTCAAAATCTGATAAAAACAGGAGAGAAATCAGGTTCAATGCTTAAAACCTATCGAAGGAAATTAATCTTAGAAGCGTTGATGGACAGTGCAATTCTTCTGAAAAGAAAGTTTTTTATTTTACTGTTAAACAAAATGAAACCACTAACAAAACTAATAACTAAATTACAAAAAAGACTTCTCAATAAGCAAAACGTCAACAGAAAGAACTTCTTAAGTATCTGTGGAGGTGAATGGAATCACACTACGAGCACAGAACCTTATTTTAATGAAGAAGCGTACAAACAAAAGCAAACAAATACAATTGCCATACATAGCAGTGGTCGAGGTTATGAAAAAGTGAACAATACCATAATGGAACAAGAAGTACTCCTTACAAAAATATGCCCTGAAAACTTAGAATTACCCCTTCATTCAACTGAATCAGAACGTCTAGTGTACAAATGGCCATGCACGTCAATGTGTAACATTCCCAAACAATGTTTCAAATCTTTACGCCAATTCCTCAATAAATATGTAAAAAGCAAAGACAAAATCAAAATTAAATTACTGCAAAATATGGATACCTATCCAGTGCGCAAGTACACAGGACTACAAGGACATTCATTGGCCTGCATTACAGGACCTACTTGTAAAACCACTTTCCATGATATCAAAAGGATATCAACACATCAATCAACTATAAGAAATCTAGTCTATAAACTGTACTATGCTAAAAGTCCTTCTTTAGCACTAGCAAAGTTAAATAACATCCTTCTACATGGTACAGCAAAAGACCTACTTGAAGAAATTCACTATATCCAGAAAAAATATTTTGGAAGTGAAAGCCATTTACAGAATGAAATAGCTTTACACCAATTAAGCAACAATTCTACACATGGCAACCTTTTGCTAAACACAAACAAAAAAGAAATACTAAAATTTAAAAGTACATCAGCTGAAGTACCAAAGCATGTATGTGTATGTTGCCGTAGAACTTTTTATAAAAGTCACACAAAAACTGTAGACCTATCATACAAAATAGAAGACAATGAAGATTCTAAATGGTTTGAATTAGCTCTCTACCTTGTAGCAGAAAACAAATACGAAATAACTGAGCCCTTAATACTTTTAAGTTACTGCACTACAAAACTTGACAACAACTAAACTCCTTCACGTGCTATCACAAATAATTTGGAATTATACCCAGTACCAAAACCCCTACAACAACTTAATTTATATGAGAGCATCATAATTCAAACAGTACACCCATTTCAAGCAATAATACGCCTTCAACAAAAAACAGCAAAATTACCTCCCTCTGAATTGGTAAAAGGCATTCGTGGAAAAGTAGTTTATTTACCATTAGATCTAAAAATAAATGTGCATACTCTAGGAGTGCACCGTCCAATGCAGCAATCTTTAATTATCTTAGTAAATGGAGTACCTACAAAAGACAAAAAAATATGGCAACAGCTGGTAGATTTATATAAAGTTAGACAAGGCTTCCAATATCTTAAAGAGAATAATGAATATTACAAAGAAATTAATATTGAAGAAAACTTGAAAGATACAACTGAAATAATTCAAGAAACACAAGAAGCTGGTCAATTTGCGCTACTAGATCCTGCTACAATATCAAATACTGTTAGACCATTATACAATTCATCCTTTGCACTGTAATGACACTGTAGAAGATGTACTGGAAACTTAACAAATGCGTCAAACAAAAGGATCGCCAATCAGCATATGGGAAAAAAGTATAGAAGCATGTGCTTTTCCTCTACTCTTTCCTACTGGCAAAGGAGGAAGGTATGATGATAGACCTATTCAAATATCAGCTTCAGAATACCGCTCATTATGGATGTATTCTGAAGAGCCCAGATTTAGACAAAATGTGGAATACATATTCCACCTACTCTTTGAAAGTGAACTAGCAACTTTATGTTACGGAGTTGCACACATATTAAAATGAGGATCACACTTTCAAAATATGAGAGCTACACAATTATTAGAAAAGTGCAACAAAAGGATGAGGTTTTAGAATCAAATATTACAAATCCATTAGCAAATATGCATGGTACTAAAGAGTACTGGTTTCAACGTCATGGAGATGTACGTTGTATGATCAGAAACCTTGGCCCACCCACTTGGTTTGTTACATTAAGTTGTGCAGAATATGCATGAGAAGATTTACATGATTTCCTACGCATATCAAATAAAAACAAAACAAACATAGATATACTAACACCTGGAGAACTTTGTTCTTTGGATCTGGTTAATGTTTCAAGATATTTTCACCATCGCTTCATTGCTATGCTACATTTTATTTGTAATAAAACTGTTCCTCCCCTTGGAGAAGTGCAACACTTCTTTTGGAGAAAAGAATACCAAGCCAGAGGAGCACCACATATCCACATGCTTTTATGGATTAAAGATGCTCCTAAATTTGGTCAAGACAGTGATGCCACTGTTTTACAGTTTATTGAAAAATATGTCACTTGTGAAATTCCATCAGAAGCCACAAATAGTGATCTTCATGCACAAATTTTACAATTTCAAAGACACAAATGTGGAAAATATTGTCGTCGCAAATACAAAAACAAAGGGAAATACTACACCAAATGCCGATTTGGTTTCCCTAGACCAGTTACAAATGCAGGTCAAGTGAACAACCTCATGTCTTCAGTTAAACATAGTGTTAAAGGTAAGTCACCTAAAAATACATATTACATAAAAAGAAAAGAAGAAGAAAAATATATCAATGATTATAATGCAATCATTGCCCACTTATGGAATGCACACATAGATGTGCAGTACATTGCAGACAATTCTACTGCAGTTGAACGATATGTCACAGCATACTTAACTAAAGCAGAAAAGACAGAGCTCCAAGACCTCTGGAATGACCTGTCATCAGATAAAACAGTATCTCAGAAATTATACAGCTTGGGCATAAAAATGCTCAGCCATAGAGAATGTGGATCATATGAAGCAGCTGATCCTTTAACTGGTAATGTATTGTATGGTAAATCTGAAAATATAGTATGGCTAAGTCTTGGTCCAGCTAAATCTAGAAAAAGAGTTCTAAAATCATATGAAGATATAGAAACAATAGCCAAACATGATCCCAACAGCCAAGGCATTTTAAAAAACAATTTATTGGACACATACTACTCAAACAGAAGTAATACTTTGGAAAACATGTGTCTATACCACATAGCCCAAAACTACACATACAAAAATTATATGAAACCTGATGAAAAAAAAGGTAAATATAGAGTGACAAACTGTGAAGGCAGCTTAGTTAAACTCACTAAACCAAATTTAATTAATCATATCAAATTGTCATTAAAGACTCCTCAACATAAAGAAGTATATTACATGTCCCTGCTACAACTCTTCAAACCATGGAGAAAAGAAGAACAATTACTAAATAACTGTGTCTCATATGAGGATGCTTTCAAAGCAAATGAAAGCACTATAACTGATGTAAACTTTACACAGTACAAAACAATGTTGCACAATGAACAGCAACACGAAGTAGAACTCCAAGCCCAACTAGATAAGGACACTCCTGACAGTAGTCAACTTTCTGTAACAGGAAGCCAAGAACCACTGGGAGAACCACTAATAATAAATGAGGCAGAATTAGCTATGATAGAAGTAGTAAACAACATGTGTCAGTATGAAGATAAGGAAGACTTAACTATACTACAATCAAAACTAAACAATGAGCAAAGTAGCATTTTTCAAGAATTAACAAAATTGCACATGGTGTAAAACATGAAAATAAAGAATGTTCCTGCCATAATTATAAACCTATAATACTGTACGTCAGTGGTGAAGCTGGTTCTGGCAAAACATTCCTAATCAAAATCATTAGTAAGTTCCTTCAACAATTGACAAACAACAAACTGTCAGCTGTTGTCACTGCCCCCACAGGTTTAGCTGCCTACAACATAGGTGGTGTTACATTACACCGATTACTACTATTACCAGTACAACACCAGAACAAATTAGACTATTACAAACTTTCTGCAGAAGCTGCAATGGAATTACGCAGAGTATTGAAACAAATGAAAATGCTACTAATAGATGAAGTGAGCATGGTCTCCAACCTGATGTTAGCTTTGATTCACCTCAGATTACAAGAAGTACGCAAAACAGACTATGAAGAGCTCTTTGCAGGAAAACACATTATTGTTTTTGGAGATCTGCTTCAATTAACACCAGTAAAAGGTGAGCCTATTTTTAAAACATTAGGACACAAACTCTGCCGTAAAACTGTTGGCAGCATTGGAAATGTCAACTTTTGGCAACATTTCCAATACAGAAAATTAACAGAAAACATGCTGCAATCTGCAGATCTCACTTATGCCAACATTTTAAAAAGTATCAGAGTTGGTATACTTTCTAAAGAAGCAGAAGCAATATTGAAAACCCGGCACATTAATGCACTTTATGGTGATAATGCATGTGCTACAGATGTTATGGAACAATTAGCCCACAAAAATGTCAATTGTATGGCCTTAATGCCAACTCTTGCAAGCTGTTTCAAATTCACTGAAATCATGCTAAGTAAAGAAATGCAACCAATCATGGAAATTAGCGCCACAGACAAACTAGATGTACATGGTATGACACTACCCATGTGTGACCAGGCCACAACAAGACTAAATAGTTTAGAAAAATCAATCTCAAACACAGCAGGCTTAGAAAAGATATTAAAATTATCCTTAAATTGCAGAGTAATGCTTAAACGTAACCTTGACGTGGACCAAGGACTAGTTAATGGAGCACTGGGTACAGTTGTTGGCTTTCAAACATACCCACGCGACAACAAAATTCAGTTTGTCAATATACTCTTTGACAAACTTTCAGAAGTAAAAAGGATAGGACGCTCAACAGCTAGATTCCTTCTCTTCAAAGATATGTATGTACGCAGAGAAAAATTTTCTCTAACTCTTGCATACGCAGTCACGATTCATAAATCACAAGGTCTTACCCTAGACAAAGCAATGATAGATATTGGTAACACAGTCTTTAAAGAAGGCATGAGCTATGTAGCACTATCACGCTTACGTACACTTGACGGTCTATTTCTAATCAACTTTGATGCAAGTAAAATAAAGGCTGATATTCCTTGCATTTTAGAATACAATAGACTTCGCTCACTATACACCCCCCACCTAAACACATATTCTGTTCCACAAAAAGTAAAACGTTATAAAAGAAAAATAAATCAAACAGAAATGCAAGAGGATGTCACTGCAAATCCTCCAAAGAGAGTAAAAGAAACTAATACTTCATCAAGTACCACAAGCAAAAAAGAATCAATTAGGGAAAGGAAACCAAGTACTTCTTTAAAGAAGGAAGACAAACTCCAAAAAAAGCAGTTAGATACAGAACTACCTGGACCATTTAAATTCTCAAATATAGTTGGTGTAAGTTGCTACGCAAATGTAGCAATGAATATTCTATTTCAATTACCACCAATTGTTGACAACATTTACTTACACAGTACAGACCCATTGTGTTTGCAAATGTTAGTACTTCACAGAAATGCAGCAAACAATCCTGACAACATGTATAGTGTTTTTGGAATAAGACAACAATTGTACTGCTGTGCTGGAATGGTGAAATTCACTATAAATTCACAGGAAGATCCACAAGAATTTCTAATGTACTTACTACAATTACTGGAAAACAAAAACATACCTATAAATGAAATCTTTCAGATTTCATACATGTGGAAACATACATGCACTCTCTGCAACAATGTGACACAAGAAGAAATCCCCAATGAACGCTTCATATATATATCAATACCAAGTTGTGAATCCATTCCATTTCAGCGACTTATACAAAATGCAAACCATGGTAGATTATGCTCTACCTGCAATTCAGATAATCGCTCCACATTAGTAATACAAACACATAGTAAATACATAATACTAATGCTTCTACGTTACAATGCAGATGGTACCAAAAACAACTGCAAGCTGACTGGATTCACACATGGTCAAATATCACTTGGTAAGAAAACCGTCACAACAACAGGTATAATCTACCACGCAGGAGCCACAACCAATTCAGGGCACTACACTGCATACATAAAAAAGAAATGTGGATGGTTTGAATGTAATGATAGTACCATTACTCTAAAGCAGAGATTACCAGCAAATCTTACAAATGCTTATTTGATGTTCTTAAAACCAAAGTTTGATAACTAAACTGTATTTAAACCCTAAGTAAACTTGTGTTAAAAAAAATATAAACTGTTAGAATACTCCAAAAGCTATCTAACTGCTCAAAGATTCCACAACAACTAATCAGATAAATGAATACCACTAAATTAGACCAAACAATACACAGCTAGAATACGCCAATTGGTATCTAACTGTCCCAAAATTTAACAATATCCATATAGATAAATCAATACCACTAAAATATATCAAAAAAATAGACAGAATACGCCAATTGGTATCTAACTGCTCCAAAATTTTATAATATCAAAACAAATAAATAATATGTTACTGCTCCAAAAAAATACAACAAGCCAAAGTATAAAGCATTAGCCAGAAACAACAAGTGAACACTGAAAACAAACTAACAAATAAACTGTAGCATAACAGAAAAAGTTTTTTTTTTAATCCAACATGGATTTTTTTTTCTCACACAGACCCAATGATTTTAGCAACAAATACAGAAACTGAGCAAATTGCACAGTACTCTGATTTGTAACTGATTTGTAATCTACTAAATATGAGGGTCCAAAAAAAAAAAGTATATTGATTATACAATGTAATAAGTCATTACAAAATACTCATACTAACAAGCTATTTTCTTTTATCACAGAAATGAACAAGAAAAACATGGATTCCCGTTACTAGACCAAACCGTAAGTATACAATAATGAGAACCATAGCAGCATATTACATCCATAGTATCTAATACCTTTGTTCCTTTTACATTTTCTTTTCACCCAAAGTTATAAGCAAATATGAATGTGATATGCTGCGGTGGTTGTTGCCAAATGGCCATGCACCCAAGACTCTATGCCCTGGCAACAACCACCGCAGCATATCACATCCATAGAGTCAAACATTTCAACTATGGTCTATGGAAACTTTTAATGTCCGCGGACATTATGAGTGTTCTTAGAACACTTTCAACTTGCCAGTGAACAATATGGACAGCGTTTTCAGGACACCCCCTACGATATTCAGAACAACGCAATAGTTCTTAGAACACTTTCAACTTGACAAAAAACAATACGGACAGTGTCCTCAGGACACCCCCATTTTGTTTATTTGGGAACATTTCAGGACACTGCGAGTGTTCTTAGAACACATTCAACTTGCCAGCGAACAATACGCACTACGCCTTCAGGACACCCCCAACGAACATTCCAGGACACCGCGAGTGTTCTTAGAAATGTCTTCAGAACACCCCCATTTTGTTTATTTGCGAACATTTCAGGACACCGCGAGTGTTCTTAGAACACATTCAACTTGACAACGAACAATACGGACAGTGTCCTCAGAACACCCCCATTTTGTTTATTTGCGAACATTTCAGGACACCATGAGTGTTCTAAGAACACATTCATCTTGACAGAGAACAATACGGACAGCGTCCTCAGGACACCCCCATTTTGTTTATTTGCGAACATTTCAGGACACTGCAAGTGTTCTTAGAACACATTCAACTTGCCAGCGAACAATACGGACTATGCCTTCAGGACACACCCTACGAACATTCCAGGACACCGGAAGTGTTCTTAGAAGCGTCTTCAGAACACCACCATCTTGTTTATTTGCGAACATTTCAGGACACCGCAAGTGTTCTTAGAACACATTCAGCTTGTCAACCACAACCCCCATTCATATTTGCAAACATTTCAGGACACAGCGAGTGTTCGACAACGTCTTCAGATCACCCCCATTTTGTGTATTTGTGAACAATTCAGGACACCGCAAGTGTTCTTAGAACATATTCAACTTGACAACGAACAATACAGACAGTGTCCTCAGGACACCCCCATTTTGTTTATTTGCGAACATTTCAGTACACTGCGAGTGTTCTTAGAACAGTTTTAGTTTGCTTGCGAACAAAACGGACACATATTGAGTCCTCAGAACACCCCCATTCAGTTTATTTAGAACATTTCAGAACACCCGTGATGTCCGCAGACAAATCGAACACAAAAAGAATGTCGAACACATAAAAAACACAACTTTCATCCTATCTCATACACTCCCACCCTCGCCAAACACTCCTACACACCAACACACTCTACTAAATACAAATTTTGAACAAAGTTTCACCGCGCTGTCCACGGACGACCGCGAATACAAGATGGCGGGCGCTACCGAAAATCTGACGCGATTCACGCTCCACGCCGTCCAATCAGCGAACACGTTGCATGTCCGCGAACATCACGCAAGCCGATTGGCCAATCAGGACACTGTCCGCGGAGCGAACAGGGAAGTGTGTCCGCGGACCGAACACAGATATCACTATTTTTTTTTTACCTACTTTTTGGTCATTTTAAAAAAAACTACTGGACGGATTTTCACCAAATTTGCAAAAGCACGCTTTCGGGACCAAGCCACTGCTCCTTGTCCAAATTTGGTGAAAATCCATCCAGCGGTTTGGGCTGTAGACGCGAGCACATTTTTTTTCCCATTCAGTCTATGGGGTAAAAAAAAGTTTTGGGACCCCCCCTATAACTTTGCCTCCCCTGGACAAATCCTCACCAAACTATTCAGAGTGACCCAAATACCTTTTTTGCAAAGTTTGGTGAGGATCCGTTCAGGGAGAGCGAAGTTATAAGCCGCCCAAAAAGTGCTCTTCCTATGGAAACAGCAACTTAACCATAACTACATGGCCACTAACGTGGCCATGTAATATATATATATATATAATGTTCTTGTTACTTTCTCGCATACATTACTCTGTGCACTGACATGAGTTCCCTCATTGTGTTTTTCCTCACAGCCCCTCATTCTTGGTCCTCACAGTTGCATGTTACTGTGTGACCTTTCATATCTTGTGACCCCCACCCCTATCAAAAAAGGCTCCAAATATACTACAAAAATGATGTGCACTCTATGCTCTCTTATGTTGTTTTAGCAGGACACAGGGTTACTGTTGCTTAAGTTGGCATTATACTTGAATTGTGGGAATATTGTCTACTATTGTGGGCTGTATATATATGTTCATGGAGTGTGTGTGTATGTGTGTGTGTGTGTATGACGCCTCCTGCTCCCTCTTTGTGGCCATAACATGACAAAACCATAAAATGACATCCCTATGTTTTTTCCAAATGTCATTCACGATGCCTTCTCTTTCCACATCTCCAAGTTCTCCTTTTCTTCACTTCTTCTAATAAGTCAATCATCATAAGCACTACTGATCCATAACATGCTTATTGCTTGTGCATTATAAGTTGGCATTATACTTGCATTGTGGGAATATTGTCTACTATTGTGGGCTGTATATATATGTTCATGGTGTGTGTGTATATGTGTGTATGTGTGTGTGTATGACGCCTCCCGCCCCCTCTTTGTGGCCATAACATGACAAAACCATAACATGACATCCCTATGGTTTTTCCAAATGTCATTCATGATGCCCTCTCTTTCCACATCTCCAAGTTCTCCTTTTCTTCACTTCTTCTAATAAGTCAATCATCATAAGTACTACTGATCCATAACATGCTTATTGCTTGTGCCAAATCTTCGTTGTTTTTATCTGCAATCTGTAACTGCTACATACACTTCCATTGAGCAAGCTTTTGTTTGTCAAATTAATCTATCTGTGTTCTTCTCCAAGAGCCATCACTGCCCTTCAGTTTCATTCCCTCATTTTTAAAACTCCTAGCTTGCTTGTGCTCGTTGGTCCTTCTTTCTTATCTATGAATATGTTTATTTGATTAAAAACTCTGTGGGTAATCTTAACAATCTGCCCTTTCTAAGCAGCGTGTGTGCTCCATTCTTGCTTTAAAGTGCTAATGTGAACTTGTGTGCACTTACATAATTAATCCCTGAAATTGTGCATGTTAGCCCCTGGTCACTTAATCAAACCTCTCCCCAATATGTCTGTTGATATGTTCCAGGAAATGTAATAATGGTATAGAAAGATCATGCTCCCCTATCCTGTAGTGTATGTAACTTCAGTCTTGTGCTGGTGAGAATGCTCCCTTCCACTACTATTATTTCCCCCATTCTGATTATAGGTGTTTGTGTTAGTGCATGCACATTTCATGGCACTACTGCAAAAAGTGCTAATAATTGCATTAATTCTGCTGTAGTCACGTAAACATTTGCCGTGCCTGATCTGGTGCCACTTGCTATTTCATTAATCTTCTCTATTGTTTAATTTGCATTCATAATTGTACTTTCATTCTTGGTGCATTTCTGGCACCATGTGTGATCTTGGGCATATTATTTCAATGATTCTGTGCTATGCAGTGGGGGATATGCTATCCCTCCTTAGTTATTTTCTGACCAGTGTCCTCACTGTCTCGTTATGTGTAGCACTCTTGTGTGCCTTTATTGCAATCTCTGTCTAACTCTTGCTCTCCCATGTCTCTTTTGTTTCTCACCACTGTTTCTCGCCCTCTCCTTCCTCAATCATGTTCTCATTTCCCTCTTCTGACTAACTTCCCTCCCTTCTTATTGTTACAAACTCTATGAAAATAAAGTATGTGCATCTGCTCTCCTTTTTGATAATGTTCTTACACATCTAAGAGCCCTTCCAGTTGTTGCAATAATTTATATGCTACTTAACCCAATGGTATGAAACATCTCCCTGTGCTCATTCATTGTATGTTAAAAAATCATTGGGCAAAGCACCTTCCCCTTTTCAAATAACTGTTCAACAATGTGCCTAAACTTTAAAAATTGTTTATTTCCATTATTATAATTATAATGTTTATAACTGTTCTTTTATAACTTGCTTAATAACAGCGAGTGGTTTCTAAGCATGGGATCGGAATTCAAACCTGTGTTGCACTGCAGTATCTTGCTTCCAAGACAAACAAATTGCCCCTGAGCTATTCATCCTCTCCTTTGCTCAAATTGCCTATCTTCCTTATCTGTTTAACTACCCTGTGCACACTTATAATATATGCCTTTTACAAATACCCATTCTATTACTAATAAAGATACCTACAATATTTAATGGGATTAAAATATGTCGGTGGGGGGGGCTCTGATGTGTGCTAATATAATGTCTACGATCAGGTTAAAAAAAAGTATCTGCAATGCCCAAAAAATCCAAAATAGTTATTTAAACCTTAAAATGGGAAGTGGTTGTGTATTTTTTTTTAAATAATCAAATGGGGCAAATCTAGTCCATATATGGGTCATGAATGAGGACAAATTCTATTGTGAAAAAACTGACTCAAAATATGGTTAATCATACATAACTTTTGGCCAAAACAAAAATACTCTAAAATATAGACTCTCTCCAAATAAAAAAACAGTGGTCCTTATAACCTACAATCCCATATGTATCAATCAAAGGAGACCCAAGTGCACCACCTTAACATAACACATGACAAAAAAGCAAAGTTTTATTTTTTTTTCTTTAAAAACCATCCAATCTCAAATTCTTTCAGCTGGTGTTGTTAAATCAAACTAAAACTGGCATGATCTACTCATAAAACACAATTATTACTGATATATCTCATCAAAAACCTTAAAAATGAAAGTCAATTTAATGAGTCCTGGCTTCAAAATACGTTTGAGTGGCACCAAACCCCTGCCTCACTTAGACTCTGTATTAAAAATACATGTTTTCAAAATATATCATCACAACCATTCTAATATTCTTTTTACTGACAATGTCAGTCCAAAATTACTTTGCAATTATATGCAACATATTACTTCATTCTAAAAACCAAAAAGTACAAATCTTGAAAACTGTCTTTATTCACGATCTACACTAATTACATGCATGCCCATATATATGTCATATCTAGCCCTACTAATTCTGATTCATTCTAATCAAAAACCCATATTTACCAATCTATTTTTCACATGCATACATTGTCTGAATCCCTCGGATGACAACGCTTAAAGGAATTCATCTTTTTTAAATTATCCTACTCCATAGCCCTTTTTCATCTTATATTCACAGAATATCTACACCAACCACTCTTTATCTCATTGAAGGTCAATATCTACTTTTACACACCCTCTCTGTGACATTCCCATTATGTATACTTTTCTCAAACCACCATTTCAAAACTCATCTCATTTTCATATACAAATTATCAACCAATAACTACCACTTTAAAGCCAAATGCATTTCCTTCATATTACATTTTGGCATAACTCAGTGTATGTATAGACTCTGGTATTTACATAGCTCCTTAAATCCAAGGCTCTTTACTTGGCCTATATTTTGAAACAACTTCTTTTGTATCAGCATGTGTCATGACTCATCAAATACTCCTGCTGATCATTTAAAGACTAAAAACATATCCGGTCTTTTCTCCAAACTTCCCCAGCCCTTTGCCTGTAGCGTTCACAGCCCTACTGGCATCTGTGACCCAATGGCTCCTAAAGGAACTGTCTCAACTTAAATTCCAATACTTACCTCAAAGTACATTGAGTTAAGTATTATCTTTCTACAAATCCATGCATCCTGTCTCTTCAATGTGGGGGACTAAACACTCATCGACATACTGACTGAGCTTTCCCAAGTTCAGCCCCTGCTGTCTCTTGTATTTCTTTATGAATTCAGCTTGTCTTTTCTGCCACAATAAATCCCATTGCCCCTCCTTGTTTGAAGTGTGCTAACAGTCCAAATACATGTTATCGCTTGAAACAGTCATGAATCTCTCACTGTGCATAGCGAAACACTGTATGTCCAGCTTCTAAAATCTTTTGTTTCTTGCTTAAAATAACACATTATATGATGTGCACATGCTTAGACCTAAATAAATAACATTTTTTAAAATGTGCTTTTTTAGCTCAGAGTTATCAAGCAAAATCAGTGTTCTACTTTCCTTTTTTAAGCAAAGCAAGCCATGTTGAGGCTAGAGCTGCCTTCACTGCTCAAACGAATCTGGCTCTGTTATTTCTACAAATGCAGCCCATGAACAAACTTAATTTCCTAAAGAATGTGGGCTGTTTGTTTCTGCCACACATGAGCATAGCAAAAGAATGGCAATCATTTTCACAATGTATTTGAATTTCAGTGCAGGAAAAAACTCTGTCTCTTTCAAAACAACATCATCTTCAACTTAAGTTTATAAAAATACAAAACCGACCTATTGCCTAGATTATTTATTTTAAACTGTCTTCACTGGTCAAAAGTGTGGCCCAATTTGGTAGGCCTAGTAATGAGCAAAACTGCATTTCCTTGTTTTAAAAATGCAAAATGAACACCCTTGACACAAAAAAGAAAAGATCGCTTTCTTTAGGTTCAACAAATGATTCATCACAAAACATGCACATTAATAGACATAATTCAGCTGTCGCTGACCTGACACATGACGAAACACAACAAGCACTTAAACAATATTTACATATTTCAAATTAACACAGATAAACTCCCAACAAAAAAATGTGCACATTATTCCACAACTGTTTTGTTCTGCTATCTTTTTAGCAGATGTATCCCATCTCAAACTTTACTCCATTTTGGAGTGTAATACCCAATATTCTTAATTTCTACTTTGCCCCAGGAATCCATATCACATCTTTAACGTGTCTTCTTTTATCCCCTTGGAATCTGAAAACTGGGGTATCTTTCTTTCTCTTAACCCAAATCCAGTTTCCCCCACTATATGCAATCTCCCCCTTTAGTTTTTTTTTGTTGTCTGCACATTTTCATACTTTACCTAAATCTGATGTGCTTGCACTGCCAGGCATGGCGAAAAAAGAAGGGACATCTCCAGCCTTCCCACTAGCCTCTGTCTTGGTTCTGAAAAATAGCTATGTGCCTTGCAGTGCCACATCAGTAAAGACCCTGGCCTCTTGTCGCTTTAATGTTGTAAAATGATTCAAAGCATCGCTTCGTGATCAGTCATATGTTGAGAAGTACTTTTGCCAGCCATAACTCAATGAAAGCTATTCAGAGACATAACTGTGCAGACAACAAAAGCTTTCATTTTCTCAGCCGGCTGGGAGAATTCCCCATGCCACAGATGATTGAGTAACACAGGAAGTCTCTGACTCTGTCCATTTTGAACACACTTTTATAGAAAGCAAAACATTGCATAATAATTGAATGACGTCATATTATGCTAATCAGCATGCCTGGTTGTTTTCCACATTTACTAAATCACATGACATGTTTTTGTAACTTTAAAAACTGGAAAAAAGCATTTCTGCGATGATTCATTGCTCCAGACAGTCCACAAGTACAATGATTAGCTATCTGGTTTTCTATTGGTTACCGTAATGCATGATGTGACATTCATTTTGGGAAAAATGGCTGCCTTTTTATGACCTGCATTCTATATCAGAAATATAGATTCTGTGTTAATTATGATGTGTGCAACGTAAGCATTTATTTATGTTCTTATGTTTTCCTAAATAAATGTGTGCAGTGTCACCTATTTTCTAATGCATCTGCTTATAATAAGGGCAGCCTGGCTGCCTCAATGGACAATTCTTCTGACTTCTACAATGTTAGACAGGAGGGCAGGGCACATGCCCTGAATGACATTTTCAGCTGTCTATCACCAGAGAGAGGGAGCGGTCATACTCCTCGTCCATATCCTCATTCAACTTAGATCCTAACCCCACCCAAATCATCACCTACCCCAAACACACAGCTGGAAATACCCTTGACATTCAGATGTCATGTACAAATCACATTTCTGTGCAAAATCAAATCTGGGTTTCCTGCATTGCCCACTTTGCGACCCACTTCAGTCTCACACTGCCAATGACATTCCGCCCATTCTCCACCTTCCCAGATAGTTGAATCAACCATATTACAAACACAGCCATAGCACCACTCTATCACCTCAGTCCTTCCCTTACGCACCGACGTTCATAATCCTAAACAATAACACCATCCCTCAGGTGCACAACACAAGAGACCCCCTCAAAACAGAAACACAGCAAAAACACAAATAGGAACCATGGTTGAACAATTCTCTCCTCTACAGCAAGTCACATACCTTGAAAGAGCCTTGAAAATGAAGCAAATCTGCTGCACTAGGACACACCTCAAACACTGCTGCTTCAAATACAAGATGACCATTCACAATACACTACCTCCAAGAATTCCAATCCGCCATCAATCACACACAGAAAATAGTCAACATCTTCAAGTCACTCTCTAAACCACCATCCATCACTAGTATACCCTGATATTGTACTACAATACAGAAAAAAAATAAAAGAAACAAATATACGTTTACTGCACATTTGCAGTAAACGAAAATACCGAAATCATGTTATATCACACATGGGGATCGGGGTTTGTGGGTGTTACCCCATCCCTTGTGTGGTATAACAGGGTTGTTGGTTGCGTGTTGGAGGTCCCCCACACTTGCAATGCTGGCAATGTGCCATCCTACAATGGCACTGCTATCTATGTGATCAGAATTTCCAAATGCAGTATATTTTTGGGCCTGCAGTGAGCACATAGATCCCATACCCCCATCCACTTCAATATGTAACTCCCTAATGGACTAGATGAACTCTAAAATACACAGTACCAGACAAGCCCTCTTCTCTGTAGGACCGCTTCAGCTATCTAACCCAAACCTTCAAACACATGAATGTGTTCCACCCCATTAACCAATACTCCTCCCTCATCACTCTTAAAGTCATAATACAACCAGCACTCTTCCTCGACACATGCCCACCTCAAGCCAGATCAAATTGCATCACCACCATGGCTAAACAATGGGCCAACATTATGGACTCCTTCCCCTCGCATGGCACAATCCTCTCCACACTCAAAGCAGGACAAATCTCCCTCCTCAAGAAACCATCACTCGACTCCACACTCCCTGAAAACATTCATCCTAAAACTATCCTGCCATAAGTTATAAGAATCATAGAATATATTGTCACCACAAACAACCACCCTAACCCTCCAAACAGGCTTTCAAACTGGCCATAGCACCTAGACACAACACACCCTATTCATGATTACATCCGCAACATCACTGACAAAGGACACACAGACCTCATTGTTCTCTTGCACCTCACCAGAGCCTTCTACACCGGCAACCACACCATTCTCCTAAACATCAGATTGTGTCTGGTTCACCTACTGTCATGGCCACTGGTCAAGGGCCACGACCAATATACTCAAAAGGGTCCAAATGGACCCAGTTCTGGCGCCAGGCTCGTAAGAAATTGTGCTCTGCACACTTTATGGTGAAGGCATGTGCTTCCAGGTCGGGTGTGGCCATTGGAAAGCATTGGAAGTCATGTGCAGAAGTCTGTGGGAGTGGCAAGGTGGAGCTACAAGAAGGGGCTAAAGGGGAGTGGCTGGGGCCAGCCTATTTAAGCAAGCCCCATCCACATGCAGGCACTTCGTGTTAGTCTGCTGTGTGCAGCGTAACGCTTACCGCCGTCTGAAGCTCTTACCTGTTTCCAGCTCAGCACACTCCTCGTCAGGTTCTGGAACATCATCTTCAGCATGCATCTTACCTGACTCCAGCCATACCATCGCTCGAGCGCAGCTTACCTGATTCCAACTCTGCATCTTCAGCATGCATCTTACCTGACTCGGCAAACCCATTGCGTATAGCTTCTTACCCGATTCCCGGAACCATCGGAGTCAGGCAGCATCCTCACCTGTTCCAGCATCCTCTTGGATCCATCCATCTGGCACCCACCGACAGGTCCTCGGATCACAGCTCTCCATCAGTCGCCGTCAGGTCATCCCTGCAAGAGAAAAGAAACACTCAGGTTAGACACTACATAAACATCTTACGCTTGACCGTGCAACACATAAGCCTTGTGTGCAACCATAAAACCCTACTTACCTTCGAGTGGGGCCCACTCAATTTCCCTTTGGCACTGTTTGGACCCGCTTCCAACACTGCGACACTGCGTGGACATCTTTACACCTGTTGGGGAGAGAAAGACATTACAAGAATTACGGACAATAATCATTGGGGAAAGACATTGCAAAGGTTACGGACAATAATCATTGGGAAAAGACATTGCAAAGGTTACGGACAATAATCATTGGGAAAAGTCATTGCAAAAGATAATCATTGGGAAAAGTCATTGCAAAAGATACGGACAATAATCATAGTTACAAACACTTATCTACAAAGTGGATTGGTCACAGCCGGACTGGGCCGCCATGCACACGGACCAGTGAAGCAGCTAGGTCCTCAACGGCGCCCCTGCTGATGAGAAGCAGGACGGAGAGCTCATCTTTACAAAACAACAGGTGAGACCATATGGGAAAATGTATGCTAATATTACTCTGGAATGAAGGGTTCGAGGGGGATCGCAATTCAACCGCAGCATTTTCACTGCCTCTTACCTTCTCCCAAGGGCATTGCCAGCAACCAGAGCAATACACACTAAAGCAGCTGGGGGCAAAGTCTGATCCAGGGGAGCCAAGTGAACCGTGCCCCAACGTCCCCGCAGAGACCAGGTGAGCAAAACACCTATTTCCACACTGACATGACACACTTTGTCTCCATGCTCCCTTTTCAATGAAACTCCACCCCAGTCAAGTACAGGGTTTAACATTTTTCACTCCTCTTCAACCTATAAATTGAATCGCTCAGACCTACCCTTATCTACCACAATGTCAATGTTCTCCAATATGCAGACAACAAACAAATATACTTCCAAATCTCCACACCCTCACAACCCCACACCCTTAAAATATGTTTTTTCTGCCATCACCACCTAGATGGCAACCCACTTCTTCAATCGCAATCCCATTCAAAACAGAATACCTCTTCATTTTCCCCAGAAAGAAACCCAACCTTACACCATGGCTCAAAGAACTCACCATAGACAAGATGAGATTGGATTGAATAAGTAGTGCATTCCAAATACACCTTCTAGCTTGTAATCTGCTGCATGAAAATTTGTGATTTTAACAATTATGGTTATACAATGCCTACATAAAATCCCAAACTATTGGCTTGGTCAATACTCTTTTCAACGTGGCTGATTGCGGGTTAACAGAGTTTCACATGATAAGTCATGCTGCCCTAATATCGAATGGTTGTCAAGGCAGTGCCTAAGGTGTTTACTGTAGGCAACATAACCAGGCGTTTCACTGTTATGAATGTCTGCAAGCTTGCATGCAAAAAAAAGTTAATCGTATCACCCATTTGGAATTAAACATAAAATGAATGTAAAAGTGCATTGCAAATAAGTTGAACACATGCTTTTGAAGTTGCTTTGCAGGGCTTTCGCTCTAATTGGCTTGTACACACACATACTGTGGCCATGCTGTACAGTCATGGCAACAGCACAATGGGACCAGGCGTGTGGAGGAGCCGTGTTCTTTGCTCTCTTTGTTTCTTACTCCATCCCACTGTGAAAAATGAAGGCATAAAATTAATCTCGCCTCACGAAGGGCCGTGTGATTTGTCTCATGCAGCAGCCCTGCCAAAGGTAATTAGGAAAATGCTTAACGTGCGCGGAGATCTACGGGCCTTTGAACTGTTTTGCAGCCAGCAGAGTCTGCTGGGAAGGCAACGATCAATAGGCTGTAAATTAGACCGAGAATGGGCGACATACTCCCCACATAATTCTGCCATCATCACCAGAGAGCTCTGTAGCATTTAGGGCCAATATTTTATAGCAATCAATTACCTGACTTGCAGATCTGACGTAAGTACCCGATAGTATACTTACTGTAAAGTATGCATGTTTTCACATCATGGTGAGTATATTGCATAGCTGTAGACATTCATCTTTCCGATCAATATTCTATCGCGTTTTTATGTGATGCATATTTACTTATAACCCTTAATCTGCTCCGTTCTTTTTATACCTACCTCTTTGATTCAAGCCAATCAATGGGCAGCCATTGTATTGTACAATTTTTCTGACAAATCCAATTTTTTGGCTCATTTCATCACACTAATTGGGGTCCACTGGGCATACTAACCACTAACCACCACATCTCAGAGTAATTGACTTCCCTCTGTGTCTATAAAACAGTAATTGGATATGCCCTCACTTACCTCCTTCATTAGTATGCAGCAACAAGCCCAGCCAGCCCGCTGGCCCGCGTCTACTGGCGCTTCAGTGCATGTGCAATGGCAAGCTTAGATTGTACTTCTGTGCTGATTGCATGTATGCAAACAAGCTGCAACATTGATTGCACATTCTTGTTTTTATTGGTAGACCGAACACAAATATTGTGGAGCAAATGCATGAAAAAAAAAATTATAATAAAAATGAAATATGTCATATGGGATGGGACACTTCATTGGTTTACCTTTTTTGGCTCAGTGGGTGGGCATAAGGCCTTGACCTTAGAGTTGTATGGGTTTAACCTCTGTTGCAGATGTTCCTTATTTTATTTAATTGTGTATGATACATTATTTTTGATACCCAAAGTCATCAAAATGCTGGAACTTAATTGACGTCCATGCATATGTGTTGTTGTTTCTCCCCCACCACCTATGACATCTCCAACTAGACATGTGTCAAGATTCTGGCTGTGTGCTTTTTTGCCAGTACCCTAATGTGTTCAGCTTAAAGGGACATATGTACATCGAGCAGCATGTCTACCCTTGCAGCACATCGAGCAGCATGTCTACCCTTGCGGCATATCGAGCAGCATGTCTACCCGTGCGGCACATCGAGCAGCATGTCTACCCTTGCGGCACATTGAGAAGCATGTCTACCCTTGCAGCACATCGAGCAGCATGTCTATGCTTGCGGCACATCGAGAAGCATGTCTACCCTTGCGGCTGTGGCGGAGGCAAGTTTTGGTGTGGGCCTGGTGGATAAAAGGCCAACAGTGGGAAAATAGGGGGAAAACTCAGCAACAGGGAGATCCAGAGAGGGGGTGCCCACCCGCCCCTCCCCTGTTTTATGTAGCAGCTATTCCTCAAAACCCTGCAGCGGTGGGATCTTGTCTCAACTTTATTACAGAATTTTGTCCTTTTCGCTATGAACACAATTTCAAAATGTTATGCAACTTTCCACAAAGGTGCATGTTTAACTTAGGGCTGTGCATGTACATTTTGACAATTCTAACATTAACACATTTTGCATAAAACCACACATATTGCCATTCCTGTCCAGAACATGTCACACGGTTTTGCCGCAGCTTAAAACGTGCAGCCGAAAATTAGATTAATAACTCTGTCCTTTTTATATATAAAACACCCAATTGAATAACAAGTTATGAGTCTTTTAAGAATTCTTTGTTCATGTTTAGCAACAGATGGTCCGCCCCTTTTTGTCTCCCTGCAGTCCAGGGGCATCCCCCTCCTTGTTTGTTCCTTCCAGGAAGCATTTACAACCACCTTCACAACTCCAGTTTCCTGGGCTGAAGCTCAGTCATTGTTCCTTCTCTTTCTGTAGACAAGATTCTGTTCTAACCCACAATTACCACTTCCCAGTGAGTTTCTGCTGAGAGGAAGGCCCTCCTTCTGGGAGTAACCTGTTTGTCCAGTTCTTGTAGCTCAGCCAGGCTAATTAACTTTTTAAATCCAGCAAAACAAAATTTGTTACATCAAACATAAATACATGTTTGTCTTTATGTATTTATACATAAAGGGGATACTTTCTTAGCCTTAAAATATGTGGGATTAAAAAACACAACTACAATCTGTATTCCTTTTTGGCAACAATCCTTTTTATGTTTTGCTAATCCAGCAGACTTTTAGTTTTAGGTCCCTTTAAAGTGTCATCAGTAACTCATCTGACAGCTGTCATTCAGGTAGCCCCTGCACCCAGATATTGGCATGGGCTGTCAGTTTTCAGACAATCCAGTTTGTCTGAAGAATGTTTTGCTCTTCACATTAGGACTTTGTATGTTCACAATATTCCATTAGGTACATGAATGTTAGCACCAGGCAAGATTTTGAATGTTGAGAAGTGTTGTGTTAGGTATTTTGGAGTTTTTGGCAACAAAGCAGATGTCATTTGAAGGCACATTTTGCGGTTTCACTTACAAGTGCTGCTTCTCTCTCTGCACTGGCCATGGAGCCCACTGGCACATTTCTGCAGGGTGTGCTCTATTCCACCGCACATGCACCATGGGTGGCAGGTTGTGCATCCCTCTTTTTGTGTGCTGAAGCCCATGGTTTTTGTAGGTTTTTGTAGGTTTTTGGCACGCACAAGGGTTTTGCCACCATGGTTGCTGTTTCTTTCACCATAACTGGCAGGGTGATTCCGCGTAGCATAGCGGAGTGGGTGAATACATTCCACAGGTGATGTAGGCAGCCCCCCCAGTGCATGCAGCCATCCAAGAATATAAGAATGCACACAAGAGCGGCAATGAGTAGGGCAATCTCGCACATGATCAGGGGTCCACCCAGAGACTCCTGAAGTGAGCTGCCGTGCGTGGTGAGAAAGGTGGCCCCACATTGTGGACGGGACCACCCAGAACAATCAGTTATGGGGAAAGAGGCCTTTAGGGGCAGACCTCCCATTTTCACGAGCACAACAGCACCAAATAAGGTACTGAAAAAAGGTGGTTGACTGCAGCAGTCACCCATGTGTAAAAAGACATGTATTATATGTTTCATGTAATTGCTTTGTGGTTGTGTACATTTATGTATGTGTTCAAGTGCATGTTTAATTCATAGTTAATAGAAGTATATGGTAAAAAAGTATATGTTTAAAGTTTTAAGTAGAAGGAATAGAGGGGCCGTGGTATGTAGGGGGAATGTTATCTAGGGGTAGGTTTATAGTCTTAAGTATAAGGTATAGCAGGGTTAAGGCCCTGGTGTGAGGTAAGTGGTGGGATGTTTGTGGCTGCCTAAGTGGTGGGACCACTGACCGACACCATCCTCCGGCCTCCCTCTGTATGGGTGGTACTAGTTGTACAACAGGGATCTGTTCCATTAGACTCAAATTGTGGGTATCTCTGTGACCTCTCCAAAGAAGGGTGAGCTGACAGAGCAGATCCCAATTTACCAGGCACTTATGCTTGGGGAATTTAAGCAGGGGAATTTGGTGTTAGAAATATAGACATTTTTAATTGATACGCTTAAAGCGTTTTATTAATAAAGAGGTGTCTCGATTGGGATCCCTGAAAAATCCTCCTTGTTGCCTGTGTTCCATTGAAGTCAGGTAAAATCGCAGGGTGCAGCATATCTTCTATTAACAATGATTCTATTTAGCAGGTGCAGCGTCCATCTCTATCCAGCAGGCCTGGAGGGTGGAGATGGTTGTTCCCAGGGGGGCCGTCCCTAGCGTGAGGCAAGGGAGGCGCTTACCTTTGCCCCTTGTTGGGGCAGGAAAACAGGGTCTACAGCTGTGTGCCTCACCTATTAGAATAGATTGTAGCATCTTTTATAGATGTTAATCACATCCACTATGCCCTCTCCTTCCCCTTCAACCTTACGTTGTGTTGATCTAATGTACATCATTCTGTACTCAGAACCAAACTACCTCTAGTAGTTCTGCTCTTGGTACAATCTCTATGTGAGTGTTTGGATACAAAGAGGTACATCTTTGTATCCAGCTTGGAAGCCAGTTCTAAAACTCATTTTCTTGATGGGAAATGATGTGTGCTTCCATTATAAATGTTTTCCAATCTTTATCCCCAAGCCTTTTCCATGAGACCACCAGGCTTTCCAGCTGTTCACTCTTATCTTACATCTAGTTCACTACAACAGATAGGAACCTCAAAAAGTGGGTTTACAAATCTCTTTATTTTCAATCTCAGAGTATTTGTAAATGGTAACTGGGGAGTTTCTGGCTTTGTTGCATATTTGCTGCCAACTGAGATCCTGGGTTCAACAGCACAAAATACAGGAGCCGTTACAAAACCTTACCCAGGGCATTGGGCAAGAGAGCGGATCTTATGGTCTGAGAAAATGTCGAGCAGATTCGGAGTCCATTTTCTGGAAATGATCTGCCTTTGGGCATTCTCCATTCTCATGTCAAGGGGCTGTGGCTGCCTATTAACTGGATCAGTGACGCAAAAGAATATGTCACATGTGAATAGTGCCATAATGTGCTTAGCAGACCTGGTTACAAAACGCTGCCCGACATAGTGCTTTCTTATTCCACACGCCAATGTTTCCATCACAAGGGCAAACATTGGTGGTCAAACAGGACAATCCTACTACTGACCATCCTCAGACACTATACCATTCATTTGTATCCCATCTATCAGAGCCATATACTGTAAAAAAAAAACAATCCAGGAACTGTTATTGAAATCCATTTTTCCCCAAATCACTAGAATGCTGTGACAGTTGGCTGTTTCAAACACTTTCAAGATATAAGGGATGGTGATTGCCATTGGTTCCAGGCAATCACAAATGTCTCCAGTAGAAGGAACCGACTCTGAATATTATGGCAAAATGTAACGCATCTGCAAGTTAAAAGTGTTTTTCCTAATACCAGTTGAGTACTTTGTTTATGGATAGTGAAGCAGTAAAAAGTAAGGCTAAGCAGATGGAAAGAAAACTAATCAAGGGGTAGGTATCCTGGATATTGTTCCATATGGCAGCTGTGGAGACAGTCTAAACACCAATATACATCAGTTCTGTCAAAGTTAGGCCTTGCTCACAAAGCTGACACTCGGTGATACTGATACCAGATTTCTGTGGCTTTATGATTGTACGATTCCGGCAGTCATTATGCCAAACATGGCATGGCTTGCATTTATAGATTTACATGCCAGAAAACTTTTGGCTTCCACAATCATTTGAATTTAGATCAGATGTGCAGACATTTAATATGACACCTCTGTCTGCAGAGACTTTGTTTGCCAGCTGCTGTCAGGGATGCACACTGACATTTGAACCTGTGCTATGTCCCTACAGAGCCAATGCTGTAGATGTCAGTTGATTGGTTACAGCAAGGCACATGTTTACATTAGAACTGTGGCAAGGAGCATTTATGAAAAAGGGGCCTGATTAGCGAAAAAGCCAGGGCTTTCACATTCTCGTAGATGCCAATCTGTCACAGATGTGCTGGGGATTGAGCTTGCTGGCAAACTGCACAAGGTGTAAGGCGATAAGAGTGAAAAGTTAAAGGGAAAAGTTAAAGGAGAATGGGGGAGGGGCTGGGCAGTTAAATTAGGGAGGTAGGTTTATTTGGTTTAGTGGGAACTGAACATGAGTCACCAAAATGTCATCCAGTGCATGATAGCAGAGAAACAGTCCAATATGGGATATTATAGATTGTATTGTATTGTATTTGTTTATTTATAAAGGGCCTTACATGGAACAACAGTACATAAAACATGAACGATATAACAGTGAAGCAATTACAATATGAATCGATCAAGCAATAAAACAGTGAGAATAACAATAAACTGAGAGGGATAGGGAGGACAGGGAGAGGGACAGGATAGGGGGTGGAAGAAGAGGGAAGGAGGAGGAATGGGGGAGGGTGGAGGAGGGAAGGTAGGAGAAGGGAGGGGAGAAAGTTGGGGAAAAGAGTGAGGAAGGGGGGAAGTGGAAGGGGGAAGGGGTTTCAAGGCGGAGAATGGAGAAGGAGAGATTTAAGGGAAGTGTGGAATGAAGTCAAGGTGGGGGAATAACGGATATCAAGAGGAAGGGAGTTCCAGTGTAGAGGTGCTAAGAGTTGGAAGGAGCGAAAACGGGAGGAGGCACAGGGGGGTGGGGTTGAAGTGAGGAGGAAATGGTCAGCGATCGAAGGGAACGGGTGGGGGAGTAGAAGGAGAGAAGGGAGGAGAGATAAGGGGGGGCAAGACCATAGAGAGATTTGAAGACAAGGCAGAGAAATTGGAACTTAAGGTGGGAGTGAAATGGAAGCCAGCCAAGGTAGGAGAGAGAGGTCGAGATGGAGTCACGGGAGGTGCGGCGACAGAGGGTGCGAACAGCAGAGTGGTAGATGGATTTAAGAGGGGCAAGGTGAGAAGTAGGAAGTCTGAAGAGTAAGGAAGAGCAGTAGAAGAGGCGGGAGAAGATGAGGGAGGAGATTAAGAGTTTAGTGGCGTGGAAAGTGAGAGAGGGATGGATTTTGCAAATGTTGAAGAGGTGGAAGCGACAGGTGCGAGAAGTGAGGGAGATGTGCTGGGAGAAGGAGAGAGAGGATAAAGGGTAAAGGGTAAAGGTAAAGGGTAAAGGTAAAGGGTAAAGGAGAGAAAGTAGGATCAGATGTGGGTGTCATTGGCAAAGAGGTTATAGGAGAAAGGGAAACAGTAGCTATGTTTGTCAAGAAAGGAGTGAGTACAGGATGGCAAAGAGCTGTGTGCGGACATACCCTTGGGTGACTCCCACTGGCAGGTGGTGGAAGAGGAGGTGCTACATCTCCACACCAAGTAGGATGATTGCTTCAACAGGCAGACGACAATCCACTGAAGGGCTATTTCGTATGTGCCTTTGTCAGAGAGAGTGAGGATAAAGGTGGAGTGGCTAACAGTATCTTTGTTATGCATTCTGTGAAATATGAATATCAAATAGTTACATTAGAAGATTTTGTCTCAATCCAAATAAATGATCCTGCTCACAATTTGGCTGAAAAACGTTTTCAATATGAACCCTGGGTACAGCCACAGATAGGATTGTCTTTGAAGAGCATTGGGCACACTTTCTATCATCTCGTTCATGGGAGCATTACATGCAGCAGTGAGAGCTTCTAAGGCGTGCAAGAGTCTCTTTGGATTTCTATCTGTGTTTTTTCTAAGGCTCGTTGCCTGCGGTAAGTGGAGCAAGAGATCTCTCATGCCCACCGATAGTGTGAAAGCAGAGGCATGGACCTGGATGTATCAGCTGGTGTCTGCCTCTGGTGTGAACATCTTTGCTTCTTTTGCTAATCTCAGAGGTCTCCTTCCAGTGTTGTTATAGGCTCTGTGATCGTCTTTTCTAGTGGGAGGCACTGATTAATCAGCTGTTTGAATGACTGATCCGCTTCCTTCTATTTCAGAGACTATGTCAGAGGCATCCTGTTGAACTATTGTCTGTGAGGGCTGTTGTTTCTATGATTGTAAGTGAAGCTTGGCTTGCTCTTAGACTGAGAAACGCTAAAGCCTGAATATGTGCAGAGACATAACCTGCATACATACAGCTCCTGTGGCATATTAGCGTTCTCGTTATTCTGAGTCCCTAGGCCATTACACTTCCTTTGTATCTCTCTGGGTGGCAGAAACTCAGAGGCATTCACACATTTTTTTGGTGCGCCTTTAATTTTGTTTTACGCCCATGATTGTGGGAGATATTTAGTTTGGGCTATTAGGTTGTGCTTTAGCGACACCTACAAGCTGAATCATTTGCAGTAGAGTACAGATGGGGAGAAATGGCATATGAGGAGGGACACAATGCATGTAGGTGTTGCTTGGTTTTTGCCAACCCTTTGACTGTTCATGGCCATACTAATTCCTATGGCCATTCCCACCCAGTTGCTGCAGCTCCCTGCCCCAAACACCTCCTTGTGCGAACTCTTTGAGCTCGCTTTAATCAAGCCTTCTTCTGACAGTTAATATATTCATTGGAGCTGCAAACCTGCACTGGTGTTATATAAATGTCTTAGCCGGGTCTGAATTCAGCAACTCGATTTGTAAGCGCCATGGATTTCCTTTACTGAATCCCTTTGAAAAACATGCATTGCGAAAGCCAACTGTTTTGGCTTGTGTATAAGTATTAGGCAAATGCCTTTACCATGCCTACACAAAGGCCCACGCTCTTGGCATTGCCAATGCTTGTTGGTTATGGTGCTGGAGGCAGAGACAATAACACACACTGCTCGAGGAAGACATTCCATGGTTCTGCTGGGATGAGTTTCAGAAATGACTGTTAAAAGTATGCAATGGATGCTGGTGAGTCAACACTCTCACCCACACTGGTGTGTTGGACGAGACTGTGGAAAGTTACCTTAGTTGAGAACATTCCATTAAGGATGTAGTGAGATCTCTTTCTGCTGATTCATACCAAGGCAAGGGCTCCATCTGGTGGTAGGAATGACTCTGGGACCTAATGATGGAGCCTGAGACTTGCAAACATGCTTGGTTCTAATAATTCCTCAATACATTTTACTATTCATTTCAAAGGTTACATGTAAAAGACTCTAGATTTAAATATGTTTGGAACATAAACAATGCAGGATGTACAGAATGGGACTTTCTGATTAATTAAAGTAAAACACATTTTGATTGGAGATCCCAGTCTTGGTTCAGCTTTACTGACTGCAGAATTTCTCTTGGAGCCAGACCAGCCTGCCTGGTGTTTATGATAAGCAGATATAAAGCTCCTTGGGCTTTGGTCGGCTGGGTCCAATTTTCTCACTTGTTCAAGTGCCTTGGGCAGTAGAGCCTTTAAACTGATGTCCTCTGCATTTGGAGGGACCTTCCAAATATGCCAGGTCCCTTCAAAATAGCATTTACACAATCAATTACTTTATTTAGTTAGTTATTTATATTTATATAGCGTGCAAACAGCCCAGGGGCATTGAGGCGGTGTTAATTGCAAGAGCTTAGTTACAGAGGTAAAGGCGTGGTAGCAGTCGTTGACACATTATAAATCAATACAAACATAGTTCCATCATATTATATATATATATATATATATATATATATATATCTTAAGACGTTTTTCCGAAAATCTGCATTAGACATGGGCACAGCTACCTTCTAGCACTGTGATGGCCCTCCTCCATCGACATGGTGTTTCTTAATGGTTTACTCTCAGTTATAAAAATATAAACATGTTTTCATTCAAGGCATTAAAAATATACTGCAGTATCGTACATTGCATGAAATACAAACGAGGACTCTATTTTACTGCTCTTTTCTCTGCAGGCCCTATCGAAGTTCACATCCAGGAAGCATGGTAGCACAAACATCACAATGTGTCAATATATGTCTACATGTGTTGGCGTGTGGCTGGCTACCTGCCTATTTGAACGCTGTGGTGCGATAGAACGAACATTTGCATAATTTCACACAAACCATCTCAAATAGGCAGTGGGCCTGATTTACACAGAGTTTTTCAATGTGAAAATTCCAGTGAAAAATGATTTGCAAATCAGGTCCACTAAGTTTGAAATGTAAAGCTTTAAACTTTTTGTTAATGAGAAATTAAGTTTGAAATGCACAGCCGTAAACATGTTAGTACTGGGCAGTAGAGGTATCTACAAAACATTAAGGGCCTGATTCATGGAATTGTTTGCACGGAAAATACACGATTTGCGTGACAAGATGCATGCAGAATCCTGTCAGTTGATTCATGGAATCAACTGTGTGGAATATTTTGCCGACTTGCGTGGATTACCAGCATGGTCCGTGACTTATGCGGGAGACCCTGCAGGGCGTGGGCGAGGCGTACGCAAAGGGCGGATTTGTGGGCAGAACAAGGAAAATGGGGAACAACATGGCACAAAGTGGGTGTTAAGAGGGACGGCATGCTGGCAATTCATGGCAGACCCACAAGTGTGCACGACAAAGCATATTCATGATGTGACCGTGCAACCTCACGCCTGCGAAATGCCCACGCAAAGCCCTTGATCTCTCTGCCATCCGAAAACAGGCGTACAGACTTGCGCGGAGGATTCACAACTTCGGAGGTGAGTTTGCATGTCAGATTTAGGGATCTGTGTGCAGGCAGACAGGGTTCCGATCGTAGTTAGGAGTGTATGTACGCAGCATAGCAGGGTGCATTAATGGTTTATTGGGGTTCAGACCCAGATTTGTCTGAGTTATAACTGAGTTACGATAATTTGTACGCATGTTGTCGGGTTGCCGGAGACAGTTGAGAGGGGACCCAGCGCAGGGCCCCTGAGGTGCAGGCCTGTTTGCAGGGCACCACATGCACTGTTTACAGGGTGCATGTATGCGCGTCTTGGGAGCACGCAAATGTAGCCGTTACTGGCTGTTTTGGCTTTGCGTTGGGGCATGTCGGGGCTGTTTTCCAGCCACAACGTGCGAATACAGTGAATTTGCGTGAGGGATTCCATGAATACACAGAGCATGCCGTGTAACTTCTGCACACTGGCTCGCGCAGGATCGGTGTCGGCATGCAGGTATTGCAGGATAAATGCGCACTTTTCCATGAATCAGGCCCTAACCAGCCTAAATATTTGCTCAAGATGAAATGAGGCAATACATTGACGAATCACGTTATCACATGTGTCATCACCAGTGACCATCACTCATAGTATATAACATGAACTCACCTATTACACCACTGAAGGCATCTCAGACTGCATTACAAACGTGCACTTTAAATATGCATGTGCCCTGCAGCCAAACTTATATCGTCCGTGTGCTTTCCTCTGCTTTTCTCTCTTGCTTATGTGTCCTCTAGAGATACGCCTGCCTCGCATAATCAGTCGACACTGCACTCGGCCGCCTGTGCTGTCCACGGTAGTACTGGCGTTTACTTGGTCCTGTGAATTGTATCTATCTTTTACGATTTCCACTTGATAGCCCGTCTGGTCTTCCCTGATCTATGCGCTGTGAGTCAAGAAGCCCAGAGACTGCAAGCGTGAAGTCTATGAGGACTAGCAGCTATAACCAAACTTTTACATACTGAACAGATACCCGTGGATTATACCCGTACAATGACTATCACATCAGCACACCTTCCTGGGAGCTGTAAGGAAGACTTTAATTACTTGACAATTTGCCATTTTTGTATCTCTCGTTTGGGCTTTAACTCTTAATGAATCTTTAATTACTCGTTTTGAGTAGTACTGTTGGCAAGAAGAATCTTGGAGATTGGAGGATCTGGCATTCTGGTCAGCCAAAGAGGGCTTTTACAGTTGCTGCACTTTAAATGCAATTGTAGCTACAAGTTTGAGTAAAGCAATTCATTCCAGAGCCAGGACGCTACTGTAATCAATAAAATAATGAATCAGGCAAACTACCTAGACCTAGTAACATGGACCAAGAAAGAGGCTTAATAAGATGCATAGGGAAGAAAAATTACTCATATGGCTTGTTTCACTATCTTCACTTCCTCCAATCCTCTGAGCAATGTAATAGTGTCAAAACTCAATGAGAAAGAGCTGAAGATAGAGGATTTAGTGCTGTGGCAGGCCAAAAGATGGAGCAAACAAACGTTTGAGTTTGAGCCCCTCCTGGTGTGACTGTACTTCCCCTGCCTGAAGGGAAGGTACATGCAGATGTCTGTCAAACAACCTCATGCACTGGCAACAGATGCCCAAGTCTCACTGTAGGACATCAACGCAATGCAGAGAGGGCCATTACAATACAAAATCAACTACACCAAACCTCACCTAGAGAACCAACACTGCTTAGCAGACAAACTACCAGTAGTATTTCACTCCAGGAGATAGCACAGGTTTCCCCTTCCTTCACAAAACCATGTCTTACCACCAATACCCACAATACCGGGCTCACAATGTACGGCACAATGCCTTAAAACTCTACACTAACCTCCTGAAATGGGAACATGTCCCCTGCCTACAAGTGACAGAAACGTTGGAATCAAAATGCATAGCAACCTTGCACTGGAACCACATGCTAAAGCCGATAAAGGAGCTGGTTCTTCCAGCTCGGAATGAACTCATGTCACACTGTGTCTGCCCTTCGCTTACATAACAATGGCAGTTAACATACTTGTCCTCTCAAAAGTAAAGTATGCCAACAGCATTTACCTTTGACTCTCAAAAACCCACTTAACATGCTACAAAGAGTCTGAAACATTGCCTACTGGCAGACTGTTCCTGGGACTAAAAAGTCTCAAACACATCACCCTAGCCCTCAGCATACTCCACTGGCTTCGATCAAATAGAGGATTGACTTCAAATGCCTGTGCATTGCCCCCTCGTGCCTTCCACATCTGTGGCCCTGAATCCATCACAAAGAAATAATCAACTACCAGCTTCAACGGGAGACGTCACTGAGGATCTTCTTTCCCCTTCCTCCGAACCAAACTATGAGACTCTCAGTCAAAGCACATTCACTGAAAAGCAGACTAACTGACCTGCACAAAACTGATGAAAACCTGCCTATTCAACTAACACCACAATGCAACTAGCATCATATCCTCGACCAATACACGACTACATGCAGCATCTATGACCCAATGGAAGATGCCTTCTCAATTCTAAGAACACGCTGCAACCCTGCACACACACAACTCTGAAACAAACCCTGTGGTGCAAAGGTTGGCCCTGCTTACATATGAGAGCAGCCAGCAAGAATGCCTGTTCCAACATGCAAACGAACATTGCCTGCATTGTGTGGTGGTAATCAGCTGGGGAGGTGTAGGACAGTGAAGTCAAATCTCACCTGCATGGCCATCATACCGGTTACCAGACATTTGGTCAAAAAAAATTGGTCGACCAGACAAATGGTCGAACCAATTTGGTCGAAAACCAAATGGTCGAATTTTATTTGTTTTGGGTGGGTCCCCCCAACTCCCTTTTTTTTCTAAAAAAACCTTTTTTTTAAAAAACGAAAACCCGAAAAATAAATATATAATTTAAAAAAAAAATTCGACCATTTGGTTTTCGTCGAAATTGCGTCGACCAAATATCTTTCGACCAGTTTTCGGTCGACCAAATGTCTGGACACCCATCATACCAATATCTCCCATTAAATTGAGCAAAGGGGAATATCTGACACATTATCATATTTTGTATTGACTAGCCCCACCATCCGAGCCTGGCTGTTTCTATCTGTTGCTACTGTCATCCAGAGACTATGCAATCTAGCACCCTCCTCAATCATTTGTCTCTCACCCACCATGCATATCTTCTCAATTACGCTCCTTCTCCCATCATTCCCCTACCACACCATTGGAACATCATATCTCCTGACATCAAAAACACTTCCAATATATATGAATTCAGGTCAACCCTCAATCAACATCTACTTTTATGCCTGAATCTCTCTTGTGTAAGGCAGGAATAAACCAAAATATTCTCAGATTGGTGGCTTTCAGGTAGCATGGAGATGTGCCAATATTCCCATACTAGTGGCTCGCAGGGAGAACCCATACAATTCGCATTTTGGTGTCTATCAATGGTAGAGGGAAGAATAGAAAATGTTCACATTTTGACAGCTCTCAGACAATAAGGATAACCCAAAAAAGCTTCCATGTTTGCTGTTCTCAGGTCGTAGGGAGGACACACATACTTCTGACAGTGGTAGTTCTCAGGTAGTGTGGAAACAAAACAATTCTAAATGTTTGTCTCACAGGTAGTGGATAGAACCCAATACATTCTCTTGTTGGTGACTCTGAGGTAGCAGGAATAGAACCAAATATATTCTCATGTTAGGAGCACTCAAGTAGTGGGAAGAGCCCAGTTCATGACCTGGTAGCACACCCCTTAACTGCTGAAGTATTGAAAAGGACTAGGACCTAGGAATAGGACTTTGGAACAGAACACTCAAAGCACAAGTACTAATGGCACTCTCCAAGATATGACAGCCATGCCTCACCCATCAGCAGCCAGTCTTTAGAGCTCTGTATTTCTCCACCACAAGCCCCACTAAACAACCTCACACCATCGTTCAATGTGTTAATTGAGTGGACATCAAGTCTTCATCAACAGAGCTGTTGTATTGCCTATGGGCCTTAGTTGTCACATTCTTCCTCATTGTAGTGCTTGTTCATTTGAATTACTGATATGGGCTCAACATCGGACACTATAAGGTTCATTCTGTGGTCAGATACAGCAGCCCTTGCAGCATATAAAACGCCTGCAGATTGTGCTAGAAGGGTGCAGTTTAGCATTCGATGGCAACTCTCATAAGTGGTGATGGGTCGAATGAACACATACTAAAGGAGTATTGCTGTAGGTGATCAGCCTTACTCATGAGAAATGCATCAAGTAGAGATGCATCCACCATGTGAGCTGCTGACGGTATAGTGCATGTTCATGTACATTTGCATTTGAGAATGTTTGTTTGCATGAGGAGTGAAACTGTCCATCTCCCACCTTTCACTATTTTCAGTTTTGTTCACATAAGATGGACCAGGGGGTGTAGGCAAACTAGCAAACTACTCCCTGGGAATGTAGGCGGCAAAGTTCTTGAAATCTGTGGTAGTCTGTTGAGCACAGAGGTTGTTGTATTCAATTCCTTTTTCTTGACCTATCAGCACAGCTTAGCGTATATTTTAACTGTTACTCCTTCCAACTGGTTCTCAGAGTTCTTATGCAGCTGAAAAGCAGTCCCTTTGAACTTCAAACATGGATAACAAATGAGGCCAGGAGGTATTCGGTATTCTCATTCATTAAGACTTTGTATCGATCCGCGTGCAAGGTTGAGAGCACATTCCATGCTAGCTATGCTGTACGCACCGTGCCAAGCAATTCCTTGCCCCTTATCATGTTGGACATTTGTAGTTCTAGCAGGTACCCTGGTGGCAGTACCTCATTGAGTGATTCACAGCCCTGGCTATCCTTTTGGTGGCCACCTTTAAATGCTGTAGAATACAACAGACATTCGACTGAATCTGTCACTTGACATAAAAAAAAGACTAAACTACCACTCATCTGTGACTGTTGCAATAATCAATGGTGGCTGCATTGTTCACGTAGCTGGACCAACATGTGTAAAGTAGAATTGCAGCAGGTGTCAACCGTGATCTTAAAGTTGGTCTTTGACAATTGTGTGCAAAACTGCAGTTGGTGCGGCACCATTCTTGAAGTGTAGGCCTGCCACAGAAATCATGTCCTTCACAAGCTGGCAATCACTGGTGAAATGTATCAACACAAGGTGAAGGGCACGGACAAAGCAAGTCCCATGCAGAGCCTTGCCCTTTGGTAAGGCAAAACATTATTAGACTCATTTTCACCAGCAACAAAGCCCAGCTGTACGTGTTTTGGTCTTATCCACTGCACCACTACAGTGTGCACCTTCGCACAGATGGTAGCTCCCTATGCCATTGCCTTCAAATCTGTGTATGCACAATGTGAGCTTGTGTAAAACGTAATGAACTTGCTGACCTCTAGAATTTCTTACGGATCCAGAATCTTCTCAGATGGCAGGGGATGGGAAGGTCAACAGGTGTGCAGTCACAAATATGTAGTCAATGTTCTGTCCAGCGGTCCACATGTTTATAGTGAAGTGGACTCTCTGTCTCTTAGACTGATTGATTCATAACAAGACACACTGCAATAAGCACCTCATCTTGCAATGCTGGTATAGCCTTGCCTGAAATTTAACAATTTCCCAGTGGTGATCAAATGTACACATGTGATGATGGAAATCTTTGGTTCGCAATGTCCTCAGAAATCAATACTGCCAGGTCAGCAAGAGCAATTTTAGCATGTATCACCGATGGCTCAAAGAATACTCTGAAGCTCAGAGATGGTTCAAGGGATTTCATTAGATTTTTCAGGGCCCTACATTTGTCCCTCTCTCTCTCTCTCTCTCTTGTCTAGGAAACACCAATCATCCCTATCCCAGGTGCCCCCATTTCCCATGTTAGTATATACCGAAGATTGACTCTATACTCTGTAGGTTCTGGTTTATACTAGATGTGAAGACCTAAAGGCAAAGGCCCTATCTGTATAACCTACCTCGGGGACTAACTAGACTGTCTCTGGTTTTATTAAAGAAAAAGATAATGCCTATCTTGTTGTTCTTCTATGGGGTGTTCCTTACCTAACAAATTAGCTAAGGTGCTCGTCCATTGTCAGTGAATGTCTTAAAGAATCTGCCCACTGTCCAAACTAACCCTAACTGACCCTACCGTTATTTTAGCAAATAAAGACAGGATAATGACTCCCTTGTCCTGGGTTGTTGCTTCTTGCAATCTTTTATTCAAGAGCTGATTTTGAATAGACTATTGCGACTTCTTTGATCAGTTCATACAATTCTCTCAATACTCCCTTATTCTTTGGTTTCTTCTCACTGCAAGGTTTCTTTTATTCTAGACTGATGTCTTTTTCCTTATGAATAGTTTTAATTTGTTTATCACTCTTCTCTGGTTTTTCTCTCATAGCTTCACCGTTTTCTTTCTGAGGCTTTCTTTACTTTGACTATGACGAGTATGAGTACCTTTTTAGCAATTATCCTTGACTTCTTTTGGTTTCACTGTTAGTGTCCTGTTATCTTGACTGAGATGAGTATGAATACTCTTATAATGATTCTTATTGGTTTCTTTTGCTTTCACTGTTATCATCACTATGTCTTGACTGAGACAAGTATGAATCTATATATATATATTTGAGAAAGTGTGTTTGTATGTTCAGGGTTGGCTCCAGCCCCATAAAAGTTTGATGGGCTGAAATGTTGGCCCACAGTAGGCATACCAGTCTGGGGTGTACTGGCGAAAGTGACATTTGACATACCCCACCCATTCGCCCTGCACAGGAGTGAAGCAGGGTCTGGTCCTTTGCCATCAGTATAGGCAATTCCGGGAGATTGCAGATTTTGCGATTTCTCAAAAATAGGCAGATAGGACACAATATAACACACACAAGGCTACAGCAGACCCCCATGTCAGCTACAGACCCGGGCAACGTCAGGGGTGTATGACAATGATTCTCATTCACATCGCTTGGTTTCTTTATTATTGTGTCTTTATCTTGACTGAGGTGAGTATGAATAATGATTCTCATTCACTTCTCTTGCTTTCTCTTTTATCGTCTCTTTGGGCCTCATCACGATTCTGGCGGTAACCCTTAAATGCGGTGGTAGTGCATTACTGCCGTATTTAAGGGTCCGCCAGATCATGGGCTTGGCGGATTTGCCGATTTTTTCAGGCGGTAATAGCGCAGAAATTCCCCATTGGGCACAATGGGGAATGGGAATCAAGCATTCCGCCAAACCTGTGCTCCGGCGCTAATAGCGCTGGGGGGTTTGGCGGTAGGGCTAATAGCCCCGGTGCGAATACCGCTGGGGTTAGTGCCCAACTCGTGATGAGGCCCTTTATCTTGACTGAGACGAGTAGGAATGTTCTTATAAGGATTCTCTGTTTCCCTACTCGGGTCTCCCGTTTTCCCTGTTATCTGTCAACCTCATGGATAAAGTCACTGGGGTTTCTCTTTATTAGGGTTCAGCTCTCCTCTTTGCCTGACCGACTTCTTTCTTCCCTCTGTCTCTCGCACTTCGTATCTTGGTCTGGGATGGTCTTCTGTAATCCAAGCTACCAGAACATTACGTAGTTCCACTCGTGTAGTGGTCTCAGTGTCGTTGCAAGGACCGTTGGTTCACCATGGGCTCTTCTTGATTATGCCACCACTTGCTGCTTCTCTCACTCTGCAATTTACAGACACGCCACGTCCAGCGCTTCTGCTTCAGCTCAGCAGCCGGTTTCAAACATTCAGGCTTCTTGGAGTTCCCAGTCTCCTCCCCTTTCAGTTGTGACGGTACCACGGGCTTTCCACAGTGTAACTCTGTATCTCTCTCTTTCTGAATCCTGCAACCTCTCATCTTTCTGCTTTCTCCTCCTCGTCCCAATTAAATGTTGTTTTCTATTTAAAGGGATTTTCCCATTTTCTTTTTTGCAATAACACATCCTTGTTCCTTCTTGATATAAATCCTAGTAAAATATGTCTGAAGAGGTATTATTGGAAGGATCCTTAGTGAGTTCCTCGCAGGAATGGGAGTCCTTGTTCCTTCAGGGGAGTCTCTCCCGGTGAGGTCCCGCGTGCCTCTACCCCTAGGGAGGGTGTTGCGGAGTGGGCTTACCTTGCTACCCTCACAGGGAAGTGGAGCTTGGGGAGAAGGGACACATAACCGCAATTGGTCACAGTGCATTCAACAGGTTCTGCAGCGGACGCAAAATGCCCCCTGAGTCACATTTCTCTGATACCTATAGCACGTTTCGCTGGTTCAGACATGTCAGCTCTCATGATGATTTTCTCTCCTCGCAAGTGTTTACAACACTGAAAAAATATCCTCCTGCCTATTAAGGATAATAAGCATTTTCATTGCAAGCCAAAAGTATTCTCTCTCCTCACAAAAAATATGAAACAATACATTACAGCAACTGCATGAAATATACTGCTTGCCTTTAACCAATTCTCTGATGTTCTTTCCCTGACTTTGACAAGACATGTCAAATGTTTATGTCATTCATGGTGGCCAGTGGGATTTTCCCCTTTCTAGCACTAGCAGCCACAACAGAATGGCAAATGTGTATGAATTGTAAGAGTTTTGCTTTGCAAGCAACACATAATCTCTTGCCAAAGACAGATGGCAAACTTAGCAACACACCCTAAATGTAATATGCTACCTGCTTCAATGGAAACGTATGATATTCTTCTCTTCGATCAAACATGAAATGCTGCATATTTATGTCAGTCCAGGTGGTGTCACAGTGCAGCAAGGTTTAGTGGTAGTCTCAAGATATAAAAAATGCATTTCTGACCTCTTTTAGTCTCATGTAGCAGAGGTATTGGAGTAAGGCTTAATAGAACTATAGGGAGAAGACTACAAAGTAACAGTGATGCGTCTAACAATAGCACTATTAGGGTACCTCAGGGGTACAAGTGAACAGCGCAGATGTATCATAATATAAATAGAAGCTAGTGCTCAACACACGTTTCCTTAATCTTGGAAAAGTCAAGTGCAAGATTTCTGCTTCTTGGAGGATTGCACAGTCACTCAGGAAAACAGTGGTGTTTTTATGTTCTCAGGTACATTTTGTTACTAATGTTAGCACCATAGAGCTATCCTTGGCCTATTTAATTCTTCAGGTTCTTTGAGTATGATGGCAGGCATTTTTTTCCCATTTGACATTTGACATGGGTGTATCTTCAGGCTGCAATCATGCTAGTGCACCTGTCAAGGGCAAGGCAGCATCACAAAAGCCCGCCACAGGTAAACCATGTCCATAGGTTCAACCTACCCACACGATCTGGGATTCTGGACACCAATAAGATTGTCTCATTGTTTTTCAACAAGCTTAACCAGCATTTGATTCAGTGCTAGCGCCCACAATATGCTATGGGGATGGTCCCTAGTTTGCAGGACTTAAGACTGAACTACCTGCTTCTGTCTGTGCCACTTCTCTCTCATTCTCCTTTCGCCTACTCTCCACTCTCTTCTATCATCTTCTCCTGACCTTTTCCTCCTCTGTCTTTCCCTCTTCCTTCTCGAGTCTGTCCCTTGCTTTGCTCTCCTCTTCCTTCATTTCTCCTGTTTTCTAATTTCAACCTCCTCCTGCTGTTTCTTTTCTCCTCCATTTTCTTCCTCTGACCCTCCTTCTTCACCAACCTTTTCCCTCTCTTGCTATCTTCCCTTCTTGGAATATTGTCATTACCCCATGCAACAATGACCCCTGGCCGGTCCATAAGGCCTGTTTGAGGGCTACTCAAGGAGCTAGACTCCAGTACCTGCTATATGATGTATGGCACAGAGGTGGTATGAGGAAGATGTACTGCTCCACCTCCCATAGCATTGGTAGACATGGTGCAGGGGAATACCATATGGCACAAGCTGCTGCCATCTCCCAAAGAAATCAGACCCATAGATGTGTGTGTAAATCCATGAGTCCTATAACCCTAGACTTGTGGTTTCTAAACCCATGAAGATCAGGCTATGCGCTCTGTCTTGCATGCCTTACTCTGGCAGATCAAAGATAAAGGACTGCCCTTATAGAAGCTCGGTCCATGTTGGGAGGAAAGCCAGTAAAGTTAAATTAAACACACCTGGGCATGTGAAGCACTAATGGACCAGCTATTTCCAGAATAGGAAAAAGTGAACACACCTATATGGTAACAGTTACCGTAAGACCGCCATTTTGGGGAAGGAAGGATAAACTTTAAAATCTCATGCAAGAAGGATAGTCGTGGGAGTTTGAAGTGGTGGAGAAGTGAGTGGAGGAGTGGAAATGTTAGAGGTGCAGAAACAGCTGGAGGTGCAGGAACAGTTTCAAGTGCAGGAGGAGAGCAGAAAGCAAGACAATTTGGAGGATGTGAATGGCAAGGAGGAGAGATATAACCAGACAACATTGGAGGATGTGAAGAAGGGGAAAAATGATAAGAGGAGAAGAAAGCAGAAAGGTTGGAAGGAGGAAGGCATGGTATCTTTAGAAGAAGAGAAGAAGCAGAACGTGAGATGTAGTACTGAGTGAATGTATAGTTGCAGACAAAGAGTAAGAAATCCAATCCAAAGCCTATGTATGGTCTGGTAGATCTGAGGAGGAATATGCATGTGTTGGAACTTTGAGGATGTCAAACGACAGCCAGAGCAAGTTCTAGAGATGATGCTTATCGACAAACCCATAGGCATGAGGGAGTGTTTACTCTATGAGGAGGGGAGTATGATGGGTTGGGGTCATAAGTTCATGACCCTATCATATGGAGTGAACCATAACCCAAACACGCACTTATTAAATCATGTGGTCCATGGGCCTACTGTCCTTCTGGCAGATTCTGTGGAACCTGCTAAAGAAGGACCCAGAGCAGAAGAAAGAGTACCCAAGACATCTTGGCAATGCTATTCGTGCAGTGTCTGCCTCAGGAAGGTCTTTGACCCACCAAGGCATAATTCAACTGAGAACCTCTTTTAAAAAAAAACTGTGAGTATCACCGGGGGAGGTCTAAAGAGAATTGTGAAGGCTGTTTGAACTATTAAGATGTTAACATTCCAATCATTTTGAGTTGCTCAAAATTATACATTGTCCCTAATAAACCTTTAGAAACAAATCAGTGAGTTGGGTCCTTTGTGTTCTCTACTTGGATATGTGAGATCCCTTACTGCCTGCTGGCTCTAGTGCTTCTGACAAGGCAGCACCAGATTAATTATAGGCTCTCAATACGGGCATTGGTGTTCAGCATAAGGCCATCTAATTATTGCTTCGTGCAGGCTACCCCCAACTTTTTCCCAGTATCTCAGCCTATTGTTCCCAGGAGTTTCCTTTATATCTCCTTCTGACCAATCTTTTTTTCCTTTGGAACTGCATTTCAGCAGGTTGAATACTTAAAAGTGGTCACCACCCACCTGGGATCAAAAGGTTCCAAAGGTTCCAGGGTGACAGTTGCCGGACCATGCAGAGGTTTCCCATAGCTTTCACCTGTGTGTCCTCCCCGTGCTCTCCATGTCACGTGACTCACAGGTGAACCCATTTACAAGGCACATGCCGTTCTCTCCCTTTAGGTCATCAAGTAAGTGAGTGAGCAGTATTGCAAGTCCCCTCACTTATCATGAGTTCTAGTGTTCCTCTCTTCCAGTAATTTCTTTTGTGGTTTGTTGTCCACAGTTATGGACTATTCTAGTGAAACCTCAATTTGTCTGGGGTGGGTAGTGTGAGTTATTATTTCTCGATTATTGATATGTTTATTAAACTGTCCTATTATTTTTTGAATGCAGAATTTACTATACCCATGATTAGTAGTTCACATAATGTACAGAGCGTCATGAGAAAATGGAAATGCAATGTGTACTTCCCTCATAAATTGGAAAAATCAGCCTTTAAGAGCAACAGAACAAAATAGACCAGCTCACACCACTTTTACAGCACAGTAGCCTACATAAAGTATCCCCATACATCCTGGCACTACTCAGATAGACAGTGTGACACTTGTCTAGTGGCTCCAATGAGCCAAACAACTTAACATGGTAAATGTGTGAAGAGGCACAAGTTCGTTTTTGTTACAAACAAAGGCTATATCCTCACAGTAACATAAATATGGAAAACCTAAGCAACAAATAAAACAGTGTCACACTCTTCAATCACAAATAATTAACATCAATAAAACATGTAACAAGCGAAAGTGAACATTTAAAATACACCCATGTAATAGGGCCTGCCTAGCCCCTCAAAATGTCTTATCATGGCATCCATATGGCCCAGCTGCTTTTGGATTTCCCATACATTCCCATTTCTTTTCTTTGCCAGTCCCTTAAGGGTGTGCCAGGGGCAACAAGCCTTGTCGGTTGGTTGCTTTTCTAGTTGGATAGAGTTGATTGCAGACTGGCGTTTCTCCTTAAGGTACAACTCCCTCACCAATGCAAACTTCCATTGGTTCAATGACTTACCCGCTGCTGGAAGATCCCAGAGGAAGTTCTTGTTTTCCATCTGAGAAAAGGAAAAATGTATATAGTATTTAATAATGTATAGCATAGTGTACTACATAGTATGGTATTGTAGTTTATTATATTGAATAGTTTAATACGGTTGAAACCCATTTTGTTTAAAATAAATATGTGTATGGAGGGAAAGATTATGAGGGTACAGGGTTTTCTGTTGCTGCAGCGACTGAGAATCAACCTATATGAACTGTCCAGGTCAACAAGGATACATCCGCGAAATGGTGTCTAGGTGGCAGAAGCGTTGCCTTGAGATTCTATAGAATGGAGAAATGATTCACCCACTCAACAGGCAAGATTGTACAGTCACTCATACATTGTGCCAAGTCTAGGCCACGTGCTACCAACTTCCAAAATCTAGTACACTTCTTACTTCATACAGCCTCCCATAGATCATTCCGCAGTTTACGTTTCCAACAGGTTAAGGCATCCTTCAATCCCTTCTTATAGTTGAATCTAGCAGTTCTTATCGCTGATACAACGCGTGGGCACATTTTTACTGCACAAGTCAGGGTACTCGTCAACATCCTACATTAATTTGTGTACCACCTAACCCTAATAGCCCCCAGGAGCTATGATGGGTGCACTTCATTAAGATGGACCTTGTCATCTCAATTAGGTTATCAAATAGTGTCATGGCAACCTCGCATATAGTGGCGGGGATAAGACGACCCTCTATTATAGATAGGGCACATGAGATTAGTCTATCAGACAAAAGCCCTCCAGTGGAAGAGTCCCATCTTATCAGCCTTACTGATTGATGGCTTGATGGCTTCCTTCTTCAGTAATCGGTGCAAACTAACCTAGCCAAAGTGTCAAATTTAGGGGGTCAGTTCACTTTCCAGCTGGCACTCCATCTGAAAATCAGCTATGAGATGTCACTCATGCACTGGGAGCAAAAAGTAACTATAGTTGTCGCAAACCTATTGTTGAGGATAGTGAAACACCTTGGACGGTCAGAGAGGATCTTGTCATTTACAGTGTGTAAGCCTAATTCAGAGAGCAGAGGTAGCAGAAGCTTATCAGATCTAGACATACTGGGATCCTTGACCAATGGGTGTAATATGTTATAGAATAAATCTTCTTGCTCAAATGCTGAGCCTTTTCCAGAGCATTTGCCCAGTCTCACATTGAAGTCACTCCAGCAATAAACACTGCGTGACTACGACCACATGCCTGATCACTAAACAGATATTTACGGGCCACATTTAGGAATTCCACTACGTCCTCCCCTATCCCATTACTGTGACATGAATTTAAACGTGTAATATATAAAGTGTCCGCATTAGGAATCTTTAAAGAGACAGCTAGAATAGCAGTGGTTGATTGCAGAAGAGCAGAATAACTTGACAGGCCTTCAGGCACCAAAGTCACCAGCCCTCCACTATTTCTTCCTTTCCGACTTTTCATTTTTGCGGCAGAGAAAAAGGTTACACACCCTCTTAACGCCATGGAACCGGTTGCCCACATTTCCTGTAGCAGTATTACATCAAACCTCGACAGAAACAACACAAAGTCAGGGTCACGTTGTTGCCTTTCCAAGCCCGCGACATTCCAGGATACGACTATAATATTGGACGCCAGGGCACTCTCTCCACAGGAAACATCTCTTAAAGATAGCTCATAGATTTATAAACTGGCTCTTTTGCCTCTGCTGACAATTCCGGCTTAATAGGTTCTTTTAAAAATCTTTCCAGACAACCTTGATTTAAATCCATAATGTTTAAAGTGGACATGGGAAAAGATGGATTACTAGATTTGTAAGTAGGCTAGGGCCTTCATTACAACACTGGCTCTAAACCATGGCGCTATTAGCACCATGGTTGGTGCCGGTGTTGTAACGAGTCCGCCATGGGGCTCAATGGGAATGGGGAAGGCGGCTATTACGGCACCGTAATTGCCTGCGGGTTCCCTTTGCGGGTCCCTACTTTAACGGCTGGTCCAGACCAGCCGTTCAGGTCGGGTCCCGCAAAGGGACCTCGTAGTAAGGCGCTAAGTGGTTAACGGCGCCGCAGCCTTTTACGGCGCCGTTAACCACTTAGCGCCTGGGTCGTAATGAGGCCCTAGGATTTTAGAGTTGAAATTAGAAAGTGTGCCCTAATAGTGTCACTGTGTTAATGTTAAATTTAGAAGGTATTCCCTACATCATTGAGCGCGCTCTAATAGCGTCACTGTGTTAAAGTTGAATTTAGAAGGTATTCCCAACATCGTTGAGTGTGCCTGGTCGCATGCAATTTACTGACTACCACAATATCACACTACTACGCTTACTCTCTCCTATACACCACCATTCAACTAGAACACAACTGTACTATGACACATTCAGTATAGCTGTTCTCATACTAACATGACCCATCAAACTACCCATCATCCTAATAAAACACTGCTAGCTGAGCACATACCGCCCAGTTTAGGCGTCTCCTAATGCCTAACGCAGCCAGAACCAGGTCTGGGTGTCCACCCTCCAGACTGAACACATTCAACTGATCTCCTCAGCACCACATCTACCGCTAAGAAGCAGCTATCATGCAACAACCATATCAGCTGTACACATACCAGTGCGCCCACGCACTTTACGACACTCTCTCTCTCTCAACTGACTTGAACTATGGTTCCCGAGGGCATTCAACCAGCGCTTTGAGATCATACCAATGATATATAAGGTGCTATACAAATGCCAAGTAACATAACATAACATAACTCAGGCTTGGGGTGTCTCCACTTCCCGGGATGTGGTCATTCTTCAAATGCTCAATCGTTTAAGGAAGATACCAGTGCTCATGGAGATGGTACTGCAGGGCCCCTCTGTCCAGGTAAATCTCTATTCCCGCATCTGAGAATTGCTCCCGATTCATCCAAAATAGATCCTGAATTGTCAAATCATCGAAGGAAACTCGAATGCTACACCCCGCGCAGTACATACAATCAGAAAGAATGCGCACAAGTGGGAACATTTTGTTTTCATTTCCCATGATACACAGTTTATCTGCCACAGCCTGTGTCAAAGCCCTGCGGTAAGCATTCTTATTGCCATGGAAGCCACCCTTAAGGGTGCAGATTAGATTATTCAATATCCAGCCATCCACAGGGTCAATTTTAGCAGATGTCTCTCGGTATTGCTTTTGTTGAAAAGTAGGGAAATTAGGTTTTATGATGCTAACCACATTTTCCTGATGAGCTAGATTAGACTATGCCAATGCCGGATAGGCACTTGCTGGAGGTACTGGCAAAATTGTAGGGCCATTTTTTGAGATATCACTACCAAGTGGAAAACAGACCTCAGTTTGCACATACACGTCCTTCCTGGGTTGTGAGGGAGGCCTTACTCTGTTCCCAAGAAGGTTTTCTGCAACTGTAGATGGATAACTGGTGCTATTAGGTGCTCTGGTTCCCGTATCCAATCTTGATTCCAATCATTTTTTCAGAATGTATTTGCCCTGTGTGCTCCTGTTGGCATAGAACTTTTAGGAGCTTGAGGCTTTTTCCAGGAGAATTTGATCCTGGATCATCTCTCAAACTCAGATAAATAACTGAGTAAGCCAGTTCTTTTACAGATACCTCCACTCTTAAGAGTTGTAAAGGTCAGGAACCATTTTGTGGTTCCTGTGTCTGCTTCCCTCTCTGCGGCTTGTACCTCAACACTTCCTATTAGCTGGGTGGGAGAGCACTTTTGCGGAGTCTATGAATTTTGGACTCCAGGACTGCAATCATTTGTCAAAGCTCCTTCCAACAATGCGCAAGACTGCTCCTCTGCTGGTACTATCGTCAGACTTCTAGAATTCACTACTTGCTCCTGACTAGCTGCTGTCCCCTGCTGAGAGGTTATATCACTCCCGTGGTCAGTTACACTTAACCCGTTAAAGCCAGCTGCAGGGTTGCTTTGTTTGGTGCTACTTCTTCTCTATTCACTATGTTCTTCATAGTCTGTATTCTCTGCAAGTTCAACAATGTAACAAACTTTTACCCCAGCCATCCCCAACCACCACCGAAATACAATGATCCATTCTGACTAAGAATGAAAGATGCCCTTGCTCTTAACCCATTGATACCAGTAGATCTAAAATGACTATAAGTGCAGTGTGAAGATGTAGTGAAATATATAGCCTGTTTGGTTGATACTGGCCCTAATAGATCTGCTATTTAGTCGGAATGCTTTACCAGTGTTCCACCATTCACAGATACAGTAAAGGCAGCAGGGATCTCTAACGTTCCAGTAAAGCATCACATAACAGAACCCCTCTTGGTCGCATTATGTCCTTTCACTGACACACATGCCTTGCTTCTGAGTTCTTCTGCTCTCATTAATTTGACAGATAAGGACTTGGTGTGCAAACTCTGGTGTACCATTTACTGCACACCAGAGCTGATATTCCTAAGTGTCCCTAGGCAGAATACTGAAGCAGTGTTGGCAGTGCTCTGTTTACCAGCTGACCTGAGCACACAGGCAGGGGTAGGGTACTGGTCAGCTGACTTAAAGTAGTTGATAGACTCCATACCACAGTCTCTTTGGTCAACGCACGATAATGAGGCTCAGTACATCCACAATGATGAACCAGTAAATATTATGGTAGATCTTTCCAAGAGGTTGCCCCGCATTTCCCATTATCATTTTAAAACAGAAGTTGAAGAAGGTATAACTTAGGTAATTGAGTCCCTTTTTAAGAAAATTATGTTTGTTCCTGCCACTTGCCCATGTAACACCCCAAAATTGTCAGTCAAGAAGCCTCCTGGTAGTGACACATACAGATATGTACAAGAAGTGTGAGCTGGGAATTCAGTATTTATCCCATCTTTTCCGCTTTTTCCCACCCTGTGTAGCATTCTAGCTTGCATACTCGCCGCTGTAACTCATTTCATGTTACATTTGTGTTCTGCTTTCTTTTCTGTTCCCATACATGAAGTATTTGTTTGCTTTTTCAGAGAAATTCAGTACACCTGGACACAGCTGGACACAGCAGGTCTATACCCTGTTTCACCAACTCTTAAAGAAACATTTGAATGACATCATGTTTTAAAGGATGTCGTGTTGGTGCAGTACATGGATGACCTCTTGATAGCCTCTCCTTCTTACAAGGCTTGCAACAAGGACACCTGCATGCTGTTGGCTGCTGTGGCTAATAAATGCCTTGAGGCCTCAAAAATAAAATTACAATTGTGCAAAGAAAGAGTACACTATGTGGATCATGATATTGTAATGGCTCAACAACAGTGGCGTAACATAAAATGTGGGGTCCCCCTGCGAGCCATTCTGACAGCCCCCCCCCCAAGCTCGGCAACCAAGCACGAGCCATAACACATGCCAGGCATGCCTGGATCACCAAACATGTGCAAGGTGCATGATGATCATGCTGCTGCAGGCAAATGCCACACGCTGCACTAGGCGAAAGATGGAAGTATGTGATTTAATCAACCCTTGCATTTTTTACGTAGGCAGGGTAGAAACAAGGGGGCTCTGAATGGCTCCTGAGTCCCGGCACCCAAATGTACCAGCCCACTCTGTGTGTGGTCATTTATATTATGCACAGTTATGACACCATAAGAAAGCATGTACAAGCTGTCTCTGCCAGTATCCCCATGTATGAACATTCTCTTGTTGGCTTTGCCCTTAATGCCAGTAAAACTCTCCTGCCACAAGAAGAAAACATGTTATTGCTGCTGCACAAATTGCTTTCCCAAACCCTGCACCACAATGTTCGAATACTCATGATGACATTGCCCTCAATGCCAGTAAAACATACACTGCTATAGTAAGGAACAATTTCCTTGTTTGGATGCACATGTGCCTCGACCAAATATTTAAAAACACTCATCATGTTGACTTTGCTTTTAACACCAGTAAAACATGCAATGCAACAGAACAAATGTACTTTCTGACTGCACATGTGACTCCGACCTCCCCATGTAAGAACACATATTGTGCTGGTGTAAAGGTATGCCAGAGGAGCGGGGGTTTGCACTACAATATCACTACTTGGAAATCTGTTGGAGTGTGAGAATAAGAACAATTTGGCTTGATAGTCTGGGATCATCAACACTTGAGCTGTGTATATTTCTATTCTCAGCTCTTCAAATGCCTCAGTCATTTCTTCTGTCCATTGCAAGGTACCGTCCCCTCTTTGTGCTTATTTCAGTGCGCTCAACAAAGGTCTGGTGTATGTGCTGTAGTCAAACACCCATGCCCTGCAGTAATTACAGAGGCCTAGAAATTGCTGCATTTGTTTTACGGTTGCAAGTTTTGGTGTCTTTTGAATTGTCTTTGCCCGTTCTGGTGTCACTTTACATCCCTCTTGCGATATTAGTTTCCCAATATATAATACTTCTTCATTGCAACATTGTAGTATGGCCTTGTCGACCTTGTACCCTTTTTCTGCTAGTACAGTCAACATATGTACTGAGTCATTTCTACACTCAGCTTCTGTTTTGCTGAAAATTGAAAGATCATCTACGTATTGTATAACAACACTTTCTAACTGTACATTTCCTAAATCCATCTGGAGGACCCTGTTGAATATGGACGGGGACTCATAGTAACCTTGTGGAAGACGAGTGTGTTTCCATTTCTTGTTTCTATATAGAAATGAGGTCAAATCGTGTGACTCATGAAGGAGTGGTATAGAGAAGAAGGCATTCTTCAAGGATATAACCGTGAAGTGGGTAGCTTCCGTGGGAATTCTACAGCCTTGAAAATATGGTTGAAAGGGTGTAGGTTTTATCTTCATGGCTCCTATCCCCTTCAAAGGCCCCACATTATAGGGAATTGTGGTCCATAAAACACTGGGGACTTTGGCCAAGTCCTCCTCGAGAAATGATGGTGGTGCTTGTAGCATCATCGCCTTTCTCTGTGCTACTTCTCTGTAGTTTATTTTCACCCAATATGTAATACTGATGTTGAACACTGCCTGGTGATCTGAGCGGTTGTCTTTAAACTATTATTTGTCAGTGACTGTAGTCAGACTGTGCCCTTCGCACACTGCAATCACTGTCCTCCATGCTCGTTTGGTGTCATCTGCTCCCGCTTCCCACACCTCTATGGTAGTTCCGGTCTGAATATGCCCTCATTTGGAATGTGCCATAGCTTTCCCCCGGATCCCCGGGAGACCTGTTATTATTACTTCAGCTTCAAATCGGAATACCTCTTCATCTGCTGGCACCCCCCTCTGTACTGTGCGTCCGCTGTAAGCTTGAATATTTTCCCTCACATTTAGGAGGTGAATTCCCAGTGTGGAACATACTATCCCTTGGTCAGTGAATGAGATGGCCATGTTGAGTTTTCTCATAATGTTTGTCCCCATTATGTTTACTGGTGTCTGACGGGAATACAATAAGGGTAAAGCTAGGTCATGTTCCCCTATAGAAAGTGTAAGATTGTCTGTAAAAGGAACCAAATCCGTCACCCCAGAAAATCCCTATGCATTCATGGCGTCACCTGGCATTGGAAACATTCCCTCCCTGATACAGGACCTAGTCTGCACTGTGTCTACGAGAAAGGAAAAAGTCATGTCACCTGTCGTTACATCTAAACGTGGTTCCTCTGCCGGATTGGGTGTAATCGTTAGGATGGAACACATCAGGTTTGTCTGTGGGCTGTCCTATTGAGCGTATAAGGACATTCCGTTCCCTGTGAATGGGTTGCCCCTCACCACAGTCGCCCCTTCCAATTTTCTAATGGGAGTCATTCCCATGGAGTCTGGGCATGGCAATGTCCTGTCGTGCTGCTGTGCCGTGTATAGTGACTGTGTGTTATTCTGCATTTGCAGTGTAGGTGGTGTCTCCAAGTACAATTGTGTGGACGCCTGCCTCTGTGGTGTCTGTGTCATGGGTTGGTATGCCTGCGGGTATGCATTTGAAGTCTGCACCTGTCATTGTGTTTGGTCCTGAGCACAGCACTCTGTCTGTTCTCCCTGATATGTGGGCTGATATTGAATCCCCCCATTCTGTTGCATCCCCCCTCTGCTTATACTCACCCTGAAAACATGTCCTATCTGTCCACACACACAACACTGGGGTGGTTCCCTCATTGGCTTCAGATATCCTCCTGAAAATCCCTCTGGCCCTTGTTGTACTGGGTGCCCGTACCCTTGGCCTGTCGGTGGCCCCCCTCTTCCTCTGAACCCCTGATGCGCATCACCCTGCCCCGTGAAATCTCCCCCATGGGCGATGGTCCATACTCCGCATGCAGTGTACTCTGTCGTTCCATGCTTGTCAGCATTGCTCCTTCCATTGCATACTTTGGGCCACATTACATAGTTGCCTGGTCTGGAAACAATGGTACCGGTAAGCTTGCCGGTACCACTGTTTCTGGACAGGCTAACTACGAGTTCTGCGAACGGGTGCCTTTCAGCCCGCCAGGTCTGACCTGGTGGGCGGAAAGGCACCCGCTCGCAGACCTTGACAAATGCACCGGTACCATTCATGAATGGTGCCGGTGAATCCGTCCTCCCCGTTCCCATTGAGTCCAATGGGACTCAAATGGGAATGGGGAGTAATATTTTCCAGTGGCCAGCAATGGGCAATTATTGGGACCACCGGGGCTGTAATGCCCCGGTAAGTCCCCATTGCTGGGGGCCGGAAAATTCATGACTCTGGCAGAAGCCGTGCCGGTATTTACTGGCACGGCTACCCCCAACCTCGTAATGACCCCCTCTGACAACTATTTCTGCACTAACTTTGCCTCTTCTTGCTTCCTTTCCTCGTTCTTTTTTCATGCCTTTTCATGCATTAGCCTACAATATTGCATTAAAGTGAGTAGAATTTCTTACCATGGTTTTGCCTCCATCCCCACTAACTTCTTGAACTGTTTTTGCACCTGTTTCAGCAACCCTTGACATAATATATGGTAGGATAATGCGACTGTTTCATCCCGCGGTTCTCACGTTTTAAGCCTATTGAATGGCTGGAATATACTCCAAGAGGTCTTTGTATTTCCTTATTTTGCATGGCAAGATCATGCTAATGTCTCAAGTGTCTGGATACTGCACCAAAGAGTGCTCCACAAGCCCACTCGGCAGTTATTAAACAGCGAACCATTGTGCGCCGTGTTCTGGGCAGTAACTCCTGGGTAGCTGACCATTTTCCATACGTCATCCTGAGAATTGCCGAAAGTAAACTTTCTCCCCCACTGCTCGTGTCGTACCCACTGTTAGCCTTTCTATTTCGTATATCCACTACCCAGCACCCACGGCCAATGAGGGTAACTTACACCTCAAATTGTCTTTGTCAATCTGTTGGCATGGTATCTATTGAGGTGGCCCCCTCCCTTTTGCAATAGGGGGAATTGTGTCAGTCCACTCTTTCTACCCTGGCTCCTGGTGTCCTTGGTGGCAGTGAATGCCCTTGCCAATTCTCCCCTCCTCCTTGCTGGAAGGTCCCTGAGCCTCTGTTTATATGGAGTAACACTACCCGTGCAGCGCTATATAGCCCTATAGCAATGAATCCTTTCATCCTTGTCAACCATAGTTCACCTGTGTCCTTGTAAGTTTCCCATATTGTTTCTTGGTCTGGGCTCTTCCCTATAGACCAATGAACATGTTGCCCCACCCCCTTGTCCTCACTCCCACCTAAGTCATCATCTGACCCGGTGTCAGTGTTATCTTGGAAGCGTAGCCTTCTTAACACTGTGCGTTCCTGCTGCCCCTCTCTTAGGTGAATCACGCCATTGCACTCTCGCCTCACGGAGGACCCGGTATTGTTTCTTTCTGACAGCATTGCTGCCCTACCATCTCTCCTGAATTGGTCTCATTCTCCTTGCTCTTCATTGTCACAAAAACGTGCTAAATACAACTTTACTCGTACTTCCCTCGCAGTGCGATCATCCTTTTCCCTGCACTGTTGCTCTCTAACTAGCCATTCCACTTCTAACTTCATCTTCTCCCTCTTTGTCTTCACTTGCTTTTCCCGCTCTTCTTCCCTTTTCAATGCCATATCCTCGACCTATCTCTTCCTCCGCATCTCACGCTGTTCACGCTCTTGCGCTTCTGCCTTATGATTTTCCATTCACACTCTTCTGCATTCCTCCTTTTCTTACTTGTTTTCTACTTTTTCCATTATCTCTGGCCAATACCTATCTTCACTGGTGTCCTTATAACCGATTGCTTCCTTATTGGGACCTCCCGCTTATCCCGCTACCTTCCCGTCTAGTTTAAGCAGTATTTGTCTGCCCATCCATTCCTTCGATGTTATATTCTCCGGTCCTTCCTGTCTCCCCTCCCTCCCCATGTCGCTCCCTTTAATGCATGTCTGGATCTCGTTGTGCTCTCTTTTTTTGCCTCCCATGCTTCCTACTCCCTCTACTACCTGTCTGGCCTCATTCTGCCCCTCCCTCCTGCTGTATGCTGGATGTGTAAATATTGGATTTGTGTACCCTGCCGCTGCTCTCAATTCCCTTGCTGGGTATAACCCCTGGACCCCCGCTGCTGCGCCTTCTCTTTCAGGTCCAGGTGGAGGCGGTGTGGGGGCTGATGGGTTTTCACCCACGGCCTCCTGTTGGTTCAGCATCCAGTGATGCCATGCTGTGTCCCCCTGACCCCCCCGTCATCCTAAAACATTTTCCAGATTTCAAATAGGGCAATTTGCTTATCCAACTTCTTCCCCTTGTAAACCTTGTGTATATGCGCGTGTAATTGTTGCTACACACATTTGCTGATGCTCCCACCTTTTGGCCATGGCTTAGGTTTGCCCTCTGTGCTTCATGTCCATTCCACGCCATGTTTACAAATGTTGTCCTTATATCGCAGAAGGGACCTGCACATATGCTGCAGGGGTATGTCCCCCACATTTCTCCCATGATACATTATTTTAATACATGTTTGAACCCAAGTAGGGGCTTTCAACACCTCCGCTGTTATCAAGCAAATGCACTTTACTTTACGGCAACCTCAAATTTCCAAATAACAGTTCAAACTTCCACAAAGTCACACGCCTCTCCAGCTCTCAATCACTGTTCTGGGAGTGCTCCAAACAGCGCCCTTCGGCAATTCTCTGCCTTCTTAGGCACACCCACCAATCTCACGCATACACCTTCCACGCACCGCCCTTAAATCGCCACAACTTTTCAGCCCTTAATCGTAGTCTTACACAAAACCTCCCTGGTGACGTCACCGCTATAATGTGCAAATGAAGGACACAAAAATCGCCAATATCCACCTACTCACACCATTGCCCAGAATATTTCCCAATAACATGACACCTCAAAAAATACAAACAACATATTTTCACGACCGTCTTCCTTCCTGACAGCAGATACCAATATTTCATGTTCTCCATCTGTACCTACCTTGTAGATAAAACGCCTCTGCAAGACTTGACCAGAAGAACACTATCCGTTATTCAAGCTAGCTTTACTTGCTAAGCCCTATATACGGGGATACCATCATCCATAACTCAAGCTACAATGCCCAACCCACAGGAAGTCCAATATTTACATAACTTCTATCATCTGTACCCTCAAATCGATCATCTAAGCCAACTACCTCAACTAATCACCTCAAGATCCAATGTTCCCTAAGCACAGACAACTAACATCCTCCTCTGCTTCTTATCACCCAATACTCGTCATTAATAATAATTTATACAGGAAGCACGACAATCACCAGCAATCAATGCTCCTGAGTCCGTGTCACGAGCTTTTATCCAACTATGATGTCACAATCTCTAACCCTTCCCCAAAAGCCTAAGAGTGAACTCTATTGGGTAGCTTGGATAGTAGCACCTATAGATATCCCATATATGAGTAGTCTAACTGGTCCTTCCAGGTCTATTAAATGGTTGCAGGGACGCAGGACTACCATTGTCCCTTGCCCCATTACACACCAACCCAGGATTTGAGCATCCTGATTGGCTAGAGTGGGTCTCCCCAGGCCTGGGACCCTGTTCTGTTCACAGCGCTCAGTGTACCTTTTCAAGATGATGACAAAGACTCTGTGTCCCCATTGTTGCCACTGCTATATCCACCTAGCCTGGGAGAGTGCCTGCTGGCTGCAATGTCTGTTGGGCAACACATGTAACAATCTTGTCTGTCTTTGCTGGGAACCACTTCTCTTCCCACCGTGGGTAAATGCCCATTGTTTGGCTTGGTTGAGTCACGTAAGCGAGGACCACAAAACTGAGCTTTTTGGTATGCAAAAAGTGTGGATTTATTCTGTTATTTAGCAGGTGGCTCCCTTGTCCTTGACTGTGAGCACTAGCTCTGTGCTTCGTGCTGTAGAGTCTGCATCTCTTCTTCCCTTATTCTGAGGCCTCTGGCTTCATGTGAATTCACTACAGTCATTCTATGGTTTTTATATATATATATATATATATATATATATTCAGTGAAAAAAACTTTGTTAAAGGGACGTTATGGTTAAGTTGTGCTACTAAAAACCTATGAAATTCAGTGAAAAAAACTTTGTTAAAGGGACGTTATGGTTAAGTTGTGCTACTAAAAGCCTATGAAATTCAACGTTATGATTAAGTTGTGCTACAAAAAACCTATGAAATTCAATGACATTTGTGATGTCATCTTTGACGTCCTGGGTGTTAGTCTTAGCAGAGCACGGTGGTGGCGCGAGTTATGGTTGCTTAGCTTACCATAAATGGCGAATTTCAAGGGTTTTTCGGTTTTACTTGGAACCATAACGTCCCTTTAACAAAGTTTTTTCACTGAATTTCATAGGTTTTTAGTAGCACAACTAAACCATAACGTCCCTTTAACAAAGCTTTTTTCACTGAATTTCATAGGTTTTTAGTAGCGCAACTTAACCATAACGTCCCTTTAACAAAGTTTTTTTCACTGAATTTCATAGGTTTTTAGTAGCGCAACTTAACCATAACGTCCCTTTAACAACGTTTTTTTCACTGAATTTCATAGGTTTTTAGTAGCGCAACTTAACCATAACGTCCCTTTAACAAAGTTTTTTCACAGAATTTCATAGGTTTTTAGTAGCAAAACTTAACAATAATGGCTTTCACTTTATATACATGTCATATGGAACTGACTAGATCTCTTCTTATAAACTTGATGTCCGTGAAATTATTTAATGTTCGCGGACATGTTCGGAGAACAGTACCACTACCTAAAAACTTTGGGGGGGGGTATGTTTGATTGTTATATCATAATATAAGAACATTTAACACATTCAAAAAGCAGCACACAAACACATTATATATAGTAATACATAAGAAATGTAACCCATATATGTAACACACTAACCATTCATTTAAATACAATATGTTCTGAAATGGAATATACCACAAGAACATAAATTGGCTTCCAACATAATTACCTCACAGACACAACAGAACTGAGAACAAGACCAGACCCACTGAATACATAGGACTTATCTTACCAGAAATAGTAAGTGTACTTCATGTTACTCATATATTTATAAACTTTCTGTATTAGATTAAAAAATATATTATCTTTTCTTTTTTTTCTCACAGAAATGTCTAGTACTCTGGAATGGCTAGAGGACAATTTCCCACATGAAGAAATGTCACAAGATAGTGAAACTAATGCCAAACACTTTATAATATAAACCATTTAAATATTATTATTTTGTATACATTTACCATATATATAATTTTTTATACAGAGCATAACAAAATAGAAACTACCTCTGAAGAAGCTGTTATGGAAAACACGCTTGACAACATAAAAGAAAAAATTGATTTACTGTTGACCAATTTTAATAATTTAAAAACTTTTGTTGTAGATCATTTTAAAACAAAAACGTCATACCATTGCCCCACATGTACTTGTCCCTCCTCACCATATCCCAGTCAATTATCCCCAAACCCTCTCCATAATCCAAAACGTTTTGATGAGATTTCCATCCCTTCCTCACCTAATACCAATCATGTTGAAACCCCAAATTCTCCTGTTTTTGTTTCTGTTTCTGCCTCTCCTTCTCTGTCATAAATTATTAATATATGTTAAATAAAGTTAAATTTTTATATTGTATTGTGAACAGTTTCTGTTTTTTTTTAAAAACAATAAAAGTGTCCGCGGACAGTGCGAGTGTTCTGAAATGTTCGTACATAAACGAAAATGGAGGTGTCCTAAAGAACACCACACCTGTTCGTACTGTTCGCTAGCAAGTTGAAACTGTTCTAAGAACACACGTGGTGTCCTGAAATGTTTGTAAAGAAACAAAAATTAAAGTGTTCTAAAGAACACTATATCTGTCCTTAATGTTCGCTATCAACTTAAAACTGTCCTAAGAACACAATTGCTGTCCTGAAATGTTCCTAAATACACGAAAATGATGTGTCATGAACAACAGTACAACTGTTCGTAGTGTTCGCTACCCAATTGAAAGTGTTCTAAGAACACAATTGGTGTCCTGAAATGTTCCTACATAAACTAAATTAAACGTGTCCTGAAGAACACTATATCTGTCCTTACTGTTCGCTACCAAGTTTAAACTGTTCTAAGAACACACGCGGTGTCCTGAAATATTCATTTCACGTGTGACGCACTTTTAATTACTTCAGAACCCGAACAGTGTCCGTAGGACATCAATGCGCATGCGCTAACCAATCTCCGTGCACTTGGTGTCCTGCAGACAGGCGCTTCCTTCGCAGACTAGTTCACAAACAGATCATATGACCGCGCCCACGCTCATCGTGTGTCCTGAAATGCGGACACTGTTCGTGTCCCCGAACAATTTAAAAGTACATTTTCAGTTAATCCATAATATTTTTCAATAAAATCTCACCATGCCACAAGTCCCACATAGCAATCTTGACTTTCTATATACGTTTTGAAACTTTCCGATCCTTTTTTTGTGTTCGATCTGTCCGCGCACAGTGCGCATGTCCGCGGACCGCGCACAAGCACCCCTATAAAAGACCACGCCCAAGAGCTTATTCCCATAGTGTTTCTGGCTATTCTTCAGAACACAGTGATTTTTGCTGCCACCTGCAGACTACACCATCATCGTCATGGCATCCTTGGCTGCTGAACTGCCACTTGGTGCTGCACCTGCTTCAGCACCACCACCACCCCCTCCACCACCACCACCTCCCAAGGGCCTGAAGAGGGGAACAGGAGTGAGGATGCGGAGGAGGAAGAAGAGGATGATGAGAATGAGGTAGAGGAAATCCCTACTACCCGCACTAGGCGCGAGTCTTGGGTGTGGCGGTTATTTACCATTCATGGAAATGGTCCTAAGGCTCGTGCGAACCATGCTACCTGCAATGAGTGCAAAATGATACTCAGTCGCGGGAAGCACGGTAACTACAGCTTTGGGACCACTACTATGAAGCGACACCTGAGGTCATTTCACTCTGGGGCTATTCGCAGGGTTGTACCTTGCGAAGAACGTAGCAGGTTGATTTCCTCTACTTCATCCTCTGTTTCTGATCCTTTCACCACAAGGACCACCTCTGTGGGACAGTGTCTTTCTCAAGCTGCCTCACAGGCCATACAGAATGCTGATGACCCTTACCTTTCGAGGGTCACAGTTGTATGTATGTACTGTGACACAGTACTCTGCAGGGGGGAGCGACTTCGGAGTGCTTTTGAGACTATCATCTCAGAGCACGAGAAGACCTGCTCACTACCCAAATAAAACCCACTCTACATCTTCCTCTCTCAGCTCGCCCTTTCTTATCCCTGTGGTTGGTGTCCCCCCCTTTACCCTCCTTTACCCTCCTCTCCTACTGTGTCGTGTCTGAAAAACCAAAAAAAATACAAAATTACAAAAATCCAAAAAAAATAAGGCTCTTTTCAGAGCCGCCTTTCCCAGTTAAAAAATAGAAGTGAAAATAATAGAAGCAGGGCTCTTTGTATTTTTTAGAAGTCCGCGAACAGTTCGCGAACATTAAAAAAATTGGGTTACTACTCCATCACAAACATTGTAATTTTCTCTGGAAAGAAGAGGTGGCTCTGAAAAGAGCCTTTGGGTGGTGTTTGTAAGTAAAAAATTGTAAATGCTTAACATCTACTTCAAAATCGTTGTTGTAATTCCAAAAAAGGTCGCAATGCATTTTGTACATTTCTCAGAAAAATCTGATTGCCAGCATAAGTAAGATGGACTCCATCTCTGCGAAAAATGTATGTACTACAAAACATAATATTTTCATTGTGAAAAGAAGACATGCCAAAATCTCTTAGAAAGCCACAAACAGCCTTATTAACATTGCGCCTTGCTTTTTCCATTTGTGGACCAAATGAAGAAGAACGAAGCCACATTTGTCTCTGCGCAATCCGTGAAAATATCACTTGCGAATTAGGAAACATGTCCATAACCTTCCTCAGTCCTTCTTTCATAGCAAATTGCAAAAAAATTCCAGTCACATGCCCTAAACTGTTCCCTCCACAATGAATTACAATTATGTCTGGATGTTGCTCTGTCTCCAAAGTAGCACAGAGAGGTAGCAAATCCAACCACTTCATTCCACGTACTCCATGCCAGTGTACTTCCACATGTGGGAATCCAAGATCTACAGCTACTCCATAGCTTTCTGCATGCACCTTCAACAAATGTATCCACGAATCTCCTAAAATCCAAACAATCTGTTTTCTGAAACACACAGCCATAGCTATCTTTTGTTCTCTCAGCAAAAAGAGTATCTCAAAAAATCTCTCCTGGCACAACACACCCACCAAACTTTCCTGACCAATCCCTTTCAGTGCTTATTCTCATTTGCATGACTTCTGAACCCAAAAATCCCCGGATGTAACTCCCGATGTCCTGGAACTAGCGCCATGTCCGCGGACATATCGTAACATGAACAGCCCTTCTACCATTTCCACTACACTCTCTCTGCCATTCCCTCATTGGATGTACCTCAAAAATCACATGACCATGCACCAATCACATTCAAGACCTCTACATCTAACTGCATCATCACAGATCAGCACTGCAAATGTACTCTGAATCTCTCTGAGTACAAGTGTCATATCATTGGCAAGCAGCATCTACCACAAATACTGTACAAGTCTTCAAGATTTCTATTTGCAGCTCCACGCAAATCCATATGTATGAACACAAACTTCAGGTATGCATATTTTCTGTATAGTACATGACATAGCTCTCAACCATTTTTGTTTTACAGGCGGGTGAAATCACCCGATTTTGTTTTTAGCGGGTGAGACGCCCATTGGAATGAATGGGCGTGCAGGAGGCTTGGCGGGTGAGTCTGCCCTTTACAAGGCGTGTGACACCCGCCAAAAGCGTGTGACTTGAGAGCTATGGTAGATGAACACATTTTTAAACAGACTTTTACCTTGTAAAATCTGTTAAATGAATTTACTGTACTTTTTTCAATTTCCTAAAATCAACTACCACTTATACACCTTTATACTTTTTACTTTCTTTAAACACACACACTCAAATCATGTTAAACTAACATTTTTTAAATGAAATATATAGACTACATATATTCAAACAAAATTGCATGCAAACACAATCTATGTTTAAACCTTTATAAAAATACTTATACAATTTCATATTTTTTGTTTTTATTTATTTATTTACTTAATTACTTTAAATTAGACATGACATTGAGGCGCTATTACCTAGAACAGTTTACTTACAGAAATAGTGGTATTCACTAATATATTATAAATTTCACAAGACATAGTAAAGATATTTTATTTTTGCTACAGTTAGTCATTCAATACAATTTGTTCATTAAGAACATATCATATACACTGAACTGATGCAATGTATCTTATGTAAATAAATTAGTTTAATAGTTTTACAGAAGGCACTGAGGATTTCAATTAAAAAAATCAATATCTAAATTAGAAACAGTGCTATATACAAACAACGTTACTAATTTGAAGCTTTCACAGTTGCAGTGAAGACCAGTTTCCTGAAAAGAAGCAGCCGAATTCGAAGAACAAAGAAAAACTAAGAAGTTACCTGTTAATTTAAAAAAAAAAGTAAGTAAAATATCACCATATTATTTATATTATTAATCAAATATACTATAACATTAATACCAGCTATTTTGGTTTCTTAAAATAGAGATTTTGTACCATTTTGTCCAAAAATTTCCATGTCGTAAACAGCGATTTACAACCAGAATGGCCCACAAATTTCTATTTTTGGACACACAAATTAGCCAACTGAACCACTACAATTTTCATATTATAGAACAAACAACTGTTTTAATTGTATACATTACATTTACTATTTGTACTTTTCCACACCACTAGCTTACTTTTTTTTTGTCATCTGAACCCCAGTTTAGTGACACATAAATTCAAGAATACCTACCCCTACTAGTTTTAGTTCCCAATGCACAATCACACACCATTACATACATCTTTATCATCTTACTCAAACACTCATGCACACAGCACACATACATTCCAAAACACCCCAACCCATATCTTCTTTATTTTTTTCAACGGACCCTTAAGAATTCCTACCAAAAGACAACTCCGTAGAAAGCAACGCAAAATTAGAGCAAATGAAAATAAAGGTGTCCAACATAAGCATCCATCTCTAGCAGAATTTGTAAAAAAAGTTGAAACAAAACAGCTAATACAATCATTTAGTGAAACACAAAAAGTTTCAAGTGCAACAACTTCGCTTCCTCTATCAAAATGTAAAACAAACCAAAAAACAATTAACAGAAAATGACCTATCAGTACAGATAAAACTACTTCTTCAAATTTTAATATAGTGCAAAGTAAGCATACCAAGAAAAGTATTTTAGCCAAAATATACTGTCACAAAGTCCTTCAAAATCTTATAAAAAGAGGAGAGAAATCAGGTTCAAAGCTTAAAACCTATCGTAGGAAATTAATCTTAGAAGCATTGATGGACAGTGCAATTCTTCTCAAAAGAAATTTATTTATTTTACTGTTAAACAAAATGAAACCACTAACAAAACTAATAACTAAATTACAAAAAAGACTTCTCAATAAGCGAAATGTCAACAGAAAGAACTTCTTAAGTATCTGCAGAGGTGAATGGAATCACACTACGAGCACAGAACCATATTTTAATGAAGAAGCGTACAAACAAAAGCAAACGAATACAATTGCCATAAATAGCAGTGGTCGAGGTTATGAAAAAGTGAATAATACCATAATGGAACAAGAAGTACTCCTTACAAAAATATGCCCTGAAAACTTAGAATTACCCCTCCATTCAACTAAATCAGAACTTCTAGTGTACAAATGGCCATGCACGTCAATGTGTAACATTCCCAAACAATGTTTCAAATCTTTACACCAATTCCTCAATAAATATGTAAAAAGCAAAGACAAAATCAAAAATAAATTACTGCAAAATATAGATACCTGTCCAGTGCGCAATTACACAGGACTACAAGGACATTCATTGGCCTGCATTACAGGACCTACTTGTAAAACCACTTTCCATGATATCAAAAGGATATCAACACATCATTCAACTATAAGAAATCTAGTCTATAAACTGTACTATGCTAAAAGTCCTGCTTTAGCACTAGCAAAGTTAAATAACATCCTTCTACATGGTACAGCAAAAGACCTACTTGAAGAAATTCACTATATCCAGAAAAAATATTTTGGAAGTGAAAGCCATTTACAGAATGAAATAGCTTTAAACCAATTAAGCAACAATTCTACACATGGCAACCTTTTGCTAAACACATACAAAAAAGAAATACTAAAATTTAAAAGTACATTAGCTGAAGTACCAAACCATGTATGTGTATGTTGCCGTAGAATTTTTTATAAAAGTAACACAAAAACTGTGGACCTATCATACAAAATAGAAGACAATGAAGTTTCTAAATGGTTTGAATTAGCTCTCTACCTTCTAGCAGAAAACAAATATGAAATAACTGAGCCCTTAATACTTTGCAGTTATTGCACCACAAAACTTGACAACAACCAAACTCCTTCACGTTCTATCACAAATAATTTGGAATTATACCCAGTACCAAAACCTCTACAACAACTTAATTTATATGAGAGCATCATAATTCAAACAGTACACCCATTTCAAGCAATAATACGCCTTCAACCAAAAACAGCAAAATTACCTCCCTCTGAATTGGTAAAAGGCATTCGTGGAAAAGTAGTTTATTTACCATTAAATCTAAAAGAAAATGTGCATACTCTAGGAGTGCAACGTCCAATGCACCAATCTTTAATTATATTAGTAAATGGAGTACCTACAAAAGACAAAAAAATATGGCAACAGCTGGTAGGTTTATATAAAGTTAGACAAGCCTTCCAATATCTTAAAGAGAATAATGAATATTACAAAGAAATTAATATTGAAGAAAACTTGAAAGATACAACTGAAATAATTCAAGAAACACAAGAAGCTGGTCAATTTGAGCTACTAGATCCTGCTACAATATAAAATACTTTAGACCAGTATACAATTCATCCTTTGCACTGTAATGACACCGTACAAGATGTACTGGAAACTTACCAAATGCGTCAAACAAAAGGATCGCCAATCAGTATATGGGAAAAAAGTATAGAAGCACGTGCTTTTCCTCTACTCTTTCCAAATGGCAAAGGAGGAAGATATGATGATAGACCTATTCAAATATCAGCTTCAGAATACCGCTCATTACGGATGTATTCTGAAGATCCCAGATTTAGACAAAATGTGGAATACATATTCCACCTACTCTTTGAAAGTGAACTAGCAACTTTATGTTACGGAGTTGCACACATATTAAAATCAGGATCACACTTTCAAAATATGACAGCTACACAATTATTAGAGAAAGTGCAACAAAAGGATGAGATTTTACAATCAAATATTACAAATCTATTAGCAAATATGCGTGGTACTAAAGAGTACTGGTTTCGACGTCATGGAGATGTACGTTGTATGATCAGAAACCTTGGCCCACCCACTTGGTTTGTTACATTAAGTTGTGCAGAATATGCATGGGAAGATTTACATGATTTCCTACGCATATCAAATAAAAACAAAACAAACATAGATATTCTAACACCTGGAGAACTTTGTTCTTTGGATCCTGTTAATGTTTCAAGATATTTTCACCATCGCTTCATTGCTATGCTACATTTTATTTGTAATAAAACTGTTCCTCCCCTTGGAGAAGTGCAACACTTCTTTTGGAGAAAAGAATACCAAGCCAGAGGAGCACCACATATCCACATGCTTTTATGGATTAAAGATGCTCCTAAATTTGGTCAAGACAGTAATGCCACTGTTTTACAGTTTATTGAAAAATATGTCACTTGTCAAATTCCATCAGAAGCCACAAATAGTGATCTTTGTGCACAAATTTTACAATTTCAAAGACACAAATGTTGAAAATATTGTCGTCGCAAATACAAAAACAAAGGCAAATACTACACCAAATGCCGATTTGGTTTTCCTAGACCAGTTACAAATACAGGTCAAGTAAACAACCTCATGTCTTCAGTTAGACATACTGTTAAAGGAAAGTCACCTAAAAATACATATTACATAAAAAGAAAAGAAGAAGAAAAATATATCAATGATTATAATGCAATCATTGCCCACTTATGGAATGCAAACATAGATGTGCAGTACATTGCAGACAATTCTACTGCAGTTGCACAATATGTCACAGCATACTTAACTAAAGCAGAAAAGACAGAGCTCCAAGACCTCTGGAATGACCTGTCATCAGATAAAACAGTATCTCAGAAATTATACAGCTTGGGCATAAAAATGCTCACCCACAGAGAATGTGGATCTTATGAAGCAGCTGATCGTTTAACTGGTACTTCATTGTATGGTAAATTTGAAAATATAGTATGGCTAAGTCTTGGTCCAGCTAAATCTAGAAAAAGAGTTCTAAAATCATATGAAGATATAGAAACAATAGCCAAACATGATCCCAACAGCCAAGACATTTTAAAAAACTATTTATTGGACACATACTACCCAAACAGAAGTAATACTTTGGAAAACATGTGTCTATACCAAATAGCCCAAAACTACACATACAAAAATAATATGAAACCCGATGAAAAAAAAGGTAAAAATAGAGTGACAGACTGTGAAGGCAGCTTAGTTAAACTCACTAAACCAAATTTAATTAATCATATCAAATTGTCATTGAAGACTCCTCAACATAAAGAAGTATATTACATGTCCCTGCTACAACTCTTCAAACCATGGAGAAAAGAACAATTACTAGATAACTATGACTCATATGAGGATGCTTTCAAAGCAAATGAAAGCACTATAACTGATGTAAACTTTACACAGTACAAAACAATGTTGCACAATGAACAGCAACATGAAGAAGAACTCCAAGCTCAACTAGATAAGGATACTCTTGACAGTAGTCAACCTTCTGTAACAGGAAGCCAAGAACCACTGGGAGAACCACTAATAACAAATGAGGCAGAATTAGCTATGATAGAAGTAGAAAACACCATGTGTCAGTATGAAGATAAGGAAGACTTAACTATACTACAATCAAAACTAAACAATGAGCAAAGTAGCATTTTTCAAGAAGTAACAAAACAAATTGCACATGGTGTAAAACATGAAAATAAAGAATGTTCCTGCCATAATTATAAACCTATACTACTGTACGTCAGTGGTGAAGCTGGTTCTGGCAAAACATTCCTAATCAAAATCATTAGTAAGTTCCTTCAACAATTGACAAACAACAAACTGTCAGCTGTTGTCACTGCCCCCACAGGTTTAGCTGCCTACAACATAGGTGGTGTTACATTACACCGATTAATACTATTACCAGTAGAACACCAGAACAAATTAGACTATTACAAACTTTCTGCAGAAGCTGCAATGGAATTACGCAGAGTATTGAAACAAATGAAAATGCTACTAATAGATGAAGTGAGCATGGTCTCCAACCTGATGTTAGCTTTGATTCACCTCAGATTACAAGAAGTACTCAAAACAGACTATGAAGAGCTCTTTGCAGGAAAACACATTATTGTTTTTGGAGATCTGCTTCAATTAACACCAGTAAAAGGTGAACCTATTTTTAAAACATTAGGGCACAAACTCTGCCGTAAAACTGTTGGCAGCATTGGAAATGGCAACCTTTGGCAACATTTCCAATACAGAGAATTAACAGAAAACATGCGCCAATCTGCAGATCTCACTTATGCCAACATTTTAAAAAGTTTGAGAGTTGGTATACTTTCTAAAGAAGCAGAAGCAACATTGAAAACCCGGCACATTAATGCACTTTATGGCGATAATGCATGTGCTACAGATGTTATGGAACAATTAGCCCACAAAAATGTCAATTGTATGGCCTTAATGCCAACTCTTGCAAGCTGTTTCAAATTCAATGAAATCATGCTAAGTAAAGAAATGCAACCAATAATGGAAATTAGCGCCACAGACAAACTAGATGTACATGGTATGACACTACCCATGTGTGACCAAGCCACAACAAGACTAAATAATTTAGAAAAATCAATCTCAAACACAGCAGGCTTAGAAAAGATGTTAAAATAATCCTTAAATTGCAGAGTAATGCTTAATCGTAACCTTGACGTGGACCAAGGTCTAGTTAATGGAGCACTGGGTACAGTTGTTGGCTTTCAAACATACCCACGTGACAACAAAATTCAGTTTGTCAATATACTCTTTGACAAACTTTTAGAAGTAAAACGGATAGGACGCTCAACAGCTAGATTCCTTCTCTTCAAAGATATGTATGTACGCAGAGAACAATTTTCTCTAGCTCTTGCATACGCAGTCACAATTCATAAATCACAAGGTCTTACCCTAGACAAAGCAATGATAGATATTGGTAACACAGTCTTTAAAGAAGGCATGAGCTACGTAGCACTATCACGCTTACGTACACTTGACGGTCTATTTCTAATTAACTTTGATGCAAGTAAAGTAAATGCTGATATTCCTTGCATTTTAGAATATAATAGACTTCGCTCACTATACACTCCCCATCTAAAGACATATTCTGTTCCACAAAAACTAAAACGTAAAAGAAAACTAAATCAAACTGAAATGCAACAGGACGTCACTGGAAATCCTCCAAAGAGAGTAAAAGAAACTAATACTCCATCAAGTACCACAAACAAAAAAGTATCAATTAGAGAAAGTAAACCAGGTACTTCTTTAAAGAAGGAAGACAAACTCCAAAAAAAGCAGTTAGGTACAGAACTACCTGGACCATTTAAATTCTCAAATATAGTTGGTGTAAGTTGCTATGCAAATGTAGCAATGAATATTCTATTTCAATTACCACCAATTGTTGACAACGTTTACTCACACAGTACAAACCCATTGTGTTTGCAAATGTTAGTACTTCACAGAAATGCAGCAAACAATCCTGACAACACATTTAGTGTTTTTGGATTAAGACGACAATTGGACTACTGTGCTGGATGGTGAAATTCACTATAAACTCACAGGAAGATCCACAAGAATTTCTAATGTACTTACTACAAGTACTGGAAAACAAAAACATACCTATAAATGAAATCTTTCAGATTTCATACATGTGGAAACATACATGCACTTTCTGCAACAATGTGACACAAGAAGAAATCCCCAATGAACGCTTCATATATATATATCAATACCAAATTGTGAATCCATTCCATTTCAGCAACTTGTACAAAATGCAAACCATGGTAGATTATGCTCTACCTGCAATTCAGATAATCGCTCCACGTTAGTAATACAAACACATAGTAAATACGTAATACTAATGCTTCTACGTTACAATGCAGATGGTACCAAAAACAACTGCAAGCTGACTGGATTGACACATGGTCAAATATCACTTGGTAAGAAAACCTTCACAACAATTGGTATAATCTACCACGCAGGAGCCACAACCAATTCAGGGCACTACACTGCATACATAAAAAAGAAATGTGGATGGTTTGAATGTAATGATAGTACCATTATTCTAAAGCAGAGAGTACCAGCAAATCTTACAAACGCTTATTTGATGTTCTTAAAACCAAAATTTGATAAATAAACTGTATTTAAACCTTTAAGTAAATTTGTGTTACAAAAATATAAACTGTTAGAATACTCCAAAAGCTATCTAACTGCTCAAAGATTCTACAATAACTAATCAGATAAATGAATACCACTAAATTAGACCAAAAAATACAGTTAGAATACGCCAATTGGTATCTAACTGTCCCAAAATTATAAATGTGTGTTAAAATAATATAAACTGTTAGAATACGCCAAAAGCTATCTAACAGCTCAAAGATTCTACAACAACTAATCAGATAAATGAATACCACTAAATTAGGCCAAAAAATACACAGTTAGAATACGCCAATCGGTATCTAACTGTCCCAAAATTTAACAATATCCAAATAGGTAAATGAAAACCACTACAATATATTAAAAAAATAGACAGTTAGAATACGCCAATTGGTATCTAACTGCTCCAAAATTTTATAATATCAAAACAAATGAAGAATCTGTTACTGTTCCAAAAGAAATACAACAAAGCAAAGTATAAAGCATTAGCCAGAAACAACAAGTGAACACTGAAAACAAACAAACAAATAAACTATAGCATAACAGAAAAAGGGTTTTTTTTAAATCCAACATGGATTTTTTTTTCTCCCACAGACCCAATGATTTTAGCAACAAATACAGAAATTGAGCAAATTGCACAGTACTCTGATTTGTACTCTACTAAATATGAGGGTCGAAAAAAAATAAAAGTATATTGCTTATACAATGTAATAAGTCATTACAGAATACTAATACTAACATGCTATTTTCTTTTATCACAGAAATGAAGAAAAAAAACATGGACTCCCATTACTAGACCAAACAGTAAGTATACAATAATAAGGACAACCATAGCAGCACATCACATCCATAGTATCTAATACCTTTGTTCCTTATACATTTGTTTTTCACCCAATGTTATAAACAAATATGAATGTGATATGCTGCGGTGGTTGTTGCCACGGCATAGAGTCTTGGGTGCATGGCCAAATGGCTCTATGCCCTGGCAACAACCACCGCAGCATATCACATCCATAGAGTCAAACATTTCAACTATGATCTATGGGAAACTTTTAATGTCCGCGAACAATGTGAGTGTTCTTAGAACACTTTGAGCTTGCCAGCGAACAATACGGACACCGTTTTCAGGACACCCCCTACGAACATTTCAGAACAACGCGATAGTTCTTAGAACACTTTCAACTTAACAACGAACAATACGGACACCGTCCTAAGGACACCCCCTATGAACATTCCAGGACACCGGGAGTGTTCTCAAAAACGTCTTCAGAACACCCCCATCTTGTTTATTTGGGAACAATTCAGGACACCGCGAGTGTTCTTAGGACACATTCAACTTGACAGAGAACAATACGGACAGCGTCCTCAGGACACCCCCTACAAACATTCCAGGACACCGGGAGTGTTCTCAAAAACGTCTTCAGAACACCCCCATCTTGTTTATTTGCAAACATTTCAGGACACCGCGAGTGTTCTTAGGACACATTCAACTTGACAAAGAACAATACGGACAGCGTCCTCAGGACACCCCCTACGAACACTCCCCGGACACCGGGAGTGTTCTTAGAAGCGTCTTCAGAACACCACCATCTTGTTTATTTGCAAACATTTCAGGACACCGCGAGTGTTCTTAGGACACATTCAACTTGACAAAGAACAATACGGACAGCGTCCTCAGGACACCCCCTACGAACACTCCCCGGACACCGCGAGGGTTCTTAGAAGCGTCTTCAGAACACCCCCATTTTGTTTATTTGCGAACATTTCAGGACACCGCGAGTGTTCTTAGGACAGACTCAACTTGACAGAGAACAATACAGACAGCCTCCTCTTGACACCCCCTACGAACACTCCCCGGACACCGCGAGTGTTCTTAGAAGCGTCTTCATAACACCCCCATTTTGTTTATTTGCAAACATTTCAGGACACCGCGCGTGTTCTTAGAACACATTCAACTTGACAGAGAACAATACGGACAGCATCCTCAGGACACCACCTACGAACACTCCCCGGACACCGCGAGTGTTCTTAGAACAGTTTCACTTTGCTTGCGAACAAAACGGACACATTTTGACTCCTTAGAACACCCCCTAGTCAGTTTATTTAGAAAATTTCAGAACACCCGTGATGTCCGCAAACAAATCGAACACAAAAAGAACGTCTAACACATAAAAAACACAACTTTCATCCTATCTCACACACTCCCACCCTCCCCAAACACTCCTACACACCAACACGCTCTACAAAATAGACATTTTGAACAATGTTTCACCGCGCTGTCCGGGGACGTCCGCGAATCCAATATGGAGGGCGCTACCGAAAAATCTGACGCGCTTCACGCTCCACGCCGTCCAATCAGCGAACACTTTGCATGTCCGCGAACATCACGCAAGACGATTGGCCAATCAGGACACTTGCCGCGGAGCGAACAGGGAAGTGTATCCGCAAACCGAACACAGATATCACTAATTTTTTTTGACCTACTTTTTGGTCATTTTAAAAAAAAACTACTGGACAAATTTTCACCAAATTTGCAAAAGCATGCTTCGGGACGAAGCCGCTGCTCCTGGTCCAAATTTGGTGGAAATCCGTCCAGCGGTTTGGGCTGTAGATGGGAGCAAAAAATTTTTCCCATTCACTCTATGGAGAGTGACTATAATGTATACAAATATGAGCATATAGAGGGAAGGTAGAGTAATAAAAATAAAACTATGACAAAGTGCTGATACCATAATGATTATCTTCATGCACAGAAAGGATTCCTCTCTTTCAAGCCTGTATCTTCCGCTACGTACATGTTTCATATATGATGTGACAGGAACCCAAGTCTACAAATATAGTACCTTTTCAATTTTTACTTCCTGACTGTTACTGTAGAAAACTATGTGGCTTCGATATGTCAGTAAAGGATAAAAAGGGAGAGCCAGCCATGTGATGTCATCAGTTATGTCATCAATGACATTTGTGATGTCATCTTTGATGTCCTGGGTGTTAGTGTTAGCAGTGCACGGTGGCGCGAGTTATGGTTGCTTATGTTACCATAACTGGCGAATTTCAAGGGTTTTTCGGTTTTACTTGGAACCATAACGTCCCTTTAACAAAGTTTTTTCACTGAATTTCATAGGTTTTTAGTAACACAACTTAACCATAATATCCTTGACATGTAACATAGAACATACTAACCCCCTCGTAGTGATTTTCATGTCTGCGGACTACCGCCATGTCCGCGGACACATCGAAAATCTGAGCGTGGTGAATGTAAATTTAAATAGTGTGCCCCATTTCCCCTTTGAAGTTGGCTCTAAAAAGAGCCGTTTTTTTTTTTTACAGATGCTTGACAGACACCTGTTATTTTATATTTTTTTTCTTGTTTTTTTTTCTTACTTTACTCCTAAAATCTTCACATAACCTTCTCCAAAGCAACCCTTACATTCCAAAATAAAAAGGCATTTCCGGTAAAAGATAAAGAAATACCATCTTCTTTAAAATTAACAGCATTACTGGCATCAATATTCTCATTGTTACAGAAGAACATACCAGCTCTAAGCATGAAGGCACACATGCCTCGGTTGATGACACACCTAGCAATGTTTTGCTGAGGACAAAAAACTGAACTATTGTCCCATATTGCCCTAGGTAGTAATCCAGAAAAAATTACTTTCGCATTTGGAAGGATCTTCACTACGGCTTGAACCAAGCGTTCCAAATCAGCCAACAAAGTAGGGGCACTGACGTTGCCCAGATGGAAAGCACCATAGTGCAAAACTACCACATGCGGACTATTCATCGTGGCCATATCCGCACAAACTTGTACAATTCCCTGTACATTGCAATCAGGCACAGTGCTCCACACCACCTCCACTCCTTTGACATCAAAGTTCTTTGCAACATGCCTGCATTCAGCGTACTGCTGTAAACCATGCACAAACATATCTCCGAGCACCAACACCCTGACTTTCTCCACTTCTGCCATCTTCACCACACACAGTCTCTTTCAACACAAATCCACAACCTCGACATCTGATTGGCTGATCCGTACAGTCTTCTTTCCATGTTGGATTTCCTGGAAAAATCCGGATTTACCACGCCCTGTCCACGAACAGCCGCGGTGTCCGCGGACGGCGTCCACTTTACACTCTGTACCATTCCCTCATTGCATACAGCTAAGCAATCACACAATACGAATAACATCCTCAGAACACCCCCATTTTGTGAATTTTCCAACATTTCAGGACAATTATCATTTCATTATTCTACATATTAACATTACAAATATTATACTTTTATCTTGCCCTCTGCACACAATGCTATCTTTCTCCATTAGCAGCTCAGTATACTACATAGAATCCCATAATACAATGCTATTTATTGATATAAATCCATCGTTCAAAGCACTAATAACGGTATGATATTTATTGCAATATCCTTGACACTTTTTTCGGAACATTATAATGAAAATCCCTAGTACACAAATTCCATGAAAAGTACATACACATGTGATCTCATCAGTGATTTCATCAATGACATTTGCAATGTCATCTTTGATGTCCTGGGTGTTAGTCTTAGCAGTGCATGGTGTTGGCGCGAGTTATTTTTCATAGCTTACCATAACTTGCTATTTTCAGGGGTCTTTCGGCTGTACTTAGAACCATAACGTCCTTTAAACAAACTTTTTTTAATATCACGCAAACAATATACAAACATGGCGTGCAAAAACCAACTTCTCACAGATGGCTTTACACAGAATGTTGCAAAGTAAGAATTTATGCTCGTTCACAGTGAAGTTCAGCTGCTTCATTTTTTTCTCGGGCCCCGGAGAGGCTCACGAAGCAGACTATAAGGTTGTATTGTGTTTTGACCTTGACAGACAGAGATTGTGATGAAAGACTTCTCTTGAAGGAGTGTTGCTAAAACGTAAGAGAAGATAAAGATGAAATTTCTGAAACGAAACCACTTTTACATATTATATCACTATGCGAAAGATCGTTGGCACACGCGGAATCGTATTTTCGGACTGCACCACTCGTAGACAATGAAAATTGCAATTGTACTGTAAGTAACCCTTTACATTACTTTATACCAAATATAATTACAATAGCGTAGCATTAAAGACCGCTGAAGTTGAACTTGTTCGTTGAAAGTGGCATAATGTTTTCTACCGCGTACTATCACCGCCGAATTGATCCCCTGTCGTTTAGAGGGCTCTGAAAAAGGCAGACGACACATAGTGGGTTAATAGAAATAATTTAACCGGTCTATAGGTGGTCAAGCGCTCTACTCGCTGTGCCACTTTACTGTAGCCTGTCAAGTGGCACAGCGAGTACAGCGCTCGCTTTGACATCCGTGCACAGCTTGCTAACGCAAGTTCGAATCCCGGCAAGCCCAAACTCAGCCTTTCATCCTTCATGGTCGATAAATGAGCACCACACACCGTGGTTAATAATAAGCACCGCTTAGATACCTCACAGTTCTTTGCGCTATATGAATGGGAAAATATTATTATTTTATTATTAACATACTCTGTTGCACTATCTTCGATAGCAAATAGTTTCACGCCCTAATAAATAAAATGATTATTTTTAATGAAGATCGGCTGGTGAGAGTAATTTATGTTTTTTAAAACAGGTACGTGGCCCCGTTTTGTCTATGTCACGATTTACAGACTCCAGCGGATGGGGTCTTCAACTGCCAGGTGCAAGTCCAAATATGCAACTTCATGACCCTCACCATTTTATGGGACAATCGCCAAGGACCAATATGCCCTTACGCAGTACTAGCGGCTACAAACAACATACCAACCAATACGGTGGTCTAATGGCTCGTTGTTGGCGCAACCTTCCAATTATCAGAGAGACCATTTACTGCTTTTATCATAAACCAACAGCCTATCTACCGCAAAGGAACAACGCGCGGCTCCAAATAAACTTTTGCTGATCGACAGCAGAGACAATAGCAAATCGCTGAATATTCACTAAACATTTCATGTGAAATAAATGTACTTTACCAAATGTACAATCCTGCTGTTTACTTTGAAACCACAGTTTCATATTCCGAATTGTGGCGCACTGAGTTGTAACCTGATCTAACACTCTCTGTACCGCAAAGGAACATCGCGTGTCTCAACATGAACTTTTGCGGATCGACAACAAAGACAAATGCAAATTGCTGAATATTCTCTAAACATTTGATGTCAAATAAATGTACTTTACAAATGTTTAGAGAATATTCAGCAATTTGCATTTGTCTTTGTTGTCGATCAGCAAAAGTTCATGTTGAGGCACGCGATGTTCCTTTGCGGTACAGAGGGTGTTAATCAGCTTACAACTCAGTGCGCCACAATTCGGAATATGAAACTGTGGTTTAAAAGTAAACAGCAGGATTGTACATTTGGTAAAGTACATTTATTTCACATGAAATGTTTTGTGAATATTCAGCGATTTGCTATTGTCTCTGCTGTCGATCAGCAAAAGTTTATTTTTAGCCATGCGTTGTTCCTTTGCGGTAGATAGGCTGTTGGTTTATGATAGAAGCAGTAAATGGTCACTCTGATAATCGGAAGGTTGCTCCAACAATGAGCCATTAGACCACCCTGTTGGTTGGTATGTTGTTTGTAGCCGCTAGTACTGCGTAAGGGCATATTGGTCCTTGGCGATTGTCCCATAAAATGGTGAGGGTCATGAAGTTGCATATTTGGACATGCACCTGGCAGGTGAAGACCCCATCCGCTGGAGTCTGTAAATCGTGACATAGGCAAAATGGGGCCACATACCTGTTTTAAAAAACATAAATTAGTCTCACCAGCCGATCTTCATTAAAAATCATCATTTTATTTATTAGGGCGTGAAACTATTTGCTATCGAAGATAGTGCAACGGAGTATGTTAATAATAAAATAATAATATTTTCCCATTCGTATAGCGCTAAGAATCGTGAGGTATCTAAGCAGTGCTTATTATTACCCACGGTGTGTGGTGCTCATTTATCGACCACGGAAGGATGAAAGGCTGAGTTTGGCCTTGCCGGGATTCGAACTTGCGTTAGCAAGCTATGCACGGATGTCAAAGCGAGCGTTGTACTCGCTGTGCCACTTGACAGGCTACAGTGAAGTGGCACAGCGAGTAGAGCGCTTGACCGCCTATAGACCGGTTAAATTATTTCTATTAACCCAGCCTGTGTCGTCTGCCTGTTTCAGAGCCCTCTAAACGACAGGGGATCAATTCGGCGGTGATAGTGCGCGGTAGAAAACATTATGCCACTTTGAACGAACAAGTTCAACTTGAGCGGTCTTTAATGCTACGCTATTGTAATTATATTTGGTATAAAATAATCTAAAGGGTTACTTACAGTACAATTGCAATTTCCATTGTCTACGAGTAGTGCAGTCCCAAAATACGACTCTGCATGTGCGAACGATCTTTCGCATAGTGATATAATATATAAAAGTGGTTTTGTTTCAGAAATGTCATCCTTATCTTCTCTTACGTTTTAGCAACACTCCTTCAAGAGAAGTCTTTCATCACAATCTCTGTCTGTCAAGGTCAAAACACAATACAACCTTATAGTCCGCTTCGTGAGCCTCTCCGGGGCCCGAGAAAAAAATTGAAGCAGCTGAGCTTCACTGTGAACGAGCATAAATTCTTACTTTGCAACATTCTGTGTAAAGCCATCTGTGAGAAGTTGGTTTTTGCACGCCATGTTTGTATATTGTTTGCGTGATATTAAAAAAAGTTTGTTTAAGGGACGTTATGGTTCTAAGTACAGCCGAAAGACCCCTGAAAATCGCAAGTTATGGTAAACTATGAAAAATAACTCGCGCCACCACCGTGCACTGCTAAGCCTAACACCCAGGACATCAAAGATGACATTGCAAATGTCATTGATGAAATCACTGATGACATCACATGTGTATGTACTTTTCGTGGAATTTGTGTACTAGGGATTTTTATTATAATGTTGCGAAAAAAGTGTCAAGGATATTGCAATAAATATCATACCGTTATTAGTGCTTTGAAAGATGCATTGATATAAATAGCATTGTATTATGGGATTTTATCTAGTATACTGAGCTACTAATGGAGAAACATAGCATTGTGTGCAGAGTACAAGATGAAAGTATAATATTTGTAATGTTAATATGTTGAATAATGAAATGATAATTGTCCTGAAATGTTTGAAAATTCACAAAATGGGGGTGTTCTGAGGACATTATTCATATTGTGTGATTGCTTAGCTGAATGCAATGAGGGAATGGCACAGAGAGTAAAGTGGACGCCGTCCGCGGACACCGTGGCTCTTCGTGGACAGGGCGTGCTACATCCGGGTTTTTCCAGGAAATCCAACATGGAAAGAAGACTGTACGGATCAGCCAATCAGATGTCGAGGTTGTGGATTTGTGTTGAAAGAGACTGTGTGTGGTGAAGATGGCAGAAGTAGAGAAAGTCAGGGTGTTGGTGCTTGGAGATATGATTGTGTATGGTTTACAACAGTACGCTCAATGCAGGCATGTTGCAAAGAACTTTGATGTGAAAGGAGTGGAGGTGGTGTGGAGCACTGTGCCTGATTGCAATGTACAGGGAATTGTACAAGTTTGTGAGGATATGGCCACGATGAACAGTCCGCATGTGGTAGTTTTGCACTTTGGTGCTTTCCATTTGGGCAACGTCAGTGCCCCTACTTTGTTGGCTGATTTGGAACACTTGGTTCAAGCCGTAATGAAGATCCTTCCAAATGCGAAAGTAATTTTTTCTGGATTACTACCTAGGGCAATATGGGACGATAGTTCAGTTTTTTGTCCTCAGCAAAACATTGCTAGGTGTGTCATCAACCGAGGCATGTGTGCCTTCATGCTTAGAGCTGGTATGTTCTTCTGTAATAATGAGAATATTGATGTCAGTAATGCTGTTAATTTTAAAGAAGATGGCATCTCTTTATCTTTTACGGGAAATGCCTTTCTATTTTGGAATGTAAGGGTTGCTTTGGAGAAGGTTATGTGAAGATTTTTGGAGTAAAGTAAGAAAAAAAAACAAGAAATAAAATACAAAATAACAGGTGTCTGTCAAGCATCTGTAAAAAAACCAAAAAACAACGGCTCTTTTCAGAGCCAACTTCAAAGGGGAAATGGGGCACACTATTTAAATTTACATTCACCACGCTCAGATTTCAATATGTCCGCGGACATGGCGGTAGTCCGCGGACATGAAAAGCACTACGATGGGGTTAGTATGTTCTATGTTACATGTATATGAAGACAGGGATATTATGGTTAAGTTGTGCTACTAAAAACCTATGAAATTCATTGAAAAAACTTTGTTAAAGGGATGTTATGGTTAAGTTGCGCTACTAAAAACCTATGAAATGCAGTGAAAAAACTTAGTTAAAGGGACGTTATGGTTCAAAGTAAAACCGAAAAACCCCTGAAATTCGGCAGTTATGGTAAGATAAGCAACAATAACTCGCGCCACCGTGCACTGCTAACACTAACACCCAGGACATCAAAGATGACATCACAAATGTCATTGATGACATCACTGATGACATCACATGTCTGGCTCCCCCTTTTTTTCCTTTACTGACATATCTAGGCCACATGGTTTTGCTCAGTAACAGTCAAGGGGCCTCATTACGACCCTGGCGCTAAGAGATTACCGGTACCGGTAAGGGTACCGGTACCGGTAATCCCTTAGCGCCTGATTACAAGGTCCCTTTGCGGGTTCCCACCTTAACCGCTGGTTTTACCAGCCGTAAAGGATTGGACCCGCAAAGGGACCTTGGTGCTAATTACGGTACCTTCACAGTACGCAAAACTCTAATAAGAAAGCAGTTATCTTTTCACTATTCAACATGGCAAGATTATGAATATTGCACCTTCATCATGTATGCTGCACACACTGCCTATATTTCTGCATGAGTAGCTTACTATACTGGATAGATCTTCATAATAGAATGCTATTTATACCAATACATTGCTTAATGCACTAATTAGCTCATGATATTTATCCCACTGATCCTTGACAGTTTTTGGTCAGCATTATAAGAATCCCTTGTACAGAGTTTTCATGAAAAGTACATACACATGTGATGTCATCAGTGATGTCATCAATGACATTTGTGATGTCATCTTTGATATCCTGGGTGTTAGTGTTAGCAGTGCACGATGGCGCAAGTTATGGTTGCTTATCTTACCATAACTGCCGAATTTCAGGGGTTTTTCGGTTTTACTTTGAACCATAACATCCCATTAACTAAGTTTTTTCACTGAATTTCATAGGTTTTTAGTAGCACAACTTAACCATAATGTCCCTTTAACAAAGTTTTTTCACTGAATATATATATATTCAGTGAAAAAACTTTGTTAAAGGGACATTATGGTTAAGTTGTGCTACTAAAAACGTATGAAATTCAGTGAAAAAAACTTTGTTAAAGGGACGTTATGGTTAAGTTGCGCTACTAAAAACCTATGAAATTCAGTGAAAAATACTACATAATTGCATTATTACAGACAAAACACAAAGAGACAACACCACATACAAATATGAGTATATACAACGAAATTGAAGTAAGAGAAAAACAGCAGCAGTAGTAGCAGAAAGTGTTCATAAACTAACTGATTACCTTTATGCAGATAAATGATTGTTCTGTTTCAAAGTTGCTACTTACCCTATGTATATATATATATCACATGATGTGCCTGGACTCTAATGAAAGTAGTGTGAATACAAGATATAAAAATAGGAGTTTATACAGGGATAGTACAGTAATAAAAAAAACAACAGAACTATCAGAAAGTGCTGACAACTCTACTGATTATTTTAATGCACAGAAAGGATTGCTATCTTTCAAGCTTGTGTCTTCCCCTATGTATTTGTTTCATATGATATGACTGGACCCTAAGGGAATTATTGTAAGAACATACTTGAAGGATAAGTCTACAAATATACTACCTTTTCCACTTTTAATTCCTGACTGTTACTGAAGAAACCCATGTGGCCTAGATATGTCAGTAAAGGAAAAAAGGGGGAGCCACACATGTAATGTCATCAGTGATGTCATCAATGACATTTGTGATGTCATCTTTGATGTCCTGGGTGTTAGTCTTAGCACTGCACGGTAGTGGCGCGATTTATGGTTGCTTAGCTTACCATAACTGGCGAATTTCAATGGTTTTTCGGTTTTACTTGGAACCATAACGTCCCTTTAACAAAGTTTTTTCACTGAATTTCATAGGTTTTTAGTAGCGCAACTTAACCATAACGTCCCTTTAACAAAGTTTTTTCACTGAATTTCATAGGTTTTTAGTAGCACAACTTAACCATAACGTCCCTTTAACAAAGTTTTTTCACTGAATTTCATAGGTTTTTAGTAGCAAAGCTTAACAATAGTAACTTTGACTTTATGTACATGTAATATGTAACATACTGAACCACTTCTACTGAATGTGGTGTCCGCGAACTTTTTTGATGTCCGCGGACATGTTCGACAACAGTACCACTACCTAAAAAGTCTGGGGGGGTATGTTTAATTGTTATATTACAACATGATAGTATTTAAAAAATTCACAAAGTAGTACACATACATATTATATGTAGTAATACATAAGAAATGTAACCCATATATGTACCACACTAACCATTCATTTAAATACAATATGTTCTAAAATGGAATATACCAAGACAAGATAAATTGGCTTCCAACATAATTACCTCACAGACACTCCACAACTAAGACCAAGACGAGACCTACAGAATACTCAGAACATATCTTACCTGAAATAGTAAGTGTACATCATTTTACTCATATCTTTATAAACTTTCTGTATTAGATTAAAAAAAAAATTATATATATTTTTTTCTCACAGAAATGTCTAATAATCTGGAATGGCTAGAGGAGCACTTCCCACATGACGAAATGTCAGAAAATAGTGAAGCTAACGGTACACACTTTACAATATAAACCATTTAATTGTTATTATTTTACATATATTTAACATATATATTTGTTTTTGTACAGAGCATACCAAAATAAAAAATATCTCTGAAGAAAATGTTATGGAAAACACGCTTGACAGCTTAAAAGAAAAAATGGATTTATTATTGAGCAATTTTAATAATTTGAAAAATTTTGTTGAGGATAATTTTAAAACAAAAACCTCATACCATTGTCCCACATGTACTTGTCCCCCCTCACCATATCCCAGTCAATTATCCCCAAACCCTCTCCATAATCCAAAACGTTTTGATGAGACTTCCATCCCTTCTTCACCTGATACCAATCATGTAGAAACCCCTAATTCTCCTGTTTTTGTTTCTGTTTCTGCCTCACCTTCTCTGTCATAAATTATTAATATATGTGAAATAAAGTAACATTTTTATATTGTGTTGTAATTAGTTCCCATTTTTTATTTTAAAACAATGTAGATGTCCGCGGACAGCACGGGTGTTCTGAAATGTTCGTAAATAAACGAAAATGGAGGTGTCCTGAAGAACACTATACCTGTCCATACTGTTCGCTAGCAAGTTAAACTGTTCTAAGAACACAAATGATGTCCTGAAAAGTTCATAATCAAACGAAAATCGAAGTGTCCTAAAGAACACTATATCGGTCCGTAGTGTTCACTAGCAAGTTTAAACTGTTCTAGAACACACGCGATGTCCAGAAATGTTTGTTTGATGTGTGACGCACTTTTTAATTAATTCAGGACACGAACACTGTCCGTAGAACATCAACTCGCATGCGCAAACCAATGTCCGTGGATTTGGTGTCCTGCGGACAGGAGCTTCCTTCCCGGACATGTTCGCGAAGGGATCATGTGACCGCACCAACGCTAATCGTGTGTTCTGAATGCGGACCCTGTTCGTGTCCCCGAAAAAATTAAAAGTACATTTCCGAATAATCCACAATATTTTTCGATAAAAACTCATCATGGCACAAGTCCCACATAGTAATCCTGAGTTTCTACATATCTTTTGAAACTTTTTGAACCCTTTTTTGTGTTCGATCTGTCCGCGGACAGCGTGCATGTCCGTGAACCGCGTACAAGCACCCCTATAAAAGACCACACCCTAGAGCTTATTCTCATTGTGTTTCTGGCTATTCTTCAGAGCACAGCTATTTCTCCAGCAACTTGCTTATTACACCATCGAGATGGCATCCCTGGCTGCAGAACTGCCACCTGGTGCTGCACCTGCTTCAGCACCACCCCCACCAGCTCCACCACCACCACCTTCCCAAGGGCCTGAAGAGGGGAACAGGAGTAAGGATGCAGAGGAGGAAGAAGAGGATGACGAGAATGAGGTAGAGGAAATCCCTACTACCCGCACTAGACGTGAGTCTTGGGTGTGGTGGTTATTTTCCATTTATGGGAATGGTCCTAAGGCTCGTACGAACCGTGTTATCTGCAATGAGTGCAAAATGATACTCAGTCGCGGGAAGCACGGTTCGTACAGCTTTGGGACCACGACCATGAAGCGAGACCTGAGGTCATTTCACTCTGGGACTATTTGCAAGGTTGTACCTTGCGAAGAACGTAGTAGGTTGATTTCCTCTACTTCATCCTCCGTTTCTGATCCTGTCACCACAAGGACCACCTCTGTGGGACAGCGTCTTCCTCAAGCTGCCTCACAGGCCATACAGAATTCTGATGACCCTTACCTTTCGAGGGTCACAGTTGTATGTATGTACTGTGACACAGTACTCTGCAGGGGAGAGCGACTTCGGAGTGATTTTGAGACTATCGTCTCAGAGCACGAGAAGACCTGCTCACTACCAAATAAAACCCACGCTACATCTTCCTCTCTCAGCTCGCCCTTTCTTATCCCTGTGGTTGGTGTCCCCCCTTTACCCTCCTTTCCCCTCCTCGCCTAGTGTGTCGTGTCTAAAAAAAACCCAAAAAATACAAAATTACAAAAATAAAAAATAAATAAGGCTCTTTTCAGACCCGCCTTTCACAGTTAAAAAATAGAAGTGAAAATAAATGAAGCAGGGCTCTTTGTATTTTTGAAAAGTCCGCGGACAGTTCGCGGACATCAAAACAATTGGGTTGGTACCCTATCATAACCATTGCAATTTTCTCTGGTAGGAAGTGGTGGCTCTTAAAAGAGCCTTTGGGAGGTGTTTGTATTTCAAAAATTATAAATACTTAACACCTACTTCAAAATAGATGCTGTAAATCTAAAAAAGGTCGTAATGCATTTTGTATATTTGTCAAAAAAATCTGATTGCCAGCATAAGTAAGATGGACTCCAGCTCTGCGAAAAATGTATGTACTACGAAACATAATATTTTCATTATGAGAATAAGACATGCCAAAATCTCTTAGAAAGGCACAAACAGCCTTATTAACATTGCGCCCTGCTTTTTCCATTCGTGGACCAAATGAAGAAGGACGAAGCCACATTTGTCTCTGTGCAATCCGTAACATATTACTTGAGAATTAGGAAACATGTCCATGACCTTCCCAAGTTCTTCCTTCATAGAAAATTGCAAAGAAATTCCAGACACATGTCCTAAACTATTCCCTCCACAATGAATTACAATTATGTCTGGATGTTGCTCTGTCTCCAAAGTAGCACAAAGAGGTAGCAAGTCCAACCACTTCATTCCGCGTACTCTATGCCAGTGTACTTCCACATGTGGAAATCCAAGATCTACAGCTACTCCACAGCTTTCTGCATGCACCTTCAACCAATGTATCCATGAATCTCCCAAAATCCAAACAATCTGTTTTCTGAAACACACAGCCATAGCTATCTGTTGTTCTCTCAACAAAAAGAGTATCTGAGAAACTCTCTCCTGGCACAACAAAAAAAGGATAGGACGCTCAACAGCTCGATTCCTTGTCTTCAAAGACATGTATGTACGCAGAGAACAATTTTCTCTAACTCTTGCATACGCAGTCACCTTTCATAAATCACAAGGTTTTACCCTAGACAAACAATGATAGACATTGGTAACACAGTCTTTAAAGAAGGCATGAGCTACGTAGCACTATCACGCTTACGTACACTTGACGGTCTATTTCTAATCAACTTTGATGCAAGTAAAATAAACGCTGATATTCCTTGCATTTTAGAATATAATAGACTTCATTCACTATACACCGCCCATCTAGAAACATATCCTGTTCCACAAAAAGGAAAATGTTCTAAAAGAAAACTAAATCAAACAGAAATGCAACAGGATGTCACTGCAAATCCTCCAAAGAGAGTAAAAGAAACTAAAACTTCATCAAGTACCACAAGCAAAAAAGAACCAATTAGGGAAAGTAAACCAGGTACTTCGTCAAAGAAGGAAGACAAACGAAAAAAAAATCACTCAGATACAGAACTACCTGGTCCATTTAAACTCTCAAATATAGTTGGTGTAAGTTGCTACGCAAATGTAGCAGTGAATATTCTATTTCAATTACCACCAATTGTTGACAACATTTACTTACACAGTACAGACCCATTGTGTATGCAAATGTTAGTACTTCACAGAAATGCAGCACACAAACCTGACAACAAGTATAGTGTTTATAGAATAAGACAACAATTGGACTACTGTGCTGGAATGGTGAAATTCACTATAAACTCACAGGAAGATCCACAAGAATTTCTAATGTACTTACTACAAGTACTGGAAAACAAAAACATACCTATAAATGAAATCTTCCAGATTTCATACATGTGGAAACATACATGCACTCTCTGCAACAATGTGACACAAGAAGAAATCCCCAATGAACGCTTTGTATATATATCAATACCTAATTGTGAATCCATTCCATTTCAGCAACTTGTACAAAATGCAAACCATGGTAGATTATGTTCTACCTGCAATTCAGATAATCGCTCCACATTAGTAATACAAACACATAGTAAATACGTAATTCTAATGCTTCTACGTTACAATGCAGATGGTACCAAAAACAACTGCAAGCTGACTGGATTCACACATGGTCAAATATCACTTGGTAAGAAAACCTTCACAACTATAGCTATAATCTACCACGCAGGAGCCACAACCAATTCAGGGCACTACACTGCATATATAAAAAAGAAATGTGGATGGTTTGAATGTAATGATAGTACCATTACTCTAAAGCAGAGATTACCAGCAAATCTTACAAACGCTTATTTAATGTTCTCAAAACCAAAATTTGATAACTAAACTGTACTTAAACCTCAAGTAAACTTGTAGTAAAAAAATATAAACTGTTAGAATATTCCAAAAGCTATCTAACTGCCCACAGATTCTACAACAATTAATCAGATAAATGAATACCACTAAATTAGAGCAAAAAATAGACAGTTAGAATACGCCAATTGGTACCTAACTGTCCCAAAATTTAACAACATCCAAACAGATAAATCAATACCACTAAAATATATCAAAAAATAAACAGTTAGAATACGTCTACTGGTATCTAACTGCTCCAAAATTTCATAATATCCAAACAAATAAATAATATGTTACTGCTCCAACAACCCAATGTATAAAGCATTAGCCAGAAACAACAAACGAACACTGAAAACAAAAAGCAACTATAAGTGTGATATTCTCCGGTGGTTGTGGCCAGAGCATAGAGTTTTGGGTGCACCCAAAACTCTATGCCCTGGCCACAACCACCGCAGCAAATCACACCCATAGAGTCAAACATTTCAACTGTAGCCTATGGAAACTTTTAATGTCCGCGGACATTACCAGTGTTCTTAGAACACTTTCAATTTGCCAGCATCTTCAGAACACCCCCTACGAACATTTCAGGACAACACCAGAGTTCTTAGAACACTTTCAACTTGCCATCGAACAATACGGACAGCGTCTTCAGGACACCCCCTATGAACATTTCAGGACACCGCGAGAGTTCTTAGAACACTTTCAATTCGACAACGAACAATACGGACAGCGTCCTCAGGACACCCCCTACGAACATTTCAGGACAACGCGTGTGTTCTTAGAACACTTTCAACTTGACAACGAAAAATACGGCCAGCGTCCTCAGAACACCCCCATTTTGTTTATTTGCGAACATTTCAGGACACCCCGAGTGTTCTTAGAACACTTTCAACTTGCCATCGAACAATACAGACAGCGTCTTCAGGACACCCCGTACGAACATTTCAGGACACCGCAAGAGTTCTTAGAACACTTTCAACTCGACAACTCAACTCATAGAATATTCATTGCTACATTTGCGTAGCAACTTACACCAACTATATTTGAGAGTTTAAATGGACCAGGTAGTTCTGTATCTGACTGCTTTTTTTGGAGTTTGTCTTCCTTCTTTGAAGAAGTATCTGGTATACTTTCCCTAATTGATTCTTTTTTGCTTGTGGTACTTGATGAAGTTTTACTTTCTTTTACTCTCTTTGGAGGATTTGCAGTGACATCCTGTTGCATTTCTGTTTAATTTATTTTTCTTTTATAACGTTTTACTTTTTGTGGAACAGAATATGTGTTTAGATGGGGGATTTATAGTGAGCGAAGTCTATTGTATTCTAAAATGCAAGGAATATCAGCGTTTATTTTACTTGCATCAAAGTTGATTAGGAATAGACCGTCAAGTGTACGTAAGCGTGATAGTGCTACGTAGCTCATGCCTTCTTTAAAGAGGGGGCTAACAGGAGAGAGACAAGGGGCATGAGTGGGGGGTGGGGGGCAACAGGAGGGAGACACGGGGCATGAGCAGGGGGGTGGGGGGCAACAGCAGGGAGACACGGGGCATGAGCGGGGGGTGGGGGGAACACGAGGGAGACATGGGGCATGAGAGGGGGGTGGGGGTAACAGGAGAGAGACACGGGGCATGAGCAGGGGGTGGGGGCAACAGCAGGGAGACACGGGGCATGACCGGGGGGTGGAGGGCAACAGCAGGGAGACACGGGGCATGACCGGGGGATGGGGGCAACAGGAGAGAGACACGGGGCATGAGCGGGGGTTGGGGGGCAACAGCAGGGAGACACGGGGCATGAGCGGGGGGTGGGGGGAACACGAGGGAGACACGGGGCATGAGCAGGGGGTGGGGGAACACAAGGGAGACAGAGGGCATGAGGGGCAACAAGAGGGAGACACGGGGCATGAGCGGGGGGTGGGAGTAACAGGAGAGAAATACGGGGAATGGGTGGGGGCTGGGGGGCAATAGGAGGGAGACAATGGGCATGAGCGGGGAGTGGGGGGAACACGAGGGAGACACGGGGCATGAGCAGGGGGTGGGGGGAACACGAGGGAGACAGAGGGCATGAGGGGCAACAAGAGGGAGACACGGGGCATGAGCGGGGGGTGGGAGTAACAGGAGAGAAATACGGGGAATGGGTGGGGGCTGGGGGGCAACAGGAGGGAGACAATGGGCATGAGTGGAGGGTGGGGGGAACACGAGGGAGACATGGGGCATGAGCAGAGGGTGGGGGCAACAAGAGGGAGACACAGGGCATGAGCGGGGGCTGGGGGATAACAGGAGAGAGACACGGGTATGAGCGGGGGTTGGGGGCAACAGGAGGGAGACACGGGGCATGAGCGGGGGGTGGGGGGAACACGAGAGAGACACAGGGCATGAGTGGGGGTGGGGGCAACAGCAGGGAGACACGGGGCATGAGCGGAGGGTGGGGGGAACACGAGGGAGACACGGGGCATGAGCAGGGGTGGGGGGCAACAGCAGGGAGACAATGGGCATGAGCGGAGGGTGGGGGAACACGAGGGAGACACGGGGCATGAGCGGGGGGTGGGGGGCAACAAGAGGGAGACACGGGGCATGAGCGGGGGCTGGGGGGATAACAGGAGAGAGATACGGGGCATGAGCGGTGGGTTGGGGACAACAAGAGGGAGACACGGGGCATGAGCGGGGGATGGGGGTAACAGGAGAGAGACACGGGGCATGAGCGGGGGTTGGGGGCAACAGGAGGGAGACACGGGGCATGAGCGGGGGTGGGGGGAACACGAGGGAGACACGGGGCATGAGCGGGGTTGGGGGGCAACAGCAGGGAGACACGGGGCATGAGCGGGGGGTGGAGGGAACGGGGGTGGGGGGTAACAGGAGAGAGACAGGGGGCATGAGCGGGGGGTGGGGGGCAACAGGAGGGAGACACGGGGCAAGAGCGGGGGGTGGGAGGAACACCAGGGAGACACGGAGCATGAGAGGGGGTTGGGGGTAACAGGAGAGAGACACAGGGCATGAGCAGGGGGTGGGGGCAATAGCAGGGAGACACGGGGCATGACCAGGGGTGGAGGGCAACAGCAGGGAGACACGGGGCATGACCGTGGCATGGGGGCAACAGGAGAGAAACACGGTGCATGAGCGGGGCATGGGGGGCAACAGCAGGGAGACACAGGGCATGAGCAGGGAGTGGGGGGACCACGAGGGAGACATGGGGCATGAGCAGGGGGTGGGGCGAACACGAGGGAGACACAGGGCATGAGGGGAAACAAGAGGGAGACACGGGGCATGAGCGGGGGGTGGGGGTTACAGGAGAGAGACACGAGCATGTGTGGGGAGCAACAGGAGGGAGACACGGGGCATGAGCGGGGGGCAACAAGAGGGAGACACAGGGCATGAGTGGGGGGTGGGGGGTAACAGGAGAGAGACACGGGGCATGAGCGGGGGTGGGGGGCAACAGGAGGGAGACAGGGGCATGAGCAGGTGGTGGGGGGAACAGGAGGGAGACACGGGGCATGAGCGGGGTGGGGGGGAACAGGAGGGAGACACGGGGCATGAGCGGGGTTGGGGGGAACAGGGGAGACACGGGGCATGAGCGGGGGGTCGGGGGAACACGCGAGGGAGACACGGGGCAAGAGCAGGGGGTGGGGGGAACAGGAGGAAGACATGGGGCATGAGCGGGGGGTGGGGGGGAATAGGGGAGACACGGGGCATGAGCGGGGGGTGGGGGAACACACGGGAGACACGGGGCATGAGCAGGGGGTGGGGGTCTACAAGAGGGAGACACAGGGCATGAGCGGGGGGTGGGGGGCAACAGGAGAGAGACACGGGGCATGAGCAGGGGGTGGGGGGCAACAGGAGGGAGACAGGGGCATGAGCAGGTGGTGGGGGCAACAGGAGGGAGACACGGGGCATGAGCGGGGTGGGGGGGAACAGGAGGGAGACACGGGGCATGAGCGGGGGTGGGGGGAACAGGGGAGACACGGGGCATGAGCGGGGGGTGGGGAGAACACAAGGGAGACACGGGGCATGAGCGGGGGGTGGGGGGGTACAGGAGGGAGACATGGGGCATGAGCGGGGGGTGGGGGGGAACAGGGGAGACACGGGGCATGAGCGGGGGGTGGGGGGGAATGGGAGGGAGACACGGGGCATGAGCGGGGGTGGGGGGGAACAGGGGAGACACGGGGCATTAGCGGGGGGTGAGGGGAATGGGAGGGAGACACGGGGCATGAGCGGGGGGGAACAGGGGAGACACGGGGCATGAGCGGGGGTGGGGGAACAGGAAGGAGTCACAGGGCATGAGCGGGGGGTGGGGGGAACAGGTGGGAGACACGGGGCATGAGCGGGGGTGGGAGAACAGGAGGGAGTCACGGGGTATGAGCAGGGGGTGGGGGGAAACAAGAGAGAGACACAGGCATGACCGGGGGTGGGGGGGTACAGGAGGGAGACACGGTAATGAGCGGGGCGGGGGGAAACAAGAGAGAGACACGGGTAATGAGCGGGGGTGGGGGGAACACGAGGGAGACACGGGCATGAGCGGGGGGTGGGGGGTACAGGAGGGAGACACGGGTAATGAGCGGGGGTGGGGGGATACAGCAGGGAGACACAGGGCATGAGCAGGGGGTGGGGGGACCACGAGGGAGACATGGGGCATGAGCAGGGGGTGGGGCGAACACGAGGGAGACACAGGGCATGAGGGGCAACAAGAGGGAGACACGGGGCATGAGCAGGGGGTGGGGGTTACAGGAGAGAGACACGAGCATGTGTGGGGAGCAACAGGAGGGAGACACGGGGCATGAGCGGGGGGTGGGGGCACACACGGGAGACACGGGGCATGAGCAGGGGGCAACAAGAGGGAGACACAGGGCATGAGCGGGGGGTGGGGGGTAACAGGAGAGAGACACGGGGCATGAGCGGGGGTGGGGGGCAACAGGAGGGAGACAGGGGCATGAGCAGGTGGTGGGGGGTACAGGAGGGAGACACGGGGCATGAGCGGGGTGGGGGGGAACAGGAGGGAGACACGGGGCACGAGCGGGGGTGGGGGGAACAGGGGAGACACGGGGCATGAGCGGGGGGTCGGGGGAACACGAGGGAGACACGGGGCATGAGCGGGGGGTGGGGGGGAACAGGAGGGAGACATGGGGCATGAGCGGGGGGTGGGGGGAACAGGGGAGACACGGGGCATGAGCGGGGGGTGAGGGGGGAATGGGAGGGAGACACGGGGCATGAGCGGGGGTGGGGGGGAACAGGGGAGACACGGGGCATTAGCGGGGGTGGGGGGAATGGGAGGGAGACACGGGGCATGAGCGAGGGGGAACAGGGGAGACACGGGGCATGAGTGGGGGTGGGGGAACAGGAGGGAGTCACGGGGCATGAGCGGGGGGTGGGGGGAACAGGGGAGACACGGGGCATGAGCGGGGGGTGGGGGGAAACAAGAGAGAGACACAGGCACGAGCAGGGGTGTGGGGGTACAGGAGGGAGACACGGTAATGAGCGGGGCGGGGGGAAACAAGCGAGAGACACGGGTAATGAGCGGGGGTGGGGGAACACGAGGGAGACATGGGCATGAGCGGGGGTGGGGGGTACAGGAGGGAGACACGGGTAATGAGCGGGGGTGGGGGGATACAGGAGGGAGACACGGGTAATGAGTAATGAGCGGGGGTGGGGGGAACGGGATATCCGCTCCTCGGTCCTCTGCAGGCCACCGTGTACTGATGGCGTGACTCCTGCAAGTCTGCAGCAGCCTGGGACTTTCAGGAAGTGTAATCCACATGAGCCTCTCACAGCCCCATTCGAGGCCCCACTGTCCTCTGATCTTATCGCATCAGTATTTTCGCTTGTAAATTGCGATAATCACTTGTGAAGTCTGAAGTCACCACAGAGCTTGCCACAGATGCCAATATACGAACAATAAACTAAGATGGCGGGCGTCTCTGAAAATAAGACGCACTGCACGCTTTACTACAGCCAATGTGAGAGCACGTCAGATGTCTGCGGACATCACGCAAGTCGCTTGCCCAATCCCCGTCCTGTCCGCGGAGCGAACAGGGAAGTGTGTCCGCGAAGCGGACACAGATATCACTAATTTTTTTCACTTACATTCTTTTTTTTTTTTTTTAAACTACTGGACGGATTTACACCAAATAAAAACAAGCACGCTTTCGGGACCAAGCCGCCGCTCCTGCTGCAAATTTGGTGTAAATCCGTCCAGCGGTTTGGGCTGTAGGCGTGAGCAAAGTTTTTTCCCATTATGTCTATGAGAAGAAAAAAAGGCTTTGGGACCCCCCCTATAACTTGCCCCCCCTGGATCAAACCTCACCAAACTCTGCAAGAAAATTCAGAGTGGTCCATATACTTTTTTTTGCAAAGTTTGGTGAGGATTCGTCCAGGGGGAGCGAAGTTATAAGCCGCCCAAAAAGTGTTCTTCCTATGGAAACAGCAACTTAACCATAACTACATGGCCACTAGCGTGGCCATGTAATAGATAGATATATATTGTATTATGTTCTTCAGAGGTTAGTAGTATTCAGCTCTTCGAGGTTCCTTATATGTCCTTGTAACTCCATATGGTCAGTTGCAATAAAGCGGTTGCAAGCTTGCTCGATTTGAACTTTGCTTTTCTTGCATTTCTGCGTTTGGCTAGTGAAAAGGAAAGGCTTCTGACAGTATGTACATATATCTGTCCTCTATCTACAGAACTGTGTGTGCATGTTCTTTGTGTGCGCACATATGTGTCTGCGTAACTGTGCAGGGATGTGAGTTTACCTCATGACTAACGTTAAGATGTGTTGTCACCAATGACGTCAGCATGGCTGGATATTTGTCATCATTCAACCTGGTCCAGTGATGGGGTGCCTGTATCTGCGAAGACATCAGCTGGATAGAGTTTGAACAGTTGTCTAAGAGAGTATCTGCTCACATACGTGGAATGCACCGGTCCACCCGGGGGTTGGCCAAACAGAGACTGGCATCTTTCATTTCTCACCCTTCAGGCTGACATGCACATAGAGGGCACGAGGGTCATTCCAGGGACCCTCTCTTCATTGGCCTTGCCATTTTTGTGAGTAATGCCATACCAAAGAAAGAATATGGCCATTCTGTCTGCCCCATTGTGCTATAAACACCCACGCCTCCTATGTATAACAAAATTCATCAAGTTGAATTTGCCAAAAAATAACAGCAAAACATGTAAGTAAACATCATCCAGACACAATGCCCCTGGCCTGGGGCCCAGCCTTGCATGCACACATTTATATCCATTCACCCACTAGCCATTCATCCATTGGCAGCTGGTGATTAAGTTCATTGAAGGGGTATAAACATTCCCCAGGAATAGGCCAGAGCATGCAGGCATAGCGAGGGGTCTGAACTGATCAGAAGTGGCTCAGAGTGATGAATGGTCACTCCCTCCCCAAGAAATATTTGTGAATACCAGGTTAAAGTGGTGTGATATATACCACACTATATGTGAAAAACTGGTTAAAAAGACAATTTATAATTGGTTTTAACCCAAAATTCCAACAGATGAAATTCACCAACAGTGCATAGGAGCATTTCCATAATGCCTTTGCCAAAACATGCCAGTATTAAAAAGTACTCACACTGGTTGTGCCCATACATGTCCACTTTAGCAGCACCTATGTATATGCCAGTAGTCCTATATAAGAACATACTCATTTTTGCTTTGTGCATAATGTCAGTAATGATAGTATAAGAAAATATGTCCATGCTGGCGCAGCCACTATCCCTGCAGAAGACAGACTTCTGTTGGCTTTGCAATTCGAAATGACATGCCACGAATGGGCTAAGCGGGCTAAGTAAAGCCTGTGTCCTAACCCACAACACCATAGTACAAGCCTGGCTAACATGTTACTGGCACAGTAAGTGGGAGGTACTCAGGGCCTGTATGGACTTAGCACAGCCTGTGTCCCAACGTACAACACCATTCTACATGCAGCACAGACTGACCTGAGCAGAAGAAAAACCTGTTGACCATGTCACTAACACAGGCAGGCACTCATAGGAACGGATCAGCACCGTTAAAGGATAAGTGGGCTAAGTACAGCCCGTACCAAACCCACAACACTATGCTACATGCAGGACTAATTGACCAGAGCAGAAAAGATAAAGGCCTGACCCGGGTGTCATTGACAGTTACACACTCACAGGCAGTGCTCAACACTATTTAATGCTCATTTGGCTACGCACAGCCTGTGCCCCAAACCACAACACCATAACACATCCAGAACAGACTGTCTTGAGGATAAAAGAAAAAGGCTTGGTGAGCGTGCTACTGACACAGTCATGCACTCAGATAAAGGGTTTATCACTCGGGCAGGCTAAGCACAGCCTGTGCCTGAACCCAGAAACCCATACTACATACAGGGTAAGCTGTGGGAGCGACCACCGTCCGCCTGCAATTTCACCCTCACGGTCTGTCCATGTGGCCTCTCTTATTCCTCTGTCATCCTAAAGGTATTCTGTTGATAACCTATGGGGAAAATTCAGCCAAACTTTAGTGTAGGATTGGCTGCACATAAATGAACATTAGGAATCACAAGCACAGGTGTGCATAACATAGCAGACCGGTGCACACACGGATGACAGATGTGCAACAGGGGTGTGCACAGGTAGTGTACGGGTCTGCTATTGAAATCCATAAAAGATAATCCTATTGCTATATAGTCTTTAATCCTACCACTTCTAACCGCTGACATACGGACACCAATGTACACAGCATTCAGTCTCTTTACTACAATCAAGTACCTCATTGCTCTTCATGTACATGACAAAAGTTGGCAAATTTGGTGGCTCCGACACCAGTCAGCCACATCTAAAAACCAGATGCCTTTGAACTGAATTTTGAAAGGAATATTCATTGCTTTATATTGTCTGTACATATTAACATAGTTATGCTACATAGGATTTCAATAGTGCACCTCTGTCATTCACAAGACCTCACAGCGCAATCTTCTCATGTTTTGGCAGAGGTCATAGGCTGTTGTGGGGTGTATTGGAGGATGGGGTAAAAAGGCTGTCATTGGAAAGAGTTCAGAAACCTGGGAACCTTCTGCAACACTGTCCAATCTGAATATTGTGAGAGGGCGGCCGGAAACACATAACAGCCCTAGTGATCACATTTTAGGCTGGATTTCTGAGGGCAACCTGGCAGAGGGTGAAAATAAATTCTGCCACTCTTCTCACCACCTTCCAGCATGGGTGTGTTGAGGTGAATTGTGTGCCTGCATGATTCTGGTCTAGTGTCACACATGGGGCTGTATGGAGTGTGGGGTTGGAGCTTATTCTTGCCAAGGGAATGGGATGGGGATCTGTGGCGATGCTCAATGTGTGCTTCTATGTCATGGTGCATATATGAGTGGACAGTGTTCAAGTCCTCACAGGTTTCATAATCTGGTGTATAATTAAGGAAACACGCCTGGCAGGCGGTGGGAAACTAACAGACCTCCTCATCACGTGCCATTCCAGGTTTGTGCGCGAGTGTCCTGTCAGATAGTCAGGAGCTAAATGGCTCTCAGTCGACTACCAGTCCAGAGCTGCAGATAGGATCCCCACATCTCCTTGTTGTTTTGTGACTGTGTGTGCCGGTGAGGTCAGAGACTGGAATCCTTGTGCACTATCCAGTTTGAGCCTGTATGTCATTGTATACATATGGGTGATTGTTGAGTTGAAGGGTCCTAGTTTTGGTACAGATCTCAAGGGTCGGTGAGGGGATGTTCCCGGATTAAGAAATCATAAGAGACTGTTTGAGAAAGATATGCCACACTCAAATGGAAAATCATAAAAACACTGGCTTGAAAATAAATCACAAATTTGGTCAGATAAAGGTTGCCTGGATGCTGGCATTATTAATAAAACTGAATCTGCTCTTGATTCACTTAAAAACGAAATTTTACTCACAGTTACAAGCTAACCAAGGGCTACTTGAAACCAGGCATTTATCAATTCCATCAATCAACAAGTTCCTGAAAAAGGGTAGGACATTTAAAGATTTGTACAGATCCCATTTATCCATAGCTCGGATTGCGCTCTGAAAATCCACTACCACAGAACAGCATGAGTCACTTGAGCAGCCACACAATAGAGGAAGTCATGAAAGTTAATAATGATTTGGGCCTAGTGGTTGCTCTGCTTCCTTTCATAGGTGTTTTACATCCAAGCTCTTTGGTCCTATTATGGATCTTGTTCACTGTTTGCTGACATCTGGATATATTTATAATTCCATGACAGGGGCCATAACAAGGAGAATGATCTTGAAGAATGTGGGCCTTGGTTTTTCAGTGGCGCTCCAGAAGCTGCAGACTTAGTTGACGGCTGTGCAATGATGGGCAGAAACATCCAGAGTAGATTAAGTTGATCCAACCCCCAGTATGAGCTACGGTGAACCAAGAAAGGAGGTACCAGCGATAAAGGAATTGGCTCCTTCCTGTGACACTATGAAAGACACTGTAGTCTATGGGGAAGGCAAACCACTAGAGCCCAAGTAGGGTAGAAAAGCAGGGTTTCCTGAAACACTGCCCTATGTGGGAGAAACATGAACTGAACTGACAGCACCATTGAATCCTTCCTGATGCCGGTCAAGCCCCTGGTGACTGGGAGTAATGTTCTTTTTCTTTTTAAGGATTCGGGCGACAGATTATAATGACAACACCCACAGACAGATAATAAACAAAATGATGAGCATTGTGAGGGCATTTCCATTTAAATGTGAATGGGAGTATCTTCAGGCCTTCCCAGGCACCAGTAATGTTATAATGTTAGGGATAGTGTATTTTATGCAGCTTACTGGAGGCTGTCATTGGGGTGAAGTGACAATGATATAGTCTGATGACTTCTCACTGGGGGTACCAGGTCAGGGCATTACTGTTCAGTACACTGTGGTATTTGTGAATGCTCTCATGCCGCTCTCTGAGGAAAGGTCCCACCCGCTGTGCATGGTCTACCTTCCAGAGGCCCCAATTACTGATTTATTTCTCACAAAGGAATAGCGTTATTTGATTTCAATAACAGCACAAAACAAGAGGTTTTGAAGTTGGGAGCTTCACGGGAGCCAATAATATTTTGGAGCACAGAGATGCGGTAAGACATGGCATTGTTCTTCCCATAACTGAAATAAATTACTGTCACTGTTTAAGGAAACATCTGCTCCGTGCACTTATCAATTCTTAATGTTGCCTTAGGTGGGTGCAGGCTCTTGTTTACAGTGCAAAAAGGGAAGGTACAAGATTTGGCAAGATTTGACACTGCAACACATTTTTCCCGACAGATATGTTTTTACCAGCCCTCCTCACATCCAGAGTGGAAAGGGGTGGACTGGCCCATAGGACAATGAGCCCATTGCCGAACCAAAAATGCAAAATGCTGGTGTGGGCCAGTTTACTTGGTCAAAGTGAGCCACTATTTGGCCAATGTGGGCCAGTTTGATGAGTTACTTCACTATGCGGCTAATAGTTTTGACCAGTGTTGCTGAATAAATATTCTTTAAAAAGCACAATTTGCATCACATTTTATCAAAAAACTCCCCCTTGGGTACTATTAAAACTGTGTCACAAAAGGAATGAATGGCCATTTGCAACTGTGAGCCACTTTATCATTCGTACCCAAGACAATTGTAGGGCCGAGTCTGAATCTGAGAGTGGATACTTTACTTTGTGAATGTCCTGCAGCCATGCTGATTCTATCCATGCAGGAACTCCATTCACACCGGCAACCATACAGCAAACACTCACAGGCACGCACACAGCCACAATACATTCACTCAATCACATACTCAGAACTCTGCATTATTCACCCTGTATGCACGCATACATACAAACAACCATCCATTCACATGAAAACACCCTTGAATACACCCACGCACGTGCACTTTATTTTTAGTTCAAAGAGTTTTACATGAGCTGCGCCATGCCTACAGGAACCAGGAAACAGGGACTCTCCACTCCCTGCTTCCTTGTTCCATCCTGTCATGCACAACGGGAACATTTCTTCTTTAAGAACTAATTTATTTCAGAAGTCGAGTTGTGACTTCTGAAAAAAAGGATTTCTTTAAGAAGCCACTGGCTCTGAGCAGATGCTTGTGTGGCATCTCAGAGCTCTGCACGAGAGAGTTCATGAGCTTGCAGAAACACAAATCCAAACAAGTGCCCAAGGCCCTGACTCAGTTGCAAAGTTTAAAGTTGGAGAGGATGGGAGCTTTGAAATCTCTCATCTGTGCACCGGCTGTGAAACACTCCCCTCAGGGTACAAGTGAGGTCTGTGTAACTTCCTCATACCAGTTGTCAGTAAATCTCCACAGCCCGCGTGACTGAGTTCCAAGTTGATTATAGCAGTAAACTGCATGAAACATGCTTAAATAAAGGGAGAGTAAATGGATTACTCAAAAGAAATCCCTCCACGTAGCCAGTTACAACCCTCCCTAAGGATATAAGGATAAAACATAAACTGCATCCACACAGATTTGTTATGTTTTGTTCACGCATTTTGTGTCGTTGCTAAAAATGGAAGGAGATGGTCAGGGGCGTTGCTAGGGGGGGGCTAAGGGGGCTATAGCCCCTGATCTTTTGGTTGTAGCCCCAGATAGAATCTCAGGAGCTACAGCCAAAAGACTAGCTAGCCCCCAGTCCCAACAGTTCCGACATCAGCTTAGCCCCGGGTCTTTTCCAGACCTAGCAACTCCCCTGGAGATGGTAATTGCAGATTTCACTATAGCAGACAGAAACATTACTTTCAATAGAAGGCATGGGGATGTCACTTTAAATAACCAGCAGCATTGGCCCCACTGAGGGGTCTCACAGCGGAGCTCAGCCAAGCAGAGAGAGCTCTCCCCTCAGCTCTCTGACAATCCATCCGTGCAGCGGCTTCGATTGGGTGTTTGTACCGCAAACTAGGTGTGACAGTGAGATTAAATAACACGGTCAGCAAGACATCTACAGGGAACAGATGAGGATGCAGGATACATTGTGGTGTAGATTAGATTGCTAAAATGTCAGTCTCTTGCACTTGAGAGGCCACGTTTTTTTAATGCAGAACTTTCTGACAGGATGTTTACAAATGAACCACCCTGCAATCCATAGAGGTGTGTGTGTGTGGGGGAGGGGCAGTTCTTGTTTCTGTGGGTGGCTTTGCCAGGAAGCTGTATCCTTCCCCAGGACATAGCACAGCGGGTCCCCCAGGTCCACAGGGGCTGCGGGGGCCTTCATAACACTAGTGGTCATCAAGTCATATCCACCTTCAGAAAAGAGACTGTGTACAAAATCCCAAAGCCTGATGCAATTAGACAAAAGAAAGCCTTCCTGGCCATGGTCGGCTATTGTAGACAATGATTCTGGATTATGCAGAACTGATTAAACCTTTACAATTATATGTGAGAGTTAACACAACAGATATGTTGCAATGGGCATCATACACTGAATAGGCTCTATCAAAAATAAAAGGGAAATTGGTTGAAGCACCTGATTTGGGTAAACCTGATTATAAGAAAGTTCACATTGTATTGTCATGACAAATATGAGTTTTCTCTTGCAGTGCTAATGCAAAAACATGGGCTTCATCAGAGGCATCTTGCATACTACAATAAAGCCCTTGATCAGCAATAACAGTGCAGCAAAATGAAAACATTGTGTTGGGGTATCCCTTGGCGGTATCTATACCACACTCTCTGGTATCTTTATTATTTAAAACAAAAACAAAACATGTGTCCATATCCTGGGCCAACCAATATGAAGACTTATAGTTGAACTCCATTATCACCTTGATCTGATACCCAATGTTGAACCGATCATCCCTGCTTCCCTCTCCCAGCGATGTTTAGCCACACAAAACAGAATCTCATGGTTGTGTTGCTATCATAGATTCACTTTTAGCAAACAGAGATGATTTAAGTGGCGCTCTTTAACACAACGCAGATATTAATTACTTTATGGATGTATTGTGTTTTTGGGATCAAAATGGTAAATCTGTGGTAGGGTTAGTAGTCTGTGCCTCAGGGTAAGTTGTGGAAAGTGGTGCATTACCACAGGTTACTTCAGCAGCAGTGGCAGAGCTTGTGGCACTCCCTAGAGCATGTAAACTTGCAGAGCACTAAACTGGTGACATATATACTGATTCCCAATATGCGTTTAGAGTAACCCATGATTTTAGACAATTGTGGAAGCAATGTAGTTGCTTCCTGACTTCCTCAGGATCTAAAAAACAAGATTACATAATGCTCTATAAACCAATAGTCACAGTAAAATGTGCAGTTCACCAACCTCTGGACAATCAGGTGAACTGCAGGAATAATTTAGTTGAGTCCACTGCCAACCTGCAGGAGCATTCTCTTTCTAGTGAATAACACTATTGAGCATGTTGTGAGCTCGACATGGATTCTCAGTCCCACAGCTGTTTAGTGGAGGTAATGTTGTCATTATTAGTCAGACTCTATCACAGATATGCACATTTAGGGAAGAGTGTAATGATCTACACCTTGGGAAAACAATAGTTTGCCCCTGAATGTGCAGCTTTAGCTCAGTATTATTGTAGAATATGCATCATATGCCTCCAAAGTAGTGTGGGGAGAACTGGCTTTGCCATGCCAGGTGCACGCCCTCCACCCTATACCCTATTCTAAACTTACAAGGGAATTTTCTTAAGCTGCCGCACTGCAATAGCTTCCAGTATATACTGGTCATACTTGATGTCTTCTCCAGTTGGTTTGCGGCTCACCCATGCAGATAAACTGATGCCATTACGGTTGCATAAATTCTAATCACAGACTATATACCAAGTATTCGAGTCCCAGTCATGAACAGTGTCCAAGTGACACAATTTGTAAATCTCATCATCAAAGAACTCCTTACTGCTCTTAATTTACAGTATAATCTCCAGGGTCCGTACCAGCCACAGTTAGCAGGGGCAGTCCCTAAATAACTCCATTAGTTCCATCCATGCACAAGTGAAGGGGGCCTTTCCAAAGATGCCTACTGAAGCCTGCCATTCTCTGGAGCATGGGGAATTGTCATGGGGAGAAGTTACCAGTGAATATTGTCATTGGAACTATGGTGACAGGACCCTTCCAACTATTCCTGATCCCTAACTGTGCTCTCAAGGTATTTGAGATCCCCACTTTGGTCCACACAACCCAGTGTAAGCCTACAGTGGCACCAGTGTAATAAAGTAACATGTGGAGGAGGTGCCTACTGTGATAATCTGTTGTTTATTTGCTATATCAAGCTGTTCCCCTTATTTAAGAGACTTGCAACCTGATCCAGCACCTCATGGGCTGGGACAGAATTAAAATCTCTCTCATGTAGTGACAACTGCTAATGTTGAATTGTGGCCCTGGTATTGCTAGAGATCTATCATATGATGCAAGGGGCAACATGTAACCTTAACAGGAGATGGGAGCGTTGTGTTGATCCTCTGCTAGGGTCTTGCCTAAACCAGCTCAATGTAAGCCCGGCCAAGTACAATACCTGTATGAGCACTGCTTAATTGGCTCTCGAATGAGAGCTACGTCCGAGCCTTAGCTACAGGACAACCATCCTTATCTCCTTGCCTAATTTTGCAAAGTGAGACTGGATTTAATGACATCAAGCCTACTCATGAGACACTCGATTTAAAAGGACTAACTCATATTGTAAATTAGATAAAGGGCACCAGGCAGAGCCCTGAAAAACCCAGGAGGGAATACTTAAATAAACTGAACCTAAATTTCGGGGTGGGAGGTAAAGCAACAATTCCAATCTAATACCAGAAGGAAACAGTTAGTCATACTGCAATCCTTTTTTCACAAAATGTATATTTTTAATAACAAATGGATAGTATTAGTGGGGATAGAGCACCCAAGGCGTATTAAAGACACAACAATACAAAATGAGTATGGTCCAGTATGGACAACTGGATCTCAATGTGATAACACAAATGGTATACTGCTGTTTTAGGTGGATCAAAAACAGTTATGCACTCACAGAAGTAGAACATAAACCCACATCAATGGACATGTATATACAAAAGACACAAAAACAATGCTTCCAATGTACATTGCTTGAATAGTGATATCGTCGACACAACGGTGTTTCGGCCTAAAAGGAGCTGTGTAGTGCAGCTATGTGAGCAGGCCTTCATCAGGACGTGTGGTAACCTTGGAGGTAGTCCTGGAGTCTCTATCTAAGAACAAACAAATAGGGAATTGTCAGTGGAACTGTGACCTCGAATTAAAATGAAAGATTCAAAAAGCTCTCACAAGATGCTGAAAAAGGGGGGAACTCCTTGAGCTAGGAGCCTAAAATCTTACCAAAGATTTATCCACTGCTATGGTATGCAAGAATATCCATCATAAGTCAAGATATCTGGGGGGCACTGAGTGCGTCATGGAGGAACAGGACTTGAACCTGTAACGACATGTGCATGAGACTGTAAAACTACTGTACAGAAAGAATCGCCTCATATTGGCTAAATGCAAAATGCAAAATGCAAACATGGGAGAGTCTTACCTCAACAGGTAAGTTGAAAATTCTCTGCGAGTAAACGTGGAAAAACCCACTCTAAACTGTGATTCCTCAGCCAAAGGTGTCCAGATATGGCTAAACTGTGTGAGAAAACACAAAAACAACAGAAAAAGTAAAAGTACAAGTTGTGCCCTGTATAGTTTGAGCAAACCCAGAATATGAGGCGCTCAACTGTTGAAAATAGAATTTCAATGGGGGCCAAAACGTCAAGGTATAGGCAGGAGCGCATACTTAATTACTTACAATTGTATGCGCGAGTCAGGGCCGAGCAGAGAGGCGAAGCGTCTCAGTACGCGAGCGCTGTCAGAGTGAAAGCGTCTCCCAGGAGACCGCGAGTATTCAAGCTCGTAGGAAACTCCAATTGGTTAAAAAATGGCGCTCCCTTTGCGAAGCGTCATCCTCAAGTAGACCAATGGGAACACAACACAGGGGCTTTACAGGACGTGTGTGTAGGCGGGACCTCTGGGGGTGCCAAACCCAATGAAAGCTGTATGATAAATGGCTACAATCGTGATGACGCGTAGGCTGTCACACGGAAGCCGAGTGCATGCGGGTAGAAACCTGCAGGGAAACGTCCAGCGTTCGAAAACAATGCAGGGAAGTTTAAACAGGGGAAAACTGATAGGGGTACAGAAACATCCTTGTGTTGTACTTGTAACTGATGGTCACGTGTGAAAACCGGCACTCGGCCGTGATAATCAAAAAAAGTGGAACATAGAATAAAAAAAGAACATTGCATAGATGGATCACCTGAAATGGCATTTAGAATTGAATATCGCAACAAAACAGTATTTTGCGAAAATAAACACACAGCAACAAAATTCACGTTCGTTTGTTCGCGAGGTGCATACACAGAAAGATACATTGTTAAACTCGTAAAACTGAGTATCAGAGCAGAGATACATACTTGGATGATAATGCACCTAAGACAGCATAACATATATTTGTTTGATGGTGCTGCCATTAGATTAGGTAGGAATGCCCCAAGTAACACCATTATTACAGTAAACAATGGGTCATGCATATGCATATTAGATTTTGGAGCCGAGATACATAGTTCAATGATGTTGGAACATGTACAAGCATCACGTGTGGTGTTGACACTATATTGAATGGGTGTGACCCAAACACAAATACTGCATTGTTGTGGTTCATCCTGGATAGTCAATATGCACAATTTTAAAAGTTGGCTAAACCCGGAATCTAAAAATCAAAAGAGAGAAATGGCTGTCTATTAATGAAGAAGGACCAATGATTCTCATAGATCAAAAAACTGACATGGCTGGGATGGTCAACGGAGTGGACAAGTTGGCCATAGGTTTATTGGCTATAGAAATGTTTCCACTCCACAGAAATATTCAACCCTGATTTGACTGTATCGGGTTGATGGACTAGTTGTTGTTCCAATCTGGTCAAAGCTCCGTCTCTCTCCCCACCTCTTTTTTGTGGAGTAAGTTGTTGGATGATGGTCCAGGATAAGTCGTCGTTAGTGTGTCCTAGTCGGCTGAAATGGTCGACCAAAGGTTTGTCCTGAATCTTGTTCTTGATGCAGGATCTGTGCTCTGAGATCCGCTGTTTGACTGGTCTTATAGTTTTGCCTATGTATAACAAATGACATGGGCATAATATTCCATAGATCACAAACTTGCTGTTGCAGTTAGTGTGGGTTTGTAGGGTTCCGTGGTAGCCCTTGTAGTCAAAAGGTTTAGTGGGGCTAGTGTAGCGACATGCTATACAGGTCCCGCACCGATAATGACCCACAACATTAGGAAGGTCCCACAGCGTATTAGATGTCTTGGTTTCCTCGATATAGGTATGAACCAAAGAATCCCTTAGGTTCCTGTTCTTCTTGAATGCAAAAATGGGCTTCTTCTCAAGGGTGCCTTTGTTTTTGATCAAATGCCAATGTTTATTGATGGTTTGTTTAGTGAGATTGCTTAAGGGACTGTAGGTAGCAACACAAACCAGTCTCTTCATTTCGGTTTTTTCTTTAGGGGTGAGACATATGGTTCTGTCAGTGTTCAAAGCCCTCTTTCTCGCCTGTTTAACAGATTTTTTCAGATATCCCCGTTCCTTCAGTCGTAGTTGTAGTCCATCTGCATGTTGTTCATATTTTTCTTTGCTGGAACAATTCCGCCTGATTCTCAAAAACTGACCATAGGGCAGATTATATCTGAAGCCCTGGGGATGGTAACTCGAAAAATGCAACAGGGTGTTGCGGTCAGTTGGTTTCCTGTAAAGTTCAGTTTAGAGAATATTGCCTGATCTGTAAATGTGCAAATCGAGGAAGTCTACCTCCTGGTAGCTCCAATCAATGGTGAACCGGATGTAATCGTTGCATTGATTTAACCATTGATGGAACAAATTCAACTCAATTTCTGTGCCTGTCCAAATGAGTAGGACGTCATCAATGTATCGTCGCCATAGGAGTATCTGTGACTTAAAAGGGTTATGATCATGGTATATATGGTCTGTTTCATATTGTGCCATGTACAGATTGGCGACATCTGGAGCGAAAGTAGCCCCCATGCTGATGCCTTTAATTTGTTGGTATAATTGTTCCTTGAAAAGGAAGAAATTCTCCGACATAGCCAAACGTACGCATTCCAGGATGAAGTCTGTGGGTGTAGAGATGACATCAATCCTTTTGTTCAGACAAACCTTGAGGGCCTCTAACCCCTCTGCTTGTGGAATTGAAGTATACAGGGCTTCTACGTCCAATGTGGCCAGTGTACAATGCTGTGGTAATTCAAGATCTTGTAGTATTAGTATGACGTTTGTGGAGTCCTTAATGTAGGATGGCATCTTACATACAAAAGGTTTAAGGAAGAAATCTGTGTGGAGGGACAAAGGTTCCAATAAAGAATCGCACGCAGAGACAATAGGTCTTCCTGGTGGTTGCCTGGGATTCTTGTGAATCTTAGGTAGAATATAGAATGCCGGAATCCTTGGGTGTGTTTTATTAAGAAAATGGCGTTCTCCCTCGCAAATCCAGCCTTCCTGCTCCGCGTGTTTGGTAAGATTGATGATCTCTTCCTGGAGTCTAGTGGTGGGGTCCCTTCTCAGAGGTTTGTATGAAGTGGCGTCGGCGAGGAGACGCCAACATTCGTTGTTGTAGTCAGCTGTTTCCATGATGACGATACCTCCTCCTTTGTCAGCAGGTTTTAGAGTGATGGATGGATCTTTTTTGAGGTCTGCTAGGGATTTCCTTTCGTCTTGGGTTAGATTGTCATGGTAGTAGTTCTTTTTGGACAAACCTTCTTTAAGGCTTTTAGAAACCAAATTCTCGAAAGTTTCAAATTCAGCCGGTATGGTGTGTGGTGGAGGCATAAAAACTGATTTGGGTTTGAACCCGGTGGTGTTCTCAGGTTTTTCATTGCTCTCAGGTGTAGTCTCTTGGTGATCTGGTAGGTATATTTCAAAGAAATTTTTCAGTCGGAGGTTGCGAAAAAATCTCTTCAACTCCATTTCGGCTTGGAAAGGGTTTCTTCCGATAGGGTGAGTATTCGTGAAGATAAGTTAAAAATAGGAATCTGTTGTCTCATGGTTGATTTGAGTACCACTGTCGAGTTCTCATATATTTCCCTTGTTGCTGGGGTCGTCTCTTGGGGCGCCCCCGTTGTCTCCCCGGGGAAAAAAAGGTTGTTGTGGTGGGAGGCCAGATGAGTTGCCGCCCGAGAGACTCGGGTCGCTCCCACTGGAGGAGGCAGAGCTACCAGAAAAATTAACAAACTTGTTACGCCTGTGAAAATTGCTCTGTTGTTGTTGTTGTAAATCCGTGTAGTAAGTCTCCCGTAGATAAGGGTAGGTCTTTTCTTCAGCGTAGCCACTCAGATCCTTTCTGAACTTTTGAATCTTTTTGTCGATGGTGATCTGTTTAAATTTTGCAATTTCCTCTTCTAATTTTTCTAGTTTTTGTTTTGCATCTTGTATTGCTGCATTTTGTGTGAATTTTTTCTCTAATTCGAGTAACTCGTCACCTTGTTTTTTGCATTCCTCTTGGGCGGTATCTATAATTAAGATGATCCAATCCCTACTACATTTATTTCCGACACCACTAAAGTTCTTTTTGAACTTGGGGTTGTCAATGAATACTCTAGGTATATTTTTTACCTGTAAACCGTATGGAATGATCCCAGCTCTAAGGTACTCAAGCATGAAGGTACCATGCATTTCTGTCCGTATTAGCTTTTTCTTGCGCTGGTTAATGCAATGATATTCATCTTTGTTGGATCCTTGTGCTAGAACGCCTTCTTGTGATCCAAAAGCTGGTGTAACGCCTAGTAATTTTTGAAAATATTCGTCGGTATATGATACGACATTCACTTTGTCCATGGTTGATTTTGATTGAAAGGATAACAAAATTGTCCTTATGTAGTCACACAATTGTCTATTTGAAAACGAGCCCAACAGCCAAGGGCTGTACTCAGACTAAATTAGATAAAGGGCACCTGGCCAAACCCTTGTTGCTGGGGTCGTCTCTTGGGGCGCCCTCGTTGTCCCCCCGGGGAAAAAAAGGTTGTTGTGGTGGGAGGCCGGATGAGTTGACGTTTTGGCCCCCATTGAAATTCTATTTTCAACAGTTGAGCGCCTCATATTCTGGGTTTGCTCAAACTATACAGGGCACAACTTTTACTTTTACTTTTTCTGTTGTTTTTGTGTTTTCTCACACAGTTTAGCCATATCTGGACACCTTTGGCTGAGGAATCACAGTTTAGAGTGGGTTTTTCCACGTTTACTCGCAGAGAATTTTCAACTTACCTGTTGAGGTAAGACTCTCCCATGTTTGCATTTTGCATTTTGCATTTAGCCAATATGAGGTGATTCTTTCTGTACAGTAGTTTTACAGTCTCATGCACATGTCGTTACAGGTTCAAGTCCTGTTCCTCCATGACGCACTCAGTGCCCCCCAGATATCTTGACTTATGATGGATATTCTTGCATACCATAGCACTGGATAAATCTTTGGTAAGATTTTAGGCTCCTAGCTCAAGGAGTTCCCCCCTTTTTCAGCATCTTGTGAGAGCTTTTTGAATTTTTCATTTTAATTCGAGGTCACAGTTCCACTGACAATTCCCTATTTGTTTGTTCTTAGATAGAGACTCCAGGACTACCTCCAAGGTTACCACACATCCTGATGAAGGCCTGCTCACATAGCTGCACTACACAGCTCCTTTTAGGCCGAAACACTGTTGTGTCGACGATATCACTATTCAAACAATGTACATTGGAAGCATTGTTTTTGTGTCTTTTGTATATACATGTCCATTGATGTGGGTTTATGTTCTACTTCTGTGACTGCATAACTGTTTTTGATCCACCTAAAACAGCAGTATACCATTTGTGTTATCACATTGAGATCCAGTTGTCCATACTGGACCATACTCATTTTGTAGTGTTGTGTCTTTAATACGCCTTGGGTGCTCTATCCCCACTAATACTATCCATTTGTTATTAAAAATATACATTTTGTGAAAAAAGGATTGCAGTATGACTAACTGTTTCCTTCTGGTATTAGATTGGAATTGTTGCTTTACCTTCCACCCTGAAATTTTGGTTCAGTTTATTTAACTAACTCATATTGTGACTGTCACTTTGTCTGGCTCTCTGCATGCAGCTGATCTCCAAAGGATCCTTCCTCCCTCACCATCTCTCCCTCGGACACTCTGCTGCTCCAAACTTCACTCCACTGCCTTGACTCCATTCAAATGCTGTGACTCCCCATTCTTCTTCTCTAAAACCTCACTCTCCCCAGTCCTCTCACCCTCCCTCTCCCCTCCACTGAACATGCAACAGCTCCTGACACCTACTCCACTTGTGTGCACTCTGATGTGTGACCACCAGCACTTACTCTCATCCCCTTCCTGTCATGTACTCTACCTGCCTTTCCCTCCATCGGCCTCCCTCCACCCCCCTCTCCCTCTCTCTCTTCTTCTTCATCCTTATGACCTCCCCATTCTCTCACCTCCCGCCTACCCAACCCTTCCCCCTCACACAATCCCTTCTCGCTCTAATCTTATCCACCTCCCCACTGCCAAGCCCTCCAATTTCATCAATTCATTTTTCACCCTAAATGTCTTACCTCATCCCCTTCCTTATCTCTCCCTACCTTCTCCTCTGAATTTCTCTTCAAATCCTTCACCTTTACTCATGCAATATCCTTCTTAATCATCTACAGACCTCACGGCCCCCTCTCTTCCTTCTATGAAGACCTGGACCATCTTTTCTCTCTCATTTCCCCCTCCCCTACACCTCTCTCTGTCCTCGGAAATTTTAACCTCCCCCTCTCTACCTCATCTCATTCTTCTCCTCTTCGCTCTTTACTTGACTCCTACCTCCTCTCTCCCCTCCCTAACCCGCCCACCCACTCCTCTGGCTCCACTCTCGATCTCATCTTTCTCTCATCTCACTCTTCCTCCCTGTATTGTCTCTTCCTAACTATCTCTCTGACCACACCTTACTCTTCTCTCCCTTACTCCTCCACCCTACTCATTGTCCTCCCCATCTCCCTCCTTCTCTCGTCGTGATCTCCGCAACTTCAACCCTTGTCTCTTCCTCGGCTCCTGTTCTTCCTTCCTTCCTCCTCTCCCTGACTTCTCATCTCTCTCGGCCAATGACGCCCTCTCCTCACTGTCCTCCTCTTTATCCTCCAGTCTTGAACATCTCTATCCTCTTACTTCATTCTCACCATCTCACAAACCTCCCCAGCCCTGGCTCTCCTCTCACCTTCTATCCATGCGTCGCATCCTCTGTCACCTTGAACAAAGCTGGCTCAAATCCCCTTCTTTGACCATCCAAGCCTTTTCTCTTATCACTCTCTCTATGACTCTTGCCTCACATCTGCCAAGTGCTCCTATTTTTCTAACCTCCCCCACTCACAAGCTTCTCACCCCGCCGTATCTTCCAGTCACTCTCTCGCCTTCTTTCCCCTCCTACATCTGACCCTTCCACTAACTCTCCCCTCTCTCCCTCTGACTTTGCCAACTTCTTCTCTGGGATGTATTGACCCACTCCGCTATGCTATGCGGCATCACCCTGCAAGTTGTGGGGAAAGAAACAGCAACAATGGCAGCAAAAACCCCTGTGCATGACACAAAAAATGTGTGCTTCAGCACACAAAAAGAGGGATGCACAACCTGCCACCCATGGTGCATGTGCGGGGGAATAAAGCACACCCTGCAGAAAAGGTGCCAGTGGGCTCCATGACCAGCAAACAGAGTGCAGAGAGAAAAGCAGCACTTTGCAAGTGAAAACCAAAATGTGCCTACAATTGTAATGTGTTTTGTTGCCCAAAACTCCAAAATATCTATAACACAACACTTTTCAACATTCACAACCTTGCCTGTTGCTAAATTTCATGTATCAAATGAAGCAGTTGTGAAACATACAAAGTCTGAAAAACTGACAGCCTCTATGCCAAAATCTGGGTGCACTACCCGGGGCTGCCTGAATGACAGCTGTCAGAGGAGTACTAAGGCAGCTTTAAAATGACCTAAAACTCAAAAGTCTGAATTAACAAACATAAACAGGATTGTTGCCAAAAAGGAATACAGATTTTAGTTGTTTTTGATTCCACAGATTTTAAGGCCAATGAAGAAATATATTTGTATATGATACAACAAATGTGGGTTTTGTTAAGTTTAAGAAGTAATTAGCTTGGCTGAAGTTGAAAAAAACTTGCAAAGCAGGTTTCTTCCCAAAAGAGGGCCTTCCCCTAAGCGGAAACTCACGGGGAGGTGTGAATTGCAGGGTATGACAGGATCTGGTCTACAAAGAGCAAAGGAATAATGACCAAGCTGCAGCACAGGAAATTGGAAGTGTGAAGCGGGTCGTAAATGGCCTCTGAAAGAAACAAACAAGGAGTAGCATACTCCTGGACTGCAGGGAGACAAAAAGAGGCGGAGCCAAGCGACCATCTGTTGCTAAACTTGAACAAAGAACACTTTTTATAAGACTTATAACTTGCTATTCAAAATGGTGAAAAATATAAAAATTACAGAGTTGTTCATTTCATTTCTGGCTGCACGTGTGAAGAGACAGCAGAACTGCGTGACATGTTCTGGACAGGAATGGCAAGATATGTGATTTTATGCAAAATGTATTACTGTTAGAATTGTGAAAAGCTACACGTATATCCCTATGTTAAACACGCATACTTGTGGAAATTTGCAGATAAATGGGAAAGTGTGTTCATAGTGAAAAGGGCAAAATTCCGTAGAAAGAGGAGACAAGATCCCACAGCTACAGTGTTTCGATGAATAGCTGCTATGTAAAATATGCAATCTGTGTGTGTGATTTTTATAGAGGTTGCACATGTATAAATATGTATTTTTCCAAAATTATACTTTGTGTTCCAGTGGCTAGGGGTGGATTCTCAGCATCATAAAAGTACACCATGAAGACGACACTCTGTTTCTGTCCTCCTATCAAGGCAGAGAGTAGACTCTGACCCAATCATCTTTCACAGGGGCAAGCTTAGCTAAGCCGGCCCATACACCCCTGTGTGATGTCATTTTTATGGCATAAATAGAGACAGCTGAGAGCACATAGGGACTCTCTGATCCAGCTACTTTCCTGATTCCGGTGAAGCACTCTGATCCAGCTTCCTACATCCAGCTTTAAATATTCTTCCCTATCCAGGAGGCCCCAAACCTTCAAATTTATTCTCTCCACTCAGTAAAGCGCTGTGTGGTGTAAGAAGGCCTTTTGAACCAGTATCAAGACATTCTCTGGCTTGCCACCACTAGGCTTGCCTGAGGAACTTGCCATCCAGCTGATTCAAATATGCACAGACTAGGAGAGCAGATCCTGTGCCAATCCAATGACCTGCCTAGATGACCCAGTACTGTAACTGATGTGCTGTCTTTCCTAGACCAGTTCCAATCCCCTGACCAGAGCTGACGGTCCCATTGAAAACGTATCCTGTGAGTATGAATAGGAAGAACCGTGGCCCATAGCATATGTACTTTGCATAGTCTTGTCCCTATCTTAAACCCATCCCATCTTTCATTCAGAACCAGTATTGTTAGAACTATCTTTGTACGGACTCTTCTCTCATATGTGTTCCTAAAACCTAACTTCCTATTGATTGATTAAGAAAGTAATTCCCAAACCAATAGAAAGCAGAGTATCACACCAGAACTGTTATGAGCGGCCGTGAATGACCTTCCTGTGTGGCATTTTACTTTTTGGTAGTCTTTAATATAGCATAAGAAAATCTATCTGTCAATTCAAAGTGCATTCCCGTTTTCCATTCTTGCGCCTATCTTGAAAAATCGACCTCTACTAAAACCTCTGTAACTCCCTCAGTTTCTGTGATAGAAACGTAATTTCAACTCCTACTTGTGGCCAACATCCATAGCTATCCATAGAACCCAAAATCCAAACATCCTGCAATGAAAAGTTTGCCGCAAATTTAAAGATTTGAAAGATTTTACATGTGTAAAATAGCTCTATACTGCTTCCAACCTGGATTTTAAGATTTCAAATGTTTTCTTTGGACTAAATCATTGCTTGTGTTTGTGTGCAACTATTCAAAGTGGCTCCCATACGAATTCTGAGCAATTTAAGTGTTTTTGACCACATTTGGTGTTTTGGCCCAGTCAATTCTAAAGACAATTTTAAAAGCCATTCTGACAGCTGGACAGTCAATTCCGTTTTTCTTCCTGTTTGAAAGGGGGAAAGTGGGACTGATATTCTGTTTGATTTGTGCCATTCCTGAATATCTGCTCTCTCCTCCTATCTCTTTACATTGCTTATTGGGGGGTTGAGGAGTGTTGCAGGGGGAACTGCTAACCAAAGTGCTATCTGATCTGAACCAACACAAAAGTATTATTTTCTGTGCTGCATTTGTTTTGCTCATTAATTACTCCTTGTGTATTAAAGATAATATTCAGTGTCCTGTCACTGTTATGCTCACCTGGTTCCCACAGGGGCATCGATCAGACCCGGACAGCTGCGGTCTCCACCAACGTGAAGCGTAGTGCAGAGATGACAGTCTGGACTGGCCCGCCTAATCTCGTCTGCTTGACCCGTAGAAGTATTCTCCTTATGTTTTTAAATGATGAGCTCTCCATCCTGCGTGGCATGCAGGGGCGCGTAGATACCAGTTACTTCACTGGTTTGGGGTACTGGAAGAGTTCCAGAGGAATATTGACTCCGGGTTTTATAAAGTTCAAAGAGTTCAATATGTCCGATGTTCACTCTTGCATCCCCTTGTTGAATTGCAGCTAAAAATATTGTCTGGAGTCTGCTGATGGCGTTCAGGTAAGAGTCTGTATTACCCAATACTGTTCGGTAAAAGTTGCATGAGTTTAACTTGTTGTTTTCTCGCCCTTTATAGATGCGGCATAAGAAGATGTGGCGTATTGAAGAGTAATGCCTCCGGTGGTAAATCAGGTAAGCCTGGTGGTAAAAGTGATTGTATTTGTCGGCTCTCTAGGCTCACCTTGTTATTCCTTTTGTTTTCCCCCAGGTATTGGAGTTCGCCGAAGAAAATGATGGAGGCAGCGCCGAGTCAAAAGATGCTGTGGACTGGTGAGTATGGCGCGGCGCTGCAGCTGGCGATGCAACATGTGCTGAAGTAATGTCCTTTCAGGATCGGAGTCGTGCTAGATCCAGAATCAGGTAAGGAATTAAAATAATGTTGGTGATCTAACCTTTTCTCCTTCTTTCCCCTTTTTCTAGGAGCTCCGGATTCGAGGCGGGCGTGGCAGAAGACTGGATGCTGGCTTGCAGGCACGGTGAGCGTTACGCTGCAGAATGCAGAATAACGCGAAGCGTGTGTTGCTGGTCGGGCGTGGTTTAAATAGCCTCAAAAGTAGTCCCAGGTAAGAAGTCCCTAGAACCACAACCGAGTAAAAAATAGTCCCTGTAGTAAAATAGTCCCCTCCAGGCTTCACGTTGGTTTGGATTCATTTGCAGCATGGTCTGCCTGAGGTAAGTAATGACTATGAGCCTGACGCCTTAGGCGCCAGGACTGATTTCTATTATGAGCCCGGCGCCAAGGCGCCAGGACTGAACCCAGATCGCCCCTAGCCGGGGCTGCTGAGGTTTTAATAAATGTCTGGATGCCTGCTTCCGGGGCTGATGGGCTTGGTCCAGATGCCCGGGGGTAGGCATCATGACAGCACTCCCCCCCAAAGCCCCCCCTAAGGTTGTTCTTGCCATGGGCCCTGGTTTGTCTGGGAAGTTCCGATGGAATCTCTTCACCAACCGAGGTGCATGAACGTGGTCACTGGGCTCCCATGACCTTTCTTGTGGTCCGTAACCCTTCCAATCGATTAAATAAAAAAGTTTTGATTTAACCATCTTAGAGTTTAGGATATTTTTTACCTCGAATTCAGGTTCTCCATCTATCAGGATGGGGTCAGGTGGTTTGGTTAATCTTGTTCCGGGTTGAACTGGTTTTAGAAGTGAAACATGAAAGACAGGATGGATCCGCATATTAGAGGGTAATTCTAATTTGACGGCCACCGGGTTGATAATGGCTTTAATGGTGTAAGGTCCCAAATATCTAGGATTAAAAGTTCGAGTTCCTTTTAGAGGTATGTGTTTTGTAGCCAGCCAAACTTGATCTCCAAACAGGTATTGAGGAGTGCCACTTCTATGTTGATCAGCATTTTTCTTGTATTTCACTTTTGATTGTGTCAAATGTTCAGTTGCCTCCTTAAAGGCTTGTGTAATAGTAGAGTGCAGATGGGTCACTGCCGGAATTTCTAAGTGCTGGGGCGAATCGAGTTCTGAGGTTCGAGGATGATGTCCATATATGGTATAAAAGGGGCTTTGTCCGGTTCCTGAATGTACTGAGTTATTGTATGCGTATTCAGCAATCCATAAAATATCCTTCCAATTGCTTTCGGTCTGGTGTAGCATGCAACATAGGTATTGTTCAAGAGTCTGGTTGGTCCTCTCTGTCTGACCATCGGTCTGGGGATGGTGACTGGTTGATAACCTCACGTCGATTTGCGCCTATTGACAACATTTCTTCCGAAATTGCAAAATGAATTGACTACCTCGGTCAGAGACCAATACGGAACGAAATCCATGTATTCGAACAATGTTTTCGAGAAATTCCTTGGCCAAAATTGAAGCGGAAGATAATCCCTTTAAAGGAATAAAGTGGGACATCTTGGAAAAGAAAACAGATCAACAATAACTAGAATGGTGTTAAACCCATTACACGGAGGTAGATCTGTAATAAAGTCTAAAGACAAAGTGTGCCAGGGTGTGGGTGGAATATCCAAAGGTTGTAAAAGACCGGCTGGTTTTTTCTTCTGACTTTTGTTTTGGGCGCAGATACCACAAGACAGCACAAATGACTTTACGTCTTTTCGCCAGGTGGGCCACCAGAATTGTCTTTTAATTTTAGCTTCAGTCTTTGCAATACCTGGGTGTCCTTCCATCAGAGCATCATGGTAATTGGAGATGACTAGGGGCCTCATTACACGGACGTCGGTAAGGGTTAACGGTGACCGTTAATGGCAACGGTGACCGTTAACCCTTACCGCCGTACTACGAGGTCCTTTTGCGGGTTGGGGAATTTAACGCCTGCTTTTTGCAGGCGTTAAAACCAACCCGCAAAGGGACCAGGGAGCTAATTACGGTACCGCAATTGTGCGGTGCCGTAATTAGCACCTTCCCCATTCCCATTATGCCCTATTGGGCAAAAATGGGAATGGGGAAGGGCAATGGTGGAAGGGGGAATTACCACCCTGCCAACCTTGGAATAGGGCGGTAATTCCCCTTTCCACCAAGGCGGTGCCGGTATTTTACCGGCATGAACCATGGCGCTAATAGCGCCATGGTTCACCGCCTTCCGTGTAATGAGGCCCTAGTTCTTGTAGTTCCTTGTGTGGTAGAAATAGATGCCCTTGATAGTAAGGTAAGTCATTGATGACTGAATAATCTTGGCCCTTTTTCACCCAGTCCTGCAGGGCTGCTGAATCGAAAAGTTGATGGATTTTTAAATGAACATCTTCTAAAGTCTGTAGAGTAGTCATGCCAAGGATTCTTTGTTCTGGAATTATAGGCACCGGTTCTGGGTTCGAATATGCTTCTCCCATCCCTATTCGGGATAAGGCATCTGCCTTACCATTCTTGCAACCTGGTCGATAAGTGATCACCAAATCGAATTCGGCGAGGAATAATGCCCATCGAAGTTGACGCAATGATTGGGCCTTGGCTGTTTTTAAATACTACAGGTTCATGTGATCGGTGATTACAGTAATGGTGTGCCTGGCACCGAGATGATAATGCCGCCAAGCCTTAAAGGCGGATTTGATTGCTAACAACTCTTTATCGGTAACCGCATAGTTTAACCCGGGGGCCGAGAACTTTCTGGACCAAAATGCTACTGGATGAAGTTGACCGGTTTCAGGATCCTTCTGGGACAGGACAGCTCCCATGGCTAACCTGGATGCATCGGTTTCGACTACGTATTGGAGCTCGGGGCGTGGATGCTTCAAGACAGGTGCCGACGTGAATTTCAATTTCAGCTCTTGGAAGGCCTTTTTAGCCTCTTCGGTCCACAAAAAGCATTTGTTTTTTCACAAAAGTGCTGTGATGGGGTGTACAACATGTGAGAAGTCAGGAATAAATCTACGGTTGAAATTAGCAAATCCAAGCATGCTTTGTACCCCTTTAACTGAACTGGGTGATGGCCATTTGAGAATTGCATCCACCTTTCAAGAGTCTATTCGGACTCCTTTTGGAGTCAGGATAAATCCAAGGAATTCAACTTCTGTAGCATGAAAAACACATTTTTCCAATTTTGCATATAACTTGTGCTGACGTAGTTTCTCGAGGACTGCATGAACGTGCTTAACATGGTCTGATTCTGAGGAGGAGTACACTAGAATATCGTCGATGTATACGACAACACACACGTCAATGAGTTCACGAAGGACATCGTTCATAAAATACTGGAACGCTGCTGGTGCATTGCACAACCCGAAGGGCATCACCTGATATTCGAACAATCCGTACTTGGTACGATAGGCAGTCTTCCATTCGTCGCCTTTCTTTACACGTACCAGATGATATGCCCCTCGGAGATCTAATTTGGTGTAGATGCAAGCATCCTTTACTTGGTCTAGAAATTTGGGGATCAGAGGCAATGGGTATTGGTTCTTCACCGTAATCTGATTTAATGCGCGGTAGTCTATACACGTTCTGAGGTCACCTTCCTTTTTAGGTACGAAGAATGAAGCTGAGGATGCAGGGGACTTGGATGGACGAATGAAGTCATTGGCAAGGTATTGATCCAAGTATTGTCGTAGGTGTAGGTTTTCGGGTTCCGTAAGGGCGTAGATCCTACTGCATGGAGGTTGCGCACCGGGTATGAGGTCGATTTGACAATCGTATGATCTGTGTGGCGGTAAGGTGTTTGCCTGTTCTTTTTGGAAAACGTCCTGGAATTCTTGATATTCCAGTGGTAACTGCTCGACTGGATTAGTGACTGTGGCCAGGCCTTAGTTCAAGGTTTTTTCCGCGTAACAGGTGTGCGCACAATACGGGAAGGTTATTCTCTTTTCTCGCCAATCAATACAAGGATTATGTGTTTCCAACCAAGGTATCCCCAGTATTATTTGGAACTGCGGGGCTTTGATTAAATCAAACACAATAGTCTCTTGATGCCCATCCTGACCCAACAATGTCATCTCTCTAGTGGAATGAGTTACAGGCCCAGAGGCAATTTCAGTTCCGTCGACTGTGGTGATGACATCCGAAGTGGTCTTTTTGCAGAGAGGTAGATTCATCCTAGAAGCCAATTTGTGCTCCATATAGTTTCCTACGGCCCCGCTATCGATGTATGCCCTTACTGCGTGCATACGTGATGGCTGCCTTGGGTCAATAAGGACCATTGGTATGATTAGGTGTGAGATCTGAGTGTCCTTCTTCAAGCTCGGCAAGCGGACCTCTACGCTTGTCGGGCGTGGTCGTTTCCCGAATCAGGCTCTGTTTGATTTCTAACAGCAACTCCGACTACTTTCTTGGATGGTTTTATAGGGCAATCCCGTAGAAAATGTCCTGAGGCCCCACAGTACAGACACAATTGCATCTGCCATCTCCTTTCTCTTTCCTTTTGAGTTAGGGGTCCATTAACCCCCCCGATCTGCATAGGTTCTGATGCATCTGTTCCTTTGGGGGTAACATTGGGTTTAACCAATACCCGATTCTCGAACTTAGCTCGATCAGCCTTTCTATTCTGAAGTCGGTGGTCTAACTGGACCACTAAGTCTATATATTCTGCGCAATCCTGAGGTGGGTTCACAACTTGGGCCAAAACATCTTTGAGTTCACCACAAAGTCCACGATGAAATAATGTAACTAGTTTTTCCTCTGGCCATCCGGTTTCCAACACCAACCTATTGAAGGTTGCGATATAGGTTAGCAGATCCTGATTACCTTGTCGTAGGGATAAAAGTTAGTTATCCAGGGCCTGTCCCTGTGAATGTCTGCCAAATAGTTTTTCCATGCTCAATTGAAAACCCTGAAAATCCCGAAGAAGAGGGTCATCCTGGTTGACTAGTGGAATTGACCAATCCGCTGCGCTGCCACTAAGGTTTGATAGTACAAAGGCTACTTTGGCTTGGTCGTTTGGGAAATCTCCAGGTCTGCATAGAAAGTGCAAGCGGCATTGGTTCATGAACACGGCGAACCTTTTCGGGTCCCCAGCAAAACGTTCGGGTGGAGCTAAAGGAATTCTCCCTGGTAGAACTACTTGCACAAGATTGCTCGATGAAACAGGAGTTGGATTACCCCTGAGTCCAGGTAGTGGTGTTTGCCAAGCTTGGTTTTTCAGCAGTTGTCTAGCAAGATCATCAGTGCGCTCCTTTGACATAATCAGTTCTCTGCTGAGGGCATTAGTTGCTTGGCGCGCGGAGTGCACTTCTGCCCAAAGTTCCCCTAACAATTGGGCTAGTTGGTCGGTTTCTGAGGTTTCCATTACGCCCGGGTGGGGACATTGTAAATAGGCTTTGTGTTCTGTTACGCTCACCAGGTTCCCACAGGGGTGTCGATCGGACCCGGACAGCTGCGGTCTCCACCAACGTGAAGCATACTGCAGAGATGACAGTCTGGACTGGCCCGCCTAATCTCGTCTGCTTGACCCGTAGAAGTATTCGCCTTATGTTTTTAAATGATGAGCTCTCCATCCTGCGTGGCATGCAGGGGCACGTAGATACCAGTTACTTCACTGGTTTGGGGTACTGAAAGAGTTCCGGAGGAATATTGACTCCGGGGTTTATAAAGTTCAAAGAGTTCAATATGTCCGATGTTCACTCTTGCATCCCCTTGTTGAATTGCAGCTAAAAATATTGTCTGGAGGCTGCTGATGGCGTTCAGATAAGAGTCTGTATTACCCAACACTGTCCGGTAAAGGTTGCGTGAGTTTAACTTGTTGTTTTCTCTCCCTTTATAGATGCGGCATAAGAAGATGTGGCGTATTGAAGGGTAATGCCTCCGGTGGTAAATCAGGTAAGCCTGGTGGTAAAAGTGATTGTATTTGTCGGCTCTCTAGGCTCACCTTGTTATTCCTTTGGTTTTCCCCCAGGTACTGGAGTTCGCCATAGAAAATGATGGAGGCAGCGCCGAGTCGAATGATGCTGTGGACTGGTAAGTATGGCGCGGCCTTGCAGCTGGCGATGCGACACGTGCTGAAGTAATGTCCTTTCAGGCTCGGAGTCGTGCTAGATCCAGAATCAGGTAAGGAATTAAAATAATGTCCATGATCTAACCTTTTCTCCTTCTTTCCCCTTTTTCTAGGAGGTCCTGATTCGAGGCGGGCATGGCAGAAGACTGGATGCTGGCTTGCAGGCACGGTGAGCGTTACGCCGCAGAATGCAGAATAACGCGAAGCGTGTGTTGCTAGTCGGGCGTGGTTTTAATAGCCTCAAAAGTAGTCCCAGGTAAGAAGTCCCTAGAACCACACCAGAGTAAAAAATAGTCCCTGTAGTAAAATAGTCCCCTCAGGCTTCACGTTGGTTTGGATTCATTTGCAGCGTGGTCTGCCTGAGGTAAGTAATGACTATCAGCCTGGCGCCTTAGGCGCCAGGACTGATTTCTATTAAGAGCCTGGCGCCTAAGGCGCCAGGACTGAACCCAGATAGCCCCTAGCCCGGGCTGCTGAAGTTTTTATAAATGTCAGGATGCCTGCTTCCGGGGCTGATGGGCTTGGTCCAGATGCCCGGGGGTAGGCATCATGACAGCCACCCCATTGGTGATTGTTGTTTACCTATTAAAACATATTGTGATTGAATCTTAAATACATAAATACATATTTACCTTTGCAAACCAGCCTGATTCCTGGTTCAGTGTGACCGGGAGGGTTCCAGGAGAAGGGTGTGATATGAGTGGTATAACGTTCAGAATATTGAACTTTTAGACAAAAATAAATAAGAATTTCAGTTGTTCACTACATTCTGAGCTTTGACTTGGGTGTGTGCCGGATTGAAATCACTAACAGCTTCCAAAATTCTCTCTCTTTGCCAAAACATCCTCTCCTCTCCTTCCTTCTCCCCTCCTTCCCCCTCCTCCTCTTCCACCCACTGCGTCTCCTGTGTCCTGTCCAACACTCACCCTACTGCTGCCCCCTCTGAACCTATCCCCACCTCCCTCTTCCCCAAAGTCTACCCTCTCCTCATTCCCTACCTAACCACCTTCTTCAACATCTGCCTCTCCTCTGCTAGCTTCCCTTCAGCCTTCAAACACGCTACCATCATCCCTAACCTGATGAAACCCTCTGCTAGCCCTCTTCTTGCCTCCAACTTCAGACCAATCTCCCTTCTCCCGTTCATCTCAAAGCTCATCGAGCGCCTAATCTATTCTCAGCTTTTGTCTCCTCTCACTCCCTCCTCCCCACCTCTCAGTCTGGTTTCCGCCCCAAACACTCCACTGAGACTGCTCTCACTTATGTACTCAATTCTCTCCTCACCGCTCGCTACGCTAGGCAATCCTCAATTCTCATCCTCCTTGGCCTCTCAGCAGCCTTTGACACAGTAGATCACCCCTTACTTCTTAGCACTCTGTCCCCCTTCGGCTTCAAAGGCACTGTCTTCTCTTGGCTCTCCTCTTACCTCTCCAACCAATCCTTTACTGTCTCCTGCGGCGGCCGCTCCTCCTTCAACTTCCCCCTGAACTATGGTATTCGCCACGGCTCCATACTCGGACCTTTCCTTTTCTCTCTCTATACCTCCCCTCTCGCCCCCATCATCTCTTCTTTCGGCATCTCGCACCACCTCTATGCGGATGATACCCAACTCTTTCTCTCCTTCTCTTCCTTCACCTCTGACCTCCACCACACTCTTTCTTCCTGCCTTATGGCCATAAAAAATTGGATGTCATCCCATTTTCTTTCCCTCAATACTGACAAGACTGAAATGCTTTTCTTCCCTTCTAGCACTCTCTCACCTTCTCCCACTCCCTTCATCCACTTTCCCCCTGCCAATCTCCCCATCTCGACCCATGCCCGCAACCTTGGCCTCCACATCGACTCCTCTCTCTCCTTCTCCAACCACATCTCTCTAACCTCTCGTGCCTGCCGGCACCACCTCTTCAACATTCGCAAGATCTGCTCCTCCCTCACCTTTCACTCTTCTAAACTCCTAATCTCCTCTATTATTTTCTCCCATCTCTTCTACTACTCCTCTCTTCTCTTCGGACTCCCTGTCTCCCACCTGACTACCCTAAAATCCATCTACCACTCCTCTATCCGCACTCTATGTCTTCTTGGCCCTCTGGACTCTATTTCTACCTCACTCTCTCAACTCGGATGGCTCCCCTTCCTCTCACAATTGAAATTTCTTTTCCTCTGCCTTGTCTACAAATCCCTCCATGACCTCGCCCCCTATCTTTCCTCCCTCCTCTCATTTTACTCTCCCTCCCGCTCTCTCCGCTCAGCTGATCTATACCTTCTCACTGTACCCCCTGGCTCTTGTGCCTCCTCACGCTTCTGCTCCTTCCAACTCTTGCGCCCCCTCCACTGGAACTCCCTACCTCTCTCTATCCACTCCTCCCCCACCTACTCATCTTTCTGCTTCTCCGTGAAGGCCCTTCTTCTTCACTCCCCCCGACTCTACTTCCCTACCTCTCTCCCCCCTCATATCCCTGCCCCCATTCCCTTTCCCTCTCCCTCCCCCTCCTCCCGATGACCTCAAATTGGATACTTCAACCACCATAGTGAGTAGGAGGTCACCTGCGGGCTCCCCCTTCCCCTGCCCCCCCTCCTCTGAGTAAATTGTTCTAAATACTGTACCACTGGTTTGTTTAATGTTGTAAATTATGTTTCATTCATTACTGTACCTGTTGTTTATCTGTAAAGCGCTTCGGTGTAAAGCGCTATATAAACTCAATAAACATCAACATAAACATATTTCTAATGTAATGCACTATGGTTTATTTGTTTTACACTTTAGAAGAGGGGAATCAGAAATGCGGAGGAGAATCTATTGGCTCCGTAAATTGCTCAGACCCCACAACAGTGGTGAGGGTAACCAACCAGAGAGTAAGTGCTGATGAACATATTGGAACACTTGGCATCCTGGTAGTTCCAAAGGGTGGCTTTGCCAGCAGGTGTAGTGTAGGGGAACAGGAAAATGAGTTAAAAATGCATTAAAAAAATATGTGTGAATTGTTGTTTTTCCTAGTAACAACTTTGAATTTCAGGAACAGCACAGAGGTAATTTGAGTGTGCTCCCAGAAGTCACAGGAGTGTGCCAGTATGACACAAGAGAAGGGAATAGGCTGTGCTCTATAATTCAATATATGATTTCACTTGCCTTTGAGGTGACAGAATTTTTCAATCATACCAAAGTTGGTTCAGAGTCATTGGATAGGTCTGGGTTTCGATATGTCGTTGTGACTGCTTCAACAGCTGCAATGATTTCTTCAAATCCTTTATCTGCATTCCAGGTCATAACAACGTTTCCCAATTGCAGTGATGGAGTTAAATCAGGTTGCAGCATTGGTTCAAGGAGATATTTTCAAGAATGGGTAATCAGGCCTGAAGTGGTGTGAATATAGCTTTTACGCTTTGGGAATCTCTCAGTGCCAGGGGTTAAATAACCTTTTGGGTTGATTAGAACTGTAGTAGGATATATCAGTGGAGCGCAGCTGATCAACACAGCCATGATTATCAGATAATACATACCCTGTGGTTAGAACCCTCAGCACAATAACCCACGTTGTACTCATTGAACTTATTAAAGGGGTTGTATCTTCAGGAAGAAATGTGTAATGGGGTATTGCCTGTGAGGAAGTACTGGACTTCTTAAACAATCAGCTTCTGAGCATCAAAGAGGTCATGTTGCACAACAGCTGGCCAAGGGTTCTCAGTAATGACAACCGAATTCCAGAAGAACTGAGGCCCTGGCGGGACCTCTGGAAGTACAGTGGATGATATTTGGAGCGCAGGTCATGCACTGTCTTCAGTATTCGTTCCAGACCTATACAAAAAGTAAAACATGAGCCTTTGGATCCATTCATTATGCTACAGCCAATGAGGGAAGAGGCTATTCAACTGAGGAGAAATTAATGTAAATTTGAATCGAATATTTCTTGCTGACTTAGATTGTAATTTTGGGAAGTAGTAAAAGTAATAAATGTTGGCTCAGTTGCCATACATGTTCACAATATAATAAAAATAAAACAAAAGTATGAAAGAAGATGGATGCACTACAGTGCAAAGGTGGGCGGTTGAAACAGGATTTATTTAAAAAAAATAACATAAACAAGCAAATGGAGGGATAAATGATGAGGGAGGGGTTTCCTGTTGTAGAAGGTATTGTGGATCAACCCATATGAACTCCCGCAATAAAAAGACACCCTGCCCGTATGATAGCATGCCTCCTCATATCTGTAATTCTTTTTTTGTAGCTTCATTATAAGTTTGCCGGTCCGGTAACAACGGTACCAGTAAGCTTGCCGGTACCGTTATTGCCAGACCGGCAAACTATGAGTTCTGCTCGCGGGTGCCTTCCCGCCCGCCAAGTCTGACCTGGCGGGCATACTGGCAACCAAGAGTAGTGCATGTCAGGCTTGTGTAATAGTAGAGTGCAGATGGGTCATTGCCGGAATTTCTAAGTGCTGGGGCGAATCGAGTTCTGAGGTTCGAGGATGATGTCCATATATGGTATAAAAGGGGCTTTGTCCGGTTCCTGAATGTACTGAGTTATTGTATGCGTATTCAGCAATCCATAAAATATCCTTCCAATTGCTTTCGGTCTGGTGTAGCATGCAACGTAGGTATTGTTCAAGAGTCTGGTTGGTCCTCTCTGTCTGACCATCGGTCTGGGGATGGTGACTGGTTGATAACCTCACGTCGATTTGCGCCTATTGACAACATTTCTTCCGAAATTGCAAAATGAATTGACTACCTCGGTCAGAGACCAATACGGAACGAAATCCATGTATCCGAACAATGTTTTCGAGAAATTCCTTGGCCAAAATTGAAGCGGAAGATAATCCCTTTAAAGGAATAAAGTGGGACATCTTGGAAAACAGATCAACAATAACTAGAATGGTGTTAAACCCATTACACGGAGGTAGATCTGTAATAAAGTCTAAAGACAAAGTGTGCCAGGGTGTGGGTGGAATATCCAAAGGTTGTAAAAGACCGGCTGGTTTTTTCTTCTGACTTTTGTTTTGGGCGCAGATACCACAAGACAGCACAAATGACTTTACGTCTTTTCGCCAGGTGGGCCACCAGAATTGTCTTTTAATTTTAGCTTCAGTCTTTGCAATACCTGGGTGTCCTTCCATCAGAGCATCATGGTAATTGGAGATGACTAGGGGCCTCATTACACGGACGTCGGTAAGGGTTAACGGTGACCGTTAATGGCAACGGTGACCGTTAACCCTTACCGCCGTACTACGAGGTCCCTTTGCGGGTTGGGGAATTTAACGCCTGCTTTTTGCAGGCGTTAAAACCAACCCGCAAAGGGACCAGGGAGCTAAATACGGTACCGCAATTGTGCGGTGCCGTAATTAGCACCTTCCCCATTCCCATTATGCCCTATGGGGCAAAAATGGGAATGGGGAAGGGCAATGGTGGAAGGGGGAATTACCACCCTGCCAACCCTGGAATAGGGCGGTAATTCCCCTTTCCACCAAGGTGGTGCTGGTATTTTACCGGCATGAACCATGGCGCTAATAGCGCCATGGTTCACCGCCTTCCGTGTAATGAGGCCCTAGTTCTTGTAGTTCCTTGTGTGGTAGAAATAGATGCCCTTGATAGTAAGGTAAATCATTGATGACTGAATAATCTTGGCCCTTTTTCACCCAGTCCTGCAGGGCTGCTGAATCGAAAAGTTGTTGGATTTTTAAATGAACATCTTCTAAAGTCTGTAGAGTAGTCATGCCAAGGATTCTTTGTTCTGGAATTATAGGCACCGGTTCTGGGTTCGAATATGCTTCTCCCATCCCTATTCGGGATAAGGCATCTGCCTTACCATTCTTGCAACCTGGTCGATAAGTGATCACCAAATCGAATTCGGCGAGGAATAATGCCCATCGAAGTTGACGCAATGATTGGGCCTTGGGTGTTTTTAAATACTACATGTTCCTGTGATCGGTGATTACAGTAATGGTGTGCCTGGCACCGAGAAGATAATGCCGCCAAGCCTTGAAGGCGGATTTGATGGCTAACAACTCTTTATCGGTAACCGCATAGTTTAACCCGGGGGCCGAGAACTTTCTGGACCAAAATGCTACTGGATGAAGTTGACCGGTTTCAGGATCCTTCTGGGACAGGACAGCTCCCATGGCTAACCTGGATGCATCGGTTTCGACTACGTATTGGAGCTCGGGGCGTGGATGCTTCAAGACAGGTGCCGACGTGAATTTCAATTTCAGCTCTTGGAAGGCCTTTTCAGCCTCTTCGGTCCACAAAAAGCGTTTGTTTTTTCACAAAAGTGCTGTGATGGGGTGTACAACATGTGAGAAGTCAGGAATAAATCTACGGTAGAAATTAGCAAATCCAAGCATGCTTTGTACCCCTTTAACTGAACTGGGTGATGGCCATTTGAGAATTGCATCCACCTTTCAAGAGTCCATTCGGACTCCTTTTGGAGTCAGGATAAATCCAAGGAATTCAACTTCTGTAGCATGAAAAACACATTTTTCCAATTTTGCATATAACTTGTGCTGACGTAGTTTCTCGAGGACTGCATGAACGTGCTTAACATGGTCTGATTCTGAGGAGGAGTACACTAGAATATCGTCGATGTATACGACAACACACACGTCAATGAGTTCACGAAGGACATCGTTCATAAAATACTGGAACGCTGCTGGTGCATTGCACAACCCGAAGGGCATCACCTGATATTCAAACAATCCGTACTTGGTACGATAGGCAGTCTTCCATTCGTCGCCTTTCTTTACACGTACCAGATGATATGCCCCTCGGAGATCTAATTTGGTGTAGATGCAAGCATCCTTTACTTGGTCTAGTAATTTGGGGATCAGAGGCAATGGGTATTGGTTCTTCACCGTAATCTGATTTAATGCGCGGTAGTCTATACACGTTCTGAGGTCACCTTCCTTTTTAGGTACGAAGAATGAAGCTGAAGATGCAGGGGACTTGGATGGACGAATGAAGCCATTGGCAAGGTATTGATCCAAGTATTGTCGTAGGTGTAGGTTTTCGGGTTCCGTAAGGGCGTAGATCCTACTGCATGGAGGTTGCGCACCGGGTATGAGGTTGATTTGACAATCATATGATCTGTGTGGCGGTAAGGTGTTTGCCTGTTCTTTTTGGAAAACGTCCTGGAATTTTTGATATTCCAGTGGTAACTGCTCGACTGGATTAGTGACTGTGGCCAGGCCTTTGTTCAAGGTTTTTTCCGCGTAACAGGTGTGCGCACAATCCGGGAAGGTTATTCTCTTCTCTCGCGAATCAATACAAGGATTATGTGTTTCCAACCAAGGTATCCCCAGTATTATTTGGAACTGCGGGGCTTTGATTAAATCAAACACAATAGTCTCTTGATGCCCATCCTGACCCAACAATGTCATCTCTGTAGTGGAATGAGTTACAGGCCCAGAGGCAATTTCAGTTCCGTCGACTGTGGTGATGACATCCGAAGTGGTCTTTTTGCAGAGAGGTAGATTCATCCTAGAAGCCAATTTGTGCTCCATATAGTTTCCTACGGCCCCGCTATCGATGTATGCCCTTACTGCGTGCATACTTGATGGCTGCCTTGGGTCAATAAGGACCATTGGTATGATTAGGTGTGAGATCTGAGTGTCCTTCTTCAAGCTCGGCAAGCGGACCTCTACGCTTGTCGGGCGTGGTCGTTCCCCGAATCAGGCTCTGTTTGATTTCTAACAGCAACTCCGACTACTTTCTTGGATGGTTTTATACGGCAATCCCGTAGAAAATTTCCTGAGGCCCCACAGTACAGACACAATTGCATCTGCCATCTCCTTTCTCTTTCCTTTTGAGTTAGGGGTCCCTTAACTCCCCCGATCTGCATAGGTTCTGATGCATCTGTTCCTTTGGGGGTAAAATTGGGTTTAACCAATACCCGATTCTCGAACTTAGCTCGATCAGCCTTTCTATTCTGAAGTCGGTTGTCTAACTGGACCACTAAGTCTATATATTCGGCGCAATCCTGAGGTGGGTTCACAACTTGGGCCAAAACATCTTTGAGTTCACCACAAAGTCCACGATGAAATAATGTAACTCGTTTTTCCTCTGGCCATCCGGTTTCCAACACCAACCTATTGAAGGTTGTGATATAGGTTAGCAGATCCTGATTACCTTGTCGTAGGGATAAAAGTTAGTTATCCAGGGCCTGTCCCTGTGAATGTCTGCCAAATAGTTTTTCCATGCTCAATTGAAAACCCTGAAAATCCCGAAGAAGAGGGTCATCCTGGTTGACTAGTGGAATTGACCAATCCGCTGCGCTGCCACTAAGGTTTGATAGTACAAAGGCTACTTTGGCTTGGTCGTTTGGGAAATCTCCTGGTCTGCATAGAAAGTGCAAGCGGCATTGGTTCATGAACACGGCGAACCTTTTCGGGTCCCCAGCAAAACGTTTGGGTGGAGCTAAAGGAATTCTCCCTGGTAGAACTACTTGCACAAGATTGCTCGATGAAACAGGAGTTGGATTCCCCCCGAGTCCAGGTAGTGGTGTTTGCCAAGCTTGGTTTTGCAGCAGTTGTCTAGCAAGATCATCAGTGCGCTCCTTTGACATAATCAGTTCTCTCCTGAGGGCATTAGTTGCTTGGCGCGCGGAGTGCACTTCTGCCCAAAGTTCCCCTAACAATTGGGCTAGTTGGTCGGTTTCTGAGGTTTCCATTACGCCCAGGTGGGGACATTGTAGATAGGCTTTGTGTTCTGTTACGCTCACCAGGTTCCCACAGGGGTGTCGATCGGACCCGGACAGCTGCGGTCTCCACCAACGTGAAGCATACTGCAGAGATGACAGTCTGGACTGGCCCGCCTAATCTCGTCTGCTTGACCCGTAGAAGTATTCGCCTTATGTTTTTAAATGATGAGCTCTCCATCCTGCGTGGCATGCAGGGGCACGTAGATACCAGTTACTTCACTGGTTTTGGGTACTGAAAGAGTTCCGGAGGAATATTGACTCCGGGGTTTATAAAGTTCAAAGAGTTCAATATGTCCGATGTTTGCTCTTGCATCCCCTTGTTGAATTGCAGCTAAAAATATTGTCTGGAGGCTGCTGATGGCGTTCAGATAAGAGTCTGTATTACCCAACACTGTAAGTTGCGTGAGTTTAACTTGTTGTTTTCTCTCCCTTTATAGATGCGGCATAAGAAGATGTGGCGTATTGAAGGGTAATGCCTCCGGTGGTAAATCAGGTAAGCCTGGTGGTAAAAGTGATTGTATTTGTCGACTCTCTAGGCTCACTTTGTTATTCCTTTGGTTTTCCCCCGGGTACTGGAGTTCGCCATAGAAAATGATGGAGGCAGCGCCGAGTCGAATGATGCTGTGGACTGGTGAGTATTGCGCGGCGTTGCAGCTGGCGATGCGACACGTGCTGAAGTAATGTCCTTTCAGGCTCGGAGTCGTGCTAGATCCAGAATCAGGTAAGGAATTAAAATAATGTCCGTGATCTAACCTTTTCTCCTTCTTTCCCCTTTTCCTAGGAGGTCCTGATTCGAGGCGGGCATGGCAGAAGACTGGATGCTGGCTTGCAGGCACGGTGAGCGTTACGCCGCAGAATGCAGAATAACGCGAAGTGTGTGTTGCTAGTCGGGCGTGGTTTTAATAGCCTCAAAAGTAGTCCCAGGTAAGAAGTCCCTAGAACCACACCCGAGTAAAAAATAGTCCCTGTAGTAAAATAGTCCCCTCAGGCTTCACGTTGGTTTGGATTCATTTGCAGCGTGGTCTGCCTGAGGTAAGTAATGACTATGAGCCTGGCGCCTTAGGCGCCAGGACTGATTTCTATTATGAGCCTGGCGCCTAAGGCGCCAGGACTGAACCCAGATAGCCCCTAGCCGGGGCTGCTGAGGTTTTTATAAATGTCAGGATGCCTGCTTCCGGGGCTGATGGGCTTGGTCCAGATGCCCGGGGGTAGGCATCATGACAGCCACCCCATTGGTGATTGTTGTTTACCTATTAAAACATATTGTGATTGAATCCTAAATTCTTAAATACATATTTACCTTTGCAAACCAGCCTGATTCCTGGTTCAGTGTGACCGGGAGGGTTCCAGGAGAAGGGTGTGATATGAGTGGTATAACGTTCAGAATATTGAACTTTTAGACAAAAATAAATAAGGATTTCAGTTGTTCACTACATTCTGAGCTTTGACTTGGGTGTGTGCCGGATTGAAATCACTAACAGCTTCCAAAATTCTCTCTCTTTGCCAAAACATCCTCTCCTCTCCTTCCTTCTCCCCTCCTTCCCCCTCCTCCTCTTCCACCCACTGCGTCTCCTGTGTCCTGTCCAACACTCACCCTACTGCTGCCCCCTCTGAACCTATCCCCACCTCCCTCTTCCCCAAAGTCTACCCTCTCCTCATTCCCTACCTAACCACCTTCTTCAACATATGTCTCTCCTCTGCTAGCTTCCCTTCAGCCTTCAAACACGCTACCATCATCCCTAACCTGAAGAAACCCTCTGCTAGCCCTCTTCTTGCCTCCAACTTCAGACCAATCTCCCTTCTCCCGTTCATCTCAAAGCTCATCGAGCACCTAGTCTACTCTCAGCTTTTGTCTCCTCTCACTCCCTCCTCCCAACCTCTCAGTCTGGTTTCCGCCCCAAACACTCCACTGAGACTGCTCTCACTTATGTACTCAATTCTCTCCTCACCACTCGCTACGCTAGGCAATCCTCAATTCTCATCCTCCTTGGCCTCTCAGCAGCCTTTGACACAGTAGATCACCCCTTACTTCTTAGCACTCTGTCCCCCTTCGGCTTCAAAGGCACTGTCTTCTCTTGGCTCTCCTCTTACCTCTCCAACCAATCCTTTACTGTCTCCTGCGGCGGCTGCTCCTCCTTCAACTTCCCCCTGAACTATGGTATTCGCCACGGCTCCATACTCGGACCTTTCCTTTTCTCTCTCTATACCTCCCCTCTCGCCCCCATCATCTCTTCTTTCGGCATCTCGCACCACCTCTATGCGGATGATACCCAACTCTTTCTATCCTTCTCTTCCTTCACCTCTGACCTCCACCACACTCTTTCTTCCTGCCTTATGGCCATAAAAAATTGGATGTCATCCCATTTTCTTTCCCTCAATACTGACAAGACTGAAATGCTTTTCTTCCCTTCTAGCACTCTATCACCTTCTCCCACTCCCTTCATCCACTTTCCCCCTTCCAATCTCCCCATCTCGACCCATGCCCGCAACCTTGGCCTCTACATCGACTCCTCTCTCTCCTTCTCCAACCATATCTCTCTAACCTCTCGTGCCTGCCGCCACCACCTCTTCAACATCCGCAAGATCTGCTCCTCCCTCACCTTTCACTCTTCTAAACTCCTAATCTCCTCTATTATTTTCTCCCATCTCTTCTACTGCTCCTCTCTTCTCTTCGGACTCCCTGTCTCCATCCTGACTACCCTAAAATTCATCTACCACTCCTCTATCCGCACTCTATGTCTTCTTGGCCCTCTGGACTCTATTTCTACCTCACTCTCTCATCTCGGATGGCTCCCCTTCCTCTCACAATTGAAATTTCTTTTCCTCTGCCTTGTCTACAAATCCCTCCATGACCTCACCCCCTATCTTTCCTCCCTCCTCTCATTTTACTCTCCCTCCCGCTCTCTCCGCTCAGCTGATCTATACCTTCTCACTGTACCCCCTGGCCCTTGTGCCTTCTCACGCTTCTGCTCCTTCCAACTCTTGCGCCCCCTCCACTGGAACTCCCTACCTCTCTCTATCCACTCCTCCCCCACCTACTCATCTTTCTGCTTCTCCATGAAGGCCCTTATTCTTCACTCCCCCCGAGTCTACTTCCCTACCTCTCTCCCCCCTCATATCCCTGCCCCATTCCCTTTCCCTCTCCCTCCCCCTCCTCCCGATGACCTCAAATTGGATACTTCAACCACCATAGTGAGTAGGAGGTCACCTGCGGGCTCCCCCTTCCCCTGCCCCCCCCTCCTCTGAGTAAATTGTTCTAAATACTGTACCACTGGTTTGTTTAATGTTGTAAATTATGTTTCATTCATTACTGTACCTGTTGTTTTTCTGTAAAGCGCTTCGGTGTAAAGCGCTATATAAACTCAATAAACATCAACATAAACATATTTCTAATGTAATGCACTATGGTTTATTTGTTTTACACTTTAGAAGAGGGGAATCAGAAATGCGGAGGAGAATCTATTGGCTCTGTAAATTGCTCAGACCCCACAACAGTGGTGAGGGTAACCAACCAGAGAGTAAGTGCTGATGAATATATTGGAACACTTGGCATCCTGGTAATTCCAAATGGTGGCTTTACCAGCAGGTGTAGTGTAGGGGAACAGGAAAATGAGTTAAAAATGCATTAAAAAAATATGTGTGAATTGTTGTTTTTCCTAGTAACAATTTTGAATTTCAGGAGTGTGCCAGTATGACTCAAGAGAAGGGAATAGGCTGTGCTCTATAATTCAATATATGATTTCACTTGCCTTTGAGGTGACAGAATTTTTCCATCATACCAAAGTTGGTTCAGAGTCATTGGATAGCTCTGGGTTTCGATATGTCGTTGTGACTGCTTCAACAGCTGCAATGCTTTCTTCAAATCCTTTATCTGCATTCCAGGTCATAACAACGTTTCCCAACTGCAGTGATGGAGTTAAATCAGGTTGCAGCATTGGTTCAAGGAGATATTTTCAAGAATGGGTATTCAGGCCTGAAGTGGTGTGAATATAGCTTTTACGCTTTGGGAATCTCTCAGTGCCAGGGGTTAAATAACCTTTTGGGTTGATTAGAACTGTAGTAGGATATATCAGTGGAGCGCAGCTGATCAACACAGCCATGATTATCAGATAATACATACCCTGTGGTTAGAACCCTCAGCACAATAACCCACGTTGTACTCATTGAACTTATTAAAGGGGTTGTATCTTCAGGAAGAAATGTGTAATGGGGTATTGCCTGTGAGGAAGTACTGGACTTCTTAAACAATCAGCTTCTGAGCATCAAAGAGGTCATGTTGCACAACAGCTGGCCAAGGGTTCTCCGTAATGACAACCGAATTCCAGAAGAACTGAGGCCCTGGCGGGACCTCTGGAAGTACAGTGGATGATATTTGGAGCGCAGGTCATGCACTGTCTTCAGTATTCGTTCCAGACCTATACAAAAAGTAAAACATGAGCCTTTGGATCCATTCATTATGCTACAGCCAATGAGGGAAGAGGCTATTCAACTGAGGAGAAATTAATGTAAATTTGAATCGAATATTTCTTGCTGACTTAGATTGTAATTTTGGGAAGTAGTAAAAGTAATACATGTTGGCTCAGTTGCCATACATGTTCACAATATAATAAAAATAAAACAAAAGTATGAAAGAAGATGGATGCACTACCGTGCAAAGGTGGGCGGTTGAAACAGGATTTATTTTAAAAAAATAACATAAACAAGCAAATGGGAAAAATGATGAGGGAGGGGTTTCCTGTTGCAGAAGGTATTGTGGATCAACCCATATGAACTCCCGCAATAAAAGACACCCTGCCCCTATGATAGCATGCCTCCTCATATCTGTAATTCTTTTTTTGTAGCCTCATTATAAGTTTGCCGGTCCGGTAACAACGGTACCAGTAAGCTTGCCGGTACCGTTATTGCCAGACCGGCAAACTATGAGTTCTGCTCGCGGATGCCTTCCCGCCCGCCAAGTCTGACCTGGTGGGCATACTGGCAACCAAGAGTAGTGCATGTCAGATGCACCAGCACCATTCATGAATGGTGCCGGTGCATCCGACCTCCCCATTCCCATTGAGCCATATGGGCTCAATGGGGATGGGGAGTATTTTATTCCGGCGCCCATGAATGGGCAATTACCGGGACCAGCTGGGATGTAATGACCCGGTAATTGCCATTCGCGGGTGCCAGAAATAAAATTATACCGGCAGCAGCCGTGCAGGTTCTACCTGCACGGCTACCGCAGATCTCATAATGAGGCTGATTGTGTTATGTTGTCCTTTTTCCCTGTTGGCTAAAGATAATGCTGGCTAAAGAACACGTGCGCATAGACAGTAAACTATAAGCTCCATCCCTTCCAGGGATGGTGCAGCAAGACTACAGGCCAGAGGGCAAGCAGATCTGTCCAGTCTAAACTGGAATAAACAAAAGACAGTTGATAAGAAGTGGAAATGATTATGAGGGTGGTGGATCTATGCCCCTCATCTGATTAGGTCGGACAAGAATGACTCCTCCCAAAGAGAGCCCTACTCTATGCCAGGTCAGAAATGCAGTGGTAAACGTCACTTCCATTCATGAACATTTTAGCTGTGCTTCTATCAGTATAACTCACTTTTTCGGACTACAATTTTGCCTATTTTTTTTTGGGCTGATTTTGTTACCACTTTTTATACCGCAAAACTATAGGTGGTACATTTGGGTTTTGTATACAAAAGAGGGTATGGGAGTGGAAGGGGGAGTAAGGGTTTCACCCCATTTTTTGCAGTAAAGAAAATGGTACACTCTGCCAAAAACAATTCAGAAAACCTGAAGTCGGCCAAAACAATTTGAGGAATCATCATACATCCCTCCTAACACCTATGAATGGGCCCATTGTTTGCCAATAGGTGGTATATAATGTTCTGTAGGGCCCTAGGCAGAGGCTTTCTCAAACCTCTGAGTGCATGTGACCATATGTCTATAAAGGTAACAGATCTGGAAGTTAGTTTGGTAGGTTTCTTTATGGGTAGGATGCTCCACTACTTGGCTTGCAAGCCAATGAATAAATCACCTATGTTTACCATCAACCTAAATTGACGAGTGAGCTCTGTTTTTCTCTGACAAAACATACTTCAGAGGTTACAGCTATTTTCGATTTTACAGTTAATTTGAAGAATAGAGTTTAGGCTCTAGATTTGGGAGAGTTTAGAGTTTAGAGATTAGAGATTTAAAGAGTTTAAAATTCAGAGAGTTTGGAGTTTCGTGTTTGGAGAATAGAGTGTAGGTTTTGTTTTCAAAGTTGAGAGTTAGAGTTTGCTTTTTACAATGTATTTTTCCAAAGTAAGTTTAAAAGTTAATGAGGCATTGGGCTTCATTACGAGCATGCCGGTCTGGGAAAAGGTGCTGGTAACAACGTGTGCCGGCACCTTTTCTGTACCGGCATATGTCTAGTCTGTTGGTAGGGGCAGTGATCTACTGGCACGCCTGACCTGCTGGTATTTCAGGCCCCTACCGGCAGATAATTTCCTGAAGCACCAGAATCGTTAACAACGGTGCCAGTGCTTCAGTGGCTCCCATCCCATGGGAATGTACTGTTACTCCACTGCCCATAATGTCCCGGTAATACCGGGATATCAGGTGGCAGAAATGGTAAACTGAGATTGCCAGTAAGCCAACAGTACTACCAGCGGTTTACTAGCAACCTTGTGATGACCACCATTGATTTCAAAATTAACATTCTCTCACTTACTGCTACATGCTGTTGGCAGGCCTTGGTTTCACAGCTGCCTGTACCTTCACACACTGGCTGGAAGGAGGCCTTGCTCCCAGTGCAATACATTGTCACACAGATAACATTCCTGCTTGGGGGTGCGCCTGACACCAGTTCTCAGTTACATCTTAGAGACCACCTTCTCCACCAATGTGTCTCTTGCTGGGAGCAGAAATCCCTCACACCCTACTCCAGCATACGTGGCATGTAAAATGCTATGTAGCGTATTAGGCACCGAATTATGCTCTCCTACAAGAGACCAACTCCCAAACCACTAATAGCAAACTGTCAGGGACTTTCACTAAGAGCGAGCAGGAGCCAGGCCAAACTCATGGTCCTTACGTGCTGTGTGCATAGATGGAGGTCTGCTGATGCAATGCATGGTGTGCCTGAACATACTTCTACAAATGTAGAAATGTGCCTTTTGTTTTCCGCTAAATGTACTTTTCCCAGAAATACAGTACGCAAATGTGATCATGCATGCTTTTTTATATTCTGCTGAATGTACTTAAGCAAGTAATAAAGTTTGCAAATGGAGCGGTTCTTCTCAATGTGTCCCCACAACTGAATTCTATGGCAAGAACAGGAGGCTCATATTATGCATTACAATCTTTACTCTGAACCACAGCAGCAAAGAAGTAGACAACTTTGTAATACATTGTTATGCAAATAAACACATAACACTGTTCCAAACAGTATAAAGGGAAACATCCCAGTCCAACATGGTGGGCAGGTCATGCCCTGGAGACAGCCAATGGGCTGAGAGCCAACCCCATATAGGTCCATTCCTCTAACACCACCTCCTCTTTCTTTGCTACTGACCCACAGCTAAGTCACACCTCTAGTTTTCCTTAGACTGTATAAGGTGCAGTGTTACTTTGTAACACTTGGTGATTATTTGGTGTGCAGGAAACAGCGTTCGCTTGGAAACGTGTTTCCTTTCATATTTTACAGCGTTCTTTTGTACGACTTTAATTTCCTCAGCGTTTGTTTATTTAGGCCCGCCTCCGCCTGCTGAGGAGATTTAATGCTCGCGTCGCCTGAGGGCGTCGCGCTTCATTCTTAATTGATTTATGGTGTTTAGAACTCTTAGAGTGTTCTTCTGAGACACGCGACCATGTTCGGGCCGTCAGCGTTTTTCCTTTCTTGTGTCATGCGCACATGGCTGTGTCAGGAAGATTAGCTTCTGACTGGCCGCGCGCACGTGCTTATTGAGATATTGTGCTAGCACACTCAGTAAGTGTTGTGGCTTGTATTGGGAAGATTGGCGGTTCGAGCCAATTCTCCGACTCCACAATTCTGTAAGAGTTGTGAAAAATTCTTATAATTTTATATATTTAATTATAAAAGTGCTTAGTTAGTTTTTCATTTACTCACACGCTGCTCGCGTGATTGCCTGCTAGGTTGCAGGCACTGCCTGTTACATTGCCTAAGTGGCCCTTCCCTGCTGCTTTTCACCCTGCTAGGGTTGGCAGTTTTTTGTGGGCCTGCTCGGCTCTAAGTTTGTTGATACAGCAGCTGAGCCTGCTGAGTGTTAAAATAGTAAAAAAATATTGAAATATTCTTATTTAAGTGCTTTCATGGATAAGAGTACGCTCCCCTCCTCTTCAGATGCAAGCACTCAAGTGCGCGCTGCCAAAAAAAAAGTGATAAATTGGGGGACAGTATGGGAAACCAGCCCTTTCATGCCCAGCCTTCAGTGGCGCAAGCTATTCAGTCCTCTTTGGACACAGCCTTAACAGGTTTATATAACACCCTGGCTTCAGCGTTTGACAGATTAATTAATCGCATTGCGGATTTACATCCTCCCCTAGATGCTGTCCCCTCTGTTACGGTTCAGGACCCTAACAAATGCACAAGCAAGACTAAACATATTCAGGGACAACTCATTCCCCCTATGCCCTGTCACCTGTGTCTTCCCCTAGGAGATACCTAAAGCGCAGGTGGGAAGAGCCCGACAACCTATCTCTTTTACCCCGTGGCCAGCCCCCACACCTTTCCCTGCAGCTGTGCCCCCTATTGCTATCACATCCTCCGATAGTTCGGATGATTCTGATTCACCTCCTAAAAGGCAAAAAAGGAAGGTGCCCCCAGTTGCCCCTCAAGAGGGTCCAGTTCTCGATGTTAGTGGGGTTCTATTCTTTGATACTGCCCTGATAAAACACCCCAGGTCGGCTGAGTGGCAGCCCTCTGAAGAGGTTTCCTCTTTCCTTAAGTTTTGGGTCTGATGCCCTATGCCTAGAGAGGATCGAAATAAGTTGGGGTCGGAATGTCCTAGGCCTATGCTTGCCGACAAGGTGGCTTTAACGCCTGAAATAGATCAGTACATGGCAGCTTTTCTTTCCCAGAAGGGGAAGGACCCCAAGAAGGGGGTTGACAAAGCGTGGCGTAGTTGTCAAGATAGAATGTTGGACGTGTTGGGTCCAGACTCACAGAGTTTTGAATTGGCAGAAGAGGCGGCGTCCTCTAATACCCTGGTGGATGTAAACGCCTTAAGGGGGTGGATCCAACGCACGGCTTGCTTGTTCGGCAACGCTAATGCCTCCATATCCAAGGAGAGGAGAAAGTCATTATTAATGAGGTTGGATCCTAAGCTGGCAGACATGTCAGAAAGGGAAGGGGGCCCTTCGGCCCAAGGCAATTTGTTTGGGGATACTTTCTCAAGGAACTCTCTGCATATGTCCATACTTTTAAGGCATTGGACAAAGCACAAACTAATATAAAAAAGTTATTTGCCCCAAAGGTTTTCAACAAGGCTGGATGCGGTAGAGCCCATTCCTCTGGCCGGTTTGCCCAGGGCTCCTCCCGTCCCCGCCAGTTTGCGCCTCGAGGCGTTTACAATCCCTCCTCTGCTCGGGGAGCGCTCAACCAGTTTTACCCTCAACAAATCTTAAGTTGGAGAGGACGTGCCGGCAGAGGCGCCGGAAGATCAAGAGGGGCATCAGGTGCTTTCTCAGGTGCTAACAGTTTTTTCCCATGAAAGTCTAGGGGGCAGACTAGCCAGGTTTCTTCCACAGTGGAAAGCTCTCACTTCAGATCCTTGGGTGTTGCAAACTGTTCAGGGTTATCGTATAGAATTTTACGCTCCTCCTTGCCAGTTGTCTTATCCCCTTCCCTTGGTGTTCGACGAGGTCAAACAATCTCTGATAGATGTGGAAGTCAGGGAACTCATCTCCAAGGGTGCGGTAGACCCGGCCTCTTACCGGGCCTCTCAGTTTCTGAGTACCATTTTTCTAGTCCTGAAACCAGACCAGGGCTTTCACCCAGTAATTAATCTAAAAACCCTCAACTCTTTTGTGGTATGTCACCACTTCAAGATGGAAGGAATTCATTTACTCAGGGACACCCTTTTCTACCGGCGGACCGGATGGTCAAATTGGACCTCAAGGACGCTTACCTGGTGGTTACTGTGTTTCCTCGGCATCAAGAGTTTCTTCAGTTTCAGTGGAAGGGTCGAGTTTGGCAGTTTGCCTCCCTTCCGTTTGGTTTGTCCTCAGCTCCATGGTGTTTCACCAAACTCATGAAACCTGTGATGGCTCTCCTCAGGTCCAAGGGGATTCGAATCATTATTTATCTGGACGATATGCTCCTGCTAGCCCAGAATTTTCAAACTCTGTGTTCTCATCTGAAGTTCACTGTGACCCTTCTACAGGATTTAGGTTTTGTGATAAATGTCAAAAAGTCCATATTGAAGCCTACGTAATGTATCCATTTTCTGGGCTTCACTATAGATGCAAAGCTTTGAATCCTTCTTCTCCCGGACAGCAGACTTTCCAAGATAAAGAAGGAGATTCGTCTGCTCCTCAGGAGAGGGAGGATCTCCCTCAGACAGTTAGCCAGGGTTGTAGGAATGCTGTCAGCTTCCATTCAGGCTATCTTCCCGGCCCCTCTACATTACAGAGCGTTGCAGCGTCTGAAAGCCAAGCATCTGTGCAAGTGTCTTTCTTATTCACAGATAGTGGAATTGTCTCCCGAGGCCAGGTTGGAACTCCTGTGGTGGCTGAGGCACATGGAGGCCTGGAATGGCAAAGCGATATTTGGGCCCTCTCCGGATGTCATTCTGGGGTCAGATGCAAACGGAGCGGGGTGGGGAGCCAGATTGGGTCAGGTTTCCACAGGAGGGAAGTGGTCGGATTCAGAGAAACAACTACATATCAATTGTCTGGAGTTGTTGGTGGGGTCCTTTGCAGTCCGAAGCCCTCTCAAGGATCAGGGAAATTGTTGTGTTCTCCTCCGCATGGACAATATCTCTGTGGTGAGATACATCAATCATCTGGGGGGCACCAGGTCCAAAGCAATGGCGGATTTGGCAAGGGAGTTTTGGCATTTTTGCCTCGACCGGGATATTCTGTTGAAGGCGGAGTATCTCCCGGGGGTCAGCAACAAAATTGCAGATTGGAACTCCAGGCACCTGCAGTACAGGAGCGATTGGATGTTAGACAGAGTACTCTTTGCCCCCATAGCGTCTCTCTGGGGTCCCTTTTCAGTAGACCTGTTTGCCTCCAGACTAAATTGTCAGGTTCCCAATATTTACAGTTGGAGACCAGATCCTTGTGCTCGGGCTACGACGCCTTCCTCCAGGATTGATCGAATCAGTTGGGGTATGCATTCCCTCCTTTGCCATGATAGTGCGGGTGCTGGATCAGGTTCGCAGACGAGCTGCGTCTCTGGTGCTTGTTACCCCCTTTTGGACTTCTCAGGTTTGGTTCCCAGCCCTCCTGGAATTGGCGGTAGATGTTCCTTGTCTTCTTCCTCTCTATCCCCTGTTGCTGGTGGATCCGGGAGGTCTCCCTCACAAACTGGTTCTTCAAGGGCACCTTGCCCTTATGGCTTGGAAGATTTCAGCTCTTCCTGGTGCTGCAGAGGACTTTCGCAAGACTCTATGTCGGTCATCAGGGACTCCTGGGCGCCCTCTACTAAGTCAGGTTATTCCTCAGCATGGAACCTCTGGGTTAACTGGTGTGTGTCTAGGCACCTCAATCCCGTTTCTGCCCCTCCAGTAGAAGTGGTTCATTTTCGGTGGAGTTGTTTAAGGGAGGAAAAGCTTACAGGACCATTAATGGTTTCAGGTCTGCTATTTCAGCTGGTCACCTTTTGGTTAAAGGTGAGCCAGTGGGTAGACACTTTTTATTATGTAGAGCCCTCAAGTCTATTCGTATTAAGGTTCCACCGAAGGCGAAATATTCAGTTCTTTGGGATGTTAATATGATACTACAGCTTTTCCGGTCCTGGCCTTCTAATGAAGTCCTGTCCTTGCAACAGTTATTTTCCAAACTGGCGATGTTACTGTGCCTGGTGTCTATCAAAAGGGTGTCTGATATCAGAGCTTTGGATGTGGATAATAAAATGTTCACCCCTCAAGGGGTTACTTTCTTTATCTCACAAAGGACTAAATGCTTGACATCCTCAATATCCTATCCAGCCTTCCCATAAGATTGTAAATTATGTGTTGAAATATGTTGAGTTAAAAACGGAAGGTTTTAAGCCTCCGAATACCTCTCAGCTGCTAATTTCCTACAGGAAACCCCATAAACCAGTCTCCCCTTCTACTTTGGCCAGATGGATTAAGTGGGTTATGCGGGAGGTGGGGGTTGACACATCCTTTTTGGTCCCCACTCAGTCCGAGGCACTATGGCCTCTAAAGCAGCCTTCCTTGGTGGTAGTTTGGAACAGATTCTAAAAGCAGCTGATTGGTCAAGGGAGTCAACTTTCAAGACGTTTTATCATAAGCGTATCGCTCATGTTGCTGTGAATGTAATGCAAGGGCTTTGAACTTGCATAATATGAGCCTCCTGTCTTGCCATAGAATACCTAATCCCCCACACTAGCGTGAGAAGGGGGTTTAGATTCTATAAAAGACAAGGAGGCGAGTATTATTCCTCCCGCCCGCCCGCCCTTACTGGTGTTTGGTTATTGTTTCAGCTTTTGGTTGAGAGGTTCGACTCAAGAAGAGGCATCATGTTCAGTTCCAAGTTGCGAGAAGGTTCAGCTTCTGCCTGTTTCGGTTGGATCCTCGTTCTTCGTTCTACTGGTGGAAGTGTACAGTGGGCGTGTGAAGCAGATCAGAGACAGAAAGAGGAGGTGGTGTTAGAGGAATGGACCTATATGGGGTTGGCTCTCAGCCCATTGGCTGTCTCCAGGGCATGAAGTGCCCACCATGTTGGACTCGGATGTTTCCCTTTATAGTGTTTGGAACAGTGTTATGTGTTTATTTGCAAAAAAAAATGTATCACAAAGTTTTCTATTTCTTTGCTGCTGTGGTTCAGAGTAAAGATTGCAATGCATAATACTCGCCTCCTTGTCTTTTATACAATCTAAACCCCCTTCTCAGGCTACTGTGGGGGATTAGGTATTGTTGTCAATTACTTCAGCATATAGCTGCGTGTGATGATTTTTAGCTGCAAAGAGAATTGACCTGGAATTTCATGTCTTAAATGAAAAGTGCAGAAAAATAGTTCCCCTGGCTTAGATGGAAACAATTGGCAAACTTTGAAAATGTGCTTAGCTACGAAGTTGCGAACTTCCCAAAATCACTTTGACATTAAAAATAGATGTTTGCAAACTTGAAATATCACTTTGGTTTTTACACAAAAACACTAATGCTAGGTTCATCATGCCCCATCCGGAAAAAAAAACTGCAAGTCTCTCAGGAACTTCCATGTTGATTTTTGGGAAAAAATAAACACAGCGGAATGCCTACGAAATGACAGCATGCGGTCCAGCCTATTTTCCCTCGCATCCTCCCACCCTAGTTTAGTAACATATGCGACCACAGTAAACCGCTTTTGGGATTTTCCTCCCTGGTGACGAACACACCCGTTCTAAGTGCACTACTGTACGTGCATGAGATGTAAAGAAGGTGAGCACACAGACTGTGCATTTGGGTTGCCTTCGGAATTAGGGACTGAGCAAACGTCTGATTGAACACGTGGTCATGACTCCTCCGAGGAATGCTGCAATGGACCCAAACGAGCTGACGTGTTTATTTTCTCCAATTCTAATTCCCTGCATCTCCTCCGAGGCCCTGATCGGTTGCGGGACGTTCTGGCAAGCTTCTTTCTCCATGAACACTGTGCAAGGCTCATTAGCCCGGATCAGTTAATCTGTTAGACACAGTTAGGCCCAACTGTTTACTTGCTGGCCTCATGGGCACTGCTGGCTGGAAGTCAAACAAAGGCAGCGCCGTATCATCGACGACGCACACGCCTTCCATATTTCGCATCAGCACTTTAATAGCACCACTGGCGTTCTAGACAAGTGAACATTTCCATTACATTGGACTGATTTTGATTTTACAGTAAAACATTGTTTATAAAAAAGCATACAGAATCTTACAAGAACTAGAAATCCTGCAGTACATCGAGAATACAACACCTTTAAACAAGTGCAACCAAGTGAACATAAAATTACCAATTCAGAAAGAAAATATATTATCGATGACATTCATGTGTTCTTTGTGGCCAAATTGATCCTGAATGTGTTCACTGTTGTTTTATGTTGGGTTATTTTCTTCACAACATACTTTAGTCACATAATAACACATGTAAGCAGGCTATAAGGATGTCACCCATCACTTCCGCTGCTCTCTTGTCAACGTGAGCATTCCAACTATTTAACACTTCTTCACTTTACATATGTGCTTTATCTATTTATTTACTTGGATTAACTCTATTCATAGCACGATTGTAAATTGATGTTTTTATGGTGAAATTGCGCTTGTCCTAATGAATGCTTTTAATAAATTAATTATTAAAATGTGCAGTCAGTTCAGGGCAGGCTCCATCATTTCCAATGTTCGATCAATAAATTGAGTCAATGCAACACACAACTACAGAAAACATCAATCTTAACATCAATCAGCATAGGGAATTAATTCACCTTTTATTGACATTGGGCTTCATTACGAGATTGCCGGTCCGGAAACAAGAGTGCCGGTAAGCTCACTGGCACCCTTGTTTCCGGCACCCTTGTTCCTGGATGGACAAACTCTGAGTCTGCCTGCTATGGCCGCTGTGCCCGACAGATCTGATCCTGCTGGGCGCTGTGGCCATGGTAGGCAGACTGTTCACGGAAGCACCGGCTCCATTGCTAACGGGGCCGGTGCTCACGTGGCCCCTCTCCCATAGAGTCCCATAGGACTCTATGCGAATGGGGACTTACAATTTGCCCGCGCCTGACTTCCCGGGCCGCCGGATCTCATAATGAGCCGGTGGCACTGGGAAGACAGGCACAGGTAAAATATTACAGGTCCGGCTGCAACGTGCCGCTAGCACTGGCAGGGTTGCCGCCGGACCGTAATGAGGCCCATTGTGTTATCAGCGAGTAGTCAGGAGTAAATGCTGTTGGAAACATAGAAGTAAAGACAGCACACGTTGCCCTTGTGCATGTTGCAGCACTTCAAAGGAGCGGCATAGGACGCTGACTTATATTCTGTGCTGCTCCTTTGGGGCGTAGCCGCCTATGAGAAGACTGAGGTGCTCCACAGGTTCCCATGAGCATGCAATCACAGTTACCACCTCCCTGAAAGAGCCCTGTTCCCCACCAATGAAAAATGGGCCCACCAGTGCAGATCCAGGCAGATGAGTCGGTCATGTGATGCCTGGATGTGCCTTTGAGCAGCAGAGCATACGAATAATTGCTTCGATGTCCTTAAAGTCAAAGTTCCACAACCAAACTCCACCCTCAGGGTGTTGCAGTGATAAAGGTGGGCTATATAACTGAAAGAAGCGATCCACCTATGGTTCTCCTGAAACAAGGCATTCCTGTAATATCACCTGGTTGTTTTTCTTCTAAATTATAATCTGCCAAATTTTTTTATCTGATTTCAAAATGGCAGCTAACATTCACTCTCCTGCTCTGTGGTATCTCATCACACGTAGGCCTTTTAATTTGTTTTAAAAGTTTCTCTTTACCTGTTTATACCGAACGTGTAATCTGAGTAACTTAAATTTAGACCCTTCAAATGTATGATGTTTTATCTCATTTCACTTTTCATTTGCTGTATTTCAGGGATGTCAGAGTCACACGTGGTAGTAGCACGAACCCTGCATTCTTAATACTTGCTATGGTCTTGTGCAATACATTTGCAAATAGGGCATGAAGGGCAATAATGTCCTTATCATAACTTGGTCTTTAGTCCCAAGCCTTTACAAATATAGTCCGGAACCTACCCATGTTTTTGTCACTCCAGCGACGTCTATTTTTAGAGGTTTTTTTTATGTATATGCTTACCACCGACCCCAGTGTTTTTCCCAGGCCTGAGCATGCAAACTTCCTCCATAAGATAGAGTGATCACTAGATCCAACTTCTACAATGATGACAACTGAGAAACATAAACAAAGTACATTCTGGAGATTTGATCACCATGATGCCATGTAGTTTATCATCCAGGTCACCATTTATGTTCCAGTTTAATGGAACTAAGTTCCACTCTCTCAAACCTGAATCCCTTTTCGTGCCCATCATTCCCATAAAAGGGCACTAGATATCCCCCCTCCAAGACAGTCTAGGTTCAGGTCACCTACTAGCAACACGTGATTCGACCTTTAGTTGCTATGACTGTGTGTTTGGATAAACTCCAGCCATTTAACTATCACATCCTGTTTCACCGCCTTGTAATTTGCATACAGCTTAATAATTGACAATGAACCCAGTTCACACTGTGTGGTTAGTCTCACCAGCTGAAGACATGGTGGATAGAAAAACAATGATTCTATTGAGTCACTCATTGTTGCTTTGCTGTCATCAACTTTTACTAAGGCCTTTTACTGGCATGCCAGAAAGCCCTCAATGATCACTTTGTGTGTCAGGAACGACTCTTGTGTTAAGATCAATTCAAGATCACCAAGCTTCTTAACACTGTTTTCCTGACAGGAAAGGTGCTTAACACCATTAGAGTTTGTTAAGGAGTTCAAACAGGCGACACACAACGGACCAGGACCCTTGCCCTTAGCATTAGTGTAGCGCCCAATTGAAATGCCCTTCTCTTTATTTTCTAAAAAATTAATTTGAGATGGCACACAACCCGTCACACACCCCCTTTTAGAAATACCCCGGGTCACAATAAATCATGAACCAGACCAGTTGGTGGGAATGTAATATTTATTTGTTTTAAAATTCACAGAAATCACACAAATTTTAATATTGGCCAGCAATCACTAATGGGGTGATAATTACAATGAAAACCACTGAATACACTTGGTTAACCTTCTACAGGAACATATCCAAAGCACAAATGAATAGGAACAGGAACAGTTTTGAAATACTGGTAGATAGCACCTGAGTTAATATTTCCCTCTGCAATGCTCTCCCAAACTCAAATGAATCGAATTTGGAATGGACAGAAAGAAGCAGCAGGGAGTCAGGGATATGAGATAGCAAACTGAATTGAAATCCGACCTTCCATCAGAAAATAAGAGGCAGTTTTTTGGCTGGGGGATAGATTCACATCACAGGGACAATATAGAAGTGAAAGGATGGCTATAGCTGAGGAACTGGATGAGTTTTGCAAGATAAAAGGAGGTTCAGTTTTGGTAAAATGAAGCGGTAAAAGAGAAAAAATCAGTTTGGAAAGAAAAAGATAAAGTTTATTTATACTAGTTTATCAAGAAGATAGCGCAGCCCATGAAACAGGTTAAGTCGGCTGCATTAACCCACTCCACGCCGCATGTCTCTTTATGTGGAAATTAATTAAAATATTCAAAATATTGCTAAGGAGTTACAAGATGGGGTGAATGAAAGAATGGCACTAACAGTAGGAAATAACAGACAAGGTGCACAGAGAATTCCGACAGTTTGGCAAATTACCAAGGCATGGATAGGGTTGCTTAGAGAGTGGAACAAAGACAAAGGGTGAAATTTGGGGTAGGCTATGTGTTTCTATGGGATGGGGAAATACTCACAGTCCACACTTGAATTTGGGCTTTTTGGACAGTCAACCGGGTTCTAGTCACCGCACAGCAGGCGCCCCTTACAGCAAACAGCTGGGCAAGTCTCATCGTTGGATGGCAAAGGTACAGCAGGGCATGCAGGTAGTGGACACAAAAAGCCGGTATGGTCACAGGATGCTACCTAAAAGGATACCAAGGCTTTTCCCACTTGTTCTTGTTTTTTTTTAGTGGGAATTCTGGATCTATGCCTTGCTGGAATAGGGTCCGCTATGCTTTGGCCTTGCAGTGGAATCTGGAATCTGGCAAGATGTATGTAGAATATCAGGATATGCAGGTGCTGGAAATTCAGGAGACAGTGTGTCCTGTCCCACCCTTTATATAAAACCAGTGACATCACCGGTTTATTGTTGGACAGAACTGGGCTAGGCCTACCCCAAGACCCGGATAGGTCAGGCAATGTTGGTTGCCTCCTCTAGGAGGTGACTCAGTTTACGGGGTTGTACTTTATGATGTGCAAAGCCTTCCCCCAGTCCTTTTTGCCAAAAATCAATCTGAACATAATTCACACATTTGTAAAGTTGTGACATTTTAACAAATTACATAGGCAGATAACATATTTTACGTAGAGCATGGCAGTCCAATTCTCACGTTTGTCGGACTTTGTTTCACCCATCTAATAGTTTTTCACGATTTTCAGTGATAAATGTTCCACCTACAATTCTATAACTTTATACATGGGTATAGATTATCATCAGGCATGTATGTTTTGAATTTCAGAGTGGCATAATGTACACTTTCCTCACAATATCCACTTCTCTGCCATTTCTGTTCCCGATATGGCGCCTTGTTTAAAACCCACAAAATTTACATTTAAACTGTTAACGTTTTACATTCCTGTGAAGTCCTGTTGCAGAGAAAAAAGTCTTAAAATGTTATTAATAAAATTGTCTTTTGAGGCAAATGGTCAGCATTGTTCATCATATATGGGCATCGCTTACAAGGCTGCTCTTGAGTTGGCTTTCAAGCTCCCAGTAGATGTTGCGGGGACATGTGATTTCCTATTTCACATGTCCGTGTCCCAGAATCTCTATTGTAATAGGCCTCAGTCCAGACAAAATTCTGATGAGCCTGGGCTGTTTAGTGCTTTTGGTCCATTTAAAGTTTTCAAAGTCGGCAATTAGCATGCATGTGTCCTAGAAGTTTATGGTGGCTCTTTATGGGGGAAGGCCTCAGTTTAGCCAGAAAAAGAACTTGTTCTGGAGCTCCCAAAGCAGCCAGATAATGCATTTAATTTTTAATTTTGTTCTGAATCAGAAGCAAGCCTGTTGAATAAAACATCCCATATATGTTTCCCAGCACAAACCCCTTTACATTGTTAGACAATCTGATCAGAAAATGTTGTCGAAATGGTTTAGATCTTATGAAGTAATAGAAAAAAAGTCCATGTAATTATTTGATCTCACAACCAGATTGCACACATAAATCCCAGTTATAGTACATCAATGTATTGAAGGAGTGAAAGGTAGACCCCAGAGAGAATACCTTGATAACCATGGCCACCTTGTTGACCGAAGTGGGTCAAGAAGACAAACTAATTTCCTCTGACTTAAACCATGACCATCATACCACCTACAGTGACAGCCATTACTACACTCCAGTAAAACCTCACCACCCGTATAACGTAATTATCTTATATCTACCGCATCTAGCCTAACTGTGCAACATTATCTCATTACACTGCAAACGTTTTAATCTATTTCTGTTTTCAGCACTTTGTTGAATGTGAGTTCTACTCTCTAAGTGTACTTTGCTTCTACTTTGTTCCTTTACATCTAGGTACATTTCCCATCTCTCTGGTTTTGAACCTAGGTGCATTTCCCCACTGCTCTGACTTTTAAATCTAGATGCCTTTTCCCACTGATTTGATTTTTGAATCTAGGTGCATTTTCCCACTGCACTGACTTTTGAATCTAGGGGCATTATCCCACTTCATCTGGATTTTGAATCTATGTGCATTTTCCCAATGCTCTGACTTTTGAAGCTAGGTGCATTTTCCCACTGCTCTGACTTTTGAATCTAGGAGCATTTTCCCACTTCATCTGGATTTTGAATCTAGGTGCATTTTCCCAATGCTCTGACTTTTGAATTTAGGTGTTTTTTCCCACTGCCCTAACTTTTGAATCTGGGTGCGTTTCCCTCTGCCGTGACTCTAGAATCTAGGTGCATTTCCCACGACTGTGAGATACGTATTGGCTACTCTCCATTGCACTTATAACAGCATAGGTTGGCCACTGTGGCACACAGTGGTTGTATAGAGGTATCCTTGATCTTCCTCCCAGTAGACTCCTGTTGCCATCATTTGTAGAACTTGGAAGATATGTAGTAAGACTATATGGGTGACCTGTCGACTGCGCTTAGAGTTTCCTATTATCCTAGTTTCTAGGGCAGCCTCTCTGTTCCACCGAGGAGAAACACAGGGACACCCATCCTATTGAGCGTTGCAGACTTAAAGGATAGTTCCGGGACTTTTTTTTTATTGTCCCTACGGTTCGGCCATGTGTTTTTAAGCATAACTCGGTAGATCGTAGAAAACTTTCCTATGGACCTTACCCGACTTTTCGTCCATTAACGCACTCGAAATCAGCCGCCATTTTCTGATAATCCTATCATTTCCCCCCATCGCCCTGGCTCACCTGCTTTTGCGGCACTAAATCAAATCCCCCACCCCTGAGCCTGACATCAGCAGACGCGTACCGGCCATTTCCCAACGCCAAAGCACGTTTCGTGTCAACAATCGCTGCGCCTCAGCTAATGAAGTGTCGCCATGGAAATGGCAGGACGCCTCTTTCCTCAATAAGTATAAACACACCGTTTCACAACACACAGCAGCAGATTTTCGATTCCATTCCTCTCTCTGTGTTACTTTGAGTATTCTGTGACTCGTTTCTGTGCTCTGGTCAGCTACCTTCGCCGCTTCTAGGCCTTGTGAACACCTGTACCATCTCTGTAAATTATTTTACTTTCTTTACCACACAATGGCTACAATAATGCCGTATATGTACGAGCCCGAGTACACCGAGCAAGAACTACTGGAAAGGCAAGCACGCGAAAACGATAGGGATTCGGACGGCAGTTGGGAGGACCAGTCAACGGATGAAGAGCCTGGACCATGTCGAATGGACGGCGTCTCCACCTGGTGCACGTGCAATCGGTGCGAGCTAATGCCAACTGAGGAGGAGAACTGCTGCTGCCGTGAAAATTCCGGGTGCTTGGCCTACATTTCGGAAGGCGAGCCAAGTCCGCAATGCATCACCGAGCTGCCAGAGTTCAGGGAAGCCTGCCTCTCACGGACCGTGTTGAGGATGATGATGGTGCTTATGCACGAACTTCGCGGCACTGTTCGTCCGCGTAATCCGAGTAACGAGTAAGTATACTCTGGTTTTGATGTCAGTGATGCCACTACTATGTCATGGTCGTCTCCCACATATAAAATGACATCTACATATCATTCGAATGCATGTAAATTGGTTCCATATTGTGCATTTTCTAGATAGATTTTTTTTCAAAGCAGAATGACATTTTTTACCTGAATCGACAGTGATAAGAAAGTTTTGTCATTTTAATACAGTTTGCATCTTTTGTTTTCACAGGTGGTACAGGCTGGTGGCCTATCGTTGCTTCACTTGGTGGCTTCACGGGAGGCTCGGACACCGCGTTCGGAGAGTAATACCTGCCTGTGCGGTACTTGCCATTAGACAACATTTCCCCAGCGACAGTGGACAATACCGCGGATTTTCCCTGGATGTGCTGCAACCGGAACTTTACAATGTGTAATGTTTATTATTTATGTTCAATTGAAATTAAGATCTAAAATAAAACCCAACATATATTTTAACAATGGTTGTTTTGATTTTTTAAATGAATCTAGTGTGTCTCCATTGAATAGTCTTCCTGTGCCTTGTCTTGGCACACCACATGTCTCCGGCCAGCATCCTACCTCACGCTGGACGCCCACCTTCAATCCACATAACCGTTGAACCCATATGCAGCAGACATACATATGTTATTTTGCGGGTTTGCATCAAGCCTCCCGGCCTTGCCTCCTCCCCCAAAAATACTTACCACACCACTTTGTTCAAGCGTTGGCAATAAAAGGAAGGCCGTTGGATTTTATTGATACAAAACATGGTTATAGGTAAATAATCAATATGGTTGATCATAATAAATCATCCTTTTGGGCACCGGGTACAGAGATGACCCCCTCTGGCCGGTGCCGCCTTGCCACCACAGGCCAGCCTGCTGCTGACTAACTGCCTAGGCATCCAGGGTCTCCAGGGTGAACTGCACCCATATATTCTCCTGGGAGGGTGAGGTATTTATAAACTCACCCCCCTGCCTTCCATGTACTAGATCCTGCAGCCTGCCTCTTACATGCAGTTAGATGGCCTCTCCTTGGTGAGGCCCTGCGGCAAACGAGTCTTGTCTGCACGACCACCGCCCTAATCCACACCCCCCCGCCCTATCAAAGGCAGTTCGCACCGGGGTACTTGTGCTGCCAAGTGGAGCTGTCAGGGAGCGATAAAGGCCAAGAGGTGCCAAAGACCATGTACACTTCAAAGTGGTCTATAGAGCATGGGTTGTTGTTCCCATGTCTACCTCCAGACCCCGTGTCTCCTGCCAAGCATCCCCCCTCACGCTGGACGGCCCCCTGCAATCCACATAAGTGTGTCTCCATTCACGAGTCTTCCTGTGTCTTGTCTGCACTCCTCAGCATCTCCCTGAAAGACAGTACTTGCATTATTTTGGATAACAATAATTATAACTGAAAACAAAGACTAGAGGACGAGTACAAGGGTGTACCATTAGGTAAAATAATTACACGATAAATTAAAACTATTGATTTACATTTTTCTTTGCTCTCGATCCAAAATAGTTCGTCTTGAGGCAAGCGATGTTCGTGTGCAGTACACAGGGTGTTGGTTTACAATCCACCCCCCGCCCTATCAAAGGCAGTTCGCACCGGGGTACTTGTGCTGCCAAGTGGAGCTGTCAGGGAGCGATAAAGGCCAAGAGGTGCCAAAGACCATGTACACTTCAAAGTGGTCTATAGAGCATGGGTTGTTGTTCCCATGTCTACCTCCAGACCCCGTGTCTCCTGCCAAGCATCCCCCCTCACGCTGGACGGCCCCCTGCAATCCACATAAGTGTGTCTCCATTCACGAGTCTTCCTGTGTCTTGTCTGCACGACCACCGCCCCAATCCACCCCCCGCCCTATCAAAGGCAGTTCGCACCGGGGTACTTGTGCTGCCAAATGGAGCTGTCAGGGAGCGATAAAGGCCAAGAGGTGCCAAAGACCATGTACACTTCAAAGTGGTCTATAGACCATGGGTTGTTGTTCCCATGTCTACCTCCAGACCCCGTGTCTCCTGCCAAGCATCCCCCTTCACGCTGGACGGCCCCCTGCAAACCGCATAATGCCACGACATATACACGTCATTCATTCACAAACACACCCCTGTTTCGAATTCTTTATAACCCACTTCATATTTCTAATGAGAACTTCTTTGCGCTTTGCTAGTCAACCCGTGAAGGTGCTGGTTATCTGCTCTTCGTCTCTGTGAACTTCCGTGACCACTTCGAGGAAACTCGTCAGTTTGCAACCTGTGAACTGCTCCCTGTTCTACGACAAGAAGCTACTCTGATCCCTGCATCTAACTGTTTGTTCGTCAAGGTAAGGCCATGTACCATAATCATTTTGCGTCCAATTTCTTTTCGTTCAAGACAGTACATGCAAGGAACTAGTCACATGTTCTGAGTTTACATTGGTATTCATAGAGAATTGTTGATCTTTACTTTTCAGAACTTTCCACAATGCCTGCATGTTCCATTGGCGGTTGCCCTTCGAAGACCCATAATAAATCTGAAGGTACTATAATGCATGTTTTTCCTAAGACAATAGATCAGATAAGAGAATGGGTCCGATATTGCGGATATCCACCATCTGAGCTTGAAAGTAGAGTCCTAGAAGTCTTTGCGGACAAGAGGGGTGATCGATACCGCATCTGCAGCAGGCACTTTAGCTCAGACATGTACTCCACATCATTGCTAATAAAGAAGAACACACCGCGAGCGAGGCGAAAATTGCTCTCAACCGCTATTCCCACTCTATTCGTCCACATCCCTCCACTGGTGAGTCAAGTTTACGTATTTATCTCTCGGCCTTGCGGTAGTGTGTAGCATTAGCTAACAAAAATTTCCCCATTTATGTATCCACTCAATATGAAGGCGGAAGATTCTCCATCCGTGTCGTTATTGCAGTCATCAGCCACTTCAAGCGCCTATCGGGTAATCTTACTTAGCTATTCTGCCACTGACTTGTTTTAGGCATGTAAATCAATAGTTTTAATTTATTGTGTAATTATTTTACCTAATGGTACACCCTTGTACTCGTCCTCTAGTCTTTGTTTTCAGTTATAATTATTGTTATCCAAAATAATGCAAGTACTGTCTTTCAGGGAGATGCTGAGGAGTCCAACGTATTGTCGACAACCGTTGATGTCACTCAGATGCTCGGGGTACGTTTCCGGACAGTTCCATCGATGGAGATCATCAGATCTTGCATTCTTGTAGCGTGATTGTTACACACAATGTTTCTTTCGTTTTTAGCCATTGATATGTCCTTCTGTCGTCGCCCTCCTATGTGTCTTCTTTTTTCAATATTGTGTTCATTACTAATGAAAGTCCTATGTTTCAGGGAGTCGATGGAGCATTAGTCCAAGAAGAAGGGGGAGCATGCAGTTACGGGTCGGCGCAACAGCTTGCAGAAGTGTGCACCTCAGTTACATCGTCCCTTGATGTTCTTATGCATTTCGAGGTATGGATACTGACAGTTCGATCAAGCGAAATCATATGACGTGATTACATCCGCTATACTTCCTTCTTTATTAACGCAAGTACTATGTTTCAGGGAGATGACGGAGCTTCTTCTACAAGAACATCACCCCTAGTAGTTGATGCAGATCTCTGGGTGGTGACACTTCCAACGATCGAGCAAATCGAATCATATTTACATATCCATTATTTATTTTAGACAACTGATCATTTGTGCAGGTCTATTTAGATGAGCCGTTGACGCCTGCACAAAGTTTATGTTCTTTTTAACAAAATAGAAAACCATACTAATGCAATTACTGTGTTTCAGGAAGTTACTGAAGCATCATCTTCAATAATATCATCAATGGAAGTCTATGAGGAGCCCGAGGTATGGATCTTGACAGTTCCATCTAACTAGATCAACAATGCGTGAATAATTGTCGTTTGAATGTTCTACACAAAGCGTTCATTCGTGTTTTGCTATTGAGATGTATGTGGGTATTGGTCCCCAAGTACATTTTGTGTTTTCGATATTATTATACATACTAATGAAAGTTCTATGTTTCAGGGAGTCGATGGAGCGTCAGTGCGTGATGGATGTGTTTATAATGAAAATATAGTCGTTGCAGCGCAAGAGGAAGTGGAGACATGCACACACGAGTCGGAGCAACAGCGTCCTGATGTTGAAGTTCGAGGCAAGAAAGTTTCAAAGAAAAGAAAGCAAAAGAAGGTTAGTGTCCTGGTCACTATATTATGTTGTTTTTCACTGTTAATAGTTCAATACTGTAAGTTGTGTTTAAACTGAACATCCCTTTTCCAATCTGTCCTCTAGTTGCGAGTGGGTGTACGAACTGGATCTACACAGACAGTGAAGCGAACGAGAGATGTTGCTTGTCAAACCTTTTGGCAGGGACTTGAGACTGGAGATGCATTGTGCCAATGGGAAGAATATGAAGTGATTGACAACGGAGCTATACCACATCCAGCCATTGATAGTGAATGTCCTCCTGGTAGTTCGGATGCAGTCGGAGATCAATTCACAGAATCCACACCCGCAAAAACTAAGACCGCGAGAAAGTTGAAGAAATTGTTTTATTCACCCATCGCCGGAGAAGGAACAGATGTTGCAATGGAAGAGAATGAAGTGGACGACAATGAAACACCATCGATATCACTGAACATAGCGGAAGACGATATCAGAGATTCTACCTTTCATGTGAGTGACATGTCCTCAACGTTACAGGCCGAACCAGCTGGGATGCAGAGTGACAGTATAAGGAAAGAGGCCAAATTCATTGTATTCGATAGTTGTTTGATTGATATTATTATTCGGATGAAATGTGGGCATTCGGTTGGTGGGGAAGTATGTGGGGAGCCATTGATTAATGTGACTCGTGCAATTCGAGGCACTAACCTTAAAATACATGTCACCTGTACAAAATATCATCCTTTCTCATGGTCTGCACAACCCATGCTGGGGCAACTGCCAGCAGGCAATCTACTTTGTGCAGCGGCTGCACTTTTTAGTGGTTCAAGTTTTAAAAAGTTAGAGTCTTTCTTTCAGTTTGTGGGAATCCATTTCATTGCGAAAACTCAGTTCTACAAATACCAAACCGATTATCTATTTCCAGCCATTAGCGAAGCTTGGGGAATGGAAAAAATGTCTATTGATAGTACATTCGCGGGCAAACGGTTCAGGCTAGCCGGTGATGGACAGTGCGACAGCCCAGGATTTTCAGCCAAGTACTGCACCTACCACTTTCAGGACATGGAAAGTAAGAAAATTGTGAGTTCGGTGGTCGTGCAGGTGTCACAAAGTACATCCTCAGTGGCCATGGAGAAAGTTGGCTTTTTAGCATCATTGCAAGAACTACAATCGCGGGGAATGGTGATCGACCTGATAGCCACGGACAGACACGTTTCAATTGCCAAGACAATGAGAGAAGAGTACAAAAATATAAATCACCAATTTGACGTTTGGCATCTTGCAAAAACAATCAATAAAAAAAGATATGCAAGGTATTTCACAGTGGTCCAAGTCAATCAGCAACCATCTTTGGTGGAGCTCAAAAACATGTGGAGGGTCGTTGGAAATTCTACTGGAAAAATGGCGGTCAGTAATGCTACACTGTAGCAACGTTCACCGCTGGAACACAAACCAACATTTCCACAATTGTGAACATGGCCATTTGTCCACAGAGGAGGCACGGAAGAAGAAGTGGTTGATTCCTTCATCACCCACTCACAAAGCCATTGAAAAGATTGTATTTGATAAAACTATAACAAGAGATTTGAGGGGAGTCACGGAATTCTGCCACACAGGAGATTGGAGGTGTTCCACAATATGTGCCTAAAGTACAGGCCAAAACGATTGCATTTTGGCATGGAGGGCATGATAAATCGGACTCTTCTAGCGGTCTTGGCACATAACCATAATGATGGCCGTCAACAAAGTAGGACGACCGGAACTTTAGGGACGCTTCGCTACAATAAGGCCTTCACTAAAAGAAGTAAACAATGGGATATCAAACCAGTGTTTGAGGATATGCAATATGACTTTATTGAGAGACTTATTGTTGATGTCCTAGATAGGCACATACATGGAGTTGTGAACGAACCTGTGCAGGGAACAACTGCATTGCCACCCAACATTGCCTCTGTTCCATGTCCACCTACAGAAGAGCTCATTGAGAAATACACATCACGGTTTAAATGATTGTAATTTGATTGTCTGTTCTCTCGAGTCTCCTCATGTCGCAGGCCCATTGAATATGTGTATCTATGTAATGTGTAAATAAAAGTGATTGCTCAGTGTACATGCAATGTGTCTCTCCACCGTTGCCCCTCCCTTCACCGTGCAGTTGTGCGAACCACCCGGGTGTCACCTGTGACTTTGCTCTGGAGTCTCCTCATGTTGCAGGCCCATTGAATATGTGTAACTATGTATTGTGTAAATAAAAGTGATTGCTCAATGTACATGCAATGTGTCTATCCAACCTTGTTCATTTGCGCATTAAATTAAACCAAACAGTAATATAAATCATTTTTCAAAAAATATAGAATGTCTCCGTATTTATGGTTCTCTGGGGCTGCAAATGCACGCAGACAAAATGCAAAGATGGAGTGTAAATTTCAAGTCCTGTGAGATGGCCTTACACTGAATGTAGCTAACTAGGAATGTGTGCTCGTTCAAAGTGAAGGTCAGCTGCTTTGATTTTTTGCTCGGGTGCCGGAATGGCCCACGACTCAGTATAAGGTTCTATTGTTATTTGACCTTGACAGGCCGGGACCATCCCGAAAGACTTCTTTTTGGGGGTGTGGGGCAATAACGTAATTTCAGAAACGAAAGCCATTTAATGTTTGTTCATTAGAAGAAATAACGTCGGCATAGAAGGAGTGGTATTTCGGGGCTGCCCTACGCACAGACACAATGGAAAATGCAAATATAATGTAAGTAACTCTTTAGATGAGTTTATACCGCAATTTAATTACTATACAGTAGCTTTAAAGACGGGTTAAGTTGTACTTGTTCGTTCTATGTTGCATATTGTTTTGTACCGCGCACTATCTTGAGGAGAACCATCTCCTTTTACGGAAGCACCTCAAAACCTTCCTCTTTGCTTCTGCTTTCTCTCTCCCTCTCCCCTGCTACAACTGGTCCACTGTCTGCGACCTCGGTCCTGGGCCTGTCCACTCTCCACCTGCACTGCCTCCCTGTCAACCCCTGCACTGGGGGACTGTCTCAGTATCCTACAGCCCCCCCTTGACGTATAATACCCAGTTGCACTGTCCTAGCTATGAAATAATTTCCCGACCTAATATATAAAATGAATAATTTTAATAAAGATCTGATGGTGAGACTAATTTCATTTTTTATGTTTTTAAAACAGGTACATCCTTCATTATTGTATGTGTCACGAGTACCAGACACCGGCGGATGGCTTTTATAACCGCCAGTTGCTTCTCCGCGTGAACAACGTTACCACCCTGACCATTTTATGGGACGATCGCCAAGTACAAGTATGCCCTTACGCGGTACTAACGGCTAGATGCAACATACAGACCGTTGTGGTGGCCTAGTGCCTCATTGTTGGAACAGCCAGGCGATTATCAGTGCGACCGAAGAGCTTATTTTATCGTAAACCAACACCCTGTGTACTGCACACGAACATCGCTTGCCTCAAGACGAACTATTTTGGATCGAGAGCAAAGAAAAATGCAAATCGCTGAATATTCTCAAAACATTTGATGTCAAATAAATGTACTTTGCCAAATGTACAATCTTGCCGTTTGCTTTTAAACCACAGTTTCATATTCCGAATTGTGGCGCTGTATTGTGAGATGATCTAAGACCCTGTGTACAGCAAAGGAACATCGCGTGCCTCAAAACGAACTTTTTGGAACGTGAGCAAATAAAAATGAAAATCGCTGAATATTCTCAAAACATTTGATGTCAAATAAATGTACTTTACCAAATTTACAATCTTGCGGTTTAATTTAAAAGTACAGTTTCATATTCCCAATTGTGGCGCGCTGTGTTGTGTGAGCTCATCTGTGTTGATTTCTGGGTTCTGTGTGGAGTCGCGTAGAAGATGCCTGGGCGCGTTTGCCTACGCAGCTCAGTCACGTCACGGATAGAGGCGGGGAATATGAATGTTTTGATAAAGTCTGTTTCAGGGGCGGGGGATTTGATTTAGTGCCGCAAAAGCAGGTGAGCCAGGGCGATGGGGGGAAATGATAGGATTATCAGAAAATGGCGGCTGATTTCGAGTGCGTTAATGGACGAAAAGTCGGGTAAGGTCCATAGGAAAGTTTTCTACGATCTACCGAGTTATGCTTAAAAACACATGGCCGAACCGTAGGGACAATAAAAAAAAAGTCCCGGAACTATCCTTTAAGGGTGTCCTGTCCATGATGCCAGATAATTCTGCAAGGGAAGCAGGCTATTTCCCAACAACATTTGAGATAATTATAATAGAATGCAGCTACACCACATGAAAAATGTGGCCTAGCTGAAAACCTGCTCCCTCTCTCATATACTCTTCCCACTACTAGCAGCATTAGAATGCTGCTATACCCCATGAATAATTTGGTCTAGCTTCACACATTCAGAGCGCACATATCCACTATTTACCCCTCTGACTACCTCCGCCCACCTGGACAGCAGGGTGCAAATTCATCCCCAGAGTGACAGAAATGAAAAGGCCATGCAAGGCCGTTATTGCGAGAGTAAGCTGACTGATGGGTGAAACCCTTAGGAATATGTTGGCCAGTTCAAAACATTGTTTTCTAACATAGGGAATTAATGAAAAAAGGCCTCCATCAACTTTACCAAAAAAGAAAGGCACTCAGCTGAACGATAGTGTGCCTTAGAGCTGAAAACTTCTGAATGTGCACAATGCATTACAAAAGGCATATGTTGTTGAAAATCTTCACTCCATAGTTTGGGGAAAGGCACAATTTTGCTGTGAAAGATAGATAGTAGCATGTTACATTGAAGTTATGAAATACAAGACCGTGGGCCTCATTATGGGTGCGGCCGTAGCCATGCCGGTAAATGCCCAGCAATGGGGACATACTGGGGCATTACAGCCCCATCGGTCTTGGTAATTCCTCATTGCCAGGTACCAGAAAATATTACTCTGCATTCACATTTGAGTCTGATTGGACCCAATGGGGATGGGGAGGATGGATGCACCTGGGTGCATCCGTCAAGGTCTGCGAGCGGGTGCCGTTCTGCCGCCAGGTCAGACCTGGCAGGCGAAAAGGCATCTGCTCGCAGAATTCGTAGTTTGCAGGTCCAGAAACAATGGTACCGGAAAGCTTACCGGTACCGTTGTTTCCAGACCGGCAACTTTATAACGAAGCCCTATGATATAGAAATCTAAGTGAAGCAAAGTGACATTTCATTTACACAAATAAAAATAATTACTATCCAACAAAGAAACTGACATTAAATGGAAAAGCTTATTTGGAGTTTTAAAATGAACATCGGTTTCCCATGTTAAACTGCGGCCTATATCTGAAGAATGCAGAAGGGACTTGTGTCTTTTCAACTATTATATTAAAGGAAATGGACATAAAGCCTAGAGGCAATGTAAAATGTTACATGTAAACATATCTTTTCGATTTAAAATGCTATTTTTCTCAGAATTATGCATGTAGCTTGCTGCTGCAGCTCCTCCCACTGAACTGCCGGACTGTGTATATGGATTTCTGAACTCAGAGACCTTTGGCTAAGGCCCACCAGGAAAGCAGGTCTGTTTCAGTTAAATACAAAGAAATACATTTTATAGATCTAAATTGTGGAAGTGTCAGATAAGGCAGCCAACATAACTGACCTTTCAGGACAGCCATGGCCCATGGCACTGCCTCTCAGAGAACCCTAATGGAACTTCAAAGACTGTGTATAAACAGACAACATAGATAAGCAGATGTGCAAGTCATGTGACTTTGCAGAAAATGAAACTGTTAGCGGGTATTCGGAATATGAAACTGTAGGCTTCTATATTAATGTCTTGCCATTCAAATAACATGGGACACCTGTTCATGAACAATAGGAGAACTTTGTGATCATTCACGACTCATTTCGAAGATCATCAAAAGCCTGTCAGTTCTATGTAAATATTAAAAATACGTAATGTGAGTAGTTTGAGTTGGAGATGAAACTGGGTTTGTTACACTACTATTAATCAGAGAAATCCAAAACGTGGTGGAAGATAGAAAGTAAAATGAATTTGTGTTTTGTGAAGTTTGATGTTAATCACTATTTCAGCTCATGAATAAACAAGGAAAAATGATTGCTCCTGGAAGGAAGGTTGTGTCTTGATCAAACCCCAGATCTGTCATAAATCGTAGAATACAAAGATTTTTACTCTGTTGCAGTCATCTGAAAATTGCAGAAATGTACCTTAATGTCATTTTAAAATTATGCATTTCTCTCCTCCCCTCATCCATAATCCAGACCTCCTAAACCCCTTGCCCTATCGGCTGCAGGGGCCAGACTGGTGGGAGGGAATGGAAAAATAATGTCCAATCCAAAGGGTGGGGATATTCATAATGTGGATGCGTCATGAGTACTGTATAATAGCAGTTTCCTATCTACAAAAGAAGAACCAAGGAAAACCATGTTAAAGAAGAAAGACCAAAAGGGAGAGAGCCAAACCCAGAGAGAGAGGCAAAAAGACAGAAGGACAAAAGGACAGAGAGAGAAAAGGAGACACCTAGATACTTGCTGGGGACTTCTGCTTAGAAAGCTTTGAGCTGTATCAGAAAGAGGCCAGTGACTGGGGGGACCTTGTTGTGAATAGAGGCCAGATGTCTGAGCTGCCTACTTGTTACCGAAAGAGTGTGCTCCTTCTGGCTGGCCTCCTTAGCCAAGAACAGAGATCTCCTAAGAAAGAAGATATCACACAAAGCTATCCAGTATGTGGGGTAACACCTGTCTTCATCCTTTCCATTGAATTGTGGGTGTGGGGGTGAAATTGTGTAGACCCTTAGCATATTTAAGTACAATTAATTCAATTAATTCCCCTATAGAAAAGATCCCATGATGATTCTGGTTCAAATTCAAAATTAACAAATCTCATTCCCAGTATGTTGTAGCCACTATAGCCGATAAAATAATTGGATGACCCTATTTTCCTGTAAACCCTGATTTCCTTCTGTACTCATGCTCTCTATATGGTAGAGGAGAGGCACAGAGGACCCCATCCAAGATTCTCTATTGGTGGTAGCAATGGATGCATCCATTACCGCGAGGAGCGCAGACAGTGGCAGTTTCCACTCTTCGCTCCCAGAGACCATAGGCATTAATTAGTAGCCTGAGTGACCCAAGTCATACGAGTCTTCCCATGTCTCCAAGAGTCCGGCAACCATAACAGGACTCCAGCACAGCGTCACCGCTGCACCACAGCAGACAATTTCTTTTACGGACAGAACCTGTAGTAAGAAACCATCCTGATGAAGGCCACTACAACCTCGGGCTTAATCCCAGCCCAGCTTGGCCGAAACACCGTCGTGTCGATTTTCTGTGGCACAACCCCTGTTTATATGTGTTTGTAGAATAGTGTTGTGTTCACTATTGTTGTTCTAGTACCCCTGGACCTATCACAGTCCTGGGCTGCACACTGTTGACACCTTCTGTCATCAATCACTTGTACTGTATACTCGTGCATCACTGTGAAAATTGTTCCTCCGCAAGAAAAGAGGACGATACTCATTTGTATTTCGCAAAAAAAGAAATATCTGGCCACCTAACCTTTCGTGCTTATCGAAAGTTGTGTAAATGTTTAAAAATACTAATCTGTGCAAAATCTTTTTGAAAGCAAAATAAAATAGCTTCAAAAAACTCGACAGCTGCTCTCGGATCTCTCACCCTGATTTCTATCTATTTAGTTAAAACACAGTCTTTATATAAGTAAAGGTTCAAAATTATGTACACAATCACAATAACTCACTTTGTGCTCAGTTAATCTAGAATGGCAAATATATACAGTTCTAGGTGGTACCACAATTATTATCAGATTTCATTAAAGTGCATCAACTGTACTCTGGTTAAATGTCACACAAATCACTTAATAAAGGTAACCAACAATAGACATAGGAGGAAAGCAGTTGGTTAGAACAATTGGCAGAATACTGGCCTCTACCGTTAGACACAGTTCTTTGTGGAGATCTCCCCACCTGGGCAACCTGTAAAATAAAGATGTATCACAAACCCATGCCATATATTGTTCTATTAGTCTTATTTCCTTCTATAATGTTTCTACCACCCCAATGTACCTGGAATAGCAGAGTTCGATGACGAGTCGTCGACGGATCCTTCTTGAGCGGCTCCCTTTAAAGCAGGAGCCACGGATCGTCGAGATCCAATAAAAGAAAGTGAACTCAGCGTCGAGGCATCAGCTTCAGTCCCAGCAGTGCGAGCAAACATGTTGTAAAGACTGGAGGGGGTGTTTGTACTTCTGCTCTCTATATGGCAGAGGAGAGGCACAGAGGACCCCAGCCAAGATTCTCTATTATTGGTACGTGGTCGAGCAATCAAGGCCTAGCTTCTCAGGAGGTGATGCAGGCTGGTTTTTAAGTAAAGTGTAGTCCCCAAGCCCCCACAAAGGAATGTCCACACACTGTATTACTGAAAACACAGTCTTTATATAATTAATATTCAAGGTTATGCACACTATCACAATAACTCACTTTGTGCTCAGAAAATCTACAATGGCAATTATATACAGCTCTAAGTGGTACCACAATTATTATCAGATTTCATTAAAGTGCATCAACTGTACTCTGGTTAAAATGTCACACAAATCAATTAATAAAGGGAACCAACAATAGACATAGGAGGAAAGCAGTTGGTTAGAACAATTAGCAGAATACTGGCCCCTATCCCTAGACACAGTTCTGTGTGGAAATCCCCCCCGGGCAACCTGTAAAGCAAAGAAGTATCACAAGCCCAGTCCGTATATTGTTCTACAAGCCCTATTTCCCTCTATAAATTTTCTACCCCCCAATGAACCTGGTGGAGCAGAGTTCTTCGAAGAGGCGTCGATGGATCCTTCTTGAGTGACTCCCTTTAAAGCAGGAGCCACGGATCGTTGAGAGACTTCGAAGATGCTGAACTTGGCATCGACAGCATCGATGAAAAGTTTGAGGGTGTCGAGACCACAGCGTCGATCAAGGCGGTGCTCGTTGGCGGCGTCCTGCGAGCACCTCGGCGTTGGATAGTTCAGGACTGCAAAGAGTTTCTGAAGAACTGTGGCCTGACAAGGGCATCGAGTCGTCAAAGTCTTTGTGGTCCTTGGTGGCGGGAAATCCACCAGCGGATTCTCCTCGGCGCATCAGCGTCCTTGACTTTCTCCGGAGGAATAAAGCGGTCGTCGGTGCAGACAAGGGAGTCCTTTCGATTGAACAGTCTAAGGCAAAGGAGTGGGCAGCTCCGGTCATTGGCGGAACGGCGTCGAGCGGTCCCCTATTCTGGGCAACACGGCTTCGACGGGCCTCCAGGGTTACGGCGATACTCCGAACCCTGGTCGACGGCAATGGACTTCGACGGTGTCCATGTCCGGGTGCTTCACATCATTCTCCTCAGCGGTCCCCGTCTCCGGTCAGCAGCCTTTCGAAGGTCTGTCTTCCAGGGACCTTCGGCAAGGGTTAGCCATGCTCGATGGTCCCCCGCAGCAGAGGAAGAGGGCACATAACCAGGTCCTCTCTCGGATCAGTCCTCGACAAACTCGGCAGCTTTCGGATTGGGTCAAAGCAAATGCAGCAGCAGTTCTTCTTCTTCCAGCTGGGCGTCGAGAGGATCAGCAGTTCCAGTTACTCTGCAAGTGTAGACACAGCTTCTGAACAATTTCCAGTGGTGAGAGGTCCCCAGATATACTATTCTGCCTCTCATCCACACTGCTGGGTCACACTCAGCAGCCAATCATACAGAAGGGCATTCATGCAGTCAGTCAGCCAATCAGGCATACAGTGCATTCAGGCCATACTCCCACCTCTCAGACACTCACAACAAGGAATGTGTATTGGGATAAGTACCCAGCCATTCAACACGACACACTGCATTCATACCAGTTTTGTGAAGTCTGTCTCAGTCTTTGTCTCTCATCCCAAAAACCAGACACCCACAACAAGAAGTGCATATTTGTCACACACTCCATTCACCCAGGTCCCACCCACAGGATGTACCCACAACATACAGTCACTGGGAAGGCTCCAGCCAGTCTGGCCTGGACTTCACAACAACACCATACATGGAACTTCCACCCAACAGCCAGTCAGGGGGAAGGGACAGAGTCAGGGCTTCCCAGGACATTGGGAAAACAAGGTAACAGGCAATAGAAAACAAGAGGCCACAGGGGCCATCTTGTTTCCTATCAGGAATCAACGAATTCAAATGGCAAGGCCTGGGTATCCCAAAAAGGGAGGATACTCAGAGCACCTGTCAAATTCAGCATGGAGCTACAACCAGCCCATACCCTGCTCTGTGGGCCACACACAGGTGCTCAAAAACATACACTAGGGGCACAGGGTTGCACCCCCACACATGGGTGCCATAGGGGTATCCCAAGGGTCTGTACACCAAACCAAAAACAGGAAGTGCTGCACTGCCAGCAGTCCCACATGGACTCCTGGGCACAGAATAATACAGACATAAGTGAAAAAGGACTACAGGACAAGGACAGGGAGGCCCTGTCCCTCCAATGCATTTCCAGCATCACAGTCGCCCCCCCCAGATTGAGGTTAGGGTGCCTAATCTCCCACTGTATAGACACCCTCATCCAGACGGTCAACAAACCTTCTGGAAAGGCCATCTGCATTATCGGGACTCTTCCCTGGTCTATGCTCTATGGTGGAGTCTAGAACTTGCAGGCTAATGGACCACCTGAGCAGTTTCGGGTTCTCACCCTTCCTCTGCATAAGCCACTTCAAAGGGGTTTATGATCGGTTTGGACCTTGAAGGTAGACCCTGTAAGGTAGGGCCTAAAACGCCTAATGCTCCAAACTATACTGAAACACTCCTTTCAACAGTAGCCCACCTAAGTTCTCTACCCTTGTGTTGTCTGCTGATGAATATGATCGGGTGTTCCCTCCCTTTGGCATCTAACTGTTACAAGACAGCTCCAATTCCGAGGTCGCAGGCATCCGTCTGGACGATAAAGAGTTTGCTGCAGTCAGGTGCACACAACACAGGTGCCCTACACAGACTTACTTTCAAGCCATCAAAGGCCCTCTGAATGTCTTCAGTCCAATTAACCTTCCTAGGCTGTTTGGGTGAAGTCAGAGCTGTCAGTGGTGCAGCTATGGTTCCATAATCGGCCATGATGATACCCAGTGAGGCCCAAAAAGGCTCTCACTTGGGTTTGAGTAGTGGGAGTCTCCCAGTTCCATACATCCTGTACTTTACTGGGGAGAGGTTAGATTTGACCCCCTCCTACCTCATGACCAAGATACATGACTTTCCCCTGAGCTATCTGGCACTTGGTGGCCTTGATAGTGAGGTTAGCCCTTTGTAGGCGCCCTCCCCGTCTTTAGACGTGCAAGAATAAATGAGACACTCCCCAGACGGGGAATAAGGCTACAAGGACAGGTTGCGTGAGTTCAAAAAATCTTTTATCTAGTTGGCATCCAAAGAACTCTGATGCCTGAGAGAGCTCTAACAAACATTTTTATTACATGACATTATAAAGAGAAAAATTGTCATATATGACGTAATTAACATAGGGTACTAAGCCAGCACAGGATTGGACAGTCATTGTAGTACTGTACAGTTGAAGAGGCGCTGTTTCATCTGGATTGGTTGCTCCTTCAGGTTGCTGTGAGGCGATGTGATCACTAACTAAGCTAACATAATACATCTCTATGACGCATGCACTAAATAATTACTTTGAAATACATTTATTGAAACTTCTTCAAATCACTGAAAGCCTTGTACTTATTTACATAGTTGATTATCGTGACTCAATTGGGTCATCCGGTTACAAAGGTTCTGACCATCAGGATAGCATTGATTGAAGCTTGGGTCTGCACTCATAAAGGATCTAAGAAACACTGGTATGTGTTAGTATTGGAAACGATATATGGTGACAGAGGTGCAATGTTAGTCAGGGGTCTGTAGAGTAAGCATCGCGGTGGGGTCACATATGTGGTACATCAAGAGAATACCTTGCAAGGACACAGGGTTACACTGGCAGTAATTTTCCAATAGCGAGGGTGAGGGGGCTTGGACAGGTTTGTGGAGATGAATGCTTGGCTCAAGCCAGTTCACACATGGGGCAGTGATCTCAGAGGAAGACTGGGATGTTACATTTATTCTTTGTTGCAATTACCTCCGGCTTCAGCGTGAGAATGGAGCCGCAGTGTTTTCCAGAAACAGAGGGAAGAGAGGTGGGGGCCATGTATACCGCGTGCTGTGTGGGTGTCACTGTAACAGGGGTGAGAAGCCTGTTTGTACTATCGCAGCGAGGCCTGGTTACCAAGATGGCATCAAGGGGGCACAAAGATGGATGCCCTGTGTCCTACATGATGGTCCCATCTACGCTGATGTTGGTCAGTGCTGGCATCGCATAAGGGCAAGGGGGCATTCCCCACCATTAGAGGCACATGGTCTACATTTGTGCTACAGAAGTAAAGGAGGGGGGGCCTGCTGGCCCTTACTCCCATACACCTTTTCAAGGCCTGCAACACCTTATCCAGAAAGGTCAAATGCTCTTCCCAAGTGGAACTGTAGACGGCAATGTTGTCTAAGTAGGCCATACAGAAGGCCACCAGCCCACTTAACGCATGATTGACCAATCTCTGGAAGGTGGCAGGGGCATTCTTCAACCCAAAAGGCATGACCCTAAACTGGTAGAGTCCCTCAGGTTTTGAGAACGCCGTCTTGTCCTTGGCATGGTCCGTCAGAGATATTTGCCAATAGCCTGAGGTAAGGTCAAAGGTGCTTACAAATTTGGCAGCACCTATGGTGTCCACAAGCTCATCAGCCCTGGGTAATGGGTGCGCGTCAGTTTTGGTGACGGCATTGACTCCTTGGTAGTCCAAACAGAACCTCCAATCCTTGGTACCTGCCTGGGAACTTGCCTTGGGGACAAGGACCACGGGACTGGACGAGGGACTGGTTGAGGGTTCAATAACACCCAGATCCAACATCTTGGTGACCTCAGCCTGGATGTGGTTCTTAACTGTATCTTACATACGGTAGCACCTGCTTTTGACAGGCACAAAGTCACCAGTGTCAATTTCGTGCCTCCACCATGGTGTAAGGCCTGGTGTTAGTGGAAACAGAGAGTCATACTGCCGGAGCAAAGCCCTGCAGGCCTTCTGCTGCTCTGTCGTCAGATCGGGAGAGAGATGTACTCCCTCCACTAAGTCTAACCTAAGTCAGGTAAGTTCCCACTTTTTTGTTTTGGGGGATCAGAACTTAAAAGGAAACAAGTATAAGAGCGAAACACCAGAAGGTAAGTCTGATTACCCCCCATTCCAATGCCCAAAAGTTTGAGAGAAAACAAGTGTATGCAAACTTAAAACAAATACAGTTTGTTGTTATGCTATGTAGAACCCAAAATACAGAAGTAAAATAAAAAAAACTATTTATTGGATATTGTATATGATTAAAAGAAAGTTTGTCTGATATATTGTATATGTTTTATCTGTTTTTGTAGAATTTACCACGTTGAATATCACATAGGGTATACAGTCATTGACTGACCTGTGTGGAAGAAATTATGTCCTGAAGATGGCCCAAAGAATGAATTCAAGGAACTAGGGATAACTCAAAGGGTAACTCAAAGGGGCTGAAACCAACACCCTCTTGAGGTACCTCTCTGTAAGCGAACAGCAGGCATGGCAGGAGGAGATCCCATTTCCTCCTTAGGGGCTCTTCCAAAGTGCCTAGCATGCCCTTGAGAGTTTTATTAAACCTCTCAATCAGACCATTGGTCTGGGGATGGTAAGAGGTGGAGAACTTGTAGGTTACTCCGCACCCTTTCCACATGGTCTTCATGTAACTAGACATGAAGTTGGATCCTCTGTCAGAGACAACCTCCTTAGGGAATCCAACACGGGTGAAAATGCTCCGGAGAGCCCTGGCAACCACCTTGGCGGTAACAGTCCGAAGGGGTATAGCCACAGGGTACCTTGTGGCATGATCAACCAGTACCCGGATGAACCGATGTCCACCTGAAGTGGGAGGGTCAAGGGGACTGACAATGTCGATGCCCACCCTCTCAAACGGTGTGCCAACCACTGGTAATGGCTGCAGTGGGGCAATGACACTGCCTCCAGTCTTGCCAGGGCAGGTCCTGCAGTGGGACTCCACTTCTACTCCCATCCGAGGCCAGTAGAAATGTAGAAATGGGCAGAGAGCCTCTGCTTAGTCTTCTTTGTACCAAGATGACCAGCTAAGGGCACCTCATGCGCCAACTGCAGTAGGAAGGGCCTGAAAACCTGGGATACCACCAACCACTTGAGGGCACCAGGTTCAGGCTTAGTGGGCTCACTACCAGGGAGCTCACCCTCCCAATATGTCCCTTACAGAAGTCCACCCGGGAGGGTCCCCCTTCCGCTAACAAGCATTGAAGGTTGGGATGATCCTCCGGATTGAGAACCTCTCACACAGGAGAGTCTTCTGTCTCTTCTCCCTCAGGAGTTGAGTATAGGTTTTCCACTGGACCCAGCACATCTGGAGCATGGATCCCAATGGGTGCTGTAGGAACAGCAGGAAGAGAAGGAGCCTGCTGCACAGAGGTGGCCTTCTTGTTCTTCCTTCTTCTTGCCTTTGGCTCGGGTACCTGACTCACAGCCAGACCCTGTGTCACCTGTGATCTAGTGACTGCAGAAGCAGTTATGGGAAGACCATCTGAGATCAACCCCAACTCTACTAGATCTTTACCTAACAGAATGTTAGCAGGGACATTGTCCTGAACCAGGACAGGAAGCTTTGCTGTCTTGTCTCCAATCATGAGTGTGACTAAGGCTACAGGCGATAATTTGGGATGCCCACCAGCTAACCTGGTGGTTCTCAGAGGAGCACCTACATAGTCCTCTGGCTTGAGCGGGGTCCTGTCCACCACTGTCATGCTTACCCCAGTGTCATTCAAACCAGTAGAAGGCTGGCCATTCAATAGGACACTTCTCAAAAACCTATGGGTGCTCTGTGGGATAGTCGCCAGTACTTCTGCGTACTGGTCCCAGGCCCCAAGGGAAACTAAGGAAATCTCTACAGGAGCACCAAAGGTGATCCCTGTATAGGAGGGGAGGACAGTGGCCTTCACCTCAGACATGGGGTAAGGGTAGGTCAGGCTGAGAGCCTGTACTCCAAGTGCCTTACCTTTACACTTGAAGTCACCCTTCTTGTGATCCAGAGCCCCACATTCCCAACAGGTGCCGGGATTGCGGGGTACGGTATTGGAACCACTGGGAGCCTACTTTGCAGCAGCTGGAGCACTACTCTTATTCCCACCCACAGATGACTTATCCCCACTAGATTTTTGGGTTTTAGGAGAGGAAGGTTTTGGTTTACCCGACTGTGACTGCTTTTGGGACTCCTCAGCTTTCTGAGAGGTCCCCTTTTCTTTGTCCTTGTCCTTCCCACTGGAGTACTTAGGGGGCACCCGGTGGGAGACCCACTTGTAAGCCAACCTATCCAGCTTAAAGGGATCCAAAATGTTCTGGTCAGCAACATACTGATGCAGCTCTGGTGAACAGGCTTAAAAAATGCTAAAAAAATAACAGGTGGGACAATTCAACAAAAGTTTTCACCTTGTAACCATCAATTCACCCCATCATGTTCATGTGCGCAGCCCTCACCCAGTCAACCCAAAACACATTCTCTCTTTTCTTAAATTCCCTGAACCTTTTAAGGTATTGGGTAGGTGTCTTGCCAAACTTGGCAATCAAAGCAGACTTCATGCACCCATACTGACCCCTTTCTTCCACACTCAGTTTCAGAATACAGGCATATCCAGTCTGAGACACTCTGCTTAACAAACACTTAGCCCAAGCTCTCTTACCAACATCATGAATTGCACAAGCCATTTCAAACGCTTCAATCCATTGGAGGATATCTGAAGCCTCCACAAACACACCAACCAAATCTTTCATAAACTTGGTGGCGGGGGACCTGACACTCTCACTGGGTTTAGCTGAAGTCTCCACTCTAGCTTTCTCTAGCTAGATTCGCTGACATTCAGTGTCCTTGTCTTTGGGTTCAAGATCCCTATTCTTGAGTTCCACTTGCTGTGCCAGCTCCGCTTTCTTAAGCTCAGCTTCTATTTCCAACTTGCGGTATTCAAAGGCCAATTTCATCCTTAATAACCTAAGCTCCAAGGAATTGCTGGGGTTTGGAACAGAGGCAGCAGGAATGGTGGCATTCCCAGAAACAGATTCAGCAAAAATCCCAGGGGCAGAGTCCTCATTGGTTGCATCCCCCCCTTCAAAAGTTTCACCATCAGCTATCAGCTAGGCCCTAGACTTATCCACAAAGTCTAGCTCCCTGGCTTCACAAGCACTCTGGAGAGCCTCTAAACTCATCCTATTCAATTTACCATTTGCAATAGACTCCATTGCTTGTAATGCAGTTATCTTGTACACAACTAAACCTTAAATTAACAAAGTGCAGATATTTTGTGGCACGGTATACACTGATTCTTAAAACCATAAGCATCCCACCGCTGCCACCAGTGTAAAGACTGGCGGAGGATGTTTGTACTTCTGCACTCTATATGGCAGAGGAGAAGCAGAGAGGACCCCAGCCAAGATTCTCTATTATTGGTACGTGGTCGAGCAATCAAGGCCTAGCTTCTCAGGAGGTGATGTAGGCTCATTCTTAAGTACAGTGTAGTCCCCAAACCCCCACAAAGCAATGTCCACACACTGTATTACTGAAAACACAGTCTTTATATAATTAATATTCAAGGTTACGCACATTATCACAATAAATCACTTTGCGCTCAGAAAATCTACAATGGCAATTATATACAGCTCTTAGTGTTACCACAATTATTATCCGATTTCATTAAAGTGCATCAACTGTACTCTGGTTAAAATGTCACACAAATCAATTGATAAAGGGAACCAACAATAGACATAGGAGGAAAGCAGTTGGTTAGAACAATTGGCAGAATACTGGCCCCAACCCCTAGACACAGTTCTGTGTGGAGATCCCCCCACCTGGGCAACCTATAAAGCAAAGATGTATCACAAGCCCAATCTGTATATTGTTCTACAAGCCCTATTTCCTTTTATAAGGTTTCTACCCCCCCAATGTACCTGGTGGAGCAGAGTTCTTCGAAGAGGTGTCGATGTATCATTTTTGCATGACTCCCTTTAAAGCAGGAAGAGCAAAAGATTAGGTAAAAAACCCAATCATACAGCCGCTCTCTGAAATCCCAAACTGGGTTTTGTGTTAGTTGTAATTTTACTATGTACAATTCCTGTGATCCAATCTTGGAAAAAATTCGAAAGTCAAATATATAGTGGTTTTTCAATGTTGATTTTATCCATCAAGTAGAACATTTTTAAAGAGAGGAGTGACAAGCAGCCACTAATAATGTTCTTCGTGAGGAAGAGATTGCCATAAGTCACTCTATCCGTAGACTTATATTGTGCCAATGCATTTCGGAATACAACAAATTCCTTCATCAGGGCAAGTCTAAAACATAACATTTAAATGCAATTGTGCCAACTATCCCATGGTTAATATCCTTATATAATAAATGCCATATTTAGAACAACGTAAGTATGTAAACATCAACATGAACAGTCATCATCCAAATAGTTGAAAGAATATAAAGGTAAACACATACCCGACAATGTAATGAGCAGGATCAGTAGGCAGGTAAAAAAATAAAAGAAGCAAATCAGATCAGTACAAAGGTAAGTAAAGACGTCCTATAACAAAATGGAGGGAATTGGGTCCATTACCTGATGTAGGTGAGTAATGGCGAAATCTATGTTTCAGAGGCCAGGCTGCTTCACCGTGTGCGGTGAGCAGGTACTGTAAATGGTAAAGTAAGTATATATGAAGGACCCATCCAAAATGTAGCTAATCACTTAAAGAGAGAACAAACGTGGATTGTAGTTTACCATATGTAGAGAACGGTGCAGAGAAGTTCTCTCTGCGTCTGCCGAAAGCAGACTGTCCTCGTTGCATCGGCACGTTGCCGAGCAACCTGGTTTTATAAGACACGTGATTAAAGGCAGAATGTCCTCCTTGCATCGGTGCGTTGCAGAGCAACCTAGTTGTGTAAGACACTTGATCACGGCTTCATGATGAAGAGCACGATACGCGATCTGTGTCTGTGAACAGGTCAATGAGCTTGAATATAATAAAAATACCTAATTTGAGGACCTCCTGGGTTAGTAATGATTAAAGTCATCACCTAAAAATCAAAAAGGAATTGGTAGTCTGTCATCCATGGACATAGAAAAAATACTAAGACTGAATGAACTCAATTGGATGGCAGTAACGGCTGTTTCATGAACACCTCAGATGAGGCTGTGTTGTTATGAACGTGCCTAAATTGGATGAATAGAGCCTAGGGAGCAACCCTATGGCTGTACCTTATATCGATAGTATGTGCCTTAATGCCGCTAGTGGTGTCGTCCTGACAGATGGCACCTCGGGTCCTGGAGGAGAACTCCAGGATGCGCAGCATGCAGGACATTTTAAACATGGGAAACATCTCTTATTCATATACACATATTAAACTAAAATACTTTCGAGTGACCCTCAACATTCAGGTCATATGTGTACTGGTGTCAATCCAAACCAAACAATGCAAAATACAATAAAATAAAACAATTAGAGAAAACAATTAGAGAAAACAGTGAAAGTTGATCTCCTCATTTAATCCATTGGGTGCCAGACTGCCAAGTTTGTCAATCCAATATGTCTCTCTGCGATTCAAACGTTGGCATAAATCCTCATGAGGGCTATTCTTGGTTAGAACTTCCAAAATCACAAATTTTATTTGTGGCACGTAATGTCCATTGGCCATCCAATGCCGTGCCATGGCTGAATTGGTGTTTGCATTGTGAATACAGGATCGGTGTTCACCCCACCTCAACTTGGTTGTTCGGGTTGACTGTCCCACATAAAATTTCCCACAAGGGCATTTAATGCCACAGATGATATTACTGCTGTCACATGTGGCAAAAGTCTTTAGCATAATCTTCTGCCCCGTCCTTGGATGGTTAATGGAGATCCCTTTCATAACAAAGTTACAGTTAACACACTGTAAACAAGGAAAAGTCCCAGTTCGCTGTGTCGTAGGTGTCCTTGCTGTAGGTTTCGTCTGCACCAGTTCATCTCTTAGGTTCCTGCTGCGTTAGTATGCAAAGATTGGTTTTTCACTAAATATATCTTGAACTCGGATGTCATTCTTGAAAATCTCCCAATGTTTCATAATAGTTTTCTTGATTTTGTTACTTTGCGTAGAGAACTTAGATACAAATACCGGTGACTTTAATTCTCTCTTATTTTTGGGATTCTGTTCTGATAATAGAGTCTCTCGTGATAAGGCATCAACTCTGTCAGATGCTAGATCGAGTTCATTCTGCTTGTATCCCCGGGCCAGAAATTTTTCTTTCATTTCCATCTGTTGCATTCTGTAGTCTTCAGGGTCACTCACTATTTTCTTGACCCTAAGTAATTGACTGTATGGTAGATTCTTCAGTAGGCTCGGCTGATGAAAGCTGAGGCGGTGTAGGAGATTATTCCGATCCGTCACTTTTCGAAACAATGAAGTGCTGTAGCTAGTAAGTTGCTTTCTGACTTGCACATCAAGGAATGTTATAATTTCATACGAGAGCTTCCTAGTTAACTGTACCCTCTGATCAATGCTGTTTAGGTACACAAAAAATGTTTCAAAAGACTCTCTGGTTCCTTTCCAAATTCCAAAGATATCGTCTATGTATCTCGTCCAAATCCGGATATCCTTATTCCATTCCTGTTTATTCAATACATGGTCTGTTTCAAATTTATGAATGAAACTGTTGGCATATGAGGGTGCCATGGTGGCTCCCATTGAAGTCCCTGCAGTTTGTAGAAAAAATTGGTTGCCATATTGAAAATAAGAGTTCTCTGCAATAAATTGTAACAATGCCAGTATGAATTCCTTCTGGGCACGTATCTCAGGTGCTTTCAGTAGTAGCCATTCTACAGCCTCTATCCCCAGGTCGTGGGGTATAAAGGTGTATAAACTCTTCACGTCTATAGTAAACATCAGATCTTCAGGCAAAGGTGTCAATGAGCTGAGCTTTTGCAGGAAGTGGGTGGTATCCCTAGTGTAGGTGTTGGTCTCTTGTATCAATGGCTGTAGGAAGAAGTCTATATAGATCCCTAAAGGTTGGTTAATGCTCTCCATCCCTGCGACAATTGGTCTACCTGGTGGTTTGATAGCATCTTTATGGATCTTCGGCAACGTGTAGAAATTAGGTATTCTTGGATGTTCTTTCAAGAGAAATTTTTGTGTATGCTCGTTGATCCAATCCAATTCAAATGCTTTTGCTAGGAGGCTCTTCAAATTCTGTTTGATCGAAAGGGTGGGATCGTGGTCCAAACTGGCATATGTAGTCTGGTCTTGAAGCTGTCTTTTACATTCAGCATCATGGTCATATGTATTCTGAATAACCAAGGCTCCCCACTTATTTGCAGGACGAATGGTAATACTCTTGTCACTAAACAGGTCTCTAATCAATCTCATCTCGTGTGGTTTTAAGTTCCTGTACGGAGGATTTCTGTAGCTGATGCGTTCACGGTCCCGAGTAACTAGTTTCTGGAATATTTCTATGGATGGTACTGTGATGGGTGGAACAAACCCACTTTTGACTCTAAATTCTTGAAAGTCTGGAATCTTGGTCGGACTCTCTTGTGTCTCCAATTCGTTGAAGAACACTTTAAGTTTTATTCTCCTGTACATAGGACCTAACTTCCTAAAAAAGACTCATTACACCAGAGACCTTTGAGAAAGCCAGAAAGATTCAATACCCCTGTGGTGCCCATTCAAATTTGCTTTCTGCTTTTTCCCTTTAAAGCAGTCCCACGGATCGTCGAGAAGCGTCAAAGAAGGTGAACTTGGCGTCAACAGCGTCGATGAAAAGTACAAGGGTACCGAGACCACAGCGTCGATCTAGGCGGTGCTTGCCGCCGACGTCCTAGGAGGATGAGGAGTGCGGGGCTCCTCGGCGTTGGATAGTTCAGGACCGCAAAGAGTTTCTGAAGAACTGTGGCCCGACAAGGGTGTCGAGTCGTCAAAGTCTTTATGGTCCTTGGTGGCGGGAAACCCACTGGCGGATTCTCCTTGGCGCGTCAGCATCCTCAAATTTCTCCGGCGGGTAAAGCGGTTGTCGGTGCAGACAAGGGAGTCCTTTCGATTCAACAGTCTTAGGCAAAGGAGCGGGCGGCTCCGGTCGTTGGCGGCATGGCGTCGAGCAGTCCCCTCTTCTGGGCAACTTGATTTTGACGGGCCTCCAGCGGTTACGGCGATACTCCGACCCCTGTTCGACGGCAATGGACTTCGACGGCGTTGATGTCCGGGTGCTTCACTTCTTTCTCATCGGCGGTCCCCGTCTTTGGTCGCAGCCTTTTCGAGGGTCTGTCTTCCAGGCAGCTTCGGCAAAGGTTAGCGGTGCTCAATGGTCCCTCGGAGCACGGGAAGAGGGCGCCTAACCAGGACCTCTCTCGGATCAGAACTTGACAAACTCAGCAGCTTTCGGATCAGGTCAAAGCAAATGCAGCAGCAGTTCTTCTTCTTCCAGCTGGGCGTCGAGGATCAGCAGTTCCAGTTACTCTTCAAGTGTAGACACAGCTTCTGAACAATTTCCAGTGGTGAGAGGTCCCCAGATATACTATTCTGACTCTCATCCCCACTGCTGGGTCACACTCAGCAGCCAATCATACAGAAGGGCATTCATGCAGTCAGTCAGCCAATCAGGCATACAGTGCATTCAGGCCATACTCAGCCCTCTCAGACACTCACAACAAGTAATGTGTAATTGGACAAGTACTCAGCCATTCAGCACTACAGACTGCATTCATACCAGTTTCGGGCAGGGCAGTCTCAGTCTTTGTCTCTCATCCCAGAAACCAGACAGCCACAGCAAGAATTAGCATATTGGTCACAAACTCCATTCACCCAGGTCCCACCCACAGGGTGTACCCACAACAAACAGTAACTGGGAAGGCTCCAGCCACTCTGGCCTGGACTTCACAACAACACCATATATGGAACTTCCACCCAACAGCCAGTCAGGGGGAAGGGACAGAGTCAGGGCTTCCCAGGACTTTTGGAAAACAGGGTAACAGGAAATAGAAAGCAAGAGGCCACAGGGGCCATCTTGTTTTCTATCAGGAATCAACTGATTGCAATAGCAAGGCCTGGGTATCCCAAAATGGAGGATACTCAGAGCACCTGTCAAACTCAGCATGGAGCTACCACCAACCCATACCCTGCTCTGTGGGCCACACAGAGGTGCCCAAAAACATACGCCAGGGGCACAGGGTTGCACCCACACCCATTGGTGCCATAAGGGTATCTCATGGTTCTGTACACCAAACCAAAAACAGGAAGAGCTGCACTGCCAGGAGTCCCACATGGACTCATGGGCAGAAAATAACACAGAACATAAGTGAAAAAGGACTACAGGACAAGAACTGGGAGGCCCTGTCCCTCCAATGCATTTCCAGCATCACAGACGTCCTGCAAGGAAGAGGCATGCGAGGCACCTCAAAGTCGATCGTTCAGGACCACAAAGAGTTTGTGAATAACTGTGGCCCAGCAAGGGCATTGAGTCGTCTAGCATATCTACGGTCTTTGGGTGGGGGGAAACCCACCGGCGGATGCTCCTCTTTGCTTCGACGGCCTGACCTTCTCTGGTGGGATAAGGCGGGCGACGGTGCGGACGAGCGCGTCCGTGAATTAAAAGTGTTAGGTAAAGGAGTGTGTGGCTCTTGTCGTTGATGGCACAGCGTCCAGTGGTCCCCGCTTCTGGGCAGGCGGCGGTGCGGATGAGCACGTATGTGAATCAAAAGTTTTAGGCAAAGGAGCATGCGCCTCCGTTCGTCGATGGCACGGTGTCAAGCAGTCCCCGCTTCTGGGCAACACAGCTTCGACAGGCCTCCAGCGCTTATAGCAAACTTGCAAACCTTGGTCAACGATGGTGGATGGAATGTCTGGTGCTTATCTTCATTCTCCTTGGCGGTCCCCATCTCCGGTCGGCTCCTTTCGAGGGTCTGACTTCCAGGGAGCTTCAGCGAAGGTTAGCCATTCTCTATGGTCCCTCAGAGCACGGGAAGAGGGCACCTAACCAGGTCCTTTCTTAGATCAGTCTCGACAGCTTTGGGCTTTGGGCGAAGGGAGACAGCAGTCAACCTTCTTCTTCAGGCTCAGCTTTGAGATTCAGCTTCAGATTCAATGTTAGTTTCAACTCCAGCTTCTGAACGATTTCTAGCAGTGAGAGGCCCCAGATATACTAGTTGATCTCTCATTCATTTTGCTCGGTCACACTCACGGAACCAATCACTCAGAAGGGCAATCAGCAGTCAGTCAGGCAATCAGGCATATAGTGCATTCAGGCTATACTCCTCCCTCTCAGACACTCACAACAAGGAATGTTCATTGGGACAAGTACCCAGCCATTCAACACTACACCCTGCATTCATACTAGTTTCGGGCAGGGCTGTGTCAGTCATTGGGCCTCATCACAACTTTGGTGGTAACCCTTAAATCTGGCGGTTGTGCTATTACCGCCGGATTTAAGGGTCCGCCAAATCAGGACTTCGGCGGCGGTAAGAGCGCGAATTTTCCGCATTGAGCCCAATGGGGAATGGGGCATTTCCGAATGGGCTCAATGCAGAATGAGAAATTACATTACCGCCAAACTCATGATCCGGCGCTATTAGCGCTGGAGAGTTCGGCGGTAGGGCTAATACCACCAGAAGTAATACCGCCGGCGTTACCGCCAAAGTCGTAATCAGGACCTGTTATTCTCACCTGGTTCCCACAGGGGCGTCGATCGGACCCGGACAGCTGCAGTCTCCACCAACGTGATGTCAGTCTGGACTGACCCGCCTAATCTTGTCTGCTGGACTCGTAGAAGTATTCTCCTGCAAGTGGAGAAATGGATTTAGCCACCCGTGGACTTTAGTGATGGCCCCCCAACTGTTCTCGTTCTCCCCACTAATCACCACCGATATCCCTTCTTGGTAACCTCACCTTATGTTTTTAAATGATGAGCTCTCCATCCTGCATGGCATGCAGGGGCGCGTAGATACCAGTTACCTCACTGGTTTGAAGGTACTGGAGGAGTTCCGGAGGAACATTGACTCCAGTGTCTATAAAGTTCAAAGAGTTCAATATGTCTGATGTTCACTCTTGTTCCATTCCCTCGTTAGGTTGCAGTTGGGTCCAAAAGAATATTGCCTGGAGGCAGCTGATGGCGTTCAGGTAAGAGTCTGTATTACCAAACACTGTCCGGTAAAAGCTGCATGAGTTTAACTTGCTGTTTTCTCCCTTTATAGGTGCGGCATAGAAAGATGCGGTGAATTAAAGGATAATACCTCCGGTGGTAAAGCAGGTAAGCCTATGGTGGCAAAGAGATTGTCTTTGTCGGTTTTCTCGGCTCACCTTGTTATTTCTTTTGTTTTCCCCCCAGGTGCTGGGTTTCGATGAAGAAAATGATGGAGGCAGTGCCGAGTTGAAAGATGCGGTGGACTGATGAGTATAACGCGGCGCTGCTGCTGGCGAAGCGACGCGTGAGAAATAATGTCCTTTCCAGGGTTGGAAGATGTGCTGGGTCTGGAATCAGGTAAGGAATCAAATAATGTCCGTGATCTAACCTCTTCTCCTTTCTTTTCCTTTTGTCTAGGAGCTCCGGATTCGAGGCGGTCGTGGCAGAAGACTGGATGCTGACTTGCAGACACGGTGAGCGTTACGCTGCTCGATGCAGAATAACACGAAGCATGAGCTGCTGTTCAGGCGTGGTTTAAATAGCCTGCAAAGTAGTCCCAGGTAAGAAGTTCCCCAGAACCACACCCGAGTAAACAAATAGTCCCTGTAATAAAATAGTCCCACCCAGGCCTCACGTTGGCTTGGACTCATTTGCAGCATGGTCTGCATAAGGTAAGTAAAGTCTATGAGCCTGGCGCCTATGGCGCCAGGACTGATTTCTATGATGAGCCTGGAACCTAAGGCGCCAGGACTGAATCCAAACAGCCCCCAGCCAGGGCTGTTGGGGTTTTAATGAGTATCTGGATGCCTGCTCCCGGGGCTGATGGACTCGATCCGGATGCCCCGGGGTAGGCATCATGACAGCACTCCCTCCCAAGGCCCCTCCTAAAGTTGTTCTTCCCCTCTGCCCTGGCTTGTCTGGGAAGTCCCGATGGAATTTTTTTCACCAATCGAGGAGCATGAACGTGGTCACTAGGTTCCCATGACCTTTCTTGTGGTCCATAACCCTTCCAGTCGATTAAATAAAAAAGTCTTGATTTAACCATTTTAGAGTCCAGGATGTTTTTTACCTCGAATTCAGGTTCTCCATCTATTAGGATGGGGTCAGGTGGTTTGGTTAATCTTGTCCCGGGTTGAACTGGTTTTAGAAGTGAAACATGAAAGACAGGATGAATCCGCATATTAGAGGGTAATTCTAATTTGACGGCCACCAGGTTGATAATGGCCTTAATGGTGTAAGGTCCCAAATATCTAGGATTAAAAGTCTGAGTTCCTTTCAGAGGTATATGTCTTGTAGCCAGCCAAACTTGGTCTCCGATTCGATATGGTGGGGTCTCACTTCTATGTTGATCAGCATTTTTCTTGTATTTCTCTTTTGCTTGTTTCAAATGTTTTGTTGCCTCTTTAAAAGCTTGTGTAATAGTAGAATGCAGATGAGTTACTGCCGGCATTTCTAAATGCTGGGGCGAATCGAGTTCTGAGGTTTGAGGATGATGTCCATATATGGTATAAAAGGGGCTTTGTCCGGTTCCTGAATGTGCAGAGTTATTGTATGGGTATTTAGAAATCCATAAAATGCCCTTCCAATTACTTTCAGTTTGGTGGAGCATACAAAGTAGGTATTGTTCAAGAGTCTGGTTGGTTCTCTCCGTCTGACCATCGGTTTGTGGGTGGTGACTGGTTGATAACCTTACGTCGATTTGTGCCAATTGACAACACTTCTGCCAAAATTGCGAAATGAACTGACTACCTCGGTCAGAGATCAATACGGAAGGAAATCCATGTATTCGAACAATATTTTCGAGAAATTCCTTGGCCAAGATTGAAGCAGAAGGTAATCCTTTTAAAGGAATAAAGTGGGCCATCTTGGAAAAAAGATCCACAATAACTAGAATGGTGTTGAATCCATTACATGGCGGTAGATCTGTAATAAAGTCTAAAGACAAATTGTGCCATGGTGTGGGTGGAATATCTAAAGGTTGTAAAAGACCACCTGGTTTCTTCTTTTGACTTTTGTTCTGGGCACAGATGCCACAAGACAGTACAAATGACTTTACATCTTTTCGCCAGGTGGGCCACAAGAATTGTCTTTTAATTTTAGCTTCAGTTTTTGCAATACCTGGGTGCCCTTCCATCAGAGCTTCATGGTAATTGGAGATGACTTGTTCTTGTGGTTCCTTGTGTGGTAGAAATAGATGCCCTTGATAGTAAGGTAGGTCATTGACAACTGAATAATCTGGGCCCTTTTTAACCCAGTCCTGCAGGGCTGCTGAATCGAAAAGTTGTTGGATCTTTAAATGAATATCTTCTAAGGTCTGTAGAGTAGTTATCCCAAGAATTCTTTGTTCAGGAATTATAGGCACCGGTTCCGGGTTCGAAAATGCTTCTCCCATCCCAATTCGGGATAAAGCGTCTGCCTTACCATTCTTACAACCTGGTCTATAAGTGATCGCAAAATCGAATTCGGCAAGGAATAAGGCCCATTGAAGTTGACGCGATGATTGGGCCTTGGCTGTTTTTAAATACTGCAAGTTCCTGTGATCGGTGATTACAGTAATGGTATGCCTGGCACCGAGAAGATAATGCCGCCAAGCCTTGAAGGCGGATTTGATGGCTAACAACTCTTCATCGGTAACAGCATAGTTTAATTTGGGGACCGAGAATTTTCTGGACCAAAATGCTACTGGATGAAGTTGACCGGTTTCCGGATCCTTCTGGGACAGGAAAGCCCCCATGGCTAAACTGGAGGCATCGGTTTCAACTATGTATGGGAGCTCGGGGCGTGGATGCTTTAAGACAGGTGCCGACGTGAATTTCAATTTCAGTTCTTGGAAGGCTTTTTTCGGCCTCTTCGGTCCACAAGAAGCGTTTGTTTTTTCGCAAAAGTGCTGTGATAGGGTGTACAACATATGAGAAGTCAGGAATAAATCTGTGGTAGAAATTAGCAAATCCAAGCATGCTTTGCACCCCTTTAACTGAACTGGGTGATGGCCACTTGAGAATTGCGTCCACCTTTCTAGAGTCCATTCGGACTCCTTTTGGAGTCAGGATAAATCCAAGGAATTCAACTTCTGTAGCATGAAAAACACATTTTTCCAATTTTGCATATAACTTGTGCTGGCGTAGTTTCTCAAGGACTGCACGAACGTGCTTAACATGATCTGATTCTGAGGAGGAGTACACTAGAATATCGTCTATGTATACGACAACACAGACATCAATGAGTTCACGAAGGACATCGTTCATAAAATACTGGAAGGCTGCTGGTGCATTGCACAACCCAAAGGGCATCACCTGATATTCGAATAATCCGTACTTGGTGTGAAAAGCGGTCTTCCATTTGTCGCCCTTCTTTACACTTACCAGATGATATGCCCCTCGGAGATCTAATTTAGTGTAGATGCAAGCATCATTTACTTGGTCTAGTAGTTCGGGGATCAGAGGCAATGGATATCGGTTCTTCACCGTGATCTGGTTTAATGCGCAGTAGTCTATGCACGTTCTGAGGTCACCTTCCTTTTTGGGCACGAAGAATAAAGCTGAAGATGCGGGGGACTTAGATGGACGAATGAAGCCATTAGCAAGGTATTGGTCCAAGTATTGTCGTAGGTGACGGTTTTCGGGTTCCGTAAGGGCGTAGATCCTACTGCATGGAGGTTGTGCACCGGGTATGAGGTTGATTTGACAATCGTATGATGTATGAGGTGGTAAGGTGTTTGGCTGTTCTTTTTGGAAAACATCCTGGAATTCTTGATATTCCTGAGGTAACTGCATGACTGGATTAGCGACTGTGGCCAGGCTTTTGTTCAAGGTTTTTTCCAGGTAACAGGTGTGTGCACACTCCGGGAAGGTTACTCTCTTCTCTCGCCAATCAATACAAGGATTATGTGTTTCCAACCAAGGTATCCCCAGTATTATTTGGAACTGCGGGGCTTTGATTAAGTCAAACACAATAGTCTCTCGATGCCCATCTTGACCCAACAGTGTCATCTCTGTGGTGGAATGAGTTACAGGCCCAGAGGCAATTTCAGTTCCATCGACTGTGGTGATAACATCCGAAGTGGTCTTTTTGCAGAGAGGTAGATTCATCCTAGAAGCCAATTTGTGGTCCACATAGTTTCCTACGGCCCCGCTATCAATGTATGCCCTAACTGCGTGCATACGTGATGGCTGCCTTGGGTCAATAAGAACATAAGTCCACGATGAAATAATGTAATTCGCTTTACCTCTGGCCATCCGGTTTCCACCACCAACCTATTGAAGGTTGCGATATAAGTTAGCAGGTCCTGGTTTCCTTGTCGTAGGGATAGAAGTTTGTTATCCAGGGCCTGACCCTGTGAATGTCTGGCGAATAGTCTTTCCATGCTCAATTGAAAACCCTGAAAATCCCGAAGAAGAGCTGCCACTAAGGTATGACAGTACAAAGGCTACTTTGGCTTGGTCGTTTGGAAAAGCTCCTGGTCTGCACAAAAAAATAAAATGCAAGCGGCATTGGTTCATGAACACGGCAAACCTTTTCGGGTCCCCAGCAAAGCGTTCGGGTCGAGCTAAAGGAATGCTCCCTGGTAGAACCACTTGCACAGGGCTGCTTGATGAAATGGGTTTGAATTCCCCCCAAGTCCAGGTAGTGGTGGTTTTGCAGCAGTTGTCTGGCAAGATCATCAGTGCGCTCCTTTGACACAATCAGTTCTCTCCTGACGGCATTAGTTACTTGGCACGCGGAGTGCACTTCTGCCCTAAGTTCTCCTAACAATTGGGCTAGTTGGTCGGTTTCTTAGGTCTCCATTACGCCCGGGTGGGGATTTGTAGATAGGCTTCGTGTTCTGTTACGCTCACTGGTTCCCACAGGGGCATCGATCGGACCAGGACAGCTGCGGTCTCCACCAACGTGATGCGTAGTGAAGAGATGACAGTCTGGACTGGCCCGCCTAATCTTGTCTGTTGGGCTCGTAGAAGTATTCTCCTGCAAGTGGAGAAAGGGATTTAGCCACCCGTGGACTTTAGTGATGGCCCCCCCAACTGTTCTTGTTCTCCCCACTAATCACCTCTGATATCCCCTCTTGGTAACCTCACCTTATGTTTTTAAATGATGAGCTCTCCATCCTGCATGGCATGCAGGGGCGCGTAGATACCAGTTACTTCACTGGTTTGAAGGTACTGGAGGAGGTCAGGAGGAATATTGACTCCAGTGTCTATAAAGTTCAAAGAGTTCAATATGTCCGATGTTCACTCTGGTTCCATTCCCTCGTTAGGTTGCAGATGGGTCCAAAAGAATATTGCCTGGAGGCAGCTGATGGCGTTCAGGTAAGAGTCTGTATTACCAAACACTGTCCGGTAAAAGTTGCATGAGTTTAACTTGCTGTTTTCTCTCTCTTTATAGGTGCAGCATAGAAAGATGCAGCGAATTAAAGGATAATTCCTCCGGTGGTAAAGCAGGTAAGACTATGGTGGCAAAGAGATTGTCTTTGTCGGTTTTCTCGGCTCACCTTGTTATTTCTTTTGTTTTCCCCCCAGGTGCTGGGTTTCGATGAAGAAAAGGATGGAGGCAGCGCTGAGTTGAAAGATGCGGTGGACTGGTGAGTATAACGCGGCGCTGCTGCTGGCGAAGCGATGCGTGCTGAAATAATGTCCTTTCCAGGCTCAGAGATGTGCTGGGTCCGGAATCAGGTAAGCAATCAAATAATGTCTGTGATCTAACCTCTTCTCCTTTCTTTTCCTTTTGTCTAGGAGCTCCGGAATTCGAGGTGGACGTGGCAGAAGACTGGATGCTGACTTGCAGACACGGTGAGCGTTACGCTGCTGTATGCAGAATAACACAAAGCATGAGCTGCTGTTCGGGCGTGGTTTAAATAGCCTGCAAAGTAGTCCCAGGCAAGAAGGTCCCCAGAACCACACCCGAGTAAAAAAATTGTCCCTGTAATAAAATAGTCCCATCCAGGCCTCACGTTGGCTTGGACTCATTTGCAGCATGGTCTGCATAAGGTAAGTAAAGTCTATGAGCCTGGCACCTATGGCGCCAGGACTGATTTCTATGATGAGCCTGGCGCCTAAGGCGCCAGGATTGAATCCAAACAGCCCACAGCCGGGGTATCTGAATATTAATGAGTATCTGAATGCCTACTCCTGGGGCTGATGGACTCGATCCGGATGCCCGGGGGTAGGCATCATGACAGGCCCATTGTGTCAAACACCAGAAACCAGACATCCACAACAAGAAGTGCTTATTGGTCTCACACTTCATTCACCCAGGTCCCACCCACAGGGTGTACCCACAACATACAGTCACTGGGAAGGCTCCAGCCAATTTGGCCTGGACTTCACAACAACACCATGGCCCTATTCCGAGTTTGGTGGTAGTCATGGCGCTATTTGCGCCATGAATGCCACCAATCACGGTTCCGTGTCTGGATTGGTGCAATGGGGACTTACCGGTCTAGTCCGACCTTTGCAGAACCGGTAAGTCCCCATTCACCAAACCATTCCCCATTCCCATTTCAGCCCCCATAGGACTCAATGGGGATGGCGCATGAAATGGGCTCACGAATGTCAAGCCCGTTATTTGCGCCCTGGTCCCTTAACGGGTCCCATCCATAACGCCAGGTCAGACCAGGCGTTAAAGAAGGGACCTGCTAAGGGACCTTGTAATAGGGCGGTAAGGGATTACCAGCACCGGTCTCCTTACCGGTGCCTGGTATCCCTTACCACCAACCTCGGAATGAGGGCCCATATATGGAACTTCCACCCAACAGCCAGTCAGGGGGAAGGGACAGAGTCAGGACTTCCCAGAACTTTGGGGAAACAAGGTAACAGGCAATAGAAAGCAAGAGGCCACAGGGGCCATCTTGTTTCTTATCAGGAATCAACTGATTCCAGTGGCAGGGCCTGGGTATCCCAAAATGGAGGATACGTAGAGCACCTGTGAAATTCAGCATGGAGCTGCCACCAGCCCATACTCTGCTCTTTAGGCCACACAGAGGTGCCCAGAAACATACACTAGGGGCACTGGGTTATACCCCCACCCATGGGTGCCATAAGGGTATCCCATTGGTCTGTACACCAAAGCAAAAACAGGAAGAGCTGCACTGCCAGGGGTCCCACATGGACTCCTGGGCAGAAAACAACACAGAACACAAATGAAAAAGGACTATAGGACAAGGACAGGAAGGCTGTAACGCTCACCTGATTCCCACGGAGGCGCAGGTCTGGCTTCGGGTGCTGATGCTTCTTCAATGGTGAAGCGCAGGACTCTGAAGATGGACAGGAAGGGCCCCTCTACTCTGGCTTCTCTGGCTCACAGGAATATTCCCCTGCGCGTGAAAAGGGAGTATTACCTACTGACTGAGTTATGCTCAAGCCTCCCACTCTCTTCCAACCCTCCACGATACCCTTCCACGATTCCCCGTGAAGTCTCATCTTAGGGTCAGGAAGGATGAGCTCTCCATCCTGCTTCTGATGCAGGGGCGCGTTGAAACCCAGTTACTTCACTGGATTGAGGATTGATGGGAGTTCAGGTAAGCTTGACTATTCAGGTAAGGCGCTGTAAAAGTTCTGCTGCAAGCTCAAAAGTCCAAGCTTAATAATGTTCATTGGGCCTCATTACACGGAAGGCGGTAATCCAGGGTGCTATTAGCACCCTGGACCATGCCGGTAAATTACCGGCACCGCCTTGGCGGAAAGGGGATTTACCGCCCCATTCCAAGGTTGGAGGGGCGGTAAATCCCCCTTCCGCCATTGCCCTTCCCCATTCCCATTTCTGCCCCATAGGGCTCTATGGGAATGGGGAAGGCGCTAATTACGGCACCGCAATTTTGCGGTGCCGTAATTAGCTCCGAGGTCCCTTAGCGGGTTGGTACTTAACGCCTGCAAGAAGCAGGCGTTAATTCCTCCAACCCGCAAAGGGACCTCGTAGTACGGCGGTAAGGGTTAACGGTCACCGTTGCCATTAACGGTGACCGTTAACCCTTACCGCCGTCCGTGTAATGAGGCCCATTGTCTTGTTGCAGCAAGCGCTAATGCTTATGTCTTTTTCCCCTTAGGGGCCGGGGTTCGGAATGCCGGAGATATGGCGCCGACCCGAAGGGAAACGTGCAGTTCCAGTAAATGACAGGTAAGTTCTGGATGAGCGCTCGGGTAATGTCTTTGCATTCGCTCATTCAATGTCTTTGTCTTTTTTCCCTATAGGGGCCGGGGTCCGGAAAATGCCTGGAAGCGGCAAGACCCGAAATGAAATGGGAATGACCCAACAGGTAAGTCTTAGAAGGAAACTTAGCTTTTCCTATTCCTTTCCTTCTCTCACCTTGTTCTTGTCTTTTTCTCTCTAGGCTCTGGGAAGTGGCTGCGGATCCGGATGATCGCTGCTGAAGATGGAGGCGTCCAGGATAGGTGAGTGAAATGCAGCGCTGCAGCGATCGTAGCGAAATGCTTTTAAAAATGATGTCTTCCTTTTCAGGATCGTCGGTGTGATGTCTCCGTGGTGCTGATTTAGCAGGTAAGGTCTTTTGTCTCCCTTTTCAGGTGACCCAGGATACTGACAGGTGTGGCTGAGGTCCAGATGCAGGAGCTGACACGGTGAGCGTCCAGCTGCGAGGAGCAGAACAACGCGAAGCGTGAGTTGCTGATCGGGTGTGGTTTAAATAGCTTTGGAAGAAGTTCCAAGTGTGTATCCTTCCACCGATCAGGTATGTATCCTTCCCCGACCACACCCGGGTGGAAAGTAGTCCCACAGGTAAAGTAGTTCCATTCAGGCCTCAAGAGGGCCTGGATGTAGCAGCATGGTCTGCATCAGGTAAGTGCACATTAAAACACTTGAACACATGTCTAACTTTATGAGCCTGGCGCCTAAGGCGCCAGGACAGGGGTCCAACATGAGCCTGGCGCCTAAGGCGCCAGGACTGCGTCCAAAGGGCCCCAGCTTGGGCCCGCTGGCACTCCCCTGGGGGAAATGATGCCTGTCTCTGGGGTTGCTGGGTCAGACCTGGATCTTTGGAGGTAGGCATCATGACAAAGGCCCGGTGCCTCAATTGCATTTCCAGCATCACAGTTGCCCGCCCCAGACCAGGTTAGGGTGCCTAATCTCCCACGAGTTAGACACCTTCATCCAGACGGTCAACATACCTTCTGGAAAGGCCATCTGCATTATTGTGACTCTTCGCTGGTCTATGCTCTATGGTGAAGTCTAGCCCTTGCAGGCTAATGGACCACCTGAGCAGTTTCCGGTCTCACCCTTCATCTGCATAAGCCAAGTGTGGGGCTTATGATCTGTTTGGACCTTGAAGGTAGACCCCGTAAGGTAGGACCAAAAACGCCTAAGGATCCAAACTGAAACACTCCTTTTCAACAGTAGCCCACCTAAGTTCTCCACCCTTGAGTTGTCTACTGATGAATATGATCTGGTGTTTCCTCCCTTTGTCATCTAACTGGGACAAGACAGCTCCAATTCCGGTGTCTCAGGCATCCGTCTGGACGATAAAGAGTTTGCTGTAGTCAGGTGCACACAACACAGTTGCCCTACACAGACTTTGTTTCAAGCCATCAAAGGCCCTCTTACAGTCTTCAGTCCAATTAACCTTCCTAGGCTGCTTGGGTGAAGTCAGAACTGGCAGTGGTGCAGCTATGGTTCCATAGTCCTCCATGAAATTGCGATAATACCCAGTGAGACCCAAAAAGCATCTCACCTGGGTGTGAGTAGTGGGAGTCTCCCATTCATGTACATCCTGTACATTACTGGGGAGAGGTTGGATTTGACCCCCTCCTACCTGATGACCAAGATACGTGACTTTCCCCTGAGCTATCTGGCACTTAGTGGCCTTGATAGTGAGGTTAGCCCTTTTCAAGGCCTGCAACACCTTATCCAGATGTGTCAAATGCTATTCCCAGGTGGAACTGTAGCCGGCCATGTCGTCTAAGTAGGCCACACAAAAGGCCTCCAGCCGACTGAGCGCATGATTAACCAATCTTTGGAAGGTGGCAGGGGAATTCTTCAACCCAAAAAGCATGACCCTAAACTGGTAGAGTCCCTCTGGTGTTGAGAACACCGTCTTGTCCTTGGCATGGTCTGTCAGAGCTATTTGCCAATAGCCTCAGGTAAGGTCAAAGGTGCTCACAAATTTGGCAGCTCTTATGGGGTCAATGAGCTCATAAGCTCTGGGCAATGGGTGTGCAACAGTTTTGGTGACGGCATTGTCTCCTCGGTAGTCCACACAGAACCTCCAATCCTTGGTACCTGCCTGTGAACTTGCCTTGGGGACAAGGACCACAGGACTGTACCAGGGACTGGCTGAGGGTTCAATAACACCCAGATCCAACATCTTGGCGACCTCAGCCAGGATGTGTTTCTTGACTGTATCTGACATACAGTAGCTCTTGCTTAAGACAGGCACACTGTCACTGTGTCAATTTCGTGCCAACACCACAGTGTAAGGCCTGGTGTCAGTGAAAACAGAGAGACATACTGCCGGAGCAAAGCCCTGCAGGCCCTCTCCTGCTCTGTCATCAGATCTGGAGAGTGATGCACTCCCTCCACTGAGCCATCCTAAGGGTTGCTATGCAGCAAATCAGGAGAGGGCTCACTCTCATCCTCTTCTTGCTCTGAAGCTAGCTAGAGACATGAGACTTCTGCTCGCCTGTGGAAAGGCTTGAACCTGTTAACATGGAATACCTGAGGGGCTACCCCAGGGTCTCCCATGTCCACCAGATAATTGAATTCGCCCATCTTGGAGATGATCCTGAAGGGTCCAGTCCACTTGTCTGCCAAATCTCTAGGCTTGGTAGGCTCCATCACAAGGATTTCCTGTCCCCGAGTCCAATCCACTTGCTTTAAGGTCATGCCAGTACTTATTCAGTTCCTGGCTGGCCTTGACATTCGCTGTCACTTGACCCATCATCTGTGTCATCCTCCGTCTGAGGCCTAACACATAGTCCCCCACTTGCTTGGCGGGACCTGGAGGGATGGCTTCCAAACCTTCTCTGATCAAGGCAAAGGTCCCCCTCACGGGATGTCCAAAGTGTAACTCAAAGGGGCGGAAACCAACACCCTCTTGAGGTATCTCTCTGAAAGCGAACAGCAGGCATGGCAGGAGGAGATCCTATTTCCTCTATAGGGGCTCTTCCAAAGTGCCTAGCATGCTCTTGAGAGTTTTATTAATTCTCTCAACCAGACCATTGGTCTGGGGATGGTAAGAGGTGGAGAACTTTTAGGTTACCCAGCACTCTTTCCACATGGTTTTCATGTAACTAGACATGAAGTTGGATCCTCTGTCAGAGACAACCTCCTTAGGGAATCCAACATGGGTGAAAATGCCCAGGAGAGCGCTGGCACCACCTTGGCAGTAACAGTCCGAGGGGGTATAGCCTCAGGGTACCTGGTGGCATGATCAACCAAGACCAGGATGAACCGATGTCTACCTAAAGTTGGAGGGTCAAGGGGACCGACAATGTCGATGCCCACCCTCTCAAATGGTGTGCCAACCACTGGCAATGGCTGCAGTGGGGCAATGACACTGCCTCCAGTCTTGCCAGACAACTGACAAGTTGGGCAGGTCCTGCAGTGGGACTCCACTTCTACTCCCATCTGAGGCCTGTAGAAATGGGCAGAGAGCCTCTGCTTAGTCTTCTTGGTACCAAGATGACCAGCTAAGGGCACCTCATGCACCAACTGCAGCAGGAAGGGCCAGTAAACCTGGGGTCCCACCAACCTCTTGAGGGCACCATGTTCAGGCTTAGTGGGCTCACTAACAAGGAGCTCACCCTCCCAATAGATCCAGGATGTCCTAGGCACTTCTCCTTGTGCCTGGGATAGGGCCTGTTTCCTCAGGCCCTCGAGAGAGAGTGGCACTCTCTCTGACCCTTACAGAAGTCTGCCCGGGAGGGTCCCCCTTCAGCCAACAGGCATTGAAGGTTGGGGTGGTCCTCCGGCTTGAGAACCTCTCCCGCAGGAGGGTCTTTTGTCTCTTCTCCCTCAGGAGTTCAGTTTGGGTTTTCCATTGGACCCAGCCTGTCCGGAGCATGGATCCCAATGGGTGCTATAGGAACAGCAGGAAGAGAAGGGCCCCCTTCACAGAGGTGGCCTTCTTCTTCTTCCGACTTCTTGCCTTAGGCCTCGCCTTTGTCTGGGTACCTGACTCACAACCAGACCCTGTGTCACCTGTGACCTAGTGACTGCAGCAGCTGTCATGGGTAGACCATCCGAGATCAACCCCAACTCTACTAGATCATTTCCTAACAGAATGTTAGCAGGGACATTGGGCCTCATTCCGAGGCTGGAGGTAAGGGTTAGCAGGCGTTAAAAATCCAACCCGCAAAGGGACCTTGGAGTAAATTACGGCACCGTAATTTACGGTGCCGTAATTTACTCCTTCCCCATTCCCATTGAGCCCTATGGGGGCAGGAATGGGGATGGGGAACCGGTATGGTGAATGGGGACTTACCGGTCCCTCCAACCTTGGAATGGACCGGTAATTACTCCATTCACCATGCCGGATTTCCATGGAGTAAATAGCTCCATGGTTGCTTACCATGGTGCTCTTTACTCCATGGATAGCTCCAGCCTCGGAATGAGGCCCATTGTCCTGAACCAGGACAGGAAGCTTTGCTGTCTTGTCTCCAATCATGAGTGTGACTAAGCCTAGAGGCAATACTTTGGGAGGCCCACCAGCTAACCTGGTGGTTTTCAGAGGAGTGTGGGATATATTGACCCACTCAACAGCATTGCTTCACATCACTAAGCTGCATTTGCGCAAGAAACAGCAACCTGGCTGCTCTGGCTCCTGTGCGCACCATGGATGCAACATCCTACCTAGTACACTTCAGGCAAGATGGAAAAAGGGGACACACTGAAAAAGTATGCCAATGTGTTCTGAGAGATATATATGGAATCAAGTGAACAGACATCGCTGCATTGCTGCTAAAGCCAAAAATTCCCCTTCAAAATGAAACCGTTTTTCTCCCTTTCAAAATGCTGTGTTATGCTATTTCCATCTGTGCACTCTGAAACCACTGTGATGGAACGGCCCTGCCAGGCCCAGGATAAGTCATGGTGCCCCAGAAAAACTGGGCATAATTCCTGAATGACAGGTCCTGTCAAAGCAGATTTGAAAGAAATCAACAAGCAACTTTCTTTTCACCCGCACAGGAACACGCGTTTATTTCTTGCCAAAATGTATCCAGGTGCAGCAGTTCAAAGAGACTTTTTACTCTCTGAACCAGATCAAGGATAGTTGTATCTACACTTTAGATAAAACTCCTGCTGCAATGAAATGACTACAGCTGCAAAGATAGTGGCTATCTGAGGAGCTGCGAATCGAATTAAAGAAAGAAAGGCTAGCAGTTTTAACTCATGTGGAAAAATAGGCTGTGCTGACTGAAGACAAAAATATGACCTGTTTTAAAATGAAATGTTGATGAAAGCCTGCTTACTTAGCAATGTAAAGGAATTTTGTTAGTGGTGATAATACACACATAGGATATCTTCTGTCATAGGTTTGTTTAATTCAAGACCCAAAGTAAGAAATTAAACAGTTTAAAACACATTGGGCCTCATTACAACCTTGGTGCTAAGTGCACCAACTTTACCACCATGGTGTAAACTCCGTTTACACCATGGTGGATGGCGGATTTACCGCCCCATTCCAAGGTGAGTGGGGCGGTAAATCCCCATTTCCCATTTTCCCTTCCCCATTCCCATTTTTGCCCCATAGGGCATAATGGGAGTGGGGAAGGCGCTAATTACGCCGCCGTAAATTACGGCGGCGTAATTAGCACCATGGCAGGTTAGCGCCATGGATTTTAACGCCTGCTAAAAGCAGGCGTTAAAATCAGAATCAGGCGTTGAGGGTTAACGGTGGCGTTAACCCTTAACGCCTGAGTTGTAATGAGGCCCATAGGCTGGAGGTTCAAGCTCTCAGAAAAGCCTGTTACTCCAGTTGCCAGCCATTAAATTCCTCCAAGGAAGTGAGATACACCATAAATCCAGGACACGTAGGTGCGAAGTGCCAGCTTGAAAAACTTTGAATGGTATAGGACAATGAAAGTTCACATGCTCGTCAGACATTCGCCTGTGCTCCAGGCTGGGACAATAGCAGTCCTCGGCCACTCACCCGTCAAGTGTGAAGGGGCAATAAAACCTTCAATTAAGGCTGGAAACCCCCTTGTCTGGAAGGAAATGACAGTCGCTTGAAGTTGGAGGAAGAAGAAAATACAGGATCTATTAAAAATGGAACTGTCTTTTGATGCCAGACACTATGCCAGACACTATGTTATAAAGACATTTTAAAGACTTTTATTTCTGCAGCAAGAATTAGCAAACATTTTTAAAGTTCACAGTTTTTAATTTAATTTTGTGGGCTATCTATTAAAACTTGGTAGAACTTGTTTCCGCATCTGGAACAGACGTTACGAAATATGACAGATTCCAAGGAAAGTATTGATGTGGCAAACATAAGATTTTGTACATACATCCCTGAGGACAATTCGCATTTGCCATTTTAGGCCAAATCTTTAATGTGTTAAACCACCAAAATGTATCAGAAAGGCAAAACAAGGTCGCACAGATCTGAGGATTTGAATGAAATGTGATGCACATAATATGTGAACTGTGTGTATAATTTGCCAAGAGATTGCAAGTGAAGAAATGTATGTTTTTGGCAAAATCAGATTTTAAGTAAAGTAAATGTGGGAGTGTTTGGACATTGTAAACCTCACCTCATAAACCTGACATCATCCCCTTAGAAATACAACCAACTGAGAGCGAGGTGGAGACTAGCTCCCCTGCCCGATCCAAGTAGTTTAGGGGCGGGCGTAGGTAACCCTGCCCATCCTCTACCTTGATGATGTCATTTTGCATTAAATAAGGTTTCCTGGACACACTTCCTGATTTCCTGCGCTGCGTTCCTGTTTTATCTTTCAGAACCAGACTCCCACTACAAGGCCAAGCATTGCTCATCCTATTCCAGGGCCCTTTGCAAACCCCAAGCATTGCTGATCCTGCTCCAGCAAGGTCTACCCTACAATTTTAAAACCCACTAATCTTCCAGTAACCAGGAGAAACTTAATCCAGCGTTGTTTGCCGCCACTCACTGCATGCTGCTGCTATCCTGCTACCCTGATGACTTATAGTATTCAGTAACCAGAATTGCCAGTCCAGAAGAACTATCCTTTGGTATCCAGTCCCTGCCCAGCAGGGGCGTTGCTAGGGGGGGCTAATGGGGCTATAGCCCCTGATCTTTTGGTTGTAGCCCCGGATAGAATCTCAGGAGCTACAGCCAAAAGACTAGCTAGCCCCCAGTCCCAACAGTTCCGACATCAGCTTAGCCCCGGGTCTTTTCCAGACCTAGCAACTCCCCTGCTGCCCAGCAGATCCTGTCCCGCTGATTTTGTCCGGCTGTCCTTTGTTAAACCAGATCCGTGTGGTGACCAGAACCGCTGACTGTCCAAAATCCAAAAACTAAAAAGTGGACTGTTAGTATCAATAGGAACCATAGAACCATAGTATACCTTGCCTTGCCTTGTCCTTAGTTCCACTCTCTAAGTCATTCTATCCTTATTTTGATAACTTGTAACATTGTCAAAAATCATTCTTGAAACCCTGCCTTTGATGCCTTGTGCTAGCGCCAACATCTTTAATAATTTTGTCTTGTAAAATCCTAAACTATTAATCCTGTTTTGAGTGATCGGGCTAGGTCCGCCAGGGCGGGCGCGGAGGTGCTAGGGTTGAACTCGCGAGTCAACCCCAGGGCTTACTGTGTCTCAATCTGGTAGCCTAGCCTGAATGCTCTAGTGTAGAGTAAAACTGTTGTGTCAAAACTGATTTCTCTTCCTTTTTCGTGCCTTCATTTTCTCAAAACGCACCTCACTAGATTTTGCATAACTCACTCAATTTACCAGCTAGTTACCTCATTTCAATTCCATAGTGTACCTATGATCTATAGCTACACCCCAACACAGAAGAATATTTCACCCCTTTTCATTAAAAAACGTTTCGGTAAATTCAGGCGGGAATTGCAAAAGTTTGCTAATTTCACATGTCATTTTGATTATAAACTGTTTTAAATCTTTCATTCAATTTCGAATTGTATGCTTTTGCTCAATCCATTGCTTGTGATTGCTAGCATCTTTCCAGTGTTGCTCCAGTAAAGAATTGATTTTGTTTCAAGAGTTTTATACACATTCATTCATTTATTCATCTATTTCCGAGTGTCATTTTAGCATTGCCAGGGTTTTAAAATCCATTTTTCTCTCTTGTTGGGGGTTGGAAAGTTGGATTTCCATTCTGTTTTCCATTTGTCATTCCTGATTACCTGCTGCTTCTGTTTATCCACTTAGAATTGATTATTGGTGGGTTGAGGGAACATTGCAGGGGGAAATTCTAACTCAAGTGCTATCTTACCCAAAATCAAAAAGTGCTCCTATTCCCTGGTGTTTTGTAGTTGTGTCAATAGAAGGTTAAACTAAGTGCATTGCTTACATTCCTATTGTTCTTATCACCCCAATGGCGATTGCTGCCCCATATTAAAAGTTGTATGATTTCTTTTGAATTTTAAAATAAATAAATAAATATTACCTTTTACCAACAAGCCTGGTTCATGGTCCATTGCGACCCGGGGTATTTGAAAAGGGGGTGTGATATGAGTGGTACCATCTCAATATTGAATCTAACATAAAACATAAGCATTTCAATTGCGCGCTGCATACTGGGCCGAGACTAAGGTGTGCGTAGCCTGATTGAAATCCTTCACAGGAGCACCTACATAGTCCTCTGGCTTGAGCAGGGTCCTGTCCACTACTGTCATGCTTGCCCCAGTGTCTCTCAAACCAGTAGAATGCTGGCCATTGAAGAGGACATTTCTCAAAAACCTATGGGTGTTCTGTGGGATTGTCGCCAGTACTTCTGCGTACTGGTCCCAGGACACAAGGGACACAAAGGAAATCTCTACAGGAGCACTGAATGTGATCCCTATAGAGGAGGGGAGGACAGTGGTCTCCACCTCAGACATGGGGTAAAGGTAGCTCAGGCTGACAGCCTGTACTCCAAGTACCTTACCTTTACACTTGGAGTCACCCTTCTTGTGATCCAGAGCCCCACATTCCCAACAAGTGCCAGCAATGTGGGGTACGGTACTGGAACCACTGGGAGCCTGCTTTGCAGCAGGTGTACCATTACTCTTATTCCCACCCACAGATGACTTATCCCCACTAGATTTTTGGGTCTTAGGAGAGGAAGGTTTTGGTTTACCGACTGTGATTGCTTTTGGGACTCCTCAGCTTTCTGAGAGGTCCCCTTTTCTTTGTCCTTGTTGTTGCCACTGGAGTCCTTAGGGGATACCCGGTGGGAGACCCACTTGTCAGCCAACCTAGCCAGTTCAAAGGGATCCAAAATGTTCTGGTCAGCAACATAATGACGCAGCTCTGGTGAACAGGCTTCAGAAAAATGCTCAAAAAACAAAAGGTGAGACAATTCAACAAATATTTTCACTTTGTAACCATCAATTCACCCCATCGTGTTCAAGTGCCAGCAATGTGGGGTACGGTACTGGAACCACTGGGAGCCTGCTTTGCAGCAGGTGGACCACTACTCTTATTCCCACCCACAGATGACTTATCCCCACTCCATGTTTGGGTCTTAGGAGAGGAAGGTTTTGGTTTACCCAACTGTGATTGCTTTTGGGACTCCTCAGCTTTCTGAGAGGTCCCCTTTTCTTTGTCCTTGTCGTTGCCACTGGAGTCCTTACGGGACACCCGGTGGGAGACCCACTTGTCAGCCAACCTAGCCAGTTTAAAGGGATCCAAAATGTTCTGGTCAGCAACATAATGACGCAGCTCTGGTGAACAGGCTTCAGAAAAATGCTCAAAAAACAAAAGGTGAGACAATTCAACAAATATTTTCACTTTGTAACCATCAATTCACCCCATTGTGTTCATGTGTGCAGCACTCACCCAGTCAACCCAAGACACATTGGCCCTCATCAGGAAGTTGGAGGTAACCATGGCGCTTTTAGCGGCATGGTTGCCTCCTTACCGCAATCCGGGCCCGGGTCCCTCGAATGAGGACTTACTGGGCCATCGCAACCTTGGTGGACCCGGTAATTCCCCGTCCGAGCAACCCGGACTCAGCCCATCCCCATTCCCATTCGAGCCCCCATAGGGCTCAATGGGAATGGGGATGGAGCTAACAACGGGCCCGTTAATGACGGGCCCGTTGTTAGCTCCCTTATGTCCTCGCGTTACCCGGTATGGATGCCTGGTTTTTCCAGGCACCCATTGCGGGTCCCGCGAGGAGACCTCGTGGTAGGGCGGAATAGGTTAACCGGCACCGGCACCTTTACCGGTGCCCGTAAACCCATTCCGCCAACCTTATGATGAGGGTCATTCTCTCTTTTCTTAAAATCCCTGAACCCTTGAAGGTATGGGGTAGGTGTCTTGCCAAACTTGGCAATCAAAGCAGACTTCATGCAATCATGTTGACCCCTTTATTCCACACTCAGTTTCAGAATACAGTTATATCCAGTCTGAGGCACTCTGCTTAACAACACTTAGCCCAAATTATCTAATCAACATCATGAATTCCACAAGCCATATCAAATGCTTCAATCCATTGGAGGATATCTGAACCCCCCACCAACACACCAACCAAATCTTTCATAAACTTGGTGGCTGGGGACCTGCCACTCTCACCTGGTTTAGATGAAGTCTACTCTAGCTTTCTCTAGCTGGATTCTTTGGTGCTCAGTGTCCCTATCTTTGAGTATCACTTGCTGTGCCAACTCCTCTTTCTTTAACTCAGCTTCTGTTTCCAACTTTTTGTATTGAAAGATTAACTGTTCCCGTTGTAGCTCCAATTTTAAAAGTTCAATCTTCAGGGCTTCCCCCTGAAGAGCAGTTCCAGGGTTTGGAACAGAGGTAGCAGGAATGGTGAGTTTCCCAGAATCTGATTCGGCAAAAACCCCTACCCCTCATCGGTTGCATCCCCCCCTTCAGGAGTTTCACCATCAGTTTGGTAGTCCACCAGGGCAGCCCTAGACTTATCTTCAAAGTCTAATTCCCTGGCTTCACAAGCACTCTGGAGAGCCTCTAAACTCATCCTAGTCAATTTACCATTTGCATAGACTCCATTGCTTGTAATTCAGTTATCTTTTACACAACTAAACCTCAATTTAACAAAGTGCAGATATTTTGTAAGTGGCACGGCTATACACTGATTCTTAAAACCATAAGCATCCCACCGCTGCCACCAGTGTAAAGACTTGAGGGGGGTGTCTGTACTCATACTCTCTATATGGTAGAGGAGAGGCACAAAGGACCCCAGCCAAGATTCTCTATTGTTGGTAGCAATGGACGAGCAATCAGGAACTAGCTTCTCAGGAGGTGATGGAGGCAGGATCTTAAGTACAGTGAAGTGCCGAAACACCCACAAATTAATGCCCACACACTGTATTAGTTATAACACTGTCTTTATATAATTAAAGGTTCAAAGTTATATACACAATCACAATAACTCACTTTGTGCTCAGTTAATCTACAATGGCAAATATATACAGTTCTAAGTGGTACCACCATTATTATCAGATGTCATTAAAGTGCATCAACTGTACTCTGGTTAAATGTCACACAAATCACTTAATGAAGGTAACCAACAATAGACATAGGAGGAAAGCAGTTGGTTAGAACAATTGGCAAAATACTGGCCTCTACTGTTAGACTCAGTTCTGTGTGGAGATCCCCCACCTGGGCAACCTGTAAAATAAAGCTGTATCACAAGCCCAGTCCATATATTGTTCTATTAGCCTTATTTCCTTCTATCATGTTTCTACCACCCCAATCTACCTGGAATAGCAGAGTTCGATGATGAGTCGTCGGCGGATCCTTCTTGAGTGGCTCCATTTAAAGCAGGAGCCATGGATCATCGCGATCCCTCGAAGAAAGTGAACTCAGCATTGAGGCGGCAGCTTCGGTCCCAGCAGTGCTCGTCGATGACGGAGCGAAGACGTCCTGCAAGGAAGAGGTGTGCGGGGCACCTCGAATTCGATAGTTCAGGACCGCAAAGAGTTTGTGAAAAACTGTGGCCCAGCAAGGGCGTTGAGTCGTAGAATCCCCAAAGCCTTGCATTTCCTTTAAATGTAGCGTATTCCAAAACACATTTTTCCTTTCTTACAAAACCAGAATCCCAACACCCTGCATTTCATTTTAATGTGTGGTGCAAAACACATTTTCCCATAGAATTAATTTCCCAAAACTTACATTTCAAAATAAAAGCCACATTATATTCCGTTTATATTCCCACTCCCTGTACCTTGCCTTTAAAACCAAAGGGGTCACACATAACTGATGCCTGGGGAAGGGGTACTGAGAGATTTTAGCATTGTGATAAATAAACCCATGGCTGTGTTTTTAAAGTTTTCCTGTGTTAATATGCAGAGAGATCCCACATGTGCTCTGATTTCAAATTCAATCCGTGTTGTTGTTGCAATTGAAAGTTTATTAAGAAATGCATGTCAGTCTTTGTAATGCAAGTAAAGTCCATTTGTGATTATTATGTTGTGCCACAGAGTTGGCGGCGGGTAATTGGGGTGAAGCTATAATCAATTGTGTAAATGTCAATAAATATACATTACTATTTCTATACACCAGCCTGGTTCCTCCCGTATTGTTGACACAGGGGGTAAAAGCAGAGTGGCATTATACAGGTTGGAAACCTGACCAAGATTAAATCTGCTAAGGGCTTTGTTGTTTGACACCTTGATTGGGGGGGGGGGCAGTCCCAGAGTTGAGAGTGACTGTCCAATAAACCATGACAGGACGCCTATCCCTGAGGGTGTTCAACCTACAGACAGTTGAGAATATACCAATGGTGAAAGGTGCCATACAAATGCCCATTAACATAACATAACATAACATAACATAACATAACATAACATTAGGGATCTTTTAAACCAATTCCCTGATGTGTTCCATGACCAACCTGAAAGGCTTAAGAACTTTGTACACACCATCTGAACTCCCCGAGCTAAGGTTGTGAATTAAAAACCTTACAGAATCACAGAATTATGAAAAAAGATAATCCTTAGTGAAGTTGGAATTATGCTAGAAGCTGATTTCATCAAGCCATCAGAGACACCCTGGTCCTCACCAATAGTCTTATTGTCAAAACCAGATCAATCATGGAGGTTTCACATCGATTTTAGGAAACTGAACTACATCTCTAAGTTTGATGACTACCCTGTGCATAGAATGGAAGACTTGATTGAGAAGTTGGGCCAAACCCGATATATCGCCTCGACTGAGGTCATGAAAGGCTATTGGCAGGTCCCATTAAATCCTGACAAGTAGGAGAAACCGATTTGTCCACTCCCAGGGTATTGTTTCAGTTCAAAGTATTTCCATTTGGGTTTCACATCTGAACAACTACCTTCAAAATCTTAATGGACTGAGCACTACAACAATATTCCCATTTTTGTGGTGCATACCTCGATGACATCCTTATCCATAGCGACACCTGGGAGGAACATTGTTTTCATTTATATGATATTGTGGGAGCCTTAAGGAAGCCAGGGCTGACAGCAAACCCACAAAAATGGCATTGGGAGCAGTCTGCCCTTAAATACTTAGGATTATTTGTGGGTAATGGGTTAGTTCATCCATAAATCGAAAACTTCAATGCTGACGTCACAATCCAACCAAAAACAAAAAGGTAACTCTGTGGTTTCTTGGGCCTTACCGGATATTGCCAGATGTTTATCCCTATTTATTCTACCATTACATCTTGTTTAATGGATCAACTTAAAAATGCAAACCCCAAAAGCTCACGTGAAGCCAAAAAGATCAAGACATCTTTATCATGCTAAAAACAATCCCATGTAACAAACCTGTGCTCAAAGTCTCACATTTTAACAGGGAGTTTATTCTTCAGGCTAATGCCTCTAAAGAAGGCATTGAGGCTGTTCTCTCGCAGGAATACAAGGGTATAGAGCATCCAGTCCTCTGTATTCATCAAAATCTACACCAGATAGAAGAGAACAGGAATATGCTACCATCAATGTATAGGCATTAGCCATTAAATGGGCCTTCATTTAACTAAAATATTATGTTACAGGGCACAAATGTAAGTGAGTGACAGACCATTCCCCCATGACATGGTTAAGTCTCCGGAATGATAAAACCCACAAATAATGCACTGGTTCAATGATTTCCAATCATTTTGTTTTGCTTTTGAGCATAGAAAAAGGGAACAAGTAAGGAAATGTTGATTTTCTTAGCAGATTTACGATCAATGAGGATGAGGAAGGCAGACTCATAAGGGAAAGGTTATGTGATGAATCGCAGGTTTTCATCACTTTTCCCCAGAAAGGAGCCCTTCCTTGTGAGGCTGGGGAGGTGAGCCTGCTATGCAACATTCCCCTCGGGTATGGCGGTAAGCGGGCCCTCATAGGGAGAGATACCCCTCTTGGGGATAAGGACTCCCATTCAGTCAAGGAACACCCTAAGAACCTCTCTTGTACACCAACAATACCATCCACATTTCAGAGCAAACGGTTGGATCAAGATACTGTTTGTTATTGTAATGTTAGCCCTGAAATCTAGATTGAAGAGAAGTGTATCACACAAACTGAGACAAAAAAGTTAGGTGAGTGGATAATAATGATCGCTCCATGTTTGCCACACACTCAGACAGTGAGGAAGAAGAATGGGTGAGCAGGAGAGATTGCCCATACAACAGAGAGAGAGAAGGGACTTTAAGGTTCTGCTGGGGAGGATGCAGGACTTTAATATAAACATGGAAGAAGGACTAAGAAAAACGAGTGAAGACTGGGAAGTTTAACAATTGGGAAGGCTGGAAGCTGCGTAGGAGCTCATGAGTAGCCATAATCCAGAGGCACTGAAGAACCAGACGACCGTGTCATGCAGGGGACGGCAACTCCAAGAAAACAAGCAGCAAATATACAGTGGCGTGACCTGGAAAAGGTGGATTGCTCCATGCAATAACAATGTTGATACAGTTACTGCAGTGGCCCTGCACGACCATGCAGAAGAAGCAGTAAGAATGCTGAAGGTGTTCTGGCTTGGAGAGTTGACCCGACCCTGGAGTAGCACCCTGTAACGCTAGTCCATTTATACAGCGGTAACGGGAGAGGCGGGAGACCCAGGAAGAGGTACGGGGAAGAGAGACACGCTAATCAGTCTTGTTTCAGTAAAGTTACAAATATTTTCAAGAGTGAGATAATACACAGCCTATTCATACCAGTGCCCTTACTAATATTTGAAAGTGTGAGAATAACTATAGGACAGAGCCTACTCATTCAAGTAAATCTATAAATATTGACCGAAGTGAGAAGAACTTCGGGACTCATCCCAGTGGAAAGAGCAGGATTCACAAGAGTGAGAAGAAATAAAGCATGCAGTCTACTCGTCCCAGTGAATGGACAAGATAAATTAATAGAGACAATATCCATGAGGGAAAGGGAGATCCTGATGCCTATCAAAGGTTATACAGCAAGCCAGAACCAGCAGGTCAAAGTGGTTGGGAATACCACCCCAATCTTACAGAGGAAGCAAGAGTAACAAACGAAGATAAGCTGAGATAATCTATTTTGCTTATAACAGAATAAGTATCCAGATGAACATACAGAAGCAACGACAAGAAGAGGAGCCATTGAGTCCCATCAAAGTTTAGTTTTATAAACACTTTAAAAAGACAGCATCAGAAACCATAGCCCAACAGGGCAACACCCCAAACATTGGGAGGCAAGGAAGTTCACCGTTAACAGCAAAGTGGAAAGTGAAAGCCAAGAGAAGAATGAAGGGAAATGGACAAAGAAATAGCCAGGAGCTATTTGAAGATCATTTCGTAGTGCTGAAACCCCATCCAGGAGAAGGGAGTCATTCTCATGGATTATCTTTTGTTGTTTCTCTTAGTGGTAGGGCCAGAACTGGTTAGTTTTGAGGCAAAGACAGACAATATTATTTTTCGACTTCACTACTGATGACAAGCACACTAGTTAGTTTATTAGGTAGGGAAATCCATAGAATAGGGATAGGTAGGCACTTTTTCTTATTGTTAAATAAATAAATCAGTTGAAAATGACGAAAACTAGTCTGCCTCCTTCTTCTGGCCTACCACAACATTCATCATTTGGATGGATATTAGATCCAAAATAACTGAGAAGCAAAGAAAAAACAAGCATTTTGTTTTTCCATCCTATCCCCACCACATGCCCATGTGCATTTCTGTCAACTTGACAGAAGCTGGCTCATGCGCATCTAAATAATGTGTTGTGTAATATTCCAAAGGATTGGTCTGGTGCTTCCTCCCACTGTAATATTTGTGCTAATTGGGTCATTTTTGGTTTTGGTGTATTTTTGTGACAAAAACCACCACCATGTCTAGCAAAACCTTTGCTATACTGAAGTGGGTTCTAGCTGGAAAACAAAATATTTGGTTGGCATGGGAACACATTATGTTTGTAATGCAGGTCATCTTAAACTTTCCTTAATGCTGATTCTTCTTGATCTGCGTGCAGCCTCTGACAGTGTTGATCACTCCACTCTGCTCTCTTCTCTCCTCCTTTGGTCTCTCTAGCACAGTGTTCAATTGGTTCACTTCCTACCTCTGTAACCACTCTTTTTCTGTCTCTTGGAAAGGTTATTTTTCTTGTACCTTTCCACTTTATCACAGTATTGCATGGTCTGGTTCTAGTCTCCCTTTACACTTCATCTTTTTCTGCTATGATTGTGAGTTTCGGGTTCCAGGCACACCTCTATGCTGATGATACCCAGAATATTCTTTCATTTCCCTCCCTTTCTGACTCTGTTCATCATGGTCTATCCTCTTGTCTTCCTGCTATCTATGCCTGTAAGCCTTCCTGGCTCAACTTGAAGAAAACTTAAATCATGTTCTTCCCCACTTCCTATAAGATTATTCCCCCTCCTACCATCTACTTTCCTTCACTGCACCTCTCTTTGTCCTCTGAAGTACGGAACCTGGGCATCATCGTTGAACCCTCTTTTTCCTTTCAAACTCATATCTCATCTGTCTCTCACTGCTGCCACTTACATAATTTCAACAACAAGAAAATCCACCATGTGCTCACTTTTCCTTCAACCAAAACTTTGCTCCAGTCCCTGGTTCTCTGCTGTCTCTATTTCTGGTCCTCACTTTATGTTGGCCTTCCCAATTGTGTCGTTTTTCCTGTCAGCTCTACCCTGCACTCTATGGTTAGGACTCTGTTTAGTGACATTTCACCTTACCTTGACTTAAATGGTTCAGGTCCACTGTCATTGCAAATTTAATTTTCTCTGTATTGTCTTCAAATCTATACATGCTCTCACCCCGTTTTACCTCTGTTCCTTGATTTCCCTTTATCAACCCACTCAGAATCTCTGGCCTTCTTCTCAATTTGTACTTTCTGGTCCCCGCCCACCTTGCGCTGTCCCTCACTTTTGCTTGTTTCAACTTCTTGCCCCAAAAATTGGTAATTCTATCCCATTTGAAATTCGCTCTTGCACCTATCTCTCCCTTTTTAAAATACGCCTCAAGTCTCATCCACTCCATCTCTCCTTCTCTTGAATTATGTTTATTATTTTTGGTCTTCGATCCTCATCCTCTATTGTAACTGATTCTTCATTTTATTGTACTGTATTCCTTTTCTTAAAGCGCTTTGGATAAAAGTGCTATGTAAGCACCGGAAATACATACATAAATAAATAAACTAGCAATGCTGGTGACAGGAAATGGAAAAAGCACAATGTGTGCAGGGGTTTTGCATTAATTTAGCCACTCCTGGATCCCCTTTCAAATCTTGTTCTTTCATTCTTTCATTCTGTTTTGGTGCACAGTGATTCCGGGTATTCCCATGTTTGCATCCCACTGCTCTATCTCTTCCAATCAGGGTAGCACAGGAAAGTTCAGCCTAGCTCCCTTTGATTGTGGCTCTTCAAACTTCATCTCCCCAATTCTTTGACCATAATAACTGTACCTGTGCCCCATCACAGATGTCTGGTCCAGAACCCACATACTATCTGAGCTTCTCCAATTAATACAACTGCTGATGTATCCAGTGAAAGTCATCCAACTGTTACATTTCTCTCCCAACACATACTCCATTGCCTAACAGATGTGGGGAACAAAGAAGATTCAGACATGTCTGATGAAATTAATGTCCTTATTTTAAGGACATATAGTTGGGTGGCCATGGTGGCTGGGTACCTCCCTGAACTTGTGGACAATGGGCCAGGTGGTAGCAAGGCAAGGATCTTATGGTCACTCGAACTTAGTCCCTGATACTAGACAGAGGATAGCTTCATGCACCATCAAAATGCCACTATCCTTTTAAATTGTAAGGATTGGAAAGACAGACAGTGTGCTATGGGCACAACAGATCTAGAAATAGTGAGAATGCCCTGTCTAAAAGCGAAAGCAAACTTCCAGCTATTTGTATGGCTAGTGGCAGAGCGATAGAAACATATGCAGGACCTATACGAAGAGTTAGGGTCTAGGCAAGATAAAGGACATTTGGGAGTGAAAACCATGGAGACTATGAGTGCCAGAGAGATACCCTGAATTCTTATAAAACTATGAAGGACATCTTTGAACTAGCGCTTTTGCTGAGAAAATGCTGTCCTTACATTTTTCTTTGCTTGACTGTTGAATGAGAAGTAGTTATTTTCTTTTTAATAAAATCTATTTTCCTGAGACTCTTTTGTGGACCCCACTTGGGTATATGAGACATGCTAAGTAAATTCTTCTATAAACTTCAATGAAAGTACCTGGTGTTCTCAGTGCTTTGGCCTTCTCCACCAACTACTAAATGCATACAGCGCTTTCAGTGTTTTGGTCTTCTGCTCTGACACAAAATACATGTGGGGTTCCCAGGGCTCTGCCTAATAAATGACCAGGGTTTCTTAGTATTTTGCCTTCGGTCCTGCCTACTAAAAGCACAAGGAGTTTTCAATGATTTGGCATTGCAGGAGATGTTATGGCTGTGGTGCACATTGGACCTCTATAACACTATCGTCCTGCTGGTGGCTGCCGTGGAGGCTCTGTCATGGGATTACAGTCCTCAGAGATGCTAGCATGCATGCACACCTCGACCAATGAACAACTCCATGTGACACACAAAGCATGCCAGAAGCAGCTGCTCTCTGCATGCCTGAAAGGATGCGACAAACTGACAAAAGGCACTCAACAACACTTTGGTAAACCCTGCATTGTGGTACATGCTACTGTTCTCCATTATTTGACTGCTTTACCATTGTCTGACCCTGCCTGTCTCATGGAATGCCTGATAGCAATGATATCATTGTCTGCCTGAAATATGTCTGACCCTGCCTGTTTCCTAGGATTGCAAGCATATTATATTGTGCTGCCAACGGTTTCTTGGCCCTGCTTGCTACCTGGATTGTGTGTTCCCTCACTCATTCTTTGCTTACCAGGATTTGTGCACCCTATCTTCCTTTATGTCTAGAATTGCCTACCCCAGCGTCAACTGAACTGTGTTGACTTGCCCTTCCCTGGAGCACTTACCCCCTAGTTGAATAACGGTTTTGGACTGACCTCCCCACAAACTACCTGCAACTGGTCTCAGACCTTGTACTTAGCTTTGCTCTTGTGTCGCCCAGGTGGCCACTCATTTATGTTAATTGACTTGCACCTGTGGTTGGTTGGGATATTCAGTGATCTCTTTTCCCAATTACCCCTTCTCTTTCTCTCTAGATCATGTGTCCAACCCCTACCTAACGTCCCTCCCAGGAACCTCTGTCTTCTCCTTTCCTGAGGCTGCCGGGGGGGTACTGAGAGGGCTGGTAGGATTCATCAAAAGACACAGTAACTCATGGAACTCTGGGCAACCACAGGCATGACATTGGTCTTCTCCTCTTCCTACTAAATGCAGATACAGTTCCCTTCTTCTCTGCCTATTAACAAAAGATTGGGTACTCATTGATTTGGACTTCTCATATGCCTTCAAAATGCACCATTGGTTCTAAGTGCTATGGCCTTCTCCTACGAATGCCTTCCCCTCAGGCTAGAAAGTGACTATGTGGGTTCTCAGTGCGGTAGCCTTCTCTGGGCTAATTAAATTATTTTAGGGTTTTCAGTGCATGGCCTTCTAAACCAACAAATATGCATGTGATTGTGATGACCCCATATGCATAATTCAGCACTAGACTCCCCAGAATACATTCTAACCTAATGTTCTGATGATATCCAGGCCCTATTATTGAATTCTACTCTAACCTTTACAATCCTGGCCCAAGTGCCCTTTTATAATACGATTGAGACATCCATGCCTCTTAAACCACCAACAGTTCAGTGTTTCAAGTATTTATTTGTCAACATTTATATAAATGTGAGATCCAACCTAGTAGACCATCATATATGGAAACTCAGGAAAACCTGATACATTTCAACCTGGTGTATGACGTGAAAAGATGAGGAGTTGAACTTGTGCACAATCCGCCCACTGATGTTAACTCTTATCCCATGTGATGCTTCCAACAGAAGACAGGAAACATGTTTTGCCTCTAAGCTGATTGTTTGAAAATTAATAATAATAGACAGATTAATGTGAGGTCCCAGTAAGCGTACATAGCTTCTGATCACATGCATAAGGTGTCTCTTTGTATGTGATATGGGATAGGGTATGTGGTGCATGGAAACAGGCATATGGTGCCCAGGCAGAAGGTTATAGGTCAAAGGATCGAAATACAATAGGGTCGAGTCAAAAGGACCGAATACAAAAAGGTCGATTTTTTTGTTAGTAGCTTTTTTATTTGTTTTGGTGTAAAAAACACTTTTTTTTCCTATACGGAAAGCCAAAAAAAATATACATTTAAAAAAAGGCATTCAACCTTTTTTCGGTCCTTTTGACTCGACCCTATTGTATTCGATCCTTTTGTTTCAGATCCTTTGACTGGACACCCAGGCAGAAGTGGACATCATGTGTCTACCCAAAGAGTGCGCATCTCAATGGGTCCCAGCTGTCTGTAAGAGTGCTGCCTGATTGCCACGACAAAGGGAAGTAATAAGGGGTTGATAAGGGGTTGACGTGATCCAATATCCCTACATCAGAATGCCAAAAGACAGAAGTCATGGACCTGAGCATGAACCTAGTTGAGGAGATCTGAACTAGCAATACATGCGCAGTGTTTGTGCTGTAATCCGTCCTGTGGTGTATGACCTTAGCACATCCCATTGTCAAGCTAGTGAGAAAATGTGGTGGCCAGCAGCAAAAGGATTGGCTGATATTTTATGTGAGGCAATCTTTTGAGTAGTAGCAGAATATGTTGCATGGAAATGAATTCAGGTAGGAAGACGTGCAAAGGAAGAGAACATGAACTGAGCAGAAAGAGAGGGAATGAGGGAGGAAACAGGAAGCTTGCAGCAGCAAGTCTATTCAATCCAAAGATTTGCAAACTAGGAGAGTACAATATTTAGAGGAGGTTGGTGATACAATTTAGCTTGTTTGCATGATATCAATTGTTTTAGTTTGCTAATGCCTGACCTGCCCCCTTTGGCCCACATATTACATCTGTCTATAAAGTTGTAATATAAAACTATCAGGAAGTGGTCACTCGATACTGAGGAAAGATATAAAAACAAAATGTACCCACCGCAAAATAGCTCTACCATATCAATCAAATTAGCAACACACAGGAGCAGGGTTGGGGTGACAGATCACTTGCCACATAGTAAAAGAAGGATACTGGTTACACTACAATTAGCCTGATTTGGCTGCAAATAAGGTACGTAGAAATCAGGCATCAAGTATCAGATCAGAAGCTTGGTCTACCCAAGCCAGACAGCATTATCAGAGGATCCTACCACTGGAATAGGCCAAGCTGACCACCATGTCTAAAATGCTAGCCCTCCAACATCAAAGCACTCAGATAGTCAATCCAAGAAATGTTAAATAAAATAATATTAGTATCTACTGTAACAGATGATCAAGGAACTGAAGAACAAAATGGGTTGAATGATGGCGGGAGGGCTGATGGAGACTAGAGAGAGGTCCAGATGTCTTGTCACTATTTCCAAAACTAACAAACAAAAATGTAAATGATGACATATAAAAGTAGAAAAGAGACAGAAGACTGAAGGGACTCTCAAGGATAGACACTTGATTCATTCACACAAGCACCCCTTTACCCGGCAAGAGGCTGGAATAGACGAGACGAGTACCATTTTCCTAAGAGAAATCTTGATGGAGGCATATATCCATGAGTATGCTAAAGGGATAGGAAATGCCCAAGGAGAGAACACTGAACAAATATGAACTCCTAAAGGGAGAGAGTTAGGCATAGAGACATATGTAATCTTTGTACCCTAAATTCACCCTGATCCCATTTTAAAGCAACTATCTCGAGAGGATGAAAACAGATCCAGGATTCCTAGCCATAAAATTCTATGAAGTGCTAGTACCACTTGTGATGGCCTATGCAAAGGAAATTAAGTGGACAAAGGAGCAACTTTAGAGAGTTGGTGCTGTGGTTAGATGTATTCCAGAAACTTTAAAGAAAATCAAACAGCAAGTCACACCAGCAAGACCCTTCTAACAAAGTCGACATTAAACAAATAGGCCCACATTTACAAAGCATCCAAAAACTCTACAACCAACAATAGCATTAATTACACTGGCAGCCATAAGTCAAGTATGGCCACATAAAATAAATCAGAAGCCAGTCTCCAAGTTGGCATGAACCCAAAAGTACTACAACCAGACCTAAGAAATTAATTCATAAGTAAAACCTTCAGAAATAACCCTGGAAAAGAACAACTCATTAAGGGAAACAACCTTTCTTTTGACTCCATCCACAAACACTGAAAATATATTGAATGAAATAGTCAAGCGACAGGGTCGATGAAAAAGATAGTTGGTCGCCTATTTATTGACAATTGAAAAATCATTATTATTAATGGGTGGTGGTGGATTCTTCGGTGGTATGAAGAAGTGACTTGAGAAGGATGAAGAGGATAAATATTCCTAACTGTGTCATCATATATTGCAAAGATGCTAACCTCTCACAGTCACTAGGGATAAACGAAAACTGAGTAACAGAGTTTGTTTCAAAGCTGTAAATTCCTGAATGATTCCTAATCCGCCAGGCATATGAAATCTGTGCAGATGATGGGATTTAAATGGTCACATCGTGCCACAACAATCAAGTCATCTCTCTAGGCAGTTATGAAGGTTGTCCAAATGAACATCCGATAAAGGCCCTGGCATCACCATAGATTTGTCTCTCTACCTCACCCACTGCCCACCTCCATTTCATATACTTTTCCTATGTAAATTCTTCTCCAAACTTCCTGTGTGCACCCAATTCTCAATTCCCCTTTTATATATTTTGTTTACCTTTTTTCTGTATCTCTTTCCTGTGTGTGAAGCAACAATGGCCCTAGGCCAAATCATGTGTGATTAAACTTGGAAGTTTGCCTGTAGACTTGAGTATAGTTGTAGGGGTTAGTCTGGTTCATTATGTTGAAGGTTAACATGAATTTGTATTTGACTTTGTGCAGCTAATCTTCACAGAGAGATTGCAAAAATATGAACATGCAACCGCAGTACCCAATAATCATGTGGTACCAGTGAACCATGGATGTGCAACTCCCCCTAAGCAACCTCTGTTAGAACCTCAGCTATGCACTAGTATTTAAGACTTTGGCACAATGATGTATTTAAGATGTAAACATGTGCACCAAAGTTAGGTAGTTCAGCAGCATTCTACTCCAGTGTGGGTTGCCACAAGGGAGTGTCAGAAGACACTCCATCTCATCACTGATTTGCATTTCAGTCAACACCCCCTCTCCCTGACTCTGGGCCAGCCCAGGTGTCTCCGTCAACCTGCCTGTCTGGACCAGAAAAGTCTGATCCAGTGACAACACTGACTAGCCAAACCACTTTAACACCTATAGGTTGTGCTTTGGTGGTGGAAATCAGGGAGTGGTACTATTTGGTCAGAGCATTTTAGACAGACCAGCGTCATTTTGAGCTGGGTGGTGAGCTATTTGTAGATGCCATAGAAAAGCATTGATGGGAATACTCTGGCATTACATAGAAAGGCGAATGGAGGAGACAATGTACCTCAATTTCAAATATTAAACAATGACGAGGACAGTGAGGTTGATAGCCTCCTAAATCAATGGAAAAAAGCTTGCGAAAAAATTCTGGAGCAGCTGAATACTGATAAGAAATGGTTAATATGTAACCCAAATGCAGTAAAAAAGAAACTTTACGAGCAAGACTGGATTGAAACAAATGAAAAAAGAATCCAACACACCAGAATGAGAAACGTACCGGTAGAAGTCAAAAAATGTAATGCTATACCAGAATATATGGTGAAGCTTCCTTGTCAGAGAATAACAACAATATTTCTAAAGTTTAGATTGAATAACTTCGACACATGCGATGTTGGATATGGCACGAAGGATGTGTACAAAAAAACTAACCCCATATGTAGGCTATGTAATCAACAAGATGAATCTCTGTAGCACATGGTTCTGTTCTGCCCCAAGCTGAGAGAGGAAAGAACTTGATATATGGGTTCTGAACTAGAAAGATATCCGGACCGTTGTGCAGAGGATAGGTGGCAGATATTGTATGAAGGCACCAATAACAAGATAACATTCGCACTATCATTTATTTTTGGAAAGGATGACACAGACTCTCACGAGAGATATCAAACAAGAAACATGAATAATAGTCGCTGATGTTGTCTCTAATTCTGTAGATCTATATTTTTATTCTTTTAAGTTTTTTAGCAGCTTTAGGTTGATAAGATCAATTATGGAAATGTATCGAATATACTAAACAGTTTGTATTAGCAATTTTTTTTTAAGTTTGTAATAAACTAAAATAAATAAAAAAAAACATTTGCTCCTGCAACATCCTTCCCTCTTCTGGATTACTTGGCAGGAGTTGAGACATTGGAGTCATTAGTGGCTCTGCTGTTGATAGACCCAAATACATTGAAACACAATGTCCAGTTTGTGAGGGCAGTACTATGAATGTAGGCTAGGAGTGTCTCTGCTTGCTGGTAGAGCCAAATATAACGAGGCAGGACTATCACTGAATCCAATGTTGGTGTGAACCAGACCGAAGAAGTCAAGAATGGAACACTACGTAAAGGATATTGTATGGATCCACCTGTTTTTTCAAATTATGTATTGTGAGACAGGCATGGTATCGAGAGGTGGCACAGACAATCAAAAGATAGCTAGAAAACTTTTATTTTACTTGTCAGGATGATGTAATGCCTATCTTTACCTAAGGGAACTCTAAGTCTGTCAGTCTAAAACAAGATTCTGTCTGTGTCAAAACCTGTGCTTGCCCTCACATCTATAGAATGACAATGTGTGTTGGGCTTGGTAAACTCAATAGTGTTCAAAGTAAAAATTGTTTGGCAATGGAGGCCTTCTGTAACTCCCTTTCCCAAGTACAAGGCACTCAGGATCACAAAGTTTCACAGGTTTCTCAGGATTGACTTGTCAAACGTTCACAGTACAGGATCCACTTGTCAAAAAGTTCACAGTTCCTTATTTCTCTTCTCTGTGTTCCCTCTCCCCAAACCCAAATAGCCCTTTGGTATACACTCTTCAATGGGTCTCCCAGGCTTCCCTTGCCTAAGGTTAGACCTTTTAGATTCCACAAAGTTCACTTTCAGAATACCGATGTTCGACTGGTTAAGTTACACTTTCTTTAACACAAAAGTTCAACTTGCCTAACACAAAAGTTCCACTTGCAAAACTATGATAGTTCAACGGGTTTCCTTCAGGGATCCCTTCCCAATTCTCAATGGCTCCTCTTTGCTTATTTCTGTCATGACCCTCGCCCAAAACCCTCTCTGGAAAACCTATTGGCCAGGTGGAGTCAGGACTCTGGCCTCTAGAGCCTGGCATCCTCTTGCAAAACCCTCTTGGGGCCACTCCTGGCGCCTATGGCTTAGGAACTACTTAATGGAGGCATCCACATAGCTTGGTTCCAAGGAACCAAGCTATGCGGTCTAGTGCTTTGGGTGTGGTAGCCTAGGGACTACTTTACCTGGACTATTTTGTCAGGGCTATTTAAACCACACCCGAGCAAGACAACACGCTTCGCGTTACTTTGCAGCTTGCAACGTGATGCTCACCGTGTCCAGCTATTCCCTCCAATCTCGGAGAAGCAGAACCTGCAAGGAGACAAAAGGAACATCATTAGCAGCAGCATCTTACCTGCAATCTTCATCTTAAACACTCGCAGCTACTGAGAACAGCTTCCTCGAATCTGCACGCCTCCCGGACAGAACGACCTGAAAGAGGAAGATAGAGGCAACATTAAAGAAAGCAGTAGAGACATTTACAAATTACAAACTGCTCAAAAGGCTTACCTAGCTGGTCGCCTCTCGGCTGGCACCACTCCGGACATTCCACTCGTGCTGAAGAACACCGCGACCTACAAGGTGGGAAAACACAGGTTAGCAAAGGCAAGACTTTGCAGCGCTGCGCATAGCGCTTACTTACTGCATCATAGCGCTCTTAATGCGTCATCATTTACCAGCGGGGCTCAACCAAGCCAGTTCTCCGCGCTGAAGCTCCGCATACCTAAGGGAGAAAAAAGAGACATTTTAAACAAAGAAAGGTAGGCAGGATAGCAACAAAACTAAAGAACAGCAATAAGAACTACCTGAACAATATCAAACGGGCCGGCATCAGTGAAGCAACTGGACCGCACACGCCCATGAAAGACAATGCGCCCCTGCAAAGAAGGCAGGACGGAAAGTACGCCTAATTCTACCGCAAGGCAGAACCTTCCCCGCAGACCACATTAGGGCAAAGCTGAGAAGCATACCAGCGAGTAACCCGGCTGGGTGGTGTCTCTGTGGATACCAGGTGAGCGTAACAATTTCACTTTAGTTTGTCAGGCAGTTCATTTGTTCAATGGGGCTCCCTTGTCTGTGGCACAGTTGTCAGACCACACAGTCCACCCACTACAGGTTGGGTAGCCTGGTGCCTTAGATTTTAGTTGTGTCCTCTTTTCCTTGTTGTGGGGTCTTTGTGACCATCCTGGATCAATCTTCTGCCTGGTGGCAACCCTAATGCTTCTGCATCATGCTTTCTTCTAGTTATATATTTTCCTTGCTTTCCATAGGGGTAATGCTCCTACTTCACCTTCTTGTGTAGCTCCCCCTTTTGTGAATTCTAGTTTGCTCTCACTATATGTCTGTGCACAGCTCACCTCTTTGCAGAAGGCTTCCTTGAGTTATACAGAGACTTCCGAGAACTTGTCTTCATACACACGGCAACTCTGTAACTTTGTATCAATGCTTTGCTCGCTTCATCATTCATCAGTTTCATTCTATGTGTCTCTCTTCCAACGTGATGGAAAATGTTACACTGTATCTCACTCGTAGCTTTCACATGCCGGGTTCCTCGGTGCATTCAACTCAACGGTTGTGTTTTGTCAACTTCTTTATTAACGTCCTTTCGCTCTGAGATCAGGATCTCACCGCATGGCCCTCAGATACTCCTGGGCTCCTGTCCTGGCACAGGGGAATGAGCACTTTCTGGAATTCAGTTCAAAAGGAATTAGCATGCCTCCCATTTCCATCTTTCAAGACACGGCTCCCTAGCCATGCTTCTCCTGGCAGCCTCAGATTGCAGACCCTCAGCATCTCAGCATCCCGCTCTCCTCCAGATGGTCCTGGGCAGTCCTGCTGTCTCAGCTCTCCACCCAACTCGTTTACCTTCCTTTCTGACTTTGTCCTTTTTATGCTCTCCTAAGTTTTTAACAGGCTGCAGGTGGGCATGCTTGACTCCAATTGCCTGACCTTGCCTGGCATTGTTATTGGGACATTTCCATTGAGTATACTGGTGTGCCTCTGCTTGCATCTTCTTCATCCAAGTACCATAGTGGTGTTTCACATTGGAAGTCTGTATTCTTCCTGGCTCCTTCTTCTTCATCACAGTACTTAAATGGTACTTTGTGGAATGAAGATGGTGGGACTGAGGGGGGTTGTCTAGGTCAATGTCAGAGAAGAGGGGTTACCATGTCTCACTCTCACTCTCAGGTATTCCCTCCCAATCCTCTACCCAGGTGATCCTCCCTCGCTTGTCCACCCCAGGGGTCGGGATCCAAAAGCAATGGCCTTTGCCTGGCCACCTGTGTAGAATATCCCTGGGAAGTGGGCGGGGAAAGACCCTTAGGCTTTTCACAGTATTTACAAACATTTACAGAACACAATACAAAAAAGGAACATCATATTACTGTATTACAAACCTCAGTATACACCTTGGGGAGAAAAAAAAAACTTACAGCTTACAGGTCTAATTAATTGAATCAGTCCCAAATCTTCTCATAAATATGAAACTTATATAGCTGAGAAAACAGATCCTTTTCAATCAGAGATAAGTTGCAGAGTTCCAACCTCAGAGAATGAAACCTTTCCACCATCACAGCGGCTCTGAACATTCACTTCTTCTCCAAACTGGACTACTCATCTATGAGAATGTCATTCCCCAGTATTATGGTTTCAAAATCAAATGCAATATCCAGTCTCAACACCCGGTTGATCAATGTGCACACCTCACTCATGAATATTCGTACCCTGGTACAACACCAAATCATGTGTTCCCACGTCCCATCAGTATGCGTAAACCCCCAGCACAGACTCAAATCACACATGTTCAATTCATACATTCTACTAGTTTTCCAGAAGGTTCTATTCAAAGGTTTAATCTGTCTTGTATGTTCGCCACCAATGCGAGACGCAATACATATGTTTCTGCATATCTGCTCCCACTTCGTCTCATCCATTCTATTTGTAAGATTTGGTGACCATTTCTCTATTAACACATAGTTCCCTTTCCTAGCCCCCAGAAAGGAGTTGTAAACCGTTTAGGCAAAGTTCTCCTGTCTCGCAATTTGTACAATGTTGTCACCTAGGTCGCCACCAATAGTAGGAATCTTACCCAATGCTTTCTTCATTTTTCGGTAATCCCTATTCAAATCCACCTCCAAATTGTATTTCGTCTTCAGCCTTTTCAAAGTGATCCATGTACTATCCTCCATCAGGTCCCCAAGCCATTTCACTCTGCCCAGGAACCACATTGGCCAGAAAAGTGACCTCCCATTAAACCTCACCTTCTGATTCATCCAGATGAAAGGTTTCTTGGAACAAAGTGCATCTAAGCCCATTATCCTAGACAAGTCATTCCAACAGTCCCTTAGAAAATACTTCAAAGAGACACATCATTTTTAGGACAAGTTTTGGTGGTTAGAATAGCCCTTGGCTCCAATGGGTCTACCATATTAGTCTCGGGCCTGGACCGGTCATCCAGTGTCTCCTTCAAGAATGGCATAATGTGGCGCACCATAAACGCTAAAAAAATACATCTCAACATTTGGGACATTCGTTCCTTCCTGCTTCAATGGCAACTGTAACTTCCACAATTTCATCCTTGGTTTATTTTCGCAAATATAACTCTGCAACAATGTATTAAGCCTACACCACATCGCCCCTCTCACTAGCAGCGGTAGCATTTTCAAAATATAACTAATTCTTGGAGCAGCAGTCATCTTGATTGTGTTGACCTTATCAAGCAATGTCAAGTTAAAATTCAACCATCTTCTAATATCTTGCTCAAAATTCTCTAGTGCCAGTGACATGTTCACTTCCACCAGTTGGTCCAGTTCTCTCGTAATGCATATCCTAAGGCACTACATTTTCTTCGGGCACCATTGGAAACCTTCCTTGCCTATATTTGCCTTGATACAGAATGATGTAATCGGTATCTTCTCAGATGTCCGCCAATTCATTGTGCAGCCCGATGCTCTTCCAAACGCATCCATTCTTCCCATCGCTGCTGGTAGCAAAATCATAAGATCTTGCACCACCAGCAGCAGACCATCCACATATAGCCAAACTTTCTGTTCTACCCCTCCACAATTCACACCTCTGAATTTCCCATCTTCTCTCAGCATTGAAGCCAGTGGTTCCATTGCAAGGACAAATAGCAACAGTGAAAGGGGACATCCTTGCCTGGTACTTCTCTACAGTACAAAAGGTTCTGAAATGTACGCATAAATTATCAGTGCCGCTGTTACCTTAGTGTACAACAGTTGTATCCATCCCTTCTCCTTGGCCTGAAAACAGCACATGCACTTGCCAGTGCTTTGACCTTCTCTTATACCTTCTAAATGCACCTGGTCTTCCCAGTAGCTAAACCTTCTCCTCTATATAGAAAATGCATCTGGGTTCTCAGTTCTTTAGATTTCTCTTCAGCTCACAAAATGCTTTAGCACCACCCAGTGCTTTGGCCTTTGTTTGTCTCCAGTAAATATACATGGTTTTCTCAGTGGTTAGGCCTTTCTCTACACCTAGTAAATGCATGTGTAGTACTTAGATATTAGCCGTCTGCTAAACCTACGAAATGAAGGTGCAGGTTGCCATTGCTTTGGCTTCCAATGTCTACTAAACACACACAGGCTTCTCAGTGTTTTGGCCTTCTCCTCTTGCCACAAAATGTAAACAGGCTTCTCAGTGCTTTTGCCTTCTTCAATGGCAACAAAATTCACATGGGTTTCTCTATGCTTTGGACTTCTCCTCTTGCTACTAAATGCATAAGGGGCTCTCAATGCATTGGCTTTCTCATCCGCCTTCTGAATGCATGTGGAGCTCTCAGTAGTTGTCATCCTCCATTTCCTACAAATTTCATGTGGGGTTCTCAGTGCTTTGGCCTTTTGCTACACCTAGTATATGAACATTGTGTTCTCAGGTCTTTGGCATTCTCATTCGCCTTTTAGCTTATGGGTCGTTCCCTCATTTTTTGTTACCAGGCTTTACTCAAAGAATGGGGGATACAAACATAGCAAAACAACTGTGTTACAAGCTACCGCCCCCTCTTGTGTGGAAAACCTCAGTCACCTGTAGAAACAATGCAGGTGCATTTTGATTGCAACACTAGACTTTTCTTTTTACTTCTAATTAATATATTTCCTTCATATGTGTAAAGTATACAGAAAAATTAACACATCAACATAAGTAACACAATGAACACATCATTCACACAGTACAATAATCACAACATTAACAATGACACATTCACAATACATTATTTCTTGGACAGGATGGCAAATAATGGGTCATGCTTGTTTACTGAAGTGCACAAGTGCATTTTGGGGTTAGTGCCTAAAAAGTGCCTTATATACGATCAACAATTTTCAACACAAAGTTCTTCAAATTGTTCTATATGGGCATGGGAACGCAACTAATGGTGCTTGTTTTACAGCGATAGCTCTCTTTTACTGGCATGCTTTGATGGTAACCCTGCTTTTTTAGGGCCTAAAACAACTTGAATGAGACATCCTTTCATTTTTCTTTTAGCATTTTTTTGTGTTCAAGCATTTCCCAGCATGTAAGTTCTAATACTCTTTCTTTCTGGCTTTTTTTTTTGAAGGGTGTTATTATAGGAAAATATCTGTCGACACAGGGTGTTTAGACCTTTTAGAATGATCCACCTATCCTTAGCAATCTTCTTTTTTGTTATGCAGTGGGACCTTCATCAGGACATATATTAATTTAGTAAAACAACATCATATTGCTTGGCTAACCCTCCGTTTTCTTTGGAATTCTATAATATAATAAACATAATAACACTAGTGAGTGAGGTCACTTTGTGGTATAGAGGCTCTAATCTCCACCATATCGGACTACTGACCTTCGTCTTGTTGTGCACATTGGGAAGATTATGGGGGTCACTACGACCTGGGCCTGTAAGGGATTACTGGCACCAGTAAGGAGACCGGTGCCGGTAATCCCTTACCGCCCTATTCCAAGGTCCCTTGGTGGGGACTGTAAGGAACATGTAGTCTGACCACACGTCCCTTACGGGTCCCGCTAAGGGACCAGGGCACTAATAAAAGGCTTGCAAGTCGCGAGCCCGTTATTACCGCCCTCCCAATTCCCATTGAGCCCTATGGCGGCTCAAATGGGAATGGGGAATGGCATGTTCAATGGGGACTTACTGGTCCCACCAGGGTCGGCTACACCGGTAAGTCCCCATTGAACTACACCGGTGCCGGACCCGTTATTGGTGGCAGTCATGGCGCAAATAGCGCCATGACTACCACCAATCTCTGAATGAGGCCCTATGTTTCAATTTGGTTTTTCTTAAGTGGTTTTTCAATTATTTTCAAAGATTTTCATGGTCCACGTAAATTCAAACTGTGACACCTTCAGTGGTGATATATTTATTTATTTTATTTTTCTGTAGTCTGATTTCATTTTTAGAAATCCATAGTCAATAGTTTTATGAGTGCACTGACCCTTACACTTGTGGCCACTTTGTGTGCGCCTGGTGTTTATTCATTTTTCCTTTTCCAAATGTTTTCCCCATCAAACCTGTTTAGGGGAAATGATGTCAAAAGGTTGTTCCCATGTATTTTGTACATACCCTTTTCATGCATTGTTTATTTGTTTGTTCATTGATATATGCTTCTCGCATGTCCCCTATAGTTTTTACAGCTATTTAAACACATTTACTGGCAGATCAGAGGCCCAGGTAAATATTTTGCACATTAGAAGGAGCCCACTGGTACAGGCACTTGCTGGGAGCCCAATGACTCCACCACAATTAAGCGTTGTGGCATTCTTAGCTCTAGGATCTTAGCAGGATTACCGGGGTGCTGGGCGTGCCAACTGCACAGTAACTACGTGTCACCAGGATGACCTGTTGTTCTAGTCTCAGGATCAATGCGACTTTGATGATTTCAGTAGAGCCACGGATGAATGACTACATTTTTGCCACATCTGGTCTCAAAAGGAAATCTGCATATTGTGACAGTGGTTCTAGTATTGAACACATTGCAGACACAATAAGTCTCCAAGGGGGTGACATGTTGTTCTTATGCACCTTAGGTAGAAAATAAAATGCCATGTTTACTGGATTTAATTTATTGAGGAACCGTTTTTCGTCTTCTTCAATCCATCCTTCCATCCATGCATGTTGCATGAGGCTTGCAATGTCTTCTTGTAGCCTTGATGTCGGATCTGTCTCTAACTGATGGTAATGTGTTCTATTTTCCAATAGCCTGACTGCTTCTTCCCTATAGTCACTGCTTTTCCATAGGACTGTACCGCCCCGTTTGTCTGCAGGCTTTATTACAAACTCTGAGTTGTTGTCTAGTTTCTTAATTGCTTCTCTTTCTTTTTTGGTGAGGTTGTCTTCTGTCTGACTTCTGCTACCAGGGAGTGTCTTGGCCTTATGAAGAACTTTGTTTTCGAACATGAGGAGGCTGGAGGTAGAAAAGAGAAGGGATGTCTTAAACCAGTTACACTCCCTTCTTCTGTGTTTTTTCCGTTGTCGTCGGTATTTTCTCAGAAAAAGTATTTAAATTTCGGAGCTCAAAAACAAAAGCGTCTAAGTTCTGCCTCTCTTTGAAAATTGTCATCTCTGGTAGTGGGAACAAAGCTTAAGCCTTTGTGTAGAATGTTGACTTCATCGGCTGACAGAACATATTCCATCAGATTAAAATGGGTGCTACCATTCCTGTTCCATTGTGTTGTTTCACTGTCAGGTTCTGACCCCATAATCTCCCTGTGTGTATCACTTCCTGATCCTGCCCCTCCGCCCCTATCACCCGTTGAAAAATCTGTTGCGGTTTGAGACTATGTGCTATTGAGGTGGATGTTGGTTTCTCTCTAAGGTCGGAATAACTTCCACTTGTAGCGTTGGAGATCTTGGAAACGGTAACATATTTCTTCCAAATGAACCCTCCGTTCCTGCCCTGGAGCCTGGACCCATGCCTTTTGTTCTGTTCTGTGTAAAATTCAGAATGTAAGTAACAGTAGGTTTTTTTAATCTTAGTAAATTCTTTTTTTTTTAAACAGTTTGTATACATGTTTTTATAACAACCAAACAACATAAAAAAACAAAACTTAGCGGTGCATTTTGTACATTATGTATCTTGTTAAGCTATAACCGCTACCTACCCTTTACCCTCCCCCCTTAACTTGAGCCTACTCCATTTCGTCTTGCACCGTTAAATCCTCTTGGGATGATCCCTCTTCTTTTTTCTGAGAGGTATCATCCTTGCTTAAACATACCTGGGTGAACCCAACCAGTGTAGCCTCTAAATGCCTCCAGGCCATCAATGTATCTGCCTCTTCCTCCCCCCATCTGCTCGCTGCTATAGTCCATACCACCGTTTCGGTTTCGGCCCAACTCTTGAGGTCATTCCACCACATCTCTACTTTTGGCCTGTTGCATGCTTTCCAGCCCATGGCAATCCTGCGCTTGGCCAGTATGTAAGCCAGGTATTTAAGTTTGCTCACATGCTTTAGCTTGCATGGTCTGGGGAACCCCCCCCCTCCAAAATACATGCCCACACCGATTCCACATCTAGCGTGATCCCCTTTTTAGTCAGGCGGTGGGCCACTTCTTTCAGAATTTCCCAATTTCTGTGCATGCCCAGAACACATGGGTCATTTCTGCATTCACTTCTCCACATTTGGGACATGATCGTATTTCTGCGTTTTTAAATCAGACTATCCTCTGGGGGGTCATGTATGCTCTATGAGTTACGTATAGCTGGATTAGTTGCAGCCTTGCATTTCTGGACACCTTCTTATGATACCGTTCAGCTCTCTCCCACAGCCCGTCATTCATACATTCGCCCACTTCCTCTTCTCATTCCTGTCTTAGCAGGGTTACCTCTTTCCCAACCATGCTCATCCATAGTTCATAGATTCGGGAAACCTCGTGCCCTCCCTCTGTGATGTCATAGATTATTTCAATGGTTGTATCTGGCTGGTCTTCCAGCACTACAGCACTATTTCAGACCATGTTTCTTTCACTCGTCGCACCAGTCTGGTATATGTGATATGTTGCCCTTGATATAGGCCTGTTTCTTCTACCAATGCATTAAACTACAATATCTTCCCATCTTGCCATATGTCTCCCATTGTTGCAATGCCCACGGATTCCCAGTGCATGCATATTGTTTTCCTCAGCTGCACATCTCCTTTGGTTAGTGCTACTAGTGGTATCTGTGGGGAGTACAGGGTCGGGTTTTCCATAGGCTGGTAAGCTTTCCGCCACATTTGCCATCCCAATTCCAGCATCCTCAGACCCCCCTTTATCTCCAATTTGGGCAACCATATCCATTCTTTTAAGAAGAATGGGGAATACTCTGATCTCAGCAATCTGGACTCTGCTGGTGGGTCTTCCGATAGCCATTTGGCCACATATTGTAGCTGACTGGCCCAGTGATAAATCTCAAAATTGGGAAGTTTTATGCCTCCTTTGTCATATGTGTTTTGTAGTTTCCACAGGGCTATCCTATTCCTAGTGTTGTGCCAGATAAAGCCTCTACTTATGCTCTGGAGTTTGGCAAAAACACATTTAGGTATCATGTATGGTATGTTTCCAAAAAAGTGTATCAGCCTTGGTAATACAACCATTTTCAATAGAGCCACCATGGCCAGAGGGAGCTTAGACCAGAATCTCATCCTGTTCTCGATATTTGTTTTAGCCTTCTCTGTGTTGTATTTGTGTTTGTCCTTCACTGTGTAATAGATATCTATCCCCAGGTATCTGAAAGTTGTGGTCTCCCAGGGTATTTGTAGGATAGGTAATTGCTCCGCGGGATCCCTTTATATCTGTCCAGAGGGAATATTGATTTTTTAGGGTTGACTGCAATGCCCGAGAGCAACACAAATTGCTCCATTACCTCTAGGATATATTTCAAGTTTTCCTGTAGGTATCTTAGATATAACAACATATCCAGTCTTTACTCTGGCTAGTGGTGAGCTATTTAATAGTCTAACCCATTTTAGATACTCAGGCCCTATACCATATTCCTCTAAGGCTGCTATGAACCAAGGCCATTTGACAGAATTGAAGGCCTTGATGGCGTCCAATGAGACTATTGCGACCTCTTGTGCTTCCCCTTCTGTCTGCTCTATGACCCGGTGAAGCCTTCTGAGATTGTCTGATATATTTCTTTGTGGGACATATCCAGTTTGATCAGGATGTACAAGTTTACTTATAACCTGTCTCAGTCTCCCGGCCAACACAGCCGTGCGTATTTTACTGTCCTGGTTCAGCATGGATAGCGGTCTGTATGATCCGCGCTCCATGCTCGGCTTGTCTGGTTTCAGAATCGGGATGATTTAGAGCCTCCCTTAGGGATTCTGGCAGCATTCCGATTTCGAGAGCTTCATTTAACTTGGCCGGTAGTGGTGGAAGCACTTCTATCTTATATGTTTTATAGAACTTGCTAGGGAGTCCATCCGAGCCCGGGGCTTTGCAGGTGGGCAATTCTTTGATTACTGCTTCTACTTCCTCTAGACAGGGGCGTCTAAATTCTCTCTCTCTTCAGCACTCAGTTTCGGTAGGCCGATGTCTTCCAGTATCTCCGCTATCTTGCTGTCTTTCTCTTCATCTATATCTCCATACAGTAATTTATAAAACTCAAAGAACCCTTCATTCACTCCCTATTGGGTATCAAGAATCTGTCCTCCTTCTGCTTGTATTGCTCTAACCATTGGTCTCAGTGTTTTGCTCTTGTACAACCATGCTAACAGCCACCCCGGTTTGTCTCCGCCGGCGTGCTGCCTCTCTATGTATTTCTTATAATTTAGGTTGCATAGCCTCTCCCAATGTCTTTCGCATGATTGCTGTAAATGGTTTATAGTATTCGCCTTGTCTAGGGAGTCAACTCCACTGCACGTAGCTGCCTCAAGCTCCTCCTCTGCCTTCTGCAGTTCTTGCAATATGCCCTCCTGCAGTCCTTTGGATTTAGCTATCGCTGATCCCCTTACCACCAATTTGAATGCCTCTCATAGGGTGCCTATGGATTTTACGCTTCTAGTATTGTTTCCAAAATATTCAACAATCTCCTTTCTCAGGTCCTCTCTGAACACCATCGCCCTCATTACAAGTCAGGCGGTGGACCATGGTGCTATTAGCACCATGGTCCATGCCGGATTCCGCCATGGTGGATGGCGGAATTACCGCCCCATTCCAAGGTTAGTGGGACGGTAATTCCCCATTCACCATTTGCCCTTCCCCATTCCCATTTTTGCCCCATAGGGCATAATGGGGATGGGGAAGGCGCTAATTACGGCACTGTAAATTACGGTGCCGTAATTAGCACCAAGGTCGCTTAGCGCCTTGGACTTTAACGCCTGCAAAAAGCAGGCGTTAAAGTGTGAATCAGGCGTTAAGGGTTAACGGCGCCGACGGCGCCGTTAAACCCTTAACGCCTGACTTGTAATGAGGACACATGTCTTTTAATGCTTCGGCTCTCAGCCGCCACATAGGAATTCTAGCTCTGGGGGCTTGATGCTGCCATGATAAGACCAGTGGTGAGTGATCTGAGAGGATTCTCGCTCTATATTCGGTCTGCACTACCTCTCCTATCATTTCCGGGGAGTCAAACATGTAATCTAACCGTGTATACAAATTATGTGGGGCTGAGTAGTGCGAGTAATGTCTATCAACTGGGTGGTGTGGCCTCCACATGTATTCCAACTTAAAGTCTTTAAACAAGGTCTGGCTGCCGGGGTGGGTTTGTCCAATTTCCCATCTGACCAGTCCATCCTGGGATTTAGCTTGCAGTTGAAATTGCCTCCCCATATAACCGCACCACCAAGTATGGGGTTATTTTACTGTATAGGGTCTTGAAGCAGGCCACAGTATCTTGGTTCGGGGTGTATGTATTAATAATGCACACTTCTCGGTTTTCTATTAGTCCCCGTACCATCACCATACTCCCATCTTACTCCACCGTGGATTGTAGCAGCTGAAAAGGGACATGCGGTGCCACCCAGGAGATTACCCCTCTAGCATATGCAGAGTATGTTGCCCCCACTGTGGTCCCTTTCCATTTCTTCCCTATCACCTCTTGTTTTTCTTTTGTAAGATGGGTTTCTTATAGTAAAGCGATATCTATTTTCTGCCTCCTCAGGTACATCATAATTTTGTTTCTCTTGAGATAACTATTTAGCCCCCTGACATTCCAGGTAACTATCTTGAGGTCCCCCATCATTATCCATACCCGGTTCTGCTCTTCTCCCTTCTCGTCCTCTGTATCTTGTGATTCGGCGCATGGATGTAAAGCTCATTCTTTTATTAAAACCACAGCACACCCTCCAACTCCCTCCCCACACCCCGCCCTCCCGTTCCCAAATGTTGCCCAGCTCCATCCCTGGATCTCGGGCCTACCTGCATTTAGTACCTATTCGGCGGTGCAGCAGGAGGTTACCACCCTACCGGCAACCCAACTATTCTATCTATAGGGGTATAAGAGTGAGTCTATCGTGTCTCCTGTTATTATGCCACATTATGTTTTGCTCATTCAATACTGCATGCTCAGCCCGTAGACCGTTACTTCCATGTCTACCCTGCCCTATCTTATATCCAAGTCCCAATGTCACAGTTTATACAGCACCTCAGCTTTGGGATAATGCCTTACTTATCGGTTCTGTCCTTTTTCTGGCTGTCTGCTCTCAACGGGCAATTTTTGGGCATCCAACTACTCTGTTGCGTCTTCCAGGGTCTCAAAGAACAGGGCCTTGTTTTTATGGAACACTTTCAGTTTCGCCGGGTACATCAGCATATATCTGTAACCTGCTTCACGTAGTCTCTTCTTCACAGTCCCATAATTTAATCGCTGTCCCTGCACCAGAAGTGTGTAGTCTGGATATGCCGTGATGGTCACGGATGCTCTTTGTATTGTGCCTCCTTTCCGAAAGTGTTCCAGGATCTTCTCTCTGTCTTGGTAATTCAGTATCTTGGCAATTATTGACCTAGGAGGGGCCCCGAGTGGGGGTCTCCTTGTGAGGGCTCTGTGTGCTCTCTCCACTGCGAACCCTTGAGTGAGTGCCCCTCCTCCTATTTCCCGAAGCAGCATGGTCTCAACGTAATCCTTTGGGTTAGGGCCTTCTTCGTCCTCCGGAAGACCCACTATACGTATATTGTTGCTCCAGGCATGCCCTTCGGCTTCCTCTGCTCTGCTTTCCAGGTTGCTTACTTGCTGTTTCAGTACGTGGATCTCCGAGGCATGGGATGCGCGAGCTGCCGTATTTGTGCTCACTTCTTTCTCCAGCTCATCTGTGCGCTCCGCTATTGTTCGTACGTCTTGTCAGAGTAGGTTGACCTCCTCCTGCACTGCGCCCACTTTAAATTCCAGCGCTGCCTTGAGTTCGGCTGTGGCTGCCTCCAGTTTGGTTTCCCATGTCGCCTTCAGGTCCACGATCGCATCTAGGATTTGCTGGTCATTGCACGTTGGGCTTGTGTCTATTTATGTGTTGCTGTCTTTGTTCCTTGCCCCCTCCGTTGGATGTGGGATCTTCGTAAATTCCTCCAGTGTGGATTGCTTTCCTTTGGTCTTGGGAAGTTTAGATGCCATTCCGTCCCCTCAGTTTGTTCCAGTTCTAGATGGCTGGGGACCAATTTCTGTCAAGTGCACAGTGGAGCCCTGCCAGTCTCATGAACTATAGACTCCGACCGGGAGGGTTGTGATGTACTTCTCTGTGTTGTGGGCGCTCTGATGTTGTGATTAAACCATGCCTCTCCCCTTCTTGACCCATGGCACTTCTGGACCCCTTTTCGGGGCGCAAGGGATCGCTTACTTCCTTTGGTCTACCTCAGGGGTAGCTCCGTAGTTCTTGAGCGCAGGGCACTTGGGGGCCACTCAGGATTTTGTGTTGTGCAAGCAGTCTTGCCCCTCTCCTTCCGTGTCTTGAGGCCCAATGCACCTTAGCGTGGTTGGGCGTCTGCTCTTTGCTGCGCTACCGCCACTCCCGTAACATGCTTGCCCTGCACTTCAAATTTTGTAGTTATTCTGGCCCGCTTCTCCCAATGTTCTGGGCCGTTGTATCCAGGTCCCCACTCTGGGTCAGCGTAGAGCTGCAGGTTCTTGCCCTGTTTGCACCCCTGTAGGCCACCTCTTAGTGTCTTCTGTGGCACACTTCTTGGCTGTGTCACCGTCACCAGCAATACCGCACACACCTCCATTCCGTGTCCTTTGCTGCTTACTCCTTTGTTTGGCGAAATCACACGTGTTGTACAGTTTCTTGCTCCATTGCACAGCCAGTTTCCCCTCTCCACGGCAATTGTATCAGTTTCATTTGTGAAAGACTGTGCAGTGTATTTCTCTTCTCGCCACTGTTACCTCTTGTGCTTCACTTGCCGGCGACTTTCTGTTTGTTTACAGGGTCTGTATGCTTTTTTGGTGTCTACTCTTCTTAGTCATGGCCTGCTTGCCTGTGTTTGTAAGGGAATTGTGTTCCCATGACTTAAGTGAGTGCCACCTGCATGCAGATGTCAGTTTCACTTTAGTATTCTTTCTGGCTCTCTGCGCGGTCCCCCCCGGCAACAATGCTTCACTAATGCGGCACGTCTTCCTCCAATACCTTCTCCACCGTCTATACTGTTAGTGGCGGTCACCCCTGCGAGCCTCAAGGCTAATGTTGCAATATCCTGTGTTGTAACAGTATATTTTGCACAGGCACCAACGTTATCCACTCTCCTCTGGTGTGCTAATGCCGCTCCTCAGCAAGTTTGCAGTCCGCCAGTGTCCACACCGAATTCTGAATTTGTTCGGTGCAACAATGTATTTTCTGGTCAGCTGCGCCGGGTGCTCCTGCTGGCTATTATTCACACAGCCACCATAATCTGTGCTGCTGTCGTCGTTACCGCTCCTCTGCTTTTCTAAGCCACCGCCTTCGCTATCAATGCAAGAGAGCACAATGCTCCAATTCCATAAAGCTGCTGCACCAGGCACATCCTTTGTTCGTAGTGAGGTGCCATTTTAGGAGGCTCCTCTGTGGGGTCTCGCTGTCTTCATAAGCTCATAGTTCTATTCTACAGCTGCTTGAAGTGTCGCATTTACGACTGCTGCATGCTCCTGATATTCATGTTGCTGTAGCTTTAAGTCCACCGCTCTCAATAGGTTTTAAAGTGCACATATCAGTAGGATCTCGGTCGGATCAACAGGAGCCTGTAGAAACCACGTCTTAGTCTGTCGCCATGTAGCTATGCCCCCTCTTAGTAAATTTCTATGCCATTTTGAGTTTCCACATTCTTTTTTCTCTAGAGTGAACTGTTAACATTTTTTTATCTCTTCCTCTATTTTTACCAATTGAAGTAAGTTTCACATTTTGAATAGTGGACTCATCTTTAATCTTTTTTTTATTAGGCTTATAGTTCTGCACCTTGCTGTTTCATTTCTTCCTCTGTTGTTTGGATTACATGAATAATCCAGCTCAGCTACATTTGTCGCCCACACCACTGAAGTTCAATTTGAATTTGGGATGAACGATAAAGATTTGAGGGATGTTACAACCTGGAGTCCTTCTGGGATAACATCGGATTTTAGATATACAGAGCATTAGTTTGCTCTGTAGTTCTGTCCTTACAAATGTCTTCTTTTTGTGGGTTAGTATATCTTAATCAGTTATGTCTGGGTGTGTAACAGATGGGCTGGGACCAGATTGTAACAATGATGGTGCATTAAGCAATCTTTGAAAATGTTTATCCACAAATTAAAAGATATTCACGTTTTCCATGATTTACTTTCACAATCATGTCTATTATCTTAATGAAGGCACTGTTCAAATAAGAGAGCCTGGCTCTACAGCCATTGGTTGTCTGGACATCTTTTAGCGTATGGGTCAATACTGCATTTTTTGTTACGGCGGCTTCACTCGAAAGGTGTGGGGTACAAACGAAGAAAAACAAGCTATCCCTTCTCATTCGCCTCCAAAATGAACGTGGGGATCTCGGTGCTTTGGCCTTCTGTTACACCTAGTAAATGCACATGGCGATCTCGGTGCTTTGGGCTTCTGTTACACCTAGTAAATGCACATGGGGATCTCGGTGCTTTGGCCTTCTGTTACACCTAGTAAATGCACATGGGGATCTCGGTGCTTTGGCCTTCTGTTACACCTAGTAAATGCACATGGGGTTCTCGGTGCTTTGGCCTTCTGTTACACCTAGTAAATGCACATGGGGATCTCGGTGCTTTGGGCTTCTGTTACACCTAGTAAATGCACATGGGGATCTCGGTGCTTTGGCCTTCTGTTACACCTAGTAAATGCACATGGGGATCTCGGTGCTTTGGCCTTCTGTTACACCTAGTAAATGCACATGGGGATCTCGGGGCTTTGGGCTTCTGTTACACCTAGTAAATGCACATGGGGATCTCGGTGCTTTGGCCTTCTGTTACACCTAGTAAATGCACATGGGGATCTCGGTGCTTTGGGCTTCTGTTACACCTAGTAAATGCACATGGGGATCTCGGTGCTTTGGCCTTCTGTTACACCTAGTAAATGCACATGGGGATCTCGGTGCTTTGGGCTTCTGTTACACCTAGTAAATGCACATGGGGATCTCGGTGCTTTGGCCTTCTGTTACACCTAGTAAATGCACATGGGGATCTCGGTGCTTTGGGCTTCTGTTACACCTAGTAAATGCACATGGGGATCTCGGTGCTTTGGCCTTCTGTTACACCTAGTAAATGCACATGGGGATCTCGGTGCTTTGGCCTTCTGTTACACCTAGTAAATGCACATGGGGATCTCGGTGCTTTGGGCTTCTTAGTAAATGCACATGGGGATCTCGGTGCTTTGGCCTTCTGTTACACCTAGTAAATGCACATGGGGATCTCGGTGCTTTGGGGTTCTGTTACACCTAGTAAATGCACATGGGGATCTCGGTGCTTTGGCCTTCTGTTACACCTAGTAAATGCACATGGGGATCTCAGTGCTTTGGCCTTCTGTTACACCTAGTAAATGCACATGGGGATCTCGGTGCTTTGGGCTTCTCCTACACCTTGAAAATTCATGTGGGTTTCTTAGTGCTTTGACTTTCATCTCTCTTGGTAAATGCATGCAGCGTTCTCAGTGCTGCCATTTTCTACAACTCCAAAATGCATCTGAGTTGTACTGCCCTTCAACCCACAAGTTACACCCAACCCACTCAAAAAATCATATGCCCAAACCCCTGCGCCCAAAAATTCATTTTCTCTACCTTGACCCTCGTATTGATTTAATCCTAGATATCCTGCATATCCCTTCCCTCAAAGACTGAGCCGCTGCCTCCAATTCAAATGCTAATTATTGATTGTCCAGAGTTTCTACTTACCTGTCTTTATATAGCCAAGAGGTTCAACCCAAAAGAACTTTATATATCAAACCTCAGGGAAAAAGGGCAAGTTCGATCTGGGCTAATCCATGGAAATTCAATTGTTTGGAGGTTTGCCAGAATCCTGCTGCTTATGCATAATGTTGATATACCTTGCCACACAAATTGGGACATTTTGCAGGATGAAAACTTTAACATAGACATATGACAACATATTCTAATATGCCACTTCTGATTAACAAGAAAACATCACTGTCCATTTTCAAAAATGCAATGGAAACGTCTTTTGTTTGCCCAAGGATAGCCATTTCGAATTTGCTGCGTTTGTTTTGGCAGTATTCATACTGGATTGTCGTTTTTGATGTGGAATAATGTAATATTGTTTTGCTGGCTTTCCTTTAAGGTTTTCTCTTTAATTATAGCGATTCTTGAGCAGTTATTAACCATGTTCTTGTTGTCCCCAAATTGACATGCATGCAAAACTAATTTGTATTTAAAGTTAAAAGATATTCACACATCAGGATCCATAAAACACATATTTCGCAGGGCATCCATGGCTAACACCAGGATTGTTTGTAAGAAATTAGCAAAACGTGTTAACTAAGCGATATATCTTAGAATAAATATTTTGATCATGTACTTTCACAATCTTTCCACTGTGGCTCTCATTATTGCAGCTTTACTGGGTTTTCTTCATATTTTTTACCACAAAAGTCACAATACACACATATAAACATCTGTCCCACTGTGCAGTTTCTGCACAACCTTCTAACACTAGGTTATTCAATATCCTCTTCATCAGCTTTACACAGTTCCAATTAAACAGGTTTATATTAAATAACTCGTTGTGAGTAGTGGGATGAGTTTCTCTTCTTGTATTAGGATGTCCTGGCCGCCTCCCGCTTCTCCCGTTCTCCCTGTTACCTCTCTGTATGACGGGGAAAGTTGTGGGCCATGGCATTCGCTCGCGTGACCCTCTTTAATCCTGTCTTTTTCGTTCCTTGGTTTCATCACACTTCTGTTCTCTGCTTCCCTTCAGCCGTTTATGGAGATTGAGAGTTGGAAGCTGTTTGCATTCCCAGTTGCCTTCCCTTTCTGCGTTTACGTTGGTCTCCAATTCACGGCTTCCTTTCCACCATATATTGTTTTTAATGTTAGGATGCTGTTTGTGCTCTGAGTTGCCTTCTCTGATGGTCTCGGCTTGTTTTGTCAGGCATCCTGCCCACCATGATATGGATATGGTCTCACCACCACCTGACACAGGACTCTTCTTTCCAGCTTCACAACAGCTCCTCTGTTGTTGAATACGCCAGGCCTCCAGATTCTTATTCTGCCGTGCTGCAGATCTTCAAAAGGCGCAGGCGCAGTGACTCGTCTAAGGTCTGCACCTGCAAGGCATGCTTATGCCAGGGGGCTTCCCCGGAATAGATTACTCTCTGCCTTTCCATGTTCCTTCATTCGTCCCAGTTAAATTTGCAGGCTTCTCTTAAAGTGAAATTATCCTCTCCTTCTCTGGGCTGGTTGGTTCCAGAATTACCTTCAGACAAATATGTAGATGTTACATTAGTCTATGTAGCAGATAGTCTCATGTTGCTACTATGCTCTGTGGTTTAGAGAGTTCCTCATAGGAACAGGAGTCCTTGTCCCCTAAGGGAGAGTCTCTTCCAGTGAGTACCCACTTGCTAATACCTATAGGAAGTGTCTTGCGGAGCGGGCTCACCTCCCTAGCCTCCATGGGGGGATTCTCCCCCCTGGGGAGAAAAGACAAATACCTTTGATGCGTCACAGGTCCCCACAGTCAGCACCCAGAGGCCTTATCTCTAACCCAGCTTGTCAGAGCTGGAAAATGGAGCAGAGAGGTAAATACAAGTGTAAAAGTAGTACAACTGCCTTTCCTACCATTGTGGACAAACCCAGAGACACAGCAGTTTGCTCTTAGTTTTGCTGGGCTAGGCCTGGTTAAAGGCTGATGTGGAAGCAGCACAAAGGAATGTATCCATCTATATCGCTGAAAAGGAGAAATCAATATGTCCTTTGAAATGTGCAGACATCACACTGTATGCCCAGACACTTGCAAACTTCGTTTGCAGTGCGCTTGGCATATTTACAAGTTTGCAGACAGAAAATGGTTGTCATATGCTCAACAATGATATATAGTTCAAGAACAACTCAATTATTTGAAAAGTGGAAATCAATAACAGTACACACAGCATGGACGTGGTGTACTCATCATGTCTAGTTAGGGTTTTCAGTAATAGCAGCTGTCTTTGAAAAAGCGTGCAGGGTTTTCAATGGAGTTTAAATAATCAGCTTGCATTTTGCCAAAGCGGTCCAGTCACAGCTTCTCTTTTCTCCTCGCTGGTGGGGGTTTCAGTGTCGGGGGAGTCCGATGGAATAAGAACAACTGACAGCATTACAACTCTCTCTCCCTTGCAGAGGTGCCCCTGGCGTATTGTGCTTGATAACTATTGATGTCAGTGGTCAACATTAATGAAGGAATTATACAGAAGCAATTACAGTAGCCCGGGGTTGATAAAGCAGTTTTGCACCCTGTATACAGAAACCTACCATGCATTTGGAAGCGAACACACACTTAAATAATAATATAGGCCTTATTCCATTTCCAAACCGGAATATTTTTTTAAAGGTTGTGTGCATTTGTATAGGCCAGACGAATATATAGAAATATGAATCCACCACAGTTGTTGCAGGAAACTGCTTTGCAGTATGTAGATTACCCAAGAGGTTCCTCTGCTTGACACATGCCTATAACTCCTCCTTAATTGTTGTCATTTATTTTCATGTAGCGTATAACTTAGACCTGAAACAGACGAGTGTACTTAAATCATTTTATTGGAAAAAACAATGCAAACTACTATTAGACAATCTCTGTATGCCAAACAATTAGATGGGAATTGTGCTGCACTGGGGTAACCAAGAACACATGGTTACAGTCATTACATTACAGTACTACAAGGGTGCATCAACACAAAATGCTCTTGCGTGTGTTCAGTATAAGATGAGGCCTACACGTGTTTCACACTGAAGTATATTAATTCACCTCCTCCGTGCGTTCTTCTTCGGGGCCAGTGATTCAGAAAAACAAGAAATGTGAAAATACAAATATGCTATCTGGTTAGTCAATAATCAAGCAAATGCTGAGAACTGAATTTTCTTCCATAACATTAATAGCAGCACATGTATTCAGAAAGAGATACATTGCAGAAAAGTCGGATACCCCTGTCACTCAGACTCACTATAATCATTTAGGATGCTTTTTAATATGTGTTATTGGATGCTATGATTGCTGATCAATAAATCAATAGCTGCCGTCTCTACATGTTCTCATCAATAAGAATGCATCTTTCCAAAGTGTGGTGAGCTTAACTGCCAGGAGGCCACATTCCACTCTCCCGAATGTACAATAAACGTGTTACCATGTAACTGGCGCTGCTACATCTAGCAAGGCTTCAAGTTGTGGTATTTACATGGAATGTATAACTTTTCATAGGTGCATCAAAAATGTCAACAAAATGAAAGATCCAGATAGCTGTTGATAGAGAAAGTAACTCTTACATCTCGCTCCCCATTCAGCACTATGAGCGTTGTATGTTTAAGATATTCTTTGAGGACCTATTTTTTATCTATTTAATGCATCTCTGACAAATTAAATGTGAGTATAGCCATTTGAAATAAATTATTACATATGCAATTTCCAACACATCAAGTTTAAAGCACAATATACATCCTTATGTGTATGCGTTCTGCATTTCCGTGTCTATGTCGACGGGCACCCTTTGCTCTAGAGGTTAGTAACAGAAACTGGGACGATAGTTTAGTGAGTTAAGCATTCACCTATCACATCTGTGTGGAACCTGCAATCACTGATTCAAATCTTTCCAGGGTGGGCTGAGTGCCCCATTCGTCTGAAAAGTAATCACAGAGTTCCACTGAATTGCATACTAAAGACAGTTATTATTATAGCAGAGAACTGCAGGAGATGTTATAGAAAAAAATTGAGCACATTAAATATAAACAATATGGCCTGCTGCAATCAAATACACAGCCGTTCTAGAAAGGAATGATTAAACGTGCGAGCAATATTTGAACATTTCGCCAGCAATGACGGCATCATTGACAGCGAGTGCCACAGTGCTTTAGGTTCACGTTCAGTATGGAGAGGTTAGCAGTCGCAGGAGTAGAGGGTTCAATACTCGCCACAGTCGATCTTATATTTTCCAAAAGCTATTGTAATAAATGTTATCATTGTCATATATTTTAAAAATGCATCATATATGGTGTTTTAGGCACTGTTTTTGAAAATGCGCAGTTCTTGTGTTGCAAAACAGAATGTACTTCTATTTTAATATTCTTTCCAGTTTATTCCTATTCTTAGTCCTGGATATGTCTCTATAGCCATCCCCCAGCTGCTGTGTCCAGTAGAGAGAAGCTAGCTGCCTCTAATCTCTCCCAAATCCATACTGTGACCCGGGGTCAAGTCCTAAAAAAAAGTGTGGGGACTCATTGACGTACTGATTAAATGTGGTGTCACCAAAAACTAGCATATCAAGGCGTCCTCTGAAAAAGTGGGTGGAGTTCTGAAAAAAGTGGGAGACTGCGTCCACCCACGTGCACCCTGACTTCAGTCCTGTCTGTGACCAATATCAAAACAATCTGAGGTATCTGATAACCATGCCCATTGGCCCTGGTACTTCCATTTCAAGAGGAAGGAGGGGCAGCAATTAACCTAGGCCAATGTTATGCCAGTGTCAGCCTTTACAGCCTTCACCCAGACCTTACCAGCAACACTTTGCCACTGTATGGCCAGCTGTTCTGCACTGCCATTAATTCAAGTAGAACGTTAGTGGGGAAAACATATCTGGAAGAGCTCTACAAAATATTTGCAGATCTTCTGATCCTCTACTAAGTTTACTAGATGACTACATGTCACCAAGAACATGTCCACATCCCAGTCCTGGGTTTTCAATTATACATCCATTGCACTGTGGCAGTTGGATAACTAGTCCCTTGCAGGGGGCTTAGAAGGGGCCTGGAGAACCAGTAAAATCTTGTTGACATCCATACCTGAATAACGTACTTACGTTAATGCACATGAGGTATTTCAAAGCAGAGATTCAAGTGCATTCCTGGATTTTGGAGCACAGAGAAACTGGCAAATGGACACACATTCAAAATGTGATCTACCAAGATGAAAATGCTCTTTTTTTAAAATGATTTTCAACTCTGCCAATCTGTCTAAACTATCAAACCATTCAACTAATGTGGTGTGTTTGGAAAGTGTTCAAAGACGTGTCCATGTCCCAAAATAGACACAACCTTGCAGAATAGCATCCCCTTGATGGGTGATATCTGCCTCCTTGTGGATGTTACAAGTAATAAAACAACCAGTCAACAACAGTGATACAGATCAGTGAATGGTAATATTCTGTGGAAAAATAGCACATGCATTTATATTTATTTATGTATTTATTTATTTATTGTTTGCTTGTTAGGCGATTATACAGCAAGTACATACTGTTTCAAAGCACCCACAGGGCAAGTGAGGGAAAAAGGGGGTGAGACAAATTTAATACACAACAGAGGCGGGGAAAGGAGGAAAAGGACTAAACTACGATGCCTTGTGAGTATTCAGAACGTGCAAGTGCAGCAAGGAAGAGAGCAGAGGTGGAAGATGCTGTATGTCCGTGCTAGTGAGTGAGCAACAGATGACGGGCATGGTATGGTAAATGCGATACAGCCTAGAGCGGTGTTGGGTGTAAGTGCAAGACTCCAAGGTGGTGGGAGTACCAAGGCAAGTGGTGAGGGTAGCCAGAAGCTGTGCGAATTGGGTGTGGTAGGTCAGGGGCACCAAAGATACATAAGGGCCCAGGACACCAATCGCAGCAACTGTGAGATTAGCAGAGGAGAGAAGATGGGAAGGAAGAGGAAAAGTCTTGAGGAGCTTCCAGAATTTAAGGAAGTCCTGCTCAGGAAACAGAGGGAGGGGGAGGCTGATCCAAAGTAGGGAGCCAGCTGAGGAAAGCGATCAAACTTCTGCACTCTGTTTAGAAAAGCGATTTACACACAAAGAGTTGGTGACAGAGGAACGTAGAGCTCTGGAGGGAGAGTATTTAGTGAGGTATAATTGAAGATAGTGAGGTCCCCGGGCCCAGACAGCCTTGTGGATGATGCAGAGGGATTTGAATTTAATCTGAGCAGCAACCGGGAGCTAGAGAAGACTGATTAGGGCAGGAGAGATTTGTTCCCTGTGCTTAAGGCCAAGGCTGGAGAGGTTGTAGAGTGTAAGAAGGTAGATTCAGGAGGTGGCTATTGCAATAGTCAATCCTAGAGAGAACCAAGGCTTGGGTAATGTTGGGCCTCTGGGGAAAAGTGAAAAAAAGGGAGAATTCCTTTGAGAAGGAATAGCTGAAAGTGGGACTACTTGACAATGTCCTGAGTTTGAGGGAGGAAGGAGAGAGGGGAGTTGAAGATGACTCCAAGGTTTCTGGCTTCAGAGGAAGGAGCAGGCTGGGGGGCATGGAGGAAGGCCAGAGTGAAACTAAGAAAGCAGGATCAGGGGTCCTGATGGGAAGCATCTCAGTTTTACAGGCGTTGCGGCAGAGATTGTTAGCGGTGCACTAGAATTGAATGGCTGATAGGTAGTCAGGGATGATGGAAGATTCAGGAATTCAGCAGGAAGCTAAAGAAAGAGTTGAGTGTAATCTGCATAAAATGGAAATCGGGGGAAAAGGAGGAGATGACGCATGCCAAAGAGCAAGGTAGATGTTAAAGAGCCAAGGGGAGAAGATAGAACCTTGGGGGACGCCACAGGCAGAGAAGGAAATTGGAGAGGAGAAGGTGCCCAGGATGACTTGGGACGAGCAGTCAGTTAGGAAGGATGTCAGCCAGTCCAGTGCCTGATCCGAGATACCAAGGGTATCGTGGAGTCTTTGTATGGGGATGGAATGGTTGACTGTGTCAAATGCAGAGGAGAGATCGAGTAGGATGAGGACACCCTCCCAAAGCTTCCCACCTTCATTTTAGCTACGCTGTTTTATCCCTCCCGGCACCTTGCAGCACAAATCACGTGACCTATGATGAAGGCAACTGGTCCCACATTTTTGGTCTTTTCTGATCAATCATGGGTCTAACAGTTTTATGGTCAGTGGTCTGGGACTGGCTGGCACTATGGAATGCCAGGGGTCTTGGGATGGGGGCATTTGAATGCTATTACTTAGAGTTGAAATGGGGAGGGTCGGAGGCTTGTGCCCTCCTTCTCGTGGGATTGCTTTTTACAGAGAGCTCTCAACTCCCTCGTGGACTTGCAGGGCACATTATTTCTGGGATATGAACACTGGCAACATATGACAGTGGAAGGTCTGTGAATCTCTGCAGATCTGGCCTTTCTCACTGGTATCCATGCTGTGACCCATTCTCGCATGGAATCACCTACTTCCCCATGTGTGCCATGGGACCTCCAGTCCTAACTGCAATGCATCACTAGGCCTCCATTTTAAAATGGCTGCTGTTATGCAAGATGGTGTCTGGTGCCCCATTTAAACCAGAGTAGGAAAGTACACTACCCTCCCCGGGAAATGGACCCTACCGGCACCACTCCCCCCGCTGTATGCTTCCCAATACCCTACGGCAGAGACCCAGGCCTCTTCCTTATCCAAAGGTGTTGGGGGGCCTGGGGTGAGCATCCCTCATTCCCAACATTTTCCATGGCAACCCTGTGAGTGATGAGCCGACAAGTGCAGCATGCTACTCACAGGGATTTTTATTTTTTAATATCATCAGACCTGGCACTCTGTACACCAACTCTGATGACATTAAAAAAAGACCTTTTGATTTGGGTACCGCACTTGTTGGCATGCCACTCACAGGTTTATTATTTTTATTTTTATGGCTGGCACTCAGTCAGTGCCAGTCCTGACAGAGTGCCAGCTCTGCGGACGGGATGGGTGTGCACTGGGCACCAGGGAGAGCCAAAGGAGGTCATATCCCCTTTCCCTCCATCTCCATCCCTGGTTGGCACCTGGTCGAAAGGCCTTGTGCCAAAGAGCCCATGGCTGATCAATCCTTTGAGCGGAAATTTATTTTTCTGTGTGTGAACACATTATTGGCCAGCCCACATTTGTTTTAATAAGCACGGCTGCACTTCTAATTACTTTCCTGCATCAGAGCTGGAACATCCAATGTATTGCCTTGCAACCAGTTTTGAGACTACAAAGCGCAAGATTGTAGACTTATGGTCAATTTTTCCAGACCAGAGACTGACAGTGTGAGGAATTTGACCATCCGCAAGGTGGGCGTGTGCTCGCCTGGACTTTTTTGACATTTTTAAATAAACAGATGATGGCAGACCGACCTCAGGAAAATGTGTGGGGCTAATTCACACACATTTTCCTATGCTCATACAACAATAAAAGCATAGACTTGTGTACTCCCGACTGGACAATTCCTAAAGGTACAGTTCGCCATTGTCATATTTAGTTGGAATGTGACAGCAGAGGGCACGATGTGATCCAAAGAAAGGGGGAGGACTAATTTCCCCTTGCCATGCACAACCTGTTTATCCGACAAAGGCTCCATGGAACCGCCCTGCATTTTTGTTAGGCCCTGCAGCTGATGGCAGTGAATAACATACCCATAGAGGGTACTACAAACAGACCCACATGGGGCCTAGCTGCAGTGGATAAAAAGGATACAGGAAACCCAACAACCTTTCATATGTAACCATGTCAACCTGAAGCCAGCTCCCACCTTCAAAATCAATTAAAGTGAACTGACATATCTAGGTCTTTTGTTGCAGTAGGCCACCCCTGCTAGGGGAACCCCATTCATAAGATACAAGAATGTGGTTTGCTGAAGCCAGAGAGTCGGGTCTCTCAGCATCGTCAAGGGAGACCTGACATGTTAATCAGGAACTACAGGGAGATCCCTTAACCAGAGAGACTATTTGATCACAGCAGACATGAAGATGGGTGAGCCCTAGCATCCAGCCCAGAGCTCTTTCTGTCAAATTGGTTCTGGGAGACCCCTTGTTCCTGTTTCACCCCTTTTCCTGTTGCAAAGCACGCTGTTCATGACCTCACACATACGATAATTGGGTTCTATGTGATAATGTTGTGGCCAAAAATGCAGCAGCAGAAAATGCTGCCATATTAAATGCATTTTTGCATGCATTTATATGAGGGGGAGAACCCTCACTGCTCCCCATTATCCCTTTAATATATATTACCATAACACCCCCCCTCCACCTATAAATGCATCAGAAAATGCATTTATATTTTAATTGGCTTTTTCTGCTGCAGCTTTTTTTTATTTTGCCACAATATTATCACTGGATACAGAGAGTTGTCGGTAGAGACCCCAGGATTGGTTCACGAAGGTAGGCTCAGCCGACACCAATCACTGTGGCCTGCTTGGCTTTCAAAGAGGGATGGAGCCCCTCTTTAAGGAGATAATCTGAAGATTTTGCAGGAAGTAGCAAGAAGAACTAATCCTTGGACCCTGGTTGTAAGTACAGTCTGATTTACAGATTCCGCCAGTGAAGGAAGGCTAGGAACATCGAAAGAGGGAAGCAAGATCCCTCCCCTTAACACATTCAGAAGATCCTCCAGCTGCTTCAGAACCAGTACCCAGCCCGCACACAGCGTACCCTGATTGGCTCTCCAGCAAACTCCCTGGACAGGGAGTGCCAGAAGGTCTCTGAACAAAAAACCAAGGACAAGGCAGTTGCCTGCAACACACTCCCAAGCTAAGGGGCTGTCCATCTCAAAAGACAATGCAAGCCCATTGAAGAAGCTGGGAGACATAAAATGACAAGCATCTACTGCTATCCGCTTGAAGGACATTTTCAAGCCAGTCGAGTTCCTCGATCCCCAACGGACTGCAATGCTGACCGCTTTCAAAACTTGAGCTGCCACTATGGAGTTGCAGTCGGTGAAAGAATCCTGAGACGTCTCATCCAGTTCTTCAGAACTGCTAATCAGCACTGAGATGAAGATTCCTGACCCGGAGTCATTATGAAGTCCAGCCTGCAGCCGTTCATTCAGCTTCGCTCACCGAAATGTCTTGCTGTCTGATACCCGCCATGGACTCCCATCTCAAACTGTGTTAGATGTGCCTGGAAAATGCCCTGAAACCGACTCAACCCTGTCAAGAACCAAGAACAGCTACACCAAAACGTACATTGTAGTTCTGCCCCCCTGGTCCTCCCCAGAAGGTCCCTCAAGACATTTTAAAACCCTGTTCATCTTTTCTGCTGAAGCAAAGAAGCCTCAACAAACTATTGTGGTTATTAATCATAACAGCCACCCTGATGTCAGTATGCAGAATGCATGTCTTTGCCTTCTTAGAAACTATCTGTCCTCTGCATTCCTTTAAAGGGTGGGTTGTACTTAGTAGTGTTATCCGACTGTCTGTAATAATAAAGTAGATATTTGTATACAACTTTGAGTGGACACTGCTTGTATCATTGGGTAATAATTGTATTTTTTCTGTTTTGCAAATAACCAACAATCCAGTACCTTTGGAGGAGATAAGCCTGCTGTTACATCCACGTTACCAAAATTGATTAGAGGTGTGGGCTGATTAATAGTTAAGAAACCAATATTCACCCCTGGACCAGAGGTATCCCGGAATTTGATTCGTCACAGACAGGAGTAACTCCCCAGCGATCAGACCAAGAAAAAACAACCCACTAAGGAAAAGGCTAGGTGTACCCTTTTTCAAGAAAGACAAGACCTTTTATTTTGTATACAAAAGAGAAAAGGAGACAGGGTATTATGAATCCACTGCTCTCTCTGTCGTTCTCCGTACCAGACTCAGGTTATAAACACAAAAATCATCACTTATGGCACACTAAATATACAGTGTTAACCCTCCACCCTCATTGGCTACTGCTTATATACAAGCTAATAATTACATAAAGCCCATTCTCCAATTGTTGCTGTCTTCTTTTCCATCTACACACACGTGGGTAGCATCCTTCTCCATCTTGAAATACTGCAAAGCAATTGGTTAAATTGAACTAGCATCACCCTACCTTTGATCCTAACCACATTATGTGCACCTGGTTATAAACATGAACTCACCAGACAACTTCGAGGTCAGTACAGTCCTTGTAATCAGGCAGACATTTTTTTCATCCAGATACATTGGTGCCCCCATCATGCCCTCCTGACTGTATGGGCATCACTCTCGGCTCTCCCTGGCATAAATCATCGATCATGTTGTTTTCTGCTTTCCCCTTTATCAGTTCTCCTCCCCAGGAGTTAACCTAGTGTTCCATTAATAAATCCAGTATGTGAAGGATTTAGGACCCATTTTCCTGCACATCTGATAGTTCAAATAGAATGACCATCATTCTCGGGGGTGGGGTGGCACTCGTGTCATAAATCTTGGTTCACGTTTTGGCTACACAAGATCTCTGCCTCGGCTCCCAAGAGTATGAACTTCATGCTAGGCTGAGCCCTTCACCTATTCAGCTACACACATTTCTGCCTAATTGTTCAAAGGCCTAACTGATGTGTGTGTATGAGCATGTTTCTTGCCACGCCTGGGTCATCGGAATGTGATGGTCAAGCAAGGGATGAGGCCCTGTTGTTCTGTGTCTTTAACACGGAGTGCGAGGATTCATGCCTACACTTAAATGCAGCACTACTCTGTGGTATAGCTACCGTGCATATATAATGTATCCTATGTAATTTATAGCAAAACTACTGGTTAGTTTGCCTCTATGTGATTTCCGACTCCCGCTAGCTATTCCCAACCGTGAAGCAGTCTCCTCCCCATACACAGTCCTGTACCCATTCTGTATATTTTAGTATATTTTTCGCAATCTAAATCTTCTAAGAGAGTTTGTCAATCTGAACTTGCATCCCAACACAGGCTGAGGGGAAGCGGGAAGGAGAGCCGTGGATGGGCCATTTATCATCTGATGTAAGGAAGAACAATGTGTTATGCAGTAGTAGTTACCTGAGTGATATGACACATCCCTCCTATTGGCCACACATCTTTACATCCACCAACGAAATATGCCAGCAGGTGGAAGCCGGCCCTCTGACGAAGGCCTGAAACAAAGGCTCCTGTCTGAGCCTGTCGGAGCCAGGTGGAATCAGCACCCAAGGCTCGCCAGGCTGAACCTCTCTAATTCCCGGTAAGTGCCTGATCTTGGCCTGCCTCCCACCTTATACATGCGTATACCTTCTACACATCATTGCCAAAACGGTCTACAGAGCCGTTAATACTCTGCGGCGAGTGAAAAACTGCAAACATTAGAGCCTCAGTGGTCAGCCTTCCTCTATGCCCCCTTGGAATCTGGCACACCAACGTTAACCTTAAGTCTCACTAGGGTCTCTCCCCTTGGCACTATAGCCAGGCATATGACCTTGATCGAGGTGCGCACGACCCGCTCATGTACCCACAACTATCATTGAGGACCCAGAACGTGATATTAGCCTTACTAGAGACAACCATGTGGCCTACCTCATGTTTAATCAAATATATGCGTTTTACTTGCACTACATGCTATACCCGCTACACCATTATGGCCTGTGAGATCAAATTTACATTAATCTAGCAGTTTTTTCATGCCTAACTGTCACACATATATGACTGTATGTTCCATATGCTAGGCCCTTCTGCATTTGACTGCATGTTTAGTGACTGTATATTCCATATGCTAGGCCTATGCCTCATTATATACACTGCTTCTCCATATGCTCCCCCCACTACTATCACTGAGGTCCTAGATTTCCAATGACAACTGTAGTCCTCATTCATTAACTGACCCACAGGAGTTCCGGACATGGCGTACGCCTGGCGTTAGTCTTCCAGATAGGTGACTGCTAAGAATAACTGGGCCTCTACAGTACCTAGATCAGTAGCATGCTAGCCAGTTCACATAATATGTCAACCCCCTAGCCCCCCAGCCAAACTCTTCCAACAGCCTAGCCCCAACACTACAAAGATATTGGCTAGAGGCATCCTCTTGCTCTCAATGACACATCACCTCCCAGACTCCAATGCGATTGCACCTACTCGCTTCCTCCCACCTGTTCACTACCCACCCTTCAAAATGATAACTGCTTTGCCCACATCCATAGGGCCTAGCCACCCATGCCATCTAACCATTAGAAACTTGAGACTTGTTACAGAAACTTGGCACCATAGACACTACACAGCTACCACCACTCTTGTTCCACTGAAGAGGAACACCATCCTTACATACAGAACATCCCACCTTCATACTACTTTGACTAATCGCCACACTCACCATACAAAAGGTATGCCCCACCCAATTACCAACAAGAGAAGACCCACAACTAAACTAAACACACCTGCCTCCGTGACACACAATACTACCCCCACAACCAACCCACTAACAAGCATGATCAAAGGCAACCAATTCATCCAGGGCACCCTCATCAACACCAGATCCGTGCTGGCTCATGCCTTAGACATTACTGATACCATTGCCACACGCAACCATGACTTTATAGCCATTACAGAATCCTGGCTCCATACAGCTGCTGGCCCAGCACTTGCCTTAGCCATCCCTGATACTTACACAATCTTCAAGATGGACAGACCTAATGCTAAAGGAGGAGGAGTAGCCATTATCGCAAAAAATACCCTTAACATTAGCGCTATCCTAAATACTCATTGAAGAAGGTCAGTACACCTTGTTGTGGTTCATACCTAGAATTTTTTATTGTTGATATCTGTGATCATTATTCTAGCACGTACAGTGCTAATTGCATGTGAGAAGAGCCAACACGTGTTTCGACCAAAGTCTTTGTCAAGGCAGAGAGAAAATTGATTGCAGGTCCTTGTGTAAGGGAGCTGGAGGCCAGGGGATGGTCTGATATTCTGACTCCGCATAGGAGGGCTGGATAGCCACTGTGGAACTTAGTCATTGTCAATGGTCTGTGCAGTGGAGGTGGTCACCTTCCTTACACAAGGACCAACAATAAAAAATTCAAAGTGTGAACCACAACAAGGTATACTGACCTTCTTCAACAATTAACCCTATCCAGAATGTTAACATAATCCAGCGCCATTAACAACAAGGTTTGCCCACCCACCAGTATATAAGCTTTTGAGCTTTTTCCCAAACAAATCATGTGCCAGGCGGCTCAACCAATCATTCAATCAGATAAATCTATAGCGCAGGGATCTGCCATTCCTCGAAGCACTCTCCTTGGCCAACATGATTTCAGACCTAGGCTTCTCACATCGAATACAGAACCCTACCCACATCAAAGGCTGCACCCTCGACTGGCTGGCAGACCACAGCTGCAACACAGTCATTACTTCGAACACACACTTTACATTGTCGGACCACCCCCTCATAACATTCACTATCAACACAAAACCCAGCCCTACCAGTCCCGTTCATTTGGCACCTGCTGCCTCTTCCAGAAACAAACAGAATATTACAGCTAACAACATCCTTCCACAGCTACAACTCATCCTGGCACCTCTCAACACAGCAACCAAAGACCCAAACACACTGGTGGAACTGTATAACAAAACAGTACTCTATGCTATAGAGAAACTAGCACCCCTTTACATGCGAAAATCCAAACCAGCAGCCCACCTCAATGCGTGGTTCACACCAGCCTTAAAGACCCTGTGAAATGCCAAAAGACAAGCTAAAACTAGTTGAAAAAAACAGCCAAGTGATCTTAACAAAACAGAATGCATGACAGTTGCGCTCAAGTACAAGCAAGTGGTCCACCACTCCAAAAGCACTTCTTATAATGACAGAATCACAAATGCCAAATACAAAACAAAACAACTCTTTGCCATCTTCCACGATTTAGAGTCCCCACTACCACAAGTTGAAGACTGTAACAAGGACTCAGTTTGGTGCTCTAACATCCAGAATGCCCTATCTGGCAAAATAACTTAACGTCAATCTAAAATTGAAGCGAAAAGAACAACTATCCAACTGACACAGCAAGACCCCATACCTATCACAACCCGAAGCTCTAGTACAGTTCCTCAATTTGAATGTACAACTGTCACAAATTCAGAAGTCCTCAAAATTATCAATAGCCTTAAACCTTCTAGGTGCCAAGGCGACCCGTGCCCAGCCACCGTCATCAAGGACTGCTCCTCTGAACAAGGTATCTGCTCATCCTGCCACCCTCCTGCTCTGCCTCCGGGCCACCCCTTGCACTGGGGTCTGTATCTGCACCTGTACAGTCCCCACCCCCTTCTCTTCTGCACTTGTCAGACATACCCTGTCTTCTAAACCCAGCACTTACCACTTGCTGGGTGCACTACCATAGTTTATTGCCTTTTTTAAATGTATTTATTTATTCCATTTATTATTATTTATCTGTTTCTCCTCTGCTCTGCACTTTCCAATTCTCCCCCTTCCATGCACTTTTCCCCTTTTTCCCTTTCCTATGCACTTGAATGTTCTCAATGTCACTGAGCCTAGTAAGATCATTGTTTTTGGTCTCCTCTCTTCCCCTCGCTTGCCGTGTCGCACTCTGAAACACTTGTGTATGAGCGTGATATAAATAAAATATCAATTCAATTCAACTCACCCATTCATCACAAACCTAATTAATGCCTTTTTTGCTAATAACATGATCCCAATTGATCTAAAACATGCTTGGGTATTACTACTAAAAAAAAATCACTAGACCCAAATATACCAACTAACTACGGCCCAATCACAACAGTTCCATTCCTATTGAAAATACTAGACTGAGCAGCGTACGTACAAATACAAAACTACCTAAAGACCAATAACCTACTTGGTCTACGACAATCTAGTTTCCGAACCAGACAAAATCTAGTTTCCGAACCATACACGGGACAGAATCTGCCCTCTTGGACTTAAAAATCTAAATGAATGAACTAAAAGATAAAGGGAAACTAGCCTTATTGCTTCTACTTCACCTTTCTGCAGCTTTTCATCTTGTTGACCACAATATCCTATTCAATCACCTAGCCATGGTTGCCCACTTCTCCCCCAATGCTATTCAATGGATTCACTCATTCCTGTCAGACAGGACAATGAGAGTCTTCTCCCTCAGTGCGGAAGCTTATCCATTCCCAATCACCTGTGGGGTTCCACAGGGCTCCTGGATCTCCCCAGCAATATAGGACATCTTTACTAAACCTCTTTGCGACTGCCTCAATGACTTGGGTGTCAACTACACTAACCATGCCGATGACACCCAAATCCTCATCCCTATCACAGGAGACCATAGCACTGATTCGGCCAACCTTAACGCCATCTATGTAACCATCCAAGCTTGGATGGCACAACATGGCTTGTGCCTAAATTATGAAAAGACAGAGCTGCTCATCATAGTATCACAATTTTGCATTGCCAAACTAAACAACGCCTTCAAAACCTTCAGCATTGACAGTAACCTCATAAAAGTAGCCAAAGAAGTAAAACCCCTTGGTTTTTACCTGAATTCATCACTAACACTAACTAAATAAATCAATGCTACAGCATCTGCAATTGCCTACACCTGCAAGCTCATGAATGCCTGCAGACCTTTCTTGTCTACTGACAGTCGCATCACGCTGGCCAGAGCCCTTATGCTGTCCAGACTGGATTCATGCAATACCCTGTATGCAGGCACTAAGACCCAAAATAGCAAAAAACTCCAAGTACTCCAAACAATGCCCTCAGGGCGGATCTCAACATTCCGAAAACCTCACACATCTCTAAGGTTAGACAAGATGCGCACTGACTACCGGTTCAGGAACGCATCAAATTTAAAACTCTCACCCTTACTTATAAATGCATAAACAAAGTAGTGCCCACATACATCCCAGACAAAGTAGTTAGATCTCGGACTAACAGGCCCACCCGCTCAGCCAACATGAATTTACTAGCTACACCTAGATTCAACTTTCAAAAAGCAGGAGGCAGTAGCTTCCCGCATTAGCCACTAAACAATGGAACGCCCTACCAAGCAAATTGAGAGCTGAATACTCTTTCTGGATATTCTGCAAACAACTGAAACCCCACCTCTTTGCACAGGACCTTTGTAACTAACCTTTGTAACTATGTGATATAACTAAATGAACACTTCCACAATCTGTACTATACTGTCTGTAATGAATAATGTAATGTACCATGTAACTGTAAGTAACTATGTGTGTAACTATGTAAAATAAGCGCCCAGATACCTAGGGGTTAAGTGTGCTATATAAATGGCTAAAGGAATAAATAAATAGGTAAAGTTTATACATAAAGAATTGAGTACAAAGCACTTAGCAGTCTGTTGGTTAGTGTGTGTGCGTCTCTTATGTTATGATATCTAATATTGCCATGCCATGTTATGTTATGCTACGTTATATCATGTCATGTTACTGGAGTTTAGAGTGCATGCAGCTGTCTCTGTGTGCTTGGGCAGAACTGAATGTTTGGTAGGAGGGTAAGTTAGTGGAAAGAGACCACGAAATGCAAGAAAGCTTGTCTGTTGGGTCGATGTATGCATACCTCAAGTATCTTGAGCTCTGGCCATAGTTCTCTGTCTAGATGTTCTGTGTTCCAGAGAGAAGCCTCCTGTACCGGTGGAACCAGGGTGCGTTGGTATGTTATATGATTGTGAATATATGGACTGCGATATGCAAACTGGTTGTAGAAGGGTAGTGTTTTTTATCTCTGTTGGGAGGGGTTATTCAATTGATATTGTGCGAGTGGTTTTGTTGGTATCTGTATGGTGTGTTGGAGCAGGATTTTGAGTGTGTTAGTGTGGGGAGCATTTGGAGACTGCATCGTGCCTGGAAAAAGCACCACCAGAGGTGCATCTCGGGTATGGCATGTATGAAGAGAGTCCTGGGGCACCCTGGAAAGAGTTAGCAACGAACAACACGTCGCGCCTTGACCTAAATCACTTGAAGAAAGATGGAACTCATGCGGCAATGGAGTGAAAACAGTCCAGAATAAAATCTAGTAGTAGAGTCACAGTGGGGCAACATTACAGCGGAACACCTAGGAGCAAACGAGCAGACAGGCAACTTTTCAGCAGAACACACAGGAACACGATGATAGTGGAACATAGGGGAGCAAGATAAGAGGGACACTCAGGATTCGGATCACAGTTGGACCTCTGTTAGCAGTATGGTCAGTTGATCTGCTCAGCCTAGTGTTGAGGGTTTCCTTAATGCTAGGAAAAGACTGCAGGTGGTATAGACTCATGAGAAACGTGCCCTGCTCCTGTCAGTTACAGGGGGAAGTGTCATACCGTGGCCCCGGTTACATCTGGTGATATAAGGGTGTTAAATAGACCAGCCGGCCAGGTTTGCTGCATATACGAAGTTTGCAAGTACAATAACTGATGACCAAATGCATAGTCCTAAAAACCAGCCCGTGGCCGCAGGTGATCAAAACACGCACGAGTTTTAAAGGCAATGCCCAACGGTCATTTTTGGAGTGAGAATTAGAGCACTGGCCAACTCACCGATGGTTAACGTGTTTCCATTGTTCGTTGTTTGTTGTCCGTAATCATGCTTTACGCATCTGTCACGCGAAGAGGTGTTTTTTGTAATATTGTGATTAGAAGAGAATCCGTGGGAAAGGTAAACAGCGCCGGCAATGAAAACAGACTGGGTGTTCAACAAAATTAAAAATGGGCAAATTCAATTAGCGGTTGGAATCCCCCGAAATGACGTTAAGGAGCTGTGTATGCTATTAAATGGACCGCTCCTCGGAGGATGAAATGCGTTTCAAAGATCAGCGTCAGCCCGCCCCGTCCCCAGCTGTTCGTGCATTTGTTTTAAGAATGCTTTGTGAAAGAATCCCTCTCACAAACACCGCGAAGACGGCGTGACGTATTTATCTCAAGCTATATGTACTTGCAGATTTCACAACTAGTTTGGCAGCTCACTAGGTAATGCACTGGATTAGGGAAGCAAGGAAGAAAGGCAGAGGGGCATTGCAAACGGCACTAAGCTACAGTCTAAACAAGAGAAGAGTGGCTGGAGCTTTATCCCCATGTGAAAGGAGATTCTGGGGACGGTGTGTAGTGTGGGTTGGGGCAGGGACTGTGTGGGAGACACCCAGGATCCCCCACCCCCTGTAACCATTCAGCCCTCTGCTTTTGTCCGGTCTGTAATAGGAGGAAGCCGGCTTTCAGGCCCAGTCCGCAAGATGGCGGAGCGGAATGCAGCCGGATTCCAACTGAGCGTTTGATGTCTTTATTTCCAGGCCTCCCCTGAAAGGGACCTGGCAGGAACGTGTGGCCTGTGTATCCAAAGAGCACGGCCCGGGGGCAAAAGGTTTCCCTGGCAATAAGCACACATGGCCTGCCATTACAATAATGCGCTTTTATTTCCATGGCAGGGCTAATAGAGAGGTGGCCGGTTCACACCTGCTGCACGCAGGCAAGAAGGGAAAACATGTCTCCAGATCTCCCGGGGGCCGGTGCTGTCTGCAGGCAGGGCTGCAAATGACAGATAAAGTGTCAGACAATGACATACTGCTCCAGGGCAGCCTGGCAATGACTGGAATTGTAAACTCCAAGGCGCTGCACCGCCCGCCGCTTCCTTTTATCCACCCCCACCCCCTATTCTATCTGTCTTGCTCTCAGTGTCATTTTCATGCCTAAATATTACGAGGAGACGAGAACAATTAGACCCAATTCTTTCTCGCATTTTCCTAATTATCTGGGCGTATTAGTAGTCTATTTGGATACCGGCTTCTCTTCTCAGATGACTCATCCTCCATGAACGCGTTATTGCCCTTCGCAATGTGCCGAGGTTAGATGAAGTATCTGCTGCCAGGCTGCAGTTTGCATGACGAGAGCTGTGCTTTTATCTAATCAACAGTGTGCAGCAATAAACATGGTATGTCGTGCTTATGATCTACATGTCTAGATTTCTTAACCTAAATATCCAATGTTTTAACAAATGGGAATCTTTGCTTTATCGGCGCGAGACGGAGTCTGTCAGGAAAGACGAATCAAACTATGAGGGGCTCATTTGTGACATTACGACGTCGTTCACCGATTGTACCTAATTAACTAATGCCCCATTACGTATAGGTAACCCCCAGTGCGCTGGTCACGCTCTTCCTCCTCACAGTACCCCTCGAAATAAAGGTAAACACAAGCTCTGCCCACTGTGGCTACTCAAGGGGTGGGGGATGGGGGGAACGCGACGCGTTTCCCCCCGGAGTTACTGCACATGCCAGCGAGGTGGCCTGCGCCCAGAGCGACTCTCTCGGGGTATTTAAGGGCCAGGGAAGGTTCGGGAAGCAGGCGATGGTTGGGGGACTTAAGATTTACCCACCCCCTTTTGTTTTTTGTGGCCTCTTTTAAGGTGGTTTCTGCAGGGTATAATCATTATTTTATATTTTTCCTGGGAATTTGAGCATCGGCTCAATGTTTGTATTGCTTTGGTAGTTTTGTGTGACAGGTAGGGGCATTAGTTTTGAAAGTTGTGATGTATAATATCTGTTGCTGATGTGGCAGGTCAGACTGGCTGCAGGTCATAGGTAAGAGGAGATTGGTGTAGAGGGGAGTTTTATGTGTCTGGGAAGTTGTTTGGTTGCCGGGGGCTTGGCCCCTTTAGATGTGGGGGAGGGAAGCACAATGGGCGAATGGCGGGGGAAAGGATGGGGGTGGTGCTGTTTGCACAAACGGCTACCCCGGGAGAACAGGTATTGAACCTGAAGGGGCATGGCCCCGGGGAGAAAATGGGATGCCTTGAGAATTGGTAAGGAGACGGTAGGGACCAAGGGATGGTTAGGGAGAAAGTGAATTTATTTATTTATTTAATTATTCAATTGTTGGGGAAATGAAAGTGTTAATTATGAATTGGTTTGTTTAAAACAGTTTGTTAGCTTGTAAGGCCAGGGAGCCAGGTAAGCGGTTATTTGTAAGCTTTGACCTGTCACATTAAATAGACCTTTTCCACTCTAAACGAGTCTGGGTTTTTGTGCAGTATGTCAAAAGAATATGTTATGTATGTCTATGATCAGTGAGCGTAGCTCGTCCTGAACAGTATGGCTGCATCCGGGATTATTTGCATGATGCTACAGATTGGACGGCACAAACTGTATAAAACCAGAAGGCTGTACAGCTGTGACAGAAGACAGCCACACTCAGTGACGCAGATCAGTGACGCATCATATGTGAAAGTGAGGCTTGGTTTTCGCCTGAGCACTGGAGGGAATATCAAATGGGATACCAGCAGCGGTGCCACCAGGAATCAAATTTATGAGGGGCACAGAGGGGGCCAGAGACAAAAGTAGAGGGGCCACAGACAAAAGTAGGGGGCCCCCTATAAAAGGGCAATGTGTGACGGACATCAGAGGCACTATTGCAGAGAATCTTTTGTGCACACCAACTATCACACCCCTGTTGTGCACCTCCCCTCCCATTAAAATATAGGCACTAAACCATTAAGTCACTAATGACCCATCATTAGCGGTTTTGTGTGCTACATTCTGATTGGAGGGGCTGCTCTTGGCTGTAGGGTGACTGAACAGCTCTTCATTGTTGTGCAGCAGCATTGAATGTGGTCCTGTGTGTGTGCAACAGCACTGCATACAGTGCAGAGAAAGTTGCCCAGCTGAGGTAGGGGGTAAAAGTGGGGGGGCAGGATTTCAGAGGAAGGGAATGCCCCCCCATCCCCCGCCCCAGTGACGCCACTGGATATCAGTTACCAGGCACTGACAGATTACATATGGTGGTGTGATCCACCGTGGGCGATGACCGTGCCACGTGATAGGAGAACATGGAATTGTAAATGCAGGAGATGTGGTGCCCATTGGCATAGCACCCACGGTCAAGGAATGTTCAGCTAGGAAATTTACTATCTAAATTTAACCAACTAAATGTATTCTACTCTCTAATGTATGATTCATATTGTGTAAAACCCTATACAAACCCTGACCAATCTCATCTGAGGGTTGCGTTTCTCAAGATCGGGACACTCTGCCAGTTTCCCTATCGGTTTATCTCCAGCTGTAAAGGCAAACATCCAACTCTGCCACCCACTGCTGTCCTGAATCCAGCTTGGATATATGTGCAATTCTCACAGTCTTGGTGGCATCAGACCACAGATAATCAGGCTCAGCCGAGATTGTCACAGGAGTTCAGACCATTCCTCCTCAAACCACTGTGTGCACAAAAAGGAGTGGCAGAAGGCCTAATGGAAACCCCTAAATGTTTTCAGGGGAGGGCCAACTGTGTGGTTGGTGTCTCTCCTTGGGCTGCATGAAAACATATTATTTAAATGTCTCCTCATTGGGGCAGATCCAGAAAGGAGATGGAAGGGGAGCAGATTATAATGAGTTAAGGGGTTTTAAGGTTAAAAAAGGAAGTTCAGTTAATGTGTTTATGTAACTAGTATTCAGCAAACAAAGTTAGTGCCAGAGTCGATGAGGACTCAAAGGCCAAAACATCCAATTCTGGAATTTAGTGTAAAGCTTTCAAGGGAGAGCCAAAGCTATCAGGGCAGTTGGGTGAGTAAAAATATGAAGTTTCGATGATGTGTGTTGTGAATGATGTATTTTCTACCTGTCTCACTAAGAAAGTGAAAGAGACAGCCTAAAGAATGTTGTTTTCTGGAAAAAGGCACCCTGGCATGCTTTATGTATACACATTGTCGACCGGATAGTTGGAAGTATTTAGAGTGTTGGAGCTCCATAACACCGGGAGACAGCCATAAGCCGCTCCCTGTGGAAGTTGCCTTGGATATGAGCAAACCTTTTAATTTAGTGTGAGTGAACAATCGCAAACATGGTATAATATCTCCAGAGTAAAGGCAAAGTATTCCTAGGTCGGTTTGGGGAAAGCTTATAAGTGGGTTGGTGAGACAAACATGGTAAATTAACAAAAAGATGCAGGATGGGTCTGGTCCGCCTACCTCAATGATGCCCCTTCTTTCTATCCAAATGGATTACAGAAAATAGTGCAGAAAAAGGGGACATGGGGGAAGACAGAGAAGATATTTTAGATGTCTTTAGTACCACAAGGGCTGGTCAAACAGCTGCACAAGATACTTCCAAGAAGGTGCCCAGTGAGTTCGCCCGGTACCTGCAGCTGAATCAGGCATGCAGTCGCAGTAGCCCCCACCAGAGAATACCCGTATGATATGATATGACAGGTTATTTATAACGCAATTAATACCCCGAGGTTTCTGAGTACGGACCAATGATCGAAACTGTGTTGCTCTGTGTCATCTTGCTTTCAAGGCGAGCATGTTGCCCCTGAGCTATCCTCCTGATTCTACCCGTACCCGATACCTGTAGTGATGAAACTAATTTTCCTAGTTCAACCATTATTCCCTTCCATACCCACGCAAGTGTTGTGCATGGTGCATCTGGTGTTTTTATGGCAATACAATGATTTATCACTGATGGAGGAGTTAATTTGATAATGGTGCATACCCATTGGACACTGGGGGCAGAGGTGGGGGGTCTTAGACATTTATCAAAAGATTCCCTATGTATTAGGAAGAACTGGAAAAGTTTAGAGGAATTGCAAACTGTAGTAAAGTGTTATAACCCATCTTGGGTGGACATGAATCTGTTACTGATGGTATTTATACCCACTGAGGTGCACCAGAGATTCAGAGTAGGTGGCCCCCGCAAGACCAAGGAATAGATATGAAGGTAGCAAGACATTTTGTTGATCAAAATACTTGTGTCGTGCGTGCGTGTCCCTGAAAGAAGACTGTGCAATGGTAAACAAAATAAGAATCAATCCTCAGATAATTATCTTGGTTGGTTGAATGTTGTGTTCACACAACAATGAGGGATTAACACACTGAAAGAAAATGCCCAGGTGGCTCATTTGTTCAAAGGGCAATACTCAAGCTTCAGTAGCAGTTGAACATTATTTGCATGGGATGATAAACTAAGCCCCTAACAGGATTGTTTTTAGTTGAGAATCACTGTGGGTCACATGAGAAACACAACTGTGAATTGAATGAGTGTACATTTGTGTCATTGCCAATACAGAATTTACAATATTGAGGCAGAGGTATGAGTACAAGGCTAAAGGAAGTGGGTGGAGTAGTGGTACCCCTGCACCTCAGAAGGTATCCACATTTCAGAATAGGCCTGTGTCATGTAATACTGACTGCCCTTAATGTAAACAAGGGGGAAAATGGAAGTTTGAGAGCCCAAACAGACCACAGAGCCAGGCTCCAGCAGCTCCTCCATTTCGGAATGTGAATGTGCACAATGATCACCCACAGCTACAGTGGACTGTAGACTTGGGCAGCCTGGGGAAAGGGGATATTGTCTTGCAAACACTAACACCTATAGATCAAGAGGGGCCGTTTAGGAATTGCAAAATTGAGGATATGGCTGTGCCGTGTTCAGTAGATAGAGGAGCAAACGACTCTGCCGACTATGATCCAACGATTCTCCTGCTCCACCACTCTCTTCAGTAACTTTCGACAAGGTCAGAAGCAGAACTCGGACACATAGGTACAGTTTTCTGTGAATTTTCAAATCAATAAATGAAAAAGGATTACTCTTTCCCTAAACCAACAAATCCAAGCCCTACTCTGTAACAGAAACAAGAAAAGGGATGCTCGTTGGAAAGTCAAAACATTAATTAAGTCCGCATTCCGGAATCCAACTCCAACCGAGTCCTTCCCCTACCTTTCAAACGAAAATGAAAAGACAACAAAGACATGCTTGTGGGAACTACCCACTGACGGGGATGGTTTCTGGTTTGAACCCCAAACCATAGGCATCTTTACGATAGCCCCTTGCCTGTGTTTACAGTTCCAGTTATACAGTTTGTGCCCTGCTGGGGTGCCATCCTGTGACTCCAGCCCAAGCCTCTTTGTGTTTCTTACCAGTGTAGGTTTCTTTCAGTCTTTCTCTCTTGGAGACCTTCGTCTTTCTTGCTTCCACATGCGGGGGTTTCTCAGTCTCTCTCCACTCAGTGCTTTCTTCCTTCCCATTCTTACACTTTCGATTTATTTCAGCCCCCCCCCCAACTCTGAGGCTTCTCTCATTTTCACACCCCATTCTGGGATTCTTTCAATCTCTCACTGCTCTGCGGCTATCCTCCTTCTTAGTCCCCAGTCCAGGGTTCTCTGTCTTTTATTTATTTCAATCTGTCCCCACTCTTGGGCTTTCATCCTTCTCAGCCCCCAATGTGGGTTTCTTTCAGTCCCTCCCAACTCTGGGAATTTTTTCCTGTTCACTCCTCTCTCTGGGGTTCTTTCAGTATCTCCCACTCTGGGGCTTTCGTTCTTCTTGGTGGCCTTTCTGGGTTTTTCTCTCTTTTATTTCTACCCATTCTGGGGTTTCTTCCTTCTCTCCTCTCTCTGTGGCTTACTTCTTCCTCACTCCTCACTCTGGGATGTCTTCCAACTCTCCCCGCTCTGGGTCTTCCTTCCTTCTAGCTCCCCACTTTCGGATTTGCTTCTTTCTTATTCCCCACTCTGGGGTTCTTTCAGTCTCCCCATATGCTAGGGATCTTCTCCCTCTTTCTCACTTTGCCGCCTGCTCTCATTCCAGCGAAGCAACTGTGTACCTGATCATATTGAGTGGTGCTCCGCAGGACGGGTGTAGAGTCTGCTCGGCACTCCTCTCGCCACAGAGCCACATATTGAACTCGTCAACTGGACCACAGGTGGGTCTCAAACCACCCGTTTCTTGCCTAGAATTGTGGGGTACAACTGTATGCTAGGTGGCATTATTTTGGGGTGCCCACGTAATGAGCAGTCCAAATATAAAAATAAATATTCAGAATAAATATCTTACGACTCCACCCAGTTCCCCTTTTCCATTTCACATCCACGTGCGCATTCAGAGAGCATTGCAACGGTAGCGACACATGGTACAAATCCTAATAACATAACATGGAGCCCATTGTGTGACGTTCAGTCATGGCGTTCCAGCATCATGGCGGTTCCAGTACCATACAGTTTCATAAAGGGGTAAGAGGCTGTTGTGATGTGTCCTAATTTGTCGTCTTGGTAGTTGGTAGGGATGGACCCTATTTCTGCCAAGCTCAAATTGAAGCGACAATCAATTTCTGCACATTTTCAGCAAGCGTTGCAAGAAGTAAAAATGAATGTGAAAATTAAATGATGCGCTGCCAAATAAAGCGTGAGCTCAAAGGTAGTGCTTTTAAATCCCCGGTTTTATACTTACACGATGTTTTAAATGGCTTCATTCCTTTGAGCCTAAATGTTGAGGCATGAAGGTGTTTTCTTTATGAATAAGATGACCAGCTGCATTTGGAAGTTGTAACAGGTTTCGTTTACCCATGCATTGGGCATTGCACTTTGACAGTCTTACATGATGACCAGATTTTTGCATAACTTGTGTTTTTAAATAATTTGTCCAGGGCATGATTCTAACTTCCATTTGGTACTATAAAAGTACTACACAACAGTACTGTAACATATTTAGGGACTATATGATTTAATGTTTCTAGTATGGCCACTGATTTGCATACCTATCGTCACTTTAATGGAATTCACGTGTAAATGCACACTTTTTCACATACACGTGGTGGAGCCACTGAACATTGACTTCGTTCTCAACAGACCAACGGAGCCTTAGAACATGTGCATCACTCCACACGCGCTGGTGACAGGCAACATGCATCACTCCACCTGGCCAGTCAGAGCTGTCAAACACACACATCACCTCGTCATTTAGCGGGAATCACAAATCAAGTACACCAATGTCACCAGGTGGCCCTCCTCAACACTGCTACGTTCCCTCAGTGGGGTACTTCGGATGCCTAAGTATCCAATTTCTGCATGCAGAAACCATGAAGTGGAGCCTGCAGGTTCTTGCAATTTCCATGGTGTCCTTTTCAACATATAGTTGCACACTGAGCTGCTCACTATGAAATGGCAGAAGTCAAATCTGGCAGGCCTGTGGTGGCTAATTGCAAGCTAAAATGTGGAGCTCATTGAATTTCATGCAAACAAAGCAACATCCGGGTCTCTTCATTATAAGGTCTGCAGAAGCTGAATTTCTCACATTCCAGGATGCTCCTGGTTTTCTTAGTTCTAGTATTATCCTGTCTCCCCGATCTGTGTCCTTTCACCCTTTCCATCTCAGTGTTGATCTTTGATTCCTCACTTCTTTGACGTTCCACTGTTATTCCTCCTGCCTTAGATCCAGTAACATTTTCATAGTCTTTTTCGCACATCTATATTGTTCTGTGCAAATACATTTAGGGATCAACATACATGCATCCACCTATATTAAAAACGCCACAGGCTGCATGCTTGTTCACGTAACCCCCACAAGCAGGAAGGCCACACGTATTTTTATGGTTGGGGAGGCAGGTTTTACCGAAGTGGCGGGGTAACCCCTGCTGAAAGGAAGCATCATGAAATAGAAGCGCCCCCATATGTTAATGATAATAATAATGATAATGATATGTTATTTATATAGCGCCTTAATCCAAAGCGCTTTACAGAGCACATATTTACAAACAATATCACCCAACCGAAATTGGTACTCATTTATCGACCTCGGAAGGATGAAATGCTGAGTTGGCCTTGCCGGGATTCGAACCTGCGTCCTGCAGATCATGCTCAGATCGCAGCAGCGAGCGCTCAACCCGCTTACCCGTGCAAAGCCAAAAAGACCCGAACTGGGAGAAGGTAGGGTCTCCAAAATACACATTTTAAAAAATTGCACATTCACCATGTATATATAGTTCAACATAGCGGTCAACTCTGCTTGTGGATAAACAAACACAATTCTTTAGTATTAACCATAAAGCAGTGGTTTGTAAGGTCCAATCGGTTACAAAACCACGGGGCAAATCATTTTCAAATAATTTGACTAAACCGAAAGGTTATAACTTTTTTTTTAATGGAAATCAGACTATAGCAGCCTAGGGCAGTGGCCACGTAAAGCCGTTTACAAATGATCAACATACTTGGTCGTTTCGCCAGTATCTGTCATCAACACCTCTATGACTAGACTCACAGAAGAAGTGTCTGCTTTTGCATTTGTTATGCATTAGTATTAAACCACATTCCATTATTTTAATATATATATTAGCAGGCAGGAGAAGGCGATTTTTTCATTTTAAATTTAGTAGCGATTGGTTTAGGATTATATGTAATCGCTTTAGGTTTATCTGGAAAGAGTATTTTCTCTCACCAGACCAGTGGCTCCTATCACAGAAGCTCTGTTGTCAGTCAGCAGATTTGTGAAGCGTGACATGGTTCTTATTGGTCAGTTGCATTTCCGCATTGGTGCGTGATTGGTGCCCGGACTTTGCATTGTCTGCTTGTACACAAGAAAGCATTCCAAAGAAACAGTACTGCTTTTGTTCATCATGCACCTTTTCCGGACCCAGCATTCCTCCAATCCCCAAACACGTAGACACTATAGAAACAATTCCAAATAAGCTTGCCTGAAATTGCAGGGCATGTGTCTGTTTCATTTATATTAGCACAGATAACTGTGCTTGTCTGACATCTAATGCCATATGGTGTATGTGCAGAATACCTCAGTCACCCCCAATCCAGCATGGCTCCTTTTCTGCACATAGCATCACTGTCATCTCAGAAATACCAGTAGCTATGTGGATGCAGAGGGTGGGACAGGCTGACTTTGACAGCAGCAAATGAATCAGTCATGCATATTCAGTGCTGAACAGAATCAGCAGATGAAGGACTCCTCCACACGTCCCTTACTGCTCAGTCGAACCAGCCGAAGTGCGCAAAATGCATGGAGTGAAGATGGGGACCACTCTTCTTCTTTTTAGCAAGATAATATTATTCGAGTCTATGGATTGTTAAAAGTTAGCTGCAGCTGCCTACACATCAACACACATGATCCTAGTCTGTGAAGTATTGCGCTTGGGGATTGCAGCACCCCACTCCTCAGAAAACCCTGGAACCCTCATGGAAGTCCCTGGAGAGTGGTGCACTGGATAATCTACCTCTGCATATCAAGCTGTGGCCCACAGGGCTGGACAGGCCTATTGGGAACTGGAGATTTCTCGGTAGGCCTCGGTAGTCTGGGCCTCTTTTGTGTTGCATTTCCAAATTTGGAGGTGTGTGAATGTGGTTCAGCAGCGACCCAAGCAGTGAAGTATTACAGTCCCAAATAAAGGAATGTACGATCAAGGTTCTATGAAAATATATACACTTTAATTAAGCACACCATGGACAATAAATAACTAGACAAACACTACCCCAAAAGCAACCCCTAAGAAAATAACACTGAATAAGCAAAGCTAGAGGATGCAGCACTCTGGGTAATGAATCAGGGGCGAAAGGCGAGCAGAAGCAGCAATGTTCTTGAAAAAAGATATGTACTTGACAGCAGAAAAGTGTTCAAAGTGAACTAACCAGTCTCCAGTACCCAAAAATGGGCCACAGGGGCATTTAGCAGTTAATACAAACACATTTGCAGCTCCTGATGGGTCAGCAGCACCGGTCCAGATTTCTTGGTTCTGTGTGATGATTGGGAGTGAACAAATGCAGCAACGGAGGGTCCAGCTGGTTCAAATGTGTTGAACAGTTCTTGAAACACGATCCAAGCAGTTCAATGGTGACAAACACTAGGATGGCGGCTCTCAAGGTGCTGTGGTCCCAATTCAGGGGGAAGATTTAATTACATTTTATAATGTATTTATTGGACAATTTTATGGTGCCTATACGCAAGTGTTTGAAGGTTCCACAAGACAAATTGGAGTTTGGAGGGCAATGGAAAGAAAACTACAAAACAGTGATAACGTTTATATTGGCCTTGTGACAGCCCTGCCATGCAAGTGCGAGACAAAGGTGGTAAGAGCGGAGGAGGGGGAGAAGTGCAGGGGGAGCGGGAGAAGTGCAGGATTTGGGGGGAAGTTGCTGGGGGGTAAGACGGCAAGTGGAAGGGAGGGTAAGTGTTATGGACAATGTGGACCAGGTTGGGCTATTCCAGGGAAAAGGGGGGTAGACGGAGAAGTGCAGGATTTGGGGGAAGTTGCTGGGGGCGGCAAGACAGCCAGTGCAGTGGAAAGAGGGGGAAGGGAGGGGAAGTGTGATGGACCAGGTTTGGCTATTCCAGGGAAAAGGTGCCCGAGGCAAGTGCTGACAGGGGATGCTGGATGGACTGGTAGGGAGGGTGGTCTGGCCCCTGTATAATTCAGAAGAGACAAGGCCCCCGTCATCGCAGCAGCAGAGGGGTGTTAGCAGGGGAGGGGCAGAGGGAAAGAAGAGGAGTAAAGGAATGCCTTGAGAAGTTTCCGGCACTTAAGAATATGCAGCTCAAATCTGAGGGGGGGCAGGAAGGCTGTCCCAGAGGGAGGAACCTTCTGGGGAAAGGGATCTACCTCCCACTCTCTTCTTGGAGAAACGTTTGATCAACAGAGAATTTGAGCCAGACGACTGAAGTAATGTGACAGGGAGGTATTTATAGAGGGAAAGCTGGATGTAGAGAGGCCCCAGGCCCCAGAGAGCCTTGTGGATGATGCAAAGTTCTTGAATTTGATACTTGCAGTCATCGGAAGCCAGTGGAGAGACTCCAGGGCTGGAGAAATGCGTTCCCTGGGTTTGAGGCCAAGGATACGTCTTGCAGTTCTATTCTGGATTAGTTGAAGGGGCGAAGGGAGGAAAGATGCAGATTGAGAAAGAGGCTGTTGCAGTAGTCCAGCCTAGAGATAACCTGCGCTTTGGAGACATTAAGCTTCTTGTGGAAGGCGGGGAAAGGTAGAATGCCTCTGAGGAGGTGGGGCTGAAAGTTGGACTTCCTGGCAAGGTCCAAAATGTGTGGAGAGAAGGAGAGAGAGTAGTCAAAGATAACCCCAAAGCTTATTGACTCACAGGTGGGTGACAAGACCTTTTCTCGTGCTCCCAAACACGGGGGAGGCATGCACACAACTGCAGTGGTCCTCCAACATATTAAGGCCCTGGGTACCACTGTGGCTGGCACAGTGGCAGGTCCTGTTCCAGCAGAAGATCATGCCCAATGGAACAAGGGAATGGTTAGGGAACAGGGCTGGTCTCTGCCTTGGAACACTTGCCTTCACCTCACAACTGGATGGCATTAGAAAGGACTTTTCTCTCAGAAAGGTCCAGTGAAATATTCTCAAGTGATAATCTAAAAATGCTTCAAGATGATTCCCAAGATGATTAAAAACAGTGGTGGGGATTCCTTCTTTTAAAGGTGAAAGTCACAGGTGATTGGACTAAAGCTAGTCCACTTTAGGGGACCAATCCTTGCTCGTGGACTTAGCCCTTCTGACATCACACCCAAAGTACTTTGTGCTACAGAAAGTGGAGGGGAAAAGAAAGAGAAAGAGAGGCAGAGAGAAACAAAATGGCCAGATCTCTTCCTGGCTATACTAACTCTGCCTTTTTGTGAATGGGTGCCCTTTGGTTCCTGTGCCCAGGCTAGCATCCTGTGGAGTTGCTGTCCGAGTGGAAGGGTGTTAACTGCCCTTACATGATGCTGACCACCATACCCTAACCCAGATATGGCTTATATATACAGTTGAATGTGCCACCAGGACAGGGTCTTCCAGAGTTAAGCATTTTCTGGAACAGGGTACATATTTTAAATGCAGCCCCTGTGATGCAGATAATTTGGTGTCACTTCAGCTGTCAAGAGGGCACCTGTGACTTCTTAACCTGCTCTGTGCCACTGGTAGAGCAGGTGCTGTGAACCAGGATACTGATGCAGCAGGGCACAAATAGGCACAATGCTTTTGACATGGAGCTTATGAAAGGGCGATCTGATTAGCAGATTTCGCTTTCAGAGATGGAATTACCTGCATCATTTTAGTATTTAATACAAATCAAAAAAGCCAGGCCTTCCAAACCATTGTCAGATAGCGATTCCTCACAGAATCCCTAAGAGTGAGAGCAACACGGTTGACTCTAAGAGATACACACATATGACTTTTGATTTCGAGTGACACCAATCAAAGTATGGCAAAAAAGAACAGTGATGTTTAGAGGCACATGGAGATACCATGTATTCTGTGCCTAAATGTCTGAAAGCAATCCAACTTTCACAAGAAAACTGTGTCCAGCTTCTCCAAAAGCAAGTGGAGCAGATACTCGCAGTAGGAAGCATGTTTGAGAGCCAGGGTTACATTGTTTTTTGCGTGAGAAATTGTCCCTTTCTTGATGCGAGTATTGGAAACATGTGCCATTGGTTGATGCCTGGGAAAAGGAGGAGAGAATCTCTGAGGACAGCTGGTGTGAGATTCATACTGAGGTGATTTTTATGGGAGGAAGTTGCAGAGATTCACAGAGGTGGCAGATACAAGTAGTGTCTGACACCTGATGTGAGTGGATGGGACACATGCCATCTTGTGACACTTAGAAGGAAGAGCACGAGCAGAGCATTCCTGGGAGAAGATTGTGAAACACTCAAGCTCCCATGATTGTTGTGTGAGAAAGTAGCAGAGATTTAGGATAGTGGGAGATATACCAGTCATCGTCCATTTCTTGAATTGAGCAGACAACACATGTGACATTAGGAGGCGCTTGGGAGCAGAAGCAGGAGGAGCAGAGCATTTGCAAGAGCAGTTTGTGCAAGAGTTACACTTACATTATTTGTTTAGTGGAACATAGTAACACTGTCAGTCAGTGTTAGTATCTTGATCAATGTTCGTCAGTGTCAGTCGCTTTAAGTGAATGAAACACATGCCATCGGGTGACAATTGGCAGTAGGAGCAAACCATTTCTGAGGGCAGGTTTTGTAAAATACTTAAACACCTATTGTGAGAGAAATGATCAGAGATTCATGAACACAGGAGATACCAGTCAGTGTCCATCTCTTAAAGTTAGTGGATGGGTAGCATACCTTATGGTGATACATGAGATGAGATTAAAAATGTGTCTCCACTGCCGCCATTCTCTTAGTCAGACAATGACTATGGTGAAAATGATATGGGTGGTGCTCAAAACAAAGATGATGCTCCTTTAGAGTCCAAGCACCAATATTCATGTCTGTAGGGATGCAGTAATATTGGGCAGGATGAGGAGGCTAGCACAACCAATGCATAGGATGGAGTATTAACAAAAGCTCATGCCAACCAGTATACAGTCTCTATAAGAAATGCCTGTCAGATAAGATAGTACATCATATCCTCCTATGGAATCATGAACATCACCACCACCAGCAGCACTATTGAGATGAGCACTGCCCATGTTTTGTTAGCTCTCAATGATTGTCATTATTGTTGCAGTACTTCACACAGAACACACAACCGTATAATGTGGCCACTCTCAACTGTGCCAGAAAAGAATGTCATGAGGAAGGACTTTGACATATTTGAATACCACATCTTTGCTGCTCCATATGTTCTGGTACCAAGCATAGTCATGGGAAGAAGTCAAATTAGTTTTAGTGCATCCTGTGAGGAGCCAGAAATGCGAGGCGGACAACTGTTTGATGATTTAGCAACATATGCCATTTTATTCTTAATATAAATATATTAAACATACCTCACCATCCCTACTGTGCTGAGGATTTCTCTACCTAACCAAAGCCAAGGGGACACACTATAACACAGGATAACTGGCCCTTGCAATAAGCAACAAATACACAAAGAAAATACATGGCAATACAACATAACATGAACAGCATTCACAGTCTTTCAATAACCTTCTACTATCCTGGGTGGATTCCCTTCCCCAGGATTCAAGGTCAATTCTGTTAGTGTTCAACCATAGAAAGAAAAGTCTTACATCAGTTAATGATGTTTCAAAGTCAAAGTAAATGTTTGTTAACCAAAGTTCCAATGATAGCAAATCTCTTCTCCTTGGTGAGATGCCCATTTTTCACTGCCACCAAATAGCACCAATGCTAATCCCAACCACAATGCTTTTTCCACCTCGATAATAAGACTTGCCACAGTTCAAAAGAAATGCAATATCCACTGCTCTCAGTGATACACAGTTCTTGGTTAACAGTCAGTATTTCCTTAATTACAATTTTAGACTTGACAATGGTATATGTGTCACAATGACTTCTTAGTGCTGTGATTTCCCCTTCAACAACCTCACTTCTATTTGATTCACTATGAGAACAGGCACCTTTGTCCCACAGTACTCCACTCTGTTTAGACTATTACAATGTTGCATCTATGACAACAAGATATACCACCACAGCTTCAGTACTTTTGACTACTACCAGAGCTTCTGTGATTTGTACTTCTAGACAGGCTTCAACAAGATATACTTTAAAGTACTTCAACACCTTCAAGTGGGCAAGGTACTCTTCCTCTGAATAACTCTCTTCAAAAGGGGAAGGCTCTTTGACTCTCCTGTCTATCTGCCCCCATAACAAACTGGTTGTGTCTTCAACACTCACTCGTCTTTCTGTTCCACAGTCTCTGGCACTACAGGTGTGTCAACTCCAGAAACGTCTTTACAAGCAGCCAGTTTCCTGTCTGCAACTTTACCTGCCCCTTTCTGCCAATGATCAGCCCAAGTAATTACCCAGAAGCCTTGGAACCACTCTCTTAGTTTCAAGTAATGCTTGCACACTTGTATCTTAGGCCAATTAAACTGTCATTAACTTCACAGCAAAATTAGGTTGCTTTTGAACTCTGAGAAAGGCTGGTTTCTGTATTAATATGGCAAGACTCTTGGCCTGGCCAATGCTTGTTCTCTTCTTCAATAGAAAATACACTTTACCTTCTTATAAATTAAAGGTATGCCACATTAAAGTAAAGAATAGAGTTCAATCTTTCTTTAGGAATCACAATTGGGCAGAAACAACCACTCTATGATGTAGTTTTAAAGCTTAAAGATTGGCTTGTGTAAAAGTGAAGGATAGAGTTCAGTCCTCTGTTGGGAATCACAATTAAGCACACACAACTTCTAAATGTAGTTTTCACAAGTTAAAGGTTTCAACAATGCTGTTATCAAGATTATTTATTGGGTAATGGTCGTTGTAACGTTCACTGCTCTTAATTAGTGACACACGACCACTCCTTCAGGCAGTAATGGACTTTTAAAGATTCAACAATGGGTTTAAGCAGCGTTAGCGTCTCATGCGAGTAAAATGACTTTCACATTATAGGTGACTGCTACATTTCCATTGTTCGGGTATTCCATCTTCAATGAACAACTTCTTCTCACTTTAAATCTTTTGCAAGTGATCAGTGTATCGGATACTGTTGCCGGCAATGCTCACACAAGTTGATAGAATGCTGTGCTTCACTCACAGGCTTCTTTGACACATGCTCTTCCGGTCACATTGCTCCCACGCCTTCTGCCACAGCTTCTACTGATTCTGTCCTCTTAGGGACACACACCCTTCCCCTGTGAATATGTCTCTGGTCTGGCCACATGTCTTTGGAGCTCCTCTCGCTCCTGCGACCAACAGCTTGACGTCTGCTTCTCTGCTCGGTCTCTAGCACATTCTCTGCACAGCAACCACAGCAATCAGGCTCACATGGGGAAAGACAACTCTCCTGCATGCCTTCCATGGCACAAGTCTCTGCACTTCAGAGTTTGGGGGAACAGGAGCCTCTCAGATCAAGCAGGTGTAATCTGCTGTTTCCATGTTCCGGCGTCCCTTTTTTTCTCCCACTTCTGCTTGGCTTGCCACCCTCGTACCTTTATTCCTTCTGCTACAACTCGTATTCCAGTCACAGTTACAGTTACAGCTCCTTCCTCTCCTTCCAATTGCCAGTACCTGAGGGGGCTTTTTATGCCTCTAAGGTTCTCTCGGGTGTTTGCTGCTAGGCCTAATTGCCTGACCACATCTGCATTGCTCTTAAACCCTCTTCCTTGTCCCAGTACTCATGGGGTTATGGGACTTGTAATCCCTTTCAGCAAAGTTAGCTCTTGGAGCAATTGAGTTAATTTCCCTTCAACTCATTAAAAGATGGACTGCCAGAATTGGTTGATACAGAGGAAGACATTTGTTTTATAGCATTTTCTCTAGATCCTTTTACATTACACATTTGGGAGTAAGGAGAATATTTATTCTTAAAAGATCTTTCTGATAATAAGGCTTGCTCAGATTTGACAGACATTGTACCCTGAGTTACAAATCCTATGTGTGGGTCAGCATCATTATAATGAAAATATGTCATTATCTGTTTCTCCTCACCTCCCTGAGCCATGTCTCCTCCCAGTTGATCTTCTAGCAGTACACTATCCCAAAGGTCAGTATCAGGAAGCGTCTGCTTTCCCTAGCCACCTGGTATGAGACTTTTGGCAGGGTTTCAGTGAGGGATCTGTAGGATTCTTCACAATCCCTCCCAATACCATAATAAAAACAATGTATTACCATCAGTATGCACAATTGTCCCTGTAAATACTGCAGCTCTGTAATTTCCTGGGACACCAAGCAGTACTCGACGTACACCACAAATACAAAACAGGGATAACTCATGAAAGTAGGACAGTATTGTCAAAACATTTGAGCAGAAACAAAAATAACTTAAGACATATGACAGACAGGGTCTGTTCAATAATAACCTAGCTTTAATGTTGGTAACAGATCTCTTGCCTTACTCTTTTGTGGAAAACCATGGATTATGGGGGCCCATGGAAAAATCTGATCACTTCTTCTTTTCAGGTGCCATTTCACTCTCAAACGTTGGTACTAGAATTGGTCAATGAAAATTGGTCAATGATGTTTTATGAAAAGTGAGGCTGCCACTACAGCAGTCTGTGGAATAAAACAAAACGTATTCACCATGAATAAGTGGACCAGTTTGTCAGAGTATTGACTGCATGCAGATCACAGCACACTTGGTGGAATTTCCTTCCTCCACCAGCCAATAATGGTCAATAGTACTGCAAGAGGGCAGCAGGTGCACAGTGTTTTGCATCAAGGCAGAAGCTACTGGGGTGTGTTCATATGGGAGAAGGTGGAGGATGTGAAGGCACAGTGGCAAAGGTTTCATAATTTGCAGACAATGGATCACATTATTTTGCTGCTTACAAATTGTCAAGACAATTAATGTCCCCTGCTTTGCAAATGTCCTTTGCCTCATGGTCACATGCTATTTCAGCAATTCTCAGGCTGTGAAAGACATGCTCTGTGGCCAAGAAGATCAGCTCAGATGTCAGCCTGGCTTACCAAACCAAAAATGCACTGTGCCAATTGCAGGTTTCCCGCAACTTGCCATTGGACACCTGAAGACCTCAGTGGTCACCCATTGAAGCTCCAATTGGCACAACGTGGACAGACAACATGAGCAGTGTAATGCCATCACAGATTACCAAAATGTTCTCAGAAGAGCATTATATGGGGCACTTTTAACACTGCGTCAGTGGCAGATACTTTCTGAGGTCTCTTCTGTGCTATGACCTTTAAAGGCGGGAACCACATGGGTTGGATGTACCAATTCTTCACCCAGTGAGTTTATCCCTCTGCAGAAACTTCTTGAGATGCACCTACCTAACATGGTTGGGTCCTGTATCTTGTTAATTATTGTGGATGTTGACAGCTTTTAGCCGTAGTGGGACTTTGTTTCAACCTTGTGGGGTGGACCATGTGTAGATACATTTAAAGATCACATTGAGTACCTTCAGGATTTCTTCATGGACTTACAATTGATGGTAAAGATGGCGACCTTTCAGTCACCGGTGTCCTTGTCTAGGAAGGAGGACTCACAGCAGGAAGAAGAACATCAGCAAGCCCAAATATTGGCAACTACATCGGAATGTCAAGCTCAAGACTGATGGCATCCATCCATGGGATCACTGGTGCTTGCCGAAGACTTTGTGAGCAGGGCGGGTGCAGCATATAGGCACTGGATTTGATGGGATCGCCTTCCCATGAACTCTGGCATCTTGAATACAGACAGGTCATCAACAGGAACAAACCGATTGATGTTTGATGACTACCTACTGGACATTTGTGCCTGTGAAAAAAGATAGTGGACCAGTACTGTATTGGTACAGGAAGAGGTCAGTTCAGTCAGCTGCACTTGTGGGAGTTGCAACTGCATGGCTAATCTGCATCCCTTCAGGTGTCCCTCTGAGAGAGTTTTAGTGATGCTATGTATGTTGTTTCTAACTGCAAGAGAAGCCCTGTCGTGCCTTATGTTGAGCAATTAGCATTTATAAACATGAACAGTCATTTCATTGGGAAAACTAGCATATGAGTTAGTAACATGGTCCATGTTATACACCGAAAACTGGAGTCAAGTTGTTTATTGGTGCATGTGGTTGGCAAATGAATCGCTGTCATAATGACTGAGAGCCCATGACCAGTTGCTCACTTACTCATGACATTGGGCCTCATTACAAGTGAAGTGGTCCAGAAACAAGGGTGCCAGTAAACTCACCTGCACCCTTTGTTCTGGATCGCCACACTATGAGTCTGCCTGCCAGGGCTGCTACGCCAGACAGGTCGGACCCTGCTGGGCACATCGCCCGGTTGCAGAGTCATCACGGAAGCACCGGCACAGTTAGCAACAGTGCCGGTGCTTCCGAGTCCTCAATCGCATGGGGTCCTCTGGAATGGGGACTTCCGAAATCCGGTGACTTACTTCCTGCGCTGCCAGGACAGGTAATGTCCCAGTGACACTGGGAAGTCAGGCGCCGTATTCAGTTTTACGGGTTGGTGGCAACACACTGGTGGCACCGGCGGGTTACTGACGACTTCATAATGAGGCCCATTGTCTCTTATGCCGCCACTGTTTTTTGTCCTACTATTGTTATGATAACAAGCGCCACTTGTCAACATTTCTCTCGCAGGCTCCTACCCCTTAAATTTCACAATCATCCCAGAGAGAACTGCCATCCCATCCAGCTGACCGACTCGCCCAGAGAGTGCTGGCACTAACTAATTTTAACATGTTCTCCAACAAATTGAAACCTCTCACAGAGAGCAGCTAAAGTTAATAGGCTCTGATAGGCTCTTATACAGAGAACAGGCACCCCTTGAATGTCATGGAATCTCCCACAGAATGCATCTAAAGTTTAGAGGCTCTCCAATAGAGTTCAGCAGTCTCTTAAATGTCATAGGCTGCCCTAGAGAGTGCTGCCACGCTCGTGTGTGGAGAGTCTCCCTGAGAGGACATTCCATTCCCAATGACTCCCTCATTCCTTTCCCCTGCACAGCGGCATGGAGGAGGGACACGTGGTTCTGCAGCATATGGATCTCCATGCTAGCTGCGACTATAGGGATTTCCAGACCTCTCCTCCCTAGCTAAGACTCATCTGGCAAGGCAGCAAAAGATGTCTGCATGTCTCATCACCTTCTCCTATGGATTATGTCTGAATGCTGGCACTAACCTTAGCATACTGCCATAAACTGCTTACTCGGTTGGCGTTGGCAAGAGGGGCATGAGTTTGACCACTGACACATATCACTGGCAATGATTGGGTAAGATTATTGATTTGATTCAATCACTTTTATTCGGCTTGAGGCCATATAAGTGCACAATTATATATAGATTGTAACATACATAAAATAAAATGTGATCAATATTAGAATTTGTAAATATAAAAATGATAATATATTGCATTCTAAAAAACACACATGGCAAAACAATTTGACAATGTCAGCAAGAATAAAACAACCGATCCAAAAAAGCAATGAACAATTGTACAATTCAAAACAGGGGAGAGCAATAAGAACTCGCAGCCCCATCATTTTAGAGTTAGAAACACAAAAGTAACCTCAGATAGCTTTTCTGAAGGAACACACAGAGGCATTGACTATTTCCTTTAGGAATGTTACTCTACAAATACTAACAGACTGTCTCTACTCTTTGAATCTTAAAGGCCAAGCATGATGAATGTATTTGGCAAGCCAAAAAACAATGTTCAGATCCTCTGTGCTTTTGCACACTCTCAAGCCCCCTGAGACTGTGCCAGTGCTGGCAAATCTTAAGAGCGGTACCAAATAGAGATGCCATAAAGAACTCAATCTTGGGCAAAGCACTTGTGTACGAGCGTGATATAAATAAAATATCATTTCATTTCAAAATACCATTTCAAAAGAAAAGAAAGTGGAAAATTGTCCACAAAGAGGGAATACACCTGTGTTGTTATCATCCCAAGAGCGCCCATCCTAAAGTTGAGATATAACCTACTGGCAAATGTTGGGTTAACAAAGTCCAAATAACGATCAAAACCAAACTCCCTCTTGTTCTCCAATTGAAACCGAGCCCAACATCAAACGTTGGCAGTCCTCCAACATATGTCTCCTGGTTTATTGAGTTCAGACCCTGTTGATTGGTGCAAATTGCCTAATGATGGCATTCTGCACCCTGACCCTGGGGGGTACTGACACTCCCAAGCATACCACCACTGGAGGGTTTGGTGTTGTCAGCTGAGCCACTAGTGGGCTCAATGGAAAGGGACACATTTTCTCAGTTAATATCTTCATGGCATTGGTGAATGTGCCATTTTGCATGATCATCACCTCCGGGAATGCCACTTTGCAGAGGAACTACATACTCTTCACTGTTATTGGTGTTCCTAAGTGGCAAGTGAAAGTGCTGCAACACCCAGGAACATGAAACTAGGGCTTGTGAATGGGGGGAGGTTTTCACTTCATGAGGATAATGTATCTGCCTTACCACCGCTGGAATAGCAGGTGCATAGTATGGCTTTGCTTCTATCACCTTCTTGTCCCACTCTTGACTTCCTCCCCTCAACTACGTTCACCATATGCTGCAGCACTGACACAGACTGGGACATCCCATGAGGGTTTAACGAACATGCAAATCCTCCTTAAGGCCCTCCCATTCTTATGCACTCTTGATTCAGACCACTCCCTCCTCTACAGTGGCTAACACCCAGATAGGAATCATTCCATTGCACCCCGCCTCCAGAATGCTTTGTGAAACCACCCTCTCCTGCCCCATGCAGGACATGCCAATGTCCCCATGCACCACTGGCATGCCCCCCTGCCCAACCAGAGGTTGTGAGTCTGTGGGAGCCTTCACCAGATGCCATGCCTCTCCTGTGCTAGGGCTCAAGGAAGCCTCCTCCAATCCCCCTGCATACTCTTCTACTCCTACTCCTCAACTGAGGCCATGCCCAATAACAAGCCTCCACTTCAGATTTACAGGAGTGCCAATGCCCATGACCCAGCACCAACACATAGCATTTCGTTCCCACCTGGGACATCAATTCAGCAAAATGTCAGGGGCCTGACACACAGCATTTGCCCATGATGACATGACAAGAAGTGGTATCTCACACGTATTCTTGACAATCACATCAAAAGAATGATATCACAATGTAAAAAAGGTAGAGATTGATAAAATAACAAACTAGAAAAGGATACACAAGTCTATTTTAGTTATTTGTTGTCCATGGTACTGCCTTGGTATGAGAAAGTTATTAATACCATGATATGCTATGGGTGCACACCACAGACGCAGCTCAGGCCAGGGTAATTTTATTATGGCTGTACAGTATTAAATGCCTGTTACTGCCATCTAATGTCAATTATAGCTTCACATACCAGGTATACACGGTAAAGGCTAACTAGAGCCACACATTAGTAGACACTGCTCGAGATGCCTTAATAGTCTAAATAAAGGACTTTGTAGAGGAGGATCCAAGTCCCTCTATCGAAAGTCCTGCCCCCATTTTGCTTATATGTTGGAAACTGGAAATTACGACATGCGCAACGCCAGTAATGGTCCCTATACACGAATAGTCCTTGAAACAAGGTATTCATTAAGAAAACCCTATATGATGTACCCGTGAAGAAATGACAGTGTTCTGAAGGAAGTTCCGGGAGAAGTGTGAAGATAAGTGAAAGAGAAGACGGGTGACGTCACACTAAGCAGAACTTATGTACCAATAAGAGATGCCAATGAAGAAGTTGAATAGACCTTATATAATCTAATGGCGAAGTAATGAGCAACATTTCAAATGCAACATGAAGATTCCCCGGGCGGAGAGCACTAAAGAAAATGCAAAGCCATTTTATAATTGTACAGATGCAGAAACGCAAGTAGAGTAAGTAATCATAAGGCTGGCTATACATAGTGAATAGACTGCAGGCGGTGTCGCAAATATATGTATAAGTGTGTAGAGAATCTGCATGTTCCACAACACATTTTAGCAAAGTAGGACCCCATGAATAGAAGGGCTGAAATTGTGGCACAGTAGAATAAAACAGCTGACGGCGAAACAAGATTCGAGAAGGCTTGTCTGGCCCAGTGTCAAGGGTTGGAACAGCCAAGAAGCTGGTTATCTATTCGAGAAAATACAATGGACGCAAGACGGGCTGCTGTTGAGGTGTAATGGAAAAACACTAGAAGTGACAGGTTTTATTCATTTAATAGTATTAAATACAACAAAGGAGCACAAAACATGGTCTCCTGTCACATGGTCAAGTTGAAAATAGACTTTGGGTGAGCTGCACCGAGACCAGAAGATAAGACCATGCTCTCACTCCCTTTTATTTTCATGCACAGTGATCCTTTGCAAGGCCAATTTCAAAGGACTTATTGAATGGCAGACAGTAGGAGTGATGATGGATGTTGGGCTAACTGGGCGGGGAGGTATGGTCAAGTCCAACCCTCAATCACCTGGGGTACCAGCTTGCGTGCTGCTAGAGAGTGGAATATTCCAGAAGGGTACAAGCATGCCAACCAATTGTAGAGAGCCCAGTAGCAAACAGCCCTATAGATTGAAAGGCAATGAAACTTTGTGCATTTTTATGACATGGAAGATGGTGGGCATAGCTGACCACCTGACTTTAGAGACCTAATCACGATCCTATACCCCATAGAAAATGTACCTAGATGTAGACCAACCACAATCTATCATAAGTTTCCTTATTTTGCCACATAGTATGACATCACGTATGATGAGTTTTTGCTGTATAACTGTGTTTTTTCATGTGAATCTTTGAGACTTATGCTGTGGGTTGTCTGCTGACGCCCGTTGTACTCCATGTTTTAGACAATTGCAATTAAAAACAGATGTGTTTTGCCAACTTCTTGAGTTGTCTGATTATTGTTTGAGAGAGTAATATCTGCATCCACATCCATTCTATAGAGTGCAAACTCTCTTAAAGGGCCTACAGGTTCAACTCCATTAAAAGTACGGCATTACTTCCAGTAGAAATACAGCCATACTTGTGCCTGTTGCAGCAATCAGTCTGGTGGTAAATCAACCATATTTTGAGTGGTGTTAACACCATGTTAGTCTCCTCTCTTGAAGTACAATAGAAAGCATAGAACCTTGGAGGATCTACTGCGGGCAGTCATTTCACCCATGGTAAATCATCAATTTTGTGCCAACAGTATGGTGGAAACAGCTCCAGCATATTGCTAGAAATCTTTTCTCTATTTCTCCATTACACTTCCCCACACCGATAAAAGGCAGAGCAGAAGAGCACACTCTGCGTGGGGCAAAGCACATAAGGGAGCAGCAGTTCTGTTTCATACAAGGTGAGACACGGTAAAACAGAAGGGGATCGCAAGGGGGGAAGTGCCCTTGACCTTTCGATAAGGAACCATTACTTTCGAGAATAGAAAATGTAAGACCAGGCAACAAGGCTGAAGTATCCTGCATCATTTCATGGAGGTACCTGGGGCTCTGCTGTTTTCGATAGACAAGGTGGGGAGAATTGCTTGCTGCCGTGGTACTGTCCTTGGCTTCTACAACCAAGCAGCAACAGTGAAGTCAGCACAGCCGGTGAGTTGGGGAGATTGATATCAGACCAGTCTGTGTTGAAGCAAAGGTTGCAAGTGGCAACATTGTATAGTGAATCCTGAATCGAACAGTGTATGGAGCATATGTGATAATCAATGCAAGTAAAATTTAACAACAGATGAGTGATTGAACTTTGAAGCCAAGATACGATACCTTAGACAGAGTGGTCCGGCACCGCGAGCGTGCTCATTCGAAAGTCTCTGTAAGGTATCTAACTGAAAGGTGGCAAAAGGAAAAGAGTGACAAAGAATTGTGAATCGAAGTGGTCCTGCAACCCGGTCAAGCAAAATCCTGTGTACAATCGAAAGTCTTCAATGTTAATAGCGTAAAGAAAAGTATGACAAACTATATGAAGTTGGTCCGAGCCCGGCGGAGGGAGATCAGCTGAGAGCTTTTGGGTAAAGTAAGTTTGTATTAAAAAGTTAAATTGAAATTGGTCCCAGCCCAGTGGAAGGAGACTAATTGAATAGTGTGTTAAAGAGGATCTAAGCCTGGCTGAGGGGGATCCGGGGTGAACTGTGTATCACACTAGAAATTGGATACATGAATGTCCTACAAGCTTGGGATGCATGAATATCCTACGAGCATTGTGCTAAGAGGATCTAAGCCTGGCTGAGGGGGATCCAAAGTGAATAAAGAATCACATGAGAAATTGAGTACTTGTGAAAGTTTAACCCTTTAAGTGCCATGGGTTTTTCCCCCAGGGCCAAGGCCTTTTTTGGTGATTTTGGTATGTTGCCATTCAATGCCTTGTAACTTTTTTGTTACGTGAGATATCTCAGCCAAATCTGGCCCCTTTTTTCCCACATGTAGGCAGTCGTAACGCCACCCAGGAATCCTAGGTTGCTGTAGGGGTGTCAGAAAAAATAACCAAAAAGGACAAAAATGTTGTGTTCTTTCAAAACATGACAATAAAATGATGTACAAAGAAGCCTCTGTATTTTTCCTTGAAAGAGCTAGGAACAAATGGTTTGCTGTGCTGAATTCCCCAATTTCCTGGCTTTCAAGAACAGGTTGAGTGGAAACGAAAAGAAATTATTTTGATGTGGTTATCAACCATTTTGTGAGAGGTAGGTGATTTTGGCAATTTTTGCCAATTGGATATGCGTGGGCGGAATGGAAAAAAAGGGCAGGAAAGCCAAATCGGAGGACAGAAATGCATACATTTCTGAAAAGTAGATAAAATTCCAAGTTTAGGAAGGGGTGATTTGCACAGGTCGGGTGTGATGCTGGAAATGCATCGGAGGGACATGGCCTCCGTATCCTTGTCATTTACTGCCTTTTTATGGTGTGTTCTGTCGTGTTTTCCGCACAGGAGTTCATGTGGGACTCCTGGCGGCGCAGCTCTCTCTCTTTTGGTTTGGTGAACAGACCCATGCAATACCCTTATGGCACCCATGGGTGGGGGTACAACCCTGTGCTCCTAGTGTATGTTTTTGGGCACCTGTGGGTGGCCTGCAGAGCAGGGTATGGGCTGGTGGCAGCTCCATGCTGACTTGTCAGGTGCTCCGAGTATCCTCCATTTTGGGATACCCAGGCCCTGCCATTGGAATTAGTTGATTCCTGATAGGAAACAAGATGGCCCCTGTGGCCTCTTGCTTTCTATTGCCTGTTACATTGTTTTCCCAAAGTCCTGGGAAGCCCTGACTCTGTCCCAATCCACATTCCTTGTTGTGAGTGTCTGAGAGGGAGGAGGATGGCCTGAATGCACTGTGTGCCTGATTGGCTGACTGACTGCATGAATGCCCTTCTGTATGATTGGCTGCTGAGAGTGACCCAGCAGTGTGGATGAGAGACAAGATAGTATATCTGGTGACCTCTCACCACTGGAAATTGTTCAGAAGCTGTGTCTACACTTTAAGAGTAACTGGAACTGCTGATCCTCGACGCCCAGTTGGAAGAAGAAGACTTGCTGTTGCATTTGCTTCGACCTGATCTGAAAGCTGCCGAACTCATCGAGGACTAATCCGAGAGAGGACCTGGTAAGGCGCCCTCTTCCCGTGCTCCGAGGGACCATCGAGCACCGCTGACCTTTGCCAAAGCTCCCTGGAAGTCAGACCCTCGAAAGGCTGCCGACCCGAGACAGGACCGCTGAGGAGAACGAAGTGAAGCACCCGGACTTCGCTGCTGTCGAAGTCTGTTGCCGTTGACCAGGGTTCGCAGGTTTGTGTAACCGCTGGAGGCCCGTCGAAGTTGTGTTGCCCAGACAAGGGGACCACTTGACGACATGCCGCCGACGACTGGAGACGCCTGCTCCTGAACTTTTGTAACAAAGGACTCCCTTGTCCGCAACGTTGACCCTTTTGTCCCACCGGAGAAAGTCGAGGACAACCAATGCGCCGAGGAGAATCCGCCGATGGGTTTCCCGCCACCTGAAGGCCACAAAGAATTCAACGACTCAACACCCTTGTTGGGCCACAGTTCTTCTGAAACTCTTTGCAGTCCTGAACAATCAATCGCCGAGGTGCCCTGCACACCTCACCCTCGCAGGACGTCGCTGACGAGCACCGTCTGAATCGACGCCGTAGTCTCGGCACCCTCAAACTTCTCATTGCCGCCGTTGACGAGAAGTTCACCATCTTCGACGCCTCTCGACGATCCATGGCTCCTGTTTTAAAGGGAGTCACTCAAGAAGGATCCTTCGACGCGTCTTTGAAGAACTCTACCCCACCAGGTACATTTGGGGGGTAAAACATTATAGGAGGAAATAAGACTAGTGAACAATATATGGACTGGGCTTGTGCTATATATCATTATTGTACAGGTTGCCCAGGAGGGGGGATCTCCACACAGAACTGTGTCTATTGGTAGGGGCCAGTATTCTGCCCATTGTGTCAACCATCTTGCTTTCCTTCCTATCTCTATTGCTGGTTTCCTCGTTATTGATCTGTGTGACATTTTAACCGTACAGTTGATGCACTTTAATGAGATTTGATAACATTGGTGGTACCACTTTAGAATTGTATATATTTATCATTGTTGATTTCCGAGTACAAAGTGTGTTATTGTGATCGGGTACATACCTTTGAATATTAATTATATAAAAACTGTGTTTTCAGTAATATATGTGTGGACATTACTTTATGGGGGTTCGGGGACTACACTGTACTTAAGAACCAGCCCGCATCACCTCCTGAGAAGCTAGGCCTTGATTGCTCGTCCATTGCTACCACAATAGAGAATCTTGGCTGGGGTCCTCTGTGCATCTCCTCTACCATATACATGCACCCCCCACCAGTATCTTTACACAAGCTGAATTGGAGGACAGAAAGGCATACATTTCTGAAAAGTAGATAAAATTCCAAGTTTAGGAAGGGGTGATTTGCACAGGTCGGGCTACAAATAGGTAGTGGAAAATGCCATAGTTTGGGGAAAAAGCGGGAAATTGACTGAAAAAACAGGTATGTAGTGGACATGGTTGGCTTGGTACGACAATGGCTTCTATGAATTTTGAGAAAGAATATGCTCTGCTACATTCCCCCGACTCTTGCAGTTAGGAAAGCACACATTTTTTGTAGTGTTTCACAAAACAGGCAAAACCACAAGCCAAACACTGAGCCATGGTACACAGGAGTTTTATGCTTATGTCCTGAACAGACGTACTTAGCAAGTGTAAATTAGGAAAACCAATGTGGTGAGGAATGGCAAGCATACATTTTTTTAAAGAGCACAGGCAGACCTTTCCAAGGGTAGGTGACTTGTGCAGGTTACAACAGTGTAGGGTGCCTAAAGCAGCGACTAATGTAGGGCACATTTGGGAAATGAAAGGGTTGTGTGACAAAGGCCACCAGCAAATGGGTCGAAACAATATGAAAAACACACAAACACAACAAATGCCATGCCTTCCCGTGTTCCCACAGGTGTCCCGATGAAACTGGTATCTCACATATGTGGGTGCACCTACCCGGGCACCAAGGGTGAAGCCAAAAAAAAAACCTAACCCCAAGTCTTTCCCGACAGCTGAATTTCGCAATTTTTCCAGACTGGCACACCAAACAGATATGGGCCTCTGGTGTCCAAGCCACCAAGGAAAACATGGAACCCCATGCATTTCTGTAAAGAGAACACCAGTAGGAATCTGCAGAGGGCTGACTTGCACAAATCGGCCCAGAATTTACTACCCAGAAAGCCCGGCAAAGTTCAAAATGTGGAAAAAAAAGCGATTTTCCGCACATTTCACTCAGCTCACACACTGAAACACACCGCCAACAACACATGGCCTACTGTCCCTAGTTTCCACCGGTGTCCCGATGAAAACAGTACCTCACATGCGTGGGTGAACCTACCTAGGTGCCAAGGGGAAAGCCGAAAACACCCCTAACCCCAGGTCTTTCTCGACAGCTGAATTTCACAATTTTTCCAGACGGGCACACCATACAGATATGGGCATTGGGTGTCCAAGCCACCAAGGAAAACAGGGAACCCCTTGCATTTCCGAAAAGAGCTGACTTGTGCAAATCGGACACAAATTTATTACCCAGAAAGCCTGGCAAAGTTCGAAATGTGGTGAAAAAAGCCATTTTCCGCATATTTCACTTGGCTCAGCCACCGAAACACACCGGCAACAATACATGGCCTACTGTCCCGCGTTTCACAGGTGTCCCGATGAAAATGGTACCTCACATGTGTGGGTGCACCTACCCGGCGCCAAGGGGAAAGCCAAAAACACCCCTAACCCCAAGTCTTTCCCGACAGCTGAATTTCATGATTTTTCCAGAAGGGCACACCATACAGATATGGGCCTCGGGTGTCTAAGCCACCAAGGAAAACAGGGAACCCCATGCATTCCCGAAAAGAGGACACCCGTGGGAATCTGCAGAGGTCTGACTTGCGCAAATCGGCCCAGAATGTATTACCCAAAAAGCACAGCAAAGTCCGAAATGTGGCAAAAAAAGTAATTTTCTGCACATTTCGATCAGCTCACCCTCCGAAACACGCCACCAACAACACATGGCCTACCGTCCCATGTTACCACAGGTGTCCCATGAAAACAGCCCTCCCTGCGGTCAGATGCCCCTTCCTAGGAGCAGATATCTGCCCCCAGGGAGGGCTACACGTGGTGCCCCCATTTCCCCTTGGGGTGAGGGGGAGAGGGCCACCCCCTTTTCCGTAAAATAAATCCCTGGTGGCTAGTGGCCCCCCCACTCCCAACCAAACCTCCCTTTTTGTTTTTTTTTGTTTTTTTCATTTTGCCCCCTTTCCTAGGGGCAGATCATTAGCCATCTGCCCCCAGGGTGGCCCTAACCTGCAGGCCCCATCCTTTGGGGGGCCTGCACACTTATTCCTGGTGGCCCTCCCCCCTCCAATTGGATGGGGGTCCACCTCATGAACTCCTGCTTGGAGGCAGAAATCTGCTCCCAGGGAGGGCTACACGGGGTGCCCCCCTTTACACTCGGTGTGGGTGAGGGAGTGCCACCACCCTTTCAGGGGGGCAAAACAAATCCCTAGGGACCCCCGACCCCCACCTCCCATCCTCGTTGCATTTCCTTTTTTATTTGATTCTTTTTTGCCCCCTTCCCTGGGGGCAGATGATCAGCCATCTGCCCCCAGGGTTCTGCACATATGTGCCCCCATGCTTTTGGGGCTGGGGGGAGAGGGCTGTAAGCAGCCCCCATCTCCCCCTCACATTCAAAGACATCCCTGGTGTCTAGTGGGCATTGCTGTGTGCGGATCGAGTGCTCTGCGTCCGATCTGCGCCCAGCAATGCTTTCACAAAAGGTGTCATTGGAAAGGGGAGAATCTTCCCTTTCCAACAACACCTCCCTCGATCTCTGGCTTGAAATACAGCCGGAGATCGGGGGAAGAAAGGTGGAGACTCACCTTTTTATTTTCACTTTAACGTCGGCGTACTTTGCAGGGATCGCTCAAAACAGAGTGCCAAAAAGGATGAACTATCTCGTCCTTGGCACCCTGGAGGGAATTCCAAGGATGAGATACCGCGTCCTTGGCACTTAAGGGGTTAAAAGGAAAATAACATATTGTTTATTTGTTGCATCAGGCCCTCAAGAAGAAGAGACTTGAAAAGGCAAAGAGACTTGGTCGTGGAAGGCCCTGATGCTAATGATTGAACTGTATCCTCATGCTCAAGAAGCCTTGTCCCATGCTGAAAACGTGGGGAAGGGAGGCCAGTGGTCTGAACATCTTGACATATAATTTTGTGAACACTTCTTTCTTTTTTGTAACACGGTTTCTCACACTGTTTGTGTTTAGAGGTAAGGATTGGCAATATGTTTATTAGTATAGGTCCTTTTATTTTGACACAACACCACTAGGACTGCATTATTATTATTTGATGGTCATAGCTTGCTCCCATCTGTAGATTTATGATTAGATAGGCATTTTTCAAACCCTTTGTGAAGTTCAATAAACACCCCTGAACTGTGGTCACTTGTGTCTGTCTTACTGTTGATACCATGCCTTCCTTACATGTGGTGTCAGAGGTGGGATGTGACTTAATGAGACAAATTGGGGAATCCTAAAATTCCAGAAGCTTAGTTATAGAGCCTCAGATACCTCTATTGCCATGAAATAATCAATAGACTTTTATTTGTGTAGCAGCAGAGAAACTACTATCGCTCCAGGGAAAAGGGCAATGATTCCCACAGACTTAATTTTGATACCCCCTCCTGGGTGGTATAAACGATTGGCCCCAAAATCTGGCCTGGAATTTCAATCTAGATGTTTTTGCAGGCGTCCTAGATGCTGACTTCCGGGGAGACAGAAAGGTTCTTCCACAGAACCATGGTGAAATTCTATTTGAAGTACATCGGGGTGACAAAGTTGCACCAGGAATTCTTGAAAGGGCTCTATTTCCTTGTTTTAGAGAGAGTGAACTGGAAGATACTGAGAGAGGTGCATCGGCTTTGGGGAAGGTGATGAACTAAGGGAAGAAGAACCTACCATCCTTCCCGACCTAGCCTTCACCCAGCGAATGATCCAGCTCTCGCTAAGTCTTTCTTAAAAGCCATTCCCGAAGAGGAGGGATGAGAGAAGGGAAGTCCCTTTTTTGTCCAAAACAGGGATTACTATTACAGAAAGGAAAGATCCACAGATGGACTAAGTAAAATTGAGTTAGTAATCTCCAAAACCCATCGGAAGATCGTACTAGAGATTGCACATTCTCATTTTACAGGGGGACAATCTAAGACACTGGCGCACTTCAGTGGGTAGTTTTACTGGCCAGGTATCCATGCTGATATAAAAAACTTCATTCAGACATGTGAAATATGTCAGAAACCTGTACACACTTTCCCTTGCTTGCCCCTCTGAATCCTTTACCAATAATATCAGTCTGTTTCTCAAGGATTGGGATGGATAACATTGGACCATTGGAAACCTCTAGACTGGGTAACAAATATGGCCTTGTGATTGTTGATTACACTACCAGATATCTCGAGGCATTCCCTATGCGGAACAACACCACCCTACAGATTTTAAAATACATATTACCATAGTTTTCCAGGGTTCGTTTTACTAAAGAAATCCTAATGGATTAAGGGTCAATTTCATGAGCAAACTCATGGGTGAAGTCAAGGAGCTGCTCCATATAACCACCATAAGAACTTCAGTTTACCATCCCCAAAAAGACAGATTAATAGAAAGATTCAATAAAACACTCAAAATTATACTAAGGAAATTGGTAGATAAAGGCGGGCAGGACTGGGACCGCATGATCCCCTGGGCACTATTTGCAGTAAGAAAAACCCCTCAGGCATCCACTGGATTCTCTCCTTTTGAACTAATTTACGGTAGAAAACGTAGAGATGTCCTGGACATGCTCTGGGGGACCGGGGAAGAAACAGAAGAGGCACCCATTCCTCTTTCGCAAACAGCTACCAGATTGCGAGAGCATATGAAACTTATTTGAAATCTGGTCTATACTCATATATAAAAAGCCCAAATGTAACAAAAGTCCACATATGACAAAAAGGTAAACTTAAGATAATTTTCAAAAAGACAAAAGGTATTAGTCCTCTTACCTACTTCGGAAAAAAATCTTGTCTCAAAGTGGCATGGGCCGTATGAAATATCAGAATGAACAGTAATCTGTGCCTATAAGGTATCCCAACCTGGCAGGAAACAAAAGACCCATCTCTCTCACGTAAACCTCTTCAAAGAGTGGAAGGAAAATCCTTCCGCCACCGATGCCACGATACTATCCTGTTTGGTAACAGAAGAAATAGATAACTTTGAATGAATTCCTCAAGAGTTATCTAGTCAACAACAGGAAGATTTAAAAGATTTAGTTACCATATTCCCTGATGCAGGTGTTTTCTCAGAGAAACCAGGAAGAGTGTAAGGCACTTAGCACTATATTAGAATACTCAAAGGAAAAGTGGTCCATCTGAAACCATATAGACTCCCAGAAGCCCGTAAACAGTGGTTGAAGAAGCGAACAAAATGCTAAGGGCGATGACCTTCAAGCCCATGGTCCTCCCCTGTAGTATTGGTCACAATACCTGACCATTCCTGGAGGTTTTGCATAGACTTCCGTGAAGTAAATGCTATCTCTGACTTCAATGCCTATCCCATACCATGCATCGACCAATTGATTGATAACCTTGGTAATGCCACCTTTCTATCCAACATAGACTTAACCAAGGGGTGCTGGCAGGTCTATGTGCATGGAACTGACAAAGAAAAGACAGCTTTCTTGACACCCTTGGTACTATTCCAGTTTAAAGTCCTCCCTTTTGGCTTAAACGTGGCCCTCACCACGTTCCAATGACTTATGGACAGAATATTAAAGCCGTACTGCGATTTCTGATGATCTTATATTGACGATATAGTCATTTATAGTAAAACCTGGGAAGACCATCTTTTCAATCTCTTTACTATTATGAGAATGCAAAGAGAAGCCAATCTAACTGCTAAACCTTCCAAATGCAAGCTGGATCAATCAGCCATGAAATAACTTGACTTCTTTGTAGGGAATGGTAGTGTCCAACCTCAATGCGAGAAAGTGAAGGCCCTCCTAGATACCCCTATGCCTAAAACTAAAAGAAACCTCAGAGCATTCTTAGGATTAATCGGTTATTACCCTAGGTTTAGCCCTAACTTCACGGACAGGACAGCTAGGCTGAGCGACAAATTAAAGAACGCTGAATGCCAGAAAACATATTGGACTGACGAGGATGATGAATGTTACAACAACCTAAAACAAACCTTCTACCAAAATCCAATCCTCAAGGTATTCGATTTCTTGAAGGAGTTTGTATTACAAACAGATCCTCCCTTACAGGGCTAGGTGCAGTCTTGTCACAAATGTGCGATGGACTGGAATATCCTATCTTATGTACTAGCCACCAACCCTTCCCATGTGAAAGAAATTAGTCTGTGCTGGAATTAGAGGCCCTTGCCATCAAGAGGGCCATTACCCACCTTAGATATTACCTCCTAGGGAGGAATTCACACTCATAGGTCATTCTCCACTATTTGGATTAGCCAGCAGAAAGATTCTAACCCTCGTGTCATGCAATGGTTCTTAGACCTGCAACCCTACTATTTCACTGTGGAGCACCAAAAAGGCAAAGACCAAGGAAACGTGGATTTCCTTTGTTGGTTCCCTTTTGAAACAGATGCCGCTACATCGCATAGGGAAAGGGCATGTGAGAAACCTGAAGGTGTCTCTCCCACTAGTCCCCGGGGATCTGTCATCCAGGTGGCCAGGACACAGCCATCGCTTTTGGATCCAGTTCCTGGGGTGGACCAGTGCAGGAGGATCACCTGGGTGAGAGGTTTTCGGGGAGTGGGACACAAGATGGCAAAACGTGGTATCCCCTTCCCTGTAACATCTTTACCTCATCCTACCAGGTAGGATACTTAGGAACTCAAACGCAACCCTTTTCAAACATGAGCACTTTCTCATGGACAGCTTGCTATGATAGAAAACGGATTTACACCCAAGCCGTATACGTGACATGTCCCAATACAATGGTGAGTCAGGGTCACGCAATTACTGACCATTACACACAACGCACTTCTATTACACTTCCCCACATGGATAAAAGGCGGAGCACGAGAGCACACTATGAGCGAGGCAAAGCACATGAGGAAGCAGCAGTTCCAAGATGGCAGTTTAATACAAGGCAAAAAACAGTAAATCAGAACAGGATTGTAAGAACGGAAGTGCCCTTGACCTTTTCGACAAGGAACTGTTACTTTCATGAACCTTTGTGAATAGAAAACGTAAGACGAGGATACAAGGCTGAAGAATCTTGCATCGTGTGTGTGTGGGATGTATTGACCCACTCCGCTGTGTTATGCGGCATCACCCTGCTAGTTATGGTGAAAGGAACAGCAACAATGGCGGCAAAACTCTTGTGTGCGCCAAAAACCTACAAAACCGCGTGTTGAACACACACAAAAAGATGCATGCACATCCTGCAACCCATCGTGCATATGTGGTGGGATAGAGCACACAGTGCAGAAAAATGTGCCAGTGGGCTCCATGACCAGCAAACAGAGTGCAGAAAGAGAAGCAGCGCTTTGCAATTGAAACTCAAAAATGTGCCTAAAAATGACATTTGCTTTGGTGCTAAAAACTCCAAAATCCCTATGACACAACACTTCTCAACATCCAAAATCTTGCTCGGCGCTAAAATTCATGTAATTTTATGAAGCATTGTGAACATACAAAGGCCTAAATGTGAAGAGCAAAACATTTTTCTCAAAAAAACAGATTGTCTGTAAACTGACAGGCCCTGTCAACATCTGTGTGCAGTACCTTGGGCTACCTGTGGATGACAGATGTCAGAGGAGCCCCTGATGAAACTTCAAAGTATTAAACTAAAAGTCTGCTGGGTTAGCAAACATAAAAAGGATTGTTGGTAAAAGGAATACAGATCTTTTTGTGTTTTTGATCCCACAGATTGGAAGCTAAGAAAGTATGGTATTTAAGTGATTTTATGCAATACGTTTGGTTTTGCTGGATTTTAATCAAGAATAAATTAGCCTGGCTGAGCTGCAAGAACTGGAAAAGCAGGTTTTTCCCCAGGGGGAGCTCAAAATCCTCTCAGCAGAAACTCACTGGGAGATCCTAAATGCGGGTTAGCCCAGACTTTTGTCTACAGAAAGAGAAGGAACAATGGCAGAGCTTCAGCCCAGGAAACGGAGGTGTGATGCGGGTCGTAAACTGCTCTTGGAAGGGACTCCCAAACAAGGGGGCTGTTCTTGGACTGCAGGGAGAGACAAAAGGGCAGGACCATTTGCTGTTAAGCATGAACAAAGAACATTTTTAAAGGCTCATAACTTGAGATTCAAAGTGGTGATAAATATACCAAGGACATATCTGTTAGTCTAATTTTTAGCCTAAGAAGCGGCAGAACCGTGTAACATGTTCGGGACAGGAATGGCAATATATGTGGTTTTATGTGAAATGTATTAATATTAGAATTGTGAAAATGTACACACACATCCCCAGGTTGAACGCGCACATTTGTCATAATTTGCAGAAAATTTGGAAAATGTGTTCATGGTGAAAAGGACAAAATTCTGTAAAAAGGTGAAACAAGATCGCACAGCTGCAGGATTTTGAGGAACAGCTGCTACATAAAATATGGCATCTTTGTGTGTGATTTGTGTAAAGGTGACCAATGTAGAAATATGTATTTAGGATGAAATCCGATTTTGAGACCGGTAGCTGAAGGGAGGTTTCTAAGAAATGTAAAGCAAACCATAAAAAGTGACATCATCCAGCCTTCAACCAATCACTCAGTTGCAAGCCGGAGATGAGGTTTTGATCCAATCCCAGCTCACAGAGGCGGCTTAGTAAAGCCGGCCCATACACCCATTTTGTGAAGTCATTTGAAAGGATAAATAGAGACAGCTGACAACACAAAGGGACTCACTGATCCATTCACTTTCCTGATTCCGGCAAATCACTCTGATCCAGCATTCTACATCCAGCTCTAATATCCTTCCAGATCTATACAACCAAGACTCTTGCAAAGCAGTAGAGAACTATTGATTGATTTCAGCAAGGCCTAAGTCCTCAAACTTATTCTTGCAACCCAGTGAAGTGCTGTGGTATGAGAAGGCTTTTTAAACTAGTATCCTGAAATTCTCTGGCTTGCTACCACAAGGCTTGCTGAGGAACTCGCTATCCAGCTGATTGAAATACCCACAAACAAGGAGTGCAGATTCTGTGCAAATCCGGTGAGCGGCCTAGCTGATCGATCCCGTGCCTGGTGTGCTGTTCTTCCTAGATCAGATCCAATCCATGACCAGAACTGACGGTCTAATTTAATAACTTGTTCTGTGTGTATTAATAGGAAGAAAAGTGACCCTAATATCTGTATTGTATGATCCCTATCTCAAACCCATCCCATCTTTAATTCAGAATTATACTATTGCTAGAACTATCTTTGCACTGACTCTCTTCTCATCTGTGTTCCTAAACCCTAACTTCTTATTGATTGTTTAAGAAAAGTAATTCCCAAACCAAACGGAAACTAGAGTATTACACATGAATTGTTATGAGCGGCTGTGAATGACCTTCCTGTGTGGTATTCTCCTTTTTGTAGTCTTTAATATAGCATAAGAAAATCTATCTGTCATTTCTAAACCCGAATTTCTGTTTTCCATTCTCGCGCCTATTTTACAAAAATGACCTTTACTTAAACCTCTATAACTCCCTCAGTTTTTATGATAGAAGTGAAATTTCAACTCCTATTTGTACCTAACATCCTTAGCTATACATAGAACCCAATACAGTGTGATTCTCGTGTAAGGAAAGGTTTGCCCCAAATTAAAGTTATGAAAGGTCTATAAATGTGGGCATTAGCTTTAAACTGCTTCCAACTTGAACTTTGAAATTTCAATTGTTTTCTTTTGACTAAATCATTGTTTGTGTGGGCAACTGTTCAAAGCAGCTCCCATAGGAATTTATACTAATTTAAGTATTTTTGACCATATTTGGTGTTTTTGCTCAGTAAATTTCAAAGACAATTTCAAAGCCAAATCTGACAGCTGAAAAGTCAATTCCGTTTTTCTTTTGTGTGTGAAGGGGGAAGGTGGGAGTGATATTCTGTTTGATTTGTGTTATTCCTGAATACCTGCTCTCTCACATCTATTTAATTGACTATGGGTGGGTTGAGGGGTGTTGCAGGGGGAACCTCTAACCATAGTGCCATATGTGCTAAACCAATTCAACAGTATTCTTTTCCGTGCTGCATTTTTTTCTGTGCTCATTATTTGATTTCTAGTGTATTAAAGATATTACTCAGTGTTCTGTCACCCCATTGGTGATCGTTGTTTACCTATTAAAATATATTGTGATTTGAATTCTAAATACATAAATAAATATTTACCTTTGCAAACTACCCTGATTCCTGGTTCAGTGTCACCGGGGTGGGTTCCAGGAGAATGGTGTGATCTGAGTGGTACATCGTTCAGAATATTGAACTTATAGATAAAAATAAATAAGGGTTTAAATTGCGCAACACATGCTGGGGGGCGTGACTTGGGTGTGCGCCATATTGAAATCGTTTACATGTGTCAGAGGTACCCAGGGATCTCCTGCATTGATAGCCAAGGTGGGGAGAACCACTTGCAACCATGGTACTGTCTGTGGCTCCTACAACAAAGCAGCACCAGTGAAGTCAGCACAGCCGGTGAGTTGGGTAGACTGATACCAGAGCGGTCTGTGTTGAAGCATGAGGTTAAACTCAGCGAAAATTGTATAGTGAACGCTGAAGCAAACAGTATATGAAACGCATATGATAATCAATGTAAGTAAACTTGAACAACAAATGAATGAATGAACTTTGATGCCAAGATAGAATGCCTTAGAGTGGTCCGGCACCAAGTGCGTGCTCATTTGAAAGTCTCTGTAAGGTATCCAACTGAACGGTGGAAAAAGTGAAAGAGTGACAAAGAATTGTGAATAGAAGTGGTCCTGCAAATGATCAAGCAAAATCCTGTGCACAATTGAAAGTCTTCAATGCTAATAACATAAAGGAAAGTGATGACAAACTAGATGAAGTTGGCCCTAACCCCGTTGGAGGAGATCAGATAAGAGCTTTTGGTTAAAGAAAGTTTGTGTTAAAAAGTTAAATAGAAATTGGACTGAGCCCGGCAGAGGAGGACTAATTGAACAGTGTGTTAAAGAGGATCTGAACCTGGCTCAGGGGGATCTGGGGTGAACCGTGAAACATGTCAGATGCCCTTGGGCCAGGCGCGCTATATAAATAAAGAAATACAAATACCTGAGAAATTGAATACATGAATATCAATGAGCATTGGTTGCATGAATATCCTACAAGCATTGTGTTAACAGGATCTAAGCCCGGCTGAGGGGGATCCAAGTTGAATTGGCAATCGCCTGAGAAATGGAGTTCTTGTGAAATCTTAAGAGGAAAATAACTTATTGTTTGTTTGTTGCATCAGGCCCTCAGGAAGAAGAGACTTGAAAAAGCAAAGAGACTTGGGCATGGAAGGCACTGATGCTAATGATTGAACTGTATCCTCGTGCTAGAGAAGTCAGAGCCTGTGCTAAGCTTGAGTGTACCGCCTTGTCCCATGCTTGTCCAACAGTCTGAACATCCTGACATACCATTTTGTGAACACTTCTTTGCCACATTATTTGTATTTAGAGGTAAGGATTGGCAACATGTTTATTAGTATAGGCCCTTTTGTTTTGACACAACACCACTAGGACTGCGTTATTATTATTTGATGGTCATAGCTTGCTCTCATCTGTAGATTTAGGATTAGATAGGCGTTTTTCAAACCATTTTTGAAGTTCAATAAACATCCTCGAACTGTGGCCCCTTGTGTCTGTATTACTGTTGATACCATGCCTTCCTTACACTAGCCATATCCTTGCAGCCTGGAACTTTGCCCCACCAAGGCTATCCAGACCATAGTTTGCTAGACGAAAGGTGAAGATAAGAGAATTCAACAGTGTGAAGTAAATGCTGCAAAGGGAGGGCGATGCAGCAGTGGTGGAAACATATTTTGTGATGGCATGAGTGCATGTCAGTCCTGTTAAGTGGACCAGAGTTCTGCAAAATGAAGGAGAAGAATGATGTGCCCTTATGCGTTGTCATCATTTGGCTAGATGCTGTTGTTGTAGGCTAAATGCAATCTCAAATGTTTCAGTAATGGCAACTGAAGACAGTTATTGCTTAATATACTAGTATAGTTGTCGTGTATGGTACAGTATTACATGATCAGGTGTCACTAGCATTACCGTCTTGCCCCTGCCATCACACTTACCTGAAAGGTCCTCTTAGGACCCTTTTAATGTGCCATCACTCAAAGCAACTACCACAAAATTGTTGAATGTTAATCGTGAAGTACCATAAGCAAGCCTGTAGATATCTCTCCATATTTTGAGACTATATTAAAATACTCTGAAGTTTTCGCTTAGCATGCATATTTTTCTGGTGCTGCCATGCATTCCATTGAGCTAAAGGCATTGTGATAAGGCACTATGGAGTTCTTATGGTGGACTACAAACTAGCCCAAAAATGCATAATGTTTTTAAAAGCAGCATACATACCAAAATGCCCCATGACATTTGAGTGTTGCTTTGTATGTATTCTGAAACATGTACTTTTGGTTTTCCCATTATAAATCCAGTACTACAAGTTCCACAATGCAATGAAAAAACATGACTGCATGAACATTTTTGAATGACATAGTGTATTTTAACACGTATTCAGTAGCACATATTCAACTGTACTGGAAACATCCATGCACTTAATCAAATTGTAGTGCCTGACCCATTCAACCAATATCTTTTCCAATACCAGTTTTTCATGTTCAAAATAAAGACTGTGTATGCTTTAAAGTTGTAATGTGCATATATTTGCATTTTGTGTGAATACTTCATATAGACAATAGCACGATCCATTTATAATCCATTCATAACTGAATAATTATTGTGATCTTCTGGTCAATAAGTAGATCTGATTAAACTCAAACTTCCTTCAGTACTTGGGCATTGTGTTCCAGCAATGCTAGTTTTGCCAAATGAATGAATGAATACAAACAATGTTAAACCTGGCAACAATATTAATAGATTTCACACTTACTACTTTCTACTCCTACTGCAGAAGTATGGGTTGTTAGCACATCTCTTAACAGGACGGAGCACATGCAACATCCTTTTCCTGTGGCTGCCCTCCTACGGTCCTGAGCTTTTCAGTTCAGAAAGGAACTACGGCTCAAAGAGCCATGTTCCCTTTCCTCTTCATGACACTTCTCTTCTGCATGTCTGACCCAGGGGTCACAAGAACAGAGTAGGGGTACCAAAGAGATGTTCAATGATGGCAGCTACTACCTGAGGTTACCCTCAACTGATGCTGCCATGGTTCCCAACCTCCTCATCAATCATGGGGGAATCTACTCCAAGGAGAATTTCAGCTCCTCCTCCTGCTCCTTCTCCTACTCTTCCTCCTCTCCTCTCACCTTTTTCCCTTTCCAGCAACACAACCATACCACTCCCCTTCTCAGGAAAGGGAAGTGGGAATTGGAATAAAACAAAACAAGATACAAGTACCACCCCCAAAGGTAAACGTCAAGAAAGAAAATGACACTCCTGGTTCACCAAAATGTTTGCGCACAAGGCCTGCCTCTCATTTCTCTGATTGGGTATAATCCACATTATTAGAAAAGAGGCTAAGGCATTCTTACTGTAAATAGTACTTTAGACATTAATGGTGTTCGGTCCACCTATTCTGGTACCTGCCTACAAGTCAAAATGTGCAGACGATCGGCCAGTCCTTAAAAACAAGATCACAAAAGAGTTTCACCAGTCATTTTATACTGCTATGACTGTAATTGTACCTGTTCGGTTTTAAGAAGTCTGATGTCCTGTTGCCCTTTCAATCCATGTATCTGCCACCCCTTCTGTGTTTCTCCAGGGGAATGAGAGGTAGTTGCCCGATTGTCTTATCCCTGGTAGTCTAATAAGCTATGCTCTCTGCCTTCCATCAACCCACTTACTTACTTATCCACCCACCTCCCATCTTCCATCATGCTCAAACAGTAACAAACATTTTCCTAAAAACAGAATCATGCCTTTCTGCTTTTCCAATGCCTCTTAATTTTCTCCAACATGTCAACATTTCCTACTGACATTTAAATAAGAGAGTTTTTAATCACTGTGTGGGAAGTTATCTTGCCAAGATTTCCATTCTCTTATTCCTGGCATTGTCAGCATCTCAGGCTTAATATGAGAAATAAAACATATGTATTATTTTATATATATTCAACGAAAAATCTTTGTTAATGGGACGTTATGGTCAAGTTGCACTAACAAAAACCTATGAGATTCTGCGAGAAAACTTTGTTAAAGGGCTGGTTACAAGTAAAACCAAAATCCCGCAGATATGTGCCAGTTATGGTAAGCTAAGCAACCCTAACTCATGCAACCACCATGCACTGCTAAAACTAACAATCAGGACATCAAAGATGACATCATACATGTCATTGGTGACATCACTGATGACATCACATAACTAGGGCACTTGTTTTTGTTCACTGTGTGAGAAACCTGAAGGTGTCTCCCTAACTAGTCCCTGAGGATCTGTCATCCAGATCGCCAGGACACGGCCATCGCTATTGGATCCAGTTCCTGGGGGTGGACCAGTGAGGAAGGATCACCTGGATGGAGGTCCTTGGAAAGTGGGAGGGGGACACCCGCGGGTGAGACGCTGTATCCCCCTTCTTTCAATACCTTTTCCCCATCCTACCACATAGGACATTCTAAAACACTGCCCGCCCTTTTCCGACACGAACACTTTCGCACAACACGAAAGACAACAGACTAACACCAGAACGATCTACCTGGCATGTCCCAATATAAGTGTCAGGCAAAGTCAGGCAATTGACCAGAATCACGCACACCTGATGGCCCTTTCCTTTCCTCACAGGGATAAAAGGTGGCGCATGAGAGCACAGGACAAACAAGGCAGACCGCATGATGTGAGAGCTAACTCAGCACCGCAGTTCAAGAGGAGGAGAAAGACGGCGTATACCAAGAGGGTGATAAGAAGAGAAGCAACCTTGCCCTTTCCAATCAAGGCCTGCGAAACCTCAGGAGCAGGAATCGTAAGACCGCAAACAATAGCCAGCGTGTGTTGCAGCAGATGTCAACAGTACATGAGACCCTCTTCAGCTGATAACCGAGCTGGGGACAGACACTTGTCTGCGTGGTACCAACCTTGACTCCGAAGAGAAGGAAAACCAAACGGTTCATCACAGTTGAGGGGAGAGTTGATAAGAAACCGAACTGTGTTGAATGAAAAGTGAGAAGCGGCTATTTGAATTGTGAAAGCATAAAGAGCAATTGATGCCAGAAGGGGGAAAACCAGCAACAGAGGAGTCCAGCACCATGTGGGTTCTCACTCAAGAAACTCTGGCAATTACCTGATTGATGAAACTGCAATAACCAGAAGGCCTAAGGAAAAGGCAAAAAGGCGGTCAAAGTGGTCTTTTAAAATCCTCAGTAGAGTCGAAAATCTTTGACCGCCAGATGATTGTGAAGTTAAGGTAAGTGACTCCTGCATCGTAAGAATTGAATTAAAAGACACAATTGATAAAGTTGGTAGGAGTGAACCTGGCGGAGGGATGCTGACAAAAAGGGGCAAAGCCTGAAGTCCCTATGAACAGTGTGTTGACAGATGTGAACCCGACCAAGGGATGCCCATAGTGAACTGTTTGAATTGTAAAGCCAAGGGGAATGGGTTCTGCATCGTAGGAGTTGAATGAAAAGATACAACTGACATGATTGGCAAGAGTGAACTCAAAGGAGGGATGCTGATAAAAGGGGCCAAAGTCTAAAGGCCTGAAATAATGTGTGTTGGCAGCAGTGAACCCAACCAAGGGATGTCCACAGTGAACGGTTTAGCAAAAGTTGGCAAGGATGAACCCCGCAGAGGGATGCTGACAAAAAAGGGCAAAGCCTGAAGAACTTTATGAAACAGGTGTTTAAAAAGAAATTAAGATTCATGAATGCAAGAAAAGTCATAATGAACCTGAAAGAGGGAGGTTGACGTCCAAGAGTAGCCTGAGCCTGAAAGAGAGAGATTGAGGCGTGAAAAGTTATCACCCAAAGCCCATTTCCGAAAGGAGCTTTTTGTTTGTTTGTTTTGTTGAATATCAGGCCCTCGAAAACAAGAGACTTCTGTTGAAAACAGACTTAACCATCAAAGAACCTGATAGCTGGTAAGGAACTGTTGGCTTGTGCTGCGAAAGCTCGAGTGTGTGCTGTGCTCAGGAGATCCACCTTGTCCCGTAATCTGAACGTGGTGAAGGAAGGCCCCTGTTAATCACATCCTGACTTATTATTTGTGCATTTTTTTTCTTTATTGAAACCCCTATCCCACACTCTTTCTGTAATTATATGTAAGGATTTGGCAATAGTAATTTTATTTAGGATAGGCCTTTTTATTTTTTTTACAAGACTCCACAAAGAATGCCTTAGTTTTCATTTGATGATCAAAGCTTGCTCCCATCTTAGATATAGGCTTAGGTTAGGCATTTTTCCAACCTGCATTTACAGTTTAATAAACACCCTTGAACTGTGATCATTCGTGTCTGTCTTTATTGTTGCCACAATGAGTCCTTACAACTGTCATATCTAGGACAGTTATTTGTGTTCATTAACAGTCATAATATGAAAATTCAAAAGGTGCTATATATCTAGACGTTAACCTGGTTGTATGTTGTTAAAATACTTGTGGGTAGAATACCTAGACAATTACGCATCTGCATATTTCCAAGAAGATGTAGATGATCTTAAAGATTGGGAAGAACTTTTGATCACAACATCCAGAGAGATGATCAGCAGGATTATAATGAATACAAAAAAGGCACATGTAAAACTATTACAAGAAATAGATACTATCAAAAAAACTATAGAGAAAATGAATCTGCCGGAAGCGACGTTCAAAAATGATCAAATACTAGATGAATACTTATCAAAATTCGAAAAACGAATTAAAACAAAAAAAAACAACAGACCTTCCAACGTGATGAATTAGGCTATAAATTTAAAAGGGTGTATACATTTCAAAATAAATTAAAAACAAGACAAACAATGATCAAAAACTCTCAAAGAAAGCATCAGATGCACTACAAATACCTTTGGAAACAACATCAGGATCATCTGAACCAGAAAGTGAGAATGAAGGAGAAATAGAATCACAACAGGCCAGCATAACGGTGCCTGAAACTTCTGCAGCATATTCTTTTTTACAGGAATATCAATAACACAGATAAGCAAGAACCTACCCACTCTGTCAAAGCACACAACAATTGAGAAATCAGCAACAACAATATGGAAACACAAATGGTGGGCAACAAAGAGTGGCAGAATGGGCAAGAACAGATCAAACAGGAGGAAATCTAAATACAGGAATGCAAGCAAGATCGCAAAATCCTCACCGGAAGAGAATCTAGTACTCAATCTAACTGACTCAGAGATACCAAAAGAATTGGCTACGACATTAAACAAAGGGCTATCCTTTAGCCCTACAAATCAGGCAAATTATTTCCAAATGAATCTGGATCTATTCAAATTCAGTAGATTGCTAAAGTTGAATTTTTTTTCTCGCAACAACGACGAAACTAAACAAACCATATACTGAAAAACCACAGCCATCAAAACTAACAGTGTCAGATACAGAACAAACAGCCAGCTTACTTAACATTGGAGAAATGGAAGACATTCACACAATGGAGACAGTTGTGTCAGATCTTAATATAAATATTGGACTAATTGAAGCATCAAAATTAAAACCAAAATCTGAGTTCACACCACAATTATCAATGAAAAATGCAATTGACATATTTGTGCTAGCAGTACAGCAAGATCTGAGAAAGAATTACATATCCAAGAAGTCATTTGAATGGAATTCACAGAACCCGAATGCCAAAGAAAGAAAAGCCATTTATGAACTAAGCAAAAATGATGAAATTGCAGTAAAAGAGGCAGACAAAGGAGGCAAAATAGTCCTTCTGATGGCAACAGATTACATACAAATGGCTGAAATGCACCTGAATGATCAAATATGTTATGGAAAACTAAAGGAGAACCCCTTGCCCCAAATCATGGAAGAATGGAACATCATGAGTTCTCCCTGGTATGAGAATGGCTTGTTAACAGATGATGAGTATGACTATGTGAGAATCAAACACCCGGTACTCGCAACAATATAATTCTTACCCAAAATACATAGAAATACAACAAAATACCATCCAGTAGACCGATTATCAATGGAACTGGATCAGTGAGCGAACCGATATCAGCATATATAGATCAACACTTAAAACCTTTAGCAGCAAGCCTGGCATCATATGTGCAAGATACGAAACACATCATACAACAGCTTGAATATATTGATTGGGAAGACTATTTCAGATTGGTTACTTTTGATGTCACCACACTCTATACAAGCATTTTACATCTAAAAGGAATGCAAACAGTTAACTACTTTCTAAAAGCAAGATCAATATCGTATCTGGACCAAAACAACATGATTCTTGAAATGTTACATTTTGTATTGAACAACATTTTCCTATTCAATAACACAATCTACAAACCACACCAAGGAACTGCAATGGGGTCAAAATTTGCCCCCCATACGCAAATTTATATATGGGGAATTTTGAATTAAAACATGCATGGACACATCAGGCATTCACCAAAGAAAACAACATTGTATTTTGGGGGAGATATATAGATGACGTTCTGATCATCTGGAGAGGAAACCAAAAGTCTCTACAAGAATATCATAGGTTCCTAAATACCAATGAATACAATCTAAAACTAACAATGGAAGAAAGCACCAACAGAATTCATTTTCTAGACCTAGAACTATATATAGACAATAATAAAATACAATCCACATTATACACCAAACCAATATCTGGAAACAGTACATTACACACAAAAAGCAATCATCATCAACACATCATTCAAAATATACCATATGGAGAATTCTTCAGAATTAAAAGAAACTGCACACAAGAAGAAGAAATGATGAAACATGTAGATACAGCTTTTAACAAATTTCAAGCAAGAGGATATGGCAAACCACCATTAATTAAAGCATATAAGAAAAGTAAGTTATTGACAAGAAATTAATTGTTACAAAACAAATTTGGAGATACAAAGAAGCATTCTAGAAATGCAATAAGATTCATCACATCATATAGTACAGATGACATGATTCTGAGAAAAATTCTCAAAAAACATTGCTTTCTCTTAAAACTTGAAAATGACCTAAAAGATCATATTGATGATAATCCAAGCATTACATACAGAAAAGCGAAAATTTTGAAGCAAATACTATGTCCCTCACATTTTGTAAGTGAAAAGGTGACCAAAGGTAAAAGTAAACTATGGTCAGCAGAAAAGCTAAAAGGCAACTATAAATGTGGAATGTGCAACTATTATAAATATGCAGACAATGGGAAAAAGGAAATAATATTACCAAATGGCAAGAAAGATGAAATCCAGGACTTCATCAACTGCAATTCAAATTTTGTAGCGTATGTGATAGAATATATGTGCAACAAACTGTATGTGGGCGGTACAGTCAGAACACTGAAAATCAGGTTCTCAGAACATTTAAGAGCAATCAAAAATAAAGATATCAGATATCCATTAGGACAACATTTTGAATCTGAACATTCAAAAGCTAACATAGAAGGAATAAGATACTATGGACTGGACTATTCAAAACCCCGCCCAAGGGATGCAGCAGAGAAAAAGTGCTAGACCAAAGGGAAGCAATGTGGATTTGTAACCTAGACTGCTGCAAAAATGGTTTGAATTTTGATACGGAAATGAGCCACTTTTTATGATACGTACAATGTAAAAATATTCAGCTATAATCATGTCAAAGAAATATGACAATGAAAAATGACTTTAGATTTGCGGGTATCACAACTAAATGGGTGATATATGTATCAGAAGTACATTGAAATTAGATAAATGTTATAATCTCTACAATACATGGCTTATAAATTGTATGGTAACAGGTAGAGGCAAGTTGAAGCAAAAATAGGCAACATTTGTATCGCAAATTTGAAAAAAGAAAATACAAGACATGAGGAACATGGGACATAATAGTAAATATTACTTTGTTTTATAAATTATATAAATGATGGAAAGGTCATTTTACATATATGCCTCACATACAGTGAGAAACAAATCACACTCTTAGTATCATGAATTCTCCATACTTGCTAAACGCAATGAATTGGGCCCGTGTTTAAATTTCCCAACCCAAAATGGCGACCTCGACGTTATCCACATCCAGTACGCCATGACGTCATCACGCCTACCCCATATATGACGTTTAGCATGCCATGACGTCATTACGCTTCCCGCGAAATGACATACATACAAAGACGGCCATTTTGAAATCACAGTCGGATGATTCGATTGGATTCTCTATGCAGTCTGGGATCTAAACGGGATGCATTGACACAGATGAAAATAAGGTAAGAGGAATGGGTAAGATCTGTCTAAACAGATCAAAATGATAGGCTACATTAGAAAACCATTAGGAAAGAAATTATATATTTAATCTTTCTCCCCAGAATAGTTGACAAACATAATATCATTGGAGTAAATTGAACTACACTGCATGGTGGTACCACCAACAAACAAAAAAGTAGTCTGAATAAAGGAAACAATAGAACTTAACTGACGATATTATGAAAATACAAATGAGATATTGAATCGCCATTTGAAGTAAGTACACATGATAAATCAGAGTTCAATGTCTTGTGAAAATCACAAATTACCATACAAACACGGACCCTATGTGTCTTTAGCTACTTGCGTGTAAATTCTTGTTCCCACAGCCGTGAGACTGATAATCTCAAGGTGAAATTACCTAAAATCAAGTATAATAAAATCCCTCCTGAGGAACCACCTGAAAGGATGGGGAAACATGTGTAGAGGGAAAATGAGCTAGGAATTTAGTGTCTCATGGTCTAGGTGCAGCAAACAAAAATCCTTACTCCAGTAGAAGTACTTTGGAAACTCACCATAGTTGTAACAGGCTGAATAAAACTCACAGTGTGTTGCCGCAGATGCCAACGGTACATGAGACCCTCCTCCGCTGATAACCAAGCTGGGAAGAGACACTTGTCTGCTTGGTACCAACCTTGTCTCCAAAGAGAAGGAAAGCCAAGCGGTTCATCACAGTCGAGGGGAGAGTCGATAAGAAATCGAACTGTGTTGAATGAAAAGTAACAAGCAGATATTTGAACTGTGAAAGCATAAAGAGCAATTGCTTCCAGAAGGGGGAACACCAGCAACAGAGGAGTCCGGCACCACGTGGGTGCTCACTCAAGAAACTCTGGCAACTACCTGATTGTTGAAACTGCAATAACCAGAAGGCCTAAGGAAAAGGCAAAACGGGGGACAAAGTGGTCTTGTAAAATCCTCTGTACAGTCGAAAGTCTTTGACTGCCAGATGATTGTGAAGTTAAGGGAAGTGAATCATGCAGGGTAAGAACTGATTGAGAAAGACACGATTGATAAAGTTGGTGGGAGTGAACCCGGCGTAGGGATGCTGACAGAAAGGGGAAAAGCCTGAAGTCCGTATGAACAGTGTGTCGACAGAAGTGAACCCGACCAAGGGATGTCCACAGTGAACTGTTTGAATTATAAAGCCAAGGGGAATGGGTTCTGCATCGTAGGAGTTGAATGAAAAGATACAACTGACATGATTGGCAAGAGTGAAACCAAAGGAGGGATGCTGATAAAAGGGGCCAAGGTCTAAAGGCCTGAAATACAGTATGTTGACAGGAGTGAACCCAACCAAGGGATGTCCACAGTGAACTGTTTAGCAAAAGTTGGCAAGAGTGAACCCCACAGAGGGATGCCGACAAAAAGGGGCGAAGACTGAAGAACTTTATGAAACAGGTGTTTAAAAAGACATTAAAATTTGTGAATGCAAGAAAAGTCATAGTGAACCCAAAAGAGGGAGGTTGACGTCCAAGAGGGTTCTGAGCTTGAAAGAGAGAGATCCAGGCATGAAAAGTTATCACCCAAAGCCCATTTTGGAAAGGAACTTTTTGTTTGTTTGTTTTGTTGAATATCTGGCCCTCGAAAACAAGAGACTTCTGTTGAAAAGAGACTTAACCATTGAAGACCCTGATAGCTGGTAAGGAAATGTTGGCTCGTGCTGGGAAAGCTCGAGTGTGTGCTGTGCTCAGGAGATCCACGTTGTCCCGTGCTCTGAAAGTGGGGAAGGAAGACCCCTGTTAGTCACATCCTGACTTATTATTTGTGAAAACATTTTTCTTTATTAAAACCCCTATCCCACACTCTTTCTGTAATTAGATGTTTGTTTGTTTGTTTGTTTGTTTATTTGGTATAGCGCAGAACCAAACCCGAAGGGGTAGCTGGGCGCAAACAGTACAAGATTACTTAAGAACTTAGTTACAGGAGAAATACAATTTATGCAGTTCGCAGTTAAATCAAGAAAAGTGCAGTTTATACAGTTCACGTTAGATCAAAGGTAAGTATAGAAGGAAAGCAGAAGGAAAAGAAGAAAAAATGCAGAACTACGGTTCAGTCTAGTTGATCGGATGTCATTCAGCTGGTTGCAGACGTCTAGTGTCTATGTGGGAGGGGAAGGTCAAGCTAAGTGTCATTGGCATGGATCCAAGTGAGGACTTTTCGCCTGAAACTAGAGTAAGGTTGGTCCATTCTGAGATCCAAAGGGAGTTTGTTCCAAGTTTGCGCAGCTATGATTGGGAAACTAGAGCCGCCGGCTGTACTCTTTTTGTATCTAGGCATCACTAAGGTGAAGGCGTTGGTCAGTCTAGTGGGACGGTTTGAGGTTCTCCTGTGGATTCTATTGGCCAGATAGGGGGGGGGCAATGTTGTTAAGACATTTGGATGTGAGGGAGAGTATTTTGAGGGTGATCCTGTCTTTGATTTTTAGCCAATGGATATTTTTCCTAAAGGTGGAGATGTGGGCTCTGTTAGGAATATTTAAAGCTACTCTGATAGCGTTATTTTGGAGAGTTTGTAGTTTGTCAAGGATATACTTGTTAGAGCCTGCATAGAGGGCATTGCAGTAATCCAGCTTGGATATGATGAGAGCATTGGCTAATGTGATGCAGCTAGTCTCAGTTAGAAAAGGTCTACATGCTCGGATCAATTTGCAAGTATATGCCGTTGAGGATGCTAGAGAGTTCGTTTGTTTTTTGAAGGTGAGCGTTGAGTCAAGATAAACCCAGAGGGTTTTGACTGCAGGCATCACTTTGATGACGTTATTGTCGATGTTAAATGAGGCATAGTTAGGGTCAAGTTTTTTGATAGATGTAAGGATTTAGCAATAATAATTTTATTTAGGATACTTTTTTTTTTACAAGACTCCACAAAGACTGCCTTAGTTTTCATTTCATGGTCAAAGCTTGCTCCCATCTTAGATATAGGCTTATGTTAGGCATTTTTCCAACCTGCATTTACAGTTTAATAACACCCTTGAACTGTGAACATTTGTGTCTTTCTTTATTGTTGGCACAATGAGTTCCTTACAACTGACATATCTAGGACAGTTATTTGTGTTCACTAACAGTCAGAATCAAAAAATTAAAAAGGTGTTATATATCTAGACGTTAACCTGGTTGTATGTTGTTAAAATACTTTCCTTAGGGTTCGGTCTCAGCTCATGGTGCACATACACGGGGCAATATGCATGCCTCAAACACGCAATTCATTTGTATACATAAAAATTAACTTTAGTGTTAATGACATTTTCTGGTGAGGTTGTTTCTTTATTCCTTACTTTAGTTTCCCTGTATGTGCCTCTGATTTGCATGCATTATGGGTCGTCATATGTATTGTTTGTACTAACACAACTGTGTAGCGAGTCTTGAATTGTTAGCTATTTATTCCATGTTTAACATTACTCAAAACTCTGATAAGGTAGCACATTATTTTACCAGATTAAAAATATTGTACTTCTATAGTGCATCCTGCAGCCATTGCCAATGTGTATGTCAGATTAGTTTCCTGTATTAACAACAACACTCCAATATGATGTTTTGTTTAGATGAGTACATTCTTTAATACATTAAGTAGTTCATGATAGGTCTCCCGATCGGCCCTGACATCTTGTTACAAACATTATAAACAGCCCCTTGTATGATCTTTTAATCAAAATTAATGTCACATGTGATGTCATATGTGATGTCATCAATGACATTGTGATGCAATATTTGATGTCAAGGGAGTTCGTTTTAGCATTTCACAGTAGTGATGCGAGTTATGTTTGCTTAGCTTACCATAGCTGGTGAATTTCTGGGGGTTTTCAGTTTTACTTGTAAGCATAATGTCCCTTTAACAACATTTGTCACTGAATTTCATAGTGTTTTGTTGGTGCAACTTAACCATAACGTCCCTTTAACAACATTTTTTTCATTTAATTTAATAGGTTTTTATTACTGCAACTTAAACATAACATCCCTTTAACAAAGTTTTTTCATTGAATTTCATAGGTTTTTATTAGTGCAACAAAACCATAACGTCTCTTTAAAAATGTTTTTTCACTGAATTCATAGGTTATTATTAGTTCAACTTCACCATAGCATCCCTATAACAAAGTTTTTTCAATGAATTTCATGGGTTTTTACCAATGTACCCTAATTTACTACAACTTCCTAATATCATACATACGCCCAATATAGCAGCATTTTCGCCGATGTAGAAAGTTTGAACTAAAAGTGGTGCCATTCCCCACCTCCTAGCAATATATCTTGCACTTCTATAAAATGTCTGTAACTTTTTGCACTGTTTTTGTGTTCGCAGACGTTCAGAAACGTCTGACATCATCGCTGACTTTCTGGACAGTGTCAAGTGACCACGCACATGCGTGTGGCATGATGACGTGTTCACGAACGGGACCATGCTTTGCAAACAGTTTGAAACTACATTTTTTAGCTGATCTAGGAAGTTTGAAGCTGAAAATGTATCCTTGCACAGCTCCTACACCTATTCTTACTCATTATTCATTAACAATCTAGGACACAACACATGCTTGGAAGGATGTTAGCAGAACTGCTAACAATGACATGAGCTATTGCCATCTCTCCTCCTCAGGAGCCACCACCACGACCAGCTGGAGGGCTAGACAATGGAGGATGTGCAATAATTCAGAAAACAATGAAGAGGACCAGGAAGATGAGGTAGAGGAAATGCCTACCTCGAGCACCCAGAGAGAATCACAGGTTTGGCAGTTCCTTATCACTGTTGGGGCTGTACCAAAGACTAAAGCTACTAAAGTGAAATGCACTGAATGCAATGTTGTACTCAGTCGCAGACAACCTGGGCAGTACTCCTACGGGACCACCTACATGCGCTGCCACACCAATTCCAACCACCGGGATGCGCTCAGAAAGGCTTCCTCTACCTCCTCTTCCTCAACAAATACTGTTCCACACAGGCCACTGCTGTGGGGCACAAATTCCCACTAGCTACCTTGCAATCCATAAAAGAGGCTGTTGATCCATATCTTTCAAAGACAACAATACTCTGTATATACTGCAACACACCACTCTTCTGGGGGAGCAGATTCAAAGTGCTATCGAGGCTGTAATCAAGGAGCATAAGAAACACTGCCCCTAATATGTAATACATGCCCAATATCGTTCCCTGTTCACCTGCCCCTCCATAGCTGTGATTGCTGCCCCTTCCCTTACTCCCCATCTTGCTTTCTGGTGTCTCCTGCAAAAAAATAAAACATAATAAAATGAAAAAACACCAAAAAAAGGTTCTTTAAGGAACCACCTTTCACAGTTAAAAAATAGAAGTAAAATAAAATAAGCTTATGGACTCAATGCACTTTACTTCTTTCAACTAAGTAGTTATACTCAATACGATTCACCAACATTCCCATTAGCATGTTCTACTATGCTAATGGTAATAATGGTGTAATCCACAGTCTCCACATTCCCCTCTCTAGGCCAGCATTATTAAAAAATCCATGTTGCATGTGTACACCATTGCACAAGACAGCCCTTCTACCCTTTTTACTGTTATGTTTGTAGCACTCCCTCGTTTCCTGCTTTGAAACAGTTGCACATATATCCACCAATCAGTTTAAAAAGCTCTACATATGACCCTATCAACATATCAGACTTCCACACACCAACTACCACTTAAACATTTTTTACACATCTTTTGCATATGAATTTCACTTGCTGATGCAAAATAATTGTACACACTGATGGTATAAATGCACATATACATTATGCAGTAAAAGAAGTGCATGAATGGAAAGAGGAATAAGGATCACCAAGTGCTCATACAACAAGCCCAGAAGGAAAGTGCCAAGACATGTCAAACTGTGAGGCCACTAGCTACCTGTTGGGGCAGAGGAGTCCCAAGGGTGTGGTACACATATGCCAGATGTTAGACCCATTATGTGCAGTGCTGAAGGGGAGTGTAATGGTGTCAACTACATATAGGGCCTGGAACCTGTGAGGTTCATGAGAGACCGGGCAACCAGTCTCTGTGGCAATGGTATAAGTTAGCAGGCAAGGGATTCAGTAAAAGAGGAACACAACGTTTTAAGAACTTAATTTTTATTTTTATTTTATTTTATTTATTTTATTACATTTGTTACTCGGCCATACCAAGGTATCACGGCAAAGTTACAGACAGTTTAAAGATGAATAAAAGTGTAAGGCATAACATTTAACAATAACAATTGGCAAGAAATATACAAGAGCATTACAGAGAATATATATACATGAATTTAGCAAATATACAAGGGACATTGTATTTTTAACCAAAGAGATGCTCTTGATTAAAAATCCAAGTTTTCCTGAATTTTTTGAAACCCGTGAGTGTTGTCTCATTTTTTATATGGAGTGGAAGCGCGTTCTAGTGTTTGGGGGCTAAATACTGAAAGCTAGCGCCTCTTGCTCTGATCTTTTTGAATTGGGGGACTGAGAGTAGTGAGAGTTTGTTGGATCTTAAGGTTCTGGTAATCGGCTTTTTGGTTATTACGCTGTTAAGGTATATAGATGCATTATCATGAAGACATTTGAATGTGATGCATAATGTTTTGAATAAGATTCTATCTTTGATAGAAAGCCAATGGTTATCTCTTCTAGAGTTAGAAATGTGCTCAGATTTCCTTATTCCCGATGCAGCTCAGAGGGCTTTATTTTGGATTAATTGCAATTTCTTGAGGTTAGTGGCTGTGATGCCTAGAAATAGTATGTTGCAGTAGTCGAGTATGGATAGTATCAAGGCCCTGGCTAAAGTGATGCAGTTAGCAGGGGTCAGGAATTGGCGACTGAGTGAGATCAGCTTAGATGTGTATGAAGTGAAGGTAGAAAGAGATCTAATGTGTTTGTTCAAAGATAGATTGGAGTCTAAGTACATTCCTAGTGTTTTTACATGTTTGAGGACTGGGATGATAGTTCCGTCTATGTTGATGGTGGCATGGTCGGGCTGAAGGGCGTTGATTTTGGCTTGTGGGCCTACGATGAGGATCTCTGTCTTTTCGTCATTGAGACAGAGGCTATTTAGGGCCATCACTTTTGGATCATGGAATACATTTTATTTATAGTGGCAGTGTCTCGTGCGTAGTTTCCTGAAAGAGTGATGAGGATCTGGGTGTCATCTGCAAAGTTTGTGTAAATGACACCCATATCATCCAAAGCTGAGAAGAGGAGCTTCGTGTAGGCGTTATAAAGGGTAGGGGATAAGCAGGATCCTTGTGGAACACCTATGGGGACTGGTATGGGGTCTGCAGCTTCTTTACTCATGGACCCTCTGGAGGTTTGTTGAGCCAAAAATGATTTGATCGAGAGGTGGCATCCTTAGAAAAGTTGTTATGGTCGACAAGGTCGAATGCTGCGGAAAGGTCTAGAAGAAGGAGGATACAGAGCTTTCCTGAGTCTCTGATGGAATCCATTTGGATTTTGAGGTCCAGAAGGGCTGTTTCAGTACTGTGGTTGGGGCGGAAGCCAGATTGTCTGGTGCCAAGGAGCTGGTTTTGTTCCAAGTGTGCTTGGACCTGATTGTATGCTATTTTGTCCAGCATTTTTAAAAGGAATGGGACCATTGTTATAGGTCTGTAGTTGGTCGGCACTGTGGGGTCAAGGTTAGGCTTTTTTAATAATGGGGTAATCCAGGCTTCATTGATGCTAGATGGCACTATGTTTTTGACAAAGGAGGCATTTACAATGTTCGCTATGATAGGTGTCAGTGCGTGGACACAGGAGTTTACTACTTTTGCCAGGACAGCGTCTCCCTTGCAATTGGATGCTTTAATTTTGGAGATGGTGTTGAACACTAAAGCTTGTGAAACAGGTGTGAATTGGAAGATAGGTTTGGTGTTGCCGGTGGGGGTGAGGGGTTTGGTCGTCATTGTCATATTTGTCTGCTAGAGCTTGTTTTTTGGTTTGGATTTTATTTTGAAGGAGGTTGATCTTTGCGGTAAGCGCGTCTTGGATCGTGGTGCACCATTCTTTACTAATATTGGTGCAGTTGGTGATGGGTGTGGGATTTTCCAGTTCTCTTAGTATTCTGAAGAGTTCTTTGGAGTCAGATGCAGAATTGGTGATCCGAGTGTTGAGGGCATTGGCTTTGTGTGCGACAATGGCTTTTTTGTAATTTCTGTTTGCTTCTTGGAAGGCAGATTAATTTTCTGGTAAGGGTAGTTTTCTAAAAGTTGTTCAGGGCCCGTTTGGTTCTTCTGAGTGAGATTAGTTCCTCGTTGAACCAGAAGCATGAGCGTTTTTCTGAACGCTTGATTTTGGTGATGAGTGGGGCTACAACATTTATAGTAGATGTGAGGCAATTATGATATGCGTCTGCTAGTGAGTTGGGGTTGTCGTTGGTGAATGAGTGTGCTTCTAATGCCTTAAGAAACAATGGTTCTAGCATTTCAGGAGTGAGTTTGTGGAGGTTTCTGGTTTCAAAAGAGTTAGGAATCCCCTCCTTAGCCATAGGAGCAATGGAGTTATGGTGAACATGATATTGTGATGGTCTGACCAGTCTAAAGGTGAGATGGCATCAATAGTAATGTCAGTGTTGAGTGAAAGGATCCAATCCAGGGTTCTTCCTTCGGAGTGTGTTGGGGCGTTCACTAATTCAGTGAAGCTCATATCCTTCATGGCTGAATGTAGGGCTTCTGCTTTAGGATCCTGGCTGTCGTTAAATCCCAAATTAAAGTCTCCCAAAAGTATGCATGTGGTTTTAGGTTTAATGATGGGTGCCAATAGTAGCGGGATGTCAATCTCTGTCTGATTGTTGGAGTTGGGGGCTCTGTAAGTGACTATAATACTGATAGTTGTTTTCCCATCTATGGGAAGTTTGGCTAATAGGATTTTGTGTCCTTTTAGACTTTCAATTTGGCATGATCTTAGATTAAGTTTAGTTTTGGCAATGATGGCTACTCCACCTCCATGTGAATGGGTTCTATCTGTTCTGAGGATGGTGTAGTCCGGTGGGAAGGCAATGGTGAGATGGGGGCCTGAGCCAGGGTGGAGCCATGATTCGGTGATGACTAGGATTTCCAGCTTCGATTCTAGTATGCTGTTGTGTATTTCAATTGCATGAGCTCCTAAGGAGCGAGCGTTTATGAGTGAGAATTTGAGTGTGGAGGGAGGTTTAGGAGTGTCGGTTCCTTCTGATGTTGTGGTTACTCGTTTGGGGGTAGAGGAGGATGTGGTATTGGATTTGGGCATAGGCGGGTGGCCGCTTGGCGGCGCTTTGGTGATGGGAGTAGTGGTTAGAACATCAAGGTTTGTGTGATACTTGGCATGATATGATATGATATGATAGTTTATTTATATAGCGCCTATACACATGTGTTTCAAAGTGCTTCAAGGCAAGGGAGGGAACAAGGGAAAACACAATGGCATTCTTACAGGCCATGAAAAGTAAGGATGTGAAATTAACTATCATACTCAGCGTGACAACATTTTAGATAGTGCAAGAGCCAAGACATAGATAAGGAAGGGAGGGGGAGAGTGGGAGGAAATGGAAACAGACAGGCGACTACCGTACTAGGCTTAAAAACATTTCTGGTAGAGCCAGAGAAAAATAAAAGGGGAGGCAGAGGGGTGCAGAAAGGGAGGGGAGGAACAAAACAAGCGACTATCGTACTAGGCTTGACAACGTTTCAGATAGTGCTGGAGGGAGGGGGGAACAGTAAGGGGATGGCGAAGCGACAGACGAGGTTGCTATCATACTTGGTCAGGGACAATACTGATAGAGTAAGTGCATAGAAGAAAGTAAAGGGAGGAGGGGAGGAGATAGGAAAAGGGAGAGGGGAGGAGAGAACAGAGAGTAAACAGTCAAAAAGAGTGGAGAAGCAAGAGGGGAGAACGAATACAGCTACAGAAGTCAGTAGTAACAAATAATGTTGCAAGCCAGGATACAAGATGAAGATGGGAACAGCATGATTCTGGGTCACCATGAGTACAAGATGCAAAGGAAGTCCAGCATGAGAGTTGAGAAAGGGTAACACACCGTGAATCAATGAAGTCCATAAAAGTAAAATCCAGCATTGGCCACAAGATGGTGATGGTGAAACCAGAATGTATGTATCAGGACAGACTCCTGCCGAAGTAGGCTGCTGTCTGAGCAGGGGGTCGGGCCCTGGGACCTCCTGCTCCAAACAGGTCCAAACAGGAATTACCTTTTTCTCCGTTAGCCCTTCACTTTGGACACCTGGGCGAGAGACGCCCTTGATCTAAGAGTTAAGAGCGGGAAGGAAGAGTCAGGGCTAAGAAGGTGGGAGGTGCTTAGGCCAGGTGACCTAGATTCACTTACACCTGCACCCCAACTGCAAAGGAAAAGAGGCTGAAGGGTTCCTTAAGTAGGGAAAAGAGCGGCAACCAGGAAGGCACCAGGTGGGCAAGGCTTAGGCCAGGTGACCTAGATTCACTTACACCTGCTCCCCAGCTGCAAAGGAAAATAGGCTGAAGGGCTCCTTAAGTAGGGAAAAGAGCGGCAAGCAGGAAGGCACCAGGTGGGCGGGGCTTGCTAAGTGGTGAAAAAGAGCGGCAACCAGGAAGGCACCAGGTGGGCTGGGCTTAGGCCAGGTGACCTAGATTCACTTAGACCTGCTCCCCAGCTGCAAAGGAAAAGAGGCTGGAGGGCTCCTTAAGTAGGGAAAAGAGCGGCAAGCAGGAAGGCACCAGGTGGGCGGGGCTTGCTAAGTGGTGAAAAAGAGCACCAACCAGGAAGGCACCAGGTGGGCGGGGCTTAGGCCAGGTGACCTAGATCTATGGCATGGTACTAGGTGCGAGCTCTCAGACTTTGTCGTCTGTCATTGCCTGAGATAGGTAGTGATTGGAGTCCTACATAACTGTGCTTCTGTGTGTGTTTATGGTAAATGGTGATAGAGGCTACAAGATGGGTTCCTTGGTGTTTGTCATTGGTTTAATGAGGGTAACGTCATTCGTGGCAGGTGTGAAAGGTGATAGTGTGGGCAAAAAGGGCGTAGGGCATGGGATCGGGTGGTGCCTGGGACAAGCTGCTCTAGAGAGCCCATTTTCGTATATATTGTAATGACTACCTAGGCAGGGAGTGTGCTCAGGTACAAGGTGGTATGGGAACATAGCGATGGAAAACAAAACTAACATGGTTAAGAGCGACTAGGTCGCTGTGTAGTTGCCGGTTTAAGTGAGGCCAGGGAGGTGATCACTTAGGTCGATATGTAGGGAGTAGTAGTGGTTAAGCTAAGAGCAAACAAAGCTGTTATGAGTCAAGACACAGCAAACAGTTTCCCCGCATTTGTCTTGTCCGCTATACCGCACTCCAGTACTAATTCAGCATACATGTATTGCAAGTTAGACACAGCAGCACTGTTATTACATCTATTTGCAGTGATTGATGTGAGAGTGTGCTTAACAGTCAAGCCAATAATAATAGTAGGAGTAGGTGAGCGATTTCAAGAAGGGTGATACGTGGATCCCTAATACACAGGCTAGATGCGTGCATAATGGGCTAGGGCGTTAGATCGAGTCAGTGTGAAATGTAAACTGGCATGGAGCAAGGCAGTACAGGTAATACAAGATATAGGAGGTGGCGGTAACAATAGTTAGAATGATAAGAGCCTCGGTACTTGTTGCCGATTGACTAGTATGAGCAATGCAGTTCTAAGTTGCACGAAATGCACAGGCTGCAGGTACAGGTTAGTGGCTAGCACCCAAAGTAGTATGCAATAGTGTTACAGTTTGTAATATCAGCGGTAATACGGTGTGAAGGCACAATGATGCAATAATGGGGTTATAGTCCTGAGAGGCTAGTACAACACATTATGGGCACACAAACAAATCACTGTGGGGCAGATTTCAGGTGGTCAAATGAGGTTATGGAAAGGGAAGGACATTCACAGGGAGTTTACATTAGGGAGCCCGGCCTGTGGCGTGTCGATGGTACTGGCTCTCTATACTTGTTTTAAGGATGAGACAGCGTTTACCTGGTATACACAGGGAGGCAATGTCAACATATATTTATGGTACTTAGCTGGGAGATAAAACTTGTAGGGTCCCTGGCGCACGGCGCACGTCCAGCTACGTCAGGCTCAGTCAGGAGCCTTTCTTGGATGCCTTTGTTGGGGCCGGCTAACGCGTGCCGGTGGACCATGATAGGCTAAGGGAAGGTGGCTGCCCAATTAGGAGGCAGATTCTCTGGCAAATCAGGAAGTGTTGTGGAATCACTGTCGAGGCGATTTCAACTTGGAAGTGGCGGCCATCTTAAAAGTGAAAAACCATGCGGTTTTCAATGCCGCAGAATGTTATAATCACTGTGATAGAGACACTGCTGCTTAAGCACAGGATACAGCTTCAGATTCACCGAGGATGCCAATTATGGGTGTAATTGCAGCGGTCAGCATCGCATGGGGCAGAATGGAAGCGCAGGTTGTAGATTAAGCCAAGTGGCTTACCTCGCTAGCTTCTAGTCGACAGAGGGATGGCAGGGCTGCTCCTGCAGCCTGCTGGTGCGGGGAGCTGCTGCTCCAGCTGTAGATGGCACACTGTGGGACTCAGGCTCAGTCAGGAGCCTTTCTTGGATGCCTTCATTGGGGCCGGCTAACGCCTGCCGTTGCCCCATGATAGGCTTAGGGAAGGTGGCTGCCCAATCAGGAGGCAGATTCTCGGGCAAATCAGGAAGTGTTGTGGAATCACTGTCGAGGCGATTTGAACGTGGCGGCGGCCATCTTAAAAAAGTGAAAAACCATGAGGTTTTCAATGCTGCAGAATGTTATAATCACTGCAATAGAGGCACAGCTGCTTAAGCACAGGATGCAGCTTCAGATTCATCGAGGATGGCAATTATGGGTGTAATTGCGGCGGTCAGCGTCACATGGGGCAGAATGGAAGCGAGGGTTGTAGATTAAGCCAAGTGGCTTACCTCGCTAGCTTCTAGTCGACAGAGGGAGGGCAGGGCTGCTCCTGCAGCCTGCGGGTTTGGGGAGCTCCTGCTCCAGCTGTAGATGGAACACTGTGGGGAAAGAAAGAAAGAAAATCCAGCTCAAGTATAAGAGGAGCAGGGAGACTGTTCCAAAGACAGGCACCGGCTGAAGACAGAGACATGCCTCACGCTCTCTGTTTCAAAAAGCATTTTGACAAGAAGGGTATTGGAGCTACAGCAGTGAAAGGCTATAACAGGGCAGTAGATAGGGAAACAAAGTTGGACATATTGTAGTCTTTGCAGGAGCCAATGTACATATTTTAGGGCAGCAGCGATACGATCGCTGGGCTTGAGGCCAAGGATAAGTATTGCAGCCCTATTCTAGATTAGTCAAATGGGGTATAGACAAAGGGGGAGGTAAAGGAAGAGGCTGTTGCAGTAGTCCAGCCTACAGAGGACCAGGTCTCTACAGACGTTCAGCTTCTAGGGGAAGGTGAGGAACGGTACAATGCCTGTAACGAGGTCAAGCTGAAAGCATGGCCTTTCTTTTTAAGCTCCAAAATGTAAGGAGTACAGGAGAGAGAGGACTTAAAGATAACCCCAAGGTGTTTGGCCTCACCGGATGGGGAGAGTAGAGGGGCCGAAGACAGCAGCCAGCCGGTAAGAGAACAACAGGCAGTGGTGTCACAGTAAAAAAGTTCTCCAACTTACTGGCATTGAGACACAGATTTTTAGCCACACACAATGCCTCGATGACGGTCAGACAATTAAATATAAAAAAACGAGGACAACAAATTAGTTCAGGGAAGTTTAAGGAAACCTGTATGTCATTAATATAACACTGGAAATGAGAAAAGATGAAGGACATCAGGTGAGACAGAGAGACGAAATAGATATGGAAGAGCCACAATTATACGATAAAACCCCGCGCTACTCACCAGGTGCACAGTACGGTGGTGGAGTACAAACACCCCAGTTGCAGCTGATAAAGGAGTTTAGTGAGGAAAACAAATCAGGCAGTCCAGTGCCCGCTCCATGATGCTAATGATATCATGTAACCATTTAATGAGGATACAATTGTTGACCATGTGAAAGGTGCAGGAGACAGCAAGAAGCAGTGTCCTCAATTGTACTACAATCATAAATACCTTATACACTTTAATTATATAATTCCACCATGTTACAAATACTGTATACTCCCACTACATTACCTATAGTTACTATACACATATGACTGTAGTGTTTGGGGCCAGTGGCCAGATTCTTGGGGGCTTGGCTTATGGCCTATGTCCAAGCCCCCAAGAATCTGGTCACTGGCCACAACCACCACAATAGAATTAAACCATATAAGTACGTACAATACAGCTTCAAATAACAAAACTCACCCAGAACCCCCTGGGCCTCATTACGACCCAGGCCCTAATGGATTAGCGGCGCTGTAAAAGGCTGCGGCGCCGTTAACCTATTAGCGCCTAATTACGAGGTCCCTTTGCGGGACACGACCTTAACAGCTGGTGAAGACCAGCCGTTAAAGTAGGGACCCGCAAAGGAACCTTGGTGCTAATTACGGTGCCGCAATTTGCGGCACCGTACTTAGCGCCTTCCCCATTCCCATTGAGCCCTATGGGGCTAAAATGAGAATGGGGAAGGGCCATGGAGGAAGGGGGAATTACCGCCCCGCCAACCTTGTAATGGGGTGGTAATTCCCCCTTTCTCCATGGCGGAGTCAGTAACTTACCGGCATGGACCATGGTGCTAACAGCACCATGGTCTTCCGCCAGGGTCGTAATGAGGCCCCCTGCCATCCATATAATGTCCACGAACAGTAAAAAATGACCGCAGTCTCTGTGCCATCTGCAAACCCTTTGTTACCTATAAAAACAGCTCCATGTCATCCTTATTCTATTCCCATACCCTTTTTACACCCTCTTTCAGCCATCAAATAACCCCAAATGTGTTTTCCAAGCTGTTTGTTGACAGCTTTGCCTACTGAAAACTGCATTTTCCGTGGACTGGGCGGCCCCTGCGCCCACTTTTTTCACCTAGAAAAACAGCTCCAGATCATCTTTATTCCATGCCCCACCCTTTCCAGCCCCTCTTTCAACCACCAAATAACCCCAAATGTGTCTTCCAGACGTATTCCCTAGCGTGCTATCTGCGGACATCAGCTGATGCTGTCCGCAGATCCAACATGGTGACTATTTAAAAAAATATGTTGCACCTCACGTTTTTAAGAAACCAATCATTGGGCGCGTACGATGTCCGCGGACATCATGCCTGTCCCTGATTGGTCCAGCAGGTGTCCGTGGACCGAATCAGGAAATGAGTGTGCAGACCAAACCCAGATATCACAAATGTTGTTGTAGCTTTTTTTTGGCCGTTTTAAAAAAAACTACTGGACTGATTTATAGCAGATGTACAAAAGCACGCTGTTGGGACCAAGTCGCCACCCCTGCCACAAATTTGGTGAAAATCCGTCTGCGGTTTGGGCTGTAGGCGTGAGCAACATTTATTTTCCATTGCGTCTATCAGAATGTGCACACATTTTGGGACACCCCGTAGAACGTTGACCACCTGGACAAAACCACACCAAACATCGCAAATAATTCCTAGGGGGCATATACCTTTATTGGCAAAGTTTTGTGAGGATTAGCCCAGGGGGGGCGAATTTATAAGGCACTCAAAAAGTGCTCTTACTATGAGTTGTGCAACTTAACCATAACTACACGGTTGCTACCGCAGGACGTGCAATATGTCACTAAACCTTTGTAAGCCTTAAAGTTCGAACATGATTTAACAAGTTTCATCAACGAAATGCTAAAAACTTTACAAAAACTTTTCGCAAATGAAAAAAAATTAAATCCAAAGCAAAAATATTCCTTTTTTTTAGATTGAAACTAGTTGCCATAGAGTGCAATCTATTTGTAGTGAAGCCAAGGTTTAATGTTTTTTAATGACCTCCTCCAGGTATTTTTCTTGAAATTGCTTCTTTCGGATTTGCAAAATAGTACATTTATTTTAATTTGGGTAGGAGAATAAATGTGCAATAAGATGAAGTGAGCAAATTGAGCTGTTTGTTTCCTTCAACATAATGTCAGCACATTTGTTCCCAGAGTGTGTTATATAAATGGAATATTTAATTGATATGACAATGTATATTGAAGATACACGAATTGATGTATATGTCTAAAGTTGTTGCTTTTTTCATAATGACATTTCTTTAATAATGAAACAACGTGAACGTGAGTTACTTCTGCTACCGTGATTGTAAAGAACCCCGTTCTACGGGCGCTACTACACCTGAAAGTTTAGGGGCATCATATTCTAACATCTTACTCTGGGTTACAAAGCACGTGCTCCACCCTATCATAGTGCAAGGAATCCATGCATATAGAATGATAAAACAGCAGACTCTCACATGCAGATACATCTTTATCAAGATTGGTGTCAAGCTATTTTTCTTAACCAATATTTCATGAAGCTCAATCAAGGGGGGGGGAGTTGCAGGTGGGAACATTCGACTCGAAAACGACAGGCAAAATCATTGAACCCACCCTCCACAAAATTGCTGGTGATATAACTTCAAGCATGGCTACTATTGTATGGCCAGCAAGTCAGTATCAGTCTTGTTTTGTTTTCAGAATTAAAGCCACTGACACAAGAGCAGATGATGTTTAAAATGTCACTCGTTTAGAGCCTAGAGAAGGGAGTGACAACTGCAGTCCTCGAGGGCAGCAAACAGGACACGTTTTCAGGAAATTCAATCGATCCAAATGGTAAATCATATGAACTAGTTGTCCTGAAAACCTGATAGGTTCGCAGGTGCCAGGTCCAGAGTTTTGCACCTCCAGAATTTGTCTCAGAGTCTTCAATATTTATTCACATTTGTGGTGTTGTGTCTTCACGAACCATCGAGCATCTATGAATTAGCAAATATGACACTCTACATACAGTATTTTTAAAAGCCTATTTAACTTCTCCATTCCGAACTTTTAGAGTATACATTCTAATACTGTACCTGGGAAATGTGTGTTCATTACTATCCGAAATTCCCAGGCGAACAAGGCATCAATGGTTGCTGAATGGCGCTTTATAAACAATAATGGCCTGCTAGCCTTAGGTGATAGGCCTGAGTGGAGCAAAGGCCTTCAGTCAGGGGTAAGGCCCATGACAGGACCAGAAAGACCCCTTGCTGCAGTCATTCAGGCCATGTGCCCACAGCTGGAGCCAGGTGGCTGGCATGGGTGATGGCAAACTGCCTAGAGGAGAAAGGGATCAATAAGGAAGACTTGATGGTACTGGATGCAGTAGGAGAGACAGTCAATCCGGGAAGCTATTGGTTGCTGAAGATACCAGCAGAAAGGGGGGAGAGAGTGGCTGTAGCGGAGAGGAGGTCCAGCCCAAGTGAACATTCCAGCCAACAGAGAAGACAAGGAGATGACTAACATACACTAAGAGCAGTGAGGGAGCTAAGAAGCAGCACGGCAAGTGAAGCAGAGAGAAGATGTCGGCTAGAGATGGAACAGAGCTAATAAACTGGCATATTCTGCAAGAGTAGCCCACATCCCTGATCGCCCATTTGAGAGTAGAAATTCTTGAAGTGCTATTATTCCATGAATCCAACAATGTTATCAGAATTGTTTGGTAATAAAGGTCTGGCTTAACATTAAAGGCACTCATTTTCAACACATGGAAAAGAGATAGGGACCTTACAGTGCATTCATAACCCTAAACGTGCTCTTCTCGTAGTGGGCCTGATTTACAAAGAATCTTGCAATGGGATTGAGCCATTTAAAACGCTTTTGTAAATCAGGCACATTGTCTGACTATGGCTGTTTTCTCTCAACCCAGAACCTTAGAATCTGTCCCTGCAATTCTGCTATGGGAATTAGAGCTCAATTTAGTGGTTGGTGTAGTAAATACCATATTTTATATGGTAGTGCTAAATCTTGGCACACTGTATTAATGAGAAAAGACACATGCGTAGCGTATATCAAAGATGTTCACAGCAGTTCTTTTGCACTCACAGTATTCTGTCCTGTATTAAGCAAGAAAATAGCAGATATGTAAAATAGTGAAAGACACGCCCACCCAGGAAAGGGATAAAGCTGCAGCAGCCATTTTAAAAAGTGATAACACTAATTTGCTTAAGCAGATTATTTTCACGGTAATTATTTAAATATATTTGGTGCAGGCAAGCTTTCCAACTGCACGTTTGAATGATTTACTCTCAGTCTTCTGAAACATAGTTTGAATATATTTCAGAGACAATTTGAAGTTCCAAAGACCCTACTTAACATTAAACGTTGATGGCGATTAAAACATATCTTTAGGAGGCAATATTTCGAAATAGTTATTTTGGCTAATTTAGGGATTTCCTTAACAATGGGATAGGTGCAGCAACATTAACCAGAGTTTTCGTGCAGTGGTTGTGACACTGACATGCCAGTCTCTGCGGAGTGATACAAAACAGATTCTACGACCAAAGGATATAAATCACGTGTATGTGCTACTTCCATTAATTCATAAATAGATAGAGCTTCATTTGTATTTGCTGACGGACAACTAGAAACAGTTTCATATGCTGGTTGATCGTGAGTCTGCGTTTTGTTTGGTAATACAATATTCTAGGACTGATGTAGGTCAACGTTTTTCCCCAAATTTTCGGTGCTAACTAGTTTTGATTGCCTTTTTCGGGACTTTACGTGTTAATTTAAGGACAGAGATATTTTGCGTCTTCGTAAATGGTCTTCCAAATGAATCAGTCTGTTTTAGTTCTCTGTTGTTGTTTTTAAATAGTTTATTGCAATCATTTGGGTCTTGCTCTAAAAAAGCTGAAGCAACTCACACTAAATAACCACTTTTTCAGTCTACCACACATGTGAGAATTATTTTGGGACTCCAGATTATAGCTTGGAGCTAATGCTGTCGCCTTATAAGACAAAGGTGGGGGAGAGGATTTAGTAGATGTATTATAGTCCCTCTCAAAAAGGAAAATGCGTTTATAAGAAGTGATATTTTCCTCCTTCTTCATCCATTAAATTGTAATATGGTGTCCTTTTGAATATTCACATCTCAGGTGATTTCTGAAACAAAACATAAATATAGTCCAATTAACTCAAGTCTTTATTTAGTGAAGATATTTAAGTTGAAGCATTACACAATAATGTCCGACTCAACTAAAGTGTTTTATGTTGGCAATATTTTGATTTGATTAAATATAGCCATTACGGTACAGGTATACATATATGAACTTCTACTCTAAAGTTCCATACTGCCACATGTTTGCACCTAATGTAATGAATTCCACTGCCTGGCTTTCCAATTCACGTCAGCAGTGACTGAACAGGGCAGGGTATTTCCACAAGCCAGTGAATAATGGGGTTAGGTGTAACATGGGGTGGATCCCTGGGTCACTATTCTTAGAGAGGCACAGCTACACCCTACTGATGAGGTTCAACCAGACCAAAACACGTGTCTGGGGATGCTGTTGGTACTCTTGTTCAGAGGAGAATGGCCTAGCATTTCGGTGCTGGACTGCCCCAGGGCAGGACAAAGACTGATATGTTTGGGATATTTCTTCTCTGTGGAAGATAGTGAGCTAAAGACTCTGGGTAAGGCTCTTGTAACCAGGACTCATGTCTGGCAGAGAGTCTCCCAGAACCCCCCTTGTTATTTGCATATTTCAAGTAACTTTGGGTCTCACCCTAAGTTACTAGGGGAATCCAGACGTGGACCCCTTGCTCACTATTCTTAGAGAGGCACAGCTACACCCTACTGATGAGGTTCAACCAGAACGAAACACCTGTCTGGGGTTGCTGTTGGTACTCTTGTTCAGAGGAGAATTGCCTAGCATTTCGGTGCTGGACTGCCCCAGAGCAGGACAAAGACTGTTATGTTTGGGATATTTCTTCTCTGTGTGTTAGAACACCTACCTGTGCGGGGCGACGGGGCTCTAGGGGGCGTGCTGGTTCCTGGCAGTTGTACCCACGTCTCAGGTTGTGGAGACGACGCACCGCTCTGGGCACATTTCCCCGGCGGAGTTTCTCTGTCTTGACCCGTGTAGGGCACGGGTGCCGTTCACGTAGCTGTTCGAGCGAGTTTGCGTTCCAAGACTCGTTCGCGCGGCGGCACCCATTCGCGCATGCGCATTGCAGCGCGGTTCAAGCCTCGGTTTCACACGGGACCGCTACTTAAGCGATCCGATTTAGTTCTTCATCGCGTCTCAACGCGGTTGGTTCCCTTCCGCTGCGCTTTCCTGGTTCTAGGGGTTTGGGTCCTGATCCTGATCCTGGGCTGGGTTCCTTCCTGCTCCTCCTCTAGTCTGGCTGCCTTCATTCCCCTTCCCTTACCTGTTCCCCTGTGTTCTCTGGTCTCTTCCTCCTGGTTCCCCTTCCTGCTCCTTTTCGATTTCCTGTGTTGCCTGCCCCCTGCTGGGGTTCCTGTGGTTCTGGCCCGCTTCTCCGGCTTCAGTGGATTCCAGTTCTTCATCCTACTTCGGTACCCTGGACTCTCTGCTTACCTGCACCGGTACCTAAGACTCACTGCTTACCTGCATTGGTACCTTGGACTTGCTGCTACTCGCATTTAGGTACCTTGAACTTTCTGCTTACCTGTACTGGCTACCTCGAACCTTCACCATCCTGGATAGCTGCTTGGGATCCAGTGCCAGTATTTGCCAGTAACATCTACGACCTTCCCGATCAGTGCTTGCACTGTTCTGGCGCCACGTTAATATTGGGAAGTGTCATTCGTGGCGTCAGGAGCTGGTCCCAGTTCAATCCTGTATTACAGGACGGGTCCGGGGTCGGTTCTTTGCGTCACTTCTCTTCATCAGCAACTGTCTACACCTACCACGACCTGGCTACCTCGGCACGCAAGACATCTGGAGATACAGGTACGCCTCGTCCTCGGGACGCACAACTTAACAGATTGAGACGCCTTACCCCCAGTTCCGAGACTGAGATGGAGGAATCCCAGGATATCCATGACGAGGTCAGAGCCTTAAGAGCCGAAATGGCGGCATTACGTCAGGAGAATCTAAATCTCCGCCAGATGGTCATGCAAAGCACTCCTGCTAACCCACAAGTGGAGAAACCAATGGCTACTACCGCACCCATGAAGTTTGATGGTGATCCTAGGCATGTGGCAGAATTCTGCAACCATTGCAGAATACATTTTTTGTTCCGGGCATCACATTTCACACAAGAAAGGGCTAAGATAGGCTACATCTTGGGAAATCTAACGGGAAGCGCCTTGGCTTGGGCTTCTCCCTTGGTGTCTGCTAACAGCCCCATTCTTAATGATTTTGTGGCATTCGAGAAAGCATTTTTGGAGGTTTTTCAGTCTCCCAATTTGGCGGCTATGGCACAGAACCAGTTGATGGATTTAAGACAGGGATCCAGCGATATTATCACGTATATAAGCCGGTTCCGCCAATTGGCTACGGACTCTCAATGGCCCGAAGTAACGCAAAAGACTCTATTCAGACGTGGTCTAAGAGAAGAATATAAAGACGAGTTACTCCACATACCCGAACCTGAGACTCTGCAGTTACTCCAGGAGCAGATCCTACGTATTGACCATCGCCTGGCTGAACGAAGAGGTGAGAGACGTCGACTAGAGAGGTTTCTTCCCAGACCCCTTCCCCAGGCTGGAAGCGTACCTACCAGTTCGGAGATGGGTCTAGAACCAATGCAGCTAGGGGCACTACGAGGACCATTATCGGAGGCCGAGAAGAAACGCAGGAGAGATCTCCGTCTTTGTTTGTATTGTGGAACTGCCGGACATTTTCTCAGTAGTTGTCCATTGCGACCAATCAAGAAGTTGGAAAACTAATAGGCCTGCCACGATGGAGGAAGGCAGTGACAGGCCCTTCGATCTCTTCAGTCCTTCCCATTCCTGTGACGACCCATCCACCCATGACTCCGGTGGCCCTTATGGCTCTTCGGATCAGGGTTACCTGGCACAGTAAATCAGTGACAGTATTAGGTCTTTTGTATTGTGGAGCCTCAGGTAACTATGTGGACTTTGAATTTTCCAAGAAGAACGGGATACCTCTGCTTGATAAAGGTTGTGCTACTCTGGTGGAGGTGATTGATGGAACCCCTTTGGCCTCCGGTCCGGTTCGCCAACATACCGGAATTCTACAGCTACAGATTGCTGAACACCGTGAATTGATTTCTCTTGATGTGATTAAGTCACCCTCATACCCGATAATTCTGGGGTTACCGTGGCTATTACATCATAACCCCATTATTGATTGGACCTCCCGTACCTTGACCTTCGCTTCCAATCGATGCGGTCGGGGATGTTGTACCTTCGGACCCAGTACCATATCTTCCACCATTGCCAACCAGACGGAAGGATCAGAACCGCTCCGAGTGTGTACCTTGTCTTCGGTACCTTCCGACTACAATGAGTACCATGTGGTCTTTTCCGAACCTGATACCATTCCTTTGCCACCCCACAGAGTCTTTGATTGTGCCATAGAACTACTGCCCAATGCTGTAATTCCCCATGGCAAATTATATTCCTTATCACCCCACGAAAGAGAAGTTCTGCAAGAATACTTGGATGACTGTCTTCAGAAAGGTTATATAACACCTTCTAAGTCACCTGCGGGATTCCCTTTGTTCTTTGTGAAAAAGAAGGAGGGTACTTTACGGCCTTGTGTGGATTATAGGCAGTTAAACGACATTACACGAAAGGATCGATATCCGCTGCCTTTGATACGCAACATCATGGAATCTTTGCGGAATGCCCGAATATTTACTAAATTGGATCTCCGAGGGGCATACCATTTAGTACGTATCAAACCCGGCGACGAATGGAAAACGGCCTTTAAGACCCCAGCAGGACATTTCGAATATCGTGTAATGCCATTTGGTTTGTGCAACGCTCCGGCCGTTTTTCAACGCCTTATGGACGACATTTTCTCGGACTTGATTGGAGTATCCGTATGGGTATATCTCGATGATATATTGATATTTTCCAAAGAGAAGGAGGAACATCTACGTCATGTGAAGGAGGTTCTTGGTCGGTTATATCAGAATCACTTATATGCCAAGGCCGAGAAATGGCACTTTCATCAGAGTAGAATCGAATTTCTTGGATATGTCATTAGTGAAACCGGAATACACATGGATCCTGCTAAGGTACGGGCGATTCAGGAATGGAGACAGCCTTATGATGTGAAATCTCTTCAGCGTTTCTTAGGATTCGCCAACTTCTACCGGCGCTTCATACCTGCCTATTCTGAAGTAACCGCTCCTTTGTCTGATTTGACTAGCAATAAGACTCCGTTCATATGGAATTCAGTAGCGACCAGTGCTTTCAAGAAACTTAAGGAGGCATACAGTACTTCCCCGATTCTACATCATCCTGATGAGAACAGGCCATTCATCGTGGAGGCAGATGCTTCCGATTTTGCTGTTGGGGCTGTCCTACTACAAGACGATCCACAGACAGGGTTGGAGGTTCCTGTTGCCTATTATTCCCGGAAGTTAACGTCCAGTGAACGAAATTATGCAATCATTGAAAAGGAGCTTTTGGCCATAAAGGTTGCATTTGAGGAATGGCGTCACCATCTTCTGGGGGGAATATTCTCAGTGGAAGTACGTACTGATCACCGGAACCTACAGTATCTACGCTCCTTACAGTGTCGTACTTCTCGTTTGGCTCGTTGGGCCTTGTTCTTTTCCCAATTTGATTTCAGGATTTCATACATTCCTCAGTCACGCAACCTGAAGGCTGACACTCTCTCTCGCTCTTTGGAGAATAACGTTGAACCGGATCATCGGGCTCAACAATTACTTCCTTCTAAACACTTCTTGTTGGTTACATCTCAATGCCTGGATACCATCCTACAGGACACTTTAAAGGATCCCAAGTATTCCTTACTTCTACAACACCCTCTAATGAGGGAGAACGGTGGCCTACTCTTCTTTCACAATCGATTATATCTTCCCACTGAGATACTTCGGACTGCCGTCCTGCAAGCTTTACACGATTCTAAGATTGGGGGGCATCGCGGCATTCGATCCACTCAGGAGCTGGTTTCTCGTCAATTCTGGTGGCCAGGATGGGCTAGGCAGACAAGAGAGTATGTGGAATGCTGCCCAGTGTGTGCCCAGGTCAAGATTCCACGAAAGAAACCCATTGGACTTCTCCAACCCACCGAGAGAGCACCATATCCTTGGCATACTATTGCCACCGATTTTATTGTGGACCTCCCTCCCTCGGAAGAATATACTTGCATCATGGTGGTCATCGATTGTTTTTCTAAATTAGCCCATTTCATTCCATTCCGGAAGGTGCCTTCAGCCGGTAGTATGGCCCAGGCCTTTTTGCATTCCATTTATCGCTTGCACGGTCTTCCAGAGAAGATTATTTCGGATCGCGGATCTCAGTTCATTTCTGTCTTTCGGAAGCAACTTTGTCGACACTTGGGAATCCAGCGTGCTCTCAGTTCCGGCTATCATCCACAATCCAATGGCCTGACTGAGCGAACTAATCAGACTTTGGAGCAATACTTATGCTGTTTTTCCAATGCCTCTCAATCCAACTGGGCAAAACATCTGGACCTGGCGGAGGTGGCTTATAACAACTCTAAACACTCTGCCACTGGAATGAGTCCTTTTTATTGTTCCTCAGGTCTTCATCCCAAGTTGGTTCCATTTCATCCTGTTCCTTCCAGTACGGTTCCTTCTGCGGATCAGATGGTTGCTGACATTCAGAAGAATCAGATCCAGGCCACGGGAGCCCTCGCTAGGGCATGTGAAAGCATGAAGACACAGGCGGACAGGAAGAGGAGTTGTGAGCCAGAATTCCAGGTTGGGGACATGGTATGGCTCTCTTCTAAGAATTTACCAGTACACAATCTCCCGACTAAACTAGCACCCCGTTTTTTGGGACCCTTCAGGGTGATCAGACGAATTTCTTCTGTGGCTTTCAAATTGGATCTGCCGCAGTCTTGGCGGATTCACCCCGTCTTCCATGTGTCCCTCTTTAAGCCATTCCGGTCTGATCCGTACGGTCGTTCACATCCCCGACCTGCGGCTATAGACGTTGGGGGCGCTCAGGAATTTGAGGTGCAGGAGATTTGTGACTCCCGTTTCTTCCGGGGTAGGCTTCAATTTTTGGTGGACTGGAAGGGTTACCCTGCATGTGATCGTACTTGGGAGCCTTGTGAGGGCGTCCATGCCCCCCGACTACTGTGGGAATTTTTTCGTAGAAATCCCTGGAAACCAGGTGCTCCGGGTCCTTCTGGTGGGGAGCATAGTGTTAGAACACCTACCTGTGCGGGGCGACGGGGCTCTAGGGGGCGTGCTGGTTCCTGGCAGTTGTACCCACGTCTCAGGTTGTGGAGACGACGCACCGCTCTGGGCACATTTCCCCGGCGAAGTTTCTCTGTCTTGACCCGTGTAGGGCACGGGTGCCGTTCACGTAGCTGTTCGAGCGAGTTTGCGTTCCAAGACTCGTTCGCGCGGCGGCACCCATTCGCGCATGCGCATTGCAGCGCGGTTCAAGCCTCGGTTTCACACGGGACCGCTACTTAAGCGATCCGATTTAGTTCTTCATCGCGTCTCAACGCGGTTGGTTCCCTTCCACTGCGCTTTCCTGGTTCTAGGGGTTTGGGCCCTGATCCTGATCCTGGGCTGGGTTCCTTCCTGCTCCTCTTCTAGTCTGGCTGCCTTCATTCCCCTTCCCTTACCTGTTCCCCTGTGTTCTCTGGTCTCTTCCTCCTGGTTCCCCTTCCTGCTCCTTTTCGATTTCCTGTGTTGCCTGCCCCCTGCTGCGGTTCCTGTGGTTCTGGCCAGCTTCTCCGGCTTCAGTGGATACCAGTTCTTCATCCTACTTCGGTACCCTGGACTCTCTGCTTACCTGCACCGGTACCTAAGACTCACTGCTTACCTGCATTGGTACCTTGGACTTGCTGCTACTCGCATTTAGGTACCTTGAACTTTCTGCTTACCTGTACTGGCTACCTCGAACCTTCACCATCCTGGATAGCTGCTTGGGATCCAGTGCCAGTATTTGCCAGTAACATCTACGACCTTCCCGATCAGTGCTTGCACTGTTCTGGCGCCACATTAATATTGGGAAGTGTCATTCGTGGCGTCAGGAGCTGGTCCCAGTTCAATCCTGTATTGCAGGACGGGTCCGGGGTCGGTTCTTTGCGTCACTTCTCTTCATCAGCAACTGTCTACACCTACCACGACCTGGCTACCTCGGCACGCAAGACATCTGGAGATACAGGTACGCCTCGTCCTCGGGACGCACAACTTAACACTGTGAAAGATAGTGAGTTAAAGACTCTGGGTAAGGCTCTTGTAACCAGGACTCATGTCTGGCAGAGAGTCTCCCAGGACCCCCCCTTGTTATTTGCATATTTCAAGTAACTTTGGGTCTCACCCTAAGTTACTAGGGGAATCCAGACGTGGACCCCTTGCTCACTATTCTTAGAGAGGCACAGCTACACCCTACTGATGAGGTTCAACTAGACCGAAACACGTGTCTGGGGTTGCTGTTGGTACTCTTGTTCAGAGGAGAATTGCCTAGCATTTCGGTGCTGGACTGCCCCAGGGCAGGACAAAGACTGATATGTTTGGAATATTTCTTCTCTGTGAAAGATAGTGAGCTAAAGACTCTGGGTAAGGCTCTTGTAACCAGGACTCATGTCTGGCAGAGAGTCTCCCAGGACCCCCCTTGTTATTTGCATATTTCAAGTAACTTTGGGTCTCACCCTAAGGTACTAGGGGAATCCAGACGTGGACCCCTTGCTCACTATTCTTAGAGAGGCACAGCTACACCCTACTGATGAGGTTCAACCAGACCAAAACACGTGTCTGGGGTTGCTGTTGGTACTCTTGTTCAGAGGAGAATTGCCTAGCATTTCGGTACTGGACTGCCCCAGGGCAGGACAAAGACTGATATGTTTGGGATATTTCTTCTTTGTGAAAGATAGTGAGCTAAAGACTCTGGGTAAGGCTCTTGTAACCAGGACTCATGTCTGGCAGAGAGTCTCCCAGGATCCCCTTGTTATTTTCATTATGCTATAGACCTGACAGTGTGCAAGGTGCCAGTCATATTGACTCAACCCAAACAAATGCTATGGTTTTGGTCACAGCACTCTCCAGTACAACACACCAAGAAAGTTTAGCCTGAAAGCCCTACTCCCTGGAAGTTAGACTGTACTAGTAGTTCTTGGGGATCATTCCAAACCCCTACAATAATCCAAGTCCTCAGTACAGAAAATATACTGTTTTCTTTAAGAGAAAAGGTTTTATTTCTCTGCCGGTCACAAGCAAGGTTTTTAATGCACTTCAGAGCTCAGTACAAATATAAAAGAAAAAAACAATTCAGCACAAAGACCCGGTCCATGAAAGGCCTGCGGACAAAAATTCACAATTGCAGAATAAGTATCATGAAAGTAAACTCAGCCCACCTTGGATGCAGGGTTGTTATATATTCATTTGGGAGGTAAGTTGTCTGTAGGGAACCATTCCCCTGGCCCATGGAACATATCTCTGCTTCATAGTTGCTAATACGGTGCAGTCAGGGAAGTCCGGATTCTACCAGGCAGCACCAGGGAGGATGGAAAGGGATCACTGGGAGTGTGGCCAGACATAAGCTTTGGGGAAGAGGTGACTGGATAAGCACAGGAAGCTGGGCAGTTGGTAGCTGTGGAGAACAAAATGAGGTGGCAAAACCAGGAGAAGAGGTTAACTGGAAGGAAATGTTATCAATCAATGAGGTGGTTCTATCAGTGGAGGTGATTGGCAAGGAGGATGTGGCATTAGCAAGGGAGACAGTACCATCAGAAGAAGGAGGTTCTGAGATGGTGGAGAATGTTGTAACACTGTGTGGTGGCCAAGATTTGATGTAGGTGGTAACATCATGAGAAAATAGCAAATAAGAAGAGGTGGTGGTATTGAAGGAGGTGGTAACGTCATAATGTTAGTGTAGTAGGGTGGAAGAAGAAACAAAGGTGTTGACATCCTCAAGTGGGGAGTCTAAATAGATGGAGGAGGTGATTATGAATAAGTGGGCAGTATGTAGAGCCAAAGGTGAGCAGCAATGTAGAAAAGCTAATTAGACATTGATTGATAAGCTTGACACAATGAAAGAAGAGCTAAAACCGGAGAAAGAAAGAAAAGTTAACTGGTTGTAAGGAGAAATTGCAGGAGGAAAAGGTGTATACCACCCCAAACTGGGGAGGAAACCGTTCTCAAACTGAAATGGCAACAACACTCACCAACAGCAGTGGAAGGCTACAAGGAGAACAAGCAGCATACGCCATACTGCTACTACATTAGAGACGGTTTCTGAATCTGTGCTGGAAAAGGGGGACGGGCTTGCAGAAAACTTCAAACTGTCTCATCTGTGTAACAAAACTCCTGGGTAAAAGACCGGTACCTGTTGGTGCATAGAGTCAGGTGAGTCCTGCAGCCTATGGCAAGGCAGCAGACAGAACCACTAGGACAATGGCATAAAAAGAGACAGAAGGAAGGGCAGAATGTGCATTGTTTGGGTGGGGTCAGAGGAGGTGAAGGCGGACCGAGAGACCAGGTGGGGGAGGGAAGAAGCGGCGTGCTGAAGCTCTGGTGGCAGAATTTGAGCAGAGAACACATGAGGTATTTGTGAGAGAGAGTTGTCCAGTTGTGTCTATATGTTTGTGTGTGTGTGTAGTTCATTGTAATAAAGAGGGAGGGGCTATGTAGAAGGTGAGTGAGATAGGAAGAAAGAAAATCAGAATGGGGGATAGAGGTAGGGTTTTGAGGGTTTAGTTAGAGAGAGGGAGTGGGTGCTGGGAGACAGTAAAGATAGTAGAAAGGGGTGTAGGACCAGTGTGCGAGGAAAGGGTAAAGGAGAGATGTGGTGGATGAGAATAGTGAGAGTAAGTGTATTGGGAGAGTGAGCAAGGAACTGTATCCCTGAAGTAAACAGTGAACCATATCCCTGAGTATGGGGGAGGAGTGGAGAGGAGAGAGTAGCAGTAGTGTGAAGAGGGGAGAGTATTAGCAGTACTGCAGAGAGGGGAGAGTAGTAGTAGTGTGGAGAGAGGAGGGGAGTAGTAGAGTCGAAAAGGGTGTGCAGTAGGAAAGACAGTAGTAACATCGAAAACACATGTCTCTGCAGTCACCCTTGCTTCTACAAAAGCTTGGAGGCATTTTAGGATTAATACACTCACTACCATGGAGGAGACCCCTTTTTCTGACACTCACTGTGAAGGGAACTGGATTTCAATCCTTTGACTTACTTCATTCTCAGTTCTAGTGTTACAAAAATGACCTCACAATATTTATAAAATTGGTTGTACACTTTTTTTAGCTTGGCTGACTAAGCTGTAAGTGCAGTCTGTGCTAGATCCCAAACGCTGACTACCAGTGTGACCAAGGGACTGATGCTTTACACGATTACAAGGATGAATAGTGAATGAAACCTTCTACTCAGCCCCAAACTATTCCTACACTAGCCTAGATCTCAAACCTAAAGGTGAAACAGGAACAGTCAGACAGGTATACCCCCATCACCTCTTGTGGTCATGTGGGCCGAGTTCAAGCTGTAGACTTCAGGAATGTGTTGAGCTAACAAAGTAGCATTCAAATAGTAAGAGTACTCGGGTACCAAATAAAAGCATGTCCAACCAAGGTTTTGTAATAAAAAGTAAACTTTTATTACACTACAAATACAAAAACTCGAATAAAAAACACTATCATCCATGCCTGTAAGTGAAGACATAATATACAAAGTCTTTAAGATAAAAGATGCACTCTGCACATGAGGGCCGGGGATATATGGGGGAATAGGCAATATTTTCAGCAGAAATTATCAAGTTCTACGAAGATGTCTTTAAAAAGGTAAGAAGTGTGGTCTTTAATATCACTGGGGCTCTTTAGGGCAGGCCATGGTAACATGGCCACTACAAACACCTTTAAAGCTTGTTCTTGAGACTCACCAGCATTGAGATAGTCTTCCAGTTTCTTTTCCTCAGTTCAAGACAGCATTGCAGCAGGTCGAGTAAGGCTTCAAAATGGGTGGAGTCCACATGTGAGATGGGCAACACGATCACTTCCACGGGTTCAAGTCGGTGTTGAGACAGGATGAGATAACTGATTTCAGTGGGTTGAGTAGGTATTCAAGACTGGGCGAGTCGATGGCTTCAACTGGGTTGAGATGGGCGAGATGATTGCTTTAACTGGGTCCAGTTCAAGACAGGTGAGATGAATGCTTCTAGCGGGTTGAGTCTGTGTTTCCTTGCTTGCCCTTTGGGGGAAGATCCCATTCTCCTGGAAGATGACAAGTCTTCCAAAAGAGAACAAAGGATTTGATGTGGCTGACCTACATGGTGTATTTTGGGTGAAAATCAGTTCCAGACTCTGACAGGAAAGAGTAGTCACCAGAAACCGAACTGACAAAAAATATCATCAAAAGGCCACCATGTCAAAACTAGATATGGCTTATATCTAGCTATTATTCTGGTACTGGTACTTTGCAGCACACAATTATATAATTTTCGTATCTGGGCTACCCACGGCTAAAAAAGACAGTCCGTAGCTGTTGCATTTTTTCACTTCCATCAGGATGATTGCATTCTGTAGCTGTCATGTTGCCAAACTACTAGGCAGCTGCTGAGAGGTGTCAGTAGACAGGCCCGTCATTGTTTCTTTTTTGCACTATAGATTTCAGGATGGAAAATAATGAAGTGAGTATGCTTTACATAGCTGATTTTAAGAAGTAGAATTACCAGCATCATTATGGGATATACATATCATTAAAAAGCTCAGACTAGCCCACCCTCACAGATGTTGTTCCGTCACAGCAGTAGGAGAGAGTTATTGGGAGATGGTTGGAGGAAGACACCAGAAAGTGTTTGAAGAGAAACAAGAGGCGGTGGTAGGAGGAGACCATGACAAGATGGTAGCGAGAGGACAAGGAGGTGTAGGATAAAGGTATCTGCAGGAGTTTGGGAACCAGGAGAAAGCTTGAATTGAAACGGGTTAAACTGATGGTGGGAGCAGGGAAAGGTTGAAGAGGATTAGTACAAGAAGAGTAGTATAAAGGCGGTGCAAGGTGTGACAATCAGGACCCTGAGAAAGATATGTCAAAAGGCCCTTTAAAGCTTCTCTCTGGAATCTCAGAAAAGAAAATCCAGTTGCCTTTGACATCACACGTTGAAGAAAATGCGCCTGAGTCTGAAACCAGTGGCCGAGACTTAGTGACACTTAGTCTTCAAGGATACTGGAGGTGGTTGTTTCATTATTATGAGAGCAAGCCTTTTCTTTTGTCGGACTGGAAATTGCAAACTGCCAAAAAGTAATCTGGTGAGAGAGCGAGCGAGAGAGAGGGATAGAGAGAGAGAGAAAGAAGTTGATAACACTCATGTCTTTCTTCTTCAAAGGCAGAAAATCTACTGTTGGCGGTGGGCTCTGCATCATGTGTACAGACACTCCTTCCAAGGGCTGACTACCAAGCTGCTGGTCTGCCTCTTCAGTGTTTGTAGGAGCTTCTTGTAGTCACCCAAGCTATGAGTAGTGGCAGACATCGAGTTGATATAGGTGTGGATGGCTTTGCATAGCTTGGCATCAGATGCATGCCAAGGTACCTGACGCAGACAGAGTTCACTGTGTCCATTTACAATTTTATCCAGCAAGACTCTCAGCCCTTACTCATCAAAGGTCTTCTGTCTCTTGCCAGCCATGATGCAGTGAACACCAAATGGAAGGGAGTGGCAATCGGGCACAACGGAAAAAGTAGACTACAAAGATTTTCCACAAGGAGATGTAGTGCCAGGTGGAGACACAATATTGCTGGAAAATATTTGAGGAGGAGATCTACTTGGGCAAGCCAGGGCAAGCTTACAGTAAGTGAAAAGGAAAGTATATAGTAGGAGAGCGTGTAGAAAATAGTCGCAGAGTAGTATGGTGAGTAGTATGGTGGGCGAGTTGCTGGGTGTCCAAAAGGGGGTTAGTAGTTTTCCAGGGGAGAGACCAAGTTCAGCAGCTGTAAACGCAAGTTCAGTAACTTTGGAGGGTCCCATCAAATTCAGGCAGTAGCTCCTGAAAGTTTTGGGTGCAGTTGAAGCTTCTACACTTAACGTTTGCATGGTAGAGAACATGTGTGCGCAGAGAATTTTCTCACATATTATGTTTGAGTTTTCATCTTGTGCGGTGGACTTTAAATCTAGACACTACACAACAATCAGTACTCTTCATTCAATATCCACTGTACACAGTGACACATACGAATCTTCCCCAAACAGTGCAAACAGAGCATGCAACTGAATATGCTAATCAATGCAGATTATGCCCATTCATCAGAATGGATCTGCATGTATTAATGCAACTGTTTGATGAAAGGAGTCTGTATTTTCTTTTTGTACAACAATAAAAATGTTCATTTAAAAAATGTAATTAACTGACAACATTCATGTTACAGAAGCAAGAACGACACCGATTGCTGAGCCTGGAGGAGCAGGAGCTCCCTCCTTCTACTGCTGGAGCAGTAGTCAGCCCTGCACTGATGCCCTGGAGCCCTGCCTAACTCCAGGTATGCCACAAGCCTCCATCAGATGATAATTGGAATTCGGAGCGCGAGTGTGCCATTTTTCGGCAATTCGCGGCGGTTTATTTATTAATATATCCGCGCCGCTCCTGATTGCCCAGTGGCCCACTTCCACATAGGATTTGCCCCATTCTGCACTTGGAGTGCATCCAGCCACCATTGGGAGACACGAGGTCTGCCCCACTCAAAGATGGCCGACCGTCACTGCCACAACACTCCACTCAGCCCCACAGCCCTACAAGCATCGTGATTGGCTCCTCTCCCCTACTTGGGAGCCAACCACAAGCCGGCAGGCTTGGAGCCGGCCCACCACGAAGGCACCCACAAAGGCACTGTGCCTGTCTCCAGCCTGTTCGATTGCTGAGCCTGGAGGAGCAGGAGCTCCCTCCTTCTACTGCTGGAGCAGTAGTCAGCCCTGCACTGATGCCCTGGAGCCCTGCCTAACTCCAGGTATGCCACAAGCCTCCATCAGATGATAATTGGAATTCGGAGCGCGAGTGTGCCATTTTTCGGCAATTCGCGGCGGTTTATTTATTAATATATCCGCGCCGCTCCTGATTGCCCAGTGGCCCACTTCCACATAGGATTTGCCCCATTCTGCACTTGGAGTGCATCCAGCCACCATTGGGAGACACGAGGTCTGCCCCACTCAAAGATGGCCGACCGTCACTGCCACAACACTCCACTCAGCCCCACAGCCCTACAAGCATCGTGATTGGCTCCTCTCCCCTACTTGGGAGCCAACCACAAGCCGGCAGGCTTGGAGCCGGCCCACCACGAAGGCACCCACAAAGGCACTGTGCCTGTCTCCAGCCTGTTCGATTGCTGAGCCTAGAGCCAGGACCCCTTGCCGTCCAACTACAGGGTAAGCATACTGCCCCCCTCCTCCACAATCCACCCCTGACCCTTGAGCTAGAGTCCTGAACTGTTCCCAGCCATCACGGACATGCACCTCCCAACTTTGCTACATCCAAGGTCCCACCTGCACCGTTGTGCCCTCGAACTGCAACAAAAAAAAAATCTATTCCAATGCATAATCTGTAGCCAACTAACCATGCACTGGCCATGCATTGCAGTATGCTGTCACTTGATAATAGCATCTGCACCACGGTCGCCCAGAGACCATTGTATTACTGTGTAGTGCCCTACAGACCACTGTGATATTGTGTAGTGCCTTTATGGTCGCCCAGAGACCATTGTATTACTGTGTAGTGCCCTACAGACCACTGTGATATTGTGTAGTGCCTTTATGGTCGCCCAGAGACCATTGTATTACTGTGTAGTGCCCTACAGACCACTGTGATATTGTGTAGTGCCTTTATGGTCGCCCAGAGACCATTGTATTACTGTGTAGTGCCCTATAGACCACTGTGATATTGTGTAGTGCCTTATGGTCGCCCAGAGACCATTGTATTACTGTGTAGTGCCCTACAGACCACTGTGATATTGTGTAGTGCCTTATGGTCGCCCAGAGACCATTGTATTACTGTGTAGTGCCCTATAGACCACTGTGATATTGTGTAGTGCCTTATGGTCGCCCAGAGACCATTGTATTACTGTGTAGTGCCCTATATACCACTGTGATATTGTGTAGTGCCTTATGGTCGCCCAGAGACCATTGTATTACTGTGTAGTGCCCTATAGACCACTGTGATATTGTGTAGTGCCTCATGGTCGCCCAGAGACCACTGTGATATTGTGTTGCGTCTTAGGGTCGCTTGAGACTTTACTCGCTAACTTATCTCAACATGTACAGCTGCCACACACTGTACCTCTTCACAGGTATAGTCTACACCTTACTGACTAGTACTACTGACTACCCCGTGCCCTCAGGGCAACCCAACAGCCACTCCATGGATCTCAGACACACCACCACACACGCCACTCCTCCCGAGATCTTACTCAGACAGTACAGACTTAGAACACGCACACCCCCTCTAGCTCTCCTCTCCACACCTATGCAGGTTACACCTAGAAACTCACGCCTAGGCTCTCGCACTCACGCCAAGACCTGCTGCCCACCATACACCACAACCCGCAAGCACCGTATCAGGTCCCCTAAGCTCGCTCCAACCCCACACAACCAATGTGAAGTCAGACATCACTCGAATAACAAGCCTACTCACACTACCAAAAACCGTACCCCCAGTACCAACCTCAAGCCACCACTACCAAATAAGCTCCAACACCTTAAATGTGCTCTATTAAATGTACGCTCACTCAATGCCCACGCCTTAGAAGTCAATGACATCATCACCAACCAAGACCTAGACATATTAGCCATAACAGAAACATGGCTGCACCCTGCCTCTGGCCCGACATCAGTTTAGCTATACCATCAGGTTACACGATCCTAAGACAAGACAGATCAGCTAAAATGGGAGGTGGAGTCGCACTAATCTTTAAAGACACCCTAGCCTTAAGACAGACTCCTACCACAGGGGAAGACCTCATTGACATCCTCTCAGCCAAACTCACCCTCTCCCCCAAAGACACAGTAAACATTCATGTCATATACAGACCCCCAGGACCCACCAATAACTTTAAAGGCATAGTCAACCATCTTCTTGGAAAAAACATTAAACAAACTTCCAAAACATTGTTTTTAGGAGACCTTAACCTTGGATATAATGATAAACTTGACAAAGAAGCCATCACCCTCACCAGAAACCTCACAGATCTAGGATTCACACAGATAGTCACTGCCCCGACCCACAACAAAGGCCGTATCCTAGACTGGGTAGCTGATCACAACTGTGGCTCCACCCTCAGCTCCAACACAGCCCTTCCATGGACTGATCACAACTGCCTTCAATTCTGCATTCCCATAACCTCCTACTCCACTCCTCTTATACCAGCACCGGCCATGCTAGCCAGAAGTGCAAAAAAACTTACAGCAGAAAATATACGTCCCCTTCTCAACATCCCGTGCCTAGCGCCACCGTTCTCCTCTGACCCCAGCATACTAGCAGAGATCCTCAAAGACACACTCACCCATGCCATCAACACCGCAGCCCCTCTTGAAAACAAAAAAGAAAAAAAATCATTTCACTCCAACTCATGGTTCACGGAGGACTTATCAAATCTACGCCAATGCAAGCGCCAAGCCCTCAAAACATGGCAGGCCAATCCATGTGACGCCACCAAAGTAGACTTTCTCAGTATCGCTAAAAAATACAAACATGCCATATTCCAGGCGAAATCAGAAACCTACAATAAACGTATTTTGGAAGCCAACTCCCACTCAAAAGAGCTTTTCACCATCTTTAAAGAGCTCACCATCCCCCCAATTTGCACAGATGAGATTGTTAAGGATGAGACCTGGTGTAACAGCATTCAAACAGCAATGTTAAATAAAATAGACCTTCTTCAAAATAAAATAGCAGAACACTCTAAGGCACTGCACGCCCAACAAACCCTCTCCGTCAATAACACCAAAGACGAGCACACCTCCAAATTCGATTTCTCCCCAATCACCGAGTCAGACACTCTCCACATCCTCAAACAGCTCAAACCATCTCGATGCAAAGGAGATATATGCCCCCCTAATATCATCAAAGAATGTGCCACTCCCCTCGCACCAATCATCACAGCATTCATTAACGCCTCATTCAAGACTGGCAAAGTCCCTGACAGCCTTAAAGAGGCATGGGTGCGCCCACTCTTAAAGAAACCAACCCTGGACCCTGCTCAACCTAACAATTATCGGCCTATTACTACCGTTCCATTTCTCTTAAAAATCCTAGATAAAGCTGCACATATGCAGATACAGGCCTACCTAGAAAACAACTCTGTCCTAGGCAAAAGGCAGTCTGGATTCCGCAAAGGTCATGGCACTGAAACCGCCCTACTAGATCTTAAAAATCAAATTACCCTCATCCTAGACAAAGGCAAGCCGGCCCTTCTGCTCCTCCTAGACCTCTCAGCGGCATTTGATCTAGTCGACCACGCCATCCTCTCCAACCATCTCACACAGGCCGCACATTTCTCTAAACAAGCCACAAACTGGATCACCTCCTTCCTCGAAGGTAGAGTGATGAAAGTGTATTCCAATACAGCCAACGCAGAGCCTACCACCATCAGGTATGGAGTCCCTCAGGGCTCATGTACGGCTCCTACCCTCTATAATCTTTTCACCAAACCTCTCTTTGATAAACTGGACGCACTTGGGATCACATACACCAACTACGCTGACGATACCCAAGTACTCCTCCCGCTCACAGGACTCTACCACCAGGACGCAGCCACTCTCCAGAATATATACGCAACCATCCAAGCATGGATGGCCACAAACGGTCTATGTCTTAACGGAGACAAGACCGAAATCCTCATCCTCGGCCAAAAACCCACTCTCACAAACCTCGACCCCCTCTTCACCAACTTCTGCATTGACAATTGTGTCATCCCAGTTCTACCTTCGGTTAAAACACTAGGAGTCCACATTGACGCATCACTCTCCATGGAAAAGCAAGTCAACTCCATTGTCTCTGCTTCCGCCCTGAGTACCAAGCTCATCAATGCAATCAAACCATTCCTAACTAAAGATAACTGCCTATCCATTGCCAGAGCCACCATTGGAGCCAAACTAGATTACTGTAATGCGCTACTGGCGGGCACCTCCAACTCCAATCTCAATAAACTTCAAATAACACAAAATAATGCACTAAGAGCAGCCCTCAATATACCTAAAAGAGACCACATCGCGAAAGCCAGAAGGGAAGCACATTGGCTACCTGTTAAAGAGCGCATTACATTCAAAATACTTACCACCGCACACAAATGTATTAACCTGACTGCACCTTCATACCTGTCCGACACGCTAGTTAGATCTCACACCAATATGCCAATGAGACAATGCCACACTAACCAACTTAGGGTCCCACGCATCAAGCGAGCTAAAGCAGGTGGAATAAGCTTCCCCTACATCGCACCTAAACTATGGAACGCATTACCTAGCACGCTCAGAGCAGAAACCTCTCTCACCACCTTCCGAAAAAAACTGAAAACCACCTTGTTCAACTAATTCCCCCAACATGTGTATGCTCACCCTCTCCTCTCTTCTCCTCCTCACCTATAGCTATACACCTATAGCTACTACTTTTCTCTTGCAACTAAGTTATGACCTCTATGTATGTATAACAAGTCATGTTCATATCTGTAAACTTTTCTATTGCAACTAAGTTATGACTTCTCGGTATGTATAACAAGTCATGTTCATATCTGTAACCAGCGCCACGATGCCCTATGGGCTGCCTGTGCGCTTAACAAATGCGAATAAATAAATAAATAAATAACGACACATCGTATTAGTATAAACGTGATGTAGTCTGAAAAGATGAGAACTGAATATATACGAGCATTTATGATTTCGCTTGGATTCCATTGCATTGAGGCAAAAGATAGTCATTGCTTGATCTCCACGCGAGCCGCCCATTTCTGCGCTTCTTTTCCATTTCTCGGAATGATGCATCCAGCTCGGCTGCACGAGATGTGCCCCTGCAGTTAATGTGCGGCTCACAGCATAATCCTTAGCATACGCCATTTTGAGCAGACGCCATTTAACGGCCAGATGTGTACCCTTCAAATTTACATTTACGTCTTTGAGACTGCATGATCTTAGCGTGTGCCATCACCACAACTGACCCGGTTCCCATACGGTTTTTCGACATCGATAGCCAATCATTTTGAAGTAAAGTTTAGGATCAGAGTGAAGTGGCATCTTGCTTAAAACGCGATTGCCTGTTGTACATTGAGACATTGCCGACTTAGGTGTTCAGACTCCTTTTGCATGACTGAATTCCCAACACGAATGCCAAATAAAGCATGCATTCTGGGATCTGGTTTTCTGTCATGTATGGGAGGAGAGAGTAAGTGGGCAGCTAATGGATACGCAGAGAGTTGGGAAAGGAAGGAGACCATGCAGAAGGCAACAGCAGAAGAAATAGGAGTATACATGAGAGGACGTAGAGCCATAGCTTGACTCTTCATTTTGCTGAACATATTATGTTTGCAATTATATGTTATGTTGTGTTTGTAAAGCGCCTCCTGCCATATTTAATGGCATTGAAGTGCTGCCGGAATCAAAGCCCCACAGCAGAGGTCTGAGAAGACATATCAGAGGAGCAGCGCAGTGCATACAACAGACACAGCAGTTTACACACTCTACGGAAAGCAGAGGTGTCTAGTGTGGAGACGTTGGAAGTTGAAGAGTGGATGGAGAAGAGGAAAAAAAGAGTGCACTGCGGGTGCGAGAGACTACCCGGCAACTGGAACACATCACTACCAGAGGAATGCAGCAGGAGGGAAAGCTGTGTGAACCCCTAGGGCAACTGTCTACAGTTGTGAGATACGCACGTCCACTACTTCATGCAGTGGAACCTGAATGTTAGCATGTGCCACACTTAGAATTGAGAACATTAGCCTGCGCTACGCCTAGATAGGATTGTAAATATTAGCATATGCCACACCTAGATGGAACTTGAATGTTAGCATGTGCCACACATAGAATTGAGAACATTAGCCTGCGCGGTATCTAGATGGGATTGTAAATATTAGCATATGCCACACCTAGATGGAACTTGAATGTTAGCATGTGCCACACATAGAATTGAGAACATTAGCCTGCGCGGTATCTAGATGGGATTGTAAATATTAGCATATGCCACAGCTAGATGGAACTTGAATGTTAGCATGTGCCACACTTAGAATTGAGAACATTAGCATGTCTCATATCTAGATAATTATTGTGAAGTTTAACGAGTGCCACACTTAGATGGAATTATGTAGATCAGCAAGTACTACACTTAGACAGAACTGTGAATATTAGCATGTCAAATGTCATAGAACCCACTAACCAATATAAGATCAAACTCTGCATACTTATCTCACTCAAAAAACTCACACAACCATCTCTCACACAAGCAGCATGCACATCCCCACACTGCAACAATACATAAACCGCACCAACAGCACACACGGACTGACACCGATCCAACACTCGCACCAAAGCTCAGCACCCGGTGTCTACCGAGTTGAACCTGCCAACAGTACATCACCCATCTCACAATCCTATTCCCTCTTCACCTTGCTAACCCATCCCACCTTCTTGTTTACAGATCTGCCAGAGCGCCTGGGCACCAATTCCGTTGGTGACGGTGCGCTATATAAGTACCTTTAACATAACATGCGTATAGGAGAGACTATGAGAAAGCTGGACCACGTGTTTTCATGCGACTCAATCTGTGCTATGGGTGCAGTGCTACATGCAGCATACATGAACCATCAATGATATGCAGTCGCATGCAATAGATATTGAGCAGGTCTCTTACCATGACTTGCATGGGCGTAGGACATGGGGGGGACAGGGGAGACACATCCCCCCCACAATTTTAAGTGGGGGGTGTAATGTCATTTATCCCCCCCAGAATATGTGTTTGGTGTGTCGTGCAGGGATATATTTTTGAAGTGGGGGGAGGGGCTGCTTACTATGTAAGCTGCCCCTCTCCCCCGTGGCCACCAAAGCATGGGGGCAATACCCTGGGGGCAGATGGGTGATCATCTCCCCCCAGGGAAGGGGGGCAAACAAAAAATATATATTTTTTTTAATGTAGTTTTGGGTGGGGTGGGTGCGGGTGGGACCACTAGCCACCAGAGATTTTTGCAAGGGGTGTGGCCCTCTCCGCCCCCACCCTAAGTGGATGGGGGCACCTTATGTAGCCCTCCCTGGCGGCAGATTTCTGCCCCTAGGAAGGGGTACATGAGATGCCCCCATCCATTTGGGGTGAGGGGAGAGGCCACTGTAAATATTGGCAGAGCAACCCCATCCCCAAGCCTGGGGCAGCATGGGCGTAGGACATGGGGGAGGGGGACAGTGGGGACAAATCCCCCCCACAATTTTAAGTGGGGGGATGTAATGTCATTTATCCCCCCCCCCCCCCCAGAATATGTGTTTGGTGTGTGTGCAGGGATATATTTTTGAAGTGGGGGGAGGGGCTGCTTACTATGTAAGCTGCCCTCTTCCCCGTGGCCACCAAAGCATGGGGGCAATACCCTGGGGGCAGATGGGTGATCATAACCCATGACAATCTGGACATACTTTTCCTCACGGAAACTTGGTTGCAAGAACCAATAGGCCCAACTATCGATCGCGCCGTTCCCCACAATTATAACATTTACTATGAAAATAGGACATCAGGTAAAGGAGGTGGGGTAGCTATAATAGCTAAACAGACTTTGAAACTATTCCCTACTAAAATCCTTTGCCCAGGTTGCGAAGTTCTTCACCTAAAACTCACGCCCTCTAACAACCATTGTATCAACCTGATCGTTCTATACAGGCCCCCCTCCTTAACCTCCGACTTCAATGACGATTTATGCCACATTCTGAATAATCTCAAGGGAACTAACACCGGAACTATTCTCTTGGGCGATCTGAATAGATGGCGAGGTAACCTCTGCGATAAAGAGGCTATTAGCCTAGAAAATGACCTAACAAACATCAACTACCACATCGCCAATAAGGGCTCCACTTGCACCTCGGGTAATCAACTTGACTGGATCATTACAAATAATGTTAAACTGACAGTGACCAATACTACTCCATGCATCTGGACAGATCACTTTAAAGTCGAAGCTACACTCCACCTCACGGTCAAAACCGATCACTTTGACAATTCCCCTAAACCAGTTTTAAGCAGAAACCTCAAGAAAATCACTCATGACATTCTTAAAGATGGCCTCATTCATGTCATGAATAACACTGCTGACAATGATTCCTGCCAAAGCATCATCCGCAAATTCAATAATCATTTCCGGGAGATTCTCGACAAATATGCGCCATTTAAAAATAAACAGGTTCGCCCCAACCCCAACCATCAGCAATGGTACACACCGGAATTGAGTACTTTTAAAATAGCTAAAAGGAAACTAGAAAGAATATGGAACAAAACCCCTTCAGAGGAAAATAAAGAAAACTGGAAAAAGTGTGACTTCTTATACAGAGCCAAACTTGCTGAAGTAAAAAAAGAATACTATAACACTCAAGTTACCAGCGCTTCCAACGCCACCGGAAAACTGTTCCAAATCCTTAAATCCTTCGAAAAACCACCCACTCTCTCTTCACCCTTTCAACCAACCCTGTCTGACTGCAAAGCAGTCCAACTGGCTTTCTCAAATAAAATCAAAAAGGCTAGAGATTCCATTATAAATCGCAAAATATCAGATCCGCCACCCGTGCAACCTAAGATGACACATCCGGCTCTAGACATTCCTAAATTCACATTCTTGCCAGTTTCTATTGAAGACATGAACGACACCCTCTCTTCCATAAATTGCACTACCTGCGCCGAAAACATCATACCTCCCAAACTGATTCTTGATAATACTGAAATCTTCTCCCCTTTTCTCTGCCGTATGACAAATGCTTCCTTCAGGGACCGGAAGGTACCGACAGAAATCAAAACAGTCACAGTCACCCCCCTAGTCAAGAAACCAGGATTAGATCAACAAGACCCTGCCAACCTTAGACCCATTACTAATTGCAACTTTCTTCTGAAGGTCCTTGACAAAATAGCGACCAGGCAACTACAAGATTATGTAGATCATCACAGCTTGTTACACCCCCAACAATCGGGCTTTAGAAGTGCCCACAGCACTGAGTCAGCATTGCTGGACTTACAGACAGAAATGTTGAGCATCCTGGACAGAGGTAAAACAGGGCTGCTAATCCTCTTGGACCTCTCGGCGGCATTCGATTTGTTAGATCACGGAAAGCTCCGAGAGGCCCTAGGCGCAGCTGGTAACTGCTCCCATGATGCAATAGATTGGGTGTCTTCATTTTTAGAAGACAGGAACTCAAAAATCAATTGGGCAGGTCATTCCACCTCACCCAAACCTGTAGATTGCGGCGTCCCCCAGGGAGCCAGTTTCTCACCCTTGCTCTTCAACTTATATATCCGCTGCCTTTGTACTCTTTTATCTCAGCTCGGAATTTTTTTCACCAACTTCGCTGACGATACACAGCTCATTCTAGAGCTGAGCGGAGACCATCACGCAGATAACGAGAAGCTATCGGCTATTTACGACATCATCGAAAACTGGATGATTGCACACTGGATGTGTCTTAATAGCTCCAAAACGGAACTCATGACCTTCGGAAGCGCTAAAGCCTTAAACAATCTTGGTTCGGATTACTCCACATTCACTATAAAAGATTCTACCATTAAGGTATCTAATAAGGTTAAAACACTAGGTATTTACTTACAATCCTCCTTAGGCGCAGAAGCCCAAACCGCTTATTTAAAGCGAAACTGTCAATACTACCAAAGGCTTCTATGTCAGATAAGACCTTTTCTTAATACCAAGAACAGCACCACGATAGGGAGAGCCACCATACTATCCCGCTTAGATTATGGGAACGCGTTAATGCTCGGCGCCAGCAACAACTGCCTGAAACAATGTCAGATTATCCAGAATAATGCTGTTAGGTCCATCACTAATAAATCCAAACGTGAACACATCACCAAGGACAGAAAAGATCTTCATTGGTTGGCTGTAAAGGAACGGATCAAGTTTAAATCACTGATCCTAACCCACCGATGCCTATATGGCACGGCACCTGCATACCTTAAGAATAAATTCAGCTGGTATGAGCCGAGCCGTAGCTTGAGATCTGCAAAACAAGGATTGATCAATCCCAGCCCTCCAGGTAAAGCCACTGGTCTCGGCCGAGCTTTTCCGAACCTGGCGACTTTCCACTGGAACAAACTGCCTTGCAGCCTCAGATTGGAAAACAACCTCCAACGCTTTAGGAAACAATTGAAGACCTTTCTCTTCATATAATTAGACAACCTCCACACCGCTTCTAGTTGCCATCGTTCTGCTTCCTCCCTCTCTATGCTCTCTATGTGTTGTCCCGTTCTTCTTCGTCCTTGTGTCCTTGTCGCGCCCTGATGCTTGCGAGCTTCGGCGCGTTACAAATAAATAAATAAATAAATAAAATAAATCTCCCCCCAGGGAAGGAGGCCAAAACATTTTTTTAAAACATTTAACATAGTTTTGGGTGGGGTGGATGCGGGTGGGACCACTAGCCACCAGGTTTTTTTGCAAGGGGGGTGGCCCTCTCCCCCCCACCCTAAGTGGATGGGGGCACCTTATGTAGCCATCCCTGGCAGCAGATTTCTGCCCCTAGGAAGGGGTACATGAGATGCCCCCGTCCATTTGGGGTGAGGGGAGAGGCCACTGCAACTATTGGCAGAGCCACCCCACCCCCAAGCCTGGGGAAGTATGTTTTGCCACCCCCCTGGGGCAGATGGTCACACACAATTGCCCATCTGCCCCTAGGGAAGGGCAAAACAAAAATATATATCGTATAACTTGTTTTGGGTGGGGGTGGGGGGCCCACTAGACCACCAAGATTTTTTGTGTTTGAAAAGGGGGGTGGCCCTCTCCCCCCACCCTAAGTGGATGGGGGCACCTTATGTAGCCTTCCCTGGGGGCAGATTTCTGCCCCTATGAAGGGTTACATAAGATGCCCCCATCCATTTGGGGTGGTGGGGAGGCCACTGCAAATATTGGCTGAGCCACCCCTCAAGCCTGGGGCAGTACGTTTTGCCCCCCCGGGGGCAGATGGCCGCACACATGTGCCCATCTGCCCCTAGGAAAGGGGCAAAACAAAAATAAAACAAATTATAACTTGTTTTGGGTGAGTGTGGGGGGCCACTGAACCACCATGAATGTTTTAGTGGAAAGGGGGGTGGCCCTCTCCCCCCATCCCAAATGGATGGGGGGCATCTCATGTAGCCCTCCCTGGGGGTAGATTGCTAGCACAATCTGCCCCTAGGAAAGAGGCGAAACAAAAAACAATAAATAAATAACTTGTTTTGGGTGGGTGTGGGGGTCACTAAACCACCATGGATGTTTTTAGTGGAAAGGGGGGTGCCCACGGGTGTCTTCTTTTCGGAAATGCATGGGATTCTCTGTTTTCCTTGTTGGCTTTGACACCCTAGACCCAAATCTGTAGGTTGTCCACATGAGCAAAATCTGCTTTGGCGAAAGGCTTGGGGCTATCAGTGGGTTAGCCTTTTCCCTTTTCGCCGAGGTAGGTGCATCCACAAATGTGAGGTACCGTTTTTGTCGGGACACCTGTGGGAATGCAGGAAGGTAGGACATCTGTTGTTGGCGACATGTTTCGGTGGGTGGGCAGAGGGAAATGTCTCTGAAATTTGGTGGAAAAAAACACAATTTTCAGACATTTCACTCTGGCCACCCACTGAAAGGGTACCTCACATGTGTGGGTGCACCTACCTGGGCGCAAAGGGAAAAGGCTAACCCACTGGTAACCCCAAGCCTTTCGGCAGAGCAGATTTTGCTCATGTGGACAACATAAAGATTTGGGCCTAGGGTGTCGAAGCCACCAAGGAAAACGGGGAACCCCATGCATTTCCAAAAATAGGACACCCGTGGGATTGAACAGAGGTCTGACTTGCGCGAATCGCCCCAGAATGTATTACCCACAATCCCCGTCAAATTCTGAAATTTGTCTCTTGCCATCCACCGAAATACGCTGCCAACACCACATGTCTTACCTTCCTGCGTTCCCACAGGTGTCCCGACATAAACGGTACCTCACATGTGTGGATGCACCTACCTGGGCGCAAAGGGAAAAGGCTAAACCACTACTAACCCCCAAAGGGTTTGGGGAGACAACCTACAGATTTATTCCTAGGGTGTCGAAGCCACGAAGGAAAACAGCGTACCCCATGCATTTCCGAAAATAAGACACCCCTGGGAATTCACAGAGGTCTGACTTGCACGAATCGCCCCAGAAATTATTACCCACAATCCCAGACAAAGTGAAAATTGTGTTTTTTCCACTAAATTTCAGACTTTGTGAGGGATTGTGGGTCCTAAATTATGGGGCGATTCGCACAAGTCAGACCTCTGTGGATTCCCACGGGTGTCTTCTTTTCGGAAATGCATGGGGTTTCCCGTTTTCCTTCGTGGCTTCGACACCCTTGGCCCAAATCTGTAGGTTGTCCAGATGAGCAAAATTCCTGAAAATCTGCTGTGCGAAAAGACTTGGGGTTACCAGTGTTTTAGGCTTTTCCCTTTGCACCCAGGTAGGTGCACCCACACATGTGAGGTACCTTTTTCGTCGGGAAACCTGTGGGAATGCGGGAAGGTAGGCCATGTGTTGTTGGCTGCGTGTTTCGGTAGGTGACCAGAGTGAAAAGTGCAGAAATTGTGTTTTATTTTCTATCATTTTACCGATTTCCTTCCAAACTATTGAATCTTTCCCTACATAGTTGTTGCCTAACCTGTGCAAATCACCCTTTCCTAAACTTGGAATATTGTCTACGTTTTAGAAATGTATGCCTTTCTGGCTTCCCATTCAGCTTTCCTACCCTTTTCTTCCATTCCGTCCACACATGTCCTATTGGACAAAAAACGCCAAAATAACCTCCCGCTCACAAAACGGCAGATTAGCATATCAAAATACGTTATTTTGGTTTCCACTCAATCTGTTCTTGAAAGCCTGGAAAATGGTGAATCCAGCACAGCAAACCATTTGTTCCTAGCTCTTACAAGGAAAACACCACAGGCTTCTTTGTACAACATTTTATTGCCATTTTCTGAAAAAAAACAAATGTTCTCCTTTTTGGTCATTTTCTCTCAACCCCCTACAGCAAACTAGGATTCCTGGGTGGCGTTACAACCGCCTACATGTGGGAAAAAAGGGGCCAACTTTTGCCGAGATATCTCATATAACAAATAAGTTACAAGGGATTGAATGGCGACATACCAAAATCACCAAAAAAGGCCTTGGCACTGGGGGGAAATACCCATGGCAGTTAAGGGGTTAAGACTGTAAAGTCCCAGAGGAGATATAATTTGTAAGGTAGCTCAGTTAGTTAATGCTCCAAATGCAGATTGTGCACAGGAATATGTATCACCTGTCTTCAGCACCTGGCTTAATCGTCCGGTGGGATAATAGGCAGAGTGAATGCATTCAGCTTCCGATGCAACACAGCATTTTCCAGGTCAATTGGTTCAGAAAAAGTGGTGGAAAACACTATTACTGTTGCTTTTTCTTATTGGCCAGATTTTTGTGCATTTTCTGGGTAGAGTTCGGGAGCCAAGTGGACACACTAGGACCCCCTGTATTTCCTGCCCCACCAGACAAATGCGGACTTACTGCCAGCATGGATTCTCATGCTGGAAATGAGGAAAAGGATCTCTCTGGGATCTGCTTGGAAATGAAACCTGGTAAAAGTGGGCGGAGTCCAGAGGAAGCCATTGTCAATTCCGCCAGCAATCGTTAATTGCGCGAGTTATTTACACTCTTCCAAAGTGGAAAAGCAATGTGATTTCACCTGCCTGTTATGCTAAAATCTTCCATTTTGTGGCGGAAAAGTAAAAACGTTTGCCAATGGAAGTGGTCCACTCCATGCAGTTTACTTTGCGCCTTGATGCTTGGGGTTTTGTGTGATGCTACACATGTAATAAATAAATAAATACATTTAACATGACCCCAGATAAATGGCAATTCGTGATCAGAATGAGTGAGCATGGCATGTCGCTGGTAAGAGGGTGTCCTGTGCTTCTCGAGTGCGTTGGCAAATGCCCTTAATTTCTATCTCGCGTTAAGCAGGTGCTTAAACCCATCAGTGTGGATTGAGCAAGAATAAGTCGACAGAGGTATTTCAAATGGCCAATTTCGCTCTTTGGGTGACATTGTCAAAGTGGGAGAATGTTGCCCAGCATGTGCCACTTTCTCTGCGGAGTGAATTGTGCCCACCCCGAGGAAGAAGTGTGAAAACCCCACAAGGGCACTGTGCCCTGCTCTTTCTGTGTGCTTCTTCCCCACAGTGCGACAGATGCCGACTCAGACATGGGTAAGTCTCAGGTGGCAAGCCTGTACCCTAGTTGATGTGGCAAAGGATTCCAGACTTCTGAGGCTGATAACATTAGTAGCATCAAGTTACATGCAACCTGACAGGCATGTGTGATGAAGTTGCAAAGCAGAGCTGTTAGTGGGCTAAAGCAGGAGGCAATCTCTGCCCACCCTCAAAGGGTACGTACAACCAATAGTAATATCTGCAGGGGCCAGGCTCCAAACCAGGGCAATAATGCCCTCCAATCATCCATGCCCACGAGTAGGGTACCCCTCGTGCTCCAGGAACTCTCTTGAGCAACCTCTGTGCTTTCCAGGTGATACTAACGTTATTTAAAGCCAGAAGTCTAAAAGGTAATCGCTTAATTGCAGCTGGAAATTAGCTCCTGGTGTGATCAAAATGTCTTAACCAAGTGTGACATCATCCCCTTCATTTATAAGCAATATGTTTTCTTCATCCACTGAATTACTGTTAGAAACAAAGGCAAGAGTTGTGTCTCTTGTGTAGGCATTAGGAAGGCAGTTGCCAGCCTCTGGCATAATATGCCCATGTTCTTCCAATATTGGCTAGCTGTTACCCTCTTATGGCCAGGTAGAACCATCATGGCAGTGACTGGCAAATGCCTTTCCCCTGCAGACAGAAAAGCGGAAATAAGGGGCCAATTCAAGACACGGAACAAATAGAAGTTAAGACAGACTGCAGCTGCCATTGCTGTGTTAGGGAGAATATGTTGAGTGTTCAAGCAAGTAGGTATGTATTAAGCAAGCAAGCAGTGAGACAAGGGAGAGGCAAAGAAAGGGCAGAGAGGCTCTTTGAATAATGTAAGAGGACCCATGCTCTGCCGTCCTAGTAACATATGAGAGAATCAAATAGATCAGGCTTTGAAGCAAATGTTAAACGACAAAGGAACAGAGTCCAGCTCTGCATTCAGAATAACAAAGGCAAAGAAAAGCTAGGCTCTGAAGCCAGCATGAGATGGTATAAGAGGGACGAGACTCATCGTGAGAGGGTGGCCCGGCCCTCAAAGGGTGGCTAGAGGGCCAGCCCACATATTGGGCTGCCCCTCTGGCCACCCCCCTGGGTTCACATAAACCCCACATACTAGGCATCCCCTGGGTCCGACGCATCCGGCTGCGGACCTGGGGAGTGCTTATAAGATGGTGGGCTTGCGATCGCTCATCCTCCTTGTTTGCTGTACACCCCCCCACCCCCGGAGGACAGTCAAAGCAGCAACATCACATACCTGGTCCCTCTACTCCCATAACAAGGCTTATTCAGAGGTACAAACAAGATTTCCTCTTTCTTTGAAACCCCCATCCTTCCATTCCAAGAGACACACACGTCTCCTTGCCCCACACACAAAAAGTAGCAACTTGCAGTTGGTAGAAAAGGCTGCAACTCCTTTATTTGGCAGGAGTCCACTTACAGGTGATCTGCCCCTTAACGAGCTGGCGTCCTAGCTGTGGCCCACTGGAAGTAATTGTTATTTCCTCTCTCTTACCATGAGCTCATAGTCAGATGAAAAATCCAGAAATGGAACATACAAAGACATGTTCTTTGCTGCTGCATCCTTTATTTTTTTTCTGTTTTCTTTTCTTCTTTTCCCTTGCTTGTTTTATACAGTGATATTTGTAATTTAATACGTACTGCTATTTTAATTCTAATTTTGTGAAAAGTCGAGTTCTTTGACTAAAACACAATAAATAAATAAAGCAAAGTCCCCAAGATGTCCCCTATCACCCCCAGATTTCATGTGTCTCCTACGCCCCTGATGACTCGGCAGCTCTTTTTCAGCATGCCATATCTTGTGGCCAGTTTAGAGAACTTGCTCACAAGTAACATTAGCTTATGTGCTTTGTAAAGTTGGTGCGATTCGCGGTAGATTTAAATACAAGGCCTTCCTCCTGTTCCATTAAGTGCCCACGTGTGACTAGGAACCAACGTGCAAGCAGTTGTCAGAATAATGTACACGAGAGGGATTGTTATTCCTGATCGAGTGATTCTGGATTGTTGCAATGTATATCTGTAGCATCACAAGTACAAACCAAAGAGCATCCTCGCAAATGTCAAAGTGCAAGTCGCTTTGCATGGTGCCTAGGCAAGACAGAAGACGGACTCAACACAGAGGCCATAACAATCCAGCAGCAAAACACAAGTGCATTCCACCAGCAGGAAAACATCCTGGGCGACATCAAATGCACAAGTAGACAGTAAAAACTGTCCCAAGGAATTCCAGATAAACCAATACATGTCAGCATTGGCAGTGAAACACTTTCATGATGACATGCACGCACAAAATAGGGCAGCATGGCACTGTAAAAAAAACCCTTCATGTTTCCAGTGTGGCTCGATTCCATCAAACACATATATAAACAACACACACACACACACACGTATGTGCCACACGCAAATGGGCACACACACCAGCCTTGCACATTGAGTTGGCTGGTTGCTTCTTAATAATTCTGATTACTAATGTTATTCCTCTGAGAATGAATCAGTGTCAGTCATCCATGTTGTGCTTGGGCGATTTGCCCAGCCCTCCCATGGAACACGCGTGAAGTATCCAATATCCAGGAATGGTAGTTGTTGGGGGAAGATACCAGCTAAGTCTTGATATGACTTAGGCTCACTTCAGATATGTCTGTTTTCTGCCATGAAAGGCAGGGCAGGACTCGGTGGAATCTGTTAACTGGTGTGTTGAATGAGAATTGAGATTACATCTATTTGGCAGTAAGGATTTAGGGGATCTTTTTATATGTAAATGTGGAAGGTGTGCTTGCTGTGTAACTCTGTACTGTGAGATGGACACCACTGTGCATGCTAGTCGGGTGTTAAGTAAGAAAGGAGGCGCATCTAGGGTGGGAGTCGCAGAGTCTGTAGCATGGTGCGTAACACATTACGTGTGGGGAGACAGAGCTCTGTTTGATCTAAGGGTTGAGAGTTTATTATGGCTTCTGGGTGGAGTTGTGAATTGCCTGAAGGAGGAGAGTGGAACTGGCATAGCTGGTGTGAAGGGGCTTGGAGCTGCGTGCAAATGGAGAGGAGGTGAGAGCACTATGCAGAACATGGGCTATCTCTTGTGTAAGTATGTGTTGGTGATATTTAGTAGAGGGAGGAGGGTTGAGGGATGAGGACTTCCGGAAATGTGAAGTTGCTAACAGGGAATGGTCGGGATCGAAGGTAGGGGGGAGAGAAATGTACGGCTGTGTGTGTGTGTGAACACATGGGAGATGTTGGAGCTGGGATGTAGGCAAAACGACAGAAACAGGAGATAATCTTGATGTGTCTAACAGAGATAGAGAGGAGCCAAAACCTTGAGCTTTACCAAAGGCAATGGCAAAGCAATGATCCTGGCTGAAATGTGTAGAGCATTAGCATGGTGAGTTGTGAACGCTAAAATCAAAGTGAATATACCACCAAACTAGAACCCCTCAAACTCGAAGCAAGATGTTGTTGAATGCGTATTAACAGAATGAGGAGAATGAGCCACAGCAAAATCTCTTGCATGTGCTCCATCAATCTCATGCTACCAAAGCTGTCCATCCCATTCTGCTTGCTGCCATTGTCAAAAGTGAGTCTGGGATCCTACCACATCCATTTCCCCCATTCCACTTGCTGCCAGGATGCCAACAAAACAAATGCTCCCTTGGGAAAAACCTCCAGCTGCAGATACACCCACCCCCGCCAATTGGTCCAGCCCTGCATACAAACCATCTCCAGAGCAACAGAAGAAGGAACCCAACCCACATCTCCCCTGAATTCCCCTCCCCAAACAGAGGGCTTTACACAGAGCATCTCAACTTCGTAAATATGCCCCTGACCAACCACCATGCTCCAGGCCCACCAGGCCCATTGAGGTCAGTCCGACCCCTGCGCCAGACCCACACAGTGCCCCAATCACCTCCAGTGGGCACTCCCACAGCCAGACACAGGAACGGGACCCATTCCAATCCAGTCTCCTGGCCAACCGCCAGCGGACGCCACCAATCATGGCCCCAAGACTTAACCGCTGTAAAACGGCAGAAGACGGCTGCGAGGAATTGCCATCTGGCATTGGTGTAGGAGCCCTGCATGTTTTTATTTTGATTAAATAATAAAATGATGCTGGTAATTCTATCACTGAAAGTGAAATCTGCATGCCAAAAGCATAGGTTACATGTGCCCTGCTGCATCAGTATCCTGATTTGCAGCACCTTCTCTACCAGTGGCACAGAGCAGGTTCGGAGGTTACAGGTGCCCTCTGGAAAGCTGCATTGACACCAAATTCACTGGCACAGGGCCCGCATTTAAAATATGCACCCCCTCATCCAGAAACTGCATAACTCGGATGATCCTGGCCTGGTGGCATGATAAACTGTAAATATAAGCCATATCTGAGTTGGGGTGTGTTGGCCAGCATCTCTCATTTATCCCCAACACATTCAATTGAGATCACGTATGTGTCAGCTCTGTGGGCCCAATTCAGCTGTGGAAGGGTTATGTGTATTCATTCCAGACTGGGCTCCTCCTGCCCAAAGGCAGGACAATGGTCTTGGGGAATTGCCTATCTTTGTTCCTTTGTAAGGGCAGCTAATGACCTTTCCCCAGAGCCAGCCACTCCGCAGGAAGATGGACTGGTAATACGAAACAAAGGCATAGACCTCATACGAGGCTGCTGCATATCTAAAGGGCTTTGATTCCATTGAGAAGGGAAGGAGGCCGGGATAGTGTAGCCAGAGACTAGACTGTACAGTTTCAGGAGGGTTCTGCCATCTTGATTCTCTCTGCCTTTCTTTCTCTTTCCTGTCCCCTCCACTTCCTGTAGCACAAACCACTTTGGATGTGATGTCAGAAGGGCAAAGTCAACTAATTTCAAGAGCAGGTATTGGACCCCTAAATCAGGCTAGCTTTAGTCCAATCACCTGTGGACGTTTGCCATTAAAACAAGCGGTCTCACATCAATTCTTTGAATCATCATTTTGACTCCAATCCTGAAAGCAGTCCTTTCCAGAATGGTTGAGTTGTGAGGTGAAGGCAGGTCTTCCAAAGCAGAGGTGAGCTCTGTCCTCTAAGTATCCCAAGGGAACCTTTGGGGGGTGACCTCTGCTGCTGGACCAAGAACGGATCTCTGCCAGTCATCAAGTTGCCTGGGACCTCAGTGTGTTAGAGGACCCCTGTAACGCTCACCTGGTATCCACGGGGACGTCACTCAGCCTGTTCTGACCTCTTACGACCTCGAACCCTTCCCTGGAGTCTACCCGACTGGAGACTTGGACTTGTTTTCTTGGAAAGCTTGCTCTCCGTCCTGCTTTCAGCGCAGGGGTGCGTTGATTGATGCAGGCTCGTTGCTGCCTAGTTACTTTACTGTCAAAAGCCCGACAGGTAAGTATAATGAGTCTTTTGAACAGTTCTCTAACTTTGTTGCTTTCCTTCCTTCGATGATGGCTGGCATCCGGGGATGGCGACGTGCTGCTGAGATGAGTAGCGCTGAAGGTGAGTGAGAGCGCGATGCGCGATGCTACCCTTTCGTATTTGTATTGAATTGAGTTCTTTTTCTGTGTCTTTTAGGTGCCGCAACGTTTTCAGCGTGGATGACGGTTATGAAGAAGAAATGCGGTGAGTAAGCGCGGTATGCAGCGCTCTAGATGTTTCCACGCTAACCTGGAGTGTCTTTTCCCTCTTGCAGATGGATGAAAAGTTCCGGAGACAGAGTTCCCCTAGAGCGGCTGGGATTCAGGTAAGAGTTTGAAGCTCGTCCAGTCTTTAAAAATAAGCGAAGATTTGCTGAATGCTTACTAATGCCTTTTTTCTGTTTTTTTCACTTTTCCTTAGGAAGCAGCATTCCGGGATGGGAATGACACCGCCGAAGATGCCCGCAGAACCGAAAAAGCGGTGAATGATGGGCAGAAGCGCTGCAAGGTAAGGCTGTTCCTAACAGTGTTCTTGTTCTTGCAGGAGCTGAGCGCAGAAGAAAGATGCATGCCTACTGGAGACCGATCCGAACACGGTGAGTGTCACGCTGCAGGTGCAGAAAACACAAAGCATGTTTCTCAGCCTGGGCGTGGCTTAAATAGTCTCTGGGTATCCCAGGTGTCTCTGGGCTGAACCACACCCAAAAGACTAGACTGCACATGCAGTTCTGGGAACCAAAATATGTGGGGGCATCCATCTTGTCCCCATCAATGCACTACAAGTCCAATCCCCAATGTTATCCTATGGGAGTGAGTGAGTCTGGTGCCACAAGCACCAAGTATGACTCCAAGTGGGTCTTTGGAGGGATGGAGAGGCCCTTGAGGGCCATGTAGGTGATCGTGGCCTGGCTCCAGCCTGACATCTTGGAGGGCTGGGGACATGAGGGGCAGGAATCATGACAGCCTTGAAGGTGTGTGCCAGCCTCCCCCATTTTTGGTATCTTGAGAAAAGGACTAACCTTGACCCTTGAGGCCCTGGAGTGGGACACACAGCGCCTCGAAGCCAGAACAGCCAGACATCCGAAGCATGTTGTTGCCGTGGCTCGAATCGAAGTACTGCTGCCTTGCATTGCTCGAGTCTCCCTCCGGAGCACCAGCCTCTCATTACTGTGACCGTACATCAATTGACCCAACCCTGGTGTCTCCCAAACAACAACCTCTAAGCCTCTGCATAGAATCAACTCACTTGTGCATCCTGGTACCAACTCACCACCATCAAACACTGACCATCAACTGAACCTGGTATCTGCCCAATCCACACCATGCAAGTAGATGATTCGAGACTGCAGCCAACTTCTGTTCGACCCACGATCAATGCTGAGAAGACTGGTATGATGCTGTCAAACCAGCAAAACCTTTGTAAATGTATTATTGACTAGTATCTTCCCCATGGTCCATCTTTGAGCACTAGAGACTGTGACATCACTGTAATCCCGTTTGCCACCTCAAGAACATATCATTTGAACATTGTGTCTTTCATTACTTTTTGTCCCACTGTCTCATTACCCAGAGTGCTGCATCTATTTTACCTTTGCATATTCTGCGTTCTTTCTACAGGTGTGGGTTTGTACAGTCTTTTCCACTTAGTTATTATTGTACATGGTGTGTTTGATTAAAGTATATATTTTTACAGAACCCTAATTGGACAATCCTTTATTTTGGAATGTACTTCACTTTTTGGGTTGCTACTGAACCACATTCACACCCCTCTAAAGAGCATAGCCTTCCCTTAGACCACATTACCATGACAGGCGAAGGTGGTATATCTCATAACTGTGCATGTTTAAACTGTATGATTGTGTTGGCTCTTGGTTTGTAAAGGTTTGAGAGCTGAGTGGGGATTTTAGCCTCTACTCACCCTTGTCCACCTGCAGGGCAGAAGTCAATTTGTCCACGGCCCCTGCTGCAAAAAGCATTGCACTCTAGCTCACAAATCACCCCTCCCTGGGTCACCTCATGCCCATATATATTACTATGCATTGCAAACTGAGCATGTGCAAAATTAAATGAGCTCCAATCCCAGTGTGGTTTATGTACTTGTACTATGTACTTAGCATATAACCCTTTTATCGCAGAAATGTTTTTCAGGTACAAACATGTGTCGCTATTCTTTAGTTCCCAAAATGCTCTATGGTTTTCTTCAATGTAGGCTGGAACCCTTACTAGTGTTTTTTGCTCCTTTCTCCTTTCTCTGCACAGTATTTCTAATATACAATACAATATGAGTGTACCTGACTGTGCATCTTGGAATGATAACCTGGTTGTATGTCAGAAGAACGAATTGCTCATTTTTGCAACTGCCTGAAGGATTTTCTAAATGCTTGACTTTCCATTGTTTGTAAATGTTTTCATTGTTTTCCTCCACAACTCCCTACAGATCCCTTAGAAGAGTGTCTTCCCATAACACCCTCCTTTTCGTTTTCCACTTTTTACACCATTCTCCCTCTTGTATTCCTTTTTTCCATATGTTTACTTACCTTTCCACCATATATAAGGATGGTAGGGAGCAGAGAGATCTAGATTTGTGAATTATATGTCGGGTACAGCTAGTGATCATTTGTATTATTAGAAGTAGCATTAGTCCTAGTAGCATTGCTATGAATGGTAGTTGTACAATTGTTTATCATACTATTACTATTATCATTTTAACAATAGTAATAATCATTATTATTATTATTATTATTATAATTAATAATAATAACCATAATACATTGAACATCAACGTTTTAGGACATTAATCAGAGTTGCTTAAATATGGCTGATGCTAGTTATTGATGAATTGTGCTGCATTGAGCTCGAAGAATGTGTGCCACTTTGAAATGAATTAAGGAAATCCAGGCTAGGGACGTATGGGGGGCGGGGTGTGGGTTGCATTAATACTTTCTGATGCCTCTACTTACCTTACTCTTTTTGTTCTACAAAAGCCTACTGGTTAACCTTAATGAATGAATCAATACGCCTACATGGCACCACCATTGCTTGTAATTAAAACATTAAAGGACTTTTCAGGAAAGAGGAAAGCAATGTTTGAAGTTGCAATGTGTGTCATTGTGTCTCTGTGGTATGATGGAGTGTTGCAAGCCAGTAACACACCAATGATGCTTGTAGCTGTTCCGCATCTGATCATGCATGCTACAATACATAAATCACTCACAAAAGTGTGATTTTGTGAAGTCTTATAACACAATCTTCCTCCCATTCCTCGGTTGTAACAAGTGGCCTCATGTGGACCGCAGTGACCAATTTGGGCTTTAATGTTGAAGTTGGTCGTAAATGTACAAAGGACCCTGTCAGCTGAAAGCCGGAACACTATACAGAGGGTTTTACATTTTTTTCTGGCTGGAATCAGAAGCCAGTGTAAGTCGTTAAGGGATGGGGGCATGATCATTGCATCTGGTATTTCTTATATCACAGGCAGCAGCATTCTGCATTCTCTGACGATGCTGAACAGCTGTCACAGATATGCTTGAGTTTAGGCTATTAACATAATTGGCCCTTGTTAAAACTAAGGCTATAGTGGCCAAAGCTGTCTGTTTTCATGTAAGATAACACATAATCAGTTTCAGAGATCCAATTTGAGGTCTATTAGAAAGTTCATGATCCAAAATCACACAAATATGTTTCACCTATGTCACTGTGGGTGGAGGGACAATTACACATTTCACTAGGGCAGAACGGGGAACACAAAATATGTGGTTGACAGTCCGGCAATTAGGATCTCAGACTTGATAACGTTTTGTTTCAGTAAATTTCCAGTCATCAAGATACAAATAGCTGATAAACAGCATGGAAAGCTGAGGACAGAAGCAATAGATATGAGGGTTTGAAAATCAGCTCAATTTCGTACACATAATTGTAAAACCCAAACCATTTGGTTTATTCAGTTTCAGTAGCGAAAGAATGTAAACATTAAACAGTAGTCGGGATAGGGTGAACCCTGTGGAACCCCAGAGGTCACTGGGAGAAAATTGAATCTAAATGGAGGAATAGAAATTGCTGATATAAAAATTACATAGGAATGAGGCTATCCACAGATGGAGATAACCCTGATCTCCTAGGTTGGCAAGATGCTGTAATCAGATGCTGAAATCAACAGTAGCAAATGCATTTGAGAGGTCTAAGAGAACCAAGGCTCTGGTAATTCCTATAATCATGTGTCAACGCGATCTTCTACGGTTGATAGAAAACTGACTCAGTTCCTGCTTTGTATGCATCTAGAAGCTGATATGTCTCAAGAGTGACTGTAAATGGGACATTGTCACATTTTCTCAAGCTTTTTCAACAGTTAGCGTAAAATCTGCACAGAACGGTAGTTGGACAAGCCGTGAGTCCAATGTCCAATGCAATGGACCTCTTTAGCAGTTGGGTAACTAGAGCTTTCCCTAGGGATTGCAGCACCAGGGCTTGTGATATATTTAATGCAGTGACTTGATAGAAATTCTTCTCTATCTATTTGCTTATATATTGCAGCAATACCTACAGCAGGAAGGCTAGGGTATATAGCAATTACTATAAACAAAGATGTAATTTCTTTATTCGATGTTGATCATAATCTAATTTAAGTTTCTTTGCTGCATTCCGTAATTTTATGGTTAAAACCTAGTGTAACCCAACCTATTCGAGCACATGATTTTGGGAATCGGGCTAACAAATAAGAGTTTTCAAGAATGTAGTTCATATATTGAATTAAGTTTAATATTTTCTTTAAAATTCCTTTTTAATTAATGTATTGCATTTCAAACTGAAATACCTTTTGTTTCATTTGTGTCAGAAATTGAGTGCTAATGGATCGAATGCTGACAAAAAAATTTAAGAAATTCACTTGCCTAGGTTCCTTTGGGCTAGAGGTACATGAAGCCCAGACTGTAAGTCATTGCTATACTCCTAATTAGGTGGTTTGCTGTTAAAACATATACAATTCCTATCACAATGTTATCACTGAAAACACTTTGTAAATCAAGTCCTATTTGTTTCCACCAGTGAAGTACCCCAGCATTACAGATCTGCCCCCTCATGGTTACCTCCTTGCTCCTAAAATGTTGGGCCCAATTCATCCTTCATCAATGAAGATGTGACTCATTGGCTCAATTAAAACCCCACTGCACCCACTGGCACAGAAATATATTTCCCCATCTCCATTGTCTTCTTCCCATGAACAACTTTGAGTCTGTAATATTGTATATTATTGACATTTTAAGATGAGTCAGACTGCCTTTAACCTCAAGTAAATTGAGTGTGGCACACGCTGAACTAGGCTTATGAAATTGCAAAGACAGTAAGGCAGTTGTTTTCGTGCTGCTTGCAATGAATGTGCATTTAATACGTAGCCAAACTATTCCTGTTGTCTCCTTTATGAGTTTCAGAAAGTGAAAGTCTTTGCACAAATAAGCACGCCCTTAAGTGAGTGTATCTGTACATAGCTTTTTTAAAGATGATAGGTTTAGCCAGAGCTTTAGGCTAGTGGAATTATCTGTGCTGGTTGAAGGAGAATCAGTCAACGTGTAAACTAGCACATTCTTCTGCATAAATAAGCGCGTGAGTACACGTTCTGTCTGTTCATTAAGGGCTACATTTTGATGTTACTCTCTCCTTTGCACTGAGATGAAGATGAAGTTTTTCTGGACCCATCTGAGATTCATACAGAACATAGAAAATAGGCAAGGGTTTGGCATCTTATAATGTTTTCATGCAATCTGCTGATGGCGGACAAGTTGTAGTACGCTTTTTCTACTAGCGCCATGTCCCATCATGCTGGGCCACTTGTTAGAAGCTCCCATGCTGATTCATCGCCCCCAGCAGGCTGGCATGCCTTTTTCAACGTCTGCTTTCCTGTTCTTCAAATAACAGTTGGTTTTCAAAGTCAAGTGCAGAGACATTAAAGTTTTTGTCACCTTAATATATCTTATAAATATATATATATATATATATATTATTGTTACTTGCTTTCATTGTTTTTCATTTTTTACAAGATTGTTCTTTAAGGGGTGTGTCCCCCGAATCCAGTTCCAGATTCCAATTTTTTTAAAATTTCTATAGAAGAGGGAAAAGTTCCTTCAAATGATCTAAGCCATTTTTTTGTCTGTATCAGTCTCGTTCTGAGTTACCCTCCTTCGTAATGTTTCTTATTGTTCTTCTTTATGAGTCCACTTTATAAGATCTTGTACTTTGTGTGGGCTCTTCCTCTATGTATCTGCACTTTCTTCTTATGCTTTCTGTTCTAAATTGATATTTCAAAGAAACTGTGCTGCTCCTGTTACCCATGATGTCTTCTCACCACTCATCAGACAGGACCACCAGATTTTCTCTTCATTTATGCTTAGATCAGTGAAAAGATGAACCATATGGATGTTTCTTGCTCTGTTTGTTCCTGAGCAAGACAGTAGTAGGTGTCTGATTGTTTCCACCTGGCTTTCCTTTTTACAGTAGCGGCACTTGTTGGTACTAGATTTGCCTCTTATGGCCAAGATCTCATTGGTTTTTAGAAGATTTAAGCGTGCCCTCATGAAGGTATTCCTTTGTTTGAACATTTTTCCAGATATCTCAGGACTTGATTAACCTTCTCTGCATGTGTCGGGAGACTTGCCTTTATTTTACTTCTTGCTGCTACTTCTAGAGTGTTTATCCAATTCCATTCGTCTAGTTTCTTTTTTTACTTTGGTTGGGTTATTTATGAGTTCTTCTTCTGAACTTCCATTCATTTCCAGGTGGTTTTTGTTCGTCGTCGACCAGTTTATTAACATTTTACTTTTACCTCTCTCAATCTCTTTATGTATTATTGCAAGAATGTTTTAACATGAATGGAATAGAGTCTTCCTGTATACCATTAAGATGTTTCGATCAATTAACATTTTTAATGATGCTAGGCTCAGTTCACTTGGGATAGAGGCTATAGGTGTTGATGAAGGTAAGTTCAAAACTTTACGCCAGTAATAACACTCCAACTTTTGCCATATTGTGAATGGTAACAATGGCATTGCTTCAGCTCTGTAGGATACTGAGGGAATCACTTTAGCTTTGTACAAGTTCAAAATCAGTCTAAGAGAAAAACAACTGAATTTTCTGTCAATTGCTTTGGACTGAGAGACTAGCATTTTGATTTTATGCCAAAGTGTTAACTACATTTGCTTTTCCTGTTGTTTAATATTACGGCCAAATATTTGAATTTGTTTACCTTTTCAAGCTTTTCAAGCTGACCGGACTTTGATTGCTTTCATCAACTCACCGGCTGTGTTAATTCATTTTTGCCTTTGATCCTGAAGTCAAAGCTGCTACCACAACTGCTGCTGTAGCTCCCCAACTCTGTCATTCATCCAAGAGGGTGGCTGGTATCCTTGAAACACAAAAGAGTTGTGTCTCTTCTCTTTGGCTGAGCTTCCTTGGGCAACCTTCAAGGTCCTTCGAAGGTAACAATCTCTCACCGGGGCATCCAAGGTTTCTCCGTACCTCGGTTCCATCCCTCAGCCTGTTGCTCTGCTCAGCCTGGTTCTCTTTCGCCCTGGAAGAACTGCTCCTTCTCAAGCATCACCTTGCTCAGAGTGTGTATCAGTGTTCCACCTTTTAACCATGTAGGGAGAGCTAATAGGTACCAGGTTTTTGTAATTAAGATAAAGTGCCTGACCCTGCATTTTATTTATTTATTTATTCCATTTATTAGCAGTGCTCAAACAATTAAGTATCACAGCACTGATTCACTTAGGAAACAAAAGAGAAAATAGGTACATAAGCATTATAGCAAATGCAGAAGAATCAGGTAGGGGGGATACCCCATTTACAGGTTAGTCGTATTTGTCAAACAGCCTGGTTTTTAGCAGTTTTCTGAAGATGACGTAGGGCATTCCACAGGGTGGGGGCAATGACCGTGAAGTAAGTGCCCCAGCTCTTTTTATAGAGAATCTCGGGATGGTTAATGATAAAGTGGATGAGGATCGTAGGCAGGGGTGTTTGGTTCTTTTGGAGATGTGTTGGGTGGGGAAGGAGTGTGCCGTATTGTGGATGTATCTGTGTGTTAGGGAGAGAATCTTGAAGTCACTACGTGCTTTGATTGGCAAGCAGTGAGCATCACGTCTGGTTTAAGAGATGTGGTCTGAGCACTTGAGGCCCCAGACAGCCTGGAGAGCATTGTTTTTGATCAGCTGAAGTTTAACCACATTTCTAGTGAAGGTGCCTGCAAGGATGGCGTTGAAGTAGTTCAATGTGCTGGCTAAAATGGCTCTGGCGAGGGTGAGGCAGTTGTCAGTGGATAGGAATTTTCTGCTGAGGTTGATGCGTCTAGTGGTGTAGGCCGCTGAAGAGGTGAGGGCCTTGGCGTGTTTGTGCAAAGATAATTCTGCATCTAGTCCAACACCCAGTGTTTTCACATGGCTTGAGATGGTGGTAGGGTTTCCATCGATGCAGAAGGATGCAAAGGCAGGTTCTAAGCATTTAAGGCGGTACCGGAAGACTACTATCAGGAGTTCGGTTTTGTCATCCTTCAGGCAGAGATGGTGTTCAGCCATCCAGGCCTGAATAATGCTGTAGGATCTTAATAGTGGCACATGTCCAATGTATTGCATGGGTGGTACTCCTTTTAGCCTCAGATCTCCTCTTCGTCGGCACAGTGTTTGTGTAGGAAAGGGGTGGGGGGGGGCAATGAAGTGTGAATATCCTAAGAAATAGGATGGGACAGGGGTTTTTGAAAATTGGGATACCATGTCTCACCATTGGGCGCTACTCCCCCACTCCCTGAGGACCCCTCACCCAGGTGAGCTTCCTGTACTTGTCCACCCTCACGGTCTGGATCTAAAGGTGATGTCCATGCCATAGCCACCTGGGTAAGGTATCCACAGGGTTTAGGCAGTGAAACACCCTCAGTTTTTTTTTTATCTTGTCAGCAAGGAGAATACTGTTATGGGAAGGGCCATGGCTCATTAATACAGTCAGATCATGCTTCTGCCATCCCTTGTTGTTTCTGGACGGTTCAACAAATACATCTGGCTATGTGTGGTATTTTGGACCCTTGAATACTGAAACATGACAGTGCTTGCATGTATTATAGTCAAAAACATGCATTGGAATATGGCCTTGTATACATTTGGTGACACTGCATTAATTGGATTGTTTCATGTGTAAACATTGTTATTGCCAGGGGGGAGCAACAGACAAAATGAATCCCAGATATAGAGCCACAAGTCATTATTAAGAATGACCAAAACACCAGAAGATCAGGATTAACTGAAGTCGTGGGTTTGATTTCACAACACACGTGCAAAGAAAATAAAGTATGTTAGGACCCAGTTCCGTAGCCCCTTTTCTCCTTCTGTTTGGTATATGCTACTTCTTAGTCAGAAAATGCTTATTCACAGTCTATGGGCATTTGTGGAGTCCCATACTTCTTTTTTGCCAGTCTTGGTCTTTCTTGGCTTAGTTGTTTCTGGTCAGTGAGTTACCTTGATTTTCCTTGATTGATACAAAAATCTGGCACTACCACACCTAGTGTTGTGGTTTGTCCTGATATGGGTTGAGCACAGATTCCTAACCAAATCTGCAGCTTTTCTGCTACCCTCTTAGAATGATCAATGTCTGGCTCAACTACTTATTTCAGGCCTTCAGATTTCATCCAAACAATTGCCCCCCAATGCATGATTTGTTGGGTGATCAAGCCCCTTGATACCCTTGATACCCTGCTTGTCCACAGTCTTCCTCCTTCCGACATCTTCCTTTCTTACTTTTGTCATTGCCCCTAACCCTCTTAGGCCTTCCTCTTCCATCCACCTCCTCTATAACATCCTTATAACACAAATATGTGGGTCATTCCTCCTTCTCATCTTCCTACCCCTCTACTCTTCCTCTCTGTTCTTCTCTCAACATCTAGATTTGTCATTCCCGCCTCCATTCTTATTTTTACCTTCATTCCTCCTTTCATTGACACTTTTATCCTTCCTTTCTCTCCTTCGCTTCTGTGCTGTTCGTTCATCCAATGATCTCCTTCCCTGCTCCTACTCTTAAATTTGCTCTTATTCGTGGTTCCTCTGAGCTTGCCCCCCTCTTCTTGTCTGATATCCCTTATTTTTCTCTTTCCCTGCTCCATGTAGAAAATGTTCAGTGCTCCTCCCATTTCCCTTTCCACTCCTCCTTAGACCTCATCTTTCTACTCACTCTCCTCTGCTCCTCTTTCTGCCTCTTTTCTTCATGTTCCCTTCTCTGATCACCTTTCCACCTTCTTTCACCACTCTTTCCTTTCTGATGCCAACTCCTCTCCTTCACCTTGCTCCAATCACCTTCTGTTCACTCCTAACACCCACAATGATCAACTGCAGCACCCACTTGATGTAGAGGAGGATATGTTCACGAGAGCATACTGATACCAATCATTCCAAGAAACAGACAAAACAGTAACACTACCCTTCAGTTCGCTAAGAGTGACACTGATGCACAGCCGGTATCCGCGTATTATGGTCATAAAATTACATCTTGATATCCTGGTGCCATGATTGCTTAACAGCTGCTGGTCAGCAACATGAGTCTAAGAGTGCTCATGCCCAGCTTCGTTGGGAGGAATGAGGCCCAATTGATCTTTCAGATAAACCTTAATGAGATGACGAATGTCCCACTCCCATAGATCTTTACAAGCTTCTCCAAATGGAGCAGAGTCAAGACAAGCTGTGTTCCTCAACAGAAATCAAATGTTAAAAACAGTGACAATTGCAAATGCACTTGCTGCATTTGGGTTATTTAGAATGCTAGCAGCAGGAGGCAAAATACATCACGGTCGCAAGTGTAACCCGTCAACAGTTTTGCAGGGTGCATCAAGGTCTATCGGCCGCACTTGGAAGCATGATTTATTTCAAATGAGGCACACAGATTTATGCAACTTAATCAAAAGTATACATGTTTTAGCAAATGTAATGTTTGCATTACTTCAATTTATTTCCGTTTCAATATTCATTAATCCTTTCATAAAATGCAAAACACAATCAATATTGTGGCAGGTTTAAAAATACCTTTTCAGGGATCTATTTTTAGATATCAAATCAATAACTGTCGGTATTTGCAAATCTTTATATTTCATAAATAAATGTATTCATAGTTCATGTTATGTATCCAAAGACAATCTGTTTGAAGTGTTGGATATGTAGCAGGTGTCTATATAAAATGCCCGCAACCCATATTACGCTGTTCTGTGGCTCGGACCTGGAGCTGAACATCCAGGCATGGATAGCAGTTGGTGACATTTCTGGCTTGTTAACTTGAATGGCCTATTCTACTCACAAAATACAAACAAATGGTGCTATAGCAAACAAACAAATTTCTCTGGCACATTATGATAACTAATCATCCAAGACCGCAAACATACCACAGTCAGATTTACTAGGATATATTATTTTCCTCCATTCTTAATGCATACCCTACTAGCAAGAGGCTGCCCATATGTTAATGATGACACAAATATTCATGATCTAACCGAATACTGTGGGGGAATGGACATTTGCTTCAGGCTCATTAATTGAACACACTATACTCCTTTGGGTGTATTACCTCTAAACAGGGATCCTATTAATTCTAAGATAGCAACCATCCCATCTCTTCCTGGCTTATGTCTATGCTACAGCACCGTCTCTGCAATGCGCTGGCTAAAACCATCTGCAGATACAGGATTTAATAGAAAAGAGGCCTCCAGGTTCCATCCTCAAGATCCACATCAACTCCATGTTTTCTGGATTGCCGCTGCAAAAAAAGAAAAAACCTTTGAGTACATGGAATCCAAATGAGTTCTTTGTTCAGTTAATCATTATCCTTAAGACCTGATGTGGGCTTAACTCTCAATGAACAGACTTCAAATCATTTCCTTAACTACTTTTACATTTCAAATAATCATTGTTTCCACCTTTTTGTGAAGTCATGAGCACATGCCATAAATCATAACCTAGGATTCTAAACCGATATCACTATTACACAATATTGAAAGGCAGATAAATACGGCATCCATAGCTTCTACCCCTCCCTCAGCCCAATACCGCAGAGGTAAGAAACGTTACTCACTAAGACAACCATTCTGCCCTTATCCCAGGCAGGTACAGCAGGAGATGGACACGAACTAAGCAAGAGTAACCAAACTAAAGTTGTCACAATACATGTGCAGGAATTAGACACAAAGCAAATGTGCAATCAACATGAAAAACACATACACCAGGTAATAAATGCATTTATACATGAAGAATATTAACATAGCATGCATAAGACATGAAGGATACTAACACAAGTGTGCATAAGCCGAATGTAACATGAACGATGCACAAATTTCGCTCACTAACATAGAAACGCAACAGTAATGGGCAGCTGAAACATGCTTCTAATTAAAACGAAAGGCCTCAAGGCTTCACGAGAACTCAAATGCTGAAATCACAGAAATACAGATCTGTTCAGAGCTCAGGGAGTAGGCAGCAACCAGAGCCAATGTTACTGCAAAACAAGGGAGGGTCATAACGTTGCAGAGAAGCCACGAGATGGCAAATCCCAGGACACAGAAGTATACTCCTAGATTAATTAAAGCTTAGAAGAGCGCAACCGAACATTGTTAGCAAGATGCACGTAAATTATAAGCCAAGAGAAGTCCAAGCAGAATAGCTCAATAGTGTCCCCAGTGGTAAAAGAAACCATTAACACTGAAATTAGTATTAGCTAAAATCCTAATAAATGCAGGATAAAATAATTCAAACCATGGTCCCATCACATGTGACCCATAATTGTTGAACACTGTCTATGCATTAGACAGGGTTTGGGGGGACTCACGTTTTTGGAAGGGGTGTAGCCTGCACTTACGAGGGGGGCCTGCCTTATTGCTGGGGTGGGGCCTGGGCTTGGGAGGTAGGCCACCTTTTGTACTCCCTTAATATGCACCCAGAGACGAGACATTTTAAAAGGCCAAGTACAAAGGAATCACCCTGGCTCATGGCCTACCAATAAGGGATGGTATCATTTTTAATTGAATGGAAAGCAGCCTGCGACCTCTCTCCCCCTAACCCTGTCTGGCTCATGTCTTCATGACCTGTCACTTGTTCAATGTTGGTTTACTGGTGTAGTGGTGGCCGCCGCAGCAGCCCCTGCAGTGCAGGGGACCCCCATGCCAAGGTGCTGATGGGGTCCAAGGGCGGCCCCCCACCAACATCGCTGCTCTACGGCAGGTTAAATATTTTCTGTTACACACACTGCTGCAGAGTCAGGCAGTCTGGCAGGGCTGCTGCCTGCCTTGCTACACATGCCTTGCAAATTGATAGGCATGCGCAGCTTAGGCAAAAATCAAGCCCTGCCCTGCCCGATCGTACAAGGCCTCAGTCCAGCCTCACCCTGACACCATGAGGAATATTCCATCCAAAGCAAGAAAGGGAAACTACCTATATCACACAGGGCCGAGAGGCTGGTGAGCCTGAGTGTGTGTCTGCAGTGGAATAAAGATGTGCATCCCCAGTACAGCTGTGTGACTGAACATTAGCTTCACCGTTCAGCAAGCGGGATGGGGGGGCATGATATCAGTACATCGGGGCCCTGCCATTAGTGGTGCCTCCCACCAAACACCCTGTAACCCAATCTCTGCACAAACCTGCCCAATGTTTTAGACATTATTTAAAACTTAAATCACAAAATGTCAGTGCCATTTAGAGGTAACATTGAACTGTTGTGCTTGTTAAGCCTAATGTGCATATAACATGAAACCCTTTGAAAAAAGAACATAATCACCCTTGGCAACTACACTTTGAGGATATGGGGTCTTATCTTGGTTTTGTTGTTGTAAACCAAATTTACCTTTCAGACTTGCCTATCCTCTGCTAATCACAATAAGTGAACACCCGGAAGCCCCCTCGATCCCATATATCAGTCTTTCCCATGATAGGAACCTCTTTACTCTGGCTACTAACACTTCACCATTATGGAAACTGTTGCAAGCCCTGTTCACGTTAAACAAACATGGAAATGTATTTTCTTTTGTGCACAAAATTATGCTAATACAATTGGCGCTACAGTTAATGCTTAGCCTAATTTGGTGACAGTTCACTCAAATTGCAAAAACAATAGTGCATGGCGAATACTGATTTTGTCTGTAGCAGAGAGCAACAAGGTGTATACCCATGGCAGGACACTGCCCCGGTGTTGTGCAGCGCAGGTGTGCAGGAGACTCTGCCCGTTGATGCATAATACATTGCACCTACGTCCATGCATCCAAACCTTTAAGAACCGAGGATCAAGCCCTCAGCGGCAAAGCCCTCGCAGGACAAGGCCATGGCGTCGTGCAACGCAGGTGCGCAGGAGACGCTGCCTGTCGATAAGTAATACATTGCACCTACATCCATGTATCCAAACCTTGAAGAATCGAGCATCGGACCCTCTGTGGCAAAGCGCTCGCAGGACAAGGCCGCAGTGTTGTGTAACGCAGGTGTTGGGCAGGAAAAGTGTAGCGGCGCAGAGTGTGATAACGCAGTTCATTTGTCAACCACCAGCGACCGCAAGGTAAGAAAGATGCGGGAAGGTGGGAGCAGCCACTACTGCTCCCTACTAAACTTCCTGGTCTTTGTGCATTCTTCCACCTAACCGTCTGACATAATGTACTCCGGGCCTGATTATGAGGCTGGCAGTAGCTGTGTCTGTAGTACAGGCACGACTGCCGTCGGTATTCATTTTTTCCAGCGGCCAGAAAAGGGCAATTACCGGGTCATTATGATCTTGCCAGACCCGGTAAATGCCCTTTTCTGGGCGCCGGAAAAAATTCTTCCCCATTCCCATTACGGCTCAATGGGAATGGGGAAGGTCGTAGCACCGGTACCATTAATAATGGTACCGGTGCTACAGTCCTGTTCTGCTTGCGGGTGCTGGTACGGCCACCAGACCTGGTGGCTGCAAAGGCACCCACGAGCAGAACTGGTAGAAGGCGGTAAGGTAGCAATGCTGCTGGTAGCGCTACCAGCACGTTTGTTTCCTTACCGCCATACTTGTAATGGGGCCCTCTGTCTCTGCCAAACCCTTAGGCTCTCCCCACACCGAAATGCCAGAATTCATTTGGGAAAGGCAAAAATCACCAAGCCCACAAAGCTGGGGGCTCGGTGATCATTGTGTTTTCCAAATGGATTCTGCATTCTGCTAAAACACAGGGTCTTTCACCATCGGTGAACCTGGATGCTCGCCTCAGTGATGTAATCTGCTCTGTGTGAGCACAATGTGCACAGTGCGCTTGCACAGACCAGATTAGGTCAGAGAGGCGAGCCCCCAGGTCCGCTGAGGGTCTGCATTGGCTCCTGTTACCTGTGACAAAAGTGGGGGTGTGAGCCAGAACAGTGCACGCCAATGTGCTGTGTGCTGCTCCGCCACCCACTCCACTCCCTACCGTAGCGCAGAAAGTGCTTTGGTTTTTTTGATCATTTTTTTTCTTCAAAAGCCCTTTATTTTGTGATGGACTATTTGGCACTGAGGCTGGTAGGATCTTGGACCTGGCGAAAGCCAGCCCGTTGGCCAGCGCTGCCAAGGCATTGTGTTAGTAAGACACTTAAGTTTAGCACTGGCTGCCTCCTGAATTCAATACATGGTGAATACCTACCATCACCCATGCATGGCCCTGTCATGTGATTGTTCCCTGACAGGTATTTTGCCACACAGGTCACTCTTGCTCAGGCTGTGACATGCCTGGCCATTGTTTATTGATCTTACAACAACTTTTGGTAGGTTTACTTCTGCCGTGGGTGTGATGCTGGCAATGCATTGGAGGGACATGGCCTTCATGTCCTTGTCTTGTACTCCCTTATCATGTGTGTTATGTGTTGTTTTCTGCGCAGGAGTCCAGTTGTATATTTTTGGGCACCAGCGTCTGGCCCACAGAGCAGGGTATGGGCTGGTGGCAGCTCCATGCTGTATTTGACAGGCGCTCTGAGGATCCTCCATTTTGGGATACCCAGGCCCTGCCATAGGAATCAGTGGATTCCTGATAGAAGGCGAGATGGCCCTGCGCCTCTTGGTTTCTATGACCCTTGTATTTCCCAAAGTCCTAATAAGCCCTTACTCTGTCCCTACCCCTGACCGGCTACTGGGTGGAAGAACCATGTATGGTATTATGGGGGAAGTCCAGGCCAGACTGGCTAGAGCCTTCCCAGTGACTGTTGTGGGAACACCCTTGGGGTGCGACCTGGGTAAATGGAGTGTGTGACCAACATGCATTCCATGTTATGGGTGTCTGGTTTCTGTGTGGGTCACACAATGAATGAGACGGCCCTGCCTGAAACTGACATGAATGCAGTGTGGTGTGCTGAAAGTCTGGGTGCTTGCCCGAATCCACATTCCTTGTTATGGGTGTCTGGGAGGAAGTGAGTGTCCTGAATGCACTGTGAGCCTGATTGGCAGCCTGCATGAATGCCCTTCTGTCTGATTGGCTGACTGAGCTTGGCTCAGCAGTGTGATTGAGGGTCAGATGTGTATATCGGGGGACCTCTAACAACAATTTGTTCAGAAGCTGAAGATGAAACTTGAAGCTGCTTATCCTTGAAACCCAGCTGGAAGAAGGTTTGCTGCTGATTTCCGACAACACAATCTAAAAGCTGTTCAGTCTGTTGAGGACTGATCCAAGAGAGGACGTGGCTAGGAGACCTCTCCATGAGCTATGAGGGAACATCGTGCAGAAGCTGATCTTCATTGAGGTACCCTGAAAGCCAGTTCTGAAATTCTGTCGACCAGAGATGGGGTCCGCTGATAAATTTTGAAGTAAAGCACCAGGACATCAATACCATCGAAGTCCATTGTTGTCGACCGGGGTTCAGAGGATTTCCATGACAGCTGGAAGCCCGTCGAGTCGTGTTGCCCAGAAGCGGGGACAGCTTGACGACAATTTGCTTGACGACCGGAGCCGCAACGCTCCAGCTGTTGCCTAAGAACATTTTGAACAAAGGTCTCCCTTGCCATCACCATCAACTGCTTTGGCCTGCCGGAGAAAGTCGAGGTCGTCGACACCCGGTGTTGAGTCTGGAGGGGGCTGCCTGTGGGGGGTGTCCTGTCTGGAAGGGGCTGCCTGTAGTGGGTGTCCAGTCTGGAGGGTGTGTGGGAGCAAGGGGTCATTTAGGCCCCCCTCACACATTCAGCACGATGTGGAACACTTGCTCACACAATAACGGGGGATGCCTCCATTGCCCATGTCTTAAGCGGGGCTGTTGTGGGGGACACTTGGCTTCCATTTTGTGTGCCCTCGACTCCATCTTTGGACTAGGCCTCACTGTGATAATATGAAAAGGCTTCTCTCCCCTCTGCAGCGCCACGCACACCGTGCTCCTGGCCCCCAACTTTTCTCACTCTGCCTGAAAGCTTCACAGTCCATTTCTCACAGATGCGCCAATGATAAATCGAAACAAACACTACACTGTATCATCCCACTCTTCCTCTGAGATCACTGTCCTGTGTGTGAACCGGCCTGAACCATGCTCATCCTTCTCCACAAACCTGCCAGTGCCCTTTTACCCCTGCTGTTGGAAAATTACTGCCACTGTAACCCTGTGCCCTCCTAAGGTATTCTCTTGATGTACCAGAAGTGTGACCCTGCCGTGAAGCCCACCCCAGTGCGCCCCCTACTAAAATCAGACCTCTGTCACAGTATATTGCACCTTAGAACTAACAAATGTCAGCGTGCCCCATAGTTGCTTTGATGCGCACAGACCCACCCTATGATCAATGTTATCACACTGACCAAGACCCCTGAGCCTGGTACTCAATATAAGTCCTCATGAATGATGCTCTGATATTATGCATGCAATTTATAGGTTCAAAAGGATTTACTAAAGCATATACTAAAGACCACTTTTTGTTATATGTCTAATGGTAGTTTTTCATGCTAGCTTAGTAAGTGTCCGCCCTACCTCACCGCGACCTCACCCTCACCCCTCCTGGCTGCTGGCAGCCAGATCACGTGATGTTCACCCTCCCGCCAACTGGGCAACCAATCCGGATGAAGCAGCACATATTGATCCATATGTATCTTTATTTTGTGAAATGGAGGCCCTCCTGTGCTGGATTTTGCTTTTGCGGCACTAATGAAGGAAAAGCCAGCCAGCTGTAGTAAACAAAGGCTACCGCTGGGTGGCTTTCCCTTCATTAGTGCTGTAGGCGGAGGACGGGGACCGGAGACCAGAGCAGGAAAGCTGCAGCTGAATCTCGGTAAGTGCTATTTATTTTTTTACAAAAAATAAGCACTAGCTGCGTTTTTTTTTCTAAGTTTTCCGGGCTGGAGGAGCCCGGAAAACTTAGAAATAAAACCACAGCTTTAAAAACGTTGTATTTATGTTTGCGGTCACTTTTGAAGCGACCGCAAACATAAATACAACGTTATTGTGTTGGAAAACGCTGCGGTTTTTCTTTCCAAGTTTCTCAGGCTCCTCCGGCTCGGAGGAGCCTGAGAAACTTGGAAAGAAAAACCGCAGTGTTTTCCAACACAACCATGTGTGTTTCTGCCTGCTGTGGCTATCACTTTGGGTCTCCGGTGCGGAGCACCGGAGACCCAAAGTGAAAGCCACAGCAGGCAGAAACACATGCGGTTATGTTTACATGCCGCGTAGTGTTTCTACCTGCAGCTGATTTCCCATTTGGGGCTCTCGGGCTCCCCGTGGGAGACCCAAATGGAAAATGCTAAATGCTGCGTTGTCTGCCTAAATCTGCTTTCCCATTTGGGGCTCTCGGGCTCCCCGTGGGGAGCCCGAGAGCCCCAAATGGGAAAGCAGATTCAGGTAGAAACCACGCGGTTGTTTTCCGCAATGCCGCGTTGTTTCTGCCTGAATCTGCTTTTCCATTTGGGGCTCTCGGGCTCCCCGTGGGGAGCCCGAGAGTCCCAAATGGAAAAGCAGATTCAGGCAGAAACAATGCGGTTGTTTTCCGCAATGCCGCGTTGTTTCTGCCTGAATCTGCTTTACCATTTGGGGCTCTCGGGCTCCCGAGAGCCCCAAATGGTAAAGCAGATTCAGGCAGAAACAACGCAGTTGTGTTGGAAAACGCTGCCAAATTATGGCCTATAATACTTCTGTCTCCCAAGGTGCAAGTGTGGGCCGGCCTCCACCAGAAACACAAAATATACAACTCACTGCCGGGCCTACTGACTTAAATGCAGGAAGCAAAACCTGCCTTTAGAGCAACCCGTCAATTCCCCCAACCTCTGATTAATAATAACTGTCCTAATTAGCCTGCTGGACGGCAAAATGCATTTCTCTCAGCACTATAAAACAAATGCTGAATATGGAAACTCTGTTTTTATTTTTTTATTCCTGCTGCCATTTTGCTTGCCAGAAAGGAAAACAGCTATCCTCCGCTTTGCGAACCTTAATCAGGCAACCCGCACACTGCCCCCACGAGGACAATGCCCACCTGATGGCTCGACAGGAAGGCCTACGCAGCGTAATGAACTGGTGCTGGCCCTTTAAGGCAGCCACACTGCCCCCTGTATGCTATACACGGGCACCACGCTCAGCGGGACACAGAGCTGAGGAAAACCTCAGGACTTCACATTATCCCCCACGTCCCTGTGCCCCCAACAAACCCCCCTGCCAGCCCCCACATGGCACCCCACCTCGCCATGGGCGCCTGGGCCTGCCGACACAGCCATCAACACAAGATAACCCCTAAAAACAGCAGGGAATGCGGCGGGCGACACGCGCAACATTTTCCCCTATCCACCTACCCCTCCATATTGGTGTTTGGTGCCTCTTCCCTCGTTTCCTCCCCACCTTTCGTTCTTAGCACTCCTGCCCAAAAAAAATACATCCGAAAACAACAAAAGAAATGTTCCTTTAGGAACCACCTTTCACAGTTAAAAAATAGAACTAAAACAAATACTTATAGACTCCATCTGCTTTATATTTCTCAGTAAAGTACATAGACTCAATAAGATTTTCCAACATTTCCATTTGCATTTTGTGTTATGCTAATCGGAATATTGTGGTGTTCATCCTCCATTCTAGGGACTGGAACAGGGGATACCGGCCCGGCAGCCCAAGTTATCAGCCCAAGCGAAGCAAGTGTGGATAACGAGGTCTCTGGATCATTATCCCCCAATTCCAGCACCTGTAATGGGGGATGAAGGCCATTAGCACCCTAAATTCCCAAAGCGGGAACCCAGGGTGCTAAAAAAAAGATTTTTCTTCCTACACCGGGATGCCTGCAGTGCCCCAGTGTAGGAAGGAAAATCCTTTTCCAAGATGGCCACCATGGAAAGGGAAGGCGGAGTTCTATACAGGGCCCCTCTTCGCTTTCCATTGAAGACTGTAGAATGCGAAAAGAGAACCCTATGACCTTATTACCACAAACACATTTTTCTTCCCTTTAACTTTACCACAGCTATCCTACTCCTCTTAGACCTTTCAGCAGCCTTCGACCTGGTTGACCACGAAATACTTTGCAACCACCTCTATTCTGCTGCCCACTTCTCCCCCCCTGCTGTCATGTGGATTCAATCCTTCCTAGCCAACAGAACTATGAGGGTTTTTCATCTATGGCTGCAGCTGACCCCATCCCCATTACCTGTGGTGTCCCACAAGGCTCCTGCGTCTCCCCTACCCTCTATAACATCTGTACGAAACCCCTCTTTGATAAACTGGACCATCTGGGTGTCACCTACACCAACTACGCAGATGACACCCAGATACTCCTCACCATCTCTGGCAACTATAACACTGACGCTTCCAGGATTAACGAAATCTTTGCCATCATTCAGGCATGGATGGCCACACACGGCCTCTGTCTGAATGATGAGAAGACCGAGCTCCTCCTAGTCGGGTCCACTAATAATCTACAGAAACTCAGCCCCGATTACTCAAACTTCACCATAGATGGCAACATCATTCCAGTTGTGAAAAACGTGAAAACGTTAGGCTTCTACTTGGACGCCAATACCAACCTTGCCAAACAAGTTAACATGACTGCCTCAGCCACCGCCTACACGGGTAAACTAATCAGGGCCTGTAGACCGTTTCTATCTACAAACAGTTGCCTCATTCTGGCGAGAGCCCTTATACAATCAAAGCTTGACTACTGTAATAGCCTCTACCTTGGTGCCAACCAAGCCATAATCAAGAAACTTCAGATCCTCCAAAATAATGCGCTGAGAGCAGCACTAAATATTCCCAAGAGGGAGCACATTTCCCACACAAGAATTTCTTGCAAATGGTTATCCATTCAGCAAAAAATTGACCTAAAAACCCTGTGCCTCACTTACAAAGCCTTAAACCACCTAGCCCCCCAATACCTGACTAACAAACTCACTCTTAAACCCAACACAAGAGTCACCAGATCATCCAATACCCTCAGCCTCATTGTGCCCAGATTCACCGCCAAAAGAGCGGGAGGCTCGAGTTTCACGGTCCTCGCCCCTCAACTTTGGAACACGCTGCCACTGAATATTAAACTGGTCAAATCCCTCCAATTGTTTAGAAAACTAGTCATCAGCTGGCTACTGGAGAAGGTAACCCTTAGTTAGATTAAGCTTAGTTCTTATTGTATATATTGTACATACTCTGAAATGCTTCTTACTACCTGCCTGTACATACTATATATGGCATATTCCCGCCACATTTGTATAACCGCTTGTATACTGTAACTTTGTAACTTGTCCTAAGCGCCCATTTACCCCTGGGTCTGGAACGCTATACTAAATAAAATAAACAAACAAACAAACAAACAAAGCCAGTCCTAGGTGGACATGGCCACTTTAACCCCATGTGTTGTCCCTCGTTGTCATGGCCAGTAGCCAGATTGTCTGGATCATGACCTTATTCCATGACCCGGACAATCTGGCCACTGCCCATGGACACAGCTACATCTCCATCTCCAAAGATATATCATTATTTTTTGTACCTACATTATGACACTTGTCAAAAAATAAAATACAGGGACATTTGCAAAACCATGCTTTCAGGTCCTTGCCAATGCTCCTTAAACAAGTTTCAGGAAATCCACCCATGTTTTATTTTTCAAAAGTGTCAAATGTATGCACATACAATCGTCATATAACCTAGCCCCCACTTGACAAAATCCATTCAGACTTTACGAAAACATTTATATCTAGAGCCATAATCCTGTGCAAATCTTGTAGATTTGTCAAATGGCACCATTCGTCTAATTTTGCCTCCTCTTGACAGAATCCCACCAAACTTCGAAAAAACATTTATATCTAGATCTATTATCTGTGTGCCAAATTAAGAGTAGATTTGTCAAATGGCACCTAATTTACAAGCCTTTACATTATTTTGAGACCCCCCTCTAATTTTGCCCCCTCTTAACAGAATCCCACCAAACTTTTCAAACTCATTCAGAATCAGGTCAGGAATATAATTGCAGTTACATTGAGTGGTGCCAAAGTTATATGCCATCCAAAAACTGCCCCCAAACATCTGAACCGTTTTTTTTGCTTCTTGCAGCCATATCCCATCCCATCCTCATCACCCCTCTCGTCCCCAGAGATTATTTGATAAATTTGACAAGTGCAATGTTGTGTTTTTAATTTGTTTTTACTGCGATGTCCACGGACACGGGCGCTGTCTGCGAATCCAAGATGGCGGGTGTTTCCAAAAATCTGATGCACTTTTCACCATCCAATCATTGGACACATCCGATGTCCACGTACACCACATTGCCATCTAAGCCAATCAGAGTCAGAGTCCTGTGCACGGACCGACCAGGGAAGTGTGTCCGCGGAGAGGACATATATATTACGAATTTTTTGGGACCTACTTTTTAGTTGTTTTAAAAAATGACTGGACGGATTTACACCAAATTAACAAAGCACGGTTTCGGCACCAAGCCACCGCTCCTGCCGCAAATTTGGGGAAAATCCATCCAGCGGTTTGGGCTGTAGGCGTGAGCAAAGTTTTTAACCATTATGTCTATGGGAAAAAAATACATTTTTGGATCTCCCATAACTTTGGCCCCCCTTGACCAAAATGACTGGACGGATTTACACCAAATTAACAAAGCACGGTTTCGGCACCAAGCCACCGCTCCTGCCGCAAATTTGGGGAAAATCCATCCAGCGGTTTGGGCTGTAGGCGTGAGCAAAGTTTTTAACCATTATGTCTATGGGAAAAAAATACATTTTTGGATCTCCCATAACTTTGGCCCCCCTTGACCAAAATTCACCAAACTTTGAAAAAAAAATTCAGAGTGAGCCATATACTTTTTTTTGCAAAGCTTGGTGAGGATTCGTCCAGGGGGAGTGAAGTTATAAAACGCCCAAAAAGTGCTCTTCCTATGGGTTTAGCAACTTAACCATAACTACATGGCCGCTACTGCAGGCCATGTAATATATATATATATATATATTCAATGAAAAAACTTTGTTAAAGGGACGTTATGGTTAAGTTGCGCTACTAAAATCATATTAAAATCAGTAAAAAATGTTAAAATGACGTTATGGTTACAAGTAAAATCGAAAACCCCCTGATATTCGCCAGTTATCGTAAGCTAAGCAACCATAACTTGCGCCACCACCGTGCACTACTAAGACTAACACCCAGGACATCAAAGATGACATCACAAATATCATTGATGACATCACTGATGACATCACGTGTGCATTTACTTTTCATACAAGGGGTTTTGAATGTAATGTTGGCAAAAAAGTATCAGGGATTATCGGGCGATGCGTAATAAACTACATACATCATTATGCAATGTAGTGTTCTAAAAAACATTCCATTGCAGTGTTCTTTCTAATACAGGAACCTACTCATACAGAAATGTAAGTATTGGCTGCAGCATACACCATAGAGGTGCAATATTTGTATTTTTCCAAATGTATGTAATGAAACAGTGAATGCTTCTGTATCAGACTTTTCCGAACTGTGAAACATGTACTAAGTAGCTAATAATGCATCACTTAGTACATATTTCAAATAATACACACAAAACATAAATAGACTACAATGCATACAAATATGGGGCTTATATATGGAGAGTAAAGTAAGAAAACAAGAGGCAGTATCATTAGCAACTGTGTATAACCTACATGATTGTATTCACGCACAAACATGATTGCTGTGTTTCAGGCCTGCTTCTTCCCCTATATATGTATATCATAAGATGCAATTAAATTCTAAGGAAAGTAGTGTAAGAACACGTGAGAATAGCAACATCTATAAATGTAATACCTTTTGAATGTTAAGTTTCTGACTGTCAGTAAATAAAACCACCTGGCCTAGATATGGCAGTGAACAAAAAAGAAGGGGCTAGACATGTGATATAATCAGTGATGTCATCAATGATATTTGTGATGTCATCTTTGATGTCCTGGGTGTTAGTCTTAGCAGTGCACGGTGGTGGCGCGAGTTATGGTCGCTTAGTTTACCATAACTGGCAAATTTCAGGGGGTTTTCGATTTTACTTGTAACCATAATGTCCTTTTAACAACATTTTATTTACTGAATTTCATAGGTTTTTAGCAGCACAACTTAACCATAACGTTCCTTTAACAAAGTTTTTTCATTGAATTTCATAGGTTTTTAGTAGTGCAACTTAACCATAACGTTCCTGTAACAAAGTTTTTTCACTGAATCTACATATATAGATAATGTAAATTTGATAAATGTTTATTAGGATGCCCTTAGTTTATATACATATAACATAGAACATACTGAACCCCCCACCTGTGCTAGTGCGTCTGATATCCGCAGACCATGCGCCTGTTCGCAGACGGACTCGGACAACATCAACACTATCCAAAAACTCAGGGGGTATCTTACATGTTATATCATCTCAAAAAACCACTAAACATGTTCAAAAAGCAGCACATGAATAAATGACATTCAATAATAAATAAGTGAAACTGTGTATGTAAGATACTAACAGACCAAAACACAATAAATATGCCTCCAACAGAATTACCTCACAGAAATTGCACAGCAAAAATCAACGCAGCAGTAACAGCAAAACTTAGCAAGAAACTAGTGAGTACACTATATTTATTGTATATATTTATAAACTTTCTGTATTAGGTACACTAAAATTAATATTATTTTTTTTACACAGAAATGTCCAGTACTTTGGAATAGCTGGAAGAAAATTTTCCTCGGGATGAAATGAGTGAAGACAGTGATACTAATGGTAGACACTACACTTCTCTATATAAGCCAATTAATAACCATTACTTCATGTGTACTTAACATATTTTTTTTTCTAACAGACCATCCAGACATTAAAAATAATATACCAAGAGAGATGTTAGAAAATCCTCTGCAGCGAATGGAGCTAAAAATAGATGGTAATGAAAAATGTCATTCTTATAAAAAACTTTATGAAGGACCATATAAAAGACAAAATTAAATATCACTGTCCCACATGTACCTGTTCCCCCTCTCCATGTCCCAGCCAACTATCCCCAAAACCTCCCCAGCAAGAAAAACATTATGATGAGACTGTAATCCCTTCCTCCCCTCTCATCCATCATGTCCAAACCCGTAATTCCACTGTGTTTGTTTCAGTTTCTGCTTCCCCCTCTCTTTTGTAATTTTTATACCATTATACAATAATAAAATATTAAGTGTGTTGTTAGCATATTCCTCTGTGTCTTATTTTTTTTTTAAAGGCAGTTTATGTGTCCGCGGACAGCACTGCTGTCTAGGATGTCCTCAATTAACCAAAATGGGGGTGTCCTAAGAACACTATACCTGTTTGGATTGGCCATAGTCAAAATGGGAGTGTCCGCAGAACACTAAAGACGTCTGCATGTTCGTAGCTATGCAAAACAAAGTGTCCTAAGAACATTTCCCCTATTTGCATTGTCCGTAACCAGAATTAATATGTCTGTAGAACACATAGCCCGTCCGCTTGTCTGCAAAGTTCTGACACACATTTGTTTTGTTCGGGGACCTGAACACTGTCCGTAGAACACCTGTGCACACATGCGTAGCACACCCATGTCCCTAAGAACATTGTGCCTGTCCGCAACTGTCCACTGCATGTGTGTTACACTTTTAATTAGTTTGGGGACTGAAACACTGACCGTAGAAAACCTGCACGCATGCGTCGATCCGACACTGTGCATTTGGTGTCCTACGGACAGCCGTCCCATTCGCCAACGTGTCCTCGACGTCATCATGTGACCGCACGCGCGCTAAGCGTAATGAACACTATCCGGGCCCCTGGACACCTAAAAAGTGTTTTTCTCAGCAATCCAAGGTATTTTCCTGGGAAAGTCCACCCTTGCACATGTCCCACATTATGTCCCTGGTGATCTGCATACTTTTTGGAAATTTTGAGCCCTTTGTTGGTATTTGAAATGTTTGGGGACAGTGCAGATGTCCGCCGACCTCTGAATTATTTGCGGTGCTGCCTGTCGCAACCATTGCACTTTTCACTGGGAGGTAGTTGTGGCTTTGAAAATAGACTTTTTGTGGGTTTTTTTGTGTTTCGAAAACTTCAAATGGTCAACACCTACTGCAAAATGGATTGCTGTAATTCCAAAAAAGGTTGCAATGCATTTTGTATATTTTGCAGAAAAATCTGATTGCCGGCATAAGTAAGATGTACTCCACCTCTGTGAAAAATGTGTGTACTACGAAACACAATGTTTTCATTGTGAAAAGAGGACATACCGACATCTCTCAAAAAGGCACAGACAGCCTCGTTGACATTGCGCCTTGCTTTCTCCATTTGTGGACCAAATGAAGAAGAACGCGGCCACATTTGTCTCTGCACAATACGGGAAAAACGTATTCTAGAGTTTGGATACATGTCTATGACTTTCCCAAGTCCTTCTTTCATTGCGAATTGCAAAGAGATTCCAGAAACATGTCCTAAACTGTTCCCTCCACAATGAATAATAATAATGTTTGGATGACACTGTGTCACCAAAGTAGCACAAAGAGGTACCAAATCCAGCCACTTCATTCCACGCACTACATGCCAGTGCACTTCCACATGAGGGAATCCAAGATGTACAGTCACTCCGCAGCGATCTGCATGCACCTCCCACCAATTTATCCATGAATCTCCCAAAATCCAGACAATATGCTTTCTGAAACACACAGCCATAGCTATCTCCTCTCCTCTCAGGAAAAAGACTTTCTATCAAACTCTCTGCTCACACATCACACCCAATAAACCCTAATGACCAATCCCGTGCTGTGCTACGTCTCTTTTGCATCCCTCTCAACTGCAAAAATACCGTATGTAATACGTGCTGTCCGCGGGCAACCATTGTGTTCGCGGACAAATCGTAAAATCTGAGCATGGGGAATTAAAATGTAAATCGTGTGCCCCATTTCCCCTTTGGGGTTTGCTCTAAAATTAACCTTATGTTTGGTTTTTTTGCAGATGCTTCAGAAACACCTTTTATTTTGTATTTTTTTTTCTAATTTTCCTCCAAAAATCTTCACATTAGCTTCTCCAAAGTAACCCTTATGTCCCATAAAAGATAAAGACATGCCATCTTCTTTAAAGTAATCAACATTACAAGAGTCAATGTTGACATTGTTGCAAAAGAACATGCTAGCTCTAAGCATAAAAACAAACATGCCTCGGTTGATTAAACACCTACCAATATTTTGCTGAGGACAAAAAACAGAACTATTGTCCCATATTGCCCTAGGTACCAAACTGGAAAAAATTACCTTAGCATTTGGAAGTAGTGTCATTACCGCCGGAACCAAGGTGTCTAGATCGTTTAACAAAGTAGGTGCACTGACATAGCCCAAATGCAAAGCATCAGAGTGCAGGACAAGCACATGTGGACTGTTAACCCTATCCATATTGTGGCAAACCTCTACCATTGCCTACAAACTGAAACCAGGCACAGTGCTCCACACCACCTCCACTCCTTTTACATCAAAATTGTTTCCCACATTCCTACATTTTGCATACTTCTCCAAACCATTCACAAACATATCTCCATGCACCACCACCCTGACTTTCTCCACCTTTGCCATCTTCACTACACACAGCCTATCTCAATATGAAACAGAACCTCAACACCTGATTGGCTAATCCTCAAAATACACTTCCATTTCGTGCTCGGAAGTCCCAGATGTGCATGTCCTGTCTGCGAACAGCCGCGCTGTCCGCGGAGCGCGTAAGTAACACTGGGGTAGCTCTTCTACCCTTTCCACTTCACTCTCGGCACCATTCCCTCATTGGCTACTGTTAAGCAGTCACACAACCATCCACCAATCACATGCAAAACCTCTACATCTAACTCCATCATCACAATTCAGCACTTTAGATGTACTGTTGATCACTCTGAGTACAATTGCGCTGTAACTGCAAAGCACCTACAGCAACTACTAGTAAACTCTCCAACATTTCTACTTGCAGATTCATGCACATCCACATGCATGAACACAAAGTACAGGTATGAATGTCTTTTGCACAGTACATCATACATGGCAACATTCCAACCCACCTGAAAGGGACATTTCCGCCGAAAAATCGGGAGACAACACTTGTGTCATAAGAATGCATTGGGCAAAGATGTATTTTCGGCAGGAGAACGTGAAAAAAATAACAATATTTTTCACTGAAAAATCAGGAGTCTGCTGCCGAAATCGAGAGGATTGGCATGTATGGTACATGTACATCTCTTCTATAAATGCATATAAACATAGTAACTGCCACTTACCCGGTGCAACCTATAAAACAAGCTTACTGTCATTTCTCCCATCTGCTATGATCAAGTGTCACTTGCAAAGTTGTCTGCTCTCCAAATTTCTATTTACCCATATTATTAACTGCAATGTGCAAACTGTTATTTTCTTCATTCATTCTATCATTTCTGTAACCACTGCCACATATTTAACCACATTACAACCATGATAGCATTTATTGCCTTACAGTGCATAAGATGTACATAAAATGTCCTTTCTATACATTCTGCATATTTCACATACATTCTATCATTTCAACTTCCTTTACAAATGACTATATTAGTAATCAGACACAACATACAAAGCTATCTAACAAAGTGTAGTTTCATGTTAAAAGATGGGAGAAATAACAGTATCATTATGGAAAAAGGCTTTCTAGTGTGTTATAAAATTACACACAGCCAGGATGAGTACATGCATCTTTATTTATGCAGACAGATAGCCAATATCATTTCAAAGGCTCCCAGCTGAAAAAACACCACTGCCTCTACAACTCTTCTTCCAATCTAGACACAGCTCTCTCATTCCAGCTGCTTGCCCTTTCCATTCTAGATTTCACAACAGCATTCCACTATGAACAGGTGCAGTCATATCTATCACATCATCTACAACTATGTACAGTGTTGTAAAGCAAGCCATACAACATCTCCCCCCTTCCTTTCAGTCTGCAACACAAGCACCCGGTCCTTCCTTGCAACCCTTACTTTATTTCAGACTCTCCCATCTCCAAGCACCACAGAAATCAGCACTCACATTTTTGAAAACATATCCCCTACACAGCCCACATACCACAATCAAAATGTTTGCTAGCATTGTAGAGTTATTCTGCAATGGTTGTGGCCAGGGTCCCAACCACTGCAGCACAACACACCCATAGAAACAAATACCTACCAAATGACCACAACCCAAACACATAATACATCCACCTCAAAACTATCCACTTCAATTAACATTCTAAAAAATAATTACAACCAAAGTACAAACTCTTCAATACATACCCTCTTCACGCAATGCTCTTCTAATGACCCAAAACCAACATCATGCTTAAGTAAAATAGCCAGTAGTGCACTCAGTGTTAGTATGTCTGAGTGTTAGCATGTCCGCGGACAACAACGGTGACCGCGGACATCGTGAACACATCACAGCCTTCTCCCACCCAAACAAATGCACCATTCGACCCATCTCTTACTCCCCCACCCTCTCCAAGCACTCATACAGACCAACACACTCCCCAAAATTGGATTTATGCTCACTTCCAGTGCATGTCCGCGTATCCAATATGGCAGGCACATCAAAACAATTTGACGCACATCACGCCTCATCCCAGCCAATCAGACAACACGTCACATGTCCGCAGACATGACGCAAGCCGAATATCCAATAAGTGTCCTGTCCGTGGAGTGAACAGGGAAGTGTGTCCACGGAGCCGACATAGATATCACTAATTTTTTTGCCTTACGTTTTATTTGTTTAAAAAGAAACTACTGGACCGATTTACACCAAATTAACAAAAGCACGCTTTTGGGACCAAGCCGCCGCTCCTGCCACAAATTTGGTGACAATCCATCCAGCTGTTTGGGCTCTAGGCGTGACAGAAAGTTTTTCCCATTACGTCTATGGGAAAAAAAGAAATTTTGGGACCCCCCCATATAACTTTGCCCCCCCTTAACCAAACCTCACCAAACTTTGGAAAATGACTGTATGTTGTGGGTACACACTACCATGCGCCATGTAATATATATATTATTTTTTTTTTCAAACTGCCCACCCCCAAAAACCAGCTACTCAAACCTAGTGCCCTAAGCTCTACTTCAACCGCCACCACTAACCAGGCCCCACACAGGGAAGGCTCGGGAGCAGCCCATGGGCAAATGCTCGTCCCAACTGTCGCTTGCTCCCGAAACTTCCCTGCCCCCCTTTTAAAACCCCCTGAGGCGCTCTTCTCTTTATTCCATTTCGGAAACAATTTCCTTGAATCCGGCCCATAGTGTGTTTAATTTAGTAGGGAGTACTGAGTCTTGCATATCAGAGAGTAAGCCCTGCATCTTTCTCTGCTTTTCAACTGGCCCACTGACCCAGAATTGCATGGGTTGACGAAAGGGGCAATTTGGTTTATGGCTTATGGAAATCACATTGAGGGGTGCACAATAGCTGTGTTGATCTGAGTCTCCCGAGCAACTCAACTCCTTGATTGGATGAGAGTGAAAAAATGAGTGCGCATTAACTGTTGCATGAACTCAGTCCCTCCTGAATAGTGTTCTTTTTTCAGATGCCTTAAATCCTAATGCGGTCTGAAACTCACTTCAGCCACTATATTGTAACAACAGATAGACGGCTGGGTCACCATTAGTCTTCTTGAATAGCAACATATCTAGGGCGGTATTACAAAAACGTTGTAACATTGAAAAAAATTGAACGAACCTTATTTTTGCACTAGGGCAATATTTGCCCCAGAGCTTATTGCACATACACCAGTGCTAAGGTTCTTTAACAGTGCAGGGATTCCATCTGTATATTGTCTATGGTTTGGTGTATTGTTCACTGAGACGTCCCATTTCATACGTCATGCATTCCCGAGTAGATGACAGGACTAATTGCTGATGTGATATTTACAGTTTAGTTGATGCCCGGTCAGGTGAAATATGCTGAGCAGCCGTGCAAGACTTTGCAGCATGTTTCAGACTTGTTGCAGCTTCTGCTTAGAGCGTGGCGCATGTCCTATTATTGCTACATCCTCCATGCGTACCTCTTCTTACTGCACTTCAAGAGCCAACGTGCGCAGATACTATGCCTTCAAGGAAATTCCATCAAGTCAAGCCGACGTGCAGTAATGGTGGCCAAAGGGCTCCAGAGCTGGGCTAATCATCAAGGCTTTGGCGAGTTATCCAACGAAGACCTTACGCCAATGCTTTCAAGCTGCATGCCCCAGATGAGCAATCTGGGAAGTGCCAGGTCTGGGCATTGAGCCCCAAAGTAAGGGGTGATACAGGGGCAATACGTTTGACATTCCATGAGTCATGAACACATACTTTCTTTACTTTATGTTTTGCATCTTATTTATAATTGGTTTACCAATCTTTGCCTTTGGTTTAGGTTCCCTCCCATTCCACATTTACCAGCTGGCCTACTTCATGAGTTCTACCATTGCTTCTTGTAAAGCCACCTTACCCAGGGACTGCTTCTGCCTTCCATAATGTAACCTTTGTGCCTCAGTTCTGGGCAAAATGAAAGACTTCATCCTAATAAATGTAATAAAAAATATATACATATTAGATTCACACGACACATTAGCACTGCAATTTAGTACATGTGGCAAAGACTCTGAAAACCCTTATTGCTGCACCACAAGCAAAATGATGGGTCAATTAAAGATGCACTTTTCAAAGGGCTCTACAGTGGTCCTTCTGAAGCAGCTCTGCGCACAAAACCACAAAACGCGGGTATATGCAATAGCAAATGCGACACAAATCATCACCAGGGCACTGATAATGTTACCACGGGAAGTCCAAACAACATATATAAGTACACAATGGGTGCTTTAATTGTGTTCTCTCTGTGGGTTGCCACGAAAAGCATGGCCAACAGAATCGCATGTCTTTTACTTTGTGGGGACAGAAGAGATCTAACAGAGGTTGTCAATGGTCTCAGGGTGACTCATTTTCACGGCTTGGCCACACAAGGAGTGAGAGACTGAGTGTGATCATTTACAAAAGGCTCACCACAAACTGAATTGCATCTTGGCACTGATGGAAGACTGACGAAATAAAAATACCTTTATTAAAACAAAAAGCCGAAGTGGGATCCACTTTGATGTGCCCTATGTTAATACTGCACATCACTGGTAAAATGATTCAGGCAGAACTCAACGCACAATTTCACAATCAGTTGAAAAGAAACAACCTTTTTTCTGTGCTCTACACAGCTCTCCATCTGCAACTCAGACCAGTGGGCATCCAGAGGGTGTGTCGCTCTCCCAATTCCATTTCTATATTTGTATGTCCCTTCTGTCTCTGGATGGTCACCTCGGCTAGTGTCAAACGTACATATTTGATACACGAGTTCGGTTTGATCTCCTCTATGATCCTGACCATTTTGAGTATTTGGGTAGTTTGTGTGATAGCAATGCACTGGTAACACGGACACATTCTCTGCATTGAGACACACGCTTTAATACTCTGCTCCAATGGCTCTGGCACCCACCCCCTCCCTGGTTGCTGCTCCTAAACATGTGGAATTTGTACGGCATCTCGGTGTGATTATCAACAGCAAGCTGAGGCTCGAATCACATGTGCAACCATGTATTCAAGGCCATTACCATCTAGAAACTCTCTCCATTATGTGCCCTTTGCTTATATGCAACATTTTGGGAAGGATTCCTATGTCCTGATCATTTGGAAACATCTGTCGTAAAACATTCAGGATGCTCGAGGCCTAGCCATCTGAAACATCTAGGGACTGAGAAGTTAGGCCACTGGGCACCTTTTGGAGGGAATGTCGACCGGTTGACTGCCAAGCTTCTATTGAAAATAATCAAATGTTCTTTAACCACATGATTCAAGACCTCATTCACTTCCATGTTCCATCGTTTATTTAACATCAAACTCTCTTCCTAATGTCAAGTGTTTCCAATATTCCAAAGTTCAGCTAAGTGGCAAAGCTCTGCAGGTTGATGGAGCACATTTACACAACGCTCCCCTATAAATATTGGAAGATATGTCCACTTTCTCTGTCCTTGAAATACATCTGAAGTGATATTTGTTGTTTTAATTAATGAAGTCTGTATATTTGTGTTCTCATTGATGCAGATTCAAATTTGTTTATCCTGTGTTGATTTAGTAGATTCATTTTAGGCGAAAGAGATCATCTATTTTATGTTTACTTAGTAGTGTTGGGTTCTATTGTTTTTATAAACTCCTCAAACTGCAGCATTTGTGAGTACACTTTATAAATAATAAACAAACACATATATATATATAAAGACTGGAGGGGTTTATCTGTACTCCTGCCCTCTATATGGCAGAGTAGAAGCACAGAGCACCCCAGCCACCGTCCACGTTTATTTGGTAAACGTGGACGTGCAATCAAGGCATAAGCTCTCAGGAGGTGATGCAGACAGGATCTTAAGTACAGTGTAGTCCCCAAGCACCCACAAAGGAATGTCCACACACTATGTTATTGAAAACACAGCTCTTTATATATATAAGGCTTTGATTATGCACACATCCAATAGCACACTTTGTGCTCAGGCAATTCTATAATGATAAATATATACAGTCTCTATATGGTACCACAATTTCTTCATAGATTTCATTAAAATGCATCAACTGCAGAACATTTCAAATGGCATACAAATCAATTAATAACGTGAACCACCAATAGGCACAGTTCTGTATGAGGATCCCCCCACCTGGGAAACCTGTAAATAAGATAATAAACAAGCCCAGTCCATATATTGCCTTAGCAGAGTCTTATTTTCTCTTATAATTTTTCTACCACTGCAATGTACCTGGTATAGCAGATTTCTTCGATGAGTCGTGGACAGATCCTTCTTGAGTGTCTCCCTTTAAGGCAGGAGCCATGGATCATCGATAGTCCTCAAAGAAGGTGAACCTTGACATCGAGAGTACTCGATGAAAAGGTTTGATGGCTATCGAGGCACCAGCTTCGGTCCTGGCGGTGATCGTGGATGACCTGCAAAGACGAGGCGTGCAGTGAACCTCGACGACGATAGTTTGTTGCCACAAAGAGTCAATGAAGAACTTTGGCCCAGCAAGGGCATTGGGTCATCAGCGTCTTTGTGGTCTTCGGGTGGAGGGAAACCCATCAGCAGATTTTCCTCAGTTCGTCAGCGACCTTGACTTTCTCCAGCAGGACAAAGCGGTTGACGGTGATGAGCAAGGGAGTCCTTGATTCAAAGTGGCTCTGGTTGTCGGCAGCACAGCATCAAGTGGTCCCCACTTCTGGGCAACACAGCTTCAACGGGCTTCGAGCAGTTCCAGCAAATCCTCCGAACCCTGGTTGATGGCAATGGACTTCGATGGCCTAGATGTGCGGGTGCTTTACTTCGAGATTCCTTCGTGGTCCCCGTCTCCGGTCGACAGTCTTTCAAAGGCTGGCATGCATGGAGCTTCGGCGAAAGTCAGTGGTCTGCACGATGTTCCCTCATAGCTCGGGAAGAGGTCTCCTTGCCAGGTCCTCTCTTGGATCAGTCCTCGACAAACTGAACAGCTTTCGGATCGGGTCAAAGCAAATGCAGCAGCAAGTCTTCTTAATCCAGCTGGGCTTCAAGGATAACAGCAAGTTTCAACTTCAGCTTCTGAACAATTTCCATCAGGGAGTAGTCCCTAGATAAACTGTTTGGTCTCTCATTCACTTTGCTGGGTCATACTCAGGCAACCAATAATTCAGAAGGGCATTCAGGCAGGCAGGTAGCCAATCAGGCTCACAGTGCATTCAGGCCATTCTTCTCCATCCAGACACTCACAAAAAGGGATGTGGATTGGGACATGTACCCGGCCATTCAGCACTCCACACTGCATTCATACCAGTTTCGGGCAGGGTTGTCTCAGTCTTTGTGTCACATACCAGAAACCAGGCACCCATAACATGAAATGCATATTGGTCACACACTCCATTCACCCAGGCCGCACCGCAAGTCTGTACCCACAACACACAGTCATTGGGAAGGCTCCAGCTAGTCTGGCCTGGACTTCCCCACAATACCATATATGGAACTTCCACCCAACAGTCAGTCAGGGGACGGGACAGAGTTGGGGCTTCTCAGGACTTTGGGAAAACAAGGTAACAGGCAATAGAAAGCAAGAGGCCACAGGGGCCATCTTGTCTCCTATCAGGAATCAACTGATTCCAATGGCAGGGCCTGGGTATCCCAAAATGGAGGATACTCAGAGCACCTGTCAAATGCAGCATGGAGCTGCCACCAGCCCATACCCTGCTCTGTGGGCCACACAGAGGTGCTCACAAACATACACTAGGGGTACAGGCCTGTACCTCCACCGATATGTGCCATAAGGGTATCCCAAAGGTCTGTTCACCAAAACAAAAAGAGGAAGAGCTGCATTGCCAGGAGTCCCATATGAACTCCTGTGCAGAAAATAACAGAGAACACACATGATAAAAGGAGTACAGGACAAGGACATGGAGGCCCTGTCCCTCCAATGCATTTCCAGCATCACAATATATCCTTTGTGCACTATACTCTTCCTTTGTATTATGTAGTCCTGAATTGTCATCTTAATCCTGTGGAGAACCTATGGTCCTCGTCCTCATCAAGTTTGCCCTTATCATTCTTCTTTGAATTCCTTTATTTATCATAGATTAAATCAAAACAATTAAAATGCAACCTACAAGAACGACAACGTAAGGTAAGCATTCCATTCGACAATATACATAGATGCAATATCTGGGTTTGGAAATATCCAGAAATGATCCTCCACAGACTTTAAAACATTAACTATGAGCAAAGGAAATACATGCAAGTGCAATTTCCGTACAAGTATAGTGCGCTTCCCCATGACTAATCAACACTTGTAGAAACAACAGGAGGAACCTGAATGGAACCGCTAGATGTTCAGAAGAGGCCTCAGTTTCATCCATTTACAAGTACATGCACAATGGAGTCCTGATATCCTTACAGCATTGTCTATATGGCATCAACCCACATTAGCACCCTGGGAGGGGGCGCTGACCAATCAGAATGCTCGAAAGCAGGCTGTATTCTAAGGTACAAGCCTGCGTCTCAAGCACCAGGGTTAGCTCCACCTAACCCCTCACCTTAGCATTTGTGTAATTTTCTACCTGGGTGCTACTGGTGTCTTTTTTTCTTATTTAAAAACAAAAGAAACTTACCTTTGCAGTGCAGCCCGGTGCCACGCACTGCTGTTATGCTCAAAGTCCCTTTTCAATTTAGATGACATCACCATCATCGACATTGAAAACAGACTTCCAGCACACCAGCACTGCACAGCACCAGGCCGAACTGTAAAGAGAAGTTTCCGTTTTTTTAAATTATAGAAAAAAATGAGCACCTGTGTAGATTCCTACACAGGTGCTAATGGCAATATACCCCTCAGTGGTGTGCTGACCCTTTCTGTAACAGCACCACCACTCTTGTTAAGGGACCCTCACTCTGCTCAGGCCCTTATCTTGGGCGGCAGGCCGTTACTTATAGGATCACCCGCCACCTTGGGGATATCGCCTTAATATGTTTCCTCAGAGTTATTCATTTTCTTAAGCCATGCATTGCCTGATTATGGTGATTTATCATGTAGTGTCATAAGAAAACTTTTTTTTGCAAGACACAAATCAATGGACATAATCCTGTGAAAATGTTTAGGCAAACCTTGGAACCCATCCAATGAAAATCTGAAGGGACCATAGACAAGATCAGTCTAATAACCTGAGATAGATTCTTTAGAATCGGTCCCAAGACATCTGCAACCCTGGAACATGATCAAAACATATGGAGTCCAGTTTCTGACTGCCCACATCTAGGAAAGGATGTCTCTAAGGTATCATTAAAAAATGTAACCCTAGATGGAGTGATATAAATAGTTTTTAAATAGTTTATGCCATGAGTTAAATGAGACTGTGAGGAGACTGTGCAAACGGTCTGCCCGATTTCTTAATTGAAGGGTTCACTTCCAGATCATGCTGGCATTTCATTGAAAACGTACTGCTATCCAAGTGATCTGCTTCTTGAGTCTGGTGACATAATCATGAGACAATTCTCCACAACCAAATGCATTTATTATATATTGTTAGCACATGGAGATCATAACTGACCTCCTCTCAGCCAATCAGAATGTTTAGAGTACAGTCAATAACTACTGCTATTTACTGTGCTCTGAACATTCTGTCTTGAAAAGCAGACAGGGGAAACAACAATGCAATTTCCAGGAAAGATTTCCTTCAGCAAAAAGACCCTCTCTAAAAGGACTGGTTTTTGCGGCAACATCATATTTAACATACGAAAGACAAAGCTAAAACATGGGAAAATGCTTTCACTTTCTTATAAGAAACCATTTATTTTTACATGACAACAAAGGCAGGCTCACATTAAACCTGTTTCAGTTCAACAAGTTTACATTTAACATGATTCATTTATGACAACCATGTTTTTAAACACTACAAAATAAAACCTGATTTGACAAACTCAGTTGCCTATTTACTGTACCCAGTATCAAAATAAAATGTTTTACTTCACCACCAAAACTACACATCATGTATTGCTACTACTACCAATATTCCCTCTCATTGTTTTTCTCCAAGTACAGAAATGGCTGGATTTCTTGCGCACATTACCTTTCATTTGAGCAACTGACTAACAAGGTAAGCCACTTTGGAAGCATGTGCAGTTAGTGAGCTATCATCTCTGAAAGGTTTGGAGGGAAATATTTGATTTTCAAACGACTGCAATTATTTACACATTAGTGTAAAGTGTGCATATTACAACATGTTTTCCATAGATATAGGCTAAAAAAAGCAAATATTGTATATGTGATTACAAAAAGAGTGCATCAACCAGTCCAAGACTTCAAGATCTGCCACAGTAACTAGCAAAAATACTTAAGCAGAGAAAAATGTGTATGCACAAAAAACATTGTATAATCAGTATAAACAAAAGGTTTAGGTGTTCATTTTTCGACACTGCTCACAGACAATGCACACACTGATTTATGCAATTTGGAAACAACCTTGTGTTTATTACAAAAAATAATATTGCTTATCATGTCTAATGTGGCTGGCAAAATATTCAGACATGATATATTATTTGCCAAGTGGAACTAAATGGAATGTGCAAGAAAACAAGCCAATAAATGTTCAAGTGTTCATGTGCCACTTTAATGAAGTAATTCAGGGGACAGGAGAACATGCCTCCCATAGCATATTGCTAAACAATTGCATTAGAATAACTGTCCCAGAGAGTATGATAATTAGATTTCATGTGGCTCTGCTTAGCATCAACATTACATTACATTGTCCCGTGAACAGAACAAGGACAATACTTACTCAACACCTGCTTTTCAGCTAAGAGGCATATATACAGCCTGTTTTTACTCCCTAAAAACAGGAAAATCTACCCAGAACAAACATGGGAGTAAAAATAAGCACAATATAAAAAGGGAAACTATGGGCATATAGGAGCCCACCCACACATTTCCACTGATATTTTCGATTCAATGACCAACTGAGCAGTGGTATAGGAAGGAACTCTCATATTACAACCAGATCACAAGAGGAACATTAAGGAAAAAACACCTTTTAATAAACATAACACATTCCTATTGGCAAAGGTAATCATTGGTTTACTCCCTGAGAAATCCTTTGATTGCAAGTATGGAGTAATATCCTATCAGAGCCATGCTTGTAACTCTTACTAAGGAAGCGAAATGGCATGGCATGTAATACCTTCTATAGTTTTGCCCATTAATTCTCATCACAGCCTAGACGAAATACAAGAACCTCACAGAGCTTTTAATGGAGCTCCATTGGAGAAAACCACACTGATTTGCCTTTTGAGTTAATAGCAGCAATGCTCAGTGGTACAAGAGATGGAGTGCCAGCTCCTGTATCTCACAGCCCCCTTTTGAAATTCACTGGTTTGACTTAAATAGGATGCATGGGGATGCAAGGGACACAGACACATGAAAAGCCCTCAGCAGCTGAGCCTAGAAAGAGACCAAAGGTTCAGTTTCCAATCCTTTAATGCAAGCAAACACATTTCCTTAACTGCACTGTACTGCCGAAACAGCTGACTTGGTTTTTGAAAGTTGCTGATTTGTTCTTCACCCCCAATGAGCGTTCTCATGTGCCAATCCCCCCACCCCTCTTCACCACCTGGCACCTGTACTTGCCTCACATATGAATTGTTAGGGTCTCTCTAATAGGTGAGTGATTGTTGCAGTAAAACACTCACTGGAATATTTGCATTGCCACAATACTTCACAAGCAAAACATATTTAAAGCCTCACCATGTTATTATAGACATTTTATGAAGATTGCTTTAAAAATATCCCACCTTGATTTCATTGAGTAGGATTGTACAGGTGCTCAGTGAAACCTTTTTTTATAGCAAAGTGTTACCATGTCATTTGTTAAGGAATGTGGCCAGTGGAACTCTGGAAACCTGTAAAGGATGGACATCCTATGAAAAGCCCTCTAGCTGTGTCGATGTCTGCTGCCCTAATGCTATGTATGAGTAGTGCCAGGCATATCCCATTCCCATAATCCCTTGCACGCCACGTAAATGATAGTAAATGATATTGCAATATTGATCTCCTTGTTTAGGGTAATGTTAGCAGTGCTAGTAGGAGAGGCTGAGCATTACATTTTCCACTCAAAATCCTTAAAAGGCAAAGTGATATTTATTTAAGTTTTATAATGTGTTTACTTGCAAGGATACTGCTTCAACGTGCCTCTGTGGGATCTGTGCAAAGAATGGGATGCATGGTATGTGGTTACAGATCCAAGTAGCCTGCTTAAGTACAGTCAGTATCCGATATTTGAGCTGACAATTAGGATACATGTGTAGGTGACGCTTTTGCTAAGGCACCATGAGCAACAGAAATGCAGGTGCATGAACATTGTTCATACTTCAACAAACATAAAACAAGTGGACCGATAAAAGCTAAAGGTGGCCTGATACAGAGGTAAGTCATAACATATGAATGTAGCAGAGTCAATTATGGGAGTCGAGGATGGGGAGGGAAGGTTATTTGGTTAATGTGTGAAGGCACATCTTGTGTGTATATTCTGTTTTAGGGTTATTAGCTTTTCAAGGTCATGCTTGCATAGTATGGTAAGGTAAGTAGGCTAGAACAGAATATCAAGACTGGTTAACATAATTTAGCTCTACTAATATAGAAATCAAATGTCAGGTAACTGCTGTGGCTTGTGAATTATTAATTCTTAAGAAGGTGGAAATGTTCTGTGTGAGCTGCTAAAAGTTTTCTGAAAGGCACCCAAAGGGTAGTAGGGCAAGCGCACATGCACACATCTTACAGGGAACATTGACTACGACTATGCGCTAGTAGCCTTATAGACCATTAGAGGGGTAATTATCGCTTGGAATAATGACCGTTCCCACAACTCAGGCCCTCAGCGCAACCACGGTGCATTAGCCTTGACACGCATACTGATTATTATTGCCGCCTACGACAATTATACCCTAGCATGTATTGCACTCGGCCTGCCTTATGCCATAGCCTACAGTTAAACCCTGCTTGATTACTGCATAGGAGCCCAAAGTCCACCTAGCTTCAGTATGCTCACTAAAGTCACCAACCAACTTAGACTCTCTTCATTATCCATATTGAACCTCATACTCTGCCTTGGTATACACCAGCTACAGGCCCGTGGTGATTTTCCAACCATATCACCCGACCTGTCCAACATCACTACAACCAAACAACCTCTAGCCATGGACAATGCCTTACCCCAAATTAAAAGTAACCCTTGCTCAACAGAATCTAGGAATATGCGCCTCAGAGCCAGACTAGCCAAAATGTATGAGCCAACCAGAAGTTTGCTACCCGCCCGATAGGGAAAAGGACACCGAAAATTCTGTTGGCAACTACTGAGTCAGCCAACAACCACCTTCTGAAATCAAAAATCTGCACATCCCTACACCTGAATCCTAAATACCATCCAGACTCCCACCCTGTAAACTCAACCCCCACCAGCCCACCTATGAAAGGAGCACTGATAAATTCCAGATCTCTAGTAGCCCATTCCACAGAGATTGCTGACCTGATTCTGAGGGAGAACGTAGACTTTCTCGCCATCACTGATGCATGGCTACATGCTGCAGCAGGCCCTATGCTTATGCTAGCAGTCCCAGATGACTATACTGTCCTAAAACAAGACAGACAAGGCACTAGAGGAGGTGGTATTGCCATTATCCATAAATGTAGCCTCGCCATGAGACTAGCCCCCTCTTACGATGTTCAATCATGCAAAGCTCTGTCAGTCAAAGTGCCACTGATTAACTCTCAAACCCTTAATATACACCTGATATATGCCCCCCCGGGCCCAATCGGGACATTTGAGGATGACATTAACACGATCCTAGCTAACTACCTTAAAAGCTCAATTCAATCACTACTATTAGGTGACCTTAATCTGGGTTTCAACGACCCTTCGGATCTGCCTGCCCTAAAAGTTGCCAATACACTAGTAGAACTAGGCTTCACCCTAAGAAGCACTATCCCCACTCACAACAAAGGTAGAATATTAGATTGGGTTGCTGACCACAACTGCCATGCCAATATCCTTTCTATTTCACCATTAGCCTTGACCGACCACTGCCTACTGTCATTTACACTCTCCACTAACAGACCCCTACCCACTCCTCCCCCCATGGCTCCTCCCACTCTTACCAGAAATAAAAAGAGCATTTCAGCGGATAGACTTATCCCTGCCTTACTCCCTACCCTCAACGCACTTCCTGACAGTGCTGACCCAGAAAGCCTGGTTGAGGAGTTCAACAAAATGATGGCCTCTTCCTTGGACCAGATAGCCCCTCTTAAACTAAGACCCAGTAAACCAAAAAGCCACCTGAACAAATGGTTCACACCTTTCTTAAAAAAACTTAAGACAACAAAAAAGAAAAAGCCGCCTGGAAACTACTACCTTCGGAAATTAACAAATTAAAGCTCTCTAAAATCTCATCCCTCTACAAAAAAGAAATTTGCTTAGCTAAGCGGGCTTCCTATGACAATCAGATCTCCCAAGCTAACCCCAATATGAACGAATTGTTCACTATTCTTAAAGAATTAGAGACCCCCATCACCATACCTGACACATGCAACAAAGATAAAAAATTGTGCGGAGACATCTAATATGCCTTGGCCAATAAAGTATCTATGTTACAAAATAAAATCTCCAAAAAAATAATTCTTTAAAGAACACACCATCGCCCAAAACAGCTGCAAATACACCAGAAACCCAACCTATCCGATTCAACTTCTCCAAAGTATCTATCCTCGAGGTGGAAAGAATCATTCTATCCCTCAAACCATCAAATTTTCAGGTCAATCTCTGCCCAGGACAGATTATCAAGGATACTGCGCAAGACCTATCTCCCTTCATTTCCAAGCTTATTAACGCCTCTTTTACCACCGGCACCATACCCATTAATCTCAAACAATCTTGGGTACTGCCACTTTTAAAAAAAACAACACTCGATCCTTCAACACCCACCAACTACAGGCCCATTACAACAGTCCCCTTTCTTCTAAAAATGTTAGATAAGGTGGCCTATACGCAAATACAAAAATATTTGGAATTACACCACTTACTTGGAGCTAGACAGTCAGGATTCCGCCCACAACATGGAACAGAGACTGCCCTCATTGATCTCACGACCCAAGTTGATGAGCTCATAGGAAATGGCAAATCAGCCTTGCTCCTCCTCCTAGACCTCTCAGCTGCGTTTGATTTGGTGGACCATACAATACTATGCAACCATCTCGACACAGCAGCACACTTCTCGAAGGACGCTGTAACATGGATTAGATCCTTCCTCAGCGGCAGAACCATGAGGGTCTTTTCACCCTCTGCCACTGCAGACCCAGTACCTATCACTTGTGGTGTCCCATAGGGATCCTGTGTTTCACCCACACTGCACAACATATTCACCAAGCCCCTCTTCGATAATCTGGATCATCTTGGTATCACCTACACTAACTATGCAGATGATACCCAGATCCTCCTCCCACTTTCAGGGGATTATGAAAAGGATTTGGTCTTGGTGAACAGAGTATACATCATCATCCAGGCATGGATGGCCACGCACGGTCTATGCCTGAATGATGATAAAACAGAACTCCTCATCTTGGGCACCCGCTTCAACCAAAAAAAACTGGGACCCGACTATTCGTCATTCATAATCGATGGCAACTGCATTAAGGTAGCACACGAGGTAAAAACACTAGGTTTTTATCTCTGGACTCTACCCTTTCATTCTCCAAAAAGATCAACATGCTAGCGTCCTCAACGGCCTATACGTCCAAACTCATAAGAACAGGAAAGCCATTTCTCTCCAACAATAGCTGTATCACCCTGGCCAGAGCACTTATCTTGTCCCGCCTGGACTACTGTAATGCCCTGTACATAGGCTCTAACAAATCTATCATCAGAAAAATACAAACTTTGAAAAACAATGCCCTTAGAGCAGCACTAGGCATCTCAAAAAGAAATCACATTTCTGAGAATAGACGACAGAATAATTGGCTCCAAACCAAGGACAAAATCCTCCTAAAAACCTTGTCACTCACCCATAAATCCCTCAATAACGCCACCCCTATTTACCTCTCTGAGAGATTCCACAGACAGACCTCCACAAGACCCACCAGATCAATAAATATGGACCATTTGTCCATCCCCAAATTCAAACTTACCACGATCGGAGGCAATAGCTTCCCCATTAAAGCGGCAAAACTCTGGAATTCCTTGCCTCCTACACTGAGATCAGACCAACCCTATCCCAAATTCAGAACCAATACCATTGAATGGTTGAAAGCTAACAACTACTAACTCACTTGACGCCGACTGAACTGTAACCAATGCCTACCATTAGCTGTAACCCTTTCCGGGTACCCTCAGGGCACAACTATTGTAAGCACCTCTGTACATTTTGGCATTGTAAGAATTTGTACTGCATTTACGTGACCCAACACATGTCACCTTACATGGATTTTTATCACATTCTTGTTTATAATGTATATAATATCTGTAAATAGCAATTTTTACATGTCTGTATTCTATGCATCATATTTTGACATCCTGTAACTAAGCATTGCATTATCTTGCAACTGTTGCGCCCGGTAACCCCTGGGTCTGGCGCGCATTATAAATAATAAACAAACAAACAAACAAACTTGTTGGTGGGTCTTTATCCTGTGATAATGACCACTTTCTCAGTCGATAAGGCTATATAATGAAAGATCGGATGTGAGTTCTTGTAGATAATCAACACTCTAGCAATTCAGTTAATTGCACATCTTGTAGTATTGTGGAAGAGATATAGTGTTAGCACCCCTATTTTCATCATGAATCTCACGTGAAACAAAAAACACCATCAAATTACAAATATATTTGATACCTCCCCTATGCAAGGTATTATTAATACTATTGCTACAGTTAGGAAATAAATCATGTTTATGGCACATCAGCATCTTGCAAGTATAGGGATTAGTGATATCAATCTGAGAATATCAATTGGCCCAACCACCCAGAAGTGTTCATTGACCCACTTCACATTTACAATCTTCTATGCAACGGCTTAGTAAAAGTGGAGATAAGGACAAGGAATGGAATGTTGTTCTCTCCTTTCTGCATGGAATAATGAACAAGATCCACAGGAACAATAAGCAGCAAAGTGTGCGTGTGCAACTAAAAGTGAAATGTATAGCTGCCATGCCACCCTGTTCTAATGGATGTTTCAATATTTATACATGGTTGTTCGTCTCCATAGATAGTCAAATTATTATTTATTTATCTTAATGCTTATCTGAGGCGCCACATGCCGTCAGGCCTCAGGGCACCCAAACAGACAAAAGCAAAGACAGGATTTAAACAAACCAGTTAAGCAGAATGAAAAAGAGGCAATTAATCAAATCGTTTATTAAAAAAGTACATCCTCAAATCTTTTTTGAATGTGAGTGGACTAGAAAGATCACAAAGTATAGATGGTAGCTCATTCCAAGCCCTTGCTGTGATTGTATTTGGTTAGTTTAAACATGGCTGACAAAGCAAGATGCCGTCTCGTAGATGATTTGGTTTGCAAGTGATCCATAAGGCATCAGGGAGTGGCTCCTATTAATGCTAGAACTTCATGCTGAATCTAATGTTTAATGGGCATCCATGGATTTGCCTAATCCATGGAAAGCCCTAACGGCCCAATTCTGCAGTGTTTACAGTTTATTCAGATTGCCTTTAGAGGTGCCAGCCAACAGGCTATTACAAATAATCAAGTCTTGCATTAATCAACACTGTGGCCAACAGCGCTCTATTCTCTAAGGTGAAATTTGGGCAAATCTGTTGCAATAATCGGTTAATATACACATGGGAAGAGCTAAGGTTATCAACATGTTTTGTTAAAGACAGTTGGGAGTCAAAATAAACTCCCACGGTTTTTACACCGGAAGCAAACATAATTACACACCAAGCAATCGCAAAGTGATCCTATCAAGGAACCATTTTCCACAACCTTGGTCCAGACCTGACAATAAGTAACTCTGTTTTATTGTCATTTAGTGCCAATGAGTTGACCGCCATCCATGATTGTACTATGGAGTAAATCCTATTAAATGCCTGAGAGTCATGATCGTAATTGCTGGACAACCCTAATAAGATTTAGGAATCATCATCATATTTAGTGCAAATGATGCAGATGCTGTCTAACAGGTCAAAGAGAGGTCGACAAGGCAAGCATGAAAATCACCCATGCCCTCTCTCACTGATCGATATCCCAGATGTTTGCCCTACTATTTTATACAGGCTTGAAACCTTATGCATAACAGATTTAACCTGGTTAAAAATAGTAGAAGGCACATTTTGGAGAAGTATTCTATCATTGAGATTGAGTACCCCCGTAGAAATAATAAGACTGGAACTAAGCCTTAGGTCTTTGAGATCCATGTTGATAAAAAGGAGATGTTTGTTATATATCAAATGCTTAAGTGGCCCAGTATGCCCTTTACTAAAACAGCAGGACATAGAAACTGACGTACACTCTGATGGGGCATTTAAAGCACTTGTTCATAAAGCATTAAACGAAATAGGGTGGAAGCCTGACTGGAAGGACAATCCTGATGAAATCAAAAAAAACAATTCTGTGTGGAACAGGATATGTGGGATCGGTGTGAGAGCTACACCCACATGTCCAAATTAAAAACGCAACAGAACGGTGATGCCCCAGCTGATCCACACATATAGAGCACCTCAAAGTGACTTAAAAATATGTCCATCCCTAGCCCTCCGTCGATTCCTACTACTATTGAGAATAAATAATCTTCCAGTTTTGGAAGATATTTGTCCCTCATTAAAGATCAATAAGAAAAATAGAAGGTGTCGACTATGTGGCATCCCGGGGGAAAAGGAATCTGCACGGCATGTCTTAACTGAATGCTGAGCGTACGGCACACTCTACATGTGTCAACCTGGTAGATTTGTTGCTAATATTGACAGCATAAAAACTATAAACTTTTGGCGTTACTGCTTGAATACTGATAAAAAACAACTGCAAATAGCACTGTATGGGGTCTGGAAAGGAGTGAATGAATAAGGGAAACTGATTACACCAGCGCCTAGTCAAGAATGGGTGGCAGTGTAAGAGCCCCAAACATTTTTCTTTTATCCTTTTCTTACTTTTTATCTATGGCAGCATTAACTGAACTAATCATACTGAATGAACTGAATGTCTTGAATTTTTTATTTGACCATTTAAAATTTGTATTAAATAACTGTAAAAGTTCTTATGAGTTAAATACATGAAGAACTAAATAAAACAAATAATAATAATAATAATTACTAGCAACTGCAGAATTAAGATTTTCCTTCTTGCGGAGGGGAGTGATCCAGGCTTCTTTGAGACAGGCTTGAAAACAGGAATCAGAGAAAGAAGCATTGGCCATCTGCGAGACAGCAGGTAGAGGGAAATCCAGGCAATCCTTTAGAGTCTGGGCTGGACAAACATCACCCAGGCAAGCTGTTGGTTTCAAGTCCTTTATAAAAGAACACACTTCATCTGCAGAGGCTTGCTGGAAGGAAAAGCAAAATTGATCTATCGGCACCAAGGACACACCTGAAGGCTTCGTTATGTCAGTTGTTGAGTTGTCAAGTAACAGTTTGTGAGAATTATTTTCATGTTGATGTTTGGAGATCTTACTAAGGAATTCACTTTGGAAGTCTTGACGCCAGGCATCAGAGAGATCCAAAGAAGCCTTCTGATATGTCTTACCCTCCAGCTCCTTAAAGATAACAAACAGTTCATTCGAAATAGATTTAGCGCTAGATATTCTATGATTGTAAACCGTCTGTTTAGAAGCAATAATGGCCTGTTTATATTCCTTTACGGATTTCCTATAAGGGAGCAAAGACTTGGTGCAAGGATTTTTGCACCAAGTTCTTTCAGATAGTATTTTTAAGTTTCTGTATTTAATAATGTCATCATTGAACCATATGTTTTTGCTGGTTTCTGTTTTGATAGATTTCAATCTTATCAGAGTAAGTGAATCAATCGACCCACCTAAGACCTATTAGAAATGCTCCACAAGGTCATTGAGTTTGAGATTGTATGTAACTTCAAAAGTCCTGGGGTAACTAGAGGAGCAATGGACATCGGGGTAAGCTTTTTCAAATTCCTAACTTTTTTCAGTATTCTAGGGTTGGAGTCCATTCAAAGCACTGCCGTTGGTAGAATCTTCTCACAGGGAACTAGCTGATGGTCCGACCAAGGGCAACTTTCAAATGATGTTACAGAGATATTAATATTATATGAAAGGACCCAATCTAAGATGTTTCTATCTGCATGTGTTGCAGACTGGACATGTTGTTGGAATCCAATAGCTTCAAGGGCATTCAATAGTGATGATGCGTGAAGATCAGATTTATTATATAACCTATAGTTAAAGTCACGCAATATAGATTTTTTTATTATTAGATTTCAATATATCATAAAGCAGTGAGAACAACTGCTCTTCAAAGTATGGAGTTTTTGAAGAAGGTCTGTAAAGAATAAGAACACTGACCAGATATTATGATCCACACTAAGTTTTGCTAATAGTGCCTCACAACTGTCTATAATCAAACAGTTTTGAGTAATGCATTTTCATTTTAAGCGAGTGCCGGTAATGAGGGCAACAACACCACCTCTAGATGAAGTACGGTCAGTCCTGATGATGCTATAGCTTGCAGGAGTGGCAAGAGCAGCTGCATGGGCAGCAGAATCATTAAGCCACGTCTCTGTAAGAGCTAAGAGATCCCCATTAGTTTCATTAATGAGTTCTGCTAACTCTACTGCTTGTTGGACCAGTAACCATGTATTAATAAGGCAGTTGCCAAAAACACATTTGGAGCATTCCCTCATTATGAGATACAGTGAAGACAAATCTATTTAAAGACTCTGTAACAGATCTGTCATCACATTGGGCTGACGCAAAAATAAGTTAGCATCTTCAGAAGAAGAAGCAAAAGCAGTAGCATCGAGAGAACAAGAAAAAGTACTAATTGTAGGTAATAGAGAAGGAAGAATAGGTTCAATTTCAGACTCAACAGTAATTTCTGCATAGGAGAGATACAAGATGACATTGGCATCTTCATTAAGAGTAGCAAAGTCAGTAAGGAAGATATTGGTTTTAGGTAATGCAGAAAAATAATTAGTAGGAACAATTCCAATCTCTGTACCATCAGCCGAAGCATTAGCTAAAAACGCGGTGGATAAAATATGAGCAGGCAAATCAGTCCAAGATAAAATGACCCTATCGGTGAAAGTGTTCACAATCATGAATCACTAGAGGTACTAACAGGGCTAAGAACCAGTTGCTAAATAATAGAATTAATACTTCCAGTCAGTACTACATCCACATTATTCAAGCACTTTTAGGAGTTGTTAGATTGCTACTGAAATCCATATCAAGGTATTGTGCAAGTATTCTTGCTGCTCGCTTTCAAACTCTTTCCGAACGGGAGGAGGACTGCGCCAAGTCACTAGGCATATAATCAGGCTGAGATACAAGAAACTATGACTGGTACATGAACTAAGCCTAGGCACGGGACAGGGTGCAAAACAGAACAAGATGGACCACCGAAGCACGGTTAATCAAGTCACAAATAAAGAGTCAGGAACCAATACCTGATGATCTGCACAATGGAACGCAAATAACACCGACACATCCCAGACACGAACCAGCACTAACCAGTTTGCCTTACAAACACACCAGAGCTATTGCGCTGCTAGGCACATTTGTACACTTCCTGGAGCAGAGCTTCGGGAGGTGTAGTCTGTATTCAATCTACAATTGAAATCTCAGCGGCAGCTACATGCATGCAGGTGAGGCAATACACACATATTGAAACAGTCTAAAAGCTAAAAGCTAATGGCTGATAAAACGGTTCAAAGGCAGTAAAAACAAATCAGTAATTTTTACTCTTGCAAAGGTACTACATCCCAGTAAATGTTTAAAGCAGAATGAGTACAACACATATAATATATGTAATATATATATAATTGTTATTATACCACCCAACAGTAGACCCCGATTGGTATGGTGTGTCTAACTAATGAAGTCAATGGTTTCATTGCCATAGCAAAGAGGAGGCAGTGAAAGTAGACATGCCTGATTTAGGACAAATAGGAATAGAAAAGGGGGGTGGAGAGCAGAATTTAACCACACTCTAACAAGTTGTGCGGATATAAATAAAAACTCAATCTCTCCTTGACCATAAACAGCTAATTCCATTTTGCAGCTGCAACCTGCATAGAAGGTATTAGCTGGGAAAGTACACCAAATGGTGACTGGACATTAAGAGCTGAAGATCTCTCAGGGATGTACCTGATTGGTCGATATAGATGAGAGCTGCAGCATTAATCTGTATGCGAGAGCTTTTGCAAACAATTTAATCCACATTTACAATGGAATACCTGCAACTCATGTTTCTACCATACCCACCCAGGTGATCCTTACATTCCTAGAATGCTCAGCTAATCTCCGTTCCTTTCTTCCAGCTAACCAGGGCTGGTGACTGGTCTTTATCCATTGAAGCGGTCAAACTCTGAAACTTCCTGCCAATTTCTCTTAGCGCCATTGTAGATCATCTTCAGTTTAGGCGCTTCTTGAAGACTTTTCTCTTTTAGATATACTGGCTTGGTTTCTGGCTGTAGCTGTTGTGTCTTCCGCGCCAAGATGCCTCTGGTGAACTTGCACTATATAAAAACACATAACATAACATAGCACACTAATCTGTACAAACCACATGCTTCTGTTTTTTGTGTCATGTTTGCCAGATTGAACAATAAAATGATGACTGTGTCTCTCATTGAAGAGGCCAAGTGGGCCAAATCCATAGCCTTTTCCCCAACTGCTAACATTTTAGGAACTAATAAAACACCATATTGCTTACAGAATTCCTATATTAAGCCATCAAACCGGGATGTTTTGTCAGTTTTAAATTCCGCAACCGCATGTATCGGCTCTTGTTCAGAAATAGGGGCCTCACATGTTTCCCATATGGCAGCATGCAAGGTTTGGAGTGGTATCCCTGACAGGTATTGCTAAATAGCACATTTAGTTTCACCATCCCTATTTGGGGCAGAGGTATAACTCAGGGGCAACGCACTCATCTTGGAAGCAAGACAACACTGAGCAGTACTGCACTTAGAAGCCGGAATCCGGCATGCAAAGCTGTATAAAAGAAATGCATTTTTTGATCATTTATTTATACGAGTCTAGAGCCTGGTTAACAATAAAGAAACATTATTAATTGCATCAATTAATGTGGTCAATTTACCTTGTGTATTCGAAAAAGAACAACTATTAGTATTCCTTATGAGACTAATAATAAGCCTGGCCAAGACCCTGGCTGATCTTTTGTCCTCACCATACTTCCTTGTCATTACCATTTTGTGAATGTTCTTGAATTCCCATTCAGCCACCCCATGACACGAATATCGTATAACTTGGAATGATGTTTAGAAGTGGCATAATCATTCCCATGTCGCCGAAGTGTCATTTAAGTTGTGTATAGCTCTCTTCTGATTGCTTTTAATATCCAATTTCCAGTGCTACTGCAGATACCTCCGACATATGATTTCAATGCTTCCCACAGTGGCAATTGCAAGGAAAATGTCCCAGAATTTGTTTAAAAATAGGATCATATGTGATTTGATTTCACTTTGGAAAACAATACTAAACTCAAGTCTGATTTAAATGTTCAAGAGGAATGTGTGTTACCCAACACTGCATCTTGAAGGTCTAGAGGAACTGGAGTGTGATCCGAGTATGCACAGGGGAGCATGGCACAATCCACTCAAGCAACGAGAACAGTTACTAAGAACATATCTATCCTTGAATGCACATAACGCAGTGATGAATATTAGGAGGAATAAGAACACTCAATGGGGGATTAATAAGACCCCATGCATCAACAATCTCCAAGTGAGACATCACCTGAATTATTTATTTTGTTGATGCTTTGTGTGATCTTACCAAGGTATCCAATAAATCCAACCATGGTCTAGGCTTGTATTTAAATACCTGTCCAAATGATGTCTGTATACAAGTATGTATTACATTTATCAGCAAGTATAGTACAAATCTCAAGAGTGTTAATATCTGGAGGATGGATGTTAGCAAGTGTCAGTTTTTGCCACTTAGAGACCCAGAGATGATGACATGTCATCTGCCTATATAAACATCATGCATTTCAAGGAGAAACCCAAGAGATCGAAGCGCCAATATGAAAACCTCCAAGGGATCTGATGAATAAGATGTGCAGTATGCGGTCCTGCCCCAGTTTTGTAAGCACTCCATTCTGGAGCCGTTTAATATGTCCTTCCTGAAGCATCACAATGGAGACACCGTGACTCTCCACGTACTGCAGAACCTTTCTAGCCTTAGTTGGATCATTGAGATCGCGGGTATTCCAATTCAATCATTTCAAAGAAGAATTTCCTCACAGTCCACTATCAGTGAAAACAGTCAGCTAGACAACCATATGAATACAGTTGTTGTAATCCGAGTTCGAGTCTTTCCCTGCTATCCAACCCCTCTGCAACAATTATTTTAACATTTGAGTATCCCAACCATTGAAAATGTCCCCCTCTCCCACCCTGAACAGATGGAGAAAAACCCTAAATTCCCCTCTCCAGTTCCCAATAAAAGCACAAGTAAATGTCATGGCCAATGCTGGGAGGAACCAGCGGAATTTACCGCCATAGCAATCACACCAACCAGGCCAAACAGTCAAGCAGTATATCTACAAGTTGTAATATTGAGTGATTGGTTACATGTTTAAATCAGAAATTAATTCTTATGATCCCTGGTGATGTGCACACTAGCTCATGAAGATAGGAACATATCAGGGTTAAACTCATTCAAGAACTCTGAACGAGACTGTGTTCCTGGTCCCCCGCTCCAGAAGTAGATGAGGTAAACCATCCACGATGCTTGGGCTTCCTCTGTTGTGGTGAACATATGTGTTTTATTCTTGTGGACAATGAAGAGTGTGGCAAGAAAAAGCATAGAAAAACCCAGATTAAGGTCACACAAATGTTTCTTAGCAGCAGTAACGTTAACTCTTGAAGGTTGCACATTCAATTTGGATGCATTTCTAGTCTGGATCCTTGGAATTGATGTTCCCTCTTCTCTCCAACCCTCCAAAGAATTAAATCACAATCCCTATAGTTCAATAACATGCTACAATTGACCTTTCCATTTGACATGGTTTCAGGAAGGGTGCTAGAGAATGGTGAGCCTGTGTGACCAAAAACTGGGTTGTACATGGGGGGATCACTAAGGACTTCTCTAAGAAATCTCTCCAGGTATAAATCCACTCAATGTTAGCAAAATGGGTTGCCTTTGGAAGGTGTAACAATAGTGTTCATATGCACACCTGAACTTGGATAATGGTGTACTGTATGTTTACACAAAATAGTCAGACGGGTGCAGGTGGCATGGACCCCCTCTGACATACAGGGTGTACATAATCTAAAGAAAGGCTCAACTGTAAGGAGAAACAATCATCAAATGATATAATATGCATGTTAAATAATAGATTTTGAATACATACTTAATCAGTAGAAACATAGTAAGGTTCGTGGAAATTATGAAAATTCCTTTATCTTTCAAAAAAGCTGAGAATGAAAAAATACCTGTTGATATTCAAAAAATAAATCAATAAAACGGAATAACAGTCCAGGATTTGAAAAATAAACTCAGTCAAATATTTTGACAAAAAATATCTCAAAATGGATTTATGCAGGGTAAACATAATAAGGAATAAAAATGATCGTAAAAGGAATTTACCTTAGTCAATATTGCCAAATGTTAGTAGTGTGACTCTGAACAATTAAAACAACCAATGTATAATAGTAAGCCCAACTCTCATAAGAAACTATCTGATATCCTGAATAAGTTATTCTGGAAAAAAGTTCAAGGTTTCTTTCCAGAGTCGACTGATTAATGGTAAAGCTGATCTCAAATAGACAAACCAGTGTGTTTGCTGTAACTTGCTATTGATGGCAAAATTGCATGAAGCTAGCGGTGACGTCCTCACATACCAAACGTGATGATGTCATTAGGAAAGAATGTTGTTTATGTAGGTGGAGTAACAAACAATCCTGCTGTGCCATCATTTGTTGAGGTGACTTCTCTCACCTCTTTCCACCTCTGAAGCCTGCTTTGGGTGAACTGTTGCGCCTTTGGGCTCTTTGATGACAAAGTAGGAATGAGAAGGGAAATAACTGGTGCTTTGCACAATGGCCCCTGTCCATGCATTTCCAGAAGAGACCCTCCACTCTGCAGTGCAAGGTGCATTTGGCATTCTGCTTCATTGGACTAGATGTCAACGGCAAAGCACTGTACCTTCTGGCCACAGCCCTAGTAAGTCTATAAAAAGACCCATTTTAACAGCTATATCAATCATCCATATATTTTGTTACTATGGGGTGGAATGAGAAACAGTGCAAAAACCCCAAAGGCATGTATGATTAGTGAAACGAGATAGAATGCTTTGACCTAACCCTAACTGCTCTACTCCAAAAAACTGCACATGTCATCATGGCCATTAAACAGGAGATAAAGGATACCAGGATGGATTTTTCATATGGATCCTCATCCATATGGATGAATTGGAGGACTTGGAATTAGAACGTATAATGAATTCACAGGCAGAATATCTAATGATTCAGGTCAAATTCCTCCAACAGATAACCGACTAAACGGATAACCTACAATCCAACTAAAGAAGAACAAATATTCAAATTCTTGAGCTTTTGCAGGAATCTGAAGCAGGCAACACGAGGAAGATGGTGGCTCAAAACTAAATTACATGTTTACCATGAAGAAACCAAACCTCTCCGCAACTGACCATGTGCACCGCTAGCTCAGGTCAACATCAGACCCCCCAAAAACGAATATGTGATGTTGGCTTTCTTTTTGCAACAATACGTTCTGAAGAAAGCACTACAGCTAGCCAGAAGGAACAAACAATTTCTATGGTGGGGTCATTGCATATGGTTTTACTAGAACCTAGCGCCGGGAACCCTAAATCTGTCTCATGTACATATTTTTATGGTTATGTTCCAGGAGCAAAACATGGACCCAAATAAAGAAATATATTTTTCAGGCTAGGTATTTTCTCATCTATTTTTTTTTTTTAATTAAATGCCTTAAATTCTAAATACTCTGAGTCCTTCTGATTAACATAAAGACAACAATTTCTCCAAACAAAGGATTATACTTAAATGCGGCTTGTGGATGATGAATTGTCAACAAAATGGTACATGAATGTGAGTTCCTTACTACTGTGAGAGTGTATGCCTTTTCCGCCACTGCGTGGCTGGATGCGGATTGCAGATTCTTGTGTTGCTAACGACTCAATGCTGTTGCTAGATTGAAGAGTTGCACATACCACAGTCTAGGATTAAAACTGGTCATCAAAGAGGCCATGGTGGCTGCCTGCATTCTGAATACTGCCGTCCTCTGTTCCTGTAGGGGCTACAGAGGTTTCCTCCAGCAGCCTTAAGATCGATGGAAACATAGTCTTACCGTAGCCGTTCACACCACGTTGTCAATGGTCCGTCCCCTTTGGTGCACATCTAGATGAATTACATCCCATGAGGAGTTAATTCCTCATCCTCTCGACCCTTGCCTATCCGCATGTCTGTAAACCAGGAATCCTAACCTGGCTGCATTGGGCTGTGCATGAGATGGTCCCAGAAAGCCTGCCAGTGCCTTGTGCTAGTTTGATAGTGAAAATAGAACTTTGATTAGCATCTTGATCAATGTAATAACCTGCCAGCAGGGCTGTTACGCTTAGTGGACTTTGCAGCCATTCATTTGGGCTGGTACATGGTTAGTGGAAAGGTAGCCCACATCTCAGAGCAGGTTCTCTATTTTTAATGCAACAGTACTGCAAGTTCTTTTGAGGAGTGCTACTCTATGGACGATGTAACGTGAAAACTTCTCATTGGGTTTATAGTGCATTACTACTTGATTTTATTTTTTTTCTCCCATTTATGTATTATTAGGACTAGTATTTTATGATGATGTAATCTTATGCTATTGCTAAAAAATTGTAAATCAATGTTAATGCAAGTAAATACAAATAAAAAATACACTACCTTGACTTGTTTAAAGGCTGATTACTGAAGAGGACTGGTTTCAGGACTGGTCGATGAGTTAGTAAGTGGGCAGATTAGTAGCTGGATGAGTGAATAGATGGGCGAGTATGGTGGGTGGATAGATGAGTGTGTAGATTAACAAATGAGTGAGTAGTTAAAAGTCTCTGTAGCCAGGCCTACCCCGAATGGGGCCACACAATGCAATAAGGAAAAGGCTCTCCTTCTTTCGATTGCACATGTATCTGCATTCTCACTACGCATGAGGGTCATACTCTACCAAAGAGATCCATCCCATCACATCTTAAGTTCATATAGCATGTGGAGCAACTGTATCTTCCAATCAGGAGGCTCAGAATGCAGAGCAATTTTCGGTGGTCTTTCATCCATGTTTTGAACTTTTCTACAGCTGCCAACAGTTTTTGCAAAAAGAAAATGTAATCACTTAGCTTCTTGGCCCTACATCTACACGTCCTCATGCATTCCAGGCCTACCATAGAAATAGAAAAGAGACACCCTTTATATATCACTTTTCTTTTTTTATGTGTGGATGCCATTGTGCATTTATTTTCAATAACATTGACAGGTTGGTAAGTAAACTCTCCATGTTCTGCAGCAGTGCCCAGGCGGCCCTAGCCCTAGCACACCTTGTGGGGACATCACATGATCGCGGGAGCGTGTTCTCGCGAGCCCACGCTCCGCGGGAAAACGTTCCCGCTTGAGAGTTGGCGCTCGGCCAGCTAAAGCGGTCACAGAGGAGCGCTGCTCCTGATTACAGGATAAGAAGCAGTGAGCCACAGAACTCACACCACAGCTTCTAGGGTGTAACAGGAGGCTTCATGGGGGCCCTAGAAGTTTACACCGTGCCACCGGTGAGCACAACCTTTCCACAGTGAATCAACTGGCAAAGCAACTGGGAAAGCACAGGACTTGATCGCAATGAACTGTAAGTAAGCGCCCAGAGTCACCAGGCCACCTTAGAGCCTTTCTCCCTGTTGTCAGTCAATAAAGACTGTTAGAAACCCTACAGCGTCCTGTCATCTATTTAGGCCACAACATAACTGGCGACGAGGATACCAGAAGTCCTACAGACCCACCATGCAAGGCGCCACACCACCCCCTGCGTTTCTCCCCTTGCCAGGGACACCGGCAATTCCTTGGATGCAATGGGAACCCCTTTTTTCCACCTACTTGGAAGCAGTGGGCGGCACGCGATATGCCCCCATTAGGAAGAGGGCGATGCTGTTAAATGCGTTAGGGGTTGAAGGTCAGCGCATCTTTGCCGGCCTTAAAGAAATACCTGCGGCCGACGATGACGTCGAAGACGACGATGTTTACAAGGAAGCGACTCGTCGCATCATGAAGAGATTCACCAATAAGGAGAACATTGTACTGCACAGGCTGAGATTCTACACCCGCAAACAGGAAGGGAGCGAACCCGTGGATGACTACATCACCAGGATGAGGGAACTCGCTTCTCTTTGCGCCTTTGGAGAAAATGCAGAACAGGTTATCTGCGACATGCTCGTTGTCCACACCAACTCTAGGAAAGTACAGGACAAACTCATCCAAGAAAAGGAGGTCGCCCTCGATAAAGCCATCCAGATTGCCAGGGCGGAGGAAGAAACCTCCAGCAGACGCAAGGAGGCGGGAAGTCACCTGCCTGTGCCCGAAATGGCGGCGCTACAATGGAGAGGTCGCAGAGACAAACATTCCCGCGACGGCCCCAAAGACAAAAGTCCCAGGAAAAAGGAGGCACCGAAATGTTACAGTTGCGCCAGCTCCAAGCACATGGCGAACGACCGCGACTGACCCGCCAGGAATAAGGAGTGCTCCAAGTGCGGACGCATTGGCCACGTGGCTCCGGCATGCATGTGGCGGGAGAAAACTGTTTCCCCTGTTGACGGTGACTGCACCTCAACTGATGATGATGAACTACAGGACAGACCCATGGTTGTCATGGTCAATGCCCCCCATGCCAGAAGAGAAAAGCCCCACTGCACCATTAAAGTGGACGGAATGGAAACGCGCGTCATGGCTGATTCGGGATCCGACCTCACCATTCTGCCCATCAACACGTACAAGGAGATGATGGGACAAGAAAAAGTGGAGATTAGATCAAACAGGCAAAAACCGACCGTGTTTGGAGGGGCAACGGTCGACCTGTTGGGCTACATCAAGGCCCGGATCGATTTTAAAGGGAGGTCTACCACCACCAAAGTGTATTTTTCACCCAAAGGTCCAGCCGTGCTGGGGTGGGATGACCAACACAAACTCAGCATGAAACTAGATCCCAGCACTCCGGAACAGGTGCTCATGATCTCATCAGGAGCAGCGCAAAACTACAAGGAGATCTTTCCAAACCTGTTTTCCGAGAAACCGGGAAAAGTGAAAAACTTTGTCCACAAGATTCGGCTGAAACCCAACGCCACCCCAGTCAAGCACAAAGTAAGGGCAGTACCTGCCACCGCAAGACCAGCTTTGGATGCCCACCTGAGGAAGATGGTCGAAGAAAGAACCATTGAAACCGTAGAATCCTCAGAGTGGCTGAGTCCGGTAGTATTAGTAAAGAAAAAGTCCAGCAACGACCTCAGGATCTGCATCGACCTGAGAAGCCTGAACTTGGAGGTGATCACGGATAGCTTCTCACTCCCCAGCATCAATGAGATTGTCCTCATGATGAAGGAGGCGGCCATTTTCTCGAAGCTGGACATGCGTGATGCCTATCAGCAGATTCCTCTACACAAGTCCTCCCGCCCCCTGACGGCGTTCATCACTCCTTTTGGCACCTTCCAATACACCCGCATGCCTTTCGGGTTATCGTCCGCAGCATCCGCATTCCAGAGGATGATGAACTCCCTGCTTAAAGGCCTCACCAATGTCTCATTCTTCCAAGATGACATCCTGGTGTACGCCAAAGACAACGAGACCCATGACAAGGAACTCAAGTCAGTCCTGAGCAGACTTCAGGAGGAAGGCATTCACCTACGCCATGAAAAGTGTATCTTCGGGGTGAACAAGGTAGAATATCTTGGGTATTGCATCTCGAGTGATGGGGTAAGCCCCAAGAAGAACCTCATGGAGGCCATTACAGAAGCACCGGCGCCGATGTCCAAAGAGGAACTACGGTCATTCTTGGGCCTAGCCGAGTACTATGCCAAATTCGTCCCCAGGTTCTCTGAGACCACGTCTCCCATGAGGGAGCTCCTGAAGAAGGGGGCAGCGTACTCTTGGGGCCCAGAACAGGATGTGGCTTTCGGCGAAATCAAGAAAAGGATTCTACACGCGCCATGTCTTAAACCATACAACCCTGAATGGGACACCTACATCACCACTGACGCCAGCGCATACGGCCTTGGGGCCACCTTGACCCAGAAGAAGGGCGACACTGAGAACATTGTGGCGTTTGCATCCAAGGCACTATCCTCATCCGAGAAGAACTACTCTATGGTAGAGAAAGAGATGTTGGCATGCGCCTGGGCTGTCGACTATTTCAGATCATACGTATGGGGGACAAGATTCAAGTTGATCACCGATCACAAACCCCTAATTCACATGTTGAGCCCGGGCAGCACCAAGACAGCCACCCCCAGACTGGCCAGGATCGCCGCAAAGCTCCAAGAGTATACCTATGAGATACAACACATTGCGGGCTGGAAAAACGCACAAGCGGACTGCATGTCCAGGCTCCTGAACCAAAGCGCCCCCGGCACCACATTCCTGGAAGACGAATGTGTTGTTGCTTCCATCGGCGACTTGAGGAACGTCGAGTACATGGAAATGCGCGAGCGCCACTGGCAGGAAGAGTTCGAGCAGGACTACGCCCTAAGGCACGTAAGCACCTGGGTTCGAAATGGATGGCCCAACGAGAGAGCGATCCCCGAAGGCCTTCGTTCCTACTGGAAGGTGAACGAGGAAATCACCGCCATGAACGGTCTCATTCTCAGAGGTGATCAAATCATCCCACCCAGCGGAATCCGCAAAATCATACTGTGCAGAGCACACTCGGGCCATTTAGGGTGCAACATGACCAGACGAAGGATACGCGACGCATACTGGTGGCCAGGCATGGACCAGGACGTACGGCAGATGGTCGATAGGTGCCATGAATGCTCAAACAGCGACAAGCGCCTAGCCGTGAGGAAAGCCCCCATGCTGCCCACCAAAGTCCCCAAAGGGGTGTGGCGAAAACTGGGGCTGGATTTCATAGGGCCGCTGGACAACATGCCCCCAGAGCACAGGTACGGGATAGTCATGGTCGACTATTTTTCCAAATGGGTGGAAGCTGACTTCACCTCAGACATCACCACAGGAACAGTCATTGAAACACTCACCGCCATATTCCAGCGGGAGGGCCTGCCCGAAGAACTCGTCACGGACAACGGAGTCCAGCTAGTCTCCAGAGAAATGGAAAAATTTCTCAAGCTCAACAACATCAAACAGCGAAAAGCAAGTCTATACCACCCACAGGCAAATGGCCTAGTCGAGCGGGCAAACCGCTTCATCAAGGGGGCGCTACAACTGGCTCATGCCTCGGGCCTAGACCCATACAAGACAGTCAAAGAAGCCGTAGTGGCCCACCGTCTCACCCCCAACGCCGTCACAGGTGTTTCACCTTTCCATCTGCTGAGGGGGAGAAGGGCAGCATCCTCACTGGTACCACCATGGCTCCAGCAAGTGAGGGCCGACGAAGACGTTGACATGGATGACATAACGTGCCGCATGCAGCGCAACAAAGAAGCAATGAAAGCACAGGGGGATTTGCGCCGCTCGACACACACAAGTCAACAAAGGGGATCTGGTGAAGATACGACTTCCCCACAAGGACACCTCCACTGGTTCCAGATACAGCAGTCCCATAGAAGTCATGGAGAGAGGGACAAACCACATCTGCACCAGCGATGGCAGGAGATGGAATCTAGAAAGGGTAGCCATGTACCGCAGGAAAGAAGACACTGTACACTCGCAAGGAGACACTGGAGGAGATCAAGTCTGCCAAGAGTCATACGAGAACCATCACCTCCCAAGTAGAGATACCATAGAGCCGCACCATCACAACGACTTCGCAAGCACCATTCCCCCAACAACACCCAGGGAATCACAGCAAAGAGCTGGACAAAGAGAACCTGAATCACCAGCACCCTCCCAAAGACACTTCATCGATCCCGCTCCATACCCCGATCCTGGCAGGCCCCAGAGAGAGAGAAGGAAACCCAGGAAATATGCGGACTTCATCATGGAGTGACCACCCATCCTTTTCCCCAGCAAAGGAGGTGTGTGGGGACATCACATGATCGCGGGAGCGTGTTCTCGCGAGATCTCGCGAGACGGGATCTTGCGAGCCCACGCTCCGCGGGAAAACGTTCCCGCTTCAGAGTTGGCGCTCGGCCAGCTGAAGCGGTCACAGAGGAGCGCTGCTCCTGATTACAGGATAAGAAGCAGTGAGCCACAGAACTCACACCACAGCTTCTAGGGCGTAACACCACAGCCACAGGAGGCTTCATGGGGGCCCTAGAAGTTTACAGCGTGCCACCGGTGAACACAACCTTTCCACAGTGAATCAACTGGGAAAGCACAGGACTTGATCGCAATGAACTGTAAGTAAGCGCCCAGAATCACCAGGCCACCTTAGAGCCTTTCTCCCTGTTGTCAGTCAATAAAGACTGTTAGAAACCCTACAGCGTCCTGTCATCTATTTAGGCCACAACACACCTGTTCTGCTTAATGCTAGTCACATCTAAATCCTCTAAATAATGTTGGTCTCAGAGCACTCTTGGAAGTGCACCACAAAAGCAGTAAGTTAAGCAGGTCGTGTGTGCGCTGGAGGCTTGAAGATGCAACAGGGCTCAATGGCAACACACCATCTTGCAACAGCACCAGTCCTTAAGGCAAGGCAGCCATGCTGTATGTTATGGAGAGCACAGTCTGTGAGCCTCAGCAAAAGAGGTGCAAAGGCAGAAAGGCCCACATGCACCAGCCACCCTGGTAAAATGAGGGTTTGCATCATTGTTTGAGAATGATTTGCACTCCGATTTGTCCAACATTTTGAATTACGTTATGTCTTTTTGATGCTGCAGCATCACCTGATCTCTGGGAAGTGGAGAAACTGAATGGGAGAATGCTGGGTTCGCTGCCCCAGGCAGGCCTATTGCAACAGTGCAATATGTTTACGTGTTCCCTTATACGAGCATACTATACGTTCTTCTGGAATGCTTCTAGGAGAGGATCACCTGGCACACAGGATCGGCTTTTTTGACTAGATTAATATGCAAAATTCACAGATTAAGCGTGGCAACAGCTATGTCTCCAAACCCCACAAATGAAATCAAGTTTATAAACATGCAGTGCATGCAGTGCATGCAATTTGTGTACCACTGGAGCAGTCCTACTGCAAGTTTAGATTTCCACAGTACCCCTTGTTTTGCCTGTGTGGAGGGGGCTTGCCTCTGCAGCAGGAAATGTGCTTCACAGTGCAGAGATGCAGTGCTGGCTATGCGATAGAGTGAGAGGAGGCAGAGCTGGGAAAGTGCATTTCTTTGAGGGAGACACGGGGTAGAAGGCACAGCCTGCAGAGCCAAACATTTGGTGTTCTTTGTGGATCTGCACATTGTGCTAAACAGAAACCCAATGTTCAGACGAACCAATTAGAAAACCAAATCAAGATGCAATGGGACATTGCAGACAAGCTATGATTCTACAGGCAGCCTAGTGACAGAAGGGATTGTGTAAGCAAGAGTTCGAAAAGGACTGCCAGAGAGCTATAGCCCTCCCGTGGAAGCAGAGGGGGGCTGAGGGGGGGGGGGGATTTGGGGGATGGGATATAAATGAGGCCCTGGAAAAATCATTTTCAAAGTTGCCCCATATTCCACATTTTCAGCAAGCCCAACCCTTTTCCTACCGGAAACATTTGAAAATACCACACAAAAGAGTCCCAGGGTGCAGAGGCCCAGCGGGCAATCTCCAGAGTTCCCTATAGGCCAGTCGTCCCCTGCCTGCAAGAATTGCGCACATGACCCTTTCATAGGATATTACGCGTTCTGCCGGCATAACTGATATACTATTGATTTGCACTTTAAAACATGACCATTGTCAGTACTCGGGTTTTGAACTAGTGTCAAACGGAAAAAGACCAATTTATAAGCGATGCATGCAACATGCAGTGTTGGAGTACAGTAGTATATATGATGATGATGGAGTGCATAGTCCACTTTAGAACTGCATCTGCAATTAAGTGCAAAGACAAATGGAGAACGTCCTGTGCATCGTTTAGTAAATATGAGCTACGCAATGTGTGTGTGTGTGCGTGGCAGGATTATAGGTCGATATGCATGGAATCCTTCCTGCATTGCCACTGGGGTCTCCTGCTTTTAACTTCAGGCTTGATCTTCTCCATCCTCATCTAAATGTTGGAAGTCGGGTCCCCAACACAATTATTCTCTGCGAGTGTTCGCATGCAGACGACCGTCTCCTCCCATTCATCATCACAATTATGTTTTTACGTTTGCTAATAAGCCTGATGTTTATTGGTAGCAGTTTTGTGTTGTCCGGACAATTCTCCACGAGGCTTAGCCAGCAAAAATGCAGTTGTGTTGTCAGCTTAATTCTGCTGGCAACAAAGTGCTGCACGATTGTGGAGGTAATGGGCTGGAAGCCTGATTCTAGTCTCGCTGCTGCTCGCATGTATTAACTCAAACCCCAAAAGCCCAATAGCTTCTTGCTAGCAGTCCATCCAGAGCTGTGCATTCCCCCATGCCGCATAGATGTTCCCCCGAAGAGAGAAGAAAACACTGCGAGGATTGGGATCTCTGTCACTTTTCATTAAGCAACATGCCTACGTCAACAATCGAGATGTGATACACCTTACACAGTCTGTTCAACACTCTGTATTACGTACGAGCACGCACATTTAGAGACAATCCACAAGCACGCGAAAGTTGTCCTCCCCTACATGGATATATCAGTGAGCCTTTACAGTAACACAATGATATATTTAGTTTTTCAGTAATAATTCCACTACACTGTGCATTATGACTCAATGGAGTACGTTTGGCATTGTCACCAAGCTGATATTTAAACTGTGAGGGCTGTGTTTGCGGCATACAATTAGAATCTACATGGGAAATCAATCACCCAGAATGCCCATTTTCCTACCTACCCTCCTCAACAGAGTGTGACTTCAATATAAGCATCTCCAAACACTAGCAATTAATTATCTGATGTGTGCCCATTCTTGTGCCATGGGCAGCTTTAGAAAAAGAGAACAAGTCCAAAAAACGTTGCAGTACCTGCCCCATTGCTCGATTCTGAGGCAGGGGTCTGCAACCTGCAGCTCTCTAGATGTTGTGGACTACACCTCCCACTATCCCTCACCATTGACTGTGATGACTGGGCTGATGGGAGTTATAGTCCAAAACATCTGTAGAGCCAAATGTTGCAGATCCCTGAACGAGTTCAAGGATTGTATGAGTGTAAAGTCTAAATGTTCTGCTTACACTCTGAAAGAGGTTTAATGCACATTAGTACCCAGTGGGTCGTGGCTTTGTCCTCCCAGCCAATGGTAAGGTTCAGAACAGGGGCATAACCATGCAGTAATCCCACGACTCTGAGCCTCCTCATGGCTGGAATCCTCCATCTCCACCACCGGGGAACAAGGTAAGTGCCCCCTTCCCTCCCTCTGTCCCTCCTTCCTTCACCCAACTTTGCCTTAGATTTCCGTCCCCACTTACTTTTTCCTTTTTGGTCCTTTCTTGGAGCAGACACTACCGGGAATCCTTCTGTCCCCAGCGCGCCCGCTCCCAATATGCAACACGTCGCCATGGAAAGGGAGAAGGGACTATATACAGTCCCTTCTCCCGTTCCATGGATGCCATTTTTTTATTTAATTGTTTTCAATCATCATCTATTTTTTAATGTGGCTGCCATGGAAAGGGAGAACAGACTGTTTCCCGATTCATGGCAGGCACATTTATTTTTGGGGTTTCGAAACAATGGAACATCTCATAAACCAAAAAAAGACACAGTATTAGTACCCCGGTCTAATGGGCTAGGGTACTAATAGCAATAAGCCCTTAGACAGGGGGCATTACCACATCAGCTAGTGCCCCGGGGCCTTTGTTAAGGCCCTTGCTTTGCTCAGGGCTGTAACTATGGCCCTGGTGCATTACCTGACATGGTAATGCCCCCCCCCCCGTCTAAGGGTGTATTGCTTAAGTAGCCCTCCCCTGGAGGACCTTGATTTCCAGCAGTCTCACTCATACATTGTTCTCAAGGTTTATGCAGACTTGGGTCCTGATGAGCTGGTATTCCATTGAAACAATCATTGTAATAGGCCAATTTTGATTTGGCTCTTGAACCCATCAAAAACTTGGAATGGCTCTGTGGGAATAGAAGGATCCAATTTCAGCAGTTGAGAAAGTTTGAAAAAAACGGCACTGCTGAACAAATCTGGGAGCCGTCACCTCGATTGCCATCCCAAATCACTCGTTACTTCCTCTGCTTAGTAGCACAGGTGTAGGTGAGGCCAAAGGGAACCAGAGGAGATGATTGAGCAGCGTGAGAGTTCCTAAGATGATGTAGAATCAAAATCTCTGCCCTCACAATACGTACATTTGGACCACCTGTTCAAATTATATCTTTTGACAGCACTGAGTCCACATTTTACCCCAACAGATGCCCAGAGAGGAAAACTGATAAGCAGATGTAGATGTCTGCTGTCTACATGAGAGAAGAAATGTAGTCCTGCGAGAAGTTGGATTACTGATTTTAGGTAGATATTAAAAAATATATTGTCAGCAGGGAACCCTGTGTTATTCATCTCCCAGAAAAAGCAACAGGCTACTCAAATGTGCAAAATAATATTATTGAAGCAAAGTAAGCTTTCTGGAAGATTGGAATTTGTAAGCTTTAAAAACAAAAACATAGAACTATTTGTTCACTAGGCACATTTTTCTTGCTGCATATTATTTACAACCTGACATTATTCAAGAGGTCACTTTTCAGCATGGGGAACCATGCTCCTTAAACCACCTATGGTTTGGCTGCATGGAGCAGTCACTTAAGCATGATCTTTGTCATTTTACACCTTAGGTTACACTAGTTCCAACTTGGGAAGCCACGTAAGGCATACAAGTGAGAGATATATACTTCACATTCACTCTGTGTAAACCAAACACTATGTGTCACTTCTGCACTGGGCCCACGTATCATCATAGCAAAGCCCAGAGTGGGAAGACACGTTGAATCATGTACTAGACTCTTAGTAGTGACAGCAATAAACCTCAGAGCCCACACAACCTTACCTAACCACCGTAACAGACACCAAAACCCAGAATAAATCAACTGAATTAAACAGGAATGTTTTTTAATCAGCCCCATCACACACCAATCCACTACCTGTGCTGCTGCTTTCTTATTGCCTGTGTTCACTTGATTTATGCTGCCCTCTCTTCCCCCTGCTTATCCTCAATTGGAGAGGACTTCTTCGCTTCCTGCTAGGCCCCTGTGTTGCCATTGATTACATCTGGCCATCTATGCCTCCTGTACACCTCTTGACTGCCTAGGCCCTTTGTGCCCCCCTCCCCTTTGACACCCTATGTCCCGTTTGCCTCTGGGGCCTCCTTTATTGCATCTTCTTCCTGTGCCCCCATTTGACGAAATCAGATCCCCTTGCCCTGTGCCTCCCTTAACTGCATTTGCCACCTGTTCTCCTCTTTCACTGCTTCTTCTCCATAAACCTCCATGGCCAACACTGACTGCTGATCACCAACACCCTCAATCCTGCTCACCTACTTGCTCTTAGGTCTCATATTCAGCCCCTGCTGCCTCCAAACTCCCAGGCATACCCCCAAATCGCCTCCGCCTCATTCTCAGTCACTGCCCTCAATATCAAGTACATCTGCAAATTCCCTCCGTCTGTGGAAAATCCTGCAACCCACCTCCAGTCAAACCAGCTTTCCTTCTTCTTTGCCCGACATCACTGGACACCCTCCAGGACCGTGACACAGACTCCATGGTCGAAGTTCACAGAAGACAAACTGGATGGCTAGTTGAAGGGCAGAGTGAAGAAGGGACTGCACCTCAAAGGTCCTGGCCATGAAAAGGTGTTCGACCACGAGCTCAACAAGACTGTGGCCCCCATCCTGACTTTGGTCTATGCAGTGGCACCAAACCCAGACACCCTGGTCAAGATCCAGAAGCACTGGCAGGACCAAAAGACACATGTACGGTAGCGGTTCTCAGCCAACCAAACTGAGTCCTTGGCACAGTAGGTGCTGTACCACCACCAGAGCCGCAGATGCCATCGTGGGAGGATCAAGCGCAGACTGTGATCGATATAAGCAGCCTAGAGGGAATGGAGCAGAAGGTGAGTAGACAGCATACATGCAGTACAACAGCAAGGCTGTGATTAGCAAAAAGTGTGTGGGAGAAACAATTTTGCCAGTAACACTTCAGTGTACAAGTGCTCAAGTAAACACCCAATCATGGACATGTGAAAGCCACCAACGTAGACTATTTCAGGACATGTACCTCCAGTAGTCCCACACGTGGTGTGGGTCACTTTATGCCAGTGGACAGAGTGAATGGACAGGTTATGACTCTGTGCCTTTTACAGGTCAATTGCACCACACCACTCCTGTGGCTGGAGGAAGGCTTTTGCATATGGCTATAAGCAGTGAAGCCATACCTTTGCCAGAAAATTACCACTATGCAAAAGAAAACCCTGACCCAATTCTTTCCCCAGGGAAATGGAGTCACCACCTAAATGTGCTTCAACAATGACCATGAATTTGTGTATTCCCCCATCTGCATAAAGTAGTGCCTTTGATTATCACGTATCAGGTGGGTGGACACTTACATGGAGAAAGCCATGGGAGAACGTTTTGTGGCAACATACAAAACAAAACAATCAAGTGCACTGATAATGCACACAGTTTGTGTTCTGCTCTTCCTTCAGTGCCACAAAACATGTTTGCTCTATGACATGTAAACAATGCACATTAAAGCAGATGCACAAGGATTGACTCCCACCATTAGCAGCAGCTTTTGACAAAAATGTACATCCCTCCATCATTTACACATTTTGGGAGGCATCCAACACTTACTCCCATGCAATAATCTCACTTTTTAGACTCTTCGCCTGAGTAAATGTGACCAGAAACCCCACGACAATGGCAGCAGGCTCAACTGTTGGACTTGGGTGTGTTCATGAGAGTGTGCAGGTGAATCAGAGCCCACAGGCATATTTGGGTACTTATGTTAGGATTTGCATGAGATTGGGATGTTCTCATGTGATTCAGGAACATTTGTGGGGATTCAGGTGAGTTCTTAGGCAAAACATGAGCTTGAATACATGTAATGGAGTATGCAACTTCCTGTTTCCTTTGTTGGTTTACTTTGGCTGCAGGAACGAGGGGGAATGCTGGCCCAAAGGTGCTTGAGTTTTTGAATGGAGACTAGGCAGACATGTGTTTCGTAGTCAGAGAGCAGGATTGTCTGTAGTGTTGAGTGTTTTCTATGATGTGTGAAACCTTTGTTATTTTTGCAGAGAGATCTTATTTTTTTCTGTTTGTGAAGCTTTTTGTTTTATGGAGCCAGTTTGGATTGGGGCATGTGAGGGGCCAGAAATGAAAACCGGACACAAAGTTGTCAAGTTGTTGGTTGAAGACTTTTATTTAAATGAAAACGGGTTGGGAAAATGCCTTGTTGACCCTATTCTAAAGAGGAATTTCCCTACCTAGCAACCAAAAACTAAGGATCACTCTGTGTCAGGATATCACAAACTAAAACACTGTCCTCGTGTCCAAAACGTCCTATACTGACCATAACAGTATAAACAAAACAACAAAGTGAGCAAGGAAATGTCTTCAACCTGATAGTGGCCAAAAAGGGTTCACAAATGATAATCAGAATAATTCCAAATAAAATGTTATCCAAGGTGAAAAAGGCCTTGGATCCAGTGGGTGGTGCCCTTTCCCTGGATTCTTAAATGGGATGGCAATGTCTTATGACTAACATTTCCTTTGTGTCTCTACTTGATTCACAATACAGCTGTTAGGCAACACGTTCTGCAACAGTCTTTCGTTTAACACAAGTTTCTTCTTTGTCTAACAAATACTGTCTTTCTTTAACATTTCTTGTAGCATTTCAGATTGCCTGGTGTACTCACATGCCAGGACTTCCCTTATGTAGGTTCAAGTGACTGGCATACATTCCTGCCAGGACTTCTCTTGTGTGGCTTTAACTGCCTGGTACACTCCCTTGCCAGGATTTCTCTTGTGTTGTTTGAAATGCCTGGTATAGTCCCCTGCCAGGACTCCTCTTGTGTTGTTTCAACTGTCTGCATACTCGCCTGTCAGAACTTCTTGTGTTTTCCAATTGCCTGATATTCTTCTCTTATCAGGACTTCTTTTGTATTTTGAAATACCTGGTATCCTTTTCTTGCCAGGACTTATGTGTTTTTGCAGTTCTTCTCCATCACCAAAAAGCTGCATATACCTTCTTGACCCGGTATGCCTGTCTGCATCAATGTTCATTCAAACTTTGCACCACACTTGCATCTCATGCATTCCTAACATTTTGGGCTTTGATTTTGTACATTGTCTTTTCTGATTTCGTCTTATGGTTCTGTTATTAGCAATCTCATAACAATCAACCTGTTATTGGTGCATTTGCCAGAACACCCCAGCATCTCAACTTGCTTTGGGCTGACTCACCGGTCCTCTACAGTGTCTCAGGTCCTGTTCACGCTTCTGCATTGTGGCTCTTCTGCCTGCTTCCCAGACTGGATGGTGCAGACGTCCTTCTGGCTTCCTTTGCAGCTGTGCTGTGACACACCTGCTTCCTTTCAGGTCCCAGTAAGGGGAATGCTGACTTTCCAAGCTGCTGAGCTCCCAGAAACTGTTTCATGGCTACCTCCATCTAAATGGCCTGTCCTGTTCATGCACTGCGTCTCTCCTTCTATCTCGGTGAACTCTGCTGCTTCGCCAGTCCGGTTCATGTCTTCAGCATATGTGAGCATCTGCTGAAGAACTGATATATTCTCTGGCACTGCCACACTCCGTAGTACAGTTGCTACCTTTAAATGTCCTGCGCAGAGATGGTGTTGTACAACAACTAGTCTGCAGGTTGGGTTTCACGCTTCTGTTGCTTTGTATCAACTCCTTCATTCTTCTCATCTCAGTACTTAGGTGGTTATGGGAGTTGGAGTCCCCATATATCCTTGGACATACAGTTTTTGTATAATATTTCTTAGTGGTTTTATGTGAGAGAACAGTTTCACAAAAAGGTGTACTACAAGCAAAACAGATTTTGTAGGAGTTTGATTCTCTTTACTTCCCTTATCAGGGGGAACAAACACATGAAAATAGGCCGTCAACATCTTGGGCATTAGAGGATCTTCCTCATTGGAAAAGGGGGGTGGATACTGCGTCTTGTCCAATAAAGTCATGATATTTTCCTGGTAGACGTCTCTTCCCATGTGATCCTCCCTCATATAGCCGCCACCAGGGTCAGAATCAGGTAGTGGCTGCTATCCCCTGGCCGCATTGGCGGAGGTCACTGACGGGGAATCCATGATGACTCCATTGGATTCATCACAAACACTAGTTTGTTTTTGGAAGCAATTTATTCATTTTGCTAGGGAAACCTTTTGTTGTATGTTTTATATTTGAAGAAAATGGCAGTTTGGGAGATAGAAGATGCTGTTATGTCTATCAGCAAATACAGTGACCTTGATGCAGGGACGCAGGTAGACCTAGAACTGTTGTCCTCCTACTTTGAATTTGAAGAGGCTCAGGTGCACATATGTAGCATATTTGGCATGAGGAAGGAGATAGACTATCTGCCTCCACCTCCAACAGATGCTTCTGCTGCTGGGTTTGAGGGTGATGAAACCGGTTTTGGTACTTTTGGTAATAATGGAGTTGGGACTTGTGAAACTGCCCTGGTTGATCTAAAAACCAAATCACTCAAATCATAGACAAAGGTAAGCCAGCACTCCTTTTATTACTGGTCCTCACAGCTGCCTTTGATCTCGTAGATCATAAGACTCTCACTACACACCTGACCCACTCAGCCACATTTTCCAAAGAAGCAGGCTCATGCATCACCTCTTTCCTTTAAGGAAGAGCAATGAAAGTATTCTCTGATATAGCCAGTATGGCCCCACCAACATCCACTGTGGAGTCCCCCAGGGATCATGCACATCCCCCAAACTGTACAACTTGTTCAAGCCTCTCTTCGACAAGCTAGACGCACTGGGTATAGCATATACTAACTATGCTAACAACACTTAAGTACTCCTACCGCTATCCGGCTCTTACAATCAAGATGCCAATGCACTGCACCTAATCTATGCCACTATCCAAGCCTGGATGGCGGCCAATGGAGTTTGCCTCAACGGAGACAAGACCGAGAATATTACACTTGGTAAAAAAGCCACGCTAGCCAAACTAGATAATCTATACTCCGACTTCAGCATAGATAGCACCATCATATTGTTCCCATGTCGGTAAAGATGCTAGGAGTCTACATAGAATCTACACTTTCTATATAACTAGACAGGTCAGCGCCATTGCCTCAGCCTCGGCCCATACCATTAAGGCAGCTGGGTAGCAGGTGTAAGTGGATCTAGGTCACCTGGCCTAAGCCCCGCCCACCTGATGCCTTCCTGGTTGCCACTCTTTTTCACCACTTAGCAAGCTGTGCCCACCTGGTGCCTTCCTGCTTGCCGCTCTTTTCCCTACTTAAGGAGCCCTCCGGCCTCTTTTCCTTTGCAGCTGGGGATCAGGTGTAAGTGGATCTAGGTCACCTGGCCTAAGCCCCGCCCACCTGGTGCCTTCCTGATTTCAGCTCTTTTTCATCACTTAGCAAGCCCTGCCCACCTGGTGCCTTCCAGCTTCCTGCTCTTTTCCCTACTTAAGGAGCCCTCCACCCTCTTTTCCTTTGCAGCTGGGGAGCAGCTGTAACTGGATCTAGGTCACCTGGCCTAAGCCCTGCCCACCTTTTGCCTTCCTGGTTGCCGCTCTTTTTCACCACTTAGCAAGCCCCACCCACCTGGTGCCTTTCTGCTTGCCGCTCTTTTCCCTACTTAAGGAGCCCTCCAGCCTCTTTTCCTTTGCAGCTGGGGAGCAGGTGTAAGTGGATCTAGGTCACCTGGCCTGAGCCCTGCCCACCTGGTGCCTTCCTGGTTGCTGCTCTTTTTCACCACTTAGCAAGCCCCGCCCACCTGGTGCCTTCCAGCTTGCCGCTCTTTTCCCTACTTAAGGAGCCCTCCACCCTCTTTTCCTTTGCAGCTGGGGAGAAGCTGTAACTGGATCTAGGTCACCTGGCCTAAGCCCTGCCCACCTTTTGTCTTCCTGGTTGCCGCTCTTTTTCACCACCTAGCAAGCCCCACCTACCTGGTGCCTTTCTGCTTGCCGCTCTTTTCCCTACTTAAGGAGCCCTCCAGCCTCTTTTCCTTTGCAGCTGGGGGCAGGTGTAAGTGGAACTAGGTCACCTGGCTTAAGCCCTGCCCACCTGGTGCCTTCCTGGTTGCCGCTCTTTTTCACCACTTAGCAAGCCCCGCCCACCTGGTGCCTTCCTGCTTGCCGCTCTTTTCCCTACTTAAGGAGCCCTCCAGCCTCTTTTCCTTTGAAGCTGGGGAGCAGGTGTAAGTGGATCTAGGTCACCTGGCCTAAGCCCTGCCCACCTGGTGTCTTCCTGGTTGCCGCTCTTTTTCACCATTTAGCAAGCCCCGCCCACCTGGTGCCTTCCAGCTTACCGCTCTTTTCCCTACTTAAGGAGCCCTCCAGCCTCTTTTCCTTTGCAGCTGGGGAGCAGCTGTAACTGGATCTGGGTCACCTGGCCTAAGCCCTGCCCACCTTTTGCCTTCCTGGTTGCCGCTCTTTTTCACCACTTAGCAAGCCCCGCCCACCTGGTGCCTTTCTGCTTGCCGCTCTTTTCCCTACTTAAGGAGCCCTCCAGCCTCTTTTCCTTTGCAGCTGGGGAGCAGGTGTAAGTGGATCTAGGTCACCTGGCCTAAACCCTGCCCACCTGGTGCCTTCCTGGTTGCCGCTCTTTTTCACCACCTAGCAAGCCCCACCCACCTGGTGCCTTTCTGCTTGCCGCTCTTTTCCCTACTTAAGGAGCCCTCCAGCCTCTTTTCCTTTGCATCTGGTGAGCAGGTGTAAGTGGATCTAGGTCACTTGGCCTAAGCCCTGCCCACCTGGTGCCTTCCAGCTTGCCGCTCTTTTCCCTACTTAAGGAGCCCTCCACCCTCTTTTCCTTTGCAGCTGGGGAGAAGCTGTAACTGGATCTAGGTCACGTGGCCTAAGCCCTGCCCACCTTTTGCCTTCCTGGTTGCCGCTCTTTTTCACCACCTAGCAAGCCCCACCCACCTGGTGCCTTTCTGCTTGCCGCTCTTTTCCCTACTTAAGGAGCCCTCCAGCCTCTTTTCCTTTGCAGCTCAGGATCAGGTGTAAGTGGATCTAGGTCACCTGGCCTAAGCCCTGCCCACCTGGTGCCTTCCTGGTTGCCGCTCTTTTTCACTACTTAGCAAGCCCTGCCCACCTGGTGCCTTCCTGCTTGCCGCTCCTTTCCCTGCTTAAGGAGCCCTCCAGCCTCTTTTCCTTTGCAGCTGGGGAGCAGGTGTAAGTGGATCTAGGTCACCTGGCCTAGGTCCTGCCCACCTGGTGCCTTCCTGGTTGCCGCTCTTTTTCACCACTTAGCAAGCCCCGCCCACCTGGTGCCTTTCTGCTTGCCGCTCTTTTCCCTACTTAAGGAGCCCTCCAGCCTCTTTTCCTTTGCAGCTCGGGATCAGGTATAAGTGGATCTAGGTCACCTGGCCTAAGCCCTGACCACCTGGTGCCTTCCTGGTTGCCGCTCTTTTTCACCACTTAGCAAGCCCCGCCCACCTGGTGCCTTCCTGCTTGCCTCTATTTTCCCTACTTAAGGAGCCCTCCAGCCTCTTTTCCTTTGCAGCTGGGGAGCAGGTGTAAGTGGATCTAGGTCAGCTGGCCTAAGCACCACCCACCTTCTTAGCCCTGCCTCTTCCTTCCTGCTCTTAACTCTTAGATCAAGGGCGTCTTTCGCCCGGGCGTCCAGAGTGAAGGGCAGTCAAAGAAAAGGGCAATTCCTGTTTGGACCTGTTCGGACCAGGAGGATCCAGGGTCCGACCCCCTGCTAAGACAGCAGGTAAGCATGCACCAACATGTGTTTACACCCTCTGTCCCCACAGGCCATCCCCACGCTCTCTGGTCCCCCCGTGTTGTTCCCTTGTGCCCCCCCCTTCCTGCACACAGGAGTCTGTCCTGATACATTCTGGTTTCACCATCACCATCTTCTGGCCAATGCTAGATTTTACTTTTATGGGCTTCATTGATTTACGGTGTGTCACCCTTTCTCAACACTCATGCTGGACTTCCTTTGCATCTTGTACTCATGGTGACCCTGAATCATGCTGTTCCCATCTTCATCTTGTATCCAGACTTGCAACATAATGTGTTACTACTGACGTCTGCTATTGTGTTTGCTCACCCCTCTTGCTTCTCCACTCTTTGTGACTGCTTACTCTCTGTTATGTCCTGTCCTCCCCTCCCCTCTCCCTTTTCCTATCTCCTCCCCTCCTCCCCTTACTTTCTTCTATGCACTTACTGTATCAGAATTGTCCCTGGACCTAGTATGATAGCAACTTCATCTGTTTCTCCCCATCCCCTTACTGTTACCCCTCTCCCTCCAGCACTATCTGAAACGTTGTCAGGCCTAGTACGATAGTCACTTGTTTTGTTCCTCTCCTCCCTTTCTGCACCCCTCTCCCTCACCTTTTGTTTTCCTCCGGCTCTACCAGAAATGTCGTCAGGCCTAGTACGGTAATCGCCTGTCTGTTTCCATTTCCTTCCCACTCTCCCGCTCCCTCCCTTTTCTATGTCTTAGCACTTGCACTATCTGAAATGTCGTCAGGCCGAGGATGATTGTTAATTTCACATCTTTACTGTTCATGGCCTGTAAGAATGTTGTATTTTCCCTTGTTCCCTCCCTTGCCTTGAAGCGCTTTGAAACACATTGTGTATAGGCGCTATATAAATAAACTATCATATCATATCATATTATTAAGCTCATTAATACAATAAAACCATACCTCATCAAGCCCAATTGTCTCTCAATAGCCACAGCTACTATAGGGGCCAAACGTGACTATTGCAAAACCCTCTCAGCTGTTACTTCGGTGAAAAACAGACTCCAAATCACTCAAAACAATGCTCTAAGAGCAGCATTAAGTATTCCTAAAAGGGACCATTTCTCCCATGCAAGACAGGCAGCTCAATGGCTCCCTGTGAAAGAACGCATTACTTTCAAAATCCTTACCCTCACACACAAATGCCTCTCCCTCACAGCCCCCTGATACCTATCAGAGACCATCATAAGAAGTACCTCCCCATTCCCCACACAAACTCGATACTCTAATCTACTGTCCACCCCCACACCAACAGGGCCAAAGCAGGTGGGTTAGGCTTCCCATACATAGCTGCCAAACTTTGGAACAGACTCCCTACAGCTCTCAGAGCAGAAACCTCCCTGCTGGCATTCCGCAAAGAGCTAGAAACCTCTCTCTTCAACTAACACCCCTGTCTCTTACCTGCCTGATTATCACTGCATTGCATCTATTCATCACTAAACAAAAATGTATGCATATGTAGGACCTGTAACTAATATTTCTTCTCTTTAACAAGCGACACGATGCCACCACACTGTTGCGCGCTATACAAAAACAAATAAGTAAGAAGAATTGCCCTCTTCTTTTCCATCATACTTAAAGGATAGTTCCGGGACTTTTTTTTTATTGTCCCTACGGTTCGGCCATGTGTTTTTAAGCATAAATCGGTAGATCGTAGAAAACTTTCCTATGGACCAAACCCGACTTTTCGTCCATTAACGCACTCGAAATCAGCCGCCATTTTCTGATAATCCTCTCACTTGCCGCATCGCCCTGGCTCACCTGCTTTTGCGGCACTAAATCAAATACCCCGCCCCTGAAACAGACTTTATCAAAACATTCATATTCCCCGCCTCTATCCGTGACGTGACTGAGCTGCGTAGGCAAACGCGCCCAGGCGTCTTCTACGCGACTCCACACAGAACCCGGAAATCAACACAGATGAGCTCACACAACACAGCGCGCCACAATCGGGAATATGAAACTGTACTTTTAAATTAAACTTCAAGATTGTAAATTTGGTAAAGTACATTTATTTGACATCAAATGTTTTGAGAATATTCAGCGATTTTCATTTTTATTTGCTCACGTTCCAAAAAGTTCGTTTTGAGGCACGCGATGTTCCTTTGCTGTACACAGGGTCTTAGATCATCTCACAATACAGCGCCACAATTCGGAATATGAAACTGTGGTTTAAAAGCAAACGGCAAGATTGTACATTTGGCAAAGTACATTTATTCGACATCAAATGTTTAGAGAATATTCTGGGATTTGCATTTTTCTTTGCTCTCGATCCAAAATAGTTCGTCTTGAGGCAAGCGATGTTCGTGTGCAGTACACAGGGTGTTGGTTTACGATAAAATAAGCTCTTCGGTCGCACTGATAATCGCATGGCTGTTCCAACAACGAGGCACTAGGCCACCACAACGGTCTGTATGTTGCATCTAGCCGTTAGTACCGCGTAAGGGCATACTTGTACTTGGCGATCGTCCCATAAAATGGTCAGGGTGGTAACGTTGTTCACGCGGAGAAGCAACTGGCAGTTAAAAAAAACCATCCGCCCGTGTCTGGTACTCGTGACACATGCAGTAATGCATGATGTACCTGTTTGAAAACCATAAAAAATGAAATTAGTCTCACCATCAGATCTTTATTAAAATTATTCATTTTATATATTAGGTCAGGAAATTATTTCATAGCTAGGACAGTGCAACTGGGTATTATACATCAAGGGGTGGCTGTAGGATACTGAGACAGTCCCCCAGTGCAGGGGTTGACAGGGAGGCAGTGCAGGTGGAGAGTGGAAGGGCCCAGGACCGAGGTCGCAGACAGTGGACCAGTTGTAGCAGGGGAGAGGAAGAGAGAAAGCAGAAGCAAAGAGGAAGGTTTTGAGTTGCTTCCGTAAAAGGAGATGGTCATCCTCAAGATAGTGGCGGTACAAAACAATATGCCACATAGAACGAACAAGTACAACTTAACCCGTCTTTAAAGCTACTGTATAGTAATTAAATTGCGGTATAAACTCATCTAAAGAGTTACTTACATTATATTTGCATTTTCCATTGTGTCTGTGCGTAGGGCAGCCCCGAAATACCACTCCTTCTATGCCGACGTTATTTCTTCTAATGAACGAACATGAAATGGCTTCATTATCGTTTCTTACGTTATTGCCCCACACCCCCAAAAAGAAGTCTTTCGGGATGGTCCCAGCCTGTCAAGGTCAAATAACAATACAACCTTATACTGAGTCGTGGGCCATTCCGGCACCCGAGCAAAAAATCAAAGCAGCTGACCTTCACTTTGAACGAGCGCACATTCCTATTTAGCTACATTCAGTGTAAGGCCATCTCACAGGACTTGAAATTTACACTCCATTTTTGCATTTTGTCTGCGTGCTTTGCAGCCCCAGAGAACCATAAATACGGAGACATTCTATATTTTTTGAAAAATGATTTATAATACTGTTTGGTTTAATTTAATGCGCAGATGAACAAGGTTGGATAGACACATTGCATGTACACTGAGCAATCACTTTAATTTACACATTACATAGATACACATATTCAATGGGCCTGCGACATGAGGAGACTCGAGAGAACAGACAATCAAATTACAATCATTTAAACCGTGATGTGTATTTCTCAATGAGCTCTTCTTTAGGTGGACATGGAACAGAGGCAATGTTGGGTGGCAATGCAGTTGTCCCCTGCACAGGTTCGTTCACAACTCCATTTATGTGCCTATCTAGGACGTCAACAATAAGTCTCTCAATAAACTCATATTGCATATCCTCAAACACTGGTTTGATCACCCATTGTTTACTTATTTTAGTGAAGGCCTTATTGTAGCGAAGCGTCCCTAAAGTTCCGGTCGTCCTACTTTGTTGACGTCCAACATTATGGTTATGTGCCAAGACCGCTAGAAGAGTCCGATTTATCATGCCCTCCATGCCAAAATGCAATCGTTTTGGCCTGTACTTTAGGCACATATTGTGGAACACCTCCAAATCTCCTGTGTGGCAGAATTCCGTGAGTCCCCTCAAATCTCTTGTTATAGTTTTATCAAATACAATCTTTTCAATGGCTTTGTGAGTGGGTGATGAAGGAATCAACCACTTCTTCTTCCGTGCCTCCTCTGTGGACAAATGGCCATGTTCACAATTGTGGAAATGTTGGTTTGTGTTCCAACGGTGAACGTTTGTACAGTGTAGCATTACTGACCGCCATTTTTCCAGTAGAATTTCCAACGACCCTCCACATGTTTTTGAGCTCCACCAAAGATGGTTGCTGATTGACTTGGACCACTGTGAAATACCTTGCGTTTCTTTTTTTTTACCTGCAGCAGACATTTTTTTATTGATTGTTTTTGCAAGATGCCAAACGTCAAATTGGTGATTTATATTTTTGTACTCTTCTCTCATTGTCTTGCCAATTGAAACGTGTCTGTCCGTGGCTATCAGGTCGATCACCATTCCCCGCGATTGTAGTTCTTGCAATGATGCTACAAAGCCAACTTTCTCCATGGCCACAGAGGATGTACTTTGTGACACCTGCACGACCACCGAACTCACAATTTTCTTACTTAACATGTCCTGAAAGTGGTAGGTGCAGTACTTGGCTGAAAATCCTGGGCTGTCGCACTGTCCATCACCGGCTAGCCTGAACCGTTTGCCCGCGAATGTACTATCAATAGACATTTTTTCCATTCTCCAAGCTTCGCTAATGGCTGGAAATAGATAATCGGTTTGGTATTTGTAGAACTGAGTTTTTGCAATGAAATGGATTCCCACAAACTGAAAGAAAGACTCTAACTTTTTAAAACTTGAACCACTAAAAAGTGCAGCCGCTGCACAAAGTAGATTGCCTGCTGGCAGTTGCCCCAGCATGGGTTGTGCAGACCATGAGAAAGGATGATATTTTGTACAGGTGGCATGTATTTTAAGGTTAGTGCCTCGAATTGCACGAGTCACATTAATCAATGGCTCCCCACATACTTCCCCACCAACCAAATGCCCACATTTCATCCGAATATTAATATCAATCAAACAACTATCGAATACAATGAATTTGGCCTCTTTCCTTATACTGTCACTCTGCATCCCAGCTGGTTCGGCCTGTAACGTTGAGGACATGTCACTCACATGAAAGGTAGAATCTATGATATCGTCTTCCGCTATGTTCAGTGATATTGATGGTGTTTGTCGTCCACTTCATTCTCTTCCATTGCAACATCTGTTCCTTCTCCGGCGATGGGTGAATAAGACAATTTCTTCAACTTTCTCGCGGTCTTAGTTTTTGCGGGTGTGGATTCTGTGAACTGATCTCCGACTGCATCCGAACTACCAGAAAGACATTCACTATCAATGGCTGGATGTGGTATAGCTCCGTTGTCAATCACTTCATATTCTTCCCATTGGCACGATGCATCTCCAGTCTCAAGTCCCTGCCAAAAGGTTTGACAAGCAACATCTCTCGTTCGCTTCACTGTCTGTGTAGATCTAGTTCGTACACCCACTCGCAACTAGAGGACAGATTGGAAAAGGGATGTTCAGTTTAAACACAACTTACAGTATTGAACTATTAACAGTGAAAAACAACATAATATAGTGACCAGGACACTAACCTTCTTTTGCTTTCTTTTCTTTGAAACTTTCTTGCCTCGAACTTCAACATCAGGACGCTGTTGCTCCGACTCGTGTGTGCATGTCTCCACTTCCTCTTGCGCTGCAACGACTATATTTTCATGATAAGCACATCCATCACGCACTGACGCTCCATCGACTCCCTGAAACATAGATTAGTATGTATAATAATATCGAAAACACAAAATGTACTTGGGGACCAATACCCACGTACATCTCAATAGCAAAACACGAATGAACGCTTTGTGTAGAACATTCAAACGACAATTATTCACGCATTGTTGATCTAGTTAGATGGAACTGTCAAGATCCATACCTCGGGCTCCTCATAGACTTCCATTGATGATATTATTGAAGATGATGCTTCAGTAACTCCCTGAAACACAGTAAAAGCATTAGTATGGTTTTCTATTTTGTTAAAAAGAACATAAACTTTGTGCAGGCGTCAACGGCTCATCTAAATAGACCTGCACAAATGATCAGTTGTCTAAAATAAATAATGGATATGTAAATATGATTCGATTTGCTCGATCGTTGGAAGTGTCACCACCCAGAGATCTGCATCAACTACTAGGGGTGATGTCCTTGTAGAAGAAGCTCCGTCATCTCCCTGAAACATAGTACTTGCGTTAATAAAGATGGAAGTATAGCGGATGTAATCACGTCATATGATTTCGCTTGATCGAACTGTCAGTATCCATACCTCGAAATGCATAAGAACATCAAGGGACGATGTAACTGCGGTGCACACTTCTGCAAGCTGTTGCGCCGACCCGTAACTGCATGCTCCCCGTTCTTCTTGGACTAATGCTCCATCGACTCCCTGAAACGTAGGACTTTCATTAGTAATGAACACAATATTGAAAAAAGAAGACACATAGGAGGGTGACGACAGAAGGACATATCAATGGCTAAAAAGGAAAGAAACATTGTGTGTAACAATCACGCTACAAGAATGCAAGAACTGATGATCTCCATCGATGGAACTGTCCGGAAACGTACCTCGAGCATCTGAGTGACATCAACGGTTGTCGTCAATACGTTGGACTCCTCAGCATCTCCCTGAAAGACAGTACTTGCATTATTTTGGATAACAATAATTATAACTGAAAACAAAGACTAGAGGACGAGTACAAGGGTGTACCATTAGGTAAAATAATTACACGATAAATTAAAACTATTGATTTACATGCCTAAAAAAAGTCAGTGGCAGAATAGCCAAGTAAGATTACCCGATAGGCGCTTGAAGTGGCTGATGACTGCAATAACGACACGGATGGAGAATCTTCCGCCTTCATATTGAGTGGATACATAAATGGGGAAATTATTGTTAGCTAATGCTACACACTACCGCAAGGCCGAGAGATAAATACGTAAACTTGACTCACCAGTGGAGGGATGTGGACGAATAGAGTGGGAATAGCGGTTGAGAGCAATTTTCGCCTCGCTCGCGGTGTGTTCTTCTTTATTAGCAATGATGTGGAGTACATGTCTGAGCTAAAGTGCCTGCTGCAGATGCGGTATCGATCACCCCTCTTGTCCGCAAAGACTTCTAGGACTCTACTTTCAAGCTCAGACGGTGGATATCTGCAATATCGGACCCATTCTCTTATCTGATCTATTGTCTTAGGGAAAACATGCATTATAGTACCTTCAGATTTATTATGGGTCTTCGAAGGGCAACCGCCAATGGAACAGGCAGGCATTGTGGAAAGTTCTGAAAAGTAAAGATCAACAATTCTCTATGAATACCAATGTAAACTCAGAACATGTGACTAGTTCCTTGCATGTACTGTCTTGAACAAAAAGAAATTGGACGCAAAATGATTATGGTACATGGCCTTACCTTGACGAACAAACAGTTAGATGCAGGGATCAGAGTACTTTCTTGTCGTACAACAGGGAGCAGTTCACCGGTTGCAAACTGAGGAGTTTCCTCGGAGTGGTCACGGAAGTTCACAGAGACGAAGAGCAGATAACCAGCACATTCACGGGTTGACTAGCAAAGCGCAAAGAAGTGCTCATTAGAAATATGAAGTGGGTTATAAAGAATTCGAAACAGGGGTGTGTTTGTGAATGAATGACGTCTATATGTCGTGGCATTATGCGGATTGCAGGGGGCCGTCCAGCGTGAGGGGGGATGCTTGGCAGGAGACACAGGGTCTGGAGGTAGACATGGGAACAACAACCCATGCTCTATAGACCACTTTGAAGTGTACATGGTCTTTGGCACCTCTTGGCCTTTATCGCTCCCTGACAGCTCCACTTGGCAGCACAAGTACCCCGGTGCGAACTGCCTTTGATAGGGCGGGGGGTGGATTGGGGCGCTGGTCGTGCAGACAAGACACAGGAAGACTCGTGAATGGAGACACACTTATGTGGATTGCAGGGGGCCGTCCAGCGTGAGGGGGGATGCTTGGCAGGAGACACGGGGTCTGGAGGTAGACATGGGAATAACAACCCATGCTCTATAGACCACTTTGAAATGTACATGGTCTTTGGCACCTCTTGGCCTTTATCGCTCCCTGACAGCTCCACTTGGCAGCACAAGTACCCCGGTGCGAACTGCCTTTGATAGGGCGGGGGGGTGGATTGGGGCGGTGGTCGTGCAGACAAGACTCGTTTGCCGCAGGGCCTCACCAAGGAGAGGCCATCTAACTGCATGTAAGAGGCAGGCTGCAGGATCTAGTACATGGAAGGCAGGGGGGTGACTTTATAAATACCTCACCCTCCCAGGAGAATATATGGGTGCAAAGGTTATGTGGATTGAAGGTGGGCGGCCAGCGTGAGGGAGGATGCTGGCCGGAGACATGTGGTGTGACAAGACAAGGCACAGGAAGACTATTCAATGGAGACACACTAGATTCATTTAAAAAATGAAAACAACCATTGTTAAAATATATGTTGGGTTTTATTTTAGATCTTAATTTCAATTGAACATAAATAATAAACATTACACATTGTAAAGTTCCGGTTGCAGCACATCCAGGGAAAATCCGCGGTATTGTCCACTGTCGCTTGGGAAATGTTGTCTAATGGCAAGTACCGCACAGGCAGGTATTACTCTCCGAACGCGGTGTCCGAGCCTCCCGTGAAGCCACCAAGTGAAGCAACGATAGGCCACCAGCCTGTACCACCTGTGTACCACCTGTGAAAATGAAAGATGCAAACTGTATTAAAATGACAAAACTTTCTTATCATTCTGCTTTGAAAAAAATTCTAGAAAATGCACAATATGGACCCAATTTACATGCATTCGAATGATATGTAGATGTAATTTTATATGTGGGAGACGACCATGACATAGTAGTGGCATCACTGACATCAAAACCAGAGTATACTTACTCGTTACTCGGATTACGCGGACGAACAGTGCCGCGAAGTTCGTGCATAAGCACCATCATCATCCTCAACACGGTCCGTGAGAGGCAGGCTTCCCTGAACTCTGGCAGCTCGGTGATGCATTGCGGACTTGGCTCGCCTTCCGAAATGTAGGCCAAGCACCCGGAATTTTCACGGCAGCAGCAGTTCTCCTCCTCAGTTGGCATTAGCTCGCACCGATTGCACGTGCACCAGGTGGAGACGCCGTCCATGCGACATGGTCCAGGCTCTTCATCCGTTGACTGGTCCTCCCAACTGCCGTCCGAATCCCCATCGTTTTCGCGTGCTTGCCTTTCCAGTAGTTCTTCCTCGGTGTACTCGGGCTCGTACATATACGGCATTATTGTAGCCATTGTGTGGTAAAGAAAGTAAAATAATTAACAGAGATGGTACAGGTGTTCACAAGGCCTAGAAGTGGCGAAGGTAGCTGACCAGAGCACAGAAACGAGTCACAGAATACTCAAAGTAACACAGAGAGAGTAATGGAATCGAAAATCTGCTGCTGTGTGTTGTGAAACGGTGTGTTTATACTTATTGAGGAAAGAGGCGTCCTGCCATTTCCATGGCGACACGTCATTAGCTGAGGCGCAGCGATTGTTGACACGAAACGTGCTTTGGCATTGGGAAATGGGCGGTACGCGTCTGCTGATGTCAGGCTCAGGGGCGGGGGATTTGATTTAGTGCCGCAAAAGCAGGTGAGCCAGGGCGATGCGGCAAGTGAGAGGATTATCAGAAAATGGCAGCTGATTTCAAGTGCGTTAATGGACAAAAAGTCGGGTATGGTCCATAGGAAAGTTTTCTACGATCTACCGATTTATGCTTAAAAACACATGGCCGAACCGTAGGGACAATAAAAAAAAGTCCCGGAACTATCCTTTAAAGGCCTGGGTTGATTTTATGGTGCATGAGGGAAATGTACCAGCAGTGGTTGAAATCATTAAGTCCACCTTGTGCCAGGTGGCCATCAGGAAAAAAACATCTCAACCAGATATTCACTGGGTACAAACACCCTCCTGAACCCCATGCAACATTGGCACATGAAAGTGTAGAGCACTATTCACCCCAACCGGAAAGAAGTGTGTAGGTGGAGGCTGACTGCTAACAGGAAGCTGGTAAAAGGGTCTCACTGTTAGAATCAAAAGCATTTCCTTAAGCTGAGTGAGTCCTGTTCCCACAGCAGTTACCTGTCAATGGAGAGACGATATCAATACATTTATCTTTTCAAACTCAACACAGACTAATACATAGTGCATTGGATTCCTCTTGTGGGAGTGCAATGTAGGCAAGTGCAAATGTCAGTGAAAAGATGCACTATATGCAACCCAGTGGGAGTACATTTGAACTTGTGCGTGGATCCTTTCCCTGCAGGAGTGGGCGATACATTATGTGTGTTATCCTTGCTTGTGTGAGTTTGGCAAAAAATTAGGTGTGTGAATTACTCAATCTGGTCAAGCAAGGACATTCCCCATGTATCTCTTTACTACCGTTTCATCATAAACATACAGCATGTGGCAGATTTGTTAGATCATACTCTGGGGGCATCAACAGGATGTGAATCCCCGACTTTAAAACAGTGGCCTGCCTTCAATCACCATAACCACCATAGTGTAATTTAATCTGCATATACTGATATAGTAGCATCTATGGTATCCATAACCATCACCTACATTCCGCTGACCTGCCTTCCACTGGTACAGTGGTCATATTTGAGCTTGACCATGATTAGATTCTGACTTTATGAGGTACTAAGGGAGTTACTCCATCACTAATGGGAACTGGAGACAATATGTGGCACAACAGAGTATTCCCAACAGGAATTAATTATATATGTATATATATTCAATGAAAAAACTTTGTTAAAGGGACGTTATGGTTAAGTTGCGCTACTAAAAACCTATGAAATTCAGTGAAAAAACATTGTTAAAGGGACGTTATGGTTAAGTTGCACTACTAAAAACCTATGAAATTCAGCGAAAACACTTTATTAAAGGGACGTTATGGTTCCAAGTAAAACCGAAAAACCCTTGAAATTCGCCAGTTATGGTAAGCTAAGCAACCATAACTTGCGCCACCACCGTGCACTGCTAAGACTAACACCCAGGACATCAAAGATGACATCACAAATATCTTTGATGACATCACTGATGACATCACATGTGCATTTACTTTTCATACACGGGGTTGTGAATGTAATGTTGGCAAAAAAGTATCAGGGATTATCGGGAGATGTGTAATAAATGACATACTTCATCACACAATGTAGCGTTCTAAAGAACATTCCATTGCAGTGTTCTTTCTAGTACAGTAACCTACTCATACAGAAATGTAGGTATTGGCTGAAGCATACACCACAGAGGTGCTATATTTGTAATTTTCCAAAGTTATATAATAAAACGGTGAATGCTTCTGTATCAGACTTTTCCGTACTGTGAAACATGTACTAAGTAGCTAATAATGCATCACTTACTACATATTTCGACTAATAGACACAAAACATAAATAGACTACAATGCATACAAATATCGGGCTTATATATGGAGAGTAAAGTAAGCAAACAAGAGGCAGTACCATTAGCAAATGTGTATAATCTACATGATTGTATTCACGCACAAAAATGATTGCTGTGTTTCAGGCCTGCTTCTACCCCTATATATATACATCATAAGATGCGATTAAATTGTAAGGAAAGTAGTGTAAGAACATATAAGAATAGCAATATCTATAAATATAATACCTTTAGAAAGTTAAGTTTCTGACTGTCATTAAATAAACCCACCTGGCCTAGATATGGCAGTGAACAAAAAAGAAGGGGCTAGACATGTGATGTCATCAGTGATGTCATCAATGATATTTGTGATGTCATCTTTGATGTCCTGGGTGTTAGTCTTAGCAGTGCACGGTGGTGGCGCGAGTTATGGTTGCTTAGCTTACCATAACTGGTGAATTTCAAGGGTTTTTCGGTTTTACTTGGAACCATAACGTCCCTTTAATAAAGTTTTTTCACTGAATTTCATAGGTTTTTAGTAGTGCAACTTAACCATAACGTCCCTTTAACAAAGTTTTTTCATTGAATTTCATAGGTTTTTATTAGTGCAACTTAACCATAACGTCCCTCTAACACATTTTTTTTTAACTGAATTTCATAGGTTTTTGTTCGTGCAACATAACCATAACGTCCTTTTCAATAGATGAAGACCACTAGCATCCTAGGTCCTCAAAGTGGGAACCCCGGGCGGTAAAAAAAAGATTTTTCTTCCCAAACAGGGATGCCTGTGGCATCCCGGTGTAGGAAGGAAAATCTTTTACCAAGATGGCCACCATGGAAAGGGAAGGCGGAGTGTATAAAGAGAACACAACAGGGCATCAGCGGGGGTGTGGGGAACAAGAGGTCAACAAGGGGTAACCTAGGAGGGGGGGACAAGAGGAAGACACAGGGCTTGAGCGGGGGGGAACAGGAGGAAGACACGGGGCATGAGCAGGGGGTGGGGGAACAGGAAAGAGACACGGGGCTTGAGCGGGGGGTGGGGGGAAAACACGGGGCATGCGCGGGGGGTGAGGGGTACAGGAGGGAGATACGGGCATGAGCGGGGGGTGGGGGGGAAAAGGAGGGAGACATGGGGCATGAGCGGGGGTGGGGGGAAAGGAGGGAGACACGAGGCATGAGCGGGGGGTGGGGGGAATGGGAGGGAGACACGGGGCATGAGCAGGGGTGGGGGGAACAGGGGAGAAACAGGGCATGAGCGGGGGTGGGGGGAAAAAGAGGGAGACAGGGGGCATGAGGGGGGATGGGGTGAACAGGGGAGAGACACAGGGCATGAGCGGGGGGTGGGGGGAACAGGGGAAACACAGGCATGAGCGGGGGTGGGGGTAAAAGAGGAGAGACACGGGGCATGAGTGGGGGTGGGGAGAAACGGGGCATGAGCGGGGGGTGGGGGGTAACACGAGGGAGACACGGGGCATGAGCGGGGGGGTGTGGTGGAACACGAGGGAGACATGGGGCATGAGCGGGGGTGTGGTGGAACACGAGGGAGACACGGGGCATGAGCGGGGGTGGGGGGGGTAACGAGGGAGACACAGGGCATGAGCAGGGGGTGGGGGAACGGGAGAGAGACACGGGGCATGAGCAGGGGGTGGGGGGTACACACTGGAGACACGGGGCATGAGCGGGGGGTGGGGAGAACAGGAGGGAGACACGGGGCATGAACGGGGGTGGGGATAACATGAGGGAGACACGGGGCATGAGCGGAGGGTGGGGGGAACAGGGCAGACACGGGGCATGAGCGAGGGGTGGGGGGTACAGGAGGGAGACATGGGGCATGAGCGGGGTTGGGGGTAACACGAGGGAGACACGGGGCATGAGCGGGGGTTGGGGGAACAGGGCACACACGGGGCACGAGCAGGGGGTGGGGGGAACAGGGGAGACAGGCATGAGCAGGGGGTGGGGGGGTAACACGAGGAAGACACGGGGCATGAGCGGGGGGTGGGGGAAAGAAGGGAGACATGGGGCATGAACGGGGGGTGGGGGGGAAGAAGGGAGACACTGGGCATGAGCGGGGGGTGGGGGGAAAGAAGGGAGACACGGGGCATGAGCGGGGGTGGGAGTTAAGAAGGGAGACACGAGGCATGAGCGGGGGTTGGGGGGAAGAAGGGAGACACAGGGCATGAGAAGGGGGTGGGGGGGAATAAGGGAGACACGGGACATGAGCGGCGGGTTGGCGGAATAGGGCAGATACGGGGCATGAGCGGGGGTGGTGGGAACACGAGGGAGACACGGGGCATGAGCGGGGGGTGGGGGGAATGAGAGGAAGACACAGGCATGAGCGGGGGTTGAAGAAGGGAGACGTGGGGGGTGAGGGGAAAGTAGGGAGACATGGGGCTCGAGAGGGGGGTGGGGGGAAGAAGGGAGACACTGGGCATGAGCGGGGGTTGGGGGGGAAAGAAGGGAGACACGAGGCATGAGCGGGGGGTGGGGGGGAAGAAGGGAGACACAGGGCATGAGCAGGGAGTGGGGGGAAGAAGGGAAGACACGGGGCATGAGCGGAGGGTGGGGGGAAAGAAGGGAGACACGGGACATGAGCGGGGGTGGGGGGAATGAGAGGAAGACACAGGCATGAGCGGGGGAGGAAGAAGGGAGACACGGAGCATGAGCGGGGGGTGGGGGAGGAGAAGGGAGACACGGGGCATGAGCGGGGGGTGGGGGAACAGGGCAGGCACGGGGCATGAGTGGGGGTGGGGGGTACAGGAGGGAGACACATGGCATGAGCGGGGGTGGGGGGAACAGGGCAGCCACGGGGCATGAGCAGAGGGTGGGGGGTAACACGAGAGGCACGGGGCAAGAGCGGGGGCTGGGGGGAAAACGAGGGAGACACGGGGCATGAGCGGGGGTGGAGGGGATTTGAGAGGAAGACACGGGCATGAGCCGGGAAAAGAAGGGAGACACAGGGCATGAGCGGGGAGTGGGGGGGAAGAAGGGAGACACGAGGCATGAGCGGGGGGTGGGGGGAAGAAGGGAGACACGGGGCATGAGTGGGGGGTGGGGGGGAGAAGGGAGACAGGGAGCATGAGCGGGGGTTGGGGGAAAGAAGGGAGACATGGGGCATGAGCGGGGGGTGGGGGGAAAGAAGGGAGACACGGGGCATGAGCAGGGGGTGGGGGGAAAGAAGCAAGACACGGGGCATGAGCGAGGGGTGGGGGGAAAGAAGGGAGACACGGGGCATGAGCAGGGGGTGGGGGGGAAAGAAAGGAGACAAGGGGCATGAACGGGGGTGGGGGGGTACAGGAGGGAGACACTGGGCATGAGCGGGGGGTCAGGGGGAAAGAAGGGAGACAAGGGGCATGAGCGGGGTGTACTGGGGGGAAAGGAGGGAGACACAGGGCATGAGCGGGGGTTAGTGAGGGAAAAAAGGGAGACACGGGGCATGAGCGGGGGATGGGGGGAACAGGGCAGACACTGGGCATGAGCGGGGGGTGGGGGGGAAAGAAGGGAGACACAGGGCATGAGCAGGGGGTGGGGGAAAGAAGGGAGACACGGGGCATGAGCGGGGGGAGAGGGGGAAAGAAGGAAGACATGGGGCATGAGCGGGGGGTGGGGGGAAAGAAGGGAGACACGGGGGGAAAGAAGGGAGACACGGGACATGAGCGGGGGGTGGAGGGAAAGAAGGGAAACATGGGGCATGAGCGGGGGGTGGGAAAGAAGGGAGACACGGGGCATGAGAGGGGGTGGTGGGAACAGGGCAGACACAGGGCATGAGCGGGGGGTGGGGGGTAACACGAGAGACACGGGGCATGAGCGGGTGGTGGGGGGAACACGAGGGAGAAACGGGGCAGGGCATGAGCGGGGGGTGTGGGGAATGAGAGGAAGACACGGGCATGAGCGAGGGGAAGAAGGGAGACACGGGCATGAGCGGGGGGTGGGGGGGAAAGAAGGGAGACACAGGGCATGAGCGGGGGGTGGGGGGGAAAGAAGGGAGACATGGGGCATGAGCAGGGGCAGGGGGGAAAGAAGGGGGACACGGGCCATGAGTGGGGGTAGTGGGGGGAAAGAAGGGAGACACGGGGCATGAGCGGGGGTGGGGGGAAGTAGGGAGACACGGGGCATGAGCGGGGGGTGGGGGGAAAGAGGGGAGACACAGGGCATGAGCGGGGGTGGGGGGAAGTAGGGAGACACGGGGCATGAGCGGGGGGTGGGGGGAAAGAGGGGAGACACAGGGCATGAGCGGAGGGTGGGGGGAAAGAAGGGAGACACGGGGCATGAGCGGGGGTGGGGGGAAGAAGGGAGACATGGGGCATGAGCGGGGGGTGGGGGGTGGAGAAGGGAGACACAGGGCATGAGCGGGGGTGGAGGGGGAAAGAAGGGAGACACAGGGCATGAGCGGGGGTGGGGGGAAAGAAAGGAGACACGGGCATGAGCGAGGGGTGGGGGGGAAGAAGGGAGACACGGGGCATGAGCGGGGGGTGGGAAAGAAGGGAGACACGGGGCATGAGAGGGGGTGGGGGAACGGGGCAGACACAGGGCATGAGCAGGGTGTGGGGGTAACACGAGAGACACAGGGCATGAGCGGGGGGTGGGGGGAACAAGAGGGAGAAACGGGGCAGGGCATGAGCGGTGGGTGGGGGAATGAGAGGAAGACACGGGCATGAGCGAGGGGAAGAAGGGAGACAAGGGGCATGAGCGGGGGGTGGGGGGAAAGAAGGGAGACACAGGGCATGAGCGGGGGGTGACAGGGGAAGAAGTTAGACACAGGGTATGAGCAGGGGGTGGGGGGAAAGAAGGGAGACACGGGGCATGAGCGGGGGTAGTGGGGGGAAAGAAGGGAGACACGGGGCATGAGCGGGGGGTGGGGAGAAGAAGGGAGACACTGGGCATGAGTGGGGGGTGGGGGGGAAAGAGGGGAGACACAGGGCATGAGCGGGGGGTGGGGGGAAAGAAGGGAGACACGGGGCATGAGCAGGGGGTGGGGGGGCAAGAAGGGAGACATGGGGCATGAGCAGGGGGTGGGGGGGTGGAGAAGGGAGACACAGGGCATGAGCGGGGGGTGGAGGGGGAAAGAAGGGAGACACGGGGCATGAGCGGGGGGTGAGGGGAAAGTAGGGAGGCATGGGGCATGAGCAGGGGTGGGGGGAAGAAGGGAGACACTGGGCATGAGCGCGGGGTGGGGGGGAAAGAAGGTAGACACGGGGCATGAGCAGGGGGTGGGGGTTAAGAAGGGAGACACGAGGCATAAGCGGGGGGTGGGGGGGAAGAAAGGAGACACGGGGCATGAGCAGGGGGTGGGGGGTACAGGAGGGAGACACGGGGCATGAGCGGAGGGTGGGGGGAAAGAAGGGAGACACGGGACATGAGCGGCAGGTTGGCGGAACAGGGCAGATACGGGGCAAGAGCGGGGGTGGGGGGAACATGAGGGAGACACGCGGCATGAGCGGGGGGTGAGGGGAATGAGAGGAAGACACAGGCATGAGCGGGGGGGAGAAGGGAGACACGGGGCATGAGCGGGGGGTGAGGGGAAAGTAGGGAGACACGGGGCATGAGCGGGGGGTGAGGGGAAAGTAGGGAGACATGGGGCATGAGCGGGGGGTGGGGTGAAAGAAGGGAGACACTGGGCATGAGCGGGGGGTGGGGGGGAAAGAAGGGAGACACAGGCATGAGCGGGGGAGGAAGAAGAGAGACACAGGGCATGAGCGGGGGGTGGGGGAGGAGAAGGGAGACACGGGGCATGAGCGGGGGGTGGGCGAACAGGGCAGGAACGGGGCATGAGTGGGGGTGGGGGGTACAGGAGGGAGACACAGGGCATGAGCGGGGGTGGGGGGAACAGGGCAGTCACGCGGCATGAGCAGAGGGTGGGGGGTAACACGAGAGGCACGGGGCAAGAGTGGGGGGTGGGGGGAAAACGAGGGAGACACGGGGCATGAGCGGGGGTGGGGGGAATGAGAGGAAGACACGGGCATGAGCGGGGGAAGAAGGGAGACACAGGGCATGAGCAGGGGGTGGGGGAAGAAGGGAGACACGGGGCATGAGCGGGGGGTGGGGGGAAGAAGGGAGACACGGGGCATGAGCGGGGGGTGGGGAGAGAAGGGAGACACGGGGCATGAGCGGGGGTTGGGGGAAAGAAGGGAGAAACGGGGCATGAGCGAGGGGTGGGGGAAAGAAGGGAGACACGGGGCATGAGCGGGGGGTGGGGGGTACAGGAGGGAGACACGGGGCATGAGCGGGGGTGGGGGGGGAAGAAGGGAGATGTTAAGTTCTGGGTCCGGTTACAAATGACTCTGACAACTTCTTGTTAACTGTCAGTTCTTTACTTAGTTTGGGCTTATTAGTTACAGTTCTTATGTCAGATAAGTCATGGGGAAAAAAGGACACCCACCGGCATCCTCTCTCAGGGCTTACATCTTTCAACTGACCACCCTGGAACACTCACTCATGGGTAAACATTCTGCGCTCTGCCTTCCATCTCAACATTCCACTCTCTTGCAAGCAGAGCTAATCATAACACATCTTCCCCCTATAGGGACAACCAACCGCATTAAATACCAAGATGTAACTAGTGGGAAATATCAGAAGAGGGGAAAGCTCAAAGAGCATAAATAATAAAATAATTAACTGGCCTTCCAAAACCACTACTGCCAAGCTAACGCTCCGAGTAAAAGCTCTCCCTTCACTGAACCATATACTAGCTAACACATAGCTACACTCCCACCAGGACAAACAACTATTTCATAGCTGGCCTACCATGAAATTCGACACCAGGGAACCAGCCCACAATCCAACTATCATCCAAAACAAACATACTGCACTCACAACCATCTTCCTCCATCCCCCATCAACCAAATGTGCACAAAAAAACACAATTCAGGGTTCTTAACCCCCCACGCAGCCTAAAGCTATGATAGCATTACTCAAACTTTTGCACCGCTAATGCCAGGAATCTAAATCCCTACCATCATTTGACACCTCTAGTGTCGGGATTCTCCATCCCCCACAATATTTGACACCAACAGTGTCGGGATTCTCCATCCCCCAAAGATTTGACACCACTAGTGTCGGGAATCTACATCCCCCAAAAATTTGACACCACCAGTGTCGGGATTCTCCATCCCCCAAAGATTTGACACCACCAGTGTCGGGATTCTCCATCCCCCAAAGATTTGACACCACCAGTGTCGGGATTCTCCATCCCCCAAAGATTTGACACCACCAGTGTCGGGATTCTCCATCCCCCAAAGATTTGACACCACCAGTGTCGGGATTTTCCATCCCCCAAGAATTTGACACCACCAGTGTCGGGATTCTCCATCCCCCAAAGATTTGACACCACCAGTGTCGGGATTTTCCATCCCCCAAGAATTTGACACCACCAGTGTCGGGATTCTCCATCCCCCAAGAATTTGACACAACCAGTGTCGGGATTCTCCATCCCCCAAAGATTTGACACCACCAGTGTCGGGATTCTCCATCCCCCAAAGATTTGACACCACCAGTGTCGGGATTTTCCATCCCCCAAGAATTTGACACCATCAGTGTCGGGATTCTCCATCCCCCAAGAATTTGACACCACCAGTGTCGGGATTCTACACCCCCCAAAAGTTTGACAACACCAGTGTCGGGAATAACAATCCCCCAAAGATTTGACACCAAAAGTGTCGGGAGTCTCATCCCTCCTTCCATTTGCACACCTACACTCTCTCACAGAGTCACATCACACACTTGGCAATTTGCGCACAAAATATTTGAAAAACAAGTGTACAAACATCAATTGAGTTCATCATATTTGGCTACAAAGTCCTTAGTGATGTTACCTGTAAAAAAAACATTAACCACAATTGTACATTTGGGATGTTCTAAGAATGGAATCATTAAATTTACCAACATTTCCAAAAACAACATTTCCACCAGCAGTGGCAACTAATCAATTAATGGATTGACATAACAATTGTTGAAGCGACACCCATAAATAACTCTCAGTACTAGAGTTTAAAATACAGTTCCTCCAATTCACCCATAGATTGGTCAAAATAGTCGCCATAACAACAGCAACCCACGAAAATTATTTTCCAGTACTTGTAATCACAAAGTAGGTTTACATTAGTTCGTAGCATATATTTCTGCATGTTAATGTTCGCCGCTTTACTTCCCTGTTCAACGTTGTCATCACCGGAGATCCGCTTACTCAGCAACGTGTTCTTTTAAAAATTCCAGCACTTACACGAGTAATAAATAAAAAAAAAATGTTCTCCTTAAAACTAGTCGGCTAATTCCACGAAAGGAAACTTTCAACAAAAACATCCTGAGCCGCAAGTTGCACAGCCTAGAAACTCTGTCAGACAAAGTTCCGTCTGAATGCAGTACATTCATTCATAGTTTATACAGCCACTGGCTGCCGGAACATTCAATGTCGAATGTTGTGTTTCCGTGTGAAACATGGAAGAAGGGCACGTATCCCACGTTGGAAGGTCCTCTTTTCAAACCTTCATAACAACATTTGTGATGCGGACCGCTGAGTTGGCGGGTCCTCGAATGCCGGCAATAGAACTCCATGGCAACGCTATCGCCAACACTGCCAGCACACAACTGACATCACCATTATGCCCGAGAGAGCAGGCATGGACGGAGAGCTCCGGCCCAACCGTCATCCAAAGGCTGCACCGATGAAGAAGCAGAAAAGGACCACCTCAGCGCCGCTGGGACAGGATCAACAGCGCGGCCACCCAGACCGCATGCTCCACGGCCCAACATCAAGGGAGCAAGTAAGGAGGTAACCGTCATCCAAAGGCTGCACCGATGAAGAAGCAGAAAAGGACCACCTCAGCGCCGCTGGGACAGGATCAACAGCGCGGCCACCTGGACCGCATGCTCCACGGCCCAACATCAAGGGAGAAAGTAAGGAGGTAAGTTTCCCTGCATAGACATCCTGCTCCATGCGAGGAGAGCACCAGCCGCCCAGCATCATTTCACAAGCTGGGCGCCGGGATCGCCACCAGCCATGCATTTCTGGCCATTGGTGCAATGGCATGCTCCCGAGTGGCCCTCTATTTAGGTCGAGGGGCAAATCATTATTCCAGAGCACAGACTCATTAAGTAGGACTCCCTCAGGGGAAAGCACTCGCGCCATGTCCATTTTCGACAGCGCTTGTTCCCCAGGAACATGGGCAGAATGATCACAAAGCGCTCCTTCTTACAGTTCATGCAGGACGTCTGTAGCGCTGAACAGGGCCCCTGGCAACTGCAGCTCTTCCCAATTGGACATTACATGACACTTGTCTAGGACTCTGCTGCCTCCACTGCCTCTGTAGCGCCTCTCTATGTCACGCTTGCCCTCACTGTGCCTCGCCTGCAGCGCCTCAATGCCAATCAGCGCCCTTACCTGAGAGAGGATTTCTTCTCTTGGGGGTGCCGGTGGGTGTCCTTCCTTGGTGCTGCTGTCCCCTCAGCAAAATCAGCATCATCCTCGTCGCCAATGTTAAGTTCTGGGTCCGGTTACAAATGACTCTGACAACTTCTTGTTAACTGTAAGTTCTTTACTTAGTTTGGGCTTATTAGTTACAGTTCTTATGTCAGATAAGTCATGGGGAAAAAAGGACACCCACCGGCATCCTCTCTCAGGGCTTACATCTTTCAACTGACCACCCTGGAACACTCACTCATGGGTAAACATTCTGCGCTCTGCCTTCCATCTCAACATTCCACTCTCTTGCAAGCAGAGCTAATCATAACAGGAGACAAGGGGCATGAGCGGGGGATAGTGGGGGGAAAGGAGGGAGACACGGGGCATGAGCGGGGGTTAGTGGGGGAAAGAAGGGAGACACTGGGCATGAGCGGGGGGTGGGGGGAACAGGGCAGTCACGGGGCATGAGCAGAGGGTGAGGGGTAACACGAGAGGCACTGGGCAAGAGCGGGGGGTGGGGGGAAAACGAGGGAGACACGGGGCATGAGCGGGGGTGGGGGGAATGAGAGGAAGACACGGGCATGAGCGGGGGGAAGAAGGGAGACACAGGGCATGAGCGGGGGGTGGGGGGAAGAAGGGAGACACGGGGCATGAGCGGCGGGTGGGGGGAAGAAGGGAGACACGGGGCATGAGCGGGGGGTGGGGAGAGAAGGGAGACACGGGGCATGAGCGGGGGTTGGGGGAAAGAAGGGAGACATGGGGCATGAGCGGGGGGTGGGGGGAAAGAAGGGAGACACGGGGCATAAGCGGGGGATGGTGGGAAAGAAGGGAGACACGGGGCATGAGCGAGGGGTGGGGGAAAGAAGGGAGACACGGGGCATGAGCAGGGGATGGGGGGAAAGAAAGGAGACACGGGGCATGAGCGGGGGGTGGGGGGTACAGGAGGGAGACACGGGGCATGAGCGGAGGGTGGGGGGAAAGAAGGGAGACACGGGACATGAGCGGCAGGTTGGTGGAACAGGGCAGATACGGGGCAAGAGCGGGGGTGGGGGGAACATGAGGGAGACAGGGGGCATGAGCGGGGGGTGAGGGGAATGAGAGGAAGACACAGGCATGACCGGGGGGGAAGAAGGGAGACACGGGGCATGAGCGGGGGGTGAGGGGAAAGTAGGGAGACATGGGGCATGAGCGGGGGGTGGGGGGAAGAAGGGAGACACTGGGCATGAGCGGGGGGTGGGGGGGAAGAAGAGAGACACGGGGCATGAGCGGGGGTAATAGGGGGAAAGAAGGGAGACACGGGCCATGAGCGGGGGTGGGGTGCAGAAGGGAGACACTGGGCATGAGCGGGGGGTGGGGGGCAGAAGGGAGACACTGGGCATGAGTGGGGGGTGGGGGGGAAAGAGGGGAGACACAGGGCATGAGTGGGGGGTGGGGGGGGAGAAGGGAGACACGGGGCATGAGCAGGGGGTGGGGGGGAAAGAAGGGAGACACGGGGCATGAGCGGGGGGTGGGGGGGTGTAGAAGGGAGACACAGGGCATGAGCGGGGGGTGGAGGGGGAAAGAAGGGAGACACGGGGCATGAGCGGGGGGTGAGGGGAAAGTAGGGAGACATGGGGCATGAGCAGGGGTGGGGGGGAAGAAGGGAGACACTGGGCATGAGTGGGGGGTGGGGGGGAAGAAGGGAGACACGGGGCATGAGCAGGGGGTGGGGGTTAAGAAGGGAGACACGAGGCATAAGCGGGGGGTGGGGGGAAGAAAGGAGACACAGGGCATGAGCAGGGAGTGAGGGGAAAGAAGGGAAGACACGGGGCATGAGCGGAGGGTGGGAGAAAGAAGGGAGACACGGGACATGAGCGGCAGGTTGGCGGAACAGGGCAGATATGGGGTATGAGCGGAGGTGGGGGAACACGAGGGAGACACGGGGCATGAGCAGGGGGTGGGGGGAATGAGAGGAAGACATAGGCATGAGCGGGGGAGGAAGAAGAGAGACACGGGGCATGAGCGGGGGGTGGGGGAGGAGAAGGGAGACACGGGCCATGAGCGGGGGGTGGGAGAACAGGGCAGGAACGGGGCATGAGTGGGGTTGGGGGGTACAGGAGGGAGACACAGGGCATGAGCGGGGGTGGGGGGAACAGGGCAGTCACGGGGCATGAGCAGAGGGTGGGGGGTAACATGAGAGGCACGGGGCAAGAGCGGGGGGTGGGGGGAAAACGAGGGAGACACGGGGCATGAGCGGGGGTGGGGGGAATGAGAGGAAGACACGGGCATGAGCGGGGGGAAGAAGGGAGACACAGGGCATGAGCGGGGGGTGGGGGGAAAGAAGGGAGACACAGGGCATGAGCGGGGGGTGGGGGGAAGAAGGGAGACACGGGGCATGAGCGGGGGGTGGGGAGAGAAGGGAGAAACGGGGCATGAGCGGGGGTTGGGGGAAAGAAGGGAGACATGGGGCATGAGCGGGGGGTGGGGGGAAGAAGGGAGACATGGGGCATAAGCAGGGGGTGCGGGGGAAAGAAGGGAGACACGGGGCATGAGCGAGGGGTGGGGGAAAGAGGGGAGACACGGGGCATGAGCAGGGGGTGGGGGGAAAGAAAGGAGACACGGGGCATGAGCGGGGGGTGGGGGGTACAGGAGGGAGACACGGGGCATGAGCGGGGGGTGGGGGGGAAAGAAGAGTGACACGGGGCATGAGCGGGGTGTGGGGGGAACAGGGCAGACACTGGGCATGAGCGGGGGGTGGGGGGGTACATGAGGGAGACACAGGGCATGAGCGGCGGGTGGGGGGAAAGAAGGGAGACACGGGGCATGAGCAGGGGTGGGGGGGAAGAAGGGAGACACAGGGCATGAGCGGGTGTGGGGGGGAGAAGGGAGACATGGGGCATGAGCGGGGGGTGGGGGGGGAAGGAGGGAGACACGGGGCATGAGCGGGGGGTGGGGGGTGAGAAGGGAGACATGGGGCATGAGCGGGAGGTGGGGGGGAAAGAAGGGAGACACAGGGTATGAGCGGGGGGTGGGGGGAAGAAGGGAGACATGGGGCATGAGCGGGGGAGAGGGGGAAAGAAGGGAGACACGGGGCATGAGCGGGGGTTAGTGGGGGAAAGAAGGGAGACACTGGGCATGAGCAGGGGGTGGGGGGGAACAGGGCAGTCACGGGGCATGAGCAGAGGGTGAGGGGTAACACGAGAGGCACGGGGCAAGAGCGGGGGGTGGGGGGAAAACGAGGGAGACACGGGGCATGAGCGGGGGTGGGGGGAATGAGAGGAAGACACGGGCATGAGCGGGGGGAAGAAGGGAGACACAGGGCATGAACGGGGGGTGGGGGGAAGACGGGAGACACGGGGCATGAGCGGGGGGTGGGGGGAAGAAGGGAGACACGGGGCATGAGCGGGGGGTGGGGAGAGAAGGGAGACACGGGGCATGAGCGGGGGGGTTGGGGGAAAGAAGGGAGACATGGGGCATGAGCGGGGGGTGGGGGGAAAGAAGGGAGACACGGGGCATAAGCAGGGGATGGGGGGAAAGAAGGGAGACACGGGGCATGAGCGAGGGGTGGGGGAAAGAAGGGAGACACGGGGCATGAGCAGGGGATGGGGGGAAAGAAAGGAGACACGGGGCATGAGCGGGGGGTGGGGGGTACAGGAGGGAGACACGGGGCATGAGCGGAGGGTGGGGGGAAAGAAGGGAGACACGGGACATGAGCGACAGGTTGGTGGAACAGGGCAGATACGGGGCAAGAGCGGGGGTGGGGGGAACATGAGGGAGACAGGGGGCATGAGCGGGGGGTGAGGGGAATGAGAGGAAGACACAGGCATGACCGGGGGGGAAGAAGGGAGACACGGGGCATGAGCGGGGGGTGAGGGGAAAGTAGGGAGACATGGGGCATGAGCGGGGGGTGGGGGGAAGAAGGGAGACACTGGGCATGAGCGGGGGGTGGGGGGGAAGAAGAGAGACACGGGGCATGAGCGGGGGTAATAGGGGGAAAGAAGGGAGACACGGGCCATGAGCGGGGGTGGGGTGCAGAAGGGAGACACTGGGCATGAGCGGGGGGTGGGGGGCAGAAGGGAGACACTGGGCATGAGTGGGGGGTGGGGGGGAAAGAGGGGAGACACAGGGCATGAGTGGGGGGTGGGGGGGAGAAGGGAGACACGGGGCATGAGCAGGGGGTGGGGGGGAAAGAAGGGAGACACGGGGCATGAGCGGGTGGTGGGGGGGTGTAGAAGGGAGACACAGGGCATGAGCGGGGGGTGGAGGGGGAAAGAAGGGAGACACGGGGCATGAGCGGGGGGTGAGGGGAAAGTAGGGAGACATGGGGCATGAGCAGGGGTGGGGGGGAAGAAGGGAGACACTGGGCATGAGTGGGGGGTGGGGGGAAGAAGGGAGACACGGGGCATGAGCAGGGGGTGGGGGTTAAGAAGGGAGACACGAGGCATAAGCGGGGGGTGGGGGGAAGAAAGGAGACACAGGGCATGAGCAGGGAGTGAGGGGAAAGAAGGGAAGACACGGGGCATGAGCGGAGGGTGGGAGAAAGAAGGGAGACACGGGACATGAGCGGCAGGTTGGCGGAACAGGGCAGATACGGGGTATGAGCGGAGGTGGGGTAACACGAGGGAGACACGGGGCATGAGCGGGGGGTGGGGGGAATGAGAGGAAGACATAGGCATGAGCGGGGGAGGAAGAAGAGAGACACGGGGCATGAGCGGGGGGTGGGGGAGGAGAAGGGAGACACGGGCCATGAGCGGGGGGTGGGAGAACAGGGCAGGAACGGGGCATGAGTGGGGTTGGGGGGTACAGGAGGGAGACACAGGGCACGAGCGGGGGTGGGGGGAACAGGGCAGTCACGGGGCATGAGCAGAGGGTGGGGGGTAACATGAGAGGCACGGGGCAAGAGCGGGGGTGGGGGGAAAACGAGGGAGACACAGGGCATGAGCGGGGGTGGGGGGAATGAGAGGAAGACACGGGCATGAGCGGGGGGAAGAAGGGAGACACAGGGCATGAGCGGGGGGTGGGGGGAAAGAAGGGAGACACAGGGCATGAGCGGGGAGTGGGGGGAAGAAGGGAGACACGGGGCATGAGCGGGGGGTGGGGAGAGAAGGGAGAAACGGGGCATGAGCGGGGGTTGGGGGAAAGAAGGGAGACATGGGGCATGAGCGGGGGGTGGGGGGGAAGAAGGGAGACATGGGGCATAAGCAGGGGGTGCGGGGGAAAGAAGGGAGACATGGGGCATGAGCGAGGGGTGGGGGAAAGAGGGGAGACACGGGGCATGAGCAGGGGGTGGGGGGAAAGAAAGGAGACACGGGGCATGAGCGGGGGGTGGGGGGTACAGGAGGGAGACACGGGGCATGAGCGGGGGGTGGGGGGGAAAGAAGAGTGACACGGGGCATGAGCGGGGTGTGGGGGGAACAGGGCAGACACTGGGCATGAGCGGGGGGTGGGGGGTACATGAGGGAGACACAGGGCATGAGCGGGGGGTGGGGGGAAAGAAGGGAGACACGGGGCATGAGCGGGGGTGGGGGGGAAGAAGGGAGACACAGGGCATGAGCGGGGGTGGGGGGGAGAAGGGAGACATGGGGCATGAGCGGGGGGTGGGGGGGAAGGAGGGAGACACGGGGCATGAGCGGGGGGTGGGGGGTGAGAAGGGAGACATGGGGCATGAGCGGGAGGTGGGGGGGAAAGAAGGGAGACACAGGGCATGAGCGGGGGGTGGGGGGAAGAAGGGAGACATGGGGCATGAGCGGGGGAGAGGGGGAAAGAAGGGAGACACGGGGCATGAGCGGGGGGTGGGGGGATAGAAGGGAGACACGGGGCATGAGCGGGAGGTGGGGGGAAAGAAGGGAGACACGGGGCATGAGCGGGGGGTGGGAAAGAAGGGAGACACGGGGCATGAGAGGGGGTGGGGGTAACAGGGCAGACACAGGGCATGAGCGGGGGTGGGGGGTAACACGAGAGGCACGGGGCATGAGCGGGGTGTGGGGGGAACATGAGGGAGAAACGGGGCAGGGCATGAGCGGGGGTGGGGGGAATGAGAGGAAGACACGGGCATGAGCGAGGGGAACAAGGGAGACACGGGGCATGAGCGGGGGGGAAAGAAGGGAGACACGGGGCATGAGCGGGGGCAGGGGGGAAAGAAGGGAGACACGGGGCATGAGCGGGGGTAGTGGGGCGAAAAGAAGGGAGACACGGGGCATGAGCGGGGGTGGGGGTAGAAGGGAGACACGGGGCATGAGCGGGGGGTGGGGGGGAAAGAGGGGAGACACAGGGCATGAGCGGGGGGTGGGAGGAAGAAGGGAGACACGGGGCATGAGCGGGGGATGGGGGGGAAAGAACAGAGACACGGGGCATGAGCGGGGGTGGGGGGTGAAGAAGGGAGACACAGGGCATTAGCGGGTGTGGAGGGGGAAAGAAGGGAGACACGGGGCATCAGCGGGGGGTGGGGGGAAAGAAGGGAGACACGGGGCATGAGCGAGGGGTGGGGAAAAGAAAGGAGACACGGGGCATGAGCGGGGGGTGGTAAAGAAGGGAGACACGGGGCATGAGAGGGGATGGGGGAACAGGGCAGACACGGGGCATGAGCGGGGGTGGGGGTAGAAGGGAGACACGGGGCATGAGCGGGGGGTGGGGGGAAAGAGGGGAGACACAGGGCATGAGCGGGGGGTGGGAGGAAGAAGGGAGACACGGGGCATGAGCGGGGGATGGGGGGGAAAGAACAGAGACACGGGGCATGAGCGGGGGTGGGGGGTGAAGAAGGGAGACACGGGGCATGAGCGGGGGTAGTGGGGGAAAGAAGGGAGACACGGGGCATGAGCGGGGGTGGGGGGAAGAAGGGAGACACAGGGCATGAGCGGGGGGTGGGGGGGAAAGAGGGGAGACACGGGGCATGAGCGGGGGGTGGGGGGAAGAAGGGAGACACGGGGCATGAGCGGGGGGTGTGGGGGAAAGAAGGGAGACACGAGGCATGAGCGGGGGTGGGGGGTGGAGAAGGGAGACACAGGGCATGAGCGGGGTGGGGAGGAGGAAAGAAGGGAGACACGGGGCATGAGCGGGGGGAGGGGGGGAAAGAAGGGAGACACGGGGCATGAGCGAGGGGTGGGGGGGGAGAAAGGAGACACGGGGCATGAGCGGGGGATGGGGGAAAGAAGGGAGACACGGGGCATGAGCGGGGGGTGGGGGGACAGAAAGGAGACGCGGGGGTGGGGGGTATAGGAGGGAGACACGGGGCATGAGCGGGGGGTGGGGGGAAAGAAGGAAGACAATGAACATGAGCGGGTGGTAGTGGGGGGAAAGAAGGGAGACACGGGGCATGAGCGGGGGGTGGGGGGAACAGGGCAGACACGGGGCATGAGCGGGGGTGGGGGGTACATGAGGGAGACACAGGGCATGAGCGGGGGGTGGGGGGGAAAGAAGGGAGAAATGGGGCATGAGAGGGGGTGGGGGAACAGGGCAGTCACGGCATGAGCGGGGGGTGGGGGGTAACACGAGAGACACGGGGCATGAGCGGGGGGTGGGGGGAACACGAGGGTGAAACGGGGCAGGACATGAGCCTGGGGTGGGGGGAATGAGAGGAAGACACGGGCATGAGCGAGGGGAAGAAGGGAGACATGGGGCATGAGCGGGGGGTGGGGGGGAAAGAAGGGAGACACAGGGCATGAGCGGGGGGTGGCGGGGGAAGAAGGGAGACACGGGGCATGAGCGGGGGGAGAAGGGAGACACGGGGCATGAGCGGGGGCAGGGGGGAAGAAGGTAGACACGGGGCATGAGCGGGGGTGGGGAGGGAAAGGAGGGAGACACTGGGCATGAGTGGGGGGTGGGGGGAAGAAGCGAGACACTGGGCATGAGTGGGGGGTGGGGGAAAGAAGGGAGACACGGGGTATGAGCGGGGGTGGGGGGAGAAGGGAGACACGGGGCATGAGCAGGGGGTGGGGGGAAAGAAAGGAGACACGGGGCATGAACGGGGGGTGGGGGATGAAGGGAAGTACGGGGCATGAGCGGGGGTGCGGGGAAAGAAGGGAGGCACGGGGCATGAGCGGGGGGTGGGGGGAAAGAACGGAGACATGGGGCATGAGCGGGGGTGGGGGGAATAGGGCAGACACGGTGCATGAGCGGGGGTAGTGGGGGGAAAGAAGGGAGACACGGGGCATGAGCGAGGGGTGGGGGGGAAAGAACGGAGACATGGGGCATGAGCGGGGGGTGGGGGGAAGAAGGGAGACACGGAGCATGAGCGGGGGGTGGGGAAGGAGAAGGGAGACACGGGGCATGAGCGGGGGGTGGGGGGGAAGAAGGGAGACACGGGGCATGAGCAGGGGGTGGGGGGGAAGAAGGGAGACACAGGGCATGAGTGGGGGGGTGGGGAGGGAAAGAAGGGAGACACGGGGCATGAGCGGGGGTGGGGGGAGAAGGGAGACACAGGGCATGAGCGGGGGGAGGGGAAAAAAGGGAGACACTGGGCATGCGCGGGGGGTGGGAGAAAGAAGGGAGACATGGGGCATGAGCGGGGGTGGGGGGGAAAGAAGGGAGAGACGAGGCATGAGCGGGGGGTGGGAAAGAAGGGAGACATGGGGCATGAGCGAGGGTGGGGTGGAACAGGGCAGACACAGGGCATGAGCGGGGGGTGGAGGGTAACACGAGAGACATGGGGCATGAGCGGGGGGTGGGGGGGAAGAAGGGAGACACGGGGCATGAGCAGGGGGTGGGGGGGAAGAAGGGAGACACAGGGCATGAGTGGGGGGGTGGGGAGGGAAAGAAGGGAGACACGGGGCATGAGCGGGGGTGGGGGGAGAAGGGAGACACAGGGCATGAGCGGGGGGAGGGGAAAAAAGGGAGACACTGGGCATGCGCGGGGGGTGGGAGAAAGAAGGGAGACATGGGGCATGAGCGGGGGTGGGGGGGAAAGAAGGGAGAGACGAGGCATGAGCGGGGGGTGGGAAAGAAGGGAGACATGGGGCATGAGCGAGGGTGGGGTGGAACAGGGCAGACACAGGGCATGAGCGGGGGGTGGAGGGTAACACGAGAGACATGGGGCATGAGCGGGGGGTGGGCGGAACACACAGGAGACACGGGGCATGAGCGGGGGTTGGGGGGAATGAGAGGAAGACACAGGCATGAGCAGGGGGAAGAAGGGAGACACTGGGCATGAGCAGGGGGTGGAGGGGGACAGGAGGGAGACATGGGGCATGAGCGGGGGTGGGGGGAACGAGAGGAAGACACGGGCATGAGCGGGGGTGGGGGGAATGAGAGGAAGACACAGGCATTAGCGGGAGTGGGGGGGGAATGGAGGGAGACACGGGACATGAGCAGGGGGGGAAAGGAGGGAGACACAGGGCATGAGCGGGGGTGGGGGGAACGGGAGGAACACACGGAGCATCAGCGGGGGTGGGGGGAACAAGGGAAACACAAGCCATGAGCAGGGGGTGGGGGGAACAGGAGGGAGACACAGGGCCTGAGCGGGGGGTGGGGGGGCAGGGGAGACACGGGCCATGAGCGGGGGGGTATGGGGGGAACAAGAGAGAGACACAGGGCATGAGCTGGGGGTGGGGGGAACAAGAGAGAGACACGAGGGCCTGCACCGCACCGCCTTGAAAGAAACATTACTGCCTACAGGTAGACTTGTGGCCGATTCAGAGCCAACGCAGCCCACGTCGACACTGTGCAGGCGGCAGATCCCGCTCCTGTTGACAAATCCTCTCATGCGATAAACAAAGATGGCGGGCGTCTCTGAAAATAGACACACTGCACGCTTCACGGCAGCCAATAGGAAAGCACATCAGATGTCCGCGGACATCGCGCAATCTACTTGCCCAATCCCCGTCCTGTCCGCGGAGCGAACAGGGAAGTGTGTCCGCGATGCGAAAACAGATAACACTAATTTTTTATGACCTACTTTTTAGTCATTTTAAGAAAAACTACTGGACGGATTTTCACCAAATTCATTAATTCTATGGGAAAAAAAAATGTTGGGAACCCCCTATAACTCCCCCCCCCTCGTGGACGAATCATCATCAAACTTTGCAAAAATATTCAGAGTGGGACATATACTTTGTTTGCAAAGATTGTTGAGGATTCGTCCAGGGGGAGCAAAGTTATAAGCCGCCCAAAAAGTGCTCTTCCTATGGAAACAGCAACTTAACCATAACTACATTGCCACTTTTTTTTTTTTAATATAATTCAAATAATGTATCGTGGATATGAATCCTAACTTAAATCCCCAATAACTTTGCGTACTGCATGAATTCTGACAAAAACAGGCATTCAATGATTATTCAATAGGCACCAACAAACAAAAAATTAAAAATGAAACATATACATGTATTGTTCCTGTAACAAAACAATAGATCAATGAATACTATACAATTCACCTTATTCAATTGATGAAGAAATACACATGAGAAGTGGAAAAACACAAAGGACAAAATCAAAAACTGAATGCTTTTCCACTGTAGACCCAATCTACACTCGTGTTGTGGGGAATGATGTCAGAAGTAATGTATAAATATTGAATGACATTAGATGTACCAACATTACACCGTATAAAACCATTTTGATAATGTTTATTGAAGGATGTCAGAAGTAATGTATCAATATTGCACCATATGGAATTGTCTTGATAATGCCCACATAAGGATATATGTCTGGTGATGATTACTATAAAATGGAAACCAGATTCAGAAGTACACCATGGCATTGGGCAGCAAAGGTATAAAAATAAAAGTATGACATTGATTGAGAGTACAATATTGGATGTTACAAAGACAAAGGATGTGAGCATGAGACTATTGGTTGAAAATACACCGGGAACTATCTTAACATAGAGTCCCTTGACCCAAGAGAGTACATAGGCATCCTTAGCAAAGCACTGAGCCTCTCTGTCTCTCCCTTGGTTCCGTAATAATAAACACACCACATATTGCCCACTTTCTGACTACATATACCAACATACTAACACACAAACAAATACAAACAGATACACACAGGGAGATTAATAACACGGAGGAGATCTGGTATATATATAAATCATCTGTATATATCTGTTGGGTACAAACTCTGTGCACAACAGAGAGAACCTGCAGTCGCCAACAGAAGGCAAGGTTTGTATTAACATTGAGGTCCAAAGCAGGAGGTTAGTACAGCAAGGACGCAATGGTAGGGGCTACTCGTCATTGTGAGGTCATCACATTATTACAGCAGCCATTTTCTGTGCAACGACTTTCCGCGGTGCAGAATGAAGATACACAGCGACCTGGAGCAGCAGGTTAAGACAGTTTTAAAAATATTCTGGACAACTTGGGCCGCTATAGGGGGTTACAATAGTTATCGACAGGGGAGAGCTTGTACTATAACATATGTGCATGCACTTATTCATAGGTATGCAAATGAGGGGAGAAAGACAGCCAGAAAAAGGGAGAGTGAACACTCATCTACACACAAAGGGTGGCACCTGATAAATCACGCATAGGTAAGATACTACTGGTAGAGGCTTACATAGAACCTGTCTTTTGACATTAAGGCCAGATACTGATACTAAGCCATTTTTTATAGTAGCTACTCCCTGCACCACGGATCGGTTTTGAAGACCATCAATTCTCTAGAAGCAGCAGCAGCAGGATTGGGCAAAACTATCCAATTAATGTGAGCGGGTTTACATGAATTACTAGCAATGTTATTAGTAATGAGATAGATACATATATGTACCTCTATGATTTATATCTTTTTTAATTTTTTTTTATTGACATTAGTTTTGTAAATGAAAACAAACTTTTTTGTCATTCTTTCCATGGTTTACATATTGAAGTCCTATTCGACGAGACAAGAAGGTTCAAAATGAAATGAATTAAACAGTGGAAACAAGCGAAAATATGGAAACAGGTGGAAATGCGCTAAATCCGGCAACTACTTGTCTCACTTTATGTCGATGTTTGGTAAAATCGAATCCATGAAGTTAATGGTTGCACAAGTTAGTTGGGTGTTTATCCCTGAAATTAGGTAGCTCCACCAATCCTGCATATTTCCATCTTTTGGCGCGAATCGTGCCAAATGCAAAGAGCGTTGGGCAACGATCTCTGGGCACTCTGTTATCAAATGTTAACTCGTTTCCACGTCTTTTGTGCAAAGCCGGCAGATGTTACTCAATGTCGTTGGATCTTTTCTTTGCATCAGTACCTCACGAGTTTTGTAGAGGTTTAGACATAATCTTAGAAATTTATTTCTGTGGTGTCGAGACGGAAATTGCGCAAGGTATCTTGGCAGGTCTCCGAGCCTGTTTGATGACAATCCTAGGTCTATTAACGAAGTTAAAGCATTTTGTTTGTTCGTATTTGTTATCCAGTTCCATTGGTGGAACTTTTTTTCGCTACCTGCGGAGTCAACAGTAGCAGGCTCATAATGATGTTGGCGTCAAGTAAAATTGTCTTCGCTTTCCTCATTTAGGATCTCATAGGCTTTTTCTGATGGTGATAGACGCATTTTTCGAAGCGCAAAGAGTGACTTCCAAATCACTAGATTGTGTAGCGAATCTAGGCCCAATTCGTATCTGATTGCGACCATTGATAGACACCGAGGTAATTTCAAGACTTTCCGCCAGAAAAACCCCTCGATTTGAGTCCAAAAGTCTGCGTTTATATTCCACCCTGCCTCACTTCCAAATGTAACTGCAGGAGATACTTTTTGCATGTAAAATGTTATTATAGGTTGCAGAGTGAATTTACCATATTTAGCATGCAGTTTCGCTCCTTGTTGTGCGAAAATCTTCATGCGGGATAGGACGTCATTGGTCCAACTCCATTCTCTGAATGAGGTGTTGAACAACGCTCCAAGGTAGCGAATTGCTTCGGTTTTCATTAAAGCTTCATTATTGACTTTCCAATTAAACACTGACTTCTTGGCCAAAGGCAATGATTTTTGATTTCTTGACATTTATTGTCAGGTGGTTTTGAGTTAAGCAGACTTGTAAGGCTGTCAGGAGTCTTTGAAGGCCAATTTCGGTGGAATCAAGTAAGACTATATCGTCAGCGTAGATTAACCAGCTTAGCTGTTTGCCATTCGCCTTCGGTGGAAATGACCTTGTTTGTGACAAAGCTGTAGGAAAGTCTGAGATTAACAGTTTAAATAGTAATGCGGCTAACGGGCAGCCCTGTTTCACACCTTTTGTTGTTTCAATTTCATCTGTTAAATCTCCTTCCGCGTTCATGCGAACACGGATGGTGGTGTTCGAATGGAGTACCATAAGGGGCGACAGTAATTGCAGTGGGCAACCCCAGGCCTTGAGTTTTTTCCATAACATTTGTCGGTTGACGGTGTCAAAGGCTTGTTTAAGGTCGACGAATTCAAGAAACAACCTTTTCTTGCGATTCAGGGCGTCCAGCTTTACCAGGTTAAGGAGCAATAGGTTTAATTCCACTCCCACTCCTTTTGTGAAGCCAGTTTGCCTTTCGTCGATCAGTTTTGCTTCTTCGGCCCATCTTGCGAGCTTTTTTTGTAAAAATGTGGCAAATATTTTGCCTGTTGTATCGAGCAAAGCAATGGGGCGGTAATTTGCCGGATCTTCACGGTTTCCTTTTTTAAATACTGGTACAATCACTGCAGATGTCCACGAAGCCGGAAGAGTTAGTGTCGCTGCTATTTGATCAAATAGGGCTTTGATGAAATTTGCCCAATTTTTGCATTAGCTTTCAGCAGTAAATTTGATATGCCATGCAGGCCCGCCGCCCTTGAGTTCTTCAGTTTTTTAATCACATTTTCGATGTCTTTTGCAGTTTCGGTAATGTTCCATTTGCTGCTTTCCAGCAGCATTGGTCCAATAACGTCAGCATCCAGGGATGTGAATGTCGACGTGAAATGTTTTACCCAACATGCCACAGACACTCCATTTGATAATGCGAACACTTGTTTTAAATGGCCGTTGTTAATTAGTTTCCAGATGCTTTTGCTGTCTTTTTGCGTTATTAAACGCAGCATTTGTTCCGCTTGGTCTTGGTCTCGGATACAATTAAATGATTTTAGCCAGTTTCGGTAACGTAATCGTCTATTCACAATTAGTACGCTTGTGTTTGCATCAGCTAGTGCTTTAACCGTCGAATGTCCTTTTTTAGCGACTTCTTAGCTTCAGATAGTTCCACACTGAAAGAATGTTTGTTTTTTATCACTTTGATGTTGTGCCTGTTTGAACATGAGGAAAATTGCAGCAGCAGTGGCGCATGATTACTCTCATTGCCCAACTTGTTTTCACAAATAAAGTCAGCGGTCAGGATGTCAATCTGACGGCTGTTTATCTTTAGATGGTTTTGCGCACTGTTTATGGTTAAAGATGTTTTGTATCTTGATTGGATGATTTTATTTTTCAGCACCCAGAATACCATCAAGGCGTTGTGATCGCTCTTGGGCGATTTTGTTGTAGTCATCTTCGAGATGTAACCGTGTAGACTTTCAGACACCCAAATGTAATCTAAGGTTTTTCTTAGATGACCTCTATGCCAGGTGTCGGCAGCGGGGATATCACCCTTTGTGCAGCCATTCAACATCGTGCAGTGGCGCAAACTTAGTTCGTACTCCCATTTGTGACCACGATCTGCTGATTCAGAGAGGTTTTTGGACTGGTTCCCTGAAGTGCGTGTTTTGTCTTGGTTGAACCAAGAATAATTCAGGTCCCCGCATATCAGGACGAGAGGGTCGTCAAACTGCACAAAACTGATGTCAATTAGCGCCGTGATTGATGATAGGTACTCAGATTCTGAAATCATTGCTGGGTTCCAGTAAGTGTTTATTATCAGAAAGTGTGTTTTCTTTTTACATTAAACTTCACATGTGGATTCTAAAGTTATGGCTTGCACGAACAAGTTGGGGTTTGAAATGTTTATCACGGCCCATTCGGATGTTTTTTTTTATTAACATAAGTAGCCCAGAAAAAGGTCGACCAAATACATTTTTCCCAGCAGCATTAAGAACCGTGGAATATCCTTCACAGACAGGTAAATCACAGAGCCATGTTTCTTGCAGGCAAATGATTGGGCTTCTTAGATCTGCCGCTGATTATGGTTGAAACAGATGTGTGAATCCTCTTGTGTTCCATGAGGTTAACAGATGGGTCACGCAATTTGACCCTTCGTTGTCCTATTCTCTCTTGTTCAGGTCATTTGAGTTAAATGAATACGATAGCTGCTCTCTGAGCTGGTTCCGCAGTTCGTCTCTTTTCGATTTGTTAGGGCTGATGGTTTTGGAAGCGTTTGAGTTAACAATGTTTGGCGATAACTGACCTTCGCACGACGTTAAGTCAAAGCCGAAAAAATAAAGGTCATCTTTGGCATCGAGCAGTGGTTTGCTGCATGTCTTGATTTCATGTGAAGAGTGACCCAGTCGGTTCTGCGTTCTGATTTATACTCTACGATCGCTATGTCGTCAGACTATATGTTTCGTAGTGCTGGGACGTAATGTAATAGCTTCATTATATTGGCTCGATTCAAATTTACATCATTTTTTTCCTCAAGGATATTTTCCAATTCCAATTTCCACCATCGTGATTTTAAAGGCCCAGTTGATCGGCTTTTTGGGTTAGACTTTTGCCGAGCATATTTCCTCAAGTGAGCTGATGTTTGTTTCAGATTAAGCTTCAATGCTGGAGACTCTGCTGCTTTTGATATATGTTTTTTTGTGGTTTTTGAGTACTGGGCATTATTGGTCACTGACGACGGTCTTTCTTTTAGTTTATCCTTAGGTCTAGTGGATGCCTGAGGCTTGAAAAGATGTTCTATTGGCTTCCGCGTCGTATGGTCGGCTTTGAGATCTGGCCGGGACCGGAGGCGTTCGTCGCCCAGACTGACGAAAGTCGCTGAGGAGTCATTGTCATCAATTGAGTAGGTGGAAAGGTCACACAGGTCGATTGAAGCACTTGAAGAGGGTGCCTCTGAGACAATAGACTCTTCTCGTCTGCGCTTGGCAGTTGAAATTGGTAAGCGGTCTAGTTCTTTAGTGGAAATGCATTTTTCTTTCGGCTTTTCCTGTCTGGGTTTCATGTCGCTTGTGTTGGCAACGTCAGGGCGTGGAGGGGTTGTCAGATTTCTTATGAATTTGTTTGCGCCATTGGAATGTGACCTTTTCAATAGAGGTTCGTTCGTGCAAGTATTCGCCTTTTTGTTAACATTTTGTGCTCCTTTTTGGACTGATTTCTTTGCTTTTGCGACTTGTATTGATTTGGCAGGGCCAGAAAAGATGCCAAACGAGACATTTTGAATTGCAATTTGAGGTTGCAGCGGTGTCGAATCTTTCGCCTGATCGGCAACTGGTTTATGAGTGTTATCTGAGATTTCTGTGTTGAAAGTTGTCAGTTGCGCATCTCCAATTGTAGATTGTGGTGACACCACTACTGATGTGTCTGCCACAACTGATTGCATGATTTTTGATTTAATTTTTTTGTTCATTTTGTTGTTCAATTCCGTGGATTGCATTAGCTAGTCCTTTTTCACAGTGGTAGCCACTGATGAGGGGCTAGAATTTGACTGTTGGGACTCTGGACAGCAGTATGGGCCGTGGTTTTTGAAGCTTTACCATTAGCCGAAGTGTGCCTCATCCATTTTACTGTATCTAGAAGCCCATCCATTAAAGAGTCATTTTGACAGTGGTGACGTGCGGCGAGATCACTCAGCCGCTCTTGCCATCTTAATGTTTGTTCAGCCTCATGTATCAGTTGCATCTGTAAGGAATCATTGACTGCTTCAAATTTTTCCATCTTTGTTTTTATACATATAATGAGTGCCGTCTGATCTTTAAAGGACTCGTGAAGAGATTCGTACATCTTTAGGAATGGAAGGAGAGCTGTCGAAGAGGCCGCTAAAACGTTATTATAAATTTGCATTGCAGCCGCAGAGGAGAGACTGGGTTTGGATTTTGCTCCTGAGCTTTCTTCCATGGATGAACGTGTGTTATTTAAAGTCTCCGACTGTAGGTCACTACAGGTGGATGAATTTTCTGTTGCGGCACCGATGGTCTCTTTTTGTAATTGTGTTAAGTTTGCGCGTGCATCCAGAGCTTTTGCCGTGCTAGCTTGTTTCTTTCTGGTTTGAGATAGATAAAACTTCGAACTGGATGTTTGCAGTGAAGAAACTGCAGGATCGCACCCAGCTCTTCCAATATTGGGCATTGTGCACGGATTTGATCTATTTTTTGGTGAGGTAAAAAGGCTGTCGTCTAGTCGCATCACGTTTTGTGGTATGTCATTTCTTTGCTTGTAATTTGCTGTTTTTTGAATTTTCGCTGAAGGGCTATGGGCTCCAGGTCACCAGTTGATGTGCTCGAAAGCCGGTGGGCTTCGGCAATCGGCTGGAGCAATAGGCCCCTTTCCTCAGAGTTAATTTGAGGCTGCATAGATTCAGGGCTTGTAAGCATCAGAGGGAGTGTGAGTTCAACTGTCTTGGTCGCCTGCCGCTCATCAACATCACCATCAACTTCCAGTTTGTTATCAGTCTCAACTCTGGTGTGGAAAGGTACGTTTTGCAGTTCAGTTTCCTCGTCACATTGAGAAGCTTCCATTAATTCTGCGTCAGTGAATTCAAATGGAGAGAAAAACTCATCGACGGTCTCAGTTGTTAATAATGACTGCTCAGTAACTGTTTTTGCCAGAGGTGGAGATGCGGATGAAGGTGATCGGGAAATCAGGGGTAAGTCCTTTAAAGTTAGTAGACGCATTTGGGGGAAGAGTTTGGGGGAATGAGTGGCTTCTAGGTGGACTGAGAGTATGGAAGCTTCCGCTGGTTCCACTTGATGATCGACCAGCCCGTTTTCTGTCGAGGTTACCACAGTGGCGTCTAGCTTGAGAGCTTCATTAAGGGGTTGCTCAGATGATGAGTCCTGTGTGGTAAGCAAAGAGCTGGACGTAGCCACCATTCCGGTTGATGCCGTAATCACGGCTATTTGCTCTCCTGCTGCTGCTAATGGTGGAGTTGTCTCTGTGACAAAGATTATGATTTTGGCAGTGTTATGCAATGCAAGGTTTGCCGTGACAGGTAGTGGTGCAACTTGGGGGTCACAAGAAAAAGTAGACAAGAGCGTACTGCTCGGCCTGCTTACCTTTGGTTTCTTGAGTATTGAAGGTGAGCCGTCAGTCTTGAGGGCAGTCCAAGGGTTTTGCATCCTGCGCTGCTGAATAGTTTTGCGCCTTAGAACAGGGGCGCCATGGCTCGATTGAGCAGTCATTGTCTGCGCGGTAACAGTCAGCCTGGCGGCCAATCGAGGACTGACTCTACTCACGACTCTGCACGCGCACTCCGCACGTTGCTGTGAACTTTTAAAAGGACGCCCACCACTTCAGTTCACTCTCATAAAGCAGCAGTGCGAGAAAAGCGCAAGGCAATAAATAATACCTACAAATCCTTTGGAGGCAAAAACGTTAGTGGACTGCCACTGACTGACTCCGCTTACGACTCACAGTTGTTAAATTTGAAAGAGTTGTGTGGAGCGATTTGATGCGTGTGAACGTCCGGGATCAAAGGGACTAACCCCGCAGTCTCCCGCCGCTCAATGTTTTCATACACACAAAAAGACTGGATAGTACTTTAGCTGAGCTTTTCAAATATCGTCTTCAACATCGACTCGGATGTATCGGGTGAAGCCTCAGCTCACGAAGATCACCGTAGATCACTTCTCCTCACTTTTTGCTCCGCATTCACCAGCCACAGAGCTTTTCGGTGGGGCACAGCCTTCTGGGAAATCTGCTTAAAGGGGCAGCATGATTTATATCACTAGGTAGAAGATTATGGTTGGAAGAAGAGGTCACATCCAGACATTTGTGGAGAATTACATATTACTTGGCCTGGCACAGTGAGGCACCAGGTGAATATCAACTAACAATTCATGACAGATATTAATATGAATTTGTAAATAATTAGAAAAAATTGGTTGCAATCAAGTCATTGATAGATACACTTTTGATTTATTTTATGGATCGAAGGAATAAAAAAGCAATAGAGGCAGAAATTGCTTTGAAGAATATCTCTTAATGAAGGGAAAATACTACCCGAAATGTGTTCAGCACAACACAGAGTCTACAGATTGCTGATTTTGGTTTAAGTAGTTGGGATTGGTGAAATAACATTATATATTACATTGTATTGCTAAAAATATACAGTTTTCATATAAAAAATACCTTGTTTGTTTTTTTTTTAACTTGAGAAGGAGAATTATTTGCAGAGACTACCAAAATCACATATTATTAACTAAAACCAAAATGGAATCAAAAAGTTGATTGGTTTACAGTAAAAATAGGTGTGCGGGGGACGGGAGTGTTCCACAAGCGTGTGGACACCGGCTGTCTTTTTAATTTGTACCACAACCTAGTGTCAGGGTTGTTTTTTGTCCTCTGCACTCTACTTTTTTCTAAAGTAAATCTAGCAGATGATACACACCAGTATGTGCTCCTTGGCAATAGTAGTTGGCATTGGACTGGCCTATTGGGAACTCTGGAGATTTCCCCATAGGCCTCTGCACTCTGGGCTTCTTTTATGTGGTAACCTATTTTTGCTGAAAATGTGTAATATAGGTCCACTTTAAACATTACTTCCATTAGTTCCCAGTCCACCGTTTGGCCCCACCCCTGTCGACTGACAGGGCTGCAGCCTTGGGAGATTGCTTCTCTGTGTTCCTTTGTAAGGGCAGGTCATACCCTTAACCCATGCATAGCCAATCCACAAGATGCTGACCTGAGAACAGAAGCCAAGAGGCATGCACATTCACAGAGAGCCAGCCCTCACAGCAGCAGGTTGCATTGCTAAAGGCCTTTCCGCTTTAAGAGAAGGGAAGGGGTGGAGTTAGAGTAGCCAGAGGAACTCTGTTCAAGTGAAGGAGACTTCCACCATTTTGAATCTCTCTGCCTCTCTCTTTCTCTTTCCTTTACCCTGCCACTTCCTCTGAAGAAAAGCACTTTTGGTGTGACATCAAAATAGAAATGTCCACTCACTTCAAGGTCAAGGATTGGTCCCCTTAAGCTGACGAGCTTTCGTCCAATCACCTGGGGACTGTTGCCTATAAGAAATGGGTCTCCAACCACTTCTTTGAATCACCTTGAAACATCTTTGGAGAAGATTTTGCTGGACATTGCTGAGAGAGCAGTCCTTTCTAAAGTCCTCTGGTTGTGAGGTGAAGGAAGGTGCTCCAAAGGCAGAGACAAGCTTTGTCCCATAACTGTCCTCAGGAACCATTGGAGGTGAAAACCTCTGCTGGACCATAATCCCACCTCTCTGGCAGACACACTGTTGCCTAGGTCCTCAGTGTCCCGAAAGTGTGTGCCAGCCTCCCCCATGTTAGGGAGCCTGAGAAATAGACTGACATTCAGCCTTGAGACCCTTGTGTGGGACTCACAGCACCTGGAAGCCAGAAGAGCCAAGATCCCAGTCGCTCCGTGCCATGATTCGAACTTGCCTTGATGAGTGATACAGCAGGAGCCTTCAACACTGCTCTTTGGCATCCGTCATTCTCCAAACCGACATTCGACCCTGTTCGCTGATGCACCACACCATCCTTGGCTAAAACTATTAAGTACCGCTGCCTTGTCTTGCTTGAGTCGCCACCCAAAATGCCAACTTCTTTATTGCCACTCCTTCTAGTCCATTGACTCAACCCAGGAGTTCCACGAACCACGATCTTCAAGCATCTGCATCGAATCAACTCAACTGTGCATCTTGGTTCCAGCTCTACCGCTGTCAATTCTCAACCGACCAACCAGACCTTGTAAAAGCCCGATCTGTACAGCTCGAGTAGATGCTTTGAGACTGTGGCCTCTCCTTCCATTCGACCCTGACTCAACACCAGCTTGCTTGCCACTGGACCATCAAGACTGCCATACCTGCGACCACCGACGACATCACAATCAACAAATGAGAAGTCTGGATTCGATGCCATCGAACCCACAATACATTTTCAGAGATATTATTGACTGATATCAGCCCCTGGTTCCCCTTTGGGCCCTAGAAAGAGGCCCTAAAGAGAGGCAAGATCATTTTAATTCCTTTTGCGACTTCAAGAGATTTTGCTTTTGAACCTTGTGGTATTTAAATTTTCTTTTTTCTCCCCTGTCTCATCACATAGAGTGCTGCATCTATTCCATCTGTGCATATTCTGTGTTTCTTCTACAGGGGCTGGTCTTTACAGTGTTTTCTAGTTAGTTGGTATTGTGCATGGTGTGTCTGAGTAAATATATATATATATATTTTAAACCTTCTTTATTTTAATGAGACAGATAGGAGACAGCACCAAGTCAACATAAGCAGGGTGACGCAATTTAAAGCAATAATAATAATCAGTTGAACGTCGAACACAAGACCAACATAAGATGATTGTAGATATTCAAGATATTCAAGACAGAATTTGCATAGGACTTTCTAACTATCAAAGTAAGGCCAGGTATTGGTAAGAATCTTGTGTGTAATTGATGAAGGGAAACCATATAAAATGAATAGTCCCCCTCTTCCAGGGCCATCATTTTTTCCAAAGCTAGTATTTCCCAGAGTTTCCCCAACCACATTGCCAGTACTGGGCCATCTGGAGGTTAACAGTTATGGGGCAAGTCGATCTTAGCTGCGAGGAGAAGGTGGGTAATTAGTTTGGATGGGTTACCTGTAAGCGGATAGACCCCATCTTCACAGTCCCCAAGTAAAATGACCAGGGTGTCCAAATGCAGTGTAACTTTCAACATGGATTTGATATGCGAGAGGGCCTCTTTTGCACAATGCCTGGGCCTTGGGGCATAGCCACCAGATGTGGAAATATATGCCTCTTTCCAGACAGCCTCCCCAGCAGGTCTCGGGGTAAGAAGGGGCCATGTGGTGTAACAAAGTTTAAGCTGGCACTCCTTATCTGTGGTGCACCTGGTGACCCTGTGATTACGTTCCCATATACATCACCAGAATTCTTCCTGAGTAGTGGTGCCCAAGTCCCCCTCCCAGCTAAATATATATATGGTAAGCGTTCCTGAGGAGCAGGGTGGTTGAGAAAATTATAAAGACATGAAATTTTACCCTTAGATCCTCCCGCTAGCTAGGTAAGCTCTAATGCATGAAGGTCTCTACTATCCCTTTGTCTACTGACATGATGACTCCCCCAATGGCACAGCTGAGAGTATCAGAACCTTTGACCTTCCAGTAATGAAAACAATTGGTTGCATTCTTCAAAGGTGAGTCGAGAGCCCTCTTTAAAAAATTGTCTAAGTTGACGGAGCACACCAGAAGTCCAGGAGGAGAATGCTGATTGCTAACAAGAAGAAGAGCCATTCACCTCAGCCAGCACTTCCACGTCTCTCCCAAAGCCTCCGCCTGGATCCTTTTTGAGTGGTCGCACCACACAAGTTTTCAGCTGGGACTCATCAGCCAACCACATGCCCGCTCCTCTGGGCATACCGTGAGGATTGTATCTCTCACCAGCACTGTATAACACATACACTAAGCCCCTTTTTGATCCACTCCACTCAAGAGACATAATTTACACTAACTTCAAGGACAACACCCAAGTCCTCCTCCCCATCCCAGGTGACCATGCCTGCAACACAGCCACAGTTAACGCAGTCTAGAGCACAATCCAAAACTGGATGGCCACGCATATCCTATGCCTAAATGATGAAAAAACGGAGCTCCTCATCATTGGATCACCATTGGCTCACCGTTCCGGCTCAAACACCTGGATGCCTCCTTTTCTTTCATCTGCATTGATGGCTCAACCATTCCCTTCCTGAAATCCCTGGTGGTCTACCTAGAGGCAGACGTAGCCATGTCCAGGCAGATAAATACCGTAGCATCATCCACTGCCCACAGTACAAGACTCAACTCTCTAAGCAGACAACTCCTCTCACCAAACAATAGCCTTACATTGACATGTGCACTGATTCTCTCTAAACTGAATTATTGCAATGTCCTACTCAGGTGCACCACATCCACCAACATGTCCAAACTCTAACTTCTCCAATATGTAGCACTCTGTGCCACCCTTGGCCTAAAATGTTCTCATCATATCACAGCCATAAGATGTGAATCCCACTGGATCCCGATCAAAGTGCGTGTGGAATTTAAAACTCTGTCTATTGCACACCGCTGCATCCACAAGGTGGCCCCCACCTACCTAAACATCTACATCACCAAAAAAGTCCTTGTGCGTGCACTCAGATCCAGTGCAAGCATCCTACTGGCCACCCCCCCGCTTTAAGAGCAAAAGAGCCAGCAGAATCAGTTTCTGCATCACAGCTCCTGCGCTCTGGAACTCTCTACCTGCATACATGAGAAACAAACATTCTCTCACCACCTTAAAAAAACTAGTCAAGACCTGGTTGTTTGATAAATATGAGTAGCATCTGTGTCTGACCCGTCTCTGCTTTGCTGTTTTGTGTACTACTGACTGACTGTATCTTCCCTGCCTATGTACAAAACTCTGTGATACCCCTGGGCATTACTTAAATGTCAAAAATAAATGATAAATAAATAGATGTCGGCCAGCGATAAACTCAGGTTTACTAACAATGGGTTATAAAGAGCCCAGACCAGTAGGGATGATATCATATGGCATTAATAATGCACCTGTACACAATTGTTTCTAGTCGTTAAAAGACAAGGGGGGGCATAGGGAGGTCACAACAATGATCTTACTAGGCCCTGTGTCAGATCGTGCAAGTGCAGGGAAGTGGTGTTAGGGAGGAGTCTCATTTCTGTGCTAATTCCCTTCAACCTTAGACACCCCCAGCTCTTTTGCTGTACTTTAAGACTTTTAATTTTTATCCTGGAGTTAGTGAGACCTTTTTCTCACCCTCTCATGTATTTTTGATTTGATTTGAACTCTGTGTTTCTATGATTTTTGAGTCTGAGAAACTCCACAGGCATCACCTTTTGTACTGTGACACACTGCACCTTCAGTGCAGTGTCACAGAGAAGTCCTTTGGATTTCTCTTAAGGTTTAAATACCTACTCTTGGATAAACTACTGTTTCCAAGAGTAGTAAAGTGAAATGGACGTTACATACATTTTTCTCTTTGTAGACCCAGCACACACCATCTTAAGTGGAAGTACTGGTGGGTTACTTAGTAGCCCCTTTGTCGACTTTCTCATGTAACAATTGTAAGTTACCCTCACTACAATTAATGGCTGGTGGCAGTGGTTTCATTTTCCTACCATTGTGCGTTTTTACCACAGGCTTAATCCTCAGCTGCAGTATTGCACCCATGGGTGCCCATTTTGTCAAAATGGGCCGGTCTTCTTTATTCACCATTTCTCGCTTGCGAGGTCTTTCTTGGCTTTTACTCTGTGCGCCAAAACATTGTTTGGTCCCTTTGTTCATTTTTTCCTTGGCGGGGTCAGTGCTGAAACCGGCCACTGGCTCTAGAGTGTCTGGAAGCGAAGGAAGCAAGGGAGGTCCCCGAAACTCCCTGTGCTTAGTCTCCTTGGTTACAGGGATGCACCCACAGGTGATTGGCCGGCTGGCTGTCCTTCTGGGACAGGCATTCTGCTGTGTGAGTGACAGCTAGGCTGCAAATGAATGGAAGAAACCTGCATGAAAAGGTAAGGTATTTTAGACAGAAGGCAGAGTTAACCACTGGACGAAGAATCCGAAGAAGAAACTGGAAGAGAAGCTTGATGCACCCTGCTGGACTGTTGGTTTGCCCGGTGAAGCCATGCTGCAGTGCTGAAGCTCCAAATTTCATATCCACTAGAGAAGCCTGGAATGGACGACTACTTCCCTTGCGTTGGTGGGTCCAATCGACCCCAAGACAAACTTGCCTGGAACCCCTCTCCCTGCTGGCTGTACTTCCTTGCTGCTGCTGGAACCGAGTGCCGGGGGTCAGAAACACCAGAAATGAGTGCATCGTCTTTCAGCTGGACTCAAGCTCCAGGAAGATCCTAAGGACCCTCTCGAAGCAGGACGACCCAAGCCCGAGCCACCTCAGCAGAGTGCTGGACCCCTTAAGCAAGGGGAGCCCACAAGGTGTACAAGAACTGTGGTGGTGCTATTGACTGGTAGCTGAAACCGCGAAGTGCCGCTTATTTGGGAAGAGCGCTTAGCTACTGCCGACCTTCAAACCACAGGGCAGGAGTCCAGAGACGTCCTCCCTCTTTTCGCATGACTGAGGCCCAGGAACACAGGATCTGCAGGACTGGAACAGGAACAGAAGCCAGATGAAATCTCTTCTTCAAACCTAAGGTGCTGTGTTAACTAAAGGAGTACTTACCTTTTTTGGTGTGTAGTTTTTGTCTGTCTCACTGGAGACTTAAAGTAGCTGCTTTTTCTGCAAAGTTGCTTGCAGCTTTGCTTTCACAAGTCTTACAGCCTGCGGCCCAACAGTGATTCTTTTCTATAACCTCTCTATATAACATTGTGCAAAGCTTTTGTGCTATCTACAAGAAGTACCTCAGCTCTCAGACTTTTTTCAATTGAAATTGGCTGTCCTGGCTCCCTGCCGATTCTTCTGACCCACTGACTTTGTGTTTAACTGTGTCTCTTAAGTGGTACATAAGTTACTTGTATTGCTGGTAAAGGGTTGACCTATACTTCATTGGGGGATTGTAAAGTACTTACCTGTTCAGAGAACTTGTTAACCTGTTTCCCTTCCTAACCTTTTCCTCCTTCAAAACATTCAGTATTGCATTTAAGTGTCAAAAGTGATATACCAATGTCCACAGTGTCCTGGCAATTGAAGTCACCTCAGGGTGTAGGAAGTGTCTGTGTGCCATCCCCAAAAGGGTATTTGCTTACTTAACTTAAAACTGCGGAAGTCTATTTGAAGTGTATTTTATTGTTGCCTCTTGCCCTTTCTAAAGAAAGCTTATTTTAAAACGGACTGTTCAATAAATAATTATTTTACTAGACAACCTAGAGTATAAGTGTTATTTGGATACTTGCAACTGTGGACCTCTATTTTACATCTCTACAGCTTACAATTACCGCTTTTGAGAGAAGTCTGGCTGCTCAGTCACTCTACCAACTTGTTTAGTGCAGACCTATACCAATAGTTGGGTATCTATTGTCAAGAGGACAAGGCTGGTGCAGTCTCCCACAGGGTTACTACATACAATCTCGCCTAACAAGTGCAAAGGGAGACGTGCCGAGTTGCCGGGGGTGAAGGGAGAAGTGCCGGTAACTCAAAAGTGCAGCCAGCATGTGGCTCATTGCAGTAACCTCAGAAGTGAAGTGCAGCCAACGGGTGACTCATAAGTGCAGAGAGAAGGGACTATAGGTTTGCAGATACAGACCACAAGTGCTAGGGGATCCGGAGGCAGTAAGAGGTGCAACTGGACAAGCAGGAGCCTCAGCCCAAGCTCAGAGGGTAGCCAGGTGACCAGTGTGTTGAGTAGTTGGGAATCAGCAGGGGAGAGGAAGCGAGAAAGCAAAACCGAAGAGGAAGGTCTTCAGTTGCTTCTGGAACTGGAGATGGTTCTGCTCAAGCTTGAGAGAGGCAGGGAGGCTGTTCCAGAGGGAGGCCCCAGCCGAGGTTAGAGATCTTCCCTCAACTCTGTGCTTGGAAAAGCAACTGACCCTCAGAGAGTTGGATGCCCCATCTTTTAGTCACTTTAATGCAACATGCAAGCGTGTGGGTTGTTGAGTATACAAGGATATGCCCATTCGGGCTCTCACCCATTTTGCAAATGCCAATTGCTATGGAGGGATTGTGGTAACGGTTTGTTCAATCTGTGCCCATTTTGGGGCATCCCCAGACTGCGCCAATGATAAACTATACAAAAGTTGAGAAGCCAAGTAGTAATGAAGGATGTCTGGAGACTGTAGACCCCCCAGGTTCTCTTTGCACTATAGGACCCTCATTGCCATTTTGGGTTTGTGGTGTTGCCAGATGAATGCAAGGGTTTTCCCCTGTCATGCATGTAAATTATGGATTGGGACCCTTCTCGGGAGGGCTGAGAAGTGATAACAGTAATTTTGACTGCAGTTACTCATCCAAACCACGAGGTTCTGTGCTTATGCCATCATGTGAGGTCCGATTCCACATCTGAAAATACAAAGGCGAAATTGGCAGTGTACAACAACTTAATGTTGCTAGGGATTTGAATACCCAGATATCCAATACAATCCTGTTTCCTTTTTATCGGTCAAATCTCTTTGAGTATTTAAACGTCCCCTGGTGGTAACGCCACTGTAAGCCAAAGGATTTGGAGTAGTTGACTTCAAACCCTGACACCCAGCCAAAGTCCCCAAGATCAGACATCAAGGCTGTGACCAGACGCCTAGTTTCAGTCAGTATGACCAAGATGTCGTCTGCATAAAGAGACATTTTATGTTCCTGAGACTGATATGGGATACCCCAAATGCCTTGATGATTATGAATGTGAACCACCAGGGGTTCCAGCGAAAGAGCTAAAAGGAGTGGGGACAAAGGACACCCCTGTCTTGTGCCTCTGAAAACCTTCACTAAGGGGGTGGAACTGCCATTGAGCAAGACCCCTGCCGAGGGAATGGAATATATGGCTAATAATGACTGCCTAAATCTCAGTCCCATGCCCGACCATTGGAGGACTGCTTTCAGATAAGACTAATCTAGGCAGTCGAAGGCCTTATGGGCATCGAGGGCTATGAGGCCTGTGTTTATGTTCAGTTTACCTGCCATATCAACTAAATTAAGGGCTTTTCTAATGTCATGCATGTAGTAGTGAGCGATGAAGCCTGTTTGATCCAAGTAGACCAAAGTTGTTAAGACCGTCAACAGCCAGGTGGCTAAGACTTTAGAACATATTTTAGCGTTATTATTAATAAGGATATTTGGCCAATATGAATAAAGCAGTTTGTGGTCTTTATCCAGTTTCAGAATCAGGATAGTGGAGGTTTCAAGCATGGTGGGCGTTATCATTCCATTGTCTGGGAATTAGTTAAAGAGTCAGGTCAAGTAAAGAGAAAGGACCTTGCAATAAGTTTTGTAAAATTCAGAAGTGAACCCATCAGGACAAGGGGTCCTGTTTTTCAGTGATTTAATAGCTAGCATGAACTCTTTTACTAATATCAGTTCTTCAAGTGGCGTGACCTTAGCGAGTAAGAGAGTATGGAACATGACAAGGGCCAGGTAATTGTTCAAAGTCTCTGTGTTTGCACGGGGGGCAATGTAGACACAATGTTGTATTTGTGGACTCAGGTAAATTTATCATCCTCCGTGAGATGCAGCACACCCTCACAATCAAACAATGCATGAATAATGTTGCAGGCTCTGTGTATGGCTAGTTATATACCAGGATATTATTGGTCCTGTTGCCCCTACTCTAATAATATTGCTTAACACCTAAAAGATTTTAGATTTGGGGTTTGTTCAGGGTACAACTTCTTCTGATTGTGACCAGGTTCAACCTCAAATGGGACAAAGGGTTGTGTCGGTGTGGTACTTGTTAGGAGGAACCAAATCCCCACCTCCTTGGTTAGTGCAAGCAACTTGAGAGTGAACCACACAGTGACAGTGCCCCAAGAGATTCGATAATTTTTCTATTTCCTTTTGTTTTGAAAAATTCCAGCAAAACAGCAGTTAGTGTATTGTGCCCTTTAATTGTTTGTTGACATGTGTTTCGGCCTCTCAAGGGCCCTTTTCAAAACAAAAATATCCGGGCAGTTTGTATCCTTATTCCATTCAAACATTCAGTCCTTCAAACATTATAATTCACAAAAATCAAACGAAATACATTTTGGAAATATGGGAGGTGTCGGAAGTGATTATAAGGTTGCAGAACATGTTATTAAGCCACATGTATTATCCAGAAAATTATTATTGCAAACAATGAAGCGCATAAATCAAGACAATTTAAAGATAAAGATAAACGTTTATCACACCCAGAAAAGAAAGGGCGAAAACAGACAAACAATATATATCCATAGATTTGCATTTATCATTTTCATTTTCATTTCCATTTTGCACACTGTATTCCTTAGTCCAATGTGACAATAAGTGTGTGGTCAAACCTTTTTTTGTATCATAATAATCCTCTTAGTGCGTTTTCAAAAAGACTCAATTTCACACGAAAACCAGTTCATGCTCCATTTCACCACAGAGAAAGTATCCAATTACAGCCACTCTTCACCACAGAACCCGCTTTAGCTGATATATATATATATATATATATATATGTATAATATAGTGGCAAAGTGAGAAATGTTTCATTGAAATAAAATGATAATGGCTTACCATTTAGAAATCCTATTTTGTAAATGTCAAATTCCCGGGTTAATCCCTAAAAACAAGAATGGTAATGAATGTCGGAAAGTATTCTGAATATTTTAATGCATTCCAAACTTTAACTAACACTTTCTCTTGTGCAATACCACTAAGGCATCTACCAGTTGCAGTCCAAATGCTATTAGCTATATCATAGCGTTCCATCTACATCCAATCGGAGACACGAGCGTGTCTTAAATTCAGAGGCCGAAACATGTGTCAACAAACAATTAACGGGTATAATACACTAACTGCTGTTTTGCTGGAATTTTATTTTTCAAAACAAAAGGAAATAGAAAAATTACCGAATCTCTTGGGGCGCAGATACTGTGTGGTTCACTCTTAAGTTGCTAACACTTAAAAGAGCCTGGGATGTCCTTTCTGCCAAATGAGCATTCAGTTTGGCCCTAGCGATGTACATGTGGTGCCTCGCTCTGAGGGACCCTGTACGCTTATGTGCAACCTCCTTTATTCAATCCTCCTCTTCCAATTCCTGCTGCAGGTGGACTCTGGTTTTCGAGTAAGAAGCCTTTAGGCTCATTATCTCCCTCCTGATCACTGCCTTCATCGCCTCCCAAACCGTGTTCAAAGCAATATCCTCTGTCTGGTTACCAGTGATACCCATTGTGCTCTCTTTGCGGATCACGACATCTTTAAGTATCCAGATATACAGTCTCCAAGGATTCTTAGCTGGTGGTGGAATAGAGGTGGTCAAGGACGAAGAGACAAAAAGCATGTCAATATGTGAGTATCCCATTTGGACATAAGAGTAGGGTGTGTAATCCCTAGTTGTCAAATTACGTAATCTCCATATACCCAACAGGCATAATTCCCGGATGATCTTCATTAGAGCAAGAGAGTTTCTAAAATCAGCTCTGGTAGCAGGCAAGGTTTTATCAATCGAAGGATCGGGCCCAAGGTTGAAGTATATTTTTACAGTATCTTGATTGGACATTCCTTTATTTTGGACTGTTATATGTCACTGTTTGGGTTGCTACTGAACCACATTCACACCCCTCTTAAGAGTATAGCCTTCCCTAGGTCCACACACCACAAAAGGCAAAGGAGGTACATCTCTTGACTGTGCCTGTTGTACCTTTACGATTCTGTTGGCTTTTGGTTTGTTGTGGTGTGAGGGCTGAGTGGACGTTTTAGCCTCTACTCATCCTTGTATTCCCCTGCAGGGGAGAAGTCATTTCATCACAATGATGTAGTGTGCTTTTAAATGATTATGTGTTTGGATGTGCAAGCACTCTTCTTTCCTAAAAACATGTTTAATGTGAGCTTGTTGTGAAGCATCAGAGGTGGGATGAGCTGTAGAGGGCTGGGGGTGTTGTAATCTCCAGTGAAGGTATTTGGCAGGACCGAAGTGTTAGCTATTGCCATTTCCAAGCCTACAAACAATATCCATGCTTATGGTGATTTCTTCCACTGGGAGAAGAAATAGTATCACCTAAATAGCTAAATCTCTAAGAATCTAAATATGGGTAAAAACATGGCAGTGTCTTTAATCTGTGTGGTCCCAGAAAGGTTGTTATTTAGGATGATGCCTAGGCTCCTCACCAATTGCAGGACAATGACCGGTATCGGGGTACAGAAACCAGGGTGTCCCATCCTCGCTGATGACCAAGACTAGTTGTACCAAGCAAGTTGGTAAAAGGGTGTATATAAATATCAAGCAGCACAAATGAAAGAAGGGAGCCTCAAAGCTCAGGGAAAACTGAAGGAGATGCACTTGCACAACATTGTGGCACCCAGAACGATCTGTCAAAGCACAGTGAGCACAGTTAGAGCTCTTCCAACAACTCCTGTACAACTGAACATGGCGCAGAATGGGGTGAGCTCTCTATAGTGAGCCTGATCATTCTTTCAGTTAGAAGAGAAAATCATTAAAGAGTATTCAAGGATACACTTTACTCAAGATTTGGCAATCTACAGAAGTTAATGGCATTTGTAATACGTTAGTAGTTGATTGTCCTTCTGTGCTTCTATCTACTTAGCAGCATTTGTAATATTATTATTATTATTATTATTATTATTTCTACTACTATTTATACAATGTGAACCAAATCAGCTCTGTTATCAGAGTGTGCCCTGCACAGGCTCCATCATCTTGTTTGAGCCATTTTAATAATAGGCCCTATGCCACGCTCATTAGAACATTCATTAAACATGGATATAATCAAGCATTAAAATAAGTCTTGTAAACTTCAACAATAATTGCTCAAGTATTTCAGTGAAAGTTTGTCACATTCAGACTTACAATTATCTGAAAAATAAAACTCTGACTAGTGCAATGTAAATGCCACCAGGTGTGAGCTGGATACACAACGTATGTAATCCCCTGAAATTGGTGACTAACCCATCAAGTCATTAAGCTAACAATTGGCCAATCTCTGCTGATGGCAAACAAGAATCAATTCGAGGCATAATTACCTTTCAGTTCCATGCAGAGGTGACTGATGAAAACAGTGTGAGTAGTACATGCAAATAAAAGCATTCCCATAAACTCTGCCTTCATTTGATTAGCTTGATCAAGCACAATGACACCAATGAAAAAACACTTGTCAAATGCACTGTGTAAAGCAACACACAAAGTGAAATCACACATTTATCGAAATTGAACACACAGAGAAGGCAAACTAGCATTTTCCTCTGATACACCTCACAAAACATTTGAGTGCATTTTAATGCAACATTCAAAAAATAATCTGCATACGATGTGTAATTTGAGCATTTTAAAAAACTGAAGAGTCATGGTTGAAAGGTTCTGAATAAATCATATCCATGAGCATTGCTCTGGGCAACGCTCCATATCGAACTTTGAAGCCTGATGTTCCATTACAGAAGAGGAAAGAGCATAAGCATATCAACCGTGGTTGCACACCACATTGGTGGTCCTGATTGAATTTCTAGGTCACAACCTTTCTGCACAAGACTACTACCCTTCCTGGATAAGCTCTTGGAAAAGTTGGCCCTCCCCCAACTTACGCTCCACACGAATCTTGTTGGCTGCCTTTATGACGACCAATCTGGATACTGCACTGACCACCAATCTCGATTCTGTACATCCAGAGGAATGGACACTTCTCTCCTGAACATCTGTGAAACTATGCTTGCAAATCTTGACTCCAACTCTCCTGCTGTTCTCATTCTCCTTGATCTCTCCTCTGCCTTTGACATGGTCAACCATTCCATCCTCATAAAATGACTCTAACACCCTCGGAATTACTGACCTGGCACTGGACTGGCTGACCTCTTTCCTCGCCAATCACCCCTCCCTGTTGCAATTGGGCCCTTTCTCCTCCTCCACCACCCTCTCTACCTGTGGTTTGACCCAGGGCTCCATCCTATCACCCTAGCTCTTCAACATCTATCTCTCCCCTCTTGTACATCTGATCTCCTCCTTCTTTCCTCATATCCAGTGTTATGCTGATGACACACAGCTGTCCTTCAAACTTCATTCTACTTCTACCTTTTCCTTCTCCCTCATCCCTGACTGCGTCATTCAAGCATGGTGTACAGCGAATGATCTCTGTCTCAATGCCAGTAAAACGGAGATCCTCCTCATCGGGTCACCTGTGCCCTTTTTTCCTCCTACCCTTTGCCCAGACTCCTTGGGCCCCTTATTCGCTCCATCCTGTGAGGCCAAAAACCTCAGGGCCATCTTCGGCTCAGCTCTTTCCTTGACCCCATCACATCATGGACCTCACCAAAAAGTTCCACTTGCAGCTTCACCTCCTCAGGGGCATTCTTCATTTTCTAACCTTCCCCCCAGAAGCTCAATGTCTCCAGAGCTCTGGTCCCCTCCAGGGTGTGCTTCTCCCGTCCAGCTAATCCAGAAAAAGGCTGCAAGATTTATCCTTTCCCTCAAGCCCAGAGACTGCATCTCTCCAGCTCTAAAATCTCTCCATTGTCTCCCGGTGGTTGCAAAGATCAAATTCAAGACCCTCTGCATCATCCACAAGGCCTTCCCGGGCCTGGGACCATGCTATCTCCAACTTTCACTCCCTAAATACTCCCTTGCCAGAGTCCTATGTTCCTCTTATTCCAACTCTCTGACTGTCAAATGTTTCTCTAAGCAGAGAGTGGGGGTCAGCTCTCTCTCCACAGCTGGTGCCTCCCTTAGGTGCCACTGTGACTGGTGGCCTAATCCTCATGAACTCCACAGGCTCTCAGGCCCTTCCTCCCAGTCATTACCAGCACCCCCCTTGGCATTGCCTGTTGGGTGGCTCCCCACACCACCCTTGAGAGCTATCTGCACTAGCACCTAGCCTGTGGTGCTCCTCCTGACCCTCGTGGACCCTCCTCCAGGACTTGTCCACTCCTCTGCTCCCCTTTTCCTTCCCCCTCCCCTGCACTTTACATCAATGCACTTGCATGGCCGAATGCCACAAGGCCTAGTAGGACCATGACTGTATATATATATATATATATATATAATGTTTGCCCTTGGTCTCTTGTCACTGTCATTATTTCCCTTGCTCCCTTCCCCTTTGCCGTGTGGTGCTTTGAAAAACAATTCTGTTGTATAAAGTGCCTTACAAATGACCAATACAAAAAATCAAAATAAAATAAAGCAACCTGATACACGATGAGCCTCATTGGGTGTCATCAGTAAGGCAATGTCTTGTTCTCTATATACATCAATATGGGGAACAATACCTGGTCAACCCCATTAGATTTAGGGTGACTTATGTAAAATTAAAGAGTGCTGGAATAGAGGTTTTCAACAACAAGCATCATAAACCATTGTACTGCCCAGGGCAACATTCCAAACACATTTTTAGCAAGGTGTGATATTACAGAAAAGTAAAGATCATTCACAAATCAGGAAAGAACTTCTCCTAAAGGGGATCTCCAGGCTTAACTTCTAGGTCACATCCCTTCCGTGAAAGATCACAAGCACCACCAGAACATTCAGGATTTTTGAGAACTTGATAGATTCTTGTTTTCTCCTGTTGGCAGATTGACCAACAGAGTGGCACATATATGATCGTCTAATGTTCTCCCATGTATTCTGCCCAACACAGACTCATATGTCAATCTTCCCATTATGCCAGGACCCAATGTGTCCCCTAGTTAGATGTTATAAGCTTATTGATGCACTACTGTTTCAGTGGTTTTAGGAATTATATATACATGCAGATTGACAGATTTGCCAACGGATGCAATGCCAACGTGGATCATTACTCAGTTTCTCATTCACTCACTCACACTCATTGACATACTCTGTCACATGTGGCCTTTGGGGAATCACAACTTTCTAGCATCTGGAATTTATGCCAAGCTTTGACTTTCAGCCTTCGGACATAAATGCTCAGAGGGCTATTGTACAACTACTGCTATTTCTTGTTTAGATTCCTGAAATATGCGTGCACACACTGTACACGCCTGCAACCTGTTCCTCCAGTTTCTGCACTCTGGTTGCCGTTTCATCTACACACAAAAGAATATCAACCCTACATGCAGTGATCTCTTAAATGAAAATAAAAAAACACATCTACACACAAGCCTATCGGTGTTCCTTGCTTATGTGTTGTTGCATGTTTTTGGTTATGTGTAACAAAAGAGATAGCCCTGGCACTGTGGAAGGAAGTAGAGCTCAGATAAGGTGAAGAACATAAGGGGGGGGGCTCAGCCACATATCAATTGGTTGACACTACTATCCAATTTGAGTGTCTATTGTGCTGTATGAGTTTCATTATGTCTTCGAGCTTCGCGAGTAAGCTAATTATCCCATAGTAGAATAGTTTAATATGGATTTTGGTTCATGCACATATCTTGAGACAAGAATTTTATGCTCAAAAAGGCTGCTTTATTTAGCAGGTCCTGTCCTATGACTGGGCAAGCATCTACCATACTCATGCTTCAACAAATGAACAGAATGTAGATAACATCATACATGTTACAGTACTCAATCACAAAGCCAACGTCTGAATCAATGGTGTGTTAGTACATGTTTTTGGTTACACATCTCATTTTCTTTTTTAGGCCTGTTTAGATATTTAGAGGGTGCTTCAGCACTCTGCCAGAGCATTCGAAGATACATATTTGAAAGGGGCCTTTGTGTCACTCAATGGCTATGTAATGAAGTGTGTTGAATGTTACTTTAAATAGCTTGATTTGTCTCCATCATACTTTTTTGTGCTAGAGTAAATTGTTTGTCTTGATCTAAGAGGCCACAATTTGTTTTTGCACACAACATTACCGACAGAAATGTTTATAACATTTATAAGATAGTAAAAACAATTCCACCAACAGTTATGGGGATGGACAGAATTCTTTCCACCATCTCTACTAGTGATTAGCGCTGTTCTCTGTTTGGAAACCATAGTGTGTACATGTCGTGTGAGTTCTGAAGTAATTAGCGGATATGTAGGTCCTACAGGAGTAATCATGGAACCTTGAAAGCACGTTATTAGACAGTATTATCACTATCGTAAAACAGAACTCAAGCCAACCTAATTACGTTCATCAGCTCAATATACCCCACAATGACCTCAAAAGTGAAGAAAATATGTACAAGCAATTCATTTCTCAACTAGAAAATAATTAATATATATAGTAAATCTGTTCCATCCACCACAATGTGCTTTTCACAAGTGGATTGGGAAACTGATCATATCTACTTTTCTTGGAAAAATGGAAATTGCAAATATATGTTCATGGTAGGGGAAACATCATTACTGTGCCAATGGTGGACTTGCGAGAGTTATATGAAGACCTGCAGCTTGATGGAATACTGTCCTGTCAGATATATTAGATATACAGGGTTCAGCAATGAGGTGTATTGACTACGTGTTGGGGGTCACTGGAGGACTGGCACTGATGTATCAGCTTGAGGTTCTGTATAATGCAGGTGTTTGATGACTGCCGGTGGTCAGTAATGGCAAATATCATGCCCATGTTTGGAGACTGGCCCTCATATGTGCTGATTGCGAATATCATTTGGCTTTCAAGCACACAGACCCTTAAAAAGCCCCCTTGCACACTCTGGGTTTCCTCTATACTTATGTACAGGGAGTACTAAGAAAATGCACAGTTAGCCACTAAGTATCACAGGACATCATTTTGGAAGACTCACCAAGATGCAAGGAAAAGTGTTCTTAAAGTACCATCACGTTTTGACCAATGGTACCGACACAGTCTGCTTTATAAATGTTTTGCATGAAACTATCGTCCCCAAAACTACAAGCAAGGAGTCACTTCAAAGCCTACTTGTAATCTTGTTTTGGATTCTATTATGTTATCATGTTACCATTCTATAACATATCACATGTTCTGACAAATGTTGATGGGCATTTAAGTTCTGAAATTAATACTTTGCTATTAACTGTATAAAAGGTGTGCAAGGGAAGATCCCTGTAACTCTATCTATCAAAATGTGTTTTTGGGTTTTAATCACTCAGGTAAGACCCATAGAAGGAGGAGGGATCTTACTCGCTCTTAGTGAAGTTCAAATGTTGGCATGCATGACACTAGCAAGCAGTAACAAAAAAACAGAGGAGCTATCATTCTGGTATTTAAGTGCAACAATGTGGTGTCGATCATATCTGATAATCGAGCTGCTAACATTTGGGTAATTTCAAAGGGCATCAGCTCGGAAACAATAATGACCAGGTCCCCCCAACGTCAAATAACTGATCTACTTATTTTAAGGCGAACATGATTCCTTGTCTACTTAAAAAATGTTGCTTGCATGCCAATGTATTGTGTCAGTCATGCCAGAATATTTATACTCTAGTATCAATGGTGGGGAGGTCAGAGGGACCATGATAAACCGATTGGAAAGAAAGCACACTCAGGTGCTCGGTCTCTCTGTGTGGTACATGCCACAAAATCTAACAATGGTGGGTCCCAGGGATGCTGTGTTCTCCTAGATATGACAGAACTAATGTGTTGGTCATCTCTCCCTAAGTGGGAGCGACCCCCTTTGAGACTAGGGAGGTGAGCCTGCTACATTTAACGCCCACCCAATCATAGATAGGGTAAGCGAGATCCCTCTAAGGATGGTTCCCCCTTAAGTGACAGGAAAACAACAGAGATAGATTTAAGTCACCATTCTTTTCCCCAGACACTAACACCTTTGTCATATATAATATAGGAGATAGTGCTATGATAATATGCAGGAATTTTTAATGGCTAGCATGGCTTCTGACCCTCACTTTATTCAATCCTTATGAGAAACCCCAGAAAAGGGGAACAAACAGCCCCCTGGAGGGATTTCAGTTAAGGGACCAATCAACTTAAAGAATCCATGAAGCCTGCAGAGTTCAAACATAGACATTGCAACACACCAAGGGGTTGGGGGTTGGCTTACAGGAGAAGGCAAATGTCAAATGGGGTGTCCAAGGACACATCACACACTGGTGCGAGTGAAGCAGGGCCTCGACAACTAGCAGCCGAAGACAGCCAGCATCAAAAGAGGAGCGAGAACACAGAGGACTGGAGGGCTGTGAAAAGGGCCCGTAGAAAACCCATTTATCGGTTCTGACACCAAGAGGCTGGTCAGGAAGAGGTGCAGATGCCGACTTCAGGGGAGCCGCGCATATGGCTCAGTGGAGAGAGGAGTGTTAAGATTGTAGAGGAGCAGTCAACTGCACCTACAGGAAGTCCCGCCCCCTCCAACCTATATGCTGGAAGCCTGAAATTGGGCCATGTTTGACACCTTAGGTTGTAACCATTCCGCTGCAAATCTTTGAGAGAAGTTATCCACTAGGAAAAGCCTATCAGATGTAATCCCGAAGAGATGACAATCTCATGGAGGAAGTCTCTGAAGAAATATGAAAAGAACAAGAAAAGGAGTTGGTGACGTCACAAGAAATGAGCGGGACGCACAGAGAAGACTGGCTGAAGAAGATAGTGCATGAACATCCAGCTGAGCGGGTGACTGCGGTGTTGTAACTTTACTGGAGAGTTCCCTGCTGGGCACTTGACATTTAGCTGCATGTGTTTTTTCATCTGTTGCTGAGCCCCATTGCCATGGAAAATGCTCAACCATCCATCACAGATTCCAACAGAGAAGAATATCCTTTCCCTTTTTTAGAAGAATACCAGAGTTACAGATTGGCCGGAACATATTCAATATTCAGACCACTCCTCCTAAAACCTACAAACTAGCCAAGTACATCCAAAAATGGAAACCAACTAGAAGATGCAAGTGAAGGAGTGGGAGACTCAGGAAACCATTCAAACTCACAAGGAATGTTCACCTGATCCAAAAATCAAAAAAACAGGAAGACTTAGTGGTCAATATAATAAAAAAATCAATTACCGGGGAATTCATCTCAGCCCTCAACAAAGGACTGTCATTTTGCCCTACAAATCATATCGACGTCTTCCAGGCCAACCTTGACCTCTACTAATTCTGAAGAATATTAAAATTAAAAAAATATTTCAGGAACAAAATTCTTAAACCACCAGAGAGTAACCAACCAAAACCATCGGCACTTTCAGGACAAATAGTTGGAACAATCAACGTATTGAACATACAGGAAACTAATGATCCACATTCAGCTACATCCTTTGCTATGGATATGAACATCTCCCTTGACCTAACACCGGAAACATCTTTAAAACCCAAATCAAAATTCTTCCCTTTTTTGCTTCAGACAATGCTATTGACATCTTTCAGTAATTAGTCACAAATGATATGCAGAAACTATACTTTAGAGGTACCAACTTATCTAAAATACATCATAATCTATCCTCCAAAAAAGCACAAGCCATCAGAAACCTGAGCGGAAGTAAATTGAATACTAAGTACTTCAAACATAGTGATATGAAACGAACAAGCCAATCATTTACATCAATTCAATCAAGTATACAAAAGAAAACATACATTTCACCCATTAACATAAACCCTCCTGAAGAACCAATAAAAAGCTATTGGGGAAACGTGTCGAGGGAAAACACAATATTTACTCACAAGAGGAAACCTTTGGAATATAAACAACCGTATCCAAAATCAAAAATTATCAGGAGGGAAATTACAACAATTACTCACAAGAGGAAAGATTTGAAATACAAACAAACGTATTCAAAATCAACAACTGCCACATAAACTTGGAAGTCTCCCAATGAAAACCAATATTAATGATCAAACGAGTGACTTATGAATATTAAGCATGATTAAGCACTAATCCCTACAAAGGAGATATATGGAAGAGAATTATCAAGGATTCAAACTTTCTTTCTTAATGTAAAGTAACATTAAGAACCACAAAGGACTTTTTTTTCGATCAATTACTCATGCAATCCTCTTAATATGGATTAATATTGAGGATCAACAATTGAACAATCCTAATTGGACTTAAAAACTATGAAAACTATTCAAATAAATTATGAATGTCATTATGTGATGATAAACAATAAATGACATTTAATGATACCTTGCCTATTGTTTGATATACAAATTATTCAGGATCTCTGGCGCAACTTAAAGGTAATTAATCTGTACTTTGATTTTTCCAATCATTGGGCAACCTAAATGAACTAATTACCTTGCAACCACAGAGAACATACAGTATACATTGATAGCTTTAAAGGAGGAGCTCACGTATAGGATTGCAAGCAGGTTGCATTGTTTCATTACCATTACCCTGTTCCCTGCTCCCCCTTCTGCTTCTTCCCCCTACTTCCCCACCCGCCCAACCCCCTGATTGGCTTCCCTTCTCCTCTGTGTTGGTGCGGAGCAAGCCGCTTGTCATCACGCTTGTCATTCCATCCAGGCTGAGTGGGTGACTGCGGTGCGGTAACTTTATCGGTGAGTTCCCTCCTGGGCCCTTGAAATTTAGCTGCATGTGTGTTTTCATCTATTGCTGTGGCCCATTGCCCTGTTCCCTGCTCCCCCTGACGCTACTTCATCCTCCTTCCCCACCCACCTCCTACCCAGCCCAACCCCCTGATTGGCTCTCCTCCCTTATCACTGACTTTTTCTTGGGCATCCCCCTACCCGGCAGCCCCATGGCTAACCCTAGGCAAAGGGTGGCTCCCTTACGGGTGGCTCCTGGATGTGTCTGCAGGCGTCCACAGGGAACGCTGATGCCAGTTGCCAGTCAACATCCTGGTTAGTCCTGCAGGCTTCCCTGCTTACCCCTACCCATCTAGCGGAGTCTCTCAAACTTAGGTGTGTTTTTCCTCCTGTTCTTAAAAATTGCATCGTATCACTATTTAAAATTGCATTGTGAAACCTAGGCCCTTCTCCCACTATTCAGTATTCTCAAACTTAGGCGTGTTTTTTTCCTGCTGTTTTAAAATTTGCAGTGGGATAGTTCTTGAATTCTGAGTGTTGTCATCTTGTCCAACTGCTCAACCATCTCGCTTCTCACTGTCTCGTCTCATCTTCTCTCCCCTTCCCTCCCCTCTCCCCTTCTACTCTATGGTGCTCTCTGTCTCTCCTATTTTTTCAAACTGCTTCTCTATCGCTGACACCTATACCAGCACCTCTAGGCAAACTTTCACCGACATCCTCTTTTTCGTTCCCTCGCCAGACCTATGGACCCTACACATGGTCTCTGTGCTCTCTCCTTTCTCTCCTTCTCCCATTAATGGTGGCACCCGGTGGGATGCTCTCCAGGCCGCCTTCCACTCCTTCAAGATCATCATTAATGTTTATGTGAATGGCACCGTCCTGGTCCAAGACCCTCAGGTCAATCTTCTCCTCTTCGATAGCTCCTGCTATCCCTTCTCCCCCAACCACGACTTCTTCTCCTTCCCCTGCTGCCACCTCCTTGGCTACCTTGCCCTCTCCTTCCCTTTCTGCACCCCCCTTAGGTTCCTTCTACACCTCCACTGGGCATACCTGTGATTTGTACCCCTCCTTGTAAGTCTTTCCATGGGGGGTAACCTTGTCCTTATTACCACACTTAACTCTCGCTCAGCTGTCATACACTCCTCCGGCATCTGCCGCCTCCTGGAGGAACTTGAGCTTGATGTCCTCTGTCTCACTGAGACATGGTTCACAGCCAGCTCTGTCACAAGCTTTGACACTCTCCTCCCTGATGGCTACAAGATTCCCCCCCGCACCCAGGGCCAACTGCTCCGGAGGGGTTGTAGCCCTGATCTTCCCCGAGTGGATTCCTACGCAGGCCTACTCTTCTTTTGAATGCCTCGTCTGCAGGCTCTCTCTCTCCCCTAGCCATTCCCTTACTGTGGCTACTATCTATCGGACACCTGGCCAGATCCCCTCCTTCCTCTCTGAGTGGGCGGACCTCTCCTCTTCACTCCTGGTCTCAACTCCTCCTTCATGGAGATTTCAGCACCCACCTCGATTCCTCCTGTCCTCCCTCTGGACTCTTTCGCAACCTCTGTGACTCTCTCTTCCTCTCTATTCTCCCCTCTGGCCTGACTCACTCTACAGGGCCCACTCTGGATGTTTTGATCCCCTCAGACCTTCCACTTTCTGTCCCTCTAACCACTCCTCTCTCCTGGAGTGATCACTTTCTCCTTTCCTCCCATCTCACCCTCTCTACCCCCCAGGCCAAGCCACCTCCCACACTGCCACCCACCTCCTCTGTCATCCGACCCATGAAGTGCGTGGCAGTTGAGGCTTTCGCCGCCACTTTCTCAACCCCCACTCCTCCTTTGGCTGACTCTCAACCTGACACAGCCCTTTCCACACTCCACTCTGCTATATCTGATATTCTTGCCCCTGTCATGAGAATCTGCCTGAAGCCTAAAGCCAAGTGCAACTCCTGGTATGACTCAGACCTTGTCACCCTTAAACGCAAGTGCAGGGTGGCCAAGAGGAAATGGCGTGCTTCATGTACATCCTCTGACAAACTGGCCTGCCACCTGCTCCAAGGGCAATACCGGCTCTCTGTCCTCACCAAGAAGAGAGCTCATATCCAAGCCTGCGTCTCTGTGGCATCTAACAACTCGGCTGAACTGTTTAGAATCTGCAAGGAACTGGCCAATCCTGCCGCAGTCTCTACCTCTCCTGTCCCCTCCCAGGCCCTCTGCATGGCACTGGCTTCTCACTTCATCTCTAAAACTCAGGACATCCTGTCCTCACTCTCCTCCTCTCCCCTCCCTCCCTCTACTCCCTGATCTTCCTCTGGCCCTTCTGTAGCCACCTATCCTCCCTGCTTCTCTGCCTTTCCTGTGTTCTCCCCAGAGGAGGTTTCTAGACAAGTCCGATCTATGAAAGTTTCGTCCAAACAGGTTCACCCCTGTTCCTCCAAAACCATCTAGGACCACATCGACTCCCTGGCTCCTGCCCCGGCCAGCTTTTGCAACCACTCCTTCACCACTGGAGTCTTTCCATCCTCCCTGAAGACCTCTCTTGTGCACCCTCTTCTTAAAAAACCCTTTGCCGTCCCCTCCTGCCCAGCTAAGTATCGCCCAATCTCCATCACTCCTTTCCTGGGCAAACTCCTAGAAAAGCTGGTCATCTCCCAGCTTATTCTCCACACTGAATCTGTTGGTTGTCTTCATGACCATCCGTCTGGCTTCAGAGCTGCCAGAAGCACAGAAACTGCTCTACTGTACATCCATGAGTACCTGCTCTCCAACCTTGACTCTTCTGTCTTGCTTGATCTCCCTTCCGCATTTCACACAGTCAACCATACCATCTTGCTCAAATGTCTCCGTGATAACCTGGGTATCACCAGTCAGGCCCTGGCATGGCTGACTTCTTTTCTCTCTGACCGATCCTTCCAGGTCCAACTTGGGTCCTTCCTCTACGCTATCTTTTTCTCTACCGGTGGTGTCCCCCAAGGCTCTTACCTCTCTCGCTGGCTGTTCAACCAATACCTGACACTTCTTGCCCACCACATTGCCACTCTCTGCCCCAACTTTCAGTGCTATGCGCACGACACACAGCTCATTTTCAGGCTACCTTCGGCCACCTCTTCTCCATCTCTCATCACTGACTGTCTGTCTGCTATCCAGGAGTGGTCTGCCGCCAATGACCTCTGCCTTAATGCCAGTAAGACTAAGACTCTCCTCATCACCACACCCACTCCCTCCTTTCCTGTCTCTCACTGGCCGGCCTCTCTTGGCCCTCTTCCTGCCTCCATCTGTGAGGCTAAAAACCTCAGAGTCATCTTCGACTCCACACTCTCCTTCTCTCCTCACATCTCTGACATCTCTAAGAAGTCATACTACTAGCTGCGCCTCCTCAGAGGTATTCTTCCTTTCCTCTCCTTCCCCCAGAAGCTCACTGTCTCCAGAGCTCTGGTTCTCTCTAGGCTGGACTACTGCAACAGCCTCTTTCTAAACCTGCCTTCCTCTACACCCCACCCTCTGCATCTCATCCAGAACAGAACTGCGAGACTGACTCAAGCCCAGGGATTGGATCTCTCCAGGACTGAAATCTCTGCATTGGCTCCCAGTGGCTGCAATGATTAAGTTCAAAACCCTCTGCATTGCCCACAAGGCCTTCTGGGGCCTGGGGCTTCAATACCTTTAGCTCCCTTTTCCTAAATATCTTCCTTCTCAAGCTCTGCGCTCATCCGCCTCCAAATTCCTCAGGGTCAGTCACATCTCCAAGCAACGAGTTGGTGGTAGATCTCGTTCCTCGGCTGGGGCCTCCCTCTGGAACAGCCTCCCTGAAACTTGAGGAGAACCATCTCCGGTTCCGGAAGCACTTCAAAACCTTTCTCTTTGCTTCTGCTTTTTCTCCTCCTCTCCCCTGCTGACCTCCTGGCTGAATCTTCACTGGTTACCTGGCCACTCTCTGATCTCGGGCCCAGGTCCCTCCCGCACCAGTCATATACACCTGCACTGCCTGCCTGGCAACCCCCGCACTTGGGACTGTTTCTGTAGCCCTACAGTCCCACCATCAGCACTTGACACCTGATTTCTGCACTTACCTTTGCACTTGCCACCTGCTGGCCGTTACTTTACCTTGTGATTTATTTATCCCCTTGTACTGCACTACTCCTCCTCCTTGCCCCACCCCATGCACTTGCGCGATCTGAATGACACCTGGTCTTGTAGGATCGTTGTCTGACCTCCCTGTGTTCCCCCTCCCTTGCCTCATCACGCCTTGAAATTCTTGTGTATAGGCGGTGTATAAATGCCATACCATATTATATCATATCATATTATATCAACCTTGTAGAAACTAATGATGAGGTAAAGAATTGAGTAAACTTTCATATACAAAATGAAGTTTGCACGTGTGAAGAGCACTGCAGAAAATGCAAATCATTCAATAACTGTACAAATGCAAGTAGACTAAGTGATCATAGAATCTGGCTATATGTAGTAATTAGAAGTAGACTGCAGGCAGAGCAGCCATTATATAGAAGCTGGACATCGGTGTCACAACTTTGTTAAGTTCAAACCCATGGAGAGAAGAGCCGAGGGCTATGTCGCAGCAAATAATTAACCAATGATCGCTGATGAGTCTGGAAGGGCTGTCTGGCCTGGTGTCAAGGCTGAAGCAGCCAAGAACTGGTTATCTATCCTTGAAGGCAGTGGATGTGAGACACTGAATCATCCCTTGTTAAGGTGCAAAGAAAGAACACCATGAGTGCAAAGTTTTATTAATTTAAGACAATTAAATGCTGCAAAATAGGCGGAATTGCGGCCTCCTGTCACGTAAGACAAGGATGAAAATAGAAGTTGGACATACATTTCCATAACTGTGATACCGCATGCCCGTACTCCCCGATATTCTCAGAGGCAAGGATACTTGCAAGGCCAAGTTCAAAGACAATCTTCATGGCAGAAGGCATGGCTAATGAGAGATGTTGGGCTAATTGGGTGGGGAGGTAAAGTCATGTCCACCTCCTGACACCTGGGTTATGAGCTTACATGCTGCTAGTAAGCAGAATGTTCCAGACTGGCGCGAGCGTGCCAACCAATTGTAGAGGGCCATATAACGAAGGGCCTTATAGTTTGAATGGCAATGATGTGCCATGTATCTAATAATGGTTGAAGATGACTTGCACTAGGGGTGGGCATGAGTTGTCCACCAGACAGTAGATGTCCAATCACAACCCAATCCCATATAGAACGTATACTTAGATGTTCCCCTTGAACCTATTACAATGCCCCATAGGTTTCTCTTATTTGCCATGTAGTATGACATCACGTATGATGAACTTTTATTATATAAATGCGATTTTTTATGAAATGCATTGAGAGAATGCTGTACAACGTCTGTTGATGTCCGTTCTAACTCCCTGCTTTAGACAATTGATATTAAAACAGGCAAACTTGCCATCTTCCTGAGTAGGTTCCCTTATTTGGTGTAAGAGTTACTCTGTTTCCCATCCACTGCATGATACGCTACTCAAAGAACGTTATGTTCACGATGGATTTCTACAATCTAGCTTGGTAGACAGATTTTCGGAGGCCGCCCTAGTTACAGTCAACAGGTGGAACTCTGAGAGGTTAGCCAAACCCAATCAAGGAAAGCATGGAGAGTGGCCAAGGCTTAGTCTCAGAAGATGGGGTCAGGGGTCCACAATGAGTCCACAAAGTGAAATACACAATGATTCTGCTTAGATAGATAAGTACACAACACTCTATATGCAATAGGCGCAAAAACACACCAGAAAAAATGATTGAGCAGGTAATACCACACAACAATCACTTATAAAACATATATACAGCCACCTTTGATTTGTAGAATTGCATACAAATCACATAAACATCTGAAAGGAAGGGAAGTAATTATGCAGTAGGGCAAACCACAAGAATGAAGACCCTAACATTATAAATTCAATCCCTATGTTGGATGGAGCCCTGTGCCCAAAAGTCACAAAGTTCCTTCTAGGGCAGGGGACAAAGGCAGGAGGAAGAGTTATTGTGGTGGTGAAAATCGTTCCAGGAGAATTCTCAAGGATTTTACAGGTACGATGCATTTTCTATCTCTTAGAAGACCTTTTAAAAACATTTTTTTAAATGCAAGGGAATAAAATAAATCAAAGTTATTAGCAAAGTTTATTATAGGGAACATAGGGGCATCCCCGATTTCCCCATGCAACTATACCTGCGACTGGGGGTCAATGGAGGTAGGCTTTCCCGCTGTTGAATCCACTAGAGGATGCCCAGGATCTGCTGTTGCAAAGAAGATTCCAGTCGGGTTCATGAGCGGAGTGCAAAACTTTCCAAAGAAGTAATGCAGCAGGCACCAATGCAGGCCTCTTCAAGACACTCCACCAGACAGAAGTAAACCAGTTCCGGCATCTGCAGGCATTTCTCCAGTCACAAACTAAGACCTTCCAGAACAGCATCTGTTTGTACTCGGTAGCTTAATCTGAAAACAACACACTGAAAGAGTACCCTCAAGCATTTATAGACAGAAAAATGTATTTTTAAACAGAGAAATGTACTTTTGATTAATTAATTACTCATATGTTTTTTTATCGAGTTCATTGCCAATATTAACATAACATTAATATTCTGGCGCACGCACAGCTCCAGACACTCATGCATGACTGTCAGTGTGTGACCCTCACACATTCATATCTTATACCCTTTATACACATAAATCAAAAAGATAGTACAAAACAATTTCCTAATGCCAATTCTGTTGTAACTTAGGTCTCAAATTGGACCTGGTGTGTCACAGCTTCCTGGACATATCTACACTGTTTATTCCAAAATCCACAGTACACATGCAGCGTAAAGAATTTGCTGAATTCAAGGTGGCAGTGATGTTGACATTCATCATCAAACCAAAACAGACTTGGATGGAAAACTTTAGTGTATCGTGTCGTCGACTCGAGTTTCGGCTGTCTAGGTCCACAAGGTTAGAGTTGGACCAGCCTCATCAGGACGAAATGGATTGTAAATTTACAGAGGGACATCATTGTTACCTGAAACCAACAAAAATGGAAACTAATTTACAAAGGCAACAAACAACGTGTGCAACCAAATATGCAATAAATATCATTACAAAAACACCATTAAAAGCCACTCCAGTTCAAGTGCCCTCAGCTAAATGAGGGACTATGGCCAGTGCACAATCCAAGCCCGTGGTAAGCAAAAAGGTGCCAGTAGAGGAGCAGTCACCAGAGCCATGCAGTGTCGCTACTACTAATCACCCATGCAAGGGAAAAACATAAAGATTTATCAATGTCAAAAGCGAAGTGCCGAGAAAAAACAGCCTCTCGAATGATATACGGGCTGGCTTTAAGGAAAATAAAAAACCACCAAATTGAGGAGAAACCTATGAAACTCAATCTACACATCAACAAGCCGTTGTCTGTATTAGCAGTGTTCGTGCTCAAAGCTGCGCATACCTGCTTGATAGGTCCTAGATGCAAGTGGCATATGTAGCAATATGACTGCCGCGGGTCATGAATCTTTTGCAGCTGACCGAGTAAAGATATATAAATGATCACGTTGTCACTGTGGGAAAACAAAACCTGGACTGTCAAAGCTGTACCTGTAAATGTACGGATCACTCCACCAGTACAGGAAGCCCTAAAACCTAATTGTTCCTTGCCTCAGTTTCATGTGTGTTTGCATAGTTGACACCTGCTATGCCTAACTTGCTGTGGCATAGAACCAGTGATCAGAGTTTTCCCGATCTATGGAGAACCACTACTATTAGTGTGGAAGCAGCTGTAGACAGCCTGATAATCAGAGTGCAAGAGCTAGTGAACATTGACTAAAACGATACACTAGCAAGAAGCCTACTGCTTGTTTCGAAACTGCCATTCAAGGTGGCCATCTTGGGCGTATGGGCCATACAACTTGCAGTTAGTGTCACCTGGACAGCGTTTATCACTTTAAATCCATCTGCTGAGCCAAACCTACAGTGGTATAGCGCCGGGGATCAGAGTTTTCCCACTCTATGAACAGACATTGCTATTGGTGTGGAAGCAGCAGTCAAGAGCATGATAATCAAGGCTCATCAGTTAGCGAAAGTTGACTAAACTGTACACTAGCAAGCAGCCTACTGCTTGCTTCAATGTGGCCATTGAAGGTGACCATCTTAGATGTCTAAGCCATACAACTGGCTATTGGTGTTATGTAGACAGTGTATTCCACTGTAAATTGCCATTTAAGCCATTGGTATGGGTATGTAGACACAGTGTATCCACCGTTGCTCTAATTTGTATACCCTATTGGCACTTGAAAAGTTGAATTGATCAATACTGACCTGATCAATGATGGTCTATTTAATGTCATTGGCAGCATTTTGTGCTTGAGTAAAATGTTGGACAAGAGGTGCAGTCAGGGTTTGTGTGCAGATGTGGGATCTGTGTTCATTCATTCTAATCACCACTTTCCTGGTGATCATCCCAGTGAATAGTAGATTACAAGGGCATGTAATGGCATATACCACATTGCTAGTTAGACAGTTGCTAAACATCCGTAATTGCCATACAACGCTATGGTGAGTGAAACTAGTTGCAAACTAGTTATGCTCACCATAACTTCATAAGGCAATTAGTTTCATTCACCAGAACTTTAGATGGCAATTACGGTAGTCACGGAAATAGAAGCTACTAAAGGGGAGTCAACGGGGATAGGCAATGTACGCAGGACATATTTCTCTTAGATTAAGTAAATGAGCAAACATTTGCAAATGCCAATTATTGACAACTGAAGATGCAGAAAAGCATATTTGAGACAGGACAACCAAATCTCCAGAGGCCGAAGAGGGTAATGGCTCCCTGGATAATTAAATTAAATAGCACTAAATAAAAGGCGAAATGGAGAAAATCATGGTCTCTTTACACGTGGTGTAAGACCACAGAACAAGGCCTAATCATGAGTTTCAGGCGAAGATAACAATGTACCTTAACTCCCCTTAATGTTCCAGAGAAGAGGACATCCATCTAGGTGAAGGTCAAGGTCATGGACCAATGGGAAACCTTTTGGATCGACCGGCTTAGCTTCTTGATACCAGAGGGGCTTAACAAGGAGATCAACTATATGTGCTTTTTATAAAAATGCTAGTGCATATATGCACTGAACTCTATGTATTTGCTTCTCTTCGAGCAATGTATTTTTCTTTTTTCTTTTTTCTAATTCCAATTTCTTTTTTCAGCTTGCTTTTTTAGCGCCATGCCTTTGAACGTAGTAAACCCCATTGACCTAGAGGGGGCCCTTACCACATATCACATCCACGTTTTTTATTTTTATTTTTCATTACATGCTTAACCAGCTCACCGTATCTTTTGGTTTAACGCAACATGATTAGCCCGATTTGGCTCGTTTATCCGTAAACATAGGTTAGACCGCTCTGGTCCTACAAGTTACTCTTAGCAGAATGAAAACACAACTGATGTTGCATAACCAGCATTGCGCTTACATAATGAGTTCAACGAGCTTTGACAGCTCCATTGAAAACGTAGCTTCTCCAACAGCGTTTAGTTGCCATGGAGACATCCCCGCCCCAGGGTGAACACCCGGGGGTGGAGCGCGAGGCGTACATTCTCCAGCGTCCCAGCTGGACCAAGGCGCCTTGCACTGTCTCCATGGTGATGAATAAAAGAAGTCCCCAGCTTGCGCTAGCACGCGTCCCTGCGGCTCACATGGCATCTGCTGGATCCTCGTACAAACGAGAGGTGAGAGCTGACACTATCGAGAGAACTCCTCTAATGCATTATTTTCAGGGAGTGACATACGCTGAAGGTTTGTTTGTCTCCCAACAGGGGCACATAATTCTATACATTCTTACACGTATTTCAAATAAGAAAATGGCACAAAATCAGGTAGGACAAGCTTTTGCACCCTATTTAGATATTTTAGACAGTACATATTCCAATGCAAGTTAACTAAAGCGCACCTTTGTTTTGTCTTTCTTTCTACCATGGGACGAATCGATTGTATCAACGACGTACGGTATGTGCTGCATTACACATTACCGGTTTATCATGTTGATGTTGTTTGTTCATTTTGTATAAATTATGCATCCCATTTAAGCAGTGAGAGCCTTATTGAGCTAGATTTTTCCCATATACAGCCCTGATGAAGGATTTTCCGAAATGCATTGGCAAATGTATATTTATGGCAGCCTGAGATGATTGCTCAACTTTGTACATTGAAAATAAGCGCTACTTCGAGAAAACACAACAGGAATGTAAATAAACATTTCCTGTTATACATATATGGACTCATTATTTGCTTAAAGAGATTTAATCTTGAAGAAAATCTGTTTTGAAATCCTTGTTTGAAATTTACAGCCCCTCGGATCGGGGGCCAACTATGAAGCGCCAGTTTTAATAAGGTGTAGTCACCTTATTTGTTCTTTTGTGTATTTATGTGGTCCTTGTGCCATGGGACCAGTTTGGAGTGGCAGCTCTTGGTTAAAACATCAAAATAATTGTTGAAGCAACTACCAACATTTACTACAAATGGATTAACAGTGTGGTGCCCACCACTCCTCCCCTTAAAATTTGGAAATACCACAGAAAAGAGGCCCAGTGTGCCAAGGCCTACTACGAAATCTCTAGAGTTCACCAAAGGCCAGTCTGCCCCTGGTGACACTGGCATTTGTATCCCATCTCTAACTGAACAGAAAGCATCGCTTTTTCCGCGAGGTAGGGGCACCCAGAGAGCTGCAGAAAAAGTTTGCACTGGAGAAGCTATCATTTTCAGATGTGTTTATCTTTTGTAGAAGGGGAGCCAGGAGGCCTGCAAGGAACTTTTTTTTAGTGCCGGGGAATGATTTGCCTCTTTGTTTCAATGGGTCGTGGCCGCAGTCTGCTCGGTCCAGGTGTTCTGTGCCGGCAGCAAATCATTTGTCCTGCTTGTGTCTATGTTCCCTCTATTTCTGTATAAATGTTGTACATTTATATTGTAATCATATGTGTGGTGAATCTCAATAACGAATTATACCTTAGTCTGGATGACCAGTGGCAGAGGTTGAAAACATAATGCCATCTACTGAAGAGACACAAAAACATGATGCACATGAGGGATGCATGGGATGGGCAACCCAATATACAAGAAACTGCCGCCACAATATTGTTACCTTTGCATCTGCGCCTCTTATGCTGGTACAAGCACTATAAATGCACATACATGTGAGGGTTAGGAAAATGCCGGCTGTTTCTCCACGAGCACTTAAAAGGAAAGGATTACAATTATCGAATGAGGCAGACATTTGGTGGTCAAATCAACACATTGAAGAATGTGGAAAGCGGTCAGTTTGACCAACCCCACACACTTAAAGGCGATTTTGCCCAAAGAGCACTTTATGAAAGGCAGCTTGCAGTGATTTTACCTATCATGATGAGTAATGCAGCAAGCCACTGTAGCGTCATTATATTATTTAAGTAGAACATGATGAATTCAGAGGGGACTGTTTAAAATTAATTTCCCGATGCCTATTGCATTTGATAGTTCTGTGGTGGTTTTAACCTTGCATTCTTGGACTTGTCTTGGAATTCCCCATTACACACGTAGACTGTAAAAGTCTCAGAATGTCCTGGAGTAACGTCTCTCAAATGGAATGGACACTGTGGGTATGTATGTGGTAGGCCTTTTATAAACCTTGTGAAACGTGGTAACTAGGAGGAGGTTTTTGGGGGTTGCACATATTCCAATCTTCCATGCTGCAAACAGCAACTTGAAAAACTGCTTTTATCCCTGAGGCTGGGAGACAATGGTTCCCCGTGATGCAACCTAAATAAAATGCTCGCAATTTGCACACAGGGCTTCACGACAGTGAGGTAGGTGCTGACAGAGACGCCATCCCTACCATAGCGGCTGGTCAATTGGTCCTCGTGAAAGTTTTGCAGGCGGAAGCTGGACTGTTCACAGCAGGCAAACTGGAGGGCCGAGGAGGCCCCAGTGAGGCCCTCACATCCCATCTGTTCAGCTAGTCATTGTGCGGGTGGCGTTCCTGGGAGTCTGCAGCATGCTCTGCCTTAAAGAGATGCACCTCCGACTGATGCAAGAAACCCATGTTGGTGGGTTGTCCTCTTAATATAAGTACCACATAGCACCATCTTTGATCCTGTAAGAGGATTCAATTCAACACTACAGCTAAGTCAATGCCTAGTCTGGGATACTGAATGGAAACCCTTATTGATATATCTTTATGTCCAGTTCATGCGTTCTGGATGACTACCCCTATATAACACCCCTCTCTTGGAATCCCCCTGACCCCACTGAGCCAAGAAGTAGTTCTGTTTAGCAAGTTAAAAGGTTTATTTGATAATTTAAACAATAGATATATATATATGTCACACCTTATAATAAATTAATAATTGAATATCACACTTAATCTGATATGATAAAGATTAACAACGGAGAATCTGGCACTAACACGCTTCTCTATAATCAATAAGGAGTTGACATGAAATGGATAAGGTGGCACAGTGGTAAATAGGTACAGAAGTATAATGTGGTAGAGAATGCTTTATAGAGTTCAAATGGATGGAATGTTGAATGAATGAAATGCAGTATAGAAAATACTCAATATGATTTCAACAAAACAATGTAATCACTTTTCTCTGGCAATCCCCTCCCCCCCTTGATGCAATGCAAGGAAATGGAAGGAAGCACACAGTTCTCAGAAATGCAATCAACTGTAATTCAGTTCACCCCAGCAAGCTTACACTACAGAAAACAGATAGGAGCTTTGAAAACACAGGCAAAATGCTTTGATATGTGCTGGCAATGAATTAAAAAATATGCTAAAAATGCTTTTAATTCCCTTTCAGAGGTTCAGGGTGAGTGATATCTACTCTCTATAAATTCAGGATCACCTTAACAATGCTTTAGTAGTAACTAGCAGGTAAACGAAGTTTTTGGCAAGGAAAAGCAAAACTGCTGTCTTTTTACACGTGAAGAAATTTGCAAATCGCGGCAAAATTCGCGGATGCGCCGAGCGCTATTACAAAGGAACCACAAGGACTATCTCTATCATTTTGGGGTCTTAGGATCTCAGCTTCCAAATGAAAGTTACTGCAAGTCTCTAAGACAAACGGTCGCGGAGATATGAGCGATTTTGTGAAGGTCGTTTTTCAGATTTGAAATTTTAAAAGCTCAAAATGACAAGTGACAGATTTTGCAGCTAGAATGACAGGTGACAGATTTGGAGCTATCAGGCAGTTCTACTTAGGTTAAATAGATTGAATTAGATGAATTTAAACTAAGAGATTGGTTCTACACAGTTCTGCTGGGTACTCACACTATATTCTTGAATTAAATGGGCCTCATCACGGATCTGGTCAGGGTTTTAGACTGGGCTCTGGTCTCTCTCTGGGCACAGCGTCTGGTCTCTGGAACTGCTCGCTCTCTGGTCTGGTCTCTTAGTTCTGGATAGATTGAAGTCTCTAGTTTGGCTTTCTGGAGGTTGATGAATTTGAAGTCTGGATCTCTGGATCTCGGCAGAGCGCGTTGCAGCAAATGGAATTGAAGGTCCCTATCTGTCCTGTCTGTCTGCTTTTATGTGTTTTGAGAGTGGGTGGGTATGTTGGTCATAACTAAACTTGCCCCTCTCACTTGTCATTGGTCAAATTTCCATTCCTCACTTGATTGGCGAAGCTAAGTTGTGTCAGAGTGATGTCATTTTATGGCTTGCAGATAGGACACTCCTCTGTCAGATTGCACACATTCTATATTTGATAACAAAAGACATATTTCACAGTTACACAGTTGCTTGAAATTACATATACATGGTGTGGCTGAATTTAGCCATGTCTCTGTCCAAATCTGTTGTTTCTAAGAGCTTGCATTCAGAAATGGCACATAATTGACTTTTTAACTGATTTTTCAATTTCTGACATTGACCCAACTTTACATACATGTGCGCAGGGAGTATGGACATTAACTGATGAAGTTTCAGATTTTTAACATGCATACATTTAGAGTAATATCCACTTTTCCGCTGACACCCCCCTGAACATTCCACCGGTTCTAAAAACCTCTTAAACTGTGGGCAGAAAAATCACAAGAATTATGGTATCATTTATAAAATTTTCACATGTCCGCTCTATGAATGATCCATCTTTTTAAAGTTATGTTTTGGCTCCAAAGGGGTGTGGTTTCCTCTCAGCACAAGGTAGAAATACTGGTTTATCCAGTTCTGCCAAGCCAGCTTCTGTCTCCAGTTTCTCCCCCTCCCAGTTTCTTCCAAGAGTAAGCCACTTTTACGACCCCTGCAATATAAGATTTGCTTGGGTCCTGAAAGGCTCATTGTTCAAGGGGAAGCCATTTATGATCCTCTCAATAAACCCTCTGCCTGGGTGAAGGGAGTTGCATTGTTCACTCTCCTGCAGAGCACAGGTAATTCAATTATCAGATAGATGGTATATTCTTAGTGTGGCCAGCAAAAAGGCAGATAGTCCTGGGAACACAGCTGTGACTCAAGTTTCACTCCTGATGGGGGTAGTTGTCAAGCAAAATCAAGTTCCTTAAGCCAGACTTTCAGCTAACTGTCATGTTTTTTATTGCTTTTTAAATTAACTTGCAATTTTACACATGCAGCTAGAATGCTGATTCTAAGTGCAAAACTATGACATTTCGACAGTTACAAAGGCATGTGACACCAAACATAGGTCACTCATTTAATCTAAACATTTTCGATTTTAGTGTCTTTAAATCCAGTGCAACTTAAACTGCTGACTCCATAGCTCAGCCAGTTTTGTTATAAGCATTGTTCTGGGCTCTTCATTTCCCAGATTTTGTAGGCACACAAAACTCCATTCTGCCAAATGTCTGCTGGTGTTCAGTGAATATTTTGCACATATTGTAATGTTTGAAAATAGGCATTTTGAGCCTGCCTTCAGAGAAACACAGGGTGGTTTTAAAACGCCGGCTTTTGGATAGTGGTGAGTACTGGTACTGCACCCATTTTTGGGATTTAACAAATGAATTCCCCACAATTCTAAGTTGCATTTGGCAATCAGCATTGCCATTCCCAATGGTTTCAGACTACTGTGCGGGTAGTCCAATGGTGGTTTTAAAGCGCTTTGAAGCTAACCGGCGCTACTGTTTTTCCTTTGGCAACCCATTTCCCTCATGGCAACCCGGCCTTTCATTCTCGCACTGGTGGGTGGCAAGTGAGGCAACCATTTTGGTGGGCGCACAAACTGCGCAGCTTTCCTGGATTTCAGCGCACATGTGGGTTTTCCGCCATCTTGAATTTTCTAAGCCCACAGCACCAAATGTTGCAGCATGATTACTTGCACGTGGGTCAAGACACCCAACAAGCGCCCCCACGCGACTGCACTTTGATTTTGAGTCGATGGGGAGTCGGGTGCACAAGGGTTTTGACCCACGCACCGGTCTGTCCGCATAATCTTCTTCCGGTAGATGGCACAGTTCAGCATCTTTTCCTCCATCCGGTCGGATCGATCGGTTCTCCTCGCCAGTCCTGATGGGAGTATTGGGCGGTCCACTGGGCCCATTGGATCTTCGTTCCTGGTCTCCGGATCGCCCTCCTTGGCCCGTCTCCAGGTTTTCTTTCTCCTAGGACGACAAAGGAAGAGCGGCAATACCTACTCATAGACGTTTTTCCACCACTGTTGAGATAGTGGGGCAGCATATGCATTTCATCATAACGAAACATTACATTCTTATTTTGAAAAAAAAACAGTATAACTAAGAGACAGTTTCATGCAAATCACAATATTTTAGAGACTAGATGTGGTATGTTTTATGATTGGAACTGAATTAGTCTGAGACAGTACCCGCTAGGATTCCAGAGGATTCCTCCAGTTGTTGCAGAGTGTGCCTGGGATGGCAACATTTCAACTGGTTTATGTGGACCCACTTGTCTTCTCCCTCTGCCAAAGGACCTTTGGGGATGTGGATTTTGTAGGCCACAGGGGAGATTTTGTCTATGATCTCGAATGGTCCCTTCCATGTAGGCAAAAATTTGCGCTGCTTGGCCTGGTTCCTTTGGAAGTTGTATAGATAGACCCGGTCCCCCACCTGATATTCCTTCCTGGAAGTTTTCAGGTCATAGTGGGTCTTCATGCTATCAGCTGATCTTTCTAGATTCCGCTGAGCATAAGCAAAAGCATGTTGGAGGTGTTTCCTTAAATTCTCCACATACTCATGAGTAGTGGAGGCATTTATCAGTGTCTGCTCTTGGGTCCTGTAGAGCAAATGCTGAGGAAGCACCATCGTGCGCCCAGTCATCAACTCAAATGGTGACATTTTGGTTGCAGATGAAGGGGTAGATCTGATAGCCATTAGGACCAGAGGTAATCGGATATCCCAACTTGGCCCAGAATCTGCCACAAACTTCTTTAATATGCTCACAATTGTCCGGTTATATCTCTCTACTGCCCCAGAAGAAGCTGGTCTATAAGCAATATGCAGCTTTCTCTTGACCCCAGTATCTCCCACATCTTTGTCATTACTTCACTGGTGAAGTGGCTACCTCTGTCTGACTCAATCCTTTGAGGTAGACCAAAACGGGAAAAGATGTGGTTAATCATCAAGGCAGCTGCCGTTTCTGCCTTGCAGTTTGGGGCTGGGAGACATTCCACCCACTTGGTAAACAAGCATGTCACAGTCAACATGTACTTATTCCCCCTAGCCGAGCGAATCACAGGGCCTACAAAGTCGATTTGTAAATCTGACCATGGCAGGGTCATCCCCCTCTTTTGGAGAGGCGCGCGGTGTGTGAGGGACGTTGGCTGAAATTGTGCACACACAAGACACCCCTTCAAGTATTGGTCGAGGTCCTGCCCCATGTGTGGCCAGTATGCAACCTCTCTTAAGATTTCCAATGTTGTGTGAAACCCCTATGACCGGCGGTGGCCGCATCATGGGCGTGACTTAACATCAGGCTTCGGAATGAGGTAGGAACCACCCACTGATCGTGGCCAGCTTTGGATTTCCTTACCAGCAAACCGTCTTGGATTCGGAACATTTTTGGACATTTCATCAACACTCTTAGGTCCTCTTTCCCAATATAATCGGTATCCGTCAGGGGAAAGTTCTCAGGGTCCTCAAGGTGCTGGTAAAATTTACCAATTATTGGATCCCCCTTCTGAGCAGTAATCAAATCAGCATCAGGGGTCTCCTTACTCCATTGTGCAATTGAAAGGTCGTTGTGAGCATTTGTCTGGGACCTAGTGATAGCAGTGACCTGGATTTCCCCCAACAGGGACTCAATCTCAATTAGATCCCCTTGGATGGCCCCGGTTTTGGCCAGCTGATCAGCTAAGTCATTTCCAGTTTTGTCTGGTCCCTCTACTTTGGAATGACCCTTGATCTTTTTTCAATAGATGGTCATCTCATTTGATGTGACCAGATCATCAATGTTTTGGATCAACTTCCCATGTTTCAAGGGTTTGTTGTTAGCACATAACATGCCTCTGGTTTTCCAATTAACCAGGTGCTCCACGAACCCGTTCCGTACATAATCCGAATCTGTGATTATGACCAGTTCGTGGAGTTGATGCTGGACAGCAGTGAGGATGGCCTGATGCACAGCCATCAATTCTGCCACCTGACTACTTCGGGGACCAATTTTGTATCCAGCGGAGGGTTCTGGGGACTCATTCACCCATGCATTCCCTACGCCGGCCACTAGTTCTTTCTCCCCGTCGTTGTCAACATGGTAAGAGCATCCATCCACATAGACAGTGGGCATTCCCTCACACTTGTCCTCTTCAAAGACTTTGTGGGGGGAATTAAGGTATGCCTCCATGTTGTCCTTTATTTTTAGACTTTCGTCCTCGAGACAGTTTTCTCTGGCACAATCATGCAAGTCAGCCAGACCTTGCGCGAGTGGACTCTTCTTGTTTTGGCCATATCTGACCTCCACAGGAAAGCCTTGCATTGACAGAATCCAGGAAGTAATTCGGGAATTACTCACATTTCCGGCCCGGATTCTGTCACTTTGGAGATATTGCAGAGGCTGGTGTGGAGTCTCCACTATGATGTGTTCCCCCTGGATAAACGGGCGGTAATTCTTCAATGCCCACACCGTTGCCAGGAGTGCCTTCTCACAATCGTTGAATTTTTCCTCCACAGAGGATAAAGTTTTGCTCGCATAGGAGATTACTTTATTGACCTTGTCATGCTTTTGGTATAATACTGCCGTCAAGCACGTATTAGAGAACCCCGTCTCCAGGAAGAACTCCTTGTTTCTGACAGGGTAAGCTAGGCAAGGCGCTTGTGAGAGGCTTCTTTTGAGTTGTTTTACTGCCTCGGATTGTTCTGGACCCCATTCCCACTTGACCCCCCCCTTCAGGAGATGAATCAGGGGTCTGGTGATCTCTGCGTAGCCCTCAATGAACTTTCTGCTGTAATTAGTCAGTCCAAGGAGGCTCCTTAGTTCCCGCAGAGTTGTGGGGTCTTTCAGTTTCTGAAGTGCTTCCACTTTCTTTTCCTGGGGACAGAGGCCCTGAGGAGTAATCTCATGCCCCAAGAAATTAACACGCGTTCTACACCACTGTGCTTTCTGAAAGGAAAGTTTTGCTCCGGCGGCCCTCAACTGGGTCAGAACATAACGGATCTCCGCTATGTGTTCCTCCACAGATGAACTTTTGATGAGGACATCATCTACATAAGCCAGGTTACCCCTCGCACCCAGGTCGGGCATGGCCTTATGTAGGAAAATGTTGAATTCATTGCCGGAGTTGAGGTATCCGAAGGGAGTCCTGGTCCATGTGTATTGCTGGCCCCCAAAGGTAAAATCCAGTTTGTATTGGTCCTCCCTGCTGACAGGCACGGTCCAGTATCCATTGGTCAGGTCTATTGAGGTGAATACCTGTGACCCCTGGATCTGGGCCAGCCCTTGGTCAATGTAGGGCAGAGGCCATCGGGAAGTATGGACCCGTTTGTTGAGCTCCCTGAGGTCAGCACAGAGTCTCCACTGGCCGTTTGGCTTCAATATTCCCAGCACCGGATTATTGAAGGTGCTGTGGACTGGACGGATTATTCCCCTGGACTCAAGGTTCTTAATTATTTCAGTAAGGGACTCCATTGATGCGAGAGGCAAACGATATTGCTTCACAAATACAGGAGTCATGCCAGGGTCCGTGGGGATTGTTGTTGTGTGGATGTCAGTGTGACCACAGTCATATGAGTCTACCGCAAAGAGATCTTGGAAATCCAAGAAAACTTGTTTCAACTTTTGCTTCTGTTCCGGAGTCACACAGGCATCAGCTAGGTTGACTCTCTCTTCCACCATCTGCCTGAAGCCTGGAAAGACTTCTGGTTTGGCTATCTCAGCGGCCTCCTCCAGCTGGGTGGAGAAGTCCCTGGTCAGAGTGCTGATTTGGACTGGAGGCTTCAGGTGGGAAAGGCAGCCCTCATGGACTTGGAAAATCACCTCATCCCTCCTGAAGTCACAAGTCACATCTTCCTTATCATAGGGGCAGGAAGTGTACACCAGGAAGTTCCCCCCATGCCGGGTAAAAATCCTGTCTGGTGTTGTATTGTCATCCCTGTCACTGTCAAAACAGTCCTTGGGGATTGGTCCTAACAGTTCATTTACTAAGTCGATGGAAAAATGTCGGTCATCAACCGCCATTCCAATAATGGTGCCTGCGGCTAGAGTAATACTCTTTAAGTCGCTGTTATCCACCTCTATTGGAATGGTGTCATGTTCTATGTTGACTAATGGAGTTGGGTTTACCCCCAACCCTTGCTGTTGGAGAGAAGCATTTAGATGTATGTAAGCATCAGGGTTTTTCAACTCTTGTCCCCTTTTGACTTTCACTTCCAGGGAGAATTGTCGGGTCCTTTCTGGGATAGTGACTTCCTCTTTAACCTGAATTTCAACTGCATAAGGTAGCAATTGAGCTGACCTAAATGCTTTTTCTGGATCATCAAAGCTCATGGTATTATCCGCTAATCGGGACCAAGCTTTGAAGTTTATTAGGTCCAAACTAATGGCAAAGCGATTGAGAATGTCACTGCCTAAGTAAAAGGCGGCAGGGACGTCTCGCACGACCCAAAAATTGTGGACTATGCTCTTGTTGCCAATGGAGATTTTGAGCATACACCTGCTTGGCAGGAGATGTTTGGAATTGGGTACTTCCAGGTCCATTTCCCATTTGTCTATCAGTTTGAATGTGGGAATGGCTGGATCTTTTGGGAGTTGGCGGAACACGGCTTCGCTGATGAAGCTCTTACCGTTGTTCACACACACTCGAGCGAGAACAGAGTCCTTCCCATCATTTAACTGGACAGGGATGAACAACTGCTCTCCAATTTGCTGAATATCAGCCAGGCTCTGAGCTGATTTCACATCTTTCTGGACTGTAGGAGTGGGAGTTTCTGATTGTGGATTAGTAAAGAATTTCAGGGTGTTTCCTTCCAGTGTGGAATACCACCTTAAACTGGAAGGAAGGTTGATTTTCAGAAATAGAGAGGACCCCCCATCACCAGTCTGTTGTCCTACTTCTATTACTGTCACGTCTGGAATCTGGTTGTTCTGGAAGTGAAATTCTACTTGGTCAGATTTTTGTTCAACCATGTGGCAGGTGCCGTTTAAACTAACATGGTTAACACTCTGTTTTAATTTTATTGGTCGGCTAGTCTGGGTCCAGAGGACCTTGTTTACGCAATCTATTAGGGGTGACAACCTTCTCAGGAGGTCATTCCCTAGTAAACAAGGGGTGCCCTCTGGGGTCACAACTATGACCGGGTGTTTCAACTTATGTCGCCCAATTTTAATGTCCAAGTCTGCCGTCCCCTCAACGGGAATTTCCTTCCCGTCAAAGTTCTGGAGTTGTCCAGGAAGTGAGGTGAGAGGAATTTGGTAATTCCCTCCCCTTCCTGCATTCAGTTCATCAAAGGCCCTTCTGGACAGAAGGGTAGCTTGAGATCCAGTGTCCACCAGCGCTGAAATCGTACCCTGCCCCTGTACTTGTACCGGGGCATAATATCTTCCCTCCTTCTCCTCAAGGGGGCACAGATAATGCACATTTTTGGACAACTGGTGGGCTAACTTTCTGGTTTTGGACATCGCTAGCGAAGAGATTTGGGCAGAATTCTGTGGAGAGCCTTGGGAATCTGAAAGAAAAAGTTGGCAACTGGAGATCAGAGCCATTGTGGGTTCCCCTGGTTCCGGTTCTGGGCCGCCCCCCCTTTTTGGAGGCAGTCACCAGGATGGGTTTGAACCAGGGGATTTTCTTGCTGTTGGTTCTGGGATGAGATGGTGGGCGGCGGTAGCTCAGTCTCCACATCTCCCCAGTCTGGATTTGCATTCCTAGGGACCCATTTTTCTTTGGGAGGAGTTCCCCCCTCTCTGAAGGAGAAGATCCTTTTCTCAGGATCCTCTGAGGATCCCTCTCCCTCAAATTGGAAGATCTGTACCTCCTCCTCAAACTGAGTCTGTTTGGGTCTTTTGTTTCTCCTACCCCCCCTCTGCTCCTTAGGAGGCAGACTTTCAGGGGCAAGAGATTTTGTTTCCGGTTCCTGGGTTTCCAGGGGCTGTTTACAAGTGAGGAAGGAAGCTTCCTCCAAGGCTTTACACCCCCCTTCCCTTTGTGCCTCCTCCCTGGGAACCGGTGTGTTATCGGGGTGCTGCCCCCGTCATTGTTCTGGAGCACCAGGTCCAGAGTTGGGTACGTTCTGCGCCGGCATGCCGATCTGAGGGTTCTGCTGAGCCCTCAGTATGTGACCCATATCCCGCGCCATGTTTTGAACCTGGCGCTCTAACTGGGAAACCCGCTCAGGCTGATACGGGGCCCTGTTTTCTCCCCTGGGCTGATCCCGGGAAGGGTAGCTGTCCCTCCTCTGGTAGTACCCCTGGTTGGGAAGATTTGGGTACCCCTCCACCCTTGGCCTCCCCTCTCCCGGATTCAGTGGTCTGGGCTCAGGGAATTGGGGAAAGAAGGATGGATGGTTTTGGGGCTGAAAGTCGGGTGGATATCTGGGGAAAAAGTTCTGCCCAGGGTTTAGAGAATTTCTGCCCTCCTGTGGGAAGTTTGGAGGGAAGTTCCCTGGGTTAGGTGCTTGGCTGGATCCCCCCCCTTGGGCTGGAGGAGTCCACACATAACCCAGGATGGGTCGATTTCCCTTGTAACGGGGACTTACATAATCAGGAGAGCGAGGGACCCCATTTGTGGGGCTGCCTCCTTGGCTCCCTGTCTGTGACTGACCCGAGGAACTTCTGGGCCTAGCATTATTATGTGCAGGTAGGTTTTCAGGCCCCCCCATCTCCAAATCCAAAACGGGGGTAACCTTTACCTCTGCCACCTTGGCAGCAGCAGGGGTGCTGTTGGCTTTGGGGTTTTTCTGGGCATTACTTTTGCTATCTACCGGTTTCTGCACCTCATAGATCCGGGTAGCCTGTTCAATGACCCAGTCTAAAGATCTTTTCTCGTGAAAATCCCTCACGAGCTGGGTCATGATATATTTGGGCAAGGCATGGAAAAATGCATTAATGAACTCTCTACTATCTGTGCGCACCCTTCTGGTGGTTTGCGCAAAAGCACGCTTTAACTCCTGCACAAATTCTTGTGGGGCCTGATCCTCCCCACATTGCAAATTGTAGGCTGCCTTGCGAGCCTCTTGAGGATTTCTGTGAACAGAAAAATGTTTCAAGATGGCCGCCTTATAGGTGGACCATCTTAAATGATTTTGGTCCTCCAGCCCCGCAAAGAAACTGGAGTATTCCGGGGAGAAGGTCCACTTTACATATTGAATACAGCTTTGGCTGTCCTTCAAATGGAAAGTCTCCATCATTTGTTCAAACAACTCTAAGTGCTCCCAAACAGAATACTTAGCGTTCTTATGGTAAGGCGTGATGACGCTCCTGATCGCCTTAATCTGCTTTAAGGGGTCCTTTAGCAAGGCCCTTTTTGCCTTATTGGCCTTTTTAGTTCGGGTAACCCTTGTCCATTCGTCCTCGGACTCAGAGGCACTGCTCCCAGAGGTTCCCGTCTGTTCTTCCAGGTTTTCCCGGATTCTGCGAGCCTGGGAATGGCTGGCAGAATGTGGGGACCTGGTCTCCTGTGTCCTGCGCAGTTCAGAGGAGTCTTCAGATTCCTCCTTGCTGCCAGGATTTGATGGGTACCCCCTCCTCTGACCTAACTGGGCAGAGGTTTTCAGGATGCCCTTAATGGGCCTACTCTCCTGGGGTTCCCCACTGAACTGTACTGTACTTGGGTGCCCATACCCGGATGCCCACCCCTCCATTCCTGGGTGGTACTGGCCTATGAGCCCCATGCTTCTGGCTGGATAGTAATCTGCCATCCCTGTGGTCCTGTGCTCACGTGCGCCAGGGGACATGGGGGTGGCAGAGTCCAGGGACTGAGAGGTATGAGGGCCTCTGGTACTAGGGCTCCTGAGGTTATGCTCCGGAGTTTCCATTTCCCAGCGAACCTCATCTCTATCCGCCCCTGCTCCCTGTTGCAATGCAAGAGCCTGCATTTGTGCCTTCAGTTCCTCAGTTAAGGCCTTACTGGACTCTATCAGTCTCTCCTGCATCGCTACCTGTTGCTGGAGCCTCTCATTGTGCTGGCAGAGAGCCTCATTTTCCCTCTGTGCTTCCTGGTTGGTCCTGGAGAACTGGGCCAGTCTTTGCTGCAGGAGGGTTACCTCCTGAGCTGTGTCCCTGTTGGCCTGCTCCTTTCTTGCTAGAGCATCTTCCACCCTTCTGGTGTGCTCTACCAAGTTCTGGTGTTCTTTTTGGAGGCCACCCAGTCCCTGGTGGGCCAGGTGATTTTCTTCCATTTTTCTTTTTAAATGGCAGACTTCCTGGCCTAAGGCGTCTCTTTCCTGACTAAGAGCCTGCATTTGTGCCGCCAGGTCGGCCCTTTGCCGTTGAAGGGCACCAGCTTTTTGGCGCTCCTCATCAAACTCTGCCTGGGTATCCAGGTCTTTCAGAATTAGTTTGTCGCTCTCTGCCTTCTCTCTATCTAGGTGGCTTTGCAGGGTGACTACCTGCTCAGCACATGCCCTATTGAAGTCTAGCTGTTGCTCCAGCTTTTTCTGGCTTTGCAGTAGGGAGTCCAAACCTTCTTGGTGTTCCTTCTGCAAGGCCAGAAATCTGGTATCCTGTTCTGACTTTTCCTTTTGCAGCACATCCATATCCTCCTTTATTTTAGTGATGTACAGTCTGCTGTCATTTTCTGACTCCTGGCTCCTCTGCAGCCTCTGCTCAGAAGAGACCAGGTCAGATTGGACCTTCTCTAACACCATCTGTTGCCTATTTGCCAGATTTTGGCTTTCAGCACATCTATCCTGCATGTCTCCCATATATAGGTACAGGTATGCTGCTATCCTGGCAATCTTATTGTGTTCCTCTTTGGCTTTAGGAGCCATATATAGTTCGCTCAGGGCCACATGTAATGGACCCTGATCTCTATATATATCTGACCCTGTTTCAGTGAACTGTTGTGTGATTGCCTGCAACCACGCATCCTGGCCCTGTTCGGTCCATTCACCTCTCACAAATAGCTTATGCAAGAGGTGCTCTCTGGCCATTTTCATGTCTACTAAGGTCGTCATTCTAGAGATTGGTCTCTGTCCTGACTTACAGAAGTTTGTATTTTATTTTTGCAGAACAGAACTTTTCTTGGAGTGTCCCTTTTGAGGAATGCTTCACAGCGTAATGCAGCGTGGTGATCCGACCGGATGTATGTATCCCGTCAGTTAGCACACTGTATTAAGCTGCACAAGTGGTAAATCTAACCCAACGTCTCGGCTCGAGCCCCCAATTTGTAAGAGGATTCAATTCAACACTACAGCTAAGTCAATGCCTAGTCTGGGATACTGAATGGAAACCCTTATTGATATATCTTTATGTCCAGTTCATGCGTTCTGGGTGACTACCCCTATATAACACCCCTCTCTTGGAATCCCCCTGACCCCACTGAGCCAAGAAGTAGTTCTGTTTAGCAAGTTAAAAGGTTTATTTGATAATTTAAACAATAGATATATATATGTCACACCTTATAATAAATTAATAATTGAATATCACACTTAATCTGATATGATAAAGATTAACAACGGAGAATCTGGCACTAACACGCTTCTCTATAATCAATAAGGAGTTGACATGAAATGGATAAGGTGGCACAGTGGTAAATAGGTACAGAAGTATAATGTGGTAGAGAATGCTTTATAGAGTTCAAATGGATGGAATATTGAATGAATGAAATGCAGTATAGAAAATACTCAATATGATTTCAACAAAACAATGTAATCACTTTTCTCTGGCAATCCCCTCCCCCCCTTGATGCAATGCAAGGAAATGGAAGGAAGCACACAGTTCTCAGAAATGCAATCAACTGTAATTCAGTTCACCCCAGCAAGCTTACACTACAGAAAACAGATAGGAGTTTTGAAAACACAGGCAAAATGCTTTGATATGTGCTGGCAATGAATTAAAAAATATGCTAAAAATGCTTTTAATTCCCTTTCAGAGGTTCAGGGTGAGTGATATCTACTCTCTATGAATTCAGGATCACCTTAACAATGCTTTAGTAGTAACTAGCAGGTAAACGAAGTTTTTGGCAAGGAAAAGCAAAACTGCTGTCTTTTTACACGTGAAGAAATTTGCAAATCGCGGCAAAATTCGCGGATGCGCCGAGCGCTATTACAAAGGAACCACAAGGACTATCTCTATCGTCTTGGGGTCCTAGGAAAGCCTAGGATCTCAGCTTCCAAATGAAAGTTACTGCAAGTCTCTAAGACAAACGGTCGCGGAGATATGAGCGATTTTGTGAAGGTCGTTTTTCAGATTTGAAATTTTAAAAGCTCAAAATGACAAGTGACAGATTTTGCAGCTAGAATGACAGGTGACAGATTTGGAGCTATCAGGCAGTTCTACTTAGGTTAAATAGATTGAATTAGATGAATTTAAACTAAGAGATTGGTTCTACACAGTTCTGCTGGGTACTCACACTATATTCTTGAATTAAATGGGCCTCATCACGGATCTGGTCAGTGTTTTAGACTGGGCTCTGGTCTCTCTCTGGGCACAGGGTCTGGTCTCTGGAACTGCTCGCTCTCTGGTCTGGTCTCTTAGTTCTGGATAGATTGAAGTCTCTAGTTTGGCTTTCTGGAGGTTGATGAATTTGAAGTCTGGATCTCTGGATGTTGTATGGTCCGGCAGAGCGTGTTGCAGCAAATGGAATTGAAGGTCCCTATCTGTCCTGTCTGTCTGCTTTTATGTGTTTTGAGAGTGGGTGGGTATGTTGGTCATAACTAAACTTGCCCCTCTCACTTGTCATTGGTCAAATTTCCATTCCTCACTTGATTGGCGAAGCTAAGTTGTGTCAGAGTGATGTAATTTTATGGCTTGCAGATAGGACACTCCTCTGTCAGATTGCACACATTCTATATTTGATAACAAAAGACATATTTCACAGTTACACAGTTGCTTGAAATTACATATACATGGTGTGGCTGAATTTAGCCATGTCTCTGTCCAAATCTGTTGTTTCTAAGAGCTTGCATTCAGAAATGGCACATAATTGACTTTTTAACTGATTTTTCAATTTCTGACATTGACCCAACTTTACATACATGTGCGCAGGGAGTATGGACATTAACTGATGAAGTTTCAGATTTTTAACATGCATACATTTAGAGTAATATCCACTTTTCCGCTGACACCCCCCTGAACATCCCACCGGTTCTAAAAACCTCTTAAACTGTGGGCAGAAAAATCACAAGAATTATGGTATCATTTATAAAATTTTCACATGTCCGCTCTATGAATGATCCATCTTTTTAAAGTTATGTTCTGGCTCCAAAGGGGTGTGGTTTCCTCTCAGCACAAGGTAGAAATACTGGTTTATCCAGTTCTGCCAAGCCAGCTTCTGTCTCCAGTTTCTCCCCCTCCCAGTTTCTTCCAAGAGTAAGCCACTTTTACGACCCCTGCAATATAAGATTTGCTTGGGTCCTGAAAGGCTCATTGTTCAAGGGGAAGCCATTTATGATCCTCTCAATAAACCCTCTGCCTGGGTGAAGGGAGTTGCATTGTTCACTCTCCTGCAGAGCACAGGTAATTCAATTATCAGATAGATGGTATATTCTTAGTGTGGCCAGCAAAAAGGCAGATAGTCCTGGGAACACAGCTGTGACTCAAGTTTCACTCCTGATGGGGGTAGTTGTCAAGCAAAATCAAGTTCCTTAAGCCAGACTTTCAGCTAACTGTCATGTTTTTTGTTGCTTTTTAAATTAACTTGCAATTTTACACATGCAGCTAGAATGCTGATTCTAAGTGCAAAACTATGACATTTCGACAGTTACAAAGGCATGTGACACCAAACATAGGTCACTCATTTAATCTAAACATTTTCGATTTTAGTGTCTTTAAATCCAGTGCAACTTAAACTGCTGACTCCATAGCTCAGCCAGTTTTGTTATAAGCATTGTTCTGGGCTCTTCATTTCCCAGATTTTGTAGGCACACAAAACTCCATTCTGCCAAATGTCTGCTGGTGTTCAGTGAATATTTTGCACATATTGTAATGTTTGAAAATAGGCATTTTGAGCCTGCCTTCAGAGAAACACAGGGTGGTTTTAAAACGCCGGCTTTTGGATAGTGGTGAGTACTGGTACTGCACCCATTTTTGGGATTTAACAAATGAATTCCCCACAATTCTAAGTTGCATTTGGCAATCAGCATTGCCATTCCCAATGGTTTCAGACTACTGTGCGGGTAGTCCAATGGTGGTTTTAAAGCGCTTTGAAGCTAACCGGCGCTACTGTTTTTCCTTTGGCAACCCATTTCCCTCATGGCAACCCGGCCTTTCATTCTCGCACTGGTGGGTGGCAAGTGAGGCAACCATTTTGGTGGGCGCACAAACTGCGCAGCTTTCCTGGATTTCGGCGCACATGTGGGTTTTCCGCCATCTTGAATTTTCTAAGCCCACAGCACCAAATGTTGCAGCATGATTACTTGCACGTGGGTCAAGACACCCAACAAGCGCCCCCACGCGACTGCACTTTGATTTTGAGTCGATGGGGAGTCGGGTGCACAAGGGTTTTGACCCACGCACCGGTCTGTCCGCATAATCTTCTTCCGGTAGATGGCACAGTTCAGCATCTTTTCCTCCATCCGGTCGGATCGATCGGTTCTCCTCGCCAGCCCTGATGGGAGTATTGGGCGGTCCACTGGGCCCATTGGATCTTCGTTCCTGGTCTCCGAATCGCCCTCCTTGGCCCGTCTCCAGGTTTTCTTTCTCCTAGGACGACAAAGGAAGAGCGGCAATACCTACTCATAGACGTTTTTCCACCACTGTTGAGATAGTGGGGCAGCATATGCATTTCATCATAACGAAACATTACATTCTTATTTTGAAAAAAAAACAGTATAACTAAGAGACAGTTTCATGCAAATCACAATATTTTAGAGACTAGATGTGGTATGTTTTATGACTGGAACTGAATTAGTCTGAGACAGTACCCGCTAGGATTCCAGAGGATTCCTCCAGTTGTTGCAGAGTGTGCCTGGGATGGCAACATTTCAACTGGTTTATGTGGACCCACTTGTCTTCTCCCTCTGCCAAAGGACCTTTGGGGATGTGGATTTTGTAGGCCACAGGGGAGATTTTGTCTATGATCTCGAATGGTCCCTTCCATGTAGGCAAAAATTTGCGCTGCTTGGCCTGGTTCCTTTGGAAGTTGTATAGATAGACCCGGTCCCCCACCTGATATTCCTTCCTGGAAGTTTTCAGGTCATAGTGGGTCTTCATGCTATCAGCTGATCTTTCTAGATTCCGCTGAGCATAAGCAAAAGCATGTTGGAGGTGTTTCCTTAAATTCTCCACATACTCATGAGTAGTGGAGGCATTTATCAGTGTCTGCTCTTGGGTCCTGTAGAGCAAATGCTGAGGAAGCACCATCGTGCGCCCAGTCATCAACTCAAATGGTGACATTTTGGTTGCAGATGAAGGGGTAGATCTGATAGCCATTAGGACCAGAGGTAATCGGATATCCCAACTTGGCCCAGAATCTGCCACAAACTTCTTTAATATGCTCACAATTGTCCGGTTATATCTCTCTACTGCCCCAGAAGAAGCTGGTCTATAAGCAATATGCAGCTTTCTCTTGACCCCCAGTATCTCCCACATCTTTGTCATTACTTCACTGGTGAAGTGGCTACCTCTGTCTGACTCAATCCTTTGAGGTAGACCAAAACGGGAAAAGATGTGGTTAATCATCAAGGCAGCTGCCGTTTCTGCCTTGCAGTTTGGGGCTGGGAGACATTCCACCCACTTGGTAAACAAGCATGTCACAGTCAACATGTACTTATTCCCCCTAGCCGAGCGAATCACAGGGCCTACAAAGTCGATTTGTAAATCTGACCATGGCAGGGTCATCCCCCTCTTTTGGAGAGGCGCGCGGTGTGTGAGGGACGTTGGCTGAAATTGTGCACACACAAGACACCCCTTCAAGTATTGGTCGAGGTCCTGCCCCATGTGTGGCCAGTATGCAACCTCTCTTAAGATTTCCAATGTTGTGTGAAACCCCTATGACCGGCGGTGGCCGCATCATGGGCGTGACTTAACATCAGGCTTCGGAATGAGGTAGGAACCACCCACTGATCGTGGCCAGCTTTGGATTTCCTTACCAGCAAACCGTCTTGGATTCGGAACATTTTTGGACATTTCATCAACACTCTTAGGTCCTCTTTCCCAATATAATCGGTATCCGTCAGGGGAAAGTTCTCAGGGTCCTCAAGGTGCTGGTAAAATTTACCAATTATTGGATCCCCCTTCTGAGCAGTAATCAAATCAGCATCAGGGGTCTCCTTACTCCATTGTGCAATTGAAAGGTCGTTGTGAGCATTTGTCTGGGACCTAGTGATAGCAGTGACCTGGATTTCCCCCAACAGGGACTCAATCTCAATTAGATCCCCTTGGATGGCCCCGGTTTTGGCCAGCTGATCAGCTAAGTCATTTCCAGTTTTGTCTGGTCCCTCTACTTTGGAATGACCCTTGATCTTTTTTCAATAGATGGTCATCTCATTTGATGTGACCAGATCATCAATGTTTTGGATCAACTTCCCATGTTTCAAGGGTTTGTTGTTAGCACATAACATGCCTCTGGTTTTCCAATTAACCAGGTGCTCCACGAACCCGTTCCGTACATAATCCGAATCTGTGATTATGACCAGTTCGTGGAGTTGATGCTGGACAGCAGTGAGGATGGCCTGATGCACAGCCATCAATTCTGCCACCTGACTACTTCGGGGACCAATTTTGTATCCAGCGGAGGGTTCTGGGGACTCATTCACCCATGCATTCCCTACGCCGGCCACTAGTTCTTTCTCCCCGTCGTTGTCAACATGGTAAGAGCATCCATCCACATAGACAGTGGGCATTCCCTCACACTTGTCCTCTTCAAAGACTTTGTGGGGGGAATTAAGGTATGCCTCCATGTTGTCCTTTAATTTTAGACTTTCGTCCTCGAGACAGTTTTCTCTGGCACAATCATGCAAGTCAGCCAGACCTTGCGCGAGTGGACTCTTCTTGTTTTGGCCATATCTGACCTCCACAGGAAAGCCTTGCATTGACAGAATCCAGGAAGTAATTCGGGAATTACTCACATTTCCGGCCCGGATTCTGTCACTTTGGAGATATTGCAGAGGCTGGTGTGGAGTCTCCACTATGATGTGTTCCCCCTGGATAAACGGGCGGTAATTCTTCAATGCCCACACCGTTGCCAGGAGTGCCTTCTCACAATCGTTGAATTTTTCCTCCACAGAGGATAAAGTTTTGCTCGCATAGGAGATTACTTTATTGACCTTGTCATGCTTTTGGTATAATACTGCCGTCAAGCACGTATTAGAGAACCCCGTCTCCAGGAAGAACTCCTTGTTTCTGACAGGGTAAGCTAGGCAAGGCGCTTGTGAGAGGCTTCTTTTGAGTTGTTTTACTGCCTCGGATTGTTCTGGACCCCATTCCCACTTGACCCCCCCCTTCAGGAGATGAATCAGGGGTCTGGTGATCTCTGCGTAGCCCTCAATGAACTTTCTGCTGTAATTAGTCAGTCCAAGGAGGCTCCTTAGTTCCCGCAGAGTTGTGGGGTCTTTCAGTTTCTGAAGTGCTTCCACTTTCTTTTCCTGGGGACAGAGGCCCTGAGGAGTAATCTCATGCCCCAAGAAATTAACACGCGTTCTACACCACTGTGCTTTCTGAAAGGAAAGTTTTGCTCCGGCGGCCCTCAACTGGGTCAGAACATAACGGATCTCCGCTATGTGTTCCTCCACAGATGAACTTTTGATGAGGACATCATCTACATAAGCCAGGTTACCCCTCGCACCCAGGTCGGGCATGGCCTTATGTAGGAAAATGTTGAATTCATTGCCGGAGTTGAGGTATCCGAAGGGAGTCCGGGTCCATGTGTATTGCTGGCCCCCAAAGGTAAAAGCCAGTTTGTATTGGTCCTCCCTGCTGACAGGCACGGTCCAGTATCCATTGGTCAGGTCTATTGCTGTGAATACCTGTGACCCCTGGATCTGGGCCAGCCCTTGGTCAATGTAGGGCAGAGGCCATCGGGAAGTATGGACCCGTTTGTTGAGCTCCCTGAGGTCAGCACAGAGTCTCCACTGGCCGTTTGGCTTCAATATTCCCAGCACCGGATTATTGAAGGTGCTGTGGACTGGACGGATTATTCCCCTGGACTCAAGGTTCTTAATTATTTCAGTAAGGGACTCCATTGATGCGAGAGGCAAACGATATTGCTTCACAAATACAGGAGTCATGCCAGGGTCCGAGGGGATTGTTGTTGTGTGGATGTCAGTGTGACCACAGTCATATGAGTCTACCGCAAAGAGATCTTGGAAATCCAAGAAAACTTGTTTCAACTTTTGCTTCTGTTCCAGAGTCACACAGGCATCAGCTAGGTTGACTCTCTCTTCCACCATCTGCCTGAAGCCTGGAAAGACTTCTGGTTTGGCTATCTCAGCGGCCTCCTCCAGCTGGGTGGAGAAGTCCCTGGTCAGAGTGCTGATTTGGACTGGAGGCTTCAGGTGGGAAAGGCAGCCCTCATGAACTTGGAAAATCACCTCATCCCTCCTGAAGTCACAAGTCACATCTTCCTTACCATAGGGGCAGGAAGTGTACACCAGGAAGTTCCCCCCATGCCGGGTAAAAATCCTGTCTGGTGTTGTATTGTCATCCCTGTCACTGTCAAAACAGTCCTTGGGGATTGGTCCTAACAGTTCATTTACTAAGTCGATGGAAAAATGTCGGTCATCAACCGCCATTCCAATAATGGTGCCTGCGGCTAGAGTAATACTCTTTAAGTCGCTGTTATCCACCTCTATTGGAATGGTGTCATGTTCTATGTTGACTAATGGAGTTGGGTTTACCCCCAACCCTTGCTGTTGGAGAGAAGCATTTAGATGTATGTAAGCATCAGGGTTTTTCAACTCTTGTCCCCTTTTGACTTTCACTTCCAGGGAGAATTGTCGGGTCCTTTCTGGGATAGTGACTTCCTCTTTAACCTGAATTTCAACTGCATAAGGTAGCAATTGAGCTGACCTAAATGCTTTTTCTGGATCATCAAAGCTCATGGGATTATCCGCTAATCGGGACCAAGCTTTGAAGTTTATTAGGTCCAAACTAATGGCAAAGCGATTGAGAATGTCACTGCCTAAGTAAAAGGCGGCAGGGACGTCTCGCACGACCCAACAATTGTGGACTATGCTCTTGTTGCCAATGGAGATTTTGAGCATACACCTGCTTGGCAGGAGATGTTTGGAATTGGGTACTTCCAGGTCCATTTCCCATTTGTCTATCAGTTTGAATGTGGGAATGGCTGGATCTTTTGGGAGTTGGCGGAACACGGCTTCGCTGATGAAGCTCTTACCGTTGTTCACACACACTCGAGCGAGAACAGAGTCCTTCCCATCATTTAACTGGACAGGGATGAACAACTGCTCTCCAATTTGCTGAATATCAGCCAGGCTCTGAGCTGATTTCACATCTTTCTGGACTGTAGGAGTGGGAGTTTCTGATTGTGGATTAGTAAAGAATTTCAGGGTGTTTCCTTCCAGTGTGGAATACCACCTTAAACTGGAAGGAAGGTTGATTTTCAGAAATAGAGAGGACCCCCCCATCACCAGTCTGTTGTCCTACTTCTATTACTGTCACGTCTGGAATCTGGTTGTTCTGGAAGTGAAATTCTACTTGGTCAGATTTTTGTTCAACCATGTGGCAGGTGCCGTTTAAACTAACATGGTTAACACTCTGTTTTAATTTTATTGGTCGGCTAGTCTGGGTCCAGAGGACCTTGTTTACGCAATCTATTAGGGGTGACAACCTTCTCAGGAGGTCATTCCCTAGTAAACAAGGGGTGCCCTCTGGGGTCACAACTATGACCGGGTGTTTCAACTTATGTCGCCCAATTTTAATGTCCAAGTCTGCCGTCCCCTCAACGGGAATTTCCTTCCCGTCAAAGTTCTGGAGTTGTCCAGGAAGTGAGGTGAGAGGAATTTGGTAATTCCCTCCCCTTCCTGCATTCAGTTCATCAAAGGCCCTTCTGGACAGAAGGGTAGCTTGAGATCCAGTGTCCACCAGCGCTGAAATCGTACCCTGCCCCTGTACTTGTACCGGGGCATAATATCTTCCCTCCTTCTCCTCAAGGGGGCACAGATAATGCACATTTTTGGACAACTGGTGGGATAACTTTCTGGTTTTGGACATCGCTAGCGAAGAGATTTGGGCAGAATTCTGTGGAGAGCCTTGGGAATCTGAAAGAAAAAGTTGGCAACTGGAGATCAGAGCCATTGTGGGTTCCCCTGGTTCCAGTTCTGGGCCGCCCCCCCCCTTTTTGGAGGCAGTCACCAGGATGGGTTTGAACCAGGGGATTTTCTTGCTGTTGGTTCTGGGATGAGATGGTGGGCGGCGGTAGCTCAGTCTCCACATCTCCCCAGTCTGGATTTGCATTCCTAGGGACCCATTTTTCTTTGGGAGGAGTTCCCCCCTCTCTGAAGGAGAAGATCCTTTTCTCAGGATCCTTTGAGGATCCCTCTCCCTCAAATTGGAAGATCTGTACCTCCTCCTCAAACTGAGTCTGTTTGGGTCTTTTGTTTCTCCTACCCCCCCTCTGCTCCTTAGGAGGCAGACTTTCAGGGGCAAGAGATTTTGTTTCCGGTTCCTGGGTTTCCAGGGGCTGTTTACAAGTGAGGAAGGAAGCTTCCTCCAAGGCTTTACACCCCCTTCCCTTTGTGCCTCCTCCCTGGGAACCGGTGTGTTATCGGGGTGCTGCCCCCGTCATTGTTCTGGAGCACCAGGTCCAGAGTTGGGTACGTTCTGCGCCGGCATGCCGATCTGAGGGTTCTGCTGAGCCCTCAGTATGTGACCCATATCCCGCGCCATGTTTTGAACCTGGCGCTCTAACTGGGAAACCCGCTCAGGCTGATACTGGGCCCTGTTTTCTCCCCTGGGCTGATCCCGGGAAGGGTAGCTGTCCCTCCTCTGGTAGTACCCCTGGTTGGGAAGATTTGGGTACCCCTCCACCCTTGGCCTCCCCTCTCCCGGATTCAGTGGTCTGGGCTCAAGGAATTGGGGAAAGAAGGATGGATGGTTTTGGGGCTGAAAGTCGGGTGGATATCTGGGGAAAAAGTTCTGCCCAGGGTTTAGAGAATTTCTGCCCTCCTGTGGGAAGTTTGGAGGGAAGTTCCCTGGGTTAGGTGCTTGGCTGGATCCCCCCCCTTGGGCTGGAGGAGTCCACACATAACCCAGGATGGGTCGATTTCCCTTGTAACGGGGACTTACATAATCAGGAGAGCGAGGGACCCCATTTGTGGGGCTGCCTCCTTGGCTCCCTGTCTGTGACTGACCCGAGGACCTTCTGGGCCTAGCATTATTAGGTGCAGGTAGGTTTTTAGGCCCCCCCATCTCCAAATCCAAAACGGGGGTAACCTTTACCTCTGCCACCTTGGCAGCAGCAGGGGTGCTGTTGGCTTTGGGGTTTTTCTGGGCATTACTTTTGCTATCTACCGGTTTCTGCACCTCATAGATCCGGGTAGCCTGTTCAATGACCCAGTCTAAAGATCTTTTCTCGTGAAAATCCCTCACGAGCTGGGTCATGATATATTTGGGCAAGGCATGGAAAAACGCATTAATGAACTCTCTACTATCTGTGCGCACCCTTCTGGTGGTTTGCGCAAAAGCACGCTTTAACTCCTGCACAAATTCTTGTGGGGCCTGATCCTCCCCACATTGCAAATTGTAGGCTGCCTTGCGAGCCTCTTGAGGATTTCTGTGAACAGAAAAATGTTTCAAGATGGCCGCCTTATAGGTGGACCATCTTAAATGATTTTGGTCCTCCAGCCCCGCAAAGAAACTGGAGTATTCCGGGGAGAAGGTCCACTTTACATATTGAATACAGCTTTGGCTGTCCTTCAAATGAAAAGTCTCCATCATTTGTTCAAACAACTCTAAGTGCTCCCAAACAGAATACTTAGCGTTCTTATGGTAAGGCGTGATGACGCTCCTGATCGCCTTAATCTGCTTTAAGGGGTCCTTTAGCAAGGCCCTTTTTGCCTTATTGGCCTTTTTAGTTCGGGTAACCCTTGTCCATTCGTCCTCGGACTCAGAGGCACTGCTCCCAGAGGTTCCCGTCTGTTCTTCCAGGTTTTCCCGGATTCTGCGAGCCTGGGAATGGCTGGCAGAATGTGGGGACCTGGTCTCCTGTGTCCTGCGCAGTTCAGAGGAGTCTTCAGATTCCTCCTTGCTGCCAGGATTTGATGGGTACCCCCTCCTCTGACCTAACTGGGCAGAGGTTTTCAGGATGCCCTTAATGGGCCTACTCTCCTGGGGTTCCCCACTGAACTGTACTGTACTTGGGTGCCCATACCCGGATGCCCACCCCTCCATTCCTGGGTGGTACTGGCCTATGAGCCCCATGCTTCTGGCTGGATAGTAATCTGCCATCCCTGTGGTCCTGTGCTCACGTGCGCCAGGGGACATGGGGGTGGCAGAGTCCAGGGACTGAGAGGTATGAGGGCCTCTGGTACTAGGGCTCCTGAGGTTATGCTCCGGAGTTTCCATTTCCCAGCGAACCTCATCTCTATCCGCCCCTGCTCCCTGTTGCAATGCAAGAGCCTGCATTTGTGCCTTCAGTTCCTCAGTTAAGGCCTTATCAGTCTCTCCTGCATCGCTACCTGTTGCTGGAGCCTCTCATTGTGCTGGCAGAGAGCCTCATTTTCCCTCTGTGCTTCCTGGTTGGTCCTGGAGAACTGGGCCAGTCTTTGCTGCAGGAGGGTTACCTCCTGAGCTGTGTCCCTGTTGGCCTGCTCCTTTCTTGCTAGAGCATCTTCCACCCTTCTGGTGTGCTCTACCAAGTTCTGGTGTTCTTTTTGGAGGTCACCCAGTCCCTGGTGGGCCAGGTGATTTTCTTCCATTTTTCTTTTTAAATGGCAGACTTCCTGGCCTAAGGCGTCTCTTTCCTGACTAAGAGCCTGCATTTGTGCCGCCAGGTCGTCCCTTTGCCGTTGAAGGGCACCAGCTTTTTGGCGCTCCTCATCAAACTCTGCCTGGGTATCCAGGTCTTTCAGAATTAGTTTGTTGCTCTCTGCCTTCTCTCTATCTAGGTGGCTTTGCAGGGTGACTACCTGCTCAGCACATGCCCTATTGAAGTCTAGCTGTTGCTCCAGCTTTTTCTGGCTTTGCAGTAGGGAGTCCAAACCTTCTTGGTGTTCCTTCTGCAAGGCCAGAAATCTGGTATCCTGTTCTGACTTTTCCTTTTGCAGCACATCCATATCCTCCTTTATTTTAGTGATGTACAGTCTGCTGTCATTTTCTGACTCCTGGCTCCTCTGCAGCCTCTGCTCAGAAGAGACCAGGTCAGATTGGACCTTCTCTAACACCATCTGTTGCCTATTTGCCAGATTTTGGCTTTCAGCACATCTATCCTGCATGTCTCCCATATATAGGTACAGGTATGCTGCTATCCTGGCAATCTTATTGTGTTCCTCTTTGGCTTTAGGAGCCATATATAGTTCGCTCAGGGCCACATGTAATGGACCCTGATCTCTATATATATCTGACCCTGTTTCAGTGACCTGTTGTGTGATTGCCTGCAACCACGCATCCTGGCCCTGTTCGGTCCATTCACCTCTCACAAATAGCTTATGCAAGAGGTGCTCTCTGGCCATTTTCATGTCTACTAAGGTCGTCATTCTAGAGATTGGTCTCTGTCCTGACTTACAGAAGTTTGTATTTTATTTTTGCAGAACAGAACTTTTCTTGGAGTGTCCCTTTTGAGGAATGCTTCACAGCGTAATGCAGCGTGGTGATCCGACCGGATGTATGTATCCCGTCAGTTAGCACACTGTATTAAGCTGCACAAGTGGTAAATCTAACCCAACGTCTCGGCTCGAGCCCCCAATTTGTAAGAGGATTCAATTCAACACTACAGCTAAGTCAATGCCTAGTCTGGGATACTGAATGGAAACCCTTATTGATATATCTTTATGTCCAGTTCATGCGTTCTGGATGACTACCCCTATATAACACCCCTCTCTTGGAATCCCCCTGACCCCACTGAGCCAAGAAGTAGTTCTGTTTAGCAAGTTAAAAGGTTTATTTGATAATTTAAACAATAGATATATATATGTCACACCTTATAATAAATTAATAATTGAATATCACACTTAATCTGATAGGATAAAGATTAACAACGGAGAATCTGGCACTAACACGCTTCTCTATAATCAATAAGGAGTTGACATGAAATGGATAAGGTGGCACAGTGGTAAATAGGTACAGAAGTATAATGTGGTAGAGAATGCTTTATAGAGTTCAAATGGATGGAATGTTGAATGAATGAAATGCAGTATAGAAAATACTCAATATGATTTCAACAAAACAATGTAATCACTTTTCTCTGGCAATCCCCTCCCCCCCTTGATGCAATGCAAGGAAATGGAAGGAAGCACACAGTTCTCAGAAATGCAATCAACTGTAATTCAGTTCACCCCAGCAAGCTTACACTACAGAAAACAGATAGGAGTTTTGAAAACACAGGCAAAATGCTTTGATATGTGCTGGCAATGAATTAAAAAATATGCTAAAAATGCTTTTAATTCCCTTTCAGAGGTTCAGGGTGAGTGATATCTACTCTCTATGAATTCAGGATCACCTTAACAATGCTTTAGTAGTAACTAGCAGGTAAACGAAGTTTTTGGCAAGGAAAAGCAAAACTGCTGTCTTTTTACACGTGAAGAAATTTGCAAATCGCGGCAAAATTCACGGATGCGCCGAGCGCTATTACAAAGGAACCACAAGGACTATCTCTATCATTTTGGGGTCTTAGGAAAGCCTAGGATCTCAGCTTCCAAATGAAAGTTACTGCAAGTCTCTAAGACAAACGGTCGCGGAGATATGAGCGATTTTGTGAAGGTCGTTTTTCAGATTTGAAATTTTAAAAGCTCAAAATGACAAGTGACAGATTTTGCAGCTAGAATGACAGGTGACAGATTTGGAGCTATCAGGCAGTTCTACTTAGGTTAAATAGATTGAATTAGATGAATTTAAACTAAGAGATTGGTTCTACACAGTTCTGCTGGGTACTCACACTATATTCTTGAATTAAATGGGCCTCATCACGGATCTGGTCAGGGTTTTAGACTGGGCTCTGGTCTCTCTCTGGGCACAGCGTCTGGTCTCTGGAACTGCTCGCTCTCTGGTCTGGTCTCTTAGTTCTGGATAGATTGAAGTCTCTAGTTTGGCTTTCTGGAGGTTGATGAATTTGAAGTCTGGATCTCTGGATGTTGTATGGTCCGGCAGAGCGCGTTGCAGCAAATGGAATTGAAGGTCCCTATCTGTCCTGTCTGTCTGCTTTTATGTGTTTTGAGAGTGGGTGGGTATGTTGGTCATAACTAAACTTGCCCCTCTCACTTGTCATTGGTCAAATTTCCATTCCTCACTTGATTGGCGAAGCTAAGTTGTGTCAGAGTGATGTCATTTTATGGCTTGCAGATAGGACACTCCTCTGTCAGATTGCACACATTCTATATTTGATAACAAAAGACATATTTCACAGTTACACAGTTGCTTGAAATTACATATACATGGTGTGGCTGAATTTAGCCATGTCTCTGTCCAAATCTGTTGTTTCTAAGAGCTTGCATTCAGAAATGGCACATAATTGACTTTTTAACTGATTTTTCAATTTCTGACATTGACCCAACTTTACATACATGTGCGCAGGGAGTATGGACATTAACTGATGAAGTTTCAGATTTTTAACATGCATACATTTAGAGTAATATCCACTTTTCCGCTGACACCCCCCTGAACATCCCACCGGTTCTAAAAACCTCTTAAACTGTGGGCAGAAAAATCACAAGAATTATGGTATCATTTATAACATTTTCACATGTCCGCTCTATGAATGATCCATCTTTTTAAAGTTATGTTCTGGCTCCAAAGGGGTGTGGTTTCCTCTCAGCACAAGGTAGAAATACTGGTTTATCCAGTTCTGCCAAGCCAGCTTCTGTCTCCAGTTTCTCCCCCTCCCAGTTTCTTCCAAGAGTAAGCCACTTTTACGACCCCTGCAATATAAGATTTGCTTGGGTCCTGAAAGGCTCATTGTTCAAGGGGAGCCATTTATGATCCTCTCAATAAACCCTCTGCCTGGGTGAAGGGAGTTGCATTGTTCACTCTCCTGCAGAGCACAGGTAATTCAATTATCAGATAGATGGTATATTCTTAGTGTGGCCAGCAAAAAGGCAGATAGTCCTGGGAACACAGCTGTGACTCAAGTTTCACTCCTGATGGGGGTAGTTGTCAAGCAAAATCAAGTTCCTTAAGCCAGACTTTCAGCTAACTGTCATGTTTTTTGTTGCTTTTTAAATTAACTTGCAATTTTACACATGCAGCTAGAATGCTGATTCTAAGTGCAAAACTATGACATTTCGACAGTTACAAAGGCATGTGACACCAAACATAGGTCACTCATTTAATCTAAACATTTTCGATTTTAGTGTCTTTAAATCCAGTGCAACTTAAACTGCTGACTCCATAGCTCAGCCAGTTTTGTTATAAGCATTGTTCTGGGCTCTTCATTTCCCAGATTTTGTAGGCACACAAAACTCCATTCTGCCAAATGTCTGCTGGTGTTCAGTGAATATTTTGCACATATTGTAATGTTTGAAAATAGGCATTTTGAGCCTGCCTTCAGAGAAACACAGGGTGGTTTTAAAACGCCGGCTTTTGGATAGTGGTGAGTACTGGTACTGCACCCATTTTTGGGATTTAACAAATGAATTCCCCACAATTCTAAGTTGCATTTGGCAATCAGCATTGCCATTCCCAATGGTTTCAGACTACTGTGCGGGTAGTCCAATGGTGGTTTTAAAGCGCTTTGAAGCTAACCGGCGCTACTGTTTTTCCTTTGGCAACCCATTTCCCTCATGGCAACCCGGCCTTTCATTCTCGCACTGGTGGGTGGCAAGTGAGGCAACCATTTTGGTGGGCGCACAAACTGCGCAGCTTTCCTGGATTTCGGCGCACATGTGGGTTTTCCGCCATCTTGAATTTTCTAAGCCCACAGCACCAAATGTTGCAGCATGATTACTTGCACGTGGGTCAAGACACCCAACAAGCGCCCCCACGCGACTGCACTTTGATTTTGAGTCGATGGGGAGTCGGGTGCACAAGGGTTTTGACCCACGCACCGGTCTGTCCGCATAATCTTCTTCCGGTAGATGGCACAGTTCAGCATCTTTTCCTCCATCCGGTCGGATCGATCGGTTCTCCTCGCCAGCCCTGATGGGAGTATTGGGCGGTCCACTGGGCCCATTGGATCTTCGTTCCTGGTCTCCGAATCGCCCTCCTTGGCCCGTCTCCAGGTTTTCTTTCTCCTAGGACGACAAAGGAAGAGCGGCAATACCTACTCATAGACGTTTTTCCACCACTGTTGAGATAGTGGGGCAGCATATGCATTTCATCATAACGAAACATTACATTCTTATTTTGAAAAAAAAACAGTATAACTAAGAGACAGTTTCATGCAAATCACAATATTTTAGAGACTAGATGTGGTATGTTTTATGACTGGAACTGAATTAGTCTGAGACAGTACCCGCTAGGATTCCAGAGGATTCCTCCAGTTGTTGCAGAGTGTGCCTGGGATGGCAACATTTCAACTGGTTTATGTGGACCCACTTGTCTTCTCCCTCTGCCAAAGGACCTTTGGGGATGTGGATTTTGTAGGCCACAGGGGAGATTTTGTCTATGATCTCGAATGGTCCCTTCCATGTAGGCAAAAATTTGCGCTGCTTGGCCTGGTTCCTTTGGAAGTTGTATAGATAGACCCGGTCCCCCACCTGATATTCCTTCCTGGAAGTTTTCAGGTCATAGTGGGTCTTCATGCTATCAGCTGATCTTTCTAGATTCCGCTGAGCATAAGCAAAAGCATGTTGGAGGTGTTTCCTTAAATTCTCCACATACTCATGAGTAGTGGAGGCATTTATCAGTGTCTGCTCTTGGGTCCTGTAGAGCAAATGCTGAGGAAGCACCATCGTGCGCCCAGTCATCAACTCAAATGGTGACATTTTGGTTGCAGATGAAGGGGTAGATCTGATAGCCATTAGGACCAGAGGTAATCGGATATCCCAACTTGGCCCAGAATCTGCCACAAACTTCTTTAATATGCTCACAATTGTCCGGTTATATCTCTCTACTGCCCCAGAAGAAGCTGGTCTATAAGCAATATGCAGCTTTCTCTTGACCCCCAGTATCTCCCACATCTTTGTCATTACTTCACTGGTGAAGTGGCTACCTCTGTCTGACTCAATCCTTTGAGGTAGACCAAAACGGGAAAAGATGTGGTTAATCATCAAGGCAGCTGCCGTTTCTGCCTTGCAGTTTGGGGCTGGGAGACATTCCACCCACTTGGTAAACAAGCATGTCACAGTCAACATGTACTTATTCCCCCTAGCCGAGCGAATCACAGGGCCTACAAAGTCGATTTGTAAATCTGACCATGGCAGGGTCATCCCCCTCTTTTGGAGAGGCGCGCGGTGTGTGAGGGACGTTGGCTGAAATTGTGCACACACAAGACACCCCTTCAAGTATTGGTCGAGGTCCTGCCCCATGTGTGGCCAGTATGCAACCTCTCTTAAGATTTCCAATGTTGTGTGAAACCCCTATGACCGGCGGTGGCCGCATCATGGGCGTGACTTAACATCAGGCTTCGGAATGAGGTAGGAACCACCCACTGATCGTGGCCAGCTTTGGATTTCCTTACCAGCAAACCGTCTTGGATTCGGAACATTTTTGGACATTTCATCAACACTCTTAGGTCCTCTTTCCCAATATAATCGGTATCCGTCAGGGGAAAGTTCTCAGGGTCCTCAAGGTGCTGGTAAAATTTACCAATTATTGGATCCCCCTTCTGAGCAGTAATCAAATCAGCATCAGGGGTCTCCTTACTCCATTGTGCAATTGAAAGGTCGTTGTGAGCATTTGTCTGGGACCTAGTGATAGCAGTGACCTGGATTTCCCCCAACAGGGACTCAATCTCAATTAGATCCCCTTGGATGGCCCCGGTTTTGGCCAGCTGATCAGCTAAGTCATTTCCAGTTTTGTCTGGTCCCTCTACTTTGGAATGACCCTTGATCTTTTTTCAATAGATGGTCATCTCATTTGATGTGACCAGATCATCAATGTTTTGGATCAACTTCCCATGTTTCAAGGGTTTGTTGTTAGCACATAACATGCCTCTGGTTTTCCAATTAACCAGGTGCTCCACGAACCCGTTCCGTACATAATCCGAATCTGTGATTATGACCAGTTCGTGGAGTTGATGCTGGACAGCAGTGAGGATGGCCTGATGCACAGCCATCAATTCTGCCACCTGACTACTTCGGGGACCAATTTTGTATCCAGCGGAGGGTTCTGGGGACTCATTCACCCATGCATTCCTTACGCCGGCCACTAGTTCTTTCTCCCCGTCGTTGTCAACATGGTAAGAGCATCCATCCACATAGACAGTGGGCATTTCCTCACACTTGTCCTCTTCAAAGACTTTGTGGGGGGAATTAAGGTATGCCTCCATGTTGTCCTTTATTTTTAGACTTTCGTCCTCGAGACAGTTTTCTCTGGCACAATCATGCAAGTCAGCCAGACCTTGCGCGAGTGGACTCTTCTTGTTTTGGCCATATCTGACCTCCACAGGAAAGCCTTGCATTGACAGAATCCAGGAAGTAATTCGGGAATTACTCACATTTCCGGCCCGGATTCTGTCACTTTGGAGATATTGCAGAGGCTGGTGTGGAGTCTCCACTATGATGTGTTCCCCCTGGATAAACGGGCGGTAATTCTTCAATGCCCACACCGTTGCCAGGAGTGCCTTCTCACAATCGTTGAATTTTTCCTCCACAGAGGATAAAGTTTTGCTCGCATAGGAGATTACTTTATTGACCTTGTCATGCTTTTGGTATAATACTGCCGTCAAGCACGTATTAGAGAACCCCGTCTCCAGGAAGAACTCCTTGTTTCTGACAGGGTAAGCTAGGCAAGGCGCTTGTGAGAGGCTTCTTTTGAGTTGTTTTACTGCCTCGGATTGTTCTGGACCCCATTCCCACTTGACCCCCCCCTTCAGGAGATGAATCAGGGGTCTGGTGATCTCTGCGTAGCCCTCAATGAACTTTCTGCTGTAATTAGTCAGTCCAAGGAGGCTCCTTAGTTCCCGCAGAGTTGTGGGGTCTTTCAGTTTCTGAAGTGCTTCCACTTTCTTTTCCTGGGGACAGAGGCCCTGAGGAGTAATCTCATGCCCCAAGAAATTAACACACGTTCTACACCACTGTGCTTTCTGAAAGGAAAGTTTTGCTCCGGCGGCCCTCAACTGGGTCAGAACATAACGGATCTCCGCTATGTGTTCCTCCACAGATGAACTTTTGATGAGGACATCATCTACATAAGCCAGGTTACCCCTCGCACCCAGGTCGGGCATGGCCTTATGTAGGAAAATGTTGAATTCATTGCCGGAGTTGAGGTATCCGAAGGGAGTCCGGGTCCATGTGTATTGCTGGCCCCCAAAGGTAAAAGCCAGTTTGTATTGGTCCTCCCTGCTGACAGGCACGGTCCAGTATCCATTGGTCAGGTCTATTGCTGTGAATACCTGTGACCCCTGGATCTGGGCCAGCCCTTGGTCAATGTAGGGCAGAGGCCATCGGGAAGTATGGACCCGTTTGTTGAGCTCCCTGAGGTCAGCACAGAGTCTCCACTGGCCGTTTGGCTTCAATATTCCCAGCACCGGATTATTGAAGGTGCTGTGGACTGGACGGATTATTCCCCTGGACTCAAGGTTCTTAATTATTTCAGTAAGGGACTCCATTGATGCGAGAGGCAAACGATATTGCTTCACAAATACAGGAGTCATGCCAGGGTCCGTGGGGATTGTTGTTGTGTGGATGTCAGTGTGACCACAGTCATATGAGTCTACCGCAAAGAGATCTTGGAAATCCAAGAAAACTTGTTTCAACTTTTGCTTCTGTTCCAGAGTCACACAGGCATCAGCTAGGTTGACTCTCTCTTCCACCATCTGCCTGAAGCCTGGAAAGACTTCTGGTTTGGCTATCTCAGCGGCCTCCTCCAGCTGGGTGGAGAAGTCCCTGGTCAGAGTGCTGATTTGGACTGGAGGCTTCAGGTGGGAAAGGCAGCCCTCATGGACTTGGAAAATCACCTCATCCCTCCTGAAGTCACAAGTCACATCTTCCTTATCATAGGGGCAGGAAGTGTACACCAGGAAGTTCCCCCCATGCCGGGTAAAAATCCTGTCTGGTGTTGTATTGTCATCCCTGTCACTGTCAAAACAGTCCTTGGGGATTGGTCCTAACAGTTCATTTACTAAGTCGATGGAAAAATGTCGGTCATCAACCGCCATTCCAATAATGGTGCCTGCGGCTAGAGTAATACTCTTTAAGTCGCTGTTATCCACCTCTATTGGAATGGTGTCATGTTCTATGTTGACTAATGGAGTTGGGTTTACCCCCAACCCTTGCTGTTGGAGAGAAGCATTTAGATGTATGTAAGCATCAGGGTTTTTCAACTCTTGTCCCCTTTTGACTTTCACTTCCAGGGAGAATTGTCGGGTCCTTTCTGGGATAGTGACTTCCTCTTTAACCTGAATTTCAACTGCATAAGGTAGCAATTGAGCTGACCTAAATGCTTTTTCTGGATCATCAAAGCTCATGGGATTATCCGCTAATCGGAACCAAGCTTTGAAGTTTATTAGGTCCAAACTAATGGCAAAGCGATTGAGAATGTCACTGCCTAAGTAAAAGGCGGCAGGGACGTCTCGCACGACCCAACAATTGTGGACTATGCTCTTGTTGCCAATGGAGATTTTGAGCATACACCTGCTTGGCAGGAGATGTTTGGAATTGGGTACTTCCAGGTCCATTTCCCATTTGTCTATCAGTTTGAATGTGGGAATGGCTGGATCTTTTGGGAGTTGGCGGAACACGGCTTCGCTGATGAAGCTCTTACCGTTGTTCACACACACTCGAGCGAGAACAGAGTCCTTCCCATCATTTAACTGGACAGGGATGAACAACTGCTCTCCAATTTGCTGAATATCAGCCAGGCTCTGAGCTGATTTCACATCTTTCTGGACTGTAGGAGTGGGAGTTTCTGATTGTGGATTAGTAAAGAATTTCAGGGTGTTTCCTTCCAGTGTGGAATACCACCTTAAACTGGAAGGAAGGTTGATTTTCAGAAATAGAGAGGACCCCCCATCACCAGTCTGTTGTCCTACTTCTATTACTGTCACGTCTGGAATCTGGTTGTTCTGGAAGTGAAATTCTACTTGGTCAGATTTTTGTTCAACCATGTGGCAGGTGCCGTTTAAACTAACATGGTTAACACTCTGTTTTAATTTTATTGGTCGGCTAGTCTGGGTCCAGAGGACCTTGTTTACGCAATCTATTAGGGGTAACAACCTTCTCAGGAGGTCATTCCCTAGTAAACAAGGGGTGCCCTCTGGGGTCACAACTATGACCGGGTGTTTCAACTTATGTCGCCCAATTTTAATGTCCAAGTCTGCCGTCCCCTCAACGGGAATTTCCTTCCCGTCAAAGTTCTGGAGTTGTCCAGGAAGTGAGGTGAGAGGAATTTGGTAATTCCCTCCCCTTCCTGCATTCAGTTCATCAAAGGCCCTTCTGGACAGAAGGGTAGCTTGAGATCCAGTGTCCACCAGCGCTGAAATCGTACCCTGCCCCTGTACTTGTACCGGGGCATAATATCTTCCCTCCTTCTCCTCAAGGGGGCACAGATAATGCACATTTTTGGACAACTGGTGGGCTAACTTTCTGGTTTTGGACATCGCTAGCGAAGAGATTTGGGCAGAATTCTGTGGAGAGCCTTGGGAATCTGAAAGAAAAAGTTGGCAACTGGAGATCAGAGCCATTGTGGGTTCCCCTGGTTCCAGTTCTGGGCCGCCCCCCCCCTTTTTGGAGGCAGTCACCAGGATGGGTTTGAACCAGGGGATTTTCTTGCTGTTGGTTCTGGGATGAGATGGTGGGCGGCGGTAGCTCAGTCTCCACATCTCCCCAGTCTGGATTTGCATTCCTAGGGACCCATTTTTCTTTGGGAGGAGTTCCCCCCTCTCTGAAGGAGAAGATCCTTTTCTCAGGATCCTCTGAGGATCCCTCTCCCTCAAATTGGAAGATCTGTACCTCCTCCTCAAACTGAGTCTGTTTGGGTCTTTTGTTTCTCCTACCCCCCCTCTGCTCCTTAGGAGGCAGACTTTCAGGGGCAAGAGATTTTGTTTCCGGTTCCTGGGTTTCCAGGGGCTGTTTACAAGTGAGGAAGGAAGCTTCCTCCAAGGCTTTACACCCCCTTCCCTTTGTGCCTCCTCCCTGGGAACCGGTGTGTTATCGGGGTGCTGCCCCCGTCATTGTTCTGGAGCACCAGGTCCAGAGTTGGGTACGTTCTGCGCCGGCATGCCGATCTGAGGGTTCTGCTGAGCCCTCAGTATGTGACCCATATCCCGCGCCATGTTTTGAACCTGGCGCTCTAACTGGGAAACCCGCTCAGGCTGATACGGGGCCCTGTTTTCTCCCCTGGGCTGATCCCGGGAAGGGTAGCTGTCCCTCCTCTGGTAGTACCCCTGGTTGGGAAGATTTGGGTACCCCTCCACCCTTGGCCTCCCCTCTCCCGGATTCAGTGGTCTGGGCTCAGGGAATTGGGGAAAGAAGGATGGATGGTTTTGGGGCTGAAAGTCGGGTGGATATCTGAGGAAAAAGTTCTGCCCAGGGTTTAGAGAATTTCTGCCCTCCTGTGGGAAGTTTGGAGGGAAGTTCCCTGGGTTAGGTGCTTGGCTGGATCCCCCCCCTTGGGCTGGAGGAGTCCACACATAACCCAGGATGGGTCGATTTCCCTTGTAACGGGGACTTACATAATCAGGAGAGCGAGGGACCCCATTTGTGGGGCTGCCTCCTTGGCTCCCTGTCTGTGACTGACCCGAGGACCTTCTGGGCCTAGCATTATTAGGTGCAGGTAGGTTTTTAGGCCCCCCCATCTCCAAATCCAAAACGGGGGTAACCTTTACCTCTGCCACCTTGGCAGCAGCAGGGGTGCTGTTGGCTTTGGGGTTTTTCTGGGCATTACTTTTGCTATCTACCGGTTTCTGCACCTCATAGATCCGGGTAGCCTGTTCAATGACCCAGTCTAAAGATCTTTTCTCGTGAAAATCCCTCACGAGCTGGGTCATGATATATTTGGGCAAGGCATGGAAAAACGCATTAATGAACTCTCTACTATCTGTGCGCACCCTTCTGGTGGTTTGCGCAAAAGCACGCTTTAACTCCTGCACAAATTCTTGTGGGGCCTGATCCTCCCCACATTGCAAATTGTAGGCTGCCTTGCGAGCCTCTTGAGGATTTCTGTGAACAGAAAAATGTTTCAAGATGGCCGCCTTATAGGTGGACCATCTTAAATGATTTTGGTCCTCCAGCCCCGCAAAGAAACTGGAGTATTCCGGGGAGAAGGTCCACTTTACATATTGAATACAGCTTTGGCTGTCCTTCAAATGAAAAGTCTCCATCATTTGTTCAAACAACTCTAAGTGCTCCCAAACAGAATACTTAGCGTTCTTATGGTAAGGCGTGATGACGCTCCTGATCGCCTTAATCTGCTTTAAGGGGTCCTTTAGCAAGGCCCTTTTTGCCTTATTGGCCTTTTTAGTTCGGGTAACCCTTGTCCATTCGTCCTCGGACTCAGAGGCACTGCTCCCAGAGGTTCCCGTCTGTTCTTCCAGGTTTTCCCGGATTCTGCGAGCCTGGGAATGGCTGGCAGAATGTGGGGACCTGGTCTCCTGTGTCCTGCGCAGTTCAGAGGAGTCTTCAGATTCCTCCTTGCTGCCAGGATTTGATGGGTACCCCCTCCTCTGACCTAACTGGGCAGAGGTTTTCAGGATGCCCTTAATGGGCCTACTCTCCTGGGGTTCCCCACTGAACTGTACTGTACTTGGGTGCCCATACCCGGATGCCCACCCCTCCATTCCTGGGTGGTACTGGCCTATGAGCCCCATGCTTCTGGCTGGATAGTAATCTGCCATCCCTGTGGTCCTGTGCTCACGTGCGCCAGGGGACATGGGGGTGGCAGAGTCCAGGGACTGAGAGGTATGAGGGCCTCTGGTACTAGGGCTCCTGAGGTTATGCTCCGGAGTTTCCATTTCCCAGCGAACCTCATCTCTATCCGCCCCTGCTCCCTGTTGCAATGCAAGAGCCTGCATTTGTGCCTTCAGTTCCTCAGTTAAGGCCTTACTGGACTCTATCAGTCTCTCCTGCATCGCTACCTGCTGCTGGAGCCTCTCTTTGTGCTGGCAGAGAGCCTCATTTTCCCTCTGTGCTTCCTGGTTGGTCCTGGAGAACTGGGCCAGTCTTTGCTGCAGGAGGGTTACCTCCTGAGCTGTGTCCCTGTTGGCCTGCTCCTTTCTTGCTAGAGCATCTTCCACCCTTCTGGTGTGCTCTACCAAGTTCTGGTGTTCTTTTTGGAGGTCACCCAGTCCCTGGTGGGCCAGGTGATTTTCTTTCATTTTTCTTTTTAAATGGCAGACTTCCTGGCCTAAGGCGTCTCTTTCCTGACTAAGAGCCTGCATTTGTGCCGCCAGGTCGTCCCTTTGCCGTTGAAGGGCACCAGCTTTTTGGCGCTCCTCATCAAACTCTGCCTGGGTATCCAGGTCTTTCAGAATTAGTTTGTTGCTCTCTGCCTTCTCTCTATCTAGGTGGCTTTGCAGGGTGACTACCTGCTCAGCACATGCCCTATTGAAGTCTAGCTGTTGCTCCAGCTTTTTCTGGCTTTGCAGTAGGGAGTCCAAACCTTCTTGGTGTTCCTTCTGCAAGGCCAGAAATCTGGTATCCTGTTCTGACTTTTCCTTTTGCAGCACATCCATATCCTCCTTTATTTTAGTGATGTACAGTCTGCTGTCATTTTCTGACTCCTGGCTCCTCTGCAGCCTCTGCTCAGAAGAGACCAGGTCAGATTGGACCTTCTCTAACACCATCTGTTGCCTATTTGCCAGATTTTGGCTTTCAGCACATCTATCCTGCATGTCTCCCATTTATAGGTACAGGTATGCTGCTATCCTGGCAATCTTATTGTGTTCCTCTTTGGCTTTAGGAGCCATATATAGTTCGCTCAGGGCCACATGTAATGGACCCTGATCTCTATATATATCTGACCCTGTTTCAGTGACCTGTTGTGTGATTGCCTGCAACCACGCATCCTGGCCCTGTTCGGTCCATTCACCTCTCACAAATAGCTTATGCAAGAGGTGCTCTCTGGCCATTTTCATGTCTACTAAGGTCGTCATTCTAGAGATTGGTCTCTGTCCTGACTTACAGAAGTTTGTATTTTATTTTTGCAGAACAGAACTTTTCTTGGAGTGTCCCTTTTGAGGAATGCTTCACAGCGTAATGCAGCGTGGTGATCCGACCGGATGTATGTATCCCGTCAGTTAGCACACTGTATTAAGCTGCACAAGTGGTAAATCTAACCCAACGTCTCGGCTCGAGCCCCCAATTTGTAAGAGGATTCAATTCAACACTACAGCTAAGTCAATGCCTAGTCTGGGATACTGAATGGAAACCCTTATTGATATATCTTTATGTCCAGTTCATGCGTTCTGGATGACTACCCCTATATAACACCCCTCTCTTGGAATCCCCCTGACCCCACTGAGCCAAGAAGTAGTTCTGTTTAGCAAGTTAAAAGGTTTATTTGATAATTTAAACAATAGATATATATATGTCACACCTTATAATAAATTAATAATTGAATATCACACTTAATCTGATATGATAAAGATTAACAACGGAGAATCTGGCACTAACACGCTTCTCTATAATCAATAAGGAGTTGACATGAAATGGATAAGGTGGCACAGTGGTAAATAGGTACAGAAGTATAATGTGGTAGAGAATGCTTTATAGAGTTCAAATGGATGGAATGTTGAATGAATGAAATGCAGTATAGAAAATACTCAATATGATTTCAACAAAACAATGTAATCACTTTTCTCTGGAAATCCCCTCCCCCCCTTGATGCAATGCAAGGAAATGGAAGGAAGCACACAGTTCTCAGAAATGCAATCAACTGTAATTCAGTTCACCCCAGCAAGCTTACACTACAGAAAACAGATAGGAGTTTTGAAAACACAGGCAAAATGCTTTGATATGTGCTGGCAATGAATTAAAAAATATGCTAAAAATGCTTTTAATTCCCTTTCAGAGGTTCAGGGTGAGTGATATCTACTCTCTATGAATTCAGGATCACCTTAACAATGCTTTAGTAGTAACTAGCAGGTAAACGAAGTTTTTGGCAAGGAAAAGCAAAACTGCTGTCTTTTTACACGTGAAGAAATTTGCAAATCGCGGCAAAATTCGCGGATGCGCCGAGCGCTATTACAAAGGAACCACAAGGACTATCTCTATCGTTTTGGGGTCCTAGGAAAGCCTACGATCTCAGCTTCCAAATGAAAGTTACTGCAAGTCTCTAAAACAAACGGTCGCAGAGATATGAGCGATTTTGTGAAGGTCGTTTTTCAGATTTGAAATTTTAAAAGCTCAAAATGACAAGTGACAGATTTTGCAGCTAGAATGACAGGTGACAGATTTGGAGCTATCAGGCAGTTCTACTTAGGTTAAATAGATTGAATTAGATGAATTTAAACTAAGAGATTGGTTCTACACAGTTCTGCTGGGTACTCACACTATATTCTTGAATTAAATGGGCCTCATCACGGATCTGGTCAGGGTTTTAGACTGGGCTCTGGTCTCTCTCTGGGCACAGCGTCTGGTCTCTGGAACTGCTCGCTCTCTGGTCTGGTCTCTTAGTTCTGGATAGATTGAAGTCTCTAGTTTGGCTTTCTGGAGGTTGATGAATTTGAAGTCTGGATCTCTGGATGTTGTATGGTCCGGCAGAGCGCGTTGCAGCAAATGGAATTGAAGGTCCCTATCTGTCCTGTCTGTCTGCTTTTATGTGTTTTGAGAGTGGGTGGGTATGTTGGTCATAACTAAACTTGCCCCTCTCACTTGTCATTGGTCAAATTTCCATTCCTCACTTGATTGGCGAAGCTAAGTTGTGTCAGAGTGATGTCATTTTATGGCTTGCAGATAGGACACTCCTCTGTCAGATTGCACACATTCTATATTTGATAACAAAAGACATATTTCACAGTTACACAGTTGCTTGAAATTACATATACATGGTGTGGCTGAATTTAGCCATATCTCTGTCCAAATCTGTTGTTTCTAAGAGCTTGCATTCAGAAATGGCACATAATTGACTTTTTAACTGATTTTTCAATTTCTGACATTGACCCAACTTTACATACATGTGCGCAGGGAGTATGGACATTAACTGATGAAGTTTCAGATTTTTAACATGCATACATTTAGAGTAATATCCACTTTTCCGCTGACACCCCCCTGAACATCCCACCGGTTCTAAAAACCTCTTAAACTGTGGGCAGAAAAATCACAAGAATTATGGTATCATTTATAAAATTTTCACATGTCCGCTCTATGAATGATCCATCTTTTTAAAGTTATGTTCTGGCTCCAAAGGGGTGTGGTTTCCTCTCAGCACAAGGTAGAAATACTGGTTTATCCAGTTCTGCCAAGCCAGCTTCTGTCTCCAGTTTCTCCCCCTCCCAGTTTCTGCCAAGAGTAAGCCACTTTTACGACCCCTGCAATATAAGATTTGCTTGGGTCCTGAAAGGCTCATTGTTCAAGAGGAAGCCATTTATGATCCTCTCAATAAACCCTCTGCCTGGGTGAAGGGAGTTGCATTGTTCACTCTCCTGCAGAGCACAGGTAATTCAATTATCAGATAGATGGTATATTCTTAGTGTGGCCAGCAAAAAGGCAGATAGTCCTGGGAACACAGCTGTGACTCAAGTTTCACTCCTGATGGGGGTAGTTGTCAAGCAAAATCAAGTTCCTTAAGCCAGACTTTCAGCTAACTGTCATGTTTTTTGTTGCTTTTTAAATTAACTTGCAATTTTACACATGCAGCTAGAATGCTGATTCTAAGTGCAAAACTATGACATTTCAACAGTTACAAAGGCATGTGACACCAAACATAGGTCACTCATTTAATCTAAACATTTTCGATTTTAGTGTCTTTAAATCCAGTGCAACTTAAACTGCTGACTCCATAGCTCAGCCAGTTTTGTTATAAGCATTGTTCTGGGCTCTTCATTTCCCAGAATTTGTAGGCACACAAAACTCCATTCTGCCAAATGTCTGCTGGTGTTCAGTGAATATTTTGCACATATTGTAATGTTTGAAAATAGGCATTTTGAGCCTGCCTTCAGAGAAACACAGGGTGGTTTTAAAACGCCGGCTTTTGGATAGTGGTGAGTACTGGTACTGCACCCATTTTTGGGATTTAACAAATGAATTCCCCACAATTCTAAGTTGCATTTGGCAATCAGCATTGCCATTCCCAATGGTTTCAGACTACTGTGCGGGTAGTACAATGGTGGTTTTAAAGCGCTTTGAAGCTAACCGGCGCTACTGTTTTTCCTTTGGCAACCCATTTCCCTCATGGCAACCCGGCCTTTCATTCTCGCACTGGTGGGTGGCAAGTGAGGCAACCATTTTGGTGGGCGCACAAACTGCGCAGCTTTCCTGGATTTCGGCGCACATGTGGGTTTTCCGCCATCTTGAATTTTCTAAGCCCACAGCACCAAATGTTGCAGCATGATTACTTGCACGTGGGTCAAGACACCCAACAATCCATATTTCTTTCTTTTTTTATTAATTAATGGGCATACAAAAGCAGAGTCTTACCCTATAAGTTTGTCTACAATGCCATGATGTCGGATGAAACGTCTGCGATTTTCTCGGCCGCTGTGCAGGGTATTTTTTTTACTGGCTACTGCTGCTTTCCCACTGTTCTCTTTCTAGGATTGGCTATCGTCTCTCACACTGAGAGAAGATTGCCAATCATAGAAAGAGCACTTTAAAAAAAAAAGTTGTTTTTTTAAAACTTCGTCTTAGAGTATGTATTCCAGGAACATTCAGCGTAAGCCGAATAGCCGATTTTCAGTCGAAATTCGTCCGAATACCTACTCAAAGCCGAAGTTCGGTACACCCCTAGTTTTTACTAGTGCAACTTAACCATAACGTCTCTTTAACAATGTTTTTTTGTCAGTGAATTTCATTGGTTTTTAGCAGCATACCCTTAGTTTGTGAATAAGAACTGTGCAACATAGTGCAACTGCTGACACCATGTTAATGCGGACAGCAGTCGCAGACTATGCGTAAGTTTGCAGAGATCGTGTGGCTTCCAACCTTCTGAGGAAGGCAGGGGCTCTCGTACATAGTGGCACCAATCACCAAAAGCAATGAACATAGACAAACAGCACCATGTGCAAGAATTGCGAGGGAAAATAGAGTAGGTTTGCAAATTGTGTAATTATGAAGCAAACAGGACAAAGGCATAGGGAGAGCACCATAACGGAATGCATCAACAACAGAAGTGACATCTGCCTTCACTAATCTTACAGGTGCTGTAGTATGCAATAGTACAGAAGCATAACGTGTCATTTTGTAATGCAGCAATGCCAAGCACCTTAGAGTGGCAGGATGAATATTTCTCTCATGACGCAATGACTTTCTATAGTAACTCACTTGGTACGCACAGTGCTGTGAACCCATAAATTATGTAATATATATTGCTTCATGTACACAAACACATTTGCTTTTCGGTAAGAGAACATCTTGGAAAGGAAAGCAAGGCAGTACAAGCAGCAACCCTTCCACAGCAGCATACGGGCATAGGAAAGGAAAGAAACTGTGCATTGGGAAATGGACTGTGTGGAAGTCAAAGTGGATAAATTGGTGAACAATTGTGTCTCTTTGAAGGTTGCGTACATGGATATAGTTTGGACAAATTAAAACAGAACTGACAATCCTGAACGTGTACTCCTTCCCCATATCAGAGCCGCCATTCCCTCAGACGTTATGGTGATACATCAATATCTTCCTCCTCTCACAACCAAGTTGTGCAAATCCCCATTTCCCCACAGTAAGTATCCACTTCTGCTACGTGTTCCCTTTCCTAATGGGGTGCATGCACGTGTACAAGTCAACGGTAATAATGAGAATGTTGCTGAGTATTTGTGTGGTATTCTTTTTTACTTGAAATGGGGTTCTGACTCAGGAGCAGACAGTCCTCATTGCAATGACTGCAAGTAAGAAAATCTAGGTGTCCTATGGACACTGCAACTCTCCGGCCTATCCACAATGACAATGGAGGCATCCATACGGTGCCAGCAGGCTCTACATATCCACATGTTGTCCACCACCTATCAATGAGTGTGGGAGCACACGTTTGTGCGTAGTGCAAGTGCACGCATGTGTATCTTTTCCTCTGTATGCTGGTAACATTGCCACTGTGCAGCACATGCAAAGGAACGTTAATTAGGTCGGGCATCCACCCACACCCTACAGGTAGCTATATATGTAAACATCCCACCTGCTGTGCCCTATAAATAGACAGCGTCACCCAAAATGGTTGGCACATTTGTGGCACACTTTTAGTCAGTAGAGAAGAAGCAACAGTGTGCATAGGACACCCATGCACGTGCGCACAAAGCATTTCACCCAAAACGCGTCCAGCGGATAGCCTTCCCAAAGAAGAACATTGGCAATGTCACCATGCGACCGCACCCACGCGCAGGCCCTTATTTCGGGGACAGGAGCCAGACCCTCGAACACTAGCAAAGTGCAGGGTTGAGCAATGTACGGAGTGTTTTTTGTAAAGTACACGCTTACAAACACACCACAATGTGCCGTTGCACATGCATGTATGTTTTGGACCAATGTAGGCCTGCTGTCCGGGTGGAAGTTGTCCACTGCAACCCTACAAAAAGGCACACCACAGAGGTGCTGTGCAATTTGTTTGCAGCTTTTCAGAACATAGTAGCAGGCCACATAGGTTTGCCCTGTAAGTAATGGTGCACCAAATCTGTTGTGCTACAGTGTGTCTGCAACTAATAGCAACCATGTCAGTCCGGCTGAGTACGGACAGTAATGGAGAAAATTATGAACAGGCCTTGCCGTGACCCACACACGCAGCTGCGATAGTCCCCATTGTCCCAATCTCATGGGTAGCAGCGGCAAAGGGGAGTATGCGCATGTGTGTTTCCCCAAGGACAGAGAGGGCCATGTCCCAATGAAGCGTAAACATTCCTTCTTCCCTTTTCAGTATCTTCTTTGCAGCACGCCATCATTGTGTACTGTTAGAAATGTCTGCACGCTTCCACAATGACATTGAAGAGCTCTCCGTGTAACAGTATCAGTTCAATACAACACTCCTCTGCATACACACCATGCCCAGACAAGTTGTTGCGCAATCCCTGAGGCTCCACAGTCCCATTTCCATGGGTGCCATCCTGAAAATCCCCAGATGTGGCTTTCGTGCTGCGTGCGAGCGTGGGAGAATAACTTGCAACCAGGTTAGGGGAAGTTTGTTGTAAGTGGTGGCTCAGAAAAAAGCTTTTTTTTTTAGATGCTTCTAGAGAAATACCTTTTTTCACTTTTTATTTGCTTTCTTTGTGCTTTCTTGTGCACACATTGTTACAGTAAACTCTTCACCGCATCTTGTAGGCGGGCAAACAAAACAGCATTACCAATGGGCGACAAATAAATGCCATTTGCTTGGAAAAATTCTGCATTTCCACACCTAATGAGGTCATTGTTGCAGAAGAATATCCCAGAAGCGGACAAAAAAGTATACATGCTTCTGTTGATCAAACACGTTCCAGCCTCTGGCTTGGTACAACTTCAAAGAGCAATGTCCCATACTCTACGTGGTGTCATGGAAGAGAAAAGCACTGTGGCAGTGGGAAAAAGCCTCTTCACTAGTTTTAGCAACCTCTTCAGTCGACGGAACAAGCCCAAACAAGACATGTAACCCATATGCATGCCGCCATAGTGGATGATGATAACATCAGCTCTAGCAAAAGTGGCCAGGTCTTTGCAAAGTGCATCCATGTCAGCGAAACTGCGCTCGTAGACACCCTTCCACAATGCGACCACTCCTTCCAATCCGAAATTGTCAGTAAAGTTTCTTTGCAGGGCATACTTGTGCAGATCTAGTAGAAAGGCATCACCTATAGGCAACACAATGCTTTTTGCCATGTCAGCAAGCCTCACTACGCAGAGTTTAATGTACAGCAGATTGACTGCCACTTCCTGTTAACCACACCCACAGTACCTGATTGGATAATCCCAAAAGTCCCATGTCCATTGACAAGCAAGGTAAGAAGCACAGATTGTGACACATGCTGTGCCCAAAGTAGCGCAAGGGCCGCACCCCAGTAAAGCAGGTGCAGTCCTTAAACCCTTTACACTGCCTTTTGTCCAGCACAACCTCATTGGGTACAGGTAAATGGGCACACACAATTCCACCAATGCCATCCAAGACATTACCCTCTAACACTGTCAGTTCTGCAGAACCCTTCATAGTTACCATTACAAATTCAGCCTGCTACTGTGCTGTCACTGGACAGCATGTCCAGTAGAAAGTTCAGCAAAAGATTGCAAGATTTTTTCATCCATATTCATCCACTTGCGCATCCATCACCACAAAAAGTAAGTATGGAAACATTTTCTGCACTATGTGTATGACTGTGTTATAAGTGCTTCTGGCATGGTATCTGCCACTGAACGGCCATAACGGTCATTAAAAGCATACTGCTTTTCCTCATTCCCTACCATGAAGTGGCACTTCAGTGATATGTGCTTGCAACATTCTCATTTAGCTATATCATACAGTGTAATATCGAAACAGGAACTCTCCGATTTCCTTCCGACAATGCTACAAAATGTTTTCCTCACTAACCCACCTCCTACATAAATCATAAACCAATGTCACCAAAAGCAGCATTGAATATATGGTACCAAGTGGAAGCAACTTTCCAAAAGATCACTGCCTGCACAGCTGTACTTCTGGCTACGCTGCACTATTGCAACAGGCTCTTTCTAAATCTGCCCCCTTCTACTCTCCGCCCTCTGTAACCCATCCAGAAGAGGAGTGTGTGGCTTGAGATGGTATCTCTCCTGCACTGAAATGTCACCAATAGCTCCCAGTGGTTGCGAGGGATAAAGTGAGAAGACTCATTATGTGGAAGGCCTCTGGCCCCTGGGACCTCAATACCCTCAACTGCAACTCCCTATATATTTGCGTTCACAAGCTCTTCCCTCATCCACCTCCAACTCCCTCAAGGTCAGGCGCTTATGCAAAAAAAACAGTTGGTGGTAGTTGTGCTTTTCCACCTGTGACCTCCCTTGGCAACAGCCTCACTGGCTCCCCAATACTTGAGGGGAACCATCGCCGGTTCTGGAAGCATCTCAAAGCCGTTCTCTTAGCGTCTGCTGTTTCTGCTCCTCTCCCCGGCTAACTGCCTGACGTAATCTGATTCTGCACTACTCACCTGTCGACTCTGTGATGTCGGGCCCATGTCACTTCCCTGTGACAGGCAAACCCCTGCACTCGCTTGCTTTCTAGCAAACCCTGCACTTGAGGACTGTTTTCAGTATGCCTAACATTGCATCCACCACCTGTTGTGTGCACTTATCTGTGCACTTGGCACAATAGGCCCTTATTTGTACTTACTGTCACTTGTTCTTCTTCCCATGTACTGTACCTTCCCCTACCTCCACCCATGCACTTGGGCGATGTAAGTCACACCTGGTCTAGTAGGGTGGTTGTCTCTGTCTCCCCTCTGTTTCCCCTCCCTTGCCTCGTTGCACTTTGGTAGATATATGTGTAGGCACATTACGAATGCCATAGCATACAATTACACATCATATGATATCATACAGACAATGCATGCACCACAGAAGGATGCCTGCCACTTACCCTGTACACTGCAAAGCTGTTTTTTGTTTTCTGCAGTACCCACTTACTGTACATTTTTCAAAAAATATCACGCACACGCTGCACAGCTTGCATGTTACTAACTGCAAATAAATACATGCAGTTCATGCATACACCCAGGATGGCTGCCCCTTACCTTGTACACTTCCACATACCCTTCTGCACTTCTTTGTGCAAAGAGACCTTCTGGCACAGTGTTTGCGTACACACCACACCCACCAACCTTATAGAGCAGTGTCTTTAGCTCCACAATTTCCTTTCCATGGCTCCCATCCAGAAAATGGCTGGATGTGGCATGTGGAAGCGTAAAAGTAAAACATAATCTGCTGTGTTTTCATGCTAAGGAGGGAGGGGAGATTATGGGGGTAAATGTAAAACAGGGTGGGGGTTTGGATCTGTAGTACTCTCTCAGAAAACAAAAGTTTTTTTCCCCCTGTTTTTGGTATGTACGTGCTTGCATACATTTTTTTTAATCTCTTTCAATGACTTTCTGTTGGCTTCTCCTTCTCACATTTGTACTGACTGAACGTCAACATTTCTGTTACAGTTCTACAAGATTGTCTGCAATGCTGCGTGCAGAGTGGCAAACAAAACAGCATTGGCAATGGAGGTCAGAAAAATGCCATTTCCTTGGAACCACTGCACATAAAGTCACACATGCTTCTGTGTATGAAACACCTCCTGACCTCTGGCTGTTGGCAAACTACACCGACACTGTACCATGCACCTCTTGGTGGTATGGAGAGAAAATTACCTTGGCAGTGGGAAAAATCTGCATCACTGCTGTCATCAACTTCTTGAGGTGATGGAGCAAACATGAGCACGACATGTACCTCAAGAGTAGCACTCCATAAGGCATGACCACAACATTCACACTGCCGACAGAGGCAACACATGTACAAAGGAGAACCATGGCACTGAAATCCCACTCATACACTGTGCCCCAAAAAGCCTCCACTCCTTCCAACTGAAAGTTAGTATCAAAGCCTCTTTCCACGACATACCTGTGCAGATCTTGCACAAAGGTATCACCCATGATGAGTACTCTGCATCTGCTCATCTCTGTCAACCTCACTGCATCGAGGTTTGGGGAAATATATCACTGCTCCCTTCCTGTGACCGACTCCCTTCACAACTGATTGGATAATCCCCACAGTTCCATTTACAAAGGCACCATGCTCAAAAGGTTAGATTGTAGCATGTGCACCTTCCCAGCTACAGTGAGGGCCAGGCCCCAGTAAAGCACAGGCACTCCTTATTCCATTTCACTATTGTACATGCAACACTCCTGCATTAGGTAGTATGCAATGGTCACACACACATGTAGCATTCACATTCAAGACCTCTGCAGTGAACACTATCATTTCTACACTGCACTGCAGACGTACCTTTACACACTCACAGTACAGGTCTTGTGTCATGTGAAATCACCTCCAGGTAACAGCTCTCCAAACCGATGCCCGCTTTCAGCAACCACATTCATCCAGAGCAGCACCCAGACCCACGAACTGCAGGTAGCCATAGTTTTTTTCCTCTCAGCACTCCACCAACTCCAGTGATAAAATACTTCAAAGTGCAGTACAGTAGTTAGTAATCTGCGCAATGCACACTACTCAAGCACATACACTATGCAGTTGAACTCTGTGCACTGGTACACACACACTTTCTCACCTCAGCACTCAGTGGGCACACTTCAGAACTGGTCACTCCATAAGCTCCCGCCATGCACTGGCAAATGTACCATGTGGGAACAATAAGCATACCCATTCAATCAACAATGTATACACAACTCACAAACCTCAAACGAAATGCAACAATCTGAGGAGTAGTGGCAAGCAACCCACATAGCTGTTCGTGTAAGGCTTCTAAGACGCTAGGCCCTGCACCCCACGTTGTACTCCTCATGTCATGTGTAATGCATTCCCCATCTGCAATTGCGTCTGCGTCCATCTTTCACCCTGCCCACATCTTTGCATGCATGGCTCCATGACGTTTGGTTGCCTTTGCTGAACGGTATGTGAGTGCCTCTGTACATTGTCAATAATGCAACTTTCTGATGCTGCTGACTTCCTTTCATAGGGAAATCTGGTCAAACACTTTCTCAAGCAAGGGTCTTATAAGAGCCTAACCATTGCAAATGCAAATGGTGACAGGTGGCTCTCGATTGTGCAACAGGGGCAATGGTGAACACCATAAGCTAATGTACTCAGAGCAGCTCACTTCTGCTGTTCTACCAAGTGTACAATGTCCTCCGCATTGCTGTGTGCTACTCACAAACTTCAAATGCATGCAGAGTGACAACTGCATTGCTGCATTATGGTGTTGTGGCTGTGATGAAGGCCTAGGCTGTTGAGTGCATGGCCTACGGCCTACGTCCTTCGGCCATGCACCCAACAGTCTAGGCCTTGGGCACACTCACCACAACATAACAGAGCCATGCAGACGACCATTTAGGCATGTGCCAGAAATCTGAAAAGACAACATATGCACCAGTACTTCTACCCAACTGCCGCACCATGAAGCAGGGAGGCAAGGACATGTGTTTACCTTACTATAATGTAGAAACATATTGCTGTGTTTGGCACCGCTACCCACTTCCAATCACTAAGCATTATAAACATGCCAACCAAACAATACCATCTTCACTACATTGGGCCTGCTCCAAACACCCTAGTACGTGAATAGAACCAATGGTGAGTAGTGCACTGCAACACTTACTAATCTGCACAATCCACACTACGCAAGCACATATAAGAATCAGTTGCACTATGACTTCTTCCATATGTACACTATTCCGTATGACTGGTCACGGCAGCATCTCCACCCATACACCGACAACTGTAGGTTGTTCTTCCAATCACCACACCCATGCAACCAACCTTGTGTACACTGCAGCTGAACCACACAAAAAAAACAACAATGTGGCACCTACTTTCAACCAGTGGACATACCTTTTCAACCAGTGGACATACTTTTCTGTGCTAGTGCTGCAGTCATGCATCGCTGGGGCTACAGACTTACCTCACACACACACCACAGTACACCCTATTTGTAAATCCTCATTTCTCGTGGAATGCACCCCCTTCTGAAAATGGGCCTGCCACCACTCATCACAGAAAGATATCGCCACTGCAGCTGCCATGCCATAACGAAGGCTGCCTGTAATGACCACACAAGATTGTTGCCTGTTGGGGTATCCACGCATTGGCAGAGCATGCACGGTAGTGCTGGCACACCACTGTCTTCTTCTAATGAGATATAGCACATGAAGCACTTCTCACTCCTGCACCCTTTGCATCCCTTCTTCCCAGATGCCGTACATTAAGTTTTCGAGCCCCTTTCGCGGCTGCATTGTCCTCCGATACAACATGCTGCCGTCATGGAACACTTTTGACACACATACCGTCACCTCACACTGCGTTGCAGTCAACATTTTGACAGGGCGGAGCCAGATATGACTCATTTTACTGCACACACTGCTACGTACAAGAGGCCCACCCATGCACACAATGGCTTAGAGCCTTGCCACACACACCATAAAACTATCCTCCGATACACCATGGCAGCATTTCCCACAACCTTTGATGCACAGCAAGCTTCCCTCCAGCCAAACACCGGCCACGTCCAATGTTCGCCGACAGCACGGCGTACCGCAGGCCAATGAGACTTCAGCTCGCACATCTTTGCAACAAACGTACTGGTCGGATTTCCACCAAACACACAAAAGCATGTTTTCTGATCCAAGCCCCTGCCGCAAATTTGGTGAAAATCCATCCAGTCGTTCGGCCTGTAGCCGTGCGCAACATTTTTGCCCATTCAGTCTATGGAGAAAAAAAAATTGGGACCCCCGCCCTATAACTTTGCCCCCCTGCACAAAACCTCACCGAACTTGGCGAAAGAATTCAGAGCCGCCATATACTTTTTTTGCAAACCTTGGTGAGGACTCCTCCAGGGGGAGCAAAGTTACAAGCTGCTGAAAAAGTGCTCTTCCAATGAGTTTAGCAACTTAACCATAACTACACGGCCGCTACCGCAGGCCGTGTAATATAGAGGAGCAACGTAACAGGATTTGTTAGAGAAAAGAAGATACCTCCATACCTTTCCTCATTGAGGGAGAAGGGACGACACCAACTCCAAAACTCAGTATTATTTAAGGGATTCCTGCAGCTACAGCCAAGGAAGGGTGCGCAACACACTCCAAAATGGAGTAAAATAGAGATGAGATATGTTTATCAGGAAGATAGGACAAAATGATCATAGAAAAAGTGTGCACATGTGTTTCAGGGGTTTAAAAACAATATCAGTGTAAAAAACATATTGACGCATGTTGTATTAATGATGATAAAATAGGATGAAAGCTTAAACATTATAAAAATGATAGCAATAAAATCTGACAAATTATTAGGCCCTAGAAAAGCAAGCAATTGGTGCCAATGAAACCTGGGAGGGATTACATCTGAGAATAAAAAGAATAAACTAAGATTATTAAACTATCAATTATAATAGAAGGACAGTACACATTGATTAAAAAAACTATAAACGAAGAGTTAACATGGATGCCACTGTACAAATTTGAAAATTGGTTGGAGAAATTGGAATGTTGGAGATGGGCGGGGATTGATGTTGCTGGCCAAAGTGATTGTTGAAGTGTGATAAATTAATTACATTATAAATGAGAAAACCCAGTATAGACAGTTAAAAACAACTTGTCATTATGGGGGACAGTCTCCTTTTAGATCTATTGAAAGGCACAACTAATAAAACACTTATGCCGTGGACTCAAGAAGGGTCATTATCAAAGGCAGTGCTGCAACACATGACAACATACATGCATGCTACATACATGGGAAGAAGCTACAGAAAAGGTTAACTGTTTTAGAATCATGGACGATGTACCAAAGTGAGAAAGAAAATCTGGCCGAGAAGGCTTGGATGCTTAATCAACATAAAGAGGAGGAAGTATTGCCCTGAGCTCCTCTTTCTCCTCCTAAAAATGGTAGTGCGATAGAAGATAAACAGTAGATCTATCCTCTAAAGGAATTAAAAGCAGTGGCAGGGTATGTTAAACCAACATACCAACATATGAACCTCCTGCTTATAATAGCAAAGACAGCATGGAAGAAAGTAAGAATAAAGAACATAAATATATGCCAACACGCAATGAACATAAAGAGCGTGATAAGAGAAAGGACAGACAGATATAAATAGAGGATGAAGCCAGAAGACAAAGCAAGTGGAATGACAGTAGTACAAAAGGAGTGGAGGGGGTGACATATATTGCTTAAATTAGATAGAAAAGGCATTGATGATATTAAAGAGAGAGAAGAAAGAGTGGAAAGAGAAAAGAAGGAAAAGGAACAAGAAAGGACATACAGTGAAGCCAGAGGAAAGGAAGAGAAAGAAAAGAGAAGCTATGAAGAACAGAAAAGAGAGAATGGCAGAGAAGAAACATGAAGAACTAGAAGTCCAAAGATTAAAAGAACATACGTTACAAAGAAGGCGAGAGGAAGAAGAGATCAGGGAAATGAGAAGGTAAGAAAAAATTAGAAGGAGTAGGGGACATAGAGATGACAAAATAGATGGTATTGTTAAAAGAAGTATGATACCCATCGAAGCAAGAGAGCGATGGGAGGAAGAGAGAGGATCACAAAAGCCCCACAGAGAGCTGCAAGGGATTCCGAGAATAGAGACATGGGCCAATGAGCATGCAGCAGAAGGCATAGGGAAAAGTATGGGGCTCTCCCTTTTTTACTTTTCCTCTCTTCCCCTCTTACTGACTCTTCCCACCAATCCCTTATCCCTCCTAGATCTCACATCAACCATTTGATGTTACTCCTCCTTCCCATAATCGGATGCTCCCTTCTCTATGCTCCAATTCCCCTCATCCCCAGTACTGCTCCATCCCCCACACTACTACTACTACACAAACACTCTCCTTTCACTCAGTGCCATCGGCCTAAAAACTACTCCTTCCCCTAATCTCTAGAAACACACTCATCACTTAAACATGCACAATCTAAACACAGTAACACTTCCACTCTCTAGGCAGTACTGCACCTACTCGAGAAATTGCCTCCACAGTCTTCAGCTCATTCCTCGGTCCTGGTGGTCTCTTGGTCATACTCCACCTCTGGCATCACTCAAATAACCCACACCTCTATCTGACACCACCCCACTCCTTGGAGTAGGTCCCTTAGCCTTGCCAATCGTGTTTTGTCTTCCCCTCCCCATATGTGAAGTTTCATCCACTTTCTATGTGCTGATGTGTGGCAGAACTGCCATGGCTAACTAGGATGCCAAATGCCCAAGTTCGTATTGTGGGGCTCTGGCTCTTGGACCCCACAAGTAAGTATGGAAGGGTGAGGTTCACAATCCCCTTTGAATGTCCCTGTGGGTGTAGGGTGTCTCTGTCTCTGCTTCCTTGCACAAGTTTGCTGGTCTTCCCTCAGCTGCCCTGTCGGGTCTCCAAGCTGCTTGCATGTGACCACTGCCTTCTCTGTGCTTAACAATGTGGCGCCATACCATAGGGTTGCCACAGCCTCTCTGTCTTTCTCTGAGTTGCTTGTTCTTCGCAACGTCTTGTTGCTGAGTCATGGTTGTTGGGCACAATGCTTCCTATTAAGATTACACAACACTGGGCCTTGTACCACTTCAAGATCTTTTTTGTTTCACTGATCTGGTGAATGGTTTATACACTGGCGGGCATCTGATAATGGAGGCATGACTTGAGACAAATGTGTGCTAATGAGTAAACATGCTGGAACAAGGGAGAACTCTAATTGGGGGCCCTCACAAAGGCCACGGCCCCCCTCAGGGGGACTACTGGCTCTGGTCCGCTCTTGATAAAGCCTGGCCTCATTCTATTTATGTAAAAGTTCGTTTTGATTTTATAATCTATTCTTCAGGACACTGCTAGTGTAATCCATGTTTCTACTATGCTGCTCATTTTGTCATCTACAAAATGGCCGTTGACAACACAGTGAAGTCTGACATTATTACCAAGGTTGGTAATTCTTATTTTTAATCCCAAAACTAAAGGTAGCCCTAAACGTCTCAGATTTTTCTATGTTTGGATATCTTCTGTGAGACGGTGTGTACAGTCCTAATTCTAAATTGTTCACCATCAAAACAACTCAGAGGAAAAAGCCGTAGGGATTCTACACACATTGCAACTTTAAGTCTGAAGTGCAGGTGAGTCAGCCCAGTCCCCCATTACTGTAGCTTTATTCGGCTGCTTTCTCAGCACTGTGCTGTGAAAGTCGCGTCTGCTCTCTTTGAAAGCGGTTTTAATTTATTTCACTCTATCTCTGTAATTTATGTTCCTCAAATGACCCATCAGGGGAGCTGCATGGCTGCTTGCTAATGAGGATAGCAGGCCTTCAAAAATGTCTTGAATGCACGGGGATATGATGTTCTTTGCATAGTTGAAGCGAAGTGAAATTTCACTCCTTAAATTGGGTCACGTAAGCGCACGAATAAGTACTCTCTGGTCCTCTGTAATATGCTGGCGTCCATCTGGTAAATCAGAACACCCCCAGGCAGTGACATCTTCACACCTCCACTGAATTCCCTTTGTGATATACTGTATTGTGTTTAAACCATAGCACATGGAAAATATATCATAAATCGTAACTAATAAAGGCGTTGATTCAGCTACTTGTAAACGTCAAATACGCAATTGACTATTCAACGTCCGATGTTTCTTTTCTCTTGCAAATGTAAATAACGTGTACGTTCCAATTGACTCTCCAGACAGCGTTTTTACAGGCGTATGGTAAATGGCATATGGAAATGCTCATGCTTGTGCGGCACTGTTTATTCTCGGTCATTGTCCTCTTTGAATTAAGACACTGTTTTTGTCACTGTTTTTGTCTTAAATACTCCTGCTGGGAGAGGCAGTTATATGTATGTATCGCACTCGCTGTAAAAGCATGGTAAATGAGAAATAAGAAACCATGGTTCTCGCCACCTTAGCTTTAGGTTTTTTGCACACCTTGGGAACAAGAGCCAGGCCGACAGTTTTCTATGTGCATCAGAGCGTGCAGCCATGGCCAACTCTAGCACAGAAGCCAAGCCATTGTCATTGTGAAAGCCACATTGCTGCCAAGGTTCCTGTCCACAAGTTATAATTCCTAAAGTAGCACGTTTTAAATGTGTGTACAAATCATCAATGACTTTCATTGTTTTCCCCTTAGTGAAGTGTTGACGGATGTGTGTGTGTGTAATGTCATACAATGCTTCCCATACATATAAATTCAATCATGAAATATTATTATTGTAAATTCATCATAAAACATCTTAAGATGTATTAAAAACGCAATGATAATACATAAGATACAACATATTGTACTTATTCAAACAAATGTAAGTATCACATTTATCGATAGACATAAAGAAGTTATTTTTAGCTGCAACAAAAATAAAATGTCAGAGATGACACTAATCATCAAAGATTGCTCGGTACAATAGTAGGAAAGCATGATTTTTTGTTTGTGAGCGCAGCAATGGCAAACACCCTGGAATGGGTGGAAGAGAATTTCCTGCATGACAAAATGAGTGAGGATGATAAACACATTGGTAGGCACGGCAGTGTGAAAAGTAAAAGAATTACACAACTGCAAGCACGCTAGAGTGGCTGGAAAAGAATTTCCCACATGATGAAACGAGTGACCATAGTAACCCCATAGGTAGGGAACGCAGTGTGAAAAGTAACACAATTACAATAGATTACTTCCTGTATACCAAACACATTTCTTTTTCTTTAACAGAACATACAGCAATAGAAAGGAGGACACCACAAGCGGCATCTCTTCCACAGCAACATATGGCCACAGGAACTGAAGGAAATGCTGTAAATAGCAAACTGAACTGCCTGCACCCCGAAATTGATGAATTGCTGAACAATTTTGCCACCTTGAAAGATTTCATACAAGGACATATTATGGGGAAAATAAGATACCACTGCCCCACCTTCACATGCCCCTTGCCCATTTTCCAGCACGCCATCCGTGCTAATTCTGTGTCATGAGAGACGCTTTGATGAGACCTCAATCCCTTCCTCCCCACACAACCAACTTGTAGAAATGCCAAAATCGCTGGTGTATGTATCCATTTCTGGTCCCACTTCCATTTCCTAATGCCGGCTTTAAATGTGTGTAAATAAAGGTTGATATGTAAATTGTTGCTGAATTTATATGTGCCTTCTCTTTTGTTTTAACAATGCCATTGGAACTCTGAGGGGCACAGTACTGGTGGGGATGATCGCAAGTGAGGAAAATGGAGTCCTACGACCGCCACACCTGGCTGGCCTATGTGCAATCACAATAAAGCATCCATAGGATACCACTACGGGTCGCATGTCCGCATCCACAGAACTAGCAGTAAGTAGTTGTAGGACCGTACGTTTGTCGGTCGCACATGCCTATCTCTTCCTCTGTTGCCTGGTAACACTGCCCCTAGCCAAGATATGCAAAGAAAAGTGTGATGTACTTTCAGTAGGTGGAATCGCTCACCTACGTCCAGTGGGTTCCTTTGCACGTGAGCATCCCACCTACTGTACCATTCAAACACCTAGCTTGTTTAGAAATGTTTGGGGAACGTATGCTGTATCTTTTAAGTAGTCCGGGGATCACAGGGGTATCCGTAGGACACCTATGCACATGGGCACAAAATATTCTGGCCACTATGCGTCCCGTGGAGAGCCGTCCCAATGGAGAACAATGGCGACGTCACCATGGGAACAGAACCACGCTGCATGTGGGCCCTTATTTGGCGGACACAATCCAAGCCCATGCACATCAATAAAGTACTATTTTCTGCAATGTATGCAGTGTTACTGTGAAAGTCCACCCTTACAGAGGTCCTACACTCTCCCTTCTGCATCTACTTATTTTTGGGAAAGATTTAGGGCCACTTTCCGGTTGCACATGCTCTACAACAGTCCTATAAAAGGCTGCATCCCACAGCTGCGCTGAAATTCGTGTTTGGCTTTCCAGAACAGAGCAGCGGTGCACACTGCTTGGTCAGAAAGCAATTTCTGCACAAATTCTGTGCCTCGAAACTACCTTTCCAAATAATGGCCAACACAGCTGCTGCTACTACCTCTGACTCAGCAGCACCCACACCCTCCCCACTACCACAACCACCTCCTTCTGATGAGCCTGGACAAGGGAACAGGTGTGATAATGTAGATGGAGGTCAAGAAGGAAACGAGAATGAAGTAGAGCGATTCCCCATTGCCTGCAGCCAGCGTGAGTCGTGGGTGTGGAAACTATTTACCAGATGTGCCCAAATCATGTGCCATCCAGGTGAAATGAGTTGCGGAAAACCTAGCTGTACAGCTAGGGCATCACCTCCCTGTGGGAGCACCTGAAATTGAACCACAAAGCAGCTGTTCGGAGGGTTGTCCCCTTCGAACAAGGCAGTAGGTTCATTTGCTCTGCAGCATCCTCATCTGCTCCTGCCACAACTAGGGACACTCCAGTGGGCCAGCGCATCCCGAAACCAGCGTTGCAGGCCATACGCACCGCAGCAGACGTGTACCTTTCAAAGGCCACTGTATTGTGCATATACTGCGATGCGGTACTCTGCAGGGGCTAACAACTTTGAAGTGCTTTCGAGGCTTCGGTCCGGGAGCATGCTAAAGAGTGCCCCCTACCCAAGTAAGGTCCACCCAACAACTTCTGCTATCCACTTGCAGTTTCTTATTCCTGCGGTTGGTACGTTTTGCCAAACCTCCTTTCCATTCCTTTCCTTTCCTTCTGTGGCATGTCTTAGAACAACAGGAAAAATGCACCACAACCAAAAGGGTGGGGGGGGGGAGACAAAAAGACAAAAAGGCCACCTTGCACTGTTTAAAAATAGAATTTCAATAAAAGCATGCAGGCGGTCCCGCAGTCTATAAGAGCCACGTACAGGGTGGTGAACAATGGGCTGCATGTCAAAAAACATTGTACACATTCCCAAAATAAAGTTGCGACTCTGAAAAGAGCCTTTTTGTGTGGTTTGTGTTTGAAAGGTTAGAAGTGGTGAACACCCACAGGGGAAATGCTTGCTTAACTTGCAGGAAGCGCTGCACTGCATTTGGGATGTTATCCAAAAACAGCCAATTGCCAGCATCAGTCAGATGAACTCCATCTAAATGAAAAATGTTGCTACTACGAATCGTAATTTTATCATTCTGGAAGGAGAACATGGCAATGTCTCACAAAAAGTTGCAAACAGCCTTGTACACATTGCACCACTCTTTCTCCATTTGTGGCCCACATGAGGAAGAATGCAACCACATCCTTCTCTGGGAAATGTGAGAAAAAATGATGTGTGACTTTGGAAACATTGCCATGAGTTAGCAAAATGTCTCCTTCATTACAAACTGCAGTGAGATGCTGCTAACATGTCCTAAACTGTTCCCTCCACAATGAACAATAATCATGTCTGGATGATCGAGTATCACCAAACTGGCACAAAGAGGACCCACATGCAGCCACTTCATCCCACGTATTCCATACCAGTGGACATCGACATTATAGAACTCAGGGTGAGCAGCCAGTGCACATCGTTTGTCGTAAACTTTTAGCCAATGTATCCAAGAGTCGCCCAAAAGCCATATATTCCGCCTACTAAACAGCACACTGATGCCAGTAGCCATGTGCAGTCTTATTTGCAAACACACCTTCTGGCACAATCTGTTGTTACACACAACACCCAGGAAATCTTATTGACCAATCCCAACTCCTGCACAGTCCCATTTCCATGCCAGCGACCCTGAAAAGACCCAGATGTAGCACGTGCGTACCTCCAAATGCTGCTGCTTTCGCAAACATATTGCTCTGTGTGGGTGGGTGCGCAAACACATTTGAAGCAGGATAGAGATTCCCCTCTTTGTTGGTAGTTGTGAAAAGTGTTGTTTTTTGTTGTAAAGTGACACCTTTTTGTTTGGTATTTGTTGGGGATTGCTCTCTGCTTTTCCTCCGTACATTATTGCACTAGCTTCTGCAAACTGCATTTTACATTGTGGAACACAAGACTAATTTCAATAGGGGAAAGAAAAAAAATATCATCTCCACTGAAAAACATCAGATTAGAAGCATTAAGGTTCTCATGGGCACAGAAGAACATCCCAGCATGGAACAGAAGAGCAGGCATACACCTGATTTGACAATCTATTGTTCCATTTTCATGGCAAGCATATTAAGAAGGAGAGCATGTAGCACGTGCACTTTCCCAACTACCGGGAGGGCCTTGCCCCAGTAAAACAGGGGCAGTCCTTCTTCCCTTTCCAGTAGTCTTTTTCCAGCACTCCCGCATCCACCAATTACATCCAAGATTTCTGCATCTAACGCTATCATCTCGTTGAACAGTCCATACTAACCGCTAAACATGCAGAGTTCAAGTGTCCTGTGAATCAAAAGCACTTACCACTGGAAAGTACTGTAAATCCATCTACGAGTTCTACATCCACATTCATCGGCATCACCACCCATCACCACGACCTGCAGGAATCTCTTCTTTTTGTACAGCACATTTGCAACTGTGTTGTAAGTCCATCGCAACAGGATACCTGGCACTGAATCTCCATAACATACTGAAAATGCATACTATTATTTCTCCCATCACCTATCATTAAATGGCTCCTACAGTGGTAGGTGCTGGCAAAGTTGGCATTTGCCCATAGCAGCCACTGTTATATGCAAACAGTTACTCTGTTATTTCATTCTGTCAATTTTATGATGCTTTCCCCCATTAACACACCGTCTATGAAATTTGTACAAATCATACAGAAAAGGATCAGTCAGTGTATCTCACCAAACTAAGCCAAGTGCATACATTGCATGCATAACAACAGTTTCCTGACACTTAACCTTCAGACTTTATAGACTGCAACATTACTTAAAAAAGAAAAAAATGTATGTTTGCATTGACAACAGTACCATTCATAAATGCACATAAGGAAATTAAAGAATGCAAACAATGGCTACACTCATGTAGCAAGCATACTTATGTGGAAAAGTATATGCAAATGCAGACACAAAAACTTTGCATTCTGTACATATTTCCAAACCTTTTTGTCATCCATCACAATAAGAAGTACTTCATTTTCAAAATAAATACTCCCACACTAATAGACATACTCTCTAAATAGGATGCCATACAATACACTTGAAAATAACCCACTTACCCCCTTACCAAACATGCTTATGCTCCCAAGTATCCATTCATATAGTAATCCATCCATTTATACACACACACTTTCTCTTCCTGTCAATACATCCCCCTGCACTTTTAAAGAATGTATTGTACAAATGCAATCACTATGCCATTAGCCAACATATTTTCTTACCATCATCTTATACAGGTGCAGTAGCCACCTCTCTCCTGAAAGCCACTGATGTGGGCACTTTAAAATACAGCCTGTGATTCACCTACTCTCACCAAGCAACAAAGTAAGTACAATACCATCGTAGTGTTTTACGCCTTACTGGGAGAGTGCACTATTCTTGTATTGTATAATATAGATTTGCGGCAACCCACCAGTATGTACTTCATTGTTACTCATGACACCTCTACAGGTGCTCAGTGTTTATTATGTCACCAACATTAGACTAATCCCCACATTGTACAATACATTCCCCAGCCGAAAGTTAGAGCCCATTACACAGTGACACACTTCCATTTATATGCCTACCCTCTTATTCAACCACTTATGCACATTGCACACATATACATTTGAAAATCTGCACACACACACTTCCCTTTCTCCTCCAAGAGCTACTACACAATGCCTACCAAACTGCAACTCTGTAGAAAGCAACACAGAAATAGAGCCACGCAACCTAATCGCATTGAAAGTAGCCATCCACTGCAAGCAGAACTTCTGCAGAAAGTTGAAAGAGAAGAGCCAATACAGTCATTAAGCAAAACTGATGCATCTACCATTAAAGAAAGTAAAGTATAATTAATCTGTCAAAATGTGACAATGAAAAGAAAAGCACTAAAAACAGTGCAACTCATACTACTGCTAACAGAGTACATACAAATCGTAATGTAACCAAGCATTCCAAAAAATGTATTTTACAAGAAATGTAACACCACAGAGTCCTTCAGAATCTTATAAATAGACGGGAGAAATCCCTCTAAACCCTCAAAGATTACCACAGAAAAGTAATCATGGAAGCTCTTGTAGACAGTGCAATGATTGTTAAACGGAAATTGTTTACAGTAATTTTAAACAGAATGAAACCGCTAACAACATTAATTGGTAAACTACAAGCAATACTTCGAAACAAACGCAATATCAGCATAGACACCTTTGGCCACATTTGTACAAGTGAGTGGAGTCACACCACAAACACAGAGCCATACTTCAATGAAGAATCATACAAAAAAGAGCAAACAAACCAAAATGCCTTACATCGGAGTGGACGAGGATATGAAAAGTTACACACTACCATAATGGAAGAAGAAACACTGCTTTCAGAAATATCCCCATCAAACTTAGATGTCACTCCCGATTCCACCACACCAACGCGCCTGACCTACAAATGGCCCTGCACATCAATGTGTAACGTTCGCCAATGCTTAATCAAATCGTTGCAGCAGTTCCTCAATCACTATGTGAAAGGCAACGAGAAAATAAAAATTAAAATACTACAAACTATGGACTTCTGTCCAGTGCACAACTACACAGGAATATGAGGACATTCCTTAGCCTGTATATCTGGGCCTGCTTGGAAAAACACCTTCCACCGTATCAAAATGTTAGCAACCCATCATTCAACTGTCAGAAATATAGTTTACAAACTGTACTATGCAAAAAGTCCAGCTTTAGCACTGCAACATTTAAATGATATTCTCCTACATGGTACAGCCAAACAAGTGCTCGAAGAAATAGAGCGCATCCAAAGGAAATATTGTGCAACTAAAGAGCACTTACAAACTCCAGCATTTTTAGATAACAGTACTGACAACATTGCAGATGTCAACTTTTTATGTCACACTTACAAAAAAGAAATACAAAAGTTCAAAAGCACATCTGCTGAAATGCCAAACCTATTATGTGTGTGTTGTCGCAGAACTTTCTATAGAAAGAGCACCAAAACTATAGGCATAATGCAGAAAATAGAAGACAATGAGGAATCCCAATGGTTCAAATTAGCTCTTTACCCTATAGCTGAAAACAAATATGAAATTACTAACACCTCCATACTGTGCACATACTGCACTGCAAAACTGGATATAACCAAATGCCTTCATGGGCGATCAGTAATAATTTTGAAGTATTTTGACTGCCAAACGAACTGCAGCAGCTTAATTTGTAAAGAGCATTATAATTCAAACAGTCCACCCATTTCAAGGAACAATACACCCTCAACCGAAAACTGCAAAATTGCATCCCACTGATTACTGAGAGGCATTTGTGGCAAAGTAGTTTATTTCCCATTAGATCTGAAAGAAAATGTAGACACTCTATGAGTGCAAAGACCAATACAAGAATCTTTGATTATCCTGGTAAATGATGTACCTACGAAAGACAAAAAAATGTGGCAGCAACTAGTGGACTTAAACAAAGTTAGGGAAGCATTGCAATACCTTTAAAAACAATGAATACTACAAGGAAATAAATGTTGAAGAAAAACTGTGAGAAACCACTGAAATAATTCAGGACTCCTCAACAACTGTCCGATTTCAAGGTCTAGCTCCTACTGCAGCCTGTATATTTTAGATCACTATACAATTCACACACTGCACTCCAAAGAGACCATAGACAATGCACTAAAAACAAATCAAATGCGGAAAGCCAAAGGTTCGCCAATCAGTATATGGGAAAAAAGTGTAAAAGCATGAGCCTTTCCTCTCTACTCTTCCTGACGAGAAAAGGTGGAAGATATGATGAAAGATGCACACAAATAACAGCATTAGAATACCGCTGTTTACGAATGTGTTCTGAAGACCCTAGATTTGGACAGAACGTGGAGTACATATTCCACCTCCTCTTTAAAAGTGAACTTGCAACACTATACTATGGAATTGCACACACACATTGAAAACAGGTTCCCATTTTCAAAAAAAGTCCGCTACACAGCTACTTCAAAAGGTGCAAGACAAGGATGAAGTTTGACAGTCAAGTATTACAAATCTCTTGGCAAACATGCATGGTATGAAAGAGTACTGGTTCCGAAGGCATGCAGATGTACAGTGTATGCTATGTAACCTTGGCCCACCCACATGGTTTGTCACTTTAAGTTGTGCAGAGTATGCATGGGAAGATTTGCACACTTTCCTACGCATAGCAAACAAATCAAAACAGTTGTAGACTTGATAACACCAGGAGAACTCTGCTCTGTTGATCCTGTAAATGTTTCACAGTACTTCCATCATCGCTTCCTTGCCATGCTGAACTTCATTTGCAATAAAGCACTTCCTCACCTCGGAAAAGTGGAACACTTCTTTTGGAGAAAAGAATATCAATCCAGAGGAGCACCACACATCCACATGCTTTTGTGGATTAAAAATGCTCCTAAATTTGGTGAGGAGAGTGATGAAACTGTTTTGCAGTTCATTCACAACTATGTCACTTGTGAAATCCCTTCAGAAAGTACACATAGTGACCTACAAGCACACATTTTGCAATTCCAAAGACACAAGTGTGGCAAGTATTGTCAGTGCAAATATAAGAACAGAGGCAAATACTACACCAAATGCTGCTTTGGTTCCCCTAGACCAGTTTCAGCAACAGGGCAAGTAAACAGCGACATGTCTTGGGTTCGACACAGTGTAAAAGGGAAATCTCCTAAGAACACATACTGCATAAAAAGGAGCGAAGCATCAAAGTACATCAATGACTACAATGCAATAATTGCCCTCCTATGGAATGCTAATGTTGATGTACAGTACATTTCAGACAATTCCACTGCAGTTGCACGATATGTCAAAGTCTACTCAACCAAAGCAGACAAAACAGAGCTCAAAGACCTCTGGGATGACATATCATCTGAAAAAACACTGGCACAAAAATCGTACAGCTTTGGCATAAAAATGCTGTCCCATAGAGAATGTGGCTGCTACGAAGCTGTAGACCATTTAACCGGCACCACCTTATATGGGAAATCTGAAAATATGGTGTGGAAAAGCCTTGGTCCTGCTGCATCCAGAAAAAGAGTACTGAAATTGTATGAAGAGATACAAACAATAGCCAAAAACAATCCCAACAGCCAGGACATTTTGAAGAAACACTTACTGGACACATGCTACCTGAACAGGAGTATTACTTTAGAAGCTATGCGCCTGTACCAGATAGCCCAATACAAAAATAACATTAAACCAGATGAGAAAAAAAGATAGATACAGAGTGGAAAGTTGTGAAGGCAGCCTGGTGAAACTTACCAAACGCAGCCTAATAATCATATAAAATTGTCATTGAAAACTCCTAAACAGAAAGAACTTTACTACATGGCTCTACTGCAACTTTTCAAACAATGTAGAAAAGAAGAAGATTTATTAGCCACCCGCGACTATGAAGATGCTTTCAATGCAAGCGAAAGTACAATTTTAGATGGAAACTTTACACAGTACAAAACCATATTGGACAATGAACGCCAACAAGAAGAAGAACTTCAAGTACAACTAAATGTATACACTTCTGAGAGCAGTGAGCCTTCTCTAACAGGCAGCCAAGAACCACTTGGACAGCCACTCATAGCAAATGAGGCAGAATTAGCCATGACAGAAGTAACCATCACAATGTTTAAGTATGAGCAATCTCCAGAAGAGTAGTCTGTACTAAACAATAAGCAGCGTACCATTTTTCTAGAGGTCAGAGAAAAAATTGAACATGGTATACAGCACGAAAGTAAAACTTGTACCTGTGACAGCTACAAACCTGTACTGCTTTATGCCAGTGGTGAAGATGGGTCAGGGAAAACATCTTAATAAGAAAATCAGTAAATACCTCCAACAATGAACAAACAACAACCTTTCAGCTGTTGTAACGGCCCCCACAGTTTTAGCTGCCTACAACATAGGTGGAGTCACTCTACACTGATTGCTACTCCTTCCAATAGAACACCAAAACAAATTGGAGTACTATATACTTTCAGCAGAAGCTGCTATGGAGCTACAAAGAGTTTTGAAACAAGTAAAAATGCTCTTCATAGATGAGGTGAGAATGGTTTCTAACCTAATGTTAGCTTTGATTCACCTCAGATTGCAAGAGGTCCTCAAAACTGACTACGAAGAACTGTTTGGAGGAAAACATGTAATTGTTTTCGAAGATCTCCTTCAATTAACACCATGTGAAAGGGGAAACTATCTTCAAAACCTTAGGACACAAAGTGTGCCGTAAGAGTCTTGAAAGCATCAGGAATGTAAATCTCTGGCAACATGTGTCAGTCTGCAGACCTCACCTACACAAACATTTTAAAAAACATACGGATTGGTGTACTTTCAAAGGAGGCACAGTCTACCCTCAATACTAGATGCATCCCTGAGCTGTAAGGGTGTAACACATGTGCGACTGATGTCATGGAACAATTAGCTCACAAAAATGTCACCTGTATGTCCTTTATGCCAACTCTAGCAAGCTGTGCACAATTCAATGCAACAATGCTCAAAAAGAAAAACAACCACTAGTGGAAATTCACGCCAAGACAAACTGGACATACACAGTAGGACAATACCTATGTGTCAACAAGCCAAAGCACGACTAAATACCTTCGAAAACTCTCCAACACAGCTGGTTTAAAGAAAATTGGTACAGTTGTTGGCTTCCAGACATACCCACAGGACAACAGCATTCGGTTTTTCAACATCCAGTTTGACAAACTTTCAGAAGTTAAAAAGATAAGACGCACAACGGCTCGATTCCTTCTTTTCAAAGACATGTATGTCCACAGAGAACAGTTTTCTCTGTCGCTAGCTTATGCACTAACTATTCATAAATCGCAAGGTCTAACCTGAGATCAAGCATTGATTGATATTGGCAGCATAGTCTTTAAAGAAGGCATGAGTCACGTAGCACTGTCACGGCTACGCACACTTGAAGAACTATATCTAGTGAACTTTGAAGCAACTGCAGTCAGCGCAGACATTCCTTGCATAATAGAGTATAATAGACTATATGCACTCTACACACCCCATCTGAACATGTACCCTGTTCCTCAGAAACCCAAAGATTTCAAAAGAAAGCTCATTCAATCAGACGAGCTAAATGATTTGGCAAGAGTACCACCAAAGAAATTGAAATCAGCTCATACTCCATCAACAACAAAATGCTCAGATAAAAGGAGTAAAAAAGACAAGACATACCCATCTCCACACACAAAAAAGTGCCTCTTCAAACAAACCATGCACTCTTCCATCAAAGTTCTCAGACACAGAAGTACCTGGTCCATTCAAATTTTCTAATACAACAGGTGTGAATTGCTATGAAAATCTAACAATGAATGTTCTATTCCAAATGCCAGCAATTGTTGAAAACATTTATGCAAATGGCGCAGACCAGTTGTGTTTACAAATGCTCGTCCATTTACATTTACAGTGTCTCAGGAGTAAGGCAAGAATTGGACTACTGTGCTTGAAATGTGAATTTCACGTTAAACAGACAAGAAGATCTGCAGGAATTTCTAATGTACTTACTACAAATACTGGAAAGGAAAAACATACTCATTATACTCATTAATGAAATCTTTCAGATTTCCTACATGTAGAAACATGCATGCAGTCTCTGCAACCATGTCATTCAGGAACAAGTCCCTTATGAATGCTTTGTGTATGTATCAATACCTAACTCTGACACCATTCCATTTCACCAACTGGTGCAAAATGCCAACCATAGCATGTTATGTATGTCGTGCAATTCTGATAATCGCTTGATGCTACATATACACTCAAATAGTCAATAAGTAATTGTAATGCTCTTAAGATACAAAGCAGATAGAACCAAAAAGAACTGCAAACTGACTGCCTTCACACATGGGCAGGTATCACTTGGCAAGAAACCTTCATAACAGTAGCCATAATCAACCACACAGGTGACACAACCAGTGCAGGCCACTATACCGTATACATTAGAAAGCAATGGTCATGCTGGGAATACAATGATACTTCCATCATTACAAAACAGAGATTACCTGCAAATCTTGCAAATGCCTACTTAATATTCTTAAAGCCAAAATGTAATCATTGATGTACAAACCTGCTATACCCTACTCCCCAGCACCCACCAGCACCTTTGTAAGTACACAAAAAAAGAATTACATTCCACACTGTGGACCTAAAGCAACTTAGCATATAGCAAGTATTCAAGAAATGCATTAAAGTGTGTGTTGGACAATGAACCCAATGAGTACACTCAGACAAACAATACGTGTACAGAAATGACACTAGCAGTATTTTCCACATCATACGTAAAAGGGAAAGGACGAGGGTTCAAACCAATCCTCAGTAACTTCTGAAACCAGCAAGTATGCAAATTAGTCACCACCTGTCTAAGAATACTCATACAAATGCAATACATATGCAACTGTCACTACGTAAACCCATAATGGTACACCACCACTTCTGAATGTACACAAATGTGAAAGTAGCAAGAGGAATGCAGCAGCTTGTAAATGTACACTATTGGAATGGGACACTGTAAACAGTTAGAATATGCCACCTGGTGTCTAACTGCAACCTGAATACTACAATGTTACTTACAGAATTAAAACAATCCAACTGAACCTTCAACAACCACTATGCGACAAACATATCCCCAAACACTTCCAAAGTATGAACAGTTACAGTATGCCAACAGGTACGTAACTACCCTCACAATTCTGCAGGCGCACAATACAATGGCACAATACTTGCAAAACACCGGCAGCAACCAAACACATAAAAAATCAGTGCTACAAAAAGGAAGCAGGTAAACATTTGTAAAACACCAACTGCTATACAACGCCACCCATACTACCAACATGTATACACCAGAAATCATAAACCATTGCATTTACTCCTACTTCATGAGCACACCTTAAAAATTGCTATAACCACTGCAAACATTACTGGAAGTCATTGTGTACCATTGCAGCAAAGAAATTCTGAAGTTTTTCTTTTAATCCAGCATGGACCCAATGATTATGCAAAGAAACACAGCAACTGCACACATTGCACAGTACACTTGTTCAAAGCTTAGTACTTATGAAGTACTAGTTATGAGGGTCCACAAAGTAAATAAATATATGCAATTTATTGGACTGCAAAGTAACGAAATACCTGCACCAACATGTTATGTTCTCTTTTCTTTTCCCACAGATAATGGATAAGGAACGATTAGTACAACATTTCACATCCCATACACAAAAAACAGCACAGGCCCTCCACAATCCAAACAGTATGTCTGAAATTATTGGTATCATACCTCTCTGTAATGTCCACAGTTCAATTGTGCACATATTTCTGCAATCCACATAGCAATGCCACAATTTACAATGTACACCTATATTACACAACGTGCAGTGTGCCTACTCCCTACACACTTCACTACACCCCGTACAGTGTAGGGGCTTCAGCCATGCATTCAATATTGTAGACCCTGCCCACAACTACTGCTGCACAGTACAAGCATGCATACAAACATCTATCCACGTACCAAAAACCGCACACATAACACAGCCACCTACCCCTTAGCTAGTGCAGTGCACATTGCATGACATTTCTTCCACACAATGGATAACCTCTTTGCTACATACACTATTTGCCTAAGCCTATAATAAGTGGACCCATTGAATGCACTATAGTACAGTAACCTAGCCGATAATCTGCACAATCACAACAATGCAAACTGAACGATGCATCCACATGGCTTAAGTCCTATTCGCTGCAATATTTGTCTCCTTGCATGCCACTGTCATGGTTTAGGGCATTAGGTCATCTTTATTGTGTTGTACACCATTTCAAAAGAAGGTATACAACACAGATTTAACTGGAGAACATAGTACATAGCTTGGCAGCCATATGTGGTTACTCCTTAGTTTACTCCTTAAACTTTCAAACTTCTGATTTCCTTTCTTATTGTGTAATGTAAACACCATTTGAAAACCACACCAGCCTTAGAGTGTTTGAAGGAGGTATGAAGTAATTCCTTTTCTTTGATCAACGAGAGCCCCCAACCATCTTCATGCTGCAAGACACCAAACTGCGTACGATATCCCAGCTACCCACGTATGCTAACCCATCGCACACAAAGTCTGCCATCGTGCACCGTTGCCTCATTACACATCGCACATATAAATGTTTCTTTGGGTCTGTAAATGCACATTTAATGTATGTTGCCCTCTGTGCATTCAGTGTAGCATGTGTATGGCACCATCGTCTCTCCTTAAACATCATACTAACTTCACCGTAACGTCCCTACCAACATTCGGAAACCCATGGTAAAATCGAAACACGCTGCCGCCTGGATCCTTTTTTTTCTGGCATGGTCTCCGGAAAGCGAATGCTCATTGTAAAAGAGCCTTGAGTGGGAAGCATGATTAGCTCCAAAGGCAGACGTTGTATGGAATTGTAGAAAAAAAGGAAAGGAAAGATAAGTTACAGTGCAGTTGTTGTGCCCATGTGCCCCAAAGGTAGTCTGCAACAATTCAATACTCCGTACACAGCAATTTGTCATCCACCCAATACAAGCATGGAATTTGCCGAGGTTATGTAAGTACAACTTTACATTACATGTTTCTTAGGATTTACATGTATTAGGCTGCAGTTCTGTATGCATAATTATGAAGTTATTTTACTGCACACTTTCTCTGTGTGCATTGTACAGGGGTTTGTAACGGCAGTTGTAGCATGCCATTACAGTGCCATGTCTCCACCATTCAGCGTAAATGGCAGCTATGATTGTAGGTCGTTTTGTTGGCATGCTTCTCCAGCCCCTGTAAATCCAAACATAAAGGACAAGACAGAAAGGGAACGCAGTGAAACAGCACACCTTATGCTCGATCGTGTACTGCTACATTGCCTGTTTTCTCCTTACTAAGCCCTTCAGACAGTTATCAGTTCTATGCACCCTCATTGTATTGAAAGTAATAACGGCCAGAGGTGCACGTAGCACTCGACTGGCACACAAACATAGACAGGTGATATTTTAGTGTTGCATTTTTTAGCAAAACAGCTTCTGCATTCTCCTGCAATCGGAGAGGACCCCCATGAGGTTTCTTTTTAATGTTTCTTTGGACACACACACATATATTGTGCTGTGGGTCTAATGACACTCACTAGCACTGTCATTTTTTGTAAAAAGGAAACACAGGAAAGGGGGGTCTTTTGCCAACTTTTGAATGACATTTCACATGTGTGGAGCCGTAGAAAGACAGTATCACCTACAAAGCAGAGAGCATGGCAGTGGGTGAACATATGATGCTACTCAATAACACACAGTATCGCCCAAATGCCCATGAGGCAGCCACCTATAGCCCGTTTACGACATCCTTCCTGTAAACTTTTGTCCTGTACGCTGCCACTAATAATGGCTACTTACATGTATTCTTATTCCTGTTTCTTCTCAGATATCTTGTACCTCACTTCGGGTGTCACTCCTTCCAATTCCAACAGACGGGTGGTGAACGAATCATTGCAAGATTACCATAAGCAATGTCTTTTCCGTCATTGTTATCTGGGCCGACCGATATGGGCCTCTATATCCATTTGCGATTCCAGCAAGAAGAACCAACCTGCAAACCTTTGTGCTATAAGGCATCACAGAGGCAGCAGCTGGTACCTTTCCTACTTTGCAAAGAAAATGTGTTTTTACTCACGGCCCACCAAGGACCACAAAGTAATCCTTTTCCCACTTTGCCAGATGAAAAAAGAAGTGCAGAAGTGCAGAAGTGCATAAACGGCATTGGACAGTGGAATTGGGTCGCAGAATAAAAGACTGGTGGTTGCAGACACCTTACACATTCTACAGCAAAATAAACACTTCCAACAATTCACAGTGCTGTGTGTAAACTATGGCAATGTTCTGGAACTGTAAGCTCTGTGTGCGCATGTCTGCTTTTGTTTTTGTTTATGTTGTTGGTTTCTGGACCTAGCTGCTCACATGACAGAGTGGGCTACGCTGGACACGCATGTTAGGAAAGTACCTGGAGTGCACACCGTGAGAAACAACTCTCCACAACTAATATCCACTATGCAAGTGAGTGTTGCAATGGTCTGTCGCGCCCACACATAAAGGTAATGCAAGCGATGCACACAACAATTGCACACCATAGGAACGCCAACCGCGTTTGTTGGTCATCTCAAAAAGTACTCAATAGAAATCTAGCAGTGATATGGCCCGTCGTCCTATATATGGCAAGACTTCACTGGGTAGAAGGTTTTCTCTGGTGCAAATGTATATTGTTCGGTCTGTACATGAACCATGTTTGAAATGTGCGATGCTAAGTAACTTGTGTCATGTTGCAATGTCTTCCTTCACTCTCAAAGCATACGGCATGATCAGGGGCACACCATACCAAACACAAATGATGGCATGTCAGTCCGTGAACGGCAACAAGTCCAATGACGTACACCATATGCAACTCCAGGCACTTCACACCTAAAATGTCCTACACAACAATTCTGTAATGGTGACCACCCACAGGAGAGATGCATCTTTCCAACAGTATACGCTGGAGTTACGTATGAGTATTGGAACAGACCCAAAGAAGGCAACATTCTGAAACCTACTTCCAACCAGTGGCCAGACTGTTAGGTCCAAGTGCCCTAGCCATGTACACAAGGAAGTAGGGGCTTGCCACTCACAACACAATATGGTACACCGAATGGAAATATCCATGTATCAGTCCCATGAACACAAGGCAGTAACGGCAAGTCCAAGAACGTACATCATATACAAGTCCAGGCACTTCACGCCACCTATGGTGGTGTACCAAGTCCACCCACAGGAGACATGCATATTTCCAAGAGTATGGGCCTCATTACACGGTATGCGGTAAGGGTTTACCGGTACCGGTAGGGCACCGGTACCGGTAAACCCTTACTGCCTTACTACGAGGTCCCTTTGCCGGACCCGACCTCAACAGCTGGTTTTACCAGCCGAAAAGGAACGGGCCCGCGAAGGGACCTTGGTGCTAATTACGGTACCGCAATTTGCGGTACCCTAATTACCTCCTTCCCCATTCCCATTGAGCCCTATGGGGGCAAAAATGGGAATGGGGAAGTGCCTTGGTGAATGGGGAATTACCGGCCCTGCTCACCTTGGAGTAGGCCGGTAATTCCGCCATCCACCAAGGTGGACACGGTAAAATACCGGCGGCAACCATGGCACTAATAGCGCCATGGTTACCGCATACCGTGTAATGAGGCCCTATACGTTGGAGTTACATATGAGTATAGGAACAGACCCAAAGAAGGATACAATCTGAAACCTACTTCCAACCAGTGGCCAGACTGTTAGGTCCAAGATCCCTAGCCATGCACACAATTCAGTAGGGGCTTGGTACTCACAATACAACATGGTACACCAAATGGAAATATCCTGATATCATCTACAATGCACTCGCCATCCCCAATGGGCTCTGCCTGCACTTATCACAGAAGGTAGTCACCTGTGCAGCTACCCTCGAACGGAGTATATGTGAGTAGCTGTGTAAATGGTCCATATCGCAAAAGTGTGATGGTAAAAAAATCCTTTCATATCACAATGTCTTACTATACTCCCTGAACCAAGGCTCTGGTTCAGGGAGTACAGTAAGGCCATTCCAAACGCAAATGGTGGCATGTCTCACTACAGCTATTGTAGCAAGTCTAACATGTCCTCCAAAATGTTTCTGCAAAGGTGAGTACCTTAGGATAGTTACATATTTAAAAGTGTGTGGGATGGAACAAGGTATGGTTATAATAACTTTCCCAAGTGAGCGAACACAAAGGGAATGCACTATGTATACATATGTGTGCAATCCACATACCAATATCACAGTGATCCCATGCATGGGCGCATTGCGTTGCGGGGGTTGTGCCCAAGGCCTAGGCTCTTGGGTACATGCGGAGGCCTACGGCCTCGCCCATGCACCCGAGAGCCTAGCCCTTGGGCACACGACTACAAGGCAATGGAGCCATGCTTGCAAACATGTGGCCACATGCTGAAACTGACTGCAGTTACTTATGGGTAAAGGAACTGGCCCAAGCAAAGGCAACAATCTGAATTCTTCTTCCAACCAGTGGCCAGACTGTTAGGTCCAAGGGCCCTACACATGCACACAAGGCAGTAGGGGCTTTACAGTCACAACAGAACATGTTAAGCCGAATGCAAATATACTTATATCATCTGCAATGCGCTCCCCATCCCCAGAGGAGTCTGCCTCCCCTCACCACAGAAGGTAGTCACCTGTGCAGCTACCCGAAAAATGAAGTATATGTGAGTAGTTGCGTAAATGGTCCATATCACAAAAGTGTGATGGTAAAAAAATACTTTCATGTCATTATGTCTTGCTGCACTCCCTGAAGAAAGGCTGTGTTCACGGCCACACCATTCCAAACATAAATGGTTGCATGTCTCATCGCTGCTGCTGTAATGTAACAAGTCTAACATTGCCTTCACAAACAATCTGCAAACCTCAGTACCATACACATTTAAAAGTGTGTGAGATGGAGGAACGTATGGTTATAATAACTTACCGAAATGAACGGAGGAAAAGGGAATACACTCTGCATACATATGTGTACAATCCACATACCGCTATCACACTGCTTCCATACATGGCCGCATTCCATTGCAGGGGTTGTGCCCAAGGCCTACGCTCCTAGGTACATGCAGAAGCCTACATCCTCCGCCCATGCTCCCAAAAGCCAAGGCCTTGTCCACAACCACTACAAGGCAAAGGAGGCATGCTTGGGAACATGTTGCCACGTACTGTGACTTATTAATGTACCACAGCCTCTGGCGCCCTTACCCAACACCACAACACAATCAGAACCCACAAAGAAAACATAACCACCAGCACTCCTAGCCAAAAGCACGATACACTGTCAATATCTTCATATCATCTCCAAAGCAGTCCCCATTCCCAATGGAGCATCCATGCAGTCACCACAGAAGGTAGTCGCCTGAGGAGGTACCTGCAAATTGCTGCACTGCTTGCGGATACCACTCCCACACCACGTCCACTTTGATCTAAACAAATATATCATCTGTTCTGCTTTTCACTCCCCCAGACTTTTCTTCCCCTCTTTAACTCTTTGATCCTGCAAACCATGTTTTGCAACCCCTTCCGGTGCCGCACTATCCTCCGAGACACCATGGCGATGTTTCCCAAAAATTTAGACACACAGCACGCTTCCCTCCAGCCAACTACCGGCGGCGTCGAATGTTCGCCGACATCACGGCGTACTGCAAGTCAATGAGACTTTTGTCTGCGTAGCGAATAGGGAAATGGGTCAGCGGAGTGGAGCCAGATATCACACATTTTTTGAAACGTACAATTCAGTTCTTTGCAACAAAAGCACTGGTCGGATTTCCACCCAACACACAAAAACACACATTTGGAACCAAGCCCCTGTTCCTGCCGCAAATTTGGTTAAAATTCGTCCAGCCGTTCGGCCTGTAGGAGTTTTTGCCCACTCAGTCTATGGAAAAAAAACTATTTGTGGGACCCACCCTATTACTTTTCCCCCCTCCACGAAACCTCTTCCAACTTTCCCAAAATATCCAGAGCGGGCCAAATACTTTTTTTGCAAACTTTGTTAAGGATTGGTCCAGGGGGAGCAAAGTTATAAGACGCCCAAAAAGTGGTCTTCCTATGAGTTTAGCAACTTAACCATAACTACACGGCTGCTACAGCGGGCTGCGTAATTAATATATATATATATATATATATATATATATATATATATATATATATATATATATATATATATATATATATATATGGAAAAGAAAGCAAACACGGACCGCATGGTCCTGTCTCTTGAGAAGCTGCACTCCCATCACAACGAAATCCAGAAATATCCTGCAACAATTGCTTGTCCAGAGATCCAACCAGGGAAAACCAACAGCGAATGACTACACTGCAACAGTTTGCTTTTTTTAAAAAGTTCAAATTTTAATTCTATAATCTTTACAATAAAAAACGCCTTCCCAGTGGCAGGGAGGCTAGCTAACGCGTTTCTCCACACACCTGTGGCTTGTGTATATATATATATTCAGTAAAAAACTTTGTTAAAGGGACATTATGGTTAAGTTGTGCTACTAAAAACCTATGAAATTTAGTGAAAAAACTTTGATACAGGGACATTATGGTTCCAAGTAAAACCGAAAAACCCCTGAAATTCGCCAGTTATGGTAAGCTAAGCTACCATAACTCGCGCCACCACGTGCACTGCTAAGACTAACACCCAGGACATCTAAGATGACATCACAAATGTGCGCTGAGCATGTGTCCTTATTTGCAGTCACTGTCCAGGTCCCCGAACACTTTAAAAGTTCTTTTTTGGACAATCCAAAGTATTTTACAGTAAAAGTTCATCATTGCACATGTCCCAGACAATGTCCCTGGCGATCTACATACTTTTTGGAAATTTGTTAGCCTTTTTTTGGTGTTCAATCTGTCCGCAGACAGCGTGGCTGTCCGCGAAGCGCGCACCAGAATCCCTATAAAAGGCCACACCCTAGAATTGCTCCTCATTGTGCTTCTGGCTACCTGACAGAGCATTGCTTCTTCTTGCATTTATTGCATTGCTGCTGACTCTTGCCTGCTGTGCTGCAGATGGCAACCATGGCTGCTTCAGCTTCATCTCCACCCCCACCCTCTCCACCACCACCACCTCCCCAAGGGCCTGCAGAGGGGAACAGGCGTGAGGATGCAGAGGAGACGGATAAAGAGGATGAAGAGGATGAGGTAGTAGAAGTCCCTACTACCAGCACTTGCCGTGAGTCTTGGGTGTGGCGGTTGTTTACCACTCTTGATGCAGTGCCAAAAGCTTGTGTGAACAAGGTGGTCTGCAATCAGTGCCACATGGTGCTGAGTCGTGGAAGGACTGGTTCTTATAGCTTTGGTACGACATCAATGAAGCAACACCTAAGGTCATTCCACGGTGGGGCTATTTGCAAGGTTGTACCTTGTGATAAACGTAGTAGGCTGAGTTCCTCTGTAGCATCCTCCGTTTCCGCTCCTGTCACCACAGGAGATACTCCTGTGGGACAGCGCATCCCTCCAGCTGCCTCACAGGCCATTCATGATGCTGTTGACCCTTACCTTTCGAGGGTCACAATATTGTATATGTACTGCGACGCAGTACTCTGCAGGGGGGAGAATCCTCAGAGTGCTTTCGAGACTGCGGTCAAGGAGCACGAGAAGGTCTGCCCACTAGCTGAATAAGGCCGACCCTACATCTTCCTCTCTCCACCTGCCCTTTCTTAAGCCTGTGCTTGGTTTGCCTTCCTTACCCTCCTTTCCCCACCATTCTTTGTGTGTCGTGTTTAAAAATAAAAAAAAATATAAAACAACAAAAACCAACAAAAAAAAGGCTCCTTTCACGGTTTAAAAATAGAAGTAACAAATAAATAGTGCAGGGCCTTGTGCATTTTTTTAGAAGTCCGCGGACAGTCCACGGACATTTACATTTTTTTGGGGGTGCTGCCCTATCAGAACCATTGCACTTTTCTATGGGAAGAAGTGGTGGCTCTAAAAAGAGACTTTTGGTGGTGTTTTTTTGTGTTTCAAAAACTTCAAATGATTAACAACTACTACAAAATTTATTAATGTAATTACAAAAAAGGTTGCAATGCATTTTGAATATTTCGCAGAAAAATCTGATTGCCAGCATAAGTAAGATGTACTCCATCTCTGCAAAAAATGTATGCGCTACAAAACATAATATTTTCATTGTGAAAAGAGGACATGCCGACATCTCTTATAAATGCACAAACAGCCTTATTGGCATTGCGCCTAGCCTTCTCCATTTGTGGACCAAATAAAGAAGAACGCAGCCACATTTGTCTCTGCGCAATACGAGAAAAAAATACTTGGGAATTTGGAAACATGTCCATGACCTTCCCAAGTCCTTCTTTCATTGCAAATTGCAAAGAAATTCCAGACGCATGTCCTAAACCGTTCCCTCCACAATGAATAATAATTATGTCTGGATGACGCTGTGTCACCAAATTAGCAGAGAGGTACCAAGTCCAGCCACTTCATTCCACGCATTCCATGCCAGTGCACTTCTACATGAGGGAATCCAAGATGTGCAGCCACTCCACAGCATTCTGCATGCACCTCCAACCAATGTATCCATGAGTCTCCCAAAATCCAGATAATCTGTTTTATGAAACACAAAGCCATAGCTATCTGTTCTTCTCTCAGAAAAAAGACGTTGACAAACTCTCTCCTTACACAACACACCCAGTTAACTTTATTGACCAATCCCTTGCTCTGCTCATTCTCATTTGCATGCCTCTCCACCCCAAAATCCCTGTATGTAACACGCGGTGTCCGCGGACAACCGCCATGTCTGCAGTGGACATATCGAAAATTCTGAGCTTGATGAATTTAAATTTAAATAATTTACCCCATTTCCCCTTTGGGGTTCACTCTGAAAAGAGCAATTTTTTTGTTTTTTTTGCAGATGTTTGAGAGACACCTTTTATTTTGTATTTTATTTTGGTTTTGTTTTCTTATTTTACTCCTAAGATCTTCACATAAACTTCTCCAAAGCAACCCTTATGTTCCAAAAGAGCATGGCATTTCCCATAAAAGATAAGCAGCATTACCAGAATCAATGTTCTCATTATTACAAAAGAACATACCAGCTCTACGCATGAAAGCAAACATGCCTCGGTTGATTGCACACCTAGCAATGTTTTGCTGAGGACAAAAAACAGAACTATTGTCCCATATTGCCATAGGTACTAAACCAGAAAAAATAACTGGCATTTGGAAGGACTTTCATGACTGCTTGAACCAAGTGTTCCAAATCTGCCAACAAAGTAGGGGCACTGACATAGCCCAAATGCAAAGCACCACAGTGCACAACTACCACATGGGGACTGTTCATCCTGCCCATATCTTCACAAACGTGTACAATTCCTTGCACATTGAAATCAGGCACAGTGCTCCACACCACCTCCACTCCTTTAACATCAAAATTTGTTGCGACATTCCTGCATGTAGCATACTGCTCCAAACCATGCAAAAACATATCTCCAACTACCAACACCCTGACTTTCTCCACCTCTGCCATCTTCACTACACACAGCCTTTTTGAACACAAATCCACAACCTCAACACCTGACTGGCTAATCCCTACAGTCCCCTTTCCATGCTTGATTTTCTGGAAAACCCCGGATGTGGCACGCCCTGTCTGCGGACAGCCACGTTGTCTGCGGAGCACGTAACACTGAGGCAGCCATTCTACCCTTTCCACTTCACTCTCTGTACCATTCCCTCATTGGATACAGCTAAGCAATCACACAACCATCCCCCAATCACATCCAAGAACTCTACATCTAACTCCATTATCATAATTCAGCACGTAAAAGCAAATACAAATTCAAAATGGAACTACTACAAAATATGGATACCTGTCCAGTGCAGAAATACACAGGACTACAAGGACATTCATTAGCCTGCATTTCAGGACCTATTGCAAAAGAACCTTCCATCATGTCAAAATGATATCAACACATCATTCAACTATAAGAAATCTAGTCGATAAACTGTACTATGCTAAACGTCCTGCTTTAGCACTAGCCAATTTAAATAACAAAGTTCTACATGGTACAGCCAAAGACCTACCCAAAGAAATAGAGCATATCCAGAGAAAGTATTTTTGAAGTGAAAGCCACTTACAAAATGCAATAGCTTTACAACAGACTAGCAAAAATTGTACATATGGCAACCTTTTAATACACACATACAAAAAATTAGCTGAAGTACCAACCCATGTGTGTGTGTTGCCGCAGAACTTTTTATAAAAGTAGCACAAAAACTGTAGACATAACATACAAAATAGAAGACAATGAAGATTCCAAATGGTTTGAATTAGCTCTCTACCTTATAGCAGAAAACGAATACGAAATAACTGACACCTTAATACTTTGCAGTTACAGCACTACAAAACTTGACAACAACCAAACTCCTTCATGTGCTATCACAAATAACTTGGAATTATTCCCACTACCAAAACCCCTGCAACAACTCAATTTATATGAGAACATCATAATTCAAACAGTGTACCCATTTCAAGCAATAAAACGCCTTCAACCAAAAACAGCAAAAATACCTTGTCTGAATTCATGAAAGGCTTTCATGGCAAAGTAGTTTAATTACCATTAGATCTGAAAGAAAGTTTACACACTCTGGGAGTGCCACGTCCAATAGATCAATCTTTAATTGTCTTACTAAATGGTGTACCTACAAAAGACAAACATATTTGTCAACAACTTGTGGACTTACATAAAATTACACAAGCCTTGCAATATCTAAAAGACAAAATGAATACTGCAAAGAAATTAATATTCAAGAAAACCTGAGGGAAACCACTGAAATAATTCAAGAGTCACCAGAAACTGGTCAATTTCAACTTCTAGATCCTGCTACAGTATCCAATATGTTAGAACATTATACAATCCATCCATTACACTCTAAAGATTCGATAGATGATTCACTGGAAACTTACCAACTGCAACCAACCAAAGGATCACCAATCAGCATATGGGAAAAAAATATAGAAGCACGAACAATGATAGACCCATTCAGATAACAGCATAAAAATACCGCTCTTTACGAATGTATTCTGAAGATCCCAGATTTAGACAAAAATACTAACACCTGGAGAACTGTGCTCTCTAGATCCTGTTGATGTTCAAGATATTTCCATAATCGCTTCATTGCTATGCTACACTTTATTTGTCATAAAACTGTTCCTACTCTCGGAGAAGTGGAACACTTCTTTTGGAGAAAAGAATACCAAGCCAGAGGAGCACCACACATCCACATGCTTTTATGGATTAAAGATGCTCCTAAATTTGGTCATTTGCAGAGTTGCACACACATTAAAATCAAGTACTCAATTTCAAAATATGTCAGCTACGCAATTACTACAAAAAGTGCAAGAAAAAGATGAGGTTCTTCCATCAAGCATAACACATCTGTTGGCAAAAATGAGTGGTACTAAAGAGTCTGGTTCAGACGTCACGGAGATGTACATTGTATGATAAGAAACCTTGGCCCGCCCACTTGGTTTGTTACATTAAGTTGTGCAGAATATGCATGGGAAGATTTACATGAATTCCTACGCATAGCAAACAAAAACAAAACAAACATAGATATATTAACACTGGGAGAACTTTGCTCTCTAGATCCTGTTAATGTTTCAAGATATTTCCATAATCGCTTCATTTCTATGCTACACTTTATTTGTAATAAAACTGTTCCTCCCCTCGGAGAAGTGCAACACTTTTTTTGGAGAAAAGAATACCAAGCCAGAGGAGCACCACATATCTACATGCTTGTATGGATTAAAGATGCTCATAAATTTGGTCAAGACAGTGATTCCACTGTTTTACAGTTTATCAAAAAATATGTCACTTGTGAAATTCCATCAGAACCAACAAATAGTGATCTTCATGCACAAATTGTACAATTTCAAAGAAACAAATGCGGGAAATATTGTTGTCGCAAATATAAAAACAAAGGGAAATACTACACCAAATGTCGCTTTGGTTTCCCTAGACCAGTTACAGCAACAGGTCAAGTAAATAACTTCATGTCTTCAGTTAGACATAGTGTCAAAAGTAAATCACCTAAGAACACATATTACATATAAAGAACAGAATAAGCAAAATATATCAATGATTACAATGCGATCATTGCCCTCTTATGGAATGCAAACATAGATGTGCAGTACATTGCAGACAATTCCACTGCATTTGCACAATATGTTACAGCCCACTTAACCAAAGCAGAAAAAACAGAGCTTCAAGACCTCTCGGATGACCTATCATCTGTCAAAACACTGTCACATAAATTGCACAGCTTAGGCATACTAATGCTCTCTCATAGAGAATGTGGCTGCTATAAAGCTGCATACCTTTTAACCGGTACTGCTTTGTATGGAAAATCTGAAAATATAGTATGGCTAAGTCTTGGTCCTTCTAAATCTAGAAAAAGAGTTCTCAAATCATATGCGGACATAGAAACAACAGCCAAAAATGATCCCAACAGCCAAGACATTTTGAAAAACAATTTACGGGACACATACTACCCAAACAGGAGAACCACTTTGGAAACCATGTGCCTATACCACATAGCCCAAAACTTCACATATAAAAATAATATAAAACCAGATGAAAACAAAGGTAGATACAGAGTGACAAACTGTGAAGGCAGCTTAGTGAAACTTACCTAACAAGGCTCAATTAATCATATCAAATTGTCATTAAAAACTCTTCAACATAAAGAAGTATATTACATGTCCCTGCTACAACTTTTTAAACCATGGAGAAAAGAAGAAGAGTCACTAGATATCTATGACCCCTATGAAGATGCTTTCAAAGCAAATGAAAGCACTATAACAGATGTAAACTTAACACAGTACAAAAAATGTTGCACAATGAACAGCAACACGTAACTCCAGGCCCAACTAGATGAGGACATTCCGACAATAGTCAACTTTCTGTAACAGGAAGCCAAGAACCACTGGGACAACCACTAATAGCAAATGAGGCAGAAGTAGAACACACCATGTGTCACTATGAAGAAAATACAGAAGACTTCACTCCACTGAAATCAAAACTGAACAATGAGCAGCGTTCCATTTTCCAAGAAGTAACAAAACAAATTGAACATGGTGAACAACATGAAAATAAAAACTGTACCTGCCAAAACTACAAACCTATACTGCTATACGTCAGTGGTGAAGTTGGTTCAGGAAAAACATTCTTAACCAAATTCCCTCAACAATTGACAAACAACAAACTGTCAGCTGTTGTAACTGCCCCCACAGGTTTGGCTGCCTACAATATAGATGGTGTCACTTTACACCGATTACTACTCCTTCCAGTAGAACACCAAAACAAATTAGATTATTAACAACTTTCTACAGAAGCTGCAACGGAACTGTGCAGAGTTTTGAAGCAAATGAAAATGCTACTAATAGATGAAGTGAGCATGGTCTCCAACCTAATGTTGGCTTTGATTCACCTCAGATTACAAGAAGTACAAACTATGAAGAGCTCTTTGGAGGAAACCACATTATTGTTTTCGGAGATCTTCTTCAATTGACACCAGTGAGAGATGAACCTATTTTTAAAACCTTAGGGCACAAACTCTGCTGTAAAACTGTTAGCAGCATAGGAAATGTCAACCTTTGGCAAAATTTCCAATACAGAGAATTAACAGAAAACATGCGCCATTCTGCAGACGTCACATACGCCAACATTCTAAAAATTATTAGAGTTGGTGTACTATCTCAAGAAGCACAATCAATATTAAAAACCCGGCATATCCATGCACTCTATGGCCATAACTCATGTGCTACTGATGTCATGGAAAAATGAGCCCACAAAAATATCAATTGTATGTCCTTAATGCCACTCTTACAAGCTGTTCCAAATTCATTGAAAAAATGTTGAAAAAAGAAATGTAACCAATAATTGAAATTTGCTCCCCAGACAAACTCGACGTACATGGTATGACACTAACGATGTGTCAACAAGCCACAACAAGACGAATTAATTACCTTAGAAAACTCTATCTCCAACACAGCTGGTTTGGAAAAAATATCAAAATGATCTTTAAACTGTAGAGTAATGCTTAAACGTAAACTTGATGTGGAGCAAGGACTAGTTAATGGAGCACTTGGTACATTCGTTGGCTTTCAAACATACCCACGTGACAAAAACATTCAGTTTGTCAATATTCTCTTTGACAAACTATCAGAAGTTAAAAAGATAGGACGCTCAACAGCCCGATTCCTTCTTTCCAAAGACATGTATGTACGCAGAGAACAATTTTCTCTAACTCTAGCATATGCAGTCACCATTCACAAATCACAAGGTCTTACCCTAGATAAAGCATTGCTGGATATTGGGAACACAGTCTTTAAAGAAAGCATGAGCTACGTAGCACTACCACGCTTACGTACACTTGACAGACTATTTCTTATCAACTTTGATGCAAGTAAAGTAAATGCTGATATTCCTTGCATTCTAGAATACAATAGACTACCTTCACTGTACACCCCCATCTAAAAACCTATCCTGTTCCACAAAAAGCAAAACGTTATAAAAGAAAACTACTTCAAATAGAAACGCAACAGGATCTCACTGCAAATCCTCCAAAGAGAGTAAAAGAAGCTAATACTTCATCAATTACTACAACCAAAGGAGAATCTACTGCGCAAAGTAACTCAAGTACTTTTTCAAAGAAGCAACACACACTCCAGAAAAATGACTTGGACACAGAACTATCAGGTCCATTCAAATTTTCAAATATATCTGGTGTAAATTGCTACGCAAATGTAGCAATAAATATTCTATTCCAATTGCCACCAATTATTGACAACATTTACTTACACAATACAGACCAATTGTGTTTGCAAATGTTAGTCCTTCATAGAAATGCAACCAACAATCCTGACAATACCTACAGTGTTCATGGACTAATACAAGAATTCGACTACTGTGCTGGAATGGTCAAATTCACCATAAACTCACAAGGAGATCCACAAGAATGTCTAATGTACTTACTACAAGTACTGGAAAAGAGAAACATACCTACAAATGAAATCTTTCAGATTTCATACATGTGGAAACATACATGTACTCTCTGCAACCATATGGCACAGGAACAAATCCCTAATGAACGCTTTGTGTATCAAAACGTAACTGTGAATCCATTCTATTTCAGCAATTTGTACAAAATGCAAACCATGGCAGATTATGTACTACCTGCAATTCAAATAATCGCTCCACCTTACAAATACAGACACATAATACTAATGCTTTTACGTTACAATGCAGATGCTACTAAAAACAACTGCAAGCTGACTGGATTCACACATGGTCAAGTATCACTTGGTAAGAAAACCTTCACAACAATAGGTATAATCTACCACGCAGGAGCCACGACCAATGCAGGTCACTAAACTGCATACATAAAAAAGAATTGTAAATGGTTCGAATGTAATGATAGTACCATTACTTTAAAGCAGAGATTACCAGCAAATCTTATAAACGCTTATTTAATATTCTTAAAACCAAAATGTAATAACTAATCTGTGCATTAACATTAACAAAACTTCAATTAGAAAACTATAAACAGTTAGAATACGCCAACAGGTATCTAACTGCCCCAATATTCTGCAACAACCAAACAGATAAATCAATACCACTAAAATATAACAAAAAATAAACAGTTAGAATACGACAGATAGATGAATAACTTGAAAGTATAAATAAAAAACTATAACCAGTTAGAATACGCCAACAGGTATCTAACTGCCTCAAAAAATCAGAAAGAAGCCAAAAGATAGAAGATTACCATAAAATTATAAGTAAACAATTAGAATACACCAACAAGTATCAAACTGCCCCAAAAATCTGCAACAAGCCAACAGATAGAAGATTAGCCAGAAACAAAAAATAAGCACTGAAAACAAAGAAATAAATATATTGTACCATAAGAATTTTTTTTTTATTTTTTAATCCAGCATGGATTCTTTTTCCCACAGACCCAATGTTTTAATAAACAAACACAGAAACTGTGCAAATTGCACAGTACTCTGGTTTGAAATATAGTACTTCTAAAGTACTAAATATGAGGGTCGAAATAATGCAGAAATGTCTATTATGCAATGCAATAACTCATTATGAAGTACCTACACTAACATTTGATCTTTTCTTTTATCACAGAAATTGAAAAAGAAAATCTGCTCCTGTTACCCAAGTCATGAAAAAATATATCCAATCACAAAAAGTCAAACAGTAAGGATATAATAATTCAACTCACAAATACTGCTGCATAACACAACCATTCAAGCAAACATCTAACCATACACCACAATCCAAAATGTTTACTTCCATGTATATGTTATACTCCAGTGTTTGTACCAAACTCTTAGCCAAAACTTCACATACAAACTCTACAAATCAAACAGGACACAAACTTTTGATTTGTGGATATTTGATGGATATTTGATTGTATGAGTGTGTTATGCCGCGGTGGTTGTGGCCAGGGCCTAGAGTCTATTCTAGGCCCTGGCCACAACCACCGCAGCATAACACACCAATACAATCAAAAATTTTAACTGTGGTATATGGGCTACTTATACGGGATATTAATTACAATGAACGCTCTATTAACAACCCAAAACCAATATCATACTAAAGTAAAAGAGCCAGTAGTGCATTTTTTATGTCCGCGGACAGCTGTGAAGACTGCAGACATGACAAACACATCAGCGGCACATGCCACCTAAACAAATACAGCATTTGACCCATCTCTTACTTCCCCACGCTCCCCAAGCACACTTACACATCAACACACTCCCCGAAATTGTATTTTATTCCCATTTGTCGCTGCGCTGTCTGCAGATCCAAGATGGTGGGAGCATCAAAACAATGTGATGCACCTCACGCTTCATCCCAGCCAATCAGTGAACACGTTGCATGTCCGTGAACATGACACAAGCCGGTTAGCCAATCGGTGTCCTGTCCGCAGAGCGAACAGGGAAATGTGTCCGCGGAGTGGACATAGAAATCACTAATTTTTTTAGACCTACTTTTTGGTCCTTTAAAAAAAATTACTGGACGGATTTTTACCAAATTTACAAATGCATGCATTCGGGACCAAGCCACTGCTCCTGCCACAAATTTGGTGAAAATCAGTCCAGCAGTTTGGGCTGTAGGTGTGAGCAAAGTTTTATCCCCATTCAGTCTATGGGAAAAAAAGAAATTTGGGGACCCCCCTTATAACTGTGCGCCCCCCCCCGGACCAAACCGCACCTAAGTTTGCAAAAACAAATCAAAGTGGGCCATATACTTTTTTTTGCAAAGTTTGGTGAGGATTCGTCGAGGGGAAGCTTCTGGCTATTTTATTTTAGTATGATATTGGTTTTGGGTTGTTAGTACAGTGTTGATTGTAATTAATATCCTGCATAAGTAGCCCATATAGCACAGTTAAAATGTTTGATTCTATGGGTGTGATCTATGGGTGTGATATGATGCGGTGGTTGTGGCCAGGGCCTAGAGTCTTTGGTGCATGGCCCAAGACTCTAGGCCCTGGCCACAACCACCACAGCATATCACACCAATAGATCACACCCATAGAATCAAACATTATCAAATATTTGCAAATCTACAGTTTGTGTTGTGTTTGATTTGTATAGTTTGTATGTGATGTTTTGGCTATGTCATGTCATTAAGATTGTAGAGTTTGGTAACAAGCACTGCAGTATAACATATCCATGGAAGTAAACATTTTGTATTGTGGTATATGGTTAGATGTTTGCTTCAATGGTTGTGTTATGGAGCAGTATTTATGAGTTGTATTTATTATAATATATTTACTGTTTGATTTGTTGTGATTGCATATATTTTTTTCATGACGTGGGTAACTGGAGCAGATATTCTTTTTCATTTTCTGTGATAAAAGAAAGGATCATGTTAGTGTAGGTAGTTTATAAAGACTTATTACATTGCATAATAGACAATTCTGCTTTATTTCAACCTTCATATTTAGTAGTTTACAAACCAGTGTACTGTGCAATTTGCTCAGTTTCTGTGTTTATTGGGTCTGTGGGGAAAAAAACAATTTTGGATTAAAAAAAACCTTTTTTTGTTATGGTACAGTACATTTTATTCTGTGTTTTTAGTGTTTACTTGTTGTTTCGGGCTAATGTTCTATCTGTTGGTTGTTGCAGATTGTTAGATACCTGATGTCAAATTGTAACTGATTATAGTTTTTTATTTATATTATTAACTTTGCTAATATACCTGTTGGGTTGTTGCAGATTCTTGGGGCAGTTAGATACACATTGGTGTATTCTGTTTATTTCTTTGTATAATTTAGTGGTGTTGATTTATCTGTTTGGTTGTTGCAGAATTTTGGGGGCAGTTAGATACCTGTTGGCGTATTCTGTTTATTTTTTTAAAATATATTTTAGAGGTGTTGATTTGTTTGGATGTTGCAAAATCTTGGGGCAGTTAGATACCTGTTGGCGTATTCTAACTGTGTATTTCTTCTTATAATTTAGTGGTGTTGATTTATCTGTTTGGTTGTTGCAGAATTTTGAGAAAGTTAGATACCTGTTGGCGTATTGTAACTGTTTATAGTTTTCTAATTGAAGTTTTATTAATGTTTATGCACAGATGAGTTATTAAATTTTGGTTTTAAGAATATTAAATAAGCATTTATAAGATTTGCTGGTAATCTTTGCTTTAGAGTAATGGTATTATCATTACATTCGAACCATCCACAATTCTTTTTTTTATATATGCAGTGTAGTGACCTGCATTGGTTGTGGCTCCTGCATGGTAGATTATACCTACTGTTGTGAAGTTTTTCTTACCAAGTGATACTTGACCATGTGTGAATCCAGTCAGCTTGCAGTTTTTTTTGGTACCATATGCATTGTAGCGTAAAAGCATTAGTATTACGTATTTACTATGTGTTTGTATTTGTATTTGTATTTATTTTATTTTTAAAGCGCAGCCAGGCCCAGGGGCATACGGGCGCATAAATTAGATCTGGTTACAGTTACAATTGAAAGCAGTCAAAAAAGGTTACGTTACAATACAGTTACAGGTAAGTACAAACTTGGTTATGGGAGTGCATACATGCATGATCTAGTATAAATACATTAATTACAAAATTGTGCTAGTGGCAGTCAATCATACTGAGGTCAGGCAGTTAGGCTGTCATGGAGTCCATATTGTGAAGCCAACACTTTGTGTTGTGTTTAAATAAGTTAAATGACGGTTCTGATCGCAGAGGCGCAGGGATAGTGTTCCATAATTTAGAGGCTTGTACAGGGAAGCTAACACCACCCGAGTTGTGAAGTTTAAATCTCGGTATGGACATGGTGTTAGCTTGTGCTGATCTCAGTGGTCTTGAGGAGGTGTGAGGTGTAAGGTAAGGTGGAGCGATTATCTGAATTGCAGGTAGTACATAATCTGCCATGGTTTGCATTTTGTACAAGTTGCTGAAATGGAATGGATTCACAGTTAGGTATTGATACACATATGAAGCGTTCATTAGGGATATGTTTCCACATGTATGAAATCTGGCAGATTTCATTTATAGGTACATTTTTGTTTTCCATTACTTATAGTAAGTACATTAGACATTCTTGTGGATCTTCTTATGCGTTTATAGTGAATTTCACCATTCCAGCACAGTAGTCCAATTCTTGTCTTATTCCATGAACACTGTAAGTGTTGTCAGGATTGTTGGTTGCATTTCTATGAAGGACTAACATTTGCAAACACAATTGGTCTGTATTGTGTAAGTAAATGTTGTCAATAATTGGTGGCAATTGAAATAGAATATTTATTGCTACATTCGCGTAGCAATTTACACCAGTTACATTTGAAAATTTGAATGGACCTGTTAGTTCTGTGTGCAAGTAATTTCTTTGGAGTGTGTGTTGCTTCTTTGAAGAAATATCTGAGTTACTTTGAGTGGTACATTCTTCTTTGGTTGTAGTAATTGATGAAGTATTAGCTTCTTTTACTCTCTTTGGAGGATTTGCAGTGAGATCCTGTTGTATTTCTGTTTGAAGTAGTTTTCTTTTATAAAGTTTTGCTTTTTGTGGACAGGATAGGTTTTTAGATGGGGGTGTACAGTGAAGGTAGTCTATTGTATTCTAAAATGCAAGGAATATCAGCGTTTACTTTGCTTGCATCAAAGTTGATTAGAAATAGACTGTCAAGTGTACATAAGCGTGATAGTGCTACGTAGCTCATGCCTTCTTTAAAGACTGTGTTCCCAATATCTATCAATGCTTTATCTAGTTTAAGACCTTGTGATTTGTGAATGGTTACAGCGTATGCTGGAGTTAGAGAAAATTGCTCTCTGCATAAATACATGCCTTTGAAAAGAAGGAATCGAGCTGTTGAGCATCCTATTATTTTTACTTCTGATAGTTTGTCAACGACTGTACCAATCCATTGACTAATCCTTGCTCCACGTCAAGGTTACGTTTAAGCATTACTCTACAGTTTAAAGATAATTTTATTATTTTCTTCAAACCAGCTGTGTTGGAGATAGAGTTTTCTAAGGTATTTAATCTGGTTGTGGCTTGTTGACACATGGGTAGTGTCATACAATGTACGTCCAGTTTGTCTGTGGAGCAAATTTCAATTATCGGTTGCATTTCTTTTTTCAACATTGTTTCATTGAACTTGGAACAGCTTGCACGAGTTGGCATCAAGGACATACAAGTAACATTTTTGTGTGCTAATTGTGCCATGACATCAGTAGCACATCAGTTATGGCCATAAAGTGCATGGATGTGCTGGCTTTTTAATATTGCTTGTGCTTCTTGAGATAGTACACCACCTCTAACACTTTTTAGAATGTTGGTGTAAGTGAGGTCTGCAGACTGGCGCATGTTTTCTCTTAATTCTCTGTATTGGAAATGTTGCCAAAGGTTAACATTTCCTATGCTGCCAACAGTTTTACGGCAGAGTTTGTGTCCTAGGGTTTTAAAAATAGGTTCACCTTTCACTGGTGTCAACTGAAGAAGATCTCAGAAAACAATAAAATGTTTTCCTCCAAAGAGCTCTTCGTAGTTTGTTTTGAGTACTTCTTGTAATATGAGGTGAATCAAAGCCAACATTAGATTGGAGACCATGCTCACGTCATCTATTAGCAGCATTTTAATTTGTTTTAACACTCTGCCTAATTCCATTGCAGCCTCTGTAGAAAGGTTGTAATATTCTAATTTGTTTTGGTGTTCTACTGGAAGGAGTAATAATTGATCTAAAGTGACACCGCCTATGTTGTAGGCAGCTAAACCTGTGGGGGCAGTTACAACAGCTGAGAGTTTGTTGTTTGTCAATTGTTGAAGGAACTTGCTGATGATTTTGATTAAGAATTTTTTGCCTCAAACAGCATCACCACTGACATATAGTAGTATAGGTTTGTAATTTTAACAGGTACATTCTTTATTTTCATGTTGTACACCATGTGCAATTTCTTTTGTTACTTCTTGAAAAATGGTATGCTGCTCTTTGTTTAATTTTGTTTGTAGCACAGTTAAGTCTTCTGTATCTTCTTCATAGTGACACATGGTGTTTTCTACTTCTGTCATAGCTAATTTTGCCTCATTTGCTATTAGTGGCTGTCCCCGTGGTTCTTGGCTTCCTGTTACAGAAGGTTGACTACTGTCGGGAGTGTCCTTATCTAGTTGAGCCTGGAGTTCTTCTTCATGTTGCTGTTCATTGTGCAACATTGTTTTGTACTGTGTAAAGTTTACATTGGTTATAGTGCTTTTAAATGTCTTCATAAGAGTCATAGATACCTAGTATCTCTTCTTCTTTTCTCCATGGTTTAAAACGTTGTAGCAGGGACATGTAATATAGTTCTTTATGTTGAGGAGTTTTTAATGACAATTTTAATGATTAATTAAGTTTCTTTTGGTGAGTTTCATTAAGCTGCCTTCATAATTTGTCACTCTGTATCTACCTTTGTTTTCATCTGGTTATTTCTGTATGTGAAGTTATGGGCTATGTCGTATAGACACATGGTTTCCAAAGTGGTACTTCTGTTTGGGTAGTACGTGTCTAGTAAATTGTTTTTTAAAATGTCTTGGCTGTTGGGATAATTTTTGGCTATTGTTTCTATGTCGTCGTATGATTTGAGAACTCTTTTTCTAGATTTAGCAGGACCAAGACTTAGCAATACTATATTTTCAGATTTTCCATATAAAGCAGTACTGGTTAAACGATCTGCAGCTTCATAGCAGCCACATTCTCTATGGGAGAGCATTTTTATGCCTAAGCTGTACAATTTCTGAGACAGTGTTTTGTCCGATGATAGGTCATTCCAGAGGTCTTGCCACTCTGTTTTTTGTGCATTGGTTATGTAGGCTTTAACATACCGTGCAACTGCAATGGAATTGTCTGCAATGTACTGCACATTTATGTTTGCATTCCATAATAGGGCAATGATTGCATTGTAATCATTGATATATTTTGCTTCTTATGTTCTTTTTATGTAATATGTGTTCTTAGGTGATTTTCCTTTAACACTATGTCTAACTGAAGACATGAAGTTGTTCACTTCACCTTTTTCTGTAACTTGTCTAGGGAAACCAAAGCAGCATTTGGTGTAGTATTTCCCTTTGTTTTTGTATTTGCAACAACAATATTTCCCACATGTGTGTCTTTGAAATTGTACAACTTGTGCATGAAGATCACTATTTGTTGCTTCTGTTGGAATTTCACAAGTGACATATGTTTTGATAAACTGTAAAACAGTGGAATCACTGTCTTGACCAAATTTAGGAGTATCTTTAATCCATAAAAGCATGTGGATATGTGGTGCTCCTCTGGCTTAGTATTGTTTTCTCCAAAACAAGTGTTGCACTTCTCCGAGGGGAGGAACAGTTTTATTACAAATAAAGCGTAGCATAGCAATGAAGCGATGATGGAAATATCTTGAAACATTAACAGGATCTAGAGAGCAAATTTCTCCAGGTGTTAATATATCTATGTTTGTTTTGTTTTTGTTTGCTATGCGCAGGAATACTCAAAATCTTCCCATGCATATTCTGCACAACTTAATGTAACAAACCAAGTGGGCGGGCCAAGGTTTCTTATCATACAACGTACATTTCCCTGACGTCTGAACCAGTACTCTTTAGTACCACTCATTTTTGCTAACAGATTTGTTATGCTTGATGGAAGAACCTCATCTTTTTCTTGCACTTTTTGGAGTAATTGCGTACCTGACATATTTTGAAATTGGGTACTTTATTTTAATGTGTGTGCAACTCCGTAGGATGGAGTTGCTAGTTCACTTTGAAAGAGTAGGTGGAATATGTATTCCACATTTTGTCTAAATCTGGGATCTTCAGAATACATTCGTAACGAGCGGTATTCTGATGCTGTTATCTGAATGGGTCTATCATCGTACCTTCCTCCTTTTCCAGTAGGAAAGAGTAGAGGAAAAGCATGTGCTTCTATAATTTGTTCCCATATGCTGATTGGTGATCCTTTTGTTTGTTGCATTTGGTACGTTTCTAGTGCATCATGTATGGTTTCACTAGAGTGTAATGGATGAATTGTATAATGGTCTAAAATATTGCATAATGTAGCAGGATCTATAAATTCAAATTGACCAGTTTCTGGTGACTCTTGAATTATTTTAGTGGTTGCCTTTAAGTTTTCTTCAATATTCATTTCTTTGTAGTATTCGTTATTGTCTTTTAGATATTGCAAGGCTTGTCTAACTTTATGTAAGTCTACGAGTTGTTGCCAATTTTTTTTTTTCTTTTGAAGATACACCATTTAATAAGACAATTAAAGATTGCTCTATTGGACGTTGTACTCCCAGAGTGCTCACATTTTCTTTCAGATCTAATGGTAAATAAACTACTTTGCCACAAATGCCTTTCACTAATTCAGAGCGAGGTAATTTTGCTGTTTTTGGTTGAAGGCGTATTATTGCTTGAAATGGGTGCACTGTTTGAATTATGATGCTCTCATATAAATTGAGTTGTTGCAGGGGTTTTGGTAGTGGGAATAATTCCAAGTTATTTGTGATAGCACATGAAGGAGTTTGGTTGTTGTCAATTTTTGTAGTGCAGTAAGTGCAAAGTATTAAGGGGTCATTTATTTCATATTTATTTTCTGCTTTTAGGTACAGAGCTAATTCAAACCATTTGTAATCTTCATTGTCTTCTATTTTGTATGTTACGTCTACAGTTTTTGTGTTACTTTTATAAAAAGTTCTGCGGAAACACACACACACAAGGTTTGGTACTTCAGCAGATGTACTTTTAAATTTTAGTATTTCTTTTTTGTATGTGTGTAGTAGAAGGTTGCCATCTGTACAATTGTTGCTAGTCTGTTGTAAAGGTATTGCATTTTGTAAGTGCCTTTCACTTCCAAAATATTTTCTCTGGATATGCTCTATTTCTTCAAGTAGGTCTTTGGCTGTACCATGTAGAAGATTGTTTTTTAAATTGGCTAGTGAGAAAGCCAGACTTTTAGCATAGTACAGTTTATAGACTAGATTTCTTATAGTTGAATGATGTGTTGATATCATTTTGATATGATGGAAGGTGCTTTTGCAAATATGTCCTGAGTTGCAGGCTAATGAATGTCCTTGTAGTCCTGTGTGTTTGCGCACTGGACAGGTATCCATATTTTGTAGAAGTTTCATTTTGATTTTGTCTTTGCCTTTCACATACTGATTGAGGAACTGGCATAAACATTTGAAAGATTTTTGGCAATGTTGAACATTGATGTTTACGGCCATTTGTATACTGGACGTTCTGGTTCAGTTGAATGGAGAGGTGATACTGAATATTCTGGGAACATTTCTTGTTCCATAATGATATTATTAAGTTTTTCATAGCCTCTTCCACTGCTATGTATGGTAACTATGGCAATTATGTTTGTTTGCTTTTGTTTGTATGCTTCTTCATGGAAATATGGTTCTGTGCTGGTGGTGTGACTCCATTCACCTCCACAGATACTTAAGAAGTTATTTTTGTTGACATTCCGTTTATTCGGAATTCTTTTTTGTTGTTTAGTAGTTAGTTTTGTTAGCGGTTTCATTCTGTTTAACACTAAAACTAAATACCTTCCTTTTGAGAAGGATTGCACTGTCTATCAAAGCTTCTAAAATACATTTTCTAAGGTAGGTTTTAAGGGTTGTGCATGATTTCTCTCCTGTTTTATAAGATTTTTAAGGACTCTGTGGTGGAACATTTTTTCTAATATACTTTTTTTGGTTTGGTTACTTGCTACTACATCAAGATTTACAGGAGCAGTGTTAGCAGTAGTGGTAGCTGAATTGTTGTTAATCACTTTTTGTTTCGTTTTACATTTTGAAAGAGGAGGGAAGGTGTTTGTACTGGAAGCTTGTTTTGTTTTGCTTAATGACTCTATTAGATCTTTTGTTTAAATTTTTTGTACAAATTCTGCTAGAGATGGTTGCTTATTTTGGACACTTTTATTTTCATTTGCTCTACTTCTGCATTGTTTTGTATGGACTTGGTTCTTGGTAGGCATTCTTTGGGGTCTGTTGAAAAAAAAGAACGTATGGGTTGGGCTGTTCTGCAATGTATGTGTGCTGTGTGCATGACTGTGTGAGTATGATTGTAAGGATGTATGTGGTGGTGTGTGATTGTGTATTGGGAGCTCCAAGTAGTTGGGAAGGCTATTCTTGTATTTGTGTGTTACTATACTTGGGTTCAGATGACAGTACAAAGTAAGCTAGTGGTGAGGAGAAGTACTAATACTAAATCTAATGGTATGGAATTAAAACAGTTCTTTGTTCTGTAATATTAACATTCTAGGGGCTGAGTTATGTCATTTGTGCATCGGAAAACTGGGATTTGTGTGCTATTCTGCCTGTTAATCCCTGTTTAACAAATGGGGATTTGTCGGCAGAATGGTGTACAAATCTCTGTTCTTTGGCGCACAAATTCCATGAATCAACCACACAGTAAGTTTGATTAACAGTAAGAATATTATGGTAGTATTGTACTTACTTTTTTTGTTTGGAATGAGCAGGTTTCTTATGAGTTGTTGTTTGTACTTCAGATGTTGCTGCTTTTCAGGAGAGTGGTCTTCACTGCAATTGTTATAGAAAGAAGTTAGTAATTTTGTGTATTTATAGCACTGATGTTAATTTAGACATTTATTTTTATGTTTTTGTAGTAGTATTCTTGTTTAATAATTGAACATAGTGTGTGAATGCAGTTTCCTTTGACTATGTGCAGGCTTTATATTTTACTTACACGTACACTATGCTCAATATGTTTTGCAAATGAGTAGGATACTAAGTGTATGAAACTCACTTGATTTTTTAATGCTGTGATATTGAATGTTAGGATATAGAATATAGAAGAAATAATGATATACTTATTTTCAATTTTTATAAGGTAAATTGCAGAAATTGTATAGAGAAGCATGAATGTATGCATGTGTGAACGTATGGGTAATAAAGCAGAAGAATGTGATTTGTAGGCAGTGGGGTTATTTCAGCTGGGAGCTTTTCAATGATACTGTCTATTTGTGTGAGTGTATGAAGATGCATAATCTTATCCTGACTGTGTGTAATTTTATAATACACTACTAAATCTTTTTCTATAATTATACTGTTATTTCTCCCAACTTTTAATATTATATTTTTTTAGATAGCTGTGTGTGTAAAAATAAAATTAGATAGCAGACAGGTTTGGAAGTGAGAGCTGATTATAGCAGATGGGAAAAATGACAGTAAGTTTTTTTTTATAGGTTATACAGGTTAAGTGGCAGTTACTCTGTTTACATGCCTTCATAAGAGTTGTTCATGTACTGTGCAGTAAATATACATACCTGTAATTTGTATTCTTGCATGTGGATATGCCTCTAGCTACAAGTAGAAATCTTGGAGACTTGTACAGTAGTTTTTGTAGTAGGTGCTTTCCAATGATATGAGACTTGTACTCAGAGTGATCAACAGTACATTTGAAGTGCTGAACTCTGATGATGGAGTTAGATGTAGAGGTCTTGGATGTGATTGGTGGATGGTTGTGTGACTGCTTAGCTGTATCCAATGAGGGAATGGCACAGAGAGTGAAGTGGAAAGGGTAGAAGGGCTGTGTAAGAGTTACGCTGTCCGCGGACACCGCAGATGTCCATGGACAGGGCATGCCACATCCTGTGTTTTCCTGCAAATCCAGCATGGAAAGGGGACTGTAGGGATCCGCCAATCGGATGTTTAGGTTGTGGGTTTATGTTGAAAGAGACTGTGTGTAGTGAAGATGGCAGGGGTGGAGAAGGTCAGGGTGTTGGTGCTTGGGGATATGTTTGTGCAGGGTTTACAGCAGTATGCTCAATGTAGGCATGTGGCAAACAATATTGATGTTAAAGGAGTGGAGGTCTTGTGGAGCACTCTGCCTGATTGCAATGTACATGGAATTGTACAAGTTTGTGAAGATATGGGCAGGATGAACAGTCCCCATGTGGTAGTTTTGCACTATGGTGCTTTCCATTTGGGCTATGTCAGTGCCCCTACTTGGTTCAAGCAGTAATTAACATCCTTCCAAAAGCCAAACTTATTTTTTCTGGATTAGTACCTAGAGCAATATGGGACAATAGTTCTGTTTTTTGTCCTCAGCAAAACATTGCTAGGTGTGCAATCAACCGAGGCATGTGTGCTTTTGTGTGTGCTTAGAGCTGGTATGTCCTTCTGTAATAATGATAATATTGATTCCAGTAATGCTGTTTATTTTAAAGAAGATGGCATTGCTTTATCTTTTATGGGAAATGCATTGCTGTTTTGGAATGTAAGGATTGCTTTGGAGAAGGTAATGTGAAGATTTTAGGAGTAAAGTAAGAAAAAAAAAGAAAAAGAAAATACAAAATAACAGGTGTCTGTCAAGCATCTGCAAAAAAATCCCAGCTCTTTTTAGAGCCAACCTCAAAGGGGAAATGGGGCACACTATTTAAATTTAAATAGACCACGCTCAGATTTTTGATATGTCCACGGACATAGCGGTAGTCCACGGACATTGCATATTACATATAGGGATTTTGGGGTGGAGAGGCATGCAAATGAGAATGGGAAAAGCAAGGGATTGGTCAGTAAAGTTTACTGGGTGTGTTGTGTAAGGAGAGAGTTTGTCAGAAAGTCTTTTGTCTGAGATAAGAACAGATAGCTATGGCTGTGTGTTTCAGAAAACAGATTATATGGATTTTTGGAGACTCATGGATACATTGGTTGGCGGTGCATGCAGAACGCTGTGGAGTAGCTTCAGATCTTGGATTCCCTCATGTGGAAGTGCACTGGCATGGAGTGTGTGGAATGAAGTGGCTGGATTTGGTACCTCTCTGTGCTAGTTTGGAGACAGAGCCTCATCGAGAAATAATTATAATTCATTGTGGAGTGAACAGTTTAGGATATGTGTCTGGAATTTCTTTGCAATTTGCTATGAAAGAAGGACTTGGGAAGGTCATGGACATGTTTCCAAATTCCCAAGTAATTTTTTTCGTATTGGCAGAGACAAATGTGGCTGCGTTCTTCTTCATTTGGTCCACAAATGGAGAAAGCGAGGCGCAATGTAAATAAGGCTGTTTGTGCCTTTCTAAGAGATTTTGGCATGTCCTCTTTTCACAATGAAAATATTATGTTTCGTAGCACACACAATTTTTGCAGAGATGGAGTTCATCTTACTTATGCTGGCAATCAGATTTTTCTGAGAAATGTACAAAATGCATTACGACCTTTTTTGGAACTACAGCCATCCATTTTGCAGTAGGTGTTGACCATTTGAAGTTTTTCAAACACAAACAAACACCACCAAATGGCTCTTTTCAGAGCCACCACTTCCTCCCAGAGAAAAGTGCAATGGTTATGATAGGCCAGCACCCCAAAATTTTAGATATCCGCAGACTTCTAAAAAATGCACAGGGCCCCGCACTATTTATTTGTCACTTCTATTTTTAGACTGTGAAAGGCAGCTGTGAAAAGAGCCTTATTTTTTGGGGGATTTTTGTTGTTTTATATTTTTTTGTTTTTTTACACACAACACACTAGGAGAGGAGGGGAAAGGAGGGTAAGGAAAGGACACCAACCATGGGGATAAGGAAGGGCAGGTCGAAAGAGGAAGATGTAGGGTGGGCCTTATTTAGGTAGTGGGCAGACCTTCTCATGCTCTTTGACCATAGTCTCGAAAGCACTCCGAAGACTCTCCCCCCTGCAGAGTACTGCGTCACAGTACATACACAATATTGTGACCCTCGAAAGGTACGGGTGAACAGCATCGTGAATGGCCTGTGAGGCAGCTTGAGGGATGCGCTGTCCCACAGGAGTGGAGGAACTCAACATACTAAGTTGATCACAAGGTACAACCTTGCAAACGGCCCCACCATGAACGACCTTAGGTGTCGCTTCATAGATGTTGTATCAAAGTTGTACGAACCAGGCCTCCCACGACTCAGCACCATGTGGCACTGATTGCAGGTAACCTTGTTCGCACGCGCATTTGGCACTCCACCCTGAATGGTAAACAACCCCCAAACCCAAGAATCACGGCGAGTGCTGGTAATAGGGACTTGCACTACCTCATCCTCTTCATCCTCTTCATCCTCCTCTACATCCTCATGCCTGTTCCCCTCTTCAGGCCTTTGGGGAGGTGGTGGTGGTGGAGGGGCTGGGGGTGGTGCTGAGGCAGATGTAGCACCAGGTGGAACAACAGCAGCCATGGATGTCATCAGGTTTCAGCAAAGGCAGCACAGCAAAAGCAGGTAATCTTCAATAGTAGGAGGACAGAATAAAGATCAGCTCTGGGGTGTGGCCTTTTATAGGGGCGCTGGTTCGCGGACAGATCAAACATCCCAAAAAGGCTCAAAAAGTTCCAAAAAATATGTAGAAAGTCAGGGTCATTGTCTGGGATATGTGTAATGGTGAATGTTTACTGTAAAATACTTTGGATTGCCCAAAAAAGTACTTTTAAAATGTTCACGGTCCTGAACAGTGTCTGCAATTCAGGACACACACTCAGCGTGGGTGCGGTCACATGATGACGTCGCGAACACGTCCGTGAAGGGAACCGGTGTCTGCAGGACAACAAATGCACATGAACGGTCGTGCGCATGCGCGCGGGTGTTCTACGGACAGTGTTCAGGTCCTCAAACTAATTGAACGTGCAACACAAGTAATACGGACAGTTACGGACAGGCACAATGTTCGTAGGACTTATGGGTGTGGTGTGCATGTGCGTAGATGTTCTACAGACAGTACGGACAGGCAAAGTGTCCTTAGAACACCTCCATTTTGGGTTAATTGTGAACATTTCGGACACAATGTGTTCTAAGAACAGTTCCATGTTGCTTGCGGACAGTACGGACAGGTATAGTTTCCTTAGGACACCTCCATTTTGGTTAATTGTGGACATTCCGGACACCGCTTGTGTTCTAAGAACAGTTCCATGTTGCTTGCGGACAGTACAGACAGGTATAGTGTCCTTAGGACACCTCCATTTTGGTTAATTGCAGACATTCCGGACACCGAGTGTGTTCTAAGAACAGTTCCATTTTGATTGCAGACAGTATGGACAGGTATAGAGTCCTCAGGACACTCCCGTTTTGGTTAATTATGGACATTCCGGGCACCCATGCTGTTCGCAGACACCTTAACTGCTTTTTTTTAAAAAAAAATAAGACACAAAGGAATAAATTAAAACACACATTTTTTTTTTAATTATATACAGATATAAAATTTAGGAAAGAGACGGGGAAGCAGAAACTGACACAAACACAGGGGAATTAGGGGTTTGGAGAGGATGGATGGGAGGGGATGAAGGGATGGATGTCTCATCAAAACTTTTTCTTGGTGTTGAGGGTTTGGGGATAGTTGACTGGGACATGGAGATGGGGAACAGGTTCATGTGGGACAATGATATTTAATATTTTCTTTTATGTGGTCCTCCACAAAATGTTTCAAAAGATTTAAATTTTCCATAAGCATGTCCATTTTATGTTCCATGCGCTGCAGAGTATTTCCTAATGTCTCTTTTGGTGTATTATTTTCAATGTTTGTATGGTCTGTTAAAAAAATATATATATGTTAAGTACACATAAAGTAATGGTTATTAATTTGCTTATATAGAGAAGTGTCTACCATTAGTATCACTGTCTTCAGACATTTACTCACATGGGAAATTTTCCTCAAGCCATTCCAAAGTAGTGGACATTTCTGTGTAAAAAAAAAAAATACTAGTGTACCTAATACAGAAAGTTTAGAAATATATAAGAAAAATTAAGTTTACTTATTAGTTTCTGGTAAGTTGTGTTCTTACTGTTGTGTAGGTCTGCTGTTGCTCTTAGCTGTGCAGTTTCTGTCAGGTAATTATGTTGGAGGCATATCTTTTTTGTTGTGGTATATTCCATTTTAGTACATATGGTATTAAAATGGATGGTTGATGTGTTACATATATAGGTTCCATTTCTTATTCATTATTACATATAATATGTTTATGTGCTGCTTTTTGAACTTTTTCAGTGTTTATATAGCATGAAAGAACAATCTAAGATACCCCCTGAGTTTTCGGGTAGTGTTGATGTTGTCCGCATCCGTCCGCGGACATTCGCACAGTCCGCGGACATCAATATCATTAGCACGGGGTTCAGCATGTTATATGTATATAAAGTAAAGGTATCCTAGTAAACATCTATCAAATTCACACTATGTATGTGTGGATTCAGGATTCACTGATGACATCACATGTGTATGTGTATTTACTTTTCATAAAAACTCTGTACAAGGGATTCTTATTATAATGTTGACAGAAAAAGTGTTAAGGATCATTGGAATAGATATCTTGAGCTGTGTAGTGCATTAGACAATGCAATGATATAAATAGAAGTCTATTATGAAGTTCTTAAGAATATACTAAGCTACTCGTGTATAAATATGAGGATTGTGTGCAGCATACATGATGGAAGTGCAATATTCATAATTTTCCCATGTTGAACAGTGAAATAATTAATGTTTTTTATTAGAGTGTTCTGTACTGTGCAACATGTAATAAGTAGCTAATAAAACCCATGACTACATAATTTCATTACTACATAAAAAACAGAATGACACAACAACGCATACAAATATAAATATGTATAGAGAAAGTGAAGTATGCAAAAAAGCATCAGTAGAAGCAGAAAGTGTTCACAACCTAACTGATTATCTTTATGCACAGATAGATTGCTCTGCTTCAAACCTAGTACTTCCTTATGTACAAATATCACATTATGTGACTGCCCCCTAAAAAATAGTACAAATACAAATATGAACACATCCAGAGAAAGTACAGTAATAAAAAAACAACAGAACAATAAGAAAGTGTTGATAACCTTACTGATTATCTTTATAAACAGAAAGCATTACTATCTTTTAAGTGTGTATTTTTCTTATGTATATATTTCATATGCTGTGAGTGGACCCTAAGTGAATTATTGTAAGGACACATTTGCAATATAAGTCTACAAATATAGTACTTTTTGATTTTTTTGTTCCTAACTATTACTGTCTAAGATATATCACTAAAAGAAAAAACAGCGAGTTAGACATGTGATGTCATCAGTGATGCCATCAATGACATTTGTGATGTAATCTTTGATGTCCTGGGTGTTAGTCTTAGAAATGCACGGTGGTGGCGTGAGTTATGGTTACATGGCTTACCATAACTGGCGAATTTCAGAGGTTTTCCGGTTTTACTTGCAACCATAACGTTCCTTTAACAAAGTTTTTTACTGAATATTATTTATAATCCAAAACCAACCCAATACATATATAAAACAATTAAAATAATAGAAAGGTCAATTGTGCAAAAGGTCAATTGTGAAAGGTCAATTTGGGTAATACTATGAAAAACACTGCAGTGCAAACAGCTAGAAATGGGTGGCTGTTGAAACAGATGATTGTGCATGTTGCAGTGCGTTTTCAAGAGCACAAGTACACAACAGCAAGCACAAACATTATTCCTATACATCCACAAAGGACAGCAAGGCACTGTGTATACAGAGTGCAGAATACGGAAATGCAGTAATATCAACAAGAACACTATTTGTGGGGGAAACTGCTCATGCTGTGAAATGATAGATTCCCATTTCTACAGTACGACAATGGCACAAGTTGTAAAAAGACACAAATACAGTTCTTCACAATGTACAGTGCTTTCTCCATTTTTGGACCAAATAAAAAATAATGCGCCTACATGGGTGTCTGCATATTGGGATATAAAATAATGCAGTAGATCCGAAACATAAACATTAACTAGCCTACTACCTCCCTCTGCACAAACGCCACTGAAAATTGTGTTACATGGTGTGCATTTGTCCCTCCACAATCAACAACAATAAATTTGTCGGGATTGAGTGTCACCAAAGTCTCACACACACAAATGAAAAGCAATCACTGCAGTGTAGGTGCTCCATACGCGTACAAACCCACATGATACACTCCACACAACTCCCAACGGACTCTGTTTTCCATTCACTGTCAAATAATGCACATACAATTCACCCACAAAGTATACGCTGTGGCGCGTACAACACACAGCCATAAGCTCAAACCAAAGGGGGGTCTGGGAATCTCTCTACCAGCACGAACACAGCCTAATGACCTGTTCTTGGGTGAATAACCCCTGGGAGAGACTCTACCAAGTCTTTAGCTCATGGTCCCTTTCACAGAGAAGAAATTTCCCTGCATATCAGCCTTTGTCCTGCCCAGGGGCAATCCAGCGCCGAAATGCTAGGCAATTCTCCTCTGAACAAGAGTACCATCAGTAACCCCATACACGTGTTTCAGCCTTGTTGGGCATCATCAGTGAGGTGAAACTGTAGCCGTAAACTCACCCTCTGCATGTAGGTCAACAAATATACCATATACCACAGTCTGTGCGTGCTCTCCACACCCAGGAAGCTTATTGCACAAACCCATGTCCTCCACAATCCCAAATATAAGATGGCCATATGCAAAAGGTGTGAATGTTACACGTATAACTCTCCAACTGTCGCAAAGTCCACAGACTTTTGCAGGTGTGGGCAAGCGGGAGTAGGGGAATAAATGTCAACCATGGTAAGGGATGTTCTTTGTAGTTGTGGCTCTTAAAAAAGCTGTTTTCTTTTCATTTTTTAAAACAGCTTCCACAGTAAAAACTCTTTTTTCAGGGTTTTATAATTGTTTTTATTTGTTGCACGGCACCTCACATTCTTACAATAGCATCTTCAGTGCAGCCTGTAGATTGGAAAACCAAATGTCATTGACACTGGGCAACAATGAAATGCCATTTCCATTGAGAAGGTGCACATATCGATAACCAATGTTGTCATTCTCACAGGTGTACATTCCAGCAGCATGCAACAAGTTGCACATGCTTCTATTTATAAGACACCTTCCCACCTCTGGCTGCTGACAACATTCATTGGAATAGTTATATACTAGACTTGGTGGTATACATGAGAAAAGCACCTTCACACTGACAAAAATGCGCTGCACTTCTTTCATCATCTTTTTGAGTTGACGGTATACACTTGCACACGCTATGGAACCCAAAACCAATGCGCCATAGTGCGCTACCACAGCGTGTACAGTACCTAAAGTGGCCACTTGTCGACATTCTGCAAGCAAATGGTTGAAAGTATGGACAGCACACGGCACCACAAGGCGTCCACTTCATCCAAATTCAAATTGCCAATAAGGCCTCTTTCCACAGCATACTGGAGCAGATCTAGCACAAATTGATCCCCCACTATGAAAACTGTGCATCTCGCCATCTCTGCCAGCCTCACTACACCCAGTAATGAAACCAAATATGGCCGCCCTTTCCTGTGATGCACACTCTAACCACCTGTTTGGACAGTTACAACTATCGCATTTCCATTGGCCAGCATGTTCAAAAGTGCAGAATGTAGCACGTGTGCCTCGCAAAGTATCGTGAGAGCCACGCCCCAGTCAATAATGAACAGTGCTTCTTCCCTTTCCACTATCCTCTTCCCACCACACCCTTATTAGATATTGGTAAGTACTCACACACGCATCCACCAATGCCCTCCAAGACTTCACCATCTTACAATGACATTTCTCCACAAGACTTCATATGTACCAGCCTGCACGTGTGCTGTTCTTGGAAAGCACGTCCAGTGGAAAGTTCAGTGAAACATTCCAGGAGTTATAAATGCACATTCATCCACATAAGCACCCATCACCACAAAACAAAAACAAGGTATGACTTTTTTTTGGCAGTATGGTCAGAACTCTGTTATAAGTGCTATCTGCCTTTAAGTGTCCACTCCGTGTTTAAAACACATACTCATGTTCCTCCCATCTCCTACCATGAAGTGGCAATTTGTTGGTATGTGCTTGCAACCTTTTCATTTACCCATATCATACACTATATTAGAGAAACAGGAACTCTGTTCTTTCCTTCCCACAATGGTACACAAATTGTTCCCCACTAACCCACCTACTCATAAAAGGAAGTCACTAAAGCCACCATTGAATGTATCTTAGCAATCTGCAGTCACTTTCCAAAAGGTCAGTGTCTGCATGAGTGTGGTGCTTTGTACGTTGCACTGTTGCCACAGGCTCTTTTTAAATCTGCCAGCTTACACTCTGCACCCTCAGCAACTCATCCATAAGGGGAGAGCGCAACTTATCCTTCACCTGGACGACACGGTAAGTATCTCTGCTCAACTAAAATGGCTGCAATAGCTCCCATTGGCTGCGAACAATAAAATAAAATAAAATCTGTGTGCATTATGCAGAAGGCCTTCTAGTCCCTCGGACCTCAATACCTTGCACTCTCACTTTCTAAATATCTGCTTGCTCCAGCTCTCCCTCATCCGCCTCCTACTCCCTCTAGGTCAGTTGCTTCTACACGCAACTAGATGGTGGTATATGTGTTTCTTCTGCTGGGGCCTCCCTGTGCAACACACTCTATGTCTCCCTGGACCTTAAGGATAAGTACTGTAGGCTCTGAAAGCACCTGAAAACCTTTCCATGTGCTTCTTGTTTTTCCTGCTCCTCTCCCCTGCTCACTTCCTGGCTAAAATGTATTCTGCAACGGTTTCCTACCCACCCTATAATCTGTGCCCCAGGCCACCGCCCTCCCTACAGTTCCACCCCTGCACTGGCTTTCTGCCAACCCCTGCATTTGGGGACTGTTTTCTAGAACCCTAAAAGTCCAACCACCACTTGATGTCTACACTTAGTCTTGCGCTTGCCAGCACCGGGCATAGTTCAATGTATTTCTATTTTTTATTGTTTCCATGTATTGCACTTTGCCCTGCCCCTTCCCATTCACTTGCACACTCTCAATGTCAGCTGGCCTCGAGGAATCAATGTCTCTGTGTGGCCTCCGTTCCACTTCCCTTTCCTCTGCACGCCTTCACACACTTATATGGTGGCGCGATACAAATGGGGCAAAAAACCATAGTACATCATATCATATGATGCACACACTGCACACATTGCAACATGATGCCTGCCACATACCTTGTACACTTCACAATACGGTCTTCCCATTGTAATGCATTTACTACAAATGTCGGAAAAGGGATCCCACAAAAGCAGCAGGGAATGTATTATAGAAACGTTAAGCAAGTGCGTACAGTGCATGCATACAAACAGAATGCATGCCCCTTACCTTGCACACTTTCACCATAGCCTCCTACATTTAACTGTACAAAAAGACCTTCTGTCACAGTGTTTGTGTACACACCACAACCAGCAAGCTCATTGCCCAATGGCTTAGCCTACACAGTGCCAATGCTATAGGTGCCATCCTAAAAACAGCCGGATCTGTCACGTCTAATCCTCAAAGTCCTGCAGAATCTGCGGCATTACCGTGCTAGAAACTGGCGGGGGGAGTGGGTTAAGGGGGTGTTGTGGGGGGAATGTAATTCAGGGGTGGGGATTGTGTCTTTAGGATTGTCTCTAAAAACACATAAATTTATTTATTTTTTGTTGTGTGTTTTTTATGCACGTGCATTCAAACATTTGTGTTCTTGTTTTTCTCTCTATTGCTCACCGTCTGTTTGCTTCTCCTCCTGACATTTTTCTCGACTGAAGATGAACGGTTATCTTACATTGCTACTGGATTCTCTGCAAAGCGTTTTGCAGAGTGGCAAACACAACAGCATTGCCAATAGAAGTAAATAAAATGCCATTTCCTTGGAACCACTGGAAATCTTGCTGGTTATTAATGCTTTAATAGTCGATGCAGAACATCCCAGCACCGCACATAAAGTCTCACATGCTTCTGTTTATCCAACGTCTCCCAACCTCTGGCTGTGGACAAATTACACCGGCATGCTCCCAATGTCCTCTTGGTTTCATCGATGAGAAAATCACCTTTGCAGTAGGACATTTCTGCATCACAGCTGTCATTAACTTTTTTAAGTCAGCGAGCAAACGTGAGCATGACATGCACTCCAAATATAGTCCTCCAAAATGCATGACCACCACATCTACAGTACCAACAGAGGCCACACATTTTCAAAGGAGATCCATGCACCCGTAACCCCACTCAAACTGTGCCTCAAAAAGCCTGCACTCCTTCCAACTGAAAGTCAGTATCGAAGCCTCTTTCCACAGCATACCTGTGCAGATCGTGCACAAAAGTATCACCAAATATAATCACTAGCCGTCTGTCCATCTCTGCCAACTTCACTGCATCAAACTTTGGGTAAATATGTCACTGCGCCTTCCGGTGAACCACACCCTCAAATCCTCATTGGAGAATCCCTACAGTTCCATTTGCGAAGGCTCCATGCTTAGAAGGCCATGATGTGGCACGTGTGCTTTCCCAGCTACAGCTAGGGCCATGCCCTAGTAAAGCAGACCCAATCATTTTTCCCTTTGCACTCAAATTTTTCAACACTCCCTTACTGGTGGCCATTGGCTACCATGACATTTTCAAAAACACCTGCGCCAATCACTTCCTGAACCTAGGCATTGCACACTATAATTTCTGTACACAACTTCATATTTCATGTTAAACACTGAGAACAGGTTCCCTTTGCTTCCAAAGCCCCTCCACCAGAAACATTTCCTACAGGATGCCCTATTTCAGCATCCACAATGATCCTGCAGCGCACCCAGCACCCTTTTAGCCATGCACACAACAGTCCACCCTTGCCCACACCCAGAACACTATGAATCCATGCATGCGACCATGTTGGCAGCTAACATTGTGCACAAACATAACATACATAACGGCACTTCAACCCAAATCCCTCACACCAGAAAACACCCATTCACGAAAAAAGGTTGCAATTAGCAGCATCCACAAACACACCACAGCCTCCATCACCCCTACCCGCTGCCACAAAGTATTATGTCACTAACAACCTACCCACAAGCTTTTGACAACATTGGCCCAACTTCAACAAATCAGCACACAGCATAGTAACCAAGCACATTTAAGGTGCACTTCTACCATATCCTCTTCCATACTAACAGTATGCAAACCCAGCACCCGCTGCCAACACTGCATGCCTTTTCATACCACCATCGCCAAATAGACATCAAACACGTAACCATATTGTAACAGTGTCCTCACCTGCAAAAGCAAACATGCACACATGGCACCTCACTTCGCCTGCTCTATTGCATCAGGGCACCACCCTCTAACTGCTGCAAAATCCAAAATGCATTACTGCCGTGTGTGTCCTAAAGTCCTAGCCTCTTGAGTGCATGGCCTATGGCCTTCGGCCATGCACCCAACAGTCTAGGCCATCAACACTCGCACTGCTACATAATGGCACCCTCCATTTCACCATGTCACCAGCTACGACAGTCCACATACATACCACTGCCACCAGCACTCTTACCTAACCTGCACACCACCATACAGCTATACAGGAAAAATGGTTACACTTACCACACTGTAGAAACACAACACTGTCTCCTGCACCCCTGTGCACTTTTATTCACATAGTACGTACATACCTACTTCCATTCACAAAGTAATATGTCACTGTACCCCTACCCATATACTGTTCGCAACATTGCTCCTACTTCAACCAATCTGCACACGCCACACTATGCAAGCAACCCCCTTTACCGGATACAGAGTCACACATGCATTGCTGCAGTGTGTGAGCTGAAGCCCTAGGCTCTTGAGAGCATGGCCTCTGGACTACGACCTTCGGCCATGCACCCAATAGTGTAATCCTTCACCAAACCCACCCCAACTGCATGCACCCATGCATGCCACCATGTCCCCAACCACCACTTCCACCCACATTGCACAGGCACCCATTCTCCACACACCCTATGCCATAACCTATTCACTCCACTTCAGAAATTCACCTGCCACCACTCACCATGGAAAGAGGTTGCCGCAGACAGGTTACCAATATAGATCCAAAACAATGTCTCCTGCACCCCTGTGCACGTTCATTCACATACTACGGACGTGCCCACTTCCATTCACAAAGTATTGCATCATTGCCAACCTACCCAAATACTGTTCGCAACATTGGGCCTACTCCAACCAATCTGCACACACCACACTATGCAAGCACTCCCTCTATCGGATACAGAGTAACACATGCATAGTTGCGGTGAGTGAGCTGAAACCCGAGGCTCTTCAGAGCATGAGCTCCGGCCTACAGCCTTCGGCCATGCACCCAATATTCTAATCCTTCAACAGACCCACCGCAACTACATGCACCCATGCATGCCACCATATCCCAAACTATCGTAATCCATCCACATAGTACAGGCACCCATCCTCCGCCCACCCTATGCCATGTGCAAACCACTCCCTTCTTAAAATCACCTGCCACCACTCACCACGGAAAGAGGTCACAGCAAACGGCTCTCAGCTGAAGCTATCGTGCCGTTAAGACAGCTGCCTGAAATCACCACACAAAGGTGTCGGCTGTCTAGGTACCCAGGAAATCGCGCTATACACACCAATACTGCAGCCACTCCTCCATCTTCTTCCACCTACTTACATATGTCACATTAAACACTTGTCACTCCTCTGCCCTTTCCCTCCCTTACTGCGGCCAACACATGATGTACGGTACATTTTGTAGACCCTTCCGTCAGTGCACTGTCCTCCGAGACACCATGGCAGCGTTTCGCAAACATTGTTGATGCACAGCACGCTTCCCTCCAGCCAACCACCGGCCACGTCCAAAGTTCTCCGCCGTACCAAGGACAATGACACTTAGGTCCGTGGAGCGAACAGAGAAATGGGTTCGCGCAGCAGACCCAGATATCACTAATTTTTAGAGACGTACATTTCATGCATTTCCAACAAAAGTACTGGTCGGATTCCAAACAAAGACACAAAAGCACACATTCTGACCCATATCCCCGCTCCTGCAGCAAAGTTGGTGAAAATCCGTCCAGCTGTTCAGGTTGTAGCCATGCACACAGTTTTTCCCCATTCAGTCTATGGAAGAAAGAAATGTTTGGGACCCCCTATAACTTTGCCCCCCCCCACGAGACCTCCCCCAACTTGGCAAAACATTTCAGAGCCGACCATATGCTTTTTTTGCAAGTTTTGGTGAGGATTCGTCCAGGGGGAGCAAAGTTATAAGCTGCTGAAAAAGTGCTCTTCCTATGAATTTAGCAACTTAACCATAACTACACGGGCGCTTCCGTGGGCGATGTAGTTATGGTTAAGTTGCTCAACCCATAGGAAGAGCACTTTTAGGAAGACCACTTTTTGGGAGGCATATAACGTTACCCCCCCTTGGACGAATCATCATCAAACTTTGCAAAAAAAAGTATATGGCCCGCTCAGAATTTTTTTGGCAAGTTTGGTGATGGGGGCAAAGTTATAGGGGGGTCCCAAAACATTTGTTTTTTCCATAGACTACATGAAGATAAAATTTGCACATGTGTAGAGGCCAAACCGCTGGATGAATTTTCACCAAATTTGCAGCAGGGATGGCTGCTTGGTCCCAAAAGCGTGCTTTTGCAAATTTGGTGAAAATACATTGAGTAGTTTTTTTAAAAAACAAGTAACATGCAGGTCACACAAAATATGTGATATCTGGCTCCGGCACGTGGTCTCATTTCCCTGTTCGCTCCATGGTCATAACTCTGATTGGCCCGGAGGTTGGCGTAATATTAGCAGAAATACGACATGCCGAGTGGTTGGATGGAGGGAAGTGCAATGCGCATCATAATTTTCAGTACCATCTGCATGTTGTATACAATGATAGTGCTGTGGTGAAAGTGGCTTTAAAACATGCTTTGCGGTATGTGGTGGTGGAAAGAGAAGCTGGAAAGGGTGGGGGAATGGAAAATGGTTCATATGTTGTATTTGTGTAGTTGGAAGAAGACAGTGATGTGCAGGAGGTATCTGTGAATACTACAGCCGTTCACAGGTAGCTCATCAGGCGAGTAGCTTCTGTGGTAAGTGCAGGCAGCTTGCGTTAGCGTAGCATAGGTTCTGAGTCGAGCAATTTTTGTGGTGACTGCAGGCAAGTTTGTGAACTGTGTACAGAGTGTTGGTTGCATGGGTGTGTTATGGTGTGGTGATTGTGAGCATGTACTACAGTTTTGGGTGCATGGTTGGAGGTGATGGAGTCAATAGGCCTGGAGTGTATCCACTGGGTGAAGTGTTCCAATACTGTGTGTACAGAAGTGGATAGGGTTTGGGTGGATGGGCTATGTGTTTGTGATTTGGCCACTGGCCAGATTTCTGAGTAGTTTACTGTATTACGAGGTATTGATTGCAAGCACTTAACAGTGTCTTGGGTGCACAGGCTATATAGTGAAGATTTTGTGGTTTGGTTGGTAGTAGTACAATAGTATATGAAATGAAGTGGGTAGGGATGGTGGTTGTATGTTTTGTTTGTGCGTTGTGGTAACTGGCGATATGTTTATATGCATGGCTGTATTACGTTGCAGTGGTTGTGGCCAGTTCCTAAACACTTGGTTGCATGGCCGGAGGCCGTAGGCCATTGGCCATGCATCTAAGCATGTAAAGACTGTGATACTGGTAATAAATATGGCTTCGACAAATATGTGTACAGAGTGCATTTATATTGTACCATTCCTTTGGGTAACATTTTCTATAACCATATGTAACTCAGACGTAACCCTTTTTCATATGCATTGTACCTAGGGTGGTCATCTTTATAGAATGGTTCTAAAGGACAGTGTATACTTGGTAGTGCACTAGAAGTGAGCTGCAATGTTTGCAGTTCCATCTGGTGTAAATCGTTCACCCTCTTCCACATTAGGGAGTGATATGACACAATTTCAGTTTGCAATGGTTTCCTCTAGATCAGGCACTTTGGTTATGGAGTGAAATACGATATTGAGAGAGAAATGGATTTGCTTAGCATTACACATTTGAAATGTGGGTAATTTAAGTAGTTGATCCCCAAAGGAGCACCTGGCAATGGGCTAACCTTACATTGCATAATTGGTCATAGAACTATGCTGAGCAACATGAGTAGGTATTGTTTTTCCCATATCCTGCTTGGAAGGGCATAGTACTACTAGGCATACTAGTGTGAGGCAAAACATGTTCACTTCACTTTCCAAATTATAGTTTTCTTTGGACCATAGCATGCTGCAATGCTACTTGTAAGCACTCCGAGTTCACATTTGTTAAGGGACAAAAGTGTCTGCTTGATGTCTAACTGCTGCTATTGTAATGCTCTGTGTACACAGAGCAACATCGTAAAATGCTGCACATCCTCAGAGAGCTGAACTTGCATCTTTCTGCCGTGGGCTTCAACTACCACACAACAGTGTGAGCTCAGGGGACAAAAGGCTTTATAGAGGTAGAGGGTCGAGGTAAATTTGGGATCTTGTGCTGTTATGCGTGCATTGATTGCACTAACTTCAAGTGAGGGAGCAGCAATATAGGAAAACACTCAGCATCAAAGATGACATTAGTTGCTCCAATGATTTGCTGCTGCTAGTTTCATTATCTTTGTGGATAGCGTAGCCCAACGAGCCATGTCATGACCCAGGTCTGAAAAACAGGAAGATAAAGACAAGATGAAACAGACATGCTTACACAAAGAGTACGCTCTTTGTGTTGTCATACATAGTCGTTTTTCAGAGAAGATTTAAATAATTCATTAACAGTAGTGTGTTATGTTTTGAGTGCTATCGTTTTTGAAAGAATGTTCACAAGAAAGTGTAAGCTGCATGAGACGACCGATTTTTCCTTTTTGCGGGTAACTTCGAGCGCAGATGTTGTGTCCTTCTTTTGTCGTCTGGCAAATTAGTAAAAGAATTTGTTGATGGTCCTTGGTGGTTTGTGTGGGAGAACACAAGTTTTTTATGAATTTGAAAAGGTGAAAGTTGTTGTTTCTGTGGATTATTACATCATGAATGTTTGCAAGTTGCTTCTTGTTGCCGGAAACGCAAATGGATATGTAGGGCCATAGCGATCGTCCCACATAACGATGACCGAAAACACATTGCTTATGGTAATCTTGAAGCGCTTGTTCCGTAATCCATCTGCTGGCAAGTGAAAGGCGTGACAAGGGCAGTAAGGTAGAAGGTATCTGCGAACGAAGAGGAATAACAATACATTTAAGTAGCCGTTATCAGTGGCAGATTAAAGGCCAAGGGCTCATTGGGAAGCATGTGACAAAGGGCCCTAGGTGGGCGGGGCATCGTGGTGGAGCTTAGGGTGGTTGGACCTAAGTGCGGTCACGTGATCAAAGGCGCTCTTTTCAAAGAAAAGCTTTTTTATGTACAGTTGACTTTATTACAGGCTCCAGTGTTGTAACCCCACACACGTGAAATATTATTAAACATCACAGATGAAATTAAAGGAGTGTGCACACAGTGTACTGTTGTTTCATAATAATAATACAGTGTCCAATCATATAGTACACTATAGAATTCTCTTGCTTTACATGGGAAAACCTCTATCTGGCATGCCCAAAATGAATTCATAACCACATTGTTTTGTTTCACCTGTTTCTATATCAATGTATACAACAATGTATATACTGTCAAATTATTGTACTATGTGATTTGCCAGAAAACTAATTATTTACCTGTTTGCCTCCGAAACATTAGCACATACTGATATGAAGTATATCTGTGAAGATATGTGGTTACATTCTTACATGTCCGCCTAGGAGAAACTGCTTTTGCTATTTAAACAAAGTGTGTAAATCTGGTCAAATCATGCAATATGATCATGGTTGATATACCAACTTTAAGAGTGTTTTAAAAGCAAATCAGTGTGCAACTTTAGCTGTGAGATAATATGTTCTCCTATAAGCTAAACAAGAGTGATCTGAGTCGAGGCTGGGCAAACACATATAACTCAGGTCACAAAGGACGTACATAGCGCTGGCCAGGTTCGGGATAAAGAACACGAGCTAGAGTGTGCATACAAAGCCCAAGTAGAAGGTACTGGAGGATGCGCCTACACGAGGCCGGGAACACAGTGCGGTGTAGGTTGGCCACACGGTGTCCAAGCAAGACTGGGCACATAGAGCGCCTTCCAGGATGGGCATATAGAACGCAGGAGGCTATTTACATGGCCCTAGTAACACCCCCTTATAGGAGAGAGTGGAACGGTTGTGGAAGCATAACTGACAGTGACTTCCACTAACCTTTTATTTGGGGCCCTTATATAAATATGCAAGTTGGATTGGAAACTGCAGCAACGCACGTGTTAATAAAAGCATCAAAAAAAGGTACAGCTAGGGAACAATGGCTATAGTGCATTGTGCCCAGTACTCCTTAATTTTGAATTGTGGCAGGTAGTTTCTGATATTGCAGGGACTCCCTTATCATTTCTATAGCTGTATACGGAAATGGAGACACTAAGCAGTACTACAAAAGATCTTTCCTTCTATATGTAAACTGGATGGTGCGCATGTTTTTGCACATGCATACATAAACAGTGGAGTTGGCTGTGTCTACGGAGCTAATGTGTGTTATTGGCTTGCGTCGGGTGTTCACCCAAAGGCTTGCTGCCTTTTTTGTAAGTGTCACTCTTTTTACATGGCTACACACATGTGCTTCGTCTTTCAAATGTTGCCAACACCCCCTTGTTTGTTTTTTTTGTGCTTTTTGCTAATGATTTTAGTGCCACCGAGTTTCGTCAGACTCACGGCACGTCCCCTCTGTGTGTGCCCAAAACAACTTCCAAAACAAAAAAGAAATCTTCTGGGGGATTTCTGCAATTGCAGGACAATGCAGGAGCTGTTTTGGCAAGATATTGCACAGTACAACATCAACTGTCGCTGTTTGTTTGGCGGGCGAGTGTTATATGCGCCTGTGGCTGTTATTTATTTAAATATAATAGGGTAGCAAAAACTCAAAAGTGTTTGAAAGTTAATTATAAGGACAATACTGGAAATCTTTACGCACACAATTAAACACATATTCTCCTGTTTGAGAGCAGGAGGTGCGTTCATTGTAGTGTTGTGCTCTAGGTATAGGTTACAATGGGCTGGAGAAGGAGATCGATAAGAACCAAACGACCAACAATCATAGCACTCACTTAGGCTGAATCCCAGAGAGATGGCACTGTAACGACGCATACAACACTGCTGTTAGAAAACCCAGTACAGTGTACACGGACAAAGTTTACAGCACTGTAGATTAATATTTATGCTTACAGCACTGTAGCCTTCTAATTTTTAATCCCTATAAAAAAGTTATGTAAAGTTCTACTTCCATCATTTCTGCTAAAGGCATGGTTATACTGTGTAGGCGGGAAATTTCCTATGTACTCGGTATGGAACAGTTGGAGACTACCGTAGCGGAAAATGTGCGCTGTGACTGGAGTGCACATTTTTCTCTTAATTTCGTACAATGTCCGTCCTTGCAGCTTTCATATATAGTGGTCAAGGCTATTTTACAATAAGCATTTGTCCTGTTGAAAGAGAGGCATGTTAGGTTTCGATTTCGAGGTACAATGCGGGTAAAAAAAAGTATTGAGGTTGAAAAGTGTTAGAATTTTCTGGTGCATTTTGTAATGTGAGCAGTGTGCTTACGTAGAAGTTAGTATGAGGTACATGGAGAGGTGATGGTACCTTATACATTGTGCAATGATTGGACAGATGATAAAAAATACAACTCCTTAGTTATGGCCCCTGTGTAATATTTATATTTGTAGTGTTTTACGAATCAACAGTGTACGCTGGGAGAGTGTGTGTGAGACGGCTGAGCATACATGCATGGCAGAGCCATGTTAAGCAGTTTAACGTCTTTGAGCATGGGCATATTTGGCGCCCTTGTCCACTAAACAAAAGAAATTACAACTCTTCAAAAGATTGTAAGTAGGTTCTGGTTTTCAAATTGTGTTTGCATTACATATAAAAAGATAAAGGAGAAGTTTAATATTTTAAAACCTACTGCAGACTTTCAAATATGCTTCCCGAGGTCTGCACCATATGTTCCAATCTATTGTGTGTTCTACCCATTGCAGTCAAATAGTGTACATAAGAAGAAACATGAAGTAATGGATTATACGCTGCGATTGGCATGCAAGGATCTAAATCTTACAGAGCATAGGAGTGTTATGTATGAGTTACGGATGCATTTTGTGTTTGGGTTGTGGTGACTGTGCAGGTTATTTGGTAGGTTACTGTACTATAATGTATTGATTGTGCCCAGTTGTTACAGGATTGGGTGAAGAGGGCATTCAGCAAAGAGTTTGTTCATTGAGTGGAACTACTGATGAACTGGAGAACTTCCAGCCCTTTAAGACGAGTTAGCAATGCTCCGAGATGAATGGGGATGTAGAGATTACTCAAAACAACTATAATCAAAACGACTCAGAAAGTAGGCAAAAAGATAACTGTTTTAATGACAATTTTCTAAAACAGGGAGTACAATGAACGTCATCAGACGTATCACAGCAATATCTCAACAAACTTCACAAAAAAGCACTCTTTTATACTACAGTCTCGCCATAGGTGAAGTACAACCTGCGTATTACTAACATCATCCTACCATCCTACCTGGCAACCTAGATTGGGTCTAAGGGAATATCTTCGTATATGTTCCATACTAGTCTAATGGACGTGAAAGAGGTGATAGGTTTCTTAACATCAGGTGGGGTAGCTAAGGCCTTCCCTCAAAACAGGTCACTGCGAACGTCACTAAATACACAACGTAACATTGGTTACTTAACTATCACAGTGGTCTGCTGTCAATTAGGCCTTTTGAACTTGCCCTTGAAAATGTTCTCTGTTCCTGCAGAATACAGGGAAGTAGAGATACACTCATTTCTCATGCGTAGGTGTGCCCATCATGCTCGTCCAACTTCCTCCCTCCACGTGACTGAAGACCACAAAATCGAGCTAAGGCGTATAAAAGACTATTTTCCAATGAGTCTCTGATGTCTTCTTTGTTCTTTTTCACGCCTTCAGAACAGGTGGTTCATTCCTTCACAGATTGCAACTAATTTGTGTTCCTTCCAGACAAAACGACCTTGCCTTCTTGACTCATTCAACCTCGCCTTTCTGAAATTTGCTTGTAATTCATTTGTTTTCTAACTGCGACACATTTGGAAATGAAAGTTTATCCTTCTTTTGGTCCGGCTCTGCTATAACACCTGGTGGAAGACTCCATTCCTTACTCGTACTTTATACACACACACACAAACACACACACACATACATATATACATATATATATATATATATATTACATGGCCACGGTAGTGGCCATGTAGTTATGGTTAAGTTGCTGTTTCCATAGGAAGAGCACTTTTTGGGCGGCTTATAACTTCGCTCTCCCTGGACGGATCCTCACCAAACTTTGCAAAAAAAGTAGTGGGGTCACTCTGAATTCTTTTGCAAAGTTTGGTGAGGATTCGTCCAGGGGGGGAAAAGTTATAGGGGGGGTCCCAAAACTTTTTTTTTCCAATAGACTGAAAGGGAAAAAACTTTGCGCACGGCTACAGCCCGAACCGCTGGACGGATTTACACAAATTTGCAGCAGGAGCGGCGGCCTGGTCCCAAAAGCGTGCTTTTGTAAATTTGGTGTAAATCTGTCCAGTAGTTTTTTTAAAAATGACCAAAATGTAAGGCAAAAAAATTAGTGATATCAGCGTTCGCTTCGCGGATGGACTTCCCTGTTCGCTCCGCGGACAGCACCCCGATTGGCCCATGGGCTTGCGTCATGTCCGCGGACATGCGACGTGTTCGCTGATTGGACGGCGAGGGGCGTGGAGCGCGTCAGATTTTCTGTGGCACCCGCCATCTTGTATTCGCAGTCGACCGCGTACAGCGCAGTGAAACGTGGATAAAAAATTGTATTTAGTGCCGTGTGTTGGTGTGTAAGAGTGTTTGGGGAGGGTTGGAGAGTATGAGATAGGTTCAATGTTTTGTTTTTCTATGTGCTAGACCTTTTTGTTGCATTCGATTTGTCCGCGGAGAACACGGCTGTTCTGACATTTTGTAAATAAACTAAATGGTGGGGTGTTTAGACATAGCTCTCAACCATTTTTGTTTTACAGGCGGGTGAAATCACCCGATTTTGTTTTTAGCGGGTGAGACGCCCATTGGAATGAATGGGCGTGCAGGAGGCTTGGCGGGTGAGTCTGCCCTTTACAAGGCGTGTGACACCTGCCAAAAGCGTGTGAATTGAGAGCTATGGTTTAGAGGATGGAGTATGTGTCATTTTTGTTCGCAAGGAAGGTAAAAATGAGCTATGAACACTCGCGGTGTACTTAATTGTTCGTAAATACACAAACTGGGGGTGTCCTCAGGACGCTGTCCGTATTGTAATCTGTCTAGTTGAATGTGTTCTAAGAACACTCGCAGTGTCCCGGAATGGTTGCAATTACACAAAATGGGGGTGTTCTGAGAACGTTGTTTGTATTGTTCGTTGTCAGGGTGAAAGTGTTTTAAGAGCACTCCTTTTGTTCGCTAATAGTACAATTTCCTAAGGGCGTCAACCGACTTTTTGTCCACTAAAGAAACAATAAATCTGGCTGGTGTGCGTCGACATTATGTGATAATCCTATGACTGGCGCTATTGACCTGGCTGACTTGCTTTTGCGACACTAAATCATATCTCCCGCCCCTAAGCCTGATATTATCAAAGCATTCATATTCCCCGCCTTTCTCCGTGACGTTACAGGGTGCGTAATGAAACGCGCCCAGTCGTCTCCAGTACTACGCGACTTTACACAGAACCCGGAAGACAACACACATTATGTCACAACACAGCGCGCCACAATTCGGAATATGAAACTGTGATTTAAAAGCAAAGAGCAAGATTGTAAATGTTGTAAAGTACATTTATTTGACATCAAATGTATAGAGAATATTCAGCAATTTGCATTTGTCTTTGTTGTCGATCCGCAAAAGTTCATGTTGAGACACGCGATGTTCCTTTGCGGTACAGAGAGTGTTAGATCAGCTTACAACTCAGTGCGCCACAATTCGGAATATGAAACTGTGGTTTAAAAGTAAACAGCAGGATTGTACATTTGGTAAAGTACATTTATTTCACATGAAATGTTTAGTGAATATTCAGCGATTTGCTATTGTCTCTGCTGTCGATCAGCAAAAGTTTATTTGGAGCCACGCGTTGTTCCTTTGCGGTAGATAGGCTGTTGGTTTATGATAAAAGCAGTAAATGGTCGCTCTGATAATCGGAAGGTTGCTCCAACAACGAGCCATTAGACCACCCTATTGGTTGGTATGTTGTTTGTAGCCGCTATTACTGCGTAAGGGCATATTGGCCCTTGGCAATAAGTCCCATAAAATGGTGAGGGTCATGAAGTTGCATATTTGGACTTGCACCTGGCAGTTGAAGACCCCATCCGCTGGAGTCTGTAAATCGTGACATAGACAAAATGGGGCCACGTACCTGTTTTAAAAAACATAAATTAGTCTCACCAGCCGATCTTCATTAAAAATCATCATTTTATTTATTAGGGCGTGAAACTATTTGCTATCGAAGATAGTGCAACAGAGTATGTTAATAATAAAATAATAATATTTTCCCATTCATATAGCGCTAAGAACTGTAAGGTATGTAAGCGGTGCTTATTATTAACCACGGTGTGTGGTGCTCATTTATCGACCACGGAAGGATGAAAGGCTGAGTTTCGCCTTGCCGGGATTCAAACTTGCGTTAGCAAGCTGTGCACGGATGTCAAAGCGAGCGCTGTACTAGCTGTGCCACTTGACAGGCTACAGTGAAGTGGCACAGCGAGTAGAGCGCTTGACCGCCTATAGACCGGTTAAATTATTTATATTAACCCACTCTGTGTCGTCTGCCTTTTTCAGAGCCCTCTAAACGACAGGGGATCAATTCGGCGGTGATAGTGCGCGGTAGAAAACATTATGCCACTTTCAACGAACAAGTTCAACTTCAGCGGTCTTTAATGCTACGCTATTGTAATTATATTTGGTATAAAGTAATCTAAAGGGTTACTTACAGTACAATTGCAATTTCCATTGTCTACGAGTGGTGCAGTCCCAAAATACGACTCCGCGTGTGCCAACGATCTTTCGCATAGTGATATAATATGTAAAAGTTGTTTTGTTTCAGAAATGTCATCTTTATCTTCTCTGATGTTTTAGCAACACTCCTTCAAGAGAAGTCTTTCATCACAATCTCTGTCTGTCAAGGTCAAAACACAATACAACCTTTTAGTCTGCTTTGTGAGCCTCTCCGGGGCCCGAGAAAAAAATGGAAGCAGCTGACCTTCACTGTGAACGAACATAAATTCTTACTTTGCAACATTCTGTATAAAGCCATCTGTAGAAGTTGGTTTTTGCACGCCATGTTTGTATATTGTTTGCGTGATATTAAAAAAAGTTTGTTTAAAGGACGTTATGGTTCTAAGTACAGCCGAAAGACCCCTGAAAATAGCAAGTTATGGTAAGCTATGAAAAATAACTCGCGCCAACACCATGCACTGCTAAGACTAACACCCAGGACATCAAAGATGACATTGCAAATGTCATTGATGAAATCACTGATGACATCACATGTGTATGTACTTTTCATGGAATTTGTGTACTAGGGATTTTTATTATAATGTTCCGAAAAAAGTGTCAAGGATATTGCAATAAATATCCTACAGTTATTAGTGCTTTGAACGATGCATTTATATCAATAAATAGCATTGTATTATGGGATTCTATGTAGTATACTGAGCTACTAATGGAGAAAGATAGCATTGTGTGCAGAGTACAAGATAAAAATATAATATTTGTAATGTTAATATGTTGAATAATGAAATGATAATTGTCCTGAAATGTTTGAAAATTCACAAAATGGGGGTGTTCTGAGGACGTTATTCGTATTGTGTGATTGCTTAGCTGTATGCAATGAGGGAATGGTACAGAGAGTAAAGTGGATGCCGTCCGCGGACACCGCGGCTGTTCGTGGACAGGGCGTGGTAAATCCGGGTTTTTCCAGGAAATCCAACATGGAAAGAAGACTGTACGGATCAGCCAATCAAATGTCGAGGTTGTGGATTTGTGTTGAAAGAGACTGTGTGTGGTGAAGATGGCAGAAGTGGAGAAAGTCAGGGTGTTGGTGCTCGGAGATATGTTTGTGCATGGTTTACAGCAGTACGCTGAAGGCAGGCATGTTGCAAAGAACTTTGATGTGAAAGGAGTGGAGGTGGTGTGGAGCACTGTGCCTGATTGCAATGCACAGGGAATTGTACAAGTTTGTGCGGATATGGCCACGATGAACAGTCCGCATGTGGTAGTTTTGCACTATGGTGCTTTCCATTTGGGCAACGTCAGTGCCCCTACTTTGGTGGCTGATTTGGAACGCTTGGTTCAAGCCGTAATGAAGATCCTTCCAAATGCGAAAGTAATTTTTTCTGGATTACTACCTAGGGCAATATGGGACAATAGTTCAGTTTTTTGTCCTCAGCAAAACATTGCTAGGTGTGTCATCAACCGAGGCATGTGTGCCTTCATGCTTAGAGCTGGTATGTTCTTCTGTAACAATGAGAATATTGATGCCAGTAATGCTGTTAATTTTAAAGAAGATGGCATTTCTTTATCTTTTACCGGAAATGCCTTTCTATTTTGGAATGTAAGGGTTGCTTTGGAGAAGGTTATGTGAAGATTTTAGGAGTAAAGTAAGAAAAAAAAACAAGAAAAAAAATATAAAATAACAGGTGTCTGTTAAGCATCTGTAAAAAAAAAACGGCTCTTTTCAGAGCCAACTTCAAAGGGGAAATGGGGCACACTATTTAAATTTACATTCACCACGCTCAGATTTTCGATGTGCCCGCGGACATGGCGGTAGTCCGCGGACATGAAAATCACTACGAGGGGGTTAGTATGTTCTATGTTACATGTCAGGGATATTATGGTTAAGTTGTGCTACTAAAAACCTATGAAATTCAGTGAAAAAACTTTGTTAAAGGGACGTTATGGTTCCAAGTAAAACCGAAAAACCCTTGAAATTCGCCAGTTATGGTAACATAAGGAACCATAACTCGCGCCACCGTGCACTGCTAACACTAACACCCAGGACATCAAAGATGACATCACAAATGTCATTGATGACATAACTGATGACATCACATGGTTGGCTCTCCCTTTTTATCCTTTACTGACATATCGAAGCCATATAGTTTTCTTCAGTAACAGTCAGGAAGTAAAAATTGAAAAGGTACTATATTTGTAGACTTGGGGTCCTGTCACATCATACGAAACATGTACATAGCGGAAGATACAGGCTTGAAAGAGAGCAATCCTTTCTGTGCATGAAGATAATCATTATGGTTATCAGCACTTTGTCATAGTTTTATTTTTATTACTCTACCTTCCCTCTATATGCTCATATTTGTATATATTATACTCACTCTCCATAGAGATAATGGGAAAGAAATGTTGCTCGCGCATACAGCCCAAACCGCTGGACGGATTTCCACCAAATTTGGACCAGGAGCAGCGGCTTGGTCCCGAAAGCGTGCTTTTGCAAATTTGGTGAAAATTCGTCCAGTAGTTTTTTTTAAAATGACCAAAAAGTAGGTAAAAAAAAATTTGTGATATCTGTGTTCAGTTTGCGGATACACTTCCCTGTTCGCTCCGCGGAAAGTGTCCTGATTGGCCAATCGTCTTGCGTGATGTTCACGGACATGCAAAGTGTTCGCTGATTGGACGGCGTGGAGCGTGAAGCGCGTCAGATTTTTCGGTAGCGCCCGCCATATTGGATTTGCGGACGTCCCCGGACAGCGCGGTGAAACTTTGTTCAAAATGTGTATTTTGTAGAGTGTGTTGGTGTGTAGGAGTGTTTGGGGAGGGTGGGAGTGTGTGAGATAGGATGAAAGTTGTGTTTTTTATGTGTTAGACGTTCTTTTTGTGTTCGATTTGTTTGCGGACATCACAGGTGTTCTGAAATGTTCTAAATAAACTGACTAGGGGGTGTTCTAAGGAGTCAATATGTGTCCGTTTTGTTCGCAAGCAAAGTGAAACTGTTCGAAGAACACTCGCGGTGTCCGGGTAGTGTTTGTAGGTGGTGTCCTGAGGACGCTGTCCGTATTGTTCTCTGTCAAGTTGAATGTGTTCTAAGAACACGCGCGGTGTCCTGAAATGTTCGCAAATAAACAAAATGGGGGTGTTCTGAAGACGCTTCTAAGAACACTCGCGGTGTCCGGGGAGTGTTCGTAGGGGGTGTCCTGAGGACGCTGTCCGAATTGCTCTCTGTCAAGTTGAGTCTGTCCTAAGAACACTTGCGGTGTCCTGAAATGTTCGCAAATAAACAAGATGGTGGTGTTCTGAAGACGCTTCTAAGAACACTCCCGGTGTCCTGGAATGTTCGTAGGGGGTGTCCTTAGGATGCTGTTCGTATTGTTAGTTGTTAAGTTGAAAGTGTTGTAAGAACTATTGCGTTGTTCTGAAATGTTCATAGGGGGTGTCCTGTAAACGGTGTCCGTATTGTTCGCTGGCAAGTTCAAAGTGTTCTAAGAACACTCACATTGTTCGCGGACATTAAAAGTTTTCCATAGATCATAGTTGAAATGTTTGACTCTATGGATGTGATATGCTGCGGTGGTTGTTGCCAGGGCATAGAGTCTTGGGTGCATGGCCATTTGGGTGAAAAACAAATGTATAAGGAACAAAGGTATTAGATACTATGGATGTGATATGCTGGTATGGTTGTCCTTATTATTGTATACGTACTGTTTGGTCTAGTAATGGGAGTCCATGTTTTTCTTCTTCATTTCTGTGATAAAAGAAAATAGCATGTTAGTATTAGTATTAGTATTTTGTAATGACTTATTACATTGTATAAGCAATATACTTTTATTTTTTTTTCGACCCTCATATTTAGTAGAGTACAAAAAAGAGTACTGTGCAATTTGCTCAGTTTCTGTATTTGTTGCTAAAATCATTGGGTCTGTGGGAGAAAAAAAAATCCATGTTGGATTAAAAAAAAAACCTTTTTCTGTTATGCTACAGTTTATTTGTTTGTTTGTTTTCAGTGTTCACTTGTTGTTTCTGGCACATGCTTTATACTTTGCTTTGTTGTATTTTTTTTGGAGCAGTAACAGATTCTTCATTTGTTTTGATATTATAACATTTTGGAGCAGTTAGATAGCAATTTGCATATTCTAACTGTCTATTTTTTTAATATATTTTAGTGGTTTTGATTTACCTATTTGGATATTGTTAAATTTTGGGACAGTTAGATACCAATTGGCGTATTCTAACTGTGTATTTTTTGGCCTAATTTAGTGGTATTCATTTATCTGATTAGTTGTTGTAGAATCTTTGAGCTGTTAGATAGCTTTTGGAGTATTCTAACAGTTTATATTATTTTAACACACATTTATAATTTTGGGACAGTTAGATACCAATTGGCGTATTCTAACTGTGTATTTTTTGGTCTAATTTAGTGGTATTCATTTATCTGATTAGTTGTTGTAGAATCTTTGAGCAGTTAGATAGCTTTTGGAGTATTCTAACAGTTTATATTTTTGTAACACAAATTTACTTAAAGGTTTAAATACAGTTTATTTATCAAATTTTGGTTTTAAGAACATCAAATAAGCGTTTGTAAGATTTGCTGGTAATCTCTGCTTTAGAGTAATGGTACTATCATTACATTCAAACCATCCACATTTCTTTTTTATGTATGCAGTGTAGTGCCCTGAATTGGTTGTGGCTCCTGCGTGGTAGATTATACCTATTGTTGTGAAGGTTTTCTTACCAAGTGATATTTGACCATGTGTGAATCCAGTCAGCTTGCTGTTGTTTTTGGTACCATCTGCATTGTAACGTAGAGGCATTAGTATTACGTATTTACTATGTGTTTGTATTACTAACGTGGAGCGATTATCTGAATTGCAGGTAGAGCATAATCTACCATGGTTTGCATTTTGTACAAGTTGCTGAAATAGAATGGATTCACAATTTGGTATTGATATATATATGAAGCGTTCATTGGGGATTTCTTCTTGTGTCACATTGTTGCAGAGAGTGCATGTATGTTTCCACATGTATGAAATCTGAAAGATTTCATTTATAGGTATGTTTTTGTTTTCCAGTACTTGTAGTAAGTACATTAGAAATTTTTGTGGATCTTCCTGTGAGTTTATAGTGAATTTCACCATTCCAGCACAGTAGTCCAATTGTCGTCTTATTCCAAAAACACTATATGTGTTGTCAGGATTGTTTGCTGCATTTCTGTGAAGTACTAACATTTGCAAACACAATGGGTCTGTACTGTGTGAGTAAATGTTGTCAACAATTGGTGGTAATTGAAATAGAATATTCATTGCTACATTTGCATAGCAACTTACACCAACTATATTTGAGAATTTAAATGGTCCAGGTAGTTCTGTATCTAACTGCTTTTTTTGGAGCTTGTCTTCCTTCTTTAAAGAAGTACCTGGTTTACTTTCTCTAATTGATTCTTTTTTGTTTGTGGTACTTGATGAAGTATTTGTTTCTTTTACTCTCTTTGGAGGATTTGCAGTGACGTTTGATTTAGTTTTCTTTTACAACGTTTTAGTTTTTGTGGAACAGAATATGTGTTTAGATGGGGAGTGTATAGTGAGCGAAGTCTATTATATTTTAAAATGCAAGGAATATCAGCGTTTACTTTACTTGCATCAAAGTTGATTAGAAATAGACCATCAAGTGTACGTAAGCGTGATAGTGCTACGTAGCTCATGCCTTCTTTAAAGACTGTGTTACCAATATCTATCATTGCTTTGTCTAGGGTAAGACCTTGTGATTTATGAATTGTGACTGCGTATGAAAGAGTTAGAGAAAATTGTTCTCTGCGTACATACATATCTTTGAAGAGAAGGAATCTAGCTGTTGAGCGTCCTATCCGTTTTACTTCTGAAAGTTTGTCAAAGAGTATATTGACAAACTGAATTTTGTTGTCACGTGGGTATGTTTGAAAGCCAACAACTGTACCCAGTGCTCCATTAACTAGTCCTTGGTCCACGTCAAGGTTACGTTTATGCATTACTCTGCAATTTAAGGATAATTTTAACATCTTTTCTAAGTCTGCTGTGTTTGAGATTGATTTTTCTAAATTATTTAGTCTTGTTGTGGCTTGGTCACACATGGGTAGTGTCATACCATGTACATCTAGTTTGTCTGTGGCGCTAATTTCCATTATTGGTTGCATTTCTTTACTTAGCATGATTTCATTGAATTTGAAACAGCTTGCAAGAGTTGGCATTAAGGCCATACAATTGACATTTTTGTGGGCTAATTGTTCCATAACATCTGTAGCACATGCATTATTGCCATAAAGTGCATTAATGTGCCGGGTTTTCAATGTTGCTTCTGCTTCTTTAGAAAGTATACCAACTCTCAAACTTTTTAAAATGTTGGCATAAGTTAGATCTGCAGATTGGCGCATGTATTCTGTTAATTCTCTGTATTGGAAATGTTGCCAAAGGTTGACATTTCCAATGCTACCAACAGTTTTACGGCAGAGTTTGTGCCCTAATGTTTTAAAAATAGGTTCACCTTTTACTGGTGTTAATTGAAGCAGATCTCCAAAAACAATAATGTGTTTTCCTGCAAAGAGCTCTTCATAGTCTGTTTTGAGTACTTCTTGTAATCTGAGGTGAATCAAAGCTAACATCAGGTTGGAGACCATGCTCACTTCATCTATTAGTAGCATTTTCATTTGTTTCAATACTCTGCGTAATTCCATTGCAGCTTCTGCAGAAAGTTTGTAATAGTCTAATTTGTTCTGGTGTTCTACTGGTAATAGTAGTAATCGGTGTAATGTAACACCACCTATGTTGTAGGCAGCTAAACCTGTGGGGGCAGTGACAACAGCTGACAGTTTGATGTTTGTCAATTGTTGAAGGAACTTACTAATGATTTTGATTAGGAATGTTTTGCGAGAACCAGCTTCACCACTGACGTACAGTAGTATAGGTTTATAATTATGGCAGGAACATTCTTTATTTTCATGTTTTACACCATTGCAATTTGTTTTGTTACTTCTTGAAAAATGCTACTTTGCTCATTGTTTAGTTTTGATTGTAGTATAGTTAAGTCTTCCTTATCTTCATACTGACACATGGTGTTTTCTACTTCTATCATAGCTAATTCTGCCTCATTTGTTATTAGTGGTTCTCCCAGTGGTTCTTGACTTCCTATTACAGAAGGTTGACTACTGTCAGAAGTATCCTTATCTAGTTGAGCTTGGAGTTCTTCTTCATGTTGCTGTTCATTGTGCAACATTGTTTTGTACTGTGTAAAGTTTACATCAGTTATAGTGCTTTCATTTGCTTTGAAAGCATCCTCATATGAGTCATGGTTATCTAGTAATTGTTCTTCTTTTCTCCATGGTTTGAAGAGTTGTAGCAGGGACATGTAATATACTTCTTTATGTTGAGGAGTCTTCAATGACAATTTGATATGATTAATTAAATTTGGTTTAGTGAGTTTAACTAAGCTGCCTTCACAGTATGTCACTCTATATTTACCTTTTTTTTCATCGGGTTTCATATTATTTTTGTATGTGTAGTTTTGGGCTATTTGGTATAGACACATGTTTTCCAAAGTATTACTTCTGTTTGTGTAGTTTGTGTCCAATAAATTGTTTTTTAAAATGTCGTGGCTGTTGGGATCATGTTTGGCTATTATTTCTATATCTTCATATGATTTTAGAACTCTTTTTCTAGATTTAGCTGGACCAAGACTTAGCCATACTATATTTTCAGATTTACCATACAATGAAGTACCAGTTAAATAATCAGCTGCTTCATAAGATCCACATTCTCTATGGGTGAGCATTTTTATGCCCAAGCTGTATAATTTCTGAGATACTGTTTTATCTGATGACAGGTCATTCCAGAGGTCTTGGAGCTCTGTCTTTTCTGCTTTAGTTAAGTATGCTGTGACATATCGTGCAACTGCAGTAGAATTGTCTGCAATGTACTGCACATCTATGTTTGCATTCCATAAGTGGGCAATGATTGCATTATAATCATTGATATATTTTTCTTCTTCTTTTCTTTTTATGTAATATGTATTTTTAGGTGACTTTCCTTTAACAGTATGTCTAACTGAAGACATGAGGTTGTTTACTTGACCTGTATTTGTAACTGGTCTAGGGAAACCAAATCGGTATTTGGTGTAGTATTTGCCTTTGTTTTTGTATTTGCGACGACAATATTTTCCAGATTTGTGTCTTTGAAATTGTAAAATTTGTGCACAAAGATCACTATTTGTGGCTTCTGATGGAATTTGACAAGTGACATATTTTTCAATAAACTGTAAAACAGTGGCATCACTGTCTTGACCAAATTTACGAGCATCTTTAATCCATAAAAGCACGTGGATATGTGGGGCTCCTCTGGCTTGGTATTCTTTTCTCCAAAAGAAGTGTTGCACTTCTCCAAGGGGAGGAACAGTTTTATTACAAATAAAATGTAGCATAGCAATGAAGCGATGGTGAAAATATCTTGAAACATTAACAGGATCCAAAGAACAAAGTTCTCCAGGTGTTAGAATATCTATATTTGTTTTGTTTTTATTTGATATGCGTAGGAAATCATGTAAATCTTCCCATGCATATTCTGCACAACTTAATGTAACAAACCAAGTGGGTGGGCCAAGGTTTCTGATCATACAACGTACATCTCTATGACGTCGAAACCAGTACTCTTTAGTACCACGCATATTTGCTAATAGATTTGTAATAATTGATTGTAAAACCTCATCCTTTTGTTGCACTTTCTCTAATAATTGTGTAGCTGTCATATTTTGAAAGTGTGATCCTGATTTTAATATGTGTGCAACTCCGTAACATAAAGTTGCTAGTTCACTTTCAAAGAGTAGGTGGAATATGTATTCCACATTTTGTCTAAATCTGGGATCTTCAGAATACATCCGTAATGAGCGGTATTCTGAAGCTGATATTTGAATAGGTCTATCATCATACCTTCCTCCTTTGCCAGTTGGAAAGAGTAGAGGAAAAGCATGTGCTTCTATACTTTTTTCCCATATACTGATTGGCGATCCTTTTGTTTGACGCATTTGGTAAGTTTCCAGTACATCTTGTATGGTGTCATTACAGTGCAAAGGATGAATTGTATACTGGTCTAAAGTATTTGATATTGTAGCAGGATCTAGTAGCTCAAATTGACCAGCTTCATGTGTTTCTTGAATTATTTCTGTTGTATCTTTCAAGTTTTCTTCAATATTAATTTCTTTGTAATATTCATTATTCTCTTTAAGATATTGGAAGGCTTGTCTAACTTTATATAAATCTACCAGCTGTTGCCATATTCTTTTGTCTTTTGTAGGTTCTCCATTTACTAATATAATTAAAGATTGCTGCATTGGACGTTGCACTCCTAGAGTATGCACATTTTCTTTTAGATTTAATGGTAAATAAACTACTTTTCCACGAATGCCTTTTACCAATTCAGAGGGAGGTAATTTTGCTGTTTTTGGTTGAAGGCGTATTATTGCTTGAAATGGGTGTACTGTTTGAATTATGATGCTCTCATATAAATTAAGTTGTTGTAGAGGTTTTGGTACTGGGTATAATTCCAAATTATTTGTGATAGAACGTGAAGGAGTTTGGTTGTTGTCAAGTTTTGTAGTGCAATAACTGCAAAGTATTAATGGCTCAGTTATTTCATATTTGTTTTCTGCTAGAAGGTAGAGAGCTAATTCAAACCATTTAGAATCTTCACTGTCTTCTATTTTGTATGATAGGTCCACAGTTTTTGTGTTACTTTTATAAAACATTCTACGGCAACATACACATACATGGTTTGGTACTTCAGCTGATGTACTTTTAAATTTTAGTATTTCTTTTTTGTATGTGTTTAGAAAAAAGGTTGCCATGTGTAGAATTGTTGCTTAATTGGTCTAAAGCTATTTCATTCTGTGCTTTCACTTTCAAAATATTTTTTCGGGATATAGTAAATTTCTTCAAGTAGGTCTTTTGCTGTACCATGTAGAAGGATGTTATTTAACTTTGCTAGTGCTAAAGCAGGACTTTTAGCATAGTACAGTTTATAGACTAGATTTCTTATAGTTGAATGATGTGTTGATATCCTTTTGATATCATGGAAAGTGGTTTTACAAGTAGGTCCTGTAATGCAGGCCAATGAATGTCCTTGTAGTCCTGTGTACTTGCGCACTGGACAGGTATCTATATTTTGCAGTAATTTAATTTTGATTTTGTCTTTGCTTTTTACATATTTATTGAGGAATTGGTGTAAAGATTTGAAACATTTTTTGGGAATGTTACACATTGACGTGCATGGCCATTTGTACACTAGACGTTCTGATTCAGTTGAATGGAGGGGTAATTCTAAGTTTTCAGGGCATATTTTTGTAGGGAGTACTTCTTGTTCCATTATGGTATTATTCACTTTTTCATAACCTCGACCACTGCTATTTATGGCAATTGTATTCGTTTGCTTTTGTTTGTATGCTTCTTCATTAAAATATGGTTCTGTGCTCGTAGTGTGATTCCATTCACCTCCGCAGATACTTAAGCAGTTCTTTCTGTTGACATTTCGCTTATTGAGAAGTCTTTTTTGTAATTTAGTTATTAGTTTTGTTAGTGGTTTCATTTTGTTTAACAGTAAAATAAATACATTTCTTTTGAGAAGAATTGCACTGTCCATCAATGCTTCTAAGATTAATATCCTACGATAGGTTTTAAGCTTTGAACCTGATTTCTCTCCTGTTTTTATAAGATTTTGAAGGACTTTGTGACAGTATATTTTGGCTAAAATACTTTTCTTGGTATGCTTACTTTGCACTATATTAAAATTTGATGAAGTAGTTTTATCTGTACTGATAGCTGATTTTCTGTTAATTGTTTTTTGGTTTGTTTTACATTTTGATAGAGGAAGCGAAGTTGTTGTACTTGAAACTTCTTGTGTTTCACTAAATGATTGTATTAGCTGTTTTGTTTCAACTTTTTTTACAAATTCTGCTAGAGATGGATGCTTATGTTGGATACCTTTATTTTCATTTGCTCTAATTTTGCGTTGCTTTCTACGGAGTTGTCTTTTGGTAGGCATTCTTTAGGGTCTGTTGAAAAAAATAAAGAAGATATGGGTTGTTCTGGAATGTATGTGTGCTGTGTGCATGAGTGTTTGAGTAAGATGATAAAGATGTATGTAATGGTGTGTGATTGTGCATTGGCAACTAAAACTAGTAGGGATAGGTATTCTTGAATTTCTGTGTCACTAAACTGGGGTTCAGATGACAAAAAAAAAGTAAGCTAGTGGTGTGGAAAAGTACAAATAGTAAATGTAATGTATACAATTAAAACAGTTGTTTGTTCTATAATATGAAAATTGTAGTGGTTCAGTTGGTTAATTTGTGTGTCCAAAAATAGAAATTTGTGGGCCATTCTGGTTGTAAATCGCTGTTTACGACATGGAAATTTTTGGACAAAATGGTACAAAATCTCTATTTTAAGAAACCAAAATAGCTGGTATTAATGTTATAGTATATTTGAAATATAATATAAATAATATGGTGATATTTTACTTACTTTTTTTTTTAAATTAACAGGTAACTTCTTAGTTTTTCTTTCTTCTTCGAATTCGGCTGCTTCTTTTCAGGAAACTGGTCTTCACTGCAACTGTAAAAGCTTCAAATTAGTAACTTTGTTTATATATAGCACTGTTTTTAATTTAGATATTGATTTTTTTAATTGAAATCCTCAGTGCCTTCTGTAAAACCATTAAACTAATTTATTTACATAATATACATTGCATCAGTTCAGTACATATGATATGTTCTTAATGAACAAATTGTATTGAATGACTAACTGTAGCAAAAATACAATATCTTTACTATGTCTTGTGAAATTTATAATATATTAGTGAATACCACTATTTCTGTAAGTAAACTGTTCTAGGTAATAGCGCCTCAATGTCATGTCTAATTTAAAGTAATTAAGTAAATAAATAAATAAAAACAAAAAATATGAAATTGTATAAGTATTTTTATGAAGGTTTAAACATAGATTGTGTTTGCATGCAATTTTGTTTGAATATATGTAGTCTATATATTTCATTTAAAAAATGTTAGTTTAACACGATTTGAGTGTGTGTGTATAAAGAAAGTAAAAAGTATAAAGGTGTATAAGTGGTAGTTGATTTTAGGAAATTGAAAAAAGTACAGTAAATTCATTTTACAGATTTTACAAGGTAAAAGTCTGTTTGAAAATGTGTTCATCTACCATAGCTCTCAACTCACACGCTTTTGGCGGGTGTCACACGCCTTGTAAAGGGCAGACTCACCCGCCAAGCCTCCTGCACGCCCATTCATTCCAATGGGTGTCTCACCCGCTAAAAACAAAATCGGGTGATTTCACCCGCCTGTAAAACAAAAATGGTTGAGAGCTATGTCATCTACTATACAGAAAATATGCATACCTGAAGTTTGTGTTCATGCATATGGATATGCATGGAGCTGCAAGTAGAAATCTTGAAGACTTGTACAGTATTTGTGGTAGATGCTGCTTGCCAATGATATGACACTTGTACTCAGAGAGATTCAGAGTACATTTGCAATGCTGATCTATGATGAGATGTAGAGGTCTTGAATGTGATTGGTGCATGGTCATGTGATTTTTGAGGTACATCCAATGAGGGAATGGCAGAGAGAGTGTAGTGGAAATGGTAGAAAGGCTGTTCATGTTACGATATGTCCGCGGACATGGCGGTAGTTCCCGGACAATGGGAGTTACATCCGGGGATTTTTGGGTTTAGAAGTCATGCAAATGAGAATAAGCACTGAAAGGGATTGGTCAGGAAAGTTTGGTGGGTGTGTTGTGCCAGCAGAGATTTTCTGAGATACTCTTTTTGCTGAGAGAACTGTAAGGATATTTAGCAAACAGCACAGAGTACAGCGCTACTGCACAAGTAGCAACATTTTTTTGCAGCACCACCACCACAAGGGTGCGGTGCATTGCTATATGGGTTAGCAGATTAACAAGGAAAGACAGACTATTCAGTAAAAAACGATTTTAACATATAAGATGCAAATCTATTTTTACAGTTAAAAGCACACGTGTTCATTTAAAAATGCACACTATTTTTCACCTGAAATGCCTATATTGCTAGAGACACATTTGAAAATTAACAGCTAACCTATTAACCATTAACCTGACTAATAAAACCTTATTTTAATATAACCCACTAATAAAATGTGTTCTCTACTGCAGAATTAGGCATTTAAATGAGTGTGCAGATTTTTTTTTCTTCTCTTCTCTGCCTGATTATCCGTGTTGTTGTGCACAGTAACGGCAGGAAGGAGGAAGTCAGATTTGCAACAATTGCAAATGTATAAGCGAAGCTATTGTTGAAGAGTAGGAGGATGAGAGATGATGGATTTCATTGGGACACGTCATAAAGAGGGCTGAGAGGAAAGTTTTAGTGGGCAGTAGCAGGGAAAAAGACAGGCAGACATCTTTCTGCACTACTGGGGAGAAGACCTGGCTGTGGGGTCCTGACTGAATGCAAATTCCGGTGTCCTGCTGCAGTCGAGACTGGGGAAAGCTGAAAGAAAAACCTTTCCACTGGCAGAGGCATTCCTATCTGAAAAAGCTGAGAATTCCAGGCAATGACCCCGGCTTGAGAAGGCAAGCGTTCCTTTTTGCTGGAGTTAATCCAAGAGAGCCACATTCACAGAGAGAAGCCTCTGAACAGATAAGGTAATTACCTAACTGGGGGAGCTGTGTGTGTGCACGGAAATATGCAGTCAGTGTAGAAAAATGAAAGTCCCGTGCGTGTCTTAATCAAGTGCTAATGTTGCAATTTAAGTTCTGTTCTCCGCCACTATAATTGCAGTGTGTCATAGAAAATGCTTTGATTGTTCCATTTTATTGCTGTAAAGAATGAGATCATGTCTAAATGCAACTTTTATAATACAGAAAATATTTGAAAACAGACGGGTGGTTTATTTTCTATTTACCATTACAATGCCAATGATGTGGGGAGATTTTTAAACAGTGCAATGGTCATTTTAAGACAGATGTGTGTATGTCAGAATCAGTATGAATAATTGTGAGTGACTGTAGTATAACTTGTTGGAGGTACATGAGCCAACGGGAAGAGAGACTCTCTGAACATAGCTCCCTACCGTATATAAGGTAGTGGAAATTACCACAAGACTACCACATATAGCTCTCTGTCGTAAATAAGTCAGTGAGTTTGCCCATGGTGGCGCACCAACACTATCACTGGAAATTGTGGTATCCCTAGAATGCAGGTCTGAGGTCTCTCTAGTGATCACACGAAAAATCTAAGCGAAGATAAGGGGTTCTGGACATTGGGGCCACAAATAAAACAAGGGAATTATGCTCACCAAAATACCACCAACCACGTATACCAAATATGCAGGTCTGGGTGCTGAAATAATGCATGTCCATTGTATTATTGTTGCACATGGCCAAATCTGAATACAAAGAGTGATTATTGCTAAGTTATTTTTCGGCGGTAATAAAATACCGTCAGGCCCCAAATCTCCACAAAATACCCTACATATTTATGGTGCGTTGGCCGGGAAAGTGATCACAGAGTACCTACTGGGCGTGGCAAGTGTGTCTCACACTGCCATTTGCACATTAAAGGGAACCCATTTTATAATAGCAGTGTGCCACTAAAAACGAATTTCAGAATGTCACAAAGGGAAACCACATTCTCAGATCTAGTGCAATATTTAGAGGCAAAGTTATTTGCACATGGGAATTGGTCTTCGAACAGTACCTTAGAATGGAGTAACCGCATTCAGGGTGAGGTGCAGAAAGAAAAACTAGACAATATTTTTGCAGAAGGCAGCATAATTCAGGTCTGCCTTACAAGATTATTGAATGCAGCCGATAAAAGTGCAGAGAAAGACTGTTTAATACGGCTATGCGGCAAAATATGGTTTATTTTAAACAAGTCCCTGCGAATGCAAGAGAATGATACTCAGCTAATTAACAGGTTAAAGACTGAATTAGATGGGGCAAGTAAAAATCAGGAAATGTTGAGAGCAGAATTGGATGTATGCCAAAAAGACATGCAATTAAAATGCAGAGACTTTGATACTCAGTTATCCAAAAGCAAGAAACAATTTGAAGATAGTGAGCAAGAATTGACACACTTAAAAGCCTTAGTGGATCACATTAGGCAGGATAAAGATGAGGTTGTTTCAGAAATGCAGATTTTACAAAAAGAACATTGCGAAAAAGAAGGTGATCTCCAGAGTGCAGAACAAGAAATGATTAAAATGATCCAAGAAAGAGACAAGAGAAATAAAGAGTTCAATGAATGCCAAATGCAAATGTGCGATATGCAGGAGGCAATTAATAAAATGAGTGATGAAAATAATTATTTGCATGATGAAGCCAACAGACTCCTTAAAAAGTGTAAGGACTTAGAACAGCAAATGTGCATTCCCAGGTCCCAGGAGAGGCGGCAGGGTACCACATTCAATGGAGTGGAGGTGAATTCTAGCTCTGCCCAAAGAGCTAGTGCCCCAGTGACTGGGCCGGTGACTGAACTTGGTTGCAGCGCCCTTGGGGGATTTGATACTCCCATTGGGGGCAGCCACCAATCTCATACACCTGAAAACAGGATTGAATCACAAAATAGTGCAATTCCATGCATTGCAACAAGTAGCCCCATAAAAATAATGAAATCCATTAAAGCCCTGATCAAACCATTTAAAAAGGGAGGTGAATGCTGCATTGAGGATCACTTAGAAGCGGTGCATGACATTTTTAAAGCGCTCCAGATACCTAAGGAACAGTACAGACAATATTTTCATTTAACTTTAGATGCCCCGACGGCCAGCATCATAAGGGGATTAAATGAACAGCAGAATATGACATGGCTGGAGTTTGAAAAAGAAATTAGGCGTCATTTTTCTCCTTTTCAGTCATTGCAGGAGGCAAAGAAAGTCGCGTACACTATTACTGCTGGACCTAATACATCACCTCGCCAATTTTTACAAGACTTAAAAAGAGCATTCTCTCGCTTTGATGTATCTTTTGACTCAAATTCCAATGAGTTTAAAACCGCATACTTCTATGGGCTACAGAAAGACATCATATCCCAATTGGTCCGTGAATTTGACCGTGACAAGTCCCTTGAATGGATTGTACATCAAAGCACAAAGCTATATGAGGTACTCTATTGTCAGGGTAGAGAAAGTGATAAAATGAAAGATACTAGGCCTAAATCTAAAGAACCCTCAGCCACAGTAATGGAAATCAGGTCAGCCAAAATGTCCCTTGAGTCTGCTCAAAGCCAAGGTAAAAATAATGTGACACCTGAACAAAGGGGTAATCAACAAAGATCGCCATTTCCTGTACCAATGTTCCAATCACATGATCCTAGTAATAGAGAGAGCTACATCAGCCCTAGATATTTAGGAGATAGACCCCGGGTAAGATACCGGTCTGATATGGCAGGTATGAACAATAACCAGAGACAAAATCAAGATCAAAGAAATGATGGTCCCTACCAGTCATTGGGGACACAGAGCAGATTTGATCCCAGCACCATGATATATGGTAATCAGGATAGGCCCCGATATGTGGATCGATTTACTGATAATGGAAATCAACATAGGGGCCAGTACCCACAATCTGAGAGACAGGACATGAGGCAAAACGTGAACTACAGTCCACGCCAGTACAATGATTCCCCACCAGGGGACTATAATCAAAGGATGGGTGCAACCCGCTCCCCTCCACAAATGAATCAAGAGTTCAGAAACCATCCCAACCGGTATCAATCACCTGAGAGGTATCAGAATAGATCCAATCAGGGGGAAAACAACCAATATCGACCTAGGCCACAGAAAGAGGATCCTAGAGAGGTGGAAAGGTTCCAATGCCTTGAGGCCCAAGTGAAAATGTTAGCTGAGCAAATAGGAAAGCTCTATACAGCGCAAAAACAACCTTCCAAAGAGGGGGCTGATGGCCATAGCAATGACCGGGGGGCTTCCGAAAAGTGACTAAGTACTCATGATAACTGCAGTGCCAAAATGACAGATTGCTCTGATATAACTTTGCATAACGACTCTGAGATGACTAATGGATTAAAAATGAAAGTACCAGTAAATGAAATTGTGATAGAAAGTGTAAATACTTCTAAAAAAGAGGTACGGTTTAACTTAGAGCTAAATAAAACAGTAAAGATTTGCACAAATGAAAAAGAAACATTAGGGATTCCAAAAGAACAAAGGGACAGATTTAAGAAAAATGACTCATGCATGGGGAATACCAGTGAACAGGGAGTAAGTGGGGATGCCATAGCTCCTTCCCTGGGCAAGCAAAACAATGACCAAACACAGACAGAAAAAGGAAATACTCACAAGGAGGGTACAAGTCAATCACCTGAAAAATTCTTTGAGCCACATATTTTTGAAGAGGCTGAAAGGGCTGGTATTACACTAAATGATCACAAATGCACAGAATTAAAAAATGACAAATTGCTGAATGATGTTGTTACACATGTTCAGTTGGAAGGTTGTAATGTGGTCTCTGATGTTACCCAGATGGATGGGCGAACGGTGGCCACACTCCAAAAAACCTCTGAACATGGAGAAATGAATAAAATACCTCGCACAGAAATGGGTAAAAAGGAGGGAAAAATGTCTTTTCATTTACCAATGTGCTTAGCCAAAAGTGAAAAAGACCTGAGAAAGGTGAGCCCTGAAATCAGTAAGAATTCACATTTCTTATGTGTATTAGAGGAAGTTGTGGACAGATATTATGCACCCATCACTGTAGAAGAAAAATGCCACACCTTTGCTATGATTGACACTGGCGCACAGGCCACAATTATGTCCAAGGAGCTGGTAAAGAGTATCAATGAAGGGAGGCCTCCACAGAGTCAGATCACAGTGAAGGCAAATCAAGGCCCAGTGCATAACTTTAATGGGGAGGAGGTGCCCATCATAGGTGTAACTGAGGTTGACATAAAAATAGGAAAGCACAGAATGAAACAAGAGGTATTGATCACATCTATTTGTGAAATTCCATTTCTGATGGGGACAGATTGCCTGAAAAGATTGTCTCCTCTCATAGATGGGGTGAATGGAGTGCTGTGGTCCTTAACCAAAAAACCATTGAGGCCTAAGAAACTAAAATCACAAAACAGCAATATAAAAGAATGTCACACCGTTGCCAAAACAAATGATACTGTGGAGGTATATCTCCAGAATAGCTGCATACCTAGTGTCACTGTTATATTAATGTGTCAAGACAAAGATCAGAGCGACAATGAAAAACTACCTGTACAAATATACTTGGACCCAAGGAAAGATTGGCAGACTGCTATAGATGAGCACACATTACGTTTTTACTTAAAAGAGAATACATGCAAACAGAATATTGTTCCTAAAACAGATTCAGAAAAACACATTACCACTCTGGCAGAGATACACATGGAAGATGAGCAACCATGGGTTCACGTTGGTATAAATGATTATCTTAAAACAATAAAAGCCACTTTAGCGCTTGAACATGAAAGGAGTTTCATTAATGAGAAATTGTTGCAAAAAATTATGGAGAGGGAAGAAATCCCGAAATTTAGGATTAAAAACCAATATGTTTCTGGGTTGGACAGTCCAGACTTTGAAAACCGAATTACAGGCAGATGCATGCTTAAAATTAGCATTGGGCAGAAAACAATTTACCATAATGTATGGATAGTGAGTGGAGCACAAAATGAATTTTACATGGGCAATGACATCATGCACAGAATGTGTATGGTGTTAGATTTCCTTAATCAAAAAATATGGTCACGCCTAGGTGGGCCGGCGCCTGAATTTGAAGACAAAAGAAGGGCTTATCATTGTGCACAACTAGTTCCTTATGCAGTCGAATTACAGATGAGGAAAAATACTATTGTTCCTGCATTTACAAAACAGTTTGCAATAACACTGAAATGCAAAAATGGACAGCAGATGAAAGGCTCTGATGCATTTGTATGCCTGAATGAATCCATAAAACAGCAAGGCCTGGATTATGAATACATTCCATTGGTAGACATTGGTGAAGGATCTGTAAAAATCATGGTAAATAATAAAGGTTGTCAGGACATTCATTTAGAGGAAAACTCCCCATTAGGAATGGCCATACAAAAATCACATTATACGGCAGATTTAAATAACATGGTGATTGGGAATATTCCTGAAAAATATGTAGATGCCAAGGGCGAGTTGCCAGAACACCTGGACTCTCAGCCCAAAGGAATATTTAAAATTCATTCTGTGTATCCTTATGATTCAAATGAGACAGTGTGCTGCCATCAAGAGGATTGCATAATATTTAATTTAAATGAAAATGAAACAGGAAATCAGCCCATTGAAGTGGAAGCTGATCTGCCAAAATATTTGAAAGTGGCAGCTCTACAAAAAGACACAGCCACACAGTTAGAGGAAAGCGCTGAGATTCCTTTACCAGAAGAGTTTCCAGAATTTTCCAGAATGGTAGAAGAGCAGATCTCCTTAGCGGATGCATGTGACAGCGATGAGGATCGACGCAATCTGAGGGAAATATTTATGGAGTTTAAGGATGTATTTGCAAAAGATGCTTATGATTGTGGTTTAACTGATTTACATGTGGCCACACTACCAGAAGGTTGTAGCAGAAATCCAGTGTTTGTACGCCAGTATAGACTACCGCTGGCATGTTTAGAATCATTGGCAGAGATTATTAAAAATTTGGAATCACGGGGAATAATTAGGCCCATTCATAGCACATCCAATACGCCTATTTTAGGTGTGTTAAAGCCAAATGGTCAATGGCGGCTGTGTGCAGACTTAAGAGAGTTAAATAAAAGAGTACCAGTATCTAGATGGCCACTACCATTCATTGATCAGGGCCTAGCTCAGATACATGGTTCAAATGTATTTACCACGTTAGATCTCACATCTGGATATTGGTGTGTGCCATTGGCAGAGGAGATACAACACCTATTTTCCTTTACATTTGACAGGACTCAATATGCCTGGCTTAGAGCTCCGTTCGGGTACATCAATAGTGGGAGTGAATTTGGCATATTTTTGAGAAAGGCCATGCCGGATGCAGCGGAAAGAGGGACAATAGTTTATGTGGATGATGTCTTGATAAAAAATGAAAACCTTAAAAGCCATTTTGATGAAATAAGACATGTGCTTGGCCAATTGCAGAAAGCAGGCGCCAAAGTATCTTTGCAAAAAGCACAATGGTGCAAGAAAAAAGTGAACTTTCTAGGGCATGAAGTGACTGAACATGGGCTAAATCCACAAAGGAAGAAAATAGAGGCCATACAAAGATTAAAAGATCCTAAAAATGAGAAAGGAGTAAAAAGTTTATTAGGGATGACAGGCTATAACAGAAAGTTCATTGAGAATTATGCAGAAATCACTCAACCATTGACTAAACTGCTTAAACTAAATACTCCCTGGAGATGGGAAAGAGAGCAGTCTGATGCAGTGGCTAGATTGAAGGAATGTCTTGTAAAGGCACCATGTTTAGCATACCCCATAAAGGACAGGGATTTCTTTATAGAAATAGGCTTTTCTGAACATTGTATGTCAGCAGTGTTATCACAAAAACACGATTTGAATCACAAAACCATTGCATATGCAAGTAAGGCATTTTCCCAAGTTGAAATGAAATTTAATGAATGCGAAAAGGCCCTATTAACCACTGTGTGGGCGCTACAACATTTCCGCCCCATTGTTCAGGGAGAAAAGGTGATTATTGAAACAAATCATCAACCTTTGCAATTTTTAGAGAGTAAAAGAATTAGATCAGGCAATCTAGCACAATCCAGAATCACTTCATGGATGCTGGCATTACAAGGTTTTCCCGTAGAAGTAAGATATGGACAAAATAAAAAGAGCCCAATTGCTCAAGGGTTAGCTGACTTACATGACTGTGCAGCTGAACAAATAACAAATGAAATGGATGTGGAAGCTGGTTTACAGGAATTTGAACAATCACCACACAAAGCTTTTGATGAAAAAACATGCAAGGATTTGCCAACTGTATATGTGGATGGTTGTGCTTTTCACATTGAAAATGACAGTAATAAACAATTAGTGGCAGGAATAGGAAATGTCTGGTTGAAATGTGAAGGCGTTCCTAGTATAGGGATGAGGATTGGAGATAGGAGCAGTCAGGTGGCGGAATTGGCAGCCATCTATAAAGCAATTGCTACTGCAGTTGATAAAAAGTTCAGTGAAATTGTCCTGGTGACTGATTCTGACTATGCACGGAATAGCTTTGTGGAGTATTTGCCTGGTTGGAAAGCAAGAGGCATGGTTACATACAACAAAAAGCCACTTAAACATGGAAAAATGATACAAGCCATAGACAAATTGGTGTCAGAAAATAATTTAACAATATACTGGAGAAAAATTCGTGGGCATTTAAAAACACCAGGAGAGGATAAGGAGGGAAATGATAAGGCAGACCATCTGGCTAAGATTGGGGCTGTGATGGGAGAATTGCTACCTATTGATTATTTAATGGGTGAAATACAAATTGATGCAGTCACACGTTCTAAAGCACCAAAGGAGGTAGATCAACCGGTGGTGCAGTGGAGTCATGACACGCCAGACCAAGATTTGATTGAGGCACAAAAGAATGATCAAATTTTGGGAATCTATTATAATCATTTGATAGATCCTGAACAAAATCCTTTAACAGAAAATGATTGTATGGGAAAAGAAGAGTTGAGGGTGTTATTAAAGAACAAAACACGAATTAGATTACAGGATGGGCTCATGATTAGAGAGTCCATAACAGGGCAAATACAGTGGGTAGTACCCCTTTCATTCAGAGGACTAATGCTACACCATGCACATGATGCCATAACTGCAGGCCATAGAGGTTCACAAAAGACATTAGAAATACTAAAAGATTATGCTTACTGGCCACATATGTCCCAAGATGTGGAATTATATACTAGAGGATGTCTAGTATGCGCCCAATTTAAACCTGCTTCACCAATGCATAGAGCACCATTGATGAAAAGAGGCCTAACTCTCCCATGGTCAGATTTGCAAATAGACTATGTAGGTCCTTTAAAAAGGTCAAGCAGGGGACACCGCTATATTTTGAGTGTGGTATGTTTGATGTCAAAGTGGATTGAGTGCATTCCTGCACCAGATTGTAGTGCGCAAACAGCAGCCACATTGCTGGTGAACCATGTGTTCTCAAGGTTTGGGTTGCCACAAAGAATTGAGTCAGACAGAGGAAGTCATTTCACAAGTACTCTAATGAGTAAGGTATGGCAAATACTAGGTGTGAAAAGGAAACTACATATCGCATATCGGGCGGCGTCTTCAGGTACAGTTGAAAGAAGCAATAGGTCTGTTGTGGATATTTTAAAGAAATTTGTGGCAGAAGCAGGTTCCAGCTGGGATTTGCGTTTACCATTGGTTTTGATGGCAATCAGGTCGACTCCTGCCAAAGCAACAGGTGTTAGCCCCCATGAGGTCTTAACAGGTAGGAAAATGGTGTTACCACAACACCTACTATACAGAACACATGAGCAAACTCTAGTGAGTGCATCCACAGTTCATGAATATATTGATGAACTGAGGAGGCATTTGCAACATGCATTTGCTTTTGTGCAGAGAAATCTGGAAAGAGCTGCTGACAGTGCTAAGTCATATTATGACAAAAAGACATCAGTAAAGGAATACAATGTAGGGGATCAGGTGTACAAGTTTCATTTTGGAAAAAGTAAACAGAAAAATTCTAAATTTCTGGCAGCCTGGCAGGGGCCATTTCGAATTATAGATAAAGTCTCTCCTGTAGTGTATAAAATTTTGAAAAATGAAGGTGAAACAGCAATAGAGCAGTTTGTCCATGTAAATCAAATCAAACCATGCCATCCCAGACATGAGATCAGGCAGCTTGAGCATGTGGAAACGGATAGAGTCCCTTGAGAAAATAAATGGGTGTAATCAGGAGGCAGTGACAAAGAAGTTAAAAAAAAGTTGATTGTTATGATGGCACATAAACACTGTAATATATGTAAAAATATATAATATAAATATATAAATAAATAAATAAATAAATGCACATATAACGGAAGTTCGTGGTTGGTGTGCAGAGAGAAAGTGTATTAAATATTGAATGCTGTTTTATATGTGTTTGTTTTCTTTTAACTTGTGTTTAATTTCAGAAAAAAGAAAAAAAAAACAAAGTATTTTTACCAAGCATGTTTTTATTTTTGGCAAAAGGATGAAGTTAGTATTGTGCTATGTACTTAATCTGTTTATTTTCTATTTTGATTTAGACAATTAACATTATTTGGTCGGAGGTTCCGGGATCAGAGGCCACGGGAGACGATGGAGTCCTGGAGTCCCCTGGATGAAGACCAAAAGATGCCTGCCTCCAGGTGGAGGTGAAGACAAAATAACCGGAATGCCAAAAGAGATGACTACTGTGGATTCAAGATTGCCAAGATGAAAGAGTACTCGAATGAACCGAATAACATCGCTGGTCGGGACATACCAAAAGAGACAAAGCAAAAGTTCCGGCATATGAAGTTCCACGTATTTATTATTTTATTTATTTATTTTAACTTGTTATATTACTTATTTGTTTTAGTTAGTTGTTTTATTTCATTGTTTTTAATTGACTTGGAAAATTTAAACTTAAAGTAATGCCACTTCCACTGAGAAGGCAAATGTGGAACATTTTATGAACTGATGGACTCAGATGAAATGTTGATTGCAAATTTTCATTGATGCACATGAATATTCATTTTGTTGGATTGCTATATTGTAAAAAAAAAAAATAGAACAAGTTGTTTTTAGGAATTGGCTTGGATTATAGCCAAGTTCTAAAAACAAAAGGAGGGTATATGTAAGGATATTTAGCAAACAGCACAGAGTACAGCGCTACTGCACAAGTAGCAACATTTTTTTGCAGCACCACCACCACAAGGGTGCGGTGCATTGCTATATGGGTTAGCAGATTAACAAGGAAAGACAGACTATTCAGTAAAAAACGATTTTAACATATAAGATGCAAATCTATTTTTACAGTTAAAAGCACACGTGTTCATTTAAAAATGCACACTATTTTTCACCTGAAATGCCTATATTGCTAGAGACACATTTGAAAATTAACAGCTAACCTATTAACCATTAACCTGACTAATAAAACCTTATTTTAATATAACCCACTAATAAAATGTGTTCTCTACTGCAGAATTAGGCATTTAAATGAGTGTGCAGATTTTTTTTTCTTCTCTTCTCTGCCTGATTATCCGTGTTGTTGTGCACAGTAACGGCAGGAAGGAGGAAGTCAGATTTGCAACAATTGCAAATGTATAAGCGAAGCTATTGTTGAAGAGTAGGAGGATGAGAGATGATGGATTTCATTGGGACACGTCATAAAGAGGGCTGAGAGGAAAGTTTTAGTGGGCAGTAGCAGGGAAAAAGACAGGCAGACATCTTTCTGCACTACTGGGGAGAAGACCTGGCTGTGGGGTCCTGACTGAATGCAAATTCCGGTGTCCTGCTGCAGTCGAGACTGGGGAAAGCTGAAAGAAAAACCTTTCCACTGGCAGAGGCATTCCTATCTGAAAAAGCTGAGAATTCCAGGCAATGACCCCGGCTTGAGAAGGCAAGCGTTCCTTTTTGCTGGAGTTAATCCAAGAGAGCCACATTCACAGAGAGAAGCCTCTGAACAGATAAGGTAATTACCTAACTGGGGGAGCTGTGTGTGTGCACGGAAATATGCAGTCAGTGTAGAAAAATGAAAGTCCCGTGCGTGTCTTAATCAAGTGCTAATGTTGCAATTTAAGTTCTGTTCTCCGCCACTATAATTGCAGTGTGTCATAGAAAATGCTTTGATTGTTCCATTTTATTGCTGTAAAGAATGAGATCATGTCTAAATGCAACTTTTATAATACAGAAAATATTTGAAAACAGACGGGTGGTTTATTTTCTATTTACCATTACAATGCCAATGATGTGGGGAGATTTTTAAACAGTGCAATGGTCATTTTAAGACAGATGTGTGTATGTCAGAATCAGTATGAATAATTGTGAGTGACTGTAGTATAACTTGTTGGAGGTACATGAGCCAACGGGAAGAGAGACTCTCTGAACATAGCTCCCTACCGTATATAAGGTAGTGGAAATTACCACAAGACTACCACATATAGCTCTCTGTCGTAAATAAGTCAGTGAGTTTGCCCATGGTGGCGCACCAACACTATCACTGGAAATTGTGGTATCCCTAGAATGCAGGTCTGAGGTCTCTCTAGTGATCACACGAAAAATCTAAGCGAAGATAAGGGGTTCTGGACATTGGGGCCACAAATAAAACAAGGGAATTATGCTCACCAAAATACCACCAACCACGTATACCAAATATGCAGGTCTGGGTGCTGAAATAATGCATGTCCATTGTATTATTGTTGCACATGGCCAAATCTGAATACAAAGAGTGATTATTGCTAAGTTATTTTTCGGCGGTAATAAAATACCGTCAGGCCCCAAATCTCCACAAAATACCCTACAGAACAAAAGATAGCTATGGCTGTGTGTTTCAGAAAACAGATTGTTTGGATTTTAGGAGATTCGTGGATACATTGGTTGAAGGTGCATGCAGACAGCTGTGGAGTAGCTGTAGATCTTGTATTCCCACATGTGGAAGTACACTGGCATGGAGTACGTGGAATGAAGTGGTTGGATTTGCTACCTCTCTGTGCTACTTTGGAGACAGAGCAACATCCAGACATAATTGTAATTCATTGTGGAGGGAACAGTTTAGGGCATGTGACTGGAATTTTTTTGCAATTTGCTATGAAAGAAGGACTGAGGAAGGTTATGGACATGTCTCCTAATTCTCAAGTGATATTTTCACGGATTGCTCAGAAACAAATGTGGCTTCGTTCTTCTTCATTTGGTCCACAAATGGAAAAAGCAAGGCGCAATGTTAATAAGGCTGTTTGTGGCTTTCTAAGAGATTTTGGCATGTCTTCTTTTCACAATGAAAATATTATGTTTTGTAGTATATACATTTTTCGCAGAGATGGAGTCCATCTTACTTATGCTGGCAATCAGATTTTTCTGAGAAATGTACAAAATGCATTGCGACCTTTTTTGGAATTACAACAACGATTTTGAAGTAGATGTTAAGCATTTGCAATTTTTGACTTACAAACACCACCCAAAGGCTCTTTTCAGAGCCACCACTTCTTTCCAGAGAAAATTACAATGTTTGTGATGGAGTAGTAACCCAATTTTGAAAAGAGCCTTATTTTTTTTTTGATTTTTGTAATTTTGTATTTTTTTTTGTTTTTCAGACACAACACACTAGGAGAGGAGGGTAAAGGAGGGTAAAGGGGGGGGACACCAACCACAGGGATAAGAAAGGGCGAGCTGAGAGAGGAAGATGTAGAGTGGGTTTAATTTGGGTAGTGAGCAGGTCTTCTCGTGCTCTGAGACGATAGTCTCAAAAGCACTCCGAAGTCGCTCCCCCCTGCAGAGTACTGTGTCACAGTACATACATACAACTGTGACCCTCGAAAGGTAAGGGTCATCAGCATTCGGTATGGCCTGTGAGGCAGCTTGAGAAAGACGCTGTCCCACAGAGGTGGTCCTTGTGGTGACAGGATCAGAAACCTCATTTCGCGCCTTGAAACACCTGTGTATAGGCGCGTTACAAATACCATATCATATCATATATCATATCATATCAAACAGAGGATGAAGTAGAGGAAATCAACCTGCTAGGTTCTTTGCAAGGTACAACCCTGCGAATAGCCCCAGAGTGAAATGACCTCAGGTGTCGCTTCATAGTAGTGGTCCCAAAGCTGTAGTTACCGTGCTTCCCGCAACTGAGCATCATTTTGCACTCATTGCAGGTAACATGGTTCGCACGAGCCTTAGGACCATTCCCATGAATGGTAAATAACCGCCACACCCAAGACTCACACCTAGTGCGGGTAGTAGGGATTTCCTCTACCTCATTCTCATCATCCTCTTCTTCCTCCTCCGCATCCTCAGTCCTGTTCCCCTCTTCAGGCCCTTGGGGAGGTGGTGGTGGTGGAGGGGGTGGTGGTGGTGCTGAAGCAGGTGCGGAACCAAGTGGCAGTTCAGCAGCCAAGGATGCCATGTCGATGATGGTGTAGTCTGCAGGTGGCAGCAAAAATCACTGTGTTATGAAGAATAGCCAGAAACACAATGGGAATAAGCTCTTGGGCGTGGTCATTTATAGGGGTGCTTGTGCGCGGTCCGCGGACATGCGCACTGTGCGCGGACAGATCGAACACACTAAAAAGGATCGGAAAGTTTCAAAAGGTATATAGAAACTCAAGATTGCTATGTGGGACTTGTGGCATGGTGAGATTTTATTGAAAAATATTATGGATTAACTGAAAATGTACTTTTAAATTGTTCGGGGACACGAACAGTGTCCGCATTTCAGGACACACGATGAGCGTGGGCGCGGTCATATGATCTGTTTGCGAACTAGTCTGCGAAGGAAGCGCCTGTCCGCAGGACACCAAGTGCACAGAGATTGGTTAGCGCATGCGCATTGATGTCCTACGGACACTGTTCGGGTTCTGAAGTAATTAAAAGTGCGTCACACGTGAAACGAACATTTCAGGAAACCGCGTGTGTTCTTAGAACAGTTTAAACTTGGTAGCGAACAGTAAGGACAGATACAGTGTTCTTCAGGACACATGTAATTTAGTTCATGTACGAACATTTCAGGACACCAATTGTGTTCTTAGAACACTTTCAATTGGGTAGCAAACACTACGAACAGTTGTACTGTTGTTCAGGACACATCATTTTTGTTTATTTACGAACATTTCAGGACACCAATTGTGTTCTTAGGACAGTTTTAAGTTGATAGCGAACATTACGGACAGATATAGTGTTCTTTAGAACACTTTAATTTTTGTTTCTTTACGAACATTTCAGGACAGCACGTGTGTTCTTAGAACAGTTTCAACTTGCTAGCGAACAGTACGAACAGGTGTGGTGTTCTTCAGGACACCTCCATTTTCGTTTATGTACGAACATTTCAGAACACTCGCACTGTCCGCGGACACTTTTATTGTTTTTTAAAAAAAAAAACAGAAACTATTCACAATACAATATAAAAATTAAACTTTATTTAATATATATTAATAATTTATGACAGAGAAGGTGAGGCAGAAACAGAAACAAAAACAGGAGAATTTGGGGTTTCAACATGATTGGTATTAGGTGAGGAAGGGATGGAAATCTCATCAAAACGTTTTGGATTATGGAGAGGGTTTGGGGATATTTGACTGGGATATGGTGAGGAGGGACAAGTACATGTGGGGCAATGGTATGACGTTTTTGTTTTAAAATGATCTTCAACAAAAGTTTTCAAATTATTAAAATTGGTCAACAGTAAATCAATTTTTTCTTTTATGTTGTCAAGCGTGTTTTCCATAACAGCTTCTTCAGAGGTAGTTTCTATTTTGTTATGCTCTGTATAAAAAAATATATATATGTTAAATGTATACAAAATAATAATATTTAAATGGTTTATATTATAAAGTGTTTACCATTAGTTTCACTATCTTGTGACATTTCTTCATGTGGGAAATTGTCCTCTAGCCATTCCAGAGTACTAGACATTTATGTGAGAAAAAAAAAGAAAAGATAATATATTTTTTAATCTAATACAGAAAGTTTATAAATATATGAGTAAAATGAAGTACACTTACTATTTCTGGTAAAATAAGTCCTATGTATTCAGTGGGTCTGGTCTTGTTCTCAGTTCTGTTGTGTCTGTGAGGTAATTATGTTGGAAGCCAATTTATGTTCTTGTGGTATATTCCATTTCAGAACATATTGTATTTAAATGAATGGTTAGTGTGTTACATATATGGGTTACATTTCTCATGTATTACTATATATAATGTGTTTGTGTGCTGCTTTTTGAATTTGTTAATTGTTCTTATATTATGATATAACAATCAAACATACCCCCCCAACCCCCCCCACAGTTTTTAGGTAGTGGTACTGTTCTCCGAACATGTCCGCGAACATTAAATAAGTACGCGGACATCAAGTTCATAAGAAGAGATCTAGTCAGTTCCATATGACATGTATATAAAGTCAAAGTCATTATTGTTAAGTTTTGCTACTAAAAACCTATGAAATTCAGTGAAAAAACTTTGTTAAAGGGACGTTATGGTTAAGTTGCGCTACTAAAAACCTATGAAATTCAGTGAAAAAAACTTTGTTAAAGGGACGTTATGGTTAAGTTGCGCTACTAAAAACCTATGAAATTCAGTGAAAAAACTTTGTTAAAGGGACGTTATGGTTCCAAGTAAAACCGAAAAACCCTTGAAATTCGGCAGGTATGGTAAGCTAAGCAACCATAACTCGCGCCGCCACCGTGGACTGCTAAGACTAACACCCAGGACATCAAAGATGACATCACAAATGTCATTGATGACATCACTGATGACATCACATGTCTGGCTCACTATTTTATCTTTTGCTGACATATCTAGGCCACATGGTTTTCTTCAGTAACAGTCAGAAACTAAGAATTTTATTTTATTTGTAGACATATCCTTCTAGTAGGTTCTTACAGTAATTCCCTTAGAGTACAGTCACATCATATGAAACATATACATATGGGAAAACACAAGCTTGAAAGACAGCAATCCTTTTTGTGCATAAAGATAATCACTAGACTTATGAGCACTTTCTGATAGTTCTGTTGTTTTTTTTATGGCTGTACTTTCCCTGTATATGGTCATATTTGTATACATTGTACTCACACTACTTTCCTTAGGGTCCAATCACATCAAGTGATACATATACATAGGGTAAATAGCAGCTTTGAAACAGAGCAATCATTTATTTGCATGAAACTAATCAGTTAAGTTATGAATTGTTTCTGCTACTACTTGTGCTTTTTTGCTAACTTCACTTTCCCTGTATATACCCATATTGGTATGTGTTCTTGTGTCTTTGTGTTTTGTCTATAGTAATGCAATTATGTAATACATGGGTTTTATTAGCTACTTATTACATATTTCACAGTACACAAAAATCTGTTAAGAAAACAATTATCATTTCATTATTCAACATATTAACATTACGAATATCATACCTTCATCTTGTACGCTGCACACAATGTTATGTTTCTGTATGAGTAGCTTAGTATACTAGATAGAACCCCATAATAGGATGCTATTTATATCAATGCATCGTTCAATGCACTTATTAGGGTATATTTCTTGCAATGATTCTTGACACTTTTTTCGCAACATAATAAGAATCCCTTCTACACATATTTCATGAGAAGTACATACACATGTGGTGTCATCAGTGATGTCATCAATGACATTTGTGATGTCATCTTTGATGTCCTGAGTGTTAGTCTTAGCAGTGCACGGTGGCGGCGCGAGTTATGGTTGCTTAGCTTACCATAACTGCCGAATTTCAAGGGTTTTTCGGTTTTACTTGGAAACATAACGTCCCTTTAACAAAGTTTTTTCACTGAATTTCATAGGTTTTTAGTAGCGCAACTTAACCATAACGTCCCTTTAACACAGTTTTTTTCACTGAATATATATATATATATATATATATATTTGTAAGTTATGGTAAGCTAACCAACCATAACTCGCACCACCACCGTGCACTGCTAAGACTAACACCCAGGACATCAACGATGACATCACAAATTTCAATGATGACATCACTGATGACATCACATGTCTGGCCCCCTATTTTTTCCTTTACTGATATATCTAGGGCAGTAACATTCAGTAACTAAAAATTCACTATACTATAGTACAAAGTACTATATTTGTAGACTTATACTTCAAATATGTTCTAACAGTAATTCACTTAGGGTCCACTCAAAGCATATGAAACATATACAAAGGGGAAAACACAGACTTGGAAGACAACAATGCTTTCTATGTATGAAGATGTTTAGTACAGTTATCAACACTGTTTTATAGTTCTGTTGTTTTTTATTACTGAACTTTCCCTGGATATGCTCATATTTGTACACATTGCACGTACACTACTTTCATTAGGGTCTAGTCACAATATGTGATAGTTATACATACGGAAGTAGTAGCTTTGAAGCAGAGCAATCATTTCTGTACATGAAGATAATCAGTTACGTTATGAAAATTGTTGGGTAATACTGCTGTTTGTTTTGTTTATTTCACTTTCCCTCTATATGCTCTATTTGTATGTGTTGTTGTCTGTTTGTGTTTTGTGTGCAGTAATGCAATAATGTTGTAAATTGGTTTTATTAGCTACCTATTACATGTTTCACAGTATGAAAAACTCTAATAAGAAAGCAGTTATTATTTCACTGTTCAACATGGCAAGATTATGAATATTGCACCTTCATCATGTATGTTGCACACACTGCCTATGTTTCTGCATGAGTAGCTTGGTATACTGGATATAACTTCATAATAGAATGCTATTTATATCAATGCATTACTTAATGCACTAATTAGCACATGATATTTATTCCAATGATCCTTGACACTTTTTTGTCAACATTACAATAAGAAACCCTTCTACAGAGTTTTCATGAAAATTAAATGCACATGTGATGTCATCAGTGATGTCAGCAATGACATTTGTGATGTCATCTTTGATGTCCTGGGTGTTAGTCTTAGCAGTGCACGGTGGTGGCGCGAGTTATGGTTGGTTAGTTTACCATAACTTACGAATTTCAGGGGTTGTTCGGTTTTACTTGGAACCATAACGTCCCTTTAACAAAGTTTTTTAATGAATTTCATAGGTTTTTAGTAGCGCAACTTAACCATAACGTCCCTTTAACAAAGTTTTTTTACTGAATTTCATAGGTTTTTAGTAGCACAACCATAATATCCCTGACTTTATATACATGTGACATAGAACATACTGAACCCCCAGCTAGTGATTTTGATGTCTGCAGACTTTGCGTATGTCTGCGGACAGACGCGGACACCAGCAACACTACCCAAAAACTCAGGGGGTATATTGTGCCATATGAACAGTGCACAAGTTCAAAAACCAGCACACAACCACATTATATGTAGTAATAAATAAGAAATAGAACCTATATATCTAACACATCAACCATCAATTTAAATACCATATGTACTAAATGGAATATACCAAAATTAAAAAAAGATAGCCTTCAACATAATTACCTCACAGAAACTGCACAACTAGGAGCAACAGCAGATCTACAGACCAGTAAGAACACAACTTACCAGAAGCTAGTAAGTGTACTTAATTTTTCTTATATATTTCTAAAATGTCTGTATTAGATACAATAAAAGTAATATATATTTTTTCACAGAAATGTCCAGTACTTTGGAGTGGCTTGAGGATAATTTCCCACGTGAGGAAATGTCTGAAGATAGTGATACTAATGGTAGACACTTCTCTATATAACCAAATTCATAAGCATTACTTTATGTACACTTAAATATATATATATATATATATGTTTTTAACAGACCATACAAACATTGAAAATAGTACACCAAAAGACACATTGAATAAGACTCTCCAGCGCATGGAAGAATAAATGGATATGCTCATGGCAAATTTCAACCATTTCAAGAACTTTGTAGAGGACCACATAAAAGGGAAAAATTAAATATCATTGTCCCACATGTACTTGTCCCCCCTCTCCATATCCCAGTCAATTATCTGTAAACCCTCTCCATGAACAAAAACATTTTGATGAGACTTCCATCCCTTCATCTCCTCCTAGCCATCCTCTTGAAACCTCCAATTTCCCTGTGTTTTTATCCGTTTCTGCTTCCCCTTCTCTTTCATAATTTGAACATCTATATATAATAAAACAAAAATATTATGTGCCTTAATTCAGTTCTTTTTTGCGTTTTTTTAAAAAAAAAAGGCAGTTAGAATGTCCGCAGACAGTGCGGGTGTCCGGTATGTCCGCAATTAACCAACATCGGGGTGTCCTAAGGACACTATACCTGTCCATACTGTTCGCAGGCATGTTGAAACTGTTCTAAGAACACAATCAGTGTCCGGGATGTCCGTAAAACCCAAAATGAAGGTGTCCTAAGGACACTATACCTGTCTGTACTAGTTTGAAGAACCAATTAATCGTTGTGTATTTAGTGATGACACTGATGACCAGTTATTTGAGGTGGGTTCTGATGCCCACCTGACTTAAGTACCCAATCATAACCAGTGGCTATATAGACCATATACATAGATGTTCACTGAGAGTCAACCACAGGTACTCATAAGTTTTGTAGTTTGCCACAAAGTATGACATCAGTAGTGACAAATGTTTGTTATAAAAGAGTTGTTTTTTATGAAATGTTCTGAGATCGAGCTGTGCAGCATCCGATGATGCCCGTTGTACTCCCTGTTTTAGATAATTGATATTAAAACAGAAATGCACTTTTCCAAACTTCCAGAGTCGTTTTGATTATTGATGTTTGAATAACTTCTGCATCCCCATCCTCCTCTGAGTATTGCTACCTTGTCTTAAAGGGCTCTTAGGAGTAAGAGTTCAAATTAGCTTACCCTTCTTCACGGGGTTCCGACACGTCAGAATATCTCTTGTGGTACATCCACACAATTTCAATTATATTTAGTTTCTGAGACTCGGGCAGAGTCCAGACTCAATGAATGCCCTGCCTCCCAATGAATACAGCAGCAAGGGAATATTTCAGATCTTTACCCTTTATTATCCTTAGATTATGGGTATCCTCAGGAACAAGCAATTGTACATGCGTGATATTAAAGCCACAGACAATGAATTGCTTGAAGAAGGCTGTATCTGTTATCTCTTTAAAGAGGACTATGGAACCTGACACATTCTCGGAGATGCCACTGCAGGAAATTGACTGTCACTGAGTGTTGTAATCTGGGTATCCCCCTTTACTTTGCCTAAATAACCTCTTCTACATCAACTTTGTCAGGCATTTACTTCTTCATGCATTTACTTCTTCTTAACTTTTTCTTCATCGTCACACTATCGTGGTGGCATTAGAATTGGTAACGTTATCTGTAAGGTTAGGGTTGGGTCAACAGGGGGTGGTGAAAAATATGGGTGAGAAAAGAACAGGTTACAAGGGGGTTGCCACTCATAATGGCAAAGTGAATGTAAGGAGAAGTGAGAGACCGAAGAAGCAAAGGTATGAAGATGTAAATGTGATATGGTGAATGTATGGTGAAGTGAATGCAGAATAAATAAGTAAAGACATACATCCTTTCAGGGGCTTTTCTAGGCAAGTTCTCTCGTCTCTGAAATGTCATGCTGTTGGACTGCTCAAGCATGACAGATGTCTCATCTATAAGCAGAATGTCTTGGAAGTTCTCACCTGCTTTGAGCTACTGTTTTGGTGCACCACCTGTATGTTCTTATATACATTATAATATAAAGGTGAGTGCCTAGAACATAGGAAAAACACACCAGTACTGCACTGTGCACACACAAACAAATGCACACTAAGGTTACAACCCCATATTATGTATATATTTATTTATTTATTTATTGACAGTGCCCAAACCTTTAAGTATCACAGCACTGCTACATCTTAAAGACAGAAAGCATACAAAGTACAGAAAGAAATATTTAAACAGAGATCAGGCAAGAAGAGGCAGGATCATGGAGGTCTCCACTAGTGAGTCTAGTCATATTTATGAAAAAGACATGTTTTAGTCTTTTCAATCTTTTTCTGAAGATTAAGTAGGAAGGATCTTCTTGGATGTGGAGGGGGAGGGTCCTGCATGAAGTGGGCGAGATCATAGTGAAACAGGCTCCCTCTGCTCTTTTCCTAGTGAATCTTGGAATCTCTAGAGTCAAGGCGGAGGAGCAGAGCAGGCATTGAGGGTTAAATCATTGGGAGATGCACTGGTTGAGGAAGTCGGTGGAAACTTTGCGGACGCATCTGTGTGTTATGAATACAATCTTGAACACGATTGATGCAGACTTTGATTGGCATCCAATAGGCCTTTGTGTCTAGCTTGAGAAAGGACTCAGCGCGTATTTTGATGATATGGGATAGGCAGAGGTCATCCTTGCAGTTTGATGGTTTTAGGTGTTGGATGATAGAGAGGACATCAGAAGGAGAGACTTGGACAAAGTGGAAAGAGCGGGGGTAATGTGGGTAGTTATTCAGGGAGAATGAGAGAGGCAACTTTAGCAGTTAGCAATGTTTTCTTTAGGATGGTTTGGTTTCTCAGCTTGGTAGTTTTGCTTGTCAGTGCTAATTGGACAGTTGGTTTACAAGGGGATCTGGGGATTTGAGTTCTTTAAATATTTTAAAGAGCTCCTTAGTTTTGGAACTGGCTTCACTGATTCTGGTGTTGTAGATGCCAGACTTTATAGTTGTGATGGGACGGTTGTATGTTTTAGCCAAGGAGATGAAGTCTTTTTTGTAACCATTGGATGGATTCTTCCTCCAGAGGTGTTCTTGAGCTTGTTTCTGTTTGCATAAGGTGATTGGTTCATCAATAAACCAGTTGTGAATAGAGGATTTCTTTTGGAGTGTTGCTTTGAAAGGTGCGTGGAGGTTGAGTCTTTAGTAGCAGGGTGTTATAGGCAGCAAGAATGGTATTAGGGCCATTGCAGTCAGGCACTGTGGTGAGATGGGAGGAGATGTTGGGTTCGAGCTGCTCTGCTGTGCGTTTGCAAGTGTGTCAAGAGTTTATAGGGAGGCAAATAGTATTTTTACATACTTTGGGAGGCTCAAAAGGGAAGAGGAATTAGAGTAGGGGGTGGTCTGTCCAGGGGACAGGCTCATTGGTAGGGACTATGATGGATAGGTTGAGGTGCAATATCCACTCAAGGGTGTGGCCTTTGACATGCATGGAGGAACTAACTGCTTGAGCGAAGCTCATCTCCTGTAGAGTGGTTTAGAGGGCTGTGGCCTTTGTATCTGCGGTGTAATTAAAGCTGAGGTTGAAGTCTCTGAGAATCATGAATTTGGTGTTAGGTTTGATGAGTGGTGTAAGGAGAAGGGGGATGTCAGTATCCGGGGAGTCGGTGTAGCTCTGCTGATTATAGAGGAGGATGTTGATAGTAGTTTGGTGGCTGAGTTTTAAATAAACATTGTTAAATGGCATACATTGGCCCATCAACCAGGTTGAGGACCATTTGCTATGCTTGCCTACGAAGTCATTTAGGGGATTCAAAGTGTGTGCAATGTCAAGCCTGCAACCCTTGTGATGTTGGTGAAATAATGACAAAAAAGCACAATTATAATCCCCTATCAGCATTTGTCCAAAATTGGGCAAACTTGTTTCGTACTTTGGATCAGTCTCCTATCTGAGAAACGTGGGAATGCTCACTAACAAATCCATTGTAGCCCTGCCACCTCAGTGCACCAGGACAAGAGTATACTACTTCCCAAAAACACATGATTAGTGTACTGTAGTGTACTGTTCAAACACAATCAATATTGACACACACATTGTAATGAGGATTTTATTTAAGCCCCATTAAAAAATTCAAGACAGGTGAGATCTGCCACCCAAATTAGGCTGGGTTGACAGGGATGCCTTACAGTATTGTATGAGAGATGACTGTCATTTGAATCCTGTGACTAGAGAACAGCAGAGAATTGAACTGGTACACAATCTGTTCATCATCTCCCTTAATGAGGGAGTCAACGAACCAACACAGCGGCTAATAGAAAAGCAAATAAACAAATGAATGGAAGGGAATGTTGGTGTTCAGAACCATACAAACCACATGATGTATTGGACTTCACATACAGCAGGTGCTCCAACATACATGGCAATGTTTTAGATCAACCAGGAGGGCAGTTTTGTGAATTAAACTGAGAGAATTGAAGCTGCCCATAGACTTGCATTGGGACAAGGGATATTTTTCAAACATACACCCACTTCAATCCCATGCTGTCTACTCATGTCTGAACTGTTTTGATGTATAAACAAAAGCATCAAATGAACATACAATGAAAAAACAATCAATTAAAAAAATTGGAGGAGTTTATATTCAGACCTGTACCCAAAGGCTGCTCCTAACCACTTCACAACAGCAGGCTCATCATCCTGCATCACCATTCACTCAGCTCACCCAAAGCCTTTCACATGAGCAGCTAAGTTGCTGTCTAGGGCCATATCAATGAGAGGAAGTGGAGAGGTTTCATTATGTTCTCTTCAGGCCTAATGTCGACGGGAACAAATAAAGAAAATTAGCAGTTGCCACACGCCACTACAAAGGGTCTTTCAGGTGGTCAGAGGCTGCACTTTATGTCAATTGTCACAGACAGATGACAATGTAAATTACTGTATGTCCTTGCACCACACTGCAAACAAGTTAGCAAAGAAAGGAGCTAATTTAGGACTGCCTGGGGCATCAAACACAGATTTAGGAATGATCAATGCTGCGCAGATTGCCAAAGATCCATGAACAGACATTTGATGTATGTATGTAAAGATGGAAAACAGTGATCAGAGAGGATGACCTAATGAGGAAACCTTCAGGCCAGGGAATAACCCCACACCTCCCACATTCATTTAATAGTCCATCCTCCTTATCTACCTGCCAGACACACAGCAATGGTGCCAAGATCACAATTCCATCCTTCTCCTGCACTAAACCCCTGTGCTGCTCTGGTGTTACATAGATGAGCATTAAGTAGTCCAGGTTCAACAGGCATCAAATCTGTTTTTATTAGCATAATGCAGCTATGAATTAATAAATGTTCTATATAAAATTACAATTAGAAAATAAAAAAAATAATATCAATAGAGTAATACTTCTCAAAATGTACATGAGCTATAACCTTTAGATTAGATGGCCCAAACCTTGAGACTATGAACAGCTGAGTGGTATTCTCAATTGAACTAATATTACTCCACTCGTAGGTCCTGAAGAAAGTGGTATAAAAAAGAAAATCCACTGAATCCGGTTGACCAGATAAGAAGTGGGATGTCTAGTTAATAATTGGCCACAATTGTTTGAATAATATAGATATTTTAACCTCACTTTTTAGTTAAGATGCAGGGGCATAAACAATTACCTTCTGCTTTAACTCGCAATCTGGGCACGTGTTGCTACTGGTTCTTTTATAAGCATATATTTGCACAACAGTGTTTCCCATGACTACTTAGCTGTAGCCTAAGGAGGGTCAGTCTCTTCTTCTGTCCCCTCACCCTATCTGGGTGGCCCACCACTTCAGTCTAGGGAAAGTCCATCACTGTGGGGACTTTTAGTATTGGTTGGAGCATCAAATAGGCAATTTGATAGTGGCTTTCTGAATAATAGAAACAAATATGATAGCCCCATACTTAATGTGTGAAAAAGTCTGGGATTACATACAGAGTCTAGATACCCTTTCCTGCTCTTTCTGTGTGATGTTTGCAATTTTGTATTGACATGTATATGTGACTTTTATTAAACCAGGATGTGTTCATTGGTCTTCCATTGATCGGTGTGTAAGTGTGCATGGTTTTCCTTGACATGAATGGATTACTCTATTCAGGAACAAGAACAGTTTTTAAAAAAGGCCATATTTTGTGGTTGGAGATGTACTATTCTCCACTAACTGATACTTAGTTCCCTCCAAAACTACACCTAAATCTGCCTAGGCATTGACAAACAGTGGAATGCCGAAGATTTGTACTTTGCACACTTCATAATTAATAGAATAATTTCTTTCAGCATGAATTTTGTTGCACAAACATCCAGACTGTACAATGGCTTAGACTGGCTGCATCAAAGCATGATATCCTCCCAGGCAATAGGACTTAGCTTTGCACTATAACCAACCATGATTCCACACCAGATTAAATCACTACCTATGTTTGCAAATATTTAATTATACAACAGTAATCCAACATAAAGTGGCAGTCAGAAGACTTTCAGTTTTGAAGATATTTTTCATAGCAAAGTGGAATACCCTAAACCAAACAATATCTCCTTTTGTATTTGATATCAGAAAAAGAACACAGAACATTAGGATATTAGCACAAGTGCTCCTATTTCGAATTTCACCCCCTTTGCATTTCCAGCCCTGTTCTCTTTGCAGACTTTACCCTGATCAAAGTTGGACCATTGTGGGGAATGTGTAAGGCTTTCTTATGATTTTCCTTTAAATTTCAGGTTCTGATTTTAGGATAACCAGCCAGTGACCAAATAAGGCAAGCATCATTCCATCAGCAAATCCATCAATACAGTTGGTCAGTTTGGAATGTAACTCCCCTATGCAGACTGGACATCCTTCCATGGGTTGCTCTGGCTCCCTTCTCTCAATAGGCAGGTATCATGGACTAGCCTGTCATCTGCTTAGAGTCAGTTCTCTTGCTTTGCAATCTCCAGTTGGTTCACTACTGTCTCTTCCTCACCTAACATGCCATACTCCCTCCTTCAGTCCTATGTGCATTCTGTTATATTGCCCTCTAATCCCACACCTGGTTTGTCACATAGGAGTAGTTTGCTTTCCACATGACCAAAAATGTCAGGGAATCTTATTCTTCCTGAAAAGAAACTAATGTGCTATAATTTCTGTCTTATCTGTGCTACCTCATTAAAACTTATATTTTTTTAGAAAATGGAAGGTAAATGTTAATATGGTGATATGTAATTTCTTTTCAATATTCAAATAGAGATTTCCTTTATCTACAAAATATCAAAATCTCAGATCAATTTGAGATTGCATGGCAATGCAAGGCTTAATTTCGTATTTACACATTTAAGGTATTATTTTTGTTCATTTGAATGCATTAGGATTTCTTTGCATGCTATTGAAGCAGTTCTCCACAAGGGTGCAGAGATGACACATCGCCTACATGTGCCCTTTCTATGTCGCCACAAATTCACAGTAAACTGTCTTGGGTGTGTATAGTTTCAATGACGTTTAACCTTCATTAATCCAAGTCAGATGGCAGACACTGTGCATCTAATTGTCACTGACCCCATCTGTTAACCTGTAATAGGCTAGTGGTTTATTTTTTTTATTTGAAGTGAACTAAAGCATGTGGTCTCTTACTAAGCCTGTCTTGAATGCATTATAGAGGCATCTCTGAGTGGTCCTTAAAAGCTATCTGGCCTGCCCATTACCAATAATTATTTTCTACCCAGTTACCACTGGATTTGAAACCTTTATTCTCATCTGTATGCCTACACGTGGGACTAGAAACTTAAAATGTAATCCAATTCTCTGTTTTCATTCCAGCTATTTAAGGTTTAATTTCTTCATTTATCAAAACAGACCTATCTTTTCAACGTACATAACACAGCAAAACCAAATTCAATAGTATTCCATTCCCATTCTTGAGTTTTATGCCATACACATTTTAATGCAGTACTAACAAGTGTGTGAACTGCAGGAGGTCCTCCCTTCTACCCTAGGATAAGCTAGGGAGGTGAGCCTGTTCCGCAACACCATACCTAGGGGCCGAGGCAAGTGGGGCCTCACTGGGCGAGACTGCCCTGTGGCGACGAGCATTGAGTAACTCCCTAAAGAACATTCCAACATTATCTGTGATCTACAAGGACTTATAGGTAGAGAGGAAAAATATGTGTTACTGTCAGCAAGAAACTCAGAATGTGACTTTAAATGGAAAATCCCATTTATTGGAGATGAGGAGGATAGAGCAATGTAAGGAGATGCCACAGTCTGCAGAGAGAGTTGGAGGTACACTAATGAAGACCCACGGCTATGTAGTACCTGAGATAGGAGGAGACTGGGAAGTCTCAAAAACATGCAAGTTTCAAAACGGCATGTGTACTGAAACTCGAGAGCTGGACACACAGTGCATGTCAGTTGGAGAAAGTGAGAAAGGAAGACTGGTGGCATGTCCATGAAAATACTGTGGTGGACCAGCAGTTTCAGAAACTACGCCAAACCCACCACACGGCTGAAACTGTGAAACGTCCCACTATCTGGAACACTGGATAGTCATGCAAAAGAAGAATACGGACTACAATGCATTTAAGGAATAAAGAAAGCCGGATAGGTGAAGGTGAAAACTTGCCAGGGATGAAAAGAAACCCTGGTGACGTTATCCCCAAGGGTGACAGGTAATGGGTAAACCTTGAGACCCAGGAGGGAGACAGAGAATTGTTATGGGAGTACTCATACCCGTCCCAGTCAAGATAATGGTAATATAAGATTGAAAGCACGAGAAGTGAAGGAGTATATTTATGGGAGTATTGATACTCATCTCAGTCAAGTTAAAGAAAGACTAATTAAGACAGAAAGTAAAGCTATAAGAAAAAACCTGAGGAGAGCGGTGAACTGATGTATATGTGCAACAACAGAGACAATACAGAGAACAAAGTTTGTGAATTACAAAGAAAACAAGAGAATCTCATGAGATAAGGTCATAAAGGTTTGATAACCTTATCTGGGAAAAGAGAAGAATAACTCTTTGTAATAAAAGTAAAGGAACAAACAAACAGAAACCCTTAACAAGAGAGAAAGAAATCAATGGATGGTCAAAAGAACCTCAATTTGAGAAGATGCAAAAGTATAATACAGCACCGAAAGTACTGCATGAACTGATCAAAGAAGTCACACATGACTATTTGAATATCACCTGTTGAACTGAAGTTTGCGAGAAGCAAAACCCAGGAGAAGAGAGTCATTCTCCTGTCTTTAGTTGTTACAAATAGGGCCAGTCAGGGTTAGTTTGGACTGTGGACAGATTCTTTAAGACATTCACAGACGACTGGCAAGCACCATAGCTAGTTCTGTTAGGTAGGGAACACACCATAGAATAGGGAGAGATAGGCATTGCCCTTTCCTTTAATAAAGAGATATTCAAACATTTCTTATAACCATCTGCACCCTCCTTCTGACCTGCCACATATGGCAGAATAAAGGAACACATTACATATTAATTCTAGAATTGACTGGAATAAACCTTTTGCTGTAATGACGTCCTCTTTAAATATGCTATTCAGATTGGAAAGACATATGAAGAAATCCAAGTATAAATGAATGGCGAAACAACTACTTTAAGGGGCCGATTCATGGAACAACCGTGCGCCGAAAAAAGTGGCGCAAGCTTGCGCAAGCAGGCGCTAGCTTGAAAAATGAAGCGCACGCCCGTATTTATGGATTTTAATACGGGAAACCCGCGCACGGCAAAAGACGCGCATAGGCGTCAATGCGTCCGCCACACGAAGGCAGGCGGAAGCGTCCCCCGCACAGTATAAAAGTGTGCGCAAACAACAAATACGTATATACAGCTACGATGAATGCACCATTTGTCGCTGCACTGATAGTGGGACAACGCAGGAGGAGGAGAATAGCCAGGGCCTGCATTTTTTCACCCCGGACAAGCCTTTTTGGGATGCCCGACGACCAGGTCTACGGCAGGTATAGGTTTCCATCTCGTATCATCCTAGACCTGGTCAGGTGGTGGGATGATGACCTTACATCCCCCACCCTCTGCTCCCAAGCATTGAGCCCCTTGGAGAAGGTGCTCAATGTCCAACATTTTTTGGCACTGGGTCATTTCAGCGGACTACTGCCATAGTGGGGGGATCTCACAGGCCACGCAGTCACGCTGCCTACACCAGTTCTTGGCAATCATGACAGCGCACCCCTCAGTCCGCAGGCACATATACATGCCCAGAACACCCACAGAAAGGCAGGCCGTTGTCCAGGACTTTTACAGGGTGGCACACTTCCCCAAAGTGCTTGGTGCCATAGATTGCACCCATGTGGCCCTAAGTCCACCTAGGACCACTGAGCACATCTACCGAAACCGCAAACACTGGCATTCCATCAACGTACAGCTGGTATGCGATGCAAAGGGAATTATCACCTCTGTCTATGCAAACTGCCCTGGCTCCACCCATGACAGTTTCATATACAGAATGTCCGCCCTGAGCCGGGCCCTGGAAGCTGGGCAGCATGGTGACACATGGCTCCTAGGTGAGTACAAATGCCTGTGCACATGCATGTCACACACACACAAATACACAAACCCCAAGAATCACAACCATTATCACCTCTCCAGGGGACAGTGCCTACCCTGTGAGCAACCACATGATGACGCGAATCCGGAACCCCACCACACCACCCCAGGTAAGATACAACGCGGCCCATATTGCAACCAGGGCCATAGTGGAGCGCACATTCGGAGTGCTCAAGTCATGCTTCCGCTCCATTGACCGCTCTGGCGGGGAGCTACTCTATGCTTCCCCAATAGTGTGCAGGATCATTGTGGCAGCATGTGTCCTGCACAATGTTGCAACATGGCAGGGCGTACCGGTGGACATGGTGGTGCCCCCACACCCCCAACCACAGGCACAGGCGCTGCCCATGGGAGGGGATAGGGCAAGTGGCGAGGCAGCCCGGACCCAGCTTGTGGCCACATTTTTCACCTAAACTCCCACCCCTGCGGAGTGCACACAGGCCTGGCACATACCAGGTGACAATCGATGATGACAAAGAGACAGCCAACTGTCACTACCTGACAACCCTGAGAATGTTGCCATGGAAGTGCCACATTGTGTGCATCCCTAGCTACTTAAACATAAGCAATCATGTGTGACCAAAAGGCACACATGCAAGGTGTGAATCACACAGACCTGCAAAACAGGCCATGATTATCACTGGTATGTCACCCAAACCCTCCCAAACCAGAACATGACATGGCAAGGAATAGCAAAACACCAACACAGTACTAATAAGGTACACATTGACATGTGAAAAATGTAAAGTGGCATCAGACAATGATGTCTGACATGGAATCAGTTGAAATGACTGACCAACAACCTACCACCCAAAATAAATCATACCCAAATGCATTCCAACAGTTGTAGTTGTAACATAACATTGAATGCCTGTTTACATGCACATTGTGCATTGCAAAATCAACACTGCATATTCCGTGTGCTGTATCCATCTCCTGCAACACACTGCTCAGCACACAGCATAGTGACCAGCCATTGTGTGTGACGCACACCCTGAGCATCACAGCAAAACGACAAATGACATCAAAAAGCAAATTACGCATGTACAGGATCCACAAATGGTCATAGATCATGTGCTGCAGGGACACAGTGGGCCCCAGAAGGCAAACTGAGTGTACCTATGGACATGGAAGGGTGGTTGCACATGTTGTGGATCATAGTGCGAGTGTGTTTGTCAGTAGGGACATGCATTCAATACATGCATGTGCAATCAAGTGACCATCAGTGTCCTCTACACATCACATGTGAACATTGACCATGTGTACACCCCAGCATGTCAAACCACAACTATCCCCTCACACCTGAGAGGTAAACACAACACATGAACAGGCATTGATCAGCAGAATACATCATGTACATAGGATACCACAAGGATACCTGTTTCTTGTCTGTGGTTCATTGCCACCATCCCAACCCAGGAGCAGGAGCTCCCCGACCAGGCCCAGCCACTGCAGGAGCAGTGGGCACCTTGCCTGCAGCTCACTCGACCCGTGCCGAATTATCCACCGGCGCTATGTCCGTAGTGCCCACATCCGAGAAATCACCCCCAAGAGCGCCGGAGCCTCTATAAATGAAGCAGCGCCGACGCATGGAGGAGGAATCAGGCTGCCTTGCCTAATATAGCGGGAATCGCTATCTCTGTACCTTTTCTCCATTCAGGTACACTAGGGCTCATCACGCTCCAAGATGGCTGCCCGCTCTTTGTTGTTTAACCCAAGAGCCTAACCAGGCCTACAACAGCCACTACTTGCAGCTGATTGGCTGCCACTGCCCTTTTACTCCCTGATTGGTCGCCGGCTGGCATAGCCGGCCCACTCCCCTCAAGGCCCACGACCACAAGGCCATTTCCTGTTTCTTGCCTGTTGCTTGCCGGAGCTGCCGTGTGCCAGTCCCCCTGGCCCACACAGGCGAGCTCTAATGTGAAAGTGCGACGTGAACCTTCGCCCTCCTGTGCATGAAGCTACCTGGTAAGCGACCCACCAGTATTCTACCCGCACCCCTCTTGAACCCACAGTCCAACGCCCACCCACGTGCTAATTCTTTACCACCAGGAGGTCCGCACCCTTTATTGTCTCTGGCGACAAGAGCGCATTAGCAGTGCACCCCATGCATGCACAGCTGCCCTACACACGGTCACCGTTTACGTGCACCACCCTCCAAAGGCACGACCACGTAGCAGATAGCAGATGCCCAATCCCTCACGTGACTCTCTAACTCTGAACCTGGGTCTAACGCCCCATCTGTGCATCTCAGCGCCATTCGTTGCACCTGATTGCATAGTTGTCTGATTGATGTTCATCTAATGACTTGAAAGCCAATTCAACAAATGTGATTGCCTATAATACATCTATTGCTTTTGCCACGGAATGCCACTGCCATGTTCCTGTACCTTGATCTATCTGGCTTGACCAGTCTGTTACACCCAATTCCCTACCTACCTGCCGACCTGTGAGCATTAGAACTGATCCTTAATGTTAGTGGCCCGCATAATGCATTTGTGCCATATGTCTGATTCTCGAATTTAGGTAGGTTGGTACTACTTGCCTGCACACTGCACGTCTCACATTTAGCCCCATGTTTGCTTTTCGAATTTAGGTGGCCTGTATGGTCGCAAACAGACCACATTTGCTTGTATGCCAATTATGACTTCGCATCCTCTAAATGCTCTTATGTATGTACACCATCTTCCTCGCTCAGTATCCGCACAGCGTCTGTCGTTAATCCAACTGCTCGCTATTTGCTACATTCACCCCTTACCATATTAGCTGAATCTCTGCCTTTGATTCACTGATTGCATTTGCACATGTACCTACCCAGTCAGATTAACTGAATCTGCCTTTGAGTCATTGACTGCGTTTTGAACATGTTGCCAACCTAGTCACATTAGCTGAATCTCTGGCTTTGAGTCATTGATTGCATTTTGCACATGTACCTACCCAGTCAGATTAGCTGTATCTCTGCCTTTGAGTCATTGATTGCATCTTGCACATGTACCTACCCAGCAAACTATACCTAGACTGCCACTTCCTGGCCGATCCCACCTTTGCCCAGCGCAGAACCCCTCTACGTACCTTCCAGTGCACACCCACCTCAGCGCACAGACGGTTAGGTCACCTGGATCACGATATGCGGCCACTGCCACCTGTTAGCCACCTCAATCTTGCTACCTTTGTAGGGTTCTTCATTGCCACATTGCTTTGTCACCCCACACCTAGCACCGCTAAGACCGACCCTCGTCACTCCGCCCCACACTTTCCCACAATGCCCACTAGTAACCCATACCTCAATGATCCTGCCCTATGGCTCCAACACTTCACCACCAAACCTACACCCAATCAACCGTGCACGCTACAAGTCAGGAATCTTAGACTTGGATCCAGATTGCCTCGTGCCCTTCGCGCCTCTGGCACTCAGCACACACATAATATCTATACTACACAGAAGTCACCACCATCCCTCAGCACCATTTCCGCCAAAGAACTCAAGGGTGCCCTCATCAACGCTAGATCTATCACAGCCCACGCGTTGGACATCTCCGACCTCATCACCACTCAAAACCTCGATTTCATAGCCATTACTGAAACTTGGTTACACGTAGCCTCTGGCCCACTCCTTGCCCTTGCCATCTCCAACGGCTACTCTATCATTAGAGCGGACCGTCAATCAACTTCCAAAAGAGGTGGAGTCGCATTCATACACAGAAATAACATTACACTCAGAATCATTCCCAACACTGAGCTCAGTTCCGCAGAATCCCTCTCGGTGAAACTCACCCTATCCCCAACTAACACTGCTACTGTTCACCTTATCTATAGACCTCCTGGACCACTAGGCTCCTTCATAGATGACATCATGGCCATCTTGACCGTCAATACCAAACCCAACTCTCAGGTATTGCTTCTAGGTGACCTTAACCTGGGCCTTCTCAACACCATGGATCACCTGGCCTCTGAGGTCGCTACCACATTAGTTAACTTAGGCTTCCAACAACGCATTGACGAACCTACCCATATTAAGGGCAGGACACTCGATTGGATCACTGACCTTAATTGCAACACATCCATAACTTCCAACTACGCTTGTGCCTGGTCCGACCACCACATCATCATCTTCCACTTACCAGCGACCAATCCTCACACTACTCCCACGATAGCTCCAGCCATTCCCACAAGGAATAAAAAAGACATCACCAAGGATAAACTCCTCCCACTCATCCATCCCATCTTGAATAAATGCTTGACCCGACATAACGACCCCACAGTCTTAGTAGATATCTTCAATCAAACACTGCTTAAAGCCATTGACAAAATAGCACCACTCAAACTACGGAAAACCAAGCAACAAGCCCACTTGCACTCTTGGTTCACCCCGCAGTTAAGAACTTTACGCAAAGAAAAACGTAAGGCTGAATCACTCTGGAAGAGCCACCCTTTTGACTCTAACAAAGATCGCCTCATCATCACCACCCACAATTATAAAGAAGCGATTCTATAAGCCAAAAAAAAGACATACAACCAACGCATCTTACAAGCGGAATCCAACACTAAGGAGTTATTTAAAATCCTTAAAGAATTGGAATCCCCATCCCCTGCGCCTGACACCTGCATTAAAGACAGTAAATGGTGTAACAACATCCAAAACGCTCTCCTCAACAAAATCACCACCTTCCAATTGAAAATTAATGCCTAACAAACTACCTTACTCACCAACCCCCCCACTAAATCCTCCAATACTCCGACCGCCTCTTTTACTCAAACCCCCTTTAGCTTCACCCCACTCACCATCCTTGAGGTCGAAAACATAATTCGCAATTTAAAACCCTCTAACTGCCAAGGTGACTCTTGCCCAGCATCTAACATTAAGGAAGCAGCACATGACCTCGCTCCTTTCATATTCACCTTCATTAACTCTTCATTCCTAACTGGTACGTTACCCAACAACTTAAAGGATGCGTGGGTTATCCCCCTCCTAAAAAAAACAACTCTAGACCCTGAAACACCAACTAACTACAGACCGATTACCACCGTACCGTTCCTACTCAAAATACTTGACAGAGCAGCATACCTGCAGATCCAGAACTACTTAGAGACCAATAACCTCCTTGGCTCAAGACAATCTGGCTTCCTTCAGACCTAAGCACGGGACTGAAACAGCTTTACTTGATCTCAAAACCCAAATTGAGGACCTTAAAGACAACGGTAAACTGGCCCTTCTACTACTTCTGGACCTATCAGACCCATCAGCGGCTTTTGATTTGGTCAATCACCAAATACTTTGTCGGCACTTGAAGTCAGCGGCCCACTTCTCTGACAACGCTTCCAACTGTTTTAGGTCATTCCTTGACAACAGGCACATGAGAGTTTTCTCCCCCACTGCATCGGCCGATCCCACACCAGTCCTTTGTGGAGTCCCGCAAGAATCCTGTGTCTCCCCAACCCTCTACAATGTCTTCACCAAACCTCTATTTGATGTGCTTGACTATCTGGGCATCACCTACACGAATTACGCTGATGACACCCAGATATTCCTACCCATCACTGGTGACTACATTACTAACTCTAATGACATCTACCTTGTCATACAAGCCTAGATGGCCCAGCACGAACTATGCCTCAACGATGACAAGACTGAGCTTCTCATCTTAGGCACGCAACAGAGACTTAACAAAATGAGTCCCCTGTTCAGCTCCTTTAACATTGACGGTAATCTGATTAAAGTATCTAAAGACACCAAAACTCTGGGTATATACCTCGATGCCTCCTTGACACTCACCAGACAAACGCTGCGTCTGCATACACCTGCAAATTGATCTCGGCCTGCCGCCCATTCCTCACTGCCCAGAATTGCATTACCTTGGCCAGGACCCTGGTTATGTCCAAATTGGACTACTGCAATGCACTGTACCAAGGCACTAACCAGGGTAATCTTTACAAACTTCAGACGACCCAAAACAATGCCATTAGAGCAGCTCTTAACATCCCCCGATCAGCCCACATCTCAGAAACCAGGAAGAACCTCAACTGGCTCTCAGTGCCCAAAGGATCTCCCTGAAAGTACTGGCCCTCACATACAAATGTGTTAACCACCAGGCCCCCTGATACCTAGCCTTGCGATTCTCTCAATATACTCCAGTACGTGCACTCAGATCTGCACAAACCCAAGGTCTTGTGATCCCTAGATTCAAGCTTCATTCAGCTGGGCGCGCTAGCTTCCCTGTCCTGGCAGCCAAGCTTTGGAACACTGTACCATTCATGATTAGAACGCTACCCTCCTTTAACCAATTCAAACACAAAGCCAAGCTCTGGTTAGCTACATCCCACTAACAACCGTTCTTCTGTCTGGAACGTGCCTTCTGGGGCCTAGCTCTGTTCTGCTCGCTCTGATTATTGCCTTGATTTGTAACGTCATCTGTATACTCTGTGTACCTGTTGTGACTTCTATGATGATATGTTTACTACTGTAGTGTAATGTTCCACTACCTGTAATGTAATGTTCTACTAAGATATGCGCCCGGTTGCCCTTGGGCCTGGTCTGCGCTATACAAATAAAACAAATACAAATACAAATACAATGTCAGGGTGCCCATCACACCATAGGGCAAGGCAACTGTCAACAACAAAATACCCCCCTCCCTCACAAATCACCATGACCCACTGAACAACTGCGCCTGGGTTAAGTAGCCTTTTCCTTGAGGTTCACCTGGCCACAGGATCACCCTTCCCTTTGTCACCATCTTCCACCTTGTGTGTAAAAAGTGTCCAGCACCCTCGGAGGCCACCTTGACTTGCAAAAACACCAAATCAAAGAGAACTCAAAGCAGGCCAACTCAGAAGCCAAGCAAATAGCCTGCAGGCAGCAAAACAAACCAGAAGAGCCTCCAGTAGATGACTTGAAGTAGCAGCACATCACTAAGTCGCCCAAGTACTACCACAATGATGTAACAACCAAGGTAGCACAGTAAAACAATGTCACAACAGGATGTGTACCATGTGTGGTACATAACATAGAATGATGCACCACGAGCTGATGTGTACTCTCACAGCTCACGTGTACAGGCGTAGGAGTGGCACGAACCAACCACCCCCACCGTGGTCTGGGTGCCTGCAAGGTCAAACTCACACAGGCCTATGAGACCCTGGTGGGGAAGGAGGGTCAGGGATATGCAGTCGGGACAGGCATTGGTATACTGGATAACCAGAATGAGGGGCAGGAGAGGGGAGTAGGATTGACACGGGAAAGTAGGGAATGCACAAAACTGTACTACTCTCATTAACACATATACAATTAGACCAAACTTGTTCATCATGCACATAGTACCAAATTACTCAAATGGAAGTCAAAGAGAAACTTATCTCTGGGGTGAGTGTTCGCCTCCTGCCTGCCCACTCTCCTGTCTGGTAAAAGGAGCGGTTCAATGCTGCAAAGAGAGCCACAGTTACTAATCTGTGTGTGACCATAACACACAAACACACCACCATATATGCCCCAAAGTAACAAACTACTCTACAAACAAACAATCTGGTGTGGTGCTTTGTACCCATACGTAACATTCCCCCTGTGATGGTTCATACACAGTCAATGCAGTAAGTCAGGCGCCGGTGGGTGTGTGGCAAATGGAAGACCAATGTGTCACGATTCACACAACATGCAATGTTCCCTGGGTAAGCAGCCAGACGCATATAGCAAGGTACGACTTCAGAACAAGTCGTGCTCCACCATAAACAAAATAAAGTAGGTAGTGCATGTGTCAAATTCTACATGGAAATGAAATGCACTGCACACGAGTCTGTCCCTCGCTTTCTGTCCCTTTGAGCTGCTTCTTTCCATGTCTTGGAACGCTAGATGGCTAATACAACTGCCTTAATGGACCATGGTCGACCAGAGGGTATGTGCCACGGCCCCTGCAGGTGCCCCAGACAACTTTCCCATCACTAGCCATTAGTCCACCAATGCATCTCAGCTGTATTGTGCGCTTCAACACCAACATTTGTCCAAGCTCACCGTCAGTGCTGCTACTAAGCATGCATGTGGAACTGGCCTGGTGGAAGGTTGGCTGTGGTGTAGTCCCCCTGTGCTGCTCACCTTGCCTGGAGTCCCTTGAAACAAATCAGCCTTTTTTGGATGTATGAGCGCAATCCCTGTGCCTCTGCTTGCGCACATATGCGCATATGGGCACCACCAAACGTGTCCAGCTTCCAGACGTCCAATGGGCCATGTCTGCTGGCAAAGGTGGCCTGGAGGCTCATCCCCCTGCAGAAAGGGCATGAACACATGATTAATGCTTTAAAATACCCTGTGTGTGTCTCTTCAGGCATTTCATGACTGGACCATGTCATAGACGTACATCGGAAATCACACCATCAGTGTGTCTTTCACAGGCAAAGTATGGTACACACTATCTACAGCATGAATTGCAACAAGCACATGTACAGTAAAGATAGGAAACATACTACACAATGTATAGCAAATAATGTACATATGAATCATGAAACCCCCATCTCGCAAAAGAAGAACAGTGGTCAATAACACCCATATTATCCCCACTAGGGGTGTTAACACAAGTAGGACAGCAGCAGACATGCCACAGATATGACAGTCCAGAGCCCTTGTGTAATAGGCTGTTACACCAAACCATCCTTGCGAGCCCATGGATAAGTGAAGCAGGGGTGGCATATGTGAGTCAAGGACCCCAAGCAGCAAACACATACACAAGACAAGCCTGAAGGACCCAGCTGGAACAGACAGTGGATGCTTTCAAAAGCCACAAAGCACCACACTGTCACATGAAAGCACAATAGACAAGCAATTTTAAACTATATTAACTAATTACACTAACTATGAAAAACCTACATTACCTAATTAAACTAACTATCAAATTGAAACTTAACTAACTAAACTAAAAGAAAAATCAAAAATGGCCATATACAACCCAAGGGGGGAGGCACCCATGAGGGGGGAGGTACAGGGGGCTGCTCAACACCCACATGTGATGATGTTGAGGAAAAAAAAACCTCCATGGACTCAACGCCTGCACAGCCCGACCTATGTGGGAGATACATTGTTGTCCGAGTCTGGCTCTTCCTGGAAAGGAGTATGTGACACAGGAGCCTGACCACACCTAGCCGCAGCTTGCCCCTCGTCGGCAGCAAGTCTGCCAGACGGGTGAGCCTGGTTCTGTGTGGCGATGACACATAGGTCTGCATGCATAACCTCCCATGATACACGTGCTTCCTCCTGCAAGGCCTGGCTGGACAAATGATGCACCTCCCGGCAAGCATGTAGCTCAGCCGAGATGGTACGCTCAAGCTGCACAAACCTCTCCTCTGACCGCTCCCTCTGGGACATCAGAAGGACACCCAGAGTGGATCTGAGGGAAGCATACTCCTGCCTCAGGGCCTCCATGTGTGCCTCTACAAGAGCAGCAATTGCTTGACGCAGAGACATTTCAGCCTGGCGTGCCCTGTATGAGGCCGCCATGCCCAGCCTGAGCGAGCGGGCCATGGACCGTGCCGCCTGCTGTTGGAGAAGCACCAGTCTAGCAGGGGGGAGCACGGATTGGTCCACACACCTCATGCTCACAGCGATGTTCTCCATTGCTGCCCCCTGGCGTTCAGAATCGACAGTCATGTCTTGCTCCCACTCAGTATACTGCGGTTGCGCGTGGTGACCGCGTTGCTGGGTTTGACCCATGCAGGACCCAAGGACCGGGTGTCCTCGTTGTGTTGGCACCGCCCGCGGCTGCACGACTACATGCCCCCGTCGACGTGATGGCCCAGGCACATCAGTGACTGGTGTGGAGGGTGACCCTGTGTCCCGATCCACCACAGGTGGAGTTTCCAACACTGTCTGACCCCTTAGTGCAGGTGTCACGGACAGAGGAGTGCCCACATCAGAATCACTCACCCCTGACATATGGACCTGATGCACATCCAACTCGACATGGACATCAGAGTGTTCATCAGGGCTGGACTCATTGCCAGCCAGAGACAAGATGGACTGTAGCACATGTGGGTTTTCGTGGCCTACCACCCCACGACCCCCACTTGTACCGGGTTGCTGTAGTGATAACAACCCTATGCCTGGCATGACAACACCATCCTCTGGCTCCATTGCGTCATCATCTGAAAAGTAGAGAGAAAAAAGGGTCACTATACATGTTAGAAGCACACAACACACACACACACACACAGACATCAAACAGACACCAAACACATCAAGCAGACATGTCACACACAAAAGAGAACCTGCCATGCATGCTGGGTGAACTTGACATTGCTTCTGTGATTAGGCATGTAGAATGGTGTCATATTGTTCAGAAGTGGGTCGATGCAGTGCAGCAAATTTGTACATTACTCACTATCTACATGTACAAGTACTTCATGATGTGTATCTGAAAATGTGAAGGCAGTGCAAGGTCAACTTCAGGCATCACGTGCAATGTGCATTCAATGGGTAGCATGGCTACAAGCAAACCACCCCTCCCCCAAGTGCAAATGCAGGGATGCCTTGCATGGTATCAAAAGGATGACCATAGACCTGTGTATTGACAGACAGTGTTGACTAGCATCAACTGCATCATGTGAGTCAAGTGACAACACAGAAAATGATGATGGGACAGTTAGCAGGACACATGATGCAACCTCCGGAGTACACCCACGTGTGAAGAAGACACTACACCAGTTGGACAGAGTCATTGGCCATTAAACAGGCTGAGGCCTGTGACCCACACAGACTGTCACAACCTAAACATGTGTGTGACGCAGGACTGAGCCACAGTGGCCATGGGAAGGCTGATGAAATGCCATGCAATGTAGGTCACCCTGGACTCGTACTACAATGATCATCCAGTCAAGGACACATAGGGGCATGCGTGGAATACACATGGAGCATGAATGGGCACTCATGTCCCTGCGGGGCATCTGACCTCTGCACAGTCCAAGTGAGACACCCTGCATCAAGTACAAAGAATGTACCACACAGCATATGTCTGGCAGATTGGCCGGTGGAAGTTAGCATGTACACAGGACGCATGAACAGGCAAGTACTCAACGGCAAAATTGAAGCAGACCAGTGCAAAGGTGGAATTGGGGTGCAGAGGGGGGTGGAGGGGCAAGGGAACATGTCTACATGGAGTACCCTCATGCATGCAGAGGACACATGCACGTCAGTCATGCTATGACATAGTCCCTGGGCTGAGAGGAAGGTAACCCCAGGCTACATGCAGAAGGGCCAGTGAGCTGGAACATGGACCGGAGGGGCATCCTGGTGACCAGCATGTGAGTAGGGTGCAATAGTGGTGATGAGGACAGTCCCCGTCCGCTCCACATGGCCACCATCCAGCAGAGCAGCCATGCATCAGTGAAGCATTGCATTACTTGCACATCAGAACCATGTACACGTGACATGTAGTGGCAGTCATGCAGAACATTTCACACAAGTAAAACACACATGTCCCCAACAAACACGCAGCAACACTCACTGAACTGGGCATCAAAGTCCGGCATCTCTCCCACTCCTTTGACTGATTCAAGTGGTATGAACTCCGCAACGAGTGACTCATGCAGAGTGAGGTCCTCCTCCTCAGGTGCAGGCCCACTGCCAATCACCAGAGTCAAGTTGTAATTTCAGGCACGCTTAGCCTTAGCGCTGCGTTTGAGGTCATTCCAACGCTTTTTGCACTCTTGCCCCGTGCACACCTCATGGCCGAATGCACTCACATGTTCGGCAACTTGCTTCCAGTGGGTATCACGGTGGGCAGCTGTATTCTGACAATTAAGCCCCACCAGCATGTCACGGCTGTGGTCCCGCACGTAGTCCACGAGGTAGTCCAGTTCCTGGTTGCAGAAAGGCTTCTTCCTCGACATGCAGGATGTCGTGGCTGTGTGTGGGGTCCCAGCCTGTGCTGCAGGTGCAACCCTCCTCCTCTTGGATTGTGCGCAGACCCTGGCTAGCAAATGCCGCCCTGATCAGTATGGCCAGTGGCACCGGTGGATTGAGCCAAGGGAGTGGCAGGTGGAGGGACGACCAAAGGCCTGACTTGCATCAGTGGCAGCTGGGTGCCCTCTAATGGACCCTGCGCAGCAACATCCGTTGTGGCAGGGTCATTGACAGCGACTGTCCTGGTTGGCAGAATCACAACCGCGGTGTTGTTGGCTGCATTTGCCCCTGCACTTGCCAACACCCGGCTGGTCGAATGCAGCAGGTGACATTACTGCCCCAGGGACACGTGTCTCGGTCAGAGCAGCCCTGCGTGCACCTATGGTTTCCCTCCTGCCCTGTTGGAAATCTCCCATGGACTCTTCATGTGCCAACGCAGCCTGTACTGGCAGACCCCGAGCCTGGGTGGTGGTGTCCACAGCTGCACCTGCAGCTACCACTACCCTTGGGCCCGTGGCAGTCGATGAAATGGACTGCCGGGTCACACGGGCACCACTGCCAGATGCAGAAGCTGGATCTCCCGGAACCACAGGGGGTGGTGGCATGACTGCACCGACACATGGCACAACATCGTGTTCAAGTGGCGCACCCCTGCCTATTCCCCCTCTGCGGCCACCCTGTACACCCTGGAGTCCCCCTACTCCCTGGTCACCCCAGCCACGTCCCTGACCACGCCCACCACGAGGACGCCCAGCTGAGGCGCCCCTCACCTTCGGTGGCCTCCCAACCATGCCACAGACGGAGTAGTGCCGGCACTGATGGCGGAGTACCATTGGGAGGTGTACACCACAATTGTACTGGGCAATTGGGGTTAAGGGGGTCGGATGCAAGATGTTAACAGCCCCCCTGCACCTGCAAGGCTGTATGTGACCCCTGTGATGTAGTGACGGGTCACCCAACGCTCAGGCACCCCAAAACTGCAGTAAAACCGTGCACGCAACCCTGCAGTCTACGTGCGTGGAATTAGCCTCCCGCACTACGCGGTGGCACCCAGTAACATGAAAAACAAGTATGCGTGGGACACGCAGGCTACTATGACCTCGAAAATGGATACGTGATACACAGGGGCACCCGCAGTGGGAAAAATAGCATGCGCGACTCACCGTCAGAATAGCGTGATGATGAAAAACACACGTAGCCAATACCCCCCCAAAAGAAGAGATACGTCCTTGAGCCGCTGTGAAGTTGGGATGGTGCGTGAAACAACACGAAGTAGCAACACACGTCGGTCTGCACGAAAGGCACGTACAGCGAACTGCTGGCCCCGCTCACCTTTAACCCGTGCTGAGGGAAATGCCTGTGCATGTCGCGTCACTTGCGCACGTAGGCCCTTTCCTCGGATTACACGCATTCACACGCGGACGTGCAGTTTTTTCACACGCTGAACCACTATGCCCATGAGGGAAAAGCCCGCGCGCGTAACTTCACAGACGCACTTATGCGCTAAGGGCCTTTCCTCGAATTACACGCTGACGTGCAATTATCAAGCTGGCCACGCAACAACACACGGAAGACCACGCTCCTGCCCAGAAGGCCATATTCCTGCCCCCCAGAGCCCTGAGCAAGCTCCCACCTGCCTTCTGTTGCTGCCTGCCTGCTGCCCACGAGCCCTGCTATTTGGTGCCTGCACGTCAGCCAGGGGTGAGGTTGCTGTGACCCCCCCTGCTGGAACTGAAGACTCCCGACTGGGATACCATCGCTCCACAGCCCAGTCCCAGCACCCAGTTGCCCACCCACACCTGCCTCTGGGGTTGCCATGTCTACACCATCTGGCACCACTGGCAACCCCCAGCCAGAGAGGCAGAGGGCCACCAGCTTCAGTGCCAGTGAAGTTGGTGTACTGGTGGAGCATGTCCTGGGGCAGTATGATGCCCTCTTTGGAAGTTTGCGTGCCGACAATGAAGGGCGGAAGTGGATCTGGATGGACATCGTGACTGCCATCAACGCGTAGAAGGTGGCAGTCCACGACATTCAACACTTCCGGAAGCGCTGGGAGGACTTCAGGTCCAGGACCCTCGACAAGGCCTAGCGCCTCTTGAAGGCAGCGGATGCCAAGGGGTGCCGGGGCCACCTGTCCGACCACCAAATGAGGGTCCTGGAACGCATACACCCAGCGCTCCACGTCCAGGTCCTTGAGAGGCAGACCCGTCTGGAGTCGAGCAGTAAGTGTACTTGCCTACTGATTGGACACTGTGCGTGTTGTGGTGTGCCAGGAGTGTGCAGGTTCAACATATGTCTTTGTAGGGCCATGTATGGATGCGTATGTACAGGGACGTGAACCAGCCACATGCGATTCCTCTCATGTGTGAGACACCTCGCTGGTGTATGTGTTGGCAAGCATGCTGGCCAAATGCATGTGTGGGTGTGCACATGTGAAAATTATGTGTATGTACTGTGGCATGGTTGTGGTGTCACACATGGATGGGGGTTCCTGCTGCATGTATCTGCACTGTGTACATGTGCATGGTTGTGTACGTGACAAGTGTGCAATTGTGATGCAACATGGATGCATGTGACACTGACATGTAGGAGGCTGATTGCCAGATGTGATATGGATGGTGACATTATCATTGCAGTGGTGGAGATGTACAGATGCATGTCAGTCTGGTGGCGTGTGCATGTGTTGTGCACTCCCTGTGTTTCATGTGACGTCAGGCTCACCTTCGGCTGCTCGTGCTGTTGTTTGTGTATGGACGGTGCTCCCTGGTGCAAGATTCCTGTTGATTTGCTCATGTGTGTGAGTTGAAATGACATGTGTGTTGGGGAGTGTGATGCCATGTCTGTAGTTTTACACTGCCACTCATGTGCAACTGTCATGTGTGTATCAGTCCATTGTACAGTGCCCTGATGCCTGTGTTCTATCTCTCCATGTCTGCAGCGTCAACTAATGAAGAGGGCGGAGAGGGTGCTGTGGAGCAAAGCGCCAGGGATCGCACCACCAGCCGGAGACGCAAGGCCCGACTCCCCTCCCAGGTTGTCATCTCGTCGGGGAGGGAGAAGTCTGGTGCCGCGTCCCAGGCCGCAGCTGCTGAGGGTATGTCCAAGAGGCAGAGGTCAGAGGTGGACTCCTCGGCAGCAGAAGGGGCAGCTGAGACCCCACAGGGTCCGACGGAGGAAGATGGCATGGATTCATCCAGGTTGTGGGGGTTTGGTGGAGGAGGAGGCTGTGGAAGGGATTCCACTGGTGCTAGTGGTGCAGTGCAGGCGCAGGGACCGGAGGCAGCGCAGGCTGCCGCGGAGGTGCCTGTGTGTAATCCTGTCCCCGATCTTGTGACTGCATCATCCTGCACAAGCAGGGATGCCTACGTCCAGACCCGTTTTCAGGGAGGGGATGAACGCACAACCTCTGGCCTTCCTCTCCCTGCGGACATGGCAATCCGGGACCGGGTGGAGCCTGTCCTGTCTGGGATGGCATTGCGTCAACGGGGCATGCAAGGTGACCTGCAGTGTTTTTGTGAAGACACTGCACGTCATCTCGGATGCCTCGTTGACATACTGGGCCGGGTCACCAGGGCTGGATTCCTCCGTATGCTGGACCTTATTCCAACCCCCTCCTCACCTGAACCCCCTATGCGCCAGTCGTCCTCCATGCCATCTTCCCACCCATGTATCACCTGGGTACCCTGTGGAGCTGCCTCTGACCCTGCGGCCAGGCTGATGGAGGACACATCCCTGCCACAGTCAGGAGTCGTACGTCCAGCAGGGGTGGCCACCTCAACAACTGCACCCCAGTCAGAGGAGGACATGCAGGCAGCAAGAGCCAGGGCACAGGCACAGCAGCAGCAGCAACAAGGTGGGAGCAATGATGTCTCGGGGCCTTCAACATCCGAGGGGCAGGCATCGGCCAGAGGGCAGGAGGACCCAGGATTGGAAGTGTCTTCCGTGTGGCAGCAGTTGGGCCAGGCCATAGATGCGGAGCGGCGGCGGGTGGGCGGAAGAGGCACGGCTCACAATGGTCAGGGCGGAGAACTCCATGCGGACGGCACTGAGGCGGGCAGAGTGCCTCGAGGCAATTCGCAGGGAGTTGGAGGTCAACATGGCATTGTCCCTGCGAACCCTCGGGGCCATGGAAGAGGACTGCCTCCAGGACATTGAGCAGGAGTTCGATGATACCCTGGCCCGGGAAATTGGACAGTGAGCCATCAGACTAGCCCGCTGCCATTGTATATAGTTTTTAGTGTTAGGTTTCATTTTCGTTTTCCTTTATTTTGGGGTGTTTGGACTTTGCCCCACACATTTGTATATAGTTTTTTTATTAGGTAGTTTTTTTCATAGGTTTCTGTTCTTTCGTTGGGCTCATGGACGCTTGACAATTGATTGTACATAGTTGGACAATGGATTTATTGGAACTTTTTCTTTGGATTTCACCATGGATTAATGGATGTTACTTTTTACATTTCCTTTGGATTTGCTTTGGTGAAGGGAGAGTTTAGACTATTTTTCTTTAGGATTTCTTTGGATTGGTTATACTTTTCATGTACTCATCCTTTGGACATGATTTTCATTTCATGTTTGCAATTTTTTTATGCTTTCATTTCATTGCTTTATTTTACTCCATAATACATTTTGATATTTTACTTCCATGTGTGTAATTCGCTCATTGAGTTCATGCATGTGAAAATATGGGTTTACACAATCAATGTCAACCAGTGTGTGTGTGTGACGGACATGTGTTGATGTACATAGTTGACTTTTGGTTTGTGTCTTGAGATAGGCATGTCAGTGTGGGGTGGATTGGGAAATCATTGCGTCTCAAGACTGGGGGTGCTGGGGACATGAGTCGGGGCCTGCTGGCAGGTGCTCATCAATGCTGGATGGGTGGGGTTGCTGGGGGACCTGAGTCGGGCCTGCTGGCAGGTGCCAGTCAATGCTGGGTGGGTGGGGGTGCTGGGGGACATGACTCAGGGCCTGTGGCTCACTGCCGGGTGGGTATGGGTGCTGGGGGACATGAGCCGGGGCCTGCTGGCAGGTGCCCATCAATGCTGGGTAGGTGGGGGTGCTGGGGGACCTGAGTCGGGGCCTGCTAGCAGGTGCCCGTCAATGCTTGGTGGGTGGGGGTACTGGGGGACATGAGTCAGGGCTTGCTGGCAGGTGCCCATCAATGCTGGGTGGGTGGGGGTGCTGGGAGACCTGAGTCGGGGCCTGCTGGCAGGTGCCCGTCAATGCTGGGTGGGTGGGGGTGCTGGGGAACATGAGTCGGGGCCAGCTGGCAGGTGCCCGTCAAAGCTGGGTGGGTGGGGGTGCTGGGGGACATGAGTCAGGGCCTGCAGCTCACTGCCGGGTGGGTGGGGGTGCTGGGGGATATGCGTCGGGGCCTGCTTGCAGGTTCCCATCAATGCTGAGTGGGTGGGAGTGCTGGGGGATCTGATTCGGGGCCTGCTGGCAGGTGCCCATGAATGCTGGGTGGGTGGGGTGCTGGGGGACATGAGTCCGGGCCTGCTGACAAGTCCCCGTCACTGCTGGGTGGGTGGGGATGCTGGGGGACATGAGTCGGGGCCTGCTGGCTGGTGCCCGTCAATGCTGGGTGGGTGGGGATCCTGGGGGACATGAGTCGGGACCTGCTGGCAGGTGCCCCTCACTGCTGGGGGGTGGGGGTGCAGGGGGACATGAGTTGGTGATCACTAGTGCAAGGTGACATGTGGGCTGGCTGGGGGGCATGCCCATGGTGGATGGGCTGACTGCGGGACATGACCAGAGGTGCTGGGTAGTCCCCTGTGGTGTGGGCTGCCTGCAGGGGCCATGGAGGGGGTAGAGGGCACACCTGGGAGGACCCACACTCCCAATTCACGTGTGGGACTCGCCGCACACCCCACTGGATATACGTACCCCACTCGCACAGGGCCAATCGCGTGTGAAACTGCCCGCGAACCCCAGTAATACACGTACCCCGCTCGCACATGGCCAATTGCGTGTGGAACTTCCCGCGTACCCCCGAAATACATGTACCCCGCTCACACAGGGCCAATCGCGTGTGAAACTTCCCGCGCACCCCACTGCATACACGTACCTCGCTCTCACAGGGCCAATCGCGTATGAAACTCCCTGCGAACCCCCAAAATGCACGTACCCCGCTTGCACAGGGCCAATCGCATGTGAAAGTTCCCGCGCACCCCCGAAATACACGTACCCTGCTCGCACAGGGCCAATCGTGTGTGAAACTCCCTGCGAACCCCAGTAACACACGTTCCACGCTCACACAGGGCCAATAGCATGTGAAACTCCCCGCGAACCCCCGAAATACACGTACCCTGCTCGCACAGGGCCAATAGCGTGTGAAACTCCCTGCCAACCCCCGAAATACACGTACCCTGCTCGCACAATGCTAATCGCATGTGAAACTCCCCTCGAACCCCCCAAATACATGTACCCTGCTCGCACAGGGCCAATCGCGTGTGATTCTCCCCGCACAGTGGGGTACGTGTATTCGGAGGGGTGCGCGGGGAGTTTTACAGGTGTTTTCGTGGTTGGGGGCCTGTATGCTGGTACACTGGCCTGTGCAGCATGTACGGGATTTGTGCGCTGTAAATGGCGCACGGGGAGGGGTTGGGGGCGTAACTGGCGCAGCTGCAGGGTCGCTGCGCCACGGCTGGTAATGGATGTTAAAATCCATGAATACGCTGTGCGCGGAAATGGATTTCGGCGCACGTGGCTGGCGCAGACTGTCGCACGCGCACACTGTGCGCCAGCTGTGTGCACCACTTGTGCGCTGAATTCTATGAAGTACCCCCTCAATCTGGGCCTGTCTTTCACATGTAACATGGTTCATTCTTGAAATTGAATGGCAATTCCGTTCAAACACTAAAACACTTAAAGCTGCATTCCAAATGAATAACAACCTGTGCTTGAGATTTCCAGCTCAGGATTTTACACACAACAGGGATATATTTTGGCCAGATAGCATCTGTACTCCACAACACATATTCCAGATGGGCATTGGTGGAAATACACTTCTGATATATTTTCGATGGGTTTCACAATGACTGAAAGTTAATGTGTCACTGTACATTAATATTATGAAGCCTGGCTTTGTAAGGGAATTCATAAACATCAATTTCCCAACATTTGTGCATAAGCTGCAATTTGACATGTGTGCCTTTTTAATACAACAGCAAGCAAGAGGCAAAAATACCTAATAAGTGCTTAAATCGTAAATCATATTTCACTTGCTCTTGCAAGGAAGGACTGTCTCCTTTTATTTATTCTAGGCCTCATCTTTATTAATTATAAATATGATAAAGTGTATTGAAATAGTAGATTTGCTTAAGCCACCTGCTTGGAAGTCATGTTCTTATGTAAGGCCATGATTATTTTTCAACATATTTTTTCAACATAGTTCAACATACCTCAAGGTATGCCCCATTTGTGAAGTTTCAGCCATAGAATGTTGCATTGACTCAGATCAAAGGCAGAGCTGAATTTTATAAAAGCTGTGTTTATGAAGTGTTTGATATATGTACCTAGTCTGTTCTATAGTGGTCACCATCATCATAATATTAGTCAAAGTGGGTATGTCCCATTTCCAACCACACTTCATCTTCTCTTCACCTGCAAACTATGAGGTTGTAGGAGGGGGTTGGTGCCTATGTGATGACAAGGTGGCCACAAGTTCCAGTCTATCCATCTGCCAGCCCTTCTCCAAGTGACATCAAGTGCACCGATGCATTACAACCTGAAGCGCACTAAAGTGCATCAGAGCAAGGAGTGGTGGAACCTACACCTCTGAATCTTCACCACAGATCCTCCCCAGGCACCATGCTGATATCTCACAAAAACCAATAAAATTTCATTGAGTTGACACATTGGCCTTACACATTAACAGGGTAATTCATAGAATTTCGCAGAAAAGTGTCGCAAGCGGCTGGCGCAGAGTGTCCGCGTGCGATTGTCTGCGCCAGGCACGTGTGCTAAAACTGATTTCCGCGCACAGCGTATTCATGGATTTTAGGCTCCCAAACCAGCCGTGGCGCAGAGTATCGCAGCGACCCTGCAGCAGCGCCAGTAACGCCCCCAAGAACGCCCTCGCGCAAGGAAAAGCCATCAAAATCGCTAAATCATCGCAAAGGGCTGCGCTAACCCTGGACCAGTTTACAGGGCTGCCAAACAAGGAACGCAAAGCGGGTAACGTGCATATCAGGGGTACGCGTGAAGTTATACACGCGATTAGCCAGGGTGCCAGGGTACGTGTATTTCAGGGGTGCGCGGGAAGTTCAACACGCGATAGTCCAGGGAACGTGTATTACAGGGGTACGCGGGAAGTTCAACACGCGATTGTCCAGGGAACGTGTATTACAGGGGTACGCGGGAAGTTCAACACGCGATTGTCCAGGGAACGTGTATTACAGGGGTACGCGGGAAGTCTTACATGCGATTAGCCAGGGCACGTGTAATACAGGGGTACGCGGGAATTATCACACGCTATTTGGCAGGGTACGTGAATTACAGGGTTACGTGGGAATTATCACACGCCATTTTGCTGGGTACGTGTATTACAGGGGTGCGTGGGAATTATCACACGCGATTAGGCTAGGTGGGTCCTCACAGGTGTTCCCTGTACACCCTCCACGGCCCCTGCAGGCAGCCCACAAAACAGGGGACTACCCTGCACACCTGCTCATGTCCCCCTGCACCCCCACCCCCGGCCACCAGGGGCACCCACCACCAGGCCCCCACCCATGTCTCCTACCACCCCCACCCCCCAGCAGTGCAGGGGCAGCCTCCACCAGGCCCCCACTCATGTCTCCCACCACCCCCACCCCCCAGCCACCAGGGGCAGCCTCCACCAGGCCCCCACTCATTCCCGACTCATGTCTCCCACCACCCCCACCCCCCAGCACTGTGGGGCACCTGCCAGCAGGCCCCAACCCATGTCACCCACCACCCCCACCCCCCCAGTCACCAGGGGCACCCTCCACCAGGCCCCCACTCATGTCTCCCACCACCCCCACCCCCCAGCAGTGCAGGGGCAGCCTCCACCAGGCACCCACTCATGTCCCCTATCACCCCCACCCCCCCAGTCACCAGGGGCACCCTCCACCAGGCCCCCACTCATGTCTCCCACCACCCCCACCCCCCAGTCACCAGGGGCAGCCTCCACCAGGCCCCCACTCATGTCTCCCACCCCCCCCACCCCCCAGCACTGTGGGGCACCTGCCAGCAGGCCCCAACCCATGTCACCCACCACCCCCACCCCCCAGCAGTGCAGGGGCATCCTCCACCAGGCCCACACTCATGTCCCCTATCACCCCCACCCCCCAGCAGTGCAGGGGCAGCCTCCACCAGGCCCCCACTCATGTCTCCCAGCGTGCTACGTGTATTCCAGGGGTGCGCGGGAAGTTCCACTCGCGAATAGCCTGGGCGCGTGTATTTCAGGGGTGCGCGGGAAGTTCCACACGCGAATAGCCTGGGCGCGTGTATTTCAGGGGTGCGCGGGAAGTTCCACACGCGAATAGCCTGGGCGCGTGTATTTCAGGGGTGCGCGGGAAGTTCCACACGCGAATAGCCTGGGCGCGTGTATTTCAGGGGTGCGCGGGAAGTTCCACACACGAATAGCCTGGGCGCATGCATTTCAGGGGTGCGCGGGAAGTTTTACACGTGATTTCAGCAGGGTACGTGTATTTCAGGGGTGCGCGGGAATTCTCACACGCGATTTGGCTTGGTACGTGTATTACAGGGGTGCGTGGGAAGTTACACACGCGATTAGGCTGGGTGGGTCCTCACAGGTGTTCCCTGTACACCCTCCACGGCCCCTGCAGGCAGCCCACAAAACAGGGGACTACCCTGCACACCTGCTCATGTCTCCCACCACCCCCACCCCCCAGCAGTGCAGGGGCAGCCCCCACCAGGCCCCCACTCATGTCCCCTATCACCCCCACCCCCCCAGTCACCAGGGGCACCCTCCACCAGGCCCCCACTCATGTCTCCCACCAACCCCACCCCCAGCAGTGCAGGGGCAGCCCCCACCAGGCCCCCACTCATGTCCCATATCACCCCCACCCCCCCAGTCACCAGGGGCACCCTCCACCAGGCCCCCACTCATGTCTCCCACCACCCCCACCCCCCAGCAGTGCAGGGGCAGCCTCCACCAGGCACCCACTCATGTCCCCTATCACCCCCACCCCCCGCCACCAGGGGCACCCTCCACCAGGCCCCCACTCATGTCTCCCACCACCCCCACCCCCAGCAGTGCAGGGGCAGCCCCCACCAGGCCCCCACTCATGTCCCCTATCACCCCCACCCCCCCAGTCACCAGGGGCACCCTCCACCAGGCCTCCACTCATGTCTCCCACCACCCCCAGCCCCCAGCAGTGCAGGGGCAGCCTCCACCAGGCACCCACTCATGTCCCCTATCACCCCCACCCCCCCAGTCACCAGGGGCACCCTCCACCAGGCCCCACTCATGTCTCCCACCACCCCCACCCCCCAGCAGTGCAGGGGCAGCCTCCACCAGGCACCCACTCATGTCCCCTATCACCCCCACCCCCCCAGTCACCAGGGGCACCCTCCACCAGGCCCCCACTCATGTCTCCCACCACCCCCACCCCCCCAGTCACCAGGGGCAGCCTCCACCAGGCACCCACTCATGTCCCCTATCACCCCCACCCCCCCGCCACCAGGGGCACCCTCCACCAGGCCCCCACTCATGTCTCCCACCACCCCCACCCCCCCAGTCACCAGGGGCAGCCTCCACCAGGCACCCACTCATGTCCCCTATCACCCCCACCCCCCAGCAGTGCAGGGGCAGCCTCCACCAGGCACCCACCCATGTCATTCACCACCCCCACCCCCCGGCAGTGCAGGGGCAGCAGGCAGTCAGGCAGCAGCAGGTGGGAGCGTGCTCGGGCTCTGGGGGGCAGTAGTTCGGCCTTCCGGGCAGGAGCGTGGTATTCCGTGTGCGTACGCGTGGCCAGCTTGGTACGGAGTGATTTGGCACGTGAAAATCCTGCACGTCAGCGTGAAAACTGAGGAAAGGCCCTCAGCGCGTAAGCGCGTCTGTGACGTGACCCGCACAGGTGTTTCCCACACAGCACGTGATGACAGAGCACACGTGGAAAGACTGCACGTCAGAGTGTAATCGCGTGTGATTGGTGGAAATGGCCCTACACGCAGAAGTGACAAAGGGTGTGATTGGTGGAAATGGCCCTACACGCAGAAGTGACAAAGCGTGTAATTGGTGGAAATGGCCCTACACGCAGAAGTGACAAAGCATGTAATTGGTGGAAATGGCCCTAGCGCGTACACGCCGCGTAAGTGACGCTGGACGTGTGGGCCTGTATAAAAGGTACGTGTAGAACACGTTTTCCTTGTACGTGCTTTTCGTGGAGAGCGAGTGGGTGAATTCTGTACTTCTTGTCGTTTCACACGCGATTTACTTCACAGCGTTTCAAGTTCGTATTCCCTGTTACCTCTGACAGCTTTTTCTCTTTTTTCTCTTTTACTGGTTTACCTGGGCCTGTTCCCTCAAACAGTGTTCCCTTCTACTGTTGTCCTGTCTCCTCAGACAGCGTACAAATCTTCTTTTGGCGGGGGTGTTGCCAACCAAACGTGCTCCTTTTACACGCTCGTTTACCAGGCAGACGGTGAGTCACGCACGTATCTAACATCTGTGCTTGCCCCGTGTGTAGCCTACCCCTTCAGAGGTCATTCTAGGCTGCATGTGACACGCATACGTTCATTCTTGTGTTACTGGGTGCCACAGCGTAGTGCAGGTTTTTCTTTCTGCACACGTGGTCTAGGAGGGGTTGCGTGCACGTCATCTCCCTTTTTTGGGCCTCCTGTGCGTTGCGTGACCCGTCATCTTTCCCCAGGGGTTACAATCAACCTTGCTAGAGCACTAGGGTACAATTACCATCTGGTACCCAACCCCTTTGACCCCCAATTGCCCAGGACAATAGTCTACATCCACTCCCATACGCACATTAACATCAGTGCCATGGCTGGGAGGCGAGGATTCTGTAAGGGTGGCAAAGGTGGAAGAGCCACAAGTGGTGGCCGTGGTGGATCCGGTAGGGGACGTGGTCGTAACTTGCAGGGTGAGCCTGTCCCCCCATGTGTGGAGGACCAGTCACGGGCACCCATAATCCCCCCCCCCCTCCCGTTGAGGCTGATGTGGCTGACACCATCGATGCTCAGCCCTTGTTGGACCAGCCCATTGTGGCACCAGACCTGGCTGACTCCATGGCTGACTTCCAGGTCAGCAGGGCTACGACACGTGCGCTGGTGCACGTTGATGCCATCATGCCACGTGGATCTGGGGCAGCAAGGTCATCTGCTGCACCAAGGAGGCAGGGCGGAGAGGCTGCAGGGGCAGCTGCGGCTCCATCCGCCCCAGCCCTCACACACCCAGCCAGGACAGTGTCGGTCCTAGTCCATGCTGCTGACATTCCCCCTGACACCATCACACTAGAGCCAATGCCTGCACCAACTCCCATGCTGAGTGTGCAATCCCACAATCCTGATACAGAGTCCACCAGGGCTCCTGCCCCTAGTGTCCAGAGCGGCGCGGGACACTCAGGATCACCACCACCTTCCAAGCGGAAGAGGAAGAGTGCTCGTCCGGCACAGGCTGATGCCCCAGACACGGCTACACAGTCCGGCCCGTCCAGGAAGCCCAGCTTCACGGATGACGAACTGAATGCACTTGTCGAGTATGTGTCCGGACATGACAACGAGATGGTCATTGTTGCAGGATCTAAGACCACACCTGCACAACGCCAGGCACACTGGCAGACCGTTGCGGACATCGTAAGTGCCCTTGGAATCGTGAGGCGCACAGCCAATGATTGCTATAAGCGCTGGAATGACCTAAAGCGCAGGGCAAAGAGTAAGCTGGCCTCAAGTCATGCCGCAACTCTAGTGACTGGAGGTGGGTCTCCAGTAGTAGACATGGAACTCACTCCACATGAGTCAGTCGCTGGGACCTACGTCACGGAGGAACAGATCCAAGGCGTGGGAGATCTGGCTGATTACGAGGCATTGTCCGGTGAGTGCACATGCATGTGTGTGTCATCCATGTGCATGGTGTGTGTGTGAGGGCTTCTGTTTGTGTGCCAGGTGAGAGTGTGTGCGCCTGAGTCGTATGGGTCAGCCATGTGCTTCATGCAATACTTCCTGCGCAGCTGCATTTGGCCATAGCAGTATCCCTTCTGCCAACAGTAGACATCTAGCCCAACTGCACGCCAGTTGCCCTTGAAGTGTCACCTTGCCACAACATTGTTGCTTATTTTTCACTGTTCATTCAGTCAGATTGTTTGCATTCCCCCACTTTTACTAGCCATGTCGCTGTCCACTAGTCACATGTCTGACATGGCAATGGAGAAGTGGAGTGACTTTGTTACCTGGATATCATTTGTACACACATGTCCCTGTGCAATTGGATCATTTCAGACTGGCAGCTCCAGGTGAAAAATCTGACCTGTTAGAATTAGAAAAGCAATTACATGCGGGAACTGGACTGAATGAATAGGTGCTGCCCTCCTCTCTATCTTCACTCAATAGCAATGGTACATGCCATCTGTGTGATGGCATGTGTGTTTCACCTGGCAATCACAGGCCAATGTGTGATGCCACTGCCAGGCAGCATGCAGAAAATGTGTTCATTTTCCATCTTGGTGTCATCAGTGTGTGCCATTTGCCTGCACTTCATACGCAGTGAGGGTGCATGCATGTGAGGGTTTTAGTCATGTGGGACATGTGTCAATCAAGTACTGGTTCTCTTGCTTCTCAGCCCTCATTGTGTGCCATGGTGCCAATGCCTGTTTCCATTTCTTTGTTTTCATGTCTTTGCAGGGGAAGACGCACCTGATACTGCTGGGGTTGTGGAGATGGTGCAGACCCAGGAGGGGTCCGAGGGCCGACCAACCACCAGTGAGGGACGTGGTGTGGTGGTGGGGGAGAACCCACAAGTGCTGCAGGTCGTGCTCTCAAGGGGTGTCTCTGGCTGCACCTCCCCCGAGCTGTACTCAGGTGTTGATTCGGATGAGACCTACGTGCCGTCGCAGGTGAGTGTTCCAGGGAGGGATTCTGTTCTGTCTCACCCACCTGCACCAGGGTCAGAACCCTCCATGGGGATGTCAGTGTTGGCAGCTACGCCTTCGGTGGTTACGGATGCAGGGTCACACTCCGCGACATCTGATCCTGTTCCTGGGCCAGCAGATCAGAGGGGGAATGCAGTCCTGCAGCCTCAGGCAGTGCCGGCACAGCAAGGCGCAGTTCGCCTTGCCCCAGACAGGTGTGGTGCCCGCCGACGTGGTGGCCGTACGCCACCCGGCAATACCGCATGGGAGCAATCCATTTACGGTATGGCAACCCAACAGGCTGCATCATCCGAGATGATGGCTCAGGCCATGGATAGGGTGGCCACTTCCATTGTCCCCCCAGAAAGGCTGATGGAGCGACTAGAGCAGGCAACCGACTCCATCTGCCAGTCACACAGGGAGGACATGTTGGGGTCCAACGGGAACAGGCGGGCGCACTGGCGACTCTGCAGGAGGCCATCTCCATTGAGTCCCAGGGCCACAGGGAAGCCCTGAGGCAGGAGCTCCTTCACCTCAGGACGACTCTTGTTGAGCTTGAGGCTTCAACACACCAAAGGACAGAACAGCAGCTGGAGCGTCTCACCCGTACGCTCTCAGCTGAGATGCAGGCAACGAGGGCGGAGGTCCGGGCATCCCGTGAGTTGTTGCATGGGGACCTCCGCACACTCATCCTCCAGAACCAGACCTACCACACCCGCATGCTTGCAGCCATGGAGGAGCAGACTAGGGCCTTGCGTGGGCTGCCTCCCATAGTGCAACCACCTCCGGATGCAGCTGCACAGGGTGACAATAGCGACAGCAGTGATACTCCCACAACAGGGTAGCCGTGTGGGCCATGAGCCCATGGAGGTGTTTTATTTTCCCAGGATCCACGCAGGTGGGTTCTGGTGTGCATCCTGTCCTCGGACCTCCTGGGTGGCCTCCCCAACCCCCCCCGGGCCCATCAATGGCCATTTTTGATTGTTTCTTATTTTTATTTTTATTGTTATTTCTTTTATTCCCTATTTTTTTGGGACGATTTGTTGGCTTCCGTGGTTCCTGTGGGCATACGCTGCATTGTGGCTGGGCACATCCAGGCTTGTAATGTATTTGGTTCAGATGCTTGGGTTTGAGTCACACACACCCCTCCTGCTTCCCGTTTCCATGGGCTTGCAAAGGGTGTGCCCAAGTGACAGTGAATTACACAGTGACGTTGGACTCCCATGAGCTGTGTGGGCAGTCTGTAGTCAATACTGTGTATACATTCCTAGTGCATATTGCTGTTGTGTTGTACACTGCATGTTGCATTGATGTGTAACTCATCTTCTGTGTCTACCTCCCAATTTGCAGGTCCCTTCCTCATGTCTACACAAGGACCTCTAGTCTGGAGATGGGGTCCATGTTGGCAGCAGTGCACCTACAACTCTACATGGCGCCAACACTGCACAGTTGGTAGTGGTGGGAGTGCAGGCATTTCCAGGTGGTGAGACTACCAATATGTAACATTTGTGATGTCATGTTAATGGTACTACGTGCTCAAGTATGTTGTTGGTCCGGCATTGCTGTGAGCATTTCAGGTGTTGCAGGTTTCTAATAGGGACACTGTACATAGTGAGACTAGTGTCATGTTGTGGGGATTACTTTGTTTACCTACAATTAGCATGACATGGCACGGTGTGTCGTGTGGCGGTGCTGGGGTTGGGTTGGCTGACATGGCACTGTCCTCTTGTTGCATTTTGCAAGTGGGTATTCATTTTAGCTGCTTGAATGTGTAACTTCACAAAACTGCATTGGTGGTGTCTGTGTGGGTAGGGATGCACACATTGTGACACTTCCAGGTGAACAATCTCAGGCTGATATGGTATTCACGGTTCATTCTCCAGACATTCAGGATCAGTGTCAGGTTGAGTCATCATTGATATTCAGATGGAATGTGCCAGGGCAGTGTGCACTCCACAGGGGTGTTATTTCTATGTGAAGTAATTAGCCACTAGCTGTGTACGGGCTGCCTCCCCCCGTGCCCTTTCCCCTCCCATGCGCAGCGGCTGTGCATGTGGTTGGGGATGTGGGGCCACCACCATGTCCACGGCCAGGCCCCGGCGTGTTGCAACGTTGTGCAGGACACATGCTGCCACTATGATCCTGCACACTACTGGGGGAGAGTATAACAGCTGCCCGCCAGAACGGTCAAGGGAGCGAAAGCGTGACTTTAGCACTCCGAATGTGCGCTCCACTATGCCCCGGGTCGTAATGTGGGCTGTGTTATATCTTACCTGGGGTGGCGTGGTGGGGTTCCGAATTGGCGTCATCATGTGGGGGCTGAGAGGGTAGGCACTGTCCCCTGTGGAGGTGGTGATTGGTATCATTGATGGGGTTGTGACCTTGCTCAGTATCCAACATGCATGCATGTGCAGTGGCATACATACTCACCAAGCAGCCATGTATCGCCATGCCGCCCAGCTTCTAGGTCCCGGCTTAGGGTGGACATTCGGTAAATGAAGCTGTCGTGGGTGGAGCCGGGATAGTTGGCATATACTGAGGTGATGATTCCCTTGGCATTACATGCTACCTGCACGTTGATGGAATGCCAGTGCTTGCGGTTCCTATAGATGTGCTCAGATGCCCTGGGGGGACGTAGAGCCACATGGGTGCAGTCGATGGCACCTAGAACTTTGGGGAATCGTGCCACACCGTAAAAATCCAGGGCGGCAGCATGCCTTTCTGCAGGTGTTCTGGGCAGGTATATGTGCCTGCGGACTGATGGGCGTGCAGTCATGATGTTCAAGACCTGGTGTAGGCAGCGTGACTGGGTGGCCTGTGACACCCCACCCACTATGGCACTTTTCCGCTGAAATGATCCAGTGGCTAAGAAGTGCAGTACATTGAGGACCTTCTCCAGGGGGCTGAGTGCTTGGGAGCACAGGGTGGGTGATGTGAGGTCATCCTCCCACTCACTCACCAGGTCCAGTATAATGTGTGGTGGAAACCTGTACCTCCCATACACCTGGTCATCAGGCATCCCGAAAAGGCTGGTTCTGGGTGTGAATATTCTGGCCCTGACTATCCTCCTCCTCCTCCTTTGGTAGCCCACTGCCACTGGTGCTAGGAACGGTATGTTCATCCTGGCGTCTGAGCTTGTTATTGTTAAAGTGCGCAAATTTATGCTTTGCGCATGTTCTAGGCGAGCGTGTGACCCGCGCACCCCTGGAATCCAGTTCCCAGTCCAATAGCGTGTGGAAATTAACACGCACCACGGGATACAGCGTGTGACCCGCGCACCCCTGGAATCCAGTTCCCAGTCCAATAGCGTGTGGAAATTCACACGCACCAAGGGATACAGCGTGTGACCCGCGCACCCCTGGAATCCAGTTCCCAGTCCAATAGCGTGTGGAAATTCACACGCACCACGGGATACAGGTTCGCTGGCGTACTTGCGTGTGTAAGTGCCCGCGCACCCATTAAATACACGTACATAGGCCAATCGCGTGTACGTGCACTTTTGTCCAATTACACGCGATGACACTCTGACGTGCAGTATTTCCACGTGTGCCCCGTCATCACGTGCTGAGTGGGGAACACCCGTGCGGGTCACGTCACAGACGCGCTTACGCGCTGAGGGACTCTGGTCCAATAGAATCGCCTATGCGTGCTGACGCGCTTACGCGCTAAGGGCCTTTCCTCGGATTTCACGCTGACGTGCAGGATTTTCACGTGCCAAATCACTCCGTATCAAGCTGGCCACGCAAAAACACACGGAAGACCACGCTCCTGCCCAGAAGGCCGAGTTACTGCCCCCCAGTGCCCCGAGCAGCCTCCCACGTGCCATCTGCTGCTGCCTGCCTGCCTGCCTGCTGCCACCGTGCCCTGCCATTTGGTGCCTGCACATCAGCCATCTGCAGGGGTCCAGTTGCTGTGTCCACCCCTGCTGGAACTGAAGACTCCCAACTGGGATTACATCGCTCCACAGCCCAGCCCCAGGACCCAGTTGCCCACCCACACCTGCCTCTGGGGTTGCCATGTCGGGCACTTCCACATCTGGCACCAGTGGCAACCCCAGGCCAGAGGGGCAGAGGGGCACCAGCTTCACTGCCACCGAAGTTGGTGTCCTGGTGGAGCATGTCCTGGGGCAGTATGATGCCCTCTTTGGATCGTCCCGCGCCAGCAAGGAAGGACGGCAGAGGATCTGGGCCGACTGTGTGGTTGCCATCAACACGGAGGGGGTGGCAACCCGCGACGTCCTGAAGATCAAGAAGCGCTGGGAGGACTTGAGGTCCAGGACCCTTGTGAAGGCCCGGCGCCTCGTGGAGGGGGGCCGGGGCCGCATGAGTTCCATCCAGATGAGGGTCCTGGAACTCGTACGCCCAGCGCTCCACGCCCAGATCCTTGAGAGGGAGGCCCGTCTGGAGTTGAGCGGTAAGTGTCCAAGTATTACTGTGTGAGACAGGGCATGTTGCGGTGTGCTGGTTCTATGATACTTGCCTGTATGTGTGCCATAGGCCATGTATGCATGTATGTGTGCAGGGACATCATGGTAATGCATGTGCGACCAGTGATGTGTGACCCACATGGTTGTTGCATGTGTTCAAATGCCGCATGGGGAGCCCTATGCAGATTTTGAACATGAGAGCATGCCAGTCTCTGTACCTGGACATGGGTGGGGGTGAGGGATGGGTGCTGATGCCAGGTACATATATGGTAGCCATGTCTGTGTGCCTGACCTGCGTGTCTGTGACTTGTGCATGCCATGGATGCATGACACATGTGTGTGACAATGCACAGATTCAGTGAAGCAGCCAAATTACCCTTGTATCCGCTGTGTTTGGTGTGTTTGGGGCCAGATGGATGTGACTGAGGTGAAGTGTGTGCATGTGATAGGCATGAGCCATGATGCATGTGAGTTACATATCATTGAATGTTTCAAGAGTCCATTGGACATGCATGGAAATGTCCATGGCATGCACCATGCCTGTTACTGTGTGTGTTTTGCCTGGACTGACCCATGTGTTGTGGAGGGACATGATGGAAGTGTACTTTGACAGTGGTGCTCATCTGCTATTGCTTCCTGTCTAGGGGACCATTGTACAGTGCCCTGATGCTTGTGTTCTTTGTCTCCCTCTACGCAGCGGCTAGTGAAGAAGAGGGCGGAGACGGCGCTGTGGAGCAAGGCGGCGGGGATGCCCCCACGGCTGCAGCGGAAGGGGTGGGTGAGCCCCCACAGGGGCCTGCTACGGTGGGAGACGGTGAGGAGCCATCCAGGTTGGTGGCTTGCACAGAGGAGGAGGAGGCCGCCACTGGGGCACACATGGGGCCTGGTGGGGGCATCCCTGCTGGTGCAAGTGGTGCAGTCCAGGGCCAGGGGCAGGAGGCAGCACAGGTCACCGTGGAGGGGCCTGTGCATGTCGCTGTCCCTGACCCTGTGAGTACACCACCATGCACCAGCAGGGATGCCCCGTCCCAGGCCCGTCCGCAGGTAGAGGGAATGTCCATGTCACCTGACTCCCCTCCACCTGCGGACGTGGGAACCCCTGGCCGTGCGGAGAAGGTCCTGATTGGGGTCGCGATGCACACGGCTGTGATTCGTGATGCCGTGCGTGCTTCCCGGGAGGAGCACGCACGTCATCACGAAGTGCACCGTGCCGACGTGGCCCAATTGGGATCGGCCATGTTCGGGGGTTTCCTGCATGTGTTGGCCAATGTGGCGGCCCTCTCCTCCTCTGTGCAGGCTATCCACCAGTCGTTCTCCTTGCCGTCTTCCAGCCCAGATGCCACCAGGGCCCCCTGTGGACCTGCCCCGACCAATGCAGCCAGCTCGGTGGGGATCCCATCCCTGCCACAGTTGGGAGTCAGAGGTCCAGCAGGGGTGGACAACACAGCAACTGGACCCCAGCAGATGGAAGATGTGACAGCATCATCAGGCAGGGCACGTGCACGACGGCGTCGGTGGTTTCCATCAGCCTGGATGCCGTCGTGCTGGCAGAGGCAGTGGCGTCGGAGGCAGCAGCGGGCTCGACGTGGGAGGCATCATGGCTCGGGCCATCAAGATCAGAGGGGCAGGCATAGGCCGGAGGGCAGGGCAACCCTGGGATGGTGGTGTCTTCCGTGTGGGAACAGTTGGTCCAGCGGATAGGTGCGGAGCGGCAGCGGGCGGAAGAGGAGCGGCTCGCCATGGTCAGGGCGGAGTTCTCCATGCGTCGGGCGTTGAGGCGGGCTGAGTGCCTCGAGGAAGCTCGCAGGGAGTTTGAGCTGAACATGGGGTTATCCCTGCGAGACCTCGGGGCCAGGACAGAGTCCCGCCTCCAGGACATCGACATGGAGTTCGATGATGCCCTGGCCAGCAACATCAACAAGTGAGCCGCAGGACTTGCCCGCTGCCTTTGTATATAGTTATATAGTTAGTTAGTGTTAGGTTTCCTTTATTTGTTTTTATTATTTTGGACCGCTCGGACAATGGCCACTTTTTTGTATATATTTTTTTCATTAGGTAGTAGTAGGTTTCCTTTATGGTGTTGGGCTCATGGACCCTGGTACATTCCTGTATTTAGTTTGTTTTTTGAAGGAACATTTTCTTTTTTTCATTATTGTGTTCACCATGTGGAAATGGTTTTTCATTCTTTTGCTTCTACTTGATATTGCTTTGGTCAACATTTGTTTTTGTATTCCTTTTTCGTTTTTTGATTTTTACTTTGGTTCTCCAACATGGACCATTTATTTTGTTATCCACATAGTTGTATGTTTGATTTGTTTACTTATTTTTAATCTTTAATACATTTTTTATTTTTACTTCCACTTGTTTATTTTGTCTTTGGTTTCATACATGTCATGATATGGGTTTTGACATTCACTTGCAGCCATTGTGTATGTGTGTGTGATGGACATGTGTTCATTTACATACTTGCCATTGGGGTTGTGTCATGTAATTGCATTCACTATGTGGGTGGATGCAATCCTTGCCTGGGTGTTTGTGCTGGGTATGCTGCCCATTACTGCCATGATTGTGTATCGTCAGGACCTGGGGGCAGGGGGACATGGGTGGGGGCCTGGTGGAGGCTGCCCCTGGTGACTGGGGGGTGGGGGTGGTGGGAGACATGAGTGGGGGCCTGGTGGAGGGTGCCCCTGGTGACTGGGGGGGTGGGGGTGATAGTGGACATGAGTGGGGGCCTGGTGGAGGGTGCCCCTGCACTGCTGGGGGGTGGGGGTGGTGGGAGACATGAGTGGGGGCCTGGTGGAGGGTGCCCCTGGTGGCGGGGGGGTGGGGGTGATAGGGGACATGAGTGGGTGCCTGGTGGAGGCTGCCCCTGCACTGCTGGGGGGTGGGGGTGGTGGGAGACATGGGTGGGGGCCTGGTGGAGGCTGCCCCTGCACTGCTGGGGGGTGGGGGTGGTGGGAGACATGAGTGGGGGCCTGGTGGAGGGTGCCCCTGGTGGCGGGGGGGTGGGGGTGATAGGGGACATGAGTGGGTGCCTGGTGGAGGCTGCCCCTGCACTGCTGGGGGGTGGGGGTGGTGGGAGACATGAGTGGGGGCCTGGTGGAGGGTGCCCCTGGTGGCGGGGGGGTGGGGGTGGTGGGAGACATGAGTGGGGGCCTGGTGGAGGGTGCCCCTGGTGACTGGGGGGGTGGGGGTGGTGGGAGACATGAGTGGGGGCCTGGTGGAGGGTGCCGCTGGTGACTGGGGGGGCGGGGGTGATAGGGGACATGAGTGGGGGCCTGGTGGAGGGTGCCCCTGCACTGCTGGGGGGTGGGGGTGGTGGGAGACATGAGTGGGGGCCTGGTGGAGGGTGCCCCTGGTGACTGGGGGGGTGGGGGTGATAGGGGACATGAGTGGGGGCCTGGTGGAGGGTGCCCCTGCACTGCTGGGGGGTGGGGGTGGTGGGAGACATGAGTGGGGGCCTGGTGGAGGGTGCCCCTGGTGGCGGGGGGGTGGGGGTGATAGGGGACATGAGTGGGGGCCTGGTGGAGGCTGCCCCTGCACTGCTGGGGGGTGGGGGTGGTGGGAGACATGGGTGGGGGCCTGGTGGAGGCTGCCCCTGCACTGCTGGGGGGTGGGGGTGGTGGGAGACATGAGTGGGGGCCTGGTGGAGGGTGCCCCTGGTGGCGGGGGGGTGGGGGTTATAGGGGACATGAGTGGGGGCCTGGTGGAGGCTGCCCCTGGTGGCGGGGGGGTTGGGGGTGATAGGGGACATGAGTGGGGGCCTGGTGGAGGGTGCCCCTGCACTGCTGGGGGGTGGGGGTGGTGGGAGACATGAGTGGGGGCCTGGTGGAGGGTGCCCCTGGTGGCGGGGGGGTGGGGGTGATAGGGGACATGAGTGGGGGCCTGGTGGAGGGTGCCCCTGGTGGCGGGGGGGTGGGGGTGATAGCGGACATGAGTGGGGGCCTGGTGGAGGCTGCCCCTGCACTGCTGGGGGGTGGGGGTGGTGGGAGACATGAGTGGGGGCCTGGTGGAGGGTGCCCCTGGTGACTGGGGGGGTGGGGGTGGTGGGAGACATGAGTGGGGGCCTGGTGCAGGGTGCCCCTGGTGACTGGGGGGGTGGGGGTGATAGGGGACATGAGTGGGGGCCTGGTGGAGGGTGCCCCTGCACTGCTGGGGGGTGGGGGTGGTGGGAGACATGAGTGGGGGCCTGGTGGAGGGTGCCCCTGGTGACTGGGGGGGTGGGGGTGATAGGGGACATGAGTGGGGGCCTGGTGGAGGGTGCCCCTGCACTGCTGGGGGGTGGGGGTGGTGGGAGACATGAGTGGGGGCCTGGTGGAGGGTGCCCCTGGTGGCGGGGGGGTGGGGGTGATAGGGGACATGAGTGGGGGCCTGGTGGAGGCTGCCCCTGCACTGCTGGGGGGTGGGGGTGGTGGGAGACATGGGTGGGGGCCTGGTGGAGGCTGCCCCTGCACTGCTGGGGGGTGGGGGTGGTGGGAGACATGAGTGGGGGCCTGGTGGAGGGTGCCCCTGGTGACTGGGGGGGTGGGGGTGGTGGGAGACATGAGTGGGGGCCTGGTGGAGGGTGCCCCTGGTGGCGGGGGGTGGGGGTGATAGGGGACATGAGTGGGTGCCTGGTGGAGGCTGCCCCTGCACTGCTGGGGGGTGGGGGCGGTGGGAGACATGGGTGGGGGCCTGGTGGAGGCTGCCCCTGCACTGCTGGGGGGTGGGGGTGGTGGGAGACATGAGTGGGGGCCTGGTGGAGGCTGCCCCTGCACTGCTGGGGGGTGGGGGTGGTGGGAGACATGAGTGGGGGCCTGGTGGAGGGTGCCCCTGGTGACTGGGGGGGTGGGGGTGATAGGGGACATGAGTGGGGGCCTGGTGGAGGGTGCCCCTGGTGACTGGGGGGGTGGGGGTGGTGGGAGACATGAGTGGGGGCCTGGTGGAGGGTGCCCCTGGTGACTGGGGGGGTGGGGGTGATAGGGGACATGAGTGGGGGCCTGGTGGAGGGTGCCCCTGCACTGCTGGGGGGTGGGGGTGGTGGGAGACATGAGTGGGGGCCTGGTGGAGGGTGCCCCTGGTGGCGGGGGGGTGGGGGTGATAGGGGACATGAGTGGGGGCCTGGTGGAGGCTGCCCCTGCACTGCTGGGGGGTGGGGGTGGTGGGAGACATGAGTGGGGGCCTGGTGGAGGGTGCCCCTGGTGACTGGGGGGGTGGGGGTGGTGGGAGACATGAGTGGGGGCCTGGTGGAGGGTGCCCCTGGTGACTGGGGGGGTGGGGGTGGTGGGAGACATGAGTGGGGGCCTGGTGGAGGGTGCCCCTGGATGGTGGGGGGTGGGGGTGGTGGGAGACATGAGCAGGTGTGCAGGGTAGTCCCCTGTTTTGTGGGCTGCCTGCAGGGGCCGTGGAGGGTGTACAGGGAACACCTGTGAGGACCCACCCAGCCTAATCGCGTGTGTAACTTCCCACGCACCCCTGTAATACACGTACCAAGCCAAATCGCGTGTGATAATTCCCGCGCACCCCTGAAATACACGCGCCCAGGCTATTCGTGTGTGGAAATTCCCGCGCACCACTGAAATACACGTACCCTGCTGTAATCGCGTGTGGGACTCCCCGCGCACCCCTGAAATACACGCGCCCAGGCTATTCGCGTGTGGAAATTCCCGCGCACCCCTGAAATACACGTACCCTGCTGTAATCGCGTGTGGGACTTCCCGCGCACCCCTGAAATACACGCGCCCAGGCTATTCGCGTGTGGAACTTCCCGCGCACCCCTGAAATACACGCGCCCAGTATATTCGCGTGTGGAACTTCCCGCGCACCCCTGAAATACACGTACCCTGGCTAATCGCGTGAAAAACTTCACGCGAACCCCTGAAATACACGTAGCCCGCTCCCCCAGGCCCGATCGCGTGAGAAACTTCACGCGAACCCCTGTAATACACGTAGCCCGCTCCCCCAGGCCCGATCGCGTGTAAAACTTCACGCAAACCCCTGTAATACACGTAGCCCGCTCCCCCAGGCCCGATCGCGTGAAAAACTTCACGCGAACCCCTGAAATACACGTAGCCCGCTCCCCCAGGCCCGATCGCGTGAAGTTGTACCCTGCTGAAATCGCGTGTGAGACTTCCCGCGCACCCCGGTATACACGCACACGTATTTTTTGTCAGCGGGTGTCCGTGTTTGTGGGTACCCCTTTGCACGTCATTTGTCCTGGAGGGCCACAGTATAGGACATTCATCATGGCAGTATATAGGTGCTATTTGTTGGCGCACCTTTTGGCGCACATTTCTTACAGCCGCAGAGACGCTACCGCCTGCTTTCTTGTGGCGGTCGTGTTTGTGCCTGTGCGCTGGTTTGAGCGTGCGCTTTTTTGCCCTATTCTATTCCATGAATACGTGTTGTAGGCGAGCGTGTGGGCGTTCCGCGCACTTGTGCCCTGTACTTCCCCCGTGACGCCCACATTTTTGCAAGTTGTTCCCCATTCCGAGTGTTACGCCCGTGTTCCGCCTACTTTTGTTGCGTGCGCCGCGCTATGTGCGAATTTCGCTGTGGCCTGTGCGATTTTTGCTGTGACCTGGCGCACGCTGTTAGATGGCCTGAGCGCCAACGTGCGCGGCGCACTTTTTTATCGCACATCCGCTGGTTTTCTCGCGCACGGCCTTCCATGAATCGACATGCGCTGCTTTTCGTGCGATTTTCGCACTTGCACTGCGATTTTCGCTATTCCACTGCGATTCGCACGTTTTTGCCCACTTGCGCCGCGCTAATTATTCCATGAATCGGCCTCTAAGTAGAGTTTGGTGATATAACTTCAATTTTTCAAGATAGTTTTCATCACCACCACCTACAAATGCTATGAAATGGGACACCAGTAAACTAAGCACAGGAATATGACTGCTGCAATTCACATTTGTGGCTTTATCTGAGAAAAATGTGGATATGGTAACTCAGTATCAGCAATAAACCAAAGCACATCAGAATTAGAGGCAAGAAGCCTCAGGATGGAACCTATGAGGAACATATTACTTCAACGATCCTGTCACAAAGCAATTAAATCCTATTGCCATGGGTGTTGAGAAAATGGAGAACGGGGGAAAGAATGTCATATTTGTTCCATGTGAATCTTAAACATTTCAGTGAGAAATTCCGCAGAGGCTCTATTGTGAGAAGAAATGTGCCATTTTGGAGCCATGCGTAGGACATTTTATCCTAGATGCTACTTGCTCTTCTAGACCCATCAGAAGGAATCTGCAAGTATATAGAAGTGTCTATGGTGCTGTTCCTGCAGATCCCTTGAGTGCAAATATGTAATATCTCACACTGCCTTTTCTTCCAGTAATGTTCCACTAATAGACCATGAACAGTGTGGATGCTGCTTGTTCCTCTTAAATTATGATACATAATATGATATGATAAGATATTAATAATGTGCCTGTACACATGTGTTTCCAGGTGCCACAAGACAAGAGAAGCCCACGGTGGGCAACTGCGCAGTGTTTGGCAGCAAGGAATCTCTACTGCTCCAGCTTGCCCTCAGGCCATGCCCCCCTGGACTTATACTGGCTGCTGCAGCCCCGAAGCGGTGAAGCCCACGGCAGGGCAAGGGCACAGTGTTTGGCCTCAGCAGCTGGTCGGTGCAGCGGGGTGGCCCAAGGCCAACCTGAGATGGCACAAGCTCTCTCTTGAGAATTTTAAGTGAGTGCAAGGCGAAGGTGAAAGTAAGTCATGACAGAGCTGGGAATTGGTTTAGGAAGAGGTGGTGGCCAATTGTTTGGACAGCATCCTGATACGGTAGTACCCTGAAGTCCTACTCATGGATTTTTCGCTCATCTGCCCCTTTCCTCCACTCCTCTTTTGTACACAGCTTGCCTCTCAAGATGCACATGATAATCCAGTGCCCAGCTCCCAGCGCATGATGTTGGTTGTAATTAGGCAGCAGAAAAATGGGGTGGTTATCTAAAGTCGCCACTAGTGACCAAGCTCCTGGGGGTATAATTGGGATAGCTGAGCAACCTGCTAAACAGCCCACTGATCCCATGGGGGAGGCTCACTTGCTGATAGAAGAGATTCACCAATTACTGGGGGACAATAAAGATGCGTTTGGAGGGGTTCTAACAGCACCAGATCATTGCCACCAGGGAGCAATGTCCTGTAATTTGGGTGTTCTGTTTGATACACGCCTAGAGTTGGTTGCATAGTCATGAACCAAGAAGCCCCAGCCATCAACGGAAGTTTGCCCACAGTTGGAGCGATCACTACATGTAGTGACACGGTTACGCATAAAGTCAAAGGATCTGTTGGCGTGATTGTTTCTCCCCCTCCAACTTCAGTTGGCACCTGCTCTGTGAACTCCCTCATTACATTTTGGCCTCCATTGTGTCTATCCAGAATCTGCCACCTGACCCATCATACTTCAGATCAACAAAGCTGGTATTCCCTGCAAGGGAAGTTGTCATCCCAGCTGCACTTGCAAGTGGTAGAATGTAACCAAGCTCTAGCACTGCTGCCACTTCTGCAACCTCTAGTCTTGGTCTTGTTCTTGCACCTGCCAATGATCCTTGTACTGACGTTTCCTCATCTACCGCTACACCACTGTCCCTGGTCAAAATGGACAGAGCAATTCATGATGCATTTGTATGCAATATCCCCTCTTGCTCCTCTTACAGTACCTGAAGTGAGTACTTGTCACTGATGAGCTCGGGGCTAGTTCTTTTCTTCACTTAACCCCACTTAGAGCTCCCAAGCCCCCACGATGCACAACCAATCTTGGTTTTGTAACAGTCACTGACCCATCTGCCGAGGATGACAGCACAGACAGAGGGTGCAAGTAGAACCAAGTGCTTGCCGTGCTGGCAGTAATTAGAAAACTGCTTTCAGGCCGGATAGAGACCTAGAGGAGGGGAGGATGGAGGCCAGAGGAGGAGTCCTGTACAGCTCCAACTGCTTGTAAGGGGGATAATAATCTACCCTCGGACTGCCCTTCTGAACAGGTTCATCTGAGTCCAGTAACCTCTGAAGTGAATGCTGGCCACCACAATCTGGCACCTGGGAGATTACACCCTTTTAATGCCTCCCGTGAATGTAATGTTAAAACCAGGGAAATTAATGGGTTGGCCGAACCTAAGGCAAAGTCCACCTTATTGGTGGACCATGTTTCAAGCTCTGTGGGCACACAATGCTCCAGCCCAGAGGAAACTAGAGTAAATGGTCCACGGCATAGGGGGAGCATGTTCAAGTAACACGATCAAGGCGGTCCTAGATGTGCCACTGTAAATGTTTGAGGGGTACCTTAACTGGCGAAGAACAAGCTAGAAACAAGGGATACCCTCCTAAACCAAAGCATACACTGATTGCGCTTTTGTCTGTAGTGATGTTATGGCGAGTTGTTGTAGAGTTTCAAACATGGGCAAGAATTCCGATGACAACGTCAAACTGATCTTTTGGGATTGGAGAGTGGCCAAAGGTGTTCTGGGAAAAAGGGGTGGGTCGGACGGATGGACAAGAGTGGGATTTCAATCAGCCCGTACCCTCATCCAGGACTCGATGGCCCATCTGGAAGAAACTTTGTAGAACACTCCCCTAACTGGCGCAAAACTTACGCCTCTGGGACGATGCATAGTGCATTTTATTTTGTATTTTATTTGTAGTTTATAAAGTGCCTTAATCCAAAGCTCTGTACAATATAAAATAAATTGCAGTACAATAAAGGTACTTAAACAATTAAGTTGTCAAGACCAGGCCGCATACAATCAGGGGTACTGAAGAATATACATTTTCAGGGTAGCACGAAACAGAGAGTAAGAGGTAATAGAGCGAGGTGAAAGATGAACAGAGTTCCAATGAAGAGAAGAAAGAAGTTGAAAAGAATGAATGCGGGACTGAGCACATAGAGGACGAGAGACCACAAGTCTGAAAAGAGAAGAAGACCGAAGAAAACAAGTAGGAATATAGAAGGATATAAGGACAGCAAGGTATCTAGGGGCATGTCCATATAGAGATTTGAAGACGAGGCAGATAAAGTGAAATTTGATTTGTGGGGGGAAAGGGAGCCAGCCAAGTGTAGCAAGAGATGACGAAATAGAGTCACAATAGGGGAGAAGACATAATAAATGAATAGAAGAATTAAAGACTGATTTGAGAGGGGCAAGATGAGAACTTGGGAGTGCAAAGAGAGAAGCGGAACAATAGAAAAGCTGCAACAAGATCAGTGGGGATATTAGAAGTTTAGATGCCTGGAAAGTGAGGAAAGGGTGAATTATCTGTACATTATGAAGGTGGAAATGAGAGGAACGAGAGGTGAGAAAAATATGGTGAGAGAAAGAAAGTTGATAGTCAAAGTGAAGACCAAGATTACAAGCAGAAGCAGATATTGGAACACTAGAAGGAGGAAAAGATGTGAATGGGGGTGAGGGATGGGGAGAAAGAGTGTTAGCCGTTAAAAACAAGACCTCACTTTTCCCTGCGTTAAGAGTGAGGAAGTGAGAGGACATCCAGGATTTAATGGGGGTAACACAGACAGTAATAGTGTGATGAATTCCAGGGGTAAATGAAGAGAAGGACAGAAAAAGTTGAGTATCATCTGCATAGAATTGATGACAGAGACCAAAGGAAGAGATAATAGCCACAAGTTGTAATATATATAAAGAAAAGAGGAAGGGGCCTAGGACTGACCCTTGAGGGACCCCATGGTCAAGAGGGAAAGACGAGGAGGAATTACCCGCCCATGAGAAAGAAAAAGTCCAATTAGAAAGATATGACCTAAACCAAGACAGAACAGAACCCTTAAGACCAAAAGAAGAAAGAGAAGTTAAGAGGAGATAATGGTCTATAGTATCAAATGCCACATAGAAGTCAAGAAGAATAAGAAAAGTAGATTATTTAGACTACCAAGCTCAGAGCAGAGGGTTGAGAACAGAAATCAGAGCAGTTTCAGTTGAATGAAGAGGACAAAAGCCAGATTGATATTGAGGAAGAAGAGAGAGATGGGTGACAAAGGATGAGATCTGGGAGTATACAAGACATTCAAGCAACTTGGAAATATACGGTAAGAGAGAAATAGGCCGGAAATTAGAAACAATCAGGGGATTAGCACTGTTTTTTTCAAGATGGGTATAATAGTTGCATGTTTAAAAGAAGCAGGGGAAACTGCTGTTTCAAGACAAGTATTAAAGAAGGAGACAAGATACAGTAATAAGAGTGGGTAGACTTTAGGAATGAGAACAGTGGGAATTGGGTCATTAGGAGCAGCAGTAGGATGAAATTTATTGAGAAGAGAGAGAACATCGGCATTGGGGACTAATGCGGCTGGGCCCATGGAGTTGTTGACATCTTGAAAAGGGCTGGTTTCCTCTCTTTGTCGCGCCTCCGCCCATTTTATAGTGGTGGATGTGCTGTATTATGTTTTGGATTATTTTGTATAATATTGTGATAGGGTGTACCAAGATTAAGGCAGGGTCGGTAGAGAAACTGATGGGCTGATTACACACAGCATAACGAAGTGGGCTTATATGCCCCCAGCACCAATACGGATCTATTTCAATGGAGCTCTGCGATATAATCACAGCACAAAATAACAATGGCGCTGGATAAGTGCAATAGCTATGACGACAAGTACGTCACTGAACTGCTGGAAAAAGCCTAATTTCTGGGAGGCTCCTCTGAAGCCACCACTAATATCACCAATTGGGATGAGCTAAGCAACATGAACAAACGATTAATAAGAACTGAGCTGCATGGCTCTGTCATGCTTGAGTATTTGAGGAAAGGGACGCTACCCTAAGGCATGGTAGTAAGAAATGAGCCAAGGCTCTTTCTAGACAACCCCAAGTTCATACTACAATGGAGCTATGTTGCAAACAAGTGTGGCCGGGACTGGCTGATCTTAATAATTGATACAGCAACAGAAATGACGGAAATAATCTTGATTTACGTAAAAAAAACTTGAGGAGGAAATACAAAAAGCAGTACCCTTGGACCTCTATAAAAAAAGACTGGATGACCTGATAGAGATGAACATCTTTAAAGAAGACACTCTGCGAGAACGAGTGAGAAGGATGAACAAAGATCTTACCAACTTCAGTCATGACAAAGCCTTCCCTTGCACACATGAAAACTACTTCACCCGATAGGCGTCTGACGACATTCCCGCCCAGGGTGGACAGGGAAGAAAAAAAGTGTCATTTAGGAATACCTCTTACAGCTCGAGCGACGAAAGCTCCTTTCGAGACACTATGACATTTCGTGGTAGATCTAATCAATGTAACATGAGGAAAGGAACCAACTCCCGAGGCCGCAGACGTGGCAGAGGAGGGGGGCACCAAGGAGGCAGACCAAACGACCAACAGCATTTTTTAGAGAAGGGCCCAGAGGCCTGGGACCTAGAACCCCGGGTCACACGAAGCATGCAAGCCTTGTGGTAAACCTCTCTGATTATCAACCAACGGAGCAAGAAATGCAGGTATTGGAAAAAGGGGTGGGTTTTGTCCCTACGAATTTACATAGTTCCTTTACATTTCAGCAGGAATTCAACCAGTTCATGAGGAAAATCCATCTACATCAATTCTTTGAGGATAATGTCCATGAGCACGAGACCTCGGAATCGGGCCTCTGCAACAAATCTACTTTTGTGTACCGTTAGCAGCCCAGAGTCCAGAGGCACTGGTGTTCCAGAAAAGGGTACTCAAAGAGGTAAAATTACTAGGACAACAGGAAAATGGAAAGAAGATTTACCAAAATACCAGCCGCAATGAAACCCTAGCACTTAACCAACTATCTAGTAATCAGGGAATTGTAATATGCAAGGATGATAAAGGAGGAGCAACATTGATTTTGAACCATGCAGATTACGTAAGGGAATGTAACCGACAATTGCTTGATTTAACTTGTCATCAACTACTCACTGAGGATCCCACATTACGCCTACTGAAGATAATCACTCTCAAAGTCACGAAAGCAAAAGAAAGAGGTTGGATCAGCCAGAAGGAATTTGACTTTCTCATTAAAGATAAACCTCAGATCCCACAATTTTACATTCTCCCAAAAATACACAAGGCCATGATTAACCCACCAGGGAGACCAATAGTTTCTGGTGTGAACTCAGTTCTGGAGCCCCTATCGCGCTTTGCAGACAAATTTCTTCAACGAATGGTGAAAAAAATGGCCTCATTTGTATTAGATACCACACAAATCATTTTGGAGGTGGAAGGTTTGAATTTTGATCCACAAACGGAGATCCTGGTAGGCCTAGATGTAGTGGCTTTATATACGAGCATTCCCCAGCAAGCATCTCTGGATGTGTTAGAGGAGAAATTACTACAAGACCTTATTGTCAGAACCACCCTTGTCTTGTTCATTTTGTGGTGCACGGAAATGGCTTTAGTGGAGAGTTACTTTCATTTTAATGGGGAATTCTTTAAACAGGTACAAGGAACGGCTATGGGTGCCACCCTGGCTCCAAGCATAGCCAATCTTTATATGGAAGGTTTTGAGACAAATATAATCATGAATGTCACTAACCCGTTCATTAGCCATGTTAGAAAATGGCGTTGCTCTATAGATGACATTTTTATCATCTGGACGGGCAATGAACAAGAACTGGAACTGTTCTTCAACTGGATCGACCTACAGAACAGATTCCTTCACTTCACGCACCAACACAGTATGAAATCTCTCGATTTCTTAGACATTACCATCTCTGTTTATCCCGAGACTAAGAAACTGTACTTTACACCATTCAACAAACCAACAGATAGAAACTCTCTATTACACTACTCCAGCTTTCATCCTTGCCACGTACGCAATAATTTACCACTGGGTTAGTTCTTGAGGTTAAAAAGAAACAGTACCAAAAAAACAGATTATCAGGTGGAAGAGGACAAAATGAAAGACAAACTTGACGGTAGAGGTTATCCTAAGACAATTACCCAGAATGCATTGAAACGGGCGAATAACAACAATAGAGATACACTTCTGGAATACAGGGAACAGCGGACAAGGAAAGACACATCTAAACAAATATTATTCGTGAACACATACAGTCATATCTCCAACGGAATTAAGAAAATCATTGGGAAAAACTGGCATATCCTGGAGAAAAGTGATCAACCTATTACAAGACCTATTATTGCATTTAAGAGAAGTCGTACGTAACGTGAAAGAACACCTAACAAGAAATGACGTGAGCAGGAAACCGATGAAACAGAAAACCTTACCACAGCAATGGGGATTCCAAGAGCTAATGGGGCATATCCAGTGCGGTAAATGCATATGCTGTCAATTCACCTTTAGTAATCTATGTGGGGAAAACAGACAGGAAAATAAAAATCTGAATTGGCGAACATAGGAGTTGCATTAGAAACAAAACCCACAATGCTCCTCTAGTAGATCACTGGATCGAACATATACACACTGTGGATGACCTAAGCTGGACCATCCTATATAAACAAAGGCCAGGTTTGGACAGCAATAAGGACAAAAGGATTCTCCTGAAAAAAGAACAACAGTTGATCTTTCTCAACAATAGTATGATTACAGGACTTAACGAAAAAATCGACTGGTGGGCATAAAAATTTTAAACGTGCCAACTCTGTGAAGGTAACGGGCCAGACTCACTGTTGTTAATGACCATTTTGAACCATCATAGCCAGTGTCCACAAAATCACTGTGTATGATCCACAGCTGTTTACCCTCACCTAGAGTTACATCCCTATCGATGAGTGACGAGATGTAGAACGCCAGACACGATAACGGAATCAACTTGCCTAAAGGAAATAGCTACTGAATGGTGGTTCTCCATTAGTCAACATTGCGCATGCGCTAAACTGGAACGCAAGCATATAAATGCCCGGATATGCGTGGATGTAACCGAAGCTACCCCGGATGCGATTCGCGCTGGAGAGAACTCAACTACACAGATCACGGAAGAACACGAAATCTAAACTCTATACGAACGTTAAGAAAAATCACGAGCATTATAGAAATTAGCAATAAGCGTCCGGAAGGAGGCATAGTTTTGATTTAAAGTCACGCCACTTGGCCGGTTCCGAGGAGGGACGCGGGTACCTGCACCACTGAGGGACCGGCGTCTAAGTAAAGAGAAAAAGATACACATTGTTCGTAAATGATGTATAAGGTTGCGACATTTAATCACCTTGTGTAAAATAGCGGGCACATTATGAGTGATGGTTTCTTTTTCCTTATAGAGAGCACTCCGGTTAACGATCGGGAGTAGCAGGACAGGTTCCATTGGCACATTTGGGAATTCGTTCTAGCACTCAGAAACTGACACAGCCCAATCAGTATAGCCGTGTAATAACCTATCTGCGCCGGGAAGGAAAGACAACAGGATTGAAAACGTATGGAGGCAAGGCTGATAGAGCAAGATTAATCAGCTTTTTCAATCAATATATTTAAGCAGAGGCAACAACTAACCAATAATTGGATGTTTGGATTTCCCTCTCTAGTGACATACGGGTTCTACCCGGTTTGACAAGAGAAACAAGGGAATCCAAGAGAAAAGAAAGAGTAACCTTACGTCATTTCGACAATTTCGGCACAGGGACTCGCCCGATTGGGTAAGCCCATAAGAAGCCAGTTGAACTAATATTACAGGAGGACTTGTGAACGTGTATCTAATGGGTTCTTCTTTCCCCTTTTTTAGCCAGTAGGGATTCCTCCCCTGACAGATGCGAGACGCCTCCTTCCTTCTCTGATCACCTATACACAGCGCCTAGAGTTTATAGATATGAGACATTTTGACACCCAACATAAAAAATGGTGAGTGGATCACACTTGTGTGTTTAAATCACTGGTTGATAACGATGAGAGTATAGGTACCACTGTTGTGGGGAACTATAACAGCTCTGAGAACTTGTAACAAGACTTAAGAACTGACACTGTAGGAACTGTACAAGATGCATAGATGTATTTTTTTACTGTAAAATGATGTGAATAGACTTTGAGCAGAGATTTCTGTTATTGATCAACAGTTGTCTTTGAGGAGAGCAGCAGGAGTAGGTTACTGATACCCCTATTTTTTGTTTACTGCTCCTTGATAGGTGGAGATTATCTTTCGGGTAAAATTGACCAAAAGGGTATTTCAACTGCATAGAGTAAGAATACAACTGCAACTCCGACAAGAATCTTGTAAAGGAAATGCTTTTAGTAGAAAACTTCTGTTTTTAGATTTTGACGTTTACTGATATGTGATGCATGTCTTACTAACCCATTACACAAGCCCCTGAAGAATTTCCGAGTATTTGATACATGACACTAAGATCGGAAAGAAACATGTCAGGCACATTTTATGGTTGTGGAATGAGATCATGAAAGTGAACGAAGAATAGAGTGAATGGAATGAGATTGAGTGAGATGTGTTTAATGAGGTATGGCCCAGTGTGAACATCAGGACAGCACAAGACACTTTAACGGACAAGTATTTCAACTTACATACTTACCTGTTCAAGGTGGAAAGCTCATGCATATACCGTAGTGAACGTGTCTTCTTGATCTTTAATGTAAAAGACTGAATAGACACTTTAATACTACACCTTATGGTGTTCTTAACATTTGTTTGCATTTGAGAAATAAAATGTGTGTATTTTTTATAAATTTGCTTCCAAGCAATGGTTTTTTCATCACCATAAGTGAATATGGTACTGGAATAGAACTCACCTAGATAAGGCAGCAATTACAATCACAAGCTTTGTGTTTCAAACTGTTGAGGGTTGATCCCTTTAGTTTGAGGGTATGCTTGTGATTTATATCCCTCCATCTCTCTTTTTTGTTTGATCAGGTTCTAAACCAAGACAGAACAGAACCCTTAAGACCAAAAGAAGAAAGAGAAGTTAAGAGGAGGGAATGATCTATGGTATCAAATGCCGCAGAGAAGTCAAGAAGAATAAGAAAAGTAGATTATTTAGAATACCAAGCTCAGAGCAGAGAGTTGAGAACAGAAATCAGAGCAGTTTCAGTTGAATCAAGAGGACGAAAGCCAGATTGATATTGAGGAAGAAGAGAGAGATGGGTGACAAAGGATGAGACCTGGGAGTATACAAGACATTCAAGCAACTTGGAAAGATACGGTAAGAGAGAAATAGGCCGGAAATTAGAAACAATCAGGAGATTAGCACTGTTTTTTTTCAAGATGGGTATAATAGTTGCATGTTTAAAAGAAGCAGGGAAAACTGCTGTTTCAAGACAAGTATTAAAGAAGGAGACAAGATACAGTATTAAGAGAGGGTAGACTTTAGGTATGAGAACAGTGGGAATTGGGTCATTAGGAGCAGCAGTAGGATGAAATTAATCGAGAAGAGAGAGATTGGGGACTAATGCGGCTGGGCCCATGGAGTTGGTGACATCTTGAAAAGGGCTGGTTTCCTCTCATTGTCGCGCCTCTGCCCATTTAGTAGTGGTGGATGTGCTGTATGATGTTTTGGATTATTTTGTATAATATTGTGATAGGGTGTACTTTGATGGCCTGATGGCCGAATAAAGTTATGATGATGATGATGGTGATGATGACAAGGAAGGGGGGACAGAGGGAAGACAAGACAAATGTTCCTGTTCCTTATGACATTTTGATCGCGCAAGTGCGACAAGAGAAGTGTAAGGGAAAGGGAGAGGGGGAAATGCAGGGAAAAGGGTAGAGGGAAGAGCAATCAGGGCAGCATGGCTCTGAATAAGTGCAGCCAGGGCAACAAGGCTCTCAGTGCGTACAAGGAGGCGGGCGGGATGTAGGGGTTACAGTTACAGCCCATAAGTGTGCGGTGTGCCAGAGAGGCAGTGCAAGGAGGACTGGTCATGGAGGAGCCTGGTACCCAGTGAGACTCTGAGGTTAGCAAGCAGCCAGTCGGTGCAGCAGACAGGTAAGTTAGCAAGGAAGCAAGAAAGAGAAGGCAGGGGAGAAAAGGAATGTCTTGAACTGCATCTGGAACGTCAGGCGGTCCGGCTCATGTCTAAGAGGGGTAGGGAGGCCCTTCCAGAGGGAGGCACCTGCAGAGAAAAGAGATCTACACCCCACTCTCTGCTTGGAGAAGCGTCTGACGCTCAGAGAGTTAGAGGTAGCTGAGCAAACGGCTCTAGAAGGAAGACATTTAGGTAGAGAGAGTTGGATATAGTGAGGGCCCACGCCCCAGAAAGCCTTGTGGACGATGCTGAAGGTCTTGAACGTGATCCTTGTAGCCACCGGCAGACAGTGGAGATATTTCAGGGCTGGAGAGATGCGGTTCCTGTGCTTGAGATCAAGGATAAATCTTGCAGTCCTGTTCTGGATTAGCTGCAGGGGGCGAAGAGTAGAGTTAGGCAGATTGAGAAATAGGCTGTTGCATTGGTCCCGCCTGGAGAGAACCAGGATCCCAAGAAACCAGAATCTAGACTGGGTAGGTGTGGGGACTGATTCAGATTCACCAATCCCTGAACCCCAGAAATGTCATCATGTGAATATAACCGCCACAGAGGGATCTTCCCCACAAACTAGTTCTAGTGACTGCCACCATGTGAAGGGGGACAGTACAGACCTAAGGGAAAAAAGGAATTCCAAAATCCCACATCTTTCAGGATGCCACATTTTCTTCACAGATTCCCAGACTCTGACATATAAAACTGTCCAAAACCCCACCGTGTCGGAGTCCAAAATGAAAAAAACGAAATGCCCAGCGTGCCCAAAATACCCATTTCCTTTGCCCCTTGGAGGAGAAAGCAGGTAGGTTATATTCCCCCGTCCGAGCACAAGGGCAATGTGCATTTTTAGCACTGGTGTTCACTGGATCCCTAGTCACTCTTCTGTCCAAAAGGGCCTTTGAGCAGCTAAAGGAAGGGGGGAGAGACACCAGATCCCTCTCACCCCACATCCTGGGCAACTCCAGAACTTCAACAGGAATGAAATTCCCATTGAGGGGTCTGCAGATCTGGAAATAAAAATTAGGCGACACAAGGTGAAGCACCCGGTAATAGTCGTGACTCCTGAGGGAACCCCCTGCCTATTAGGAAATGACCTCCTTCAAAGGTTGTCTCCCCTGATAGACTGTGTGAACAAGGTCCTCTGGACTCAGACTAACCGGCCAATAAAATTAAAACAAAGCATCAACTATGTCAGTTTAAATGGCACATGCCACATGGTTGAACAAAAATCTGACATAATTTAGTTGCATACTGGAAGGAAATACCTTGAAATGTTATACCAATCCCCAATCTGAAAATCCAAGTCCTGTAGTCAAAAGTGATGAAAATGCAGCTCAAAGCCTGGCTGATATTCAGAAAATGGGTGAGCGGCTGTTCTCCCCTATTCAGTTCAATGAGGGGAGGGAGCCTATTCTCGCCAGAGTGTGCCTGAATAATGGAAAAAGCTTCATCAGAGAAGCATTGTTCAGGAAATTCCCAAAAGATCCAACCATTACCACATTTAAATTGATTGATACGTCGGAAATGGGGCTGGAAACTCCCAATTCCAAACATCTCCTGACTAGCAGATGTATGCTAAAAATGTCCATAGATGATAAAAGGATAGAGCATAATTGTTGGGTTGTGCAAAATGTCCCTTCTGCATTCTATTTAGGAAGTGACATTCTCAATTGGGTCGCAACTAATTTGGACCTCATGCATTACAAGGCCTGGTCCCAACTAGGGAGCAACCCTATGGGTTTGATCATTCTGAAAAGGCATTTCGGTCAGCTCAATTGCTACTGTATGCAGTTGAAATTCAAATTGGAGAGGAGGTCACCATCCCAGGACGGACCCGACAATTCCCACTTTACTTAACAATGGAGAGAGGACTGAAACTTCAAAACTCACATGCATATGTACACCTGAATCACCATCTCCAAAAACAGGGGTTGGGGTTAAACCCAACGCCATTAGTGGACTTAGAGCACAACACCAAATCTAATAGGGGTGGACGACAGCGACCCTAGGAGTATCACTCTGGGCGCAGACACCTTTATTGGAATGGCGGGTGATGACCAGCATTTTTCCATGGACTTAGGAAATGAAATCATAGGACCAATCCCCAATGATTGCTATGACTGTGACAATGACATACCACCAGAAAGGATCTTCACCAGGAAAGGGGGGAATTTTTTGGTGTAATCTTTCTGCCCTTACGGCGGGGGGGCAAGAGGTGACCTGTGACATCAAGAAGTATGAGGTGATATTCCATGTCCACAATGACTGCCTCTCCTACCTGAAGCCCTCTGTCCAGGTCAACATCGTCATCAGAGATCTCTCCAAACAGCTGGAGGAGACTGCTGAGATCGTAAAACCTGAGGTCTTCCCAGGCTTCAGACAGATGGTTGAAGAACAGGTCAACTGTAGAGGAGGAGCCAAGTACCCCTACTCCACCTACATTACCTGAGAAGTGTGAACCAAAGTACGTGCCATATACTAAACCAATTAGAAGGCAAGAAGAAGAGAACGACTCTGTGCAGTACCCATAAGAATGCCTATGCCTAAGAGAATATGGGAAGTAAAGTATCCATTGAAAAAACCATACCTACATCCAAGACAATATGACAGCCATTTGAATGCAATTCCTGATGAAACAAAGAAACTGAATGACCAGGAGGAATGGTGACGTCATACAAAACCGAATGAATTCCATAGATAGAAGATAATCTGAACTGAGAGGCAGATGATTTATGAAGAAGTACTAAGGATAAGTGACATTTTAGGATCAAGATGAAGAAACTTATGCCACAAACGTGATCAAGACATTTAGTTAGTTTAAACGTGTACTTATGCAATGAAACGCAAGCAGCAAAGCAATCATGAAGCTGGCCAAATGCTTATAGTAAAAAGATTGCAGCAAGCACCAACATATACATATATACCTCATAGATACGTATGGATTAAATAAAGAATGAAGGTTCCACTATGTATATAGCAGTCTTGAACAACAAGGAAGACGTCAAATTCAGTGTCCTAGTTACAAAAGCAATTGAATTAAACAGAACATATTTCAGCTAAGGAGTTGGATGAGCAAAAGAGCCAAGATCTTATCAGAACTAAAATTGGATGACATTAGATTCAATTAACGTGAAAGAACAGAAGTTCCTGTTCAAGAAGGTCATGTATAAACAAAGACGTCAGAGGACTATTGGAAAATACAGATAAATACACAAATAATGTTCAATTCATGGTGTCCAGTCACGTGATGGAAGAAAGTTGGACGCATGAGAAGATCACACCTACGCATGGAAGCCAGACAGTACCCATACTCCTTAAAGAATCCCAGAGAACAGTTAAAACTGAAGGCCAACTTCAGACACTAACTTACACTAAACCATTGAGGTGATGATGGAGTGTCCTTTTAATTGGTGGGAAGCTGGTATTGCTCACCCGCACCTGGTTGTTCAGTCTGCATGCTGTTCACGTAGGTATAGAGCTATTAATGGGGGTTAGTAGCCAACCAATTATAGAGGGCCACGTAGTTGGGGGTCCTATAGTTGTGTAGCCAATGGAACATCATACATTTAGTGACATTTGTAGGGGCCATTTTGAAGGGGGTGTTTAGATGTCCCACCTGTTGTTGACTATCCAATTATTTTGCTCTGCTACTCTATACAGATATTATACCTATGCTTACTAGTTCACTTAGAGCCAATCCTGCTTCCCGATAGGATTTAGAAGCTTGCCTCGTAAGATGACGTTGGTAATTGGTAATGACGCAGGTCTACACGTCAGTAGTGACACATTTGGTCTATAAAAAATATGTTTTTTCTTAAACGATTTGAGAGAATTGAGTATCGAGTAATTGCTGATGTTTATTGTACTCCCTGTGTTACTTACTTACATTAAAACAGAAAAAACATTTTGCCAAGCTATTTGTGTCATCTGAATTATTGATGTTTGATTAAAATCTGCATCCCCATCCATCTCAAGGGTATTTCTACTCATCTTAAAGAGCTGGAAGTCCCCAGTTCACAACCTTGTTGATGCCTGCGAGACCGAGGAACAAAAGCAAAAGTTGAGACAGGTGTTTTTGGATTTTCAAGATATCTTTGCTGTGGACTCGTAAGACTGTAGTCGCACCGAGATACATTCTACCTAAATTCCCACAGAGCCTGGTATGACTCTGGTATTTGTGAAGCAATACCGCTTGCCCCTCGTGTCTATGGAGTCCCTTACAGAAATTATAAAAAACAAAGTTCCGTGGGATAATTTATCCAGTACACAGTACCTTTAATAATCCAGTACTGGGGATTTTAAAACCAAATGGCCAATGGAGACTTTGCAAAGACTTTAGGGAGCTGAACGGGTCCACATGTCCCGATGGCCTCTTCCCTACACTGACCAGGGATTGGCTCAGATCCAGAGGTCAAAGGTGTACACCGCCATTAACCTGTGGATACTGGACAGTAGCCATCAGTAGGGAGGACAAGTACAAGCTGGCCTTTACCTTCGGGGGCAGGAGTACACATGGACCCAAACTCCCTGCGGATACATAAACTCCGGCAATGAATACAACATCTTTCTACATAAGGCCATGCCCGACTTGGGTGAAAGGGTTAACCTGGCTTATGTGGACGATGTCCTGATTAAAACCTCACCTGTGGAGGAACACATAGCGGAAATCCGCTATGTTCTTACCAAGTTGAAAGTTGCCGAAGCAAAACTGTCCTTCCATAAGGCACAGTAGTATAGGACCCGTGTAAACTTCTTGGGAAATTAAATCATCCCTGAGGGTCTCTCTCCCCAGGCAAAGAAAGTGGAAGCACTACTAAAACTGAAATACACAACTCTGCGTGAACTAAGGAGCCTTCTTGGACTGACTAATTACAGTAGAAAGTTCATTGAGGATTACACAGAGGTCATGAGACCCCAAGACCCCTGATCCATTTGTTAAAGGGGGGTCAAAAGGGAGTGGGCTCTAGAACAAGCCGAGGCAGTGAAACAACTCAAAAGAAGTCTCTCACATGTGCCTTGTCTAGCTTTCCACGTCAAAAACAAGGCGTTCTTCTTGGATACAAAACAGCAGTATTATATCAAAAGCATGACAAGTTCAATAAAGTCATCTCCTACGCAAGCAAGACTTTATCCTCTGAGGAGGAAAAGTTCAACAATTGCGAGAAGGCACTCCTGGCAACAGTGTGGGCATTGAAAAATTCCCACCCGTTCATCCAGGGGGAGCACATCATTGTGGAGACTTCGCACCAGCCTTTGCAATACCTCTAAAGTGACTGAATCTGGGCCGGAAATGTAAGTAATTCCATAATTACTTCCTGGATTCTGTCCATGCAAGGCTGTCCTGTGGAGGTCAGATATAGCCAAAACAAGAATAGTCCCCTTGCGCAAGGTGTGTCTGACTTGCATGATTGTGCCAGAGAAAACCGTCTCAAGGACAAAAGTCTCAAAACCCAAGACAACATGGAGGCATACCTGAATTCCCCATACAAGGTCTATGACGAAAACACGTGCAAGGGGATGCCCACAGTTTATGAGGACGGGTGCTCCTACCATTTTGACAACAACGGGGAAAAGCAACTGGTGGCCGGAATTGGGAATGCCTGGGTGGATGATGTCCCGTAGCCCTCCCCTGGGTACAAGATCGGTCCCCGCAGTAGTCAGGTGGCAGAGTTGATGGCAGTTCACCAGGCCATCCTCACTACCGTGCAACAACGTCTCCCTAAACTAGTCAAAATCGCAGATTCAGATTATGTCCAGAACGGGTTTGTGGAGCACCTGATCAATTGGACAACCAGAGGCATGCTGTGTGCAAATAATAAACCACTCAAGCAAGGGAAACTCATACAAAATATTGATGATCTGGTCACCTCTAATGGGATGACCATCTATTGGAAAAAGATTAAGGGTCATTTCAGAATAGAGGGACCAGACAAATCTCGAAACGACCTGGCTGATCAGTTGGCCAAAACTGGCAGATCGAATCCCTGGTTGGGGAAATCCAGGTCACTGCTGTCACCAGGTCCCAGACACTTGCTCACAATGAGCTCTCAACTGCCCAGTGGAGTAAGGAGACCCCAGATGCTGATTTAATTATGGCAAAAAAAGGGGATCCGATTATTGGGAGGTTTTACCAACACATTGATGACCCTGTGAACTTTCCTCTGACGGAAACCAATTACATTGGGAAAGAGGATCTCTGGGTGTTGATGAAGTTTCCCAAAATGTTCTGAATCCAAGACAGTTTGTTGGTAAGAAGATCCATCTCTGGATGTGACTAGTGGGTGGTACCTACCTCATTCTGAAGCCTGATGCTAAGTCACGGCCACAGCCGGTCATCGGGGGTTTCACAGTACTTTAGAAATCTTGCAGGAGTTTGCATAATGCCCACACATGGGGCAGGACCTTGACCAATATTTGAAGGGGTGTCTTGTCAAGTTCACTCACACACTGAGCTCCCCACCAGAATAGGGGGATGAGACTTCCTTGGTCAGATTTACAAGTAAATTTCATCAAGCCCGTGATTCAGTCCTCTAGGGGGAACAAGCACATGTTAACAGTAACATGCTTGTTTACCAAATGAGTGGAATGTCTCCCAGCCCCAAATTGCAAGGCAGAAACAGCAGCTGGCATGATGATCAACCACATCTTCTCACATTTTGGACTTCCCCCAAAGGATTGAGTCAGACCGAGGAAGTCACTTCACCAGCAAAGTGATGACAAAGATGTGGGAGATACTTGGGGTAAAAAGGAAACTTCAAATTGCATACCGGCCATCATATAGTGGGGGGGGTTGAGAGGTACAATAAAACCATTGTGAGCATTCTTAAGAAGTGTGTGGCAGATTCTGGGCCAAGTTGGGACATCCAATTACCGCTTGTCCTGATGGCCATCAGATCTACACCATCTTCTGCAACCAAATGTCTCCATTTGAGCGAATGACTGGACGAAAAATGGTGCTACCTCAGCATCTGCTCTATAGAACACAAGAGCAGACACTGATTAACGCCTCCACAACACATGAATATTTTGAAAATCTAAGAAAACACATTCAGGATGCTTTTGCAGAATCGGCAGAGGGGATGAAAACCCACTACGACTTAAAAACAACTAAAAAATGAATGCCAAGTAGGAGACAGGGTCTACTTGTACAATTTCCAAAGAAACCAGACTAAGGAGAGACAATTCCTCTCCTCCTGGCACAGTCCCTTTGAAATTGTAGACAAAATTTCACCTGTCACCTACAGGATCCGCATCCCCAAAGGAGAGCTGTTAGAAGAGAAATAGATCCACATCAATCAGTTAAAAAGTTGTCACCCCAGTCACACTTTATAGCTGATTGATGAAACAAAGGCAAATCAAACACAGGAGCCATCAGAAGAATGAGAAGAAAGGAAAAGAAAAAGAAGAAAAAGCAGAGAGGTATTTAGGCGCATAGGTATATTTATATAACAGGGAGTATTTTCCTTTAGTGTTAATGTAAAAATGAACAAAACGTGTTTTTAAAGTCAAATTGTTGTTCTTGTCTGGTTGAGTAATCTACTTGGTGTGATGGTAAAGATGAGGAATGTTTATTTCTTAGAAAGAGTAAGTTGTACTTATTGTCCCACTTTTGTAATTCTTGCAGGAACAATTTCAGTTAAATATCCTAAAACTTGTTTTTATCTATCTTCTACGAGATAATTAACTCCATTACCTCCTAGCTTGATGTAGGTCGTCCCGGGGACCTGGAAGGAAAGGGGGTGCCACTCCATACCCTCAAACATAAATACAGAAGAGGATCCCTGAGTTCTGTTCCCAGATAAAAACTCCACCAAATGAACCAGACTCTGCCTTTCTCTTGCTCATCAATAAGTCACAGAAGAGCAGGGGGGATTGTATGGGCTACATTTAAGGCCCACAACAAAAACCGCATGGAAATATTGCAGAAAAACAGCTGTGCTCTCCTTTCCAGGGTGCGCATGTGTGGCAAGCACTGAATACAAGAAATGCCACCAAAAGACGTGCTCTGCATTATTATACCTCCATTTAAACCATCTGAAAATAACCTACATGCAGAACGGCACTACATTTGCTACAATAAATGCACTAAATGCACTAAATGCACAACAATTAAGCTGCACACATGACATCCAAGACGGCTTTGCAATTTGCTTGTGAATTCATTTTTAAAAACCTCACAAAGTTGTGCTCGTCATAAAAACCCACCCTGTCATGCTTTACTTCTGCTGAGTACCATGAAGAAATGCAATACATTTCGTGACAGCTGATGTACTGGGAAATACCTTTAAAGGCAAAGAATTTGGATTTCTTCCTAAACACGGATTGTGTTTTCTTTTGCTATCAACCATCACACACAAACCACAATAAATGAAAGAAATGATGCAATGTTTCCATTTCCTGTGTCAGTTTCAAAGAGTTGTTTGGAAATATATCTCTCTGCATTAAAAAACTGACCGTATCTGTAAAAGCTTTCCAGAAGTTTCAGTGAAGTGAAACTGTGTGCAGTAAAAACCGCATTTGTAAAGTTACATCCAAGAGAAATTAACACACGTGTAAAACTGTGCTTTTTGCAAAGCAGATGAAGGCTGTTTCAAAATGAAAGACAATTACAGCCTGTGCTCACACAGAAAAGGGATTAAATATGTGGGGATGGGGGTCTTGCTCTAAAATGCACATTATCTTTATGCCCAAAAAGACTTTGTTTCTGTTGAAAGGAAGAAAAGAAAAAACTTGGGAAACAAGCAGAACAGGTTTGGCAGGCACTTACTTCAAAGGTGCCCTGCCTCCCATGGGAACAGAATTACCTCCACCAGTGAACCAGTCCCCCATTGGTACATGAAAGGTCCAGAGGTGCAGAAGTTCACAGTCTCGTCAGACTGGCTGGCAGCCCTGCCAGAATGAACAAAGGAGGCCAGTTGGGCTGGGCATAACAGTGAGGTGTGATTTCCTCAAGCCTCGCTCTGAAGAGGGCACTGGCAACAACTTCAAAAGACATTATAAAAGTTCTTTGTTGCCAGCCAAGCTTGACAGAGACAGTTGCTGTGGGGATTTGTAGTACTGCCTACATAGTGAAAAATGCCCTCCAGGGACTTTCAAGAACTTTTTAAATTAAGAAATTTCTCTCAATACCCTGAATAAGCAGTAATGTGATACTATGACAGGTGTCATGTGATGATTTTTAGACACAGAAAGAGACTAGGTGTGTCTGTTTAGCCCATGGTGAACTGGAATGACAGAAATAAATGTATTTCAGTGTGAATCATAAATGGCGCAGACATGAAACTTGGTGAAAATATGTGAAATAGAAAGGGGCATATGTGTAGCCATTTGCAGAATTTTAAAGATTATGTGTCTCCTACAAATGGCAAAATTGTGCCAAAGGGTGATGCAACATCACACAGAATTGGTGTTCAAACTGGCCTTTTCCTTGTGAAATATGGGATCTGCATATCTGCATTTTATGATGGTGACTAGTGTACATATGAAGTTTTGTCGCATAACTAATTTTTGTAAAAAATGTGGCTTATTGGACAAAGGGAGTCAAAATGCTCACACATAAGATGATGTCACTTCCCTTGAGCCAATCAGCCCAGAGGGAGGTGATGACACCAGTAGCCTGGCCTATCCCGGTAGAGGGGCAAGTCCATAGTACTTCTGCCCAGATTGTAACATTCTCAAATGTCACTTTGCCTATATAAGCAGGAGACAGGGAATCACTAAGGTCAAGCAACTGACTGAAACCCAGACCCCAAGATCCAGGAAGGCAGAGATACATCCCACTAGCCAGAGCTGGGCAGAACCACCTATCCAGATCAAGGCATACCCAATAATCCATGGAGAAAGGAGGAAAGGCTGCTGATCCCCTTTAGTAGAATCCAGTGACCAGACCAGTTGCCCAGCGGACCCATCCCACTGTCCACAGTGACCAGACCTTGCCCAGCTGTTCCCATCCAGGAGAGCCCAGCTGACCCAGTAACCAGATCTCTTGAACCGCTGCCTGTGACCAGATCCTTGGCCCCGCTGTCCATAGACCTTTCTGGCTGTCCAAATTACCAAACTCAAGCTTGCCTTGTAAGCATCCTATCACCCAGTTCCCAAAACTGTATATCCCCTTCTTTAACCTTGCATCCTGTTCAAATCCTATTAAAATCCCATTAAAACCCCAGTCATATCCCCACATTGGCAGTATCCTCTGTTCACCCTTTCCTTAGGAGAATCTGTGTTAGTCTATATATGTTAGCATATTCCTTGTATAATTATTTCAGTTATCTGTGTAAGTGCTTAGTACCATTTTGAGATAAATTAATTAATTCCCCTATAAGGAGGTACATGTTGCAAGCTGGTTAAAACTCAAAATTAACTCACTGGCTCACAGTGTCTCTCCTTAAGAATATAGTCCTTAAAATATAGCATCAGTAGAACCGGTCATTGTGCAACCAAAAGAGCATTGACCAGTGTATTTTGCGTTTCTTTAACAAAATCTGATTTGTTTTTCCATTGGAAAAACCCATACTATCATCCTATAAAGAGTCATCCCTTCCCCTCAGTATCCTTTCTGTTCTGCTTCTTTGTTCTTCATCCCAAAAACCGATTTCCGATTTTGAATGCTAACCAAATTTCATAGAGGTTTGCCTGTGTAAAGCCTGTGTAAAATAAGGGATTGCAATTCTGCCACATGTGATTTCTGCTAAATTGTTTTCCTTCCCAAAATCGATTTTCTCACCTGTGTTCACGTTGCTTTAGTGCCCTGCACAGTAACCTGTAAGCTTCATTGTCTCTTCAGTGCAGCCATACAAATGTCTGTCATAGTTATCCTACAGCAATTGTAAACTGAGATACAAGTAACAAGTGAAATCCGAATATGCTATTTTGCTACTTTTGAAGGTTTTCATTTTCTTCTGTGGCCTCCTATCTTGGGGTCGTGGGCTGTAGTTTACATCTGATTTTGCCCTCTTCTTTCTGGCTCCTTGCCAATGCTTTCCATCCACACAGAATTTAGTCAGTAGGTGTTTGTGGGGAAGTGTTGCAGGTGGAGTTCATAACCTATTTGCTTCTGTGATTGTGAAAAAAAGTGATTTTGTTGCCATTTCTCTTAAAGGTGTATGTATTTGGTATTAGAAGTGGAATTAACTGCATTATAAAACTTTGCAATTGTACTGTCACACTGCAGTGGCTGCTGCCCTAAAATGTGTTTGGCTCTGATTTTCATTTGAATTCTAAAAATAAATAAATAAATATTTCATTGTTTCACACTGGCCTGGTTCATGGTCCATTGCGACAGGGGGTATTTGTTAAGGTGGGTGTGAGGCGGGAAGGGTGCCTTCTCAAAAAAGAACCCAGGGTTCAAATACAAATAAAAAGGTGTTTTTTTTATTATGCGCCAGTGTCAGTGGAAGAAGTCCCTAGCTGGAGTGTGCCGTGCAATAAAATCTGTTACAATGCAAGAGAGTGAATAATGCACACAGAGAAGTCCTTCTCCAGAATAAGGATAGGAAGGATCAATCTGATGAGATTACATGTGTTATGACATACTGTCCCCACGGTAATCTACAAAAACGCATCGGATTGCATAGTGTCCATTGCGTGGAGTGGTGACTTTTGTAGTGCAGTATGACGTATTGCTTTTCTGTATTGAATAGAGAGCTGGGAGACGTACTATGTGAATGAAAGTGGGTAAGGGTGCCGGAGGCTGTTTTATGTTTTCAAGAACAGCTGTATTACGGTGTGGAAGTTGGGTAGTAGTGGCAGTGGCTGTGGTATGTGTGTGCAGTGTGGTACGTGGGCACATGATGGTATGCATGGCTGCATTATGTTGTAGTGGGTGTGTGCAAGGCCGTAGGTAATGCACCCAATAGTCTAGGCCTTGCCCACACCCACTGCAGCAATGCAGTTTACACTGCATCTGTCACGGACTCCTCACCTTTACAGAATGGTTGTGGAGCACATTATACACTTGATCGAGCACTAGAGGTCTGCTGACATGCAAATACTGTTGGTTGGTTGGGTTGGCAGTAACACCATTGTATATGAATGAAAGTGGGTAGGGGTGCCGGAGGCTGTGTTAAGTTTGTAGATTCTGGTAGAAGGTGAATCTTTCTATGCATAGCTGTATGACGGTGCAGAGCTTGGGTAGGAGTGCCGATGGCTGTGGTATGTGTGTGGATTGTGGTACTTGATGACATGTTGCCATGCATGGCTACATTATGTTGCAGTGGGTGTGGCCAAAGCCTAGACTATTGGGTGCATGGCCAAAGGCCATAGGACATGCACCCTAAAGCCAAAGCCTTCACCACACCCACTGCAGCAATGCAGTTTTGACTGCATCTCTCACAGGGTGGTCACCTTCACAGAATGGTTGTGGAGCACATTTTACTCTTCATAGAGCACCAGAAGTGCAGTGACATGCATACATTGTTGGTTCCATGGGTGCGGTCATTGTTGGAACATACTGCAGTTTTAGGTGTATGGCTGGAGATTGTGCAGTGAAAAGTCTTGCAGTGTACCCACTGGATGCAGTGTTTGAACACAATCAGAATTCAAGAATGTAGGGTTGAAGTGAATCATCAATGTGCTTGGACATTTTGGTTTGTGTAGCTTCCTGGGAGTAGGCCCAAAGTTGTGAGGATTGTGCGGTTTGGTTGTCAGTTACATAATACTTTGTGCATGGGAGTGGGTAGGGGTGGCAGAGGCAGTGGTATGTTTGTGGAATCTGCTAACATTTGTGTGCACTGATGGCATGTTGTACACCCACTATGAGAGTATGAATTTCCAAAACATACATTGCTTTCATGCAAATGGCATTTCTTTGACAGCCATTGGCAATACTATTTTCTTGTACACTGTGAACAAAGTGTTGCCCCTAATTCGGTAAAAAGTGAAGGAGGTGAAGCAAACAGAAAGTCATACAGAGAGGAAAAACAAAAAAGGTGGTTTGCGTGCATGTAAAAAACAAATAAAACATAAAAAACAAAAGTAACAAAGAAAGCATAAAACCTTTTTAGAGGGACCACTAAAGATCCAATCGCCTACCCTGTTTCCCAATTCCCCCCCACCCCCTTTCTAGCATGAAAACTTCATGGATTACTCTGTACTTTCAGGATTACACGTGCCACATCCTGCCATTTTCTGGATGGGAGCCATGGAAATGGGATTGTGGAGCAAAAGACAGTCCTCAATGAGGTTTGTGGTTGTCGTGTGTATGCAAAAAGTGTAGTCGAAGGTCTCTTTGTACAAAGAACTGCAGAAGGCTATGGTGGAAGTAGGCAAGGTAATGGCCAGGCAACCTGGGTGGATGCATGAACTGTAAGTACTTGTTTGAAGTTCGTAACATGAACGCAGTGCTGTTTGTAAGCTATCATTTTTTAAAAGTGTGCAGTAAGTGGGGTACTGTGGACAAAAAAAATACCTGTGCCGTGTACAAGGTAAGGGGCTGGCATCCTACTGGTATGAATGCATTCTGTGTATGATATCATATGATGCGCAATTGTATGCTATGGCATGCGTTATGCACCTATATACACGTTTAGCAAAGTGCAACGAGACAAGGGTTGGGGGAACAGAGGGTAGACAGAGACAACAAACCTACTAGGCCAGCTGTGACTTACTTTGCCCAATTGCAAGGGTGGGGGCAGGGGAAGGTGCAGTACATGGGTAGAAGAAGAAATGACAATAAGTAAAAATATGGGCCGATTGTGCCAAGTGCAAGGATAAGTGCACACATCAGGTGGTGCATGAACTGCTAGGGATACAGAAAACAGTCCCCAAGTGCAGGGTTTGCTAGAAAGGCAGTGCAGGGGTTCGCCTGGCGGGGGAAGCGGCATGGGCCCGTCATCACAGAGTCGCAAGGTAACCAGTGCAGAATCAGTTTACGCCAGGCTGTCAGCCGGGGAGAGGGGGAGAAGAAACAGACATAAAGAGAAAGGCTTTGAGTTGCTTCCGGAACCGGCAACGGTTCTCCTCAAGTTTCAGGGAGGCAAGGAGGATGTTGTAGCAGGGAGGTGCCAGCAGAAAAAAAAAACTACAGCCAACTGGATGCTTGCAGAAGTGATTGACCGTGAGGGAGTTGGAGACGGATGAAGGAAGAGCCAGAGCATGGAGATCAATAATAAGTGAGAATTGAAGGTATTGAGGTCCTAGGGTTCAGAAGGCCTTGTGCATAATGCAGAGGGTTTTCACCTTATTCCTCACAGCCACTGGAAGCTATTGCAGACATTTCAGTGCAGAGGAGATATCATCCCGAGTCACGCAGTACTCTTCTGGATACTTAAAAAGAGCCTGTTGCAATAGTGCAGCCTAGAAAGAAGCACAGCTGTGCAGACAGTGACCTTTTGGAAACTTGCTTTAGGTTGGTAAGATGATACATGCAGTGCGTATCTTTAAGATTTATTTAGGAGATGGGCTAGTGGGGACAACATTTCGAAGCAATGCCAGAAGGAACGTAGAGAGCTCCTGTTTCAATATTAAAATGTATGAAATTGGTAAATGAAACATTGCAAGCACATACCACTGAAGTGCCACTTGATGGTAGGGAATGGGAAAAAAGACAGTATGCTTTTAAAGAACATAATGGACGCTCAGTGGCAGAGACCGTGCGCAGAGGCACTCATAACACAGTGGTAAACATACTGCAGAAAAAGTTTTTATACCTCCATTTTATGGTGATGGATGTGCATGTGGAGGCATGTGGATGCACAAATCTTGCAATCTTTTACTGAACTTTCTACTGCATATGCTTTCAAGTGACAAGACACTTGCAGGCATATTCTGTAACGTACCTATGAAGTGTTGTGCAGAACTGACAGTGTTAGATGCTAACGTCTTGAATGGCATTGGTGGAATCGTGTGTGCCTATTTACCCGTTCCCAATGAGGTAGTGGTAGACAAAAGATAGTGGAAAGGGAAGAAGGATTGCTCCTGCTTTACTGGGGTGCGGCCCTTGCGGTACTTTGTGAAGCGCAAGTGCCACAATCTGTGCTTCTCACCATGCTGGCCAATGGACATGGGACTTTGGGGATTATCCAATCAGGTAGTGTGGGTGTGGTTCACAGGAAGGGGCGGTCATACTGTTGTACATTACTCTGCGTAGTGAGGCTCGCTGACATGGCAAAATGCATTGTCTTGACTCTGGGTGATGCCTTTGTGATAGATCTGCACAAGTATGCCCTGAAAAGACACTTTGATGGCAATTTCCATTTGGAAGCAGTGGACGCATTGTGGAATGCTGTCTATGAGTGCAGTTTTGCTGACATGCATGTACTTTGCAAAGACCTGGCCACTTTTGCTACTGCCGATGTCATTGTCATCCACTGCGGTGGCATGCATATGGGTTACGTGTCTTGTTTAGGTTTGTTCCTTCGACTGAAGCGGTTGCTAAATCTAGTCAAGTCTTTTTCCCATTGCCAAGGTGCTTTTCTCATCCACAACACCACAAAGAGCATGGGACAATGCTACTGGATGTTGTTCTGAGCCACAGGCAGGAAGGTGTCTCATCAACAGAAGCATGTATACTTTTTTGTCCGCTGGTGGGATGTTCTTCTGCAACTATGACCCCATTAGTTGTGGAAATGCAGAGTTTTTTTCAAGCAAATGGCATTTTCTTGTCGCCCATTGGTAATGCTGTTTTGTTTGCCCATCTAAAAGATGTGGTGAATAGTTTACTGTAACAATGTGAGCACAAGAAAACACAAAATCAAATAAAAAATAAAAACAGGTGTTTCTCTACAAGCATCTAAAAAAAGGCTCTTTTCAGAGTCGCCCCTTGCAACGAACTACCCCTATCCTGGTTGCAAGTTATTCCCCCATGCCTGCACTTAGCACGAAATCCACATCCGGGGATTTTGAGGATGGCAGCCATGGAAATCGGACTGTGGGGATTGTCCAATCAGGTGCTCACAGGAAAGGGTGGCAATAGGAAGAAGGACTGCTCATGCTTTACTGGTGCACAGCCCTCACAGTACTTGGGGAAGCATATGTGCTACATGCTGCACTTCTTACCATGCTGGCCAATGGAAATTGGACTGTGAGGATTGTCCAATTAGGTGCTAAGGGTGTGCGTCACATGAAAGGGCGGCAATATTTGTTTTCATTACTCTGTGTAGTGAGTGCGGAAGACAGAGATGGCGAGACACACTGGGGCTGATTCATGGAATTATTTGCGCCGAAAAACGGGGATTTGTGCGCCATTCTGCCTGCAAATCCCCATTTGTTAAACAGGGATTTGCGGCCAGAATGGCACACAAATCCCCGTTTTTCGGTGCAAATAATTCCATGAATCAGCCCCACTGTCTTGATAGTCGGTGATGTCTTTGTGGAAGATCTGTTCCAGTATGCCGTAAGGCTTTCATGGTAATTTCGATTTGGAGGGAGTGGAGGCTTTGTGGTGCTGTGGCGATCTGTGTAGTTTCGGCGCTGTGCTTGCAGTATGTCGACAAGTGCCCACTTTAGCTGCCGTAGATGGTGGGCTTGTGCACTATGGAGCATTCCATTTGGGTTCCATGGCTTGTTCCTGTTTGTATCGTCAACTGTAGAAGTTGATGAAAGCAGTGAAGTGCATTTTTCCCACTGCCAAGGTGTTTTTCTCAAGTATACCACCGAGAATAGTATGGGACTATTCCAATGATTCCTGTCACCAGCTAGAGGTCGGAAGGGGTCTCATCAACAGAAGCATGTGTGATTTCTTGAGTGCTGCTAGGATGTTCTCCTGTGAGAATGAGAACATTGGTTCTCGATATATACACCTTTTCAAAGCAAATGGCATGTCTTTGTTTACCAGTAGCAATGATATTTAGTTTCACAATCTACAGGCTGCACTGAAGACCCTATTGTAAGAATGTGAGCTGACGTACAAAACACAAACATTTATATAAAAACTGCAAAGAAAAGGTGATTCTATTGAAGCACCTTTTAATAAAAAGAAAATAAGGCTCTTTTCACAGCGACCACAACTAACGACGTCCCCTACCCTGGTTGACATGTCTTCCCCCACTCCTGTGCGCGCACTGCACAAAAAGTCTGCGGACACTGCGATAGGTGCAGGGTTGCACATGTTACATACGCCCCCTTGCAGATGATGGCCATAGAAATGAGCCTGTAGAGGCTAATCGGTCTATAAGGTTTCTGGGTGTGGTTTGTATGCACAGACTGTGGTACACAGTGTATTTGTCGACAGAAATGCAGAGCGTGTGGATATGGCTGTGCGTTTCACGAGCCACAGCGTGCGGGTTTTGGGGGAGTTCTAAATACATTGATTGAAAGTGAATGGAAAACACTGTGCAGTGGCTGCTCATTTAGGATTCTATCATGTGGCTGTGTCTGCAATGGAGCACCTACAATGAAGTGACTGATTTTGGTTTGTTTGCCTGACACTTGGTGACGCGCAATCATGCCAACATTATTGTTCTTCATTGTGGATGGGAAAATTGCACAGCATGTTACACGAGTTTCAGTGCTGTTTGCGATGAAAGAGACACTTGCCCAGGCCATGCATCTGTTTCCGATGTCCTGCATAACTTTCTATCGCATTACGCAGACACCGATTTGGCTGTGTTATTTTTCATTTGGTCTCCAAATGGAGAAAGCATGGTACATTGTGCAGAAGTCTATTTGAGCCTTTCTATGACATGTGCCAATGGCGTACTTCACACATGGGAATATGACTTTTCACAGCACAAACAGTTTTCCCCACCAATAACGTTCATCTTACTATTCCTGCCATCCCGATTTCTGCATGCCCTATCCAAATTGCCTTGCTGCCCTTCTTGAAAGTAGTGGAAGAATTTTTGTAGTAAGTGTTGCGCACTTAAACTCTTCAAAACGCTCTGCAACACGTAAAGAAACCTCTTTCTACAGCGAATCCCTTTCTACCCAATTCCACTACAGTCTTTTACACAGTGCCACGCCTCTCTTTATTTTCCGCTGATTGTGTGGTGCGTATATGGTGCGCCGCGCTCTGTATCCGTTCATTGGCAATTCCATTGTTCAACTCTGAAAAGAGCTTTCTTTATTTCCCTTTTTTCCTTTCCAAGTTAATTTCTATTTATTTTAGTCTTCTAACACACACCACAGAAGGTACGATAGGCAAGGCCCAGTACGGAAGGGGCAGCACATATATGGATAGCATAGGGGACGTGTAGAGAGAGGGAAATATTGGATGGCCCTCATCTACATAGGTGCCAGCCATTGTCATGCTCCCGGGTGGACCATTCCCAAGCACTTCCAAGTACCTTCCATCTGTAGAGTAGCATGTTAAAGTACATGCACAATACAATGCCCTTTGCCGGGTAAGGGTCTGTACTGCGGCATATGGTCTGCAAGAATGTTTTAGAGCTCTGCTGCCCTACAGGAGTGCTCCTATTGTTGGCCGCAGCAGATGTGGAAAATGCTGTACATTAAATTAGCCTACTGCATTTTTGGAAGGGCAGTATCCCTGCCCACTGGTCCCTTGTGCTTCCATTTCAGTTGTCGTCACATGCAGTACGAACACTTCATGCTACGCCATTAACCATAGGACTAGCATTCACTGAGAAGCATAAATTCTGAAATACAAGAATGCTTACAACAACGTGAAACACAGCTTCATTACGTCGAGCAGGAAGATAATTATTCAGCACGACCCATGCAGCTACTGTACTTTTCTAACCACCACTGAAATTGTTTGCGCTCTGAAGATTCTGCAGTTTGCTTACTTGCCTTTACAGGCACTAGTGTGTGCGTGACCAAGCCGCACCAGCTTTGCCATTTTGCAGACTCACTACAAACTGTCACACCTGCAGTTACATATTTTCTTCAACTGTACGACCCGCAGGCGACCCCATGACACTTTCTGTCACAGTGCTCTGTGCAGAGACTGTGTGTTCTGTTTCACGGGTCACGGAAAGGCAAGCAGCACATCAATCAAATTAATGTGACATTTAACACGCCCACGTTACACGGCAGGTTGCTGTTCCTTGTTTACCAGTGGGCCTGATACAGCCATGCGTGCTGCAGCCATACATTGGTAGGTTTGCACAGCCACACATGTAGTTGGCAGGAGTACTTGAAATGCAGTAGCCTACCGTATGAATCCGTAGTATAGGCAACAGGGGCGTTGTTACCAGCACACAGAGGATGCCCTACACATGGGTATAGCTGTACAACGGATACACGTGCGCTCCCACACTAATTAAAAGTGCATTAGAAGATGCGGCCATTCGGCCACTATTGGAATCCTACGGATACCTGCAATGTGATTGCACATACACCTGCCAGGTGCAGTCTCCCTAGGAAACATCCACATTGCTCACCTGCAGTCATCTCGGACAGTACTGTGCAGCACAGATTCACCATGCAACGTTAACACAAAAAGAGACATCACTCAAACACTCATCAACACTTACAATGTACATCTGTAAATGCTAAGATACACCAACACTATTAGGAAAAGGAAGGGGTAGCACAAATGGATACATACACCGGAGAATTTGGCCTTTCCACAAGTTCATCATGAGGACAGCCAAGGAATCAGTGACAAACCGTTTTAACGGGACGTTATGGTTCAGTTGCATTACCAAAAACATATCATCTTTACAGAAAAAACTATGCTAAAGCAACATTACGGTTACACGGCCCTACAAAAAACCTATGAAAGTCACTACAAAAAACATTGTTAAAAGGGACGTTATGGTTAAGTTGCACTACTACAAACCTATCCCCTTTACTGAAAAAACTATGCTAAACAAAGGGTCTGCTTACAGTGGTCTACTAAACACCTATCAAATTCAGTGAAAAAACTTTGGTGAAGGGACGTTATGCTTCAGTTGCCCTAAGAATACCCTAGCAACTTCAGTGCAAAAACTTTTGTTACAGGAACATTACAGTTACTTTGCACTAACAACAACCTTTCCATACTATGATTACAAGTACAGCCGAAAAAAAAACAGATTTGCCAGGGCCTGAGATATATTAGACAAAGAATCAGCTGTAGACTATACTGGACCCCTGCGCGGATGGCCAGACTAGGGTTGTCCAACGATGATACCTGTTGGTGCTGTGGTCTAATTGGGGGCACCTTGATTCATATGCTATGGGCATGCCCAAGAGTGGCTACCTTTTGGAGTGATGTCTTGTATAGCTTGGACCTTATGCTGGGGAACACACTCCCAAGAACGACTTACTCGACAATTCTGTTATCGAACAAAGGGAGAGGAGAAATGGCCAGTACAAGAGCTGAATGGATAAATTGGGTATTCGCAGTAGCGGTTAAGCAGATATTAATATTCTGGAAGACAAAGAAAAAGCCGAAGGTAGATGACTGGCTGATGGATGTCCGTACTTTGTCTGACTATGAAAGGGTATTTATTGCTGAAGAAACAAAAGCGAGAGGAGCTATATTTCAAAATGTGGGGTTCGTTTAACAAATTATATGGTTGGTGTTGATTTGCTGAATGCATATTTGTTTGTATGAGATTGATGGGGTTATTGGGATTTCTATTCAGTGTTGTATGTTGAGGTTTGTCAGTGATGTATTGTCTGTTGTTGTCTGATGTCTGGAATCCTATTGTAAAATAGAGGTTTGTAGTAGTGAGTTAAGGTTTGAATGTACAACTTTTAGTTATATTAGGATTTGCTACTTGATTACTGTATATATTTTGTTATTTGATTGCATACCTCTGATATAATGGATATGTCTGTGACACCTTTCTTCTGTTTGGTTTGTATTCTAAATAATAGAAAAAGAGATTAAAAAAAATTAAAATAACATTTGTCTTGAACTGCAATAGAAAATGTTATTTTTAGTAATTTACTGTGTGCTTGATGTAATTACTTGTTTATAATATTCTTTGCAAAAATGAAACAATCATTTTGAAAAAGCCACATGTCAAGTTTAAATAATCTTTCTGTAGCCCTGTTTTGTGGCAGCTCATAGCATTACTATCGGATGCCAACTTCTACGTATGTTAAGGCCCTATTTCCCAGCAGCAGCATGACCCGTCGAGAGCGTCAGCCGGAAGCGCCTGCCTGCGCTTTGTAAGATAGGAGAGAACTCCTAGAGTTGATCATGTGACTCTTGACCCTTCGTCTTTCATTTCACATCTGAAAAATAACTAGATGGGTCACCAGTAACTGTACTCGAGCCACCTGAGGAAGTTCGGACAAGGGTCCAGATCCTGGTTAGTGGCTGGAGTTGTCAGTTGGCTGTGATAGAGTGACGCACTCTGTTTATTTAAACATGTAACTCAAATGACGTGGAGGAGGTTCACTAGTGTCTGTTTCTCCATTGAATAGTAGACACCGCCGTTTAGGACAGGCAGGGCAGTTTCTTCATTGCTCATTAAGTCTGCGCTCCTTGGGGGAACTAAAAGGCCAGGTGCCTAATCGCTGTGTGTGTGTTGTGTACTATGATTAAAGTGGGTTGCAGGGGAGGCTGTGGATTTATTTTTGGGTGAAGTCATAACGTATGCTTTTGGCTGAAAGGTTTTCAAATGGGCGCCTTGTTAAGCCTCACAGCTATTGGTCTGTGATACAGCTGTGCTATCAAATCACAGGGGAGGGCGAATAAGATACGGTTTTAAAAAGCATTGCTATCGGTTTCAGTTGGAGTGGTTCGAGAGTACAAGTCCTAGAACGCACCTTTTATGGATTTTCCATTGTACTTGTCAGTAGTCCTGGATCATGCCCGAGCAGCTGGTAAGAGCAGTTTTCTCTGCTCCCTTGCCGTTTACTGCGATTTTTATTTGCTTACGTTTTTTTTTTTTTATTGTTGGCTTAGATATGGTAATTCATTAGTAGAGTACAGAACTATATGGAGTTAGTTTGGGCTATTAGGGGTCGCTCGAGGCACCTATAACCCGAAACTATTGCATTGGAGTACAGATAGAGAGAAATCGCAAAGGAATGACATATGAGGAGGGACACTGTAGGTGTTGTTTGGTTATGTGTAATGTACTGTGCTGAGTGGGAAAAACAGATAGCAGTTTTGTGTTGTGTTAAAGTATTAGGCATTTGCCAGGCACCTCGCGGTACCTCTTTTCTCCTCCGCTCATCCATGCTGTCCTTCTGGTTTGCTCCTATTCACGCTCCTTCATTGAATTGTTCATTCCTTTTTACTATGCTACCCCTTCTTGCAAAGTGCAATATTGCTATCATTTTGTAATAACCATCGCTCAAATATCATTCCATCCCTGCAATGTTCCTCCAAATCATGTATTTAGCATCTGCTCATAATCATTTTAAACAGAAAGCAAATCAATGTTTACCTACTCTGGATGCCCACAATGTGTGTACTGAGCAAACACTGTATCGCTGGGTATCTCTTCTAATTAATATGTCCTCGACGGAGTATCTTTGGGAACTGTGTGGTTGCAGGGTCTAGTGACCAGTCCAATTCCTTTTGGTTTATATCATCTGAGTTTTTTAGTTTGGGCTATTAGGTGTCGCTTGAGACACCTAGAAGCCGAAACGATTGCATTGGAGCACAGATATGGAGGAATGACATGTGAAGAGGAACGCTGAGTTTGCATTTGAGCACAGACAGACACAAAAGACCAAACTACTGGCATTGCCAATGCTTGTTTGCTCACCGCATGGCTCCAGCCACATAGCTCTCCAGAGATATTTTCGCACAAATGCGGTGCAAATCTAGCAGGCCCATTTCTGCACTTTCGTGATAACACCACCATGGTCGGACTGGGCCATACAATTGTCTCTGGCACCAAGGAAAAAGTGGCCCACAGTTGCAAATTGCTATTCATTCCTTTCGTGACACCGTTAGCACCCAAGGGGGAGATTTTTTTTACTACAAATGTGATGCAAATTGTGCATTTTAAAGAATATGTATTCAGCAAAACTATTAGCCACATAGTGAAGTAACTAATCAAACTGGCCCACATAGGCCAAAAAAGTGGCTCACTTTGAACAAACAAAAGTGTCTCACGCCAACATTTTGCCTATTTGGTTCAGCCATGAGCCTATTGCCTTATAGGCCAGCCTGGGCCTGAACACCACCGATTGTACTACAATACAATGTACTTGTGTGCTCATTTGCACACATTTTAAAAAAGCATCCCATTATTATACATGCCACATATACATGCGACATTTCAGTTGGTAGATGATAGTCCTGGTTTTAACTTCACAATAGGGGACTTGTAGGCCCGGATTTTCCCATTATGCAAATCTAAACCCAGGACTGCACCAGCATTTTCCCGACAGAAATGCATCATGTTGGCATATCGATGCCATTACAGAAATATTTGGTTCAGTGTGTGGACAAAAGTGTCGCTGGTTGAGAAAAATAAAAAATGTCGTCCGATTGGGCGGCTGCAATATGTATGTCTTGAAAGATAAACTACACACAGGATAACGGAATCGCATGCCCGTGATGAAGGGGTGCTTTAAAGCTTTCTTTCTTAAGAGTACAAGCGGGCTGCTTACTTGGCGCAACAGCTACAGAAACATGTACATAGATATTTGGGAGGGAAAGGCAGTAGGTATGTTACATTACATCGTGTGATACCAACGCCACAACATATACGAATGAAAAAAAAGGTAGGCTAGAGAATTGAATTTTTTTAAAAAAACTACTTTATTAGAGGAAATTCGAACGAATTATTCATCGGAAAAGTCACATTGCCTCTTAACTATAATGTCATGTCATAGAAAAAATAATATGACAAATTGTATACTTTGTGTGTAGAGATTGAATGCATAAACATCCAAGACAACATGTTCTTTGTCCCTCCAGTCCTGATTTGTTTTGTTTTTTTTGCATTCTGTGTGACCTGGAGTTATAATGTGAAAAACACAACTACGAGAACCAGAATGAGCTTCGTCTAACTCATGATGTGTATGGCAACTCGTGACTAATGGCTATAGAACACGTATGGCTAGGCTTGCTTTCCTGTGTGATTTCATACAATCAGTGGTCGAAGTGAGCGGGAGCGGTATTCCTCTACTTTTTTTAATTACCTTTTACAGCTCCTATACTTTTATTTTAAAAAGAAACCATTCTGGAATGGTTTTGTTTTAAAATAAAAGTGTAGGAAGACTTTGCAGCTTGCACTTTCAGTGCACTGCACGTTCCCTTAAACAGCAGATGCAAGTGTTTGGGTGTGTGTAGTGTGTGTGGGAGGGGACGTGGTGATGGGGTTTGTGGGGAGTGGGTGCAGGCCAGCAGGGAACATAGTTCCACTACTTATTTTTGTACACTTCGACCACTGCATACAATTAACTCCCCTCCCAGAACCGCCATGCCCAGCCACCAGGATTGCAAAATTCGTCCCTGCACTGTCTATAATCAGTGCATGGGGCTCCATCCGACTAATTCCTTTTCAATCTTCATAAAGTGCATGTTTTTGTTCCTTGTAGAAATGACCCTATATTGGAGCCGGCTAATCGTGCACTTGAAAGCCTACCTCCATAAATAAACATGGAAGCAGCAGTGCTGCTCGCCGGTGCACCTGCAAACTAATGGCGGGGAATCACTGCCTAATTAGTGATATTGAAATTAGAACGGGAGCCGAAATGGAGCAAATAGCAACAGACGATTGGTTGCAAAGGGGGCTTGATCACAGAGACCTAATTCTGACCTCGTTGCCGTGGCGCAGTCTGTCAGGCATTCAATTATCACCGATAGGGGAACGCCGGCAACAGGCCGCCTAGCGACGCGTCACATGCAACCAGCGGTGGGGGAGCGGGAGCTGGCGCAGCTAATCCCCGCCCGCACTACTGTTCTGCATCGAGTTCGAGGCCCGGCGACGTCTCCTTATCGGAGGCTGGAGATAATGAACGGTTGCCGGTGTGTCAGCGCCAGAGCGGCCCGTTATCTGGGGGAAGGGGAGGTTCCGGGAATCTGAGCCACTGAACCGCTAATCCCCCGGAGATTAGCTCATCTCCCAACACCTTCCACTCTTGATGCGTTAGTATTCATTCACTTGCTACCAAAGGAAACCGCCGCTTTGAGTGATTATTCCTGGAGGCAATCCTTGGGCCCAAGCAATCGGTTAATTTTAACCACAACACGTGTTTGGTTTTTAGTCTGAACACAGAGAGGTAATTTCAACTACTTTGGTTGCTTGCCAAATGGGAAAGCCCCTTGGCTTTCAAATTCTTAAGGCATGGTTTTAAAGCCTTGGCGTGTTGCGTGCACCCCTCAATTGTTTATTTTATTCCATGGTTGGCTAAGTGTGTGTGTTTGTTTATTTATTTCTTTTTTTTCTTTCATCCCAACGCGTTTGCTACCTGGATGCAGTGGAGTAACTTTGCTGAAAATGTTGGGGGGGGGGACATGACATCGGAAGAAAAGGTGCCCCAGCCAAATGAATGGGGATCAAATTGTGTGCCATGAAAGTTGTGGGGGACAAACCCCCTGCCCCATCCGCCCCTAAAATTACGCCCATGCCTGGACGGATCGCCAATTAGGCGCCTATCTTAATTTGTCCTTATTGCAGCTGAGTGAGAAATTGTCACATCACGTGGAAGGACCAGAAATTACCTCGAATTTGAGGTTTCGTTGCATGTCATGTTGCCTAACATTTGCTGACTGGTTTAACGCGTGTTAAAGACGCCCTGTGAAATGCATCTGTAATTAGCGAAGGGTCAGGCACTTTGCTTGTAATCCTTCATTAACTGCCCTCCATAGGGTCCTTTCAGTTGAGTGGAGATGTCGAGAGTTATTTCTTTAATGCTGCCCTGCTGAACATGGCGGGCAAACTCTGTCACGCAGGGGAGTCCACTTGTAGAAACGTATAGCTAAAACCAAATAGCACAATGTTTTGTGGAGTGTGTGTACACAGATCCCTCACTATACATTGCAGCATGTACATGTCTGAGCACAGAGAGTATGATAATAGCTTTATTTTGTAGTTCCCGCATGCTTATAATTTACCAGCATACACAGAAATGGCAAGAAACACAATGGAAAAATAACCGGGTAAAAGAAGTTATGTCACTTTGCCTGCATCTGTGTGCGCTCCTCTATTTCTAATCGGCCACTAGGCTAACTCTTGAGGAACGATCCCACCAGCTGCTCTGTCTTCAGCCATCTTAACGGAGCTGTACAGATTTCCATGACAATGCTTGAGAAGGTCATCCAGCCCCGTTCCCCCACCCTTTTGGATTCTGGAGCTTGTCGTTTTTTTCTTTTCCATTTGAAATATAGGAAAACTACAAGTCCCAGAGTTCCAAGCAAAGCTAGGCTGGTATGGCTGCCTCACCCATGGCCACAGGAAACATGCAAACTCGTCAATAATATCACTTATATGTGCTTAAATGTGAAACAAAGACAGACCAAAGGCAGAACAAAACTCTGCTAAAAGGTTTGGTAATCGCTGGGGATATAGGACCACTTCCAGGCTTAATATGGTGGGTTGGATTTGGGCATTTTGTTTGGTTGGTTTCAGAACCTGGGGACTTCTGGCCCAATTTCAGCACTGCAGCTACAACACGCATGTTTTATTTGATTCATTATACACAATAGTTTTGCTCTAGCTAATTTTAGAGTGTGTGTTTTGCTCATGCTACACGATGCTGTGCATGTTTCAAATTAAACAGTTGCTTTAGGCCCGCTTGCATACAACAAAACAATAAAATATGACATCCCGGTCAAGAAAGAACAGGTGTCTGCCTCCATCCCCCAATCCACGCCGCTCACAGTGTGAGGTCTTGCATCTGTTTCACAGCCTTCAGAGTGGAGGGTCTAAGAGCATTCATTATGGAATCCACCACAGGACCAGAAAACCCCTGAGATATCAGCCTAGCCCGTGCAATATCCACACTGCCCATTGTATCTGGCGGACCCCCAACCATAGCTCCCCCCAGAAGGGGACAAGGCCACTTTGGAACCAGCCAAGGCTCCTGGCACTGAAGCTCCAACAGAGAGGGGAACCAACTCCGACGGGGCCAGTACGGAGCGAACAACAATACAGTCACCCTGGATATTCTGATGCGCTGAACCACCCGAGGCAGAAGAGGAATAGGTGGAAAAGCATAAAGGAGACCCTGAGGCCACTGCACAGAGAGGGCGTCCACCCCCCACGCACCCTCTGTCTGAAAACGAGAGCAGAAGAGGGGAACTTTTGCTGAGGCTGGAGACGCAAACAGGTCCAGAATAGGGGTCCCGAACCTGACACAGATCTCTGCAAAAACCTGGGTCGAGAGGACCAGTTCCACCGAGGAGGGAAACCGGCGGCTGAGTAGATCCGCCCGAACATTGTCCACCCCCCTGATATATGAAGCCACCAGGGACACCAGATGTGATTCCCCCCAAGCACCTATCTGAGCTGCCAGGGCATTCAAGGAGCTGCCGGAACCCCCTTGGCGGTTGACATAAGCCAAAGCTGTCGTATTGTCCGTCCGGACCAAAACTGCCCGGCCCATCAGCAACCTCCTGAAGTACACCAGAGCCCGGAGAATGGCACACAACTCTCGCCAATTGGATGTCCGATGGCCCTCTTCCGGATCCCACAACCTCTGAGCAGAGAGGACTCCCAACTTAGCTCCCCAGCCCCTTCCACTGGCGTCGGTAGTAAGTGTGGTCACAGGAGGAATGAACTGGGACACCCCAGCCCGTAGTTTCGGAACCCTCAACTACCACTGCAAGGAGACCCGCAGCGCCAGAGACACTGGAATCAAAGCCTCGAAAGCTGGAGATGAAGGGAGCCAGTGGGAGAGAAGGTAGGACACCAGGGGGCGTAGATGAAGACGGGCCCAGGGAACTAGAAACGCGCAAGAAGCCATGTGCCCCTGCAATTTCAGCAATAGGCGGGCCAGGACATACTGCCTCCCGAGAACCCTGCCCAGAACAGTCAGCAAGCGACGGACCCTCTCCAGGGACAGGAACACCTTCCCCATCCTGGTGCAAACCTGTGCACCAATGAAAACTAGATCCTGAGAAGCCTCCAGTTGGGACTTCTGCCAGTTCACCAGGAAACCCCAGTCCTGCAATGCCTGGCAGACCAATCGGAGATGAGAAATGACAGTCTGCCGGAAGGACGCTTTGATCAACCAATCGTCCAGGTAGGGAAATATCTGAATGCCCCGCAGATGTAAGTGCGCCACCAGGGGAGCCACCAGATTGGTGAAAACTCTGGGGGTAGATCGCAGTCCGAACGGGAGCACCCTGAACTGAAAATGTCGGGATCCCACTGCAAAGCAGAAGAACTGCATGTGCCAGGGACGGAGACCCACATGGTAATAAGCGTCCTGGAGATCCAGAGATGTCATCCAATCCCCCTTTAATAACATAGGAAGAATGTTCTGTAAAGTCTCCATCTTGAAGTGTTCCTTTTGAACGAAGCAGTTCAGGGCTTTGAGGTCCAGAATTAGACAGTACTTCCCCGAAGGTTTGGGGGCCAGGAACACCCATGAGTAGAACCCCTGACCCTGCACAGGGAGAGGAACGGGCATGATGGCCGCCTTCAACACTAATTCGGAGAGCGTGGCGTCCATGGCCAACCTCTTGAGCCGAGACCTGGGAACCACAGTCCGAACCATGCAATGCTGGACAGGAGGAGACAGGAAATGCACTCGATACCCCCATTGTACTGTGTCCAGAACCCATGAGTCGGAACACCACCTTTCCCATACTGGAAAAAACTGCCGGAGCCGCCCACCCACCGGCAATTCCAAACCGTCAGGACTTAGGTGCCGGCCCAGGACGTGAAGAGCGTGGAGGACCCCGACCCCCCCATAGCTCTCTGAAAAGAATGTGATGAGGAGTCAGGAAAAGACCTGCTGGTCACTGGACCAGGCCCAGAGGAAGATTTCTTGGCCGTTGAAGGAGGCTTGCGTCGAAGTTTGTCAGCATGTTTGTCCGCCCTAAAAACTTTGTGCACCTTATCCTCAAGGCAATCACCAAAAAGCCTGGACCCAGTGAAAGGAAGTTTCAGGGCAGCCGCCTTCTGAGACCCATCAGTCTTCCAGTCCCTTAGGTGCAAATGCCTCCGGCAGATATACCAGCCCCCATGGCCATGGCTGAACCACGCACCCCATCAAAAGCCAGATCGGCCAAAAACTCAACCTGTCTCTGCATGTCTGTAAGAAAAGGGGCACAATCAGAGCCTTCATTGACAGCCTTTTTCAACTCCCTGAAACCATTCAACACTGTTTCAGCTGTGTAGGAACCATAGATATTTGCTCGAAGGGCCAAATGCGCCCCTGCATGAACCTTCTTAAGGCCGGAATTAACTCGGCGGTCCACTGGATCCCGGACGGCCGCCTCCTCGGCCGACATAGAGGCCACCAGGCTGGCGAGGATCTCGTCGACCTCAACTGGATCAGACAGCAAAGTCTCGCCCTTAAAAGAGTAAAGTTTGGAGAAGAAGCGGGGCATTGCAATCTTCTCCGGGTCATGCCATACCCGGAGGATTTTTTCCCAGATATCGGAAACCAATGGCAACCCCTTCCTAGGTGTATGCCTATACTGGCGAATAGAAGGGTCGGCCCCCTCCACCGGCACCAGGGGCTCTGAAAATCCCATGCAACCCCCAACTTGAGCCAGCATCTCCTCCACTCCCTCTCTGTCCAGATACTTCCCTTCATCATCAGCCGAAGAGGAACAAGAAGAGGCCGATGACTCAGCGCCAGAAGAAGAGGAGGATGAGGAAGACAGACGCCTGCGCTTGTGTCCATGAGCACGTGTGCGACTCCCTCTACGATGCTTAAGCAGCTTCTTCAACTCCTTTCTTGTCAGGGAAAAATGCTTAGCCTTCTTTCTCTTTCTGTGTAAATCAGGAGAAGAGGAAGAAGAAGAAGAAGACAGGACCAGATGCCTGCTCTTTGCAGAATATTTTCCCATGTTGAGTATGCGCAAAAACAGTGACCAAGGAAGCCTGCTTCACCAAAGACCCCTGTAGACCCAATCAAGGCCCCACATACAAACAATTGCTAACGTGCCTCTCCCACATTCAAATAGAGGCCAGAAAGAACAACAACCAATAGGAACACATCAATTAATTCCCATGGCAACATGCCTGCAGCACCAGAGGAGGAGCCCACCCTTCTCCGGAGCACGTGGCTCAAACAAGAAAAAGGAGCCGCCAATCCGTGCACAGCCGCCCATGCAGCATGGCCATGCAACAGGACAAACATGCCCCCCTTCTCCTTACCTTAACCCGGGTCCGTTCTCCCAGAACCCGGGCCACGATGCCCTGCGCTGGCCGAAGCCCAGCAGAAACCAGGCAAGGCAGCCTGACTCAACCGGGTCCCAAGCCCCGCAGGGAACCCAGGAGTCTTGCCACACCTGAAGGAGCCGAAGGCCCCGCCACACAGCCCCACCAGGGGGCCAGCATTCAGAGCTCCCCAGCGCCCCACGCCTAGAAGAAAAAACAAGCCCAACCTGCCGGAGGCAGGAAAAATTAAACTAAGTGACGTGGGTGTGGGGGAGGAGTTATAGAAATAGAAGAAGGTCCTGTGTCGGAGCCGGGTGCCTCATGAGGTAAGTACTGTGACGAGGAAGAGTAGGACGTGGAGGTAATGGGGCCTTGCCAGTCGAGAACTTTCCCATGAGTACTGAAAGTGCAGTCTTCCGAAAAGAGCAGTTTACATTTAAGGAATGTGTAATTTGTGATTAGCCAAAGAAATGAAGGATTAAAAAAAAAAATACTATGCCTGTCCCACCCACAAAAAGTTACACAGGCAGCATGCCGTAATGACTCCCTGTCAAAGAAATGTAGTATCGGGCTATGGACGACACTCGGTGTAAAGTGGCATTAAAGAATCATCACACCATCAAGCATGTTCATGCACAGTTTGGAAACCAAACACATCTATATATGGAAGGGATGTCTACTGCCTCCTCCTTGCTTCTATAGTTCGTGTCCATTGTAGTGATCAGGGCACCTAGCCAACAGAGTAACTGGCAGAGCTAAGCGTTGGGGTACAGGACAACTACCTTCCCCTCTGACTGGCTTATGGTACACTGTACACACAAGAGATCCAGCTATAAGGAAGACCACCAACCTAGTGTCTTCCCGGCTGGCATCCATCATGTTCTCTCCTGCAAGGAGTGGCCTCCAGTGGCAAAATTGTGGTAAGTGGCCTGAGCAAACCTAATCTAGGCTCAAGTGCTTTTGTCAAGCTTTCTGACCTGGTGCACATGAGAGGAGAAACCAAATTGTACACATTGACCTATGATTGCTTAGGGTTGCAGCAGAGAAGAAACAACATATCACCCATTGACATGATTATTTTTGCGCCAGTATGGAGAAACCAAATAACGTGTTGACATATTTTTGTGCACAGTATACAAGACACAAAAACTCATTGACACTGGCTTGCTTTTCCACATGAGACCAGAAACCCAATCGGAAGTGTTTCTTCATGGGTGCAGGGGATGAGAAACTGAACCAGACGTACTGACTCATGATTGTTTTGGTTGGAGAGAGGAGAGTTAAAATTAAATACATTGACACATGTTTTTAATATTTAGGAGAAGAAAAACGAAAATGCAGACTTTGATGTATGATTTATCTGGGTTCAGAAGAGAGAAAATCATGATAGACGTGAATATTTTGGGATCCAGGAGGAGAAATAGCACAGATTGATATGCAATTGTTTTTTTTGCAATGAATTTGAGAAAAAACATAATTCGCACATGAATATCTGATATGCACGGGCTAGCACAAAGAAAAGCCACATTGATGTATGTTTTCTTGTTATGGCTAGGATGGAAGAAACACAAGCTACTTTGACTTGTTATTGTTTTTGAGAGCAGTGGAGTATAATGGAGGAGAAACTATATGTGTGGCTTTATGGGAAACTAGTGTGGAGAATCAAAATCCCACATATTGACCGGTGAAGTTGTATGTTTGGGAGAAAAAAACATATGACCGCATACCCATTAATTATTTCATACATGCAATGGATTTGAAACTAAGGGGCTGATTCATGGAACAAACGTGTGCGGAAAATCCCAGCGGAAGCAGGCTCAAGCGTGAGAAAGCAAGCGCACACGTGCGGGAAGGCGCTGCGCTTGTTTCCCACTGGTTGTGCGCCAAATCGGTGCATGTCGCACGTGGGCACACAAGTCATTATACGGCGTGCGCTACGCACACAGCAGAAGCGCACATAGCGCAGCACACACAACAAAAGTAGGCGGAACAGTGGGCGTAACACGCGGAATGGGGAATAATGTGTGAAAAAGAAGGCGTAACTGGGGAAGTACTGCAGGGAACTACAAGGAACACCCACACGCACGCAAACAACCCGTATTCATGGATACGGATACGGGAAACCCGCGCACGGCAAAAGACGCACACAGGCGTGAATGCGTCCGCCACACGAAGGCAGGCGGAAGCGTCCCCGCGCACAGTATAAAAGTGTGAGCAAACAACAAACACGTATATACAGCTACGATGAATGCCCCATTTGTCGCAGCACTGATCGTGGGACAAGCACTGATCGTGGGACACCCCAGGAGGAGGAGAATAGCCAGGGCACGCATTTTTTCCCCATGGACAAGCCTTTATGGGATGCCTGACGACCAGGTCTACGGCAGGTATAGGTTTCCACCCCTTATCATCCTAGACCTGGTCAGGGAGTGGAAAGATGACCTTAGATCCCCCACCCTTTGCTCCCAAGCATTGAGCCCCTTGGAGAAGGGGCTCAATGTCCTGCATTTTTTTGGCCACTGGGTCATTTCAGCGGACTACTGCCATAGTGGGGGGGGTCTCACAGGCCACGTAGTCACGCTGCCTACACCAGGTCTTGGCAATCATGACAGCGCACCCCTCAGTCCGCAGGCACATATACCTGCCCAGAACACCCGCAGATAGGCAGGCCATTGTCCTGGACTTTTACAGGGTGGCACACTTCCCCAAAGTGCTTGGTGCCATAGATTGCGCCCATGTCCACTTAGGGCCACTGAGCACATCAACCGAAACCGCACGCACTGGCATTCCATCAATGTACAGGTGGTATGTGATGCAAAGGGAATCATCACCACTGTCTATGCTAACTACCCAGGCTCCAGTCCATGAAAGTTTCATATACAGAATGTCCGCCCTGAGCCGGGCCCTGGAAGCTGGGCAGCATGGCGACACATGGCTCCTAGGTGAGTACAAATGCCCTTGCACATGCATGCATGTCACACACACACACACACACACACAAATACACAAACCCCAATAATCACAACCATTATCACCTCTCCAGGGGACAGTGCCTACCCTCTGAGCAACCACATAATGACGCCAATCCGGAACCCCACCACACCACCCCAGGTTAGATACAACGCGGCCCATATTGCAACCAGGGCCATAGTGGAGCGCACATTCGGAGTGCTCAAGTCACGCTTCCGCTCCCTTGACCGCTCTGGTGGGCAGCTACTCTATGCACCCCCAGTAGTGTGCAGGATCATTGTGGCAGCATGTGTCCTGCACAATGTTGCAACACGGCAGGGCGTACCGGTGGACATGGTGGTGCCCCCACATCCCCAACAGCTGGCGCTGGCCATGGGTGGGGATAGGGCACGTGGCGAGGAAGCCCGGACCCAGCTTGTGGCCACATTTTTCACCTAAACTCCCACCCCTGCAGAGTGCACACAGGCCTGGCACATACCAGGTGACAATCGATGATGGCAAAGAGACAGTCAACTGTCACAACCTTACCACCATGAGATTGTTGCCATGGAAGTGCCATATTGTGTGCATCCCTCGCTACTTAAACACAAGCAACCCAGTGTGACCAAAAGGCACACATGCAAGGTGTGAATCACACCTGCAAAACAGGCCATGACTATCACTGGTATGTCACTCAAACCCTCCCAAACCACAACATGACATGGCAAGCAATAGCCATACACCAACACAGTACCATTAAGGTACACATTGCCATGTGAAAAATGTAAATTGGCAGCAGACAATGATGCCCGACATGGAATCAGATGAAATGACTGACCAACAACCTCCCACCCAAAATAAGTAATACCCAAATGCATTCCAAAAGTCGAAGTTGTAACATAACAATGAATGCCTGTCTACATGCACATTGTGCATTGCAAAATCAACACTGCAGCTTCTGTGGGCCGTGTCCAATCCGACAACACACTGCTCAGTGCACAGCACAGTTAACAGCCATTGCGTGTGATGCACACCCTGAGCATCACATCTAAGTGACAAACCACATCAAAAAGCAAATTAGGCATGTACAGGATCCACAATTGGTCATAGGACATGTGCTGCAGGGACACAGTGGGCACCAGAAGGAAACAGAGTGTACACGTGGACATGGAAGGGTGGTTGTACATGTAGTGCATTATAGTGCAAGTGTGTGGTTCAGTAGGGACATGCACTCAACATATGCATGTGCAATCAAGTGACCATCAGTGTCCTCTACACATCACATGTGAACATTCACCATGTGTACACCCCAGCATGTCAAACCACAACTATCCTCTCACACCTGAAAGGTAAACACAACACATGAACAGGCATTGATCAGCAGAACACATCATGTACATAGGATACCACAATTACAATGTCAGGGTGCCCATCACACTGCAGGGCAAGGCAACTATCACCAACAAAGCACCACCCCTCCCTCACAAATCACCATGACCCACTGTACAACTGCACCAGGGTTATGGAGCCTTCATCCTTGAAGTTCACCTGGCCACAGGATCACCCTTCCCCTTTGTCACCATCTCCCACCTTGTGTGTAAAAAGTTGCCTGCACCCTCAGAGTCCACCTTGATTTGCAAAAACACTACATCCAAGAGAACTCAAAGCAGGCCAACACAGAAGCCAAGCAAAAAGCCTGCAGGCAGAAAAACTAACCAGAACAGCCTCCAGTAGATGACTTGAAGTAGCAGTACCTCACAAAGGCCAAGTACTACCACAATGACGTAACAACCAAGGTCGCACAGTAAAACAATGTCACAACAGGATGTGTACCATGTGTGGTACATAACATAGAATGATGCACCACAAACAGATGTGTACTGTCACTGCTCCCGTGTACAGGCCCAGGAGTGGCACGAACCAACCACCCCCACCGTGGTCTGGGTGGCTGCAAGGTCAAACTCACAAAGGCCTCTGAGACCCTGGTGGGGAAGGAGGGTCGGGTATATGCAGTCGGGACAGGCGTTGGCATACTGGATAACCGGAATGAGGGGCAGGAGAGGGGAGTAGGATTGACAGGGGAAAGTAGGGAATGGCCAAAAATGTAGTACTCACATGAACACATAAACAAGCATACCAAACTTGTTCATCATGCACATAGCAGCAATTCACTGAAATGGAAGTCAGAGAGAAACTTATCTCTGGGGTGAGTGCTGGCCTCCTGCCTGTGCACTCTCAGGTCCGGTAACAGGAGCATTTCAATGCTGCAAAGAGAGCCACAGTTAAAAATCTGTGCGTGCCCAATACACACAAACACACCACCAAATATGCCCCAAAGTAACAAACTACTCTACAAACAGACAATCTGGTGTGGATGCTTCGTACCCATACGTAACATTACCCCTGTGATGGTTCATACACAGTCAATGCAGTAAGTCAGGCGCTGGTGGGTGCGTGGCAAATGGAACACCAATTTGTCACAAATCACACAACATGCAATGTTCCCTGGGTAAGCAGACAGACGCATATAGCAAGGTATGACTTCAGAACAAGTTGTGTTCCACCATGACCCAAATAAAGTACGCAGTGCATGTTTGAAATTCTACATGGAAATAAAATGCACGGCACCCGAGTCTGTCCCTTGCTGTCTGTCCCTGTGAGCTGCTTCTTTCCATGTCTCTGAACGCTACATGGGTGATAAAAGTGCCTCAATGGACCATGGTGGACCTGGGGGAATGTGCCACTGCCCCTGCAGGTGCCCCAGACAACCTTACAATCTACTAGCCATGAGTCCACCAACACATCTGAGCTGTATTGTGCTTTCCAACACCAATATTCGTCCAAGCTCACCCTCAGTGCTGCTACTAAGCATGCATGTGCAACTGGCCTTGTGGAAGGTTTGCTGTGTTGTTGCCCCCCTGTGCTGCTCACCTTGCCTGGAGTCCCTTGAAACACGTCAGCAGTTTTAGGATGTATGATTGCAATCCCTGTGCCTCTGCTTGCACACACATGTGCATGTGGGCACCACCAAACGTGTCCAGATTCCAGACGTCCAATGGCCCATGTCTGCTGGCAAAGGTGGTCTGGAGGCTCATCCACCTGCTGAAAGGGCATGAACCACATGATTAATGCATTAGATTAATCTGTGTGTGTCTCTTCAGGCATCACATCACTGGACCATGTCAGAGACGTACATCAGAAATCACACCATCAGTCCGTCTTTCACAGCCAAAGTGTGGAACACACTATCTACGGCATGAATTGCAACAAGCACATGTACAGTAAAGATAAGAAACATACTACACAATGCATAGCAATGAATGTACACATGAATCATGAAACACCCCATCTAGCAAAAGCAGAACAGTGGTCAATAACACCCCAATCATCCCCACTAGGGGTGTTAACACAAGTTCCACAGCAGCAGACATGCCACAGATATGACAGTCCAAAGCCCTTGTGTAATAGGCTGTTACACCGAACCATCCTTGCGAGCCCATGGATAAGGGAAGCAGGGGTGGCATATGTGAGTCAAGGACCCCAAGCAGCAAACACATACACAAGAGAAGCCTGAAGGACCCAGCTGGAACAGACAGTGGATGCTTTCAAAAGCCACAAAGCACCACAAACTATATTAACTAATTACACTAACTATGAAAAACCTACATAGGTTTAAACTAACTAATTAAACTAACTATCAAACAGAAACTTCCTCATCCTGGAAAGGAGGATGTGGCAAGTAGCCTGGCCACGCCTAGCCGCAGCTTGCCCCTCGTCGGCAGCAAGTCTGCCGGACGGGTGAGCCTGGTTCTGTGTGGCGATGACTTGTAGGTCTGCATGCAGAACTGCCTGTGATACACGTGCTTCCTCTTGCAAAGTAGCACTTGTAACACAGAGTTCCTCCTGCAAGGCCTGGCTGGGCAACCGCTGCACCTCCCGGCAAGCCTGTAGCTCAGCCGAGATGGTACGCTCAAGCTGTGCAAACCTCTCCTCTGACCGCTCCCTCTGGGACATCAGAAGGGCACCCAGAGTGGATCTGAGGGAAGCATACTCCTCCCTCAGGGCCTCCATGTGTGCCTCTGCGTGAGCAGCAATTGCTTGACGCAGAGACAACATTTCAGCCTGGCGTGCCCTGTATGAGGCCGCCATGCCCAGCCTGAGCGAGCGGGCTGTGGACCGTGCCGCTTGCTGCTGGAGAAGCACCTGCCTAGCAGGGGGAGCACGGATCGGGCCACACTCTCCATGCTCTCAGCGATGTTCTCTATTGCTGCCCCCTGCCATTCTGAATTGGCAGTCATGTCTTGCTCCCACTCAGTATACAGCAGTTGCGCGCGGCGACCGCGTTGCTGGGCTTGACCCCTGCGGGACCCAAGGACCGGGTGTCCTCATCGTGTTGGCACCGCCCGCGGCTGCACGACTACATGCCCCCGTCGACGTGATGTCCCAGGCACATCAGTGACTGGTGTGGACCTGCGTCCCGATCCACCACGGGCGGAGGTTCCAAGACTGTCTGACCCCTCGTGCAGGTGTCGCCGACAGAGGAGTGTCCACATCAGAATCACTCACCCCTGACACATGGACCTCATGCTCATCCAACACAACATGGACATCAGAGTCGGCATCAGGGCTGGACTCATAGGCAGCCAGAGACAAGATGGCCTTTAGCACTTGGGGGTTTTCGTGGACTGCCACCCCATGACCCCCACTTGTGCCTGGTTGATGTAGTGATACCAACCCTGTGCCTGGCATGACAACACCATCCTCCGGCTCCATTGCATCATCATCTGAAAAATAGAGACAAAAAAGGTCACTACACATGTCAGAAGCACACAACACACACACCGACAACATCAGGCAGACATGTGACACACAAAATAGAACCTGGCATGCATGCTGGGTCAACTTGGAATTGCTTCTGTGATCAGACCTGTTGAAAGTTGGCAGTTTGCATTGAAGTGGGTCTATGCAGTGCAGCCAATGTGTATGTTACTCACTACCTACATGTACAAGTACTTCATGGTGTGTGTCAGAAAATGTGAAGGCAGTGCAAGGTCAACTTGAGGCATCACATGCAATTTGCATTCAATGGGTAGCATATCTACAAGTAAAGCACCCCTCCACCCAAGTGCAAAAGCATGGATGCCTAGCATGGTATCAAAAGGCTGACCATAGACCTGGGTATTGACAGGCAGTGTTGACTAGCATCAACAGCTTCATGTGAGTCAAGTGACAACACTGCAAATGATGATGGGACAGTAAGCAGGACACATGATAAAATGTCTGGAGGCCACCTACGTGTGAAGAAGACACTACACCAGTTGGACAGAGTCATTGGCCATTAAACAGGCTGAGGCCTGTGACCCACCCAGATTGTCAGACCCTAAACATGTGTGCAACGCAGTACTGAGCCACAGTTGACATGGGAAGGCTGATGAAATGCCATGCAATGTATGTCACCAGGACTTGTATTACAGTGATCATCTAGTCAAGGACACATAGGGGCATGCGTGCAATGCACATGGAGCATGAATGGGCACTCATGTCCCTCCGGGGCATCTGACCTCTGCACAGTACAAGTGAGATACCCTGCATCAAGTCCTAAGGCTGTACCACACAGCATATGTCTGGCAGCGTGGTTGCGGGAAGTTAGCGTGTACACAGGGCGCATTAACAAGGAAGTACCCAACGGCAATATTGAAGCAGATGAGTGCAAAGGTGGAATTGGGGTGCAGAGCGGGGGGTGGAGGGGCAAGGGAGCATGCCTACATGGAGTACCCGCATGCAGGCAGAGGACACATGCACGGCAGTCATGCTGTGACATCGTGCCTGAGCTGAGAGGAAGTTCACCCCACGCTACATGCAGAAGGGCCAGTGAGCTGGAACATGGACCGGAAGGGCATACTGGTAACCAGCATGTGAGTAGGGTGCAATAGTGTTGATGCAGACAGTCCCCGTCTGCTCCACATGTCCACCATCCAGCAGAGCAGACATGCATCACAGAAGCATTGCATTACTTGCACATCAGAACCATGTACACGTCACATGTAGTGGCAATCATGCACAACACATCCCACAAGTAAAACACACACGTCCTTAACAAACACGCATCAACACTCACTGGACAGGACATCAAATTCCGGCATCTCTCCCACTCCTTCGACCGATTCAGATGGTATGAACCCTGCAACGAGTGACTCATGCGGGGTGAGGACTTCCTCCTCTGGTGCAGGCCCACCGCCAGTCACCAGAGTCAAGTTGTAATTTGAGGCACGCTTAGCCTTAGCGCTGCGTTTGATGTCATTCCAACGCTTTTTGCACTCTTGCGCCGTGCGCTCCTCATGGCTGAATGCACTGACATGTTCCGCAACATGCTTCCAGTGGGTATCACGTTGGGCAGCCGTAGTCTGACTATTGGCACCCACTAGCATGTCACGGCTGTGGCCTCGCACGTAGCCCACGAGGAAGTCCAGTTCCTGGTTGCAGAAAGGCTTCTTCCTTGACGTGCAGGAGGTCGTGGCTGTGTGTGGGGTCCCAGCCTGTGCTGCAGGTGCAACCTTCCTCCTCTTGGATTGTGGCTCAGACCCTGGCTGGCTAATGCTGCCCTGACCAGTATGGCCAGTGGGCTCGTGGATTGAGCCAAGGGAGTGGCAGCTGGAGGGACGACCAAAGGCCTGACTTCTGTCAGTGGCAGCTGGGTGCCCTCTAATGGACCCTGCGCAGCAACATCCGCTGTGGCAGGGTCATTGACCGCAACTGTCCTGATTGGCAGACTCACAACCGGGGTGACACGTGTCTTGGTCAGGGCAGTCCTGCGTGCCCCTACGGTTTCCCTCCTGGCCTTTTGGAAATCTTCCAAGGGTTACTCAAGTGCCAACACAGGCTGCGCTGGCAGACCCTGAGCCTGGGTGGCGGTGTCGCTGCACCTGCAACTACCACTACCCTTGGGCCCGTGGCAGTTGATAGAACGGACTGCCGGGTCACACAGGTGCCAGTGCCAGATGCAGAAGCTGCATCTCCCAGAACCACAGGGGGTGGTGGCATGACTGCACCGACACATGGCACGACATCATGCGCACCCTTGCCTCTTCCCCCTCTACGGCTGCCCTGGACACCCTGGAGTCCCCCTACTCCCTGGTCACCCCGGCCACGACCCTGACAATGCCCGCCACGAGGAGGACACCCAGCTGATGCGCCCCTCACCTTTGGTGTCCTCCCAACCATGGCACAGATGTAGTGCCGGCAGAGATGGAGTAGTGCCAAAGGGAGGTGTACACCACAATTGACCTGGGCAATTGGGGTGAAGGGGGTGGGAAGCAAGATGTTAACAGCCCCCCTGCACCTGCAAGGCTGTATGTGACCCCGGTGATGTAGTGACGGGTCACGCAATGCTCAGGTACCCCAAAACTGCTGGAAAACCGTGCACGCAACCCTGCAGCCTACGTGCATGGAATCAACCTCCCACAGTATGCAGTGGCACCCAGTAACACGAAAAACGCGTACGCGTGGGACACGCAGGCTACTATGACATCAAAAACAGCGCGATACACAAGGGCACCCGCAGTGGGAAAAATAGCGTGCGCGACTCACCGTCTGACTAGTGCGATGCAGAAAAATACGCGTAGCCAATACCCCCGCCAAAAGAAGAGATACGTCCTTGATAGCTGTGAAGTTGTGATGGCGCGCGAAACAACACGAAGCAACAACACACGTCGGTCTCCACGAAAGGCACGTACATTGAACTGCTGGCCCCGCTCACCTTCCATGCTGAGGGAAACGCCCGCGCGTAGGTCCTTTCCTCGGATTACAAGCATTCACACGGGGACGTGCATTTTTTTCGCGCGTGCGATAATCCACTATGCCCACGTCACGAGGGAAATGCCCACGCATGTCACGTCACAGAAGCGCTTACGTGCGAAGGGCCTTTGGTCCAATGAAATCGCTGACGCGCGTACGCACTAAGGGCCTTTCCTCGAATTACACGCTGATGGGCAATTTTTTCACATGCCAAATCACTCTGTATCAAGCTGGCCACGTGAAAACACACGAAAGACCACGCTCCTGCCCTGAAGGCCATTTTCCTGCCCCCCAGAGCCCCAAGCACGCTCCCACCTGCCATCTGCTGCTGCCTGCCTGCCTGCTGCCCACGTGCCCTGCTATTTGGTGCCTGCACATCAGCCATCTGCAGGGGTCCAGTTGCTGTGTCCACCCCTGCTGGAACAGAAGACTCCGGACTGGGATACCATCGCTCCACAGCCCAGCCCCAGGACCCAGTTGCCCACCCACGCCTGCCTCGGGGTTGCCATGTCGGGGAAAACACCATCTGAGACCACTGGCGACCCCCAGCCAGAGGGGCAGAGGGCCACCAGCTTCAGTCAGAAGGAAGTTGGTGTCCTAGTGGAGCATGTCCTGGGGCATTATGATGCCCTCTTCAGAACATCACGCGCCAACAAGGAAGGATGGGATAGGATCTGGGACGACTTTGTGGTTGCCATCAACGTGGAGGGGGTGGCACCCCGCAACATCAAGCAAGTCAAAAAGCGCTAGGAGGACTTGAGGTCCAGGACCCTCGTAAAGGCCCGGCGCCTCATGGAGGGGGGCCGGGGCAGCATGAGTACCATCCAGATGAGGATCCTGGAACGCGTAGCCCAAACGCTCCACGCCCAGATCCTTCAGAGGCAGATCCGTCTGGAGTTGAGCGGTAAGTGGCCAAGCATTTGTGTGTGAGAAAGGGCATGTTGCAGGGTGCTGGTTGTCTGATACTTGCCTGTATGTCTGACATGGGCCATGTACGTATGTGTGTGTGCAGGGACATCATGGTCATGCATGTGAGACCAGTAATGTGTGAACCACATGGTAGGTGCATGTGTTACAATGCAACATGCAGAGCAGCATGCGGAATGCACACATTAATGCATGCCTGTCTCTGTTATTGGACATGGATGGGGTGTGAGAGATGGGCGCTGCGGTCATGGACATGTATGGTGTCCATGTCTGAGTGTCTAACTTGCGTGTCTGTGACTTGTAAATGCCATGGATGCATGACACATGTCTCTGAGAATGTTCAGATTCACTGATGCAGCCTACTCATCCTTGTATCCGCTGTGTCTGGGGTGTGCAAGGCCAGATGGATGAAACTACGGTGAAGTGTGTGCATGTGATAGGCATGACCCATGATGCATGTGAGTTTCAAACCAGCATTGTATGTTTCAAGAGTCCCTTGGACATTATGCTACTGTTCATTGCATGCGCCATGCCTGTTACTGCATGTGTTTTGCCTGCACTGATCCATGTGTTGTGGAGGGACATGATGGAAGTGATGTTTGACAGTGCCACTCATCTGCTATTGCTTCCTGTCAAGGGGACCATTGTACAGTACCCTGATGCTTGTGTTCTATGTCTTCCTCTGCACAGCGGCAAGTGATGAAGAGGGCGGAGACGGCGCTGTGGAGCAAAGCGGCCGGCGACGCAAGGCCCAGTCACCCTCCCAGAAATGACCATTGTCCGGGAATGAGGGGACTGGTGCTGCGTCTGCCACTACGGCTGCAGCCGAAGGGGTGGGTGAGCCCCCACAGAGGCTTGCAACGGCAGAAGACGGTGTGGAGCCATCCAGGTTGGTGGTTTCCACAGAGGAGGAGGAGGCCGCTACTGAGCCGCACATGGGGCCTGGTGGGGGTAGTACCACTTGTGCAAGTGGTGCAGTCCAGGGGCAGGGGCAGGAGGCAGCACAGGTTGCCGTGGAGGTGCCTGTGCATGTCACTGTCCCTGACACTGTGACTGCACCACCAGGGATGCCCCATCCCAGGCCCGTCTGCAGGTAGGGGGCATGTCCATGTCTTCTGACACTCCTCTACCTGTGGACGAGGGGACCCCTGACCGTATGGAGAGGTCCTGATTGGTGTCGCGTTGCGCACGCGTGACATTCGTGATGAAGTGTGTGCTTCCCGGGGGGAGCATGCACGTCATCACGAAGAGCAGCATGCCAACGTGGCCTAGTTGGGAGTGTCCTTGGTCGGGGGTTTTGTACATGTGTCGGCCACCCTGGCGGCCCTCTCCTCCTCTGTGGAGACTATGCACCAGTCGTTCTCCATGCCGTCTTCCGGCCCAGATGCCACCAGGGCCCCCTGTGGACCTGCCCTGACCAATGCAGCCACTCGGTGGGAATCCCATCCCTGCCACAGTCGGGAGTCAGAGGTCCAGTAGGGGTGGACACCACAGCAACTGGACCCCAGCAGATGGAGGATGTGCCGGCATCATCGGGCAGGGCATGTGCACGACGGCGTCGGTGGATTCCATCAGCCTGGATGCCGTCGTGCTGGCAGAGGCAGTTGCGTCGGAGGCAGCGGCAGGCTCAACGTGGGAGGCATCATGGCTCAGGGCCATCTACATCAGAGGGGCAGGCATCGGCCGGAGGGCAGGAGGACCCTGGAATGGGAGTGTCTTCCGTGTGGCAGTGGTTGGGCCAGCAGATAGGTGCAGAGCGGCGGCAGGCAGAGGAGGCACGGCTCACAATGGTCAGGGTGAAGAACTCCATGCGCAGGGCGCTGAGTGCCTCGACGGAATTTGCAGGGAGTTGGAGGTGGACATGGGGTTATCCATGCAAGACCTCGGGGCTAGAGAACAGGCCCGCCTCCAAGACATTGAACAGGAGTTCGATGATTCCCTTGCCCATGGCATCCAGAAGTGAGACTTGCCAGCCACCATTGTATATAGTTCGTTAGTGTTAAGTTTAATTTCTTTTTTCTTTCATTTGGGGCGCATGGACTATGCCCCACATTTTTGTATATAGTTAGTAATTAGGTCGGTTTCATTGTATGTTTCATTTATGTCGTTTGGCTCATGGACCCTGGATTTGCTATTTGTACATAGTTTTACAGTGGATATTTCTCCTTCATCTTTTTTTTTCTTCACCATGGAGCAATGGATATTACGCTTTTCTTTCCCTTTGGATTTGCTTTCATGGACGGTGACTTTGGACACATTTTCATTTGGGTTCATTTGGATTCACATTTTATTTATCATTTTTTGGGACATGCTGCCTTTTGATTATTATTGGCATTATTGTGTGTTTTGATTTAATTTCCTTCATTTTGACTTGAATACATTTTTGTTTCTTACTTCAATGTGTGGTCTTCTCTCATTGGTTTCATGCATGTCACAATGTGGGTTTGCTCAGTCATGTGTTGCCATTGTGTGGGTCGGACAGACTTGTACTCATGCGCATACTGCTTATTTGTGATCTATCATGTAATGGGGATTTCAATTTGGAGTGAATGTAAAGCTTGGTTGGGTGTTTGGACTCGGGTGGCGTGGAGTGGGATTTGGGTGACCATAAGAGCAAGGGATCTAGATTGTGATGACGTGTTGGCTGGGGGACATGTGTCGGGGCCTGCTGGCAGGTGCCTGTCAATGCAGGGGGGGTGCAGGGGGAAATGAGTGGGGGCCTGCTGGCAGGTGTCCCTCACTGCTGGGGGTGAGGGTGCAGGGGGAAATGAGTGGGAGCCTGTTGGCAGGTGCCCCTCACTGCTGGGGGCTGGGGGTGCTGGGGGACATGTGTCGGGGCATGTTGGCAGGTGCCTATCAATGCTAGGGGTGCTGGAGGACATGTGTCGGGGCTTGCTGGCAGGTGCCTGTCAATGCTGGGGGGGGTGGGGGTGCAGGGGGAAATGAGTGGGGGCCTGCTGGCAGGTGTCCCTCACTGCTGGGGGGTGGGGGTACAGGAGGAAATGAGTGGGGGCCTTCTGGCAGGTGCCCCTCACTGCTGGGGGGTGGGGGTGCTGAGGGACATGTATCGGGGCCTGCTGGCAGGTGCCTGTCAATGCTGGGGGGGTGGGGGTGCTGGGGGACATGTGTCAGGGCCTGCTGGCAGGTGCCCCTCACTGCTGGGGGTTCCTGGGGGACATGTGTTGGGCCTGCTGGCAGGTGCCTGTCAATGCTGGGGGGTGGGGGTGCTGGGGGACATGTGTCGGGGCCTGCTGGCAGGTGCCTGTCAATGCTGGGGGGGTGGGGGTGCTGGGGGACATGTGTCGGGGCCTGCTGGCAGGTGCCAGTCAATGCTGGGGGGATGGGGGTGCAGGGGGACATGAGTGGGGTCCTGCTGGCAGGTGCCCCTCACTGCTGGGGGGTGGGGGTGCTTGGGGACATGTGTCAGGGCCTGCTGGCAGGTGCCTGTCAATGCTGGGGGGATGGGGGTGCAGGGGGACATGAGTGGGGGCCTGCTGGCAGGTGCCCCTCACTGCTGGGGGTGTGGGGGTGCTTGGGGACATGACCAGAGCTGCAGGATAGTCCCCTGTGGTGTGTGCTGCCTACAGGGGCCATGGAGGGGGTAGAGGGGACACCTGGGAGGACCCACACTGCAAATTCACGTGTAGTCCTCCCCGCGCACCCCCGAAATATGCATTCCCCGCTCTCACAGCAAAATCACGTGTAAAACTTCCCGCGCACCCCTGAAATACACATACCCTGCTGGAATCGCGTGTGAAACTTCCCGCGCACCCCTGAAATCTACGTACCCTGCTGAAATCGCGTGTAAAACTTCCCACGCACCCCTGAAATACTCATACCCTGCTGAAATCGCCTGTGAAACTTCCCGCGCACCCCTGAAATACACGTACCCAGGCCAATTGCATGTGAAACTTCCCGCGCACCCCTGGAATACACGTACCCTGCTGAAATCGTGTGTGAAACTTCCTGCGCACCCCTGATATACACGTACCCTGCTGTAATCGCGTGTAAAACTTCCCGCGCACCCCTGAAATACACGTACCCAGGCCAATCGCGTGTAGAACTTACCGCGCACCCCTGAAATACACGTACCCTGCTGAAATTGCGTGTAAAACTTACCACGCACCCCTGAAATACACGTACCCTGCTGTAATCGCGTGTGAAACTTCCCGCGCACCCCTGAAATACACGTACCCAGGCCAATCGCGTGTGAAACTTCCTGTGCACCCCTGAAATACACGTACAAAGGCCAATCGCGTGTAAAACTTCATGCGCACCTTGAAATACAAGTACCCTGCTGAAATCGCATGCAAAACTTCCCGCGCACCCCTGAAATACACGTACCCAGGCCAATCGCGTGTGAAACTTCCCGTGCACCCCTGAAATACACGTACCCTGGCCAATCGCGTGTAAAACTTCCTGCGCACCCCTAAAATACACGTACCCTGCTGAAATTGCGTGTAAAACTTCCTGCGCACCCCTGAAATACACATACCCTGCTGAAATTGCGTGTGAAACTTCCCGCGAACCCCTGAAATACACATACCCAGGCCAATTGCGTGTAAAACTTCCTTCGCACCCCTGAAATACACGTACCCTACTGAAATTGCATGTTAAACTTACTGCGCACCCCTGAAATACACGTACCCTGCTGAAATCACGTGTGAAACTTCCCGCGCACCCCTGAAATACACCTACCCAGGCCAATCGCGTGTGAAACTTCCCGTGCACCCCTGAAATACACGTACCAAGGCCAATCGGGTGTAAAACTTCCCACGCACCCCTGAAATACACATACCCAGGCCAACCGCGTGTAAAACTTCCCACGCACCCCTGAAATACACGTACCCTGCTGAAATTGCGTGTGAAACTTCCCGCGCACCCCTCAAATACACGTACCCAGGCTAATCGCGTGTGAAACTTCCCGTGCACCCCTGAAATACACGTACCCTGGCCAATCGCGTGTAAAACTTCCTGCGCACCCCTAAAATACACGTACCCTGTTGAAATTGCGTGTAAAACTTCCTGCGCACCCCTGAAATACACATACCCTGCTGAAATTGCGTGTGAAACTTCCCGCGAACCCCTGAAATACACATACCCAGGCCAATTGCGTGTAAAACTTCCTTCGCACCCCTGAAATACACGTACCCTACTGAAATTGCATGTTAAACTTACTGCGCACCCCTGAAATACACGTACCCTGCTGAAATCACGTGTGAAACTTCCCGCGCACCCCTGAAATACACCTTCCCAGGCCAATCGCGTGTGAAACTTCCCGTGCACCCCTGAAATACACATACCAAGGCCAATCGGGTGTAAAACTTCCCACGCACCCCTGAAATACACATACCCAGGCCAACCGCGTGTAAAACTTCCCACGCACCCCTGAAATACACGTACCCTGCTGAAATTGCGTGTGAAACTTCCCGCGCACCCCTTAAATACACGTACCCAGGCCAATCGCGTGTAAAACTTCCCACGCACCCCTGAAATACACGTACCCTGCTGAAATCGGGTGTGAAACTTCCCGCGCACCCCTGAAATACATGTACCCCACTCGCACAGGGCCTATCGCGTGTGAAACTTCCCGCGCACCCTCGAAATACATGTACCCTGCTGAAATCGCGTGTGAAACTTCACGCGAACCCCAGTAATACACGTACCCTGCTCGCACAGGGCCAATCTCGTGTGAAACTTCCGGCGAACCCCAGTAATACAATACCCCGCTTGCCGTGCTGGTACAGGGTTAGCGCAGCCCTTTGCTCTGCATTGGGGATTTTGATGGCTGTTCCCTGCACAAGGGGTGTTCTTGGGGGCGTAACTGGCGCTGCTGCAGGGTCGCTGCACCACTGTGCGCCACGGCTGGTTTTGGTAGCAAAAATCCATGACTACGCTGTGCGCAGAAATGGATTTTAGCACACGCGGCTGGCGCAGAGATTCGCACGCGCACACTGTGCGCCAGCCGCGTGCACCACTTGTGCACTAAATTCTATGAATTACCCCCTAAATATCACACATTGATGCCTGAATGTTTGGATTGTAGGAGAGGAGATATCAAATTACACAAATGTACCCGTGTTTACCTTGGATCAGGACAGGAGAAGGTAATTCGCACGCTTAGCCCTTGTTTTGGGATTCGGGAGAGGCGAACCAAAAACCCAATTCTCATATGTGAGTACTTTTTACACGAGTGGCTTGGGGACATGACCAGGGCTGCAGGATAGTCCCCTGTGGTGTGTGCTGCCTACAGGGGCCATGGAGGGGGTAGAGGGGACACCTGGGAGGACCCACACTGCAAATTCACGTGGAGTCCTCCCCGCGCACCCCCGAAATATGCATTCCCCGCTCTCACAGCAAAATCACGTGTAAAACTTCCCGCGCACCCCTGAAATACACATACCCTGCTGGAATCGCGTGTGAAACTTCCCGCGCACCCCTGAAATCTACGTACCCTGCTGAAATCGCGTGTAAAACTTCCCACGCACCCCTGAAATACTCATACCCTGCTGAAATCGCCTGTGAAACTTCCCGCGCACCCCTGAAATACACGTACCCAGGCCAATTGCATGTGAAACTTCCCGCGCACCCCTGGAATACACGTACCCTGCTGAAATCGTGTGTGAAACTTCCTGCGCACCCCTGATATACACGTACCCTGCTGTAATCGCGTGTAAAACTTCCCGCGCACCCCTGAAATACACGTACCCAGGCCAATCGCGTGTAGAACTTACCGCGCACCCCTGAAATACACGTACCCTGCTGAAATTACGTGTAAAACTTACCACGCACCCCTGAAATACACGTACCCTGCTGTAATCGCGTGTGAAACTTCCCACGCACCCCTGAAATACACGTACCCAGGCCAATCGCGTGTGAAACTTCCTGTGCACCCCTGAAATACACGTACAAAGGCCAATCGCGTGTAAAACTTCCTGCGCACCTTGAAATACAAGTACCCTGCTGAAATCGCATGCAAAACTTCCCGCGCACCCCTGAAATACACGTACCCAGGCCAATCGCGTGTGAAACTTCCCGTGCACCCCTGAAATACACGTACCCTGGCCAATCGCGTGTAAAACTTCCTGCGCACCCCTAAAATACACGTACCCTGCTGAAATTGCGTGTAAAACTTCCTGCGCACCCCTGAAATACACATACCCTGCTGAAATTGCGTGTGAAACTTCCCGCGAACCCCTGAAATACACATACCCAGGCCAATTGCGTGTAAAACTTCCTTCGCACCCCTGAAATACACGTACCCTACTGAAATTGCATGTTAAACTTACTGCGCACCCCTGAAATACACGTACCCTGCTGAAATCACGTGTGAAACTTCCCGCGCACCCCTGAAATACACCTACCCAGGCCAATCGCGTGTGAAACTTCCCGTGCACCCCTGAAATACACGTACCAAGGCCAATCGGGTGTAAAACTTCCCACGCACCCCTGAAATACACATACCCAGGCCAACCGCGTGTAAAACTTCCCACGCACCCCTGAAATACACGTACCCTGCTGAAATTGCGTGTGAAACTTCCCGCGCACCCCTTAAATACACGTACCCAGGCTAATCGCGTGTGAAACTTCCCGTGCACCCCTGAAATACACGTACCCTGGCCAATCGCGTGTAAAACTTCCTGCGCACCCCTAAAATACACGTACCCTGTTGAAATTGCGTGTAAAACTTCCTGCGCAACCCTGAAATACACATACCCTGCTGAAATTGCGTGTGAAACTTCCCGCGAACCCCTGAAATACACATACCCAGGCCAATTGCGTGTAAAACTTCCTTCGCACCCCTGAAATACACGTACCCTACTGAAATTGCATGTTAAACTTACTGCGCACCCCTGAAATACACGTACCCTGCTGAAATCACGTGTGAAACTTCCCGCGCACCCCTGAAATACACCTTCCCAGGCCAATCGCGTGTGAAACTTCCCGTGCACCCCTGAAATACACATACCAAGGCCAATCGGGTGTAAAACTTCCCACGCACCCCTGAAATACACATACCCAGGCCAACCGCGTGTAAAACTTCCCACGCACCCCTGAAATACACGTACCCTGCTGAAATTGCGTGTGAAACTTCCCGCGCACCCCTTAAATACACGTACCCAGGCCAATCGCGTGTAAAACTTCCCACGCACCCCTGAAATACACGTACCCTGCTGAAATCGGGTGTGAAACTTCCCGCGCACCCCTGAAATACATGTACCCCACTCGCACAGGGCCTATCGCGTGTGAAACTTCCCGCGCACCCTCGAAATACATGTACCCTGCTGAAATCGCGTGTGAAACTTCACGCGAACCCCAGTAATACACGTACCCTGCTCGCACAGGGCCAATCTCGTGTGAAACTTCCGGCGAACCCCAGTAATACAATACCCCGCTTGCCGTGCTGGTACAGGGTTAGCGCAGCCCTTTGCGCTGCATTGGGGATTTTGATGGCTGTTCCCTGCACAAGGGGTGTTCTTGGGGGCGTAACTGGCGCTGCTGCAGGGTCGCTGCACCACTGTGCGCCACGGCTGGTTTTGGTAGCAAAAATCCATGACTACGCTGTGCGCAGAAATGGATTTTAGCACACGCGGCTGGCGCAGAGATTCGCACGCGCACACTGTGCGCCAGCCGCGTGCACCACTTGTGCACTAAATTCTATGAATTACCCCCTAAATATCACACATTGATGCCTGAATGTTTGGATTGTAGGAGAGGAGATATCAAATTACACAAATGTACCCGTGTTTACCTTGGATCAGGACAGGAGAAGGTAATTCGCACGCTTAGCCCTTGTTTTGGGATTCGGGAGAGGCGAACCAAAAACCCAATTCTCATATGTGAGTACTTTTTACACGAGTGGCTTGGGGACATGACCAGGGCTGCAGGATAGTCCCCTGTGGTGTGTGCTGCCTACAGGGGCCATGGAGGGGGTAGAGGGGACACCTGGGAGGACCCACACTGCAAATTCACGTGTAGTCCTCCCCGCGCACCCCCGAAATATGCATTCCCCGCTCTGACAGCAAAATCACGTGTAAAACTTCCCGCGCACCCCTGAAATACACATACCCTGCTGGAATCGCGTGTGAAACTTCCCGCGCACCCCTGAAATCTACGTACCCTGCTGAAATCGCGTGTAAAACTTCCCACGCACCCCTGAAATACTCATACCCTGCTGAAATCGCCTGTGAAACTTCCCGCGCACCCCTGAAATACACGTACCCAGGCCAATTGCATGTGAAACTTCCCGCGCACCCCTGGAATACACGTACCCTGCTGAAATCGTGTGTGAAACTTCCTGCGCACCCCTGAAATACACGTACCCTGCTGTAATCGCGTGTAAAACTTCCCGCGCACCCCTGAAATACACGTACCCTGCTGAAATTTCCTGTGAAACTTCCCGCGCACCCCTCAAATACACGAACCCTGCTGTAATCGCGTGTAAAACTTCCCACGCACCCCTGAAATACACGTACCCAGGCCAATCGCGTGTAGAACTTCCCGCGCACCCCTGAAATACACGTACCCTGCTGAAATCGCGTGTAAAACTTACCACGCACCCCTGAAATACACGTACCCTGCTGTAATCGTTTGTGAAACTTCCTGCGCACCCTTGAAATACACGTACCCAGGCCAATTGCGTGTGAAACTTCCTGTGCACCCCTGAAATACACGTACAAAGGCCAATTGCGTGTAAAACTTCCTGCGCACCCTGAAATACACGTACCCTGCTGAAATCGCATGCGAAACTTCCCGCGCACCCCTGAAATACACATACCCAGGCCAATCGCGTGTGAAACTTCCCGTGCACCCCTGAAATACACGTACTCTGGCCAATCGCGTGTAAAACTTCCTGCGCACCCCTGAAATACACGTACCATGCTGAAATTGCGTGTAAAACTTCCTGCGCACCCCTGAAATACACATACCCTGCTGAAATTGCGTGTGAAACTTCCCGCGAACCCCTGAAATACATATACCCAGGCCAATTGCGTGTAAAACTTCCTTCGCACCCCTGAAATACACGTACCCTACTGAAATTGCATGTTAAACTTATTGCGCACCCCTGAAATACACGTACCCTGCTGAAATCACGTGTGAAACTTCCCGCGCACCCCTGAAATACACCTACCCAGGCCAATCGCGTGTGAAACTTCCCGTGCACCCCTGAAATACACGTACCAAGGCCAATCGCATGTAAAACTTCTCACGCACCCCTGAAATACACATACCCAGGCCAATCGCATGTAAAACTTCCCACGCACCCCTGAAATACACGTACCCTGCTGAAATTGCGTGTGAAACTTCCCGCGCACTCTGAAATACACGTACCCAGGCCAATCGCGTGTAAAACTTCCCACGCACCCCTGAAATACACGTACCCTGCTGAAATCGCGTGTGAAACTTCCCGCGCACCCCTGAAATACATGTACCCCACTCGCACAGGGCCTATCGCGTGTGAAACTTCCCGCGCACCCCCGAAATACATGTACCCTGCTGAAATCGCGTGTGAAACTTCACGCGAACCCCAGTAATACACGTACCCTGCTCGCACAGGGCCAATCTCGTGTGAAACTTCCGGTGAACCCCAGTAATACAATACCCCGCTTGCCGTGCTGGTACAGGGTTAGCGCAGCCCTTTGCGCTGCATTGGGGATTTTGATGGCTGTTCCCTGCACAAGGGGTGTTCTTGGGGGCGTAACTGGCGCTGCTGCAGGGTCGCTGCACCACTGTGCGCCACGGCTGGTTTTGGTAGCAAAAATCCATGAATACGCTGTGCGCAGAAATGGATTTTAGCACACGCGGCTGGCGCAGAGATTCGCACGCGCACACTGTGCGCCAGCCGCGTGCACCACTTGTGCACTAAATTCTATGAATTACCACCTAAATATCACACATTGATGCCTGAATGTTTGGATTGTAGGAGAGGAGATATCAAATTACACAAATGTACCCGTGTTTACCTTGGATCAGGACAGGAGAAGGTAATTCGCACGCTTAGCCCTTGTTTTGGGATTCGGGAGAGGCGAACCAAAATCCCAATTCTCATATGTGAGTACTTTTTACACGAGTGAAAAACAGAATCATAACAATTGACCTGTGATTTATTTTAATTGTTGAGCAGAAAGAAAATCGCACACATGATTTATTCTGCACAAGAGTGGATAAACACAATCGCACACTTTGACTGGGGATTGGTTTGGGAAGAAGGGGAGGAGAAACTACATTTCAAATAGTATTATTCGGGTACAAATCATAGGGGGATTGACACAGTGAGGAATGTAGAGATAGAAGGGAGCAGGGAGATAACAACAGGGTGTGGGGAGGCAGGCAATTTGGCAGCTAGGGATCTACAAACAACCAGGAGAGGAAAACATAGGGAGCAGAATGCACAGCTTCAGATAGGGTGGGATTCGAGGGTGTGTGGACGTAGGTGTTATTCCACACCATTCTTCCATTCCTCCGCCGGAGTGTTTGGGATGGTCTCTGAGGGCTGTATTCACCAACTGAAGAGAGCTATTGGCTTGTGAAACCCTTTCAAATGAGTGCAGCATTGTTTGAAAATTATATAATGCAGCAGCAATAGACACTGTAGCTTGGAGTAGCAACACCTTGGTGAGAGTCTGACGAACACACCCAGAATAATGAACATTATTCCTGTTCCTTATATTGCCTGTTTGTTTTAAATACAACTCAATAAAACAGTATTTGTATTGCAATGATTTTGGAGGTCTGCACAGGGTAGCAGTAGAGGAGCCAGGGAGGGTGGCATATTCTGGTGTTATACCCTCATAGCAAAATTGTCTAGCAACTGAACCTGCAAGTAACACTGTGTGGATCTCCTATCCTCACACGCCACTACCCATTGATGCCATATGGTAGGCAATCTCGATCCCTGCAGAATGTTGGGAAGGGGCCAAATTCTTGCTGCACTCCCAAGTGCTAATAAGGCAAATGCCGTCATCAGCTCTGTAAGAGACCAGGGGAAGGGGAGTTACCCTTACAGGCATCTACACAATCATATTATTGTACATCTTGTAGGGTGTAGTATACATGTGGGAGTACAAGCCATCTTAGAAAATACAGCCATATTGGGGCACAAAGCTTAAACGTGATGTGGCAGTCAGCACCCCAGGCCTAGGCAGCAAACATTGCCAAAGGACTAGGATTACATCCGAAACACTGAAGTGAGAGCCCAGATATTCTGATGTCCTAAGATATTGCCGACCATTGCGCCCTCGGAAGAATGTACCCTGCAAGGTCACGGGAGGGGGGCTGAGTGCCTGTGAACAGCGCAATCCCAGCGCAATGCTCTGCATTTAGGACCCTTGGATTCCAGTGTACCTGATAACCCCAGACTACTGACCATACACCTGCTGGACCACACGATCGATCAAAAGATCAGAAAGCATGGTCTTCCTGATTTTGTTCCTAGGGCATGTGATTGGTGCTGCAAGGTGCAGGGAGGAATGAAATTATAGCCCAGAACGAGGATGGGAGACCTTGGAGCAATACCGGCCTCTCTGGCAGCAAGTGAAGTTTGTGAGTTAGTATGACTTTGACTTTTCGCCCTGGGCCCTTGTCTGTTCGTACCAGGTGCACTGTTATATAAGGATAGATATGTTCTTTATTAGTAATACAATTGTTATTTGGGTGTATGCTGACCAATGATGACTGCAACACCACCCGTGTGGAGGAAGATGGATGGACGGACAGGCAGGGTTGGGGAAAAATGGCCTGGCATCCCCTATGGAGCAGGTGACCTATGTGTAAGGTCTCACCAACCAGCGGCACATGTTTCTACTGTATGTGGTGTCACTGATGTTGCTGTGTACATTTCCTAATGTGTTGCTCAGGCAGATTTAGGCAGAAAATGTGACAGCAGCAGAGTTCTTTGTTGGTGTTTTTCCTAGTGTATGGAAATAAAACTTGTTAAACTTTCAAGAGGTGTATTGGGCATTTTTCCCTTGTGGATTGTATTCTTTCTGGTATGAGTGTCTGGGGGGGGGTGGCTTTCCTAAAAGAGTTTGGGGAATGCAACACCTTATAATTCCCTGGGGATGAACACGCTACATATTTGACCTTCTGCACATAAAATCTCCAGGGCCTACTCCTCAAAGGACCCATATTCTTTTACACTGACTCTCTGGATAGTACCCCATTTCAAATGTCACATTCAATTTGCCTCTTTCCCCTCACACTTCCAACGCTGTCATTCCTCCTTTGTCTTTTCATGTTGTAACTTACTCTACACCTGATTCTTTTAGAGTGCAGAAGCGGAAAATCAATATCACACAAACGGACAGATTTGTTTTGTGCAGGATAGAGAAAACAAAATAAAAATGTGGCGTATTATTACTTTTAGCCAGGAGACAAAAACAAAATGACATACGTTGATATCTTATTTATTTTGTACAAGAGAGGACAAACACAATCACACACATTGACAGACAGATAGATGATGTTTTTTGAGTGCAAGAGAGGAGAAGCTAAATCATAAATAGTGATGGTTTTGGAGGCAGAAGAGGACATGCTATTTTGTTTCTGTGGGATAATGCAAAAATAAAAACATTTATCATTTGTTTGAGCAGGAGAATATAAGTCGAATCAAAGACTCAGACATTTGGGGGCCGATTCATGGAACAAACGTGCGCCGAAAATCTTTGCACAAGCAGGCGCAAGCGCAAAAAAACAGGCGCACGCGTGCGATTCATGGAAGTCCCTGCGCGTGTTTTCCTCGGGATGTGCGCCAAACCCGTGCATGGCGCACACGTCACTGCAACATCCCGAAAGGCGTGCGCGACGTGCACAGTGAAAGCGCACAACCTCGGCGCATACACCAGAAAGTGGGCGGAACATGGGGCGTAACGCGCGGAATGGGGAACAACGTGCGAAAATAAGGGCGTAACTGGGGATGTACTGCAGGGAAGCAGACGGAACGCCCACACGCACTCGAACCACGCGTATTCATGGAATCGAATAGGGCAATGCCACGCACAGCCAAAGACACGCACAAGCCGAAACACGTCCGCCACACGAAGGCAGGCGGTAGCGTCCCTGCGCATTACAAAAGTGGCAACATACAGCAATTGGGCCTGTGCGAGCAGGGCACGTGTATTTCGGGGGTGCGCGGGAAGTTACACACGCGATTGAGCGGGGTACGTGTATTTCGGGGTTGCGCGGGAAGTTACACACGCGATTGAGCGGGGTATGTGTATTTCGGGGGTGCGTGGGAAGTTACACACGCGATTGAGCGGGGTACGTGTATTTCGGGGGTGCGCAGGAAGTTACACGCGTGATTGAGCGGGGTACGTGTATTTTGGGGGTGCGCGGGAAGTTACACACGCAATTGAGCGGGGTACGTGTATTTTGGGGGTGCGCGGGAAGTTACACATGCGATTGAGCGGGGTACGTGTATTTCGGGGTTGCGCGGGAAATTACACACGTGATTGAGCGGGGTGCGCGGGAAGTTACACACGCGATTGAGCAGGGTACGTGTATTTTGGGGGTGCACGGGAAGTTACACACGCGATTGAGCGGGGTACGTGTATTTCGGGGTTGCGCGGGAAGTTACACACGTGATTGAGCGGGGTACGTGCATATCAGGGGTGCATGGAAAGTATCACACGCGATTCCATCAGGGTACGTGTATTACAGGGGTGCGCGGGAAGTTACACACGCGAATGTCCAGGCTACAGGGTGCGCGGGGAGCACCACACGTGAATTGTACGTGTGGGTCCTCCCAGGTGTTCCCTCTACACCCTCCACGGCCCCTGCAGGTGGCTCACACCACAGGGGCCTACCCTGCACATGTCCTGCAGGCACCCCATCCACCATGGCCATGCCCCCCAGCCAACCCACATGTCAACTGCACTACTGCCCACCAACGCATGTCCCCCTGCACCTCCAGCCACCAGGGGCACCCTCCACTAGGCCCCCACCCATGTCTCCCACCACCCCCACCCCCCAGCACTGTGGGGCACCCTCCACCAGGCCCCCACCCATGTCTCCCACCACCCCCACCCCCCAGCAGTGCAGGGGCACCCTCCACCAGGCCCCCACCCATGTCCAACTCATGTCCCCACCACCCCCACCCCCCAGCATTGTGGGGCACCTGCCAGCAGGCCCCCACCCATGTCTCCCACCACCCCCACCCCCCAGCACTGTGGGACACCCTCCACCAGGCCCCACCCATGTCTCCCACCACCCCCACCCCCCAGCAGTGCAGGGGCACCCTCCACCAGGCCCCCACCCATGTCCAACTCATGTCCCCACCACCCCCACGCCCCAGCACTGTGGGGCACCTGCCAGCAGGCCCCCACCCATGTCCAACTCATGTTCCCCACCACCCCCAACCCCCCAGCACTGTGGGGCACCTGCCAGCAGGCCCCCACCCATGTCTCCCACCACCCCCACCCCCCAGCAGTGCAGGGGCACCCTCCACCAGGCCCCCACCCATGTCCAACTCATGTTCCCCACCACCCCCATCCCCCAGCACTGTGGGGCACCTGCCAGCAGGCCCCCACCCATGTCCAACTCATGTTCCCCACCACCCCCACCCCCCAGCACTGTGGGGCAACTGCCAGCAGGCCCCCACCCATGTCTCCCACCACCCCCACCCCCAGCAGTGCAGGGGCACCCTCCACCAGGCCCCCACCCATGTCCAACTCATGTTCCCCACCACCCCAACCCCACAGCACTGTGGGGCACCTGCCAGCAGGCCCCCACCCATGTCTCCCACCACCCCCACCCCCAGCACTGTGGGGCACCCGCCAGCAGGCCCCCACCCATGTCCAACTCATGTTCCCCACCACCCCCACCCCCAGCACTGTGGGGCACCTGCCAGCAGGCCCCCACCCATGTCCAACTCATGTTCCCCACCACCCCCACCCCCAGCACTGTGGGGCACCTGCCAGCAGGGCCCCACCCATGTCCAACTCATGTTCCCCACCCCCCCCACCCCCCAGCACTGTGGGGCACTTGCCAGCAGGCCCCCACCCATGTCCAACTCATGTTCCCCACCACCCCCACCCCCCAGCACTGTGGGGCACCTGCCAGCAGGCCCCCACCCATGTCCAACTCATGTCTCCCACCACCCCCACCCCCCAGCACTGTGGGGCACCTGCCAGCAGGCCCCAACTCATGTTCCCCAGCCAACATGTCATCACAATGTAGATCCCTGGTCCATATGGTCAGCCTCCAAATGCAAAACAGCCACCTGAGTATTGCATCCACCCACTCTGAAATGGCAATTACATGACAGAACACCAATTGCAAGTTTCGAAACAAACACATGTCCCTCACATACACCCAATGGGTGTCAGTGAATCTCAAAACCCATATCATGATATGCATGAAACCAATGAGATGTTACTACACATTGAAGTTCGATAAAAAAATATGTATTGAAGGAAACATAAATAGATTCAAAAATAAAGAAACAGAAATGGGAATGTACAGAAATGAAAAGAAGCATGTCCGTGAAAAAAAGCAAAAGCAAAAATCATAATCCAAAGTAATAGTGTCCAAAGTCACTGTCCACAAAAGAAAATCCAATGGGAAATATTAATTGAAAGCCATTGCTCCATGGGTAAATTGTGAAAGTGAAATAAAATCCAACAGTGAACTATGTACAGACGAACAAGCCAGGGTCCATTGTCCCAACCTAAGAAATGAAACCTATCTAACAACACTAACTAATAAAATGAACTATATACAAAAATGTGGCCAATGTCCAAAAGGTCCAAAAAAAAATAAAAAAACAAAGGAAACCTAACACTAACTACATAACTATTTACATGGGCAGCGGGCTAGTCCAACGGCTCACTGGATGTTGTCATGGGCCAGGGCATCATCGAACTCCTGTTCAATGGCTTGGAGGCGGGCATGTTCCCTGGCCCCAAGGTCTCGCAGGGATAAAGCAGTATCCAGCTCCAACTTCCTGCGAAGACCCTCGAGGCACTCAGCCCGCCTCAGCGCCCTCCGCATGGAGTTCTCCGCCCTGACCATTGTGAGCCGTTCCTCCTCTGCCCGCTGCCGCTCCGCACCTATCTGCTGGCCCAACCGCTCCCACACGGAAGCCACTCCCATTCCAGGGTTCTCCTGCCCTCCGGCTGATGCCTGCACCCCTGATGTTGATGGCCCCGAGCCATGATGCCTCCCACGTCAAGCCTGCCGCTGCCTCCGACGCAACTGCCTGTGCCAGCACAACGGCATCCAGGCTGATGGAATCCACCGACGCCGTCATGCACGTGCCCTGCCCGATGATGCCGTCACATCCTCCATCTGCTGGGGTCCAGTTGCTGGTGTGTCCACCCCTGCTGGACCTCCGACTCCCGACTGTGGCAGGGATGGGATCCCCACCGAGCCGGCTGCATTGGTCGGGGCAGGTCCACAGGGGGCCCTGGTGGCATCTGGGCCGGAAGACGGCATGGAGAACGACTGGTGCATAGTCTCCACAGAGGAGGAGAGGGTCGCCAGATTGGCCGACACATGTAGGACACCCCCGACCATGGCCGATCCCAACTGGGCCACGTCGGCACGGTGCTCTCCGTGATGACGTGCATGCTCCTCCCGGGAAGCACGCACCTCATCACGAATTGCACCTGTGCGCAACACGACACCAATCAGGACCTTCTCCATACGGCCAGGGGTCCCCTAGTCCGCAGGTGGAGGGGAGTCAGATGACATGGACATCCCCCCTACCTGCGGACGGGCCTGGGATGGGGCATCCTTGCTGGTGCATGGTGGTGCAGTCACAGTGTCAGGGACAGTGACATGCACAGGCCCCTCCACGACGACCTGTGCTGCCTCCTGCCCCTGCCCCTGGACTGCAACACTTGCACCAGCGGGGATGCCCCCACCAGGCCCCATGTGCTCCTCAGTAGCGGCCTTCTCCTCCTCTGTGGAAACCACCAACCTGGATGGCTCCACCCCATCTTCCGCCGTTGCAAGCCCCTGTGGGGGCTCACCCACCCCTTCCGCTGCAGCCGTGGGGGCATCCCCGCCACTTTGCTCCACAGAGCCGTCTCCGCCCTCTTCTTCACGTGGCGCTGTGTAGAGGGAGACATAGAACACAAGCATCACGGTACTGTACAATGGTCCCCTAGACAGGAAGCAATAGCAGATGAGTGGCAATGTGCCAAAGATCACTTCCATCATGTCCCTCCACAACACATGGCTCAGTGCAGGTAAAACACATGTGGTAACAGGCATGGCACATGCTATGGACATTAGCATACATGTCCAAGGGGTTCTTGGAACATACAATGTTGTTTTGGAACTCACATGCATCATGGGCCATGCCTATCACATGCACACACTTCACCCTAGTTTCATCCATCTGGCCTCGTACACCACAGACACAGTGGATACAAGGATGACTAGGGTGCGAACCTGAACATTGCGACAGACATGTGTCATGCATCCCTGGCAGTCACATTCATGTGTTCTGTCATAACGTGCAATGAGGGAAACACCCGCGCGCATCACGTCACAGACGCGCTCACGCGCTAAGGGCCTTTGGTCCAATGAAATCGCATATGCGTGCTGACGTGCATACGCGCTAAGGGCCTTTCCTCGAATTACACGCAGACGTGCAGGATTTTCACATGCCAATTCACTCCGTATCAAGCTGGCCACGCGTAAGCACACAGAAGACCACGCTCCTGCCCAGAAGGCCGAATTACTGCCCCCCAGAGCCCCGAGCACGCTCCCACCTGCCATCTGCTGCTGCCTGACTGCCTGCTGCCCACGTGCCCTGCCATTTGCTGCCTGCACATCAGCCAGGGGTGCTGTTGCTGTGACCACCCCTGCTGGAACCGAAGACTCCCGACTGGGATTCCATCGCTCCACAGCCCAGCCCCAGGACCCAGTTGCCCACCCACTAATGCCTCTGGGGTTGTCATGTCGGGCAAACACCATCTGAGACCACTGACAACCCCCGGCCAGAGAGGCAGAGGGGCACCAGCTTCAGTGCCACCGAAGTTGGTGTCCTGGTGGAGCAAGTCCTGGGGCAGTATGATTCCCTCTTCGGAAGTTCCCGCGCCGACAAGGAAGGACGGACTCTGATCTGGACTGACATCGTGACTGCCATCAACGCAGAGGGGGTGGCAGTCCGCGACTTACAACATGTCAAGAAGCGCTGGGAGGACTTCAGGTCCAGGACCCTGAACAAGGCCCGGCGCCTCTTGAAGGCAGCGGATGCCAAGGGCCGCCAGGGCCACTTGTCGGAAGATCAGATGAGGGTCCTGGAACACATATCCCCAGCGCTCCACGTCCAGGTCCTTGAGAGGCAGACCCGTCTGGAGTCGAGCGGTAAGTGTACATGCATCCTGATTGTGAGCTGTGCGTGTGGTGATGTTTCAGTAGTGTGCAGGTTGCACATCTGTTTGTATGGGGTCGAGTATGGGTGGGGGTGTACAGGGCCATGGGGCTAACACATGCGAGGGCTGGAATGTGTGAGACATGGATGGTGCTTGTGTGTGTAGGCTTGCATGCCAAATGCAGTTGTGTGGGCACACATGTTTGGATGAATGTGTATGTAAGTAGACATGTCCGTGATGTCACGCATGTATGTTGTTTTCAGCTGCATGTATCAGCACTGTGTACATGTGCATTTGTGTGTATTTGACAAGGGTGCAACAGTGATGCAACATGGAAGCATGTGACAGCCGGATGTGGAAGCCTGATTGGCAGATGTGACATGGATGCCCATCTGAACACTGCGACACTTGCCAGAGGTGTACACATGCATGCAAGTGTGGTGGTGTGTGTACATGTGTGGTGCACTTCCTGTGTTGCATGTGATGTCTGGCTCAGCTTTGCCTGCTCATGCTGTTGTATGGGCATGGATGGTGCTGGCAGTTGCGATATGGCTGTGGTATGGCTCATGCGTGCCAGTAGAAATGACATGTGTGTTGGGGATTGTGATGGCATGTCTGAGGTTTGCCAATGCCACTCATGTACAACTGTCATGTGTGTATGTGTCCATTGTACAGTGCCATGATGCCTGTGATTTATTTCTCCCTGTCTGCAGCGTCAACTGGTGAAGAGGGCGGAGAAGGTGCTGTGGAGCACAGCGGCGGGGATCCCACCGCCAGCCGGAGGCGCAAGACCCGGCTCCCCTCCCATGTTGTGAGGAGTCCGGTGCCGCGTCCCAGGCCGCAGCTGCCGGGGGGAGGTCCAAGAGGCAGAGGTTGGAGTTGGACTCCTCGGCAGCAGAAGGGGCAGCTGGGACCCCACAGGGCCCAATGGGGGAATATGGCACGGAGTCATCCAGGTTGGTGGGGGGTTTGGTGGAGGAGGAGGCCGTGCAAGCAACAGAGACGGGGTCTGGAGGTGGGGATCCCACTGGTGCTAGTGGTGCAGTGCAGGACCAGGGACAGGAGGCAGCACAGGCCGCCGCAGAGGTACCTGTGTGCAATCCTGTCCCTGATCCTGTCCCTGCATCATCTTGCACCAGCAGGGATGCCCACGTCCAGACCCGTTTTCAGGCAGGGGATGAGCAAACGACAACTGGCCTTCCTCTGCCTGCGGACGTGGCTATCCGGGTCTGGGTTGAGCCTGTCCTACTGTGTGGCGTTGCGTCAACGGGCCATGCGAGGTGACCTGCAGTCTTTTCATGAGGAGACTGCACGTCATCTCGAATGGCTCGTTGACCACGTCAGCCTGCTGGGACAGGTCACCCAGTCCGGATTCCTCCGTTTGCTTGGGCTTGCTACGACCCCCTCCTCAACTGAACCCCCTACGCGCCAGTCGTCCTCCGTGCCATCTTCCCACCCATCAGTCACCTGGGTGCCCTGTGGAGCTGCGTCTGACGGTGCGGCCAGGCTGGTGGAGGAGGCATCCCTGCCACAGTCGGGAGTCGGACGTCCAGCAGGGGTGGCCACATCAACGACTGCACCCCAGCCGGCGGAGGATGTGCAGGCAGCAGGAGGCAGTGCATGGGCAGAGGCACAGCAGCAGCAGCAATGTGGTGGGAGCCATGAAGGCTCGGTGCCTTCAACATCGGAGGGGCAGGCATCGGCCGGAGGGCAGGAGGACCCAGGACAGAGAGTGTCTTCCGTGTGGCAGCAGTTGGGCCACGCCATAGATGCGGAGCGGCAGCGGGCGGAAGAGGCGCGGCTCACAATGGTCAGGGCGGAGAACTCCATGCGGAGGGCCCTGAGGCGGGCCAAGTGCCTCGAGGCAATCCGCAGGGGTTTGGAGGTGGACACGTCGACGGCCCTGCGGGCCCTCGGGGACATGGAGGAGGACCGCCTCCGGGACATTGAGCAGGAGTTCGATGATGCCCTGGCCCTGGACATCCAAAAGTGGGCCGTCAAACTAGCCCGCTGCCCTTGTACATAGTTATGTAGGAAGTGTTAGGTTTCCTTTTTTTGGGGTTTTATTTTGGACCTTTTGGACATTGGCCACATTTTTGTATATAGTTTATTTTATTAGTTAGTGTAGTTAGATAGGTTTCATTTCTTTTGTTGGGATAATGGACCCTGGCTTGTTCGTATGTACATAGTTCACTGTTGGATTGTATTTTTCTTTCACAATTTGACCATGGAGCAATGGCTTTCAATTATTATTTCCCATTGGATTTTCTTTTGTGGACAGTGACTTTGGACACCATTACTTTGGATTATGATTTTTGGTTTCGCTTTTTTTCACGGACATGCTTCTTTTCATTTTTGTACATTCCCATTTCTGTTTCTTTATTTTTTATTCTATTTATGTTTCCTTTAATACATGTTTGTTATTGAACTTCAATGTGTAGTATCTCATTGGTTTCATGCATATCATGATATGGGTTTTGAGATTCACTGACACCCATTGGGTCTATGTGAGGGAAATGTTTGTTTCGGAACTTGCAATTGGTGTTCTGTCATGTAATTGCCAATTATGAGTGGGTGGATGCAATACTCGGGTGGGTGTTTTGCATTTGGAGGCTGACCATCGGGACCAGGGATCTAGATTGTGATGACATGTTGGCTGGGGAACATGAGTTGGACATGGGTGGGGGCCTGGTGGAGGGTGACCCTGCACTGCTGGGGGTGGTGGGAGACATGGGTGGGGGCCTGTTGGAGGGTGCCCCTGCACTGCTGGGGGGTGGGGGTGGTGGGGAACTTGAGTTGGACATGGGTGGGGGCCTGCTGGCAGGTGCCCCACAGTGCTGGGGAGTGGGGGTGGTGGGGACATGAGTTGGACATGGGTGGGGGCCTGGTGGAGGGTGCCCCTGCACTGCTGGGGGGTGGGGGTGGTGGGAGACATGGGTGGGGGCCTGGTGGAGGGTGCCCCTGCACTGCTGGGTGGTGGGGAACATGAGTTGGACATGGGTGGAGGCCTGGTGGAGGGTGCCCCTGCACTGCTGGGGTGTGGGGGTGGTGGGAGACATGGGTGGGGGCCTGGTGGAGGGTGCCCCTGGTGGCTGGGGGTGCAGGTGGACATACGTTGGTGGGCAGTAGTGCAAGTTGACATGTGGGCTGAATGGGGGGCATGGCCATGGTGGATGGGGTGCCTGCAGGACATGTGCAGGGTAGGTCCCTGTGGTGTGAGCCACCTGCAGGGGCCATGGAGGGTGTAGAGGGAACACCTGGGAGGACCCACACGTGCAATTCACGTGTGGTGCTCCCCGCGCACCCCTGTAATACACGTACCGTGATGGAATCGCGTGTGATACTTTCTACGCACCCCTGATATGCACGTACCCTGCTGATATCGTGTGTGTAACTTCCCGCGCACCCCGAAATACACGTAGCCAGGACATTCGCGTGTGGCACTTCCCACGCACCCCTGATATACATGTACCCTGCTGACTTTGCGTGTGAAACTTCCCACGCACCCCAAGATACACGTAGCCTGGAGATTCGCGTGTGTAACTTCCCGCGCACCCCGAAATACATGTAGCCAGGAGATTTGCGTGTGGAACTTCCCGCGCACCCCGAAATACACGTAGCCAGGACATTTGCGTGTGGAACTTCCCGCGCACCCCTGTAATACACGTATCCTGCTGATATCGCGTGTGAAACTTCCCGCGCACCCCGAAATACACGTAGCCAGGACTTTCGCGTGTGGAACTTCCTGCGCACCCCTGATATACACGTACCCTGCTGAATTCACGTGTGAAAATTCCCGCGCACCCCTGATGTACACGTACCCTGATGGAATCGCGTGTGGAACTTCAAGCGCACCCCTGTAATACACGTACCCTGCTGAAATCGCGTGTGGAACTTCCCGCGCACCCCTGAAATACACGTACCCTGCTGAAATCGCTTGTGGAACTTCCCGCGCACCCCTGAAATACACGTACCCTGATGAAATGGCGTGTGAAACTTCCCGCGCACCCCTGAAATGCACGTACCCAGCTGAAATGACGTGAGGTACTTCCCGCGCACCCCAGTGATACACGTAGCCTGCTCGCCGTGCTGGTACAGGGTTAGCGCAGCCCTTTGCGCTGGATTGGGGATTTTGATGGCTTTTCCCTGCGCGAGAGGCGTTCTTGGGGGCGTAACTGGCGCTACTGCAGGGTTGCTGCGCCACTGTGCGCCACGGCTGGTTTTGGTAGCTGGAATCCATGAATACGGTGTGCGCGGAAATTGGTTTTGGCGCATGTGGCTGGCGCAGGGATTCGCACGCGCACACTGTGCGCCAGCCGCGTGCGCCACTTGTGCGCTGAATTCTATGAATTACCCCCTTGATTTTATTTGATCAGGAGATGAGAAAAAAAGCCAACAACACTGACCCAATGTTTGAGCAGACAAAGTCATCACACAATTTAACACAGTGACATGAACTTCTCATACATTCACCCATTCTTTTTTAATGGGAAGAAGAAGCGGAGAAGCACAATCACATAGATTGATGTGATTTCTTTTGTGCAGGGGAGGAGAAACACAATTTGTTGAGTGGAAAAGCACAAAAATCACAAATATTGAGGACACAAAAGGATATGCATTCACCAAGGTTTGTTTCTGAGTACTGGAGAGGAGAAACGGTAATACTCACATTTAGGCATTCATTCTTTACTTGTAAGAAGTACACATAATTGACACATTTACACACTTGATTTTATTTACGCAAGAGTGAAGTACAAAATGGACCTTTGATTACATGTTCATTGAAGAGCAGAATGAAAATGGTACATATGCAAGAGAGGAGAAAAAAATCATATACTTTGACTTGTTTTTGGAGGAGTGAAAGAGTAACCAAATTCGATGTATCTACACATGGCATTTTGGGGTGCAAAAGAGTAAAAACAAGATCACACACACACATTTTCTGTGGAGGATTGGATAAACAAAATCACACATAGGTATGTGCTTTAATTTCCCCACAGAAGAAAACCAACCATATGAACACACTGCAGAGAGGAGTTAAAAATAATGCATGCATTGATGCACCATTTTAATTACAAAAGAGGTCAAACAAAATCACAACCACCGTTGATTTATTTGGGGCGTAGGAGAGTGAAAGTTAAGTTACATTTATTGCCATGCGACTTTTTTGGATGGTACACAGAAGGAAACGAAAATCTGACGGTGTTTTGGGGTGCATGATTGGAGAAACACAACCACAAATATTGATGCAGAATGTTTTGGAATGCAGGCAATGAGAAGCAAAGTAATATACACTGGTGCAATTTTCCTTGTAGAGGAGAAGCAACATTGCACCCATTTACCAGCAATTGTTTTGGGGGCACATCAGAGGAGGAACAATATCACTCATATTGAAATATACTGTTAAGGGCCAAGGACGTGGTATCTCGTCCTTGGGATTACCTCCCCAGTGCCAAGGACGAGATAGCTCGTCCTTGGCACGTAAGGGGTTAATGAAGGAGAAAATGTTAGAAGGCTTTTCATGGTGAAACACAGAAATCACCAAAAAAGGCCTTGGCACATGGGGGGGAAAACCCATGGCAGTTAAAATTAATAATGCTGGATAATGGAAAAATGTAAATTAAAAACATTTTCTGTGATTTCATTTTTGTGCAGTAGATTAGAAAGTAAAGCTCACTCACAGATATTGCTTGTTGCACAAGATAGGAGAAGAAATCAAGTACATTGAACAGTGATTATACTTTATTTTCTGCAGGACAGGAGAGGAGAAACAGCATCACAGTGGTTAATCCATGACTATATGTGGTTCAGGAGTGGACCAAGTAAACCATACACATTGGTACATATTTGTTCTGGCAGCATAATAGTACCCATTCATGTGTGATTTTATGTTTCTGCTTAGGCGTGCAGAAAACAAATTGGATGCATTGACAACTGATTTCTTGGACAGGAGAGAAGAAACTAATTCCAACATGTTGTCCATGCTTGTTTGAGCAAACTAGGACAAAACAGATCAAAGACTCCTCTTTACTTGTCCCTTCGTGTCTGCCAGTCAGAAAATCAAAAGCCTATTTCTTATAATAGATTGATCAGTGCATTACACAGATCTACAATTTCTCATGTTAAACAAATATTAAATTTTATTTGGTCTTTCACCGTTCTTTAAAAAAACATTAAAACTACTAAAGCATGTGCACATTCATAAAACATCAAGGACACATCTTAATTGTCAAAAAAATCAAAGAAATATAATCATCACATACAATTTCCAATTATTTCAAAGCAACTTAATTTGAATAAAATTCAATCAAAAGCAAAGCAATTCTTTTTTGGAACCTATATACATTTTTTCTGAACGACCAAATAGTTCTGTTATCTGATGCTTGTAAATTAATATATCAAAGCGGGGAGGTTATGTTTGTTGTTTTCGTGACCTCCCCAAGCTTACACATCTAATCTTCCTGGTTCTAATCAATAATACAATTTCATATTGAGGAACCAGACATTCATTATTACAAATAGAGATCAGGAAATTAACTGGAAAGGTATTTCCTTTCATATATGTTTCGGACACATGGACACATACTGCACAATCTCAAATGCTGTTGGTCTACTTAGTGTATGGGCCATCTTCAGGACAAAAATAGTTGTACAAGATGTCAATTCTTCCACAATTAGATGATGTTTCAAATTCAATCTATAACAAAGATGAAATTATTTTATTTTCTTAAATAACTTTAAAAAAAAAAAAACAAACACACATTTGTGTACTGCATTGGCAATGTCTGAAGTGTTAGTCAAAGCTACCATCACGATTACTGACCTGGAATTCACTATACTTGGTTAGAGATGTTGAGAAAGTTCAAATCGGGATCCTGATTTATTCTAGATCCAGATATCAGGTGCATCACACTACCTGTAAACATACATTAAGACTATAAAATTCCTCATCCAAATAGGCTGCTTATTTCGAGTCATTTGATGGATATTTTCCATCTATTTACCTTAATTAGTGATCTACTCCAAAAAAGCGGGCCAAGTGGTTTATTTTCAGATTCCAGCAGCAGCTGTTACTGTGGGTATTCAATCCGTTCACAATATTATTCCACCTTCCCACCTTGATGCTGGTTTCTTTATCTATGGGGAAACACACAGGCCAAATCAGATTGTCTTTGATTGTAAAGAAATTGCTCTATCTGTTAATATAGACATGTTATCTCATATCATTGGATATGTATTCAAAGATAGCTTTGAAAAAAGGGTAATCTGTAAATACCGCCATTGTTGATTGTAAAATTCCAAAAACGAAATGTAACAAATCTTCAGAGGGCAATTTCTCAATGTAACCTTGGCTTAACTCGTTCAGGCAGGATCCTCAGCCTAAGGAAGACATAAAGGCGACCTGCTGTTTATTTCATCCTCACTCTGTCTAAAGTAATATAACACAGTTGTTCAAAAGTACTGCTAATACAGGGCTTCCTGAACTTAGTATATTGTAAACCCATGTGTTTAACGCTACATCTATATTCTAATACGTTTTTCATATATTCGTATGTCTAATGTCTTATTTTTTTGATAGCATGGCGCTTCTGTCGCCTGCTTTATTTAACACAAAAGTGCAGATGGTTGGAAGATTTAAAAAAAAGGGTTTCTCATTACTGGTGTATCAGACCGCGGTGAAACAACGAATGAAACAACCATGTATGATATATACAGTACATTGTGCGCTGGCCCAAAGAAGCGTTTAAATGCACATAGTTTTAGCACGGAAAAACAAAGTTTAACATACCTGTGTATTAAGAGTGTAAATCTTGCTAGCACTCGCTCTGTTGGGAATAAAGTTACGGAAAAGTTCAGACGTCAACGTAGCGTCTCTCATACTGTTAGAAAGTACCGGTCATGTGATGGCGTGTCATGTGACTACGGGGTACATGAGAAAACTTTCATTAACAAAAGGACGTTGATCTTTGTTCTCTTAGCATTGAACAGTTGTTATTTAACATCAGTTATTACTATTCCTAATGGAATTAATGCGTAATTGATATACAGCACATGTGCCAAAGTAGCGCATTTTCAGCATTTATTTCAAATATTGGGATAACCAAACCCATTTTTTATATATTTCTGATTTCCACATGTCACAAATTTTATTTAGACATTCCAAATGTAATACTATGGCTCTTATATTCATAGATCATAGTTAAATGAACAGCGTATCACATGACTCCCATTAGAAGCTATATTTCAATACTGGCTTTATATTGATCATTTTTAATTTATCATTTATCAGCCTAGCGTAGAGGTATTGTTCTAAAGAGTTCAGAATATACTTATCTTACTTGGCCTCGTCATCCCCATTTGTTTACGGTTTTGTTTGTTTGCTCAGATTCTCCCCTACATAAATCTGTTCTAATAATTACACTTGGTTGTGTTATTATAATGTGTAATGTACTGATCAACCTATTTTAAAAAATAGGCTTTTGATTTTCTGACTGGCAGACACGAAGGAACAAGTAGAGAGGGGTAGTCAATTTGTTTTTTTCCTAGTTTGCTTTAATAGTCTTGCATTGTGCAGATCCGACCCCCCCCCTATAACAAAAAATAGGCAGTACCCAATCACTATAATCTTATTTAGGAGAACCCTTTCGTGGTTGGGTTTAGTAGTTTCTCGAGGGGCTATAAATTAAAAGCCTCTACAATGGACAATGTAAATCTAGTCTCATTTACAGACAGACTATCTTAAATTAATGAGTTTGCCGTCCTTGTTAGGAGAGAATACCAACATACAAACAGCTAATATTCAATCTAATGATTTAGAACACTTATTCAAAAAAAGAAGAAGCTAGTGAGGACCGAATCACACGGGCAATTAATGCTAGCATACCTAAAGGCTGGGATAACACTGGAGGGCCTACAAATAAAGAATATTCCGCCGGTTTTCACCCACAATGCCAAATTTAAAGGGAAATTCAGAGGGATGAGTAATAAATGCTCCTGAGATCTATTAATATTGATCATAGAAACCTCAGCAGATGAAACCAATCTACAAAAAGAGGAGATAGAACAGCTAGAGGCTCAAGTAAAACAGGACAATCTGATTAAAGATCTGAAAGAGACTCTTACCAAAATGGAAGATGAAAGTGAACGCTGGAGAAGAAAATTTGGAAACTAAAGAAAGATGTAGAACAGTACAAGGAAACCAAGACCTATCTGTATCCGATAGATTCCTACTACGAAGATCTGAATAAACAAAATCAGTTTCGCAGCGGCATTGCTACAAATAAGAGAAGAAAACATTTCAATTTCTCCCACTCCTCTAATAGCTCCACAAGTAGTGGTTCTGATACAGGAACATCGAATGTAGCAAGTACATCAACAGGTCAGCAACAACTGCAGTTTTTTGGGGGGCAGGGGAAGAAGAGCCACAACACTACCAAGGGCCCCCATGGATGCAAACCAGGAATTAGCAGGGTCCGCCCTAAAACTGGTAGTTCCCATCTACAACCTTATGAACTACAGTTTGTTTGAAGCTGAAGAAAAAGTATTGACGAAAGGTCTGTCGTTTGTTCCTACCACAAGAGCCAAAAATTACAAAACAGAGGTGGAACTACAGAAATTCTTTTGAATTATTCGGTTAAAATATGTTTTCAGAAACCCTAAGAATACAGAGATGGAATCTAACACCAGAGGCTTGAAGCCACCCTCTAAATTTACACCTCTCAACTCAATGGTTAGTCCAGAAATAATAGCCTTTGAAAATGGGATTATATCAGAAACTCACGGTCTCTTGAAAAGAACTGCAGAGATAATCTGTCTAAAACAGAAAGGGAAGCACTTACAAGGCTAAAACAGAATGAAACATTCATAATCAAACCAGCCGACAAGGGAGGAGGCATAGTGCTATGGGATAAGAAAGCTTATGAAGTAAAAGTATTGAAACATCTTAATGACCCCCTAGACTATCGTAAACTACCAGGAGATGCCACACCTAGGCTGAAAGAAATTGCCAGTCTTATGAAACCCACAGTGGAGGAAGGTTGGATTGATGAAGATGAACAAGCTTTTCTAGTCAACAACCATCCAACCACTCCAGCCTTCTGCATTCTCCCAAAAGTCCATAAATATCTGACTACACCACCAGGGTGACCAATTGTGGCAGCAATAAACTCTGTGTTAGAACCACTTTCAGTCTGTGCAGATTGGTTTCTTAGACCTTTCATCGTTAAAATGCAATCATACATTAAAGACATCACCAGTATGATTAACACCATCAAACAGTTACAGACAAGCCATTAAAACACTTTGGTTACTCTAGACGTGGTTTCCCTCTATACAAGTATTCCACAATGAGACTGCATAGAGGTAATGCCTGGGTATTTGAACAAGCATACCACCACACTGACCAAAGTACCAACAGCATTTATCCTAGAAGGTATACAGCTGGCATTAAAAGACCATTTGTTCTTATATGAAAAATGTTCTTTAATCAACTTCAAGGTACAAGTATGGGTGCTACCTTTGCCCTAGACTTGGCGAACCTTTCTATGGATCATTTCGAGATCAATTTGGTCTATCATGCAGACAATCCATTAAGTCACAATATAAAAGCATGGTATAGGTATATTAACGATGTCTGTATGATATGGAAAGGTCCCATCAATCAGTTAACTCCCTTCCATTAATGGCTAAATGCACATAATCCATTAATTCAATTCACAATGGAATATAACAAGAAGAAAGTACCAATTCTAGATTTAGAAATTAGAAAAACCAATCACGGTACTCTAAAGTCCTTTATAGAAAACCTACTGACAAAAACATGCTACTGGACTACAAAAGTTTTCATCCTCAGAATCTAAAAGATGGCCTTCCCTTTGGTCAATTTCTGCGTATCCGCAGAAATTTCTCACAAATGGATGAATACAAAACCCACGGTAACATTCTTAAAACAAGGCTGAAAGACAGGGTACCCAAAATCGACAAAACAGGCTTATAAGAGAGCACAACATACCAGCCGTGAAGTTTGTCTAAATTCTATGAAGAAAAACATCATAGACAAAATGACTTGTGTTAGTACATACAGCGCGATAAGCAGCTCTGTTCGAAAAGCAATACTTAAAAATTGGCACATGATGGGGGCGTGGCCAGCAGCAGAGCAATGAGGATGTGAGTCCCTGGAGCTCCTGCGGACGCAGCAAACATCCTGAGCAAACAGCCTGCTACGAGTGGCAAATCTTCAAAATAAGCATATCCTCCAGAAGATAAATGCCTCGGGCAGGAGCGGATGAAATTCCAGCTCAAAACGCACCCGCCTGAGCGAGTTCGGAGCTGCAGAAAGTAAACAGTGCGACCGCGGCATCGCACAAACAAAATGGCCACGCTCGTCGGAGCGAAGCTGGGCAATGGAGTGTCGCACTGAGAGAGACCTGCAACTGGCTCCTCGGACCGCAGAGCGAACAATCTGTCGGCTGCATCCGGCCAAACAGCGGGACTGTCGGACGGCGGCCTCCGTGTGGGCTGCAGAGGATCTCTGGCTGGTGGTGAGAAGCAGGCAGGAAGCCCACCGGACCCTGTTGCGAACGAATGAAAACAGCCCCCTGCATGCAAGCGAGGGGAGCCAGCCTTCGGCCCGCATGACGGCTTTTGCACCAAGAGCTGGGGGAGAGCTGTGCCGGGTGGAGTTCTGAGGACTGCCCTGCCGCCAGAACCACGGTCAGTGGGGAAACCGGAAACTAGAGGGGTTCCACGGAGAATGGGTGCCCCCTACACCCTCGAGGGAATCTCACCGATCGGCGGTGACCGCAGACCCTCGATGGCCCCTTGGCGCCTACAGGGCCCCCCGCGTACAAAAGCCTGGAAGAGACAGAACAAGTCAGGAGAGCAGTTAAGAGAGCACCAAAGGAGCCGCTTCCAACCCCAAAAACAACATGACAGCCCATACAGAGACACCCAACCACCGGCACCCACCATGGGCAAGGACAAATCAAAAAAAACTGATCTCCCAGAGCAGGATAAATCAATTTACCATGCCGACAACAAACGGCCAGCCGGAGCAAGATCAACCAGACACCATGGCGGGAATAGAGGGCACAATATCGCTAAAAGACATCATGGCGGCCTTAGCTGATTCGTGCGCCTCCATGGAGCAGAAAATGGACGGCATCAGCATGGATGTCTCCCTCCGAGACACGATCTCCAGAAGCTGACATCGCGCACCGGTGGGGAAGAGCAACGCATATCTGGTACGGAGGATGGAGTAAGGAACATAGAACAACAACTGGCCAGAGTCACGACACGCTTGAAAACCATGGAGGAGCGAGTAGATGAGAGTGAGGGGGGATCCAGACGCAACAACGTTAGGATCCTGGGATTGCCGCAGAAAGCAGAGGGCCTACACATGGAGCTATTTCGGGAGCAGTGGCTCATCGACATGTTCGGAGCAAAAACGTTTTCCAACTTCTTTTCCATTGAACTAGCCCACCGCGTACCGACGGGCCGCCCATTACCAGTTGCCCCACTACGCACAGTGTTCGCCAAACTATTGAATTATCGAGACCGTGATGCACTGCTTCAGACCGCAAGGGCGAAGGGCACTCTCACCTACAACAGATCCAAAATAGCTTTATTCCAGACTACACCAGGGAAGTGCAGAAAGCCAGCCAATCGTTTGACCAACTCAAAAAACAACTGCAATCCCTGAAGGTGAAATATGGCCTAATGTTCCCTGCAAACTTAAAATATACCATAAGGGCACAACGGTCCACTTCACTGACCCCAAAGAAGCATGCAAGTGGGCAGGACAACACATCGAGGGAGATTGGACGGTGACAAGGGGCAACAGACACTGAGCACCCCGAGTCCGGCCGGGACCTGAACCGCCAGGCCAACAACCATCAGTACTGGGAAATGCTCCACAGTTGCAGGAATGAGAGCACCGATACCTGAAACACATGTGAACAGACACCTTTGAGACCCTACTGAATGGGGTTTAAGGTATTGTACACCAACACAGTGCTGAACACATGATCAGAATAGCCACGAAGAGACACACAGCCAAGCGGCCAGCCCAGACAGAAGTCCCCCCTTCCCCTGGAATGCCACCCTGTGCCATCGCACTGGGGTATGTCAGGAACTCATACACAGGGGAATAACCCCAAATAGTCTATTTGTTAGCTGTTTTATTCAGCTGCCGTTAGTTGAGGTTTGTTGTTGACGGTTCGGGCGACAGATGCTTCGAGTTGGAAGGAGTATAGGGTGGGGGATGGGAAGTTTGTTTAATGTTAGCTTTGTTAAGAAAAGGGTCCAGAGATCAAATCCAGAGCGCTTTGCCAAAAAACCACCAACAAGAGACACATGTGCACTGTGCTATAAGCTATTGACTACCCCTTATCTTTCACCAAATGGCCTCCACAAACGCAGTGGCCAGGTTAGAGCGATAAGGCCAGAGGGGTCAGACCCACTACTGACCGACTGAGACATAGCAGAAGGCTTTGCATCTTACTATGCAGAGCTATGCAGACCACCCACGTCACCTATCGATAATTCGGTACTAAACGATGTAGCCCTCCCCACTCTCAACGCAGATCAACAGGCCCTGCTTGAGAGAGATATTACAGAGGAGGAACTGATAATGGCTATGTCGCAACTCCAGACATGTAAAACACCAGGGCTGAATGGCTTCCCGATTGAGATGTGGCGCAAACTTGGTATGAACGAGATCGCCCTCACCTACTGCGAATGCTCCTACAGTCCAAGGAGCAGGGATGCCTACCGGCAGACCTCCGGGAAGCCACGATAATAGTGATCCCAAAGCAGACAAGCCGCCAGACTTTTGCAGCTCATACAGACCAATCTCACTTATTAACAGTGAGCCCAAGTACTGGCCAACCACCTACAACAGGTCATCACAACTCTAATTCACCCCGACCAATGCAGATTCATGCCAAAACGGTCAACCCGCCTGAACATTCACAGGCTGCACACGGTAATAGAAAATGTATCCACCATTCAAGGCCCGTACTGGCAACTGACTTTGAAAAGGCCTTCGACTCAGTGTACTGGGAGGCAATCTGGGAAATAATGCGTCGGATGGGGTTTGGTCCGCAATTCCTGAGCTGGGTGCAACTCCTATACAATTCCACCGAGGCACAAATGAGGGTGAATGGGTGGCCATCGAAAATTTTCAAGCTAGGGAAGGGAACCAGACAGGGGTGCCCCCTATCCGCCATGATATTTGCACTGGCTATGGAACCACTAGCGGTGATGTTGAGAACGTCGCCGGCTTGGAGTGGTATTCTTTGGGAAGACGGGCGGAAGGATAGTCTCTCTGTATGCGGATGACCTGCTCCTTTACTTAAAAGATCTGCACCACTCATGTTCCACGATTGTGGGCATACTAGACAGCTGCGTTGCTTTCAGTGGACTAAAAGTAAACTGGCCCAAATCAATGCTGTTCCCAATAGGCAACACAACTTTCATACCACCAGTTAACTGTCCCTTTCGCATAGTAACTGAGCAGTTTAAATCCCTTGGCATACAAATCACTAATGACTTGAACAACTATGTGGCCAATAATCTCCACCCGATAACAACCAGGTTCACGGAAGATATCCGGCACTGGGTCTCTCTCCCTCTGACCCTACTAGGAAGGGCAGCACTATTGAAAATGTTGGCTCTCCCACGCTTCCTATACATATTGCAAAACGCCCCACTACACATCCCAGTGAATGAATTCAAGAAGATAGACAACGCACTAAGGAAACTCCTTTGGAACAACGGACACCCGCGCATCGCGTTGGGCACTCTTCAGCGTTCCGTCTGGGAGGGGGGAATAGGCCTCCCTCGCCTTCAGTCCTACTATTCGGCGGGCCAAATGACAGTGGTCGATGACTTACTGCACGGGGACACCACATTGCCCCACAATAGACTGGGGAGCACCAGAGGACGCGATAGACCTCAAACTGAACTTCTTTACAGGACGATATGTAACTCAACCCCCCAGTCCATGCTATCACACATTCCCGAGTTTGGAAAGACACACACAGATTCATGGGGTGGGATGGGAAAGTCACCCCACTACAACCACTGTGGAACAATAGGAACCTAGCTGAGGTAAATAAGCTTCCCAGGTGGAGTATTTGGCTACAACACGGAATTAGAACAGTGGGCGATATAATCGAGGGGGGCAAATTGGTATCCTCCGAATCCCTGGAATCCCGATTTCACCTCCCAAGCACTGAACGTTTCCAATATATGCAGATGCAACATGCTCTACAAGCCCACCTCCCAACACTGGAAGACATGGCCCAAAGCACTCCCCTCGAAAGAAACATAGTCCAGGCAAATATCGAGACTAAAGTCACATCTACCATGTATAATGTAATTACCTCCTTTGCCACCACCAAACTAACCAGCCTGAAAAGCTAATCGGAAAGAGATATAGGGTTTGTATAACCGGAAGACTGGGTGGGGGCCTTCATGTACCCTTGGGAGGTAGCCATTTCAGCCAGACTTAGGCTTATTCAGCTTAAAATACTGCACAGGATCTACTACCCAAGGGTGATGCTATATCGCTGGGGGAAAACAACTGACCCACACTGTCTATGGTGCAAGAGGGAGGAGGGAATTTTCTTCCACATACTGTGGGACTGCAGCTGCATACAACAGTACTGGCAAAAATGTTGCGATGAAGTTTCACAGGTACTGGGGAGAACGATTCACAGGGACCAAAGCTGCTCCTTCTTGGGGTGGAAGAGGAGGGAGAAGCGTCCAAATACGAGAAGTTATTCTTGTCGATGACCTCGGCAATAATTAAAAGGAACATCGCACAACTGTGGGGCTCGGAAAAGACACCGCAGTACGAACAATGCATGACGGACGTCAACATATGCATTGCAACGGAAGGAGGAGTGTATACAGCCCGGGGGTGTCCGAAAAAAGCAGACAAAATAAGGAATAGATGGGAGCAAGCTCAATGACTGTACCAATCTGTACAATGGATGATGAAACACGGTGTACAAAAGTAAACCAATTTGGCATATAGCGTGAGATACAATGGACATTGTAAGACCCTTTTCTTTTCTTTTCTTCTTTTTCTTTTCTTGTTCTCCATTCGTTTAACTACGGACTGTCTAATTGGTCATTTTAGGTTGAATGTTAATATGAAGAATGTATGTTTTGCGATGTTGAAATGATAAAAAATAAAATGTGTTATAAAATTTCTTTTAAAAAAAATTGGCACATGATAAAGACAGATGATTTCAAACCTTCCACACCACGCTTTGCCTTTAAAAGACAGAAAATGTTAAAAGACTGCCTGGTCCATACTTATCCTATATAAACACATGACAATACAGGCAAACCTACACTATGGGGTGTGCCCCCTGTGTTTGGCCACCACAGATGTGTCAGATGCTCGGTCTGTCCTCAGACAAAGGACATGACAAGTATCACTTTAAAAGGCAGAGTGATAAACTAACAGAGTTTACCAACTGTCAAACTGCATGGGCAGTTTATGTCATCATATGCCCCTGCAATCTCATATATATTGGCAACAAAAAGACCTGGCTGAGGGGAGTGTACCCCCAGATGCCCCACAACGCTTCCAAACACTGTAAAAGTGTTTAAAATGGAAATGTTTGCGCACTCGGCGCTGCAGCCCCCTTCCCCCAGGCCAATCCCGCCTCCCAACCCTCCCCCTGCACCACGATTGGTGTCCTGGCCCATATTTTGTAAAAGAAAAATTACAAAAAAGGAAAACACACTCCCAGTGCGTGGCGTCCTCGCCAGCACCTTCACTCCACAAACAGACCTGGCTGAGGTGAATGTGCCCCCAGATGCCCCACAACGCTTCCAAACACTGTAAAAGTGTTTCAAATGGAAACGTTTGCGCACTCGGCACTGAGCCCCCTTACTCCCCCCCCCCCTTCCCCAGCCCAATCCTGCCTCCCAACCCTCCCCCTGCACCACGATTGGTATCCTGGCCCATATTTTGTTAAAAAAAAAAAAAAGAAAAAAAAAAAAAGAAAGGAAAACAAACTCCCGGTGCGTGGCGTCCTCACCAGCACCTTCACTCCACAAAAGGACCTGGCTGAGGTGAGTGTTTAAAATGGAAACGTTTGCGCACTCGGCGCTGCAGCCTCCTTCCTCCTTCCCCCCTTCCCCACCCCAATCCTGCCTCCCAACCCTCCCCCTGCACCATGATTGGTGTCTTAGCCACATATCATGAACTGTCCCAGGGCAGCCCTCTGCCCGGCAGTCCCCGTGGCTAAGTGCCCCAAGGCCAAGGGCGGCTCCAACATTGGCAGCTCCAAGATGTGTCTGCAGGTGTCAACAGGGGAAGCCAGTGAAGCCAGCAGTCAACAGACACCAACAAAAACTGTGAGTGTGGCATGGGTGGGGAGTGGAGCAATTACTCTACTCCAGAAAACCATTGCCACTCTATCTTACCTCCCAATGACATAGAGTGCCATAATATTAGCATGCGCACACGTAGATAGAATTGTGAACATTAGCCTGTGTCGCATCTAGATGGAATTGTGAATATTAGCATGCCCACACTTAGACAGATTGTTAAATATTAGCATGTGCACACTTAGATAGAATTGTGAACATTAGCCTGCGTCGCATCTAGATGGAGTTGTGAATGCTGGCACATCCACACTTGGATAGAATTGTGAATATTGGCACATCCACACTTGGATAGAATTGTGAATATTGGCATGTCCACACTTAGACAGATTGGTAAATATTAGCATGTCCACACTTAGATAGAATTGTGAACATTAGCCTGCATCGCATCTAGATGGAATGTGAATATTAGCATGTCCACACTTAGAAAGATTGGTAAATATTAGCATGTCCACACTTAGATAGAATTGTGAACATTAGCCTGTGTCGCATCTAGATGGAGTTGTGAATGCTGGCACATCCACACTTGGATAGAATTGTGAATATTGGATGTCCACGGTTGGATAGAATTGTGAACATTAGCCTGCGTCGCATCTAGATCGAATTTTGAATATTGGCATGTCCACACTTAGATAGAATTGTAAATATTAGCATGTCCACACTTAGATATAATTGTAAATATTAGCATGTCGACACTTAGATAGAGTTGTGGACATTAGCCTGCGTCGCATCTGGATAGTATGGGAACATTAGTCGGCGTCGCATTTAGATAGGTTTTTGATTGAAGGATAGCATGCCCGCGCCCAGATGAAATTTGAAGGTTAGCATATGCCACACTTAGAACTGTGAACACCAGCCTGCGCCGCTCCTGGACAGGATTGTGAATGTCAGCACGCCCATACCTAGATAGCACTCTGAACATTGGCCTGCGCAGCTTCTAAATAAGACTGTGAAGGCCAACAAGTGCCACACTTAGAGAAAACTGTGATTGTTAGCATGCTAAAGGTCAGGTAAACCACTAACCAATATAACCTCAAACTCTGCATACTTATCTCACTCAAAAACTCACACAACCATCTCTCGCACCACAAGCTGCACGCACTTCACAACACTGAAACAACACATAAACTGGAGCAACAGCACACGCGGACTGACACCGATCCAATGCCTGCACCAAAGCTCAGTATCTGGTGTATACCGAGCTGAAGCTGCCAACAGAACACCACTCCTCTCACTATCCTACTCCCTCTTCACCTTACTAACCCATCCCACCTTATCGTTTACAGATCCGCCAGAGCACCTGGGGACCAATTCCGTTGGCGACGGTGCGCGGTACGAATACCTTTAACATTTAACATTTAACACAAAAAGACAGAAAAAGCAGTGTCTATGTGAACATAAATCTTGCATTAGGAATAAAGTGGACAATAAGCCACTGGTAGCTCATTGTGTCCAAAAACAACAGAAACCCACAAACATGTTATGGTGTGTATTACAGGTCATCAAACCATCCCCAAGAGGAGAGAATTGAGACCTTACACTGCAATGTTGCGAACAAAAATGGAGTTATGACACAGATACCGTAAACCAAGGACTGAATATATCATTGGAGTGCAATGTGTTCCTTTAATAAACAAATAGGTGAGATGAGGCTTTTGAGCACCAATATGAAGGGCTACAGCGTGATAATTGGTGCCTGTCAGTGAGATTTTCTCTCACATATAAAAAATATAGGAAGTTACTGTAAATCCTCTTCTTGGGCAATAACAAGACCAAGTGCAATTATTAGAACAACAGATTTATGAAGGGGAGAATCTGAGCAAACAAACAAAACCATAAACAAATGAGGATGACGGGGCCAAGTAAGATAAGTATATTCTGAACTCTTTACAACAAAACCTCTACGCTAGGCTGATAAATGATAAATTATCAATATACAGCCTGTATTCAAACAGAGCTTCTAATGTCATGTGATACGCTCTTCATTTAACTATGATCTATGACTATAAGAGCCATAGTATTACATTTAGAATATGTAAATAAAATTTGTGACATGTGGAAATCAGAGATATATAAAAAATGGGTTTGGTTATCCCAATATTTGAAAAAAATCCAGAAAATGCAATACTTTGGCACATTTGCTGTATATCAATAATGCATTACTTCCATTAGGAATAGTAATAACTGATGTTAAATAACAACTGTTCAATGCTAAGAGAACAAAGATAAACATTGTTTTGTTAATTAACATTTTCTCATGTACGCCATAGTCACGTGACAAGCGATCACATGACCGGTACTTTCGAACAGTATGAGAGACGCTGCGTTGATGTTTGAACTTTTCTGTAACTTGATTCCCAACAGAGCGAGTGCAAGCAAGATTTACATGCTTAATACACAGGTATGTTAAACTTTGTTTTTCCATGTTAAAACTATGTGCATTTAAACGCTTCTTTGGGCCAGTGCACAATGTACTGAATATATCGTACATGGTTGTTTCATTCGTTGTTTCACTGCGGTCTGATACTTGAGGAATGAATAACCCTTTTTTAAATGTCTTCCAAACATCTGCCCTTTTTTGGTTAGATAATGCAGGCGACAGAAGCACCATGCTATCAAAAAAGATAAGACATTAAACATACGGATATATGAAAACCGTATTAGAATATAGATGTAGTGTTAAGCACATGGGCTTACGCTATACTAAATTCAGGAAGGCCTGTATTAGCAGTACTGTTATATTACTTTAGACAGAGTGAGGATGAACTAAACAGCAAGTTGCATGTTTATGTCTCTCTTAGGCTGAGGATCCTGCCTGAACGAGTTAAGCCAAGGTTACATTGAGAAATTGTCCTTTGAAGATATGTTACATTTCATTGATGGAATTTTACAATCAGCAATGGTGGTATTTACAGATTATTCTTTTTTCAAAGCCATCTTTGAATACATATAAAATGATATTAGATAACAAGTCTATATTAACAGATAGAGCAATTTCTTTACAATCAAGGACAATCTGTTTTGTCCTTTGTGTTTCCCCATAGATAAATAACCCGGCATCAAGGTGGGAAGGTGGAATAATATTTTGAAAGGATTGACTACCCACAGTAACAGCTAGTGCTGGAATCATGAAAATAAGCCAGATGGCCCACTTTTCTGGTGTACATCACCAATTAAGCAGCCTCTTTGGATGAGGAATTTTATACCCTTAATGCATGTTTACAGGTAGTGTGATGCGCCTGATATCTGGATCTACAATACATCAGGATCCCGATTTGAACTTTCTCAACGTCTCTAACCAAGTATAGTGAATTCCAGGTCAGTAATCATGGTGGTAGCTTTGACTAACACTTCAGACATTGCCAATGCAGTACACAAATGTGTTTTTATTTAAAATAGTGATTTTTGAAGTAAATAAAATAATTTTATCTTTGTTATAGATTGAATTTGAAGCAGCATCTAATTGGGGAAGAATTGACTTCTTCTACAACTATTTTTGTCCTGAAGACGGACCATACACTAAGTAGACCAACAGCATTTTAGAATGTGCAGTATGTGTCCTTGTGCCCGAAACATATGTCGACATGAAAGGAAATACCTATCCATTTAATTTCCTGATCTCTATTTGTAATAATGAATATCTAGTTCCTCAATATGAATTTTATTATTGATTAGATGTGTAAGCTTGGGAAGGTCACGAAAACAACAAATATAACCTCTCCACTTCGGATATATTAGTTTACAATCGTCAGATCACAGAACTATCTGGTCCTTTAGAAAAACTTTTTATAGGTTCCCAAAAAGTATTGCTTTGCTTTTGATTGAATTTTACTCAAATTAAGTTGCTTTGAAATAATTGGAAATTGTATGTGATGATTTTATTAGATTTTTTGGCAATTAAGATATGTGTCCTTGATATTTTATGACTGTGCACATGCTTTAGTAGTTTTAATGGTTTTTAAAGAAAGGTGAAAGACCAAATAAAATTGAATATTTGTGTAACTTTTAGAAATTTTAGATCTGTGTAATGTACTGATCAACCTATTATAAGAAATAGGCTTTTGATTTTCTGACTGGCAGACACTAAGGGACAAGTAGAGAGAGGTAGTGCATCTGTTTTTTCCTAGTTTGCTTTAATAGTCTCCCATTGTGCAGATCCTACACCCCGATAACATCAAATAGGGAGTACCCAATCACTATAATCCCATGCTTGTGGAAGGACAATTAGAGAAGACTGAAAATCATACACATACGCACAATCATTATTTTGCACTGGAGTCGAGGTACAAGTATCACTCACATTGATGCATGATTTAGACTTAACACAGGAGTGCAGAAAACCAATCAACCACTTTGACCTGTGATTGATTTTATGACACTGAGAGGTGAAACAAAATTACACACATTGTATTTTGGTTTTGTTTTGTGAAGGAATGGAGATATGAAATCACACACATTGATCCATGATTAATTGGTTGGGGTATGCGTTGAAATCACAAAAATAAGCTATTGATATTTATATAGAATAAACACAATTGAACACACTGACTCATGATTGTTTGGAGAGCAGGAGACAAACACTTTGATACTTTTTGTTCACACGAGTGAAGAAACAAAATCAGGCATGTTGAGGCATGATTGAGAAACCAAATTGCACAGTCTCAGCCATACTATTTTGGAGTGCAGGTGAGAAGAATCAAAATATCCCACAATTGTGTTTCACATAGGATAGGATACATAAAATCACACATATGTTCTTGTGGTTTAATTTTATCCGGAGAGGAGCAACAAGTTAACACACATATCTTTGATTGTTTTGGGGTACGGGAGGTGTGAAAACAAATCACAACATTGATGCATTCATTTTTGTGCAGAGTGGAGAAACAGAACAACTATTGACCAATGTGTTTTCGGGTTGGAGAAAAACAGAAATAAAATCACACACATTGGGCCTCATTAGGAGTTTGCCGGTCCAGAAACAAGGGTGCTGGTAAGCTCAGGTCTCACCTTGCCAGGTGCAGCGTCCACGGTAGGCAGACCGGTCATAGAAGCACTGGCACCGTTAGCAAAGGTGCCGGTGCTTCTGTGTCCCCACTTCCATAGAGTCCTATAGGACTCTGTGGGAATGGGGACTTACATTTTACCGGCACCTGACTTCCCAGGCCACTGGAGTTGAAATCTCCCGGTGGCACCGGGAAGTCAGGCCCTGTAAAATATTACAGGGTCCGGTGGCAACCCGGTTCAGTAATGAGGCCCATTAACTTGGGATGTTACAGAACGCAGATGAAAAGAAATAGAACCACCCATGGACATGCAGTTTTATATGGTAGAAGGAAGAGAGGTGAACAAACAGTATTAATTAACATAAGATTTATTAGGATTCTGGTGACGAGAAAAAAAGAACATACATTGCCACTTTGCACAGGAGTGACAAACAAAAGCACACAGAACAGCCTGAGATTTTCTTACGTTATAGAATATAACCAAAATCACCTACTGGTTTTCACTCATTTTATGAAGCGGGTGAGGAGAAACCAAATTTAACACAGATGCATTTTCTTTATGCAGAAGAGGAAAATAACATCACAAACATTGACACAGATTCTGTATTTGCACAGTATAAAAGAAACCAAAAATACATTGGAACCTGATCTCTTTTGTGGAGGAGAAGAACAATTAAATTATGTTCTTTATCACTTCATTTGTTCTGTGCAGGAGAGGTGAAACAAATTCAATCTCTTGGATATATAATTTGTATGTAGAAGAGAATCTTTACACTCATATAGCAGGCAAAGGAAAAAGAAAATCACACACATTGACCATTATTGATTTTGAACGAAGAGAAACCAATTTGCACATAATTAAGGGGGGAAATTCATAGAATGCAGCGAACAAGTGGCGCACGCGGCTGGCGCACAGTGTGCGCGTGCGAATCCCTGCGCCAGCCGCGTGCGCTAAAATCCATTTCCGCGCACAGCGTATTCATGGATTCCAGCCACCAAAACCAGCCGTGGCGCACAGTGGCGCAGCGACCCTGCAGCAGCGCCAGTTACGCCCCCAAGAACGCCTCTCGCGCAGGGAAAAGCCATCAAAATCCCCAATCCAGCGCAAAGGGCTGCGCTAACCCTGTACCAGCACGGCAAGCGGGCTACGTGTATCACTGGGGTGCGCGGGAAGTACCTCACGCGATTTGCCCCGTGCGAGCAGGGTACGCGTATTTCAGGGGTGCGCGGGAAGTTCCACACGCGATTGCCGCAGGGTACGTGTATTTCAGGGGTGCACTGGAAGTTCCACACGAGATTTCAGCAGGGTACGTATATTTCAGGGGTACGTGGGATGTTCCACACGCGATTGGCCCCGTGCGAGCAGGGTACGCGTATTTCAGGGGTGCACGAGAAGTTCCACACGCGATTCCAGCAGGGTATGTGTATTTCAGGGGTGCGCTGGAAGTTACACACGCGCTTTCAGCAGGGTACGTGTATTTCAGGGGTGCGCGGGAAGTTCCACACGCGATTGGCCCCGTGCGAGCAGTGTATGCGTGTTTCAGGGGTGCGCGGGAAGTTCCACACGCGATTCCAGCAGGGTACGTGTATTTCAGGGGTGCGCGGGAAGTTACACACGTGATTTCAGCAGGGTACGCATATTTCAGGGGTGAACGGGAAGTTCCACACGCGATTTCAGCAGGGTACGTGTATTTCAGGGGTGCGCGGGAAGTTCCACACGCGATTCCAGCAGGGTACGCGTATTTCAGGGGTGCGCGGGAAGTTCCACACGCGATTCCAGCAGGGTACGTGTATTTAAGGGGTGCACGGGAAGTTCCACACGCGATTTCAGCAGGGTATGTGTATTTCAGGGGTGCGCGGGAAGTTCCACACGCGATTGGCCCCGTGCGAGCAGGGTACGCGTATATCAGGGGTGTGCAGGACGTTCCACACGCGATTCCATCAGAGTACGTGTATTTCGGGGTGCGGGGGAAGTATCACACGCAACATCAGCAGGGTACGTGTATTCCAGGGGTGCGCGGGAAGTTCCACACGCGATTCCATCAGGATACGTGTATTACAGGGGTGCATGGGGAGCACCACACGTGAATTGCACGTGTGGGTCCTCCCAGGTGTTCCCTCTACACCCTCCATGGCCCCTGCAGGTGGCTCAGACCACAGGGGCCTACCCTGCACATGTCCTGCAGGCACCCCATCCACCATGGCCATGCCCCCCAGCCAACCCACATGTCAACTTGCACTACTGCCCACCAACGCATTTCCCCCTGCACCCCCAGCCACCAGGCCCCCACCCATGTCTCCCACTCCCCAAACCCCCAGCACTGTGGGGCACCCTCCACCAGGCCCCCACCCATGTCCAACTCATGTTCCCCACCACCCCCACCCCCCAGCACTGTGGGGCACCTGCCAGCAGGCCCCCACCCATGTTCCCCACCACCCCCACCACCCAGCACTGTGGGGCACCCGCCAGCAGGCCCCCACCAATGTCCAACTCATGTTCCCTACACCCCCCACCCCCCAGCACTGTGGGGCACCCTCCACCAGGCCCCCACCCATGCCTCCCACCCCCCCACCCCCCAGCACTGTGGGGCACCCTCCACCAGGCCCCCACCCATGTCCAACTCATGTTCCCCACCACCCCCACCCCCCCGCACTGTGGGGCACCTGCCAGCAGGCCCCCACCCATGTCCAACTCATGTTCCCCACCCCCCCACCCCCCAGCACTGTGGGGCACCTGCCAGCAGGCCCCCACCCATGTCCAACTCATGTTCCCCACCCCCCCCACCCCCCAGCAGTGCAGGGGCACCTGCCAGCAGGCCCCCACCCATGTTCCCCACCACCCCCACCCCCCAGCACTGTGGTGCACCCGCCAGCAGGCCCCCACCCATGTCCAACTCATGTTCCCCACCCCCCCACCCCCCAGCACTGTGGGGCACCTGCCAGCAGGCCCCCACCCATGTCCAACTCATGTTCCCCAGCCAACATGTCATCACAATCTAGATCCCTGGTCCCTATGGTCAGCCTCCAAATGCAAAACACCCACCCGAGTATTGTATCCACCCACTCATAATTGGCAATTACATGACAGAACACCAATTGCAAGTTCCGAAACAAACACATTTCCCTCACATACACCCAATGGGTGTCAGTGAATCTCAAAACCCATATCATAATATGCATGAAACCAATGAGATGATACTACACATTGAAGTTTGATAAAAAAAATATGTATTAAAGGAAACATAAATAGAATCAAAAAGAAAGAAACATAAATGGGAATGTACAAAAATGAAAAGAAGCATGTCCGTGAAAAAAAGCAAAACCAAAAATCAAAATCCAAAGTAATGGTGTCCAAAGACACTGTCCACAAAACAAAATCCAATGGGAAATAAAAAAGAAAGCCATTGCGCCATGGTTAAAATGTGAAAGAAAAATACAATCCAACAGTGAACTATGTACATACTAACAAGCCAGGGTCCATTATCCCAACAAAAGAAAGGAAACCTATCTAACTACACTAACTAATAAAATAAACTATATACAAAAATGTGGGCAATGTCCAAAAGGTCCAAAACAAATCCAAAAAAAATGAAACCTAACACTACCTACATAACTATGTACAAGGGCAGCGGGCTAGTTTGATGGCTCACTTTTGGATGTCCCGGGCCAGGGCATCATCGAACTCCTGCTCAATGTCCCGGAGGCGGTCCTCCTCCATGGCCCTGAGGGTCCACAGGGCCGTCGCTGTGTCCACATCCAAACCCATGTGGATTGCCTCGAGGCACTCGGCCCGCCTCAGGGCCCTCCGCATGGGGTTCTCCGCCCTGACGATTGTGATCCGTGCCTCTTCCGCCCGCTGCCGCTCCGCATCTATGGCGTGGCCCAACCGCTGCCACACGGAAGACACTCTCTGTCCTGGGTCCTCCTGCCCTCCGGCCGATGCCTGCCCCTCCGATGTTGAAGGCCCCAAGCCTTCATGGCTCCCACCACGTTGCTGCTGCTGCTGTGCCTCTGCCCGTGCACTGCCTCCTGCTGCCTGCACATCCTCCGCCGGCTGGGGTGCAGTCGTTGATGTGGCCACCCCTGCTGGACGTCCGACTCCCGACTGTGGCAGGGATGCCTCCTCCACCAGCCTGGCCGCACCGTCAGAGGCAGCTTCACAGGGCACCCAGGTGACTGATGGGTGGGAAGATGGCACGGAGAACGACTGGCGCGTAGGGGGTTCAGTTGAGGAGGGGGTCGTATCAAGCCCCATCATACGGAGGAATCCGGCCTAGGTGACCTGTCCCAGCAGGCTGACGTGGTCAACAAGCCATTCGAGATGACGTGCAGTCTCCTCATGAAAAGACTGCAGGTCACCACGCATGGCCCGTTGACGCAACGCCACACCAGTCAGAACAGGCTGTTAGGGAGAATTCTCTGTTTAGGCTGAATTTCCTAACCTAGTGAGTCCCCCAGCAGCTTTGCTGGATTTCTGGAGTTTGTTTTTTTCCATCCTGCCAAGAGTGAGACTCTTTTTCTCCCACTCTTGGACATGTATGTGTGTAATTCCTTTGAATGACAATGTGTTCTATGGGCTATCGGGTATTTTACTCCATAGGGGCTCATATGTTTTCTATGTGTGTTACACCGCACCCTACGTGCCGTAACACTGGGGCGTCCTAGCGGACCTCCACCATAGACTCCATACCCGGGGACTGACTACTGTCTCCCCGGGCATGTAAAGTCACCATTGGCTTTACTAGACCTAAATTTACTAACAGAAGTAGTACAAACCATCTTATTGTGGACGTACTAGTAGGGGTAATTCGATTACTCCTGGATCTGTTACTCGAGGGGGCACTGTCCCATCCCCCCTCGTCGAGTTTTGGCTGGTGGCAGTGGAAACTACTTGTTATGTCCGACCCCGAACATAACCCTATGGGATTCGTCCCATTGTTGGAGATTAATACTTTTCTCGTTAATCTCTAACGTACCACCGGTCTACTTATCTTAAATACGTTTATCGGGTGGTATTTTCTGCCAGAACTCGGTTTTTAAAATGGCGTCTGTGTTCGTCTCTGTGACTCCTAAACCAAAGGTTGAGCCCTTTTTTCCACTTTTGGCAGGCCTCTGTACAGAGACCCTCCAAAGTGGTGCCATTCTGTCTGGGTTACCACAGGGGTGTGGGAGGGGGTTTAGGCACCCTGGACCGAGTTGCCTTGCCAACTCCGGTCGCACTCTGGAGTGATTGGCCCAAGTGGTGAGCCTTCCCGCTCACCACTTAGCGTGTGTTGATTGACAGCTAGGCTGAATGAATGGGGGTTTTCTGCATAAAAGCAGGGCTTTTGGGACTGGGTCTTCAGAAGTCGCCACAGGACCTAAGAATCTGACGAGGGTACCGCTGAGCCGACCTGCACGACGACACCTCCGGTGGCGCCCTGCGGAACCGACTCACCACTTCCCGACGACAGAGGAGATCTCCCTGCCGGAGAGTCTCTTCCCCTGACTGGTGGGAACAACCAGTCCCCTTTGCTTTTTATTCACCTCAGGACGCAGTGGTCGAATTGCCCGTGCAGAGCACCCCGGCAACCGGTTAGCCACTACTCCTGTACCGCGACCAAAAGGTGGTGCCTTGTGACGGAGTACTCCGCGGCTGGTCTCTTCCCTGGTGGTGCACCAGACTTCACTTTTCTTCGACGACGAGATCATCTCTACTCTTGGCAAAGACCCGACGTGCATCCACCACCAGGAACAACTGCCCCTGCCGGAGCTGCCCTCTACCACAAGGTACCGTGTCCGCCTGGCTTCCCTTTCGATCGGTTTGAGTGAGGTGTCTTAATCCTCTCCTTTCCGTTGGGTCGCCTCCAAGCTTTTCTCATTTATTGTTCTGAACAGGTTCAATCTGCTGATAACAATTTGCTACAAAGACTTGAAGGGCTCTCCACTAGAGACTTTTTGGGAAATATCGCCTTGCCTCTCTCCGAGTGGGCCTGGCCTCTGAACTTTACGCTCTATTGTGATTCCTGCCTTCCTGCCTTGCAGTTTTAACCCGTGAAGTATTGAACTGTGTTGATTTCGTAACCTGCCTATCTTTTCTCTCCCGTCCTAACTAATATTAGAGTGCCATCTAGGTTGAGGTACACACCTCTGTCTGTAAATAAGTGGTGCCGGTAGAACCTAGACTTGTCGAAATATTACTAGGGGGATTGATCGTTTCGTTTTCGTAGAGTAACTGTGTTTGATTTGTTTGCCGTGAAAGTGCCATAGTGTTTTTGATAGATGTTTCATTATAAATAAATACCTTAATATCTTTACATTAAGCCTCGTTGCGTGTTTGCTTGTCTTGCTGTGAAGAATTGCCCTATTTTGTATACTCCACATACTGCTCAACTCTTCTTGAGGGAAGTCTGACTGCTCAGCCACAGCTACCAAGTGAATCTGTGTGGTACAGACTGCTACCGAGTGGGTTCACCGCCAAACACCTGTAGTCCTAAATCTTTTGCAGTGGTCCCAGAGGGAACTGCACAGGTTTCCTCCTAACACAGGCTCAACCCGGACCCGGATAGCCACGTCCGCAGGCAGAGGAAGGCCAGTTGTCGTGAGCTCATCCCCTGCCTGAAAACGGGTCTGGACGTAGGCATCCCTGCTGGTGTAAGATGATGCAGGGACAGGATCAGGGACAGGATTGCACACAGGCACCTCCGCGGCGGCCTGTGCTGCCTCCTGTCCCTGGTCCTGCACTGCACCACTAGCACCAGTGGGATCCCCACCTCCAGACCCCGTCTCTGGTGCTTGCACGGCCTCCTCCTCCACCAAACCCCCCACCAACCTGAATGACTCCGTGCCATCTTCCCCTGTTGGGCCCTGTGGGGTCCCAGCTGCCCCTTCTGCTGCCAAGGAGTCCAACTCCAACCTCCGCCTCTTGGACCTCCCCCCGGCAGCTGCGGCCTGGGACGCGGCACCGGACTCCTCACTCCCCGACGAGATGACAACATGGGAGGGGAGCCGGGCCTTGCATCTCTCTTCATCAGTTGACGCTGCAGACAGGGAGAAATAAAACACAGGCATCAGGGCACTGTACAATGGACACATACACACATGACAGTTGTACATGAGTGGCATTGGCAAACCTCAGACATGGCATCACAATCCCCAACACACATGTCATTTCAACTCGCACACATGAGCCATACCACAGCCATATCGCAACTGCCAGCACCATTCATACACATACAACAGCATGAGCAGGCAAATGTGAGCCAGACATCACATGCAACACAGGAAGTGCACCACACATGTACACACACCACCACACTTGCATGCATGTGTACACCTCTGCCAAGTGTCGCAGTCTTCAGATGGGCATCCATGTCACATCTGCCGATCAGGCTTCCACATACTGCTGTCACATGCATCCATGTCGCATCACTGTTGCACCCTTGTCAAATACACACAGATGCACATGTACACAGTGCTGATACATGCAGCTGAAAACAACATACATGCGTGACATCACGGACATGTCTACTTACATACACATTCATCCAAACATGTGTGCCCACACAACTGCATTTGGCATGCAAGCCTACACACACAAGCACAATCCATGTCTCACACATTCCAGCCCTCGCATGTGTTAGCCCCACGGCCCTGTACACCCCCACCCATACTCGACCCCATGCAAACAGATGTGCAACCTGCACACTACTGAAAAATCACCACACGCACATCTCACAATCAGTATGCATGTACACTTACCGCTCGACTCCAGACGGGTCTGCCTCTCAAGGACCTGGATGTGGAGCGCTGGGGATATGCGTTCCAGGACCCTCATCTGTTCTTCCGACAAGTGGCCCTGGCGCCCCTTGGCATCCGCTGCCTTCAAGAGGTGCCGGGCCTTGTTCAGGGTCCTGGACCTGAAGTCCTCCCAGCGCTTCTTGACATGTTGTAAGTCGGGGACTGCCACCCCCTCCGCGTTGATGGCAGTCACGATGTCAGTCCAGATCCGAGTCCATCCTTCCTTGTCGGCGCGGGAACTTCCGAAGAGGGCATCATACTGCCCCAGGACTTGCTCCACCAGGACACCAACTTCGGTGGCACTGAAGCTGGTGCCCCTCTGCCTCTCTGGCCGGGGGTTGTCAGTGGTCTCAGATGGTGTTTGCCCCGACATGACAACCCCAGAGGCAGGAGTGGGTGGGCAACTGGGTCCTGGGGCTGGGCTGTGGAGCGATGGAATCCCAGTCGGGAGTCTTCGGTTCCAGCAGGGGTGGTCACAGCAACAGCCCCCCTGGCTGATGTGCAGGCAGCAAATGGCAGGGCACGTGGGCAGCAGGCAGTCAGGCAGCAGCAGATGGCAGGTGGGAGCGTGCTCGTGGGTCTGGGGGGCAGTAGTTCGGCCTTCTGGGCAGGAGCGTGGTCTTCCGTGTGCTTATGCGTGGCCAGCTTCATACGGAGTGATTTGGCACGTGAAAAATCGGCATGACAGCGTGTAATTCGAGGAAAGGCCCTTAGCGCGTAAGTGCATCTGCACGCATACGCATTTTCATTGGACAGAAGGCCCCTCAAGCGCAAGCGCCCCTGTGACGTGACGCGTACAGGCGTGCATGGGCATTTCAGCGCGCGTGAAAAACTGCATGTCCGCGTGTAATACGAGGAAAGGGCCCATGCGTGTAAGTGACGTGACGCGCGCGTGCGTTTCCATCAGCACGGGTTAAAGGTGAGCAGGCCCAGCAGTTCGCTGTACGTGCCTTTCGTGGAGACCGACGTGTGTTGCTGCTTCCTGTTGTTTCACGTGCCATCACAACTTCACAGCTATCAAGGACGTATCTCTTCTTTTGGCGGGGGTATTGGCTACGTGTGTTTTTCTGCATCGCGCTAGTCAGACGGTGAGTCGCACACGCTCTTTTTCCCACTGCGGGTGCCCCTGTGTATCGCACCCATTTTCGATGTCATAGTAGCCTGCGTGTCCCACGCGTACGCGTTATTCATGTTGCATGCACAGTTTTACTGCAGTTTTGGGGTGCCTGAGCATTGCGTGACCCATCACCACATCACCGGGGTCACATACAGCCTTGCAGGTGCAGGGGGGCTGTTAACATCTTGCTTCTCACCCCCTTCACCCCAATATCCCAGGTCAATTGTGGTGTACACCTCCCATTGGCACCCACTCCATCTGTGCCAGCACTTCTACATCAGTGCCATGGTTGGGAGGCCACCAAAGGTGAGGGGCGCCTCAGCTGGGCGTCCTCCTCGTGGCGGGCGTGGTCGGGGACGTGGCCATGGTGACCAGGGAGTAGGGGGACTCCAGGGTGTCCAACGCGGCCACAGAGGGGAAGAGGCAGGGGTGCGCCACTTGAGCACAATGTTGTGCCATGTGTCGGTGCAGTCATGCCACCACCCCCTGTGGTTCCGGGGGATGCAGCTCCTGCATCTGGCACTGGCACCCGTTCGACCCGGCAGTCCGTTCCATCGACTGCCACGGGCCCAAGGGTAGTGGTAGCTGCAGGTGCAGCTGTGGACACCGTCACCCAGGCTCAGGGTCTGCCAGCGCAGGCTGCGTTGGCACTTGAAGAGCCCTTGGTAGATCTCCAACAGGCCAGGGGGGAAACCATAGGGGCAGGCCGGGCTGCTCAGACCAAGACACGTGTCCCTGGGGCAGTCATGTCATCTGCTGCCCCGAACAGCCGGGTGTTGGCAAGTGCAGGGACAGATGCACCCAACAGCACCCCGGTTGTGAGTCTGCCAACCAGGACCATTGCGGTCAATGACCCTGCCACAGCTGATGTTGCTGCGCAGGGTCTGTTAGTGGGCACCCAGCTGCCACTGACACAAGTCAGGCCTTTGGTCATCCCTCCACCTGCCACTCCCTTGGCTCAATCCACCGAACCCACTGGCCATACAGGGCGGCATTAGCCAGCCAGGGTCTGCGCCACAGTCCAAGAGGAGGAAGGTTGCACCTGCAGCACAGGCTGGGACCCCACACACAGCCACGACCTCCTGCATGTCGAGGAAGAAGCCTTTCTGTAAGCAGGCACTGGACTTCCTCGTGGACTACGTGCGGGGCCACAGCCGTGACAAGCTAGTGGGTGCCAATAGTCAGACTACGGCTGCCCAACGTGACACCCACTGGAAGCATGTTGCGGAACATGTCAGTTTATTCGGCCATGAGGTGCGCACGGCGCAAGAGTGCAAAAAGCGTTGGAATGACATCAAGCGCAGCACTAAGGCTAAGCGTGCCTCTAATTACAACTTGACTCTGGTGACTGGCGGTGGGCCTGCACCAGAGGAGGAAGAGCTCACTCCGCATGAGGCTCTCGTTGCGGAGTTCATACCACCTGAATTGGCTGAAGGAGTGGGAGAGATGCTGGACTTTGATGCCCAGTCCAGTGAGTGTTGATGCGTGTTTGTTGAGGACGTGTGTGTTTCACTTGTGGGATGTGTTGTGCATGATTGCTGCTACATGTGACGTGTACATGGTTCTGATGTGTAAGTAATGCAATGCTTCCGTCATGCATGTCTCCTCTGCCTGCATGCAGGACTCCATGTAGGCATGCTCCCTTGCCCCTCCTCCGCCACTCTGCACCCCAGTTCCACCTTTGCACTGGTCTGCTTCAATCTTGCCAATGTGTAGTTTCTTGTTCATGTGTCCTGTGTAGATGCTAACTTCCAGCGTAGAATCTGCCAGACATATGCCGTGTGGTACAGCCTTAGTACTCGATGCAGGGTATCTCACTTGTACTGTGCATGGGTCAGATGTCCCGCAGGGACATGAGTGCCCATTCATGCTCCATGTGCATTGCACGCATGCCCCTATGTGTCCTTGACTGGATGATCACTGTAATATAAGTACTTGGTTACATACATTGCCTGCCATCTCATCAGCCTTCCCATGTCAACTGTGGCTCAGTCCTGCATTGCACACATGTTTAGGCTCTGACAATCTGTGTGGCTCACAGGCCTCAGCCTGTTCAATGGCCAATGACTCTGTCCAACTCTTGTTGTGTCTTCTTCACACGTGGGCGGCCTCCAGAGTTTTCATCATGTGTCCTGCCTACTGTCCCAGCATCATTTGCAGTGTTGTCATTTGAATCACATTAAGCTGTTGATGCCAGTCAACACTGCCTGTCAATACACAGGTGTATGGTCAGCCTTTTGATACCATGCTAGGCATCCCTGCTTTGGTACTGGGGTGGAGGGGTGCTTGGCTTCTAGATATGGTACACATTGAATGCACAATGCACGTGATGTCTGAATTTGACATTGCACTGCCTTCACATTTCCTGGCACACACCATGGAGTGCTTGTACATGTAGGTAGTGAGTGGCGTACACATTTTCCGCAACGCATAGACCCACTTCCATGGAAACTGCCACCTTTTAACAGGTCTGATCACAGAAGCTATTCAAAGTTGACCCAGCATGCATGCCAGGTTATATGTTGTGTGTCACATGTCTGCCGGATGCGTTTGCTCTCTGTGTGTGTGTGTGTCGTGTGCTTCTGACATGTGTAGTGACCTTTTTTCTCTCTATTTTTCAGGTGATGATGCAATGGAGGCGGAGGATGGTGTTGTCATGCCAGACACAGGGTTGGTAACACCACATCAACCCGGCACTAGTGGGGGTCGTGGGGTGGTAGGCCACGAAAACCCCCAAGTGCTGCAGTCCATCTTGTCTCTGGCTGCCTATGAGTCCAGCCTTGATGACGACTCTGACGTCCATGTTGAGTTGGATGAGCATCAAGTCCATGTGTCAGGGGTGAGTGATTCTGATGTGGACACTCCTCTGTCTGCGACCCCTGCACTGAGGGATCAGACAGTCTTGGTTCCTCCGCCCGTGGTGGATCGGGACGCAGGGTCACCCTCCACACCAGTCACTGATGTGCCTGGGACATCACGTCGACAGGGGCATGTAGTCATGCAGCAGCGGGCGGTGCCAACACAGCGAGGACCCCCGGTCCTTGGGTCCCGCAGGGGTCAAGCCCGGCAATGCGGTCGCCGCGCGCAACCGCTGTATACTGAGTGGGAGCAAGACATGACTACCAATTCCGAACAGCAGGGGGCAGCAATGGAGAACATCGCTGAGAGCATGGAGCGTGTGGCCCGATCTGTGCTCCCACCTGCTAGGCAGGAGCTTCTCCAGCAGCAGGCGGCACGGTCCACGGCCCGCTTGCTCAGGCTGGGCATGGCGGCCTCAGACAGGGCACGCCAGGCTGAAATGTCGTCTCTGCGTCAAGCAATTGCTGCTCACGCAGAGGCGCACATGGATGCCCTGAGGGAGGAGTATGCTTCCCTCAGATCCACTCTGGGTGTCCTTATGATGTCCCAGAGGCAGCAGGCAGAGGAGAGGTTTGCACAGCTTGAGCGTACCATCTCGGCTGAGCTACAGGCTTGCCGGGAGGTGCAGCGGTTGTCCAGCCAGGACTTGCAGGAGGAACTCTGTGTTACACGTGCTACCTTGCAAGAGGAAGCACGTGTATCACGTGAGGTTCTGCATGCAGACCTATGTCACATCGCCACACAGAACCAGGCTCACCCGTCCGGCAGACTTGCTGCCGACGAGGGGCAAGCTGCGCCTAGGCATGGCCAGGCTACTGTGCCACGTCCTCCTTTCCAGGATGAGCCAGACTCGGACGACCATCTATCTCCCACATAGGTCGGGCTGTGCAGGCGTTGAGCTCATGGAGGTTTTTTTTTTGGCTCAGCATCATCGCATGTGGATGTTGAGCAGCACCCTGTACCTCCCCCCTCCTGGGTGCCTCCCCTCCCCCCGGGTCGTATGTGGCCATTTTTGATTTTTCTTTTAGTTTAGTTAGTTAAGTTTCTGTTTTATAGTTAGTTTAATTAGGTAATGTAGGTTTTCCATTGTTAGTGTAATTAGTTAATAGTTGATTTAGTTTAAAATTGCTAGTCTATTGTGCTTTTATGTGATGGTGCGGTGCTTTGTGGCTTTTGAAGGCATCCACTGTCTGTTCCAGCTGGGCCCTTCAGGCTTGTCTTGTGTATGTGTTTGCTGCTTGGGGTCCTTGACTCACATATGCCACTCCTGCCTCCCTTATCCATGGGCTCGCAAGGATGGTTCGGTGTTACAGAATATTACACAAGGGCTTTGGACTGTCATATCTGTGGCATGTCTGGTGCTGTGTGACTTGTGTTGACACCCCTAGTGGGGATGATTTTGCTGTTATTGTCCACTGTTCAGCTTTTGCTAGATGGGGTGTGCCATGATTAATGTGTACATTGATTGCTATGCATTGTGTAGTATGTTTCATATCTTTCCTGTACACGTGCTTGTTGCAATTCATGCTGTAGATAGTGTTCCACGCTTTGGATGTGAAAGACGGACTGATGGTGTGATTTGTGATGTGACTCTCTGACATGGTCAAATAATGAGATGCCTGATGAGACACACACAGATGACTTTGAAGCATTAATCATGTGTTTCATGCCCTTTCTGCAGGGGGATGAGCCTCCAGAGCACCTTTGCCAGCAGACATGGCCCATTGGACGACGGAATTCTGGACCCGTTTGTTGGTGCCCACATGCACATGTGTGCACAAGCAGAGGCACAGGGATTGCAGACCCACATCCTAGAACTGCTGACATGTTCCAAGGAACTCCAGGCAAGGTGAGCAGCACAGGGGGGCCACGACACAGCAAAGCTTGCACCAGGTGAGTTGCACATGCAGGCTTCGTCACAGCACTGAGGGTGAGCTTAGACGAATATTGGTGTTGAAGCACACAATGCAGCTCAGATGTGTTTGTGGACTGATGGCTGTTGATAGTAGGGTTGTCTGGGACACATGCAGGGGCAGTAGCACATACCCTCCGGTACACCAAGGTCCATTGAGGCACTTGTATCAACCATGTAGCCTTCCGAGACATGGAAAGGGGCAGCTCACAGGGACATACAGCAAGGGACATACTCGGGTGCAGTGCATGTCTTTTCCATGTACTTTATGATAAATGCACTGCCAACTTTGTTTCGGTCATGGTGGTACACAACTTGCTCTGAAGTCATGGCTTGCTATATGGGTCTGTCTGCTTACCCAGGGAACATTGCATGTTGTGTGAATTGTGACACATTGGTGTTCCATTTGCCACGCACCCACCGGCGGCTGACTTACTGCATTGACTGTGTATGACCCGTCACAGGGGTGATGTTATATATGGGTACAAAGCATCTACACCAGATTGTCTGTTTGTAGAGTAGTTTGTTGCTATGGGGCTTGTTTGGTGTTGTGTTTTTGTGTAATTGGCATGTACAGGTTGTTGACTGTGGCTCTCTTTGCAGCATTGCAGTGCTCCTGTAACCGGACCTGAGAGTGCGCAGGCAGGAGGCCAGCACTCAAAACCAGAGCTAAGTGTCTTGTTGTTTTTCTTTCGAACTGCTCAGCATAGGCTTGCTGGGGAGTGTACTAATGCATGGATGTATGTGTGGTTCAATTTGGTATGTTTTTTCTCCCTAATCACCCGTGATCCTATGCAATTTTGAACCCTGTACCCTCTACCCGGTGTTCCTGATTCCCGTACCTATCCAAGCAACGTTCCCTGACCCTCTTTCCCCGCTGGGGTTGCGGATACCTGTGTAAGCCCCGAACTTGCAGGCGCCAAAACCCTAGAGGGGGTGGTTGGTTCGTACCACTCCTGAGCCTGGACTACAGAAGGCCATGACAATGATGTCCAAGTTTGTTTGGATTGTGTATGTGTTCATGCAGGTAGTACATTTTTGTGCATTCCCTAGTTTCATGTGTCATTCCTCCTCCCCTCTCCTGCCACTCATTCCAGTCATCCAGTGTGTCAACACCTGTCCCGACTGCATATCCCTGAACCTCCTTCCCCACCAGGGTCTCAGGGGCCTGTGTGAGTTTGACCTTGCAGGCACCGGGACATGGTGGGGGTGGTTGTTTCGTGACACTCCCGCGCCTGTACAGGGGACCTGTGACAGTACACATCCGTTCATGGTGCATCATTCTATGTCATGTACCACACATGTTTCACATCCTGTCGTGACATTGTATTGCTGTGCTACCTTGGTTGTTGCATCATTGTGGTGGTACTTGGCCTTTGTGAGGTACTGCTACGTCAAGTCATCTACTGGAGGGTGTTCTGGTTCGTTTTTCTGGCTTGGATTTAGTGATTTTGAACATTGATTATGAGGGTGCAGGCACCTTTTTACACACAAGGTGGGAGATGGTGACGAAGGGTAAAGGTGATCCTGTGGCCAGGTGGAATTGAGGTTTGAAGGCTCCATGACCCAGGTGCAGTTGTTCAGTGGGTCATGGTCATTTGTGAGGGAGGGGGGGGGGGTTGTTGTTGATAGTTGCCTTGCGCTGCAGTGTGATGGGAACTCTGACATTGGTATCCTATGTACATGTTGTGTTCTGCTGATCAATGCCTGTTCATGTGTTGTGTTTACCTTTCAGGTGCGAGGGGATAGTTGTCGTTTGACATGCTGGGATGTACACATGGTGAATGTTCACATGTGATGTGTAGAGAACACTAATGGTCACTTGAGTGCACATGCATATGTGGAGTGCATGTCCTTGCAGAACCACACACTTGCACTCTGATGCACTACATGTACTCCCACCCTTGCATATCCACGTGTACACTGTTTGCCTTCTGGTGCCCACTGTGTCCCTGCAGCACATGTTCTGTGACCGATTATGGATCCTGTACATGCCTAATTTGCTGTTTGATGTGGTCTGTCACTTAGATGTGATGCTCAGGGTGTGCATCACACACAATGGCTGTTCACTGTGCTTTGCGCTGAGCAGTGTGTTGCAGGAGTAGGACACTGCACACATGAGCTGCAGTGTTGATTTTGCAATGCACAATGTGCATGTAGACAGGCATTCATTGTTATGTTACGTCTACGACTCTTGTAATGCATTTGGAAATGACTTATTTTGGGTGGGAGATTTTGTTGGTCAGTCATTTCATCTGATTCCGGGTCAGGCATCATTGTCTGATGCCACTGTACATTTCGGACATGGCAATGTGTACCTTATCGTTACTGTGTTGGTGTATGGGTATTGCTTGCCATGTCATGTTGTGGTTTGGGAGGGTTTGAGTGACATGACAGTGATGGCCATGGCCTGTTTTGCAGGTGTGTGTGATGCACACCTTGCATGTCAGGGTCATCCGCTTCTCAGAGCAACTAGCTGGGGGTAGATCTCTCTCCACGGCAGGGCCCTCCCTCTGGAACAGCCTTCCTGCCTCAGTTGAACTTGAGGGGAACCATCTCCAGTTCTGGAAGCACCTCAAGACCTCCCTCTTTGCTTCTGCTTTCTCTCTGCCTCTCCCTTGCAGAATTCTTCACTGGAACTGCACTGGAGCTGCAACTGGGCCACTCTCACCGACCTCGGTCCCTGGCCCAGCCACTCTCCACTTGCACTGCCTCCCTGGCAACCCCTGCACTGCGGTACTGTCTCTCTAGCCCTACAGCCCACCCTTCCCAGCACTTTTCTGCACTTACCTTTGCAGTTGCCACCAGCCGACCTATGTATAATTTTTTGGGCTACTTCCCCTGTACTGCACCCCCCCCTTCCCCTTGTACTTTTCCCTTCCCCCTACCCCTGCACTTGCACAATCTCAATGACACCTGGCCTAGTAGTACCGTTGTCTGTCTTCCCTTGTTCCCCCCTCCCTGCCTCATCGCACCTTGAAATACTTGTGTATAGGCCATTTCATGTCATATGTCATATGTGTGCCTTTTGGTCACACAGGATAGCTTGTGTTTAAGTAGCTAGGGATGCAGACGATGTGGCACTTCCATGGCAACTATCTCAGGGTGGTAGGGTTGTGACAGTTGACTGCCTCTTTGTCATCATCGATTGTCACCTGGTATGTGCCAGGCCTGTGTGCACTCCGCAGGGGTGGGAGTTTAGGTGAAAAATGTGGCCACAAGCTGGGTCCGGGCTTCCTCGCCATGTGCCCTGTCCCCTCCCATGGGCAGCACCTGTGCCTGTGGTTGGGGATGTGGGGGCACCACCATGTCCCCCGGGACGCCCTGCCGTGTTGCAACATTGTGCAGGACACATGCTGCCACAATGATCCTGCACACTACTGGTGGTGTATAGAGTAGTTGCCCACCAGAGCGGTCAAGGGAGCGGAAACGTGACTTGAGCACTCCGAATGTGCGCTCCACTATGGCCCTGATTGCAATTTGGGCGGCGTTGTATCTTACCTGGGGTGGTGTGGTGGGGTTCCGGATTGGCGTCATCATGTGATTGCTCAGAGGGTACGCACTGTCCCCTGGGGAGGTGATAATAGTTGAGATTATTATGGTTTGGATACTTGTCTGTGTGTGACTTGCATGCATGTGCAAGGGCATTTGTACTGACCTAGGAGCCATGTGTCGCCATGCAGCCCAGCTTCCAGGGCCCGGCTGAGGGCGGACATTCTGTATATGAAACTGTCATGGGTGGAGCCAGGGTAGTTTGCATAGACAGAGGTGATGATTCCCTTTGCATCGCATACCACCTGTACATTGATGGAATGCCAGTGCTTGCGGTTTCGGTAGATGTGCTCAGTGGCCCTAGGTGGACGTAGGGCCACATGGGTGCAATCTATGGCACCGAGCACTTTGGGGAAGTGTGCCACCCTGAAAAAATCCAGGACAACGGCGTGCCTTTCTGCGGGTGTTCTGGGCATGTATATGTGCCTGCGGACTGAGGGGCGCTCTGTCATGATTGCCAGTACCTGGTGTAGGCAGCGTGACTGCGTGGCCTGTGAGACCCCCCCCACTATGGCAGTGGTCCGCTGAAATGTCCCAGTGGCCAAAAAATGAGCAGCTTCTCCAAGGGGCTCAATGCTTGGGAGCAAAGGGTGGGGGATGTAAGGTCATCTTCCCACTCCCTGACCAGGTCTAGGATGATATGGGGTAGAAACCTATACCTGCCATAGACCTGGTCGTCAGGCATCCCAAAAAGGCTTGTCCGTGGTACTAAAATGTGTGTCCTCGCTATTCTCTTCCTCCTGCGGAGTCCGACGATCAGTGCTGCGACAAATGGGGCATTCATCGTAGCTGTATATACGCGTTTGTTGTTTGCGTGCACTTTTATGCTGTGCGCGGGGACGCTTCCGCCTGCCTTCGTGTGGCGTCTTTTGCCGTGCGCGGGTTTCCCTTATTCGGATCCATGAATACGGGTTGTTCGCCTGCGTGTGGGCGTTCCGTGTAGTTCCCTGCAGTACTTCCCCAGTTACGCCTTCTTTTTCACGCGTTGTTCCCCATTCCGCGTGTTCCGCCCACTGTTCCGCCCACTTTGGTTGTGTGCGCTGCGCTATGTGCGCTTTTGCTGGGCGCGTAGCGCACGCCGTGTATGCCTGCGTGCGCCATGGCTGGATTGGGCGCACGGACAGCGGGAAACACGCGCAGCGTCTTCCTTGAATCGAATGCGTGCACGTGCGCTGCGTTTCTCACGCTCCCGCTCCCTTGCGCCTGCTTGCGCATGGATTTTCTGCGCACGTTTGTTCCATGAATCGGCCCCTAAATGTTTTGGGCGCCAGGTGCACAAATGTCTTATCCCACACAAATATCTTGTGTTCTTTGCAAAGAAGAGAAAAAACAAAATAACTCCTTTTGATCTATGATCATTTGTTTGTGCAGGATATGCAGACACTTTTCTTTTTGTTTAGCACAAAAGAGGAGACATAACACCACCATAACACCACACAGATTGACCAAGGATTGTTTTGTGGATCAGCAGAAGACCATCAGAATCTCTGATTTGACCTGTAATATGTTCTTGGTGTGGGATAGATAAAATATAAAAATGAAAACATTTTCCACACTTAATTTTTGCACAGGCGATATGAAACCAAATCATGTACATTAATAAATGATTTTGTTTACATTGAAGAGATGGAACAAAGTCAAACTCATTGTCCTGTGATTATTTTGATGCACAGGGACGAACGACAACATTACAATGGTTGACCCATTAAATATTTAGGGTGCAGGAGAAAAACTAAATCAGACTCTGGATTACTTGCTTTGTTATCCGGGAAAGGCAAGATCAAAACATAGGTAGTGTGATTTATTTTTACATTGTAGCCTTGAAGAATAGAACCTAAATACCACACCTGAACCCCCTAATGGACAATATGGGAGAAACAAAAATTATTTTGGAGTGCAGGAGAGGAGCAACAAAATCACACACATTGGATCTTGTTTTTATGGGGTGACCCAGCAGGGGTAAACAAAATACAGAGTGTGGAACAGGAAAACAAACAATATTTTCTCGTTGTTCAAGACAGGAGAAACAATCACACATTGGAACACAATTTCTTTTACACGTGCAAGAAATCGACCCATGTTTTCTTTTGGGTGCAGGAGATAAGAAGCATAATCACAAATATTGGTGCTGGATGATTTGGGATGCAGGCGATGAGAAACCAAATTACATACACTGAAATGTGATTTTGTTTGCAGAGGAGAGTAGAAACAAAATAATACGTATTGACCAGTGATTGTTTTGTCATGCATGCGTGTGGTATTTATTTTGTGTGGGAAAAAATTGAACATTTCCTGTAATTTATTTATGTGCAGGAGATGAGAAGCAATCTACCATTCTGAGATTTTATTTCCATATGAGACAAGAAATAAAATCAAACACATTGATATGTGATTATTTTCCTACATAGGAGAGAAGAAACTAAATAACATATATTGGTAGTTATTTTGGGGTGCAGAGGAGATGAAATCATCACACACACTAACATGATTTATTTGTTTTCCAGGAGTGGAGAAAACATATCGCACACATTCTCAAATGATGCTTATCTAGTAGAATAGAGAACACACAAAAGAAGACAAATTGAGATGCTATTGTTTTGAGTGCATGAAAACAGACTCAAAATCACACACATTGATACAATCATTATTTTGGGGCAGAGAAGATGTTAAATATTTACACATTTATTCATGTATGTAAATTGGAGTTCAGATACTAAATCACGCACCGTGACTCTTGGTTTTCTTGTTCTTTTCTCATACATAAGAGGAAAAACCTAATCTCACAAATTGTCCCATGCTTGTTGGGAAACAGGAGTGTAGAACTATAATAGCGATCAATGTTTTTTTAGTATGCGGGAGAGGAAAAATCACAAATATTGCTGCCTGAGATTTTGCACATGATAGCAGAAACCAAAGAAGATGCATTGATGCATGATTGTTTTGTGAGCAGCAGAGGAGAACCCACGTCTCAAACATTGACATTTTGAGGTGCAGGGGAAGATAAATAAATAATGTGGATGTATGTGTGGTTTATGTATTGTTTATGTTGGATAGGAGGAATGTGGTCTATATTTACCCACTCAGTAGTACTCCCATCCATAACAAAGCGGCATTTGAGCAGAAACAGCAGAATGGCTGCACTGGCTCCTTTGAGCACCATTGCCTCACACCAAAACTGTGTTTTGCAATAACAAAAAGACGGCTGCACCATCCTGCCAAGCACATATAGGCCACACTGAAAAAGCCTGCCAGTGTTTACATGTACAAAAGAAGAGGAGTGAAAAAGCTGTGCTGCTTTGCCTCAAAGCCCCAAGTTCCCATATGAAAAAAGGGAAAGATTTACATTTAAAAAATGATGCCGCTCTGATGCTCTTTTTCCTCTGAACCTCATCACAATATTTTTATTACTAAGACCTTGCCATGGCCTTCCATATCCACATTGTGCTTCAGCAGAAGAAAGCATGATCCCTGAATGACAGGCTCTGTCAAGCCAAACCTAGGAAAATAAAAGAAACTTCATTTTCAGCCGCACAGGAAACGGTTGACTCTTTGAGTTACAAAGTGTCAAAGATCAATAATTCAAAGAAACTCCAGGTCTCTAGGCCCATTTCAATTTCAGTGCATCTGTGTTTCATACAAAATGCTGCCTGCAAGAAACTAACTATGGATACAAAACAATGTGGGAAATTCAGATGGAACCTTTTTGAAAGGAAAATGTTTAAATTTACTTTTGCAAATATAGGAATATACCTGTTTAAAAGTGTATGTTGGATAAGGCCCTGCCCTTGTATAGCAATGTAAAGAGGTGCTGTGAAACATATATGGGAGATCTTATTCAACAGGCTTTGTTCCGATTTATAACAAAAATAAATACAATTTAAACTGCACTGGCTGGATTTGCTGCAAGCTCCAGAACAGGTTTTTCCTGTTGGCAAAGCTAAGGCTCCCCCCAAAAGGGAACCACCATAAACTTCCAGGCCACTAGGCTGATAATTACTAGGTTGGAAAACTTTGAATAACCAGGACACGAACGCCAGAAGAATGTGAATCAGGGGAAAAGAACATAAGATGTAACGTTAAAAATTAACAGAAATAGGCCCCATGATAATATGTACACACAACTAATGTTATAGAATATTAGGCTTAATATTTCACACAAAAAATGACCAAAGATTATTGGAAGGGTGAAACAATGTTTTACAAATTGTAGAGCTGGACTGGCATGTTCTGCAGGAAATATGTAACCTAGCTATGTCATTTGTTAGATGCCCCATGTCACAATCACACTTTGTAAGGGAAGAGAGTTCGACACGTTCTCCCGAACCACAGAAGCCGAATGAATCGACCCCTCCCACCGTGGTTGGCACAGGTACCTAATAGATATATAAACAGGACACCATTGGGGGGGAAGAGGGATTAGGGAGAGGTTGTGGATAGGGTGGGATATTAGGAACACTGGAAAAAGGGTAAGGAAACACCTTGTTTGGATAGGAATGGGGAAGCACAGGGTAAAATCTAACCTGACTGCGCAAAATGTATACAATCCTGACACCCTAATCCTGGCTTGCTTCCTCACACACCTGCATGTCCCATAAACCCACCCCCTGCTCCTACCTAGGTACACCTTATTACATGTACCATCTAATATGAACACACAGAGAGCAATACGCTTGCAAGCAGAATGACATAAACAAATGGGAAAATATCCCTGCATGAAAAGACAGACACATGGCCCTTTGGGCAAGCAGAAGAAGCATATACACAAAAGTTAGCACTCTGTATACAGCGCTACTTTGCAGCACTATTACTGTAGTCACAAAACCTGACACGTGTTTCCTGAGCGCATACTCTCTGAGCCCAGGATTGCTTCACTTTCCCAATTCCAAGTTCATGCACGTTACCAATAACAGATCAGTATTTCATTCAGGTTCAGAAACGTTTTCAGCTTAACACGTGTAATCCAATAGAAAACCCTGTTTTCGTAAATGCAGTGGAAAATGCTTCCCAAACACTTTTAATAGAAGCAATAATCACATCCCCGTTCCCCAGTAGTACTTAGCTTTAGCCCGGGAGCCCCTTGGGACTACCCGGACGATGAAGGTGCAGCAGAAATCAAAAGGCCTGGGAGCCTTTCCTCCTCCTCCGACCTGCGTGCCCCTCCGGTCTGCAGTTCATGAAGCTGTCATGCCGGGACCTGCATAGCAAAGCCTCCTCCTCCGATCTCCTGGAACACAAAATAAGCTGCACCTGTCTGGCACTGTTGCCGGCTGATAAGCCATTCCTGATTGATTTCAGCTGGCAACGTGTGCAGAATGGCAGGACTAACATGCGCCCAGGGGCTGCTTTGAATTGAAGTGTTTGCCCCGTGTAGCTTCAATACCATGTTACCGCACAAACTGTAGCACCCCACGCCTACCCCAACCCTTACTCCTGACAGTACCTCCTCTACCAGGGCTCTTCCCAGGACCCGGTTTCTCTGGATGTCGCAAATGAAATAGTTTCACCAGACGAGGAGCATGTACCTCTCATGCGGTTCCCATGAACAATCCTCAGGGCCATAACCTTGCCACTGAATTAAATACCATAATTGCTGATGTCTTCTTTTAGCGTCCAAAATGCATCTTATTTCATATTCCATCTGACCTTTTTCAATAGCCGGAGGTCATTTAGTGGTTACCCCTGGATCTGCGGGTTTAAGCAAAGACACATGGAACACCGGGTGGATAGGTAAAGTTTTGGGCAAACATTATTTCATTGCCGTGGAAGACACACATTGTATTATCTCATATGCCCAATAAATCGAGGCATGAATTTACGAGACCCCACCAAAGATAGATTCTTCGTTGACAACCACACCCACTTGATACTTAGGCCCTTCCTACCGTTGCTTGTCAGCCTGTATCTTATATGCCTTCTTGGCTTGCTCCAAATTGGCGCTTGCTTTCTGTCTGATCCCAAGATGCAAATGTTTGCGCTCTTGTAACACAGGAATGTGTTCCAATTCCGATAAATATTCCGGTATCATGTTCTGTTCATGGCCATATAAACATTTGTTGGGTACCATGCCAAAAGAAGCATGTTTTGTGTTATTATATGTACATTCTGCCAACCATAATGCTTGCACCCAAGATTCCATACCATCTCCTAGATAACACCTTAAATATTGCTCCAGTGTTTGATTTACCCTTTCTGTTTGGCCATCTGTTTGCGGATGATAACTTGTGGATAAAGCACAGTTGATTCCCAACATTTTACAGAAAGCACGCCAGAATCTTGAAGTAAATTGAGGTCCTGTATCTGATACAATACTCTTTGGAAGACCATGCAACCTCACCACATGTTGAAGAAATAACTCTGCTAATTTGCCTGCCCAGGGTATCCCCACACATGGAATGAAATGGGCTTGCTTAGACCGATAATCCACCACCACCGAAATGGTATTGAATTGATGGTCGGGAGGAAGATCCGTAATTAAATCTATGGCAATGTGTGTCCATGATTTCTCAGGAGTAGGTAAGGGTTGTAACAAACCCCGCTTTTTAATATGATTCGCCTTGTTACGTACACAATTTTCACATTTGGACAAATACATCTCCACATCCTTCCTTAATTCAGGCTACCAAAAGTACTTTTCCAACATTGTTTGCTCTTCCCTTTGGCTGAGTGTCCTGCTAGTGGAGAGTTATGACACCAATACAATGCTTTATCTTACAACTCTTTAGTGGGCAAATACAATTGTCCATTATGATAAGGCAGCCCTCCCGCACTGTTCTTGCTGGATGACTGTCTCGCCAATTTTGCAGATGTGGTGGTCGGAGACCTTTTTTTACTTGATCCACTAATTTCTTTGTAATAGTACCAATAACATTTTCGGTGGGAATTATTGCCTTCACTTCACCCACTATATTGTCTAGATTCTGTGGTCTGGTCAATGCATCTGCTTTTCCATTCTTGCTCATGCATCTGCTTTTCCATTCTTGCTCCCAGGCTTGAACGTTATCACAAAGTCAAATTCTTTAAAGTACTGAGACCAAAGGAGTTGCCTGGGACTAAGGGTTTGAGCAGTTTTTAAATATTGCAGATTTTTGTGATCAGTTACCACCACCACCTGATGCCTGGCCCCAGAAAATAATGTCTCCATTCCATAAATGCAGCTCGAATGGCCAACAATTCTTTATCAGTGATAGAATAATTCTGCTCACAACTAGATAATTTCCTGGAGTAAAATGCTATTGGGTGCCATAGTCCTTCCTCATCCTTCTGCGATAAGATGGCCCCTATCGCTACATTTTTAGCGTCTGTCTCTACTTGGAATGATCTTGCCGTATCTGGATGTTTCAACATTGGGTCGGTAGTAAATGCACTCTTTAATTCCTGAAAGGCTCTCTCTGCTTCTTGACTACACGTGAATGTCACTGCTTTTCTGAGTAACTGGGTTATAGGTGTTACTATTTTTGAAAAATTGCTAATGAAACGCCTGTAGAAGTTAACAAATCCTAAAAAGGATTGTATGTCCTTTATGCACTGGGGAGAAGGCCACTCTGTCACTGCCTGCACCTTTTTTGCATCCATAATAATGCCTGAAGGAGTCAGTATAAATCCTAACACTTCAACCTGAACAGCGTGGAAGGCACACTTCTCCAACTTCACATATGATTGGTACTCCTATAACCGTTGTAGCACCGCTCTCACATGCTTTACATGTTGCTCCTGAGATCCTGAATAAAACAAAATGTCGTCTATATAGACAATCACAGAAACATCAATGAATTCTCTCAAAACCTCTTGCATAAAAAATTGAAAAGCTGCTGGAGCATTATATAGTCCAAAAGGCATGACCAGATACTCAAACCAAACTTATTCTGAAAAAAACAGTCTTCCACTCATCCCCCTCTTTTACTCTTATATGATGGTATGTTCCCCTCAGGTCCAACTTAGTATAGATCTGTGCTGTTTTCACCTGGTCTAACAAAACTGAAATTAATGGCAATGGGAATCTATTTTTTACCTTTTTGCCTTGTTTAATGCACGATAATCAATGCATTTCCATAAGGTCCCTTCTTTCTTAGGAACAAAAAATAAAGGTGAAGAGACAGGAGATGTGGAATGCCTAATAAAACCTTTTTCCAACATGTCATCCAAGTACTCTCTCAAATATAGATTTTCCTTTTCTGTGAGTGCGTAGATTCTACTGCAGGGCAACTTGGCCCCAGCCTCCAATTCAATTACACAATCATACGGTCGGTGTGGCGGTAAATTTTCTGCCCCACCCTTATCAAAGACTTTACCAACATCCATGTACTGTGGTGGAATCCCTGCTCCCACTGCTCCCACCACCTGCGCTACATGCCCCTGGTCCGCCAAAGAAACTGTGGGGCCCAATTCTGGCACCATGTGTGACTGACACCTCTGCTCATCAAACCAGACTGTCTGTTTTTCCCAATCAATCCTAGGATTATGTTGTACCAACCAAGTAATTTCCAAAATCAAACCAAACTGAGGTGCTGCTATCAAGTCAAAGGTAATCTCCTCCCTATGACCGGAGTCACATATCATGTGCAAAGCCGTAGTTTGTTTCCGAATAGGACTCGACACTTATCAAGAGAGCCATCAACTGACTGGACTCCTTCCACTCACTGTTTATCCTGTAGCGGCAATCCCAACTCATCTGCCATGGTAATATCAATGAAATTGGCCATGGTCCCTGAATCCACCACTGCTAGCACCAACTGCTTTGTCATAGCAAAACATATCATCACCAAAATGTACAAATGCAAGGTCTTATTCCCCACTGTATTTGCCACCCATCTCGGGAACCTTGATTCCTTCAGACCTGTCACCTCTGTTCCCTCTAAGGCCGGCCCATGTCTCTTCCCACTTCCTTCTTATTCCTTTCACCCCCAACACTCTTTTGAGGAGTATTAGGGCATGTGCAAATAAAATGACCTGACTGCCCACAATATAGACACAAGTTGTTAATCTTACGTTGCTCTTTTTCTGCCGCGGACAATGGCCCTCTTATACTCCCAATCTGCATAGGTTGAACCTCACCGGCACTGCCACCCCGACTTCTGTCCAATCTGACAAAAGGTACTCAATCCGGTCTTTTCTTATCTCCTTTCCTCTCATTAATTCGATGATCTAATCTTAATGCGAGATCTATCATGGCCGTACAATTACATGGTTGCGGCTCTACCTGAGCGATGGCATCTTTCAGCTCCTCCCATAGCCCCTGATAAAAGAGGACTTTTTGTTCTGCCACTTGCCAATCTGTCTCAATCACCAACCTATTAAACTGTGTCACACAGGTTACCAGATCCCGAGATCCCTGTCATAATCCTAGTAATTCTTTATCTTGTGTTAGTGACACCTCTCGCCTATCAAACAATCTGCAAAACTCAGCCAGAAAACCATCCCAATTGTATAACAAGGGATCATCTTTTTGAACCAGTGGCATAGCCCAGGCTGCTGCATTACCAGTCAAATAGGAGATACCAAATGCTGTTCTTGCCTGAATCGTCTAAAACGCTGTAGTTTTAGATAACAAATGGAGTCGACATTGAGTGAGAAACATCATATATTTCCAGGATCCTCCGAAAACCATTCAGGAGCTGCAAACGGTACACTACTGGGAGGTTGAACAATTACGGTGGAATTTCGACTGGTTGATGCTCCCATAGCTGGATTTGCACTAGTCCCCTTTAACGGAGTACCTTGAGCTACTAGACTCTGAACTTGTGCTTTTAACGTGGTAGATTTTGGTCGGGCATGAGCCAATTCTACCTGAATCTGAAGAGCCTTTAGCACATCGGCTAAAGGCGGAGAAGTTGCATCCATTTGGCTTGGGTGGTTGTGAGTATCCCGATATGGGGTCGTTTTATTATGTCACAATCACACTTTTTAAGGGAAGAGAGTTCGACACTCTCTCCCGAACCACAGAAGCTGAAGGAATCGACCCCTCCCACCGTGGTTGGCACAGGTACCTGATGTATATATAACAGGACAAAACGTGGCAGCCAATGGGGGAAAGAGGGATTAGGGAGAGGTTATGGATAGGGTGGGGAATTAGGAACACCGGAAAAAGGGTAAGGAAACACCTAGTTTGGATAGGAATGGAGACGCACAGGGTAAAATCTAACCTGACTGCGCAAAATGTATACAATCCTGAAACCCTAATCCTGGCTTGCTTCCTCACACACCTGCATGTCCCATAAACCTACTCCCTGCTCCTACCTAGGTACACCTTATTACATACACCATCTAATATTAACACACACAGAGCAATAAGCTCGCAAGCAGAATGACACAAACAAATGGGAAAATATCCCTGCATGAAAAGACAGACACATGGTCCTTTGGGCAAGTAGCAGAAGCATATGAAAATACACAAAAGTTACCACTCTGTATAAAGCGCTAGTTTGAAGCACTAGTACTGTAGTCCCAAAACCTGACATGTGTTTCCTAGGCGCATACTCTCTGAGCCCAGGATTGCTTCACTTTCCCAATGCCAATTCGTGCACGTTACCAATAACAGATCAGTATTTAATTCAGGTTCAAAAACGTTTTCAGCTTAACACGTTTAATCCAATAGAAAACCCTGTTTTCGTAAATGCAGTGGAAAATGCTTCCCAAACACTTTCAATAGAAGCAATATCACATGCCCGATCACCAGTAGTACTTAGCTTTATCTCGGGAGCCCCTTGGGACTACCCGGACGATGATGGCGCAGCAGAAATGAAAAGGCCTGGCAGCGTTTCCTCCTCCGACCTGCATGCCCCTTTGGTCTGCAGTTCATCAAGCTGTCATGCCGGGACCTGCATAGCAAAGCCTCCTCCTCCAATCCCCTTGAACACAAAATAAGCCACACCTGTCTGGGGCCGTTGCCACTGATAAGCCATTCCTGATTGATGTCAGCTGGCAACGCACGCGGAATGGCAGGACTACCATGCGGCCAGGGGCTGCTGGGAATTGAAGTCTTTGCCCCATGTAGCTTCAATACCATGTTACCGCACAAACTGTAGCACCCCAATCCTACCCCAACCCTTGCTCCTGACACCCCAACTGTACAAATGTGCCATTTATGACAAAACTGGATTTTAGCTAAAGTAACTCTGGGAGGTTCTGGGCATTGTAAACCTCACATCATAAATCTGACATTGGGTCCTTGAAACTCAACCAGATGATAGGAAGGCGGTAACCATTACCCCTGACCAATCCAGTTTAGAGGCGTGCTTAGCTAAGCCTGCCCTACCATATAGTTCTATGATGTTTCCATGCTCTATAAAAAGGGTAGCTGACAGAACTCTAGACATACTCTTTCTTGAATTTCCTGCGCCTGCGTTCCTGATCTTCCACATTCATCTTGCCAGACTCCAGATCCCACTGCAAAACCAAAGCATTGCCTGACTCCATATCACAGCAAGGCCAAAGTGTTGCTGACCATCCCAGCAAGGCCTCAATCCTGAAAACCCACTAAAACTAAAAATCCCAATACCCAAAGGGAAAAGCTGTGGTATTTTTTTTGGGAAGCATCCTGGGACCAACATGGCCTTTTGCCCACTAACTGCATGCCCGCTGCAACCCTGCCATCCAGCTGTCCTGATTATCCAGTGACCAGAACTTTGCCCGGCTGTCTTTTGCCAGAAGAGTCCGCTATCCAGTGACCAGAATCTTTTGTGACCAGAACCCGTTGACTGTTCCTAATCCCAAATTTAAGAGCGGACTGTGAGTATCGCACATCTCATGAAACATAGTCTACCCCATCTTGACTTTTATCTTTGTTCCCCTCTCTAAGCAATCCTATCCATACCCAGATAACTTGTATAAACTGTTCTAATTCTCTGTGCACCCTGTTCTTGTTTTCTAGTGTTAGCGCAATTCTTCATTCATCTTCTCGAGTAACTCCTTAGTCATATTTTGAGTAATAAAACTAATTTCCACATAAAGTTGTACGCTGGGGCGTGTTGGATTATTTAGCGTGTTTTTGGAGTGCAGCGCCACTACATGGGATCAATATATAGCGTGTTCTTGGAGTGCAGCACCACTGCATGGGATCAATGTATTGCTATAATGCGGTACAGCAAGCCATGCGTTGCCGGTGTAACATATGGATATGTAAATGAAGACAGGCTACTCAGTCAAAAACACATCATTTTTTTCACATTTAAAAATGCACCATTTTTTTTTTCTCACCTGAAATGCCTCTGTTGCAGGACACACATTAGAGGATTAAGGAACTAATATAATTAACAGTACTAACATGATTCTAACTTATTAATATCAAAATGTGTTCTCCAAGTGCACAATGAGGCAGGCTGAAACTCATTTTAAACGGACATTCAGAATTTTTTTTTTCCTTTCGCTTTCTCTGTGCTTTTCACAGTCCTTGCTAAGGAAACAAAACTCAAATAAGCAGGAAATTAGTGGATACAGTTTCTTACTGAAAAATGAGCTATTGTTTGAAGAAGGAGGGTATGACATGATAGACTTTTATTGGATGCACGTCACGTTAGGGGCTTAACAGAGGTATCTTGGTGCATCTCGGGGAGGAAGAAAGGCAGTGGACATTTTGCACAGCTTCGGTAAGGACTTGGCAGGAGTTGCTGTGGGGTTGCCTGATTGAGGGGCGTCGTTCCAGTGCACTGCTGACCTTCACAGGCTGGAGATTCCAGTCAATTAGCACCGGCTTGAGGACCAAAAAGTCCAGATTGGAACTGCATGTCCTCGCTGGGTGCTCTAAAAGGAAGCCCTGAGCCATTTAAAGAAAGAGAGAGACCCAGGGAGTTCGCGTGCTGAACAGCTACAATTTGCTGGTAATTATCTAACACAAAGTGAGAGTGCGGTGTGTGAATGAAATCTATTTCCGTCAGGCAGCGTAGCAATAGCTGCATTCTAATGTTGCCATTCAGAAATGCAAGTCAACTGATGCACTGTTCTTTTTATTGTTGCAAAGAATCTAATGAAATGCCATGTATTTTGCAATTGTTTCTCTTATGTTTATTCTAGAAAAGACTGCCTCGCAAAACTGGTAATGTATGATTTTTGAAATGAAACTGATGTAAATCACAATCTGTGTAAAGGCTTCTATTTGCTTCTGTTTTTCTCTGGTGCAGTTTGCCCATATCACCTGAAAAAAGGGGAGGTTATTAGGTAATATATAGGTAATATATGCCAAGCATCCCATGTGGAAAAAGTTATGTTATGAGTAATTATAAATAGCTGTGTGCGTGGTTCCACTCAGTGTATATGTGTGTGTGACTTCTGAGTGGAACACAATCTGATAGTCTGCTGGACGTACATGAGTCAGCAGAGAGAGAGGCCTCTGGAAATAGTTTCACTAATGTAAATAAATTAGTGATTATACCACATGTTATTGTGAATACTTTATGGAAGCATAGCTCACTGGTGTAGATAAATCAGTGATAACAGCCATAAGTGGCACTCCATATTAAAATGTGGTGTTATTGAATAATGTAGAAGCCTGAGGCCTCCAGAGATCACAAGAACAGTCTAAACAAAAGAAAGGGGTTTTGTATGTTGGGGCCACAAATAAAACAAAGAAATTATGCTCATCACTATACCACAACAAAATGCATACCAACTAAATGTATCTGTGTACTGAAATAATGCATAGCCACGATACCACTATAATACCAAACCCAATCTGAATGCAAGCAGTGATTAGTGCTAAATTACTTTATTTTTGGTGGTAAGAAAATACTGCTAGGCCCAAAATCTACACAAAATACCCTACAGGTGACAAGGTTGATGTCGCGAATCAACCTTGGATCTTACTGTGTCCCTCTTGAACAATATAGTCGAAATAATTTAGTTTAAGTAAAATTTGCCTTTCATTCAAAACTGATTTTCTCATTTTTAACTGCTTTATTTTCCAAATAACGAACCTCATTCTACCTTCCAAATCTCTCTCAATTCAACAGCTATACCCCTCCTTTCACCTCTACATTGTCCCTGTGATATACATCTATGACCAGCCCAAAAACTGCGTTCAAATTCAGTGTTTTTCACCTGTTTAAAAAAAAAGATGTTGACATTTAAAACTGCTTCTGTGTAAACGGCTATATCTCAAAATGAATATACGAAAGGGAAAGCCCAAAACAAAGCACAGGACTAAGGGCTATCATAAACGAGAAAACACAAGGGGGGTGGTCCTGGCTGACGTAGTCAAAGCTAATTGCAGATGATTGGACTGCAAATAAAATTTGCTATATCTACTCCTTTGTTAAAATACTCATTGATATGAATACAAAGGAACAGTGGGAAAGTACCAAGGAGTAAGGATATATACCACAAACACTTAGTTAGTATAAGACTGGGAGTGTTTTTTATTTACTCTCCTCCGTCAAGGATTCATTTATAAACCAAACATAGGATGCAGTACAATTTTAAAGCAAACAAAAGTTACCTGGACCTATGAATGGTACAAGCATTGCATTGTATAATGTTTTCATAACATATTGTTTCTTCACATATTTAGACATGTACAAAGCAAAAACATATTGATACCAAGCTCAACAAAACATTTTTGTTGCTCTAACACAGAACCTTGGATGGGTCTGACAAAAGCCAGGCTAGAGGGTGACCAAAATAGATCGACGTCACTGACATAAATCAAAACAAATTGGAAAACGGGGACCTGATACCCCCCGGGGGGGAATGGTCCCAGGACGTTTCGGCTAGACAGTGGATCACAGCCTTCTTCATGGAACCAAGGTAATGGAAACCCCTGTGGAAAAGGAAGGGGTGCCATGGTTAACACACCTAATGTAATGGCAGGACATGGTATACAAGAACACTCCACATATAGAGTTTAATAAAATCCATACAAAAAGGACACGCTGATTAAAACAGAAAGACTCTGGTAGCCTCATATTGTTGGTCAAGTACTGACCTTAACCAGGACGAATTCCTGGGTGGTGGCCAGATGGCTAAAATTGCTATATGCAGTGGGTAACTCAGGTGGACAGAGTAGTAGCTGTTTCTATCCCGGAAGAGCTGGAAAACAAATATGCGAGAATTTTGGGTTCTAGCATCCATGGGCCCCCTGTGGTATAGCATGGGGCCAAATTGTTGGAAAATAGGGGTATAATCATGGAAATTACCTGGAGTAACAAAGAGGTGGCCTCGATGCTCAAGCAGTGCAACTGGGAAAAGGTCCAAATTGCCGGCTTGGGAAACTCGTGGCAAGCGGTGAGCAGGGACGGCTAAGATCTGCAAGGAAGAGAGTGCCGGGATCAGCTTTGGTCTGACACATAGGTTGCGAAAGCAAAACACAGGCGCCAGAGCTCCCGGGTGTAGAGGGGAGAGCACTAGTCACCTGGAAAGATACAGTGGCAAAGGGGAGGTAAAAATACCTGGACCGTGTGAGCTGCGGCGTTCGCGTGTGATCGTGAGCACGGTGGGACACAGAGTGAAGCTGTGTGCCCCGTGCTCTGCGACGCATGCTCAGAAGTAGCTAATTTCCTGCGCATGTGTAACGGGTGCTGGTTGACTGCGCATGCGCGTAAGGAGTACGGCGCATGCCCCGAGGTAACAAATGCTATATTGCACGCATGCGTATAGGACGCTGGTTGCCTGCGCGAACGGACTGGAGGTAGCGTCCCCATGTCCAGGTGGCCGCAAATCCAAGTGGAGACAGTGAGCAGAACAACGGCCCTCATGTCAACGAGGACAGGTATTAGACTTGCCGCTGGGGTTCTATTTCATTGAGTCCTGAAGCAAGGTGACTAGTGCTCTCCCCTTCCATGATTATACCCCTATTTTCCAACAATTTGGCCCCATGCTATACCACAGGGGGCCCATGGATGCTAGAACCCAAAATTCTCGCATATTTGTTTTCCAGCTCTTCCGGGATAGAAACAGCTACTACTCTGTCCACCTGAGTTACCCACTGCATATAGCAATTTTAGCCATCTGGCCACCACCCAGGAATTCGTCCTGGTTAAGGTCAGTACTTGACCAACAATATGAGGCTACCAGAGTCTTTCTGTTTTAATCAGCGTGTCCTTTTTGTATGGATTTTATTAAACTCTATATGTGGAGTGTTCTTGTATACCATGTCCTGCCATTACATTAGGTGTGTTAACCATGGCACCCCTTCCTTTTCCACAGGGGTTTCCATTACCTTGGTTCCATGAAGAAGGCTGTGATCCACTGTCTAGCCGAAACGTCCTGGGACCATTCCCCCCCGGGGGGTATCAGGTCCCTGTTTTCCAATTTGTTTTGATTTATGTCAGTGACGTCGATCTATTTTGGTCACCCTCTAGCCTGGCTTTTGTCAGACCCATCCAAGGTTCTGTGTTAGAGCAACAAAAATGTTTTGTTGAGCTTGGTATCAATATGTTTTTGCTTTGTACATGTCTAAATATGTGAAGAAACAATATGTTATGAAAACATTATACAATGCAATGCTTGTACCATTCATAGGTCCAGGTAACTTTTGTTTGCTTTAAAATTGTACTGCATCCTATGTTTGGTTTATAAATGAATCCTTGACGGAGGAGAGTAAATAAAAAACACTCCCAGTCTTATACTAACTAAGTGTTTGTGGTATATATCCTTACTCCTTGGTACTTTCCCACTGTTCCTTTGTATTCATATCAATGAGTATTTTAACAAAGGAGTAGATATAGCAAATTTTATTTGCAGTCCAATCATCTGCAATTAGCTTTGACTACGTCAGCCAGGACCACCCCCCTTGTGTTTTCTGTGTAAAAACGCAACTTTCCAACATGTTATTTGACTGCACTGGGTTTTTAATTTCAATCTGTTTGTGAACTGTATGTTTTTGTGATACTTTGCCTGATGATTGATATTGAGATAACATCCCTGGTACTGCGATAAAACATATGCATATCCTTAGTTAAACATTCATATAATTAATTATAATCGGAGTGTCATTTTAGGCCTTAGCAAAGGGTTTAAAATACGTTTTTGCCTCTTATTTTGTGAGGTCAGATTTTGATTATCTTTGCTGCCTCTGATTCCTGACTACCTGCTGGTTCTTTCTATCCACCCAGAATTTGATTATTTGTGGGTTGAGGGAAAACTGGAGGGGGAATCCTTACCTCGGGTGCTATCTATCCTGATTCAAAAAGTGCTCCTATTTCAATTGTGCTTTGGGATATGTTCTACTAGAAGGTTAACAAGTGCATTGCTTCCATTTCCATTGCCATTATCACCCCATTGGTGACTGCTGCCAAATATTAAAATATGTGTGATTTTTGTGGATTTTAAAATAACTAAATATTGTATTTTCACCAACCGGCCTACTTCATGGTCCATTGTGACCCGGGATATTTGTAAAAATGGGTGTGAGACGGGTCGGGTACCAGCTCAATTTGAATTTGTTGAAATGAAAGAAAAAGCATTCCTATTGAGCACCACATCCCAGGCTAAAACCAACAAGCCGATTCATGGAATAATTAGCGCGGCGCAAGTGGCCAAAAACGTGCGATTTGCAGTGGAATAGCGAAAATCGCAGTGCAAGTGCGAAAATCGCACGAAAAGCAGCGCACATCGATTCATGGAAGGCCGTGCGCGAGAAAACCATCGGATGTGCGCTAAAAAAGTGCACAGCGCACGTTGGCGCACAGGCCATCTAACGGCGTGCGCCAGGTCACAGCGAAAATCGCACAGGCCACAGCGAAAATCGCACATAGCGCAGCGCACACAACAAAAGTAGGCGGAACACGTGGCGTAACACTCGGAATGGGGAACAACTTGCCAAAATGTGGGCGTCACGGGGGAAGTACAGGGTGCAAGTGCGCGGCACGCCCACACGCTCACCTACAACACGTATTGATGGAATCGAATAGGGCAAAAAAGCGCACGGTCAAACCAGCGCACAGGCACAAACACGACCGCCACAAGAAAGCAGGCGGTAGCGTCTCTGCGCCTGTAATAAATGTGCACCAAAAGGTGCGCCAACAAATAGCACCTATATACAGCCATGATGAATATCCTATACTGTGGCCCTCCAGGACAAATGACGTGCAAAGGGGTACCCACAAACACGGACACCCGCTGACTGAAAAATAACGTGTGCGTGTATTCCGGGGTGCGCGGGAAGTCTCACACGCGATTTGGCAGGGTACGTGGATTTCAGGGGTGCGCGGGAAGTTCCACACGCAATTTGGCCGGGTACGTGCGCGGGAATTTCCACACGCGATTTGTCTGGGTACGTGGATCTCAGGGGTGCGCGGGAAGTCTCACACGCGATTTGGCAGGGTACGTGGATTTCAGGGGTGCGTGGGAAGTTCCACACGCGATTTGGCTGGGTACGTGCGCGGGAATTTCCACACGCGATTTGTCTGGGTACGTGGATCTCAGGGGTGAGCAGGAAGTCTCACACGCGATTTGGCAGAGTACGTGGATTTCAGGGGTGCGCGGGAAGTTCCACACGTGATTTGGCCGGGTACGTGCGCGGGAATTTCCACATGCGATTTGGCTAGGTACGTAGATCTCAGGGGTGCGCGGGAAGTCTCACACGCGATTTGGCAGGGTACATGGATTTCAGGGGTGCGCGGGAAGTTCCACACGTGATTTGGCCGGGTACGTGCACGGGAATTTCCACACGCGACTTGGCTGGGTACGTGGATCTCAGGGGTGCGCGGGAAGTCCCACACGCGATTTGGCAGGGTACGTGGATTTCAGGGGTGCGCGGGAAGTTCCACACGCGATTTGGCCGGGTACGTGTATGACAGGGGTACGCGGGAAATTCTACACGCGATTTGGCTGTGTGCTCCCAGGTATTCCCTGTACACCCTCCACGGCCCCTGCAGGCAGCCGACACCACAGGGGACTACCCTGCACACCTGCTCATGTCACCCAGCACCCCCACCCCCCAGCATCCAGGGGCACCATCCACCAGGCCCCCACTCATGGCCCCTATCACCCCCACCCCCCAGCAGTGCAGGGGCAGCACCACCAGGCCCCCACTCATGTCCAACTCATGTCTCCCACCACCCCCACCCCTCAGCAGTGCAGGGGCAGCCTCCACCAGGCCCCCACTCATGTCTCCCACCACCCCCACCCCCCAGCATCCAGGGGCACCCTCCACCAGGCCCCCACTCATGTCCCCCTGCACCCCCACCCCCCAGCAGTGCAGGGGCACCCTCCACCAGGCCCCCACTCATGTCCCCTATCACCCCCACCCCCCAGCAGTGCAGGGGCAGCACCACCAGGCCCCCACTCATGTCCAACTCATGTCTCCCACCACCCCCAGCCCCCAGCAGTGCAGGGGCACCCTCCACCAGGCCCCCACTCATGTCCCCCTGCACCCCCACCCCCCAGCATCCAGGGGCACCCTCCACCAGGCCCCCCACTCATGTCCAACTCATGTCTCCCACCACCCCCACCCCCCAGCAGTGCAGGGGCAGCACCACCAGGCCCCCACTCATGTCTCCCACCACCCCCACCCCCAGCATCCAGGGGCACCCTCCACCAGGCCCCTAATCATGTGCCCCTGCACCCCCACCCCCCAGCAGTGCAGGGGCACCCTCCACCAGGCCCCCACTCATGTCCCCTATCACCCCCACCCCCCAGCAGTGCAGGGGCAGCACCACCAGGCCCCCACTCATGTCTCCCACCACCCCCACCCCCCAGCAGTGCAGGGACAGCACCACCAGGGCCCCATCATGTCCAACTCATGTCTCCCACCACACCCACCTCCCAGCAGTGCAGGGGCACCCTCCACCAGGCCCCCACTCATGTCTCCCACCACCCCCACCCCCCAGCATCCAGGGGCACCCTCCACCAGGCCACCACTCATGTCTCCCACCACCCCCACCCCCCAGCAGTGCAGGGGCAGCACCACCAGGGCCCCACTCATGTCCAACTCATGTCTCCCACCACCCCCACCCCCCCAGCAGTGCAGGGGCACCCTCCACCAGGCCCCCACTCATGTCTCCCACCACCCCCACCCCCCAGCATCCAGGGGCACCCTCCACCAGGCCACCACTCATGTCTCCCACCACCCCCACCCCCCAGCAGTGCAGGGGCAGCACCACCAGGCCCCCACTCATGTCTCCCACCAACCCCACCCCCCAGCAGTGCAGGGGCACCCTCCACCAGGCCCCCACTCATGTCTCCCACCACCCCCACCCCCCAGCAGTGCAAGGGCACCCTCCACCAGGCCCCCACTCATGTCTCCCACCACCCCCACCCCCCAGCAGTGCAGGGGCAGCACCACCAGGGCCCCACTCATGTCCAACTCAAGTCTCCCACCACCCCCACCCCCCAGCAGTGCGGGGGCACCCTCCACCAGGCCCCCACTCATGTCTCCCACCACCCCCACCCCCCAGCAGTGCAGGGGCACCCTCCACCAGGCCCCCACTCATGTCCCCCTGCACCCCCACCCCCCAGCATCCAGGGGCACCCTCCACCAGGCCCCCACTCATGTCCAACTCATGTCTCCCACCACCCCCACCCCCCAGCAGTGCAGGGGCACCCTCCACCAGGCCCCCACTCATGTCCAACTCATGTCTCCCACCACCCCCACCCCCCAGCAGTGCAGGGGCAGCACCACCAGGCCCCACTCATGTCTCCCACCACCCCCACCCCCAGCAGTGCAGGGGCACCCTCCACCAGGCCCCCACTCATGTCCCCCTGCACCCCCACCCCCCAGCAGTGCAGGGGCACCCTCCACCAGGCCCCCACTCATGTCTCCCACCACCCCCACCCCCAGTAGTGCAGGGGCAGCACCACCAGGCCCCCACTCATGTCTCCCACCACCCCCACCCCCCAGCAGTGCAGGGGCACCCTCCACCAGGCCCCCACTCATGTCTCCCACCACCCCCACCCCCCAGCAGTGCAGGGGCAGCACCACCAGGGCCCCACTCATGTCCAACTCATGTCTCCCACCACCCCCCAGCAGTGCAGGGGCACCCTCCACCAGGCCCCCACTCATGTCCAACTCATGTCTCCCACCACCCCCACCCCCCAGCAGTGCAGGGGCACCCTCCACCAGGCCCCCACTCATGTCTCCCACCACCCCCACCCCCAGCAGTGCAGGGGCACCCTCCACCTGGCCCCCACTCATGTCTCCCACCACCCCCACCCCCCAGCAGTGCAGGGGCACCCTCCACCAGGCCCCCACTCATGTCTCCCACCACCCCCACTCCCCAGCAGTGCAGGGGCAGCACCACCAGGGCCCCACTCATGTCCAACACATGTCTCCCACCACCCCCACCCCCCAGCAGTGCAGGGGCAGCACCACCAGGCCCCCACTCATGTCTCCCACCACCCCCACCCCCCAGCAGTGCAGGGGCACCCTCCACCAGGCCCCCACACATGTCTCCCACCACCCCCACCCCCCAGCAGTGCAGGGGCACCCTCCACCAGGCCCCCACTCATGTCTCCCACCACCCCCACCCCCCAGCAGTGCAGGGGCACCCTCCACCAGGCCCCCACTCATGTCTCCCACCACCCCCACCCCCCAGCAGTGCAGGGGCACCCTCCACCAGGCCCCCACTCATGTCTCCGACCATCCCCACCCCCAGCAGTGCAGGGGCAGCACCACCAGGGCCCCACTCATGTCCAACTCATGTCTCCCACCACCCCCACCCCCCAGCAGTGCAGGGGCAGCACCACCAGGCCCCCACTCATTTCTCCCACCACCCCCACCCCCCAGCAGTGCAGGGGCACCCTCCACCAGGCCCCCACTCATGTCCCCCACCACCCCCACCCCCCAGCAGTGCAGGGGCACCCTCCACCAGGCCCCCACTCATGTCTCCCACCACCCCCACCCCCCAGCATCCAGGGGCACCCTCCACCAGGCCCCCACTCATGTCCAACTCATGTCTCCCACCACTCCCACCCCCCAACAGTGCAGGGGCACCCTCCACCAGGCCCCCACTCATGTCTCTCACCACCCCCACCCCCCAGCAGTGCAGGGGCACCCTCCACCAGGCCCCCACTCATGTCCCCCTGCACCCCCACCCCCAGCAGTGCAGGGGCACCCTCCACCAGGCCCCCACTCATGTCTCCCACCACCCCCACCCCCCAGCAGTGCAGGGGCAGCACCACCAGGGCCCCACTCATGTCCAACTCATGTCTCCCACCACCCCCAACCCCCAGCAGTGCAGGGGCAGCACCACCAGGCCCCCACTCATGTCTCCCACCACCCCCACCCCCCAGCAGTGCAGGGGCACCCTCCACCAGGCCCCCACTCATGTCTCCCACCACCCCCACCCCCCAGCAGTGCAGGGGCACCCTCCACCAGGCCCCCACTCATGTCTCCCACCACCCCCACCATCCAGGGGCACCCTCCACCAGGCCCCCACTCATGGCCCCTATCACCCCCACCCCCCAGCAGTGCAGGGGCAGCACCACCAGGCTCCAACTCATGTCCAACTCATGTCTCCCACCACCCCCACCCCCCAGCAGTGCAGGGGCACCCTCCACCAGGCCCCCACTCATGTCCCCCTGCACCCCCACCCCCCAGCATCCAGGGGCACCCTCCACCAGGCCCCCACTCATGTCCAACTCATGTCTCCCACCACCCCCGCCCCCCAGCAGTGCAGAGGCACCCTCCACCAGGCCCCCACTAATGTCCAACTCATGTCTCCCACCACCCCCACCCCCGAGCAGTGCAGGGGCACCCTCCACCAGGCCCCCACTCATGTCCCCCTGCACCCAGGTCCTCACAATCCCCAATCATGTGCGTTATGGTCAGCCTTCACAGCCAAAAGGCCCTACCAAGTAACCCATTCACCCAGATGGAAATGGAAATTACATGTTACACCCCCAATGTTCATAAAGCAAATGAACCCATGTCCGTCAGACACAATGGTTGCAATTGAATGGAAAAACACCCAACATGACATGCATGAAACCAATGAGATGATACCACACAGTGAAGTATGAAAACAAAATTTTGTATTAAAAAAAATTGAATGCAAATGAAATGAAACAAACTACAATGGCAATGAAAAAAAAAAGCTGTATGTCCGTCCAAAAAAATCAATAATACAAATCCAAATCCAAAAAAATGTTGTCCAAAGTCACATTAAAAATAAAAAAATCCGAGAGCGAAAAATAAATGCAAAGACCATTGCTCCATGGTGAATAAATAAAAAAAAATAATAATCAAACAATCCAATGAAGAACTATGTACAAAACATCCAAGGGTCCATGAGCCCAACTGAACAAAGGAAACCTACAAAAAACACTAACTAAAATGCAACTATATACAAAAAGTGGAGTAGTGTCCGTCGACTCCAAATCATAAGAAGAAACAAAGGAAACCTAAAACTAAAGAACTATATACAAAGGCGGCGGGCAAGTCCAGCGGCTCACTCCGTGGTGTTCCGGGCCAGGGCATCATCAAACTCCTCGTCTATGTCCCGGAGGCGGTCCTGTTCCATGACCCTGAGGGTCCGCAGGGACGACGCCATCTGCTCCTCCAACCCCCTGCGGATTGCCTCGAGGCACTCGGCCCGCCTCAGGGCCCTCCGCATGGAGTTCTCCGCCCTGACCATCGTGAGCCGCTCCTCTTCCGCCCGCCGCCGCTCCTATCTGCTGGCCCAACCGCAGCCACACGGAAGACACTTCCTGTCCTGGGTCCTCCTGCCCTCCGGCCGATGCCTGCCCCTCCGATGTTGATGGCCCCGAGCCATGATGCCTCCCACGTTGACTCTGCTGCTGCCTCCGACGCAACTGCCTCTGCCAGCACGACGGCATCCAGGCTGATGGAATCCACCAACGCCGTTGTGCACGTGCCCTGCCTGATGATGCCGGCACATCCTCCATCTGCTGGGGTACAGTTGCTGTGGTGTCCACCCCTGCTGGACCTCCGACTCCCGACTGTGGCAGGGATGGGATCCCCACCGAGCTGGCTGCATTGGTCAGGGCAGGTCCACAGGGGGCCCTGGTGGCATCTGGGCCGGAAGACGGCAAGGAGAACAACCGGCGTATAGCCTCCACAGAGGAGGAGAGGGCCGCCAGATTGGCCGACACATGCAAGAAACCCCCGAACATGGAAGATCCCAATTGGGCCACGTCGGCACGGTGCTCTTCGTGATGACGTGCGTGCTCCTCCCCGGAAGTACGCACGTCATCACGAATTGCACCCGCGCGCATCGTGACCCAAATCAGGACCTTCTCCATACGGCCACAGGTCCCCTCGTCCACAGGTGGAGGGCAGTCAGGTGACATGGACATCCCCTCTACCTGCGGACGGGCCTGGGACTGGGCATCCCTGCTGGTGCATGGTGGTGCACTCACAGGGTCAGGGACAGCGACATGCACAGGCTCCTCCACGGTGACCTGTGCTGCCTCCTGCCCCTGCCCCTGGACTGCACCACTTGCACCAGCAGGGATGCCCCCACCAGGCCCCATGTGTGCCTCAGTGGCGGCCTCCTCCTCCTCTGTGGAAACCACCAACCTGGATGGCTCCTCACCGTCTTCCGCCGTAGCAGGCCCCTGTGGGGGCTCACCCACCCCTTCCGCTGAGCCGTGGGGGCATCCCCGCCGCCTTGCTCCACAGCGCCGTCTCCGCCCTCTTCTTCACTAGCCGCTGCGTAGAGGGAGACATAGAACACAAGCATCAGGGTACTGTTCAATGGTCCCTAGACAGGAAGCAATAGCAGATGAGTACCAGTGTCAAAGTACACTTCCATGATGTCCCTCCACAACACATGGGTCAGTCCAGGCAAAACACACACAGTAACAGGCATGGTGCATGCCATGGACATTTCCATACATGTACAATGGACTCTTGAAACATACAATGATATGGAACTCACATGCATCATGGGTCATGCCTATCACATGCACACACTACACCTCAGTCACATCCATCTGGCCTCATACACCCCAAACACAGCGGATACAAGGATAACTAGGCTGCATCAGTGAATCTGTGCATTGTCACACACATGTGTCATGCATCCATGGCATTCACAAGTCACAGACACGCAGGTCAGGCACACAGACATGGCTACCATATATGTACCTGGCATCAGCACCCATCCCTCACCCCCACCCATGTCCAGGAACAGAGACTGGCATGCTCAAATGTGTAAAATCTGCATATGGCTCCCCATGTCGCATTTAAACACATGCAACAACCATGTGGTTCACACATCACTGGTCGCACATGCATTACCATGATGTCCCTGCACACATACATGCATACATGGCCTATGTCACACATACAGGCAAGTATCAGACAACCAGCACAACGCAACATGCCCTGTCTCACACAGCTCAACTCCAGACGGGTCTCCCTCTCAAGGATCTGGGTGTGGAGCGCTGGGCGAACGCGTTCCAGGACCCTCATCTGGATGGAACTCATGCGGCTCCGGCCCCCCTCCACGAGGTGCCGGGCCTTCACGAGGGTCCTGGACCTCAAGTGCTTCTTGATCTTCTGGACGTCGCGGGTTGCCACCCCCTCCGCGTTGATGGCAACCACACAGTCGGCCCAGATCCTCTCCCGTCCTTTCTTGCTGGCGCGGGACGATCCAAAGAGGGCATCATACTGCCCCAGGACATGCTCCACCAGGACACCAACTTCGGTGGCAGTGAAGCTGGTGCCCCTCTGCCCCTCTGGCCTGGGGTTGCCACTGGTGCCAGATGTGGAAGTGCCCGACATGGCAACCCCAGAGGCAGGAGTGGGTGGGCAACTGGGTCCTGGGGCTGGGCTGTGGAGCGATGTTATCCCAGTCGGGAGTCTTCTGTTCCAGCAGGGGTGGACACAGCAACTGGACCCCTGCAGATGGCTGATGTGCAGGCACCAAATGGCAGGGCACGGTGGCAGCAGGCAGGCAGGCAGGCAGCAGCAGCAGATGGCACGTGGGAGGCTGCTCGGGGCACTGGGGGGCAGTAATTTGGCCTTCTGGGCAGGAGCGTGGTCTTCCGTGTGTATTCGCGTGGCCAGCTTGATACGGAGTGATTTGGCACGTGAAAATCCTGCACGTCAGCGTGAAATTCGAGGAAAGGCCCTTAGCGCGTAAGCGCGTCAGCGCGCATACGCGATTCTATTGGACCAAAGGCCCTCAGCGCGTAAGCGCGTCTGTGACGTGACCCTCACGGGTGTTTCCCTCATAACACGTGATGACGGAGCGCACGTGGAAAGACTGCACGTCAGAGTGTCATCGCGTAATTGGACAAAAGTGCGCGTACACGCGATTGGCCTATGTACGTGTATTCCAGGGGTGCGCAGGCACTTACACATGTGAGTACATCAGCGCACGTGTATTCCGGGGTGCGCGGGAATTTCCCCACGCTATTGGCCTGGGTACTGGATTTCAGGGGTGCGCGGGAAGTTTCACACGCTCGCCTACAACACGCGCAAAGAAACACGTACGCCAGTAGGAAGCAGGCATACGTCGACCCGCGACGCATAAATTTGCGCGCAAAAAAAAAAACAAGCTCAGACGCCAGGATGAATATACCGTTCCTAGCAGCAGTGGCCGTGGGCTACCAAAGGAGGAGGAGGAGGATAGTCAGGGCCAGAATATTCACAACCAGAACCAGCCTTTTCGGGATGCCTGATGACCAGGTGTATGGGAGGTACAGGTTTCCACCACACATAATACTGGACCTGGTGAGTGAGTGGGAGGATGACCTCACATCACCCACCCTGTGCTCCCAAGCACTCAGCCCCCTGGAGAAGGTCCTCAATGTACTGCACTTCTTAGCCACTGGATCATTTCAGCGGACAAGTGCCATAGTGGGTGGGGTGTCACAGGCCACGCAGTCACGCTGCCTACACCAGGTCTTGAACATCATCACTGCACGCCCATCAGTCCGCAGGCACATATACCTGCCCAGAACACATGCAGAAAGGCATGCTGCCGCCCTGGATTTTTACGGTGTGGCACGATTCCCCAAAGTGCTAGGTGCCATCGACTGCACCCATGTGGCTCTACGTCCCCCCAGGGCATCTGAGCACATCTATAGGAACCGCAAGCACTGGCATTCCATCAACGTGCAGGTAGTATGTAATGCCAAGGGAATCATCACCTCAGTATATGCCAACTATCCTGGGTCCACCCACGACAGCTTCATTTACCGAATGTCCACCCTAAGCCGGGACCTAGAAGCTGGGCGGCATGGCGATACATGGCTGCTTGGTGAGTATGAATGCCATTACACATGCATGCATGTCAGATACTGAGCAAGGTCACAACCCCACCAATGATACCAATCACCACCTCCACAGGGGTCAGTGCCTACCCTCTCAGGCCCCACATGATGACTCCAATTCGGAACCCCACCACGCCACCAGAGGTAAGATATAACACAGCCCACATTGCAACTCGGGGCATAGTGGAGCGCACATTCGGAGTGCTTAAGTCACGCTTTCGCTCCCTTGACCGTTCTGGCGGGCAGCTGTTATACGCTCCCCCAGTAGTGTGCAGGATCATAGTGGCAGCATGTGTCCTGCACAACGTTGCAACACGCCGGGGCCTGCCTGTGGACATGGTGGTGCCCCCACATCCCCAACCACATGCACGCCCGCTGCGCATGGGAGGGGAAAGGGCACGGGGGAGGTAGCCCGTACACAGCTAGTGGCTAATTACTTCACATAGAAATCACACCCCTGTGTAACTATAGTTATTTAGTGATAGGTTTCCTTTATAGTTTATTTTTATTTGGAGTCGACGGACACTGCTCCACCTTTTGTATATAGTTCCATTTTAGATAGGTTTTTTGGTAGGTTTCATTTCTTCTCTTGGGATGATGGACCCTGAATACTTTGTACATAGTTGGACTTTGGATTTGGATATTTTTTTTTACTATGAATATTTTTTCCCATGGAGCAATGGTTTTCGATTTCTTTTTTCCCTTCATCTCCTTTTCATGGACTTGAACTTTGGAAGATATTTTTTTGGATTATCATTTATTGATTTTAATTTGAAAAGGGACAGCAAGCTTAATTTTGTTATTTTTTTACTTTGTATTTTGTTTAATTTTGATTGCCATTGCTGTTTTTTTTAATACATTATTTGGATTTTTTCATTCTTCAATGTGTGGTTTCTTCTCATTGTTTTCATGCATGTCATGATATGGGTTTTCAGGTTCACTTGCAACCATTGTGTGTGTGTGAGACACATGTGTTGATTTACATTGTTTCCATTGGAGTAGTATCATGGGCACATGTAAAACTTGGTTGTGTCTTTGGGCTGTGGTGGCTGGCCATGAGGCACATGCTTGAGGATTGTCAGGGCCTGGTGGCAGGGGGACATGAGTGGGGGCCTGGCGGAGGCTGCCCATGGTGGCTGGGGGGTGGGGGGGTGGTAGACACGGGTGGGAGCCTGGTGGGGGCTGCCCCTGCACTGCTGGGGGGTGGGGGTGGGTGGGAGACATGAGTGGGGGCCTGGCGGGGGCTGCCCATGGTGGCTGGGGGGTGCTAGACATGGATGGGAGCCTGGTGGGGGATGCCCCTGCACTGCTGGGGGGTGGGGGTGGGTGGGAGACATGAGTGGGGGCCTGGTGGGGGCTGCCCATGGTGGCTGGGGGGTGGGGGTGGTGGGAGACATGAGTGGGGCCCTGTGAAGGCTGCCCATTGTGGGTGGGGGGTGGGGGTGGTGGGCGACACGGGTGGGGGCCTGGTGGAGGGTGCCCCACACTGCTGGGGGGGTGGGGGTGGTGGGAGACATGAGTGGGGGCCTGGTGGAGTGTGCCCCTGCACTGCTGGGGGGTGGGGGTGGTGGGAGACATGAGTGGGGGCCTGATGGAGGCTGCCCCTGCACTGCTGGGGGTGGGGGTGCAGGGGGACATGAGTGGGGGCCTGGTGGAGGGTGCCCCTGCACTGCTGGGGGGTGGGGGTGGTGGGAGACATGAGTGGGGGCCTGGTGGAGGGTGCCCCTGGTGGCTGGGGGGTGGGGTGGTGGGAGACATGAGTGGGGGCCTGGTGGAGGCTGCCCCTGGTGGCTGGAGGTGGTGGGAGACATGAGTGGGGGCCTGGTGGAGGCTGCCCCTGGTGGCTGCGGGGTGGGGGTGGTGGGAGACATGAGTGGGGGCCTGGTGGAGGCTGCCCCTGCACTGCTGGGGGTGGGGGTGGTGGGAGACATGAGTGGGGGCCTGGTGGAGGCTGCCCCTGCACTGCTGGGGGTGGGGGTGGGTGGGAGACATGAGTGGGGGCCTGGTGGGGGCTGCCCATGGTGGCTGGGGGGTGGGGGTGGTGGGAGACATGAGTGGGGCCCTGTGAAGGCTGCCCATTGTGGGTGGGGGTGGTGGGCGACACGGGTGGGGGCCTGGTGGAGGGTGCCCCACACTGCTGGGGGGGTGGGGGTGGTGGGAGACATGAGTGGGGGCCTGGTGGAGTGTGCCCCTGCACTGCTGGGGGGTGGGGGTGGTGGGAGACATGAGTGGGGGCCTGATGGAGGCTGCCCCTGCACTGCTGGGGGTGGGGGTGCAGGGGGACATGAGTGGGGGCCTGGTGGAGGGTGCCCCTGCACTGCTGGGGGGTGGGGGTGGTGGGAGACATGAGTGGGGGCCTGGTGGAGGGTGCCCCTGGTGGCTGGGGGGTGGGGTGGTGGGAGACATGAGTGGGGGCCTGGTGGAGGCTGCCCCTGGTGGCTGGGGGTGGTGGGAGACATGAGTGGGGGCCTGGTGGAGGCTGCCCCTGGTGGCTGCGGGGTGGGGGTGGTGGGAGACATGAGTGGGGGCCTGGTGGAGGCTGCCCCTGCACTGCTGGGGGGTGGGGGTGGTGGGAGACATGAGTGGGGGCCTGGTGGAGGCTGCCCCTGCACTGCTGGGGGTGGGGGTGGTTGGAGACATGAGTGGGGGCCTGGTGGAGGGTGGCCCTGCACTGCTAGGGGGTGGGGGTGGTGGGAGACATGAGTGGGGGCCTGGTGGAGGCTGCCCCTGCACTGCTGGGGGTGGGGGTGGTGGGTGACATGTGTTGGACATGAGTGGGGGCCTGGTGGAGGGTGCCCCTGCACTGCTGGGGGGTGGGGGTGGTGGGAGACATGAGTGGGGGCCTGGTGGAGGCTGCCCCCGGTGGCTGGGGGGTGGGGGTGGTGGGAGACATGAGTGGGGGCCTGGTGGAGGGTGCCCCTGCACTGCTGGGGGGTGGGGGTGGTGGGAGACATGAGTGGGGGCCTGGTGGAGGCTGCCCCTGCACTGCTGGGGGTGCGGGTGGTGGGAGACATGAGTGGGGGCCTGGTGGAGGCTGCCCCTGCACTGCTGGGGGTGGGGGTGGTTGGAGACATGAGTGGGGGCCTGGTGGAGGGTGGCCCTGCACTGCTAGGGGGTGGGGGTGGTGGGAGACATGAGTGGGGGCCTGGTGGAGGCTGCCCCTGCACTGCTGGGGGTGGGGGTGGTGGGTGACATGTGTTGGACATGAGTGGGGGCCTGGTGGAGGGTGCCCCTGCACTGCTGGGGGGTGGGGGTGGTGGGAGACATGAGTGGGGGCCTGACGGAGGCTGCCCATGGTGGCTGGGGGTGGGGGAGGTGGGAGACATGGGTGGGGGCCTGGTGGAGGGTGCCCCACACTGCTGGGGGGTGGGGGTGGTGGGAGACATGAGTGGGGGCCTGGTGGGGGCTGCCCATGGTGGCTGGGGGGTGGGGGTGGTGGGAGACATGGGTGGGAGCCTGGTGGAGGGTGCCCCCACACGGATGGGGGGGTGGGGGTGGGTGGGAGACATGAGTGGGGACCTGGCGGAGGCTGCCCATGGTGGCTGGGGGATGGGGGTGGTGGGAGACATGAGTTGGACATGAGTGGGGGCCTGGTGGAGGGTGCCACTGCACTGCTGGGGGGTGGGGGTGGTGGGAGACATGAGTGGGGGCCTGGTGGAGGGTGCCCCTGGTGGCTGGGGGGTGGGGTGGTGGGAGACATGAGTGGGGGCCTGGTTGAGGCTGCCCCTGGTGGCTGGGGGTGGTGGGAGACATGAGTGGGGGCCTGGTGGAGGCTGCCCCTGGTGGCTGCGGGGTGGGGGTGGTGGGAGACATGAGTGGGGGCCTGGTGGAGGCTGCCCCTGCACTGCTGGGGGGTGGGGGTGGTGGGAGACATGAGTGGGGGCCTGGTGGAGGCTGCCCCTGCACTGCTGGGGGTGGGGGTGGTTGGAGACATGAGTGGGGGCCTGGTGGAGGGTGGCCCTGCACTGCTAGGGGGTGGGGTGGTGGGAGACATGAGTGGGGGCCTGGTGGAGGGTGCCCCTGCACTGCTGGGGGTGGGGGTGGTGGGTGACATGTGTTGGACATGAGTGGGGGCCTGGTGGATGGTGCCCCTGCACTGCTGGGGGGTAGGGGTGGTGGGAGACATGAGTGGGGGCCTGGTGGAGGCTGCCCCCGGTGGCTGGGGGGTGGGGGTGGTGGGAGACATGAGTGGGGGCCTGGTGGAGGGTGCCCCTGCACTGCTGGGGGGTGGGGGTGGTGGGAGACATGAGTGGGGGCCTGGTGGAGGCTGCCCCTGCACTGCTGGGGGTGCGGGTGCAGGGGGACACGAGTGGGGGCCTGGTGGAGGCTGCCCCTGGTGGCTGGGGGGTGGGGGTGGTGGGAGACATGAGTGGGGTCCTGGTGAAGACTGCCCCTGCACTGCTGGGGGTGGGGGTCGTGGGGGACATGAGTGGGGGCCTGGTGGAGGCTGCCCCTTCACTGCTGGGGGGTGGGGGTGGTGGGAGACATGATTGGGGGCCTGGTGGAGGCTGCCCCTGGTGGCTGGGGGGTGGGGGTGGTGGGAGACATGAGTGGGGGCCTGGTGGAGGCTGCCCCTGCACTGCTGGGGGGTGGGGGTGGTGGGAGACAGGAGTGGGGGCCTGGTGGAGGCTGCCCCTGCACTGCTGGGGGTGGGGGTGGTGGGAGACATGAGTGGGGGCCTGGTGGAGGGTGCCCCTGCACTGCTAGGGGGTGGGGGTGGTGGGAGACATGAGTGGGGGTCTGGTGGAGGCTGCCCCTGCACTGCTGGGGTGGGGGTGGTGGGAGACATGAGTTGGACATGAGTGGGGGCCTGGTGGAGGGTGCCCCTGGTGGCTGGCGGGTGGGGGTGGTGGGAGACATGAGTGGGGGCCTGGTGGAGGCTGCCCCTGGTGGCTGGGGGGTGGGGGTGGTGGGAGACATGAGTGGGGGCCTGGTCGAGGCTGCCCCTGCACTGCTGGGGGTGGGGGTGCAGGGGACATGAGTGGGGGCCTGGTGGAGGCTGCCCCTGGTGGCTGGGGGGTGGGGTGGTGGGAGACATGAGTGGGGGCCTGGTGGAGGCTGCCCCTGCACTGCTGGGGGTGGGGGTGGTGGGGGACATGAGTGGGGGCCTGGTGCAGGCTGCCCCTGCACTGCTGGGGGTGGGGGTGCAGGGGGACATGAGTGGGGTTCTGGTGGAGGCTGCCCCTGCACTGCAGGGGGGTGGGGGTGGTGGGAGACATGAGTGGGGGCCTGGTGGAGTGTGCCCCTGCACTGCTGGGGGGTGGGGGTGGTGGGAGACATGAGTGGGGGCCTGATGGAGGCTGCCCCTGCACTGCTGGGGGTGGGGGTGCAGGGGGACATGAGTGGGGGCCTGGTGGAGGGTGCCCCTGCACTGCTGGGGGGTGGGGGTGGTGGGAGACATGAGTGGGGGCCTGGTGGAGGCTGCCCCTGCATTGCTGGGGGTGGGGGTGGTGGGAGACATGAGTTGGACATGAGTGGGGGCCTGGTGGCGGGTGCCCCTGCACTGCTAGGGGGTGGGGGTGGTGGGAGACATGAGTGGGGGCCTGGTGGAGGCTGCCCCTGCACTGCTGGGGGTGGGGGTGGTGGGAGACATGAGTTGGACATGAGTGGGGGCCTGGTGGAGGGTGCCCCTGCACTGCTGGGGGGTGGGGGTGGTGGGAAACATGAGTGGGGGCCTGGTGGAGGGTGCCCCTGCACTGCTAGGGGGTGGGGGTGGTGGGAGACATGAGTGGGGGCCTGGTGGAGGCTGCCCCTGCACTGCTGGGGGTGGTGGGAGACATGTGTTGGACATGAGTGGGGGCCTGGTGGAGGGTGCCCCTGCACTGCTGGGGGGTGGGGGTGGTGGGAGACATGAGTGGGGGCCTGGTGGAGGCTGCCCCCGGTGGCTGGGGGGTGGGGGTGGTGGGAGACATGAGTGGGGGCCTGGTGGAGGGTACCCCTGCACTGCTGGGGGGTGGGGGTGGTGGGAGACATGAGTGGGGGCCTGGTGGAGGCTGCCCCTGCACTGCTGGGGGTGCGGGTGCAGGGGGACATGAGTGGGGGCCTGGTGGAGGCTGCCCCTGGTGGCTCTGGGGTGGGAGTGGTGGGAGACATGAGTGGGGTCCTGGTGAAGGCTGCCCCTGCACTGCTGGGGGTGGGGGTGGTGGGAGACATGAGTGGGGGCCTGGTGGAGGCTGCCCCTGGTGGCTAGGGGGTGGGGGTGGTGGGAGACATGAGTGGGGGCCTGGTGGAGGCTGCCCCTGCACTGCTGGGGGTGGGGGTGCAGGGGACATGAGTGGGGGCCTGGTGGAGGCTGCCCCTGGTGGCTGGGGGGTGGGTTGGTGGGAGTCATGAGTGGGGGCCTGGTGGAGGCTGCCCCTGCACTGCTGGGGGTGGGGGTGGTGGGGGACATGAGTGGGGGCCTGGTGGAGGCTGCCCCTGCACTGCTGGGAGTGGGGGTGGTGGGAGACATGAGTGGGGGCCTGGTGGAGTGTGCCCCTGCACTGCTGGGGGGTGGGGGTGGTCGGAGACATGAGTGGGGGCCTGATGGAGGCTTCCCCTGCACTGCTGGGGGTGGGGGTGCAGGGGGACATGAGTGGGGGCCTGGTGGAGGGTGCCCCTGCACTGCTGGGGGGTGGGGGTGGTGGGAGACATGAGTGGGGGCCTGGTGGAGGCTGCCCCTGCACTGCTGGGGGTGGGGGTGGTGGGAGACATGAGTTGGACATGAGTGGGGGCCTGGTGGAGGGTGCCCCTGCACTACTGGGGGTGGGGGTGGTGGGAGACATGAGTGGGGGCCTGGTGGAGGGTGCCCCTGCACTGCTGGGGGTGGGGGTGGTGGGAGAAATGAGTGGGGGCCTGGTGGAGGCTGCCCCTGCACTGCTGGGGGTGGGGGTGGTGGGAGACATGAGTTGGACATGAGTGGGGGCCTGGTGGAGGGTGCCCCTGCACTGCTGGGGGTGGGGGTGGTCGGAGACATGAGTGGGGGCCTGGTGGAGGCTGCCCCTGCACTGCTGGGGGTGCGGGTGCAGGGGGACATGAGTGGGGGACTGGTGGAGGCTGCCCCTGGTGGCTGGGGGGTGGGGGTGGTGGGAGACATGAGTGGGGGCCTGGTGGAGGCTGCCCCTGCACTGCTGGGGGGTGGGGGTGGTGGGAGACATGAGTGTGGGCCTGGTGGAGGCTGCCCCTGGTGGCTGGGGGGTGGGGGTGGTGGGAGACATGAGTGGGGGCCTGGTGGAGGCTGCCCCTGCACTGCTGGGGGTGGGGGTGCATGGGACATGAGTGGGGGCCTGGTGGAGGCTGCCCCTGGTGGCTGGGGGGTGGGTTGGTGGGGGACATGAGTGGGGGCCTGGTGGAGGCTGCCCCTGCACTGCTGGGAGTGGGGGTGCAGGGGGACATGAGTGGGGGCCTGGTGGAGGCTGCCCCTGCACTGCAGGGGGGTGGGGGTGGTGGGAGACATGAGTGGGGGCCTGGTGGAGTGTGCCCCTGCACTGCTGGGGGGTGGGGGTGGTCGGAGATATGAGTGGGGGCCTGATGGAGGCTGCCCCTGCAGTGCTGGGGGTGGGGGTGCAGGGGGACATGAGTGGGGGCCTGGTGGAGGGTGCCCCTGCACTGCTGGGGGGTGGGGGTGGTGGGAGACATGAGTGGGGGCCTGGTGGAGGCTGCCCCTGCACTGCTGGGGGTGGGGGTGCAGGGGACATGAGGGGGGGCCTGGTGGAGGCTGCCCCTGGTGGCTGGGGGGTGGGTTGGTGGGAGTCATGAGTGGGGGCCTGGTGGAGGCTGCCCCTGCACTGCTGGGGGAGGGGGTGGTGGGGGACATGAGTGGGGGCCTGGTGGAGGCTGCCCCTGCACTGCTGGGAGTGGGGGTGCAGGGGGACATGAGTGGGGGCCTGATGGAGGCTGCCCCTGCACTGCTGGGGGTGGGGGTGCAGGGGGACATGAGTGGGGGCCTGGTGGAGGGTGCCCCTGCACTGCTGGGGGGTGGGGGTGGTGGGAGACATGAGTGGGGGCCTGGTGGAGGCTGACCCTGCACTGCTGGGGGTGGGGGTGGTGGGAGACATGAGTTGGACATGAGTGGGGGCCTGGTGGAGGGTGCCCCTGCACTGCTGGGGGTGGGGGTGGTGGGAGACATGAGTGGGGGCCTGGTGGAGGGTGCCCCTGCACTGCTGGGGGGTGGGGGTGGTCGGAGACATGAGTGGGGGCCTGATGGAGGCTGCCCCTGCACTGCTGGGGGTGGGGGTGCAGGGGGACATGAGTGGGGGCCTGGTGGAGGGTGCCCCTGCACTGCTGGGGGGTGGGGGTGGTGGGAGACATGAGTGGGGGCCTGGTGGAGGCTGCCCCTGCACTGCTGGGGGTGGGGGTGGTGGGAGACATGAGTTGGACATGAGTGGGGGCCTGGTGGAGGGTGCCCCTGCACTGCTGGGGGTGGGGGTGGTGGGAGACATGAGTGGGGGCCTGGTGGAGGGTGCCCCTGCACTGCTGGGGGTGGGGGTGGTGGGAGAAATGAGTGGGGGCCTGGTGGAGGCTCCCCCTGCACTGCTGGGGGTGGGGGTGGTGGGAGACATGAGTTGGACATGAGTGGGGGCCTGGTGGAGGGTGCCCCCGGTGGCTGGGGGGTGGGGGTGGTGACAGACATGAGTGGGGGCCTGGTGGAGGGTACCCCTGCACTGCTGGGGGGTGGGGGTGGTGGGAGACATGAGTGGGGGCCTGGTGGAGGCTGCCCCCGGTGGCTGGGGGTGGGGGTGGTGGGAGACATGAGTGGGGGCCTGGTGGAGGGTACCCCTGCACTGCTGGGGGGTGGGGGTGGTGGGAGACATGAGTGGGGGCCTGGTGGAGGCTGCCCCTGCACTGCTGGGGGTGGGGGTGCAGGGGGACATGAGTGGGGGCCTGGTGGAGGGTGCCCCTGCACTGCTGGGGGGTGAGGGTGGTGGGAGACATGAGTGGGGGCCTGGTGGAGGCTGCCCCTGCACTGCTGGGGGTGGGGGTGGTGGGAGACATGAGTTGGACATGAGTGGGGGCCTGGTGGAGGGTGCCCCTGCACTGCTGGGGGTGGGGGTGGTGGGAGACATGAGTGGGGGCCTGGTGGAGGGTGCCCCTGCACTGCTGGGGGTGGGGGTGGTGGGAGAAATGAGTGGGGGCCTGGTGGAGGCTCCCCCTGCACTGCTGGGGGTGGGGGTGGTGGGAGACATGAGTTGGACATGAGTGGGGGCCTGGTGGAGGCTGCCCCTGCACTGCTGGGGGTGGGGGTGCAGGGGGACATGAGTGGGGGCCTGGTGGAGGGTGCCCCTGCACTGCTGGGGGGTGGGGGTGGTGGGAGACATGAGTGGGGGCCTGGTGGAGGCTGCCCCTGCACTGCTGGGGGTGGGGGTGGTGGGAGACATGAGTTGGACATGAGTGGGGGCCTGGTGGAGGGTGCCCCTGCACTGCTGGGGGTGGGGGTGGTGGGAGACATGAGTGGGGGCCTGGTGGAGGGTGCCCCTGCACTGCTGGGGGTGGGGGTGGTGGGAGAAATGAGTGGGGGCCTGGTGGAGGCTCCCCCTGCACTGCTGGGGGTGGGGGTGGTGGGAGACATGAGTTGGACATGAGTGGGGGCCTGGTGGAGGGTGCCCCCGGTGGCTGGGGGGTGGGGGTGGTGACAGACATGAGTGGGGGCCTGGTGGAGGGTACCCCTGCACTGCTGGGGGGTGGGGGTGGTGGGAGACATGAGTGGGGGCCTGGTGGAGGCTGCCCCCGGTGGCTGGGGGGTGGGGGTGGTGGGAGACATGAGTGGGGGCCTGGTGGAGGGTACCCCTGCATTGCTGGGGGTGGTGGGAGACATGTGTTGGACATGAGTGGGGGCCTGGTGGAGGGTGCCCCTGCACTGCTGGGGGGTGGGGGTGGTGGGAGACATGAGTGGGGGCCTGGTGGAGGCTGCCCCCGGTGGCTGGGGGGTGGGGGTGGTGGGAGACATGAGTGGGGGCCTGGTGGAGGGTACCCCTTCACTGCTGGGGGGTGGGGGTGGTGGGAGACATGAGTGGGGGCCTGGTGGAGGCTGCCCCTGCACTGCTGGGGGTGCGGGTGCAGGGGGACATGAGTGGGGGCCTGGTGGAGGCTGCCCCTGGTGGCTCTGGGGTGGGAGTGGTGGGAGACATGAGTGGGGTCCTGGTGAAGGCTGCCCCTGCACTGCTGGGGGTGGGGGTGGTGGGAGACATGAGTGGGGGCCTGGTGGAGGCTGCCCCTGGTGGCTAGGGGGTGGGGGTGGTGGGAGACATGAGTGGGGGCCTGGTGGAGGCTGCCCCTGCACTGCTGGGGGTGGGGGTGCAGGGGACATGAGTGGGGGCCTGGTGGAGGCTGCCCCTGGTGGCTGGGGGGTGGGTTGGTGGGAGTCATGAGTGGGGGCCTGGTGGAGGCTGCCCCTGCACTGCTGGGGGTGGGGGTGGTGGGGGACATGAGTGGGGGCCTGGTGGAGGCTGCCCCTGCACTGCTGGGAGTGGGGGTGGTGGGAGACATGAGTGGGGGCCTGGTGGAGTGTGCCCCTGCACTGCTGGGGGGTGGGGGTGGTCGGAGACATGAGTGGGGGCCTGATGGAGGCTGCCCCTGCACTGCTGGGGGTGGGGGTGCAGGGGGACATGAGTGGGGGCCTGGTGGAGGGTGCCCCTGCACTGCTGGGGGGTGGGGGTGGTGGGAGACATGAGTGGGGGCCTGGTGGAGGCTGCCCCTGCACTGCTGGGGGTGGGGGTGGTGGGAGACATGAGTTGGACATGAGTGGGGGCCTGGTGGAGGGTGCCCCTGCACTACTGGGGGTGGGGGTGGTGGGAGACATGAGTGGGGGCCTGGTGGAGGGTGCCCCTGCACTGCTGGGGGTGGGGGTGGTGGGAGAAATGAGTGGGGGCCTGGTGGAGGCTGCCCCTGCACTGCTGGGGGTGGGGGTGGTGGGAGACATGAGTTGGACATGAGTGGGGGCCTGGTGGAGGGTGCCCCTGCACTGCTGGGGGTGGGGGTGGTCGGAGACATGAGTGGGGGCCTGGTGGAGGCTGCCCCTGCACTGCTGGGGGTGCGGGTGCAGGGGGACATGAGTGGGGGACTGGTGGAGGCTGCCCCTGGTGGCTGGGGGGTGGGGGTGGTGGGAGACATGAGTGGGGGCCTGGTGGAGGCTGCCCCTGCACTGCTGGGGGGTGGGGGTGGTGGGAGACATGAGTGTGGGCCTGGTGGAGGCTGCCCCTGGTGGCTGGGGGGTGGGGGTGGTGGGAGACATGAGTGGGGGCCTGGTGGAGGCTGCCCCTGCACTGCTGGGGGTGGGGGTGCAGGGGACATGAGTGGGGGCCTGGTGGAGGCTGCCCCTGGTGGCTGGGGGGTGGGTTGGTGGGAGTCATGAGTGGGGGCCTGGTGGAGGCTGCCCCTGCACTGCTGGGGGTGGGGGTGGTGGGGGACATGAGTGGGGGCCTGGTGGAGGCTGCCCCTGCACTGCTGGGAGTGGGGGTGCAGGGGGACATGAGTGGGGGCCTGGTGGAGGCTGCCCCTGCACTGCAGGGGGGTGGGGGTGGTGGGAGACATGAGTGGGGGCCTGGTGGAGTGTGCCCCTGCACTGCTGGGGGGTGGGGGTGGTCGGAGACATGAGTGGGGGCCTGATGGAGGCTGCCCCTGCACTGCTGGGGGTGGGGGTGCAGGGGGACATGAGTGGGGGCCTGGTGGAGGGTGCCCCTGCACTGCTGGGGGGTGGGGGTGGTGGGAGACATGAGTGGGGGCCTGGTGGAGGCTGCCCCTGCACTGCTGGGGGTGGGGGTGCAGGGGACATGAGGGGGGGCCTGGTGGAGGCTGCCCCTGGTGGCTGGGGGGTGGGTTGGTGGGAGTCATGAGTGGGGGCCTGGTGGAGGCTGCCCCTGCACTGCTGGGGGAGGGGGTGGTGGGGGACATGAGTGGGGGCCTGGTGGAGGCTGCCCCTGCACTGCTGGGAGTGGGGGTGCAGGGGGACATGAGTGGGGGCCTGATGGAGGCTGCCCCTGCACTGCTGGGGGTGGGGGTGCAGGGGGACATGAGTGGGGGCCTGGTGGAGGGTGCCCCTGCACTGCTGGGGGGTGGGGGTGGTGGGAGACATGAGTGGGGGCCTGGTGGAGGCTGCCCCTGCACTGCTGGGGGTGGGGGTGGTGGGAGACATGAGTTGGACATGAGTGGGGGCCTGGTGGAGGGTGCCCCTGCACTGCTGGGGGTGGGGGTGGTGGGAGACATGAGTGGGGGCCTGGTGGAGGGTGCCCCTGCACTGCTGGGGGGTGGGGGTGGTCGGAGACATGAGTGGGGGCCTGATGGAGGCTGCCCCTGCACTGCTGGGGGTGGGGGTGCAGGGGGACATGAGTGGGGGCCTGGTGGAGGGTTCCCCTGCACTGCTGGGGGGTGGGGGTGGTGGGAGACATGAGTGGGGGCCTGGTGGAGGCTGCCCCTGCACTGCTGGGGGTGGGGGTGGTGGGAGACATGAGTTGGACATGAGTGGGGGCCTGGTGGAGGGTGCCCCTGCACTGCTGGGGGTGGGGGTGGTGGGAGACATGAGTGGGGGCCTGGTGGAGGGTGCCCCTGCACTGCTGGGGGTGGGGGTGGTGGGAGAAATGAGTGGGGGCCTGGTGGAGGCTCCCCCTGCACTGCTGGGGGTGGGGGTGGTGGGAGACATGAGTTGGACATGAGTGGGGGCCTGGTGGAGGGTGCCCCCGGTGGCTGGGGGGTGGGGGTGGTGACAGACATGAGTGGGGGCCTGGTGGAGGGTACCCCTGCACTGCTGGGGGGTGGGGGTGGTGGGAGACATGAGTGGGGGCCTGGTGGAGGCTGCCCCCGGTGGCTGGGGGGTGGGGGTGGTGGGAGACATGAGTGGGGGCCTGGTGGAGGGTACCCCTGCACTGCTGGGGGGTGGGGGTGGTGGGAGACATGAGTGGGGGCCTGGTGGAGGCTGCCCCTGCACTGCTGGGGGTGGGGGTGCAGGGGGACATGAGTGGGGGCCTGGTGGAGGGTGCCCCTGCACTGCTGGGGGGTGAGGGTGGTGGGAGACATGAGTGGGGGCCTGGTGGAGGCTGCCCCTGCACTGCTGGGGGTGGGGGTGGTGGGAGACATGAGTTGGACATGAGTGGGGGCCTGGTGGAGGGTGCCCCTGCACTGCTGGGGGTGGGGGTGGTGGGAGACATGAGTGGGGGCCTGGTGGAGGGTGCCCCTGCACTGCTGGGGGTGGGGGTGGTGGGAGAAATGAGTGGGGGCCTGGTGGAGGCTCCCCCTGCACTGCTGGGGGTGGGGGTGGTGGGAGACATGAGTTGGACATGAGTGGGGGCCTGGTGGAGGCTGCCCCTGCACTGCTGGGGGTGGGGGTGCAGGGGGACATGAGTGGGGGCCTGGTGGAGGGTGCCCCTGCACTGCTGGGGGGTGGGGGTGGTGGGAGACATGAGTGGGGGCCTGGTGGAGGCTGCCCCTGCACTGCTGGGGGTGGGGGTGGTGGGAGACATGAGTTGGACATGAGTGGGGGCCTGGTGGAGGGTGCCCCTGCACTGCTGGGGGTGGGGGTGGTGGGAGACATGAGTGGGGGCCTGGTGGAGGGTGCCCCTGCACTGCTGGGGGTGGGGGTGGTGGGAGAAATGAGTGGGGGCCTGGTGGAGGCTCCCCCTGCACTGCTGGGAGTGGGGGTGGTGGGAGACATGAGTTGGACATGAGTGGGGGCCTGGTGGAGGGTGCCCCCGGTGGCTGGGGGGTGGTGGTGGTGACAGACATGAGTGGGGGCCTGGTGGAGGGTACCCCTGCACTGCTGGGGGGTGGGGGTGGTGGGAGACATGAGTGGGGGCCTGGTGGAGGCTGCCCCCGGTGGCTGGGGGGTGGGGGTGGTGGGAGACATGAGTGGGGGCCTGGTGGAGGGTACCCCTGCACTGCTGGGGGGTGGGGGTGGTGGGAGACATGAGTGGGGGCCTGGTGGAGGCTGCCCCTGCACTGCTGGGGGTGCGGGTGCAGGGGGAAATGAGTGGGGGCCTGGTGGAGGCTGCCCCTGGTGGCTCTGGGGTGGGAGTGGTGGGAGACATGAGTGGGGTCCTGGTGAAGGCTGCCCCTGCACTGCTGGGGGTGGGGGTGGTGGGAGACATGAGTGGGGGCCTGGTGGGGGCTGCCCCTGGTGGCTAGGGGGTGGGGGTGGTGGGAGACATGAGTGGGGGCCTGGTGGAGGCTGCCCCTGCACTGCTGGGGGTGGGGGTGCAGGGGACATGAGTGGGGGCCTGGTGGAGGCTGCCCCTGGTGGCTGGGGGGTGGGTTGGTGGGAGTCATGAGTGGGGGCCTGGTGGAGGCTGCCCCTGCACTGCTGGGGGTGGGGGTGGTGGGGGACATGAGTGGGGGCCTGGTGGAGGCTGCCCCTGCACTGCTGGGAGTGGGGGTGCAGCGGGACATGAGTGGGGGCCTGGTGGAGGCTGCCCCTGCACTGCTGGGGGGTGGGGGGGTGGGAGACATGAGTGGGGGCCTGGTGGAGGCTGCCCCTGCACTGCTGGGGGTGGGGGTGGTGGGAGACATGAGTTGGACATGAGTGGGGGCCTGGAGGAGGGTGCCCCTGCACTACTGGGGGTGGGGGTGGTGGGAGACATGAGTGGGGGCCTGGTGGAGGGTGCCCCTGCAATGCTGGGGGTGGGGGTGGTGGGAGAAATGAGTGGGGGCCTGGTGGAGGCTGCCCCTGCACTGCTGGGGGTGGGGGTGGTGGGAGACATGAGTTGGACATGAGTGGGGGCCTGGTGGAGGGTGCCCCTGCACTGCTGGGGGGTGGGGGTGGTTGGAGACATGAGTGGGGGCCTGGTGGAGGCTGCCCCTGCACTGCTGGGGGTGCGGGTGCAGGGGGACATGAGTGGGGGCCTGGTGGAGGCTGCCCCTGGTGGCTGGGGGGTGGGGGTGGTGGGAGACATGAGTGGGGGCCTGGTGGAGGCTGCCCCTGCACTGCTGGGGGGTGGGGGTGGTGGGAGACATGAGTGTGGGCCTGGTGGAGGCTGCCCCTGGTGGCTGGGGGGTGGGGGTGGTGGGAGACATGAGTGGGGGCCTGGTGGAGGCTGCCCCTGCACTGCTGGGGGTGGGGGTGCAGGGGACATGAGTGGGGGCCTGGTGGAGGCTGCCCCTGGTGGCTGGGGGGTGGGTTGGTGGGAGTCATGAGTGGGGGCCTGGTGGAGGCTGCCCCTGCACTGCTGGGGGTGGGGGTGGTGGGGGACATGAGTGGGGGCCTGGTGGAGGCTGCCCCTGCACTGCTGGGAGTGGGGGTGCAGGGGGACATGAGTGGGGGCCTGGTGGAGGCTGCCCCTGCACTGCAGGGGGGTGGGGGTGGTGGGAGACATGAGTGGGGGCCTGGTGGAGTGTGCCCCTGCACTGCTGGGGGGTGGGGGTGGTCGGAGACATGAGTGGGGGCCTGATGGAGGCTGCCACTGCACTGCTGGGGGTGGGGGTGCAGGGGGACATGAGTGGGGGCCTGGTGGAGGGTGCCCCTGCACTGCTGGGGGGTGGGGGTGGTGGGAGAAATGAGTGGGGGCCTGGTGGAGGCTCCCCCTGCACTGCTGGGGGTGGGGGTGGTGGGAGACATGAGTTGGACATGAGTGGGGGCCTGGTGGAGGGTGCCCCTGCACTGCTGGGGGGTGGGGGTGGTGGGAGACATGAGTGGGGGCCTGGTGGAGGCTGCCCCTGCACTGCTGGGGGTGCGGGTGCAGGGGGACATGAGTGGGGGCCTGGTGGAGGCTGCCCCTGGTGGCTGGGGGGTAGGGGTGGTGGGAGACATGAGTGGGGGCCTGGTGGAGGCTGCCCCTGCACTGCTGGGGGGTGGGGGTGGTGGGAGACATGAGTGTGGGCCTGGTGGAGGCTGCCCCTGCACTGCTGGGGGGTGGGGGTGGTGGGAGACATGAGTGGGGGCCTGGTGGAGGGTGCCCCTGGTGGCTGGGGGGTGGGTGGGGTGGGAGACATGGGTGAGGGCCTGGTGGAGGCTGCCCCTGGTGGCTGGGGGGTGGGGGTGGTTGGAGACATGAGTGGGGGCCTGGTGGAGGCTGCCCCTGGTGGCTGGGGGTGGGGGTGCAGGGGGACATGAGTGGGGGCCTGGTGGAGGGTGCCCCTGCACTGCTGGGGGGTGAGGGTGGTGGGAGACATGAGTGGGGGCCTGGTGGAGGCTGCCCCTGCACTGCTGGGGGTGGGGGTGGTGGGAGACATGAGTTGGACATGAGTGGGGGCCTGGTGGAGGGTGCCCCTGCACTGCTGGGGGTGGGGGTGGTGGGAGACATGAGTGGGGGCCTGGTGGAGGGTGCCCCTGCACTGCTGGGGGTGGGGGTGGTGGGAGAAATGAGTGTGGGCCTGGTGGAGGCTGCCCCTGCACTGCTGGGGGGTGGGGGTGGTGGGAGACATGAGTGGGGGCCTGGTGGAGGGTGCCCCTGGTGGCTGGGGGGTGGGTGGGGTGGGAGACATGGGTGAGGGCCTGGTGGAGGCTGCCCCTGGTGGCTGGGGGGTGGGGGTGGTTGGAGACATGAGTGGGGGCCTGGTGGAGGCTGCCCCTGCACTGCTGGGGGTGGGGGTGCAGGGGGACATGAGTGGGGGCCTGGTGGAGGGTGCCCCTGCACTGCTGGGGGGTGAGGGTGGTGGGAGACATGAGTGGGGGCCTGGTGGAGGCTGCCCCTGCACTGCTGGGGGTGGGGGTGGTGGGAGACATGAGTTGGACATGAGTGGGGGCCTGGTGGAGGGTGCCCCTGCACTGCTGGGGGTGGGGGTGGTGGGAGACATGAGTGGGGGCCTGGTGGAGGGTGCCCCTGCACTGCTGGGGGTGGGGGTGGTGGGAGAAATGAGTGGGGGCCTGGTGGAGGCTCCCCCTGCACTGCTGGGGGTGGGGGTGGTGGGAGACATGAGTTGGACATGAGTGGGGGCCTGGTGGAGGCTGCCCCTGCACTGCTGGGGGTGGGGGTGCAGGGGGACATGAGTGGGGGCCTGGTGGAGGGTGCCCCTGCACTGCTGGGGGGTGGGGGTGGTGGGAGACATGAGTGGGGGCCTGGTGGAGGCTGCCCCTGCACTGCTGGGGGTGGGGGTGGTGGGAGACATGAGTTGGACATGAGTGGGGGCCTGGTGGAGGGTGCCCCTGCACTGCTGGGGGTGGGGGTGGTGGGAGACATGAGTGGGGGCCTGGTGGAGGGTGCCCCTGCACTGCTGGGGGTGGGGGTGGTGGGAGAAATGAGTGGGGGCCTGGTGGAGGCTCCCCCTGCACTGCTGGGAGTGGGGGTGGTGGGAGACATGAGTTGGACATGAGTGGGGGCCTGGTGGAGGGTGCCCCCGGTGGCTGGGGGGTGGGGGTGGTGACAGACATGAGTGGGGGCCTGGTGGAGGGTACCCCTGCACTGCTGGGGGGTGGGGGTGGTGGGAGACATGAGTGGGGGCCTGGTGGAGGCTGCCCCCGGTGGCTGGGGGGTGGGGGTGGTGGGAGACATGAGTGGGGGCCTGGTGGAGGGTACCCCTGCACTGCTGGGGGGTGGGGGTGGTGGGAGACATGAGTGGGGGCCTGGTGGAGGCTGCCCCTGCACTGCTGGGGGTGCGGGTGCAGGGGGAAATGAGTGGGGGCCTGGTGGAGGCTGCCCCTGGTGGCTCTGGGGTGGGAGTGGTGGGAGACATGAGTGGGGTCCTGGTGAAGGCTGCCCCTGCACTGCTGGGGGTGGGGGTGGTGGGAGACATGAGTGGGGGCTGCCCCTGGTGGCTAGGGGGTGGGGGTGGTGGGAGACATGAGTGGGGGCCTGGTGGAGGCTGCCCCTGCACTGCTGGGGGTGGGGGTGCAGGGGACATGAGTGGGGGCCTGGTGGAGGCTGCCCCTGGTGGCTGGGGGGTGGGTTGGTGGGAGTCATGAGTGGGGGCCTGGTGGAGGCTGCCCCTGCACTGCTGGGGGTGGGGGTGGTGGGGGACATGAGTGGGGGCCTGGTGGAGGCTGCCCCTGCACTGCTGGGAGTGGGGGTGCAGCGGGACATGAGTGGGGGCCTGGTGGAGGCTGCCCCTGCACTGCTGGGGGGTGGGGGGGTGGGAGACATGAGTGGGGGCCTGGTGGAGGCTGCCCCTGCACTGCTGGGGGTGGGGGTGGTGGGAGACATGAGTTGGACATGAGTGGGGGCCTGGAGGAGGGTGCCCCTGCACTACTGGGGGTGGGGGTGGTGGGAGACATGAGTGGGGGCCTGGTGGAGGGTGCCCCTGCACTGCTGGGGGTGGGGGTGGTGGGAGAAATGAGTGGGGGCCTGGTGGAGGCTGCCCCTGCACTGCTGGGGGTGGGGGTGGTGGGAGACATGAGTTGGACATGAGTGGGGGCCTGGTGGAGGGTGCCCCTGCACTGCTGGGGGGTGGGGGTGGTTGGAGACATGAGTGGGGGCCTGGTGGAGGCTGCCCCTGCACTGCTGGGGGTGCGGGTGCAGGGGGACATGAGTGGGGGCCTGGTGGAGGCTGCCCCTGGTGGCTGGGGGGTGGGGGTGGTGGGAGACATGAGTGGGGGCCTGGTGGAGGCTGCCCCTGCACTGCTGGGGGGTGGGGGTGGTGGGAGACATGAGTGTGGGCCTGGTGGAGGCTGCCCCTGGTGGCTGGGGGGTGGGGGTGGTGGGAGACATGAGTGGGGGCCTGGTGGAGGCTGCCCCTGCACTGCTGGGGGTGGGGGTGCAGGGGACATGAGTGGGGGCCTGGTGGAGGCTGCCCCTGGTGGCTGGGGGGTGGGTTGGTGGGAGTCATGAGTGGGGGCCTGGTGGAGGCTGCCCCTGCACTGCTGGGGGTGGGGGTGGTGGGGGACATGAGTGGGGGCCTGGTGGAGGCTGCCCCTGCACTGCTGGGAGTGGGGGTGCAGGGGGACATGAGTGGGGGCCTGGTGGAGGCTGCCCCTGCACTGCAGGGGGGTGGGGGTGGTGGGAGACATGAGTGGGGGCCTGGTGGAGTGTGCCCCTGCACTGCTGGGGGGTGGGGGTGGTCGGAGACATGAGTGGGGGCCTGATGGAGGCTGCCACTGCACTGCTGGGGGTGGGGGTGCAGGGGGACATGAGTGGGGGCCTGGTGGAGGGTGCCCCTGCACTGCTGGGGGGTGGGGGTGGTGGGAGAAATGAGTGGGGGCCTGGTGGAGGCTCCCCCTGCACTGCTGGGGGTGGGGGTGGTGGGAGACATGAGTTGGACATGAGTGGGGGCCTGGTGGAGGGTGCCCCTGCACTGCTGGGGGGTGGGGGTGGTGGGAGACATGAGTGGGGGCCTGGTGGAGGCTGCCCCTGCACTGCTGGGGGTGCGGGTGCAGGGGGACATGAGTGGGGGCCTGGTGGAGGCTGCCCCTGGTGGCTGGGGGGTAGGGGTGGTGGGAGACATGAGTGGGGGCCTGGTGGAGGCTGCCCCTGCACTGCTGGGGGGTGGGGGTGGTGGGAGACATGAGTGTGGGCCTGGTGGAGGCTGCCCCTGCACTGCTGGGGGGTGGGGGTGGTGGGAGACATGAGTGGGGGCCTGGTGGAGGGTGCCCCTGGTGGCTGGGGGGTGGGTGGGGTGGGAGACATGGGTGAGGGCCTGGTGGAGGCTGCCCCTGGTGGCTGGGGGGTGGGGGTGGTTGGAGACATGAGTGGGGGCCTGGTGGAGGCTGCCCCTGGTGGCTGGGGGGTGGGGGTGGTGGGAGATATGAGTGGGGGCCTGGTGGAGGCTGCCCCTGCACTGCTGGGGGGGTGGGGGTGGTGGGAGACATGAGTGGGGGCCTGGTGGAGGCTGCCCCTGCACTGCTGGGGGTGGGGGTGGTGGGAGACATGAGTGGGGGCCTGGTGGAGGGTGCCCCTGCACTGCTAGGGGGTGGGGGTGGTGGGAGACATGAGTGGGGGCCTGGTGGAGGCTGCCCCTGCACTGCTGGGGGTGGGGGCGGTGGGAGACATGAGTTGGACATGAGTGGGGGGCTGGTGGAGGGTGCCCCTGCACTGCAGGGGGGTGGGGGTGGTGGGAGACATGAGTGGGGGCCTGGTGGAGGCTGCCCCTGGTGGCTGGGGGGTGGGGGTGGTGGTTGACATGAGTGGGGGCCTGGTGGAGGGTGCCCCTGCTCTGCTGGGGGTGGGGGTGGTGGGAGACATGAGTGGGGGCCTGGTGGAGGCTGCCCCTGCACTGCTGGGGGTGGGGGTGCAGGGGGACATGAGTGGGGGCCTGGTGGAGGCTGCCCCTGGTGGCTGGGGGGTAGGGGTGGTGGGAGACATGAGTGGGGGCCTGGTGGAGGCTGCCCCTGCACTGCTGGGGGTGGGGGTGGTGGGGGACATGAGTGGGGGCCTGGTGGAGGCTGCCCCTGCACTGCTGGGGGTGGGGGTGCAGGGGGACATGAGTGGGGGCCTGGTGGAGGCTGCCCCTACACTGCTGGGGGGTGGGGGTGGTGGGAGACATGAGTGGGGGCCTGGTGGAGGGTGCCCCTGCACTGCTGGGGTGTGGGGGTGGTGGGAGACATGAGTGGGGGCCTGGTGGAGGCTGCCCCTGCACTGCTGGGGGTGGGGGTGGGGGTGCAGGGGGACATGAGTGGGGGCCTGGTGGAGGGTGCCCCTGCACTGCTAGGGGGTGGGGGTGGTGGGAGACATGAGTGGGGGCCTGGTGGAGGCTGCCCCTGCACTGCTCGGGGTGGGGGTGGTGGGAGACATGAGTTGGACATGAGTGGGGGGCTGGTGGAGGGTGCCCCTGCACTGCCTGGGGGGTGGAGGTGGGAGACATGAGTGGGGGCCTGGTGGAGGCTGCCCCTGGTGGCTGGGGGGTAGGGGTGGTGGGAGACATGAGTGGGGGCCTGGTGGAGGGTGCCCCTGCACTGCTGGGGGTGGGGGCGGTGGGAGACATGAGTGTGGGCCTGGTGGAGGCTGCCCCTGCACTGCTGGGGGTGGGGGCGGTGGGGGACATGAGTGGGGGCCTGGTGGAGGCTGCCCCTGCACTGCTGGGGGTGGGGGTGGTGGGAGACATGAGTGGGGGCCTGGTGGAGGGTGCCCCTGCACTGCTAGGGGGTGGGGGTGGTGGGAGACATGAGTGGGGGCCTGGTGGATGCTGCCCCTGCACTGCTGGGGGTGGGGGCGGTGGGAGACATGAGTTGGACATGAGTGGGGGGCTGGTGGAGGGTGCCCCTGCACTGCTGGGGGGTGGGGGTGGTGGGAGACATGAGTGGGGGCCTGGTGGAGGCTGCCCCTGCTCTGCTGGGGGTGGGGGTGGTGGGAGACATGAGTGGGGGCCTGGTGGAGGCTGCCCCTGCACTGCTGGGGGTGGAGGTGCAGGGGGACATGAGTGGGGGCCTGGTGGAGGCTGCCCCTGGTGGCTGGGGGGTAGGGGTGGTGGGAGACATGAGTGGGGGCCTGGTGGAGGCTGCCCCTGCACTGCTGGGGGTGGGGGTGGTGGGGGACATGAGTGGGGGCCTGGTGGAGGCTGCCCCTGCACTGCTGGGGGTGGGGGTGCAGGGGGACATGAGTGGGGGCCTGGTGGAGGCTGCCCCTACACTGCTGGGGGGTGGGGGTGGTGGGAGACATGAGTGGGGGCCTGGTGGAGGGTGCCCCTGCACTGCTGGGGTGTGGGGGTGGTGGGAGACATGAGTGGGGGCCTGGTGGAGGCTGCCCCTGCACTGCTGGGGGTGGGGGTGCAGGGAGACATGAGTGGGGGCCTGGTGGAGGGTGCCCCTGCACTGCTAGGGGGTGGGGGTGGTGGGAGACATGAGTGGGGGCCTGGTGGAGGCTGCCCCTGCACTGCTCGGGGTGGGGGTGGTGGGAGACATGAGTTGGACATGAGTGGGGGGCTGGTGGAGGGTGCCCCTGCACTGCCTGGGGGGTGGAGGTGGGAGACATGAGTGGGGGCCTGGTGGAGGCTGCCCCTGGTGGCTGGGGGGTGGGGGTGGTGGGAGACATGAGTGGGGGCCTGGTGGAGGGTGCCCCTGCACTGCTGGGGGTGGGGGTGGTGGGAGACATGAGTGGGGGCCTGGTGGAGGCTGCCCCTGCACTGCTGGGGGTGGGGGCGGTGGGGGACATGAGTGGGGGCCTGGTGGAGGCTGCCCCTGCACTGCTGGGGGTGGGGGTGGTGGGGGACATGAGTGGGGGCCTGGTGGAGGCTGCCCCTGCACTGCTGGGGGTAGGGGTGCAGGGGGACATGAGTGGGAGCCTGGTGGAGGCTGCCCCTACACTGCCGGGGGGTGGGGGTGGTGGGAGACATGAGTGGGGGCCTGGTGGAGGCTGCCCCTGCACTGCTGGGGGGTGGGGGTGGTGGGAGACATGAGTGGGGCCCTGGTGGAGGCTGCCCCTGCACTGCTGGGGGTGGGGGTGGTGGTTGACATGAGTTGGACATGAGTGGGGGCCTGGTGGAGGGTGCCCCTGCACTGCTAGCGGGTGGGGGTGGTGGGAGACATGAGTGGGGGCCTGGTGGAGGCTGCCCTTCACTGCTGGGGGGGTGGGGGGTGGGAGACATGAGCAGGTGTGCAGGGTAGTCCCCTGTTTTGTGGGCTGCCTGCAGGGGCCGTGGAGGGTGTACAGGGAACACCTGTGAGGACCCACCCAGCCTAATCGCGTGTGTAACTTCCCACGCACCCCTGTCATACACGTACCCAGCCAAATCGCGTGTGTAACTTCCCGTGCACCCCTGTAATACATGTACCCAGCCAAATCGCGTGTGATAATTCCAGCGTACCCCTGTAATACACGTACCCTGGCTAATCGCGTGTAAAACTTCACACGTACCCCTGTCATACACGTACCCAGCCAAATCGCGTGTGATAATTCCCGCGTACCCCTCTAATACACGTACCCTGGCTAATCGCGTGTAGAACTTCACGCGTACCCCTGTAATACACGTACCCTGGCTAATTGCGTGTAAAACTTCCTGCGTACCCCTGTAATACACTTACCCTGGCTAATCGCATGTGAAACTTCCCGCGTACCCCTGATATGAACGTTACCCGCTTTGCGTTTCTTGTTTTGCAGCCCTGTAAACTGGTCCAGGGTTAGCGCAGCCCTTTGCGATGATTTAGCGATTTTGATGGCTTTTCCTTGCGCGAGGGCGTTCTTGGGGGCGTTACTGGCGCTGCTGCAGGGTCGCTGCGATACTCTGCGCCACGGCTGGTTTGGGAGCCTAAAATCCATGAATAAGCTGTGCGCGGAAATCGGTTTTGGCGCACGCGCCTGGCGCAGACAATCGCACGCGGACACTCTGCGCCAGCCGCTTGCGACACTTTTCTGCGAAATTCTATGAATTACCCTGCAAGTGTCTTGGTCCAGGATGTGACGCCCGATTGGAATCCTTAACAGGAACAAAATCATACTAATTGACACATGAGTTCATTTGTGTAGTAGAGGAGATACACAATCATACAGACTGAATTCTGATGTCTTTTGATAATTACAGGAGAAAGAAACAAGGCGCATGAAACGAGATACAAAATCAACATGTTTGATCAGTGATTTATTCCTTGCACATCATTGAAAACCAAATCACGTTCATTGACCTGTTATTTTACTTAATCTTTGAGAAGGAACAACATTTCACAATGTCACACGTGATTTGTTTTGCACCGGAAAGGATACACAAAATCAGACACATTTCACATATTTATTTGTTGGGTGCAGAAGAAGAAAAAGGTAGAACACACTCTTACACATTCGTTTGGGCAGGATTGTAAAAACAAAATCACATGTTGGTAGATGTATTTTGTGCACTAGAGAAAACACAATTATGTCCATATATATATGTGATTTGCTCCGTGCAGGAGAGGACAGACAAAATCCAACACATTTAGCTATGAATGGTTTTGAGTGGAAGCAAGCGAGATGCATAATCATAAACACTGATGATGCAGGATGTTTGTGCATGCACAAGAGGAGCAAGCAAATCACATACATACACGAGTGAATTTCTGGCGCACAGGGAAGGAGAGACATTCACACATGTTTACAAATCATATTTGGGTCTGTGCGGTAATGAAAACATTTTAAAAAATCAAGTCATTTAAGTGGCAGATAAGAATTCAAATCACACACTCTGACATGATTTTATTTGAACAGGATATGAGAAACAAAAATACAAATATTGTCATGTTACTGTTTTGGGGTTCAGAATAGAGCAAGTAATTGCACACACTGAATTTGATGACGACGTCTCATTCATTCACCAATTATTTTTTTACAGTGAAGGAGAAGTGAAATCCCGCACGTTGATATACAATTTATTTTGTGTGCGGGAGATTAGTAACAAATTCACACTCATTGGCGCATGATTTCATTTGTGGAGTAGAGTATGAATAAAAGCACACTCATTGGCACATGATTTCATTTGTGGAGTAGAGTATGAATAAAAGCACACACACTGACACATGATTTCATTTGTGGAGTAGAGTATGAATAAAAGCACACACACTGACACATGATTTCATTTGTGGAGTAGAGTATGAATAAAAGCACACACACTGACATATGATTTCTTTTGATCAGCAGTAGGTGAACAAAATGACAAAATCATACACATTCACACATACATTTTTACTTGAAGAGGAAAAACAAATTGACTGAATGCCACGTGATTTTATTTTTTCAAGATTGAAATACAAAATCACACACATTGGCATATGATTTTAGTTTCATTGTACATCAGAAACAAACTCACCAACATTTACCCCTGATTTGTTTTACGCAGGAATAGACTAACAAAACCACACACATTGACATGCATCGGTTTTTGTGAAGATTGGAAGATAACGCAAATTTCACAAATGTATATGTGCAATTCTGGGGTGCCAAAGAGGAAACACAATATTGTAAACATTTATACAGATAGTTTTCATGTAAGCTTGACTAAGCAAAATCAAACAAAGGCACACAAGGCCTTGTGCCTATCATAGCAGAGGAAAACAAATTGCGTACATTAATTTGGCTTCTTCTACTCAGGAGAGGAGAACTTAAATTGTATGATTTTTCCGTACAAGTGTGGAGAAACTAAATTGCAAATATTGAGGCAGGATTTTTTAGGATGCCCCAAAGGAGAAACTAAATAACATTCATAAAAGAGATTTTCATTTAAAAGAAGAGGAGACTCAGCATTGCACACATTTGCCAGTGATTTATTTGGGGCAAAGGAGAGCAAAAACTATAAACCACTCATGTTGACACATCATGTTTTGCTAGTGCGGGACAATGGAAACATCAAAAATCAAAACATTTCCCATAATTTCATTTTTGTGCAGGAGATAGAAAAAGAAATCTTCACACTGGCATGATTTTCTATGCACAGTTGAGGAAGGAGAATAAACCGTGTCACCCATGAACGGGTTCACTATGTCTTCACAGCCCATCCCCCGCCAGGATCGCTTGTTCTGCTGGAGGTGAAATGTCTCACAGAGCAGCAATGGCAGTGTCAGATGATGGGCTCAGAGTCTCAGCAGATGGCAGATACTTGATAGGCTGCACAGTAGCACCTCCCGTATGTTTTGAATTTGCTACTCAAGCATTTTTTAAAGATGATATTGTCCATATATGCAGATTAGAAGATATGTGATGCAATTGACAAAAGTGGTTGTGCATGGCCATTGTTTCCAATTCACAAACCACCATTTTTGACTGCTCTGGACATCCTTCTTGCAAATTGTGTATGAAAGTATGTGTGCCTCCCCTGGACAGTTCAAAGTAGAAGAACTGTCAGAAATAGGAGACTTGTGCAAAGGGTGTTTGTGCCTTTTGCCATTGCCAACATTATTTTCAGGAACTTCTGCAACTAGTTTGTCCTATCTCCAATTGTGGGCACATGCTGAGAATTCTCTTTCACCTCAGCTATCTCCTGCTGGGGCATTGGCATCTGCTCCTCCACCCAAACCATATTTTGACGATACTTCAACACCTCATCTGTACTCATCACATCTGGACTCCCGCTGTGATGATTTTTCACATCCTCCTCAGCGGAAGTGCAATGAGCCCAGTAAACCACTGTGTGCAGAATCAACTTGAGGGTCATGGCAGCAACTGTTTTCATCTCCACTTGTTTGTTGCAACATCCTCATTATACTCCTCCATTTATGACTCCTTTTCTAGCATGGCCCCTCCCACCGGCCTAACCTTCTTCTCTGTCAAATCTGCCTCCACTGGCCCTCTGGCAAATTCTCCTTCACTGGTCCTATCTTCTCCTGTAAACCCCTCCTCATCCCTCTGTACTTGCCACGTCCTCTGGCAAATCATCCACCACTTGCCCTAACTTTCCCTGGTCCACGAGGCCATTCAATGAAGGACACGCATGCCTGTGTATGTTGGTGAATAAACACAAATGTCCCCCTACCACCTTGCCATTTTAATACAACAGATCCCTTTACCCATCTCTTGTTAGAATTTCCAAGTATTCCATGATAATAGCAGTGTGGAGTTTTAGCTATGTATCACTGTTATGGTTTTGAAAAGTTTTTTCTTATTTATTTTGCCATTGCAAATGGCTGCTAACGTGTTTGCTTCTGTTCTTCTGAATTGGCATATAAAGACAGACTTATCAGCACATGGCCGGACCTCATCTGGGTAGAGGGAGGCTGATGATGCTGACTTGCAAATACAAAATCTCACCCTGACTATAATTGCTTTTTTTTTACAGTATATATTAACACCATGTGTGCACTCGCTAAACCGTTTGTCCCGAAATTTAGATGTGAGGTGTATCTCCTATTATCTCAGACACAATGTTACAGTATCCTTCAAGATGTCCAATTTACTCAGAACTAGACTGTACTCCATGCATGGGCTGTACTTCAGTATTACAAAAGGGGCAACAAGGCAATTTGCTGTTGTAGGAAGGAATGCGGAGTGGGCTAAAAGAAAGTAAGTTGCATGCAAAAGGGATTCCTGTCTGCCAGGAAGTAAGTGCCCTATTAATGAGTAAGGAATGCGTTAAGGAAAAAGTACATATAGATGGGGACAAATCACAAAGATTATTTAAGGTGTAAGTAGAGCATAAGCTGCGTAACCTTCACCAGATTCATGAAGAGGTGTACACCTGAGACTTCACCATACTAATGAGTGTACACTGAGCGCATGTCTTGATGAAGGTTCTGCCAAGTAACAAGTATTGCACGGATGGATATCACCTGGAATGGTTGTGTCAGGGATTGCGTCCCTGATATTGTGGACGTGTCAGGTTGTTTGTCAGAGGGACCCAGTTTAGGTGACGATTGCCTATAAAAAAGAATCCAACGGCCAAAACCTGCATCCTGTTTCTTAACTTAAACCTAACAGCTGGTGGTGTACTAACACAGTTCAAAAACCGTTTTTATATTAGCACTTGGGCAAACATTTCCCTGGTGCAAAAAGTATTTGCAAAATATGCTTAATATACAAGGACAATTTTTGCTTTAGTGCCAATGCTGTACAAGACTGCACTTTACCCGGGGCTATGTACCCAAGCAATACTGGGATTTTAAATCAACCCACTCTCTTCTCACTTCAAGGGAACTTTGTCCATTATGTGGCTTGTCTTGTATCAGGGTTTAACCTACACACTGTTGTTCTAATAAGTGCACATTTGTTTTCTCTTACCTGGGCAACTGAGTCCGCTTAAATGCCTCAGTGCCACTTTTATGACAAATCTCATGCAGTGACTGTTAAAGATATTTTAATTATTTATTTGAAGCCAGCTCAAAAATATATATTTGTGGTGCATACAAGGCACTTATAACACTGACAGGGGAGTGCTTTATTTTCTATGCTCTTGTGAAATGCACATTATCACACATCTGCCAGGAATGCAGTCTTTTTAATGGAAAGGCAAAATGGCAAGGACCTTAGTAAAGTTAAGTTACCTAGATAAGTAACACCACACCTACGCAAAGTATGTATACTGATCCAATATTTGCATTGCCCGGTTTTGTTGACATTTACAAACCACTTAACCCCCTCACTTATGTTTGTTTCTTCATATCACAAAACTAACGAACAAAATATGTATAATGATCCATTTTTTGTATCTTTTTAGTAACATTTACACATCATTTAGCCCTCCTTTTTTAGACCATTGCTACGGATAAGAGAGAGTAAAAGGGGGCAACAAAGACAACTTGCTGTTTGGCACGACAACTGGACATGCTGTGTAATAATCCACCAGAGCACAACATTTTATTTCCTGTTTCCATACGCCAATGCAATCCAATAATGGGTTGTTTATCTTGTTTCTCCGAATCAGGAGTACTGTGACATGGCACGTGTTTTTTTTCAATTTCAAAGCTGGGGCACGCAGTAATCTGTCTTTTTGGAATCAGAGAGAGTTTGACTATATTTGGGATACTTTCTTGGCTCGTTGGGCTACAGGTAGGTTTCCCTTTCTGGGTACTGTTACACTACAAACATAATTTTTTGTAGAGGTGCTGTACTAATGACAAGATGGCCTCTGTATGTTGTCTGTGGTATTGTCCCTCTACAAAAATGAATCCCATATGCAGGTCCTCATAAGAAATCAGAGTTTACTTTTAAGTACTTTGTATGTAGTCAGTGGTACTGCATCTCTCAAAGAAAAGCTTGTAATACAATACAATGCTCAGATCCCAGTGTTTTCATATCTGCCTTACGTTTTCTTTGTTGGGAAAAAGTTTGTGCTCTGAGTGTGTTGTGTATGTTGTTCAAGCATTTCTTTCTCTGTTGGAGGCATCACTGGATCATGAATGACATGGCTATGCATTGTGCTTTCCCCTGCTTCAGATTAAAACATGATATATGCACATTTCAAAGCACATCACAATTTATAAGGCACTTTGAGATGGGTCTGTGTCAATTTCAGACCTGGGGCTCCATAATGAACTTTCTTTTCTGAGGAGCCAGAGAGAGTTGGCCTATATTTGAACAAATTACCAGGCCCTGTTTGGCTACATGTAGGTTTCACTTTCTGGATACTGTTAACAATACAAGCATTCTTTTTTGGAGAGGTGCAGTGCTGCTGACAACATAAAAGGTCCTAAAAAGAAATCTGAGAGGACCTCTGTATGTTGCCAGTAGTACTACAACTCTCCAACAAATAATGCTTGTAATGTTCAGATCCCAGGGTTTTCATATCTGCCTTACGTTTTAATTGTTGGAAAAATATTTGTGTTCTGAGTGTTGTGTACGTCGTCCAAGCATTTCTATCTCTGTTGGATGGGCAGAATATAAAAATAGGCTCACCGAGTCATGAAGGACCTGGCTTTGCATTGTGCATACCCTTTCTCACCATCAAAGCATGATTTATGTGCAATTCAATGCACATCCTTTTTCTGAATTGGTGATGCACTTTGAAATAGGTAGAAATGCCCTTTGTGCTACTGCTTTGTGCAATTGCATACATCTGGTCGAAAGGGTATCAGAATGTGTTCATCTATGACTACGAAGTAATGTCAGATTTCTATTGAGAACATCTGCACCACGCTAAAAATGAGCGCCTTTCAAAGCAAAACTACAATAGAGTGCAACTACGACCAGTTTGCAATTATTCATACAACCAACAGATGTAATGTGCACTTTCACTATTGCTCTTTTCCCTCCTCCCACCTTGTACTCTCCTCCTCCACTCTTTGCATTGTCCCTTGTCTGTCACCTGTGCTGTCCCCCCTCATCCCTTCTCCTGTCGCTTTGTCCCTTTTGCGCTGTCGCTCCTTCCCCTGTGCACTGGCGCTCTTTCCCCTCTTGCGCTGTTGCTCCTTCTTCCTCGTATTGTTACTCCTTCCACTTTGCACTGTCCTACCTTCCTCCCCTTGCTCTGTCGCTGCTCCCCCTCTTGCTCTGTTGCTCCTCCTCCCTTGTTCTGTGATACCCTCTCCCCTTGCTCTGTTGCTCCTTACCCCTTCCCCTATGCTCTGTCACTTTTCCCAGCCTTGGCTGTCGCTCCTTCATCCTTGCACTCCCCCTGCACCATTTGCACTTCCACTCCTTCCTTCAAATGTTGTACAATGCTCCAGTGTACTGCTGCTGGCCTAGCTTTCATTGAGTGTATTTTTTTATTCTCCCATTGTGATGCCAGTGTATTTCTTAATCCTCCCATGCTGTCATTTTGTCTTCCCTGTGCTGTCATTCCTCATTCCTTCCCTCCATGCTGAATGTAAAAAACAATAAATAACTGTAAACACCAAAACTATTGGCATTGCCAATGTTTTTTTTTTCATGTCACAAAACCAATGATATGATATATTATAAACATTATTTAAAAATAAGAACAGAAACTAAATGGCATTCCTTTTCAAATTACTAAAAAATGTAATCTAGAACTATAAGCTAGTAAACACAGAAATCTTCCCAGGCCTCTCCCCTCTATCTTATTTCCCGTGTATGTCTCTTCATGATGACTTACCATTCATTGACTAAGTCAACACTTCCTTTGTGACAATTGACCAGTTTGCTCCACAAACAACATACTGGGAACTATAACTTCCTCACCTTTAATCACTCTCTCACTGGCATTATTCCTGCTTGCTAAAAAACAGTCACCGTTATCCCCATTCTTAAGGAATCCACTGCTGACCCCAACAGTATTTATTTTACATACCTGCCTTTCATCTGCCCATCATTCGAAAATCCTTGATGAAGGTGTAAATATGCTACCGAAACAGCACTTTGCCACGTCTCCAACATTGTAACCATAGCCAACCTCTTCTACATTCTAATCCTATTTGATCTCTGTGTATCTTTTCACACTGTGTACCACTCACCACTCCTCCAAACCCTCTCATCACCTGGCTTTAATGGCACCATGCTTAGATGGGCAGTCACCTACCATTCCAACCACTCCTATACCATTTTCTGGACCTCTGCTTCTCAAGGGTGTCCCCCAAGTATCTATCCTATTCAGGTACTACACTGACTCCCTGGATAAGCTCATCTCCTCCTTTGGCTTTCACTACCTTCTCCTTCCCATCCTTCACCCCAGCCATCTCTTGTATTATCACCAACTTCCTTGCAGCCATCCATCACTGGATGGCATTAGACTGCTTAATGCTGAACTACCCACATTATATTCTATTCCCACACTCCCACCTCCTTCTTGTTGGACATCTTCACTCACCTAAGTCTCAAAACATTGGGGTACTCCTTGACAGCAACCTTAATCTCCAGTAGTTCCTTACAGTCCCTGCTTCAGCTGTGAGACTTCTCTACAACATAGAAATACATCCCCACCACACCCACCATGCAGACAAAAATCTACTTTCTGGTCCTCTGCTGAGTTAAATTGATTGCTACTCAAGCCTGCGCTTTGCAACTCACACCCTCTGCAAACAATGTTGTACATATCTCAACTCTACACTCGAACACCATGCCGGATGGCTCTCAGTATGACATTGAAACTTTTAAATTCCAAGTTCTTGGCTTCAAATATATTAATGATCTTTCCCCCATCTGAATGCTTTTCCCTGTTCCCTTCCCCTTACCATACATTCCTCCTCCATCCTTAATCTTTCTGTGCTTTGCCCCCTTGCATCACTCCCCCTTCCACTCCTCCTCCTTGTGTGTCTCACTCATCTGGAATGCCTTCCCTCAGGTATCAAAACTTTCCATCTTTTGATGGCTATAAGACCAGGCTCAGGATCCCCCGTTGGTCCTGCAAATGGGTGACCCTACCCTCCTCAAATTAATCTCATCTAGTGCATCCACAATACTCAATTATTTATTGAGATATATATTTATTGTTAATATATGTAAGCCGATAATATGTGTACTAGATAGGTCTGTTTCACTGTACTTGTTTCGGGTTTCTATTTCTCACTACATGTCCTTTTCAACACCAAGCTATCCATTTCCATATAACTTAATTACATTGTAAAGGCCCCCATCCTGAGACTGCCCGTGTCTACTGTGCTCTTTTATATGTATGTCATTTCTTTTTGAAATGACACCCTGACTTCCAATAAATATGAATGATCTAATAAGACAGTGGGCCTCATTACAAGTGTGCCGGTAACAACTTTGGAAATAATGTTGGTACGCTCAGCTTTGGCATTGTTACTGGACCGGCTCACTCCAAGTCTGCTGGTAGGTCAGTTCCCTACCGGTGCCAGTGCTTTAGTGGCTCTCATCGTATGGAGTCCAATGGCACTCCAAGGGAATGGGAACTTACCATTACTCTGCCGCCCGTAATATCCCTGTAATATTGCGATATCGGGTGGTGGTGGTACCACTAGTGGTTTACCAGCAATCTCGGAATGACCCCCAGTATCATGAATTACTTCTACACTTCTGTCTACTTCTATTTTGACTTGAAAGCGATGCATGTTATTTGTTTCTCATTCATCTACTTGTTTAAGGTATTTTGTATACCACCACTGTGTCCCTTGAGAGACACCTCAGAGCTCTGTGGTATCACCCTGCCACTTGAAATTGTTCTGGGCAGACCGACGATCATGAGTCAGGAGGCTTTGCTCACAGGATCAATTCCTTTATGCAATTCTGCATGTTTGGTGCTTCTGGGGTTGTGGATTTATCACTATAAGAAGGGTGGATCTGGAGCCAAGGCTCATTATGAGCATGCCAGTAATAAGAGGTAAATCTGCTGATTTACTGTCAAAATCTTTTACAGGTGCCATCGCTGGGTCCCCTGGGATTAACACAGGATTAGCAGTGGAGGCATGACAGTGTAAATCCCCATTTTTGCAGATCAAAGGACTTCATAGGGATTTTTGGCAGATGTACAATGTGTGGTAATCCTGTGCAGTAAGTCCGCTGATTTTTGGCCTTACAGTGGAGGATTTAAGTCCAGCACCGTACTGCAATGTGGTAAACCAATGTTGTGTTTCATTAATTTACATCTGAATAAGAAACAAATTACATACGAAACATGTTTACTTAAAAAAGTTAAAGACTTTTTCCTAAAATTATTAAAAGAAAACATGTTTTGTTTCTTAATGGAACAAGTGTTGTATAGAAAGTTTAAATTAAAAAAAATATATGATATAAGTGGATCACAGGAAGAATAATCATTATAGGTTGGCAGGTTTTGAGTTTGAATTTTTTTTGCGCATAACCAGGGTTATAATAGAAAACTGGATCGGGAATGAAAGTGTGTCACATGAATAACCAGGGTTATTTTACGAATAACTGTTTTATTTTTAACAGATAACTGCATTTATTCATAGTGCATTACTATTATTGGGGTTATGCTAACTGCGGTTATGGGAATACATTTTATTTTTTTAAACAGAGAGTTAAAAAAAAATAAGATAAATACAAAATAAAGTGGAATAGAGCACCTTGTTCCAGAGTGTGGTTGCCTTCCCCTGGATTTCTATTCCCTCTATTGTATAGGTTAATAATTAAGTTACTTGAGTTTCTTTTGTTCATCTTGGCTCTTTGTCTTTTCCTTGTTAGAATAGCTGGTGTCCTCTCCTGCCAGGTTTTCACTCCTCTTGTTTCACATAGTCTTTTACGAGTCCTCATATATCCATCTCCGGATCCCTTTAGGTGCAGTATTTCTCATACACTGTTCAGTTTGTCCTTGCCTGGTGTGCTTCCCGAACAGGGCTTCCTCACATGAACACTCTAGTAATTGCCTTGTATACTCTCATACCAGGGGCTTCTCAAATGCACACTTGCAACTGCCTGGTATACTCTGCTGTAATGACTTTCTTAAATGCACACACCTACAGCTTTAATTTGCCTGTTGTTTCTTCTTCCAAGGCTTTTCTCATGTTGACTTTGCACAAATGTCCATGCTTGATATGCTTTTATGTTTGCTTTTTCTGATACTGTATCTGCCTGATATACTATCCTGCTAGGGATTTTCTTTTATGTGTATCTCATACACTCACTGAATTGAAAGTCTTTAACTTTCCTTCTGTTTTCCCTTTTAACATAATGTTTACTGGCTTCCTCTCTTTCAAGCACTTTCTTTGCTTTGTCAACAGTTATTTGCATGTTGCATGGCTGCCAATACTCCACGGTGTCCCTGCTTCCCTTTCGGGGACTCACTGGCTCTCGCTGGCGTACTTCACTCTTCCCAGGAAAAGCTTGTGGCAGTCGTTCACTGTCTCTTCCCATGTCACCGCCATTGTTCCTCTACTTCTCTTCCTCTTGCGGCTCCTGATGGGCTCTCCTGCTTCACGTTAAGCTCCAGTAAGTTAAACGCTGCTGCTTAACACCTGCAAACCCAGGAGCCCTACATTGGCTTCTGGCATTCCTTCTCATGGTTAGCCTTCCTCTTCTGCCAACTTGAGCCAAATGGCTCCACGGCACTCTCTGCAGCCCCATGGTCCCTCGGTCCATATCAAGAGAAGCTACTTTCTCCCTCCAGCAGCAAGCCTCAGTCAGCCGTGGCTGCTGTTTAAATCGCCCGGTTACAGGTATGTGCTCACAATAACTAGAGCAAAGCCAGTATTCTTGGTTTTTCCACTTTGCAGTACTCGATTCATCTTCCTCAGCAAAGTGCCTTAGAGTTATGGCAATGGTGGTCGATTCTTGATTTTTACATGACAAATCTGGGTAAGTGTTCTCAGAAGTCTTTAAGAGAAAGTTAGGTCTGAATAACGTGCAGGTAGTGTCTGAGAAGATATTTTCATGAGTCTTAGAGGGTAAGTCAGATCTTGATGGTTCACACACAGATCTTGTTAGAAGGCCTTCAGTATCCTTCCTAATTGGATGAGGGGAGGTGAAACAGCATGCATTTAAGGCATTGGGTATGGATGGGGTATCCTCAAGAGAGGAAGGGGAATACCATGCCTTGTCCGATGGTGCCCTGCTACTTCCCCTGAGGTTGTCTCTCTCATGTGATCCTCCCTCATAAAGGCACCCTTAAGGTCAGGATCAGGTAGTGGCTGCCATCCCCTGGCCTCATGGGGAGAGGTCACTGCCAGGAAAGAAGTGATGACACCGTCGGATTCATCACAAATGTTACAGTTACAGTGAGGGGAGGGGTAACGGATGTGCCGGAAGACTATGGCACTGTGTTACTTTAAGGATCCGAATGGTTCAATATGTAATGCGGACATGGCAGAAGGCCCTTGCCACTGGTCATGGCCAAAAAAACCTATTGGGGCAATATGTCAAGGGAACACAGCTAAAGGCTGTGGCTACTGGCCATGGACAAAGGCCATGTCCAGTGGGTCTGTTTAGGAAACCTATTGGAGCAATGTGTAGAGAGGCCATGGCTGAAGGCTTTGGGCACTGGCCATGGCCAAAGGCCATGGCTAGTGGGTCTGTTTAGGAAACCTATTGGAGCAATGTGTAGAGAGGCCATGGCTGAAGGCTTTGGGCACTGGCCATGGCCAAAGGCCATGGCTAGTGGGACTTGAAGAAGGCTATTGGGGCAACATGTAAAGGGGCCACAACCAAAAACCAGCACCAATGGTCAGCTTAACTCGGTGCATTCATGTTGCAAAGCACATACGCATAAATACGAAAGGAGAAGGGATTCACAATGGCATTATGGGGGATATCAATGAGAATGCACCAAGTTAAGCTGGACTTCCCACATCCATTGAATTTCAAGGGTTGGGTTGCATTAAAACTACACAACTTAACTGCACCTTAACTAAAGTATTTTCAGTGAATATGTATATGATTGTTAACACACTGTAAACAAACATGAACAAGATTGGTTCAAACAAAAAGGAATTTGCATGTGATCAGAGGTGGTTATTTTGAAAATGTTAATGGGATTTAAGTATAGAACCCACAATAGGGTGTGCAATAATTTAAGTATAGATACTACATGTAACACACTAATACCTGAACATTAATACTAGTCCAAGATGGCTAGGTTTGGTAGAATAGATGACATTTGCATTTCAATCTCATAGAAAGCCTCTTAGTAAATGCACTCTGCCTGCTGTACTCTTTCATATGCATGTCATTTATTTGTTAAATGATTCCCTGCCTTCAATGAATAAATGCAAATTAAATAAGCAGAGAGTGTCATGAATTACTTCTATGCTACTGTCCGCTTCTATTATGACTTGAGAAGCAATGCATGTTATTTGTTTCTAATTCATCTAATTAATTAAAGCATTTTGTATAACAAAAGTGTGTGCTTGGAGAGACACTCAGAGTTCTGTGGTAACACGCTGCCATTTGGGTAGATCGACGGTCAGGAGTCAGAATATCTATTTCCACTGCTCACCTTTTCCACTCGCAGCCAAAGCCCATTCATTCAATTTTTCCCTATGTGGTCCCACATTTGTGTTTCCCCTCTCCCTCATGATGTGGACATGTATGAGGATTCCCCCAAAAAATACTTGGCTCACATTATGCTCCCACAGAAGCTCCCCACCCTTGCAACAGGAGGCATGATCAAAATCACCCAACAAGTTTGTAGCTTTTTATTTGACCACAACCTCAAACTGATGTAAGCCATATTGTGCATTATGTCCTTTACAATTTCCTTGTTATTATTGTGTGTGTGTGTATTTGTGTAGTGTAGGAAAATATGAAAATGTCTGGACAGTGAGAGCGGGGCAGTGACTCTCTACCTTGCCCGCAGAGAATTTCATAACATACTCATTCTGCGTTTACATTTTCTATTTGTGTAAATGGTGTATGAAGGTGCAAATAGTTGGTAAACAGGGCCAGTTTGTGTGTATGTATATATGTATGTGTGGAATCTATGAAGCAAAAACATGAAGCAACCAAGTTCTGTACGTAGGGGACACACCAGGGTAACAGGTAGGGTGAAAGGATAGCAATGTCACAGAGAGAGGCGCTAGACCCTCATATAACCAATACCTCAACTATACGGCCATCAGCCATAGACCAGGCTAGACTGCAGGGAAACCAGGCAACCATCGACCTCCCACCCGAAGCAGCCTCCTTGCTGGTGGTCATTACTGAGGTTCCAGTTCTAGTAGCAGGAGGGGAGGAGCCAACTGGATTTTTAATGAACAAAATAACTCACTGGATTAACACCTATCTATCCAGTACACAAATTAACCCATGTGATATTCTGATGGCCAGTAGAGCATTCTGGGTTGGCAGGACGGCCAAAGTGGGGGGAGGGAGAGTGTGTTATTGCTACAGCAGCAACACCGGCCGTATTAAGTTACTTGGAGTCTGCTTTGGATCATTGGAGGCACAATTGACAATATTCGGGTAGGGTGAGTGCATATGTCCCTCTGAGTTTTTTTAACCCTCCAAATAGTGCTCCAGCACGTTGGGTACACAACGGGAGATTTGGGAAGTGGTTGAGAGGCAGGCAAAGGGTGGTCGTAAGCCTGGTATCGATATAAGGGGGAGGGTTGCCTGGAATCAGTGCAGTGCCATAATTACATCAAATCAATTTGAGTCCCTGTCAGGAATAGAAGAACTTGACTGACTGGGAGCCCCAAGTGAGGGATCCTGAATTCTCATAAGGTCACTTGCACCCACCCTGCATACACATTAAGGGATCATTAAACCTACAGAGAATGAAGTCAGGCTGCTCAGTTGGAACATAGCAGGGGCCACTGCTAAACTGGCAAGATTGGATGTTGTGGCCCACTTGAAACAACATGTTTTTATTTTATTACAGGAAACCTGCACAATGGAACCCGTGCTGATGGAAGGGTTTGTATCCTTTTCCATTCCTGAACATAACAACAAAAGAGGTTGTTGTTATTGTGGCCCATGAATCCCTCTGAAGTCATCTTTGAATTATCAGGCCAGGGCAAGGGAAACACACAACACTTGCATACAACATCTCTCGGTGACATCAAACCCAGGACATACACTGGAACTGGTTAATTTTTATAATAGCCCTCACGTCTCGGATGTCAACTGTCTTGGGGCACTTAAAAACATGTTGGAGGGCTCAATTCTGGATCACCTGGATGATCAAACAGTGTTGATACCGGGAGTGGACTTTAATGTCAAACTAGAGAATGGGATTCTATCTGACCTTGTCGATCCTGGCAAGGTGCATGCTTATCGGATTAAGCACCCGCAGATGACGGATGAACGGGTCTGCTCCAGGGGCCTGCCACTGGGCATATGGTTAGTAAAATGAGGAATGCTCTCACTTAATGGACGTATTCACTCAGATGTGCCAGGAAAATGTACATTTATTAACACTAATGGCTATTCGACCATTGACTATTTTCTCATGCACGTCCAACACTGGAATCTCATAGTGGACTTCAGAGATGTGCATGGTATTTTTAGTGACATTTTTAGTGACCACTTCTCACTTAATCTGGTCCTTAAACTGGGTGTCTGCCAAGTTCCTTGGGCTGTCCACCACCAACTGGGTCAATGTGCAATAAACCCACACTGTGAACGGAGAATATAATGGGAAAGGTGTGAACGTATAGTAGCCTGCTGTAAAGTTGTATCACCTGACTTGCGTGAAATGTTGTCCATTATTGACCAAGAGGCTTCCTCTGATCAGATTATCATCTGGTCTAAGGACCTCTGGAAGGCCATGCCAGATTGTTTTCCGTATGAGTACAAGCATAGGCATAGCAGGCTGGTCAACTGGTTTGATGGGGAATGCAGGGCTGTGCAGGACAACGTATTACATACTTTGAGAGATGTGAAAAGCTCTAGGAGAGACATTCTTAAGGCAAGGGCTGATTATAAAGGGATTGTAGAACACAGAAATGCTCAACTGGAGACTAACGCATGCAAGGACCTATTGATGTCTGTCTCCGCAAGGGACTCCAAGAAATGTTGGGAATTCGTTGTGGGAGTCCCCCAATACATAACAACGTAAAATTCACAGGGAAAACCATGTTGCAACTAAAGCCTGAATTTGATCATTTCTCATTCCTATACCTTGGCAGGCCTGTAGGTTTGGGGACGGGGAGCGTTGCTCATCGCTACAGCTAACTTTGAAGGAGGTGGAAAAGGCATTCAACCAACATGCAGATAATCGAGCTCCGGGACCAGATGCAGTCCCTGCCGATTTATACAAGGGTGAGATGAACCTATGGGTTCCTGTGCTGGTAGCCTGCTTTCATTCCTATCTGACTACAGGCATCTATCCACAGTCCTGGAAAAAAGCCATCATTCAACCTATCTTCAAAAGGGTGATTCTGGACATCCTCTCGCTTCCAGGCCAATTTCACTGCTGGACACCTCCTTCAAGGTATTTGGATGGGTCATTCTGTAGCATGTCTAAGACTGGATCTCAACCAGTCAGGTGCTTTCAGATGTCCAATATGGCTTTAGACCTGGCCGGGGCACCCAGGACCAGGCCTTGAACCTGTATTTGCTAGGGGCCTCCTCTGTCTATGGTAGGGGGAGCTGATTTATTTAGCCTTCATGGACCTGAGCACCGCATTTGATAAGGTGGACAGAGCTTCTATCTGGTGGGTGCTCGGGTTCATGGTCTGTCCACCTCAGCTGTTACTGATCCTTCAATTGCTTCATTAGGGACACCAGGGCCTGTGTCTGCTTTGGGGAACAGGGTGAATGCACTGATAATTTTGAGGTGATCACTGGAGTTCGTCAGGGCTGCGTGCTTGTGCCAGTCCTATTTACTCTCTGTATAAATGGCCTGTTAAGAGCACCGGTGAATACAAAAGCAGACTTTTCATTTGTGGCTAATTAAGCACTCCCTTTGCTTGCATATGCCGAGGATACGATGCTCATTGCCCGGATACCAATAGCCCTACAAAAGCTCATTAATGCCTACAGTGACTTTATGACAGATTTAAAACTCCCCATAAACACTAGTAAATCTGCAGTGATAGCATGTAGTTCCGGGAGAGGGAAAACAGGCAAAATGCACAATACAATGAGCAATGGGTCTGTTATCCGCAGGGTCACCAAGTTCGATTATCTAGGTATCTGTTTCTCAGACAACTGGAGGGGGATGGCCAATGTTCAGAGACATAGTACAAAAATGAAACAAACGTTGGGGGGTATCGCAAGATTTAGGAAAATGTGTCAGGGTCAACCATTAAGTCTTGTTATGGAATTGTTTCGTGCACAAACAAAGGCTGTGACCAACTACGGGGCTACATTGTGGGGGGACTGAAAACACAATGGCCATCAAAGTCATAGAGAACCACTTTCTGAAAAAACTGTTGGATCTCCCCAGTTCCTACCCCAACTGCGCCATGCACAAAACACTTCCATAATAAGACTTAATGGTTGACCCTGATACATTTTCATAAATCTTCATTTTCATAAACCAGATCGGCAATTGGTACGAAGCACCTTTTTTGCACTGCTTGGGGATCTGGTCAAATCGGGGAGGCACTCTGACAAATGACGTTATTAAATCTTGTTGCAGACCACACTATGGTTGAAATGCATATTGAATGTGTGTCTCTAGTCAATGCCCCGTCTTTACAATGTCTGGGCCAAATTCGAACAATAGCGAAAGGAGTGTGTACAAGAGGGTCTTCCGCTCGCTCATGGCAACAAAACACAAATCCATTGGCTATGTACTGACTGCAATCCAATAGGCTCCATCTATCTATTTCAAAATTGGTTATCCATCAACCATACTGGATGCATAGCAACAAACAGGCTGACCGATGGGCACTCACCATGGGGCGCCTCAATCTGATCTTGTTGAGGGATATTACGCAGAAATGGCAGGGGCAGGAGAACAGTGTGGCCTGTCCGGGTTGTGGGGGTGTGAAGGAAGACCGTTTACATTTTGGGCCTCATCACGACCCAGGCGGTAAGTTACCGCCTGGGCCGTGACTTTACCACCATGGCGTAAACTATGTTTACGCCATGGTGGTTGGCGGACTTACCGCCCCATTCGGACCTTGGCGGGGCGGTAAGTCCCCAATCCCCATTTACCCTTCCCCATTCCCATTTTTGCCCCATAGGGCATAATGGGAGTGGGGAAGGCGTTAATTACGCCACCGTAAATTACGGTGGCGTAATTAACTCCATGGTCCCTTAGCGCCATGGATTTTAACACCTGCTAAAAGCAGGTGTTAAATTCGCCATGGCGCTAAGGGACCTCATACTCAGGCGGTTAGGGTCGGCGCTGTTTACGGCGCCGTAAACCCCTTACCGCCTGGGTCGTAATGAGGCCCCTTGTCTTGTTTTGTTCTTGTGATTATGACATCAGGAAACAAACCATTACCCCACTCCTAAGAGAAGCGAATTTCACTCAGTGTCGTCCGGCACTTTTGTTTCTGTTGCGTGTAGAACCATTAACTGTTGCATGTGGCATATCAGAATATCTGAGGAAGGCATGGAATAGAAGGAAGCGCATTGTGAACATTGTAATATAAACTGCCTCCTCCCTATAGTTAAGGTTTTCCCTCCAATATAGATGCCAGATGCTACATGGTTTCCAGTTTTTTCATGCCTTTGAGTATTGCGGGCTACCAATATGGACTGTGTATTTCTAAAATTTGCATTGTAAGATGCATTATATATAATGTGTTTTTATACTGGACCGTGTATATTTCTATGTGATTTTTGTTTTATGAACTTTGATCCAAATAAACTGTTTAAAACTGGATAGCAAATGAGATGGAATAAATGGGGGGGAGGGTTGGATGGTGAGAAAGAGAGTTGAGTAGAGAGATCATTAATTGCAAAACACTTGGATACTTGCAGCAGAAAGACGGTGTTTACCAGGTAAAATGTACATTTATGGTGATAACTCATTTGTGAGCTACAATCTCATACTTCTATTTTCACGCAGTGTCACTAAACTACTAAAATCTCACAGCAGAGCTGTATCCCAGCATTGTAGTATGATTGCAGGAACGGGAGAGGGTCATTGACATCAATGGTTTGCTAAAACCTCTGAAAATCCATCTAAGGACCATCAACCATATGGAAAGAGCCAAATAAAAACAAATGTTTGCTCTCTTTACACACTCACAATGCTGGCATCCCCTCCAAATCTTTCCATTGATCACAATTTCATCCCTTTTCCTATCGCAGCCAAAGGTTACTTTTCCCATTTTCAACATGTGGCCAACATTTTCACTTTCTGTCCTCCCTAGGGCCCGAACTTGTATGTTTCCTCCCCCAACAAGCTCTACCATTCAATGTTATCTTTCTTTCCCACCATTAATTGTTCCTAAGGGCCACATGAAATGTGACCCTCTTGTGTTATCTACTCTCTACCCTCCTCCCACGCCCTCCTAGAAGGAGACATCCCCCCATCTCCTATAGATTGGAATGGGCATTTAATTTGACAACAACCTTGCATGGAGGTAAGACATACCCTGCATTCTGTACTTTGGATGTTGCTATTTTGCTTCTTTGTTGGTGTAAGTAGTTTGTGAATATATGTGGTAGGCTACATTGTGGAAATAGGGCACACCCTCTACATAGCCCATAAATAACATCAGCCACAGTGTGCAATTATAGCATTAGCTATAGTCGAGCATATTCAGAGCGGCTGACTGTGTTTGTGCTGTTGATCAGTGCTACTTGACGCTCATTCTCAGGTTCTTTCCTGTAGCCCTTTACATGCGCCTTTGCTGAATTACCTGAGACAGATCTTCTGACTGCAGTGCCTCAGCTCTTTGGATCTTGGTCCTCCTGTTCTCTTCTACGTAGCATCTCCTGGTGAGGGTATGGTTCTGTGTTACCAGTTAGCTGTTAAGCTGGTAAGCAAGGTAGCATCTCCTGGTGAGGGGATGGGGAACCTGCGGGCCGTGTGGCTGGTGCTCCTGCATGTAGCTGGTATGCTTGTCACATCAGCCTGTGTTGAACACTGTGGTGCCTCTGCTGCATTGGTACACTTCGGTAAGTGGCTGCCTTGCCTTTTCTGTGGTAGTAATATCTAATTTGATTTGATTTACACAAAGCATGCAATTTGTTTTGCTTGGGTTTACTTCTGCGCATTGCTTGTAATGCAACAGCCCAGCAAGAGTGACCTGTTGTGTGCACGGAGGACTCCTATTTGAAGATATTGTGGATGTGTTCCCGCCCACAATTGGCCTCTGTCATTTTGGACATAATCTCATCTACAAAGGATATTTGTAATGGCTTAGTTAAAGAAGTGCTTCAAAAAAAGTTAAAAGATAGAAGTCTCCTCATGTCGCACATGCGGGAGCACGATTAACTGTGCCCTGATGATGGGTAACGCTGGCAAGAGCAGCTACAACTTGCATGGATCAAAGAAGGCTGCTCTGGCAGAAAATAATAAAGCGGGTGAAAGGCAGGTCCCTAATGGGCATGTAGCTCAAACAGAAAAGCCAGAGGCAGTGGAGAGCATCACGAAAATCACCAAGGGTGAAATAACAAATTATTTTAATGGCCAGGCTGACGGCGCATGTGATTTGGCAAAAACCAAGTGGCGATTGTTGGAAGGTTTAGATTTAAGCTTAAAGCTCTGGCAATTTGTCTGGGCAACCCGCCAGGCCATCAATCTTCACCTGCAAAGCTATTACACAAAGGGGAAAGACCATATGCAAATCGGACTCAAACTGCTATGTCACATCCTTTCTGCAGGAGACCACAAGCATCCTCAGACATGTTTCAGCCTCATTGGGTGTCATCAGTGAGGAGTAACTTGGGTCTCTGTGATTTGAACATGGAGCAAAATAATACAGAGGGTAACTCTGGCATATCGGTATTAATTGGAAATAACAATTTGCTAGTCAGTTTATGCTATTCTTTGCAAGCAGAAGCACAACAACTGGCGCTGATGAGTATGGGGATGAATGCTCCACTGGAGGAGCAAACGATGCTGGATAATCAGTGCCCGCACCCTCCATTAGTGAAGTTGTCGAGTTCCCCAAACTTGACAGGGTTAATACAAGTGACATGGGGAATTCCCCATGTCTGCAATATTATCCATGCTTAAAACGGCATGCAGGCTGAACCGCAGACCAGGCCTTCTTGCTAAATGCACAGTGCAATGAAAACACTTTCATATTTAGTGAAGTGCGGGCTGCAAGATTTAATATTACATATTTCAGTATTAATGTACAGTACAATAGGCTGTTTTGTATAGCCCGGGCTGTGCGCCAATGGACCTGAGCCTGGTACAAAACATAGATAAAGGCAAACACTTTGTACTACAAAGGAAGTCCTTTCTGTAGTTTTATTCTTTAGTTTTAATCAGGATTCTGTAGTCCGCTGACACTTTTATTTGAAACATGCCCAGTGCTAAATAACGAAAGCTGTCCTTGGCTAATATTTACACAAGGAAGGTTATGTTCTACTGAACACTTTTGTTGGAAAAATGCCTAGTGACGAATGACGATTGTGTCCTTGATATTTTTGTTTAGGACAATTTTCGGTACTGGACACATTTTAGTGATTTTAGGCATGGAATAGGGACATCCCATAAAATGTGTAAATAGAGTCTCAGCCCCTGCACAAATGTGATCGGGGTGCAGAGCAGGAAGACCAGGAGGCAGATAGGTGGAAGGAGAGGAATAGCAGTGAGGCTTTCCAGCTGGGATGGGTCCACTACCTCCTAATTCATTTACTGGATTGTTGAAGTCCCAAACTGGATTTTGGCTAGTTTTAAACATGTTTTAGCAGAATTTGAATTCTTTTTGAGCTGCTTGGGGAAAGATCTTTGCTTCCCCCCTCGCGTCAAAGCACTTCAACTTACAGCCTAAGAGCAGACTCCCTATTCTGGATTGTATATATGCTGGCACCATTAAGTCCAATGGACATTTCATTCTTTTTGAAGCATTTTATCCTATGTTTGATGCTTTTTGATGCAAAGATAATGGTGCGTTAATAGGTGTTTTTTCATATTTTGGGAATTTTTCAATTTTTCCATCAATTGTGGATAATCTCAGGAATAGAGTCCGCTCCAGACCTCTTCAATGCCCTGCTTTCTACAGTTAGTGAGTATGAAGAGGCCTTTTACCCCCAATTTGATATCACATTGAGAAAGGTATTGAGGTATTGATTGTGGCAGATGACTCTATGAGATTGCCAATCAGGATTTGATGAGGCAAGTGCTAGATTGCCAGCATGATTTGTGAGGTTGCCTTTCACGACCTGATTAGGCAGGTAGTTGGTTTGTAAGGTTACTCTGATTTCTTGGAGAAGGTTAATCAGTCTTAGTCTTGATTTGCGGAAGAGGTGATGACACTGGTTCAGCTTGACCATTAATGATTTTTTGCATTTTTAAGTGTGTTGTGTATAGTGATGATATCAATGGTAATGTTTCTTTACTACACATTTCTCATAATTAAAAGAGTTTTTTTTAAATGAGTGTAAGAAGCATTCATTGAGTGTCCATTACTATTACTGAGTGATGCGTTTTTGAACCTGTACTTAAGGAGCGTGGCATCTATCTAAATGCATTATGTATTGATGTTTTATAAATGTCACTTGTCTTTTAAGAGACATATGAAGGGTTACTGGATGGTGTGAGCAGTGAACTATCAATACAAATATATGTGACATTGGTTATCCTCTCCTGAGTTAACAATTGAAAGCAGCCACCTACTGCAGGGGTTGTTGCCTACTCTCTTTACTGTTGCACAGTGACTACTACATGTTTTTCCCTATCTCTACTCCTATAGCAGCGCCTGATGGGTGGGTCATGGAAATGCCCTGGGGGTGGAGTAAAGGCTCTGGATGTAGGGGGTGATACAAATCACATCACTGTGCCACCTTTATATGAGATATTGCTCACCTTTCCTACATCCTAACAATGTTCTCCCCACCTGGCTACTAAAGAGGGACCTTGGGGGGTTGCAACAGGCCTGGGGATACAAAGAATAAAATGCACATGATTAGCAGGGTTCTTTTCAAGCAAGTCCTCTAAACAACTATTAAGATAGGAGGCATTAAAACACTCTAGTGTGATGATCGGATAGCCCAAAGACCATCGGAATAATAATATAAATTAGTCACCACCCTGTAGCAGGCACAGCAGTCAGGAAGAGTAGAGAACCCACCAACTCACTCTACTCTCCCCCCAGAATGAACAGCGAGGGCAGAGTAGAGCTTCCAGGGAAACCCTCAAGGGGAAGAAAACCCTGTTCTTGCTGGGTGAATTCTTGTGATGCAGGACGTGAAGCAGACCCTCAGATGTTATGAAGCCATGTGATCTTATTGAAGGCACTACAATGCAAAACGAAACATCAGTATGAATCAAGAATGAATTCCTTCCCCCGAATCTACAGCTGTTAGAATGACACTTAGTATGTATGATGTCTATGGAGAAGGCCATGTAATTAAATGCTTGTGGGTCTCTCGGGAGCTTGGGTATCATGAACCTTTGAGAAAGACTAGTAGATGGAATAAGAATTCAAGAGGGTTAACAAGAGAAGTAAGCAGTGGCTGTATGTCAGAATCTGGGACTATTTCCTACCGACTGTCTGATACTGGGAATGCAAGAAGGAAAGCGCTGCTGCAGAAGAAGGAGAGATAACCAGCAAACTCCGAGGAGTTTTGCCTTTGTGATACTTGATTGCAGACTGGAGGATATTAGGGCTCATTTTTGAGAAAGAGGAAAACAGTGTAAGCGTGAGTCTCTAGGCAATTCGCGGGTTCAAGAGTAAATGAAAAACAAATGTACCGGCTGACTGGGAGTTCCCGGGGAGAGTGTTAGGTGGGCGGGACTGGAACAGAAGGCAGAGGGGACGTGGGAGGTGAAAATAAACTGCTAAATGTAGGGAAAGGAACAAAGAAGGGTTAGCCTGTATTTTCTATAATGAGGGTTTGCAATTCTTGAGTAACGGAACGAACTTACGGAACATAGCTACAGAGAGAGTAGCAACGCTGCACTGCTCTTGCTGAAGCTCCAGATGTATACAGTCTGAAGCCGTGGGTGGAGTCAGGACTGTAGGTCCCTGAAGAATGCCTGTAACGCTGCCTGCCAATGGCAGCGCCATCTTGACAGGACTGCAATGTGTGCAGCCAGGCACCTCCATCGGCACCACATGGACAATCTGTGTGCCTGCTAATGAGACATCACAGTATGCCCCCTCCAAAGAGTAGAGCTACCCGTTTTACCCGGGTGCCAAAGATGAAAGCGCTGAACCAGACGAGGGGCATGCACCGCAGATGCGGGTTCCCAAGTACGTTCTGCAGGGGTGTACCCCTTCCAGTCCACAAGATACGGTAATGTACCCCGGCGGTCCTTGGGGGTGGAGGAAAGGCTCTGGATGTAGGGGGCCTCTTAAACACCAGATCGCTCCCTAAGCATGCCATAGTTATACAGAATTATATCATGGGCAGTGAGATTGATATAATGTGCATTGCAGAAACATAGTTAAAGGACTCACATGGCCCCATAGCTGATATGGCTACGCCAGTAGGTTATGATTTCTTTGGCAAAAACTGCCAAGAAGGAAATGAGGGAAGGGTAGCATTTATGGCTAACAAATAATTCTGTGTGTTGGAAACAAATACAGGTTGTGAAAACTGTGAAATCATTCATACAAAACTAACCCCCAATAACAATAACAGGGTGAACTTTGTGGTACTCTACCTCCCTTCGGAGGAAATGCCAACTTTTAATGAGGAACTTGTCTCACTTCTGGCCTCATTGAATAAACCCAACAGTGCTACTGTACTGCTGGGGTATTTCAATCGATGGTATGGAGATTCCTCTGATAAGGAAGCCCTATGTATGGAACATGATCTAAATACTTTAGAATTTAAAATCCAAAACAAAGAACCCTCTCATTTGAAGGCAAATATGTTAGAATGGGTTGCATCACGCAATATTGGTATAGAAAAAGTAGAGACAAAACCCTGTATCTGGTCCGACCATTGCATTATGGAATGTTGGCTAGAATTACCAGACAAACCACAACACATAAGTAACATGGCTAAGAACATTTCCAACTGAAACCAGAATAGTATTAACACTGATGACTTAGAAAACTGGCTTAAAACTATTATGGAAAATACCATTGATCATGATTTACCGAATAGATTAGTGGATGTCTATGGGCAGCAGTTGAGTACACACTTAGATATTGACCCCTATAAAAACCAAAATGATAAGAGACAAGCCTTATCAGCAGAACTGGTTTACTCCAGCTCTGTCAGATCTTCAGAAAATCAAGACAGGAAGAAAGAGCTTGGATAAAGAATACATCTGAGCCAAACAGAATGGCATGCAAACTACAGGAACACATTTATAAATTCAAAAGCTATGAGACAAAAAACTTCTATCATGAACAAATTGAAAAAGCGGAGAATGAAACAAAAAATATTTTTAGATTTTTAGAAAGCAAAGAAACCTAAAGGTACAATCACAATCATCTGTGCCAGGTAGAGAAGAATGCACTAGTGTACAACACGCCTTTTTAGAAAAGGTGAACCTTGCCCGTTCCAACATTGTCAACAATTTAAATACTAAAGAGGCTTCAGATAAATCTATGAAAAATTAAAATAATGAGGAGGAGAGGAGTACCTGTTATGATGAGACTTTCATAGGACTGACTTCTTTAGACACCTTATCAAGTGCTATTGAGAGAGGAGAAATAGGAGGGAAGGTGAAAGGAGGGCCAAGGGAGGACCGAGGGCGAACCAGGGAGAATCACAAAGCTGGCTTCAACAGTAATGTAACCATCAGGATTCAAGCGTCCAGGATAGAGGGGAAAAAATACTTCAAAAGATACTTTAAAAAAAACCCTACCATGTGTCCATGTGTTCACCTCAAAAATCATCCGAATGAATATTAAGATATTATCTCCTTTTCTCACAAGATTTGTGAATTTGTCATTTGCTTATGACTCTGTTCCAGGTGGTATTAAGGAAGCTGTGGTGACGCCATTAGTAAAAAAAAAAAAAAAAACTAGACCCCAACAATGTATCCGATCTAAGACCAATAATAAAAAAAAAGATCCTAGATACATTTGTGGCGATCCAACTTCAAGAAAATCTGGAGTAGGCTGACATTCTCAATCTAGAACAGTCAGGGTTGAGGGACAGTATTGGGACTGAAAGTGCCCTTCTAGATTTACAAATGCAAATGCTAAATACTATTGATAAAAGCAAGACAGGCATACTGATGCTATTGGATTTGTCTCCTGATTTTGATTTCTTGGACTACAAACGGATATTGAATAATTGTCACTTACAGGTAATTACTCTGAGGAGACAATAACATGGATAAACTCTTTCCTGAGTAACAGAAAGTCAAGGGTATTCTGGTTTGAGGCCTCCTAAGAGCAAGAAGGAATACACTGTGGGGTTCCACGAGGAGCATGCTTATCCCCGCCTTATTTCATATTTATATATTAAGCCCCTCTGTGACAAATTGGAACACATGCAATTACATTTGCAAACTATGGAGACGATTTTCAACTTTTGATGGCAATCAATGGAGACTGTAAAAAAGACTCAGGAAGGCTGACAGAGATCTACAGATCTATTGAGCACTGGATGACAACAAACTGCGTATGACTAAATAATACTAAAACAAAACTCCTGGTCTATGGATCGAAGTAAGCTAGTGCGAAACTAAGCCCAGACTATGCACTTTTCAAGGTGGAAGATTGTAACATCCTCGTAGCTGACAAAGTACAAACACTAGATGTGTTTCTGGAAGCCTCCCTTGAAGCTCTGAATGCTGTGGTAAAGAACTCTCATTACCACCTTAAAGTCCTGTGATAAATTGAATCATTGGTGGCAAGCAAAAACTGTGAGACGCTTGTTAGAGCTATTATCATGCCGTCATTAGACTATTGTAATGCCCTGCTTGGAGGTGCTACGAAGAACCGTATACAGAAGCTGCAATTAATAAAGAAGGAGGAAATCAGAGTAGTCAGGAATGTGGAAAGGAGAGAGCACAAAACCAGTACTAGGAAGGGCCTTCTCTGGTTACTGGTAGCAACCAAGATACAGTTCAGGATGATTTCACTGACCTATAAATATCTTTATGGGAAAGCTCCATTGTATTTGAAGCAAAACCTGAAGCTGTATAAACCTAATAGATTGCTACGCTCCAGGTCCTCACAAGCCCTGACCATCCTTCATGTTAAAAGAGCAAGAGATATTTGGCAGACCTTGCCTGTCTTGGCAGTGCAGGCTTGGAATACCTTACCACTGGATTTGCAACAAGAACTAAAGCCACTGGTCTTCAGGAAATGTTTGAAAACATTTTCATTTTAATAAGAAATGATTGTGCGGTAATATACTATATGTTCTTTCTTGTCTGTCTATGTTAATTGTGCGCCCTGATGCCTGCAGGCTTTTGGGGCGTTATAAAAAGATACATATAAATTATTAAATAATGTAGAGTTCATGCAGAAATAAATCATCCACTAGCAACCCTCCAGAAACTTCAGCTCTCATCCACGCTATTCCTCCTCACAACTCCATCAGAGTTGGCAGTTCGGCCTTCTTTATCCTAGCTTCCGCCATCTGGAGCACCCTTCCTCTGCACATGATAGGATCTGTCATTTATAACATGCCTGTACACAAGTGTCTCTAGGTGTGACAAGGCAGGGGGAAGACAGAGGGAAGACAAATGATCATACTAGGCCTTTGTCATTCAGATTGTGCACGTTCGACAGTGCAAAAGTACAGGGTGAAGGGAGGGGGGTGTGCCAGGGAGAGAGGAGGGGGAAGTACAATCAGAGCAGCAATGCTCTGAGTGAGTGGAGCCAGGGCAGTGCAGCTCTGGGTAAGTGCAAGGAGGCAGGGGGCTGTAGAGGTAACAGTTATAGCCCCTAAGTGTGCCGTAGGCCCAGAGGTAGTGCCAGGGAGACTGATCATGGAGGAGCCTGGTACCCAGTGAGACTGTGGGGGTAGGTCAGCACTGGAGAGAGAGAGAAAGCAGAGGAGAGAATGTCTTGAGCAACTTTCGGAAATTCAGGTGGTCCAGCTCAAGTTTGAGAGGCACAGGCAGGCCATTCCATGGGCAGAACTACCCCCTACACTCTGCCTGGAGAAGTGTCTGACCCTCAGAGAGTTGGAGGTAGCTGAGCGAAGGGCTTGAAAAGGAAGGTCTTTTGGAAGAGAGAGTTGGAAGTAGTGCGGACTCTGGCCCCAGAGAGCCTTGTGGACGATGCAGCGGATCTTAAACTTGATCCTTGCAGCCACCGGGAGAGATACGGTCCCTGGGCCTCAGGAAGAGGATACATCTCACAGTCCTGTTCTGGATAGTTGCAGAGGGCAGAAAGTAGAGGAAAGCCGATTAAAAAAAGAGGCAGTTGCAGTAGTCCAGCCTAGAGAGAATCAGGGCTCTGGAGACAGTGAGCTTCTGGGGGAAAGTAAGAAAAGGAAGAATACCTCTGAGAAGGTACCGCTGGGAGTGGGCCTTCTTGGCAAGGTCAGTAATGTGAGGAGAGAAGGAGAGAGAGTGGAACCGAAGATGACACCAATGTTTTTGCCTCACAGGAAGGCAAAGGAAGAGGGCCCAATGAGGGTGGACAGAGTGAAAGAGGGAACGCGGGAGCAGGGGTCCCAATGTGAAGGATCTCTCTCTTACTGGCATTAAGGTAGAGGTCATTAGAGGCACACCAATCCTGAATTGTGGATTGACAATCAGGGATGAGCGAGAGAGGAGGGGAGGCTGAGGGGAGCCTGAAAGAGAGCCGAGTATCACCTGCATAACAGTGAAAGTTAGAGGAGAAGGTATAAATCAGGTAGGCCAAAGGGGTCAGGTAGACATTGAAGAACCAGGGTGAGAGGATAGAGCCCTGGGCAACATCACATGTTGAGAGAGAGGTGGTAGGGAAAAAAGGGACCCAAGTTTGACCTGGGATGGTCAGTCCAGGAGGAACGTGGTCAACCACTCCAGGGTCTGATCTGTGATTCCTAGGTTCTCACAGAGTCGATTGCTTGGGATGGTGTGATAGACCGTGTCAAAAGCAGAGGAAAGGCCAAGGAGAATGAAGACAGAAAGAAGACTGAAATCAAGATTAGAGAGCACATCTTAACGGGTGTTCAGAAGAGCAGTTTCTGTGTCTCTGGCTGCTCTGAAGGCAGACTGATGGTCATGCAGATTCAGCGTGGAGAATGAGCTGGGAGGTGGCCAGCTTTTCCAGGGGTTTGCCCAGGAAAGAGTGATAGAGATTGGTTGATAGTTTTCTAGACAGGTAGGGTCAGCAGAAGGCTTTTTAAAGAGGGGATGCACAAGGGAGTAATTGAGGAGAGAGGGGAAGGATCTAGTGGTGAAAGAGTGATTGCAGAAATCGGCCAAGGCTGGAGCCCAGTGTGTCAATGTGATCCTTGATGGTTCTGGAGGAGCAATGGAGCACCTGTTTGGATGATACTTTTATAGATTAGACTTGTGTACATACCTTGTTGGGTGTTGTCAGAGAGAAAGAGGAGAAAGGAGGAGGAGAGGGGGAAGCGGCAAGAGGCAGGCTGGGAGAGGTAGAGGGAGAGGAAGAGGAGAGTGAGGACAGGTTGTCCTGGGTTTTAGTGGTAAAATGAGAAGCCAGAGCCTCAGAGAGGGTCTGGGAGGGAACAGGAGAGGTAGAGCCTGCAGAAGGATTGGCCAGCTCCTTTCAGATTTTAAAGAGTTTGACTGTGTTGGTAGAGGATGCAGAGACAAGGGCTTGGATGTGGACTCTCTTCTTGGACAGGGCAGAGAGTATGTATTGCCTTTGTAGCAGGCAGCAGGACAGTTTGGCAGAGGATGCGCCCAAAGCCCTCCACTTCCTCTCTGCCACCCTGTACTTGAGCTTCATGGTGGCAAGGTCGGAGTCATACCAAGAGTTGCACTTGGAGGTAGGCTTCAGACGGATTCTCACGATAGGGGCAAAGATGTCCAGAGTATTGGAGATAGAAAGATGCAGGCTAGAGAGGGCTGTGACAGAGTGTTAGTCATCCACAGGAGTAGGAGGAGCAGAGAAAGTAGAGGCAAAGGCATCCACTGACACACACTTCCTGGGCCGAATGACTGTGAAGATAGGTGGCAGTGCTGGGGCGGGATTTGCCTAAGGGACAGCGAGTTTCAGGGGAGAGGAAAGCAGAAAGTGGTCAGTCTAAGAGAGATGAGTGGTGAGAGGGTTAAAGAGGGGGATGTCTGAGGAGTTGAGAACATCCAAGGTGTGTCGGGAAGAGTGTGTCAGACAAGAGGGTAGAATGGAAAGAGAGAGTGTCCCAGAGGTTGTGGAAGAGCCCAGAGGAGGGATCCAAAGTGTCCAGGTTGATATCGAGGTCTCTAAGGAGGAGAAGGTGAGAGTTAGAGGCAAGGATAGAGGAGGAGAGGTCAGCCCAGTCTGAGAAGAAGAGGGCAACCTGGCCAGGAGACCTTTAGATGGTGGCCACCGTCAGAGAGTGGCCAGGAGAGATAGAGAGCCTGCAGACCAGGCATTCAAAGGAGGAGTAATCCTGCGTAGGAATGACGGAAGCAGGGACCCACTCCGGAAAGATCAGGGCTACTCCACCTCCAGGTCGTTTGGTTCAGGGCTCATAGAGGATCTTGTAGCCATCAGGGAGGAGTGTGTTAAAACTCATGACAGAGATGGTCATGAACCATGTCTCGGTGAGAGCGAGGACATCCAGGTCAAGTTCTTCAAGGAGGCGGCAGATGTCAGAGGAGGGTTTGTCAGCAGAGCGAGAGTTGAGAGTAGCGACGTGGAGCAGGATGCCACATTTGAAAGTCTTCTAGGGTGGGGTACAGGCTTGAGTTACGCCCAGTGGAAGTGGTAGAGTGGCCCAAGAGTGGGCAGAGGTGGTAGAAGGAGATGGGGTAGTAGCCAGAGAGGAGGATAGAGGGGCAAGGAGGTGGCAGAGGTAGAAGGTGGCAGAGAAGCCATAGAGGTGCTAGCAGGGATAGCAGGAGAGGGAAGGAAGTGATAAGACATGGAAGATGCCACTAAAAAAAGGAGATTGGGCTGTGGGCCCTAGTACAGGACGGTACTGTTATAAAGTGACTTCCAGGCTTCTTGGGATTACTTATATTTTTATTACAAGTACTTAAGTCACAGTTGCATGAAGTTATATACATAAGTGGCCAGGACATAACACTGGCTCCCATTACCCAGGCTGGGTGAGCTCTAACTGGCTGGGTGTGGAATCCTTGGGTAAACATTCCGACATTCACAAGGCAACACTCCACGTGACATCACCAGCTTTCACATGCAGAGACGAGCACATCACAACACATCTCCTTCCTTTACTGATAAACATTACAAACACACTCAGGCACAATATAATACATCTCCTTCCTTTACTGATTCACACTGCACCCACACAGATACATCAAATAGACACAACATATCTCCCTTCTTCTCAAATGTCAACACACACAGACAAGCACACCACAGCATATTCTCCTCCTTTCCACATCCATCACCAGCATGGGGAATATAAATTCTGAGGGACACTCTCCCTACTTCTGTACGCTACCAGACTAGCGCTGCCTGGGTCTAACCTTTAGTTCACATTGCGCTTAGGACATGCAGGACCAGTACCCGCTGCTCACTCCAGACTGTCACTTCAAAATCTTCCCTAACATTGTAGAGGCTCATTGGAGAACCCCTCAGCTCACTGTCTGCAGTCTCACATCCTTCTCCAAGTCCCACTTATTGAACTCAAAGCAGACTTACACTACTACATGGGAGGATGCTTACTGGGCTTGTTATCTTTCCCCAAATCTTACTTTTGGTTTCTTCTTGGGATTACTTATATTTTTATTACAAGTACTTAAGTCACAGTTACATGAAGCTATATACATAAGTGGCCAGGACATAACACTGGCTCCCATCACCCAGGCTGGGGAGCTCTAACTGGCTGGGTGTGGAATCCTTGGGTAAACATTCCGACATTCTCTAGGCAACACTCCACATGACATCACCAGCTTTCACATGCAGAGACGAGCACATCACAACAGGTACCATTCAGATAGACATTAATGATGGTCTTGGGCGAGTGGAAGGAGGGCAAGAGGACCTCTCACCAAGTGCCACCATTAATGGGAGAGGAAGAGATAGGAGAGAGAACAGAGACCATAAGAGGGGTCCATAGGTCTGGTTAGGGAACAACAAAGAGGATGTTGGTGAGAGTCTGTCTGAGTTGGAGACCAGGATGTCCCTCTTGAGATTCTTCTTTCCAGACTGAGAGACTGAATGAGAGGGATAGGATAGGTGATAGAGTAGCAGTTAGAGAAGATGGGAGAAAGGGAAAGCACCATAGAGGGTGCAAGGAAGAAATTGGAGGAGGATGGAGAGCAGGAGAGACACAGCCTAGCATTGGTGTAATTTTAGGGGGGCGGGGGTGTTTGTCCCCCCCAACTTTCATGGCACACTCTTTTGTCCCCTTTCATTTAAATGGGGCAGCTTTTCTTCAGAGGTCATGTCCCCCCCCAACATTTTCAGCAAAGTTTCTCCATTGCAGCCTAGTGCTGCAAAATACTGGAAGCGCAGAGGGGCAAGGGGGCAGGGTGTCAAACAGTAGCAAACACAAAGGAGGAGCAGACAGGAGGCACACCACAGTACAACAGTACCCCCAGCAGGGGCAGGGACCTAGAGAGTGGGATAGAGCCTAATGGGACACAGTTCACAGTACCACAATGCAAAGGATTCAACTTTCCTAAAAAGACGGAAAAGGCCTAGTTATAACAGAGCACCAATACAAAAACCACCCAGATTCAAATTTCACAAAAAAGGGAAAAGGCCTAGCTATAACACAGCAGCATTGCAAATGTGAAATTCCAGAGAAAATGTGAGGAGCGGCTAACCAATACAATAGAGGGATAGTTTTATTTCATGGAGATGTTGCAACAACTGCTCACCTAACATGGAAGCACTTACTAACCAAAGAAAAATAGAAACTCCTGTTAGGTGAACACCTGATGCTCAAATGCAATCCTTCCCTAAATATTATAACATACACTTCCAGAGATGTAGTTTATTTCACAGAACTTCAACCTCAAAAGGGAAAGCACTTACAAATATATAAAACGCAGGTGCCAACCGTAAACTGTATTTCTGTCAGGTTCCAATACATCTTAGTTTCAAAACGGGTCTGCATCACTGTTCTCATCTGAGGATGTTCCTGGTATCCGCCGCACTGAGGGCTTCCTTTCCTTCAGAAAAGTCCTCAAAACTTGGCTGTTTGCCGCAATATCCCGAAACCGGTCCCAAACCTTCCAATTCCCAACCCGAACATATGAACATTCACCACTAGGTGGCACCGGCCATTTTTGCGGCAATCCAGACCTCGCAGCAACTGGCGGCATTGGCCATCATTGCGGTGGTCTGCAACACACACACTATCAAACACCAACCATGACCTTGGTTCCCAGAAGCACCACCAGCGGAAACACAGGCCTTGATCTCATTTTCCGCACTATGAAATGTCACAAGATTGATTAGTCACTGCACCTGGCATGTAGGGGGAAAACTGGAAAATCTGCACTCAAAGTGGTTGAGATAGAACAACACCACCATTGCCTTCGGACATATTGGGATGTACTGTGGGGCATTGTCATGGGAGGAATTGTGTTCCATGCCCATTTCGCATGCCAGAAGGCGAGGTCAGGGTTTCTCGTGCATTAATCTGGGAAGGCATTAAAAAACCAGCCAGGAATTACACTGGAAGGAATTGAGGGATGTGCGGGTATCACTCGTGGATGAACTATAGGGTGGGCAGCTCATGGTAAAGGTAACAATTGAGAAGGTTCAGTGCACGGACAATATCTGGGTAGATTTGCCATGCTATCCACCTAGAAGAGCCTGTAAGTATATCCTGTGCTCCTCTGGTTGCAATTTGTTGAACCATAGACTGTTGCTGACTGTTTTATCGCAGCCGCAAGAATCGACAGAGGAAGCCACTACCTGATCGGGCAAACATACAACAAATCACTACCAAATCTACTAGCTATGTATAACGCACCACTCCAGTGGACACTGGCCTCAGGCATGGCTATTTGCACACATTGGAATACTGCAAGAACTATGACAAATTTGATTGCGCTGGTCACATAATTTTCCACCTACTTACACCAGATTATGCCTCAACACCTCTGACATCAGTTTGCAGCAAAGACCTATGACACATTTGGGCACAATGAACACAGTCTTAAGCACTTATGCCATCTCCTGACTCCTCTAAGCACCCATCTACATGCTTGACTGCATGGGTTGCCCTCTACCGGAGCCTGGCCATCCCTGCTAAGCCTTATTTGGCCAAATACACACATGCAGTCTAGACCTTCTCATTGACCTTCAACACTCTGGACTTCAGTCCTCGAGGGCATTTTTGTCCACCAGTGTATTGAGACTATAATAATGGTAAAAGGAGCTATATAAATGACCACTACGATACAATACAATTAGCATTCTGAACACCCCAAATAAGACAATATGCTCCTTGCAAAATTTGAGAGAATGACAGATGAACCTGGTTGTTTAGAATATATTTAACCTTTACGGGCAGATGTAGGCAGACTCCACTTCAGATATTTTGTTTTCCAAGTTGTTCTTTTCTTCATGAAGCGGTGTGCACGCATTTTTGAAAGTAGAGACTTTCTTTTTATTGTCCAAGATCAGGTGTCAGATAAGGGAAGGAAATAGGTACAACTCAGTGTAACAATGACAGAACTTGAGGCGACTATCGCTACAGTAAACACACCAAATGAGAGGGAAGATTTCTTATTCAAGGGCTTCATTCACAGGTCATTTCAAAGTCTGTGGACATCTTGATAGGTCACTTACACTTAGTAGTTTATGCAAAATGTGATATATTATTTGGGATAACCCGTGGGGCAACCAAGAAATAAAGGAAACAACACAAAAGCATTTGAGGTGATCACGTGGATGGATGCTGGCGAGAACCTCCCTACTAAGAGTTATTTTTGTTACTTTTGCCTTTCTCACAGATACTACTCCGACATTGACTAAGGTATGGTTTACGGGTGTATTGCCAATGACAGGGATCACATCTGTAGCGACATTTTTGGATAATGCCCCAGTAATTGGGGTAGGAAGAATTCCTCTCTAGAAAGGGAAAGAAATGACATTTCAAGTTGCTCCTTGTGCTCCACAGGGACCCATTCATGCATAGAGAAACAAGAGAATATTAATAAGTCTGAATCTGGCAGGATGCCCTGAAGACATCTATACTGATAAATTAAGATACAATTCTATGAAAACGTTCTGACGAAATGAAACCCCAAAAAGACTATTCAAATCATGCCAAGTTTAAAATTCCCCCAAAAATCTAAAATCAATGTTGCATTTCCACTGTGCACCAAAATTAAGGCAATAAATGGTATGGTCCAACAATATGCTCCTAGCACTGCAGAAGGAAAACCAAGTGATGATTAATTAAACAGCAGGCACACATCTAATTCACACAGATTGTATCACAGCATAACACTGCGTACACCAACAATAAAAAACAGTGCTCGTAAAGATACATAAAACCACATTTACCCACATAACGTTAGGCGGCATAAATACTCCTACATCTTTTGTAAGCAATATCTAACCTATAGCTATGTAAGGAGTAAATGACAATGCAAAAGGTAATGCAAACATTAGGCAAAACTCATCTAGACTGGGAATTTTACAGTGCTGATGGGGCAACAAAAATGAGCCAACAGGACAAAGAACCACACATTTAGAAAAGGTGCTGAGCTCCTAAACTGTTATAAATATTAACCCTATCAACATCAAAAATTGGGTAATCTCCGTGATATGTGGTACACTCTACTCACAAAGGCCGTGCGTCATGTACTAGCTTGATTCATGGGCCATGGCTTGGCTCCAAGAGGAGCCGGGGTGCAAACCACACTTATATTCAAAAGTGTGAACAGGTTCACCCAACTTTCATCTCTGTAGAACTTGGCTGGTGTGGCGTTTTTCGACCTAGATGGGTAGTAGCAGAAGTAGTGTGTCATTTGTATAGCGTCTTTCACCATTTGTATAGTCACAACAAGCTGGAGGTTTAACGTCCTCGAGGGACCAGAGTCCAGGTATGGGAAATTTGAGGAGGTGATAGTATCTGTGTGTGCATATTGGCCAATACGAAGATCCAAAGGGGTGGGCAAGTCCTTGCTAGTCACCCATGTTGGGCATGGATGGGTGGTGAGAAGTGGTGTAGAGAGGGTATGCGAGAACGGGTAAGTCATTATGTGTGAAGCTACCTATCACATTGTTGTTGTGAACAAACGCTGCATTATTATGTCAGAGGTGTTGTGAAAAGAGTCTTTGAGCAGTGTATGGTGGCAGAAAGTGTGCGGGTCGGTGGCCGTGCCTTCGGCTAGATTTCCATATGCAAGGAGTGCAACAAGGTTCAAAGCATTGTCTAATTCTCACCATTACCTAGCCTAGACCCATTGGCTTCTCTACAAGTCACCTAGCTAGAATCAGAAGCTACATTCTACAAGCTCATGGAATCAAGCTGGCCTACAGCTAGAATGACATTTGATTTCCAGTGCCCTTGTGCATGGTTTGGACTCAAGATGATTCCTTGGCATTGTGGAAGGCTTAAACACCACAGGAGGCAAAGAAATTCTAACCTCATTAGGGCATTTCGTGCAAAAAGAGTGCCAGACTGTCACTGTCCACAGTAGGACGGGCATCTGTTACCATCTGCGCCTGCCTACTCCCTTTGCTGCACATCCACATTCACTTATTTATACATAGTATGTTGGACACAGTCTGGATAGGGATCTCAGTTCCTCTTCTCACTATAGGTGTTTGTGTTGCTATAATTTGATAGCCTGCTCCAAAGTAAAGAACCACTCTTTCTCAAATCACCTAATATCGTTCAGTCAATATCATCCCTCATCAAGTTGCCAAGCAGGTGGAGGATCAACATTACCCCTTTTTCCCATCCATCCATCTCCCACTTTTATATCCACACATATTCACCTTTACAAGGCAATCTCTTCATTCCAGCCCTTCTGTCAGATGGCTTGCCACTGCCAGATTAGTCTTCTGGTTTACCAGGATGGATGTTTAAAAGGTTACTAATGAAGAAGGATCCACACTTCAATGGCATGTTTGAACACAACTAGAGAAAATCACACAACCATGTTCTTACTGATTCTAGCACCACAAAATCATTGTACTATACTGCACAAACAGAAATGCGCTCAGCATCAGGGATGAGTTTCACTCCCTTTCTTCCCTATCAATATTTGTTAGAAGAATAATTGATTACACACACACAACTACACCTACTACCACAAGGATACACCCTGTCTCAAACCTCTTTGTACCATCTAATTTGTCTGTCCCATTTATATCTTACTCCTGCTTATCTCATGCTCTCACCCTTTTCCCCTTTTTTCTCCACAAACTGTGGTCTGGTCCACTCTAGGCAGGGGCACACCACATCACTATTCACCCAGGCCTCTGTACCTAAGACCACTATGGCGGTGATGGGTGCAGGATACAATCTTTGTAACCTAACATAACCCAAGACCAGCCCACAGCCACATTATACACTTGCTGACACATAATTGTCACCTCTGAGTTTGGGACATGAAGGTAATGGGCAGTGTAATGTACAAGTGTTGTTGGCCTTCATCGGAGGTTGACTTGCCTACAGTGAAGCCAGAAAAACTCCTGATTGTCCAGGGCCTCTGAAAGAGTGGTCGGGTTGTAAGTTAGCCAGGACAGGTACATATCAGGTACATATCGGAAAATATATTATTACAAAGTAAGGATTGTTTTCTAAAGGATGCCAGTCCTGGGGCAGAAATAGTGATGCTCGGCTCACCTCTGAAAGAGTGTGTGAGATAGCCTCATGTTAGGCTCATCTATACAAATTCAGTAGACCCGGGTCAGAGTCATTCACGTGTCCCATTGAAATCTCTTTTTGGGCTCTCTGGGGTATTTTTGTACAGACATGTGACAACACTCTCACCTAGATATGTAGGGTCCTTTAAAGAACAAACTCCATGTAAATGAGCCCATCAGGACCTACCGAGGACGATGAAAAAGAGACATGGGAAGATCCATCAATGGCTTGCCTGCTTCCCTTTGGCGGTCTCTCTCAGTGGACATCTAGCTCAAGGGTCATCTAACACAGATACAAACCCTTTCAAACTATTGCCTGTTGGAGGTTCGAATTCACAGTTCTTGGATGCTGGACGGGCTGTTTGCGCTATATGAATAAAGCAGATTATGCAAATATAAGTTCTGACTCTCAGCAAGTAGGTATGTATGCAATACATTGATTCAGCTTTCATTCAAGAAATTAATTGCCTCCAATGAACAAGAACACAACCATTAAACAGCAGTGCAGCAAGGGGGACACGTATTACAAAATAGATTATCACATTAGACTTCACCTTATAAAACATGTCACTTGGAGAGTTGGGGGTTGGGTAATCCAGACTCCTTCCATTCCATAGCAGTTACAAGGCATACATTAGCCACATGCCGATCAAGTTTCTTGCATATTGTACATTTTTACAGTGATCACGTGCAGGGCTTTAAGTGGGGTAAGAAATCGAGGGGGGGGCCTCATTTGGGGGCGTGGCTTGTGGGGGCGTGGCCTAAACGTACGCAAATCGTAAGGTATGCAACACTCTCACCTTGCAAAGTACACAAACCATAGTAAGGTACGCACACAGATATATAACATGCATATATATGTGTGTGTGCATACCTTACGGTTTGCCTACTTTTCAGGCCATTTTTTTTTTTAAACATTTCGATTTTATAAAAGATGGCTTTGAAAGTACACAATTCAAGCCATCTTTTATAAAGCTTTGACTACGGACGGCAAAGCTTTATAAAAGATGGCTTGAATTGTGTACTTTTCAAGCCATCTTTCATAAACCTCGAAAAATGTCAAGGAATCCCCAGGTTCGCCGAGGGTTAAAGACGCCTCGGCGACCTGGGGAAACAAAGGGACAGTAACTGCCTCTGGTGACCCCTCGCGCGAGAGGTCACCAGAGGCAGTTTCTATGATTTACAGAAGTGGCAGCCAGGCACAGCATCGCTGTGGTTGGCTGCCACTTCTGTCAGATCGCCTGACTTCATGGCAGGCGCATCTCCCGTCGCGGCTGCCGCCGCGACGGGATAATGCATCCCGCCAATGTTGCGTGTGGTGGGACGGGGCCCCGGCAGGGCCCCGGCTCAGTCCCACTTTTTGCCCTGTCTCAGAGGGCCCATTACCTCGAGCTGCAAGTTGAGCTCGAGTCAGACTTCTGGCCTGAACCCCGCATGGCTCTCCCACCTCTCCTGATTTATAACAAGCAGAAAGCACTGTAACTGGAAGAAGCAAACTCTCGAGCCATGCCTTTTTAAAAGTAAGATCAATATTAATATCACAGGGTTTGCATGGAAGAAAACAAGACGATCCAGAACGTCTATGTTCGTTAAGACATGTTCCTGCTCCTTCATGGCTTTAGTATGTACATGCTTGCCTCTGTGCTCTCACTGCCCCAGTCACTTACCCCATCATGGTTTATTCAAAGGATGAGGTCAAGGAGAACGTCTGAGAAATGCTCACCTCCCCCTCCCCCTCCATTCGGAAATTATGAAGGGCACAGCCGACCAACTCTGTTACTTAATCTCAAGCAGTTCAGCTCGGCCTCTGTGAGTCATCAGTGTTATCCTCTTAATAATCCACTTGTGTACATGAAGGTGACGACGGGAAATCCCGAAATGGAGGAGGCACCCCGATAACCCGGGCGGTGTCCTCCTCCTAAAGACTCCCCCTCCCTCCTCCACAGGATGGAGGGGAGGTGCCCGCCGAAGCGCGGCAAAGCGGAGCAAAACCCGCGAAACGGCGCAGCGCGCCAAAAAGGAAAAAGCCCGCGAAGGGGGCAACAATGGAAAGGGGAGGGGCTACCCCCCTTTATAGTGAGCGGGCTTCCCACTGCAGGCAGCATCCAGCTTTGGCAGTGGGACGCCCGCCTGCCAACACAGGACTTCGTTTTTGCTCGGTTTCCCGTGTTCCCGTTTGATGGCGTGCTCTTGTTTCTGGTGGCTTTCCAGTGAAAGGACTGTTCCAGTGAAGCGGTTCCAGCGCCGAAGGAGCAGGGTCCCAGAGAAGGATCAGCAATCGCAGAGAGAAATGTGCAGTCGGAGGTACGTGTGGGGGAGGTGCAAGGACTAGAAATGGTTCCTTGGCGGGTTGGGCCCATATGGCCCTCGGGTAGCACCCACCCTCCCGCTGCTTACCTCGCGGTCATAGTCACGTGCACATGGGCATTCAGTTACGGTATGGCCTCTGGCTAATGTGCAGCAAAGAGGTCAGTCCATGTATGGGCGGGCATGCACACGGCATTGGGAGATTGAGGGGCCAGGCAGATCAGCGCATGGGGTAACAGGCTGGATGGGTTTAACCACTGTATTAGCCCGCAGGGAAAACTTACTGGGACTAAAAGCATGGCGGGTACGCCTTCTGCGAGACTAGCGGAAGTTTGCCCACTCCGCTTTAAGATGCAATAGGTGAAATGGTGATTTTATGGCGGGGCTGGTCGAGGCGGCATAGAGGTTAATTTTGCATCTCGGTTGTATAGATGGGGGTATGCTGTTGATGCGTTCGTTGCCTCCCTTTGGGCACACCGCACAGGCACTACGTGTAAATGTGCGTGGGCTGCGAGTCGGGATTTGCATCCCGCACTTCGAGTAGGGGCACCAGGGTGGAAACTGCATATGCTAGATAAGGCCTCCGCGCAAGGTGTTTTGTCGTGCCACGCGTTTTCTGACTATGGCTTGCATGGCGCAAGTATTCACACTCTGGACTCTGAGGCAGCCCTACCATGTGGCCGACTTCCAGCAATTTGTTTACATATAACGTGTTATGAAAGCAATTAAGAAGGCAGTGTTACGTGACTACACTAGAAATGCACGGTAGGCATTCCGATTCCATAATCTCTGGCCAGTCAATTCCAAGGACGTTAGAAACTAGGAATTGTGCGGGAGGTGATTCAGCTGAGGAGGTGTCCAGCTAAGAGGGGTCATGTTTCCAGTGGGGACGGGCGTCGAGGGCGTGTAGAAAAGGGCTGTTGGAGTATTGGTGGGGGAGGGGCAAGGAGCAAGCTGGTTCCTGGGCAGGTTGGGCCCATAAGGCACGTTGGGGTAATCCCCCCACCCGTTTTTGCTTACATTGCTGGAGAATTGTGCGTGCAATTGTAGACAAAAGCAAGCATCAGACACACTGGCATCCTGTAATTTTGGGGGCGGTTGAAAATCTGGACAGCTTTTCTGAGCAGCTTCGGCATTGGTGTGTAACAACGGCCGAGGGGCCAATGAAAGGAATGGGTGGCAGGTGAGGTCAAAAGCCAACAACACCAAATAATGCGGTACTAGGCCCTGGGGCAGTGGGTTTGCAAAGGCGGTTAGGCCATACCAATGGTGATTGCGCTTCATTCGTGCCCACCCCGTACGGAATGATGCGGTTACCAAGCCCGGGGGCAGTTGGTGTGCAAAGACGGTTAAGCCATACCAAATGTGTCTGCGCTGTATCCACACTGATGTGTGGCTTCTGTGGGGAGGTGGGTTTATGTGCCTCGCCACAGTCCGGGGAGGCCACTACGGTAACTGGTGCAGGTTAAAAGGCTACTCCCATGACATCACTTTCGCGTAGTTGGACACCTGAGAGAGGAGCAGAGGAGTCCAAGCTGGCGGACCCTGTGCGGCAGCAGCTTGTGGGGGGGGGGAAATAGTCTGGGCTTGCCGAATGTTTACGCCTGTTAGGAGGGCGAAGGAGCCCCGTGTTTATTGGGATACACCATGCCGTTGGAGTTCCGGGGGAATTAGCAGGTTAACACTGTTACTTAGAGCAGCGCTAAGTTTGCCAGGGTGGGGCAAATGTTTGGATACTGAGTTTGAACGTTAACATTGTTATTTAAATCCACGCTACGAGCGCCAGGGTTGTGTAAATTGTCGAATACTGGGTCTTTCGGTGCCTGGCTAAGGCGTTGGTTGCCGGGGGCCCGGGGGAAGGTGAGTGGGGTTAGCAACAGGCCCAGGGTGGTTGCGGCTCCACCAGTGCTCGGGTCTGGGGTGAGGATCTTGGTGTTTTTTCCCCGGGCATGCAGAGGAGCTAGGCCACGCTTTTAGAGGGGAATGCAGGCTTTCAGCAGATTGTCGTAATGCAAAGCAGTCTTAGAACAGCTACCAGTGGCTAAAGCGGTTTATAAGCCTGGCGTGGGCCAAATGTGCTCGCAGGGCAAGGGCGGCATACAGCCAGAGGCTGGGCTTGTTCGCAGGCCGGCGAAGCGCTTGGTTGCAAAACGGGAATGTAGACTGCTGTTTGACGTGAGCGCTGCTATTTTAGGAAGATTTAATTTATTATTTATTGAAAGCAGGGTTTTGTCGGTAGGACGCCCCGCGGCACCTTGTTTTCTGGAGGGAAATGTAATATAATACGCGGTGTAGGGTCAACTACATGCCTTTATTTGCAATTGTAATAATCTCATACCGGGGCACAGGGTCCGTTAGGTGTTAAGTACAGGTAGATGTGGCGGGCATCCCCAAACGCAGAGTTAATATTACAGGGGTACATTGGAAAGACACTTGCTGGCCGAGGGAGCAAAAACGGGCACCAGAAAGCGGTTGGTATCAAGCTAACAATCTCACACCGGCTGTGAAGAGGGAATTACTTAACTTAAATGTCAAACGCTGCACATAGGGTCAGGGGTCTCCTGTTGCTCTTGTCCTTCATAGCAATACACTCCAGGATTCTCTGCAGTGCATAGGTGCCCAGGGACGGACATCATTTCACCAAAAAATATCACAGGGAGCAAAAGAGGCATCACACGACCCTTGATCCTAATGACAACACGAAAAGGGATGTCAGCGGCCCACACCCTGAAGTTACATCTTGGGAAACGAGGGAACGCGACCCTTCACCCCTCAACAATACAGGAAGTGGCATCACAGGGCATTATTTCTAAGGACACTACGGGAAATATGATTATGTTATCACAAGAGTCATATACATTCCGTGCAAGATTGCAACACCACATGTATCGTTAACATCAGTGTGTATAGGCCCATATTACCAAATCACGGTATTTGTAAGCAGTCGGCCAAGGCCAAACGGTAAAGAGGTGTTAGCATAAAGCTACTACGTTTAAGCCCTTCATATAGAATAAATACGCAGACAGTAGAACCACCATGGTGCCGATTTGTCAAACTCGGCAGGATGAAAGGCTGGGTTGACCTTGCCGGGAGTAGAACGGACAACTGGCAGATCCACACAGTGACAGCCGGCGCTCACCCCACTGAGCGACCTTTCAGTCTAGAACTATCAGAATTACAGCCACACCCAGAATCATAGAGCCACAGGGTACTGGCGCTGCCCTGGAGCCCCAAGTAAATCTAGGAGTAACAAGGGGGTCAGTAGGAGCAGTGACGGCAGCAGCACGGGGGCATGCCCTAGGGGCACGGCTCCATTCATGATCATTTAGGGTTCCCAATAGTTACAGATGCATCACAGGGTATCACGGTCGAGTCTGTTGCCTTCAAGCTCGCCCATTGTACCTGTCACCTAGGCGAAGATCTCAGTAGGGATCTGGGTAGAGACCAGCTCACTACACCACAGGCAGGCGTCAAAATGGGAGGCATCAGTGCAATGGTGTTTCTTTTCTTCAAATTAACCCCTATCAGGTGCGGGTGGCCAAGTTGTGGGAAGGCAGTACCATAGGAAAGAGGGGTGAGCCTTCTAGAGGGTACAATGTGCTATTGTGAAGTCCCTACGATGACATTGGTTAAATCGGTAGACGTAAGGTAGTCTGGCGGGGCATACAGCCCTCGTAGTTTTATGCCCACTTTGGGTATAAGGGGGCAGTCATACTGCTACTATACACGGGTGTTTCAAGGCGCATTGTTGCCCCAAGTCAGCAGCTCAAGCGGTTACCAGGCATGTTTCTGGGTATAACTCTATGGGGAGGCAACTTGACAGTTATCACTAAGGTGGCAGTGGCTGGAGCCCTGAGACAGCGAAGGGTGTCAAAGGGTGTGCATGCGCCAGGTATGGTTAAGGTGCTATGGTGGGGAGAAGGGGATGTAGGGCTAGGGCGCTCAAAACCAGGAGTAACATTAAAGTAGGAGAAGGGTGCCTCTTAGGATATGGCTAAGGAAATTTGCTGGGTTACAAAGGACCACACTCATCCAACACTCGCTTGGCCCGGGCAGGCAATCCGCAGAGGATTAGGATGGTGGAGGTTAGGCGTACAGGACGGGGAAAAGGAAACCTGGCATAAGACAATGGGGAAAGACGGCAAGGTGGAAATGCTAACAAAGGAATCCAACTCAAGCCAGTCGAGGACGGCGCTCCCCCAGTTGGTAACGCCTGCAAGAGCAGGCAGAGCAAAGTTAAATTGGAGGGGGGGTGCTAGCCTAATAAAGGATGTTGAAGTATTTACTGTGGATGAAATATGATGAACAATGTGACCTCAGAGAGGGGGTAAACCAGAAACCAGTGGTCTGCGTTCAGGCCAAGGAATGTGGAGGTCAGAGCCCGGAGGAGAAGTAGATCGGTATGGGTTGTAGGACATTCATTTGGAACCGGTTTGGGTGCACGGGGTACCAGGAATGAAAGGGGCATAGCTGCAGGGGCAGGTGCGCAGAGGTCGGGGTGTTTTTTTTTTAAAGGTATAGCAGGCCTGAAAAAGGAAAGTTGACATGCCACCTTCTCTCCCCAGCAGCGGCAGCCCGGAGGAAAAGGAGATCGGTCTGGGTAGGAGGACACTCAGTTGTGTCTAGGGCTGGGGCAAGCTGGACAGAGGAATGGACGGCCGGCGAATTTGAATCGGGTGGCTCGGGGGGGCCAGGAATGAAAGGGGCGCAAGGGCAGGTGCGCAAACTGCTGGGGAAATAGCAAAAGCCGGACGTATTGGTCATACACTCGGGAGGTAATAGCCTGACAAGCCTGGGAAGGGGGCTCTAAGGCGGAAAATGATATGCTCATTACAGGAGCTGGCAGGGCAAGTGGGTGAAACGGAAGTCATGGTCACTGATAATTCCGAGGGCAGAATGGAGGGGCACGGATAATCACGCAGCCTTGGAGAGGTCCAGACCAAAACTAAATTGTGCAATGGCAAAATGCTGCAGGGGCAGGGGTTCGGGCCAGATCAGGCACGGCCTGATTAATTTAAAATCCCCAGAGTATTTTCTTAAAGATGGAGTACATTTGTTACCACTGGGAGTAGAGCTATTCTACTGGATCATTGGCACAAAAATCCTAGAATGTAAGGAAGGAAGCAGGGGGGAGCCACGGTGGGCGGTAACCCACCTGTGGCGTGGCGGTGTTTGGGCAACCAAACACAAGATACAGACTCCGGATGAGCCAGGAGAAAGCTGGAAGGGTCTTCGCCCTTCTCAGACCAGCGCCCCTTGGGAGCCTAACACGGCAGGGGCGTCTGGGGGGAACAACAAGGGCTCAGCTTCCCCCAAGGAAACGGCACTCTCCCCGCCCCCGAACACCTGCATGGGCAGGCGAGGCTCAGGCGCAAAGGGTTGGGAGAGTTGGGCCTATGATGGACTGTTGGAAGGAAAGGGGGAAGCAGGTTTTTGTACACGGAGCAGTCGCCGCATCTTCAGAATTATTTCCACTAATGTGTGCAGTGGTGGTTATGATATTGTGAAAATAAATCTGCGGCCTTTTATGCCAAACAAAGCAAGACTCATGTTACACTTTTCTGGGGGGAAAAGAGGAATGAGTTATTGCTATGTAATGGGTCCAAAATGGACAGATGCACGGGTTATGAAGGTGACGACGGGAAATCCCGAAATGGAGGAGGCACCCCGATAACCCGGGCGGTGTCCTCCTCCTAAAGACTCCCCCTCCCTCCTCCACAGGATGGAGGGGAGGTGCCCGCCGAAGCGCGGCAAAGCGGAGCAAAACCCGCGAAACGGCGCAGCGCGCCAAAAAGGAAAAAGCCCGCGAAGGGGGCAACAATGGAAAGGGGAGGGGCTACCCCCCTTTATAGTGAGCGGGCTTCGCACTGCAGGCAGCATCCAGCTTTGGCAGTGGGACGCCCGCCTGCCAACACAGGACTTCGTTTTCCACCCACCCACCCTACAAACAGAACATGCAAGGAGGCCTGATCGTCGACGTCGCAGGACAACAGGCGGTGTGGCGGTGTTTGGGCAACCAAACACAAGATACAGACTCCGGATGAGCCAGGAGAAAGCTGGAAGGGTCTTCGCCCTTCTCAGACCAGCGCCCCTTGGGAGCCTAACACGGCAGGGGCGTCTGGGGGGAACAACAAGGGCTCAGCTTCCCCCAAGGAAACGGCACTCTCCCCGCCCCCGAACACCTGCATGGGCAGGCGAGGCTCAGGCGCAAAGGGTTGGGAGAGTTGGGCCTATGATGGACTGTTGGAAGGAAAGGGGGAAGCAGGTTTTTGTACACGGAGCAGTCGCCGCATCTTCAGAATTATTTCCACTAATGTGTGCAGTGGTGGTTATGATATTGTGAAAATAAATCTGCGGCCTTTTATGCCAAACAAAGCAAGACTCATGTTACACTTTTCTGGGGGGAAAAGAGGAATGAGTTATTGCTATGTAATGGGTCCAAAATGGACAGATGCACGGGTTATCTCTTTACACAAGTGCAAAGAGATGAAAGGCCTTTTCTGCGTGTATCCTGATTACTAACGCAGACGTGTTCAAGAGCGGAAGCAGATAAACACCAACATTCTTTTAAAGCAAGTCTGAGTTAGAGCGAGACGTTTTATACGTTTTACAAGGGAGGTCCACACAACGAAATTGACGAGGAATCTGATGAGGAAAGAGCCAATTTAATTGTACCAGGAGAGAAGACGAAATTACTTACAGCTCAGTCAAAGCTGAAAGCCTGCCCGATGGCTGGAACGGCTGGTAAAATGGCAGCTTGGTAAAGATGTCAGCCGCAGTGTTCCTTGTGTCATGCCACTAATGAGCAGGGCTGTCAGAAGATGTGGTGAGGCCCGGGGCAAAACATTTGGTGAGGCCCCCTTAGAATTATTTTGCACTCGGCAGCGGCGACACATCCGCAAACAGGAGACTCGAGAAATCTACTCTTGAGTTTGTGTGCAGGATCCCAAATATGGTTTATTACTACAACTCCAAATTCACTACAGCAAAGTTAGATTTCTCTACTGAAGGAAGGTTCATGCCAGACTAACTTTTTTATCATATGAATAAATATATATAAGAAGGCATGAGCTCTCCACTGCGCCACCTCCAATTCTCTGAGGGTCAGTCACTTTTCCAAGCAAAGAGTTGAGGGCAGATCTCTTTCTTTGGCTGGGGCCTCCCCCTGCAAATAGCCTCCCGGCCTCGTTGAAACTTGAGGAGAGCCATCTCTGGTTCCGGAAGCACCTCAAGACCTGTCTCTTTGCTTCTGCCTTCTCTCTTCCTCTCCCTTGCTGATCACCTGCCTGATCCATGCACTGGTCATCTGGTCAAGCTCTGAATGCGGGCCCAGGTCCCTGCCTGTCCTGTTGCAATCCCACACTGTCTCTTGGCTCCCCTGCACTTGTGGTCTGTATCTGTAACCCTACAGTCCCCGCTCTTGCTCTTATTCTCCACCCGTTGACTGCACTTATGAGTACCCACACTTGCCACCCGTTGGCTGCACTCTTATTTCTCCTTTGTTACTGCACTTCTGCATCCTGCCCCACCGTCGGCACTTCTCCCCTCCCCCCTTAACTGTTCTTGCGCGATCTGAATGACACAAGGCCTAGTATGATCTGTGTTTTGTCCTACTCTTTTGTTTCTCCCTCCTTGCCTTGTCGCACCTTCAAACACTTGTGTACGGGCACGTTATAAATGCCATATCATATCATTAATGAGCACCCCGCCCCGTGTGTGCATTAAAACACACATCATACACAGTGACAAATGATGTAGAGTGGAGGCTGGTACATTTCTGAACTTAAGAGGCTTAAATGTTTGTGCCAATTAGGCAGGATCAACAGAGCACAGTGAGGGAGCCCAAACCAAACAAGGGTTGCTTGAGGGGGGTTCTCATTCCCAAGAAAATGTTTGAAACATTGGGTTAAAAGTATGCATTTTAGAGCACTTTCTTTGCAAAATTGGGTAGAAATTCATACAATTTGCAATTGGTTTTGTATGGAAGCACATGGAAAACCCCAATATTTGCAAATCACACATTGTGCATAGGAACATTTTCCAATACATTTCATGCCGCCTTTCCACGCGAGATATGCTAGTATAAAAATATATTCATGCTGGTTGTTCTAATTATGTCGATGCATGCTGCATCATGCCATTATTACCATGTATGGAATACCAGCCAGTAAAAATGCCATGCCACAGAAAGTATATCCAGGCTGACTGTGCACCATAAGTTTTATTACTGGCTAGATTGGCCTTCATTCAATGTGGGCCAATTTAGCCAAGTAGTATGTTTGCTTTAACCTTGATGCATAGTCCTGTGCATCAAGGGTAAAGCAAAAAGAGCACTGGTAATGCTAACAGTTTGGGCATTCGTGTAGGCATGGGAAAGGCACTTCTGTATTGGTATTAGCTGGCCATTGATAGTGCCAGTGCAAAATGGTTTGAGTACCTGAGCATCTAAAAGCAGTGCCTGGTAAATGCCTAATACTTATACACAAGCCAAAACTGTTGGCTTTGCCAATGCTTTTTTTTAAAAGAACTTCAGCGAAAGACACGCGGGGTGTTTTTAAATTGAGTGGCCAAAGGCAGACCTGATTAAGACATTTTTATTACACCAGTTGCGTGTTTACAACTCCAATGAAGTCATGAACTCTCAGAAGACTCCTTTGAGGAACACTTGCAGGCACATTGAGGGCAAAGTTTGATGGCAAGGCATGTTTAAAGCTAGCTCAAAGAGTTCCAGTGAGGAGGTGTTTTGAGTGGGGAGGGCAGGAACTGGGTGAGAATTGCCATAGGGAATTGCACGGCCATGAGAAGTCATTTCACTGTTAGCACCTGCATTCATATCCATACATTTTTAGGTAATTGAAATCGTGATGTGGGGTTAGCACTTGCATGCTAGGGGAGTAATTAGAAGGTAAGTGGTGACATGAGACATCTCATTCTCACAGCAGTCCCTAAGTGTGACGTTTCAGAAATGAAGGCAAGAGGTAGCTGCTTGTAACATTGAAGCTTCACCAGAATAGTCTCATTCGAAATGTGGAAAAATGTTAGGCGCCCCCACACAAGGAAGGTTGCCCCTTCCTCACAGCCTCTGACGTCAGCGCCTCTCCCAACATTTGAAGTGTTAGTCCCCTTTCCCCCCTGACATTTTAGCCTAGGTGCACCTCTGATGCCATGGACCCACCCCTTAATGAAGTTTCCCCCAGGGCGGCTACATTTAGGCATGGTGCTGAACACACACTCACAAAAAACACTTTGACCCATGCATTCATCCACCACTTACACAACTCCATACATGCATGTATACAAAAAACCAAACACAGCATTGACACAAACACCAACATGCATGCATGCATTCATACATACACACATACATACTAATTTAATTTAAATACACATATACACTTTTAATTTAAAATAAAAACACTTACCTTACCTCCATGCACCCGTAAAAAGCATCCACGGAGCCGACACATAGACATGCTGCCTGACAAGAGAGAACTCCTCTCCCATCGTTCAGTGTGATCACGCTGACAACATGAACACACTGGCTGACAGGAGAGGAGTCCTCTCCTATCAGTCAGCGTGGTCATGCTGAGCAACGCGAACACACTGCCTGAAGAGAGAACTCCTTTCCCATCAGTCAGCGTGGTCACGCTGAGCAACGTGAACACACTGATTGACAAGAGAGAACTCCTCTCCCGTCAGTCAGCGTGATTACGCTGACAACATGAACACACTGACAGACAAGAGAGAACTCCTCTCCCATCGTTCAGCGTGATCACGCTGACAACATGAACGCACTGGTTGACAGGAGAGGAGTCCTCTCCTATCAGTCAGCGTGGTCATGCTGAGCAGCGTGAACACACTGCCTGACAAGAGAGAACTCCTCTCCCATCAGTCGGCGTGGTCACTCTGAGCAACGTGAACACACTGATTGGCAAGCGAGAACTCCTCTCCCGTCAGTTAGCGTGGTCACGCTGAGCAACGTGAACACACTGACTGACAAGAGAGGACTCCTCTCCCATCAGTCAGCGTGATTACGCTGACAACATGAACACACTGACAGACAAGAGACAACTCCTCTCCTGTCAGTCAACGTGATCATGCTGAGAAACGTGAACACACTGACTGACAAGAGAGAACTCCTCTCCCATCAGTTAGTGTGGTCACGCTGAGCAACGTGAACACACTGACTGACAAGAGAGAACTCCTCTCCCATCAGTCAGCGTGACCACGCTGACAACATGAACACACTGATTGACAAGAGAGAACTCCTCTCCTGTCAGTCAGTGTGGTCATGTTGAGCACTGTGAACACACTGACTGACAAGAGAGAACTCCTCTCCCATCAGTCAGCGTGGTCACGCTGAGCAACGTGAACAGACTGATTGACAAGAGAGAACTCCTCTCCCATCAGTCAGCGTGATCACACTGAAAAGAACACACTGATTGACAAGAGAGAACTCCTCTCCTGTCAGTCAGCGTGGTCACGCTGAGCAACATGAACACACTGACTGATAAGAGAGAACTCCTCTCCCATCAGTCAGCGTGATCACGCTGACAACATGAACACACTGATTGACAAGAGAGAACTCCTCTCCTGTCAGTCATTGTGGTCATGTTGAGCAACGTGAACACACTGACTGACAAGAGAGAACTCCTCTCCCATCAGTTAGCGTGATAACGCTGAGCAACGTGAACACACTGACAAGAGAGGACTCCTCTCCCATCAGTCAGCTTGATCACGCTGACAACATGAACACACTGACTGACAAGAGAGAACTCCTCTCCTGTCAGTCAGCGTGGTCATGCTGAGCAACGTGAACACAATGACTGACAAGAGAGAACTCCTCTCCCATCAGTCAGCATGGTCACGCTGAGCAACGTTAACACACTGACAAGAGAGAACTCCTCTCCCATCAGTTAGAGTGATCACACTGACAACATGAACACACTGACTGACAAGAGAGAACTCCTCTCCTGCCAATCAGCGTGGTCCTGCTGAGCAACGTGAACACACTGACTGACAAGAGAGAACTCCTCTCCCATCAGTCAGCGTGATCACACTGACAACATGAAGACAATGACTGACAAGAGAGAACTCCTCTCCTGTCAGTCAGCGTGGTCATGCTGAGCAATATGAACACACTGACTGACATGAGAGAACTCCTCTCCCATCAGTCAGCGTGACCACGCTGACAACATGAACACACTGATTGACAAGAGAGAACTCCTCTCCCATCCTTCAGCGTGATCACGCTGACAACATGAACACACTGACTGACAGGAGAGGAGTCCTCTCCTGTCAGTCACCGTGGTCACGCTGAGCAACGTGAACATACTGACTGACAAGAGAGAACTCCTCTCCCATCAGTCAGCGTGACCACGCTGACTACAAGAACACACTGATTGACAAGAGGGAACTTCTCTCCCATCAGTCAGCGTGGTCACGCTGAGCAACGTGAACACACTGATTAACAAGAGAGAACTCCTCTCCCATCAGTCAGCGTGATCACGCTGAAAAGAACACACTGATTGACAAGAGAGAACTCCTCCCCTGTCAGTCAGTGTGGTCATGCTGAGCAACGTGAACACACTGACTGACAAGAGAGAACTCCTCTCCCATCAGTCAGCGTGACCACGCTGACAACATGAACACACTGATTGACAAGAGAGAACTCCTCTCCTGTCAGTCAGTGTGGTCATGTTGAGCAATGTGAACACACTGACTGACAAGAGAGAACTCCTCTCCCATCAGTCAGCGTGGTCACGCTGAGCAACGTGAACACACTGATTGACAAGAGAGAACTCCTCTCCCATCAGTCAGCGTGATCACGCTGAAAAGAACACACTGATTGACAAGAGAGAACTCCTCTCCTGTCAGTCAGCGTGGTCACACTGAGCAACATGAACACACTGCCTGACAAGAGAGAACTCCTCTCCCATCAGTCAGCGTGATCATGCTGACAACATGAACACACTGATTGACAAGAGACAACTCCTCTCCTGTCAGTCAGTGTGGTCACGCTGAGCAACATGAACACACTGACTGACAAGAGAGAACTCCTCTCCCATCAGTCAGCGTGATCACGCTGACAACATGAACACACTGATTGACAAGAGAGAACTCCTCTCCTGTCAGTCAGCGTGGTCATGCTGAGCAACGTGAACACAATGACTGACAAGAGAGAACTCCTCTCCCATCAGTCAGCATGGTCACGCTGAGCAACGTTAACACACTGACAAGAGAGAACTCCTCTCCCATCAGTTAGAGTGATCACACTGACAACATGAACACACTGACTGACAAGAGAGAACTCCTCTCCTGCCAATCAGCGTGGTCCTGCTGAGCAACGTGAACACACTGACTGACAAGAGAGAACTCCTCTCCCATCTGTCAGCGTGGTCACATTGAGCAACGTGACCACACTGACTGACGAGAGAACACTCCCATCAGTCAGCGTGATCACGCTGACAACATGAACACAATGACTGACAAGAGAGAACTCCTCTCCTGTCAGTCAGCGTGGTCATGCTGAGCAATATGAACACACTGACTGACATGAGAGAACTCCTCTCCCATCAGTCGGCGTGACCACGCTGACAACATGAACACACTGATTGACAAGAGAGAACTCCTCTCCCATCAGTCAGCGTGATCACGCTGACAACATGAACACACTGACTGACAGGAGAGGAGTCCTCTCCTGTCAGTCACCGTGGTCACGCTGAGCAACGTGAACACACTGACTGACAAGAGAGAACTCCTCTCCCATCAGTCAGCGTGACCACGCTGACAACAAGAACACACTGATTGACAAGAGAGAACTCCTCTCCCATCAGTCAGCGTGGTCACGCTGGGCAACGTGAACACACTGATTGACAAGAGAGAACTCCTCTCCCATCAGTCAGCGTGATCACGCTGAAAAGAACACACTGATTGACAAGAGAGAACTCCTCTCCTGTCAGTCAGTGTGGTCATGCTGAGCAACGTGAACACACTGACTGACAAGAGAGAACTCCTCTCCCATCAGTCAGCGTGGTCACGCTGAGCAACATGAACACACTGACTGACAAGAGAGAACTCCTCTCCCATCAGTCAGTGTGATCACGCTGACAACATAAACACACTGACTCACAAGAGAGAACTCCTCTCCCATCAGTTAGCGTGATCACGCTGACAACATGAACACACTGACTGACAGGAGAGGAGTCGTCTCCTATCAGTCAGCGTGGTCATGCTGAGCAAAGTGAACATACTGATTGATAAGAGAGAACTCCTCTCCCATCAGTCAGCGTTAACATGGACTGGCTGGGGCCTCCCCCTGCAAATAGCCTCCCGGCCTCGTTGAAACTTGAGGAGAGCCATCTCTGGTTCCGGAAGCACCTCAAGACCTGTCTCTTTGCTTCTGCCTTCTCTCTTCCTCTCCCTTGCTGATCACCTGCCTGATCCATGCACTAGTCATCTGGTCAAGCTCTGAATGCGGGCCCAGGTCCCTGCCTGTCCTGTTGCAATCCCACACTGTCTCTTGGCTCCCCTGCACTTGTGGTCTGTATCTGTAACCCTACAGTCCCCGCTCTTGCTCTTATTCTCCACCCGTTGACTGCACTTATGAGTACCCACACTTGCCACCCGTTGGCTGCACTCTTATTTCTCCTTTGTTACTGCACTTCTGCATCCTGCCCCACCGTCGGCACTTCTCCCCTCCCCCCTTAACTGTTCTTGCGCGATCTGAATGACACAAGGCCTAGTAAGATCTGTGTTTTGTCCTACTCTTTTGTTTCTCCCTCCTTGCCTTGTCGCGCCTTCAAACACTTGTGTACGGGCACGTTATAAATGCCATATCATATCATTAATGAGCACCCCGCCCCGTGTGTGCATTAAAACACACATCATACACAGTGACAAATGATGTAGAGTGGAGGCTGGTACATTTCTGAACTTAAGAGGCTTAAATGTTTGTGCCAATTAGGCAGGATCAACAGAGCACAGTGAGGGAGCCCAAACCAAACAAGGGTTGCTTGAGGGGGGTTCTCATTCCCAAGAAAATGTTTGAAACATTGGGTTAAAAGTATGCATTTTAGAGCACTTTCTTTGCAAAATTGGGTAGAAATTCATACAATTTGCAATTGGTTTTGTATGGAAGCACATGGAAAACCCCAATATTTGCAAATCACACATTGTGCATAGGAACATTTTCCAATACATTTCATGCCGCCTTTCCACGCGAGATATGCTAGTATAAAAATATATTCATGCTGGTTGTTCTAATTATGTCGATGCAGGCTGCATCATGCCATTATTACCATGTATGGAATACCAGCCAGTAAAAATGCCATGCCACAGAAAGTATATCCAGGCTGACTGTGCACCATAAGTTTTATTACTGGCTAGATTGGCCTTCATTCAATGTGGGCCAATTTAGCCAAGTAGTATGTTTGCTTTAACCTTGATGCATAGTCCTGTGCATCAAGGGTAAAGCAAAAAGAGCACTGGTAATGCTAACAGTTTGGGCATTCGTGTAGGCATGGGAAAGGCACTTCTGTATTGGTATTAGCTGGCCATTGATAGTGCCAGTGCAAAATGGTTTGAGTACCTGAGCATCTAAAAGCAGTGCCTGGTAAATGCCTAATACTTATACACAAGCCAAAACTGTTGGCTTTGCCAATGCTTTTTTTTAAAAGAACTTCAGCGAAAGACACGCGGGGTGTTTTTAAATTGAGTGGCCAAAGGCAGACCTGATTAAGACATTTTTATTACACCAGTTGCGTGTTTACAACTCCAATGAAGTCATGAACTCTCAGAAGACTCCTTTGAGGAACACTTGCAGGCACATTGAGGGCAAAGTTTGATGGCAAGGCATGTTTAAAGCTAGCTCAAAGAGTTCCAGTGAGGAGGTGTTTTGAGTGGGGAGGGCAGGAACTGGGTGTGAATTGCCATAGGGAATTGCACGGCCATGAGAAGTCATTTCACTGTTAGCACCTGCATTCATATCCATACATTTTTAGGTAATTGAAATCGTGATGTGGGGTTAGCACTTGCATGCTAGGGGAGTAATTAGAAGGTAAGTGGTGACATGAGACATCTCATTCTCACAGCAGTCCCTAAGTGTGACGTTTCAGAAATGAAGGCAAGAGGTAGCTGCTTGTAACATTGAAGCTTCACCAGAATAGTCTCATTCGAAATGTGGAAAAATGTTAGGCGCCCCCACACAAGGAAGGTTGCCCCTTCCTCACAGCCTCTGACGTCAGCGCCTCTCCCAACATTTGAAGTGTTAGTCCCCTTTCCCCCCTGACATTTTAGCCTAGGTGCACCTCTGATGCCATGGACCCACCCCTTAATGAAGTTTCCCCCAGGGCGGCTACATTTAGGCATGGTGCTGAACACACACTCACAAAAAACACTTTGACCCATGCATTCATCCACCACTTACACAACTCCATACATGCATGTATACAAAAAACCAAACACAGCATTGACACAAACACCAACATGCACGCATGCATTCATACATACACACATACATACTAATTTAATTTAAATACACATATACACTTTTAATTTAAAATAAAAACACTTACCTTACCTCCATGCACCCGTAAAAAGCATCCACGGAGCCGACACATAGACATGCTGCCTGACAAGAGAGAACTCCTCTCCCATCGTTCAGTGTGATCACGCTGACAACATGAACACACTGGCTGACAGGAGAGGAGTCCTCTCCTATCAGTCAGCGTGGTCATGCTGAGCAACGCGAACACACTGCCTGAAGAGAGAACTCCTCTCCCATCAGTCAGCGTGGTCACGCTGAGCAACGTGAACACACTGATTGACAAGAGAGAACTCCTCTCCCGTCAGACAGCGTGATTACGCTGACAACATGAACACACTGACAGACAAGAGAGAACTCCTCTCCCATCGTTCAGCGTGATCACGCTGACAACATGAACGCACTGGTTGACAGGAGAGGAGTCCTCCCCTATCAGTCAGCGTGGTCATGCTGAGCAGCGTGAACACACTGCCTGACAAGAGAGAACTCCTCTCCCATCAGTCAGCGTGGTCACGCTGAGCAACGTGAACACACTGATTGGCAAGCGAGAACTCCTCTCCCGTCAGTTAGCGTGGTCACGCTGAGCAACGTGAACACACTGACTGACAAGAGAGGACTCCTCTCCCATCAGTCAGCGTGATTACGCTGACAACATGAACACACTGACAGACAAGAGACAACTCCTCTCCTGTCAGTCAGCGTGGTCACGCTGAGCAACGTGAACACACTGATTGACAAGAGAGAACTCCTCTCCCATCAGTCAGCGTGATCACACTGAAAAGAACACACTGATTGACAAGAGAGAACTCCTCTCCTGTCAGTCAGCGTGGTCACGCTGAGCAACATGAACACACTGACTGATAAGAGAGAACTCCTCTCCCATCAGTCAGCGTGACCACGCTGACAACATGAACACACTGATTGACAAGAGAGAACTCCTCTCCTGTCAGTCATTGTGGTCATGTTGAGCAACGTGAACACACTGACTGACAAGAGAGAACTCCTCTCCCATCAGTTAGCGTGGTAACGCTGAGCAACGTGAACACACTGACAAGAGAGGACTCCTCTCCCATCAGTCAGCTTGATCACGCTGACAACATGAACACACTGACTGACAAGAGAGAACTCCTCTCCTGTCAGTCAGCGTGGTCATGCTGAGCAACGTGAACACAATGACTGACAAGAGAGAACTCCTCTCCCATCAGTCAGCATGGTCACGCTGAGCAACGTTAACACACTGACAAGAGAGAACTCCTCTCCCATCAGTTAGAGTGATCACACTGACAACATGAACACACTGACTGACAAGAGAGAACTCCTCTCCTGCCAATCAGCGTGGTCCTGCTGAGCAACCTGAACACACTGACTGACAAGAGAGAACTCCTGTCCCATCAGTCAGCGTGATCACACTGACAACATGAAGACAATGACTGACAAGAGAGAACTCCTCTCCTGTCAGTCAGCGTGGTCATGCTGAGCAATATGAACACACTGACTGACATGAGAGAACTCCTCTCCCATCAGTCAGCGTGACCACGCTGACAACATGAACACACTGACTGACAGGAGAGGAGTCCTCTCCTGTCAGTCACCGTAGTCACGCTGAGCAACGTGAACATACTGACTGACAAGAGAGAACTCCTCTCCCATCAGTCAGCGTGACCACGCTGACTACAAGAACACACTGATTGACAAGAGGGAACTTCTCTCCCATCAGTCAGCGTGGTCACGCTGAGCAACGTGAACACACTGATTGACAAGAGAGAACTCCTCTCCCATCAGTCAGCGTGATCACGCTGAAAAGAACACACTGATTGACAAGAGAGAACTCCTCTCCTGTCAGTCAGTGTGGTCATGCTGAGCAACGTGAACACACTGACTGACAAGAGAGAACTCCTCTCCCATCAGTCAGCGTGACCACGCTGACAACATGAACACACTGATTGACAAGAGAGAACTCCTCTCCTGTCAGTCAGTGTGGTCATGTTGAGCAATGTGAACACACTGACTGACAAGAGAGAACTCCTCTCCCATCAGTCAGCGTGGGCACGCTGAGCAACGTGAACACACTGATTGACAAGAGAGAACTCCTCTCCCATCAGTCAGCGTGATCACGCTGAAAAGAACACACTGATTGACAAGAGAGAACTCCTCTCCTGTCAGTCAGCATGGTCACGCTGAGCAACATGAACACACTGCCTGACAAGAGAGAACTCCTCTCCCATCAGTCAGCGTGATCATGCTGACAACATGAACACACTGATTGACAAGAGAGAACTCCTCTCCTGTCAGTCAGTGTGGTCACGCTGAGCAACATGAACACACTGACTGACAAGAGAGAACTCCTCTCCCATCAGTCAGCGTGATCACGCTGACAACATGAACACACTGATTGACAAGAGAGAACTCCTCTCCTGTCAGTCAGCGTGGTCATGCTGAGCAACGTGAACACAATGACTGACAAGAGAGAACTCCTCTCCCATCAGTCAGCATGGTCACGCTGAGCAACGTTAACACACTGACAAGAGAGAACTCCTCTCCCATCAGTTAGAGTGATCACACTGACAACATGAACACACTGACTGACAAGAGAGAACTCCTCTCCTGCCAATCAGCGTGGTCCTGCTGAGCAACATGAACACACTGACTGACAAGAGAGAACTCCTCTCCCATCTGTCAGCGTGGTCACATTGAGCAACGTGACCACACTGACTGACGAGAGAACACTCCCATCAGTCAGCGTGATCACGCTGACAACATGAACACAATGACTGACAAGAGAGAACTCCTCTCCTGTCAGTCAGCGTGGTCATGCTGAGCAATATGAACACACTGACTGACATGAGAGAACTCCTCTCCCATCAGTCAGCGTGACCACGCTGACAACATGAACACACTGATTGACAAGAGAGAACTCCTCTCCCATCAGTCAGCGTGATCACGCTGAAAAGAACACACTGATTGACAAGAGAGAACTCCTCTCCCATCAGTCAGCGTGGTCACGCTGAGCAACGTGAACACACTGATTGACAAGAGAGAACTCCTCTCCCATCAGTCAGCGTGATCACGCTGAAAAGAACACACTGATTGACAAGAGAGAACTCCTCTCCTGTCAGTCAGTGTGGTCATGCTGAGCAACGTGAACACACTGACTGACAAGAGAGAACTCCTCTCCCATCAGTCAGCGTGGTCACGCTGAGCAACATGAACACACTGACTGACAAGAGAGAACTCCTCTCCCATCAGTCAGTGTGATCACGCTGACAACATAAACACACTGGCCCTCATTAGGACCCTGGCGGAGTGGGTTTCCGCCAGCGCTAATCGCGGCGGACCCGTCCGCCGTACTACGAGTTCCCTTAGCGCCATGGAGGTTTTCTCCGCCTGGTTTTACCGGGCGGAGAAAACCATGGCGCTAAGGGACCTCGTTGTTAATTACGCCGCCGTACTTTACGGCGGCGTAATTAACTCCTTCCCCACTCCCATTATACCCTATGGGGCAAGAATGGGAATGGGGAAGGGTAAAATGGGGATTGGGGATTTACCGCTCCGCCAAGGTCGGCATGTGGTGGTAAATCCGCCAACCCCCATGGCGCTATCGGCGGCTTTCCGCCATGCTCCGTGGTGCATTTAGCACCGCGGATTCCGCCAGGGTCGTAATGAGGGCCACTGACTCACAAGAGAGAACTCCTCTCCCATCAATTAGCGTGACCACGCTGACAACATGAACACACTGATTGACAAGAGAGAACTCCTCTCCCATCCTTCAGCGTGATCACGCTGACAACATGAACACACTGACTGACAGGAGCGGAGTCCTCTCCTGTCAGTCACCGTGGTCACGCTGAGCAACGTGAACATACTGACTGACAAGAGAGAACTCCTCTCCCATCAGTCAGCGTGACCACGCTGACTACAAGAACACACTGATTGACAAGAGGGAACTTCTCTCCCATCAGTCAGCGTGGTCACGCTGAGCAACGTGAACACACTGATTAACAAGAGAGAACTCCTCTCCCATCAGTCAGCGTGATCACTCTGAAAAGAACACACTGATTGACAAGAGAGAACTCCTCCCCTGTCAGTCAGTGTGGTCATGCTGAGCAACGTGAACACACTGACTGACAAGAGAGAACTCCTCTCCCATCAGTCAGCGTGACCACGCTGACAACATGAACACACTGATTGACAAGAGAGAACTCCTCTCCTGTCAGTCAGTGTGGTCATGTTGAGCAATGTGAACACACTGACTGACAAGAGAGAACTCCTCTCCCATCAGTCAGCGTGGTCACGCTGAGCAACGTGAACACACTGATTGACAAGAGAGAACTCCTCTCCCATCAGTCAGCGTGATCACGCTGAAAAGAACACACTGATTGACAAGAGAGAACTCCTCTCCTGTCAGTCAGCGTGGTCACACTGAGCAACATGAACACACTGCCTGACAAGAGAGAACTCCTCTCCCATCAGTCAGCGTGATCATGCTGACAACATGAACACACTGATTGACAAGAGAGAACTCCTCTCCTGTCAGTCAGTGTGGTCACGCTGAGCAACATGAACACACTGACTGACAAGAGAGAACTCCTCTCCCATCAGTCAGCGTGATCACGCTGACAGCATGAACACACTGATTGACAAGAGAGAACTCCTCTCCTGTCAGTCAGCGTGGTCATGCTGAGCAACGTGAACACAATGACGGACAAGAGAGAACTCCTCTCCCATCAGTCAGCATGGTCACGCTGAGCAACGTTAACACACTGACAAGAGAGAACTCCTCTCCCATCAGTTAGAGTGATCACACTGACAACATGAACACACTGACTGACAAGAGAGAACTCCTCTCCTGCCAATCAGCGTGGTCCTGCTGAGCAACGTGAACACACTGACTGACAAGAGAGAACTCCTCTCCCATCTGTCAGCGTGGTCACATTGAGCAACGTGACCACACTGACTGACGAGAGAACACTCCCATCAGTCAGCGTGATCACGCTGACAACATGAACACAATGACTGACAAGAGAGAACTCCTCTCCTGTCAGTCAGCGTGGTCATGCTGAGCAATATGAACACACTGATTGACATGAGAGAACTCCTCTCCCATCAGTCGGCGTGACCACGCTGACAACATGAACACACTGATTGACAAGAGAGAACTCCTCTCCCATCAGTCAGCGTGATCACGCTGACAACATGAACACACTGACTGACAGGAGAGGAGTCCTCTCCTGTCAGTCACCGTGGTCACGCTGAGCAACGTGAACACACTGACTGACAAGAGAGAACTCCTCTCCCATCAGTCAGCGTGACCACGCTGACAACAAGAACACACTGATTGACAAGAGAGAACTCCTCTCCCATCAGTCAGCGTGGTCACGCTGAGCAACGTGAACACACTGATTGACAAGAGAGAACTCCTCTCCCATCAGTCAGCGTGATCACGCTGAAAAGAACACACTGATTGACAAGAGAGAACTCCTCTCCTGTCAGTCAGTGTGGTCATGCTGAGCAACGTGAACACACTGACTGACAAGAGAGAACTCCTCTCCCATCAGTCAGCGTGGTCACGCTGAGCAACATGAACACACTGACTGACAAGAGAGAACTCCTCTCCCATCAGTCAGTGTGATCACGCTGACAACATAAACACACTGACTCACAAGAGAGAACTCCTCTCCCATCAGTTAGCGTGATCACGCTGACAACATGAACACACTGACTGACAGGAGAGGAGTCGTCTCCTATCAGTCAGCGTGGTCATGCTGAGCAAAGTGAACATACTGATTGATAAGAGAGAACTCCTCTCCCATCAGTCAGCGTTAACATGGACTGGCCGGGGCCTCCCCCTGCAAATAGCCTCCCGGCCTCGTTGAAACTTGAGGAGAGCCATCTCTGGTTCCGGAAGCACCTCAAGACCTGTCTCTTTGCTTCTGCCTTCTCTCTTCCTCTCCCTTGCTGATCACCTGCCTGATCCATGCACTAGTCATCTGGTCAAGCTCTGAATGCGGGCCCAGGTCCCTGCCTGTCCTGTTGCAATCCCACACTGTCTCTTGGCTCCCCTGCACTTGTGGTCTGTATCTGTAACCCTACAGTCCCCGCTCTTGCTCTTATTCTCCACCCGTTGACTGCACTTATGAGTACCCACACTTGCCACCCGTTGGCTGCACTCTTATTTCTCCTTTGTTACTGCACTTCTGCATCCTGCCCCACCGTCGGCACTTCTCCCCTCCCCCCTTAACTGTTCTTGCGCGATCTGAATGACACAAGGCCTAGTAAGATCTGTGTTTTGTCCTACTCTTTTGTTTCTCCCTCCTTGCCTTGTCGCGCCTTCAAACACTTGTGTACGGGCACGTTATAAATGCCATATCATATCATTAATGAGCACCCCGCCCCGTGTGTGCATTAAAACACACATCATACACAGTGACAAATGATGTAGAGTGGAGGCTGGTACATTTCTGAACTTAAGATGCTTAAATGTTTGTGCCAATTAGGCAGGATCAACAGAGCACAGTGAGGGAGCCCAAACCAAACAAGGGTTGCTTGAGGGGGGTTCTCATTCCCAAGAAAATGTTTGAAACATTGGGTTAAAAGTATGCATTTTAGAGCACTTTCTTTGCAAAATTGGGTAGAAATTCATACAATTTGCAATTGGTTTTGTATGGAAGCACATGGAAAACCCCAATATTTGCAAATCACACATTGTGCATAGGAACATTTTCCAATACATTTCATGCCGCCTTTCCACGCGAGATATGCTAGTATAAAAATATATTCATGCTGGTTGTTCTAATTATGTCGATGCAGGCTGCATCATGCCATTATTACCATGTATGGAATACCAGCCAGTAAAAATGCCATGCCACAGAAAGTATATCCAGGCTGACTGTGCACCATAAGTTTTATTACTGGCTAGATTGGCCTTCATTCAATGTGGGCCAATTTAGCCAAGTAGTATGTTTGCTTTAACCTTGATGCATAGTCCTGTGCATCAAGGGTAAAGCAAAAAGAGCACTGGTAATGCTAACAGTTTGGGCATTTGTGTAGGCATGGGAAAGGCACTTCTGTATTGGTATTAGCTGGCCATTGATAGTGCCAGTGCAAAATGGTTTGAGTACCTGAGCATCTAAAAGCAGTGCCTGGTAAATGCCTAATACTTATACACAAGCCAAAACTGTTGGCTTTGCCAATGCTTTTTTTTAAAAGAACTTCAGCGAAAGACACGCGGGGTGTTTTTAAATTGAGTGGCCAAAGGCAGACCTGATTAAGACATTTTTATTACACCAGTTGCGTGTTTACAACTCCAATGAAGTCATGAACTCTCAGAAGACTCCTTTGAGGAACACTTGCAGGCACATTGAGGGCAAAGTTTGATGGCAAGGCATGTTTAAAGCTAGCTCAAAGAGTTCCAGTGAGGAGGTGTTTTGAGTGGGGAGGGCAGGAACTGGGTGTGAATTGCCATAGGGAATTGCACGGCCATGAGAAGTCATTTCACTGTTAGCACCTGCATTCATATCCATACATTTTTAGGTAATTGAAATCGTGATGTGGGGTTAGCACTTGCATGCTAGGGGAGTAATTAGAAGGTAAGTGGTGACATGAGACATCTCATTCTCACAGCAGTCCCTAAGTGTGACGTTTCAGAAATGAAGGCAAGAGGTAGCTGCTTGTAACATTGAAGCTTCACCAGAATAGTCTCATTCGAAATGTGGAAAAATGTTAGGCGCCCCCACACAAGGAAGGTTGCCCCTTCCTCACAGCCTCTGACGTCAGCGCCTCTCCCAACATTTGAAGTGTTAGTCCCCTTTCCCCCCTGACATTTTAGCCTAGGTGCACCTCTGATGCCATGGACCCACCCCTTAATGAAGTTTCCCCCAGGGCGGCTACATTTAGGCATGGTGCTGAACACACACTCACAAAAAACACTTTGACCCATGCATTCATCCACCACTTACACAACTCCATACATGCATGTATACAAAAAACCAAACACAGCATTGACACAAACACCAACATGCACGCATGCATTCATACATACACACATACATACTAATTTAATTTAAATACACATATACACTTTTAATTTAAAATAAAAACACTTACCTTACCTCCATGCACCCGTAAAAAGCATCCACGGAGCCGACACATAGACATGCTGCCTGACAAGAGAGAACTCCTCTCCCATCGTTCAGTGTGATCACGCTGACAACATGAACACACTGGCTGACAGGAGAGGAGTCCTCTCCTATCAGTCAGCGTGGTCATGCTGAGCAACGCGAACACACTGCCTGAAGAGAGAACTCCTCTCCCATCAGTCAGCGTGGTCACGCTGAGCAACGTGAACACACTGATTGACAAGAGAGAACTCCTCTCCCGTCAGTCAGCGTGATTACGCTGACAACATGAACACACTGACAAACAAGAGAGAACTCCTCTCCCATCGTTCAGCGTGATCACGCTGACAACATGAACGCACTGGTTGACAGGAGAGGAGTCCTCTCCTATCAGTCAGCCTGGTCATGCTGAGCAGCGTGAACACACTGCCTGACAAGAGAGAACTCCTCTCCCATCAGTCAGCGTGGTCACGCTGAGCAACGTGAACACACTGATTGGCAAGCGAGAACTCCTCTCCCGTCAGTTAGCGTGGTCACGCTGAGCAACGTGAACACACTGACTGACAAGAGAGGACTCCTCTCCCATCAGTCAGCGTGATTACGCTGACAACATGAACACACTGACAGACAAGAGACAACTCCTCTCCTGTCAGTCAGCGTGGTCACGCTGAGCAACGTGAACACACTGATTTACAAGAGAGAACTCCTCTCCCATCAGTCAGCGTGATCACACTGAAAAGAACACACTGATTGACAAGAGAGAACTCCTCTCCTGTCAGTCAGCGTGGTCACGCTGAGCAACATGAACACACTGACTGATAAGAGAGAACTCCTCTCCCATCAGTCAGCGTGATCACGCTGACAACATGAACACACTGATTGACAAGAGAGAACTCCTCTCCTGTCAGTCATTGTGGTCATGTTGAGCAACGTGAACACACTGACTGACAAGAGAGAACTCCTCTCCCATCAGTTAGCGTGGTAACGCTGAGCAACGTGAACACACTGACAAGAGAGGACTCCTCTCCCATCAGTCAGCTTGATCACGCTGACAACATGAACACACTGACTGACAAGAGAGAACTCCTCTCCTGTCAGTCAGCGTGGTCATGCTGAGCAACGTGAACACAATGACTGACAAGAGAGAACTCCTCTCCCATCAGTCAGCATGGTCACGCTGAGCAACGTTAACACACTGACAAGAGAGAACTCCTCTCCCATCAGTTAGAGTGATCACACTGACAACATGAACACACTGACTGACAAGAGAGAACTCCTCTCCTGCCAATCAGCGTGGTCCTGCTGAGCAACGTGAACACACTGACTGACAAGAGAGAACTCCTCTCCCATCAGTCAGCGTGATCACACTGACAACATGAAGACAATGACTGACAAGAGAGAACTCCTCTCCTGTCAGTCAGCGTGGTAACGCTGAGCAACGTGAACACACTGACAAGAGAGGACTCCTCTCCCATCAGTCAGCTTGATCACGCTGACAACATGAACACACTGACTGACAAGAGAGAACTCCTCTCCTGTCAGTCAGCGTGGTCATGCTGAGCAACGTGAACACAATGACTGACAAGAGAGAACTCCTCTCCCATCAGTCAGCATGGTCACGCTGAGCAACGTTAACACACTGACAAGAGAGAACTCCTCTCCCATCAGTTAGAGTGATCACACTGACAACATGAACACACTGACTGACAAGAGAGAACTCCTCTCCTGCCAATCAGCGTGGTCCTGCTGAGCAACGTGAACACACTGACTGACAAGAGAGAACTCCTCTCCCATCAGTCAGCGTGATCACACTGACAACATGAAGACAATGACTGACAAGAGAGAACTCCTCTCCTGTCAGTCAGCGTGGTCATGCTGAGCAATATGAACACACTGACTGACATGAGAGAACTCCTCTCCCATCAGTCAGCGTGACCACGCTGACAACATGAACACACTGATTGACAAGAGAGAACTCCTCTCCCATCCTTCAGCGTGATCACGCTGACAACATGAACACACTGACTGACAGGAGAGGAGTCCTCTCCTGTCAGTCACCGTAGTCACGCTGAGCAACGTGAACATACTGACTGACAAGAGAGAACTCCTCTCCCATCAGTCAGCGTGACCACGCTGACTACAAGAACACACTGATTGACAAGAGGGAACTTCTCTCCCATCAGTCAGCGTGGTCACGCTGAGCAACGTGAACACACTGATTGACAAGAGAGAACTCCTCTCCCATCAGTCAGCGTGATCACGCTGAAAAGAACACACTGATTGACAAGAGAGAACTCCTCTCCTGTCAGTCAGTGTGGTCATGCTGAGCAACGTGAACACACTGACTGACAAGAGAGAACTCCTCTCCCATCAGTCAGCGTGACCACGCTGACAACATGAACACACTGATTGACAAGAGAGAACTCCTCTCCTGTCAGTCAGTGTGGTCATGTTGAGCAATGTGAACACACTGACTGACAAGAGAGAACTCCTCTCCCATCAGTCAGCGTGGTCACGCTGAGCAATGTGAACACACTGATTGACAAGAGAGAACTCCTCTCCCATCAGTCAGCGTGATCACGCTGAAAAGAACACACTGATTGACAAGAGAGAACTCCTCTCCTGTCAGTCAGCGTGGTCACGCTGAGCAACATGAACACACTGCCTGACAAGAGAGAACTCCTCTCCCATCAGTCAGCGTGATCATGCTGACAACATGAACACACTGATTGACAAGAGAGAACTCCTCTCCTGTCAGTCAGTGTGGTCACGCTGAGCAACATGAACACACTGACTGACAAGAGAGAACTCCTCTCCCATCAGTCAGCGTGATCACGCTGACAACATGAACACACTGATTGACAAGAGAGGACTCCTCTCCTGTCAGTCAGCGTGGTCATGCTGAGCAACGTGAACACAATGACTGACAAGAGAGAACTCCTCTCCCATCAGTCAGCATGGTCACGCTGAGCAACGTTAACACACTGACAAGAGAGAACTCCTCTCCCATCAGTTAGAGTGATCACACTGACAACATGAACACACTGACTGACAAGAGAGAACTCCTCTCCTGCCAATCAGCGTGGTCCTGCTGAGCAACGTGAACACACTGACTGACAAGAGAGAACTCCTCTCCCATCTGTCAGCGTGGTCACATTGAGCAACGTGACCACACTGACTGACGAGAGAACACTCCCATCAGTCAGTGTGATCACGCTGACAACATGAACACAATGACTGACAAGAGAGAACTCCTCTCCTGTCAGTCAGCGTGGTCATGCTGAGCAATATGAACACACTGACTGACATGAGAGAACTCCTCTCCCATCAGTCAGCGTGACCACGCTGACAACATGAACACACTGATTGACAAGAGAGAACTCCTCTCCCATCAGTCAGCGTGATCACGCTGACAACATGAACACACTGACTGACAGGAGAGGAGTCCTCTCCTGTCACTCACCGTGGTCACGCTGAGCAACGTGAACACACTGACTGACAAGAGAGAACTCCTCTCCCATCAGTCAGCGTGACCACGCTGACAACAAGAACACACTGATTGACAAGAGAGAACTCCTCTCCCATCAGTCAGCGTGGTCACGCTGAGCAACGTGAACACACTGATTGACAAGAGAGAACTCCTCTCCCATCAGTCAGCGTGATCACGCTGAAAAGAACACACTGATTGACAAGAGAGAACTCCTCTCCTGTCAGTCAGTGTGGTCATGCTGAGCAACGTGAACACACTGACTGACAAGAGAGAACTCCTCTCCCATCAGTCAGCGTGGTCACGCTGAGCAACATGAACACACTGACTGACAAGAGAGAACTCCTCTCCCATCAGTCAGTGTGATCACGCTGACAACATAAACACACTGACTCATAAGAGAGAACTCCTCTCCCATCAATTAGCGTGATCACGCTGACAACATGAACACACTGACTGACAGGACAGGAGTCGTCTCCTATCAGTCAGCGTGGTCACGCTGAGCAACATGAACACACTGCCTGACAAGAGAGAACTCCTCTCCCATCAGTCAGCGTGATCATGCTGACAACATGAACACACTGATTGACAAGAGAGAACTCCTCTCCTGTCAGTCAGTGTGGTCACGCTGAGCAACATGAACACACTGACTGACAAGAGAGAACTCCTCTCCCATCAGTCAGCGTGATCACGCTGACAACATGAACACACTGATTGACAAGAGAGGACTCCTCTCCTGTCAGTCAGCGTGGTCATGCTGAGCAACGTGAACACAATGACTGACAAGAGAGAACTCCTCTCCCATCAGTCAGCATGGTCACGCTGAGCAACGTTAACACACTGACAAGAGAGAACTCCTCTCCCATCAGTTAGAGTGATCACACTGACAACATGAACACACTGACTGACAAGAGAGAACTCCTCTCCTGCCAATCAGCGTGGTCCTGCTGAGCAACGTGAACACACTGACTGACAAGAGAAAACTCCTCTCCCATCTGTCAGCGTGGTCACATTGAGCAACGTGACCACACTGACTGACGAGAGAACACTCCCATCAGTCAGCGTGATCACGCTGACAACATGAACACAATGACTGACAAGAGAGAACTCCTCTCCTGTCAGTCAGCGTGGTCATGCTGAGCAATATGAACACACTGACTGACATGAGAGAACTCCTCTCCCATCAGTCAGCGTGACCACGCTGACAACATGAACACACTGACTGACAGGAGAGGAGTCGTCTCCTATCAGTCAGCGTGGTCATGCTGAGCAAAGTGAACATACTGATTGATAAGAGAGAACTCCTCTCCCATCAGCCAGCGTTAACATGGACTGGCTGGGGCCTCCCCCTGCAAATAGCCTCCCGGCCTCGTTGAAACTTCAGGAGAGCCATCTCTGGTTCCGGAAGCACCTCAAGACCTGTCTCTTTGCTTCTGCCTTCTCTCTTCCTCTCCCTTGCTGATCACCTGCCTGATCCATGCACTGGTCATCTGGTCAAGCTCTGAAGGCGGGCCCAGGTCCCTGCCTGTCCTGTTGCAATCCCACACTGTCTCTTGGCTCCCCTGCACTTGTGGTCTGTATCTGTAACCCTACAGTCCCCGCTCTTGCTCTTATTCTCCACCCGTTGACTGCACTTATGAGTACCCACACTTGCCACCCGTTGGCTGCACTCTTATTTCTCCTTTGTTACTGCACTTCTGCATCCTGCCCCACCGTCGGCACTTCTCCCCTCCCCCCTTAACTGTTCTTGCGCGATCTGAATGACACAAGGCCTAGTAAGATCTGTGTTTTGTCCTACTCTTTTGTTTCTCCCTCCTTGCCTTGTCGCGCCTTCAAACACTTGTGTACGGGCACATTATAAATGCCATATCATATCATTAATGAGCACCCCGCCCCGTGTGTGCATTAAAACACACATCATACACAGTGACAAATGATGTAGAGTGGAGGCTGGTACATTTCTGAACTTAAGAGGCTTAAATGTTTGTGCCAATTAGGCAGGATCAACAGAGCACAGTGAGGGAGCCCAAACCAAACAAGGGTTGCTTGAGGGGGGTTCTCATTCCCAAGAAAATGTTTGAAACATTGGGTTAAAAGTATGCATTTTAGAGCACTTTCTTTGCAAAATTGGGTAGAAATTCATACAATTTGCAATTGGTTTTGTATGGAAGCACATGGAAAACCCCAATATTTGCAAATCACACATTGTGCATAGGAACATTTTCCAATACATTTCATGCCGCCTTTCCACGCGAGAGATGCTAGTATAAAAATATATTCATGCTGGTTGTTCTAATTATGTCGATGCAGGCTGCATCATGCCATTATTACCATGTATGGAATACCAGCCAGTAAAAATGCCATGCCACAGAAAGTATATCCAGGCTGACTGTGCACCATAAGTTTTATTACTGGCTAGATTGGCCTTCATTCAATGTGGGCCAATTTAGCCAAGTAGTATGTTTGCTTTAACCTTGATGCATAGTCCTGTGCATCAAGGGTAAAGCAAAAAGAGCACTGGTAATGCTAACAGTTTGGGCATTCGTGTAGGCATGGGAAAGGCACTTCTGTATTGGTATTAGCTGGCCATTGATAGTGCCAGTGCAAAATGGTTTGAGTACCTGAGCATCTAAAAGCAGTGCCTGGTAAATGCCTAATACTTATACACAAGCCAAAACTGTTGGCTTTGCCAATGCTTTTTTTTAAAAGAACTTCAGCGAAAGACACGCGGGGTGTTTTTAAATTGAGTGGCCAAAGGCAGACCTGATTAAGACATTTTTATTACACCAGTTGCGTGTTTACAACTCCAATGAAGTCATGAACTCTCAGAAGACTCCTTTGAGGAACACTTGCAGGCACATTGAGGGCAAAGTTTGATGGCAAGGCATGTTTAAAGCTAGCTCAAAGAGTTCCAGTGAGGAGGTGTTTTGAGTGGGGAGGGCAGGAACTGGGTGAGAATTGCCATAGGGAATTGCACGGCCATGAGAAGTCATTTCACTGTTAGCACCTGCATTCATATCCATACATTTTTAGGTAATTGAAATCGTGATGTGGGGTTAGCACTTGCATGCTAGGGGAGTAATTAGAAGGTAAGTGGTGACATGAGACATCTCATTCTCACAGCAGTCCCTAAGTGTGACGTTTCAGAAATGAAGGCAAGAGGTAGCTGCTTGTAACATTGAAGCTTCACCAGAATAGTCTCATTCGAAATGTGGAAAAATGTTAGGCGCCCCCACACAAGGAAGGTTGCCCCTTCCTCACAGCCTCTGACGTCAGCGCTTCTCCCAACATTTGAAGTGTTAGTCCCCTTTCCCCCCTGACATTTTAGCCTAGGTGCACCTCTGATGCCATGGACCCACCCCTTAATGAAGTTGCCCCCAGGGCGGCTACATTTAGGCATGATGCTGAACACACACTCACAAAAAACACTTTGACCCATGCATTCATCCACCACTTACACAACTCCATACATGCATGTATACAAAAAACCAAACACAGCATTGACACAAACACCAACATGCACGCATGCATTCATACATACACACATACATACTAATTTAATTTAAATACACATATACACTTTTAATTTAAAATAAAAACACTTACCTCCATGCACCCGTAAAAAGCATCCACGGAGCCGACACATAGACATGCTGCCTGACAAGAGAGAACTCCTCTCCCATCGTTCAGTGTGATCACGCTGACAACATGAACACACTGGCTGACAGGAGAGGAGTCCTCTCCTATCAGTCAGCGTGGTCATGCTGAGCAACGCGAACACACTGCCTGAAGAGAGAACTCCTCTCCCATCAGTCAGCGTGGTCACGCTGAGCAACGTGAACACACTGATTGACAAGAGAGAACTCCTCTCCCGTCAGTCAGCGTGATTACGCTGACAACATGAACACACTGACAGACAAGAGAGAACTCCTCTCCCATCGTTCAGCGTGATCACGCTGACAACATGAACGCACTGGTTGACAGGAGAGGAGTCCTCTCCCGTCAGTTAGCGTGGTCACGCTGAGCAACGTGAACACACTGACTGACAAGAGAGGACTCCTCTCCCATCAGTCAGCGTGATTACGCTGACAACATGAACACACTGACAGACAAGAGACAACTCCTCTCCTGTCAGTCAGCGTGATCATGCTGAGAAACGTGAACACACTGACTGACAAGAGAGAACTCCTCTCCCATCAGTCAGCGTGATCACGCTGACAACATGAACACACTGATTGACAAGAGAGGACTCCTCTCCTGTCAGTCAGCGTGGTCATGCTGAGCAACGTGAACACAATGACTGACAAGAGAGAACTCCTCTCCCATCAGTCAGCATGGTCACGCTGAGCAACGTTAACACACTGACAAGAGAGAACTCCTCTCCCATCAGTTAGAGTGATCACACTGACAACATGAACACACTGACTGACAAGAGAGAACTCCTCTCCTGCCAATCAGCGTGGTCCTGCTGAGCAACGTGAACACACTGACTGACAAGAGAAAACTCCTCTCCCATCTGTCAGCGTGGTCACATTGAGCAACGTGACCACACTGACTGACGAGAGAACACTCCCATCAGTCAGCGTGATCACGCTGACAACATGAACACAATGACTGACAAGAGAGAACTCCTCTCCTGTCAGTCAGCGTGGTCATGCTGAGCAATATGAACACACTGACTGACATGAGAGAACTCCTCTCCCATCAGTCAGCGTGACCACGCTGACAACATGAACACACTGACTGACAGGAGAGGAGTCGTCTCCTATCAGTCAGCGTGGTCATGCTGAGCAAAGTGAACATACTGATTGATAAGAGAGAACTCCTCTCCCATCAGCCAGCGTTAACATGGACTGGCTGGGGCCTCCCCCTGCAAATAGCCTCCCGGCCTCGTTGAAACTTCAGGAGAGCCATCTCTGGTTCCGGAAGCACCTCAAGACCTGTCTCTTTGCTTCTGCCTTCTCTCTTCCTCTCCCTTGCTGATCACCTGCCTGATCCATGCACTGGTCATCTGGTCAAGCTCTGAAGGCGGGCCCAGGTCCCTGCCTGTCCTGTTGCAATCCCACACTGTCTCTTGGCTCCCCTGCACTTGTGGTCTGTATCTGTAACCCTACAGTCCCCGCTCTTGCTCTTATTCTCCACCCGTTGACTGCACTTATGAGTACCCACACTTGCCACCCGTTGGCTGCACTCTTATTTCTCCTTTGTTACTGCACTTCTGCATCCTGCCCCACCGTCGGCACTTCTCCCCTCCCCCCTTAACTGTTCTTGCGCGATCTGAATGACACAAGGCCTAGTAAGATCTGTGTTTTGTCCTACTCTTTTGTTTCTCCCTCCTTGCCTTGTCGCGCCTTCAAACACTTGTGTACGGGCACATTATAAATGCCATATCATATCATTAATGAGCACCCCGCCCCGTGTGTGCATTAAAACACACATCATACACAGTGACAAATGATGTAGAGTGGAGGCTGGTACATTTCTGAACTTAAGAGGCTTAAATGTTTGTGCCAATTAGGCAGGATCAACAGAGCACAGTGAGGGAGCCCAAACCAAACAAGGGTTGCTTGAGGGGGGTTCTCATTCCCAAGAAAATGTTTGAAACATTGGGTTAAAAGTATGCATTTTAGAGCACTTTCTTTGCAAAATTGGGTAGAAATTCATACAATTTGCAATTGGTTTTGTATGGAAGCACATGGAAAACCCCAATATTTGCAAATCACACATTGTGCATAGGAACATTTTCCAATACATTTCATGCCGCCTTTCCACGCGAGAGATGCTAGTATAAAAATATATTCATGCTGGTTGTTCTAATTATGTCGATGCAGGCTGCATCATGCCATTATTACCATGTATGGAATACCAGCCAGTAAAAATGCCATGCCACAGAAAGCATATCCAGGCTGACTGTGCACCATAAGTTTTATTACTGGCTAGATTGGCCTTCATTCAATGTGGGCCAATTTAGCCAAGTAGTATGTTTGCTTTAACCTTGATGCATAGTCCTGTGCATCAAGGGTAAAGCAAAAAGAGCACTGGTAATGCTAACAGTTTGGGCATTCGTGTAGGCATGGGAAAGGCACTTCTGTATTGGTATTAGCTGGCCATTGATAGTGCCAGTGCAAAATGGTTTGAGTACCTGAGCATCTAAAAGCAGTGCCTGGTAAATGCCTAATACTTATACACAAGCCAAAACTGTTGGCTTTGCCAATGCTTTTTTTTAAAAGAACTTCAGCGAAAGACACGCGGGGTGTTTTTAAATTGAGTGGCCAAAGGCAGACCTGATTAAGACATTTTTATTACACCAGTTGCGTGTTTACAACTCCAATGAAGTCATGAACTCTCAGAAGACTCCTTTGAGGAACACTTGCAGGCACATTGAGGGCAAAGTTTGATGGCAAGGCATGTTTAAAGCTAGCTCAAAGAGTTCCAGTGAGGAGGTGTTTTGAGTGGGGAGGGCAGGAACTGGGTGAGAATTGCCATAGGGAATTGCACGGCCATGAGAAGTCATTTCACTGTTAGCACCTGCATTCATATCCATACATTTTTAGGTAATTGAAATCGTGATGTGGGGTTAGCACTTGCATGCTAGGGGAGTAATTAGAAGGTAAGTGGTGACATGAGACATCTCATTCTCACAGCAGTCCCTAAGTGTGACGTTTCAGAAATGAAGGCAAGAGGTAGCTGCTTGTAACATTGAAGCTTCACCAGAATAGTCTCATTCGAAATGTGGAAAAATGTTAGGCGCCCCCACACAAGGAAGGTTGCCCCTTCCTCACAGCCTCTGACGTCAGCGCCTCTCCCAACATTTGAAGTGTTAGTCCCCTTTCCCCCCTGACATTTTAGCCTAGGTGCACCTCTGATGCCATGGACCCACCCCTTAATGAAGTTGCCCCCAGGGCGGCTACATTTAGGCATGATGCTGAACACACACTCACAAAAAACACTTTGACCCATGCATTCATCCACCACTTACACAACTCCATACATGCATGTATACAAAAAACCAAACACAGCATTGACACAAACACCAACATGCACGCATGCATTCATACATACACACATACATACTAATTTAATTTAAATACACATATACACTTTTAATTTAAAATAAAAACACTTACCTCCATGCACCCGTAAAAAGCATCCACGGAGCCGACACATAGACATGCTGCCTGACAAGAGAGAACTCCTCTCCCATCGTTCAGTGTGATCACGCTGACAACATGAACACACTGGCTGACAGGAGAGGAGTCCTCTCCTATCAGTCAGCGTGGTCATGCTGAGCAACGCGAACACACTGCCTGAAGAGAGAACTCCTCTCCCATCAGTCAGCGTGGTCACGCTGAGCAACGTGAACACACTGATTGACAAGAGAGAACTCCTCTCCCGTCAGTCAGCGTGATTACGCTGACAACATGAACACACTGACAGACAAGAGAGAACTCCTCTCCCATCGTTCAGCGTGATCACGCTGACAACATGAACGCACTGGTTGACAGGAGAGGAGTCCTCTCCCGTCAGTTAGCGTGGTCACGCTGAGCAACGTGAACACACTGACTGACAAGAGAGGACTCCTCTCCCATCAGTCAGCGTGATTACGCTGACAACATGAACACACTGACAGACAAGAGACAACTCCTCTCCTGTCAGTCAGCGTGATCATGCTGAGAAACGTGAACACACTGACTGACAAGAGAGAACTCCTCTCCCATCAGTTAGCGTGGTCACGCTGAGCAACGTGAACACACTGACTGACAAGAGAGAACTCCTCTCCCATCAGTCAGCGTGACCACGCTGACAACATGAACACACTGATTGACAAGAGAGAACTCCTCTCCTGTCAGTCAGTGTGGTCGTGCTGAGCACTGTGAACACACTGACTGACAAGAGAGAACTCCTCTCCCATCAGTCAGCGTGGTTACGCTGAGCAACGTGAACACACTGATTGACAAGAGAGAACTCCTCTCCCATCAGTCAGCGTGATCACACTGAAAAGAACACACTGATTGACAAGAGAGAACTCCTCTCCTGTCAGTCAGCGTGGTCACGCTGAGCAACATGAACACACTGACTGATAAGAGAGAACTCCTCTCCCATCAGTCAGCGTGATCACGCTGACAACATGAACACACTGATTGACAAGAGAGAACTCCTCTCCTGTCAGTCATTGTGGTCATGTTGAGCAACGGGAACACACTGACTGACAAGAGAGAACTCCTCTCCCATCAGTTAGCGTGGTAACGCTGAGCAACGTGAACACACTGACAAGAGAGGACTCCTCTCCCATCAGTCAGCTTGATCACGCTGACAACATGAACACACTGACTGACAAGAGAGAACTCCTCTCCTGTCAGTCAGCGTGGTCATGCTGAGCAACGTGAACACAATGACTGACAAGAGAGAACTCCTCTCCCATCAGTCAGCATGGTCACGCTGAGCAACGTTAACACACTGACAAGAGAGAACTCCTCTCCCATCAGTTAGAGTGATCACACTGACAACATGAACACACTGACTGACAAGAGAGAACTCCTCTCCTGCCAATCAGCGTGGTCCTGCTGAGCAACGTGAACACACTGACTGACAAGAGAGAACTCCTCTCCCATCAGTCAGCGTGATCACACTGACAACATGAAGACAATGACTGACAAGAGAGAACTCCTCTCCTGTCAGTCAGCGTGGTCATGCTGAGCAATATGAACACACTGACTGACATGAGAGAACTCCTCTCCCATCAGTCAGCGTGACCACGCTGACAACATGAACACACTGATTGATAAGAGAGAACTCCTCTCCCATCCTTCAGCGTGATCACGCTGACAACATGAACACACTGACTGACAGGAGAGGAGTCCTCTCCTGTCAGTCACCGTAGTCACGCTGAGCAACGTGAACATACTGACTGACAAGAGAGAACTCCTCTCCCATCAGTCAGCGTGACCACGCTGACTACAAGAACACACTGATTGACAAGAGGGAACTTCTCTCCCATCAGTCAGCGTGGTCACGCTGAGCAACGTGAACACACTGATTGACAAGAGAGAACTCCTCTCCCATCAGTCAGCGTGATCACGCTGAAAGGAACACACTGATTGACAAGAGAGAACTCCTCTCCTGTCAGTCAGTGTGGTCATGCTGAGCAACGTGAACACACTGACTGACAAGAGAGAACTCCTCTCCCATCAGTCAGCGTGACCACGCTGACAACATGAACACACTGATTGACAAGAGAGAACTCCTCTCCTGTCAGTCAGTGTGGTCATGTTGAGCAATGTGAACACACTGACTGACAAGAGAGAACTCCTCTCCCATCAGTCAGCCCGGTCACGCTGAGCAACGTGAACACACTGATTGACAAGAGAGAACTCCTCTCCCATCAGTCAGCGTGATCACGCTGAAAAGAACACACTGATTGACAAGAGAGAACTCCTCTCCTGTCAGTCAGCGTGGTCACGCTGAGCAACATGAACACACTGCCTGACAAGAGAGAACTCCTCTCCCATCAGTCAGCGTGATCATGCTGACAACATGAACACACTGATTGACAAGAGAGAACTCCTCTCCTGTCAGTCAGTGTGGTCACGCTGAGCAACATGAACACACTGACTGACAAGAGAGAACTCCTCTCCCATCAGTCAGCGTGATCACGCTGACAACATGAACACACTGATTGACAAGAGAGAACTCCTCTCCTGTCAGTCAGCGTGGTCATGCTGAGCAACGTGAACACAATGACTGACAAGAGAGAACTCCTCTCCCATCAGTCAGCATGGTCACGCTGAGCAACGTTAACACACTGACAAGAGAGAACTCCTCTCCCATCAGTTAGAGTGATCACACTGACAACATGAACACACTGACTGACAAGAGAGAACTCCTCTCCTGCCAATCAGCGTGGTCCTGCTGAGCAACATGAACACACTGACTGACAAGAGAGAACTCCTCTCCCATCTGTCAGCGTGGTCACATTGAGCAACGTGACCACACTGACTGACGAGAGAACACTCCCATCAGTCAGCGTGATCACGCTGACAACATGAACACAATGACTGACAAGAGAGAACTCCTCTCCTGTCAGTCAGCGTGGTCATGCTGAGCAATATGAACACACTGACTGACATGAGAGAACTCCTCTCCCATCAGTCAGCGTGACCACGCTGACAACATGAACACACTGATTGACAAGAGAGAACTCCTCTCCCATCAGTCAGCGTGATCACGCTGACAACATGAACACACTGACTGACAGGAGAGGAGTCCTCTCCTGTCACTCACCGTGGTCACGCTGAGCAACGTGAACACACTGACTGACAAGAGAGAACTCCTCTCCCATCAGTCAGCGTGACCACGCTGACAACAAGAACACACTGATTGACAAGAGAGAACTCCTCTCCCATCAGTCAGCGTGGTCACGCTGAGCAACGTGAACACACTGATTGACAAGAGAGAACTCCTCTCCCATCAGTCAGCGTGATCACGCTGAAAAGAACACACTGATTGACAAGAGAGAACTCCTCTCCTGTCAGTCAGTGTGGTCATGCTGAGCAACGTGAACACACTGACTGACAAGAGAGAACTCCTCTCCCATCAGTCAGCGTGGTCACGCTGAGCAACATGAACACACTGACTGACAAGAGAGAACTCCTCTCCCATCAGTCAGTGTGATCACGCTGACAACATAAACACACTGACTCACAAGAGAGAACTCCTCTCCCATCAATTAGCGTGATCACGCTGACAACATGAACACACTGACTGACAGGAGAGGAGTCGTCTCCTATCAGTCAGCGTGGTCACGCTGAGCAACATGAACACACTGCCTGACAAGAGAGAACTCCTCTCCCATCAGTCAGCGTGATCATGCTGACAACATGAACACACTGATTGACAAGAGAGAACTCCTCTCCTGTCAGTCAGTGTGGTCACGCTGAGCAACATGAACACACTGACTGACAAGAGAGAACTCCTCTCCCATCAGTCAGCGTGATCACGCTGACAACATGAACACACTGATTGACAAGAGAGGACTCCTCTCCTGTCAGTCAGCGTGGTCATGCTGAGCAACGTGAACACAATGACTGACAAGAGAGAACTCCTCTCCCATCAGTCAGCATGGTCACGCTGAGCAACGTTAACACACTGACAAGAGAGAACTCCTCTCCCATCAGTTAGAGTGATCACACTGACAACATGAACACACTGACTGACAAGAGAGAACTCCTCTCCTGCCAATCAGCGTGGTCCTGCTGAGCAACGTGAACACACTGACTGACAAGAGAGAACTCCTCTCCCATCTGTCAGCGTGGTCACATTGAGCAACGTGACCACACTGACTGACGAGAGAACACTCCCATCAGTCAGCATGATCACGCTGACAACATGAACACAATGACTGACAAGAGAGAACTCCTCTCCTGTCAGTCAGCGTGGTCATGCTGAGCAATATGAACACACTGACTGACATGAGAGAACTCCTCTCCCATCAGTCAGCGTGACCACGCTGACAACATGAACACACTGATTGACAAGAGAGAACTCCTCTCCCATCAGTCAGCGTGATCACGCTGACAACATGAACACACTGACTGACAGGAGAGGAGTCCTCTCCTGTCAGTCACCGTGGTCACGCTGAGCAAAGTGAACACACTGACTGACAAGAGAGAACTCCTCTCCCATCAGTCAGCGTGACCACGCTGACAACAAGAACACACTGATTGACAAGAGAGAACTCCTCTCCCATCAGTCAGCTTGGTCACGCTGAGCAACGTGAACACACTGATTGACAAGAGAGAACTCCTCTCCCATCAGTCAGCGTGATCACGCTGAAAAGAACACACTGATTGACAAGAGAGAACTCCTCTCCTGTCAGTCAGTGTGGTCATGCTGAGCAACGTGAACACACTGACTGACAAGAGAGAACTCCTCTCCCATCAGTCAGCGTGGTCACGCTGAGCAACATGAACACACTGACTGACAAGAGAGAACTCCTCTCCCATCAGTCAGTGTGATCACGCTGACAACATAAACACACTGACTCACAAGAGAGAACTCCTCTCCCATCAGTTAGCGTGATCACGCTGACAACATGAACACACTGACTGACAGGAGAGGAGTCGTCTCCTATCAGTCAGCGTGGTCATGCTGAGCAAAGTGAACATACTGATTGATAAGAGAGAACTCCTCTCCCATCAGCCAGCGTTAACATGGACTGGCTGGGGCCTCCCCCTGCAAATAGCCTCCCGGCCTCGTTGAAACTTGAGGAGAGCCATCTCTGGTTCCGGAAGCACCTCAAGACCTGTCTCTTTGCTTCTGCCTTCTCTCTTCCTCTCCCTTGCTGATCACCTGCCTGATCCATGCACTGGTCATCTGGTCAAGCTCTGAATGCGGGCCCAGGTCCCTGCCTGTCCTGTTGCAATCCCACACTGTCTCTTGGCTCCCCTGCACTTGTGGTCTGTATCTGTAACCCTACAGTCCCCGCTCTTGCTCTTATTCTCCACCCGTTGACTGCACTTATGAGTACCCACACTTGCCACCCGTTGGCTGCACTCTTATTTCTCCTTTGTTACTGCACTTCTGCATCCTGCCCCACCGTCGGCACTTCTCCCCTCCCCCCTTAACTGTTCTTGCGCGATCTGAATGACACAAGGCCTAGTAAGATCTGTGTTTTGTCCTACTCTTTTGTTTCTCCCTCCTTCCCTTGTCGCGCCTTCAAACACTTGTGTACGGGCACATTATAAATGCCATATCATATCATTAATGAGCACCCCGCCCCGTGTGTGCATTAAAACACACATCATACACAGTGACAAATGATGTAGAGTGGAGGCTGGTACATTTCTGAACTTAAGAGGCTTAAATGTTTGTGCCAATTAGGCAGGATCAACAGAGCACAGTGAGGGAGCCCAAACCAAACAAGGGTTGCTTGAGGGGGGTTCTCATTCCCAAGAAAATGTTTGAAACATTGGGTTAAAAGTATGCATTTTAGAGCACTTTCTTTGCAAAATTGGGTAGAAATTCATACAATTTGCAATTGGTTTTGTATGGAAGCACATGGAAAACCCCAATATTTGCAAATCACACATTGTGCATAGGAACATTTTCCAATACATTTCATGCCGCCTTTCCACGCGAGATATGCTAGTATAAAAATATATTCATGCTGGTTGTTCTAATTATGTCGATGCAGGCTGCATCATGCCATTATTACCATGTATGGAATACCAGCCAGTAAAAATGCCATGCCACAGAAAGTATATCCAGGCTGACTGTGCACCATAAGTTTTATTACTGGCTAGATTGGCCTTCATTCAATGTGGGCCAATTTAGCCAAGTAGTATGTTTGCTTTAACCTTGATGCATAGTCCTGTGCATCAAGGGTAAAGCAAAAAGAGCACTGGTAATGCTAACAGTTTGGGCATTCGTGTAGGCATGGGAAAGGCACTTCTGTATTGGTATTAGCTGGCCATTGATAGTGCCAGTGCAAAATGGTTTGAGTACCTGAGCATCTAAAAGCAGTGCCTGGTAAATGCCTAATACTTATACACAAGCCAAAACTGTTGGCTTTGCCAATGCTTTTTTTTAAAAGAACTTCAGCGAAAGACACGCGGGGTGTTTTTAAATTGAGTGGCCAAAGGCAGACCTGATTAAGACATTTTTATTACACCAGTTGCGTGTTTACAACTCCAATGAAGTCATGAACTCTCAGAAGACTCCTTTGAGGAACACTTGCAGGCACATTGAGGGCAAAGTTTGATGGCAAGGCATGTTTAAAGCTAGCTCAAAGAGTTCCAGTGAGGAGGTGTTTTGAGTGGGGAGGGCAGGAACTGGGTGAGAATTGCCATAGGGAATTGCACGGCCATGAGAAGTCATTTCACTGTTAGCACCTGCATTCATATCCATACATTTTTAGGTAATTGAAATCGTGATGTGGGGTTAGCACTTGCATGCTAGGGGAGTAATTAGAAGGTAAGTGGTGACATGAGACATCTCATTCTCACAGCAGTCCCTAAGTGTGACGTTTCAGAAATGAAGGCAAGAGGTAGCTGCTTGTAACATTGAAGCTTCACCAGAATAGTCTCATTCGAAATGTGGAAAAATGTTAGGCGCCCCCACACAAGGAAGGTTGCCCCTTCCTCACAGCCTCTGACGTCAGCGCCTCTCCCAACATTTGAAGTGTTAGTCCCCTTTCCCCCCTGACATTTTAGCCTAGGTGCACCTCTGATGCCATGGACCCACCCCTTAATGAAGTTGCCCCCAGGGCGGCTACATTTAGGCATGATGCTGAACACACACTCACAAAAAACACTTTGACCCATGCATTCATCCACCACTTACACAACTCCATACATGCATGTATACAAAAAACCAAACACAGCATTGACACAAACACCAACATGCACGCATGCATTCATACATACACACATACATACTAATTTAATTTAAATACACATATACACTTTTAATTTAAAATAAAAACACTTACCTTACCTCCATGCACCCGTAAAAAGCATCCACGGAGCCGACACATAGACATGCTGCCTGACAAGAGAGAACTCCTCTCCCATCGTTCAGTGTGATCACGCTGACAACATGAACACACTGGCTGACAGGAGAGGAGTCCTCTCCTATCAGTCAGCGTGGTCATGCTGAGCAACGCGAACACACTGCCTGAAGAGAGAACTCCTCTCCCATCAGTCAGCGTGGTCACGCTGAGCAACGTGAACACACTGATTGACAAGAGAGAACTCCTCTCCCGTCAGTCAGCGTGATTACGCTGACAACATGAACACACTGACAGACAAGAGACAACTCCTCTCCTGTCAGTCAGCGTGATCATGCTGAGAAACGTGAACACACTGACTGACAAGAGAGAACTCCTCTCCCATCAGTCAGCGTGGTTACGCTGAGCAACGTGAACACACTGATTGACAAGAGAGAACTCCTCTCCCATCAGTCAGCGTGATCACACTGAAAAGAACACACTGATTGACAAGAGAGAACTCCTCTCCTGTCAGTCAGCGTGGTCACGCTGAGCAACATGAACACACTGACTGACAAGAGAGGACTCCTCTCCCATCAGTCAGCGTGATTACGCTGACAACATGAACACACTGACAGACAAGAGACAACTCCTCTCCTGTCAGTCAGCGTGATCATGCTGAGAAACGTGAACACACTGACTGACAAGAGAGAACTCCTCTCCCATCAGTTAGCGTGGTCACGCTGAGCAACGTGAACACACTGACTGACAAGAGAGAACTCCTCTCCCATCAGTCAGCGTGACCACGCTGACAACATGAACACACTGATTGACAAGAGAGAACTCCTCTCCTGTCAGTCAGTGTGGTCGTGTTGAGCACTGTGAACACACTGACTGACAAGAGAGAACTCCTCTCCCATCAGTCAGCGTGGTTACGCTGAGCAACGTGAACACACTGATTGACAAGAGAGAACTCCTCTCCCATCAGTCAGCGTGATCACACTGAAAAGAACACACTGATTGACAAGAGAGAACTCCTCTCCTGTCAGTCAGCGTGGTCACGCTGAGCAACATGAACACACTGACTGATAAGAGAGAACTCCTCTCCCATCAGTCAGCGTGATCACGCTGACAACATGATCACACTGACTGACAAGAGAGAACTCCTCTCCTGTCAGTCAGCGTGGTCATGCTGAGCAACGTGAACACAATGACTGACAAGAGAGAACTGCTCTCCCATCAGTCAGCATGGTCACGCTGAGCAACGTTAACACACTGACAAGAGAGAACTCCTCTCCCATCAGTTAGAGTGATCACACTGACAACATGAACACACTGACTGACAAGAGAGAACTCCTCTCCTGCCAATCAGCGTGGTCCTGCTGAGCAACGTGAACACACTGACTGACAAGAGAGAACTCCTCTCCCATCAGTCAGCGTGATCACACTGACAACATGAAGACAATGACTGACAAGAGAGAACTCCTCTCCTGTCAGTCAGCGTGGTCATGCTGAGCAATATGAACACACTGACTGACATGAGAGAACTCCTCTCCCATCAGTCAGCGTGACCACGCTGACAACATGAACACACTGATTGACAAGAGAGAACTCCTCTCCCATCCTTCAGCGTGATCACGCTGACAACATGAACACACTGACTGACAGGAGAGGAGTCCTCTCCTGTCAGTCACCGTGGTCACGCTGAGCAACGTGAACATACTGACTGACAAGAGAGAACTCCTCTCCCATCAGTCAGCGTGACCACGCTGACTACAAGAACACACTGATTGACAAGAGAGAACTTCTCTCCCATCAGTCAGCGTGGTCACGCTGAGCAACGTGAACACACTGATTGACAAGAGAGAACTCCTCTCCCATCAGTCAGCGTGATCACGCTGAAAAGAACACACTGATTGACAAGAGAGAACTCCTCTCCTGTCAGTCAGTGTGGTCATGCTGAGCAACGTGAACACACTGACTGACAAGAGAGAACTCCTCTCCCATCAGTCAGCGTGACCACGCTGACAACATGAACACACTGATTGACAAGAGAGAACTCCTCTCCTGTCAGTCAGTGTGGTCATGTTGAGCAATGTGAACACACTGACTGACAAGAGAGAACTCCTCTCCCATCAGTCAGCGTGGTCACGCTGAGCAACGTGAACACACTGATTGACAAGAGAGAACTCCTCTCCCATCAGTCAGCGTGATCACGCTGAAAAGAACACACTGATTGACAAGAGAGAACTCCTCTCCTGTCAGTCAGCGTGATCATGCTGACAACATGAACACACTGCCTGACCAGAGAGAACTCCTCTCCCATCAGTCAGCGTGATCATGCTGACAACATGAACACACTGATTGACAAGAGAGAACTCCTCTCCTGTCAGTCAGTCTGGTCACGCTGAGCAACATGAACACACTGACTGACAAGAGAGAACTCCTCTCCCATCAGTCAGTGTGATCACGCTGACAACATGAACACACTGATTGACAAGAGAGAACTCCTCTCCTGTCAGTCAGCGTGGTCATGCTGAGCAACGTGAACACAATGACTGACAAGAGAGAACTCCTCTCCCATCAGTCAGCATGGTCACGCTGAGCAACGTTAACACACTGACAAGAGAGAACTCCTCTCCCATCAGTTAGAGTGATCACACTGACAACATGAACACACTGACTGACAAGAGAGAACTCCTCTCCTGCCAATCAGCGTGGTCCTGCTGAGCAACGTGAACACACTGACTGACAAGAGAGAACTCCTCTCCCATCTGTCAGCGTGGTCACATTGAGCAACGTGACCACACTGACTGACGAGAGAACACTCCCATCAGTCAGCGTGATCACGCTGACAACATGAACACAATGACTGACAAGAGAGAACTCCTCTCCTGTCAGTCAGCGTGGTCATGCTGAGCAATATGAACACACTGACTGACATGAGAGAACTCCTCTCCCATCAGTCAGCGTGACCACGCTGACAACATGAACACACTGATTGACAAGAGAGAACTCCTCTCCCATCCTTCAGCGTGATCACGCTGACAACATGAACACACTGACTGACAGGAGAGAAGTCCTCTCCTGTCAGTCACCGTGGTCACGCTGAGCAACGTGAACATACTGACTGACAAGAGAGAACTCCTCTCCCATCAGTCAGCGTGACCACGCTGACTACAAGAACACACTGATTGACAAGAGAGAACTTCTCTCCCATCAGTCAGCGTGGTCACGCTGAGCAACGTGAACACACTGATTGACAAGAGAGAACTCCTCTCCCATCAGTCAGCGTGATCACGCTGAAAAGAACACACTGATTGACAAGAGAGAACTCCTCTCCTGTCAGTCAGTGTGGTCATGCTGAGCAACGTGAACACACTGACTGACAAGAGAGAACTCCTCTCCCATCAGTCAGCGTGACCACGCTGACAACATGAACACACTGATTGACAAGAGAGAACTCCTCTCCTGTCAGTCAGTGTGGTCATGTTGAGCAATGTGAACACACTGACTGACAAGAGAGAACTCCTCTCCCATCAGTCAGCGTGGTCACGCTGAGCAACGTGAACACACTGATTGACAAGAGAGAACTCCTCTCCCATCAGTCAGCGTGATCTCGCTGAAAAGAACACACTGATTGACAAGAGAGAACTCCTCTCCTGTCAGTCAGCGTGGTCACGCTGAGCAACATGAACACACTGCCTGACAAGAGAGAACTCCTCTCCCATCAGTTAGCGTGATCACGCTGACAACAGGAACACACTGATTGACAAGAGAGAACTCCTCTCCTGTCAGTCAGTGTGGTCATGTTGAGCAATGTGAACACACTGACTGACAAGAGAGAACTCCTCTCCCATCAGTCAGCGTGGTCACGCTGAGCAACGTGAACACACTGATTGACAAGAGAGAACTCCTCTCCCATCAGTCAGCGTGATCTCGCTGAAAAGAACACACTGATTGACAAGAGAGAACTCCTCTCCTGTCAGTCAGCGTGGTCACGCTGAGCAACATGAACACACTGCCTGACAAGAGAGAACTCCTCTCCCATCAGTTAGCGTGATCACGCTGACAACAGGAACACACTGACTGACAGGAGAGGAGTCGTCTCCTATCAGTCAGCGTGGTCATGCTGAGCAAAGTGAACATACTGATTGATAAGAGAGAACTCCTCTCCCATCAGTCAGCGTGACCACGCTGACAACATGAACACACTGATTGACAAGAGAGAACTCCTCTCCCATCCTTCAGCGTGATCACGCTGACAACATGAACACACTGACTGACAGGAGAGAAGTCCTCTCCTGTCAGTCACCGTGGTCACGCTGAGCAACGTGAACATACTGACTGACAAGAGAGAACTCCTCTCCCATCAGTCAGCGTGACCACGCTGACTACAAGAACACACTGATTGACAAGAGAGAACTTCTCTCCCATCAGTCAGCGTGGTCACGCTGAGCAACGTGAACACACTGATTGACAAGAGAGAACTCCTCTCCCATCAGTCAGCGTGATCACGCTGAAAAGAACACACTGATTGACAAGAGAGAACTCCTCTCCTGTCAGTCAGTGTGGTCATGCTGAGCAACGTGAACACACTGACTGACAAGAGAGAACTCCTCTCCCATCAGTCAGCGTGACCACGCTGACAACATGAACACACTGATTGACAAGAGAGAACTCCTCTCCTGTCAGTCAGTGTGGTCATGTTGAGCAATGTGAACACACTGACTGACAAGAGAGAACTCCTCTCCCATCAGTCAGCGTGGTCACGCTGAGCAACGTGAACACACTGATTGACAAGAGAGAACTCCTCTCCCATCAGTCAGCGTGATCTCGCTGAAAAGAACACACTGATTGACAAGAGAGAACTCCTCTCCTGTCAGTCAGCGTGGTCACGCTGAGCAACATGAACACACTGCCTGACAAGAGAGAACTCCTCTCCCATCAGTTAGCGTGATCACGCTGACAACAGGAACACACTGACTGACAGGAGAGGAGTCGTCTCCTATCAGTCAGCGTGGTCATGCTGAGCAAAGTGAACATACTGATTGATAAGAGAGAACTCCTCTCCCATCAGCCAGCGTTAACATGGACTGGCTGGGGCCTCCCCCTGCAAATAGCCTCCCGGCCTCGTTGAAACTTGAGGAGAGCCATCTCTGGTTCCGGAAGCACCTCAAGACCTGTCTCTTTGCTTCTGCCTTCTCTCTTCCTCTCCCTTGCTGATCACCTGCCTGATCCATGCACTGGTCATCTGGTCAAGCTCTGAATGCGGGCCCAGGTCCCTGCCTGTCCTGTTGCAATCCCACACTGTCTCTTGGCTCCCCTGCACTTGTGGTCTGTATCTGTAACCCTACAGTCCCCGCTCTTGCTCTTATTCTCCACTCGTTGACTGCACTTATGAGTACCCACACTTGCCACCCGTTGGCTGCACTCTTATTTCTCCTTTGTTACTGCACTTCTGCATCCTGCCCCACCGTCGGCACTTCTCCCCTCCCCCCTTAACTGTTCTTGCGCGATCTGAATGACACAAGGCCTAGTAAGATCTGTGTTTTGTCCTACTCTTTTGTTTCTCCCTCCTTGCCTTGTCGCGCCTTCAAACACTTGTGTACGGGCACATTATAAATGCCATATCATATCATTAATGAGCACCCCGCCCCGTGTGTGCATTAAAACACACATCATACACAGTGACAAATGATGTAGAGTGGAGGCTGGTACATTTCTGAATTTAAGAGGCTTAAATGTTTGTGCCAATTAGGCAGGATCAACAGAGCACAGTGAGGGAGCCCAAACCAAACAAGGGTTGCTTGAGGGGGGTTCTCATTCCCAAGAAAATGTTTGAAACATTGGGTTAAAAGTATGCATTTTAGAGCACTTTCTTTGCAAAATTGGGTAGAAATTCATACAATTTGCAATTGGTTTTGTATGGAAGCACATGGAAAACCCCAATATTTGCAAATCACACATTGTGCATAGGAACATTTTCCAATACATTTCATGCCGCCTTTCCACGCGAGATATGCTAGTATAAAAATATATTCATGCTGGTTGTTCTAATTATGTCGATGCAGGCTGCATCATGCCATTATTACCATGTATGGAATACCAGCCAGTAAAAATGCCATGCCACAGAAAGTATATCCAGGCTGACTGTGCACCATAAGTTTTATTACTGGCTAGATTGGCCTTCATTCAATGTGGACCAATTTAGCCAAGTAGTATGTTTGCTTTAACCTTGATGCATAGTCCTGTGCATCAAGGGTAAAGCAAAAAGAGCACTGGTAATGCTAACAGTTTGGGCATTCGTGTAGGCATGGGAAAGGCACTTCTGTATTGGTATTAGCTGGCCATTGATAGTGCCAGTGCAAAATGGTTTGAGTACCTGAGCATCTAAAAGCAGTGCCTGGTAAATGCCTAATACTTATACACAAGCCAAAACTGTTGGCTTTGCCAATGCTTTTTTTTAAAAGAACTTCAGCGAAAGACACGCGGGGTGTTTTTAAATTGAGTGGCCAAAGGCAGACCTTATTAAGACATTTTTATTACACCAGTTGCGTGTTTACAACTCCAATGAAGTCATGAACTCTCAGAAGACTCCTTTGAGGAACACTTGCAGGCACATTGAGGGCAAAGTTTGATGGCAAGGCATGTTTAAAGCTAGCTCAAAGAGTTCCAGTGAGGAGGTGTTTTGAGTGGGGAGGGCAGGAACTGGGTGAGAATTGCCATAGGGAATTGCACGGCCATGAGAAGTCATTTCACTGTTAGCACCTGCATTCATATCCATACATTTTTAGGTAATTGAAATCGTGATGTGGGGTTAGCACTTGCATGCTAGGGGAGTAATTAGAAGGTAAGTGGTGACATGAGACATCTCATTCTCACAGCAGTCCCTAAGTGTGACGTTTCAGAAATGAAGGCAAGAGGTAGCTGCTTGTAACATTGAAGCTTCACCAGAATAGTCTCATTCGAAATGTGGAAAAATGTTAGGCGCCCCCACACAAGGAAGGTTGCCCCTTCCTCACAGCCTCTGACGTCAGCGCCTCTCCCAACATTTGAAGTGTTAGTCCCCTTTCCCCCCTGACATTTTAGCCTAGGTGCACCTCTGATGCCATGGACCCACCCCTTAATGAAGTTGCCCCCAGGGCGGCTACATTTAGGCATGATGCTGAACACACACTCACAAAAAACACTTTGACCCATGCATTCATCCACCACTTACACAACTCCATACATGCATGTATACAAAAAACCAAACACAGCATTGACACAAACACCAACATGCACGCATGCATTCATACATACACACATACATACTAATTTAATTTAAATACACATATACACTTTTAATTTAAAATAAAAACACTTACCTTACCTCCATGCACCCGTAAAAAGCATCCACGGAGCCGACACATAGACATGCTGCCTGACAAGAGAGAACTCCTCTCCCATCGTTCAGTGTGATCACGCTGACAACATGAACACACTGGCTGACAGGAGAGGAGTCCTCTCCTATCAGTCAGCGTGGTCATGCTGAGCAACGCGAACACACTGCCTGAAGAGAGAACTCCTCTCCCATCAGTCAGCGTGGTCACGCTGAGCAACGTGAACACACTGATTGACAAGAGAGAACTCCTCTCCCGTCAGTCAGCGTGATTACGCTGACAACATGAACACACTGACAGACAAGAGAGAACTCCTCTCCCATCGTTCAGCGTGATCACGCTGACAACATGAACGCACTGGTTGACAGGAGAGGAGTCCTCTCCCGTCAGTTAGCGTGGTCACGCTGAGCAACGTGAACACACTGACTGACAAGAGAGGACTCCTCTCCCATCAGTCAGCGTGATTACGCTGACAACATGAACACACTGACAGACAAGAGACAACTCCTCTCCTGTCAGTCAGCGTGATCATGCTGAGAAACGTGAACACACTGACTGACAAGAGAGAACTCCTCTCCCATCAGTTAGCGTGGTCACGCTGAGCAACGTGAACACACTGACTGACAAGAGAGAACTCCTCTCCCATCAGTCAGCGTGACCACGCTGACAACATGAACACACTGATTGACAAGAGAGAACTCCTCTCCTGTCAGTCAGTGTGGTCGTGTTGAGCACTGTGAACACACTGACTGACAAGAGAGAACTCCTCTCCCATCAGTCAGCGTGGTTACGCTGTGCAACGTGAACACACTGATTGACAAGAGAGAACTCCTCTCCCATCAGTCAGCGTGATCACACTGAAAAGAACACACTGATTGACAAGAGAGAACTCCTCTCCTGTCAGTCAGCGTGGTCACGCTGAGCAACATGAACACACTGACTGATAAGAGAGAACTCCTCTCCCATCAGTCAGCGTGATCACGCTGACAACATGAACACACTGACTGACAAGAGAGAACTCCTCTCCTGTCAGTCAGCGTGGTCATGCTGAGCAACGTGAACACAATGACTGACAAGAGAGAACTGCTCTCCCATCAGTCAGCATGGTCACGCTGAGCAACGTTAACACACTGACAAGAGAGAACTCCTCTCCCATCAGTTAGAGTGATCACACTGACAACATGAACACACTGACTGACAAGAGAGAACTCCTCTCCTGCCAATCAGCGTGGTCCTGCTGAGCAACGTGAACACACTGACTGACAAGAGAGAACTCCTCTCCCATCAGTCAGCGTGATCACACTGACAACATGAAGACAATGACTGACAAGAGAGAACTCCTCTCCTGTCAGTCAGCGTGGTCATGCTGAGCAATATGAACACACTGACTGACATGAGAGAACTCCTCTCCCATCAGTCAGCGTGACCACGCTGACAACATGAACACACTGATTGACAAGAGAGAACTCCTCTCCCATCCTTCAGCGTGATCACGCTGACAACATGAACACACTGACTGACAGGAGAGGAGTCCTCTCCTGTCAGTCACCGTGGTCACGCTGAGCAACGTGAACATACTGACTGACAAGAGAGAACTCCTCTCCCATCAGTCAGCGTGACCACGCTGACTACAAGAACACACTGATTGACAAGAGAGAACTTCTCTCCCATCAGTCAGCGTGGTCACGCTGAGCAACGTGAACACACTGATTGACAAGAGAGAACTCCTCTCCCATCAGTCAGCGTGATCACGCTGAAAAGAACACACTGATTGACAAGAGAGAACTCCTCTCCTGTCAGTCAGTGTGGTCATGCTGAGCAACGTGAACACACTGACTGACAAGAGAGAACTCCTCTCCTGTCAGTCAGTGTGGTCATGTTGAGCAATGTGAACACACTGACTGACAAGAGAGAACTCCTCTCCCATCAGTCAGCGTGGTCACGCTGAGCAACGTGAACACACTGATTGACAAGAGAGAACTCCTCTCCCATCAGTCAGCGTGATCACGCTGAAAAGAACACACTGATTGACAAGAGAGAACTCCTCTCCTGTCAGTCAGCGTGGTCACGCTGAGCAACATGAACACACTGCCTGACAAGAGAGAACTCCTCTCCCATCAGTCAGCGTGATCATGCTGACAACATGAACACACTGATTGACAAGAGAGAACTCCTCTCCTGTCAGTCAGTGTGGTCACGCTGAGCAACATGAACACACTGACTGACAAGAGAGAACTCCTCTCCCATCAGTCAGCGTGATCACGCTGACAACATGAACACACTGATTGACAAGAGAGAACTCCTCTCCTGTCAGTCAGCGTGGTCATGCTGAGCAACGTGAACACAATGACTGACAAGAGAGAACTCCTCTCCCATCAGTCAGCATGGTCACGCTGAGCAACGTTAACACACTGACAAGAGAGAACTCCTCTCCCATCAGTTAGAGTGATCACACTGACAACATGAACACACTGACTGACAAGAGAGAACTGCTCTCCTGCCAATCAGCGTGGTCCTGCTGAGCAACGTGAACACACTGACTGACAAGAGAGAACTCCTCTCCCATCTGTCAGCGTGGTCACATTGAGCAACGTGACCACACTGACTGACGAGAGAACACTCCCATCAGTCAGCGTGATCACGCTGACAACATGAACACAATGACTGACAAGAGAGAACTCCTCTCCTGTCAGTCAGCGTGGTCATGCTGAGCAATATGAACACACTGACTGACATGAGAGAACTCCTCTCCCATCAGTCAGCGTGACCACGCTGACAACATGAACACACTGATTGACAAGAGAGAACTCCTCTCCCATCCTTCAGCGTGATCACGCTGACAACATGAACACACTGACTGACAGGAGAGAAGTCCTCTCCTGTCAGTCACCGTGGTCACGCTGAGCAACGTGAACATACTGACTGACAAGAGAGAACTCCTCTCCCATCAGTCAGCGTGACCACGCTGACTACAAGAACACACTGATTGACAAGAGAGAACTTCTCTCCCATCAGTCAGCGTGGTCACGCTGAGCAACGTGAACACACTGATTGACAAGAGAGAACTCCTCTCCCATCAGTCAGCGTGATCACGCTGAAAAGAACACACTGATTGACAAGAGAGAACTCCTCTCCTGTCAGTCAGTGTGGTCATGCTGAGCAACGTGAACACACTGACTGACAAGAGAGAACTCCTCTCCCATCAGTCAGCGTGACCACGCTGACAACATGAACACACTGATTGACAAGAGAGAACTCCTCTCCTGTCAGTCAGTGTGGTCATGTTGAGCAATGTGAACACACTGACTGACAAGAGAGAACTCCTCTCCCATCAGTCAGCGTGGTCACGCTGAGCAACGTGAACACACTGATTGACAAGAGAGAACTCCTCTCCCATCAGTCAGCGTGATCTCGCTGAAAAGAACACACTGATTGACAAGAGAGAACTCCTCTCCTGTCAGTCAGCGTGGTCACGCTGAGCAACATGAACACACTGCCTGACAAGAGAGAACTCCTCTCCCATCAGTTAGCGTGATCACGCTGACAACATGAACACACTGACTGACAGGAGAGGAGTCGTCTCCTATCAGTCAGCGTGGTCATGCTGAGCAAAGTGAACATACTGATTGATAAGAGAGAACTCCTCTCCCATCAGCCAGCGTTAACATGGACTGGCTGGGGCCTCCCCCTGCAAATAGCCTCCCGGCCTCGTTGAAACTTGAGGAGAGCCATCTCTGGTTCCGGAAGCACCTCAAGACCTGTCTCTTTGCTTCTGCCTTCTCTCTTCCTCTCCCTTGCTGATCACCTGCCTGATCCATGCACTGGTCATCTGGTCAAGCTCTGAATGCGGGCCCAGGTCCCTGCCTGTCCTGTTGCAATCCCACACTGTCTCTTGGCTCCCCTGCACTTGTGGTCTGTATCTGTAACCCTACAGTCCCCGCTCTTGCTCTTATTCTCCACTCGTTGACTGCACTTATGAGTACCCACACTTGCCACCCGTTGGCTGCACTTTTATTTCTCCTTTGTTACTGCACTTCTGCATCCTGCCCCACCGTCGGCACTTCTCCCCTCCCCCCTTAACTGTTCTTGCGCGATCTGAATGACACAAGGCCTAGTAAGATCTGTGTTTTGTCCTACTCTTTTGTTTCTCCCTCCTTGCCTTGTCGCGCCTTCAAACACTTGTGTACGGGCACATTATAAATGCCATATCATATCATTAATGAGCACCCCGCCCCGTGTGTGCATTAAAACACACATCATACACAGTGACAAATGATGTAGAGTGGAGGCTGGTACATTTCTGAATTTAAGAGGCTTAAATGTTTGTGCCAATTAGGCAGGATCAACAGAGCACAGTGAGGGAGCCCAAACCAAACAAGGGTTGCTTGAGGGGGGTTCTCATTCCCAAGAAAATGTTTGAAACATTGGGTTAAAAGTATGCATTTTAGAGCACTTTCTTTGCAAAATTGGGTAGAAATTCATACAATTTGCAATTGGTTTTGTATGGAAGCACATGGAAAACCCCAATATTTGCAAATCACACATTGTGCATAGGAACATTTTCCAATACATTTCATGCCGCCTTTCCACGCGAGATATGCTAGTATAAAAATATATTCATGCTGGTTGTTCTAATTATGTCGATGCAGGCTGCATCATGCCATTATTACCATGTATGGAATACCAGCCAGTAAAAATGCCATGCCACAGAAAGTATATCCAGGCTGACTGTGCACCATAAGTTTTATTACTGGCTAGATTGGCCTTCATTCAATGTGGGCCAATTTAGCCAAGTAGTATGTTTGCTTTAACCTTGATGCATAGTCCTGTGCATCAAGGGTAAAGCAAAAAGAGCACTGGTAATGCTAACAGTTTGGGCATTCGTATAGGCATGGGAAAGGCACTTCTGTATTGGTATTAGCTGGCCATTGATAGTGCCAGTGCAAAATGGTTTGAGTACCTGAGCATCTAAAAGCAGTGCCTGGTAAATGCCTAATACTTATACACAAGCCAAAACTGTTGGCTTTGCCAATGCTTTTTTTTAAAAGAACTTCAGCGAAAGACACGCGGGGTGTTTTTAAATTGAGTGGCCAAAGGCAGACCTGATTAAGACATTTTTATTACACCAGTTGCGTGTTTACAACTCCAATGAAGTCATGAACTCTCAGAAGACTCCTTTGAGGAACACTTGCAGGCACATTGAGGGCAAAGTTTGATGGCAAGGCATGTTTAAAGCTAGCTCAAAGAGTTCCAGTGAGGAGGTGTTTTGAGTGGGGAGGGCAGGAACTGGGTGAGAATTGCCATAGGGAATTGCACGGCCATGAGAAGTCATTTCACTGTTAGCACCTGCATTCATATCCATACATTTTTAGGTAATTGAAATCGTGATGTGGGGTTAGCACTTGCATGCTAGGGGAGTAATTAGAAGGTAAGTGGTGACATGAGACATCTCATTCTCACAGCAGTCCCTAAGTGTGACGTTTCAGAAATGAAGGCAAGAGGTAGCTGCTTGTAACATTGAAGCTTCACCAGAATAGTCTCATTCGAAATGTGGAAAAATGTTAGGCGCCCCCACACAAGGAAGGTTGCCCCTTCCTCACAGCCTCTGACGTCAGCGCCTCTCCCAACATTTGAAGTGTTAGTCCCCTTTCCCCCTGACATTTTAGCCTAGGTGCACCTCTGATGCCATGGACCCACCCCTTAATGAAGTTGCCCCCAGGGCGGCTACATTTAGGCATGATGCTGAACACACACTCACAAAAAACACTTTGACCCATGCATTCATCCACCACTTACACAACTCCATACATGCATGTATACAAAAAACCAAACACAGCATTGACACAAACACCAACATGCACGCATGCATTCATACATACACACATACATACTAATTTAATTTAAATACACATATACACTTTTAATTTAAAATAAAAACACTTACCTTACCTCCATGCACCCGTAAAAAGCATCCACGGAGCCGACACATAGACATGCTGCCTGACAAGAGAGAACTCCTCTCCCATCGTTCAGTGTGATCACGCTGACAACATGAACACACTGGCTGACAGGAGAGGAGTCCTCTCCTATCAGTCAGCGTGGTCATGCTGAGCAACGCGAACACACTGCCTGAAGAGAGAACTCCTCTCCCATCAGTCAGCGTGGTCACGCTGAGCAACGTGAACACACTGATTGACAAGAGAGAACTCCTCTCCCGTCAGTCAGCGTGATTACGCTGACAACATGAACACACTGACAGACAAGAGAGAACTCCTCTCCCATCGTTCAGCGTGATCACGCTGATAACATGAACGCACTGGTTGACAGGAGAGGAGGCCTCTCCCGTCAGTTAGCGTGGTCACGCTGAGCAACGTGAACACACTGACTGACAAGAGAGGACTCCTCTCCCATCAGTCAGCGTGATTACGCTGACAACATGAACACACTGACAGACAAGAGACAACTCCTCTCCTGTCAGTCAGCGTGATCATGCTGAGAAACGTGAACACACTGACTGACAAGAGAGAACTTCTCTCCCATCAGTTAGCGTGGTCACGCTGAGCAACGTGAACACACTGACTGACAAGAGAGAACTCCTCTCCCATCAGTCAGCGTGACCACGCTGACAACATGAACACACTGATTGACAAGAGAGAACTCCTCTCCTGTCAGTCAGTGTGGTCGTGTTGAGCACTGTGAACACACTGACTGACAAGAGAGAACTCCTCTCCCATCAGTCAGCGTGGTTACGCTGAGCAACGTGAACACACTGATTGACAAGAGAGAACTCCTCTCCCATCAGTCAGCGTGATCACACTGAAAAGAACACACTGATTGATAAGAGAGAACTCCTCTCCTGTCAGTCAGCGTGGTCACGCTGAGCAACATGAACACACTGACTGATAAGAGAGAACTCCTCTCCCATCAGTCAGCGTGATCACGCTGACAACATGAACACACTGACTGACAAGAGAGAACTCCTCTCCTGTCAGTCAGCGTGGTCATGCTGAGCAACGTGAACACAATGACTGACAAGAGAGAACTGCTCTCCCATCAGTCAGCATGGTCACGCTGAGCAACGTTAACACACTGACAAGAGAGAACTCCTCTCCCATCAGTTAGAGTGATCACACTGACAACATGAACACACTGACTGACAAGAGAGAACTCCTCTCCTGCCAATCAGCGTGGTCCTGCTGAGCAACGTGAACACACTGACTGACAAGAGAGAACTCCTCTCCCATCAGTCAGCGTGATCACACTGACAACATGAAGACAATGACTGACAAGAGAGAACTCCTCTCCTGTCAGTCAGCGTTGTCATGCTGAGCAATATGAACACACTGACTGACATGAGAGAACTCCTCTCCCATCAGTCAGCGTGACCACGCTGACAACATGAACACACTGATTGACAAGAGAGAACTCCTCTCCCATCCTTCAGCGTGATCACGCTGACAACATGAACACACTGACTGACAGGAGAGGAGTCCTCTCCTGTCAGTCACCGTGGTCACGCTGAGCAACGTGAACATACTGACTGACAAGAGAGAACTCCTCTCCCATCAGTCAGCGTGACCACGCTGACTACAAGAACACACTGATTGACAAGAGAGAACTTCTCTCCCATCAGTCAGCGTGGTCACGCTGAGCAACGTGAACACACTGATTGACAAGAGAGAACTCCTCTCCCATCAGTCAGCGTGATCACGCTGAAAAGAACACACTGATTGACAAGAGAGAACTCCTCTCCTGTCAGTCAGTGTGGTCATGCTGAGCAACGTGAACACACTGACTGACAAGAGAGAACTCCTCTCCCATCAGTCAGCGTGACCACGCTGACAACATGAACACACTGATTGACAAGAGAGAACTCCTCTCCTGTCAGTCAGTGTGGTCATGTTGAGCAATGTGAACACACTGACTGACAAGAGAGAACTCCTCTCCCATCAGTCAGCGTGGTCACGCTGAGCAACGTGAACACACTGATTGACAAGAGAGAACTCCTCTCCCATCAGTCAGCGTGATCACGCTGAAAAGAACACACTGATTGACAAGAGAGAACTCCTCTCCTGTCAGTCAGCGTGGTCACGCTGAGCAACATGAACACACTGCCTGACAAGAGAGAACTCCTCTCCCATCAGTCAGCGTGATCATGCTGACAACATGAACACACTGATTGACAAGAGAGAACTCCTCTCCTGTCAGTCAGTGTGGTCACGCTGAGCAACATGAACACACTGACTGACAAGAGAGAACTCCTCTCCCATCAGTCAGCGTGATCACGCTGACAACATGAACACACTGATTGACAAGAGAGAACTCCTCTCCTGTCAGTCAGCGTGGTCATGCTGAGCAACGTGAACACAATGACTGACAAGAGAGAACTCCTCTCCCATCAGTCAGCATGGTCACGCTGAGCAACGTTAACACACTGACAAGAGAGAACTCCTCTCCCATCAGTTAGAGTGATCACACTGACAACATGAACACACTGACTGACAAGAGAGAACTCCTCTCCTGCCAATCAGCGTGGTCCTGCTGAGCAACGTGAACACACTGACTGACAAGAGAGAACTCCTCTCCCATCTGTCAGCGTGGTCACATTGAGCAACGTGACCACACTGACTGACGAGAGAACACTCCCATCAGTCAGCGTGATCACGCTGACAACATGAACACAATGACTGACAAGAGAGAACTCCTCTCCTGTCAGTCAGCGTGGTCATGCTGAGCAATATGAACACACTGACTGACATGAGAGAACTCCTCTCCCATCAGTCAGCGTGACCACGCTGACAACATGAACACACTGATTGACAAGAGAGAACTCCTCTCCCATCCTTCAGCGTGATCACGCTGACAACATGAACACACTGACTGACAGGAGAGAAGTCCTCTCCTGTCAGTCACCGTGGTCACGCTGAGCAACGTGAACATACTGACTGACAAGAGAGAACTCCTCTCCCATCAGTCAGCGTGACCACGCTGACTACAAGAACACACTGATTGACAAGAGAGAACTTCTCTCCCATCAGTCAGCGTGGTCACGCTGAGCAGCGTGAACACACTGATTGACAAGAGAGAACTCCTCTCCCATCAGTCAGCGTGATCACGCTGAAAAGAACACACTGATTGACAAGAGAGAACTCCTCTCCTGTCAGTCAGTGTGGTCATGCTGAGCAACGTGAACACACTGACTGACAAGAGAGAACTCCTCTCCCATCAGTCAGCGTGACCACGCTGACAACATGAACACACTGATTGACAAGAGAGAACTCCTCTCCTGTCAGTCAGTGTGGTCATGTTGAGCAATGTGAACACACTGACTGACAAGAGAGAACTCCTCTCCCATCAGTCAGCGTGGTCACGCTGAGCAACGTGAACACACTGATTGACAAGAGAGAACTCCTCTCCCATCAGTCAGCGTGATCACGCTGAAAAGAACACACTGATTGACAAGAGAGAACTCCTCTCCTGTCAGTCAGCGTGGTCACGCTGAGCAACATGAACACACTGCCTGACAAGAGAGAACTCCTCTCCCATCAGTCAGCGTGATCATGCTGACAACATGAACACACTGATTGACAAGAGAGAACTCCTCTCCTGTCAGTCAGTGTGGTCACGCTGAGCAACATGAACACACTGACTGACAAGAGAGAACTCCTCTCCCATCAGTCAGCGTGATCACGCTGACAACATGAACACACTGATTGACAAGAGAGAACTCCTCTCCTGTCAGTCAGCGTGGTCATGCTGAGCAACGTGAACACAATGACTGACAAGAGAGAACTCCTCTCCCATCAGTCAGCATGGTCACGCTGAGCAACGTTAACACACTGACAAGAGAGAACTCCTCTCCCATCAGTTAGAGTGATCACACTGACAACATGAACACACTGACTGACAAGAGAGAACTCCTCTCCTGCCAATCAGCGTGGTCCTGCTGAGCAACGTGAACACACTGACTGACAAGAGAGAACTCCTCTCCCATCTGTCAGCGTGGTCACATTGAGCAACGTGACCACACTGACTGACGAGAGAACACTCCCATCAGTCAGCGTGATCACGCTGACAACATGAACACAATGACTGACAAGAGAGAACTCCTCTCCTGTCAGTCAGCGTGGTCATGCTGAGCAATATGAACACACTGACTGACATGAGAGAACTCCTCTCCCATCAGTCAGCGTGACCACGCTGACAACATGAACACACTGATTGACAAGAGAGAACTCCTCTCCCATCCTTCAGCGTGATCACGCTGACAACATGAACACACTGACTGACAGGAGAGAAGTCCTCTCCTGTCAGTCACCGTGGTCACGCTGAGCAACGTGAACATACTGACTGACAAGAGAGAACTCCTCTCCCATCAGTCAGCGTGACCACGCTGACTACAAGAACACACTGATTGACAAGAGAGAACTTCTCTCCCATCAGTCAGCGTGGTCACGCTGAGCAGCGTGAACACACTGATTGACAAGAGAGAACTCCTCTCCCATCAGTCAGCGTGATCACGCTGAAAAGAACACACTGATTGACAAGAGAGAACTCCTCTCCTGTCAGTCAGTGTGGTCATGCTGAGCAACGTGAACACACTGACTGACAAGAGAGAACTCCTCTCCCATCAGTCAGCGTGACCACGCTGACAACATGAACACACTGATTGACAAGAGAGAACTCCTCTCCTGTCAGTCAGTGTGGTCATGTTGAGCAATGTGAACACACTGACTGACAAGAGAGAACTCCTCTCCCATCAGTCAGCGTGGTCACGCTGAGCAACGTGAACACACTGATTGACAAGAGAGAACTCCTCTCCCATCAGTCAGCGTGATCACGCTGAAAAGAACACACTGATTGACAAGAGAGAACTCCTCTCCTGTCAGTCAGCGTGGTCACGCTGAGCAACATGAACACACTGCCTGACAAGAGAGAACTCCTCTCCCATCAGTTAGCGTGATCACGCTGACAACATGAACACACTGACTGACAGGAGAGGAGTCGTCTCCTATCAGTCAGCGTGGTCATGCTGAGCAAAGTGAACATACTGATTGATAAGAGAGAACTCCTCTCCCATCAGCCAGCGTTAACATGGACTGGCTGGGGCCTCCCCCTGCAAATAGCCTCCCGGCCTCGTTGAAACTTGAGGAGAGCCATCTCTGGTTCCGGAAGCACCTCAAGACCTGTCTCTTTGCTTCTGCCTTCTCTCTTCCTCTCCCTTGCTGATCACCTGCCTGATCCATGCACTGGTCATCTGGTCAAGCTCTGAATGCGGGCCCAGGTCCCTGCCTGTCCTGTTGCAATCCCACAATGTCTCTTGGCTCCCCTGCACTTGTGGTCTGTATCTGTAACCCTACAGTCCCCGCTCTTGCTCTTATTCTCCACCCGTTGACTGCACTTATGAGTACCCACACTTGCCACCCGTTGGCTGCACTCTTATTTCTCCTTTGTTACTGCACTTCTGCATCCTGCCCCACCGTCGGCACTTCTCCCCTCCCCCCTTAACTGTTCTTGCGCGATCTGAATGACACAAGGCCTAGTAAGATCTGTGTTTTGTCCTACTCTTTTGTTTCTCCCTCCTTGCCTTGTCGCGCCTTCAAACACTTGTGTACGGGCACATTATAAATGCCATATCATATCATTAATGAGCACCCCGCCCCGTATGTGCATTAAAACACACATCATACACAGTGACAAATGATGTAGAGTGGAGGCTGGTACATTTCTGAACTTAAGAGGCTTAAATGTTTGTGCCAATTAGGCAGGATCAACAGAGCACAGTGAGTGAGCCCAAACCAAACAAGGGTTGCTTGAGGGGGGTTCTCATTCCCAAGAAAATGTTTGAAACATTGGGTTAAAAGTATGCATTTTAGAGCGTTTCTTTGCAAAATTGGGTAGAAATTCATACAATTTGCAATTGGTTTTGTATGGAAGCACATGGAAAACCCCAATATTTGCAAATCACACATTGTGCATAGGAACATTTTCCAATACATTTCATGCCGCCTTTCCACGCGAGATATGCTAGTATAAAAATATATTCATGCTGGTTGTTCTAATTATGTCGATGCAGGCTGCATCATGCCATTATTACCATGTATGGAATACCAGCCAGTAAAAATGCCATGCCACAGAAAGTATATCCAGGCTGACTGTGCACCATAAGTTTTATTACTGGCTAGATTGGCCTTCATTCAATGTGGGCCAATTTAGCCAAGTAGTATGTTTGCTTTAACCTTGATGCATAGTCCTGTGCATCAAGGGTAAAGCAAAAAGAGCACTGGTAATGCTAACAGTTTGGGCATTCGTGTAGGCATGGGAAAGGCACTTCTGTATTGGTATTAGCTGGCCATTGATAGTGCCAGTGCAAAATGGTTTAAGTACCTGAGCATCTAAAAGCAGTGCCTGGTAAATGCCTAATACTTATACACAAGCCAAAACTGTTGGCTTTGCCAATGCTTTTTTTTAAAAGAACTTCAGCGAAAGACACGCGGGGTGTTTTTAAATTGAGTGGCCAAAGGCAGACCTGATTAAGACATTTTTATTACACCAGTTGCGTGTTTACAACTCCAATGAAGTCATGAACTCTCAGAAGACTCCTTTGAGGAACACTTGCAGGCACATTGAGGGCAAAGTTTGATGGCAAGGCATGTTTAAAGCTAGCTCAAAGAGTTCCAGTGAGGAGGTGTTTTGAGTGGGGAGGGCAGGAACTGGGTGAGAATTGCCATAGGGAATTGCACGGCCATGAGAAGTCATTTCACTGTTAGCACCTGCATTCATATCCATACATTTTTAGGTAATTGAAATCGTGATGTGGGGTTAGCACTTGCATGCTAGGGGAGTAATTAGAAGGTAAGTGGTGACATGAGACATCTCATTCTCACAGCAGTCCCTAAGTGTGACGTTTCAGAAATGAAGGCAAGAGGTAGCTGCTTGTAACATTGAAGCTTCGCCAGAATAGTCTCATTCGAAATGTGGAAAAATGTTAGGCGCCCCCACACAAGGAAGGTTGCCCCTTCCTCACAGCCTCTGACGTCAGCGCCTCTCCCAACATTTGAAGTGTTAGTCCCCTTTCCCCCCTGACATTTTAGCCTAGGTGCACCTCTGATGCCATGGACCCACCCCTTAATGAAGTTGCCCCCAGGGCGGCTACATTTAGGCATGATGCTGAACACACACTCACAAAAAACACTTTGACCCATGCATTCATCCACCACTTACACAACTCCATACATGCATGTATACAAAAAACCAAACACAGCATTGACACAAACACCAACATGCACGCATGCATTCATACATACACACATACATACTAATTTAATTTAAATACACATATACACTTTTAATTTAAAATAAAAACACTTACCTTACCTCCATGCACCCGTAAAAAGCATCCACGGAGCCGACACATAGACATGCTGCCTGACAAGAGAGAACTCCTCTCCCATCGTTCAGTGTGATCACGCTGACAACATGAACACACTGGCTGACAGGAGAGGAGTCCTCTCCTATCAGTCAGCGTGGTCATGCTGAGCAACGCGAACACACTGCCTGAAGAGAGAACTCCTCTCCCATCAGTCAGCGTGGTCACGCTGAGCAACGTGAACACACTGATTGACAAGAGAGAACTCCTCTCCCGTCAGTCAGCGTGATTACGCTGACAACATGAACACACTGACAGACAAGAGAGAACTCCTCTCCCATCGTTCAGCGTGATCACGCTGACAACATGAACGCACTGGTTGACAGGAGAGGAGTCCTCTCCCGTCAGTTAGCGTGGTCACGCTGAGCAACGTGAACACACTGACTGACAAGAGAGGACTCCTCTCCCATCAGTCAGCGTGATTACGCTGACAACATGAACAAACTGACAGACAAGAGACAACTCCTCTCCTGTCAGTCAGCGTGATCATGCTGAGAAACGTGAACACACTGACTGACAAGAGAGAACTCCTCTCCCATCAGTTAGCGTGGTCACGCTGAGCAACGTGAACACACTGACTGACAAGAGAGAACTCCTCTCCCATCAGTCAGCGTGACCACGCTGACAACATGAACACACTGATTGACAAGAGAGAACTCCTCTCCTGTCAGTCAGTGTGGTCGTGTTGAGCACTGTGAACACACTGACTGACAAGAGAGAACTCCTCTCCCATCAGTCAGCGTGGTTACGCTGAGCAACGTGAACACACTGATTGACAAGAGAGAACTCCTCTCCCATCAGTCAGCGTGATCACACTGAAAAGACCACACTGATTGACAAGAGAGAACTCCTCTCCTGTCAGTCAGCGTGGTCACGCTGAACAACATGAACACACTGACTGATAAGAGAGAACTCCTCTCCCATCAGTCAGCGTGATCACGCTGACAACATGAACACACTGACTGACAAGAGAGAACTCCTCTCCTGTCAGTCAGCGTGGTCATGCTGAGCAACGTGAACACAATGACTGACAAGAGAGAACTGCTCTCCCATCAGTCAGCATGGTCACGCTGAGCAACGTTAACACACTGACAAGAGAGAACTCCTCTCCCATCAGTTAGAGTGATCACACTGACAACATGAACACACTGACTGACAAGAGAGAACTCCTCTCCTGCCAATCAGCGTGGTCCTGCTGAGCAACGTGAACACACTGACTGACAAGAGAGAACTCCTCTCCCATCAGTCAGCGTGATCACACTGACAACATGAAGACAATGACTGACAAGAGAGAACTCCTCTCCTGTCAGTCAGCGTGGTCATGCTGAGCAATATGAACACACTGACTGACATGAGAGAACTCCTCTCCCATCAGTCAGCGTGACCACGCTGACAACATGAACACACTGATTGACAAGAGAGAACTCCTCTCCCATCCTTCAGCGTGATCACGCTGACAACATGAACACACTGACTGACAGGAGAGGAGTCCTCTCCTGTCAGTCACCGTGGTCACGCTGAGCAACGTGAACATACTGACTGACAAGAGAGAACTCCTCTCCCATCAGTCAGCGTGACCACGCTGACTACAAGAACACACTGATTGACAAGAGAGAACTTCTCTCCCATCAGTCAGCGTGGTCACGCTGAGCAACGTGAACACACTGATTGACAAGAGAGAACTCCTCTCCCATCAGTCAGCGTGATCACGCTGAAAAGAACACACTGATTGACAAGAGAGAACTCCTCTCCTGTCAGTCAGTGTGGTCATGCTGAGCAACGTGAACACACTGACTGACAAGAGAGAACTCCTCTCCCATCAGTCAGCGTGACCACGCTGACAACATGAACACACTGATTGACAAGAGAGAACTCCTCTCCTGTCAGTCAGTGTGGTCATGTTGAGCAATGTGAACACACTGACTGACAAGAGAGAACTCCTCTCCCATCAGTCAGCGTGGTCACGCTGAGCAACGTGAACACACTGATTGACAAGAGAGAACTCCTCTCCCATCAGTCAGCGTGATCACGCTGAAAAGAACACACTGATTGACAAGAGAGAACTCCTCTCCTGTCAGTCAGCGTGGTCACGACCAGCAACATGAACACACTGCCTGACAAGAGAGAACTCCTCTCCCATCAGTCAGCGTGATCATACTGACAACATGAACACACTGATTGACAAGAGAGAACTCCTCTCCTGTCAGTCAGTGTGGTCACGCTGAGCAACATGAACACACTGACTGACAAGAGAGAACTCCTCTCCCATCAGTCAGCGTGATCACGCTGACAACATGAACACACTGATTGACAAGAGAGAACTCCTCTCCTGTCAGTCAGCGTGGTCATGCTGAGCAACGTGAACACAATGACTGACAAGAGAGAACTCCTCTCCCATCAGTCAGCATGGTCACGCTGAGCAACGTTAACACACTGACAAGAGAGAACTCCTCTCCCATCAGTTAGAGTGATCACACTGACAACATGAACACACTGACTGACAAGAGAGAACTCCTCTCCTGCCAATCAGCGTGGTCCTGCTGAGCAACGTGAACACACTGACTGACAAGAGAGAACTCCTCTCCCATCTGTCAGCGTGGTCACATTGAGCAACGTGACCACACTGACTGACGAGAGAACACTCCCATCAGTCAGCGTGATCACGCTGACAACATGAACACAATGACTGACAAGAGAGAACTCCTCTCCTGTCAGTCAGCGTGGTCATGCTGAGCAATATGAACACACTGACTGACATGAGAGAACTCCTCTCCCATCAGTCAGCGTGACCACGCTGACAACATGAACACACTGATTGACAAGAGAGAACTCCTCTCCCATCCTTCAGCGTGATCACGCTGACAACATGAACACACTGACTGACAGGAGAGAAGTCCTCTCCTGTCAGTCACCGTGGTCACGCTGAGCAACGTGAACATACTGACTGACAAGAGAGAACTCCTCTCCCATCAGTCAGCGTGACCACGCTGACTACAAGAACACACTGATTGACAAGAGAGAACTTCTCTCCCATCAGTCAGCGTGGTCACGCTGAGCAACGTGAACACACTGATTGACAAGAGAGAACTCCTCTCCCATCAGTCAGCGTGATCACGCTGAAAAGAACACACTGATTGACAAGAGAGAACTCCTCTCCTGTCAGTCAGTGTGGTCATGCTGAGCAACGTGAACACACTGACTGACAAGAGAGAACTCCTCTCCCATCAGTCAGCGTGACCACGCTGACAACATGAACACACTGATTGACAAGAGAGAACTCCTCTCCTGTCAGTCAGTGTGGTCATGTTGAGCAATGTGAACACACTGACTGACAAGAGAGAACTCCTCTCCCATCAGTCAGCGTGGTCACGCTGAGCAACGTGAACACACTGATTGACAAGAGAGAACTCCTCTCCCATCATTCAGCGTGATCACGCTGAAAAGAACACACTGATTGACAAGAGAGAACTCCTCTCCTGTCAGTCAGCGTGGTCACGCTGAGCAACATGAACACACTGACTGACAAGAGAGAACTCCTCTCCCATCAGTCAGCGTGATCATGCTGACAACATGAACACACTGATTGACAAGAGAGAACTCCTCTCCTGTCAGTCAGTGTGGTCACGCTGAGCAACATGAACACACTGACTGACAAGAGAGAACTCCTCTCCCATCAGTCAGCGTGATCACGCTGACAACATGAACACACTGATTGACAAGAGAGAACTCCTCTCCTGTCAGTCAGCGAGGTCATGCTGAGCAACGTGAACACAATGACTGACAAGAGAGAACTCCTCTCCCATCAGTCAGCATGGTCACGCTGAGCAACGTTAACACACTGACAAGAGAGAACTCCTCTCCCATCAGTTAGAGTGATCACACTGACAACATGAACACACTGACTGACAAGAGAGAACTCCTCTCCTGCCAATCAGCGTGGTCCTGCTGAGCAACGTGAACACACTGACTGACAAGAGAGAACTCCTCTCCCATCTGTCAGCGTGGTCACATTGAGCAACGTGACCTCACTGACTGACGAGAGAACACTCCCATCAGTCAGCGTGATCACGCTGACAACATGAACACAATGACTGACAAGAGAGAACTCCTCTCCTGTCAGTCAGCGTGGTCATGCTGAGCAATATGAACACACTGACTGACATGAGAGAACTCCTCTCCCATCAGTCAGCGTGACCACGCTGCCAACATGAACACACTGATTGACAAGAGAGAACTCCTCTCCCATCAGTCAGCGTGATCACGCTGACAACATGAACACACTGACTGACAGGAGAGGAGTCCTCTCCTGTCAGTCACTGTGGTCACGCTGAGCAACGTGAAAACACTGACTGACAAGAGAGAACTCCTCTCCCATCAGTCAGCGTGACCACGCTGACAACAAGAACACACTGATTGACAAGAGAGAACTCCTCTCCCATCAGTCAGCGTGGTCACGCTGAGCAACGTGAACACACTGACTGACATGAGAGAACTCCTCTCCCATCAGTCAGCGTGACCACGCTGACAACATGAACACACTGATTGACAAGAGAGAACTCCTCTCCCATCCTTCAGCGTGATCACGCTGACAACATGAACACACTGACTGACAGGAGAGGAGTCCTCTCCTGTCAGTCACCGTGGTCACGCTGAGCAACGTGAACATACTGACTGACAAGAGAGAACTCCTCTCCCATCAGTCAGCGTGACCACGCTGACTACAAGAACACACTGATTGACAAGAGAGAACTTCTCTCCCATCAGTCAGCGTGGTCACGCTGAGCAACGTGAACACACTGATTGACAAGAGAGAACTCCTCTCCCATCAGTCAGCGTGATCACGCTGAAAAGAACACACTGATTGACAAGAGAGAACTCCTCTCCTGTCAGTCAGTGTGGTCATGCTGAGCAACGTGAACACACTGACTGACAAGAGAGAACTCCTCTCCCATCAGTCAGCGTGACCACGCTGACAACATGAACACACTGATTGACAAGAGAGAACTCCTCTCCTGTCAGTCAGTGTGGTCATGTTGAGCAATGTGAACACACTGACTGACAAGAGAGAACTCCTCTCCCATCAGTCAGCGTGGTCACGCTGAGCAACGTGAACACACTGATTGACAAGAGAGAACTCCTCTCCCATCAGTCAGCGTGATCACGCTGAAAAGAACACACTGATTGACAAGAGAGAACTCCTCTCCTGTCAGTCAGCGTGGTCACGCTGAGCAACATGAACACACTGCCTGACAAGAGAGAACTCCTCTCCCATCAGTCAGCGTGATCATGCTGACAACATGAACACACTGATTGACAAGAGAGAACTCCTCTCCTGTCAGTCAGTGTGGTCACGCTGAGCAACATGAACACACTGACTGACAAGAGAGAACTCCTCTCCCATCAGTCAGCGTGATCACGCTGACAACATGAACACACTGATTGACAAGAGAGAACTCCTCTCCTGTCAGTCAGCGTGGTCATGCTGAGCAACGTGAACACAATGACTGACAAGAGAGAACTCCTCTCCCATCAGTCAGCATGGTCACGCTGAGCAACGTTAACACACTGACAAGAGAGAACTCCTCTCCCATCAGTTAGAGTGATCACACTGACAACATGAACACACTGACTGACAAGAGAGAACTCCTCTCCTGCCAATCAGCGTGGTCCTGCTGAGCAACGTGAACACACTGACTGACAAGAGAGAACTCCTCTCCCATCTGTCAGCGTGGTCACATTGAGCAACGTGACCACACTGACTGACGAGAGAACACTCCCATCAGTCAGCGTGATCACGCTGACAACATGAACACAATGACTGACAAGAGAGAACTCCTCTCCTGTCAGTCAGCGTGGTCATGCTGAGCAATATGAACACACTGACTGACATGAGAGAACTCCTCTCCCATCAGTCAGCGTGACCACGCTGACAACATGAACACACTGATTGACAAGAGAGAACTCCTCTCCCATCCTTCAGCGTGATCACGCTGACAACATGAACACACTGACTGACAGGAGAGAAGTCCTCTCCTGTCAGTCACCGTGGTCACGCTGAGCAACGTGAACATACTGACTGACAAGAGAGAACTCCTCTCCCATCAGTCAGCGTGACCACGCTGACTACAAGAACACACTGATTGACAAGAGAGAACTTCTCTCCCATCAGTCAGCGTGGTCACGCTGAGCAACGTGAACACACTGATTGACAAGAGAGAACTCCTCTCCCATCAGTCAGCGTGATCACGCTGAAAAGAACACACTGATTGACAAGAGAGAACTCCTCTCCTGTCAGTCAGTGTGGTCATGCTGAGCAACGTGAACACACTGACTGACAAGAGAGAACTCCTCTCCCATCAGTCAGCGTGACCACGCTGACAACATGAACACACTGATTGACAAGAGAGAACTCCTCTCCTGTCAGTCAGTGTGGTCATGTTGAGCAATGTGAACACACTGACTGACAAGAGAGAACTCCTCTCCCATCAGTCAGCGTGGTCACGCTGAGCAACGTGAACACACTGATTGACAAGAGAGAACTCCTCTCCCATCATTCAGCGTGATCACCCTGAAAAGAACACACTGATTGACAAGAGAGAACTCCTCTCCTGTCAGTCAGCGTGGTCACGCTGAGCAACATGAACACACTGCCTGACAAGAGAGAACTCCTCTCCCATCAGTCAGCGTGATCATGCTGACAACATGAACACACTGATTGACAAGAGAGAACTCCTCTCCTGTCAGTCAGTGTGGTCACGCTGAGCAACATGAACACACTGATTGACAAGAGAGAACTCCTCTCCTGTCAGTCAGCGTGGTCACGCTGAGCAACATGAACACACTGCCTGACAAGAGAGAACTCCTCTCCCATCAGTCAGCGTGATCATGCTGACAACATGAACACACTGATTGACAAGAGAGAACTCCTCTCCTGTCAGTCAGTGTGGTCACGCTGAGCAACATGAACACACTGACTGACAAGAGAGAACTCCTCTCCCATCAGTCAGCGTGATCACGCTGACAACATGAACACACTGATTGACAAGAGAGAACTCCTCTCCTGTCAGTCAGCGAGGTCATGCTGAGCAACGTGAACACAATGACTGACAAGAGAGAACTCCTCTCCCATCAGTCAGCATGGTCACGCTGAGCAACGTTAACACACTGACAAGAGAGAACTCCTCTCCCATCAGTTAGAGTGATCACACTGACAACATGAACACACTGACTGACAAGAGAGAACTCCTCTCCTGCCAATCAGCGTGGTCCTGCTGAGCAACGTGAACACACTGACTGACAAGAGAGAACTCCTCTCCCATCTGTCAGCGTGGTCACATTGAGCAACGTGACCTCACTGACTGACGAGAGAACACTCCCATCAGTCAGCGTGATCACGCTGACAACATGAACACAATGACTGACAAGAGAGAACTCCTCTCCTGTCAGTCAGCGTGGTCATGCTGAGCAATATGAACACACTGACTGACATGAGAGAACTCCTCTCCCATCAGTCAGCGTGACCACGCTGACAACATGAACACACTGATTGACAAGAGAGAACTCCTCTCCCATCAGTCAGCGTGATCACGCTGACAACATGAACACACTGACTGACAGGAGAGGAGTCCTCTCCTGTCAGTCACTGTGGTCACGCTGAGCAACGTGAAAACACTGACTGACAAGAGAGAACTCCTCTCCCATCAGTCAGCGTGACCACGCTGACAACAAGAACACACTGATTGACAAGAGAGAACTCCTCTCCCATCAGTCAGCGTGGTCACGCTGAGCAACGTGAACACACTGATTGACAAGAGAGAACTCCTCTCCCATCAGTCAGCGTGATCACGCTGAAAAGAACACACTGATTGACAAGAGAGAACTCCTCTCCTGTCAGTCAGTGTGGTCATGCTGAGCAACGTGAACACACTGACTGACAAGAGAGAACTCCTCTCCCATCAGTCAGCGTGGTCAGGCTGAGCAACATGAACACACTGACTGACAAGAGAGAACTCCTCTCCCATCAGTCAGTGTGATCACGCTGACAACATAAACACACTGACCCACAAGAGAGAACTCCTCTCCCATCAGTTAGCGTGATCACGCTGACAACATGAACACACTGACTGACAGGAGAGGAGTCCTCTCCTATCAGTCAGCGTGGTCATGCTGAGCAAAGTGAACATACTGATTGATAAGAGAGAACTCCTCTCCCATCAGTCAGCGTGATTACGCTGACAACATGAACACACTGACTGACAAGAGACAACTCTCCTATCAGTCAGCGTGTTCATGCTGAGCAACGTGAACACACTGACTGACAGGAGAGAACTCCTCTCCCATCAGTTAGCGTGGTAACGCTGAGCAACGTGAACACACTGACTGACAAGAGAGAACTCCTCTCCTGTCAGTCAGCGTGGTCATGCTGAGCAACGTGAACACAATGACTGACAAGAGAGAACTCCTCTCCCATCAGTCAGCATTGTCACGCTGAGCAACATGAACACACTGACTGACAAGAGAGAACTCCTCTCCTGCCAATCAGCGTGGTCCTGCTGAGCAACGTGAACACACTGACTGACAAGAGAGAACTCCTCTCCCATCTGTCAGCGTGGTCACACTGAGCAACGTGAACACACTGATTGACAAGAGAGAACTCCTCTCCCATCAGTCAGCGTGATCACGCTGACAACATGAACACACTGACTGACAAGAGAGAACTCCTCTCCCATCATTCAGCGTGATCACGCTAACAACATGAACACACTGATTGACAAGAGAGAACTCCTCTCCTGTCAGTCAGCGTGGTCACGCTGAGCAACATGAACACACTGACTGACAAGAGAGAACTCCTCTCCCATCAGTCAGTGTGATCACGCTGACAACATGAACACACTGATTGACAAGAGAGAACTCCTCTCCTGTCAGTCAGTGTGGTCATGTTGAGCAACGTGAACACACTGACTGACAAGAGAGAACTCTTCTCCCATCAGTTAGCGTGGTAACGCTGAGCAACGTGAACACACTGACAAGAGAGGACTCCTCTCCCATCAGTCAGCGTGATCACGCTGACAACATAAACACACTGACTGACAAGAGAGAACTCCTCTCCTGTCAGTCAGCGTGGTCATGCTGAGCAACGTGAACACAATGACTGACAAGAGAGAACTCCTCTCCCATCAGTCAGCATGGTCACACTGAGCAACATTAACACACTGACAAGAGAGAACTCCTCTCCCATCAGTTAGAGTGATCACACTGACAACATGAACACACTGACTGACAAGAGAGAACTCCTCTCCTGCCAATCAGCGTGGTCCTGCTGAGCAACGTGAACACACTGACTGACAAGAGAGAACTCCTCTCCCATCTGTCAGCGTGGTCACACTGAGCAACGTGACCACACTGACTGACGAGAGAACTCTCCCATCAGTCAGCGTGTTCACGCTGACAACATGAACACAATGACTGACAAGAGAGAACTCCTCTCCTGTCAGTCACCGTGGTCATGCTGAGCAATATGAACACACTGACTGACATGAGAGAACTCCTCTCCTGCCAATCAGCGTGGTCCTGCTGAGCAACGTGAACACACTGACTGACAAGAGATTACTCCTCTCCCATCTGTCAGCGTGGTCACACAGAGCAACGTGACCATACTGACTGACGAGAGAACTCTCCCATCAGTCAGCGTGACCACGCTGACAATATGAAACCACTGATTGACAATAGAGAACTCCTCTCCCATCCTTCAGCGTGATCACGGTGACAACATGAACACACTGACTGACAGGAGAGGCGTCCTCTCCTGTCAGTCACCGTGGTCACGCTGAGCAACGTGAACACACTGACTGACAAGAGAGAACTCCTCTCCCATCAGTCAGCGTGACCACGCTGACAACAAGAACACATTGATTGACAAGAGAGAACTCCTCTCCCATCAGTCAGCGTGGTCACACTGAGCAACGTGAACACACTGATTGACAAGAGAGAACTCCTCTCCCATCAGTCAGCGTGATCACGCTGACAACATGAACATACTGATTGACAAGAGAGAACTCCTCTCCTGTCAGTCAGCGTGGTCACGCTGAGCAACATGAACCCACTGACTGATAAGAGAGAACTCCTCTCCCATCAGTCAGCGTGATCACGCTGACAACATGAACACACTGACTGACAAGAGAGAACTCCTCTCCCATCAGTTAGCGTGATCACGCTGACAACATGAACACACTGACTGACAGGAGAGGAGTCCTCTCCTATCAGTCAGCGTGGTCATGCTGAGCAAAGTGAACATACTGATTGATAAGAGAGAACTCCTCTCCCATCAGTCAGCGTGATTACGCTGACAACATGAACACACTGACTGACAAGAGAGAACTCCTTTCCCATCAGTTAGCGTGATCACGCTGACAACATGAACACACTGACTGACAGGAGAGGAGTCCTCTCCTATCAGTCAGCGTGTTCATGCTGAGCAACGTGAACACACTGACTGACAGGAGAGAACTCCTCTCCCATCAGTTAGCGTGGTAACGCTGAGCAACGTGAACACACTGAAAAGAGAGGACTCCTCTCCCATCAGTCAGCGTGATCACGCTGACAACATGAACACACTGACTGACAAGAGAGAACTCCTCTCCCATCAGTCAGCGTGGTCATGCTGAGCAACATGAACACAATGACTGACAAGAGAGAACTCCTCTCCCATCAGTCAGCATGGTCACGCTGAGCAACGTTAACACACTGACAAGAGAGAACTCCTCTCCCATCAGTTAGAGTGATCACACTGACAACATGAACACACTGACTGACAAGAGAGAACTCCTCTCCTGCCAATCAGCGTGGTCCTGCTGAGCAACGTGAACACACTGATTGACAAGAGAGAACTCCTCTCCCATCAGTCAGCGTGATCACGCTGAAAAGAACACACTGATTGACAAGAGAGAACTCCTCTCCCATCAGTCAGCGTGGTCACGCTGAGCAACGTGAACACACTGATTTACAAGAGAGAACTCCTCTCCCATCAGTCAGCGTGATCACGCTGAAAAGAACACACTGATTGACAAGAGAGAACTCCTCTCCTGTCAGTCAGCGTGGTCACGCTGAGCAACATGAACACACTGCCTGACAAGAGAGAACTCCTCTCCCATCAGTCAGCGTGATCATGCTGACAACATGAACACACTGATTGACAAGAGAGAACTCCTCTCCTGTCAGTCAGTGTGGTCACGCTGAGCAACATGAACACACTGACTGACAAGAGAGAACTCCTCTCCCATCAGTCAGCGTGATCACGCTGACAACATGAACACACTGATTGACAAGAGAGAACTCCTCTCCTGTCAGTCAGTGTGGTCATGCTGAGCAACGTGAACACAATGACTGACAAGAGAGAACTCCTCTCTCATCAGTTAGCATGGTCACGCTGAGCAACCTTAACACACTGACAAGATAGAACTCCTCTCCCATCAGTTAGAGTGATCACACTGACAACATGAACACAGTGACTGACAAGAGAGAACTCCTCTCCTGCCAATCAGCGTGGTCCTGCTGAGCAACGTGAACACACTGACTGACAAGAGAGAACTCCTCTCCCATCTGTCAGCGTGGTCACATTGAGCAACGTGACCACACTGACTGACGAGAGAACACTCCCATCAGTCAGCGTGATCACGCTGACAACATGAACACAATGACTGACAAGAGAGAACTCCTCTCCTGTCAGTCAGCGTGGTCATGCTGAGCAATATGAACACACTGACTGACATGAGAGAACTCCTCTCCCATCAGTCAGCGTGACCACGCTGACAACATGAACACACTGATTGACAAGAGAGAACTCCTCTCCCATCAGTCAGCGTGATCACGCTGACAACATGAACACACTGACTGACAGGAGAGGAGTCCTCTCCTGTCAGTCACTGTGGTCACGCTGAGCAACGTGAAAACACTGACTGACAAGAGAGAACTCCTCTCCCATCAGTCAGCGTGACCACGCTGACAACAAGAACACACTGATTGACAAGAGAGAACTCCTCTCCCATCAGTCAGCGTGGTCACGCTGAGCAACGTGAACACACTGATTGACAAGAGAGAACTCCTCTCCCATCAGTCAGCGTGATCACGCTGAAAAGAACACACTGATTGACAAGAGAGAACTCCTCTCCTGTCAGTCAGTGTGGTCATGCTGAGCAACGTGAACACACTGACTGACAAGAGAGAACTCCTCTCCCATCAGTCAGTGTGGTCACGCTGAGCAACATGAACACACTGACTGACAAGAGAGAACTCCTCTCCCATCAGTCAGTGTGATCACGCTGACAACATAAACACACTGACTCACAAGAGAGAACTCCTCTCCCATCAGTTAGCGTGATCACGCTGACAACATGAACACACTGACTGACAGGAGAGGAGTCCTCTCCTATCAGTCAGCGTGGTCATGCTGAGCAAAGTGAACATACTGATTGATAAGAGAGAACTCCTCTCCCATCAGTCAGCGTGATTACGCTGACAACATGAACACACTGACTGACAAGAGACAACTCTCCTATCAGTCAGCGTGTTCATGCTGAGCAACATGAACACACTGACTGACAGGAGAGAACTCCTCTCCCATCAGTTAGCGTGGTAACGCTGAGCAACGTGAACACACTGACTGACAAGAGAGAACTCCTCTCCTGTCAGTCAGCGTGGTCATGCTGAGCAACGTGAACACAATGACTGACAAGAGAGAACTCCTCTCCCATCAGTCAGCATTGTCACGCTGAGCAACATGAACACACTGACTGACAAGAGAGAACTCCTCTCCTGCCAATCAGCGTGGTCCTGCTGAGCAACGTGAACACACTGACTGACAAGAGAGAACTCCTCTCCCATCTGTCAGCGTGGTCACACTGAGCAACGTGAACACACTGATTGACAAGAGAGAACTCCTCTCCCATCAGTCAGCGTGATCACGCTGACAACATGAACACACTGACTGACAAGAGAGAACTCCTCTCCCATCAGTCAGCGTGATCACGCTGACAACATGAACACACTGATTGACAAGAGAGAACTCCTCTCCTGTCAGTCAGCGTGGTCACGCTGAGCAACATGAACACACTGACTGACAAGAGAGAACTCCTCTCCCATCAGTCAGTGTGATCACACTGACAACATGAACACACTGATTGACAAGAGAGAACTCCTCTCCTGTCAGTCAGTGTGGTCATGTTGAGCAACGTGAACACACTGACTGACAAGAGAGAACTCCTCTCCCATCAGTTAGCGTGGTAACGCTGAGCAACGTGAACACACTGACAAGAGAGGACTCCTCTCCCATCAGTCAGCGTGATCACGCTGACAACATAAACACACTGACTGACAAGAGAGAACTCCTCTCCTGTCAGTCAGCGTGGTCATGCTGAGCAACGTGAACACAATGACTGACAAGAGAGAACTCCTCTCCCATCAGTTAGAGTGATCACACTGACAACATGAACACACTGACTGACAAGAGAGAACTCCTCTCCTGCCAATCAGCGTGGTCCTGCTGAGCAACGTGAACACACTGACTGACAAGAGAGAACTCCTCTCCCATCTGTCAGCGTGGTCACACTGAGCAACGTGACCACACTGACTGACGAGAGAACTCTCCCATCAGTCAGCGTGATCACGCTGACAACATGAACACAATGACTGACAAGAGAGAACTCCTCTCCTGTCAGTCAGCGTGGTCATGCTGAGCAATATGAACACACTGACTGACATGAGAGAACTCCTCTCCTGCCAATCAGCGTGATCCTGCTGAGCAACGTGAACACACTGACTGACAGGAGAGGCGTCCTCTCCTGTCAGTCACCGTGGTCACGCTGAGCAACGTGAACACACTGACTGACAAGAGAGAACTCCTCTCCCATCAGTCAGCGTGACCACGCTGACAACAAGAACACACTGATTGACAAGAGAGAACTCCTCTCCCATAAGTCAGCGTGGTCACACTGAGCAACGTGAACACACTGATTGACAAGAGAGAACTCCTCTCCCATCAGTCAGCGTGATCACGCTGACAACATGAACATACTGATTGACAAGAGAGAACTCCTCTCCTGTCAGTCAGCATGGTCACGCTGAGCAACATGAACACACTGACTGATAAGAGAGAACTCCTCTCCCATCAGTCAGCGTGATCACGCTGACAACATGAACACACTGACTGACAAGAGAGAACTCCTCTCCCATCAGTTAGCGTGATCACGCTGACAACATGAACACACTGACTGACAGGAGAGGAGTCCTCTCTTATCAGTCAGCGTGGTCATGCTGAGCAAAGTGAACATACTGATTGATAAGAGAGAACTCCTCTCCCATCAGTCAGCGTGATTACGCTGACAACATGAACACACTGACTGACAAGAGAGAACTCCTCTCCCATCAGTTAGCGTGATCACGCTGACAACATGAACACACTGACTGACAGGAGAGGAGTCCTCTCCTATCAGTCAGCGTGTTCATGCTGAGCAACGTGAACACACTGACTGACAGGAGAGAACTCCTCTCCCATCAGTTAGCATGGTAACGCTGAGCAACGTGAACACACTGACAAGAGAGGACTCCTCTCCCATCAGTCAGCGTGATCACGCTGACAACATGAACACACTGACTGACAAGAGAGAACTCCTCTCCTGTCAGTCAGCGTGGTCATGCTGAGCAACATGAACGCAATGACTGACAAGAGAGAACTCCTCTCCCATCAGTCAGCATGGTCACGCTGAGCAACGTTAACACACTGACAAGAGAGAACTCCTCTCCCATCAGTTAGAGTGATCACACTGACAACATGAACACACTGACTGACAAGAGAGAACTCCTCTCCTGCCAATCAGCGTGGTCCTGCTGAGCAACGTGAACACACTGACTGACAAGAGAGAACTCCTCTCCCATCTGTCAGCGTGGTCACACTGAGCAACGTGACCCCACTGACTGACGAGAGAACTCCTCTCCCTTCAGTCAGCGTGATCACGCTGACAACATGAACACAATGACTGACAAGAGAGAACTCCTTTCCTGTCAGTCAGCGTGGTCATGCTGAGCAATATGAACACACTGACTGACATGAGAGAACTCCTCTCCCATCAGTCAGCGTGACCACGCTGACAACATGAACACACTGATTGACAAGAGAGAACTCCTCTCCCATCCTTCAGCGTGATCACGCTGACAACATGAACACACTGACTGACAGGAGAGGAGTCCTCTCCTGTCAGTCACCGTGGTCACGCTGAGCAATGTGAACACACTGACTGACAAGAGAGAAGTCCTCTCACATCAGTCAGCGTGACCACGCTGACAACATGAACACACTGATTGACAAGAGAGAACTCCTCCCCCATCAGTCAGCGTGGTCACGCTGAGCAACGTGAACACATTGATTGACAAGAGAGAACTCCTCTCCCATCAGTCAGCGTGATTACGCTGACAACATGAACACACTGACTGACAGGAGAGAACTCCTTTCCTGTCAGTCAGCGTGGTCATGCTGAGCAATATGAACACACTGACTGACATGAGAGAACTCCTCTCCCATCAGTCAGCGTGACCACGCTGACAACATGAACACACTGATTGACAAGAGAGAACTCCTCTCCCATCCTTCAGCGTGATCACGCTGACAACATGAACACACTGACTGACAGGAGAGGAGTCCTCTCCTGTCAGTCACCGTGGTCACGCTGAGCAATGTGAACACACTGACTGACAAGAGAGAACTCCTCTCACATCAGTCAGCGTGACCACGCTGACAACATGAACACACTGATTGACAAGAGAGAACTCCTCCCCCATCAGTCAGCGTGGTCACGCTGAGCAACGTGAACACATTGATTGACAAGAGAGAACTCCTCTCCCATCAGTCAGCGTGATTACGCTGACAACATGAACACACTGACTGACAGGAGAGAACTCCTCTCTTGTCATTCAGCATGTCCACGTTGTCATGACAGAGGCAGCAGAGCCCACTTCTGAGCCCTGCTGTTTCCCATTATTTAGCTGTTTGTTGCGGAGCCAAACGGCTTCGCAACAAAAAGCAAAATCATTGTAGGGGCAGCGAGCAGACAGCACAGTCCCCCTTGTGAATAATGGACACGGGAGACTGTGCTGCCTTCCACTTAGGAGAGGGGGACGCGAGGCCCCCTGCAAGTGCGAGGCTCGGGGCTGTTTGCCCCCCCTGCACCCCCCTCGTGACGGCCCTGCTAATGAGGGTAAAGAAGAAATGATCAAGCATGGATTGAAGGGTAGCACGTAATAAATTGGGCAGGATAGAATGTGTACATGGCAGCTGAACTAACACATTCGTGGGAATGTGACGAACAGACTGTAGGTCAGCAGGGGTAGATGGATGAACAATGGCTTCTCAGGGCTTTACTGAAGCCTGCACTGACAGTGGCAGCTCAGTGAGCTAGCCATGCAGATTCAACTGGCATGACGTGGCAATGTACCCCCTTACCCTCTTTGAGTAGCGTTGTGTTTACAGCAGAAGTTACTCTCCATGAGGTGTGTGTGTGTGTCAGTATGGTAGCCACCAAACATCACAAGTAGGGCAAGTACCAAAATAAATATAATGCCCACGCAAGGTGCTATGAAAATCAGTTCCTTTACTTGGATATAGACAATGACTAAAATGCTAACTTCCTACCCACGTAAAGCAAATGCGCAGATTTAAACTTGTATAGGCCGTTCACACTGGGTATGAAATGCAACAAGGAAAAAAGCAGGTCATAATGCAGAAACAAAGAAACAGTAACAATGAGTAATTTAACGTATATTTGCAAGGGTGGGGCAGGTGTTTAACCTCTCTCTAGAGGAATAAGGCCACGGAGGCAGTACCTGATAAGCCCAGTTAGGGGTCTAGTCCATTCAATACTAAGTCTCTTTGTAGTAACTTGATAGAATCACATGTGTCTTCATGGTGCTTTCATAAGGTTCCGGAAGTGATTACTTATGGAAAGAAGGCTAGACTGGAGTTCACAAAAGCAGCGTGGATTGGTGAATGGAGATAGTGGGAAAGCGCAGCGTGTTCAGATGCAGGTGGGATGTGTCCGAGTCTACACAGTTGGACAGCTCCAAGGTGTCTTGATGTGCAGAAAGTAGGTGATTAGGTTCCAGCGGGTTGATGTGTCAAGGCAGCTCGAATCAGGAAAATGTTGTGCTTTACTCCTGCCTTGCCCAAAGGAAGAAGCTTCTGGACTTTCACTTGTTGCGAGTGCTTTTGCCAGTGTACCGGAAGAAAATGTAGCCTTTTTCTGTTCTTTCCAGTCCAATGAAGGACTCTAAAGCTACTTGCAGAGGGCTCGCCACAATCCAAGGCCAGGCTTCCCAGTGCCAGCAACTTTCCATAGAGATAGGCTTTTGTTTCAGTGGTCCTCTCTATTGGTCCTGAGAAATTGTTCAGGGAAGAGCCTCCAGCTCTTTTGGAATGCTAGCCTTAACGCAGGGAAAGGGACTTGTGGCAGTTTTGACTCCAACCAGCTTGCATGTTGACTATTCTTAGGTCCAAGATGATTCACTTCATGATTTCTTTAAGAGAGCAGTCTCCCTTTTTATTGGAAATACTTGTTATTCTTTGGTGAGTCATATTTATTTGGCTACAGAACTAAGAATTTCTTTGAAGGTGGGCAACTCCCCAACTCCCTGCTGCACTCAGTCCATCAGTCCCCCCCCACTCCCCGTCTCCCCGCCTGGAAGTGGTCACAATCCCCATTGACACACAATAAACCTCCAGGGAGATGCATTCTTTGAGAGGAGAAGAGGGCTGCTCCAAAGACCATCAGCCAGCACCCGATATCCCTTGTATCTAGATCAGCCAGAATGGATTACCAACTGCCTCACATCTCACGATATCTCCTTTTCCATACGGCATACCCTCATATTATTTTCAGCAAGGTTATTAGAGTGTACTTTGTCTGTGGTCTTACCGATTGTTGGCTGTTGGGGTGTCAGTAGACATCTTACATCGGATGTATACAGCTAATCACAATGTTAAAGGCAGTAATGATGTGAAATATTCCCTAGGTCTGAGCCCAGCCCTCGTGCAATCACTGACAACCTCTTTTTAGCCTCAGGGCATATGAAAAATGTGTGCATGCTTGAGAATCCTGCACTTTCCTGCCGAGAATATACCTTTGTTTTGTATAGAAAAATAGAAAAAAATCACAGGCTAGCACACCCTTGCCGATGACATTTTTGCACAGAGAATCATTGGTAAGTGAGTATTGCAGGTGTGACTTAGCAATGTTGATAGGACATGTTTATTAAAGGTTGAATTAACTACCATTTTACAATTCAGAAGAGTCCATAAAACCTATTTTTGGATGTTTCAATTGATTTACCACCTACCTGGCTTTGCCCACTTCTAGTTGCATGGAGCAGTAAGGTTTACATGCCTAATAACTTAACATTCCCTCTGAATGGGGGTCTTTACATGGAATGTGTGGCACTCAGGCATTCAGCACACCCTCAAGCCCCTGTTTGGGGTTTGCAGACTTGTTTTCTCAGGCTGCCAACAAAGCTGAGCGCATGGTGGTGCAGTACACCATTAGCTCTTTCTGGTTTCAGTCAGAATTGAAACCATTGTAAAGTCAAAGGTCTGTTGGTCACAAATACCCTGTAGTTATTTTAATTTTCTCGATTGCTTAATTACTTTTCACATTTGGGCTCTGACCACAGATCGGTATCAGGTAATAATGTTCCTATATATATGGTCGCCGTACATAATGTAGCTGGGAAATGTTTGTGGTGGCATTATATAGGTGACCATATATATGGCAAATGCTTGGGTAAGTGCATACAGATGTCTGCAGATCAACACTCAACACTCACACCTATTCCCATTGCAATAGCAAAGGATGTGAATACATTTGAAGTGTAGAAGATTCATGGAAAGAGGTGCATGTCAAGGTCCTCCTGGCTGTTAATCTCTACTCTTTGTCGTCCGATAAAGACTCACTATTGTTCAGGGTGAGGGTGGATCAGAGCACATCATCAGTGGCTTAGTAGGATCAGACAGAATTAAGTCTCAAAATATGTCACCTTCTATGCTCACTAGCCTCACTTAATTTTGGCACCTGAAGGCTCAAATAGAATATCAGTGAGAAGTGAGACCTCTCCCATATGCCACAACCGGAGAACTGCAGCCGTGAAGCCTTCAGCTGAATGACGATAATCATATCATATTGTTTTCATGGTTATGGGCCTTCCTGCTAGAAGCTGTCCGCCACCTGCAGGTCTGTATTACATCTGAGTAAATCTGATCGCATTGCATGGCAACTCACTAGACTCAGCAATTCCCAGCATAGTTCCATCTTCTCTGCACTGAGTAAATGCCAGAGGATCACTCCAGGAAGAGAGATGATGTCATTGCAGCCCCATGACCCAGTATACTCTAAACATGTTCATCCCTGAGACTACAAGGTGAATGTTTGACAGATCATAGCTGAAACCAATCAGAAGCACATGACTGTGGAATGCCTCCTGGAAAATTTGACAACTAGATACACAACAGCCTTACCAAACATGAGATGATACCTTTGTTAAATCACCTTTTATCCAATGTGGTTTCTTTTGCATGTTTCATAATTTTGGTCATTGAATCATCATGGAGAGAATCAGGAACAACTGTACCACAAATGTCATGCATCCCAGAGCAATACCATTGCGACCATGTGCTATGTCATCAAACCCCACCATTGATGCACATACTCCGATGATCGGCAGGTATATCCTCTCCTGCTAGTTCAATCTGCTTTTCCCTTGGATAAAACACTGCTAAGTTAGAAAAACTGTCTGGTTGTACTTAGAATCATGCATTGGTTGAGTGGGGCTCCCTTGGGTTTTGAAAAACACATACAAGTCTTCCAGTGAGCACCAGAACTGCTGTGACCCCCTGAACATTCATGATTAGTGATTTATTAATGCCTGAACATACAGATTTGAGTTTTCTCCATGTGACACTACCCTTCCTTGTAAATATTTATTTACAATGTTTCTTGCATATATACGTATTCTGTCTTGACATTGCCTTTATCTGTTACGATACTGTACGACCCTTTTCAGGCCCCTTAAACCAGTACTGTGAGGTAGGCCTGACTGTATCTGGTGAGGGGTCAGCAATGTTTAGTTTAGTTTAGTTTATTATTTATATGGCGCCACCTGGCCCTGGGGCATCCAAGCGCTTGGTATGGTTACAAAGTAGCCAAAATATCACAGACATGGTAAGCATAGGTAAGCATTACAGATAGTATGGACATTATAAAACAGTTACTGATATTATACACATTATAACATATTTACAAGCTTTGAAATTGTGCAGATTATACAGGCAGTATGTACATTTGTGTGGTAAAAAGTTGGCATTTTAGGCTTCTGGCCAATAGGCAGGTTTTGGCACTGTGTCTGAATCGGCGAAAGGATGGTTCAGATCTGAGATTGGCTGGTAGTGAGTTCCAGAGTTTAGCGGCAAGCACAGGGAAGCTTGTGCCGCCTGCTCTTTGAAACTCAAATCTGGGGATATTTAAGCAATGTGTTGGGGCTGATCTAGTTGGGCGAGATGGGGTGTGGTATATGAAGTTGTCCGAGAGGTATCTAGGTGCTTGGTTGGATAAGCATTTGTGTGTGAGAGAAGTATGTTCATGGCTGCTCTTAGTGCGTTATTTTGGATAACTTGAAGCTTGTTGATGTTCTTTTGGTTGGTGCCCAGGTAGAGAGCGTTGCAATAGTCGACTTTGGAGAGTACTAGTGCTCTGGCTAAGGTGTTGCAGTTGGAGGTCGAGAGGTAAGGTCTACTGGCATTGATGAGCTTACATGTGTAAGCAGTGGCGGATGAGATGGTGTTGATTTGTCTTGTAGTGTAAGGGAAGAGTCAAGGTAAATCCCAAGAGTTTTGACGCAGTTGGATACAGAAATGTTGTTACCGTCAATGGTGAATGTCTGGTAAAGTTTTTCGAGTTTGTTGAGTCTGGATGGGGAGCCTGGATTGGCCTTGTCAGAGAATTTGGCTGCTGAGGCTAGATGTTTGCAGAGAATATCATGATTTACCAAATCAAAGGCGGCCGACAAGTCGAGGAGGAGAAGAAGGGCCAGTTTGCTATTGTCTTTGAGGTTGTCCATTTGTGTCTTGAGATCGATCAAGGCTGTCTCTGTGCCGTGTTTGGGGCGGAAACCTGATTGTCTTAGTCCTAGCAAGTTATTTTTCTCTAGGTGGTTCTGGATTTGCAGGTAGGCAGCTCTGTCAAGGATTTTTAGGAGGAAGGGCACAGTAGTAATAGGTCTGTAATTCGTGGGAACACTGGGGTCTAGTGTGGGTTTCTTAAGTAGAGGTAAAACCCAGGAGTCCTTTAGGTTGTTAGGTACTATGCTGGATGTGAAGGATGAGTTTATAAGGGATGTGATGAAAGGGGCAAGATGTTTGGTCGTGTCTTTGATAACTGGAGCAGGGCAGATGTCACCTTGGCATTTGGAGAATTTCAGAGAGTTAATTATGTCTTCAACCTCTTTGGTAGTGATGGTGGGTGGGAGAGATGGGATTGTCTGCGAAGGTGAGGCTATCTTTCTTTGACTTAATTTTGGCTTGTAACATAGCAATTTTGCCAAGGAGTGCTTCTTGTATTTTGGTACACCAAGAGGTGTCTTTGGTACATGTGTCTGGGATGGGAGATGGGGACTCAAGGTCTCTCAGGATGTTAAAGAGCTCTTTGGTGTTAGATTTGGCATTACAGATTCTCTCATTGTACATGTTTTTTTTTGTTTGGATGATTGCTGACTTGTAGATATTGGAGGCTAGGGAGTAGGATGTTTTATTATTAGCGGAAGGAAACTGTTTCAGCTTGTCTTTTGCTTTTGCAGAGAGTTTTTAGTTCAGGAGTGAACCAGGAGTTGAAATGCGTGCGTGGTTTGGCTTTACGTACTTTGAGTGGTGCAACAGTATTTATGGCCTTGAGAATGGTTGTGTTGTAAAGGTATACTAATTCAGTGGGGTTGGTAATGGTGGGTGTGAAGTCGATGATGGGTTGGAGTAGACTGTGATATTTTTGATGTTTCTTGTGAGTGTGGGTGGAGCGTTGGGAAGGGACGCAGGTGTTTGTTTGTCTTTGTTGATGGTGGAAGTGATGAGGTGATGGTCAGTCCAAGCACATGGTGTGTTGAAGAGGATGGTGGTGTTGCAGTTGAGGTCTGCAATCCAGTCAAGGATGCAGCCTTTGTTGTGTGTGGGTTGAGAGATGTGGGGGGTGAGTCCTAATTCTGAGATAGTATTAGCGACTGTGCTTGCTTTGTCATCTTTCTCGTCATTGTACCCCAGGTTGAAATCACCTAAAATAAGTAACCGTGAGTTGGGTTTGGTGTTGTTAGAGAGCAGGAGAGCTATATCGTCATTAAATGAGGATATTGGGCCTGGCGGTCTATAAATAAGATGGGTGGTGATTGTGCTTGTGTTAGTTGTGGAAAGTTTGATGGTGAGTAGTTCAGCAGATGGGAGTGATTGGTTTTGTATGTGTCTTATGTTAAGGGAGCTTCTTGCAATAATGGCTACACCGCCGCCTTTGGCTGTTTGTCTGTCTGTGCGGTAGATGGTGTAGTCATTTGGGATGGCTAGCGCTAGGGTGGGGCCTGAAGCTGCGTGGAGCTAGGTCTCGGTAATAGCTAAAAAGTCTAGATCGTTGAGAGAGATGATGTCGGCTATGTCTAAGGCATGGGCGACTAATGATCTGGCGTTGATAAGTGCACCTTTGATTGTTTCGGTGGTGGCTTGGTGTGGTTTTCTGTTGAGTGTACAGGGGGATGGGGCATGGTGCGGGGAGTGAACTGGTCAGGAGATACTATTGTGTGTGATGTGAGTGGCTGGTTTGGTTTTAGTTTTACTTTTGCTTGGGCCTATGTTAGGAGAAGTCGAGATGGTATGTGTCCTGGATCTCAGGTGGTTGTTTCTCATTGTACCTATGCTGGGATAGGAGTTCCTGATGGTGTCGTTCTTTGGTGTAGGAATGCAGGGGATAGTGGCACGCATTGCTTTTTGGATACTGCGAGTGTCTGCCGTGGGGTGAAACTCGGTGAGGGCGGGCTGGAATGGGTTTAAATTGGGTAGGAATGGGGTGGGACATGGGATGGGATGGTGTCTAGGACATGCTGGTCTGCTAAGACCGTTAGGGCGGGAGAGGAAGTGCAATCCTGTGCAGGGTAGGTCAAGCGGTACCAGGCAAAAGGGAAACATAATGAGAATAGTCCAGGTTGGCATAGCTTTTGTTGGTTTTGGGTTAGCAATCTGAGCAGTCTGACAGCTGCCCCTAAACTAGTGAGGCAGTTTTGCATTGGCCACAGACTAGGAAAAGCTTTGCAAGGAAGGCTAATAACAGTTTAGCTGAAGAGGGCTTTGCCGTGGCAAAAAGCTAATACAATTTTTCACGCAGTCTAAGAACAACTTTACTGCTGTGGGCTAGGCTGGGTTTGCAGTGGCATATCACTAAAACAGTTTTTTAAAGCACACTAAGAACACCTTTACTACAGTAGGCTAGAATGGGTTTGCCATGGTATATCGCTAACGTAAAAAGCTGATGAGAAAATATCAGGCGGGGCAACTATGCAGGTAGTACAACAGTGACATGCGGCAAATATGGAGACACCTACATCATACACATCATACACAGGACTGAGCGTAATGCATAAAGCATGTATAAGGTATGTACATTGCTGAGTATTACGTTAGTCAAAGGGATGTGGAGACAAGAGATTCCAATGAGACTAGTAGGGGCAGCTTACCTACATGGTATGCATAGCAGTAGGATATGTAGGTTGCACTTCATCCTCAGGAAGCATAGTGTTAGGGCAGCTTGGCAGCATATAAAGTCAAAGTAGAAGCGTATCGAGGTTGTCAGCTGTAATACTGTAATAATGTAATACTGAAAACTGTTTGATGATTGTTCAAAATATGCAATTTTATTAAAGTAATAATTATACCAAATGCCTCACCATCCCTACTCTGATGAGGATTTCTCTGGCTAACAAAACTAAAGGGAAACACTCTAACAAAGGATGTCTGCCCTCACACTTAAATACAAATACACAAAGAAAATATATGGCAATTAAAATAACATCAGCAGTTATATTGACAGTTTCTTGATAATCTTTGCTCCCTTCCACAGGTTTCAAGGTCAATTCAGCTCCAATGTTCATCAAAAGAAATAAGGAAATCCAACTATGTAGAACAATCTCAATTTAGTTCTTGAAGGTTCAATGTCAATGTTAAGTTTTGATAACCAAAGTTCCAACAACAACAAAGCTCTTCTTCTTGGTGAAATAAATACTTTCCACTTCATCAAAAATACATCAATGTTATTCCCAGCCACAATGCCTTGCCACCACTTCCAATTATCCAAGAAGATTTTGCACAGCTCAAAATGATTACAACTTCTATAAATGTTAGTGAAACACAAGTCTTGGTTAACAGTTATTGTATCTTAATTCACAGGATTAGGATTCACAATAGGTATAATTTGTCAGGATGACTTTCTCTTTTGCCTCATAGTGTTCTACTTCATTTGTACTTTGAAATCTGGCATCTACTTACAACCACACCTACCATCACATCTTCAGTACTTTGTGATTCAAGAGACGTTCTGACAAGATTCACTTTAAGGCATTGCAACACCTTCAAATAGGCAAGACACTCTTCCTCTGAATATCTCTCTTCAAAAGGGGCAGACTCTTAGCCTCTCTTGTCTGCCTGCAACCACGACAACTTCAGTATTTTGTAATTTATAACAGTTTTCAAGTAGAACAAGATTCACTTTCGGGCACTTCAACTCCTTCAAGTCGACAAGGCATTCTTCCTCAGAAAAGATGGGCAGCCTCTTTGTCCTTCTTGTCTGCCTACTACAACAGAAACTTAAGATTGCCTTTAGGACCCACTTCTCTCCTTCTCCTACAGTCTTTGACAATATCGGTAGTATCAAATTCAAGTATTATGTCTAAGCATCAAGGTGCCCCTTCCTCAACTTTGCCTTAACCTCTTTGCCAACTGTTAGCCTTATAATTACCCACAAACCTTGGTGACACCCTCTTGGCTTCAGGAAATGCCTACACACATGTAACTTAGACAAGGTTGAACTTTTGTTGGGCTCACAGTAATTGTTAGACCATTTTCTGGTTTTGAAAAAGGTTGTTTTCAACTTTAATAATGGAATACACTTGACTTGGGCAATTCTTGTGTGCCCTCCAACTGCAGAGACAATGTTTAAACATTTGACTTCTTTTATGAACAATGATTGTTCATGTGAATAAAGAGGTAAAGTTCACTCTTCACTTGAAAATCAAACTGAGGCACAGGTGACCACCTCGTCTCGAGTTTTACAAGGTTTAAATATTCAACAATGCGTTCCGGCCAACGTTTGATCTGCTTAATGAGAGACACGCAAGCACTTCTTCATAAAGGTTACGGTTTAACAATGGCTTTCATCAATGTTTGCTTTAATGCGAGTAAAAGAGATATTTCCAATCACATGCAAGTGCTATTTTCCATTGTCCTGTTGTAAGGAACTTCAACAAACAACTTCAACTCACTTCTGCTTCTACACGAGTAAACATTAAGCTGGATTCTGTTGGGGGCAGTTCTCGCACACAAAATCAGAAGACCAGACCTGACTCACTGGTTTCTGTGATCCTCTCTCCACGTGCTGCACTACTTCTACTGCTTCTGGCTCACTTGGGACACACCCCCTTCCTCACTGAGTGGTTCAGATATGCTATAATGACAATGACAATAAGCAATGACATGCATTGGCAACTTTAAAAGGTTCTACCTTTTCTAGGACAAATGCTTTATCTCATCCCACGGGATCTCCTCAACACCCCTGGCCTTGTATCCTCCCAGGTGATCCTCCCACAGTACACCACCCACAAGGTCAGGATCAGGAAGCATCTGTCTTTCCAAGGCCACCTGGGAGGAGAGTTTAGGCAGGGGTTCAGTGAGGGATCCATAGGATTCTTCACAATGCCCACCACAACTAAAAGTTGAGAAATTCAACTCAAGTTCTCCTGTTTGTCTAAGTTTGTAACAGTGCAGATATTCAATGCTTGAACCTGGTGAAGAATTTGGACTACCATCCGTCAATGACTAATTTGGATACCAATGTTATGTTATCAGTCTCCCTGTTCTGCCCAAACATTGTGTGAAAGCACTATTCACCTTCTTCTCCTCCAGTTAGGAAAGTAAATTGTGATGGTGTAGGGAATATGAGAAGATTGCCACAACATACTGATGTCAATGAAATAAAGGTCACAACACAGGCCTCAATGCGAGTTTGGAGGTATTAACAATGCTAATTCCCCCATAAAGAAATACACCTACTGCCTCTGGTAACTATGAACATTACACCTGATTATGAGTTTTGGTTAGTCCCCATTCTGAAATCGCACAGCACTGTATTAGGAAAAGGAGTAATTACTTCCTGTTTGGTTTGCAATTCATAAACAGGAAGACTGAAACAACTGGAGGTAATTGTGTTATCTCCCAGTATTTTCAGTTACCCTCAAACTCGTAATGTGGTCCATTATATCAATTACAAGAAATGGTGGTGGTTGCGTTCATTGAGCTTCTTCACAACTCTGGCGGTAGCCGTGCCGGCAAAACCGGCATGGCTGCCACCGGAGTTGCATTTTTACCGCCACCCACGAATGGCCAAGAACCGGGTCATGCCGAGTTCAGTGGACCCCCCGGTAATTGCCCATTTGCGGGTGCCATCAATAAGGGACTCCCCATCCCCATAGGGCCGCATAGGGCTGAATGGGAATGGGGAGCTCGGATGCACCGGCACCATTCAGAATGGTGCCGGTGCATCCGACGTGATGTGCTCGCGGGTGCCGCTCTGCCCGCCAGGTCAGACCTGGCAGACTGACAGCCACCCACGAGCACAGCTCGTAGTATGGTGGTCCGGGAACTACAGTACCGGCATGCTTATAATGAGGCCCATTGTGTTGGTTGCACACACATAATGTTGAGTCCATGATTGCTTCATTCTTTTCTGTTGGGAAAGTCTATAAAACCCCTCATTGTGTGCTACTGTTATTAAAGTGAGAGTGGGACAAATTTAATTAGATCATTTTTCCAATAAAATAGACAGATAAGAATGTGTATGGTGTTACAACGGCTCTGGAATGACATGGGCAGACTAAACGAATAAAAGTGCAAGGATGTGCTTGCTCTAAATGTTTCCCTTAACCATTTTCACTTTCTGGGCACGTTGATAATTCTCTTAGTATTCATAAACAATCATCTGAATATGAATATGGAACAGAGCCTAATGCAATAAAGTGAGCACAAACATATTTTTTCTCATCCTTATTTTACCAATATGTATGCTTTCTTCTTACCTGCTTGAAGAAACCGAGCAAGAGGTCACTTGTATGGCCAACTCTGTAAGCTGCGTTTATAATGCCTATCTGTATATTAATCGGAATAAAACATGATTTTAATGTTATTTGCATTGAAATTGTGCTTGTTGTGAACAGGAAAATGAAAGCATTACAACAAAACAAATCCAGTCTATTTAAACAAATCACAAAATAACATAACCATAAACAACATTGACATGGGTTCAATATTTTACACACACATCCACACACAGACACGCACAACCTAATTCTAGAACCTACACTTGTCTTGTCAATATAAGTCAGTGTGTGTATGAAGCGTGTGATACGTTTACATTAAATACCCCTTCTTGTGGGCTCACTAGGTCTGTGGAGTCCAGGCAAGCCCACTTGCTACGTTAAGGGCTTCCTGAAAAAGGTAAATGGGGATTCCCCAGAGCATCTCCTTCAGACCAAGTCTTTATTAAAAAATGTCATCTGGAATGACCACTGCGGGTATCACCAATCATGACTTCCATCATTCAGTGTGGGTGAGCTGGTCACCTCAACGTCCATGAAAGCCTGTGCCCCCTGGGGGGTGGTAATCACTATTCTCCTGGTGTAAAAACCTGTCCATGAGCAGAAGCCACAGCTGCCACCTTCCCTCTTCTCGCTCGCAAGCTCTTCAGTTGATGTACGACAGGCTTTTGGTACAGTAAGGAATACACTTAATCTATGGCTGAAACTTCACTCTTCACTGCAGTTCCAGAGAAGCAACCTGGTATCTAACATTGGCATCATGGGAATGATCACCTCCCCCTGACATTAAAATTGTGAGCAAGTCCTTTAAATCCTCAGACACCACTCAACCAGCCTAAATTGATCCCAACTGCCCATAAGGAAACAAAGCAGGCTTGGATTGGGCTAAAGGGCAACAGGGCAATGCCGAAAGGGCCAGATTCACAAATCCTCAAAGGTACTTCGCCTCCTCAAAGGGAATCTTCCCTTTCTTACTTTCCACCAGAAGCTCAATGTCTCCAGAGCCCTGGTTCTCTCTAGGCTGGACTACTTACTCTACTCTACGCCTGCTGCAACTCATCCAGAACAGGACTGCAATACTTATCCTTGGCCACAAGGCCAGGGACTGTACCTCTCCAGCCCTGAAATCACTCCACTGGCTCCCGATGGCTGCAAGTATCAAGTTCCAGACCCTTTGCATTGTCCAGCAGGCATTCTGGGGCCGGGGCCTGCACTTCATCCAACGCTTCTTTCCAAAATAACTCACTTCTTGAACCCTTCCCTCAGCAACCTCTAAACTCTTCTCCAGGCAGAGAGTGGTGGGTAGGTCTCTTTCCTCTGCAAATGCCTCCCTCTGGAATGGCAGCCTCCCTCTCCCTCTCAAACTTGAGCCAGACCAACTGAAGTTCCGGAAGCAGCTCAAAACATTCCTCGTCTCCTCTGCTTTCTCTCTTCCCTCCCCTGCTGACCTACCTGACCTCTCTGTCTGTGTACCGACTGGTTGCTTCGCTACCCTCAGAGTCTTACTGAGTACCATGCTTTTTCTTGATCAGTCACCCTTGCACTGCCTGTGGGCGTACCACACACTTAGGGGCTGTAACCCTTACAGTACCTTGTTCTCCTTGCACTACCCAGAGTCACGCTGCCATGGCTGCACTACTCAGTGCATTGATGTCCTGTTTTCCCTTCCCCTCTCCCTTGGACTAACCTCCCTCTCTTTCCCCTTGCACTTCTCATTCTCGCACTTACACGATCTGAATGAGACAATGCATAGTAAGATAGTTTGTCTTGTCCTCCCTCTGGCTACCCTCTCTTGTCTTGACGTGCCAAAAAACACTTGTGTACAGGTGCGTTATAACTGACTTATCATATCCTATCAGTCAGTGTGCCACTTTTCTGGCCCGCTTTCATTATTTGGTGCAATTTCCAGCTGGAGGGCTGAAGAAATAATACCAGACCAGCATGCTTAAAAATGTAACTATGGGCCCCGGGGGCATTACCTGGGGTGGTATTGGGCCGCTGCCTCATGGCTTATAGCCACAATCTTGCCCTGCATTTATTTGGTATAGCATTCGTTCACCGGCTGGTGTAATTTTGATGAGTTTTTTAAGAGTACATTTTACAGAAAAAAACTAATCGAAATATATAGGGGGGGTTGGAAAAGTGTATATAAGGGGTGGGGGATCGGGAATAGGTACACAAAACAATAGGGGATGGGGTTTGGGGGGAACCCCATAAATGTAAAAGAAACAATTTCGATGATTTGTTTGGGTTATAAATACTCGTAAAAAAAAACATTGAAATTACACCTGTCGATGAAATGACATAGAACTCATTTATTTATGAACCGGAAATGTTGGACTTTTATAATAACCAAAGTGTTGTTATTAAATAAAATTAGATCTTTAAAATAATACTTGTTGGGCCAGTCAGTATAGCATCAATTCATCTACATTTTGAGTTTGGTATCCTCCATGTAAAATAAGATTCTAAAATTAGACCACTTTTATATTGGGTTATACTCAGAGTTCTGCTGATTTAATGGTATGTAGTGATGCTCTCAGGGATGGTTTGAGCAAACGGGAGTGTCCTACCCGAGATGGTTCAAGTACAATTCGTTCTCCAAGTCACTTGGCTAACTAATGAGAAAATCCCTCTTTCACATAGCTCTAGATCAAAGAGTTTGGTTAAATAAACATTTAAGGATTTGTCCCTCTGCATTATGGTGGGCCAATTGCTTACTGTTATCAAGTGCGTATTTACATTTTAAACATAGTTTCAATTGAACCTCTAAAACCATATTCCAATTTAAGTTTTGGGTAGGCATGCAGCCTTTATTTGCTGCTAGGGGATATGGAATAACAGGAATCCAACTGACAGCCTTTTTTACCTAGGAACTAAAGAAGATGAATATCATTTTGCATTAGTATGCCCTCTATATGAGAGGCCTCATAATCACTGGCTTTTGCCCTCAGAAATTGCTTTCTGCAAGTCAGCGAACTTGTCTGTGTCATACTTGGCACAGTTTCCAATCTAAATAAAGCATAGTTAAGAAGAATACAATATCTGACAGTTGTTATCTAATACAACTGACATTTTCGATAAAAATGTGAATAAATGCAGTTTTTATTGCTTAGTCAATTGTATGTTACTTTTGAAATGTTAAACAATGTGCTTGACACATTTTTTGAAATTCTTTCAATTTTTAAATGTATATAATTTGTGTGTGGAATCTATTAAACATTACTGATTAAAGTGGCATATTTAATTTTCAAAAACGTCCCTACATGGAAATGTGATATAGTTGAACATGACATATTGACAAGACAAGACCTCTCAGAAAGGGGTATTCCAACATGATCATCATTCCCAAGACGCTGAAAATCTGTGCTGGGGGCTCAAGCTTCCCCACGATGGCCGCATCACACTGGAACGCTCTCCCTTCCCACTTAAGAATGATTGAGTCCCATCATGCATTCCACAAAGCCATCAAAACCAAGCTCTTTGTCTAACTGCCTGTCTAATCTGTTATCTCTGCTGTAATATTGATTTCTAGCTCACTTTTTGTATGAAATGACCTACTTGTCTTGTATGATGTCACCTACCTTTATTGCACCTGTACCTAAGAGACTGCATCGGTCACCTGTATCCACTTAATCAAAATTTCCTACAAACTTCATGTAACAGCGCCTTAGTGCCCCTGGGCTCTAAGTGTGCTATACAAATGCAAATAAATGTTCAATACTATGCGTAGTTCCATTGCAGCTTCTGCAGAAAGTTTGTAATAGTCTAATTTGTTTTGGTGTTCTACTGGCAATAGTAGTAATCGGTGTGACATGACACCACCTATGTTGTAGGCAGCTTAACCAGTGGGGGTAGTGACAACAGCTGACAGTTTGTTGTTTGTCAATTGTTGAAGGAACTTACTGATGATTTTGATTAGGAATGTTTTGCCAGAACCAGCTTCACCACTTACGTACAGTAGTATAGGTTTATAATTATGGCAGGAACATTCTTTATTTTCATGTTGTACACCATGTGCACTTTGTTTTGTTACTTCTTGAAAAATGCTATTTGCTCATTGTTTAGTTTTGATTTTAGTATAGTTAAGTCTTCTTTATATTCATACTGACACATGGTGTTTTCTACTTCTATCATAGCTAATTCTGCCTCATTTATTATTAGTGGTTCTCCCAGTGGTTCTTGGCTTCCTGTTACTGAAGGTTGACTACTGTCAGGAGTTTCTTTATCTAGTTGGGCCTGGAGTTCTTCTTCGTGTTGCTGTTCATTGTGCAACATTGTTTTGTACTGTGTAAAGTTTACATCAGTTATAGTGCTTTCATTTGATTTGAATGCATCTTCATATGAGTCATAGTTATCTAGTATTTCTTCTTCTTTTCTCCATGGTTTAAAGAGTTGTAACAGGGACATGTAATATACTTCTTTATGTTGAGGAGTCTTTAATGACAATTTGATATGATTAATTACATTTGGTTTGGTGAGTTTAACTAAGCTGCCTTCACAGTTTGTCACTCTGTATTTACCTTTTTTTCATCAGGTTATATATTATTTTTGTATGTGTAGTTTTGGACTATGTGGTATAGACACATGGTTTCCAAAGTATTACTTCTGTTTGGGTAGTATGTGTCCAATAAATTGTTTTTTAAAATGTCTTGGCTGTTGGGATCACGGCTGCTGGGATCACGTTTGGCTATTGTTTCTATATCTTCGTATGATTTTAGAACTCTTTTTCTAGATTTAGCTGGAACAAGACTTAGCCATACTATACTTTCAGATTTACCATACAATGCAGTACCAGTTAAACGATCGGCTGCTTCATATGATCCACATTCTCCATGGGAGAGCATTTGTATGCCCAAGCTGTATAATTTCTGAGACACTGTTTTATCTGATGACAGGTCATTCCAGAGGTCTTGGAGCTCTGTCTTTTCTGCTTTGGTTAAGTATGCTGTGACATATCGTGCAACTGCAGTAGAATTTTCTGCAATGTACTGCACATCTATGTTTTCATTCCATAAGTGGGCGATGATTGCATTATAATCATTGATCTATTTTTCTTCTTCTTTTCTTTTTATGTAATATGTATTTTTAGGTGACTTACCTTTAACACTATGTCTAACTGAAGACATGAGGTTGTTCACTTGACCTGTATTTGTAACTGGTCTAGGGAAACCAAATCGGCATTTGGTGTAGTATTTCCCTTTGTTTTTGTATTTGCGACGACAATATTTTCCACATTTGTGTCTTTGAAATTGTAAAATTTGTGCATGAAGATCACTATTTGTTGCTTCCAATGGAATTTCACAAGTGACATATTTTTCAATAAACTGTAAAACAGTGGCATCACTGTCTTGACCAAATTTAGGAGCATCTTTAATCCATAAAAGCATGTGGATATGTGGTGCTCCTCTGGCTTGGTATTCTTTTCTCCAAAAGAAGTGTTGGACTTCTCCAAGGGGAGGAACAGTTTTATTACAAATAAAATGTAGCATAGCAATGAAGCGATGGTTAAAATATCTTGAAACATTAACAGGATCCAAAGAACAAATTTCTCCAGGTGTTAGAATATCTATGTTTATTTTGTTTTTATTTGATATGCGTAGGAAATCATGTAAATCTTCCCATGCATATTCTGCACAACTTAATGTAACAAACCAAGTGGGTGGGCCAAGGTTTCTGATCATACAACGTACATCTCCATGACGTCGAAACCAGTACTCTTTAGTACCACGCATATTTGCTAATAGATTTGTAATATTTGATTGTAAAACCTCATCCTTTTGATGCACTTTTTGTAATAATTGTGTAGCGGTCATATTTTGAAAGTGTGATCATGATTTTAATATGTGTGCAACTCAGTAACATAAAGTTGCTAGTTCACTTTCAAAGAGTAGGTGGAATATGTATTCCACATTTTGTCTAAATCTGGGATCTTCAGAATACATCCGTAATGAGCGGTATTCTGATGCTGATATTTGAATAGGTCTATCATCGTACCTTCCTCCTTTGCCAGTAGGAAAGAGTAGAGGAAAAGCACGTGCTTCTATACTTTTTTCCCATATGCTGATTGGTGATCCTTTTGTTTGATGCATTTGGTATGTTTCCAGTGCATCTTCTATGGTGTCATTAGAGTGCAAAGGATGAATTGTATAATGTCTAAAGTATTTGATATTGTAGCAGGATCTAGGAGCTCAAATTGACCAGTTTCTTGTGTTTCTTGAATTATTTCAGTTGTATCCTTCAAGTTTTCTTCAATATTAATTTCTTTGTAATATTCATTATTCTCTTTAAGATATTGCAAGGCTTGTCTAACTTTATGTAAATCTACCAGCTGTTGCTATATTTTTTGTCTTTTGTATGTACTCCATTTACTAAGATAATTAAAGATTGCTGCATTGGACGTTGCACTTCTAGAGTATGCACATTTTCTTTTAGATCTAATGCTAAATAAACTACTTTTCCACAAATGCCTTTTACCAATTCAGACGGAGGTAATTTTGCTGTTTTTGGTTGAAGGCGTATTATTGCTTGAAATGGGTGCACTGTTTTAATTATGATGCTCTCATATAAATTAAGTTGTTGTAGGGGTTTTGGTAGTGGGTATAATTCTAAATTATTTGTGATAGCACGTGAAGGAGTTTGGTTGTTGTCAAGTTTTGTAGTGCAGTAACTGCAAATTATTAAGGGGTCAGTTATTTCGTATTTGTTTTCTGCTACAAGGTAGAGAGCTAATTCAAACCATTTAGAATCTTCGTTGTCTTCTATTTTGTATGATATGTCTACAGTTTTTGTGTTACTTTTATAAAAAGTTCTGCTGCAACATACACACATATGGTTTGGTACTTCAGCTGATGTACTTTTAAATTGTATTATTTCTTTTTTGTATGCCTTTAGTAAAAGGTTGCCATGTGTAGAATTGTTACTAATTTGGTTTAAAGCTATTTCATTCTGTAAGTGGCTTTCACTTCCAAAATATTTTTTCTGGATATAGTCAAGTAGGTCATTGAAGTAGAAAAATGTTATTTAAATTTGCTAGTGCTAAAGCAGGACTTTTAGCATAGTACAGTTTATAGACTAGATTTCTTATAGTTGAATGATGTGTTGATATCCTTTTGATATCATGGAAGGTGATTTTACAAGTAGGTCCTGTAATGCAGGCCAATGAATGTCCTTGTAGTCCTGTGTACTTGTGCACTGGACAGGTATCCATATTTTGCAGTAGTTCAATTTTGATTTTGTCTATGCTTTTTACATATTGATTGAGGAATTGGCGTAAAGACTTGAAAAATTGTTTTGGAATGTTACACATTGGCATGCATGGCCATTTGTACACTAAATGTTCTGTTTCAGTTGAATGGAGGGGTAATTCTAAGTTTTCAGGGCATATTTTTGTAAGGAGTACTTCTTGTTCCATTATGGTATTATTAACTTTTTCATAACCTCGAACACTGCTATGTATGGCAATTGTATTTGTTTGCTTTTGTTTGTACGCTCTTCATTAAAGTATGGTTCTGTGCCCGTAGTGTGATTCCATTCACCTCCGCTGATACTTAAGAAGTTCTTTCTGTTGACATTTCATTTATTGAGAAGTCTTTTTTGTAATTTAGTTATTCGTTTTGTTAGTGGTTTCATTTTGTTTAACACTAGAATAAATAACTTTCTTTTGAGAAGAATTGCAGTGTCTATCAACGCTTCTAAGATTAATTTCCTACGATAGGTTTTAAGCATTGAACCTGATTTCTCTCCTGTTTTTATAAGATTTTGAAGGACTTTGTGACGGTACATTTTGCCTAAAATACCTTTTTACATAGTTTTATCTGTAGTGATAGCTGATTTTCTGTTAATTGTTTTTTGGTTTGTTTTACATTTTGATAGAGGAGGCAAAGTTTTTGTACTTGAAACTTCTTGTGTTTCACTAAATGACTGTATTAGCTGTTTTGTTTCAACTTTTTTTACAAATTCTGCTAGAGATGGATGCTTATGTTGGACACTTTTATTTGCATTTGCTCTACTTCTGTGTTGCTTTCTACGGATTTGACTTTTGGTAGGCATTCTTTAGGGTCTGTTGAAAAAAATAAAGAAGGTATGGGTTGGGGTGTTCTGCAATGTATGTGTGCTGTGTGCATGAGTGTTTGAGTAAGATGATAAAGATGTATGTAATGGTGTGTGATTGTGCATTGGGAACTACAACTAGTAGGGATGGGTATTCTTGAATGTATGTGCTACTAAACTGGGGTTCAGATGACAGAAAAAAAGTAAGCTAGTGGTGTGGAGAAGTACAAATAGTAATTCTAATGTATACAATTAAAACAGTTGTTTGTTCTATAATATCAAAATTCTAGCGGTTGAGTTGGGTAATTTGTGTGTCCAAAAATACGAATTTGTGGGCCATTCTGGCTGTAAATCACTGTTTAAGACATGGGGACCTTTGGACAGAATGGTGCACAATCTCTATTTTTAGGCACAGAAATAGCATGAATTAACTTTACAGTGTGTTTGAGTAATAATACAAATATTATGGTGATATTTACTTACTTTTTTTCTAAAATGAACAGGTTACTTCTTAGTTCTTCTTTGTTCTTCAAATTCGGCTGCTTCGTTTTAGGCGAATGGTCTTCACTGCAACTGTAAAAGAAACAAATTAGTAATTTTGTTTGTATATAGCACTGTTTTTAATTTAGACATTGATTTTTTTTTATTGAAGTCCTCAGCGCCTTCCTCAAAACCATTAAAACTATCTTATTTACATAAGATACGTCGCACCAGTTCAATACATATGATATTTTTTTAATGAACAAATTGTATTGCAATGACTAACTGTAGCAAACAAAATATCTTTACTATGTCTTGTGAAATTCATAATGTACCACTATTTCTGTAACTAAGCTCTTGCAGGTAATAGTGCCTCAATGTCATGCTCAAATTAAAGTAATTAAATAAATAAAGAAATGTAAACAATTATGTAATTGTATAAGTATTATTTTTTGAGATTTTAACATAGAGTGTGCATGCATGCAATTTTGTTTGAATATACGTAGTCTATATATTTATTTCAAAAATGTTAGTTTAACATGATTTGAGTGTGTGTGTGTATAAAGAACGTAAATAATATAAATGTTTATAAGTGACAGTTGATTTTAGGAGATTGAAAAAAAGACAGTAGATTCATTTTACAGATTACACAAGCTAAAAGTCAGTTTGAAAATGTGTTCATGTACTGTACAGGAAATATGCATACCTGTAGTTTGTGTTCATGCATATGGATATGCATTGAGCTGCAAGTAGAAATCTTGGCGACTTGTACAGTATTTCTTGTAGATGGTGCTTGCCAATGATATGACACTTGTACTCAGAGAGATTCACAGTACATTTGCAGTGCTGATCTATGATGATGCAGTTAGATGTAGAGGTCTTGAATGTGATTGGTGGATGGTCATGTGACTTCTTAGCTATATCCAATGAGGGAATGGCACAGAGAGTGAAGTAGAAATGGTAGAAGGGCTGTTCATGTTACGACATGTCCACGGACATGGTGGTAGTTCGCGGACATCGGGTGTTAGATCCGGGGATTTTTGGGTTCAGAAGTCATGCAAATGAGAATGAGCACTGAAAGGGATTGGTCAGGAAAGTTTAGTGGGTGTGTTGTGCCAGGAGAGAGTTTCTCAGATACTCTTTTTGCTGAGAGAACAACAGGTAGCTATGGCTGTGTGTTTCAGAAAACAGATTGTTTGGATTTTGGGAGATTTGTGGATATATTGGTTGAAGGTGCATGCAGAAAGCTGTGGAGTAGCTGTAGATCATGGATTTCCACATGTGGAAGTACACTGGCATGGAGTACGTAGAATGAAGTGGTTGGTCTTGCTACCTCTCTGTGCTACTTTGGAGACAGAGCAACATCAGACATAATTGTAATTCATTGTGGAGGGAACAGTTTAGGACATGTGTCTGGAATTTCTTTGCAATTTGGAAGAAGGACTTGGGAAGGTCATGGACATGTTTCCTAATTCTCAAGTAATATTTTCACGTATTGAGCAGAGACAAATGTGGCTTCGTTCTTCTTCATTTGGTCCACAAATGGAAAAAGCAAGGCGCAATGTTAATAAGGCTGTTTGATTTTGGCATGTCCTCTTTTCACAATGAAAATATTATGTTTTGTAGTACATACATTTTTCGCAGAGATGGAGTCCATCTTACTTATGCTGGCAATCAGATTTTTCTGAGAAATTTACAAAATGCATTGCGACCTTTTTTAGAATTACAGCATCCATTTTGAAGTAGGTGTTGAGTATTTATAATTTTTGACATACAAACACCTCCCAAAGGCTCTTTTCAGAGCCACCACTTCCTCCCAGAGAAAATTGCAATGGTTATGATAGGGTAGCATCCCAAATTTTTAGATGTCCGCGGACTGTCCGCGGCCTTCTAAAAAATACAAAGGGCCCTGCTTCATTTATTTTCACTTCTATTTTTTAACTGTGAAAGGCGGCACCTTATTTTTTTTCGATTTTTGTTATTTTGTATTTTTTTGGGTTTTTTATACACGACACAATAGGAGAGGAGGGGAAAGGGGGGACACTAACCACAGGGATAAGAAAGGGCGAGCTGAGAGAGGAAGATGTAGAGTGGGTTTTATTTGGGTAGTGAGCAGGTCTTGTCATGCTCTGAGACGATAGTCTCAAAAGCACTGTGAAGTCGCTCCCCCCTGCAGAGTACTGTGTTGCAGTACATACATACAACTGTGACCCTCGCAAGGTAAGGGTCATCAGATTTCTGTATGGCCTGTGAGGCAGCTTGAGGAAGACACTGTCCCACAGAGGTGGTCCTTGTGGTGACAGGATCAGAAACGGAAGATGAAGTAGAGGAAATCAACCTACTACGCTCCTCGCAAGGTACAACCTTACGAATGGCCCCAGAGTGAAATGACCTTAGGTGTCGCTTCATGGTAGTGGTCCCAAAGCTGTACGAACCATGCCTCCCGCGACTGAGTACCATTTTGCACTCATTGCAGGTGACACGGTTCGCACGAGCCTTAGGACCATTCCCATGAATGGTAAACAACCGCCACACCCAATACTCATGCCTAGTGCAGGTAGTAGGGATTTCCGCTACCTCATTCTCGTCATCCTCTTCTTCCTCCTCTGCATCCTCACTCCTGTTCCCCTCTTCAGGCCCTTGGGAAGGTGGTGGTGGTGGAGGGGTGGGGGTGGTGCTGAAGTAGGTGCAGCACCAGGTGGCAGTAGTGCAGCCATGTATGCCATCTCGATGATGGTGTAATCTGCAAGTTGCAGGAAAAATAGCTCTGCTCTGAAGAATAGCCAGAAACACAATGAGAATAAGCTCTAAGGCGTGGTCTTTTATAGGGGTGCTTGTACGCGATTCGCGGACATGCACGCTGTCCGCGGACAGATCGAACACAAAAAAAGGTTCAAAAACTTTCAAAAAGTATGTAGAAACTCAGGATTAGTATGTGGGACTTGTGCTATGGTGAGTTTTTATTGAGAAATATTGTGGATTACTTGAAAATGTACTTTTAAATTGTTAGGGGACACCAAATGCACGGACATTGGTTTGCGCATGCGCGTTGATGTTCTATGGACACTGTTCGGGTCCTGAAGTAATCAAAAGTGCGTCACACATCAAACAAACATTTCTGGACACCGCATGTGTTCTAGAACAGTTTGAACTTGCTAGCGAACAGTCAGACAGGTATAGTGTTCTTCAGGACACCTCCATTTTCGTTTATTTACAAACATTTCAAGACACCAATTGTGTTCTTAGAACAGTTTCAACTTGCTAGCAAACACTACGGACAGGTATAGTGTTGTTCAGGACACTTTAATTTTTGTTTCATTACGAACATTTCAGGACACCGTGTGTGTTCTTAGAACAGTTTCAACTTGCAAGTGAACAGTACAGACAGGTATAGTGTTCTTCAGGACACCTCCATTTTCGTTTATTTATAAACACTTCATGAAACCAATTGTGTTCTTAGAACAGTTTCAACTTGCTAGCGAACACTACGGACAGGTATAGTGTTCTTCAGGACACTTTAATTTTAATTTCTTTACGAACATTTCAGGACAGCGCGTGTGTTCTTAGAACAGTTTCAACTTGATAGCGAACAGTACGGACAGGTATAGTGTTCTTCAGGACATCTCCATTTTGGTTTATTTACGAACATTTCAGAACACCCGAGCTGTCCGCGCACACCGACATTGTTTTTTTTTTGTTAAATGGAAACTAATTACAACACAATATAAACATTTTACTTTATTTAACATATATTAATAATTTATGATAGAGAAGGTGAGGCAGAAACAGAAACAAAAACAGGAGAATTAGGGGTTTCAACGTGATTGTTATCAGGTGAAGAAGGGATGGAAGTCTCATTAAAACGTTTTTGGTTATGGAGAGGGTTTGGGGATAATTGACTGGGATATGGTGTGGGGGGACAAGTACATGCGGGACAATGGTATGAGGTTTTTGTTTTAAAATGATCTTCAACAAAGGTTTTCAAATTATTAAAATTGGTCAACAATAAATCAATTTTTTCTTTTATGTTTTCAAGAGTGTTATCCGTAACAGTTTCTTCAGAGGTATTTTCTATTTTGGTATGCTCTGTACAAAAAAAATATATATGTTAAATATATATCAAATAATAATAATTAAATGGTTTATATTGTAAAGTGTGTACCATTAGCTTCACTATCTTCTGACATTTCGTCATGTGGGAAGTGCTTCTCTAGCCATTCCAGAGTACTAGACATTTCTGTGAGAAAAAAAAAGATAATAGATTTCTTTAAATCTAATACAGAAAGTTTATAAATATATGAGTAAAATGAAGTACACTTACTATTTCAGGTAATATATGTTCTGAGTCCTCTGTAGGTCTGGTCTTGCTCTTAGTTGTGGAGTGTCTGTGAGGTAATTATGTTGGAAGCCAATTTATCTTCATTTGGTATATTCCATTTTAGAACATATTGTATTTAAATGAATGGTTAGTGTGTTACATATATGGGTTACATTTTTTATGTATTACTACATATAATATATATGTGTGCTACTTTGTGCATTTTTTAAATGTTACTATGGTATAATATAACAATTAAACACCCCCCCCCCCAGACTTTTTAGGTAGTGGTACTGTTGTCCGAACATGTCTGCGGACATCAAAAAAGTTTGCGGACATCAAATTCAGTAGAAGGGGTTCAGTATGTTCTATATTACATGTACATAAAGTCAAAGTTATTATTGTTAAGCTTTGCTACTAATGACCTATGAAATTCAGTGAAAAAAACTTTGTTAAAGGGACGTTATGGTTAAGTTGCACTACTAAAAACCTATGAAATTCAGTAAAAAAACTTTGTTAAAGGGACGTTATGGTTAAGTTGCGCTACTAAAAACCTATGAAATTCAGTGAAAAAAACTTGTTAAAGGGACGTTATGGTTCCAAGTAAAACCAAAAAAACCCCTGAAATTCGCCAGTTATGGTAAGCTAAGCAACCATAACTCGCGCCACCACCGTGCACTGCTAAGACTAACACCCACGACATCAATGTAAAATTGACAACAGGAAATGCCGAAAGCCCCAGTTCAAAATGGAAATCTGTGCATTCATGAAATGTGCGTCCCTTTCTGCAATGAAAACAATTACATTACTGCAATCTACAAACAAGACATGTCAGTGAACTGCTGAACAACATTACATTTCATCAATACCAACATCATACCATATAAATCATGGAACTGCATATGTAAAAATGCGAATAGGCCCAATTGTGTCAAAAATGTTCCAATCTAAATAGTACATTTTGTTTTTCCAAACCATTTGCAACATTGTTTATTCTTTCAGGAAACTGTATATTTGAACTATAAAAGTGATATTTTTATAAACACGTTTAGAAGCCTTCTGTAATTCTCAATGATGTGTATGTGCACAATTTTAAAATAGGGAACACATTACTGTTTAACTGTATAAGACATCAATGATTTCTAACATTGTTTGGCAATGTAAATTTTTGTTAGCTCTCCTGGGAAATTTGTGACAGGCTAATTTCTGCAGTTCTAGCCATGCATATATGATCAAATGGGGGGGGGGGTAGAAGTGTCCCAGGAGATTTGCCTTGGCCATATGGAGTGAATAGACTTGCTAATGAAAACACTTTAAGCTCCAAGAACAAAGGGCTATCTGGTCCAGCCTTATTAGTAAATGCGAGGCCTTCACCCTGGTGAGATGATTTAGGAGAATACTTTTAGCAAAACATGGTGTATATTACATCTAAGCCCTATCTATGATAAAATAATCTGGACTAAATGCCTTGGGCTTTATGTTTAGTCCATTAATGCATAGAGCAGCAATGCGCTTAGAGTCTGACCTTTTCACATCAGTTAAAGCAATAGGTCTGACAAGATTCCCAGTAATTCAAAACAGACAACAGAGCTTCTCAGATTTGATTCCATAACTCATGTTGCTAGCAAAACAGTTTAGCAGAATTCCAAGAAACTAAATTTAAGGATTGGGCCATTGAATCACCATTACGCATGCATTTCGAACAAGGTTTTTGATATCAATCCAAAACCATATGACTTAGAATAAAAGTGAAAAGGATGTTATCACTTTGTTCTAATCCTTTATCAAATCAATCTAAATTTGACATCTGTAGAATGATTAATAATTAATACAATCAGAAATATGAATACATAATCCATATTTTATTGTACAAATTCAGATTTGTTATCCTTGTTTTCCTCAGGGCAAAGGAAATCTAGAAATCCATAGTTCATGTATGTGTCAAGTGTGGAATAAGAAGTACTTGAACTCAAAGATATTCACAGACGACAACCCCTACTTGTTCATTTGTATTGAAAATATGAGCAACGTGTGAGATTAGGAGTGTATCTCTGTGAGTGTTTGGTCAATAAGGAAGCCAATGGAAAGATTTGACCAATCAAAAAGTGTGATATCATCAAACAAAGTGTGAGAATGTCAACCATGATTAAAAAGGAAAAACACATGGAATAGAGGGATAGGATTTTGAAAACTGCCATTACAGGGAAGACCTTTTCCAAATGAATGAGTTCTGACGTTGGATAATATCTGGAGATGAGAAGGCCATGTCCATGAGGGAGCCTGAACCAGTTTAACCCGAGCCAGATCCGATTTCCTGGAAAAGGGAGCATTGGGCCAGGAGATGACAGCTTATTGGGAATATCGTGAGAACAAGTGAGGGCCACTGATGGCTCTGGGCCTTAAATAATTAATCAAAAGAAACTATAAAAGCTCCTCAAATGTTGTTTGACGTAAGTCCTCTAACATTAGTTCTCTGCATGGGCCAGGATTTGTCAGTGCTTTCCTCTAGTGGGAACACATTCCAAATAGAATATCTTGATATCCTAGTGTGAAAAGCACTTTTCTTCCACACTATTCAATGCCTAGTGAGATTTCTTTTGAATAAGGGCCAATAGCATTTTTCAGGACTGCTTACACATTATAGAACTGCTAGCATATCTGTGCAGCTAAAGCAAGTACTTTGCAAAATAAATCCAATCAAATTGTACACAGAGTGTTTTAAAGGGTTTAGTCAACCAGTATGGCTGTGATTAAAATGTGTTCTAGGATTTATGTCCGAAGGCCGTGCACAAAAGTCTGCACCCGGGCTTGCAGCACAAAAGGCTGCATTCTGAGGGGCAACCTTTTGTTCGTGGTACACTCCAGCTCGCTTCCGGGTGGTCCCCCTCTCATCCCTCAACTGCTCTGTGGAACAACCTGCCCCTTCCACCCAATCCCCCCCCACTTACCTGCTGTGAATTCCAGCGTCCGACTGCCCGTTCCTGTCTGCCATCTACTGTGTACGGCTGGAAGCCTGGGGGCACGGCACAGCACACTTTTGTGCACAACCTTTTCAGTCTTTGGGGTTCCACCCGCCCTCTCTAGATTGCAAAACAGTATCATAGCCTAACAAATAATTGCTTGATAACTTTCAACCTATGAAAGCCCTAGAAATTCAAAAAGAGGCATTGGGAGATGGAGGGAGTTTAGCTGTGTCACTGATGTTAATGTAAATTACCTTCACACTTCTCCTTTGACATTGCACATTAGACGCTGGACTTTACACCCATGGAACCCAATATGAAAAGTAAAGTGAGAGTGGTATTCAGGCTTGTATTTGAACATCATAAAACCATTTTCTGTGTTGGGTGGATGGGTGAACCAATATCCTGTGTGTTGTAAAACGATAGCCTTGCTTACTTAGCCTAAACCTGCAGAATTACATGAAACTCATTATAGTCTGCATTCAAATTTCATACACAAACTAGCAAACGGCAGCACCATCTTTGCAGAGAAAGTGGAATAGATTTATATTGAATAATAATGTTGATGTTCATGCAACCTTTATCTGGTTCCAAGACTTGTTATTGATAATGGAGACAATTAAGTATTTTAAAACACATGCTTGATTATATGGGCATTAGTATTGTGCACAAATCGCTTGACTTATTTGCATATACTGACCGGCAAGCCACATGCAAGGAAATGGAATAAAATCATTGTATTTAGGAATAAATGTTTAGAAGTATATGTTGTTGAGTCAAGAAGTGGGCTACCTCCTAGGACATTGGTAACTTTCTGTCACACTTTCAGCTGGTCAGCCTGTGACAAAGTTCCTGTATCTTATAGTAGTGACAGCCCCTGCATAAAGTAAGGGGACCAGCTTTGACTTTTTAAAAATTTAAATACATGTCATTTTTAATGATAATCACAGCGTGTTTCTTGTCCCAGAATTGTGGGGTGGGAGTGCATACCAGGGAATGTTAGATCAGGGATTGCCTCTCAAGTTACATATCAACAAGTGTCTCAACAACATCCTGACAAAGTTAATAAAGATGGAACTACTGTTTTGTATATCAAAAGTTGCTTCTAAATTGACCAGAGCTGGCAGAAGCTTACATCAGCAAGACTAAGCATAGGGTATCCAAATCAGAGACCAGCTCTGGTTGAATAGGGACAGGCCTTATTCTGCCTAAATGGCACACATTTATCATGTTTTTACAGATCCAATGCCTTTGGCGAGCTAGAACTAAAATATGATATTGGTTGCTTTTGCATGTTATTTAAGTCTAAAGTAGTGATTAGCATAGAAGTGTGTTGTTTATGATTAAAATCACATACAAGTGAACAAATGTGCATTTGCCATGCCAAAGTCATTTATAGAGGATGTTTTTCAAAGATAATAAAAGTGATTGCCATGTGAGATAAAAGACAGAGTGGGAGATTTAGGGGGTAATTCATAGAATTCAGCGCACAAGTGGCACATGCAGCTGCCGCACAGTGTGCGTGTGCGACAGTCTGCGCCAGCCGCGTGCGCTGAAATCCATTTCCGCGCACAGCATATTCATGGATTTTAACATCCAAAACCAGCCATGCCACAGAGTGGTGCAGCGACCCTGCAGCAGCGCCAGTTACACCCCCAACCCCTCCCCGTGCGCCATGCACAGCGCCCAAATCCCGTACATGGCGCACAGGCTCCTAACCACGAAAACGCCTGTAAAACTCCCTGCGCACCCCTCCGAATACATGTAAACCTCGGCACAGGAAGTTTCACACGTGATTGGCCCTGTGCGAGCGGGGTACGTGTATAACTGGGGTTCGCAGGGAGTTTCACACGCGATTGGCCCTGTGCGAGTGGGGTACGTGTATTACTGGGGTTTGTGGGAAGTTTCACATGCGATTGGCCCTGTGCGAGCGGGTTACGTGTATTACTGGGGTTCGCGGGAAGTGTCAAATGCGATTGGCCCTGTGTGAGCGGGGTACGTGTATTTCTGGGGTTTGCAGGAAGTTTCACACGCGATTGGCCCTGTGCAAGCGGGTTACGTGTATTACTGGGGTTCGCGGGGAGTTTCACACACGATTGGCCATGTGCGAGCGGGGTACGTGTATTACTGGGGTTCGCGGGAAGTTTCACACGTGATTGGCCCTGTGCGAGCGGGTTACATGTATTACTGGGGTTTGCGGGAATTGTCACATGCGATTGGCCCTGTGCGAGCAGGGTACGTGTATTACTGGGGTTCGCGGGGAGTTTCACACACGATTGGCCATGTGCGAGCGGAGTACGTGTATTACTGGGGTTCGCGGGGAGTTTCACACACGATTGGCCATGTGCGAGCGGGGTACGTGTATTACTGGGGTTCGCGGGAAGTTTCACACGTGATTGGCCCTGTGCGAGCGGGTTACATGTATTACTGGGGTTTGCGGGAAGTGTCACATGCGATTGGCCCTGTGCGAGCAGGGCACGTGTATTGCTGGGGTTTGCGGGAAGTGTCACATGTGATTGGCTCTGTGCGAGCGGGGTACGTGTATTACTGGGGTTCGCGGGGAGTTTCACACGAGATTGGCCCTGTGTGAGCAGGGTACGTGAATTTCGGGGGTGCACAGGAAGTTTCACATGCAATTTCGCTGACAGAGCAGGGTACGTGTATTTCAGGGGTGCGTGTGAAGTTTCACATGCGATTTCGCTGTCAGAGCGGGGAACGTGTATCCAGTGGGGTGCGCGGGGAGTCCCACATGTGAATTGGCAGTGTGGGTCCTCCCAGGTGTCCCCTCTACCCCCTCCACAGCCCCTGCAGGCAGCCCACACCACAGGGGACTACCCTGCACCCCTGGTCATGTCCCACAGGCAGCCCATCCACCATGGGCATGCCCCCCACCCAAGCCACATGTCACGTTGCAATATGATCACAAACTCATGTCCCCCTGCGCCCCCACCCCTCCAGCAGTGAGGGGCACCTGCCAGCAGGCCCCCACTCATGTCCCCCTGCACCCCCACCGCCCAACAGTGAGGGGCACCTGCCAGCAGGCCCCCACTCATGTCTCACTCATGTCCCCCAGCACCCCCATCCCCCAGCAGTGAGGGGCACCTGCCAGCAGGCCCCCACTCATGTCCCCCTGCACCCCCATCCCCCAGCAGTGAGGGGCACCTGCCAGCAGGCCCCCACTCATGTCCCCCTGCACCCCCACCCCCCAGCAGTGATGGGAACCTGCCAGCAGGCCCCCACTCATGTCCCCCAGCACCCCCACCCCCAGCACTGAGGGGCACCTGCCAGCAGGTCCCCACTCATGTCTCACTCATGTCCCCCAGCACCCCCCAACAGTGAGGAGCACCTGCCAGCAGGCCCCCACTCATGTCCCACTCATGTCCCCCAGCACCCCCACCCTCCAGCAGAGAGGGGCACCTGCCAGCAGGCCACCACTCATGTCCCCCTGCACCCCCACCCCCAGCAGTGAGGGGCACCTGCCAGCAGGCCCCCACTCATGTCCCACTCATGTCCCCCTGCACCCCCATCCCCCAGCAGTGAGGGGCACCTGCCAGCAGGTCCCCACTCATGTCCCCCTGCACCCCCACCCCCCAGCAGTGAGAGTCACCTGCCAGCAGGCCCCCACTCATGTCCCACTCTTTTCCCCCAGCACCCCCACTCCAGCAGTGAGGGGCACCTGCCAGCAGGCCCCCACTCATGTCCCCCTCCACCCCCACCCCCCAGCAGTGAGGGTTACCTGCCAGCAGGCCACCATTCATGTCCCACTCATGTCCCCCAGCACCCCAACCCCCCAGCAGTGAGGGGCACCTGCCAGCAGGCCCCCACTCATGTCCCACTCATGTCCCCCTGCACCCCCACCCCCCAGCAGTGAGGGGCACCTGCCAGCAGGCCCCCACTCATGTCCCCCAGCAACCCCACCCCCCAGCAGTGAGGGTCACCTGCCAGCAGGCCCCCACTCATGTCCCACTCATGTCCCCCTGCACCCCTACCCCCCAGCAGTGAGGGGCACCTGCCAGCTGGCCCCCACTCATGTCCCACTTATGTTCCCCAGGACCCCCATCCCACAGCAGTGAGGGGCATCTGCCAGCAGGCCCCCACTCATGTCCCCCTGCACCCCCATCCCCCAGCAGTGAGGGGCACCTGCCAGCAGGCCCCCACTCATGTCGCCCTGCACCCCCACCCCCCAGCAGTGAGGGGCACCTGCCAGCAGGCCCCCACTCATGTCCCCCTGCACCACCACCCCCCAGTAGTGAGGGGCACCTGCCAGCAGGCTCCCATTCATGTCCCCCTGCACCCCCATCCCCCTGCAGTGAGGGGCACCTGCCAGCAGGCCCCCACTCATGTCCCCCTCCACCCCCACCCCCCAGCAGTGAGGGTCACCTGCCAGCAGGCCCCCACTCATGTCCCACTCATGTCCCCCAGCACCCCACCCCCCAGCAGTGAGGGGCACCTGTCAGCAGGCCCCCACTCATGTCCCACTCATGTCCCCCTGCACCCCCACCCCCCCAGCAGTGAGGGGCACCTGCCAGCAGGGCCCCACTCATGTCCCCCAGTACCCCCATCCCCCAGCAGTGAGGGGCACCTGCCAGCAGGCCCCCACTCATGTCCCCCATCACCCCCACCCCCCAGCAGTGAGGGGCACCTGCCAGCAGGCCCCCACTCATGTCCCCCTGCACCCCCATCCCCCTGCAGTGAGGGGCACCTGCCAGCAGGCCCCCACGCATGTCCCCCTCCACCCCCCAGCAGTGAGGGTCACCTGCCAGCAGGCCCCACTCATGTCCCACTCATGTCCCCCAGCACCCCCACCCCCCAGCAGTGAGGGGCACCTGCCAGCAGGCCCCCACTCATGTCCCACTCATGTCCCCCTGCACCCCCACCCCCCAGCAGTGAGGGGCACCTGCCAGCAGGCCCCCACTCATGTCCCCCAGCACCACCACCCCCCAGCAGTGAGGGTCACCTGCCAGCAGGCCCCCACTCATGTCCCCCTGCACCCTCACCCCCCCAGCATCGAGGGGCACCTGCCAGCAGGCCCCCACTCATGTCCCACTCATGTCCCCCAGCACCCCCAGCCCCCAGCAGTAAGGGGCATCTGCCAGCAGGCCCCCACTCATGTCCCCCTGCACCCCCATCCCCCAGCAGTGAGGGACACCTGCCAGCAGGCCCCCACTCATGTCCCACTCATGTCCCCCTGCACCCCCACCCCCAGCACCGAGGGGCACGTGCCAGCAGGCCCCCACTCATGTCCCACTCATGTCCCCCAGCACCCCCACCCCCCAGCAGTGAGGGTCACCTGCCAGCAGGCCCCCACTCATGTCCCCCTGTACCCCCATCCCCCCAGCAGTGAGGGGAACCTGCCAGCAGGCCCCAACTCATGTCCCACTCATGTCCCCCAGCACCCCCAACCCCCAGCAGTGAGGGCATCTGCCAGCAGGCCCCCACTCATGTCCCCCTGCTCCCCCATCCCCCAGCAGTGAGGGGCACCTGCCAGCAGGCCCTCACTCATGTCCCCCTGCACCCCCACCCCCCAGCAGTGAGGGGCACCTGCCAGCAGGCCCCCGCTCATGTCCCACTCATGTCCCCCAGCACCCCCACTCCCCCAGCAGTGAGGGGCACCTGCCAGCAGGCCCCCACTCGTGTCCCACTCATGTCCCCCAGCACCCCCACCCCCCAGCAGTGAGGGGAACCTGCCAGCAGGCCCCCGCTCATGTCCCACTCATGTCCCCCAGCACCCCCACTCCCCCAGCAGTGAGGGGCACCTGCCAGCAGGCCCCCACTCGTGTCCCACTCATGTCCCCCAGCACCCCCACCCCCCAGCAGTGAGGGGAACCTGCCAGCAGGCCCCCACTCATGTCACCCTGCACCCCCATCCCCCAGCAGTGAGGGGCACCTGCCAGCAGGCCCCCCTCATGTCCCCCTGCACCACGACCCCCAGCAATGAGGGTCACCTGCCAGCAGGTCCCCACTCATGTCCCACTCATGTCCCCCAGCACCCCCACCCCCAGCAGTGAGGGGCACCTGCCAGCAGGCCCCCACTCATGTCCCCCTGCACTCCCACCCCCCAGCAGCAAAGGTCACCTGCTAGCAGGCCCCCACTCATGTCTCACTCATGTCCCCCAGCACCCCCATCCCCCAGTAGTGAGGGTCACCTGCCAGGAGGCCCCCACTCATGTCCCACTCATGTCCCCCTGCACCCCGACCCCCCCAGCAGTGAGGGGCACCTGCCAGCAGGCCCCCACTCATGTCCCACTCATGTCCCCCAGCACCCCCAACCCCCAGCAGTGAGGGCATCTGCCAGCAGGCCTGCACTCATGTCCCCCTGCTCCCCCATCCCCCAGCAGTGATGGGCACCTGCCAGCAGGCCCCCACTCATGTCCCCCTGCACCCCCACCCCCCAGCAGTGAGGGGCACCTGCCAGCAGGCCCCCACTCCTGTCCCACTCATGTCCCTCTGCACCCTCACCCCCCAGCAGTGAGGGGCACCTGCCAGCAGGCCCCCGCTCATGTCCCACTCATGTCCCCCAGCACCCCCTCTCCCCCAGCAGTGAGGGGCACCTGCCAGCAGGCCCCCACTCGTGTCCCACTCATGTCCCCCAGCACCCCCACCCCCCAGCAGTGAGGGGTACCTGCCAGCAGGCCCCCACTCATGTCCCACGCATGCCCCCCTGTATTCCCACCCCCCAGCAGTGAGGGGTACCTGCCAGCAGGCCCCCACTCATGTCCCACGCATGCCCCCCTGTATTCCCACCCCCCAGCAGTGAGGGCCACCTGCCAGCAGGCCCCCACTCATGTCCCCCAGCACCCTCACGCCCAGCAGTGAGGGCCACCTGCCAGCAGGCCCCCACTCATGTTCCCCTCATGTCCCCAGCACCCCCACCCCCCAGCAGTGAGGGGCACCTGCCAGCAGGCCCCCACTCATGTCCCACTCATGTCCCCTAGCACCCCACCCCCCAGCAGTGAGGGCACCTGCCAGCAGGCCCCCACTCATGTCCCACTCATGTCCCCCAGCACCCCCATTCCCCAGCAGTGAGGGTCACCTGCCAGCAGGCCCCCACTCATGTCCCCCTGCACCCCCACCCCCCAGCAGTGAGGGGCACCTGACAGCAGGCCCCCACTCATGTCCCACTCATGTCCCCCTGCATCCCCACCCCCAGCAGTGAGGGGCACCTGCCAGCAGGCCCTCACTCATGTCCCACTCATGTCCCCCTGCACCCCCAGACCCCAGCAGTGAGGGGAACCTGCCAGCAGGCCCCCACTCATGTCCCCCTGCACCCCCATCCCCCAGCAGTGAGGGGCACCTGCCAGCAGGCCCCCACTCATGTCCCCCTGCACCCCGACCCCCAGCAGTGAGGGTCACCTGCCAGCAGGTCCCCACTCATGTCCCACTCATGTCCCCCAGCACCCCCACCCCCAGCAGTGAGGGGCACCTGCCAGCAGGCCCCACTCATGTCCCCCTGCACCCCCACCCCCCAGCAGCGAGGGTCACCTGCTAGCAGGCCCCCACTCATGTCTCACTCATGTCCCCGAGCACCCCCATCCCCCAGTAGTGAGGGTCACCTGCCAGCAGGCCCCCACTCATGTCCCATTCATGTCCCCCTGCACCCCCACCCGCCAGCGGTGAGGGTCACCTGCCAGCAGGCCCCCACTCATGTCCCCCTCCAACCCCATCCCCCAGCAGTGAGCGTCACCTGCCAGCAGGCCCCCACTCATGTCCCCCTGCACCCCCACCCCCCAGCAGTGAGGGTCACCTGCCAGCAGGCCCCCACTCATGTCCCCCTGTACCCCCACCCCCCCAGCAGTGAGGGGCACCTGCCAGCAGGCCCCCACTCATGTCCCACTCATGTCCCCCAGCACCCCCAACCCCCAGCAGTGAGGGCATCTGCCAGCAGGCCCGCACTCATGTCCCCCTGCTCCCCCATCCCCCAGCAGTGATGGGCACCTGCCAGCAGGCCCCCACTCATGTCCCCCTGCACCCCCACCCCCCAGCAGTGAGGGGCACCTGCCAGCAGGCCCCCACTCCTGTCCCACTCATGTCCCTCTGCACCCCCACCCCCCAGCAGTGAGGGGCACCTGCCAGCAGGCCCCCGCTCATGTCCCACTCATGTCCCCCAGCACCTCCACTCCCCCAGCAGTGAGGGGCACCTGCCAGCAGGCCCCCACTCGTGTCCCACTCATGTCCCCCAGCACCCCCACCCCCCAGCAGTGATGGGTACCTGCCAGCAGGCCCCCACTCATGTCCCACGCATGCCCCCCTGTATTCCCACCCCCCAGCAGTGAGGGGTACCTGCCAGCAGGCCCCCACTCATGTCCCACGCATGCCCCCCTGTATTCCCACCCCCCAGCAGTGAGGGCCACCTGCCAGCAGGCCCCCACTCATGTCCCCCAGCACCCTCACCCCCAGCAGTGAGGGCCACCTGCCAGCAGGCCCCCACTCATGTTCCCCTCATGTCCCCAGCACCCCCACCCCCCAGCAGTGAGGGGCACCTGCCAGCAGGCCCCCACTCATGTCCCACTCATGTCCCCCAGCACCCCACCCCCCAGCAGTGAGGGCACCTGCCAGTAGGCCCCCACTCATGTCCCACTCATGTCCCCCAGCACCCCCACTCCCCCAGCAGTGAGGGGCACCTGCCAGCAGGCCCCCACTCGTGTCCCACTCATGTCCCCCAGCACCCCCACCCCCCAGCAGTGAGGGGAACCTGCCAGCAGGCCCCCACTCATGTCACCCTGCACCCCCATCCCCCAGCAGTGAGGGGCACCTGCCAGCAGGCCCCCCCTCATGTCCCCCTGCACCACGACCCCCAGCAATGAGGGTCACCTGCCAGCAGGTCCCCACTCATGTCCCACTCATGTCCCCCAGCACCCCCACCCCCAGCAGTGAGGGGCACCTACCAGCAGGCCCCCACTCATGTCCCCATGCACTCCCACCCCCCAGCAGCAAAGGTCACCTGCTAGCAGGCCCCCACTCATGTCTCACTCATGTCCCCCAGCACCCCCATCCCCCAGTAGTGAGGGTCACCTGCCAGGAGGCCCCCACTCATGTCCCACTCATGTCCCCCTGCACCCCGACCCCCCCAGCAGTGAGGGGCACCTGCCAGCAGGCCCCCACTCATGTCCCACTCATGTCCCCCAGCACCCCCAACCCCCAGCAGTGAGGGCATCTGCCAGCAGGCCTGCACTCATGTCCCCCTGCTCCCCCATCCCCCAGCAGTGATGGGCACCTGCCAGCAGGCCCCCACTCATGTCCCCCTGCACCCCCACCCCCCAGCAGTGAGGGGCACCTGCCAGCAGGCCCCCACTCCTGTCCCACTCATGTCCCTCTGCACCCTCACCCCCCAGCAGTGAGGGGCACCTGCCAGCAGGCCCCCGCTCATGTCCCACTCATGTCCCCCAGCACCCCCTCTCCCCCAGCAGTGAGGGGCACCTGCCAGCAGGCCCCCACTCGTGTCCCACTCATGTCCCCCAGCACCCCCACCCCCCAGCAGTGAGGGGTACCTGCCAGCAGGCCCCCACTCATGTCCCACGCATGCCCCCCTGTATTCCCACCCCCCAGCAGTGAGGGGTACCTGCCAGCAGGCCCCCACTCATGTCCCACGCATGCCCCCCTGTATTCCCACCCCCCAGCAGTGAGGGCCACCTGCCAGCAGGCCCCCACTCATGTCCCCCAGCACCCTCACGCCCAGCAGTGAGGGCCACCTGCCAGCAGGCCCCCACTCATGTTCCCCTCATGTCCCCAGCACCCCCACCCCCCAGCAGTGAGGGGCACCTGCCAGCAGGCCCCCACTCATGTCCCACTCATGTCCCCTAGCACCCCACCCCCCAGCAGTGAGGGCACCTGCCAGCAGGCCCCCACTCATGTCCCACTCATGTCCCCCAGCACCCCCATTCCCAAGCAGTGAGGGTCACCTGCCAGCAGGCCCCCACTCATGTCCCCCTGCACCCCCACCCCCCAGCAGTGAGGGGCACCTGACAGCAGGCCCCCACTCATGTCCCACTCATGTCCCGCTGCATCCCCACCCCCAGCAGTGAGGGGCACCTGCCAGCAGGCCCTCACTCATGTCCCACTCATGTCCCCCTGCACCCCCAGACCCCAGCAGTGAGGGGAACCTGCCAGCAGGCCCCCACTCATGTCCCCCTGCACCCCCATCCCCCAGCAGTGAGGGGCACCTGCCAGCAGGCCCCCACTCATGTCCCCCTGCACCCCGACCCCCAGCAGTGAGGGTCACCTGCCAGCAGGTCCCCACTCATGTCCCACTCATGTCCCCCAGCACCCCCACCCCCAGCAGTGAGGGGCACCTGCCAGCAGGCCCCACTCATGTCCCCCTGCACCCCCACCCCCCAGCAGCGAGGGTCACCTGCTAGCAGGCCCCCACTCATGTCTCACTCATGTCCCCGAGCACCCCCATCCCCCAGTAGTGAGGGTCACCTGCCAGCAGGCCCCCACTCATGTCCCATTCATGTCCCCCTGCACCCCCACCCGCCAGCGGTGAGGGTCACCTGCCAGCAGGCCCCCACTCATGTCCCCCTCCAACCCCATCCCCCAGCAGTGAGCGTCACCTGCCAGCAGGCCCCCACTCATGTCCCCCTGCACCCCCACCCCCCAGCAGTGAGGGTCACCTGCCAGCAGGCCCCCACTCATGTCCCCCTGTACCCCCACCCCCCAGCAGTGAGGGGCACCTGCCAGCAGGCCCCCACTCATGTCCCACTCATGTCCCCCAGCACCCCCAACCCCCAGCAGTGAGGGCATCTGCCAGCAGGCCCGCACTCATGTCCCCCTGCTCCCCCATCCCCCAGCAGTGATGGGCACCTGCCAGCAGGCCCCCACTCATGTCCCCCTGCACCCCCACCCCCCAGCAGTGAGGGGCACCTGCCAGCAGGCCCCCACTCCTGTCCCACTCATGTCCCTCTGCACCCCCACCCCCCAGCAGTGAGGGGCACCTGCCAGCAGGCCCCCGCTCATGTCCCACTCATGTCCCCCAGCACCTCCACTCCCCCAGCAGTGAGGGGCACCTGCCAGCAGGCCCCCACTCGTGTCCCACTCATGTCCCCCAGCACCCCCACCCCCCAGCAGTGATGGGTACCTGCCAGCAGGCCCCCACTCATGTCCCACGCATGCCCCCCTGTATTCCCACCCCCCAGCAGTGAGGGGTACCTGCCAGCAGGCCCCCACTCATGTCCCACGCATGCCCCCCTGTATTCCCACCCCCCAGCAGTGAGGGCCACCTGCCAGCAGGCCCCCACTCATGTCCCCCAGCACCCTCACCCCCAGCAGTGAGGGCCACCTGCCAGCAGGCCCCCACTCATGTTCCCCTCATGTCCCCAGCACCCCCACCCCCCAGCAGTGAGGGGCACCTGCCAGCAGGCCCCCACTCATGTCCCACTCATGTCCCCCAGCACCCCACCCCCCAGCAGTGAGGGCACCTGCCAGTAGGCCCCCACTCATGTCCCACTCATGTCCCCCAGCACCCCCATTCCCCAGCAGTGAGGGTCATATGCCAGCAGGCCCCCACTCATGTCCCACTCATGTCCCCCTGCACCCCCACCCCCCAGCAGTGAGGGGCACCTGACAGCAGGCCCCCACTCATGTCCCACTCATGTCCCCCTGCACCCCCACCCCCCAGCAGTGAGGGGCACCTGCCAGCAGGCCCCCACTCATGTCCCCCTGCACCCCCTGCACCCCCAGACCCCAGCACTGAGGGGCACTGCCAGCAGGCCCCCACTCATGTCCCACGCATGTCCCCCAGCACCCCCACCCCCCAGCAGTGAGGGGCACCTGCCAGCAGGCCCCTGCTCATGTCCCACTCATGTCCCCCAGCACCCCCACTCCCCCAGCAGTGAGGGGCACCTGCCAGCAGTCCCCCACTCGTGTCCCCCAGCACCCCCACCCCCCAGCAGTGAGGGGAACCTGCCAGCAGGCCCCCACTCATGTCCCCCTGCACCCCCATCCCCCAGCAGTGAGGGGCACCTGCCAGCAGGCCCCCACTCATGTCCCCCTGCACCCCCATCCCCCTGCAGTGAGGGGTACCTGCCAGCATGCCCCCACTCATGTCCCACTCATGTCCCCCTGCACCCCCACCCGCCAGCGGTGAGGGTCACCTGCCAGCAGGCCCCCACTCATGTCCCCCTCCAACCCCATCCCCCAGCAGTGAGGGTCACCTGCCAGCAGGCCCCCACTCATGTCCCACTTATGTCCCCCAGCACCCCCATCCCCCAGCAGTGAGGGGCACCTGCCAGCAGGCCCCCACTCATGTCCCACTCATGTCCCCCTGCACCCCAACCCCCAGCAGTGACGGGCACCTGCCAGCAGGCCCCCACTCATGTCCCCCAGCACCCCCACCCCCCAGCAGTGAGGGCCACCTGCCAGCAGGCCTCCACTCATGTCCCCCTCATGTCCCCCAGCACCCCCACCACCCAGCAGTGAGCAGTACCTGCCAGCAGGCCCCCACTCATGTCCCACTCATGTCCCCCAGCACCCCACCACCCAGCAGTGAGGGGCACCTGCCAGCAGGCCCCCACTCATGTCCCACTCATGTCCCCCAGCACCCCCATCCCCCAGCAGTGAGGGTCACCTGCCAGCAGGCCCCCACTCATGTTCCACTCATGTCCCCCTGCACCCCCACCCCCCAGCAGTGAGGTGCACCTGCCAGCAGGCCCCCACTCATGTCCCACTCATGTCCCCCTGTACCCCAACCCCCCAGCAGTGAGGGGCACCTGCCAGCAGGCCCCCACTCATGTCCCACTCATGTCCCCCAGCACCCCCATCCCCCAGCAGTGAGGATCACCTGCCAGCAGGCCCCCACTCATGTTCCACTCATGTCCCCCTGCACCCCCACCCCCCAGCAGTGAGGTGCACCTGCCAGCAGGCCCCCACTCATGTCCCACTCATGTCCCACTCATGTCCCCCTGTACCCCCACCCCCCAGCAGTGAGGGGCACCTGCCAGCAGGCCCCCACTCATGTCCCACTCATGTCCCCCAGCACCCCCATCCCCCAGCAGTGAGGGGCACCTGCCAGCATGCCCCCACTCATGTCCCCCTCCACCCCCACCCCGCATCAGTGAGGGTCACCTGCCAGCAGGCCCCCACTCATGTCCCACTTATGTCCCCCAGCACCCCCATCCCCCAGCAGTGAGAAGCACCTGCCAGCAGGCCCCCACTCATGTCCCACTCATGTCCTCCTGCACCCCCACCCCCCAGCAGTGAGGGGCACTTGCCAGCAGGCCCCCACTCATGTCCCCCAGCACCCCCATCCCCCAGCAGTGAGGGCCACCTGCCAGCAGGCCCCCACTCATGTCCCCCAGCACCCCCCACCACCCAGCAGTGAGCGGTACCTGCCAGCAGGCCCCCACTCATGTCCCACTCATGTCCCCCAGCACCCCACCACCCAGCAGTGAGGGGCACCTGCCAGCAGGCCCCCACTCATGTCCCACTCATGTCCCCCAGCACCCCCATCCCCCAGCAGTGAGGGTCACCTGCCAGCAGGCCCCCACTCATGTTCCATTCAAGCCCCCCTTCACCCCCACCCCCCAGCAGTGAGGTGCACCTGCCAGCAGTCCCCCACTCATGTCCCACTCATGTCCCCCTGTACCCCCACCCCCCCAGCAGTGAGGGGCACCTGCCAGCAGGCCCCCACTCATGTCCCACTAATGTCCCCAGCACCCCCATCCCCCAGCAGTGAGGGTCACCTGCCAGCAGGCCGCCACTCATGTTCCACTCATGTCCCCCTGCACCCCCACCCCCAGCAGTGAGGTGCACCTGCCAGCAGGCCCCCACTCATGTCCCACTCATGTCCCCTGTACCCCCACCCCCAGCAGTGAGGGGCACCAGCCAGCAGGCCCCCACTCATGTCCCACTCATGTCCCCCAGCACCCCCATCCCCCAGCAGTGAGGGGCACCTGCCAGCAGGCCCCCACTCATGTCCCCCTGCACCCCCACCACCCAGCAGTGAGCGGTACCTGCCAGCAGGCCCCCACTCATGTCCCACTCATGTCCCCCAGCACCCCACCCGCCAGCGGTGAGGGTCACCTGCCAGCAGGCCCCCACTCATGTCCCCCTCCAACCCCATCCCCCAGCAGTGAGCGTCACCTGCCAGCAGGCCCCCACTCATGTCCCCCTGCACCCCCACCCCCCAGCAGTGAGGGTCACCTGCCAGCAGGCCCCCACTCATGTCCCCCTGCACCCGCACCCCCCCAGCAGTGAGGGGCACCTGCCAGCAGGCCCCCACTCATGTCCCACTCATGTCCCCCAGCACCCCCAACCCCCAGCAGTGAGGGCATCTGCCAGCAGGCCCGCACTCATGTCCCCCTGCTCCCCCATCCCCCAGCAGTGATGGGCACCTGCCAGCAGGCCCCCACTCATATCCCCCAGCACCCCCACTCCCCCAGCAGTGAGGGGCACCTGCCAGCAGGCCCCCACTCGTGTCCCACTCATGTCCCCCAGCACCCCCACCCCCCAGCAGTGATGGGTACCTGCCAGCAGGCCCCCACTCATGTCCCACACATGCCCCCCTGTATTCCCACCCCCCAGCAGTGAGGGGTACCTGCCAGCAGGCCCCCACTCATGTCCCATGCATGCCCCCTGTATTCCCACCCCCCAGCAGTGAGGGCCACCTGCCAGCAGGCCCCCACTCATGTCCCCCAGCACCCTCACCCCCAGCAGTGAGGGCCACCTGCCAGCAGGCCCCCACTCATGTTCCCCTCATGTCCCCAGCACCCCCACCCCCCAGCAGTGAGGGGCACCTGCCAGCAGGCCCCCACTCATGTCCCACTCATGTCCCCCAGCACCCCACCCCCCAGCAGTGAGGGAACCTGCCAGCAGGCCCCCACTCATGTCCCACTCATGTCCCCCAGCACCCCCATTCCCCAGCAGTGAGGGTCACATGCCAGCAGGCCCCCACTCATGTCCCACTCATGTCCCCCTGCACCCCCACCCCCCAGCAGTGAGGGGCACCTGACAGCAGGCCCCCACTCATGTCCCACTCATGTCCCCCTGCACCCCCACCCCCCAGCAGTGAGGGGCACCTGCCAGCAGGCCCCCACTCATGTCCCCCTGCACCCCCTGCACCCCCAGACCCCAGCACTGAGGGGCACCTGCCAGCAGGCCCCCACTCATGTCCCACGCATGTCCCCCAGCACCCCCACCCCCCAGCAGTGAGGGGCACCTGCCAGCAGGCCCCTGCTCATGTCCCACTCATGTCCCCCAGCACCCCCACTCCCCCAGCAGTGAGGGGCACCTGCCAGCAGTCCCCCACTCGTGTCCCCCAGCACCCCCACCCCCCAGCAGTGAGGGGAACCTGCCAGCAGGCCCCCACTCATGTCCCCCTGCACCCCCATCCCCCAGCAGTGAGGGGCACCTGCCAGCAGGCCCCCACTCATGTCCCCCTGCACCCCCATCCCCCTGCAGTGAGGGGTATCTGCCAGCATGCCCCCACTCATGTCCCACTTATGTCCCCCAGCACCCCCATCCCCCAGCAGTGAGGGGCACCTGCCAGCAGGCCCCCACTCATGTCCCACTCATGTCCCCCTGCACCCCAACCCCCAGCAGTGACGGGCACCTGCCAGCAGGCCCCCACTCATGTCCCCCAGCACCCCCACCCCCCAGCAGTGAGGGCCACCTGCCAGCAGGCCTCCACTCATGTCCCCCTCATGTCCCCCAGCACCCCCACCACCCAGCAGTGAGCGGTACCTGCCAGCAGGCCCCCACTCATGTCCCACTCATGTCCCCTAGCACCCCACCACCCAGCAGTGAGGGGCACCTGCCAGCAGGCCCCCACTCATGTCCCACTCATGTCCCCCAGCACCCCCATCCCCCAGCAGTGAGGGTCACCTGCCAGCAGGCCCCCACTCATGTTCCACTCATGTCCCCCTGCACCCCCACCCCCCAGCAGTGAGGTGCACCTGCCAGCAGGCCCCCACTCATGTCCCACTCATGTCCCCCTGTACCCCAACCCCCCAGCAGTGAGGGGCACCTGCCAGCAGGCCCCCACTCATGTCCCACTCATGTCCCCCAGCACCCCCATCCCCCAGCAGTGAGGGTCACCTGCCAGCAGGCCCCCACTCATGTTCCACTCATGTCCCCCTTCACCCCCACCCCCCAGCAGTGAGGTGCACCTGCCAGCAGGCCCCCACTCATGTCCCACTCATGTCCCACTCATGTCCCCCTGTACCCCCACCCCCCAGCAGTGAGGGGCACCTGCCAGCAGGCCCCCACTCATGTCCCACTCATGTCCCCCAGCACCCCCATCCCCCAGCAGTGAGGGGCACCTGCCAGCATGCCCCCACTCATGTCCCCCTCCACCCCCACCCCGCATCAGTGAGGGTCACCTGCCAGCAGGCCCCCACTCATGTCCCACTTATGTCCCCCAGCACCCCCATCCCCCAGCAGTGAGAAGCACCTGCCAGCAGGCCCCCACTCATGTCCCACTCATGTCCTCCTGCACCCCCACCCCCCAGCAGTGAGGGGCACTTGCCAGCAGGCCCCCACTCATGTCCCCCAGCACCCCCATCCCCCAGCAGTGAGGGCCACCTGCCAGCAGGCCCCCACTCATGTCCCCCAGCACCCCCCACCACCCAGCAGTGAGCGGTACCTGCCAGCAGGCCCCCACTCATGTCCCACTCATGTCCCCCAGCACCCCACAACCCGGCAGTGAGGGGCACCTGCCAGCAGGCCCCCACTCATGTCCCACTCATGTCCCCCAGCACCCCCATCCCCCAGCAGTGAGGGTCACCTGCCAGCAGGCCCCCACTCATGTTCCACTCATGCCCCCCTTCACCCCCACCCCCCAGCAGTGAGGTGCACCTGCCAGCAGTCCCCCACTCATGTCCCACTCATGTCCCCCTGTACCCCCACCCCCCAGCAGTGAGGGGCACCTGCCAGCAGGCCCCCACTCATGTCCCACTAATGTCCCCAGCACCCCCATCCCCCAGCAGTGAGGGTCACCTGCCAGCAGGCCGCCACTCATGTTCCACTCATGTCCCCCTGCACCCCCACCCCCCAGCAGTGAGGTGCACCTGCCAGCAGGCCCCCACTCATGTCCCACTCATGTCCCCTGTACCCCCACCCCCAGCAGTGAGGGGCACCAGCCAGCAGGCCCCCACTCATGTCCCACTCATGTCCCCCAGCACCCCCATCCCCCAGCAGTGAGGGGCACCTGCCAGCAGGCCCCCACTCATGTCCCCCTGCACCCCCACCACCCAGCAGTGAACGGTACCTGCCAGCAGGCCCCCACTCATGTCCCACTCATGTCCCCCAGCACCCCACCCTCCAGCAGTGAGGGGCACCTGCCAGCAGGCCCCCACTCATGTCCCACTCATGTCCCCCAGCACCCCCATCCCCCAGCAGTGAGGGTCACCTGCCAGCAGGCCCCCACTCATGTTCCACTCATGTCCCCTGCACCCCCACCCCCCAGCAGTGAGGTGCATCTGCCAGCAGGCCCCCACTCATGTCCCACTCATGTCCCCCTGTACCCCCACCCCCCAGCAGTGAGGGGCACCTGCCAGCAGGCCCCCACTCATGTCCCACTCATGTCCCCCAGCACCCCCATCCCCCAGCAGTGAGGGGCACCTGCCAGCAGGCCCCCACTCATGTCCCCCTGCACCCCCACCCCCCAGCAGTGAGAGACACCTGCCAGCAGGCCCCCACTCATGCCCCACTCATGTCCCCCTGCACCCCCACCCCCAGCAGTGAGGGGCTCCTGCCAGCAGGCCCCCAATCATGTCCCCCAGCACCTCCACCCCCAGCAGTGAGGGTCACCTGCCAGCAGGCCCCCACTCATGTCCCCCATCACCCCCACCCCCAGAAGTGAGGGGCACCTGCCAGCAGGCCCCCACTCATGTCCCACTCATGTCCCCCTGCACCACCACCCCCCAGCAGTGAGGGGCACCTGCCAGCAGGCCCCCACTCATGTCCCACTCATGTCCCCCTGCACCCCCACCCCCCAGAAGTGAGGGGCACCTGCCAGCAGGCCCCCACTCATGTCCCCTCCACATGAAATAAAGATGCACAATCATGGGCCACTTCCGCACCAAAATACCACAGCACGCCACCACATTCTTGAGACCAATGATTTCCCAATCCACCCCACACTGACATGCCTATCTCAAGACACAAACCAAAAGTCAACTATGTACATCAACACATGTGTGTCACACACATACACTGGTTGGCATTGATTGTGTAAACCCACATTTTCACATGCATTAACCCAATGAGCGAATCCCACACATGGAACTAAAATATCAAAATGTATTATGTACAAAAATAAAGCAATGAAATGAAAGCATAATAAAATAGCAAACATGAAATGAAAAGCATGTGCAGAAGATGAGTAAATGAAAAGTACAACCAATCCAAAGAAATCAGAAAGAAAAATAGTCCAAAATCTCCCTCCACCAATGCAAATCCAAAGGAAACGTAAAAAGAAAAATCCATTAGTCCATGTTCAAAATCAAATAAAGAGTTCAAAAAAATCCATTGTCCAACTATGTACAATCCATTGTCAAGGGCCCATGAGCCCAACGAAAGAAATGAAACCTACCTAAGAAATTACCTAATAAAAAAACTATATACAAATGTGTGTGGCATAGTCCATTCACCACAAATCAAAGGAAAAGGAAAAGTCAACCTAACTCTAAAAACTATTTACAATGGCAGCGGGCTAGTCCGATGGCTCACTTCCTGATTTTCCGGGCCAGGGCATCATCAAACTCCTGCTCAATATCCCGGAGGCAGTCCTCTTCCATGGCCCCGAGGGTTCGCAGGGACGATGACATGTGGACCTCCAACTCCTTGCGAATTGCCTCGAGGCACTCGGCCCGCCTCAGAGCCGTCCGCATGGAGTTATCCGCCCTGACCATTGTGAGCTGTGCCGCTTCCGCCCGCTGCTGCTCCGCATCTATGGCCTGGCCCAACCGCTGCCACATGGAAGACACGTCCAATCCTGTGTCCTCCTGCCCTCTGGCTGATGCCTGCCCCTCCGATGTTGAAGGCCCCAAGCCATCATGGCTCCCACCTTGTTGCTGCTGCTGTGCCTGTGCCCTGGCTCTTGCTGCCTGAACGTCCTCCTCTGGCTGGAGTGCAGTTGTTGAGGTGGCCACCCCTGCTGGAGTCCGACTCCCGACTGTGGCAGGGATGTGTCTTCCACCAGCCTGGCCGCAGGGTCAGAGGCAGCTCCACAGGGTACCCAGGTGATACATGGGTGGTAAAATGGCATGGAGGATGATTGGCGCATAGGGGGTTCAGGTGAGGAGGGGGTCGGAACAAGGTCCAGCAAACGGAGGAATCTGACCCTGGTGACCCGTCCCAGTAGGTCAACACGGTCAATGAGGCATTCGAGATGATGTGCAGTGTCCTCACGAAAACACTGCAGGTCACCTCGCATGCCCAGTTGACGCAACGCCATCCCACTCAGGACAGGCTCAACCTGATCACGGATAGCCACGTCCGCAGGGAGAGGCAGGCCAGTTGTAAGCAGATCCCCTCCCTGAAAACGGGTCTGGACGTAGGCATCCCTGCTGGTGCAGGATGATGCAGTCACAGGATCGGGGACAGGATTACACACAGGCACCTCCACGACGGCCTGTGCTGTGTCCTGTCGTCCCTGCCCCTGCACCACTAACACCAGTGGAATCCCCACCTCCAGACCCCGTGTCTGTCCCTTCCACGGCCTCCTCGTCCACCAAACCCCCCACCAACCTGGATGACTCCGTGCCATCTTCCTCTGTCGGACCCTGTGGGGTCTCAGCTGCCCCTTCTGCTGAGGAGGAGTCCAACTCCGACCTCCACCTCTTGGACCTACCCTCGGCAGCTGCGGCCTGGGACGCAGCACCGGACTCCTCACTTCCTGACGAGATGACAACTTGGGAGGGGAGTCGGGCCTCCGGCTGGCGGTGCGATCCCTACCGCCTTGCTCCACAGCACCCCCTCCGCCCTCTTCATCAGTTGACACTGCAGACAGGGAGAGACAGGACACAGGCATCAGGGCACTGTACAATGGACTGATACACACATGACAGTTGCACATGAGTGGCAGTGTCAAATTTCAGACATGGCATCACAATCCCCAACACACATGGGCAATTCCACAGCAATATTGCACCAGACAGCACCATCCATATACATACAACAGCATGAGCAGCCGAAGGTGAGCCTGACATCACATGAAACACGGGGAGTGCACAAGACATGAACACACGCAACCATACTTAGATGCATGTGTACATCTCCACCAACTGTCGCAGTGATGAGATCGCCATCCATGTCACATCTGCCATTCAGCCTTCTACATATCAGTGTCACATGCATCCATGTTGCATCACAGTTGCACACTTGTCAAATACACACACATGCACATGTACACAGTGCAGATACATGCAGCTGGAACCAACATCCATGTGTGACACCACAACCATGCCAACGTACATACACAGTAATTCATACATGTGTGCTCCCACATCTGCATTTGGCCTGCATGCTTACCCACACATACACCATCCATGTGTCTCACACATGAGAGGACTCGCATCTGTCAGCCTCACGCCCCTGTACATACACATCCATACATGGCCCTACAACAAACACATGTGCAACCTGCACACTACTGGCACACCACGACACGCACAGTGTCCAATCAGTATGCATGTACACTTACCGCTCGACTCCAGACCGGTCTGCCTCTCAAGGACCTGGACGTGGAGCGCTGGGCATACGCATTCCAGGACCCTCATTTGGTGGTCGGACTGGTGGCCCCGGCACCCCTTGGCATCCGCTGCCTTCAAGAGGCGCCAGGCCTTGTCGAGGGCCCTGGACCTGAAGTTCTCCCAGCGCTTCTTGGCATGTTTGAAGTCGCGGACTGCCACCCCCCCTCCTCATTGATGGCAGTCACGATGTCCATCCAGATCCTGGTCCATCCTTCATAGTCGGCACGAGAACTTCCAAAGAGGGCATCATACTGCCCCAGGACCTGCTCCACCAGGGCATCAACTTCCCTGGCACTGAAGTTGGTAGCCCTCTGCCTCTCTGACTGGGGGTTGCCAGTGGTGCCAGATGGTGGTGTGCCCGACATGGCAACCCCAGAGGCAGGTGTGGGTGGGCAACTGGGTCCTGGGGCTGGGCTGTGGAGCAATGGTATCCCAGTCGGGAGTCTTCAGTTCCAGCAGGGTTGGTCACAACAACTGCACCCCTGCAGATGGCTGATGTGCAGGCAGCAAATAGCAGGGCGCGTGGGCAGTAGGCAGGCAGGCAGCAGCAGATGGTAGGTGGGAGCGTGCTCGGGGCTCTGGGGGGCAGTAATTCGGCCTTCTGGGCAGGAGCGTGGTCTTCCGTGTGTTGTTGCGTGGCCAGCTTGATACGGAGTGATTTGGCATGTGAAAAAATTGCATGTCGGCGTGTAATTCAAGGAAAGGCCCTTAGCGCGTAAGCGCGTCTGTGATGTTACGCGTGTGGGCGTTTCCCTCGTGATGTGAGCATAGTGGTTCAGGGCGCCTGAAAAAACTGCACGTCCGGATGTGAATGTAATCCGAGGAAAGGGGCTACGCGTCTGTGACGTGACGCGCAAGGGTGTTTCCCTCAACACGGGTGCATGTTCATCGTACACGTGCAAAAACTGCACGTCCGGGTGTCAGCTCGTCTAATTGAAGGAAACGGCCTTAGGGCGTACACGCGTAAGTGACGTTGTACGTGTTGACCGGTTTAAAAGGTACGTGTAGGACACCATTTCCTTGTACGTGCTTTTCGTGGAGAATGAGTGGGTGAATTCTGTACTTCTTGTCGGTTCACACGCGATTACTTCACAGCGTTTCAAGTCCGTACTCCCTGTTACCTCTGACAGCATTCAATTTTTTTGTTGGGCCTGTTTCCTCAAACAGCGTTCACTTCTTCTTTTGTCCTGTCTCCTCAGACAGCGTACAATTCTTCTTTTGGCGGGGGTGTTGCCAACGCGCACACGCGCGTCTTTTTCACGTTCTTTTTCCAGGCAGACGGTGAGTCGCGCATGTATTTACCAACTGTGCTTGCCCCGTGTGTCGCGTACCCCTTCAGAGGTCATTGTAGGCTGTGTGTATTACGCGTGTTCTTAATTTTGTGTTTCTGGGTGCCACAGCGTAGGGCAGGTTCATTTTTCCACGCATGTGGTCTACGAGGGATTGAGTGCACGTTATTTTTTGTTTTTGGGGTGCCTGTGCATTGCGTGACCCGTCATATTCCCCCAGAGGTCAGAGACAGTCTTGCTAGAGCACTCGGCTACGAATTCCATCTAGTACCCTACCCCTTTCACCCCCAATTGCCCAGGACAATCGTTTACTGCTACTCCCATACGCACATAACATCAGTGCCATGGTTGGGAGGCGACCAAGCGGTAAGGGAGGCAAAGGTGGCCAACCTCCAAAAGGTGGGCGTGGTGGGCATGGTAGGGGACGTTGCCAGGGTTTGCAGGGTGCCTCTAGACCTCCATGTGCGGAGGAGCAATCAGGGACGCCCATGCCCCCCCCATGGTTGTGGGAAACATAGCTGACACCATCCCAGCTCAGCCCTTGTTGGACCAGCCCATTGTGGCACCTGAACCGGCACATGATGACTCCCAGGCTGACTTTCAGGTCAGCAAGTCTAAGCCATGTGTGGCGGTGCAAGTTGGTGTCACCAGGCTACGTGGATCTGGGGCAGCTATGTCATCTGCTGCCCCAAGTAGGCACGGTGGGGAGGTTGCAGGGGCAGCTGCAGCTCGAACCACCCCAGCTCTGAGTCTCCCAGCCGGGACAGTGTTGGTCCTGGTCCATCATACCGATGTTGCCCCTGCCAACATCACCCTGCAGCCAATGCCTGCACCAAGACCTATGGTCATTGTGCATTCGCACACTCCTAGTACCCAGTCCACCCGCGCTTCTGCCCCTACTGACCAGAGCGGCGTAAGCCACTCAGGATCTGCACCACCTTTGAAAAAGAGGAAGAAGGGTGCTCTTGCACTACAGGCTGAGACCCTAGACACAGCTACACACTCCGGCACGTCAAGGAAGCCTAGCTTTAATGACGCCGAACTTGATGCACTTGTGGCCTATGTGTCAGCACATAGCCGGGAAATGGTGGTGACTGCAGGGTGCAAGACCACACCTGGTCAACGTAAGGCACACTGGCAGACCATCGCAGACATCATTAGTGCCCTTGGATTTGTGAGGCACACAGCTGATGATTGCTACAAGTGGTGGAATGACCTGAAACGCAGAGCAAAGAACAAGCTGGCCTCAAATCATGCTTCTACTCTGGTGACTGGCGGTGGGTCTCCACAAGAGGACAACCACCTCACTGAACATGAGTCTGTTGCTGGAACCTTCATCACAGAGGAACAGATCCAAGGCGTGGGAGACCTACCAGATTACGATGCATTGTCCGGTGAGTGCCCATGCATATGTGTGTGATCCATGTGTATGTTGTGTGGGTGACGGGTTCTGATTGAGTGCCAGGTGAGGGTGTGTGCAACCTGAGTGGTATGGGTCACCCATGTGCTTCCTCCAAAACATTCACTGGCCTTGGATTTGGGTATGACAGTATCCCTTCTGCCCACAGTAGCCATTTAGCAGCACATTACTGCACTTGACCTTGAACTGTCATCTTGCAACAACATTGTTCAGAATTTTTCAGTGTTCATTCAGGCTGATAGTTTCAATTCTCCCACTTTTGCAACTCATTTTTCACCCCTATTGTCACATATGTAACATGTTTCTGTCATTGATTACACCCCATATTGACCCACATTTGTTACCTTGTTATGTGAATGATTAGACCATTCAGGCTGATAGAGTATTGGCCTGCTCACATTGATTTTTGGTGCCTGTTTGTATGTGGTACCTGATAGTTGTTTCCTGTCAAGTTTAAGTGACCAAACATTGATGTGTACATATGCCTGCAATCACTGTATTCTTGTACACGGGATGTGTTGCAGTGAGTGGCACATGCGTATTTTGTCACACTATGTAGCATTTTTCATGGCTGACAGTACTCATTCACTGACATATGGCTGTACTTGTGGAATGTACCATGGCTATGCTACATGCCATCTGTGTGATGGCATGTGTCATGTATGTGTATTGGACATGCCACTCACAGGCTAATGTGTGATGCCAGTGCTACCCAGCATGCAGCAAATGTCTTGCTTTTCCATCTTGGTGTCATCAGTGTGTGCTTTTTGCCTCCCCTTCCAACTCATTGACAGTGCATGCATGCCAGGGTTATAGTCATTTGGGACATGCGTAATTCATGTACTGGATCTCTGCCTTGTCAGGCCTATGTGTGTGATATGGTGCTCATGCCTGTTTCCATTTGTTGTCTTTCATGTTTTTGCAGGTGATGACGCACTTGATGCTGTTGAGGTGGAGGAGATGGTGCAGACCCAGGAGGAATCTCAGGCATGACCGGGCACCAGTGGGGGACATGGTGTGGTGGTGGGTGAAAACCCAATCTTACTGCAGACCATACTGTCCAGGGGTGTCTCTGGGTGCACCTCCCCAGACCTCTATTCAGGTGCTGAATCGGATGATGAGACTTATGTGCCGTGGCATGTGAGTATTTCTGGCTGGGATTTTGTTCTGTCCAACCCAAATGCACCAGGGGTAGAACCCTCTATGGGGATGTCAGTGTTGGTTACTCCGCTTTTGGCGGTTACGGATACAGGGTCACACTCCACAACATCTGATCCTGTTCCTGGGCCAGCGGATCAGAAGGGGAATGCAGTCCTGCAGTCTCAGGCAGTGCCAGACAGCAAGGTGCAGATCGCCTTGCCCCAAACAGGTGTGGTGCCCGCCGACGCGGTGGCCGTACGCCACCAGGCAATACTGTATGGGAGAAATCCATGTACAGTATGGCAACCCAACAGGCAGCATCAGTTGAAATGATGGCTCAGGCAATGGAGAGGGTGGCCACTTCCATTATCCCCCCTGAAAGGCAGATGGAGCAACATCAGCAGGCAACAAACTCCATTTGCCAATCACACAGGGAGGACATGTTGGCGTCCAACAGGGACCGACGGGCAGCACTGGAGACTCTGCGGGAAGCCATTTCTATAGAGTCACAGGGCCACAGGGAAGCTCTGAGGGTAGAACTCCATAAACTCAGGGAGACTCTTGTTGAACTTGAGACTTCCACAAATTTGAGGACAGAACAGCAGCTGGAGCGGCTCACATGTTCACTCTCAGCTGAGCTGCAGGCAACTCAGGAGGAGATCCGGGCATCACGGGAGGCCATGCGTGCAGAAATGCAGGCAACCCGTCAGGTGCTGCATGGGGATCTCCGTACTATCATCCTCCAGAACGAGACCTTCCACACCCGCATGCTTGCTGCCATGGAGGACCATACCAGGGCTTTGTGTGGGCTGCCTCCCATAGCACCACCACCTCCTAATGCAGCAGCAGAGGGTGATGAGAGTGACAGCAGCACTTCTCCCACAGTAGCCTAGCAGTGCAGGCCATGAGCCCATGGAGGTGTTTTTTTTCGCAACATCCACACAGGTGGGTGTTGGTGTGCACCCTATCCTCGGACCTTACAGTGTGTTGCCTTGTGTGGCTCCCGTGGGCATCCACTGTGTATTCCGGCTGGGCACAAGCAGGCTTGTCCTGTGTTTGGGTTAGATGCTTGGGTTCCTGACACACACACCCCTCCTGCTTCCCGTTTCTATGGGCTTGCAAAGGGTGTGACCAAGTGACAGTGACTTACACAGTGACATTGGGCTCCCATGAGCTGTGTGGGCAGTCTGTAGTCATTACTGTGTGGACATCCCTAGTGGGGTTTGTTTTTGTATTGAACACTGCATGGTGTATTGATATGTGCGTGTGCATCCATGTCTTCCTCATTATTCGCAGGTACCTTCTTCATGTCTTCACAAGGCCGTCTCCTTTGCAGATGCAGTTCATGTTGTATGCAGTACACTGACACATTTGCCTGACAGCAACACTCTGGAGTTGGAAGGGGTCGATGTGCTGGCTTATTGAGGTTGTATGACTTACATTACTTTGAGTTTGTACTGTCATATTTTGGCAATGATTCATGCTGTGTTGCTGTATTGTGTTACTGGTAAGTATTTGGTCATGTGTGCTGTTTGTTATTGATTACTGGGAGCATATTTTCTGTGGCCTGTTTTCATTTGGGACAGTGCACTTTGTGACACTTGTGTCATGTGTTGTGCATCCCTTTGTTTGCTTTCACATTGCAGAACATGCCATGGTGTATTGGGTGGCAGAGATGGGGAGGGGTTGGGTGACATGGCGCTATTTTCATGTTGTATTTTGCAAGGGGGCAGTCATTCATGCAGCATAAATGTGTGTCTTTTTGTGACACAGCATTGGTTGTCTTTGGGTAGGTAGGGATTCACACAATGTAACACTTCCAGGTGACCAATCTCAGGCTGGTATGGTTGTGACAGCTGACTGTCCCTTATGTCATCATCATTGATTGTCATCTGGTATGTGCCAGTGCTGTGTGCACTCCACAGGGGTGTGATTCTAGGTAAAGTAATTAGCCACCAGCTGCGTACAGGCTTCCTCACCACGTGCCCTTTCCCCCCCATGCGCAGCGCTCTTGTGGTTGGGGATGTGGGGGCACCACCATGTCCATGGGCAGGCCCCAGAGTGTTGCAACATTGTGCAGGACACATGCTGGCACTATGATCCAGCACACCACTGGGGGCGCGTATAGCAGCTGCCCACCAGAGCGGTCAAGGGAGCAAAAGCGTGACTTGAGCACTCCGAATGTGCGCTCCACTATGCCCCGGGTTGCAATATGAGCTGTGTTGTATTTTACCTCAGGTGGTGTGGTGGGGTTCCGAATTGGCGTCATCATGTGGGTGATGAAAGGGTAGGCACTGTCCCCTGGGGAGGTGATGATGGGTATAATTAGTGGGGTTGTGACATTACTCAGTATCTGACATGCATGCCTGTGCAGGGGCATTTATACTCACCAAGCAGCCATGTATTGCCATGCCGCCTAGCTTCTAGGTCCCGGTTTAGGGTTAACATTCTGTAAATGAAACTGTCATGGGTGGACACTGGATAGTTGGCATATACTGAGGTGATGATTCCCTTGGCATCACATTCTACCTGCACGTTGATGGAATGCCAGTGCTTGCGGTTTCTGTAGATGTGCTCAGTTGCCCTGGGAGGATGTAGAGCCACATGGGTGCAGTCAGTGGCACCTAGCACTTTGGGGAAGTGTGCCACCCCATAAAAATCCTGGATGACAGCCTGCCTTTCTGCAGGTGTTCTGGGCAGGTATATGTGCCTGCGGACTGATGGGCATGCAGTCATGATGGCCAACACCTGGTGCAGGCAGCGTGACTGCGTGGCCTGTGACACCCCCCCCACAATGGCACTTGTCCCTGAAATGAACCAGTAGCCAAGAAGTGCAGTACATTGAGCACCTTTTCCCAGGGTCTCAGTGCTTGGGAGAACAGGGTGGATGATGTGAGGTCATCCTCCCACTCACTCACCAGGTCGAGTATTATGTGAGGTGGAAACCTGTAGCTCCCATACACCTGGTCATCAGGCATCCCAAAAAGGCTGGTTTTGGGTGTAAAAATTCTGGCCCTGACTATCCTCCTCCTCCTCCTGCGGTATCCCACGACCACTGCTGCAAGGAACGGTATATTCATCTTAGCGTCTGAGCTTGTTTGTTGTTTGCACGCACTTTTATGCTGCGCAGGTCCACATATGCCTGCTTCCTGCTGGCGTACGTGTTTCCGGATTAGCGCGTCTTTTTTGGCGCACGCGTTACCCCCGTTCGATTCCATGAATACGTGTTGTAGGCGCACGTGTGGGCGTTCCGCGCATTTGCCTCCTGTACTTCCCCCGTGACGCCCACATTTTCACGCGTTGTTCCCCATTCCACGTGTTACGCCCCATGTTATGCCTACTTTTGTTGTGTGCGCTGCGCTATGTGCGCTACCGCTGTGCACGTAGCGCATGCTGTTTGAAGACGTGTGCGCCAGCATGCGCCACGCAGAATTTTAGCGCACATCCATGGATTTACACGCACACGGACTTCCATGAATCGCTCTGCGTGGGTTTCGCTGCGATTTTCGCACTTGCGCTGCGAGTCGCACACTTTCGCACGCTTGCGTGGAAATTTTCAGCGCACATTAATACTATGAATCGGCCTGTTAGTGTATTTTTTGTATTTAGTGGATTAGTTCCTGACATTGTTAAATAGCCAACATTTTTTAGAATCCGTTCTTATGGAAATATCATGAAATAAACTATTATTGGCACCCATTGTGGCAGTTATGTATAATTTGTATGTTGAATGTGTGTGTCTCAGTTCATTTGTGGCAGGATGTTGTAGATCTGAAAAGAGCAGGTGCTTATTTGCCAAAAATAGTGCTTATAGATGCCATACTCTGTCTTTTTTAACAGGACAGCTGATTTTATGCTTAGGCTTCAAGGGTGAATAGTCTACATGTGTGGTGTTCATAAGTTAATGTTGCTCACTATGTGCCACAATAGATATTGCAGGGGTGGTACCTATGTGCAAGCTCTATATGCCAACAATAAATATGTAAATAAGTGAGGGTGTAAGAAAGTGATCCGGAAAGGCATGTGTTAGAGTGGCTGGAGGCTTAAAATAGAGCAACTCTGTCCCGTCATGCCCCTTCCCCCACCCCACACCTTTGTTCTCCTGTATTGCTTAGGTTCAGAGGACATACTAGACAATCCAAAACAGGAATTCAAGCAACAGGAAGCAAGAGCAATGAGCTGCATGATGGGGCAACAAAGAAAGTCAGAAGAGAAACAGTTAACAATTGGACAAACACACAATAGGAGTGAGGGATGAAAGCAGAGCAAAAGAGACATTTGGAGACATTAAATAAAACACAGATCCACAGCAGGTGGGGAGGGGTGGAAATAGAAAAGCAAGACTAGAGAAGGGCAGGACAATAACATAAGATACAGTGTAAGACAGAAAAGACAGAAAAGTAGTAGCAACCACAACTGAGAAAATGAGAAAATAGATATAGCCACAGTAATGACATCAGAGAGGAAGAGGAGATATATCAACTGATACAATGAGATATAGGAGAGAAACAGCAACAATAGCATGCAGGGATGGGAAAGGCAGAGTGACAGAGAAACAGACCAGAATGCATGGCATCGCATCACTTAAGGGTGAGAGTCAGAGCCTCAGAAAGTGAGAGCCACGGGAAACAGAGAGATGGAGCAAAAACATGGAGTGGCTGTCAAACAGGTAGTGCCAGGCAGCAACAGTGGGCCCGAGAGGCAGAGAAGTGATGCTGGTAGAGTGAGGGACTTGATTTATGAATCACCTGATTTAACTAGCTGGCATCTGTAGTTTGTACCCAAATATCATGAAGATGAAGCTGCGTAGTATGCATCTACAAGGTTCTTGTGTGGGGAAAATGTTTTTCACAGGTGCTTTACATTATTTAGAACCACTTTGAAATACAGCTTTTTTGTCACTTACGTTTATGAACAAAGTTTTAATTTTACGCACAAATTGGATAGGTGTCAGACACTTTTTAGTCTCTTGTGAAGGGGGAATCCCATTTTTACTCTATTGAAATTGGACTTACTCTCTAATTCTAAAAAATGGGAGTAAAATACTCTCACTCAAATCCTATCTGGAGCACTGGGTAAGATGCATATGAAACTTTTTTAAGATCGATTCCAGTATGCTTAAAAATCATAGTCCTATCGATTGGGACAAGAACATTTCTGAGTGAACTTCCCCTTTAAGGTGTGAAGGCCCTGTTAATACTGTGGTTGTTGGCAATTTCAGCATTCAGTATAAGCTTCTAGACAATATGACAAGGATTTTGGATGATGAGGATTCCATCTGGGGTATTTCTGAACTTTATGCATCTAAAGCTAAAAGGCAGTACAGGAGTGCAGAAGGAGTTGCAAGCCTCATTATAGGGGCGTAGATTGAGAGCGTGAAATGGTAGATTCCCTGGGGATAGTCTAGCGAGTATTACCTTTGACAGTGGCACCCATAAGAGAAGGATAGATTACGTTTGAGTACATCTTGAAGCTTGGGTGCTATTAAGAGACTTTTGATAGCACCTAGAATACAGAGTGACCACCGTCTGTTGACTTAAGAGGTCGAGGATGCATTGTTAGCCCTGGCATCTAGCCAGATCATAGGCTCCAGTGTTGCTTTATCAATCTCTGGGCACGCCAGGTGTACTATCAAGTGGGCCTAACTGAATCTAGATGAAAAGTAAAGACTACGGCTCGTAACTAAGCCCTGATCTTCAAAGGTGGGTTAATAATTGAAATAAGAGAATGATCAGGGTGATGAACGTTGTGTACACACGTCACACAATTTTCACTCATAAGACAATTGACCTTGTTATAGATTGGAAGAAATAGATTTTGATTTTCACCAAATGCTTTAATGCATAAATGAATATTGAAACACAAATGATTTAAAAACATTATTACAACAGGACACATATAAATGACAAAACAGTATCCGTAAGTGATACATTGCTGTTTTTCCAAGAGGTTTTGCCTGGACCCGAATATAAAATGACATGCACAGTCCCTTGCAACATTCAGGGATCATAGTGAACAAATTACATGTAGACAATGTGCATCGGATTACAACATTTGCAGTGTTGACATTTAACATGGGAGGGAGTCGACACAACAGTGTTCCAGCCAATCATTAGCTGATCTGTGTTGCAGAAAAGTAGATGGCCTTCATCAGGACGGGGAGAAAAAATGAGATGGTAGGGTCCTGTTTTTCTCTGTCAAGGAATGAATATAAAAATATGTTTGAGAGTGTGTACTAGTTCAGGTACTGAATGGAATAAATTAAATAGGCATTAAATGCATGTCTTATTAAGAAAGGACAGATATCCCTTTTGAAAGAAGGAGATCATCAATCTTACTGTGTTTTAGTACTTCCACTATGTATTTCTAAACACCACTGCTTCTGATTGGGTCTAGAAGATGGCTAGATTTGTTGATTTTTCTTGTTCCCAAAGTTTCCTATAGGTAAAAGAAATAGATTTTGATGGTGGGTCTCTACTTCCAACTCTGAATAAATAACCATATGTCCTGGCTAACATGTAGTGGCCCATTTGGGGTAGTACTCCTTTGGGCAATGTGAATAGTCATTAGTAGAGTAAGTCCAAACCAAATATTCCCATCAGCTGCACGCTCTTCGTGTATGATATATATATATATATATATATATTTACATTCAGTAAAAAACTTTGTTAAACGGACGTTATGGTTAAGTTGCGCTACTAAAAACCTATGAAATTCAGTGAAAAAACTTTGTTAAAGGGACGTTATGGTTCAAAGTAAAACCAAAAAACCCCTGAAATTCGGCAGTTATGGTAACATAAGCAACCATAACTCGCGCCACCGTGCACTGCTAACACTAACACCCAGGACATCAAAGATGACATCACAAATGTCATTGAGAACATCACTGATGACATCACATGTGCATTTACTTTTCATAAAAACTCTGTACAAGGGATTCTTATAATGCAAACTGTCAAGGATCATTGGGATAAATATCATGAGCTAATTAGAGCATTAAGCAATGCATTGATATAAATAGCATTCTATTATGAAGTTCTATCCAATATACTAAGCTACTCATTCAGAAACATAGGCAGTGTGTGCAGCATACATGATGAAGGTGCCATATTCATAATCTTGCCATGTTGAATACTGAAATGATAACTGCTTTCTTATTAGAGTTTTGCGTACTGTGAAACATGTAATAAGTAGATAATAAAACCCACTTAATACATAATTATTACAGACAAAACACAAAGAGACAACACATACAAATATGAGTATATACAGGGACAGTGAAGTAAACAAAAAAGCAGAAGTAGTAGCAGAAAGAGTTCATAACCTAACTGATTGTCTTCATGCAGAGAACCTATTGCTCTGTTTCAAAGCTGCTACTTACCATATGTATGTGTATCACATGATGTGACTGCACCCAAATGAAAGGAGAGTGAGTATAATGTATACAAATATGAGCATATACAGGGAAGGTAGAGTAATAAAAATAAAACTATGAGAAAGTGCTGATAACCCTAATGATTATCTTCATGCACAGAAAGGATTGCTCTCTTTCAAGCCTGTGTCTTCCGCTATGTATATGTTTCATATGATGTGACTTGACCCTAAGTCTACAAATATAGTACCTTTTCAATTTTTACTTCCTGACTGTTACTGAAGAAAACTATGTGGCTTCGATATGTCAGTAAAGGATAAAAAGGGAGAGCCAGCCATGTGATGTCATCAGTGATGTCATCAATGACATTTGTGATGTCATCTTTGATGTCCTGAGTGTTAGTGTTAGCAGTGCACGGTAGCGCGAGTTATGGTTGCTTATGTTACCATAACTGCCGAATTTCAGGGGTTTTTCGGTTTTACTTTGAACCATAACGTCCCTTTAACAAAGTTTTTTCACTGAATTTCATAGGTTTTTAGTAGCGCAACTTAACCATAACGTCCCTTTAACAAGGTTTTTTTACTGAATTTCCTAGGTTTTTAGAAGCGCAACTTAACCATAACGTCCCTTTAACAAAGTTTTTTCACTGAATTTCATAGGTTTTTAGTAGCACAACTTAACCATAATATCCCTGACTTCATATACATGTAACATAGAACATACTAACCCCCTCGTAGTGATTTTCATGTCCGCGGACTACCGCCATGTCCGCGGACATATCGAAAATCTGAGCGTGGTGAATGTAAATTTAAATAGTGTGCCCCATTTCCCCTTTGAAGTTGGCTCTGAAAAGAGCCGTTGTTTTTTGTTTTTTTTACAGATGCTTGACAGACACCTGTTATTTTGTATTTTTTTTCTTGTTTTTTTCTTACTTTACTCCTAAAATCTTCACATGACCTTCTCCAAAGCAACCCTTACATTCCAAAATAGAAAGGCATTTCCCGTAAAAGATAAAGAAATGCCATCTTCTTTAAAATTAACAGCATTAGTGGCATCAATATTCTCATTATTACAGAAGAACATACCAGCTCTAACCATGAGCCTCGGTTGATGACATACCTAGCAATGTTTTGCTGAGGACAAAAAACTGAACTATTGTCCCATATTGCCCTAGGTAGTAATCCAGAAAAAATTACTTTCGCATTTGGAAGGATCTTCATTACGGCTTGAACCAAGCGTTCCAAATCAGCGTACAAAGTAGCGGCACTGACGTTGCCCAAATGGAAAGCACCATAGTGCAAAACTACCACATGCGGACTGTTCATCATGGCTATATCCTCACAAACTTGTCCAATTCCCTGTACATTGCAATCAGGCACAGTGCTCCACACCACCTCCACTCCTTTCTCATCAAAGTTCTTTGCAACATGCCTGCATTGAGCGTACTGTTGTAAACCATACACAAACATATCTCCAAGCACCAACACCCTGACTTTCTCTACTTCTGCCATCTTCACCACACACAGTCTCTTTCAACACAAATCCACAACCTCAACATCTGATTGGCTGATCCGTACAGTCTTCTTTCCATGTTGGATTTCCTGGAAAAACCCAGATGTAGCACGCCCTGTCCACGAACAGCCGTGGTGTCTGCGGACGTCGTCCACTTTACTCTCTGTGCCATTCCCTCATTGCATACAGCTAAGCAATCACACAATACGAATAACGTCCTCAGAACACCCCCATTTTGTGAATTTTCGAACATTTCAGGACAATTATCATTTCATTATTCAACATATTAACATTACAAATATTATACTTTCATCTTGTACTCTGCACACAATGCTATGTTTCTCCATTAGTATCTCAGTATACTAGATAGAATCCCATAATACAATGCTATTTATATCAATGCATTGTTCAAAGCACTAATAACGGTATGATATTTATTGCAATATCCTTGACACTTTTTTCGCAACATTATAATAAAAATCCCTAGTACACAAATTCCATGAAAAGTACATACACATGTGATGTCATCAGTGATTTCATCAATGACATTTACAATGTCATCTTTGATGTCCTGGGTGTTAGTCTTAGCAGTGCACGGTGGTGGCACGAGTTATTTTTCATAGCTTACCATAACTTGCGATTTTCAGGGGTCTTTCGGCTGTACTTAGAACCATAACGTCCCTTAAACAAACTTTTTTTAATATCACGCAAACAATATACAAACATGGCGTGCAAAAACCAACTTCTCACAGATGGCTTTACACAGAATGTGGCAAAGTAAGAATTTATGCTCGTTCACAGTGAAGGTCAGCTGCTACAATTTTTTTCTCGGGCCCCGGAGAGGCTCACGAAGCGGACTATAAGGTTGTATTGTGTTTTGACCTTGACAGACAGAGATTGTGATGAAAGACTTCTCTTGAAGAAGTGTTGCTAAAACGTAAGAGAAGATAAGGATGAAATTTCTGAAACGAAACCACTTTTATATATTATATCACTATGCGAAAGATCGTTCGCACACGCGTAGTCGTATTTTGGGACTGCACTACTCGTAGACAATGGAAATTGCAATTGTACTGTAAGTAACCCTTTAGATTATTTTATACCAAATATAATTACAATAGCGAAGAATTAAAGACCGCTCAAGTTTAACTTGTTCGTTGGAAGTGGCATAATGTTTTCTACCACGCACTATCACCGCCGAATTGATCCCCTGTCGTTTAGAGGGCTCTGAAAAAGGCAGACGACACAGGGTGGGTTAATAGAAATAATTTAACCGGTCTATAGGCGGTCAAGCGCTCTACTCGCTGTGCCACTTCACTGTAGCCTGTCAAGTGGCACAGCGAGTACACCGCTCGCTTTGACATCCGTGCACAGCTTGCTAACGAAAGTTCGAATCCCGGCAAGGCCAAACTCAGCCTTTCAGCCTTCTGTGGTCGATAAATGAGCACCACACACCATGGTTAATAATAAGCACCGCTTAGATACCTCACGGTTCTTAGCGCTATATGAATGGGAAAATATTAATATTTTATTATTAACATACTCCATTGCACTATCTTCGATAGCAAATAGTTTCACGCCCTAATCAATAAAATGATGATTTTTAATGAAGATCGGCTGGTGAGACTAATTTATGTTTTTTAAAACAGGTATGTGGCCCCATTTTGCCTATGTCACGATTTACAGACTCCAGCGGATGGGGTCTTCAACTGCCAGGTGCAGGTCCAAATATGCAACTTCATGACCCTCACCATTTTATGGGACAATCGCCAAGGACCCTTACGCAGTACTAGCGGCTACAAACAACATACCAACCAATAGGGTGGTCTAATGGCTCGTTGTTGGAGCAACCTTCCGATTATCAGAGCGACCATTTACTGCTTTTATCATAAACCAACAGCCTATCTACCGCAAAGGAACAACACGTGGCTCAAAATAAACTTTTGCTGATCGACAGCAGAGACAATAGCAAATCGCTGAATATTCACTAAACATTTCATGTGAAATAAATGTACTTTACCAAATGTACAATCCTGCTGTTTACTCTTAAACCACAGTTTCATATTCCGAATTGTGGCGCACTGAGTTGTAAGCTGATCTAACACCCTCTGTACCGCAAAGGAACATCGCGTGCCTCAACATGAACTTTTGCGGATTGACAACAAAGACAAATGCAAATTGCTGAATATTCTCTAAACATTTGATGTCAAATAAATGTACTTTACAAAATTTACAATCTTGCTGTTTGTTTTTAAATCACTGTTTCATATTCCGAATTGTGGCGCGCTGTGTTGTGACATAATATGTGTTGTCTTCCGGGTTCTGTGTAAAGTCACTTAGGACTTCAGAGGACTGGGCGCGTTTGTTGACGCACCCTGTAACGTCACGGAGAGAGGCGGGGAATATGAATGCTTTGATAATATCAGGCTTAGGGGCGGGAGATATGATTTAGTGTCGCAAAAGCAAGTCAGCCAGGTCAATAGCGCCAGTCATAGGATTATCACATAATGTCGGCGCACACCAGCCGGATTTATCGTTTCTTTAGTGGACAAAAAGTCGGTTGACGCCCATAGGAAATTGTACTATTAGCGGACAAAGGGAGTGGTCTTAAAACACTTTCACCCTGACAACGAACAGTACAATCACCCTGACAACGAACAATACAAACAACGTTCTCAGAACACCCCCATTTTGTGGAATTGCAACCATTTCGGGACACCGCAAGTGTTCTTAGAACACATTCAACTAGACAGATTACAATACGAACAGCGTCCTAAGGACACCCTCAGTTTATGTATTTACGAACAATTAAGTACACCGCGAGTGTTCATAGCTCATTTTTACCTTCCTTGCGAACAAAAATGACACATACTCCGACCTCTAAACACCCCACCATTTAGTTTATTTACAAAATGTCAGAACAGCCGTGTTCTCCGCGGACAAATCAAACGCAACAAAAACGTCTAGCACATAAAAAAACAAAACATTGAACCTATCTCATACTCCCCCACCCTCCCCAAACACTCTTACACACCAACACATGGCACTAAATACAATTTTTTATCCACGTTTCACCGCGCTGTACGCGGTCGACGGCGAATACAAGATGGCGGGCGCCACAGAAAATCTGACACGCTCCACGCCCCTCGCCGTCCAATCAGCGAACACATTGCATGTCCGCGGACATGACGCAAGGCCATGGGCCAATCGGGGTGCTGTCCACGGAGCGAACAGGGAAGTCCGTCCGCGAAGCGAACACAGATATCACACATTTTTTTGCCTTACGTTTGGGCATTTTATAAAAAACTACTGGATGGATTTACACCAAATTTGCAAAAGCACGCTTTCAGGACCAAGCCCCCACTCCTGCCGCAAATTTGGTGTACATCTGTCCAGCGGTTTGGCCTGTGGCCGTGCGCAAAGTTTTTTCCCATTATGTCTATAGGAAAAAAAAAGTTTTGGGACCCCCCTATAACTTTGCCCCCCCTGGACGAATCCTCACCAAACTTTGCATAAAAATTCAGAGTGATCCAAATACTTTTTTTGCAAAGTTTGGTGAGGATTCGTCCAGGGAGACTGAAGTTATAAGCCACCCAAAAAGTGCTCTTCCTATGAAAACACCAACTTAACCATAACTACATGGCCACTACTGTGGCCATGTAATATTTATACATATATATCCATACATACTTATGTGTATATACATACATGCTACTCAAAGGTCTGTGTTGGCCGATGTTAAAGGCTAACACTAAAAAAGGATATGATATGATATGATATGAGGATATGGCATTTATAACGCGACTATACACAAGTGTTTCAAGACGTGATGAGGCAAAGGAGTGGGAACAGAGGGAAGAGACAAAGATCTTATTAGGCCAGGTGACATTTAGATTGTGCAAGTGCAGGGGAGGGAGGAGGGAAAGGTGAGAAGGGGAAAGGGGAGGGGGCAGTGCAGTACATAGGATAACAATAAAATAAATAAACACCAATACATACAATAAATAAGAAGTGCAGCCAAGTGGTGGAAAGTGCAGGGGTAAGTGCAGGAATTAGGTGCCGTTAGGGGGCTGTAGGGATACAGAAACAGCCCCTGAGTGCAGCGGGGTACCAGGGTGGCAGTGCAGGTGTGCAACTGGAGGGGAGGGGACCTGGGCCCGAAAACGGAGGGTATCCAGGTGACCAGTGCAATTTCAGTTTCAGCCAGTAGTTCATCAAAGGAGAGGAGGAGAGAAGGCAGAAGCAAAGAGGAAAGTCTTGAGGTGCTTCCAGAACTGGAGATGGTTCTCCTCAAGTTTCAGAGAGGCAGGGAGGCTGTTCCAGAGGGAGGCCCTGGCCGAACAAAGAGATCTACCACCAACATGTTGCTTTGAGAAGCGACTGACCCTGAGGGAGTTGGAGGCGGATGAGCGAAGGGCTTGAGATGGAAGATATTTAGAGAGAGAGAGTTGAAGGTATTGAGGCCCAAGAGCCCAGAAGGTCTTGTGGACAATGCAGAGGGTTTTGAACTTAATCCTTGCAGCCATTGGGAGCCAGTGCAGAGATTTCAGTCCCGGAGAGATACGGTCCCTGGGCTTGAGGCCAAGGACAAGTCTTGCAGTCCTCTTTTGGATGAGTTGCAGAGGGCAGAGAGTAGAGGCAGGCAGATTTAGAAAGAGGCTGTTGCAGTAGTCCAGCCTAGAGAGACCCAGAGCTCTGGAACAGTGAGCTTCTGGGGGAAGGAGGGGAAAGGAAGAATACATGTAAGGAGGTGCAGCTGGTAGTGTGACTTCTTAGAGACGTCCGAGATGTGAGGAGAAAAGGAGAGTGCGGAGTCGAAGATGTCCCCGAGATTTTTTGCCTCACAGGTGGGCGCAGGAAGAGGGCCAAGAGAGGCTGGCCAGAGACTGGGTTGATCAGGGTTGATCAGGTATGGTGTTCTCTACTAGTTGCCTTTGACAATAGGGATTCCTGGGAATTCTGTGTTATAACAGGGGGGCACGCACTGCCAACAGCAGCACCCTTCAAGGGTACATATCAAAGTCTTTCTGGGTTGAATACATTTCATATTTATATCATATTTGCTGAGTGCAGGCAGGAGGGCGGGGAGAGTAGTGCTAGCAGTTACACCCCATTAATATTAACCTGTATGAAAGTTGGTACTGATTTTAAGGATCAGAAATTGGGCAAAGCCTACGGCCTGACAAAAATCCCTTTGATTTTTATGCTCAAGAGACTGATGTCTGGATCCCCTATTTTACAACACTATTTACCTCGTTTCTTATACAAAACGTGGTCCCAGTTCTTGGATTCGGGCCAACATATTTCCTATTTTTTAAAACAGATCAAGGGATTTATCTCAGAACTATAGGGCACTATACCTACTGGACGTGAGTGGTAAAATCTTTGCAAGGGGAATTCTCTACCACTTTGAGCCATAGATTAAGGAAAGGGTGTGCTAAACCGTCTTCAGGATTGGTTTTGCAAGCGCATTAGTACTATAGATCAAAACTTGCGACTTGATCTGAATCGTGAGAAATATGTCCGACTACGGAATTTGTGAATGCATGCCATCTTTGTTGATTTGTGCACAGCTTTTCACACGGTTCCTAGAGTGCATTTGTGGGAGAAGCTCTAGAACTCTGATATTCCAATCCCTTTGTTAAAAGCCATTCAGAGTTTATACTATAATAATGAGACTGTTGTGAGGCGGGAACTGATGACAGGACAACCCTGGCAATAAATATTAAAATGGGCTTATGCCAGGGATTTGTCCAGGCACCACCCTTTTTTGCAACTTCATCAACAAGGCTATAAAGAGCCTTTTCGATTTAGTTAATAGTAAGATGCCAGTGCTAATGTTTGATGATCATGCTGTCCTCCTTTCGCTAACCACAATGGGCCTTAAAAAAACAGTTGAAAGTCTATTCTGACTACTTTGGCATCAATGGCTTATCCATTAACACTATGAAGACTAAATCCCTCATATTCTGGGGCAACAGAACAGATGAAAGGTACCGATGCATCTAAACCTGGAAGTTAATAGTGGGCCCATAGAGCAAGTGGAGGAGTATGAATATTTGGACCTAAGGGTCACAGCCAATTGTATTTGGGATTGGCAAATGGGCAACATTGGGGTTACCTTAAGCAGGTATATTGGGGCAATGGTGCGGTTCACTGGTGAGAATGTAAATGGAGCAGTCTGAGTCTCTCTTGAGGCCTATAAGGCACATATCAGGCTGTGGGGACACACGAGGTGCCAGAATGTGTCAATTGTCGAATATAAGTGCCTGAACAATATTCCTGGATTGGCTTTGAGTACCCCAAACCTCCCAGGGTTCTTGGAGAGTGGTATGTCATGGGTGGAATCATACTATAGGGCTAGGCCACTCCACTAATGGGTGAGGATTTGGATTTGGTCAACTATAGAGAAGCATTAAGGGACTTGATGCTGCAGGATAGAGGGAAAGCAATGTCATGTCTTGTCCACATCAAGTGAGAATGACTTGTCCTTGGGCTGAGCAAGTTTTAATTCAGCCCTGAAAGTATGAATAGAAATTGCAAGGTAATCATCAGGGAAGCACTCAAATCCAGATATGAACGGGATATTTTAACTATGATCAGCCAGTCCACCTCACTGCACGTTTTTGGGGCCTAAAACCATCTTCGAATATGAATCATGCTTGGACTATGTAAATCCCAAACATACCAAAACTTTATATTATAAGCTACGGATTGGTATCTTGCTGGTTTTTGTAATAAGTGGAACCCGAGGTTTACGACAGCATGTCAATTTTGCATACACTCATCCGAGACTGTTGTTCATTTTATCTTAACTTGTCCTGCCTTCTTGGACTTTAGAAAAAGGGTTTTATGGCCCTTTTTGAGAACGAAGAAGGCTAGAACTGCTGCAGAAGCAATTGTATTATGTTGTTGTCCCACTGATTTGTCTGCTGACTACTGAACCTCCAAGTATTTTACTTGGTCATGGCGGAAGAGGTAGATTCAATTGGCTGTTTGATCAACAGTTGTTTAGTGTGAGAATACTTCTTGTGGCAGGATGTAGAACTTATGTATGTGCTGGTGTAGGGGTATTTCTGATATATTGGAATAAATTAATGATGGTATTTGACCAGCCGACAGCACAACATACAAGAGCGTGGATTGACTCTGCATGCTATTCATTGCAAGCTTAAAGGTACTCTTTTTCCTTCCACGTATATATTCCTGTAATTGCCATGCGGTATGGATTTGAATGCACTGTATGGCACTCAAATATCTCATGATTTAAATTGTTTAATATTGTTTTCTGATTGAAGAAATTGTGATTGAGTTGTGTTATGCGCGCACCTTTTATCTTATGAATGTTTATTTGTAAAATGCTATTTTGCGGTTCATTTTTTGTATACTTTGGTATTTCAATGGCACAGCTTTATTGCATTGCATTCTGTTTTATTAAATTAGGATTGTGCTTTTGATGCTACTGCTTTTATGATACATGTTATCAAAATAAAGCGGAACTGAATGACTGTAATCACAAAGAACTAATTGAAGATAGAATATTGAGGCTAGAGAAGCCTGTCCAGGAGAAGGTCTCATTATCCTGGACCTCCTTTCTTTTGATGTTTTGATTAGCGGTAGAGTCAACATAGGATTGGTTTTGGATGGAGGACGGACTGTTGATTTGGACGACTCTACTGATGACAAGCACCCTAGTTAGTTTCCTATAAGGTAGGGCAAAACCTTTTTTATATGGAAGGCTATGCCTTTTCCCTTTTAGTAAAAAAAAAGCTTAGGAAAATGCCACCATTTGGTCTATCTCCTTCTACTGAACTATCACAGGGTGAACTAAGGAAATGTTTACAATCGAAATCATGCTACACCAGTACAAAACTCCTATCCAAAACATCTGAGTGAAAAAGCAGCAACCACATTAAGACAGACACCTCAAGCAGTTAGCCAGTCACACCAAGGTCTCCACATACATATGCCTAAGCCTTGATTAGTTGAATGAGTTTTCCAAGAGTTTGGGCCACTGTGTGGCAAGCACATTTGTCCCATATCAAAACTGAAAGCCACCCCCAATTCCAGTATCAGCTGCATAAGGAGGCACATCTGAGTTTCCTTAGGTCAGGGATAGATTTGCGGGTGGCATCAAAGTCCTATTAAAAAAAAGACCATATCGCAAATATGTGTGTGTGCGCCTCCAGAGAAGGAGCTCATTTTGGATGACTGCCTAAGAATGCAGAAGGAACTGGATTGGGTAATATACTTTGTATACCGTTATATAATTTCTGGCTAATCCATGGAACAATGTTGTTATCCATATGTAATTGATGTGCTTATCAGCAGAGGAATGTTATCTGACTGGCTACACTAATTTTAATTGTGCATGTGGTAAATTAAAGATTGGCGCTTGGACTGCTTTTTTTCAGTCTCTGCTTATTCATGAAGTGATCAATCTTGATTTGTTCTGGTTTATATATCTTTCTGTCACTTGTCTTGTCAGTTGTGTCTTTGTCACAATGGGAAGAAAAGCATTTGCCCTTGATATTGGAATATGTTTTTTGTATTGTATGCATTGTCACTTAAGTAAGAATGTTAGGACTTTTTGGTTGCATCAATCCTTTCTAGATAAAATATGTTCTACAATAAATAAAATGCCATGTTTCACAATAAATACTATTTTACTCAACTGCTCATCATTTCTATCGAATGGATTGCTCACTGCTGTGATCTGAACGTGATCTACAGGTCGCAGGTTCGAATCCCAGCAAGGCCGATTCAGCCTTTCATCCTTCCGAGGTCAATAAATGAGTACCAATTTTGGTTGGGTGATATTGTATGTAAATATGTGCTCTGTAAAGCGCTTTGGATTAAGGCGCTATATAAATAACACATTATCATTATTTGTGTTGGTTTGTGGTTCCCCATTGATCCTCTGTGTATAATTACTTTTGTGGGTTTGACCTCAGAAATGTGTGTGGAGTTGGAATAGGAGCCAGGAGACTAGCAGCAAGTCCCAGGAGACTGGGTAAAATAAGTCTCATGATGTTGGGGTGAGACTGGGCAGAAGAGGCTGGGGAGAGATCCAGAAGAATAGGTTGAGAAAGTCTTAGGGGCCTCATGAGATAAAGAGAGAGAAGGCTGAGAGAGGGAGGGAACCCCAGGAGGCTGAGGGGATAAAGAGACAGAGAGATGGAGAGGGAGAAGGAGAGAAATAGAGAGGGGGAGAGAGAAAGGGAGAGAGAAGGAGAGAAAGAAAGAGACTGATAATCTCGGGGGTTGGGAGAGAGACATTTGCAAAGTTCCTCTGTTTACAATGGTTACAAGTTTTGAGAGATGTTAAGGAGGAGGTGAAAGTAACGGGGCAGATATGGTGAAATCCTAAGTGCAAGTGACATGGAGGAGAGAAGTGTGTCTGGAGAGCACGAGGAGGTCGTAAACATGCACATTAGTACTGTGAAGGCATCATGAAGTGGAGACAGACAACTGAATAACGTTTGTGATATGAACTTTTATTAAAATAAAAGGAGGGTAGGAAAAAGGCCTAACTTGCCCTACGCTAAGGTGGTATTTACCTACCTAAAGGAAACTAAGGAGGGTCTGTGTCATAAAGTCCAAAGGAAATGTCTGTATGTGTCCAAAACCTATACTTGCTCTCAAATCAAATTGTATACATAGCGTAGGGATGTCCACATCAAAATTAGTAGTTTACAAATAACATCAAAATTAGTAGTGTTCAAATAACAGTTCAGAGCTTCTTCCAGCTTTTGGTTTGCAAAAGGGTTTCCCCAAGATTTCAAGTCTTCCAACTGTTCAAAACAACACAATTCCTTGGGACACTTCCTAGCTCTTCTGATTTGGTTACCTTTCATCAATTTCATATAGTTCAGTTCCTTAATTGTAGATCACACAAGAGTTCCTTGCTATTCAAACCCAATCTTTTTTGTGGATGCTTTCATATTATATATTATATGATAGGTTATTTATAACACGCTTAATACCCAGAGGTTTCTAAGTATGGACTCGGGGATAGAACCTGTGTTGCTCCATGTCCTCTTGCTTCCAAGGCGAGAACCTTGCCACTGAGCTATCCTCCTGAGACAATGGCTTTTCCCTAGATACAATGGCTTTTCCCTAGATTCAGTGGCTTTTCCCTAAAAGGCTATACTTAGTCTAGGCGCAGTTGTCGGACCACAAAATCCACCTATTACAGGTCACGCAACCGACAAACCTTACTTGCTTCTTCTTCATAGGCACATTGCCACTGGTGCTTAATGCATTCTCATTTCACATCCGCATGATGCTTCATCATTGCTTGTTGTGCCACCATTCACGTGTTGCAGTTTTACATATTCTCCTGGCTCTTGTCAATGCTTGTTCACTTAAGTTACACAGTTCCTTATAGTTTTATGGCTCTTGCCAGTGCTTGTAGTCTTCTCAAATTACACAGATCTATGTATCAGGAAGTTCCATAAACTTTCTTTCAATCAGATCGGTTTCCAAAAAAGTGCTTACTTTCCATTTCATTTGTATCTGTATTCAAAAAGTACATGCTTTCATTCAAATCTGCATTCATTAATGCTTTAGCATGCTCGCCTGCCGTCCCGCTGTCCCCCTTCCTCAGTTTACTCACTGGTCAAAGCTTACGGCGTCCCAGCAAGACCTCAAGCCACCAGGAGCTCTCTCTTTCATGTGGTGCTTCGCTCCATCGCACCAGCAGCTCTCTGTGGCTTTGCTCACCCTACCGATGCTTCTCTTGCAGCTCGGGCCTCACGCTGGAGCTTCGCCTGGACACGCCGGTTCCCTATCCATGGTCCGCCACCGTTCTCCAGCTTCCTTCAGGCTCGCTTCTTGTTGCATACATTTTGAATCTTCTAGGGGGTCTTGAGCACTGCGCTTGCCACACCGCCTTCCAGGACAGGTCTGCTCTCATCCAGCAGTCCATAGATCTGCTTCCACAGTGGACCCCTTTTTTGCCATACTTCCTGCTTTTAAATCTCCCTCCAGGTTGATGGTTCCTGAGTCGGTTCAGAGTCTCTGGAGCAGTGTGGAGTGTGTGGACACTGTGTTTTCCCCATTGGAATCTGTTGGCAAGCCTCGAGTATCTTTTCCATTTCCATCCAACGAAGGAGGTTCCAGGACTCTTAAGCACTCTGACCCGCGGAGCAGAGTGGAGTCGGTGCAGAGTCTCTGGAGCAGTGTGCAGTGTGTGGATACTGTGTATTCCCCATTGGAATCTGTTGGCGAGCCTCAAATATTTTTTCCATTTCCATCCTAAGAAGGAGGTTCCAGGACTCTTAAGCACCCTGACCCGTGGAGCAGAGTCTCTGGAGTCCCTGTAAGTCCCTGGAGGTCCCTGAAAGTCCGGGAAGCTCCTGTAAGTTACCGGAAGTAAGCAGACGAGGTTGCGGACGTTACACACAAGCCTAAGCCAGGTAAACTCCTCACTACAGTTATAGCAAACCATTATAAACAGATTGAAAGTGCTGCCGTGAGGGGACTGCGGGATCTTCCTTTGACCCACGCGACAGTGACACTTCTGATCCCAGAACGCGCTTTCAACTTGCTTGCTCAGTGCTGTAATTCAAGTGTAGCTATATTGCGGGAAAGTTCGTGGAGCCCAGGAGGCTTAGAGAGGGTCCTACAATGCCATCATGGACCGTGCTTTTTCAAATCCCCCTGCTAACCCCGCCATACGCACCCGCAGCCGCATCAAATGCTACTCGCCGGACTCTGAGGGTGAGGGCTCCTGTAATCTGCCCCCCAGAAATCACATAAGAGGTCCTGCTGCAGAGCAATCAAAGTACTGTGCAAAGAAAAGTGTGAACCTCACAAATTCATCCAACAATATCAATAAAAACAGTGGAGAAAACAGTGGAGCGGAAGACACTGAAGACATGGCTCCGTGGCAGAACTTCCAAGATCACGCAGACACGTTGGAAGCAACGGAAATCACACAACCAGACTTTCCACCTACAAAGGACCAAGGTACGTGGACCACAGTATCCCCTGCTAAATCTGTACCCAGCACCCCTACGACCGTGCCCCCATCAGCGGCCACACAACTCACTGTGAGTGTGGTGGTGTCAGCCTGCTGTCTTGGACACCGATGCTGACACCCACCGTGAGCATGGAGAAGTCTGCTGGGACGCATGTGCACTGTGACAGATTTGGGGCATTTGGGGAGGAGGAGAGCTGTTGTGGCTCGAAGGGGGCACTCCTGGAGTTGGCACTCACACTGAGGCGCGCACTGCCGACTGGTATGGTTTGGCACAGGTAAATGAAAACAAAAAACGACAAGGCTTAGATTTTCCATTAATGTAATAGCCGACCTACGTTGATGAACTCTGCTATTTTGTAGACAGTTCCTTGGATATACCAGCAAGCAAAGAAAATAACAACGCAAACAACCTAGAGGAGGTTGTAACAAACAGACTGCATCTAGATGAGACAGCAAAAGCCCTAATACTGTCAATGGTGCCATCAAGGAATATAAGCCCAACAAACCGGCCTTTACGGATGGAGATATGTGACAAAGAAGTAGATGGTCACGTAACAGTCAAAGCCATTGAAACACTTCAAAAAGATGAGAAAAATGGAGCTTCGAAGTACACCTGAGCAAATGGCTCAGGACCTCAACATCAAAAACTTAACAAAGTCCGACAAAAGCAGAGAAATAAATCCATGTCAGATTTGAAATCAATAAGATGGCATTTTATGCCTAAGGACAAATTCATGATTGACTCTAGAACGACAATTGAAAAACATAAGGCAGTGATTTTAGTTCAAGCAGAAAGTAATATCTGGCATGAGGTATCAGACAAAGAGATATTGACAGCTTCAGGGAAATGTGACCTACTCACAATAGGTGATACAATTGACAAACCTGTGGTAGAAAACCCTACAACTGCAGTACATAACTCATGCAGTGGAAAAAAGCATATAGAAGACCCACCGCCACAAAAGGAAATAACGGTGGGTGAAAAAGACCACATAAGAAAATACTCTTTACTGGTTCCTGCTATAGTGGAAGTTGAAGAAGAAAAAAGGATGCCAATGAATGCCCAATTATCCAAAAATTAGACACCAGTTGGCAGAAGAGAAAAGCACCAAATAGTTGAAGTTGACCCAAATAAATCTACAATGCAAATGGAACCAGGAAAAAAAAACAAAGAAAACAAATGTAGGGTCATCTGAGGAAGATAATCTGATAAAAGCTACACCAGAACAACGGTGCCCACCAGAGACAAATAAAAAGGTATTAACTAATTAGTAATTAAAGAGGACGAGGAAACTGCCTCATCGAAAGATTAAGAATTGGAAAGCTCCGATTCTGAACAAAATGGCACCCCGAAAGAGAGTAATAAAAGAGATCCCAAGAAAAAACAACAGGGGAGAAGAAAACAAAGACACTAGAAAAGAAAAGAAAGACAAGAATTACCTGATATAACAGAACACTTTGTGAATCCATGATAACAATCACGCTGGCCCCTTCTTCAAATGATGTGAGGCCCTACATGAAAATTACCGGGATCAAACAACCCTGTTAGCACTAATGCAGTCAAAATTAAACTACATCGAAGCTTACATAGAGGCAACTAAGGAACGAAGGAATAGAGAGGAAGAATCCGAAAACAACTTTGTCAAAACCTTGATTGACCTTATGGAGGATGCGCGTCAAGATAAACGGGCAGCCTTAAATAGCTTCAGTGAAAAAACAAACCTACTAAGATCTGATTTGACAACAAAAAGCCAAAATGAGAGTCAAAACCAAGAAAAAAACATTAACAATGAAAATCAGTGTCAAAGCGACTCTGACAAAAACCTGAATGGGAGAGTCCTGCCAAACCCATTAAGAGAAGGAAAAGGGCCTCAGGGAAGAGCAAACACTGATGAGAATAAAACCGGGATAGAGAATAGCACAACCGCCCCTTAGGAAGATGGTGGGCTTCTAAAAGAGTTGCACCCACTTATGTACACATCAAACAAACAATAATTAAAGAGCAACAATTTCAACCATCAATCTTAACAATGCCTCCAGAACCCGTGAATATCCAGGAGAAAGGAAGACTAGAGGAAAATCTTGAACCAAAATCCAGACAAGCGACTTACACCATTTTCAAGACAGAAAAGCCTCCTTCGGAACAAAATGGAAAAGACATGGGAGCAAGAAAGAAATCTTCTGTAACACAAACAAAAAAAACCAAAAAACTTACCGCCGTGTAAAATAACATCAAACAGCAAAACGAGAAAATTCATTTGGAACATAAAACCAATTGGAGATTGGCTATATTTGAATAGTCAACCCTCGCACGCAAATCAGACACAAATTAGTGAGGATCAAATTATGCCAACAACTGATGAAAGTAAATCTGCAAAGCAAATTCAGTACAACACTCATGAGATCTCTGTGACAAGCGGGAAAGAAGATGACTCCCTACTGTACTTGTCCACATATGAAGACGAGAGTCTTATTGAGGACAAAGACGATATCCCACAAAATACGCCGGCTAGAGAGAAACAGAGAGAGTCCTCCGTTGAACCAAGGAGCCAAGTACACTTTGCAACATTACAATTCAAAGGTTATAAACACCTGCTTGTCAACGTAAACACAGAACTAATTAAAGCAGAAGTCATATGCTTGCAAGAATGCTGGCTATCAAATACACCAATTATAGACGGTCACTCCTGCTACTTGAACAAAGAATATAAGGGAAAAGCCGGCCGACCATCAGCGGGAAGACTGACGATTGTAAAAACAACTTAACCTCAAGAATGATATGACTACTAGCGCCTTCACCTCTCATCCAAATACTAATCTTCCAGGATGGAAAACCTAATACCAAAGGTAAAGAACAAAAGCAATCTTCATCCTATTTTGAAACAGTCGAGCGAAGGAGGGTGAAACCTACGTTCAATTAGTTATGAAGAGTATAGATGACCTTAGAGATGAGTTTGGAAATTTGCAAATAATTCTTTGTGGAGATTTAAACATCAATTTTTTGGACACTAAAACCCCCAAGAAAAATATCCAAAAGAACCCAAACAAAGAATCTCGATCATTAAGGTGGATGGATGAAATTAAAATCAGAGACCTCAACCTGGTAAATGGAAACGTAGATTCGGATCGTCCAGGTGGAAAAAAATGGAGCTCCTATAATGTCAGTGCAACTCTCGATTATTTCTTCGTGGACACTGTCACTTTCCAAAATATCAAAACTTTAAAAATACTAGATACCACCAAGAGTGACTATAGACAGCTAATTCTAACTTGCAGTGAATTGGCCACTTGTAATTGTTAGGAAGAATTCTCCAGAATGACTAATTTCCCTTACCTACTGAGGCCCTCAGCAGCTTTGCTGGATTTCTAGGATTTTTTTTTTCACCTGGTAAGAATGTGAGACTTTGTTCCCACTCTTACATGTGTTTTGCTATGTGTGTTTTAACATTCTTGTGTTCATAGACTATAGCGCCTTACCTACTCCATAGGCATAATCTTTTTACTGTGTGTTACACAGCACCTTCAGTGCAGTGACACAGGGTTGTCTTTTAGGCTTCCCAACTCAGACTCCATTTTCTCGGACTGACTACTGTCTCCCAGAACATGTAAAGTTGCCATTGACTTTATTAGTCTCTTTAAAAAAAAACACAGACCCAGTGCAAACTATCTTGCATAGAGTACTGGAAAGGGTTAATACTTATCCCTTTTGTCTGTTTCTCTTGGAGCATTGTTTTTCTCCCTTTTCATCAAGACTTGGCTTTTGGCAGTGGTAACTATCCTATTTTTCCTACCGCAGTTATCTTAAATAACCTTGGTATTGTTTTAGGCTATCTTGGTACCCTCGAACTTAAACCCGCTGGACCATATACGTTTTTATACGGTTCCGGCTGGGTTTATTCCCATTTCTTTTTGAAAATGTCTTTCTCGTGTTTTACGCTGTGCGCCAAACCAGGTTTGGTTCCTTTGTTCACTGTATTTTCGCAGGCTTCTCCGCAGAAGCCCTCCGTAGGCACCTGAAAGTCTGGGTAGGCAGGATTTGAGGGAGGGGTTTTAGGACCCCTGCCTTGGGTTCCACTCCTGTTTGATTGGCTAGGTGACTGTCCGGCCAGGACAGCCACCCTGCTGTGTGATTGACAGCCAGGCTGTGTGAATGGGGGTAAACTGCATATAAAAGCAGGTCTCTGGGATTTGAAAAGCAGAGTGGCCACTGGAACGAAAGAACCAACGAGAAGCTGACAGAAGAGAACCCCCACAATGACTGAACCGCCCGGTGAAGCCCTACTGCAGGTCCGAATCTTCAGACTCCAATGACAGAGAAGATCTACCAGGAATCTTCTTCCAGTGAGATGGTGGGACCAACCAGTTCGCCCAAACTACAAGCCAGGACTCCCTCCTCTGGTCGAATTTGCTGTACAGAGCTACAGTGAACCGGATAGCCAGGAAGGTTGGACCCTGCTTGGGTTTTAAGGAGCGCACCTTTTATTTGTTGCTTTGCTCTGCTTCTGGTTTCTTCCCTGGGCAGTGCAGGACCCTCCAGTCTTCCTACTTCATGTCAGTCTGACAGTCGCTTCAGGAATGGTGAGCCTGCAGGACCTGCCAGGAACGTCTGCCTCAGCTACAGCTTCTTCTCCATTTGAAGGTACTGTGCAAATCCGGTTGTTCCTTTCGTCCAGCCACGGTGAAGGTGTGTGAAACCTTTTGCTAATCCTAGGGCTAGTCCTTCTCTACTCTTTAAACTAAATTTTCTGCCAACCAACTTTGTCCGGAACTCTTGGCAAAGACTTAACCGCAAACTACCCTGAACTGTGTGATCTTCAGCAAAATACTTTGTCCTATTGACTTCGGCCCTAAGCCTTTCTGATTTGATGCCTTCGACAGGGTCGATTGTGAAATCTTGTGGTACAAGCTGAAGAAAAAAGGATTCCCCCAAAAATGAACTCAAAGCCATCATATAGCTTTGTACTCTAACACAATTCCAATATATTAGATTAGACTAACAAGGGTCACTGAGCGAATGTCTGCCCACAAAAAGAGGCTTAAAACAGGGCTGCCCATTAGCGGCAATCCTGTATAACTTCTATATAATTGATATAAAAGAATGAATAGAACCGGCGAGAGCTTGTCAACCACGCATGAGCGGAAATGTACTAGGGGATCTAATCCTTCTTGATTTGACTGCGATAGGTCTGCAACATAAACTGAATGCCCTACAACATTATGTGGTCGAAAACAAACAACAAATGAATGCTGACAAAACAGAAATTCTCATTCTTGAAAAAGGGCATAAGAAACACCAAAGAAAATTTAAATGGACATTACAACGAACGGCGATTAAAGTGACGAAAAGCACAAAATACCTGGGTGCCATGATAAGTGACGATAGCGGAGAAACGCTGTGGATTACAACTGTGGAACTTAAAATGGACCAGCTGATAGCCCAAGCTCTTTTTGTGAAGAAAAGATATGGGAAATTCTCATTACAACCCGTTGTAGATTTCTACAAATACAAAGTGATTCCCGTGATAGCATACACTAGCCACACATGTCTAGGAATGCCATGGGAAGTTTGGGACAAACTAGAGGCTAGATATTGGAGAAGACTACTGAATCTTGCAAATTCAGTGCCAATAGGAGTGATCCGCCACAAACTCAGCCTACATTCAATCCACATACAAGTGATTCGGAAAGCAATCTCAACGTACAGAAAAGTAGAGCTAATGGAATGCCATGTTCATTACAAAATACTGAAACATGATGACAATGCTCCAGAATTGTGGCCCCTTATATATGGAGAGACAAGTGCATTATGATATTGGAAAACCTATGTACCCGGGTTGAAACCCTACGTGATCATCCAAAAAGAGTTAAAATCCTTCTGTTATCAATTGATTGGGCAAAAACAGAAGTAAGTCGGACAACCTCCAAATTTCATACCTTATCAAAAACTTTAGTGAACTTCGCTCATCAGTTCCCTAGCTACCTAAGGAAGAGTGCCAACCAAAAGCACAGGGACCCGATTCTTCGGTTCAGGCTAAATGAGCTACAAACACGACAGAATCTAAAGAAATAAGGCCTGGAAAAATGTGATACATGTAGATGTGCAAAAAAAAAGAAGAATCTGTACAACATCTACTAATGGTCTGTGGAGAACTAAATGAGGAAAGAGAGAAATATCTACAGAACATTTTGGCCTGAACATGCGGTCAATACTCTGACAAATGGTGGCTAGCCCTATATGACGATCTGAATAAGAAAACTGCAAGAGGACTTGGCATATACCTAGAAAATATGCTAACAAGAATAACAAACATGGATAGGGACTCGGAAAACAGGTAAACGTGAGCTGAACCCACTACCTAGAAAAGGTTTTCGACAGATAATCACTGGATAGAGAAACTGAACAGTGGCACTGATTTTCTTTCGTCCACACTTGTGTGCGGCTAGGTAGGAACATGATTTAAAGGAAATGTGAAATGTCTAAGCAAAAAGTTATGTATTAATTTACGCTAAAATGCTTAATAAAAACATTTTTTTTTTAAATGTTCCAAAAAGGACTAGACCGCTCATTGCTGAATCAGGAGTCCTGCATTACTCTTGCTGGCTTCCTCCTCATCCCAGTACATAACTGGTGTTTGTATGTGTGACTGTCAATAAAGAGAGGATGTGTTTCTATAGTTGTTATCTTCCTCGTCCCAGTACCAAACTGTTGTATATTGAGGAATAAAAGTGAACAGATTGACAATACCCTATAAAGACTCAGGGGACATTGGACTCATTGTGAAAAGGGAATGGGGGGTACAGTATCTCAGGGTGCCTCATCCCCACTCCCCAAGTCTCCTCCACCCAGGTGATCCTCCCTCGCATATCCACCCCCAGGGTCAGGATCCGATAGCTATGGCCTTTCACTGCCACCTGGGAGGAGGATATATTAGGAAAAGAAGTGAAGATGCCCTCCGATTTCTCACAGTACAAAGGTGGACCATGAAGGTAGAAATGAGGAGGGAGTAGAGGCAAACTAACAGCCTGTTGAAGAGGAAGGAAAGCCAGGGCAGGAAGAGACAGGAAGGGAAGTTGCCCCAGATTCACCTATCATCTAATGGACTAGCAAAGGAATGAGGTGGTACAAGCATGGGGGGAACTAATAGGAAGATGAGAGAAGATCAGAATAAGGATGGAAAAAGTAGTGAAGGAAAAGTGAGGGAGGAGAAGAATACCTATGGACCGAGAGTGTACAAAGGCATGAACAGGAAAGCAAGATGGGTATTTAGGTGTTATTCAGGAATCCAGGACAAGAGTTAACAATACCTTAATCAAATATGCCATCCAACCTACCTCCCCCTCCTACCGGTGCTCACCCTTCTTGTACTGTGACAGGGTCTGTCATCTTGAACAACGCCCTACAAAACAAGTGATGGAAAAGAGGATGACAATGGCCAGAAATGTTGAGGGCATTCACATCATCTCAGGCTGTTAGTGACATCCGTCTGTGGTGTATTGACAGGCAGTGACATCCAGACTTTGAGACTTTTTTAAAATCCAAAATTCACTTTTTGGTTCATTTATTTCACATGAGTAGAGGTTATCCTGCTATTCGAATGGCCATTTGTTTGCTTCCTTGTTTGAAATCAAGGAGAAGCCATCCCATTATTTCTTTGAGACAATCAATGTTATTGTTGTTTCTTCACAAATAGAACTTCCACTTTGTTGTATGTGTCTCCTTCATATTCCTCTCGGCTGTGTGAAATTTAGTTTCAGAATTTGGATCAATCAGCTTTGAGCGTGAGGCTACCCCATTATAGTGAGGCCATAATCTGAGGTCCTGTTTAGGAAGATAAAGGAGGCCCTGTCAAGAAGATGCAAATCATGGTTTCACGGTTTACTTCAGAATCCCTGAATCTGTCCATCTATGTAAACAATGATGTTCTAAAAATGACAAACCCCACACCCCCAAAACTCTTACGTGGGTACTAGACACCAGCAGGCAAACAGATCCCCAAGGGCTCAAAACCATCAACTAAAGATTGCCTGAAAATATGTATACCCCTCTGTTCAGAGGCATGAGTACTGGGAAAATTGAGCTAAGATTGCATAATCCTTTATGCAAAAGCAACCCACACTACAATAATTCAGTAAAGGGTAAAGTGGTGCATACCCCTTGTCCTTTGCCAGTCCGAATGATTGGCAGAGGGCCAGTGAGAATTTTGAAAGTACAAGCCCAGAAGAACATATCCCAAGGTCATTCCCAATTATTTTCTTGGCAGCTGAGATCCAGACCATTGGACAACATTTGGGAGCTGAAAGTCTACCAGATCCATCCAACAAGAGGGGGATCGAGGGAGTTCCTTAGGCCCCTTGAATCATTGACTGATCTGATGAATGTGATGGATCTGAATGCCAGAGAAGAACAACCTTGTGGTCTGAACTCCTTTGAAAATATTCTGAACAAATGATTAATTGTACAACTGGCCACCCTTTAACAGTTGAATACTGCGTTGACCTTGCCCACCCAAACCTCAAAATCACTTATACCACTGCCACAGAGGTTGATGGTAGGTGAATATCCAGAAGCATTCATTCAAAACTTTGTGCGCATAGCAGTAGCGGCCACATGAGACAATGCAAATTGGATCCAACATACTTAGTAGAACCCCAGCCATGAAAGCCCTCTCTGAGAATGCTTTCTCAGCGTTATAGGATACCAGCAGTGAGATCTTGAACTTACCTTGCATTGATTTATCAGTGTTTGGTTCTCAGTGTGGTTTTCTCCAACAGTGCTTACTCAATGCCACAGGATCAAAGACTGTGTAGTCTTCCTCCAGCAATGCCCATGTTAGTACATTATGGTCCCAACTTTGAATACTTTCCCATGCACTGCCCATCAGGGATATCAGTTTCATCCACTCCAGCAGTGTGTGTGATTATTTCTGCTGTGCCCACTCAGCATTATATGAATCTAGCAGGGTAAGTTCCCCCTGCGTTGCTGTGTATGTACTGCAAGGGAGGCATAGTATCACGAGTATGATACTGACCCAAGAGATATCATTTCAAAACCTTAATTCAATTTTCAGGGTTTGAATAAACTCCTACTTTGCCCTATAGCTATGATGAGAGTAGTCTCTACCACCAAATAATAAAGATAACACAGTCCTAATCAAAATGGCCTTTACTAACAACACCTAATGCCTGCCCTAACTCATATACAAAAAATGTGTAAAGGCTACTTCCTTTCCCCGGACCACTCTGCTATTCTTTATCACTGGCTTCACAGTCTACAGTGACTTACAAGTTCATCACTGGTTAGCTTGCTTTCGCTTCTCATCAGCACGCGCACAGCCTTCAATTGCAGCTTTAATTCACGAGTCAAGGTTAATACCACAGGCTTGGCCTTGCATCCACAACTCTGTTGTTCACCCAAGAGGGTCGCTGGCGTCCTTAAAACACAATGCAGTCTTCTTGTCTGGGATCTGGCCTTATCTGCACATCTTTCATGTCTCTTCAGAGGCAACGCCCTCCTGCAGTGATTTCCTGGGTTTCTCTACCCTTTGCTCTCGTCCCTCGATTGGTCCTTCTGCTCCAGTAGGTTCCTTCTTCTCCAAGAAGATCTGCTCCTTCTCATGCTCCACCTTGCTCAGAGTGTGTCTCTATGTTGCACCTTTTATCCGTGTGCGGAAAGCTAATGAATATCAGAAGTATGTGATTAATGTCAAGTGCCTGACTTTGCCTGACCTGATTAGCGGAATATGTCCAATGAGATATGTAAGGGTTAGCCTCCTTACTCTCAGTGGCCCTCTTCCTCGGCCCAGGGTTTGTGCAGAAGGGGGGGGATTGAGATGTCAAAGAATCCTGTAAAATAGGATGAGATATGGGAACGGGAAATGGGGGAATCCCACATCTCACCATCAGTTACCTTACCCCCACTCCCTGAAGACCCCTCAGCCAGGTGATCCTCCCCCACTCATCCACCCCAGGGTCTGTATCCAAAGGCGATGGCCATGCCCTGACCACCTGAGAAAAAGATCCCCAGGAACTGGTAAGTGAGACACCCTTTGTTTTCTCACAGTATATAGTGTGATTTCCCTCATTGCATTCATAGTGAGCTCAAGTTTACCTATATTTGTAGGTGTTTTCTTGTTTTTTTAAACAAGTACCTGCTGGTGACCTTGACTTAAATCTCCCTGGAATGTCTGATTTGTGTAGAACCCTGAGATTGTTATAGATGAGTAATTTTTGTAAAATATACCTGCCAACTATCGCTAGTTTTCCTTACTTTTTATTTACAAATCTCATAATTGTTCCTATTTTCCCATAAACAAATCCTGCTCCTGCTCTGATGTCCATTAACCACAGCCTTCAGTTGCAGAACTTGGTTTCAACCCATTCTACCCGTAAGTGGATTGCAAGTGGCTGTTTGGCTGCTTTCCCTGGGTGTTCTGGAAACCACAAGTCGGCAAGGAGATGTTGTGCTGCTTCGCAGTTCGAAACTCGTAATGTTGGGGACTGCATTTTCAGAGTGTCACTGCTACGTTGGCAAACCCTACCTACCCACATCGCCCCTGCAGGGATGCCTACTAATACCACTGGGGCTGCGCACCTGCGCACGCACCCGTAAGTGGACTGAAGTGGCTGTTTGCCTGCTTTCCCTGGATGTTCTGGAAACCGTGAGTCGGCAAAGAGAAATTGTGCCGCTTCGCCGTTCGAAACTTGTAACGTTGGGGGCAGCATTTTCAGAGGTGCTGCTACTTGTAACACCTGTCTAACACCAGCCTGCTAACGTCTATTTTACTTTTCCATAATGTCTCTGCTACGTTGGCAAATCCCACCCACATCGCCCTGCAGGGCCGCCTACTAACACCACTGGGGTCATGCACCCGCGCGCGGACTGCAAGTGGCTGTTTGGCTGTTAGAGTGGGATGGCGGGAGAGCGGGTCTAGAGGGCCTCAAGCCACTTCTAAAACTTTAAAGGTAAATGTCTCTGTTATGAACTAACATAGTACTTTGTGTATGTGATGGAACACCCTAGTTTTGTCCCTGTAGTGTGAACTGTTTACAGTGGTGGTTGTGTTACGGAGTAATTGTTACAGAGTATGCTTGCAAGGATGCAGTGTAACTGATTTAGCATGGGCTAAATATTCCCCTGTTTTTTTTTCTTCTTTTGGGCACCTCAAAACAACAATGTCTTCACGCTTGCGTAGTGGGCGCATGGTTACTGCACCATCCCAAAAGTCAGTCAAAGTGGTAGGCCTAAAGGAGGTAAAGCCAGACAGATAAGTGTCCCTTAGAGGAGAATGTGGATAAAATGTTTCCCCTTACTGGGCGTCCTGACTTAACTACTCATTCTACCTCTGAATTAAACTTAAATACCATACGCCATGAAGTTGCTTTTGCCTATGTACAATCTGGCAATTAACAACACGGCTCAATAGGCACATTGGCTTTGCCTCACAGCAGTCCAACTCAAAGGGCGCTTGTGTTGAATTCAAGGAAAAGTTTTCTGAGTGTGCAGGAGTTAGGGGGGCCTGGGCATACGGACAACATAGAGGATGTTTCTTTAAAATCTCCCACTGATATTTCTATCCTTGAGCCTGCTGTTCTTATTGAACTTGAAAAACAGGTTTAATTATCAGTGGGGCCCTCAACTCCGGTGGCTGCCTCTCTAGGTACAATTGCTAGTGTTCATTTACATTGCAATGATGAAGTCTCCTCAATAAAACCTATAAATCTGTATGCATTAGATGAAACAACACCAACAGAGGAATGGACTCCAACCACTCCATTTAATGAGTCAGGGTCTGAGCAATACTTGAATAATGAAACAACTCCCGCAGATTCATTAAAGAACTACGTACCAAACCACCCTACAAGCGACAGCATTCTGCTCTTGGGCTTTGACTTATTGAACCCCACGGACGAAATGCATTCACTTGAAGCTTCTTATCCGGTCCTTAACTTTTTGGAACGGGGACATGACTACACCCACTATATGAATTAAGAGAATTTAAAGCTGTCCAATTGCAAATACTCTCCAAATTACTTAAACTTGAGGGATACATCGTCTCTGAAAACTACAAACGTGAAGGCTGTTGCAAATCGCCTTTGTTTAAGATCAATAGCACCTCTGCAGATGTAGGTACTCAAACTTATTTAGATTCCCTAAATGAAACACTGCAGCCAAATCCGGAGGCTAGGGTCCCTATATTTACCTTTCTGTAATCTTTTGCACAAACTGTAGCGGAGTCTGGTCAATCCAAAACGGTCCAGATCTTTACATATACTCAAGTGTGCTAGATGGTCTCACCAAATGCTGATAAAATTGGCTAGCTGATGTTTTTCACTCAAAATAATGATTTAGATCAGTTTATGGCGACCCCTCACGGCCCTTCAACCATACACTTTGAAGAAATAGTACAATCTGATAGTCCGTCAGCACTGACAGTTTTGATTGACGCTGAAGCCACTAAAAAAGAGAAGCAACCAGAATGCAAAGAAGATAGTTCCCTTAAAAAAAGTTAATGAGAACCAACACTACTTTTCCTCCAGGAAGGAAAAACAGCTGTACTTGCGTGCACTAAAGAGTCGGGATGATCGCCCAGTTGCGCAAACAGCCATCGGCAACACAAATAAAAAACTTAATAGAAAAATCAAAAGAAATAACAAAGATAGCTCTGTATTGTCGGCGCAAATAAATGCAAAGCCTAAAGGTAATCAGACATCAGTATCGCCAATTACCACCGAACAAAGCATACATTCAGAGGAACTTTCAGTGGAAAGCAGATTGACTTTGCAACGTGACAATGGTCTGGTGAAAACTCTACCCGTAAAAATCAATGGCCTAAAGGGTCCCGTCAAGTCTAATGATGGGGATACGACTTCTATAATAACAAGCACAGCGCTCGAAGCGGAGACAAAAATTATTTTGGATAAGCAAAGTGAATTTATTTCGACCCTTTCACTGCCACAACAAACTCAATTATCCATGTTCTATAAATCCATTGCTAACAAGAAAACTGACTTTGGCAAAGTATTAACTGATGAAAATGGGTATACCTGCCCTCTTGGTACTTGTCGTATCCCTCCACGGTCTCCGCCACTGCACATACAAACCCTAAGCAGATGCTTCCAATAAATTCTATAGGATGCGCTAGTAAGACTATGCCTGCCATCCAGGCAATTTTTTATTCTGTGTTGCCAGTGGATAAGGTGGCCACACCACTTGAAACTGAGGACTTTACCACTTCGAACGTTCCAACTATTACAGGGTCGCTGAGCAATTCTGATCTTAATGGAGATAAGAGATTGAATCAGTGTTTCATGCTCCAGGCTTTTCAGAAAATTCTGGCCTTGAGAACTCTAACCACGAAGGATATTGACTGGATTACACTGCCCACAATTAATAATCATAGTATGGTGTTGCAATTACAATCTGCAATAATTGCTGACTTAGTTTGGAATCACAGGAGGGAACTTAAAATAATTATCTTTTTACCCCTTTTATTTCATTGAAGAAGCTATTGTCTTTAATGAGACGCTGATTGAAACTCCAAAGGCAACTGTACAACATGAGTTAATGATGTTGTCGACCTCTCCACCAGAAACAGCTGTGATAGCCCAACTAGTTGCTCTTTCCTCGACCAGCAAAGACTGGTCGTGGTTACCTGCGCTGGTGGGCAATCTACAGACTCCAGCCAATATTCCCTCCTCTTAGCACCAAACATCTGTTAAGGATTGTGTCTTGGAATTCATGCAGATGTAAAAATCTTTTAACCTGGCCAGATAGTTCTAGCCTGCATGAGAATATCGACATTATGCTGTGCCAAGAAACCATGTGTGAACACTTGTTTCAAGTGAAGGGCTTTGTGGCATACCATGTGGAGGCTCAGCGTGGATCACACGGAAGGCCTTATGGTGGTCTGAATACTTCTTAACACTGATATGATTTTTCTTATCCACAAGGAGTATAGATCACACTTTATTTGGCTATAGTGGTAGATTTTACAGTAGGCGTGAAGGATTATATTTTATTATTTCTCTTTATCACAACCCATTACAATATTCGATTTAAAAATTGCTGATGAACATTGCCAAACTTTTTAATGAAGTGACAACGTAATGGCCCTATTGTAAAATTCTTCTAGGCAGTGACATTAACGCCGACTGCACAAATGTTGCGAAGAGTGCTCTGTACTTGGGAGGCTGTTCCAAGCCCTTGATGCCTAGACGTCGAGGTGAGCAATGGATTGAATTTTTGATGAACTGGGAAATTTTCTTTATCGCCTTTCAGGCAAGTGCTCCCTTGATCGCTTGGAAACAGTCCAATAAGAATTCTTGCATTGATTATTACGCAGTATCTGCTAATCTTAGCAAGAATGTAGTGAGACAACCATTATCAACCCAGGTTATGGTGATCATCTTATGTTAGCACTATCAATGCAAATTATGAGTTCAAAATTGATGACAAATTCCATACAATGCCTCTTAGAGGGGGATCGACCGGGTATGTCTCTGCGGTAGAGGGTCTGTCTATGTGATAAGATTAATTTTCTGATTGAGACTGATTTAAATGCAGATTTCTTTTGTGGAGATCATCTTAGGACTCTGCAACAGAGATCAAATCAAATCTTAACTATAATATGCATAGCAACAGAAAAGCTGGTAAAACTCCAAAGCGCTAAAAAAGAAAACCATGTTAACTCATACAGTTGGTCAATTAAAGTGGCCAAAGCAACAAAAAATGCTGAATTAAGAAAATTAAAAACAGCTTCTCTACCCAACTTTGAATATATGCAAAGAAAGAAATAATATGAAATCTATATAGAAAAAAATGCAAAAATCATAGACGTTATATTCATAATTCAATCAATCAGTCGATGATCTTTAATTTGTGCTGTAATGATAGACGCTCCACATGGGCCTTGCTCCGCTCGAAAGAACCAACCTGCACTCATGAACAAACATCTAATATTACTTCTGTTGTTTGGACACAATATTTCAAGGTAAAATTTTAATTACCTATGAGATTTTGTGATCAGGTGTCTACATTTTTACTTGTGTCATCTGTGGACTTTCAGGGGTGGTCCAGTGAAGAAATTATGACAGCCATTGGGTTGTTGAATAATTATAGGGCTCCTGGTCCCAATGGCATTCCTCCATGTGTCATCAAGAGGAATCCCTCGCTGTGGGCAGCCATCCGGAATTTCATATTTGATTACATCTTATATACTGCTAGAATACCCGCCTCCTGAGTCAAATCAATTGTGGTCCCGATTTATAAAAAGGGTAAGAGAACGGACCCTATGAATTCAAGTCCATGGCCTTGATTGATGCGGGTGCTAAGGTATTCACAATCTTGTTATTACAAGATCTTCAAGCTCACATTGGACGCAACAACATTTTATCTCGCTTCCAAATTGGATCTCGTGCATAAATGGGCACTACTTTAAATGCCTCTATCCTAGCCCATCTTCCCACAAAATCCAAAATCACCAATACTGGCCCGCTATACATGGCCTCTGTTGGTCTCAGTGCTGCCTTTGATTGTGTGGTGTGTGCAACATTATGGGAAAAATTGGAACACTTGTGGATTCCTGAATATCTCATTACTCTTTTTATCAAAACTTCATCACAATACTGCATATCTCATCAGAATAAATACCTCTGGTGCTACAACGCAGCTGATACCAATGGGGGTGGGCATTAAGCAGGGTTGCAATTTAGCAGCCACCCTGTTTAACCTTTTCCTCTGCGATATTAATGAGATTTGAGCAAAAGAGATCACTTACTCCGCAAGGCTGGGCCATTTAAAGATCCATTAGGTCGCCTTCACGGACGATATTTTTATTTTCGACCGCATCCTCTTTGGACTGCAAATTAAGCTCAATCTATTTACCTCTTACCTCTTCAATCATAATTTAGAATGCAATGTCCAAAAATCTGTGATCGTTACTTTTCAGAACTTAAAGAGAAAAACTTCAAGCCTGGAATGGACGATTGACCATATTCCTGTTCCCAAAGCCACCACCATTAAATACCTAGGGTATGATGTTACTGACTAATTCAGTGAAAATGTGGAAAGATGGTTTAAATGGAAAGGTTGCCTCGTTAGCTATGCAAAATGCAAAAAGTCTGTGCTAAATACGTTTTCTATGGTGCCGCTTTTTGGAATTTTATACTTTAAAGGTTGAGGCTATTATCCTTTACGGATTGGACATGTGCTTAGTAAACATTGATAATGTTCTTGATCAGATTCAAGGTGGCCTTTGGAAAAGTACTCTGCGTTTAGCTAAATTGCTTCCTAATGCAGTCCTTCAACAAGAACTAGGCTTGTTATCCCTCTCAGCCAGATTTCATTGGCGGCTTTTGCCTAATCTATCTAAGATGATTTGTCCACCTGTCAATTCCCTATATGAAGATCTGGGAAAAATGATTTTATCCACCATCTATAGCAAAGCACTATGACGCTGTGGTTGAATTGTTACTGGATCTTGGGCTTACTCCAGCGCATTTGCAATTTTGATTATTATATGTTAAAAAGCGTTTATTTGAAAATGACTGGGGTAGAACTCTTGAAGCGATTTCTGTAAGAAAATCATATGGTGAAGCTGCTATATTTGCATCCAAGCGAGTGCCTCGCAGGACGTATCTCTTAAAATGTCCTTGTGCCTCATTAAGGGACGTGTACTTACTCTTTAAGCTAAATCAGTTGTACACACTCGAAAGAACTATGAAATGGGGAACCAAACTTGTCACAGATGGGTCCATGGGGTGTCATTTTTGTAATGAAGCAACACAGAGAGAAACCCTTAAACATCTCATAATCTATTGTAAACACTTAGAGATGTTGCGTATAACCCTGTTGGGGCTCGACTCCATGGGTTTGACGATGCTAGCCAGGGAATGGTGTTGGAAGTCACTTATGTGGGGTAACTCAACAAAGATTATATTATCTTTATCTAAATTTCTGTTGATCCTTAATGCTAAATTGGAAAATATGTTCTCACAAAGGGAATAGTTCACCCTGAATTTATGTAGTACTGTTATTTAAGCTTGCCTATAGGACATTAATCCTTTGATACGCTCCATGTAGGAATTGTGTTTCTGCTTGATAGTTGGCAAAATAATGAATTTTTATAAGTGGTGGTGTGCTAGTCACATCCTGACCACATGGTAATTTAAAATGTATTTTGTTGTATATAATGTGCCTCATTATAACCGTGGCGCTCCCGCAATTTACGGGACCAGCCCCCTTCATTAGGGGAGCGCCGTTTACGAGGTTCCCTTTGCGGGACTCGCATCAGACGTCTGGTAAAACCAGATGTCTTTTCCGGGTCTCGCAGGGGGAAGAGGGAGGTAATAATGGGACACTTGTAATGTGTTACCTCCCTCACCATTCCCATTGAGCCCTATGGGGGCTCAAATGGGAATGGGGAATGGTTCTTGCAAGGAGGAATTACCGGGTCCTCCTATGTCGGAATGACCCAGTAAGTCCCCATTGCAGGAACCTGGGGGTTTATGTGTTTATGAGGAAATTTGTAAAACAGTGAGGAATGGTTAAAAATGTTTATTAAAGAAATGCGTTTTGGTATGTATTGTATATGTTGTATAAGTTTGTTGATCAAACTAATAAACAACTACTATATATAAAAAATATAAGAAATTCTGAAGTTTCCCTTAAAAAAATGAACACTTTAGGTGCAGCGGTGCAGTTCAATTGAAAAAGTCAAAGGGCTCTCAATAGTATTTGAACTGCATATGGTGCCGTTGGGATTTACCCGAAATATGTTTTCATCAAATCAGTACCAACGCCAAAGTAGTGGTTCAGGCTTCGAACATAAGTTCCAATGTGAGAGCTCCACTCAGAGAAAGTTAAACTGATCTTTACAAGTGTATAATAGATGAATAAACTGTGTCTCTAAGGTGCTTGATGGTGTCTGTAAAAATCATGCCCTTTAAGGAAAAAATAAACAAACAAAGTAAATTTTAACAGTGGTTGCAAGTCAATGGTACTCATACCTTCAACAAATTTGGTCAATGCAAATGACTACCAACCCTGTCCTGGTCCCTCACCGTAGTACTTTAGTGTCTTTAACACACAAGAGAACTACAGTACACTGGGCCTCATTTCGAGTAATCTGGTAGAAATCTGTTAATACCGCCATTCTAGTATTAACATCTCCACCTGGGCATGTAGCGGAACCTCGCTGAACTACGAGTAGATGGGCACGCGCTCAAATCTTTGAAGGAAGCGGCAATACCATATTGCCGGTATGAACAGATGAATGGAGAAAACATCCAGCATTAGTGGACAAGAAATGGTGTCCCTACCGGATCCACCAAAAAATGGCGCTAACACTGGAATGGTGGCAATACCGGTGCCAGAACCCAAAATGCTGCGAAAACAGGAAGTAGGCCACCAGCCATTGCAATCCACAGCCATCCAGCCGCCAAAACACCAGAAAAACATGTCCCAAGAGCACAGCAACCCAGTCCAGGACCTACGTCAATGCAAACCTAGATTTGCAGATGATGAACTGACAGCCCTGGTGGATACTGTGCTGCAGTATGCTTAGGAGCTGTTTGGAGGAAGGCAGCAAAAGGCAAGTTTTTTAAGGTGTTTGCCAACATCATAGCTGTAGGGACCGTCCCTCAGTTGAGAAAGGATTGCTGAAAGAGGTAGGATGACCTCAAGTCCAAGGTCTGCTCAGTATTGCAAAGCATAGGAGGGAGTGTCCAGCCACAGGCGCAGGCACCGTGGAGCCCCTATGACTCATGCCATGGGAGGCATGCCTGAACAGCATTCTGCACATGGAGGGGATTGAGGGAATCAGAGGCTCTGCGGCCACAGCAGGGACAAAAGGAGAAGGCAGTACATGTGTGCCCGCACCCTTTTTCATGCCTCCACCATCATGGTGTCGAGCAATGGGCAAGCCAAGTGGCCTGACCCATGGCATGGAATTCACTGTCCACCCTTCAATGGCTGTACCGCCACAATAGACACACAGGCATTCACATTGCACACATCCTAGATGTACCCCCATCCATAAACCCCACCTCTGCAAGGTCATCCACCTAACCAACAATATCCACGTGAGATACATGTCAACAACAACACTGGAGCCCACACTTCATGAGATGTGTATAATGCATGACTTGGAAAATGTGTGGCAAACAGCTGACCTCAGATCTCATTTCCCCAAAAGGTACCCACTCCACTGAGAGCAACAAGGCAGGAACATTGCATGCACCCACCAGGAGAGGCGCCACACCTGTGCAATCCAGACACACTGCAGGCAGCATGGCAGTGGGTAGACACCAGCACAACCACAAGTGGGAACAGCTGCAGATGCCCAGCCACCAACAACCCAGGCAGTGCCAGCCCAGCCTCCAACACCCCAGGAAGTGCCAGCCCAGCCTCCGCCACCACAGGCGGTGTCAGCTCAGCCTACATCACCTGTGGCAGCATTGGCCCAGCCACCACCACCCCAGGCAGTGTCAGCCCATCCTCCAACACCTGTGGCAGCAACAGCCCAGACACCACGACCTCAGGCAGTGTCAGCCCAGCTTCCACCAGCAGTGGCAGCATCAGCCCAGCCACCACCTATGCAACCTGCACACACTTGTGTCATGCCCTATGACAGCACAGGCAGGGACAGTGCACACGTGATGCAGGACAGTGCCCGTGCACGCACCAGCAACCCTCTGCACCATGGCCGCATACAAGTGCTGCATGTGGAGATTTCTGAAGATTCTGTCTCAAGTGGTGATCAGGAAGTGGCCATGGAGTCCTATGAAAAATAGGAGGGGGACACCACACCTGGATTCAGTCCAGCAACACCCCCAAGTCTGCACAGCCTGCAACTACTGCCAGATGACAACCTGTGTGAAATAAGGGCACAGCTGGACCGTTTTGAGTGTCAGCAGGTGGACATACACACAGTGGCCTGGTGAGCAACTCGCAGAGATGCGCAAAATCCACAATATCATGCAGGGGAGCAGCCGCTGCATGGCACGCACCATCGGACAGGCAATATCTGCCATGGTGACACTTGGGCAGAGGGTGTTCGAGCACACATATGCCTCATCTGCCGCAGCAGAGGCCCTATGACAGGCTGTGCAGTTGACATTACAGTGCATCCATGCCCAGCGTTCTGAGCCCTCAATCAGCAGCTTGTCCACTGAGGGCTCACTAGAAAGCACACCAAGGCCAAGGTCCATCTGCCTCCTCAGCACAACGCTCGAGGAGTCAGACCCCAAGGCCAAATGTGCCTGGAAGTAATGCATGGACATGGTGGTGACGCTGATGCATATTGTTGGGGATTTTGAGTGGGTAGGGTGTTTTGGGGGATTTTCAGTGGGCAGGGTGTTTATGGGGTGGGTGTTGGGGTGGGATGTACACTACATGTATATCCAGAATGGCACTTAATATCATAAAAAGAAAATTCACACTTTCATTGTGTGCATGTATTTATTGTGTTTAATAAACAGTGAAGTTACAATTGCCCAGGTAAATCGCAGGTAGCATCAGAAAATGTTCTCTATCAGTTCCTGGTGAGTGATGCGGCCCAGCCTGACCTCTGCACATGCAGGATCCGCATGTGTGCCCTCTGCATGCATGCCTTCAAAATCCTTGGGGGAGGGGGGGAATGTCCACATCTGGGGACAGGGGTACATTGCGCTGAATGCATCTGTTGTGCAACATGCCACATGTCAACACGATCTTGCCCACCTTGTCTGGCATGTGCATGAGGGCCCCCCAGTACGATGTAGACATCAGAAGCATCATATACAAACCATTGAGCCCAGGCTACCCCACCCTTCCACACCACACGGTAAGGTATTAATCTCCAACCAAGACGGAGTATCAAATCCTCTGACAGTTTGCACAGTAAGTCAGTATGATTAGTTAAAACTAAATGTATTCATCGTCAGTATCCAGAATGTGAATTGCAACAACAATGAGGGAAAGAATTACCAAAGATCACCTGAAACAGTAGCGACTCAGACACAACTAATGGGGGTCCCTCAACTTCAGCTATGGGATATCAACACCAAAGGGGACCGTTTTTTCAGGGATGCAGCAAGCGAGGCAGAGTGAGACCACAAGGCCATAACGGGATGCACCCCAGATAATGGACAGCACAACCACCACTACCAATGTGGTGATCCCCATTTTCAATCTCAGTAATTATTTTATATCTGATGAAGAAGTAGTGTCCTTAGTAAAGGTCTTCGTTTTGTTTCAAGCATTATAATAGATAGATTCCAAACAGAGGTGGAACTTCTTTTCCAGGATTGTGAGATTATGATTTTATATTCTGTGATCTTTCTCGGGTAAGGAAGGCTGTTTCAAACAAAACAGGGCTAAAACCCAATTCTTCATTTATCCCTCCTGCATCAATGGTCTGTCCTGATATACTTGAGAACAAGATATTACGGGAAACTAATAAAATATTCTCTACGAAAAATCAATATACGGACGATCTAAATAAAAAAGAGAGGCTGGCCTTGAAAAACTTAAGAAACATAGAAAGTTTAGAAAGCCAACATGACTTTGTCATCAAGCCCCCGACAAATGGTCAGGAACATTATATAAAGAGGAGATAAGCAACCACTTGGGCAATGGGAAATTTTACTAAAAACTTGATCTCAATCCAACAACTAGATTAATAGCAGAATAGCGAAATAGACAGCTTGATGTTGCATGCCTGGATGGAAAGCTGGATTGATGAAGATGGAAGAGCATTCCTAGTTAAAAAAAATCCTAGCATTCCAGCATTTTATTGCCTTCTGAAAATTCATAAAAATGACACACGTTCACCAGGTAAACCTATTGTCTCAGGGATAGTTTCCGTTTTGGAACTGTTGTCAATTCATGCTGATATATTTTTACAACCCTTTGTACGTGATTTGAAGTGTTTCGTGCAAGGCATGACAGCAATGATAAAAATACTTGCCACCCTCATTGTGGAAGACAATGGCATTCTGGTCGCTCTTGACGTAGAGTCATTATACACAAGTATACCACAGAAAGAATGTATGGAGGTAATGAGATTATATCTGGAAAAAAGAGAGAACTGTGAGGTACCGACTCATTTTATATTAGAGTGCATACGTCTATCCCTGATAGAGACTTTTTTCATGTCCGAAGAAAAACTTTATAAACAATATCATGGTACCACCATGGGTGCTTGGGTGCTACTTTTGCACCCGATTTAGCTAACCTATATATGGATAACCTAGAGGCAAAATCAGTTTACAATGTTAATAACAATCTGAACATAACACCTGAGATGCAGAGTTACATTGATGACGTGTTTCTGATATGGAGAGGTTCCCCAAAATATTTGTAAAATTTCTTAATATGGCTCATTGATCAGGACCTGTTCATTAAGTTCACCATGCACAGTGATATGCAGAGAATGCCTTTCCTGGACCTGGAGATGTATAAAAGTAAGGACAATAAAATAGGTACAACCCTATTTAGAAAACCTATGGACAAAAACACTCTGTTAGAATATGGCAGTTTCTATCCAGTGAGTCTGAGGGAGAATCTTCCCTTCGGACAGTTTATCTGAGTTCGACAAAATTGTTGCACTCTATCGGACTTTGGTATAAATAGCAAAAACGTAAGTAGTCGGTTATTAACACAAGGCTACCCCTCACCAGTAGTGCGTAGAGCACGGAAGAGGACTCGGAACTCTGACAGGCAGGCGTGCCTCTCTAGACAAGAAAGGCATGAAGAAGACAAGATGACATGTGTGATAAGGTTCACACCGCTGAGCCGTTACATAAGGAAAACTATTCTTCAGAATTGGGAAATTCTAGGAACAGATAATTTCCAACCAAAAAAAAAATAGGTTTGCTTTCAAATGGAGCAAAAACTTAAAAGATCGATGGTCCATAGCACAAAACACTCTCTGGGCTCCATCACCAGTGGTAGGACAGTTTAGATGTGGCAAATGTTCTTTCTGTGCATTAACTAGGGACATGAAGGAAATCAATCTATATGGTATGCATTCGAAATTCAACACCTTCACTAATTGCCATACCAAATGGCAATTTATGTCATTATGTGCCCATGTGGCCTTATTTATATTAGGAATGTCCAAAAGAGAAATAAGAGAAAGCGCGTGTGTGAACACTGGTCATGCATTAAGAACATGGTGACAGACAAACCAATGGTAGCCCATCTTAAGTCTAATTTGCATAACCATACCAATGTCTTTTGGTTTGTTATCCAGGCAGTAAATAAAACACCCCGTGGTGAGGACCGGGATTTTATTTTGAGGAAAATGGAACAGAAATTGATCTATCATTTAAATTCAGTTAATAAAGGTTTAAATTCCTCAATTGAGTGGAATTTATTTCTACATTAAAACCGTTTAGTTTGTGTTGTCCCCTTCAGTCTCATCATATATATGGTTTGACACTGCACCTGCTGGGTGTCTATAAGATTATGACCCATTAACACTGATGCTCATTCTCATCTATCATTATCTTTCCAACTGAGTCTGGTAGACTTGGGGTAAACAAGAACATTCCTGGGTACTTTTTACCCCCTTTTAAGCCCCAAATTGAAGGGTCATGCTGGCACATGGTAGAGGATGATTCCTGCAACCGATCATCTTTCCATCCTCTGTAAGTAACCACTCCCATTTCTATCCCCTTTCTGGGTGGTATTACTATATAATCATCACTTTGCACCTTTTTAGTAGTACCACTATAGATAGGGTGTTCGGAGCTGTTGTATTGAGCACAAATGCGGGCGGCATCAGTAAAGTTGCAATTATGTTCACTTGGAAGTTCCCATTTTGAAATGGGGATGCCACCCCCTTTAAATATAAAATTGACATGCGCACACTGGTAACAGTAACGGTACCAGGAAAGAGAAAAATAGGACAGCATCTCTCACGCGGCCAGCAGAGCAGGTAAGGTACTTGTGATTGCAAATTTACACAACGGGTTTGTTCTATCCATTGAACCATATTGCAGCACTCAAATTCATTAAGTTGAAAACACCACGACAGCGAGGTTCGAGCATTTGCAATTTTTAGCCTTGTTTGAACACGATACGCAACGTTCTTACATTCCAGTATGAATGTGACATGACATGAACAAACATATCAGCCTCTTTGTTGTGCTGAATGGTTCTTCCTATCTCCTTACAGAAGAATCACAGACATACATGTGGCCTTGTTTGAAGCGTTGACAAAGAAAAATACCACCTGTGCAGTGTAACACTGACATTGTAACTGGTTTGAAGACATCAAAGACTCTAATCGGGTACAAAATGGTTTTCTAAATTAGAGTTATAAATGGCATAAACAATGCTAAGGTATACTAGATAATAACAAGGAGATTTATATTTTTTCATGTAGTTGCAACATGATTAATCAACAACCAATACCTCTGAATAACAGGAGTGAAACATTAAGTGGCTCAATACACAATAGAAGAAATCTTAGGTAGGTAGGTAGGTAGGTGTAACAAACGCAGGATACACCGTTTGGTACCCCGTTTTGATATATTTTTATATTGTTTTTAACACACCAGTGACAATATTCCATTCTCTTTTTGTAGTGTTATTTGTTGAATATCTCTGCATGGTTATTGGAGATTGGAAGTAGATTACATTGCATTGGGTTATGTGTCCTGAAGAAAGCTCAGAGGGGATGATAATCATACTATAAACTGAAACAACAGAAAGTTTACCTTTGAACTGGAAGCACTAATGTGTCAACCAGTACTGTGTACTTGATCACATGGTTACGAACTACACTAATTGTCCTGTACATATGAATATGACAATCTGTACAAGATCAATACCCAGAGTATGGGATGTGTTATTCAATTCTTGTCATGTGTTATTTAAGACATGTTGATTTTTGAAATATATGTTTTGCTGGATATTAACGATGAATACATTTTGTTTTAACTAATCATTTTGACTTACTGATCAAACTGTCGGGGGATTTGATACTCAGTCTTGGTTGCAATTTAATACCTTACCGTGTGGTGTGGAAGGGTGGGGGACACTGGCTGGGTGCTAGGCCTGGATGGACACAAGTGTGGTGTGCACATGCACTGTTTATGGGGCATGGGTGGGAAAGGGTGTGAGGGTGGTGGTGTAGAGTAGGTAGGGGCCTGATGCCCTGTGTGTGCCGTGTGGCCACATGTGTCAGCGGCAGAGGGGTGTGTGGTGAGGAGGTAGTGATGGGTATTGGGTCATCCACACATCAGTTGATTGTGCAGTCTGTTAGGGGCAGGGGACCATTCCAGTGAGAGGTCCTGCCTATGGGGGGTGGGAGAGCATGCGCAATGATGTGCACATGCCACACGAGTATGGGCCATGGTTGTGGGTGCACAGGTCTGATCTGGATAACATGCCATGTCTTTGCCTACTGAGGGGTCACCCTGTTGCTTGCCATCTGGTGCACTTCTGTTAGATGGAAATGTCCTGCACTGAGTGACACAGTGTGTGCCCCATTTGTCGGGCTTGCTGTGCCATGCTGTAGTGCTCTTGCTTGCATTTGTCATTGTGCACACACTGTGTGTTTCTGTGGCTCTGCATCCCATACAGATGCACCGTGCAATGCATTACTCCTGATTCAATTTTTCCATCATGTGATGGGTGCCCCTGCTGTATGTGTAAGTTGCCATGGGTACATTGTGGCATGCTGATGTTGAGTTTGTCGCAGACTTTGTCACTCCCACACACATGTTCTTGGCTCACCTATGCATCCATCCCTGGGCACTATGAGGGACCATACTCTTTGTGTGTCTTTCACTGTTGCATTGTGGTACATGTGGTCATATATGCAGTTTGGGTAACTCAGTTTGGGCATTCAGTGCTGCTCTGTTTGTCAGGTCACATGATGGTGGACAACAGCCATTGATGTGGGGGTGTGTGGATTTGGTGGGGGGGAATTCTCAGTGCCACTCATTGCCATTGTGTCTACCATCCACCCAATCCAGTCTCTGTGTACTGTGATTCCTACTCACCCAATGCCCAGGTACATTGTCCTCTGTGCCTCTCCATGTATGCTGACAGTGGGATGTTGTGCAATACCATGGCATCATGTGTTGATCCTGGGAAACGGGCAAAGCAGTGGGTGATCTTGTGGTCCGCATCACAGGTAACCTGGACATTCAGTGAGTGATGCTGCTTCCGGTTCCTATAGACTTCCTCCTTGGTATGGGGTGCAACCAGCTCAACATGCGTACAGTCCAGGGCTGCCACCACATTGGCGATGCCTGTCATGGGGTAGAACCTTGCCTTAGTGGCATTCACCTGTGCCAGGGTGGTTGGGAGTGCAATGTGCTGTCCCACATGCAGCAAAAGTGCATCCAGCACCTCCACCAATACCTTGGAAAAAGTTGGCTGTGCTAATCCGTGCAGATGACTCACGATGCTGGAAGGTGCCCGTTGCTAATACACATGAAAGAAACTACCTTCACCAGCAGACGATTGGCTGTACAGATGCCAACCCTGCTTTCGATGTCTCCCTGGATCATGCTGAAAAGACATATACTTTACTTTCGTATTCCTATCTTGCAGACCGATTACCCGTAGGCTAAAGTGCTCAACAAATAACAGGAACAGAACAAACAGACAAGAAACCCTATGCTACACAGTTTTTTATATGTACATCAGACTGGGTTTTAGCAAAACAGTAGTGTTTTTAATGTATTCTTTAATGCATTCATTGCTTCGATTTCTCTGATCTTCCAAATCGAGGGGCGGCAATACCAAAGGCTTCCTTAAGGGTTCTATCATTTTTGCATTTGCGTGTTATGAGTTGCACCGTGTTATTTGGATATAAGCTGACTTTGGTTTTTCTTTTCCACAATACAGTCTTGCAGATAGCCTGTCATTTTGCCCAATGTACATTTGTGAGTAATCACCATCAACCGGAATGTAATTCTTGCCTGAATAGGTCGCCATTGTAGGTTGCATCTGGCCTCTGATACGTGATCCCTCCATTTACATTTTTTGATCACTCTTATTGCACTATTTTGGATGACCTGAAGCTGTTGAATTTGGTGTTGTGCAATACCACTAAATAGGCTACAAGAATAGTCGATTATTGATCCTATGATGGCTCTATCGATCGTCTCTGCGTTATCTTGTGTAATGAATGGTTGTAAGTATGTAAGCAGTTTTATATTAATATGATGAAGCCGACACCAAGCTGCTGACTTGAGCCTTCATATTTAGATTTTTGTACAGCGTTATTCCTAATGTTTTCACTTTATTCAGAATGTCGAGCTTGTGGTTTGCTATAGTAAATCTACTAAACAGGGAACTTCATTTGGCCAGTTTCTGGTTCGAGTCGGTTAACATCAGTTCCGATTTTTTCCATTATTTAATGCAAGATGGTTTTGAACCATCTACTTCTGTATGATGTCATAGATGCCGTTGATAACTGTTTCATCGTATCTATGTGATCCTGTTACAGGGATGACACATTGTGTATCATCCGCATAGTTTGTAAATATAATATTATTCTGTTCCAAATGGTCAAAGAAAGGAACCATTAATATATTATATAGCATATGCTATGCTCTCCCTGTCCAGGTGGTACAGGGCTAGTATTTGCATGTCATTGTGGGTCCATGGTGTGGCTTGTACATAGGGCCTGGGTGCATGCCTTGCATGGTGCCTCCTACTCCTCTGATTCCTCACCCTCTTGTCCAGTGCCTCTTGGGCCCTCTGTTGGTCCTCAAGCTGTTGCAGCACTATGTTGACTTGGAGCAGCTGCATGTCTATACTGACTGCAGCCAGTGGCAGCATTGTGGTGTTTGGAAGTGTGTGTGTTGAAAGTGTGGTCTTTTTCACCTACTCGAGGCTGCATTGGGTGGACCTGGATGCATTAGGTGAACATGCGGCTACATTCCCCACACCTGCATGCATTTTCTGCCATTTACTGCCTGCTTTCTGGTGGGGGATTTTCTGCCTAGTGTTTGCCTGTGTTACTGCCATTTTTTGGCCAGTATTCCTGGATACGCAATGCTTGTGATGTGGCGGTGTTGCCGTAGTGAAGGTGTTCCCGCCATTTCTTTGGGGCCCGGCCGGTGCACATCAGTGCGGGTTTCTCCAGCGTCTTACTTTCCGTATATCTGCTGCCACTGGTGGATTTCCCACCTTTGGGGGGCTCCGCCTAATGCGTAGTTTGCTTGTCTGGTAAAAGTGGAGGTATCCTATCCTGCCACTGTTTTACCGGACCGCCCGACTTATGATGAGGCCCACTATTCCATTTGGTTGACAAATTATTCTAAGTACTTTAGTACCTGATCATTTATCATGAGTACCCCCATTTTCTCCTTCTTTTTACATTTGTACAGCTCTTTGGCCATTTTCTGGCTTCTTCTGGAGTCTTGGCTGCCAGCGATAGTAAGTAAGAGGCAGTGTGCACAGTTTATAAATGCTGCAAATGCTCTTGAAGGCAATGCTTGCTTATACGCACAACCAATGTAGGTAAATGAGTGTCAGCATAATATTGTCAAATGTGTGGTGGCCTTAAATGTGGTCAACCATGGCATGGAGGACACTTCTCATTGTTGCCAACGTGAGGGTGGTTTGGCTAGTGAGTATGGCATTTCCACCGCCCGAATGAGAACGCATGAGGGCCTTTAATGTGGATTGGAAGTTGTTTTCTTGAAAGAAGGGCTTGATTTTAAACAAAAGTGAGAGATGGTACCAAACATTTTGGGTTTTCTTGGCTATGTGTGTTTTGAATGGGAGATGGCCGGTCATCTCAGGGACTTGGCACATGCTATCAGCTACATGGTGAAGGTCTCTTGGCTCTGGTAGACAGCCAAGTGTTGATGTGTGCAGTGTTATTGGCGAGGAAGAGGAATTCAGTTTTGGTGGGATCGAATTTAAGGTATATGCTGGCCTTTTAGGTTCCTCTATGGATAAGGTTTTGAAGGTGGTCCATTTCGTGATTTAAATGTTGGAATTGGTGTGTGTAACGTGGATGGCATTGATGTTTTAGTAGATCATGCTGATCTTGACAATGAAAAGTTTGTAGATGGTGAATTTTTCAATGGATGTAGAGATCGGAGGGGTCTGCGAGAGGATTGATGCACAGTTTCACTGCTTTAAAGACAGTTTTGATTTAATGGTTGGCTTTGGCTATAATCATCGGTTGCTCTGGTTGTCAGTTGTCTGCAGGAAGTCCAGAGTTCTGTAAATTGGGTTTGGTCAAGTTAGGATTTGTTTTAGCATCTAGTTTTCAAGAACAATTTAATCCCTTGCTCAAGCAGTTATATCGAGAAAGGCACTCATATAGATTTGAAAAGTATCAACCAAAATAATATTTATCGTAATGTTTTTATTTATTTATATTTTGTTTTGAATGAGCTGGCACATTTACAAGCACAACTGCAAAATTGCTGGAACAGTTAGTGGAGGTGTTGCGCTCAAATGTTATTGATTGAGTAAATGACAAGCATATTTGCACATTCAAAAGATGAATCTTGTTTTGTGTGATGGGAGGTGGAAGATGACAGGGGCAGTACATGAAAGTGCTTAAGTGCTCCAAGGTGGCAAGCCAATTCATGATGTTTGTACTTCTTTTACTCACCAGAAACTTTGTTTTTGGTCAGGTAGTGGAGCAACAGGTGACATGGCAAAAACCTTGAAAATGGTCTGGTCTTGCAAGTAGAACTAGCATATCTAAATGTGTTAGTGTAATTGAGCTATATCAGGGCAAGATGAATAATTGACTTGTGGAAAATTGCTGAAATTGTCTACTGTTATGAATGAGAGTAATCGATGAATGCTGTGAATGCTATGGCAAAAATCAGTGTCTGCAAAGTCGAGGGTGGTGGTCAGGGTATAATCTGAGTATCAAAAGAGGTGAGATTAGATCCATTGCATGTTCAGGCATTGGAAGCACACAGCTGTTCCAGTTTAGGTGATGAAAGAGAAAAGACTAATTCTTATGTCAAAGTGGAAACCAATGTTTCTGGCTGAGGCGGAGTGGAAAAGTTACAAAGGATACATTTGGAGTAGAAAGTTGTGTCAGATAGTCCACGTGATCAGAATGGTCTCGGGATAGATTATCAAGAAAGGGTGAAATATTTAAATGAGAGTGCCAACAAGTATTTTGTTTCCTATTTATTATGTTGTATGATGCTGTTATGCTATGCTACAATACTTTTGTACTATGCTGAATAACCATTGCAGTAGTTATAAAGCATGTTGGGCCACTGCCTGGGGAAGCCAGTCCCTACGCTGATGGGAAGGAGAGCAAGAGCAAACGTGATATAAGGGGGAGGGATAGCAGGGAATGAGTTTGCTGACACAAGGGGGTAATCTGGCTTCAGTGCGGATGCATTTTAGTTCACTGTATCAACTATCTTTCAGAGAAATAGAACACATAAAAGTATGTGTCGTGTTAATATACACACTGATATCCCAAGGAAAGTTTGGAAAGATTTTAGGTTTTAAATCAACTAGTGTTGGATTCTAGAGCATGCTCAAACAATACTCAAAGATACATAGGCCTACAATAGCTGCAGTGTCTATAATGGCGCCTCTGGTAAGTTCCCGAATTGTAATTCTGGAACTGCGCTGTGGCCCTTTTTTCAGAAGCTTAGTGCTTCTCTTATGTATTAAATATTTGGGTATTTAGGGGAGAGCTACCCGTCACCTTATGGCTTCTGGACGTTATGCATTCATCTGAAACGACATAACAAAATATGAGATAAAATAGCATGACCGTATCAGCAAGCATAACAAAATCAACACACGTTTCCCAAAAATAAAAGCAGTGACAAAATACATAAAACATGAAAATGAAAAAAGTTCAACTTAGTTCACAAGATCGAAATTGAGAAGGGAGAAATAAGAAAGGAAAAACAATATGACAGAGAAGGGTAAGTTTAGATGCAATGTTGAAGGAAGCAGAAGACCAATTAGAGGTGTCAGGGGGGAATTGCACCCACATAAAAGCAAACGGAAGAACTACATCAAAAGCATACATTCAAAGTAACATTTGTTTAGATTTTGGAACAAAGCACATACCTCATGACAGACAAACATCCCAAAATTGCAAAACATGTCCATGCAGCTTAAACATGACATGTTGTAACAGAACACAGTGTAGCATACCAAACATATGAGAGGATATACATTCAAAGCAGGACAGAGCACAGTAAAGATAGCATCGTTCATACATTGACCAAAAACATGTAATGGCGTAGCATAACAAACAAATAATGGTGTGACCAAGCCCAATAACATCACAAAAGGAAGGAGCATGTCACAAATAGGATATTGAAGAGGGTGTTACACACACACATACAAACTGCTACGGGCCCATAAAAGAGATGTTTTGATATCTGGAGCAGCTTGTGATTGTCTCTGTTTGCTCATTCAGTGCTGGAAAAAAAGCAGGTTGGTTGGTCACAATAACCACACCAGCGATGGCAGACTGGGAAATTCTAGGAGGAAGTGGGAGACCCCTACTATATGATGCAACCCCTGGTGGTCATAGATGGAGTTACCCAGCGCTCTTCCAAGCATCCCTATGTGGCTCCTACAGACGCCCGGGATAGCATCAAAAGAAACACGCACACATTTGATGAGAGACATAAAAACAGGTGGAGGCCCAGCACCATGCACGCTCAAGGAACAACGACTGGCATTGATTGTTGACTGTGCCTCCCAGGAAATCACACCAAAGAGACAGAAATCAGGTAAACAAGATTGCAGCACAACCACAAACTACAGTATCCAGTTCCTTGCAAATATTATAGCTAGTTCTCTAATAACTTCCTAGCCAGGTGGAGTGTTGGTTTGGAAGAGGCAGCTCTCCGTGAGTTCGGCAGGCAGAGGTCTGAGTCAGGAAGCATCCATGACACTCCTGTCTGAGCCTAACCTGGCAGGACAGGACATGAAGTAAACAATCACAAAAAGCCACTCACCTAGAATTGAGCGGGGATGATTTCTCTTACAGTGGAGGGGTGGACTAATGAGGAAAGGGCTACTCATGAGGGAACTAAACAGCCAATTAGAGTACCAATTGGCACATTCACAATATTAGCCACAACACAAAAGGGGCCCTACAAGTAATTTTGCCCTAAAAGGCAGATCATGGGTACACAGCCTCTTCAAATACCCTTTATGTCTTGTATGTGGGGTTCAACAATATTGAGCCAGGCTTCTCTAATCTTCCCGAGGCAGTGGTTTGCCATCAGCTTGGTAGGCTTGTTTCCTGGGTCCAGCACTCTGTACAGTTCCAAGCAGCAGCAGTATGTGACGTGGGGCAGCTTGGGACAGGCAGGCAATGTCTAAATGAGTCAAGCTCACAAGTGATTTGAGATGGGAAGCGGGGACTAGGGCTGTTCTTTGACTTTTGGGTTGCTGGGAGACCCACTCCAGTGTCTCAGTGGCAAAGTGAGTACTTTCTTATGTCCTCAACAAGGAAGGTTTTAGAGAGTACTTGCTGTGTGCTGTCATTTCCAATGAGCATGTTCCTCTGTACCAGTGTCTCATTTCCAGTAGGCCTTGTTCAGACAGCTGGTCATTCCATGTGCCCCATATACATGTTCCCTTGGGATGGTTCGTGGAAGAGCTTTCCTCTTCTTCTGTGCCTTCTAGCTTCACCTTTATGGCAGACTACTTTCAAATAGACTATATGCTCAACAGAATTCCAGGTGAATCTTTCTTATCTAGAAGTTGTGATGAATCCTTGGTTGTTGTCACTTCTCCAGCAACGGGGAGCCCCTTACCATGAGGCCAGGGAGGTGAGGCCATTACCCGATAGTCTCCTTGGGGTGATACTCAGCAGGAGTATCTCATGAAGAGAGGCTCCCTCTCTAGGGACAAGGACGAACATCTAAGGGAAATGTAGTGTAATACCCTGCACCCAACACCCTATACACTTCCCCACTTTGTAAACCCCAGTCATATATCCAACCACCCATGTACCTTTGTAGGTCCATAGACTTGACATCCACTGAGATGAGGAAGAACATGGACTGCACAAGCGAGAGTGAAGATAGAAGAACTGGGAAGAGAAGGAGGCGCAGAGGAATAGAGATCTAAGGGCCAAAGACAACGAAAAGGGACTTAAAGCATAATGCCAACCTTTGCCAACCAGCTGATATAAAAATAGAAAAAGGACTACATGAGAAGTCCAGTCCAGGGAGTTCACTGAGAAGACACCAAGGAAGCTGCAAGTAACCCGCTCTCAAAGTCCAGAGGCTGGAGAGGGGAATCCTTGGTCCGGTGGCATGGAATGAGTGCAGAGTAGAGCTGGGAGATAGAAGGTAGAGGCATAACCCAATGCGGGTGGACTAAATGGTCACTCAAGAACGATGTGACTGGCAGCAATTTCCTGCACAGGAGCCGGGAAGGAGTGCACTGAATGCGAATAGGCAGCGTGAATCAAGACCTGTAGACCCATCAAGAACTGGTGAAGAACTCCACAGAAAGAGATAACGGAAGAACGAGAAAGTCTGGGTGTGACAGCAATAGTGAAAGAAGTGAGAGAGTGCCTCATGATTCATACTCCTCTGCACAGTGGTTGGTCACATACCACTACTGAAAATAACCATGATAGCGAGTGCCTCAGGAGTCATACTCCTTGGCACAGTGGCGGGTCACAAACCACTGTTGAAGCAGACAGTAAGAGAAAGTATATTGCAAGTAAATCTTCTTGTGACCGTACCTGGCAGGAGAGTGAACCAGGTCTGCCAAAGCCAAGTCACAAAGAAGTATGCATCAGGGACCCGCACCCACAAGAAAATCAAATTGTGAACCATTCCCCGCATCGTAGTACTTGGCAGGCAAGTATACAAGCACCCCTGAGGGGAGAAGAGAAACATGTGTCTGCTACATCATCCCAATTGGATCTTTGCTTTATGAGAAAATCCAGGGGAAGGGAACCATTCCACTTAGTGTTGTGAACTATAACAGAGAGCCTGAGAAAGACCAGTGGCAGGGAGTCAATCCCCCTGGTGGTGTCAACTGTAAAGTAGAGCCTGAGAAAGTAAGGCCAGGGGCGGGGAGTAATTCCCCCTGGTGTTGTGAACTGTAAAGCAGAAGCCAAGAAGGGCCAGGGGAAGGGAGTCATTGCCCTTGGTGTTGTTAACTGGAAAGCCAAAGCTGAAGAAGACCTGGAGAAGGGAGTCATTCTCCTGGCAAATTGAACCCACATGGAGGATCAAACCAGTGATCCAGGGTAAGGGAATCATTCCACCTGGGATACAAAGTATTGAATTTTCTGATGCAGAGTGTTAGAGGATCTGCAACACTGTTGTTTGTTTATGAATCACTAAAACCAGTTGCAAGGAGTCATTCCCCCGTGTGGAGAACTTTCAACTGTGTCGCCTAGTCCCGGAGGAGGGATTCATTCTCCTGGACCTTTGGTACAACTGGTTTGTTCAGTAATAAGTGTAAGGGACATGTTGACACAGGGCAGTGGACTGTTAAGTTACTAAGACATCCTGCCAGACCCATTAGCACTTACGTTGAGGCAGGGAAACCCCTCATAGATATATGGAGAGGTAGGTTTTCTCTTTATTTTCATCTCAAATAATATTCTTTAGCCATCACTATGCCATATGTGTGTCTGTCTCCTCCTTCTGCACCCTTACACAGTCCAAAGATGATTAATCTAAAGGGAAGGCCTCACCCAACCCATCTTATATAGGATTGAACCACAATAAACCTGCTGTTAGGGGTCATATTCCAGCTGCTGTAACAAATGACCTTTGCCTGCTGATATCATACGCAAAGTCCCTTGTCTGCAGAGGACTCCATTGAATCAGTGCCCATGTATAAGAGGGAAATTGTCATTATGGGATTGCCTTTGAAGTACTATTACCCAGGAGACTTCCTAGGGAGGGTCCCTGTTCCTGGAGGAAGGTGGTCACTCTGTTCAGCAGATCAAAGAAAAAACGTATTTGACTGGGACCCATATGGTTGTATGTACACCCAGGCCATACTGCTAAGACACACATAGCCCCTATTATGCATGACCCATTAGTCACCAAGGTAACAATAACATGATATAGAAGCATGTGACATTATAATTGTGTAATCTCAATAGATATCATGACATAACCAGACATGGGCTATATTTAGATATCAGTGTGCCAACAGGTAGCTAGTGTACACAATTGTACGACTTTGACTTGGAAGTTCGGACAGTTAACACACCTCTGGCTGTTGGAACTTTGTGTTACAGCGGCTATGTCGAGGAATGCACATGTGGCATTAGCACTTACCTGCTCACATTGTAGAGGAGTTTCTCGGGTTGCCAGGAGACTGTCCCAGCAAAGATACAATGCACTTTATTTTTGGCATGGAGCATTATGAAAGAGGGGGTCTCATTGCCAGGCCAAACTTTGAGAAACAGAATTACCCACATCATTGTGGTTTAAAAAATGTAAAATGTTCAAGCTTCCCATCTTAACAGATGGAATTCTGTCACAGTGTCCTTTTCACAGGCCAAGGGAATCCTGGTTCTTGGGGCACCTCTTCCCAGTTTTTACCTGATGACATGTGTCTCACCCACTTACTTCAAGAGACAGACACTGACAGGGGTGTCACATGCTTTCCTAAATCTCTGGGAAGCACTCAGCAAAATCAGATGAGCCTGACTCTCCCACATGCTGCACTTGGGTATTCCTGGCATTTCCCACTCATCATACTAGGTAGTCCCCCAATGGCATTGGTCTCATGCAATCACCTCAGGAGACATGCCCCACTCCCACACCAGCAAAATCAGTTAAGTGTGGAATTCATAGAAACTGCCATCAGGGAGTCCCAGATCCATTCAATCCTCCGTCCAGGTGTCACACAATTATGCATTCCTCATTCACTCTTTTCAAAAGGACATTGTCCCTCATTACAACTCTGGTGGTAGCTGTGCCGTTAAAAATGGCACGGCTGCCGCTGGAGTTGCATTTTTTCTGGCACCCATGAATGGGCAAGAACCGGGTCATGCCGAGTTAGGCGGACCCAATACTTGCCCATTTTTGGGTGCCAGAATCAAGGGCCTCCTCATCCCCATTCTGCCCCATAGGGCTGAATGGGGATGGGGACGTCGGATGCACCGGCACAACTCTGCATGTGCCGGTGCATCCGACGTGCTCTGCTCGCAGGTGCCGTTACACCCGCCAGGAAAAACGTGCTGGGTGAAACGGCTCCCGTGAGCAGAGCCCGTAGTATGGTGGTCTGGGAAGTAAGGTGGCGGCATGCTTACTGGTACCGTACTTCCCAGACTGCCATGCTCGTAATGAGGGCCATTAACTGTTGTGTAATCCACATTCCCAAATCATTGCTGCTCTCTCCCACCAAAATCAGGTAAGCCAGACTCTCCCACAAGCTAGCCTCAGGGATTCCTGGCTCCTCCCATGTGTCACCCAATGGAACTTTTTTTCATCTACCCAACTCAAAAGACATACCTTGATTGTGTGTCACCCTTCTCTCCAATCATCAGCTGCTCCTTCCTAGCAAAGACAGGAGCGTATATCTGTCCCACAGGAAGACCTCAGGGATTTCTGGTTTGTTCCACTCCTCTTCCCAGGTTGCAACTAATTGGACCTGTCTCGCCCAGTCACCTCAAGAAAAAGACCCTAACTGGAATGCCACCCACCCACCTCCTAGAAGCTGTGCTGCATATCCTCCCCACAAGCTGTCACCTCATCCCACCTATCTGAGCCACTTGCCTCAACAGGCGGACCTGTGTCATCCACCTCCTGAAACTCTGCTGCTTCGTCACAGCAACATCAGGCAAGCGTGTCACTTCTACAAGCTGCCCACAGCAATTCCCAGTTCCTCCTGCTCCCTGATAAAACATGTCTCATCCACCCGCCTCAAAAAACAGACACTGATGGATATGTCACCTGCCCCCCTGAATCTCAGCTTTTCTGTGTGATGACACAACACTAAACAAATCAACATTGTTTGCAGCTGTTCCATTATTTTCATGTATTCTATTTCTCAAATGAGAAATATGAGTCAATCTGGTCCCCACCATATACTAACCGGAAAACTCAAACCCCAATCAAAGAAAGTTGCACGTTTTTTCACTAAGAGATAATCAATGACAAAAATGAAATGTCTAAAGCTAACATGACACATTCTGGGGCCAGTCAATATATGACGCCCATCAACAGGAACACATCAAAGCGACCATGTACATTACATGTCTGGTCCCTTGTGCAGGGAAGGTTTAGGAACAGTGTGCTTAATCTATTGCATCAAACATAAAAGAAATGGCCCTGCTCGGCAATATGCCTGGGTAAACAACATCAACACTGACTGCTTAATGCTCGTATGCCACTGAGTTTGAAACTTAGTGACCCACACATCGTCATGGGTCACTCAAGGGGGACACATAGAATTAAACCCACATCCAAAAGCACTCCTAGTGCTCTCCTCCCCCACAGTACTCCTATGCCCCCCCTTTCCTTCACAAAATCTCTTTAAATAGAAAGAATATTATAGTTACACTTGTTTTTGCTACTGTGCTGTGCTGGTCTTTCAGGCCTCCGCAGGACAGTGGGGGATTTTTTTAAGGAGCCTTTAGATGGTGACAGCAGACTGCCCTCCCTTCCTGGTGAACCTCACAACGTTTTAGACACATTTCTGAAAATGTTCAGCTTTGTGGGACCACAAATCATCCACAATTCTGGTAGTTTGTGTTTCCCTTAAACTATTTCCCACCTGGAACATCCCCAGTACATGCATAGGGAATTTGTTAATCACAAGGTACATGAAAGCACAGCAGTGTGTGCCTGAAAGTCAGCTGGTGGACACGACATTATAACTGAAATATAGAATGTTTGAAAGGATTGAATAATAGGTGACAAAGGGTACAACCCCATAGTGTACTGTTGATGTATATAGAAACTAACTCTGGAAGCATGATCTCGGTGACCTTTATTTGTCATCAAGTTCTAGGCATGAACACAGAATGCAAATTGATGAAATATGAAAACGGATGCACATATTTTTACATCATCATTTATTCAATGTGGAATGCAATTACATTTCTAGATGGTGCCGATCATTAAGATTTGTATAGATCAAACCTGCATTTTGAGTAGTTGGAATCTGCAATTTCCGAGTTCTGCCTGTGTCTGTCTGTCGCATAGCCTCTCTTTTGTGTTTGATGGAATTGGGCCACGGCAGTCAATCTGATACAGAAATTATTTAGAAGTTGGTTGGCGAATAGAGTGATGCTACATGAGGATGGCAAGCAGGATGACATCTGCAGTGAACTTTCTTGTTCCCAGAAGGGATTCTGTTTCAAGTTGAAGCCTTCTAGTTATGTTCGCCATCTGTCCATTCCTGTAGTCGTGTTTGCAGATCATTTTAACATACGAACATCGTGCTCAAATATCTGCTGGTTTCATTACATAATTTCAATTTTAGACCTAAATTCATGTTACTTTAGTAACTTGATCAACGCTAACTTTTTTCTTTTATTCTGCCTTTTTAATTATTTATTATGGTAAAGGGTCCTCAGCTTTGTTTTATGCTGTAATGTAGTGATTATTGGTGTAAAGGTTTATATGTAACCATATGCACAGAAATAAACACGTTACTTTAGTATTGGGAGAAATAATTAGGGTATTTAAAAAAAAGTGGGGTCAACTAAGAGATCAAGTCTTCCCTGTCATCTCTCAAAATGAGTTTAAAGTATCTCGATTATAGACATATCGAGGATTTATGATTCACTTTGATTACAGAAAGTAATCCTTTTGCATTTTCCATCTCCACAAACATAGTTATTTTAAGATATGCAGAATTTTAGATAAACATATGTTTGAGTACATTTTGCAAAATCTACAAAGTGTTTAATGAATTAACCGAATTTGAGTCTTGCCGTCAATGGTCTTATTTTGTAGAAATTGCTAATTGCACACAAGGGACACCCAATATTAGCACGTATGTGCTTTTGGTTACTCTGCATGCAATTTTCACATTTTGCAAGGCAACGTGCAAAAATGATGGGTAGACTCACAAGGTGAAATCACCTTTTACTCTTCACTTTTAATATCCTTGCAAAAATTAGCTTATATCTGCACATTTTTCATGCAGCAGTTATTAATGGATCCCTATGAAAGTGGTAAATGGAGGTGGAGTCCGTGGGAATCCATTAATCTTGCGGATGCATGAAAACAACATGCGGTCATCAATCAAATTGCACTTACAAGAGAGAGGAAGAAATTAACGCAGAGATGTAAACTTTGCGTTGCACACCTGGGGGCATTTAAACAGTGGACGGTTTGCAGTAGCGGAAAATGAAGACGTAAAGGCACCAGTATCTAACATCCATCAAGACCAATGCAAAATCCCAAACACAGACCCCGTACCTGAACAAATAAATAGTGTCCATCCGCCCAAACAATGTGACCCCATTCCTGGTATCCTGAAAGCCCAGTCACCCACGATCACAGGGCTCCACACTTGTTAACCTGGTCATCTATAGTCCAAAACAAAATAGTTCTCGTCAAAACATATCCACAAACTGGCCCTACCACTTAACACAAACGTAAATGAAAATAGGCTGAGTGCCCTGCACTTTTGGTTCTTCACAAAGGTATCCCTACCTGTCCCAGGAATCCATCTTTGGTCTGGATCCAAGCGTTAGAAGTAAATACCATTTCTACGCCAAGAAAACAGTTCTTGTCAATCTATCAAAAGTACCCTTAAGGTTTACCATAGTTCAAACCAAATAAGTCTCAAGTTCCTGCAAAAACAAAATGTCTGCAAACTTCTTTAGGTGGAGGGATATTTCCATGTATTGTTCACCACAGGTTGTCAAGCATGTGGAAGTTCATCATTACCTTGAGCCACACCGTAAAGGTATTGCCAGCATTTCTTACTCCCATGTAGGCAGATAGTACCTTAGGTATAGGGAGTTCACCATGGGAATGCGAGTCATTGTCCGCTAAAGGGGAGTCACTCCCAATGAGGTTCCTCTTTTCCAAACCCTGGGGGAGGGTTTTGCAGAGCAGGCTCACTGCCCTAGTCTCAAAGGGGTGGTTTCCCAAAGTCTCCAGATTCTTCACAATAGGCACCTATTCCTTGCATTTTACCACCCCTACCTCCTAACTCCAGGCACCTATACCTAGGTGCCTGACACCCGTCATCCCCAAAACATAGGCACTCCTACCCAGTATCCTCCGTGCCCCACCTTTCAAGCTCATGAACCCATGCCTGGTGCCCTTCCACTGGTGCCCTTCCACTGACCACACACTTAACGCAGACACCCATAGATGCTCTTCTGCACACTGGCCTCTGCCCCAAACACATCTACCCATACCAAGCATCCTAACTAGCCACATAATCTAAAAGCAAATGCACCCATATCCTCCCAAAACCTGTCAAACAAAGGGATACATACCTTGCATTCTGCTACATTCCAATTCCAAACACAACAACCATACTTGGTATCCCACTTTATCTAACCACCACACCTGGAGTCTTGCAAACCCAACACCCTAAACACGGGCATCCATTCCTGTGGGCCTGCAATCACAAAACCCATGCATGCATAACTGGTATATTTGTCAATCTTCCCCAGATAGCAGTGACTGGTAATCTGATACAGGGTGTTGGGGTTTTCAAATTTGGGGAGGCTTGATGGTCTGTGCTGTTGGGTATAGATCAACGCACCTACCTACATGTGCGGACTCCACTACCCAAGTAAACGACTCTCTTATCACTCCCTTCCTATCACCATAAGCCTCTGAGTGTCTAAAAGAAAACTCAGTAGGATGAATAAGAGGTAGCATGCAAGGGAGAGTGAGGGTTCATGCAAAAGAGAGAGTGTGCATGCAACAGGGAGAGAGGCAACATATGCAAGAGAATGACAGGATTAAAGAGAACGAGTGGATGCATGATTAAGAGAGTGGATGCATGAAAGTGTAGGCATACAAGAAGGATAGGGTACAAGTAAGTTACTGTGAATGAGACTTTGAGGGTGTGTGATTATGATTAGATGAGAGGGAGGCACATTACAAGAGAAAAGACACATGATGTGCCTCATGTGTCTTTTAAATAGAGGCACAAAGGGGCACAAATAGATGCCCACTTCATGGACACGTGGGTAGGAAAGAGAGGCACATGTGCATTGCAAGGGATAATCAGATAGTGTCACAGCTTGTACTGAGTGTGGGACACACAAAATGTATTGGTGCTGAACTCAAGATAATTTTTCTGTGTACAAGAAGTATTGTGGTCAGGGAAGCCAAATGTAGGGAATACTTGAAAATGATAGGTGAATCAATAAGGAACGCAAGTCAGCTTCTCATCAATGGGATTTCTTCTTAAAACCCTCTTGGAAGTTCAGGATGTCAGAACCAAGATTACAGAAGCCCTCTATCAGTGAAAATGGGAAACGTAAAAAGGGGAAAAGGAGAACATATATTACATATACGATACAGTCTCTCAAATAAAATTGTAGGAAAAAAAAGGGTCTATTAGAAATTCCCAGGTGGTGGGCTTGTCCTTGTCTCAACTGACTGTTCAATTGATGACCATTGTCTTTATCTTCAGGTTGTGGGTTTGTGGGGATCCAACATCATCATTTGATGAGTTTGATGTTTTGGCATTCTGTGGCCAACTTCTTCTGGTCTTGGACTCTGTTTTAGGATCTTCCCTAGGAGCTCGAGGTAATGTCTGAACTTCTTCAGCACTACTTCACTGTGCCACAGACTCAAGGTCTTCATGCTCAGAGTGCTCTCTTTTATGACCACCCACATGCTCTAGTGTTCCGGTCCATGGGTCATGTGTTTGTGATAATCCCTTTTCTAATCTTTCTGATCCCTGGTGAGTTCTCATCATCTCGTACTTCCTCCAACTAAAGTCTGCCTTTGGCTGACCTGGTCTACCAGAACTTTCCTGATCTTTCTGTCAATAAAGAAAGGCTCTAGTTGGTAGAATTCCAGGACCAAGAACAGGAAGTCCCAAGAAACTGAGTCTAATGCGTCAACTTTTTGCAGATCAGATGCTTCCCTAAGCAGAAAGTGGGGGCAGATCTCGCTCCTCCACAGGAGCCTCCTTCTGGAATGGTCTCCCTGACTCTCTCAGGCTTGAGCAGGATCTCCTTAGAAGCTCCTTAAGACCATCCTATTCTTTTTTACTTACCTCTCCCCTGCTAGGCCCCCGGCTGCAGTATTGACTGGCTGCACTGAGCGGGAAGGCCAGAGCTCACAGCCAAGGTCAGAGAGAAACAACACATTTCAAACCTCAAACGATAAGGGGCCAAAAGCATAATAAATCCTCAGTATTGCATACCCAGAGAGCTCAATTTTTGTGGTCCACAGCCACGTGATGTGGCTGAGCTGGATAATGGTCATTCTCCGTGGTGGGAAGACGAACAATTCTCAGCCACCCAGACAAGAAGTGAAACATGAACAAGTTAACAATGTTGCGTTGTGAAGACCACTACCATAGGCAAGTGTGGTGTTACTACCAAATACATTGGGATCACATAGTCATTTCACATCACCTTGAAAAGGTGCACAGAGGGCTGAGAACCGATCTGGGTCCCAGGCCTGAGGAGACCAGTTCCAGCCAATGAGGGGAAAGAAATCGAAGGGTGGATGCAGGGGGCAAGGGCCAATGGTAATCCTGCGACCCTGCAATAATGTATTAGATATATTTGTGGGGAAGGGGCAGGCCAGCTGCTTGACATGGGGAGACCAATAGAATAAGATGTATATGGGCAATTTATAGGTTTTTTGGGGAGGGCCCAGGTGCTGATGCAATTCTGCATCAGAAAGGGAGACATGTTTGTTGGAATGTCCTGTAGGTTCCCTGTTGGTTTTTGTAATGAACAGCAGTTCTAACTTGCCCTTGGCTGAGTCTTCCGTTTGTCCTGGGGAAAGGCTTGTTTGGCCCTTGGGGGCCCCGAGATGACATGGAATTGCACCCCGGCACAGAGGCCGTCAGGAGCCAGCTTGGAAATATACTGCCCGTGATCTGTGAGGAGACCAGCAGACCAGAAAGATGGTGTGGCAGCTTTGGGAGACCCAGTAGCCAAACAGCATCAGAGGATCACAGAGTGTAAGTTTTGACTCAGCCACACAGCACCTAAGAAGAGTGGGAAAGTAACAGGGGGGTGCTAGGGTGGTACGAAGCATTGTTGGGTATCTTTGAAGTGTTGTCGATTAGTGCCTAGTATTATCGAGTGTTGTGAAGCATAGTAGGGAAAGAAGCAGAGGTAGATGTCATTTTTGTGGTTAGGACATATTCAGTCTGGAGGTAAAAGGTTCTGGTGAATAACCTACACCACTGACTTACGGGTACGGATGACAGAAGTTGTGTGAATATTGGATTCCCTGTGGGCTGGGCATTTTAGCTTGGGTCATAGATGAAGGCATCCCCGTGTAAGGTTTAGCAAAGTGAGCTGGCCTAGATTGCGCAAGGTGTTTTTCTGGTTACATCTTGAGGAGAAGTTCTAGAATACTGGTATCCGCTGTTAGGAGGCAGGAAGACTACTGTGGGTTTATGTTGGGTTTTTATAAATGTTTGTGTTGCATGACCTTAACATTTTGCATGCTGTAAGTGATCTTTTGCACTACCTGTTTAGTGAATTGGTGACGTCACCCATTAGGTCTGTGCATATGACTTGGCCAGCATGGGGTGTTGTGGAAGTGGTGTTGAGGAGACTCAACATTGACAGAGGAGGTTGTCCAGTGGTGGTGCGCGGAAGGTGCATGCACAAGATTGGTAGGTGTGCCTGAGGAGGTGTAGAGTTGCAGAAGGGTGGTGTGCGGAGCACACCTGACAGGTTGCTTTGTGGCCAGAGAGGCTTGAGAATAATAGTTAAGAACTGTCATTTCATTGTGCTACTATAACAGTGGACTGTCAAAAGCCTCAAATTGAGGTCAAGTAAGTATAGAAGCAATGTATCAAGGGAAGTGTGGGGGGACACAGCCCTACAGCACTTGTGTAAGACCTTTCCAGGCTATAAGGACAAGATTTGTAAATGTAGCACGGAATGGATGAAAAGGATAAATTGACAAAGCCATGGCCACAATGCAGAAGTTTCTCCAAAAATGTGCAGCAACCAGTACTGACACACTTACAGCACACTTTTAAGGGAAGAAACTAGGCAATTGTATGGCAATATATGAACTCTGGAGGATGTTCCAGGAGGACGAGGGGGAATTAGCAAGGCGTCAATGGATGCTGAGCCAACAAGAGACACAGGGGCCAGCGTCCCCACCCTCCGCTCCCCCACCTTCTTCTTCAAGCATAAAAGAAGGGGATAAAGAAGATGGGCAGGGACTATACCCGATACAAGTGCTAAAGGCAGTGCAGGGGTACACAAATCCAATATTTGGATCCCAACATATACCAAGGGGGAGGGGCAGAAAGGGGTTGGACAGACGGACAGCGGAAAGGGAGCATGCAGCGAAGTGCAGGCTAACATCAAGGAGGGGCTAGAGGGCATAGCCTCGAACAAATGGGTAGGAGAGCAGATCCTACTGAAATTGGATGGGAAGACAACAGGATATGCAGCGGGCGCAATCAAAGAAATGGAGGACCTTAAGGGGAGCAGCAAAGCCAGGAACTGGGCAGAGATATTGGAAGAAGCAGAGAGAAAGGAGAAGGAAGAATAGGAGAGATTTGAAAGAGCTCGCAGGGACAAGCAAAGAGAGGAAGAAAAGGAGCACGAGCAGCAAGACAGGAGAAGGAGGGAGCTCGTAGAGATAGAGAGAGGAAAGGAAGAAGATGAGAAGGACAAGCACATTTTAGTGAAGCGGGAATGGTGGAAATGGGAAATAGAGCGACTGGCAAGTGAGTGCAAAAGCAAGGTGAAGGAGGAACGCACAATCAGAGATATTAGGACAAAGTGGGGAATGGGTACAGGAGATGACAAAATAGGAGGCAGTAAGCGAACAGAGCCAGATAGCACTACCACACAGGACAGGACTGCCACTATACTGGACAAGACAGATATGGGGTCCTTCAGGAAAGGGACAGCAAGGACTTGATTGACTTTGTAGGGAAGCCCAGAGGGCTGAGATTTGTTGATGATTTTTGCAGCAATATGGACACTGACTCAGACAGAGACACAAGAGGAAGTGAGGACGAGGGATGAGGGTGACCCAAGCATATGTCGATGGGGAAAAACGTAGGCAGAAGTGTAACCTGGGAAAGTAGGAAAGGACACAGGAGGATTTAGGGGTGACAAGGCTATCTATCACGGCAGCCGAGAGGTGCAGTGCACAGCCTAGACAACAGCCTAGAGCATTGACTACATCGGCATTGGCAGTGGACAAATCAGCGAGTATTACCATGGGATGCTGCACCACTCTTTACGTGGAGCATGCTCTTGTTTCAATACTGGAAAGGTCACACTGACAACACAAAGAGCATCTAACCCAGCTCACAAAATAGTGAGGTGCACACTTGTCAAACCGGCAACATTAATCGCCAAAGCTCTAGAGGAGGGTTACTACTCACATGACTGCACAGCAACTCTAGAAGAATTCAGTGACACTCGCAAAATACAGTAGGACGCACTTGAAGGGGGAGATGTGGATTATATTTCTGGGTCCTCAACTATTGACCAGACAAATGAGGAAAAACATACTGTGACAGCAGTAGTGAGACACCGAGGATGGGACCAGTGATATAGTGACATGCGCACGACTGCCATCATATTACTCAGCACAACCAGCAGAATTAGTGGGCTCAATATTGGCAGTACAGAACAACAGAGGGAAGGAAGTAACAATATTTTCAGATTCATCTTACGTGACATCCACAGTGCATTCTGGGCTATCATGCTGGATGAGGAGGGGCTTCAGACGTGCTGATGGGACACCGGTGCAGCACACACTCCTATTGGGCAGATTGGTAGATGCTATACATCTCCCAGAGGGACTATCAATCATGAAATGCCAAGCACACACACAAGGAGAAGATCCTATCACAAGAGAAAATGAAGCAGATGTGGATGCAAAATGCGCTGCATATTTTAGGGACCTTCTAGAAATGGAGGCTTCATCACACGGATTTGATTATGCAAGAACAATGATACTCAAAGAGGGGTACAATTACCAGTGACACAACTTATATAGCTTCAGGGAGCTGCACCCAGGGAGGAAAAGGAACTGTAACTTAGGAGCAGGTGTACAATATCTCCAACAGATACCCTATGGTGGCAAAACAACACAGGGAAATGTGTTATGCCACTCACATTTTTGCACAAAGCCCTGACACAATTAAATTATCCAACCCATACAGGAAAGGAGCTGCTATCTGCCCCCATATTGGAGAAACAATGTTCTATCCTAACTTGGCGGAACACGTGGCCGAGTTCATGAGCAATTGCTTGACATGTAAACAGTTTACTGCAGATCATACATTGAGAGTAGTAAGAGGAGCTATACCTCGCCCAGTTAGTCAGTTCCAACATCTCCACATCAACTATATTTAAATGAACCAAGTCTGCCAAGGGTAACGCTACAGGATAGTGGTTGTGTGTCCATTTTCCAGTTGGATCGAAGCTGGTCCTTGTTCTCATCCTGATGCCCTTAGGGCAGTGAAATTCCTTGTCCGGGAAGTATTCCCATCATGGGCGTGTGTGAGGTCCTGAGGTCTGACAATGGCCCTCACTTCGCCAATGAGATGTTTCCGCACATTACAAATTTGCTGGGCATCCAACACAAATGTTCCTGTGCTTATCACCCACAAACGAAAGGGGTGTGTGAATGCCTCAATGGCCTGCTTAAGGAAGCTATAGCCAAGACTAAAAAGTGTATCAGCTAAAATTGGTTGCATTGCCTACCCTTAGCCCTGTTCACACTGCACAATTTAACACCACGCAAGGTGGTAACAGGGCGACTCATGAAACTTCCCCTGCTCCTTCCACTAGAGCAGTTAAAGACACTGAAAGCACAGCAGGAAATGTATGAATATGTGACTTCCTTGATTGCTAGTGCCTCTTTTATCTTTTGCCAGATACAACAACATCAGGAGGTGCCTGAAGCCAGCGAGGACAGTGATAGCATCAACAGCCCAGAGGGCCTGCTTAAGCAGCCACCTGTATATCCAGGAGACCAGGTTCTCCTTAGAAATTTCTCTAGAAAGTGGGATGCGCCTAGTTTCACAGGTACCCACACCGTTGAGGCAGTGACTGAAAGAGCGATCAAACTAATTTTGAAAATCATTTTGAAGACATCAAGACCTACAAAGACTTCCTACACATCCAGAGTGTTTGTTATTTTTCTTTTTGCACACATTCATCGTGAAAGTGCAATTTATTAGGAGGCCCAACAGATTCCGAGCAAGTCCTCCTAATGTGTATTATCAGGCCTTCATGGCATATTTGGCGCAGCTTACCCACAACTCTAACGAGGAAACCCATCTGTCCTCGCAGTCTTCAGAGACCCTAGAATTAGGACTGTGTGAGAACAACTATTCATTTTTGCCATGACAGACTATATGATCAGTGGGGCTTGAACTACTACAACACTAACACATTAGTGCTCAGTTTTCACGCATTTCAGGTGGGCAACTGATACCTTCAAATTGCACAAGGATCCAAGCAGCACAGGTAATGGAAGGGACTATTAAAAATATGTTTTTGCATTTCTCTTTTGGCGAATATCTCTTGTATCTACTGAAACTGCTATATCCTCTACTAACACTACCCCAACTCCAGCAGGTAGAGCGACCATGTCAGGTGGACAGGGGAGCACTGTAAGCACGGTAAGGAGAGTTGAGCCTAGTGCTGACACAGGCATGGGAGGGGTGAATCTAACAATATGTGGTACAAGCACCTTATTAAAGTATGCCATTGGGTAGAGCTGCTATGCCTGCTGAGTAATCCCCTACGCCATAAGTGCCTCCAGAACATTTATAGCAACTGAAATGCCTGCAGCAAGAGCACAATGCCTCATGTATTTCTCCACTGTTACAACCCGAGGAAGATTCCAAGGGAAAACAGCAACATTGAGATGGATGACACGGGGAACATTCCCCTATGAAGACAGTTATATAAAGACACTGGAAATGATGAACAATTACTGGCTATTAAACCAAGATATACAATACATAACTGATGGCCCACAGAAAGAAGAGACAAAAACAATAACACTAAAAGAATTACCCTGCCCGAAGAGGGGGTCAGGAAATAGGAGGTGAAACAGGAAGTTGGGGAAGACCACAGATACTCATGTATGGCCAAGTATACACAGCAGAAGTGTGTAAAGAAGAAGTAGAAAGCAAAGCACACACCCTCGTACAAGCACCAGTGAACACAGTGCAAGAAGAAAATGACAAGTGCCTAAAAGAATGGGATGTGAGCACTAAGTTTCTCACCTGGGTAGACAATGAAGCTGGACCAATGCTCATAATACCACTGAAGAAACCAGCATTATGTTACCAGAATGAAGGTGCAGTTAAGGTTGGAGATAACACAGAGTGTAGGTACACAGAAAGGATCTTTTGGGCATGTGGATCCAAGGCATATGAGAAACTGCCACCCAACTCTGGAGGAGTTTGCTCATTGATACACATCAATATGCCAGCACTGGTAGTGCCACAAAAAGACGTGAAGATAGACGACTTCCCTAAGATGGATACTTACACAAGAAATAAGAGCTCGACAGAAGTGGAAGAAAAGGGAAGAAAGAATTAGACAGTGGAAGTGAATGAAGAGAGACAACTATTTCTCATCAGCAGGACAGAGATGTTTTTTTGCGTCAGTGCTTTCAGCTGTCCAGACATATACAAACAAAAAATGGTTGCAGATAACCAAATGGGAGCTTATGTAGACACTAAAGTCCACAGTGAATGGCTTCAATGTGATAAAGGAAGAGGTTCAAGCAGTAAGGTTAATGGCACTCCAAAACAGATATGTTCTAGACCTTCTCACGGCTATGGAAGGAGAAGTTTGCGCCAAGATAGGGAGTGCCAATGATGGAGAGAATGGCACACAGACCGAAGCAGTGACAAGATCATTGAAGATGCATGCCAAGATGGAGGAAGAAGCCAAACGACAGGAAAAGACCAGAGCTGGGCGTTGCACATATGGTCCTGGATGCCCTCATTGCTAGCACATGGAATAAAAGTATTACTAGGGGCACTAATATGAGTAATATTGACAGTGTGTGTGGTGAAGATCTGCATTACACAATGCTGCAAAACTACTGAGAAGACAATAGGGATGAAAGTGATGGTGGATAGGACTATGGAGAAAGAAAAAGACAAGAAAGTAGAAGAATGAGTCAACCTGAGGACAAGGACACTTTGTCCCCAACTCTGTCCGCGACAGGGCTGGAGCCCTGTTCATCTAGACTGCAGGAGCAGTCTTCCACAGCGCAGCCTGCAACAACCTACACAGCGGTACGTGCCAATAGCCCCTCTCCGCACCCCTGCTGTGGTGCTCACCTCCACTGCCTACCCCTATAAGGATTCCTGCAGCCAACACCGATATTGAATCGAACGTCGCAGATCAGCTGTTTTTCAAGCCATGAATCATCAACACAATGTGCATCGCATGACCTCAAAATGGCTGGCGCGATGCAGGATCAAACCGAGGCTGTACTCACTAGGCAACTGCGGCCGGAAGCCGGCCTCACGGAAGAAGGCCTGGGGAAAAAGGCCAACTTCCTGTTTGTTGCCTGTTCGCCACTGAGCGCCTGGTTGTCAACACGCTCCAAGGTACTCTCCACTCCTAATCAGTACTAACTCCTCTGACTCCCACTCGCTCTAGACACTCACCGGACCTCCTCCCACAGCTCACATTTGAGGACCTCCTTGTTTTCCTGTATGACCGAACTACATGCTGTACCATCCGAAAGCTCCTACATAAAATTGCCTGCTTGCATAAAATCTAACGCCAGCATCAGCTCCCATGGCCCAGCTATTCTCCCCCACCTAATAATAGCCCTGTGAGCCCATTGACATTTACTTACCGCTGACATTGCTCTGCCTATTGCGGAAAACTCACGCTGAGCCCATTGAAATTGCCACTACCTTGCCTATGCTGTTTAACCTGTGCTTAGACTAGCCCACTGCTCACGCTGAGCCCATTGAAATTGCCACTGCCTTGCCTATGCTGTTTAACATGTGCTTAGACTAGTCCACTTCTCATGCTGAGCCCATTGAAATTACCACTGCTGTGCCTATGCTGTCACTCAGAGCCCACTGAAATTGCCTACTAATGTGTTTGTGCTGTCTAATCTGTACACTGGACTAGCCCACTGTGTCACCTACACACACCATGCAGCTCACTAGAAACCTCCTCTGCAAACTCTTCACTGCCATCATAGCGGTGATCCTCCCACTCTCTCAAAACCTCCTGCATCCCATTGCCAGCCACCCCTTCAACACCTGCCCAATCACCACCTACACTACCCACATACACACCACACCACCTATGCACATCACCACCCAAGAGCCCTATTGCGCACATGCACCACCACCCATGGAGAACTCCACCTCCAACAGATGCACCAGACTTAGAGCACGCACCCTAACAACAGAACTTGACTGCCTTTCTCCATTCTCCACTTTTCGTAATATCCACCCAGGAAACCGATTCGCAGACAAATACACTCCGCACCTTAAACACCTTCTCACTCCCACACCTAGACCCATCCAAACACCCCACCACATTAACACACTAAACACCTCCCACGCTTCAAACCACCCACTACCACCAAAATCACATCTACATCACCACTTCACCTCAAATGTGCCTTTCTCAATGTTAGATCGCTCTCGGCGAATGCCCTAGAAATTAACAACGTCTTAACCAATAATAACATTGACCTACTAGCCACTACGGAAACTTGGCTACATGAAGCATCTGGTCCTGACATCGCCCTTGCCCTCCCAGATGGCTACACCATTCTCAGACAAGACAGACAAACTCGACAAGGAGGAGGAATAGCTCTCATATTTAAAGATACCCTCTCTCTCAGACCCATCAGCAACCAATGGCAGAGCAACTCTGATATTCTCACAGTCAAGCTCTCTCTATCCCCTAAAAGTACCATCAACATACACATGCTATATCGCCCCCAGGCCTCCTATCAGACTTCCAGGGACACCTCACCCACCAATAACATCAAAGGATCTACTAAGACTCTTCTTCTTGGAGACCTGAATCTAGAACTCAGCGACCCCAAGGATAATCCTTGCTAAAGAACTCAACGACCTAGGATTCACTCAAAGAATCACCACCCCCACACATAACAAAGGTCGCACCCTCGACTGGGTCGCAGACCACAATTGCCTCACCTCTGTCACATCCAACTCAGCTCTACCATGGACCGACAACAACTACATTGAATTCACCTTGCCCTACACATCTTGCACCAAAAAACTCTCGTCCGCTCCTCCCACAAAAGCTAGAAGCTCCAGAAAGCTCATGCAGACAATCTATGGCCATACCTTAACATCCCAGCACTTGCCCACCCCTTCTCTAAATACCCTAACACCCTAGCAGATATATACAAACATACTCCAATGCAGTCAACGCCATAGTGCCACTAGAAAACAAAAAAATGAAAAAGGACTCTTCACTCTAACTCCTGGTTCACTACAGAACTACAATCCATGTGCTCCTGCAAAAGAGAGGCACTAAAAAAATGGCATAGCAACCCATGTGACCTCACCAAGAATTGCTTCAACCTTATCTCCCACCAATATAAAGATGCGATCACAAAAAGCTAAAGCTAACACCTTTAACACCCGAATCACTAATGCCAATTTCCAATCCCAGGAAATCTTTACTATCTTCAAGGAACTTACTTCCACCCCCAACACCCCCGACAAGATCATCAAAGGTGAAACATGGTGTGCTAGTATTCAAGCGCCCATGCTTAATAAAATGAATCTTCTACAAAAAAAAAATCTGGACCACTATAATGCATTACCGGTTAACATAGAGATCAATAAGTCACAACCCACTCCTCTCCCCAACAAGCCTCTGTTCTCATTCAGAGACATCTCAGAACTTGAACTCATCAGCATCCTCAAAAACTTAAAACCTTCAACATGTAAAGGAGACATATGTCCTCCTAATCTCATTAAAGATTGTGCAGATAGCCTTACTCCCCTACTGACAGCCTTTGTTAATGTTTCCTTCAGAACAGGCATGATCCCTGCAAGCCTCAAAGAAGCATGGGTCCGCCACCTTCTCAAAAAACCAACACTTGACCCCACCCAACCTAACAACTACCGCCCAATAACCACTGTGCCCTTCCTTCTCAAGATCTTGGATAAAGCTGCCCGTTGCCAAATCCAACAATTCCTTGAAGACCACTCGATCCTAGGCACCAGACAATCCGGCTTCCGCAAAGGACACGGTACAGAAACTGCCCTAGTTGACTTAAAAAACCAGATCGCACAACAAGTTATGGACAAAGGAAAACCTGCCCTCCTGCTACTCCTAGACCTCTCGGCTGCGTTCGATCTGGTGGACCACAAGACCCTCACAACTCACCTCACCCAATCAGCAAATTTCTCTAAAGAGGCAGCGCTCTGGGTCACGTCCTTCCTGGAGGGTAGGGCCATGAAGGTCTTCTCCGACACGGCCAATGCAGCCCCCACCACCATCCACTGTGGAGTCCCACAGGGCTCCTGCACAGCGCCCACTCTTTACAACCTGTTTACGAAGCCCCTCTTCTTGATGCCCTCGGTATCGCATACACCAACTATGCTGACGATACCCAGGTACTCTTTCCACTCTCTGGAGTATACCACAAAGATGCTGAAGCACTTGACACAATTTACTCCACCATTCAGGCATGGATGGCAGCTAACAGCCCCTGCTTCAATGGGGACAAGACTGAAATCCTCATACTATTTCAAAAAGCCACTCTCGCCAAACTCGACAAATTATACTCTAACTTCACTATTGACAAAACCACCATCCCTGTGTCCACCTCTGTGAAGACCTTAGGAGTTCACTTAGACTCCACCCTATCCATGACTAAACGGGTTAGCGCCATCTCCTCCACATGAGCATACACAACCAAACTTATAAATGCAATCAAGCCATACCTCTCCAAACCCAATTGTCTATCTATAGCTAGAGCAACCATTGGCGCCAAACTTGACTACTGTAAAGCCCTCCTAGCAGGCACCTCAGCAAAGAACATCAACCGACTCCAAATCACACAGAACAACGCACTAAGAGCAGCACTCAGCATTGCAAAAAGAGACCACATCACCCATGGCAGACTGAAAGCACACTGGCTCCCAGTTAAAGAACGCATCACATTCAAAATCCACACTCTCACTCACAAATGCCTCTCCCTTACAGCACCTTCCTATTTATCTGAAGCTATACTGAAATCCACCTCCACACGACCAGTCAGGGCCTGCTACGCCAACAAAATACTCACCTCCCACATGAACAAAGCTAGAGCTGGAGGGTAAGGATTCCCCCACATAGCCTCCAAGCTATGGAACTCCCTACCTGCCGACATCAGAGCCGAAAACTCCCTCCATGCTTTCCGGAAAAAGCTAAAAACTACCCTCTTCACCGAACCCCTATCTCTCTCCCCTCTCTGTATTGTAAATAATGCATATGTCAATGCACCTGCATTTAAGGCAAATGTAAAGCAAAATGTATTGTAAATAAGAAAATTGATCTGTAACTAAGAAATATGCTCTGTAACTAGCGCCACGATGCCTCTGGGCCACTGTGCACTTAAAAAATGTGAATAAATAAATAATAAATAAAGGATAAAGGAATGTCCACTGTTACTGACTAAGATGATAGCATTTGACAATTCATTAACAACAGGTATAAGGGGAAATGGGTGTGGTGCAACCCAGAGGGAGGCTGTAGCTATATGACCTGGACTTTCGATGATCATGCAAATTACTATGGACATCTTGGAGAAGTAACGAATATATGGCTACCAAGAGCAAGAGTGACAAAGTATAGAGGATTGGTCAACATGTCGACCAGAGGGGGGACTGAATAGAGGGACCCAGAAATGAGCCCCCCATCCACATGAACATGACGGCCCGAAGAGTCAAGAACATACAAAGTCACTCATTATTCGGACAACCCCCAGGAGCACCAGTGACTGACACGTATGTAGAGAGATATTCTGCATGACCGGGGCACTAAAAGCATTTTTATTCTGTCCCGAAACATTTAGGGACAAAAAAAAAAAGACCAAGAAAATGCCCAACGGGAAAGGGAAAACGGAAACCATTTTCCCTTTCCATGGTGGCCATCGGGAGTGGATGCACTGGGAACACTTCTCTTCCCAGCGCGTCCACTCCCAAAAAAAAAAGACAAGAAGGTAAGTGGGGTTGGGAGGGAGGAGGAAGAGAGGAAAAAAAAAAAGAAAAATACTGGGTCCCCGGTGGGGGAAAATGGAAGCCTTCAGCCGTGTGGAGACTTGGAGCAGGGATGGCCCAGCTCCAAGCCTCCACATGGCTGGAGGCTGCTATCATCCCCCACCAGTGACAAATCAGGCTAAAGTTAAGTGGGGTGGGGATGGGGCAGGGCGGAGGGAGGAGGATAAACAAAAAAAAGGAAAAAAAAACACGTACCCGAGTCCCCGGCAGGGAGCGAAGGCAGCTTCTCAGCTGTGGAGGCTCAGAGCGGGGATTGCCCCGCTTCGAGCCTCCTCATTGGCTGAGGGGCTGCCACGCCCCCTGCCGGGAACAATGGCAATGGAATCCCAGCTGAGGGATTCCAGGCTGGGTAATGCCTCGGCGATGGCCAATCACAATGGTTCTCTCATTCTGATTGCGCCCTCCCCTGGTACTCATATTGTTTTATTCTTTTCAAGTTGTGTGATGTAATTTTTTCATGATTATAGATTGATTGTTCTGTATGAATGTTACATGTGTTAAATTTGTATATTACAAAAATCCCTACATAAATATTATTGTCATTTGAGATAACAGCCACTATGAATGTAGAATGCATGCCTTGAGAAGCGTGGAAGCAGGGTGCACTACTCACCTAAAATAGGATGGAGGAGTGTGTGTGTGTGTCTCTACATGTGTACATGCGTGTACGCATGTGTGTCATGCATAGCCCTGCTCTATGATTGCGGCACGTGTGGACATACAGCACTGGGTTTCTGATAACATTAGAATTAAATAGCAGACAATGGGCCTCATTACGACCCAGGCGGTAAGTTACCGCCTGGGCCGTGACTTTACCACCATGGCGTAAACTACGTTTACGCCATGGTGGTTGGCGGACTTACTGCCCCATTCCGACCTTGGCGGGGCGGTAAGTCCCCAATCCCCATTTACCCTTCCCCATTCCCATTTTTGCCCCATAGGGCATAATGGGAGTGGGGAAGGCGTTAATTACGCCACCGTAAATTACGGTGGCGTAATTAACTCCATGGTCCCTTAGCGCCATGGATTTTAACACCTGCTAAAAGCAGGTGTTAAAAGCGCCATGGCGCTAAGGGACCTCGTACTCAGGCGGTAAGGGTCGGCGCTGTTAACGCTGCCGTTAACCCCTTACCGCCTGGGTCGTAATGAGGCCCAATGTAAAAGCTAAATCTTGCCCAGGTGTTAGGAAAGATTTCCCTTAGCTGCAATGTTACCTCCATTTATGGACGCCCCCCAAACGTTTTGCTTTAGTTTGGCTAACCTAATCTGACTTTTTCCAGTGGAGCTCAGCCTTCAGCTGCACTCCTCTTGGCTTTTGCTCATCTGATATGGGGAAACGGACACATCCTCAGACTGTCAGTACTGGGGAAATTATGTTTCCCTTAGTCTCTGACTATGTTGCCACTTCTTGGTAACTTTTTATCTACGTGCCAAGTACCTTACAGTACCACGCATAGGGGTCCTTTTGTTTCATGGCCCTAGACACCGTGTAAGGATTTTTTGCTGATCGTACAAGTGTGCTTAAGACAAACTGGTGAAAGCAGTTTACTTTTATAGTATGTTTACTTGTTTTCAATTAACCATATTGACGTGTAACTGCAGGGGTTGAACCTACAAGCGACCTGGCCTAGACTGGCAAAGTTTGGCCCAGATTGCATCGAGCATCAGTGAGTACTTTCATCACTTACCAGTGGCCCCCTGCACAGCCATTGTTCTTTACGCACAAGAATCCCTAAAAAGATACTCACCTTAGCTGGGCTAGACTGCACTCCCTGTCTATTCCCGAAACTTGAAAGTCACTCTGCCTGCAAGGGTAGACCCTCTTTCACTAGGTGGAAATAGGTTTTCATCACCAAGCCCCTTCCTAAACTGCTACAGATCCCTGAAGAGGACCCGCTTTCTCTCATTACGCACAACCGCACATTTTTAATGCACTACTGTACTTTTGAGCATAAGGCTCCCCACTTTGTAGGGCTGGATTGCTTAAGTTAGGGATTGATTCTGAAGAACTGCCTAATGCTATATTTGTGTTATCCTACCCTTCTGTTGCAGGTCGTGGCTGTGTTTTCCCCTTTACTGCATTATGCATAACTTAACTGTATATATGTTAAATTGTGAAAGGCGTGTGTGGTAACTGTTTTATATTACTGTGGTTTATGCTTGTTTAATTATTAAGGCCTATAATAAATGTGATGTATTTTTTATATACACTTGTCTAAGCCTATTCTGTCGGGCTTTGCTGTGTGTGCTCATTGTGGGCTTCGGAACACTCTCACCCCTCCTGAGACTTAGTCTTGACCACCTGCCAAGCTACTGTGATTGGTCTGGCTTGTCCAGAAGGTTCCCCTGTTCCTCTAAACTAGGGTGGCCTCCTAACCTTCTGCCCACCAGGTCAGAGTTTAGAGGTCCATCTTAACAACAATAGTTTTCCATGATGATGGTTGGCATTTTTCCCTGGATTATGAAGTGGTGAACTAAGGAGTTTTCGCTGAGATTTAGGAAGTGGATGGAGCTTTGGCACATCGTCAGCATAAGAAATCCACAATCATACACAATCTACATTGTTTCAGACATTATTTGGGTAAGCATGTTGCACATGTGACATGGCATGTGTGTAAACCAGAAATATGTGCATTTTTTAAGGTGTTAAGGTGGGCATATATCTCTAACTGAAACACTTAAGGGTGGGAAGTTCTGGAGTTAGGTACCTTACAAATGTATGTACAAGAAACATGTGGCTTCAAGATGATCGGGTGGTAATGCAGATGAAGGCAATTGTAACATTACATAGAAGAGAATCAGAGTTGTAAATAGGAAGCTATTCACTCATTGAGGAATAGATGAGTGAGGTAGTGTAAAGCAAAATGCAGTTGTGATAGGGATGGAAAGTTCATGGGGTTTATGTTGAGTGAGAGGATGGGTCATCCTTCAAGATTTAGGATGCAGATTATAAGAATGGATTTGCATGATAGAATGCTGGTGTTGTTCATTGTTTTAAATTTCTCTTATTGTTTAATGCACAGACTTTGTTCGAGAGCAGCAGAGTGCTGTACATGGCTTTGGTAGCCAGCATAATCATTGTTCCACTGTTGTAAATTTTCTGGGAATAATGTAATTGAAAAATACAAAAACTTGTTTTTATCTATCTTTTATTAGATAATAAACATCATTACCTCCTAGCCTGCTGAATATCAACCTGGTGACCTGGAAGGGAAGGAAGGAAGGAAGGAAAGAGGGTGCCACCCCATACCCTCCAACTTGAAGACGGCAGGGGATCCTGGAGTGCAACTCCCTGATGAATGAGAATTCCGTAGAACAAACCCCACTCTGCCCTACTCTTTCCCAACAAAAAGTCATGGAAGAGTAGTGGGTGTGGGGGATCTGTGGGGTGCATTAAAGGCCCTAAGAAGAAACCCCCTTCAAAACAAAGACCACATTGAAATGATGCCACAAAAACGCCTGTGCTTTTCTGCTCCCCTGGCACATGGGTGGCAAGCATGCAACGCTGCAACCCAAAGAACTGCTTTGCAATTTATTTTATTCCATGGTGAATGATCAGAAGTTGAACCTTTCATCAGGAATGGCTCTGAATGTACTTTCCTTTCATCTGAATAATGGAAAGTCATGACCTGCATTCAGCATGGCTCTGCGTGTAGTTTTCTTTCATCTGAATAAAAAGAAGTCATGACTGCATTCAAAATGGCCTGCGTTTACTTTATCCGATCTGAATGCCAAGAAAAGTTAACCAATACATTCGAACAACAACCTTGTCTTACTGTTCATTCACATGAGGGACAAGGATTTCACATTGCAACTGACACGGCTTTGTTCTCCCTCATATGAAAACCGCAGAACTCAAAAACACTGCACATGAAAGAAACAGCTTAGGTTTTATTTTTCATTCCATGTCAATATGAAAGAAATCCTGTGCAGCATACTTTTGTGTCCAGAAACCAACAGTATATGCAAAACCCTCCAGAAGACTAATTGAAAGTCAAACTGCTGTGCATTGCAGAAACCACATTTGTAAACTTGAAATGAAAGGAAATGAACACACGTGTGAATCTGCTCTTTTGAAAATAAGGAAAATGCTGTTTAAAAGTCAGATCTCAAATGACAGCTTTTTGCTTGCACAGAGATATCATTGAATATGTGGGGGGGTCTGGCTACATAATGTACATTATATGTGTCCCCATAAGATTTGGTTGCATTGGGAAAGACTCAGAAACCAGTAAAACAGTTTTTTTTGGCCCAGGCACAGAACTCAATGGTAGACTTTGCCTCCCACGGAAAAGTTGCATCCATAAGTGAAATGGCCAAGAGTGTGATAATTCACTGCCCTGCTAGACTAGCAGGCAGCTCTGGAAGAAGATACAGTGGGTGACCTTTGGCTGGTGCATGACTAAGATGTGTGATTTGCTCCAGCATCCATTCTGATGGAGAAACTGTCAAACTTCAAAGGGTATCATAAAAGTCCTTTGTTGTAAGTCGAGCCTGGCAGGGACAGTTTGCTGTGGGGACCTTCAGCACCACCCACACTTGTGACAAATCCACCCCATTGACATTAAAGAATTCCTGTATTTGAAGATATTTTTCCCAGCACCCTGAATATGTAGTAAATATGTATTATGCTAGCTTTTCATGGGATTGTTAGGTGAATCTAAAGAGACCAAGTACATATTTCTAGCACCTGGTGAACTGAAATGGCCATGAACGATGCATTTCGGGTTGAATTGTAAATGGGTCAGATATGATACTAAGTGGAAAAATCAAAAAATGTAATTGGGAATATGTGTAGTCATTGGCCAAATTTGAAATATTATGCACTTCATAAAAACAGTGAAAATGTGCCAAAGGGCGATGCAACCTTGCACAGATTCAGCGATTGGATTGTCCAATTCCCTGTGGCCTATTGAATCCACCTACCTAATTCTTATTGCGGTGGTTAGTATAAGTTTGAAGTTTTGATATATAACTCATTTTTGGAAAAAAGTAGACTGGAGAGACAAAGAGAGACTTCAAATGCAAACACATAAATGATATAATTTCCCCTGAAACCAATCAGCCCAGGGGGAGAGGATAACACTGGTAGGCTGTTTATCACAGGGTATGAGTAAGTCCAGAGTACTTCCCCCAGATTGTGAAATAGATTATGTATTTTTGGCTATATAAGGGGGGGAGAGAGAAACACAAGGGACTTTTCAACTCTCAAGACTCTCTGACTTTCAAGACTTACTCACTCACTGAAGAATCAAAATCCATTCAAGATCCAGGAAACCAGATACATCCATCCAGGCAGATACATCCATTTGTCAAGAATCAAGGGAGAAAGGAGAGGAGGCATCTGATCCCATACTAGAGAGCCCAGTGACCAGATCCCTTGGCCCTGCTGTACCAGTGACCAGATCCCTTGTCGTAGCTGTCCAGAGACCCCTCTGGCTTTCCATAATCCCAAACTCAAGCTTACCTTGTAAGTAGCACATAACCCCAGTTCCCAAAACTGCATATCGCGCTCTTTTGACCATTGCACCCCATTCAAATCCCATTCAAATCCCAAATTGCCAGTATAATCCATTCACCTTTCCATAGCAGAATCTGAATTAGCTTGTGCATGTTCGTGTATTCCTTTTATCATTCTTTCAGTTATCTGTGTAAGTCCATAGTACCATTTTGAAGAAAATTAACTAATTCCCCTATAAGGAAATTCACAGTGCAAGCTGGTTAGAATTCGAAATAAACCCCCTTGCATTCAGTGTCTTTCTCTAAATAATTATAGTCATTAAAATATAGCCTAAATAAAATTAGTCTCTGTGTAGAAAAAACAAGTTTGCCTGTGTATTGTGTGCTTTCCTACCAATTTCCGAATTCCTACTGTGCATTTGTCCCTAGAAAAACCCAAACTGTAGTCCCATTAAGAGTAACCCCTTTCTACCAGAATCCCATCTGTTATGTGCCTCTGTTCCTTGTCCTAAATACCGATTTTTGATTTTGACAGCCAAGCCCTTTCTGTTCCAGTGTAGAAACGAATTTCCATTCTGCCGCATGTGGTTCCTTTTGCATTTGTTTTACTTGTCAAAAATCAATTTTCTTACCTTATGCGCATGTTGGCTTGGTGCCCTGCTTAGTAGTCTCTAAGCTTCCTTATCTTTCAAGTGTAGCAACACAAGTCTCTGTCCTAGCCATCCCACCACGGTTGCAAACTGCTCTGCGAGTAACAGGTGAAATCCGATCATGCAATTTTGCCCATAAATAATGTTTTAATTTTCTATTCTGGCCTCCCATCTTGGGTGGGCTGAATCCTAAATCCGATTTTTCCCTCTTTATGCTGACTCCTTGCCACTGCTTTCCATCCAAAAAGAATTTAGTCAGCAGAGGTTTGGGGTGAGAGTTGCAGGGGGAGTGCTTTACCCGAATACCATCTGTTGTTTTTAAAAAGTTATTTCTCTTTTGCTTGCTATTAAAGGTTTGTCTCTATTGTCTTAGGAATTTGCTTTAACTGAATGATGGGGATTTTTGCATTTGTATTGCCACCACATTGGTGTTTGCTGCCCAATTGTTTGATTTTGCTTGATTTTTCATTTGACCATACAATTAATATATATCATATTGTTACAAACCAGCCTGGTTCCTGGTCCATTGCGACATGGGGTGTTTGTTAAGGTGGGTGCAAGAGGGATTGGGGGCCTACTCAAATAAAGATCCAGTTTGTGATTAAAGATAAAAAGTGTTTTTATTGTGCGCCTCATTCATTGTCAGTGGAAGGAGTCCCTGGCTGGAATGTGCCGTGTTATAAAACCATTGCATATGTTCTTCTTCATACTAGTTATTTTGACTTCAACTCCAATGTTACAACAATACATAGGTTTGTTGTCAATGTAGTGGTACTGAACATTGGGAGGGCTAGGGAATTTTGGGGTGTGACAACATTCAATCGGCTGTACCCCAGGCGATTGTCCTTGTCCCCAGAGGGGGAGTTTCTCCCCATGAGGTCCTGCTGCATTAAACCACCCCTAGGAAACCATTTGAGTAGAGTGTGTACCTCTGTCGCCTCATGGAAAAGGGCTCCTCCTGACAAAACCTTATGAATCGACACACAGTGCAGAGAGCTAACCCCCAGATAAGGACCTCCTTAAGTCCTCCTCTGAGTCCTTAATCCATACAGACAAGGGTGCATGACTTCCATCTCCTGTAGGGCTTCTTCAGGTCATCACCCAGCCCAAGATATGCTAACTGCAAAGGCTGAAGCCGACATGCGCTATCCACAAGGGTTTGGGAACCTCATGAATCTACTTGGGACCAGGAGAAGGGCACTAATTGTAACTTTGTTAGAAATGCTATAAAACCTTTTATCTTTCTTTAAAATACTCTGACTCTAGTGATCATTAATCCCACATCCTTCCCGCATGCTTTCAAAGGGATTGAAGAATTGGACCCAAACTGCATAAATCTACCTTGTTCCTTTTCTATTTAGACCCCCATTACAATAAGTAATTGTCTTAAATGGACCTATACTACTTTACTCCCTGTATAATACATTCATTAGACTGTTTGCACAATCACACTGGTTCTTGTCTTGTATCCAACTTGGTGCACTCTGTTACACCATCTAGAGATGTTTTGCTAAATCCCTTTTCCCATCCTCCTGGGTCGGATTTCCCAGTCAATGATGCAAGGTGCTCGGCTGTGCCTAAAATTAGAGTGGGAGTCAGGCCCTTGTTAATGTGTGAAACTTTTTAACATGCATTATTTTTCTAGTAATATGAATTATTTGTTGACAGTGAATTGAGGCACATTGATCATTGTTCAGCAGCAAAAATGGTGGTATTTCTTTGTCTACTAGATGGGAACTTGTTGAAATGTGGCTATCTAAACAAAGGAAGGCAATTGACAAATGTAAAGGTAATTGTGTGATTAAGCTGGTGCTGATAATGATGAAAGGTGATGAGATGCAAAAGGCACGTAAAATCTTCCCATACATCCATTTAGACTGGTCCATTGTTCCGTGTTAATTAAAGGAAGGGTTTGAGTGTCCTTCCTTCATGATGCAAACTGTGTGTTGGAATTTCCTTTGTACTTGATGCATTTTGGGAAGGTTTAATGCGTCAAGGTGTTTTGCTTTATTCTGGGATCACTACATTTTATCCCCACCAAAAATATTGCCGTATATATGGTCATCTGGAATAGGCGATATTTTTCGGGGGGATAATTGTTGGTGTTTTTGGGAGCAGAGGTTGGAGGGGTGTCCCTCTCTCCTTTAAAAGTAATGCAGGGCTTACAGGGGTGTCCCCCGCAGGTTCCATGCCTTAATATCACCGCAGAAATATGGCGATATTTTTATATGATGATATTTTTGCAGGGATATTAACACATGGAACATTTATTCTTGGTGTTCACATCCACAAGTGTATAAAGGAAAATGTAAACGTCTTTGGATTGTGTTGTTTGAGTTTCCCTTTATAAAGTATTACATTTTCCTTTGTATGCTAAATGAATGTCTTTCAATTCTAGCCATGAGGCATTAGTAGAGCTATAATTTAACTGCATTTTGGTCTTTCTATACCAATGTACCTTTAAAACTCAGAAAGCACCCTACATGTTGCTAAAGTAAAGATGTGTCCCCATGATTTTAGGCTACTTCTGTAGATGTCTGTTGCAAGTATTTGACTTATGCACATTCTATTCAGTGAAGCTGTTTTCATACATTTTCAAACTCAAAATTCCTTAGCCGTTTCATCATGGACGATTTGCCCAATAGTATCTCCCTTATCTGCACTTTAAAGATATCCCAATAATCTTCATTCAGTGGATCCATCTCCAATGGAAGTTCATCCATAATTCGGCTTGGGTTAGGGTACCAGTGAAGGGGATATGCAAGATATCATCATATGGACCTGGAGTTTTGCTTCCTAATCTGAGTAGTTATCCAAACCTGCTGTGTTCGTGATCATCCCTTCTAACCTCATTTTAAGTGTCATATTTATCAACAGGTAATCAATTCTAGAGTGATTTGGGAATGTGTGGGAATTAGCTTGTATACAAATAAAATAATTCATGAAGTGGATACATACTTGGGAAACATCTACTACTTTCCAATAATACATATATAAGTCTGTTAGGACTCATTCATTCAGAGAACAATCTCCAGTATGGCACGCAAGTATTTTGCAGCTATAACCACCCAAGATAAACCAGAACATCTTGTTATTTTAAAGCAAGGGCTATAAACTGTGTGTCTGTGTTGGCTCTATGGGTGTGGGAAATAGTATGCCATTTGATGCAAGCTTTAAAATAAGAAGTGCATTCCCCAAAGAGAGGTTTATGTGTGATGAGAATCACAAGGATTTTAAACTTAGTAGACAACCAGTTCAATTTCTTGAGGACTAGGGTTATATTTCTAGGGGTGTTGGTAACTAAACATGCTGCAGTAGTCTGTAAAACTTCAAGAGGATGAAACATGTATTAGGGGAACCTTGCATAGTGCTCATGACCACAATCAAGCTTAGAACATGCAGTTCATCTGGAAATAATGGCACAGTGTGTTTCTAAAAGTAAAGGTCTTAGCTGTATTAATACTATCAGATTGTAATTACTGGACCAAGAATAGAACTGGTGGCCAGAATATGCACAGGGAGCATGGAACCAAGGATGATTCCCACCATTTTGACCTTTAGCTGAATTTTATTTTGAGATCCTACAACACAGAGATCACTGGATACGCATTTGAAGCGTTTTTTAAAGTCTGCACAGTGGAGCCCGAGACAATTATTCACCATAGATCTTTCACCTTGTGCAAGATGGGCTCTAAGAGACTCAATAAGATTATTTAAATAGACATGTATCAGCTGCATACATTTTAAAACTCACCCAGATCTATCAGAAGGGGTTTATATAGATGTTAACCAGCAAAATGTAGACACAAGACTTGGTAGGGGCTCCAAAATTCCCATTTCTGACTGTTTATGTGCAATTGGCAAGAAAAGATGTGAACCAAGAAGTGGTTTTTTTTACAGTCAAGCCCCCTTGCCAATACATTTATAGAAAATGTAGTGGTCCAGTTTGTCAAATGCCTCAGATAAATCGAAAAGCATAAGAAGGCTTGTGTCTCCTCCATTGATAATTTGAGATATTCTTTGACATCTAACAGAGAAAACTCTTTAACATGAATAAGTGGTGGTCCTTAACAAATATTTGGAGTCAAGGGTGTTGCTAGGTCTGGAAAAGATCTGGGGCTACACTAATGTCGGAACTGTCATGGCCCATGGCTAGTTTGCCTTTTGGTTTTAGCCCCTGAGCTTCTATCCAGGGCTATGACTAAAATATCCGGGCTCTAGCCTCCCCTACCCCCCAACCCCCTGAGCTCTCACCTGGCAACACCTCTGTTGGGAGTTGGGCAATAGCAGTGTTATCTATTATTTTTAACAGAAAAGGGACAATGCTTATGTAGCAATAATTAGAGCACTGATCCATGATGATTTAAGATCATTTAGAGTAGCTGAGTCATTGAAAGAAGTATTTATAAAAGCTGTGATAGTCCTGCTCAAAGCTTTTACACAGTCTTTAATAATGCCAGGCTATCTGGGATCTACTGGGCAAGAGGTGGGAGGATTCAAACTCAGGATTGTTGCTCTAGGTTCCTGTGAAGATATAGGGGTACAGTTACACGGCAGAGTAACTGTGGGTACAGGTATATTAGGTAAAGTCGCCTCTCTAAGATTGCAAGGGGAATGACCACAACCTGTGATATCGAGCTAATGCATGATTTCATGCTGTTTATTGTTTTGTGAAAAAGAATTGAATTTTACAACAACAAGCAGAGGACTTGAAAGGTTATTTGTAGAATTTGAAGCTGTTTTTTGTCGTATAGAAACAGCCAAAAATGGATGTGCTAACCCCTGTGCATGCAAAAATCTGCAAAACTGCGTGTGGGTCACAATCACAAAAGGCTGCACACCCTGCCACACACAGTCAAAATGGGAGTGAAAACAGAATTCTCACTGCAGGAGCATGCCAGTGGGTGCTGTTACATTTAACATAAAGCAAGGCCACAAAATGGGGCTAAAAACCGAAAATGCCTTTTTGAAATGCAGCTTTGCAACCTTCAAAGTGCTGTTTTCATTTCCAGTGAATCCTTGAGAGTAAAAGGGTTACAGATCATCCAGTGTTGGATTGAGTGGATCAGAGGAGCCAGGCCTCACTGACTGACATCAGCTAAGAAATGTTTTTCATGAAAAAGGTAGCCCAGCAACATTGTTTTCAGTTCCACAGGAAAAATATGACTAAAATGGCAACATGTAACAATTTGAGCTGCTCAGAGAGAACGCCAAGCGAAGGCTGGATACATACATACAGACTGCAAACAAATCCCAGCACTCAAGGACAGAAATAATGCTAAATAAAATGTGTGTGCTGCAGAGGAAAATCTGATGTAAAAGACTCAATCTAAATGTGTTTTTCAGGAAAAAAGTGCAAACTTGCCTGTTTAAAGGTTTAATTCTTGAAGAAACGTCAAAGGATTGCGTATGTAAAAATACATTGATAAATGTGTTCAATTTATATGTTTTAAGGAAAGATGTAGGTAACTTAAAGTCAAAACCCAGTCTTGAGTTAATTAAATATTTAATTCTGAGGTGACAGCCTCAGCCTAGGAAAGGGTGACACCTCGCTACTGGCAGGAAAGGCTTAATTGCTGCAGGGAGGTTTTGCATACTCAGAACAAAGGACCTCATCAGACTTTTCTCTGTGGCTCAAAAAAGGACAAAGGCAGACTGGAACACTCATCCCCGCTGGGGAGGGGCAGGAGACTTCCCTCTTAAGGAGGAGGACCCCCCTGATCAAAGGAATTTGACAGATGTTGCCAATTGAAAGAAAAGTAAAAAAAACTGCGAAGGATTTTTGGTGGTTAAATGCCTATTTGTAATTAAGATTTAAAAACATTTAATTTTGCCACATGAAGGAGGATGCATCTACACATTGGTGGTTGTAAATCTAATGTTATGCTCTTTCTTTGCAGATGTGATTGAACCCTGTACTACATAAGGAACAAAAGTTCTACTGAAAAACTAATTTTGCCAAGACTATTAATGCTGCAAAGCAAATATTGTATACCCGTGTTCTAGGGGTGATTGCACAGATATTTATTGAATTAGGAATTGTTAGGCCAAATCTTTCTGATTAAAATTAACAAAATTCCACAAAAAGATAAAGCCAGCTCTCACTGACGTGGGAGTTGGATCTAAATGTAACCCATAAAATATGTAATGCATGTGTATGATTTTATTAGAGGGCATAAGTATAGAAATGTGTATTTGTGGGAAAGTTAAATTGTGGTCAAAATCACTGTAGGTGTTTCCCAAGGCACATCATAAATAAGACAGCCCTTTCTGTCTCCCAACCAGAAAAAGGCAAGTGCTTTTGACCAATCACAGCCGTGTGGGTGTGGATTGTAATTCTGCCCCTACCCTAAACTTAGTGATGTCACTTGGCATGATAAAAAAGGGAGCCTCACAAGACAAAGACACACACTGATTCCTGACTACATCCTGATTTCCGCGTGACGCTTTGGTCCTGACTTCTTCATCTTGTTCCAGACTTCTTCATCATGTCCTGATCCAGACTTCTTTGCAAAACCCAGGCCTCAGCATTTGCTGAACTCTTTTCAGCTAGGCCCAAATCCTGAACCATCCCAAACTTAAGGGAAATCATTCTGATCCAGTCTGGCTTGCTACCATTCATGCTTGCCTGCTGAGACTCGCCATCCCGCTAATCTACAGTGTCCAGTGACCAGAAGGGCCAATCCAATCCAGCCTGAGGTGCCAGTCCAATTGACCAGAACCGCCCAGCTGACCATGCCGCCAGAAGTGCCCTGCTGCCTGTAGACCCGATCCGTGATGACCAGAACCTGACAATCTAATCTTAAATTACAGTGGACTGTAAATATAAACAGGAATCATAGTAAGCCATAGTATATTTGCCTTGTCCTACCCCAATCGCAACCCATCCTCTCTTTAACTTAAGAACTTGTAATAGTGCCACACCAGTCTGAAACCTTGCTTTGATTTCTTGTAATAGTGATAATATCTTTAAAATCCTTTTGTCTTGTGAAAATCCCAAACCCTTAAAATCATCCCACGTGGTAATCCACTGAGTCCTCCAAGGTGGACACAGAGGTGCTGGGGTTGGTTTCCAGGGACCAATCTGGAGCTTACTGTGTTTCAAACTGGTAACCAGCCTGAATACCATAGTTTTGAGAATAATTGTCATTATATAAACTGATTTCTGTTTTCATTTTCGCGCCTTTATTTTCAAAAACACCTCTCATTCAAATGTGCATAACTTCTTCAAATGTATAGCTAAAGACTTAATTTCAACTCTCACTTAAACCTAAGACCTGTAGCTACATCCACATTGCAAAACAGTGTATTTGACCAGTTTTTATTAAAAATTGCATAGTGAAATTTAGGCAGGAATTTGCATTTTTTGCAAACGTTTTACACGTGTCTTTTCCCATTCAAAGTATTTCCAAACTTCCGTTCTGATTCTAAGTGTGTATTGTTTGTCATATTGTAGCTTATGTTTGTTAGGACCTGTTCAGTGTTTCTCTCATGGGAATTTATATCAATTTAAGGATTTGTGCACACGTTTCATTGTTTCACAAAACCATTTTCAACTGCCATTTTAAAAGTGTAAACATTCCAAAAACGTTTTCTCTCTTGTTTGGGGAGGGAAGATTGCATGCAAACCCTATACACTGTTCTTTACACCTGAATACCTGTTGTTTATTTACATCTGTGTAGAACTGCTCATTTGTGAATTAAGAAATTTGCAGGGGGAAATCTTAACTTAAGCGCTATCTTTTCACAAGCCCTGTGTTTTATCTTCTGTGCTGCTCAAATGTAAATTCAATAGCTTTATTTATTTCTAGTTTGTATTGTCACCACATTAGTGATTGCTGCCCCATATTTATAAAATGTTGTGTTTGATTTGAATCTTAAATAAATTAATAAATGTTTACCTTTACCAACCAGCCTGATTCCTGGTCCAGTGTGACATGGGGGGTATTTTAAGAAGGGTGTGATATGAGTGGTATATCACTCAGAATATTGAACCTATAGACACCATAAATAAGTATTTAATCTGCGCATTGCATGCTAGGCTGAGACCGGGGCGTATTGCCCGATTGAAATCCTTAACATTTTTTATTTTTTTATTGTGCATATTAGTTTATTCACACACTTTTATACATATCTCCGCTTCAATTTCATTTTCAAGTTAAGAGGAAAAACAATGTAAAACATATACAACATCACACAATCACAGATCACAGGGCGTAGAACATAAGACTTAAACATATATCAGTAAACAGTCACCAAACGCCAATCTGAGAGAATAATAGAATTATAAGAGAACAGGACCAATTGCAACATCCTAAATCCAGGCCTTATTCTTTCAATAACACATCCTTAAGATCCTCAGTGATCTCTTGATTTTACTGTCACAAGTTGATGTCATACTTCACAGTGACCAGTTTGTGTTACTTTTCACACTCTTTCAGTAAGTTTTCCAACAGATGTATTCCAGCACAAGTCATAATGATGTTACACCTTCCAGAAAATATGGCCACCTGTCGTCACTTGAAGGTGTTTGATATTTCTCAAGATAATTGCCAGGAAATTGGTTCTCATACTGGCTCCATTTGGACAGTTGAGTAGCAGCTGTTTGACTGTCTCCAGACCATGTTCAACGTTACATAGCCTGCATCTTCCTTTATCCACTCCTCGTCTTCCAGTCCTATGTAGATATTCATTGGTCATGTGAAGATTTAATCTTATCCGTATTAAAACATCACGATGATAAATGCTTGGAAATTTCTGCAAATAGTGAGTAACTGTATTTCTCTTCCTTTCTAAACCATTAAAGGCTCTCATCGATACATATTGTGCCACACTGTCTATAGATCGTATCCAGTCTTCTTCCTGCAATTTTGTTTTCACTTTTTCCAGATTATTTGAAAGCTGGTCCATTGACATGATCAAAAACCTCAGATGATCCACACACTTGTATTTCCACTCATTCAGTGTTATAGAACCTTTTCCGATATTTCCTCTTTTTAGTATTTCGTAGCCTTCAGCCGGGTGGTCTTCAGATATTTTCCTCAAAAGGTTTAGGATTTTCCACAGCACTACTGACTCTAGGGATTGCAGGCCCAACTCTGGATGCATTTTGGTAGTTTCAGGACGTTCATCCAAAATTTGCCCTTCAAGGGCTTTCCAGACTTTCCGTGATAAATATAATGTTGTTTCTCCTCCATAGGTTACTACTGGAATAACCTTACTTTTATAGAAGGTTCGAAGAGGTATCAGGGAAAATGTTCCATATTGGGTGTGCAATACCACCGCTCGGGCCAACAGCTGTGAAACCTTTCGGTAAAGTTCATCTTTTCTTCCCTTATCTGCAATCGATAAATTAAAATGTATCTCCAGGTATCTTATTTCTTTCACTTTCCCCAGGCATTCCTTTCTGATTTTCCACTTGAAGGCTTTGCAGCGAGCACCCTGAATTGCCCCAAATGCCATGATTTTTGTTTTGGCACTATTTATGCTAAGATCGTTTAGGCTCATGTAATGTTCTATTTTATTTAAGAAACGCTGAAGATCAATTTAGGTCTAGTCCAAAATGACCATATCATCTGCATATGTGATCACGTGTATCTTGGTATGTTGATTTTCAGAGGATAATGCAAGACTGCGTGAATGTCCTTTCGGAGATGCGCTATGTAGAGTTTAAATAGGGTTGCCGCGAGAGGGCAACCCTGCTTAACTCCCTTAATGGTTTTGAAGTATGTTGTGCAGTCTCTTTCGTTATTATATCTTACACAGGATTCGGTTCCTCTGTGTAACACTTGAATTGGGCCCAATAGTTCCTCAGGGCAATGTAATGCTCTTAATTTATCCCACAACTTCTGTCTATTCACTCCGTCAAACGTGTTTTTCATATCTATAAATGCCATTTATAAATTCCTTTTAGATCTTATTGCCTTGTTTTTTAGCAGTGATAACAGGAACAAGTTTAATTCTGCCACTTGGTAAAACCTGCTTGACGAGGATCTTTGATTTTTTCTTTATCGGCCCACTGCGTTAGACGTTCTTGTGGGAATGCAACAAACAGTTTTCCAACCATGTGTATTAGTGCAATGGGCCAGAAGTTTGCAGGATTGTCTCTTGCTCCTTTCTTAAAAATTGGTATTATAAGGCTTTGTAACCATGACTTTGGTAATCTTTTGTGTTATTTTAATCTTCCAAACTGCACTTATAAACTTTTCCCAGTTTGCAGGATCTTTTTGTAGATTCTTATTTGACAGCCCGTCTTGGCCTGCTGCTGCAGATTTTTTTAGTTTCAGTATTTTTTCCTCTATTTTATTTACGCAGGTTTCAATCTCCCAATTTATTACTTGAGCTGGTGTTTCTATCAAACTGGTTTTGATATTACTGAAAAATATTTTTTTGAAGTGAGCAGTCCACTTTTCCACTGGTACACTACAACTTAACTGACTCCTCTGGTGTAGTGTGGTACCATTTAGGACTGCCCACATGCTGTTTGTATTTGCATATGCCATTGCTTTTAGCACCAATTTGCCTTGTACTTGTAAGCGCATGTATTTGTGACTAACTTTCCAGTTTCTGTATTTCTTCTCCTTGCTTTTACTAGACACCTAAACTCATCTTTTTTAATGAGCTTTGTTTGTTTTTTTGAGTAGATATTTGTCTTTTCTCAGTTTCTTGCGTTTGTTCACTATTGTCATGTCAAAGCCATATTTCAGCTTCATCAATGGATATTTAACCCTGTCTTTTGTGTCTTGTATACTTCAAGCAAGTGCTCATATGATGGATCATTTGTCAATTGCAATATTGAATCTTCGTATTCATTAATTAAATTCCGTGCATCAACAGCTCGAAAGCAGAGTTTATTGCAACCTTGGTTTAGTACAAGGTCTTGTCTATGAGTCATACCAACCATTTCTTCATTTAACTTCCAAGAAAGTTTCAGGATCCTATGGTCACTATTTGTTTGTGGCATTACCACAAATTTGTTTATCTTATCAAGATGGTTTCTGGATATGCAGATGTACTCTATTATCGATTCATAGGTTCCATTTGACCATGTTGCATTACCACACAGATCACCTTCTGTGTTTCCGTTCACCATATACATATCTTGTATATGCATTTTATTCATCCAAAGTTTTAACATAGGGTTCTGTATTTCTTCAGTATGACCCAGTTTGTCTGCAGCTAGTCAGGCCATGTTCAGGTCTCTGCAAATTGGCAACGTTTCGAGTCAATGATTTCAGAAATAGTTTTTTGCATTTCAAGCACCTTGGACTTCCCGTGATTCCAGTAATATTAAACACTATTAATACAAGGTCTTTGTCTGACCTCATGCCTTTATGTTTTAAGATTAGGGATTTGGGGTTCCTTCATCGAAGAGCTGAAGATTACTATTGATCTTTATAAGGGTACCAAGACCTGAATATGGTCTTCCTAGAGTTTTTTTTTCTGCTGGGTTCCACACTACTTTGTAGCCATCACAGATTGGTTTAATTGATAGCCAGGTCTCCTGAAGACATATTATCTGCACCACTCTTAATGTTGTATAACTTGAGTTGAAGAGGTGGCTGAATCCTCTACAGTTCCATGATATAAGATTCCTTCCTCTCGGATTTCTGGGCCTTGTTGCTAGACCTTTCTTGGACTATTTAGAGCTGATGCTATCCAAGTCCTATCTGTATGATCTCATTGACAGTGCTTGTCTGTAATAGGTGGGCTTTTCGGGTTTTTGTCCCCACTATTATTATTTACTGTCACATTAAATGTTTGTTTACCAGTTTCATCTGTACTTGCATTCTCTTGCACGTCAAGATGTTTACTATATGAGAATTATTTTTTCTTTTTGCTTGGGCGTTGTCTGATGATGTAACATGTCCTCCATTCGATTGCAATCGACCATTTTGAATCCATATCTTAAAAGTTCCTTGGAGTTCTGGAATAGGGATTCTTTCACCATTGTAGATTTCAAGTGGAGAATCACTCTGTCCGCTCTGCACTCATCCTTATATTCCACAATAAGGATGTCGTCTGAGACAATTGTGCGTAATAATGGAATACTGTGAAGTAATTTCATGACATTTCTCCTGTTTAGGTTCGTGTCCATCTCCTCCCTCTAGATGCTTCCCAAAAAACTTTTTTTGTTTCATGAGCTGCCGTCAGTGCGATTTATTGGTGCTGCTGGTTTATTCTACTTACTTTCCTGGACCTTTCGGGTTTCATTCAGTGGTTTTACTTGCCGGAGTGCTTCGATTTGTTCTAGCAGCATTTTCGCCGTCTCTGGTTGTCCATGTCTTTTCTTTTACTTTTTCCTTATATGTGGGATTAGGGTCCGACACCCGCTGCCCATCAGTTTTTTCACCTCTCCTTCTTTTTTCCTCAAGCATTTGAAAGATTGGTTTTGTCTTTTCACTATTTCTGTCCTTAAGCTCTTGTTCACTATAGGGCTTTACCTGTGTTTCCGGTACGATAGTACCATGTTGAGTCTCATTTTGACCTATGTTTACATTCTCATTTTCTATATCCTGCCCAACTCGTCCTTCACACTCATCGATATAGAAAGAGATGTCATCTATTAGGTTATGTTGCATTGCCCCACCTGACAAGTCTGACTGATTTGAGTTGTCTAGTCCATCTCTTAAATGAAGTCCAGTAGCTTCTATGGTTTGTCTTTTTTGCTCCTCTTTGGTTAGATCCACCACCTGCTGTGAGGTCAAACTTTTCTTAATATGTAATATGACAGCCTGTGGGGGGCTAGAGAGGTTCCTCAAGAATGCTCTCACGCCATTTGATTTCTGCTGTTTTCCTGGTGGTTGATTATTCGTTTTTTTTCCCTGTTGGCTTTCACTGTGCTTCACCTTCTTTTATACTCTGAAACACAGAATATGTTTCTTTGACTACTGTGTCTCTTGTGGTGCCCTTGGCATTTACATTTTGTGCCACAGTACGACCCGAGATGTCATGGGTAGAGGGTGGGGCAGTACTTTCCGGTTCAGGGCATTGTCTCGAAGTGCACACCTGATGATTTATAGTCACTAATGTTACTTTATTGCTTTTATTATGTTATTGATTATGCTGTCCAAAACACCTTCAATTTTCAGTTTCCCCCTTATCATTTAGGTCATGCCTCAGTGTTTCTTATTTTCTCTGATTTATGGTGATTGATTTCATCCATTTTATGGATTCTAGTAAAGCTTCCATCAAGATGCCATTTTCCCCTCTCCCCGCACTGGCTATATCACTTAGTCCCCACTGCCATTTTTGTGACACTTCCGATTATGTGTTCAGTCATTCTTCTACTTTTGCTGTAAATGTTTCCAGATACGCCATTTTTGTTAGTAACATTGCTTGTATTGTGGCATTATCCTTCATATTATCACTAATCACCTTGTATATTTGGTAAATGGTGCCATTTCAATGGTCATGGTGGCCATTCAGTTATTGTGGATTTGGATCCCCGCTGCGATGGACACGTTGTTTTTCTGGGACCATCTGTCTGTGTATACTCGTTGATTTTAAATTACTCTCTCCCAATGTTTTTTCACCACCATCCATTTCAAGTAGTTTTTGTCTTTCATATATAGTCTGACTCAGACTGATCCCCTGCTTATTCTGTCGGTGGGTGTCTTGATTGATTTATTTAACTTTCTTGTAATGTTCTTGCACCTGGGGGTGACTTATCTCGTACTGCAGTCTGATGTTGTCTGCTTATCTGGCTTATCACTATGTGTTTGTTGGCTTCCTGGTACCAAGTCTGTCTCACTGATGACAGATACTATTTCCATTTCCTTTTGTTTGAGATTTTTTTGTTTACTCTGAGCTCGGAAATCTCTATCTTGATATTGCGGTTTCATGTTAATTTGTAAAGTGTTCACCTTAGACGGCTCCTGGGCATCAGATTTGCTAATAACTGGCTTATCGCTCTTTGTTATATCATTGACTCGTGAGGCTGCTTTTACCTGTCTAGCCATTTTCAATATGAAACTTGTGTTGTGGTCTGGCTCTTTTATTTAATTGGGTGGTGCCTTTATTACATCTCGCACTGCCTGTTCATTGAAATGAAACCGTTGCTGATTTCGTGAGTATGTTAAATTTGGCGTTGACATTTGCCTTATTGGAGGGGATCCGTTCAGCTCATTCATCTGCCGCGCCCCTTTTCCGGGCTCGGTCCACCTTCTCTCCCGTCATCTTCGCAGACAATTTCCAGCTCTTGATTAATAGCTTCAGCTGGGTCGTCAGATTTGAATCTTAGACGGGCTGTATTTGTGAGGGGATAGGTTTCATTTGCTGAAGACGGTGAATAAGAAGGGTTCAATCAAATGCTCTCATTGCGAGATTCCCCTACAATTTCCACCGGGACCGTACAGCGTGGGTCCTCTATTAAGTCCAGAATGCAAACACTTATATTGTTTTCTGTGCCCTTGGCTAGTTTCATTATGTTGATTTCATGCCCCATCACACCCATGTTTGTTTCCTTTGTTTAAATTTTAGAGATGGCTTCTAATTGAGCACCTCCTCTCGCGGTCGACTCCGTTACATTGCTCGCCTCTAATATTTCTGTGTCAGTTAGGTCCATACAACGTTTAGAGAGGGTGTCTTTTTTCAACCTGTTGAATTTACAATCACTCTGTACGTTGCACACGTATGCTGCTTCCTCATTCGGGTGCAGCTTGGGAGTGTTTTCTTTACATTTACACACACTGAGTTTGAAACGTGCGCATCAGCCATTTCATTCATGCTCCTCACCTCTGTTGTGTCTTCTGCTGCTTTCATCCATACATCCTGGAAAACACTTGCACTACAAGGCGCATGCTTCCTCTGATATGAGCGAGTGGTGGGTCTTATGCACAAGATCCGGGGCTAAGCTAATGTCCAGGCTGTCAGGACTCGGGGCTAACTAGTCTTTTGGCTGTAGCTCCTCAACTTCTATCCGGGGCTACAGCCAAAAGATCCGTGGCTATAGCCCCCTCAGGCCCCCCTAGCAACGCCCCTGCCTCCTTCTTCCATTTACTACCTGTAACTCGCAATAACTGGCGTAACTGGGCTCCTATGGACTCACGCACAATGTGCCGTGAGTCTGTATTTGTAGGAGGAACCAAGCTTAAAGTCACAGTGCAAAAAAAGACAAACAGGTGAAAACGTTGCAGTAGCTCCTCTCATGGTAATAATCCAACACAGAGTCTCTGGAGTAACTTGACTCCTACGGACTCACTGCTTTTCTTTGAAAGAATCTAAGACATGTCACAATTAACCTGTATCTCGTTGGCTACTGTTAGACTCAATAATGTTGGAAAAGGTTGCATGTCCTATCTGGTGGGGAGACATACAAATCTGCTGTGTGCAAGCACAAGAGAACATGCTTGTTCCAGAATTATCAGAAATTAAGGGACAGCATGATTTAATCATGAGGTCCACAGAGTATCGTTCCTCCCTCTAGAATGTTTGCATTCTCTTCTCCTCGCTGCCAGTGGCCTGCATGGTTACTTAACTTTGCCGTCGTTGGGAGGTCACTAAAGGGTCAAACGGCTTCTTGACACCCTATGATACCCATGTGACTGGCGCATCCTCCTTCATCATTTTATTCACTGACTGCTGATGTACTAGGGAAAGGAGCAAGGGCCGAGCCTTAGTCTATCTGGCATGTCAAAAAAAATTGACATGTTAGTGGGAGGAAAAGGAGGCTTTTAATTGTGGCATGCTGAGTACCACAAGATCTCCCCTCCTCCCATGATTTCCCAGTGACTTATGCAATTTTTATGATGTGGGAAAAATTGGATATAACTGTTAAACAATAAGCTCCTCCTCTTTGCTGCCGTCCTTTCTCCACCTCTTCAAGTAGCACTTGCAAGCATTGGGAAGGCAAAGACCCTCGTGGAGAAATAACTCTTTGTTTGTTTGTTTGTTTGTTTGTTTATTTATTTGTATAGCGCTCTTGACCCAGGGGTATATGTGCGCTTAGAACATCAAGTTACAGGCAGCAGTAGGGAACAATAGTACAGTAGTAATGAGGCAGGGTAAACAGAAATACAATTAATGTATAATAAGAAACATTTGTACATTAGGAAAGCATACATACATGGTTGGTTATTTGTTGAGTAACTAAGTGATGACCTTAGTTCTGAAGGGTTGGAAGGTAGGTGTGGATTTGATATCCAGTGGAACAGTGTTCCAAAGTTGAGGGGCCCGAGTTGGGAAGCTGGATCCAACAGCTCTTTTGAGGGAGTATATGGGCACCGTCAGTTGTAGTGTGTTAGAGGATCTAGTGGTTCTAGTGTTCTGTCTTAATGTAAATTTGTTAGTGAGATAGGGTGGGGCTAGATGGTTAAGAGCTTTGTATGTAAGGCATAAGGTTTTTAGGTCGAGTTTTTGTTGGATGGAGAGCCAATTGCAGGCGATTCTTGTAGCAGAGATATGTTCTCTTCTGGGAATATTTAGGGCGGCACGGAGTGCGTTGTTTTGTAAGACTTGCAGTTTGTTGATTACTGTTTTGTTGGCGCCTACATAGAGGCTGTTACAATAGTCCAATTTAGATTAAATGAGTGCTCTGGCTAAAGTGAGGCAGTTGCTGGGGGAGATCAATGGCCTGCAGGCCCTGATTAATTTACCAGTGTAGGCAGTGGCTGAGGCAGTCATATTAATTTGTTTGGCTAGGTTGGTATTTGTGTCTAAGTAGAAACCGAGGGTTTTTACACTCTTGGCAATGGGTAAGATGTTGCCGTCAATGGTAAAGCTGGTGTAGCTGGGGCAGAGTTTCCGGATGGTATTAGGTGAGCCGACAAGAAGCAGTTTGGTCTTATCATCATTCAGGCAGAGGCCATGTATGGCCATCCATGCCTGAATGATGGAGAAGACTTCATTGATCCATTTGGCGTCCGCGTTGTAATTACCGGATAGGGTGAGGAGTATCTGGGTGTCATCTGCGTAGTTCGTGTAGGTGACATCCAGATTGTCCAGTTTGTCGAATAAGGGCTTTGTAAATATATTATACAAAGTAGGTGAGACACAGGAACCTTGTGGGACACCACAAGTAATGGGAATAGGGTCAGCCGCTGCTAGGGGTGACCATATGTGCACATGAGCCTAGTGCCTCCCACAATGAGGGCAACTTCAATGCTTAATATAGGCTCTGATCCCCTTGTCAAGTCCTGAAGGACATGAGACGTGTATGGTTAGTGGTTTTCAGGGAAATAGCTGAACATAGACCTTGCATGGTATATGATGGCAGTGCTGGGGTCATCTGGGTGCTATACAGGCGTCATGATAGCAACACCTTACAAATAGGGGCAGCACTATGTTATGGAAAGACTAAATCTTATAAATGGCAGTAACTGGCCTGGGGGACTGTGTCTGGTGTATGGAGTATGCAGCTGCAGTACTGCAGTAGTACCTAGGATATGTCGCGTATTTTGTTACTAGTGGACAATTATTGTCATGCAAGGCAGTGTTTTCGAAATGCGGAGCTTCCAGATCTGCGAAGATATTTTCATACTGTGACCATGATGGCATATCGGGCAGTACCTGAAATAGGAAGGAACTATCTGCAATATGGTTTAGTTTATGCCATATGATGACAGAAACTTGATTTATGGTGTTATTATGGGACAAAATATGCCCCTGTGTTAAAAATACATTGCAAGAATATGTATTTACAATGGGACTGTTTTGCCCCCACTGCTATATTGTTCAAAATTGTAATCGCAATGGGACATCGTTTCCATAATGAGAGCCACGATGACTGCATTTCTGGGTGCTGTGGCAGTGTAGGCACATATACGGGTTCTCCATGACGTATGCGAGCAGTGAGTGCATTGCATGTAGGAATAGTACTATGAATTGAGTTTTATTAAATGGGCAGCATCTATCATTTCAGAGAAATACCCGCCACATGAAGTCAGTGTCTGACATATGGTGGCATTGCATATCACGTGGCAGCAGTGCTTGGCATGGCCTGGCAGCATCCCATGTGCTGGTAACTACATTGGTCTTTTAACTTGTTTATTCGAGAATGTTTAGCAATTTTATTTCATGTAGGCCTATTTCAGTATATATTATCCACTTTGGGGTTGCCACTTGTTTTTATGGCATGTGGTGTCATTTCCTGTCATGTCATCGTGAAGAGTGATTCGGTGAGTAAACAAGTCTAACGGATTTTTCGAACCTTGTCCTCCTCGAGCACCGTGCATAGCTCTAAGCAGTGCTTCCGTGTGTCGCTCTGCCCAGATTAGCAATGTAAAATTGTGTCAAGACAGGGAGGGCGGAATTCATTATTTTTAATTGTTTAAGTGTCCTCCTCTTCACAGAACTTCTTGATTGACTTGATCTCTGAGCGAATTAGGATGCAGATTATGAAAGATTAGGCTGCCTTCTGGTGTTTAGCAAACAAACGCAGCTACAGTGTGACTCGGAATAGACCTTCAGTAAACATGTTGCAAGCTATCTCTTTATTGGACTAACAAGACAATTTGTTAGATTTTCAAAACGTGTCTTTGGCTTTGGAAACACTTATCTGCAACATCTGTTTTCGAAGGAAGAGTCGTTATGGAACCAGCTTTGAATGTGTAATTGGGCAAGGCAAGGCGTTCTAACTATGCAAATTGACATGTCAACTGCAGTGCTACAGATATTTAGTGACACTAGTGAAACATTGGCAATGGCAGGTCAGGGAAACGTGCACTGTTGTGCATGGTTTACATAGCAAGCCATACGTGAATATCAATGTTGATAATTGCTGTAACCTTCTACTCTGATATCTTGTGCGTGGAATAAGGCATTCATTTTCCATTGGTGTTAAGTCATAGCAGGCGGGTGCAGCAAGTTCGTTGCCTCTATGGGCCAAGGTGAGTCAGAGTGAAGCAGTCGAAACTAAGGGGAGGTCGGCCATGGAATGCAGTGGAGTAGGGGGTCCAAGGTTCTGTATGGGGAGAGGAGTGGGGAGCTCTGGCACCGAGTTGGGATTATGGTGGGGAGCCAAGAGTCTGTGTTGGGAGTGGGGAGGCCGAATCCTTGGGACTGGGATGGGAATAGGCGGGGTAGCACAGGGTCTGTATTAGGAGTGGGGTGAGAGAACCCTGTGGCTGCTGGGAGAGGAGTAGGGGGGCCCAGAAACTGTGCTGGGTGTGGATAGGAGAAGTCCAGGGTCTGTGTTAGGTGTGGGAGCGGTAGACCATGGACTGTCCTGGGTTTGGGGTGGGGGAACCCAGGGACTGGGCGAACCCAGGGACTGGGCTGGGAGTCGTGTGGGGCACACACAGACTGAGTTGCATATGGGGATGAGGAGCCAAGGGTGTAGGAGACACATAAAACCTGGGGGACAGGGGACACTTTGTGGACTTGTAGACTGTGTTCCCGTCCCGGGTCCCACTCAGCTAATCTTGGGTAGATAAATTGGTAGTATAGTGGTTTGTTGTTAATCGGCTAAAGGAGCAAGCTCTGCTCACCAGATGTTACCAACATTGCACTTGCTAGTAAGTTGCTACGAGTGCAGCATCACCATGACACTTTGTAACGTCAGCAGCGAGCATATATATCAAAAAGCTCCACCAGGCAGCAGCCGCAGAACCAAATGCGCTACTATACATTACTGCACCTACATTGCCTTTACAATTTCTCTAGCTCATAATCAGGACTGAACATTAAACACAATCTGCATGGATGATGCTGATGGTTTAATTTTTATCATAGCACTAAAAGCCAAAGTGCTGCTAATAATATGCATCATGCCCGGGTCAGGACATCGGTCGCCTCTTAGGCAAGATTGTATGTAGTAACCCTGTGGGAGACTACACCAGCCTTGTCCTCTTGGCAATAGGTAACCCAACTTTTGGTATAGGCCTGTACTACACAAGTTGGTAGTGTGACTGAGCAGTCAGGCTTATCTCAAGAGGGGTCACAATGAGTTGTAGGGGTGCAACATAGAGATTCACAGTGACATGTATTCAAATAACACTTATACACAAGGTTTCTTGATAAAACAATTATTTATTAATTTAACAGTCCGTTTTAAAATAAGCCTTCTTTATAAGGGAGCAAGTATGCAACACTTAAATATACTTAAAAATACAGACTCTCAGTTTTAATAAATATGTAGATACGCTTTTGAGATGGTACACAGACACTTCCTACACACTGAGGTGACTTCAATTGTTTAGGACACTGTGGACATTGATATGTCACGTTTACATTCAAAGCAATACTGAGATTTTTCGCAAAAGGAAAAGGTTACGGAGGGAAGAAATGGTCAACAAGTTTCTCACACAGGTAAGCACTTTTCAATCCCCCAATGCAATGTAGGTTAACCCTTTCCGAGCTATACAAGTAAAACATGTATGACTTTTTGGAGGGGCAGTTAAACACAAAGTCAGAGGGTAAGAAGGGTCTTCAGGGAGCCAGGACAGCCAATGTCAAATGAGCAAAGTCTAGGGGAGCTGAGGCACTTCTTGAAGATTAGCACACAAGTCTTGCACAATGTTAAAGAGAGTTTGTTGCAAAAGATATCATTGTTGGGCTACAAGCTGGGAGGCTTGTGAAGGCCAAAGCTGCAAGCAACTCTGTAAAAGGAAGCAAATGCAAGTCTCAACTGAAAGCTAGCAAGCTACATATAACAAGTTCCCCTAGTTAACAGTACCTTGACTCTGAAGAAAAGGTTCCAGCTGGCTTCTTTTCTTGTCGTAGTTCCTGCAGATCCTGTTGTTCCTGGGCCTCAGTCATGGGGACAAGAGGGAGGACGTCTGGGGTCTCCTGCACTATGGTTCGAAGGTCGGAGACAGCAATGAGCGCAATTCAGATCAGCGGCACTTCGCGGTTTCAGCTACTCGCAAATAGCACCACTGCAGTTCTTGGACACCTTGTGGGCTTCCTTTGCTTCTGGGGTCCAGCACTCTGTTGGGGTGGCTCAGGCTTGGGAAGTCCTGCTTCGAGGGAGTCAGGAGGATCATCCTGGAGCTCAGGTCTGACTTAAAAATGATAAACTCATTTCTGGAGGTTCTGTCCCCTGGAACTCCGTTCCAGCATCTGCGAAGAAGTACAGTCAGCAGGGTGAGGGTTTCCAGGCAAGTTCGTCTTGGGTCACCAACCCAAGGGGAGAAGTCGTCCCATGCAGGGCTTCTCTAGTCGATCAGAATTCAAAGCTTTGGCAATGCAGCAGGGCTTGACCAGGCAAACCAACGGTCCAGGAGGTTACAGCAAGCTTCTCTTCCAAGTTCTTCTTCGGTTCCTTCGTCCAGTGGTCGACTCTGCCTTCCTTGCAAAAGACTTCACCTTTTATGCAGGTGTATCCCATTCATTCGCAGCCTAGCTGTCACTCACACAGCAAGGCAGCTGTCCTCCAACGACAGCCAGCCAACCAATCACCTTTGGGTGCATTCTAGTTACAAAGCAGACTAAGAACAGGGAGTTTCGGGCACCTCCCTTGCTTCCTGCCCCTGCCAGACACGCTGGAGCCAGAGGCGGGCTTCACCAGTGAATCCTGCCAAAGACAAAACTAGCAAAGGACTAAATCTGAAGAAAGACCTTTCCAACAAGAAATGGCAAAAAAAGCATACCAGGGCCATTTTGACAAAGTGGAGACCCATGGGTGCATTACTGCAGCTGAGGATTCAGCCTGCAGTAAAAACGCACAATGGTAGGAAAAATAAATCACTGCCACCAGCCATTAATTGTAGAAAGGGTAACATAAAAATGTTACATGAGAAAGTAGACAAAGGGGATACTAAGTAACCCCTCCAGCACTCCACATAAGATGGCGTGTGCTGGGTCTACAAAGTAACAAAAGGTAAGTAAAGTCAATTTCACTTTACTGCTCTTGGAAATAGTATTTTATCCAAGAGAAGGTATTTAAACCTTTAGAGAAATCCAAAGGACTTCTCTGTGACACTGCACTGAGGGTGCTGTGTGTCACAATACAAAAAGTGATGCCTATGGAGTTTGTCAGACTCCAAAAACAAAGAGAATACAGAATCCAAATCAAATAACAACGCATGGGTGAGTGAGAAAAAGAGTTCACTTACTCCAAGGTTAAAATTAAAAAGTCCCAAAGTCCAGCAAAAGACTGAGGGTCTCTAAGGTAGAAGGGAAGTAATACATTTCTGAGAATTCTCCGTAACATCGCCGCAGCGAAGGAGCAGCACTCGTTACGTTTGTGGCGATAGTCGTGCGCGGGTGCTGCACCATTCAGCCCATGTGCGCCGTCCAAGAGCAGATAAACAATGATTTGAACCAGGCAATGCAACTTTAATGACTAGTGTGAAATATGCACCTGTAATTGCAAGCCCATCGCTTCTGGCCACTGCTGCCAGGAAAGCATTGTGATGGTAATGGACGGCCGCTTACCAGCAGAGAAATCTTCAGGCTAAAACCTAACAAAACGCAGTGAGTGTACACTGAAAACAAATATGAGCCCAAAACTAATTGTTAATAATGTTGCTTAGCTTGCCTTACAATGATCAGGTACTATGATAAAGCTGTTTAAATGCAATTTCAACTGTAATGGTTCATACTTTCAAAACTACGAGAACAGTTGTCTGCGCTCAATAAACAATCATTTATTTGCCCATCAAGGCCTGGACTGCTTTAGGTATAGTTATCGCCTCCAGCCTGCCCATTAAGCAAAATGCTGGTCATAGAGCACAGCGAGTAGAGCGCTCGCTTTGACATCCATGCAATGCCTGCCGACACAGGTTCGAATCCTGACAGGGCCAAACTCAGCCTTTATCCTTCCGAGGTCGATACATGAGCACCACACACTGTGGCTAATAATAAGCAGCTTTCAGAAGCCTGAGGGTTCGTAGCGCTATATAAATGCAAATTATTATTATGATCAGTATGTATAAAGTCTCTCTTAAAGCATGCAGCATCAAAAAGACATCAACATTATATAAGAGTTAGGGATTTCACACATTGTCAATCAAGAGGTAGACTGAAGCTGGATAAAGTTGTTTAAATGTAATTTCAACGGTAATCGTTCATACTTTCAAAACTACGAGCTCAGTTGTCTGTGCGCCATAAAAAAATGATTTTGCCATCAATGCCGGACTGCATTAGGTATAGGTGCCAGTCCCAGCCTGCCCATTAAGCAAAATGCCTAGAATTTCATCCAATCAAAGAGGTGGGAACTGTCATGCTCACAAGCAGAAAAACCCCAGGAGTGCGAGCAGATAGAAAACAATTATGTGCGTGGTCCGGACCTGTGCACCAGGCAGTCAGCCACATACAGCCAGCCAGTGTGACTGTTTCTGAGCAAGAGACACTGGCCCTCAATACGATACTGGCGCTAAACCTTAGCGCTATTAGCACCATGGTTGGTGCCGGTATCTTAACGAGTCCGCCAATGTTCAATGGGGAATTACCACCCCATTCCAAGGTTGGCAGGGTGGTAATTCCCCATTGAACATTGGCCCTTCTCCATTCCCATTTTTGCCCCATAGGGCTCAATGGGACTGGGGAAGGCACTAAGTAAGGTACCGCAAATTGCGGTACTGTACTTAGCACCAAGGTCCCTTTGCGGGTCCCTACTTTAACGGCTGGTCTAGACCAGACGTTCAGGTCGGGTCCTGCAAAGGGACCTCGTAGTAAGGCGCTAAGTGTTTAACGGCGCCGCAGCCTTTTACGGCACCGTTAAACACTTAGCGCCAGGGTCCTAATGAGGGCCACTGCATGAGCAGAGCCGAGAGAACACCTGCTCATAAAGTGTCCAGCTCCCGCCCTGATTATAAGTTAACACAGGCAGCCTTTATAAAATGAAACCCCTGCTCCTCACCTTGCTACTGATTGTGGGGGGGATAATTGGCATTATATCCCCCCACCTAAAATTGTGGGGGGATTTTGTCCCCTCGATCCCCCCATGTCCTATGCCCATGTGAGGAGCCCAGGAACTGTGCTTGGAAAGGGGTGAGTGAGCCCTGAAATGAGCTGGGAGAGGGGTTGGGGAGCTGAGGAACTGTGCTGGGAGAGTGGTGAGGGAACCCTCGGACATAGTGGAGTGGCGAGAGCCCTAGAAATGTGCAACTGCACATTAATATTCATGGAGATTGGGAATTGCTACCCATTTGGAAGTTGGGGGGCTGCCTGCCTGCTCAAAGGTTTCTCAGGTGGAGCCCAGAATGAAATGTTCTGAAGACCACTGTACTAGGGGCAGAGTGAGGTGCCACTGTATTCACTAACCTGGACTGGGAGAGTGGGGGGAGATACCATTTAATCCGCATTAGACCTGGGAATGAAAGGAAAACCTCTATCTGCATGCCCTTTGTGCATTATGAATACTGGGTTGTGCCCTTTGGGTTGGCCAATGCCCCCTCACTTTCTCATCCTTGATCCCCAGCTATACTGCATGATTGTCCAGTTGGGTAATATTTTGATATGCCTGAACACCGCCTTCACATGAAACAAGCCCTGAAGCGTTTACGTGAACACAGGCCTCTAACAAAGCCTGAGCAATATTGTTTGAGCAATCCTCTGTTGCCTATCTAGGGTATATACTTTCCTGTCTCAGATATTGCCATGGACTCAAGGAAGGTGAAAGCAATTTTTGAATGGCTTGCGCCCGAAAACATAAAGAAATATGTTTCCTTGGACTCGCAAATTTCTATTGGAAATGAATTCCCAGATTCTCACAGATGGTATTGCCTATCACACTACTGCTCAAAAGGAACATGCCGTTTAGGTGGAATCAGGAAGCAGAAGCTGCCTTCACTCAATTAAAGGGAATCTTTACATCAGCCCCTCTCTTGGCAAAGCCTGGTACTACAAAACTGTTCATTGTGGAGTCTGACCCACCCGATAGACTAGCTATTGGTGCTGCTATCAAACAGATAGATACAGACCATTGCAAACACCCCATAGCCTACTTGTCATGGACCCTAACAAAGAGTGAGGTGAACTATTTTGTCCTTGGCAAAAGAGATGTTGGCCATGAAGAAGGCCTATCTGAAATGGAGGCATATTCCCTTGTGCAATCCATTATATCAATCAGACCAAAGTTGCCAATGCATTTCGGAAATAGATTTCCTTCATCAGGGCCAGTCTGAAGATAATCCATTCAATGTCACAAATCAAAAAAAACAAAAAAAAAACAGTTCAAATATGTATACAATTGGTGTCATATAACAACATAGTAAGGTTAAGAACATACCATTTAGTTGTGAAAGTGGATGAGTAGAGAAGGAAAAAACAAACAAAAGAAAACTAGTGAGTTGCTGTGAAATATAGATGTCCATTTGTTGAATAAAATAGAAAAATGACAGGTTACTTGTGACCTGTGACTTATAAGTTGAATACAGAGTGTGGCAAAATGGAGTCCATGTGTTGATCAAAAGTACCTGCCTGACGGAAATCAGTGCAGAAAGACAGCCTGCAATGTGATTACTGCAAGCAAAAGAGACCCGTTATTGTAAACGGTAATATCCGTGGTTAAAAGTAATTAGAGGGGTGTGGAAAGTCTTACCGTGCTAGTCACAGGAGCGGAGAAGTTCTCCCCTTGCTGGCATGAACAGAACTGCGGCTGTTGCATCAAAGCGTTACTAAGGCAACGCTTCCTATAAACGACACGTGATCGCATCACGGCCCGAATGGGCGCGCGTTCAGACTCTATTGCTGAAATCAAGCCAGAAAGCTTGATATAGATCGAACAAACCATTTATCAGACCTCATGTGTACACATGTGGAATAGTGGAGTGATAAAAAAAGAAAAATAGAAAATCAGAAGAGTAAGATGGAAATAGAAGAAATACTTTTAACAAAAGAGAGGATAGATGTAACAGTAACAAATAACATAACATACATAAAATACAAAAATGAATGCGGTAAAATAAAACAGTGATAAATGAAAACATCTAAGGTGTTTGTCTACAACACTGTTGCCGTTGGTGTCGTCCATGGGCGGCACCTTGGGTCCTAGACACATGGTCCAGGATGTGCAGCAATGTTGTTAAAAGTTCAGAAGAAGTCTGGACGTATTTTGCACACTCATATATATCGCTGCTGTGGTTGGTGTCATCAAAGGATGGCACCTTGGGTCCCAGACTAAGAGTCCAGTAGATACAGCAGGGTGGTTGGTAGGTCCGCACAGAAAATACCATGTTAAAGTTAGTGATGTCATCATATACTTAGTTATCTAGGGACATAGCAATAGAAATAACACATGATCATAAGAAACAATGATACTTGATTTCCTTGTTGAGTCCATTAGGTGTTAAACTACTGAGTTTGTCCATCCAGAAGGTCTCCCTGCGGTTAAGCCGCTGACCCAAATCTTCATGTAAATTGTTCTTTGTTAGTACCTCCAAAATCACAAATCTTATTTGTGTCAGATTATGTCCATTTTCAATCCAGTGGCGCGCTACGGCCGAGTTCATATTTGCATATCTGGGTTATATAAGAGAGCGGCTACGTGACTTGGTATATCACCTGGTCTTTTGCTTCACGTGCATTTTGAGTTTGGGTGTCTCCAAACTCGTCGCAGCCAGCTCCCTGATCCTCGATTACCAGGAATTCAGTGGAAATACAAACAGACCATCAAAATCTTCTCAAGTCTTAAAGCAGTTTCAGTGTAGGACCCAGTACTCCCTTACGCTCACATATATTCCTGGAACTAATAATGTTATCGCCGATTTCCTCACCGGGAAGAATGAAAAACATAGATCTCTGGTTACTCCAGAGCTTCCCTTTCCGTGAACTAAGTTTGTGTTTTTACAGCAATGTCCTTCCTACAGATGGTCCAACAGCCAGAGACGCCAGAGACATTGGTAAGATCATGAACAGAGTTAATCTACATAAGTGAAAAGGCTGTATAAACCAGCTCCATCGCTGCAGATGAAAATCCTAAAATTATGTCATGATTCTCTACTTGCCATTCACTGAAGGAAGACACTGGACATCATAGCATTCTATTTCTGGTTGCTTCATTTTAATTCTGATGTCTCCCAATATGTGGTTTCCTGCACTGCATGCTACAGTCCCAAGAATGTGCAGGGCCTCTGTAAAGACACTGGTGGGGGTGTCTATATTTCCGCTCTTTATATGGTAGAGGAGAGGGACAGAGGACCGCAGCCAAGATTCTCTATTATTGGTGCGTGGTCGAGCAATCAAGGCCTAGCTTCTCAGGAGGTGATGCGGGCTGGTTCTTAAGTACAGTGTAGTCCCCAAGCACCCACAAAGGAATGTCCGCACACTGTATCGGTTAAAACACAGTCTTTATATAATTAATATTCAAGGTCACATACACTATCACGATAACTCACTTTGTCCTCCAAAAATCAACAATGGTAAATATGTTTATTTGTTTTTGGTATGGCACACAAAACCCAGAGGTAACAGGGCGCAGCAGAGAACAGGAAGATAAGATTACATAAAAACTTAGTTGCATGATAAGGCACATATGAGAATAAAGCAAAGCATTACATTATGTAGAATCTGGTGACAGGAAGGCATATCTCCATATATACATACATATATACATACTGTCGGGGGGAAATTCTCCCGGGACCGGCTGGGCCGTCCGCGGACCTCCGTGCAGGGAGGCCCCGACTCCTCCCGTATATCCCAAAGAGATAGAGTATGAGACACACGCAAGAAGCAAGGTGATTCTGCTGTTTATTAAACAAAACGGCAGGGATGGCTAAGGATCGTACGCGTCCGTCCTGACACTCTCTCAGCAGCGTGGGGCTCGCAGGCCCTTTTTACCTTAGCGTGACGCGCTACTTGCGTCACCTTAGCAAAATTAGCAAAAAACCTATCGCCACTCTGGATTGGTTCCCCGAGTGGTAGGGTTAGTATAGCATACATATAGAAGACTTGGTTATTGGTTAAGGGTCAGTCAGGTGGTATACTTGGGTTGTCCCTTCAGTTTGATACATAAAAATTGTTACATGAAGACCCCTGAGGATTGGTCAATGTTAATGGCGTCAGTGATAAGGGTTCCATGTTCTGATTGGTTCACCCGCGAGCCCCCCAGTCTGGGACCATCGCTGTTCCCAGCTCGCGGTGCACCTGTCATTTGCAACAATGTTTCACTATGGGTGTGTGCAGACAATGTGAGGACTTATTCATAAGCAGGAAGGCCGACTACTCCCACCGTCGCAGATGTCTGTTGCGTGGCTTAATTGTATCTGCCTGTGTCTTGAGACGGGGGATCCAGACGCCTTCTTCCTCCTGGTCTTGGCACCCTATCAAGTTCGGCTTGGTCACGTGAGGTGGGGACCGTGGTTGAGGCAGAATTCTGCACAATTAATATTACATTTCTCACTGTGTGCCTGGCTTATCTTGCAGGTGCGACCTTGGCGTGGCTTGCGGAATGAGAGTTTGCAACGTTGTGCCCTTGACTGTCTGCTTTCGCTGGGCTCATTCTGCAGGGTCAGCAACCGAACCCTTGCTCATTCAATGTTCATGAAAGCTTTTGCTTGCGGCCTACTTGGGCCTGCTGCATAGGAGGAACCATTTAATGCAGGGCGCTGCAGGTTATGGTATCATATTGCTCTATCCTCAGTATCGTGTCTTCGTTATATTCCTCATTATGGTACATGGTTTTAGAAGAAGCGTGAGCAAGCCTTTTTAGATGAGTTCTTTATGCGTCTTGCGTTTCTGCATTTGAAAAGCCTATGTTGAAAATAATAAAGATGCACGTCCGTGGGTGTGTCCGTCGCCTACGTCATAGCACTGAGTATGTTCTTCGTGTGGATTGATGTGGGAGTGTCCGGTGTGTATGTTGCACAAGTGTGCTGACCGTTAGCTAGGTCGTCATGGCATCTCTAACGATGTGTTGATTTGGTGCTAGATGGTTTAGTCGAGTTCATCCATGCCGCAGGTGTCGGCATGTGCAGGGCAGGCTGGTGGGCATGCGGGTGGGCATGCGAGTGGGCACATCCGTATGTTCTTGTACCAGGGTATTTGGTCGTCTGGGAGATGGGCAAACTCCTCTCGTGGCGGGTGTCTGGGCCGTGATCCTCTAGGCCATGGTTGAGAGGGGATTGGTGGGAGCCTTTTGGTCGCTTTTCCCACTTCAGTCCCCCCTCTGGTCGACTTGTCGACCACAAACATATCCTTTTCCTTGTCTCCTCTCACTCTCCATATTTTAGTTACTCCTCCCAAATGACCATAGTGGTTGACATGGTCTTCAAATGACCAGTACATATATACACAGGTTCCTCCAGGTGTGCAGAATACCCATTTCCCTATGTAGCTCCTTGGGTTTCTAGGGTTTTCGAGCTTCACAGATGGTGGGTCCAGGTGATTAGTGATGATCTGGTTGTGCAACCTCTCTCTCTCTTTTATTATGGTGCCTGCGTGTTGGCCGTCATCTGCTGGCATCAAGGGGTGCATACCGACCATTTCGATCATCTCATCTGTGGTGCGTGCCTTCCGGGCCTTCCAAAACCTTATTATGATAAGTGCAGCTCCAGCCAAAATAATGCATCCAACTATGATCTTCAGCCCATCTGACAGCCAAGATGGCATCCATGACCATAGCGTCGAAAACCAGCTCTCGTCCTTTTTTACACCTTTACTTTCGTCCATCATTTTGGAGTGCATCTGGGCCAATTGTGATACTGCTTCTGTCAGTGTACCATTGTCAGCATCTTTAGCAGGAATGAATGTGCAGCATGATTGTCCTATCTTTGCGCAAACTCCTCCTTCCATTGCTGTGAGGAGGTCCAGTACATATCTGTTCTGTAGTGCAACCATTCTCACTGCTCGCAATTCCTCTTTATTGCGTTGAATCCATTTACTGTAGAGTTAATTGTCATCATTAGTTCCCACCTAGTTATCTGGAGCCATTTTGCGTTTGCGTAGGCCTGCAGTCCAGGATGTATTATTGAGGAGAAGAACATAGCTGCTCTGCTGAATAGTCTGTGTTCTGGCGGGATTGAGGTGAGTGCTGTTTCCAACCTTCCCCACAGGTAATTTCCTGTCAGAGGTTCTCCTTGTCTTTTCCTTCTGTTCAGGACGGTGTTGTTGCCGTTGTGTCGGTTCTCTGGCCCTTTCTGAGGCTGTGCAGATCTCTTCTTCCTTTTGTTCCCTTCATCCATTTTGGGGAAGTTCGCCATATTCACATGTTTCTGGGGCACCACTAGTGATGGTACATTAACGTGTACTATTGTGCATACACCATTCCACAGAGGGGGCAGTGTGTGGTATGCCTTGTCTCCACAGGCCCAGTAATGGTCCATTACTACTGCTGTTCCTGCTCTCCCCTCAGGTAGCTCTGTCACACTTGCACAGTTGGTGTTATATCTTACGTCCACTTCTCCTTTGTGTTGGTAGCATATCTTAGGTGCAGTCATCGGCAGTATCGTTATTGGGTCCTCATCCTTCTCTATCCATGTTAGCATGGGTACGTACTTGACCCAAGTCATCCAACATCTGTTGTTGTGCTCTGCAATAGTTGTAGTATCTTCTCTCGTTATCATGTTGCTGCCAACCACTCCTATGTCCCATTTGTCACCCAGGTACACCTTTCCTGTTATTATTATCAGTGGTCTTTCCCAACATCCTTGTTTACCAGCAGCTTCAGTGGCGTACCAATCACATGGTAGGTACTGTAGTGTAACTTTCTTCATTTCTCCTTTTTCAGGGCCGCTTGTTATGTATCTGAATGCTTCGGCATGCAAACTGGTCTTGTGGTAGCTCATATAACTCTTAAGGAAGTTATTTTCGTACGGGTATGTGTCTAGTGATTTCCATATCAGGTGTACCGTGTTCCCTTGAAATCTCCCTTTTGTTTGGAACAGTGCCAGGTATATTATACATCGTGCTGTTTTTTCATCTATTTCCGTGGCAACAAAAGTTTGGGATGCACTCATGGCGTATGAGATCAATGAACAGATGTAGCAGCCGTCTTCTGTTGTTTGTTTACCTATTTTGATCATGTGTTGGTACCACATGTTGTTAGAGACGTGTGCTGAATTTTGTATGTAGTTGTCAATGTCTTTATTCTCTGAGTATGTGCTGCGTTTAACTCTATTACCCTTGTGTGGAATTTCGCTAGTACCACCTGACGTAACACCTGTTGCAGCTGGGGGTGGGGGAATATTAGGTTTGGGAACAGCAAAAATATTGATAGCATAGTTGTACCGCCATACAGAGGCAGCCACAAACCCGGTGATCATCAATATCCCTATCATCTTTATTACAGAGGCTAGTTTCACTGGCATTTTGCTCTTACCTTGCTGCAGTCCGGCAGCTAATCCTTGCGACGTTAAAGTTGCCCGCCTGAAAATTCTCAATATGCTTGTTATTAGTGTTAGTTGTTGTTTTCAAGCTCTCCCTATCAAGTAGTCGTTCAGTGCCCAGGCGAAGAGCTGTTCCCACGCCAATCTAAGCGATCTATCTCTTAGGACAGGCAAGTATGGCTGGATGTGGGGCATTGATTGCTCTATTGCCAAGAGGAGAGCTGTGTAGTAGACACGTACCCTCCTTCTTTTCAGGTGCTTTGGCCTTTTTATGTAATAGACAAATTGGTGCGATAATTATTCAGGGTAGTTATTGTCTGAGGGTATCATCTACTCCTTCTGGGCAGTGAACTTGTTAGTTATCTGCTTTCTTAACAGTACAATAATACGCCGTACCTGCATGTGCGAGAGAAAAAAAGAGAGAACATTCACGTGTTTACATGTGTATATGCAAAACAATGTCCTTCAGTTGGGTTATTATCGCAGTGGGTAGGGGGTCAATGGGCAGAGGGTTTGGGGTTCAACTGGTAGAGGCCTCTTTACTCTTTGAACGTGTGACCATGGGGTGGGCGGTATGGTAGTTACCCCTCTTTATTTCGGTAGTTGTCTCTGGGGAATCAGGGGGGTGGCAGGGTATGGGGACACTTTGGCCGTTAGTTGCGGTAGAAGTCCCTTCCTCCGTTGGCGATGCTGTTGCTGCTCTTCCAATGGCCCCGTCGGTGACGCTAGGGCGGGTCTGGAGTTTGCAGATCTTTACGTCGTGCAGGTGATTCCAGGCACGTTTGTCCTGTAGCTTTACTGCTCTCGTTGATACCTCCTCTACCAGGTGGGGGCCAGTGAAGCGTGGGCTGTTCCACTTTCTATTGAAATTGCGGAGTAGTACGTGGTCGCCTTTGGCAATTTTGCACAGTTTTCCCTTTTCCAATTCTTCATCCGCGTCTTCTTGTTGATCACTCTTAGACCCGCCCCGCGTGCGCTCGAGCTGTTGAGACACAAACACCACACTAGTAATCAAAGAAGACACATATTGGTACATTTCATCACCAAGGACATTTGCAGTGTTCTCATGGTCGGTAAATGCTCTTGATGTTGGCGTCAGAGGAAGGCGCATTTGGCGTCCGATCACCACCTCGTGAGGGGTGAGGTGGTGGTCGGAGCCTGGTCTATTCCTTAACTCAAATAGGGCTAGCGGAAGGCAATACAGCCAACTCTTCTTTGTTGTTTGCTGTATTTTTGCAATTGTCTCTTTTAATAGGCCATTCAGGCGTTCGCATATACCGTTGGCCTGCGGGTGATATGCACATGCAAATTTATGCTTGATGTTCAGTAAGGACGTGATATGCTGGAACATTTCATTGGCGAAATGCGGCCCATTGTCTGACCGCAATATTTCGCACACTCCCCACCTGGGAAAGACCTCCCTTACTAGGAATTTAGCTGCTCTGAATGCATCTGGGTGTGAACAGGGCCCTGCCTCGATCCACCTAGAGAATGGGCACACAACTACAATCATATACCTATTTCCTTGACATACGTTGATCATATCAACATAGTCAATATGGATGTGTCGGAAGGGTCCCTCTGGCTGGGGTATAGTACCTTTTATCACCTTCAGCGTGTGACCGGCCGTGAACTGTTGACATGTGAGACAATTGCTGACAAAATTTGACACATGGGAATTTAACTCGGGGCAGAACCAATCTTCCCTAATTCGTGCTGCGATTACTTCCTTGCCTGTGTGGGCTGGGTGGTGGAGTTGGCTCAAGGCGATGTTCAATAGTGCCAGTGGCATTACCATCTTTCCAGTGCTACCCTGGCGCCATACTGCGTCAGTTGGTGACATTGTACATCCTCTTTTTACCCATATTTCTTTTTCTGCCATTGGTGCAGCCGCTTGTAGCTCCATTATCTGTGTGGCTGGGAGATGGGTGTACCCTTCTCTTATTAACAGCTCCTTAGCTATTTGTCAGGAATTGAGGGTGGAAGCTGTGGGATCGATGGACGCTCTAGTCCTCACCCAACATGGCTGCCTCCACTATAAATTTAGGCCCCGCCTCCAGCTTGGCGCTTTGTGTCTGTGTATTGCTTACACTTCTACCAGCGCTCAGAGTAGCTCGTAACTTTTTCCGAGTATTCCTCCTAGCTCTCGTTTTCGGCGTGAGCTTGTTATTTTCTCCTGTGTCCCTCTCCCCTTTCTGTCCGCTCTGTGTTCTAGTTCTGTGTGATTTTTCGTAACCGACTATCTGTGTTCAGCCTTTCTCGCTAGCGAACCCCTTTCGCGTTCCGCTTCTGGCTTACCTTCTGTTTACTTTTCTCCACTTGCGAATCCCTTCGCACTCAGCTCCTCGCTCTGCCTTTCTGAATCCTTTTTCTCCGCTCGCGATCCATTTCGCGTTCCGCTTCTGGCTTACCTTCTGTTTACTTTTCTCCACTTGCGAATCCCTTCGCACTCAGCTCCTCGCTCTGCCTTTCTGAATCCTTTTTCTCCGCTCGCAATCCCTTTCGCGTTCCGCTTCTGGCTTACCTTCTGTTTACTTTTTCTCCACTTGCGAATCCCTTCGCACTCAGCTCCTCGCTCTGCCTTTCTGAATCCTTTTTGTCCGTTGGCAATCCCTTTCGCGTTCCGCTTCTGGCTTACCTTCTGTTTACTTTTTCTCCACTTGCGAATCCCTTCGCACTCAGCTCCTCGCTCTGCCTTTCTGAATCCTTTTTCTCCGCTCGCGATCCCTTTCGCGTTCCGCTACTTGCTTACCTTCGGTTTACTTTTTCTCCGCTTGCTTATCCCTCCGCACTCTGTTCTTCGCTCTGCCTTCCTGTACATTAAACTGCTTGCTGCCTCTATCTGCTTCGGTGTCCGAAGCATCTGACACTCCCGGCATTCTGAAGTGTCCTGACTTTGGAGAAAGCTCTCGCTTTTCAATCCATCATAACTGAACCTTCATCATCTTAGCCTGGGAGCACCTGCCTTATACCTGGCCTGGAACCACTCCTCACCTTGCCTGCAGATCTTCGTTCAAGGGTTTTTTCTGCCGTTTCGGCTTTTTCCCTTGGGCACCGAGGCTGGCCCACTGGGAGCCCCCCACAGCAGGTTTCCACTTCTGCCACAGTGGCCTCCGGAGGGGCCAGACCTTACTTGCACGATAAGAAGGTTAGATCACCTAAGGATCTTATCTCTAACAAGAAGAAGGAACGTCCCCGTATCCGGACTACGGTAAAGGACTCAATATCAGAAGATTCAGGTGAGGAGAAGGGGGAGGTGGAGCCGAAGTCTGACAGCATACAACGCCTAACTACAAACATGGCATCGTTGGAACAATACCAGGAACTCGTAGCAGCTATACAGAACCTGACAGCTGAAGTACAATCCCTAAGGGCTGAAAACATAGTCCTTCGCCAACAAGTAGTGTTGCGTCGAGATGACCACGGAGACCTACCCACGATGCCTCTCTCATTCGGCAAGTATGATGGTCATCCAGGAGGTCTCAAGGATTTCCTGGACGCCTGTAAAGTATACTTCACATTCAGGCCTCATGCATATGAATCTAGCCGTGCCAAGGTCGGATTCATAATTGCCAATCTCTCTGGGAATGCCTTATCATGGGCAACTCCACTGGTCTCCAATGATGATCCTTCCCTAAATGTCTACGATCAGTTTGTGACAGCCTTTAAGGATAGATTTGATAGACCTGAAGTTCTATACTCCTCATTAGAAGCCATTCTTGATGTCCGTCAAGGAAATACAGACGTGCAAACATATATCTCACGCTTCCTCAGACTGGCTGCAAAGGCGGACTGGCCGGACTCGGCTCAACAGACGATCTTCAGAAGAGGACTTCAGGATGAGATCAAGGATGAGCTTGCGAGGATAGCCCGACCACAGTCATTTCGTGACTTGATGACCTTGTCCCTCCAGATCGAGTTTAGGCTGCATGAACGCAGACAAGAAAGGAGACGTCCACGGTGAACCTCACAGACGATAGGCCTGCCCTCCCAGACTCCCATCCAGAGACCGATATCATCCTCCGAAGAGTCAATGCAGATAGGAGCAGCTCGTGGACCTCTGACTCCTGAAGAAAGGAGACGGCGCCGAGAGGCGGGATTGTGCATGTATTGTGGATCCTCAAAACACCTGCTGAGAAACTGTCCAGAAGTTCCTCCTAGGAAGAAGGAAAACTTCCACCCCCGGGCTGTTGCAAGGGAAGTCTCGGGGAACCTGCCAGTTACCCTTGCAACCACTCAAGAACCCTTGAAGAAGGCGAAGACAGTAGTTTAATGGTTTTCAAGGTCCATGTGACGTTATCTGAAGCGACATCAGTTGAGGTATTGGCAATGTTGGATTGTGGTGCCGCGGGTAACTTCATGGACATTAATTGGGCTAAGGAGAACCTAGTCTCTACCAGACCCAAGCCCAGACCCATACCTGTTGAGGGTGTGGATGGCGTTCCTCTTTCTTCGGGTCCTATTCTGTGGGAGTCGATTCCATTGCAGATTAGAGTAGGCAATCACCAAGAACTCCTAGTATTTGACCAGATACGTGCAGCTCATTTTCCTTTAGTTCTGGGAATACCTTGGCTGAGGAGACATAATCCTCTTATAGATTGGGCTGCCAACAAGGTGTGCTTCGACTCCCAATTCTGCAAATCAAACTGTCTGAATACTACTGCGGCCATGGTGGTGACTGGAGAAGGTTCCAAGGCTCCCGGCTCCTTAATTGTAGCAACAGTTCCACCCCAATACCATGAATACACCGAAGTCTTTCTGGATACTCTACCTAAGCAGCTACCCCCACACCGGGCAGAGGACTGATTCTGGTGCCTGATTCTATCGTTCCTTTCGGAAGGATGTATCCCCTGTCCCTTCCGGAACGAAGGGCCCTCAGAGAATATCTGGACGCTAATCTACAGAACAGGCTTATTCAGGAATCCAAGTCATCCTGCGGTGCATCATTGTTTTTTATCCCCAAGAGGGATTCGGAGGAGTTGCGACCATGCATAGACTTCAGAGGACTTAATAAGATCACTATAAGGGATAGGTACCCTACGCCCCTTATACGAGACATCCTGGAAGCGGTTCAAGGGGCTAGGTATTTCACCAAGCTAGATCTAAGAGGGGCCTATCACCTCCTTAGGGTCAAGGAGGGGGACGAATGGAAGACCGCCTTTCGCACTCCGTTCGGCTTGTACGAGTATAGAGTCATGCCGTTTGGTCTTGTCAATGCTCCGGCAGTTTTCCAGAGGTATATGGACAAGGTATTTGCTGACATGTTATATCTATCCGTGGTGGTATACCTAGACGATATCCTCGTCTACTCCAAATCTCTTGATGAACACAGAGCACAGGTCAAGAAGGTGTTGAGAAGACTCCTTATCCATCAGTTGTTGGTCAAGCCCGAAAAATGTCAGTTTGAAGCCATTGCGGTGTCCTACCTTGGGTTCATCCTTTCTCATGAAGGGATTGAAATGGACCCAAGAAAGGTTAAGGCCATTCACGATTGGAAGGAACCCGGAAACATAAAGGAGCTACAGAGTTTTCTGGGTTTAGCCAACTTTTATCGCCGTTTCATCCCCAACTTCTCACAAACTGTGCTCCCCTTGACCTCTCTACTTAAGACGGGAGTACGGTTTTCTTTTGAAGGAGAACCTCAGAAGGCTTTCCGACTCCTTAAAGAAAGATTCTCCACGGCTCCCATCCTGATCCAACCTGACCAGACAAGACAATTCATCATGGAGACTGACGCCTCCATTGGAGCAGTGGGAGCCATTCTCCTCCAAGAATCGGAGGACGGTCTTGAGCATCCTGTAGCGTATTTTTCCAAGACCTTAACATGTAGCGAACGGAACTATTCCATATTGGAAAGAGAGCTACTAGCCATCAAGCTAGCTTGTCAGGAATGGCGTCATCTCCTACAGGGAGCTGCTCATAGCTTCTTGATTCGCACCGATCAGAGAAATCTCAGGGTACTCCAGCAGATGGAATGCACCAATGCCCGTCATGCCCGATGGGCCTATTTCTTTCTACAGTATGACTTTGTGATAACTTACATTCCTGGAACGGAGAACAAGAAGGCTGATGCCTTATCCCGAAGTAAGGGGGAAGTATCAGGAATTTATCAAGGACATGACTTTGTTCTCCCCAAGCTCAGGATTTTGGCTTCCACGACCACTTTTCTCAAGGAGCTTATACCCCTGTATCAGAGTTGCCCAGAGCTTGCGCAAGCTACCACCAAAGAGAAGGATGGATTGTATTACCATGAGGAGGCGCTCTATGTTCCCACCAAGAAGCTTCAAAGAATGGTTCTTTCCTGGTGCCATGACACGCCCCTGGCAGGTCATCCTGGCATCAGAAAGACATACGACTTAATAAGTAGGGGCTTCTGGTGGCCAAGACTAAGAAAGGACGTGAGTCAATACGTATCTACCTGCTCTGTTTGTGCTGCAAACAAGTATCAGACGGGTAGGCCAATAGGGTTGTTGCAACATCCTCCTCTAGTTAATCGTCCCTGGGAACATATTTCCATGGATTACATTGTGGATCTTCCGGTGTCTTCTGGTATGACTGTAATTATGGTCACTTGTGACTCCTACAGCAAGTTGGCACACTTTTCAGCCTTTCAGCAACTGCCTTCGGCTTCTGAGACAGCTGCCGTCTTTCTCCGTGACGTAGTCCGCCTGCATGGTTTGCCTAGGACTATAGTCTCTGATCGTGGTTCCAAATTCACCTCAAGATTCTGGGCCACTCTCTGTCGAGTTCTGGGAATCCATAGGGCGCTCTCCTCAGGTTATCACCCCCAAAGCGACGGCCAAACGGAAAGACTTAATGCCAGCTTGGAACAGTAACTTAGGTGCTTCTGTAGTCCACAGCAAGAAAGGTGGTTTGAATTTCTCCCCCAGGCAGAGTTTGCGTATAACAATGCAATTCACACCACCATACAGATGAGTCCGTTCTTTTGTACATACGGTTTCAACCCACAATATCTACCCTGGGTTAACACACGATCGACCAAGATTCCGGCCTTAGATGAGGCTCTCAGAGATCTGCACGAGGTACAGGAGACAGCCAAGAAAGCTCATCTAGCCAGCCAGGATGCCCAGAAGAAGTGGGCAGACAGGAGCAGACGCTCAAACCCCGACTGGAAGGTGGGACAATTAGTATGGCTGTCAACCAGATTTCTTCCCAGATGGATTCACAAGGGGAAGTTTTCTTCTAGATTTCTAGGACCCTTTCCCATTGTTCAACAGATCAATCCGGTGGCTTTCAAACTTAAACTTCCGGATTCCCTCAAGAGGATTCATCCTGTCTTTCACACTTCTCTTCTCAAGGTCTACAAGGAAGATCCATTTCAGAGGCCTGTTCATAAGGGACGCCCTAAGGTTGATCCTGCCCCGGACGAGTACGAGGTGGCTCGTTTGATCGATTCCAGGTATCGTAAGGGCAGGTTACAGTACCTGATACATTGGAAGGGCTATCCTAAGGAGGAGAGAACCTGGGAGCCTGACTACCACACACATGCTCCTCATCTTGTAAGGAGGTTCCATCGTTTTCAGCCAGGCAAACCGGGGGGACCCCCAAGGAAGAGGGGGTATACTGTCAGGAATCGAGGGTGGAAGCTGTGGGATCGATGGACGCTCTAGTCCTCACCCAACATGGCTGCCACTATAAATTTAGGCCCCGCCTCCAGCTCGGCGCGTTGTATCTGTGTATTGCTTACACTTCTACCAGCGCTCAGAGTAGCTCGTAACTTTTTCCGAGTATTCCTCCTAGCTCTCGTTTTCGGCGTGAGCTTGTTATTTTCTCCTGTGTCCCTCTCCCCTTTCTGTCCGCTCTGTGTTCTAGTTCTGTGTGGTTTTTCATAACCGACTATCTGTGTTCAGCCTTTCTCGCTAGCGAACCCCTTTCGCGTTCCGCTTCTGGCTTACCTTCTGTTTACTTTTCTCCACTTGCGAATCCCTTCGCACTCAGCTCCTCGCTCTGCCTTTCTGAATCCTTTTTCTCCACTCGCGATCCATTTCGCGTTCCGCTTCTGGCTTACCTTCTGTTTACTTTTCTCCACTTGCGAATCCCTTCGCACTCAGCTCCTCGCTCTGCCTTTCTGAATCCTTTTTCTCCGCTCGCAATCCCTTTCGCGTTCCGCTTCTGGCTTACCTTCTGTTTACTTTTTCTCCACTTGCGAATCCCTTCGCACTCAGCTCCTCGCTCTGCCTTTCTGAATCCTTTTTCTCCGCTCGCGATCCCTTTCGTGTTCCGCTACTTGCTTACCTTCGGTTTACTTTTTCTCCGCTTGCTTATCCCTCCGCACTCTGTTCTTCGCTCTGCCTTCCTGTACATTAAACTGCTTGCGGCCTCTATCTGCTTCGGTGTCCGAAGCATCTGACACTCCCGGCATTCTGAAGTGTCCTGACTTTGGAGAAAGCTCTCGCTTTTCAATCCATCATAACTGAACCTTCATCATCTTAGCCTGGGAGCACCTGCCTTATACCTGGCCTGGAACCACTCCTCACCTTGCCTGCAGATCTTCGTTCAAGGGTTTTTTCTGCCGTTCCAGCTTTTTCCCTTGGGCACCGAGGCTGGCCCACTGGGAGCCCCCCACGGCAGGTTTCCACTTCTGCCACGGTGGCCTCCGGAGGGGCCAGACCTTACTTGCACGATAAGAAGGTTAGATCACCTGAGGATCTTATCTCTAACAAGAAGAAGGAACGTCCCCGTATCCGGACTACGGTAAAGGACTCAATATCAGAAGATTCAGGTGAGGAGAAGGGGGAGGTGGAGCCGAAGTCTGACACTATTCCCCTCCCTCTCCCTCTCTCTGACTCTGGGGGGTTCCATACCTCGCCAAAATATGCAGCATACTTCGCGTGTGCGTCTGCTGCTGCATTCCCTTTTGAAATATGATCTTCTCCATTAGTGTGTGCGGTGCATTTTACCAAGGCTAATTCTTGGGGGTCATTTATTACTTCAATTAGTTCAGCTAATAAGAGGGCATGTTGCACTGGGGTGCCGTCAGCTCTCCTAAGCCCTCTTCTCCTCCACTTGGACAACCCGGAATGGACAGTAGATGTGACATATGCACTGTCGGAATATATGGTCACTCGCTTGTCAAACTTTCCTTCAATGCCAAGATCAGTGCGACCAATTCCGCTGCTTGGGCAGAGTAATGCTGTGGTAATTGTACGCACTTCATCGCCACACACACCGGCGCCTCTGTTATTTTCACCACTGCTGCCCCAGTTCTCCTAATCCCGTCACTTTGGTCAATCGTTGATGACCCATCAATGAACAAGAGATCACCTCCCTCTAGTGCATTCTCTTCAACCCTTCTGGTGCATGAATACATTTCAGTAATCTTTGTACAATCGTGTGCATAGTCTCCTTCCTCAATTGCCTCTGCTATAAACCTTGCAGGGTTGACTGTGCTGCATCTAACAATTGATAATTCAGCTCTAGATAATATAATCTCATAACCTGACGCCCTTTGCGTTGTTAGTGTGGACTTAGGCTTGTTCAATATTGCAAATAGTGCATGTTCCACAAACAGTGTGGTTGGGCACCCCATGGTGATTGCTGATGCTTTCTCTACCGCAAAGGCAGCTGCGGCGAGACCTTGTTCGCAAGGGAAATGACCTAGCATCACAGGATCTAAGTGACCGCTGTAAAACGCTACTGGTTTGTAGCCCATGCTTGTTTTTTGAGCCAACACTGCTTTCATCACTGTTGAGTCGCAATGTGAAAATATGAAAAATTGTCGTTCATAATCTGGGGTGGCCAGTACTGGAGTGGTTGATATTGCATCTTTCAGTTCATCAAAAGCCTCTTTCATTTCCATTGTCCACCCCAACTTTTTCTCCCCTTTGTTAGCTTCTTTTAACCCCTCAAGAAGAGGTCCTATGTATGAGCTGTAATCAAACACCCATGCTCTGCAGTAGTTGCACAGGCCAAGGAACTGCTGTAGTTCTCTCACTGTTTGTGGCAATGGTGTTTTTAAAATTGCCTGTGCTCTTTGTGGTGCAATCTGTCTTCCATATTGGGATATGAGCTGTCCAATGTAAAGTACTTGTTCCTGACAGTATTGTAGCTTTTCCTTGTCTACCTTGTAACCTTTTTCAGCTAGTATTGTCAGCATCTTTAATGAGTCCTCTCTGCATCTTTTTTCGCTTGTGCTGCAAACGATTATGTCGTCAACATATTGTAACACTGTGCTTTCTACCTCAATGTTACCCAAATCCATCTGTATTACTCTGTTGAATATAGAGGGTGACTCGCAGTACCCTTGTGGCAATCTGGTGTGTTTCCACTTTGCGTTTCTGTAAGTGAAGCTTGTCAGATCTTGTGAGTCTGGGTGCAGTGGTATTGAGAAAAAGGCATTTTTAAGGTCGATCACTGTAAACCGTGACGCCTCTGCCGGAATGCCGCACAATATTGTGGCCGGGTTTGCTGCTATGGGGTATTCTGCTTCCACTATATTGTTCAAAGGCCTGAGGTCCTGTATGAAGCGCCAAGATTCACCTTTAGCCTTGCACACTGGGTATACAGCTGTGTTGCATGGGGATTCTGATGGGACCAATATGCCATTATTTATAAGGGCCGTTATTGTTTCACATATGCCCTCATCTGCCTCTTTTGATAGTGGGTACTGTTTGACTCTGGGGAGTATTGCACCCTTTTTCAGTTTTATTCTTACCCCCCTATGCTTTTTATGCACCCCGCGTCATAGGGGCTAGTAGTCCATAGTGATGTGGGTACTTTTGCCATGTCTTTCTCAAAAAAGGGAACTGGGGTGGACGTGGGTGCCTCAAGTGCCATTGCAATTTTCTGTGCCACTTGTTTGTATGTCACCCTTAACCATATTTCCACACTCATCATAAATACCATTTCACCTTCTTCCATTTCACCTGAGAAGAGCTCCTCATCTGACACCTGGGTAAGTCTACATCCCTCTGCTAGTGCTATCACTGCCCTCCACGCTCTTCCTTCTCTGTCTTGGGCATGCACTGCAATGTAATCAGCAGTTGCTTTGATGCTCTCTATGTCCACTGAAATCACCTTTCCTTCTGGTTCGTTAACTGGCATTTCTGGTCTAAACAAGTATGCTGCTGGCCTCCTCCAGATCTTTCCCTCGATCCCTGGCATCCATGCAAATGCCATGTCTGTCCCGTACTGGAACAGTTCACCATCTACTGGCTCAGCCCTAATCACTGTCTGTCCACAGTATGCCTGCATGATCTGTCGCGCCGTGAGCATATTAATTCCTGGAGTGGAGCAAATTATGCCGTCCTCCGTGAAGGAGATCGTCATATTCAACCTGCTCATTATGTCCCTCCCCATTATATTTACTGGTGAGGCCCTGGAATATAAAAGTGGGACTGACATGTCATAATCCCCTATTGATAAGGGAATGTTATCAGTAAAGGGAACCAATCCCCTAGCCCCAGAGAATCCTTGGGTGTTCATGGCTTCACCTGACATCTTAAATTTACCTTCCCTTATGCAAGACCGGGTCGCCCCGGTGTCGACAAGGAATGATAATTTTTTGTCACCTATCGTTACCTCTATGCGTGGTTCCTCTGCACTATTAGGTGTTACCGACAGGATAGGACACACCAAGGTCGTCTGTGGGCTGTCCTATTGGGGGTATAATGATTGACCACTTCCCGTGTAAGGGTTGTGTCCCAGCACTGTCACCCTACCCAGTTGTGTTTGCTGTAGTTGGGTATTGGTCGAGGTTATGTTATGGTCTTGAACTTGTGTACATGGCTGTACTTGCTGTGCTAGGGGTTGTTGTGTAATCGCTACCTGCTGTTGAGGTGGTAGGTATGTCCGTGGCTGTTGTTGTGTTACTAGTTGTTGCTGTCCATTTGCCTGTTGCAATGTCTGCTGTTGCTGGATGCCCTGCTGTTCCTGTGGGAGCTCTTGTTGTCCCTGTTCATTCCACAACGGTGTGCCTGGTCTCACTCTACACGTACGCGACATGTGGCCCACCAATCCACAAATCCAACACACCGGTGGTTCCCTGTTCTGCCATGGAAAGCTTCCTGTGTTGTCCTGATATGTTGGGTACCCGGTGGGGTAGGAATTCCTAAGGCCCCCCACCTGTTGTTGTGTGTTAAATCCGTATCCTCTCCCTCTCATTACTCCTCCCCTTCCCCGGTTGTAATTATAATACCCAGCTCCTGGCGTTGTGTATCCTCCTCCCATGTTAGTCGTGTATGGTTGGGGTGGCGGCATCTGTTGTGTTACAGTCTGCGATGATTGTATTTGGGAGGGGTCTTGTGCAGCCACTACCTGTGTGCGGCTTTGAGTTATTGTGGCAGGTGTAGTTATTAGTGCGCCTTCCATCGTGTATTTAGTGAGTTTCTTCTGTACTAGTTTAGCCTCTTCCGTTTTCCTATCCTCTTCCTTTTTTTTCATTTTTTCTTGCCATGTCCTGCAATGATGCACTATAGTCAGTTGTATTTCTGGCCATGCTTTTGCTTCCATCCCCACTACTTTCTTCAGTTGTTTCTGGACTGCTTCTGGGAGCCCCTGTACTAGTATATGATAGAATATTGCTGGTGTTTTGTCCCATTGTTCTCTAGTTTCCATACGCCACTTCTCTTGAATTTCCTGGATATAATCAACAGGATCTTCGTTCTCACGCATCTTGCGCGAGTTAATAGCTCCTATGTTTGATGTGTCCGGATACTGTACCCTCAGTGCCTGCCATAATGCATGTCTGCAGTTTGCGAATGGTGCCCCATCGTGAGATGTGTTTGTTATTGTTACCCCGGGGAAGCCTGCTCTCTTCCAGATGTCATCTGCAGCATCACCTAATATTTATATGCGAAGGCCCTTTACATCCCCCACTGCCAACTTCTGTCCTGCGGTGTGTTTTTCCATTTCATATATCCATTTACCTGCACCTCCACTTAATGATGGGAGTCTGCATTTTATATTTTCCTTGTCTGCATGCTTCCAAGGAACGTATTGTGGTCTAACCCCTCCCCTCTCTAGAAGAGGCATTAAGTTGTGTCCCGTTTTACCCCCGTTGTTCCACAAAATCGAGTCCTCACACCCCTCCTCTTCTTCCGTCTCTTCTACATCGTCAGCTTCGTCCATATTTCTCCTGCTCTCCACTCTTTCTCCTCCACCACTTCCCCTTCTTTCATCATTTCCTTTACTTATTGTGGGCGTGTGTATTCGTTCTCCCTGTCTGCGTCCAGGGAGGTCTCTAAGCCTTCCTGCATAGGGTGTCAGTTCTCTTGTGAAGGGCGCTAGTTTAGATGGGCATGTTGCACGTAATGAGCGTGGGGTGGTGGAGCATGCATGACGGGACGGTGACGGCGTGGCTTCACGTCTCTGCCCCTCCTCCATTCCATGCTCCCCCCTCACTTCTCTGCAGATCTTCCTTTCTCCTGCAGATCCATGGTGAGTCTTTATTTGTCCGGGTGGTGTATAGTTTATCTAGGCTTACCCTTTCACTGTTTCTTCCTTCCTTCCCCATTTCTTCCTCTTCCTCACTACAAAAGTCATTCATAAATGGCAACCCCCAAACTGTCTTTTTCCCCCCAATCGTTACTGTTCTTAAGTCTATTAGGTCCGTTCCTCCCTTTTCTTCTTTACTACTCGCTCCTCTTTGTGCCAATGTTGTTGCTACTTCTGTGCCTCTATATACATGCCTCCTTACTTCACTCTCCCACCTCCTATCTTCTCTTTCCCCTTCTTGTCTCTCCGCTATTCCCCTACCAATTTCCTTCTTTTCTTTTTTAATTCTTCCATTACTTCACAACTCATTTTTTCCAATATCTTTTCATCTTCTTTCTTCCTTTCCCATCTCTCCCTCTCCCTTTCTATTATACTCTCTATCATCCTCCCTTCTTCGTATTTCCTTGTCGTTTCTGACAGTAATCTCTTCTTCCATATTGCCATTTCTTTTTCTTTCTCCTCTTCCTCTTTTTCCCTGTCGCGCAGTACTGCTCTCGATACCCTTTCTGCCGCTGCCTTTAGCCTTTCGGCTTCTCTCCTTTGCTCCTCAGTTCGTTCTCTCATTTTACCCAACTCATTCTTACCTTCTTTCCGTTCCCGTGCCCTCTCTCTTTCCCCCCTCTCGAGCTGCTTTATCAGTGCATTCTGTTCATCCCTTAATTCTGCTAATCGTTCCTCCAAAGTCTCTTCCTTTTTTCTTAACGGCTCTTCCCCCTTTCTTTTCCCCTCTTCCCCTTCCATTTCGCTCTCCCTGGCATTATCCTCATCCATTTTCCTCACCACCTCCTTCTCTTCTCCTGTTAATGAACCTTGTAATTTTAATAGTATCTGTGCAGCTACCCACTCGTCGTTTCCTATGTCCGTAGTCTGCTCTTCTTCGGTCCTCCCCTCCCCTGCTATCATCTTCCCATGAGCTGACCCCGTTGTACTAGTCCGCTCCCCTCCCGTGTGGCCACCTGTAGCTGTATATGGAGGCGGGCTGTATGCTGGGTTCGAGTACCCCTCAGCCGCCCTTAATGGTTCTCTTGCTATTTCTCCTAGTTCTCTTAAAGGGTACAACTCCCCTCCCTCTGTTTTCACTACCTTCGCTAGAGGTATATCGTCGCTCTGTTCCTTTTTTATTTCATTTTCGGTTGAGTCGTCACTCTTTTCTCCTCCCTCTTGTCCTCTCCCTGTGTTCTGTGTTCCTTCACTTCCCTTTTCCCCACTCTCTCTCTCCTCCTTAATCTCCTTTTCTCCCGTTGTTTCCCCTACAATGAACATTCCGTTTGGTCCTGGTCGGGACCCCTGGAACATCCTCCACAAGTTGAACACCTCCACGTGGTGCGTTAACTTCTTCCCCTTGTATGTATTGTGCAGATAGTTTAATAGTGAGTGTTGGGTATATGGATCGAAGCTACCATTAGGCGGCCATGGTGTCGTCATTTTTTTGTCCGTCCCCTGTGTCCATTCTATGCTGTACTTGATCAATTTCTCTCTATGGGGTGATAGTGTTTTACATATGTGTTGCAGCGGGGTTGTGAGGGTGTTCCCCCACCCCCCCGATCCTGTCCCGTATGACATAGTAGCGCTCCACTTTTTTACCCTTCCCCTATTTGGTAGTGGTTATCACACTAGCAGTTTACAATATACAGCCTTGTACCTTTACCTGGCCCCGTAAGTTTGGGGACTTGCGATAGTCCGCTAAGGAAAAGTTATTAAAATATAATATTTACATTTGTATATTCTTTTCTTTAGTTTCTTCCTTTATACAACACCCTTCCGGCCCCCTGCAGCCGGAGCGCACGCAGCCCCCTGCGGCTGCGTGCCCCTTGTGACGTTCTTATACCGCCGTCCTATTTTCACTTGCTCCTCCTCCCTCCTCTGCACTTGCCGTGGCCGGCGTTCTCCGTGCGCAGCCACGTACCTCCTTTCGCCTTCCCCCGATCAACTCATTACCGTGTACCTCCATTTCCACGCCCTTAACACAGCTCTCCTTCCCGCCACTCAAAAATTAAAGATGTCTGGTTCTCGAGATGTCCTATGTAAGCCCTGCTGGTGACATCACCGATCTCTTCAGACTACTGGTAAGTTCTTCATATATTCTTCAAGTCTAAAATACACTTGCAATCTACCCCCGTTAACCCCACAGCTGTCTTCCTGTCACTCCTGGAACAAGGTAATCAATAATATAATCGGACTGCGCACGCTGCGTCACCTCGCGTGTGATAAGCCCCTCGACAGGAGGGCTTAACCAGCCAATTATCTTCCGTATTAGGCAACCAGCTAGCTACCGCCTACAGGGAAACGTCATCTATCGAGTTTCCTGCTCGAACAATAGGGATCCTCATCTACTCATTGATCAATAATTGCCAAATCGTAGGAAACCACACACACACCCCCTTACACGTGGTCGCGACCTAGGCCAATCAGTTTCTACGAGCGGCCGCACGTGATGTTTTTGTGCTCCGCCCCCTTCTCTCCCGTAACGTAGCGGACTGCTCTCGCACTCGTCCGGCTACCATTCATTTCATTGCCAACACTAAATTATCAAACCTTCGCCGCGCACCTGTGCAACACCTCCCGCCTCCCGTATTCAATTCCTCCCCCCTCCCTCACAATTTCACATTGCTTGTTGGGCGTGGCATACTCACCAAGTTCTCTTGTTGCGGGGCCGCTCGACTGCGTGCACCCCTCCAAGCGGCTCGCCACCTCCCCTCGTCTGGACTACGTCTGGACACTCGCCAACCGCGGGCGGGATACTTCTCAACCGGCTCCCGAGGGCCACTATCCGGATTGCGCCGTCCGGTCTTCTCGCAGTTCCGCGATGGTCCTGTAGTCCTCAAAAGGGGGCAGCGGCAGAGGGGGCCGCGCCACCGGGCCTCCTCGCAACGGGAGTACTTGGAAAAAAATAAATAAAAGCGGACCTTAAACAGATCTCAGCAGTGCCTCCAACTTGTCGGGGGGAAATTCTCCCGGGGCCGGCTGGGCCGTCCGCAGACCTCCGGGCAGGGAGGCCCCAACTCCTCCCGTATATCCCAAAGAAATAGAGTATGAGACACACACAAGAAGCAAGGTGATTCTGCTGTTTATTAAACAAAACGGCAGGGATGGCCAAGGATCGTACGCGTCCGTCCTGACACTCTCTCAGCAGCGTGGGGCTCGCAGGCCCTTTTTACCTTAGCGTGACGCGCTACTTGCGTCACCTTAGCAAAATTAGCAAAAAACCTATCGCCACACTGGATTGGTTCCCCGAGTGCTAGGGTTAGTATAGCATACATATAGAAGACTTGGTTATTGGTTAAGGGTCAGTCAGGTGGTATACTTGGGTTGTCCCTTCAGTTTGATACATAAAAATTGTTACATGAAGACCCCTGAGGATTGGTCAATGTTAATGGCGTCAGTGATAAGGGTCCCATGTTCTGATTGGTTCACCCGCGAGCCCCCCAGTCTGGGACCATCGCTGTTCCCAGCTCGCGGTGCACCTGTCATTTGCAACAATGTTTCACTATGGGTGTGTGCAGACAATGTGAGGACTTATTCATAAGCAGGAAGGCCGACTACTCCCACCGTCGCAGATGTCTGTTGCGTCGCTTAATTGTATCTGCCTGTGTTTTGAGACGGGGGGATCCAGACGCCTTCTTCCTCCTGGGCTTGGCACCCTATCAAGTTCGGCTTGGTCACGTGAGGTGGGGACCGTGGTTGAGGCAGAATTCTGCACAATTAATATTACATTTCTCACTGTGTGCCTGGCTTATCTTGCAGGTGCGACCTTGGCGTCGGCTTGCGGAATGAGAGTTTGCAACGTTGTGCCCTTGACTGTCTGCTTTCGCTGGGCTCATTCTGCAGGGTCAGCAACCGAACCCTTGCTCATTCAATGTTCATGAAAGCTTTTGCTTGCGGCCTACTTGGGCCTGGTGCATAGGAGGAACCATTTAATGCAGGGCGCTGCAGGTTATGGTATCATATTGCTCTATCCTCAGTATTGTGTCTTCGTTATATTCCACATTATGGTACATGGTTTTAGAAGAAGCGTGAGCAAGCCTTTTTAGATGAGTTCTTTATGCGTCTTGCGTTTCTGCATTTGAAAAGCCTATGTTGAAAATAATAAAGATGCACGTCCGTGGGTGTGTCCGTCGCCTACGTCATAGCACTGAGTATGTTCTTCGTGTGGATTGATGTGGGAGTGTCCGGTGTGTATGTTGCACGAGTGTGCTGACCGTTAGCTAGGTCGTCATGGCATCTCTAACGATGTGTTGATTTGGTGCTAGATGGTTTAGTCGAGTTCATCCATGCCGCAGGTGTCGGCATGTGCAGGGCAGGCTGGTGGGCATGCGGGTGGGCATGCGAGTGGGCACATCCGTATGTTCTTGTACCAGGCTATTTGGTCAACTGGGAGATGGGCAAACTCCTCTCGTGGCGGGTGTCTGGGCCGTGATCCTCTAGGCCATGGTTGAGAGGGGATTGGTGGGAGCCTTTTGGTCGCTTTTCCCACTTCAATACAGTTAATTACATTTCAGTAGGTCATCTAAGGGATGTACATATCTACAGTCAGGTTGGCTATGGTAGGTGTGAGAGGGCACAGGTTAGTCATGTGGATCATTGGATCGTACCCAGGTGAGAGTGTTTCACCTAAAGTTGTAGTAAGATTGGTCTGTTCTGATGTTGAGTGGGAGGGCGTTCCAGTGTTGGGCTGCCATGACAGGGAAGCTATTGCCGCCAGTTTTCTTTAGTCTGAATTTGGGTACCTGCAGGCAGTAAGAGTTAATCATTCTGGTGGGACGGGTGGAAGTTTTGTTTTACTATTCTGGTTGCGAGAAAGGGGGGGCTGCATTGTTTAAGCATTTGAAGGTGATTGATGCCGTTTTGAGTGAGATGCGGTTGCGGATTTCGAGCCATTTGTGTTCTCTTCTTTTGTTGGAGATGTGTTCCTTGGAGGGTAAGTTAAGGGCTATTCTGAGTGCATTGTTTTGCAGTGTTTGAAGTTTGTCGGTTATGTATTTGTTGGCTCCTGGGTACATGGCATTACAATAATTGAGTCTGGAGAGTATTAGGGCATTAGCGATGTGTAACAATGTCATATTGTCATCAACACACCTGAGCCAGCAGGTAAGTTATATGGGTTTATCAGTTAAGTACACAGCAGGAACACCGGCACATCCTTGCCAGCCAGCTCTCTATCTCCAACTGCTCCCCATGGAACACATATTCAGATGTCAACACTCTAAACACAGTGACATCACCTCACTCCACTGACATCACCACTCCAGGGAGGTAATGGAATGGAGGAAAGACACAGGAGGGAAGAACACATTATAACACTTCTCCCTCCCTTCATTTAATAATAAGGAAAACTCCAACATTGGTACAGTCTTAGTCATTCCTACACACAAAGTACCATCCTACACTATACCGATACAAATACGCGTGGCCACCACGTACCTGCCCCAGCAACACCCAAGCTCAAGTGAACACGAGACCTAACCCCAGGAAACAGTCCACATGAAACCCATTCACACACAAAAGCCAACAATAGAGCATAAACACTCCACACTACCATAACGGTACAAAAGCGCACTGTCACCATACTGATATCTCGCTCGAAACTAATAAAAACCGGGAGCACTGAGAAGATGGAAACAAAACCATGCTCAACACAACATCCCAATATGAATACAGATTCACCCAACAACACCTTAACTCCACTCCGTTCTCTAATAGACTCTCACACAAAATAGGAACCCACCGACATGAAGTAAGAGCTGCACCTCGCTTCAACTGAACTGGAAATACAAATCGAGGAACAAAAACAATAAAACAAAAACTCCACCTGTTTCAAGCTGCCCCTTGAAACCTAGGCCCTGACACACCCCAGCGTTCCCAAAACAGATACACTACCTAATGATCAGAAACCTTCAGTGCGCCTACATCCTTCCACCCTGGTCTGCACCCCAGGGCACCAGGGCTGCCACCCCCGGGCACTAACCCAACTCAAAAGAGCAACCACTGGGCACTAACCCAACTCAAATGAGCAACAACAAGCACAACTAACAACCTCAGTTTCAAACACTCTAAAATTATAGAGTACACTTTACCTCTAAACTCAACCAAACCTAAAAAATACAATGCAAATCTAGTCCCTGTGAAACAATGCACAAGCTCACCAAAAGGATCTAAAAAGACCCCTATATCACGGTGCAACCTAGACACCACACCTAACACCACAGGAACCCTAGTCCCTGCCGAATACAAGAGACTGCTACACCCATGGGACCCCTAGTCCCTGCCAAATACAGAACACATCTACACCCATGGGACCCCTAGTCCCTACCACAAGGAACACCTCAACGCACCACAGGACCCCTAGTCCCTGCCACACAGAATCTCTACACACCATAGAACCATAATCCCTGGAAAACACAGTAAACCTCTATACTCCCGGGACCCCAAGTCCTGCCAAACATGGTACATCACCCCCTAATGTGGGAGCCCCAGCACCGACCAGGCTACCACGGTGGTCACACCCACCAAAAAGTCCAAAATGGCACACACCACCTTACAATGGGACCCCTAACACAAGTTAGGCTACCACAGGTGTTACCCCACACACGCACCATAAACATGTGCAGAACCATCATGCGCACTAGCACCCACACTCACACTTCAACAAAAACCCACAACACATCTAAAATATCACTGGAGCTCTTAACTAGATGGCAAACGTCCAAAAAGACACACAACACCAACATAATTGTTGGATTCTTCACACACTGGTGTGTGCTATATTGCCGAACAATTATTTACTTAAGAAAAAAACTAAATGTCGGTAAAATTGTCAACAAAGTGAGACCGACAAAAACACTGAACAATCATGTTCTCAATTTAAAATATGAGCTCCATAATCCCTTTGAGCCCCGACCACCTGCGAGTCCATATCCCACCCGCGAGTCCACATCCCAAGGATTTCCACTCCACCTGAAAGGAAAACAAATATTAACAGCATAACAAAAAAACAGAAAAAAATCACTTTCAATGTTACATGGACACAACAGGCCACGACACGAACACACTCTCATGCAAACAGGCCTGCAACACGTACACTGGAGCAAACACAGACAGGCCACAACATTACACAACACACCACACATACTGGCCTGACACGATTAGGTTCTATCTCATTGAAGCATATACAGCCACAAAAGAGAACGTCCTCCTTGGCATCGGGCAATGACGGCCCAACGCACAAATCCTCCAAGGACCCGGAAACTCTGTGTGAACTCCAGGCAAAGTCTCCCGTCATGGTTGCTCCTCTCATGGTTGCTGGCACCCACTAATGTCCTTCATTCGATATCAGCCGAGAAGACTGCCGCTTGCAACGTTCTCGATTCACACGCCAATTGACAGTCACTGCACACCCTAAGACGATGCTCGTACACCCCAAACTTCATTTCCGGGTTGTGCATCACCAACTCTACAATCAGCTTGACAAGACATCTATTTTGCCACTGTTGCCGGCCCGACAAGGTTCCCTTCCGGCAACAGATAAAATGACGCCAGCATGTTCCCTGCGCCACAACCTCGCAAAGCATTCCAAATACGTTGTGCATTCCAGCGCGAGCAGCTGGGACACTCCTTGATGACACGCCAATGTCATCACTCTGTGATCAGGACCACAGCGATCACATCTCCATCGTCCTCCAACCGGACAATCCACTCTGTTGCTAGGATGCCCATCCATGTCCTCGATATGAACGCTCCTCCGGCAATGCTGCGAACGCATGCAAAACTTGAGCCCCAGTATGTCCATACCTCAAACAAGGCACAATTCCACGCACAATCGCGGGACATACAGCCCAGCTGCCTGCCACAATACTGGACATCAGGCGCCAGGCAGACCACAAAGCGAAATGGTTCCGGATGGGGATTGCTGCCGCCGCGCTCGACCCCCTCCTGCACGGGGGAGCGCAGCGGCACGCTGAATGAGGACCAGCAGAACTCCTCACCCGACGACTGAAACATCTTGCACAGATGACTGGACCACCCGGCCGCCAGTCAATACGGGGCCAGGACACACTTAGTTTCTCCTCAACGCCAACTAGGAAAGCCTCTCCTGGCCCCCCCGGAACCTGCAAAACTGCAAGATGCAGACAGTACGATGCTCCACTGTCCTTAACGTCTCCTAGAAGGGCCGCACCTTGGCCCCACCCCCCGCAATAACACAGCAAGGTGAAGGCAGTAAACTCACTGCACTGCTGTCACTCCAACGCCTCTCTCTGCTCAAAGCTAAGGACCCTACACCACCAGGGCCCCGGCTCCCACTGTAAAGGAGCCTTCTTCCTCCAGCACCACCCTGTCTGCTGTGCTGCAGCTCTGGTCCGGACCTCCAAAGCTGCACAGCTGGCAGGACGTGGACACTTGCAGGGCAGTGTCCTGTTCCACTGCTGATCCCTCCACGACAGGATCCCATCCTCGTTGCCAGTGTAACAAAGTTGTATTGTCACCAACACACCTGAGCCAGCAGGTAAGTTATATGGGTTTATTAGTTAAGTAAACAGCAGGAACACCGGCACATCCTTGCCAGCCAGCTCTCTATCTCCAACTGCTCCCCATGGAACACATATTCAGATGTCAACACTCTAAACACAGTGACATCACCTCACTTCACTGACATCACCACTTCAGGGAGGTAATGGAATGGAGGAAAGACACAGGAGGGAAGACACACATTATAACACGATGATGATGCAGCTAGCTTGGGAGAGGAATGCTCTACTTGCCCTGATTAGCTTGCACGTGAAGGCAGTAGAGGATGCAAATGAATTTACTTGTTTTTTTTGTGACAAGGCTGAATCTAGGTGAAAATCTAAATTTTTCATTGGTTTGGCAACTGTGATGGTGTTGCCATCGATGTTGAAAGCCTTGTAGTTGGGGCTGAGTTTTTTTAGATTGGCGTTGGAGCCAAGGAGCAGGATTTTGGTTTTCTCATCGTTCAGGCATGGGCCATGTGTGGCCATCCATGCCTGAATGATTAGATATATTTTGTTTACCAAGGCCGTATCTGAGTCGAAGTTGCCCGAAAGGGGTATGAGGATCTGGGTGTCATCTGCATAATTAGTGTATGTGACACCCAGTCTGTCCAACTTGTCAAATAAGGGCTTGGTAAAGATGTTGTAGAGGTTAGGGGAGACACAGGAGCCCTGGGGTACACCGCAGGTGATTTTGATGGGGTCTACTGAGGCTAGAGAGGAGAAGACTCTGATGGTTCGATTGTCCAAGAATGATTGGATCCAGGCTTTGGCTTCTTTCAACAAGTGGGAAGCCAAGGCCAGGTCTTCGCACAGGATTGTGTGATCCACCAGGTCGAAGGCCGCCGACAGGTTGAGGAGGAGTAGCATGGCGGTGTTTCCTTTGTCATTAGTGGTACCACTAATGTTATCAGATCTCATTAAAGTGCATACGGTCAGAATGACACACAGATCAAAATAAAGAGGAAACCAGCAGTAGAGAGAGGAAGGAAAGCAAGATGGTTGAACAATTGGCAGAATACTGGTCCCACTACCTAGACACAGTTCTGTGTGGAGATCCCCCCACCTGGGCAACCTGTAAAGCAAAGAAGTATCACAAGCCCAGTCCATATATTGTTCCCACTAGACTTTCCAACAGTTCTGCAACCCCAACGTACCTTGGTGTTGTAGTGTTCCTCGTCGGGGAATCGATGGCCCTTCTTGAGTGTCCTTCCTTTCAGGCAGGAGTCACGGGTCGTTGAACGTCCGACGGAGAACATGTCGAGCTACGACGTTGAAGTGGCCGCGTCGTTCCTAGCGGTGCTCGTTGACGGGGACGCGTACAAATCCTGCAAGAAGAGGCGTGCGGGGGAACCTCGGTGTCGATAGTTCTGGACGGCAAAGAGTTGGAAGAACTGTGGCCCAGCAAGGGCGTTGAGTCATCAGCGTCTCTGTGGTCCTTGGGTGGCAGGAAACCCACCGGCGGATGCTCCTCGGCACGTCAACGGTCAGGCCTTCTCCAGCAGGATACAGCAGCGACGATGCGGACAGGAGCGTCCTTGGATCAATGAAGTTCTTAGGCAAAACGGGAGCATGGCAGCTCCACTCGGCGACGGCGGTCGTCGACAGTGGCGCATAACAGTCCGAGCACTTCTCCTTGGAATTCCGCAGCAGTCCCCGTATCGGTTCGGCAGCCTGTCAAAGGTCTGTCTACCAGGGAGCTTAGGCAAAGATCAGCTGGTGCACGATGGTCCCTCATAGCTTGGGAAGAGGGCGCCATACCAGGTCCTCTCTGGGTCAGTCCTTGTAGACACAGTAGCTTTCAAATTGTGAAGGAGAGCAACAGCAATTCTTCTCGTCCAGCAGGGCTTCAAGGTCAAGCTTCACTCCAGTTACTCGTCGTAGTGGACTTCCGCTTCTGAACATGATTCCTAGCAGTGAGAGGTCCCCAGATATACTGTTGATCTCCCATTCATTCCGCTGGGTCATACTCAAGCATCCAGTCACGACTAAGGGCATTCATGCAGGCAGGCAGCCAATCAGGCACACAGTGCATTCAGGCCATTCACTTCTCTCCAGATACTCACAACAAGATATGTGTATTGGGACAAGTACCGAGCCATTCAACACACCACACTGCATTCATGCCGGTTTCGGGCAGGGCTGTCTCAGTCATTGTGTCAAACACCAGATACTAGACACCCACAACATAGAATGCGTATTCGTCACACACTCCATTCACCTAGGTCCCACCCACAGGCGTACCCACAACATACGGTTGTTGAGAAGACTCCAGCCAGTCTGGTCAGCACTTCCGCACACTACAATATATGGAACTTCCACCCAACAGCCAGTCAGAGGGAAGAGACAGAGTCAGGGCTTCCCGGGACTTCGGAAAGATCAAGGTAACAGGCGATGGAAGGCAGGAGGCCATGGGGGCCATTTTGTCTCTATCAGCAATATACCGTTTCCAATGACAGGGCTTGGGTATCCCAAAATGGAGGATGCTCAGGGCACCAGTCAATTCAGCACGGAGCTGCCACCAGCCCGTACCCTGCTCTGTGGGTCACACTCAGATGCCCAAAAACATGCACTAGGGGCACGGGGTTGCACCCCTACCTATGGGTGCCATAAGGGTATCCATGGGTCTGTTCACCAAAACCAAAGGAGAGAGCTGCGCCACCAGGAGTCCCTCATGAACTCCTGTGCAGAAAACACAACAGAACACACTATAAAAAGCAGTAAAGGACAAGGATATGGAGGCCCTGTCCCTCCGATGCATTTCCAGCATTACAGCCTCCCATACGAGAAACTAGGTCAACCCAGCTTGCATGCAAGGCCATGGCAGACGATATATACAGTCTTTATAGTGGTTTTACCTCCTGAAACAGATGCATGGTCACTGTAGATTCCGTGTCTAAATTGGCGAATAGTTCTCCTTGGAAAATATGACCTTCCACTGCTGAGGTGGCTCATGTTTTTCTTCAGGACATTTTCCACTTCCATGGGCTCTACGTAGTCCAATCATCAAGTTATCACCCATGGTCGAATGGACAGGGAGACTTAATTACACATTGAACAGTATTGACGCTGTTTTTTTCTTCAATCAATGACAACTGGGTGGACTTTGTTCAGGCATTGGAGATTGCTTATAATAACTCTGTGTAACCCGTCATCAAGTGTGGACCTTTTCATTGCACATAGAGAACCCATCCTCAGGTCTTCCCTGGTTCCTCGGGATCTGATGATGGATTACCTTCCATGGATGAACATCTCCAGAACATCCAAAAATGCAATGAAAATGCCTTGAATACATTGCAAGGCACCCACGCTACTGTTCAACAAACCACTGACAAGAAATGCAAGATTTCTCCTCAAAATTAAACTTGTTACCAAGCATGGCTTTCATCACCTAACCCCTCCTAAATTGGCCTAACGTTCCTTGGACCTTTTCGGGTCACAAGACTAATCTACCCTGTCGTCTTTGCTCTATGCTTGCCTTCCACTTGGACCTTTATTTCACGTATCTCAACTAACGACTAACCCTTTCAATCATTTTTACAATTGTGGCAAGGTGCCCCACCTTCTGTTTTTATGGGATGGTGCTCTGAAAATTCAATATTGATCAGATTTGTGACTCCAGATACCACTGGGTTGTTTGTAATATTTAATTGACCGGAAAGGACATGGTCCTTGCAATCGTTCTTGGGAACTAGCATTTCAGGTCCATGCCCATTTGTTGGTTCCCACCTTTTGGGGGTAGAGGCATGCTGTCTTGCCACAATCTAAGGGAGGCTCTATGGCAATTGTGGCATCTGTCCTTGTGGGCCTTGTTTTGGCTGCTCAGCTGTGCAGCCCATCCTAAAATGATCGCCACACATGACTGCGCATCATGGAAATGTCCTGTGACATCATTGACTCTGCCTTCCCCAATATTGCACCCATTTCACGGTGGGCTCTTACACTCAAATTTCAGGTAAGGGGCTGTGCAATTCCCTTCATTGTAATGCTCCTTTTGAGCTTGACCTTTCTGCCTTCTGTCCTGGTTTTCAGTTCTGCTTCCTCCTTTGCTCCTCCTTGTTCAGCCTTGTTCTTCAATCTCTCCTGGTCTTCTTCAGTGTCTTCCCAGTTCTTCCTTCTACCTCATTCCAAAATTGTCCTGTGCTTAGGATCTGCTGGTTTGTTCTTGTTTAGTCATCTTGACTTTGCTTCTTGTAAGCCTGCTTGGATTCTCCACCTCCAGAGGATTTTCATCCCCACAAGGGTTTTCCTTTGGCTGCCAATCTGAGTGCTAACTACTTTCAAGTATTACACTCCAGAGAAGATAGTGGCTACCAATAGGGAAAGGACACTCCTGTAATACAAAAAGGGGCATCTGCCTGAGCAGGTGCGTCTTATTGCTGACAGGCCAGTAATTTTGCGTAAGCATTGAATATGGATAGTGTGGTCCAAAGTGTCGAAGGCAGCCGATAAATCCAAAAGCATTAACATATTGGGGGATCCCTGATACATAATACAGAACAAGGAACCCTTTATATCAAAAAGAGACATCTCTGTTCGCCTATTAAGGAGGAATCCTGATTTTCTTTCTCCCAGCAGTTACTTGAATTGTAACTAAGAATGCAGCTGAATAGAAGCAGTGTTAGTTATCACTTTTAGCAAAAAAGGAGATTTAGGGTCTAGATTATTTTTTTCAACAGGAGTGTGGCCCAAGCTTGCTTAAATCCATCTGGGACTACTCCTTCCTGAAATGAAGCATTCAAAATGTGTGTGAGGATAGGGCTTATTGAGTCAACACAATCTTTAATGAATGTAGACGGGCAAGGATTCTCCTTGCAGTGAGCAAGTTTGAGGCTACATATAATGCACTGAACATCTTCCGGGGATAAGGTCCCAAACTCAAAAGTTATCTCTTTTTTTTATTATTTTAATTTTTGCTTGGTTTGCAAGAAACCATTACAAATTACAGAAAACAAATGATGCTTTACAATATAATATCACAATATACAACAAACTTAAAATTCTCACTTTTCACATCAAGTAATAATAAAAGAATGTAATATTTACAACATATATACAACATGAATAAAAAACATTCCTCACAAGAATTACACAATTAGAAACTAGTGCCTCAAAATTAATAGAGTTATTCTGCCTTCAATGCACTAACAGCTCTACCCATGATTGAAAGTCATGCATTGATGTGTACTGTCGGCACTACCAGTTTCAGATGTACCCATATTAACATAATGTCATTTCCATTTCCAACAAAATATATGTTTTATGTTTGGCTCATTAATGTGCATTCTACTGGCTTTGGTTGTGTCTTGCTTCTAATTACAGTTATACTTTCACATAGATAACATAGTCAAAAACCATACCTCTATCTGTAGCGCAGCTTGTCTCTGACCGGTCCTGATGTTTTAGAAAAATTCAATTTTCTTATTGCCCATATGATATCTTCTATTGACCATTGTATTCAAGGCAGGGATGATAGTTTGACCTTTTGAAAAGCAATCATAGAGTATGCATCTGGAAGTTGAAAAGCTTGTGTAACTTGCCTTGACCAAATGTCAGCTGAAATCAAAGCATTCATATTAAAAGAATGCTGTGTTGTTTTTTCATTAATCATATTTCATATAGACTTCACATCATGTTTACACAAATGATTTACCCTGGCCTGATTATCGGCTATATGAAGATTATATTTCAGAACCTTAATAGCATTCTTATAAGTCTGAAGGATTCGCTTTTTAGAGGTCACGTAGTTCAGAAGAGAAGATTGCTGTCTTACAAGGTTCCGTAATTCTTATTTGTTTGTCGCTTTAGTTATGCAACTTCCCAATGATGCTTATATAAATGTTGATGAGTGTTTACTTTATTGTGGCATGCTAATATCACGAGCTGTGTGCGAACAATATGGTTGTTATGCTCTTCAATATATTTAAAATTAACTGTATACAACTTTTTTTCATTAAACTTCATAGTCTCTCCAAGATTTGAAACCAGACAATTACATCATTTCTTATTCCAATGAACAGAGACAAGTGGAAACTGTATTTCCACTAGACTGAGTTCTGTTACATTTACAAGATATTTACATGATTTTGCTATCTCAATTGAGATGACCCGATGTTCACTGTAACCGACCTCAGTGATCTTTTACGTTCCACTGGTGTCAATCAGATTAGCTGATACATAAAAATAATCTATGATTGGCTGGGTTGATCCCACTTGCCACGTGTACACTGGAATAGCGTGGTCATGTTCAACCACATAAAGATTCCAGGATGCAAAGTACTGATTCCAGCAACGTCCCCTACTAGCAGAATAATGATCAGTGTTTGATTTTAGTTGAATATCAAATTTATTAATTAAACTAGAGCAATTAGAATTGAAATCCCCTCCCAAAACGATCTTTTAATGGGAATTGCACATCAAGGCATTTTCAGAAATCATATCAAGAAGATCAAAAATCTTCTTTATAGACATTTCTAAGGGATTGCAATACAAACATATAAAAAAAAACAATATGGTCGTAACCCTTGGGCAACAATTCAATAGCTAACAGCGAATCAGAAGAATTAATAAGATTAGTATTAGCATTCAGGTTATTTTTAATTAAGAGGGCAAGGCCGCCATTTGGCCTCCTAGACCTGTTTTTTTAGCAACAGATGCAAGTGAGGTATGTCCATCAACATAGAGATGATGCATATACATTGCTCCTGTAAGAAGACTATAGATGGAGTATCAACAATGGATTGTGACTTAAGACATGCAAATAGATTGTTGAAGCCACACACATTCCATGAATGGAAAATAAAGTTAGTATAGCTAAGAATTGCCTTTCGGCTTCTCTATAGTCAATATTGTTTTTAAAAGATTTTCCACCCAAGACCAGTCTTTGATGTTTCATGCAATGGCCGTAACTTGAGAAATGAAATCAGATTGCGTTATTTGAGTAGGAATGCTACCTGCTAGCATTCCCGGGGCATTTATAGCACTTGGAAGTTGGTATTCAATAAAGGATTGCGCATGATTGTCTTCACTAGAGAGGACCATGTAGATCCCCCAACAATTTTAAATCCTCTCGATGATCCCAGATTTGCTTTAATATAATTGGTGAATTAACTTGGCATATCATTCTTTGATTGTTACTGAGCGCAAGAGTAACCCAGTTAATATCACCCGAATTAAGAATTCTCAACATGGGAATATGATTAAAAACTTTAAAAATAAAGGAACGATTCAAACGAGATTCACCATTAATTTCCGGATCACTAATCCACCCCATATTTGTAGATGTTTTAGTAGTCAATACTGGGTTAGCAGAGATGCTTAAGTGCTCCTCCTCAACATGTGCAATCAATTTGAGAATGTACCTCTTGTGATGCTTGCGGTATTCTAACTTAATTTTGTAGTTTAGATACCGCCACAGGCATCACCTCATCTACCTCTATCGGTGTAGGAGAGAGACCTGTAGTAGCCGATGTTGCGATTTGCTCACTAGATTTTATAGCAATTACAGGGAAGAAATTAGAAAGCTGAGTTTGCTTGGAGTCACAGTTTAACATAGATTGAGAAGGTAAAGCAACCACATCTACTGATCGAGAATTACCACACTTTTCATTTAGAAAGCTACTTGAGGCACCCTCTAATACCTGATTTAACTTTTTTTGTTTTTTCTGCTTCTTTTTAGGCGAGCAGTTATGATTTGATGAGGGTTGACCTGAGTCCTCCTGCACCTGCAATAGAGTTTTACACTCCTCATCCAGTTGTTGTAAGTCTAAATTCTCTTCATCATTAGTAAGATTAGATATCAATTTTACATTAGAATTATGACCATGATTTTTTACCCTAGATTCATTTTAGTTTTTTTTAATTCATCTGGTCTATGTTTTTTTGTCTTTGGTTACATCTTTTGTTGGCATGCAATTGCATCCTTTTATATTTTTGAGACATAAATTGTGATGAAGAATTAGAATTAGAGTTCTCAGACACCACCTCCCCAACCTCCATCTCGCGTGTGGATGCAATTGCTTCACTTTCTATCAACTCTATGAGTGGAGTTGGACTATTTGGATCAGAGCAATTTACTTCTCCCTCAGACTGAAGGTTTAGATTGGAAGACTGTTCACTGCCCTCATTTATAGGAGAAAGTGAATTAAATAGTGGAACATGAATCTGCGATTCCACATTTTTTGGGGCATTAATATTTATACAGTCCCACACCTCTCTAAGGTTGCCGGGGCAAATGGCATCAGATAACAGACCAACGTTACATAGCACCTCCGCATATGAGGGTTTACATGCATGAATCAAGGCCATACAATCCTCCGTTTGAGTCATCATGTTGCACATGCACAGAGTTTGAGATGATACAGAAGCGGTAACTACTTTCAGGCTGCGGTGTCATACATTTTCCATAAGCGCTGATAAATCCTTCTAACCTGCATAATTATTTAATATTTCTGAAATACTTCCTTTCTTGTTTTGTATTTCGCAATGAGTTAAATCATGCCCCTTATCCAACAGATTTAGAATTCTTGTCAGGACCGGGAATGAGTAGGACTCCGTAGTTTCTGAATCTTGAAGCAATTCTTTGGAGGCAGACAATGCATGGGCATAAGGAGTCTCTACCCTAGAGCAAGGAGTGGTATTTCCATGCTCCAAAGGGATTTGATCATGATTCTTTGGATTATCCTCAGACTCACGGGATGGTTCGTTCTCAGGCAAAAAACAAGGGCTTGCTTTCTGCTCATTAGGAGATGTAATGAACGACTCAACCTTTGTTACATCAAAAACAATTGTAGGTCTAGAAGAGGCATTGTCAGAGGATATCACTATGGGCTGAGGAGGGTTGTTTATCGAAAATAGATGCACTTCATCTATTTGACTGGGTGGAAAAAGATTTGGCGTGCAAGGCCCAAGAGAAAGTCTGGCGCGTTTCCCTAAATCATCCATAATGACCGGAGCCAACATGGATACATTGGACAGGGAATGATAAGAGATCTCCTGGTTATATGTTTCCCACCCCAAAGAGTTGGGATCAAGAGACATACTCAGGGTCATTGATATCGGAAACTCCATATCACAGACCTCATGTAAAGAGAACGTTGAGGGGTCACATTTAGTGAAGGCAGTACGGTGCACCTGGACATACACTCGATTTGGCGTAGAATAGCTGCCTCTCAAATTCAATTGACTAGAATGATTTGAAGCTAAATCGTCTCCACTTATGTTTCCCCTTGTCAAATAAAAGTATTTGAGTGTGATTTTCAGAGGTTACAGAGGGGGATACACATGATTGTTCTGGTGTGTCAGCTGCTTTGGATTCTGCAGAAAAGCGCAGCCCACTTTGTAATCCACCTGACATGATTTTTTTTTTGTTTCCCCTTTCCCACCTTTGTGTTGCCTTTACTTATGAAAATACACACTCTTACTTTAACCTTTTGACTAAACAACTAGACAAATTTCTATTTCCAGAATAAATACACCAAATGCACCAGAAAGCAAAAACCGACATGTGTTTTTTGTACGACCAGTGAATTCAAAAATACAGACTCTTGTATGACTTGTATCATGCTATCATGATGTAAATAAGCAGCAAAGTGGAAAGCAGCAAAGTGCACTCAAATATCAGCATGACCGCAATTCCCAACCTTGCATAATTTATGTAAACGGTAAGTCTTTATGAGATGTGATTGCCTTTACTAAGAGAGGTTACTCGTATAAACCTCTCTAAACCATCTGTTTATTTTCCAAGAGATAGATTCACCTAAAGAATATTTTACCTTGTTTGTTATACAGTTAATCCGAACAGTAGAGATTAAGAAGGTAAATCAATTTCACAGCCCTAGTTGGACAAAATAATTATGCAAGGGCTATGCACCCACGTCACTCAGCTATGCCGTACGAAATGAGGTAGCTGCTTAACGTGGGTGATTGCTTCACCACCAATTCAATTACTTACTACTTAGTTAGCGATACAGTCTTGGGCATGCCTCTAAGCGCCCTGGCACCCGCCGCACACCCGAACAGCCAAACTGCTCACACTTGGAGTTCACTTCGTGTGCGCACGTGGGTGCGCGTACGTACACCAATTGTAGTTTTGCTAGGAAAGAAGGGGGCGGAGCCAAAATATCCACGGAAACGCTGCAATTGAAAGAGAACAAAGACAGTGGCCCTCATTACGACCGTGGCGGAAAGTGACTGACCGGACCGCCACAGCGTAAATAGCGTTTCCGCCATTGCACGATGGAGCAAAGTGCGGCCCATTCCGACCCATCGGGCACGAGCACCACGCCATGGCGGAAGTGCAAAGTCCGCGATGGCGGAAATGACCCCAAAACGGCCCACACCGCCGCCGTACGGCACCCTAGGTGCAATACCGCCACCCATCTTAGCGGACACCGCAGTGAGCGCCAACCGGAAAGTACGGTGACCGTAAATATACGGAAACGGAAGTAAAAACATGGTCCCGGAACGGGAAACATCACGCCGTACACCTATAAAACCACAAAATCCACACAACCACTAAAAACACTACCCTGAGACACATCCCAACCCGTCATCCACCCTAGTGTAACCAAGAAAAATGGGAAAAGTAGCGAAGAAAGCGTGCGACCGCAAGCGGCAGGTCCACTTCTCCCGTGAGGAACTCCCCGTGCTCACAGAGACCCTCCAGGAGAATGCTGCCGCCGTCTTCTCCACGCAAATGACCAGGACGGCACTTGCGAACAAGAAGGCCATATGGGCCCTGGTGGCACAGCGGGTAAGTGCGGTGGGGACCGCACCCCGCAACCCACAGCAATGCAGAAAGCGATGGGACGACCTGCGGATACGCGTCCGTAGCATACTTCTGCCAACCGCAACATTGCCACAGCCACCAGGGGAGGATCGGAATCACCCATCAAGTTGACCCCCTGGGAAGAAATCTGTGCCTCCACCATTGGAATGGAGAGTATAGAGGGAGTCGGAGGGATGGAGAAAGGAGTGCAGACATCCGAAGAATCCGGTAGGTGGCCCAAATAAAACCATGCCAAATCCACAATGTCCAATCATGTGAATCACCATGTGTCCACATAGCGCAACAGTAACACATGTCCAGGAGAACGTCCACACACATTGGCCTGACAGCGCACTTTAAAACGCACAATAAATACATAAATAATTAAAAACCCCAAAAACACCCTCTACACGTGCAGCAGGCACACCCTAACTGCAGGCTGCCAAACAACTGCACCCTCACTCCACACACAAAAGAAAGCACCTCCAAGGCCCCGACCCAAATCACCCTCAGGTACCACCCCAATGCATGTGATACATTGCCATTCCAATTCCCACAGACCCATTAATAATGCTCGCCCTCCTTTACTCCACCACAGGGTCTGATCCAAACGACGAGCTTCAGGACACCCCTACCAGCACACCTGCAAAGAGGGGCAAGACCAACGGCCAAAGACCCTCCACCTCAGCTGCACGCATCAAGACACGGCAGCAGCACAAATCAAGTGGCAGCACAGAGGAGGGAACTCCAACAGGCACCCCAGCAGCCAGCATGCCCACAACACCACCACCACAGGTCCCCCCAATGGATGCCACAGTAGGCACTGCTTCTGGTGGCAGCAGCACCATAGGTGACACTGCATTAATGGCAGCATGCTCCGACACAGAAAACGGGGATGTCGAAGTCAGATCCATCCATGACCTGTCCTAATCCCCCTGTCTGTTCCATCCCGTACACCATGAGGATACCACGCAGGGGCACCCACAAGAAGACGACTGGCCATCCCCCACAAGCCCTGTGGCAGGGCAACATGAGGCGAACAGCCACTCTGTGACACCACCGCAAATGGCCATGGCCCAGCAGAGGCAACAGTCCCTCGACCAGTTAATCGTGCAACAGCAGCAACTGGCCACGCTCCTCAAGGACCATGCCGATGAATGTGGGGGCACTAAGGCAGATATAGAAACATCAACTGAGACACTTAGGGCAGAAATGGAGAGAAGTACAGAGACACTAAGGGCACAAATGGAGAGTAGCACCGAGAGCCTGAGAGTCCAAATGGAGAGTAGCACCGAGAGCCTGAGAGTCCAAATGGAGAGAAGCACCGAGAGCCTGAGGGGGGAACTGCATGCGATGTCCAAAGACGTATGTGCCGAACTTGCCGCAGTGCGCCGTGTGCTCACTGAGCTCTCACAAACCCTTAGGGACATGCATGGACGTGAGCAGGCAGAGACATCATCCGTTGCAAGTTCCGTCCAGGGCAGCCCCCAACGTAGATCTGGGAGGAACCTGCGCTCCACAGGCAGGGGTGCCCCTGATACCCGCAGAGGGGGCTTGCAATCGCGACTGCCCACTGGCAATGAGCATCTCTGGACACTGGTGTTCGGGGGGGAGGTAGGAGGGTGGAGGGGGGGTGTTGGGCTCACTTGGATGGCGGGTCGATAGGGTGTTCAACATGATATCACATATGCCATAAACAATGCACGATCAACCAATGAGATGTGTGGACATTGATCTTTGTGTACGAGGCCATCATAGGCGTACAGTCCATATTGTGCATGTACCAGACACACACAGTGCCACGAGTCCCGTGTCCATGTATCAGCCACCAGGCGTGAGTGCTAGAAGCATGCATCTATGAGATGCTGACGAATGTCACGGCCCTCCTGTGCCTCGCAGACTCCTTGAGGTGCTGCCACATCCCCACCCTCATCATGACCATCTTCAGGTGCTTGCAGTTCTGCGTCAGGGGGCATGGGCACATTTCTACGTACGCACATGTTGTGTAGCATGACACATGCCATCACCATCTTTGCAACCTTCACATGGCGGTACAGGAGTGCCCCGCCAGACCTGCTGAGGCACCGGAACGAGTCTTCAGTAGGCCGAATGCCTGTTCAATGACTACACGGGTACGTGAGTGGGCATGGTTGTAGTCCTCCTCATGCTGGTCCCGTGGGTTACGGACTGGTGTGAGGAGCCATCTCTTCAGTGGATATCCGGCATCACCTGTATGTGGACGATAAACGAATAATGTGGAATGCCATTGCTACGTACGCGCCCCCCCCCCTTCCTGCCAGGTCATTGCCGCATCACATACCCCACATCAGCATGCATGAAATGTGACTCACCGAGTAGCCAGGATCTGTTCCCTGCGTGTCGCTCCATGTAGCGTGGTATTGTAGAGTTCCTCAAGATCATAGAATCATGGGTTGATCCAGGGAATCGGGCACAACAATGTGTAATGATCCTGTTGGAGTCACACACCATTTGTACATTCAGTGAATGAAATTGTTTTCGGTTGCGGTACTGGGCCTCCATGGCATGTGGGACGACCAATTCCACATGGGTGCAGTCGATGGCACCAATGCAACCCGGTATGCCGGCAAGTGCATGGAATCCCACTTTTGTGTTGGTAATTTCCTGCTCCGAGCGTGGTAGAGAGATGTAGTCGTCTGCGTGCTTCAGGAGGGCATCGAGCACTTGCAATAGTGTCCGTGAGAATAGTGGCTGTGAGATGCCATGCAACTGTCCGACTGTGTGCTGGTAGGTGCCTGTGGCCAGGAAGTGGAGTACAGACACCACCTTCAGTAGGGGTGGGATGGCGGTTGCGCTATCTATCATGCTGACAAGGTCAGCCTGTGTCATGTCCACAATGGCGGCTATGGTGTCCCGGTCCAAACGGTAGAGGGTGTGGATCTGCTCATCAGTGAGGTTGAACGGATGTGCTCGGAGGCGTGGGATTGCGGGCTGCCTGCGTGGTGGTAGTGGCTGTGCTGGCGGCCCTTGCTGGCCCTGCCTTGCCCTCCTCCTCCTCCTGCGTCTCCTCCGTGCGGCCGGTTGTGGTTGGTGTTCGTCTTCTTCTTGGAGTTGGAGTACTTGCAGTGCTATCAGGTCCCCCAGGGCCAACATCGCGAGTCCTGCCGGTAGCATTTCGGAGTGGGTGTGGTTGTGGGAGGAGACTGGGTGTGCTATTTATGTGTTTTCAGGCTGTATGGCCTCCACCTGTGGTGATTCATTCCACCTGTGCAAGCTGCTCTCCCCTTTGGGCGAGCACGTCCCGCACACAACGCTGCAATTCGAGGAATGGCATCTTGCTATTACAATCATGTATTTGTACCCGATGGCAGTGTAACATTGGTTGATATGTTCATTCGGCTATGGTCCCATTGTTTCACATACTATCTTAGCAGTCGCGAACAGACTTGTGAAGGGTCAGTGGAACGTAGTACTCGAGTAACGGTGGACCCTCATGCATCACTGTACCGAGTTTTAACGACGGGCGGGGCGTCCCATTTGTGAGGGAAGGCAGTTGCCATTTACACACACAGCCGCACTAGATGGATTAATTTGTGATTTCAAGCGGCCACAGATGCCTTTTCGACGTGATGTTGCAAATGAGGAATTCGAAGGGCGGCGCTTTCGGTCTTCAGCTAGCGGCGAGGAGATGCCCACAGGTCTGACTGCAAATATAACGTTCTATTGTTCAATGTCCTTGGGACAGGGGCCATGGCGGGGATGCAATGATTGATATGAATAGTTTGGGATGCGCAATAGCGAAGTGGACGATGAGGCCGGACGTTCCCAAATACATGTTACTTCACAACACTGGAATTACGGGCTGGGGCACAGTGGATTATGCAGGCTGCATGACGCACAGACTCAATGGAATTTTCACATGTTATGTGAGTATGGGAACAGGCGTTATCATTACGGGATGAGGGAATGATGAATGGATGCATGGACAGATGATTTGATACAGAGTTTGCCATGTACAGGGCTTCTTGGGATCTGTCCGCCTCCCCTGCGCTATGTGATGCAGGGCTGCCATAGTGGGACCATCGTCTATCTGGCCTTGATGAGCCCTCCCTGTCTCGATGCGCCTTCAGACACTTGTGTCCATGCACGTTACCAATCCCATCTGATGGATTCTGTTTTAACAGACGCATGCACAGGTACACTCGTTTGTGATGGTGTTTTCACCTCGATATAGATAGTTATGAGTCGCAAGTGGTTTTTGGGTGGTGATGATCCTTTGGAGTGGGCTAGCATGCATATGGCTGTGGATTTGTTGTGATCATTGAAGTGAGTAATTCAAATGTAGTTCGGATGGCCATTCTATTCTTTTTCATTTCATTTGGTTGACAGGTATCTCCTCCCCTTTTGCCACTGCCATCTGTATGCCACTCCTGCAGATGGATTTTACTCCCGACACCTGCTGCTTCGTGTTAATCAGTGGAGCAGCATTACGATCTTATGGGACGATCGCCAATGGGCCACATGCCCTTACGCAGTACTAGTGGCTCGGAGCAACATTTCGGCCTTTCAGCTGGACTAGTGCCTCCCCATTGGGTCGGCCCTGCGGTTCTGGGCGCTTCCATGTTGCCTTTTCGTACGAGAATGTGGCCCTGTGTACCATGAAGGAACAGGGCGTCACACAAGAAGTAGCTGGTCATTTATTGCGGATGCAGCCCACAATGGTGAAATGTGTTTTGGAGTTCATGGCCTAATGGCTGTATGGGCTTGGTGAATTTGTTGTGCATTAAATTTCTATTCTGATATGGGCCGTGTAGCGTTCTTCTTTGCAAGTGATGTGGCATATTCCTATTTGGGGAGCGATGTATTGTGAGGAGATCTGCATTGGGTTCCAGCTTCGGAGTATAGTTGCGTGGTACTGTGCTGGGCGCGTTTGCCTACGAAGCCCAGTGAGGTCAGGGATAAGGGCTGCCAATATGACTGTTTGAATGATGTCATGCTCAGGGGCGGGGGATTAGGTTTTGTGTAACAGATGCCGGTCAGCCAGGTGGATTGGTGGAATGATGTGATTTTCTGAATGTTGCTGGTCACAGGTGCCTGTGTTTGCGTGCGTTTCTTGGTGGGAGACTGAGGTCATGTCCATTGGAATAGCTTCTGTATTCGTGCCATCTGTGCCCTGCAGCTCCCATTGGCCCCTCTTGAGATTCTTTTGTTCGTTGGCATGCATGGGTGACTTGTACATTTCACTGGTTGCATTGTGACTTCATTGCACCTACGGGGAGTTGTACAATGTGGCCAGGGAGCGGTGTACAGGCACTCAGTGGGGCCGTTTACGGTTGATTCGAGATGCCGTACTTCTCACCATGGCGGAATGGTACTTTCCGCCGTGCTTGATGGCGTTAGGTGCATGTCCGCTAGGGTCAGAATTCGCGTACCGTTGCGCCATGGTGGTATTTACGGTTTGGCATGGCGCGCGCGCGCGTACTTGGTGCAGTTAGCGTTGGCGTTCACTACGGTGTCGCTAATGGCATCGTACTTTGCGGTGACGGGTCATAATCGCACCGAGCGCTATTCGATGGCGGTATTGCATTTCCGCCATCGTTTTTCGATTTCCACCAGGGTCGTAATGAGGGCCAGTGTAAAGAACGCAGGAGTGGAGTGAAGCTATTGCAAAGCCCCAACACAATCCGAACAAAGTCCCAAGACTATCACATTAAAGTCCACAATTACTTGGAAGCTAGTTCTTAGCAGTTTCGCCGCATTTGACGTGATAAAGCTTCCTCCTAACGACTATGGTCCAGCAAGGAGTTCACGGCCAGGGGGAACAGCCAAACAGCTCACAATTGGCATTCACTTTGGTGCGCGTGCGGGGGACGCGTACTTACACTAATTGTATTTTTGCTTGGAAAGAAGGGGTCAGAGTCAAAAGAGCATTGGAAACGTTGGAAGCTAGTTCTTAGCAGTTTCGCCACATTTGATGCGATAAAGCTTCCTCTTGGTGACTATGGTCCAGCAAGAAGTTCACGGCCAGGAGGAACAGCCAAACAGCTCACACTTAGTGTTCACTTCAGGTAGTTGTCTCTACAGAATGTGAAAATTATGTTTGAAGATGTATTGCATCTTGTTGATTTTCATGGGCATACGTGTCTTTGTCTGGGGATACTGATACTCGGCCTAATGTTAATAATAGTATCCGTGAAATAAGCCTGAAGTGAATTGCACCAGATTGAAATATTCAATTTAACGTGTGGGCCAGTAATCAGCTTCTTTAGACCATCTGGAATCCTACATAGTTCTTTGGTGCAAATATCCACTAGGTAAATCTGTTGTGCAAAAAGGTTTTTTTTCTTCAATGATAGAAGGTTTATATTCTTGGCTCACCAATCTAAGAGAAAGCAATTAGCATAATTGGTATTTCTTCACCATTTGTGTATTGATTTATGTACTTCCTTTTTTAATGAAGATAAATTGGAAGTATACCATTTACTGTTGAGTGTCTGAATTTTGACTTTCTTTTCATTGCTAGGTTCAAGTTTTTCTATGATATGGGACAGGACAGCTTTCTATTTATTAGAAATACATGCTGAATCAATATCTTGTATATCAGCATCACCTTCTGTTAATGCCAGACAAAGTTTATTCATAGTGTTTGATATTCCTAGTATTGTCACCTGAATGTCTAGTTATAGAATGCATAGTTAGATGGAATAGTACTAATGCATGGTCCGATCAGTCAACTGGTTATATGAGGTGCCCTTGAGGGATGATATTAAATGTTATTACCCAATCTAAAGTGTGACCTTTGATGTGGAATTTAATTGGCATATCTTGATCTGTATTATTAAAATCCAAATTAAACTCTACTAGAAAAATCAGTGATGTGGTCAGTTTCATGAATTATACAATCAATTACAGCAGTCACCATGTGTATTGTATATTACTATAAGGAGGGTGATGAATAATTCAAAGATGGGAAGCAGTGATGGAAGGTGCTCCAGGTCAGGTATTGTGGTGCAAAGAGAAACGGCAACGCAATAACAAAATAGTCAAAAAAATCCAAAATGCCAAATAATCACGGCACTTCTTTGCCATGGAAAATGTTGACTACATGCAAAAATGTCTCAGGTGGTCCCGTAGAACCAAACTGACATGGAGCGCGCCAAATTTCAAGAAGTTACAGGTTACAAACTGGAAAACCGCAAAATCTGAATATGTAAGTTCCAATGTTATCCCACCACCCTCATTGGCTACCACCTATAGAACACACTAATATCCCCTATAGTCCCTTGATTGATTGGCCACACCTTATCTAAACCCCATTCCCCTAGACATGTGTCTCGCTACATCATCACTAGCAAATCCGAGTACGGGATTGGTCTGTTACACCTATTGACACACTAATGAATTAAGACCATCACGTGATGTGCACCCCTCCATTCCAGACACAATTAAAGTAAACTGGCAAGGTAAACTCTGCTTTGATAAGACAATAGGCCTTCTGATTATACCAGCCGCAGTGGCACACACACAAGCCGGACCCCCAACCTTGTATTACATTTATTGGCATCCCCTCTGCTCCTCCTATCCCAAATCACAGGAACGTTCCAAACACGCCCCCCTCCTTATGTCCTTTCAACCCCAGGTGCCCGGTAATGATGTAACCATGCCACCACTCTTTGCTTTAAAGTTCAGAGATTTATTTGAATTTCATAGATTTATTGGTGTTTGATTGTGTGTGGGATTTTAATTCAAATGGGATGATCACTCTTGGGTGGGGCATTAATGCTCTAATTCTTTGCTTGCCTCTTGGCATCAGAATACCTCATGCCCTATTCTCATGAATTTGTTCTTCAAAAGGTGCATCCCTTCATTCTCTTCCTTCAACTAACATTATTTTCCCACCACATTCAGACCCTGCAGCTGTATACAATTAGCACTTATCTGTGTACCATGGCTGCGTCTGACCTCGGCTACTCTCCTGGGGAACGGAAAGGGGATTTGTTTTGGGCCAGACCCTAAACATAGCTGCAGCTCCATACTGAGGGCTGTGTTCTATTCTCGTTCACTGTTTCTTAGGCCTTAACAATATGGGGACACTTCGGCCATGTTAACACACTGACCTTGTTTCTACCACAGTACCTTTTTTTGACTCCATCTTCCACCTATTTCATCTCTTCCCACACATCTCACTACACAACATAACTAGGGACATGACAACTAAACACAGGGCCTATGATGCTGCCTTATCTATGATCCCTGCAACCACACATTAATACATGTGTTGATCTTTCTGTGTTGCAATATGTGAGTATCCAATATGTGTCAAACCTAATTAAAACAACACATGCACCTTCTACAGCACAAACCACAGCCTGCTTCGATGATGGTATGTGCTAATAGGTTTTTCTCAGCCTGATCCTTTTTTCATGGCTGGGACGCTATACTTGCATCCCAACAGTAGATAGGCAGAGTGGTAATGGGGAAAATGAATAAACTACCAAGTCTCCTGCACATCTTCCGAGCACTACTAATAGCCATAGAGGGACAGAGTATACGGCATACAGAACAATTTGCTATCCTTTATATGGAAAGGGGTCAGACCCAGAGCGGCCGGGAAATGTCCCTAGCAAACAAAAGAAAAGGGAGGCAAAAATTGCCCTCACTTATTAAAGTACTAGAAAGCTAACCAAATAAGAGCACTCACAGAATGGTTCAACAAAAAGACTAATAAGCGCTGGGCAAAAAATAGAGGAGACAATAGGAAGTGAAAAGACATGGAAGCAAACCTGGATACGGGGAGCATCAAGGCCCACCTCATTCAAATTCAACACAATCAGCAACGTCACTCTAAAATGTTGAGACCTGGTAAATATAGAAGAGTTTGACATCTTACCCGTCCCCACTCACTGTGTTGTGCTGGAAACCTACTTTCAGACCGAGTTGGGATAAGCATACAGGGACATTTGACCAATGGCTATTAGGTTGAGCATAAACATTTGGATACATATATTGTAATGGGAAAATTAAATCATTTCAGAACTTCCAAGAGGTGTTTGAATTAGAAGAGATGGACAGACTAATATTATCAGATGAGGCACTGGGCGCAGAATCCTATGATTACCATGGGGTGGAGCAAGGAACATCAAAAAAAGGCATCAAAGGGACTATTGTCAGCAAAATATAGAATCTTACTGGATAGGCAACAGTCTTCTAGCTCCAAGTGCAGCATCAAATGGAATGAAGAATTTGGAAGGAAATTCTCAGATGAAGTGTGGCAACAGGTTCTAAAATCAGCATTTACAGGAATAAAGTGTACAGTCCTTAGAGTTAAAAATATAAATGAATTTGCAGGTGACATTACACCCCAGTAACGCTACACACATTAGATCTATAGCAATCTAATATGTGCTTGAGAAGGTGTGGACAGGTGGGGAGTAATTAAGAAACATTTGCCTAAATGGCAAGAATGAGGAACAATCGTAAAGGTAATATTATAGATTTCAGCACCGGATGATCCACACTTTCATTGTATATTGGCTCCAGCAAGGGGACAGAGGAAGATTGGAGGTATGGACATACAAGTTACATATTCAGTTACTTCTAAGTGCTAAGTGGTGTACAATTAAGAAATGCACAAAAAAGACTTCATACATAAAATAGTACCAGAAAATATGAATTTTGAGTGAATAGGAGCACACATTTCTGGCTCTCGTAACACCTACAAGGAGATTTGGAATCCTTACATATTCTATGCAACACAAGACAATCAAGAACTATTCATCCCCAAAAGATTTAAGATATCAACCAGAAAAAAATATATTGAGCTCTTGTAAATCTGCCTCAGATACATCTAGATACTTGTTATTGATATTATGAAAACAAGAAGCCATCCTGTAAATGAGAAACAAAAACAACTGAACTTGGAGATTGTATACATCTTGGGACTAATCAAAGGAATACATTATATAAACCAAAAAAGTGATTAGATCATAATCCTGTGCCACTCTGGGCCCACCATAAACATCAGGCAAAACAAGCTTTGTGTCATCAATGATGCCGGGCAGCTATGCCTTTCAGCCGCAGCGCGTGACATGCCTCTGGTTCGCTGAGAAAAGCTTAGCGTGAGTGTAGATATAAGTAGTATTATAACCCCCCTTTCATCAACTGACAGGCCTTAACCACGCCCTAACCGGATGGCCCACCCCCTTGGGGTGTCCATGGCAACGCATGTCCCGCCTGTGCGGATGTCCCTGTGCTGTAGTGACGTCATGTGTTGTGTTGAGGGGCGTGGTGGTGTAGGAAAGGGCGTTTCCCAGGGACGATGTCGTGGGTGATGTAACATTTTGGGGGCTAGGCGTGGTCCAGCAGGGATGTGACATCACGGGTGTGTCCCTGAAGTTTCCCCTAAGGCCTAACCTAATAGTGACGTCATGCGTTGTGTTTAGGGATGTGTAGGCGTAGATAAGGGTGTTTCCCGGTGGTGATGTCGTGCATGAGGTAATATTTTGGGGGCTAGGCGTGGTCCAGCAGGGATGGTGACATCACGGGCTTGTTCCTGAAGTTTTTTCTAAGGCCTAAACTAACAGTGACGTCATGCATTGCGATGGGGTTGTGCAGGTGTAGATAAGGGTGTTTCCCGGTGGTGATGTCGTGGATGAGGTAATATTTTGGGTTAGGCGTGTCCCAGCAGGGATGGTGACATCACGGGCGTGTCCCTGAATTTTTTTGTAAGGCCTAACCTAACAGTGACGTCATGGATTGTGTTTAGGGCGTGTTGGTGTAGATAAGGGTGTTTCCCGGTGGTGATGTCGTGCATGAGGTAATATTTTGGGGGCTAGGCGTGGTCCAGCAGGGATGGTGACATCACGGGCTTGTTCCTGAAGTTTTTTCTAAGGCCTAAACTAACAGTGACGTCATGCATTGCGATGGGGTTGTGCAGGTGTAGATAAGGGCGTTTCCCGGTGGTGATGTCGTGGATGAGGTAATATTTTGGGGGCTAGGCGTGGTCCAGCAGGGATGGTGACATCCCTCTGGGGTCAAGGTCCAGGGCTTTGATGAGATGATGTAGGTATGAAGTTGTGATGTCAGGGGGCAGGCCGGGGGGGGCCTTGTGGGGGTGATGTAGTTGTGGGTCCTCCCCTAGGGGTGGAGTATGGTGTATATATACAGAAGGAGCTCTGGAGAGAGGTAGACGGCACTCTTGGAGTCTGACTGTACTATTTGCATAACGCTTACAATACCCCTGAATCATGAAGCGTTACAGCTACTACTCTAAGAATACAGGAGGGGAAGACGTCAGCAACACCGCTGAAAAGGCTGATAGTCATAGAAGTCCGACAACAATAATTCCTGTAGCTGATGAGGAATCGCAAGGTGCCACTTATAGTGGAATGGCGTTTGAGTTGAGCCAGGGCATTTTTTTAATTAATGAATCTGGGTGATATGACACCTCCTGATTCTTATCCTTTTAAAGATGCTGATGGTGTAGAGGCTGGTATAATGGATGCAGACTATACAGAGTCTGATCTGAAGGCTATGGACAAATCTAGGAAGACTTCTGAAGAGCCTTTGTATGCGGATCTGGGGGTTTTGGACGAGCTGTTTCCAGAGGTAGCCATGACCCCGGAGTTGGAAACAAGCGCCGATGAAGATAGGCTGTTTATGGAGACAGCTGATGCTGTGGAGGCCGGATTATCTATGGATGCAATTTGGTATGTAGGAAAAGGGTGTGTGTGTGTGAACTATGTGTTAAAAAAAAAAATATATATATATATATATGTATTGAAGAGTTACATTTCTTTCTTTTTTCAATTTCTTTCTTTTTTCAATTGCAGAAAACGGCAGATAAAGTTGACGGTGCTTACTACCGTCAATTTTTACTGTCTGTGCTGTTCAAAAATGATCGAAAGTCCAGCAACATAAGCCCGTAATAAGTGTAAGAAGTGCGTTTGTTTAAAGCGCTTTGAAAGTTCTGATGAAGAAGAAGAGGAAGCTATGACTTTTTTGGAAACCTCAGCTGTTCAGGCTTTTGTGGCCTGTGTAGTGAAAGTGTGTTTGAAGTGTGATGATTACCTCTGGTGTTATGGACATAAAAGCGATGACCCGCAACAGGATGCTCATGACTGTTTACTTCTGAATTATCACGCTAGAGCAATACGTCGGATATGCTTTCTGTTGAATTCATATAAAGGTTTTCAGCTGCTTAAAGCTGTATATAAAGGCATGGGCATGCGTGTACACGCTAGTATGGAGAGTGTTTTATCTAAAACATGGATAGAAATATACCATTGCCGCAATCCCGAGAAAAAATTTAGATCTTTACACATGGCTGGTCCTGTGCTTTTTAGAAACAGAGTAGCCCGTTTAATGTATAAAGATTTTTGTGACCTATACACTTTTGGGAATCCCCTGAAGCCCTGTGTAGCACGCCGTAAACTGTTTTAAAGAGAGGAGAAATATACAGAGTTTTGTTTCTTATATGTGTATATTTGTTTCTAGGATAAGATTTCTGAAGGACCAACAAGGCGTGTGGATCGTAAACTGAAACCGGGCCGTGTATGTGTGGAAAAACTGTTATACGCTATGCTGAAAGAGCGGATATCGGAAATTGCCCCAGATACCCTGAAATATCTACAGATACCTACCCCCCGACCAGAGCCATTTTGTAAAAGTTTGATGTGTATAGGTAACATATGTACCAACACATGGCTCCCGGTATTGGATGAATACTGGCATTTGTACAAATATGATGTGGGTTCTTTATATTTACACCCTAGAGAGGTGTTACATCAGCTGTTGGAGCAATTGTATGAACATTACTTTAGCATTAAAGGATACGTTTTACAGGACCGCGAATTGTATGAACTTTTAAATGCCTCAAGTGTTTTATGTATACAGAGTTATATGCGGGGGGAACGGGGGGTTTTGTATAATGCTATTTATAAGGCTGCAGAAAAAATATCAAAAAGGGTCACGTTGTGCCAGACGCTATATGTATAAGAGTTGTAATAAAATCATCTTTCACCCATTATGCCTTTGTTTATTTTTTGAAGTGTTTCAGCGGTGAACATCTCTTATTGAAGCATGCATGAAAGCTATTATGATGAAAGTGGTGTTGGCAGTTATGGGGGTGTTGATGCTCTTTATAAAAAACTACAAAATGACAAGAAACCTATCTCACGCGGAGCTGTTAAGGAATGGTTATCTGGTGAAGAGGCATATAGTCTTCATAAAAATGCTAGAAAACGTTTTAACAGAAGAAGAACAGTGGTTTCCCAAATAGACGAACAATGGCAGGGTGATATAGTAGATATGCGGACCTATGGGAAGCAGAACGACGGGGTGCAGTACATCTTGACGGTTATTGATATTTTATCAAAATACGCCTTTGCCGAAGTTTTGAGGGATAAGACCAGATCAAGAGTGACGGCCGCTTTTAAACATGTTTTTAGCAAAGGCCGGGTGCCTGTAAAATTACAAACGGATGCCGGTAAGGAGTTTTTAAATAGACCCTTCCAAAATCTTTTAAAACAACATAACGTGTATCATTTTGTAACATATAACGAAGTTAAGGCGGCTGTTGGTGAGCGCTTTAATAGAACCTTAAAATCTAAGATTTGGAGATTTTTTACAGCAAAGAATACACATTGTTATGTGGACGTATTACAACGTTTCATAGAGGCGTACAACCATAGCTATCATCGCTCTATAAAAATGACTCCAAACTCTGTAACGTCTGAAAATTCTCTAACAGTTTGGAAAAACTTGTACGCTGACATGGTAACGAAGAAGGTCAAGAAACCATCCTTTCGCGTGGGGGACCATGTCCGAGTTTCTAAGCTTAAAGGTGTCTTTACAAAGTTTACAGCAATCATTTACGGATGAAATATTTATAGTGACCAAAGTATCTGTGAAAGAGGGGTTTTACATATATCAGCTGGTTGATTATGATGGTGATGGTGTGAGCGGTAATTTTTACACCGAAGAGTTACAGAAGGTCACCAATGAGCCCCAACGCTTTTATAGGATTGAGAAAATTCTTCAGAGTAAAGGTAAAGGAAATAAAAAACAAAGTCTGGTGAAATGGACAGGGAGGCCTGAGAAATTTAACAGTTGGGTTATCGCTTCATCTCTAAAGGATCTACAAAGCAAAGGCGCTCCCTGAGAAGATGGAAAGCAGTGGATTTTATATCACCTTACCCAGTAACGCTTCTCTCGATACATTCCCAAACAATGAAATATCAAATTATTGTGTTAAAATGGCTAAACCCGTTGATTTACAAGGATTGTGGGAAGCGGGTCTAATGGAGATTCAATACCCCCACACCTGGGACACTGTGTCTAGAAGAAAGGCCAAATTTACCATCAAGCGTGAAGGTCCTATTGAACTGTTACACGCCGGTTTTCCTCATGGATTTTACAGCAGTATACAAGCTTTGTTAGAGGCTATCAATAAAGGTCTCGCAAACATTGAACGCTATTCTGATATACAATTGTTTCTGGATAAGTTGCAGAGAAAAGTATTTCTAAAATCGACGGATTTTACCACCGAGTTTATATGTACTGGGAAACTTTTTTGTGTTTTGGCAACCGTTCAACATGTAAAAAGTACTAAAGATTTGGACAAAACACATGCTGATATTGATGGGGGATTTTACAGTCTTATGATCTACAGTGATATAGCAGAATATCAAAGGGTTGGTGACTCGTACGCCCCGCTAATGAGAACAGCCCAGGTGAAAGGTGAAAATAATGGCATTGTTAATATACAATATATTAAACCTGATTATATACCGGTTTCTAAGAGTCATTTTGACACCATCAATATACAGATAAGGGATGATCAGGGGGAGTTGGTGTCATTTAAATACGGGAAGGTCCTAGTGAAACTACACCTCCGTCCTAGGAGAGAAAAAGACTATTAAAAACATGGTATTTATGAAAAACTATGGGAAGCCGTAAGTTTATAGGGATTATTACCACCGACAAGCTGGTTATGGCAATCAACCTTACTTTCAAAGGGGCACCCGTTATGTATGGTGCGGGTTTCGGAAGTATTTTTAGAAGCCTCTTTCGAAGGGCTATGCCGTTTCTACGAAAGGGGTTTGAATTAGCCAAACCACGTGTGAAAACAGCAGCCACAAATATTGCTAAGGATGTGGTGTCTACGGCTACAACCTCCATCGCAAATCGCTTTAACCAACCACCACAAGAGGGTTCTGGGCTGGTTTATGTGAAAAAAAACACAAGCAAAAGAAAAAGGAAAACACCGCACAGATGGGGCCCTCCAGGGATGCATAAAAAACCAGGATCAGCAACGAAAACGGCTCAGAAGAGAAAAAGAACTCGCAAGAACAGATCGGCCAAGAAAAAAAAAAACAGCCCCAGCATTAATATTTTCTAAAAGATGGCGTTTATCCATTGTGCGTCGGGGGAATGTGTGAAATCTGAACTTGATCTGTTTGCTGTACCCCCGACACAAACTAGCATTGAAAATAGCTTTTTCATGGAAGTGGCTCCCCTTGCTGCACTATCTCTGCTAGCGCCTATAGAGTTTTAGATATCAGGCTCAACAGAGATGTATCTGGATTTAAATGACACGTTACTTTACCTCACTTGTAAAATAACAAAAGCTGATGGATCAACTATCCCAGCAACGGCTAAAGTTGCTACGATTGCTTACCCTGTGGCTACCCTCTTTAATCAAGTGGATATTACTCTAGGCGACCGACTGATTACACAGAGCGACAACATGTATGCGTATAGGGCCTATATAGAAAGCATTTTGAACTACAGCAATGACGCTTTGGACACTCAGCTTACAGCGGGGCTTTTGTATAAGGACACAGCAGGCCAAATGGAGGATTATGCTCCAGATGGGGCTAATGCAGGTTTTATAAAAAAGAGCTACACATGCCAGAGGGAGCAGAAATTTTGATTTACTAGGCAGTCTACACTCCGATCTATTTTTCCAGGAGAAACTAATGGTAAACGGCGTTGATCTGAAAATTAAACTTTCTAGAAATAAAGATGCTTTTTGCCTCAACAGCGATGATGCTGAAGCCTACACGCTGATCATAGTATCAGCTAGTTTATTTATTAAAAGGGTGAATGTGTCACCCACGGTCAGATTAGCTCATGCTGATGCTCTACAAGTATCAAACTTAAAATATCCGGTGGAGCGGACATCTTTGAACATTTTCAGTGTTCCAGCGGGTAGCCGTGTCGCCAGTCAAGATAACTTATTCCTTGGACAGTTACCGAAAATAATCATCATTGGTTTTGTGGACAACACAGCTTTTTCTGGGGCTTACGCCAGCAACCCTTTTAATTTTAAACATTACAACATCAACTACGCAGCTCTTTTTAAAGACGGGGTCGTTATACCGTCTAAAGCCTACAGTCCCAGTTTTCAACAAAAAATACAATTAGGGAGTATTTGGGACTTGTCTCCATCAGCGGTAAACACCTGCATGATAAAGGTTTTGTGATACCCCGGGACGATTATGATGGGGGTTATACTCTGTTAGCTTTTGATTTGAGACCTGATAATACATCAACCTGCCATTATAATCTTATTAGAAATGGTAATCTACGCATAGAGGTACGCTTTGCTGCAAATATACCCAACACGGTGAATCTAATTATTATGGCTCTATTTGACTCGGTTATGGAACTCAACAATCAACGACAAGTCCTGTACGACATGTAATGGATACTTACCAGATCAAACGTTTTCTAAGTAAAGACAAACACGCTAAGAAAACATTCAAGGGTGTGTATTCATGTGATAACCTTCCAAGAGACATAAGTAATGAGCGACCCATTAGTCTTGTGGCGAACACTGATCCCCAAGATCAGGAAGGCACCCATTGGATAGGTATGTTTATAAACAAGGATACAATAACAGTCTTTGACAGCCTGGGGTGTTTCCCAAGCCACCCCATATACAGAGGCGCTATCCTGGACTATGTGAAGGATATAGCACCCGTTATACATTATAATAAAACACCTGTGCAACATCCTGAAGACATCACATGTGGCCAGCACTCCTGTTACTTTGTATCTAACATGTCTGAGAAACACTCGCTGTTAAGGGTTATGCAGGCCTATTCACTGGACCTCTGGCAAAATGATGTCATGGTTACTGCTTTTGTGAATAAGAACAGCTTTCGGAGATCCCCTGTAAATGTTTTTGATCGTTGGCAAAAATGTACTCTTGTTACTAAACCTTAAATTGTGTACACATATAAATAAACACATTTTCTTTTTCATTGAAACAGTCTTTTTTGTCTTATTTTTCATTTATTTAATATTTTATAAACATGTTAGACATGATCGAAATGATTAGACATAACGCATTTGAAAGTATGAATAATATTTTTATTGCAATGAACTTATTTTTTTTTTTACAGACTGGAAAACTAATAATAGTAAAAAAAAAAAAAGATATACATGTATATACATATTTTACAACGGTTAAAGAATTTGTTAAAGAAAAAAAAGAGAGGTTACACGTTAAACCAAGAGGCTCGTTTACTGGCTTTAATTTTTTGTCTTTTTTTTATTGACATTTCAGATGATTCAATAGCTGGTGTTAAAGGTTTGATCTCAGAGTCTTTTAAATTTTCCAACAGTTCGCGATGTCCCATATTTCCAATTAAGGTTGCGGGGAGGTTCACATCGGCAGCTGCTTGCATTAACAGGTCCCAACCTCGAGGTTTTGTGTGTCTTCCAAAAGCCTGAAGGTTGGTAATGCTGCAAACTAAATCGTGAACATTTGATCCTTTAACAACTGTTCCTTTATAGATAAATTCTCCCTTGTTGTTCCATGTTGCCACATTTTTTTCACTTCCCATTTTGTTCATCAAAAGTTCTGCATTTTTCCGATAACGGGGGTTAATAGTGTCCAAAACTTCCATTACGATAGGATCCGGGGCAGAGGTTGATAGGGAGGGTTTAGAGTTAATTGCAGGGTCTTCGGGGGGCATGTACAACGTCAGTTTATTTTTCTCATTTTCGACCTGTCTAAAGTATGTTAAGTATTTTTATAGAATAGTTGAATAGAGCCCCACTTTATCATAGTCTGATAAATCATGCCGCTTTAAAACCTCTTGCATTTCAGAGTCAAGCCTTAAAGTGGCTGATTTTCGGATATCTGCTTCTTCCTGCTTCGGGGTACTTATACCTTCCAACTGACGTTTGTCAACCAAATACATCTTTTGGGCATGCTCCATTAACCACCCACTAAGAGCCTAGTAATTAGAGGCAATGCCAAACCTAGGAGTGCCCCTATAAAACTCCCAGATTGTTTTAGAAGCTTTCTTTTGGTTTTTATAGACGACCTCTTGTTACTCAGCTTTTTAAGGAGGGTTTTTTTCTTTCTTAAAACGCCTAGTTGCCTGGTGGATAACAGAACGTTACCTTTTATAGTGTTAAAGGCAATCTCTGCTATAGCCAATACTAGATCATCACAGGCTGAGCACAAAATGGCCTTCCGTTGTTGGCGTGGAGCTGTTACTAGCATTTTAAGAACAGCAAAGTTCCTACGTATACGGGCCGTCATGGTAGCTGGTCGTCGTCGCTAATGAGGAAAGATTGTTTTTCACTGGGGTTTTCTAGACGTCTTTTGTACGTAAACCACGGGTATATCAGGAGGGAAAACACCGGCCCTCAATCTGTAGTCTTCTAAAGTGTTTGTTTTTAGATCCACCAAGAGGTAACCGTAAGGTTTTAAGGTAGCGTCTTCAAAAGCCTCCATAAAAAAATGGGTATTACCTGGGTACATCTGTCTCGCTAGGACGGTTAGTTGGTGTTTATCTCTAGGGTTTTTAAACAACACTATATAGCTGGCGTTTAATGTTATGGAGCGGTTTCCCTTTCCGCGGTAGAATAAATTTTGCACAATGTAGCAAATGCTAAGGTTCTTGTGATGTGAGTATTGTGTAAAGGCTTTCTCGATTTCCAAGCTATGCCCTCCTTCCATCATAAGATCATCTACAATAATCATATTAACAAGATTTGGTGGTAGCAAGCGGTCATCATTCAAAGAATTTGGTAAGCCCTCCACAAACTTCAGATGTGGTATTTTAGATGCCAATTCATTATACAAGGGCTGCCAGCAAGAAAAAAAACAGATAACATTTTCAGGAATGGTATTCATAACAGAGGGTGCATTTTCTAATAGCTGCTTAATAAAATAGCTTTTACCACAGCTAGAAGGTCCCGCTAACACGCATGGAAAAGGGTGTTGTAACCGGGTATCCATCGTATACGTTGTTCCCTTTTCAATAACCATAGGGTAATGTTTGTAATTAGCAGTAAGCACACGCTTTTCAAATACTACCCTCAAGGTTTTTTGCAGCGTTTCACTGCTAATCTCCCATTGTTTCTTTTTACGCACCATTGAAGGTTGATGAACTGTGATATTTCTGGTTATGTTGTTTAAAGAGTATTCCTGCACCAGCTCCTTTAAACTGTCAAAATACATTTTTATACTATTGCTAACATTTAAAGTGATACCCTTTACTTTCATACAGACAACACCGTTGGATGTCCTATAGGAATAGGTTTTGGGACCTGCAGAAACAAATTCTACAATGTGCTCTCCCGGAGCTAGTTCGCTTGTTAAATTACTTAGATAATCCCCCAGGGGCGGGTCCTCGTCACTGGGCGAGCTGACAAAAATAACAGAGTCAGTATCGTGGTACAAACAACAGTCTTGGAGGGCATCCATGACTTTATAAAGCTCCAAACGGGCGTGGGCTGTTGTAAAACATGCAATAAAAATGTTTATGTTGTTGGAGCACGTTGGGAACTCTTTGGCATACTTCCAACAAAGACACGCTGATTCCTCGGCTATAAACTGTAAGCTTAAAATGTCATAGCCCAAGTCAAAAAGATAAGCGGTCAACTCTCCGGGGTCCGTTATAATGGTTGTGTTTGGAAGGTTGGTTCTTTACGCAAATTTACCCCATAAGGAATTTAAACACAGTTTAGCTAACTGACGTCTAGAGGGATTATTTTCAATGAACTCGGGTCTTAACCGTATCCCTTGGTGTTTGTAATACTCGTCTATATACCGCTGTCGGGATTCAGCATCCTTGCAACTCTCGGGGTAACCCAACGCTTCCTGTTTGTCTCGAGGAAAAAGACAAATGTATTTTGTGAACAGCTCTACTGTAGCTTTTCCAAAGTGCCAAATATCATAAATTCTACCCAGCCGGTATCCTTTCTGCAAGGCCACTTGTAGCTCAACAGTACACCAGGTACCAGTAATAGAGCGTTCCTCGTCACTGTGTGTGCATTTTTCAGTTTGTTTTGTAGTGGCACAAGTCATACAAAGTGGGAACATTCGTTTTCCAGAAACTCTTTGAGAGAGCACTGGAAAATAAAGTTTTTTAGGGGGGTACACCTGACATTTAATCAATCCAAAATATTGTTTAACATCTCCAAAATCTTCATAGATAATTTGGGGGTGTCCTAGCGGGTATGGTTTTGAATTGTTAACAAAGGGATAGAGACTGGTGTAGTCCAAGTAAGGAGCTATCGCGTGGTAAAGTTTAACAGCATTAGTCCTTCCCCCAAAGAGAGCATCACAGGGTTCTAAGGGTTCTGGTAGATTTGTTTGTTTCAAATAAATGTTTAGCCCCTCATCATTTTTTAGCATATCTGTCCATTCATGCTCTCAAAATGTACTAACGCGCAAACACTTGTTTTCAAGAAAATTCTTTTTTAAAAGTGTTCTTCTATGTAAATGGTCATTAGTACAGCCCATCATGGTGTTATAGTCATTTTCCTTATAGCATCGGGGGCACCCGTGAAAAAACAACCATTAAATTCGTAGGCCAATTCCTCCCCATTTAGACACGCATAACCATCTAAAAAATAGGGACCAATCTTTTTTTCCCCTCCACTCAGGGCATGTTGTATAGGTATACCATCTTGATGGGACAAGTACATCAACCACTGTATAGAAGGGGTAGAAAAACGTTTTTGTTTTCCATGATACAAGTCAATTGGCACTAGGGCTATTGTTTCAGGCTCAAGAAACAGTTGTTTATATATATGCATGCACATGCTAGCTAGCGTGATAAAAGTGAATGGATCAACATACGTCACATATTTTAACTCCTCAGGAGTATCGGGTTTCAAAATGCGCTCCTTTTGGGTTAGCTCAATGATACCGTTTCTAAAAATGTTACAGGCTGTTCTCAAAATATTAACATCTTCGCGACAATACCTTTTTAGCTCCCTCTTAAAATCAAAAACATCTTTACGGGCCTCTGAGTACCATTTTAGAAATGCCTCCTTTTCTTCAGACATCATAAATTCTGAACCATAGCACTCCACAGGAGCAATAGGACCCACATAGTTTTGATTCTGCGGGGTATTAAAAAAATTAGGAAAATAACCTTTCGTCCCTGGAAATCCAAAAGCTTTAGGCAACTTACTTAACTTCATAGGCAAAACATTCAAGCTGTCAATAAACCGAATTTTAAAGGGTATTACCTCTAGAAGTTTTAGCTTTGCACCATGCATTATCAGTTTGACTGCTACTCGTTCTTTAATCATTTCATGTATCAAAAAGAAAGAATCATACCCTTGACTGTTGTGTGCCAGAAAGCTATACCCCATACATTTTTGATCCAAGAAATTAGTAATAAAACGCTTAATGCAGTCTATACCATAAAAGGCCCACGTCTTATCACCCGTCAAATGTTTGGCATATACATAGTTTGGGACGTGTATGCCTGTCTCTTGCATACACTCTATATCAAACACGATGTAATCCTCAGTTTTAGCCACATCTTTTGGAACGGTCATGTAACACAAATGGTCCTCCAATGAAAGAACTTCAATTTTACATCTAGGACAAATTTTACCACGGCATTCATGATCAGCATTTATAAAGGCGACCGCATGAAACACAGTCCGTTTTCAAATAGCATTGGGCTAAACCCTGCGCTGCTTTCTCAATGTGTTTTTTAAGGCATTGTTCAGACCGGGCAAAAGTTTTATATTTGGGACATTTAAACTTTGATTCATCCAACACAAGACACCCATCTCTTTGACACATGTGACAATGTAATCTACATTTGTGAGCCATTCGATTGTTGTATATATGACAACAAAAAGGACATAAATTCTTTACCCCTAGAAAACCTTGTAGGTTTAAAATACCGTAATAGTGTTTCTCATGATGTAAAAGGTAGACAGTGTTTTTATTAGAAGTGTCACCCTGGGGAAAATATTTCCAAATCCGGTCTTCATTATACAAAATTTTGATCGGCACCCCAAAGTAATCTTCAAATAGACACACTTCATTAAAACCAACCATGACGTCAGGAGGTATACCCAGAGTCTGATGGACCTCTAAAGCCTTTCTTTGTATGTAACCATCAGTAACCGTTCTAGGCTCCAGCAGACCTATGATACTGGCAGCCATACATATATTTAAGTCCCCATAGTTAAAATCCAAAAGCCAACGCTTCTTCTTAGCCACAATCATACTGTAGAGTGTTTTCTTTAAAGGCCTGTACACGCCAACCTCTCCAGATCTAACAATCACAGTTACAATTCTTAAGGGTTCTGTTACAAGAAGCTCAGCCTTACTTTGTAGCAAACGGCCAATGTTTTCTAAAAACTCTGAAACATCAAACACCTGTCGGCGGGATCGTCTGGTAAAAAGAGGTCTATTTAGACTAGAACTGTCTAAACGGATCTGGACAAAGTCATTAGGACCAGCAGATTCCAAAATGTGGGAAACAAGCCTCTCAACCGATTCTGTTATCAGTAATAGTGCGTGACCTGTTGAGGTTATCCTATCTAGATTCAAAAAAAGAAAAACTTCATAGTATTCAACACTTTTATATTTTGGTATATCATGATGGTATGTTCCCAAACTCTGTAAAAAAACAGTTTCTGTATCAGACGTGTCAGGTGTATCTGGAGAGTGAAGCTCTAAATCTTTCTTTGCACGGCGGGTAATGATAGCTTTTGTTTTCTTTAAGCGTTTCAAAAACATTTTCCTCTGTCTCCTTGAGCGAAGCCATTTTAAATGCAAGGCCTTTGTACCTTTTACAGGTAAATGTGGTATGTCTACAGGCTTAGGGGGTGTATGAACATCTTCCAAACCATGCCCTGTGGTGCTAGGGGGTGTCATTACATCTATACCATTTGTGGACTTCCCAGGACCTAACCCAGTCCTTAATGCTGTTATGGGGATTGTCAACTGATTTGGAGCAGCCCTAGCTTTATTTTTTAAAGACTGTTTTTTATAGTCTTGAGCCAGTAAATTGGTTTTAGATTTCATGTTGAACAAAAGGTATTTGGCCTTACAAACACCTCTACGTGTATCAATTAAAGCTTTTTTAGTACACGTTTGCTTTAATCTATACCTCTGGTGGCCTAAGTTTACTTTCTTATGTATACCTGGTAGATGTTTTCCTTTTTTACTATTTAATACATCTACCTCAAATAACCACTTAGCAGTGTCACCCCTTTTATAACAGGGAACCGTCACCCTGGCAGCTGATGTGTTAATATGTTTAAAGGTATGTAGGGGAGACAATTGTTTATTATCAATCTTGTGAAAATTGTTCACTGCACACACCCGTTTGTTTACACCATTTGGCCCTGTGCTTGAAAGATCTAACGGCTTATGGGGGCCATTTAACCTACAAATAACAGAGGCATATACAAATTCTTCACAAGCTAATTTTATGTGGGAGTCTGAGTTAACTATAATAGGCTCTTTTATAGGGGGATTTACAATAGGCTCTTTTACAGGGGAGTCTATAATTATTATAACAGGTTCAGAAGCAGGGGCTGTTGGTATATCTGGTACCAAAGGGACCTGTTTGAAATTCTGGAAAATATCAGCACACCGTTCACTGTTGGGGCTTGTACGTAAACACGTATGCGGTATTGAATAATCTCCACAATCCAGAGACCGTTGCCTAGTGGTATCCTGTATTGGGTCTAAAGCAGGAAAATCTCCAAGAGGTTCTTTTATAGGGGAGTCTATAATTATTATAACATTTTCAGAATCAGGGGCAATTGGTACACCTGGTACCACCAACGCTGGTTCTACATTTTGGGGAATATCAACATACCTCTCACTGCTGGGGATTGTGGGTGAATAGGTATGGGGCGTTGTACAGTATCCATAATCAGGAGACCGTGCCCTAACGATGGCCTGTATTGGGTCTAAAGGGGCTACTACCTTTAAAGATGAAAGCACATTGGACGGGGTAATCTCGCCACAACGTATACTCTCCAGCTACGATCTATTATCTGATGGGTCTATAGGTGTTATAACCTTTACACAGGACCTTATTTTCTTATCATAGCTAACAGACTGGGCCTGAGGGGGATCCGCGGGAGTGACCTGAATACTTTGATCTTCCACAGTTTCAGAGTTAGTCACATTTAAAACATGTTGAACCCCTGTAAACCGTACTTCTTTTTTCAAACTTAGTTTAGAGTTCTTTAAACATTTTTGGAGCCCCAAACACTCCTGATAACCCCCCTTGTTTGTTGTGCTAAAGTGTTCTGTGTAGGGCTGACCTGTTTTCTTCACACTAGTCATTGGTGGGACCGCAAAGGGCGTAAGCGCAACACTAGACCCTAAAAATAAACATAATTAAAAGAACATTACAAACTCGAAGCAAAAGCCTATTCCTTATAACCATCACCATCCAAAAGCCTAATACATGCTTCCTTTTAAAACAACCAAATCACATAAACACTTATAATAATATACGCCCTAGATACCTTTATAAACCTTTAATCTATAAAGCTAGCAAGCATAAATAACATACCTTGCATGCTGTCCCCTGAATAGGTCCTTTTCAAAATCTTCTTAAAATGCTCTATGGTCTGACCTGTTTTTTTCACATGATCGGCGGCCTGCATCCAGAGGTACCATGTGCTAATCCTTTAGACTTCTTCACAACACTAGACCCTAAAAAATTGACAATAACATAATCAAATACATATTTACAAAACTAAAAACATAAGTGTGATTCCTTATAACCAAAGAAGCTCATAAATCCTAATAATTGTTTCCTTCTAAAGCATACAAAACCCATAAAAAATAAAAAAAACTATAATACGCCTTAAAGCTGCTAAGCAAACATAAACCACGTACCATGCATATCCACCTCTAAGCGCTTCCTTTTCGGCTGACCCTCAACATGTTCTGCTTGTCCCAACAATTGTAAATCTATATAAAAACATTATAACATTAATCCTTACATACTGCAGCCAAACACACACACACACACCACTATAAAATTAAAATTAATTGGATTACCTTTCGTACACGCCGGTGTGTCTTTCACAAGTTTAGAATTTGCAGCATTTACCTGCTTCCTCTTTCAGGAAGCCTTTTTCCCATAGACACGGTCTACTATAATGTTAATACAAAAGCATACATTTTTAATTCATATGTGATTACACCTTGAACCCTAATATCCTAAGACTTCAGGTGTTCAAATAAAAAACACTCTAAAATATCATTTACAAAACACACGTGTCTAAATACATAAGCCGCCTCGTGTCTTTACACAGTGTAACAAACGCACTACAACCAAATACAAACTCAAAATACCGTTAAAGGTTGCACCCTCCACTTTAAAGCAAACCCATGTTAAAACTTCCTGCTTCTATTACCGTTTTAAACTAAACACATATTTCTCATAAAAGCCATTAACTTGTAACCCAAATGATTCATTTTAAAAAGTTACACAGGCCGTGTCCATTTATACACTGCTGTTCAATATTTATCCACGGTGTCCTGGTCAGAGAAAAAAATCAATATTATAGATTGGCTAGTCAAATACCGCTTCTTTTTTTTTTACATTGCACGAGTCCCCATACGCATCTGAAACAACTTTATTTTATCTAAAATAGCATGCGGCTGCTGTTTTTTCTGTTCATTCATTTCTAGAATAAAAATATATTTTATTTGAATAGGCTCAAATAATCTTCTGTCCACCCTGCATTTAAAACTCTCAAATTCACAAGTCTAAAACAATGACTGCCTGAAACCTTTAAAAACTCAAAGTCCTTCGCTCTCCACCGCGTGTCTAACTAATCAATATTAGAGATTACCTACACATACATCCTTCACAGAGCGCCAAACCAACAAACAAGTTTTAAGCATCCAAATTACCTTGTAAAGCGCCTATGTTCTCATCTTTAGTCATATCTATTATAAACAAAACACACAGTATAGCTTTATTAGCCTCATACACAAACCCTAAATACATTTCTTATGGTTTTAGAAACACTAGTATAATTAGATTGCCTTTTTAAACAATTTAACCATTTTCCAATTGTAACATTAATTGAACACTTATAAAACAAAATACACATACCGTTATCTAATATTTTTTGGAAGTCAAATTCATCGTAAAAGGACGGTACTTCGTATCTCTAAATAAAAGAAATCAATCATTATACACCTTGAAGCATTTTTTTAAACATTAACAAAAAAAAAACATGCACTTACAGCGTTTCCAAACTCCATGACTTCAGGCGCAAAAGTGTACATGAAAAGGCCGCTTTCCTGTTACCGGTATATTTATATCCTAGACTGTTTAATGTTTAGCCAGTCACCCCACAGTATATCAATTTACATAGAAACGTATATCGTCTCAGACATGCCCTAGCCTCTTAAATCTGCGGACGTGGCCTTTTCCAAATGGTTCACGTACACTCTACAAATATATACAATGACACATCTTAAAACTCCATGCTCCATTCAAAACGAAAGTAATGATTGTTTTACAAACATGAGCCAATGCTACACATCAGAGTGCGACCGAAATATTGATTGTTCCCTCAACGTCACAAAGCTTCTTTAAAGACTCCAGTTAACTCTACAATGCCTGGATGATTCATCCATAAAAAACCAAAGCTTTTTTGCCCCACATTTTACCACAACACAGCTCAACATTTATAACTGTTAAACTTTTCTTATTTTCTAAACACACACACACACACCCACACACACACAGCCACACACCCCAAACACACACACACCCAAACACACAGCCACACACACACACAGACACCCACAAACACACACACACACACACACACACACACATCACACACACCTATACCTAAACTTACAGGTTTTGGAAATATATTTATCAATTAAAAAAGATCCATAGCCCACCTAAACATAGGACCATGCATACTAGCGCAGACTCCAAGACTGCCGTCTACCTCTCTCCAGAACTCCTTCTGTATATATACACCATACTCCACCCCTAGGGGAGGACCCACAACTACATCACCCCCACAACGCCCCCCCGGCCTGCCCCCTGACATCACAACTTCATACCTACATCATCACATCAAAGCCCTGGACCTTGACCCCAGAGGGATGTCACCATCCCTGCTGGACCACGCCTAGCCCCCAAAATATAACCTCATCCACGACATCACCACCGGGAAACGCCCTTATCTACACCTGCACAACCCCATCGCAATGCATGACGTCAATGTTAGTTTAGGCGATAGAAAAAACTTCAGGAACACGCCCGTGATGTCACCATCCCTGCTGGACCACGCCTATCCCCCAAAATATTACCTCATGCACGACATCACCACCGGGAAACACCCTTATCTACGCCAACATGCCCTAAACACAATCCATGACGTCACTGTTAGGTTAGGCCTTACAAAAAAATTCAGGGACACGCCCGGGATGTCACCATCCCTGCTGGGACACACCTAACCCAAAATATTACCTCATGCACGACATCACCACAGGGAAACACCCTTATCTACGCCTACACAACCCTAAACACAATTCATGACGTCACTATTAGGTTAGGCCTTAGGGGAAACTTCAGGGACACACCCGTGATGTCACCATCCCTGCTGGACCACGCCCAGCCCCCAAAATATTACATCACCCACGACATCACCCCCGGGAAACGCCCTTTCCTACACCACCACGCCCCTCAACACAACACATGACGTCACTACAGCACAGGGACATCCGCTAAGGCGGGACATGCGTTGCCATGGACACCCCAAGGGGGCGGGACATCGGTTAGGGCGAGGTTAAGGCCTGTCAGTTGATGAAAGGGGGTTATAATACTACTGATATAAAATGTAGTACAAATACAAACTACACTAATGTAGTAGAAGGAAAAAAATAATGTCCACTTTCCACAGTGTTGCTTTAAATCAGAAGGGTTACAGAAAGAAAATTTAAAGATGCAAAAACGTTAAACACATTAAAAGTTATTTTTGAAATGTGGTAAAATGAATCCTTGACTAACAATCAAATATTGCATTCAAAAAGTCTGTCAATAGAAAAACAATCATAGTGGGTTAGAAATGCATTAACATTCACATATAAACCATGAACTGGAGAAGGTTGGCTCTTCAATTGATTTCCTGGTCAGAAGGGTGTTAGAGAGTATCCCATTCAGGCTATGGGAGGCATTCGGGACATACTTCAAGTTTCATAAATGTATTTACTGAAAACGGAAATGTTTAAATGACATACTGATATGTATATATCATACATTGGGATGCATACATTAGATACCAACATGTACACACTGTAGGATGTTTTTATCAGGCAACATCTAATTCAGGGTAACTTTCCACCCATGCAAAAAACCAGGCGTGCACAATATCCCTTTATTCAACAAAGTTATTTTTATGAATCCGGGACCCACCAATTTAATAATATTGATTCCTTTCAGCTTCCATCCCCTTTTGGGAGAAGAAGCACACAGGGCTGCAGAGAAGGTATATGTATTAACAACATGCACATATTTGAATCAATGTAGAGATAAATGAGCTTCACTTTCATTAAATTTGAATAAAATGATGAAAATGATCAACACGCTAGTCATTTCAGTTTTCAAAGCTACAGTTATAGAGATGGAGACTTTTGTAATCTACAAATCACTTTTGGTATTTAAATATTGAATTCACCCTGTGTGTGCATGCATGGCTGGAATGCATGAGATTCTAGGAAAAAAATGTCACTTATAAAAAACAAACAATTAGTTTAAAATATCCCTGCCTATCCAATTATCTCTACTTCCCCTTTATTCAAAATACCACCCTCCTTAAATGTCTGAATTTCAGCAGCATGCTATAATTCTCAATTGCACCAAACTACTTGACCTTTGGTATGTAAATAGCTTGTAGGTTCAACATGTATGTAGTGTAGATTCCCTCCAGTGATGTTTCTATTTAATTACTGTGTAAAAGCTTACCTTTCTCACATTAAATGGGCAACTTAAAAATGTGATAATGATTAGAGATGAATCACCCTTTCCCTTTTGTATGGAACATTTAGCATTTACAACAATATTCTGATTGATGATATACCCTTGAAGTGACTTCAGTTACTTGATTTGACAAAGGTATGCACACAGACAGATGTCCTACGCTCCTATGTGCTTGTGCATTGCCAAGAAAAGGAGTCAAGGGTTTGCCCTATGTACACCCCATATGATTTATTTAATCAACTGTTTACTTATTTCCAAGGATGTACAGTCAATTTATATACCCCTATCCCTCAGTACTTACAAATAACAGGACCAGGATGTCATCTACTTCCCTTGGATTATTACACACCTAGATCATACTCACATATGATTTTCATTTGCCATTATCACAGGCAGGTGGTCACCCTCTTAAGGACCGGGTCAATTCTCCCCAGTTGGGCATCAGCTCTCGTCCACAACCTTCTTCTATTTCTTCCACTGAAGAAGGCCTGGGGCTTTATCTTTTGGTAGGCTTCACTTACAGTCTCTGCTAATAATTCATCAATGAGTCCAAAAGGGGAGCAATCTATTCCATCTCCCTCATGTTGTTATCTTGTTCCTCTCCATCAGTCAGTAAGTGTCAGTGTTCACCAACTGAGTGCATGTTGAATCTTTTATAGACCCAAACCCCACCTTTTTGAGGCTTATACCAATGTATGTGATTGGACAGTGATCCAAAAGTGACATCACAGTAGACATATCCTTCCATGTTCGTTGGGCAGTCTGATGGGAGTAACCTCTACACCCAGTTTCTCTCCTATTTGATGTGATGTCATCTCAGATATTCTGTGCATTAAGCATTGTAACATTCTTAAATAGGAAGTTCCACACAAACGGCTACTTTACTAATTGGCTCACACAAAAAATCAAACAATGCAATTTTCATCATGATAGCATAAATTACAGATTGCTCCATTTAGCGCTCTTTATTTATATACACATTATTTTCCTGTCTCATAGTAATGGGCTTGTCACTGCGGACGCTAGGATATATGCATCATTGGGGTGAGCTGTTTCTTTGTGACAAAATGCAAATTTGCCTGATTTGCATGATTAAAAATCGAACTAGAAAATAGTTTTTGGTTCAGCCAATAGACATTTTCAAATGTGATGAATCTAAAACTGCATTGGTTCTGTATCCAAAATATTATAGGGCATCTGCATTTAGGTCTGTCAATCACAGAGCATCTGGTGTCTTTAGTTCTTTAGCTGTTAGTTCAGGGCTAAATCATGTCTCCCTGGCAGTGGTACAGTCTTTGAAGTTTGAAGTTCTTGGGGGTTTTATGACTAATTCCTGCCCTACTTGGACCAGTCCTGGATCTTTCAGATTCTAAACACTTTGTTTTCCCAGATATTCTTTTTTTCTTCTTTCAGGAGGGCCTGGGAGATTGAAATAGCAGATTGGAGAAAACAGATCCTCTGGTCAAGCTGAACCCCAATTACTTTTTATTTTCTTAAGCCCAGCATACACAGATGCAGGCCATAAAAAGGTTGCCTTAGAATTGATAGCAAGTTTAGCCTTCCTGTGACCGAGTCCCACAGACTGTCATTATCATTGTGACTCAAACTACATGAATTCCAACTCCTTTAGAAAGTGTGAGATCTATTTTCACATCCCGTTGCTGGGGGAGGTGAATTGAACGGAATTCTAGATGTCATAGCTCCTACCTATAGCTCCAACTTTATTCAGGTTGATTTCTCCCGATTGTCACTACTAAAGGTACATTTTTCTTTACCCCTATATTTTATGTGTTCACCAAAAGCACAGCAGTTTACCCACTGTACTGGCCCGTCAAACTCCCATCAAAGGTCCACATTTTCAACATCTGTAGGTTCCATAACCACAACTCCATATTTCTGCAGTGGAAAATAAACACACAGCAGCAGAAAATGCAAATTAGTTTTTTCTTTCTGTGACTTGAAATTGCTGTTCTTTTTTGCTTAGATTAAGCAGTTACCCATTTTAATAACAGTTGCAGATTGCGTACTGGAACTTGGACATTTTTATCTTCACTGTATTTTGATGTGAGGGGACTTGAAAATATTGCACATGTTTTTTAAATGCTGTGCACATACCACAGTTTACATGTTTGTTTTGAACATGGCACCGTACTATGCATATTTACTTTGAATTAGATTTCCATCTAGTACCTTGAGATACACACATTATTTACAGAGAGGTATATTCTGTATATTGAGATATGTGCATTATAAATTGAAATAGATACACTGCATGCTGAGATACATTTGTTGTATACTGAGAGGTATATACTGTATCTTGAGATGAATACATTATATGTTGACATATGTACACTGAATATTGAGCTACACACATTATATACTAAGATATATATGTATACACTATACTGAGATGCATACATTGTATAGTGAACCATATAAACTGCACTGAGATATATTCATTGTGCATTGAGACACATACACTGTATATTAAGCTACATATTGAAATGAATACACTGTATTCTGAGATATATACAGTATATACTGATATGTATACACAGTATATTGAGATGCATCCATTATCTGTTGAAATGTGTATAGTGCATATTGAAATGCATACATTGCATAGTAACCTATGCATTGTATATAGAGATATGCATGCTACAATCTAATATCTCAAATACACAGCTTGCTGAAATGCATACATGACATAATGAGAAAATGTGTATACTGTATGCTGAGAGAAATATATGCTATATTCTAATGCAGCATCTACACAATTATAAAGATGTACTGTAAACTAAACGTGTTTACACTCCAGGTCAAACCATATATAATAACTATTAAATTGTGTATGCTATTCACTGAAATCTATATACTACATGTTGAAACATATACATGATAAATTGAGAATTTGTTTACACCATAGTGAGATGCTTGCATATAGCATGGTAAAACTGCTTTTACATGAACACTTTTTCTTATACACACACTACTGCACATGTCACATGGTTTGCAGTCCTGGCAACCAGAGGGGGGCATGTTCCTCTCTTGCTAGTTTCACTTTCCACAAGTAGTTCAGGGGAACAGCTTGGCCTTTAGAGACTGGAGACTCTTGCAAAGATTTTCCCTGCCTGCCAGTTTCTTGAAAGTCTGTATCCTAACCAGCTAGCCTGGGCTGCTTTGTGGTGAGTGCCTGTGTATAATTTCTGTTGTTCTGGGGGACAGGAGAAATTGCTGCCAGTACAGCAGTATGTTACTGTACAAATATCACATCCAATGTATAAAATGAAGGTAAAAAAGGCACAAACATACACCTATGAATAATAACAGGGCATTTTAGTACACCTGCCCAAATGGCAATATAGAAGCACCATAGTTCATTTTAGCAGCCCCCCAAACATGATCCATGCATAGCTCCTCGGTTGCCTGCCACATGTTGTATACAGACAGTCATCACTTCATGCCAATCCATAATTGCAATATCACCATCTACCTCTTGCCTGTATCAGGACCATGACTGTGACCTTCAGATACATTGGCACCTGGAACACTCATACTGCTCCTTCACTGCACAGAATACAGATGCCCAGTCACACAATGCACAAACAATACAGTGATTCATGATTGCAACACTGAGAAAGAAGTGAAAGGTCAAATCTGAGGTCAGCCACATGTAAAAGATGGAGAGCTGGTTGTGGAGGTGTACTCTGTTTATGGTCAAACAATTCTCATAACGTGGTCCTGCAATTCTAAACCGATTTCTATTAATTTGATTTCTATTAATTTAAAGGTGCTCCCAGTTAGTAAAATGCTACCTTTACAAGACTTTAAATGCAACTGAGAGGTTCCCCATGTGGAAATAACGGGGAACAAACTGGGGGACAACAATGAGCAAAAATATATATATATAGTTTTTTGCAAACCTTTTGAATCAAATTCATTCAGACTTTAGAGTTCCTATACGTAAGAAATAAAGTACCAATCATTTCCTTATTTTGCATCAGTATATTTTTCCAAAAGTGATGAAAACATATTTTTCATAAGCATATAACATAATAACAACTTTTCCTTCCCTCATTGACTATTTGCTGGCCTCGAGTGCGTGTACTGGGCTCCTCGACCCTATCCTTATTCGGGATGTGGGTCTGAGCGATCACCATATGCTGACTTCGCGCCTACACATTAAGAGTGTGGCCTATGAGGTTTCAGCCCCGGTTTCTCTGGTCAAAGGAGATAGGCACACTATCTCTGTAAACTGGCATCCGTCAGTGTGCCGGAAATTGGTGTATCTGGTTAACAGGGACCTGTTGGTGTCCCATGATGATTTTGTCTCTGTGGGTAACATGGAAAAAATTAATGAGATAAATTTAGCAATGATTCATGGGCACCTAGCCAACCTTGTGAAAGACTCGCGCGACAACAGCAACTTGCGTGACTTCCGTGTTAATGTCGACGCAGTTGCACTATTAAAAAGGCAAAAAAACAACAAGCTACACAAGCTGAAACGAATGTCGTTGCACATTTCCGGCTACATTAGAGAAAAGAAATACATTGTTGCCCGATTTAAAACGCAATTAAAATCTCTTCGACAGGCTGCTTTCACTCTAGCCAATCAAAATATGATCGAGTTGCTATGCAAAAAAAGAACTCGTGAAGTATGGGCTATTCTAAGAAATCCGACGGGAAAAGTGGATACGCGAATGGATGCGTCCATCACAGGCGTAGAATGGGAGCAATTTTTTCATCAAAAATATGAAGTCCCTGAAACACACCTCTCGTCGGAAGCGCTGACAATGCAGCTTTCGTTCCCACGTGTTTGTCCGTGGGCTCTTAAAGATATCATATGGGCAATTGCCCAACTGAAATTTTCAAAGGCGGCTGGGCCTGACGAGCTACCTCCTTGCGTGTTCAAGGATGACCCGAATTTTTGGGCCAGGTACTTGCTGCCACACTTCCAGCTGGTTTACGAATCCGGCAGAATTCCTAAATCATGGCTAAGGGCCACAGTGATTCCTATCCACAAAAAGGGTGCTTTAAGCAACCCGATAAATTTTAGACCTATCGCCTTAATCGACACATCAGCAAAAATTTTTGCAAAGCTGGTTCTCTGCGAGCTGGAAGCCTGTCTAAGTGCCTCTCCCATTTTGGCAAAAGCCCAAATCGGCTTTCGGAAAGGAATGGGCACCCAGTTAAACGCCTTGACTCTTGCCCATCTTCTACACGCCGCTCATTCTAAGACTACTGCCACCATATATATGGCAGCATTAGATCTCTCAGCTGCCTTTGATAATGTCTTACGAAATCGTCTGTGGCAGAAGATGTTAACTTATGGTATTCCCGCTGCATTAGTAGCAATAATAGCAGCTTTGCATCAAAACACGTCTTACAGGGTCCGTATTAACTCTGAGGGGCTTCTATCAGACATCATCCCCACGTGTATAGGGGTGAAACAGGGGTGCAACTTGGCAGCGGTTTTATTTAATCTCTATCTGGCGGATATCGAGCAGATATGGCTAGGTTCCAACTCCTTCCCGGTAGCATTGGGTAAACTTTGGCTACACTGGTTGGCTTTCGCCGACAACGTAATTCTATTCGACAGGGTCCCTTTTGGTCTCCAAAATAAATTAAATACCTTTTATGAGTATTGCACTCTTAATAACATGACCAACTATCCAGCAAAATCTCATATAATGGTTTTTACTGCTAAAAAAAAATACCAAAATTCAACTTTGTGATTAATGAGCTTCCCATCACAAAAAAAGAAGAAATAACCTATCTAGGTTACCACCTGTCGAATGGAGCGTCTGTCGGTGCATGGCGCACAGTGTTGAATTCTAAGCTGGCTCCCTTGCTGGCCCAAATGAGAATCATTTTTCGAAGATACTGTAGATTCTCCCTCAGCTGCTTGTTCCAATATTATACCCTGAAGGTAGAACCTATTCTGCTCCATGCAACTGATGTCTGTCTTGTGAACCTGGGGCCTGTTTTAAATTTGCTCCAAGGTAAGTTGTGGAAAACTATCTTGGGTTTGCCTGGTTATCTCCCCAATCCTATCATTCTACATGAACTGGGTCTTTATCCTTTAGCAGACAAATATAAGTGGCGCATGGTAAATACCTTTTGTAAAATGCTTACTCCGCCTCCAAACTCCCTCTATGAGGATTTCCAAACAATGTTAGCTCAAAAACATCCAACTTCGATGTGCGAGTTTACCGCCCGAATACAGGCTATTTTAATCTCTTTGAACATGTCACAACAAGACCTAATAGATCACCCGCATAAGGTCAAAATGCGTTTTTTAAAAAATTCATGGGCTCACAATTCAGACTTGATTGGGGGTTATTCCTCCTTTTTTACCTATGCCACATTTAGGCAGGCTGTCTCCCCTAGACTACCATATTTATTATGTTGCCCTGACAAAGCGGCAAGAAGAACCTACATGCGCTTCCGCTTCGACCTAATCCATACGGCCTATCGGATTAGGAATTGGTCTGTTTATAAGGCCCAGGTACAGTGGGAAGTGTGCAGATTCAGTCTTAAGCCTTCCGAGAGTGAAACCCTGGAACATCTTTTTATGTATTGTGACTTCTTCGACAATCATAGGCATCGTTATTTGGGTGCCTTTTTGTATTCACACTCTACCTTTGAACGTCACTTAGTTTGGCTTCGTTGCATGCAGGGTAATACCACCTCAATTATTCTAGCAACAGTTAGACTTGTTCTGCTCATCGAAGAACAGCTGCTACAACACAACTTGGCCTTACGAAGTGTGTAGATGTCTGAGGAGTTGCATGGAATCTGGCCAAATGTTTGTATCGTATTTATGAGATAGCCACTTGTTTTCTAGTAGCAGGTGCTGGAGCCATTGTCATCATTTTGATCGTCTTAGAAGTGGTGTTTTCTACGAAGTTGTTTTATAGAGTTTCAGTGTAAAATGCTCTCTCTTCTAATGTGGGTATAAAGAAAGCTCCAAGATGCTTGGTGTCTGTTTTCCTCTTTGGTTAAAAGGACCCTACATGGTGTTCATGGTGACGGTCTAAACATTTTTTTTTTCAAATTTAGTATTTTTCTGCTACCCCCTAGAGTTGGAGGTGATTTGGACGGTTGTTGAGTCCTTTTTAGGCTTTTATGTGTTATGTATGTGTGAATATTGTTGTTTTGTGTCAAGAGAGACAGTATTGATTTGTTTTAACATTTGTAATACTTGATTTTAAGATGTAATATTTGTAAAGGTGTAAATTAATTTTGCTACCAATACAAATTGAGATAAAAAATAAAAAAAATAAAAAATAAAAAAATGTTTTCCTTTAAGACAAACTCAATTCGAATACTTTTATGTTGGTTACAACAAAAACATTTCTTTCATGAACAATAATCTTTCCAATTTTTCTTTGGAAAATGTCCAATAACTTGATAGGTAACTGTCACAATTCACATGTGACTGCTTGTGGATATTGTAGCCTGTCCTTAACTACGCGTTTCTGGCGCTCCTCGCCCTTCTTCTGGTAGGCACCATTTTAGAATTCCACAAAAGCGATGTATATGGCCACTCTCAATATACTTAAGGGCATTATATTTTCACATCCATTGATGCTTAGGATTACAGAAACTGGCAATATCCTATGAACTATGGAGACCACAAGCATTCCTCCTCCACGACCGCAATAGAGCACACAGCACCATCGGGGTAAGAGTTACGTTCAACGACACCTGTCATGCAGTTACCTTTCAGAATTAAGTACAGGGGGACCCAGCGCTGTTTTGAGCACCTGGTCCCTCTGTACGCCACCACAATATTGAGCACAGCATTAGAGCTATGTTTGCACATGTTTTATAGCATCCATCACGAGTCTGTCCTATAGAGGCTTTCCTTTGTGTATTCTGGACCATTCAGAAGGTCAGTAGTGGAGAGCGCATATTACTAATTAGTACTATTTACAGTTAGCTAGAATGTAGACTCATTTACAATATTTATCATATCTTTCTGCAGGATACCAGACCCTAACAAACCCAATGCACAAACCTGAAGAAGGGCGAGAAGTGCCCGAATCGCTTAGTTAAGGATAGGCTACAATATTCCCAAGCAGTCGTGAATTGTGACAGTCACCTATCAAGTTATTTGGACACTTTTCAAAGAAAAATTGTAAAAACTATTGTTTATGAAAGAAATGTTTTTGTTGTAACCACCATAAAAGTATTCAAATTGAGTTTGTCTTAAAGGAAAAGTTGTTATTATGTTATATGCTTATGAAAAATATGTTTTCATCACTTTTGGAAAAATATACTGATGCAAAATAAGGAAATGATTGGTACTTTATTTCTTATGTGTGTGAACTCTAAAGTTTGAATGAATTTTATTCAAAATATTTGCTCATTGTTGTGCCCCAGTTTGTTCCCCCTCAGCCACAAGTAAAACTGTGCATGAAAACATGCCCAAATCAGATGACCATCGATTGACTCAACACACATCATCTAAGGGAACATTGAGTGTGGCACAGGGGACAGTTTGCATCATGAATGCACTGTGTGTACACACTGTTGCCATGCCCATCAGAATCCAGACAGTTTCACAGTAGAATTAAACCTACACTTGTAGACAAAGGTGTGTCTACCACACACAAATGTGCTGCTTATGAGTGAGGAAGAATATAGTCAGTGGTTGTGCCTACATAATGTCCAATTCTCTCCAGCACTGTAAAAAGCACTGTAAAAAGAAAAAAACATGCTTTGTTAATATAATCATAGTATCTGAGGGACTGACATATTCACTTTCCAGCTGTGGTCACTGATGAAAAAGCTGGAGGAGGACAAGTGTCCACTACTGTCTCTACGGATAACAGTGATGAAGATGATGGACAGCAGCAGAACATCCCAGCCCAACAAGCTGTTGGGAGGGGACATTATAAGGAGGAGGAAGTTGACATCCCACCAGCCTCTGAGAAAAGACATTCTGTTGCATTAGTTGGCCTTAGGTGTGTGGGTCTTCAACTCACCTCGTCTGCAGAGCAGGAGACTCTGTAGGTGGTCACGGAGGACAGATCCCTGTTACCCATGCACTGGACACAGAAGAGTAGAGTGCTGACTTCATGCACGTAACTCCTTAAAGTCCTCACTCTCCATTTATTCCGTCACCACAGGCATAACCCACATGAAGGACGTCCCTGATGATGCTGTCAGGACCATCACAGGTGGGTTTACTAGACTAGGTGAACATCTTCCTAGAGCAGCAGTGGGGGGTGTGTGATCCAGATACTTACAGACCAGGAGAGTCAGGCTGAGCAGGACATTAAAGTGTGTGAGTCCATCTGTTATGATATGGCTATACTCACCACCAGCATGGACACGATGGCTGAGGCTGTCATAACAGTGAAGGACATATTACAGACCAGATGTTTCTGCACAGGTGGATGGACAGAATGGCATTGGCTGGGGACATTGATGGCTGCACAGGATAATGGAGCCCTACCTTGTGTACCAGAGGATACCTGCAGGCTGGGATAGAGAGTTTTTGCGGCAGTAGATTTCATCCAGGGGGAAATCACTGCATTTTTTTACAGTGGATTTTGCCACAAAAGGTTGGGGCTTTCGGGGGTCTCCCCCCACATATATTTGCAGTAAATCTTCCAGTAGAAAATTGAATGTTTTCTACTTTGATTAAAGAAATTCAAAGAAATTACATAGAACTCTGCAGGCCAATCAGTCGCTGGAGTGTCACTCAATCAGAAAGCACCCAAGCCTCGAGACATGAAGAAACTCAGGCTACCCAGGCAATGCAAACTGAGATGACACTTAAACGATATTGTGGGCATTCCAGGCAGTAGCCACCACCACCCATCCATCTATTTCCCTCTTTCACCTCCTCCACCTTTCCTACCTGTCCTCCATGCTGCCTTTGCCTGTACTGTGCACAACACATGAAAACACCAATAGCAACCTAACATATATAAATGCACACCCATCTCAATCCCTTCACATGCACAATTCACCATCCAATCCACATTGTCCCTCAATTGTAGAGAATAGATCACTGTAACTCGAGTCCATTTTTCTGTTACATTACTGTTGGAAAATTGGCTGAAGAGTGAAAGGAGTGAATATTCATTCATGCTGTGAAGAATGCAAGATCATGTCCTGTACTTGGGAGGTGGCTGTCACAGTGATAGCTGCAAATGTACAATGTGACAACAAGCAATGATAGATGGCTTGTAGACATGTGTCAAGAAAGGTAGTACCACTAAACCTTTCAACACTTTCATACGTACTCAAACGTCACTTATCCACACACACTGTATATATAATGAACAATGGTGTCACAGACAGAATGAATGAAACATGAGTGAAAGCATCAGTCAAGAGATGAGGCAGCATCCATTGAAATGCATCCCACAGGGAGAGAAAAGATGTCATTTGGTTGTAAAGAGCAAATAATCAAGATGGACATGCTACTTTGCTCATTGGGTAGCTTTGCATGCACTACAGATGCCAGGACGCATGTTACCGGGCTGCACACATTGGCCTATCACCATTGTCAAGTACCGGTACATGCAGTAACATGGATTCATGTATGTGCACAAATGTGGTGTGTTGGTCCTGTGCACGTGGCCTCAAAAGGTGACCGTTTCTGAGGTAGTTTGGTTTTACCATTCTGGCCTACTTTTCAAAGTCTACAGAAGAAAGGCATACACACCTGACAGACATGACCACATCATGTAGTGCCCACACTGTGACATCTACATAGCTTCCCATGCGTTCCTCGCAGAAACCATATCGAGGATTTCCACCACTTTACTGTGCGTCAGCCATGCCATGCCTGGCACAGTTAGTGTAACATGTTCCCTGATGACAGTCTTACCTTCGGGATTCCCCGCATTCCAGCACCAATGAACTGTAACTAGTTTCGGTCTATGTTTCCGATTTTGCTCCCATACTTTTCCACCTCTGATGAGTCCACCAAGGCGCATGTTCCTGTTTTCCTTCATTCCTTCTATTGTAAATCAGCAGAACTTACACAAGTGTAAGTTATGATTTATTTTTGGCCTAAGTCCAACTTGTATCTTTTTTTCCATTTGGTTGAACCTCATTCCTCTAATCGCCAATAAAGTTCACAGGTCTCAAACCATTGAAATGTCGGGTGGTTAGAGCTGTGCCATACTTTTATTTCTGCAATTAGTGGTAATAACCGTTGAGTTTGGGATACATAAGAAGGCTATTTCAAATAATGATTAAAGGATGTACTTACTACAAGAACTAGTGATGGTCTGCCAAGGCCAATGATTGATGTTAGCATAGTCAAGTTCTTTCACACTTACCTTGTGAAGGAAAACAACTTAATTCCCATGACATCCTAGTGAATATATCACATTTGTTCTAGAATCGAATAATGAGCTTCTTTAAATTGCTTTGAGGATAAACTGCAGTTAGCACGGTTTGCACAATAAATAGTACATTTCGTTATAGGAATACACTCTGCCATTCTGACTAGAGGTGGACTGGAAACCAAAAGAGTCCCTGGAAATAAGTGGCCCTATATTACACATTTTTAGCAAGCCCAACCCTTTTCCTATGAGAAAATGAGTAAATATAGTAGGCTACCACACAAAAGTGGCCCAGGGTGTAGAGGCCTACCGGGAAATCTCCAGAATTCCTTATAGACCAGTCCATCCCTGATTCTGACTCTTTCAAGTGGATGGATTAATGAATGGATCAGGCGGCTGGATGGATAGGAAGTACTGAATATGGAGAAATCATCAATCCACTTCCTTTGTCCATTTTAGAGAACTCAAAGTGGCCTGCCTTTTTGTTTGAGCCTCAAAACCTGCTTCGGCTGAGCTCACACCTTATAAAAAAATACTTCCTTCGTGAGCTGTTCTGTCTCTCGATCACCCAAATGCTTAGTAACAAAAAAAAATGTGTGAGCTTCCCTAACCTTCACATAAATAAAAAGAAATAACTTGGGTGCCTAATGTGAGTAACAATCTATTTCAAAGAAGCAGTAAAGCCTGCAACAGAATATGGTAAGTGACCCTTGCCCATGTGCGTGGTCCCAATCCCAAGGCAGGAGTCTTTAATGAGAGGGAAGTGCCCTTTCACATGTTAGAGCCCTGCATGTCTGTCTATGCCCTAACACTATTAGAGCGGGCGTGTCCACACAGTTGGCAAGGACATAATTAAGCTTGCTGAGGATAATGTACACAGTCAGCATGGGAGTGCCAAAGCAAAGTGCTCCCGGAAACCAAAGGTGACTGGACGTCATGCCTATTATATTTCGCCAAGAGGTGTCTGTCTCACAGAGCCTACATCGGAATCAGCGAGAGGTCGCTAATGTAGAGCAAACCTGGTGATTGCTCTCTGTGCACCCATCAGGGTCAGCACACTAAATGTAAATACATACTGCATATGTATTTGACAAAAACCTAATAAAATGTGGCCTACAAAATAAAAATAGAATATTATAAACGCAACATCAATTACGAGCTCAGGTTGAGCACTTTGCCATATTGGACACGCACACCCTTTGAATCACAGATACCTCAGAAGTATGTAGTGAGTAGAGAAAGCGCTAGGTGAAAACAATGGTTTGATCCTTAGTCCTTTCCCCCAGAAACTGCACATGGTTCAGCCTGCACACTTCCTGCTGCATAGGACAAAAGCAAGCACAGGTAGATTAACTTTGCAAGCACTGGCTGACCAAAGTTAGCTGGGAAAACAAAATAAACAGCAACTTGTAAGGAAGGCTTCCACTTAAGCCCAGATGGGTGGGGGCTTTACTGGGTCAGGCAATACCAGGGGCCAGTTACAGGCCTGAGTGAAGTCTTGATATTAGGTCAGGCATTACCAGAGCTTGTAAAGCCCCCCAACCTGAGGGGTTTATTTATTGCAATTTGCATCCAGGCATGTTTTTTTCTGGGATACCAAGAGTTTTTTAAGTTAAGAAATGGCACGCTTGCAGTTATTCAACTTATTAAAAAAAAAACGACAAACTGAACCATTATGGTCAGCATGGTCATGGGAGAAGGGAACTACACGTAGTCCATTCTCCCTTTCCAAGACACCTATCACCGTCACAGAGAAGCACTAGAGTACAGTGTTTTCCAGACAATTTCAAGGGATCATGTATCTTCAGGTAAGTGGGTGGGAGGTGGAGAAATTGGAGTAGGGTGGGGGGAAGTGGCAGGGGAGGACTTACCTGCTTCCTAGCAGGGAAACGGGTGTCCTCCCGCTGCTCAGGGAGATCAGAATGGAGGTTTTACCATGAGGTAAAGCTCATGTTCTGAGTCTCGTGATTGGCTGGGAGGCCACCTGGCCATCTCTGATTGGCTAGGAGGCTGCCCCATTCACCCCTTTGGGGTGCTAATTGAGGCCAAAGCCTACGTCCTAATCACCCTGATTGGCTGGCCATCCAGGATTATGCTCTGAATTATATTACTTGAAGGAATATTATTAGTCACCTCTTTGCTTTTTAAATTGAACGTTCTCTTCGACTGTTCTGAAAACAAACGTCAATTGTCTCATCACTTAAATTGTTAAGAATGCTTTCTCGGATTACTGTGATAAAATTCGTTTTACGAAGCAGCATTTTGAATTCACGATTCATTCTATTCCACAAACATTTTTTCTATTATTTCATTGGTATGCTTCATAAAAGATGATCTTTAGGCTTTTTGTATTTATAAACAAAGAACCTCCCAGAGAGTAGAAGTATTTCATTCGTCGGACCATGTCCATATAAAGCTATATATATTTTGCTCCTGCTCAATATAAAAAGTCCATCTGTTTTCTTTGTTTATGTTTGCAGGCCCGAGACATTTCAACGTCTTTTTCCACCACACATAATGTGTTCCTTCGCTGTAACGGTCAGAGACCAGATGGAAGCCTCATTAGAGCTTCTCATTGTTTATTGCAATAGAATCGGTTTCAAGAATTTATTTTGCAGATGCCGACATAATGTGCGCATGAAGAAAACGTGTATTTGACTTTAAGGGGGTAATTCATAGAATTTCGCGCACAAGTGGCGCACACGGCTGGCGCACAGTGTGCGCGTGCGAATGTTTGCGCCAGCCGTGTGTGCTAAAATCGATTTCCGCGCACAGCGTATTCATGGATTTTAGCCTCCAAAACCAGCCGTGGCGCAGAGTGGCGCAGAGACCCTGCAGCAGCACCAGTTACGCCCCCAAGAACGCCCTCGGGCAAGGAAAAGCCATCAAAATCCCCAATCCAGCGCAAATGGCTGTGCTAACCGTGGACCAGTTTACAGGGCTGCCAAACAGCAAACGCCAAGCGGGGAACGTGTATTACTGGGGTTCGTGTGAAGTTTCACACGCAGTTGGAGCTGGGTACGTGTATTACGGGGGTTTGCGGGAAGTCTCACACGCAATTGGATCCGGGTATGTGTATTTCGGGGGTGCGTGGGAAGTTTCACACGCGAAAGGGCCTGTGCGAGTGGGGTCTGTGTATAACTGGGGTTCGCAGAAAGTTTCACACGCGATAGGCCCTGTGCGAGCGGGGTACGTGTATAACTGGGGTTCGCGTGAAGTCTCACACGGGATTGGATCCGGGTACGTGTATTTCAGGGGTGCACGGGAAGTTTCACATGCGAAAGGGCCTGTGCGAGTGGGGTACGTGTATAACTGTGGTTCGCGGGAAGTTTCACAGACGATTGGAGCAGGTTACGTGTATTACGGGGGTTCGCAGGAGGTTTCACACGTGATAGGCCCTGTGCAAGCGGGGTACTTGTATTACTGGGGTTCGCAGGAATTTTCACATGCAATTGGAGCAGGGTACGTGTATTACGGGGGTTCGTGGGAAGTTTCACACGTGAAAGGGCCTGTGCGGGCTGGGTACGTGTATAACTGGGGTTCGTGGCAAGTTTCAGACGCGATTGGAGCTGGGTACGTGTATTACGGGGGTTAGCGGGAAGTCTCACACGCGATTGCATCTGGGTACGTGTATTTCGGGGGTGCGCAGGAAGTTTCGCATGCGAAAGGGCCTGTGCGAGTGGGATACGTGTATAACTGGGGTTCGCGGGAAGTTTCACACGCGATAGGCCCTGTGCGAGCGGGGTACGTGTATTACTGGGGTTCACGGGAAGTTTCACACGCGATAGGCCCTGTGCGAGCAGGGTACGTGTATTACTGGGGTTCGTGGGAAGTTTCACATGCGATTTCAGCAGGGTACGTGTATTTCGGGGGTGCGTGGGAAGTTTCACACGCGAAAGGGCCTGTGCGAGTGGGGTAGGTGTATAACTTGGGTTTGCGGGATGTCTCACACGTGATTTCAGCAGGATACGTGTATTTCGGGGGTGCGCAGGAAGTTACAAACGTGAAAGGGCCTGTGCGAGTGGAGTACGTGTATTACTGGGGTTCGCGGGAAGTCTCACACAAGATTTCAGCAGGGTACGTGTATTTCGGGGGTGCGCGGGGAGTCCTACACGTGAATTGGCAGGTGTTCACTCTACACCCTCCACGGCCCCTGCAGGCAGCCCACACCACAGGGGACTACCATGCAGCACCCCTGGTCATGTCCCGCAGGCAGCCCATCCACCATGGGCATGCCCCCAGCCAAGCCACATGTCAGCTTGCACTACTGATCACCAACGCATGTCCCCCTGCACCCCTACCCCCCAGCAGTGCAGGGCACCTGCCAGCAGGCCACCACTCATGTCCCACTCATGTCCCCCTGCACCCCCACCCCCAGCAGTGCAGGGCAGCTGCCAGCAGGCCACCACTCATGTCCCCCTGCACTCCCACTCCCCAGCAGTCAGGGGCACCTGCCAGCAGGCCCCACTCATGTCCCTTTGCACCCCCACACCCCAGCAGTCAGGGGCACCTGCCAGCAGGCCCCCTCTCATGTCCCTTTGCACCCCCACCCCCCAGCAGTCAGGGGCAACTGCCAGCAGGCCCCCACTCATGTCCCTTTGCACCCCCACCCCCCAGCAGTCAGGGGCAAATGCCAGCAGGCCCCCACTCATGTCCGTTTGCACCCCCACCCCCAGCAGTCGGGCACCTGCCAGCAGGCCCCCACTCATGTCCCTTTACAGCCCCACCCCCAGCAGTCAGGGGCACCTGCCAGCAGGCCCCCACTCATGTCCCACTCATGTCCCCCTGAACCCCCACCCCCAGCAGTCAGGGGCACCTTCCAGCAGGCCCCACTCATGTCCCACTCATGTCCCCCTGCACCCCCACCCCCCAGCAGTCAGGGGCACCTGCCAGCAGGCCCCCACTCATGTCCCCCTGCACCCCCACCCCCCTGCAGTCAGGGGCACCTGCCAGCAGGCCCCCACTCATGTCTCCCTGCACCCCCACACCCCAGCAGTCAGGGGCACCTGCCAGCAGGCCCCCACTCATGTCTCCCTGTACCCCCACCCCCCAGCAGTCAGGGGCACCTGCCAGCAGGCCCCCACTCATGTCCCCCTGCACCCCAACCCCCCAGCAGTCAGGGGCACCTGCCTGCAGGCCCCCACTCATGCCCCTTTGCACCCCCACCCCCCAGCAGTCAGGGGCACCTGCCAGCAGGCCCCCACTCATGTCCCACTGCACCCCCACCCCCCAGCAGTCAGTGGCACCTGCCAGCAGGCCCCCACTCACATCCCACACATGTCCCCCTGCACCCCCACCCCCCAGCAGTCAGGGGCACCTGCCAGCAGGCCCCCACTCATGTCCCCCTTCCCCCACCCCCCAGCAGTCAGGGGCACATGCCAGCAGGCCCCCACTCATGTCCCCCTGCACCCCCACCCCCCAGCAGTCAGGAGCACCTGCCAGCAGGCCCCCACTCATGTCCCCCTGCACTCCAACCCCCAGCAGTCAGGGGCACCTGCCAACAGGCCCCCACTCATGTCCCTTTGCACCCCCACCCCCTAGCAGTCAGGGGCACCTGCCAGCAGGCCTACACTCATGTCCCACTCATGTCCCCCTGCACCCCCACCCCCCAGCAGTCAGGGGCACCTGCCAGCAGGCCCCCACTCATGTCCCCCTGCCCCCCACCCCCCAGAAGTCTGGGGCACCTGCCAGCAGGCCCCCACTCATGTCACCCTGCACCCCCACCCCCTAGCAGTCAGGGGCACCTGCCAGCAGGCCTCCACTCATGTCCCCCTGCACCCCAACCCCCAGCAGTCAGGGGCACCTGCCAGCAGGCCCCCACTCATGTCCCTTTGCACCCCCACCCCCCAGCAGTCAGGGGCACCTGCCAGCAGGACCCCACTCATGTCCCACTCATGTCCCCCCCTACACGAAATAAAGATGCACAGTCATGGCCCACTTCTACACCAAAAAATACCACATCACGCCACCCCATTCTTGAGACGCAATGATTTCCCAATCCACCCCACACTGACATGCCTATCTCAAGACACAAACCAAAACTCAACTATGTACATCAACACATACACTGTTTGCCATTGCCTGTGTAAACCCACAATTTCACATGCATCAACCCAATGAGCAAATCCCACACATGGAACTAAAATATGAAAATGTATTATGTACATAAATAAATAAATGAAATGAAAGCGTACCAAAATATCAAACATGAAATGAAAAGCATGTGAAAAAGATGAAAGAATGAAAATGATAAGCAATGCAAAAAAATTTGAAAGAAAAACAGTCCAAACTCTCCCTCCTCCAACGCAAATCCAAAAAAGGTAAAAAAAAGATATCCATTGTTTCATGTTCATAATGATAAATAAAAATGCGAAATCAATCCATAGTCCAACTATCTACAATACATAGTCCTGAGAAAAAAAAACATTACTCCATGTCCATAATGAAAATAATGAAAAAAAATCCAAATGAATCCATGATGTAACTACATTCAATCCATTGTCCAAAATAAAAATCCATTAATCCATGTGCAAAAATCCCCAAAATAAATCAATCCATTGTCCAACGATGTAAAGGGTCCATGAGCCCAACTAAACAAATGAAACTTACCTAAGAAACTACCTAAAAATATAACTATATACAAATGTGTGTGGCATTGTCCATTGACCACAAATAAAAGGAAAACGAAAAGGAAACCTAACTCTAAAAACTATTTACAATGGCAGCGGGCTTGTCCGACGGCTCACTTTTGGATGTCCCATGCCAGGGCATCATCGAACTCCTGCTCAATGTCCTGGAGGCAGTCCTCTTCCATGGCCCCGAGGGTCCGCAGGGACGACGACATGTTCTCCTCCAACTCCTCGAGGCACTCGGCCCGCCTCAGGGCCCTCCGCATGGAGTTCTCCGTCCTGATCATCGTGAGCCGCGCCTCTTCTGCCCGCTGCCGCTCTGCATCTATAGCATGGCCTAACCGCTGCCACACGGAAGATACTTCCAATCCTGGGTCCTTATGCCCTCTGGCCGATGCCTGCCCCTCCGATGACAAAGGCCCCGAGCCATCATGGCTCCCACCTTGTTGCTGCTGCTTCTGTGCCTCTGCCTGTGCCCTGGCTCTTGCTGCCTGCACAACCTCCTCCGGCTGGGGTGCAGTTGTTGATGTGGCCACCCCTGCTGGACGTCCGACTCCCAACTGTGGCAGGGATGTGTCCTCCACCAGCCTGGCCGCAGGGTCAGTGGTAGCTCCACAGGGTACCCAGGTGATACATGGGTGGGAAGATGGCATGGAGTACGACTGGTGCATAGGGGGTTCAGTTGAGGAGGGGGTCGGAACAAGGTCCAGCAAACGGAGGAATCCGGCCCTGGTGAGCTGTCACAGTAGGTCATCGCGGTCAACGAGCCATTCAAGATGACGTACAGTCTCCTCATGAAAAGACTGCAGGTCACCTCGCATGGCCCGTTGATGAAACGCCACCCTACCCAGGACAGGCTCAACCCGGTCCCGGATAGCCACGTCCGCAGGGAGAGGAAGGCCAGTTGTTAGCGGATCCCCTCTCTGAAAACGGGTCTGGACGTAGGCATCCCTGCTGGTGTGGGATGATGCAGTCACAGGATCGGGGACAGGATTACACACAGGCACCTCTGCGGTGGCCTGTGCTGCCTCCTGTCCCTGCACTGCACCACTAGCACCAGTGGAATCCCTACCTCCAGACCCTGTGTCTGTCCCTTGCACGACCTCCTCCTCCACCAAACCCCCCACCAACCTGGATGACTCCGTGCCATCTTCCTCCGTCGGACCCTGTGGAGTCTCAGCTGACCCTTCTGCTATCGAGGAGTCCAACTCTGACCTCCGCCTCTTGGACCTTCCCTCGGCAGCTGCGGCCTGGGACGCGGCACCAGACTCCTCACTCCCCGACAAGATGACAACCTGCGAGGGGAGCCGGACCTTGCGTCTCCGGCTGGTGGGATGATCCCTGCCGCTGTGCTCCACAGCACCCTCTCCGCCCTCTTCTTCAGTTGACGCTGCAGACAGGGAGAGATAAAACACAGGCATCAGGGCACAGTACAATGGACTGATACACACATGACAGTTGCACATGAGTGGCATTGTTTAACTACAGACACAGCATCACACTCCATGACACACCATTTTAACTCACACACATGAACATTTCAACAGCAATATTGCACCAGGCAGCACCATCCATACACATACAACAGCATAAACAGCCAAAGATGAGTCTGACATCACATGACACACAAGGTGTGCACTAGACATGCACACAAGCCACCACACTTACATGCATGTCTACATCTCCTCCAACTGTTGTAGTGATGAGATCGACATACATGTCACATCTGCCATTCATCCTTCTACATATCAGTGTCACGTGCATCCATTTTGCATCACAGTTGCACACTTGTCAGATACACATACATGCACAGGTACAAAGTGCAGATACATGCATTATGAACCACTATCCATGCCACAACCATGCCAATGTACATATACAGAAATTCAAACATGTGTGCTCCCACACCTGCATTTGCCCAGCATGCTTACCAACACATACACCGTCAATGTGTCTCACATCTGAGAGGACTCACATGTGGCAGCCTCACACCCATGTTCATGTACATCCCTACATGGCCCTACATAAACACATGTGCAACCTGCACACTACTGGCACACCACGACACGCACAGCGTACTATCAACTTGCATGTACACTTACCGCTTGACTCCAGACGGGTCTGCCTCTCAAGGATCTGGCCGTAGAGTGCTGGGCATATGTGTTCCAGGACCCTCATTTGATGATTCGACAGCTGGCCCCGGCGCCCCTTGGCATCCGCTGCCTTAGCGAGGCACCTGGCCTTGTTGAGGGTCCTGGACCTGAAGTCCTCCCAGCGCTTCTTGACATGATGTAAGTCGCGGACTGCCACCCCCTCCACGTTGATGGCAGTCACGATGTCCATCCAGATCCTGGTCCATCCTTCATTGTCGGCGCGCAAACTTCCAAAGAGGGCATCATACTGCCCCAGGACTTGCTCCACCAGGACACCAACTTCGGTGGCAGTGAAGCTGGTGGCCCTCTGCCTCTCTGGCTGGGGGTTGCCAGTGCTGCCAGATGGTGTTGTGCTGGACATGGCAACCCCAGAGGCAGGAGTGGGTGGGCAACTGGGCCCTGGGGCTGGGCTGTGGAGCAATGGAATCCCAGTCGGGAGTCTTCGGTTCCAGCAAGGGTGGTCACAGCAACTAAACCCCTGGCTGACGTGCAGGCAGCAAATCGCAGGGCACATGGGCAGCAGGCAGTCAGGCAGCAGCAGATGGCAGGTAGGAGCGTGCTCGGGGCTCTGGGGGGCAGTAATTCGGCCTTCTGGGCAGGAGCGTGGTCTTCCGTGTGTTTTCACGTGGCCAGCTTGATACGGAGTGATTTGGCACATGAAAAAAGTGCATGTCAGTGTGTAATTCGAGGAAAGGGCCTTAGTGCGTAAGCGCGTCAGCACACGCACGCAATTTCATTGGACCAAAGGCCCTTAGCGCGTAAGTTACATTACACGCGTGGACGTTTCCCTCATAGCACGTGATGACAGAGCACACGTGGAAAAACTGCACGTCCGAGTGTCATCGCGTGTAATTGGAGGAAAGGGCCCACGTACACACGTATCTGACGTGTACGTGTGGGCTGGTTTAAAAGCTACGTGTAGGACGCCATTTCCTTGTTCGCTTTTCGTGGAGAGTGAGTGGGTAAAATCTGTACTTCTTGTCGGTTCACAGGCGATTACTTCACAGCGTTTCTAGTTCGTATTCCCTGTTACCTCTGACAGCTCTTTTCTGATTTTTTGTTGGGCCTGTTTCCTCAAACAGAGTTCACTTCTCCTTTTGTCCTGTCTCCTCAGACAGCGTACAATTCTTCTTTTGGCAGGGGTGTTGCCAACGTGCACATACGCATATTTTTCACATTCTTTTTCCAGGCAGACGGTGAGTTCCTCATGTACTTAGCAACTGTGCTTGCCCCGTGTGTCGCGTTCCCCTTCAGAGGTCATTGTAGGCTGCGTGTATTATGCGTATGCTTATTTTTGTGTTTCTCAGTGCCACAGCGTAGTGCGGGTTCATTTTTTCACGCACTTGGTCTACGAGGGGTTGCGTGCACATTTATTTCTGATTTTGGGCTGCCTGTGCATTGCGTGAACCGTCATCCTCCCCCAGGGGTCACGGACAGCCTTGTTAGAGCACTAGGGTACGAATTCCATCTAGTATCCTACCCCTTTGACCCCCAATTGCCCAGGACAATAGTTTACTGCAGCTCCCATACGCACAACAACATCAGTGCCATGGTTGGGAGGCGACCAAGCGGTAAGGGAAGCAAAGGTGGCCGACCTTCAAAAGGTGGGTGTGGTGGGCGCAGTAGGGGACGTGGCAGGGATTTGCAGGGTGCCCCTATACCCCCATGTGTGCAGGAACAATCAGGGACACCCATGCCCCCTACCCCCATGGTTGAGGGAAACGTGGCTGACACCATCCCAGCTCAGCCCCTGTTGGACCAGCCCATTGTGGCACCTGACCTAGCACAGGATGACTCCCAGGCTGACTTCCAGGTCAGCAAGTCTAGGCCACGTGTGGCGGTGCAAGTTGTTGTCACCAAGCCACGTGGATCTGGGGCAGCTATGTCATCTTCTGCCCCAAGTATGCAGGGTGGGGAGGCTGCAGGGGCAGCTGCCAACGTTACCCCTGCCAACATTACCCTGCAACCAATGCCTGCATCAAGACCTATGGTCATTGTGCATTCCATCACTCCTACTACCCAGTCCACCGGTGATTCTGCCCCTACTGGCCAGAGCGGCGTAAGCCACTCTGGCTCCGCTCCACCTTTAAAGAAGAGGAAGATGGGTGCTCTGGCACGACAGGCTGAAACCCCAGACACAGCTGCACACTCCGGCACGTCAAGGAAGCCTTGCTTTAATGATGCGGAACTTGATGCACTTGTGTCCTATGTGTCGGCACATAGCCGCGAAATGTTGGTGACTGCAGGGTGCAAGACCACACCTTGTCAACGTAGGGCACACTGGCAGACCATCGCGGACCGCATAAGTGCCCTTGGATTTGTGAGGCGCACAGCTGATGATTGCTACAAGCGATGGAATGACCTGAAACGCAGAGCAAACAACAAGCTGGCCTCAAATAATGCCGCTACTCTGGTGACTGGCAGTGGGTCTCCACAAGAGGACAACAAACTCACTGAACATGAGTCTGTTGCTGGGGCCTTCGTCACAGATGAACAAATCCAAGGTGTGGGAGAACTACCTGATTATGATGCATTGTCCGGTGAGTGCCCATGCATGTGTGTGTAATGCATGTGTATGTTGTTTGGGTGACGGGTTCTGATTGAGTGCCAGGTGAGGGTGTGTGTGCCTGGGTGGTATGGGTCACCCATGTGCTTCATCCAAAACATTCAGCGGCCTTGGAATTGGGTGTGACAGTATCCCTTCTGCCCACAGTAGTAATTTAGCGCAACATTACGGCAGTTGCCCTTGAAGTGGCATCTTGCAACAACATTGTTTGTATTTTTCAGTGTTCGTTCAGGCTGATTGTTTCAATTCTCCCACTTTTGCTACACATTCCTCAGCCCTATTGTCACATTTGTGACATGCTTCTGTCATTGATGAACCCCACATTGGCCCAAATGTGTTACCTTGTTAGGTGAATGATTTGAGCATTCAGGCTGATTGAGTATTGGCCTGATCACATACATTTTTGGGGCCTGTTTGAATGTGGAACATGATAGTTGTTTCCTGTCATGTTGAAGTGCACATCAGCCTGCAATCACTGTATTTTTGTACACTGGATGTGTTGCAGTCTGTAGCACATGCGTATTTTGTCACACTATATAGCATTTTTCATCTCATCATGTCCAACTCACATGGATGGCTGACAGTACTCATTCACTGACATATGGATGTACTTGTGGAATGTACCATGGCTATGGTATATGCCATCTGTGTGATGGCATGTGTCATGTATGTGTATTGGACATGCCACTCACAGGCCAATGTGTGATGGCAGTGCTACCCAGCATACAGCAAATGTGTTGCTCTTCCATCTTGGTGTCATCAGTGTCTGCCTTTTGCCTCCCCTTCCAACTCAGTGACAGTGCATGCATGGGAGGGTTATAGTCATGTGGGACATGTGTAAATCATGTACTGGTTCTATAGCTTGTCAGGCCCATTTGTGTGCTATGGTGCTAATGCCTGCTTCCATTTTTTGTCTTTCATGTTTTTGCAGGGGATGGCACACTTGATGCTGTTGAGGTTGAGGAGATAGTGCAGACCCAGGAGCAATCTCAGGCATGACCGGGCACCAGTGGGTGATGTGGTGTGGTGGTGGGTGAGAACCCAATCTTGGTGCAGACCATTCTGTCCAGGGGTGTCTCTGGGTGCACCTCCCCAGACCTCTATTCAGGTGCTGATTCGGATGATGAGACCTACGTGCCGTCGCAGGTAAGTGTTTCTGGCAGGGATTCTGTTCTGTCCAACCCCCCTGCACCAGGGGTAGAACCCTCTATGGGGATGTCAGTGTTGGTAAGTCCGCCTTTGGCGGTTACGGATGCAGGGTCAAACTCCACAACATCTGATCCTGTTCCTGGGCCAGCACATCAGAGGGGGAATGCAGTCCTGCAGCCTCAGGCAGTGCCGGCACAGCAAGGCGCAGATCGCCTTGCCCCAAAAAGGTGTGGTGACCGCCGACGCGGTGGCCGTATGCCACCAGGCAATACCGTATGGGAACAATCCATGTACGGTATGGCAACCCAACAGGCAGCATCAGTTGAGATGATGGCTCAAGCAATGGAGAGGGTGGCCACTTCCATTGTCCCCCCTGAAAGGCAGATGGAGCAACTACAGCAGGCAACAGACTCCATTTGCCAATCACACAGGGAGGACATGTTGGCATCCAACAGGGACAGACGGACGGCACTGGAGACTCTACGCCAATCGATATCAATAGAGTCCCAGGGCCACAGGGAAGCCCTGAGGGTAGAACTCCATCACCTCAGGGAGACTCTTGTTAACCTTGAGGCTTCCACTAACTTGAGGACAGAACAGCAGCTGGAGCGGCTCACACGTTCGCTCTCAGCTGAGATGCAGGCAACTCGGCAGGAGATCCGGGCATCACGTCAGGTGCTGCATGGGGATCTCCGCACTATAATCCTCCAGAACGAGACCTTCCACACCCACATGCTTGCTGCCTTGGAGGAACATACCAGGGCTTTGCGTGGGCTGCCTCCCATAGCACCACCACCTCCTGATGCAGCAGCAGAGGGTGATGAGAGCAACAGCAGCAGTTCTCCCATATTGGCATAGCCGTGCAGGCCATGAGCCCATGGAGGTGCTTTTTTTTTCCCAACATCCACACAGGTGGCTGTTGGTGCGCACCCTGTCCTCCTAATTTGCAGGTTAATTCCTCATGTCTTCACAAGGCTGTCTACTTTGGAGATGGAGTTCATGTTGTAAGCAGTGCACTTACACATTTGCGTGGCAGCAACACTGTACAGTTGGAAGGGGTCGATGTGCTGGCATAGTCAGGTTGTAAGACTACCACTACTTTAACTTAGTACTGTCATGTTTTTGCTATGTTTGAGGTTGTGTAGCTGCATTGTATTGTTGGTAAGTATTTGGTCATGTGTGTTGTTAGTTCTACCTTACTGGGAGCATATTGTGTGTGGCCAGTTTCCATTAGGGGCACTGTACTTTGTGACACTTGTGTCAGGTTTTGGGGATTGCTTTGTTTGCTCTCACATAGCATGACATGCCATGGTGTGTTGGGTGGCGGTGCTGGGGAGGGGTTGGGTGACATGGCACTGTTGTCATGTTGTATTTTGCAAGGGGGTAATGAATTTAGCAGCATAGAAGTGTGTCTTTTGATGACACAGCATTGGTGGTGTTTGTGTAGGTAGGGATGCACACAATGTAACACTTCCAGGTGACCAATCTCAGGCTGGTATGGTTGTGACAGTTGACTGTCCCTTATGTCATCATCATTGATTGTCAGATGGTATGTGCCAGGGCTGTGTGCACTCCACAGGGGTGTGATTTTAGGTGAAGAAATTAGCCACCAGCTGCGTACGGGCTGCCTCATCCCAAGCCCTTTCCCCTCCCATGCGCAGTGGCCGTTCATGTGGTTGGGGATGTGGGAGCACCACCATGTCTACGGGCAAGCCCCGGCGTCTTGCAACGTTGTGCAGGACACATGCGGCCACTATGATCCTGCACACTACTGGGGGAGCGTATAACAGCTGCCCGCCAGAACGGTCAAGGGAGCGAAAGCGTGACTTGAGCACTCCGAATGTGCGCTCCACTATGCCCCGGGTTGCAATGTGGGCTGTGTTGTATCTTACCTTGGATGGCGTGGTGGGGTTCCGAATTGGCGTCATCATGTGGGTGCTTAGAGGGTAGGCCCTGTCCCCTGGGGAGGTGGTGATGGGTATCATTAGTGGGGTTGTGACATTACTCAGTATCTGACATGCATGCATGTGCTGTGGCATTTATACTCACCGAGCAGCCATGTATTGCCATGCCGGCCAGCTTCTAGGTCCCGGTTTAGGGTTGACATTCTGTAAATAAAACTGTTGTGCGTGTACCCTGGATAGTTGGCATATACTGAGGTGATGATTCCCTTGGCATCACATACTACCTGGAAGTTGATGGAATGCCAGTGCTTGCGGTTTCTATAGATGTGCTCTGATGCCCTGGGGGGACGTAGAGCCACATGGGTGCAATCAATGGCACCTAGGACTTTGGGGAATTGTGCCACCCCGTAGAAATCCTGGACGGCAGCCTGCCTTTCTGCAGGTGTTTTGGGCAGGTACATGTGCCTGCGGACTGATTGGCGTGCAGTCATCTTGGCCAAGACCTGGTGTAGGCAGCGTGACTGCGTGGCCTGTGACACCCCCCCACTATAGCACTTGTCCGCTGAAATGATCCAGTGGCCAAGAAGTGCAGTACATTCTCCAGGGGGCTGAGTGCTTGGGAGCACAGGGTGGGTGATGTGAGGTCATCCTCCCACTCACTCACCAGGTTGAGTATTATGTGAGGTGGAAACCTGTACCTCCCATACACCTGGTCATCAGGCATCCCAAAAAGGCTGGTTCTGGGTGTGAAAATTCTGGGCCTGAGTATCCTCCTCCTGCTCCTGAGGTATCCCATGACCACTGCTGCTAGGAACGGTATATTCATCCTGGCGTCTGAGCTTGTTTTTTGTTTGCGCGCACTTTTATGCTGCGTGGCTCCACGTACGCCTGCTTCCTGCTGGCGTACGTGTTTCCGGATTAGCGCGTCTTTTTTGGCGCACGCGTTCGCCCCGTTCGAATCCATGAATACGTGTTTTGAACGTGCGTGTGGGCGTTCCGTGCATTTGCCTCCTGTACTTCCCCCGTGACACCTACATTTTCACGCGTTGTTCCCCATTCCGCGTGTCATGCCCTCTGTTCCTCCTACTTTTGTTGTGTGCGCCGCGCTATGTGCGATTTTGCTGTGCGCGTAGCGCACGCTGTTTGGAGACGTGTGCGCCAGCGTGCGCCAGCGTGCGCCAGCGTGCGCCACGCAGAATTTTGGCACACATCCTGGGATTTACACACGCACGGACTTCATGAATCACTGTGCGTGGGTTTCGCTGCAATTTTCGCACTGGCACTGCGATTCACATGCTTTTGCACGCTTTCGCACACTTGCGCTGAAAATTTCAGCGCACATTCATTCCATGAATCGGCCTTTATATGTTGACACCTGCATGCTTGAGTCCCTTCATAGGAAGTGAACGGTGGCCTAATTCCTTGGAATATTGCACGATTACTTTATTTCTAATTTACAGCAATGTGTTTGTTCTGTGAGTGCTCATAATATAACGGGGTATGTCATTGATTCTCTTACAAAAAAGCCAAAATGTTGTCACTTTTTATTTTCAACAATGATTACACCTAAATCGGTTGCCTCCACCACAAGTTCCAATGCTGTGACAATGTGAAGTTTTCCGAAAATTATTTTATTTGAACCTCACTCAAATACTGAAACTGATCGATCTCATTTAATGTTTTTATTTCTAAAATCATACCTTACTATTTTGTAAAATGAATTAAGTTTACAAAAAATAACATCTAAGTAATAAATATTTCCATATTTACGGATCTTATGTTTCAAAAGAAGAATATACTTAAGTTTGACACGACATACTGAAAATAGCTGCAGGAGAATATCAGTTATGTTATGTTATAGTGCATTTGTATAGTGCTTTATGTACCATTGGTATGATCTCAAAGCGCTGTGGGTTGAACGCCCTCGTGCAGTGTGGTCCATATCAGTTGAAGGAGTAGTGTGGCATATAGTGTTGGGTGCACTTGGAATGTCAGTTGCCAGGGTGGTTTTCACGGGTTTGCTGCATTCTAATGATACATGTCGTGCAGAGAATGTGAGAGATCAGTGTAACCTGTGCAGCAAGAGGGGTGGTCTCTGAGTCTGCATTCTTGCTGCTGTGAGACCAATTTCTTTCGTGGAGTATACCTGCATTCTACCAGGCTGTTGAGGTGTTTTATGAGCGATATAGGTACATGTGCAGCTAGGCTGAATTGATCGAGGGGTGTAGCTGCATTGTAATGTTTGTTGATGTAAAAGAGGAGCGTGAGCATAGTGGTATGAAAGAGTGTCTTTGGTTATCGGTGGGTGGCTCCTGGCCGGTGAGAGTATGCTGATTTATTTTGGAGAGGCAGTCCTTTTCGGGAATGCCAGTGGTTGGATTTGTAGGGCCCATTTTCAGGGTCCCTGTAGGGATTTTAAATCGAGTTTGGTGGATGCTTCTTGTGATATTCTGCAGTGATGTTTCGTTTCGGTTAGAGTTGATTTTCAAGGGACAATGGTCGTAATGGGAGGGTTATATGGCCATGGGCAGTCCTTTTTGGGACGCTCTGTGGTTGGACTTGGGGGGGGCAATTCTCAGGGTCCTTGTATGGATTTTGGGTGGGGTTGTTGGGTACTTATTGGGATATTCTGCAGTAATGTTCTGTTCTCATAGGACAATGTCCATAAGGGGATGGGTATATGCCCCATGGGCAGACCTTTTAAATGGATTTACTGCTTTATGGAAGGCCATGTAGTGCTGTTTGTGCCGAATATAAGGGGGTAGCAAATTCCATAGGGTTGGTGCAAGGGTAGAGTAGGCTGGCCCTCCAAGTCTGACAGAGTTGGAGGCTGGGGTCATACGTAGGAGGGCCGTGCCTCACATTAGCCTGCGTGTTGGGTGGTAGTACATAGTCTTCTCCTGGAGATAGGATGGGTAGCTCTTGTGCACTGCCCGGTGGGTGAGGTACAGGATTTTGAAGATGGCCCTTTGTCCAATAGGCAGCCAATGGAGGGTGTGGAGAGCAGATGAGATGTGGTCCCTTTATCCCAGTGCACGGAGGAGTTAAGCGGCTGCATTTTGGACTCTTTGGAGGATTTTTATTTGGTATGCCGGAGCATCCAGGTACATGGAGTTTGCATAGTCCAGTCTGGACATGGCGATTGACATAATAGAAGTCAATCTGTTGGGGAAGGAGAGATAAAGGAAGATGTGTCTTAGAAACCTGAGGTGGTAGTGACAGGATTTGGATACATTGTCTATCTGTTAGGACAGGGTTAGGTCTGAGTCCAATATGCAGCCAAGGTTTTTAACTGTGTTGGAGGTCACCGGGGGCGTGCCGAGGGAGGGGGGCCATGGGAGTGGTTGCAGGAGTAGAGCTGTGTTGCCACACATCATGATTTCTGTTTTCCCTTGGTTGAAGAGGAGGTGGTTTGTAGACATTCATAGGTCTATGTCATTCTGGCAAGCTACTAGGTCAGGGGTGATCAGGACTCGTCCTATGGATTCTCATTATGATTTGGGTGTCATCAGAATAATTGGAGCAGGTGAAGTTGTGTGAGCGGATGATCGCTGGTAGCGTGCTCATGTAGATGTAGAAAAGGAGCGAAGAGAGGAAAACACCTTGGGATACTCAAGTGGTCACTGGTCAAGCTGATGAGGTAAAAGGGGGGAGGATAGTGATTTGGTTCCTGTTGTTAAGGAATGGGGCAATCCAGTTGAGTGCCAAGTCTCTGATTGGAAGTGATTGGAGCAGGTTGAGGAGGATCGAGTGGGAGATGGTGTCAAAGGAAGCTGAGAGATCAAGGAGAACCAGAGCGGCACATCCTTCAGAGTCTACCGTGACCTTGAGGTCATGCCAGATCGAGATCAGTGTGGTTTCAGTTCCATCGCGAGGCCGGAAGCCAGACTGTGTGGGGTCTATTAAGTTGCTGGATTCAGCGGAGAGGTTGAGTTGAGAGTAGGCAGAGCGGTCGATGATTTTTGCTAGGAATCTGGTGTTGGAGATGGGCCTGTAATTGGATGATTGAGAGGGGTTGAGACCTGGAGTTTTTAGAAGGGTTTTGAGAAGGATCCAGAGGTGAAGGAGTGATTAAGTATGGATCTGGCCTGTTCTCCTGTATAGGTGGAGGAGAAGATTTCTTTGAGGAGGGAGGTGGGGTAGGAGTTAAGCGGGGAACACAAGGGTCTGCTGCTGACAGTAGTTTATGGAATTCCTTGCTCGAAATCGGTTTGAAGGAGTTGAAGGTCAGTGCTGTGGGGGTGGTGGGGCGGTCTCGAGTACCGGCAGTAGGGTGGGGGGTGAGGATGGAGCTTTTGGCATTAAGGGCGGCCATCCTGTCTGTTGCTGTTCTGTAGAAGTGATAAGAGAGCGAGTCGCACAGCGCTTGCGTGGGGGTGGTGGGCGCAATGATGCAACTGGTGTTCACAAATTCTGAGATTATCCTGTGAAGCCCTTTACTGCTGTTGCATCAGTTAAGTATTCTTTTATTATAGTAGTTATTTTTGGCTTTTCAGATCTCATATTTGTAGTTACGGTGATGGTGGGCGAACAGGGATTTGCTAAGGTTTTTTTTATGTTCGCCATCTGCGCTCGAGGGAGTGGCTACGGGCTTTGGCGGCCTTTAGGTGCGGCGAGAACCGTTTGGGAATTGGTCCTTTGCAGTTGTGAGCAGGGCATGAGGGTATGAGGGGGAGGAGTGTGTTGTTGAGCATTGAGTGAAAGGATTCAATAGGTAGAGGCCTATCCGAGGTTGGGAGTGAGGATTGCAAGGTTTCAGCTAAATCGGGTAGTACTTTGAACTTGTTCCAGCATTTGTGGTCATTGGGGGATGCTGGGGGGACTATGTGGGTGGTGGGGTAGGAGTGTGGATGTAAAAAGGTAGGGTTGAGTGATCTGTCCAAATGAGCGGTGTAGGGCTGGGCACTGAGACAAGGTCAGAGGAGCTGAAGATTGCGACAAGGATGTGGCCTCTGTTGTGGGTGGGGTCTGTGGTATGCTTGGAGAAGTTGAGTGCCTCTAGGCTGTCGACCACAGTTTGGGTCATGGGGTTGATGGAATATTGAACCAGATATTCAAGTCCCCCAGTAGGGTGAATGAATGATGGTTGATCAGAATGCTAGCTAGTGAGTTGAAGAGATTGTTTGAAAATGTTTGTCGTATCCTGGTGGTCTGTAGATGAGAAGGAAAGTGTGAGAGATAGTTGGAAATAGGGAGAGTCTGACCAGTAGGGATTTGCAGTTAGCTGTGCATGGCTGGGTTTCGGTGAGGGAGATGGATATGCAGGGCCTGTGAAGGATGGCTATTCTGCCACCTCTGGTGGCTCTATTGTGGGTGATGAGAGTGTAGTCAGGAGGGAAGGCTTTGTGTGTGACTGGTTTAAAGTCGTGCTTAAACCATGTTTCAGTGATGAAGATGAGATTGAGGTTATCAGATGATAGTATGTCAGAGGTGCTATGTCGGTTTCTGGCCATGGAGTGGGCATTGAATAAGAGGCAGGTAACTTGGTCGGTGGAGTGGGTTCCAATAATGCGGGTGGGTGGACAGGCCTGGTGGGACTGGGTGGCTGGTGGGAAGGGATCAGGAGCAGTCCCAAGCTGGGTGGTAGGAGAGAGTGGAACAGTCTGACTAGGCACAGAAGATCTTTGGTGGTGGGAGGTTTGGTTGGAGCAAGATGAGAGAGTGTGCAGTGGTGGGTTTTCATGCAATGGAGGTAGGTGGAAGGATGTAGGGTGGGTGAGCAGTGGGCGATGTTGGTTGTGGTGTGTGGGTGTCAGCAGGCTGGTGGATGGGCTGCAAACTGGAGGTAAGTGTAGGTGTAGAGGTTATAGGAGAGAGGTTGTTGGCTAAAAGGGACAATCTTGGAGTTGCTGGTGGGGAGTTCCTGGTAGGTCATGGATGGGTGCCGGTCATTTTTCAAGTATTTAGAGCGTTTTGGTGCTGGGGTGTGTTATAGAGTGTGTAGGGAGTGGAGGGGATGGAGGCTATAGTTCTGGAGAGAGCAAGCCATGCCATGTTGAGAGAAGTGAAAGGGATTGAGGGGGAATGTCTTGCGATGGTGGGCGAGTGGATGCTGGGGGTGTTAATGTGTGTGGGGGGGATGGGCATAGCCAGTGGAGAGGGAAGATGGTTTGGCTTTCTTGGTGCTGGCTGAAGTATTTTAGCATCTGCAGGAGAGCAAAGATGGTTTGGCTGAGGGGATATTGAGGGGTTGGGTGGTGTGAGCGGGTAGGGCGTGCTGAGGGCACGCCCGCTAGTGGTGGAAGGTGTGGAAATGGTGAGGTGAGGCAGGCTGGAGTTGGAGGGTGGCTGTTTGGCAGTATGGTGGGGTTAGTGGGGTGATATGTACCTCTCCCTGTAAGAGTGATTGCTGTCATTTGGGTAAAGGGGGTCTGCAGGGTTCTGGCTGAAGAGTGGTGGCATGTGGGTATTGGTGGTGATCTGCAGGGTGGGGTTCTGGGTGCAGGGGCTGATGAAACAGTGGTGGCAAGGGGGTTGTGTAAGGAGCACCAGAATGCTCCTCTGGCTTGGGAGTTGGATATAGGGCAGAGTGCAGTTCTTGCCAATGTGGGCAGGGATGAAGGCAGCCGATCTATGAGGGCTGAGGAGTTGGGCATGTGGTTAATGGGGGGAGGTGCAGGTGATGTTGTGGCAGTTTGGGGTTTGTGGATGGAGCACCAGAGTGCACCTTTGGATTGGGAGTTCAAGGTAGCACAGTGAGTGGTGGGATTGGTTGACTGATCTTTTCTGCAAGTGGCGCTGTTTTTGTCAGTTTGGAATTATTGGTCGTGGTTGTGATAGGGAGCATTGTGGGTGGGCTCCTGCTGGGTTGCTGGAGGAAGGGAGTGGTGTGGTCAGGGGTATTTTGGTGGCGTGAAGGTGACGGTGTGGTAGAGAGTGCAACAATGCCTAGACTTGAGATACTTAAACTGGGGGACGGTAGTGAATGGAAAAGTACCTAGATATGTGATGCCTAAATTGGGGTACAACAGCAAACTCAATGAGCCCCGAGGTTTGTGACACCTGGATGGTGGGAAAACACCTAAGATGGGGCAGAGTGGTAAAAGCATTAGCACCTAGATTTGCAATAGCTGAACGAATAGGAAAAATACTTAAAAAGGGGGCACAGTAGTAAGTTTAACATCACCTGTTTATGTAATACCTGGGCAGTGGGGAAAGCACCTAAAATGGGGCACAGTATCAAATGCAACAACACCTAGCTTTGTGACACCTGGACAGTGGGGGAAAACACCCAAAGTGGTGGCACAGTAATAAATGCAATAGCACCTGGATTTGGGATTTTCTAAAACAATGGGCACAGGAGCAATGCCACAACACCTAGATTTGTGATACTTGGACAGTGGGAAAACACCTAAAATTGAGCGCAAAAGCTAGCTCAAAGCAATTGCTTTCAGTGGCTCGCTGTTTGTTCCTGACTAGTGGGGAAGTCCTTGGCTTTTGACAGAATAGCACACAAGGGTGAACACATTTAGATTAGAGATCCATGTATAGTGGGAGAAAGGCCTCGGTTTCACAATACAATACAATAGACAGATATTGGAGAACACACCTAGATTAGTGATTCCTGTACAATGGGAAAAGGTCTAGGTTTCACAATACAATACAATAGTCTGATATGGGAGAACGTGTCTAGATTAGCGATTCCTGTATAGTGGGAGAAAGGCTTAGGTTTCACAGTCAATACAATAGGCGGATACGGGAGAAGACACCTAGTTTAGAGATTCCTGTATAGTGGGAGAAGGCCCGGTTTCACAATACAATAGGCAGATATGGGATCAGATGTCTAGATTTGCGATTCCTGTATAGTGGGAGAACGCCTAGGTTTCACAATACAGTACAACAGGCAGATATGGGCGAACACACCCAGTAAGAGATTCTTGTATAGTGGGAGATGTCCTACGTTTCACAATATAATACAATAGGCAGATATGGGAGAATGCACCTAGATTTGAGATTCCTGTATAGTGGGAGAAAGGCCTAGGTTTCACAATACAATACAATAGGCAGATATGGGAGAACGCGCCTAGATTTGAGATTCCTGTATAGTGGGAGAAAGGCCTAGGTTTCACAATACAATAGGCAGATATGGGAGAACACACCCGGATTAGAGATTCCTGTATAATGGGAGAAAGGCCGCAGATTTGAGATTACTGTGTGGTGGCAGAAAGGCCTAGGTTTCACAATACAATAGGCTTTTAAACAATTTGGATTTCCTACAGAGTGTGAATCAAACAATTGGGCTCCTGGTATGAAACCTATTCTACCCAGGAGGGTTAACTGAAGAACAAAGCACACAAGTGAATAGGTTCAAGAACATTATTGCTCATATATGCAAAATCCAACAATTTTTTGTGTAAACTCTGCCATTTCTTCAATGAGACAATAATCATAGAGGTTATATCGTAGAGAAAAAATCTCTCAGACACAATTATTTTATATATTGGAACTGTGTGAGTGGTATACATAAAAGCACAATTCCAGGGAGAACCAGACATCAAAATGGTTTCTTGGACCACAACAGAACAAACAAGAATATGTTTTCAACACACTGTATCAAGGCGTTTTTCAGGCAAAAATAAAGACAGTGTGTGTATAACAAACCCAATCTGTGTGGGGGTTTGTCAAAAATGCACAATTCAATTGGTGTGAAGTTACAAAACAAGGTTCTTAAAACAACATAAAACATTTGCAAGGACACAAAAGAGAAATTTGCATGTGTGGACACAATATATGTGCTGTAGTTTCAGGGAAATAGTGCGTCTACACCAGGTGTTTCGGCCATTTGGAGTTGAGCTAGATGAGCCTCATCATTCATATGGCCATCATCAGGACGGGTTCTGTGTGAAATGTTGTCTGTGCTGCAGGGGAGGGAGACCACAATCAGACGGGTGTATGAGCAAAATAATTTAAAAAGAATAAATCAGAGGTATTGTGTAATCAATGTGATTAGAAAACACACAGCTTACCTATGGGGTAAATTCACAGGCACTGTATAAGAGATCCGCTAGTCGCATTGGATGGTCTCTAGTTAATCCTGTTATACAAAACAGAACAAGTACTGTTGGTGGGGAGTTGAAAAACCCTCCACTGTAATGTACGTAATAATTATAAAAGTACATGCTTTATTGAATGTAAATGAGTCTTACCTCTCACCAGCAAAATCCAGGTAAGAAGGTCAAGGAGTGGTCTCTCAAAAAACAACAATCCGCCGTTGGGTGCACGGCTAAAAGATAAATATAAAGTAACAATGAGAGTCCAGAACTACAGGATCCTCGTTTTAGTCTAAGCTGGGGACCGTAGAAGTAGAATTACCTTGGATCGTGTATCAGGCAGAACTGGTAGTCTGCAGGAAAAGACAGCGGGCAGCGTCTCCTCAAGCTGCTGAGTCAGGGGAGAGCCGGCAGCAAAGTGTTAGTAATGCTGTTGCCAGGACAGAGAGGCTGTTTTATGTGGCAGCCATCTTAGAGTCAGGCTAGGATCGAGTGCCCCCATGAATTGGTGTATAGCACTTGATCCAGATTAGTATGATTGCACTAAAACAAATATGAGTGTGCCTAATGTTCAAGTGATTATGAAAAAGCAATTTAGGGGCTATTTTCAATCAAAAGGTTGCCATGGCAACCACCGACCACAAATAAATTCAAGAACGGGTGGAAGGGAGTCAATACATTGCGGCAGTGGTGCATGTCATGAACACATAGTATACATAGTATGCTGAAATAAGAAGTGCTTACAAATGCATAGAAAAATGAATGCATGCTTCATATGGTCCTCAAAAAACACACAACAAACACCAGGCTATACTTGTTGGTGCAGTGCATATATCATATAGTGAGAGAAAACCATATGTTAGGCCAATTCAGACAGTTACTCACACAGATGGAGCAGGATGAATTAATGCTCTGAAACAAGTAGAAACAATATTGCACTGGGGAAAAAACCAACAACACATGAATCAGTGATTACAGAAAGGATTTCCATTCTACTGAAACATTTAAACCAGCATGTACGGTGTTCAGTCTGTGTACCCACCGCTGTTCTAACTGGGTGAGTGTTTTATTCAAATCCCCCCTGCCCCCTCTTGGCTGGTTTAACTTTTTGGAGGACAATCCACCTTAAATCCGTGTCCCTGTGGTTCTTAGCAGTGAAATTATCTACTAAGGGCTTGTCTGCTACCTTATTTCTGATGCAGGAACGGTGCTCCGAGATCTGCATTTTAATTGCACGTATGGTCTTGCCTACATACAGGAGCTTGCATGGGCATTGTATTATATATATGACACCCTTCGTATTACAGTTGGTAAAATCATTCATTGTCCATTGTACTTTGTCATGTTCAAAGGATTTCTTTTGCAGAGTCAGTGGGCAGGCCACGCAATGGCCGCATTTATGGTGTCCAGAAATCGGGGGTGGGTCCCAGAGTGTATGCTGTGGTTGCGAGGGTGGCTCTATGTAAGTGTGAACAAGAGCATCTCTAAGATTACTGTTTTTTTTTAAAGCGAAACAAGGCACATTTAGCAAAGTTCCGGGATGGGTTACCAAGTGCCAGTTCTTCTTGATGGTTATCTGGATTAGGACACTCAGGGGCCCAAAAGTGGTAACGCACACGAGTCTTCCCAAATCTTTCTTTGGTTTGTTACCCAGACAGATCTCTCTCGGAGTGTATCTTGCTCTTTTCCTGGCCTGACTAACAGCTTTTCTTGGGTAGCCTCTTTCAGCAAGTCGTTGGGTCAATCCTGCCGCATGGAGATGGAACTTCTCCAAGTCGGAACAGTTTCTACGAATGCGCAAAAACTGTCCATACGGTAGATTGTACTTGAGGCCCATCGGGTGATAGCTTGTGAAGTGCAATAGGGTGTTGCAGTCTGTTGGTTTTCGAAAAAGCTCAGTTTGTAGTCGGTCTGCCGTCTTGTAGATATGGAGATCAAGGAAATCTATTTGATGGTGGTCCCAATGTATCGTGAACTTAATGTGGGTGTTTCTCAAATTGATCCACGTATGAAAATCTTGTAGTTCCAAAGGTGTTCCCTTCCAGACAATGATTACATCATCAGTATACCTTTTCCATAGAGCGATGTTACATAGGAAAGGGTTCTCTGGTGTGAAAACATAATTCTCTTCATATTTAGACATATATAAATTGGCAATGTCTGGGGCGAAGGTGGCGCCCATGCTCACCCCCTGTACTTGCTTGTAGATCTGGTTCTGGAACAGAAAGAAATTTTCTGACATAGCCAATCTCGTACATTCATGGATGAAATCAGTTGGGGTGGAATCTTGGTCGTTCTCGAATTCAAAAATTCACGTATTGCTTCGAGGCCTTCTTGTTGGGGTATAGATGTACATCTACCCAACGACTTGCCGAAAGAGGCTACCCAAGAAAAGCTGTTAGTCAGGCCAAGAAAAGAGCAAGATACACTGCGAGAGAGATCTTCCTGGGTAACAAACCAAGGAAAGATTTGGGAAGACTCGTGTGCGTTACCACTTTTGGGCCCCTGAGTGTCCTAATCCAGATAACCATCAAGAAGAACTGGCACTTGGTAACCCATCCCGGAACTTTGCAAAATGTGCCTTGTTTCGCTTTAAAAAAAAACAGTAATCTTAGAGATGCTCTTGTTCACACTTACATAGAGCCACCCTCGCAACCACAGCATACACTCTGGGACCCACCCCCGATTTCTGGACACCATAAATGCGGCCATTGCGTGGCCTGCCCACTGACTCTGCAAAAGAAATCCTTTGAACATGACAAAGTACAATGGACAATGAATGATTTCACCAACTGTAATACCAAGGGTGTCATATACATAATACAATGCCCATGCAAACTCCTGTATGTAGGCAAGACCATACGTGCAATTAAAATGCAGATCTCGGAGCACCGTTCCTGCATCAGAAATAAGGTAGCAGACAAGCCCTTAGTAGATCATTTCACTGCTAAGAACCACAGGGACACAGATTTAAGGTGGTTTGTCCTCCAAAAAGTTAAACCAGCCAAGAGGGGGGGGGGGGATTTGAATAAAACACTCACCCAGTTAGAACAGCGGTGGGTACACAGACTGAACACTGTACATGCTGGTTTAAATGTTTCAGTAGAATGGAAATCCTTTCTGTAACCACTGATTCATGTGTTGTTGGTTTTTTCCCCAGTGCAATGTTGTTTCTACTTGTTTCAGAGCATTAATTCACCCTGCTCCATCTGTGTGAGTAACTGTCTGAATTGGCCCAACATATGGTTTTCTCTCACTATATGATATATGCACTGCACCAACAAGTATAGCCTGGTGTTTGTTGTGTGTTTTTTGAGGACCATATGAAGCATGCATTCATTTTTCTATGCATTTGTAAGCACTTCTTATTTCAGCATACTATGTATACTATGTGTTCATGACATGCACCACTGCCGCAATGCATTGACTCCCTTCCACCCGTTCTTGAATTTATTTGTGGTCAATGGTTGCCATGGCAACCTTTAGATTGAAAATAGCCCCTAAATTGCTTTTTCATAATCAATTGAACATTAGGCACACTCATATTTGTTTTAGTGCAATCATACTAATCTGGATCAAGTGCTATACACCAATTCCTGGGGGCACTCGATCCTAGCCTGACTCTAAAATGGCTGCCACATAAAACAGCCTCTCTGTCCTGGCAACAGCATTACTAACACTTTGCTGCCGGCTCTCCCTAGTGACTCAGCAGCTTGAGGAGACGCTGCCCGCTGTCTTTTCCTGCAGACTGCCAGTTCTGCCTGATACACGATCCAAGGTAATTCTACTTCTACGGTCCCCAGTTTAGACTAAAACTAGGATCCTGTAGTTCTGGACTCTCATTGTTACTTTATATTTATCTTTTAGCCGTGCACCCAACGGCGGATTGTTGTTTTTTGAGAGAGCACTCCTTGACCTTCTTACCTGGATTTTGCCGGTGAGAGGTAAGACTCATTTACATTCAATAAAGCATGTACTTTTATAACTATTATGTACATGACACTGGAGGGTTTTTCAACCTCCCACCAACAGTACTTGTTTGTTTTGTATAACAGGATTAACTAGAGACCAGCCAATGCGGCTAGCGGATCTCTTATACAGTGCCTGTGAATTTACCCCATAGGTAAGCTGTGTGTTTTCTAATCACATTGATTACACAATACCTCTGATTTATTCTTTTTAAATTATTTTGCTCATACACCCGTCTGATTGTGGTCTCCCTCCCCTGCAGCACAGACAACATTTCACACAGAACCCGTCCTGATGATGGCCATATGAATGATGAGGCTCATCTAGCTCAACTCCAAATGGCCGAAACACCTGGTGTAGACGCACTATTTCCCTGAAACTACAGCACATATATTGCTGCCACACATGCAAATTTCTCTTTTGTGTCCTTGCAAATGTTTTATGTTGTTTTAAGAACCTTGTTTTGTAACTTCACACCATTGAATTGTGCATTTTTGACAACCCCCCACACAGATTGGGTTTGTTATACACACACTGTCTTTATTTTTGCCTGAAAAACGCCTTGATACAGTGTGTTGAAAACATATTCTTGTTTGTTCTGTTGTGGTCCAAGAAACCATTTTGATGTCTGTTTCTCCCTGGAATTGTGCTTTTATGTATACCACTCACACAGTTCCAATATAATAATAAATAATTGTGTCTGAGAGATTTTTTTCTCTATGATATAACCTCTATGAGTATTGTCTCATTGAAGAAACGGCAGAGTTTACACAAAGATTTGTGGGATTTCGCGTGTATGATCAATAGTGTTCTTGAACCTATTCACTTGTGTGCTTTGTTCTTCAGTTTTCCTACAGAGTGTGACAGATGTGCCTGGTTGGTGTTATGATTCCAATTGTTGGAGGTGTAGGGTGGAGTGAATGGTAATGTGGTTATTTGTACCAGTAATTGTGCCTACCTTGTTCATTGGCGCTGATTGACGGCAGTCTGTTCCTCGCTCCTTGAGCTGCTACTGCTGGTTGTGGGTGGAATTATGCCTTGGAAACCACCTAGATGAGTAGAGTGCCAGCAAGGAACAGGTTGGCTGTTGCTTGGGGAAATACGCAGAGTTTGCCACTGAGCCCGGGGAACTGGATGGGAGCACTGCTGGTCCTGTTCCTTGGGCTTATCGTTGAGAAGAGACTAGGTAGTGGGGCACAGGTGGGTTGGTTTGGTTATATATGTGACTGAGGGTTGAGGGGGTGGGTGGCAGTTTAGTCTGGGTTTTTGTTAGTGAGTAGCTGCTTTCCCTGCTGACACCTGAAGACAAGGTTTGGAGCTACCACTGTAAGAGCCGTCCTTTGCTTTTGGGTCATAGACCATGGGGCTGCATGGGCAGAGGGTCTGCCCTGGGAGGATGTAGTAAGAGGGTCTACTGGCCAATCAGAGGAGGAGGGTGTGGAGGGAGGAGGGAAAAGGAGCCGAGATCAGGAAGCAGGAGGGGAAACAACACCAAACCGCACATGGAGTGCAAAAACAGTTTAAACAGCCAAAAAGTTTGCAAATAAGCAGCACGCTATGGGGGAACTGGCTTACCTCTAAAACCACAAGGAGAAGTGCTAGGCCTGCGAGAGCGCAGCGCCTAGAGCCTCACGGAACAGGGCTCAAGCAACGGACCAACCGGAGGAGGAGGGCGGGGAGGGAGGAGGTTCACAGGAGCCGAGATATTCAAAGAAGGAGGGGGAAGAACACCAGACTGCGCACAGGGTGCAAAAACAGATGAAACAGCCAAGAAGGTTGCAAATAAGCAGCTGGCTATGGGAGAAATTAGCTTACCTCTAAAACCATGAGGAGAAGTGCCAGGCCTGTGAGAGCGCAGGGCCTAGAGCCTCACTAAACAGGGCTCGAGTGACGGCCCAATCAGAGGAGGAGGGTGGGGAGGGAGGAGGGAACAGGAGCCAAGATCAGGAAGCAGGAGGGGGAACAACACCAGACTGCACATGGAGCACAAAAACAGATTAAACAGCTGAAAAGTTTGCAAATAAGCAGCAGGCTATGGGGGAACTGGCTTATTTCTGAAACCACAAGGAAAAGACTACTTGCCTAGCTTATTCACATAGAAGTTGGCCACACAAGAAAAGCTGAACTGTCTCCAGTGTAGTTTAGGAGGAGATGTAGTGGGTATGGCTGCGCCATACATTTGGTGAATGGTGGCATGGGCAATGGGATCAGAAAAGGGGAGATGACATGGCACATTGATGGGGGGGTATAAATAAAAGATAAATAGTGCAACCGCAGTGGACAAATCCAACAGCATTATGGAATAAAGTTTACTTGCTGGTTGAGAAGTTGGCAACCAAGGAACCTATAGTAGAACACAGGTCAATGGTTTTGTTGAAATTGCAGATTCACATAAATCTCATATACCATGTCAACTTAATAAAAAGGGGAGATAATCAATGAAGGAAGGAGAGGGGAAAGAGACAATAAGGGAGCATACAACAAAGGTGAACCTCACCAGCACTGATAGGAACAGTGTTGGTCAGGTAAAATACACTTCCTGGGGTGCAAGACTGGTACCTTTCAGACAAGGGAATATGTAAAACAATTATTTGTTAAAACTATGCAGAATTAATTGAGAACACTCTACTGACAGTCATCACATCCAAATGAAATGTGCATGAAGAAGGTGAGTTTTACAAATTAATCACAGAGCTATATGGAAGGGTGCAAGGGTAAATCCAAGTTAAGGGGCGTGGAGCTTAAAGTTAAACATGATGAAAGTTCCCACGTCTGAATGCATGCAGTGTCCACAAGTATGTCTAATCCACTTACCAGTAGTTCAATAATAGGACTTTAGTCAATGCCCACTTGAAAGTTACCACTGTGAGGGCTTTAGAAAGCATCAGATCAAATAGTTTCCCTAAATTAGGCAGTGCATTTCTCTCTAGAGCCTGCAATTTGAGCACCTTTTTACACCAAATAAATACTGCAGGAAAATGGCATACAGGTACCATGTTTAGCTACTTGCCATACCGCCAACCAAAATATCCGAACTTCTGAACACCCAAAAGTCAAGTGTTTCAGGGGACCGGCAAGTCCACGTTGTTCTATGTATGGTATAGACATTTGTTTAAGATAATATGGTTGGATCCAACTGAAATTACTGTGCCCCATTTCATACAATTTTAGTTGTGGTTGACAGTTTACAATGATTCTTCCATTACTACCTGATAGCAAATCAATTATCCATGCCGAGTGTTTGGTCATGGATTACATATTTTTCAAGCCACATGTCCAGGCCTTATTAACTTTGTGTGTAAGGTGATACCTTAACCATTAAGCCTCCTTCAGTTGTCCAACAACTTAATTTAAGCTGGACAAATATGAACATTCTTTGGTGCAGATGATATGCACTGTCCCATCTGGGGTGGGACCAACACAGTTTTGCACATGAACTTCCCCCTCCTGTGAAGGCACAGCAGACTTAACAAAAATGGTCTGGGGAGTTTGCCCCGATCAAAATCAGAGGTTTTGATTAGTTCAGATCCTCCCAACCATCATCTTTGTGTCCTACCTTAATTAATATAACTGTCACGTCCCGTTACCTTGCTCTAACTTTGTGGTCTGGATAGAGGAGGAGGGTTTCTGCACTGTATAAGAGACCCCTCAATATTGTCTCCAGTGTGGCGTGTAAGGTTCTACTTTTACATCATCATTGTGCTATCTGCAGCTGGTATTTGTATGCCAGAAGAAGAAGACATGGCACGTTCTTTCGCTTTCACTTACTGCTCATGAGTTCGATCTTTATGAACTTTGTTTGTCTTTCCTTTCCTAGTCCTTCCCTAACTCCATTTCACCCTTCCTAGGGATCTCCTTTCCCCAAACTTACCTGCCGAAGTTCCCTTAAACAGCCGGTGCATGTGTTTGGGGGTTTATATAGTGCGTGCAAGGGGGTGTGGTGATGGGGTTTGTGTGTAGTGGGGGCAGGCCAGTAGGGAACATAGTTCCACTATTTTTCGTAAACTTCAACCACTGTCCTTAATTCCTGATATCTTGGAGGCAGTAAAAGGAGCAACACTATACACAAAGCTAGATCTTCGAGGGGTTTATCAACTGATCCATATCCGAGCCAGTGACAAATGGAAGATGGCTTTGCATACTCTGTTGGGGCACTTCGAGTATAGGGTCATGCCATTTGGGTCATCAAATGCCCCTGCGATATTCCAGCGTTTCATGGATCAACTATTTGCAGACCTCCTACTGCACTCAGTTGTGACATACTTGGATGACATTCTGTTTTTTTCTCATCATCCAGAGGAACATACAAGTCATGTTCTAACTGTCTTGCAACACCTAAAGGAAACTCCATTACCTTAATTCCCGATATCTTGGAGGCAGTAAAAGGAGCAACCCTATACACAAAGCTGTCATCAAGGGGCATATCATATCATACGTATCCTAGCCAGTGTCGAATGGAAGACAGCTTTCCATACTGGGGTCGTGCCATTTGGGTGGTTTAATGCCCTTGCGATATTCCAGAATTTCATGGATCACCTATTCGCATACCTCCTTCTGCACTCATTTGTGATATACCTTGATGACATTCAGGTTTTTTCTCATCATCCAGAGGAAATGCAAGTCATGCTCAAACCGTCTTGCAACGCCTAATGGAAAACCATTAATATTGTAAATTAGAAAAGTGTGAATTCCACAAGAAAGAGGTTTCCTACCTGGGTTATGTTTTATCTGCCACGGGTGTCTCCATGGATCCTAGCAAGGCTTCTGCAGTCCTCGGATGGACACCTCTGACGACCGTGAAAGAACTACAGCAATTCCTGAGGTTCAATAACTTCTATAGGAAATTCATCGTGGATTATTCCCATCCCACATTACCCTTGACAGCCCTACTAGCGAAAGAAGTGAAATACCTGTGGTCTAATACTGCTAAGGCAGCATTCAAAGCACTGAAGAAAGCCTTCTCAACTGCTCCAATATTACAGACACCAGACCGGAACAAGGGATTTATCTTGGAGGCAGATGCCTCCAACAATGAACTGGGAGCCATGCTCAAATAGGAATCCAAAGATGGAATGGAAGTTCCTCTTGCATACATGTCCAAGTCCTTATCGCCAGGCGAAATGAATTACACCGTTCTGGAAAAAGTATTCTGGCAATAAAGAGGGCATTCAAAGAATGGGGACACCTCCTTTTAGGTTCCAAATATCCCATCTAAGTTCAAACTGACCACTAGCACCTGAAGAGTCTGCAATATGCAGAGACAAAGAATAGTCGACAGGCTCATTGGGCCTATTTTTATTCTCCTTACAATGTGCTCTGTACCGCTATTCCAGGTCGGACTAACTTGATGGCAGATGCATTATCAAGGAAGACAAGATTGTCTTTCACCAATTTCCAACCTGAAAGATTGTTCCCACAGGCAACTTTTACTAATGCTATAATCGATTTCTTTCAAGCAGTTCGACAAGACACAATCCTACAGGTCCCAGACTTGAACCAACTTATTGATAAGCATAAATTGTATGATGAAGGGTGACTTTGTTTTCATGACCACCAAGTCCTGCTGCCTATGGTTAAGACTCAAATGAAGCCCTACGCATGTGCCACGATTCCAGTATTGCAGGCCATAGAAGGGTAAACAGCACATTAAAACTCATCCAGGGACATTTTTGGTGGCTTACTATAATGCACAATGTCAGAGACTATGTCGCTTCTTGTGTAGTATGTTTACAGTCCAAATCTTTTGGTTCCTTTTGATATGCCTCAAAGGCCATGGCAGTTAATGTTAACAGACTTTGTGGTAGTTCTACCAGTGTCTCGAGGACATACCACTATCATGGTTACAATGGACTATTTCACCAAGTTGGCACATTTTCAGGGCCTACAAGGCGTTCCCACTGTTGCTGAAATGGCCAGAATATACATCAACACCGTATTTACTCAGCATGGCCTCCCGAGGTCATTGTTTCAGATTGCGGCTCGCAATAACATTCCAAGTATTTAAAACTCATCTGTTCTACTCTCAACATCAAGACGGCCTTAAGTTCTTAAACTCCAGATTTCACCCTTAAACTAATGGGCATTTGGAGAGGCTCAATCAGACACTAGAAGGATACTTGCAATGTTTTGTATCCACAGCTCTGGACAATTGAGCAGACATCCTGCCATTGTCTGAGTTTGCCTACAATAATACTCCTCATTCCTCGCTAGGTAACAGTCCCTTTTCTCTGCCTATGAGTATCATCTGATCTGTTTTCCATCTGCTCCCTCTTCTCTAGCTCAGTTTCCTGATGTGGATGCTTTGGTGCATGGCATCCAGCAGGGTCATAGATAAGCTTGTATGGCCCTAAATGCAGCCCAGGAACACAGCTAGTGGTCTGCAGAACACCACCAGTCAATTACTTCTTCATTTTCTCCGAATGAGTTGTGGTCCTCCAGATTTTTATCTCACCCCCTGGTACCATCCAAACTGTCCCTGAAGTTCTTTGGTCCTTTTGCGATACTGGCAGCTAGAGGTCCTGCTGCTTTCTTATTGAGACTGCCACCTACCTGGTCTCGCTTGTATCCAGTCTTCCATGTACCACAATTGAGGCTGGATGTCTCTGATCACTTCCAGAGATGACCTGTCACGACATCCTCCGATTTTGACACAATCTGATCTCGAGTATGAGGTATCACAGATCTGTGATTCCCTGTACTTCCACGGCCGCCTTTAGTACCTGGTTGACTGGAAGGGGTACTTTCTGGCTGACAGGACCTGGAAGTACGCTTCTTGTGTTCATGCCCGTCATTTCATTAGGCTGTTTCACTGCTTCCATCCTGGCAAACAGGGACTTTCTCTCCTCTTGTGACAAAGGACAAGAGTTCACATCTTTGTCTAGTCTCCCGGTTTTTTGCTTAGAGGACAGTACAATCATGAAGTCCTCAGCCCACATTGTCTGAACAACGTTGATCTAGCTGAATTTGATTTGACTAGTGGATTTAGTGTAATTTTACCTTTCTAGTAGAGGTACAGACTATAGATGTGGTAATGGTTGTTTTCTCGAATGAAAACAACCAAATAAGCCATTAAGATCCAAGGGTTAAAAACAGTGTACTGGAAAGGTTTTCTAAGTCAATGTTTACTAACCCGCATGCACTAAATGGTTTTAGAGTGTTTACTGTTGATTTTTGATGAGTTTGTCTATATGAGCATGTCTAGTGTGTACAATCCTTGTGAGATACAAAGTACAATGATTTAAAAAAAAATAATAATAATTTATGATATAAATGATACACTGTGTTCAATGATGGTTATTTACCAGCCGTTAAGATGAATGAGGATAATCAGAATTTTTGTGACTGTGTAAGGGAGGGGTAACCAATCTCCATGCCTTTATGATGTATCCTCTTGGTAGGGGGCATACTGTCACGTCCTGTTACCATCCTCTAACTTTGTGGTCTCAATGGAGGAGGAGAGTTTCTGCACTGTTTACGAGTCCCCTCAATATGGGCAACAGTGTGCCGTGCACGGTTCTAGTTCCCTTCGAGGGGGCCTGCCGAATGAATACTGTTGCCTCCACATCACCATTGTGCTGTCTGCAGCTGGGATTTGTACTCCAGAAGCAGGAGATGCGGCGCATTGCTTTGCTTTCACTTACTGCTCATGAGTTCAATCTTTATGAACTTTCTTTGCCTTTCCTTTCCTAGTCTTTTCCTAACTCCATTTCTCCCTTCCTAGGGTTCTCCTTGCCCCAACCTTACCTGCTGAAGACCTCCCATCTCCTGCTTCCTAGAATGTAGATCCAGCTGAAGGGCAATGACCGCAAATGCTAGATAAAGGCAGCCGCGTATTCCAGACTGGTTACAAAGAGTTCTCCTTTTGACTACAGTGGTTCAGTTTCTGACGCTCACCTCAGTAGCCTTCATCTTGCCGTGGGGAGAAGACAACATCCAGAACCAATCCGAAGCACGACAGCAAGTCCACCACATCAGGGATTTTTATTTATTTCATTTTACTGCATCCCGAGCACGATAGTGTAACAATAACAAAATATAATCTCCTGGAACATGCAATTTGCATAGGAAAACACTCATGACATCAATACTATCATAATACTTTGGCATTATGCAATACAAACTATTCTCCAACCTTTTGGTTCTCTATTCATTTCGTACTTGAAACATTAACCACACGTAGGAGAATGTTATTGTAGTTGTAATAGAATCATACTATGTATTAAAATGCTGCTGTTTCTAAAAGGTTCTTAAATCTTTTTACAAACAATCCACACGATAATGTGTTCACTCCTGCTCTGACCCACAGTGGAAAAAAGCATTTCTCTGGTAAGAGATGAAGTACCAAATTGAATTCACAGTTTTGCTTGCTTGAAAATGGTATGCTATAAATCTGTGCCCAAAACACATTTATTATATATTTGCTTAGCATACAATAGTTCACTTGAAACATGGATCACAATGATCAGTCAAAATACTTCCTATGGTATCTCAGTCAGAACTCGAATATGTCCACTAGTCCCAAAACAGTTTTGCTAGCCCATTAGTTTTTCTTGACAATGTAGGTGTTTTCTGAATGCAAAGTCTTCCGGAAGCTTCAAGATAGTTGGCAAGAGCAATTAGTAGTACAACTACTCCCAATCTAATCTCAAATGCATAGGTTGGTTTCACGCAATGTTCTGTTCCTGTACATCTGTAATTGGACAACTAAACCTACACAAGGTTGTTGAACCTGTCCAACTTGTTTACTCTGCCACAGCTCGCTGGGTAGAGGCTATTTACTTAAAGAACACACATAATCAGGTTTGCACACAGTCTTCCTAAAGCCACTGGCTGTGGCCTTAAATTATAATATTGGTAAGTTCATTTTAACTGCTTCACTTGAATCAGTGGACCTCATATGCACATACTGACCCCCCCCCTTCTGAGACATACACTCAGTCTCCAGTGTTCCATAAAAATCCTCAAAGCTCAGCTGAGCTCTGCACGCAATGCTAAACAGAAAATCAAAAAAGTAAAACAATCCGCTGACTTTGCTCACAGCTTCACATCCTCCTTGGTATGTTCTCAACATCTGTCCATCTGCCCATCAGCAATCAAGCTTTAGATGCCAGGTTCAGCTTCCTCAATTTAGCAATAGCAAAGCCCAAATCCTCTGCACTGTAAACAGGACTTCTCTTATGTCCAATTCTGACTGCTGATTAGCTACCTATTCCCTCCCCTATTCTTTTGGGTTTCCGTGGCCAGAAGGCTCTATTCAGAAGATTTTAGAATAGCATTCAATGGACACTTGCAATTTAGGAAAGCCAAAGTGTTTACCTATTTACACTGGATTACCAGTCTAATTACATTTTTCTCTGTATCCTGCTTTTTACATATGCTGTTTCCACGTCTATGTAATGAACAAATGCATATGTTGTTTCTTCCAGTGCTAAAGCCACAGGAAGAGATAAATATGAGGAACATGGATGTGATGCAAGCCTCTGCTTTCCAGCACAGTACGTTTGAGAACATGACCTTCAGAAAACAGCAATGGATGTTAACTTTGCCAATGATTTCTGAAATGTGTACAGGCTTCTCATTTTATATAGGCAATCATTAAATTGTTAAATGGCCTTTGATAATGGGTTCAGTATTAACTGCACTTTGATGACAAGTATCACCTCTTGTCACATTGTGGGTGTTATACAAATGATCTACCTGCTTGCACAGTGACTTCTGTCGACCTTTTTTAGCAGTGTGATTGTTACTTCTAAGTTCTATGCTTTATCAATGGATATAACACTTATTCATTGCTTCTGGAGTCCGACAGTACAACAGTTGCCCACTTTAGAAACAATGCTTTTGTTCTGCAATGATGAAATCACAACATAGCATGTTATTTATGTAGTCTAATTGTTGTTGGTTTTCAAATGGGAGGAGGAGTAATTTGTGTAAGCAGCTAGACCTGTGGGGACTGTTACAACAGTTAAAAGGTTGTCATTTGTTTTGTGTTCTAAACATCTCCTGATTGGTTTATTTAAGAAGGTGTTGCCAGAACCAGCTTCACTACTTACATACAAAAACAGAGGTTTATATTTTTTACAATGACAAGTTTTATTTTCATGTTAATTTAATTTAATTTAATTTATATATTTATTACGCGCCGCAGCTCGCGAGCATCAGGGCGCGACAAAAACACGTAAGACGGAGTTCACAGGACTACATAAAGAAGAAAAGAGGAGGACTCAGGACAGTCCAGGCTGAAAAGAAGTTAATTACCGGAAGAGTAACGTTTTCAGCTGCTTCCTGAATAAGGAGTGACTGCTTTCCAGTCTAAGATTGTCTGGAAGCTCGTTCCAGAGTGCAATGGCTTTAGTGGGGAAAGCTCTCCCGAGTCCGTTAGCCTTGATTCTAGAGTGGTTGACTTTAAGTAAGCCTTTTTTAGCTGATCTGAGGCAACGGCTTGGTTCGTACCAGCAAAATTCCCTTTTAAGGTAGGAGGGGGCCGTGCCGAATAGACAGCGATGGACGAGAGTCAGCGATTTGAATTTGATACGCTCCTCTATAGCGAGCCAATGAAGACCTATTCGGTCGTGAGTGATGTGCTCGCGCTTGGATTTGCCGGTGATAGTTCTAATAGCATTGTTCTGGATTATCTGGCATTGTTTGATGCAGGAGTTACTTGACCCAAGCATCAACGCATTCCCATAATCCAGTCGGGACAAAATTGTGGCTCTAGCGATGGTAGCGCTATTTTTGGCGTTGAGATATGGCCTGATACGGCGTAATAGTCTCTGATAGTATTGGCAGTTCTTTTTAAGGTATGAGACCTGTGCGTCTGCTCCTAGTGAGGATTGTAGGTATATGCCAAGAGTTTTCACTTTGCTTGATACTACAATGTTGGAGTCCTTGATAGTGAAGGACGAATAGACTGGGCCTAGCTTGGATAACGCTTTTGTGGATCCAAATGTCATAAGTTCAGTTTTTGAGCCATTTAGACACATCCAGTGGGCCTTCATCCAGCATTCTATAGTGTTATAGACTGCTGACAGCCTGTTGTTATCTGTAGCATGGTCTCCGCTGAGTTCTATGATCAGTTGTGTATCATCTGCGAAGTTGGTAAAGTAGATGCCCAACTGTCCATGTACATTTTCTTCAGTGGCTTCTAGGTAAATGATGAGATGTTCATTATGTAACTGTGATTTAAGCACTGACAAATCTTTAGATCGTTTGTATTGATACATGGTGCATTCTACTTAATTGATTCACAGGGTCCACGAAGATGCCCTGACAAAGATGAGGTGACCTAGATGTTTCCTCGCAGAAACATGCAAAATGAGGGATGTCTTTGAACCCATTGTGAGATTCCTGACATAGATCATTTAGATATTTACTAACACGTTGGCAGATCCCAAACTAGGTATTTGGACTGTAGGGCTTTGAAGTCCTGACTCAAGACAGACTTCAACCTAGGGGAATAAAACCTTTGAACCTTGGAGTCTCTAAGCTAGGAGGGACACATTATTAACCATGAAGTAAATGGTTCTGTCTAACCATGGACTAATTGGTTCTGTCTACACAGATGCTTCACAAAGTCTATGAACAATTTTCTTTAATTCTAACTCTTTACTGTGCCGCCTTCTCTCTATATTAAACCCTGCACTCTTTTCTATGAATATGTATGACCTTTTTTTAAAGGTATTGTCCCAAGGGATAACCCTGTATATAAGAAAATGTTTTCACAGAAACCTATATAGTGTTACATAGATCAATGACTGTTGATGTCTGATTTGCTGGTGTACTTTGGTTTTCTATTTTGCTGATTCCATGCATATGCATTGTTTTCTCTTTGACCAAAGTAATCTCTTTTGACTAAAATAAATAATGGCCGAACCAGTAATTGCCCACAGTATTTCTTCTTTTGGATCATCATGCCAGAAATGCTCCACGGGATGTCTGTTGTGGATACCCATACCTATACACTTCGGTTCATAAATAAATGTAAACTACGTTTTCGCCACAGTGGAACCTATATATGTATGTTCATGCATTTTATCCCAGCCACCAGTGGGAGTAGGGGTTAACCCTACCTATGTTAAATGCAGCTTCAAATGTGTCATGGTCTCCTTACTATAAAGGTCTCTATCCTCTGCAGATTTAAATGATAATTTTACATGGTTAATTAGATTGGGTTTTGAATGTCTTACTATACTTCCATCACAATTTAATTTTGAGTATTTGCCAGTTGTCTCATTTTGCGTAACATTACTTTTCTATGTATAGTTTTGGGTTATATCTTACAAGCACATGTTTTCCAAAGCAGTACTTCTGTTTAGATAGTATGTGTAAGTAAGATAATTTTTTAAGATGTCTTTAGCAGTTGGGATTTTCTGTAGCTATAGATTCAAATTCTTGGTAGGGGTTTAGTACTCTATTTCATGATGAAGCTAGACAAAGGTAAAATTAGAAAATTTTTTCAGATTTCCCATCCAAGCTTTTATCTGTAAACGATCAGCAGCTTCTTAGGACCCTTACTCTCTATGTGATAGCATTTTGATACCAAAGATCTAGAATTTTTGTGAATGGTTTTTGTCAAATGATATGCCATACTCGAAGTCATTTAGCTCAGTTTTCTCAGTTTTGGATAGATAGGCTGTGGCATATATTGCAACGGAATTTGAATTGTCAGCAATGTATTTTATGTCTGTGATAGCTAGCATTCCACAATGGTGCAACGTTTAACTATTTTAATGGTGCATGTGTTTTTAGAAGATTTGCCTTTCACACTTTGCCTAACAGAAGACATGACAATATATACTTGACCTTTGGTACAAACTTGCCATGGGAATCCAAAACCAGATTTGCTGAAGTATTTCTCTTTGTTTCTGTATCAACAACAGCAGTATTTTCCATGCTTATGTCATAGAAAAAGTATGATTTGTCTGTAGGACAATGTGTATGTCTTCTGAAGGGATATCACAGGTAATGTACTTTTCAATAAATTGCAAAATGGTGTCATCACTATCATGGCCAAATTTGGGAGCATTTTTAATCCACACAAGCATGTGGATGTGTAGTGCTCCTCTGGACTGATATTCTCTCCTCCAAAAGAAGTGTCTATTTCTCGAAGTGGAGTACACTTTTTTAATTAAAGATGAAGTGTAACATGGCAATAAAACAATGTGAAAGTATCTTGAGACATTTACAGGATCGACAGAACAGAATCCTCCTGCACTTTTTCTATCCATTCATTATTTTACTTTGCAGTGCATAGGATGTTGTGTAGAAAATGCATGGGATGACTTACATAACTCAGACTAACAAATCATCCTGGGCGGCGTAGGTTCCTTAACATACAGTGTATAACAGAATGATGTTGGACCACTATTCTTTCATACCACACATATCTTCCTAGAGATGTGTAATACTTGACTATAACACTTCATTTTTGTCTTTTATCTTTTGAAGGAATTCAGTAGATGACATGTTTCAAACGTGGGTTCCTGGTTTTAGTGTATTTGCCACTCCGTAACTTAGAGTAGTTAGTTCGCTTTCAACAAATGATGGTAAATGTATTCAACATATTGCTGGTGTCTTGGATTTCTAGAATACATTTGTAGAGAATTATATTCTGATACATTGATTCTTGTGGGTCTTTCATCATGTCATCCTTTTTTTCCTGTAGGGAAGAGTAGTGGAAGACAACGTGCTTCTAAATATTTTTCCCATATTCTCATTGGAGACCCATTGGCTTGACGGATTTCATATGATTCTAATGCATCTTCCATGGTGTCTCTGAAATGTAGTGGGTGAATTGCATATTGTTCAAGAATGCTGGCCATAGTGATCGGATCAACACGCTCAAATTGAGCAGTTTGTGGTGTATCTTCATATATTTGTGTTGTTTATTTTAGTTTTCTTCTATGCTTACATATTTGTAGTATTCATTGTATTGATTATGATACTTTAGAGCTTCTTTATCTTTGTTCAAGTCAACAAGTTGTTGTCAAACTTGTTTGTTTTTTTAACACCATTAACTAATACAATCAAAGATTGGTGTCCTGGTCATCAAACTCCTAGACTTTCCACATTTTTATTAAGGTCTAATGGTATGAATACTTCCTTGCCTTGAATGCCTTTGAGCAATTCCGATGGAGGCAATTTGGAAGTTTGGGGCTGCAGATGTATTATAGCTTGGAATGGGTGTACGGTTTGAGTTATTATACTCTCATATAGATTAAGAAGTTGATGAGAATTTGAAAGTGGAAAGTTATTATTGATGCCCCGAGATGGCACTTGGTTATCATGAAGCTAATCATTAAGGGATAAGTTATGTTGTATTTATTTTCTGCAGTTAGATACAACGCATATAATAATAATAATAATAATAATAATAACAACAATAATAATAATAATAATAATAATAATAATAATAATAATAATAATAATAATAATAATAATAATAATAGTGATTCCTCATTGGCTTCTATCCTTCAGGACATTCCATTTGTATACTTTTCTTATAGAAAGTTCTGTGACAACTGACACATACCTTGTCCTGAATTTCAGCAGACATGCTTTCAAACGTTGCTATTTTGTTTTTGTATGTGTTTGTTAGAAGGTTAGGGTTTGAAAGTTATTTGTTAATATTTTGTGAGTTCACTGTGTTTACTGATTCTTGTTCAGTTCCAAAATATTTATTTTGTATGTGTTCTGATTGTCCCAGGACGTCATGGGCCGTTCATTTTATGATATTATCATGGAGTTTTGTAGTTCTACAATTTATGGACAAGATTTTGCATTGAAGAATGGTGTGTTGCTAACATGTATTTGTGATGAACGGTGCTTCTACAATCAGTTAATGAAATGCAGAATAACAAATGTCCTCCTAATTGAAGGCAAGCGTCCCCAAACAGCACGATCCTCCCCGCAATGAGAGACAATGAAGGACTCTCCCAAAATGGGAATAAGGCCAGGACAGAGTGCGGGTGAGCGTAAATGGGAGTTTATCAATCAGAATAGGGCATGCAAAGAACTCTGCAAACTCCGAGAGCGCTCTGTCTGACAATAGCAAAGACAGGCGTATATATTTACAAAAAATGTCATAAGAACCTACACACTATAGGGGGCACAAGTTCAATGGGATTGGGTGGCGACGACTAACTATAGGTGCTGCTGCGATGTGGTTGGCTTTGGCTGGAAGACGTCACTGGTCAGCCTCGTGGGTTGGGCTGGGCCTGGCAGGTCGGCTGAGTTCATCCGGACGGTGTTGTTGTGCCATTGTGGCCAGTGTCAGAGATTAATGTCTTTTCCTGACTTGGTTGCCCTATGCCATGCACACCGCAGTCATTCAGTCATTTCAATATTATTTTCTTTAGTAAATCTTCCAATAGGTTATACTACAGGTTAATGCAACACAGGAGGAATGTACCTTGTGAGGGGTCTGGAGGTAATACGTCAGGACACGGTTACCAGTGTCCTGTTGACCGGGGCCATAGGTCGAGGGGCTAAGCTTCAGGGCCTGGGACGGGCGGTACAGGTCTTTCTGCTTTGTTAGAAGTTGTTATGGATGTTCAGCTGTGTGTTGTCAAAGTGTTGGGTGTCCTGATTGCACGGGGCCGTAAGTCTGAGATGGTGCGGTGGGTTGTGGGGTTTACGAGGGGGCGCGTGTGTTCAGGCAGAGGTTTACTGCTGAGCTGTAAATAATGCAGGTGGCGGGCCGCGGCCTTGGGTGCTACAGAGGGGATTACAAATCTTTGAAGCGGCTCCAGTCTGGTTGGGGGAGGTAAAGCAGTGCGGCGCGGCCTCTGCTCTCATGCCTTGGCAGCCTTTGCAGGGTGGGAGGGGGAATGGCCTTGCACGTATTTCACAAAGGTATCTCCCTCGTGTGTTGCCGATTTTAGGTAAAGACATCACAAACATTTGAACACTCTATAATACTTATTCAAATCAATACAAAACATGCATTTAAACTTTGCTGGATGTGTCTCAATTATACCCAGTCTGAGCACCTTATTCATACATTGTGTATTAACAACTACAGTATTTAGTTATATGCATATATATTTGCAGTAAGTGAGGTAGAATTAGGATTGGTGGAGTACATAGAAAGTAACCCGCCACTGTTCGTGACGGTGGTGGCACATGTGGGGCCTAGACATGCACACATGACAAGCGCCTTCTCGTGCATTCTTCACATAAGCCCTCTGTATGGTTACATTCGTCTTCTCGTGTCCTCTAGCAGCATTAGTTCAGTTATGGCGCAAGCCCATGGAGTGTAAGTTTCCCAGTGATATACGTAACAAATAGATCCCTGGTGCGTTCCTTTATTATTAGCACCCAACTGCAATGGTATGGGCTCGCCATCACTTATATCATGGAAGCATGCTTTCTTATGTTTATACATTTTACAGGCTTTTGTAATATAAGGGATTTTGTAGAAGAAAGCATACTTTGTGAGTGGTCTTGACATTAATATATATAGACTGTCTGCCATCTGATGACCATTTTACTGTTCTTTTCATTGCCCAGGCCTGCTGGCCGGGTCATGCTGGGAGCGATGATACACTGCGGGAGGTGAACTGTTACAATGTTAGTGTATTACGCTAGCTCATGTCCGTCTTGTTCGTGGGAACGTGCTCGCAGCGGATCTGCCAGGGTGCTGCAGCGACAGGGATGACTGAAACTCTCCAAGGGTGGGGGCCGCGCTACAGTGCGCTGAGCTCACACCATCTTTACCAGACAAAATGGTTTCTGGGCCTAGCTAAATTTTAATACATGTGGGCGATCAATACGTGTGGGCAATGTCTCCAGCGGGTGTACCCTCCATCACCTGGGCCCGGGTGGCATGAGGGGACGCCCAATGAGCCATAGCCCTCACCTGGGGAGAAAACGCAGGCGAGGGGGGTCTCCTGGACCAGTCCTCCCCTACATTTCCCCCCTTTCGTTACTTAAGTAACAAATTCTTTAAATCTTCTATCCTCCTACATTCTGCTTCGTCCATCACTGCCTCATCCCATGCAGGAGTTCCTTTGATGGGCATCCATGCTCTGCACACCCCCCTTAAGCTCTCACCTCTCCTGGCGTATTCATCTGGAGTACATGTTAGATATATACATCCACCATCTCCTTCCAAATCTACCCAAACTTCCTCGTACCATTCTAGTATACGGGGCTCTTTGATGGTGGTGTGCCACAACTTATCTACAATATCCTTATCGTGGTACATAGGCACCAGTTGGTACCTGGGTGTGTTATCTATCCCTGTTTGTACTTGTGCTTCTTGCATCGTTTTTATTGTACCGTGTGAGTTGCCCACTGTCACCATCATCATTGCACCATTTGGTACTGCGTTAGCACAAACTCGAAGACCCACCTGGCACAGGCAAAAAATTAAAAGGAGGAACACCACAGCTGGCATCAAAAATTTCACAGTTGTTCCAAGCCATGAGGGGACCCAGGAAAAGATGTTATCGAACCATGTACTGTCTTCTGCTCCACCTTCCATTTTCATTTTTTCTCCTAGGTTGTGGACTGCTTCGATCACATGGGACAGGGAGCCGTTCTCTGCGTCTTCAGAAGGTACGAAAGTGCAGCAGGCACTTCCTATTTTTCGGCAAACACCGCCATCCATCGCCGTCAACAGGTCGAGGACATACCTGTTTTGCATGGTCATCAGTCGTAAAGCTCTTAGTTCCACCTTTATTATGTTGAACCCTTCTTCAGTGTCGTTTGCCAGCTGAATCAATTCCCAGCGGGTTATCTGGAGCCATTTTGCGTTTGCCCTTGCTTGGACACTTGAGACGAGCGAGGCAAAAAATGTTTCTGCTGAGCTGAATAATCGATATTTGTCTGGGATCTGAGCCAATAGTTCTGATGATACCTTTGATATGTAATTTGATGCTCGTCTGTTACGGGTCAGCACCTCTCCCTTGCTTCCGGAAGACAAGACATACATTTGTGACTCTGCAGTTGGTTGAGCCACACTCTGTTGCATGCGTTCCTGTGTCCTTTTGCTCCCATAAATGTGGCTTTCTGGTATCACCATTAGGGCTGAGTGCAGAGTGGCCATTGAGCAGCTGCCACTCCATGACGGGGGGAGGTGTAGGTATGCCTGGTTGCCGCATACCCAGTACGTGTCCATAAGGGCCGCAGTCCCTTTTCTTAGATCTGGGATGGTGAGGGTCTTGTTACAGCTCTTGTTTGTTCCCATGGAGGTCCTCCCTTCTCCTTTAAAACACAGTTCATAGTCCATTTCGCTCTGTAGTTTGAAAGGTTTTTCGATGGCGGTTACCCAAGTTAGTTTTGAAATGTGTTCTTTCCATACTGGTGTACATGTTTCTTCTATCCACTGCAATTTCTCCGGTGCCACACCTCTCAGTGCTTCCGCTTTGCACACTACTTCTTCATCCTTCGCTTGTTATCAGAAAAAAGTGTCCCTTCAATTACAAAAAATGGTTCTTTCAGACATACCACCCCTGCCGTTTTTGGGTAGCACGTTTTCTCGTTCTGCAGCATTTGAAAAGTCACTTCATGTGCCTGGAAGGTGTTCTTAATCCTGCATAACGTGAGATGAAGGAGACATTGGGCATCTATAATTGGCAACTCTTTGGGTAACAATACTTTGGGTTTACCTGATGCATGAGGGATGAGGGAGCAGACATAACAGCTCTCGTTTGTTGTTTGTTTAGCTGTGGCACTCATATCTGCATACCACTTATTTGTTTGGTGGGGGTGTCGTGGGTCTTCCATCTTATCTAGACCTAGCCCATAGTACTCATCATACTTCCTCCTCCCTGCTTCCCTCTTCCGTCTGTTGTTCTTGTTCCTCATGTACTTCCCAACTCCCTGGGCAAGGGACAAACTAGACCCCCCTTTCTCATTCCCGCCCCCCTTGGCCCATGCATCATACAATATTTCGTGTATTGCTAGTAGCTTTTCCTCTTCCTTCCTGACGTTATCTGGCAGGTTGTTTTTTAGTATGGGGGCAGGCTGGCTGGTGGGGGTGTTATACAACCATGATATGGCAGACGAGTTTCGGTCATTTAAACTGTGGGCATTGTAATTAGATACCCCTGGTGGAGACACTGTGTTGTTCTACATTCCACCTTGTGGCTTTTTTCTTTGTAAGATGACAGCACTGGATGGTGTGGTATGATACTCCCATACAAGTTTAGTTCCGTCCCATATCAAAAAATCACCTTCCCTTGTATTGACCCTTGTAGTTGTATTGGGCCCAGTAGTGCTGTTAATCCCTCCCCCCTCGTTCATCTCGATAAAGATGAACGCTACAAACCAATATGTAACCAGGCCAACCATTAGCATAAAAAACAATGTGATGCATACAGATAATCCACACTCATACGAATATCTGCATCTCTCATGTACTAATTCTCTCATTCTACTAATTATATCCGTTGCAGGCTGCCCGTTAGATGCCATGGAAGCTCCTGTTTGAGATATAAAAGTGCATTAAGTGCATGCATGTAAACATTTTGCTAGCACCATCAGTGCCAATATATATTTGACGGGGAATGGAAGCAGGTGGGGATGCGGGGAGGGGTATTCACAGACAAGGGTGTATACAGGCTATAATTTGGTCATTCCATTAATTATATACAACTCAACAGGATAAAAGAGAGAACATTTTTTTTTTTTTTTTAAGTATCCTTATCAGTTATTCTCCCATTCAAGTCTAGTACCAACGCACACACACAAGTTCATATTCAGACATTCTGCTCACTTGCATCGTTTGCTGTTGTCTGTGCCTCCTCATCTACCTCCTCTTGTACATTGCTATATGCCTTCCGTACATCGGTCAAGTGCACCCAGTACCTCAAGCCCTTCACCTTCGCTGCCGTGGGCGTGCAAAATATTACCTCGTATGGGCCATGGAATGGTGGTGCATTCCACCGACGCACAAAGCTTCTGACATAAATTGAGTCGCCCAGCATCAGCTGTAGCTGTTGCTCTGGCTCCGTGACAGATCCTGTTACGTTTCCCTCTTCTCTAGTGAAGGGTGGGGAGAGTTGCTTTGATATTACGCGCGCTGCCCTTGTCAATTTCCTTAAATAGTCTGTGAACTCATCTCCCAATATTGCGGCGCTCCTGTGAGCATCTGAGTGTTCGCGCAGTGGAGAGTGTGCTGTGTTCATTCGTCTCCCAGTCACGATCTCGTGCGGGGACAAATGGTGGTCTTTGCTTGGCTGATTTCTCAATTCAAATAGCGCAAGGGGTAGACAGTAAATCCAATTCTTCTTCAATGAAAAGCATAGTTTTGATAACCTGCCCTTTAACAGTCCGTTCATCTTTTCCACTACGCCATTACTTTGAGGATGATAAATCGAACACAATTTATGTTTTATTCCCAATAATGTAGTGACTTCCTTGAAAAGCTCATTCACAAAATGAGTGCCGTTGTCTGAGCGAATCACGTCACAAATTCCCTAGCGCGGGAACACTTCCCTTACTAGGAACTTGGCGGCGCTTTTGGCATCAGGTCACGCACAGGGTCCTGCTTCCACCCACCTTGAAAATGGGCACACAACCACGATCATGTACCGCGCGCCATTACACCTTTCCCCCATGTCTGCGTAATCTATATGCAGTTCTCTGAATGGGTCAATGGGTTTAGGAATTGTTCCCCGGAGAGTACGTAATGTCATTCCTGAATTGTATATTTGGCATGTTGTACATTCCATTGCCAATCGAGACACATGCTCCTGGAGACAGGGCACGAACCATTCTTCCTGTATTTCTGCTGCGATGTGCTGTTTGGTGTTATGTGCAAGGAAGTGTAGCTGTTGAAATGCAACTTCTAGTAACTGTATTGGCATTACCACTTTCCCTGAGTTATTTTGCCGCCACAGCAGGTCTGTTCCCGACTTGCTGCACCCCCGTTTTGTCCACATCAATTTTTCCTCTGCACTAGCTCCTTCCTGCAATTCTAGTATTTGTGATATGGGCATCATGTTGTATCCTTCTGGGGGCTCTTTGTTTCTCTTGTGCTTAAGCATGTTCTCACCTGTGTCATATTTCTGAAAATAGGAAGCCTCCTTGGCGGAAGCGTCCGCTGCCGCGTTCCCCAAAAACACAACATCTGTGTTGGATGTATGTGCTTGGCACTTTACTATTGCTACTGCATTAGGGTTTTGTAGGGCCTCAATTAACTCTTTCAACAATTCTGCATGCTGTACTGGTGTTCCGTCTGCCTGTCTAAATCCCCTACGCCCCCATCTTGCTAGACCTCCATGTACTGTCGTCGTCATGTAAGCTGAGTCTGTGTATATTGTCACTGCACAACCCTTTGCTGCATGTAGTGCTTCTATGAGCGCAATCAGTTCTGCTGCCTGTGCGGAGTAATGTGATGGGAGGCGGTATTGTACTAGTGTTTCATACTCACCGTCTTCTAACCTCACTACTGCCATGCCAACGTGTTTTTCTCCCGTGTCCACGTCAATTGATGCAGACCCATCCACAAAGTACACTTCCCCCTCGCTTAGAGCGTTCTCACACACCACTGTGTCCTCCCCTCTTTCTCCTGTGTAGGTTGCGCAATCGTGGTTCTGTATGTCCTCTAGTGTGCACGCTTCTGTAATGAATGTGGCGGGGTTCACTGTCTTGCATCTCACTATATGGATGTTGGCGCTGGACAATATAATCTCGTAGGCTGTCGCCCGCTGTGTGGTCAGTGTGCTTTTTGATCTCTCAAGTATTGCAAATAATGAATGTTCCACAAACAATGTCACAGGGCAACCCATTACTATTGTGGCACTTTTCTCAATCGCGAACGCGGCTGCAGCGAGTGATTGCTCGCACGCGAAATGGCCCTGCATCACGGCATCTAAAGTACCACTATAGTAAGCCAATGGCTTGTGTCCTAAGGACGTTTTTTGTGTCAGTACTGCTGTCATGAGTGTTTCCTTGCAGTGTGAGAATAGGTAAAATTTGCGTCCATAATCGGGGTTTGCTAGTACTGGAGCGCTTGAAATTACCTCTTTCAATGATTGAAATGATTCGCTCATTTCTTCTGACCATTGTATTTTTTCATTCTCCTGTTGTGCTTCCTTGAGTGCTCGTAGGAGGGGCCTCGTGTATGCTGAATAATCTAATATCCATGCTCGGCAATAGTTGCACATCCCCAAGAATTTCTGCATATCTTTCACTGTTGTGGGTTCTCCTACTGATCTTATTGCTTCTACCCTGTCGGGAATTATTCTTTTTCCATCTTTTGATATGAGCTGTCCCAGGTATAAGACCTCAGTCAGGCAGTACTGTAGCTTCTCCTTGTCTACCTTGTATCCCTTGTTGGCCAGTAAAGTCAGGAGCGATGTTGAATCTTTTCTACATGTTGCTTCGTCTTGTGCACACACTAATAAATCGTCTACATACTGAATAATCGTACTCTCAACTGATAGGTTTCCCAATTCTTCATGCAATATGCGGTTGAATATGCTTGGGCTCTCACAGTATCCCTGTGGTAGTCTGCAGTGTTCATATCTCTTACCCCCCAGTGTGAAGGCTGTAAGGTATCTACTCTCTTCAGCCAGGGGTATTGAGAAAAATGCGTTTTTCAAGTCTACTACTGTGAAATGTGATGCCCCTTTCGGGATGCTGCATAGTATTGATGCAGGGTTCGGGACTAGAGGGAACTCCTTCTGAATTACATCACTGAGGGGGCGTAAGTCCTGTATCATCCTCCAAGATCCTCCTTTCGCTTTTTTGATTGGATAAATACATGTGTTACATGGGGAGTTTGAAGGCACTATTATCCCTTGTGCTAGTAGTGCATTTATTGTTTCTTTTATCCCTTCTTCAGCTTCACGGGACAATGGATACTGTTTAACTCGGGGTAAAATTGCTCCTTGCTTTAGTTTTATTACCACAGGTTGTACTCCGTGCAACAGCCCTACATCATGGGGGCCTGTTGTCCATAAATTGTTTGGTACGAGCCTCATGTCGTCATCAAAAAATGACGGTGGTGCTCCTACCACTGTCATCAATTGGACGGGGGTCTCCCTGGCTTGGATTAAAATGTCACAGGGCATCGCTATTTCCATTACTATCTCGCCATCCCCTTCTGTGTCTGAAAAGAGATCCTCATCTTTTACCTCTCGTAGGGCGATGTTGGCGTTTGTACACAGCACTGTGCGCCACTCACATCCTTCCCTGTCCACTCCAATCACAGCGTGCAAGTCCAATGATACCACTGATCCTGGTGCTGCGTTGGGACACACTATGGGGCGGAAGAGGAACTCCGCTGGAATCCTCTAGTCCATGCTTCTTAGCTCTGGAATTATGAGGGCCAAAGTCTTTAGCCCTTCAATAAACATTTCCTCATTTTGTGGCAGCCCTCGTATTTCCTGTGTGGTTGTGTAGGCTTGCACTACCAACATCGCACGCAAGGGGCATATCCCGGGTGTAGAACACACTATTCCTCTCTCGGTAAATGATATGGTCATGTTAAGTTTACTCAGAAGATCCCTCCCTAACAAATTTATTGGGGAATGTTCGTAATACAGTAAGGGTGCCTTCACAGTCTTACCCCCCACTGTTACATCCAAAGCTTCTGTGTAAGGAACTTCAATTACAGCCCCAGAGAACCCCTGCGTCTCTAACTTCCTGTTAGATAACGGGAACCGGCCCTCTCTGACACATGATTTCTCCGCTCCCGAATCAACCATAAATATGAACTGCTTGTCTCCTATCTGCCCCCCTACCAATGGTTCCTCTGCTGCATTGTAGGTGGTGGATAGAACTGGACACACAAGTGTTCTCTGTGGGCTGTCCTATGTGGGGTGTCTCATCGCCCCCCCTCATTAAAGACACTTCCTGAAACCACTGACATGCCGTTGTAAGGTGCTGGTGCGGGGGCCCCGTTTGCTGTTGTCGCGAAAGGGTTACCTGGCGTGTATTGCATACTGTCATTGTTTTGTGGGTGGTTCTGTGTTCTGTACTGGGGTCCCTGTTGCTGGCCAGCATTACACTGGCCTGGGTTTCTTAGTTGCTGTTGTCCCATTGGGAGACCATATGGGCTTCCCGGGTGGGGATGGCCATATTGTTCTACCTCTTGGAACCCGTTGTTGGGTCTGCTTCTGCACTCTCTAGAGTAATGCCCCATCGCCCGCAGTTCCAGCAACTTCCTTGTGCACCTCTAGGACCCTGCCATCCATTTCCTCCCATTCCCCCGTACCCCGGTCCACCTCCTCTTCGGCCCCTGTACCCACCTCGTCCCCCTCGAGGGGTACACTCTTGCCACTGCGGACCTCCGCCTTGCTCCTGCTCATTCCACTGCCGCTGTCCTGTTCCCGCCCAATTAGTTGCCACCCTTTCTTGTAGTGCTATCAGCCCCTCCTCCTCATCATCTCCCTCCCTGCTGTGTGGGAGTGCGGCTACTGCTGCTGCAACCTTCACCAACTTTGTCTGTACTAACTTCGCCTCGTCTGCCAATCTTTTCTGCGCCACCTCCTTCTCCCTCTCCTTGATTCGTTTACAATGGTGTACTATTATGCTCTGAATTTCTGGCCATCCCTTTGCTTCAATACCTGCTATCTTGTCGAGCGCCTTCTGCACTTCCTTTGGGAGCCCTCTTTTTATAATGAAGTAAAATAAAGATGTCGATTGATACCAGGGCGTGCCCGTTTCTGCTCTCCACATCTCTTGGACCCGAAAAATGTAATCCATGGCCTCCTCCCCGTCATTCATTGTACACTGCATCACTGACTGTAAGTCCGGTGTGTCTGGGAATGTTTTGCGTAAGGCACCCCACACCCTAGCACGCACTGTGTTAAAGGAGGCCCCATCATGGAGGTCACAGTCTAACGTTGCTCCCGGGAAACCGGCTTTAACCCATACTCTTTCAGCCTGATCGCCCACTGCTGATACGAGCAGACTTTTCACATCTCCTATAGCTAGGGGTACCCCAGCAGTATGTTTCTCAAAGGCGTATATCCACTTACTTGCCCCTCCTGATAACGGGGGCATTAGCTTTAATAAATTAGCTTTATCCATCTGTGCCCATGGGATATAGTTAGGCCTCCCTCCTCCCCTGTGTATCAACGGGAGCTGTAGCCTTCCTTTCGTCGTTGCATCCGGATCCGTTTTGGCTGCTGATGTTCCCAGTGATGCCATTTTCCCCACCCTGTTCCTTAGTCGCCCCGTCCACTCATCATCCAGGGTTCTCATTGAACATGTACCATCCCCCCCTTCGCTTCCCCCTCCCATTGCCATGCTCAACCTGTCACTTTCTTCTAACTCGTCCTAAGAACCTACACACTATAGGGGGCACAAGTTCAATGGGATTGGGTGGCGACGACTAACTATAGGTGCTGCTGCGATGTGGTTGGCTTTGGCTGGAAGACGTCACTGGTCAGCCTAGTGGGTTGGGCTGGGCCTGGCAGGTCGGCTGAGTTCATCCGGACGGTGTTGTTGTGCCATTGTGGCCAGTGTCAGAGATGAATGTCTTTTCCTGACTTGGTTGCCCTATGCCATGCACACCGCAGTCATTCAGTCATTTCAATATTATTTTGTTTAGTAAATCTTTCAATAGGTTATACTACAGGTTAATGCAACACAGGAGGAATGTACCTTGTGAGGGGTCTGGAGGTAATACGTCAGGACACGGTTACCAGTGTCCTGTTGACCGGGGCCATAGGTCGAGGGGCTAAGCTTCAGGGCCTGGGACGGGCGGTACAGGTCTTTCTGCTTTGTTAGAAGTTGTTATGGATGTTCCACTGTGTGTTGTCAAAGTGTTGGGTGTCCTGATTGCACGGGGCCATAAGTCTGAGATGGTCCGGTGGGTTGTGGGGTTTACGAGGGGGCGCGTGTGTTCAGGCAGAGGTTTACTGCTGAGCTGTAAATAATGCAGGTGGCGGGCCGCGGCCTTGGGTGCTACAGAGGGGATTACAAATCTTTGAAGTGGCTCCAGTCTGGTTGGGGGAGGTAAAGCAGTGCGGCGCGGCCTCTGCTCTCATGCCTTGGCAGCCTTCGCAGGGTGGGAGGGGGAATGGCCTTGCACGTATTTCACAAAGGTATCTCCCTCGTGTGTTGCCGATTTTAGGTAAAGACATCACAAACATTTGAACACTCTATAATACTTATTCAAATCAATACAAAACATGCATTTAAACTTTGCTGGATGTGTCTCAATTATACCCAGTCTGAGCACCTTATTCATACATTATGTTTTAACAACTACAGTATTTAGTTATATGCATATATATTTGCAGTAAGTGAGGTAGAATTAGGATTGGTGGAGTAGATAGAAAGTAACCCGCCACTGTTCGTGACGGTGGTGGCACATGTGGGGCCTAGACATGCACACATGACAAGCGCCTTCTCGTGCATCCTTCACATAAGCCCTCTGTATGGTTACATTCGTCTTCTCGTGTCCTCTAGCAGCATTAGTTCAGTTATGGCGCAAGCCCATAGAGTGTAAGTTTCCCAGTGATACACGTAACAAATAGATCCCTGGTGCGTTCCTTTATTATTAGCACCCAACTGCAATGGTATGGGCTCGCCATCACTTATATCATGGAAGCATGCTTTCTTATGTTTATACATTTTACAGGCTTTTGTAATATAAGGGATTTTGTAGAAGAAAGCATACTTTGCGAGTGGTCTTGACATTAATATATATAGACTGTCTGCCATCTGATGACCATTTTACTGTTCTTTTCATTGCCCAGGCCTGCTGGCCGGGTCATGCTGGGAGCGATGATACACTGCGGGAGGTGAACTGTTTCAATGTTAGTGTATTACGCTAGCTCATGTCCGTCTTGTTTGTGGGAACGTGCTCGCAGCGGATCTGCCAGGGTGCTGCGGCGACAGGGATGACTGAAACTCTCCAAGGGTGGGGGCCGCGCTACAGTGCGCTGAGCTCACACCATCTTTACCAGACAAAATGGTTTCTGGGCCTAGCTAAATTTTAATACATGTGGGCGATCAATACGTGTGGGCAATGTCTCCAGCGGGTGAACCCTCCATCACCTGGGCCCGGGTGGCATGAGGGGACGCCCAATGAGCCATAGCCCTCACCTGGGGAGAAAACGCAGGCGAGGGGGGTCTCCTGGACCAGTCCTCCCCTACATAATCCAGTGTGGATGAGCACTGGACAGGTGTCCATGGTTTGTAACATTTTGATTCTACTGTTGACTTTGATGTTAACATATTGATTGAGTAATGGTTGTAAACATTTGAATGACTGCACACATTGCAAATTGAGCTACACGTCTATTTGTACACTGGACAGACGACCTGTGTGAACATGAGGAACATTTGGTTGAAAGCTTGTATGGGAAGATTTTTCAATTAAGTTTTTTTTGTCATAATGTTGTCATCTACTATTTCATAGCGTCTTCATTGAAATATGGTTCTGTAATACTGGTGTGAAAACATTCACCTGTACAGAAGTTAGTAAAGCTATCTATGTTAACATTGCATAAGTTCAGAGTTTTTTTGTAGTTTTTTAAATTAATTTATTTAGTGGTTTTATTCTGTTTAAAACCAATACAGTTTACTTTTGAATATGCTGTCAACCAGTTCTTCAAGTCTCATTTTTGTCTGGTAATTTGGAAGTGAGAAACGTGACTTCTCAGAATTTATGATGCAAACATGCCTTTGTAAAATAGATTTTTTTCTTTTATTGTGACTACATTGACATGGCTAGATATCATTTGAGATTAATTTTCAGTTTTCATTGTATTACTGCATATTTGTTTTTTTGTTTTTTATGCAGGAGAAATACTTTTGTTAGTGGTGACTATTGTACTTGTCGAGAGCAGATTTACTTGTTATCCAGCTTGTATAAATTGTATTCATAGGGGGTAAATATATTACTTTCTCTTCTTTTTATCTGCTCAATCTTTTTTTTAATTATCTACAATGTTGAGTTTTAGCAGGCATTGCTTTTTATCTGTGAGAGAAAAGAAAGGGTGCACTCTAATGTTGTTTGAATGTTATGTAAGTTTTATTTTACAGGGATGAGGAAGTGTGGTGCATGGATAATGATATGGATTAATATTGGGTACTGGGATGAGGAAGAGGGTTGTTGGAGTCCTAATGTAGATTATAATTGTGAAGTGGTATGAGGTAGAGGGATGTAGAGATATTGCAAAATAATGTGATTTCAGTAATGGTATGAGTATGGGAGAAATGCAGCAATTAATGTATTGTTTCTAGTGATATCACATGGGGAGACTAGTAGACACATACAATATAGATGCATGTGGGATACTGGGATAAGACAGAAGGCTGTTGCAGACATTATATACATTACATTTTGGAGGTAACGTGAGGCAGAGATGTATAGGTGATATGGTGTGTGGTAGAACAGACTTGTAGAGTGAGAGGTTATAGAACTGTGGGATGTTTGGGAAATGATATGGATTGTAATTGGAAAGTGGTTTGTGGAAGAAGTGTGTATAGGTGATGGGGTTGTGTGATCAAATGTTTGTAGTGTTATGTGTTGCAGAGTGGTGGTGTTATATGATGAGGAGTGGTGTGCTATAACAGAAACTAATGTGATGGCAGCAATGGTATGCGGAAGTGGGAAATATCATTAAGAGTATAGAATGAGTGGATAGTTTAGGATAATATACAGTGTAATTATGTTAATATAATTTAAATTGTTATGACATGCATGCCACATTAATATACTTACTTCAGAGAAATTGAAGTGTTTGCTTTAGTTTAGTTTAGTTTGTTTATTTATAAAGCGCGTCCGAACCCTCAGGTAGCTGGGCGCATAATCATGTGCACAACAGAGTTACATATCGTTACACGAACATCATAATACAACAGACAGAGCATACATTAGTCCAGGCTCTGAGTGTTTACAAACAAGAGTAGAATATACAGAGAAAAGTATGTACAGAGAATAGGCACAAAAAAGTTACAGTGGCTAATGCGGACCGGGTTACAAGTTGGTCCTGAATAGGCTGTAGATAGAGTAAACATTACTACAGGTAGAGAGCGGCGGCTGTCCAGTTGTGTCAGTGAGAGTCTGGGTGTTTAGGCTAGTAGCCATGATTTTACCATGGCTCTGAATGGCCAGAATGCGGCTTCCGATCTAATTGTGGTGGGGAGGGTGTTCCAACATTGTGCTGCGAGCATTGGAAAACTGAAGCCTCCTGCTGTTTTTAGATTATACTTAGGGATCTTTAGTTGGTGCAGGTAAGGTGTTCTGGTGGGTCTAATGGGGCAGTGTCTAGAGAATTGGTCAGAAAGGTAATGTGGGGCAGTACGTGATAGGCACTTGTGGGTGATGACCAGTGTTCTTAGCTTGATTCTGTCACGGATCGGGAGCCAGTGGACTTCTTTTCTAACCGTGGATATGTGTGCCTTGCGCGGGAGGTTGAGGGCACATCTAAGTGGATTATTTTGTAGGATCTGGAGTCTATTCAAGTTCTTAGTGGTAGTGCCTAAGTAGAGCGTGTTGCAATAGTCTAATTTAGACCTTGTCGGTGCTCTAGATAGGGTGAGGCAGCTAGAGGTGGAGAGAAAAGGCCTACAGGCATTGATCAATTTATTGGTGTATGAGGTAGCTGAGATAGTAGAGTTTATTTGTTTCTTTAGTGATAAGGTAGAGTCGAGGTATACACCTAATGCTTTAACCTCTTTGGAAACTTGTATGATGTTGCCATCAATGGTAAAGGATTGGTACCTTTTGGTCCAGTTTGTTGAGGCAAGCAATTCTGTCTTATCGTCGTTAAGGCAAAGGCTGTGTGTGGCCATCCAGGCTTGGATTTCTATATAGATATCATTAAGCTTTGCAACATCTTCTTCATAGCTACCAGTGAGCGTGATGAGGACCTGGGTGTCATCTGCATAATTAGTGTAGGTGACACCCAGATTGTCAAGGCGGTCAAATAGGAGCTTCGTGAAGATGTTGTAAAGTGTGGGAGAAATGCAGGAGCCTTGCGGCACTCCACAAGTGATTGGGATGGGGTCTGCAGCCGCAGTGGGGGCAAAGACTCTAGTCGACCTGTCAGATAGGAATCACTGGATCCACTTAGTGGCATTCTGAGAGAATGCAGCAGCCGAGGAGAGGTGTTGAGTGAGGATCTGGTGGTCAACCAGATCAAAGGTGGCAGAGAGATCCAACAAGAGCAGGATGGCCAGTTTGCCCTTGTCTTTGGTGTCATCCTTTTGGATTTTTAGATCCAAGAGGGCAGTTGCAGTCCCGTGCCTTGGTCTGAAGCCGGATTGTCGCAGGCCTAGGAGATTGTTGTCTTCCAAATGTTGTTGTATTTGGAGATAGGTTACCCTGTCCAAGATTTTGAGAAGAAATGGGACTGTGGTGATGGGTCTGTAATTTGTGGGGATGTTGGGATCTAGGTTGGGTTTTTTGAGCAGGGGTAGGACCCACGCTTCTTTAAGGTTGTTGGGGACCACTGAGTTTATGAAAGAGGAGTTGATCAGCAAGGTGATGATAGGGGCTAACTCATTAGCGCCATCTTTGATGACAGATGCTGGGCAAATGTCACCTTTGCAGTTGGATGGTTTGAGGCTGGCGATTATCTTGATTACTTCCTCTTCTGTGACTGGTGAGAGGTGGAAGGATGGGCAGATAGGGATAGTGTGGTTAATTTTGCTGTTGGGGTTCTGCTTGGAGGCAAGGCTAGCTTTTTTTGCTTCTATCTTAGTTTGTAGAAGGGCAATTTTGTTAGCGAGGGCGAGCTGGATATTATTACACCAGACCTTGTCTTTGATGCAGTCCTCTGTAGGAGGCAATGGTGATTCAAGTTCTCTTAGTATAGAGAAGAGTTCTTTGGTGCCAGATTTGGCATTTTGTATTCTCAAGTTATAGGTCTCTTTCTTAGCATTTAAGATGGCGGATTTGTAGGTGGAGGCAGCTGAAGCAAATTTGTCTTTAGTGGAGAGAGATGGGGCTTTGGTTTCTGCAGTTCTTTTAATATTACAGAGAGCTTTTAATTCTGCTGAGAACCATTTGTTGGAGTGGGCAATAGGTTTGGCTTTTCGTTGTTTGAGAGGAGCTATCTGGTTGAGGGCTAGTTCTAAAGTATTGTTATATAGGTCTACTATGGCTGATGGCTGATGGGTTGTTTTTTTGCGTGGGTAGATTAGCTTTACTGATAGGCGCGAGCAGAGGTTTGAGGTTCTCTATAGTGATGTTGCGGATATTTCTGGAGATTATTTGAGGTAGCTGTGTGGGCCGTGTGGTAGATGGTAAGGATCTAGGTAAAGAGAAGGTAATAAGATGATGGTCAGTCCAAGCACAGGGATGTCAGTCAGTGAGAGGTTGCAATTGGCATCTGCAAGCCAATCCAAGGATCTTCCTTTTGTATGTATAGGTTGATTAATGTGTTGGGTGAAGCCTAGATGAGTAATCGTGTCATTAAGGGAAGTGGCTTGGTTGTCATTGGGGTCATTGAGTTCCAAGTTGAAATCCCCCAGAATGATGATTTGGGATTTCGGTTTCAAATTGGTAGTGAGTAGGAGAGAGATATCCTCTTCAAAGGTGGAGGGGGGTCCTGGGGGTCTGTATATAATATGGAGCTGGATGGTTTGTGTGTCAGATAATGGGAGTTTGATGGATAAAAGTTCGGCTGAAGGTAGGGTTGTGCTGGTTACTCTGAGGTTTAGGGTGGATTTTGCAATAATTGCTAGTCCTCCTCCTATACCATTTTTCCTGCCAGCTCGGATGATGTTGTAGTTGTCTGGAGTGGCTAGAGCTATTGTGGGACCGGCTGCTGGGTGGAGCCATGTCTCCGTGATGGGGATAAAGTCTAGGTAGTTAGTGGAAATAATGTCGGCGATATCAGTCGCTTGGGCAACCAGTGAGTGAGTGTTGATTAGGGGTCCCTTGATAGAGGTCTGTGGAGGGTTAGTTTTTGTGTGTGGTGGCGAGTGAGGTATAGTAGGGTTGTGACTCGGTGGGAATTCAGTAAGTGAGGTAGACTGCTTGGGGTTCTTAGTCTGATTGGTGAGCATTCTGGTGAGCTTTGTAACAACATTAGTACGATAGCTGAGTCTATCGTTTCTAGTCATGGTCGGTGGGGCTGCCTTCAGGCATGTCCTGGTGGGTGCAACAAGGCGAGAACCTAGTTTTGTGTTTCTAAGGGGTGTGGGACAGGGTATGCATGGTGAAGGTGGGCGAGCAAATCTGTTTATCCATTCTATTGGAGATAGTAGGTCTGGGTAAAGAAGTGTGGTTGTGTGGGCGCGTAGCAACGGGAGGAGGGTAGCCATAGTTAGAGTGGCATCTCTAAAAGTGGCCATTGTGGGTGGCTTGGCTCTGATGATGGGGGCAGTGAAGTTCATCGGTTGTTAGCAAGAGTGCAGTAGTAACTACAGATAGGGCACAACACAAATCAAATGGGGTCTATTAGCGACCATGAGGTACAACACATATCAAATGAGGTCTATTCGCGACCATAGGGCACGACACAAATCAAATGTGGTCTATTAGTGACCATGAGGTACAACACAGATCGAATGAGGTCAATTCGCGACCATAGGGCACAACACAGATCAAATGTGGTCAATTAGCGACCATAAGGCACAACACAAATCAAATGTGGTCTATTAGCGACCATGGATACAACACAATTCGAATGAGGTCAATTAGCGACCATAGGGCACAACACAGATCAAATGTGGTCAATTAGCGACCATAAGGCACAACACAAATCAAATGTGGTCTATTAGTGACCCTGAGGCACAACACAAATCCGATGTGGTCTATTAGCGACCATAAGGCACGACACAAATCAAATGTGGTCTATTAGTGACCTTGGGGCACAACACAAATCAGATGTGGTCTATTAGCGACCATGCGGCACAACACAAATCAAATATGGTCTAATAGCGACCATAAGGCACCACACAAATCAAATGTGGTCTATTAGTGACCAAGAGGCACAACACAAATCAAATGTGGTCTGTTAGCGACCATGAGGCACAACACAAATGAAGTGCAGCACATGATGCAGTGTGGCAGCATCTAGGTCCAGAGTAGTGCATCCGCTGAATTAGGTAACGCCTAGGTTCGGGTAGGACACTTAGGCCAGTAAGCCGTAGGGTGGCAGCTGAATACCTAGAGCTACAAAGGTAAAGTGTCATGTGCATGGACAGTAGAGGTGTGTCGGGGCGCAAGTCTTTAAGTCATAGGCTGGCAGGTTAGAGAACTGGGCTAGAGTGTCAATGACAGACAGTATCCTTGAGTGAGCCCCTTGATTTCGGAGTTAGGCTACAGGGAGTAATTACAGATAGGCAGCCTAAATTGCAAGTAAAATGGTGTCATAGGTGCAATGGCCGCGCATTAGCTACATTAGCACATTAGGTGCCTGCGGGTTGATGGCGTCACAGTGGGCCAAATAGGGTCAGGATGCAGGTGTCACAAAAATGCGGGTTGTGCAGTAGGTTTCATGAGTAGGTTTTGAAATGGAAAAGAAAGATTGTTGGCAACTCTGAAAATTGTGCACTGCTACAAGAAGTAGGGCATGACATTCACTATGGAAGCAGAAGTCATTTTAAAAGCAGTATCAAGCTATTGCAATGGCTGCTGCAGTGGATTGTATTTTGTGGCAATGAAAACCGCTTTCAGTTGAAGTGAAGTTAAAGGCAAGGTTGTATAATATATTGTAATATGCAGGTGTGCTATAGTTTTGACCGAAGGCCAGTGATTTTTGAAAAATATGTCATTCATGTTTGGTAATTGAGGTATGCTTAATTATGCAATTGTTCAATGCTACAATATGTAGCACATGAAGCAGTGACTATGCAAGCAGATGTACTTTTAAAATCTCTAATGAAACATTGGGATAGGTGCTGCAGTGAAGCATGTTTTGCTGCATAGAAAACCACTTGCATTTAAAGTGTAGTTAAAGGGACGGTTGTATAACAGTTTGTAATATAAAGGTGTGCAATCATTTTGACAGAATGCAGATCATTTGTTTTTAAATATGTCATTTTTTTGTACTCTAGCTTCATAATGAAGGTATTTTTATTTATGGAATTGTGCACTGGTTGCAAATGTAGCAGCCACTATGCAAGAAGTATGTTTAAAAGTACTAATTAATTAATTGGATAGGTGCTGCAGTGAAGCATGTTTTTCAGCACAGAAAACCAGTAATAGTTGAAGTGAAGGCAAGGTTGTGTGATACAGTGCAATATGAAGATCTTCTATAGCTCTGACAGAAGTGAACTGCTTGACCCGAGCCCTTTAAAATGAGGTAACAATACCCTTGAGATGGATGGGGATACAGAGGTTACTCAAACATCAATAATCAAAACGACCCAGATAGTTAGCAAAAAGATAACTGTTTTAATATCAATTATCTTAAACAGGGAGTACAACGGACATCAACAGACGTCTCAGTGCATTGTTTACAATGCATCTTAAAAATAAGCTTCCTTTTATAGCACAAAATCGTCATTGGTGATGTCAATCTACATATTTACTATCATCATCCTACGTGGCAAACTACAAAAACCTAGTGGCTATTGTGATACGTTCTTATGGAACATCTAAGTATACAATCCATACTAGTCTAATAGAGTGAGAGAAAGTGATTGGTTCCTTAACATCAGGTGGGCCAACTAAGCCCTCCCCTTAAACAGGTCACTATGACTGTCACTAAATACACAACGTCCCATTGGTTACACACACTATAGGACCCTTAATCACACGGCCCCCTACCATTGGTTGGCACTCTAACCTCCATCAGCACTTTTCCACCTATGTTAGCAGCACGCAGGCTGGTTTTCCAGGTACTGGTGAGCTAGTCTTAACCATAGCTTCCTTACCAATTAGCATATTCATCTATCATCAACTCAGTGGTCTGCTATCAATTAAGGCTTTGAACTTCTCCTTGGGAGTGTTCTTTGCTCTAGAGAATCCATCGGAGTGAAGGCATGCTCTGCCCTCATGAGTAGGTGTGGTTGTCATGTTGGCCCAACAGTATCCTTCCACGTGACTGAAGACCACAAAATCACACTCTAGTGCATTTAAAATACTATTTTCTAATAGACTTCTGACGTCTTCCTTGTTTTTGTCCATGTCTTCTGAACAGGAGTTTCATTCTTTCACATGATTTGTATCCAATGTCTGCTCGCCCCAGCCTGATATGGCCTTGACTTCTTGGGGCTTGTCCAGCCTTGCCTTTCTGAGTTTCATTCCTGTTAATTCATTCAATTGTTTTTAATTGAGTCACACAGTCCAGCTCTGCTATAATACGTAGTGGAAACATCCATTCTTTACTCACTTAAATATATGTATATGTTGGCGCATGCCAAAATCTATTCACTATAAAGCTAGCCTCAAGAATACGTTGTCTGCTTGTGTTTCTTTGCATATGTACAAATGTAAAATAACTTGATATCTTCATCAGTGTAGCATAAGTTTATTCATCTTGATTCCAAGATGTCACTTATCTTTGACACTTTCTTGATGCCTTATAGAAGATCTTCATTCTCTTGCCCCTGCATCTCTTCTAAGTACATCAGCTTACTTCATGAGCGACAGTGATGTAACCATTCTTCTCTTCCATTCATTTGCTCTGTTTCTTCTGGGATTTCATTCAAATGGCCCTCATAGTGTCTTGTATGCAGGTAGGGCTTTCTCAATGGGAACCTTGCATCCTCAGTATTGGTATTTTCACTTGTACCGCACGTGTCTCACATTCTGGTTCCCAACATATAGGCAATATGGGTAAAGTGGTTGAGGTGGGTGTACTTGGCACCTTTTCTACATTCTCCCGCTGGCTGATTCATCGACCACTCTCCCCCCATCCTTCATATTTAGACATCCTTGTCTGAAAAAAGCTTCTTTGGGATCCATATCTTTATGACTCCCTTCAGGCATCCAGCTGATATCACATGCTCATCCTTATTCCAAGTCACGAGCATGCACTGTCCACTTGAGCTACAATAGATCCACGTTCCCAGATACATTTTATGGTTCTTTGGATACAGGACTTTGTTCCCTCAGGTGCCGAAACTGCCCTAATAGATTTAAAAACACAAATCAAGGATCTAAAAGATAATGGCAAATTGGCTTTATTACTCTTGCTCGAATTATCAGCAGCTTTTGATTTGGTGGACCACCAAATACTATGCCACCATCTCAAAACTTCTGCTCATTTCTCGCAGAAAGCTACCTCTTGGATTGAATCCTTCTTGGCTAACAGAACCATGAGGGTCTTCTCACCTACCGCGTCGGTAGAACCATTACCTGTACTATGTGGGGTTCCGCAAGGATCTTGCGTCTCACCCACCCTGTACAATGTATTTACCAAGCCACTCTTTGATATCCTTGACTATCTGGGTGTCACCTACACAAATTATGCGGATGACACCCAGATACTCATCCCTATCACAGGTGACTATGTATCTGACTCAAAAGCACTCAACAAGATCTATGCGATCATTCAGTCTTGGATGGCCCACCACGGGCTTTGCTTGAATGACGAGAAAAAAGAGCTCCTCACTCTAGGCTCCCGCATTAGACTGAACAAACTAAACCCAGCCTTTAAAGCATTCAAGATCGATGGGAACATGATCAATGTGTCTAACGATACTAAAACACTTGGTATATATCTTGACTTCACTCTATCCTTCAACAGACAAACACATGCTGCAGCTTCAGAAGCAGCCTATACATGCAAGCTCATAACAGCCAGCAGGCCTTTTCTCTCTACCTCTTACTGCATCATCCTTGCCAGAAACCTCATAATGTCGATGATAGACCACTGCAATGCGCTCTATCTTGGTAGTAGCCTCAGGAACATCAATAAACTACAGATAACCCAAAATAACACCATCACGGCTGCCCTCAACATACCTAGGAAATCTCACATATCAGACACCAGACGCAACCTCCGTTGGCTTCCCATCAATCAAAGAATAGCACTGAAAACACTCACCATGACCCATAAGTGCCAAGCTAACTGTGCACCTGATTACCTATGAAACCGCTTCCTAGCTCACACTTCTACATGACCTATGCGATATACCCAAATACATTCTCTGTACATACCTAGATTTAAGCAACAAAAAGCAGGGTGGGCCAGTTTTCCAGTCTTGGCAGCCAAATTATGGAACACACTTCCTAACACACTAAGAGCTGTACCCTCCTTCAACGTCTTCAAGCACAAAGTCAAGAAATGGCTCTTTGACAAAGACAATTCCCGCGATGAATGTCCTACTCCATTAACATAGTGCTGCCTCGAATGTACTGGTGTAACTGTAACTCTGTATAGTATAGTACATTCTTGTTAAAGTTAAATTTTATACTTGTATATACCTATGTTGTAAACTGCTATAGCCTGTATATTTTCTCCGCTAAGAACTATTATTATGTATCGTATGTAACCATTTCATCTGCTTTATGCGCCCAGTTGCCCGCGGGCTCGGATGCGCTTTACAAATAAATAAAATAAAATGAACTAAATCACACAAAATCCAAGCAATACCAACATGATCAGGGCTCCAAGGAACTTGAACATGTCTGCCATCCATTATGGAACCCAGGAAAAGAGTGATCCAAACTAGCTGTCATCAGCAATGTCTTCTACTTCGTCTATCATCTGGATGTGTTGTTTCGTCAGCATTTCTATGGCCTCTGTCAAGGTGCCATTCTCATCATCATGAGACGGTATGAACATGCAACATGATTAATTCTTGCACAAACACCTCCATCGATTGCTTTAATCATGTCCAGGACGTATCGATTGTGAAGAGTCATCAATCGTATGACTCTCATCTCTTCTTTGATAGCATTGAATCCCGTTATGGTAGTGTTCATTGTCTGCAGCAATTCCCATCTGGTAATCTGCAGTCATTTGGTATTTGCTCCAACCTGGATTCTCGGCAAGAAGATCAATGTGAATACCGACAAAGTCTGGCCGAACAATCTGTGCTCATACGGGATGGAGTCAAATACTTCTATTGACTTGGCAGATAAATAGTTCACCCTCTTCATTTGATTAATCAGCTCCACAGATCTCCTCTTCCTCAAGTGAGCATCTGCTTTTGGGGAACTGTCAAGGTTCAAATTACTTTTGGGAATTACCAATTCTGGAACATAAGCCTTCACTAGGGTGTATACTCTGTCCCAATCCTTGGGTAACTTCATATACATTCCTTGTGCCTCATAGATTCAACCACAGTTCTGATTCTATCCAACTGTTCTTGTGTACTCTTGTTTCTGAAGTACAGCTTTGCACTCTCCAAAGGCACCATTCGTGGGTCCTCCTCTGTCTACGACCCAGGTCAGTAGTTTAGCAAGTTTCGACCATAAAGGCTTCAACAGCATTTGTGCATTCTCAATTGTTAGCTGGTGGTGAACCATTATTATCCATTCTCTGCAGATCACTAAACCCTCTTAACAAGCATCTGGTGATAAACCTGTTCCCCAAATCTGCATCTGTCCTCTGTTTTTCCATTTGCAGATTTTCCTGGACTCTGAAGTCTTCTATTTACTTCGCATCTCATTCCAGGTCCTTTCACTCCAGGCTTTTTGTATCTGATCACGTGATTCTTAGTAGGATCTCTTAGTCTTGTCTTTGTATTTTGGACATAGTCATCTTCGTCTGGATCTGTCCATTCAGTTGCCCATTTGAGAGATGTTCGACCCATGAACTGGCCTCTTGTACGACAGAATACCAGGTGTGTTATGCAGTGTGCAGTCAGGACATCTATTTCAATAGCTTTGAAGATCTTAGACTTTCCCATGCTCTAAGGCAGGAGTGCACACACAAAGCATTCCTCCTTTACACTTCTTTCATATGCTGATACCATTCCCACTTCTTTCATATGCTGATACCATATGTTATTCCCCAAGTGTGCTGTACTATCCAGGTAATCATTTAGCTCATGATCATCCTCCCCAGTATTTTGCTTAGGTCTTGTTCTTCTCTTATGAGCCTCTATTATTATCTCATGAAACATGTCAGCATAACTCTTCCTTACTGGACCAATCATAGGACCATTTTTCAGTGGACTGGGTGTTTTTACATGTGCTACCTGTGTAGGTTCACTCCTAGACAATTTCTTCCTTTGTCTATCCTTTCGAGCCTGTTTCTGGTGCTCAACAACAATCTCCACAACACTTTTTTTCTAAAGAAAGATGCCTGGTAACATTAGTCATAGACCCAGGCAATTTTACACCATCTAATGGAATAGGGATGATTACATAGGGTCTTGGTTGCTTAGTAGTTGCCACATCTGTACCCTCCTCCTGCATAGGAGGATACACAGGAATCTTTACTCTGTTTGCATCTAAATTGTAAGCAGTACGTACTGTAAGTGAGAGCAGCATCACTATGAACAAAATGCAAGTGTAAATCACACATAAATAAGACCATTTAAAACAATAGCTTTTAGCACATCGTGGACGTCTCTCATGATCTGTCATAATGATATTACTATTGATGCTGCCCATTTTTACTCTTTTGTTTTAGAAAGGAAATACTAATCAGTCAACATTATGTAATACACTGGAAGCTGCTGAGTCAGCTCCACAAGTTCCCTCGATCAACTTCAGCTGGCTGACTATACGATGATGAACAAAAGTTCCCAGTGAAGACCACAAATTGGCCTTTCACTAGAAGACATGAAGATTCTCCTTCAGCATGAAACAAAGTACTTTATTCCACAGACTCTAGGATCTCTTCCCTCGAAAGTCTCATTCAGTTCTCAGTGTTTTCTCAGAATAAAGGTTCACCTGTGCTATTATGTCTCTTAGTATTTCATTAAGTGCTGCATTATCCTCCTCATTGGTACACCCTCATTGGTACACCCTCTCCATCCTTTCCCCTCACTCTCTGGCTGGCCTCCCTTGGCCCTCCTCCTGCCACTACCTGCGAAGCTAAGAACCTCGGGGTCACCTTTGAATCCACACTTTCCTTCTCCACACACATCTCTGATGTCTCTAAAAAGTCAGACTTCTTACTGCACCTCCTTAGAGGTACTCTTCCTTTCCTCTCCTTCCCCCAGAAGCTCACTGTCTCCCAAGCTCTGATTCTCTCTAGGTTGGACTACTGTAACAGCCTCTTTCTAAATCTACCTGTCTCCACTCTCCAACCTTTACAACTAATCCAGAGCAGGACTGCGAGACTTGTCCTTGGCCTCAAGCCCTGGGATCGTATGTCTCCAGCTCTGAATTCTCTTCATTGGCTCCCAGTGGATGCAATAATTAAATTTAAAACCCTTTGCATTGTCCACAAGGCTTTCTGGAGCCTGGGTCCAAAATACCTCCAGTTATCCCTCCGTAAATACCTCCACTCTCGAGCCCTTCACTCCTCTACCTCTAACTCCCTCAGGGTCAGTCGTTTTTCAAAGAAACGTGCTGGGGGTAGATCTCTGTCTTTGGCTGGAGCCTCCCTTTGGAACTGCATCCCTGCTACCTTGAAACTTAAGGAGAACCATCTATGGTTCCAGAAGCTCCTCAAGACCTTCCTCTTTGCCTCTGACTTTGCCCCTCTTCTCCCCAGCTGATCTGCTTTCTCTCTCTGCACTGTTGTACCTGGCCACCTTCTGTCCTTCGGGCCCAGGTACCTGCTTACCCTGCCACTCTCCTACACTGTCTCCTGGCCATCCCTTGCACTGGGGCCTGCCTCTGTACCCATACAGCCCCCAACCCTTCTTCTGCAATTATCAGATACACCCTATCTGGCTAACATTGCACTTTACCACTCACAGGCTGCACTACCACTTTTTTTGATCACCTTATTTATTTATTTACTTACTTATTCTTTATCTTGTTCTCTCCTATGCTCTGCACTTTCCAATTTCTCCCCCTCCATGTACTTCCCCCTTATTCCCTTCCCCATGCACTTGCATGTTCTCAATGTTACTGGGCCTAGTATGATCGATTGTTTTTGTTTTCTCCCCTGTTCCCCCTCCCTTTGCCTGATCGCGCTCTGAGACACCTGTGTATGAGTGTGATACAAATAAAATATCATATCATATCATTATTCCTCGAATCCCTCAGGAACGTGCAGACATCAGTTTGTCTTCCAACAAGATGTGTGCACTCTTCAATCAAATAATAGAACACCAAGCTGACCAGTCTATGTGCATTATCCACTGATAGGGGCATGTGTGTTTTCCCCACTGTACTCAGGAAGCTGAAGGACTTGCTCAATTATAGCTGCGAGCAATCTCTTCATGATTGGACCATTCTTAGGATCTTGCAGAAACAGATGAACGCTAGTAGTTCTCCCCACATGTGCAAGGTATGTGCACAGAATAAACAAGAAAACTGCAAGAGCGATCTGTGAAACGTTGTCATTGGACAACACCATGGGCACCTCCGAAAAGAAATTCAGTGAGAAAGGAATCAGGGAACTGTTCCCTATTGCAGTCATCGAAAAGGAACTCCAAATCTGGCATGCTCTCCTTTATGATCAAGACATAAACATGTCTCAGTGCAATGTCAACAAACTCCTGTGGCTCAAGAACCAATAGCTTCCCTTAACTCCTTTTTAAGTGACTGAAATGAAAAGAGTGTCCCAACAATAAGCCACAGCTCAATATATTATTTGTCTTTTTATTTGACAGCTTCGGCATCCTTCCTCCTCATCATAGACCTAGTCTGCATGTGCTGTGATTCTTCCCCGATGCTTGCTTCCTACAGGGGAAGGGTTAAAGGGTGTTCTCCAGCATAGATTTTCATGACTCTGAAAAATATCCAATTACGTCCGTCTTGCGCCTTTACTGCAGACGGTGTCATGTCTTCCACTATGAAAGGGCAGTTGAAATGCGGCTCATGCCACTTCCTTGTGAAATTGCGGATTAGGATTGAATCACCGCAGAAAGGTTTGGGAAGACATAGTTTTTCAACACCAATTGTTGTAACATCTCCTTCTGTGTTCTGAGCTGCCCCACACCCCTTTTGCTTGAGTTGATCTGAAATGACAGAGATACTTGAGGTCATGCATGTTAAGTAATCACGTAACTCCTTCCCCAACAATTCTGCTGTTGTCTGGGCATCACTTCTAGAGGTGTGAGAGGTGTCATCATTCGCCTCCCTGTCAATATTTCATGGGGGGTAAGGTGGTGGTCTTAACCTGGTCTGAGCCTGGTTGATTTCTCAAAGCATACAATGCCAGTGGTAGACAATGCAACCATCCTTTCTTCAAGGTAAGCTTCAATTGGTCTATTCTCTCTTTAAGCAAGCCGTTAAGTCTCTCACAGACTCCATTCGCTTGCAGGTGATACGCCGATGAAAACTCTTGCTTTATGCTAAGCAATCAGCTTATTTGTTCTAAGACTTCATTAACAAAATGAGGGCCATTATCTGATCTTAATACTTCACATATTCCCCATCTAGGAAATACTTCTCATATTAGAAATGTTGCTGCACAGATAGAGTCTGGGTGTGTCTACCTTGAAAAGGGACATAGCACTACAATAATACATCTGTATCCATTGCATACTTGCAGCATGTCGACATAGTCAATATGCAAATGCTGAAGGGGACTATTAGGTCTTGGAATAACTCCTCTAATTGTGAGCATTGTGTGCCCAGCAGTAAACATTTGACATACGATACAATTTACTACATAAAATGTAACTTGTTCTACTATATTTTGAACTAACTAATCCTATGCAATAGTTGTGGCGAGGCTCTCTCTAGTTACATGCACAGGGTAGTGTAGCTGTTCCAACGCCACCCTTAAGAAGGCTACAGGCATCACCAGTTTACCAGTGCTGTCTTGTCGCCACCATGCTTCAGAGGAGTTTAAAGAACATCCTCTCCACGTCCACAAGTCTTCTCATCTGGAGGCTCTTCCCCTTGAATCTCTACCAACAGATTCCTAGACAAATTATTATAACACTCGGACACACTCATCATCACCACCATGCTTTCATTCACATCAGGTATATCAAACAACTTAATATCTGAGCATGCAACTCGTTTTGCTTCTTAATCTGCCTTTTGATCTCCACGTGAGATAAAGTCTGCTCTTTTAGTGTGGCTACTGGGAGTTGTAGTGCTTTAATGAGTCTGTCCAATAAGGCTGCGTGCTGCACTAGACCGCGTCCACTCGGAGGTAGCCCCTCTTTTTCCAACATGCCAGTTCTGCGTGGACTGTTGACGTTACATAGGTGGAGTCGCTGTACACTGTTACTTCCTGGTCAGCGTGTCTCTGGAGTGCGAGAATCAGCACCCCTAATTTTACAGCCTGTGCCGAAAAGTGAGACGGTAGTCATACACTTATCAATACTTCAAACTCTCCATTGGCCATGTGCTTCACCACAGCAGCACCTGTATATCTTTGTCCATCATTGTGATCTATTATAGAAGAGCCATCAATAAAAAGAATCTCTCCAACTGCCAACACATTTCCCTTCACCCTTGGGATTTCATCATAGAATTCCTCATAATTCTAGCAATCATGTGCATTCTCGTCCTCTGCCAGTGGTTCTGCTACAACATGGCAGGATTCACCATTTTGCATCAGACTGTTTTAATGGCCAGATTTGATATGACTACCTCATAGGCAGAAGCTCTTTGAGAGGTCAATGTGCCTTTAGGTTTTTCCAAAATGCAAACAACGCATGTTCAACAAATAATGTCATGGAACACCCCATTACGATGCTAGTAGCCTTCTCAATGGTGAACGTGGCGGCTGCCAAAGATTGTTGGCACGGGAAGTGACCCCTCATTACTGTTTGTAGAATTCCACTGTAATATGCAAGGGGCTTGTACCCCAATGTGGTTCTCTGTGTAAGTACAGCTGTCATAACAGTGCCATTTGTGTGTGAGAACAAAAAGAATTCCTCAGCATAATTGGCAATCCCCAAAACTGGAGCTGTGCAAATTACCCTTTTCAACTCATCAAACCCTTCTTCCATTTCCTCAGTCCAAACAATTATCTCATGATTCGACTGTGCTTTTTTCAGAGCTTGCAACAAGGGCCTTATGTATGAACTGTAATCAAAGGTCCATGCTCTTACATAGTTACACAGTCCCAAAAATCTTTGCATGTGCTTTATCATGAGTCGCTTTCCTGTTTTCGAAATAGCCTCAGCCCTCTTAGGAGTAACTTTCTTTCCGTCACGTGAAATTAACTGGCCTATGTACAACACTTCTTCCTGACAATATTACAATTTCTCCTTGTCTATTTTATATCCTTTATCTGCAAGATTAATCATTAACTGAATTGAATCACATCTGCACTCTTTCTCTGAGGTGCTTCAGACCAATATGTCATCCACATATTGCAACACAACACTTTTCAAATCAATGTTGCGTAATTTCATCTGCAGGACTCTATTGAAAAACTCGGCCCCTACAATCTGGATAATCGTGCGATAGTCTTGCACTAGATGCCACAACCCCACTTTCCCTTTTTTCACAGGATAAATCGCAGTATTACATGGTGACTCTGATGTCACTAGGATGCCCTTTTACATCATAGCAGATATCATCTTAAAATACCTTCATCTGCCTGTCGAGACATAGGATACTGTCATGCTGGAGGTAAAATTGCTCCTGGTTTCAATTTAATCTTCACTTCTCCAAACCCCTTCAATAGGCCTACATAATAGGGGACTGTTGTCCATAATGAAACTGGCACTCTCGTAATGTCTTCATTGAAATACTCGGGGAATTTCTGTGCTAACATCATTTTTTACGGAACCTCACGTTTAATTGCTCTTAGCCAATAAGTAATGCTCATCTCAAATATTACTTCGTCATCTGATGGATGATCACTAAACATGCCCTCATCAGTGACGCCAGTCAATCTGTAACCTTCCCCAATGGCAATCACTGTGCACCATCGGCCCTCATCATAATCATTTCGATCAAGCAAAGCCATGTCTCCATGCACTATCGCTGCTTGCAATTCTAAATTAAATCGTATACATGAGCATGTTGCACCCATGTCGACTAAAAAAGAAAATACAAAGATTTGCCTCCTATATTGACATCAACCCTCAGTTCGCCTGAGGATTGGGCATGACTGATAGTATAGAACACATCAAGTCTCCCAGTGAGCTGTCCTATTGTGGACACATTCTCATCCCCATACCTGTAAAAGGATTCTCTCCATCACCAGTAACATCACCTATTCTAGGAGTCATTAACTGTCCCATGCTTGTGCTTTGCTGTATCTGAATGGGTGTCTGCTGTAACTGCCCTGTTACCTCCTATGTTTGTAAATCTTTTTGCATTCTCGGCTCTTGAGTTCGCTGCACTGTCTAATTCTGAGCAAACCCATCTCCATTCTGCTGCGAATATGCATGCAGGTTCGTGGTACCCCCTCTTGAGAATTGCCCATTTTGTACGAATCCTTGACTTCTACATGTGCAAGCAAAGTGTCCTGACATATCACATGTCCAACACATAGGAGTAGGTCTCCTAACTTGCCCCTCCTGCATGCCTTGACTATTGTTCTGCGTGTTTTGAAACCCACTGATTATTTTTGAAGTTTCCCAGATTATTCTGGAAACCTCTACCTTGAAAGCCTCCCCTTCTCTGTGGTATAAATCCATTATTAACTTGATCGAACTGCCTTTGGTTTTTCTCCTTCAGCATGCTTGCTGCTTACTGTGAACCCGATCCGCCTCGACTAGTCAACATCGCCCCTTCAATGGCATACTTTTTTCTGCACTAACTTTGCCTCTTCACCTTTCCTAACATCATCTTTCTTTTGATTCTTCTCTTGCACCAGCCTAAAATAATGAGCGATGGTCAGCTGTATTTCTACCCATAGCTTTGCTTCCATGCCCACCAATTTCTTGAGCTGCTTTTGTACTGCTTTTGTCAGCCTTTGGCACAATATATGGTAAAATGCAGGTATTGATTTCCCCCAAGCCTTGCATGTCTCGAAAGCCTACTGCTCTTGGAAATTCTGAATATAAACAAGAGGATCATCCCTTGTAAAATTAACTATTGTGATATGTGTAGCAATGAAGCATGCTTTGCAGCATAGAAAACAAGTTATTCCTGAAGTCATATTATAAAAAAGGTGATATAGAATATTACTTTGAAAATTAAAACATACCTGTAGTGTGTCTTCTTAAATGTAGATTTCGGGATGTAGGTCGTGTAGATCCTGGAAATAGAAATCTGTAAACGTTTGTACAGTAGGTCGTGGCAGAGCAGACTCTGAATCATAGCACAAATACACTCTCTGAGTGTGACTGTTTGAATGTGTCCAATCAGGGAGTTTTATAGAGATAAGGGCAAAAAGGGAAGAAGGACTGTCTTGTCCCCAAATGTCCACGGACAAGCATGAATGGGCCGCACGTGCCATTTGGGCTCTTTGACCATACCCTGCATGAAAATAAGACTGCAGGGACTGCAGGGACTGCAGACACCGCAGACACTGCATATGTCCATGGACGTCAGGAGTCTCGACCAATCACGCCTTCTCTTTGTGGAGGAGGAGTTGAACAGCAAAGGACAGGGCAACAAGTGCTTCATTTATTGATTCAATTGCTGAAAGCATGGAGCTCAACTGGAAGACGCTTTGGATTAGATGGCATTTGCAGGAGAATTGGCTGCAGATATATGCAGAGTACCTTGGTATCTCACATAATTTAGGCTCTGAAAAATTGGAAGTGGTATGGTATGGAGTTTGTGGCATGAAATGGGGTCAACCATTACCCATATGTTAAGATAAGATGCCTTTGAACCATCCTGAAATGATTATAGTACATTATGGTTGTAACATTTCAGGGTATGTAACTGGTGTATCTTGGCAATTTGCCATGAAAGATACTTTCAAGAGTCTGATGAAACTTTTTCTACAATGTTTATTTTTTCACTAATTACACACAAGTGTGGAGAAGATCCAAGCAGTTTTTTTGTCCACAAATAGAAAAAGTGAGGCAGAAATGAATAAAGCTGTATGTGCATTTCTGCAAGTTTTTGGAATGTCATATTTTGGAAATTATTATTTTTACGAAATGATGGAGTGAATTCTTTTTGAACAAGTGGAGTACATATTACAAATGTTGCAATTGACCATTTTCTTTGCAATATTCAGAATGCAGTGAACATGTATTTGTAAAACGAATTCAATTTGAAGAAGAGGAGTATGTAATAAAAGAGTCTATGAGTAAACGGTGCATGTGTACATATTACAATCACAGTCTAACAAAAACAAACAGGCTCTTTTAAAGAATACCCCAAAAAAGAGGTCAAGTTGATAATGCTTCCATTACACGTTTTCTGTTAGTCTGCGGACATAGTCACACGTCCGTTGACATGAAGGGTGGAAATACACAGAAATTGAGCACATGTTCTTCAGAGGTGTAAAGGGTAAGGCTTCAACACCTTCTATTCATGCCATGCTGCATTCTGAATTGTTTGTATGACAGAGAAGAAGGGCGAAACAAAACATTATTTCTGTCAAATTGTCTCTGTGCTATACAAATGCTCTTGTCTTTGCATATTTAATGGCAATGTAAATGCTGTAGATTCTTATGGAGTCTGCCTTCTTTATGCATCAATATGAAGCAGGCAGACTCCATAATGATGGAAAGGGAACTTCTGGGAATCCGAGGAACATTTAAACAGTGGCGACACTATCTCTTAGGTGACACTTTCCCTGTGATGGTTTATACCAGTTATCACGACCTGAAAGCCCTTACATAAATTAAATGTTCCAGTGCCAGACAAGCATGCTGGCATCTATTCTTTTCAATGTGTAACTTCATCGTAACACATAGACCTGTTATTAGCAATGGTAAAGAAGATGCCTTATCTCGCCTTGGGGATGGTCATGCCAAGACCCTGTACCAGGTTACAGAAGAAACCATCCTCTACACACAGCAAGTGATTTGCGTCTGCACTCTTGATCCAACCCTGTTGGGATTCATCCAGGATTGAACATCTATGCATCCTGAAGAGACAGAATAGCTGAATGCGAATATGGTCAACGGCCTGCCTTACATTCAAAACCGTCTGTTTACAACAGAAGAAAAGGGGTGCCTCAATCCCTTCATTGGAGTCATGATTCTTCTTTTGCCATCTATCCTGGATAACATAAAACCTTGCAACTGTTACATAGATGGTGTTGGTGGCCCTCTATGAAATGAAACATGATGGATTACGTCCTCCCATGTGTGATATTTATCCAATGTAAGTCACAAACCGGCAAGCAAGTGTGCTTACTGCATACCATGCCTATTCCACATGAACCCTGGTATATGATATTGATAGATTTCATCATCAGGTTACCATGCATCAACAACCTGCACCATCTGGGTGGTTAGCGATTATTTTACCAAGATGACTTTGATTATTTCACTGCCTTAGCAGCTGTGTTTCAGAAAAAAGTATTACTTTTTTTGGATTGCCATCAAACATAATCACTGACAGGGGTAACCAATTCACATCCCACTTTTGGTGAGCTCTAACCAATGCCTTTGGTATCAACAAGAGGTTCTTGATGGCCTACCACCCACAGACAGATGGGCAGATGTAGAGATTAAATGCCACACTTGAGTAATACTTATGTTGCATGTGTTTGCAGTTTCAGAACAACTGAATGTCTGCTGTATCCTTTACAGAGATTGCATTAAACAATTATGTTCACTCGTCATTGGGATTTTCTCCTTTTTATGCCTTATATGTCCAACATCCCATTCCTCTCCCTATAGATCCGATATATCATCTACCAACATTCTTGCTGCTCAGAACCTTGTACTTGCTTTGACTAGCAGTCAGAAAAATGTATGGTTGCACATTGAACATTCTCAGTTACATGCTAAATAAATTGCAGATGCTCATTGCATACACAATCCAGTTTACCTACTCGGTGTCAAGGCCTGACTGTCTATGGCCCTCATTATGACCCTTGCGGAAAGGGGTTTACGCCGGCGTAATGCATGGCGTACCTTTCCGCCTTACTACGAGTTCCCGTAGCGCCATGGTGCTTTTTTCGCCTGCTTTTTCGGGGTGGAAAAATCCATGGCGCTACGGGACTTGTTGTTAATTACGCCACCGTAATTTACGGTGGCGTAATTAACGCCTTCCCCACTCTCATTATACCCTATGGGGCAAAAATGGGAATGGGGAAGGGTAAATGGGGATTGGGGACTTACCGCCCCGCCAAGGTCGGAATGGGGCGGTAAGTCCGCCAACCACCATGGCGGAGTTGGCAGCTTAGCGCCATGGACCATGGTGCAAATTGCACCATGGTTCTCCGCCAGGGTCGTAATGAGGGCCTATGACAAATGTGTAGCTACCCAAAAATCAGAAACTACAGCATCAATTAATTGGACCCTACAGTGTTCTGAATATGATAGCCCTGTGCTCTTCATCTCTGTATTCCATCACACTGGCCTATTCACCCGGTGTTCCACATTAGTCTCTTAAAACCCTATCTTGGCGGGGGAAGGTTTGCTCCCGAAACCGCATTCCGTCATAGTCAACAGGGATCTAGAGTATGAGGTTCAAGCTGTACTAGACTCATGCAGTCATCACAAAAAGCGCATGTTTTTGGTAGACTGGAAAGGTTATGGACGCGAGAACAGTACTTGTGAAGCCAATGAACATGTTCATGCTCCACTCTTGGTGTGTCAATTCCTCCACACCCACAGTGGCATGGGACCGTTGAGAGGGGATACTGTCTGGGTACATATTCGGCACCCATACAGGCACCTCGCCCCACCATTGATTATGGCACAACCATCCTATCCGGGTGTGATAGGTCCCGCGTCATACACTGACGACACGTGGCTCTATCACACTACCGGGAACCTTGGCTCCTGCCAATCTCAGACCATACATAAGCCAAACGCAGATTGCAGTCTGCACTTCTCAATGAAGTATGTTCCATGTTGGTTGCTTGTTGAATTACTGTATTTTCCAACAACTGGCTTAGCTACTCCTGTCTTGTTATTTTCTGACACCCTGCTGGATTTTCCCTATCTGTTTTGACTCTTAAGGAACTCATGGTGGCAACAGTAAAGACAGAGACAAGTGATCACAGTTCAAGGGTGCTTATTAAACTGTATACATGGGTGAGAAAAACACCTAATCTAAACCTAAATCTAAGATGGGAGCAAGCTACGACCATCAAATAATGTTAAGACAGTCCTGCTGGTGTCTTGTCAAATAAAAAGAGCCTTTACTAAAAACAAAAAAAAAGATTGCCAATCCTTACTGCTACGTTTCAAAATAGTGTGGGATAATTTTCACCAGAAAAGAAAGAAGTTTCTAGCATGGGACAAGGTGCGACTTAAGCACAGCACACTCGTGGCTTCTCCAGCACAAGCGTACAATTTGTTTCCAAAATATCAGGATCTTCTGTGGCCAAGTCTCTTTCATACAAAGTCTCTTGCCGCAGAGGACCTGATGTTCCATAACGAACAAAACGAACATTCCTTTCAGTAATCTTCATGTCAGTGATTTCTCTTCACCCTTGGATCCCTCTCAACCGAGCTCCAATCCTTCTTGCAATGTGGGCCTTCCCACAGTCAGGTACACCACAGCCCTTCATTCAAAATAACAGCAACTTGTAACATTCAAGAGTCTCAATGTCTCTTTAAACAACCATTCACTGTGGACATCCCTCAGGTGTGTTCACATTTGTTGTCAAATGTTCACAGGTGTATTGTCTCAATCACAGGCATCTCTCAGCCAGGTTCACATTTGCCAGTTTAACACAGTTCACTTTGCTTTATCACAAGTGCAGGATTCACTTGCCTTAGCTTTCCTCTTGGCAACCCACTGTCGGGTTCACATAGCCATTCTAACACAGATCACAATTGTATGATCTCATCAGAAATCAGGGTTCTTTTCCGCTAGCTTTCTATCGGCATCTCTCTGTCAGGTTCCCACTTGCCACAATTCATAAGAAAATCACTCTAGACCCCCTAGATTTACTTCTTACCTAAGTCTGGGTCTCAGCCCCCAGTCAGGCTTTCCTTAAAGCCCCCAGCCAGGCTTCACGCAGTTCTTTTAAAACAATGTTTTCAGGGTTGTAACTGGGCACCATAATTCGTAGGCATACCTCAGTCGGGTTCACATTTTCCTCCAGTAACGAAATTCACTTTGTTTCCTCAGCGTGTTAAAGACTTTCGATTGTAAAAAGGGTTTTGCTCAACCCTTATAGGACCCTTTTGACTTCTTATGCCGGCCTCTCCTATTGCCTCTTGGTATTGGTAGTTTCAACTAAAGGGGACCAGCCAGAGTCTTTCGAATGAGTGCCCTCGTGGTGCCGGACCACTCTGCAGCTGGTATTTCCCTGGTGTTTTATAAGTTATCAGTTTATAAGTTCAGGTCTCCCTCTTCTGGGCTCAGACCTTCTAGCTCTCAGGGTCTCCCTCTGCTGGGTGCGGACCACCAGGAACCCCCTTCCAGGCTCATACCTTCTCCATAATGCTTTAAGGGTGACCCTCTTATGGGTGTGGACCCTTCTTCAGTTCTCTCAAAAAAAAGAGTTTTGGACTTCCAGTCCCCAAATTAATTACAGTGCATTTTGATCCTACTTCAAAGCTCCCCAAAAACAGCAGTATGGTGTCTTGGGAGTTGCAGGAGTCTCAATGGGGATGTGTCCTGAGGTCAGGCCTGCCCCTCAGAGACCTGCCGGCTGGGCACAGGGGAGGAGCGCTAGTGTGGCACTGCCAGGAGATCCCAGTTGCCCCTAGTTTTTCCTCCTGGATGTACAGGTCTCTCCCCTCATTGCAACCTCTCCTGCATTCAAAAATCCAGTCTGGTGGTTCCCTTCTCCTCCAGGTCTCCCAGGGTCTCTGCAGCTCAACTGATCTTCCTCTGCCGTCTCAACACCTTCCAGCATCCCCAGCTAATTCAAAGTGTGCTCTCCTGCTCCGTATGTTATACTTCCTCTGAGTCTCAAGTGGAGTCAGGTGTGAGTAGTTAGAAAAGGAGGCCTGATCCTGCCTGGCCTCATTAGCAGGAGAGTCCATTCTTAGTATGGCATAGTCTTTCTTCTGTCTCTCAATAGTGTTGTGAGAGATCTTCTTTCTTTCGGCTCCCCACTTCCTCGTCTCAGTGTTTGTAGAGAAAGCCACTGTGGAGGGATTGTGGGGGTTGTGGTTTTTCAGATTAATTAGGGAACAACTCTGAAGGTATTTTTCCAAATAAACAGGGTGAGTGTGTGACAGTAAATAAATGTGTGGTGTGGTTTTACAAAAAGGTGTGGGGCATAATGGAACTGGTTTCACAATATTCTATTTCAGCTGAAGAAATGTCGGGTAGTGGCATATCTGAGACGAGATGTCAGTTGCAATTTCTTTCTCATGGTTCTCCCACACCTCCTTTCTGAGATGGTACTTGTTGGAATTAGGGGGGGGTGGGACAGGATTTAGAATAACCTATTAAGCTGGAGGAATTGTCAAAAGGGGGGAAATATTGCATCTCACCATCGGATGTGTCACCGCCATTCCCTGAGGACCCCTCTCCCAGGTGATCCTCCTGTACTTGTCCACCCCCATGGTCTGGATCCAAGGGCGATGGCCGTGCTCTGGCCACTTTACAAAGTGATCCCCAGGGTTCAGACAGTGGGACACCTTCAGGTTTCTCAAAATCCCCTCTGCTCTCTGTTGCTGACTTTGGTCTTGTCATACCTGGATAAGCTATTGGATCCTCCTTTACTTTTTAGTGTTTCTTTTTTTTCTGCTTGCCTGTTGCTGACCTTGCTTGTTGCTGAACTCTGCCATGTCCATTGATTCTCTGGATTACTTCGCTCTCCCAAGACTCTCCTTTTGTATTCTGTGAAACATTACCTTATGGATTACTATTTTTCTTTTTGACTCTGGAGATTCCATTTAATTCCCTTCCTGGATTGTTGATTTTGCTTATTGGAATCCTGACTGTAGTTTGACCGTGGACTATTAATGCATTAGTTCCTGTCCAGTCGTTTTTGTCCTTGTGTCGTTGGGTCAGATCCAATTGGACATTGCTCACTAACATCTGATCTGTTGATCCTAATCACTGGGCGGTCTTTTCTGACCTATGGGCTTCCTTCCGGGCAGCTTTTTAAGTATCCTACACAGATATTCTAATTCCATAGGTACCTTATTTACTGGGGGGATATGTAAGACAAAGAGGGAACCAACCTGTAACGTTCCTAACCTATTGTCTTTCTCTTTGCCTTTAGTCTAGATACACAAGTGGTGTGTGCCGCCTTTTCACCTAAATCCTTTGTCACTTTGTTACCACTCATATCTGGGACAACTTATTTGGGAGGAAAGTCACCCTCCATAGAGGAGACCCTATACAGGAGTATTATTCACAGTCCCGACACAACATGTGCATGTTGCCTGCCCCTGTGATCCCCAGCCACATAAGAACACTCATCATCATGTTAGCCCTGCCCATAATACCAGTAAAAATGCTAGCTATACTTAAGAAAATATGTGCAAACTGCCTGCACCAATAACCTCTCCAGATGATTATGTTGGTTTTGCCAATAATACAAGTAAGACATGTTATGCCCACTGTTAAAAAAAACATGTGCTTGTTGCCTACTCCAATGAACCCCCCACATTAGAACACTGATAATGTTGGCTTTGTCCATAATGTCAATATAAGATGACATGCCATTCTAAATAAAAACGTCCATACTGCATTCACCAATGTAGACCATTATGGCCATATAAGAAGACTCATCCTGTTGGCTTTATCCATAATTGCAATAGAAAATGTCATGCCACAGAAATAAAATGCATACCAGCTGCCTGCCCCCATAGGAACACTCATCATGCTGGCTTTGCCCATGCTTCCAGTAAAAAGACTATACCCACTGCGAGAAGACATGCCCATGCTGCCTGTAGTATTGTAGCCAATAACCTCTACTACCATGTTAAAACCTTCATGTTGACTTTTCCCATAAAGGACATATGTACATATGAAGACAATATCCATGCAGATTGACACTGCTCCAATGTATGCTCCCTTTCCCCAAACAGTGGCCTGCACACACACTCACACATCAATTCACACACACTGATGCTACATGCAAACCATCTCATTCATGCATGAACTCATAAATCATACACACTAGCTCATTCATATATACTGCTTTTCTTATCTGGAGCCCACCCCAGACGACAGACACTGCCTCATGTCACCTCACATGGTAGACCTCCGGCTTCTGCACAGCACAGTTGAGCTGGAGCATCACAATCTCAATACTTCAGTTCCTGTTAATGTGCAGGGCGACAGAGGAGCATGCCCTTGGCAAATTCGGCCATACAGTTCTCCAGCCTGCATCCCTAATGGACCATACAAGGTAGGGGAAGCAAACACCCCTGGCTTTGCATGGCCCATTTGTCATAAGTATTGGGGAACTCTTTTAAAAGGCCTACACACAAAATCCATCTAGGACTGTGTACCCATCTGTAGCAGGCAGCTGAGGATGCACTCAATGTTTTCACTGTGCTGGCTTTGCTCCTCTATGATGAGTGATAGGTCTCCATCCTGTTGACCATTATGGATGTGCCACTCCTGGGGGAGAGGTAGAATAAAAAAAAATGGTTTGATGATCAAAGAATGTTCACAGATAAATCAAACAGATGCATTCATTTCCTTGCAAATGGAGACATTACACAAAGTAGTGTGGTTTTGATTTGGTGGACCACCAAATACTATGCCACCATCTCAAAACTTCTGCTCATTTCTCGCAGAAAGCTACCTCTTGGATTGAATCCTTCTTGGCTAACAGAACCATGAGGGTCTTCTCACCTACCGCGTTGGTAGAACCATTACCTGTACTATGTGGGGTTCCGCAAGGATCTTGCGTCCCACCCACCCTGTACAATGTATTTACCAAGCCACTCTTTGATATCCTTGACTATATGGGTGTCACCTACACGAATTATGCCGATGACACCTAGATACTCATCCCTATCACAGGTGACTATGTATCTGACTCAAAAGCACTCAACGAGATCTATGCGATCATTCAGTCTTGGATGGCCCACCACGGGCTTTGCTTGAATGACGAGAAAAAAGAGCTCCTCACTCTAGGCTCCCGCATTAGACTGAACAAACTAAACCCAGCCTTTAAAGCATTCAAGATCGATGGGAACATGATCAATGTGTCTAACGATACTAAAACACTTGGTATATATCTTGACTTCACTCTATCCTTCAACAGACAAACAAATGCTGCAGCTTCAGCAGCAGCCTATACATGCAAGCTCATAACGGCCAGCAGGCCTTTTCTCTCTAACTCTAACTGCATCATCCTTGCCAGAAACCTCATAATGTCGATGATAGACCATTGCAATGCGCTCTATCTTGGTAGTAGCCTCAGGAACATCAATAAACTACAGATAACCCAAAATAACACCATCACGGCTGCCCTCAACATACCTAGGAAATCTCACATATCAGACACCAGGCGCAACCTCCGCTGGCTTCCCATCAATCAAAGAATAGCACTGAAAACACTCACCATGACCCATAAGTGCCAAGCTAACTGTGCACCTGATTACCTAAGAAACCGCTTCCTAGCTCACACTTCTACATGACCTATGCGATATACCCAAATACATTCTCTGTACATACCTAGATTTAAGCAACAAAAAGCAGGGTGGGCCAGTTTTCCAGTCTTGGCAGCCAAATTATGGAACACCCTTCCTAACACACTAAGTGCTGTACCCTCCTTCAACGTCTTCAAGCACAAAGTCAAGAAATGGCTCTTTGACAAAGACAATTCCCGCGATGAATGTCCTACTACATTAACATAGTGTTGCCTCGAATGTACTGGTGTATCTGTAACTCTGTATAGTATAGTACATTCTTGTTAAAGTTAAATTTTATACATGTATATACCTATGTTGTAAACTGCTATAACCTGTATATTTGCTCCGCTAAGAACTATTATTATGTATCGTATGTAACCATTTTATCTGCTTTATGCGCCCAGTTGCTCGCGGGCTCGGATGCGCTTTACAAATAAATAAAATAAAATAAAATAAAATGAACTAAATCACACAAAATCCAAGCAATACCAACATGATCAGGGCTCCAAGGAACTTGAACATGTCTGCCATCCATTATGGAACCCAGGAAAAGAGTGATCCAAACTAGCTGTCATCAGCAATGTCTTCTACTTCGTCTATCATCTGGATGTGTTGTTTCGTCAGCATTTCTATGGCCTCTGTCAAGGTGCCATTCTCATCATCATGAGACGGTATGAACATGCAACATGATTGTACAATTTTTGCACAAACACCTCCATCGATTGCTGTAATCATGTCCAGGACGTATCGATTGTGAAGAGTCATCAATCGTATGACTCTCATCTCTTCTTTGATAGCATTGAATCCCGTTATGGTAGTGTTCATTGTCTGCAGCAATTCCCATCTGGTAATCTGCAGTCATTTGGTATTTGCTCCAACCTGGATTCACGGCATGAAGATCAATGTGAATACCGACAAAGTCTGGCCGAACAATCTGTGCTCATACGGGATGGAGTCAAATACTTCTATTGACTTGGCAGATAAATAGTTCTCCCTCTTCATTTGATTAATCAGCTCCACAGATCTCCTCTTCCTCAAGTGAGCATCTGCTTTTGGGAAACTGTCAAGGTTCAAATTACTTTTGGGAATTACCAATTCTGGAACATAAGCCTTCACTAGGGTGTATACTCTGTCCCAATCCTTGGGTAACTTCATGTACATTCCTTGTGCCGCATAGATTTAACCACAGTTCTGATTCTATCCAACTGTTCTTGTGTACTCTTGTTTCTGAAGTATAGCTTTGCACTCTCCAAAGTCACCATCCGTGGGTTCTCCTCTGTCTACGACCCAGGTCAGTAGTTTAGCAAGTTTCGACCATAAAGGCTTCAACAGCATTTGTGCATTCTCAATTGTTAGCTGGTGGTGACCCATTATTATCCAGTCTCTGCAGATCACTACACCCTCTTAACAAGCATCTGGTGATAAACCAGTTCCCCAAATCTGCATCTGTCCTCTGTTTTTCCATTTGCAGATTTTCCTGGACTCTCAAGTCTTCTATTTACTTCCCATCTGATTCCAGGTCCTTTCACTCCAGGCTTTTTGTATCTGATCACGTGATTCTTAGTAGGATCTCTTAGCCTTGTCTTTGTATTTTGGACATAGTCGTCTTCGTCTGGATCTGTCCATTCAGTTGCCCATTTGAGAGCTGTTCGACCCATGAACTGGCCTCTTGTACGACAGAATACCAGGTGTGATATGCAGTGTGCAGTCAGGACATCTATTTCAATAGCTTTGAAGATCTTAGACTTTCCCATGCTCTAAGGCAGGAGTGCACACACAAAGCATTCCTCCTTTGAGGTCCTCCTTCCCACTTCTTTCATATGCTGATACCATTCCCACTTCTTTCATATGCTGATACCATATGTTATTCCCCAAGTGTGCTGTACTATCCAGGTAATCATTTAGCTCATGATCATCCTCCCCAGTATTTTGCTTAGGTCTTGTTCTTCTCTTATGAGCCTCTATTATTATCTCATGAAACATGTCAGCATAACTCTTCCTTACTGGACCAATCATAGGACCATTTTTCAGTGGACTGGGTGTTTTTACATGTGCTACCTGTGTAGGTTCACTCCTAGAAAATTTCTTCCTTTGTCTCTCCTTTCGAGCCTATTTCTGGTGCTCAACAACAATCTCCACAACACTTTTTTTCTAAAGAAAGATGTCTGGTAACATTAGTCATAGACCCAGGCAATTTTACACCATCTAATGGAATAGGGATGATTACATAGGGTCTTGGTTGCTTAGTAGTTGCCACATCTGTACCCTCCTCCTGCATAGGAGGATACACAGGAATCTTTACTCTGTTTGCATCTAAATTGTAAGCAGTACGTAATGTAAGTGAGAGCAGCATCACTATGAACAAAATGCAAGTGTAAATCACACATAAATAAGACCATTTAAAACAATAGCTTTTAGCACATCGTGGACGTCTCTCATGATCTGTCATAATGATATTACTATTGATGCTGCCCATTTTTACTCTTTCGTTTTAGATAGGAAATACTAATCAGTCAACATTATGTAATACACTGGAAGCTGCTGAGTCAGCTCCACAAGTTCCCTCGATCAACTTCAGCTGGCTGACTATACGATGATGAACAAAAGTTCCCAGTGAAGACCACAAATTGGCCTTTCACTAGAAGACATGAAGATTCTCCTTCAGCATGAAACAAAGTACTTTATTCCACAGACTCTAGGATCTCTTCCCTCGAAAGTCTCATTCAGTTCTCAGTGTTTTCTCAGAATAAAGGTTCACCTGTGCTATTATGTCTCTTAGTATTTCATTAAGTGATGCATTATCCTCCTCATTGGTACATCCTCTCCATCCTTTCCCCTCACTCTCTGGCTGGCCTCCCTTGGCCCTCCTCCTGCCGCTACCTGCGAAGCTAAGAACCTTGGCGTCACCTTTGAATCCGCACTTTCCTTCTCCGCACACATCTCTGATGTCTCTAAAAAGTCAGACTTCTTACTGCACTTCCTTAGAGGTACTCTTCCTTTCCTCTCCTTCCCCCAGAAGCTCACTGTCTCCCAAGCTCTGATTCTCTCTAGGTTGGACTACTGTAACAGCCTCTTTCTAAATCTACCTGCCTCCACTCTCCAACCTTTACAACTAATCCAGAGCAGGACTGCGAGACTTGTCCTTGGCCTCAAGCCCTGGGATCGTATGTCTCCAGCTCTGAATTCTCTTCATTGGCTCACAGTGGATGAAAGAATTAAATTTAAAACCCTTTGCATTGTCCACAAGGCTTTCTGGGGCCTGGGTCCAAAATACCTCCAAGTATCCCTCCGTAAATACCTCCGCTCTCGAGCCCTTCGCTCCTCTACCTCTAACTCCCTCAGGGTCAATCGTTTTTCAAAGAAACGTGCTGGGGGTAGATCTCTGTCATTGGCTAGAGCCTCCCTTTGGAACTGCATCCCTGCTACCTTGAAACTTGAGGTGAACCATCTATGGTTCCAGAAGCTCCTCAAGACCTTCCTCTTTGCCTCTGCCTTTGCCCCTCTTCTCCCCAGCTGGTCTGCTTTCTCTCTCTGCACTGTTGTACCTGGCCACCTTCTGTCCTTTGGGCCCAGGTACCTGCTTACCCTGCCACCCTCCTACACTGTCCCCTGGCCATCCCTTGCACTGGGGCCTGCCTCTGTACCCATACAGCCCCCCACCCTTCTTCTGCAATTATCAGATACACCCTATCTGACTAACCTTGCACTTTGCCACTCACAGGCTGCACCACCACTTTTTTTGATCACCTTATTTATTTATTTACTTACTTATTCTTTATCGTGTTTTCCCCTTTGCTCTGCACTTTCCAATGTCTCCCCCTCCATGTACTTCCCCCTTATTCCCTTCCCCATGCACTTGCACGTTCTCAATGTTACTGGGCCTAGTATGATCGATTGTTTTTGTTTTCTCCCCTGTTCCCCCTCCCTTTGCCTGGTCGCGCTTTGAGACACCTGTGCATGAGTGTGATACAAATAAAATATTATATCATATCAATATTCCTCGAATCCCTCAGGAACGTGCAAACATCAGTTTGTCTTCCAACAAGATGCGTGCACTCTTCAATCAAATAATAGAACACCAAGCTGACCAGTCTATGTGCATTATCCACTGATAGGGGCATTTGTGTTTTCCCCACTGTACTCAGGAAGCTGAAGGATTTGCTCAATGATAGCTGCGAGCAATCTCTTCATAATTGGACCATTCTTAGGATCTTGCAGAAACAGATGAACGCTAGTAGTTCTCCCCACATGTGCAGGGTATGTGCGCAGAATAAACAAGAAAACTGCAAGAGCGATCCGTGAAAAGTTGTCATTGGGCAACACCATGGGCACCTCCGAAAAAAGAAACTCAGTGAGAAAGGAATCAGGGAACTGTTCCCTCTTCCAGTCATCGAAAAGGAACTCCAAATCTGGCATGCTCTCCTTTATGATCAAGACATAAACATGTCTCAGTGCAATGTCAACAAACTCCTGTGGCTCAAGAACCAATAGCTTCCCTTAACTCCTTTTTAAGTGACTGAAATGAAAAGAGTGTCCCAACAATAAGCCACAGCTCAATATATTATTTGTCTTTTTATTTGACAGCTTCGGCATCCTTCCTCCTCATCATAGACCTAGTCTGCATGTGCTGTGGTTCTTCCCCGATGCTTGCTTCCTACAGGGGAAGGGTTAAAGGGTGTTCTCCAGCATAGATTTTCATGTCTCTGAAAAATATCCAATTACGTCTGTCTTGCACCTTTACTGCATACGGTGTCATGTCTTCCACTATGAAAGGGCAGTTGAAACGCGGCTCATGACACTTTCTTGTGAAATTGCGGATTAGGATTGAATCACCACAGAAAGGTTTGGGAAGACATAGTTTTTCAACAACAATTGTTGTAACATCTCCTTCTGTGTTCTGAGCTGCCCCACACCCCTTTTGCTTGAGTTGATCTGAAATGACAGAGATACTTGAGGTCATGCATGTTAAGTAATCACGTAACTCCTTTCCCAACAATTCTGCTGTTGTCTGGGCATCACTTCTAGAGGTGTGGGAGGTGTCATCATTCGCCTCCCTGTCACTATTTCATGGGGGGTAAGATGGGGGTCTGAACCTGGTCTGAACCTGGTTGATTTCTCAAAGTATACAATGCCAGTGGTAGACAATGCAACCATCCTTTCTTCAAGGTAAGCTTCAATTGGGCTATTCTCTCTTTAAGCAAGCCGTTGAGTCTCTCACAGACTCCATTCACTTTCAGGTGATACGCCGATGAAAACTTGTGCTTTATGCTAAGCAACAAGCTTATTTGTTCTAAGACTTCATTAACAAAATGAGGGCCATTATCTGATCTTAATACTTCACATATTCCCCATCTAGGAAATACTTCTCATATTAGAAATGTTGCTGCACAGATAGAGTCTGGGTGTGTCTACCTTGAAAAGGGACATACCACTACAATAATACATCTGTATCCATTGCATACTTGCAGCATGTCGACATAGTCAATATGCAAATGCTGAAGGGGACTATTAGGTCTTGGAATAACTCCTCTAATTGTGAGCATTGTGTGCCCAGCAGTAAATCTTTGACATACGATACAATTTACTACATAAAATGTAACTTGTTCTACTATATTTGGAACTAACTAATCCTATGCAATAGTTGTGGCGAGGCTCTCTCTAGTTACATGCACAGGGTAGTGTAGCTGTTCCAACGCCACCCTTAAGAAGGCTACAGGCATCACCAGTTTACCAGTGCTGTCTTGTCGCCACAATGCTTCAGAGGAATTTAAAGAACATCCTCTCCACGTCCACAAGTCTTCTCATCTGGAGGCTCTTCCCCTTGAATCTCTACCAACAGATTCCTAGACAAATTATTATAACACTCGGACACACTCATCATCACCACCATGCGTTCATTCACATCAGGTACATCAAACAACATGATAATATCTGAACATGCAACTCATTTTGCTTCCTCATCTGCCTTTTGATCTCCACGTGAGATAAAGTCTGCTCTTTTAGTGTGTGCTCCGTATTTAACGACTGTGATGGCAACTGGGAGTTGTAGTGCTTTAATGAGTCTGTCCAATAAGGCTGCGTGCTGCACTAGACCGCGTCCACTCGGAGGTAGCCCCTCTTTTTCCAACATGCTAGTTCTGCATGGACTGTTGACGTTACATAGGTGGAGTCGCTGTACACTGTTACTTCCTGGTCAGCGTGTCTCTGGAGTGCGATAATCAGCGCCCCTAATTTTGCAGCCTGTGCCGAAAAGTGAGACGGTAGTCATACACTTATCAATACTTCAAACTCTCCATTGGCCATGTGCTTCACCACTGCAGCACCTGTATATCTTTGTCCATCATTGTGATCTATCATAGAAGAACCATCAATAAAAAGAATCTCTCCAACTGCCAACACATTTTCCTTCACCCTTGGGATTTCATCATAGAACTCCTCATAATTCTAGCAATCATGTACATGCTCGTCTCTGCCAGTGGTTTTGCTACAACATGGCAGGATTCACCATTTTGCATCAGACTGTTTTAATGGACAGATGTGATATGACTACCTCATAGGCAGAAGCTCTTTGAGAGGTCAATGTGCCTTTAGGTTTTTCCAAAATGCAAACAACGCATGTTCAACAAATAATGTCATGGAACACCCCATTACGATGCTAGTAGCCTTCTCAATGGTGAACGTGGTGGCTGCCAAAGATTGTTGGCACGGGAAGTGACCCCTCATTACTGGTTGTAGAATTCCACTGTAATATGCAAGGGGCTTGTACCCCCATGTGGTTCTCTGTGTAATTACAGCTGTCATAACAGTGCCATTTGTGTGTGAGAACAAAAAGAATTCCTTAGCATAATTGGCAATCCCCAAAACTGGAGCTGTGCAAATTACCTTTTTCAACTCATCAAACCCTTCTTCAATTTCCTCAGTCCAAACAATTATCTCATGATTCGACTGTGCTTTTTTCAGAGCTTGCAACAAGGGCCTTATGTATGAACTATAATCAAAGACCCATGCTCTTACATAGTTACACAGTCCCAAAAATCTTTGCATGTGCTTTATCCTGAGTCGCTTTCCTGTTTCGAAATAGCCTCAGCCCTCTTAGGAGTAACTTTCTTTCCCTCACGTGAAATTAACTGGCCTATGTACAACACTTCTTCCTGACAATACTGCAATTTCTCCTTGTCTACTTTATATCCTTTGTCTGCAAGATTAATCATTAACTGAATTGAATCACATCTGCACTCTTTCTCTGAGGTGCTTCCGACCAATATGTCATCCACATATTGCAACACAACACTTTTCAAATCAATGTTGCATAATTTCATCTGCAGGACTCTATTGAAAAACTCGGTCTCTACAATCTGGATAATCGTGCGATAGTCTTGCACTAGATGCCACAACCCCACTTTCCCTTTTTTCACAGGATAAATCGCAGTATTACACGGTGACTCTGACGTCACTAGGATGCCCTTTCACATCATAGCAGATATCATCTTAAAATACCTTCATCTGCCTGTCGAGACATAGGATACTGTCATGCTGGAGGTAAAATTGCTCCTGGTTTCCATTTAATCTTCACTTCTCCGAACCCCTTCAATAGGCCTACATAATAGGGGACTGTTGTCCATAATGAAACTGGCACTCTCGCAATGTCTTCATTGAAATACTCGGGGCGTTTCTGTGCTAACATCATTTTTTACGGAACCTCACGTTTAATTGCTCTTAGCCAATAAGTAATGCTCATCTCAAATATTACTTCGTCATCTGATGGATGATCACTAAACATATCCTCATCAGTGACGCCAGTCAATCTGTAACCTTCCCCAATGGCAATCACTGTGCACCATCGGCAACCATCATAATCATTTCGATCAAGCAAAGCCATGTCTCCATGCACTATGGCTGCTTGTAATTCTAAATTAAATCGTATACATGAGCATGTTGCACCCGTGTCGACTAAAAAAGAAAATACAAAGATTTGCCTCCTATATTGACATCAACCCTCGGTTCCCCTGAGGATTGGGCATGACTGATAGTATAGAACACATCAAGTCTCCCAGTGAGCTGTCCTATTGTGGACACATTCTCATCCCCATACCTGTAAAAGGATTCTCTCCATCACCAGTAACATCACCTATTCTAGGAGTCATTAACTGTCCCATGCTTGTTCTTTGCTGTATCTGCATGGGTGTCTGCTGTAACTGCCCTGTTACCTCCTTTGTTTGTAAATCTTGTTGCATTCTCGGCGCTTGAGTTCGCTGCACTGTCTAATTCTGAGCAAACCCATCTCCATTCTGCTGCGAATATGCAGGCAGGTTCGTGGTACCCCCTCTTGAGAATTGCCCATTTTGTATGAATCCTTGACTTCTACATGTGCAAGCAAAGTGTCCTGACATATCACATGTCCAACACATAGGAGTAGGTCTCCTAACTTGCCCCTCCTGCATGCCTTGACTATTGTTCTGCGTGTTTTGAAACCCACTGATTATTTTGGAAGTTTCCCAGATTATTCTGGAAACCTCTACCTTGAAAGCCTCCCCTTCTCTGTGGTATAAATCCATTATTAACTTGATAGAACTGCCTTTGGTTATTCTCCTTCAGCATGCTTGCTGCTTGCTGTGAACCCGATCCGCCTCGACTAGTCAACATCGCCCCTTCAATGGCTAACTTTTTTCTGCACTAACTTTGCCTCTTCACCTTTCCTAACATCATCTTTCTTTTGATTCTTCTCTTGCACCTGCCTACAATAATGAGCGATGGTCAGCTGTATTTCTTCCCATAGCTTTGCTTCCATGCCCACCAATTTCTTGAGCTGCTTTTGTACTGCTTTTGTCAGCCTTTGGCACAATATATGGTAAAATACAGGTATTGATTTCCCCCAAGCCTTGCATGTCCCGAAAGCCTACTGCTCTTGGAAGTTCTGAATATAAACAAGAGGATCATCCCTTGTAAAATTAACTATTGTGATATGTGTAGCAGTGAAGCATGTTTTGCAGCATAGAAAACAGGTTATTCCTGAAGTCATATTATAAAAAAGGTGATATAGAATATTACTTTTGAAAATTAAAACATACCTGTAGTGTGTCTTCTTAAATGTAGATTTCGGAATGTAGGTCGTGTAGATCCTGGAAATAGAAATCTGTAAACGTTTGTACAGTAGGTCGTGGCAGAGCAGACTCTGAATCATAGCACAAATACACTCTCTGAGCGTGACTGTTTGAATGTGGCCAATCAGGGAGTTTTACAGAGATAAGGGCAAAAAGGGAAGAAGGACTGTCTTGTCCCCAAATGTCCACGGACAAGCATGAATGGGCCACACATGCCATTTGGGCTCTTTGACCATACCCTGCATGAAAATAAGACTGCAGGGACTGCAGGGACTGCAGACACCGCAGACACTGCATATGTCCATGGACGTCAGGAGTCTCGACCAATCACACCTTCTCTTTGTGGAAGAGGAGTTGAACAGCAAAGGACAGGGCAACAAGTGCCTCATTTATTGATTCAATTGCTGAAAGCATGGAGCTCAACTGGAAGATGCTTTGGATTAGAGGGCATTTGCAGGTGAATTGGCTGCAGATATATGCAGAGCACCTTGGTATCTCACATAATTTAGGCTCTGAAAAATTGGAAGTGGTATGGTATGGAGTTTGTGGCATGAAATGGGTTCAACCATTACCCATATGTTAAAATAAGACGCCTTTGAACCATCCTGAAATGATTATAGTACATTATGGTTGTAACATTTCAGGGTATGTAACTGGTGTATCTTTGCAGTTTGTCATGAAAGATACTTTCAGGAGTCTGGTGAAACTTTTTCTACAATGTTTATTTTTTCACTAATTACACACAAGTGTGGAAAAGATCCAAGCAGTTTTTTTGTCCACAAATAGAAAAAGTGAGGCAGAAATTAATAAAGCTGTATGTGCATTTCTGCAAGTTTTTGGAATGTCATATTTTGGAAATTATTATTTTTACGAAATGATGGAGTGAATTCTTTTTGAACAAGTGGAGTACATATTACAAATGTTGCAATTGAACATTTTCTTTGCAATATTCAGAATGCAGTGAACATGTATTTGTAAAATGAATTAAATTTGAAGAAGAGGAGTATGTAATGAAAAAGTCTATGAGTAAACGTTGCATGTGTACATATTACAATCACAGTCTAACAAAAACAAACAGGCTCTTTTAAAGAATACCCAAAAAAAGAGGTCAAGTTGATAATGCTTCCATTACACGTTTTCTGTTAGTCTGCGGACATAGTCACACGTCCGTTGACATGAAGGGTGGAAATACACAGAAATTGAGCACATGTTCTTCAGAGGTGTAAAGGGTAAGGCTTCAACACCTTCTATTCATGCCATGCTGAATTCTGAATTGTTTGTATGACAGAGAAGAAGGGTGAAACAAAACATTATTTCTGTCAAATTGTCTCTGTGCTATACAAATGCTCTTGTCTTTGCATATTTAATGACAATGTAAATGCTGTAGATTCTTATGGAGTCTGCCTTCTTTATGCATCAATATGAAGCAGGCAGACTCCATAATGTTGGAAAGGGAACTTAAACAGTGGTGACACTATCTCTTAGGTGACACTTTCCCTGTGATGGTTTATACCAGTTATCGCGACCTGAAAGCCCTTACATCAATTAAATGTTCCAGTGCCAGACAAGCATGCTGGCATCTATTCTTTTTAATGTGTAACTTCATCGTAACACATAGACCTGTTATTAGCAATGGTAAAGAAGATGCCTTATCTCGCCTTGGGGATGGTCATGCCAAGACCCTGTACCAGGTTACAGAAGAAACCGTCCTCTACACACAGCAAGTGATTTGCGTCTGCACTCTTGATCCAACCCTGTTGGGATTCATCCAGGATTGAACATCTATGCATCCTGAAGAGACAGAATAGCTGAATGCGAATATGGTCAACGGCCTGCCTTACATTCAAAACCGTCTGTTTACAACAGAAGAAAAGGGGTGCCTCAATCCCTTCATTGGAGTCATGATTCTTCTTTTGCCATCTATCCTGGATAACATAAAACCTTGCAACTGTTACATAGATGGTGTTGGTGGCCCTCTATGAAATGAAACATGATGGATTACGTCCTCCCATGTGTGATATTTATCCAATGTAAGTCACACACCGGCAAGCAAGTGTGCTTACTGCATACCATGCCTATTCCACATGAACCCTGGTATATGATATTGATAGATTTCATCATCGGGTTACCATGCATCAACAACCTGCACCATCTGGGTGGTTAGCGATTATTTTACCAAGATTACTTTGTTTATTTCACTGCTTTAGCAGCTGTGTTTCAGAAAAAAGTATTACATTTTTTTGGATTGCCATCAAACATAATCACTGACAGGGGTAACCAATTCACATCCTACTTTTGGTGAGCTCTAACCAATGCCTTTGGTATCAACAAGAGGTTCTTGATGGCCTACCACCCACAGACAGATGGGCAGATGTAGAGATTAAATGCAACACTTGAGTAATACTTATGTTGCATGTGTTTGCAGTTTCAGAACAACTGAATGTCTGCTGTATCCTTTACAGAGATTGCATTAAACAATTATGTTCACTCGTCATTGGGATTTTCTCCTTTTTATGCCTTATATGTCTAACATCCCATTCCTCTCCCTATAGATCCGATATATCATCTACCAACATTCTTGCTGCTCAGAACCTTGTACTTGCTTTGACTAGCAGTCAGAAAAATGTATGGTTGCACATTGAACATTCTCAGTTACATGCTAAATAAATTGCAGATGCTCATTGCATACACAATCCAGTTTACCTACTGGTTGTCAAGGCCTGACTGTCTATGACAAATGTGTAGCTACCCAAAAATCAGAAACTACAGCATCAATTAATTGGACCCTACAGTGTTCTGAATATGATAGCCCTGTGCTGTTCATCTCTGTATTCCATCACACTGGCCTATTCACCCGGTGTTCCACGTTAGTCTCTTAAAACCCTATCTTGGCGGGGCACGTTTGCTCCCGAAACCGCATTCCGTCATAGTCAACAGGGATCTAGAGTATGAGGTTCAAGCTATACTAGACTCATGCAGTCATCACAAAAAGCGCATGTTTTTGGTAGACTGGAAAGGTTATGGACGTGAGAACAGTACTTGTGAAGCCAATGACCATGTTCATGCTCCACTCTTGGAGTGTCAATTCCTCCACACCCACAGTGGCATGGGACCGTTGAGAGGGGATACTGTCTGGGTACATATTCGGCACCCATACAGGCACCTCGCCCCACCATTGATTATGGCACAACCATCCTATCCGGGTGTGATAGGTCCTGCGTCATACACTGACGACACGTGGCTCTATCACACTACCGGGAACCTTGGCTCCTGCCAATCTCAGACCATACATAAGCCAAACGCAGATTGCAGTCTGCACTTCTCAATGAAGTATGTTCCATGTTGGTTGCTTGTTGAATTACTGTATTTTCCAACAACTGGCTTTGCTACTCCTGTCTTATTATTTTCTGACACTGTGCTGGATTTTCCCTATCTGTTTTGACTCTTAAGGAACTCATGGTGGCAACAGTAAAGACAGAGACAAGTGATCACAGTTCAAGGGTGCTTATTAAACTGTATTCATGGGTGAGAAAAACACCTAATCTGAACCTAAATCTAAGATGGGCGCAAGCTACGACCATCAAATAATGTTAAGACAGTCCTGCTGGTGTCTTGTCAAATAAAAAGAGCCTTTACTAAAAAACAAAAAAAGATTGCCAATCCTTACTGCTACGTTTCAAAATAGTGTGGGATAATTTTCACCAGAAAAGAAAGAAGTTTCTAGCATGGGACAAGGTGCGACTTAAGCACAGCACACTCGTGGCTTCTCCAGCACAAGCGTACAATTTGTTTCCAAAATATCAGGATCTTCTGTGGCCAAGTCTCTTTCATACAAAGTCTCTTGCCGCAGAGGACCTGATGTTCCATAACCAACAAAACGAACATTCCTTTCAGTAATCTTCATGTCAGTGTTTTCTCTTCACCCTTGGATCCCTCTCAACCGAGCTCCAATCCTTCTTGCAATGTGGGCCTTCCCACAGTCAGGTACACCACAGCCCTTCATTCAAAATAACAGCAACTTGTAACATTCAAGAGTCTCAATGTCTCTTTAAACAACCATTCACTGTGGACATCCCTCAGGTGTGTTCACATTTGTTGTCAAATGTTCACAGGTGTATTGTCTCATTCACAGGCATCTCTCAGCCAGGTTCACATTAGCCAGTTTAACACAGTTCACTTTGCTTTATCACAAGTGCAGGATTGACTTGCCTTAGCTTTCCTCTTGGCAACCCACTGTCGGGTTCACATAGCCATTCTAACACAGATCACAATTGTATGATCTCATCAGAAATCAGGGTTCTTTTCCGCTAGCTTTCTATCGGCATCCCTCTGTCAGGTTCACACTTTCCACAATTCATAAGAAAATCACTCTAGACCCCCTAGATTTACTTCTTACCTAGGTCTGGGTCTCAGCCCCCAGTCAGGCTTTCCTTAAAGCCCCCAGCCAGGCTTCACGCAGTTCTTTTAAAACAATGTTTTCAGGGTTGTAACTGGTCACCATAATTCGTAGGCATACCTCAGTCGGGTTCACATTTTCCTCCAGTAACGAAATTCACTTTGTTTCCTCAGCGTATTAAAGACTTTCGATTGTAAAAAGGGTTTTGCTCAACCCTTATCGGACCCCTTTGACTTCTTATGCCGGCCTCTCCTATTGCCTCTTGGTATTGGTAGTTTCAACTAAAGGGGACCAGCCAGAGTCTTTCGAATGAGTGCCCTCGTGGTGCCGGACCACTCTGCAGCTGGTATTTCCCTGGTGTTTTATAAGTTATAAGTTTATAAGTTCAAGTCTCCCTCTTCTGGGCTCAGACCTTCTCGCTCTCAGGGTCTCCCTCTGCTGGGTGCGGACCACCAGGAACCCCCTTCCAGGCTTATACCTTCTCCATAATGCTTTAAAAATAGTGTGGACACCTCTTCCGGGTGTGGACCCTTCTTCAGTTCTCCCAAAAAAAAGAGTTTTGGACTTCCAGTCCCCAAATTAATTACAGTGCATTTTGATCCTACTTCAAAGCTCCCCAAAAACAGCAGTATGGTGTCTTGGGAGTTGCAGGAGTCTCAATGGGGATGTGTCCTGAGGTCAGGCCTGCCCCTCAGACACCTGCCGGCTGGGCACAGGGGAGGAGCGCTGGTGTGGGACTGCCAGGAGATCCCAGTTGCCCCTGGTTTTTCCTCCTGAATGCACAGGTCTCTCCCCTCATTGCAACCTCTCCTGCATTCAAAAGTCCAGTCTGGTGGTTCCCTTCTCCTCCAGGTCTCCCAGGGTCTCTGCAGCTCAACTGATCTTCCTCTGCCGTCTCAACACCTTCCAGCATCCCCAGCTCATTCAAAGTGTGCTCTCCTGCTCCGTATGTTATACTTCCTCTGAGTCTCAAGTGGAGTCAGGTGTGAGTAGTTAGAAAAGGAGGCCTGATCCTGCCTGGCCTCATTAGCAGGGGAGTCCATTCTTAGTATGGCATAGTCTTTCTTCTGTCTCTCAATGGTGTTGTGAGAGATCTTCTTTCTTTCAGCTCCCCACTTCCTTGTCTCAGTGTTTGTAGAGAAAGCCACTGTGGAGGGATTGTGGGGGTTGTGGTTTTTCAGATTAATTAGGGAACAACTCTGAAGGTATTTTTTCAAATAAACAGGGTGAGTGTGTGACAGTAAATAAATGTGTTGGTGTGGTTTTACAGAAAGGTATGGGGCATAATGGAACTGGTTTCACAATATTCTATTTCAGCTGAAGAAATGTCGGGTAGTGGCATATCTGAAACGAGATGTCAGTTGCAATTTCTTTCTCATGGTTCTCCCACACCTCCTTTCTGAAATGGTACTTGTTGGAATTAGGGTGGGGGGGTGGGACAGGGTTTAGAATAACCTATTAAGCTGGAGGAATTGTCAAAAGGGGGGAAATATTGCATCTCACCATCGGATGTGTCACCGCCATTCCCTGAGGACCCCTCTCCCAGGTGATCCTCCTGTACTTGTCCACCCCCATGGTCTGGATCCAAGGGTGATGGCCGTGATCTGGCCACTTTAGAAAGTGATCCCCAGGGTTCAGACAGTGAGACACCTTCAGGTTTCTCAAAATCCCCTCTGCTCTCTGTTGCTGACTTTGGTCTTGTCATACCTGGATAAGCTATTGGATCCTCCTTTACTTTTTGGTGTTTCTTTTTTTTTGCTTGCCTGTTGCTGACCTTGCTTGTTGCTGAACTCTGCCATGTCCATTGATTCTCTGGATTACTTCGCTCTCCCAAGACTCTCCTTTTGTATTCTGTGAAACATTACCTTATGGATTACTATTTTTCTTTTTGACTCTGGAGATTCCATTTAATTCCCTTCCTTGATTGTTGATTTTGCTTATTGGAATCCTGACTGTAGTTTGACCGTGGACTATTAATGCATTAGTTCCTGTTCAGTCATTTTTGTCCTTGTGTCGTTGGGTCAGATCCAATTGGACATTGCTCACTAACATCTGATCTGTTGATCCTAATCACTGGGCGGTCTTTTCTGACCTATGGGCTTCCTTCCGGGCAGCTTTTTAAGTATCCTACACAGATATTCTAATTCCATAGGTACCTTATTTACTGGGGGGATATGTAAGACAAAGAGGGAACTAACCTGTAACGTTCCTAACCTATTGTCTTTCTCTTTGCCTTTAGTCTAGATACACAAGTGGTGTGTGCCGCCTTTTCACCTAAATCCTTTGTCACTTTGTTACCACTCATATCTGGGACAACGTATTTGGGAGGAAAGTCACCCTCCATAGAGGAGACCCTATACAGGAGTATTATTCACAGTCCCAACAAAACATGTGCATGTTGCCTGCCCCTGTTATCCCCAGCCACATAAGAACACTCATCATCATGTTAGCCCTGCCCATAATACCAGTAAAAATGCTAGCTATACTTAAGAAAATATGTGCAAACTGCCTGCACCAATAACCTCTCCAGATGATTATGTTGGTTTTGCCAATAATACAAGTAAGACATGTTATGCCCACTGTTAAAAAAAACATGTGCTTGTTGCCTACTCCAATGAACACCGCACATTAGAACACTGATAATGTTGGCTTTGTCCATAATGTCAATATAAAATGTCATGCCATTCTAAATAAAAACGTCCATACTGCCTTCACCAATGTAGACCATTATGGCCATATAAGAAGACTCATCCTGTTGGCTTTATCCATAATCGCAATAGAAAATGTCATGCCACAGAAATAAAATGCATACCAGCTGCCTGCCCCCATAGGAACACTCATCATGCTGGCTTTGCCCATGCTTCCAGTAAAAAGACTATACCCACTGCAAAGAAGACATGCCCATGCTGCCTGTAGTATTGTAGCCAATAACCTCTACTACCATGTTAAAACCTTCATGTTGACTTTTCCCATAAAGGACATATGTATATATGAAGAAAATATCCATGCAGATTGACACTGCTCCAATGTATGCTCCCTTTCCCCAAACAGTGGCCTGCACACACACTCACACATCAATTCACACACACTGATGCTACATGCAAACCATCTCATTTATGCATGAACTCATAAATCATACACACTAGCTCATTCATATATACTGCTTTTCTTATCTGCAGCCCACCCCAGACGACAGACACTGCCTCATGTCACCTCACATGGTAGACCTCCGGCTTCTGCACGGGACAGTTGAGCTGGAGCATCACAATCTCAATACTTCAGTTCCTGTTAATGTGCAGGGCGACAGAGGAGCATGCCCTTGGCAAATTCGGCCATACAGTTCTCCAGCCTGCATCCCTAATGGACCATACAAGGTAGGGGAAGCAAACACCCCTGGCTTTGCATGGCCCATTTGGCATAAGTATTGGGGAACTCTTTTGAAAGGCCTACACACAAAATCCATCCAGGACTGTGTACCCATCTGTAGCAGGCAGCTGAGGATGCACTCAATGTTTTCACTGTGCTGGCTTTGCTCCTCTATGATGAGTGATAGGTCTGCATCCTGTTGACCATTATGGATGTGCCACTCCTGGGGGAGAGGTAGAATAAATAAAAATGGTTTGATGATAAAATAATGTTCACAGATACATCAAACAGATGCATTCATTTCCTTACAAATGGAGACATTACACAAAGTAGTGTGGTCCTAAAGGTAGATTTCTTAGAGAAGGATTATGGGAAAATATAGGGAGCAGAAAATGGATCCCATGCAGACATAGAAAAACAACATGAAAGAAATTACAATCTGGTGAGGTTATTTGATACCATGTTAACATAGGCTAAGGCTAGAAATGTTAAAGGCCAAAGAGTCATTTCCGATGGCTTTAGAATGTGTGAGGTTATTAGTGGGCCAGGGTAAAAAGGCAGGTGTAGAAAAAGCTTAGAATGTCAGAAAGTCGTTACCTGGTACATTAGTGAATCAGACATACGCATCAAAGGAGAACTTGTGCCATATGTATTAAGGGTTCTATATCAGCAATGAGGATGGTGTAGCCATCCTACTGCTGAATAGGTTTAACGTTTTGCTAACTGCCCTTCACCAAGACTCCGGTGTGCGGCCCCGCTGAATCAGTTCCAGGAATAATGGAGGCTGTGTCATATGGTGTCGCCTAGGCCATTCCTGCCACTGTATTGCCCCACTGGCTTCTTTGGTGCATGAAGGGTCACCCACCAATGCAATGGTCTTGTGGGGGATGGTACCTTGTGGCGATGGTCCCACTCCCATTCATCATTGGCTTGAGGAGGCTCAGCACAACAATGGTATTTAGCACAAAGTTGCTCTAGTATTTGGAATTTGAACTGGAGCGTCCAGTGACTAGATCAGCGTCTGGGCCAAACATGCTGCTGCATTACAATGCTGTCTTTTGAGGTACTCACTGGGTCTGTTTTGGGAGCATAGCATAAACAGATGTGGCTGACAAATGTAGTCCCATTGGCAAAACTAAGAAGCTAATGTTGGTATAGTTGAAAATAAGTACGATTAACAATAGTAACATCTGATTTTTGGAGCCAGTAGTGGGGTGAAGGCCTCTGAGTAACAGAAGTAATAAGAGGGGAGATGAAAAATTGGAAGGAGTAACGAGATCTTGGTTTCGATGTAACTTATACTTCTTTTGTCGTTGTGACCGTCGGAAATCAAAACATATGGAAATAATTATTAGATGGAACTTTGTAAATTCCTAGTCTGAGATATGATCTGCCTACACAATTAGGTTTGAACCATAATCTCATTACTACAGACAGCTCTTAATGGCCAGGAATGCTTTATTGTGACCATTAACTTGCTTCTCTGTAATAAAGTTCCTTTGTAAATATAGGTGTTTTTCCTCCATTTGTATGTGCTTTCCCAAGTTATCCCCCATCTATAGCTATCTACCTCCTGTGAACCTTTGTTCATTTGCTGGTAAGATAGATACTAGTAAATAATGAGTTCAATTTCTTTGGAGCTCCCAAGTCTACCTGGGGACTGTACACTATTAGAGCAAAATCATTTTTTTTCTTTAAACATAGCTGTTTATTGCAATTAATTAGCTGGGCTAATTGCGTTTGGGAAATAAATCCATCATTTATTGACAACATCTTATCTGGTTGTTTGTCACTTTCCATGGGATTTGGCAGCACATTGATTTTGTAGCACAGTCTCAAATGCAGGATTGTGCGTTGCCTTAGTGACCTGAGCATCATGCTCCATGGCCACATGGGGAGCCACCTCTGTGAACTGCTTACATTGTCAACGTGAGTTGAGTGCACAGGGATTGATCTATCCCAGCATGGTGCATGCATAAGTGCAATACTGGCATGCTTTGGAACAACCCTAGTATTACAATTTTCCCCTGGCAGTGTAGAAATAAGCAAATGTCTTCAGACTGGTGCCATTGTCAACTAATTCACTATTTGTTTTGATGTTCTTTTATAGCGACGTTCAGTCTTATATAGCAGAACGAAAGGAGGCTTTAAAGAGTTGTTTTCAACTGTGCAATATTGAAAGGAATTATAAATGTAGAATGGATTACAAAGGCAACATAAAAAATGAGTGTATTTCCTTGCATGATACTGTTGATGGTGATCTGAGTGTTTATTTCAGTGCAAGTTTCTGGGACTTTATTTTGTGGCGGTATATTCATATGGTAAAATTTTATAAGAAAAATATCGCTGGGGCATATTTCGAGCCATTACACAATGGTAACACATTTCCAAAATAGGACCATTTCTAAAATGAGTCATAGAGCATGATATGTAAAAATGTTTTGTATTGGACTTTCCCATGTTAAAACATGTTTGTAAACAGGCTCTGAATATCAGTTCTCCTTTTGTGTCCAGTTGACTTAAGCATAGATGAGCTGAAACAGATGTTACAGAAATATCGGCAAGGCCCTTTTGTAGCCCTCAGTTGTAAAAACCAAACTTAGCAGTGCACTTTGCGCAACAGCACAACACACTGGGTGCCGGATCTATTTTTGTGTGGCAGAGCAGCAAACACAAACAGTAATAGCTTGAGTTTTATGTAGTGCTTGCTGCTACACGTTTGCCTATTTCAGAAGATTGCTACTGTTACCAAATTTATTGACAATCAGTTTACCAACCTTAGAAAATGATGAAAAGCTGAGTCGGACTTGCTGGGGAATAGACCCTAAAACAACGTGGAGGTAGAACATTTCAGCAAGCACTTAACACGACCACACTTGCTCTGAGCATTGGCAAATTGGGCATGCTATAGTGGTAGTTGATTCAATGCACAGAGCATGGGGCCCTCGAATGTGTTTATCACTTCCTGTACAGACACCAACATTAACCAACACACCCCCACCTCTCCGTTAAGGGATGCAATCGGAGAGTTATGTATTCTTCTTAGGAACAATGGATGTTTCGAACCTCAAACACACCAGGGGCCAAATTACTGAAACTTTGCACCGGTGCAAGTGCAAAGTTGCACGGTATTAGCGCTAGGGCAAAGTTTCCCCTATTTTTAAAGACAGTGGGCCACACTAGAAAACTATTGCATTATGACAAGTGCAGTTTGACATATGAAAAGCACCAGGGCAAGTTTTGCATCAGGGCAAAGTTTGCCCTAGTGCTAATACCATTCCGTATTAGCACTAGGGCAAACTTTGCCATGGTGCATTAATTTAGAGAAAATGCATCTTTTTTGCACTAGGGCAATTTCTGCACCAGTGCTTTTCATATGTCAAACTGCCCTTATCATGGTGTATTCGTTTTCTAGTGTGTGCCACTGTTTTTAAAAATAGGGCAAACGTTGGCATAGTGCTAATACCGTTCAACTTTGCACTTGCACCGGTGCCAAATTTATGTAGTCTGGCCCCTGGTGCCTAATTCATTGTAACTATCTTCATTTATGTTTTGGTGTTGCAGAGGTTGTTTTCTTTTCATTTATGTTTTTTTGTGGAGAGAGAGAGAGAGAGAGAGAGAGAGAGAGAGAGAGAACATGACATATCAATAATGTGTACTCTCTATAAAAGGGGTTTCAAATGCCTCATCCATTTGAAGAACCACTCACAATTTATGTTCTGAAGGTTCAGGATTCTCCAACAACTATGGGGTTCAACACACCTATGTAACTTCCTCTAATCCCAACCATCAATAATTCATCATTGTTGTGTCTGACCAACACCCCAACACGAATGATAAATAACATTTTGTTAATAAAATGTTTAATAAAAATGTCTTTCATTTCTGACCCCTCATTGCCCAGAGGCCCCCATGCACTGTCAGCTTCATCAAAGGACATGTCAACAACTTGTCCCCACTACATTTGACATATCCTGAAGAAAAATGCCAAATGGATCAGTGTAAAAACTAGACATAATTGTAGAAATACAAGAAGCATTGCTGTTGTTTCACAAAGCGATTACCAATGTTTTTATATGTCGCTGGCTAAATTATTTGTTAGGAGAAATGGGAATACACAAGTTCCATCTACACTTGATATACAGTGAAACAAAGCATGCCGACAAGATGCAATAACAATACGTGTTTTGCTGCACAGTGGATGGGAAATAAACGTTCATATAATAGGAGACAACGTTTTTACATTGTTGAATTTAAATTGATATAATTTTGAATAGGGTACTTTTTGGTGCATTTATGGCAGTAACTAAGGGGCTGATTCATGGAATTATTTGCGCCGAAAACGGGTATGTGTGCGCCATTCTGCCCGCAAATCCCCATATGTGAAACAGGGATTTGCAGGCAGAATGGCGCACAAATCCCCGTTTTCGGCACAAATAATTCCATGAATCAGCCACTAAATGTTTATCTCTGTTTTAAGTACCATCTACTTTTCTCAGTTGTACATGGCAATGTATGTTTTGTACTTTCCTATGCATTTCTGTGTATAACGAATGTCTTTACAGATTTCAAATTAGGCAACTGTTCTGTACCCTACAACTTAAATAAACAAATATCTCACAATTTTTCAAACCCAGCTTGCCTCAAACTTAATTAGTCAATTACCAACCATTGCCAATCTTTCATTTGAAGCCTTCATTGTGTACAGACACATCGGGCCTCATTACACGGAAGGCGATAATGGTTAACAGCCACCGTTAATGGTAACGGTGACCGTTGACCATTACCGCCTTACTACGAGGTCCCTTAGCGGGTTGGTGCTTTAACGCCTGCTTTTTGCAGGCGTTAAAAACCAACCCGCTAAGGGACCTCGGAGCTAATTACGGCACCGCAAAATTGCGGTGCCGTAATTAGCGCCTTCCCCATTCCCATAGAGCCCTATGGGGCAGAAATGGGAATGGGGAAGGGCAATGGCGGAAGGGGGATTTACCGCCCCACCAACCTTGGAATGGGGCGGTAAAACCCCTTTCCGCCAAGGCGGTGCCGGTATTTTACCGGCATGAGCCATGGCGCTAACAGCGCCATGGCTCACCGCCTTCCGTGTAATGAGGCCCATCATCATGACCACAAGTCTGGCTTTAGAGCATCCACAGGTTCAGAAACGACTCTACCAGACATTATGCAAGGGAGCTTGGTTGTTTTATAAAAAAAAATAGGACCTTTCTCTCATGCTAATAAAACATTTAGCAACATGCTACAAGTTAGACCCATATTTTCTTAAATATAGACTGTGCCATTCCAGGGGACTACATTAACATGACTGACATCTTTCAGAAAGAAATGTAAGAAGCAGTGAACACCTGTGTTCAATTAGGCACAAGAAGACACAATAGCTTCTGGGAGCTCTTTGGCCAGAGAAACTGGAAGGTTAGAAGTTTGTAGGTTTTGGACTATGCACACGAATAATCACAGGGGAGATAGAGAAATGTATAAAGGGCAGGGAGGGGCACGTTTATATTTTCATTAAGAGCAAATAACGGTGGATTGCATGAGGACGTAAAGCTGTTTTTTAAAACATGTGTCACTGAGGTAAAAGGACGGTCATTATTGCGGACATGCAAACTCGAAATAGTGCCCTTCTGCAACAAATATAGCATCAGTATGCCTGGCCAAAATACTCACTTGTTTCTCCCAAACAGATATTGTATCAGCAAGAAAATGAGTGGTCTCAAAATAATCCATAAATAAGTTTGCCAAGGATGAAGACTATTTCACACCCATTGCAACTTTAGAAGTCTGTTTATAATACTGACCGCTGAAAAGAAAAACATGTTTTCTGAGCTTCAATTGCAACATTTCCTTTAGCATCTCTTAATATAACAAGAGACTGAGTAATCAGAAAAGTCGAACTCCAATGCCTTAATCATCGGATCATGTGCTATCGATCTATATACAATGCCTTACCATGACATGTGACTGGTATGTAGTTGTCTTTCCACGCAATGTGACTCAATTTACACAGAATGTCCATAGAGTCTTTAGCGTATGACTTCAATTTATTTGGTTAAATGAGTATGTACACATTGAGATATTGGTTCCATTGTCCAAGCATTCCCAGACATGATCAGTTTAACTGAAGGTAGACCTGCAGTTGCCGGTGAACTGTAGGTTAAAAGTGCATTGTGGGCATGTTTGAGTTATTCACTGCTAGGAATTATTTTTCGTCCACAGGGATAAGACCAGCTGTAGTCCACTTCTCAAGAAAGAATTCTAAATAATGATCAATCTCTTCTGCAGCATCATGCTTTAAATGTAGGTAGCAGTTAGGTGTACTAAGATGTAAATTAGCCTGAAATATATTATCACTCTTATTCACTTCTCTGATGGTTGCAGGTGTAACTTTAACTAGACATTGATCCAACTATTTCATCACGCATTCCTCAGAATTCCATGATTCTTGAACAACTACACCAAAAATACATCTCATCTGGTAATGGAGGTAAAACTTAATATTTAGCTTGGAGATTCATTGGGGCCAGGTGTCATAACTACGGCCTAAATCTTCCATCATTGTTATGCTTTAGTAGCCTGGCACATTTTTGTAAACCCACATAAGTATTGGGAATGTTACATCTCTTGTTGGAAGCATAGATATGCCTTTTCAAGAATGTAAATTCCATTATATTCAAGCGATCTGCATTATAGGTCTATTGCAACTCTTTATGCTTCTTGATGTGCATTTTCCAAAACAGGTTACTCTTCTAAACTTTGCAAATACTTGTACAAGGGTCATATCTCCAGGCCAATTGGAAAAATGACAATCAGTTTCCCGTCCCTTGCTGTCAAATCTCAGCTAAAAAAATTCTTAATGGGTGTCTTGGAAACAGAGGTGTCTGTATTGATGCCAGCAGATAATGTTGTTGTGCCTTCGCTTGTCAGGATCTGAGCCAAAGAGTGAACTACAAGGTGTACTTTCTCGGGGACATAATGCATGTGTAATGTGATCATATTTGGGCTGAAATGTATAAACAGAGCCATTTATATACTGTTATCATCTTCTAAAATATGTTAGACTTACAAAGTGTGATGTCATCTTGATGCTCAGATAATAAATATACTGTCTAATGTTTCATTTTCTTTTTCTTTTTGGATTTTGGTCTGTCAATTTGTAAAGAAAAAATCTGATTGCACTGATTTCTGCCTGTATTCTGTAATAGACTGTACTAGCATGTTCAATTAACTTAGTAACAAATTAGGAGAGGCTGTGTTTAGGTTATCCTTCCATCTGTTGTCTAACTCATCATCATTTTCGTCTTCAAACTTATTTTTAACATCTTAGAGCTACATTTTATAGATTAGAGAGAACCTCCAGAAAGTATGATATATATTGAACTGAAAACATCATGGAGCAAACCGGGATTTAAAAGGTATAATTCACCTAATGTTGTATTTTTGATCACGATCCTGTGGTTTAAAATATGAGCAATGTCCACCAGACCTGTGTATGTAAACATGAATGACAAATGGTCATGCATCCGTAACAAAAAACTAAATGCAGCACTGTCTGAACCATGCATCCGGGTGCAGAACAGACCAGATAATATGCAATGGATCATCCTGGAAAAGGCACACACATCGATCAGTGGGTAAAACCGATAATCTGTCCTATTTAAAAAACAATGTTGAACTTTTCAACTTAGTGCTTCAACTAAGGGACTTAATGCAGCTACAGGAAATACAGTATTAGATGAGCAGACTATAGGTGAATTTGACAACCTGGGGCCAGATTTCAGAAATGTTTCACCAGTGTATGTGCAAAGTTGCACAGTATTAGGTGCAAAAAACATTGGGGCCATCTTAGAAAATCTTTGCGTCATGACGAGCAATTTTGTATGGTATATGAACTGAAAAACGGCCACTACGAACTGCCTTTTCCTGTGCTTGTCATGTTGGATGACTTCTGGTTGATGAGGAAGACGTGATTTAAGATGGTTTCCATGCTCAAGGCTTTTTGATGTGCTAATGGCATTTAAGTCACAATCATATTCCTGGAAAGGAATGGATTAGCAAATTCCACTGCACATCCATTTTCAGCAGTCTAATTTACCCAGATATCTTTGCCCAGCTTCCTCCACACTTAATGGAATAGTGATTGATGTGATCCCACTCGGGTCCTGGATACAGAATGGCAAATTCAGAGCCTCAATGTATTTCTGTCCTGACATTCTGTAGAGTGCGGACACTCACATTCTCTGATTATTAAAGGGTTTTCTCTGAGGTTACTTTTTGGGAAAAGGGTTTCAAAAATGTTCTTTTCCAGAGTATCTGGGTGCTTGTTTTGATTCGTCTTTCAGTGAATGGGTCTTGATTCTGCCTTTGAAACATGTGTGGACTTTATCTTTCAGTCTGTTTCCAGTCGCTATACCGTTCCCATGTATGGAGGTGCCACCTTGCCAGAACATTTGCCCTAGACGCCAATGCACAGTCCCTTACACCGCCATGGTCAATCAAGAATCCATTTGTTATGCATTGCCTCAATGATCTCAGAACAGTCTTCTCCGTCTTGCCCTGCTCTGTATGAGGCTTGATTGATTGTCAATAGAGCCTCAGAAGTGAAAGCTGCACATATGTTTCATGTAAGGGGCAGGTCGATGTCCTCATAATTTTTTTTAAAACTTTTATTTTTGTCGGCAGAGGTTCACAAGGCACAAACTTCAAGGCAACAAGCATATAAACCAGGCATAGCATAGAACATCATAATTATTACAAAATATAGTTGCAACAGTGGTTACAGAGCATCAACATATAAAGAAGGACACAACAGAGATTACGATGCATGGATGGAGACTGGAGGCAAGCCAGATCCGGGCGTGTTCTCACTTTGGTTGTTGAGATATGTATTCAATTTGCTCCAGATGTTCCTGGGGCGAGATTGGGAGGGCAGCATAGTCAGATATTCCTCCTCACAGTTCCATGACCATGTGAGCATACCTAGCCATTTCTGAGAGGCAGGTGGGGAGGAGCGCTTCCAGTTCTGGAGTATACATTTTTTGGTAATCTGCAACTTATATTTAAAAACTTTTTCAGGCGCTTAGTCTCGTCAGTCCTCCAGACCCCAAACAGAACTGCCAAAGGATCGGAATCAATTACAGTTTCAGTTACTACACTTAGTGTATGTAAAACACCGTCCCAAAAATCGGACAATTTGTTACAGGTCCAGAACACATGTAAGTGATCAGCATCCACTGCCTTGCAACGTGGGCAGAGGTGCACCTCAGGGCGAGCAAACCCCGAAGTCCTGCGTGGAGTGTCGTAGAGCCTATTAAGAAGCTTATATTGCATGGCACGAAAACGGAAGTTGAGGGAGACTTTTTGGGTGTGGCAGCACATATCCTCCCACAATTCATCAGGTATTTCTAGGCCCAGTTCAGCCGACCATCTGTTGTGTGCCCCGAGAGCCGGAGTGGGGATAATGTCTTGTAGAATTTGATACAGTGAAGAGACGACGCCCCGTGCACTTCCGAGTTAGCGATATATGCTATTGCTGGGTTATCTGGGGGCTCATCAGGAAAGGAAGGCCACATGGTGCGCAACGCGGCGCGGAGCCTGTAGTATTGAAGAGTCTCTAGGGGGGATCTGGTGTGCCCCCGTCTCCAAGTTTGGGGATCTATGAATTTGCCTTCGGGATAGAAGTCGGACAGCGCCCGGTACCCCAGTGCACCCCAGTGACGGGCCAGAGCGGTATCCAGCGTGGGCTCCGGGCCAGGGAAGGCCCATACGGGAAGCCATTTGTAATATGGGGAGGGCCCACTTGTCGAGTATAGCAGACGTGACCAGGCATACAGAGTCGCAGCAATGGGGTCGATGCGGGAATCAGGTGCATAGTGTCGATGTAGTATTAAGGCCATTAAGTTGATACCAGCGGACGCAAGCCGATCCAGTTTGACATGTGGGCGCACTGGGGAGCCAGGGTGTCAATGAGTAGCATGCTGGGCCTGGGCCGCGATCCAGTATAGTGCTAGGTCCGGAGCAGCAATACCACCCCGTTTGTATGAAAGTGACTTGTCGGACCACTTCTTGCACACTGCGCCGGAGTGCCAAAGGAATTGTGCACAAAGCGTATGCAATTTAGTGAAATAAGCTCTTCCAGGCCATATGGGTATATTGCAAAAGGTGTATAAGAGCTTGGGGAGCAAGATCATTTTAATAAGAGATAGTCGGCCAGCAACGGACAACGGAAGAGTGCGCCATCGTTAAATTTTGGTCTCAACTGTTCGTGCTACAGCTGAGTAATTATCGACGAGCAAGGTGGGTTTAGTGAGGGATATCTGCACCCCAAGGTATCTAACACTCTCAGGGGCCCAGCGCAGGGGATACTCGGTGGTGGGCTGTAGAGTAGCTTTAGTGAGCGGGAAGATCTCCGATTTGGAATAGTTAATCATAAATCCGGAGTGGTTGCCGACGCGGGTGATGTCTCTAAGTATGGGGTCTAGGTTGGTTGTGGGATCTCTGACATATAGTAGGACATCGTCAGCATATAAAGATATTATTTCAGGATCGTCAACCAGTCTTATTCCTTTACGTGAGTGTCGTGCATGGACAAAGTCCGCCATTGGTTCTATCACCAAAGCGAACAGGATCGGGGAGAAGGGGCAACCCTGTCTGGTGCCTCTGAATAGCGTGAACATCTCGGATGTTAGTGAGTTAACTCGTACCCGCGCAACAGGGGAAGTGTATAATAATTTAATGAACCCTATCATGTTTGGGCCAATGCCCATTGTTTCGAGGACCAGCCACATGTATTTCCAAGAGACCATATCGAATGCCTTCTGAGCCTCCAGCGTAACCACTACGGCCTGGACGTCTTGATCTATACGGGACATAACATTGAGCAATCTCCTGATGTTATGGGAGGTGGACCTGCCGGGAACAAAGCCTGCTTGGTCTTCTTGTACCAAGTGCGTCATAATGGGCAGAAAGCGATTAGCAATGATCTTAGCAAAGATCTTTGTGTCGAGGTTCATGAGGGAGAGAGGTCTATAGGACCCGCACTCGTCATCAGGTTTACCCGGTTTGAGCAGCACCGTGATGGCCGCTTCCTGCATGGAAGGGGGAAGGATAGAGGCACGGAGTGCCTCATTCCAGACCTCCAACAGCCGGGGGGCCAGAATAGCTATGTGCTCTTGGTAGAAGTCTACAGTGAGGCCGTCAGGTCCCGGCGCCTTGCCTTTAGGTAAGTCTGAGATAGCCGATACTATCTCGTCTAGCGTAAATGGGGCATCCAACTGGTCCTAGGTCTGTGGGGAAATTTCCGTAGTGGGGATCTGGTCAAGGAGCTCTCGCATATGTTGTTCGGTGTGCTCTACGGGTTGGGAGTAAAGGGATCTATAGAACTCGGTGAATATATCCAGTATTTGTTGGTCTGCCCATTGAGCGTCACCATTTCGATCTTTGATGGAAGTGATCTGCGTTCGGCCCAGTTCCCCCCTCACAAGTGTCGCAAGCGTTTTCCCGGGTCTGTCTCCCTCTCCATATTTCCTGGCGGCCTGCGGGCGGCTGAAGTAATGAACTTCGCTGGTAGCTAGTCTGTTAAATACTTGGAGTTCATCCGAGATTTGGGCAAGAGTGGTGGGGTCAGTTCCGGAGGAGCAACATTGCTCCAATCTTTTCAGTTTGGTCTCAGATCGCCCAAGTGCGGCTCTAATAGCTTTTAACACCCCGGCCTCCTGGGAGATAGACATACCCCTAATTTAAGCCTTAAAGGCCTCCCATCTAACCGCAGTGGACATGTCCTGAAGTGAGTTAAGTTCAAAGAACGACTCAATGTCAGCTAGTATCTCAGACTTAAACACAATGGGCCTCATTACACGGACGGCGGTAAGCGTTAACGGTCACCGTTAATGGTACCGGTGACCATTAACCCTTACCGCCATACTACGAGGTCCCTTTGCGGGTTGGAGAATTAAACGCCTGCTTTTTGCAGGTGTTAAAAACCAACCCGCAAAGGGACCAGGGAGCTAATTACGGTACCGCAATTTGCTGTGCCGTAATTAGAACCTTCCCCATTCCCATTATGCCCTATGGGGCAAAAATGGGAATGGGGAAGGGCAATGGGGGAAGGGGGAATTACCGCCCCACCAACCTTGGAATAGGGCGGTAATTCCCCTTTCCACCAAGGCGGTGCCGGTATTTTACCGGCATGGACCAAGGTGCTAATAGCACCTTGGTCTACCGCCGTCCGTGTAATGAGGCCCAATGTCTTTTAGGGCTTTGGACTTAAAGCGCCAGGTGCAGAGTGTTGGAATGGGAATTCCCAGTCCTAAGGACAGCGGAATTGGAGCGTGATCCGAAAATGTGCGGGGCAAAATGCATGTATCTTCCACCCTACCCATGACCTCTCTAGAGACCAAGAACAAATCTATCCTGGATGAGCTATCGTGTTCAGAAGAGTAATAGGTGTATTCCCGCTGCTGGGGGTGAAGTGTTCTCCAAGCGTCACAGATGTTGAGCGACTGCATGCAGCCTGCGTGCCGCACCAGACAGAACTCTGGCAGCCGTGGCAGTTCTGTCCAGGACAGTGTCCAGAATAAGGTTCATACCCCCCCCATATGATCTGCACCCCTACGAAGCCCAGCAGTATGGTAGTGACAGTGTCAAAGAATTCCGGAGAATCTATGTTGGGACAGTAAGTGTTAACCAGCAGGTACTCTTTATTGACCAGTGTGCAGTGTAGTATAACATAACGACCTTCAGGGTCGACATAGCTTTTATGCAGCACAAACTTGATTGATCTGTGAATCATCGTGAGAACGCCCCTAGATTGTGTGGAATAGGAGGTAAAGAACCTGGCAGAACCCCATGATGGGGCAACAGCCCTCGGGATGAGTCAATTGGAATGTGTCTCTTGTAGAAGCAATATTGTGTCTGTTGGCATAGGCCACGATTTTACGGGCCTTAGTGTGATTGCTCAGCCCCCGAATATTCCAGGACATTATGACAGTAGCCATTTCACAGGTAGGCATATACACACACAGTACCTATATTTCAGTGGACATCCCAGCTCCAGTGATGGCATGAGCTCCCAGAGTTGGAACAGCAAGTGGGTATGTGGCCCTTGAGCATGCGCACCGCGAAACCTCGTGTGCCTTTTTGAAAAACCACCCCTTTCCCACCCCCCACCCTCACCACTAACCATGGATCAGCAGTGTAAACATCGCCCACCCTTAACTGCGCACAGTTGGCCATGCCCCAACCTGGCCCAACCTGCCCTAAGGCCCAACTGGGGCCAACACATACCAAAGGTTTGAAAAAAAACATTGCAATCGCAATGGGGTGCGCCGTTGCCGTGCGTCAGCGCGCTTGGAGCCAAATGGCTCTTTTGCAAAACGAACAGTAGTGGCGGACACATGACGCAGGCCCCGCAGTCGGGGACTGCGCACTAGCCCCTGCGGTTCCGAAACAAACCAAAACAGTTTCAACAGTCAAATAGTGTACATCCCTATATCCCATATATGGGGAACGGGGCTTATCGCAGAGAGATTAAAGACCTGCGTTTGAACAACAGGAAGACAGAAATTGAGGTAGGTCAACAAAACAATGCAAGATTAGCTCTGTGGAGTGCCTCACTAACACGCCAATAAGGATGTGCACATTAACACTGTAGCTCGTAAGGACTGCAGGGACGTGATTCATCACAGGCGCAGAACATTACAGTGAACAGAGCAACCTTACCAGTGACGCATTTGCAGATTAAGTTAACAAGTCCGATAAATGTCTACAATCCGTGCCATTCACAATCAATTATCATTAACACAGCCGTCTCCAGAGCCCTGAAGCGGTATTTGCATCTCAATGAATTTCACCCCCTCGTAAGGGACGGTGAAAAAGTACAGTTTGCCCTTATGGGTGAGTTTGAGTCGTGCAGGGAATAAGATGGCATATGGGACATTACGTTCCTTGAGCATTTTCTTGACGCCGAGGAATTGACGTCTCTCCTGCTGCACCGCTACCAAAAAATCTGGAAAGATTCTGATAGTGTGAGACTCCAGTCGCAGCTCCCCCTTCTCCCGTGACAGACGAAGGATGAGGTCCCTGTCACAATAATTAAGAATCTTGGCTATAATGGGTCTGGGGCTATCGCCAGGTCTGGGTCGCGGGGAGAGGGCCCGGTGAGCCTGCTCCACTGTGAAATAAGGGGAAAGATCCAGATCACCCAGCAAGTCCTTGAGTAGTTGTTCGACAGCGTCCTCCATGCGCCCCTTCAGGGCAGTTTTAGGGACCCCAATGATGCGAAGGTTGTTTCTACGGGAGCGGGACTCCAAGTCATCGCATTTTGCCTTAACGCTCTTCATGTCACGCGATAAGGTGGCCACAGTGTCCTGAAGTGTGTGTATCGCATCTTCATTGGTGGAGATCCGGTTTTCAGCTTCAGTAATTCTAGATCAAGCCTGGTCTACATGGGCTTTGAGTGAGGCAACGTTCGCATTAATGTCGTCAAGCTTCTCGTGAAAGGAGGCAATGTTTTTAGCCATTGATTCCATCATGGCAGTGAGGTCTGGTGCCGCCACCCCCGGATTAGGGTCGTTGTCAAGTTCTTCCTGTGGGGGCGATGTGTGGCCCACCTCAGGCCGAGGGACCGTCTTAGCAAATTTTGTCCATGGCACACCCTTTAGCAGATCCTTTGGAGCGACTCGACATGGCCGGAACCAGAGGGGAAGGTAATAAGATGAAGGGAGGGGGCTCCGGTGGCGTTAGGGGCTGCCACAGGCTCGACGAGAGCAGCCCGGCAAGTTGAGAACGCAGCCCCCCTCGGTCAGACCAGCTAGTGAGTCAGGTATTGCGGAGGCCCCGTGCGCAGGGAGTCTAACTATATAGCTCAGCCAAGATGGATCATCACATTCTCTATTGCGGTTCCCTTGGGGAGCGGTGTCAAATCCGGGGAGGTTGCAGCTCCAAAGCAATGTATGGCAGGACGGCAGAGGGAGATTCCAGCAGGTGAGGTACCCCCTATAGCCACGCGGCTGAGGTGTGGGTGATAAGGCGATCCGCCGTAGAGTGGCCGTGTCCCGGTGTTCCAGGGAACGGACCAAGCAATGCAGACGCTGCCAGCCAGTGTCAAGGGAGAGGGTAAAAGAATCGCGGATGCATGTAGGGCCCCGGCGGAGCCACCCCCTCAGCACCTCACATGACTGGCACCGGATCAGCGTCAGGACAGAAATCCCTTAGAAAATGGACACACCATTTAGGTTCAGCCGGGTTACAGATCAGCAGCGATGCAGGAAACAGGCCGCGACAGCGGTCCCCACCGGTCCTTTCCAGACAGCTCAGCCCAGGCCCCTCATGACCGTAGACGGGCAGCTGACGCGCCACGGGCTGCCGCGGCCTAAGCCCTCAGCCCTCAGCAGAAAGGACAGTCTGGCGGGGCCAGGGCAGGAACGGGCCAGCCCACGAGTGTAGTGTGTGCCCCAAGGCGCCAGGGCCAGAGCAGCCAGCAGCGAATCCGGCGGGAGGCACCCGATCAGGCCACGATGAGGACAGGTCCCGGCGGAGGCCCAAGGGCGGCCCTCAGCAAGACACAGCAGGGTGAAGATCTCCAGCTCCGAGCGTCCGATTTCTCCCAAAATTCGACGTGCGGATAGTGCTCGTTGGCCGCACTGCAGGGATTGTAGCAGGGACAGAGGATCCAAAGCAGAACCGCAGATGTCAACGGATAAAAGGCGGCTGGGCACGGAGCTCTTACACTAGGCAGCCATTTCGCAGGCTGCTCAACAGCGCCCCCGATGTCCTCATAATTTAATCTGGATTGAGTTTATGTTTCATATGTGGCATCTCTCTGATTGGCTCTTTCTCTAGCACCATGGAAGGGTGGTGCATTAGCCTGGATAGAAGAGTCATGACTTTGAGTGGGTTGAGATATTTTTCTTCTGATCCCACTGAGGGATAAAGCATCTAAATATAATGTGGCACCTTGATTTATTCTGATGTTTTCCTTTGTTGTACAGTGCATCATGTACATCTGGGTGCAAATGATGCCCCTCTTGTAGAATATACTTATTTCATCTTAGCCTTGAAACAGATGCCACCTCTAAAAGGAATTTTGAGTAATATTTTCCATGAACCTTGCATAGATAGCATGCCTCATATCCTTACCAATGTACTTCCATTTCTATTCTACTTAGGGATCTGAGTCATCAATGTTTTTGAAGTTCTTGGCTATTTTGGGCATATTTATTCTTAGCTGGTTTCTATGATGCTTTCTGACCTCCCTGTGCCCCCTCGAGTTATAGAGTCTCCCATATCTGATTTCTCCACCATGGTGTAGGGAGGGAGATTTTAATGATTAAGAGAAGTCATCCTTCACCCTAGTGTTATTCTTTTTGCTGATCATTTGCTAATTTTTGCAAAAACAGATAGAAAAGTGTACAGAAATTGTCAGGCACTTTAAATGTGTATCTTACTTGTGTGAAAGTCAGCTGATTAATAATAGTAATTAATAAATATCCTTTTTAATGTTAATTGTGTCATACAATGATGAAATGAGGCAGCAATTTTACATCAATTCCAAACAGATGTATATGACTGATATACAAGACCTACATGTAAAACATTGCAACATTATTATAAATGATTCCCAATTCATCTAGGTACCAATTTATTGTTGAAGACAAATGACTTCTTGTACACATGGAGCTAATTGTCACGTGTGTAAGCACAGTGAAATTTATGGAATCTAATAGCAAATATTCAACTTAAGAAAATGCACCCGGTCATCTTTCATCATTATTAGATGCTCACTTAATGCACATAGATCACCTTCCTTGAGAGTGATACCTCTTAAAAGAAATACACTTCCAAACTGTCACTGACTGATTTAAGCATATTTGGCTTTATTGGGCCCACATCTTCACCAGGGTAATTGATATATGTGAATGAACAGTTTATTTAAAGAGTAATTCACTATTCGTAATACTACTTCTTAATACTACTGCTGAATTTAAATGTTATGCACAATTTTAAATTACTAAGTGACCCCCATCAGATGTACACAGTACTGAGTACAATACTCACTTTTTGCATTCATTCGATGTACATGCATTTGCAATTTTAAAAAAAACATAGTAGCATGTTTTTGTTATAAAAGTAAAAGGCAGAGTTCCCTGCAACTACAACCATCATTACACACGCTTAATTGTGTTGTGGTGGATGTTACCTTCAACTGACGTCCCCATCCTTGGCACTTTTCTCATTTGTCTTTTCTTTTTCTTAATACACGTTGGAAAATAATCTCAGCATTTAATATGTAATCCTTCTGTCAACTAAGACCACTATCAACTATAGCTTTGCAGAGTAGGTAATGGACAGTAAGGAACTGGTGCGCTATTAGTTATAAGTAAACGCTGTTTTGTATACATTTCAGGGAAAATAGAGGTATAACAATAATTGGCAAATACCTTGTGGCGGTATCAAAATAAGCGCAAATGAAGGAATGCATCAGAATGTGCCCTTCTTAAACCATAGAGAAACAATACAAGACACCATAAAAGTAGAACTATATTAAACCAAATGCATGGCAGTCATGATAAAAAGGTGTTATGAATAGTGCTATTTACATGAACTAGGGTGGAGAAACAAGTAATGTGTACATGCTAACTTACATTATGTTGTAACCTATTCATGCAATAAAAACAAAGTGAATTGTACCATATCATTAAATCATATATAGAAGGAAGAGAGTCTTAAAGCAACTGGGGAAACATTATTTTTGTTTGTCAGACAATATGATACCAACATTAGATTTTATTGCACATATGAATCACACATGTCAAGAAGAAATCATAAAAAATAATCTCCTTCTTCTAGTTTATGTAGACCATATCAAAAGATTTAAGAGTAAACATTCACATTTGTTCTTTGTGAATAATTTCTTTCTGTGTGTCTTGTGTGGTGACAGCACCAGAATAGATCATCCACTCAATGTTTTTGTGCTAAATAATGAGAAACTAAGGGGGTATTTAAATCACCTGTTCGACACTTGAGTGCCCACATGTGTGAATTTGCCAACATACATTTTGTTACATGAACAAATGATTATATCAACAACATGTCTGCTCTTGCAATGGTATGGGTGCATAGTTATCAAGTACTTCCTTCATGGCAACAATTAGTTAATCTTTAGGAGAGTTGACATTCTTTAAATATCCCACACAGAACATGTCCTTTTGCCTGGGGGCATTCAACATATATCAAGTAGTAAGCAATTGATTGTTTGGACTGTCAATTCGCAATTAATCCAATTATGTCTGAATTTCTTGCCTTATTTAAAAGTGAACAATGGTTACATGAATGCAGCATAAATGGCAAGTAACTGTGGCATGTTTTTACCCTTGCATCCAAGCCCTACCATAAAACTGTGCAGTACTGGCATGGAAAACATCATGATGGCCAGAACTCCCCAGAGAGTGCACAGGGAAAACATGAAGAATAGGCTGCCCCCCATTTTTGCCTATTATGTGAGCACAGGATGGCACTGCCTAAAACCACCATTGGGCTACACACACAGTAGCCTGAAACCATTGGGAATGGCAATGCTGATTGCCAAAAAGCAACGCAGAACTGTGGGGAATTCATTTTCTTAATCCCAAAAATGGTGGCAATACTGGTACTCACCACTATCAGAAAGCCGGCGTTTTAAAACCACCAGACTTTTGTGTAAAACTGAACAAATGAAACAAAACCAGGCCAAGGAAAGACTTGCTAAGAGTTGGGTACAATGTAAAACTATATTCTGAAACGACTTGAAGGAAGTAATTATTTAATGTATAGGTAAAAATTGTCAGTTTGATTTGAATGTAGAAAACTGGGGACAAAAAGTGACATTTAGCTGAAACCTGGCTTAATGAAACTGGATTCTGCCTGACAACTACCTCCGACAGGAGTTGAAACCTGCTCAGCCACTCTTCCCTGGCCTAGCTGCATCCTGCTGCCCCTTGCCAAAAGGAGTTGACACCTCTCTGATTAGATTAGGGGAGGGGCACCGCAGGAGGTTGCACAAAGCCTTGTCCTGGACTCAGGCAAATGTTATATTGGGGGCGTCGTAAAATAGCTTCCTCTTGGGAGAAACTGGGGGGCAGCTGTGCCTCTGTGAACAAGCTGGCTTGGGGGAAGTGGATAAACCAGTTATTCCACCATGTGATGTGGGAAGCCACACCCCTTTTTGACCAGAGCATAATTTTAAAAAGATAGATAACGCATAGTGCGGACCGGTCAAAATTATATAATTAATATAATTATTCTTGTGATTTTTCTGTGCACATTTTAAGAGGTGTTAGGACCCTGTGGTATGTTCCTGGGGATAGTAGCGGAAAAGAACAAGTTACTTTCTTACCTGGTAACGTTCTTTCGATGGGATGGTCCGACGACTTATTCCATATCTATGACATGTAATCACCACAGCTGTGCTGCTTCGGAAACTTTTTTCCTGGCGTCTGCGTCCTGCGCCAATGACGTCGATGCGCCGTCGTCGAGGACCTCCTCCGACGTCCGACATCATCCGATGTGATAAGTAGGACGCACGACGCCCGTAGCCTCAGTTGTAGTTTTTTCCCCCAGAACGTGTGACATTAGTCAACTGCCAGTCAGACACAAAGCCTTGCGGAACGCAAGCTGCAATCGCAAAAGAAATTCTGCAGCGGGGAAGGCAGGGCGGGAGCGATATGGAATACGTCGTCGGACCAACCCATCGAAAGAACGTTACCAGGTAAGAAAGTAACTTGTTCTTCGAGGGGATTGGGTCCTCCGACGTATTCCATATCTATGGCAGACTCCCAAAGCAGTACCAGAGCAAGGAGGAGGGAAAGAATTTAGAATCAAAATTTAGAATAGCCAATCAAATAGCAGTGCAAAGGACCGCCTTGCCAAAGGCCAGATCCTGCCCTCGGATGGAATTGAGGGAATAGTGACGTACAAATGTATGTACTGAAGCCCAAGTGGCTGCATCATAGATGTTGCGAATAGGAACACCCCTCTGCAGGGCAGTAGATGCAGCCACACCCCTGGTAGAATGGGCCCGCAAGCCAGCCGGTGGGTGCCTACCCGCCAAGCGGTAACACTCCGAGATGGCTAAAATAATCCAGCGAGACAAAGTCTGTTTCGTCACAACTTGCCCCAAACGCTTTCCAGCGTAACCAATAAAGAGTTGATCATCCACTCTGACCCGGGACATGCGTGAAACATAAAAGCTTAAACCTCTCCTAGGATCAAGCCTACGGAGCATCTCCTCTTCCTTACCAGGATGCGGAGGAGGATAGAATGCCGGAAGAACAACCTTCTGGGCCAAATGAAATTCCGTCACTACCTTCGGAAGAAAAGAAGGACGAACTCTAAGGACAACCCTGTCCTTGTGGAATACAGTGAAGGGTGGCTTAACTGAAAGTGCCTGTAACTCACTCACTCTGCGAGCGGAAGTAACCGCAACTAAAAACACAGTTTTCAGAGTTAACAGCCTCAAAGGGCAAGAATGTAAAGGCTCAAACGGAGCACCCATAAGAAACTTAAGAACAAGGTTTAAATCCCAACCGGGCACCAGGAAAGGTGACGGAGGGAACACATTAGAGAGCTCTTTCAGAAACTGTGGAATTAAAGGGATTTTAAAGTAAGAAAACTCTTCAGACAAGCGCTTAAAGATGGACAGCGCCGCCAGGTAACCTTTAATGGTACCCACTTGCAAGCCCCTGTGGGCCAAAGAAAGTAAAAAGTACAGAACCATGGGGATGTCACATGCAAAAGGATCCACATTCTGAACCCTGCACCAGTCGCAAAACTTACGCCAATGGCAACGGTACAGAGACTTTGTTGCTGGCCTTCGGGCCGAAAGCAACACCTCCATCACGTCTTCAGGGAGGTCCCAATCCTTATACCTCAACCTTTCAGAAGCCAAGCGTGAAGGTTGAGGGATCTGACCTCTGGATGGAGAACATGACCCCCCTCCCGTGAGAGCAGATCGTCTCGGTAGGGAAGACGACGTGGAGGGCAGATGGACAAGTCGAGAAGGTCCGGGTACCACGTCCTCTGAGCCCACGCCGGAGCAATGAGGATCATCCGGGAACCCAACTTCCGTAACCTCCGCAGCACTTGCGGGATGACGGGGACTGGAGGAAACGCATACAGCAGCGGGAATGACCACTCCACCACAAACGCGTCTCCTAAGGCTCCTTTTGGAGGAAATTCCCACGAGCAAAACCTTTCGCACTTTTGGTTGACACTGGAGGCGAAGAGATCCACCTGAGGGGTCCCCCAAAGGGCGAAGATCTCCAGGAGATTCTCCTGAGCCAACTCCCACTCCTGAGAGATCGCGCTCTGCCTGCTCAGAGCATCCGCCGTCACATTTTCGTCTCCGGCCAGATGAACTGCCGAGATCGAAACTTCCTGCTGGATGGCCCAGAACTCGAGCTGCATCGCCTCCCTGCACAGAGGAAGTGACCCTGCCCCCCCCTTTTTGTTGAGGTAGTGCATGGCCACTGTGTTGTGCGTCAGGATCAGGACATTCTTTCCTCGCACATTCGGCAGAAAAGCCTTCAGGGCTAGCCTGACGGCCCTCAGCTCCAACAGATTGATATGGAGTCTGGACTCTGACGGAGACCAACGACTGCTGACTGTCAGCCCGTTGGCATGAGCTCCCCATCCCGTGAGGGATGCATCCGTCACGATCGTCACCTCCGGCCAGGGAAGCCAAAATAGAGCCCCCTTCATCAAGTTGCCTTTGACGGCCCACCACAGAAGGTCCCGGGCGACCGAGGGCGGCACCTGAACCGAGTCCGACATCCTGCCGGAGGACTGCGACCATTGCGTCTTGAGTGCCCACTGCAAAGATCTCATCCGCAGGCGAGCCTCTGGCACCAGAAGAATGCAGGATGCCATGAGGCCGAGCAACCTCAAGAACTCAAACGCTGGGAGCGTCTGGGCATGCTGAAACTTGTGCACCATTTGCTGAATGTGAAGAGCCCTCACCTGGGGAGGAAAACACTGCCCCAGGGAAGTGTCGAGCACTGCTCCGATGTACTGGAGCCGCTGTGTTGGCGTCAAATGGGACTTCTTTAAATTGAGGGAGAAGCCCAGCCTGTGAAGGGAGTGGCAGGTGACGGACAGATGATCCAGGACTTGCTCGGGAGAGCTCCCCCTGATCAACCAATCGTCCAGGTAGGGGTAGACGTGAATCCCCCCTTGCCTGAGATGCGCTGCCACCACCACCATGAGCTTGGTGAAAACCCTTGGGGCGGAGGTCAATCCGAACGGCAGGACCCGAAACTGAAAGTGCGAGTCGCCAACCGCGAACCTCAAGTACTTCTTGTGCTTGGGATGGATCGGCACATGGAAGTAAGCATCCTTGAGGTCGAGAGACACCAACCAATCCTGAAGCTGAAGGGCCTGGAGGACTTGAGAGAGAGTAACCATCTTGAACTTGTCCTTCCTGAGGAGTTTGTTCAAACCGCGCAAGTCCATGATGGGTCTCAATCCCCCGTCTTTCTTCGAAATCAAAAAATAAGGGGAATACCATCCCTTGTTCCTCTCCGCTACAGGCACCAGTTCTATGGCGCCTTTCTCCAGCAGGGCTTGAATTTCCTGCGCAAGGAGCGGATCCGGACTCTGCAAAGAGAGGTTCCCCGGTGGATTGTCGCGAGGCCTGTGCCGAAAAGGAAGACAGTAGCCGTGGGTTATGATCTCCAGAACCCACACATCTGAAGTAATAGCTTGCCACTCTACAAGATGCTGCGCCAGCCTTCCCCCAACCGGCGAACCATGGGACATGGCCTCATGACTGAGTGGGAGCGGCTGCGGCGTTACCTGAGGGCAAAGAGGCAACTGCCCGAGCGGCCTTGGCACCCTGTCGTCCACCTCTGGTACCCCTGCGTAGGCCCCTTTGACTGCCAGCTCCTCTCGCTTTACTGAAGGACGAGTAATAGCGAAAGGAACCACCCCTCCACTGCTGCCCCTAGGACGAAAAGGCGGAGGTTGGCGAACTGCAGCGCCCAACGACTTCGCTGCAGCTTTTGAGGTCTGCAACCTCTCAAGGCTCTCGTCAGCCTTGCTGCCAAAAAGGTGTTCACCGTCAAAGGGCATGTTGAGGAGCCGGGACTGCACATCAGGAGCAAACCCCGACTTCCGCAACCACGCAAACCTGCGTATCACGGTGCTCGCCGCCATGGACCTACTGACGCATTCAGCTAAGTCCAAACCCGACTGAACGGACTCACACATGGCATCCTTACCATCCTGGACCATAGCAAGGAAACCATCCCGTTCGTCCCCTTCGGGAATATGTTCAGCCGCTAACGCAACACAGTTCCACAGAGTGTGCGTGAAACGAGACAAGGCACAAATGGAGTTGGCCGTCTGAAGCGCCATACCACCAGAAGAAAACACTTTCTTCGCCCAGCCATCAAAACGTTTGTCGTCCCTATCAGGAGGGATGGTAGGGTACGACGCCTGCTTTGCCGGGGCCGTGGCCGCCTGCACCACCAAACTCTCCGGAGTGGGGTGCCTGGTCAAGTAGCACGGGTCGCTACTGGCTGGACGGTATTTTTGCGACAAGGATCTGCCCACCGCCGGGAGACTCTCCGGAGCAGTCCAAGCCGCCACCATCCTTCTCTGTAAAGCCATATGGAACGGCAGTACCGGGTCAGTTGGGGGACCAACATCAAGGATGTCCGTCAGATCATCCTGCACAAACTCCCCTGGGGGAGCAGACCATCCCAAGTACTCAGAAACCCTAGCCATAAGGCGCCGGTACGAGGAATCAGCATGAGAGCCAGGCTCAGGCCTACAAAACTCCACCTCCGGAGAGGTGTCCAGTCCACTGGCATCATGCAGTGACTGCCTCAAATCGTCAAACTGACTATGGCCCGAGATAATTTCATCTGGAACCTGACTAGGAACCAGGCCATCAGAATCCTCATCTGCCTCTGAAATATACTCCAGGTGGCGAAAAGAAGGCACCCGAGAGTGCTTGCTCTTAACCAGAGCCTTCCTAGGGGGTTCTCCCGTGCCACGGGGTACCTCCGACACGAAAGGCGTTGATGGCGTCGAGCGAATCGGCACCGGCGTCGAGAGAACCGGCATCGGCACCGAGAGGTCAGATGCAGCACCTCCAGCATTGGCGGCGTCGACACAGCCCTCGAAGCCGGAGCCCCAAGCGTGTCCCTCGATGACCTGAGCGTCGATGGCTTCGATGACTTCCTCGGAGCCGGAGCCTCGAGAAAGCCTGTCGACGCCCTCGACGCCTCAGACGTCGATGTCTTCCTCGAAGACCTCACAGGTGCACACAGTCTCGAACGCGTGGAGGACCGGGACCTGGAACGGGTACGTCGAGAACGAGTCTCCTTGTCTGAACGGGACCTCTCCCGTGACTCGTGCTGACCACTCTTGCGAGCGGTGTCTCTCGACCTCTCACGGCCGACCCCACTCGGGGGCGCGGACGGCTTAGTTTCCTGCGACTCAAGAATCGCCAGCATTTTCTTCCTGAAGGAAGCCCGTTCCTCCGGCGTCGCACGGCTGGTGTGGTAAGCGACGTGCCGGGCAGAGTCCTCCGAAGAGGACCTGGAAGACGACCGGTGTCGGCGCTTCCGAGAATGCCTCGAAGAGGCTGAGGAGTGGCGAGACAGACTCCTAGAAGGAGACCCATGAGACTTCCGACGATGACGCGGAGAGTCACCCCTCGAATCATCTGTCGAAAGCCCCGCAGACTTCGACTTCCGGGGCTTGGACACCCGACCTACCGACAACTTCTTCTTACGTTCGCGTAAGGCTTTGGACGTGAGCGACTGGCAGTCGATACAGTCATCCGTGTCGTGGGCCTCCCCGAGGCACCAGAGGCAGGCGTCGTGCGAGTCCGTCACCGACATCTTGGACCCACACTCCCCGCACTTCTTGAAGCCCGGACGCGGGGTCGAAGACGAAGTAGAAGACATCTTCACACAAAGGATTTTCACAAAACGAACAGGTTCGAAGAACCGAGAAGAACAGAACTCCAAAGAGTCGAGGCGTTTAACCGAGAAACACGAAGCAACACGTTCGCGGAAAAAACGGAACTGAGGCTACGGGCGTCGTGCGTCCTACTTATCACATTGGATGACGTTGGACCTCGGAGGAGGTCCTCGACGACGGCGCATCGACGTCATCGACGCAGGACGCAGACGCCAGGAAAAAAGTTTCCGAAGCAGCACAGCTGTGGTGATTACATGTCATAGATATGGAATACGTCGGAGGACCCAATCCCCTCGAAAAGGTTGTTACTCCAAATGTATGCATGTTAAAAATCTGACACTTTATCATCTGTAACCCATATCCCTGGTGCACATTTGTGTAACATCTGGAAAGGTTTAGAGGTTGTTATCTGGATGAAAAGGGGAGTATTCTGTCATCAGTGGACACGACATCGTACAAAGACAGGGATCGGATGGTTTGGTGCTACAGAAAATATGTTAACTGGACCTACAATATTAGAAAAATAGTACATAGATAAATATGTATTTGGATCAGAAATAGATTTGTGTGCAATTTAACAAGGGGAGGTTCCTCTGACCATAAAACCTACAGCATCACTCTGACACTCCATTTCTTTCCCCCAATCAAAAGAGAGAGGGAGAACTGGCCAATGACAAGTAGAGAGGGGCAGGCTCAGTTATGCCAGGCACACACCCATTTTCAAAACACATAAAAAGAGACTGCTGGGACAGGAAGAGACATTCAATTCCATTTTCTGCGGGACGCTCTGCCGGGAGACTCCAGACTTCACATCCATCAATCTTCAAAGACCAGAACTTTACTTCAGAACTTAAAGCAAGGGCCTAAACCCACAAACTGAGAACTCTTCTCCGCAGGCCTCAGCATCCTTTAAATCATTTGCAAACTATTCCACAGCCGGGCGAGCTGTTTGAATTCTTTGCCAAGAACAATTGCCATAGATCCAGAGAACCACAGGCCGCTGTATCCAGAGAGCTGACCCAGACCGCTGTGATCAGAACCAGAGACCCAGACCGCTGTGAGCAGAACCGATGCCTGATTGACCGGCTGTATCCAGAGAGCTGACCCAGATCGCTGTGAAGTGCCGAGACCAGAACCGGAGTCCAGTCCAAAACCTGACCAGATCCGTGGCGAGGCCCATTCCTGCCCAAAATATATTGTGAGTACCGCCAGAACTGTGCAGAACCTACTCTCTTAGTTAAAATAATCTAATCCAAACTATTTTAACCTAATTAGAACAGCCTCCTAGAAATCGTGTCATCTGTCATTTTTAAAGCTGCACAACTGTCACCTGTCAATTCTGCAGCTGCAAGCTGTCACCTGTCATTTTGGGTTTTACTTTAAATCCGAAAATCTACCTTTATTAAATTGTCCGTATCTCCGGAACCGTTTATGCTAGGAACGGCTTTCCAACGAACCTACTCCCTATACTTTTTCCGTAATCGCGAGACACGCACTCGCGAAATTTACCGCGATTTGCGATTTGGCCCGATTTCTTCATCTGTTGAAATCAGCAGCTTTTTGCTTCACTTTGCTAAAATACGTTTTCAATCTGCTAATAACTCATAGAGCATTGCTAAAGTGAGCCTGAACTAATGCCAACAAGCATCTCTCACTCACCCTGAACCTCTAGAGGGAATTAAAAGCAATTTTTGCACCTTTTCACTTCCTTGCAAACCACATTAAAGTAATTTGCCTGTGTTTAAAACTCATCCCTGTTTTCTCTAAGCTTGCTGGGGGAACTGGAACTGTGTATTGCATTATAAAGTGTGATTTGTTGGGATTCTTGAAGACTGTGTGCTCTCCTTCCATTTCTTGTATTGCATAGGGGGGGAGTGAATTGTCAAAAGAAAAAGTGATCATATTACCTTTTGCTAAAATCATAACAAGTTATTTCTGTACTGCATTTTATTCCACCTTGCATTTCCTTGAAACCATCAAGCATTTTCAGCTACCTCATCCTCTACACTACTCCTAAGTAACCAAATCAGTGTACCCCTGTAACATTATCCATTGTTGATCACGGTCATATTCTGAAGTGTGATATCAGTTATCAATTTATTTATAAAGTGTGATAGATATATATTGTTGAATTGTCCAAATAAACCTTTTAAATTTGCAAAACAAACCTACTTCTTGGCTCAGTGGGGTCAGGGGGATTCTAAGAGGGGGGTGTTATACAAGGGTTGTCATCCAGAGTACTGAACTGGACATAAAAATATATCAATAAGGGTTTTCCTCAGCATCCCAGACTAGGCATTGACTTAGCTGTAATGTTGATTGAATATCGCTTACATAATTTATGTCAGTTTTTAAGAATTCCACCATTTATCACATTGATGCTCCTACAAAATGTTGTTGCAAAAACGTGTTGATTAGCATTTTGTTTGTGCTTTTCCTGACTACTTAGCAAATCATTGCTATTGGCATGCTATGCTCAATTCCGGTCCTGTAAAATAAGTCTGTAGAGTACCCTTTTTTCTTTAATATATTCTGTAGGCTATCATCTGTAATATTACAATTCTCAATTCTAGAACATTTCTACAAATGTGTAAACACATTCCATAAGTTAGATTTCATAATAATGCTTTACTATGGTGGCTAGGGAATTGCAGAGTGGTCTTTCTGTCTGTGCGTTTAAGAACTAAATCCACTCCAAAGACCATTCCTTGTGAACTCTCTCCCAGGTACACTTTAGTTTGGAGTCTAAGTTGTTGACCCATTCCACAAATTCATGCAATGACAATAAAGTCCCCTGCCAGAGAATGAAAATATCATCAATATGTCTCTTGGATAATAAAATGGATTGTGCAGAGCAATTATTTGCTGAGAATATGTGGGGTTCTTCAAAGTCAACCATATATAAAATTGCTAAATTTGGCACACAAGAACTACCCATAGCTGTGTAGTTCCTGTGTGAGTCATTATCCTATTTAAAGTTGAAAACGTTCTATTTCAAAACCAATTCTCCACAACTTTCAGCCAAATGTACAAAAGTTTTGTATGATGGCACAATTCCATTGGACTTTGCTTTGTAAATCATGCCCTTATTGTGCATTGTGTGGGAATTGGAGTTGATTCTACTCTTGTATTGAGTGCCTCTTTTAATTCTGTTATTGCTTGGTCTTGCAGTAAATTGATATATAGCGATTCAGTGTCCAAAATCACAAGAATTTCTTATTTCAAAGATAATACCGGCAACCAAACTGACTCATCTTTGAGGTATGTTGATATTTTTTTGGCTAATAGTTTAATAAAGAAATCTACATTTTGTGATAGTGGTTGAATTACCAAGCCAGAGACCAACAATTCTTCAACCAGCTGAACCTCTTTTTTATGGACCTAAGGTAAAATATAAAAGACCAGACATCTTCCAAATGTTTGCTAGATTGTCATGATTCCTACCCCCAGAGCACCAGGCCAGGCCCAGCACCCCTGGGAGCAGGCATCATGCCCCCGGGTAAAAGCCCAGCAGCCCCTTATTGGGGCTCTTTGGACTCTGTCCTGGCGCCCTTGGGGCAAGGCTCATGTTGGACATCAGTCCTGGCGCCATAGGCGCCAGGCTCATAAAGGAAGGTTTTTTGTGCACTTACCTGATGCAGACCATGCTGCAAGATTCAGGCCTCCCTGAGACCTGAAAGGGACTATTTTTTCATTGGGACTATTTTGCCACTTGGGCGTGGCCAGGGAAGGATACTTACCTGGAACTACTTTGGGGGCTATTTAAGCCACGCCCAGACAGTAGCTCACGCTTTGCGTTGTTCTGCATCCAAGCAGCTGAACGCTCACCGTGTCTGCTCCTGCATCTGGTCTCCAGCCATGCCCGCCTCGATCCTAGAACACCTGTAAGGAAAGAAGAGAAGAGAAAGGTGAAACCCAAGAATTTTATCAAACTTCTTACCTGCATCCGGAACCTTCACGCCAGCGTTCCTGAGAAAAGACTTTCATTTAAAAGCACTGCGTTGCTCGCTGCAGCGCCACGCTTCACTCACCTGTCCTCGGGAGTTCTTCTGGCTCCACCACGACTGTCTGCACCGGTCGCCACATCTGTGCGCCTAGGGGAGAGAAGAAGAGACAAAAGGTGAGCAGAAGGAACATATGAGGAAAGCCTAATTTCTGCCATAACACTTACCGGTCTTCTGTTGGTGTACCATTCCTCATTTCCGGTCGGCGCCACTTCGTTGGCAGGTACCGCACCCCGGCCCCTAAGGGGAAAGGACAAAAGACATTACTGGAGGAATATAAAGACATTAAGAGGGATCGCCCCCATCGCTAACTCACCTCAGTTTACCATCGGCAATTCAATCCCTCAACGCATCGCCTTCATTCTGCACCTGAAATAAAGGACAGATCACAGGTTAGGAAGGCAACAGAAAAGGAGGCTCTACACTTGAACTTTTGTAATCTTCATACTTACGGCGTTTCGCTCGGAAAAGTCAAGTGGATTTTGCCAGCGCCATTCTGAAAACCAGTGAAGTAACTGGACAAACACGCGCCCCTGCACCAGAAGTAGGATGGAGAGTTCATCCTTTCAAACCATAAGGTGAGCTTCAACCGGGGATTTCGGAGGAAGTTAGAGAAGAACGAAGGGGGGAAGGAGGGAGCAAGCACACTGTTCTGCAGACTGTTAATCCCCTTTCTCATTTGCAGAAGGATATTCCTACAGGCCAGACAAGCAAGATTTGAGGGTCCTGTTCAGTCGGTGTTCCGAGTTCTGCGCATCACGCTCGAAGAGGCCACAGCAACCCAGACTAGACCAGCGCCTCCGTGGGAGTCAGGTGAGCGTTACATAGATATTGTTATGTAATGCCCTGTCTGAGAGATCTTTAATTTATTATATAATGGCATTAATAAAACTGTTAACACCTACGAACAATAACTGAAAGTAAGCTATTTCAAAATCATATTTATTCATTTCCATAATGACTACACCTCTACCTTTGTTAATGACCTTAATGACTATTGTAGGGTCCTCTTTTAGCGATTCAATGTCTTCAAAATTACAAAGCCTTTCATTAGGATTAGGATTTCTAACCTTGCATCTTTGCATTGCACTATTTTCTCTAATCCAATCATCACAACTTTCTTGAAAGAAATCAATTAATGGGGCACATCAGATGTTGCAGAACTGAACACTGATGATAGTCTCAACATAGGAACCTCATCATTAACCTCACACTCAACATTAGAAATATATGTTTTAGTCTAAAAAAAAAATATGTTTTAGTCTAAAAAAAAAATCTGCATTTATTGCACTTTGCTAGGAGTGTGAATGGGATCAAAGGTAAGCCCTAAACGTAGTCTATAAAGCCCTGCTTATGTGAGTGTATGAGAAGACAGATTGAAAATAGGCAGAGTATCTATTTCTAACAGGTTCTTGTACTTATTTTTCCTGATGCAGATGCCCTTAATGAAATGTCATCTGCGCTCTGGGCCCTCATCTTCTTCAAAAAGACTGCTGGACACACGCTACTTTCTGTCCCATTTTATTGGTACTGTGGAAAATGTCACATTCATTTTCAGAGTTATCAGAGGATGTATCCGAGAAAGTGAACCATTTTCTATAGTGTTCATTTGTGGATTGTATAAATGTCCCATTGTTAACATGAACATTGTCTTCTTCCTGGTATGGATATACATTTTCTTCTTAAAAAGTTGCAAAGTCTTTTTTGATTTTTTCTGTTTTTCTTTCATTGTAAATGTCTAAAATGTGTTAAATTGTTTGTTGACAGTTTACAATTTCTTTTTTGCCTCTATAAATTGGACAAAAATGTTTGATCTTGATTATTCAATTCATGTAAATTTGTCTTGCTAATCCTTTGTGTCACGGTAAGAGTAAGCGCTAACAGTTTGTGACTGCATTTAGTGGCCACCTGACTACAAGCAGCCCTCTACTCCGAATCATCTAATAGTATAAAATGAGCAATATTTACTTGTAAACCTAAGGAACTAACATTGGCAATAATGTAATCTTTTAATTACATGGCTGTGTAATATTTAATCAAGGACATGATTGGAAAGGTGAGAGGTTGTATTTATTTATTTATTTTTACATTTGTATAGCACACAAGCACTCCTTGAGCATCACAGCACTGTTACTTGTGAAGCGCTTAGTTACAAGGAAATGGTATTACATCTTACATAGCATCCAGTTATACATTCATGTCTTACAGGCATAGATCTCATGTTTGCTGGGGGTGATAGATTCTTATGAGAAGAGTAGCATTTTCATCGCTTTGAGAAAGGCCAGATGCGAGTTTTCTCCTCACAGGGCTGCTAGGTAGGGGAAGCTAGCTCTGTATTATACCAGTGGCCCAATAATGGCCATACCATTGCACACACATAGGGCTGACATGTGATACTGTTATGAGGACCTCATAACGATAAGAGGACTGGATGCAATGCCTTAAAATGAACATTTCGTATTAGGCAATATAATTTTCATTGTGCTTAATGAAGTGAAAATAAGCTCCAACAGTATATGAAATAATGTGTCTTCAACAGTGTTGCGTTCAGACAGATGAATTGGTATATAGATGAATTAGATCCTATTTTATAGTACTTTTGCAATGGTTTATATATGTGTTGTATTCTGGTAATATATGTATGTATGTAATCCTCTCTATAATATAAAATCATAAGTGGCAATTTTGTGCAATGTTTTTATGTAACGATTTCTGTAATGCTTGAAATTGGTGTCATCATATGTCTTACAGACATGGTTCTCTCTCGTGTCATTCCATTCCACATTTAGCCCACTTTAATGGTATTCTGTCCAAATCTGCAAATCCTAAGGAGTTTGAAGTTTATTCACTAATGAAGTTGTGCATAAGTGACAAATTTGTGTAACTTTTTTTATTTTTTTGTAACACTTTAAATTGGATTCATTGTATATCCTTAAGACATGGGTCTGGTGTCATTCCCTTTCACATTTCGCCCACTTTAATCGTATACTGTCCAAACTGCAATTCCTAAGGTGTTTGAAGGATATTCACTGGAGTTCATTCACTGATGAATTTGTGTATAAGTGACTATTTTGTGTAATGTTTCATATGAGTCTGGAGGCATTCCGTTTCACAGGCCTCCAACTTTGATGGTATACTGTCCAAATCTACAAATCCTAAGGCTTTTGAAGTGTATTAATTAACATTAAAGGATGAAGTTGTGTGATGAACCTCTCTAAGTGATATTTGACTGTACTGTAATGCTTTTGAATTGGGTTAATTGCATGCCCTAAAGATATGGGTCTGCTGTCATTCCATCACACATTTCTCCAACTTTGCTGGTATACTGTTCAACTTTCTAAATCCCCAAAGGGGGGAGGTGCAAATGAAGCGAGCCCTTGTGGAGTATCCCTACAAGTGACCAAGCTGCTGAGTTCAATGCCCAGCAGTCGCCAAGGGGGGGGGGGCGAAGCGAGTCCCTTGGTGCGGTTGGGCACTGAAGGCCCCTGTGGTTGCGTACCAAAGGCCTAGTTGATATATAAGAAAAGCCCTGGCTACCTTGCAAGCTATGTACTTATGGAAAAAGTGATTCCCATGCTAATTGCGGTTGATACAGCAAAGGCTTTATTTGAGTGTGGACTCATAGTCCTAGTAGTGGTCAGCCGACACGTGTTTCGACCTCGTGGCTCTTTATCAAGGCTGATTTTAAAATTACACAGATATCCAGCTGTTTACCGATATGGGTGACATTTGTGAGGTAAGTGACATATATAGGTAAGTGACAGTGTGTGCAAGTGCGTGAGTCAGTGCATCATTTGTAATTTAGTGCATCCATTATACATACATTGTTTCATTTACTGTGTTTAAAGATTCATTGTTATATATAGTACATGGTAAGTACATGGTGATGTATATTAACATCAGACATTGGGCCTCATTCTGAGTGGGGCGGTAAGGGATACCAGGAGACCGATGCCGGTAATCCCTTACCACCCTACTAAGAGTTCCCTTAGCGGGTCCCTCCTTTAACGCCTGGTTTTACCAGGCGTTATGGACGGGACCCGTTAAGGGAAATCAGAGCCAATAACGGTAATTGCGGTACCGTTATTAGCTACTTACCCCTTCCCATTGAGCCCTATGGGGGCTCAATGGGGATGGGGAGTGGTTTTTTCAATGGGGACTTACCAGTCTTGCAAAGGTCAGACTACACCGGTAAGTCCCCATTATACGAGACTGGTGCCGGTACCATTACTGGAGGCAGTCATGGCGCAAATAGCGCCATGACTAGCTCCAATCTCGGAATGAGGCCCATTGTCATTGAGAAAAAGCAGGGGAGGAAGGTGAAACAGCGCTGGATTAGAATGGTGTATCTGTTGTGTTTATGTTTTGCTTTACCTAGGTTACAATGCTCTGGTGCCCCGGTCAGGGTTCCCTTATGGTTAACAGATTTCTATACAGTCTGCTCGGTTCTTTGTATGGGCCTGTGGTTGGGAGAGTTACAATTGCTTAGTATTTTATCCCATTGTTGCTATTAGTATTTTTCAATTGGTGCACATGACCGCGTGGGCCTTAATTTGGAGGCTAGGTCTATTGTCAGTTGGCTCGCAGGTGACCATTTGTTTGGTGGGCACCCCGCGGTACCTGTCATGTTACGTGATGGTGGAGTGTTTGGAGTGGACCAGTGTTGTGGTTGGTAGTCTCGAATGGGCTGTGTGTGTGCTGGAGGAGCAGTTGCCAGTGGGTAGCGCATTTCCCAGTTTTGGTTTTACTTACCGCGATGAACGTGGCATAGTGCCTGTGATTATCATGATTGGAGGTCTTGTGACCTTGTTTGACTTGCTTCGTCTTATCCATGTGTTGGCATGTGCTCTGTATCAATTGCTGCATGTATAGCAGTCTTAGATATGGGGTGTGGAGCCTGTATTTTTAATGGGGCTGTTGCTCGGGTACTTGTGTTCCTGAGAAGGCAGTGATGGGGGTCGTTGTGAGGAGTCGTGCCGGTGGTGTGTGATTGTGGTGTACACCGCAGTTTGCGTATCCACTTGTATATGTACCGACGTACTGAACCGTATAGTGTTATTATTATGATCCCTATCTGGTGTGGGGGGGGTGCGGTTGTGCATCTCGGGGAGGTCAGTGTGAGGCAGTGACTGTGCAGGTCCTGGCCCACTGTTAATGCTTGGTGGTCTTGGCAAGTGTCGATTAGATATTATTCGAAGTGATTATTGCTGGGGTGGGTGCTTCTGGATTGTGGGTGGAATTTGGCCGAGTGCGGCCGCCTGTAGTTAACAGACTGAGCGTGTCTAAAGGTTGGTGAATAATCCTGGTGCAAGACAGGGTTCAACCGGGATGCCAGGATGTTCCTATTGGGGTTTCTTACCTGTGTGCTACAGTCCCAGCAGTGGATGCTGATTCGATGTGTTTTGAAAGGGGCCAAGGGATTATGCCCTGTATAAAGATACTACCTAGAGTGAACGACTCATGCGCCTTGATATTGGGTTGTGGTCAATGTAATGCGCATGTGATCTAGTGACGATCCCTTTACCCTGGGTTGGCGTATTGCACATGTGCTGTGATCAGCCAAGTTCCCTGTTGTGTTCATTCTAGATTTCTTTCATTCTTATGTTTGAATAAGGGTGCATGATATAAACGCCTTATATACTTCCATAGAGATTGAACTAGCAATACAGAGGTTAGAATACCTACTTTCAGGCAAATCAGCCTCCTACTATGAGCAGATTGAAATGACAAAAGATTTTCTAAAATTCTCACTACGAAACAATGTATTCCTTTTCAGTGGCGAATACTGCAGACATACAAAAGGAATTGCAATGGGTGCCAGCTATTCACAGGCACTGAGCAGATCGTCCAATGGTTTTGTTATATAGACGACATCATCCTAATATGTAAAGGTACATCTAACCACCTGGAGGAATATGTCAAATACTTAAGCACCAACATGTTCAGAATCGAGTTAACCAGTCATGTAAGTGCCACCGATATTGATTTCCTGGATCTCACAATCCTGATGAGTGGCAACAAACTAACCACCAAGACTATTCGCAAACTAACAGAGGTGAATTCAAAATTACATGCCAGCAGCTGCCACTGGAAATCTGTGATCACCAACATCCCACAAGTGGAATATGCCAGGGACAAAAGGAACGGTAATACCAAGGGATTTTTTGAAAAAGAATGCTCCTGCTAGACCAAAGATTCTCCAACAGAGGGTATATGGCACACAATCTTGAACTGGCCAAAACCAAAACTGTCTCCATGTCAAGAGAGACATTACTCACACCCACAATCAAGAAACCAGATGAGAATGCAACAATAAGATTTGAGACAAAATACAACACAGATAGCCACAAAAAGCAACAAATTCTGAAAAACATTGGGCACTCCTTCTGATGGACGAACACATCTGACCAAATCTGACATCCTATCCTAGCCTCTCCTTCAGCAGAGCACCAACTTCGCGCAACATCCGAAGCCTATCCTTTATGGCACATAAAAATATAGTCGCCACACATTGGCTCGATCAAGTACTCCCATTGTGTTTACTAAGTGTGGTCCTTGCACAAAGTGTGTATATGCACAAAAGACTCAAATTGCAACTTTCAAAAACTGTCAAATTATGGAACACATAAATTGCAAAACATAGGGCCTGATTCATGGAAGTGTTATAATGGTGCAATCGCATAGGAAAACGTTCCATGAATCAGGCCCTAAATATGTAATATATGCAATTGTATGTGTATGTGAGAAGATCTACATCGGCAGCACGATTAGGGAAGTGCGCATAAGAGTTACAGAACACTTGAACAATATCCATTCTCAAGACCCTAAGCTACCGTTAGCTAACCACTGGCAGAAATACCATTAGCTAGTAGACAAAAGACAGATTTGCTTCATTGGCCTGCAAATAGTAAAATGCAGACCAAGAGGAGGAAACAGGGAGAGCAAGCAGTGCCAAGAGGAAGCAAGACTGATTTGCCATTTTAGATGTGTAAAAAATGGATTCAATTTGGATCATGATTTTAATATCTTTCTATGAATACTGTACGCTCGGTATCCTCGATGGCTGATTAGATTAACACATGCAAACCATGGCAAGACACGCCATGAACTGTAAGGCAATCCAAATAGTTCTATGAATAATGTACGTTGTGCACTTCTCTATGACTTACTGGCAAAACATACTGTAACCATGGCATAGACAAGCCAGGGCTACTCCAGACCTATGATGACAACTCCAGCAGACTACCTCTGCCTTAATCCACATACACCTCTCCTACAATGTTTTCTCAGGCAATGGGTCAGCTGACTAGAGCAGCCCTAACTGGCACCAGTTAAACCCCACCCACTGGACACTCGACTGGAGAAGCAACATACCCCTATCTCAGGTCCAGCCCCAGACCTGCTAGATACAGCACACCCAAGCCTGTGACATAGGGACGCCCAACTATCTAGAGGCATACTGTGGTCATCAAAACACATGCGTAACCCGCCTCACCAAATAAGCGATCAGCAATGAGCTAGAAATACACCCCCACCACACATGGGTACCACCCAATCTGGACTACCCACTCTTAGGGAACCTGGAACATACCCCCAACCAGGTCTAATCAAACATATCAAACATAAGAAATCCAGAATGAACACAATAGAGAACACTGGCTGGCCACAGCACATGCACAATATTGTCGACCCAGGTAAAGAGGTCATCAACAGCACGCATATTCAAACATAAGAATGAAAGAAATCTAGAATGAACACAACAGGGAACCTGGCTGATCACAGCACACGTGCAATATGCCGACCCAGGGCAAAGGGATCGTCACCAGCACGCATGCGCATTACTTTGACCACAAGCCAATATCAAGGCGCATGCATTGTTCACTAGATAGTATCTATATACAGGGCATAATTACTTGGGCGCTGCCGGGACTGTAACACACAGGTAAGAGAACCTAATAGGAATGTTAGAGTTCTGCCATACAGCATCCCGGTTGAACTCTGTCTCACACTAGGGTTATTCACCAAACTTTAGACACGGCCCATCCTGTTAACTATAGGTGGCCGCACTCAGCCAATTCCACCCACAAACAAGAAGCACCCACACCCACAAAAATCACTTTGAATAATATCAAATTGACACTTGTTCGCCGAGACCGCCAAGCGTTAACAGCGGGACAGGACCTGCATGGTCATTGCCTCATGCTGACCTCCCCGAGATGCACAACTGCAACCCCCTCCCACTAGCTAGAGATTGTACTAATAATACCATACGGTTTGCTATGTCGGCACAATCACAAGTGGATACGTAACCTGCAGTGTACACCACAATCACACACCACTGGCACTGACTCCTCACAACAACCCACACTGCTGCCTTCTCAGGGACACAAGCACCCGCACAACAGCCACATTAAAAATACAGGCTCCACACCCCATATCTAAGACTGCTATACATGCAGCAATTGTCACAGAGCACACACCAACAGATGTATAAGACTCAGCAAGTCGAACAAGGCCACAGGACCTCCAATAATGATAATCAAAGGCACTATGCCACCTTCATCTCGGTTAAGTAAAGTCAAACTGGGACACGGGCTACCCACTGGCAACTGCTCCTCCAGCACACACACGGCCCAAATGAGACTACTAACCACAACACTGGACCACTCCGAACACTCCACCCTCACACAACATGACGGGTACTGCGGGGTGCCTGCCAATCAAATGGTTGCCTGCGAGCCAAATGACCCAGACCTAGCCTCCAAATTAAGGCCCACACGGTCGTGTGCACCAATTGGAAAATACAATAGCGACAATGGGCTAAAATACTAAGCAATTGTCATTCTCCCAACCACAGACCCATACATGGAACCAAGCAGACCGTACAGAAATCGGTTAACCACAAGGGAACCCCGACCTGGGCACCAGACCATTGTAACCTAGGTAAGACAAAACATATACACAACAGATACTATCTGACCAACCGGAATAATACACCATTCTAATCCTGCGCTGTTTCACCTTCCTCCCCTACCTTTTCTCCCATGACAATGGGCCTCATTCCGAGTTGGGCGGTAAGGGTTTACTGGCACCGGTAAGGATGCCGCTGCCGGTAAACCCTTACCGCCCTATTCCGAGGTCCCTTAGCGGGACCCGCAAAGGACGCGTGGTCTGACCACACGTCCTTTGCGGGTCCCGCTAACGGACCAGGGCTCTAATTATGGGACGCTATTTGCAGGCCCATAATTAGCACCTTCCCCATTCCCATTGAGCCCTATGGGGGATCAAATGGGAATGGGGAATGGTTTACTGAATGGGGATTTACCGGGTCCTCCAAGGTCGGAATGACTCGGTAAGTCCCGATTCAGCCAGACCGGACCCGGTTTTGGAGACAGCCACCTCCAAACTCGGAATGAGGCCCAATGTCTGATGTTAATATACATCACCATGTACTATATATAACAATGAATGTTTAAATACTGTAAATGAAACAATGTATGCAGAATGGATGCACTAAATTACAAATGATGCACTGATTCACGCTCTTGCACACACTGGGCCTCATTACACGGATGGTGGTGGACCAAGGTGCTATTAGCACCTTGGTCCATGCCGGTAAAATACCGGCACCGCCTTGATGGAAAGGGGAATTACCGCCCTATTCCAAGGTTGATGGGGCGGTAATTCGCCCTTCCCCATTCCCATTTTTGCCCCATAGGGCATAATGGGAATGGGGAAGGTGCTAATTATGGCACCGCAAATTGCGGTACCGTAATTAGCTCCCTGGTCCCTTTGCGGGTTGGTTTTTAACGCCTGCAAAAAGCAGGCATTAAATTCCCCAACCCGCAAAGGGACCTCGTAGTAAGGCGGTAAGGGTTTACCGGTACCGGTAAAATACCGGTACCGGTAAACCCTTACCGCCTACCGTGTAATGAGACCCACTGTCACTTACCCATATATGTCACTTACCTCACAAATGTCACCCATATCGGTAAACCGCTTGATATGTGTGTAATTTTAAAATCAGCCTTGATAAAGACCCACGAGGATGAAACACGTGTCGGCTGACCACCACTAGGACTATGAGTCCACACTCAAATAAAGCCTTTGTTGTATCAACCGCAATTAGAGTGGAAATCACTTTTTCCATAAACACAAAGCTTGCAAGGAAGGCAGGACTTTACTTCTCGCCATACCAGAGTTGTGGGCATCACCTCAATCAACTGTGACCTTGCATAAAAATCTAAAACAATACAAATTAACCAGAGCTTAGAGCAGGAGTGTTCACCAACTAGGGCCCACTGTCTACCTGCTGCTTTTTTGATTAACCTCATACAAAAGATTGGTCTGCATATAATGATGTTTTCCCGGTTGAATATGGGTTAAGAGATTCCTGCCCATGCACTTAAAAGCATATTGCAGACTGGAGCTTCACAAATGTGTTCGGTCGGATACCTGCATTCCCTGGTGTGTTTTTTTTTAGTCTGTGTATGTCCATATTCTGCACTTCCTCTCAGACTTTTAGAGCGTTGCCTGGCCTGGCTCACTGGCATATCCTTGTTGGTGCAAGCACAGTTTTAGGCCAAAATCAGCAGGACCCCAAGGAACATGTGAAATGCCTGAGCCTTTCTCCTGCCCTTTTAACTTTCCTATGAGCTTTGTGTTCTGAGACTGGTGGTGGCAAGCTGTCTGAAGCCTTTCCAGCTCACCCTACAAACGTTTTTGTGTGTGTGATAGTTAAAATTGCAAGAAAGCACGGTGGCTGCCCCTCCTCCCAGCCCCACCCCCACAGTTTCTTTTTGTGTCAATAGAGCTTTACAATAAAGCCAGCATCCCCAGGTTTAGGGAGAATACATCTGGGTAACGTTCTTACAGTCCTAGCCTAGGTAGGCTTGAGTAAATCAAAGGGCCTTTGCGAGGGCTCACGGTTTTTAACTGCCCTTTTTACCTGAAAACAGGTGGGTATCACCGTTCACACCATGGGGCTCCATCCAGGATGTGAATAGTAAAAAAGGTGTTTCTTTTGAGAGGACAAGAGCTCTGCATGTATTCTCTAAACCCAAACCCCTGTCAAAACAAAAAATCAAAGATGTCTGCTGCCATACAAATAGAAAAGGGACTGAGTCTCTTTTCTATTTCTGTGTTGGTTCAGAGTGATAGAGGTGGGCACAGTGCAGCAAGCAGGAAAAACCTGCAAGCACGTGAGTCTACAGCTTGGGGAGGGAAGTGGTGGGGGGTCTGGGACCTGGAGGTGGGTTCCCTAAGAAGTGGCGTAGGTAAGATGTAGGTGCAAAATATTGCAGCACCCAGGAAAGGGACTCAGGTGACTTGGAGACTGCAGGCAGACATTGTCAATTTCCGTCCTTTTGCCCATTTACCTGATTGGCTGAGCTCCCTTCCCAGGGTGTGAATACGAGCTATTAGAGTTTCATGGCTCAGGCACAGCATACCTGCAGGATATTTGCCCCTTAATAGGTGCAAATGGGGGTGATAACAAATGAGAGGAGGGTATAGCGCTGCATGCTATGTGAAATAATGACTCAAGCAGATTACCATAGATTGCATTTTTTTTCACTGTGAACAGGTTTAAACCTAAATGAGGTTTGTTTCCGTTCTAATGATATACCGGGTGCTACTGTGATATTCAATTTCAGATGAGGAAAATTAAAGTTATAATCACATTCTTTTTGCTCAACATATTTCTATTACCTTTACAAAAACGTATATGAAGTAAAGCTGAGAAGATATCTACATCACATACTGATACCAAATCCCGATTTCACCACTTAACCAAAGTGTGTGATCCTGGGCAATTGTTTAATTTCACACTGTCTTATCTGCCAAATTCGGGAGACCAGAGAAATGATTCACTTTACATCTTTTTCTATTAAAACAAATCTGCTATGATAGTTTGCTAAACTATGGAGGTACTACATGTACAACACCTGCCTCTCCTCGGCCTCCTTCCCCTCTGCTTTCAAGCATGCTACTATCATTCCGATTCTGAAGAAACCTTCTGCTGATCCCCAGCTCACCTCTAACTTCTGTCCAATCTCACTTCTCCCATTCCTCTCTAAACTACTACTCGCAGCTCTCTACCTTTGTCTTTAATCTCTCTCTCCTTCCCCCTTCTCAATCTGGTTTTCGCCCCAAACTCTCTCCTGAAACAGCCCTCACTTACATCCTTAACTCCCTCCTCTCTGCCCGACACGATAAGCAATCCTCTGTCCTTATTCTTCTTGGTCTCTCTGCTGCCTTCAACACTGTTGATCACCCCTTCTTCTCAACACTCTTTCTTCCTTTGGTTTCAAAGGCTCTGTATTCGCCTGGCTTTCCTCTTACCTCTCCTCCCGCTCTTTTACTGTTTCCTGGGGAGGACGCTCCTCTCCCACCCACCCTCTCGAATACGGAGTACCCCAAGGCTCAGTGATTGGTCCTTTCCTATTCTCACTCTACAACTCCCTCCTTTCCCCTGTTATCTCCTCATTTGGCATCTCCCACCATTTCTATGCTGATGACACACAGCTCTTTCTTTCCTTCTCTTCCTTCTCTCCTGATGTCCACCTTAAACTTTCCTCCTGTCTTACCGCTATTAAAAACTGGATGTCTTCTCGCTTTCTTTCCCTTAACTCTGACAAAACTGAAGTAGTTGTCTTCCCTTCCAATTCCCTTCCCACTCCCTCTCCTCCTCCTTTCATACATTTTCCTCCCTCTAATCCTTCTTTCTCCCCCCACGCTCGCAACTTAGGCCTTCACTTCGACTCTTCTCTCACTTTTTCCCACCATATCTCACTCACCTCTCGTGCCTGTCACTACCACCTCTTTAATATTCTCAAAGTCCGCCCCTCCCTTACTTTCCATGCTACTAAACTTTTAATCTCCTCCCTTATCTTCTCTCGCCTGTTCTACTGCTCCTCCTTACTCTTTGGTCTACCTTCTTCACATCTCGAACCCCTCAAATCTTTCTACCACTCTGCCATCCATACCCTCGGTCTCCTCTCCCCCCGAGACTCCATCTCTGCTTCCCTATCCTCCATTGGCTGGCTTCCCTTTCACTCCCAACTTAAATTTAATTTTCTCTGCCTAGTCTTCAAATCTATCCACGATCTTGCTCCCTCTTATCTCTCTTCGCTTCTCTCTTTATACACCCCCTCTCGCTCCCTTCGTTCCGCTGACCACTTCCTCCTCACTGTTCCTCCCTCCCCTTGTGCCTCCCCCCGTTTCCGCTCGTTCCATCTCCTGGCCCCCCTCCACTGGAACTCCTTCCCTCTCTCAATCCGCTCTATCCCTACCTTTTCCTCATTCCGCACGTCCCTTAAATCTCTCCTTCTCCATTCCCGCTATGATTCCCCTCCCTTTTCTCGCTCCCCCTCTCCCACCCTTTCCCTCCTCCCCCCTTAGCCTCTCCCTCCAATTCCCTCCACCCCTTCCTCACCCTCCCCTTTCGTTTCCCTACTCCTTCCCTTCCTCCAGCCTCCTCCCAGCTCTACCCCACTTCTCTCCCCTTCCCTCTGTCTAATTGCTCTACGTACTGTTTTGTTGGCTGATTCAAAATTGCGATTTGCTTCTTCAGTTAATGTTATTTTGTTATGTTAATGTATCATGTTGTTGTTAATGTGCAGCGCTTTGGTGTAAAGCGCTATATATAAACCTAATAAATACAAATACAATATGTTGATGGATTTTCTGTGATGTCACTTCTGATGATGTGGGCCTGCATGGTATTTGTTGTGCAGTGCCTCGGAGATTCCAGTGGAGGTCTTGGAGAAAAATATAACAGGTCAGTACTCTGTATGCATGACAGTCAAACAGTTTTTTTTAAAAAATGTTCGTGTGTGTGTTACAATGCCTTTTCCACTAATGTTCACATAAAAACAGATATGGGGCGGAGAAGAGCGCAGATAAAAATATTCAGAATAAAACACACCTTTTTGTGTAAGTGTTTGTATTTGCAAACCTAGAAAAAAGCAGGAACACTTATGGGTGAAGCTATTTCTTGAATCTCACTGGGAGACGCGAGGAGCCCACATAGCAACACAAAAACAGTAACGTCAGAGCAATTGATACTGCCTGTCGCGAGGTAATATTAACTCAGATAAGTTAAGACTGGGACGAGGAAGATGGAGAGACGGGTAATGATCACACACTGCACCCTGTAGGGTCGTCATTAAATCCTGTCAGGTTTTAACCCATTTTACTGGCACCACATTACTCGTTTAAAATGTCTGCGTAATAGCAACCGGTGCAACCTCAGTACCCCTCCCCGCAGCTCACGGCTAAGGTATGTACATCCGTGACTAAGAAAATCCCTTCCATTTCCACTCATGTTGCATATCTCTGTGGAAACATTGTTGCTGCATAGGTCACAAAAAGCGTCTTTGCACTGAAATATAATGCCAAACGTTTCCACTTGGACCGAATCACTGAAAGAACTCGGCTCGTGTTTCCAAGCATCATGGGTTCCATTGAGCGCTACAGAATCTAAGACTTTGTCTACTGTGCCTTTTCTTTCCCGTCCCTGTTCCGTTCTCTGATGGGTGAACCTTTTGTATAAAAAGCCCACATTAAGCATGTGAAAAAAACTCCTTCAAGCATGGCTGTCAGCCTGCCTAGCCGCCTTACAGCTTGCTGCAGCGGTGATCCCTTGCATTCTGCCGTGACGGCAAAGTGTTCTGCCGTCCTTGTAGTGTAGAATTGTCACGCCATTTTTTTTAAAAGAAATGCAATCTTTTGTGAGAGTGGCAGCGCAGGACATTGTAAATGATTAATGGCTGCTCCAGTTCCTTTTCCTTTTGTGAGAGAGTGACATGGGACATTGAATAAAGCCCCTTGACATCTCAAAGAGGACATCAGAAACGCGAAGCACACACACACTAAGTGATCCCGCCTGACCTGCGACTCCAAGGTGACTCTGCGGTCTCTGCTGTGGTCCTGTGATGTGATGAGTGTCGTCATGGCGGAGACAGGTTGGAGAGCCGTTCTCCGCCCGGTGGTAAAGAGGGGGGCGTTGCTTGTGAGTGGCAACTTGTAGACAGCCAGCATAGCCTGGGGAATTACAAAATGGAAACGCAATGTTGTGGGCTTGGTGTGAAAGAAAAATGAGAAGTAATGTCCTGCACTGCTGGTGGCTTGATTCTGCAGCAGATCTCATCAAGGACCCAGCGGAGAGTTTGAGACTAAGATGGAGTTGGTGTGCTGTGACAATGTTTACATGTATTGCCCTGGGAAGAGAGAAACACAACTCAATATAATTAAAGCTTGAAGAACAAAAGCAACTGCCCCTGTAAAACTGAAACAAGTAAACATATTAATGCTGCAACCTAATTACAATATATGGATATTGATCACGTTATGTGTCATCAAGAATACACCCCCTAAAGATGGAAAGTACAACATTTGACATTCTACAGCTCATTTTGCCAGTGTGCGTGATTAGGTGGTGGGGAGCAGTTACTCTTAGACATAGGGCCTCATTAAAAGTCAGGCGGTAAGGGGTTAACGGCTCTGGAAAAGGTGCCGGTGTCGTCAACCCCGTACCGCCTGATTACGAGGTCCCCTCGCGAGACCCGGTCTGCACGTCTGGTTTCACCAGACGTGCAGACCGGGTCCCGCGAGGGCAAGAGGGACAAAAAACGGGCTTCTTGTAATCGGCCCGTTGTTTGCTCCCTCTCCTATTCCCATTCCGCCCTATGGGGGCTGAAATGGGAATGGGGAAGGCCCGGGTCGGGGTTCCCAGAGGGAGTAATTACCGGGCCCTCCGAACTCAGAATGGCCCGGTAATTCCTCATTCTGTCAACCCGGACCCGATTTTGGCGGCAGCCATGCCGCCAATAGCAGCATGGCTACCGCCAAAATCGTAATGAGGCCCATACACTTAGGCATCCCCCGCCACCAAATTTTGCTCATTAGAATGGTGGAGTGCAAATGTGTAAGGCAAAGGAAGGCGTACTCTGTGGTCTACCTCAACCCTCCAATCTTCTTCCCTACCATACTCGCTCACCTCTTCTCTACATACACTACTACACCCCTGTTCACACTTCTACTATGGGCCTCATTACGAGTTTGGAGGTAGCCATGGTGCTATTGGCACCATGGCTGCCTCCAAAATCGTGTCGGGGGTCTGTGAATGAGGAATTACCGGGTCATTCCAACCTTGGAGGACCCGGTAATTCCTCATTCACAAAACCAATCCTCATTCCCATTCCAGCCCCCATAGGGCTCAATGGGAATGGGGATGGAGATAATAATGGGTCTGTTGATAACTGGCCCATTATTAGCTCATTGGTCCCCTCGCGGGACCCGGAAAGGACGTCTGGTTTTGCCAGACGGCTGTTCTGGGTCCCGTGAGGGAACCTCGTAATAGGGTGGAATGGGTTTACCGGCACAGCATCATTACCGGTGCGGGTAAACCCATTCCGCCAGCCTCATAATGAGGCCCTATATCTTCCTCTGCACTGTTAATACTCCCTCCTCCACACTACTACTTATCCCTAATGCACATCACCACTAGTCCCTCAATCATCGTCCTTTCACTTCCCACGGTCACACTCCCATTCACTAGTCTCTCCTACCCTATCACTCACACACAAGCTCATTGAAACCCAAGAACCAGTTTCTCTAACCAACCAATACACCACCTTGCACACTGGATGTATAAGCCACCTGATGTGTGGCTTTAACCATCTCTTCCTTAATGATATGATCTGGAAAACAGCTGACTTGATATGTTTGCAGGGAACTTTTATGCTAGATATTCCTTTTGTCGATTGTTTCTCAATTATCCATCAACCTGCAAGAAACGGCACAAGAAGGAGACCCATTGGGGGTCTTATTAGTGCCGTCCAGGTTTCTCCTGGGTCCTTTATCGAAAATCTGTCATTGGGCCGTGCAGATATTCTGGGCACCAATATGTCATGGTGGGACTTTGGTGTAAGCTCCTGGAGGTTGCTAATAGTTTTGAATATCTATTTTAATCCTGCTGCAACATCTTTGGAGGATGTTTTACTTGCTATAATCAATGTCATCGACTCACATAGTTTCCTTAATAATTCTCGTTTTATTATTATGGGAGATTTTAAGAGTGTTTAGATCATTACTGGTACGACGGGGGATCTACCCGTCTGCACTCCAGTTTATCAAGAGCTCAAGTTTTTCAATTTCAGTCGCTCTTTGACGCATGTGATTTAAAAATCCTTAATGGCAATGTCAAAGATATGCCACCTAATTACACATGGCCAAATGGGCCAAAGAGCACCACTGTAGACTATGTATTTTGCTGTAGTGTCCTATTTTCTAATTTCGACTCCTTTGAAGCTGTTGCTAAGGAGTGTAGTGATCACTCTCAACTGTTCTGGCTGAGAGTGTTCTGTGTCTCTATTCCTAGGTCACATGTCCCCCTTCTAATTGTGGTTAGACCCAGAGATCATGCAATTATATGGCGACCAAATATTGCTACGCGTTTTAATATTAAGGTCGGTCAGTTAAATGATGGTGTTTTCTCCCCAGTCCATTCTTATGTACAGGTTCTCCTTTGAGGGATCAATTTTGCAAAATGCTGAGATGGGTCCTTGAGAAGTGTGCCTCTAGCTCATAAATATAATATTATGATCGGTTCAAGGAAGAAACAATTTAGAAGCGGGATTAGGAAAGCAAGGATGTTGGGTGAGATTGCAATTTCTACCATCAAAAGATTAAAGCTAACCTTTAGAAAGTGAGTAAGGCGTTATTGGCACATATTGTTTCAAAGAGATGCAGAACATATGTTTTCCACTCTTGCCAATAAAGATTCTTCATGTTTCTGGAAATTAATGATGCAATCTCCCTTGCAGTTACAGCCTATTTCCGGCTCAACTTGGGAGTCCTATTTTGGAAAACAGTATGCTGCTCAGCACTCGTCGGTCATCTGTCCAATGCAGTGCAGCATCGTTCCTAATGGGATTGAATCTTGGGAGTTTCAGGTTATAGATCTTGAGGGTAGCTTGTTAGCTATCAAAAAGGCTAAGTCTACGTATGCACCAGGGACAGAAGGCCTGTCCAACCTCACTTTAAAATCTGCTCTGCAGCTATGGGCAACAGTCCTTTTAGTCCTATTCCAGAAAATCTTTGCTACTTATCAGTTTCCCCAGACTTGGAAGGAACAATAGTAGCTGTGATCCTCAAGAAGGGAGATAGATCAGAACCTGCTAATTACCACCCAATCTCCCTCGTCAACGCCTCCTATAAAATCTTCCCATACTTCATGTTGCAGGACCTAGAACGATGAGTCGAATGCTCTGGTAGATTTGACCCTAACAAGTCAGGCTTCCGCAAGGGAACAAATACATTCCTGAATTTCTTGTTGATTAAGCTTCTGGCAAACCAGGCAATTCAGAATAAATGTACTTTGTATCTGGCCTTCCTGGATATTGCAAAGGCTTTTGATTGTGTTGCTCGCTCTAGGTTGTGTGCAATGCTAAGGGAATGGAATTACCCTGAACCTCTGGTTAAAATTTTGAAACACCGACACACTGATATTAGAATCAAGATTAAGCTGGATCAGGCTGGATCTTTGTCAGGCTGGATTTTTGGCAAGCAGGGTTTACAACAGGGGTGTGTTTTGGCACCTTTTTTTTATTGATAGTGCGCAGTACAAATATCCTTTAACATTAGCATTACCATTAATCTTGACATTCTTGGCATAGGGATAGCGCTTGCACGTGTTGTGACCAAGCCCCCATAGTTTGCGCTCTTTGAAGCTGCAATATTTGCTATATGTGGATGAGCTTGTCCTTATGGACTGTACCCAAATAGGCCTCGAAAGGTCCTTAAAGACTGTGGCTGATTATTTTGGGGTGTTGGGCTTTGACATAAATGTACCAAACTCTAAAATACGTGTTATGAATCGGTGCAGGACGCTTGTACGCATGCCTCAGTTTGGGTGGTACATAAATAGTTCCAAATTTGAGGTTTCTGAGTTTAAATATCTTGTTGTCTTAAAAGCAAGAAACTCTCTGGGTCTAGCAAACCAGGCTCGAAGCAATTGCAGCAGCAACACAATGACATGTTTTGGACAGGAAATATGGACGTTTCTCCTGCTCCTACCAGTGGTTAAAATGTACAACACTCCTATGGCATCCCAATGCCATATTCTGGGTGTTGCTCCGCTAGAAGTATTGGTTACCTTGCATAGAATTTTACCAGCTAGAAGTATTTTGTTCCCTCTAGCTTTTTCCCTTTTCGTGCACCTTAACACTCTCTTTAATGTGGGCAGTTGCTCCTCTTTTCCTCTTTAAATTCCTGGACAGAAGGTGTTTTAGCTACTCTGGAAGTAAATGGAATACTGTTGGAAGATTTGGAGTACAGATTTGAAAATGCTTGGATTGCAAATAGACACTGGGCCTCATTATGAGTTTGGAGGCGGCCATGGTGCTATTAGCACCATGGCCGCCTCCAAACCCGTGTCTGGGTAGTCGGAATGGGACTGACCGGGTCATTCCAATCTTGGAGGACCCGGTAAATCCCCATTCTGAAAACCATTCCCCATTCCCATTCGAGCCCCCATAGGGCTCATTGGGAATGGGGAAGGAGCTAATAACGGGCCCGCAAATAGCAGGCCCGTTATTAGCTCCCTGGTTCCTTAGCAGGACCCACTAAGGGAACTCGGAATGCGGCATTAAGGGGTTAACGGCACCGACATCCTTACCGTTGCCGTTAACCCCCTACCGCTGTACTCGTAATGAGGCCCACTGTCTTGAGACACTCACTTCTCTTGGGATATCAAATCATACAATCAAATACTGAAATGTATGGGAAGATATCCATCCAAACAAACAAGGGATTTCTGGCTACGTGTAAAGTTAAACTTGGTGTTAACTAATAATGTCTTAGGTGCAATGAACAGATTGGCGAAGAAACTACGGGTGTGCGGCCTATGCGAGAATTGTAATGAATCTATAAAGCATGTAATTCTTGAATGTCCAGCCCTCGCTAAACAGCAAAATTAAATGTTTGAAGTATATTTTAAATCTAGCCCATTGCTTACATGAGAAATCTTGTGACTTTTAGATCCTACTGGTCAACTTGTGCTTAGTATGGTGAATTTTGTAAAAAGTATAGAGGTAGACTATTTTAATAGAATGGAATTTTAGGAATTGTATACATGATTTTATTTATTTTTTCCTATAGTGCTTTTAAAACATATTTTGGGTCTTCTATGTATGAATTAATTGTTTTTTTCTTACTGAAGTGTGTAAAGTTTCACTTGCTGAAGCTAGGTCAAACAATCAATAAATAATAAAAAAAAAATAAGCCACCTCCATGCTCCTCAGCACCATTCTTCCTCCAACTGGCCTCTTGGTCTGCCTCTGCCTCCTTTGACATCACCCGAACAACCCACACTGTCCAGTTTCCTGCCTTTCATTTTATGCTCCCCTTCCCCTTTCTTCTATTTCCCCAGTCCAACTGCACTCTTTCCCTTCCCCAGGGACCAGGTTACAATGATCAGAGCCGATAAGCAGGGGTTTAGGGCCCAATCCCCCATTTCGTACAGGGGCCCACAGAATTTCAATAGAGACCTTCTATATTGATAGTAACTGTCCCAATTGTTTCAGTACTCTTATGTTGCCAGTTTCATGAGGAGAACGTTCGGTAGTCCTTCTTTGGGGGTATATACAGTTCCTATGAGAATCTTAAGGTGTGCTGTCTGTGCCAGTGAGTGGAACTAACTGCTCTGGCAGCTTGATGCTGGTGAGATTGTTTGCGGAGCCGGTGCATGGAGTGGACTGCTCCAGAATGCACTTACAAGTTAGAGTCTTTTTCAAGTCTGCTATGCATAGGGCTTGAAATCTGTTGTGACAACTTCTCCTGGGCGTCTTGCTCATTCCAGCAATGTTTTGCTTCTGCTGCCAATCTGCCTGCTGGTTCTTGAAGTTCCCTCTGAGATAGGCAAAAAAACTGGCCAGTATCTTGGGTGACACATTTTGTGCAAGAAAATTGGGTATTATTCACATTTATGCAGGCTCAAAAGAAAGGGACCGAGACTAGATCCTCCCAACTGCCACTTTCCCCATTTGAGGTAGGACTAGCTCTAGTTTCCATTCTTGTAGGCCTCTTACCTCAGGCTTAGAGGGATCCCCAGTCCCTCTTGAGAGAGTAAAACTACTGACCCTATCACCTAGAGTAGTATTACAGATGTAGTAAGAGTTATAATAAAATGTGTACACTCTTTTGTTCGCCCAATCAGCAGCGCTGAGCTCGTATCCGGTTTCCATGTACTGTTACATATAGCCCTGATTATCACCAAATATAATAGTACCAAGTGATTTACCTTCTGTGATTGAACCATTGAGTCAGCTCCAGAGATACCCAAGCCTCTTATTAGCAGATGAACATATAGTTCTGCAGCAGGTGCAAACACACACAGCTATCATGAAGACAAAACCACGTTGCGGTATGTTACTCTGGTGAAAAAGGTCGCTAGTATAAAAATGTTTTGACTGTCAAATTAAGAGGTCATTTAGGAATTCCCTGTCATTTAACAACAATGCCATTTCTCGCTACACAATGCGAAACAACTAATAAAAGTGGGCCTCTTACTGAATAACATCTTGAAAAGGTACAAACTAATGGTAAGGTTCCAGTACATACACACAAGGTTGCATAAACTCTCTGAGGAGTAGATCTCAAAGATAATGTGCTGGTCCAATAAAAAGAAGTGTTAACCTCCACAGAATCCGCATTATTATATATTAAATAAAAAACACAAAACATCTCCTCTTTACACGAACTTGAACACTACAAATGTGGCCTCGTAGTGAAATCATCTAGGCTGACACTGCTTGGATTATGCAAGGCCCTACTCGCTCTAAAAATAAACCTTTAAGAGGAGCCAAGTTAAGCAGTATAGTGTTTTGAGTGTGGTGGCCTGGGGACTCCTTTACCTGGACTACTTTGCTGAGGCTATTTAAACCACACCCAAGCAACAAAGCATGCATCGCGTTACTTTGCAGACTGCAACATGACGCTCACCGTGTCCTGTGATACCCACGAGCCTCAGAGAAGAGAACCTGCACAGGAGACAAAAAAAGGGACATCTTTAGCAGCATCTTACCTGCAATCGCCATCCTGTCATCCGCTCCCAGTTCAAGAGAACGGCTTCTTCTGGACACTGCATACCTTCCGGATCGAAAAGACCTGCAAAAGAAACGGAGAAAACAATATTAGAAAAGGCATATTCTGGCATTGCTAAGCTACGAACAGCACAAGAAGCTTACCTGGCTGGTCGCCTCCCGGCCGGCATCGCTCCAAAGTTCCACACACGCTGGAGAAGCACTGCGACCTGGAAGAAAGAAAGAACACAGGTTAGCAAAGGCCAGACAAAGCAGCATCGTGCATAGCGGTTACTTACCGCATTACAGCGCCCATCAGGCGGCATCATTTATTGATGAGGCCCAACTTGACCAGTTCGCCACGCTGAAGCTCTGCACACCTATGGAGAAAGAAAGACATAATTAACCAAAAGAAAGGCATGCAAGGATAAAAGCGCTATACAGAACTGCTGCAATAAGACCTACCTTAGAGTCATTGAATGGGCTCGCGCCAGTGAAGTAACTTGGTCTCCTACGCCCACTGAAGACAAATCGCCCCTGCTAGGAAGGCAGGACGGAGACCATGCCTAATTCCACAACAAGGCGATGAGAGGGCCCAGAGGGTCTGAAGCCAAAAGGGGTGGTGGGAGGATACTTACCTCAGTTGACCAGTCTTGAACCCAGCCCTCCTGTGTTTTCAGGCTGAACATCCTCCGTAGACGACATCCAGGGAAACTGGGGAGAAGATTCTGGCAACCAACCCGGGCTGAATGGCTTCCCCGTGGATACCAGGTGAGCGTGACAGAACGCGAAGCCTGCCATAACTAATCCACCTGGGCGCCATGGAGACATCCGAAATCGACCAATTGGCTCTATTGTTAGAGGTTCACTCTGCCAGGCAAGAGACTAATGCCCATTGAAGGGACCTAGTAGTAACCAGGGATCACACTGAAGGGATCGGTAGGCAGTTCTTGCAATCACAGGCAGGACAGACTCCTCTGCCTGGAAACAACTCATTGGCACAAGACCCCACCTTATCATCCACACCAACTTCAGTATAAATTCCGCTACCCGGAACAGTTCCCTTAGCACCACCAGAACGGTTCTCAGGCGACCCAAGGAAGTATGCAGCATTCATGAATCAGTGTCGCCTTCATTTTCTTTATAGGCCTGGGGCATTTCTAAACGATCAAGCTCGGGTAGGTTTTGTGTTATCATACCTGAGTGGTAGCACAGCAGACTGCTCAGTGCCACTGGTAACCCATGTTGATCCTTCGTTACCTGACTTTTGGGGGTTCCAGAGGGAAATGGAAAAACATTTTGCTTGCCATACCCAAGAACAAGCAGTAGACAACAAACTCTTGTCAATCCGACAGGGGAATCAAGACTTGTTAACGTACATTGCCACCTTCAACAGACTGGTTGCTGAAGCCAGGTGGCCTAAAAACAAAAGGACCGTGTTATTTCACCGGGGCCTACAAGATGAATTGAAGGACGTTCTAGCCCAGGTGCTTGACCCACCCAGAGATTGTACCAAATTCATCAATTTGGTTGTGCAACTAGATCACCGATTGCAGGATCGAAAACCAGATTGGTCTAGGGCAGCCACTCAGGCCATGTATGTTCGACCAAGGTACAATATATCACATGTGTCAGAAAACACAGTAGAACCCATGCAAATTGGAGGGTTACGACCCCCATTAACAAAACAAGAGCGAGATAAAAGAAGACAACAACTATGTTTGTACTGTGGAAGACCAGGACATTTCCTTAAGGACTGCCCAGTGAAAACTCCAAGGAGGACAGTCGTGGCCACAGAGAAGGATGAGGTTAAGGAGTCGGAAAACTACCAAGCTCAGCAAACCAGTGATCTTAATTAACCACCAACGATCATCTAGGTTGCATGCCGTTGAGGCTGAGTGGGAGAAGGGGACATTCAAGACCCCCCCCCTTATTCCCATGCTTCCCAGGTGGACCCAGTCATGCCTGATCCAGGTCCAGGGCCACAGACTTGGGGCACTCATGTGCGGACACCTCAGGGAACCATCGCCGCTTTTGTACAAATACACCTATGATCACTACCACATCCTTATACCTTACATTATGAGTCAACAACACAATAGACTTTTAAGGTGACAAATGTATCTTCCCTTTCCAACCCATGTGCATAAACGAAGGCCCTCTCCTCGTATTTGTAATGCATGTAAACCCGCTCACACCTTCAATGAGTCCCTGAGCAGAACAGTGTAAATACATATACGTAGGTATTAGAAGCTTTTATGATAGCTCGTTCTATTGAAATCAGAATGTGTATTGACCTATAACATTTAAATGCCAGCACGATTAACGTGCAGTCCCGCAATGAGTAAACAAACCAGAGACTTATGCAAACTCACACAATGCTACCTCGCTGTTAATAAAGCAGAATGTACATCTAGACATATCATTAGACAGAATCATGTGAATTGTTGACTGAACTTAGTTATTCATGTTGCATTGATTGTGCGCCAGCCATATCTTTCCTACCACCCCCTTGTCCCTCTGTTATGAGATTGCCCAAAAGCATATGAAGTTTGAACAATATCATGGAGTATTCCTTTCAAATACAAAAGCAGCTAAGTGCACATGAAGAAATTTGTTATATGTAAATGCAAATGACCCCTGCCATTTCTTAAGTGATGTGAAACCAAAGATCTCAGTAGGAGGGCCTTAAGCCCAGTCCAGAACACCCTGTCCAAATGCAGAGTTATGTTGTTCAGACCCATGATCAGAAAGGCCCTCGAAGAAAAGATATGTCCACAGATGTAATGTGTTTTCTGAAATCCATCCACAGTAACCATATACCCCTGCCTCCCCCTGTCAATACTGAAGAAATGCCCCCAACCCGGCATTCAACTATGTTTATGTGTTTTTACATGAAAACGATATCCTTGGTAAGAGACGCGCCAAGTGGTGTCCAATATTAGAGAGTCATGCATTGGTTTTCCATGTGCAACTTATTGCAAAACAAAGTGATTGAATGAATGTGTGACTGGATGGGAATACGTGGCTACAAGGGAAAAATGCGACAGGGCCAGGAAGAGATGTGTCCATCCGTCGGAGGTTGGACAGATGAGCCCGGATGAACTCCTGACCCAGCACACCACATCATGATGTCAACTCACCACCCACCCATGGACCAATCAGTCATCGCCGATCATTTAGCACCTATAGCTGCCACCTCTTAGTGACCAATCCCAACTGTTCATGTTCCCCCTAGGCCTTCCCACACCTAGATTTCTGTATAAAAGTAATTTGCAACATGTTTTCTGCAGAGTGCTCTCGGCGTGAGCAGAGTAGATTCTGTTTTCCCTAATTTTAGATAAAGCTTTTGACATCACTCTCACTTGGTCTTGGTCTTATTCCCTCCTGGGATGTACCCTTATTTGCTCTGGTGGTAGTACACTGGCAGGCCTGCAGGGGGCCTCTCCTCTTTCATTGGCGACCCCGACGCAATTGCGTTCTTTGCCGTCCTTCTGGCACGAGACGCCCCCCTGCTTTGACCCTGAGCGCGCTCCCACAAGAGCTACCCGCCAATGGCAACCGATACACTTAGACGTGCGCACGCAGTAGGGTGGGAGTCAGATTAGGAAGGGTTGAGGGTGCAAAGAAAACAATTTGGGTAGCACCGTAAGAGTATAAAGGTGAATTAGAGGCAGAGTGACAAGAGGTTCTGGAGTCCGGGGTCCTTGGCTATCTTTCCTACTACCCTCTTCCTATCGCATATAGCCATTAGGACGGAAATTAAGTAAAAGGGATAAGAAGTTGACAGGGATCCTATCTCCGTAGTGAGTAGAAGGCAGCGCCGCATAGTGCTATCTCGACTAGTACAGGATATAAAGGTGTAATAAGTCAAAGTGAAAAGGGAAAAATAAAAGAGATTAAGGGGTCAGCAGAGAAACCCAGAGTATTAGGTAGAAGTGTTTTTTTTCAGACTTTTTTCTTATTCTTTTCTTTGCCCTCCAAAGTGGGTGGATTGCTACGAGGGAGGGGAAGGGGTTAAAACTTGGTAACGCAACAAGGGAGTAGGTGAGAAGAACGGGACATTGGGAACAGTAGGAAGTGTCATGTTTGTGTTTTATGTTTTTCGTTGTCTATGTAAACGTTAAATGTCTATCCCATATGTGAAATGATTATTTTTGGTGTACAATGTGCAATGCAGATTTGGTGATTCAAAAGGGGAATCGCTTGGTAGTTAGTGCAGTGTGAACATACTAAAAGATAATTGAACAGTTGAGAATTGTAACATAGAGTAAATTGAGTATACAAGCAACGAATAAATACACGGTAGGCCAATCAGGTAAGGTGTCGTATGAGCGAGGCACAACAATGGGCGCAGAAATGCCCCTTGCTCATATCTGTAAGACACTGCCAGGTTATGCTGACAAGATCAGAAAGTATCATGAGCAGTGGATTACAGAATTGACGGGGGAGGGACTGCTATGGCCGGAAGGGGGGGGGGGGGTCTTTTGATAAGCAAATATTGGATATGGTTGCCACTTGCTTGTTCACTAAGTACAAAGGAAAGCAGTTCCATAATAGGAGAGAGATATTGGATCTATGGCGCCTATTTGAGGAGGTGCCCCCAGGTAAAGATAGTGAGGAAAGTGCATCTCCCCTGACAACAGCTGGCAATGCAGGGCCGCCCACCCAAGATGAAAAGAACATAGAGGTAACACGTGTTTATCCCTTGGAGTCAAAATCAGAACCTGCTGAGGCATACAGTAACCCCGTGTATGTAGCACAGCCCCACCTGTACACAAGCAATCTGCTATTGCGCCACCCTCATACAAGAGCCAAAGCATAACACGACCTTTGGATAGCTCAACGGTCGATATCGGAAAACTAGCCCAAGACCTGGAATTACGCCTCACCATGGCCCGCACAGAACTGTCCCATATAAGGGCACTGGGGGAGGGGGAGAGGAACTTCCACCCCATGGGCAGACCAAGGTGACACTCCCCCACCGAGTACAGGGACAGGGGAAGATGGATGGAAAAAGGGAGAGATCTTGTTCCGAATTAATGATACCCTAACGCGAATAATAGAGATAAACACTGTAGAAAGCGGGCGAGAGGCAGAAGAGGGAGGGGCACTATCGGAGAGAGAGGAGGAGTACTTCAGTGACATAGAAGAACAGGAAGAGGATAGAAGTTTGGGGATCGCTACCGGGAGTGCATTGTTCACAGAAGGGTTGTCGCCGTTAGAAGAATGGACAGGGTGGCTGAGAAACAGGACAGGGCGTATGGCAGAGGTCGGAAAGAAAGGGAAGAAGGTGACTATAAAGAAAGGGGGAAAAATGTACAGCTGCTTCTGATACACCGGGGGCGGGGAGGCCAAAGTACATACCATGGGCCCAAATTGACAAGGCCAACCTGCTCAAGCAGTTACCCCCACTCTCTGCAGGCGCCAGCAAGTGGATATACGCATTCAAAAAACACACGGCAGGGGTGCCCTTGGCGGTGGGGGATGTTAAGAGCCTGCTTGTGTCTGCTGTGGGAGATCAGGCTAATAGGGTTTGGGCGAAGGCGGGGATCCCAGGAATAACGCTAGATTGTGACCGTCATGATGGGGCTTCGTTTAACACAGTACGAGCGTGCGTGTGGGATGCGCTGAGGGAAACATTCCCAGACACCCCTGATTTACAGTCAGTGATGCAATGTACCATGAATGATAAGGAAGATGCAATGTCCTTCATCCTTCGGGTTCAAGACAGGTGGAGAGCGGAAACGGGTATGGCCTGGGATCAATCCACGTCCCTTTTTTATTTCATTATTAAAAGCGGGCTCCCAAAGGAAGTGCAGAAGGCCCTTGATAAAATAGCTGGGATCGAAGCCAAGAGGTGGCCTGAAATTCAAAGCATTATAGTGTACCACTGCAAAAGGATCAAAGAGAAGGAGATAGCGCAGCGGCGGCAGGCGAGACGAAGCTAAATTAGTAAAGAGTAAGTTACTGAAGGTCAACGCAGTAGTAGTCACCAGCGCGGCAAGAAGGCAGCGGGAGGAAGAAGACGGGCAGATGGGGGTCCCAATGCAGATGGTGACCAACTGGACAGCTAATGGTCAGGAATCATGGGTGGAGGAGAATGCATACGAGGGGTAATAGTGGCAGTCAAGGGGTAGGCGAGGAAACAGAGGAGGATTTAGAGGGTCCAGAGGAGGTGGTGCAGGGTATGGAGGGCCGCGAGGGGGAATGCAAGGACATTGTTGGCAGTGCGGGAGGTGGGGCCATTTTATGCAAGAGTGTTGACGTAGGCCAAGTAACCCATACGTCATCGGACATCCTCACCCAGGAAGCCCGCATGTGCTGCCGATGGGTAGTGGGAGGAGAGACGGTCAGCCCGACAACCGACACACTGGTGAACACCCCATGCCCCTGCAGAACTCACCTACACACCCCCAGTGCCCCAACCATGCGCCCACATGTACAATCAAACTTATGCCCCTACCACCAATGGGGCCCCAGTGGCACCATGCAGAGGAACCGTCGTAGTAACGGGGAATGTTTTTGATGTAGAGGAACTCCTGTGGCACTCAGCATAGGACAGCCCACAGAGAGCGTTTGTGTGTCCAGTACTATCGGTAGCCCGCGATGCAGCAGAGGAACCACTCGTAGGGGCAGCGATAGGAAACAAGCAAGGAAGGCAGGTTTCCGCTTTCGAATCGGACCTTGGAGATGCAGGGGTTCTCTGGGGTGGTGGTCGAGGTTCCATACACAGAATAACTAGACATAACAGTGGGAGGGAAAACTGTACGGGCCCCTCGCCTGTACTACGAAGAATCGGCCATTAACTTGCTGGGAAGGCACCTTCGTAGTAAACTCAATATGTCCATCTCATTTACAGAGAGAGGGATAATATGCTCCACACCTGGCATATGCACACTGCGGGTAATGTTATTAATACACATTCAAGCAGGCTTCCCGCAAACACAAGGCATACCTGTGAATACTGACATGTTTATACAGGGGCTAAGAATATTAACACAAGTGCTAACAGAACTAAAAAACAGCAAATGGAGAGTGCCCTCCGAATTCATATTTCACCCCGTGGCAGATCCAGAAGTAGTGCCAGGATCCATCGTGCCCCTGGACATACACGCCGTGCAAGTATCAGCGCACAGGATAGCAGTGATAGCCATGGACATGCAGGGGTACCAGTGGAGGACAGAACTGTGCATTGACGCCAATATGGCCCTTCAAGACTTATCTGATGAAGAACATTTTAGTGACACAGAAGACACAGGGGAAATAGTAATGGAAATTGCAATCCCTTGCGAAATAATGATTCAAAGGCGAGAAGTACAGTTACCCCTTTTCATCGTGTGTTCTGTCATGTTTTCCATGCAGTAGTTCATGTGGGACTCCTGGCGGTGCAGCTCTCTTTCTTTTGGTTTGGTGAATGGACCCGTGGGATACCCTTATGGCACCCATGGGTGGAGGTACAACCCTGTGCCCCTAGTGTATGTTTTTGGGCACCTGTGGGTGGCCCACAGAGCAGGGTATGGGTTGGTGGCAGCTCCATGCTGAATTTGACAGGTGCGCTGAGTATCCTCCATTTTGGGATACCCTGGCCCTGCCATTGGGATCAGTTGATTCCTGATGGAAAACAAGATGGCCCCGGTGGCCTCTTGCTTTCTATTACCCATTACCTTGTTTTCCCAAAGTCCTGGGAAGCCCTGACTCTGTCCCTTCCCCCTGACTGGCTGTTGGATGGAAGTGCCATATATGGTGTTGTTGTGAAGGCCCAGTCAGACTAGCTGGAGCCTTCCCTGTGATGTATGTTGTGGGTACCTACTGTGGGTGGGACCTGGGTGAATAGAGTGTGTGACGAATATGCATTCTGTGTTGTGGGTGTCTAGTATCTGGTGGTTGACACAATGACTGAGACGACCCTGCCCGAAACCGGTATGAATGCAGCTGGGAATGTTGAATGGCTCGGTACTTGTCCCAATACACATAACTTGTTGTGAGTGTCTGGAGAGAAGTGAATGGCCTGAATACCTTGTGTGCCTGATTGGCTGCCTGCCTGCATGAATGCCCGTAGTCGTGATTGGATGCTTGAGTGTGACCCAGCGGAATGAATGGGAGATCAACAGTATATCTGGGGACCTCTCACTTCTAGGAATCGTGTTCAGAAGCTGAAGTCCACTACGACGAGTAACTGGATTAACTGACAATTGACCTTGAAGCCCTGCTGGACGAGAAGAATTGCTGTTGCTCTCCTTCACAATCTGAAAGCTGTTGTGCCTCCAAGGACTGACCTAGAGAGGACCTGGTAAGGCGTCCTCTTCCCGAGCTACGAGGGACCATCGTGCACAGCTGATCTTTTCCAACGCTCCCTGGTAGACAGACCTTCGACAGGCTGCTGACCCGATACGGGGACTGCTGCGGAACTCCATGGAGAAGCACCCGGACTGTTGTCCACCACTGTCGAGGACTGCCGTCGCCGACCGGAGCCGCCATGCTCCTGTTTGCCTAAGAACTTCCATTGATCATCGGACGTTCTCGTCTACATTGGCATCTGCTTGTCTCCCGCTGGAGAAGGCCCGACCATCGACACGCCGAGGAGCATCCACCGGTGGGTTTCCCGCCACCTACAGACCGCAGAGATGCCGACGACTCAACGCCATTGCTGGGCCACAGTTCTTCATCATCTCTTTGCGGTCCAGAACTATCGTCACCGAGGTGCCCGGCACGCCTCTTCCTTGCAGGACGCCAACGCTCTATCGTCGACGAACACCGCTGGGAACAAAGCTGCCACTTCCTTGCCGTAGTTCACCCTGTTCACCGTCGGACGTTCAACGACCCGTGACTCCCGCCTTAAAGGGAGGGCACTCAAGAAGGGCCGTCGATTCCCCGACACCGAACGCCAAGTTCCCCGACACCTCTCGACGATCCGTGGCCCCTGCCTGAAAGGGAGGCATTCAAGAAGGATCGGTCGACGCATCGTCGGAGAACTCTACTCCACCAGATACATTGTGGGGGTAAAACCTTAATAGGAAGAAGTAAGACTATCGGACAATATATGGACTTGGCTTGTGCTATATATCTTTAATTACAGGTTGCCCAGGTGGGGGGATCTCCACACAGAACTGTGCCTAGCAGTAGGGGTCAGCATTCTGCCTACTGTTTCAACCATCTTACGTTCCTGCCTATCACTATTGCTGGTTTACTCGTTATTGATCTGTCTGACATTTTAACCGTACAGTTGATGCACTTCAATGAGATTTGATAACATTAGTGGTACCACTCTAGACGTGTATATATTTATCATTATTGACTTCCAAGTACAAAGTGCGTTATTGTGCTTGTGTACATACCTTTGAATATTAATTATATAAAAACTGTGTTTTCAGTAATACAGTGTGTGGACATTCCATTGTGGGGGTACGGGGACTACACAGTAGTTACGAACCAGCCTGCATCACCTCCTGAGAAGCTAAGCCTTGATTGCTCGTCCATTGCTACCAAATAGAGAATCGTGGCTGGGGTCCGCTGTGCCTCCCCTCTACCATATAGAGAGCGGAAGTACAGACACCCCTTACCGGTCTTTACATACGCCCCTCAATTATGTGGTACAGAAGGAGTTCCCTCTAGTTCCAAATCCTGCCTCAATATTATGCAGCATTCCAACAAAAACCACCCACTTCACAGTGGTAGACTTGAAGAATGCATTCTTTTCAATACCACTCGATCAAGGGTCGTGGTATTTGACAGCATTCAACTTAGGGAGGAAAAGTTATGAACATTGTTGGTTGCCCCAGGATACTGTGAGAGCCCCAGCATATTCAACAGGATATTGCATGAGGACCTCGGGATCATATGCACGGCAAGCCCCATAATTCAGTACGTGGACGATTTGTTGGTCTGCGGAAAAAATGAAAGCGAGTTGAGAAAAGACTCAATCACCCTCCTGACACATTTGGCCCAAAAGGGGTACAAGTTAGACAGACAGAAGTTGCAGTACTGCCTAACAGAAGTATTGTATTTGGGCCAATTGATCTCAAAAGATGGTAAGAGAATCATACCAGACAGAGCAGCAGCAATAAAAGCAGTTAAAGAGCCCAGCACAGTGAAGGAGATGCAGACATTTCTCGGCATGTGTAATTACTGCCAGGCATGTATATTAGACTACGCGTCATACACAAAGCCCCTGTTACAGGCCCTCAAAGAGGCACAAAAGGAGAATACTAAACTGCAATGGACACGAGAAATGCACGTAGCTTTCGATACACTTAAAGAACTGATATCCACTGCACCAGTTCTTGCGACCCCAAATTACGAGCAGGAACTTTACCTTTTTTCAATGGCTCACTCATGACTGCCGTGCTGACACAAAAGACGTCACTGGGCCACAAACCCCTGGAATTTTATAGTGGAACACTCGACACAGTGATGCAAGGACACTTTGCGTGCGAACAGGCTCTCGCAGCCGCTGTGTTCGCAATAGAAAAAAGTTCCACTATCGTGATGGGATGCTCCGTCACTGTTTACGTAGAACATTCCCTGTTTGCTATACTTGAAAGGTCAAAAAGCACACTGACGACACAAAGGGCCACAGTCTATGAACTGATTATTTCCAGCCCCAATATCCACATAGTGCGGTGTAAAAGCGTAAATCCAGTCACATTCATCACAGAGGCATGCACCGTAGAAGATATGCAACAACATGATTGCTCCACGAATATGGGGCGCGGCGAAGACGCTCAACAGGCACATGAAACTGCATTAACAGAAGGAGAAGCTTACTTTGTTGATGGGTCTGCTCCCATAGACTGCGAGACAGGAGAAAAGCACGTAGGAACAGCAGTAGTGCGGGTGGCAGATGGGGAGTTCGAGGTGATTGTGCAAAAGAGGTTGCCCCCACATTTTTCGGCTTAAGCGGCAGAATTAGTAGCGTTGATAGAAGCACTGCACGCAGCAAAGGAATGCATGGTAACAGTGTACACAGACTCAGCATACATGACAACCACAGTGCACGGAGGGCTGGCCCGGTGGGGTAGAAGGGGATTTAGGAGAGCTGATGGGTCACCAGTACAACATGCAGCATTATTAAGCAATCTGATTGACGCCCTAAAAGAGCCCGCACTTTTCTCAGCCGTGAAATATCAGGCCCACACTCGAGGTGATGACGTCATCTCATTAGGGAATGCGGCAGCGGACGCTGATGCCAAAGAGGCCTCCTACCTACCCAAAAGCCCAACAGGTGAGTACATATTACAGAAGGCAATAGAAGAGGAACAGCCGGAGAGCTTCAATGCGCTACCAGTTTCCCAAATCATTGAACTCCAGCACGACGCACCAGGTGAGGAAAAGGAACTATAGGTGAAGCAAGGGTGTAGTCAGTCCCCGACTGACCTACTCTGGAGATAAAACATCACCGGCAAAGTGGTAATGCCAACCAAATTGCTAGAGGTAGCATTTAAGCAGTTGCACTTCCCAGCCCACAATGCCAAACAGCACATCATTGCAGAGATTCAGGAAAACTGGTTTGCCCCCGGATTACAGGAACATGTCACAAAGCTGATAGTAGAATGTGTCACGTGACAGACCTATAATTCTGGCATGACACTACGTACACTCAGAGGAACACTACCAAAACCAGAAGGGCCCTTTAGAGAACTACACATAGACTACGCCGACATGGGAGAACAGTGTAATGGAGCCAGATACTTGATCGTTGTTGTGTGCCCATTCTCCCGGTGGGTAGAAGCAGGACCATGTGACCACCCAGAAGCACAATGTGTGGCTAGATTCCTAGTGTGGGAGGTATTCCCTCACTGAGGTATTTGTGACATTATCCGTTCCGAAAACGGTACACATTTTGTAAACGACATGTTCAAGCACATTACAGCGATGTTAGGCATAACACACAAGCTCTGCGCGATTTATCATCCGCAATGGAATGGCATTGTAGAAAAAATGAACGGATTGCTCAAGAACAGATTGTCTAAACTGTGCCACACTCTCAAGAAGAACTGGGTGTATTGTTTACCCCTAGCACTTTTATGAAATGAGGAATCAACTCAGTAAGGACCACCACCTGTCACCACACAAAATTGTGACAGGTCGGAGAATGCACACGGCTCACTCACCCCTGCGCAGGCAAGCAGACACCCATCAAAGTGCCACAGTCCTAGGCGAGGAGTTCCACGAGTATCTCAGAAACTTGACAAAAGCAGCACGTGCGATAGCAAAACAAATAGCACCTCCCTTCACGCATGACACGCCGACGAACAAAACAGCACCTATAACAGAAAACGCAGATTGCCAGCTGATGGCAGGTGACATGGTTTATGTCAGGAGTTTTGTAAGGAGATGGAATGGACCCAGGTTCAATGGCCCATATAAGGTAATATTCAGCACACCCACAGCTGTCAAGGTCGAGGGGTTGCGCTACTGGGTGCACTTGACAGATGTGTGCAGGGCCTGCGGGAATATAAATGATCGAAATGCCCAAGAAGGTATGGGGAAGGTGACACTCAAACGCAACAAGGGGACCGGTGAGACTTTGGTATCCATTGAATGCTTTACAAACCCTAGTTAGGGTAAGAGCTGTGAACAAAGGTGTAAATATGGCAGCAATATGTGTAATCACGAAACATGAGAAAAATACTGAAAATGACTGGATTTTATGATTCAAGGTATGGTGTACAATAACGATGTGTGAGTAAAATGTCTTGTCTCCAACAGTGAAGTGATACAAGCACGGCACAGGCCTCCCTCCCTCTCTCCTCCCCAAACGTACGATGTGGGAGCAGTGATGGACGGACGTGGCCAGAAATATAAATAAATACCAAATTATAAGCAGAAACAACGAATAAAAATAAAATGACAAAATGATAATGATGAGAGTTTAAGAAAAAAAGCGCATTGATGGTTAAACAATGTAATATATGTACTGCCATGCATGATTAACAAATGCTTATGTTTCATTTATTAGGAAACTCATCAGGCATGGATAAGCCTCTGAACACAGTTAGCAATAGTGTAGAAAGGAATAGTAGGAGGAGGGAGTTATGTCCTAGCTATTCGTACAAGTGCATGTTGTTTTTGTGTGCTGTGATGTTCTTTACCATGTTATTTGGCCTGTTTCTGTACTGGGCCATAGTGTATATTTCCATTGCTGTTGGTAAATGAGGTGCCAGCATAAAGACAATAGAGAGAGGAACCCACCTGATTTGGGATGGGGCAAGGCTAATATGGGGTTATTGGACCCCAGAAAACATTACAAACAATGCCACTGAGATGCACAACACAACATCACCCCCGACCATGAAAAATGCACATTTCAATGTATACACAATGAATGACAGGACACCCTTCAAACTGACATGGGTGCTAAACCATCCATATCCCACCACTGTGGCAGTAGAAGAAATAACCAAACACCCTAACACAACTATTAAAGGGGGGTAAGATGAAGGGGGGATGGTGCTTAGAGATAATGACGACTTCCATACTGTTGTGAAGAGCAAGCAAAGGGGGCTGGAGGGGAAGGGATTGGAGAGGAAAAGAAGGGAGACGGAGGCAGACGGGGAGGGGGAAGAATACAGCTTCGATTTAGATACTGTTGGTAATCCCCAACACCCCCATCAAGCAAATAGATGGTCTGCCGACATGAGCCATACGGCACAGCAGACCACTAATGAGAGCTGCTATGTCTGCTCCCTTATTCCCCATGCCTCAGGTACTCCCAAAGTGGTGTTGCCACAAGAAATACCAGTTGCAGAGGCCCAATGTCTTGTACATCTTACGCTGTGTCGAATCAAAAATACTTTTCAAGCACACACAGTGTCTTTTGAATTGCTAAAAAACAAAGGAACATGCTATTCACGGCCGCAAGGAGTAGTCTGCGTAAAGGAACCCTTCCTGGTAATTAAAGGCACGTTGCATGCTGACAACAAGTGGCAAAAGGCGGAGGTCCTGTGCAAAGCAGAAGCTCTCCCGGCCTCTCAGAGGATAAACTCGCATGGGTACAGAGAACGTGCACCCCCACATGGACTAAACATATAAGCAAACTAACATGGGTTAGCACCATTGAAAAGCCCTTCAAGCTACAGAAAAACATCTTGTATGAACTGTGCTTCAATGGAAAAGGGAAAAAGGACATGGGGAGAAACGAAAATTGCAGCAAGTTGCTTATAATCCCCGACATGAAGAAAGGCCCCACCGCTCTGATGGACACATACTGGGTGTGTGGCAGCATGTCCTACCTGCATCTTCTACAGTACTGGAAAGGAATGTGCTCCATGGCGACGCTGCACTCCGCACGGATGGTGATCCCAGAGAGCCACATCAACGGGAAATGGGAAATGCCCATGAATCCCAACACCGTCCGAGAGAGGGGCTGCAGACATCCTGAATGAAGGAGAGGAGTAAGGCACATTTAAAAGGAGGAAAAGTTCATCCAATTATATCTCCACAAAGTTGTCCGAACTCTTGGCCGAGATCCCAGACAAGTACAGACTATTCAGCTCAGTGGAGACATTCTTTGCATCACTCGTTCCTAGCATCCAGGCAAGAGCAAACACCAAGTGGTTGCAGATTACTAGATGGGAGCTCATTCAGCTGACCAACGACACTGAAGAAGGATTTAACGTCATCGAGGTGGAACTGCGGGCATTGCGATTGATGACAATGTAGAATTGATATGTGCTGGACCTATTGACTGCAATCGATGGAGGTGTTTGCCGAAAAATCGGGAGTGCATGTTGCACATTTGTACCCTCTGCCGACGCAGAAAATGGTTCCCTGTCACAAGTAATTGCTGCAGTACATGACCTCGGCGAGTAGATGAAGAGCGAAGGAGGAACTGAGCCCCAGCGCCTCGTTCAACAATCTATTCTCGTGGGTGCCTACATGGCTTGGAATGACTGTAAAAGTACTCATGCCTCTCATCTTCTTCCTACTCCTAATATTTTGTGTGTGCCAATTAGGACTTCGATGCTGTGCAAATGCAGTACCAAACGGCACGCTAATGATGGTGACAATGGGACGTGCAAATGGTGTGACACAGATAAAACATGAGGCTTAAGTGCAGACGGGGATACCCCGGGTCCCAAATACAGAATGACAGCAGTATACAACACAGGACACATAGTTGATAGCTTATACCACACAACCATAAAAGAACCCTGCGAGTTATGCTGGTATGAGGAGGTATGGGTACATTTAGAAGGGGACGCAGGGTGTATGTATCTAAGCTGCACCCCAGATGAGTATGCTAGACGGGGACATAGCCTCCGTGCAGTATGTATAGCATGGATGCCAATAAAAGGAACACCGGCATGGGATGAAGCAGTGGCAGAGGAGGAAGAACACAAGAGGTTGGGGCAGTCACAGTATTCGTTACTTAAGTAACGAAAGGGGGGAAATGAGTAGGATGAGGGGACATTCAAGCCCCCACCCCTTAGTCCCATGCTTCCAGGGTGGACCCAGTCATGCCTGCTCCAGGTACAGGGCCCCGGACTTGGGGCACTCATGTGGGAACACCACAGGGAACCATCGCCCCTTTCGTACAAATACACCTATGATCACTACCACATCCTTATACCTTACATTATGAGGTTAAGTCAAGACTCCATTTTGTACCGCACAGACTCCATCTTGTAAGTAAGCGAGAGGGTGTTCAGGTCTCACCCCAACCTGCAACCATCATTGAAAGCACACAGTCGGTGTAGCGCTTCCCCCGCCACCTCCTCCTTGCCATCCGCATAACTGCCTGGTTCCCATGAGAAGGCTGGCAGCAGAAAAGCAACACAATCTGCACTGTATCACTTGCCGTCTAAACTCCCTCTGTTGACTCAAAGGCAGCTCAAGGGGAAGAGGCAAAGGCCAGGGCTATCTGTCTCCATAAAAACCTGCCCTGCACCCCTTAGACCTGGGCCGCAGACACCTAATCCCTGTGTACCATAGAGCAGAGTCAACACCACGAGAGACTTTTAAGGTGACGAATGTATCTTCCCTTTCCAACCCATGTGCCTGAACGAAGGCCATCTCCTCGTTTTTGTAATGCATGTAAACCCGCTGACACCTTCAATGAGTCACTGAGCATAACAGTGTAAATACATATACGTAGGTATTAGAAGCTTTATGATAGCTCGTTCTATTGAAATCAGAATGTGTATTGACCTATAACATTTAACTGCCAGCACGATTAACGTGCAGTCCCGTAATGAGTAAACAAACCAGAGACTTATGCAAACTCACACAATGCTCCCCTGCTGTTAATAAAGCAGAATGTATGTCTAGACATATCATTAGACAGAATCATGTGAATTGTTGATTGAACTTAGTAATTCATGTTGCATTGATTGTGCGCCAGCCATCTCTTTCCTACCACCCCCTCGTCTCTGTGTTATGAGATTGCCCAAAAGCATATGAAGTTTGAACAATGTCATGGAGTATTCCTTTCAAATACAAAAGCAGCTAAGTGCACATGAAGCAGCAACTTGTTATATGTAAATGCAAATTACCCCCGCCATTTCTTAAGTGATGTGAAACCAAAGACCTCCGTGGGAGGGCCTTAAGCCCATTCCTGAACACCCTGTCCAAATGCAGAGTTATGTTGTTGAGACCCACAATCAGAAAGGCCATCGAAGAAAAGATATGTCCACAGATGTAATGTGTTTTCTGAAATCCATCCACAGTAACCATATACCCCTGCCTCCCCCTTTCAATAATGAAGAAATGCCTCCAACCCGGCATTCAACTATGTTTATGTGTTTTTACATGAAAACGATATCCTTGGTAAGTGGCGCACAAAGTGGTGTCCAATATTAGAGAGTCATGCATTGTTTTTCCATGTGCAACTTATTGCCAAACAAAGTGATTGAATGTGTGACCGGATGGGAATGCGTGGCCACAAGGGCAAAATGCGACAGGAAAAGGAAGAGATGTGTCCATTCGTCAGAGGTTGGAGAGATGAGCCCGGATGAACTCCTGACCCAGCACACCACATCATGATGTCAACTCACAACCCAACCATGGACCTATAGCCATCGCCGACCATATAGCAAGTCATTTGCAACATGTTTTCTGCAAAGCGCTCTCGGTGTGAGCAGAGTAGATTCTGTTTGCCCTAATTTTAGATAAAGCCTTTGACATCACTCTCACTTGGTCTTGGTCTTATTCACTCCTGGGTTGTACCTTTATTGACACTGGTGGTAGTTCACTTGCAGGCCTGCAGGGGGCCTCTCCCCTTTCCAGAACGGCAGAATCAACACTGGGAGTAACTAATACCCTGCCAAGTGAATACCACGATTTCCAGGATGTGTTCCAAAAAGACAAAGCAAACACATTACCCCCGCACAGGCCCTATGACTGCCAGATCAACCTCATTCCAGGTGCACAAATCCCTTGCGGCAGAATCTATGCACTCACGGAACCAGAAAACCTCCACCTGAAATCCTATCTAGACTAGTACCTGGCAAACAGATTTATCTGCCCGTCTAAGCCCCCGGCATCCAGTCCTTTGTTCTTCGTACCAAAGAAAGAAGTGGACTTGAGGACCTACATCGACTACCGTGCATTAAACCAGATCACTGTGAAAAAACGTTACCCCTTGCCACTTATCCCTGAAATGCTAGACCAAGTCAAACATGCCCAGATTTATACCAAGTTGGACCTTCGAGGAGCATACCACCTGGTGCGAGTCAGAAGCAGAGATGAGTGGAAAACTGCCTTCCGTACCAAATACGGCTTGTATGAATACCAAGTCATGCCCTTTGAGCTATGCAACGCTCCCGCGTCATTCCAATATTTCATGAATGATGTTCTGAGGGAATTAATCGATGTTTGCACCTTGGTTTACATAGATGGCATCTTAGTGTACTTGGTCTCGAAGCAAGACCATGTCATGCACGTTCGCTCCATTCTCACCAAGCTCTGTCAACATTGCTTATACGCAAAGTTCGAGAAATGCTTTTTTCAAGTCACTGAAGTAGAATTCCTTGGCTTTATCCTCACTCCAGGAGGCATCAGAATGGACGTGCACAAGGTAGACACCATTCTTAAATGGCCGTCACTGATGTCAATGAAAGGGGTCCAAAGCATGCTGGGCTTTGCGAACTTCTGCCGCCGGTTCATCCCAGACTTCTCTCAGATTGTACACCCGATCACAGTACACCCGATCACAGTACAGAGAGACCCTGAAACAGGTCAGTTACATCCTGTGGCCTTCTGGTCGAGAAAGTTCTCACCTCCAGAGATCAACTATGCCATCACTGACAAAGAACTCCTGGCCATTAAATCCGCTTTTAAGGCATGGCAACACTATCTCCTGGGGGCCAGACACACCATTACGGTAATCACGGACCACCGAAACCTATAATATCTAAAAACAGCAAAGGCCCAGTCCTCGCACCAACTACAGTGGGCCCTTTTCTTTGCTGAGTACGATTATGTGATCACGTTTCGACCAGGAGTCCGGAATGGGAAGGCTGATGCCTTATCTCGTATGGGCATTGATGAAAAGGTGTATTCAACTCCAAATCCAGTACCCATTATTCCTGAAGACAAACTCTTGGGTCTCACAGTAGCCTTGATGCAAACCGAACTCCGAAACGAAATCCAACTGGCAATGAACTCTGACACCTTACTTGCATGGCATACTCAGGGAGAACAATAATCCATCAAGGACCAATTGCCCTTTTTTAGAGACCGTCTATACGTACCCAAGAGGGAACTACAACAACAAATCATTTCAGGTTATCATGATTCACTGATAGAAGGTCACCCTGGACTCGCCAAAACCCTAGCCAAGGTGAAACAGAACTTTTGGTGGCCTACCTGGCGTAAGGACATCATCCAGTATATCCAGTCCTGCGGTGTATGCGCACAAAACAAATCACAAAAACAGAAACCAGCTGGTCTCCTGCAACCATTGAACATTCCTCCTGCTCCATGGCACACCATTTCCCTCGACTTCATCACCGACCTGCCTCCCAGTCAAGGGTTCAACACCATTCTAGTAGTCGTCGACTTGTTCTCGAAGATGGCACACTTCATTCCTCTCAAGGGTCTCCCAGATGCATCCCGTTTAGCAAAAGTGTTCCTAGAAGGTATTGTTAAACTACATGGCTTCCCATCAGTTCCGGTCTCTGATCGAGGCAGCCAATTTGTGTCCAACTTCTGGAAGAAATTTTGTTCAATGGCACAAATCGACGTCCGACTATCCACGAGTCACCATCCCCAAACGGACGGCCAAACAGAGACAACCAATCAAACTCTTGTGTAATACTTACGCTGCATGCTGAACCACATGGAAAGGAATTGGAAGGACTTACTATGGATAGCAGAATATGCTTATAACAATTCCTTGCATTCCAGCATGGGACAAACACCTTTTAACACCCTTCATGGCAGACACCCACGTACTTCCGAACTAGACCTTCCAGTCAGCTTGGAAATGCCAGCAGTGAAGACCCTTCACGCAACTATCTCTCAGGCCTTTAAAAAGGCGAAAGAACATCTCACTCATGCCAAGGACAGACAAAAGAAATTCGCTGATCAACACCGAAGAAGGGCTCCTGACTATCAAGTAGGAGACAAGGTTAGGTTAGCAGCAAGATATGTACACATCAAGGGAACCCGGACATTTCGTCCTCGATATTTGGGACCCTATTCCATCAAGTCAATCATCAACCCAGTAGCCGTCAAACTGGAATTACCACCTAATATGCAAATCAACCCGGTATTCCATGTCTCACACTTGAAACCGGTGCAACCCGGTACACGGGTTATGACACCACCAAAACCCATAATTGTTCACTGAGAACCGGAATTAGAAGTCTCGGAAATCCTGGACTCTAAGTACACTAGGTCCAAATTATACTATCTAGTCGATTGGAAGGGGTATGGACCTCAAGATAGGTGCTGGGAGCCCAGCGAGAACATCCATGCACCACGTCTGATCAAGGAGTTTCATCGGAACTTTCTAACCAAGCCTGGACCACCATGGGAGGGGCCTAGGGGGGAGTGCTGTCACAACCCTTACCCCAGACCCCCACTGGCAAATCCACTTGCCAGATGAGATCAGGACTCGGGGCTCCATTAAGGCCTTGAAGGCCTGGTACCCACTCCCAAGACTCTCCTGGAGCCAGTCCTGGCACCTCTGGCACCAGGCTCATACTCTTTGAAGAACGTGTGTAAAAGGGGACTACTTTTTTTATTTGGGGCTGCAGCTAACATGGAGGCACCAACATAGCTTGGTTCCTAGGAACCAAGCTAAGCGGTATAGAGTTTTGGGTGTGGTGGCCTGGGGACTACTCTACCTGGACTACTTTGTTGAGGCTATTTAAACTACACCCAAGCAACAAAGCACGCTTCGCGTGACTTTGCAGAGTGCAATGTGACGCTCACCATTTCCTGTGATACCCATGAACCACGGAAAAGCGAACCTGCAGAGACAACAGGGACATCGTTAGCAGCGTCTTACCCGCAATCTCCATCCTGTCATCCGCTCCCAGCTCCAGTGAACAGCTTCTGGACACTGCATACCTTCCGGATTGAAAAGACCTGAAAGAGAAAAGGAGAAAACAATATGAGAAAAGGCATATTCTGGCATTGCTAAGCTACGAACAGCACAATAAGCTTACCTGGCTGGTCGCCTCCCGGCCGGCATCGCTGCAGAGTTCCACACACGCTGGAGAAGCACTGCGACCTGGAAGAAAGAAAGAACACAGGTTAGCAAAGGCCAGACAAAGCAGCGCCGCGCATAGCGCTTACTTACCGCATTACAGCGCCCATCACGCGGCATAATTTATCGGCGAGGCCCAACTTGACCAGTTTGCCAGTCTGAAGCTCCGTACACCTAGGGAGAAAGAAAGACATTATTAACCAAAAGAAAGGCATGCAAGGATAACAGCGCTACACAGAACTACTGCAATAAGACCTACCTTAGAGACATTGAACGGGCAGGGGCAAGTGAAGTAACTTGGTCGCCTACGCCCACTGAAGATAACGCGCCCCTGCTAAGAAGGCAGGACGGAGAGCACGCCTAATTCCACAACAAGGTGAGGAGAGGGCCCAGGGGGGCTGAAGCCAAAAGGGGTGGTGGGAGGATACTTACCTCAGTTGACCAGTCTTGAACCCAGCCCTCCCGTGTTTTCAGGCTGAACATCCTCCATAGACGACATCCAGGAAAACTGATGAGAAAATTCCGTCAACCAACCGGGTTGAGTGGCATCCCCGTGGATACCAGGCGAGTGTAACAATAGCAATTTGAAGTGGTTACCTGTAATTGAGACTGCCATTTTATTGCCTTGAGTGATGTCGTCGACAAGCTTTTCCCCGCTCCACGGGAACTCATGGCAACACACTCTTTGCTGCACTCGCTCCGCTATCGCACCCAGCTGATGCTTTTAATGCCGAGCGACTGCTTTCTACGTAGACACGAAACAAAAGACTGAGAGACTAGAGTCTCCACACGGCAACACAATCTTTGGCGCACTGCTCTGCTATCACTCCCAGCTGATGCTTTGTGTTTGTATTGCCTGTCAAATACCAGCTTATCCAAATTCTATACAACTTCAAAACTGTTGGTTTTGCCAATAACTGTTATACAACAGTAACTATCTCCCTATGCATATTTTCTTTTCATAAAACGCTGATGATGATGCTAAGTTGCACAGTGCATAAAACCACCAGAAAGGCCATCTATTGAAAAGCAGTACCACAGCAGTTTAGTTTCTAAAAGACGTTAGATGGCCCAGAAAAAGAAACACATACCTCCTCTGTAGCCGATTAACTTGACACAAAGATATTCAATGTGACAAATAGACTCCACCTACAGTGCTTCCTTCAATAGCATGCATACCTCCTTTCTCTTCTCTCCTGCTTCCCTCCTTCTTTCTTTGCTTCAAACTGCTCGGTACACTGACTGGTCGCCTGGTGCACCTCCAGAAATACTCATGCATAGGTGCATTAGATGACCAACCACCAATCAATCCGAAATATCACCAGGCTTAGCAAGATAGTGTATTGTTCTGTATGTCCTTTTCCCTCTCCCCCCAATCTTTGTCACACACTTACACTAGTAGAATTGCCTCTGGCCTAGTATGCTAGTTATTGTTGTTAGATCATTTGGAATCTTCAAGGCCTAAGAATGACAACTGTATTCCCTTGTCCTCTTCCCACCTTGAAGCACTTTAAAATACTTCACTTTTGTATAGGTGCTTTACAAATAAACAATTACTATTACAATTTTCAAAATGTGAATGAAAGCATCAAAGAGACAATAGTAGTTGCTGCCCATGTCCTATTGTGGTATGAGTCACCTGTGCCTATAAGACTCTCTGTAGAAAAGAAGGACTTGCCAGGTACTAGCTAATTGGAGAATGCCACCCTACCGTTTACACACTCACATTCCTTTTTGGCTACAATACGTGTAGCAACGGTGGCACATATGAGCCAAAACCTAAAATGGAAGGCGGCTCGAGGAATTGTGTTAGTTCTTGGCTGAAATCACATGCCTTGAATTTCACCCCCTTCACAACTAGTGATCCACTTAGCTTTTGGGCTCAATATGTGAGTTGTGGCTGACAATTTGTGGCACTGTATGTTATAAAAGAGTGCATGCCAGTCCCCATGTATGCACCTTTGCAAAAATCCACGGAAAGCTTCGATGTAGTTGCCCCTTCGGAAGAAATCCAGGACTTCTCAAAATTCTTAGCAATCCCCCATTCCCACACCAACCACTGCTCTGCTTTAGCAGCCAGGTGGGCATTATCAATTGGACCCACCATTTGGTCAACCCTTGAAATAATATGTCACATCAATAGAAGGAGAAAGCTTTCCCATGACCTTCATAGAAGTAGTTCCCCCTTCACCCCCGTTCCCAACTGCGAACAACATCAGAGTATATTATTGCTGAGTGACTGATCTGCCACGCTGCTGGTGATTTAATAAGTCGCTGTTTACCTGTGACTCCAAACCAATTTAACAGTCAAAGGCTAATCTTCAAGTAGAATAAATTCTTCAACGCTCCAGTCTCCATCACAAGTTTTACCAAGCAACGCAACCTTACATGCCCCTGTATTCCCACTTGCTCCAAACCAGCCATTGGGAGTTCTCAAATCTTCATATGCTTAACAGAAACACTTGTCAGGCTGACCTCGCAACCCACTCAATGTCACACGAGGCCCAGCATTCAGTTCACAGAAATCGGTACAGGGACATAAATCTGGAAAATCAGAACCACTTGTAAATAGTGTCATACTTTGTCCTATATGGCTGTACAATGCAAAGGGCTGCTGCTCTTTGGAGCATGGCTGGGCTGGACCGCGGTCTTCACAGGTGCACCTTGCTAGCTGCACCTTCAGTAGGGAAAATGGCACTCTGGATTTCAGCTGGGGCAGAATCTTATCAAACATTCAGACTCTGAAAGCAAGAGGTGTGAGATTCCGGTGTGCGACTCTGATGTGCATCTGGTGCGAGTCACTACTGTGAATTCATATAAGACAAAGGGAAAAAATTGAAACTAGCTTTGCAAGGTAGCCATTCCATAGCATAGTGACACACCATACTATAGCATGGACTTAGTTGCAATGAAGCATAAGACTAACAATTACTGACAATTAATACCCTAAACTGCTAGTCTTTATTTCCTAACTAATAGTGAAGGCAGCTCAGTCCACAGCTCTTTGGTGCAAATCATTGGTGCAAATCATTGGGACAAATTGGCCCATTTAATGAGATTGCAGACGAGAGAGCATACAGTAGAACTAAAACTGTCTTCATGGTGAAGACGTGACAAGTTAAGGGACATAGAATGAGCTGAAAACTAAAGTCCATTGTTTGAAGCTTTCAGCTTCTAGCACAGGAAGGGGGAAATGTAACTCATTGGCATCTCTTTGCTGCCTTGTATCTCTGTGCAAATGGGGCAGGCAAACCACTTGTTCTCTGGAAGATTCAAGAGTTTTGGTCAGAGGAGATGGTGTCTGATTGGCATGTGACATCACAGTCAGGGGCAGGCAGTTATTACACTTTCTGTAGGGGATCTTACAGTAAGGGGCTGCTTGATGAGAGAGGCCTTAAATGTGAAGCACAGAGAGAGAAAGGGGGCTGTCTCCCAGAGGATCTGGCTGTTTTTGCTAACTGTGGCTGTTCGCCGGGTTTTTCTTGCCGAAAGGGAGAGATGCAGATAAGAAGGGCCTTCCATATGTGAGCCGGTGGTGAGAGAAGAGACTCTCAGCAGCGCAGGAAGGAGGGATGATCCGAGTCCAGCAGACCGAGAGCCCACAGAACCGATCCTTCCCTGAATTTACTTGCGAGAATATTTCAAGTGTTCTTTTGGTGAGGACAAAGTACTAAGTGAGGGGTGTGTTTGTGTGTTTGCATATTGTGGGCAGCTGATGTATATAGCTATTTTCATGTGTTTTCTGCTCCAGCCAAGAAGCTGATTTCACATGTATAAACTGAAAGCTCAAGGCTAAAGTGTACAATAATTTTCAAGGCAATTAGAAAGCAGTGTTTTTGACTAGAGCAATAAAAGTGTAATCGGAATCTATTGTGGGAGAAAGGTATTTATTGCGGGGGAGGCAGTTACCATGAAGTGTGTCCATGGTTCTGTTTTGGCCTGAAGTGTGGAGTCTACTAGCACTGCAAAGGGAACATATGAAATAGTGATGTGCACTTTCATTTCTGTATTGCACAAAATGTCATGTCGAACTCATTACATTGCATATGATGTGGTGTTACTCATGAATTTCAATTGCGTATAAAGTGTGTGAAAGAAGTAGATCAGTTTGGTCTATGTATTGTGTGCCACAATCACTTGTGATAGCTCATGGAGAGGTTGAGAGCTAAGGAGGTATTTTCTGTTACCGCATGTGGTAAAAAGCAAGGTACACCAAAAAGACTGTGAGCTGATTCTGCATATTGCAGTTTCCAGGTGACCTAGTATTTCTGAGCTGAGCCTCTCCCACCAATGAAATACCACCAATGCAATACCACTAAGGTCCAGTTTTCGGCTTGCCACTCATGAACCCAATACAAGAATAACACTATGTATTCCTGTGTCTTTAGGGCTCACAAAATACCCCAACACTCCTTCCATAAAATGTCCTTGTCGAGCCCTAGCAAATGGCTGCTTCTGCTTGGAGCAGGGCTGTTCAGTGGAGCTGGTGTAAAGATATCTCTTGTGAGCTCCCCTTCAAAGATGTGTTTGCCTTCCTGCATGTGAACTGTCACTGGCACCTGAAATTTTGGTCCCTCAGCTTCTGATTTGTGCCCATTTTTACTTTGTGTTATGTGGGTAAGCCGCTTACACTTTCTATATCACAAACGCAGTCATGGTGATTGGCAGAAAAACTAAGGCTACAGGGAACCACAGTCCTGCAGGGGGAGGCTGCCAAGTTTGTGAATCATTCTGCAGTGGACACCACAGCGGACCCTGAGGTGTTCTACTGCGGAACCAATCTTTCAAACCAGGCAAGAGGATTATACACGCTGAATGACTCTTAAGCAACTGAGCAACAGAGCAAGATGAAAGCTAGGCCGAGGGGAGTGGGAAGGGGTCATGCCACTGTCTATTGCAAGCGTATTACACCCATATTTTTGGAACACAATCTGAACAGTCTTAAAGTGCTGAGAAATTCCAAAAAGCTTCAAACAATACTTAGTAACCCACCCACCATGTCACCTGCTGCGCCTAAATGGAAAATGGTAACCATAAGGTGAGAAATCCCAACAGGTCCCTCACTACTTAAACCATGTCTAATAGCCCTACAAGACCTGCGGAGGAGGCATACATTCTCATCAGTGAGATACACCAGTTCCTCTGCAGCTTCATTGTCCCTGCAATTTTGGACCCTTCGGAGGACAAGGCCATTGTGCAGGACAACAATGCTATCAAGGCCAACAAGGATGACCCATGCACTAGCAGCAGTTATGGTATGTTAGGAAAATGTCTTGAGAGCACGGCCACCCTAAGGTATTCTGGTTCTAGAGATTCAGGCGTACAACCACAACAAAAAAGCCAGAAAAGAAGCTGGCCAAGACCAGACCGCCTAGAAGAGAAGTGTCTTTACCGCTTTTCTAAAGGCCAGATGATTAGAGAGTTTCTTTATGGATAGCGCAGCTCATTCCATAACCTAGCAGCTGCTATGGAAAAAGCCTAACCTCCCATCCGCATGCGTCGATAGGGAGGCACGATGAGCAGATCAGCCAATGCGGAGCACAACCAACGGTTAGGTTGATCGCATACAAACTTAACCTGAAGGAACTCTGCGCCCTGATCATGTAGAGCCGGGTGTACTATACATAATGCCTTAAACCTGATGCACTGGGTCACAAGTAGCCAATGAAGGGATGGTAATACTGGGGATATATGAGCTTCATAAGGGGTGCCAGTTGCAACCAACGCAGCCAGGTTTTGCAGGCGTTGCAGTCATTGGATGAGCCCCTTTGGTTGGGCCAGGTACAGAGAGCTGCAGTTATCCAGCCGGGATAGTACCAGAGCTGCTACCACTGGCGGATTAAGAGGAGCAGAAATCATAGGGAGCACTTTCTTCAGTACTCTCAGCTGAAAGTGTCCTGCTTGACAGGCGGCTGCAACTTGGCTGTCCATAGATCAAGAAGCTGACAGTATTACACCCAAGTTTTCACCTTCCCCGCCGTGGCAGATAGATCAGGCGGCATAGAGAGAGTCTGAGTACGATCTGCCAGGAATGAAGTGAACCAGGCGAGTACCTGACCAGATATACCCATCTGGCCAAATGAGACAGCAGTGATCGACAGTGTCGAATGCCGCTGACAGATCTAATAAAATCAGGGCACCCACCCCACCTGAGTCCACCAGCCTGGCCATATTATCCTGGACAGAGACCAGAACACTCTCTGTGCCTCTGCCAGGTCTATACCCGGACTGCGCAGTGTCTAGGAGGTGAGAAGATTCAAGAAATGAAGAAAGTAACGGTGAAACCAGAGTCTCAAGCAATTTGGTTAGGAAAGTGAGAAGAGAAATAGGATGGAAATTAGCAAGAACAGTAGGGTCAAGTGATGTCTTGTTTAGAAAGGGGATCACCCTCGCAGCTTTTCACTTGGGCGGAACTGACCCGGATTGACATGAGATGTTAATGGCAGCTGTCATTTCCGTCAAAAGATTTGGGGAGGTCTTTTTCATAATGGCCACGGGAATGGCATCCGATGGAGAACATGACTTAATCTTTTGGATAGCAGCTAAAACTGCTTCTTCCGAGAACATCAGGAAGGACAACCACTTTGTGGTGCCTACCATGTCTGTAAAATGAAGTGAAGGAAGTGAACAGTCTTCATTGCTAGGGGAGGTTTTTACAGCATTCAAGATATTCAGACGAATATCATTAATTTTAGTAATAAAGAATTGAGATAAATCATCACACAGTTTCTGCATGGGTCTAATACTAGAGGTGAGTTTAGCTAATGACGAAAGGGACTTAACTGTTGAAAACAGAGCTTTGGGTTGGCATAAGGCTGCTTCAATTTTCTCGGATAAGTACAATGTTTTTGCTGCTTTAATAGCTGCCGAGTAGGCTGCCAGGTAGAACTTGTATAATATTCTGAGAGAGGGAACATAGGTTTTGCGCCATTTGCACTTGGGCTGTCTCAATTTCAGCCTTGCCGCATTAAGATGGTAAGAAAACCAAGGCTCGTAGCGCAATCTGCGAGGTTGACCAAGTCGCTGCGGAGCTACCTAATTTGCAGCCTCGTGGAATGTTTGAGACAGGAGAGAAAGGGAGGCAAGCGGGGTCACGTTGCGTGTAGCGGCAACTAGTGAAACCAGGCCTTGAATGTCAGCAGAACGCCATGAGCGCAGCCAAAATTTGGTCACTGGGGTCTAAGCAAGTGGTCCCATTACCTTGAACAGCCAGGTTATCAAGGAATGGTCTGACTATAATACAGGTTCTACTGACTGTAGGATCAGTAGGGTTTCTTTAGCGAAAATCAGATCCAATGTATTACCTAGTTTATGTGTGGGGGGCCTGTACAATTTGATGTAGTTTAAGGTCCAACAAACTATCAAAAATGAAATGTAGGGCTGTGGGCCTGGGAAGGTTGAATTTCAAATTGAGGTCCCCTAATACCACCAGGTGAGTGTTTCACACTTGTAGGCCAGCCAGAGAGGTCTATGAGAAGTTCCCCAAAGTTACCAAGGGAGGCAGGAGGGCGGTATATAAGAGGGAAATGACATGAGTACACAGGGAATATGATGCATCTAAAAAGGAGTGGTTCCATATTCAGACTATGATGGCAGCTGAGCTGGGTAACACTTAGTTCAGATCTATAAATGACCGCAATACCGCCGCCGTTTTGGGGCGGGGGATGGTTTAAGTGAATAATGCGATAGTCAGATGGAATGGACTGAACAAGAGCAGGCGCCGAACTAGGTAAGGCCATGTTTAAGTCAGGCATAGCAGGGCCTGGCGATGTCCAGAAAGAAGCTAGTGCATTTCATCGGCATGCGTCGGCAGGGAACGAGTGTTTAGTAATAGCACAGAGGAAGGGGAGGTAGTGACTCCATCAGTCAGCACCTCTCCAGGAGAGGCTGACTTTATATTAAGAGGAGTGTCATTCCAACCATGCAGAAATATTGTTCGAATTGGAGCGAGTGCCATCAGCTGCATCTTAGAATACATAGCTCTCAACTCACCCGCTTTTGGCGGGTGTCACCCGCCAAAGCATCTACATACCCGCCCACCCGCCAGCTCATCTGTTTCACCCGCCTTGGCAAAGGTGGGAGCTACGATTCGCCGGGACCCGATTTTGAGATCCCGAAATCGGGTCCCGGCGCGACTCTTCCTGCGCGAATGGATGCGTGAAAACCAAGTGTCATGCTTATCACGCCCCCATTTCCTCCCACTTCCCCTCCCTCGCGCTCTCCTCCAATGAGAGGATTGTGCCTGGGAGCATTCCCCCCCACCCCCCTCCCGTAAAAGGTCAGCGACATAGAAGTAGGACTGCCGTTTCATGTTTTTATGGCAGTCCTACTTTTATGTTTATGGCCTTTCTGGGTTTTCACCCGCCTTGGTATCAAAAAAGGTTGAGAGGTATGAGAATAGTGTTGGCGCCCATCCGTCCCGTCCCCGGCACGGACGGGCACAGACAGGCTTGCCTTAAGCACGGGCAGTCAGCATGGCCCATTAGTGCCGGTGCTTGAGTGGAAAGGAGACAGAGGACCGCCTTCTGGAGAGCAAGAAAGAGGACTAAGCCTCTAACCCTAACTTGCAGCCTAATACAATTAAATAGAGCAGTGACAATCAGCCGTGGTCTGGCATAACGAAATGCACAGTATAATTTAAAACAATGCACATAAAATCAGAACTAATAAAATTACAGTAAATTACAGTACTAATAGTTGTGGCCTTCCTCGTAAGGAGCAGCCTCACCTCTCAGTGCACGGGTGGACGGCATGGCACATTAATGCCGGTGCCGAAGTGGAAAGGAGGCAGAGGACAGCCTTCTGGAGAGCAAGAAAGAGGGCTTAGCCTCTAACCCTAACTTGCAGCCAAATACAATTAAATAAAGCAGTCACAATTGGCCACGGTGCAGCGGAAATAAATGCAGAGTATAATTTAAAACAATGCACATAAAATCAGAACGAATAAAATTACAGCACTAATAGTTGCGGCAGAGTGGCTTTATAATGGCGTTCCTCGTAAGCAGCAACCTCAGCTTCACGCACCGGGATGTAGATGACCCGTCTGAGGCTGCATCAAGCCCAACAATGCCACGGGCAGCACAGAAGTATGCCCCAGACCCCTGATGAACTTTGCCTAGATGTGCCTACAGGAGGCTCTAACGACAATGACAGTCATAAAACCATGACTACTATGTTCATCACCTCACCTGTTGCTCTGATCTCTAGCCTGTGCTCGCTGGTCAACGTTGACATCTTTGAGACCCCTGAGATCACTGTTATCAGTGGGGAGAAGGTACAATCGCATGGCCAAAAAACCTTCGACCATCTTGCAATCCAGCAAACTTAAGGAGGGGCATGATCAGGGGGAATACTGCAAGATGGTTAATTTGGGTAATGTGAATGTGCTGACGCAGGACGCACCAACGGGGGCTAACCCCATCTACACTTCCCCCTTAGACCAGCAACAATGCCCACTTCTGGCCAGGTTGCTCTGGGGAATTTAGGGGCTTATGAGTGCAAATGTTTCTCCGTCCTGTCCGAGTTGGTAATAATAACAATTGTAATCCTATTGCTTTTGGAAGAGCACAGGAAAGGAGGGACCAAGGCGGAGCCACCAACCAACCTGGAAGGCGTAAGGGGGGCTCACATGCACGGTGACTGCAGAGTCCTCTAACTCCACCACCTGTTTAAATAATATCAAATCTAATCAGGTTAGGCCGTGGTTTACCCGTGGATACAGAGCGAATCCCAAAAGCGAGTGTGCTCTGTCCGATAAAGTGCCTCAAGCCCAAATATACAGACGTGGCGGTGAACATAACCGTAGCAGACAGCAGCCCATACCACACCGACCCTCACAGAACCCTATGGTGCATTTAAGGTCAATGCCACCACTGTAACGTCATCCATTGGAGCCGGTTATCTTACATCTAATCATAACACCAAAACCAGCTGGGGGATATTGGGCAACTTGGGATGGTCAATATACCTCCACAAGGTCCTGTCCTTAAACTTGCCTCAAATTACAATATATTGAGGGAAGCCCTTTGCAAATAAATGTAACCACTGGATTTGGGCTTTACAAGGCTGTCTATTTGTAGCATTGGAGGAGATCTTAAGTTCCCCCAGGCTCCCTAGTCAGGTGGAAAATGCCCATGATTCTGTTTGAATTGACCTTAGGGAGCTTGGTGTGGCAAATAGTTTATTGGGATTCATCAGGAGATGCAACCCCCCAACAAACAGCGTGATAGAAGTTAGAGCCCTTCCCGGGGTAAATGCTGATGCCTGCCCTGAAAATAGATTGTGTTGGCCCGTGCTCTCTGGTGCAAATACAGTCCCCAAGCAGAAAGGTCACTGGGAAACCCCTTTTGGACTACATTTCCATGCCAAGTGATGGGTTAGCTGCCCTGCCCAATCCACGTGAAGAAGCCATCACTGGGAAATTAGCTTTTTGGTGCACAACCTGGTCCTATGTGAGTGTATATGATTTAATTACAATATGAGTGTAATGTATAACTTATCTTTGATGATTTGTATGTGTCATCATATACCTTTATGCCCCCATGCTGAAATAAAGCTATTGATGATGATGAAACAAGCAGAATATTGATACACATCTGCCTCCCTAACCAACCATTGCGTGGATCTATCTATCATGAGAGTTCATAACCCCCAAATGGCTGAGCAGAATCTAGGTGGCTGAAGTCCCACATTATTCTAACAGAGGTAAGAGAAAGATGGACATCGGCATAGGAGATCAGAAGATTGGGCTCTCGGAATCATCCCTCTATCTCTTACCCTGTCATATGACCTTACTTTTACTGATGTAGCAAAGGGCATGATAATGGCAAATCACAGGTAGCTGACTATGTAATATTGCAAAATAACTAAGAAGTAACACACAAGGTGTGGGCTGCAGCAATTTGACAAGCATAATATTTAATACAGCTTGTTGCACGTTTCTGGGATTGGTTGCTAGGGGGACTGTTGATGGTTAGGAGTGAGTTCCCACTCCCTTGATTGAGGTTTGGCCACTAAAGATGTGGAGTTCAGGGCAAGGGCCCTGTCAGACCATTTCTCTTGCCCCCCTGTCCTCAACGTTGCTTTCCCTCTGCTGCAAAGCCAGGCAGAGCAATGGTAAAGTTGAGAAGGAACCTGATTGATGAGGTTGCAGCTTCTCATCTACCATCTACTTCAGGGTCAAGGAAAATGTTAGCCTGACAAAGGCATGGATGATAAGTGGAAACAGCTAAAGATAATTAAACTTGTTAATAGATATCAGATAGTTAAAGAGAGGAAGGTAAATAATAGAAATAGAAATATTGACAAACAATATGGTTTTGCTATGGATGTGGTATCTTGGTAGACCTTAACATATGTAAACAACTTCAAATGCCGCAGAAATGCAGTCCAATGCAATGAATGTCTTGCATGCATCATTTAGTCCCTATCGTAAGGTGCAGACCACTACCTAGACTGCTAGACTACTTTCTCCCCTATTGTAGATTCTCACACAAACTACCATATTAAATGGGGTGAATATTGTTACTGTCATCAAGGAGCATACTAATCTCCCATATGAATCTTGTAAGATTAAAGCCTAACTCTTTACATTGTGTGCAGTTGTACAACACACCTTACTCTGACGGTGGGGCCGCGAGGGGGATGGGAGGGGGGGGCTAAAATCAATTAATATAGCTTATATCCATTAGTATTGAAAGCCCAAGTGAGACATGTCTCATGATATTAAAGCCAAGAAATTCATATCTGTTCTAGTTCCCTGAGTGCATAGTCACCACCACCTGGGTTAACCATCAATGCTTGTATCACAAACCATAGTAATTCATTAGCATAGTGTATAAAACTTAACCAAGTGTGCTAGAGTTGGTTTGTCTTGCACTTCATTACACATACATGGTCTGTGCTTGCATATCCATTGTCACACTTCCCTGCTCGTTTTTTCTCACAAGCATCAGTTTGCAGGGACATTTAAGCTCTTCTGTTGTTGGGCTTGGTTGTTATTAGGCATGGTGTAGCCATCAGATGTAAGGTGTAGTCCCCACCCGTTTAGCTGTTACCATTTTATCCTCATTGCAGCTTGAACTTCATCAGCCATACTATCAATTTCCAGCAAATAGATTATATGCATGTCATAATAATTTGTGTTCTCATTTAGCACTTCAAACCAGATTCCTCCTGCTTCTAAGCACTTTAAAAACTGGTGTATTATTCCACTGCATTACCACCAATGTTGATTAGTATTTCCGCCACTTTCCAAATGGTGGCAATTCCCTATTTTTTTGGTCCATAGGACTCCAGGGGTATTTTTGGTGAATTTACCGCCGGTAATTATGCCAGCGCTAAAGCCGCCAAAAATTATAATTTGGCATTGTGGGAAAAATGGCAGTGATTCCACCACCTGCCAAAAAAGGGTCAATAATGGAATTACCGACACTTTCTTCCTGCATCGCAAAACGAGGCCTAATGTATCAATAGCGAAAATATGAAAGACTAAGTCAGCCCTGCAGCAGGATTTGAACTTGCAAAGGACATGCTGGTTGTATGTGAGAGGAAAGCTCTTACCATCTGAGCTATCAGATAATGTGTTTATTCTTTTGTGCCTGTAAGCTTGTTGTCTGACTCTACCACCTTAAATCATCATTTCAGTTAGTTAGTTTTCCTCTCTTCAGACATAGGTTTATACGAAGATACAGCTCTTATTGATTAACAGGAAAGAAGCATCTTTGTTGAGCATTTAAACGGTGGAAATTAAATCAATTGATTTGGGTTGTTAAAAGATTTTAAATTAAAAGGTTGACTTTCAAGCACAGCAAAAAATGATTGGTTCTTCTGTTATAGGGGGCAACACACAAAAACACTGACTACGAGTAACGTACCATTGCCTACACACATCCTGCTTACGGTTTTGCCATTAAAAGTAAGTTTGCCGCACAAAGCTGAAACAACTTCCATCTGTTTTCACAGGAGAGTCTGATGGGGGTCCTGGGGGGTTGTGGGGGTTGGCTGTGGGTGGTGTTCTGAACGTGATACCTCTCCTGTAGGGTTTCACTGGATAATACTGTTGGACATGCAAGTTATCCAGAAATGGACGTCCTGTCTGTTCTTCTTCAGCAGATGAAATTATAGTCCAACCACCTCTGTGGGTCTTATGTGTGAAATATGAAGGACAGGGTTGCATTATCTATCTACCCTAGATAGTTTGTGTCTGTTGTGTTGTGGCTCGGGGCAAACAGAGGGAAAGGAACAGAATGTGTCAATTCGCAGATCATTCCTAACATAACTGTCAGCTCAAATCCTCCAAACTGTGAAACATGAACACAACTCTCAATAAGTCTGATACACGCACGAGATATCAGCGTAGAACAAATGAGGGACATCTCGGAGGTACTAATCTGTCCCCATAATAAGAATTGTGAATCTATGAACACTAAAAGCGGTCATCGGACATACACCAGAGAACACTGTCCTCCTGGTGGGCCACATGATTGCGTGAAACACGTGTTGGGAAATGGGGATGTTTTACATTTCTTTTGAATGGCACAATTTGTTGACACAATGGATGAGGACTTGAGGAATTTCTTTCACATAGCACAATTTACTACTACAAGGAATGAGAACTTTTTTGAGCATCTTTTGCACCATATCATTTGCGATTTCTATTACACTGAACCCAAAAAGACTTTTCTGAACCTCTGCCAATGAATATTATAAGGCAACTTTAAAGGACCTAGAAGTTTCTATCGAGCCATATATTGAAAAAGAGGTTACAATCTGTCAACCAGGAATATTTCCTTCAATTCTTTTGAATAAAACAATGGCCCTAATTCTGAGTTTGGAGGTAAGGTAAAAACGATGCCGGTAAAGCATTACCGGCATCGTCTACAGCTACGGGCTATTCTGACCAACCAGACCGCTATTAACGGCATCGCAAAGTATGATGCCGTAAATAGCGGTCTGGGCGCACGCACGCCACTCACCATGCCGGCATTAGCGGCATGCTGTTAACCGGAGAAGATCACAAGTGAGGCGAACATGCAAATAACGGCCTCATGAAGGCGGAAAAAGTGCATACCGGCATAGTGTATATACCGGCATCACCGACCAGGCGTAAAGAGCCCAGAGCAGTGTTTCCAAGTGCCACAGGTGCACACAATCAGCACAGGTGGAGACAATGGAGTCAGGGCCAGTACAAAAGGAGCACACCCCACACCACACCCCTCCCACATCAAGATGAAACCAATAGAAGTAGCATTACTGGAGCTGGAGGCCCTGCTTGCAATGCCTCAACATCAACAACAACAGCCACCACCACAGAGGAGACGCAGGAGGAGAAGGAGGGTGAGACGGGCCCAGCATGCCCCACCAGTGAAGCCACCATTACCACCCGGTAGCCACAATCCCTCGCACCAGAGCCAGTCCATTCAATCTAACCTCTGAGCAGATCCACACCCTATACCGGCTTGACCGATACACCATCACCACCATAGTGGACCTGATACACGACGACATAGTGAGCCTCATAGAAATACGCACCACCATCCCCCCTCTACTGAAGGTAGTGTCTGTGCTCCACTTCCTTGCCACAGGCACCTACCAGCACACAGTGGGGCACATGCATGGCATATCACAACCCTTATTTTCCCGTATTCTGAACCAACTGCTGGATGCCCTCCTCAAGCACACAAGGGACTACATATCCCTACCACAGACTCCCCAGGAGATATTGGAAACAAAAGTTGCCTTCCATGCACTGGCAGGCATGCCAAATTGTGTAGGTGCCCTCAACTGCACCCACATGGAGTTGGTGGTCCCGCATGCCACGGAGGTGATGTATCGCAACCGCAAGCAATACCACTCCATCAATGTGCAGATGGTATGCGATGCCAGCAAGATCATCACACATTGCTGTGCCTGATATCCCGGATCAACTCATGACCCTTTGTTCCTGTGGAACTCCACGCTACCACGCTTCATGGAGTGATATGGTGGACGACGTGCCTAGCCGCTTGGTGAGTTGCCTGACTGGGCCATGGCAGTGCATCGGGGTTGTGAAGTGGGTGGGTGCATACTCCACCTGGGTGGGAAGGGGGGGATGCATACTCCACCTGGCTGGGAAGAGGGGGTGCATACTCCACCTGGGTGGGACTGTTGATGTCAGTGCACGATGTGCACATCACCAAACACTGTGCCCCAAAGCATCAGAAACGGTACATGACACCCAAATCCCATAGTGATGAAGTAACGCCAACACCTATCACTACATGACAAACAGGTAACCAGCCCACATCCCACAACACATGCACCACTCATTAGCGGCCCTCACACACCGTAAGGCCATCCTGCACCATGCAGTGCATATGCACTATGTTGCTGTCTCCAGCATATCACCACACAGGACAATCATCCCTGGGAGTGCATTGAACTAAGCCAACCAGGGATTCCACAGTGTGTCACTGGTTCGGCACACCCATAGGAGTGCTGCATGTCACCATGGAAATGATCAGTGCAGAATGCCCAATATTGTACAGACTACAGCCAACTCTCCCTACTACTAAATCTCTCAGAACACAACACATCACTTAATTTACTCCAACACTGCTGTATGCATATACGATGCACGTGCAACAAGATGTCAGTGCACACCATTAATCATCTTGAAGATGCAACCCACACCATTAGTCCATTGCACAGGACACATGGCGGGACCGGAAATGGGGTCAATGCATCCAGGGACTTGTGCATGTGGGCACAAATTACCTGCAGCCATGTGAGACTAGTACAGTTTTCCAACATGAATGTGTGAACATTTACCTTCATTCCCCTCTCATGCAGGTGATGGTGGCTATCCCTTGAAGCCGTGGCTCCTGACCCCTGTCCGAAACCCACAGAACAGGCACGAGGAGGGCTACAATCGTTCCCATACCCGTGCACTTGTGGTAATTGAGCAGACCTTTGGCTTGTTGAAGGCACGATTTTGCTGCCTCAGTCGGTCGGGTGGGGCACTCCTCTACAGCCATGAGAAGGTGGCCAAGATCACCATGGCATGTGTAATTCTGCACAATATGTGCATCCGCCGGAACATGCCCCTGCCCCCTGACATGGAACTGCTACCACCTGATGTTGATGAAGGGGAGGAGGAAGATGTGGCAGGACATCATCACGGTGCCTATGCACAGGAGGTACATGCTGTGCGGCAGTCAGTGATCGCACAATATTTCTGACATACATGTCAGCAGAGGGTGACATAATGTTTGGACATAGGGCACTGGGTGTGGGGATACATGTACACTATGCACTGTGCAAGATTAAATGACACATGCGCAATGATGAATGTCCACTCTGGTTCTTTTTCTGTAACACAACCGGTGTATTGAAAGTAATAATATTAACGTGAATAATAAACCCTCCACCACCCTCACCCCCCTCCCCCAACTCCCCAACACACCCTCACCCCGCTCCCCCCACAACTCCCCCACACACCCTCGCCCCCCTCCCCCTCACCCCACAACTCCCCCAAACACCCTCACCCCCTTCCCCGTGCCCCTCACCCCACAACTCCCCCACACAAATCCCATAGGGTCCACTGAGCCCACCTGAGGCTGCCAGTACAGTCACTCAGCACTCCCGGAGCCAGGGGGAGGCATGTCCCATCAGCGCAGCGCACGGAGTGACCGGCGGAGCGGACTGGTCTGTGTAGAGTTGCTTGTGGACGGTGTGTCTTCATGCTGAGGCTGTTGGCCGGGAAGAGCTACCTCCAAAGCATCGGCTACGCGGCCGAGCACCTTGCAGAGGCGGTTTGTGTTTTCAGTGATGGTCTGGCCCAGTGCCCTCAAATCCGCGCGCCACTCCTCCCTGGCCTGCCGATAGTCCTGCACAAATTCCGATATTAGGGCAGAGAGCTGGTCGGCCCGCTGTGCTCCTGCGGCTGCACCAGTGGCCCTGCTGGGAATCTGTCTGGCATTCCCAGCCTGCTCATCTTCGCTGGGACTGTTTACGGGACTGAAATGTCCCTGGGTCTGTTCTTGCCCAGACTGCTATGGTGTGTTGGTATTTACAATGTCACTCATGGATACCTGGGGGGATGCCAATTGTGCTGTGGTGTGTACAACATCCACTGAGTCGTCCTCAATGGTGCCCCAGATGTCATTGGGGCTGTCTTTGACTGTGAGGGGGGCTGTGGCTGCCACCTCCCCAGCCACACTGGACTCCTCTGACTGTGGCGTTGGACAGGTGTCTGCAGGCAGTGCAGTGAGGGGTGGGGGTGGTGTGACCTCCACGGGCCTTGTTGCTGGTGGCATGTGTCCCTGTGTTGGCTTCCTTGCTGTGACCATGCACCCCCTGCCTTGGCCCCTGGATGTGGAGGGACGGTTGCTGTCCTGTGCAGTGGTGGTGTCCTCCTCCTCACTGTCATGCTCACTGCCTGTGGGGGTGAAAGAGAGGGACAGCATGAGTGATGTTTGGATAGGCATCATACATACATTGGTACGATTGCACATCCACACAATTGTGGGTAATAGGCATTTGGGTTGAGAACGGCACGTCATTCCAAACATGGGTGGTAAATGCAGTCATATGTCGGTGTCACTCATGTTGGCCAGGTACTGTCCTGTCTGAGATGCTCACAATTTAGGTCATGCACTGTGTGTGCCTCATGGGATTTCCTAGTTTGTGTGGTATGTGTCATGTGAGTTACAGCCTTGCACCAGGCATCGGCATGTGTCTCACTTGCTTCGGCATACTGTACAGGGAGTGTGTGTGTGGCCGACCATGGCGTCACTCTTAGGACAGACATTGGCATTGACTTTCATCACATATGGCTTAGTAGTTTTTACTTTGGACACTCACCTCTATCAGCAGAAGACGTTGCACCACACTCCATCTCTCCTACACCTTCTATGGATTCTGGGCCTATCATGCTCGCACATGTTTCCTCCCACGGTGTCAGCTTAATTAGAGAACTTGGTCCTCCTCCGGTCTCCAAGGCCTGGGCACGGTTTGCCAAAAGAATGTTCCGCACCCTCAGCCGCAGGTCATCCCACCTTTTACGGCAATCCTTGACCGTGCGGCGGGTGTTGCCCACTGCACTGACCTTCTGCCCGACTAGTGCCCAAAGTTCCTTTTTCCGCAACACTGCCTCCCTCCTCATGTTGCAATTGAACACTGTCCCTGCGTGCTCATGCAGGGTGTCTACGAGCATTTGTAGTTCATCCGGGCTGAAGCGCTCCTTTCGTAGGCGGGCAGATCCCTTCTTGGGTGCTTAAGGCATTGTTGGAAGGTAGGATGTGCTTTTTAGAAGTTCATCAGAGTGCCAGGGGTCCTGTTTGGTGAGGTTAGCAATGGATTGTGTTTTTAAAGATGGCCGCCATGCTCCTTCCCGTTCCTCTAAGATGACGCTATTTCTGGTTCCGCTATTTAACGGTGACTGTAAATAGCGGTGACCACTGATTCCTGTCACCGATATTTACGGTCACCGCTAATGCCGCTTTGGACTATGGCGGTAGTGTTATCTACGGTGCGCTTCATGCCGGTAAGGGCTTTTTGGGCCCTTTTGCGGCATGGCGCTGGGTACCTTACCGGCATGGCGCAAAGCTCGTGCCTGCGAAGTCGTAATAGTACGCTATTCGTTGGCTGCTGCCAGCTCGGACGCGCTATTTGTGCCATGCTGGTAAGGGACAGTACTTACCTCCAAACTCGGAATGAGGGCCAAAGTATTTAAACTGTTATTGACACAACAGTTCTTCAACATATAGGGCCTCATTACGAGGCTGGCGCTGCCGGAATGATGGGGGCCGGTACAGGACCAGCCCCCTTCATTCCCTCAGGGCTGATTACGAGCTTCCCATTGCCGGACCCGGATCGGACGCCTGGTAAAACCAGGCATCCTTTCTGGGTCCCGTGAGGGAAAGAGGGAGGTAACAACAGGACACTCGTAATGTGCCCGTTGTTAACTCCATCCCCATTGAGCCCTATGGGGCCTCGAATGGGGAATGGTTCCTGCAAGGACGAATTACCGGTTCCTCCAATGCTGGAATGACTCGGTTATTCCTCATTGCGGGTAGCGCCGCAGGGTAAAGTGCATCTGCAGTCTCACAGTACAACATACCTTCGAAAGGCCATTCTGGCAGGTGAAAGGTCCGTAGACACAGGTGGACATGTCCCTCGTGGAAGCCAACAGAAGAGAGCTCTATCATGTTAATCTGGATCAAATAGCTTCCATATAATAGAATATATAAATATATACTGTTAAGCAGGCTGCTACTGTCTCCTCTACGTTTCCCTATGCGAAACCTCTTTTCAAATTAAATCAAAAGAAATGCCTGTGTATTACTCCTACCAGAAGGACACTTTCACTGAAGCCAAAAATAAATGTGTTAGAAGGGCAGATGGATTGTTTTCACGGAATCACATACATGTTAGCAGCTTGCTAGCTGTTCCGCATAATCCCAGCTGCCTATCAACCACCTTGCACATAGCTGTGTAAATGGATATCTGAAAATACTCTGTTTACCAAACACAGATTAATTAGCCATCCGTGCACGTCAAGATATCTAGCTTGTGCACTGTTCAGCAACCCTGGGGCAATAGTTCACTACTTAAGCAAATACCTGTCAAATATTGTCATCACTGCTCAGTAAATACTTAACAAATTGGAGTTAGGAACTAGCCTTCATATGTACTGGTATTGTTCATTAAAATAACCATTAGCTCTGCTAATGTCAGCAGCTAACTACCAGTAGACTCTATTGGATCTCAGCAAATTATATGCAGGCTAAACCAATGACAGTTGCACAGTACGTCAATACCACCTCATATTTCCAAATCAAATATGACATAAAATGCATATAAATGCCAAACAGATTCACATCAATCAGATTCCCAATTGCAAAGATCTATAGACCCCATACATTTAGTCTACACCAGCCTTTTCCAGCTGTAATAACTGTGGCCTTACAACCCCAGTTCAATTGCTATGAGAATGGAGCTCAGTTTAGACTGTACATTTTCGTTCACACATGCACCACTTTAAATGTGAGGCGTATACATCTCACTTTCATAATTATATCAATACAGACTAATGTGCAAAAGCAATGTCTCGCTTTTATGCAGTTTGATTATGTATGTATGTATTTATTTTTTGTATAGCGCCGATAGCCCGTGGGCATCAGGGCGCTTAGGCAAACAACGAAAAACAAAACAATACAATAGTAACGTCTGCGCTAAGCTATGACACTTTAAGCCAATTCTGCTTCTAGGCACTCACAATAACAAAGCATAGTCCATAGATGCGAGGAACTCATAGTAAGTGTTGTCTGAATATTACAACTCTGCGACAGGTAAAACAGTTCCCAAATGCCACACACAACCCAACCGCCTCTGCACCTCACTCCATGCTCATCATTATAATAAAAGGGTAATTCATATATTGTCTGTTTTTGGAAGTTTGTCTTCCCATGCAAGCTCCTATCTTGCACTTTTGCTGCTTCACCCTCCCTGCTTCCTGTGGCTCCCCTAATTCCCGCTGGCCTTGCCTGGCCCTCTGTGCACTTAATAGATGGTGCCTCCTCCCTTTCCCCATTGCACCCTTGGCCCCTGCTGACCCCCTCCCTGCCTACTGCGACTTTCCCTGTGAATGTGGCTGCTCCTCCCTGTCAAGTCTGTCCCCCCTGACTGGCGACACCCCCTCTGGGCCCTACCCGAATGAACACAAACCCTCTGTGCAGCCTAATGGTGACACCTCCTCAGTATTATGCCTAATATTTGACATATTTTCTGTTCCTCCCCTGATGGCTGTGGCTCTCCTTCCCGCTCAGCCCTGCACACTCCCCACCCTCTGGCACCACCATCCAGCAACTGTTGCCTTCAGCTTCCTTTGCTTCAATGTCATCCCTTGACCCTGAGTCACCTCATCACTATCCTTTTGTCCCCACCAAGAGAAACTCAGTCCATTCACCAATTACCGGCTCCTGTGGCCACATCCATTATGCCAATCCCTGCCTGATCACAGTGCTGCCTTCCTCCTGCAACAAACAAAGCATTAAAATGAAGAAACACCAACAAAAAGGTTCCTTTAGTAACCACCTTTCACAGTTAAAAAACAAAAGTAAAAAATAAGCTTATAGGGGGTCATTCCGAGGTTGGAGGTAAGGAATTACCGGCACCAGTAAAGTTGCTGATGCCGGTAATTCCTTACCTCCGTATTCCAAGGTCCCTTTGCAGGTCCTTCCTTACCTCCTGCTTTTAGCAGGAGTTAAGTACGGGACCCGCAAAGGTACCTCTGAGGTAATTACGGTACCGTAATTTACGGTGCCCAAATTACCTCCTTCCCCATTCCCATTGAGCCCTATGGGGCAGAAATGGGAATGGGGAAGGGCAAAAGGTGAATGGGGAATTACTGGTCCCTCCAACCCTGGAATGGACCGGTAATTGCTCCATTCACCATGCCGGATTTGGGACGGTTTTGGAGGCAACCATGGAGCTAATTACTCCATGGTTAGCTCCAAACCCGGAATGAGGCCCATAGACTTCATCTACTGTACATTTTTCAGTAAAGTAGTTAGACTCAATAAGATTCTCCAACATTCCCATTAGCATTTTGTACTTTGCTAATGGAAATAATGGACAATTGTTGAAGGCACGCCCCTGAACGCTCACACCAGAGAGAATACAACCCGCTAGGGAAAAAAGGCCCAAGTCAATCTTGTAAGGATAACAAGTTTTAATCGCACACAAAATGAGAGCAACAGCTAAGAACTTGGCTGCTAAGAACATTCTGCTGAAAGAGGGAACAAGCAGAGGCTTAAGAGGAGACACATCGTCATTGTGATGCAATACATACAGGAAAGGCCTGCGCGGTTGGTTGGTGTGCGCCTGTAGAGGGTCCACCTGCTCCATAAGGGATGCCAGGTCATTGGTTCCAGCCCAGTCTGTACGTCTTCCATCACATGGGTACTGCGAAGATCATCTTCTTCTCATCAGCAAAGTTCCAAGAACAAATGAACTACACTCTAATACAATGCTACTTCATCATTATACTGTTCACCTGGCAGGCTTTAAGACTGGCACAAAGGAGGGTTCGGGGCATTCTGACCTCCACACACACATATTTCACTCACTCCCATTTGTGCCATCTCGCTCCAAGTTCCCCACCCTCATTTTGAACTATAATGTATCCCTCAAGGCACCTCACAATACAATTACTATGATTGTTACCCAAAAACATGCAGTGTCCGTTCTCTTTCAACATTAAGGACTTGTTACTTTAGGGTTAGTTGTCACCTGGTTACGTGAAATTCAGGAGTGTTGTGGCTTAGGCAGTTATATGAGCTACAACTCATAGTCGCCTGGGGGTAGGCCAGGTCAGACTTTGGCCAGTGCGAGATAACATTCACACCAGATGCCCGTCTGTGATCACAGCCTTGTAGGGCACATTCCTTTTGGGTAGAAAAACATCTTTGCTACACTGTTAGAACAATGAATGAACTTTATGGTGGTTGGGGGTGTGGGTTGTCCTCATGGGAGCTTGGGCATGGCTGGAAGTTTCCCTTATCTCGCAATAAGGGCCCAGTGCATGAAATGCTGCATTCGTCATGCAGGACTCCTAACTATAGTTACTAACATCTATGCAAAATTCACTAACATCTACACAAAATGGCAGTTTTGCTTGTGTCCTACGCTACACTATGTGAGTTGATTATATTGGGGTGGAGTCCCACCACCGTCTTCCGCTCACTCTTGACCCATCATAGTGCTTGGAATGCAGCTCGCCTTACTCTAAAGCATTAGGGGGGTGGGACAGGGTCATCGCCTTTCCAACATTGTATACTAGAGAAAAAGAAAAAAGCACAGAAGCTATTTTCTGTCCAAAATACTTTTCTATAGCATACAATATGGACCATAATACATGGCCGTTCATGATTATCCACACTCTCTGCAGTCCTCTCTCCAGGCCATGCATTATTTAAAAAAAACTGCTTGCACATGCACACCATTGCACAATACAGCTCTTCTACCCTTTTACTTTTATGTTTGTAGCAATCCCTTATGGCCGGCTTTGAAACAGTCATACATACATCCATCAATCAGTTAAAAAACTACATATAACCCTATCAACATATTAAACTTGGTGTTGGACACAACTACCCGAAATAAGGGTAAGAGACCCCCATTGTAAGTGCTCAGCAAAGGGGCATCTGAGTGGCGTGCCTCAACATAGCACACAACCAAGTGTGTGACGCAGTAGTGAACCTGAGGACACTGTAGCAAGGGAGGCACGCAAAAAGGTCTTTAGAAAGCAGAGCAGCACAGAGGCACCCACCCAGGGCAGAACATTACTATGGCGGCAGAGCCATGGGCCTACATGATGACGTTGATGTAGAAGCTGCTGTCCGCAGTGAAAGGAAGCTCATAGCGTCCCAAGCGAAAGAGAACACCAGGGACCTTGTGATGAAAATGTCGACTAAGGGTGGCAAGATGAAAAACAAGCAAAATACACTTGAAAATTTTGTGACTAACCAGACACCACGACAAAGCATCAGACAAGGTGGAGATGCAGCCTCCAACCCAAGAGACCTCTGAGCCTGGCAATCAGCAGATACTAGACACAATCAGGGCACTGCAAACTAAATTGGAGGCCAAGATAGACGCAATAGCAATCGACCTGGCACTGCTTCGCCAAGATGTCAGTGCAATCGCAGAACACACGAGCAAGTTTGAGGAACAAGTGAAAAAAAATAGTGAAGTGAGGGTGCAGATGACGAGAGATGTGGATGTCCTCCTTCAAAGAGTGAAGCTGCTGGAAGACAAGGCAGAGGAAGCAGAAGGGCAAGCCCAAGGGCAAGCCCGCAGAAACAACATACGTATAGTGGGCCTGCGGGAAGGTATCGAGGGAGCGGACACCACTACCTATGTGGAAAACGTACTGCTGCAGGAAATTAGTGCAGGAGAACTTTACCAAGGGTTCACAATTGAAAGAGGAGACCGCACGCCGCCCAGGCCAATGATAGCCAAGGTGCTTAGTTACAGAGACCGGGAAAAGATACTGGCCTTCTCCAGAGCAGTGGGAAAGATACAAAGAGGTTCCACTAAAGTAGCTGTGTACCCTGACTGTACATTTCAAGTCCAGAAGCGGAGGGCGCAGTTCATCACCACAAAGGCCAGACTGCATAAAGCGGGACTCAAGTAAATGCTTATATACCCAGCGAGATTAAAAGTGATTTACAATAGCAAATCCCTATTTTTGTAATCGCCCGAGGAAGCACACAAATGGATATACAGGACACAGTTGCCTGAAGAATCTGAGATCGGCCAAGGACCTCTACAAAGCTGAAGCAGAGACGCAAGGTGCAGAAGCAAGGTACATAGCCCAGTGACCGAGCAGAGATGCAGACCTTCAGGACGCTGCACAAGGGGACAATAGGATGTGATAACTATATGTGATAAGTCAACGGGGCAGGAGCGGAATGGGTATCGTGGATATCGGTAGTAGGAATGCTAACGCAAACCCAACACCTTCCTCTAGAGTAGTTAAGGGCCGAGTTTTAGGGCCTGCCCGTAGGGCACCAGGAAACTTGTCTTCTGACACAGTGGAATGGAGCGGAAACAAACAGGATTATCCCAGCATGCATGGCATGGTAGAACTAGTTATGTTTGTTCTGGGAAATGGGGGGTTGGAAAGGGAGGGGGGTGGGATAGTAATGGGGAGTCTGTCACAGGTAATAGTAGATTGCATCAAACTCCTCCTTAGGCTGGCAACAGGCTGGTGGCCTCACTAACACTCCAGTATGAACAATGATGGCTAACACGGTCAGAATTATGACCTGGAATGTGAGGGGGCTCAATAACTACATGAAGCGTAAGAGAGCAAACATGTTTATCCGGGTCAGAAGGGATGGGATAACGCTATTGCAAGAAACACACCTGGACAGGCAGAAGCAAAAGAACCTGGAGAGGGAGTGGGGGGGGGTGCGGGTGGGATCAACATATTCAACATTTGTGAGAGGGGTCCTTATTTGGATAGCCCCTTAAGTTCCGTTCAAAGTATTCACAGTGAAAACCGACAATGAGGGAAGAATGGTGCTGGTACATGGGGTACTAGAGATCTGAGAGGTTTGTGTGGTGAACACGTACACCCCTAATCATGATGCCACTGTGTTCTTTAGATCACTACATGCAAGACTGGGCTTATATAGACATGGCACCCTGATTTGGGGAGGGGACTTTAATTGTACAGTAGACCCAGCGCTAGATAGATCTGACACCAAGCACAAGAGACCATCCCCCCGGCTAAGGTATTAAGCACACTAGTAGAACATTTTAATCTACACAACCTGTGGAGGGCAGAGCACGGGGAAGCGAGGGTACATTCCTATTACTCTGCACCGCATGAGGTGTACACCAGAATAGATCACATGTTCATGGGAGGTATAACGCTCACTCTCCCCTTCCGACTCACTGCAGGTGTGTACACCCAGTGGGTTGAGAGAAGAGAGTGGTTAGGATTAAGGGTGTTCAGGGTCACTCCTGTAGCACAGAGCCTGCTTGGGATCCTTGACATATAGTCTCTTAAAGTACCTTTGCAGACCAGCCCAGTTACTTCACTGAGTTGCGATGCACAGATCTGCTGTGGCACGTCTCTCTGCTTTAGGGAATGACTCCTGATAATTGGCACTGGATTTTTGCTGGCAGAGTCTCTGTACTGCGCCCGAGATGGTTGGTCCCAAGCAAGCGTATGCTTGTGTGCCGTCTTGTGTTCAGAGGCACGCTTCAGCGTTATTACTCAAAAGATGTTAAAGTGTCTAAGAATGTTTGTTTACCAGTTCCTTCCTTCAGGTACTGTTGGCAGAAAAATATGTCCAATAACTGTATCTTTCTCTTTCAGGTCCGTGATATCAGAGGTTGCTGCAGCTGGAAACTACCTAGGCAGTGCTGCGACGGAGGAGAGGACAGACGTAAGTATGCTGATGGAGGCGTCGGAAGTTTACTGGGTCTCTTTGGCTTACCTCTGTGTCTTTTCTCTTTCAGGTGCTGCGGGCATTGTGTGCGGCAAGCAGCGAATGCTGGACGCTCCAGAGGTTCCTCCCCTGTGTCTTTCTCTTGCAGGTGCTGCGGGCGTTGCGTGCGGCGAGTGGCAACTGCTAGATGTTCAGGAGCTTCTTCCCCAGGTGAGTTTTCAGGAGTCTTGATGCTCTGATGAGCGCCGGGTCCATCATGACTCATGAACGAAAGCAGGCAAGCGTCACGCTGCTTCCCAGCCAGCCTAAGAAAACACTACACACTGGGCGTGGCCCAGGGCGGGGTTTATATAGCCCTGGGTCCACCCAGCACCACTAGACCACCATGGATGCTTGTGCTGCAGGCCCTTTGGGGGCCATGTTGGATTCCACTGCATGATCCAACCCGGGGGCCATTTTGGAAGGGGCAACTGCTTAAGGCCCTGACAGTGGTCTGTTTCTGTGCCATGCAGCCATCCTCCTGGACCCGATCCCCCTAATGTTACTGACTAGGGTCTGTGGGGTCATGACAGGAGGGGAGAATGGACCTGAATTCTCAGGGATGGAATACCTAGATAGAATACTGTTGAACCACTCGCCACTGGTGGTGAGATGGAGAGTATCAGCTCCCAGACCACCGATCCCCACGTGGAAATTGAAGAGTGAAGCTCTGCAGGACACTACATTTGTTGAGCATGTCAGGAATAATACCATTGAATATATAAAAGTGAATGAGGGAGAGTTAAAAAATGAGGACAGTCTGGGAAGCATATAAAGTGGTTATCAGGGGAGTGATGATAGCTGAGTCTGGGGGGAGCAGAAGGTCCTGGTAATGGAACTGGAGAAGAGAGAGGGGGGGCCGATAGGACAGGAACAGCTGAAGGAGATGATAGTCCTGAAGCAAACTGGCCTGGCGCAATGGGACAGGCTAATGAAGTTTAATTAGGGAAAGTACCTGGAGAGGATATGATAATGATATGATATGGCATTTATAACACGCCTATACACAAGTGTTTTGAGGCGCGACTAGGCAAGGGAGGGGGACAGAGGGAAGACAGACAATGACCTTACTAGACCAGGTGTCATTCAGATCGCACAAGTGCATGGGAAGGGGAGGGAGGACAAGTGCATGGGGGAGGACAGTGCAGTACAAAGGATAAGAATATATATCAACAAAAGTACGGCCAGCCGGTGGCAAGCGCAGGGTAAGTGCAGACATCAGGTGTCAAGTGCTGGAAGTGGGACTGTAAGGATACAGAAACAGTCCCCAAGTGCTGGGGTTGCCAGGAAGGCAGTGCAGGAGTGCGACTGGAGGGGGGTACCTGGGCCGGAGATCAGAGGGTGGCCAGGTAACCAGTGCAATTTCAATGTCAGCCAGGAAGTCAGCAAGGGAGAGGAGGAGAAAAAGCAGAAGCAAAGAGAAAGGTTTTGAGGAGCTTCTGGAACCGAAGGTGATTCTCCTCAAGTTACCGGGGGCAGGGAGGCTGTTCCAGAGAGAGGCCCCAGCCGGAAAAAGAGATCTACCACCAACTCATTGCTTGGAGAAGCGACTGACCCTGGGGGAGTTAGAGGCAGATGAGCAAAGAGCTCAAGAAGGAAGGTATTTAGGAAGAGAGAGTTGAAGGTATTGAGGCCCCAGGCCCCAGAAGGCCTTGTGGACGATGTAGTGGGTTTTGAACTTAATCCTCGCAGCCACTGGGAGCCAGTGCAGAGATTTCAGTCCTGGAGAGATACGATCCCTGGGCTTGAGGCCAAGTACAAGTCTTGAAGTCCTGTTCTGGTTAAGTTGCAGGGGGCAGAGGGTAGAAGCAGGCTGATTTAGAAAGAGCCGTCATGCGATGGGAGATAAACCGGGAAGGATGCTGGCATAGTTGTGCAAACACGAAACTGCCAGGCCTCCGATTTTCTCAGTCAGGAATGTGGAGATGGAAGAAGTTGGGACGCAAGAGATAATAAACAAGGTGTTCTCCGAATACTATAAGGCATTATATGCGGCTCCCCAAGGTGGTACAGAAGAAGACATGCAAAATGTACTTGCTCATATAGATCTCCCCAAATTAGACAGCCCCCAGGCGGAGTTACTGGAGGCCCCTATAACACCAGAGGAAGTGGCAGCCACTATCAGATCCTTTCTGACGGGGAATTCACCAGGGACGGATGGGCTTCCAAGTGAGTTCTATAAGGCATATGATGATATACTGGTGCCGCTGTTGGCCAAGATGTTTAATGAATCGCTAGAGGACAGTATCATGCCCACACATATGAGAGAGGCCCTGATAGTGCCACTGCTCAAGCCAGGCAAAGAGAGTATGGACTGCAGATCCTATAGGCCCCTGTCCCTACTAAATCAGGACAGGAAGATCCTTACAGCAGTACTGGCGAGCAGACTCCGACGGGTGATACACAAGCTAATTCACCCGGATTAGATGGGGTATGTGTTCAGAAATAATATCTCAAAGAATTTAAGACGGCTTCACCACGTGGTCTACAGCATGGCAGACAGGCCCGCACAATGCACAGTGGGCTCTTTAGACGCAATTAAGGCATTCGACTCAGTGCACTGGGACTGGCTATAGGAGAAGAGGGGAATAGGCCGGCTGTTTATGAGATGAGTGCGCTTGATATACACAGAACCGATGGCCAGGGTTAAGACAGGCAGTAGGTACTCAGTGGCATGGCAACTACATATTTCATATCATCCTTGATGATTAATTGTGTTTGGGCCCAGGTGCCCCCCATGTACTACCTCATCCTTGCTGATTAATTGTGCTTAGGCCCACATGCTTCACACGCACTGCCCTATCTGCGCAGCCTGGTTGCGACCAGGCCTAAGTGCCTATACGTGTAGCACCTATTTTTTCTTGTCATTTAAATTGTGCAACAAGCCAAATCTAATAACTCTGCTCTGTATACTGGTTGTCACTCTACACTCTGTTACCAGACACCCAGTATGCCTTACTGATTCCCCACTAGCACCTATCCCAGCTCCTAGCCCGCCCACCCTGACCAAAACAGCTATGAATAATGCCACCACCTTCCAAGCCAAACACTACAGTGTCCTAGGGACAGTAACCTAGGCCTCTCAACCATGCGCCACGGCTGATAGAAACTATAGACTCCGTGCCAGACTCACCAAATTATATGAACCACTGAGAAGATCTCTACCACCTACCAATCTGAAAACTAACTACCAACATACCATGAAACCTAGTCACACCAATTTGCCTTCGCCACATTCTACGTCTAATATAAACACCCTCCAACCTAACAGTCTCACGTCCAAGCCAAATACTACCAACACAGCTAAGCCCTTCCATAAGTGAGGCCCCTTCCCTTAAAGGAGCACTTATCAATGCCAGATCGCTCGTCGCCCACTCCCTCGACATAGCTGCCCTAATCACAGAAGGTAATCTGGATTTCCTTGCAATTACTGAGATATGGCTACATAATGCAGCAGGACCCTCACTTATGTTAGCCATCCCAGATGGCTATACTATATCTAGACAAGACCGAGATGGCACACGAGGAGGTGGTATCGCCATTATCTCTAAAATGTGCCTCTCCCTTAGACTAGCCCCCACCCAACTATCACAATCTGGCAAATCCCTATCTGCTAAATTCCAGATAAACAACTCACAGTCACTCGCCATTCATTTAATTTACAGACCTCCTGGTCCTCTTGGCACCTTCGAGGAGGATCTGCATAATATACTTACAAATAATCTCAAACCAACCTCCCAACTACTCCTACTAGGGAACTTTAACATAGGCTTTAATGATCCTATGGACAAAAACGCTACGGATATAACTAATACCATGAATGTATTAGGCTTGTCACAAAAAGTCAACAAACCCACCCATTTGAAGGGGAGAACACTGGATTGGATAGCGGACTACAACTGCACTGCCACCATCTCATCCATCCTGCCTCTACCCTGGACTGACCACTCACTGGTGTCTTTCAACTTATCTACTACCAGACCCACTCCGACGGCCCCTCCACTAGCGCCACCCTGTTTAACTAGAAATAAAAAAAAGCATCACAGTAGACAAAATTATCCCTGCTATCCTACCTACTCTAAACACACTGCCAGAAAATCTAGACCCTTGTGATCTAGTCCATGAATTCAACAACATCATGCTCACTACTATGGACAAAATCGCCCCTCTTAAACTTAGATCAAGCAAACCCAAAGCCCATTTAAACAAATGGTTTACGTCACTACGCCTCCTGAAAAGAAAAAGTGAAACTAACTGGAGATTATGCCCTTCCAATGACAACAAAGTCAAATTAAGTTCCCTCTCCGCACACTATAAGAATGAAGTCTGTTTGGCTAAACGCAATTCTTACGACAAACGCATTGCCAAATCTAACTCTAGCATGAAGGAACTCTTTTCCATATTAAAAGAGCAAGAGTCACCAATAGCCACACCTGATATCTGCACTAAGGATAAGTCCTGGTGTGCAGACATTCAACAGGCACTATCTAATAAAATAAATATGCTCCATAAACAAAAATACAGCAAAAGAAAGAAACGCTGAATCTACAGCACCTGCCTAATATCCCGCCGCCCAGTGACCCACCGACGGCGCACAACAATAAATTTCACTTCACTAAAATGTCTACCCTGGAAGTAGAAAAAAATATCCTTTTGCTTAAACCTTCCAACTGCAAAGGGGACATCCGCCCAGCACAACTAATAAAAGATGCTGCTAGAGACTTATCCCTGTTCATCTCCAAATTGATTAATGCCTCCTTTGCCTCAGGTATCATCCCTGTCAATATAAAACATTCTTGGGTGCTCCCACTCCTCAAGAAACAGACATTGGATCCTCTCATCCCTACCAACTACCATCCCATTACCACAGTACCATTCCTTCCTAAAATACTGGATAAAGCGTCTTATATCCAGATTCAAAAATATCTAGAACTGCATAAACTCCTAGGAACGAGACAATCTGGCTTCCGCCCACTACACGGGATGGAAACTGCTTTCATTGATTTAAAAACCCAAATTGACGAGCTGAGAGACAAAGGGAAGAAAACACTTCTGCTCCTACTGGATCTCTCAGCGGCATTTGATCTAGTGGACCACAAGGTCCTCTGTAGACATCTGGACTCTGCCGCTCACTTTTTTCTCTGAGGCCATCAGATGGATCGAATCTTTCCTGAGCGAGAGAACTATGAGAGTATTCTCTCCATTGGCAGCCGCAGACCCTACCCCCATCTTGTGCGGTGTTCCCCAAGGCTCATGTGTCACACCAACTCTATACAACATCTTCACCAAGCCCTTGTTTGATGATCTGGACCATCTGGGTACCACCTACGCTAACTATGCAGATGATACACAGATTCTCCTCCCACTTTCTGGGGATCATAGTAAAGACACGGAGTTGGTGAACAGGGTATATTTTATCATCCAGGCATGGATGGCCACTCATAATTTCATAAGTTCATAATCATGGGTACACACGCCAACATTAAAAAACTAGGCCATGGATCTTCCTCATTCAACATTGACGGGAATAACATCAAAGTCTCCAAGGAAGTAAAAACCCTTGGTTTCTACCTTGATTCCACCATGTCCTTTACCAAACAGGTAACATCCCTGGCCTCCACCACTGCCTACACCTGCAAGCTGATAAGAGCTAGCAAGCCATTCCTCTCCAATGACAGCTGCATAATCTTGGCCAGAGCCTTAATACTATCCAGAATTGACTATTGTAATGCCCTATACAGTGGTGCTAATAAAGTCACCATCCGGAGGCTACAAACACTACAAAATAATGCCTTGAGAGCAGCACTCGGCATAAACAAAAGAACTCATATCTCCTCCATTAGATGCCAACATAAATGGCTTTCTACCAACAACAAAATACAGTTACAAATGATATCACTGACCCACAAAGCCTTAAACAACGCGGCCAGTTACCTCATAGATACACTTCATAGAAGAACCTCTGTCAGACCAACCAGAGCGGTTAATGCCAATTGCCTGACAGTACCTAGATACAGACTTACCACAATTGGTGGTAATAGTTTCCCAGTGCAGGCTGCTAAACTATGGAACCTACTTCCACAAAATCTGACAGTAGACCAACCCTACCTACACTTTAGAAAAAATGCCATCAAACATTTCATTTCTACTGACTCATCTAGGCTGTCCAAGCATTAGGCTTAGTATACTCTTGCTCGCCTAATACTCCCATTTGAACCTTGTGTCACCATTTGTAAACTATGTGTAATTTATTCTATTTTTTGTGATTCAGTGTATTTTATTACAACCTGTATATTCTTGTAACTCTGTAAGCCTTGCATTTTCTTACTGCTGCGCCTTGTTACTCAAAGGTCTGGTGCGTATAAAAAGTGAATAAACAAACAAACAAACAAACAAACAAACAAACAAACAAACAAACAAACATAGAGGCACTAGGCAGGGGTGCCCGCTGTCCCCGATGTTATACATTCTAACAGCAGAACCCATGGCGGCATACCTGATATGGGGACACAGGCATAGGTGTAGATTGGATAGGACACGTGATATCGATGTACGCAGATGATGTGCTACTGTATGTGCGGGACCCCGACGTGAACCTGCCATACACGTTGGCAGTGCTGGACAACTCTAGCAAGTTCACAGGTATCAAAATAAACAAGAAGAAATCATGTCTATTCCCACCGACCGCCACCGCACAATTGGAGGAAGGGACGCTGCCAGTCCTCCCGCTACCCTGGTGCAGGACCACATTCAGAAACCTGGGTATTAATATCCAACGAGATCCCTCACAAGAGAATGAATATCACACAATGCGTGCCAAGGTGGGTCTAGTTGCGTCCATGGGTTCTGAAGCAAACTGCCCTTGTCAGTAATGGGGAGGGTGGCACTGTTAAAAATGGTGGCACTACCACGACTCATGCACTGCTTCGGGAAGGTCATGACATACCGGGGGCGTTTCTTCATGGAACTGGGGAAGTTATGTAGGAGGCACAAGGGTGCCCTGAATATATTGCAGAGGCCGTATGACCAGGGGGGGGCTACGGGTACCGAATTTCGAACTGTACTTCCTAGCGTGCCAACTGCAGCACATGGTGAAATAGATGTCTGATGAACCCACGATAGAGACGACACTACTGCAGCCCACGTTACGGGGATGTCACTTAGAGACCTCCTATGGGCCCCCACCGGGGGACGAAAGGGAAGCTGCTGCCTGGTAGAACTGGGCATCAGAATCTGGCACAGGACCTGCAGGGTCATGGGAGTTACGGACCCACTTTCTCCGCAGATACCGATGGTGGCATTCCTGGAGAACAGGGAGAGCGAACAAACCATGATAGAAACAAGATGGGAGATGTGTGGAGTGGCTACTGTGGGGGACTTAAGGGGTGAAGGAAAGTGGAAACCTTTTGAGGAGTTACGAGAGGACACTGGGAGGTAGGTGGGACCATTTTTACTACACAACACGGTCCTGGGGTTGCTACGCAGAAGATGGCCGAATGTCACAGAGGGGGATATTGAAAATGAGGACAATTAGATGTTACTCACAGTGGCAGAAGGTGGACATGTGGTGTCCAGGATCTACGAGGTCTTGTTGGGCTGTCCTGCACGAGATGAGCTGAATTGTAAGAGTAAATGGGAGAGGGAATTGGGGACGACATTGAGGAGAAAGAGTGGGGAGAAATACAATTATACCATAAGAAAGTATCCCGGAACGCTAGACTGCAGTTGATACAATTATATATAGTGTAGAGGGCATATCTCATATCCGCTGTAGTCTCCACATTCAAAGAGGCTGGGAAGCAAGGTTGCCCCAAATGTAAGATGCAAGAAGCGGGGCTCACACACATGTTCTGGGGATGCCCGGTCATACAAGGGTTCTGGGAGAAAGTAGCATCAGGGGTGACACAGGGTGGCATTGAATTGGATGTTAAAACACTGGAAGCCTGCATTCTGAGGGCGATATAAGAAAAATAAGAAAGACAAACCACTGAACAAACTAAGGGACCTAATGTACATTATGACTAAACATAGCATAGCTATAGGATGAGAACTCAGCCTAGGCAGATGGTGGAAGGAACTGGAGTAGTGGTGCACAGCAGAAACAGGGGTGTGGGAGAGGGCACTGAGAACGCAAAAGGTAGAGTCTGGATAGATATACAAAGATGGATATTGCTGACGGTAACGCTGTTTGCAAACATAGGAGTGAAGGAAAGTATACAACAATTGGAGAAGACAAATACAATAATTATGATCGACTAATGGACTAACATGAAGGCTGCGGTTCAGGAGGGAGGTATAGGCGGGCGGAGGTGGTTGAATGTTTGGGGCATTGTAGTATAACCTGTTGTTTTGTGTTTGAACCTGTTGTTTTGTGTGAGGTTATTGTTATGACATGTAAAACCTAATAAAAAAATAATAAACTTCCACACATCAACTACCACTTAAAAAATGTTTTACAAAATCTTTAGCATATCCATTTTTCTTGCTTATCCCAAACATTTTACACACTGCTGCTATAAATGTATATATGCATTTTACGGTAGAATAAGTGCATGAATGGAAAGAGTAGCAGGGATTACCAAGTGCTCATACAAGCTCAGAAGGAAAGTGCCAAGTCATGCCAAACTGGGAGGCCACTAGCTACCTGCTGGGGCAGAGGAGTCCACAGGGTGTGGTACACATCTGCGAGATGGTAAACACTAAAGGGTAGTGCTGAAAGGGTGGAGTTGTACTGGTGTCAACCAGATATAGGGCCTGGATCCTGTGAAGTTCATGATGGAACAGGCCACCAATCTCAGTGGCGTGAGTTAGCAGGGAAAGGATTAAGTAAAAGAGGAACACAAAAGGAGAGTTTTCATACATTGCCACAATTTAAGGAAGTCCAGCTCAAGTTTAAGAGGAGCTGGAAGTCTGTTCCAAAGACAAGCACTGGCCAAAGACAGGAACATGCCTTTCGCTCTGTGTTTCAAAAAGCATTTGACAAGCAGACCATTTCATTTACAGCAGCAGAGGACTGTAGCAGGGCAGTATTTAGGGAAATAACGTTGGACATATTGTAGTCCTTGCAATTATCAGGAACCAATATACACATTTTAGGGCTGCAGCAATGTGATCCCTGGGCCTGAGGACAAGCATAAATCTTGCAGCCCTATTCGAGATTAGCCGAACAGGAGATAGACAACAAAGTGGAAGGTTAAGGAGGAGGCTGTTGTGGTAGTCCAGCCTACACAGTACTAGGGCTTTACATACATTCAGCTTCTAGGTGAAGGTGAGCAATACTACAATACGTTTGATTCACATACCGAAATACTCATGAGTCTGGATGTTGTGGCTCTTTATACTAACATACCCCAACATGCGTCATTGGAAATGCTTGAGGATAAACTCCTAAATGACCACACAGTTAACAAAACTCCTATTTCTTTCATACTCTGGTGTGCAGAGATGGCCCTGACCGAAAATTATTTCCACTTTAATGGGTCTTTTTTTAAACAAATCCAGGGTTCGGCCATGGGAGCTACGTTAGCACCAAGTGTAGCTAACTTATATGTGGAACTCTTTGAAAGAAGCACAATAATGACCAATTCGAATCCGTTCCGTGAGAATATCAGGTTATGGCGCTGTTATATTGACGACATTTTTGTCGTCTGGAACGGCTCCACAGAACGACTCAATGAGTTTCTGGAATGGATTAACAAACAGAATAGTTTCTTGAAATTCACTTCTACCTATAACAAACAGACGATCGACTTCTTGGACATCACTATCACGGTAGATGAAACTGCGAAAGAACTCTATGTGAAAACATATAATAAACCAACTGACAAAAACTCGGTGTTACACTATGGCAGTTTCCATCCAAAGCATGTACGTGACAACCTACCTCTGGGACAATTTTTAAGGCTGAAAAGGAATAGCTCCAGAAGAGATGATTTCAAGAAAGAGGCCGAAGACATGAACAAACGCCTGCTAAAGAGAGGCTATCAAAAAAGATAGTGACTATTGCCCGTAAACGAGTAGAGAATAACAACAGAGAATCGCTCTTGCAATATAAACAATCAAGAACTGACTGACAAAACTGGACAGGATCGTCTTGTCTTCGTAAACACCTACAGCCATATGTCCAATACCATTAAACGGATGCTCGGTAAACAATGGATCATTCTTGAGAAAGGCCCAAATCCTATCCAGAGACCTATTATTGCATTTAAGAGGAGCCGGAATATGAAGGAAACAATCACCAGAAACAACATTTTGCCAAAACCGAAAATCTCCCCAACGATAACTCAACTCTGGGGTTTAGAGGCAGTAAAAGGGCATTTCCCGTGCGGGTCATGCCAGTGCTGTGCCTTTACGCAAAAAAGTTCCTCTATAGATATTGGGCCTCATTACACAGATGGCGGAGAACCATGGCGCTATTAGCGCCATGGTTCATGCCGGTAAAATAACGGCACCGCCTTGGCGGAAAGGGGAATTACTGCTCCATTCCAAGGTTGGCGGGGCGGTAATTCCCCCTTCCACCATTGCCCTTCCCCATTCCCATTTTTGCCCCATAGGGCTCAATGGGAATGGGGAAGGCGCTAATTACGGTACCGCAAATTGTGGTACCGTAATTAGCTCCCTGGGTCCCTTTGCGGGTTGGTTTTTAACGCCTGCAAAAAGCAGGCGTTAAATCCCTCAACCCGCAAAGGGACCTCGTAGTAAGGCGGTAAAGATTTACCGGTACCAGTATTTTACTGGTACCGGTAAATCCTTACCGCCATCCGTGTAATGAGGCCATTGGCTTAAAGGCTCCTTGGCTTCAGACTATGTTAACCAACTGCAACACAAGCTGGGTAATATATGTGATATGGTGTCCTTGTAGGAAGTTGTATATGGGTAAAACGGAAATAAAAGTGATGGTCTGCATAGGAGAACATCGCAGCTGTTTGAAAAACCGGACTAAAAATGCTCCATTGGTGGATCACTGGATAGAGAATATACACCAAACACAGGACCTGTCGTGGTCAGTCATTTTTAAACTCAAACCCAGCAATGATGTGAACCGGGACAGGGTTCTCTTGTCTAGGAAAGAACGTGAATTTATCTTTCTCACGAAAAGCATGACGATAGGGCTGAATGAGAGATTAGATATATTATGACCTATATTTTGCTACAGTGAAGCCCATGACTTTTGAAGTGCTATGCTTGATGCTTTATTACACACTTTATTACACACTTACACACTTTGTGAACAGATGCATACATTCTGAAAGACCTGTTACGAATTTAGATATTCACCTGGTAGCCAAGCTACACAGTGCCTCTTATATGTGCTTTGATATGCACTAGTTTGCAGGACCGAGGTTAGATACACTTATGTTCCATTACCAACTGCGAGTGCCCCTGGAGTGGGCAGCATGCCGTAATGAGTGCATTTTTACCTTGCCTGGCCATGTTCGACCGGGAGTCTGTGGGTTTTTGCCCCTGTGGCGCGGCGACGTTGGTTCGGGTTTTTGGGGTGGAAAGCGGGCTCCAGTGGTGCCGCTGCCACAATGTAGATCGCGTTGTCCGATGTGATCATGTGACTGACGTCCCGATCACGTGATTCACGCATGCCGTATGACAAACTACCTGATTGGTGGCTATGATATAAAGGGCAACCTGCCGTTACGGATACAACCGTAGCTGAAAGCCGACTTGCTCGAGAAGGTGACGGTACGCGTGACTGGGAACCACTGAAGAATACTACGACGGTAAGAGCGCCCTAGTCCCTTTGATCGGATCGCCTTTGGTCAAAGTTCTTTGAACGAACTGTAAGCGATATTCAATCAACACTACAGCTAAGTCAATGCCTAGTCTGGGATGCTGAGGAAAACCCTTATTGATGTATTTTTATGTCCAGTTCAGTACTCTGGATGACAACCCTTGTATAACACCCCCCTCTTAGAATCCCCCTGACCCCACTGAGCCAAGAAGTAGGTTTTTTTTGCAAATTTAAAAGGTTTATTTGGACAATTCAACAATATATATCTATCACACTTTATAAATAAATTAATAACTGATATCACACTTCAGAATATGACCGTGATCAACAATGGATAATATTACAGGGGTACACTGATTTGGTTACTTAGGAGTAGTGTAGAGGATGAGGTAGCTGAAAATGCTTGATGGTTTCAAGGAAATGCAAGGTGGAATAAAATGCAGTACAGAAATAACTTGTTATGATTTTAGCAAAAGGTAATATGATCACTTTTTCTTTTGACAATTCACTCCCCCCTATGCAATACAAGAAATGGAAGGAGAGCACACAGTCTTCAAGAATCCCAACAAATCACGCTTTATAATGCAATACACAGTTCCAGTTCCCCCAGCAAGCTTAGAGAAAACAGGTATGAGTTTTAAACACAGGCAAATTACTTTAATGTGGTTTGCAAGGAAGTGAAAAGGTGCTAAAATTGCTTTCAATTCCCTCTAGAGGTTCAGGCTAGGTGATGGCTACTTTATATTAGTTCAGGCTCACTTTAGCAATGCTCTATGAGTTATTACCAGGTTGCAAACGGATTTTAACAAAGGAAAGAATGGAGCTGCTATTTTGACAAGTGGAGAAATTGAGCCAAATCGCAAATCGCGGTAAATTTCAGAATCACAGCTTTAAAATGAAAGTTAAATTTCGTTCCTAGCCCAAACGGTTCAAGAGATACGGACAATTTAATAAAGGTAGATTTTCGGATTTAAAGTAAAACTCAAAATGACAGGTGACAGCTGCAGAATTGACAGGTGACAGTTGTGCAGCTTTAAAAATGACAGATGACACGATTTCTAGGAGACTGTTCTTATTAGGTTAAAATAGTTTGGATTAGATTATTTTAACTAAGAGATTGGATTCTGCACAGTTCTGGCGGATACTCACTCCTAATTTTGAAAAGAATGGGCCTCATCACGGATCTGGTCAACACGTCCAGCGGCGGTTCTCTCTGCTCGGTGGGTCAATCAGGCACCGGTTCTGCTCACAGCGATCCGGATCTCTGGTTCTGCTCACAGCGGTCTGGGTCTGGTCTGCGGTTCCGGCAAAAGTTCTTGGCAGAGAATTCAAACAGCTCGCCCGGCTGTTGAATAGTTTGGTTAGGTTTGCTGGATTCTGAAGGCCTGCTGAGAATACTTTTGCTTGCAATGGGCCTTCTTGGTTCAAATTTCTGTAGTCTCTGTTTAGCTTGGAACTCTAAGTGTTGGATCTCTGGATGTGAAGTCGTCGGTCAGCATGCTCCGCAGCAAATGAAATTGAATGTCTCTACCTGTCCCAGCAGTCTTTTTTTATGTGTTTTGGAAGTGGGTGTGTGCATGGCATGACTGAGCCTGCCCCTCTCTACTTGTCATTGGCCCAATTCTCCCCTCTCCCATGATTGGGGGAAGGAAATAAACCTTTTAAATTTGCAAAACAAACCTACTTCAAGGCTCAGTGGGTTAAGGGGGATTCTAAGAGGGGGGTGTTATACAAGGGGTGTCATCCAGAGTACTGAACTGGACATAAAAATACATCAATAAGGGTTTTCCTCAGCATCCCAGACTAGGCATTGACTTAGCTGTAGTGTTGATTGAATATCGCTTACAAAGTGGGGGCTCGTCCGGGATTCTGGGTTAGATCTATCACTTGTGCAGATTAATACAGTGTGCTAACTGACAGGAGACATACATCCGGTCGGATCACCACGCTGTGTTACGCTGTAAAGCACTCCTCAAAGGAACGGTCTAAGGAAACGGTCTGTTTTGCAAAAATAAAATAAAAACTTCTGTAAGTCAGGAAGGAACTCAAATTCCAGAATGACGACACTGGTAGACATCAAAATAGCCAGAGAGCACTTCTTACATAAGCTATTTGTGAGAGGTGAGTGGATTCATCAGGACCAAACGGTCTGGTTGCAGGCAATCGCGCAACAGGTCACTGAAACAGGGTCAGATATATGGAGAGATCAGGGTCCCCTACATGTGGCCCTGAGTGAACTATATATGGCCCCTAAAGCCAAAGATGAACATAATAAGATTGCCAGGATAGCGGCTTATTTGTACCTATATATGGGAGCCATACAGAATAAATGTGCTGAAGGCCAAGATCTGGCAAATAGGCAACAGATGGCGTTAGAGAAGGCCCAAGCTGAGCTGGACTCTTCTGAGCAGACGCTGCTCAGGAGCCAGGAGTCAGAAAAGGACAGCAGACAGTACATCACTAAAATAAAGGAGGATATGGATGTGCTGCAACAGGAAAAGGCGGACCAGGATACCAGATTTCTGGCCTTGCAGAAGGAGTAGGGGAAAGGGATACCTTAGGCCAGGAAGTCTGCCACCTAAAAAGGAAAATGGAAGAAAATCACCTGGCCCTCCAGGTACTGGGTGACCTCCAAAAAGAACACCAGAACTTGTTAGAGCACACCGGGAGGGTGGAGGATGCTCTGGCAAGAAAGGAGCAGGCCAATAGGGACACAGCTCAGGAGGTAACCCTCCTGCAGCAAAGACTGGCCCAGTACTCCAGGACCAATCAGGAGGCACAGAGAGAGAATGGGGCTCTCTGCCAGCACAATGATAGGCTCCAGCAACAGGTAGCGATGCAGGAGAGACTGATAGAGTCTAGTAAGGCCTTAACTGAGGAACTGAAAGCGCAGGCTCTTGCATTGCAACAGGGAACAGGGGCGGATAGAGATGAGGTCGCTGGGAAAGAGAAACTCCTGAGCATAACCTCAGGAGCCCTAGTACCAGAGGCCTTCATCTCTCCCAGTCCCTGGACTCTGCCACCCCCTTGTCCCCTCGCGCACATGAGCCCAGGGCCACAGGGATGGCAGATTACTATCCAGCTAGAAGTATTGGGCTCATACGCCAGTACCTCCTAGGAATGGATGGGCGGGTATCCGGGTATGGGCACCCAAGCACAGTGCAATTTAGTGGGGAAGCCCAGGAGAGTAGGCCCATTAAGGGCATCCTGAAAACCTCTGCCCAGTTAGGTCAGTGGGGGGTACCCATCAAATCCTAGCAGCAAGGAGGGATCTGAAGACTCCTCTGAGCATTACAGGACACAGGAGACCAGGTCCCCACATTCTGCCAGCCATTCCCAGGCTCGCAAAATCCGGGAAAACCTGGAAGATCAGACGGGCACCTCTGGGAGCAGTGCTTCTGAGTCAGAGGATGAATGGACCAGGGTTACCCGAACCAAAAAGGCCAATAAGGCAAAAAGGGCCTTGCTTAAGGACCCATTGAAACAAATAAAGGCAATAAGGAGTGTCATCACGCCTTATCATAAGAACGCCAAGTATTCTGTTTGGGAACACTTGGAGCTCTATGAGCAAATGATGGAGACTTTCCATTTGAAGGACAGCGGTAGCTGTATCCAGTACGTCAAATGGACATTCTCCCCAGAATACTCCAGTTTCTTTGCAGGGCTGGAGGATCAAAACCATTCAAGGTGGTCCACATACAGGACGGCCATCTTGAAACATTTTTCTGTGCACAGAAATCCTCAAGAGGCTCGCAAGGCAGCCTACAATTTGCAATGTGGGGAGGATTAGGCCCTGCAAGAGTTTGTGCAAGAATTAAAGCGTGCTTTTGCGCAGACCACCAGAACGGTGGACACGGATCGCAGAGAATTTATCAATACGTTTTTCCAGGCCTTCCCCAAATACATAATGACCCAGCTCGTGAGAGATTTTCATGAGAAAAAATCTTTAGACTGGGTCATTGAACAGGCTACCTGGATCTATGAGGTGCAGAAGCCCATCGAAAATAAAAATAATGCGCAGAAAAACCCCAAAACCAACAGCACCCCTGCTGCTGCAGAGGTGGCAGAGGTAAAGGTCACCCCCGTTTTGGATTTGGAGGTGGGGGGGCCTAAAAACCTACCTGCACCTAATAATGCCAAGCACAGAAGGCCCTCGGGCCAGTCAGAGACAGGGAGTCGAGGAGGTAGTCCCACAAATGGGGTCCCTCGCTCCCCTGATTATGTAAGTCCCTGCTACAAGGGAAACCAACCCATCCTGGGTTATGTGTGGACTCCTCCAGCCCAAGGGGTGGGATCCAGCCAAGCACCTGACCCAGGGAACTTCCCTCCTAACCTCCCCCAGGAGGGCAGAAATTCACCAAATCCTGGGCAGAACTTTTTCCCCAGGTATCCGCCCAATTTCCAGCCCCAAAATCATCCATCCTTCTTTCCCCAATTCCCTGTGCCCAGACAACCTAATCCGGGAGAGGGGAGGCCACGATGGAGGGGTAACCAAATCTTCCCAATCCGGGGTATTACCAGAGAAGGGATAGCTACCCTTCCCGGGATCAGCCCAGGGGAGAAAATAGAGCCCCATATCAGCCTGAGCGGGTTTCACAACTTGAGCGCCAGGTCCAAAATATGGCACAAGATCTGGGTCACATACTGAGGGCTCAACAGAACCCTCAGATGAGTATGCCACCGCAGAATGCCCCAAACTCTGGACCTGGTGCTCCAGAACAATGACGGGGGCAGCACCCCGATAACCCACCGGTTCCCAGGGAGGAGGCACTAAGGGAAGGGGGGTGTAAAGCCTTGGAGGAAGCTTCCTTCCCAACTTGTAAACAGCCCCTGGAAAACAATGAACCGGAAACAAAATCTCCTGCCCCTGAAAGCCTGCCTCCCAAGGAGCAGAGGAGGGTAGGAGAAACAAAGGACCCAAACAGACCCACTTTGTGGAGGAGGTACAGATCTTCCAATTTGAAGGAGAGGAATCCTCAGAGGATCCTGGGAAAAGGATCTTCTCCTTTAGAGATGGGGGAACTCCTCCCAAAGAAAAATGGGTCCCAAGGGATTCCAATCCAGACTGGGGAGATATGGAGACTGAGCTACCGCCGCCCATCATCTCATCCCAGAACCCACAATACCGAAATCCCCTGGTTCAAACCCATCCTGGTGACTGCCTCCAAAAAGGGGGGGGCGGCCCAGAACCGGAACCAGGGGAACCCACAATGGCTCTGATCTCCAGTTGCCAACTTTTTCTTTCAGATTCCCAAGACGCTCCACAGAATTCTGCCCAAATCTCTTCTCTCGCCATGTCCAAAACCAGAAAGTTAGCCCACCAGTTGTCCAAAAATGTGCATTATCTGTGCCCCCTTGAGGAGAAGGAGGGAAGATATTATGCCCCGGTACAAGTACAGGGGCGGCGTACAATTTCGGCACTGGTGGACACTGGATCCCAAACTACCCTTCTGTCCAAAAGGGCCTTTGATGAACTAAATGCAGGAAGGGGGAGAATTACCGTATTCCTCTCACCTCTCTTCCTGGACAACTGCAGAACTTTGACGGGAAGGAAATTCCTGTCGAGGAGACTGTAGATTTGGACATCAAAATTAGGCGACACAAGGTGAAACACCCGGTCATAGTAGTGACTCCAGAGGGCACCACTTGTTTACTAGGGAATGACCTCCTGAGAAGGTTGTCACCCCTAATAGATTGCGTAAACAAGGTCCTCTGGACCCAGACTAGCCGACCAATAAAATTAAAACAGAGTGTCAAAAATCTGACCAAGTAGAATTTCACTTCCAGAACAACCAGATTGCAGACGTGACAGTAATAGCAGTAGGACAACAGACTGGTGATGGGGGGTCCTCTCTATTTCTGAAAATCATCCTTCCTTCCAGTTTAAGGTGGTATTCCACACTGGAAGGAAATACTCTGAAATTCTTTACCAATCCACAACCAGACATTCCCACCCCAATAGATCAGAAAGATGTGAAATCAGCTCAGAGCCTGGCTGATATTCAGCAAATTGGAGATCAGTTTTTCATCCCTGTTCAGTTAAATGAGGGGAAGGACTCTGTTCTCGCCCGAGTGTGTGTGAACAACGGTAAGAGCTTCATCAGCGAAGCCATGTTTCGCCAACTCCCAAAAGATCCAGCCATTCCCACATTCAAACTGATAGACAAATGGGAAATGGACCTGGAAGCACCCAATTCAAAACATCTCCTGCCAAGCAGGTGTATGCTCAAAAAGTCTCCATTGGCAACAAGAGCATAGTCCATAATTGTTGGGTTGTGCGAGACGTCACCACCGCCTTTTAATTAGGCAGTGACATTCTCAATCGCTTTGCCATTAGTTTGGACCTAATAAACTTCAAAGCTTGGTCCCGATTAGCGGATAATCCCATGGGCTTTGATGATCCAGAAAAAGCATATAGGTCAGCTCAATTGTTACCTTATGCAGTTGAAATTCAGATTAAAGAGGAAGTCACCATCCCAGATAGGACCCGACAACTCTCCCTGGAAGTGAAAGTTAAAAGAGGACAAAAATTGAAAAACCCTGATGCTTACATACATCTAAATGCTTCTCTCCAACAGCAAGGGTTGGGGGTAAACCCAACTCCATTAGTCAACATAGAACATGACACCATTCCAATAGAGGTGGATAACAGCGACTTAAAGAGTATTACTCTAGCCTCAGGCACCCTTATTGGAATGGCGGTTGATGACTGACACTTTTCCATTGATCAAGGAAATGAACTGTTAGGACAAATCCCCAATAACTGTTTTGACAGTGACAGTGATGACAACACAACACCAGACAGGATTTTCACCCGGCATGGGCGGAACTTCCTGGTGTACACTTCTTGCCCTTATGGTAAGGAAGATGTGACTTGTGACTTCAGGAAAGATGAGGTGATTTTCCAGGTCCATGAGGGCTACCTTTCCCACCTGAAGCCTCCAGTCCAAATCAGCACTCTTCTACACCCAGCTGGAGGAGGCTGCTGAGATAGCCAAACCAGAAGTCTTTCCAGGCTTCAGGCAGATGGTGGAAGAGAGGGTCAACCTAGCTGATGCCTGCGTGACTCTGGAACAGAAGCAAAAGTTGAAACAAGTTTTCTTGGATTTCCAAGATCTCTTTGCGGTAGATTCATATGACTGTGGTCGCACCGACATCCACACAACAACAATTCCCATGGACCCTGGAATGACTCCAGTGTTTGTGAAGCAATATCGTTTGCCTCTCGCATCCATGGAGTCCCTTACTGAAATAATTAAGAACCTTGAGTCCCGGGGAATAATCCGTCCAGTACACAGCACCTTCAATAATCCGGTGCTGGGAATATTGAAACCAAACGGCCAGTGGAGACTCTGCGCCGACCTTAGGGAGCTCAACAAACGGGTCCATACTTCCCGATGGCCTCTGCCCTACATTGACCAAGGGCTGGCCCAGATTCAGGGGTCACAGGTATTCACAGCAATAGACCTGACCAATGGATACTGGACCGTGCCTGTCAGTAGGGAGGACCAATACAAACTGGCTTTTACCTTTGGGGCCAGCAGTACACATGGACCCGGACCCCCTTCGGATACCTCAACTCCGGCAATGAATTCAACATTTTCCTACATAAGGCCATGCCCGACCTGGGTGCGAGGGGTAACCTGGCTTATGTAGATGATGTCCTCATCATCTGTGGAGGAACATATAGCAGAGATCCGTTATGTTCTGACACAAATGAGGGCTGCCGGAGCAAAACTTTAATATCAGAAAGCACAGTGGTGTAGACCCTGTGTTAATTTCTTGGGGCATGAGATTACTCCTCAGGGTCTCTGTCCCCAGGAAAAGAAAGTGGAAGCACTCCAGAAACTGAAGGATCCCACAACTCTGCGGGAACTAAGGAGCCTCCTTGGACTGACTAATTACAGCAGAAAGTTCATTGAGGGCTATGCAGAGATCATCAGACCCCTAATTCATCTCTTAAAGGGGGGGTCAAGTGGGAATGGGGACCAGAACAATCCGAGGCAGTAAGACAACTCAAGAGAAGCCTCTCACAAGCACCTTGCCTAGCTTACCCTGTCAGAAACAAGGAGTTCTTCCTGGAGACAGGGTTCTCTAATACGTGCTTGACGGCAGTATTGTACCAAAAGCATGACAAGGTCAATAAAGTAATCTCCTATGCGAGCAAAACTTTATCCTCTGTGGAGGAAAAATTCAACGATTGTGAAAAGGCACTCCTGGCAACGGTGTGGGCATTGAAGAATTACCGCCCGTTCATCCAGGGGGAACACATTATAGTGGAGACTCCACACCAGCCTCTGCAATACATCCAAAGTGACAGAATCCGGGACGGAAATGGGAGTAATTCCCGAATTACTTCCTGGATTCTGTCAATGCAAGGCTTTCCTGTGGAGGTCAGATATGGCCAAAACAAGAAGAGTCCCCTCGCGCAAGGTCTGACTGACTTGCATAATTGTGCCAGAGAAAACTGTCTCGAGGACGAAAGTCTAAAAATCAAGGACAACATGGAGGCATACCTTAATTCCCCACACAAAGTCTTCGAAGAAGACAAGTGTGAGGGAATGCCCACTGTCTATGTGGATGGATGCTCTTACCATGTTGACAACAACGGAGAGAAAGAACTGGTGGCCGGCATAGGGAATGCATGGGTGAAGGAGTTTCCAGAACCCTCCGCTGGATACAAAATTGGTCCCCGAAGTAGTCAGGTGGCAGAGTTGATGGCTGTGCATCAGGCCATCCTCACTGCTGTCCAACATCAACTCCACCTGGTTAATTGGAAAACCAGAGGCATGTTATGTGCTAATAACAAACCCCTGAAACATGGGTAGTTAATCCAAAATATTGATGATCTGGTCACATTGAATGGGATGACCATCTACTGGAAAAAGATCAAGGGTCATTCCAAAGTAGAGGAACCAGACAAAACTGGAAATGACTTAGCTGATCAGCTGGCCAAAACCGGGGCCATCCAAGGGGATCTAATCGAAATAGAGTCCCTGTTGGGGGAAATGAAGGTCACGGCTATCACCAGGTCCCAGACAAATGCTCACAATGATCTTTCAACTGCACAATGGAGTAAGGAGACCCCTGATGCTGATTTAATTACAGCTCAGAAGGGGGATACAATTATTGGTAAGTTTTACCAACACCTTGAGGACCCTGAGAACTTTCCCCTGACGGATACCGATTACATTGGGAAAGAGGACCTAAGAGTGTTGATGAAATGTCCAAAAAGGTTCTGAATCCAAGACGGTTTGTTGGTAAGAAAATCCCAAGCTGGGCATGATCAGTGGGTGGTCCCTACCTCATTCCGAAGCCTGATGTTAAGTCACGCCCATGATGCGGTCACCGCCGGTCATAGGGGGTTTCACACAACACTGGAAATCTTGAGAGAGGTTGCATACTGGCCACACATGGGGCAGGACCTCGACCAATACTTGAAGGGGTGTCTTGTGTGTGCACAATTTCAGCCATCATCCCTCACACACCGTGCGCCTCTCCAAAAGAGGGGGATGACACTGCCATGGTCAAATTTGCAAATCGACTTTGTAGGCCCTGTAATTCGCTCGTCTAGAGGAAACAAGTACATGTTGACCGTTACATGCTTGTTTACCAAGTGGGTGGAATGTCTCCCAGCCCCAAACTGCAAGGCAGAAACAGCAGCTGCCCTGATGATTAACCACATCTTTTCCCGTTTTGGTCTACCTCAAAGGATTGAGTCAGACAGAGGTAGCCACTTCACCAGCGAAGTAATGACAAAGATGTGGGATATACTGGGGGTTAAAAGGAAGCTACACATTGCTTACAGGCCAGCTTCTTCTGGAGCAGTAGGGAGATACAACCAAACCATTGTGAGCATATTAAAAAAGTTTGTGGCAGATTCTGGGCCAAGTTGGGATATCCGATTACCTCTGGTCCTAATGGCCATCAGATCTACCCCTTCATCTGCAACTAAAATGTCACCATTTGAGTTGATGACCGGACGCAAGATGGTGCTTCCCCAGCATCTGCTCTACAGGACCCAAGAGCAGACACTGATAAATGCCTCCACAACTCATGAGTATGTGGAGAATTTAAGGAAACACCTTCAGCATGCTTTTGCCTATGCTCAGTGGAATCTAGAAAGATCAGCTGATAGCATGAAAACCCACTACGACCTGAAGACCACCAGGAAGGAATATACTGTGGGGGACCGGGTCTATTTATACAATTTCCAAAGGAACCAGGCCAAACAGCGAAAATGTTTCCCTACATGGAAGGGACCGTTTGAAATTATAGACAAGATCTCCCCTGTAGCGTACAAGATCTGCATCCCCAAAGGCAGTTTGGCGGAAGGGGAAGACAAGTGGGTACATATAAATCAGCTAAAGTGTTGCCATCCCAGGCACACGCTGCACCAACTGGAGGATTCCTCTGCAATACCAGATGGGACCGCTCCAGATTAATTCAGTTCCAACCCTAAAATATCCCACATATAGTCTCTAAAGTATTATGACGCTTGTAAGCCACTGTCTCTGAATTATATCTTGTTTTTCAAAATTGGAATGCTATGTCTATTAAAGTATAAAATGTATGTCGCCCCACTATATCAATAGTGGGGAGAAATGTCTATGAATAGGTATTGCCGCTTTCCTTTGTCATCCTAGGAGAAAGAAAACATGGAGACTGACCACGGAAGGCGACCTGGGGATCGGGAGCGAAGATCCGAGGGGCCCGGGGTACCGCCCAATCCTCCCATCAGGACCAGCAAGGAGAACTGATTGATCGACTGGAGGGAGGAAAAGAACTGTGCCATCTATGGAATTGGAAGAAGAGGAGGCGAACATCCCAGATCCTGCGAGTTCCATCAGTGAAAGGACAGAATGGCCATCGCAAGAGGGGGGGCTTGTGGGATGTTTTTACCCATGCATCCAAGCCCTACCATAAAACTGTGCAGTACTGGCATGGAAAACATCATGATGGCCAGAACTCCCGAGAGAGTGCACAGGGAAAACATGAAGAATAGGCTGCCACCCATTTTTGCCTATGTTGTGAGCACAGGAGGGCACTGCTTAAAACTACCATTGGGCTACACACACAGTAGCCTGAAACCATTGGGAATGGCAATGCTGATTGCCAAAAAGCAACTCAGAACTGTGGGGAATTCATTTTCTTAATCCCAAAAATGGTTGCAATACCGGTACTCACCACTATCAAAAAGCCGGCATTTTAAAACCACCAGACTTTTGTGTAAAACTGAACAGAGGAACCCAAACCAGACCAAGGAAAGACTGGCTAAGAGGTGGATACAGTGTAAAACTATATTCTGAAATGACTAGAAGGAAGTAATTATTTAATGTATAGGTAAAAATTGTAAGTTTGATTTAAACTGGGAACTAAAGTGACATTTAGCTGAATTCTGCCTGACAACTACCCCCGACAGGAGAAACCTGCTCAGCTACTCTTCCCAGGCCTAGCTGCATCCTGCTTCCCCACCAAAAGGAGTTGACACCTCTCTGATTAGATTAGGAGAGGGGCACCGCAGGAGGTTGAACAAAGCCTTGTCCTCGACTCAGGCAAATGTTATATTGGGGGGGCCGTAAAGTGACTTCCTGTTGGGAGAAGTGGGAGGAGAAGTGCCTCTGGGACCCACCCGAGCTGGAGGCGGGGACAGACAGAAGCTTCCCCCATGTGCTTTGGAACCTAAACCACACCCATCTGGGCCAGAGCATAATTTAAAAAAAAAGATGGATAATTCATAGTACGGACTTGTCAGAATTATATAAGTAATATCATTATTCTTGTGATTTTTCTGTGCACGTTTTAAGAGGCGTTAGGACCCTTTGGTGTATTCTGGGGGGTTGCAAGCGGAAAATAGGGTCTCACTCCAAATTTCTGCATGTTAAAAATCTGACACTTCATCAATTAATGTCCATACTCCTTGCGCACATGTGTGTAATTTTTGGTAAATGTCCGATATTGGTAAACCTGTCAAAAAGCGCAAAATGTTGTCATTTTTGAATGCAAGCCCCCAGGAAGATCAGAGGCGGATAAGCATGGACCATAAGGAATATATACACCCATTTTCAAAACACATAAAAAGAGACTGCTGGGACAGGTAGAGACATTCAATTCCATTTTCTGCGGGACGCTCTGCCGGGAGACTCCAGACTTCATATCCATCAATCTTCAGAGACCAGAAATTTACTTCAGAACTTAAAGCAAGTGCCTAAACCCACAAACTGAGAACTCGTCTCTGCAGGCCTCAGCATCCTTAAAATCATTTGCAAACTATTCCACAGCCGGGCGAGCTGGCTGAATTCTTTTGCCAAGAACTTTTGCCAGTACCCAGAAAGCAGTGTTACATCCAGAATCCACTTGATCCGGACCGGAAAGCAGAGCAGTATCCAGAACCAGAGGCCACTGTATCCAGAGAGGCTAGACCAGCAGAGCAGAGCTGACCCAGACCACTGTGAGCAGAACCAGAGATCTGGATCACTGTGAGCAGAACCGGTGCCTGATTGACCCGTTGAGCAGACAGAACCGCTGCCGGACGTGTTGACCAGATCCGTGACAAGGCCTAGTTCAAATTTATATTCTGAGTACCTAGCAGAACTGTGCAAAACCAATCTCTTAGTTAAAATAATCTAATTCAAGCTATTTTAACCTAAGTAGAACTGCCTCCTAGAAATCGTGTCATCTGTCATTTTTAAAGCTGCGCAACTGTCACCTGTCAATTCTGCAGCTGCAAGCTGTCACCTGTCATTTTGAGTTTTACTTTAAATCCGAAAATCTACCTTTATTAAATCGTCCGTATCTCTTGAACCGTTTGGGCTAGGAACGAAGTTTAACTTTCATTTTAAAGCTGTGATTCTAGGCTTTCCAACAAACCTAGAACCGACTCCCTATAATTTACGCACTCGCGAAATTTACCGCGATTTGCGATTTGGCTCAATTTCTCCACTTGTCAAAATGGCAGCTCCATTCTTTCCTTTGTTAAAATCCGTTTGCAACATGGTAATAACTCATAGAGCATTGCTAAAGTGAGCCTGAACTAATACCAACAAGCATCTCTCACTCACCTTGAATCTCTTGAGGGAATTAAAAACAGTTAGCACATTTTCCCATCCATTGCCATCACATTTAAAAGCATTTTGGGCCTGTGTTTCAAACTTCTACCTGTTTCCTCTAAGCTTACTGGGGGGAACTGAATTCCGTATTGTATTTGATTGTATTCCTGAAGACTGTGTGTGTTACTTCCATCTCTTTGCATTGCATATAGGGGGGGTGACTTGCCAGCAGGGGAAAAGTGAACATATTATCTCTTGTGAAACCATATCAGTTTATTTTTTTGTACTGCAATTATTCCACCTTGCATTTCCTTGAAACCATAAAGCATTTCAGCTACCTCATACTCTATACTACTTCTAAGTAACCCAAATCAGTTTACCAGTAGAACGTTATCCATTGTTGATCACTGTCATATTTTAAGTGTGATATCCAATATTAATTTATTATAAAAGTGTGATAGATATATATTGTTATATTTCTCAAATAAACCTTTTAAATTTGCAAAACAGACCTACTTCTTGGCTCAGTGGGGTCAGGGGGATTCTAAGAGAGGGGTGTTATATAAGGGTTGTCATCCAGAGTACATGAACTGGACCTACAAAATATATCAATAAGGGTTTCCCTCAGCATCCCAGACTAGGCATTGACTTAGCTGTAGTGTTGAAGTAAAGCCGCTTAACAGAACAGAGACATGTAAACTGTTGATATACGCTCCCATATTATACTCTCCTAAACAATTTCAATGGGACATTTCAAGCTCTTGACATTTCAAGGACGTAATTGTTTACAACCACATGTGTGCCGTGATTAACAGAATACTTCTCTTTAAGTGCACCATGAAAAACGCGAACAGTAGCTACCGTTAGACATGCATTTCTTGATGCTACGGAGCTTTAGTCTATGTATTTTAAAGTTCCGTTTGGTCTCTCCCCTAGAGTTGGTGGTAGGAAGACTTTGAATTCTCCTGACACTTCGGTGGGCATGCATCAGCCCCGCATATAATATACTTGAGTGTGTCGGAACAGACGGAATTGCTACACTACACTAAGAAAGGTATGCAGTAACTTTCTACGGTTAACGTGAGTAAGAGGTCACACCATAGGAATCTATAGTTATCAGGCAATTACACCTTGTCGTGTCATAGACTTAATATTTGTCTAATAGTCATGTATCTCGATATCCATTCTAGATCTGGGAGATCAATTTGATTTTTCAAAATAGTTCACAAGAGGACGTGATACAGAGGACATTGGAGCGTAATGTTAGAACTACCCATACTCTGAATTTTTGAGTTTGCCGGACCATTCCCAAGATTCACTACCACAATGTAAGATACCCCTTTCATTTATCCACTCACTAATGGTATCTTTTCTCCCCTTTCCCTTTCTGGTTCTCTGTGTTTGAATTATTTCCTCTGCTCTCTCAGCTTGCTCCTTCTCCCCCGTTACATTTGCCTTGCTCTTAATGTTAGAGGGCACCTGTGTAGGTGCATCGAGCCACGACAGAGGCAATAAATATGCTTCTTTTTTTAAACCTATCTGGTATTGAAGAATCAATAACAGGGTCTATGGTAATAGAGCTAGTACTGCTGTCTTGTAACCCAATGGTATAGCGAATTAATGTTGCTGCACATTCGATACATGAACTAATTATAAGCTTTATATAGTGCTTAAATTCAATTGATTAAACTGCACTTTATAATTATAAAATCAGAAATTGATATTCTACTACATTTACAGCTATTTTACAGGGAGAACCATCTGATGAAGCTCTCGTATTAGGACTCTTGGAAAGATTACAATGTAAATCCTGTGAAATTAACGCACAGATTCTAACTTGTGTAACAATTTGTTTATGCAAGATGTTATGAAGTTTTGTCACGCTGTGTTGTGTTGTTTATCCTTTTTTTGATTATGCCCCTGAAGAATTTCCATGGAATAAAACCCTAGTCAGGAAAGAAACATGTTGGGCTTATTTTAGATTAATGTTTTAAAAAAACTTTTTTAAAAAAAAATCTTTTTTGTGTGTATGAATGAATAAAGTTCTCATGAGTGAGTATGATTGGTATGATTGTCAAGAGTGGGTGAACAGTGAAACAAATACATCTTCTATGTGATCACTTATGTATAGGTCCGTAAGTTTTTAGATCTTTTTTGCATGCACAAGATCCAATTGCGGAAATACGCTTTCTCGACTTTGCATAGTGTGCCTTTTCTACACGACTGGTGTTTTAACAAAAAAAAATTGTATTGAAACTTTTGTATAATGCTCCTTCTCTCCTGATTAAATTTAAGAGGGGGTGTATGAATTGTTTTTGTATCAAACTGATATAATGCACATGCGTTTGAAATAAATCTCGCTTCTTATGAAAAAGATATTGATTCTGGGTTCTAGTTTACTGAGCTATTTCTGCTTGCTGATGTGGTATCGGTGATCAGAACATGAAAGTTGGTTCATAATCACCCTGGTATGGTAGCGGTACCTGTTTGGAGTCACAAGTTTGTTTGTTTTTTGACAAGGGTTCTGCCCTTTATGTGAGGGTCCATTTGTGACTCCCAAAATGGAAGGAGTAAAGGAGAGAGAGAACTTACGGACAACCCAAGGTTTTGAGCCTTACAGAATGCTAAGAGTAGAGTGCCAAAAGACTGCGGCCAGAGGGTAGAAATAAAACAGGGCACAGGTGTCACAGTAACAAATATCTCCATCTTACTGGCATTCATACATATATTGTTAGCCGCACACAATGCCTCAATGGTGATCAGACAATTAAAGATAAAGAAACAAGCACAAAAAATTAGTTCAGGGAAGTTTTAAAAAGATTGTCATTAACAGAACTCTGTAAATAAGAATAAAACACTGACATCAGATAGCCAGAGGGACTAAATAGATATGGAAGAACCACAGCTATACAATAAAACCCTATGGTATTCTCCAGGTAAACAGTGGGGTGGTGGAGTACAAACAAGCCCAGTTGCAGCTGTTAAGGGCAGTTAGTGAAGAAAGCAATTCAGCCATATCATGTGTTTGGGGTTTGTATCGTGTGTGTAGGGGGGTGTTGTGATGGAGTGTGTGGGGAGTGGGTGCAGGCCAGCAGGAAACATAGTTGCACTACTTATTTTTGTACACTTCGACCACTTGCTACAATTTTAACTCTTACTCTAGCTATTCTCATCCAGAACAGGACTGCGAGACTTGTCCTTGGCCTCAAGCCCAGGGATCGTATCTCTCCAGGACTGAAATCTCTGCACTGGCTCCCAGTGGCTGCGAGGATTAAGTTCAAACCCCTCTGCATTGTCCACAAGGGCTTCTGGGGACTGGGGCCTCAATACCTTCAACTCTCTCTTTCTAAATATCTTCGCTCATCCGCCTCCAACTCCTTCAGGGTCAGTCGCTTCTCCAAGCAACAAGTTGGTGGTAGATCTCTTTTTTTCTTTGGCTGGGGCCCCCCTTCTGAACAGCCTCCTTGAAACTTGAGGAGATCCATCTACGGTTCTGGAAGCACCTCAAGACCTTTCTCTTTGCTTCTGCTTTCTCTCCTCCTCTCCCCTGCTGAACTCCTGACTGAATCTGCAGTGGTCACCCGGCTTCCTTCTGTTCTTGGGCCCAAGTCCCCTCCCCCGCCAGCTGCACACCTGTACTGCCTTCTGGGCAACCCCTGCACTTGGGGGCTGTTTCTGTATCCCTACAGCCCCCACCAGCTCTTGACACTTGATGTCTGCACTTACCCCTGCACTTGCCACAAGCTGGCTGCACCTTTTACCTATTGTTTTATTTATTCTCTGTATTTATTACTGTTGATCCTATGTACTGCACTGCCCACTCGCCCTTCCCCCCGCACTTTCACTCCCCCCTCCCCTGCACTTGCGTGATTTCAATGTCACCTGGCCTAATAAGATCGGTGTGTCTGTCTTTCCTCTGTTCTCCCTCCCATACCTCGTCGCGCCTTGAAACACTTGTGTATAGGCGCATTATAAATGCATATTATATCATAACTACGATATACACTTTTATTATATCATTCCACCATTTTACCAATGCTGTATACTCCCCCTACATTACCTATAATTCCTATACACATTACTATTGTGGTGGTTGTGGCCAGTGGACAGATTCTTGGAGCCCTACTGCCATGGCCCCAAGAATCTCGCCACTGGCCACAACCACCACAATAGAATTAAACCACATAACAAGTACGTACAATACGCACAACACACCTTCAAGTAACAAAACTTGCCCTGATTGCCTTATTCATTCACAGCACTGTCCTTGGACTACCACAGTGTCCGAGGTCTGGGTAGCACCCGCACCCACTTTTTTCACCTAGAAAAACAGCTCCATATTATCTTTATTGCACCCCTACCCTTTACAGCCCCTCTTCCAACCGCAAAAATAACCACTGTGTTTTTTAGACGTTTTCCCAACCAAACTATCCGCAGACACAGGCAGCTGTCCGTGGATCAAACATAGCGACTGTTTCAAAAAATATGATGCACCTCATGCCTTTGAGCATTCAATAAGTGGACGTGTCCGTTGCCTGTGGACAGCAGGCCGAGCCCTGATTGGTCCAGGAGGGTGTCCGCAAACTGAATAGGGAAGTGAGTCTGCGGACCGGACCCAGATATCACTATTTTTTGTACCTACTTTTTGGGCGTTTTAAAAAAACTACTGGATGGATTTACATGAAATTTACAAAAACACCCTTTCGGGACCAAGTCGCCGCTCCTGACGCAAATTTGGTATAAATTCATCCAGCTGTTTGGACTGTAGGTGTGAGCAATTTGTTTTTCCATTGCTTCTATGAGGATTTCCACAATGTCGGGACCACCTATAACTTTGCCCCCTAGACATAAGAACCCCAAACTTTGGAGAATCATTTCGATGGGGGCATATAATTCAAGCATCAGCTCTCTTGTGTTCTTCTATCTATACGGCCATCGAGAGTCATGTAGACCCCTCTCAGCAATATGGCCTCAACAAACTGTGCAGCTGGTTGATGAGGGTGAGGAAAATATGGCCTACTACAACTCTACAGTCATGTCTCTATAGACAAATGGGAGCAGAGGACAATATACAAGGCTATATTTAGGAATTATGGGGTCTGGTGCATTAATGCCTTTGGCCCGCCCAAGCCAAAATCGAAGGTATCCAAATTCTTTGGTCATGCCCCCCCATGCAATCACAGTGCATATCATGATATACTACCCCGCAGCAGAGCAAAATATGTGTGGATACTTCTGTCCAGTCCCATTGCAAAACTTAAAATGGTCAGCTTTGCCTAGACTTGTTTTAACAGGCCTTCAGTGCAAGCAAATGAATTCTGCTTATTAATCAAGTGGTTGAGGACGCACTTGGTAAAACATGTTTATCGGACCAGTAACACAAGTACAACTAAAACTAAGCCATGAACTATTGGAAGACTGTTTAGAAAGAACAGTGGCAGGTCAAGGTTTGATGTTACAGCTTCCTAAAGCTAGCTAGCTACGAGGATGTGTTTTGGGTGGGGAGAGGTTGATAGTGGGTGGGAATGGTCATAGAGATTAGCATGGTCAAGGACAGTCATTGGTGAGTAAATAACCAAACAACAACTACAGGCTGTGCATCCCTCCTCACACCCCATCTCCCTTCTTGCTATACTCCAATTCAATAGTTTCAGCTTGCAGATGGTTCTTTAGATCCACCTTCTAGCGAAAACTAAAATAATAGCCGCAACAAGAAGGGCGTCGTTTTAGATCCAGGACCCAGCTCAGTAGCCGTATTAAAAGGAACACATAACCTAGCATATATAGAGTACTCAAGTTAGCAGAATGTAAACCTTTTCAAGTATGCAAACAGATTGGAAGCAATGGGAAAGGTGCACATACTATTGCATCTAAGAGATAGTGGATATAAATTAGGAGCTACCAGAAAGGTGCATATATGCAAACATAGACTGAGATTAGAAGAGAGCTTCAGTTTTCAAGCTGTATTGATATTAGTTAGCGAAGAAACAAATGACTTTTGTGGTGTGAAACCTATCAGCGTCACGACAAGGCTATGGCTAGTTAAACCATGAGTGAGACTTTTATGACGAGCATACCCTGAGAGCTAAATAACTTATATGGGATGCCAACATAAAATGTTTATTTTGACAGGTTAGGCACCACAAGATTAAATTCATTGATCGCACACATCTTTTAGAAGGTGAAGCTGGGAGTTTAGCCAATCTGCAATTCATGCACTTGACATCTTGTTTCCCACATCTTATCATAGAGCAAGGTACTGAACCCTTATGGCCCTTTTAATTAAGGTAACACATCGTATGATGGATGGGATGGAAAATAACCTTCAAACCAATTAAGAAGACCGACTCAGGAAGTTGGCAAAGTGTCTGTTTTATTCTCAATTATCTAAGACAGGGATTACAATGGACATCAACGGATGTCGCACAGCATGGTCTCAATGCATTTAATAAAAAAACATCACTTTTATAGCAAAAACTCGTGATAGTTGACATCATACTATGTGGCAAACTACAAAAACCTACATGCGATTGTGATTGGGGAGTATCTAAGTATACTTTCTATAAGTGATTGGATTGTGATTAGTTCTCTATAGTCAGCTGGGCAACTCGTGCCCTTCCTCCGTGCATGTCATCTTCAACATTGATTAGAAACACAATATACTATTGGCTCTCAAACTAGAAGTCCCTTCTTTATATGGCCCTCTACAATTGGTTGGCACGCTTGTACCCATCTGGAACATTTCATTCTCTAGCAGCATGTAAGCTGGTACCCCAAGTGCTGGTGGTTGGACTTAACTATACCTCCCCACCCAATTAGCCCATCATCTCTCATCACTCATGCCGTCTGCCATTTAGATTGTCTTTGAACTTGGCCTTGCAGTAGCATTTCTTGTCTGGGAATATAAGGGTGTGAGAGCATGTTCTTATCAATATTTAGGCTTGCATGCCCACATCAACTTCCATCTTGGACTCACATGATCAGAGACCGTGAATCGGCCCATTTTCTAGCATTTAATTGCCCTGAATAAAGAAACTTGGCACTCATGGTGTTCTCTCTTTGCAACTTCACAAGGGATGTCTCAGCGTCTCACGTTCACTGTTCTTCAAGGACTGATAACCAGTTTTGGCTACTTTAGCCTTTGACACCAGGCCAAACAGTCTTCCTTTGGTCCATCTTCGTGCCTTGACTTATTTCTTTGCTGTGACACACAGACAGCTATCAATCCTCCTTTCTCCATGGGTTGAGCTTACTACAATTGTGACATTGAATGTCCAGATTCTATATCTATCTATCTATATATATCTATCTTTATACATATATATATATATATATAATAATACTAACCAGATCTCTGGCTCAACAATAGGATTCACCAAATGCTCAAAATGTAAAGCTTGTACACATGCAACTGTGTTCAATCATTTATACACCCTATTACTAAACTTAATCAGGTGATCAAATATTCGATTAACTGTGACACTACCTTTGAAGTGTATGTACTTTCATGTCCTTGCATAAAGTGGTACGTCGGGAGTACAACATGTAAATTGAAATTAAGGATCTTACAGCACCTCAGAGCTATTAAAAATTCTGATCCAGCGTACCCGATGGCCAAGCACTTTAAGCAAGAACATGAAAATGACTTTCATTTATTCATGTTATTTGCGGTGGCACATGTTCCTATCCATCAGAGAGGTGGAGATTGTGTCTTGAAACTATGACAATTGGAAACAAGGTTTATCCTTGATTTCAACACAAAGCATCCCAATGGCCATTATGTGGATGATGAGTTACATATGTTTTTGGGTACCTACATTCTTTGTGTTGCTTTTATCTCTTACTACTGTGGTCATTACTCGCCACCTACTTTTGTGTATACAACCCACTGGTATCCAGGAGGAGTGTCCTTGCTCTGGGCCCGAATCTTAATGCTTTAACAAAAAAAAACTTTCACCTTTTTTTGTTGACTTTTGATCAGAATTTTTTCTGACCTTGCCTTTGTGGTCCTTCACTTTCTACTTTGTTTATTTGATCACATTTCTTTCAGATTGGTGGTCGACTTGGGCGCTTTTCCTTTTGGGCTTTGCAGTGCTACAGCTACATTACTTATGGAACCTTTATGCAGTGGGTTAATTACTTGCCTGGCACTTTACCATGTTGGTATTCAGTTTTGTCAGTATTTGTGCAATTGAGGGCCATCAGCATGTCTATGTTTATTAGATGGCGCCTTCCTAAAAGTGGTTGTTTACTGTATAACTGTACTATCACTCGATTACGATGAAAGGCAAGCAGTCACCTAGGTATGTGCATCTTTTCACGTGCCTAAAATTTGCTGATATATTAATATTTTTGCCATCATGTCTGTACTTCACAGTTGAAGTTTTAACAAGTCTGATTGCATTTCCACTTTTCCATCTAGTACGTTATGATCATAAATTGTGCTGATATGCTGTTATCCATGCCACTGTGTTTGCACTTTATATCTTGAGTTTTATTAAGTTTGACTGCATTTGCACTTTCATTTTATCTAAGTTGTCATGACCATCGGTTCTGTTGATATGCTGCTATATTTGCCACTGTGGTCGCACTTTATCCTTTGAGTTGCTAACCCTGATTGCATTTGTACTTTATCCTATGTGTCATGGACATATGAGTACTGTAACTCCAATATGGTGCTGGACTTTTATCAAGTATTATTGCATTTGCACTCTTATTTTATCTAATCTGTCATGACCAAAGGCTCTACTGATATGCTGCTATATATGCCACTGTGGTTGCATTTTAATTTTGGGGTTTCCAACCCTGAATGCACTTGCACTTTATCCTATGTATCATGGACATATCATCATTCCAACTCCGATATGGTGTTGCCCACGATTTGAACCTGGGTGTTCAGATCCCAGTCAACTGACTTTTGGATGCCTGTATTTTCAAGTGACTATGTGAATTTGTGACTTATATTTGCTGTAACACTGTTTCATGCCCGCACTCTGTTGTCCATTCTATGTCATCTGCTCTGCCAGACGTAGCCCCATTTTGGGCGTATGAATGCCACTGATCTGCGAATTCTGTGGTCTCTGCTATTAGCATCTTTATATTTTATCTTGGACATGGTTTTTAATTTATACCATGCCCATTTGAGGTTGAAATAAACAAATAATATAAGATGAAGAAGGAAGTTTTTCTCCTGGTTATCTTGCTTCAGTGGTTGAAATAAATGTTCTAACACTGTAGTTAATGCGATACAGGTTTCGTTTTATTTGTGCTAGTATTAGATTGTTTTCCACATTGTAATTGATAAGCATCCTTGATAAAGACCCACGGGTCGAAACACGTGTCGGCTGACAAACAAGGCGCCAAACTGCCTTTAAGTGTATACAATGCTTATCAATTACAATGTGGAAAACAATCCAACACTAGCACAAATAAAAGCGAAACCTGTATCACATTAACTACAGTGTTAGAACATTTATTTCAACCACTGAAGCAAGATAACCAGGAGAAAAACGTCCTTCTTCTACTTAATAACCTGGGGTACTGGCTAAACCCCAACAGCTCCTGTGACCTTGCAACGCCAGAACAACTTATTAGTCTCGGACAACAGCAGAGCCTAGCACAGGCTGTTTCCACACCTAGAGCCAACCTCGAAATAATATAAGATGTACACCACACACATTTACTTTCTGCCTATTTTGGGTTACTTGTGTGCGATTATGATATTCAGACTGTGTATTCTGGTCTGTTTTAAGATGGCTGCCACATATACCACACTGTGAAACAACCCTGTAGGAGAGTAGGCGCAATAGTGGAAGGACTACACATCATGATTTATATGGTGTGTCCATTCAGTTCCCCATACGTGATCAAGCGCTCAGTGCAGCGCGAAACGCGTTGTGTCGCAGGACTTGCCCCATGCCTTTCTGCCGCTGTTGCTTTTTTTGGTATTGTGTTGCTTTTTATAATATATGAATAAACTCATATCTATTATGATCTGAGTTGTTTATTCTTTGCCTTGGAGATGTCTGCTGGCCACGTGGAGTGCGGTTTTCTTTCCTCTTTTCTTTGTTGATATATATATATATCTATTCAGTGAAAAAACTTTGTTGAAAGGGACGTTATGGTTAAGTTGCGCTACTAAAAACCTATGAAATTCAGTGAAAAAATGTTGTTAAAAGGGACATTATGGTTAAGTTGCGCTACTAAAAACCTATCAAATTCAGTAAAAAAACTTTGCTAAAGGGACGTTATGGTTCAAAGTAAAACCGAAAAACCCCTGAAATACGGCAGTTATGGTAAGATAAGCAACCATAACTCGCGCCACCGTGCACTGCTAACACTAACACCCAGGACATCAAAGATGATATCACAAATGTCATTGATGACATCACTGATGACATCACATGGCTGGCTCTCCCTTTTTTTCCTTTACTGACATATCTAAGCCACATAGTTCTCTTCAGTAACAGTCAGGAAGTAAAAATTTAAAAGGTACTATATTTGTAGACTTAGCGTCAAGTCATATCATATGAAACATATATATAGCGGAAGACACAGACTTGAAAGAGAGCAATCCTTTCTGTGCATGAAGATAATCATTAGAGTTATCAGCACTTTCTGATAATTTTATTTGTATTACTATACCTTACCTGTATATGCTCATATTTGTATACATTGTACTCACACGCTTTTCCTTAGGGTTCACTGACATCATTTGATACACATGCATGCAGTAAGTAGCACCTTTGAAACAGAGCAATAATTTCTCTGCATAAAGATAATCAGTTAAGTTATGAACTCTTTCTGCTACTACTTCTGCTTTTTTGCTTACTTCTCTGTCCCTGTATATACTCATATTTGTATGTGTTGTTGTCTCTTTGTGTTTTGTCTGTATTAAGTGTAATTATGTATTAAGTGGGTTTTATTAGCTACTTATTACATGTTAGATTATGAATATTGCACCTTCATCATGTATACTGCACACACTGACTAAGTTTCTGCATGAGTTGCTTAGTATACTGGATAGAACTTCATAATAGAATGCTATTTATATCAATGCATTGCTTAATGCACTAGTTAGCTCATGATATTTATTGAAATGATCCTTCACACTTTTTGGTCAACATTATAAGAATCCCTCCTACAGAGTTTTCATGAAAAGTAAATGCACATGTGATGTCATCAGTGATGTCATCAATGACATTTGTGATGTCATCTTTGATGTCCTGGGTGTTAGTGTTAGCAGTGCACGGTGGCGTGATTTATGGTTGCTTATCTTACCATAACTGCCGAATTTCAGGGGTTTTTCGGTTTTCCTTTGAACCATAACGTCCCTTTAACAGATTTTTCACTGAATTTGAAAGGTTTTTAGTAAGGCAACTTAACCATAACGTCCCTTTTAACAAAGTTTTTTCACTGAATTTCATAGGTTTTTAGTAGCGCAACTTAACCATAAAGTCCCTTTTAACAAAGTTTTTTCACTGAATTTCATAGGTTTTTAGTAGCGCAACTTAACCATAACGTCCCTTTAACACAGTTTTTTTACTGAATTTCATATGTTTTTAGTAGCACAACTTAACCATAATATCCATGACTTTATATACATGTAACATAGAACATACTGAACCCCTAGCTAGTGATTTCGATGTCCGCGGACTAACGCCATGTCCGCGGACATATTGAAAATCTGAGCGTGGTGAATGTAAATTTAAATAGTGTGCCCCATTTCGCCGTTGAGGTTGGCTCTGAAAAGAGCAGTTTTTTTTTTTGCATATGCTTGACAGACACCTGTTATTTTGTATTTTTTTTTTCTTACTTTACTCCTAAAATCTTCACATAACCATATGCCGCCAATCCATTTTTCCTATGTCAGTGGTAACACAGGAGACCACTGCCAAAACCTATCATTTGGCTGCCCACAGAGGAAAATGAAACTACTTGAAAAAGCAGTGCTGCATTGCAAGGGAAACCCAGAACTGCTTTAAAAATCCGTTTTTCCTTGGCTGTGGAAAGTGCAAAAATCATGGTTCCCAAACATCACAAAAGATCCAACATCCTTGTTGGGTGTTAAACATCACTTTATTTAAATAATCCACTTAAGCCCAATGTCAGCAGAAGTACATTTTATCAGAAGAAAATCCACATTCAAATATGCTTGCATTGGAAAAATATGTCAGATATGGGCGCAGTACCGCCGCTCGCCTGTGTCAGAAACTGTCATTTACTTAACCTGTCAGTTTAAAACTTGTACATTAAAATCAAAGTATGGAAAAGAAGAGACTTCCTATCGAAAGCAATATAGGGAGACAATTCAATCTCTATGTTTTAAAAAGGCTGGAATTAAGAGATTTGTGGCTATATTTGTAAAAATGTAAATTATATTTTAGAAAAAGACTATTTTAAACATTGTTTTAAAAGTAAGTTAAAGCCAGCCACACTGAGCTTCAAAGACATTCCACAGTTTCTCCCAAACAAAGGAATCTCCCCCCCTGCTCTCTGCTGAGGAACTGCCAGGGAGGTGTGAAAGGAAGTGGGAGGGGACTTTGACCTGTTGCTCTGACAAGAGACAAATGACGCCCTAGACTGAAAGGAAATGCTAATTTGGGTGTCGACAGAAAACAACTGCTGGCAGGAAGAAGCCCAGGACTGCTCTGGCCCAGCCAAACCTTGGGGGCAGGGAAAGACAGTTTTGTTTATTCGGAGAGCACAGAAAATATCTTTTTGAAAAAGACTCATAGAAAACTGAACAAAATTGGTAAAAATCTGTAAATATAGTGTTGTTAGAAGGAAATTTCTACTCATGTTTTAAAATTACTCTGGAATTTGTGCGATATTCAGAGACAGAACTATCAAAATGTTGAGTTTGTAGCAGTTGTGATAATGCTAATAATATGAAACTTCACAGGAATATGCCCAGATGTTATGTGTATGTATGTGGAAAAATATGTACAGATCTGACACTGGGTAACCAACCAAAAGCGTGGAAAACTGTCATTTGTGAACCAACCAAAACTCTTAAAAAGATGGGACTTTGATGGATATGTGCCTTATTTAATTTGGGATGTAAATATGTATTATTAGCAAGTTGGTGCTATTGGAAATATGTTTTATATGAAAAATAGATTTTCTGTGTAGAAACAAAGGGGAGATTTTTTCCCTGGACCATAAACACAGCGTCACCATGACACATCATGACACACTGTTTTCTTCTCAAATCAGGAGAGAGGGAATACTTTGACCAATCAGTTTGCTAGAGGGTGGGCATAGTATAATCAGCCTATCCACCCACTTGAGAAATACATAAATAGGGAATGTTGAGGACCTAGAGACACACACATTCACCCATCAACTGATTTACTGCCGAAGCGCTCCACAGGAAGAACCCAGATCATGATTCCAGAACTCTGAAAGCAGAAGGTCCAATTCTAAGCTGAACCCTTCTCAGCTAGCCTGTAAAATCTTGCAACCTAATTCTAACCCCAGACTACCAAGGGGCACAACCAATTCAACAGCCGAGCTGTGCTATTTTTCTGCTTCTTGCCAAGAACTCTTGCTAGAACCCAGAGATCCAAACCAGTAGAGCAGAGCTGTAACCCAGAACCAACCCGTCAGATCCAGTCCAGAGGGCCGTGCAGAGAAAGAGTGCCGTGCTGAGAGCAGAACTAAGTGCCTGAATCCTGTCCGGTGGCTAGCAGATTCCAGTCCAGAACCCTTTGACCAGATCTCTGACAGGCCTATTCCAAAACCATAGTTGTGAGTATTTACCATAGAATTGTCCATAGCCAATCTCTTATCCTTAATTAATCCTATCAAACCCATTCTAACATATCCAGACTGCACTGTAGAATCTCTTTTGTCTGTTCTGAATCTTTCTCTCATCCACATAATCCTGTGATAATTGTAGTGATAAATCATCTTTGCTCTAATATTTTTGCTGAAGAAGGCAAGTGTCTCGGCGGGCAAAGATCAGACAGTGGCGCCTCTGGACTGGTGGCTGTACCGTTGGTATCTTGCATCTTCATAGCCCCTTAGTGTAAAGCCAATCCTTGTTTGTAATCTTCAAAAGCGCATCTTTCATTTGAAATCCTGACTCTTTTTGAGAAAAATTGACCTTTACTAAAACCTCTGTAACTTTTGAACCGTACATGCTAGAAACAAAATGTAACTGTCAGATTGAAGCTAACCTCCCCAGCTTTCAAAAGTCTTGCCACAATTGCGTTTCTCGCGCGCTGAAAAGTTTGCGGTAATTCTGCATTTGGCTCAATTTCACCACATGTAAAATAGCTATTTCTTTGCATTCAACCTCTGAATTCAGTTTCCTATCTGCCAACCATTCATTCATCATTGCTAGTGTCTACCTGGAACTATCCAAAGCGGCTCCTATTAGTTCTGAATCCAATTTAGCGATTTAAAGTCATTTTTCAGTGTTTTCCCATTCATTACAAGCCACATTCAAAAGCAGTTGACCTGTTTTAAAATCATTCCTGTTTCTCTCTGCTTGCTGGTGGAATTAGGATTGAAACTGCATTTAAGAGTGTTTATTCCTGAAACCTGTTTTCTCTCCTTCCATCTCTATATTGCATATTAGGGGGGATTGAGTATTATCAGGGGGAAAGAGTTAATACATTGCATTTGATTGAACACATATCAAGTTTTATTTCTATGCTACATTATTCTTCTCATCCATAACCCTATTGATTAAAGAGATTGTTGATTGTCACATCACCCAATGCTGATGATTGTATAATATTAATAGTGTCATATCTAGATATTGTTCAAATTCATAAAAGTGTGATATATATATGGTTCAATTCATAAAATAAATCTTTTAACTTTGCAAAACAACCTACTTCTTGGTTCAGTGAGACCGGGGGGGATTCAAAGAGAGGGGCGTGATATAAGGGTACATCATTCAGAAATAAAGAACTTTAGACATATAAATATATAATTAAGGGTTCCAGCTGGGCATCTCATGCCAGGCATTGACTTAGGTTTAGTGATGGGTTGAAACCACTTACAGATTGGGGGCTCGTAGCGGGATTTCTGGATTAGAGATACCACTTGTGACAGATTAATACAGTGTGCTAACTGACAGGGTACATAAATTCTGTTGGGCTACCACGCTGTGTTACACTGTGAAAAGCACCCCTCAAAAGGGAACGCTCAAAGGAAACGGTCTGTTTTGCAAAAATAAAAGAAAACTTCTGTAAGTCAGGAAGGAAATCAATATTTCCAGAATGGCGACATTGGTAGAGATCAATATGGCTAGAGAACACCTTTTGCATAAGTTATTTGTGAGAGGCGAATGGACAGAGCAGGATCAGAATGTGTGGTTGCAGGCAATCACAGAACAGATCACTGCAACAGGGTCAGAAATATGACAAGATCAGGGTCCCTTACATATGGCCCTGAGTGAACTATATATGGCTCCTAAGGCAAAGGAGGAGCAAAACAAGATTGCCAAAACAGCGGCATATCTATATATATATATATATATATATATGTATATATATATATATATATATAGGAGCCATACAGGATGAATATGCTGAAGGGCAAGATCCGGCAAGTAAGTAACTGCAGGCATTAGAAAAGGCCCAAACTGATCTGGACTCTTCAGAGCAGAGGCTACAGAGGAGCCAAGAGTCCGAAAATGAAAGTAGGTAGTATACAATCAAAATAAAAGAGCACATGGGTATCCTGCAGCAGGAAAAGGAAGAACAGGATACCAGAATTCTGGCCTTGCAGAAGGAGTTCCAAGAAAGTTTGGACTCTCTACTGCACAGCCAGAAAAAGCTGGAGCAACAAATAAACTCTAACAGGGCATGCACCGAGCAGGTAGCCACCCTGCAAAGTCAACTAGACAGAGAGAAAGAGGAGAGCAATAAATTAATCCTGAAAGACCTGGGCACCCAGGCAGAACTTGATGATGAGCAACAGAAAGCTGGTGCGCTTCAAAGACAGAGGGACGACCTGGTGGCACAGAGGCAGGCTCTTGCTCATGAAAGGGACACCTTAGGCCAGGCAGTCTGCTCTTTAAAAGAGAAACTGGAAGAAAGAAAATCACCTGGCCCTTCAGGGACTGGGTGACCCCCAAATAGACCATCAAAAATTGTTAGAGCACACCAGGAGGATGGAAGATGCTCTGGCAAGGAAGGACCAGGCCAGTATGGAGAGGACTCCCTCCTGCAGCAAAGACTGACCCAGTACTCAAAAACAACCCAGGAAACACAGAGAGAAAATGAGGCTCTCTGTGAGAACAACGACAGGCTCCATAGGCAGGTAGCCATGCAAGAGAGACTGATAGAAATTAGTAAGGCCTTGATTGAGGAACAGAAAGCTCAGGTTCTTGCATGGCAACAGGGAGCAGGGGCTGATAGAGATGAGGTTCGCTGGGAAAGGGAGACACCTAAGCATAACCTCAGGAACACTAGTACCAGAGGCCTTCACCTCTCCCAATCCTTGGACTCTGCCACCCCGATGTCCACTGGCGCACATGAGCCAAGGGCCACGGGGATGGCAGATTTCAATCCAATCAGAAATATGGGGCTCATAGAACAGCACCTCCCAGGAATGGATGGGCAGGCGTCTGGGGATGGGTACCCAAATACTCTGAAATTTAGTGGGGAACTCCATGAGAGTAGGCCCCCTAAGGGCATCCTGAAAACCTCTGCCCAGCTAGGACAGTGGGGGGGGTACCAATCAAATCCTGGGAGCAAGGAGGAATCAGAAGACTGCTCTGAGCGCCCCAGGACACAGGAGACTATGTCCCCACATTCTGCCAGCCATTCCCAGGCTCGCAGAATCCGGGAAAACCTAGAAGACAAGACGGGCACCTCTGGGAGCAGTGCCTCTGAGTCAGAGGTGGAGTGGACCTGGGTTACCCGAACCAAGAAGGCCAATAAGGCGAAAAGGGCCTTGATTAAGGACCTCTTAAAACAGATCAAAGCGATAAGAAGCGTCATCACGCCTTATCATAAGAATGCTAAGTATTCTGTTTGGGAGGACTTAGAGCTCTTTGAGCAGATGATGGAAACTTTCCATTTGAAGGATAGCAGTAGCTGTATTCAATATGTGAAATGGACCTCCTCACCAGAATACTCCAGCTTCTTTGTGGGGCTGGAGGACCAAAATCATTCTAGATGGTCCACCTATAGGGCGGCATCTTGAAGCATTTTTCTGTACACAGAAATCCTCAGGAGGCCCCACGAGAATTTGTGCAGGAATTAAAGCGTGCCTTTGCACAGATCACTAGAAGGGTGCGCACAGACAGCAAAGAATTTGTCAATACCTTTTTCCACGCTCTACCAAATACATCATGACCCAGCTAGTGAGAGATTTTCATGAGAAAAGATCACTAGACTGGGTCATTGAACAGGCCACTCGAATATATGAGGTGCAAAAGCCCTTTAGAAAATAAGAATAATACAAAAAGCCCCAAAACAACCAACAGCCCTGCGGCTGCTAAGGTGGCAGAGGTGAAGGTTGCCTCCATTTTAGATTTGGAGATGGGGGGGCCTAAAAACCTGCCTGCACAAAATCAGAGCAATCCCAAGCCCAGAAGGCCCTCAGGCCAGTCACAGACAGGGAGCCAAGGAGGTAGTCCCACAAATGGGATCCCCCACTCCCCTGTCTATATTAGTCCCCGCTACAAGGGGAACAGACCCATCCTGGGTTATGTGTGGACTCCTCCAGCCCAAGGGGTGGGGATACAACCAGGCACCAGCTAACCCAGGGAACTTCCCTCCTCACTTCCCCCAGGAGGGCAGAAATTCCCCAAATCCTGGACAGAACTTCTTCCCCAGGTACCCACAAAACTTTCAACCCCAGAACAATCCATCCTTCTTTCCCCACTTCTCCTGAGCCCAGACAACCCAATCCGGGAGAGAGGAGGCCAAGGGTGGAGGGGTACCCACATTTTCCAAACCCGGGGTATTTTCAGAGAAGGGATAGCTACCCTTCCCGGGATCAGCCCAGGGGAGACAACAGAACCCTGTATCAGCCTGAGTGGGTGTCACAGCTAGAGCGCCAGGTCCAAAACATGGCTCAGGATCCGGGTCGCATGCTGAGGGCTCAACAGAACCCTCAGATGAGCATGCCGACACAGAATGCCCCAAACTCCGGATCTGGTGCTCCAGAACAATGACTGGGGCAGAACCCCGACAACCCACAGGTTCCCAGGGAGGAGGGACAAGGGGAAGGGGGGATGTAAAGCCTTGGAGGAAGCTTCCTCTCCTACTTGTAAAACGCCCCTGGAAACCCAGGAACCAGAACCAAAATCTCCTGCCCCTGAATGTCTGCCACCCAAGGAGCAGAGGGGGGTAGGAGAAACAAAGAACCCAAACAGACCCATTTTGTGGAGGAGGTACAAATCTTCCAGTTTGAAGGAGAGGGATCCTCAGAGGAAAGGATCTTCTCCTTCAGAGATGGGGGAACCCCTCCCAAAGAAAAATGGGTCCCAAAGGATTCAAATCCAGACTGGGTAGTTGTGGGGACCGAGCTAGCGCCGCCCATCATCCAACCCCAGAACCAACAACATGACAATCCCCTGGTTCAAACCCATCCTGGTGACTGCCTCCAAAAAGGGAGGGGGGGGGGCGACCCAGAACCGGAACCAGGGAAACCCAAAACTTCTCCCATATCTAGTTGCCACCTTTTCTTTTCAGATTCCCGATACTCTCCACAGAATTCTGCCCAAATCACCTTCTTATTAGTGTCCAAAACTAGAAAACTAACCCACCAGTTGTCCAAAAATGTACATTATCTGTGCCCCCTTGCGGAGAAGGAGGGAAGATTCTATGCCCGGTTCAAATACAGGGGCAGGGTACAACTTTGGCACTAGTGGACACTGGATCCCAAGCTACCCTTCTGTCCAAAAAGGCCTTTGATAAAATGAATTCGGGAAGGGGGGAGAAATACCAAATTCCTCTCAACCTTCTTCCTGGACAACTTCAGAACTTTGACGGGAAGGGAATTCCCGTCAAGGGGACTGCAGATTTGGACATTAAAATTGGGCGACACAAGGTGAAGCACGCGGTCATATTTGTGACTCCAGAGGGTACCCCTTGTTTACTAGGGAATGACCTCCTGCGAAAGTTGTCACCCCTCATAGACTATGTAAACAAGGTCCTCTGGACCCAGACTAGCCGACCAATAAAATTAAAACAGAGTGTCAACCATGTTAGTTTAAACGGCACATGGTTGAACAAAAATCTGACCAAGTAGAATTTCACTCCCAGAACAACCAGATCCCAGACGTGACAGTAATAGCAGTAGGACAACAAAGTGGTGATGGGGGGGTCCTTTCTTTTTCTGAAAATCAACCTTCCTTCCAGTTTAAGGTGGCATTCCACACTGGAAGGAAACACTCTGAAATTCTTTACAAATCCACAATCAGACATTCCCACTCCTATAGTCCAGAAAGATGAGAAATCAGCTCAGAGCCTGACTGATATTCAGCAAATTGGAGACCAGTTGTTCATCCCAATTCAGTTAAATGAAGGGAAGGACTCTGTTCTCGCCCGAGGGTGTGTGAACAACAGTTAGAGCTTCATCAGCGGAGCCATGTTCTGCAAACTCTCAAAAGATCCAGCCATTCCCACATGTACACTGATAGACAAATGGGAAATGGATCTGGAAACACCCAATTCCAAACATCTCCTGCCAAGCAGGTGTATGCTCAAAATCTCCATAGGCAACAAGAGCATAGTCCATAATTGTTGGGCTGTGCGAGACGTCACTGCCGGCTTTTACTTAGGCAGTGACATTCTCAATCGCTTTGCCATTAGATTGGACCTAATAAACTTCAAAGCTTGGTCCCAATTAGCGGATAATCCCATGGGCTTTGATGAGAAAGCATTTAGGTCAGCTCAATTGCTGCCTTATGCAGTTCAAATTCAGATTGGAGAGGAAGTCACCATCCCAGAAAGGACCCGACAATTCTCCCTGGAATTGAAAGTTAAAAGAGGACCGAAATTGAAAAACCCTGATGCCTATATTCATTTAAAGTCTCCTCTCCAACACCAAGGGTTGGGGGTAAACCCAACACCACTAGTTAACATAGAACATGACACCATTCCAATAGAGGTGGATAACAGCGACTTAAAGAGTATCACTCTAGCCGCAGGCACCATTTTTGGAATGGCGGTTGATGACCGTCGTTTTTTCCATGGATTTAGGTAATGAACTTTTAGGACCAATCCCCAAGAACTGTTTTGACAGTGATAGTGATGACAACACAACACCAGAAAGGATCTTTACCCGGCAGGTATACCTTTCCTGCCCTTATGGTAAGGAAGATGTGACCTGTGACTTCAGGACAGATGAGGTGATTTTCCAGGTCCCTGAGGGCTGCCTTCACCACCTGAAGCCACCAGTCCAAATCAGCACTCTGACCAGGGACTTCTCCACCCAGCTGGAGGAGGCCACTGAGATAGCAAAACCAGAAGTCTTTCCAGGCTTGAGGCAGATGTTTGAAGAGAGAGTCAACCTAGCTGATGCCTGTGAGACTCTGGAGCAAACGTTAACATTGAAACAAGTTTTCTTGGAGTTTTAAGATCTCTTTGTGGTGGACTCACATGACTGTGGTTGCACCGACATCCACACAACAACCATTCCCCCAGACCCTGGCATGACTACAGTGTTTGTGAAGCAATATCACTTGCCTCTCGCATCAATGGAGTCCCTTACTGAAATAATTAAGAACCTTGAGTCCCGTGGGATAATTCGTCCAGTCCACAGCACCTTCAATAATCCGGTGCTGGGGATATTGAAGCCAAACGGCCAGTGGAGACTCTGCGCTGACCTTAGGGAGCTTGACAAACAGGTCCATACTTCCCAATGGCCTCTTCCCTACATTGACCAAGGGCTGGCCCAGATCCAGGGGTCACAGGTATTCACTGCAATAGACCTGACCAATGGATACTGGACTGTACCTGTCAGTAGGGAGGATCAATACAAGCTGGCCTTTACCTTTGGGGGGCAGCAGTACACATGGATCCGGACTCCCTTCGGATACATCAACTCCGGCAATGAATTCAACATTTTTCTACATAAGGCCATGCCCGACCTGGGTGAAAGGGGTAACGTGGCCTATGTAGATGATGTTCTCATCAAAAGCTTGACTCTGGAGGAACACATAGCGGAGATCCGTTATGTTCTGACCCAGTTGAGGGCAGGCAGAGCAAAACTTTCCTTTCAAAAGGCACAGTGGTGTAGAACCCGTGTTAATTTCTTGGGGCATGAGATTACTCCTCAGGGTCTCTGTCCCCAGGAAAAGAAAGTGGAAGCCCTCCAGAAATTGAAAGACCCCACAACTCTGCAGGAACTAAGGAGCCTCCTTGGACTGACTAATTACAGTAGAAAGTTCATTGAGGACTACACAGAGATCACAAAACCCCTGATTCATCTTTTGAAGGGGGTTCAAGTGGCAATGGGGTCCAGAACAAGCCAAGGCAGTAAGACAGCTCAAAAGAAGCCTCTCACAAGCGCCTTGCCTAGCTTACCCTGTTAAAAAGAAGGAGTTCTTCTTGGAGACAGGGTTCTCTAATACATGCTTGACTGCAGTATTATATCAAAAGCATGAGAAGGTAAATAAAGTAAAAACTTTATCCTCTGTCGGGGAAAAATTCAACGATTGTGAGAAGGCACTGCTGGCAATGGTTTGGGCATTGAAGAATTACCGCCCATTTATCCAGGGGGAGCACATCATAGTGGAGACTCCACATCAGCCTCTGCAACATCTCCAAATTGACAGAATCCGGGCCAGAAAAGTGAGTAATTCCCAAATTACTTCCTGGATTCTGTCAATGCAAGGCTTTCCTGTGGAGGTCAGATATGGCCAAAACAAGAAGAGTCCCCTTGCGCAAGGTCTGGCTGACTTGCATGATTGTGCCAGAGAAAACTGGCTTGAGGACGAGAGTCTAAAAATCAAGGACAACATGGAGGCATACCTCAATTCCCACCACAAAGTCTTTGAAGAAGACAAGTGTGAGGGAATGCCCACTGTCTATGTGGAAGGATGCTCTTACCATGTTGACAACAATGGGGAAAAAGAACTGGTGGCCGGCGTAGGGAATGCATGGGTGAATGAGACCCCAGGACCCTCTGCTGGGTACAAGATTAGTCACTGAAGTAGTCAAGTGGCAGAGTTGATGGCTGTGCATCAAGCCATCCTCATTGCTGTACAACATCAACTCCACGAACTGGTCATAATCACAGATTCAGATTATGTACGGACCGGTTCGTGGAGCACCTGGTTAACTGGAAAACCAGAGGCATGCTATGTGCTAATAATAAACCCTTGAAACATGGGAAATGAATTCAAAACATTGATGATCCGGTCACCTCAAATGGGATGACCATCTACTGGAAAAAGATCAAGGGTCATTCCAAAGTAGAGGGAGCAGACAAAACTGGGAATGACTTAGCTGATCAGCTGGCCAAAACCAGAGCCATCCAAGGGGATCTATTGGAGATCGAGTCCTTGTTGGGGGAAATCCCGGTCACTGCTATCACTCGGTCCCAGACAAATGCTCACAATGAACTCTCAACTGCACAATGGAGTAAGGAGACCCCAGATGCTGATTTGATAACAGCTCAAAAAGGGGATCCAATAATTGGTAAGTTTTATCAACACATTGAGGACCCTGAGAACTTTCCCCTGACGGATACCGATTACATTGGGAAAGAGGACCTCAGAGTGTTGATGAAATGTCCAAAAATGTTCTGAATCCAAGACGGTTTATTGGTAAGGCGATCCCTAGCTGGCCATGATCAGTGGGTGGTCCCTACCTCATTCTGAAGCCTGATGTTAAGTCACGCCCATGATGCGGCCAAAGCCGGTCATAGGCGGTTTCATACAACACTTGAAATCTTAAGAGAGGTTGCATACTGGCCACACATGGGGCAGGACCTCGACCAATATTTGAAAGGGTGTCTTGTGTGTGCACAATTTCAGCCAACATCCCTCACACACCGTGCGCCTCTCCAAAAGAGGCGGACGACACTGCCTTGGTCAGATTTACAAGTCGACTATATCAGGCCCATGATTTGCTTCTCTAGGGGGAACAAGTACATGTTGACCATGACATGCTTGATTACTAAATGGGCGGAAATTCTCCCGGCCCCAAATTTCAAGGCTTGAGATGTCACCGTTTGAGATGATGACTGGATGCAGGATGGTGCTTCCCCAGCATCTCCTCTACAGAACCCAAGAGCAGACATTGATCAATGCCTCCACAACTCATGAGTATGTTGAAAATCTAAGAAAACACCTTTAACATGCTTTTGCCTATGCTCAGCGAAATCTAGAAAGATCTCCCGACAGCATAAAAACCCACTATGACTTAAAGACTACCAGAAAAGAATACAATGTAGGAGACTGGGTCTACTTATACAATTTCCAAAGGAACCAGGCAAAACAGCACAAATGTTTGCCTTCCTGGAGGGGTCCTTTTGAAATTGTAGACAAAATCTCACTAGTCGCCTACAAAATCTGCATCCTCAAAGGCAGTTTGGCAGAGGGGGAAGATAAGTGGGTCCATATTAAACAACTAAAGTGTTGCCATCCTAGCACACTCTGCAGCAACTGGACGAGTCTTCTGGAACCCCAGAGGGGGTCACGCCAGCTCCCTAGAATTCCAACTATAAAATATTCCATCTATAGTCCATAAATTACAATATAAAAATGTGTCCTGATTTGTCAAAATGTATGTGTCCGCCCCACTACATTAATAGTGGTGGGGAAATGTCTACAAATATGCTTTTGCTTTGTCATCCTAGGATTGGAAACCATGGAGACGAAGACCAAGGAGGACTACCCAGGGACCGGAGGAAAGATCCAAGGGGCCTGGAGTTTTGCTCAATACTCACATCAGGACTGGGCGAGGAGAACTGGTCTATCCATCCCTGATGGAGGAAAAGATGATGAACTTTGCCATTTTTGGAACCAAAAGAAATGAGACTTGCGACTTACCATTGATGGACGATCAACACCAAATTGCAAGAGGGGGCCTTATGTGCGCTAAAAATCACCCAGAAGTGCGCAAGAAAACCTGAAAAATAGGCCGCCAATCATTGAACGCATAATTCATTTTTGTGTATTTTAAAGGTTTGTAATAAAGCAATAAAATAAAAAAAATAAAAAATAAAAATAGGCCGCCAATCCATTTTTCCTATGTCAGTGGTAACAAAGGAGACCACTGCCAAAACCTATCATTTGGCTGCCCACAGAGGAAAATGAAACTACTTGAAAAAGCAGTGCTGCATTGCAAAGGAAACCCAGAACTGCTTTAAAAATCAGTTTTTCCTTGGCTGTGGAAAGTGCAAAAATCATGGTTCCCAAACATCACAAAAGATCCAACATCCTTGTTGGGTGTTAAACATCACTTTATTTAAAGAATCCACTTAAGCCCAATGTCAGCAGAAGTACATTTTATCAGAAGAAAATCCACATTCAAAGATGCTTGCATTGGAAAAATATGTCAGATATGGGAGCAGTACCGCCGCTCGCCTGTGTCAGAAACTGTCATTTACTTAACCTGTCAGTTTAAAACATGTACATTAAAATCAAAGTATGGAAAATAAGAGACTTCCTATCGAAAGCAATATAGGGTGACAATTCAATCTCTATGTTTTAAAAAGGCTGAAATTAAGAGATTTGTGTCTATATTTGTAAAAATGTAAATTATATTTTAGAAAAAGACTATTTTAAACATTGTTTTAAAAGTAAGTTAAAGCCAGCCACACTGAGCTTCAAAGACATTCCACAGTTTCTCCCAAACAAAGGAATCTTCCCCCTGCTCTCTGCTGAGGAACTGGCAGGGAGGTGTGAAAGGAAGTGGGAGGGGACTTTGGCCTGTTGCTCTGACAGGAGACAAAAGACTCCCTTGACTGAAAGGAAATGCTAATTTGGGTGTCGACAGAAAACAACTGCTGGCAGGAAGAAGCCCAGGACTGCTCTGGCCCAGCCAAACCTTGGGGGCCGGGACAGACCGTTTTGTTTATTCAGAGAGCACAGAAAATATCTTTTTGAAAAAGACTCATAGAAAACTGAACAAAATTAGTAAAAATCTGTAAATATAGTGTTGTTAAAATGAAATTTCTGCTCACGATTTAAAATTACTCTGGAATTTGTTCGATATTCAGAGACAGAACTATCAAAATGTTGACTATGTAGTAGTTGTGATAATGCTAAAAATATGAAACTTCACAGGAGTATGCCCAGATGTTATGTGCATGTATGTGGAAAATGTGTACAGATCTGATCCTGGGTAACCAAACAAAAGCGCGAAAAACTGTCATTTGTGAACCAAAACTCTTAAAAAGATGGGACCTTGATGGATTTGTGCCTTATTTAATTTGGGATGTAAATATGTATTATTAGCAAGTTGGTGATGTTGGAAATATGTTTTATATGAAAAATAGATTTTCTGTGTAGAAACAAAGGAAAGGTTTTTTCGCTGGACATTAAACACAGAGTCACCATGACACATCATGACACACTGTTTCCTTCTCAAATCAGGAGAGAAGGAATACTTTGACCAATCAGTTTCCTAGAGGGTGGGCATAGTATAATCAGCCTATCCACACCCTTGAGAAATACATAAATAGGGACTGTTGAGGGCCTAGAGACACACACATTCACCCATCAACTGATTTACTGGCGAAGCGCTCTGCGGGAAGAACCCAGATCAAGACTCCAGAACTCTGAAAGCAGAAGGCCCAATTCTAAGCTGAAGCCTTCTCAGCTGGCCTGTAAAATCTTGCAACCTGATTTTAACCCCAGACTACCAAGGGGCACAACCAATTCAACAGCCGGGCTGTGCTGTTTTTATGCTTCTTGCCAAGAACTCTGGCTAGAACCCAGGGATCCAAACCAGTAGAGCAGAGCTGTAACCCAGAACCAACCCATCAGGTCCAGTCCAGAGGGCTGTGCAGAGACAGAGTGCCGTGCTGAGAGCAGAACTAAGCACCTGAATCCTGTCCGGTGGCTAGCAGATTCCAGTCCAGAACGCTTTGATCAGATCTCTGACAGGCCTATTCCAAAACCATAGTTGTGAGTATTTAGCATAGAATTGTCCATAGCCAATCTCTTATCCTTAATTAATCCTATCAAACCCATTCCAACATATCCAGACTGCATTGTAGAATCTCTTTTGTCTGTTCTGAATCTTTCTCTCATCCATATAATCCTGTGATAATTGTAATGGTAAATCATCTTTGCACTAATATTTTTGCTCAAGAAGGCAAGTGTCACGGCGGGCAAAGATCAGACAGAGATGCCTCTGGACTGGAGGCTGTACTGTTGGTATCTCGCATCTTCATAGCCCCTTAGTGTAAAGCCAATCCTTGTTTGTAATCTTCAAAAGCACATCTTTCATTTGAAATCTTGACTCTTTTTGAGAAAAATTGACCTTTACTAAAACCTCTGTAACCTTTTAACTGTACATGCTAGAAACAGAATCTAAGTGTCAGATTGAAGCTAACATCCTCCTTATAGTTTTGCAGTAATCGCGTTTCCTGCGCGCTGAAAGGTTTGCTGCAATTCTACATTTGGCTCAATTTCACACATGTAAAATAGCTATTTCTTTGTATTCAACCTCTGAATTCAGTTTCCTATCTGCCAACCATTCAATCATCATTGCTAGTGTCTACCTGGAACTATCCAATGCGGCTCCCACTAGTTCTGAATCCAATTTAGTGATTTAAACTCATTTTCTAGTGTTTTCCCATTCATTACAAGCCACCTTCAAAAGCAATTGACCTGTTTTAAAATAATTCCTGTTTCTCTCTGCTTGCTGGGGGAATTGGGATTGAAACTGCATTTAAGAGTGCTTATTCCTGAAACCTGTTTTCTCTCCTTCCATCTCTATATTGCATATTAGGGAGGATTGAGTATTATCAGGGGGAAAGAGTTAATACATTGCTTTTGATTGAATACATATCAAGTTTTATTTATATGCTACATTATTCTTCTCATCCATACCCCTATTGATTAAAGAGATTGTTGATTGTCACATCACCCAATGCTGATGATTGTATAATATTAATAGTGTCATATCTAGATATTGTTCAAATTCATAAAAGTGTGATATATATATGGTTCAATTCATAAAATAAATCTTTTAACTTTGCAAAACAACCTACTTCTTGGTTCAGTGAGACCGGAGGTGGATTCAAAGAGAGGGGCGTGATATAAGGGTACATCATTCCGAAATAAAAGAACTTTAGACATATAAATATATAATTAAGGGTTCCAGGTGGGCATCTCATGCCAGGCATTGATTTAGGTGGAGTGCTGGGTTGAAACCACTTACAATATTGGTCCATTGGCAACTGTAGACTGCACAAGGTGCTTTCTTTAAATTATCAAAAATAGAACCAGTCCTGTTATTTGGCATTGATATAGCTAACGTTGTCCTGGGCATTTACCTCAGCACTATACAGGGTCAGTTGTGGAAGGAAGCCTTGTGTGTCTTGCTTTGTCTCTGCCGAATGCAGTTGTGAGACACGAGTTTGGGCTTACCTTCCTTAGGATTCGGCACCAGTGGAGACAATTACTCACATATGTCAAACATATTTCGCCTCCATGTGACTCCCCTTACGAGGGTTTAAAGGTCGTGCTTGAAGCAGGTTCTGTGAGTTCAATCAGCACTTTTAGGTCTAAGATGATTAGTATTTTGGATGACATCTGTTCCTCAGAAGAAGAACTAATTTTCCACAAAACCATACCAAAACCAATTTGTTCAGATTAGATTGGGCATCCACCTGTGACCAAATTGCAGTTCACTCAGGACTTAAGGAGTATGCAAAGCTCTTGAGACAAAGAGGGGATTTATCAGGATATCTCCAAAGATTTCCATGCCCTGGACCTTCATATGCATTTTCGTTTGAACAAGCGCACACTAGTCATTGAGAAGTGGGTGGTGCTGTTTCTATGAACTGTCACATATGTAAGGAGCCAGGCATTACAGAGACATTTAGAGTTTTGATCACAGAATGTACCAGCTTAATAGATTACAGAAAGCGACAGGTTAAGGTTGAAATCTCACATGGTGCTGATGTTACTGACAAATTCTTTTGGACTCGAATAACGTGGGAGAGAATGTTACACTGTTGCTAGCTCTGCGTAATTTTCTCTTAATGGTCCTTGAGCTGCTAAACGGGACTAGGGATTGAAAAATATTTTTGACCTTTAATTTATATTGAATTTTCTGTTTATGTTTGAATTCATACATTGTTTCGTTAAGGTTTTGACCAACCAAATACAATACATAAAAGGGCGTATCTACAATACCTATTTTTTATTTAGAACATCTGGAGAATGAATGAATAATTCTTTTGCATATAATATCTCATTACTTTGCCCTTATTTAAGGAATCTAAAATAAAAAACCCTAAATAATTAATTTCAGCGAACTTCTCCACTTGTACAAGCACCGGCTCCACTTACAGAGAAATTCAATATTTTGTATTTAAAAACAATGATTTTCAGAAAATGTCTTTCAGCAAATGTTTCAAAAGCAGTTACTAATCTCTGAAAACCTACAGCTGTGCAGTCCATCAAAAGAAAATCATCAGCATAGGCTAACTATGAAGCTCGTACCTCACCTATATTCAGCAGGGACGCAGGAGCAAGGTTCCCTGTTTCTGACACATCTGACACGTATAGATTAAACAGACAGGGGGCAAGTATGAACCTCGGTCCTAATCCATTGCTCCTTGGGATCTCTTTCATCATATCCCCTGATTTGTTCTTTCTAACATGAATCACGGTTGATTCGTGAAGCTGTAGGAAATTTTGTCTTATTGGGGTAAATTTGGGGTTCGGCGATATTTTCTTACTGTAAAAATATTGGCGGTTATTTGGTGGTAAACTAGCCTTACATTTAGAGTGGGATTGGTTTCACTCTATTTTAGTGGCCATATCTTGTTAGCTTGTATTGGCAGTAATTTTAGTGGACTTAGAACACTTCAGAGAACCCAATGAGTTTATTCAAGGCGCCACCTTTAGTTTGTGGCTGATATTACTGGCTTATGTACATCCAGTAATCTATGTGCCGGATTAGGCACCCCTTCCCATCAGCATGCAAGGACGGAATCACTCATTACATTGCACACACATCTTTTACCTTGTAAATATTTACTACTGACTTTCTCTTGTTTGCTATTTCAACTACAGTGGTAAATTGGTAAATGCACTACAGCACTGATATAAACATCCCCTCTGTGCTTCACTTACATAAATAATTCAAAGATGCATGAATGACACTTAAGTCTCTATTGTTTTTATATACACTTTGTATTACATGCCATTTACAAGCTGCAAAATCTTACCACATCACCTGCAAGATATAAAGAACAACAGAAACAAGCATGTATTTTGCAAACACAAATTTATGTCACCACACTTTTGAACATAGAGAGAGAAATAAACATGTAATTTCTTTTTTCTAACCTCCCTGCACTGCCAACCATTCTAGCAACACTCGTACATCATGTTACTTTTCCTCACTTGGTACTACCTCACCAAAGCCAGTGAAATTTGAAGTCCCTGCATGACCTCACTGTCAGGAGTAGGGTCTGGGGCAAGACCAGGAGACAGTATACGAGAAAATGAGGAAGAAACTATGACTCCCAGCATGCTTCAGGGGCGAGTTGTAGTCTATGCACTTCGTGCCATTGAACAGCTGAGCCATTAAGAGAGTATTTAGCCGTTGATCGCCCGGCCACAGGTGCCGATAATTAAGATTATGCAGCACGGGTGGTCATAACAGCATTTGAGGAGCCTTGGACGAGCTGATGGTGAGCGGGGAAGAAGCGTTCACAGAGGCGTACGGAACAGAAGGCAACATGACAGGGAGAGTGAGCGTTGCCGGTTCGTACTCGTGGCCCCTTGCGGTCTGACTCTAAGGTTCACGTGAATCCCGCAGCAGCCTCCTGCAGGTTTGTTTTCTACGCGGGCCAAGGCAGTGACTTCATTCCTATCGCTGCCTGCAGACTATGCGCGGCAGTAGCACGCGGAGGCTACGGCGCTTCACGGCGACAGTTCCTGATGTCAGGGTGTTCTTGCGAGGCACCCGGACACTAAGATAAGTGCCTCCTAGTATTCATGTGAATCTTGAGAATACTATATGGTGTGCTACGTTTGAGAGACTTATGAGTTCATGTAAACCAGTGCAAGTTACATGGGTTACACTTGGAGTATGAGGCAATACTCTCAGTGCAGAGAAGATTCTCTATCAATGGGAAGGGGCAAGGTGGTCCAGACCTATTATGACAGAAGTTTGCTAATGTTAAATGTCAGCCCACGGGGCCATATGTCATGTTGAATTCATGTAAGGAGTAGTCCCTGGTGTGTGCCACATAGTTGGTGTTGCTTTATGTCTGCTAAATGTGATATCTCCTTGGTCAGAGTCATGGGTATGGTCAGGGTATGGTGTAGGGTAATTAAGAACCCAAGTTCCTACTTTAGTACATTCAGACAGTAGACATGTATACAGGGGTTTCCGTATTTAGTATTCTGTGTCATATATATATGCATGTTCTCTATTCCCTACCTTTCCTTTGTCATTCCACCCCCTTTCCCTAACTCCGTCTTCCCCCCATTGGCTGCCACGTGGTTATCTGTGTTCTTACATTCAGACGCCCGTGCCAACCACGGTGGGAGGGTCGATCTATTTGGCTTCTGTGGTTCGGGAGAGGGGGTTGAAACCCTTTCATCCCTTCTTAGACTTGACAGAATTATCGGCCCCCGATTTAGGGGTATTTGAACCACCCAAGCCAAATGGATTTGAATCCTCCTTCGTTATCAGAAATGCTAACAAGAGATCCAAGCAGAATGAGTGCATGCCAGACAGGAATCAAATACTATTAAGGCTCAGGTACAAAGGTTGGTGGCTCAGGGTACTCCCTTGGAGGGGGCAGGAACGTCTACGGGGGCTACCTCAGGAAGAACATCTACAGTCATTGTACAAGCACCCAGCAGTGTGCCATTAGCGGCACCAGAAAGATTTGCAGGAGATCCTAAGAAGTATATGACATTTTTAACGCAATGTAGATTGCATTTTTTGTGTAAACCCGCTGCATTTGAAACCATCCAAGCTAGGACAGCATTTGTGATTTCTTATTTGACCGGGGATGCAGCGGCCTGGGCCATGCCATTGGTGCAAAAGGATGATCCGCTGTTGTACAATTGGGATATGTTTTTGACGGCTATTTGATCGAAGGGAAGTTTCATTGCCCAGGACAAGGAATTGTTAGCCTTAAAGCAAGGAACACGTGATTTAGTATCCTATGTTACGCAATTCAATCGGTTGGTCATAGAGACAGATTGGCCAGAGAATAAACAGACTGTCTTGTTTTATCAGGGATTTAGGGAGGAATTGAAGGATGCGATGGCCCAGGTGGAACCACAACCCAGTTCATCTACTGCTATGATTGACATAGCCTTGAGGTTAGATCATCACATGAATGAAAGAAAAGGGGATAGGAAAAGACCGGAGGTGGCACCGTTTGTAAGATGGGACAAGGGGCGGGGAGGAAAAAGCAGTGATGGGGAGCCCATGCAGATAGGGGGCGTAAGAGGTCCTTTGTCGGCAATGGAGAAGGAGCAGCGCAAGGCTAATAACTTGAGTTTGTATCGTGGGCAACCAGGACACTACATACGAACATGCCCTAATACACCAAGAAAGGTGGGAAGCAAGGTGGAGGCGGGAAAAGGAGTGGGCCGGCCTTAGAGGGAACTCAGGTGTCAGGCCCCAGTATGAATAAGTTCCCAAGCTGGGCAGCTTATACGATGGATCACAAAAATTCACATGTGTATCTTTTGGTAACGTTGATTTTTGCATGCACAAAACAAATGGTGTCAGCTATGGTAGATTCAGGTGCTACTGGAAATTTCATTAATATCGGTTTGGCACGAAAGTTGGGATTACCAGTAAGAGACAAGGCACAGGTGGAAGGAGTACAACCAGTGGATGGTTCTCCTTTAATTTCTGGTCCCATTTCTCAGCAAACCCAACAAATTCAGATGAAATGTGGATCAGGGCATACAGAGGAGATTGTGTTGGATCTGATAGCAGCTCCTCAATTTGGTCTCATTTTGGGAATGCCTTGGTTGACATTACATAACCCTAGTATTGATTGGGTCAAACGAGACGTTTCATTTATAGGGGCAGGGTGTGAAGAACATTTGGAGGAAGTGGTTGGTCTGGCCCTTTTTCTGGCAGATCAAGTAAGGGATTCACAAGTGGTTGGGGCTCTGAGCCTTGGCCTTCCAAGGCAGTATGTAGATTTCGCAGGAGTATTTGACAAGAAGGGAGCAGAAAGGTTACCTCCACATCGCTCTTACGACTGTGTAATCGAACTCGAACCAAGTTGCCATGCAGTCGCATTTATGCTTTAACAGAAAAAGAAAATCAACACTTAAAGGAGTATTTGGATGATATGTTGCAAAAAGGGATCATTAGACATTCCACTTCACCAGTGTCATCCCCTTTGTTTTTTGTGCCGAAAAAAGAAGGAACACTCAGAACCTGCATAGACTACAGGGCTTTGAACAAGGTGACCATAAAAAATAGGTATCCCCTGCCTTTAATATCAGTTCTCTTGGATCAAGTGAAATCCGCAGTGGTCTATACTAAGCTGGATTTGAGAGGGGCATATCACTTGATTCGTGTAAAGAACGGGGATGAGTGGAAAACAGCCTTCAGAACTAAATTTGGATTATTTGAGTACTTGGTGATGCCCTTTGGGCTGTGCAATGCCCCTGCCGCATTTCAGTATTTCATGCAGGAAGCGTTGAGGGAATTTTTGGACATATTCGTCATTGTATATATTGATGATATCTTGATCTATTCCGACTCGCAAGAGCAACACGTAGAACATGTGCGAGCATTATTACAAAAACTACAAGAGCATGAATTATGTGTTAAATTGGAAAAATGTGAATTTCACACTACTCAGGTGGAATTTCTTGGATTCATACTCACTCCTACAGGTATAGTCATGGACAGAAAGAAGGTACAGGCAGTCATTGACTGGCCAGTGCCTCAATGTATCAAAGACAGTCAATCCTTCTTGGGATTTGCCCACTTCTACAGCAGATTCATTTCAAATTTTTCACAAATTGTGGCACCCATAACTAAATTGTTATGAAAATCTTCAGAGTTTCATTGGAGTCCAGAAGCAAATCAAGCATTCAGTGCACTAAAAGAGGCATTTACCTCTGCTCCTGTATTGAGACATCCAGATCCAGAAAGACCTTTTCAAGTAGAAACTGATGCTTCCAATATAGCGGTGGGTGCTGTGCTGTCTCAAAAAGATGGAGAAGGGAGGTGGCATCCAGTAGCTTTCTACTCCCGGAAACTCACTGGTTGTGAGCAGAATTACTCTATTACGGACAAAGAACTATTGGCCATACGAGCAGCATTTCTGGAGTGGCGGCAGTATCTTTCGGGAGCGAGACATCAAGTACTAGTAGTAACTGACCATAAGAATCTACAGTACTTTAAAACTGCACATACGTTAAGTCCGAGACAGTTGCGGTGGTCACAATATTTCAACGAGTTTGACTTCCTGGTGACTTTTCGGCCAGGGAAGAAAAACGGGAAGGCTGATGCATTATCTAGACGGCAAAACTTAGAAAATGTAATGAGAGAGGTGAAGACTATTCTTCCTGTGGAAAGAGTGGTAGGAGCAGTGACCAGCAGTCTGTTGAAATAGGTGAAAAAAGAAATGAAGAAACAAAAGAATGAGGCATGGGGCAGGAAACCTTTGGAGACTGCCAAAGACGGGCTTCCGTACTATGCAGGGAAGTTATATTTACCCAATCAAGACTTACAAACAAAGGCTCTGCAGTGGTGCCATAACTCCCCCTTGGCAGGGCATGCGGGGAGGAAAAAGACACAGGAAATGTTGACGAGGTATTTCTGGTGGCCAACCTTAAGACAGGATACCATTGATTATATTACAAAATGTGAAACATGCACACGGTGTAAAGCAGATCATGTACGGAAGGCAGGACTATTGCAACTCTAGCCTACTCCTGAAAATGTTTGGACTCATATTTCTCTGGATTTCATAACTGACTTGCCTGCTGATAATCATTATGACACCATTTGGGTGGTAGTGGATTATTTGTCCAAACAAGCTCATTTTGTGCCTTGTCAATTATTCCAGGGGCAGGGAAATTGGCAGAATTATTCTTACAGAACTTCGTTAGGTTGCACGGGTTGCCACAACGTATTGTGTCAGATAGGGGTCCACAGTTTACATCTAAATTCTGGCATGCCTTTTGTCAAATGCTGGGTATTGCGTGTGCTTTATCTACAAGTTATCATCCACAGACTGATGGACAAACTGAGCGTGTCAATCAGACTTTGGAGCAGTATTTACGATGTTATTTGCATGACGGGATGGATTCTTGGGTACAGGCTTTGTGGTTAGCAGAGTTTACGTACAATAATACTGAGCATGCTTCACTGGGAATGGCACCTAATGAATGTTTGTATGGACAAGGACAGAATATGTTACCAGAACAGTTACCCCCACTGGAAACCCTTCCAGTGTTGCAGGAGAGAAAAGAAGTACTTCTGACCATGAGACAAAAGGCTAGAGTAAATTTAGAGCAAGCCAAGAAGGATTATAAGAAACAGGCAGACAAGGGGAGACTGGCAGCTCCTCATTATCGAGTGGGTGACAAAGTATGGTTATCTACACGTAATTTAACATTGGCAGGATATCGTAAATATTCCCCCAGATTCATTGGGCCTTACGAAGTTGTAACATGCATATCGCCAATGGCTGTGAAACTAAAGTTGCCTGATACCTTAAAGATACATCCTGTGTTTCCTGTGTCTCTCCTTAAACCTGCAGTTCCGGGAACACGTGTCCAGAGACCACAAGCCATCGCCAAAGAAGGTCAAACAGAGTATGAAGTAAAGAAGATATTGGATTCAAGACAGAGGAACCTGTGGTATTTAATAAAATGGGCTCGTATGGGCTGGAGGATTGTTCCTGGGAACCGGCCAGTTCGGTGCATGCTCCAAGATTGGTAAGACAATTTCACTTACATCACCCTGAAAATGCAGGAACTGGGAGGAGCCCTGGGAGAGGAGGTACTGTCAGGAGTAGGGTCTGGGGCAAGCCCAGGAGACAGTATACGAGAAAATGAGGAAGAAACTATGACTCCCAGCATGCTTAAGGGGCGAGTTGTAGTCTATGCACTTCGCGCCATTGAACAGCTGAGCCATTAAGAGAGCATTTGGCCGTTGACCGCCCGGCCACAGGTGCCGATAATTAAGGTTATGCAGCACGGGCGGTCATGACGGCGTTTGAGGAGCCTTGGACGAGCTGATGGCGAGCGGGGAAGAAGCGTTCACGGAGGCGAACGGAACAGAAGGCAACACGACAGGGAGAGCGAGCGTTGCCGGTTCGTACTCACGGATCCTTGCGGTCTGACTCTAGTGTTCACGTGAGACCCGCAGCAGCCTCCTGCAAGTTTGTTTTCTACGCGGGCCACGGCAGTGACTTCATTCCTATCGCTGCCTGCAGACTATGCGTGGCAGTAGCACGCGGAGGCTACGGTGCTTCACGGCGACAGTTCCTGATGTCCAGGTGTTCTTGCGAGGCACCCGGATGCTAAGATAAGTACCTCCTAGTATTCATGTGAATCTTGAGAACACGATATGGTGTGCTACGTTTGAGAGACTTATGAGTTCATGTAAACCAGTGCAAGTTACATGGGTTACACTTGGAGTATGAGGCAATACTCTCAGTGCAGAGAAGATTCTCTATCAATGGGAAGGGGCAAGGTGGTCCAGTTCTATTATGACAGGAATGTCACGATTTATGTGCTTTGCTTCTGTTTGCTTATGTTAAATGTCAGCCCACAGGGCCATATGTCATGTTGAATTCATGTAGGGAGTAGTCCCTGGTGTGTACCACAGAGTTGGTGTTGCTTTATGTCTGCTACATGTGATATCTCCATGGTCAGAGTCATGGGTATGGTCAGGGGTATGGTGTAGGGTAATTAAGAACCCAAGTTCCTACTTTAGTACATTCAGACAGTAGACAAGTATACAGCGGTTTCCGTATTTAGTATTCTGTGTTATATATATATATGCATGTTCTCTATTCCCAACATTCCCTTTGTCATTCCACCCCCTTTCCCTAACTCCGTCTTCCCCCCATTGGCTGCCACGTGGTTATCTGTGTTCTTACATTCAGACGCCTGTGCCAACCACAGTGGGAGGGTTGATCTATTCGGCTTGTGTGGTTCAAGAGAGGGGGTTGAAACCCTTTCATCCCTTCTTAGACTTGACACTCACTGTATTCGCAGATGCAGACCCATTGTGAAACTCTTCTGTATATGTGTTGGGAGCTGCCAGCTGAAAATGCCTGTAGCTAGCACTCAGCCCACTTGGATTTCAACATATATGGCACCATCCGTCTCCTGAACCCAGCACGAACTGCCAATTCCCCAAACTTTACTTCAATCAGAGTAAAAAGAATGTGCCCTGTGCCAGCCTTCGTTTTCAATACAATGAAGACTTGATTTCTAGAGCAACTGTTTCATTTTGCTTCCTGCATCTTACATATTTCTACTCTCTACAAGCTGAAGAAAACGCTAATGTACACTTCTTCATGGAAAAATTAATTTCAAACAATGCACCCAAAGATTGTATTTCATTGTGCTCAGAAGACTGCATTATAATGTTCGACAAATTGAAAATAGTACTTTAGTAATGATAGTAATGTTAATCAGTTATGTATTCTAATGCAGTTTCCATACCTCCAATATAAATTCTGTTTTTTTATGTGTGCTCTGAATGCCTGCAGTTTCAAACTGGGCCTGGCTGTGTTTCTCTACTGTATATTGTATGCTGGCAAAAATGCTGTGTATTGTATGCTGGCAATAAAATCCCATACATGTCCTTACATAATCCCTCCTTTTTCCGACAATTTCGGCCACCAAACCCATAATTGGAGGAAACCCGAATTATTCTTCATTTTCTTTCTAAAATGTACATAATTGAAATAATAGCAACTCAACAAAATGAACATATAAACATTTTGTAACAAACCACTGCTTAATCATAACAAAAGTAAAACAGATCCCAAATGAGCCCATAAATCCTCATAGAAATATTGTACATGTTTCTTTCCAACCAAAGTGTCCATGTATGTTTGAATGTCTTTTCAGTCCTAGTCTTTATATGTGTGTGAAATCAACATTTCAGATATGACAACAAAATAATAAAATAAAATAAATAAATAAAACAAATAACTAACATAACTAACCAAAACAATTAAATAAAATAACAAAGCTGTGATTCTCCATCACCCTCACTTTCAGTCGCATAGGATGATACTATGCGCCACCCGCAAAGCTGCAGAATTAAGTTCAACTCACCACTGTTCCATTGATGGCATTCATCATTTTCATGACCGCACCTCTGAGATGTCCTGATCACCAACTTTTCATCATATGGTTCGTTCGGTGTAATTCTTTCATCCTGGCGCTCTTGGGTGTTTTTCTACAGAAATCATCTCTTTAGGCATCCCATTCTCTTTGTCTTCACCTCCATACTTTGGTCCGGAGGCTTTATTTGGGCTTCATCCCGTGGACTCCATCATCTCTCGCGTCCCCAATCAATGTTAGTTACTTTTTCTAAATCAAATAGAAAAGGGACAGATTAAGTACATAGCACAATACCAATTTCACCCCTTCTACTATTATGCCAAAAATAAAATGTGGTCCAAAACATTCTGATTTACTCTTCTGAATATCTGCAACTAAGCACATGTTAAAGAGAAAACAATATAGTATACAGTCACATTATTATACATCAAAACAAACTTTCTTTTAGAACATTTAATCACATTGTACCATATTTATTTAACCTGATTCAGCACCTTCTACCAATATTACCGCACTCTTCCCATATGTGGTACTTTCATTTGCATTTATCGCCACACTAAATATTATATCTAGTTTTTTATGGCGTGAGACACTATGAAAATAGTCACTGCATCTTTCTTTTCCATGTATTCAGGGCACTTAACCTGTCTATACCTGCTCAAGCCTCCTGACTTCGTGTTTAGGGTGACAGCGCTTAATTTGGTTAACATGAACAAATTGTTCTGTCACTATTTCACCCTCTGTCTTTAATATCTTATAAACTACTGGGCACACCTTATCCACTATCTGAAATGGCCTTTCCAAAATGAAACTTACATACCTGATCACCAACATTATACACTTTCACAGATGTCTTTTTATCATAACATGACTTTGTACTATCAGCCGCTCTTTCTAAATTTTGCTGTACAAATGCAAATGCATTTTGTAAATGCTTCCTCAGTTCTTCCACATATTTGTGAACTGTAGATACACTCACAAGTGTCTGCTCATGTGTCCTGTATAATAAATGTTGTGGCAGTACCATTTTCCTTTCTGTTAACACCTCATGAGGACTGATACCTGTCGCTGTAGCAGGAGTCGATCTAATTGCCATCAATACAAGATGTAATCGTAAATCCCAGAAGAGGCGGGCCGATATGCGATATGTAGTTTCCTTTTTACCCCTAATATCTGCCACACCTTGCTCATTAAGGTGCTCGTGAAATGACTTCCTCTGTCTGACTCTATTGTTTGTGGTAACCCAAATCCTGAAAATATGTGATTTACCAGCAATGTAGCTGCTGTTTGCGCACTACAATCTGGTGCAGGAATGCACTCTACCCATTTCGACATCAAACAAACCACGGTCAAAAGATACCGATTTCCCCTACTCAACCTCTTTACAGGCCCTACATAGTCAATTTGTAAATCTGACCATGGAAGAGTTAAAACTCTTTTCATTGTTAGGAAAGATTTCGTAATTGTAGGTAATTTTCCTTCCACGTGGCAACCCCTAAACTTTTTGCTGTTGTTTTTCACCTTGTTCTTGTCTTTGCCAGAGAAGTGCAGCCTTCTGCCGCACTCCTCTGGGCTTTCGCTCCTTTTCTTATGGGGAAACTGACATGCCCTTAAGACAGTCAGTACCGGGGAACGCTGTTTCCCGTAGTTTCTTTTATCATGTTGCGGCTTTAGTGCAACATGACACAAGAGGGCACTGTAAGATAAGTTACAGCTCTCTTGGGTCTCTAGCCTTCTACAGGCCCTAGATACTCGTTTAGGATTGTATGTGATCGGTGCAAGTCATTCAGGGACTGGAATGGTGGCAGCGATCGTTTTGTGTATTTTGAGCTCCTTTTGGCGTTCTAAGCGCGTTTTTCGCGCTGAACCCAAAATGTTGGCCTGGCTCCCAAAATGGCCAGACCACGAGGCTCCTTTGTCCTGTCCACTGACCGTCTTGCTCCCTTCACCTTCCCCAGGTCGAGCGACCCGGGGCCTTCCTTATTTGGGCATGTACTTTCCCGCGAAACACGGATGCTTTCGCAGGCTTCTACATGTCTTTTGTGTGCCTCCAGGGTGTGGGCTGGGATGTCTGGTCCCAATACACATCCTGGGTGCCAGAGAGTCTAGGGTGGTGTGAATGTCTGGGAGCGCCGTGGTCCGTGATTGGTCCATGAATGGTGTGTGTGTTGATGAGCGGATCTCCCATTGGCTCCCCTCCGTTTTGGCGCAAAGGGAACCGTGGATAAGAGGGGGCTGGAAACACCACTACCATGTCGATCTCCTGAGCTCTCACGAACGAAGGAATACAGGAGCCAAGTATCCTGCAACCAAGAGGCTGGACCGAGGAATCGCTGGTGACCCGCTGAAGGACCCCTCCTTTGCACTGCTGTCGTCCTGTGAAACCCTTTCCTCCTTTGATCGAACCAGAAGGCCTGTACTGGTGCTTCAACCTTTGGAATAGCAGGAACAGCTATTCTCGGCGACTTCATCATCTCCTGCCAGTAAGCCTTCGGAAGCGTCTCTGGGCCATCCAGTTGACTGACCAGCTTACACGGGAGTCCTGCTCTGTAACCGCCGCCAGGTTGTGTTGTATTTCGAGTCCTTGTCACTCTCACACGCTTAGTACACTTGGCGTTCCCAAGTCTGAAGTGAGTAGTGTACATTTGGCCCAGATACACACGGCCGCTCCGTTGCCAAGCTGTGGTGACAAAACTGTGCAGGTTTCTTTGATTGGGACGTCTTTTTTCTCTACACGACGACGAGGCATTCCCGGCTCTTCTGAACCTGCCGGCTGCTGAAACTAAAGTGGAGAAGCCTGGGTCTGCTTGCATCGGGGACCGGTGAGTAGTATAGCTAGGATCAGGTCGCCCTCCTGCAGTAGCCCATTTATTTTCCCCGCTGTGTAAAAACAGCACCCTTTTGTCCATACTCGCGCTCTGCTTCTGCTCACTGTGGAGGCTGCGCTTGAGTCGCGGAATCTGTTCTTCTTCTGTTGTGCACTAACCCGAACTGCCTGACTTCCTCCGAAGAGCTTCTCCTTTTGCCCGTTGGCACCAGCGTGTGCAGGTACTTTGAGCACAAGGCTCCACTCTTCGCAGGGCCCGGACTTCCATCTAGTTAGGTGCCTCTGAAGGCGAACTGAGTCTAAAGCATTATCGCACTGCCTGTTTTCCTTCCCTTTCAGGTGGACTACACATTTTGTGCATATAACGCTTGCGACTGTCGTATTTGTATATATATTGTGTTGATATGGTATGTGTTGGCTTAATATTGTGATATTGTGATTTTCTTGCTACGGTCATTGCTTTAAAGGCCTTAAAATAAATGTGTATATATTTTTGATATAACAACTGTTTGGAGTAGTTTGTAAGTGATCTTGCTTTGTGTGCTCATTGCGGGCTTTCAGTCACCCTCACCCCTCTTGAGACCTAGTCTTGACCGCCGCGATCGCTACCTTGATTGGTCTGGCTCGTCCAGAGGTTACCCTGTTCCAAGTAATTAGGTTGGCCTTCTGAACTTCTGCGCCACCAGGACAGAGTTCAGAAATCCGTCTTAACATTCATCAGTGGGGCTCTATGCATTGGTGAAGAAGGTTTAAATTTTGCACATACGAGACACCCCCTGGTATATAATTCCACATCTTTTGTCATGTGTGGCCAGTAAGCATAATCTTTCAGTATCCCTAAAGTCTTTTGTGACCCCGTGTCCAGCTGGTGTAACATTAGCCCTCTGAATGAAAGAGGTACCACCCACTGTATCTGTCCTGTTATGGATTCCCTGATCATAAGTCCATCCTGTAGTTCAATCCGTTTTTTATTCTTTAATAACACCCTCAACTCTTCTTTTCCTGTACAATCATTTTCAGTTAAAGGATTTTGTTCGGGATCCATCAAATAATTATAATAGATCCCCAATATTAGATCATCTTTTTGCGTCTCAATCAGATCTTGATCTCCTGTATCATAAGTCCATTGCACTACTGGTTGGTCAACTTCTTTTGGAGGTTTAGAGGGTGTAACTGCATCTATTTGTATTTCACCAATTAATTGTTCAATGGGTAACAACTTTCCCATAACAGCCCCAATCTTGGCTAATTGATCTGCTTTATCATTTCCCTCCTTATTCTCTCCTGGTGTTTTCAAATGTCCACAGATCTTCCTCCAGTATACTGTTAAATCATTCTCTGACACTAATTTGTCTATAGCCTGTATCATTTTCCCATGTTTGAGGGGCTTTTTGTTATATGTGAGCATGCACCTTGCTTTCCAGCTAGGCATATATTCTACAAAGCTATTTCGTGCATAATCAGAATCAGTCACCAGGACAATTCCACTGAATTTCTTCTCAACTGCAGTAGTGATTGCTTTATAAATGGCTGCCAACTCTGCTATCTGGCTACTCCTAGCCCCAATTCTCATTCCCATACTAGGAATATCCTCACATCTCAACCAGACATTTCCTATCCCTGACACCAACTGTTTATTGCTGTCATTTTCAATGTGAAAAGCACATCCATCAACATATACAGTTGGTAAATTCTTGCATGTATTTTCATCAAAAGCCTTGTGTGGTGACTGTTCAAACTCCTGCAAACTAGACTCCACCTCTACTTCATCTGATACACATTCAGATGCACAGTCATGTAAATCTGCTAACCTTTGAGCAATTGAACTCTTTTTATTCTGGCCATATCTCACTTCTACAGGGAAGCCTTGCAATGCCAATGTCCATGAAGTAATTCTGGATTGAGCTAGATTGCCTGATCTAATCCTTTTACTCTGTAAAAACTGCAACAGTTGATTATTTGTCTGAATGATTACCTTTTCCCCCCTTGTACAATGGGATGAAAATGTTGCAATACCCACACAGTGGTCAGAAGAGCCTTCTCACATTCACTGAATTTAATTTCAAACTGAGAAAATGCCTTACTCGCATAAGCAATATGTTTGTAGTTCAAATCATGTTTTTGAGCTAACACAGCTGACATACACTGCTCAGTGAATCCTATTTCTATAAAGAAATCTCTGTTCTTTATGGGGTACGCCAAGCATGGGGCCTTTATGTGACTTTCAACTGCCTCAGATTGCTCCTTTTCCCATTTCCAGGGCGTATTCAACTTCAATAGTTTAGTCAATGGTTGGTGATTTCAGCATAATTTTCAATACATTTCTTGTTATATCCCATTATTCCTAATAAGCTTTTTAAACCTTTCATGTTTCTAGGATCGTTCAATTTCTGTATGGCCTCCACCTTTTTCTTGTGGATTTAACCCACGTTCAGTTACTTCATGGCCTAGGAAGTTCACCTTTTTCTTACACCATTGCGCTTTCTGTAAAGATACCTTGGCACCCCCCTTTTGAAAGCGATTAAGTACATGTCTAATTTCATCAAAGTGATTTTTTAATTTTTCATTTTTTATCAGAACATCATCTACATAAACTATGGTTCCTCTTTCCGCTGCATCTGGCATAGCCTTTCTCAAAAATATGCCAAATTCGCTCCCACTATTGACATACCCAAATGGTGTTCTAGACCAAGCGTATTGCGTTTTATCAAATGAAAATGCAAATAAATTCTGAATGTCCTCTGCCAATGGCACACACCTGTATCCAGATGTAAGATCTAATGTGGTAAATACCTTTGACACATGCACTTGAGCAAGGCCTTGATCAATGAATGGCAGCAGCCATCTAGACACTGGCACTCTTATTTAATTGCCTCAGGTCTGCACACAGACGCCAGTGACCATTTGGCTTTAATACACCCAAAATAGGAGAGTTGGAGGTACTATGAATGGGTCTGATAATTCCTCTAGACTCCAAGTTTTTAATTATCTCTGCCAATGACTCTAAGCATGCCAGTGGCAATCGATATTGGCGCACAAACACTGGATTTCTACAACACCCCTATGTTAATGTGTCAACATGTAAATCAGTTAGGCCGCAATCATATGAGTCTTTGGCAAAAACTTCCTAAAATTCCATAAATATTTTTCTCAATTCATTCTTATCCTCTTCGCTATCACATGCGTCTGCTAACAGAATCTGCTCCTCTACCATTTTTGGAAATTCTGGGAAATTCTCCAGTGGAGGAACCTCTGTGCTTTCTTCTAACTGTGTGGCTGTATTTCTCTGCAAAACTGCTACTTTTAAATATTTTGACATATCAGATTCCATTTCAATGTGCTGATTTTCTGTTTAATTTTCATTTAAGTCAAATACTACACAATTCTCCTGGTGGCAGCACACTGTCTTACACTCTCTCAGGGATATTTCCAATCACCATGTTATTGAAATCTGCAGTATAGTGAGATTTTTGTATGCCCATTCCTAGTAAGGAATTCTCTTCTAAATGAATATCTTGACATCCTTTATTATACACCATAATTTTGACGGACCCCTCCCCAACATCTATCAATGAGGTATATTCATAATCCAGCCCTTGCTGTTTCATGGATTCATTCAAGCACACAAATGCATCAGAATCCTTCATTTGCTGTACATTCTTGCACTTTAGTGTTATAGCAACCTGCTTGGTGAATGCAGGGATAGTAATATCCTTCTTCACCTGTAATTCAATTGCATATGGTACCAACTGTGCACAATGATAAGCCTTTCTCTTGTCTTCAAATTCGGGCGCAGGCCCGCCTAGCAGGGACCATATTTTTTGGTTAAGGAAATCAAATACCATGCACATCCTGTGTATGATATCATTGCCCAAATAAAATCATTTTGTGTTCCACTCACTATCCACACATTGTGGTAGATGGTTTTTCGCCCAATATTAATCTTTAACATGCACTTGCAATTTGATTTTCAAAATCTGGATTGTCCAAACCAGAGATATATTGGTTTTTCATTCTAAATTTTGGGATTTCCTTCTTTTCCATTATTCTCTGAAGTAGTTTCTCATTAATAAAACTCCTTTCCTGTTCAAGCGCCAAAGTGTCTTTTATCATTTTAGAATGACCTTTATACCAATGTGAATCCATGGCTGCTCATCTTCCATGTGTATTTCAGCAAGGGTGGTGGTGTGTTTTTCTGAATCTGCTTTAGGAATGGTGTTCTGTTTGTACTTCTTCTCTTTTAAATAGAAGCGCAATGTGTGTTCATCTATTTCAGTATGCCATTTCTTCCTAGGGTCCAAATAAATCTGCATAGATTGTTTTTCCCTTTTATTTTGCGTTTTGTCCTGACACATCAAAATAACGGTGACACTAGGCACACAGCTATTCTGTAGGTACACCGCAAACTGCATCATTCGATTTGGCAACAGTATGGCATTCATTTACACTGCTGTTTTGTGACTTTATTTTCTTGGCCTCAATGGTTTTTTTGTTAAAGACCACAGAACCCCATTTACCCCATCAATGAAAGGAGACAATCTTTTCAGGAAATCTGTTCCCATCAGGAATGGAATTTCACAAAAAGATGTGATCAATACTTCCTGTTCCATTCTGTGTTTTCCTATCTTTATGTCAACCTGGCTGACACCCTCGATAGGCACCTCCTCACCATTAAAATTATGTACTGGGCCTTCACTCTGTCTCACTTTGATATGATTCTGTGGAGACCTCCCTTCATTGATACGTTTTACCAATTCTTTGGACATAATCGTGACCCGGACGCCTGTGTCAATCATGGCAAATGTATTGCACTTCTCTTCCATAGTAATGGGAGCATAATATCTGTCTTCAACTTTTTCTAATGAACACAAAAAGTGTGAATTCTTACAGATTTCAGGATTCACCTTTCTCAGACCCTTCTCACTCTTGGCTAAGCACATTGGTAAATGAAAGGACATCTTTCCCTCCTTTCTGTCCATTTCCATTTGAGAAACCATACTCATCTCTCCATATTCAGAGGTCCATTGGAGTGTGGCCACTGTTCGCCCTTCCATCCGGGAGTCCACACTACAATCCTCCAACTGAATATGCATATAAACATCACCTGATGAATTGTCACTTTCTAATTTTGGGCATTTGTGGGTATTTGGCATGATACCAGTCTTTTTAATTTCCTCAAAAATCTGTGGCTCAAAGAACTCTTCGGGTTATTGATCTCTACTCTCCTTTTTAGTACTTATTCTTCCTGCCTGCAATTTATTAGTATCTTGATTGTCTAGGGAGGGCGTTTTAACATCCACACTTACTCCCTGATCAATTATTTTATCCATGCATGAGGTGTCTTTCTTAAATCTGTCTCTTTGTTCTTTTGGAATTTCATGTTTTTCTCGTTTTCCTTTTTCATTTGTGCAAATTTCCAACATTTGATTTAACTCCAGGTTAAACCAAACCTCTTTCTTAAATGTATTTGCAATTTCTGCCACATGTTCATTTGCCAATATTTTCGTTTTTAAATCATTAAGTAGCTCAGAGTCATTATGCAAAACCAGATCAGGGAAATCTGTCTTTTATCATTGCAGGTGTCATGAATATTTAGTCACTTATTATCAGAAGCCACCAGGTCGCTCCTATGGCCTTCTGCGCCCTCATTTGATGACTGTTTTTGAGCCGTACATAGCTTTCCTATTTGTTTTGCCAACATTTATACTTTGGCCTCGAGACACTAGAATCTTTCCATCTCTCTAGAATCTTCTCTTTGCGGCCTATGCTGATATTGGTTGTTTCCCCCCTGGTTAAATCTATTCTGGTATCTCTCAAGAGAGAGATTCCTATTTGAGTTGTTTCTGAACTCTTGATTCATGTGGGACGGGGAGCAGGGTGTACATATTCTTTAATTGTAATCCCCTGGTGGTGGTGATTGATTGTATTGAAGTGGAGCATAATTCATATTCTGCCTCATGTCCTGTCTGTCATTTTGTGAGTATTGTCCCCTATGCTAATTCCCATTTTCAGTAAATCGATCCACATACCGGGGTCTATCCTGGTTGCCACATATCATCGTGTTGGGGTCAAATCTGCTCTGTGTCCCCAATGTCTGGTAGGGACCATTACTTCTTTGATCCTGATTTTGTCTCTGATTATTGTTCATACCTGACATATCAGGCCGATATCCTGCCCGGGGCCTGTCTCCTAGATACCTAGGGCTAATGTAGCTCTCCCTATTACTAGTATCATGTGACTTAAACATTGGTGCAGAGGGTATCACATTATTTTTGCCTTGAGTTTGAGCGGACTCAAGTAACAATTTAGCTGACCTGATCTCCATTACTGTTGCCGAGGATTCTTTAGATTTTGATCTGGTATCTTTCATTTTATCACTCTCTCTACCCTGACAGTAGAGCACTTCATATAGTTTTGTACTTTGGTGCACAATCCATTTAAGGGACTTCTCACGATCAAATTCGCGGACTAACTGTGATATAATGTCTCTCCGCAAACCATAAAAATAAGCAGTTTTAGACTCATTGGAATTGGGATTGAAAAATACATCAAAACGATAAAAAGCTCTTTTTAAGTCTTGCAGAAATTGGCAAGGGGACATATTTGGCCCAGCTGTAATCATGTATGCAACTTTTTTGCCTCCTGTAATGACTGGAAGGGAGTAAAATAACATCTAATCTCTTTTTTAAATTCTGCCCATGTCTTGTTCTGCTGTTCATTTAATCCTCTGATGATTCTCGCTGTGGGAGCGTCCAGAGTTAATTTAAAGTATTGTTTATATTGTTCCTTAGGTATAGGGAGATCTTTAAATATATTGTGCACCACTTCTAAGTGGTACTCTATACAGCACTCCACTCCCTTTTTGAATGGTTTGATCAGAGCCTTGATTGATTTCATTATCTTGATAGGACTACTTGGTGATATGTTTGGGATTGCACTACTTTGTGATTCAACCCTTATTTCAGGTGTATGGGATTGGTGGCTGCCCCCAATGGGTGTGTCAAACCCCCCAAAGGCACTGAAACTAAGCTCAAACACCAGCACAGCCACTGGGGCACTATCTCCTCGTATAGAGATGGAATTCACCTCAATTCCATTGAATGTGGTGCCCTGTCGTTTGTCCTGGGACATGAAAGTGCATATCTGCTGTTCCAAATCCTTGCACTTTTTAAGGAGTCGATCTGCTTCCTTACGCAAGTAATTGTTTTCATCACCCATCTTATTAATCACATTTTGCATATCGCTCATTTGCATTTGGCATTCTTTAAACTCTGTCTCGCTTGTCTCTTTCTTGAAACATTTTAGCTATCTCCTGTTCAGCATTCTGAAGCTCACCTTATTTCTCGAAATGTTCTTTTTGTAAAATTTGCATTTCCAAAATAACCTCATCTTTATCTTGTCTAATGTGTCCTACTAATGTTTTGATTCTTGCTCACTATCCTCAAACTGTTTCTTCGTTTGGGACAATTGAGTGTCAAGTTCTTTACACTTTGACTGCATGTCCTTTTGACATACCTCCAGTTCTGCTCTTAACTTTTTCTCCTGTTCACCAGCTCCATGTTATTCAATTTTTAGCCTGCTAATCAGCTTGGCATCATTTTCTTGCATTCGCAGGGCCTATTTGATATGAACCATGTTTTGGCACATAGCCGTATCAGACAACCTTTCTCTGCATGTTTATCAGCAGCATTTAATAATCTCAGAAGACAGACCTAAATTATGCTACCTTCTTCAAAAATGTCCAATGGTTCTTTCTGAACTTCTATATACAAGAAGGAAGCCCTATATTCTATCCGGTGTCACCTTACACTCTTCCCACATCAAGTGGAATCAATTTTCACAACATTATATTAATCATAAATCAATCAATTTCATAAAACAATCATAAAAATGATCATAGTACATAAAACACATACAATATGTTAAAACAACACAAGTAGAAACACAATTTGTGAGTCACGTTGCAATCATTTTTCAAGGATCTCCAATGTGTAAGGTGACACTGGATAGAATATAGGACTTTCTTCTTGTATATTCAAACTATATGCTCACAGAGCAAGAAGTCTGTTGATCCCTACCTGTGATTTAGAACCGTTTTGAGAATACAATCTTTCTGAACTTCCCCATAGATACGGTCATGGCACTCTGTGGCATTATTTGATAACCATGTTCCATGTGCATATAATTTTGCCTCCAGCTATTGGACCAACTCTGGGAATGTGGCCTCCATTTGAGACATTTCTGAGATTCACTTCCAGTGTCACACTGCTCTCCTAAAATGAGTTCCCTTTAATGCACGTATGGTAGTGTTAGACACACCTGCCACGCCCAGTAGATGCTCTACAGTCTATTTTACCGGCCAATGCACCATATCTGTAAGAAATTTTGTCTTATTGGGGTAAATGTGGGATTTGACGGTATTTTCTTACCGTAAAAATATTGGCAGTAATTTGGCAGTAAACTAGCCTTACATTTATAGTGGGTTTGGTATCACTTTATTTTAGTGACCATATCTTGTTAGCTTGTATTGGCGGTAATTTTAGTGGTATCTTACTTTGCAGTATTTTCAGAATTATCTTATTACTGTGGTATAGTGGTGAGCATGTTTTTTATCATACTATAACTCCATCATAAAACAAACCTTTCCTTTCTATTAGAATGACTTCTAGTCGCCCATAGAGAGCCCCAGACTTGGAACACTTCAGAGAACCCAATGAGTTTATTCAAGGTGCCGCCTATAGTTTGTGGCTGATATTACTGGCTTATGTACATCCAGTAATCTATGTGCCAGATTAGGCACCCCTTCCCATCAGCATGCAAGGACGGAATCACTCATTACATTGCACATACATCTTTTACCTTATAGATATTTACTACTGACTTTCTTTTGTTTGCTATTTCAATTACAGTGGTAAATTGGTAAATGCACTACTGCACTGATATAAACATCCTCTCTGTGCTTCACTTACATAAATAATTCAAAGATGCATGAATGACACTTAAGTCTCAATTGTTTTTATGTACACTTTGTATTACATGCCATTTACAAGCCACAAAATCTTACCACATGATATTTACAGCATCACCTGCAAGATATAAAGAACAACAGAAACAAGCATATATTTTGCAAACACGAATTTATGTTCCCACTCTTTGAACATAGAGAAAGAAATAAACATGTATTTTTTTTTCTAACCTCCCTGCACTGCCAACAATTCTGGCAACACTCGTACATCATGTTACTTTTCTTCACTTGGTACTAACTCACCAAGGTCAATGGAATTTGAAGTCCCTGCACGACCTCGCTGTATTCGCAGATGCAGACCCAGTGCAAAACTCCTCCATATATGTGTGATGAGCTGCGAGCTGAAAATGCCCATAGCTAGCACTCAACCCACTTGGATTTCGACAGATATGGCACTGTCCGTCTCCTGAACCCAGCACGAACTGCCAACTCCCCTCACTTTACTTCTTTAGGAAAACTCTGATTCAGACCTCTGTGGCGTGGCTTGTCTACCTACAATTTCTACAACTCAGAGTAAAAAGAATGCGCCCTGTGCCAGCCTTCGTTTTCAATACAATGAAGACTTGATTTCCAGAGCAACTGTTTCATTTTGCTACCTGCATCTTACATATTTCTGCTCTCGACAAGCTGAAGAAAACGCTAATGTGCACTTCCTCATGGAAAAATTTATTTCAAACAGTGCACCCAAAGATTGTATTTCATTATGCACAGAAGACTGTTAGAGAAATTGAAATTAGTACTTTAGTAATGTTGGAAATGTTAATCAGTTATGTATTCTAATGCAGTTTCCATACATCCAATATAAATTGTGCACCTCTTTATTTTACGTGGCAGTACACTGTATTTTTTTATGTGTTCTCTGAATGCCTGCAGTTTCAAACTGGGCCTGGCTGTGTTTCTCTACTGTATATTGTATGCTGGCAAAAATGCTGAATATTGTATGCTGGCAATAAAATCCCATACATGTCCTTACAAAGCCTAATAATGAGTTTTAATAGACCTGCGGGATCCCCCACCTATTCATGTTTGCCCAAAGCAATTTGTGACTAACTGATTCGAAGGCTAAACTGAGATCTATGGAAGCTAAATGAATAGACTTATAATGGCCTTGCGGTAACAGGTTTTGACAGATTTTAAGAATTAACCCAATTAACACGGTTCCATTTAACTTCTTAAAGCCTGTTTTGCCACTGACTCGGATGCCCAATGCTTTTCGCCCACTGCTCTAGATGTTTCAAGAGAGCCACCACGTAGATCTTACTATCAGTGTCTAAAATTGAAATAGGGTGATCATTCCTAGGGTCTGAGTGAAGGCCATGCTTATTCACTGGAATTATATAGGAAATCCTCCAGGATGCTGAATAACCATCCTTTTTTTCGTACATCCATAAAATAGAGTGATATAATTGTAGCCCAGCTTAAGGGGTTCCCTTTGAACAATTTATTTGAAAGTTTATTAGGACCAGGGACCCTTGAGTCACTTGATACCTTAATTATGTCCAGGATCCTCTATAGTGAGAAATCTATACTGCAGTTTGTACCCTGCTCTCTTCTAACATGATCTAGTATACAAAATGGTTGACCCAAGCCGATTCAGACACTGCATTTATTTGAACTGCCTTTTTAAAATTCTTAAACGAATTGACAAAGGACCAGAAGTGACCTGCTTTATTTTTGATGTTGTAATCTTGCTCTTTGGCCTTCGGTCCAATTTTATACGATTTTGATGATCTAATTATGTCTCTCTAATTTGGGGATACTTGAGTTCTTTACTGACTTAACTGTTTCTCTCATTTCATGCTTTGAATGCGCGATCAGTTCTTCAAAAGAGTGAGAATTCACTGTTCCCTGTTTAAACTGTGTCATGTCCTAATGGCCAGGGAGCAATTGGCATTCACATTTTAAATGATCATTTCTTCCAAACAGTCAATTGAAAACAATCTCATTTTAAACTGTAAATCAGTGGTATCCATAACATGCTGAACTTTAGCATTACATTTTTGTATAGATCTCTTGTTCAATTACACTCTTACCTCCCATGTTAACCACCATTTTGGGTACATATACACATGTTGAAGAAACAAGAGAATTTAGAGCGCAACTCAATAAACAATGTTCACTTCAGGAAGTGTCTGTCATGCAAAGGTCTAAACAGATATTAAACAGATAATTGTCCATACAAATATAATCCAGAGTGGATATCGACTCATCCCTAAACAATGTATATTTTTCCCCTTCATCTCCTTTAATTTAGCCATTCACTTTCAATGGGCCCAATGAATGCATACACATAGACCATTTGTCTCTGTTACAAATCGTCATCGTGGAGTGATCATTGGGAAACACAAATGATTAATGTATACTGTCAGAGTCAATCGACCTGCAAGTACAGTTCAGATCCCCTAAAATGTTAATGTGCCCTAAGGTTCCACTAACCCTCCATGTGGCAACACGAAATCTCAAATTGCCTAGAAATGTATGCAAAGGCATCACTTCCACATGCCACAAGAGGTTAATTAGCAATATCCAGACCATTAACCCAGAGAACTGAAGCCCAAATTCAGTTGCCAAAGCTCAAGTAATTGAGGACACTTACTTGGCTTCAGCCATCCAGCACCCTGATTTTAATAGGTAATAAGGCCACCCTTTGGTCTTCCCACATCCACCTTACTGGTAGCTTTAAAAATGTACAGTATCCATCTATATTTAGGGCATTTGTAAGCCAAATTTCTTGTACACATACCATTTGGTGATTTCTTAATATAGAAATAAGGTTTGGATTTTTTAAAATCGCTGTGTGGCCCCTCAAATTCCAAGACAGTAACTTAAAGATATTCTTTATGGCTATACAGGATAGTATCTAGCGTCATCATTCCTGTCAATTGTAATGGCTCAAGGGTGCCAAGACCAATCTCGCTCATCCCATTCACCTACAGTCCACTCTTCGTGAAGTTAACGCTTCTGTGGTTTCCCCCCTTGTTTTCAAGGGCTATTATGAAGTCATTTTGCTTTATTGATTCTGATGTGCCAAATCATCCCCTCTATTGTCTTTAAACAGCAATATTTCACTCACTTCAAACCCAAGATTTATGAAAATGAGTTGTTTCACGAAGAATGGCTTCTGTGACCAAGTTAGATGTCACGTGGATGGTCGCAGTGTTGGTACGGGAGGGGTGGCAAAGCTCCACTCAATCAATATCCCTGGTGCGTAAACTGTATAACTTAGGTATCTCAGAAAGCACTATTAAAATGGCTGATCTATTTATAATTAGTTGGGTCATTCTTAAGGAAAATTTCTAACAAAATCATGTTGTTCCATTGTACATTAGCCCCACAAAAAGGTTCTGATTTTGTCACTTCGCTGGTCACAAAGCTTGACCTATTTAAAGTGTCCTGATCACCCCCCATCTTGCCCAAACACTTGCAGCCTTTAAAATACTGAATACTTTAGGTTCATTCCTGACCTCCTTTAGCTTGCCTACTGTTACAAAAGACTTAGGTGAAGCACATATTTTGTCGTGCAGTGTGTCTGCAGCTGCACAAGCACTATAATTAACATTAATCTGTGAAACGTTAGAGTCGTGTTGAATAGATGTAGTTTTTCAACTACCGGCCAGTTGGGCCCTCGGAGAGCTCCTCAATTCAGTTCGTTTTTCCATATCAGGGCAAAGCCAACCCCCCTCTATTTGGTAATGTGGGCCAATGGCCCATGGTCACAATGGGAGACTTGTCCTTGTTCTGTCCGCTAAACAAAGCTTCTTCAGTTTGTGCATAACTACAGTGCCTATGAACCAAATAAGATGATGACCATTCTCTCCGGTTAGCATAAGTGAGCTACCCTCCCCAGGACACTAGCTCCCTATGACTTTCTTATCAGTAGAGGAAAATGAGACCAAGTAGGTAGTATCTGTTTGAACAGACACAAGAATGGCACAAGAATGGCCCCAAAGTGCTGGACTGTCGAAGGAGGCACTCGATTAGGACTTTGCCTGCCACAAATTGACTGGGGTCTCTTGTCCAACTTTAAGGCCTTACAAGTGAGTAATGCTCTGATAAATCCTAGGCTTCTGAGCAGCTGTCCATTATTACTTTCGGTTGAGACTTCTCATCTTTTCTCATCCAGTAAATATTCTTGCATTTTTGCACTGCTTTTTTTTGTGCGGTGGTGGCTCAGGTCTACTGGCCTCTATCAAAGAGGCTATAATTGGGAAATCTTCATTCACAAACAATGGTGCTTCCGGTTCCTCATGCGCAGAAACTTGTATGGCCTAATACACACAGTGCATGTATTAAAACGAGGGGGCGACAGAGACTCTTCCCTTAGAAAATGTGAACAAAGGTGGATTTACAATTTGGATACAGTAAAGAATGTCCTTAACTGTTCAGTAGAATGGGGAATTTTTTTTATGTAGAAACCATAGATGACAGGAGCACATCTGATACACAATGTAGATCTGACATGGTGACCATGCATTAAGAAATTCAGAGTAAAAATATCCATCTGACGCCCGAAATTAAGAGTAAAATATCCTCCTGTAAATAGATCTTTTTGTACTAATCTCAAATAAAAGCAAATGAGGCTAACACCACGCCTCTAGTCCTTTCTCCCTCTTTCTTCTTTTTCCACTTTTCTTGGCTTTTTATTTTCTTCTACTTCTGTCCTCCCTTCTCTATCCCTCTCTTCTCTTTTCCTCTCCTCCTCCTTTTCTCCCCTTTCCCCACCTGTTCCTTCTTTCCTTTTCCTTCCCCTACCTTTCTTTCAACTCTGCATCCAAACAATTGGAGTCCCTCCAAGATTTGATAGATATAAATTAAGGAATACAACCTACTCCACCTAAAACAATTGATCATATGTAAATAACGCACAATAGAGTATGAGATAATCCCTTATATAAAAGGAACAGTCTGAATGACCAAAGCAAACAGAAAGCTATCTGGCTACCAACACCTTGCAGTGTGTACCAGCAGACACAGTGAGGGGTGAGAGTGCTGGACGTCTTAACACAGACACTTTTATACAGTTTTTCAAACATTGTCCAGCCCCTCTCCAAACTAATATGTTACATGCTAAAGTTTGTGCCCAGTTCACATGTCAAATATTACAATATTGTACAATGGATTTAACAAGTTTGCATGTCCTTGGAGTTACAATGATGCCATTGGTTCTCTGATTAAGAGTAAGCCTTGTATCAAGAATCGCTACAATGCAGTTCAGCAAAAGCACACGATCTGAGTTTGTTCTACATTGTGTCGTTATTTATATTTATATGAGGATGAGGCTTGTGAGCGCAGACAACTCTTGGATTGCAGTTCATTCGAGTCACAATGTTTCTTTGCATTGAACAAAGAGTCTGCTCTCGGTCAGCCTAAATATTAACAAAACTCAAAGGTCGTTCGGCTCGGCTGCAAGTTGAAAACACAGTCCACCATTTTAGAACACAAAGCAGTAGTCAAAATCAAAATGGCTGATGATTCTTAAAATGGTGGCAAAGTTGATCGAAAATTGAAACATTTCAGACGTGGTTTTCTGTGCAACGTGAATGGCCTTAGGCCAATATTCATAGCAAGTTGGTATTATATGAATACAGTTTAACAAACCCTCCTTTTGGCCTAAGCCAAGAGCATTACTCAAACACTCGCTTTACTCAAAACCCCACGTCTCAATGTCCGTACATCCTGAATCACATTCTTCAGAAATATCAATCACCATAAGTTCCTGGATAGTAATATCCTTCAGTACAAAAGTGTAAGCAGTTTTCTTGGGTGCATTTACTTTTGTTCCTAATGTACCTATAGTTTGTGCACAACAGCCTCCTAACATCAAACATATGGCAGGAAGTCATTGTATACAACAGCAACAAAATAGTAGAACACCAAGAACTATCATTAGGACAGCAAAGAGCTTCCAACCCCATGAACGTAACAAATCCCAGAACCAAGCACTAAGATTCCAGTTTCCCTCTGGGACATGTACTTCCGCACTCAAGGTATGCTGATTTTGTATTGCGTTGAATATGGTGGGGGAGGAGTCAGGTGTGAAAACACAGCACGCAGATCCCACCAATATACATACCCCACCACGCTCAGCTAGGATGACGTCTAACACCATCCTATTGTGAAGTGCCACTAATCTAATGGCCTTTTGCTCTAGCATCATGTTGTATAGAATATCGGTGGTTCTGTTGATGGTTTTCTCCAATACCCTTGCTAGTCTTCTAATATCCTCGAAATTCATTATTTGTACCGCCTTGGACGAGCTCTAGAGACTTCAGAGGTGCTGGCCACATATACCCCTGGTAACAAGATACCCATTTAACAAGTACCCTGCCAATCTCTAGGCACCAAGGAAAGGCTTAATTACCACAAACAAAGTAAACGGGATCTCCTACATACAAAGGTCTGTCCTCACTGGTTAAATTTGCAATGTTTGTACAACCCTCAAATGTACCCATTGGCTGAGAACCATCCCTTTGTATACAGAAGGAAACAGCATTGGGGCTATGATTGATAGTATAGGAAGGAGGCATGGCATCCCGGTTTCCTACGGGAGCCATATTGAAAGAAATCAGTGATTGAAAAAGTCAAGAGAGTCTATCAGAAGGCCCAATAGAAGCAACATTGAGTTTGTTACTATTTGCAAAGAGGGAACATCCCAAAGGTGTCAGGACTCGTTTTTCGAATTCATTCAGATTAGTCCCATCGAAGTTCCCAGAAATAATGTCATTCCAATGACCAAAGAATAGTGCCCTTATTGAGGCGTAACATGCAGTAGTTAGAGGAAGAGGATGAATACACCAGCCCAACCCATTTTCCCTGTTTTGTGGCAAGTGTGAAAACACCCAGCATTTTGTTCTGTTAAGAATCGCATGGTTCACATTCATGATCAATAGAAGAGTGTTATTATGATAACCCTGTCTATGTTGGGAGTCTCGAGGAGGAAGAGTGTGCAGATGCACGAAAGGTGGAGACACAGTAGAGATAATTTCACTCGGTAACAAAGTCTCAAGCGGACGCACCGCTTCAATGTACCATAACCCAAGCACAAATACAATTGTTAAGCAGGCCAGTACTGTGATTAAAAAACAATGGGTCCTCAGGGACCAGGATTTTTGATAAACAGGTTCTTTGTCAGCCATAAGACCAATAGCTTGTTCCGCACGAGTAGATTTAGGAAAGCACATTGATTCTCAGAGTCCGTTTAGAAGCCTCTCTGTTAGGCTCTTTTAGTTAATCCGTCAGTGGCTCCTGACCACGTGGCCTATCTTGCTTGAAGGTAACTTTGCCAGTCCATGCCTCTTATTTTTTTTTTCCAGCGAAGGAGTGACAAGGGACTGGCTCAACAGTGATTCCTTGTGGGCACAGCCGATGCTGTGCTGCAAGTCTGATTCCTCGGACACAGATCGTACCTTAAGACTCCAGGTACGGCGTGATCTGCGAACAGAGTGTCGTCGCTTCCTGAAGGAAGTGATAGAGCTGAAGCAAGATTACTCAATGGTGCAGAAAGATCCGAAGAAGAACTTGGAGGCAAAGCAGCAGTCTCCCCAGGACCCACAGACTCAGGAAGGATTTCCGGGACACCTTCGGTGTCGGTTAAAAGAGACTTGGGATGTGGAACAGTGTGAACAATTTCCTTCTCTTCTCCTTCATCAACAGGCAGAGGAAAAGGTATCTTCTTGATGTGCTTTGCTTGAATCCAGTGTTGTTTTCCTTCTACTCGTACAGCAGTCTGTGTGGCCAATAGGACTTGAAACAGTCCTTTCCAGCGAGGTGTGAGACAGGAGGCTCTTATAAATGCCTTGAAGACCACCCAATCGCTGGGTCAGAGTCTGTGACCTGGCCCCTCGTATTTTACTGGGAGGGCCTCTCGTACCTGTTGATAAATCAAATACAAGTTTTGAGTTAACTGGTCACAGTACTCATAAAGGAGCAAATGCTCTACATGATATGATATGATATGGCATTTGTAACGCGCCTATACACAAGCGTTTCAAGTGTTTCAAGGCGCGACGAGGCAGGGAGGGGGAAACGGGGGAAGACAGACAACGATCCTACTAGGCCAGGTGTCATTCAGATCGAGCAAGTGCAGGGGAAGGGGGAAGGGACAAAGCACAAGGGGAGGGGAAGGGGCAAGTGCAGTACAAGGTAAGTATATATATAAGTGCAAGGTAAGTGCAGACAAGTGCTGGGAACGGGGGCTGTAGGGATACAGAGACAGTCCCGCAGAGCAGGGGTTGCCAGCGAGGCAGTGCAAGTGCAGAGTGGCTGGGCCCAGGACCGAGGTCGGCGAGAGTGGCCCAGTTGCAGATTCGGTGCAGATTCAGCAAAGAATTAGCAGGGGAGAGGGAGAGAGAAAGCAGAAGCAAAGAGGAAGGTTTTGAGGTGCTTCCGGAACCGTAGATGGTTCTCCTCAAGTTTCAGGGAGGCAGGAAGGCTGTTCCAGAGGGAGGCCCCTGCCGCGGAGAGAGATCTACCCCCAGCTCGTTGCTTCGAGAAGCGGCTGACCCAGAGGGAGTTGGAGACGGATGAGCGAAGGGCTCGGGAAGGAAGATATTTAGGAAGAGAGAGTTGAAGGTATTTAGGCCCCAGGCCCCAGAAGGCCTTGTGGACAATGTAGAGGGTTTTGAACTTTATCCTCGCAGCCACTGGGAGCCAGTGTAGAGACTTCAGTCCTGGAGAGATACGGTCCCTGGGCTTAAGGCCAAGGACAAGTCTCGCAGTTCTGTTCTGGATGAGTTGCAGAGGGCGGAGAGTGGAGGCAGGCAGATTAAGATAGAGGCTGTTACAGTAGTCCAGCTTTGAGAGAACCAGGGCTTGTGAGACAGTGAGCTTCTGGGGGAAGAAGAGGAAGGGAAGAATATCTCTGAGGAGGTGCAGCTGGTAGTGTGACTTCTTAGAGACGTCAGATATATGAGGAGAGAAGGAGAGTGTGGAGTCGAAGATAACCCTGAGGTTTTTTGCCGTGCAGGTAGGTGCAGGAAGAGGGCCAAGAGAGGCCGGCCAGAGAGCTGCAGGGAAGGAGGGAGTGGGTGTGCCGATGAGTAGAATCTCAGTCTTACTGGCATTAAGGCAGAGGTCATTGGCAGCACACCATTCCTGGATAGCCCACAGACAGTCAGAGATGAGGGAAGGAGAGGAGGAGGCTGAGGGTAGCCTGAAAATGAGCTGGGTATCGTCCGCATAGCACTGAAAGTTGGGGCAGAGAGCGGCGATGCGGTGGGCAAGGAGTGCCAGGTACTGGTTGAACAGCCAGGGGGAGAGATTTGATCGCTGGGGGACACCACAGGTGGAGAAAAAGATGTCAGAGAGGAAGGACCCCAGTTGGACCTGGGAGGGTCTATTGGAGAGGAAAGAGGTCAGCCACGCCAGAGCCTGACCAGTGATACCCAGGTTATCACGGAGACGGTTGAGCAGGATGGCATGGTTCACAGTGTCAAAGGCAGAAGAGAGATCGAGCAGAATGAGAACACACGGAGTGTTGGAGTCAAGGTTCAAGAGTAGGTCCTCACGGATGTTCAGGAGAGCAGTTTCCGTGCTTCTGGCAGCTCTGAAGCCAGATTGATGGTCATGAAGACTGCCAACAGATTCAGCATGGAGGTTAAGCTGGGAGATGGCCAGTTTCTCCAGGAGCTTGTCCAGGAAGGGAGTGATGGAGATTGGGCGATAGTTAGCCGGGCAGGAGGGGTCAGAAGAGGGTTTCTTAAAAAGAGGGTGCACAAGGGAGTGCTTAAGGGGGGATGGGAAGACTCCAGAGGCGAAGGAGTGGTTGCAAAAGTCAGCCAGGGCAGGAGCCAGGGCGTTGATGTGGTCCTTGATAGTTTTGGAGGAACAGGGATGAACCTGTTTGGATGAGACTTTCATAGATCGGACTTGTCTGGAAACCGCATCAGCAGAGAAAAGGGGAAAGGCAGAGAAGGAGGGAGGAGGGGTGGCTGTAGAAGGGCCAGAGGAAGAGCCAGGAAGAGAGGGAGGGAGGTGATAGGAGAAGAGTGAGGACAGGATGTCCTGAGTTTTAGAGATGAAGTGAGAGGCAAGTGCAGTGCAGAGGGCCTGGGAGGGGACAGGAGAGGTAGAGACTGCAGCAGGGTTGGCAAGCTCCTTGCAGATTTTAAAGAGTTCGGCCGAGTTGTTAGATGCCGCAGAGATGCGGGCTTGGATAAGGGCTCTCTTCTTGGAGAGAACGGAGAGACGGTATTGCCTTTGGAGCAGGCGGCAGGCCAGTTTGTCAGAGGATGAACATGAAGCACGCCATTTCCTCTCTGCCACCCTGCACTTGCGTTTAAGGATAACGAGCTCCGAGTCATACCAGGAGTTACATTTGCCTTTAGGCTTCAGGCGGATTCTCATGACAGGGGCAAGGATATCAAGAGTATCAGATATAGCAGAGTGGAGCATGGAGAGGGCAGTGTCAGGGTGGGAGTCAGCAGAATGGGGAGGGGGGGTGCGAAGGTGGCAGCGAAAGCCTCAACTGACACGTGCTTCATGGGTCGGATGACCGAGAAGGTGGGTGGCAGTGGTGAGGGTGGCTTTGTCAGTGGGGTAGGGAGGGTGATGTGGGAGGATAGGAGAAAGTGATCACTCCAGGAGAGAGGAGTGGAGAGAGGGACGGAGAGGGGAAGGTCAGAAGAGATCAGAGCATCAAGAGTGTGCCCTGCAGAATGAGTAGGCCCAGACGGGAGAATAGAGAGTGAGAGAGAGTCGCAGAGGTCACGAAAGAGTCCCGTGGGGGGACAGGAGACATCCAAGTGGATGTTGAAGTCACCAAGAAAGAGGAGTTGAGTGGTTGAGGACAGGAGTGAGGAGGAGAGGTCAGCCCACTCGGAGAGGAAGGAGGAGATTTGACCAGGTGGCCGATAGATAGTAGCCACGGTAAGGGAATGGATAGGAGAGAGAGAGAGACGGCAGACAAGGCATTCAAAAGAGGAGTATGACTGCATAGGAGTGACAGTGGCAGGAATCCACTCAGGGAAGATAAGGGCTACACCCCCCCCTGCACGGTTGGGCCTGGGCACGGAGAGGATCTTGTAGCCGTCAGGTAAGAGTGTGTCAAAGCTGGTGACAGAGCTGGCCGTGAACCATGTCTCAGTGAGACCGAGGACATCAAGGTCCAGTTCCTCAAGAAGGTGACAGATATCAGAAGAATGCTTGATTGCAGAGCGAGAGTTAAGAGTGGCAATGTGGAGAAGGTTGCCATCCTTCAAGGACTTCCGGGGAGGGGTACAGATCAGAGGTACGCCCTGTGGAGGTGTAGAAGAAGGAGCAAGAGAGGGGGCAGGGAGGGAGGGTAGAGGCAAGGTAGCCGAGGACAGAGGAGGGGGGACAGCAGGAGAGGAAAGGAAGTTAATGAGGCATGGGAAGCGTCTGTCAAAGAGGTGAAGGTTAGCCTGAGGGCCTTGGACCAAGACGGTCCCGTTAGCGTAGACATTAATGATGGCCTTAGAGGAGTGGAAGGAGGCCAAGAGGACATCCCAACGGGTGCCACCATTAATGGGAGAAGAGGAGAAAGGAGAGAGCACAGAGACCATATGAAGGGTCCATAGGTCAGGCGAAGGCACAAAAAAGAGGATGTCACTGAGAGTTTCCTTGGAGCAGGCACTAGTGTAGGTGTCAGCGATAGGGAGACCTGGGATGCTGACCAGGATGTCCTTTTTAAACTTTTTCCTACCAGATTTAGTGAGGAGAGCAGAGTAGTCAATAGAGAAGCAGTTAGAGAAGATAGGCGAGATAGAGAGAACCCTGGAGTAGGAGGGAGTGGGGGAGGAGGACAGACGATACGAGAGCACGCAGGCAGTGAGAGAGCGGCAAGCCCTAGTTTACCGCATTACAGAACAGTGCACCTCCAGTGCATGAGTGCGTATTATGTACAGAGGCCACCTAAGTTTGAGAATCCTGCGGGGGGAGAAAAACCCTGATTACCACAATTCAGAACAGTGAGAGCGTATTAGGTACAGAGGCCACCTAAGTTTGAGAATCCTGCGGGGGGTGAAAAAAACCCTGATTACCAAAATTCAGAACAGTGCAAGCGTATTAGGTACAGAGGCCACCTAAGTTTGAGAATCCTGCGGGGGGAGAAAAAACCCTGATTACCAAAATTCAGACCAGTGAGAGCGTATTAGGTACAGAGGCCACCTAAGTTTGAGAATCCTGCGGGGGGAGAAAAAAAACTCTGATTACCACAATTCAGAACAGTGAGAGCGTATTAGGTACAGAGGCCACCAAGTTTGAGAATCCTGCGGGGGGAGAAAAACCCTGATTACCACAATTCAGAACAGTGAGAGCGTATTAGGTACAGAGGCCACCTAAGTTTGAGAATCCTGCGGGGGGAGAAAAAACCCTGATTACCAATATTCAGAACAGTGAGAGCGTATTAGGTACAGAGGCCACCTAAGTTTGAGAATCCTGCGGGGGGAGAAAAACCCTGATTACCACAATTCAGAACAGTGAGAGCGTATTAGGTACAGAGGCCACCAAGTTAGAGAATCCTGCGGGGGGAGGAAAACCCTGATTACCAAAATTCAGAACAGTGAGAGCGTATTAGGTACAGAGGCCACCTAAGTTTGAGAATCCTGCGGGGGGAGAAAAAAACCCTGATTACCACAATTCAGAACAGTGGGAGCGTATTAGGTACAGAGGCCACCAAGTTTGAGAATCCTGCGGGGGGAGAAAAACCCTGATTACCACAACTGTGGGACATAGTGAGGAGAAGACACCATGCGAAGAAGTGACCAGGAATAGATGGGGTGGTTGCTTAGGTTTAGGTAAATTCAAATATTGGCTGGTCTCCCCAATATTATCTCATAGAGAGAGAGCCCAGTTCTCGACTGTGCAGTCGTCCGCATAGACAATAGAGCTATCGGTGTGGCATCTGGCCATTTCAAATTGCTATTGGCGCAAATTTTTGCCATTTTATTCTTCAATATACCGTTATGGGGTTCTACAAGTCCGGCACTCTGAGCGTGTTTGGCCAAATGAAACAAATTATCAATCTGTAATCCTGTGCATACTTGCAGGATAACAGCAGCGATAAAATGTGGACCATTGTCCGACCAAATGACCCTCGGCAAACCAAACTTTGGAAAATATTCCTTCAGCATGGTTTTCGCCGTCGTCATTGCTTTGGCATCTTTTAAAGGGAAAGCTTCGACCCATTTGCTGAAAGCACAAATAACGACCAGAATATACTTGTATTCTGACAATGCTCCATTTCAATGAAATCGAAGTGTATAACTTCAAAAGGCACAGAGGGGGTACCAAAACTACCCCTCTGTGTTAATGTACCCTTCCCCACATTATGCTTTAAGCATACCATGCAATTTTGGACCAATCGCTCAGCAGTTTTTGAGATATTTACATTCACCCAGACAGGTTCGAACAGTTTACAAATCTTTCTAGCACAATTATGAATTGGATCATGAGCCAGCGTAACCATAGTGGTGACATAAGCATCGGGTAGCATCCATCTTTGCTTTGTATTAGCTATCGAACAACCTTCATCGTCTAAACTTGCTAAACCCTCAGCCCATTGCTTAAGCTCTTCTGGAGTGGCATCAGCCTGAATGTCTTTTATACAATCAATTCCTTCGTCTATTATACACGTGTTAGTGGCTTCTCCAGTTATATACATTTTGGAATACAAATCGTTGGCAGTCTGGTTGGCTATCCTGTCAGCAAAAGTGTTTCCTCTCCCCACATCATCTGTTACTTTCTGGTGTGCTGCGCACTTCATTATCGCTAGTTGAGTAGGAAGCGCAAGTGCTGAGAGTAGCCGAACCATCAAAGTGCCAGGTTGTATCTTAGTTACATGTGAGGTCAAGAAACCTCTCTCTGCCCATAATCTACTGAAGTTGTGAACCACCCCAAATGCATACTGACTGTCTGTTAATGTATTCACACTAAGCCCTTTGGAAAAGTTCACAAGCTCGTGTCAGTGCAATAATCTCTGTGGCCTGCGCAGAGTTACACGGAATTCTTTTCCACAATGGTGCTTAATGTAGTGATGGCACAAGCAGCAGTGGATGTACCATCTGGAAGTTTGAAGCAGGAGCCATCACATAACAGCTCCCCTTGTGGATCTTTTAACGGTCTATCACTTAAGTCAATTCTGCCTTTAGTTTCTTGCTCTGTGGTATAGAGGCAGTCATGTGACGTCTTGTCACTGCAAGCAATTTCTTGCGGAAGAGGCAATAGTTTGGCCGGATTTAATGTGCAACATCTCTTAATTTGGATATGCAGTGCAAATAGAATAAGCTTGTACCTTGTTAATTGTGCTGATGTGAGATGTTGTGTTTGTGTTCTGTTTAATAGAATGTCTACAGAGTGAGGTACCAACACGGTTAAGGAGTGACCCAGAACCATACCATCACTTTGCTTTACAGATGCTATGGCAGCAGCAACAGCTCTCAGACATCGTGCCAAAGCGCATGCAACAGGGTCAAGCGTGGAGGAAAAATAACCACACAGTCTATTCTTAACTCCATGTTCTTGCGTTAACACAGCCAAAGCGCATCCATCACATTCATGCACATACAAAACAAAGGCCTTGTCATAATTTGGTGTTCCCAAAACTGGTGCTGAACACAACGCAGCCTTGAGCAGATCAAAAGCTTTCTGGCAATCCATGTTCCACAGTAAAGGCAAAAAAATGCCCTTTTTTCTCAATGCCAACATTGGTTTTATCATTAATGAGAAATGAGGGATCCACTGTCTACAGTGCGAGGCCATGCCTATCAAAGCTCTGAACTCTTTCTGTGTATTTGGGACAGACATGCTAGAGATGCTTTGTATCCGTTCAGGTGTCAGTCTTCTCCTCTCCTTTGACAGGAGATAGCCTAAATAGGCGACTTCCTGTCGACAATAGTGAAACTTTTTCAATGAAGCCTTATGCCCATGTTCGGCTAGATGAATAAGCAGTAACATAGTGCCCTCCTTGCAAGCAACCTCTGAGTCTGCAGCTAAAAGAAGATCGTCAACATACTGCAACAATGTACAAGTGGAAGGCAACTCAAGTGTTTCGAGCTGTTCCTTCAAAGCTGTACTGTAGATGCTTGAACTCTCAGTCTACCCTTGTGGCACACGAGTGAATGTAAATGAGCATCCCCCTAGGGTGAACGCGAACAAATATCTACTGTCAACATGTACAGGAATACTAAAGGAGCATTCTTTAGATCCACCACACTAAAATGAGTAGCTGAAGCTGTAATCATAGTTAATATGATAGTCACATCAGGCACAATTGGGAATTGGGGAGCAACAACCTTATTGATAGCACATAAATCAATATTAAAACGGAAAGGAATCACATTATCCCCTTTCATATACACCGGTAAAATCAGACTATTACACAAACTTCCTGCAATTTCCTCAATCACTCCCCGATGTACAAAATCAGAAACTATACACTTCAAAGCTTTCTCACCGTCAACTGAAATCTTATGCTGTGAAATACGCAATAGTTTAACACCTGGTTTCAACACAATTTTAACAGGTTCAATTTGTAAAATACCAATGTCATTATCATCAACCACCCATAAACATGCCAGAATTTTATCCAATTCAGTCAGTAAAGGTCTAGTCAAGAATTGTGAAACAGAAGTTCGCTTAGGTGAAATCGTCAAATGCACTCCATCCGGAGAACAATAAATTACTGCACTCAATTCTTTCAACAAATTCAAACCCAACAAATTTTCACCACAATTCATTGTCAAAAGAAATGGACATGAATCCGTGAATGGCCCCAGTGAAATCGGTACCAGCTGAGAAACTGGACTAACCACTGGGGTACCAGAGAACCCTACAGAAAATTTGTTCTGCCCTGACAGTGGAATATCTGGAGCCTGTAAATGGTCAACAGAACACTTCTGTAGTCCTGTATCTATTAAAAATAGATGCTTCCTATTCCCCATCTTCATTTCTACGCAGGGCCCTTTCTGATCGACGGGAATAGGTACTGGTTTCAGACTCTGCTTCGGGCTGTCCTAACCAAACAGTACATCATCAAATGCAAGGTCCTCAGAAAGATAGACAGCCAAAGGATTATCAAAAAATGTTCCTATGTTCAACACTATTCTGCTGACTATCTTGTGAAAATGACTGTTGATTCTTAGTGAACAGACTTCTAACTGGACACCCTATCCCAGGATGGCCTCTGGATTGTCTACCCATGGTAGCATATGTGTTATTCAATCGCTGCTGAAGGATCAGACATTGTGCTTGCAAATGACCTTCTTGTCTGCAATAAGCACATTGGTTCATGTGTACAGGACCCATCTGTGTATTCCCACCTCTAGTTCATTTTACTATTTGCTGCAACAATACTTTTGTCTTCAAGTCTCCCTCCTTCTTTTCTATCCTCTCTTTTTCATTATTGACCCTATTTTCATAATACTGAGCCATATGCAATACTTCAGACTGCGATTTTGCTTGCCAGGCGCTTTCAGAAGTCATAATTTATGATTGGATATCAGGCAACAATCCACACACAAATTTACCTACAAAAAGCATTTTCTCCAACTTGGTACTCAAATCCTGACCGCTAAAATCCAAAAACACTTGTTCAAACAGATTGAAAAATGTGGTAGCACCTTCAGATTTCCCCTGGATACAAGCTATAAGCTTGTCTCCAACTATTCTTCTCTCTGGAACTAAAGTCTTCAATTTAGTTACTATTCTGTCTGGCAGTGTCAATATCACCTGTGGCGGTCTCTCACCAGCAATCCTTTCTCCATCAATCCGTACCAAGTTAACCCATGTGTCACCCAATCCTGCCAAATCATCTACAGTTCTAATCTGTTTCACAAATCAGCAGGTAGGATCACAGGGAACAACAAGTCTATATCACCCAGCGTGAAAAATTACAATGCAAGACAGATTTAATTTCTTTATAAAATCCTGCTGGATTTTTCCTAATATCTGGAATCGTCTGTCTAATGGTGTTCACTTCCTGTCTAGAAAATGGGACATGAACAAACTGTGAGACATAATGGCTTCAATAGTAGTGGCTTCTGCACCTGTTATGGCATCAGCTGGAATTTCTACTTTAGGAACAAATTTCGGAGGAACTTCCCTCATTGGCAATTGAGAAGTAGGCAAGTCTGAGTGTTCGTTAAGTAACAAAGCTAAATCAAGTGACAACGTAGCCAAAGCAGTATTGGACAAAAATGCTCTCCTATAAATGACCATCAAATATGTGGGTCATACACTCATCCTGCAGGTACTCTACCATTACCTGTAACACTTCCTTTGCATTGCCAGAGCATACTGACTAAACGTGTCATATGATTCAATAGGAGAAATTGAAACATACGAAATCCATCTAAGTGCATCTCTTGTGCAAATACGCATCTCTTCACTCATTGGTTTACAAGACGGAAGAAATTGTTTCTGCACATACGAAGCGTCCAATCTATCGCCATCCATATCATCATTCTGTAACTGATCTAACTCCCTCTTAAACTCAAAAACCCTCTGAACATGCTCATGTACTTTCTCTGCAGTGTCCCTTGAGTAGGCTAAGCCCTTCAAATCCCTCAACCCTTGTGAGACATCCATGTCCGTCAAATCACACCACATTCCAGCCAAATGCATTCCCATCCTCTCTATCAAAATATTCTGTTCAGAAATATTTCTTGGTCAAAAACTGTAGTTAAGACAGCTGATTTTTCACCTTCTTCTATACATTTCTTAGCCCATGCATACAATTCTCTTTTCCTAGCTTTTGATACTGTACCACAAGTCACTACTTTCAGATCGGCAGTCGCCCCTTCAATTGCTACAAGTGGAGCAGAACCACTTGGTAAAGAAAGTTCAGACAAATCTTGTACAAGGGGTAGTGGAGACACCACCGCTGGTGGTAAATATGGAATTACGGGAACAGCAACTGTCGGTAAGGGCCGGGATGCAGAAGGAGGAGCAACAACAGGAAGAGGAGCGACAACTGGAGGAGGAGCAACAACGGGAGGAACAGGAAAATGAACAGGAGGAGGGGCAACAATGGGAAGAGGTAAAACAACAGGGAGAGTCAAATAAGGAGGTGGTGCGGTGGCAGCAGTCCTACGCTCATTCAAAAGTTTATCGATTAGTTCATGTGAGGTATGAAAATCCTGAGATGGATATATTTTCTGTACCCCAAGTTGAAAAGCTCTAGCCATACTTCTAATAGATTCCGACAGTTTCTGTTGATCATACAGTAATTCTTTCTCAGAGTTAGACCTATGTTGACGTGCGTGTTTCTCTTTACACTTAAGCTGGTGCATAGCTTCTTTTCTCCAATTTTTAATTACATCAAATGTTGCAGGCCTAGCTTTTTTCTTTAACAGTATAGACTCTAAATACTCTGTATGGGCAATTTCAAAACTACCATGAACTGGCCACTGAAATTCAGAAGCATGTTTACTTTGTCTATGCCAAATATCATTAAATATTATACTACCAATGCCGTACTTACAGTACATAGTACACACCGGCGAACCCTGAGGTGGCGCCAGTCAACCATATCCCAAAGATTGTCTGTCTCTGTGGAATAAACCAATGAAACAGGCAGACAATTTCCCAGGCATGTCAGGTCACTGGTGTGACCTGGCATCGTTTGAACTCTTGCGTGCAAATCTACAACCAAATTAAAGGATACTTAGGAATCGGGCACGACTCACCTGATTACAAAATGTAAAGGAGGTCCAATCAGATTACAAAGGATCTTCATGGTTGGCGTTTCGGCAAAAAGCCTGCCTCGATATCGGGACCCTCTTCAAGAGGTCCTCTCGAACCATGTGCTCACTGTTCAGGTATCAGATCGTGCAGTACTGTCGAGGTGTCACGTCTCATACAAAATGGCCCCCTTTTTTCTCACTCTCCGATCCTGGTCCGATAGCAGCGTCTTCTTTTCAGCTAGGAGACATCAATCTTGAGGGTCCCCATTCGGGCACCACCTGAAAGACCAAAGAAATATGGAGGCTTAGTACCACAAAATGAAATATGCCAATCACGGGTCGAAAAGATACAAGTATCTTTTATTCTGTACAGATTCAAAGCAAACAGATAGCTATCTGGCTCCCAACACCTCGCAGTGTGTACCAGAAGACACAGTGAGGGGTGTGAGTGCTAGACATTTTAACACGGACACCTTTATAACATTGTCCAGCCCCTCTCCAAACTAATAAGTTACAAGCTAGGGTAAGTTTGCAAGTCCATAAAGTTACAATGATGCCGGTGGTTATCTGTTCCTCAGTAAGCCTTGGTTCAAGAATCGCTACAATGCAGTTCAGCAAAAGCACACGATCTGAGTTTGTTCTACATTGTCTCGTTGTTTATATGAGGATGAGGCTTGTGAGCGCAGACAACACTTGGATTGCAGTTCATTCGAGTCACAAGGTTTCTTTGCATTGAACAAACAGTCTGCTCTTGGTCAGCCTAAACATTAACAAAACTCAAATGTCGTCCGGCTCGGCTGCATGTTGAAAACACAGTCAACCATTTTAGAACACAAAGCAGGAGTCGAAATCAAAATGGCGGATGCTTCTTAAAATGGCGGCGAAGTTGATCGAAAATCGAAACGTTTCCGACGCGGTTTTCCATGCAACGCGAATGGGCTTGGGCCAATATTCATAACAAGGCGGTATTATATAAATACAGTTTAACAGGATGGCTTGGTAATATACTGCACTTTAATACTGTGTGAGAAAAGTTAAATACACAGTTTAAAATAAGTGAGCATGCCTAAGAGACATCCACGATGCGAGTGCTCAAAAATATTGACAACATACAATATATAATAGAACAAAAATTCAGTAATTCTAGGATGAGCAATCACTGACTCATGCTAATGAATAATTTCAATGTTTAGAATATGTTATACCACTGTGCAGCATTTGTGTTTACCATGCTGCAATATAGGAGCACGTTTCAATCTAATAAGAAAACGAACACCGGCTGCGCATGTCGCCGGAAATAATGATCAATAAATAATGTCTAATGTAGAAGGAAAAGAAACATTACGCGTCAAAATAACATTTAAGAGATGAACAATATCCACCCAAGATGGTGGCGCATTGGGCAAGATTGTTCTAGAGAACCTAACACGCTAGCTGTGCGTTGACCACATGACCAATACAGAAAGCTTCTTCAAACGAAAGTAAACGGAGGAACGCCACTGCGTTGTTTCTTGTACCTTTCCTCACTGCATTGCGGCAAAATCAACATGAGCAGTGGACGCAGAGATCTAAACAGAAGGGCAAATGTAAGTAGAAAATCACTATTTCATAAATCAATGGATGCGAGTGTTGTGAACAAGTCCTCCGTCATAACCCCTTTCATTACAAGCACTTTGTCTCATGTAATACAACCAACAATATCAATAAGAACAGAGATATAAGAAATGTGCCATTAAATAGATGAAGAAAGAAAACCAGGAACCTAGTTCCTTCAAGCATGATAGATTAGTTCAAGTGTAGAATGATCAATCACAAATGTTTTCTTTAGATCATAATAACAATAAATAATGAATCTAGGAAATAACACAGCTGTGCGCTGATTATATATACTTCATTTCAGACCCTGTGATACCAAACACGTGCCATTTAAAGGCCGGACCATAACGCCTGATCGAAAACACCCAAGGATAAAATCGGAAAAATTAAGTATTCCGCTTTGTCGAGAATGACATAACAAGACTATAAAGGAATCAACATGGCTTCTCCACCTTATAGAAGGTCAGTATTATACTAAACACTGATATGATGAGGAAAAAAGTAATATAGATCCATGACACATACATGTTGTGCCACAGATCAGAAAATGTTGCATAAGTGCAAGAACTTCCATCCATTTGAAAGATAGTATGCTTCCGATGCACAGAGGAATACATCCTTCTTTGTTCAATGATGAAAACATTTCAATCCGACTAAAAGTATAAAGCAGGTCAGCTCTCTACAAAAAGAAGGGTCTTTACCGATCCTCAATCATGTCTCCCAAAACATTTTCTGGATTTTAATTTGTTGTTTGTCTGTTTGTATTGCTGACTTTGTCCAAAGCCAACTTAAATGGTCTTGAAAATAGCTTATTTACTGAAAGAAATATATCTGTCCTGAAGACGGCTATAACAAAAAAGAAAAGACACTAGGGATAGTGTCTCATTGATCTTTTCGCCGAAACATATGTAGACATATCCAAGGGATGACATTAGAAATCCCAATACATAAGGGAGTATAACAGTTCACTCTCTGTTACAGTATTTGTTGTAAAAGAATAGCCCATTTGACAAATATACAAAATTGTGAGAAATTACAGAAATTGTCATAAAAGGGTGCACATGTCACGTACTAACCCCGCAACCTAATAGAACAGTCCATTGATAAAGTCGTTGAATTTGTTTTATGTTTATGTGCCTTGTGGAAAGTGCAAATGTTTTCTTAACTTTTTCTTAATTATTTTATCTATATGAAGAATCTTTTGTATGAATAAAAATTGTTCTAAAAAGTATACTGTTTTGACATGATAAATGTGTTGGGACTAATTAAGCAACCAACATCTTTGTGAAAGCCTGCCCGATATACAGCCGATTGAGATAGGGGTAGGCGATCTTACATTTTTCTGTCTTGCTGAGATAGATCTGACATGCCTCCTTTGTGTAACTGTTTTTTAGGCATACAATGTGCCTTCAAGTCTGCTTCGTTTACAGCAGCGTCCAGTTTTGTTTGTATTGCTTCTAAAACAACAGAATGGAGTTGTAACTCCAGTTTGATGCCTTCGTATAAAGAAACAGAATACAAAATAACTTAAGGGTAGGTTCGTTTTCTGCATTTATTGAGTTGGTCACCAGACTGTCTTGTGACCTGGGTCGGGGAGTAGAGACATATGAGGTGGCAGTCGTGTCTGTTACATAATCATTTCCTTCCCGGTCCAAGAAAGTTGGTGAGTGCAGGTTCGTTGTATTATGCATGTTAAGTGCTGGTTCTGCACAAGCCTGCCTGTCAATGAGATTTGCCAGTTTGTCAGTTAATACAAGCGTATTTGCGACCTTCATGTTAAACCTTTGCCCCAATTCAGCTTGCCTTGGTGAATCAGGCCAGATTACACAATATTTTTCACCTCCTTACTATTTGCGGGGAGATATTGTCACTGGTCGATTTATTGCAATCTCAAACATTTGCTCTGCTAGGGTATCATCTATGTGCTTAGCCAAGCTTGGAAGGGAGTACTTATTTAAAGTAGTAAAAGCATTAGTGCCATCTCACTCACCAATACACCAGACCTGTGTTATGTTCATAGGTCAGGGTAACTTGTAAAGGATACTCAGGTAGTCAGCTCGTAGATTGTCAGGTTACTTTCATCAGGTTACATCACAAGGATATAGGAAGATCAGTCATAGGGAATCCCACTGGCTCCCAACACCCAGGCTAAATCATTACCAACTGCCCTGGGTGGAATCTCATACACTCAGCATTCCAGTCATTCACACTCCTGGCATTCCATTCATGACCTCATACCTGCAGACAAACACCATGCATTCATAGGGAAGGATTAAGCAGGGGGAGAAACAGATAATAGGAATACCAGTTAGGAATACCATTCCTAACAACCTGCTTTTGAGCTCCTTGTGTGCGTGTCAACATATTTTTTTCTCCACTTCAACCTCCAATCTGGTGAAAAAGCCAAAAACACCAAACAAACTAAACACACTAAACGTACAGCGTTGCACACCATGCCGGTGCTGTGTATTTGTAAGATCAGCTCCTCCTCCTCCACTGGAAATGATTGTCAGTCTCGGTGAATGGTTCCCTGCTCATAGACCAGTGCAAGTACTGCAGTGACTGAACACACAGCGTAACACACCGCCACATGCTGTCACATATTTTATGTGAAGATACCTAGGAGAAGCAGAACAATATCTCTAAAATGGAAAACTTAACTCAATCATTGCTGTTCCTTCATCAGAGGGTATGTGTCACACAATCAGGCCAACTTAAAATGTGATTGGAGCCTGCTAGTTTCTACTTTTCCTTGTAGGTTTATTCTGTGCACACTGAGTTGCATGCTGTACCTTTTCTATGCCCATCCTTTCGAAATTGCTTGGAGTATGTTGAGGAAGTTGTGTGCCAGATAAAGACGTTTACAATTCTCTGATGCCATCTCATGCACAAAAAGTAGAAGGAGCATAGCTGGTCTGTGTTGGTATTTAAAGACTCTGGTCTCTCCCTGTCTCATAGATACATTCAGGCTTTTCTGCTAGTTCTTTGACCGTTTCTATTATATATTTTATATTGTTTTTTTAATTGTGTATTGCCTTTTTAAAATATTGTCTTAGCCTGCATCTGTGTCTTTTGGGACCCCCTCTTGGCCTTTGAATTGAGTTGTTTTCAATACTAGCATCGTGCAATTTAAAACAGTCTCGATTTCTGACTCTGCACGCACTCGCTGCTTGAACTACATTACCCATAGTTCTCTATAGTTCAGCAGCGTATTTCTTCTTACACGAGGCGCAAAAGCGCCGGTACGAAAGACCCCAGCCGGTCTCTGCCGGTATTTAAGGGCTCTGGTCTCTCCTTGTCTCATAGATTAATTCTGATTTGCTGCTAGCTCTTTGACCGTTTTTATGATTTATGTTATATTGTTTTTTTATTATGTGCTGCCTTTTTAAAATATTGTGTTAGTATGCATCTGCATCTGCGTCTTTGGGACCCCTGTGGGCCTTTGAATTGAGCTGTTTTCAGTAGTAGCATAGTTCCATTTAAAACAGAGTCTCTGTTTCTGACTCAGCACGCACTTGCTGCTTGAACTAGATTACCCATAGTTCTCTGTAGTTCAGCAGTGTATTTCTCCTTAAACCCGGCATGAACGCACAGGCGCAAAGGAGCGCAGCCGGTCTATGCCGGTCTGTGCAGGACCGGAAGGGGGGAAGCTCTATCTCCTTTTCCTTTGCTCGTATGGGGCTGGCAGAGGTTCTTGCCACTATTGAGGCAGCTAGGAACATCTTCATTCCTTGCAAACGAAATGTAATGCTGGATGAAAAAGTGAGTTTCGTCAGCCACAGCTCTGCAAACCTGTGTGTCAGTATACGAATATAACCACCTTCCCTTCTGCTTGTAGCAATTCTATGGCTTCTTTGCAATTCTCCGGCACCTTGCCCTCTTCAGAGGAAATGAAATCCTTGTCGCTTATCACCTCCCGAAACAATGTTCAGGGAAATGGGGGCTTCTCAGTTGTGTGGCCCGACATGGCAGCTCAGCCCACTCTGCCCATGTCTCATGTACCATGTTTACTTTACACCATACCCCCTCTAGTTGTAGCGGATATTCTGATTCCCAATTTCTCAAAAGTCTCCTAGATATGAGCTCAGATGCTGCAATTTCCTTTAGCTCACCAATACTTAATCCATTGGGTTCACTTCCGGGAATGCTTATGTGACAACCATAGAGCTATGCCATTTCACAATTGGTTTTGCATGCTTCTTAATACCCCATCTTTGGTCAAACACGCTACAGAAGTAGAAAACATACATAGAAGATATGAACATTGATATTTGTGCAATAACAGAAACCTGGGGAAATAGGGCAGCTGGTCCCACTCTAAACATAGCCATCCCGGATGGTTACAATATGTTAAGACAAGACATAGAGCAAGGCAGGGGGTGGTTGCCTTGATTTTCAAATCTTCTATAAATATTTGGGAATCAAGAAGGTCAATTGTGAATGGTATTGAGTTGGTTCATGTTAAAATAGGACGCAATGCGGAATCCACAATGAATGTAATTCTCATTTACAGACCTCCATCTTTGGCGGAAGATTTCACGCTAGCACTATCCAACTATGTGTTGCCTATTTTGAAGCCTAACTCGAGCTTCTTATTTTTAGGGGACTTTAATTATTGGTTGGGACACAAGGAGGACCAGGTAGCTGTGGAACTTGAGTCCGCCTTGGCAAACCTAGGTTTTGAGCAACTGAATCGTTCACCTACCCATAGTCTTGGTCACACTCTCGATTGGATCTCGGCCTCTAAAGTTATGACTAAGGTCCTTCACGTAGTACCTTGTCCTTGGTCAGACCATGCTTTCTTGCATTTTTCTATCCAGACTGACTTACACCAGAAAATGAAGAGTATGAAGAAAATGAAGTCTCCGGGCATGTTAAGTCGAAATTTCAAACAGCTCACGCAGGAAAGAGTTGAACCCCTGCTTAGTCCTTCTATCAACTTCATTTCTCATGACTCTTCCACTGGAATGTCTGAATTGCTACATTCCATTCTTGAGTTGATTACGAAGTCCCTAGACCCCTCAAACTCAGAAAAGAAGGTAAGGGGCCCGCAACAAATCCTGGTTTTCATCAAATTTGAAAAAACTAAAATCTTCCACCCTGAAATTCTATAGCTGGAAAACTAGTCCCTCGCCCCATTCACTGGCGCACTACAAAAGTGCAGCTAAAGCCTATAAATTGGCTATTGTGGAAGCTAAAAAAATCCCTCAACTCTTCAATATACTCAAAGAACAGAAAGTCACTTGTTCCTCTACTACGAACCAACCAGTTAAGGATGTTGCTTGATGTCAGGACATTCAGGACGCCATGGTTGACAAACTGAATGGCATCAGATCAGATATAGTGCACAGAACAGAGGTCTTACTGACGTGGGGACAGATTCATTTAAAAGAAGTCTGTCCATACCGCAATTTAACTTTTCTACTATTTCAGAGAAGGAGCTGGCAGTTAATGTAAATCAACTCAAAGTTATGTGTTGTAAAGGTGACCCTTGCTCAGCTACAATAATTAAAACCTGCCCCTCGGCTCTTTTGGCTGTCATATGCAAGTTTGTTAATGCATCATTGACTGAAGGCCATGTGCCTGCAGACCTTAAACAAGCCTGGATCACTCTCATCTTTAAAAAAACGGTCTACTCCAAGAGGTACCTCTGAATTACAGGCCCATTAAAAATATACCTTTTTTATTGGCAATTCTTGACAGGTCACTTATGGACAGATTTCCAACATTTGAATAACTTTCCTGTGCTTAATTCGCGCCACTCCTGCATTAGAGTTGGATTTGGCACTGAAACAAAATTATTGCAACTTAAATCTAGGCTACTGGAACAAATGTATAGGGGCCTAGCCTCTGTGTTGATGCTTTTGGACCTCTTGGCTGCCTTCAACCTGGTTGTCCATTCTATATTGGTCGCTAGGTTGGAGGCAGTGGCCAATTTTTCTCCAGCAGCGGTACGCTGGATTGCCTCCTTCCTGAACAACAGACAAAGTAGAGTCTTCTCTGGGAAAGCGGAGGCCGCCCGGTCTCCATCAATTTTGCTGCTCCGCCGGGGGCTTGTATTTCTCCCTGCCTCTATAATATATTCATGGTGCCTTTCTTTGCTTTGTTGGATCGGGAGGGCATCCTGTTTACCAACTACACAGACAACACTCAGTGTGTCGTCCACGTGGTTGGTACTCATATTAGGGACGAGGTAGAATTGAATAGAGTTTACATAGCCATCGAGAATTGGATGGATGAGAATATCTTAACATTGAATAGGGGCAAGACAGAGCTCCTGAATGTAGGTTCAGAGCCCATTCTATCCAAGGTGGGCCCTACTTATGAGAGTTTCTAACTTGGCAAAGTCAAAATAACCCCTGAAGGTTAAGACTCTGGCGTTATTTTTGACCAGCAGCTCACCTTGAAGTCTCACCTGGTGAACATTGTTTCATCAGATGTCTATTACATCAAACTTTTAGCCCACCCTAGGCCTTTTAACACCCAGGCTAACGCCAAGACAATTGCCAGAGATATTGTCGGAGCAGAAATGTATTATTTCTGCAGCCTTCTAGCTGGCCTTAGTAAAACAGAGCGGACCAGACTACAGGTCATTCAAAATGGGGACGTGAGGGTTGTGATGGGGCTTTCCCATTGTGACCATGTGTCAGCCGCTAGAAGAGGTCTACACTGGCTCCCGGTGGAGTCCCGTGTGCATTACCATCTCTTAGTCATTACCTTTAAGTGCACACAGGGCATCATGCCTAGCTACCTGCAACATCTTATAGTGGAAAAACCCCAATGCAGATCTCTCAGATCGAGTAACCAGAAACTCCTTTCGCTTCCTAGATGCAGAAACAAAAAATTTGAAAGGCGAGCAGTCTACATCTCAGCGCCTAAAGTGTGGAATCTCAGGTGTCAGCTTAATTTGGAATCGTTTAAAAGAAAGTTGAAAACATGGCTGTTTGCTTAACTTGTGCCCCTGGTCGCCCCCGTTCTGCAACCTCCTACCAGCTTCCCTCCCCTTTTTTGTTTGTCAGCACCCTAATGCCTCAGGGTCCAAAGTTTGCTCTTTATAAATATTTTAAAGTAAAGTAAATTAAAGTCATCTTCACTGTCATGAAATACACAACGTTTCATTTGGGTTTCAAACTATAGGGCTCTTTGCTACGTGGCCCTCTACAATTGGTTGGCACACTTGTATCCTTCTGGAATATTCCACTTGCCAGCAGCATGCAAGTTGGTACCCCAGATGCTTGTGGGTGGACTTGACCATGCCTTCCAACCCAATTATACCATCGTCCATCATCACTACTGCAGTCTGCCATTAGAATTGTCTTTGAACTCGGCATTGCAAAGTAACACGGCACCTGAGAATAAAAGGGAGTGTGAGTACACCCTTATCTTCAGACTCTATGTAACTTGCCCAAAGTCTATTTCCATCTAGACCATGTGACAGGAGACAGTGTTTTTAGCTCCTTCTTTGTATTTAATACTATTAAATTAATAAAACCTGGCACTCGTAGTGATTTTCCATTACACCTCAACAGGAGCTCGCCTCACTTTGTCAGTCTAGAAAAATGGATACCTCTATTGTGTGACCGCAAATGCATTTTGGTGGCCGTGGCCCAACCGTCTCATGCACGATATGACAGAATATAGGTTTTCGAGTTTGCCAATGAACGGCCATTTTGATGTAACAAGAATCGCTATTTTGTTTTCTAACTATTGCTCATTGCTTTCTGTTCCTATTGCTTTGCAGTATATTTTCCGCTTACACTGCTCGACTGTAAAACATTTTTGTCTGTATGTAAAAAGGACAAGGCCGCAGGGCCGAGAGGATAACAATAGTTAATTGAAACACAAACGTAGGCAGTGCCAGGAAGAATGCCCGGCTCCCTCCCGAATGTAGCCTTGAAGCAGAGCTGCAGGGCATTTAATCATTTCGCAGCTGCCAGCCAGTCTCGTTATATGGTAGAATATGTTAGAATAATACACCTAAAGGCTTGAATTATGCTCTTCTTATGGCCCCCCTTTGCTGAGCCCGCTAGAGCGTGTCGGCTCCCAGGTCACGAATAGCACCTAATAGATAGCAAGGTCCGGAATGCAAATCTTCCCCCCGTATGAAGCTCGCTTCCAAGAACAGAATCGCTGTGTTCTATTCAACAACTGAAAGATGCCTTTGCACTCACAAATTGCAAATTGTTAATAGAATAGATGTTTGAAGGTGTCATAGTTGTCGGAGATGTCCATCATCACACCAAGTTTAAAAGAAACCCAATAAAAGGGGGGTGTTAAACATGTCATAGCTGATTGTTTGATATGCATTTTGTATATATGTAACTGATGTACGTAATTCACTCTCTTGCATCCCTCGAGGTCTAGAGATACACGTCGCGGGGCGTGATACCGAGTTGGCCAACTGAGACTTTTGCTTTGCAATAAACCCTAGCTTTGGGAATACAACCTTGTGTCTGGCGTATCTATCGTGTGTGGTGACTCGCCTTGTTTTCATAGACATCAGGGTCCCCTAGGGGCCCCTTTCAGCTTCTCACGTTCATTGCATCTTCTCAAATAGATAACCATTTTATTGGCTGCCTCAACCCTTGACACTGGGCCAGACAAGCCTTCTTGTTTCTTCCTCCATCATCAGCTGTCTTTCTCTACTGCGCCACACTTTCAGCCCTTTCGCTCATGATATTCACGAAATTCGCCAGTTATGGTAAGCTAAGCAACCATAACTCGCGCCACCACTGTGCACTGCTAAGACTAACACCCAGGACATCAAAGATAACATCACAAATGTCATATATGACATCACATGTATTTACGTTTCATGAAAAGTCTGTACAAGGGATTCTTATTATAATGTTGATAAAAACACTGTTTAAAAAAGTGTCAAGGATCATTGGAATAGATACCTTGAGCTATGTAGTGCATTAGGCAATGCATTGATATAAATAGCATTCTATTATGAAGTTTTTACAGTATACTAAGCTACTCATGTATAAATACAAGCATTGTGTGCAGCATACATGATGGAGGGGCAATATTTATAATCTTCCCATGTTAAATAGTGAAATGATAAATGCTTTCTTATTACAGTTTTTTGTACTGTGCAACATGTAATAACTAGCTAATAAAACCCACTTACTACATAATTTCATTATTACATACTAAAGACAAAGACACAACAACACACACAAATATGAGTATATATAGGCAAAGTGAAGTATGCAAAAAAGCAGCAGTAGAAGCAGAAAGTGTTCACAACCTAATTGATTATCTTTATGCACAGAAAGGATTGCACTGCTTCAAACCTACTACTTCCCTATGATCATCTATCACATGATGTGACTGCACCCTAAAGACAGTAATGCAAATACAAATATGAGCACATCCAGAGAAAGTACAGTAATAAAAAAACAGCAGAACAATAAAAAAGTGTTGATAACCTTAATGATTGTCTTCATAAACAGAAAGCATTGCTATCTTTTAATTGTGTTTATTTTTCATATGTATATGTTTCATATGCTGTGAGTGGACCATAAGTGAATTATTGTAAGAACATATTTGAAGTATAAGTCTACAAATATAGTACTTTTTTTATTTCTTTGTTCCCAACTATTACTGTCTAAGATATATCACTAAAGGAAAAAAGAGTGAGCCAGACATGTGATGTCATTAGTGATGTCATCAATGACATTTGTGATGTCATCTTTGATGTCCTGGGTGTTAGTCTTAGCAGTGCACGGTGGTGACACGAGTTATGGTTGCTTAGCTTATCATAACTGGTGAATTTCCGGGGTTTTTCGATTTTACTTGGAACATAACGTCCCTTTAACAACGTTTTTGTACTGAATTTCAAGTTTTTTATTAGTGCAACTTAACCATAAAGTCTACGAACATCTGACTTCATTGCAGTCCTTCCAGACAGTGCCACATGACCATATGCTGGCGCGCGGCATGATGATGTGTCAGAGAACCCGTACACACTTCACGATAAGATCTGTGCTTTCAACTTCAAAATTTCCCTTGCACAGCTCCAACATCTCTTCCTACTCATCCATTAACAATCTAGTACACAATACATACTTTTAGAAAAACTGGTATTTATCTTAAAATGGCATCAGCTAAAGCCATCCCTCCTCCCCAAGAGACACCACCACTGCTGTAATCAAGGAGCATGAGAAACACTGCCCCCTACCTTAGAAATAACACACACGCAGCATTTTCCCCTGTCCACCTGCCCCTCCATATTAGTGTTGGGTGCCTCTTCCCTCATTTCCCTCCCCACCTTTCGTGCTTAGCTCTCCTGCCAAAACAAATAGAATACATCCAAAAACAACAAAAGAAATGTTCCTTTTGGAACCACCTTTCACAGTTAAAAAATAGAACTAAAAAAAGAACATATAGACTCTATCTACTATTTCTCATTAAAGTACATAGACTCAATAAGATTTTCCAACATTTCCATTTGCATTTTGTGTTATACTAATGGCAATATTGGGGCGTTCATCCTCCGTTCCAGGGACTGGAATGATGGATACCGGCCCAGCAGCCCAAGTTATCAGCCCAAGCGAAGCGAGGGTGGATAACGAGGTCTCTGGACCATTATCCCCCCCATTCCAGCCCCTGAAATGGGGGATGAAGACCATTAGCAGCCTAGGTTCCCAAAGCGGGATCCTGTGGTGCTAAAAAATTGGATTTTTCGTCTTACACCGGGATGCCTGCGGCATCCCAGTATAGGAAGGAAAATCTTTTTCCAAGATGTAAAGGGAAGGCGGGGGTTCCATACAGGGCCCCTCTTCGCTTTCCATGGCAGCCTGCAGAAGGCAAAAAGAACACCCTATGACCATATTACCACAAGCACATTTTTCTTCCCTTTCAAATCTATCCCAATTATGAATACCACAAAGCCAGTCCCAGGTGGACATGACTACTTTAATCCTATGTTTTGTTCCTTTTGGTCATGGCCAGTAGCCAGATTGTCCGGATCATGACCTTATATCATGAACCGGACATTCTGGCCACTGCCCATGGCCACAGGCTACCCCTGAGTCACTAAAGCTATACCGCTATTTTTTTAAACTACATTATGACACTTATCAAATAAGAAAACACTGCCACATTTGCAAAACCATCTTTGTAGATCCTTGCCAATGCGCCTTACGCAAGTTTGCTGGAAATCCAACCATGTTTTATTTTTGCAAAAGTGTCAAATGAATGCACATACAATCGTCATAAGCTAGCCCCTCTGCACAAAATCCCACCAAACTTTGTAAACTCATTCGAAATCAGGTCAGAAATATCCCACCCATTGTCATCACCCCTCACCTCCCCAGATATTATTTCATAAGTTTCACAAGTGCAATGCTCAGAAAATATTATTGTCCTGAGGGTTCGGCCATGTATTTTTATCCATACGTTGCTCTATCGCAAACCTTTCCAATTCACCTTACCTCACTTTTCCTCTTTTAAAAACACACGAAATCTGGCAGCAGGGCGTGTCCATCTTCTGCTGTTCTTATCCATTGCTGCATCTGCCAAAGGTAAACTGCCCTGACGTCACTAAATCATATGCCCCGCCCCTGAACCTCACATCACCAAACCTAGTGATATTCTACACCTTTCTCGGTGACGTTCCTCAACAGCATAGCCAAACGCGCCTATAATCACCTACGTGACGTGACGCAGAACCCGAAAATCAACACACATCGACTAACAACACAGCACATCACAATTCGGAATATTAAACCATAATTTAAAAGAAAACAATAACAATGTATAATTTGTAAAGTACTTTTATTTCACAATAAACGCTCCGAGAACATTCGACTATTGCCATATTCAATCAAATTGCAATTTTTTTTTTTCGCTCGCAATCCAAAATGTTTATCGTGAGACACAAGTTGTTCTTTTTGCATACACAAGGTGTTCGTTTTCGGTAAAAGAACCGCTTGGGTCGCACAGTGAATTCCAGGGCTTCTACATCAACTTGGGGCTAGACCACCGTAAAGGATGTTATGTTACTTCTAGTCGCTAGTAAAGCGTAAGGGCATATGGGCCCTGGGCGACCATCCCAAAAAAGAGTCACTGTGATCCATGCATTGACAGCTACGTTCAGCTGCCGATTGAAGAAGCCGTCAGTTGGCATCTGGAATCTATGACAATCACAGAAAGGCAGAATATATCTGTTTCGAAACCATTACAGAAAATGTGTTTCAATACCGAACTTTATTACAATGTATCTATTGACTTATCAATTTGGCATAGAGTTTAAACTAACTATTAGCAAGACATCAAACAATCTAAACAAAGAGAAAACAATGTGGAAACTGATACATAATTCGATATGGTCATACATGACATTTTAATGAAATATTAGAGTTGAACCTGGGTGAACCTAGTGGTGGTCTACATGCACCTCGATGCTGCAGTCCCCATAACTACGTAAAAAAGACAACAACACACAAAGATGGTACTTATGTTTCATTGCAATAAGCAACACAGAACAGACAAATAGAATATAAAGCAAAAAATATCTTCAGATAATAAGTTAATGCTCGTTTCGGTATACAATCGTCGAAAATCAAACTTACATTATATTCCCCATTTCCATTCTCTTGGCGTAAGTCAGACCGTAACGCTCACTGCGTTTGCACCAAAGAATCTTCATAAACTGAATTTACGTGTTCCTTACACACTTTTGGAATGCATAACCTTATCAAATCTTCATTATTACAAACCTCCTCTCATTGCATTCCTAAAGGAATGGTCCCTTTCTCTCAAGGTCGAAAAACAATTGAACATTATAGTGTGTGTCCGATGAGTGGGCTTCCTTAGCTCGCAACCAAAAATTCAAAGCTGGTGACCTTCACTCACAGTCAAAATACATTCTCACTTTGCAACAACTTGGCTCACCACATCCATGACAACTCTTATTCTCATCCAAGTCCATCAGACACTGCAGGCGGCTGCCTCAGATGCCAGACTATAGGGTGCACCAGTCTGACTCCATTATTATTTTAATTGCATTTTAACACAGACACATTAGTCCTTTATTTGCTGTGCTCTGGTTGTACCACGCTTGATGTATAAACATCAAGCGTTTTAATTAAGAGTGTAAAATAACCCGAAATTGCTTCTATTTAATATTAATAAATATTCAGCAACCAATATAAACAATATAGAGTAACGGGCATTCGGAATGTAGTATTACTCTGTAATACCACAAGATAAAGTTGGGGTTGCAGACTACAGAAGCAACAATCTATCTTTACAAGTCCACAATTCCATGATTGTACAACTCCATCCCTTGAATGCCAAAATGCAATCTCTTTCACCTGTACTTTAGGCACATTATATTGTGGAACACCACCAAATGTACCGTGTGACTTTTGTGACAAAGTTTTTTGCTTCTTGCAGCCATAGCCCATCCCATCCCATCCTTATCAACCCTCACCTCCCCAGAGATTATTTGATAAATTTACCAAGTGCAATGTTGTGTTTTTTAATATGTTTTTGTCGCGATGTCCGCAGACACCAAAACACGGATCCAAGATGGCGGGCGCATCGGAACAATCTGACGCACTTCACGCTCTTCACCATCCAATCAGCGAACGCGTCACTTGTCCGTGAATATCGCCAATCGATATCCTGTCCGCGCAGCGAACAGGGAAGTGTGTCAGTGGAGCGGACATAGATATCACAAATTTCTTTCGACCTACTTTTTGATCGTCTAAAAAAAACTACTGGACAGATTTTCACCTCATTTACAAAAGCACGCTTTTGGGACCAAGCTGCTGCTCCTGCCGCACATTTGGTAAAAATCCGTCCAGCGGTTTGGGCTGTAGGCGTGCGCAAAGTTTTTTCCCCTTTCCCTCTATGGGAAAAAAATACATTTTGGGACCCCCCTATAACTTTGCCCCCAACTGGACCAAACCTCACCAAAACAATCAGGGTGGGCCATACACTCTTTTTGCAAAGTTTGCTGAGGATTCGTCCAGGGGGTGTGAAGTTATAAGCCGCCCAAAATGTGTCCTAACGTGGCTGTGTAATATATATATTGGTGGCACCTCCTGTAGCCTTTTTACTACATATAGTCAGCCTTGTGATTACTTAGTCTACTTGTGTTACAGCATCTGTACAGTCATAAATCGATTTTCCATTTTCTTCAGTGCTCTTCGCATGTGCAATCTTCATTCCTGCACATGAAATGTTACTTGACTCTTTACATTGTCATCAGATCCTATAAGGTCTATATACTTAATTCTTCGGCATCTCTTCTTGGTGTGTCACCTCTTCCTCGTGTGACGTCACCAGTCTCTTGCCTTTGTCACTTCACACTTCTTCAAGGACCTCCTTTAAGAGGCTGTCATTTCTTCATGGATACGTTATGTAGTGCTTTCTTAATAGATACCAGTACTGGCGTTGTGCATGTCGCAATTTCCGACTTCCAACATATAGGAATAATGGGGGCGGGACTTATGGTAGAGGCATTAGACTCCTACTCTACACTCCCCCCTTGTTGATTCATCGACCACTCTCCCATCAGTCTTCATATCTAGACATCCTCATCTGAAAAAGTGCTTCTTTGGAGTCCATATCTTCATTACTCCTTTTAGAGATCCTGCTGATTTGACATGTTTATCAACACTCCACATCATGTGGCTACATTGTCCATTCGGACTGCAGTAGATCCATCGTCCCAGGAGCACAACGGCCATAGATCAATCGTTGACTTTACTAGTTAATAGTGTACCAACAAAAGACAAAAGAATTTGGCAACAGCTAGTTGACTTAAACAAAGTAAGGCAAGGCATACAACTGCTCCAAGAAAACAATCAATACTACAAAATAAACATAGATGTAAACTCAAGAGAAAACACCAAAATAATTCAATATTCACCAAAGACTGGCCAATTTGAAACATGTAGATCCTGTTACTGCAGCCAACTTTTTCCGCCAGGACACAATTCACCCAATACACTCAAAATACACCATAAAAGATGCATTAGAAACATATTAAATGCGTCAAGCCAAAGGATCCCCAATGAGCATATGGGAGAAATGTGTAGAAGCATGTTATTTTCCTCTAATCATTCCTACAGGAAAATGAAGAAGATATGCTGAAAGATCCATACAAATTACTGCATCAGAATATCACTCTTTTTACGAAGGCATTCTGAAGACGCCAGATTCAGACAAAATGTAAAATACATTTTCAACCTCCTGTTCAAAAGTGTACTAGCAACCCTATTTTATGGAGTTGCACACACATTAAAAACGCTCTAATTTTTTAAACATGTCTGCTACCCAACTGCTTCAAAAGATAAAAGACAATGGTGAAGTTTTGCAGTCAAGTATCACAAATCTCTTGGAAAACATGCATGGTTTAAATGAATACTGGTTCCAACGTCACGCTGATGTACGTTGTATACTAAGGCAGCTAGGCACTCCCACATGGTTTGTTACTTTATGGTGTGCAGAATACGCATCGGATGACTTGCATGACTTTTTACTCACTCAAACCAAAATAAAGAGGGAATAGATATAAAAAACCAGGAGAACTCTGTTCTCTGGATGCTATCAATGTATCAAGGTACTTTAACCATCGCTTCATTGCCATGCTGGACTTGATTTTCAATAAAACTACCCTTCCACTTGGAGAAGTGGAACACTTCTTTTGGAGACAAGAATATCAATCCTGTGGAACACCACACATTCACATGCTTTTTTGGATAAAAGATTCTCCCAAATTTGGCCCTGACAGTGATGCCACTGTTTTACAGTTTATTGGAAAATATATTACCTACGACAACCCTTAGGAAACAACACATAGTGACCTACGTACACAAATCTAACACTGGCAAAAATAAGTGTGGAAAATATTGCAGACATAGCTATAAAAACAAAGGCAAGTACTATACCAAATGTTGCTTTGGCTTCCCTAAACCAGTTTGTAAAAAAGGACAAGTAAATAGCTTGATGTGTTCTTTAAGACACACTGTAAAAGGCAAGTCCCGTAAAAACACATTAAAAGGGATGAAGCATCCAAGTACATCAATGATTACAATGCAATCATTGCCCTCTTGTGGAATGCAAATGTAGACATACAATACACTGCAGACAATTCCACTGTAGTTGCAAGATATGTCACAGCCTATCTCACCAAAGCTGAGAATACAGATCTAAAAGACCTGTGGGGTAACATATCATCTGACAAAACACTACCATAAAAATTGAAAAGCTTCAGTATAAAAATGCTCTCCCATAAGGTATGCAGGTTCCAGGAAGCCGCAGACCGTTTAACAGGTACATCCTTATATGGCAAATCTGAACACATTTTTCTGGCTAAACCTTGGTCCAGCTTAATCCTGAAAAAGAGTACTAAAATCCTACCAAGAGATAGAAACAATAGCCACATTTGATCCAGGACATTTAAAAAAAACTATTTAATTGACACACACTTCCCAAACAGAAGCACTGCTTTGGAAAATGTATGTCTGTATGACATAGCCTAAAGCTACTGCTACAAAAACAATCTCCAGCCAGATGAGACAACTGACAGATATTCAGTCTCAACTTGTGAAGGAAGCCTAGTGAGACTTATGAAACCCAGCCGAATTACTTGTGAAGGAAGCCTAGTGAGACTTACCACACCCAGCCTAATTAATCATATAAAGTTATCATTTGAATCTCAGCAACGCAGAGATCTTTATTACATGACCCTACTGCAACTTTTCAAACCGTGGAGAACAGAAGATGAATTATTAGGTGACCACGACTCATTTGAAACTGCATTCAAAGCAAATGAAAGCAGTTTAATAAATGTCAATTTCAAACATCACAAAGAAATGTTGGACAATGAACGCCAATAAGAGGAAGAAATTGAAGCTCTACTAGATAAAGACACTCCTGAGGGCAGTCAACCGTCCCTCACAGGATGCCAAAAACCACTTGGAGAACCACTCATTTTAAATGAAGCAGAAATAGCCAAGAATGGGGTAGAAAATACCATGTATCAATCTAAACAATCTGAAGAAGACATATCATTGCTCAAATCACTGCTAAATGATGAACAACTCATAATTTATCTAGAAGTCACTAAAGAAATTGAACATGGTTTTAAACGTGAAACAAAAACTTGTAGCTGTAAAAATTATAAACCTCTGCTCATGTATGTAAGTGGTGAAGATGGTTCTGGTAAAACATTCTTAATTAAAATAATCAGCACCTGCTGGCGACATTGTGGAATGAACGCCGATTACTGGCACATGTGGTGGGCCTGCCCCAAAGTCTGCATCTACTGGCAGGAGGTCCTGGGATGGATCAAACAGCTGGAAGGCATAAATAGAGAACTGTAACCCCTCCTGATCCTGTTTGGCCTCGAAGAAGAAGACGACGAAATGACAAGAGTGAAAGGTCTGGTATCCCCCCTCTTACTTGCGGCGAGAGCTGCCCTCGTGATAAAATGGAAAGATCCTCGTCTACCTAGTAAGAGGGACTGGATACAGATCGCTACAAATATTTACACTATGGAGAAGTCTGGTTCGATTTCACAACAAAATACATCTCGCGCTCGACCATGGAAGACTCGAATCAGCAGGGAAACTGCTCCTGATCCATGCCACCAATCACTGAAAACTGAAAGACCCCTTGCTGACAACCCTTGCGTGTCACAGACTATACAGGAAAACAATGATCGTCGGATGTTCCAAGATGCGCGTCACGTAGCTCACTACGACTCAGAATGCCAATGCCCTGAAGGAAGCGGACATGAGAAATGGGGATAGGGAGGGGGATGGGAAGGGGGGAGGGGAGGGGTGGTTTTCTTTTCTCTTCTTTATTCTCTTTTTCTTTCTTCTTTCTGCTTTCTCCTGGAATACGAAGCGTTAATGTTGATAACTGTTGTTAAGGTGGACTTGGAGTTTCTAATGAAGTAGCTCGCTATGTACAATGTATATCCACCTGTATGTTCACATCCCTTGTTAAAAACAATAAAAGTCAAATTTAAAAAAAAAAATAATCAGCACCTTTCTACAAGATGTAACAAAAAACCAACCTCATGTTCACTTTAATTCATCTCAGAATGCAAGAGGTCCTAACAACTGACTACGAAGAACTGTTTTCAAAACATTAGGACACAAACAATGCCCTAACACACTCGGCAGCATTAGAAATGTAAATCTCTGGCAACATGTTCCCTACATAGAACAAACACAAAACATGCCTCAGTCTGCAGATCAAACCTATTCTAAAAAGCCATTAGAACTGGTCACTTACTAAAGATGCAACATTCATCTTAAATACTAGACTTATCCTTGAGCTATATGAGTAAAACACATCTACTCTTGACATCATAGAACAATGAACGCAACAAAATATAAAATGAATGTCCTTTATGCCAACCCTTGCAAGCTGTAGTCAATTCAATGATACGATGTTGAAAAAAGAAATGCAACCCATACTGCATATCAGATCCATAGAGAAACTAGAAGTGCATGGCGTGACACTCTCTATGTTTCAATAAGCAACAGCACAACTAAATAGCTTTGCAAAAAGTATCTTCATCACAGCCTGATTAGAAAAGTATTAACTGTGTGTTTAAACTGTAGAGTAATCCTAAAACGTAACCGTGACATAGAACAAGTTTTAATCAATGGAGCAATTGGTACAGTTGTTGACTTCCAAACATATCCACATGACAACAATATTCAGTTTGTCAACATCCACTTTGACAAACGTGCAGCAGTTTAAGAAATAGGTCATAATAGCATGTTTCCTTGTTACGGAGAAAACAATTGCCTTTATCTTTTGCATGTACTGTCACTATTCACAAATCGCAAGGTCTAACCCTAGATCACCCATTGATTGACATTGGCAGCACAGTCTTTAAAGAAGGTATGAGTTATGTAGCTCTTTTGCATCTGCGTACACTCAATGTTCTGTTCCTAGTTAACTTTGATGCTGGCATTCCTTGTATCTTAGAATATAGCAGGCTATGTGCACTGTACACCCCATCTAGATATGTACCCTGTACCTCAAAAAAGAATACCTTAAAAAGAAATCTAATACAAACAGAACCTATAAAAGATCTCCCAACAATACCACTAAAGAAACGAAGAACAACTTCTGCTCCATCAAATAATACAACCACAAAATGGTCTAGTCCAAAATCAACTGCACATCCATCAGAGTGCAAAGAGACAAACATCTCTTCTCAAAAAACAACTTGTAGCCCATCAAAGGAAACAGAGGCACAATTCTCTGGTCTATTTAAATTCAGAAACACAACTGGAATAAATTGCTATGCAAATGTTGCAATCAAAAGCTCATTCTTCATAGAAATGCCACAAATAATCTTGACAGCACCTATTGTGTTTCAGGAGTAAGGCAAGAATTGGACTACTGTGCAGGAATGAGCAAATACACCATAAACACACAGGAAGATCCAAAATAATTCCTAATGTACTTACTGCAAGTATTGGAAACCAAAAACATCCCTATAAATCAAATCTTCCAGATTTCAAACACGTGGAAACATACATGCACTCTTTTCAACCATGTTTCACAAGACAACATCCCTAATTAACTATTTATGTATGTATCCATACCAAATTTGGAATCAATACCATTTCACCAGCTTATGCAGAATGCAATCATAGGATATTATGATCCTTTTTCGGAATTCAGACAATCGTACAACATACAAATAAACTCTCATGGCCAATATGTGATACTAATGCTTCTAAGGTACAATGCAGATGGTACCAAAAACAACTGTACGCTTACTAGCTTCAAACATGGCCAAGAATCTCTTGGCAAGAAAACCTTCACAACAGTGGGCATAATACACCAGACTAGTTCTACAACCACTTCAGGCCACTATACTGCACATGTAAAAAAAAGAAATGGTTGGTTTAAATGTAACAACTACTCCGTTACTCCAAATCATAGGTTACAAGCAAATCTAACATATGCCTACTCTATATTCCTTCAACCTAAATTTAGTCACTTAAATGTACCACAATAAACAGTTAGAATTCGTCAACAGGTATGTAACTATATCTCTACTGCTACACTAGTACTTTTAAAAGCCAAGATAGTTAGAATACACCAACAGGTATCTAACTTCTTCAAAAATACCTTTCATTGTGTCATGAAACCCACACTTGCAACCCAGAGATCCCCACAGTCCGTTATCTGTGCCAGGCGCTCCACGCGGGTTCGCCTCTCCAAGATCCCCTACGCGCGAGGCCCTGCACGGGGAAAGCACCACTCAGGCTCCTGGCGGTTGTGGCAACGATGGGGAGCACCAGGAGACGCCGGCACTACTTCCTGGTATTGCACCATCCGATACCGATCATGTGACACGCCATGCCGCCCATGTGATTACCATTTACTCCGCTTCTCACCTGTTCTTGAGTGCTTGAGTGGCGTTCATCTTGTTTGGATTCCATTCTCCTGGCTATTAGACCCTGTTTTCTGGTAATTGGACTGCTTCTGCTCTTTCCCTCGGATTTGGTGATTGGAACTTTGTTTTCCTGGATTTTTGACCTTGTGCTTTGTGTTTCCGGACTGCTTTCTATTGCACCTTGGATTTGGCGTTTTGGAACTTTTCGTTTCTCAGGATTTTCGACCTCTTGGCTCATGGACTTGGGACTGCCTCTGGATACCGTTCTGCTGGAGTGAACTCTTTCCTTTGAACTCTGTGATCGTCATCAGGTGCTTCCATCTTTCAAGGTACCCGTCCCCCTTGTGGACTTCTCAATACACTCTTCCACCAGGGAACTGCCTGAGTCCTCTATCCTTCCCCACACTACAACATCGGTAGGTGCCATTCATACTTTCTTGCTACATTTCCCTTTGGTGATTGTGGGTCCTGTATTCACGTGTTTTTAACCTATTTCCTTTGCAGCTACCTGGTGCCCGCGTTCCTGCTCCTTGGGCACCTGTGGCCTCAATTACTGGTCAGAAGATACATTTGGGTTCCTCCTGACTGGTGCCTGGGGACGGAGGTGTTCATAGACATCGCAGAATCTCGGCCTGACACATTGCAATACACTTCAAATATGCCATCACAGTTCTTGTAACTGCAATGCTTCCTGTGAAATCCAATATAATTACAATACGCCAATGTTACCACCAAATCTAATGAATGCCTACTTAAAATTCCTACACCCCAAATGTACAGTATAGTAGTACAATAAACAGTTGGAATACACCAACGGGTATATAGCTACTTCTACAAAACCTTTCATTGCAATACACTTAAAATATACCATCACATTTATTCTTACTGCAACACATCTTGTAAAGTCCGATATAGTTAGAATGCACCAACAGATATCTAACTACTTGAAACATTCCCTTAATTACAACACACTTCAAACAGACATACTATCACACTTAGACTCACCTAATTATAATGGAGGTTTTTAATCCTCTTTGGATTTTTTTTTTCCCAATGACCCAATAATAATTTCATGTCAATTAAACAACCGTGTAGCACACACTAATGTTGTACCACACATAGTACATACAATGTACTGTTTCTGAGGGTCAAAAAAGTAAATGTATATGTACTACTGAATGCAATTGAAGCTTTTAAACTATCTGGCTTAACAAATTATACTTTCACAGAAAAAGAACCAGAGATTCCAGCTTTGATATGATATATGATATGATATGATATGATATGGCATTTGTAATGCGCCTATACACAAGTGTTTCAAGGCGCGACGAGGCAGGGGGGGGAACAAGGGGAGACAGACAACGATCCTACTAGGCCAGGTGTCATTCAGATCCGCATGTGCAAGGTTAGGGGGGAAGGGAAAAGTGCATGGGGGAAAGGGAGAGGGGAAAGTGCAGTAAAGGGTTATTAGATTACAGCATACAGGATAAATAACAAGGGCCAGCTGGTGGCAAGTGCGAGGTAAGTGCAGACAAGTGCTGGGAAGTGGGGCTGTAGGGATACAGACACAGTCCCGCAGTTCAGGGGTTGCCGGGGAGGCAGTGCAGGGGAGAGTGGCTGGGCCAAGGACCGATATCAGTGAGAGTGGCCCAGTTGCTGATTCAGTGCAGTTTCAGTCAAGGATTTAGCAGGGGAGAGGGGGAGAGAAAGCAGAAGCAAAGAGGAAGGTTTTGAGGTGCCGGAACCAGAGATGGCTCTCCTCAAGTTTCAGGGAGGCAGGAAGGCTGTTCCAGAGGGAGGGCCCTGCAGCGGAGAGAGATCTGCCCCCAACTCGTTGTTTGGAGAAGCGGCTGACCCTGAGGGAGTTGGAGGCGGATGAGCGAAGAGCTCGAGAAGGAAGATATTTAGGAAGAGAGAGTTGAAGGTATTTTGGCCCAAGGCCCCAGAAGGCCTTGTGGACAATGCAGAGGGTTTTGAACTTGATCCTCGCAGTCACTGGGAGCCAGTGTAGTGATTTCAGTCCTGGAGAGATACGGTCTCTGGGCTTGAGGCCGAGGACAAGTCTCGCAGTCCTGTTCTGGATGAGTTGCAAAGGGCGGAGAGTAGAGGTGGGCAGATTTAGATAGAGGCTGTTACAGTAGTCCAGCTTCGAGAGAACCAGGGCTCTAGAGACAGTGAGCTTCTGGGGTAAGGAGAGGAAAGGAAGGATACCCCTGAGGAGGTGTAGCTGGTAGTGTGACCTCTTAGAGACGTCGGATATGTGAGGAGAGAAGGAGAGTGTGGAGTCGAAGATGACCCCAAGGTTTTTTGCCTTGCAGGTAGGAGCAGGAAGAGAGCCCAGAGAGGCCGGCCAGAGAGCTGCAGGGAAGGAGGGAGTGGGAGTGCCGATGAGTAGAATCTCAGTCTTACTGGCATTAAGGCAGAGGTCGTTGGCGGCACACCTTTATTATAACCATACCAAGTATTTATTTATTTATTTATCTATTCATTTATTTATTTATATAGCGCTAAAGCCCGCAGGCATCAGAGTTCATTCCAAAAAGACAGGACAGTGATTACAAAAACGGGACAAGAATAGACATACAGAAGATCATATCATGGGGAGCTGAGAGAGGTCGCTAATCCAGTTTATTTAAAGAATAGGGTCTTTAACTTTTTTCTGAAGAGTATGTAGTTGGTTTCTAATTTCAAGGGTACGGGCAGTTCATTCCATTTATGGATGCTTCTGTTTGGAAAGGCCTTGCCCAGGCCGTTTTGCTTTTTAGCTGGGGTTGTCTGGAGAAGACCTTTGTTGGAGGATCTTACATTTCTAGATGGTTCATGCCACTTGAAGTGTTTTTTCAAGTACGCTGGGGCTTTGCCATACACGTATCGGAGAACCATTGTGAGGGATTTAAAAGTAATTCTCTCCTCCATGGCCAGCCAGTGCTGATCTTTCCTATCGCCTGTGATGTGTTCCTTCCTTGGCCTACCTGTGATTGTCCTAACGGCATTATTCTGAATTACCTGGCATTGCTTCAGACATTCCATATTAGTTCCCAGAAGCAAGGAGTTGCCGTAGTCCAGTCTTGACAGTATAGTTGCTCTGGCTATTGTAATGCTGTTTTTTTGGTTGAGCAAGGGTCTAATTTTTCTCAGGAGTTTTTGATGGTATTGACAGTTCCTTTTTAAGTATGCTGTATGGGCCTCTGCTCCTAGTGAGGCTTGTAAGTAGACTCCCAGTGTCTTTACTTTCTCGGATATAGGAATTTGGGCATTTTTTATACTGAATGCGGAGTATGAAGGAGTTAGTTTTTTCCTGGCGTGTGTGGATCCAAAGAACATTAGTTCTGTTTTGGTCCCATTCAAACACATCCAGTTGTTTTTCATCCAGCTCTTGACTTAGTTGTATATAGTCGTAAGTTTTTCACTATAGTCTCCACTAAGCTCGAAGACCAATTGAGTATCATCAGCAAAATTAGTGAAGAATATTCCCAGTTGAGTTAGCATGGTACATAAGCATTGCATATACAGGTTAAACAGTAGGGGGGAGAAACTAGACTCCACAGTCCACCGGTTTGGTTCCGGAGGCCTTGTTTCCCCAGACAATCCTGGATTGTCTGCCTTGTAGAAATGATGATATTCATTCTGTTGCCTCTAGTGAGCAGTTTCCTGAGAGTTCTAGTGATAAGTATTATCCTATCTGTATTCCATAAGCACTATCCTTAAATGTACTACAATCATAAATACCATATACAATTCAATTATATCATTCCACCATATTGCAAATACTGTAATATAGTACCTTACAGTACCTTTAACAACTATACACATATAACTGTACTTTGAGTTTCCAATGGCCACAACTATCACAATAGAGTTAAACCATATTACAAGTATGTACAATACACCTTCAAATAAAAAGATTCACAATGAACCACCTGTAATCCCGGGGAGTTCACTGGGGGAAGGGGGAATTGTGTGCTGAGGAGTTCTCAGGGTAGCGCAGAGTGCAATGGATTTACGGGTTCCTGGGCAATTTTTATGCCAAGAGTTAGTTGCTTTAATGCCATGTCCCCGTGCACGTGAACTCATGATCTGGCGCACTGTCCCCCAGGCAGTGTAGCGTTAGCACAAATAGCGCTTGACGGAAAATCCACCGGAATACCGCCAAACTCGTGATGAGGCAGTTGGTCATTGAATGGTTGGCAACATGGTCTAATAATCTATTATCAAAGGATCCGTCTTCTGGCCAAACACAAGTTGCCCCCTCCCCCTTCAATTCTGCCACCCATTCGTTATGACACTTTTTGATGTTCTCTTGATATAAGGAGAGGTTTTTACAAATGTGGGACAATAGGTTGCCTATCCCCATGTTTGGTCAAACTAGTTTTTTCCTTTTCTCTTCCCCCTGTTAACCTTTTCTACTTTGGGGGTGATACAGGAATGTGTATCTTATTACTTCACCCACCTATAGTGCTGGTTATCTGGTTAACACAAAACACCATGGACCATAAACATTTTAACAAAACATGACCAACAAATATTTAAACAATACAGTACATTGAACACAAAGTTCACCCTTTTTACCCTTACCCAGACCCACTTCAACCCCCTTTCACACGTTCCTCCTCCCTTGTGATTCAACCTCCCAACCATATACCCTTATTTGTTCTTGCTTTGCAATTAGTACTCATGTGCCGATGTTCTTTCAGGAGCCTCTGTTTGCGGTTTATCCTGGGGGGGGGGGTCTCCCATGTGCTGGGCCCTGCCCGGCGAGCAGTTGGGTATTTGCAAAGCACGGACCCACAGGCCCAGCTCAGGAGTGTACGCTTTTGTAGATCGTCTGCCAACCGTAGGTAGTAATGGCCCTACACGGGTAGCCCCGGATCTCGCCGTAGGTACGGAAGTATCTCCTGAACTAACACGCATAAGGGGTCACCAAATGAAGGCTGGAACCTTATTATGCAAGTGTCCCAAAAGACAGAATAAAGTATACACCCCACTAGGGAATGAGACCAGGAGAGAAATTGCAAGCACACCCACAATTTTATATGAGTAAATAAATGCAAGCAAAGAACTCTGCTGCCCGAGAGCGCTCTGCCAAAAGTTATATGAGCAGCACGTTAAAAGGACACACAGTATCCCTGATGATGACATACATATGGTACACATTCTTGCATTGGATTGGAGGGCAGCATATAAAACAGTTGATACTCTATGGGATACAAGATGGTAATTGGATGTCGCCTTGCAGTTGCTCTAGGCACACGTGGGTCTGCTGGACTCATCTCCGTGGTGTGAAAGTCAGACGAAGTTCATCAGAGATGATGTAGTACTTTCTAACTAAACTAACCTACAAACTTTGGCATACATGAATTAGTGGCTGGTGTAAACTAGCACATGAAAAGAAGCTATTGGTCTGAGCTTGGGGCATTCCAACCAAGTCTTTTATGGTGGCATTAGGTTAGGGGTCATTCCTCCAGGTGCCTTATCAGAAGGGACGATCTCTGATTTGTAGTCTCTGGGGCTTCATGTTTTCAAACACATTGGGGATAGATGGTTGTGTTAACAGAATATATAGCCACTCTGGATTAGGTATATGGTGGGTGAATTTAAGGTGGTCCCGGGGACGTACTGATGACCAGATGTGTTCAAAGGAAATGGGGGTATGGGTTCAATGGACTGTGGATTAGCATGGAGGGGGTGGAGAGGGCATGAGTCGGTCAGCAGAGATGGATGAGGAGCTGGGGCCAGAGCGGGCCTTGGTCTCACGTTCTGAGATGAGCGCATCTTGTCAGGACTTGATATTTGCTAATAGCAACAATGAATGACTGTTTTTCCATGAGAACAGGAGTTGCACTGAGCTGACAGAGGACGGAGGTGATGGGGGCTGGTTGTGCGCGGCGCTGGGAGAGGAAGAGTGGACATTTTGGCAGAGGGCCTAGAAAAAGATGGCATTTGGAAAAACACAAAATGGAGTGCAGACTACAGGCCTTAATCTGCCGTTTTGTGTGTTTCTATCACAAATGGGTGGTGCAAATAAGTACAGGAGGGGTGGAGATGTCTCCCCCCTTATTTCACACAACATTTACCTAGTATGGGAATGGTGCAGGGGGGCGGAATGTGTTGCCTCCCCCCAACGGTAGCCAGTTAAAGTACAAACATTTTTGCATTATTGGGGTAATACCGGTGGAATCCAGCAAGATTTCTTCAGCTACATTGGAAGACACGATTGGGAATGAAACTGCATCACACGAAATGTAGAGTGGTAGTGTGAGGGGACCATGTAAAGAGGAGGAGGCTCTTGGTCAGTGTCTGTGATTTTTCAAGCATTTTCACATTATTGGGGTAATACCGGTAGCATGGGTACTTCATTACTTCTGCATGTATAGTTTGTTAACATTATCGGGGTATAATCAGGGGAATTGGAAGAGTTTTAAAGAAAAGAAATGTGACACCTACAGTGATAACATCTACTCGGCAAGTGGTAATGGATCTTCATGCCACTGCCCATGGCCAAAGGCTGTGGCTAGTGGGCCCCAAAAAGTGAATTGGTGCAACATGCACATTGGCCACGGCTGAAATAGTTTCACTAGTAGGTCCCAAAGAAACATATAAGTGAAACATGTACAGTGGGCATGGCCAAAAGTCGTGGCCGAAGGCCAGGGTTTGTGGGCCCCAAAGAAGCCTATTAGTGCAATATGTACAGTGGCCACAGCAGAAACCTGAGGCCACTGGCAATGGTCGATAGCCATGGATAGTGGTCCCAAAGAAACCTATTGGTGCAACATGTACAGTGGCCATGGTCAAAGGCCATGGCCAGTGGGTCCCAATGAAACGTATTGGTGCAACATGTACAGTGTCCACGGCCGAAGGCCATGGCTAGTGGGCCCCTTTAAGAAACCTATTGGTGTAATACGTATGGCCATGCAAACTGGCCATGGCTAGTGAGTCCCAAAGAAACCCATTGGTGCAACAAGCTCAGCTGTGGCCACGGCCATGGCTGGTGGGCCCAGAAGAATCTTTAGTATAACAAAACACTTGAAATTCAGTGCAACATTTTTGAATTAGGAGAACGTTAAGGTGATCAGAATTAACATGAAAATGACATAGCAACAAAACCTTTGAAATTCAGTGAAAAAAACTTTGGTTAAGAGAGATTTAAGGTGATCAGATTCAATGCAACAAAAATCCTGAAATTCAGTAATCACATTTCGATCAAGTCCACCTCAACAATGCACCCACTGTTGAACAGAATTTCACCACAAGGATGACATCGCTATTTAGCATCACTAATTACATCACTGGTATCACTGGTTTGATTAATTACATTTTGAACTATGCCAACTCTTTTTTGAACATAACATATATCAGCATATGACCTTTTGGGTATCGTGCAAGCCATGGATGAGGATGCAGAATAACTCCGACACCAAATAATCTACCGAACTCAGGAAGATGGCAAAGGTACTGTTTTATAAATAATTATCTAAAACAGGAAGTTACAACAGACATCAACGGACGATCGCTCGAGCTCTCAGTGCATTTCTCATAAAAACACTTTCATATCCCAAAAATACATCATACGTGATGTCATACTATGTGGCAAATGAGAAAAACCTATGAGGGATTGTGATACGTTCAAGGGTAACAACTAAGTACACTTATTATATGAGCTGGGATTGTGATTGGCCATCTACTGTCAGGTGGACAATGTATGCCTACCTCTAAAACATGTTAGCTTCAACACTATTAAGTACACAGTATATCATTGGTCTTCAAACTATAAGGCCCTTCATTATTCGGCCCCCTATAATTGGTTGGCATGCTCGTGTCATGCCTGGAACTTTCGGTTCAGTTAGCAGCATGTAAGCTCAGGAGGTGGACCTGACTTTACCTCCCACCAAATTAGCCCATCATCTCTCATCGCCTATGCTTTCTGCCATGCAGATTGTCTTTGAACTTGGCCATGAAAAGTATTCTTGTCTCTGGAAATATAAAGCAGTACAGGCTTTCACTATCGTTGTTCTAGGACTCTATGCTCAACTCTATTTCCATCCTTGGCTCAAGTGACAGGAGACCATGATTTGGTCCATTTTTAAGCATTTAAATGTAGTAAATGAATAAAACATGTCACGCTTGGTGTTCTTTTTTTGCATCTTAACAAGGGATGATTCAGCTTCACACGTTCTCTGCCTAAGATGACCAGATGTGTTCAAAGGAAATGGGGGTATGGGTTCAATGGACTGTGGATTAGCATGGAGGGGGTGGAGAGGGCATGAGTCGGTCAGCAGAGATGGATGAGGAGCTGGGGCCAGAGCGGGCCTTGGTCTCACGTTCTGAGATGAGCGCATCTTGTCAGGACTTGATATTTGCTAATAGCAACAATGAATGACTGTTTTTCCATGAGAACAGGAGTTGCACTGAGCTGACAGAGGACGGAGGTGATGGGGGCTGGTTGTGCGCGGCGCTGGGAGAGGAAGAGTGGACATTTTGGCAGAGGGCCTAGAAAAAGATGGCATTTGGAAAAACACAAAATGGAGTGCAGACTACAGGCCTTAATCTGCCGTTTTGTGTGTTTCTATCACAAATGGGTGGTGCAAATAAGTACAGGAGGGGTGGAGATGTCTCCCCCCTTATTTCACACAACATTTACCTAGTATGGGAATGGTGCAGGGGGGCGGAATGTGTTGCCTCCCCCCAACGGTAGCCAGTTAAAGTACAAACATTTTTGCATTATTGGGGTAATACCGGTGGAATCCAGCAAGATTTCTTCAGCTACATTGGAAGACACGATTGGGAATGAAACTGCATCACACGAAATGTAGAGTGGTAGTGTGAGGGGACCATGTAAAGAGGAGGAGGCTCTTGGTCAGTGTCTGTGATTTTTCAAGCATTTTCACATTATTGGGGTAATACCGGTAGCATGGGTACTTCATTACTTCTGCATGTATAGTTTGTTAACATTATCGGGGTATAATCAGGGGAATTGGAAGAGTTTTAAAGAAAAGAAATGTGACACCTACAGTGATAACATCTACTCGGCAAGTGGTAATGGATCTTCATGCCACTGCCCATGGCCAAAGGCTGTGGCTAGTGGGCCCCAAAAAGTGAATTGGTGCAACATGCACATTGGCCACGGCTGAAATAGTTTCACTAGTAGGTCCCAAAGAAACATATAAGTGAAACATGTACAGTGGGCATGGCCAAAAGACGTGGCCGAAGGCCAGGGTTTGTGGGCCCCAAAGAAGCCTATTAGTGCAATATGTACAGTGGCCACAGCAGAAACCTGAGGCCACTGGCAATGGTCGATAGCCATGGATAGTGGTCCCAAAGAAACCTATTGGTGCAACATGTACAGTGGCCATGGTCAAAGGCCATGGCCAGTGGGTCCCAATGAAACGTATTGGTGCAACATGTACAGTGTCCACGGCCGAAGGCCATGGCTAGTGGGCCCCTTTAAGAAACCTATTGGTGTAATACGTATGGCCATGCAAACTGGCCATGGCTAGTGAGTCCCAAAGAAACCCATTGGTGCAACAAGCTCAGCTGTGGCCACGGCCATGGCTGGTGGGCCCAGAAGAATCTTTAGTATAACAAAACACTTGAAATTCAGTGCAACATTTTTGAATTAGGAGAACGTTAAGGTGATCAGAATTAACATGAAAATGACATAGCAACAAAACCTTTGAAATTCAGTGAAAAAAACTTTGGTTAAGAGAGATTTAAGGTGATCAGATTCAATGCAACAAAAATCCTGAAATTCAGTAATCACATTTCGATCAAGTCCACCTCAACAATGCACCCACTGTTGAACAGAATTTCACCACAAGGATGACATCGCTATTTAGCATCACTAATTACATCACTGGTATCACTGGTTTGATTAATTACATTTTGAACTATGCCAACTCTTTTTTGAACATAACATATATCAGCATATGACCTTTTGGGTATCGTGCAAGCCATGGATGAGGATGCAGAATAACTCCGACACCAAATAATCTACCGAACTCAGGAAGATGGCAAAGGTACTGTTTTATAAATAATTATCTAAAACAGGAAGTTACAACAGACATCAACGGACGATCGCTCGAGCTCTCAGTGCATTTCTCATAAAAACACTTTCATATCCCAAAAATACATCATACGTGATGTCATACTATGTGGCAAATGAGAAAAACCTATGAGGGATTGTGATACGTTCAAGGGTAACAACTAAGTACACTTATTATATGAGCTGGGATTGTGATTGGCCATCTACTGTCAGGTGGACAATGTATGCCTACCTCTAAAACATGTTAGCTTCAACACTATTAAGTACACAGTATATCATTGGTCTTCAAACTATAAGGCCCTTCATTATTCGGCCCCCTATAATTGGTTGGCATGCTCGTGTCATGCCTGGAACTTTCGGTTCAGTTAGCAGCATGTAAGCTCAGGAGGTGGACCTGACTTTACCTCCCACCAAATTAGCCCATCATCTCTCATCGCCTATGCTTTCTGCCATGCAGATTGTCTTTGAACTTGGCCATGAAAAGTATTCTTGTCTCTGGAAATATAAAGCAGTACAGGCTTTCACTATCGTTGTTCTAGGACTCTATGCTCAACTCTATTTCCATCCTTGGCTCAAGTGACAGGAGACCATGATTTGGTCCATTTTTAAGCATTTAAATGTAGTAAATGAATAAAACATGTCACGCTTGGTGTTCTTTTTTTGCATCTTAACAAGGGATGATTCAGCTTCACACGTTCTCTGCCTTTGAGAATAGATAACAGACCTTGGCTTGCTTCAGCTTTGACACCAGGCCAGACAGACAGCCTCACAATTCCTTTCCATGATCTCAGTTTATTTTTGCTGCAACACAGTTCTCGCCTTTTTTCTCCATGGGTCATGGCTTACTAAATTCATGACACCAATGTCCAGTTTCTATACAATGGGGCATCACCTGCAGTATATTCACTACATATAGCCAGCTTCCATGATCACTTAGTTTACTTGCATTACAGCATCTGGACAGTTATTGAACGACTTGCATTTTCTACAGTGCTTCGCACACGTGCAATCTTCTTTTTGCATATGAAAGTTTACTCGATTCTTAACTTTGTCATCAGTTTCTGTAAGATCGATGCATTCTCTTCAGCCAGTATTTTCAGTGCATCACACTTGTCTCTTGTGACGTCACCAGCTCCTCTTTCACTCTTTTTCATATTCCTTCAGGGAGTTCCTCCCACAGATTGTCGTCTCTTCAGGGATACATTTGATAGGGTTTTCTCAGTGGGTATCTTCTTTTGAATATTCACCGTAGTATGGTCACAACAGCTGGTGTTAAGCATGGCACAATCTCGGGCTTACAACATACAGGAGGTACGGGGCGGGATTTCCTGCAGTGGCATGTAACTACTCCCCTACATACACATACATATTTCATACTTACACAGTAGACTGTAATCTGCCCTGGTTTCTATTAATGAAAATGCACAGTATACAATTGTAAGTACATACACAGATTAGTATAAAGAAGAAGAATATGGAAATATTCATGTCATTTGGAAGGAAATCTGATATATTTGAATAAAAATTCATAATGTATTTTCAAAAAATATTGGTGATCTTAATTTCTTTTCTATAAATGCAATTATGTATTATACGTTACTGATTTCTTTTGGGATATTAACCAAACTTCAAATTCTTAGATGATATACTATCACAATGCACACAGGCACATACTTTCTTTCATATATGATTATTTTTGTAATGCTTGTAATTTAGAAAATAATGTGTTCATGTAATTTTATTACAGTAAGAAGAATTGTGCATTTATATGTGAACATTGACTATTTTCATGACACTATTAAACAGGTTTTTACTTCTATCTTTGCTTATTTTTTAACACTGCATATGCTTATATTATGTTTGAAATACCTGAAATAGATGTACACAAATCAGGTACTTTCCCTGCAATCGACTATTGTATTGCTTATTAATATATGAAATTCAAACCATTTGTATAACATTACATATTTTTATTTTAAAGTTATAAGTTGGTAAGTACTACACATTAATGCTCCACATGTAATCATATCAAACTTATGTGTCAGTGTATTGGTTCATGTCATATTGTTATTATTGTTACATGTAATAAAAATAAAATATGTATAAAAACAGTTAAGGCAAAAAAGAATAGTCCCAGTTTTGAGACTGCGCCCAATTTTTAAAACATAATTAGTTAAATGCCCTTTAGGATGACACGTGATCCGGTCCTTTATGGACCTTTTTCGAATCAGGGCTATGTATGTAACCAAACAACATTATATGGATGTTTTTCAAACAACATGAAACAAATATGTTCATTCACATAATTTACAAAGGACACAGTGATGTAGTGAGAAAATTGGTTGGTAACAAAACATTTTTGTTGTAGTGAATGATTCAAAGAAAACAAAAAGCCAGACAAAAATGTGGTAGGGGATAAGGAAGGGTGTTTGAGGGTCAAGAGATAAGTAGAACACATTTTCATTAGTTACTGCTAGATATATTGGCATGTTATTAATTGCTAAATTATCAAATTGTTATTGTTTTACCTTATTTTCCCTTTAATCAGTTAAAGTAAATGGGAGTCACTCTTCCAGTCACGGGTTTGATCCCTTTGAACAAGGATGTGAGTAAATGTCAAATTTTGTTCCCTGGGTTTGACTGAGAGAACGAGACAAATAAAGATATTAAACAGGGTTTATTGGACACCTGAAATATTATGGAAGCGAGGTTTGAAAGATGACTCTGAGTGTTGGGCTTGTATTTGTGAAACTGGTACACTGGAACATATGATGTGGGATTGTAGGAAGGTGCGTGAATTTTGGAATGAGATTGGTGTGGTGATGGAAAAGGTCTTGGATGAACCGAGAGGTCTTGATTTTGAGACATTAATACTGGGAAATGATGCTTCCTTAGATATACTCACTCAAAGCCAAAAGAAGTCGTTATTTAGGGGAGCCATGATGGGAAAAAAATCATCCTTAGGAATTGGAAATCCAACATTTCTTTAAAAAAAGAGGACTGGTTGAAAGAAATGCTTGATCTGGCGGATGTGGAAAAATGTATATATAGGAAACAAGGCAAGAATGGGTTGTTTATGAAAATTTGGGGAACATTTCTGACATTGTATTGATTCTGACAATTTCATATTATATGATGTGTACCTGGCATCTGTAAGGGGGGAGGGGGTATTTATGTGTTTGTAATTATGTATATAGTTTTTGCTACAAATTTCTTTGTTATTTCATGTTTTGTTGTTATAAGTAAAATGAAAATAAAACATGAAAAAAAAGGATGTGTATTTGATAATTAAGCCAGGGACACAGACCATTTAGGGTCAACAAAGATTTTTTTCTTTTTTTCCTATGGGCGAAACGCCTCAAAGGGGGATATCAACCTTCCTGTTAAATTCACATTGCAATATCACACAAACCAGAGACAGGTCATTGGTCATTGTTAATTTTGTTTCCTGAATGACTATTATTGTGTACCCTATAGCTCGCCCTGACCAGAAGAAAACCCTGGCCCTCCAGGAGGTTCTGTCTCTAGGTTGCAATGGGGCACCGCCTATCTAACAGGGATAGTAAGGGAGATTCACTGGCCCTCAATCTACAATGAATGAAAAAAATATTTATATAAAATGGTGCTAGGTCTGGGAACCAGTCCCAAGTCAAAGCCCAGCGGGTAAATTACAGCTCCAGCAGTTCACGGGGTAATATTCAGGAACTGATTGATTGCCCAAGGCCTACCCATAAAAAAAAACATTTCTTGTTGCAGAAATGGGGATGGATGAAAAAGCTTTCAGAACATTAGATATCAATCTATATATATCTGTTTTTTCTGTAGTGGGATTAGGACCAAAATATACATTATTTGTTCATATGCGATAAACAATTCCGAAAGGCTCAACCAATGTAGTTAAAAAATCAACTAATTGCCATATAGACACTGGTCATTTGAAAAGGTGTTCATTTCTTGCACGTATCTCGTCTAGACTGTGGATATCTGCAGGTTCGTGGGTCGACCGGTTTTGATGATATGTTTATTCCATCCTCTTCTTCAGGACCAATTTCGTTTTTTTATAGTGCATCAGTCTTCCTCCCATCAGATGCAATGGGGCACGCTATCCGACCTAGGGAATAGGATCAAGAAATGACCTATTGTGGTCGGGTGCTGTATATGGATTTCAATCATCCGACCATATTATGCTATTTACATACGTCTTGTACAAAGACATTTTTTACGTGTCATATTCCCCTTTGTGTTCAAACACACCACAGTTTTCATAAAAGCCAAATACCTTGTTGCGCCTTTTTCAATCCTTCAGCACATTTGATGCCCCGAAATGATATCATTTGCAAAGCCGGACATCATTGTCGGTAAAATATCCGGGTTCATACTGTGGGAAGGGTGAACAAAAAGAGAGTGAAACTCTTCAGTTCCCATTCCCATCTAATATAAACAATACATGCTGTTGCCAAACCTATTTTAAAGTGTTATGGGTCATGCTGTGCCCGTGACTAAACAAAAGGCCCCATTGGTCTAGAGGGAGTTGGTTATAATGAAATCAGGCCACGTTGTAATATGGCCATCTCTACGCTCGTGCTCACCTTTTCCTCTATAGGAATTCAGGGCCACCCTGTGCCCATATTGTAAGGGGTGGTGGAGAGACCCCGAGAGTCTGGATGTAATTTCAGGCCACATGGTCGTGGTCTATTGGACTATCTATAATTATTACAAAGCCCTGTCCACAGCATTCCAAAAATCGCATATTCGACAATGCGGCTTCTATGTTTTTTTGGGTGTCATTTCCTGATTAAGGCGTGCGTAGCTATTCACTGTGTTGATAACAGGCTATCGCTGGAATTAAACGACTGATGTGCCATCACACTGCTGCGCGCAGTGCTGTTCAATATGCACACATGCTGACATGTCTGTTCATGGTAATGAAAAAGAAGGCTGACCTGCTGCCATAACTGTATGCACTTTCAATGCAGCAAGGCTACTTTTGGAATCTCGCGCACGACAGGCTCGTCAGAGGGTATCCCTGGTGATCACCTCTCCTTTTTGTATATGTACGCTGTTTAAGGAAAAGCGAGGAAGGACTGCTCGCTAAGTGACGCAATGCAGTTACCTCCTCCTTTCAAAGGCTCTACGGCGGCCATCTTAGAATGAGCATGGTGTCAATGTTAGTTACACCTGTCATGATTATCAAAATGGGTCAGCATAGGTCAGTCTATTCTGCAGCGTGACTGTTTGTCTTCAGTGAGAAGCCCTTTTTCGCTTATCTTGCTAAATGGCCCATATGTATGCAGACACCTATCTATTTCTTTATGCCTCGTTCCTCTGTATCTATATTTGGTTTAGGCAAGTGTGTTTTATTACAATTTCTGCATGATGCGTGCAGTATTGTTGGTATTACTGAACATCCCTTCATCCCCACAATGGTCCATAGTGTGTATATGTTATAATGTTGCAATATGATATCTATTTATCTTTTTTGCCATTTATCATGACAGCATCATTCCTAGTTGTAACTAATTTCATATGTGAAGGTGTGTGTTTATTTAAGGCTGTAAATGACATGCTTATGCCCATGCCCTCGGATTCAGTGTCTGGTGTTTATTGGACATATGTGCACGCTTGCATGCTTGTGTATATATAGCATGCAGCTTAGTGATCAAGGCACGTATATCTTATGTTATACAGCTTGTTATTGCTCTTGTTCGTCCTCCCCTCACCGAATATATATCCAGTCCCTTTTGAAGGGATTGGTTCCTCCGACGTATTCCACATCTATGACAGGTAATGACCACAGCTGTGCTTCTTTGGAAATTTTTCAGCGTCTGCGTCCTGCGTCGATGACGTTGATACGCTGTCCTCGAGGGCCTTCGTCGAACCGACGTAACCAGATGTTATAAGTAGGACGCACAATGCCCGTAGCCTCAGTTACGTTTTTTCTGCAAACGTGTTCGCTTCGGAGATCTCGGTGCGCCTCGGTTCTTCTGAGTTATTCTATCGGTTCTTATGAACATGTTTGTTGAGAAGATATCATGTCTTTGTCTTCTTCCACCCCGCGGTCGGGATTCATGAAGTGTCGGGACTGCGGTTCCAAGATGTCACTTACGGACCAGCACAACGCCTGCCTCTGGTGCTTCGGTGAGGACCACGCCACGGATGACTGTGACGATTGCCAGTCATTAACATCGAAGGCCTTGCGGGAACGGAAGAAGAAGCTTTCTGTCGGTAAGGTTTCCAAACCCCGAAAGTCGAAATCCGCTTGGCTTTCGACCGACGGATCAAGAGGCGAGTCTCTGGGTCATCGACGTAAGTCCAGGGGGTCTTGGTCCCGGAGTGGTTCTCGCCATTCCTCTGCCTCTTCCAGGCAATCGAGGAAGCGCTGTCACCGGTCGCCTTCCCCATCCTCGTCCGAGGACTCCGCCCGTCGGCAGGTTGCTTGTCCCAACAAGCACTCTTCTCTTGCAGAATGGGAAGCATTTCGTACAGAGATGTTGCCGATTTCCCAATCGCAGAGCTCTGTTCTGTCCGTGCCTCCGGAAGAAGCTGGCAGGGAACATGCTACGGCTGCCACCCTCATGCCTTCGGGCTCGGGGGGTCGGTGCGATCATCGGGAGCCTTTGAGGTCCCGATCGGACAAGGTGGATCGCTCTAGCCATGCCCGCTCCAGGTCCCGGTCCTCGATGCCCTCGAGACCGTCAGAGCCTGTGAGGTCTTCAAAGAAGACGTCGACGCCATCGGCACCATGTCCATCGAGGGAATCTCTCGAGGCTCCGCCTCTGAGGAAGTCATCAACGCCATTGGCGCCGAGGCCATCGAAGGACACGCTCGGGCCTGTGTCGAAGCCATCATGCCACGCGCGACGTCGACGCTCATTCTGTCGACGCCCTCAACACCTTTTGACAAGGCTTTATGAGTTACCCCGGAGACCGGTGGAACCCCTGAGGAAGGCCCTGGCCAAGTCAAAAAATGTGTTTGTGCCTTTTTCTGTGCCCCCATTCCAGCCTCTGGATTATATTTCTGAGGTGGATGAGGGGTCTGATGAAGGTTTGGTTCCTGATGAGGTTCCTGATGAACTCTTGTCGAGTCATAGCCAGTTGGAAGACCTGCGTCAGTCTTTGCACGACACCACTGGTCTTGATACCTCCCCAGAGGTCGAGTTTGGCAGGCCTGAGCCTTGTACGCATGCTGAATCTTCGTACAGGCGCCTCATATCAAGTGTGACTGAGTACTTGGGGTGGTCTGCGCCACCAGTGGATTTTCTGCAGGATGACCTGACCGATATCCTTGACCAAGGTCCACCCACTGACCCGTTGTTGCCATTCCATATGGCTTTACAGAGAAGGGTGGCGGCGCCTTGCACTGCTCCGGAGAGCCTAAAAAATACCAGCCAGCCGGTAGCAACCCCTGCTACTTGACTAAGCACCCCACTCCGGAGAGTTTGGTGGTACAGGTGGCTACGGCCCCAGCAAAGCAGGCGACGTACCCTGCCATCCCTCCTGATAGGGACGACAAACGTTTTGATGGCTCGGGCGAAAAAAGTGTTTTCTTCAGGGGGGATGGCTTTACAGGCAGCCAGCTCCGTGTGTGCCTTAGCACGTTTCACTCACACTCTGTGGAATTGTGTGTCGTTGGTGGCCGAACATATTCTCGAAGGGGAGGAACAGGATGGTTTTCTTGCCCTTGTTCAGGATGGCAAGGATGCCATGTGTGAATCCGTTCAGTCGGGTCTGGACATGGCAGACTGTGTCAGCCGGACGATGGCGACGAGCACCGTGATGCGCAGATTTGCGTGGTTGCGAAAGTCGGGCTTTGCTCCTGACGTACAAGCCAGGCTTTTCAACATGCCCTTTGATGGTGTACATCTTTTTGGCAGCAAGGCTGATGAGAGCCTGGAGGGGTTGCAGACCTCAAAGGCTGCAGCAAAGTCGTTGAGCACTGCAGTCTGCTAACCTCCGCCTTTTCATCCTAGGGGACAGCAATGGAGGGAAGGTTCCTTTCGATACTACTCATCTTTTGTTAGATCGAGGGGAGCGGACAGTCAAAGGGCCCAACGTAGGAGTGCCAGAGGTGGAAAACAAGGTACGCGAGGTGCCAAAGCCGCTCGGGCAGTTGCCTCTTTGCCCTCAGGCACTGCCACAGCCGCTTCAGCTTAGTCATGAGGCCATGTCCCATTGTTCGCCGGTTGGGGGAAGGCTGGCGCAGCATCTTGCAGAATGGCGTGCCATTACTTCAGATGTGTGGGTTCTGGAGATCATAGCCCATGGCTAATGTCTTCCTTTCCGGCAGAGGCCTCACGACAATCCACCGGGGAATCTCTCTTTGAAATCAAATCCCTGCTGGAGAAAGGTTCCATAGAACTGGTGCCTGTAGCGGAGAGGAACAAGGGATGGTATTTTTTTATCCCAAAAAAAGACAGGGGATTGAGATCCATCATGGTCTTGCGTGGTTTGAACAAGCTCCACAGGAAGGACAAGTTCAAGATGGTCACTCTCTCTCTCAAGTCCTCCAGGCCCTTCAACTTCAGGACTGGCTGGTGTCTCTCGACCTCAAGGACGCTTACTTTCAGGTGCCGATTCATCCCAAGCACCAGAACTACCTGAGGTTTGCTGTTGGCGACTCGCACTTTCAGTTTCAGGTCCTGCCATTCGGTTTGACCTCTGCCTCGAGGGTCTTCACCAAGCTCATGGTGGTGGTGGCAGCGTATCTCAAGAAAGGGGGGATTCATGTCTACCCCTACCTGGACGATTGGTTGATCAGTGCGCGCTCTCCCGAGCAAGTCCTGGATCATCTGTCAGTCACTGCCACTCCCTTCACAGGCTGCGCTTCTCCCTCAACTTAAAGAAGTCCCACTTGACACCTCCCCAGCAGCTACAGTACCTCGGAGCAGTACTCGACACATCCCTTGGGCTGTGTTTTCCTCCCCAGGTGAGGGCTCATCACATTCTGCAGATGGTGAACAAGTTTCACCATGCCCAGAATCTCCCGGCTTTCGAGTTCTTGAGGTTGCTCGGACTCATGGCATCCTGCATTCTCCTGGTTCCAGGGGCCAGGCTGCGGATGAGATCTCTGCAGTGGGCTCTCAAGATGCAGTGGTCACAGTCCTCCGGCAAGATGTCGGATCCCGTTCAGGTGGCACCCTCGGTCACCCAGGATCTTCTGTGGTGGGCCGTCGAAGGCAATCTGATGAAGGGGTCTACATTTTGGCTACCCTGGCTGGAGGTGACAATTGTGATGGACGCATCCCTCACGGGTTGGGGAGCTTATGCCAATGAGCTGATAGTCAATGGTTGTTGGTCTCTGTCGGAGTCCAGACTCCATATCAATCTGTTGGAGCTGAGGTCCTTCAATCTAGCCCTGAAGGCTTTTCTGCCATCTGTTCGGGGGAAGACTGTCCTGATTCTGATGGACAATACAGTGGCCATGCACTACCTCAACAAAAAGGGGGGGCATGGTATCTTCCTCTGTGCAGAGAGGTGATACAGCTCTGGTTCTGGGCCATCCGGCAGGAAATTTCGATCTCGGCAGTTCATCTGTCCGGAGACGAAAACGCGGACGCTCTGAGCAGGCAGAGCCCGGTCTCTCACGAGTGGGAGCTGGCTCAGGAGAGTCTCCTGGAGATCTTCGCCCTTTGGGGGACCCCTCACATGGATCTCTTCACCACCAGTGTCAATCGGAGTGAGAAAGATTCTGCTCGTGGGAATTTCCTCCAAGAGGAGCCTTAGGGGACGCATTCGTAGTGGAGTGGTCCTTCCCACTGCTGTACGCGTTTCCTCCAGTGCCCGTCATTCTGCAAGTGCTGTGGAGGTTACAGAGTTTCAGTTCCCGAATGATCCTCATTGCTCTGGCATGGGCTAGGAGAACGTGGTACCCAGACCTTCTCGACATGTCCATCTGCCCTCCACGCCGTCTTCCCTACCAAGACGATCTGCTCTCACAGGAGGGAGGTCTGGTTCTCCATCCAGAGGTCAAGTCCCTCAACCTTCATGCTTGGCTTCTGAAAGGTTGAGGTATAAGGATTGAGACCTCCTTGAAGACGTGATGGAGGTGTTTCTTTCAGCCAGAAGGCCTGCAACGAAGTCCCTGTACCGTTGCCGTTGGAGTAAGTTCTGCGAATGGTGCAGGGTTAAGAATTTGGATCCTTATGCCTCGTTCCTCTGTATCTATATTTGGTTTAGGCAAGTGTGTTTTATTACAATTTCTGCATGATGCGTGCAGTATTGTTGGTATTACTGAACATCCCTTCATCCCCACAATGGTCCATAGTGTGTATATGTTATAATGTTGCGATATGATATCTATTTATCTTTTTTGCCATTTATCATGACAGCATCATTCCTAGTTGTAACTAATTTCATATGTGAAGGTGTTTGTTTATTTAAGGCTGTAAATGACATGCTTATGCCCATGCCCCCGGATTCAGTGTATGGTGTTTATTGGACATATGTGCACGCTTGCATGCTTGTGTATATATAGCATGCAGCTTAGTGATCAAGGCATGTATATCTTATGTTATACAGCTTGTTATTGCTCTTGTTCGTCCTCCCCTCACCGAATATATATCCAGGCCCTTTTGAAGGGATCGGTTCCTCCGACGTATTCCACATCTATGACAGGTAATGACCACAGCTGTGCTTCTTTGGAAATTTTTCAGCGTCTGCGTCCTGCGTCGATGACGTTGATATGCTGTCCTCGAGGGCCTTCGTCGAACCGACGTAACCAGATGTTATAAGTAGGACGCACAATGCCCGTAGCCTCAGTTAAGTTTTTTCTGCAAACGTGTTCGCTTCGGAGATCTCGGTGCGCCTCGGTTCTTCTGAGTTATTCTATCGGTTCTTATGAACATGTTTGTTGAGAAGATATCATGTCTTTGACTTCTTCCACCCCGCGGTCGGGATTCATGAAGTGTCGGGACTGCGGTTCCAAGATGTCACTTACGGACCAGAACAACGCCTGCCTCTGGTGCTTCGGTGAGGACCACGCCACGGATGACTGTGACGATTGCCAGTCATTAACATCGAAGGCCTTGCGGGAACGGAAGAAGAAGCTTTCTGTCGGTAAGGTTTCCAAACCCCAAAAGTCGAAATCCGCTTGGCTTTCGACCGACGGATCAAGAGGCGAGTCTCTGGGTCATCGACGTAAGTCCAGGGGGTCTTGGTCCCGGAGTGGTTCTCGCCATTCCTCTGCCTCTTCCAGGCAATCGAGGAAGCGCTGTCACCGGTCGCCTTCCCCGTCCTCGTCCGAGGACTCCGCCCGTCGGCAGGTTGCTTGTCCCAACAAGCACTCTTCTCCTGCAGAATGGGAAGCATTTCGTACAGAGATGTTGCCGATTTCCCAATCGCAGAGCTCTGTTCTGTCCGTGCCTCCGGAAGAAGCTGGCAGGGAACATGCTACGGCTGCCACCCTCATGCCTTCGGGCTCGGGGGGTCGGTGCGATCATCGGGAGCCTCTGAGGTCCCGATCGGACAAGGTGGATCGCTCTAGCCATGCCCGCTCCAGGTCCCGGTCCTCGATGCCCTCGAGACCATCAGAGCCTGTGAGGTCTTCAAAGAAGACGTCGACGCCATCGGCACCATGTCCATCGAGGGAATCTCTCGAGGCTCCGCCTCTGAGGAAGTCATCAACGCCATTGGCGCCGAGGCCATCGAAGGACACGCTCGGGCCTGTGTCGAAACCATCATGCCACGCGCGACGTCGACGCTCATTCTGTCGACGCCCTCAACGCCTTTTGACAAGGCTTTATGAGTTACCCCGGAGACCGGTGGAACCCCTGAGGAAGGCCCTGGCCAAGTCAAAAAATGTGTTTGTGCCTTTTTCTGTGCCCCCATTCCAGCCTCTGGATTATATTTCTGAGGTGGATGAGGGGTCTGATGAAGGTTTGGTTCCTGATGAGGTTCCTGACGAACTCTTGTCGAGTCATAGCCAGTTGGAAGACCTGCGTCAGTCTTTGCACGACACCACTGGTCTTGATACCTCCCCAGAGGTCGAGTTTGGCAGGCCTGAGCCTTGTACGCATGCTGAATCTTCGTACAGGCGCCTCATATCAAGTGTGACGGAGTACTTGGGGTGGTCTGCGCCACCAGTGGATTTTCTGCAGGATGACCTGACCGATATCCTTGACCAAGGTCCACCCACTGACCCGTTGTTGCCATTCCATATGGCTTTACAGAGAAGGGTGGCGGCGCCTTGCACTGCTCCGGAGAGCCTAAAAAATACCAGCCAGCCGGTAGCAACCCCTGCTACTTGACTAAGCACCCCACTCCGGAGAGTTTGGTGGTACAGGTGGCTACGGCCCCAGCAAAGCAGGCGTCGTACCCTACCATCCCTCCTGATAGGGACGACAAACGTTTTGATGGCTCGGGCGAAAAAAGTGTTTTCTTCAGGGGGGATGGCTTTACAGGCAGCCAGCTCCGTGTGTGCCTTAGCACGTTTCACTCACACTCTGTGGAATTGTGTGTCGTTGGTGGCCGAACATATTCTCGAAGGGGAGGAACAGGATGGTTTTCTTGCCCTTGTTCAGGATGGCAAGGATGCCATGTGTGAATCCGTTCAGTCGGGTCTGGACATGGCAGACTGTGTCAGCCGGACGATGGCGGCGAGCACCGTGATGCGCAGATTTGCGTGGTTGCGGAAGTCGGGCTTTGCTCCTGACGTACAAGCCAGGCTTCTCAACATGCCCTTTGATGGTGTACATCTTTTTGGCAGCAAGGCTGATGAGAGCCTGGAGGGGTTGCAGACCTCAAAGGCTGCAGCAAAGTCGTTGAGCGCTGCAGTCTGCTAACCTCCGCCTTTTCATCCTAGGGGACAGCAATGGAGGGAAGGTTCCTTTCGATACTACTCATCTTTTGTTAGATCGAGGGGAGCGGACAGTCAAAGGGCCCAACGTAGGAGTGCCAGAGGTGGAAAACAAGGTACACGAGGTTCCAAAGCCGCTCGGGCAGTTGCCTCTTTGCCCTCAGGCACTGCCACAGCCGCTTCAGCTTAGTCATGAGGCCATGTCCCATTGTTCGCCGGTTGGGGGAAGGCTGGCGCAGCATCTTGCAGAATGGCGTGCCATTACTTCAGATGTGTGGGTTCTGGAGATCATAGCCCATGGCTAATGTCTTCCTTTCCGGCAGAGGCCTCACGACAATCCACCGGGGAATCTCTCTTTGAAATCAAATCCCTGCTGGAGAAAGGTGCCATAGAACTGGTGCCTGTAGCGGAGAGGAACAAGGGATGGTATTTTTTTATCCCAAAAAAAGACAGGGGATTGAGATCCATCATGGACTTGCGTGGTTTGAACAAGCTCCTCAGGAAGGACAAGTTCAAGATGGTCACTCTCTCCCTCAAGTCCTCCAGGCCCTTCAACTTCAGGACTGGCTGGTGTCTCTCGACCTCAAGGACGCTTACTTTCAGGTGCCGATTCATCCCAAGCACCAGAACTACCTGAGGTTCGCTGTTGGCGACTCGCACTTTCAGTTTCGGGTCCTGCCATTCGGTTTGACCTCTGCCTCGAGGGTCTTCACCAAGCTCAGGGTGGTGGTGGCAGCGTATCTCAGGAAAGGGGAGATTCATGTCTACCCCTACCTGGACGATTGGTTGATCAGTGCGCGCTCTCCCGAGCAAGTACTGGATCATCTGTCAGTCACTGCCACTCCCTTCACAGGCTGGGCTTCTCCCTCAACTTAAAGAAGTCCCACTTGACACCTACCCAGCAGCTACAGTACCTCGGAGCAGTACTCGACACATCCCTTGGGCTGTGTTTTCCTCCCCAGGTGAGGACTCATCACATTCTGCAGATGATGAACAAGTTTCACCATGCCCAGAATCTCCCGGCGTTCGAGTTCTTGAGGTTGCTCGGACTCATGGCATCCTGCATTCTCCTGGTGCCAGGGGCCAGGCTGCGGATGAGATCTCTGCAGTGGGCTCTCAAGATGCAGTGGTCACAGTCCTCCGGCAGGATGTCGGATCCCGTTCACGTGCCACCCTCGGTCACCCAGGATCTTCTGTGGTGGGCCGTCGAAGGCAATCTGATGAAGGGGTCGACATTTTGGCTACCCTGGCTGGAGGTGACAATTGTGATGGACGCATCCCTCACGGGATGGGGAGCTTATGCCAATGAGCTGATAGTCAATGGTTGTTGGTCTCTGTCGGAGTCCAGACTCCATATCAATCTGTTGGAGCTGAGGTCCTTCAATCTAGCCCTGAAGGCTTTTCTGCCATCTGTTCGGGGGAAGACTGTCCTGATTCTGATGGACAATACAGTGGCCATGCACTACCTCAAAAAAAAGGGGGGGCATGGTCTCTTTCTCTGTGCAGAGAGGTGATGCAGCTCTGGTTCTGGGCCATCCGGCAGGAAATTTCGATCTCGGCAGTTCATCTGTCCGGAGACGAAAACGCGGACGCTCTGAGCAGGCAGAGCCCGGTCTCTCACGAGTGGGAGCTGGCTCAGGAGAGTCTCCTGGAGATCTTCGCCCTTTGGGGGACCCCTCACATGGATCTCTTCACCACCAGTGTCAATCGGAGTGCGAAAGATTCTGCTCGTGGGAATTTCCTCCAAGAGGAGCCTTAGGGGACGCATTCGTAGTGGAGTGGTCCTTCCCACTGCTGTACGCGTTTCCTCCAGTACCCGTCATTCTGCAAGTGCTGTGGAGGTTACAGAGTTTCAGTTCCCGAATGATCCTCATTGCTCTGGCATGGGCTAGGAGAACGTGGTACCCAGACCTTCTCGACATGTCCATCTGCCCTCCACGCCGTCTTCCCTACCAAGACGATCTGCTCTCACGGGAGGGAGGTCTGGTTCTCCATCCAGAGGTCAAGTCCCTCAACCTTCATGCTTGGCTTCTGAAAGGTTGAGGTATAAGGATTGGGACCTCCTTGAAGATGTGATGAAAGTTTTTCTTTCAGCCAGAAGGCCTGCAACGAAGTCCCTGTACCGTTGCCGTTGGAGTAAGTTCTGCGAATGGTGCAGGGTTAAGAATGTGGATCCTTTTTCATATGCCATTCCTGTGGTTCTGTCTTTTTTTCTTTCGTTAGACCACAAGGGCCTTCAAGTGGGTACCATTAAAGGTTACCTGGCGGCGCTGTCCATATTTAAGCGCTCGTCTGAGGAGTGTTCTTATTTTAAAATTCCTTTGATTTCTCAGTTTCTGAAAGGGCTCAGCTGTCACCTTTCCAGGTTCCCGGTTGGGATTTGAACCTGGTTCTAAAATTCCTAATGGGAGCTCCGTTTGAGCCTTTACATTCTTGTCCTTTGAGACTGTTGACCTTGAAAACTGTATTTTTAGTTGCCGTCATTTCCGCTCGCAGAGTGAGTGAGTTGCAGGCACTTTCCGTTAAGCCACCCTTCACAGTGTTCCATAAGGACAGGCTTGTCCTCAGGGTTCGTCCTTCTTTTCTTCCGAAAGTTGTGTCGGAATTTAATTTAAGTCAGAAGGTCATTCTTCCGGCGTTCTATCCTCCTCTGCATCCTGGTAAGGAAGAGGAGAGGCTCCATAGGTTGGATCCTAGGAGAGCTTTAACTTTCTACATCTCACACATGTCCCAGGTCAGAGTGGAAAACCAGCTCTTTGTAGGGTACGCTGGAAGTTGTTTGGGACAAGCTGTTACTAAACAGACTTTGTCTAGATGGATTATCTTGACAATTTCTGAATGTTACCGCTTGGCGGGTAAGGACCCTCCGGTAGGCTTATGGGCCCATTCTACTTGCGGTGTTGCTGCCTCTACTGCCCTCTACTGCCCTGCAGAGGGGTGTTCCCATTCGTAACATTTGTGAAGCAGCCACATGGGCCTCTGTCCATACTTTTTTAAAACACTACTCCTCTATTCTGCAATTTAATTGGGCATTCTAAAATTCTAAATTCTTTTCCCACCTTCTTACGTTGGTACTGCTTTGGGAGTCTGTCATAGATGTGGAATACGTCAGAGGAACCAATCCCTTCAAAGAACAAGTTGCTTTCTTACCTGGTAACGTTCTTTCGATGGGATGTTCCGACGACGTATTCCACATCGCTCCTTCCCTACCTGCCCCTCTACAGAATTTCTTATGCGATTGCAGCTTTCGTTTCCGCAAGGCTTTCTGTAGTCATACTGGCAGAAGATTGGTGCCACACATTCTGGGGAAAAAAATTGTTGTTAAAATTGGATGTTAATGACTGGCAATCGTCACAGTCATCCGTCGCGTGGTCCTCACCAAGGCACCAGAGGCAGGAGTCATGCTGGTCCGTAAGTGACATCTTGGAACCGCAGTCCGGACACTTCTTGAATCCCGACAGCGGAGTGGAAGAAGACGAAGACATGATATCTTCTCAACAAACACGTTCATGAGAACCGATAGAATAACTCAGAAGAACCAAGGTGCACCGAGATCTTCGAAGCGAACACGTTCGCAGAAAAAACGGAACTGAGGCTATGGGCGTTGTGCGTCTTACTTATAACATCCGGTGACATCGGCTCGACGGAGGCCCTCGAGGACAGCGTATCGACGTCTTCGACGCAGGACGCAGGCGCAGAAAACTTTCCGAAGCAGCACAGCTGTGGTGATTACCTGTCATAGATGTGGAATACGTAGTCGGAACATCCTATTGAAAGAACGTTACCAGGTAAGAAAGTAACTTGTTTGTCTGTGACTGCTGGTGTATGTAATCGGTTGGTCCTCCGTCAGACTTGGTCAATGTCTCTGACGGGGTGGTGTATGTGGATTTGGATGATGGTCATATTTCATGTTCCACTGGATTTCTTTGTTCAGTCCGTTATTTACGGTGTCAAGGCGAACAATCCAGGATTGCTCTCTTTTAAGTAGAAGGTTCTGGTAGTTACCACCCCTGCGAGGTGGGGCAATTTTCTCAAGAATTGTCCAGTGAAAGTCTTCTGCAGAGTGTTTGAGTAGATTAAAGTATGCTACCATTTGTGCAGTGATCTTCTGTATTCCAATACAAGATTTATGTTCTATGAGCCTCTTTTTCACATCTCTGCAGGTCATGCCTACATATCGCAGACCACATGGGCATGTGATTAGGTAGATGACCCCCTTGCTGTTGCAGTTGCTGAATTTTCTTTGTTGCTAAGGGGTCTTCCATCCTATTGCCACATCCTTGTTTTTCGTTGTCTGTGCACACATTAAACAGTTCCCATATGGGGCATGACCACTTGGTGAGTTTGCCCCCAAAAGAGTGTTAGAGTTTGGTTCATCTATTTTTTCTTTAAGGGTATGCACTACTGATAATTAAGCAACATTAACATTACATTTTTTTGCAAACGAATATTGGAGACAACAGTAGGAGTGATTACACCGTAAATATGCAAATAATACCTGAGCTAAATTGGAAACAAGCGTTATTACTGTGTCTAAAAAGTGTTTCGTCCCAGTACTACCTTTTGACAACATTTTGCTCAGGAAAATACTCTCCGAGCAAACAACGATTTCTAGCAGAAGCTGGTTCCATGTTAAAAAATAAACAGTATAACGTCCATCTCGAGAAGAACATGGCTCTTATGAGCACATCAGGTCATTTGTTCACAATTTAATAAGGGGCACGGCATTGCGCAAATACTGTAAAGCCAGGGGCTCCCACACAGTGAGCTGAATATTTGCCTGGGGATGTACTTGCTCAATCAGTCCAAGGATTAAAGAGCCATGAGCGCTTATAATTGACATAACAATAAAACATGTTTGTCTTTTCGCAATTAGAGAGACGGAAGTCTATTTTTCAATGCATCGCTTCAGAATGCGTATTGATTTACAGCAACTCCTGTCAGCCTGGCAACGGGGCCTCTCCTTCAGCTAACTCTGCGGTGGTGAAAAATATCATTTACAAAGTTAATTCTCTTAAATACTGCTTCGGCGAGAGGAAAAAATAAATGTGTTTACGTGTTTATGCAGGGCCACCTCGAAAAACACACATTACCAGAAACACTGATCCTAAATTCTCAGGTAAGAAAACATTCTCTCTACGCATTGATACCACGTAGTGTACTGATGACCGAGCTTGAACTATAAGACCCCAGGAAGAAGTGTTTGCATCTGTGTAGTGAGATGCAATCCTAATCCACCGGTAACCTTTAATTAAACCCTTCCTCGTCCAATCTGGATCATTACGAGGTAATAGTAGGAGGAATTATGTATGACAGACATGTATTACATAACGACCACTTTTGTTAACCATTTACCCACACATGGTGCCTATAACTGCATGCTCCACTGAAATGAAGTGCAACGGTGACAGGAACTGTTACCCGGTCGATGGGCAATTTTGCAGAAATGGCGGGCAATTTTGAACTGACATTTGCACCGATTTACCAGTACATTAGGACATTGCACTGAGTGACCAGTAGAGCCACGCATCAGCTCTGACATAAGGACAGGAACATCGTTTGGTAGTTTTTTCAGCTGTGACAATATTGGTGATAAATTGCCTTCAGTGGTATCATTTGTGATCATGCCCTCAATGTTTTATTTATGTTATTGTTTTTTTATGAGGCACCTAATGCCATACCATAGTTCGGTTTCTAAGTGAGGATCCAGGATTCGAACCTCTGTTGCACCGCATGGTCTTGTCCCTGTGCTATCCTCAGTTTTGATTGTCTTTCTAACCTATATACTCTCTATGCGCTGATATTCTCTCTACTCTCTTGAATACAGAAACCGTGCAGTGAAACCAGAACAACCAGTGAAAAGTCATTGCAATAAACAAAATCATGATTTCGAAATTCTCATTCAGAAAATAACCTCCACTACATACACCACATATGTGGATCAATGGATCATCCAACTTTACTAATACCTATATTGTGACATGCAGGTTAACGATTCTTCTGCGACAGCCTTCTTTTCTAATATGCTCACCCCTTTGTGTTGTATGTTGCAGGACATTGTGAATTCCACTGCATGTACACCAACCGTTGTTAAATATAGCCTTGTAAAGTGAGGGAAGGGTGTTAAGTTAGTCCCATGGAAGAGTCAACAGACCAATGGGTTCTTTCAGGGTTCTTTCATTCTTGAGTGAGTCCCTTACATATATGGCCCTCCATGGCAACTGACCTGGATCTCACAGAGCACAGCAACATAAACAGCTTCCATCAGAATGCAGAACATGGAACCCCATCAAGCATAAACATGTCTTCAACTTGAGCATGCAGCCAACATGCACCTTTTAAAAGTATACAATAACCCCTTTTGATGAAAACACTTAAACCACATAACTAGCACGAGTGACCACTGTATGAACTACACACTCCAAACACACAACATATATAACAGAGTCATTATTGTGGTTCAAAGGCCCTCGCTCATGTTATGGCCCGAGGCAAAGCCGAAGGCCATAAATTGGGCAAGGGTCACTATCCCAAATGATAATGACCCCTCCCAAACTCTATAATGCTATGAGTAAACCTGGTCTGTGTTATGAATACAGATGAAGAAGCACCAGAATGTGTACATTATTTGGGATTCACCAACATTGCGGAACTTTTACTGAATCAGTTAAGCATGTTCAGACAGACAGATACGCCTGGGTGTATTTAGGGAAGCCACTGGGAATCTTTCAGAGAGGAAAGAGGCTTGTGTGGTCTAGTGTCTGTTAATATTTTAAAGCTGAAGCCTTCAACCATCATTTCCAAATGTGGTTTTTTAACCTTGAAGAAAAGACATAAACAAGAAACATTTAAAACTAAAGGAAGGTGTCTTTTGCTGTTTGAGAGCTGGAGCATTTTGCTTTTAGTTTTAGGCCATGTTTTACGGACTTGGAAAAAAACATCATTGCATTTTGTGCATTTAATACTATAGGTCAGAACCTTGTGTGACAAATCTGTGGATGTCGTCACTTCTCCCTGAGGTGGTTCCCCTTCCCATGATGCCAGGGAGGTGAGGCTGCTACCTGATAGTCTGGTCTGGTAAGGTACTCAGTGGGAGTATCTCATGGGGAGGGACTCCCCCTCTAGGGATAAGGACGAACATCCAAGGGAGAAGCAGTATAATCACCCTCACCCAACACCCTTTACACCTCCCCGCCTTCTAAGTCCGAGACCAATCCAACCTGTGTATTTCTGTAGGACCAGGAACTTGAATTCTGCGGAGGCGAGGAAGATCATGGGCTCCCAAGGAAGAGTAACAATAGAAGTACAAAGACAAGGAGGAGGCAAAGAGTAATAATGATCAAAAGCGCAAAATGACACTGAAAAGGGACTTAGTAATTCATGGCAACCATTGCCACCCAGCCAATATAAAAATAGATGAAGGACTCCCTGAGAGGAACCATCCAACCATCAGGAGAGGCAGTTACAGAGTTATTAACATCTAATGTCCCTTTCACAACATTAGAACAAAGAACATTGGCCACAATGGGCTCCTTGACTACTACAACAAAAGCATGAGGATTAAAAACTGCCTCTGTGACATTCCAAACATTAGAACAAAGATGCATGGCTGCAATTAAAGCATCAGGAGTGGATAATGAACTAACAGTAAAGGCTACACCTCAAATAGTGGACAAAAGATGTTTGGCTACAACTTGGATTACAGGAGTGGGATATAAGCAAAGCTCCAGTATGGAAGACCTTGGTGAATCACAAGAATCTAGATCTAGGTCAATCAATCAACAATGTTGTAGCATCAGGTTAGAAAGAATGTTAAACATAGATGCCTCAAGATGCCTCAAGATGTTCCCACGGTGCGAAACCGTGGGAACATCTTGAAGCTGTTGCATCACTTGCCCAAACTGAGGTCCAAAGGAACAAGAGATATTGAGTGGGTGGAAGCCCCATACGCCAACCATCTGCATAGGGTACTGTTGCATCTATCATCAAATTTGGTAAAAAAATATGCTCTTGGAGGAGGCAGAAAGATTACTCCCAGTGGGTTTTGAAATAAGAGAGAGTAATCAAGAGTTACTCCCATTACTAGATAGAAAGGGGTTTTACCATAAAGATCATAAGAACCCATCTAGAGGGTGGGAGGTGAAAGAAGTTGAAAAGGGGCGCCTTAATACAAGAATATTATAAAAAGGGGTATAGGAATACAATCATTGATGATGGATTGAACCAAAAATCCCCCTTTACCATAACAGTAGGAGGGCTTGAAGGTGCACAGAGAATTGTGTAATGTAAAAACAAAGATTGATGAGAATTAAATTGTGAAGACTCATGGTCGTGACTGCCCCAGGCTTTGTTACCAACAAGGAATACACATTAACCGAGAGGTATACCTGTCAATGTACTAGTTAGCCTGGTCTTCTGGAACATAAGAGGCTTTAAGCACCTGTTTATACGTGTTGGATTTCGATTTGATCAGTTTGCTATTTACCGGGAGACTTGGCTTTGTACTTCACCGCTCCTTGAAGGTAATGCAGTTTTCATGAACCATGCCACAAAGGGGGTTTAGGGATAAACCATGTTTGGGTCTATTGATGGCCGTTAAAACTGGTCTAGATTTAGAGGTCATTTGGATCCATCAGCTAACGAGTTTATACAAATATTGTTGATTAGGAGAAAGGGTACAACATCCATTAAGGACGTATGGTATGTGATTAGTAATCTATATTGGAACCTGAGTGGCATTAGTGACACAGATTTTATGGGAACTCCTATGGATACCCTGGATAAATGTACCAAATCTTTATATGCACCAACTATCGTGATAGGTGGAGATCTAAATATTGCATGTATACCAAGCAAAAGTGATATAAAGGGAGGAAATGAGATTAACCTAAATCATGGTGCTAAAAGGAGAGCTTTTTGGCTGAGATAAATGAGTGTTAGAAATGTACACATGACAAATGGGACTATAGAGGGTGACATTCCGGGATGCGGAAGGGAAGTGGATTTATGAGTTATAAAGGGAAACAGCTGGCATAAAGTTGCCGATAGGAGACATGAAAAGCCTGTTTGCTGACATATTGAGCGAGCAAGCAGAAGACATCTGGAAATGGGCAGGGTATCCTGGGGTGACAGGTCAAAATACGAGACATGAAGGACACCTTTTAACAACTGTCGAGTAGATGTTTGGTGAGCACTCAGAATACAATTCCCAGATACATCAGACATGAGTGCGACAATGACACGAAAAATGTGGTCAGATGAGGATTCTGCTGCTTACATTCAAGACATACAAGAGAAATGGTGTTTAGAAACAAAGGAAGCTTGGGGCAAAAATATAACAATTTATCATCACATTTTATGTCAGGAAATACCTAAAGAAGTACAAAGGCAATTAAATACAATTGTGGGGATTGAGGCAAATCCATGGCCTCTGATACAATTGACAATTGCTAATCACTGCCGATTAAAACAAGACAAAGACAGGAAGAAGGTTGAGGAAAGAAGGAAGGCAGAGGAAGAAAATGTGATACAAAAGGAATTGTCGAAATTGGCATTAGAAGGAGCAGTATTAACAAATATTGGGGACAACCACAGTGTGCAGGATGCACAACAAATGCAGCAATGGTTGAATTGAAAATGTGCTGGACGAGGAGAGCATTATTATCCCATGTCATAGGGATTGCACCAAGAGGAAGGTGGTTTGGATTTGAAGCTCCACAGATAGGAGGGTTTATTAGAGGACTGCCAAGATTTGGGGGATTTGGATCACAATGCTGTTTATGTGGAAAAGTAGGACTCATTGCACATGTTTGTGGGGGAAGGGGAGGAAAGCAACAACATTGGCAGCAATTTGTCCCAAAAGGGGGGTCTTCATATCCACTGCCATGTAGCACTACAAGGTAGGACTACAGTGCCCAAGATTACATACAGTATCAAACAACTGCGACACATGTGCAGCAACCACATCTGACAGCCCAGCTGCCTATGCAGCAAGCACACATACAACCACAAGCACCACAGAATATAATAGCACAATGAGATGCAAACATATTGCTGCAGGTAGCCCCAGCACCTTGAGTAGGGGGTGTGACAGTAATGGGAAGGAATCCCTTTACAATATGACAGTCCACAGAGCAACCTGATGTGCCCAATTTTATTGATTACCGCAGACCCACAAGAGGAACCGAGGGTGGGGGTGACTATAGGTGACACTTTCTTGGTTTACACTGGGACAACAAGATCCTGTGGTAGAGAGTGAAAGTTTCGAATGTCAGAAATATCAATGGATACAGACAGATTCTCTGGGGCTATGACAATGGTTCCTTTTACAGATATCTTGCCCATAACAATAGCAGAACATGAGATGCATATGACAATATTATATTAATGGAAACACCTGTTCACATATGTGGGAGAGACTTGATGAGCAAGCTAAACATGATGATCTTTTTCACTGAAGAGGGGATAATATGTTCAACATCATGTATTCATTATGTGGACACGCAAGAATTTGTGAGGGCATATTATGGATAGGGAGCACAAAGAGGGGTGCAACTAAATGCAGGGGTCTTCATTTATGGGTACATCGGGTATTGGCATGACATCCATGAAAACAAGACAAATTGTTGAGATTACCCACATAATGTTTTTTAAACAAGAGGTCGAGATGTCAAACAAAAAAGAAAATGCTGCTAAGTATTGATACCGTGAGTGCCAATGTTTAGCAAGAAAACCTTAAAAATGGTTATCAAAAACATAGGATTTTGCAAGCGTTAAATCCCACTTGACAAATGTTAAATAAACACAACCAATCAGCTGCTTTTGTATATGAAAAGAGAAACATTATTATTATGTCATTATATACAGATTCAAAGATGCAAACAAACAATTACGCAATGCACAAAAAATCTTTGTTTGAGTGAAATAAAAAATATGAATAGTTTCCTTATCTGAATACACCACAATACAGAAAAAAGGAGTTGATACAATTTGTTTATCATATTTCAAAACATATGGCTCTAAAATTCAACCATGTGGGTAGGTCTGAAGTATAGACTCTAGAAAAGTGAGACCCAAAATGAAAGACAAAGTTAGTGAATAGGCCCTTGTGCTATTTAGCATTAGATGTTAAACAAGAAGAAGAAAAAAATAGGAGAGGATTTCAAACAAGTTATACGGAACTTGTGCAAAAGCTATTATTCATTGTAAAGTCAAAGACACAGCACTTGCAGTCAGTGCTTGTGGTCTTGGAATTGTACTTTCAACAATTTCCAATGTAAGACCATTCGATTATACGATGTTTGGATTGAGGTCCTCATATTTTCAGCACTGTGATGTAACAAAATAACATCTCAGAAAAAGATTGCTCACTAATAATATTAAAAAGTCCTTATTAGGTTTGTCCATGTTCCAATTGTTTTGTGGAAGGCCCCCTTGGTAGAGATGGACATGGTAGGAGGGCAAATTATAACAATTAAATTAGAAGCAGTGACAGTGATATTGCATGGAGTTGATGAGAACAGAGTGACTTGGCACATAGTAAAAGCACTTGACTCAGCACACAGACTTACTGACTTGACTGATGATGAACTGTTTGAAGATGATTGTTCAGATGATCAGGTGATGTTCAACCTCTGTATTGCCTATCAGTTCCAAATAGAATACAGAGAGGTTCCTCAAACAATAAGGCTGGTGAGAAAAGTACCATAATTTCTTCAGGAAGATTTGGCAAAAGTGCCAAGTTCATTGTGGAATTGCAGTCTATACGATGTCAGCTTATTAAAATGAGTAGGAGCAGTCAGGATAAAACTGAAAAAAGATGCTATTCTGCCATGAGTAAAACAGTATTCCATGTCAAAAGAAACTGACCAATATCTATAAAATTATAAGGTATATTAGTGCCTTCAGAATCACCATGCAATATGGCGACGTACCAAGTGAAAAGAGAAACGGGAAAGTCTTGGTGATTATACAGGATTTACGCCCTTTGAACAATATTGTTGTGGCAAAGTTTCCATTGGTGCTGAATCCAGCCACAATATTATGTAACATAACACGTAAGGCCCAATGTTTTACAGTGATTGATCTGAAAAATGTGTTAGTTTCCATCCCGCTGCACAAAAAGTCACAAAATGAGACCTTGTTTACCTATCACATAACAAAGGTTACAACACAGTTACCTCCCACAGTGGTTCTGTGAGTCCTCCAGAGCTTTCAATAGGGTGTTGCATATGGACTTGGGAAATGTATAGATGGACAGCATAGTAATATAGTGTGTGGATGATTTGCTAGTGTGCAGCACCACAGAGGAAGAGGAAGAGTGCAGGAAGGACTTGGTGAAACAATTTGGCTTAAAAAGGGTACACAGTTGGCAAGGAGAAATTACAATATTGTCAGGAAGAGGTATTATATCCATGCCAGATAATATCAAAAGAGGGGAGAAAGGTGACACCTCAAAGAGCAAAATCTGTTACCAGAACGCTCTGTCTAGAAGAAGTAAAAGAGTTACAGCAGTTTTTGGGGCTCTGTAATTATTGTTGCATATGAGTCTTTGACTACAGCACATATGTTCTGCCCCTATTAGAAGGATTTAAGGAAGCACAGAAAGACAAAAGTGACATTTGTGAGGGGTCAGAAATGCGAGGTGGACAACTTGATCAAAGATTTTCACAAGAAGCAACTTTATTAACTTAAAAGGGTGTGATAAAAGCCCCGCTTTTCCTAACCTAACGTGGGCTTCCCTGCCTATGTAACTAAGGCTAAAGGAAAACACTCTAATACATAAAGATAGCTGTGCCCCACATTTATATATGCAATTCAAGCATTTCAGGTATTTGTATTGCTGTGTAAGTTCAACAAAGTAGTAATTATAACCAAGTGTTCTTGTAAGTTCATTCCAGCATTCAAGTTCCACTTCAAAAGGGAACATACTCAAAGATTTCTCTCAATACCCAAGTTCTTTTTCCAACACAAACTTCCTTCACTTCTGGAGGGTTTCACTTGGCATTGTGTTTGTCTTTGAATCAAACTTCATTATTATTCTAATGTATATCTCCAAAAGGATTCTCTTTTATTTAGAAAGATTGTTACACGCCTTCTTGATATACAACAAGGTTTTCGTCAAGATGATTATTAACACAATTCATCAAACAAAATGATGGCGTTACCACTTTCTTTCCACCACAACGAGTACTTCAATGTGTTTTTCCTTGTTCACTAACCTGCCAGGACTGCCACCAACAATCGCTTTCCTGGTGTGGTCTCTTGCTAGGATAAATCTACTACAACTACTATAGGTACACTGCGGTATGGGTTCCTTACAAGAATCAGTAAAGTCTTTTGACTTTCAAAAACAATGCTATTCAAAACGTCTTTGAAAAGGATGCAGCACCCATTGGTGCTGTTTGATCCAATGTTTTCTAGGCCACAGGTAATATTCCTCTTCCCCTTTCCACTCTTCACGCAGAGGGCCACTTCCCTGCCAGCTTTGAGTTTTCACTATCACACCTGGAAACTGTGGACAATGGGCCTTATTATAACCCTGCCAGTCTGGTAATGAAGTGCCAGTATTTACGTATAGTGGCACTTTATCGACCTGCAGAGTACACTTTTGCCGGTGGGGGTAACCAGACTTGCCTCCAGCAATGAGCTGGAGGTAACTCAGGCCTCCAGAAGCATTAAACAGATGGTATTTTTGGAACCAGTCTTGCCGGTCCCAAGGAAATACCAGCAAAACCCCCCATGCAGTCCTATGGGTCTACACAGAATGGGGATTTACCACCCTTTCTGCCACTGTAATATCACAGTAAAACCAGTATATCAGGCGGTGGACACATTAAGTACGTTTGCCAGTATCCTAGCAGATTTTCCACCAGGAACTAGCGGTTGCCCTCAGGCCTTGTGTGCTATACAAATAAATAAAAAAATACAAACCTATAATGAGCCTCATAATGTCTTTCATTTCAAGAAAGCTGTTTTCCCTCTTTCTTTCAATTACCCATCTTTGGCTTTGGCAATGCTGGTTGTTATTGGTCCTATATATTGCCTTCTATTTACTGTGGCAATGCTGTATGAAGTTATGATTTAATATTGTTTCTTCTTTGCTTTGCAAATAATAATAAATAATTTGCATTTTTAATAATAATAATAATAATAATAATAATAATAATAATAATAAAATACTGTTATTAAATGGTGATTATACTGGGGTTTTAAAATGTCCCCTTCTGTTCTTGGGAAATTTCATTCACAGTCTTTCCTTCCAGGCAGTGATAATAAAACACTTTCTCATTACATTTCTTTTTTACATACACATTAGGCCATAAAGACTTCTTTTCATTAGTTTGCTATTCGAAATAAAGGCAGTTGGGTAGTGGTTTACTCCAGAGTGCCCCAGGGTTATCTGTCAGCTGATAACTCAAAGATGTTTCCCTGCAAATCTGATTCTCTCGCTTCCACAGCCACTTCTGTTTTGCTCTTCAGTTCAGGAGCTTCTCAGAGTAGGAGTGCTCATTACTCCTCTTGTATCCTGATGCTTCCCAGCATCAGAAGCAGAAACAAGGTATGGATAGCTATTCTCTCCTATGGGGTCACTTGTAAAAACAGCACTTCCCACTACACAACCTCTGCAGCTTCTCTGGCTCACGACCCTCTCAGCACAATTACCCACCAAAGGCACAGTGGTAGTCCCAGTGTCTTCCTTCTGCCTCTGCTGCATACATGGCCACCAACAACAAAATATGCTACTGCTACTGCCACTCTGTCTCATTAGCTCCTGGGGGGTATTTATAATAGACACAGTTCCCGCTCATTTGTTGATTGTTCAAACACTAAATTGTCTATTGCAGTTCTGTGCCTCTGAGCTCCTATTCCTCGTCCCAGTACTTATGGTATTATGAGACTTGAAGTTCTCAATACTCATTCTTTATTTCACCACATATTTCAGTTTTGCAATATGCCATTAAGACTGTATGGTCAAGGGGAACGTGGTTTAGATGATTCTCCAAATTCTTCTGACCTGAGTCCCCTACCAGGTGATCCTCCCACAGAACACCACCCCCAGAGTCAGGATCAGGGAGGATCATTGGACTTTGCCTGGCCAACTGAGAAGGATCCCAGGCTAGAATCAGTGGGATGATCACTTGTGATTCATCACACATTTCATGGACAGGTGAGATGATAGGTGCCTTTGATGAATTAGAAAAAGCAATACGCACAGCTCTCATGTTAGGGATCCCGGATTACAAATGGAGCTGTTCTTGCACAAAACATCTTCAATGGGATACAAACCAATGGCATTTTATAGAGGGATATTAGAGCCAGTAATGAGAGGTAATTATCCATGTGAGCAAGCATTGGCTGCATCAGTTTTTTAATTGAGAAGTCATCCAATATAACAATGGGCGTTCAGTTACATTATATGTTGAACATGCCCTTTTTGCCATGCTTGAAAGCTCAAAAGTACATTGACCACACAGAGAGCGTCAGCTTATGTCATGGTCATGTAGTCAGGGGCACAGTCATGCAGGGGTCGCATGCACAGGAGACCTGGGTGGACACTGTCCTGGTGCCATTGGCACCAGGCTCATGAACAAAAGTAAACAAGAACATTCATTTAACACCAAAAAACTTTTACTATGGACATATCACTTCAGATGCATTGACCTTGAACATTCCATCCATTAAGCAGGATGCATTAACCTTGAACATTCCATCCATTAAGCAGCCCCAAGTGTATTCTTGGGTGTGGCTGCTAATGGATTGCCTTCGCATGTGCTCACTCTGTAGGAGTGGCAGGGTGTGGCTGGTAAGCCGGCCCTAATGGGCATGCCCATGATCTCAGCTATATAAGCGGCCCCGATCCTCAAGACAGACGCATCACGTTATTCTGCACTTGCAAGCAGCATAACGCTCACCGTCACCTGAGGTCAGATTTACCATTGAAGATCCTGCTTCCTGGACATTCTGCTTCCTGCCAGCAAACTTACCAACTGGGGGAAGCTGTTCTTACCTATGCATCTCTTCGGCAAACCAAGTATTCATTTTTACACTTTCTGGAACGCCCAAATATTCATCTTGGCACCTCAGCATGACACGCTCCATCCTCGAAAGCAGAGCCTGCAAGGAAAAAACAGAAGACAAGGTTAGACATTGAAAAAACAGTCAGTTTAAGGTTGTGCTTCACCATACTTTGTGCTTTTCCTTAAACCATCACTTACCTGCTGTCGAAAATTACGGTAGCATCCATCTTCCATCCGGCTGCGTCTCGCGTCTCACAGCTGCAATGAGGCTGCATTTCCATCTAAGGGAAGAAAACAGAAGAGAGACATTATTGCGGGCATAAATGGGAGCAACATATAAAGACATTAAACAGAAGGAACAGCATCACAAGAGCTCAAGAAAGACTTACCAATCATAAGGAGAAGCATAGTCGCACCTGGACTGGACTAATCCTTATCAAGGATCAGTGAAGGAACTAGATCCCATTCGACGTGCCCCTGCCAGAAGCAGCAGGACGGAGAGCTTATCTTCCATAATTCACAGGTGAGCTTTTTGGACTGGCGCATGCTCACAGAAACCTGACTTTGGGGTGAAGGGTTTGAGAGGTACAACAATCACAGATTGGTACACTCACACACTCTTATTTCCACGGAGGAGCAGTATCACCATGTACCACCGCTCACAGCTTTTCTACTGAGGGAGAGGCCTAAAGGGGGTGATTCAAGTTCAGGGAGGGCTGCAACCATGCCCCAATGCCTCCGCAGAAACCAGGTGAGAATAACAGAACATGAAGCCTCCAACCCCCTCTGCCTGGGCATTATGGAAACCTCAGAAACAGATCAGTTAGCCCTCTTATTAGGGGAATTACGGGCTGAAGTACATGCTTCAAGACAGGAAACCAATGCATTACAGAGGGATATTATTGTAACTCGAGAAAGAACTGACGAATTGGCAAGACAAATGCTACAAGCGCAAGCAGGACAGGTTCCACCGCCTGGAGTGACCCCTTCTTCTCATTCTTCCACACCACAACAATCAACACCGGTTCAGATGGTTCTTCCAGGAGCAGTGCCTCTAGCCCCTCCTGAATGCTTCATCGGCGACCCAAACAAGTTTGCTGTATTTATGAACCAATGTCACCTTCATTTCTTGTGCAGACCAGGAGCCTTTCCTAATGACCAAGCCAAAGTGGTGTTTGTACTCTCGTATTTAGGAGGTAGTGCAGCAGACTGGTCTATACCTTTGGTAAATGAAGATGACCCTTTACTCCGGAACTTTTGGAATTTCCAACATGAGATGGAGAAATGTTTGTCTGTCATACTCAAGGACAAGCTCTGGACAACGAGTTGTTGTCACTCAGACAAGGGAGTCAAGATCTATTAACCTATATTGCAACCTTCAATCATCTCATAGCCCAGACCAACTGGCGAGAAGAGAAGAGGACTACACTCTTTTATTGAGGGCTACGTGGAGAACTTAAGGATGTTTTGGAGCAAGTGGTGAATCCCCCTGAGAGGTGTGCAGACTACATAGACCTAACGGTGCAACTCGATCCTAGGTTGCAGAATCGGAAAATGGATTGTGCTAGATCAGAGAGACTGTCAGTTTACGTACGACCTCGTGAGAATCAGACTACACCACATGAACAGTCTGAGACAATGCAAATTGGTGGTCCCCTTACCAAATCAGAAAGGGAAAAAGAAGACAACAACAGCTTTGCTTATATTTTGGACAAGCAGGTCACTTCCTCTGTGACTGCGTGGTAAAAACACCCAAGAAAACAGTTGGGGCAACAGACAAATCTGGTGCAGAAGAAGAACAGAACTCGGGAAACACCAATGCCCGGCAAGTGTAGGGGTCTGCTTGTCAAGCATGAAAAAGGAATCCATACAGACCTCACTTCTAGTCCTTCCAGTGCGTTTGGTGAATCACAAGCAACCATCAAAAATACATACCTTGGGGGCATATATTGATTGTGGAGCTGTAGTTAACTACATTGACCAAGATTTGGCTCTCTGAATAAGCCTTCCTCTGAGACAGAAGCAGAAATCAGAAAACGTCACTGCTGTGGATGGTTCTCAACTATCATCCGGCCCGGTGACACGATACACTGAGAAAGTCAAGCTTCTGTGTCAGGGCGGGCACCAAGAGGACATTACTTTTGATCTCATTGGTGCTCCTCAGTTCCAGATGATATTGGGAATGCCCTGGCTAGAGACCCACAATCCTAGGATCGACTGGCGAAAATGAGTTCTGACATTTCCTCATGATTGTGCTGACATATGTTACAAATAAGATGACACCAATCTGAAACCGAAGAAAGGAATGATGACAGCTCCTTACCGCTTGAAAACAAAGATTACCAGGATGTCTTCAAAAAAGAGCAAGCAAACGTTCTGCCCCTTCACAGACCCTACAATTGTCAAATATATTTGTACCCGGAGCCCAGATCCCTTGCAGCCGAATTTATGCTCTGACAGAACAGGAAAATCAGCATCTTAAAACTGAAGAGAGACAATATTGCGGGCATGAATAGAAGCAACATATAAAGACATTAAACAGAACGAACAGCATCACAAAAGCTCAAGAAAGACTTACCAATCATAAGGAGAAGCATAGTCGCAGCTGGACTGCACTAATCCTTATCAGGGATCAGTGAAGGAACTAGATCCCATTCGACGTGCCCCTTCCAGAAGTAGCAGTATGGAAAGCTTATCTTCCATAATTCACAGGTGAGCTTTTTGGGTCGGCGTATGCTCACAGAAACCACACTTTGGAGTGAAGGATTTGAGAGGTACAACAATCACAGATTAGTGCACTCACACACTCTTATCTCCACACAGGAGCAGTATCACCATGTACCACCGCTCACAGCTTTTCTACTGAGGGAGAGGCCTAAAGGGGGTGTTTCAAGTTCAGGGAGGGCTGAAACCATGCCCCAACATCTCTGCAGAGACCAGGTGAGCGTAACAGCTTATGAGGTGATAATATCTAATCCTTCAATCAAAATTGCAAGGTTCATAGCAGAGCCGGTGAAGGAAGGAGATAATGGGCTTCATTACGTCCCTGGCGGCACCCGTGCCCTTTTTAAGGGCACGGCTGCCGCCGGTAATTATTTTTTACCAGAGCCCAGAAAAGGGCAATAATTGCGTCATGCCAACCTTGGCAGACCCGGTAACTGACCTTTTCTGGGCTCCGGTAAAAATGAATCCCCATTCCCATTTGAGCACCATAGGGCTCACTGGGAATTGGGAGGATGCTAACAACGGGCCTGTTGTTAGCATCCTGGTCTGCTAGAGGGTCCCGCTAAGGATGCCTGGTCTGGCCAGGCGTCCTGAGTGGGACCCGCAGCAGACCTCGTAATGAGGTGGCCCGGAATGAACAGTGCCAGTCCCTTACAGGCACCGTTCATTCCGCGGCCGCCAGGGTTCTAATGAGGCCCAATATACATGACTGTACTGCCGACACTGATTATTATGATGACATGTCCCATGTTAAAGTAAAAGCCCTTGGAGGGTGGAATCTAAAACATATGTAGAATTGTATATGGTAAAATCTATGCAATATCATGATGAATGCACAACAGTTGGTATTGCTGTACCCGCAGCTAAGGCGATAGTTATATCTGTGACTGCACCCACCAAAAAATACACAACATCCCATTGGCTCAGTGGCACCCCGGCTATTAACCCTCTGACAGGGCCAACATTTCATTGGCTGCTGCCGTAACCAGGGTTCTTTTTTTTAAAAAAAGGTATTTTCCTTTTCCAATATACTTAAAAGGTTCAATGTATAACCCAAAAACATATTTTCAATCAGAGAAATACTCTTCACCTCTATTATATAAAAAAAATCTTGAAACATTTTGCTGAGTTTAGATGATTTATTCATTTTCTTTTCCCTGTCAAAAATATTTCCCCACAATTGCAGCATAAAGCAATCATTTCAAACACGTCATCTAAGATAATATTATAGAACCAAAAAACTTTATGCCAGTGCTTTGACAGCACATCATCTTTGTCCTTAACATTACTATGAACGCCATTCTCAAAATTCTGAAAATCTCTACAGTCTTCTGAACAATTAAATTCCTCTCCTTCTGAAATTGGCTTCATGTTTCAAATGTCCAAAGAAACAATTAACATAACCCAAAGAAAGCACAATCGCCTAAAACTACACCTTAATCTCAAGCAATACAAATGTATTATACAGAAGAATGTATACAATATAATCTAAAGTTTTATTGGCACATGTAAACATCACTCAAATAAAGTACATTCTCTGATAGGTTAAAAATGTCAACAGTATCTGAGGTAGTTGATATCCCATTTGCAGCAAACAAACAATAAACAACCAATCAGAGACTAAATACAAGAAATTCCATCTTCTCTCCTCATGTAATCTTCCTCCATTTCTAATTCTAATATCTGACGTGACAAGCAGTATTTATTTTATCACAGTGCAATGGAAAGCTACATGGAATGTCTGGAGGAGATATTTAAAGTACATGATCATAATTAGAGCATGCCAAATGGGCTAAAATACTACACTCAGTGTACTCCAAAACAGTCAGTTTAAGGACTACTTAACATACATGAATGTACACATACAATGAAATAGTATCCAACACATATAAATACACAAATACAATGAAATAACATCCCACAACTTTTTCTAAGATAACTCATCACTCATAGCCGCGACTAGAGTTCATTGGGCCTCATTACGAGTTGGGCGCAAAGGCATACTGAGCACCGGTAAGGACACCGGTGCTGGTAATCCCTTTGCGTCCTATTCTGAGTTCCCTTATCGGGTCCCTTCCTTAACGCCTGGTTTTACCAGGCGTTAAGGACGGGACCCGTTAAGGGACTTTACAGCGAAATAACGGTACTGAAAATTATGAGGGCTCAAATGGGAATGGGGAATGGCTTCTTCAATGGGGACTTCCCGGTCCTGCAAAGGTCGGAATAGACCGGTAAGTCCCCATTGAACGAGGGCAGACTCGGTACTGTATTGGAGGTAGTCATGGTGCTATTAGAGCCATGATTACCTCCAAACTCGGAATGAGGCCCATTGACTTTTTTTTAGCCGCGGTTACAATGTGAAACTCTGGGGGATAAATCAAATAGATTTTTTTATATATACATACAAAATACATCATTCTTAGAAAAGACTCTTTTTTTTTGCACATTGATGACTATACCCGCAGGTATTGCACAATGAACCCACGCTTACACACCCCCCCAGTTGTTGCTGCACTTTATTGCGCCTCCGAAATTCAACACCCCATGGGGCAATACCGTAGCTGTGGTTAGTCATCTATGTTTAAAAAAATGATATCCTTCTATCTGTTAAAAAAGAAAACCTTTTTAGTTAAAGAACACACACACTTTAAGAAACACAATTTAATACACACATTTTTATGACCCTCATATTTTGCATGCTGTGCATCACATGCACTATGTAAGATACAACATATGTGCATACAACACTGTTGTTCTCTTTGCACATACTAATCATTGGGTCATTGGGAGAAAAAATCCAACTTGAATAAAAAAATCAAATAACATAAAAAAGTATTAAAATTACCACTACAGTAAACAAACAGGGATATACAAACTGATTGAGTATAAACAAAGGGCATTATACTGGGTGCTTGCAGGACAGAGAATGGGGAAGGTTAAGTACATTTGGAGACCAAGAGAAAATAAGGTGGGACAAGTAAACTTGGAGAACATTGGATAGAAAATAATGAAATCGGTAGAAACACTAGTATTTTTTAAAATATCGTTTTTCATATTTCGTGGCAAAAAAATTGAGAAAGTCCAATGCACCTTGTGCAAAAAGACACTAAGATGTGGGCCTTCAAAAGTTTCTAGATGGTCTGCCCCGTACTAGGCAGTAGCCTTTTTTGATTTATATGTGGTCTTCCCTCTTCACTGGAGCTGTGAGCAGTGGTTGTGCAGAATCAACCTGCGCATATTTAAGGTGCTGCCCCCTACAACGGGTAGTATAGCTTAGTGGCAACACACCCATCTTGGAAGCAAGAGGACGCAGAGCAACACAGGTTCAATCCCGGCTCCAGGCTTAGAAACCTCTTTGGTATTAAGCATGTCATTAAAAAAAACAATTACAATTATAACAGCCAGAGTCTTGAAACACCTATAGCACTGGAGCACTCCATTTGAAGAATCATCCAAAATGCTAAAAAGGTTCCCAAAGGAGACTTTACATGAACTATCTACAGATGTGCTTCTTCCATCTCCAGCAGTACCACTATGCCCGTGAGGTGAAGGGTCCTGGCTGTCTAATGGCCATATTTGCTTCCTGGGATCAGCTGGGAACAGCTGTGAGTTTTGGCCATTGCCCCTGAGGTCGATGCAGGTGTAGGAAGAGGTGGAGCACCATACATTTGGAACCATCAGCCCTTTGCTGCGAAGACTGTGAGGGGAAGGGTGCCGGCTGTCTGGTGGTATCAGGTGTTAGAGAGGTACATTTTACCATGGAATAACATTTATGAGCCTGGGAATACAGGTGCAGGGAGGCATGCATTAGAGGAGCTTGTGGAAGGTGTATTTAACTTGCAGTGCATCTTGGGTATGGGTGTTTGGCACACAGAGTTCTTGTGCAGTGCCATTAGGCTACCAGGTGCCATGGGATGGAGCATATAGTTTAAACCGAAAAACTTTGAAGTCCTGACCTGCCTAACGCAAGGTGCCCTTTACTTTCCCAACAACACACAAGTTGAAGAAAGGAAAGAAGGATATTTCCATCCCTATTTGCTTGTATGGACAAGTGTGGGGAGTTGGACTCAGGCAGCCCCTCCAGCCAATTGGACGTGCATTGTCCCCCAGTTCCTAATTTCATAATGATTTACGTCTGTTGAGTGAACTATACTTAATGGAGTGAGGTCTTAACATTTTAAATTGAAATGTCTTTTTTTGTGAAAGTACCCAATTTAATTATACATGTTTTTATAATAGTATTTTAGAACACTTAATTTGTGTTTTTGTCAAGTTTTTTAGAATTGTAGATTGATTCTAAATTAATTTTTTAATTGTCAAGGATTTGCTTTTTTCTACTGTGCAATTCCCAAAGTGGGGAGTGCTATATGGTATTAAAATTACTATAACAGAAATGGGTAAAAGATAAGCAAATTACAGGCTGGAAGAGAGTAAAGACAAAAAAGTAAAAAATTGTGTGGCTGAACAAAATACAAGCCTACAATCACAGTAATTACTTGACAACTATTTAAGGGACCTATAAGGGAAATTGGATGAAAAAATAAATGTCGAAGAAATAATTTATGGAAACTAGATCATGTCTATCCAATACACAGGATGTTGTCTCCATCATTATAGCTTCTCCAGTTGAACTAAGAGGGAGCAAAGATGATGACAGTGATGGAGTGAAACAAAATGATGCACCTTAAATTGTGGACATAGTCTCTGTTCTATTGTAGTGTAATACCCTAATTGAGGAAATAAGCTTGCTAGGTGGGGTGAACGCATCGAATCAGCAGGATTGTCTTGTTGGCTCCCTGAAGGCAGCTCATAAATGGGACACGATGCATAATAGGGCCAGGGCAAGCAGAATCATATTGGACCTTGCAAAGGAGCAATCCTCTGATATAGGGCATCTGAGTGATGGTAGGGTTATGGAATCATATGGGCCAAGTAGTGTTCCTGCCCAGGAGCCAGTGTGATAGCTGTAGGTACATGTGTTGACCAGTTTAAGGAATGTGTTGGCAAGAGAGTAAAGGACTCCCTGCAGCCATTATTCACTTTTCTAAATGTTATGAATGATATTAGGCAAACGAATAATGAGGCAAGTGGTCTGAACACTATACTAGGGGGTTTAAGTAAATACAAACACTTTGGGCAATAGGCCTCATCAGGAGATGGGCAGTATTCTGGTGCTAATTCCACCGGGATAACACCCAATGTAATTAGCATTACCAATTCTGGGTCCGTCACAATTTGCTCCGGATCATGAGTAGTTGTAAGTCAGTAAATCGCCATTGAGACAATTGGACCCAATGGGGCTGGAGGCGCTATTTGCGCTGGCAGAAAATGCGCCAGCACTAACAGCGCTGAAAATACCCTTACTGCTGGCACATTCACCTCCAGCCCAGAGCCCTGGGACACGGGATTGGGCGGAGCGGTAAGTGCGGCAGTAATATCGTTACCAATGTATTTTACCACTCCGCCCAACCCGTGATGATGCCCAATGTTGAAAATAAGGGTAATATTGCACCAAGTGATAATATTGACAGTATATATTCAGCCATCCCTAAAGAGCAGAACCTAGTGGTTCCTGTGCAGTGCTTGAAAGTGATTGAGGTGCCCGTGGGTAGTAGGGCAGCTACATTTACATCAAGGGAGAGACCTAGCAAAAATCCCTGTGAGGATATGAGGTATGTTGATACAATACGAAGAATTCGACCCCAAGTTATCAAGAATGAAAAATTGGTATTAAATCTCCCACTGGCAGCAGCTCCATTGGCGGTAATAATAGTGGGGGTTGACTCACTATACAATTAATTCCTTGAAAACACAGTCTCACTGATGAATAAAGCTACCCAATGGATAGATATGTGATTTTACGGGCCAAAAATAAATCCTGGGTCAATTATAATGGCTAAGCGGGTGGGATGTGTCAGGGGGACTAACAAATCTGTTGATGGACATTATGTTGTTGTGTCTTTTGCCTCTCCCCTAGTGGACGCACAGGTACTGGGATAAAACCTAGTCTACCCATTAAGAAACTCTTCATATAGATTGGGCCACTTATCTTATTTTTACCCTGACACTTCTCTGGCATGTGATGAGCTTACTTCCAGAATAAGACAGAGTAGAGGTGACTTACATAGTGGGCACAATGGGTATTACAATGGAATAGTGAAAGTTATGTTCAAAGATGGGATTAACGTGGGGGAGGGTTTTGAATGAGCCATCAATGTAATGTTGCACTATCTAATAGATCCAACCCTTTGTCTACTTTAGAGGAGATGGACTGACTAACGATTGATTCTAGCCAGGTGGACATGATTAAAACATGTGTTTCTGCAGCGAACATTCAAGATACTGAGTTAGTGTCATCAGGGGAGTCCTTGTTAAATCCCCACTTTGGTACCCAGATGGGAGCTATGAGTGAGAATGACTGTGAGGAAAATGTATCCATATTGTCTTGGAACATTGCAGGTGTTAAAGGAAGATTATCTGATAATGCTGTAAAGTAGATGTTGAACGAGTCCATGGTCATTCTCCTGTAAGAGACATGGAAGAGGACGAGTTGGTTTTTGATGGTTACACAGTTTATCAAGTGAAGGCTTAAAAGGGGAAGAGAGGTAGACACTATGTAGGTTTGGTGACCTTAGTTAAGTGCTCCTTTGCACGTAGGATCACCAAATTGGGTCTTCATTTGGAAATCCTGATCGAAGTATTTAAGCTGACTCCACTGAAGGGCGCTTTCATGTATAATATTATCATCTACAATAGTCCTTCTTATACTAATTTTATGGGCCCAATTACAACCCTAAAAATGTGAATTATAGTCTTTGCAAACACATCTGCTGAAAAGGATGTAATGATTGTGAGTGGGGTAGATTTTAAATTGAGGTTGGGTTTTGGACTGACAGAAGACCTCTTTGACCTGTAAGAAGCTAGGGTACTGGATGTTTCCTCACCCCAGATGGTGGACCCTAGGATGTGTGAAGCAGGGCTCCCGTTTGGGCACTGAATGAAGGAAATGGGCTTTAGAACCACAAACAGTAGATTCCTGGGAGATATTGTCAGAGCAATTACATGTACGAGAGAAAGTTCAGCCATGGACAACTTTATAGTCTCTACAAATATGTGGCACCTCACTGTGTTAATTGAGTCATTTGACAATATCACATTATACCCCAAAGCTTGTTGGGTGGTAAGAGTAGACGTGGATTTTTCCAGGATAGCAAACACTGTATGCTCTACGTAGTGTGTCACTGGGCAGCCCATGGTAATGGTGGATGATTTTAGAATGGCAAATGCTGCTGCTGCAACTGCTTGCTCGCACAGAAAGTGTTGATGCATTACCAGGTCTAGAAGACCACTGTACTAGGCCAAGGGCTTATGTCCCGGTTAAGATTTCTGTACCAGGACAGCTGTCATCACCTGACCATTGGAAGGTGAGAACAGACAGAATGTGTTATTATAATCTTGGGACGCTGAAACAGGTGCATTACTAAGTACTTTATTTAGTTCCTTGAATGATTCAAGCATCTCAGGTGTCCCTTGACCTTCTGTGTTTCCTTCAACCCCTTTAAGAGGGGTTTGGTGTAATGAAAAATACAGGGCTGGCAGTAATTGCACAGGCCCAAGAACTGTTGCATCTGCTTCACAGTACCGGGCTGATGTGTGCCTTGCACTGCTGCTGCTCTCTATGGGGTAACCCTCATCCCTACGGATGATATTACCTGCACTAAATACCCTACCTCTTTCTGGAAGTATTGTAGCTTCTCTTTGTCCACCTTGTACCCTTTTTCTGCCGATAGATTGCTCCTCTGTGGTACTAAATGGTAAATGGTAATGTTTATTTGTAACGCGCCCATACACAAGGCAAGTGTTTCAAAGCGCTCAAGGAGGGTGGGAGCCTGGGGAAAAACCAACAATCATTCAGAGCCCTTGAAATTCTGAAACGATAATAGTCTGCACAGGCAGAGTAAATGCATATAAAAACAATTCACAGTTGAGACAACAGCAAATAGGTGTGACAATGATTCTGCAGTTTTTCAATTGCAATTAAGGAGTGAAGACAAGGGTGACCAGACAGACGATCTTCAGGCAGATGCATTTGAATCATGCAAGTGCACAGACAGTTACAGGGGAGGGGGAGGTGGATGGGGGACAGGCCTGGGGGTGGGGGGACTCCAAGTGCACCCAGTCGGTGGAGACTGGGATAAGTGCAGAGAGAGCCACTCTCTTGGGACATTGCTCAAGTGCAGTGATGGTGAGGTGAGTGCAGGGCCCAGAGGCGAGTGCTAGAGGACTGGTGAGAGTGCCAGGGACCCTTTTAGACTCTGAGGTACACCAGACAGCCAGTCAGCAAGCTGTACGGAAAAAGGAGGCAGAGAGGGAAAGAGCAGAGGGATAGGTTAGCAGGGTAGAGGGAGAGAGAAGGAAGAGGAGAAGAGGAAAGTCTTGAAGAGTTTACAGAATTTGAGGAGATCAGGTTCAATACAGAAGGCAGCAGGGAGGCTATTCCAGAGGGAGGCCCCTGTTGATGATAAGGATCTCCCTCCAAATCTCTGCTTGGAGAACCTGCTCACTCGCAGAACGTTGGAGGTAGATGAGCAGAGGGCGGCAAGAACAGTATTTAGGTAGGTATCATTGCAGATAGGTAGGTCGCAGGCCCCAGAAAGCCTTGTGGACAATGCAGAGGGTCTTGCACATGATTCTTGCAGCCACAGGTAGCCAGTAAAAGTATTTCAGCGGTGGAGAGATGCTGTCCCTGTGCTTGAGGCCAAGGATAAGTCTTGCGGTTCTGTTCTGGATCAGTTTCAGAGGGCAAGGAGCAAAAGCAGGGAGGTTAAGGAAGATGCAGTTGTAGTACTCCAGCAAAGAGAGAACCCGGGCTCTGGAGACAGTGAGCTGCTGGGGCAAAGTGAGAAAAGGTAGATACCTCTGAGGAGGTGTAGCTGATAGTCAGACTTTTTAGAGATGTCCAAAATGTGAGAGTGGAGTCGAAGATGACCCCAAAGTTTTTAGCCTTACGGGTGGGTGCGGGGGCAGGGTCAACGGAGGCCAGCCAGAGTGAAAGTGGGAAAGCAGGAGCAGGGGTCCCAATGCGAACAATCTCAGTCTTACTGGCATTGAGGTAGAGATCATTGCGGAACACCATGACTGAACAGCGGACAGACAGTCAGATATGAGCTAGGAGGAGGAGGCTGGTGAGGGTAGCCTGAAAGATAGTTGTGTGTCATCCGCGTAACACTGGAAATTAGAGCTCAAAGTGGCAACCACATGTGTCAAGGCAGCCATATAGATGTTGAAGAACCAGGGGGATAGGTTAGAGACCTGGGGAACGCAACAGGTTGAGAGAGCGATAGTCAAGAGAAAGGCTCAGAGTTCCACCGAGAATGGGCGGTCAGAGAGAAAGGAGGTTAACCACGCCAGAGCCTGACCTTTGATTCCCAGGGTATCAGAGAGACGTGCGATCAGGATGTTGTGGTTAACTGTGTCAAATACAGAGGAAAGGTCAAGGAGGGAGTATTAGTGTCAGGGTTTGAGAGCAGATGTTCAGAAGAGCAGTTCCCGTGCCTCTGGATGCTCTAAAGCCAGACTGATGGTCGCGGAAGCAACCAATATATTCAGTGACGAGGGTCAGCTGAGAGATAGACAACTTTCCAGGACATTTACCTGGAAAGAAGTGATAGAGAGAGATGCTTACAAATAGGTACTCCCAAATGGTTGATCTCGGGGTGTGGGGGGGTGACACTATCGAAAGGGAGACTTGTAAAGCGAAAAACATTAGATAGGTCACCTACCCCTTCTTCTAGTCCCTAAGTTGCAACAGGTCAAGTCAAAACCAACCCGGAAAAATCACAAATTGTTCTGGCCACCACTCAGTTATTGAAAACTTGTTTATTTTAATTCATATAATACAAAAATTAACAACCTAACAGAGAAATCTGTACATTTAAACATATTAACAATAATGCTAGACCTGTGCACAAGCACTTACACTCTCCACGGTGTGTGTGCACCAAAACAATGACCCATCTGTGTCACAGGGAAGGTAAAAAGAAATAGAAAAAGGGAAACACAATCAAAAGATGTAGTTCATCAATGATGTTACTGTACTAGTAAGGTTCGCCTTTAAAGTTGGTGATAGTCATCTACACAAATTAATTCGATTGTTGATGTTAGTAGAGGTAGCTGTTTTTTCATTGATAATTTAACCCAACCTCTCAATGTTACTGAATCTAATTCTTTCATGGTGTAGCTAGTGCAGCTTCAATGTTACAAGCAGTTAACTCTCTCCTTTAAGTCTGAAAGCACACACTCATGGACTGCTGTGAGAATGACTGGTCTCCTGTTCCCTCTCAACCCTTCCAATCACTCCCGTGGCATGCAAGTACTAAACCTGCATCACAATTTCAATTGCTTAAAAAATGTGGCATTTGAATGCAGGTACTAACGGTGAAATGCTGTACATTAGTAATTGCCGGGCCCTTGTTAACAGCGAATCCCAGGTGCCATTTAGCATCTGTGTCCTTTTCTGTCCGGCAACTGCTCTGTAGGTGAGCTAGGTCAAGTCAACATAGCCCACAATTTCAGGGGGGAATTGCTGAAGCCCAGTCAGCTCAATGGTGTTGAACCACTACTTGTGTTTAATACCTTGATTACTTATTGGCAACCTTCATTACTCCTATAAGCACTTGGACAAGGAAAAGGGGTGTGGAGGTAATTCTGGGCCAATGAGCAGATTTTGGAGGTTGGGGTAGGAGATGGGAGGGGGAACTTGCGGGGGGTGGGATTGTGCCATAAATTATAATGTCGTCCATGTCCATGCTAAGCAGGCATGATATGTGGTATTAGTGGTTAGAGAGGCATTTTTGTTCAGCCAATCTAGTCATTCCTCAGTTTTGTATGACTTTTTTTTAACTGGGTATTTCTGATAAAGCAGTCCTGGTAAGTGTAATTACCTGGCTAGACTGGCATTTGGGTTCTGCCACTCTAGCCGTTTCTTACTGCGGCACTGTATATTTTTCTGGGCATCTGTGATAAAATTATATGATATGATAAGTGATATATAATGCGCCTGAACACAAGTGTTTTTAGATACGACAAGACAAGGGAAGGAAAACAGAGGGAGGACAAGACAAATGATCTTACTAAGCCTTGTGTCATTCAGATTATGCAAGTGCGAGAATGAAATGCAAGGGGAAAGAGAGGGGGAAGTGCAAGGGAGAGGGTGGGGTAAACAGGGCAGTAATGCGCTGAGGAAGTGCTGCCAGGGCAGCACGGCTCTGGGTAGTGCAAGGAGAACAAGGGACTGTGGGGCTACAGTTACAGCCCCTAACTGCTTTGTAGGCCCAGAAGCAGTGCAAGGGTGACTGATCAAGAAAGATCCTGTCCTCAGTGAGACTGAAGGTAGCCAAGAAACCAGTTGGTACAGCAGACAGGTATGTCAAGTAGGTCAGTAGGGGAGGGAGAGAGAGAAAACGGAGGAGAAGAGGAACATTTTGAGCTGCTTACAGAACTTCAGGTGGTCCGGGTCAAGTTTGGGAGGGGCAGGGCAGCGATTCCAGAGGGAGGCACCTGCAGGGGTGAGGGATCTACCCCCTACTCTCTGGCTGGAGAAGCATCTAACACTTAGGGCTCAAGAAGGAAGGTATTTTGGAAGAGAGAGTTGGATGTAGTGCGGATCCTAGACCCAGAGAGCCTTGTGGACAATGCAAAGGGTCTTGAACTTGATCCTTGCAGCCACTGTGAGCCAGTGGAGATATTTAATGGCTGGAGAGACACAGTCCCTGGGCTTGAGGCCAAGGATAAGTGTTACAGTCCTGTTCTGGATCAGTTGCAGAGGGCGGAGAGTAGAGGAAGGCAGATTGAGAAAGTGGCTGTTGCAGTAGTCCAGCCTCGAGAGAACCAGGGCTCTGGAGACAGTGAGCTTCTGGGGGAAAGTGAGAAAGTGAAGAGTCCCTTTGAGGAGGTGTAGCTGGTTGGGGGGCTTTTTGCCGAAGTCCGACATGTGAGGAGAGAAAGAGAGAGTGGAGTTGAAGATGACACCAGGAATGAGTGAGAGAGGAGAGTAGGCTGAGGGGAGACTGAAGGAAAGCTGAGTGTCATCCGCATAACACTGAAAGTTAAAGGAAAAGGTAGAGATCAGGTGGGCCAAAGGGGCCAAATAGAGGTTGAAAAACCAGGGTGAGAGGATAGAGCCCTGGGCAATGCCACAGGTACAGAGAGGTGGTGGAGTGAACCAAGGGACCAAGTTGGAACTGGGAGGGGCGGTCCAGCAGGAAGGAGATCAGCCACTCCAGGGCATGATCCATGACAGCCAGGTTCTCAGGGAGTCGATTGATCAGGATGGCGTGGTTGACCATGTCGAAAGCAGAGGAAAGTTCAAGGAGCTTGAGGACAGAAGGAATGCTGGAATCAAGGTTAGAGATCAGATCTTCACAGCTGTTTAGGAGAGCAGTTTCCATGTCTCTGCCAGCTCTTAAGCCAGACTGATGGTCATGGAGACAACCAACAGATTCAGTGTGGAGAGTAAGCTGGGAGATGGCCATCTTTTCCAAGAGTTTGGGAGAGGGGAAAGTTCCAGTCGCAAAACAATGATTACAGAAATCGGCCAAGGCTGGAGCAAGGGTGTCAATATGGTCCTTGATGGTTCTGGAGGAGTGGGCGAGCACCTGTTTTGATGACAATTCCATAGATGGGACTTGTCTAGAAACCTCATCACGTCTTAGAGAGAAAGAGGAGAAAGGAGTAGGAGAGGGAGAGATGGCCAAAGGGGGGCCGAGAAAGGAAGAGGGAAAGGAAGAGGAGATAGTGGACAGGATGTCCTGAGTTTTAACGGAGAAGCGAGAAGCCAAAGCCGTACAAAGGGCCTGTTGAGGGAACAGGAGAGGTAGAGACAGCAACAGGATTGGCCAGTTCCTTGCAGATTTTAAAGAGTTTGGCCATGTTGTTAGGGGCTGCAGAGACGCTGGCTTGAATGTGTGCTCTCTTCTTGATGAGTCTTATTGCTTCGAGTGGCATTTTGGTGCAACCAGTCTAGGTATGTCTAAATGTGCCCTGGCATGCTTTACTGTAATGTTATTATGTGTCAACACTGGTCTACATTGTGCAGCCAGTTGGACATGTTTTCATTGTGGCATGGCATTTTTAATAGCAAAGCATTAATGTTCATGTGCACTTTTGGTGAATTGCATGTATTGGATTGGTGTTACCCTACAAAACAATAGCAAACACTGTGGCTTTTTAGCGATGTTTTCACAGAAGGTGTGCTGTATATTGCATTAAAACACATGTTTATATCTTTCTCCTAGTGCATTGTGCAGCATACCGCTTCAGCAGCACGTTCGTGCATATTGCGCAAGCGTGGTAATCTAGGCCAGCCCAGAATGTGGTGCGACTTGTGATTTGTTGCTGAGTTTTGGGGGGGCCTCAGCATGGTTTGCAGGGGGGCCCCAAGATCTTGTGTTGCGCCACTGACAGTACGGCAAGGCAAGGGCACCTGTGCATAGGAGGAGGAAGGCACCGTGGGCAAGGGAGCCTGTGCAGAGCAGGAGGAAGGCAACGTGGGAAAGGGAGTTTGTGCAGAGGAGGAAGTAGGCACAGAAGGCAGGGGAGCCTGGCCATTGAGAGAAGTAAGGTTATAGAGATGAGGGAGGAGCTAGTCAAAGAGAAGAAGGTTGGGTTGAGGACTATGAACAATGATAGTTCCATTGAAATAGACATTAATGAAGACTCTGGAAATGGCGAAGAGATCAAGTAGAACCTCCCAGCGAGTACCACCATTAATGGGAGAAGAGGCAATAGGAAAGAGAAAGCTGACCATGTAGTGAGTCCATAGGTCAGATGCATTAACACCAAGAGTCATCAACATATTGTATCACTGTGCTTTCTTTTTGCAAGTTTCCTAGATCCATTTGTAATGCTCTGTTAAAAATGCTTGGGGACTCAAATACCCTTGTGGTAAACAAGTGTGTTGGAACCTTTGCCTCTAGTAGGTAAGCACAGTAAGGAGCTGTGGCTCTGGGTGTAATGGAATGGAAAAGAAAGTGTTCTGTATGTCAACTACTGTAAAGTGAGTTGCTCCTGTGGGTATATTACAAAAAATGGTGGCTGGATTTTGTACCACCAGGACTTCTGCCTCTACTATGTTGTTTAAAGGGCAGAAGTCGTGCACCTATTCCTTTCAAGAGACCCACTTTGTGGGGCCGATGGTCCATATTTCTTTGGGCACTTGTCCAGATCCTCATGTAAGGGTGCTGATGGTATCCTTGTAAGGAGTATTTTCTGGGGAGCCTCTCTGTGTTCTACTGTAATTATGTGTCATTATCTGTAAAAAAGCTGTTTTTCAGTCAAGTCTGTCAAGCGTTGTGCTGGGTCAATGCATAGGACAGTGGCCACTCAATGCCATTGTCATCTGCACTATGCACAATCACTTTATCTTACTTTGCTATTGTTACTTCTAAGTGTTTCATAATAGTGGTACCTGGTGTTAATTCCTTGTGCACTGCTGGTCTGAATACAAATTCTGTGGATAATCGGAATGTGTGGTCCTTAATCCTGGGCACCCATACTAACAGTGTTTACAACCCATAAAGGAATATCTCTGTGTAACGTGGTACACCTTGCAGAGCTCTCTGGGTGCAAAATGCGTTTAACATTGCAGCAACCATTGCCTGGGGTGGAGCGCACAATTCCCTTTTTGGTAAATTAAATTGTCATGTTTAATTTGCTCATGATATCTCTGCCTAATATGTTAATCAGTGTTGGTTTTGAATACAACAAGGGTGCCACAACCTCTTGTGTGCCTTTGGTAAGGGGTACATCTTCAGTGAAAGGAACCGTTACAACAGCCCCAGACAATCCCTGCATGTCCATTATTTTGTCTGACAAAGGAAACTGTCCCTCATTAATACAAGGATTGGCAGCTCCTGTGTCGACCAAAAATGAGAATGTCCTTTCACCTATCTTCACTGCAAACTGTGGTTTCTCTTCTGGGTCTGCAGTCACTGATAGAACTGGCCATGTCAGAGCCCTCTGTGGGATATCCTATTGGGAATTCAAGTTAATGTCTGAAAATGTGAAAGGGCTACCTGGCAACACTGTCAGTGACAGGAATGACAGTGTGGTACTGCGCCTTGGGGTAACAATTATTTGTCCCATTGCTGTATGGTTGCTTGTGCCTGTGCTTGGAGAGGATCGGGTTGTGGGTATTGGGGCAGTTAATGTTGCTGGACAGTATTCTGTATAATTCAGGCAACTGGGGACAGCTGGACAACTTGGGGCATCTTCTGTGGGTGCTTTGTGCATTTGAGGGTAATAGGGGTTGCACATGTGGGGGTTGCATCTGTGGGGGTTGCATCTGCTGTGGATAGGTGATTGATTGGTTCACTGGGATACCACCATGGCCTTACTATACTTGATTTCTGCCCTGCAATCTCATGCAAAGTGTCCCATCTTCCTGCAAGCAAAACACGGTCCTCTGCACCTGCGTCTTACTTCTCCATATCCAAGTCTCTTCCCCCCTACCTCTCTGAAAACCACCCCTAATTTGGGGAAAATCCCCACCCTGTGGAATGTAACCCCCTTGTAGGATGGACCCCTCTTATGGAAAATACCCCATCCTTACAACCCCTCCCTGCGGTGTGTTGTAGATGTATTGTCCTTCCGTGAGGCTTGCAATTACTGATCCTTCTATGCAGAATTTAGCAAATGTTTTTGTACCATCTTTGCTTCTGCCTTCTGAGCTTGGTCTCCTTTATTTCTCTATTTTTCCTGTTTCACTCTGCAATGGTGTACTATGTGTGCTTGTACCTTTGGCCATCCATTCATTTCAATGCCTACCATCTTCCCCAATTCTGTATTTCTGCGGGGAGACCCTTTAATAATATGTGATACAAAATGGGGATGCTCTCTAAGATGTGGTGTCTCTAACTACCACATCTCCTGTATTTCTTGAATGTACTATGTGGGTCCTCATCTGGCCTCATAGTACAAGCTATAATAGACATCATGTATGATGTGTCTGGGTACATTTCCCTTAGTGATTTGAATACATATGCTTGGCAGTCATTGAATTGAGTGCCATCTTGGGCATTGCTGCTCACTGTTACCCTGTCATGCCCTGCCCATCTACAAAGTCTATTGGCTTGCTCACCCAATAAAGAGGCGAACAAGCTCTTCATATCTCCTACTACCAGGGTGGTCCCTCTTGTCTGTTTCTCAAGGGAATAGATCCACTTTCCTGTCCCTGCTATGAGGCATGGCAAGCTGCTCATTATGTTTTCCTTATCATATTTGGCCAGGGTACATACTGAAACCCCCCCCCCCCTGAATCTTTCTGTAATGGGGGGACTGTGTCCCCTGCATCTGAGACAGTGATGTCTGCTTTCCCTTCTTGCTGTTTGCTGCAGCTATTCTGTTGGGCCATCTCCTAAATTGCCCAGACCATGGCCTCTATTCTCTGTTCACCCATGGGACCCTGTCCCCTGTCCCTTTCTTTACCCACACACCATCATCACTCTCTGCTTGTCTGTCACCACTTTCTGAGTCACTATCTTCTTCTATAGTTTCTTGGGTATGAAGGTTGCTGGCAGGTTTACTGTCAAGTTTTAACATGATCTGCCCTGTTCGCCAATGGTCGGGTGCTACCGCTGCACATCACGCCTCCTCCTTCTCACATGCTGCTCATACAAGCTTCTCCTCTGTTTTTTTTTCAATACATCTGCTACCTGTCTTGTTGCATTTTTCCTTATCTCTGAAAGTAATGTGCTGGCCACAGTGTTTGTTGATGTATTTCTACTGGCCCTTGTTGATGTATTTGTACTAGCCCCTATCTCTGAAAGTAATGGGTTACCCACAGCCCCTGTTCATGTATTTCTGCTAGCCCCTATTGGTTTGTTGGTCAGCCCTTTTTTATCCTGAACTACAGCTGTATAACATGGGTTGGTATAGAGTGCCATGGGCTGTAGAGGTGCAGCCTGTAGGGGAAAGGACCCATACGAGGGCGGGGCAGAAGCCACCGTAACGCCCTTATTATTGTTGTCTGTCTCATTGTTGAGGGCATTGTCCACTTCCTCAAAACTTTTCCAGAGTTCTAATATGCTTTGTCTACTCTTCAGTTTTTACCTTTTTGTGTCGACAATAAATATGTATAGATGTGTTCTAAAACATCTTTTGCATGTGTGCTCTCTGCGAGCCATGATTTCAACATTTTTCCTGCGGTCTTCTGTACCCACTCTGCATTGTACTTTAATATTTTATCCCTATATTATATGGGAGTTCCTCATACATGTGTTGAAATGGAGTGTATATATTGTAAATAAATCCCACCCCTCCCTATTCAAGATTGAGCAAAACTTTTCCAGCAGCATTGTGTATTCCCAAACCTCTACTGGGCAACGATAAAACAATTTACAAAAAACTCCAATGTGTTCCAAAACTAATTTGTCCTAAAAACAAAAAGAAATCTATTTGGTCCACCAAAAACCCAATTTGCAATAATACAATTATGATCCAGTTCTCTCTTAAAGGTGCCGCCTACACTCAAACATCAACCTCAACCCTGCTTACTCAAACATTTCTCATACCAACCAAATCATCCACACAAAAGCCCAGCCTTGAAATCCACACTTCAGCACAAAAACCTCTAAATACAAAAACAACCAATGATATTTACAACAATACCTTCCTTATGCCCCTGCCATAGAGTGACGGAGTGATCCCTTTCCACTTCTTCATAGTGCTGCTGTTCCCCTTATAATAGGAGATACCACATCAATTCACAACTCTATTCTACTTATGATGTTATCTTTCCCCTAAACGGAGGAGTTCTCATCCAATATCTCATTAAAACCTCATGCAATACTACACAGTGGGCCTCATCACGAGTTGGGTACACAGTGGTCCTCATCACGAGTTGGGCGCTAATAGCCCTACCCCCAAACCCCCTGGTGCTATTAGCGCCGGATCACGGGTTTGGCAGAACGGTTATTGTCCATTCCCCATTGGGCCCATTCGGGACTTCCTCATTCCCCATTGGGCCCAATGGGGAAAAATCACACTATTACCGCCAGTGGATTTCCCGCCAGTGGTAAACGTGCTGAAAATCGGTAAATTTGCTGTAGATTTCGCCCCAGCTTAGAACTGGGGGGAAATCCGCCAAAGCCATGATCTGGTGAACCCTTAAATGCGGCGGTTATAGCGCTACCGCCACATTTAAGGGTTACCGCCAAACTCATGATGTCATTTTCCCTCACAACAGACGAGTTCCCCTTCAACTTAATCTAGTAATCAATATAATAACAAGTTAAACCAACAGATAACATCCACAATACTGCATTTTCATGCAAGAGTACACTCACGTGATATGGGAACTCTGAGTCCCCTCGATGCTGAATCCCTCTCAACTGCCAGCACCACCGAGATCAGCGGCTTGCCTAAGGGATCAGATAGACCTTCGGGTAAATCTGCTTCTGCACACCTCCTCGGGTTGAGCGCTGAAGAACTGATCTCTGCAGGCTGGCTCAACACCCACACAGTGTGTGGCAGGGAGCACCCAGCTCTTTGGGGGCACTGGAGCTCCTGATGGGGCCTCAAAATGTAAAAGTAAAGTTCCCCAAGGTAATCCAAGAAATAAGGCAATGAATAATCAAAAATAGAGTGCACAATTGCATGAAAAAAGGTGTTTTATTTTTAAAAAATATGCCCGTGAGAATCAGACAGCACCATAGAACTGAACTGAGGACCATCTCGATAAACCCACTCAGGGCTACAATATTTAAAGCAGGAAACCATAAAATTAACTGTCTCCACAAATGCAACTTTAATTTTAATTCTAACATTTCCAATGGTTATTCATCATTGAACCCCTACATAATCATTGAACACTATACATTAAGCAATAGGATTGAAAGTGTCATTTCTCATGACCATCAAAATACCATCGCTCGAAAATGACAGCTGTGATTGGTTGGCACTCTTCGTGGTGTAATTGATAAAAAAGCTCTTCCCCAATTGGACAGCAGCACCTCAGACAGCTCGGGCTATAGCATCCCACTGAGACGGACCAACCATATTTTGAGTGGGAATTAGTGAGTTCAAAACTTTGTTGCATACCATGGAACACCAAAATCTCTTCCCCATAATTTGCCCTTTTGCCTTCCGACCCCTTGCACCTGCTCCCTCTGCAAATCCCATCTCGAGACTTGTAGCCAACTCTGGAAGAAACCTTCTAATGATTTCCTTGCATAGCTGCATGGAACAATGAGTGTGGGGCCCTGCTTTGATTCATTTCTCCAGGCAATTTACTGTGGGGTGAGGGGGTGGGCTGTGTTCACATCCTAGTTCTTCATTTTGGAAACGTTGTTGGAAATACTGCTGGCTGGGCCTTCTCGTGTATCTCACTGGGTCCTTCACAAATATTATGTATTTGTTTGTCTATCATCTGGGGAGATACCTGCTATCTTGAGTCTCATTTTAGGCCCCTGAGAACTTTCTCCCTCACAACAATAAGCTGAAAACTATTCTACATCCCTTTCCATCCTGACCTTGGCTGCTTGGAGCCTTCTGCCCAACAGCATAAAGGAAGTTCTATTAATTTACCAAAGCTCAAAAATGTGGCCTAGCTCTCTAAAATAACAAACTTTGCAGCCTTTGATGTTGTTAATTGCACCAAAAATTACAGTTACCGCCCAACCCCTGATCTGGCGATAATACCGCCGGAGGGTTGGGCAGAAATGCAAATACAGGTGGGCGGTATCCCAGTCGGTAGTCCCAACTCGTGATGAGGCTAAATGTTTCTGATTATCTATGACATCAATTAACAAAAGTGGGTTGCCCACATTCAAGCCTTGACAAAGTCCATGGAAAACTTTAAGGGCGTAATGTGTACAAATTATACTACTGTTATATTCAAAAGTTTTAATGGAATGACATGAACAAATACATTCATTTAGTAAGTATTGTGTAAATCCTGTTGTGGAGATTCATGTGGGGTGGCATCTCCAAAAACTGAGCAGTGCCAGTGATATTTCTGAGGGAATAATGAACACAGCCTTTTTCAAAGAAAATATAATGTGAAGCCTCTTGCCATATGCTTGACAGCATTATCCTGAAGACATATGTGAATTGTTGGCCATCCAGGATAATGACCCTGAGCATGCCTCAGTGGCTGCATTTATCGCAGAACAAGGACACCACTGTGTGAAACCACTCCCAATTCTACTACCTTAAACCCCATGAAGATGCTCTTGGCCTAAATCAAGGGATACAAGAAACATATCCATGAGACCACCGATAATGATAAAGTGATTGAATGAATCACCACATTTTGTTGAAAGTACTAAGATAGGACACCTCTGTACAGACTATAGACCTCATCAATAAAGTTCTCCGGGTCCATGCTTGAACAGAATAGTGAAGCAACAAACAAATAAATGGAGAAGTGTATTTGTTTTTATGGATCCTGTCGTGTGAGTCTAGAGTTCTGTACATGTGCCTGTACTGTTGTCTAATTATAAAGTGTGTAATGAAGTAAAGAAATGGAAGCTGATACTGTATCTGCAAATTTAGCTAATTTTATCCCATCAACAAACATCCAGCACTGAAGATACTGTAGATCAGTGATAATTATTGTAAACTGCACTGTAAGTTGGATCAGTAATCATGGGTAATGGGCACTAATGATTAATGAAAAATTATGTAGTTGGGATTGAACCTTAGGAGTGGTGGGCATTGTTGTTTGCCAAGGAGAGGGCCATGACTAACCAGAGATTTTGCCAATTTTGTCAGGGGAAGGGATGAGAAGTGCATGATATGCAGACAGAGAAGTATGGGGCTGATACTTTGGGCAGGGTAGCTAATGATAGAGGCAAAGGTGAGGGTAAGGAGCTAAGTTTCAAGATATAGAGGACTGGGATTTTGTTAAATAATTGTGTATGGGTAAAAGGGACCATCCATAGGTGCTATGTATGGTAGGATCAGCAGGATGTGAGGAGGGAGGAGCTGGGGTGGGGTCTCTGGGCAGACTGGGAGCCACAGAGTTCACCTTTACAAATGCAAGATTTTGTTGTTTTCCATTCTTACACAAGATTACGTTTGAGTCTTGAGTATTCAAAGGTGATGATAGTTGTCCTCAAATGAAAAGGCATCCTGGACTTGTCAGTGTCATCAAAGTTGACCACTTGTACCACTGTTGATAATGCCCAATGGTCACCAAATGATTGAACAGTATCAACAGTATCCATGACACATCTCTGGGGGACTGTTTGCACTTATCAAAGATCATTCCCTCAGCTGAAGTGAGTTTCAGTGAGAAGAGCAGCTTCGGGACATACAAACTTCTTCAGTTTAGACATTCGTCAGAGTGGTAGGGGCTTGGAGCTTCCAGGAACAGCTGTGACCATGGGGTTGAGAACAAATGTCCCAAGTGAGGCATGGTGGTGTGCAACCTCAATTTAGGAATCAGTGTGGAAAAAGTGAGGAGTACCATGGTGGGAAAGGGTGAGATGTGGTCTGTTGAGAAGGTGGAAGAAGGATGTCTCAAAGGTGTGGTCAGGGTTACCTTCAACATCACCCCTGACGCTCCTTGACTACATGCAACAGTATGCTGTTTTCAGGCCCCTCTGTACCCTCACCATTGTATTGTATTGTATTGTAAAGAAACATGATGAAGCGTGAACATGACCGGTAAAGGCATCAGGCACTAGGTTGAGGAGAGGAGGGAATTGCCCAGGGGTGCTAGAACAGAAAGGTTTTCAGGCCTTTACGGAACAGAACAAATGGGGGAATATTGCTCAGCTCAGCTGGGAGAGCATGACATAGAGTCTGGCCTAGGACAGAAAAAGATTTTCCTCCTGCATGGATCTGTAAAAACGGAGGAATACAGAGTAGTGAAATATTGGCTGAGCAAAGAGCTCTGCAGGGTCTATAAGGTGCCAATTTAGATTGCAGAAACTCTGCTCTAGTGCCGTGAATAGCATGGTGAACAAGGCAAAGGGCTTTACATTTAATACAGCTTTTTACAGGAAGCCAGTGAAGCTGATGAAGTAGCTCCTGGGAGTGAGCCAGTCTGGGGGCATTCAGGGCCAGACGAGCAGCTGAGTTTTGAAGAGTCTGCAAGTGGTTTAATAAAAATTCTGGTTGGCCAAGATAGATCCTGTTACAATAACCAATAGACCCCATAATAGACAGCATGACAATTTTGGATCGAAAGTCAATAGAAATGAAGTTAAGAACCTTTTTCAACATTTTGAGTTCAGCAAAGCCTGTTTGGCAAATGGCCGGCACTTGAGCTGATCTGGACACGGAGGGCATGATTTATATGCCTAAGCTTTTAACAACAGAGGAAGGTTCCGGGCATGGGCCAAGAGAGGAGGGCCAGTATTCAGAGGCCCATGAAGAACTGGGACAGGAGGAACCGACCAATAAGACCTCCGTTTTATCACTGTTAAGCTTGAGCCTGTTTTTGGACATCCAGTCAGCAACAGAAGAAAGACAATTCTTTAACTTGTGTAGAGGGGGAATTGAGACGAAAAGGAATATGTGTGTCATCAGCAAAAGAAAAAAAGTGAATGGAGGTGAGTTTAGCAAAAGCCGACATATACAAGTTGAACAAGAGAGCGGAAAGAGCTGACTGCTGTGGGACCCCGCAAGCCAGGGTGATAGGAGAGGAAGTGAAGGGAGGGAGAGAGACCGTCTGAACTCGGTTGGAGAAAAAAGATGTGAACCACTTCAGGGGGATACAGAAAATTCCGGCTTCATGAAGACAATGGAGGAGTCGATGATGGTTGATGGTTTTGAAAGCCGCGGAGAGATCGAGGAGAATAAGAGCACCAGTCTCTCTGCCATCCTGAACTAAAGCACTGTCTTCAAGAAGAGAGACCCGGAACAGACTCAGTAACCATCCCAAGGTGGAAACCATCCTGGAAAGGGTGAAGATGATTGATTTCAAGAAAGGCAGAAAGTTGCGGGGTGGCAATGGCTTCAAGCAGTTTCGTAACAGCCGGGAGAAGAGAGATAGGTAAGTAATTTTCAACAGCAGCAGGATCTAGATGTGACTTCTTAAGAAGAGGAGAGATTACCATGTGTTTAAGTGAGTCAGGAATGTGACAGGTAGAAAAGGAATATTGGAGAGCTGAGGTGAGAAGTGGGACGAGTCTGTGAGAGATAGATTGCAGAATACGAAGGGGAACAGGGTCAGCGGGGGAGGCGGATTTAGCTTAAGAAGGGCATTAGAAACCATAATATCAGTCATTGTAGTAAACTGAAAACTGTTAGGGGAAGAGACTGGAAGGAGAGGGACATCAGGGGTGATATCAGAAATATTTCTTCCAGCACCAATCTGGGAACTAATTTTACAAATCATTTCTTTAAAGAAGAGCGCAATTCGATCGCAGTGCATTTGCATGTGCCGAGCGGTAGGAGGGGGGTGAATCGGGATAGTAAGTTCCTTGGCAACACGGAAAAGTTCCTTAGAGGAACGTGTAGCATTCAAGATACGGTTGGAAAAATACTGGCCTTTAGTTTTTTTTAATTATGCCTTGAAAGATATTCCGCGCTTCAACTTAGGCTCATTTAGCAGTGGGGTCAAATGATCGATGCCATCTGCGTTCAGCTTGTCTGCATCTTTGCTTAAGTTTTCACAGTTCAGGACAGTACCAAGGGGCAGATTTTTTAGCTCAAGAAGTAGAACGTTTAGAGGGTGCCAGAGAGTCTGCAGTCCTCAATCAGGGAGTCACAAGGATTAGTATCAGTTCAAAGACCTTGAAGAGTGAGATTTTCAATAGAAGTAACAATGTATACAGGAGAAACTTCAGCCCATCTACGTTGAAATTTAGCAAGAGAGGAGCATCTAATTCTGGGCTGAGTGAGGGGAATAGAGAAAGGTACCAAGAAATGATCAGACCAGAGCACTGGCAGAGGGGAAAAAGAAAGAAAATCCAGAATATCAGAGAAAATTAGATCAAGCTGATTGCCAGCCCGATGAGTAGGAGTGTAGTTACCGAGATGGAGGCCACAGTAATCAGACAATTAGATAAGCTTAGCCGCTTGTTGGTCCTGCAGGTTATTTTGATGGAGATTAAAATCTCCTAGAATAACAATTCTGGTGTGTGTCAGAGAAATATCAGCCATCAGTTGTGTGAGGTTAATAAGAAAACCATTGGTGACATTGCAAAGGAGGACGGTATGTGATGAGAAAGTGTAGAGACTGTTAGAAGAAACCTGAGTTCTTAGGAGAAGTAAATCACAATTAAGTTTATGGTTAAGTCCAATAATATAACAGCACAGGTGTTTTTTTACATATAATAGCAAATCCACTGCCTGCTTTAGGCGTAGATCAATCCAAATGAAAGATATCATATTGGTGGGGGAGCATATGAACCACATGTGGCCCAGATGCATCATTGAACCAAGTCTCTGTAATACAGAGAACATCAGGTACGAGTTCATCAAGTACATCGAAAATGTTGTCACAGTGAGCTACTGCAGACCGTGCATTGACAAGAAGACCTTTAAGAGTAGGAGTAGAGGTGATCATATTCACTGCTGTGGTGGCGAGAAAAATGTGTTAAAACCATCAGGTCATCTAACGCTCGAAGAAGCTAAATTAATAAGAACGTTGTGTGAAAAAGTGGTTGTGCACATTTTATCACTATTAGCAGTATTATTCGCCAGGACCCATGGCCCAGAACAGTCCCGGATGGACACAGACCGGCTTGCCTAAGCGCCTGCTGCGACTGTCCACAGTGCAGGCGTTCTCTCTGGCACATTTATGCCAGAGAGAGAGATCAGGAAAGTGTGTCACGCTGTAAAGGACAATGAAAGAGGACTCCCGCCTGGGCTAGAGGCAGAGCCCTCCAAGGAGTAACTCCAGGCAAATTGTGCATCAGAGGCACAAATAAAAACAGGGTAGCTAAAGTGTTATCAGACAATAAGCACAGATGGAACAATTAAAATGTATAAAAAATAGCAACACTACAAACACTGCAAGGGGCTTTACAATGGAAGTCCCAGGGGAACTACCTCACCTCTCGATGCAGGCGTTCTCTACGGCACATTTATGCCAGAGAGAGAGAGATCAGGAAGGTGTGTGTCATGCCGTAAAGGACAAAGAAAGAGGACTCCTGCCTGGGCTACATTGTTATTTTTTGTGTACACTTGATGTCTCAGAATTCTGAACATCCACATGAACTTCTCCAACCATGTAGCCAGCTACAGGATGTTTCAGCTTTGGGCATGTGGCCTGCCAAGTTGTAGAGGACTGGAATTCACTTAATTCACATGTTTTGAAAGAAACCGAAGATAAGGAAAATGTAAGCCTCATGTACAGTACAAGAGAAATTTCAGAGACACTACACACCAAATACTGTAGCCATACATTGTTTTATTAGTAAACTAGCCTAAGTACACAGCTTCACCCGGGATGTCCATTCTCAGATTTCTTTTCATATTCCACCGAAAAAGATGAACAAATATTGTTGATTGCCACAAAGGTAAAACGCGATACATGTTAATTCCACTAATTAATTGAACACCAAATGTTCTTTAATTCTCACATGAATATTATATGTGTATGCTTACTCTGATTATTTGCAGTGTTTTGAGCAGTGGTGGCCATTGTCACTGCTAAACACACGCTGTAAATAATCAGAGTAAGCATACAAATATGATATTCGTGTGAGAATTTGTTTTGGAGGTAAATCAAAATGTGGTGTTAATTGATTAGTGAAATTAACATGTATCGAGTTTATTGCAAAAGAAATCAATGGAAAGAAAGACACACTCACTCTCTTCTAAACAAATTAGAAAACAAAAAATAAATGCAAGACCAGTTCAGCACAGATGATGAGCACTTTCTACTAATGCCGAAAAATCAAAACATTTTAATTATCTCAGGAACGGGATGACCTATTGAGCTAGAAATAGTTGCAGTAAATATAAATAAAGAATATTCTATGTAAAACCAAGAACCACGAATGAATGGAAACAAACAAAGGCGTTCCCATGGTAACATACATGAACATTAGAAAGATGCCAGTCCGGTTTACTAAGAAACCTTGCAGACTGGATTGCCGCCATTCGCTGTTTGGACAGGGATAGAAGTAAGTGATTATTGAGTATGTTCCTGACTGATGTAGATAGGTGTAAGCGCTGCTGCAGAGTAGCGCGTGAACAGAATAAAGAGATGGCTTTGGCGGCTCCTCGTGAATGCGAATGTCGTGTCCCGTTGTCGGGAAGCAAGTGATTAAAGAGGATGTGTTGGATTTACATGAGTCAACAAAAAGAAGCAAAACACGGATTATCCCCCTCTCTGTCCCAATTGCAGTCACTGGTAAGAAAAAGAAGTTTATCTTAGAATTCTCCGTCATGAAGCATAAAGTGAGAAAAAAGTTTTATATATTGAAACAATATAATTTTATTTTTGCACATTAAAAATTGTTATTTAGCAGCACTACAAATGTGATGTAACTTAAGAGTTGTGAAAAACATTTACTTACAAAAAATATATAATTGAAAGAAAAATCAAGGGATAAAACAAACGATCAAAATGGGGTTAGAAAAAGGGGAGATATTTTTGATGTTTCACTGTCATCAATATTTCGGACAGATATCTCTTGATTGAATCAGACACCCTTTGGTGCTAATTTTACACTCTTATCGGATTTCATTTAGACATTCCAAAATCTACTATCACCCATTTTTCTATAGAAATCTAAGCTTCACTTCCTGTCTAGACAAAAAAGCACACAAGACTTATTCTTTTACAGTCTTTCAGATTGTCGACATGTTTCGGCCACTTTCTCTAGTGTCCTTTTCGCATTGTTATACTGGCCTTCTTCAGGACAGGAGCATTTCGTTTATCATTTAATTAGTCTACTGTACTCCCATGGTATAGAACTGGTCGCACTACAAATATTATAAAAAACACAATGACACAATTTAGTGATTCATGACGGGACTCATTCACTCAATATTTCAAAGACCTGAATATATTGTGTACTTGATGTATTGATTGTCAAACCAAACACAACCTGGTCTGAACCAATTCATATATTAGTGTATTTATTCTGCATAAAAAAAGGAGGACGTTTGTATCAATAAAAGGATGTTTTAATCATCTACAATGTATATCTTCCTATGCAGTCACGGTGGGGCTAAAACTATACTCTCAAGGATTTTTCTCCCATCTTCTTCATCGTCACTGGTTGGATTAGTGAAACAAATTCTTGAGCAACCTACATTTTCAGCATAATTCTCATAATATTCTGAATAAATGCGTCATTCGTGTTTTACCTTGTAAACTTCCGTAATATTCTCAATTGCAGAATATGTTTAGCACGAGAATCACTTGCTTATACCTGGCATTTTGTCTCTGTAAAAATAAAAATGGGGAGAGACAGGAAGCCAACAAGGAGTCACTTAGGGTAACAGAGAATGTATCGACTCTTATTTATGTTTACAGGGCAGATGGACAAAAATAAGGAAGGAACACTCCTAGTCACCCAGATTACAAACTTTAAGCAGGGATATTTTCCCTTATTTTTTCTAAACACAGTGGTATTTTGGATTGCATATCTTTTTCCATATAGATGTACCCAATTCTACTGTCTCCTTATTCCAGAAAACAAATACGAGACTACGATCAGACTTACTTTAGATTTATTTCAGTTGAAAAGACATATGTGACCTTTCGCAGGATTTCCTCTTGCACAGATTTCTGCTGCAAAAGTTTAGACATATTAATAGTGGTGAGAATGTCCATATTCTCTGACATTACTTTTAGAAAAACACACATTTTTAGCCTCCTGCTTTTAGGCTCATTTAAGAAACTCCTTAGTAACACCACGGTAAAGGTGTGGGAGTGAGACAAAAGCTCCATGTGCACAAGTATTTTTAAAGGGAACTTTCTTTTAATAAAACAGGCACTGAATTTTCAACCTAATTCTTAAAACTTATCACATGCAAATTATAACTGGACCGGCATAGCTCAAGTTTCACTTACCAAGTGGTTTCTCTATGTAACCTGAACCAATTGGCATCTAAAGATCATCTATCCCTCTCAGGTATCCGCCTCTAGGGACCGTGTGATTTCAAAGAGCCAACGCCATGATTGTGGAGAAGTCTTTTTATACAGTTTATTTTTCACATGATATGAATGTTATATGTCACGTGATCGACCCACCATTTTGAGTGTTCTATGGTATCCTCCAAGGACGGCCATCTTGTAGTGGAACTACAAGTATTCATTGTTTTGGAAGACTCGATGATACTTTTAATATATTTGATATTTGGGGAAAACAGAGCAAAGGCTGATGTTACTTCTACAATCGACTTATTATAATCTTTAATGGCATTAATTTAGTCACATATTTCTACATGTATCATGAAACCGAGTTTGTGTGCTCATCCAATGTTTATTAGCGGTACACTAGAATTATTGCTAAATCTCCATCAAAAGCAATATAGTCTGGTTTTAATTGCACAGAGTTAGGTATATTAATTCAACTGATGCTGAAACAGTGGTATGGTTTTAAACCCATCCGGTAAATGTATCAGTAGAGCTGATACCAAACAGACTCTGCTGTTCTTAAAGATGTGTTCTTATTATGAAAAAACCCACCGTGTTGGCATTTGGGGGAATGTGGCATTTAAGGGAAGGACCTAATTTCGAAATGTATGGATGCTAGAGGACATTAAAAACAGCTTGTGTGCTCTGTTGATGATATGACACATCATATCAAGATATTCCACTCAATTGAAGAGTTTAATACATTTTTCACTGTATCCAAATTATTTATCCAGCATTGCTCGCTTTTAGATAACAGGAACTCTCTGTTACCAGCTCTTTACTTGAAGACACGCAAGCGCTGCAGTAGAGTAGCTTTGAGGTGTCATCAGACAGAGCTGCTGTAAAATAATGTTGCTTTTATTGATGTTGTTGTGAGTTGTCGAACATTGCTATGTAGAGAGGGGGCAATATAGAAAGCTAATTTAATATTCTTCATGAGCAGTAGCACACACGCACCAATGGGAATACTGACCTTATCACAGGTTGAGTCATTTGCAGACATGTGTCACCATTCACCCATTAAAAGGGTGGACCCAGTTTTTGGGTGTGGCAGCGCATTTGTCCCATACAATATATATTTTCTCATATGACAATGCTTAATATGGACTTGGGTGTTTTTCTTAAAACAAAGGCCCCCTTAGGGGTGTGAAACCCAAAAGCACAATGTATTGGCTTGGTATATACAAGCGCTTTTAAAGACAAGAAATTCTGTAACAATTAGTCAAGTAAAAATCTATATAAATAAAAATGTAAATGTTTGTTTGTTCAAAATCTTAAATCTCCGAAAGTTCTTCATCAATTGCTTTGAAATTTTGACACAGCATTGCATTCAAATAGGCGCGTGTTTTTTTATACCCACTATACATAGGTGTCACACCTGTGACAGGTAAAAACATGCTTTTTCTGAAAAACAGCGCCATCTGTTGGACGTAAAAGCAACACATGCTATACTAAACATTTTACTGCAAACCAGAGCCATCTCTTGGATGTAAAAGCAACACACGTTGCCTCAAATACTTGCCGAGGAAGCAGCAGAGCGAAGTGCAGCCAGACTTTAGGATGCATGGTTGCGAGCACGGCGATCGCGATCTGCAGCTTCAGATCTGCTTCGAATGCGACAGGTTGAGAGTGGCTGAAAGACATCAACGAGAAACAGAAGATCAGCATCAAACACGGCTCCGTGCTCAGCAATCACGCAATTACAATCGCCTTGCATTCCGGTACAACCCAGCTGATGATTATGGTTTGAGATGGCATGTTCTCATCAGCACAATGACTGAAATGTGTCCTTATTGGAAGGCTCTGAAATTTAATGCAGAAAGAAAGGAATGTGTTGTGCCGCCGGGAAAATTGAACTGCCTCAACTTGGAGAACCGCCAGAGCCATTCAAAACTACCCACAAGCATTGTGAAATTAAACATATTACAAACGTGCGCTTTCTCTTTTCTTTCTTTTCCATTTAACCGGACTGAGCCACAGCAACGCGTGGCAGGGGAGAGCTAGTATGTAATAAGATGTAACATCATATGGATTGTGTTTCTGAACACCCGACGGATGTTCGAATTAAGAAATATTTGCATTTACACATTTTTTGTAGGCTCTTTTCATCTAATGAGGACGATCCCACTTCAGAATAAATTAGTAGTCTGATGGAACTAGTACCCTCCAACAAAACCATTTCCCCAGAATCTGAGCAATTGCCAGGTTAGTCAACGCCCCTATGTGAGTCATCTACCAAAAGCATGGAGATGGACACCAAAGTACATCAACCAACACTAAGAAATGTCATCTTTTTATTTGTCGTTTTTCAATATAGATCACACAAAAGGGTGAGGATACCGATTAAGATCCTGCAATCAATTCTTCTTCTGTCCTGATGATGGTCCTTTAGAACATCGTGTGGCATGGTCGCTTGAATTTGCGTACCAGTATCAAAAGGGCTGAAAACACACCTTGTTGACGCAACACAACTGTTAAAGAATCATCCTATGAACAAATAGAAAAGTGGCTAATGTATGTACCTATGTGTAGCCACTGGGTGTTTTGAGTTCTGCTGAACAACTATTGCCAAATAACAAATAATGTGATCTAGTTATGGGAGAGTGATGTTACATCGAGTCTGACTAGACGAAAGTGTTGTGGTTGTCTGCATACACCCAATAATAACAAAACACCCTGTAAAACTTAACCAAGATTTTCACCAGCACCTAGAGCACTTTGAAAACTAACCCCACAATAGAGGTATACTTCGGAATCAGATTGGCCTGGTGTACCTCTGAATGTATTGAAGAATGTTGTTATGTGTGTATGATTGTTGTGATATGTATGTACATATTTGATATGAACCGTGCATAATAAGCCGAAATAAATGAACTTTTATGCACTAGAAAAATACAAAGACGTTGTGCATTACTAATGACACTATTGCGTTAAAAGTAGAGGTCTGACAAGATCTGGAAATCTGAGGGAGGGGTAGCTGTTCACTTTGTTTCTGTATAATATGTTGTAGTCAAGTGCATTGTGTTCTAATCAATTAATCAAGTAATGCGTTCTGTGTTCACTGTGGTCCTAGGATGGCTCAGAGGATAGTTCAATGCCAGCATGCACCATGTTCAGCACCCTTTAGGATGTTCTTTATGGGAAGGATTCCAGAGTCACCTTGCACCAGAGCTTTCATGCCATCAGTACCTTTAAATCCCCACTTAGTCGTTGAGTTCAAAACCTACTTCTCCTATGGTGCCATTGAACAGTCCAGTAAGTAAGCATGTGTTTCTGCAAAAATAATTTACAAGAATATTACATTTCCCAACGCAATGTGATAAAGAGGGAGAGAGGGAGATGTAGAGAGGGTAGGGATGAGGGTGAGGGCATGAAAGGGAGAGAGGGGGAGAGAGGGAGAGAAGGAATGAGGGAGAGAGAGATACTGAACAGTACAGCCCCATTCAGTAAACTTCAAACTTAACAATTTGATGCTGAGAACATAGTTCTTGAGTGTGATCTTGGGTGGTATCATCATCTCTGATGGCTGTGGCTTTGGGGCTGTAGACAGTGAACATGTTGGGTTGATGGAGTGGCTGAGTCCTTTTCACACTACTCTACTGCAGTTGATCCCTATGTCCATATGGATTGCTGTGTCAATTATCCTGAAAATATAAGCATGCATACATGAAATATGAAATAGTCATAGCATTGAGTACTACAACAAATTGATCTGGGTAACCCAATTCATGCAGTGATCTCCCAATTGATTGATGAGAACTCCCAGATCTATCCCAGGGAACAAGGCAGCCATAACTTAGAGCTGACCCCACCACCATCACATCTGAATGCACATGTGCTTAAATGGACAACTACATTACTTTGCCCTCCTGCTTGCACTGCACGTGTGGACAGCCAATGAAGGCATGGGCACACAGTCACCATTCAATTACAAAGAACGACTCAGTGGTGAAATGAGAAACATCATCTAGAAATGTTGTGTACGTTCATCATTGCCTATAGATCAGGGCCCAAGCATTGGCAAATGAGGTGGCAATTATGGTTTGTGAGATGTTAGGAACCCAATGACATCAATGACATTTGCCGAATGTTTCGAGCAACACATTCTGTTGAACAAAGAAGCATTTTAATATGCAACTTAATGGAGCAAATGCACATTCTTTGTAAAACATAATGCTTTCCAAGATAACAGTTAAGGGTTTGTAGGCATCTGCTATTTAGAATTGCACAAAATGGTCAGCCACCATCCATCAATCAGATGCTAGTACAGACTTGTAGATTAGCTGAGAAACACAAGACCATTTTCTAGTCTGAATTTCCAATATAAAGTTTGCTTTTATTGTTATTTTTGAAGTTTAGAAAAAGGACCTATCATCAAGTAAAAATGCTTGCTCTTATCTATCAAGCATTCATCTAATGCATGAACATATGACTGTGTGCACGATTTAAGATGCAGCATTGTAGGTGTAATCTTTCCCATGTAACAGAAAAATATGCAATTTAAACTGTTTTTACTTACAATAGTAATCTGTCAATATGTGTATCTATAAACAAATACAATTTGCTGTGATTTGTAATGAATATGCTAACTCACTCTGGACACCTTCAACCACACTGATCTTTTAATCTTCTCCCCACTGATCACCCCTCTCTTTTGTTCAGACCACTCTCTCCTTTGCTCTCACCTGGGTCCTCTCGGCCCTCTGACTGCACCTCCCCTAGCCATGCCAACCATGCTCATGAACATCCGTCAATGAAACGAGTGTCAGCTGCTGCCTTCGCATCCACCTTCCTCCCCCCTCTTCCCTCACTGCTGACTCTACCTCTGACTCTGCTTTTATCAACCTCCATCTTGCCATTACTAACACTCTGGACATTATTGCCCCAGTCATGAGGATATGCCTAAAACCTGCCTCTAAGCGTAACACCTAGTATGACCCTGAACTTGCATCCCTGAAACGCAAGTGTAGAGCTATGGAACGGAAGTGGCAAACCTCAGGCTCACCCTTTGACAAACTGGCCTGTCACCTGCTACAAAGGCAATACAGACTCTCCATCCATGCCAGGAAAAGGGCCCACATTCAGGCTTGAATCTGTGGTGCATCCAACAACAAGGCTGAACATTTTAAAATCTGCAGGGAATTAGCCAACCCTTCCGCAGTCTCCTCCTCACCTCTTCCATCTCAGGGACTCTGCACCGCATTGGCCACACACTTCACTACAAAAACGCAGGACATCTAGAGCACCCTTGCGTCCTACTCCCCCTCCACCTACCTTTACCACCTATGGCCTCCCACACCCCTCTGTGTTTCTCTCCTCCTTCTCCCCTATCACACCTGATGAGGTCACCAGAGTTGCCCACTCCATGAAAGACTCCTCCAAACATGTTTCCCCCTAATCCTTCTGAACCATTAAGGTCAATATTGGCTCTCTTGCCCCTGCACTTGCTGATTTCTGCAATCACTCTTTTGATACTGGATCTTTCCCCTTTTCCCTCAAGCACTCGCTTGTGTGCCCCCTCAAGAAAAAACCTTCAGCAGACCCCACTTGTCCAGCCAACTAGCACCCCATATCTATCAACCCCTTCCTTGGGAAACCCCTGGAGAAGCTGGCCTTGCCCCAACTTACCCAGCACACTGAACTTGTTGGTTGCATCCACGACCATCAATCTGGATTCGGAGCATCCACAGGCATGGAAAATGCTCTTCTGAATACCTGTGAGGAACTGCTTGCATCTCTTGACTCCAACTCTCCAGCTGTTCTCATTCTACTTGATCCCTCCTCTGCATTTGATACGGTCAACTACTCCATGCTCATAAAACGGCTCCATGATACCCGAGGTATCATGGAGCAGGCACTGGACTGGTTGACCTTTTTCCTCTGTGACCATCCATCCCAGGTTAGTCTGGGATCTTTCTCCTCCCCAACCTCTATCTCCACCTGCAGTGTCCATCAGGGATCCAACCTCTCCCCTGGCTCTTTAACACTTATTTGGCTCCAGTGGCACACCTAATTTCCACCTTCTCTCCTAACTTCCAGTGTTACGCAGATGACCCACAACTCTTCTTGAAACTTCCCTCTGACCCTCTTCTTACCTTTTCCATTATTCCAGAGTGCTTATCCTCCATCCGGTCCTGGTGCACCTCCAATGGTCTTTTCCTCAATGCCAGCAAGACTGAGATCCTTGCTATTGGGACACCTGCTCTCTCTTCTTTCTTCCCCTCACTATGGCCATCCTCTATGGGCTCTCACCCTCTGAATCCAGAAACATTGGAGTCATCGTCGACTCAAGTTCAATCACCGGGTCCACGCTTAGAAACCTCTGAGTATTAAGCGCGTTATAAATAACCAATTACAATTACCCAATTACCCTACTATTCTGGTGGCTTGTTGTAAAACAACCGAAATAAGAAATCATAACTTTGTCATTGGAGACTTCAAGTCCCATAATCCTCTAAGTATTGGGACAAGGAAAATGACTGAAGAGGTGCAGTATTATAGGAGTGGTCCGTTCACTAACACAGATTACCCACACCTGAGGGAGACTGAGAAGCTTAAAAGGCCCCCTCAGGTGCAGGCCATTAGTAGTGGGAGGGAAGGAAAATGCAGCAGCAGGAAGCAGAAGCAGCGTAGTGTATGCAGACAGTCCAAACTGCTGGAGGAGAGAGAGGATGCCGGCACCATTGCATGGCAGAGAGCAGCTGTTGTTCCTGAGAGGCTCTGTGTCTCTCAAATCCCGAATTGCAGAGGTCACGCAGCAGGAAGTATTTGAGAGGGAAGCTTGCCATCTGGTGATCAAGTCTGCAGAGCCTGCGCAGAGGGACATAAAGACAAAGTACATTTTCCCCTTCTCAGGGGCCGTTTTAGGTGGCTGACATGCGCCCAAGGGCCCTGAGGTCTTTGGTGGCTGGCGTGCACCAGAAAACCCCAAGAGCAATGAGGACTCCATTACTAGTTGGTGCGGGTGGCAACAAACTAGAAGAAGTGGCTTGACTCATTGTGAGAAGCCAAAAGAAGAAGAAACTTGCAAGCGGCAAGAGGAAGACAAGAGGATGATTTACCCGGTGAGTTCACAGCCTGAGTGTAACCCTGGTGGGCACCTTCCTCGCTCGCATATGCAAGGAAAGTGTTTGGTAAGTAAGAGACACTCACATGTGACTGAAAGAGACTGGAAAAGCAGTTTTGAAACCCACTCTATCAAAACAAAGCAAAAGCAGCACTCGTGAGCGAGTTTACACAGTACTTTTGAATACCAAAGTCCTAAAAAGCAGCAAAACCACATTATACAATAGCCAACTGTAATGTTATAAGTGTGAGTCTATGGAAACAACAACAATATAAAGGGGCAGCATGGCTAAAAGGGAACACATACATTCATTGCCCAAGCCATGAGAGAGCCAAGAGAGAGCTAAAACAAGGCAGTTACAAAATAACAGATATTGCCAACCATGGCAAAGGGCCATTGAAAGATTCATAGACAGTGGCAATTGCTGCTTATATGGTACACAACCTGTGGTGAAAATTGGCATGAACTAACATTATTCAAGTTAAAGGAAGAACATTAAAATACCCTTTGCATGTCAGTCAGTGGTTAATTGTGTGGTGAGGAAACAAGAGTGTCACAAAGGCTGCCCTCCTGGGAGAGAGGGATCCAGAGGGAGAGAAGCGTTAATGTGAGAAGATGGTAAAAAGTACTGATCTAAATCTTGTTTTCCCTGATGAGTTGTTGGACGTTTTGAAGCTGCAATGTGTTGAACATTTTGAAGTTGTGTTGAAACATTCATCTAATGATATTCAACCCCAAAAGTTTGTGGTTTTGAATTGCTGTTCGTCAGGGGAGTATACCTAAACTGCAAACTGTTGAAGAAGTGGGCCTTGCGTCGGAGTAAACCAGGGGCAGTTGAAGAAGTGTTTAAAAGGGGTACTGATGAATATAATTTATGCTAAAGGTAATGCTAAAGACATTTGTGGCAAAAATCATCAAAGCTGATACTAAAGACATTTGTGGCAAACATCATCAAAGCTGATACTAAAGACATTTGTGGCAAAAATCATCAAAGCTGATACTAAAGACATTTGTGGCAAATATCCTGATCAAGACAATTATTGTTGCTATTGATGAACTAAAGAATTGAAGTGGAAACAAACTGTGGTTGAACACTATTGCAAATCAGGATTTCATTGTTTTCTTTTCTTGAACTGTGAAACACAATCACGCTTAAACTTGGGGAAGGGGAATTTGCCCAAGTTGTAAAGAGAGAATGTGACATTACACATTCAATCATTATTTTGTTTGCTGTAAATTGCTATACATTTCCTTGTTTATTTTAAGTATGAGGGACAGATATCCTTTCTAGAGTGTTTCCTTTAGTTTATTTTAGGCATGGGAATCCTCATCAGGGTAGGGATAGTGAGGTGTTCATCCAACCTTATCTATATATAGATTTGTGAAAGTGTGTTTGCATGTTCTGGGTTGGTCCACAACAGTTGGTGGGCTGACATTCTGCGCCAAGGTCGGCATACCAGCCTGGGGTGTACTGGTGATGGTGAAATCTGACCAACCCCACCCATTCACCCTGCACAGGGCAAGGTCCGGCCCTATGCTATCAATATAGGTGATTTTGGGAGATCAGCGATTTTGCACTTTTTCCAAGAATCGGAATTTAAGACACAAGGTCGGCATACCAATCTGGGGTTGCGATAGTGAAATTTCACCAACCCCACCCATTCAAATAGGAAGTTATGACACAATAAAACATACACAAGGCTATAGCAGACCCCACATGCATGTCAGCTAGTCTTATTATAAAATGGCATTTTTTGATAAATCTTCACAAAGGTGTCCGCCTCACATTTTGGACCCCTCACAGTGTTTCCATTACACGTTTTCTTGTTCATGGGGACGTAGAGCATGGTGCATGTTTTTGTTTTGTGTGTGGTGGGAGAGAAGAGTTGCAATAAAAGGAGGCAGTGAGAGAAGAGACAGGATGGAAGGAACTGAAGGCAAGGGTCAACAGGGAGGACAAGTAGTACAGGAATTAGATCAAGAAAAAAATCAGTAATTGGAGGGGAAAAGAGTACAAGGAATGGAAGTTAGAGGTGAAAATATACGTAACCACAGATGAGAATCTAGAAAAGAAGAATCAGAGACAGAGAGATGAGAGAGAGAGAGAGAGAGAGAGGGAGAGAAAGAGAGAGAGGATAAACTGAATGGGAGAGAGTGAGCATGATCAAAGATAGAAGTGAGAGTCCAAGAAGGAAGAGCAGAGGTCACAAGAGAAGTAATTACTGAATGAGATAAGAGTGACAATAGACAAAAAAAGGCCAAAACAGGTAAAAGTAAAAAACAGAAAATCATGGAAGATAGAGTGACTGGATAGTTTGCAGAGAAAAAGAGCATGAAAACATTTAGGGCAATGAGGCTTTGATGGAAGTTAATAATGGCTACGAAGGACACAGGGGGAAGGCAACCTTTTGTAGCTTTCAAAATGAAATTGGAACTGGGAGAAACTCAGACAGCTTGGTATCAGCTCTCCGTCCTGCAAAAAATCAAGCCATTCTTCCCTCGGTACAGCTTCAGATCCACCGTTCAAGCTCTGGTCCTTTCCCACCTGGATGGGGGCAATGCACTCCTGTAAGGCCTCCCACTGTCCTCCCATTTTCCCCTGAGCGGTGTCCTACACATGGCTGCATGCCTCATCAAGGGTCTATGCCAATACGACTGCATCATCCCGGCTCTAATCGACCTTCGTTGGCTTCCACTGCACGGACAAATCACCTTCAAGTCTTGCTGCATCGTCTATAAGGCAGTCACCTTCAAGCGCTGCATCTCCGGCAGACAGTGCTCTACCAGAAGCCAGGACATGTGCATACTTGAAATCCACCATTGCAAAAAGGAAAGTACCAGAAAACAAGCCTTCTCTGCCTGCGCCCCAAGACTATGAAACCTCCTCCCTATCATCATTAGACTTGCCCCCACACTCCTCCAGTTCAGAAAATAACTCAAGACCAAATCTCTCCACCTCAACACCTAGGCCGTCAACTTGCCCCATGCACCACCTGACTCCCTAGACGCCACCTGCCCCTCTCCTCCCTACCACCAGTTACAGCTATACCCATTTTCTGTGCTGTTCTGTATCCCACGCTCTGATGTACATCTGTTCTGCGGTTTCCTCTCCATCTCTATTGTTGTATATCTCTGTAAAGCACTGTGTTGTGTATCTGTATTGTTTTATACCTCTATAAAATGCTCCATTGCGTCTAGAAACCAGGCCCACACTCAATAAATACCAAAATAATAATAGACTGACAGCGATTTGCAGGATTGGGGATACTGCTATTCGCACTTCTCATGGATTAGAAGGGTGTCATAATTACAAAGATTGGAACTTTTGGGAATACTCCCTCTGATCCTTAAACCCCTTCTCTCTTATACCTTATAATTGAAAGATTGTCAGTGTTTTATTGCTTGTTCTATTCTATCATACATAAATAACAGTGGGGGTGGGGGAGGTCTCAGCATAAAGATACACTGCTGAAGATGATTCCTAAACTCCCAGGTAGATATACAGTCTCACCCTTTGCCACATGACTGCCATGTATTTCCCAATTTGGATATTGCCGGCTATTACCTTGTTTTTCCCATGTTTATTTGCAGCAGTACAACACAATAATCCTCGAGACTTGCTAATGATGTTTGAAGCAGAATTTCTGGTGGAAGGTGGTTTCAACAGGATGATCATCTGCAAACATAATATTGGGAGAACGTTTGCTTCCACCCAATGTAAATCTATCCCTAGTGCTTGGGGTTGGGGGGCAAGGGGAGAGAACCAATTCCTAACAATCAAATGAAGTGGGACGAGGACGAGGACATATCCCAGAACTCACAACATTGTTGATATAGAATGATGAGTTACACAATATTTTACAAAACCTATTTTGCAAAGTGCTACGTGTACCATCGTTTGCAGAACTTAAATGCAAATGCGGGCTATGCTGGATTCATGATCGACCTATATTTTCCAAACCTGGCACTGTTCAGATATGTGAGAAGCTATGACGAGTAGATCAAAACAAGGAGTTAGGAGTTGTCCAGCACAGGCACATGCTACGCTATTCTAATAAATGTGTTTTGCCCCCACGTTGAAGCATTGTCTGTGTACTGCTTGTTATTTTCTTCACGAACCCCCTCTCAAGTGAGAAACTAGTGTGAGCCTAAATGCCAATGTAACAGAACAAGCCTCCAGCGTTACCATCTGCCCACACGAGCGGTTCCATCAGTGGGTTTGCTGCTGCCAGCAGCATGCCTTCATCTCCTCTCATTCTCCTCCCATGGATCCAATGTGCACGTTATATTATGTCCAACTAATGATATGCAATTAATGATAATTAAACTGTGCTTTTCGGATTGTATTCACTCTCTAAGGGCATTTGGTATACAGCAAAGCTACAGGTTATTTTCTGTGCATTCTATCTACATGCACGTGGCCTTGGTGACGTGCCCATCTCAGATTGGCCTTGCCCCTTGCCATTGTCTCACAATACCGAATAAAGTGGAAGTATTGTAATTGAATTACAGTCTGCAACATTTAGCAGGAATGTGTAAACTTACAATAACTTCCAATATGTTTTAATGTGGGCTTTTCCGAAGTTTAGCCATTATAGTGCAAGCAACATCCACTAAAAGGGCCTGGCGTGATTCATGTATCTGGTGGATTCATATAGCGCGTCATTACCGTGAGAGGTATTTTTTAGCGATATTGTCCTAACTGTCCAGCGAAAAATGCATTGTTTGAGCTGCATAGATGGTAAAGAGTTCCAGATAGTGACTTCCATCCTTGGAGAACAGCCTAAAAGGCAGAGGGGAAAATGGCGGCGTATTGGCAGTGCTGGAGATAAACAAATCAGTGCACATTGCTCTACTTTACAAGAGAGGGAGTCAGGTGCCAAATTGTGAATGCACTTGTAGATCATGCCGCGGATTTTAAATTCCATTCTTGATTGGGCAAGTAGCCAACAAAATTCATCCCAGGCCACAGAAATTCCATCAGGTGTGTGGAGTCTGCTGATCAGGTGGTCACCTGCGCTGTGAACACGTTGCGACTTGGCAAGAAGACAGTGGAGGCCGCACGAGAGAACACTGCAATAGTCCACCCTGGAGTTAATGGCTGGCCCAACGTCAGGGCGCTATGTTTACATGAAACCAAGCTTGATCGGGCACCTGCCACATCTAAGCGCACTCCTGAACCTCCAAACAAAGAGCTCAGCTTGTATGTCAATGTTCAGTCATTTCAAATTCCATACTTGCATTAAGTTATGTGAATGTTGAGGGTGCAAAACCTATATTTTGATTACGTGCTCTCCTATTGCTTCTGAGAAGGGTGGCCTAATATATTTAATTATGAATTCCTGCAATGCAACAATACATGGTTGTATGGCTCTACAAGCCTACATGAGTGGACATCAGAATGACAGGCCTGCCTGCCTTGTGTCTAGATAAGACATGGTCAGGTGAGAAACATTTTGTATAACACAATACCACAGAAAATAAAGCTAAATATTGACACACATATTTGCTTCGGGACATTTTCTTTGTCCATGGCCATATCTATGTCCATGGCCAATCATATTTATTCAGAGCAGAACTCGCTTGGGAAGCAAGGGAGCATTTTACAATCATAGGGGGAAGAACACATTGAGGGAAGCAGAGAAAAAGGGAGCAGAGAGCTAACCAAGGAGGGTGTGTGCTGTCCATGGCCAATAAGTTGACTAGGAAGAGGTGCACGCTCATTTAATTTCACCAAGGATGCTGTATCTTTGTGGGAATCTTGTAAGTAACTTCTGCAGTAAGGATGCCCACCCTCAAGGTGTCATTCCTGAATCACTGCAACCATTCCACCCACAACTCCACAATAACAAATGGGAATGCTTTGGTTTTCAAGACTGTTTTAAAGGACAGATGTATTGGGTTGTCTCCCAAGCTTAAGATCGGGCAATTAGCAGACACTAGACCACTTTTGTTTAAGGGAATTGCATGTGTGTTTGTTTTCTCTCATGTAATGGTTGGTGGACTGTTTATGTGATTGCAAATCAACGTTTCCTGGCAGGTGTGCAAAGGGGCCATGTTTCTGCAGTTGTATAATAAGGTACCATCTGGACTCCATCAGGAAACAGTGCACTGCCTGTACAGAATGCTTAGTATGATTGTACTTCAGGATAGTCTTATCCCTGCTTTCTGGTTTTGAAATCACTTCAGTCTACCAGGGAGCTGTTGAGGATACCACCGTACTATAGTTCAGTCTTCAAGAGCACCAGATCGCCATGAACAAGCACGTTATCTCCAACTATTGACTGGCTTGTACTAATGGACATTTCTTTTAGACCATTAACATTTGGAAGTGTGTGCCTTTGAAAAGCGTCTTGTTTTTATTTGTAATAACACAGGTGTCCCCAGGAATGTGCGCCAGATGAACGCTAGCATCTCCCCTCTCCGTTCAAACCAGTACTATTTGCCCCACCCAAGAGATGCAGGCCATCTTCATTCAGTGGAAGATATGTCTCAGGCACCTGGAACTATCTGCCCCGCCCTCCTAGTTTTTTCTCCTGACTCTTCTGAACCTAGATGTCGAATCGAGATGATTACCTGAGAAAGGAGACAACATAGATTTAAAGAAAGATCTGAGAGAGAGTTGCTATGCAGTACATCAAAGGACCATCCCATTTTGTTTTGTATGTTGCTATCCAATGTGGTAATTCTCCGGCCAATAAACAATTCCCACCCAATAAGATACAATTAAATGAACTTGTTTGATTTCAATAGAGAATCTCTTACTTATCATATGAGCCAATAGAACCCTTGAAACTCACCAGTCCCCATGTGTTGCTTCTCACTGAGTACTCCACATGTTTCCATGCTTACTCGTCCTCAATTTCTTTAGGGTTAGCCTCACATCGTGTTGGAAGACCACCAAATCTCTCACATGGGCCATCAGTTATTGTGTCCAATGTATCTTTGTTGCCACATTGATTCATTGCCTTTGTCATGGTGCTCTCCCATAATTATTGTAGTATTTCTGTATTAGTTCTCATTATGCATATGCAACACCTAGCAGTGGAATAAGTTCCTTGCATAACCTATCGGGGTCAATGCACGTAGGATTTTAAATACATTGAACACTTTCAGCATGGTTAATTCAGAACATTTTGCATAGTCACTTAGTGGTCTTTGGCAAACAAAAAGTAAACAAAAACCTACAATCAATATTAACATTTTTCTCTGTAGCACTCCAATTCTCACCAAATGCCTGCACTGTTAGCTTGTTGATGGAATTCCTTAACCTTTACAGTTCATTTGCTTGGTCTCTTTCCCCAACACCAGAGGGCTGGAGGAGGAAAAGAAGAAGGTAGTGTTCTATCTGTTTCAGTAAGCAATGTTCCACATGTTGTGTTATTGCTCTCTATGTGGGCAGAATATTTTAGGTAGACATTCATTTATTAATCACACTCTTCAACTCCTGTAACGCCATCTGGCCATCTCCTTCTTATCTCTTCTCCTGCATCACTTGAATTCCCATCGTGCTCTACCCTACCTAGCTGGACTTCCAAACCTTGGAACCATACATGTGTTCAGAAAGCGAGTGCAAAGCTGTTAGTCACTTCACAGAGATCAGCCCCAGTGGAATGCATTTGTGCACCACTTTATCCCATTTTGTCTTTGGGATCAGCACTAACAAATGCGTATTTGGCTCTCTCGGAACAGCCTTATTTATTTATTTTTATTTATTTTTGTATTTATTTCAGCGCACAAAGCCCTGAAGCATCTAGGCGCTAGTTACGGAAAGTGCATGGTACATTGGTAAAGTGCAAAAATAAACATATGGTTACAGACATAAAATGGTATGTGTAGACAAACTGGCAAAGCCTCACCTCATGTTACAGGAGGCTACATCAGGCAGCACATGCGACAAGTAGGTACAATTGCACAGGCAGGAAAAGACACACCTCATGTTACAGGGGGCTACATCAGTCACCAAATGAGTCAAATATGTACGATAACACAGACTGGTAAAGCCACACCTCATGTTACAGGGGGCTACATCAGGCAGTGTATAAGTCAAAGAAGTAAGATTGCACAGACTGGCAGAGCCACACCTCATGGAGTGGGAGGCAACAATCAGGCTGCCCCACAATAAGGGCATGATTGACAGTCTGAAGGTATTCCAAGCACAAAATAAACAATGTGACTGCACAGATGTAAAAGTGTCTAAATTCATTTTTTAAACAAAGCCTTTCAAGCACAAAAAACGAATGTGACTGCACACATGTAAAAACATCTAAATTTGATTGCTTTATAACAGGGCACGTTAAGGCATGCATCGCAAGGTGGGGAAGTTAGTGGTGGACAGGAAGCTATCAATGGGCACAGGGGGAAAAGCATGTAGCCGTTGGAGAAACAGGTTTACATTCAAGTTTAACAACGGCACATAGAGAGGGGATACACTAAGGCATGGAAGGGAGGAATAGTGTAGGCGCTCCTAAGTTCACACCGGGTTTGTGAGTTAGTGAAATAGTATAGCAATGTTCAGGGCATGACTAACAGTATTCTTGGTTGGAGTTCAACGCTTCTGAGGCATAAGATCATAGCGTGGTTGGTAGCATGCTGTGTGTCTGTTCCATTAGGCAAAGAGGTGATGGAGCATAGGCTAGGTGGGCCCTTCCAGAGCCCTCAAGCCCTGGACAGGGCCAGACAAGGCCTTTGTGTGGGCCTTGTTGAGAGGGCCGTAATTCACCTGCAGGCTCCCTGGATTGGCCCATGGTTGTGGGTGGTGCAGCCAATTAGGCTGGAGGATCGTTGGGGGCTGGTCTGCTGTCCTGGCACTCCGGTGCTACCGAGGCAACAGCCATGATGGAGTAAGGAAGGCCATGTTGTAACAGTTCTCTCCAATACAGATACAACATCAGTCCATTCTCGCAACATCGAACTGGTGAGAGCAGAAAGGTGCAAGAGGAAATGCTGAGGCTTGGGCAGGTGGTAGGGATAAGACCCTGATCCAAATGTGTCAAAGCCATCAGTGGGTAAAAACGAGCATGGGCATTACATAAAGAGAGGCCATGATCACAATAGGTGGCTAGAGGTGCTGCAGAGAGTTGAAATCAGGACACCATGAGTGGGGGGACATAATGGTCTCTTCAGCTTCTCTGTGGAAAGTATGATAAGCAAACCAGTTGCCTCATTCATAGTCAACAAGAGACTCTGCCTATATCTTAGAGGTGTCACACAGACACTAAGGAATCACATTTAAGTAGGTGGAGCTTTTGGAGAATCAAGTAGAATGTGAGTGAAAGGGAGGGGCTCTGAAATTGTGTGAACATTATGAATAGACTTCTGAGAATGAGAACCTTTTCTTTTAACGTTAACATTTTGACGAGAACACTGTACTCCAAAGCGAGTGCGAGCATGTATTGTATTCCCTTCCAATGAAGTTGGGAAGGAGAATGATTCCCGAGAGAGCAGCATATTATCGGAACTGTTATTTATTTTGGAAGACATTATTTGAAAGCAGTTTAGAGAAATGGCAAAGGGTCCAGCCCAAGAGAATCTCTGGGGATGCGAAATTAAGTTGGAGTTCTTCCAGGTTACTGAGTTATTTGCTTTATTTATATTGTAACCATTAAGACACACAATAAATCTCCTTGAACATACACATCAAGCTTGGCCTCATCTGCTGATCCATATCCATGATCTGACAACAATTAGGAGCCTATTTGTGATATCCATATTGTATTGAAATTCCAATTCATCCAGTATGTGTATTATTATTAAGGCTTCCTGTTTTCCATTTTTAATGATTTTTACATTGGAAAAAAACTCTATTTCCTTCCAATATTTATTTGTAAAAATGGAGGGGAAACATGGAAATGCATGTCTTTTGATTGGGTCTTGAAGTTGTCAATCATACATTGCAGAACAATTGCTGTGCAAATTAAATCAACAGAGAGGTTGGGAACATAATTAAATTCCCATTTACGTTGTTTAAGTGGCTACAGACCTTCACTTGTTGCACAATATCCAGGGCCCCTGAGTGTCCCATTACAGGCACCCAAGCACCAATGTGTTCTTTCGTGTAAATAAATGTGGAACTATACTAGTTACAACTTATTCTTTTGCATAGCAAAAATAAATGTGAACAAATACAGATAAAAATAACAAAACAAAAAAATTGATAAATACAGACATGATTGGGAAGAAATAAATATTATAAAGCGGGATCTTAAATTGTAATCAGACTGTCCTTATTATTCTTTTTGTTAGTCGTTTTTAATGAATACTGAGTGTATTAAAGAGTATGGTGTTGGTGTGTGCATTTTGACATTACTTTTATGTTAGTTCTTACTGCACTCTGATTGTTTTGATACTTCATCTGCTATCCTTCTTTTCATGATGCTATAGCCTGCCCAAGGTCAATGCTATCTTGCTGCCGAAGGAGAAGGATGTATACTGTCAACTTTTATCCATTAAGCCTTTATTATTGAAATACCTCTGAGTGAAATTAGGTGCACATTTGGGCATCATGTATATATGTTTTTGTCCCTCCTTGTACTTCTGCCAGAACAGAATTTAATCATAACAAAGATGATTAAATCATACACACATGTTGATAGAGAGCGTCAATGTTGTTGAAATACTTGACATATCAGTCTTCAGCTCTATATGGTAGGAGCATGTGAACTACCAAAAGAGTGTTCCAAGCTGTGACGAATCCTGGGACTCAGTCACTTCTCCCCAGGAGGGATCCTTTTCTTGTGAGGCTAGGGAGGGAAGTCCGCTACACAACATCCTGCCTATGGTTGGCGCGAAGTGGGACCTCACAGGGAGAGACTCCCCTCCTTGGGACAAGGCTCCCATTCCGATGATTAACTCCCATTTCATCACACTCAGAAACACAATAAGGCTATATCATTTGACATAAAACCAGAATCTTCATACATCTGCTATTGCAACACCTCTGCAGAAGATATGTATCTGACTGATACTGAGATGAGTAAAGCCCTAGGAGTAAGAAATAATACAGAATTGCCTGACACTAGGATGAAGACACCCAAAGGAGTAATGCTGAACCTATCTCTGACACAAAGCATCACAAAAAAGTGAGACACAAGACTGCCAGGGAGAGAGACCCAGGAATGTTGAACTAGCTGGAGGGAAGTTGGTTACCTGGAGAGAATGCTGTTCTCTACGCACGAGAGCAGCACAAGCCCAGTAGTGGCAGAGCTTCACTGTGCGAGAGCCAGGCCCAAGGAAGCTTGACAAATGAGTAACGATCTCTGGAAGGACAGTGCAGAAACAAGAAAGAAGCCGTGGTTGGGGCGTACCCGAGCCACAAATGGACAGTGAGAGAGAGAAAGAGTACTTAGCTGGTGGAAAAGGAAAGACAACACATTTCCGTGCAAAGACCACATGGGGAGGAAGACAATGAAGCTTGTCAGAGTGAGGAGACAAAGCATATAAAACAGCCATTGTAACGAAAAACAGATGAATGCCAAAGGTGAGTGCCGTCCCATAGAACACAGTGCTCTTATACCACAGGTCACCGGAGAGTGGGAGACCTGGGGGACAATGCATATCTAACAAGAGGCAGAATAATATCCCTCTTAATAATAACATAAGTGAATATACAGATTCAAGTAAGGCTACTCATTCCAGTGAATGTGAATACATTAAGAAGAATGAGAATCATACAGGGACTCACCCTACTGGTCCCAGTGAGTGTATATTTGCTGAGAAGAGTGAGAGTCACACAAGGAAGCAGTGTTTGTATAAATAATAAGAAGTGTGAGAATTGTTCATGAACTCAACCTATTTGTCCCAGTGAAAGTGAAACTTATACAATAGTGAAAAAGGTCACTGGGTATATCACATAGATCCCAGTGTGAATATAAGGATACCGCAAGGTATGATAAGTAATAATTTCTGTTTGTCAGGAATGGAACAGTTATAATAATTGAGAGGAGCAGAGTAAATAAATATTCAGAGGCCAGAGCACCAAGAGAGCAGAAACAGAACTAAAAAAAGGGACATGGAGAAATCCCTCGAAAGAACTGAACGACTGGTACAAGAAATAGCAAGAACCTACTTGAAGATACTGTACTGAGAAATACTTTCTGGCAAAACAACCTCAGGTGAAGGGAGTCATTTTCCTGGTCTTTATTTAGTTAGGAAAGGTGGTAGGGTCAGTAAGGATTAGATTTTGGATGGGGCACAGACTTACTTGGACTTTAGGCAAGACAACGAGCACCCTAGTTTAGTTGTGTTAGGTCGGGAAGCCCTTATAATAGGGAAAGTTAGGCATGCTTCTATTGTTTTCAATAAACATCCTATAAACATCCTTTAAAATGGAAAATATTGGTCTGCCTCCTTCTTCCGACCTAGCACAAAGCCCTTAAAAAACATGGATCATCATTAAATCTTAAAAGTGGCATCTGGGCAAAGGATCAGTGATTTATCATAGGTATGAAGTTGGTGGGGGAAGCTTCAGTCACTCCAAAGCAAATGACAGTCGGTTTGTGTCCCTGAAGCACCAACTAACTACACTTAAGCAATATTTTTAATTAACCTGCTGAGGGCTGCCTGACACTCGTTGCTGGCTATGGAGCCAGAGAACCAGCTTTGATGGCATCTCTTAAATAGGTTGCTTCGATATGGGTATGCCAGCATTATTTTCTGAGGGTTGATCCTGGTGGTCAATGGCCCTTTCAGACATCAGCTGAGGGAACTCCCTCTAGAGTTAGGCCAGGTAGGAATTACACCAACCAGAGCATTGTAGTAAAGAAAGGTTTTGGAACTATAACACTTGGCTTGAGTCTGTATCTGTCTTGATACCGTGCCTGCCTCACATCGCTCTTCAAGCTAAAAACATTGCTTATACTCAGAGAATTCTCTGATTTCAGAACTGGAATACAGATCTTTCTACTTAAGGCATCCCCCATCTTGCCAGCTGCAGAATGCCCACTGCTCCAAACCCGGTGAAAATTTGGGGTTTTTAAATAACAGTGTAAAAGGAGAAGGGAACAAGGAAATATGGTATTTCCTGACCAGCCTGTCCCATGTGTCCCCTACCAGCATAGAACTATGACTTATGTACATATGCAGAGGTATTTCCTTCCTGGGCAGCCATAACACTTCTTGCAGAGGGTGTGTCACCACTGCCCTAGCCATCCCCAACCAAAGTTTCCTAAAGTCGCTGCTGAACCATTTGCTAATGATTTGTATCTGTGCCACCTTGTAGTATGTCTGAGACACTGCAAAGCCAATACCTCCTCTTCGCGTAGGCGTTTCATATCATTTTCGTGAGAGTCACTGCTTTTCCACCTTCCACACAAAGGACTAAGTGACTCGCTGAAGTGAGTCAAAGAAGCTTTTCGGGACATGTATAGGAAGAGTTTGAAACTAGTAAAGAAGTCGTGGAAGTATCACCATTTTAAGTGTGGCGATTTTGACCTAACCAGGAGTGGATTGCAAAGTAAGTCCTTTTAAACCAAGGCCAAAAGACCAAGAAAGTTCCGGTGAAATAACCTATCTATCGTGGAGGTGATCCTCACACCCAAATATTGTATCCTTTCGGCTGTCTTCCGCTAGAATTTCAGAATTTCTGATTTCCCTGCATTCATCTTCAGGTGCGCCACACACCTAACTTCTTCTAATTCTTTTGTGCCCCCCTAAATCAGCCAATAGGATCGGTCAGGGACAATAACATACCACCAGAAAATGCTGCAACGCTGTGCTGTCCGCTCGCAAATGGAATACCCCTTATATCCTGTTATGGACGCAACACATGTGAAAAGGTTCCAAACAGATTGCAAATAGCAAGAGGGGCAGTGGCCACCCCTGTTTCGTCTCCCAACATAGATCAATTTTATCCAATTAATTGTCATTGATCAAAAATCTGCCCGATGTTGCCACATAGTTAGCTTTCACGATCCATAGAAAATCCTCCACAAAGCCAGTTTTTCTCATAGTTCTGAAGAGAAAGGACCAGTCCACCCAATCAAATGCTTTCTCAGCATCTAAGTAGAGCAAAACTGTTGAGACATAATTATTATGCACTTTCTCCAAAATACGCACCGCACTCCTAATGTTGTCAAATGTTTGTCAGCCTTTAATGAAGCCTGATTATCTGAATGCTTCAGTGTCGGTAGAAATGGGTCCAACCCATTCACCATAATCTTGGTGTAGATCTTGGCTTCTATGTTGATCAGGGCAATTGGGCGATAAGACCCATACTTGGTTGGGTCCTTGTTGATTTAGGGGATGAATATTACTTTGGCCTCTTCCACTGATTGTGAAATTCGCCCCAACTTGCGACAGTGATTAAAAAAAAAAAAGCACGCAGAGAAACCATCCAGTCCCAACAATTTGTTTGGGGGGAGAGATTTAATAACTCGCTTCACCTCTGTGATCGCCCCACCCAGCTTCCTTGTGGCATCACCTTCCAACCTCGGGATCTCCAGCTTATTTACATACTCCTGTTGCGCTTCCACTGTGGGGTTCTATGATGTGTGTGTGTGTGTGTGTGTGTGTGTGTGTGTGTGTGTGTGGATCTATAGAAGTTAGAGAAAGCCTTCACTATACCCTCCATCTGAGTTACCTTGGCACCTTGGTTATCCTCAATGGAGCCAATTATCGTATACTCATTCTGATCCCTCAGAATCCTCGCCAGCACTTTATCCACCTAGTTTGTCCCAATGTATTAGCATTGTCTAGCATTAAGCAATGCCTTTTTGGCCCTCGTCTGTACGATATTCCTGATCCCTCTGGTTTCTCTAAGTGCTCTGTAAGCCTCCCTAGATTGTGAATATAGCATTTTCTATCTCCTGTTCTCTAATTCTTTGTCCAGTGTTGTCTGCAGGGCCCTCATTTGTTTTCCACTTTGAGATTTAAGCGATATCAGTTCCCCACTTATCATTACTTTAAACATGTGCCATCGTACTGCCTGAGTTGTGGACTCAGCATGATTCTCTTAAAATAATGGTATTCTTAAAAACTGATAGAAAAAACAATCCAAGGAATCATTAATAGAGTGCACGTATTTCTAGAAATACAGGTTTATTACATGCAAATACGTCCGGGATGGTCAGTCAGCTCCCCAGAACTGAAAAAATTGAAAACGCTCTCGACATGCCCATATCAGTTTACAGATTTTATAGAGCAAAACCACAAAACAACATTTGTTACAAATATCAGGTGCATATTAATCCCACACTCCCCATTGACTAACCCCTATGCAGAAATCTAAACACAGCATATACAACCCAAACTCATTGGTCAGTAACCTACTGTGATGACTCCTATGGAGTCATCACTGATTCCCAACAAGGATCTCCGCCCATGTGCCCAGAGGATGGCAGCCGCTACCTGAAACTGACCCTGGGGGTAGTACTATGAGGGAGGATCATGTGGGAGGAGACAGCTGTCGGTGGAAGGTGGTAAGTCCATCAGGAGAGGTGCGATATTCTTTTCCTTCTAGAGAAGAGGACCTCATAATTTGTGTTCCATGTAATAACGTCGCTGCAAAAAATGGGCGTTTACAAAAGAATTGTGGCAAAAAGGTTGTGATGTGGCCCCTGCAATCCATGTAATGGATGCGGGGGACAACCCCGAAAACTCCAGACCCATTATACCACACAAAGGGAGCGGAGGAAACCCCTGCACCCCCTGCTTCCCTTGTGTGGTATAATGGAAACAGTTTTACTGGGTCACACCACAGCCTTTTTGCTGCAATTGTTTGTAAAAACAGCCTTTTTTCAGCAACCATATTGTTGGACACCATAATTTCTAAGTTGTTGATGGCTTGTTGTCACTATGCAAGTCCCACCCATTGTAAAGCCCAGAAGGCCCTTCCTGATAATAACTCTAGGCAAAATACCATTCATAGCTCATACACAAAACTAACATCTCCTGTCTCTAATGTTTTTTTCTAAATGAAAGTCCTAAACAATATCACTTTGGCAAGCCTAGACATTCTATGCACTCTGTGAGTGGACAGAAATGAGAGGTGGACAGAAAGTGGTAGGGTTTTCAACATCCGACATCTTTATTGAAATGGAAAGGGTTGGATAAGGGCATATCGATCTCTATACTAAAGAAAGCTTCCTACCTAGGAAATTAAAAGAAAAGATATATCTGTGTCTCATCATAGAAATTATAACCACTGTCCTTATGTCCAAAACATTCATCTGACCCTCACACTAAATAAAACTAATATTGTAAGGAAAGTGTCTCTGATGTAGGTTTGGTGAAAAGTGTTCAAAAATAGATACATTATTTCAACACAACTACTCCTTAGATCGGAAAGGGGGTGTTCCCTTCCCCTGGATGTCTCATGTCTCAGGTAGGATGGCAAAGAATGTTCCTTTCAAATAAGGGCTTCTTAAAGATGGTAAAATGTCTCTTTCACACAACCACTTCTCAAGGATGGCAAAAGTGTATTTTCCCAGTATCCATTTCCTAAGAATAACAAAAAGGTATTTCTCAAGCAATCACTTGTTTGGAATAGCAAAGGTTTTCCTTTCATGCAAGGGCTCTTAAAGATGGTAAAATGTCTCATTCAAGCATCCATCTCCTAATGATAACAAAATATCTCTTTTCAAGCAACGACTTCTTAAGGACATCAAAAGTGTCTTTTTCAAATCTCTACTTCCTTAAGGACGTTAACAGTAGTTTCTTTAGATGAGGAAAGTAGTATATTAGTATTATGAAAGTGTCTCCTTTAAAACAATCAATGCTTATGAAAAATCTCCTGCTATGCTGCCCTTCCAGGAAGCCTCTAGTCAGTTCATCAGATTCCCTTGCATACTCTCCTGCCATGTACCCTCATGGCTGCAAGACGTAAGGACAGTTCCATTGCAGCCTTGAGATGCAGGATTGGTTTGGCTTTTTGCCAACGTGTCCCAAGCGTATCGCATCATTAGATGCAATGGGGCTCGGTGCGTGACCCCGCGGCTAGGTTCTTTCCACTACCTGTGTGGTCCTGAGCCGTGCTCATTTAGTCAAACACCGTTCTTGCAATGGTCATGTTCTTTGACTTCTCGACTTCTGGATGCAGGTTAGTGTTAGGGATTTAGGTGATTTGTTTAGTTAGTTAGATACTGGTTCCATTGCTTTTGTATTTAGGTTACACCATGGGCAATAGTTTATTTTCTCGTACTGCATCTGTTAATGTTATTATGTAGCTTGTTATTTGTTTCCCTACTAATTCCTTTGTAATTCTTTCTCTTCCCCTTCCCCTAGCTCATGTCCAGTCATTGTCCTTAGGGGGTGTGTCATTTAACACTCCCGCCTTGGGGTAACTCTCCCACAGTGTTGTATTCCGAATTAACCTGTGGGTTATTTCCTTTTGGGCGAGTGTTGTATTACTTCCCTGACTCCTGATGGGTTCTACGGTTTCAGTGCAATCTAGAGCCAGAGAAATACCTGGTATACTCCCCTGCCAGGAATCCCTTTCTGAGTTGTACAATACCCCTGGTATACCCTCTTGCCAGTTCTCCCCAACTGTCCAATGCCTGATGCACTTCTTTCACCAGGACTTGTTTTTAATGTTTCCACTGTCTTTCCGTATACCACTGTATGTACATTTTTGGCTTAAGGTATTACTTGTCCCTACTTTCCCCACATTGAAATTTCATATATGGAGACTTTTTCAAGTTAAACCCTTTACTCCTTTAATAGTGTTCATCTGTTTTAGCAACACTTGCTACAACCTTCCCCATACCGACATCTCGTATATATGGAGATTTGTTCAAGTTTAGTCTTTCAATTGCCTCATTAACATTCATTGGTCTATGGCAACACATGCTCCAACCTTTCCCACATTGATATCTCACATATGAGGACTTGAGGAAGTTCTGTCATTGTTTTCTGCCAGTCAGCATGCCCCGGGGGTCCCAACATCTCTGGGAAAACTCACCAGTGTCTGGCACTGCCTCTGACCAGTATCACGTTGCTGTTGTGAAGATTTCACCTCAGGATGGCATCTTCCCTGATGCAGAGCTCCTTTCAGCTCTTACGCTGACTCTGCGCTCTTCTGTCAGTAAGCCTACTGCTCCAATACTTGACTGCATTTCCAGTAGCTTGTTCACTGCTGCCGGTCCACTAGCGGTCCTCTGCCACTGCCTACGGATTCCTCTGTGGACCAGCACCTATCTGGTGAGCACTGCCTGCATGCAGCAATTTTGGAAGCCCTCTTCTGAATAGCGCAGCTCTTACTCGTGCCTCTGCTTTCTCTGGCGACTTTGCTTCCTACTGCCTCTGTTCATCTTCTCTCTTTTCGCAAAAAGTGGACAACATTTTTAAATGACCTGCATAATTGAACCACTTCATAATCACTAGCCTGTGTATTCAGTTAAGGGTTGCTTCTGGTCCACATTAACTCCTTTCTCCTCTTCCTTTTCCCAGGACTGGAGGTTTTATGGGAATTGTAGTATATAAGACTGATAGGATTTTTGATATGATTTTCTTTGGAATTTTTAGTTAACCAAAAACCATCGGAGTCAGGAGGTATCATATGTGTGTGTGTGTGTATACATGAGGCGGGAATGTTATCTTGCCTAGAATATTTGGCAAGATGGGTTTTTCGGTTTTTATAACTGGAGGGATTTATATAAGGACAGCATGTCATTAGGAATTTAGGAATTACAGTATTTTCTTCCCTTGGAAGAGAGGAATACTGTGTCCCTCCCAATCACAACATCTACCTGACAGGCATTGCCTCCCATGTGATGTTCCCTCATAATACCACCCCCATGGTCAAGATCAGGTAGCATCTGCCTTTCCCATGTCACATGGGAGGAGATCTTAGGCTGGGGATCTGTGATGACTCCACAGGATTCATCACAACTCCAACTCCCATAAAGCCTCAAGTACTAAGACGATGAGGAGGAGGAAGAAGGAGTTAAGGCAGATTGAAAGAAACATGCAGACTACTTGTTTTGAAAAAGCATGAGTGCGCGGGTCATTTACAAATGGTGTTTGCACACAGGAGGAAGGGAGAGCCAGAGAGGAAGGAAGATCCGGAGAATGAAGCAGTACAGGAAAAGACCATGCTGTTGAAGGTACGCATTTCCAGACACCTCCAGACACCTACAAGTATTACATACTGGCATGGCGTGATGCCAGGAGGCCAGGAGGGACTCACCAGGCACTGTGGGAGGACCGCCAGAGTACCGGCAGCAACAGCAAAGATACCGGAGACACAGTCATGCTGGAAAGCAGCAATCTTGCGGTGGATTAGCGTGGAGCAGCAGTGAGCTCTGGAGGAAGGACTGCAGTGCGATGGAGGCATCCCAGAGAGGAAGCTTCATCGCAGCAATGTGCCACAGGTCGGGAATTCTGCATGACACCAGTGAGTCTGGCCAGAGCCAATGGGGACTCAAGGGTGTACTGACAGGATATAAGCAAATACAAATATTTCAATACCGATCAAGTAAAGTACAAAGACAGAATTTTAACAAGTGCCCATATATGAGATGTCAATATGGGGAAAGTTGGAGCAAGTGTTATCACAAGCAAATAAATACTTATGAAAATACTAAAAGGCAGAACTTGAACATGTCCTCATATATGAGATGTTATGTTATGTTATTTTGCATTTATATAGCGCCTTATGGAGATGTCAATTTGGGAAATTGGAACACGTAGTAACTCAAGTCAAGGAAGTGGAAGCACAGTGACTTTTACTTTTAATTTGTATCTCACAGCCGTGGACTTTAAGGCGTGAGGGTGCACACAAGACAGACAGTACGGAAAACAATTAAGACAAAGCCCTGGTGGGTTAAAGTGGGCATTTGTTTAATGTCAGACCAGCGGTCATAGAAGAGCCACATCTTAAGAGCTTTCTTAAAGAGCGTAAGTGAGGAATGTTGTCTTAGGGTCTGCGGTAGTGAATTCCAAAGTTAAGGTGCAACAACGAAGAAGGCCCTGTTCTCCACCTTCTTTAATTTGCATCGCAGAAGCACCAGGAGGCTCTGGTTGCAGGATCTTAATGACCTGCTGCTGGCTTTCTCTATGACAAGATCTTGCAGATATGTGGGCATTATTCCAATTCTACATTTAAAGACAATAGTTAGTATTTAGAACTTAACTCGCGCCTCGACAGGCAGCCAATGTAAGGCGGGCCTAGCCTTAGAAACGTGGTCCCAACAGGCTAGGCCAGCGACTACTCTTACGGCTCCGTTCTGGACTATCTGGAGTCTATTGGAGTCAACTTTGCAGAGACCAACCAAAAGACTACTACAGTAGTCAATCTTTGCCTCAACAATGGCTCTGGCAATGGATTCTGCGTTGGCTTGCGAGATATAGGGTCTCAGGTAGGCAAGCAGTTTCACATAGTAGATGGACGCTGAAACAGTGTTGCGCGCATGGGCTCTCATATTAAGTGTCTTTTCTAAAACCACACCCAGAATTTTTTGTTTTGTTTGTGGAAGAATTTCAACTGATGCCAACCTAAATGATTTGTTGGCAGGGTCGAGTTTAGTGAGGTACTTGGAGTTCCCAACTATCATTGCTTCCGTTTTGCTTTTGTTTAAAGCCAAGTTGTTGCGCATAATCCAGTTTTCTATCAGTGTGAAAATTCTGTTGAGCTCTTTTTCATCCTGGAAGTGCACTCCCAATAATGGGACAACACACTGGGTGTCGTCGGCATAATTAAAGAAAATAGATGTTATAGAGACAGGGAGACATACTGCCTCCCTGGGGATCCCCAAAAAGCACTGAGACAGGAGAGGCTTCAGCTTCCCCAAGGCAGGCTCTGCTCTGTCTGTTAGCCAGGAAGAAATTGATCCAGGAGGCTGCAGAAGGGTAAATGTTAGCTACCTCCCCCTTTCTGGACAACATGATAGAACGGTCAACCAAGTCGAAGGCTGCAGACAGATCCAATGGGACTAGAGGGGAGGATAGCCCTTTATCCATGCCTCTTAAGAGTCTGGACATCAGGTCCAGCAGGGAAGTGTCAGTGCCGAAGCCATGTCTGAAACCTGACTGATAGACATTGAGGAAAGGGTACTGATTCAGATGAAGTGCGATTTGCGAGTAGGCAACTCGGTCCAAGATCTTAGCAGAAAAGGAGTATTGGTTATTGCTCTGTAATTCAATGGATTACCTACGGCCAACCCTGTGCTACAACTGTGCTATGTTAAAGAAAAGTAAAACCGAGAAGTAGTCCTGGTGAAAATAGCACATCAGGCAGTCAGCATTTGGGGAGGAGATACCTGAGAGAGAAATATACAAGGGGATCTGCAAGCCCCCTAAAAGGGATTCCTGACAGGGTAGTATACCAAGCAATCCACTTGAAGTATATGCAAGTAAAAGACATTGTGTTAAGATACCTGGCAGAGAAGTACACAAGGGTATCTAAGAAGCTGATGAACGGAAGCCCTGGCAATCAAAATACCAGACACTTTGAAGTTAAATAAGAATTTTAAAATTGTGGAAAGATACCTGACAGTAGAGTATACAGGGGGATCTGAAGAACCTACTAAAATATTCCTGACAGGAGAGTATAATAGGAGGTCCACTAAATTCACAGGAAAAGACATACATACTTTGCAGAACACATGGCAGCAAATTATACCAGAGAACCTCCATTTTCCTGGGCATCTAGAGGAGACTGTGCATTTTTAGTTTTTGGACCAAGGCTGTGAAACTGTCTACCACTAGAGATCAGGAAAATAGAGTCCTTAACCAGGTTTTCCCAAAGAAAACATAAAACGTATTTGTTTAAATAAGGTTGAGGATGTATGTTAGGGACCACACAGTAACTTCACTGACAGGGAAACGTATTGCTGATACCGTGTAACACCAGCACCTTAATATGAATGGGTTCATCACCGTAGCACAATTCACATATCTCAATCAATCAATCTGATACTCTAGGAAAAGAGGCATTTGAAATTGTGTAGTTCAATAAATACCCTTTTTTCATGCTCAGACCAAAATACCTGTCAGAGTGGTACCCCCAGATTCATGAAGAGATCACAGGAGGATTGCTGATGGACAAGCACAAGATACCAAAGAGGATAAAAGGAACCTTATATGGAACATCTAATTTGAATAAGATCCTTTTTTGTGTGAATTCCGTGCAAAGAAATTCTAGGAAGACCTACATGTTATGGGACATATTATTTGCACAGGAAATTTCTGATCCTGCTATAAAGAACCTATAAAGAACCGCTGTTTGAAAGAGACATTTTTGCCACCCTTAAGAAACTGTTTTTTGGAAGAGACCCTTTTTGCCTTCCTACCTAAAAATCCAGGGGAAGTAAACCACCCTCTGGATACAAGAGTTTCTCCTTGGCAAAGACTGCTTCTGTTGGATGTATCTACTTGCTTTAATTGTGAACCCTTTTTGCCAAACATAATTCAGAGACATTTCCTTTTTAGTTTGAGGTTCAAATTAGTATGTTTTAGACACAAGGACAGTTTTATATGTTTTGACAACTAGACACAGACTGATCTTTAGTTTTAGTTTCCTAGGTAGGGAAACTCTCTTTAGGATAGGGACAAAGAGGCTTTTATCCAACCCTTTTTATTTTATTAAAGATGTATGATAATGAAAATATAAAATATGTGTGTCTGCATATTAGCTCTGACCCCTCACATAACCCATGATAATTTGAATGCCTCCCCTAACAAATGACCTAATTGTGAAGTCAGCAAAAAATACTCAGGTTTGATTGGATAACGTTATTGATATTACTCATATATCCTCTAAAGGCTGCTGAAATCCTGCCTTTACCTCCATCCACCGTGTGGCACGAAGGAGGAACTGCTAAAATGGCCACTGCCGCTTTGTTTGGGTGTTGCTAGGCAACAACCCAAGCCGGATCGCGAGCCTCCAATCGGCTGCTGCAGACCCCTACTTCCATATGGCTTTGTTAACCGGAAGGCGCAAGCCGGGTGCCCTCAGCAGAAGGCCCTCATTAAAAGGTTCAGAGCTGATGCCCTGACCGCCCACCGATCATCCCCAATAACTTTGTCTGGCACTGCATCTCTTCCCACTGCCCCCGTCCTCATCCTAGTGTTGCTCAATAAAAACTTGCAAGAGTCGGCTACTGATATGCTGGGACGTTAAATATGAGACATTTAAATATAGTGCAACCTACAATACACTACACGGCCAGTAGGAGCATCTTCGCCCATGCTGCCATTCCCAAAAACTTCACCGCCAGTCTGACAACTGTACAGTAGTGCCATACTGCTCTGTTCATTGCCTGTTATGGTCGAAACTGCCATTCTGCTACAGCCACCTCTATACACAGGCTGCCAACTTTTAACCATGTTTGCTGCATCTATCAGGCCACCTATATACACGGCCTGATCACTACATTTGCTAACAGTTTTTGTATGCCAACATCCATCTGTATAGCGCACCATTACTTTCTTTCACTGTATTTACAATACATCAGCTTTAACTGTGCATTATACCTACCCTATGCCCACCGAGTTAACAACATATAATTTCGTTAGCTCAACTGTATGCAACTGAACGTGTGCTTGTTTTCCTGTCTATGCCGTCCACTTTGTAGCCTAACATAAGTAACAGAATACTGCCGAGCCCTCTCTCCGCACCAGCCCAAGACTGCTTACAGTGACATGTTGTAAAAACACTGACAATAAAAAGTAAATTCAACGTACTGTTGGTAAAACGTGTTTTTGCCTTTGAAAAAATCTGTTTGTGATGCAACAATTGTGCGAATCAAGTATGCAGCCTGCTAACCGATTGCTCTGCTAACTAAATGATTTTATGCCCACTGTGTCAATGCTTTCTAACCTCTGACCTAACAAGTCTATCTGTGCACAATGCCAATTATGTATTAACCTCTGCCATACCTAAGAGAATAACCTGATTGACTGGCCTTCATACTCTTAGCAATCTATTATTAAGACCACTAATGTTCTCCGCAACTCGTAATTGATGGCAACTTAACCGACCCTGCTACCAGTTGAAATTTGAGACACATACCCTGAGAGTCATATTCTAACTAGTAAATGCCCACCCATCATAACATGTTCACTGCTATCTGCCTCCTAGTTACCGTCCTGCCCTTTTTAGTGCTAGCTTTACAACATGCTACAGCAACTTACCTCACACCCCCAGAGATTCCTAGAACAAATCTAAACAAGACTGCTCCCTTAAGGATTCCTAAAATAAAATTAAACATGACCACATCCCTACCATCAGGGTTTAAACCCTCAACTTCTCCGCCATCTATCTACCCAAATTCATGTCACCTGACTACCTTATCACCTGAACCTAACCAAAACTTCAAGGTCCCGGATAACAATTTAGCCGCCACTGGGGAAACCCTAACTCCATTACAATGGATCAATCTATATACCAGGAAACCTACTCCTAATCAGCCTTGTGTCACTTTGATCAGAAATGCCAGGCCCAACCTGTCGAACCTCACCTCAGTGACCTCCAAGAAGAAAAAAGATATGTTAGGCAACAATCTAAATAGCATCTCAAACGTGACCAGCTCCCACCTAAAAGGTGCTTTAATTAATGCTAGATCTCTGGTGGCCCACGCCACAGACATAGCCAATCTAATTAACCAACGAGTCTTAGACTTCCTAGCTGTATCTGAAAAGTGGCTTCACGATGCAGCAGGACCTTCCCTTGTACTAGCCATTCCTGACAAATACACGATCGTAAGAGCAGAGATAGAGCAAATGCAAAGGGGGGCGGTGTGGCCTTCATCTCCAAGACTAGTCTTGGCCTTAGAGTAACCACATCACCAAACACTAAGTCTTGCAAACTCCTTACAGTGAAACTTCCCACTTCCGACCACCAGGCCCTAGTGGGTCATTTGAAGAAGACATCATGACTTTACTCTCAGATAGTACTAAACCTACCTCACAGACACTGCTATTAGGTGAATCCAACCTGGGCTTTCACGACCCAAATGACCTACAAGCCTTGGCTCTGTCTAACGCCTTAACAGAATTAAGCTTCACACAAAGAGTCAATCAACCAACTCACGAGAAAGACAGAATATTAGATTGGGTAGCGGACTACAACTCGGAAACCGCTATTAGATTGATTCAACTTTTATCCTGGACTGACCACCACCTCATCACCTTTACGACTCAGACCAAGTGAATAGACTTTAAAATCAAGCAAAAAGTGCCATCCCTCCCTACGAGGAGCAAACAAAACATAACTGTGGACAAGGTAATGCCTCTCCTCATACCAACCTTGAATGCCTCACCAGAACAATCAGACCCAGCTGAGCTCATCAAACTATATCATTCCAGTATGACTCTAGCCTTAGACACCATTGCGCCACTAAAAATGCGAAAAAGCAAACCGAAGGCTCACCTTAACACGTGGTTCAGACCACAGTTCAAAATTATTAGGGCTGAAAAATGAAAATTAGAAGTGCTTTGGAGAATCCTCCCGTCTAAAAGAAAATAAACTCAACCTTAATGAAATATCCCAAAAATAGAAAACAGAAATTCAACGAACCGAAAGAGAAACTTATAATGACAGGATTGACAAAGCCATCTCTAGTACTAACACATTTTTCGTGATACTAAGAGAACTGGAATCCCTCCTGATGATCCTTGCACAAAGGACAAAGTACAGTGTACGGACATACAAAATGTCCTGTCAAACAAAATTGTCAACCTTCAAAACAAAATCAAAGCCAAGAGACTCACATTACTAATGAAAATTCAAATTTAGAACCAGAAGAAATACCCACAAATTGCCCCTCTAAATTTAGCTTTTCACAAGTCTCCACTGTGGAGGTGGAACAATCATGATATCACTTAAGCCATCTAGATGCCAAGGTGCCAAGGTGACATATGCCCTGCCCAAATAATCAAAGAAGCATGGTACTGAAACAGCTCTGATAGACTTGAAAACGCAAATTGACCTACTTAAGGACAAAAGTCAATGCGCCCTCATTCTACCGTTAGACCTATCAGCCGCCTTTGATCTGCTGGACCATACATTCCTCTGCAAGCACCTCTCTTCAGTGGCTAACTTCCCTCAAGAAGCCACTGATTGGATTCGATGCGTCCTTAAAAACAGGTCATTGACAGTATTCCCTCAGTTGGCAGCTCCTGATCCATCCCCAATTACATGTGGAGTACCGCAGTGCTCATGTGTGTCTCCAGCCATGTACAATATATCCACCAAGCCTCTATTTGACAGGCTGAACCGTCTGGGTCTCATCTATACCAACTACGCAGATGACACTCAAATACTACTGCCTCTCTCGGGCAAATATGACACAGGCCTAGCACTCTTGGACAAAATATACCTAGTCATTCAGGCATGGATGGTGGCCCATGGCCTCTGCCTGAATGACGAAAAGACAGAACTCCTAATTGTAGGGGCGCCAGCACATATTAACAAACTTAATGCCCAATACTCCGCATTCATGATTGACGGTATTACCATTAATGCAACCAAAGAAACTAAAACTTTAGGCTTTTACCTGGACACCAACCTGAACATGAGAAAGCAAGTCAATGCCACTTTGCCGGCAACGGCTTACACATGCAAATTGATTCACGCCTGCAAACCATTCCTATCTAACAAGAGCTGCATAACTCTAGCCAGAGCCTTAATATTGTCAAAACTTGACTATTGCAATGCCCTCTATGAAGGAGCGAGCAAACAGATTACCAATAAACTACACATTTTACAAAATAACGCTTTGAGAGCGGCCCTAAGCATCCCAAAAAGAGAACACATCTCTGAGACTAGAAGAAAATCAAAATGGCTATCCATTAAGGACAGAATTCAATTCAAATTGCTTTCCGTCACCTGAAAAGCACGGGTGGGAACAGCTTCCCTGTCCAAGCCACCCAATATTGGAACTCCCTTCCTCTGCACCTACGAACAGGTCAAACCTTCCTGAGTTTCAGTAAAAACACTAAAATTTGGCTTCCATCAAACAACATCTAATGTAACTATGTCGTCCATGCAAGTTTATTCTGTTCCACATTATTGTATTGTACATTACATGTAATCTCCCTGTACTGTAAATATTATAATCATATTTGTAACTTATGGCATATCAAATGCTGTATTTTTGTCTGTTTATAAAAAAAATGCATCATCGTGTCGCGCCCAGATACCCTCGGGTGAGGAGCGCTATATAAATAAAATAAACAAACAAACAAACAAACAAACTGCCTTTTCCCATTACCTAGGACAACTTCTTGATGTGCATGCCTTTAGAGATGACCCAATCCTGAAACGAGTGTGAACAGTGAAGTCAGTACCTTGCGGCAACAGAATGGACACACAACTACTTTCTCATGAGACCAGAAAACTTCGCACCCTCCAGCGATTCTCAGAAATTGCAGTTGTAAATTTGCAACACCTCATGCAACTGCCGTCTTGAAACATGTTTCTTTCCTCGCACACATCCTCCCATATCTATCCTGGGAACCAGGTGGCTTCATAGAACTGCAGCCAACACACTCTTGAGGGCTAATTTCTCTGATTTATTTGCTCTTTTTGGCCTGTCAGCTGCAGTTCAGATGGTCCTACCATTTCTCAAAAGGGGCAGTACAACCACAAACGCTTTCATTACCCTGACTTGGTCTTGCCACTAAGCCTTGTTCACACCAAAATGTGTCCTTCACTGCCACACCATTTATCTAATGTTTGGAACATGGCGTTACCTTTCCCATGCCTGAAGCATCTGAGAACAGCTGTAACAATAACCAATCTTTGTGTGACGCTTTACCATTCCTCTAATGGCCTTGGCAATCTGGGCACTTGCAGTGGGAAGCAGGAAACCTATCTAATTAAATGGACTGGATCCAAAGCTCAGAAATGCGGCTTACTACTCTCAGTGGCAGAAAGCTACACACTCTAACAAGGCCTAGTTCAAAATGGCAGGACTCTGGTTAATGTGGCAGGTGGCCCTTATGCTAATAAAGATCAATGTTTTTCCAACTTAATGCTTGCACTACTCGGCACTTCAGCCCTACACTCAATACAAGCAACATATTCTTTCTCTGCTAACTGCAACCAAAGCACAACCTAACTCAATGATGCTAGCTATGAAACGCTTTAAGCGACATAGACCCCAACTCTAAATACAATTGGCAGACCCTTTTGTTGCAAATAGTGCTCTGTAAAAATGTGTCAAAACTAAGTGCAATTCACACATGGACAGCAATGCTAAACAAATGTCAGAAATTCTGACACTAAGCTCTCCCTGCTAATAGAATTTATGCATCCTATACCTCTTTCATGTTGTGGATGTTGCACCTGCATCCCAAGAAGATCCTGTTTTCTATCTCTTCCTTAAGGATTGAATCTCTAAATAATTCTACCGGGTTCGATTATCGTCACAACACATTTTCTTTCTGGGGAGATACATTTCATTGATACCGAAACATGATCAGCTAGTGACAGCGGACCCACCCTAACATCTTCTACCCTTCCTAAAAGAGTGACAGAGACCCATATATAATCTATTCGCAATTGTGTTTTATGCACATTAGATAAAAAGGTGTACCCTTGCTTCCTTTCTTTTGTCTCTCTCCAAACATCTTTAAGATGCATCCCTTTTGCAAACTTTTGTTTCAGGGAATTTGATACTGATTCCTCTCCATGTCTTCTACATGCGCTTCTATCTAACTCTGAGGACCATGTCAGGTGGAAATCTCACATCACTATTATCTCCCCACTCTGAACCCCAGCAAAATTCTTAAGGAAACTTTCTTGCTCAGTGTTTGGGGCATACACTGATGCCACCTTGAACAGAAAGCTGCCTATGTTCCCCCTCACCAAAATATATCAGCCTGATCTATTCACCAGTGTTTTATTGATCAGAAAATCCATTTCCTCCCTAAATGCCAAAAGGACCCCTGCTGCTTTAGTCATGTTTGGAGCATGCACTATATGGGTGTAGTTTTGTAAGCACCGTCTTCCTTTGTCTCGTCGCAGGAGGTGCATTTCCTGGAGCGCTACTTCCTCTGGCCTGTGATCTCTAATAAAAAGCTTTCATTTTTTCCTCTTGAGAGGAGAATTAAATCCCCATACATTTTGTGTTAACCACTTGAATTCATGAAATCCCTGTTTTTCCTTTTCTGCATTTCACCACCCCTGACCTCATTGTCTCTCACTTTGACCACTGTAAATATGTTACCCTTTCTTCTGTGTGCCTGAACCCACCCCCATTGTCCTTCATTGAATACACCGCACTCCCCATGATCCATTGTTCCCCTATTAAGTTATTTTCTTTCCCTCCCCTAGGAAGACACTCAATCCACCAGACCCAGACCCATCTACTTTCTTTTTTGCAGTATAGTCAAGGAGAGATTCTGAAATAGTTTGAATTGGGAGCCATTGCCCTCCAATGGCTCTTTCATTCTTGCAGCATATAGGATCCTCTCTTTGTGAGGCTATGATGACAGGGCGACCAATAAGTCTCTGGGGTGCGGTCTGTCCCCCCCCTCCCCTTCTGACCAACCACGTGCACTCTGTCGATGCCTATAGATTCAATCTGAGGGTTTCCCGGATCACCACAAACAGGGTTTGAGTTTGGGTGTTCAGCTCCTTGTCACCAATCTCCTCTGACAGATTTTTGACCCAGATATTGGACCTCCTGGATATATTTTCCAAGTCTTGTGTTTGTAGTTCTAGATTGTGGGATATTCTGTTGAGTTGCTCTAGCAATTCACTATTAGCCTGGACCTTGTCAGTTGTTTCATGCAATCCCCATTCCATGATGTCCATCCGTTAACCCAGTTGTGAGATCTCCCCCATACATTCCACCACAGATCTGGTCAAGTCAGCTTTTAACAGTGACTGAAAGCATGCCATGAATGCTTCCTGAAAGTCTTTGAGACCCTGTTGGAGGTTGTTTTTGGTCAACGTATCTGGTATAGGACCTTCCCTAGTAGCACTCGGTGATGGGCTCGGACCCTCTTGTATCTCTTCTCGGGAGAGTCTTCTGGGAACCTATAGGTGCTGTGTCGACCCAGACACTGGTGGGGATTTCACCTTGTTCCATTTCCCTGCCACCTTTGAACTTCCTCTCGGCATTGAGTCATTACTGCAGCCCACTCACAGCGCCCACTTAGCTGGGTGATACCAACCGAAGAGGTGCTAACAGCTGATGGGCAGCCTACAGGACATAGAAGTACCCCAGGATATGTAATGTTGCCTACCTTCCTGTCCCCACTGTCTCTTGGTGGACTGCTCAATTGGCGAGTGCAAGGTAAGGAACCCCTCTCAACAAGCTCCAAGTTGTTTCACTGAGAGATAACTCAGTCTAGGCGGCTCGCCACTGCCACCCCTGCATGTAGATCTCACAAGCCCCTCCTCAGACCGTCATCTTTACCAGGGATAGAGGTTTCATTTGGCTCCCAGCCTGACATCCCCTGACCTTGCTTGCTGCCTGCATTCATTGGAGGCCTCTTCTGCATGCTTTTTACCATCGCAGCCGGGGTCCGCACTGCCTACCACCTTCACACAGTCCCACAGTGGTCCAGGCTATGCAGGCCTGGAGACTGCCCAAGCGTATGAGGGTATGATGTCAACAGGAGAGGGACTAATAGCCGATGGGCAGCCTAAAGGACCCGGGAGAGACCCAGGATATGCAATGCTGCCTCCCTACCTGTCCCCACTGTGTCATTGGTGATCTCCTCAATTGGTGAGTGCCAGGTAGCAACCCCCTCTAAATCAGCTCCAAGATGTTACACGGATGGCCAACTGAGTCTAGGGTGCTGCCTCCCCCCCCACTGCAGACATCACACACCCACTCCTTGGGCCTTCATGAACACCGGGAGTAGGTGTTCGGCTCACCTTCCAGCCTGACATCTCCAGACGTCATTTGCTGCCTGCATCCCCTGGAGGCCTCTCCCACCAGCACTGACAGAGTCTGCCCCACCCACCACCTCCGCCCAGTCCCACCGTGGCCGGGTGCTGCAAATCTGGTGAATGCCCAAGTATCTGGGCATGTTTTGATGCCCCATTGAGGAAACACCTGTGATGGGCTGTGGTATCACTGACGGGTGTGTCTGTCCAAGTCGGAGACAGCCCAGCATAAGGTCCCGCCTTGCACCACCATGGATCCTCAGCCCTGGTAGCTTCGAGTGCACTCCATCAGCAGGCACTGCTTCCTGGACGCCACATCAAGGCCTATGGCCACTGTGGTCTCCATCGGCCCTCTGACACAATCCTCCTGTGGCGCTGCTTCGAGATCTCCGGTGCACTCACCCTGATTCACCCTTCTATGTCGGACAGAAGAAGGGGGGAGGATATCCTTATAAAGCCAAGGAGATAACCATTTGTAACTCTACGCATGATTGAAGTCTCTACTTCATGTATACTACCAGCGACAGACATCTTGTCTCCACCAGTTTGTTTTAATCCACACCTGAGTGGAAAAAATTCAGAAAACCACCTATGTTTTGTTAATGTAGTAACACCTCCAATGATTAATTGGACACTGTGATGCTGGAAATGTATCGGAGGGACAAGGCCTCCGTATCCTTGTCCTTTACTGTTTTTCATCGTGTGTTCTGCCGAGTTTTCCGCGCAGGAGTTCATGTGGGACTCCTGGCGGTGCAGCTCTCTTTCTTGTGGTTTGGTGAACGGACCCGTGGAATACCGTTATGGCACCCATGGGTAGGGGTACAACCCTGTGCCCCTAATGTATGTTTTTGGGCACCTGTGGGTGGCCCACAGAGCAGGGTATGGGCTGGTGGCAGCTCCATGCTGAATTCGACAGGTGCGCAGAGTATCCTCCATTTTGGGATACCCCGGCCCTGCCATTGGGATCATTTGATTCCTGTTGGAAAACAAGATGGCCCCGGTGGCCTCTTGCTTTCTATTACCCATTACCTTGTTTTCCCAAAGTCATGGGAAGCCCTGACTCTGTCCCTTCCCCCTGACTGGCTGTTGGATGGAAGTGCCATATATGGTGTTTTATGAAGGCCCAGTCAGACTAGCTGGAGCCTTCCCGGTGATGTATGTTGTGGATACCTCCTGTGGGTGGGACCTGGGTGAATAGAGTGTGTGACGAATATGCATTCTGTGTTGTGGGTGTCTCGTATCTGGTGGTTGACACAATGACTGAGACAACCCTGCCCGAAACCGGTATGAATGCAGCTTGGAGTGTTGAATGGCTCGGTACTTGTCCCAATAAACATAACTTGTTGTGAGTGTCTGGAGAGAAGTGAATGGCCTGAATACCTTGTGTGCCTGATTGGCTGCCTGCCTGCATGAATGCCCGTAGTTGTGATTGGATGCTTGAGTGTGACCCAGCGGAATGAATGGGAGATCAACAGTATATCTGGGGACCTCTCACTGCTAGGAATCGTGTTCAGAAGCTGAAGTCCACTACAACGAGTAACTGGATTAACTGTCGCTTAATCTTGAAGCCCTGCTGGAAGAGAAGAATTGCTGTTGCTCTCCTTCACAATCGGAAAGCTGCTGTGCCTCCAAGGACTGACCCAGAGAGGACCTGGTAAGGCGCCCTCTTCCTGAGCTACGAGGGACCATCGTGCACAGCTGATCTTTGCAAACGCTCCCTGGTAGACAGACCTTCGACAGGCTGCCGACTCGATACGGGGACTGCTGCGGAACTCCAAGGAGAAGCACCCAGACTGTTGTCCGCCACTGTCGACGACCGCTGTCGCCGACCGGAGCCGCTGTGCTCCCGTTTGCCTAAGAACTTCCATTGATCATCGGACGCTCTCGTCTGCATCGTCACCCGCTTGTCTCCCGCTGGAGAAGGCCCGACCGTCAACGCGCCGAGGAGCATCCACCGGTGGGTTTCCCGCCACCTACAGACCGCAGAGACGCCTTACTGGGCCACAGTTCTTCATCATCTCTTTGCGGTCCGGAACTATTGTCACCGAGGTGCCCCGCACGCCTCTTCCTTACAGGACGCCAACGCTCTGTCGTCAACGAGCACCGCTAGGAACGAAGCGGCCACTTCCCTGCCATAGTTCACCCTGTTCACCGTCGGACGTTCGACGACCCGTGACTCCTGCCTTAAAGGGAGGGCACTCAAGAAGGGCCGTCGATTCCCCGACACCGAATGCCAAGTTCCCCGACACCTCTCGACGATCCGTGGCTCCCGCCTGAAAGGGAGGCACTCAAGAAGGATCGGTCGGTGCATCGTTGGAGAACTCTACTCCACCAGGTACATTGGGGGGGTAAAACCTTGACAGGAAGAAGTAAGACTATTGAACATTTGGACTGGGCTATTGCTATATATCTTTATTTACAGGTTGCCCAGGTGGGGGGATCTCCACACAGAACTGTGTCTAGGTAACGGGGCCAGCATTCTGCCTATTGTTTCAACCATCTTACGTTCCTGCCTATCTCTATGCTGGTTTACTCGTTATTGATCTGTGTGACATTTTAACCGTACAGTTGATGCACTTTAATGAGATTTGATAACATTAGTGGTACCACTCTAGACGTGTATATATTTATCATTATTGACTTCCAAGTACAAAGTGTGTTATTGTGATCGTGTACATACTTTTGAATATTAATAATATAAAGACTGTGTTTTCAGCAATACAGTGTGTGGACATTCCTTTGTGGGGGTTCGGGGACTACACTGTACTTAAGAACCAGCCTGCATCACCTCCTGAGAAGCTAGGCCTTGATTGCTCGTCCATTGCTACCAAATAGAGAATCTTGGCTGGGGTCCGCTGTGCCTCTCCTCTACCATATAGAGAGTGGAAGTACAGACACCCCCTACCAGTCTTTACAGACACTACAAATTTGAGTAGGGTCAACCTTGATATTAAAAACTGAGTTGAGCACAGCTCTCAAAATCTCTATTTAATCAGAACACTTTCACCCTTCTCTGGTCTACCAAAGGAATACAAACCGTGGATCAGCCTCTTGACAGGAGAACAAGCAGTCGACTCAAGATCAAAGTGAAAATGCTATTATGCGAGGCAAAGCCCTTCTAGTGTTTGTATTTTGATAGGAAATACAGTGCAGAAAGCATTCTCAAAGAGCACAAGAAACGCAATTCAGAAGAGTATGCCTCTTGTTGGAGTTTATATCTTGCTCGCTACCATGGTGAAGAGCATGCCCCTAAAAAGTGCATGCCGTAAATAAATGTGGCATGCCCAACAATTTTCAACAAAGTTAAAGTGAACCGTATCAACTGCGACCATTCATAAGGCATTTTAATTCAATTTAGATACTGGTTTATCAGTGCTGAGGACATGCCAATATCTGTGTGAATTCTGGTTGAAACTTTCTACATATAACAAAACTCATTAATAGGTAAAGACATGCAGAGAAATACTAAAGCCCAAGCGTGTTGTTATCAGCAAAAGGACTCACCCTGGGCCCCAGAACACTTATTTTTGCAGCCTTGAAGCTTAAAAAGAATTCAGTTTCTCAGCATATTCCTCTACCTTTGTCACGTGACAAATATGTGTAATTTTAAAATGTGTATTTCATTTCTATAGTGAAATCATAGGAAAATGCAATTGTAAATGAACAAGTGCACTGGTAATTCCCATATAAAATAATGTGAAATTTAATGTAGAAGCCGTAAGCAGCATTTAAAATTCAATTTGATTCTGCCATGCATGAATTTCACTTTGAATGGCACTATAGTGTTTTACTTGAAATGACACGTGCCCAAACCTATCTGGGTGTAACTCGTTGACTTGAAATGACCAAAAATGCATCTTTCTAAAAGCCCAGCCATAGCTCAGAAATTCACATTGCAAGGCATGAGGGCACACAGAACCATCAAGTTTATCGTGGTGAAATTGTTTCTGTAGATTAGGGAAATAAACAATTGCCAGATGGTCCTGAACCTGTGAACTTCAAAAGAGTCAGCCACATTCATCATTCCAGACTCCTCCTAAAATCCATTACCTGAAGTCACATGATCATTTACCCGATCTCCATGTAAATACCCATAGACTAGTCTTGACGTGTATAAAATATTCGCATGGGGAATGTGCAAGGTAAGTAGCAACAGTGGCTGCTGTGGGCTGAACTCAGAATTTATTTACTTACAGATTGTATAGAAAAATCATATCTTCCAGTTTAAAACCAAAACGTTGATCATTTTGAAAAATCATCTCTGTGAGGGAAGCTGTTAGAAAGATGGGACAAACTGCCAATTCATTTCACATGTGATGTCATCAGTGATGTCAATGACTTTTTTGATGTCATCTTTGATGTCCTGGGTGTTAGTCTTATCAATGCACATTGGTGGCGTGAGTTATGGTTGCTTAGCTTACCATAACTAGCGAATTTCTGAGATTTTTCGATTTTGCTTGTAAACGTAATATCCCTTTAACACAGTTTTTCCACTGGATTGGGTAGGTTTTTATTAGTGCAACTTAACCATAACGTCCCTTTATCAATGTTTTTTCACTGAATATATATATATGTGGATATTATAGGGCGGTGGTCGCTGCCCTATAGTTAACGTGAGTAGGACTCCCATAGGATATGGTAAAGGAAGGTCTGAATATCACTGTTAAGTGGAAACATTTCTTGAACACCTAAATCTGTTGTCAAGAGCTTAGTGCCCTTTTTAGCCTCTGGGGTTCTGTTCCATTATGAGATATGTATCTAGTGCCAGTTCCTGTGGGGCCTATGTGTCCAATTGTGTTCCAATGCTGCCTCAGGCACTGCACGTATCACCAATATAGACAAGGAGAAATTACTGGTTATGTTGTCGTATAAGCCCTGCTTAACATCATTACCTGAGAAAAGTGTATCAGGTTTTGTAGTAGGTACGGGTACACACCTGTTGGGACATCTCTCATCTGTCTTTCATTTCTGTGTCATTAAGAAAATCATCATTCTGGTGCCTGATCAATGGAGTAGCAGCAATTCGAGTCATTGATTGATAATGTATCAATTTAGTCTGATGATGTACCAATGCACCAATCGATACACCCGAAAAACCAGTCGATGTACATGAACACTTTGAGTCGTTTGTAGTAGGCACTGCTGAACAGTCTTTCATCTTTGTGTCATCCATAAAATCATTACTTTGCTGGCTGGGAAATGAAGCAGTAACAATTCTAGCCATTGAATGATAATTGTTTGATGAAGTGTGATTATGTACCTGTGCACTAGAGTAAACATGCTAGAATAACACACTAATCAACCTCCTTTATCCTCGCCCAGTTGGACTGTGCCAGCAAGTTCTTACACAGCCAAACACACCAGGGCCTGTTGACACCATTACACCAAGGTGGCACAGGAATTTTACGACTGTTTACTACAGCAGGGTGCAACGGACATATTTAATTCTGTGATTTTTGCAGATAAAATGGACTATGTGTTTGGTACCTCCAGTGTGGGGGCCGGTCCTTTCCTAAGAAACAGCTTTTCCAGAAAAAAGGCCTGCATGCACTGTTAACCCTAATCAAGTGGGATGGCCTCAGAAGTCACATCATAGCATCCGGCTACCATGACAATGAGGTATCATGGTGGTGAAGAACACGTGACCACAGTGGGTCACTTTGGAGATCATCCATGCAGATTCTTTCATAAAAGATGATTTTACTCAAATCGATTTTAAAGGTGGGTTTTTACTGCCATTGATTGCCTACGTGCAGTTATCAACCCCAGAGCGACGGCGTACACTTTAGACCCGATCGCATTGGTCGCCTTGACAACGCGAAGCCCCGAAAATGCCCACCAGGCTATAAACATACGCGTCACCATGGCAACGCTGAACAGCATTCTGCCTGACGCTGTGAGAGATCCAGCTGCACCGCGGAAACCACGGGCGGGTTGTGCGATTTTCTTTTTGATTTACCTATATTGCAAGACCACTTGTAGAGGAGACGTATGATCACACTTTTACAGTCTGAATCGCGAATCAAGTGTAGTACGTGCTTTCTCCAGCACACGTAATACGCTCAACCGCTTCCAATGTAAATATAATTATGCTTAATAACCAAACATCCTTTTTAATAAACATAGTGGCTGCCATGTGATTCTAAATCACTGAGGACTATTCAATAGTTACACAAACGGCATAGAGATAATTGTGCAGTAGCCGGGTCGTGGGTAACTATTGAGAATACCGATACGAGAGGACAACCAATTTAAAGCAGGTACAGACTGCCGCACGTTGGGAATAGTTAAACACTGGAAACACTTATAGGCCGATTCATGGAATAATTAGCGCGGCACAAGTGGGCAAAAACGTGCGAATCGCAGTGGAATAGCGAAAATCGCAGTGCAAGTGCGAAAATCGCACGAAAAGCAGCCCACATCGATTCATGGAAGGCCGTGCGCGAGAAAACCATCGGATGTGTGCTAAAAAAGTGCGCCGTGCACGTTGGCGCACAGGCCATCTAACGGCGTGCGCCAGGTCACAGCGAAAATCGCACAGGCCACAGCGAAAATCGCACATAGCGCAGCGCACACAACAAAAGTAGGCGGAACACGGGGCGTAACACTCGGAATGGGGAACAACTTACCAAAATGTGGGCGTCACGGGGGAAGTACAGGGTGCAAGTGCGCGGAACGCCCACACGCTCGCCTACAACCCGTATTCATGGAATCGGAATAGGGCAAAAAAGCGCACGGTCAAACCAGCGCACAGGCACAAACACGACCGCCACAAGAAAGCAGGCAGTAGCGTCTCTGCGCCTGTAATAAATGTGCGCCAAAAGGTGCGCCAACAAATAGCACCTATATACAGCCATGATGAATGTCCTATACTGTGGCCCTCCAGGACAAACGACATGCAAAGGGGTACCCACAAACACGGACACCCGCTGACTGAAAAATAACGTGTGCGTGTATTCCGGGGTGCGCGGGAAGTCTCACACGCGATTTGGCAGGGTACGTGGATTTCGGGGGTGCGCGGGAAGTTCCACACGCGATTTGGCCGGGTACGTGCGCGGGAATTTCCACACGCGATTTGTCTGGGTACGTGGATCTCAGGGGTGCGCGGGAAGTCTCACACGCAATTTGGCAGGGTACGTGGATTTCAGGGGTGCGTGGGAAGTTCCACACGCGATTTGGCCGGGTACGTGCGTGGAAATTTCCACACGCGATTTGGCCGGGTACGTGGATCTCAGGGGTGCGCGGGAAGTCTCACACGCGATTTGGCAGGGTACGTGGATTTCAGGGGTGCGCGGGAAGTACCACACGCGATTTGGCAGGGTACATGCGTGTGAATTTCCACACGCAATTTTGCTGGGTACGTGTATGACAGGGGTACGCGGGAAATTCTACACGCGATTTGGCTGTGTGCTCCCAGGTATTCCCTGTACACCCTCCACGGCCCCTGCAGGCAGCCGACACCACAGGGGACTACCCTGCACACCTGCTCATGTCACCCAGCACCCCCACCCCCCAGCAGTGCAGGGGCAGCCTCCACCAGGCCCCCACTTATGTCTCCCACCACCCCCACTCCCCAGCATCCAGGGGCAGCCTCCACCAGGCCCCCACTCATGTCTCCCACCACCCCCACCCCCCAGCATCCAGGGGCAGCCTCCACCAGGCCCCCACTCATGTCTCCCACTACCCCCACCCCCAGCCACCAGGGGCAGCCTCCACCAGGCCCCCACTCATGTCTCCCACCACCCCCACCCCCCAGCGGTGCAGGGGCAGCCTCCACCAGGCCCCCACTCATGTCCCCTTGCACCCCCACCCCCCAGCATCCAGGGGCACCCTCCACCAGGCCCCCACTCATGTCCCCCTGCACCCCCAGCAGTGCAGGGGCACCCTCCACCAGGCCCCCACTCATGTCCCCCTGCACCCCCACCCCCCAGCATCCAGAGGCTCCCTCCACCAGGCCCCCACTCATGTCCCCCTGCACCCCCACCCCCCAGCAGTGCAGGGGCACCCTCCACCAGGCCCCCACTCATGTCGACCACCACCCCCACCCCCCAGCCGCCAGGGGCAGCCTCCACCAGGCCCCCACTCATGTCCCCTTGCACCCCCACCCCCCAGCAGTCATAGGCAGCCTCCACCAGGCCCCCACTCATGTCCCCTTGCACCCCCACCCCCCAGCAGTCATGGGGCACCCTCCACCAGGCCCCCACTCATGTCTACCACCACTCCCACCCCCCAGCCACCATGGGCAGCCCCCACCAGGCCCCCACTCATGTCCCCTTGCACCCCCACCCCCCAGCAGTCATGGGGCAGCCTCCACCAGGCCCCCACTCATGTCCCCTTGCACCCCCACCCCCCAGCAGTCATGGGGCACCCTCCACCAGGCCCTCACTCATGTCTACCACCACCCCCACCCCCAAGCATCCAGGGGCACCCTCCACCAGGCCCCCACTCATGTCTCCCACCACCCCCACCCCCCAGCCACCAGGGGCAGCCTCCACCAGGCCCCCACTCATGTCTCCCACCACCCCCACCCCCCAGCCACCATGGGCAGCCCCCACCAGGCCCCCACTCATGTCTCCCACCCACCCCCACCCCCCAGCAGTGCAGGGGTACCCTCCGCCAGGCCCCCACTCATGTCTCCCACCCACCACCACCCCGCCCAGCAGTGTGGGGCACCCTCCACCAGGCTCCCACCCATGTCTACCACCACCCCCACCCCCCAGCCACCATGGGCAGCCTCCGCCAGGCCCACACTCATGTCTCCCACCACCCCCACCCCCCAGCATCCAGGGGCAGCCTCCACCAGGCCCCTACTCATGTCTCCCACCACCCCCACCCCCCAGCCACCAGGGGCAGCCTCCACCAGGCCCCCACTCATGTCTCCCACCACCCCCACCCCCCAGCATCCAGGGGCACCCTCCACCAGGCCCCACTCATGTCCCCCTGCACCCCCACCCCCCAGCAGTGCAGGGGCACCCTCCACCAGGCCCCCACTCATGTCTCCCACCACCCCCAACCCCCAGTCACCAGGGGCAGCCTCCACCAGGCCCCCACTCATGTCTCCCACCACCCCCACCCCCCAGCAGTGCAGGGGCAGCCTCCACCAGGCCCCCACTCATGTCTCCCACCACCCCCACCCCCCAGCATCCAGGGGCACCCTCCACCAGGCCCCCACTCATGTCCCCCTGCACCCCCACCCCCCAGCAGTGCAGGGGCACCCTCCACCAGGCCCCCACTCATGTCTCCCACCACCCCCACCCCCCAGCATCCAGGGGCACCCTCCACCAGGCCCCCACTCATGTCTCCCACCACCCCACCCCCCAGCATCCAGGGGCACCCTCCACCATGCCCCCACCCATGTCTACCACCACCCCCACCCCCCAGCCACCATGGGCAGCCCCCACCAGGCCCCCACTCATGTCCAACTCATGTCTCCCACCACCCCCACCCCCCAGCAGTGCAGGGGCACCCTCCACCAGGCCCCCACTCATGTCCCCCTGCACCCCCACCCCCCAGCATCCAGGGGCACCCTCCACCAGGCCCCCACTCATGTCTCCCACCACCCCCACCCCCCAGCATCCAGGGGCACCCTCCACCAGGCCCCCACTCATGTCCCCCTGCACCCCCACCCCCGAGCATCCAGGGGAACCCTCCACCAGGCCCCCACTCATGTCCCCCTGCACCCCCACCCCCCAGCAGTGCAGGGGCACCCTCCACCAGGCCCCCACTCATGTCGCCCACCACCCCCACCCCCCACCATCCAGGGGCAGCCTCCACCAGGCCCCCACTCATGTCTCCCACCACCACCACCCCCCAGCATCCAGGGGCAGCCTCCACCAGGCCCCCACTCATGTCCCCCTGCACCCCCACCCCCCAGCAGTGCAGGGGCACCCTCCACCAGGCCCCCACTCATGTCTCCCACCACCCCCACCCCCCAGCCACCAGGGGCAGCCTCCACCAGGCCCCCACTCATGTCTCCCACCACCCCCACCCCCCAGCAGTGCAGGGGCAGCCTCCACCAGGCCCCCACTCATGTCTCCCACCACCCCCACCCCCCAGCATCCAGGGGCACCCTCCACCAGGCCCCCACTCATGTCCCCCTGCACCCCCACCCCCCAGCAGTGCAGGGGCAGCCCCCACTCATGTCCAACTCATGTCTCCCACCACCCCCACCCCCAGCCACCAGGGGCAGCCTCCACCAGGCCCCCACTCATGTCTCCCACCACCCCCACCCCCCAGCCACCAGGGGCAGCCTCCACCAGGCCCACACTCATGTCTCCCACCACCCCCACCCCCAGCCACCAGGGGCAGCCTCCACCAGGCCCCCACTCATGTCCCCCTGCACCCCCACCCCCCAGCATCCAGGGGCACCCTCCACCAGGCCCCCACTCATGTCTCCCACCACCCCCACACCCCAGCCACCATGGGCAGCCCCCACCAGGCCCCCACTCATGTCCAACTCATGTCACCCACCACCCCCACCCCCCAGCAGTGCAGGGGCAGCCTCCACCAGGCCCCCACTCATGTCTCCCACCACCCCCACCCCCCAGCCACCAGGGGCAGCCTCCACCAGGCCCCCACTCATGTCTCCCACCACCACCACCCCCCAGCATCCAGGGGCAGCCTCCACCAGGCCCCCACTCATGTCCCCCTGCACCCCATCCCCCAGCCACCATGGGTAGCCCCCACCAGGCCCCCACTCATGTCTCCCACCACCCCACCCCCCAGCCACCATGGGCAGCCCCCACCAGGCCCCCACTCATGTCCAACTCATGTCTACCACCCCCACCCCCCAGCAGTGCAGGGGCAGCCTCCACCAGGCCCCCACTCATGTCTCCCACCACCCCCACCCCCCAGCCACCAGGGGCAGCCTCCACCAGGCCCCCACTCATGTCTTCCACCACCACCACCCCCCAGCATCCAGGGGCAGCCTCCACCAGGCCCCCACTCATGTCCCCCTGCACCCCCACCCCCCAGCCACCATGGGCAGCCCCCACCAGGCCCCCACTCATGTCCAACTCATGTCTCCTACCACCCCCACGCCCCAGCCACCAGGGGCACCCTCCACCAGACCCCCTCTCATGTCCCCCTGCACCCAGGTCCTCACAATCCCCAATCATGTGCGTTATGGTCAGCCTCCACAGCCAAAAGGCCCTACCAAGTAACCCATTCACCCACATGGAAATGGAAATTACATGTTACACCCCCAATGTTCATAAAGCAAATGAACCCATGTCCGTCACACACAATGGTTGCAAATGAATCGGAAAACACCCAACATGACATGCATGAAACCAATGAGATGATACCACACAGTGAAGTATGAAAACAAAATTATATTAAAAAAAATTGAATGCAAATGAAATGAAACAAACTACAATGGCAATGAAAAAAAGATAAGCTGCATGTCCGTCCAAAAAAATCAAAACTACAAATCCAAATCCAAAAAAACGTTGTTCAAAGTCACATTAAAAATAAAATCAATCCGAGAGATAAAAATAAATGCAAAGACCATTGCTCCATGGAGAATAAATCAAAAATAAAAAAATAAAACAATCCAATGAAGAACTATGTACAAAACATCCAAGGGTCCATGAGCCCAACTGAACAAAGGAAACCTACAAAAAACCCGAACTAAAATGCAACTATATACAAAAAGTGGAGCAGTGTCCGTCGACTCCAAATCATAAGAAGGAACATATATACAAAGGCGGCGGGCAAGTCCAGCGGCTCACTCCGTGGTGTTCCGGGCCAGGGCATCATCAAACTCCTCGTCTATGTCCCTGAGGCGGTCCTGTTCCATGGCCCCGAGGGTCCGCAGGGACGACGCCATCTGCTCCTCCAACCCCCTGCGGATTGCCTCGAGACACTCGGCCCGCCTCAGGGCCCGCCTCAGGGCCCTCCGCATGGAGTTCTCCGCCCTGACCATCGTGAGCCGCGCCTCTTCCGCCCGCCGCCGCTCCGCACCTATCTGCTGGCCCAACCGCAGCCACACGGAAGACACTTCCTGTCCTGGGTCCTCCTGCCCTCCGGCCGATGCCTGCCCCTCCGATGTTGATGGCCCCGAGCCATGATGCCTCCCACATTGACTCTGCTGCTGCCTCCGACGCAACTGCCTCTGCCAGCACGACGGCATCCAGGCTGATGGAATCCACCGACGCCGTCGTGCACGTGCCCTGCCTGATGATGCCGGCACATCCTCCATCTGCTGGGGTACAGTTGCTGTGGTGTCCACCCCTGCTGGACCTCCGACTCCCGACTGTGGCAGGGATGGGATCCCCACCGAGCTGGCTGCATTGGTCAGGGCAGGTCCACAGGGGGCCCTGGTGGCATCTGGGCCGGAAGACGGCAAGGAGAATGACCGGCGTATAGCCTCCACAGAGGAGGAGAGTGCCGCCAGATTGGCGACACATGCAGGAAACCCCCGAACATGGAAGATCCCAATTGGGCCACGTCGGCACGGTGCTCTTCGTGATGATGTGCGTGCTCCTCCCGGGAAGCACGCACGTCATCACGAATTGCACCCGCGTGCATCGCGACCCCAATCAGGACCTTCTCCATACAGACACGGGTCCCCTCGTCCGCAAGTGGAGGGGAGTCAGGTGACATGGACATCCCCTCTACCTGCGGACGGGCCTGGGTCGGGGCATCCCTGCTGGTGCATGGTGGTGCACTCACAGGGTCACGGACAGCGACATGCACAGGCCCCTCCACGGTGACCTGTGCTGCCTCCTGCCCCTGCCCCTGGACTGCACCACTTGCACCAGCAGGGATGCCCCCACCAGGCCCCATGTGTGCCTCAGTGGCGGCCTCCTCCTCCTCTGTGGAAACCACCAACCTGGATGGCTCCTCACCGTCTTCCGCCGTAGCAGGCCCCTGTGGGAGCTCACCCCCCCCTTCCGCTGCAGCCGCGGGGGCATCCCCGCCGCCTTGCTCCACAGCGCCGTCTCCGCCCTCTTCTTCACTAGCCGCTGCGTAGAGGGAGACATAGAACACAAGCATCAGGGTACTGTTCAATGGTCCCCTAGACAGGAAGCAATAGCAGATGAGTACCACTGTCAAAGTACACTTCCATCATGTCCCTCCACAACACATGGGTCAGTCCAGGCAAAACACACACAGTAACAGGCATGGAGCATGCCATGGACATTTCCATACATGTCCAATGGACTCTTGAAACATACAATGATATGGAACTCACATGCATCATGGGTCATGCCTATCACATGCACACACTTCACCTCAGTCACATCCATCTGGCCTCATACACTCCAAACACAGCGGATACAAGGGTAACTAGGCTGCATCAGTGAATCTGTGCATTGTCACACACATGTGTCATGCATCCATGGCATTCACAAGTCACAGACACGCAGGTCAGGCACACAGACATGGCTACCATATATGTACCTGGCATCAGCACCCATCCCTCACCCCCACCCATGTCCAGGAACAGAGACTGGCATTCTCTCATGTGTAAAATCTGCATAGGGCTCCCCATGTGGCATTTAAACACATGCAACAACCATGTGGTTCACACATCACTGGTCGCACATGCATTACCATGATGTCCCTGCACACATACATGCATACTTGGCCTATGTCACACATACAGGCAAGTATCAGACAACCAGCACACCGCAACATGCCCTGTCTCACACAGCAATGCTTGGACACTTACCGCTCAACTCCAGACGGGTCTCCGTCTCAAGGATCTGGGCGTGGAGCGCTGGGCGTACGCGTTCCAGGACCCTCATCTGGATGGAACTCATGCGGCCCCGGCCCCCCTCCACGAGGCGCCGGGCCTTCACGAGGGTCCTGGACCTCAAGTCCTCCCAGCGCTTCTTGATCTTCTGGACGTCGCGGGTTGCCAACCCTCCGCGTTGATGGCAACCACACAGTCGGCCCAGATCCTCTCCCGTCCTTCCTTGCTGGCGTGGGACGATCCAAAGAGGGCATCATACTGCCCCAGGACATGCTCCACCAGGACACCAACTTCGGTGGCAGTGAAGCTGGTGCCCCTCTGCCCCTCTGGCCTGGGGTTGCCACTGGTGCCAGATGTGGAAGTGCCCGACATGGCAACCCCAGAGGCAGGAGTGGGTGGGCAACTGGGTCCTGGGGCTGGGCTGTGGAGCGATGTTTTCCCAGTCGGGAGTCTTCTGTTCCAGCAGGGGTGGACACAGCAACTGGACCCCTGCAGATGGCTGATGTGCAGGCACCAAATGGCAGGGCACTGTGGCAGCAGGCAGGCAGGCAGGCAGGCAGGCAGCAGCAGCAGATGGCACGTGGGAGGCTGCTCTGGGCACTGGGGGGCAGTAATTCGGCCTTCTGGGCAGGAGCGTGGTCTTCCGTGTGTTTTCGCGTGGCCAGCTTGATACGGAGTGATTTGGCACGTGAAAATCCTGCACGTCAGCGTGAAATTTGAGGAAAGGCCCTTAGCGCATAAGCGCGTCAGCACGCATACGCGATTCTATTGGACCAAAGGCCCTCATCGCGTAAGCGCGTCTGTGACGTGACCCGCACAGGTGTTTCCCTCATAGCACGTGATGACGGAGCACACGTAGAAAGACTGCACGTCAGAGTGTCATCGCGTGTAATTGGACAAAAGTGCGCGTACACGCTATTGGCCTATGTATGTGTATTTCAGGTGTGCGCGGGCACTTACACACGCGAGTACATCAGCGCACGTGTATACCGGGGTGCGCGGGAATTTCCACACGCTATTGGCCTGGGTACTGGATTTCAGGGATGCGCGGGAAGTTTCACACGCTCGCCTACAACACGCGCAAAGAAACACGTACGCCAGTAGGAAGCAGGCATACGTCGACCCGCAACGCATAAATTTGCACGCAAACAAAATAACAAGCTCAGACGCCAGGATGAATATACCGTTCCTAGCAGCAGTGGCCGTGGGCTACCAAAGGAGGAGGAGGAGGATAGTCAGGGCCAGAATATTCACACCCAGAACCAGCCTTTTCGGGATGCCTGATGACCAGGTGTATGGGAGGTACAGGTTTCCACCACACATAATACTGGACCTGGTGAGTGAGTGGGAGGATGACCTCACATCACCCACCCTGTGCTCCCAAGCACTCAGCCCCCTGGAGAAGGTCCTCAATGTACTGCACTTCTTAGCCACTGGATCATTTCAGCGGACAAGTGCCATAGTGGGTGGGGTGTCACAGGCCACGCAGTCACGCTGCCTACACCAGGTCTTGAACATCATCACTGCACGCCCATCAGTCCGCAGGCACATATACCTGCCCAGAACACCTGCAGAAAGGCATGCTGCCACCCTGGATTTTTACGGTGTGGCACGATTCCCCAAAGTGCTAGGTGCCATCGACTGCACCCATGTGGCTCTACGTCCCCCCAGGGCATCTGAGCACATCTATAGGAACCGCAAGCACTGGCATTCCATCAACGTGCAGGTAGTATGTAATGCCAAGGGAATCATCACCTCAGTATAATCCAACTATCCCGGGTCCACCCACGACAGCTTCATTTACCGAATGTCCACCCTAAGCCGGGACCTAGAAGCTGGGCGGCATGGCGATACATGGCTGATTGGTGAGTATGAATGCCACTGCACATGCATGCATGTCAGATACAGAGCAAGGTCACAACCCCACCAATGATACCAATCACCACCTCCACAGGGGACAGTGCCTACCCTCTCAGCCCCCACATGATGACTCCAATTCGGAACCCCACCACGCCACCCAAGGTAAGATATAACACAGCCCACATTGCAACCCGGGGCATAGTGGAGCGCACATTCGGAGTGCTTAAGTCACGCTTTCGCTCCCTTGACCGTTCTGGCGGGCAGCTGTTATACGCTCCCCCAGTAGTGTGCAGGATCATAGTGGCAGCATGTGTCCTGCACAACGTTGCAACACGCCGGGGCCTGGTCGTGGACATGGTGGTGGCCCCACATCCCCAACCACATGCACGGCCGCTGCGCATGGGAGGGGAAAGGGCACGGGGGGAGGCAGCCCGTATACAGCTAGTGGCCAATTACTTCACCTAGAAATCACACCCCTGTGGATTGCACACTGCCCTGGCACATACCATCTGACAATCAATGATGACTCAACCTGACACTGATCCTGAATGTCTGGAGAATCAACCGTCAAAACCATATCAGCCTGAGATTGTTCACCTGGAAGTGTTACAATGTGTGCATCCCTACCTACACAGACACCACCAATGCAGTTTTGTGAAAAAACACATTCAAGCAGCTAAAATGAATACCCACTTGCAAAATGCAACATGAGGACAGTGCCATGTCACCCAACCCATCCCCAGCACCGCCACACGACACACTGTGCCATGTCATGCTATGTGCAGGTAAACAAAGTAATCCCCACAACATGACACAAGTGTCACAATGTACAGTGTCCCTAATTGAAACTCGCGACACCTGAAAGGCTCACAGTAATGCAGGACCAACAACACACTTGAGCAGGTATTTAGCAATAACACTTATCAGCCACTGACCCTCAAAACTACCATTAACATGACATTACGAATGTAAGGAATTAGTAGTCTCACCACCTGGAAATGCCTGCACTCCCACCACTTCCAACTGTACAGTGTTGCCGCCATGTAGAGTTGTAGGTGCACTGCTGCCAACATGGACCCCATCTCCAAAGTAGAGGGCCTTGTGTAGACATGAGGAAAGGACCTGCAAATTAGGAGGTAGACACGGATGATGAGTTACACATCAATGCAACATGCAGTGTACAACACAACAGCAATATGCACTAGGAATGTATACACAGTATTGACTAGACTACCCACACATGTAGTGGGAGTCCAATGTCAGCATGTACGTCAATGTCACTTGGGCACACCCTTTGCAAGCCCATGGAAACGGGAAGCAGGAGGGGTGTGTGTGACAAAAACCCAAGCATCTGAACCAAATACATGACAAGCCTGCATGTGCCCAGCCACAATGCAGCGTATGCCCACAGGAGCCACAGAAGGCAACACATTGTCCCAAAAAAAAATAAATTAAAGAAAAAAAAAAAAAAGGGCATTAATGGGCCCGGGGGGGTTGGGGAGGCCACCCAGGAGGTCCGAGGACAGGGTGCACACCAAAACCCACCTGTGTGGATCTTGGGAAAAAAAAAAACACCTCCATGGGCTCATGGCCCACACGGCTACCCTATTGTGGGAGTATCACTGCTGTCGCTATTATCACCCTGTGCAGCTGCATCCGGAGGTGGTTGCACTATGGGAGGCAGCCCACGCAAGGCCCTAGTCTGTTCTTCCATGGCTGCAAGCATGCGGGTGTGGTAGGTCTCGTTCTGGAGGATGAGTGTGCCGAGGTCCCCATGCAACAACTCACGGGATGCCCGGACCTCCGCCCTAGTTGCCTGCATCTCAGCTGAGTGCGTACAGGTGAGACGCTCCAGCTGCTGTTCTGTCCTTCGGTTTGTTGAAGCCTCAAGCTCAACAAGAGTCGTCCTGAGGTGAAGGAGTTCCTGCCTCAGGGCTTCCCTGTGGCCCTGGGACTCTATGGAGATGGCTTCCTGCAGAGTCGCCAGTGCCGCCCGCCTGTCCCTGTGGGACGCCAACATGTCCTTCCTATGTGACTGGCAGATAGAGTCGGTTGCCTGCTGTAGTCGCTCCATCAGCCTTTCGGGGGGGACAATGGAAGTGGCCACCCTATCCATGGCCTGAGCCATCATCTCTGATGATGCTGCCTGTTGGGTTGCCATACCGTAAATGGATTGCTCCCATGCGGTATTGCCAGGTGGCATACGGCCACCATGTCGGCAGGCACCACACCTGTCTGGGGCAAGGCGAACTGCGCCTTGCTGTGCCGGCACTGCCTGAGGCTGCAGGACTGCATTCCCCCTCTGATCTGCTGGCCCAGGAACAGGATCAGATGTCGCGGAGTGTGACCCTGCATCCGTAACCACCAAAGGCGTAGCTGCCAACACTGACATCCCCATTGAGGGTTCTGACCCTGGTGCAGGTGGGTGGGACAGAACAGAATCCCTCCCAGGAACACTCACCTGCGATGGCACGTAGGTCTCATCATCCGAATCAACACCTGAGTACAGCTCGGGGGAGGTGCAGCCAGAGACACCCCTTGAGAGCACTACCTGCAGCAGTTGTGGGTTCTCACCCACCACCACACCACGTACCTCACTGGTGGTTGGTCGGCCCTCGGACCCCTCCTGGGTCTGCACCATCTCCACAACCCCAGCAGCATCAGGTGTGTCTTCCCCTGCAAAGACATAAAAGAAAACAAATGGAAACAGGCATTAGCACCATGGCACACAATGAGGGCTGAGAAGCAAGAGAACCAGTACTTGATTGACACATGTCCCACATGACTAAAACCCTCCCATGCATGCACCCTCACTGCGTATGAAGGGCAGGCAAATGGCACACACTGATTAGTTTAGTTTAGTTTATTATTTGTATAGCGCCGCCTGGCCCTAGGGCATCCAGGCGCTTGCGATGAATACAACAAGAATAATGAATACAACAAGAATAATGCAGCAGAAATGTACAAATCGATTACATATTTACAAATTTACAGACTTGGTGCATGCTAGTGCGGTAGGGCTAGGCAGTTTCTTTGGATAGAAGCCAAGTTTTGGTGTTGTGTCTAAATCTGTGAAAGGACGGTTCTGATCTCAGCTCGAGTGGAAGTGAATTCCAAAGTTTGGAGGCAAGCACGGGGAAGCTGGAGCCACCTGCTTTTTGGAGCTTAAATCTTGGGATATTTAAGCAGTGTGTTTGAGCTGATCTGGTAGGGCGCGCTGGGGTGTGGTGCTTGAGGTTGTCGGATAGGTATCTGGGTGCTTGGTTAGCTAGGCATTTGTGTGTGAGTGAGATGGTTTTATATTCAATTCTTTGTGGTATGGATAGCCAATGGCAGGTGCGTCTGGCGTCCGAGATGTGTTCTTGTTTGGGTATGTTCAGGGCTGCTCGCAAGGCGTTGTTTTGTATGACTTGTAGTTTGTTGATGTTTTTCTGACTGGTTCCCAAGTATAGCGCATTGCAGTAGTCAACTTTGGAAAGGACTAGCGCTCTGGCTAAGGTGATGCAGTTGGATGGTGAGAGGTAAGGTCTGCTGGCATTGATAAGTTTACAAGTGTAAGCAGTGGCTGATGAGATGGAATTGATCTGTCTTGTCAGTGTGAGGGAGGAGTCGAGGTAGATTCCTAGGGTTTTGACGCTGTTAGAGACGGTGATGTTATTGCCGTCTATAGTGAATGCTTGATAGAGTTTGTCGAGTTTATTAAGTCTGGGTTGGGAACCTAGGAGAAGAAGCTCGGTCTTGTCGTCATTAAGGCATAGGCCATGCTTGGCCATCCATTCTTGTATAATGGAATAAATGTTGTTGAGAGCAGTGAGGTCGGTGGAGTAGTCGCCTGTTAAAGGGATCAGTATTTGGGTGTCATCTGCGTAGTTGGTGTAGATGACACCCAAGCGGTCCAGTATGTCAAAGAGGGGTTTCGTGAATACATTGTATAGAGTGGGGGAGACGCAGGAGCCCTGGGGGACACCGCAAGTGACTGGGGCTGGGATGGCAGAGGCTGTGGGTGCGAAGACTCTCATGGATCTGTTGTTAAGGAAGGAATGGATCCATGCGTTGGCGTTATCTGAAAATTTGGCTGCTGAGGATAGATGTTTGCAGAGGATGTCGTGGTTGACCAGGTCGAAGGCGGCCGATAAGTCAAGGAGGAGAAGGAGGGCTAGTTTACCATTGTCTTTAATGTTGTCCATCTGTGTCTTAAGGTCAATCAGGGCGGTCTCAGTGCCGTGTTTGGGGCGGAATCCTGATTGTCTGAGTCCTAGTAAGTTATTTTTCTCGAGGTGGTTCTGTATCTGGAGATAGGCAGCTCTGTCGAGGATTTTTAGTAGGAAGGGTACAGTCGTTATGGGTCTGTAGTTGGTGGGGACATTAGGGTCAAGGGTGGGCTTCTTGAGTAAAGGAAGAACCCAGGAGTCCTTGAGGTTGTTGGGCACTATGTTGGAGGTGAAAGATGCGTTGATGAGGGAGGTGATGAAGGGAGCAAGTTGTTTGGCAGCATCTTTAATGATAGGGGCTGGGCAAGTGTCGCCTTGGCATTTGGACGGTTTGAGAGAGTAGATTATTTCTTCAACCTCTTTAATGGTTATGGTGGAAAACTCAAAGAGGTTATTGTCATCATTTTGGGGGGTGGTGTGGGTGTGTGTAGAGGGGGTGATGTTATCGGAGAGGGTGAGGCTTTCTTTCTTTGTCAAGATTTTGGCTTGTAGCGTGGCAATTTTGCCTAGGAGTGCTTCCTGGATGTTCTTGCATCAGTGGATGTCTTTGTTGCAAGTGTCTGGAATGGGGGAGGGTGATTCGAGTTCTCTCAGGATATTGAAGAGCTCTTTGGTATTAGATTTGGCGTTGCTGATTCTTTCATTGTACATGTTTTTTTTTAGACTGGATGATGGCTGATTTATAGATGTTCGATGCTAGTGCGTAGGATGTCTTGTTAATAGTGGATGGTGACTGTTTCCATGCTAATTCAGCTTGTCTTTTGGCTTTGCGGAGTGTTTTTAGTTTGGGGGTGAACCAGGAATTGAGGTGTGCTCGTGGTTTGGCTTTCCGAAGCTTGAGTGGTGCTATGGTATTTATGGCCTTAAGGATAGTTGTGTTGTATAAATCTACTAATTCAGTAGGGTTGGTCATGGTGGGTGAGAAGTCGATGATGGGTTGGAGTAACGGGAGGAGTTTCTCTAGTGTGATATTTTTGTTGTTTCTTGTGAGTGTGGGTGGGGCATTGGAGGAGGGCCCTGGTGTTTGAGTGCCTTTGTTAATGGTGAAGGTAATAAGGTGGTGATCGGTCCAGGCGCATGGAGTGTTGGAGAGGATGGTAGTGTTGCAATTGAGGTCAGCTATCCAGTCAAGGATGCGTCCTTTGTTATGTGTGGGTTGTGCGATATGGTGGGTGAGTCCTAATTCTGAAATAGTGTTGGCGATAGTGTGAGCTTTGTCATCTTTCTCATCATTGAGACCTAGATTAAAGTCTCCTAGGATGAGTAGTCGAGAGTTAGGTTTGATATTGTTAGAGAGTAGAAGGGCTATGTCGTCATTAAAGGATAGTATGGGGCCTGGCGGTCTGTAGATGAGGTGGATGGTGATAGTGCTTGTGTGCGTTGTGGATAGTTTGAGGGTGAGTACTACACACGGGGCTGATGACACCAAGATGGAAGATGAACACATTTTATGCATGCTGCCTGGCAGTGGCATCACACATTGGCCTGTGATTGCCAGGTGAAATACACATGCCATCACACAGATGGCATGTACCATTGCTATTGAGTGAAGATGGAGAGGAGGGCAGCACTTATTCATTCAGTCCAGTTCCCGCATGTAATTGCTTTTCTAATTCAAACAGGTCTGATTTTTCACCTGGAGCTGCCAGTCCAAAATGGTCCGATTGCACAGGGACATGTGTGAACAAATGATATCCAGGTAACAAAGTCACTCCACTTTACCATAGCAATGTCAGACATGTGACTACAGGACTGAGAAATGCCTAGTAAAAGTGGTGGAATGCAAACAATCTGCCTGAATGAACAGAGAAAAATAAGCAACAATGTTGTGGCAAGGTGACACTTCAAGGGCAACTGGCGTGCTGTTGGCCTAGATGTCTACTGTTGGAAGAAGGGATACTGCTATGGCCAAATGCTGCTGCGCAGAATGTATTGCCTGAAGCACATGGGTGACCCAAACGACTCAGGCGCACACACCCTCACCTGGCACACAAACAGAAGCCCTCACACACACACCATGCACATGGATGACACACACATGCATGTGCACTCACCGGACAATGCCTCATAATCAGGCAGATCTCCCACGCCTTGGATCTGTTCCTCCGTGACGTAGGTCCCAGCGACTGACTCATGTGGAGTGAGTTCCATTTCTTCTACTGGAGACCCACCTCCAGTCACTAGAGTTGCGGCATGACTTGAGGCCAGCTTATTCTTTGCCCTGCGATTTAGGTCATTCCAGCGCTTATAGCAATCATTAGCTGTGCGCCTCACGATTCCAAGGGCAATTACGATGTCCGCAACGGTCTGCCAGTGTGCCTGGCGTTGTGCAGGTGTGGTCTTGGATCCTGCAACAATGACCATCTCGTTATCATGTGCGGACACATACTCGACAAGTGCATTCAGTTCGGCATCCGTGAAGCTGGGCTTCCTCGACGGGCCGGACTGTGTAGCCGTGTCTGGGGCATCAGCCTGTGCCGGACGAGCACTCTTCCTCTTCCGCTTGGAAGGTGGTGGTGATCCTGAGTGTCCTGCGCCGCTCTGGACACTAGGGGCAGGAGCCCTGGTGGACTCTGTATCAGGAGTGTGGGATTGCACACTCAGCATGGGAGTTGGTGCAGGCATTGGCTCAAGTGTAATGGTGTCAGGGGGAATGTCAGCAGGATGGACTAGGACCGACACTGTCCTGGCTGGGTGTGTGAGAGCTGGGGTGGATGGAGCCGCAGCTGCCCCTGCAGCCTCTCCACCCTGCCTACTTGGGGCAGCAGATGACCTTTCTGCCCCTGATCCACGTGGCCTGATGACATCAACCTGCACCAGCGCACGTGTCATAGGCCTGCTGACCTGGAAGTCAGCCATGGAGTCAGCCAGGTCTGGTGCCACAATGGGCTGGTCCAACAAGGGCTGAGCATGGATGGTGTCAGCCACATCAGCCTCAACCGGGGGGGAGGGGATTATGGGTGCCCTTGACTGGTCCTCCACACATGGGGGGACAGGGTCACCCTGCAAGTAACGACCACGTCCCCTACCGGATCCACCACGGCCACCACTTGTGGCTCGTCCACCTTTGCCACCCTTACGGAATCCTCGCCTCCCAACCATGGCACTGATGTTAATGTGCGTATGGGAGTGGCTATAAACTATTGTCCTGGGCAATTGGGGGTCAAAGGGGTTGGGTACCAGATGGTAATTGTACCCTAGTGCTCTAGCAAGGCTGAATGTGACCCCTGGGGAAAGATGACGGGTCACGCAACGCACAGGAAGCCCAAAAAAGGGAGATGACGTGCACGCAACCCCTCCTAGACCACGTGTGCGGAAAAAAAAACCTGCACTACGCTGTGGCACCCAGTAAACACAAGAATGAACGTATGCGTGTCACACGCAGCCTAGAATGACCTCTGAAGGGGTAGGCTACACACGGGGCAAGCACAGATGTTAGATACGTGCGTGACTCACCGTCTGCCAGGAAAAAGAGCGTGAAAAAGAAGCGTTTGGTTGGCAACACCCCCGCCAAAAGAAGATTTATACGCTGTCTGAGGAGACAGGACAACAGTAGAAGGGAACGCTGTTTGAGGGAACAGGCCCAGAAAAACCAGAAAAAGAGAAAAAAGAGAAAAAGCTGTCAGAGGTAACAGGGAGTACGAACTTGAAATGCTGTGAAGTAAATCGCGTGTGAAACGACAAGAAGTACAGAATTCACCCACTCGCTCTCCACGAAAAGCACGTACAAGGAAATGGTGTTCTACACGTACCTTTTATGCAGGCCCACACGTCCAGCGTGTACGCGCTAGGGCCATTTCCACCAATTACACGCTTTGTCACTTCCGCGTGTACGCGCTTAGGCCATTTCCACCAATTACACGCTTTGTCACTTCTGCGTGTAGGGCCATTTCCACCAATTACACGCTTTGTCACTTCTGCGTGTAGGTCCATTTCCACCAATTACACGCTTTGTCACTTCCGCGTGTACGCACTAAGGCCATTTCCACCAATTACACGCTTTGACACTCGGACGTGTCTTTCATTTTTTTAACACGCAACATTTCCAACATATGCCCTATTCAACGTGCACATGACTTCATAGACGCGCATACGCTGGTGGCCTTTGGGCCAATGAATGTACAGTGTGCTGACGCGTTTACGCGCTAAGGGCCTTTCCTCGAATTACACGCAGACGTGTTGGATTTTCACGTGCAAAATCACTCCGTATCAAGCTGGCCACGCGTTCACACACGGAAGACCACGCTCCTGCCCAGAAGGCTGAATTACTGCCCCCCAGAGCCCTGAGCACGCTCCCACCTGCCATCTGCTGCTGCCTGACTGCCTGCTGCCCACGTGCCCTACCATTTGCTGCCTGCACATCAGCCAGGGGTGCTGTTGCTGTGACCACCCCTGCTGGAACCGAAGACTCCCGACTGCTTTTCCATCGCCCCACAGCCCAGCCCCAGGACCCAGTTGCCCACCCACTCCTGCCTCTGGGGTTGCCATGTCGGGCACTGCAACATCTGGCACCAGTGGCAACCCCCGGCCAAGGAGGCAGAGGGGCACCAGCTTCACTGCCACCGAAGTTGGTGTCCTGGTGGAGCATGTCCTGGGGCAGTATGATGCCCTCTTCGGAAGGTTGCGCGCCGACAAGGAAGGACGGACTCGGATCTGGATGGACATTGTGACTGCCATCAACGCGGAGGAGGTGGCAGTCCGCGACTACGAACGTGTCAGGAAGCGCTGGGAGGACTTCAGGTCCAGGACCCTCAACAAGGCACGGCGCCTCCTGAAGGCAGCGGATGCTAAGGGGCGCCGGGGCCACTTGTCGGAAGATCAGATGAGGGTCCTGGAACGCATATCCCCAGCGCTCCACATACAGGTCCTTGAGAAGCAGACCCGTCTGGAGTCGAGCGGTAAGTGTACATGCATACTGATTGTAAGCTGTGCGTGTGGTGGTGTGCCAGGAGTGTGCAGGTTGAACATGTATTTTTATGTGGCCAAGTAGGGGGGGTGTACAGGGCCGTGAGGGTGACACATGCGAGGGGTCTCATGTGTGACACATGGATGGTGCTTGTGTGTGTGGGCTTGCATGGCACAGGATGTGGAGGAATGATTGTCAGGTGTGACATGGATGTCGATCATAACACTGCGACAGTTGGCGGAGGTGTACACATGCATGCAAGTTTGGTGTTGTGTGTGCATGTGTAGTGTACTCCCTATGTTGCATGTGATGTGTGGATGACCTTTGGCTGCTCATGCTGTTGTATGTGAATGGATGGTGCTGGCTGTTGCATTATGGCTATGGTATGGCTCATGTGTGCAAGTTGAAATGACATGTGTGTTGGGGATTGTGATGCCATGTCTGAGGTTTACCAATGCCACTCATGTATAACTGTCATGTGTGTACGAGTCCATTTTACAGTGCCCTGATGCCTGTGTTTTCTTTCTCCCTGTCTTCAGCGTCAACTGATGAAGAGGGCGGAGAAGGTGCTGTGGAGCACAGCGGCAGGGGTCGCACCACCAGCTGGAGACGCAAGGCCCGGATCCCCTCCCAGGTTGTGATCTCGTCGGGGAGTGAGGAGTCCGGTGCCGCGTCCCAGGCCGCAGCTGCCGAGGGGAGGTCCAAGAGGCGGAGGTTGGAGTTGGACTCCTCGGTGGCAGAAGGGGCAGCTGGGATCCCACAGGGCCCAATGGAGGAAGATGGCACGGAGTCATCCAGGTTGGTGGGGGGTTTGGTGGAGGAGGAGGCTGTGCAAGCGACAGTGGCGGGGTCTGGAGGTGGGGATTCCACTGGTGCTAGTGGTGCAGTGCAGGATCAGGGACAGGAGGCAGCACAGGCCGCCGCGGAGGTGCCTGTGTGCAATCCTGTCCCTGCTCCTGTCACTGCATCATCTTGCACCAGCGGGGATGCCTACCTCCAGACCCGTTCTCAGGGAGAGGATTGGCTTACAACACCTGGCCTTCCTCTCCCTGCAGATGTGGCTATCCTGCACCAGGTTGAGCCTGTCCAGGGTGGGGTGGCGTTGCGTCAACGGGCCATGCGAGCTGACCTGCAGTCTTTTCATGATAAATCTGCACGTCTTCTCGCATGGCTCGTTGACCGCGTTGACCCACTGGGACAGCTCACCAGGGCTGGATTCCTCCGTTTCCTGGACCTTGTTCCAACCCCCTTCTCCACAGAACCCCCTATACCCCAGTCGTCCTCCATGCCATCTTCCCACCCATGTGTCACCTGGGTGCCCTGTGGAGCTGCCTCCGACCGTGCGGCCAGGCTGGTGGACAACAGATCCCTGCCACAGTCGGGAGTCGGACGTCCAGCAGGGGTGGCCACATCAACGACTGCACCCCAGCTGGAGGAGGATGTGCAGGCACCATCGGACAGGGCACATGGACAGCAGCAGCTGCAGCAGCAGCAGGAGGCTGTAGGTGGGAGCCACGATAGCTCGGGGCCTACAACATCGGAGGGGCAGACATCGGCCGGAGGGCAGGAGGTCCCTGGACGGGAAGTGTCTTCCGTGTGGCAGCGGTTGGGCCACGCCATAGATGCGGAGCGGCGGCGGGCGGAAGAGGCGCGGCTCACGATGGTCAGGGCGGAGAACTCCATACGGAGGGCCCTGAGGCGGGGCGAGTGCCTCGAGGCAATCCGCAGGGAGTTGGAGGTGAACATGTCGGCATCCCTGCGGACCCTCGGGGCCATGGAACAGGACCGCCTCCGGGACATAGACGAGGAGTTCGATGATGCCCTGGCCCGGAACACCACTAAGTGAGCCGCTGGACTGGCCCGCCGCCATTGTATATAGTTATTTAGTGATAGGTTTCCTTTATAGTTTATTTTTATTTGGAGTCGACGGACACTGCTCCACCTTTTGTATATAGTTCCATTTTAGATAGGTTTTTTGGTAGGTTTCATTTCCTCTCTTGGGATGATGGACCCTGAATACTTTGTACATAGTTGTACTTTGGATTTGGATATTTTTTTTACTATGAATATTTTTTCCCATGGAGCAATGGTTTTCTATTTCTTTTTTCCCTTCATTTCTTTTTCATGGAATTGAACTTTGGAAGATATTTTTTTGGATTATCATTTATTGATTTTGATTTGAAAAGGGACAGCCAGCTTAATTTTGTTATTTTTTTACTGGTGTATTTTGGTTAATTTTGATTGCCATTGCTGTTGTTTTTAATACATTATTTGGATTTTTTCATTCCTCAATGTGTGGTTTCATCTCATTGTTTTCATGCATGTCATGATATGGGTTTTCAGGTTCACTTGCAACCATTGTGTGTGTGTGAGACACATGTGTTGATTTACATTGTTTCCATTGGAGTAGTATCATGGGCACATGTAATGTGTCTTTGGGCTGTGGTGGCTGGCCATGAGGCACATGCTTGAGGATTGTCAGGGCCTGTGGCCAGGGGGACATGAGTGGGGGCCTGGCGGAGGCTGCCCATGGTGGGTGGGGGGTGGGGGTGGTGGGAGACATGGGTGGGAGCCTGGTGGAGGGTGCCCCTGCACTGCTGGGGGGTGGGGGTGGGTGGGAGACCTGAGTGGGGGCCTGGCGGGGGATGCCCATGGTGGCTGGGGGTGGGTGGGAGACATGAGTGGGGGCCTGGCGGAGGGTGCCCCTGCACTGCTGGGGGGTGGGAGACATGAGTGGGGGCCTGGTGGGGGCTGCCCATGGTGGCTCGGGGGTGGGGGTGGTGGGAGACATGAGTGGGGGCCTGGTGGAGGCTGCCCCACAGTGCTGGGGGGTGGGGGTGGTGGTAGACATTGGTGGGAGCCTGGTGGAGGGTGCCCCACACTGCTGGGGGGGTGGGGGTGGGTGGGAGACATGAGTGGGGGCCTGGCGGAGGCTGCCCATGGTGGGTGGGGGGTGGGGGGGTGGTAGACATGGGTGGGAGCCTGGTTGGGGCTGCCCATGGTGGCTGGGGGTGATAGGGGACATGAGTGGGGGCCTGGTGGAGGGTGCCCCACACTGCTGGGGGGGTGGTGGGTGGGAGACATGAGCAGGTGTGCAGGGTAGTCCCCTGTTTTGTGGGCTGCCTGCAGGGGCCGTGGAGGGTGTACAGGAAACACCTGTGAGGACCCACCCAGCCTAATTGCATGTGTAACTTCCCGCGCACCCCTGTAATACACGTACCCAGCCAAATCGCGTGTGATAATTCCCGCGCACCCCTGTAATACACGTACCCAGCCAAATCGCGTGTGATTATTCCCGCGCACCCCTGTAATACACGTACCCAGCCAAATCACGTGTGACAATTCCCGCGTACCCCTGTAATACACGTACCCTGGCTAATCGCTTGTAAAACTTCACGCGTACCCCTGTCATACACGTACCCAGCCAAATCACGTGTGATAATTCCCGCGTACCCCTGTCATACACGTACCCTGGCTAATCGCGTGTAAAACTTCACGCGTACCCCTGTCATACACGTACCCTGGCTAATCGCATGTAATACTTCCCGCGTACCCCTGATATGAACGTTACCCACTTTGCGTTCCTTGTTTGGCAGCCCTGTAAACTGGTCCAGGGTTGGCGCAGCCCTTTGCGATGATTTAGCGATTTTGATGGCTTTTCCTTGCGCGATGGCGTTCTTGGGGGCGTTACTGGCGCTGCTGCAGGGTCGCTGCGATACTCTGCGCCACGGCTGGTTTGGGAGCCTGAAATCCATGAATACGCTGTGCGCGGAAATCGGTTTTGGCGCACGCGCCTGGCGCAGACAATCGCACGCAGACACTCTGTGCCAGCCGCTTGCAACACTTTTCTGCGAATTTCTATGAATTACCCTGTTAGTTGTTTAACAATATTGACATACTTTCCATTTATTTTCTCCCTTGTTCACTCACACGGATCCACCTGGAGGTATGTGCTTTATCTGTTTTTGCATTATCCTTGAATCATTGATATATGTTTTGTGTTGAAATACTGTATTGTTCTATGAATGATTAGTTGTTGGTATATTTACTAAAGCATGGCCCTGACGATGGTCATAGACCGAAATGCATTGGCATATGTGCTTACTGATGAAACTACCTATGTTTTTCGAAGTTGCCTCACTATATGAAAATCGAATTGGCGATACTAAACCTAGAAATGTGAATAAAACATTTCTTGTTGAAGAATTCACTACAACTATTTCATATTTTTGAATCAATATTTAATACTTGATTGTATATCTGAATAAAAATTCCGCAACTCTGCCAAGGGTCAACTGAGAGCTCTAGCCTTTAGTAAGGTAATGCTACCTTACTTTTCTTCTAAAATGTAATTAGTGCTGTTATCAGTGATGTGATATGTGATGTCATCATTGTGGTCATATGCTGTGCAACAGGGGGCACGCAGTTAAGGTGGCTTTAGCTGAATTTCAGGGGTTTTGTTGCATTAAGTTCTCACCTTACATCCCTGCAACTAAAGTTTTTTCCTTGAATATATTATATTCACTGTAAAATACTTTAGTTCAAGTGTAGTTATGTGGATCCGATTTGAGGCAACAAAACCCTTGAAATGTAGTGGATGTGGGAAGCCATGGCGAGCTTAACTTCTGCTGTGGCCACACCACTAGGTTTCTTTGAGGAAACTAGTTATGACCTTTTGCCGTGGCCCCTTTACATGTTGCCTACTAGATTTTGTTCTGGCCCACTAGCCATGCCTTTGCTGTGGCCACTTTCCCTATTGCCCCATTGGTTCCTTAAAGTAACCCAATAGCCACAGCCTTCGGCTATGCACATTACCATCCACCTCAATGTAGCTGTAAAATTCCTCTTTTTTTGGTCTTAATCTCCTTTTTTTAACTCTATCTTTTAAAAAATTTAAATCCCCACAACCGCTGTAATCTCTCTCATTGAGCAAAAAATAAGTAAAGGGTGTCTTTTTCATTCCTGAAAAGTCTCGGTGATGCATTTTGGGACACATATTTAGTTATAATTCTGGGAGAAGGGGGCACCCCCTTCTCTGTCAAATATTTAACAACTACGGGATGGTGAAAAAAAACCAGATCTCTCCATTAAATTGAATTAGCCTCTGTCAGCCCTTCTGCTGCAAAGCACTAAAACCGATATAAACCGATATAAAGGTTTTAAGGAGCAGGGGCCACTCCGTTCTCTGTAGACATTTTTTTAAACTACTAGATGGATTTACCCCGAACTAGTCAAGGAAATTAAGTTTAACCTTTTTGCTCAAATAGTTTCATATTTGATTCAATATTTCCAAGCGGTTTTTACGATACGACTTTTCAAAAACTGGAATTTTTCTCTGTGGGAAAACGAATGGGAGTTGGCTGAAACCTGCATATTTATGCTTTCTTAATAACATTTTCCTTTTTTGATGAATTGTTCCCAAAATGTCCAGTTTGGGGGGCTCTTGACAAAGCCTTGGTTTAGAACATGTCCTCCAAATCCATTCAGCAAGTCAATGGTTATTGACCTCTCTCAGCCTCTCTGCTATAAAGCACCAAGACCGATATAAAGGTTTGAAGGGGCAGGGGCACCCCGTTCTCTGTTGAATATTTTAAAATCTTCTGGATTTACCCCTTACCAGTCAAGGTAAAAATCTGGCAAGTGGTTTTCACGCAATGCCTGTTCAAAAACAGAAATTTATATCCATGGGAAAATAAATGCGAGTAGACTGAATTCAGCATTTTAATGTTTTCTTAACAACTTTTTAATTTACTACTGAATTGTTCCCAAAATGTGCAGTTTCGTGGGGCTCTTGGCAAACTTTTGTTTTGTAAAATTTCATCCAAATCCATCCAGTAAGTCAAATGTGTTCAGCCTCGCTCTGCCTCTCTGCTGTAAAAGCACCAACACCCATATAAAGGTTTTAAGGTGCAAGGGGGCCCCCCTTCTCTGTCGAATATTTTATAAACTACTAGATGGATTTACCCCAAAACAGCAGGGATGTAATTTCAACAAAATGCCTGGGGTAGCGAAAGTGACATCACATGACCATTGACCTTTGACCATGACCAACCCTGAGTGGCATCATGAGAAGTGATGGAACACAACCTTTCACCCCTTGACAAAACAGAAAGGCATCACTAGCATTGTTCCTAAGTACACTACAAAAAATATGGGTAGAATATCACTATAATGTGACATACATTTCATACAAGAATGGATCACCATCTGTATCGTTATTATCATTGTGTATAGGACCATAGGAATCCGAGTGATTTGCCCGTGGCTGAAAGTACAGCGGGCAAATCGTTCGCATGAGAAAGGTGCAAACTACCAAATGTTTGCACCTTTCTCATGCGAACACACATACATTCTCACACCCACACACAACACACCCACAACACACTCCCCCACCCACACCCTCAGCACACCCTCACTTCCGTGATCGGGAACCGGTGCTGCAGGGTCCTTTTCTTTTCTTTTTTTTGTAACGGAAGGCTGCGGGGTGTCCCCCGCAACCCTCGCTCACTATACCATGAAGTATAGTGAGCGGGGCAATGCGGGGGACACCCCTGCAGCTCCTGTTTTTTTTTTCAATGCTACCACCAAAGGTTCAAACTTTTGGTGTTCGAACCTTTGGTGGTAGCATTTTTAGAGCTTTTGGCCAATGCGATCATTTTTTTAAAATGTAATTTCGACCTAAACCGGACCATATTACCAAATTATTGTGAATGCATGCAGACGTCTAAGGCCAAATGATAATGGTGTGTTATTATATAGCACTTATGCTTAATCGCTTTATATAGAACAAATATACACCCAGCCTGTGTTGGTACTCATTTATCGACCTCAGAAGGATGAAAGGCAGAGTTGAGGAGTTTAAGAACAGACTAAATCAGTGACTTGCCCCCTGAAGTGTGCCTGAAATAAACCTTTAATTAGTCTAGCAATTATTGCATAGAATTCCAGAAAGACAAATTATTTGTTATTCCTTATTCCTATTCGTTCTTATTTAGGGCCACTGCTCAAAGTGTGACACTTTTGGAACCCCTTGTTTTTTTAAGCAGCCTGGACAAAAAAGCCAGCCAATCCAGAAACAAAGAGCCACATGGTGCTGGCCACAGCCGAGGAGCTTACAATAAGAAAAAAAATGAACCTTTGTTTATTCGTAGCAAGGGAGACCTCAGGGGTTGCAGCTGTGACCCCCAAATGATGTCCTGCAAACCAGTCAAGGAATGTAAGTCCATGCTTTGTGCCCAAGTTGTTTCTTATTTGGTCCAAATCTGCCCAGCGGTATTCACGCTACTGCACTTTTTCTCCACTAAAAAATGAATGGGCTGAAAACTGTGAAACTGTGTTGTTTTCTTAATAACTTTTTAATTTTATAAGGTTTTGTTCCCAAAATGTTGAGTTTGAGTATGCTTTTGACAAATCTGTTTTGAAAATGTCCTCCAAATCCATCCATTATACTAAAAAATAGCTGCTTTTTAATTTCTGAAAAGGCTGTCAGCCTCTCTGCTGCAGAGCACCATGGGAAATATAGCTATAGCTATAATTTTAGGAGAAGGGGGCACTCCCTTCCCCATCACATATTTTAAAAACGACTGGATGGAAAAAATGCAGACCTCTCGTCCCAGGAAATTGAGTCAATGCAACGTACCCAAGTTGTTTCGTACCTGGTCCAACTCCGTCGAGCAGTTTTGGCTGTGCGCTGGAACAAATGGGGAACTACGTTGAAAAAGTTTTTATTTGTTTCTTAATAACTTTTCTATTTTTTTAACAGATCTTTCCCAACATTTCAAGTCTGGGGGGATGCAGGATGTGGCATGAGAAACGTATAGTTTGCAAAATTACAGCTAAATCCGTCATGCGAGTCAAAAGTTATTAACAATACATTTTTGGGGTTTCCTATGCATCTCAATACTCAGCTTAACTATACTGTGATAACCTCCACCATATACTGTGGCGGCTGCCACACTATAGTTAAGGCGAGTATCAAGTTCCATAAGAAACCAGAAAATTGAATTGCTAATAACCTTTCACTTGCATGATGAATTTGGCTGATATTTTTCAAACAAAATGTTTGTCATGTGCGTCTTCAAACTGTGCGCCTCCATACAGTACATTCGGGGAGAGATTAATTAAAAAAATGAACAGTTATTAAGAAAGCAAACAAACCCTATTTTCGGCCTACTGCAATTCATTTTCTCATACAGAAAAAGTCAACATTTCTGTGAAGTGCACAGCAAAAACCGTTGGATGGAACTGGAACGAAGCAACTTGGGCACGGAGTGTCGACTCGAGTTCTGGGAAGGATATGGGGTTATTTCCAGTAGTTGTTGAAATATTTGACAGAGACGAGGGGCACCCCCTTCTCCTAAAAATATAGCCATATCTCCCATGGTGCTTTGGAGCAGAGAGGATGAGAGGCTTGCTGGATGGATTTTGATGACATTTTCCAAACAAAAGGTTTGTAATCTGCCCCACTAAACTTGAAGTATTGGGAACAATTCATTAATAAAATAATGCTGATTTCAGTTTTTGAACAGCCATAGCGTGAAACCCGCTTGCCAGATTTGCACCAAATAAGAAACAATTTGGGCACAAAGCGTTGACTTAATTTTGTTGACTCATTTGAGGTAAACCCATCCAGTAGTTTTAACCATATTTGACAGAGAACAGGGTGCCTCCTGCACCTTAAAACCTTTATTTTGGACTTGGTGCATTTCAGCATAGAGGTTGAGAGAGGCTAATAACCGTTGACTTGCGTGATGGATTTTGAAAAGCCGTAGCAACAACTTAGGCACAAGGCATTGACTTAATTTCGTTGACTGGTTTGGGGTAAATCCATCCAGTAGTTAGTAAAATGTGTGACTGAGACATGGGGGTACTTTGTATATATATCGGTCTTGGTGTTTTGCAGCAGAGAAGCTGAGAGGTTTTTCAGAAACAAACATTTTCCCTTTTCTTTGTTTTACTAGATGCAAGTGATACCTGTGATATTATCGTGAGAAGCAGCAAATGAAAAAACTCAAAATGCCATTTGGAGGAGTAACAAGGATGCAATCAAAGTTTGGAATGAACTGCCCTATGACCTTACTGATTCTAATAACGTTCTTAACTTTAGAAAGAGATTCAAACCTCTTCTGTTTATGTAGCCACTCCTATGGGAACGTTGATTGTTTTGAACCACAGCACTTAAATGTCCTGGCCAAAGGCACTACATAAATACCAATAGCAATCACATCAGGCGAGAGGTTGGGAGTGGGGAAGAAGACACCATGTGAAGTTAAACATTTGGGGTGAGTTGGGGAGCCAGTTCCGGGTAGAAAATGTTTGGTTTATCAGGGGACGACCGTCAGAATTTCACGAGATTACACCGGCAGCACCGCAAGATGCACTCAGAAAAATATTTGCGTCACACGAAGTGATGAGTGATAGTGGGTAATGAGAGACGGTTAGGGAAGGAAGAGGCAATTGAGTGGAGTGCGGGGATCTGGAAAAAAGGGGGACACATGTTGAGTGCCTGTGAGGATTTGGAAGACTTTTTAATTCCGAGCAATTTTTCATGCTATCGCGGTTCTTTACTCCAGGAATTTCTGTTATTAGAAATTATTACTATGAAATTCTCGTAGGAATAAGAGGTAAGTAAAACAAAAAGGGTTAAGATCTGCAGGGTCTTCATCTACTGGGCATGGGGCAATGTGTGTTTGATAACAAATTAATGGTTCGAAATGGCCAGTGGCCATGGCTAGTGGGCCCAAAAGAAAGATATTGGTGCAACACACCCAGAGGAGACAGCCAAAGAAAGATATTGGTGCAACACACCCAGAGGACACAGCCAAAGCCCATAGCTAGTGAGACCTCAAGAAACTAAGCAACACATTTGGGCCGTGGCAACTGGCCTTGGCTTGAAGGCCAACGCTAGTGGACCCAAAAGAAAACTATTGCTAAAACATATAGCTAGTGGGTGCCGAGGAAACTAAGGTATAGCAAAACCCTTAAAATGCAGTGAGAAACTATGTGTTAAGAGCGTTAAGATGATCAGATGTAATGCAACACAATCCTTGAAATTCAAAAAAGTTCACCTAAGAGAATGAAAATAAGTCACACAAACAAAACAGTGGTAGGGGTTATTGGCCAGGAGAGGACCACCGTGGAAAAAAACAATTGACTGTATTCGAGGGACAATGGAAAGAGGAGGGGGAACTTGGTGATTGCCTGTGAGAACAGAGAAGATTTGGGGATTTTCTAGCATTATCGGGACATACAAGGAAATCTTATGGGCATGGGTAGTTCAATGCTGCTATATGTGTCGTTCATTGCCATTATTGGAGGAATATCGCTGGAATAGGGAGAGAGTGAAAAAAAAGTAATTTTTCACCTGCAGTGATCACATCTGCTAGGCATGGGGTAATGGATCTCTGTGCCCAATGGCATGGCTAGTGTGCCCCAAAGAAACCCATTGGGGCAACATGTACAGAGGCCACAACCATTGGCCATGGCCAAAGGTCATGGCTAGTGGGCCCCACTGAAACCTATTGGTGCAACATGTACAGTGGCCATGGCCAGAGGACCCCAAAGAAACCTTTTGGTGCAACATGTACAGTTCCACGGCCAAAGACCCTGGCCACTGTCCATGTGCAAAGCCCATGGCTGTAGGGCATGGCTAGTGGGCCCCAAAAAAAACCTATTAGTGCAACATGTACAGTGGCCACGGTCTAAAGGCCATGGCTAGTGGGCCCCAGAGAAACTATAGTAAAACAAAACCCTTGAAATTCAGTGAAAGAACTGTAGTTAGGAGAGAGTTAAGGTGATCAGATGTAATGTGAAAAATACCTAGCAACAAAACCTTTGAAATTCAGTGAAGAAAATCTTGGCTACGAGCCTGTTATGGTGATCATATGTAATGCAACACAACCCCTGAAATTCAGCAATCGCATTTGACCACAATGATGACATCACATATGACATCACTGGTGGTGTTAATGTAACAAATTACCTCATACTTGGCAGAACCGATGAGACCTAGAATTACATCAAATGTGACATTACGGATTAAATATGTTATAATATTGTTGTTTCATACATGGTCCAATTCCATCCAGCAGTTTTCGTTGTGCGCCCGAGTAAATGTTTGACCTTTTTCTCTTTGGGAAAATGAATGGGGACTAGCCCAAAACAGTGTTTTTTTGTTTACTTCATAACTTGTTTACCAGATCTTTCCAAAAATGTCCATTCTTGTGCACGGGTGCGGGGGCGGGGGTCTAGGTGGGGAGAGTACAAGGTCTGCAATATTGCAGCCAAATCCGTTATGTGAGTCAAACCTTATTAGCAATTAATTGTTCGTGTTTCCTTGATACTCAACTATAGTGCAGCAGTATAAAAAGTGACTATGGAATTTATTACTTGTGTGAATTCAAGCAATGAGATTCATGTGGACAGGTAAGTCTTTATTTCATTGACCAAATGTATTTGCGACTACCACATTGTGGACCCTCTCTGGCAAAAAGCTGGCGACCTCCTTTATTTAAGTTGACTATTTTTTTTAATCACATTTCAAGTTTTGAAAATACACTATCTGTTCATTTACCCAAATTTTAGAATTTTAGGATGTGACTATATACTATATGCCATATCAAACATGACCATCAGTCTGGCTTCAGAGCTGCCAGAAGCACGGAAACTGCTCTCCTGAACATCCGTGAGGACCTGCTCTCGAACCTTGACTCCAACACTCTGTGTGTTCTCATTTTGCTTGATCTCTCTTCTGCCTTTGCTACTGTCAACCATGCCATCCTGCTCAACCGTCTCAGTGATAACCTTGGTATCACTGGTCAGGCTCTGGCCTGGCTGACGTCTTTCCTCTCCAATTGACCCTCCGAGGTCCAACTGGGGTCCTTCCTCTCTGACATCTTTTTTCTCTACATGTGGTGTCCCCCAGTGATCTAACCTCTCTCCCTGGCTGTTCAACCAGTATCTGGCACTCCTTGCCAACCGTATCACCGCTCTCTGCCCCAACTTTCAGTGCTCTGCGGATGATACCCTGCTCATTTTCAGGCTACCCTCGGCCTCCTCCTCTACTTTCCTCATCTCTGACCATCTGTCTGCTATCCAGGAATGGTGTGCCGCCAATGACGTCTTCCTTAATGCCAGTAAGACTGAGATTCTACTCATCGGCACACCCACTCCCTCCTTCCCTGCAGCTCTCTGGTCGGCCTCTGTTGGCCCTCTTCCTGCTCCTAACTGCAAGGCAAAAAACCTTGGGGTCATCTTCAACTCCACACTCTCCTTCTCTCCTCACATATCTGACGTCTCTAAGAAGTAATACTACCATCTGCACCTCCTCTGAGGTATTCTTCCTTTCCTCTCCTCTGCTTCCCCCAGAAGCTCACTGTCTCCCAAGACCTGGTTCTTTCGAAGCTGGACTACTGTAACAGCCTCTATCTTAATCTGCCTGCCTCTACTCTCCGCCCTCTGCAATTTATCCAGAACAGGCCTGCGAGACTTGTCCTTGGCCTCAAGCCCAGGGACCGTATCTCTCCAGGACTGAAATCTCTACACTGGCTCCCATTGGCTGCGAGGATTAAGTTCAAAACCCTCTGCATCATCCACAAGGCCTTCTGGGGCCTGGGGCCTAAATACCTTCAACTCTCTCTTCCTAAATATCTTCCTTCTCGAGCTCTTCGCTCATCCGTCTCCAACTCCCTCAGGGTCAGCCGCTTCTCCAAGCAACGAGTTGGGGGTCGATCTCTCTCCGCGGCAGGGGCCTCCCTGTGGAAGAGCCTTCCTGCCTCCCTGAAACTTGAGGAGAACCATCTCTGGTTCCGGAAGCACCTCAAAACCTTCCTCTTTGCTTCTGCTTTCTCTCCCCCTCTCCCCTGCTAAATTCTTGACTGAAACTGCACTGAATCAGCAACTGGGCCACTCTCACTGATCTCGGTCCTTGGCCCAGACACTCTCCACTTGCACTGCCTCCCTGCCAACCCCTGCACTTCGGGACTGTCTCTGTATCCCTACAGCCCCCCTTCCCAGCACTTGTCTGCACTTACCTTGCACTTGCCACCAGCTGGCCGTAGTATTTATTTGTTGTTCTACTTACCCTGTACTGCACTTTCCCCCCTCCTTTTGCCCTTGCACTTTTCCTTTTCCCTCCACCCATGCACTTGCGCGATCTGAATGACACCTGGCCAGGTAGGATCGTTGTCTGTCTTCCCCTTGTCCCCCCCTCCCTGCCTCGTTGCGCCTTGAAACACTTGTGTATAGGCGTGTTACAAATGCCATATCATATCATATCATATCATGGATATTAGATTATGAATGTTACCCTAAATGAATGCATAACTAAAGACAATAAATATTTCAACAGGACACTACAGCCTTTCAGGCCTAGTGAGGTGAATTATATACTTGACCCAGCAACACCAACCAAGTAACACACTCTCCATAGTGTGTTCCCTGATTTACTTGGCTGTGACCTGTGTGCAGATCCTGACTCAGCAAGGCATCCTCACACCTACCATATCAAAACTGATCTGGCACACACAAACAATCCCTCTCTCTCTCTCTCTCTCTCTCTCTGCAGTCTGGTCTCTTTCTACTTGGGTGAGAGTGCACACGGGTGTACATATTCGGGAATAACCACAGCTGTTGCTGACAGATGTGTGACCAACAAGGAAATACAGGTATGCTGAGGGGTAGCTGTACGATTTTTTCTCCAAAAGTAGTTATTAAAAATAAAGAAATGTTAATTATACTAGTATTGTAAACCACTGTTACATTTGTACAATGTTAATTTCCAATGATCACTTTCTGCATATAATGTAGTGATAAAAAAAGTTACACTTGTTTTACTGAGAAAAACACATAATCAAAACCTAAAATAAACCTATACTTTATTTTCTGATTTAAGGATATCATTCCAAGATGGACAGTCTTTTACACTTCTCTTATGCTCTTTTGAAGTACCCCTCTGAGAAGGGTGAGGGAGACAGATAACACCAGTGATGGGTTCAGCCTGCATTGCATAGAATCAAACAGCATTTTGGGAACTAATATTTATAACTAACATATAGGTCCGTGGAAAACGTTTTGTATGATTGAATCCCTAACTACATGATGCTTACTGGGTTTGGTGCTCATTTAATTTTTCACAACCCTCACCCTAACATCTTAAGTATTTTAAACTATCAAAATGTGTGTAACGTTGAACCATCTATACCTATTTTGACAGCTCGTGGTTTGGATCTGAGAAGAGCGTGGCTGAGATGTCAGTTACTAAATTGGGGTAAAAGGAATATCTGAAGATAATGGTTCCTTAACAGCTAAGAAATGTAGCTCCTTCTTAAGTTAAGGAATGCTTTGCACATGCTCTGTTCACATTTGTTAGGATTTGTGTCTATTAAACTATACTATTTGCTGCAGGAACAAAATAGTTATTTTATCACAACACTTATTAAAAATTGAAAATGCGACAGAAACTATTTCTAAAATGTATGAAGCGGTGACACAATGGGGGAATTGTCCGAATACAGTCATGAACGCAGATTTCAGATCCTATACCTTCAGGATAGATTGCAGGATTAATAATTAGATTCTGGTCTGCAACACTTACAATGAGAATCATAAATTACATGCTCCACACCCAAACTGGAGTCTCCAGTTCTCCATTTCAAATGCAGAAGAAAAAATTAATCATACAGAACAAAAGTGCATGTCCTTGTGTAATTTTGCAAGAATCTGCGGTGGATTGCAGAATGCCATCTAAGTGGACACTTGAGCAGTGCAGTGGAGACCATCCATAAAGCAATGAGACAAACACTAAAAGATGCAACTGAAATGCCAAAAGTTATAGATCCAAAAATATATTTACAGTCTATTACAAAGATTACAAATGGAAGTGTCTATGTCATGGCAATGCGCTAATTAAATGCACAGATTTTCTTTAAAAGGGAAAAATGCTTTGTCTGTGAAACCCCACAGATCTTCTAAACAAACAAATAAATAAAATGTCAAATATAATAATGTGCAGTGATCAAAAGGGATAAAAAGAAAAGCAAAGAAACTAAAATATCCATTTGAATTTCCTGTAGCCATCTTTGGTCCTAAATGTGGGAAAATACGTCATGTAGCACTGAAAATACATGTTCTTTTGTGATGCTCTGCAAGTAAAATAGAAAAATATAGTGCATTTTCAATGTATTCAGAGCTCACCACAGAGAAATGTGTGTACAAAACGAGACAGTATAAATAAAATGTACAAGCTTTACAGAGGAACATTTACAATTATTGTGGATTCCCACATTATCAAACAAGCCCAATTAATGACCGATCCCTGGGATCTTTCGCTATCAAAATTGATATAAACAGCCCAATCCTCTTTGGAAGTACAGCGGTTCACTTCTAGGATAGCTCATGGTTTTCATACTTTTTAAAAGCATTTATCTCACGATGTAAACATAATGGGCCGGTCTATAATATCTATCATGACACACATTTTATTGCTTATTAAGAGTGTCTGGTAGATCAGCACAAAATATATGCAAAAGTAGAAAGGCTAGGCCTTACTTCCCGTTTTCCCTGTATTTAGAAGGATTCCGTTAAAATGCCCAGTTTCCATAGGCCAGTGGCTCTGACCACATTATGTAAAATGTGTGAACATTAGCATACAAAATATCCTGCTCCACTGTCTGAAGTTTGAAAATCATGAAAAATCTTTCATCGTGTCAGAGATTTCCCCCATGCCGATTGTAACGTGTTACCAATTTTCAAAAGTATGCAGATCTGGCTTTTCTAGTGTACTAAGCCATTCTCACTTTTAGCTGATAGCTTGCAAGCAGAACGCCAAGACGGCATTGCTATTGTATTTTTACTAAATATTCTGAACTGCAAAATGTGAAGATTCAGGCCTTTATCACTCATAATACGGACGAATCACCTGAACCCAGAAATCCTTCTATTTCACTAGATAGCTAGAAACTGGTGTCAAACTGGAGGAGGCTATGTATACTGCAGTTACATGTGAACGTCCCAGGGGCAAACGCTTATAAAGAAACATGAAAACTCCAAGCAACCCTTTGCATCATGCTCTGCAGTTCTAATATAAAACCTAAAGTCCTGCACTAACGGTTGGGCGGCATTCCACTTTATCTCATAGAAAATATATGCCAGCTATTAAACTCACATTTTTCTACGTATTACATTCAAGAAAACCAAACTCTGTGTGCTCAGATGAGGTGTATGGATAACCCTGGTTAATCCAATCTTATACCAGTGACACTCCCTTCGCTCTCCAATTACGAAAAATGTCTTGTTCGTTTTTTTTTTCTCCAAAAAGTCAATTTGCAACTGGAGTGCTTCTTCTTCAGTTGTGTTGTGAAAAGCATCCTTTGAATCGTGGACGATGAGTTGTAGGTGCCTTGGGACAAATTGGGGATCGTTATTGCTTTTGTTTCTCAGGATATAATGCAATTGAAACAGTACAAAAGTTTTCAAAAATATTGTCTCTTGGCAACCTGCAATTTCTGGACTTCCTGGCAAAAATGCATGGCGTGAAAATAGCATGGACTTAAAAGAAAAAATGGCACGAAATGGGATACCCATAGTCTCATGAAAACACATTTTCAGTCATGCGCTTTAAGCAGAAAACTCAATATTTTTTTTAAAGGATCCCAGCAAAGCAATATGTCACGTAATAAGCACTAAAAACTTCCAAAGATATAAACAGCTTACTAAAAGGATGCCCTTATGTAGAATAAACACAAATGAGAAAAAACATTCAAAAATCACAGATTCAAGGAACATATTTTGCTGAAATTAACAATATCATGACTTTATCTGACAAATATATCTTTTAAAATCTTTATGTACAGTATATTATTTAAAAGTCCACTGGATAAAAAGGAGGTTTGAGAGCAAAAGGTGTTCGTTTGTGGTGTTTTTTTTTCAGGTAGTACTTTGTTTCTACGGTCACTGCTGTGTATCATTGCTACAACTGGTGGATCACGTTGTCCTGTCTTGCATCATCTGGTGGCACTTAGGAGTTCAAGTCTGGAGGTGCTTGTAGATCTTGTCGATCTTGTATCCACTGGGGCAGTAGTGAGGAGGACCCAGGAAATCAAGTGTCTTGTAGCAGCAGTTCATGTGTATTGAAGGCCAGTGCTATTGTCTCTAAATTAGTCACCTCCCTCATGAGGGAGAACAGTCTATCACACTTGGATGCCTGTGCCATGTAAATGTAACATTTGTGCTCTCATAGTCTGAATACTGCTCGTGATTTTCTTTTGATGACCGACCAGTGTGATTCCTAAACTCATCACATCACTGAAAAACAGAAAGAAAACAAATTCAGTACCTGATAATTACTCATGATATATTTGCAGGCTATTATGGTCGATTTTGCTGACAACTCTTCTCTCCATTACAACAAAGGTGTCTGTCATACAGTACCTTTTAATTCAGAACTCATGAGTGGTATGTAATTTGTTGCCTTATTGTGTTGTTTAAACAAAAACATACAACAGTTATTTAGCATTAGTGCCTGTGAGGGTCAGCAATAATTAAGCTTTATAGACCTAGCCAGAGGGTTGTACCATGGTTATGGACCCTGAAGACAGAGAAGAGAGGGGTCCATAACTCCTGGTATGGCCCATGGGCATGGTTTATAAAGTTATTATGTGCCGGGAGTAATGGGGGGGGTAAACAAATAACAAGTGGTTGCTGGGAACTGACCATATCTACTGAGGCAAGGTGTGGAGCAGTAATGGTGTCAGGGCACTCAAAGCAACTCTTATGTGATGAGGGGGCACCACACTAAGAGCCTTGCAGCACTGGCAGTAGGGCTCTTGGTGCTCCCTCTCACCAAAGAAGCACAGCACTGACAGCTGTGTCACTGCTCCGGAGCAGGGATCTCTGCACGGTGAGCCATCTATTCACGGGAGTGATGCACCAAGAGCCCTGCAGTCAGCCAGCGGCACTGGGGGAATATATCCGGGCCATACAGAATTCCTGAGCAATACCAGCTTGTATGGCCCAGAAATTGGCCAATGGGGTTTGCAACCCCACTCTCTCAGGACATAATGGTACTAAATTGCTTGACACCCAGGTTAACAGTCCCAACCTTATTATGCATGTGAACATAGTGACATATAAAGATGATTGAATACCATTAAACATGGGATAACGGGTGAGGAAGGTGATTTATGACGTTCACACTATTAACTTAGAGTCCCTGGCTTGGTTGACACGTTTGGGCAATGGTTTGCGTGCTAGGGTATGCAAACATAAAAACAAGGTTGTGTATGCTGTTTATGTAGCAGAAACCTAGCTAGGAAATAGTAGTCCTTTATGACTTGTCACATTTCTAAACTATTTACAGTTGGACACCTCACTGCTATCAAACAGGCTTAGGTGCTTAAAGTTCCTTAGCACTTCAACAGGAATTGAACAACAAGGTACTCAATTTTTAACTAAATGTTAATATTGCTCGGGCTGTACAGATGTCTCATGGGATATTGTTTGACAATATTGATTCATAAAAGGAGAAGGCTTTTTTGTGGATTTCCTTCCCAACATTTGTTATTTTGCAGTTCAACAAAGGAGAAGCTTCTGGAATTCCAGTTGCCCCAAAAATGACTTGCCTTTAAGCCATAAAATTAAGCCATTGATTTAATATAATGTTGAATATAATACATGCTGTTTTAAAAAAAGACTGGACTGGGATCTGCAGCCAGTAAAAATTAAGAATGGGAGTGATGCAATCAAATAGCTTGATGATGGCGATTAGTCTAGTTGACCTGTATAATCACACGATCCTTAAAGCGATTAACACTCTAGCATCACTCAAACTACGCAAATCCAAACCCAGAGCACATCTCAACACGTGGTACACCCCACAGTGGTACACCCCACATCTTAAAGCTCTCAGGAAATTAAAAATAACCACTGAGGTCTTATGGAAGAGCACCCCGTCCCAAGCAAACAAGGACAAATCACTGCAGCTTCCTTCAATTACAAGGTTGCCATTGTCCAAGCCAAAAAAGATAACTATAACGATTGTATAACCAAAGCTAAGTCTAACACAAAGGAGCTCTTCAATATTTTGAAGGAGCTAGACTCACCCGCCCCACCTCCTGACACTTGCAACAAAGACATTCTGTGGTGCAGCAATATCCAGAATGCACTCCAAGACTAAATTCCTATGCTCCAAATCAAAATAGAAACTAAAAAAACGCTCATCACTAATGTGGAGCCTTCTCCACATCTACCTTCCCTCGCCAGGAAGGTGCAGCCCCAATTTAACTTGACACCTCTCTCCATCAAAAAGGTGGAGACTATCATCCTTAAGCTTAAACCTTCTAATTGTCAGGGAGACACATGTCCTGCACCCCTTATCAAGGAGGCTGTGAAGGAACTAGCTCTCTTCATCACATCTGTCATTAATTCCTCATTCAAATCCAGTATAGTACCCAACAATCTGAAAGATGCCTGGGTACTACCGCTTCTAAAAAAGCCATCCTCACACCCGAACAATCCATCCAACTACAGATCCATTACGACTGTACCCTTCCTGTTAAAAATACTGAACCGAGCAGCCTATCTGCAGATACAGCAACATCCTGAATCCAACAACTTACGAGGCCTCAGACAATCTGGATACAGACCCAAACATGGGACTGAAACAGCATTTATTGACCTCATGTCTCAAATACAGACTCTTAAAGATAAGGGAAAATTGTCCCTGCTTCTTCTACTCAATTTATCAGCGGCATTTGACCTGGTGAATCATAAAATCCTATGTAAACACCTCTCATCTGCTGTGCTCTTCTCCGATCAAGCAAACGCTTGGATTGAGTACTTCTTCAATAACAGATCCATGAGGGTCTTTGCACCCTCAGCTGCCGCTGCACCCACTCCAGTTACCTGCGGGGTTCCTCAGAGGTCCTGTGTGTCTCCTACGCTCTACAATGTATTTACCAAGCCTCTTTTTGATGATCTTGACTGTCTGGGTGTCACCTACACTAATTATACAGATGTCACTCAGATGCTCATCCCCATCACTGGTGATCACATTGTGGATGGTAGGACTCTCAACAACGTTTACCTTACTATACAAGCCTGGATGGCAAAGCATGGGCTCTGTCTTAATGATGATAAGACAGAGCTGCTCCTGTTGGGCTCACCAGTCAAGCTAAACAAACTGGATGGGTTATTCACCTCATTCAATATTTACGGCAATATAATGAAAGTATCCAAGGTTGTCAAACATTGGGAGTTTATATTGATTCGGAACTCACCTTAGCGAGACAAACTAATGTTATGGCCTCCTCAACTGCATACACATGTCGCCCTTACTTGACATCAGCTAACTGCATCACAATACCAAGAGCCTTGGTACTCTCTAAGCTGGACTATTGTAATGCGCTCTATCTTGGCACTTCACAACAAAACCTCAAGAAAATGCAAGTGATGCAAAACATTGCTACTAGAGCAGCACTGAACATCTCAAAGAAACAACACATTTCAGATACCAGACACTCTATAAATTGGCTTAACATTAAGCAAAGGATAGCCCTCAAAACACTATCCCTTACACATAAATGCTTATCCAAACAGGCACCCATCTACCTATCCAATACCATCACCAGCCATACATCAACACAGTTTACAAGAACAGCCCAGATACACTGTGTCAACATCCCACATTACAAGTTACAAAGAGCAAGAGGGGTCAGTTTCCCAGTCCTCGCTGCTAAGAAATGGAATGCCCTACCGCTCCCATTAAGAGAGGAAGCTTCCTACCTCTCATTCCGGAAAAAGGTCAAAGTGCGGCTCCGTGAGCAAGACCTTACCACGGTTGCATAACCACGTCCTACTTTGAATATAAGTAAAGTGCGCTTTTTCCCACACAAAGATCCTATAGATGGACTGAGATGCAATGCACAGTGCACAGAATAGGTGTACCCGCCAGCACCTATTAAGTAGAAGAACTGTTTAAAGTTGTGACATGCTTTGCGCTCATCCCTTTGTTTCTTTTGGCATTCAATTGTAATTCTTTATTTGGTTGCCACGTCAGCCGACACGTGTTTCGACTACACCGTCGTCCTCAAGGCTGACAACATCACAATAAAAGATTATGTAGCTACACCAAACTGTTAGAAGGCTCTACTAGCTTATCGTAATAAAGAAGTAGTCCAAAACGTGCTGGTAATGATAAATGAATGGCATTCCATGGGCCTTCTCTCTGATGATGAAAAAAGTATTTAAGCATCACTGAGCCAATCATGCCTACGATATACTTTTTACCCAAGATTCATAAAACATATGAATCATTTCCTGATGTCAGACCCATCATGAGTGGGATAGGCTGGGCCACCGAAGGGATATCACAGTATCTAGACAATGCACTGAAACAATTTGTTACCAAGATTCCATCATTCATTAGAGACACCACCCATGTACTTCAGATGCTATCACAATTGAATGGCAATCACATTATCTACCAGCATTGATCACAATTTGGCAGTTGCTACAAATGACTACACCTATCGCAATGAATCAGCATCATATCGCACACACATTTTTATGCTCAAAATGTTTTTGAAATTCACCCTTAACAATAATGTTTTTTTATTTAATGAGCATTACTATTCTCAAGTTAGAGGAGTGGCTATGGAAGCAAAATATGCCCCTTCCCTTGCCAACCTATTTATGGCCCAATTGGAATAGACACACATATTAAACAACACACAATACAAACACAACATTGTTTTCTGGAAAGGATTTATTGATGATGTGCTCATGTTCTGGTCTGGCACAGAAGAAGATCTTACACTATTTACTGATTATATCAATATCAACTCTTTTGGTATTAAGTTCACAGGAGAATCGAGTAGAGAATATATAGACTTTATTGATCTCAGAATCTTCATAGAGGTTGGCGAAATCAGCACTAAGACTTATTGTAAAACAAGTGAAGTAAATTCGACTTTGCATTCAAAGAGCTGTCATCAGATATCAACAATACAGAATATTCCTAGGGGAGAATTCTATAGAGCTCGTAGAAACTGCAGTAGAAATTAAGATTTTGAAAGGGAATGCAAGCTCATATCGGACAGATTCAGGCAAAGAGGCTATTCGGAAGCCACTATTAGAGACAGCCTTACTAGATATTCCTCAATGGAAAGGTTTATTACGCTTGAACAAAAACAACATACACCTAAATCACAAAATAGTGTTGATTTTATTATCAAATAATCAAGAGACTCTAACTGCTTATACAGGCTACTACTCAGACATTGGAACATTCTTCTACTAGACAAAGACATCAAGCCCTTTTTGGCAGAGAAACCTAAATTTGTCTATACTAGAGCAGCTACTATACGAGATAAGATCAGTCCATCTTTTTTAAAACCTTTGCGTCACACAATTGAGAGGAACACTACATGGCTAACTACAGTCAAATGCGGAAACTGTTCAATGTGTAAATATTCACACAACCACAAAAATCAATACACACACCCGAATGGACATGTGATTCAGATACAAGACTTCGGGCCTCATTACACGGTAGACGGTGAGCCATGGCGCTGTTAGCGCCATGGCTCATGCTGGTAAAATACCGGCACCGCCTTGGTGGAAAGGGGATTTACCGCCCCATTCCAAGGTTGGAGGGGCGGTAAATCCCCCTTCCACCATTGCCCTTCCCCATTCCCATTTCTGCCCCATAGGGCTCTATGGGGAAGGCGCTAATTACGGCACCGCAATTTTGCGGTGCCGTAATTAGCTCCGAGGTCCCTTTGCGGGTTGGAATTTAACGCCTGCAAAAAGCAGGCGTTAAATCCCCCAACCCGCAAAGGGACCTCGTAGTAAGGCGGTAAGGATTTACCGGTACCGGTATTTTACCGGTACCGGTAAATCCTTACCGCCATCCGTGTAATGAGGCCCTTCATCAATTGCAGAAGTTCATATGTGGTTTATGCAATAAAATGCGTATGCAATAGGTATTATGTAGGATCCACTATTAGACAATTGCACTTCAGGATTCGGGAACACATGGCTAGCCTGAGCAGTCAGGACCCGAAACTCCCTCTTGCCATTCATTGGCAAACTAAACATCAGACCAACAATAAGGAAGACATACACTTCATTGGTTTAATGAAGGTCAAGAAAGGAGTAAGAGGTGGTGATATTGTATTAAAGCTAAGACAATTGGAAGCTAAATGTATTTGTTTATTACGTTGCACACAAGACGGTCTCAACACTGACAATGAAATGTATGCATTCTTGTGAATCTCTCATTCTGCACATACTAGTGGGAGCTATTGGTGTATACTTATGTTATCAACATATGTGATAAATGTGAAATGTGATTAGTAGGTATCTGATTTATGAAGTTTCATCAATGATTGACAACTATAGTCTGAAGGATGTAATCATGTTACTATGCATTGGTATTTAAACAATGCTTTTATGTCAAATTACCAACATACTATCGGAATCAGTGTGTACAGCACTTAACATATCATATTCTATACCATTCAATATATCTGTACACTTGAATAGAACATTCCAATATAGGATTGTAACAGCAAACATAGGGTATTGATGTGCTCGAGTCATTTGCACTGTGAGATTACTTCAGAACAAGTATTAACAAAATGATTTTCAATATGTCATCCGAACCTGACAATTATAGTATGGATGAACAGGTACAACATAACGTGTAAAATCACATTAAATAAATGGCTTTCATCTTTATAATAGCTTCACATTCAAGTCTTGCTCCATATTGAAATTGCTTAACAAATCATGACATCAAGACTGCCTCATAATGCATATGAGCGCAATGCGCATGCCCAATGAAGCAGTCGCGAACTGCTAAAACATGCTTATACAGTATGTGACTCTTTCCGGAGCATGCGTAATCCGCAGCTTCTGGACAAGCGACTGCGCCAATGTAGTTAGTGGTTAAACTTCGAGCATGCGCAAACACTGCTCTAGTGTTCACCAATCATAACGTTCCACACCACGGTCAGCTTAGTTAAAAACGACCAAAAGAATAATTCGTGTTCTCTAAACATTTAGCCAAAAAGGGATCAATATAGGTAAGTCTACTTTGCCACGTTATTACGTGAACCCCATCTCTGATTGTTCATCAACACACTTCATAGTTGCAATTCTGGTGACCGCTTTCTTGCTATATTTTTATTAGCTGAACCCAAATTAGTAAGCATAGTGGAACAACAGTAATGCGAAGTGGCCTCATTCCACATAATGACCTAACCTCCGAACATACTTTTCTGGCCTTTCAACATTAGAATTGGTGGTGCTCCCTTTAAATTACTCTCATACTAACAATTGCAACGTTATTAATTAATCATGTCAAATTTTTGATGTTGTAACTTCATGCAATACTTATGAATAGCTCTTTACACAGGTATCATAATTGCTGTGTTTTCTATTTCAGTCTTCACAGTTTTATTGATAGGTGAGAGCAGCACCATCATAGATATCTAAGAATTCACTTATTCACGCATGGGGGTATGGACTTGCTCACTCTATCCTCATTAATGTGCAGCTATTTTCGAATACACAGTAACACCAAATCTGTCTCATACTTCAGTATTTCTGGTGCTAATTAGTGATGGGCATTTCTTACACACAAAGAAGCACTAGCATCACCCTTAATAATTTTTATTAACTAATTCGTGATTCTCACCGTGACACATGGCTCGACTGCACCAATGTAGACAGTATTAAACAACTAATAATGTAACCACATGTTTAATCATATATCCCAATCTCTACACTGCAAAAGCCTTAATTCAACTTTTCTGCTGTTTTGTTCTCCCTCCCCTATACCCTGTGAACATGACTGCCAATGGGGTATGTGAATTTTGTTACATCTCAACTTTATGTTTGTGATTTTGCATATGATTGCATGTATATTTCAATTATTACATAATCTTTTATTATGATGTTGTCAGCCTTGAGGAAGACGCTATAGTCGAAACACGTGTCGGCTGACATGGCAACCTAATAAAGAATTACAATTGAATGCATATTATTAGCATATTTAGTCATTTATATAAGACAACGGAAACAAAGGGATGAGCGCAAAGCATGTCACAACTTTAAACACTACTTTGAATATATGTGTGTGAACTCTTGCCTGATGTCTATATGTAACTCTTATGTATCTAATTTCCCATGTAACATACTTCAGCATCCCATGATTCTATGACTGGGTGGTTCTATGTATATTTTTGAACTTGTAAGCATAGTGCCCAGATGCCTCTAAACAAAACTAAACAAAATTAGTCTGTCAGTGGTATATTGCACTACTATTAGTGGTGTGAGGGCAGAGGGGATGACACCTGAGTGGAGTGCCTTTCCCCCATCTAGGTATGACAGTACCTATTGCTTGGAAAGCAGACCTCAAGTCAAAGGGTTTGTGCTTTCTTGGCAGCGTGAGTTGGAAGTATAGGTTGTTGTTGATGATTAAGAAAAGCGATCTAGCGTTTAGTTCTGAACGGTCCCATTTGTGGTCGGGACCAAACCTAATTTGCATATGGTCCTTTCCCTTCTGTAATGGTTTTGCAGGCTGAAAAACAATGGTCTGGAAGGTTGCCCAGAACGGTACCCATAGTTATGATTCGTTCAAAACCCTCCAGCCATCACCTTTTGGTTTTGCTTAAGATACTCAGAACGGGACGTATATGCCCAGATGTGGTTGGCTCCTGAGCCTGCTTGGCCTAGAGGTTCAAATTTAGTCTGTACTGGCCCTCTTTGTGGTGGGACCAAGACTGAGCTGCATATGGTCTTCCCCCTTCTGTGTAATGGCTTAGAACACTGAATAAAGATGGGTTGGAGGGTTGCCCAGAGCTGTGTCCATGATTATGATTGATTCAAATCCTGCCAGCCATTACCACTTGGTTTTGCTTAAGAAAAGTAATCTGTCATTAGGTTCCAATTCTGTTGTGAACCCCTCAATTCCCATGCTAGTCAAGATTGCATTAGTTTGTGCTTTACTGGGATAAAGAGGAGCATCCAGTTGGTGGGATGGACTGAAATGTCAGAATAACTGGGAGGAGCTTATGGAGGTTCCATGCATAGTTTGGTGATAACTTGATGGGAAGGAGCCTTGCAGTATCCTGCTTGTGACTGGGTGGTACATTGTTGTACATTTCCCCAAGTGTTTCAACTGGTGAATATTTGATATTTAGGAGGAGAACCAGCTGAGCACAGACCTGAGAAACCGATTCTTGAAGCTAGTAGTGTGGCAAGAATCATGATGGTGACTGTGACAAAGGCTACAGAAATGATAAGTAGGACTGTGATATATGAATACACTGTGCCCAAGATACTGGGTGTGTCAGCAAATCCTGTATGGCTGCGGATTTAAGAATGCATCTGGATCTTAACCCAGATTGATAGTCCTGTATCAGACAGTGTTCCTCTATTAGTTTGCATATTTGTATGGCTACTCTTTTCTCGTTGGCCTTTCCAGGAAGGTAAGGTTGGTATTATGACAGTAATTGGCATGTTAGTCCAGATCTAGATTTTTCTTTTCATTTTTTTTTTTTTTAAATAGCCATATTAAGCCTGGTTGAGTGATCTGCTCCCAGTAGCAGGACAGACTTGACATTGCTTCAACCCCCCTCTTTGCCCCACCCAAGGAAGAGCAGTATTTTTTTCCATCAGCCATTGCCTCAGCCCTGCCAGAGAAAACAAAGGCTGGTCGACTTGCAGCTTGGAAAGACCCCAGAGGAGAAAACAGCAATGAAAACAACCTCTCTCTCAACATGTGTACAAAAATAAGCAGGGCAGCATGAAGGAAAAAAGCATAGATGCATAGAGGCTGCAAGCCGCTATGCGTAGGAGAAGGAAAGGAAACAACTCAAAGTAGAGTTGTATTGGCAAGGTAGGCACATAGGAGAGTCATGGCAAACAAGACCACATTGTTCACAGGTAGACTCTGGGTACATGGAGGGGTTTGTGCCACTCTAAATAAAAGGTGAGGATAGGCTGAGAGAACAGGCACTGATTTCTAGGCACATACCAGCAATTATTTGTCACATTCCCATGACGCTGATTTTTGGATATGTGTCCACTCTTCTAATGCAGGTGGTAATGTGTTTAAAAAAATTTAAACATTGCTTTAATGATTCTGCGCAGATTATTACTCCGAATAATATAAATCTGAAATAATACTATTTTACCGGCAATGCACATCTTTGGTTTACTCATTTTGAGCAAAAGGACAATCTGTTGCAATTAAATATCTCTTTACTATTACGTTAATAGGCTATCTATTGGAAATCAGGAATTGCAATGCTACATGCAAAATGAAAGATCTCACATGCAGGTGGGTGTTTTCTATTTTGTGGTGGCTTGGTTTGAATAAAACAGGAATATTATTGTTAGTTGAACTTCTTTCACTCTCAATAAAGAGTAATGGGTGCAGGAAATAGCCGCTTTTACACTTCAGTTGTATGGAATCTTACTCACTTATGCTCTCTCTCATTTTCTGTTTCTCCCCCATGCCCCACCAGAAATTCCTGTAATTCCAATTAGTAAAACATCTGGCATTGTTTATCAAATTTAAAACATAATGCAAAGATGTGGTATAGGAGTTCGGAAGAACCACATTCATCATATGCATTGGTTAAGTAGGTAACGTTAGTCTTTATACTTAAATAATATAAGATTGTGACAAAGATGGAAGTCCTTAACAGATGATTAGACACATTGGGCCTCATTACGAGTCCGGCGGTAACCGAGGCGGTAAAACCGCCCGGTTACCGCCGGACTCGTATTACCATTCGGCCTCCGTGATTTCCGGAATAACTGGGGCATTTCAACCAAGGTGACCCGGGAATTCCGGAGGCGGAATGGTGTAAATCCCCATTCCCATTGAGTCCAATAGGACTCAATAAGAATGGGGACCATGGAAACACCGGCAACGTCTCGTGATAGTGCCAGTGTTTCCATGTCTGCTTGCAGGCAGGCGGTGGTAAACCCGCCGGGTCAGACCTGGCGGGAACGCCACCTCCCGCCTGCAGGACTTGAGATCGGGCGGTCTGGAATTAACAGTGGCGGCGGGTTTATCGCCACTGTTATTTCCGGACTGCCCGACCTGTAATGACGCCCATTGTCCTTCCTAGAGTTAACCACAAGCCTGGGTGATCTGCAGATGATCTGGCCAGTAATGGCCATGACCATCTTTACAGTTCTTGTAGACTTCCACCACCATACCATGCTTACACTCACCTAGAACTAGTATGGCCTCCCTGGATCTTACATTCACCTGGCACTAGCCTTGTGCTCCCAGGTCTAGGGAAGCCATGACATTATTTAGGAGTACTATACACTTCCTGATCAGTTTCTCCTGTTTTCCTTTTCTCCCCCTCCTCTCTGTTCTTGATCCCTGGTTCCTTAAATATATCCTTGCCCCATTTTGCCCCAAATTGAATGCCTTTGCCATGGGCACCTTATGAGTCAAAAGTAAATGAAGGAACAAATACATATATTTCTCTATGGAGTTTTAAAAGCCAGAATATAAAAATTAATGAAATATAAAATTGTGTCTGCATTATGCATTTGACCATTTTGACCTTTTCCTCACAGTGACATACAGCGTGGACATGTGCAATCTTTCAATGTTTCAACCCTAAATTAATTGCAATTAGTTATCATTTGTACATGATTTAATTTTAATAGATATTACAACATGAGCCTTTTCTCTCTAGTTTATTCATTTATTTGTATACCTATATACCACCAGTAAGCAAGTTCTCAGAGATCAGGGCACAAAACAGGAAGTAGTAAATAAGGAAACCGTAGTCCATCGTCTCTAAGCCAAAAGCAGAGAAGTGAACAGATGTGTCTTAGAGGATTTCTTAAACCAGCCTAATGTTTTACACTGTTGCAGATCAGAAGGCAGGGCATTCCTTAATGTAGGAATGATATCATATAAGGCCCCTTGGCTAGCTACAGCTAATTTCACTCTAGGAACCTTCAATAGATTCAAGTCATTTGATCTCAGGACTCCATTATTAGGTACCCATAGAAGCTTTTCTACCAAATACTCTGGCCTTTTCTCAAATAGGCATTTGAACGCCAATGTTAACAACCAAAAGACCACTCTTGCCTCTACTGGTAGCCAGTGTAGGGCTTTCCTGGCTTCGGTTACGTGATCTCTACACCCTAGTTCTGTCAATGCTCATTCAGCATTATTTTGAACCATTTGGAGTTTATTCAGTTCCACTTTCCCCGTTCCCAGAAATAATGTGCCACAATAGTCAAGCTTGGCACCCACTATTGCTCTTGTGATGCTGGTGCAGATCTGTTCAGACAGAAACAGGGGAAGTTTGCATAACAGGCTAATATAGTAGGCTGAGGTGAAAATAACATAACTTAAATTGAGATTTCATGCTCATGGTTTGGACAAAATACACACCAAGTGTTTTTACTTTACGTTGTGTGGGTATAACACAGCCTGCAATATTTAAATTATCATAATCCTTACTAAATGTTTTCAATCTGGCATCCGTCCCTGTAATCAACAGTTCCGTTTTCGAATTGTTCAAAACCATGTCATTCCTCAACATCCAATCTTGAAAAATATCAAACTCCACTGACGACCTCAGGGTCCTTTTAATAGTCCCATAACAACGGGATTAGACACTGAGTATCGTCCACATAATTTGTATGAATTATTCTTCTTGAATCCAGAAGCTCAAAAAGTGGCAATGTATAAAGAGAAGAGGAAAAACACCAGCCCTGAGGCACTACAAAGGGGACCTTGTTAACATCTGCTTGAGCTTTGTTACTATATAATCTTGACATTCGTTTATCCAAAAAGGACATTATGCATTCTGCACTATGCATTATGCTGACGGGTCTGTAAAATGTGCAGAGTATAAAATCCTTTGGACCAGTATATTATGGTCCACAAGATCAAAGGTGGCAGACAGATCAAGTAGCATTGGCATTTTTCCTTTACCCATGGATCCAAAATATTGTCCTTCAGATCTAAGAGAGTTGTTCCTGTGCCACGTACCATCCTGGAACCAGATTGATGCTTACTCAAGATCGTGTTTGTAGTCAGAAATTCCTGAATCTGCAAATACGCTGTTCTGTCCAAAATCTTGAGTAAGAACAGCACATTCATAATTGGTGGATAAATGGGCAAATGTACAGGGTTAAATGTAAGATTTTTAGAAGTGGAAGCACCCAGACTTGTTTCACACTATCTGGCACAACATTTTCAACAAATGATTTATTAATACATTTTGTGATGGCAGCGAGAAGTGCTGGCACACCTAACCTAATCACTGCAGCTAGACATGAGTTCCCTTTACAGGAGGTTGGTTTTAAGCAGGCTAAAATATCTCTCACTTCCTTTTCTGAGACTAGTCTGAAAGTAAATGGCTCTTCTATCTTAACTGCCCCAGAGTCCCTCAGGGCATCCTTACCCAAGCAAGACATGATGCTATTTCCTTCTATTTCCTGTTTATTACCAATGTCTTTGCTAATACTTTGGAACTTATCAGTCTTAGCCTTTTGAACCGAGGTACAGCAGACTTTTTACTTTGTGATGTTATCTTCTACTACACATGGTTTCTTCAGTTCTCTAAGAACCTTTACATTTCCCTTTGTGTTGTTCCCAGCCTTACTACTCCAGGCTTTATATTCATATTTCTCTGCCCCCCCCCCCAAATAGCCAGTTTGTGGTTTTTAGACACTCACGCAAAGTCTTTATCCTCAGGTAATTTAGTGTTTAGCCATTTATCATAAGCTCTTTGCTTTATCCATTTTAATTTATGGATCTTCAGAGAGTACCATGTTTCAGACATTTCTTCAAAAAAATGCAAGATTTTGACAGGGCAATACTATCTACTGCTATCGCCAGGGTGTACTGATGTACTTGTGCTGTTTCCTCTGCTGAAGCCTACTTATATAACTGATTTGTCAAAGGAGTAAGGTATGGATTCAAATTGTCTAGGGATAGTTTATGTATATTCCTAGAAACAATCACCATCCTTTCTGATTTTTCTTTTCTTATGCCCTCCATGCAACTTAAGGAGAAAGTCAATAATATACTAGTTTGACCATGAGCAAGGACATATACCTACTTCTGTCACATGTACATTTAAGCTAGCTAGCAAAATCCAAGCTGTTCCCTTTCACATGTCTCAGCTCAAAAACATGCTAGGAAAAATCCATATCCTGTAACAAGGTTTCTACGGCAGTAGCATTATGGTCAGTCACATTATTTTGCCATTTTGATGGTCTGCTTAACCAAAGGAAGCACCATGTAAAAGAATTGTGTTTGGATTAGGGCATTCCAGTAGGCGAGCGATATAATGTTATCCAGCCAATAGTGGTATTAAAATCTACTGTTAGTTTCAAGAATAAAGCATCACACCCAACAGGAGCAAAAATGTCCACCTTCCTAATATCCAAATCTGATCTATAAATCAGGGCTACACCTCCCCCTCCCTTCCTGTCTATCCATATGAAGAATATTAAATCCCATAGGTACAGCCAGGGTCAAGGATGAACCTGCTGCCTCATGCAGCTATGTTTCCGTGATGGTGAGTATATCAATACTCTGCTCCTGAATATATTCTGCAATGCCAGTAGCATGTTTTAATAAAGGAGCACATGTTTACTAGCACACATTTCAAACTCCTCTCAGAGTCTAAATGGTTCACTGAATTACCATTTTCGTAAGTCATTTGTTCCACCCCACTCTCCATAGGTAGTGGCTCATCACCTTGATCTTCAAATAAAGAACCTTCACATGTCTCTTCCCCTGCATGACTAGCTGTTCCTTCTCTAATCGAGTCTCCAGATGTATCACCCACATGAGTTGTCCCGGGAATATTTAAAAGTGATCCAGGTGTTCCATCTTTCTGCACTAATTTAGCTGCAGCCTCGCAAGGCACATCTTGAGGTATGTTTATGGAAGCAAGTCCCATATCCATATACCGTTGCAGGATCCGGGCCATACGCTGGGAAGTAATCTGGGAGGTGATCTTCGGCACTAATAAAGATGCTACACAAAATGCAAGAATAATTACTAGATCTTTACCGGCAAAATTTCTATCATCAAAAGGTCAGGGAATATGACCACATCAAGTTAAAGTGTGAATACAATAAAAGTTAATGTCCTCCTACTTACTAGACCACCGTTATCCCAAACGCTAAACAGCGCAAACTGGCCACATGCACCAGGCGCTCACGCGCCTGCTGGTGAACTTAAATGAATGCCGGGGCACCTGGGTAGTGTAGTACCAGTAGTCATCAACAGTTAAAACTTTTAAAAATAATGTAAAATCACCAGCCCTAATTCCGAGTATATTTAGCAGCAACTAATTGTGAATATTATAACAAAAAACCAAATTTAGAGACACAACACAATAAAGTTACTAAAATAAGCTTTGTCCCCAAAAGCAAAGCAACAGTGTTTCTGCATGCCATTCAATCTAATCTTGGTTCTAGTCACTTATCTACTGAAAATATTGAGCTAATGGGCAAGTTAACCACATCTTACTGGGTTGATAGGGGAATGGTTCCGCTCAGCCAAATAACATCTACTCAGTAACTATTGCATTTTTACAATTCCGATAGGAACTTGACAGCAATTCATTCCCAAAAAGTTAGATTTCTGGAAGTATTGTACAAATTACTTTTCAGTATAAACAGTGTCATTTAATCTTGATTTGATGTGGAACAAATAGTCCATTATTCAAGCAAAAGTCTATAACTTACTCAATCGTCATCCTTGCCACGGCTTCTAGAGTGTTGTAGCCCGCAGAGCTGAAGTTCTCTTTGTACCTTTCCATCTTGATAGCTTCTAACCATTCACCCACTGAACAGAAAGCAGCAAAATCAAGTGTGTTCTGATCCAGAAGAGGGCTGACTGGTCTAAAAAGGAGACAAGAGGGTGCTCATAAATACCAGGCTTATTTATTCCATAAGCAATCTTGATGTATTTCAAACACAACATTGAGAAAATAAACATTTTATGATTGATTTGTGTGTATAAATATCAATAGCATTTTGTATAATTAGTGTGTTTGCTGTAGTGCAAGGTGATATATAACTAGCCCCCTTGATATGATTTGGTATTAAAATAGATATAACATATAATTATTGAAGTAATTAAAAGCCCACCTTGACTATTTTCAACATAAAACAGCTAATCATATCCTAAGAATGCATTCAGGGTCCGGAGTGAGGCACCAAACACGTTTTTCTGTCTATTCCACAACTTAGGTGCAGAACCTGCCCACCCCACTTCATGAGTAGGGCATACTATGCTTTTTGGCAGAAGTCGACTACATATATATATTACTCACAGTAATCGTATTTTGTATGCTTGTATCTGCTTAGATCACATGCTGTGCATAGGCAGACATCTAGTGGAAGCTGCAGAGTATTACAGTTTGTTTTTCGAAACTCGAAAAGGGACGTCGAACAGGGCGTGCCAGTAATACTATCCCTAGTGTGACGTCCCCTGTACCCATGATCCCTCACGCGTGTAGGACCCTCAGTCTAGTCGGACGCATGTTGCAGAGTTCCTTAATAATATTTCTGGTGGTTGTTTCTGTTTAGAATCACATGCTGCACATCTTGCACTATCTAGTCACAGGTGTTGAGTATTGCTAGATTGCTAGTTGTTTTTCAAAAGTGAAAATAGGCTCATTCCTGTCATACTATCTCTACCCTGCTTGCGCCCCAATACCCCTTGATGCCTACATGCTTAGATTGTTCATGTTCGATGTACCTGAGAGCTGTGAAGCAAATAAGGAGGCTGAAGTGGTGTGAAATATGCTGCTATTTGTGTGTATGCCTAACTCAGTGGAGGCTGGGTGAGCGCATGTGATTCTAAACAGATACAAGCCCCAGAAATACCATTACTCAGTAAGTAATGTTTGTCTTCTGGGACATATAATAATAATAATAATAATTAATAATAATAATAATAATAATAATAATAATAATAATAATAATAATAATAATAATTATTATTATTATTATTATTATTATTATTATTATTATTATTATTATTCTAAACAGATACAAGCCCCAGAAATACCATTACTCAGTAAGTAATGTTTGTCTTCTGGGACATATGAATCTATTTGTATTCACATGCTGCACATATATCAATGAGCAGTGTTATTTTGGGGGTGGGTTTGTTTATGGCAAGATAGCAAACAAATTGTGTAATACTATCTGTCCCGCTGAAGAGTTTACCCTTGTTTGATTATCTGTACAGTAATATTGGGTAAACGTGCACAGAGCTCAATGTGGCAGTTTTACAAAACAACCCTATCGTAACACTGGCTACAAAAGCCACTGTGACCCCCGTTCCATGTGTTTAATGTGCCCTGGTGCAAGCATGTGGCATGCCTGTATGCAGTGCAAAATCCATCTAAAAATACTTCCTTTTGTTACTGGATTACCTTCTTGACCTGGTTCAAAATAGACAATAAATGTGCTTGTTTTTAGAGTTTGCTTTGTCCCTTCTAAATAGTACACCAACTCTCCCATTGCCCCCCTGATATCCAGGGAATGTAGCGATCTTTATGTCTAGGTATGTCTTACTTGGAAGAAAGCTGGCATGAATGTACTGATTGAAATGGACATGGTTGAAAATAGTATGCATTCTGAAGAGCACTGTATCTTTGTGGGCTCCAAGAAACAGTTCATCCACTGACAGTGCCTGTAACTCATTAACCTTTCTGATGGAAGTAATAGTCCATACAAAGTATATTTTAAATGTGGAATGTTCAAATGGAACAGCATTCATTTGTACAGTACCACACCGAGATACCTCAAAGGAGCTGGGTCTGCTACAGGTGGGGGAACTATCTTTACACCTTCAAAGAAAACTTTAAGCACTGGAACTTTTCACCATGACATTTTGTTTGTGAAGTGCTATAATCTGCTAATCCTTCTAGATGAATTTTCAGTGAGTTGAATACCAGTCCTGAATCGAGGACTTAGAAAACCTAAGTTTGCAAGTTTTTGGGTATACACTTTATGGGATTGATGGCAAATTTATAACACGAGAACACAAAAAATGTCCATTTATTCAAATGGCATGAGCATGAAGTAGATGGAAGTTGCAAATGGCAAATTCTAGGACTTCATGGGCAAGCTAATAAATCCATAGTTTCCTGCTGTGAGTGCTTTAACTGCTGGGCTAGAACTGTTGTGTTATGGGTGTGTGTAGTAGTCTGAACTTGATTAGAGGTTGCACCACTATCTGTTTTGTATTTTGTGTATAACTCTGTATGACAGTGAATATGGTAGAAAAGCATAAACAAACATCCCTCACTAAGTTATCCATAATAGATTTCTTAATGTCCAGAGGAGAAAGATTTTTGGCATTGTATAGTGTATTTGAGGCACTAATATATACAGCTGTCACTCAACACTTGTGGGAGATTTGTTGGAGCACTTCCATATTTAACTCTAATGTGGGTTCTTGTAGAACTTGTCTGGTAGGAAATTGTCTATTTCTGGCAGTTGTTGGCTCTGGAGATGTATCTCTTTTAGAAAGCACCAATATAATCTCTGCTATACTGCACATGACAATGTTATCAAGTGTGAGATTTGCAGCGGTATTATCCATTCTGATGAGAATGCTCTTTTCTGATATCTGTTTTTAAAAGCTCAGTAGTGCTTTGGGAACTGCTTTGAGCTAAAGGACATTGATATGAATGTGTGGTGAAGTAGCCCACTGCTCTGTGAAGGGTGTGGAGATGTGATCCTCACACTTGGATGGATGCTTCAGTGGTAAAAGTATTCTTTACCGGGGGACTTTGGAAAAGTTTTCAATGCAATAGATTTTCCATTTTTGCCAACTATGCCACCACTAGACCCACTAGTCATATTAAGCCATCATTTGTCTAACCACTGCTGTATTAATCTTACATACAGTGTACAATACCATCATGCCCAGCAGTTTCATGACCTTTCTTACTGTGACCTTCTTTTGAGGCTGATAAAGGTGAACTGTTTCCAGAAAAGTATTCTTTCCTTTGATTGGTATAGCATAGGCTTTGCACTGTTTATTTCTGCTCCTTGGAACTTTTTTATTTGGAACGGAATACAGCCAGACTTTGTCACATTTATTGAGAATCCCAACTCATGCCACAACATTAGGGTGGCTTGTTTTTTCTGGCTTCACTGATTGGTACAATTCCCTGTTATGAGCCAGCCATGCAGTCAGGGGTACACCTGTATTCCCTGCCCACTTTAATGGGCCTCCACCATTGCCAGAACCTCTGTGAATACACATGGTTCTGATGTTATACCAAAGGTTAGTAACTTGTACTATAAATGTTTGACACCCAACTTGACACTGAGATATTTTCTATGTTTTTGGAACATGGTAATATGAAAGATTGCATCTTTGATGTCTAACGATGCCATGCAGATGCCCATTTTATTAGCAGAATTTACTCTTGTAATGTTATCTGAAACCTTTGCACCTTAGTGAACTTGTTTGCCGGGGAAGATTGAGGTCCACACGCCTTGTGAGGTTTTTCTTGGGAACCATAAATTATAATGGGTAGGTGCTCATGTTGAGCTACCGCCTCTATTACCAACTTTGCGAGTATGGGGGCTATCTCCTCTGCTAACAACTGCTGGTGATCTGTGCTTGTGCTTGGTGTCAGAGTTCCTTGGAAAACATATTTTAGGTGCTGGATTGGAACACCATACAGTATCAGTCTTTCATAGTGTCTAGAGGCAATGTTTTGATGTTATTGCCTCCTATGAGTGAACTGTAGAATACTTCCCCTACTCGGGCTGCATAGGAGGACACTTTGCATGGGTAGTTATTGAAGGGTTTTAGCTTCACGCTTAGTGGACATGATCTTTTCTCTGCCTCTTCTATCTCAATGTTCTCGGTACCAGGGTTTGTGTGCTTGAGTTTGTTGGTATCCTTGGTGGGTCATGGGCCACATGCCCTGGATGGATTGAACAACGTGCATGTGTTGTAGCAAGAAAATGGGTGTTGTGGCGGGTCAGAAAAAGGACCCAGACTCTTAGAGGACATTTGAAAGCTGTGTTTATTAAAGAATAAAAATAAGGCCTACCTTTCACTGTGCTATGGGATGTTCCCTATCTAATAAACTAACGAAGGTTCTTGTCAGGCATCTGTGAATGGCCATAAGAATCTGTCCACAGTCAAGATTAAACCTAACTGACCCTACCACTATTCTAACAACTAAAGACAGGAGAATGATTCCCTTCTCCTGGGCTTTGCTTTGTGCAAACAACTTCTTCCTGATTCTTCTTAATAGGTGATTTTTAAATAGTCTTTTGTGACTCCTTTAATCAGTTTGGGTATCTCTTCCAGGACTTTATACTTTTGTGTCTTCTCAAAATCAGGCCTCTTTGACCTGGTAACCTGTCTTAATAGTCTCTGTTTCGCTATTTCCTTTTACAATGCAGGTAATTTTCCCTTTTCCCAGGGTAATGATATCCAGCTTTACAACTCTCTTGAGATTCTCTTCTCTTGGGTTTAATTCATAATTAATCTTTATAGTCTCTGTGTTTAGACATATGTGTCATTCTGCCTTTCTCACCAGGCATTTCTCCTGTGATTTATGTACATCTCTACATTTTTATGGCTTTCAGGTTTATTTCACACCCATCACTCAATTCTCTTGCTTTCCAGGTTATACTTTCATTACATTGACTGGGAAGAGTATGAATAACCCCATCACGATCTCCTGGCTGCCACCTTGGTTTCCTGTTTTCCACGTTGATTGATATGATATTTGTAATGATTGATATGATATTTATAATGTGCCTATACATAAGTGTTTCAAGGCACAACCTGGTATTGCCTGGTATTTTCAGGGATAAAATCACAGGGGCCTCTCTTCTTTGGGGATGTGTTCTGTTCTCAACTGCCCGGCTTCTCTTCCTCCTTCAATGTCCCCTACTTTGTAGTCTCCTCAACGGATGACCGGCTCTTTGTGTAACAGGAAGTTATGTGGTTTCAAGTTTTTAAGATCTCTCTAGTCATGCCACTAGGATCTGCTTCTCGCTCTCTCCAGCTTACAGAATGCTGCGTGTTCAGCAATCTGTTTTTGGTATGTGAGCAGTTATCAAACCCGCAGGTTTCCCCGGTCTCACAGTCTCCCCCAATCTCAGGTACTACATTGCTGTGGGGATTCCCTTGATGAGATTCATGTCCCTCTCTCTCCACTTGTTGAGGCGTCTCCGTCCTCTCTATCCTCTTCATCAAAGTTAAATGGAACTTCCCATTTAAAGGGACATGAACTGTTTCTGGTTGTTCTCTCTTCATACAAGTGTCTGTATGGTATTTATAAGGAAGTTATTTTGGGATATCCTTTAGGTAGTTCCTCACAGGAACAAGAGTCCTTGTCACCACAGGCAGAGTCTCTCCTGGTGATGTCCCACTTTCCTCGACCCCTAGGGAGGGTGTTGCAAAGGAAGCTCACTTCACTAGCCTCACAGGGGGGCTCCCCCTTGGGGAGAAGCGATTTGTCACAGTGTCAACAATCTTCTGTGGTTGGCCCCTGATCCCTTGAACAGGAAACGTCTTTCTGTAAGCTGATGTAATGCATGTCATTATGACTGGTTCTGATGGGGTGTTATATTTCTTCTCTATATGTGTGTTAATTGCTTTGCAAATAGCAGATACCACCACAGAATCTTCTAGGCACTTCAAAAATTCCATGAGCTGAATATATTGTGTTGTTGTTTTTGACTCATCAAGAGAGTCCCTTACAAAGTCTTTCCCTTCTGCCTCCATGGTAAAAGTAACATTAAGCCTTGCTTTTGCCATCTGTAATAATGTGTCATATGTAAATTAATCCTCTCTTCAGGGTTATGCTGAAGTTGGCTAAGTTTCCTCTTGAGATTAAATATTGTAGTCTTCTGGTTCACTGGCACCTCTTTTCTCCAGAAGGTTGCTCTGCAAATCAGTAAATGTAGAGGTAAAATGTGTGTCCTTATTAATCTATTCTTGAAGATTTGGCAGGTGGTTTACCTTTCCCGGTATGGGAATGATCCTTTTGTTTTTTCTCCCTCTCTTCCCTTTTTTGAATAAGCAAAAAGACATTTGCTAGTGTCTGTGACAAAGTATTTCCGGCTAAGAGAGTGTATCATTTTCTGTGAGATCATAGATATGTTCTTGTCCTGCAGGGTATTCATCTTCCGCTCCTTCTTCCTCGTGTTCCTCTTTTGAAAATCGATTCTTGAGTGTGTAGCATGACAGGAAGTGTAACCTTTGGGGTGATGGAAGACTGTATAGTTGTTTGTTTTGGGCTTGTTTTTGGATGCCATGTATCTTAGCTTTGTGTTTTTTATGTTCAATGCCTATTGTTTTTTTCATGTCGTGCATCTCAGCACTCTGCCTAAAGGCATCCAGGCCCCCAGTTTACTTTTACAAGGTACCATGCTTCTCTGTGCCATGTCTACTGGTGGCAGGTTTCCTTCTGATTTACTGCTCATATTCTTGCTGGACAACCACTTTGTTTTAGTACTTGCCTTATGCTTCGGCGTGGTGCCTTTAGGTATTGACTTGGGTGTTTTATCCTCTGCAGTCTTTTGGACCACATAGTGTGCCTCCTAAACAGGTCCTCCAGCGAGTTCATCAGCAATGGTAGCTGGCTGCTTAGAGTTCTTCTGGATCTCTCTCTGTGGAACGTGAGATAAATTGATCACCTCAGTGTCTGAAGCATTAACCCCCTGATAACTCAATGTCAGTGCATCAACCAGGGTGAGCCAATATTTCTGTGTCCATGGCATAAGCCATCCATCACTGCCCTTCTAGACCTAAGTGTTTGTGGCGTGAGATGTTGGCATACCATCCATGCATTCCTGGAATGTCCTCTTAGTACACAACAGGTGGATTCTAGATGTGTGTGTATGTGTGGAAAGCATGCATGCCATTTTGGGCATCATTTAAATGGTGTTTTCTCCATGGACATTGTCAAGGTCAGATGTTGGAGAGCTTAAATTTAAATATGAAATAAACATTTTCCTCTTTTTATATGATCTGTCTGTATGTCAGTTGCACCAGGAATGCCTTGGGGGTAGAAGGCCATATGGAGCCACTAGTCTGAGCTGATTAAATGTTGTTGATAGACATAATCATGCACTGTTTCCCAATTCTTAACCTGTTACCACTGTTTGATACCATCTCGCACCATTCTTTGGTGCTGACTCTGGGTCACGGCCATCTTGATCTCAAAGTCAAAATCGTATTCCTTTCCCCCCTCCAGTCACCATACAAATGGCAGAAGAAAAAAACAATCCAAGTGCATGGGCACACACAGGGTAGAGATAGTATGACAGGGATGCCCCTTTCGATGGAAATTTCAATTTGTAAAAACAACTATTAATACTCCAAACCTAAGACTACTTGGAAGAATATACACAGCATATGAATCTTAACAGCTTTGCAAGCCCCATTGTAAGGGCGCTCAAAACGTTAAGCGAGTGTTATGATAAAAAACAAGTGAACAATACATAATATGCTGCAACATCTGCGACATGACAAACTAGAAGCTAAGAATTCAGAAAGTGACCCAATACTTCCCTGTTTCTGCATCAGACAGAAAAGCATGCAGCCTTTTTAGCCAATGACTTCCCTTAGAAAAATGTTGCATTTGCGGATTATACATAATTTGTGTGTGATTTCATGTGTTGTTTTAATCAGTACAATCAATTTCAATTGCCTTACCTGCTGCAGGTCCCAAGGGGAGTTTTTAAGCTGGTTGGGTTCCGAATCATTTTGTCTAGAATTCCAACAATTTGTTCAAATTTAGGTCTTTCCCCTCGCTCCTTTTGCCAGCAGTCCAGCATTAACTGATGAAGGCCATTTGGGCAGTCCATCGGTGCCGGCAAGCGATATCCCTCTTCTATTGCTTTGATTACCTAAAGAGACAGTTACCTTTACTCAGTCAGTCATAGCTTTTGAATAAGTGAGAAATTAGTGAGAAATAAAATAATGCACTCGCATTCACCTTACATAACCATCATTAATATGCTAGGTATGCCTCAGATCTAAGCCTAATGAGCTGATATTCTCAAATGCAATTGGGTACAGAGTTAAATGTCATGTTACAAAAATGATTGGCATTTTAATGTATTCTTCCTCAGCATCAGGGACCGGGCACTGGATTGGCCGACCTCTTTCCTCACTAACCGCCCCTTCCCAGTTGCAGCTGGGCCATTTCTCCTCCACCACTTCATTCTCTACCTGCGGCATCCCCCAGGGCTCTATTGTATCGCCATGGCTCTTCAATATCTATCTCACCCCTCTAGCTCCCCTGATCTCATCCTCCTCTCCTAATTTCCAGTGCTATGCTGATGACACACAGCTTTCCTTCAAACTTCCCTCCTCTACTCTCTGACCGCTATCTAGGAATGGTGTGCTGCTGACAACCTCTGTATTAATGTCAGTAAGACAGAGATCCTTCTTATTGGGACACCTGTGCTCTGTTTCCCTCCTACCCTCTTTCCGCCTTGCTTGGGCCCTGCACCCTCACCATCCTGTGAGGCCAATACCTTGGGGTCATCTTGTACTCCTCTCACTCCTCCACCCCTCACATCGTTTCTTTACCTCTTTCCCTTCCTCGGTAATCACAACAGCACTGAGACTGGCCGCCTGGACCTTCAAAAACCTTTCAAATCACCAGGCCCCTGCCCAGTTGACACCAACACTGCCAGTGTGGGCCCCCTACCTGACGGTTGTTTCCCACCCTTGGGGATTCCTCTGCCCATAGCACTTAGCCAGTGACCTCCTCCCCTGGCACCGAATGGCACTTCCCTCCCGGGCTCTCACCAGCACTTGCCCATACCTTGCTCCCTCCCACTTCCCCCTCCCTTCCCTATCTCCTGTGTTTCTCTTCACTGCACTTGCACATCCGAATGCTACAAGGCCTAGTAGGACCACAATTGTATATCTTCATTTGTTGCCATCATTATTTACTCCTCTTGCTCCCTCCCCACTTTGCCTTGTGACACCTGGACACACCATTTTGTTATATAAGCACCTAACAAATGCTCAACATATAAATAAATAAATGCATGTGAATAACATTGCATTGACATCTACAGAAGCCTCTAAATAAGAATAATACCAGTGTTCGCACAGAGCAGGTTCTTCCTTTTAAATCATGAGTGTGCTATGAGGTATCATCATTTGATCTATAGAATAGCCAGGGTTGCCCTTTAGACTACTTAGAATGAGTGCCGGATGGGTGAAATGTATAGTTTTTCACAATGTTAGTGTCATTTGGGTATTTTGAGGGACATGTTAAACCTCATAGAAATTCATTTTATTTTGGGTTCAATTGTATAAACTGCAGGCTCTAAAATCTAGAAATCTAGAAATTCTACATTGATATGGCTACATTCATATGATGTAAAACACCTCATAGTTCAAATATATGTGTGGTATTTATTACACAAATATAAACCTGTTTTATTGTTCTTAAACGTTTTTCTTGTGCTGCTCTGTCAAATTGATGTTTAAAACACGTTTCCTTATCAGACAACTTAAAGATCTCACTGGCCAAAATGAAAGGTTTGTAAACAGGTCACACTTTCAGGTAGTAAAGAGCAAGCAGCTCAAGTATTGAATGCTTGCTAAATACATCATTGAAAAATATACAAGGCAGGATATGGTTCTCCTAAATGGAATGACCTACAACATACTGTCAGTGACTCCAAGTCAGAGGGTTAATTTTTTATAGAATCTCCCACTTTAGGCACCTGAATATGTAGGTCAGGGTTCAAAACAATGATATCAGCTGACATTCATTACACAGGTTCTGAGCATGTGTCGATACGTTTAACACAATGTTAAGAACAGTGATGGAAAAAGAATGCAATTAAGACCAGCTGGCCTTTCAGAGGCATACCCCTTTCAAATGCAAAAGGACAAATGTCAAAGAGAAAAGGGTTTTGATCAGATTTGTTTGTTTTGATTTGTTTTTTAATCACCATAGGGCATACATGGGCATTATTATGATGACAGTAAAAACATCTGGTATGTTATGAAAACTTCAGTTTTGAAAATACCTTCAAATTGTGATTTGGGATTTCGTGGCATATTTACTGCAGGTCGACATGTGTTTAAAATAACCTCATTAGTTCATTTCACATTTGTTTGACTTATTTTGAGCAACATATTTATATATATATTCTGTAGAAAAAACTTTAGTTAAGGGACAATTAAGGTGATCAGACATAATGCATAAAACACTTGAAATTCAATAGATGTGGGAAGTTATGATTATCTTAACTCAGCATCCCCTGTTGATGACCTCTAGGAACTAATGATGTGTTATTTATGTAGAGCTTAAACCTAAGCACTTTACTTACAACACATATACATACAATATCACCCAACCAGAGTTGGTACTCATTTATTGACCTCAGAAGGATGAAAGGTTGAGTTTTCCTAGCTGGGATTCGAACCTACAAACTGCAGATCACAGCCGAGAGCGCACAACACACTGAGCTATCTGGCTGTCCTTTAATTCTTTAGGTCATTGTGAATCCCATCTGCATTGTGTGTACTCACAGACTTTGCAACATGGGGCGTCAAGTTAAAACGATCATCACTACCCACATCGACTGAATTGCAAGGGTTTTGTTGCATTAAATCCGTACACATTCACTGCCTCTTAACTAACGTTTTTTTTAGTGAATTTCAAGGGTTTTGTTATACCATTGTTTATTCAAGGGCCACCACCCATGGCCAGTGGCCATGGGTACATGTTGCATGAATAGGTTTCTTTACGACCCGCTAGCCATGGCCTTCGGCCGAGGCCACTGTACATCTTCAATCTATAGGTTTCCTTGGGGCCCACTAGACAGTGAGTATTGCATTCGGCCATGCCCACTGTATATTTAAAACACTAGTTTCTTTCAAGCCAACTATCATGGCCTTGCCACTGTACATATGGCAATAATAGGTTTCTTTGGGGCCCACCAGACATGGCCTACGGCCGTGGCCACTGCACACATTGCACCAATAGGTTTCTTTGGGCCCACTGTCACAAAGACCCATTTCGCCCAGCCTACTAGATGTGAACACAATAGATGCACCCCCCATTTATTTTTCCCTCACTTTCCATTACCCCAATAATTACTGCAGTAATTACAAGACTACTACCGCACTAATGTTCCAGTGATACATTTTTTTTGTTTCAAAGTGTGCCTTCAGTATACTGCAGTGATCTTGCGAGATTCCCAGCGAGATTCCCGTTATTGCCCATATAATGCAGAAATGTCCAAACTCTAACTGGCTTCCCAGACTACCCCCAACTCCCCAAAATGTCCTCTTTCCCCCTCCCCACCTCTAGCCTCATGCGATGTCAGCCTTTTTCCTCCTCTGAATAGCTTTTTTTTCACTTTTCATTTTCACATTTCCTTGATATTAGCGTAGTAATCGCTCATATCTAGTAGATAAAAAGGTGGCTTTTCATTTCTGTAAGGCCACTCTGCTGCAAAGCACCCTGGGAGATATAGGTATATTTTCGGAAGAAGTGGGCCCCTCGTACCCAGTCAAGTATTTTAAAAACGACTGAACGGAATAACCTCAAACCTTTTGATTGTGAGCTGCTTCTGGCCTCCTTAGTTTCTAGGAGACCCAGTCAAAGGTCGCCAGGGACAAGTTGAGTCATTTGTTCTGCATTTCCACTCCAGAAATCCTATCTGGCACCTGCAGGGGTCCACCGCAAAACAAAAGAAGCGATGGCTGGAAGGTTTAGAATTAATCTTTACCTGTGGCATTACAAAGAACGATGGTCTGGAGGGTTGCCCAGAGCGATGCCAGAGGTTAAGATTAATTCTAAACCTTCCACCCATCACCTCTTGTTTTGCGCCAGCAGGTGTCCTCACCACCGTTGTGCAGAATCCTAAGTCCAGTGCACAGGGTGCAGAAAAGCCCTGATCCCCACCAGTTTTACTGAGGTGGGTAGAGAGTAGAGAATTCCTCTTGATCAAAGCATTAAGTTTCTCATCTAGGTCAGAGTATTTTGGAATAGGCTGTATCCCCAAGTAAAATCCAATTGAATCCTTCGTGTCTTGGAGTCCAAAGATGAATTAACTTATCAGGGCCCCTTGCAAAGGCAAAACGCAACAACATATTGGTCGAAAATGTAAGACCACTAATGGTTACAAAAGATGGCACAGCCTGGTTCACAGAACTGGGTCATGTCTCTTCTCCACAGTAAAACGGGAGTCAATTTACATTTTTAGATTCCTAGTTGTAGCTCACGCAAGGATTGTGAAATGTAAACATGAGCATTCTTGTGTGAATGCCTGCGGTTACATGCTAAAGCATTCACACAAAAGAGACATGTTTTGGACTCAAACGAAATTCCAACAATTCGAAAATACTTTTGGGAGAATATATAGTACTGTGTCAAGGGTCCCTATTAATAAATCACATTTACAGCTGGTGTCATTATTTTTTTTCGTTCAGAAGTAACTACAACAAAAAATACACGTTGGAACATGCATGAACGTTCATTGTTTGATAGATTAAAGAAATAACTGCTTAACAATATTACCAAATATACTTGGATCATTTTAAAAGAATCCAAAACGTTTAATGCAACCAGTATTTCTTAAGCATGAGGGGAATGTAGCCAATATTTCCGAAGGACAGCCAACGCTGCTATTGAATTTCCATGGACATACTTCACATTAATTACAAGACGTGTATTGTTCTTTGAAGAGAAGGGGGATCTGCATGAATGTGTGGTGAAATGTCTATATATTAACAAGAAGATGCGTCATGGTCCATATCGAGGCAGTGGAAAGAGAAGTGATATGAAGTTAAATTCATTAAGACTTATACACTTCAAGGTTAGACCAACATTTACTGAGATGTGCATCATGGAGCAAGGCATGTGTATGATATGCAGCAGTAGACGCCTTTACAAGGTTGACTGGTTTAGACACACAATCCCATAAAACTGATAGAGACACATTATTTATATTGTAAAGAAGAAACACACGGGAACACTTGGAATATGACACTGAAAACGTGTGCGGCATTTGAGGTTATAGTATTAAAAGGAAAGCATCTTCTCGTCAACAGGCCACGATGCTGTTAATGAGTTGTACGTTTCCCCGGCACACTCTGTCAACACATCTAGTGCCAAAGCGAATTATAAGGCAACACAGGATTTGACGACTTGGAAACCTAGCAGGAGTGGTTCGTTGACTGACAGCTTTCAGAAGCCCTCTTCTACTTAGGAATTGACCAAATGTAGAAGGTACCACCTTAGCAGTCAATGGACTGAATGCCTCAAGCATAAGCTATTAACAGAACAAATGTGCCCAACCAATTAAACAATGAAAACATGCATAATGCAGCAAAATTCAAGTGGCCAATTCCCGCAACCCTTTCCTCCCAGCAACTCCTTTATGATAACAATGTGCTGCAATTTTGGCCATGGCAATAAGCACACTCTAAATCTTTGACAGTCGGTCTGCCCTTTAAATATTGAGAAGCGGGTTCAGATAGAAGTTAATATGAGAAATGGTGACTTACGTGTGACTTTTTCCTTTGAAGTCTATTCGAATCTTATAATAATGTACTATCAGTACACCCTCTCCTGCAGCACCTCGAGATGGTAATTGTAATTCCTATGTGAATAGGCCCCTTAGTAATTTCACTCTCTCTTCAGGTGATCATTTGGATTGCTAATTTGTGAAAATCCCACATCGGGATAAAACCCACTATGGAATTGCAGGCCAAAGTGTACACACTCATATCTTTACATGTAGTTATGATATACACCCTACCTCCTACAAGAGACAACAATTGAGTAGACATCTCTTGCTCAGCCTATTAAATAATGTTTCTGGATATTTATTTGGACCTAGCTCACATTCTCTTAAGCAATGCCAGTTTTCTGTGCTCTGCTAAATAAAAGTGGTTCATTAAAAACTATAACCTCCACATAGCTTGATCAACATTGTTGAATGATGTTGCAGGGAAGCCATACCTTGTTCAATATCCACTAGTAATTAAGAGGGCTGTTCAGATTTAATATTGTTTCTGTGAAAACATCTGATGCAGAGACCAATAACACTACCAATAGTGAAGTAGACATCGCTGTTGAATGTTTTTATCAACACATCAAGTGTGAAGACTTCTAGAAACTATTAGTCTATATATGTTTTAAAAGCAGACTCTGAATGAACACACTTTTGCATGTTCAACTAAGGCAATGACATATGACTTGACTGTGGGTATCAAGAAAAAACATATTTTGCAGTCTGTTACCGCATTGCTGTAGATGCAACGGAATTCCTATTTGCAATGTTGTATAGGTTCCTATACGTTTTTTCTAGTACCCATAATATACCTACCTATGATATTAAGACGTGACAGATTACCTAGTCATGTGAAACTATAAAATGCAATATAATTAAAACGATATTATAACAAGACCTAAAGCACTTTGTTTTAACATATTGCACAGTTTCCAGAACCCTTAAATAGCAGGTATTTTTATGCCCTGCTGAGAAGTCATCTTATACTCTTATAAGACGCCTTCATTTTTGGATCCACTGCATAGGAAATCTTTCAAAATACATGAAAGACTATTGAGTGTCTTGGGATTGTAAATAGTTTCTATTCACTGCCCCAATGATTTATTTGAACTTATTTTGACAGTCCTCAGCATCTTTGTTACTTAGACATGTCAAATATGCACAACTATGTGCCCTGTTATTGGACCCACCATTGATTTCCTTAAAGATTTATATCGATTGTTAAGTCCAAAGGTATGGACTGGTTAAATTAACTCAGCATATATTACAGTAGTATTATATGGATGTTAACAGCTCTAAGTTGTCAAATACATACATCTTGATTGGACATGTCCCAGTATGGCCTCTCTCCATATGACATTACTTCCCACATAACAATTCCATAGCTCCACACATCACTGGCAGATGTAAATTTGCGGTATTGGATGGCTTCTGGAGCTGTCCATCGCACTGGAATTTTACCGCCCTATGTACGGAAAATGAGAAGTTCAGGTTAGTCATTTGCATGAAGCAGTTGTTTGTTTTTACAAATTAAAAAAAATAATATACCTGCATTAGAATACACATAAAATTGAGTGGATTCATAAAAAACAGCTTTCCTCTCACACAAATGTAAATTCTCAGACTCATGCATGTCTTATTTGCAAAGCCAGCTGTGGGTGTATATTCTAAGGTGTGAACATGCTGCGTCTGTCTAAGTATGCACTTTATAATTCCCTTTGGAAGCATGACCCCGCCTAAAATGATCTCTTATTTAGATAGTTATTGTACCTTCTTCACATATCAACAGGTTCAGCAGATCATGTGATGAAGGTTGGACCTCAAATCATAGACAACACATGCTCAATCACATTTGATGATCAGCTCCAATGTATGATTGAAAACCAATTAATTAATTATAAGCCTACATCCCAAGACTTTTTCAAGAGTAAATATTGGATCTGGAATAAAAGTGCAAATCTAGTATTTATTTAATCCTGGAATTGCCTTCCTATATGAATATTTCTGCTTTAAACATCTACATGGTCTAAAAGCAGATGCTGCCACCCACAGGACACTATCAAAGCAGCCATTGATGCAAGGTTGATCAATGCCGTGTGTGTTGAGTTAATTGGCTGTCTTAAATACAACAAAACCATTATGGTGCAAATGCTTCATTAAAAAATAAATACAAAAAAAACTAGATAGTGAGCATACTCATTTAGTCAATCTCCGATTTTGTAGAATGATGTGTGAAGAAACCCATCAGATCTCAGCAGGTTGCATTAGTGGATCTGGGTGCTTTGAATCCTCAAAGCCTAACTTCCATGTTGGCTATTGCAAGGAGCCTTCCCGATATTTCCAGATGATGGGAAATTAGCATGTATCGGCTCTTAACATGTCAGTTATTTTGAATTCTTTGACAAACACTACTTATGGATTACATCCTCCGTAATCTTAACCTGTTTCCCTGTATTTGAAGAGGATATAATGTGTAATTATTAGTCACAACTATGCTCAATTACCATGCACTGTGATTTCTTCTGGCTTGTGATATGAACACTGAAGTCCAGGCCTTCCTGTCAACACATCTGAACTATATTCATGTCCTAGAGCAAGGGTATTTGAGCCCCCCTCAGATATCTTTAAACATAAATCCCATCAGACATAGACCGTTTAGTCAATGGCGGGGGATAATGATACGTATAGTCCTACCCATGTGGAGAGCCACAAGTTTCAGACCCCTGCCCTACAGCAGAGGCTCCTTTGGACCTACTTCAAGCATATCATTCCACAGTGTGCAATTCCTTCCATTCAGACACTGTATCCTTTGTTAAGGGCATCAAAGCCAAAATAACTCAATTTTTGATTGCCACAGTATTTAAGGATCTGCTATATGACTATGCTCTTTAGGGCTGATGGGAGTTGTGGTCCAAACCATCTGGTGAGCCAAAGGTGTTAAGCCCCTGTGCTAAATTCTTGCACAACTAGCCAATTCTCCTTCTAGTCAACCAAATACCGCCTGCATACAATCTTCACATTACATTTGAACCTTGGTGAGAATGCTTTCTAATATGAGCTTCTATGTTTTGTGAAGTCCATCTTACACAAGATGGACAAGCTTGGAGGTGCGAAAATTGAAACATCCATTAGCCAAACAGACCGAAGAGGATATTTCATATCTTAATGATTAAAGGCTACTTTTATGCTTCCTTGTAATAAGTATAAAGAATATAGTTTATATTTTTGAAATCCAAATTAAAATCATAGTAATTAGTAATTACCATATCTAATTACTGTATTTTTCATATACATGATAATAAATGATGACAAATGTATTTATAAACAATGAGGCACCGATAATCAAATCATTCACAATTATAATGTTTATCTGTCTTACCGTAGTGGTGTAGACTGCTTCTGGATCATCTTCTATAACTCTGGAGAGACCGAAATCAGACACTTTACAGACAAGGTTGCTGTTGACAAGAATGTTCCGGGCAGCCAGATCTCTGTGCACGTATCCCATGTCAGCCAAGTACCTCATACCGGCTGCAATCCCTCTGAGCATCCCAACTAGCTGAATGACTGTAAATTGTCCGTCATGTTTCTGAAAGAATAATGAGAGCTGTACTGTTATTCTGGCTATGATAATTTTGTTCAAAAGATGCCTGTGTTTTAGGGATCATGGATGACATTTTGTGATAAACGAATGTGGCAGAATATGTGAATGTAATCATATTACCAGCATGCCTTGAACATGAATGGATGACTATGCATGAACAGGGTAAGCCGCCAAGCCTTCTGTTACCTGCGAATTTGTTCCGGGTGCGCTTAGTGTTTGGACTTTTACAAACGGCATGGTCTGGGTGGATCCTGACCGCTTAGATTTTGAAGGTGAAGTCAACCATTCCAAACAACTCTAAAGCAGAAGATTATTATATTTATTTGTTTAGGCTTGCATGATGTGGAAATGGGTGTAACATATCTGTAAAGATTAAGGCTGTGTCTGTGTTTGCCAACCCAATTGTTTACATGTGTTCTACATGAGAGGATCATTTATAAAATGGTGCTCTTTCATGCAGCAAATACATGTTTGGAAATGTGTTCTGTATCAACTAGCATTCACTATATTTGGCAAACAATGGTATTTACCATTCATAATAACTTGCATTCTTCGATTCCTGCGCACTCTCTATTCACTCTATATGATAAAACAGCCACTTAGTGGACAGTATGAGAAGCCTTGCAAAGAGGGGATCAACACACAACATTCACAAGTTCTCTCTCCCGCCACATTCATCACCTATATGATTCCCCATTATTATTTATGGCTGTCCAACTCAGACTAGAAAAAAACAATGGTACTGTGGGGAGGTAATGACGGGCAAAGGGGCTTACGGCATAAGGTGCAGCCTTTTTCTATAGCAGGTGTACTGTTATGTCCCCCTGCTTCCATTATCCAAATCTGAGAAAAGGGGGTGAGTGGGTAGTTGGCAGTAGCCAGCGAGTGCAGCGTGGTGCAGGACAACACATTCAGGACCTTTCCTTGACAAAACTGAACGACAACCTTAGTGTTGCTGTCCAAAGAGTTACTCTTGAAGAATAGATGCACAATGAAAAGAAGGTGATTACCTGAAGTTGACAGTGGAGGCTCATTTATAGAAAATAAATCAGAATTACCGTCTTAGAAAATGTGGCTGTGTCCTCTTTTCTGAAGGTTGTTAACAGTAACACATCAGAAATGGCTAAAGTGGACTTTGTTCCCATTGATCAAAAGTGCCCTTCGTAGGGCAGCTGAGGATGCTGCTTTCTCTCTCGAAGGCCCAGAAACACAGATTCAGCAGTGCTAGTATTCACTCTGAGTGCTGCATCCATGATCACTAATATATCTTTGGATCAGTTGTAATGGATGTATGATAATGATCCAGCAACCAAGTCTTCGGGTTCAGAAACCGTTTGAGGGGTGAACAATGTGCCATTATTTCTGAGAGAGGTGGCCCCTTTCTTATGGTAGAAGCACTATCCTGCCTTTAGCTAATGACAGTAGATCAGATGAACAATTATAACGGACCCATATCATGGGAAGTAAGGACGATAGTAAAGGGTATCTTTTCTGAGCCTGTGGATACATTTTAGAAGGTGTAGTGGGGTTGAGGGCCGAACCTCAGACGTTTGCGTCCAACTAGGAGGGTGGTACATAATACTCTGAATAGACAGGCATGAAAATAATACTGCACTGATTTATGTATGTACCATTTACTGTGACATTGCAGCTATCCCACATGGTTAAAATAATCTAATTTGAAAGCTTTATAACATTTTGGTGATTTTGTTATGTTAAGCAATTGTCATGCACCATTTGCAGTCTAATCCTTTTTCTTATAGACTTACCCTCAGAAATGCATCCAAGGCTCCGTTTTCCATGTATTCTATCACTATCATTACAGGTTTCCCTGAAAGTAAGAGATATATTAATCTTTGAAGGCACAGTATGCATATTCAAAATTCATTCCTGTGATTCTTTGTAGATATATATCACTGGAAAAGTAACCAGGACTTAAACAAGAGAAGTAAAAAGAAAACAATGCTATCGCTATTAATGCACAGTGTAAAAAAATAAAAAATGTAAACATACGTTTTCTTTAGTAAAATGTGTTTTCATTTCTTACTAACTTAGAAGTACATGGAATAGCAGAATAGCACATGTATTCCTTTCTCCTCAACATCTCCCAGCTCTACTCAGCACTCCTTTTTCAGTTAGGTCAATTTATCCATTACAATATACATTTACATTTTGTTTTGGAGGTTTGGAGATTTAGAACCCCAGTATTCCAAATCTCTCTCATATGACTCATCTGCTGTAAATCATAATGATCCTCTATATTTTGGCACATGTTATCTTTATTTCTCCATTGAATTGTAAACTCTTGTTAATTTGGATTTATTCAGATTTACAGCCTGATTCATGGAATTATCTGCGCGTAAAACACAGATTTGCGCTCCCTGTTTGAGGTATGGGGATTTTCGGGCAGAATGGCGAGCAAATCTGTGTTTTACGCGCAAATAATTCCATGAATCAGGGGCTTAGCTTGGTTTATTTTCAATAAACATTATCTGTACCCCTTTATTTTCAGTGTCCTACATTTTTATGGAGTTATTTTTACTGTGGACTATTCAGCCCGGAAATATAAATTCTGGATAGATGCAATGGTACTATTGCAGAAAATTCTGGAGTAGTGAAGAGATGATCTAGCAATGAAAGGCATGAAAGCTTGCTGTACTCATGGAATTTAGGTGCAAACCGTGGGCAGGATTTAACAAGAAGTTCAGCAGGAGTAAGATTGACATGTACGTGGAGAGGACTATGGGAATCAGAAGAAAGTTCCTCTGAGTATTTTTACATTAGACTTGATATAATCCTGACTTTCTTGCAGTAAGTCAGAAGGTCTGAGTTAATAAGAGTTAATTCTTTTGGAAATCAAAGGTCGCTCTCCAGGTTTAAGTGAAGGATACGTCAGACTTACTGCTGCTAACTTCTTTTTCAATTCTGCACATGGACATCATCAACACGCTAGAGAGTTTCTTTTTAGATTGTTCAGGTGAAATGCTGAGACATACATAAGCTATCAGTGTTATTTAACATTGCTTGAAAATAGTTTATGCTTTGAAACACATTGTGTATAGGCGCTATATAAATAAACGATCATTTCATATCATATAATATATGCTTCACACATAGAATTGCAACACCATAACATTTATGTTCGAGGTCTTCTATTAACAAACTATGTGAAGAACATTCACAATGCACGTCCCGAAACAGACATGGATTAATGGTTCTTTTTTAAAAATGATTATTCCCAGTTTTCGGTTTCCCAAGAACGCTCACACAAAACATGGCTTTATATGACTGACCACTGATGACTAAAAGTTTCACACGAAAGGGAGTTGCTATGGTATATGTCATTGTATAACTACTAAATTGATGTATTTAAATTGACATAAACAATCACCTTGAAGGATTTTTTCGCCCCATTCTTTGGAAGGCAAAAGGGAAAAAAAAGGAAACAAAATTACTGGCAGCCAGTTCCATTTGCTTGACTGCCTCTGTGCCCCCCTTGCAGCTAAGAATTAATCACCTGCCATGAAAAGCAACATATGAAGCTAGGGATTTAGCATTCCCTGAACATAAATAAAAGCAACCCTTGGAAGGAGATCAGTTTTAAGGTTTTCATGTTCCAAGTGCCCTAGAAGGGATTTTGTGTTTGGTGCCATAAGAATATGCTATGGGGACTTTTTGACATTTGTCATCAGAGGTTTTCCCCATTAGATATCTCTATCCAGCCGATTGCAAACAGATTTGTAGGAAGCAAGAGGCCCTGGCACTTGTCATCAATCATGTGAGGAGGTTAAACACTTGCTCCACAGCCTCTAAGAAGTCTTTTTTTACACTTATCTCAAAGCATTTTAGGAAATGAAAGGGGCTAATTCAAGAAAATGAATAGGTCTGGAAATTGAAGACATTGCTACCATATATTGGCTAAAGTAATTCAAATGGCATGGACTGGGAGACCACTTCGTCATCTATGAAATTTCTTCACAAAGGAAAGAAATTCCAGTATAGGGAACAGTAAGATACATTGCAGATGGAGGCTACGCCATTTTGTGCCTGCTTCTGAAAGCAAATTGTATGTCCATGGTGATTAAAAAAGAAAGCATGCGTTCAGTGAGTTTGCGCAAGCGCATTCCTGTTCAAAATCGAGCAACTCCCAGCCGTTAGTAATCTCCCTGGCTGGGGTCTAACCTCTCCCACTAAAAGTGCCGTAAAGCAGTGCCAGAAGTGGAACAGAGTTAGGGAAATTTGTTTCCACCTGTTCAGTTTGTCCATGCATTTGTGCCCTCTTCCCAAATCTGACTTATGAATAGATGCAAATTGCAATAGGGGGGAAGGGAATTACATGTGTTCTACTTTTTAACTGGGTCAACATGATCTACATGTGTTGGTAGATGTGTACCTCATTTCCTTTGCCTGTCAACCACCACTACTTCAACCACATTTATTTAGCAAATGCAATGTGGGTGGAGGTACCCCAACACTGCTCAGTCTCAGATATATTTGTGCGTGCAAATGGTGTATTCTCACGGATGCAGTGCAGGAATCTTGCTGTGCATCGCCATTCTGTGAATAGTGTTCAGTTTGCTGATGCAAAAATGCATTTGTGCTTGCAACAAACTTGATGGTGCGCTCTACTGTAATGTAAAACTCAAAACATATTCTCTACAGTAGATAGTTATCCAAACTCACCTCGGGTTACAACTCCTTCCAAATGGACAACGTTTGGATGGTCAAACTGCCCCATGATACTTGCTTCACACAGGAAATCTCGCCGCTGTTTTTCTGTAAAGCCAACTTTGAGGGTCTTTATGGCTACTGCAACATCTCTCTTGCCTGGAAGCTTTAGGCGACCACTGCACACTTCGCCAAACTCTCCTACAAAATAACATAAGATATAGGTTTTTAAATACAAATAACAGTTCATGTTAGCAGTGTAGAAAAAAGCAACAGTGGACGAAATTCACATGACACAAAAAGTACCGTTTTGGATTGAACGACTTCTTTGCACAGATGCTTCTGAGCAACACGCAGGATATAGCCATAAGAATGCAATGTTGAAATGGTTAGAAAACCACATAAGAGGAATTCATTATTAAATAAAGTACACTTCAAATGTCAGGGGAAGGGTCAACAGTACCCATGAAAACATATAGCAGACCAAATACCCATGAACAAATAGATTCTACTTGTGAGATATTGGCGCAATATCTAACTCCCAAAGAGACAAAATTACCCAGATGACAAAATAGTACTCACCGCGCCAATACCACACTTGCCAGCAGTCAAAAATGCATTACACCCATCTATACTAAGAGGGAAACTTCTCTACCAGATTCCTCCAAAGGGTCACAGAATTGTTGGTAGAGATAAAATCAATCTGTTTATTTTGAAAGTAACACTAAAAGGAGCACTGGACATGGAGAGGCTCACAGTCAGAAGTGGCTCGTGGATAATGGATGAGGAAGCGCTGATCTGCCCGTACCCTCGCCCATTATGGAGGTGCCACGCCTAAACTATCAAAACGATATGAGGAAGCCTAGCTGAGAGGCAATGTGCTCACTTTGGAAGCAAGACGACACGGAGCAACACAGGTTCGATCCCCAGGTCCGTGCTTAGAAACCTCTGGGTATTAAGCGCATTATAAATAACCTATCATATCATAAAGGGAAACCTGGTTACCCTTTGGCAGTTTATGTTCCCCAGCGTGCATGCCCAATGGCCATGCGAGGCTGGGAGAATTTTCTTCCTCAGCCCTACATTCCCCATTGGGGATGTAGGCTATGGAACTGCAATTCTGAAAATCGGTATGCTTCCTGTTCTTCTGCATGGGTGCCAAAGGTCCCCCGACAAGGGAGGTGGCATGTTGGCAGGAACAGCATCCGCACTAGCACTGAAGGTAGGTGTAGAATTGTGTATGTTTGATGCATATGTATTTTGTTACATATGTATGCATCCTTATGTGAATGAAAGAGTGTTTGATGCATGGGTGCGGCTGTGAATGAGCAAGTGAATGCTGTGTGAATAAGCCAGTGAATGAAGTGTTAATGTGTGGATTTGAAATATTGAGTGTATGAGTGAGTGAATGTGCATGTGTTTGTGTTGGGTTTGTGCCAGCCCGGGATGCTTATTTGGTCTCGATCTAGCCATTTCTTACTGTGACATGACATTTTTTACTGGGTCTCAATGATAAAGCAAGCCTTATACATGTTATTTCATGGCTAGACTGGCATTTTGGTACAACCAGTACACCTATTCCTTACTTTTGCATGACCTTTTTTTACTGGATATCTGTGATCAAGCAAACATGATACTTTGTTTTACGTGTCTAGATTGGCCTTCACTGGAACAGCCAGTTAGGTCATGTTTTCTTATTGTGGCAATGCATTTTATTTGCAAAGCCAACAGGAGTATGTTCTTACATGCAGGTACTGACAAACATTGGCAAAGCTTGATTGGGCATGTTTTCTTATAGTGTAATTCCTGGCATTATGCACAAAACAAACTTGAGTATGGTCTTATATGAGTATACTGGCATATGCCACCAGCATACATATTTAAGGGCACAGCCAGCGTGAATATGTTTTGTTTATAATGGCACGAACTGTGGGGAAAGCCATCTTGAAAATGCTTGGGGAAATGCTCATGTGCACTATTGGTGACTTGCATCTATTGGGTCTTTCCGTGAATTACACTTCAAAACCGATTGCAACTTTCTGACTTTTTACACAATTTTTCACCGAAAATATGCTGTATCATATTATAATTCATAATGGGCCTCATTCCGAGGCTGGAGCTATCCATGGAGTAAAGAGCACCATGGTAAGCAACCATGGAGCTATTTACTCCATGGATATCCGGCATGGTGAATGGAGTAATTACCGGTCCATTCCAAGGTTGGAGGGGCTGTTAAGTCCCCATTCACCATACCGGTTCCCCATCCCCATTCCTGCCCCCATAGGGCTCAATGGGAATGGGGAAGGAGTAAATTACGGCACCGTAAATTACGGTGCCGTAATTTACTCCAAGGTCCCTTTGCGGGTTGGATTTTTAACGCCTGCTAAAAGCAGGCGTTAAATGCCAACCCGCAAAAGGGAACTCGGAATATGGTGGTAAGTGTTAACGGTCACCGTTGCCATTAACGGTGACCGTTAACCCTTACCTCCAGCCTCGGAATGAGGCCCAATGAGTTTAAAAGTGTTCTCAGAGGGGGACCTGCCCCCCTAAACCACCATTGGTTGGTTCAAGTTCCCTCACTGCACTCGGCCGTTCTCACATATTTGTGGCACATATTTACACCCTCCAATAAAAAGGTTCACCCTCCGCCACTGGTCATGGTGGACAATAGCTGGCAATGTGGGCTGCAAGCAAGTTCCTACATCTCATAAGGTGCATAGCATTTATCTACTACTGGCAAATACATCTATACAAGATGGATGTATCGGGGGAATGGGGACAACACACTATGCACACACTCTCCAGCTTCAGACATACATTCTTAAGACAATTACCTTCCACAATACAAAGCTCAAACAAATCACAGAAGGTGCCTGAGTAAACGCTCCACATAATTTGTAAACACACAACAATGCTCTGTGAAGAATACAAGTAAAACCAAGGAATAGTGAACAAGCTCAAATTAATTCAATGGTGTGAGCACTAGTACATTCAATTTCTGTAATAATGGATTCAATCTCATTAGCTTAGACCTGAATTACTGGTGTGGCATGCCCTCCTGTGCCCAAAGTGGTCCCCATTCACTCAAGCCGGTGTATTCATTTGGCATTCGGTAAACATGCTTTGTGAAAGGAAGCGGAGCAGACCTAACACTTGTAATGTGATGTGCTTTTGGACTGGGTAGCACGAGGGCAAAAGTCCAACTACCGAAGCCTGCAAGGGACAGTATCTCTAGAGGAAGTGATATATGGCAATCGTCATTAGGGCACCTCTGTCTCTTAAAGGAAAATGGTATAAAAGTCAGTAGTGTTGTCTGCCACGACCCAGGTGGGTCAAAGGCTAGAACTGGATTTGCAAATGCTGATCCCATGGTAAGCCCTGCAAGGCATATGCGATCGAAAATTAACCACGTTGGGCCTCATTACAAGTTCTATGGTGCAGGGAAAGAAATGGTACTAATTCCGTTACCGACACTTTTTTTTGGCAGTAACGTAATTCCCACATTTTTCCCACATCACACGTGATCCATATCACAGGTGTCTCAGTAGCATGCTCGTTGTTTATTCCTATCACATGTAGCCCTAGCCATCAGTGTTAACAGGGTTACTGCTGTAACTTGTTGTCACAAAGCAGCTGCACAGGGAAGTGGAGTAAGAACCCAAGTGCCTTAACTCTACTTTGCGGTAGCCTCCACACACTGAGGACAAAGCATTGTCATTGCCATTGACACTTTACAGCTTATGCCAGGGCCATAATTACCTAAAGTGCCAAAAGTACCAAAATAAATATGTTATTACTAAGAAAATTAAATGTCACTGAAAACCCTTTTTTCACTCCGACAGACAGAAATTATGTGGTTGGGAAGGGGAGACATTCACCTTTACAGTAATGTTCTAAATGCCTCCAACCAGGCAATCGTGGCAGATTGTTGATGACCTTGAAGAGTCAATAGATCTTATGAATTGCTTTAGGGATTGATATGATATGATATGTTATTTATAACGTGCTTAATACCCAGAGGTTTCTAAGCGCGGACCCGGGGATCATGTTGTTTCGAGGGCGAGCACGTTGCCCGTGAGCTATCCCGAGATTAGTGTACTAGCACACTACTAATACTTACGCCACCTCTCAATCGGAACAATTCTCCTCCTGGACCTTTAAAACCATAACAAGAGACCATTAGCCAGTGGAGATTTGCCTTTTTCAAATAAAACACAGAATGGTCCAAATAATTCTAGCAAATCTCAAGGAAGCAGTACATGGACGGAACCACCAGGCACAAGGTTTATGTTGGCAATGAGGGATCTATGTGATTATTGCGACGGCCGAAAATGCCGACTTTTTTTAACCCTTTAAACCACATATATATGCATGGGAGACCCCCTGCAGCGTCTCCCATATTAATATTATATTCTATACCCCCCCACATATGTATGTGGTGGAAGGGGGGGTAAAAATAAAAGTCAGCATTTTCGGCCGTCGCAATTGTCATGTCGACATTTTGGTACGATTCTGCAATGAGGGATGTGGTGTAGTTCCAAAGCCGAGCTACACTACACCACGCACCCTATTAGGCCCCACCACCCCAGAATCAATACATAGCATACATTGTTTTTTTAAATTTAGGTGGCAGCCACATGCCCAAGTCGCCACAACCAGTGTAAAATTCACATGACACTACCCTATTTCCAAGTCCCACCAGTGAGGCGGAGGATCAAAGCTATTCCCCAGAAGAACAATTATACAGCAATCATTAATTTGGAAAAACAAGTGAGTGATTTCTGCTGAGAATATTTAGCTGACCACCTTATTAGCCCGCAAAGACCTCTCAAATAATATGCACTCTAAGGGCTTAATTCACAGAAGCGTTTTATAATGGCAAAACCCCACTGGAAAACGCTCTGTGAATTAGGCCCTTGGATACTTCCAGTCTACAAGGAAGAAGGCATGGTTCTCCTTTCCTACTAGGTGAGGGAGGGTATAAAGAATGTTACAAATCACAACCCTCGACAGGTGAAACCACAACAAAGGTACCGTTAGGAAAGCAAATCTCCATCATGCGCCAAGGTCTTCCATAGTATGGCAATACGTTTCAGATCATCTGCAAGAGATCTGTGCCTCCAGGCTGCTCTGCCCACACCTCCCCCCAAACCAACACAAGTTTTGCCCAGTCGGAGGGGACCAATACTTCCCCTTTGCGTATTCACCTTTTATTTCCCTTAACTCTTCTTGGGGTACATTACCACGATTGTGGGTATAACCTTATTAGAAACGGTTCTATGTCCCTTCATTTCTGGATTCTGTTTCGATGAGTTTTTACGGAATTTATTTTCTTGAAAAAACGAATTGAAAAATATTTTTTATGGGGGGTTCGACGAAAAGTATCCCTTCTCCCCTACAGTTTAAAGTCTTTTCCCAACCCCGTCTATCCCTTTTATGCCCTTAGCCGCCCTCCTATATTTTTCAATGAGTTTTGTTTGAGAAACGAAATTTGGCAAAAAACGAATTAAAATATAATTTGGCGATGAATCTACGTCATGCCATTAGAAACAATGTCATCATGTTGACTTCATAATATTGTGATGCTGTGTGGTTCCTAACTAGCAGGCATGGAGCGCAAAGAGATAATTCAAGGAACTGACAAACAGGATTATCAATATCAATACAATGCCTGTATGTTATTGGAAGAAGTACATGTTTCAGGTATAACAAAAAAATAAAATAATTGTGAAAGGGTTTCCCTATTTTACAATGTGTGTATGGGGAGGCTGCACTCATAATCGTGCACCGACGTGAGCATGCACAAGGACGATATCGATGAGAACTACTTCCCGAAAGTTCAACTCAAACATATAAAACCTACAGGTCTAGTCATTTCTGTTTAATCCCAGAAAACCTGCACATCATATGGCTGCACAGCATTGAAATGCCAATCGTTATCTTAATATAATAGAGTGAGGCCCAGAGTGGCTCTTTCTCGGGGATCAACCCTCCAGGTGTAATATGTGCAGCCAATTAATGACTTCTAGTTCAGATCTGGCATTCAGCCTTCACATCATTTCAAGTGCAATTTATTAAAAAAGCTGGCGTGTATGAATGCAGGCCGGCGTTTATCTTTGCAGAGCCGCATTGATTTCTCTAAAGAGCACAGTTGTTCATATTTACTGTGCTTGTCAAACGAGCAGATATTTTCCAGGATCCTAACACTACATAAAATGTTACGGCAGCCATGAAAAATGGTTGTTCTCGACCCTGCCGTATCTATATTGTATGCAGAAACTTAATTTCGAGATATAAAATGCAGCTTTCCCGATAGAAATGTCACACACTGGATTAATAAAAATAAATGTGCCTGTGTATTTAGTGTGCAATCACAACAGTTCAATTGGCAGCTGACCAGCAGCTGTTTTACTATCAGAAATGATACACTTTTACCGATACACTCATGCAGTGAAACTGAAATTGATTAACATTATTTATAATAAAGTGCATGTTAGAGAAGTGCGTATTTATTGATTTTGGTGCATGCACCAGTGTGATGGCCAATACTATGCAGTGAATACAGGGACATGCTTTAGTATCGTTGCTGCTACCTGCACAAAGTACCCCGAGTTCAATGCCATCAAACCGTTTAAAACACAGACAAATATTATGGCTCACATAGTTTGATGAACAGTTTCGGTAGGTCAGTGGGTTTCCAAAATACTCCACCACTGCTACATGTTCTAATGCACTCGAGAGTTTGTTTGCATTTCAAATCCTCATTTCACCAAGCTTCAGTTAAACCGGCAGCAGTGAAAAGGGATCAGCTTGGCCTGATCACGGAGTCTGCTGAAAGTTCTGCACCACCAGCTCTCTAACTCACCTTCGGGGGCTAGAAATGGGAGCGCTGCTTCAGAAGGTGAACCACCTGCCACTGACCTAAGGCCTGAGGATACCCTTGACAATTCAAGGACTGCACATTTTTCATGTTTGTATCTTCCTGCTGTGAAACCTAAAGAGATTGTTAAATCTCATGTTCTTCTGCCACCCAAGCACATTGAGATTTCACACAAGAAAAGTGACACGCTGAATTTGCAGAAGTAACTGTATAGCCCACTTTGGCTATGACTCCTAGTGGAGATATGATACGGTAAGTGATTTATAACGCGCCTGCACACAAGTGTTTCTAGGCACAACAAGACAAGCGAATAGGACAGAGGAAGGACAAAACAACAATCTTACAGGTCTTGCATCATTCAGATTGTGCAAGTGCGTAGGTCGGGGTGGAGGGAGAAGTGCCAGGGGAGTAGGGTGGGAAAGAGTGCAAAGTAAATAGTACGTGCAGCCAGGCGGTGGCTCATAAGTGCAGATAATCAGGGGACTGGAGGGCTGCAGATACAGTCCCTTAAGTGGTTGGGAGGCCCCAAGGTAGTGCAAGGGAAACTGGTCCTGCAGGAGTCTGGTCCCTTAAGTTCAGAAGGTGGCCAGGTAACTAGCAGTATGCGCAGCAGACAGACACATCAGCAAGGGAGAGAGAAAGCGGAAGCAAAAAGAAAGGTCTTGAGTTGCTTTCCAACCTCAGGTGGTCCTGCTCAAGTTTGAGAGCGGCAGGGAGAAGGAGGCCCCAGCCGAGGACAGAGATCTACCCACCACTCTCTGCTTGGTGAAGCGTCTGCCCCTCAGAGAGTTGGAGGTGGATGAGAGGAGAGCTCGAGAAGGAAGATGCTTAGGAATAGAGAGTTGGATGTAGTGTGGTCCCCGGCCCGAGAAGGCCTTGTGGACAATGCAGCCACAGGGAGCCAGTGGAGAGATTTCAGGGCAGGAGAGATAAGATCCCTGGGCTTGAGGCCAAGGACAAGACTTGCAGTCCAGTTCTGGATGAGTTGTAGAGGGCGAAGGGTAGAGGCAGACAGATTTAGAAAGCAGTAGTCCAGCCTATTGAGGACCAGGGCTATGGAGGCAGTGAGCTGATGGGGGAAAGTGAGAAAAGGAAGAATACCTCTGAGGAGGTTCAGCTGATAGTGTGACTTCTTCGAGAAGTAAGGGATGTGAGTAGAGGAGGAGAGAGTGGATTTGGAGATGACCCCAAGGTTCTTAGCCTCAGAGGAAGGAGCCAGTAGAGGGCCCAGGTTGGGTAGCCAGAGTGAGAAAGGGAAGGCGGGAGCAGGTGATCCAATGAGGAGAATTTCAGTCTTACTGGCATTAAGGCAGAGATCATTGGAGGCACAACATTCCTGAATTGCAGACAGACAGTCTGGTATGAGAAGTAGAGGCTGAGGGGAGCCTGAAGGAGAGCTGGGTGTCATCCGCAGAACAATGACAGTTAGAACAGAAGGCAGAGATGCAGTGGGCCAGAGTTGCTAGGTTGTGGTTAAATAGCCAGGGAGAGAGGTTAAACCCCTGGGGAACACCACAGGTAGAGAGAGAGAGATAGTAGAGAGAGAAAACCCGAGTTGAACATGGGAATGTCGACCGATGAAAAAGGAGGTCAACCAGGCAAGGGCCTAACCAGAGATACCCAAGTTGTCTTGGAGATGATTGAGCAGGGTGGCCTGGTTGACCGTGTTGAAAGCAGAGGATAGAACAAGGAGAATGAGGACAGAAGGAAGGTAGAGTCAAGATTGGAGAGCACGTTTTCATGGCTATTCAGGAGAGCAGTTTCCATGCTTTTGGTTGCTCTTAAGCCAGACTTGTGGTCATGGGGGACAACCAGCGGATTCAGTATGAAGATTAAGCTGGGAGATGGGCAGCTTTTCCAGGAGATTGCCCAGGAAAGGAGTGATGGAGATTGGGTGATAGTTTGCCGGAGTGGAAGGATAGTCAGAAGGCCTTTTAAGAAAGGGGTGCACAAGGGAGTGCTTAAGGGGTGAGGGGAAGGTTCCAGTGGCAAAGGAGTGATTACAGATTGGAAGGCTGGAGCAAGGGTGTCGATGTGGTCATTAATGGTTCTGGAGGAGCATAGGAGCACAAGCTATGACGAGACTTTCATAGATCGGACTTGTCTAGAAACCTCATTGGGAGTGAACTGGGGGAAGGAGGAGAAAGGGAGAGGTGAAACGGCCGGATGTGGGCCTGAAGTGATAGAGGGAGAGAAAGAGGAGTTAGAGAAAGAGTGGACAGGATGTCCTGAGTTTTAGTGGCGAAAAGAGATGCCAAGCCCATGTACAAAGCCTGGGAGGGAAGAGGAGAGGTAGAGACTGCAGCAGGGTTGCCAGCTCCTTGTAGATTTTGAAAAGTTTGGCTGAGTTGTTAGAGGCCACCGAGACGCATGCTTGTATATATGCTATCTTCTTAGAGAGTGCAGAGAGTCTGTATTGCCTTTGGAGCAGGCGGCAGGCCAGTTAGTCAGAGGATGTGCTTCCTCCATTTCCTCTCCACCACCCTACACTTGCGCTTAAGGATGGCGAGGTCAGAATCATACCAAGAGTCGCACTTGGATGCAGGCTTCAAATGGATCCTCATGACAGAGGAAATGACATCAAGAGTGTTAGAGATAGAGAAATGAAGTCTGGAAATGGCCGTGTCAGAGTGAGTCAGCCAAAGGTGTACGAGGAGCAGAGAAAGTAGCGGTAAAAGTCTCCACTGACACATCCTTCATGGGCCAGATGGCCGCGAAAGTGGGTGGCAGTGCTGGGGTCACCTTAGCCTGAGGGGCAGAGAGCGATATGTGAGAGGAGAGAAGAAAATTGATAGTCCAAGAGAGAAGAGTGGTGAGAGAGTTGGAGAGAGGGAGGTCTGAGGAGATCAGAACATCCAGGTGTGCCCTGCAGAGTGAGTTGTGCCAGAGGGTAGAACATATATATATATATATATATATACAGGATACATTACTCACCGTAATCGTATTTCTGATGCTTGTATCTGCTTAGATTCACATGCTGTGCATAGGCTGACATCTAGTGGAAGCTGCGGAGTATTACAGTTTGTTTTTCGAAACTCAAAAATGGGCGTAGACACAGGGTGTGCCAGTAATACTATCCCTAGTGTGACGTCCACTGTACCCATGATCCCTCACGCGTCTAGGACCCACAGATTGTATTTTTTCTGACATGAGGTAGCATGAGGAGTATCGTGAGTACAGATTAGCCAAGCAGATAGATAGAAAGATAAGACTACAAGCATCCATGCGCCTACTCTCAGAGGGGAGGAAGGGTGGGTCGCATGTGAATCTAAGCATATACAAGCATCAGAAATACGATTACGGTGAGTAATGTATCCCTTCTGAGGCTTGTGGAATCTGCTTAGATCACATGCTGTGCAAAGATTAGCGAGCAGTGTTAGAAGAAGGAGGTGGGATGTGAGAAGGGTCATGAGCAAATAAATGTCTTAGAACCGCTTGTCCCACTTCAGTATCTGTCTTGGAATGGGTCTCAATGCAGTAGTGCTGGGTAAAAGTGTGAATAGAGCTCCAGGTAGCTGCTGCTTTGCAAATGGTGTCAAGGCGTACATTTGTAATGAAAGCCAGAGTGGCCCCAATGCCTCTTGTAGAGTGGGCTCTTGGCGTGAAAGGCAGAGTTTTTTCAGAAAGGGAGTAACACAGCTGGATACAGTTTATAATCCACTTAGAGATGGCACCTTTAGAGACGCGATCTCCCTATTTGCCTGTAGCTACAGAGACAAACAGTTGGTCTGTTTTCCTTAGCGGTCTGGTTTTGTTTACATAGTATTGGACCGCCCTACGCACATCTAGGGTGTGTAGTTTCACCTCAGCCGAGCTTTGTGGGTCTTGGAAAAAAGCCAAAAGCTCGATGGACTGGTTCACATGGAATTTTGAAATAAACTTAGGTGAGTACCTAGGGTGTGTTCGTAAAACCAGTTTATCTTTATGGACAGTAAAGAAAGGATACTGCACTGACAGAGCCTGAATTTCACTGACCCTTCTTATAGACGTAATGGCTACCAAGAAGGCCATTTTATATGTCAGGTGTTTGAGACTGCTTTTAGGCATGGGTTCAAAGGGAGGGCCCATGAGTTTTGCCAGCACCACATTAAGGTCCCATCCTGGTGGTGGGTTAGAAATTTGAGGGTGAAGTCTCTTTACTCCTTCCATGAAGGCTTTAACCACTGGTGCTTTCCAACACGATACCTTGTTATGCGAGGTGGTGTATGCTGACAGAGCTGCCAGGTGTACCTCAGTGAATTAAATACCAACCCTGCGTCCAGCAGGTGGAGCATGTAGGTGACTATAGTGGAAGAAGTGCAATCAACACGGTTGATCTGCTTATTCTGGCACCAGATAACAAATCTTTTCCATTTGTCAAAGTAGCAATACCTCGTGTTTGGCTTCCTAGATTCTTTTAGGATGTCCATACATCTCTGAGATAAATTGAGATGTCCAAACTCTATGACCTCAGGAGCCATGCTGCCAGGTTCATTGAGTTGGTTTGAGGATGCACTGTCTGACCTTGGTGCTGGGGCAGTAGGTTGTACCAGCACTGGAGTTTGATGGGTTTGCACACCGCTAGTCTGCGTAAGTGTTGGAACCACGGTTGCCTCGCCCACATGGGAACAACTAGGACGAGCGTCATTGATTCCCTGTGCATCTTGTTGACCACCTTCCTGATGAGAGGGGTTGGTGGAAAAGCGTACGTACACATCCCTGACCAGTTCATCCACAGGGAGTTCCCCTGGGAGTCTGGTTGGGGGAACCTGGATGAAAATCCTGGGCACTGTCTGTTTTTCGCTTGTGGCGAATAGGTCTATGGTGGGGAAACCCCACTGGGAGAAGAGATCTTCTACGATTTCTCTGTGTAGACACCATTCGTGTTTTTCCGGGAGGGGATCTCTACATAAAGTGTCCGCCAGAGAATTGAGCTCCCCTGGAACATGTTGAGATGACAGGTAGATGTTCCGTCTGAGTGCCCATATCCAAATTTTCTGGGCAAGCTTGGACAGATTTGGCGAACGAGTTCCTCCCTGTTTGTTTAGGTAAAACATAGCTGTTGTGTTGTCTGTCAGGATCTGCACTGACAGGTTCAACAGGTAGGGCTCAAACGCTTGAAGCGCTTTGAATACTGCCAGAAGCTCTAGCAGATTGATATGATTCTTGGCCACTGAGTGAGACCAGAGACCCTGAGCTGTGTGGTGGAGATGGTGTGCTCCCCACCCTGACAGGGATGTGTCTGTTGTGACTACAGCCTGTACCTCGGGATCGTAAAAGGGTTTCCCCTTTGAGAGGTTTTCTCTTGTCCACCAGTGAAGACTCTGTACAAGTGTTGGCGAAACAACCACTAGATCATCCCACTGACCACTTGCCTGTTTCACCAACCATTCTTGAATGGAACGCATGCGCAGTTGCGCGTGGAGGACCAGGTAAATACATAACGCCATCATGCCCAGCAAACGCATCGCTTTGTGCACCGTTATCTGGCGACCGGCCTGATATAGCAGAATTTGCAGCATTAGATTCTGAATTCTTTCCTCTGATTGAAAGGCCAACCCTTCTTGTGAACTGTTTGGGGGTGCTTGGCACCAGACTTGACTTTTCCTCGTTTATGGAGAAGCCCAATTCGAAGAGGAGGTTGATAGTTCTTTGAATAGTTGATCTGCAAATTACTGGGGTCTCCCCTGTGATGAGCCAGTTGCCCAGGCAAAGGTCCATTGGGGTTGCCTCCCTGCGTAGGTTTGCCGCCGCCACCACCTTTACCTTGGTGAAAACCCTTGGAGCCGAGGCTATACCGAAGGGCAGTACCTTAAACTGGTAGTGCTGACTGTCCACCTTGACGCGCAAGAATCTTCTGTGCGCTGGGAACATGGAAATATGAAAATAGGCATCTTTCATGTCCAATGTTGCCATGTAATGCCCCTTTTTTAGGAGGGGGGATTACCTCTTGGAGAGTAGTCATGTGAAACTTTTGGGGCTTGACATACTTGTTTTCAGGCCGTAAATCCAATATTGGGTGCATTGTCAAATCTTTTTTTGGCACAAGGAAGTAAATTGAATAAATACCCCTGTTTACCTGGTGTCCCGGGACGAGTTCTATCGCGTCCTTTGCTAAAATATTGGCGATCTCTTCGAGGAGGATCTTCTGTTGGTCTAATGAATGTACTTTTTGACGTGGAGGGTGGTTTCGGGGATGCTCTAACAGTTCTATGCAGTATCCTGCGGACACTGTGGACAGCACCCATCTGTCTGATGTGATCCCTTCCCAAGCTTGGGTGAAGTTGGAAATGCGTCCCCCTAGTGGGGATGCGTGATAAGGGACCCTGAACAGAACGTCACTTTTGCGGGAGGCGTGCCACCGCTTCTATTGGGGCTGCCTCTACCCTTACCACGTACCCTCTTGTTACCCCTGCCATAACCCTGGGTAGACTGCTGTTTGTTGTTATTCCTTGGTGTAGCCTGCCCCTGGGAATAGTTGGAGCCTCTCTGTGAGCTTTGGCCGTGTGGGTGACGAAAATTGCCATTCCCTCTTTGATTAGGGGGTTTGTTGGTTAACTGATCCAGGGATTTGAGAGTCCCGTATTCATCTTTTGCATTTTTTAAGGCGTCCTCTACCGCTTTACCAAACAGTAGATCAGGCTCCACCAGTTTGTCTATTAAGGATGCTTGTGTTTCGGGTTTAAACCCTGATTGTCTTAACCAAGCATGACTTTTGATAACAGTGCTCTCTGCTATCAGTCTGCCCGCATTATCCGCGGCATCAAAGGTTGCCTTAAGGATGCAACCAAACACGGCTCTTCCCTCTGACGCAACCTGTGCCAACTGGCTTTTTAAAGGTTCCGGGGCGGAGTCAATGAGCGCCACAACTTCTTCCCACTGATGGCAGTTGTAACTCGCCAGCAGGGTGGTGGAGTTGGCAATCCTTGCCTGGTAGGCGGAAGTGAAGGCTACCTTCCTTCCCAACCCATAGATCTTCTTGCTCTACTTGTTGGGAGGAGCTTCAGACGGTGATAAGGGTGTTCCCGCCCTCTTCCGGGTATTAGTCACTACCAGGGAGTCCGGTTTCAGTTGCCCCCTTATGTAGAGTGGTTCTGATTGGGCTGCCCCCCAACAGTTTTTCAATCCTGGGGTTTACCGCCCTGGTGAGGTTGGGATTGAGAAGGGAAGGGTCTATTCTCTATTCTGCCTGGTGTCATGCAGCGATCTTGATCAAGAATGCCCAGAGGACACCGATTCGGTGGACTGTTCTCTGCGTGCCTCTCTCCAAGAACTAGACGCGCGTGCCGAGTCTTGGTTGGACTTCGAATGCTTAGTGGATATGTTGTGGGTAGTGCTTGTGTCGCCGGGGTTGTTCCCCATAGCTGCCCTGCCGGACAACCTTCCGAGGTCACGGACTTGCGCTTGGCTGTCTCTCGACGCCACGTTGCCCTCGTCGTCCGATTGGCGTTGCTGCCATCACTGATGGCGCCCTCCACTTCCATGGCCTCTCGTTGCCTGGCGTGGTGGGCCCAACGTTTGATCGAACGGTCCTTTAGAGTCTTCGGTTTAAACCGACTACACGCTATTCAGTTCACCTCGGGGTGGTCCCTTGGCAAGCAGAGGTTGCAGGTAGTGTGTCTATCAACCCAAGGGTACTTGCGGTTGCACTTAGGGCAAAATTGGAAAGGGGTACCCTCCATACGCACCCTGTGGCAGAGTGTAGAGTATGTACCACCACCCACTCTCCCTACTTGCAGGGACCGACGGTTGTATTTCTTCTCCGGGCCGGCGTTGAGTGTCGATCTTCGGTGACTCGGCGTTGGGATGGAGAAAACGGGAAATATTAGGATTTTTTGCAAAATTATGGCTAAGGCCAGGGAACTCTGCGGGATGCTTCCGACCAGTATGGCGGAAAAAAACAATCTGAGGGTCCTAGACGCGTGAGGGATCATGGGTACATTGGACGTCGCACTAGGGATAGTATTACTGGCACGCCCTGTGTCGACGCCCATTTTCGAGTTTTGAAAAACAAACTGTAATACTCCGTAGCTTCCACTAGATGTCGGCCCATGCACAGCATGTGATCTAAGCAGATTCCACAAGCCTCAGAACTATATATATATATATATATATATATATTTATATATATATATATATATATATAGAGAGAGAGAGAGTCGCAGAGGTCATGAAAGAGCCCAGAGGAGGGGCTGGTAGCATCCAAGTGGATGTTAAGGTCTCAGAGGAGGAGAAGTTGAGGGGTAGAGGCAAGGAGAGAGGAGGCAAGGTCAGCCCACACAGAGGAAGAGGGTGACTAGGCCAGGCGGTCTGTAGATGGAGGCCACAGTGAGAGAGAGGCCAGGAGAGATAGAGAGCCCTCAGACCAGGCATTCAAAGGAGGAGTAGGCCTGCTCAACAACGCAGCCTTGTCCTGCAAGGACTTTGCCACAGAGTGTCCCATCCTCTGTTCTTAAAGGCTCAGAGGCGTGGACGTAGCTTTGCGTGGCACCACAGCCTTGTCCTACAAGGGCTTTGCTGCAGAGGGTCTGATCCTCAGTTCTTAAAGGCTCGGAGGCGTGGACGTAGCGTTGCATGCCATGTATCATCGGGCAGTGTCTCCTTTGCACCTGCGTCGCTCAACACTGCGGCCTTCTCCTGTGAAGGCTTTGCCCCAGAGGGTCTGATCCTTAGTTCTTAAAGGCTTGGAGGCGTTGACATAACGTTGCATGCTACGTATCATCAAGCAGCATCCCCAGCGCACCTGCGTTGCTCAACACCACGGCCTTGTCCTGTGCTGGCTTTTCTTTCGAAGAGTGGTCACCACAGGCCTACCATCTTCTGTGCCTGTGATGGAGACTTCTGCTCTTCAGATATTGAGCTAACATTAGAAGTGGCGAGAAATATGTGCAGAATTGATTCTGTTTTCTTTCTTCCCCTGCACTCAGGCTATCCATTACTGCCAGATGGAGTGGTCTTTGTTGTCGGTGTTGAGAACCTGTGTAGCTTATCCTCGCATTCTCCTCACTGATGGCACTCATGGTGATCTGGTCAACTACTCAGATGGCTCCTTCTCATCAGTGGTAGACTACTTATGCTTTCTCCATGTCCAGTCAGGATATTTTGTTGAGGTTTCAGTCCTTACGATTTCCAGAGCCAAGAAAGGTTATTTTCTAAACCTCTTTCAGGAGGTTAAATAGTCGTCTTTAGCCAGCATTGTGACTCATACCATCTCAGCTTCCTGTGAGCTTTACAACTTCCTTACTATTGGAAGTCCCACAGCCATTGCTGATTGAGGTGTAGCCCCTCAGCCTACTAATATTCTGGTGGTAAACTGGCTTACCTTCATAAACAGGCCCTTTCCATGTTTAGAGCTTCCTGTAACTGCTTCCTCATTATGTACCACCTTTTTGACCAATGAGATGATGGATCTTTAACATGATCAATAACTTTCTTCTTCCTCCAAGTATTTTGCTAAGGCAGACAGACATGTTGCCCCAGCAGAGAGGATAAGGGTTTCATGTCTCCCCTTGATTGATGAGCTTAGCAGAGCAGTCCCTGAGATTTTAATCTTGTGTTTCTTTGGTCTCTGAGGCAAATACTGACATACAACAATAAGGGGCTCTGCTTCTGCTATTGTTGCATAGCTGTGGGCATTGAATGACCAGCACTCTAGACAATTCTCTATCATTTATCTCAGCCACAGCATACACTGGCTTTCATGTTGAATCCTGCAAGAATTCTGACTCTGCCAATCTCTACCAAAAAATCAATGATCATGTACCATCAGGAACTACTTTTAAGGTTTGTTACATCTCTAACCTCCGGGGAAGACACCTCATCCTAGATGGGATCTTTATATGGAACTGCACCTCTGTTTTATCAGCTCTTTTTGTCATGACCACAGGTTAGTTTTCCCATACTATTCCTAAGAGATGCATGTTCATAGGGAATTCATTTGCCCTAGCTGGTTATTGATTCTAATTCCCCATGTTAATGGTTTGTTGGAGTTTCGTTAATAGCCGCTAGGTGGTGCCTCTGGGTTAGTTAGCTAGCGGGTCTAGTTGTTTTCATGTGCCGGCTATTTAAGCCCCGCCCATCAGAAGGCTCGCGCTTCGCATCGTTTGTCTTTACCGTTCATTCCATGAGTAATATTTATTATATATCAGTTCCCTTCCTATATTTTCCAGTTTGCTGTCGTCCCGGCTCAGTCACAGTCCATAGTCCGGAATCGATATCCTATTCCTCTCATTTCAAATTTGTTGGACCAAATTAAAGGAGCTCAGATATTCACCAAACTGGATCTTAGAGGGGCGTATCACCTGATCCAAGTTAAGGAAGGCGACGAGTGGAAGACTACATTTCGCACAAAGTACGGCCTCTTCGAATACCAAGTCATGCCATTCGGGTTATGCAACACACCAGCAGCATTTCAGTGCTTTATGAATGACGTTTTGAAAGATTTGCTCGATGTCTGCGCAGTAGTATACATTGACGATATCTTGATTTTTTCAGCAACCCCCTCGGAGCATGTGGATCACGTTTCAGCAGTTTTGAAAAAATTGCGAGAGAACTCCCTTTTTGTGAAAATGTAAAAATGTTCATTTCATGTTCCTGAAGTAGAGTTTCTAGGGTTTGTGCTGTCCTCGCAAGGAGTGAAGATGGATGTTCGTAAGGTGGAGGCAATTCTATCATGGCCAGTTCCAACTTCAGTGAAAGGAGTCCAAAGTTTTTTAGGCTTTGCAAATTTCTATAGAAGATTTGTGGAAAATGTCTCGCAGTTGGTTCATCCCATCACGTCTTTGCTTAAAAAGAACCAGAAGTTTGCCTGGACCCCGGAGGCCACAGTTGCCTTTCAGACTCTCAAGTCCAAGTTTACTGAGGCTCCTATATTGAGACATCCTCGTCCTGACTTACCTTTCATTGTAGAGACAGATGCCTCGAGTGCTGCCATGGGGGCTGTTTTGTCTCAACGAGATCCACAGACTCAAGTTTTGCATCCAGTGGCGTTTTGGTTGAAAAAATTTTCAGCTGCAGAACAAAATTATACAATTACAGACAGGGAACTGTTGGCAATCAAGTGCACCTTAAAGGAATGGAGACATTATTTGCTAGGTGCTCAACACACAGTCACCATCCTTACTGACCACCGAAACTTGCAGTATCTCCGCTCAGTCAAGGCCCAATCGGCTAGACAACTGCGATGGGCTTTATTCTTCGCAGAGTATGACTTTGTCATCACTTTTCGGCCTGAAGTTCGAAATGGGAAGGCTGATGCCTTGTCCCGGATTGGCAATGAAGACGAGACCTTTGTTCCCCAAGTTCCAAACAACATCATTGCTGGAGAAAGGGTTTTAGGATTACTAAACACTTCAGACCCTTTTTATGAAGAACTACTGAAGGAAGTCAAGAGGAATGTGGTTCCTGTAGAGCTGCTTGCCTGGACTAATCGAGGCGATCAATTCACCCTGCAGGAGGATATACCGCATTATCAAAATCGCTTGTACCTACCTACTGAAGAACTGAGAAGACAAGTAATTGCTAACTACCATAGCTCCTTGATTGAGGGACATCCAGGGGTCACAAAGTCTTTGGAAAAAATCAAGAGACACTACTGGTGGCCTACGTGGCGCAAAGATGTCATTCAATTTATTCAAACCTGTGGAACCTTTGCACAAAATAAGAATACTAAGAAAAGACCGGCCGGTCTTCTTCAACCTTTGGATGTACCACAGAGTCCTTGGCATACCGTGTCAATGGATTTTATTACCGATCTTCCTCCATGTAGGGGTTTTGACACCATTCTAGTGGTGGTTGACTTATTCTCCAAGATGGCACATTTTATCGCAGTCCAAGGACTTCCGACTGCTTCTGGATTGGCCAAGATATTCCTGGAGAACATTGTTAAAGCGCATGGTTTTCCCTCCATTGTAATCTCAGACCGAGGTAGTCAATTCGTTTCTAAATTTTGGAGGCAATGTTGTGCTCTGGCCAAGATTGATGTTCGACTATCCACCAGCCATCATCCCCAAACCGATGGTCAGATGGAGCGCACCAACCAGACTTTAGAACAGTATTTACGATGCATGCTTCACCAAACTAAAGACTTTTGGTTAGATATATTGTGGGTGGCAGAATATGCTTACAACAATTCAACTCATTCCTCTTCTGGGCTTACTCCATTCTATACATTACATGGTAGACATCCTCGAACTTCTGCCTTTGACCCTCCAGAACCTTTGGAGATGCCTGCTGTGAAAACTCTCCATGAATTCATCTCAACGGCCCACACTAGGGCTCAAGCTAGCTTATCTGCAGCCAAGGAAAGTCAGAAGAAGTTTGCTGACCGCCATCGAAGTGTAGCTCCTAAGTTTCAAGTCGGAGACTCTGTGTGGCTATCCTCCAGAAATGTGTTGTTGAAAGGTTCAAAGAAATTTCTTCCCCGATTTTTGGGTCCGTTCTCCATAGAAGACATCATCAACCCAGTGGCAATGAAATTGACCCTTCCTCGGAAGATGCAAATTCATCCAGTTTTTCATGTGTCTTTACTGAAACCAGTAACGCCAGATACTCGTTTAGAACCAGCTCCTGCTCCCGTTGAGCTTGAAGACAATCAATCTGAATATGAAGTGAAGGATATTTTAGACTCCAAGATTGTCAGGCACAAGGTTTTTTATCTGGTTGACTGGAAAGGTTACGGTCCCTTAGATAGATCTTGGGAACCTAAAGAAAACATACATGCCACTAGATTCTTAAAGAGGTTTCATCAGAATCACCCCAATAAACCGGGAGGGGAGTCCTTGAGGAGGGGTACTGTCATGACCACAGGTTAGTTTTCCCATACTATTCGTAAGAGATGCAGGTTCATATGGAATTCATTTGCCCTAGCTGGTTATTGATTCTAATTCCCCATGTTAATGGTTTGTTGGAGTTTCGTTAATGGCCGCTAGGTGGTGCCTAGCGGCCATTAATGAAATTGAATTGTGTATAAATGTTATTACAATCCCTCACGCATTTCAGGGTATTACGTTGTTATTAGCGGGTTCGTGCCCTTTCTGTGGAGTTGCCTTGGAAGTTTGTTTCTAGTCAGATATTTTTGGTCACACTCATGTTCATATTACGCAAAGTCATAAGGTGCTTCCATGTTTCCGACCGAGTAGTTCTTTGACTCTTGTTTCAGGGGTTTACTATTCCGTTACGCATTGTAGTGAGGAAGTTTTTCTGTAATTTTACACACGCATCTCACCACAGCATTTTGTCCCTTTTAGGGTCTAATTAGGATTAGGATAGGGTTTCTGTCATTTCCTTTTTTCCCGGTGATAATTGCGCTCCATAATTGCCCATTTAGCCCTTATAAAAGAAACTATTCTCCTGTGTCCCATCTTCAGGACTTGCGCCCCTGTATAGAACAGGATGGAGAGCTCAACAAATTAAATACCAAGGTGAGCTATTGCTGGTCCCATAGTTACCAGTCTTTTCCTCCTATTTAACAAGAGAAAACTAAGGAAAGGAAAATTGTTATTTTCTTCACAGAAATCCTGTGTCTAATTCCCAGGAAGGTAGAAGTCAGTTGGAGTTCCAGAAGGTTCCCGCAGAGTTCAGGTGAGCGTTACACTTTTAGTGCATGAACTCTGTAGACATCCACCTCATTTACAGTAAAATGGATTTTCTGATGGCTCTGACTTTTTCAAGCAGGATTAGCAAATTACAGTTCCATACAGCCAGAATCACGTGCACAGTATTTCATGACGACAAGATGGTATTTCAGACACATCCTTCCTTTCTTCCAACTGTTTTCCCCAATGGCAACATTCACCAAGAAATGTGCTTTTCTGCATTTTCTCCTTACCCCCCTGTTTGGATGCAGGAAGGACAGTGTCTTGATGTTTGGAGAGATCCCAAATATTACATTGACAGAACAAAAATGGCTAAAGCTTCCGAAGGATGCTTTGTTACGTAGGCTTGAATATTCCAAAGTGTTAGGCATTAAGGAATTGAAAACAAGATGGGTCTTGCATTTTGGTATTTTACACATCACAAAATATCCCTGCTCCTAAAGGTCATCATGCCCATGAAGTTCAAGCTGATGGCAGAGACATGACAATATCTGAAAAGTGACTACTAGATCATCTACTTCTGTAAACTCTAGTCTATGACATTGGTTCAAGGGATGATGCCCAGTTTAGAAAATCCATCTCCTGTAGCCTCCTGGGCTAAATGTGAGTCTGTGTCTGTAACTGCTTGCTTGGTTAATCTCCCCTAAAATTGAAGAAAAACAAACAGGATGCCAGAGTATGTAGATTTTACTTGCTATAGTGAGTACTGTAGTTCACTTTCCTCCATAAATCTGCCCATCTCCACCCCCATTCTTTTCACCTATCCCACGGTTGGCAGCTGTAGGTGTACAGCAAGACAGTTATGTAGGGCTTGGCATACGTTATCTGTGAGTAAAATAAAGTGTTCCCTTTTGTTTTGATACAAGAACATGTAAGTAACACTGAGAAGGACATCTACATGGTGCATCTTTAATCTGGGTTCAAGTACCACATTTATCCTCTCAAATTCTTCACCACAAACGTGAACCCATTTTTCCCAATTCCAGTGCATGGAAATATATGCTCCTGTAGACTTGTCACACTTCCAACATTTATCTGAGTCCTCCAAACCCAACATCTACTTCCTTGCTGGGGTCCAGTATAGCTGACGAAAAAGAACTTTGTTGTGCCCGTCTTGTTCTTACATGACTGGAGCACAGTCTCATGACATTTTATAGTGCTGCTCAGTTAAAATGGAGTTCATATCTGCATGTCATTTCACCAATAGTAGTGTGGGATAGTTTTACCCATGCCGATATGCCCCACTGCACCACTTTACCAATGTGGAAAGAAACAGCCAAAAATGGATGTGCTAACCCCTGTGCACGATAAAATTGGCAACACTATGCATGGGTCACGATCACAAAAGGCTGCACCCCCCTGCCACACACAGTGAAAGTGGAGGGGGAAAACAGAACTCACTGCAGGAGAATGCCAGTGGGTGATGTCACATTTAACATGAAGCAAGGCCACAGAATTGGGATAAAAACCAGAAATGCCTTTTAAAAATGCAGCTTTGCAACCTTCAAAGTGCTGTTTTGGCGATATATCCATTCATTTTTCAGTGAACCATTGAAAGCAAAAGGGTACAGATCATCCAGTGTTGGATTGAGGGGCTCAGAGGTGCTGGGCCTCAATGACTGACAGCAGCTAAGAAATGTATCCCATTAAAAAGGCAGCCCAGCAACATTGTTTTCATTTCCATGGGAAAAATACAGCTAAAAAGGGCAACATGTAACAATTTCAGCTGTGCAGAGAGAACTCCAAGCAAAGGCTGGATACATACATCCAGAGTACAGACAAATCCCAGCACTCAAGGACAGAATAATGCTGAATTAAATGTGTGTGTGCTGCATAAGAACATTGGATGTAAAAGACTCAGTTTAAATGTGTTTTTCCCTGAAGAAAGTGAAAATTCACCTGTTTTAAAAGTATGTTTTTGTGAAAGGCCTACATCTTTAAATGTCAAAATCTACCTATAAACTGTGTTCAAGTTATATGTTGTAATGAAAGCTGTAGGTAATAAAGTCCAAACCCCGTCTTGAGTTAATCAAATATTTAATTCTGAGCTGACAACTTCAGCCTGGGAATGGGTAACATCTTGCTGCTAGAGGAAGGCTTAATTGCTGCTGGGAGGTTCTCGCACACTGTAACAAAGACCTCATCAGACTATTGTCTGTGGCTCAAGCAATGACAATGGCAGCCTTGAACACTCACCTCCAAAGGGGAGGGGCAGAAAACTTCCCTCTGGACCCCCACCCGGATCAAAGGAATTTGACAGCTGTTGCCAGTTGAAAGACAAGTAAAATAAACTGCCAAGAACTTTTGGTGTTTAAATGCCTATTTGTAATTAAGCTTTAAAGACGTTCAACTTTGCCACAAGAATGAGGATAAATCTAAAAGTTGGGAGTTGTAAATCTAATTGTATCCTCTTTCTGTGAAGACGTGAGTGCACCCTGTACTACATAAGAAACCAAAGTTACACTAAAAGAATAATTGTGGCAAAACTATTGATGCTGCAAATATAATATTGTATACCTGTGTTCTAGGGGTAATTGCCCAGATATGTACTGAATAAGGAATTGTTAGGCCAAACTGTTACGACTAAAATTGACAAAACTCCACAGAATGACAAAGACAGCTCTCACTGAGATGGGAGGATAAACCATAAAAATATGTGATCTATGTGTCCGATTTATTAGAGGGCATAATTATGGAAATGTGCATTTGTGGTAAAGTTAAATTGTGGTTCAAATCAATGTTGGAGTTCACAAATCACATCATAAAATATGACAGCTCTTTCCGACTTCCAACCAGAAAAAGGCAAGTTCCTCTGACCTATCACAGCCATGTGGGTGTGGTTTGAAATTCTCCCCCTACCAAAAACTTAGTGATGTCACTTAGCATGATAAATATAGGAACTTCACCACACACAGACACACACTAATTCCTGACTACATCCTGATTTCCGCGTGACACCCTGTTCCAGAATTCTTCATCTCATCCTGTTCCAGACTTCTTCATCTTGTCCTGATCTAGAATACTCTGCAAAACCCAGGCCTCTGCATTTGCTGAACTCTTTTTCAGAAAGGCCCAATTCCTGAACCATCACACTTCAGGGAAGCAAATTCTGATCCAGTTTGGCTTGCTACCATTCATGCTTACAAGCTGAAACTCGAAATCCCGCTAATCTACAGTGTCCAGTGACCAGAAGGGCCAATCCAATCCAATGTGCAGTCCAATTGAGCAAAACCACCCAGCTGACCATCATTTCAGAAGTGTCCTGCTGCCTGTAGACCCAATCCGGATGACCAGAACCCTGACAGTCCAATCTTAATTTACAGTGGACTGTAAGTAGCAACAGGAATCATAGTAACCCATAGTATAATTGCCTTGTCCTATCTCAATCTCAACCCATCCTCTCTTCAACTTAAGAATTTGTAATAGTGCCACACTAGTCTGAAACCTTGCTTTGATTTCTTGTAATAGTGATAATTTCTTTAAAATCCTTTAGTCTTGTAAAATCCCAAACCCTTAAAATCATCCCACGGGTAATCTGACTGAGTCCTCCAAGGTGGACACGGAGGTGCTGGAGTTGGTTTACGCTGACCACTCTGGGGCTTACTGTGTTTCAAACTGGTAACCAGCCTGAATATCCTCGTTTAGAGCATCATTGTCATTGTAGGAACTGGATTCTGTTTTCAATTTCACGTCTTTATTTTCAAAAACACCTCTCATTCAAACTTGCATAACTTCTTCAACTCTCACTTAAACCTAAGGCCCTTAGCTACATCCACAACTAAAAACTGCAAAACAGTGTATTTGACCCGTTTTTATTAAAAATTGCATAGCGAAAATTAGGCGCGAATTTGCATTTTTGCAAAAGTTTTACACATGTATTTTATCATTTAAAGTATCTCCACTCCCATTCAAAAAGTTTTATCTCTTGTTTGGGGAGGGAAGATTATATTCAAACACAGTATTCTGTTGTTCATTCCTAAATACCTGCTGCTTACTTACATCTGTGTAGAATTGCTCATTTGTGAATTAAGAACTTTGCCGGGGGAAATCTTAACCAAAACGCTATCTTTTCACAAACCAAAACTGTCTTTTCCTTGTGTTTTATCTTCCGTGCTGCTCAAAAGTTAATTCCATTGCCTCAATTATTTTCTTATTTGTATTGTCACCAAATTGGTGATTGCTGCCCCATATATATTAAAACTTATATTTGATTTGAATTTTAAATAATAAATAAATATTTACCTTTACCAACCAGCCTGATTTTTGGTTCAGTGTGACCTGGGGGGTATTTTGAGATGGGTGTGATATGAGTGGTATATCATTCAGAATATTGAACCTATAGACACAATAAATAAGTATTTCATCTGTGTATTACATACTAGGCGAGACCAGGGTGTGTGCCTGATTGAAATCCTTAACATATTCTCCCAGATAATGACATCGTAAGTGCTGTGCCTGCAGTGAACATAACCAGTTTTGATTGTCTGTTCTTTTTCAAGTAGTGATACTGTATGTAATTTGGTTTCCAATTGAATGTCAGCTTCATCTTCTGAAACATTTAAACCTATCCATTGTCAGTTTATTTGTTGTCATAATATGAGGTGGGCCCTCCTTAGCCAACACTTACCCCCCCTGCTTTGATTATTTTATGGGTTTCTCAGCAGAGGTGCCATTCACAATCAAAAAGGGATATCATTGTGTTGCCTTAGGTAGAGTAAGTTATTCCTTTCTGACTTGGGACATGGTAGGAATACAGTCAACCACCATGGAACGATTTACACATTACATAATTTTGGATTTCATATTTTTAAAATGTTTCTTTAAAGCACATCCCACTTTTGACATTGTGTGTGTGGTGGTGTGTTTTGAGTGTGTGTGTGTATGTGTGAGCATGTGTGTGTTCCTTACTCACCCTAACCTGGTTATGTTTTGTTTCTTTGGCCAGAGCAGTGTCATGACAGAGCATTTGTATGAAGTGACTCTAACTTTGTTGTTTGTTCATGGGTCGCTGTATGCTGTATTTAAAATTGCCCTTCCTCTTTCAGCTGGTCTAATTGGGAGGATCACTTACAGGACTCGCTAATAACTGCAGAGGTGTAACAGTGGTGCTGTGAAACAATGGTGCCATTGCATAATGGTAGCTGGGTCTGTGGCTCAGTGAAATAATGCATCCACTACAGGGGCCTGTGTTTGACCTGATGGTCACAGGTTCGAATCCCGGCAGGTCCACTCAGCCCTTCATCCTTCGGAGGTCGATAAAATGAGTACCAATGAGTTGGGTAACAATAAACATCTGCTATCTATCAATAGCGCCAAGATGGCCCTCTGTGGGTGAACATGCGCTCTACAAATAAACCTGTTATGTTATCTAGCGCACCCCAAGTAAGCTGGACAAGCCACAGAGTTTACATAGTACCATGTGCTATGCTGGACAATTCGTTTGCTGTGTTTCGGCTCCGTTGGTTTTCAGTAAACAAAATATGCAGAAAACAATGGCTTACACTTAATGCTCTTTCGCATTAATTAAAAAGTTCCGTTTTTAAAAATACACCCATTACTTAATATCATTAATGCTCATAGCGCTGCTGGTGATGAACGCCACATCTTACGTTTGAACATAAATCCCACTGTGCTCAGAAGAATGTCAATTAGGGAGGTTTTCTGATATTCTAGTTTTGTGTGACCACTAAGCAAGACATTAGTGTGAATTAATTTTGAATGTTACCAACTCTCTATTTGATCACTGCAAATATAGAATGGCTAATCTCGAATTCATTACTTTCCATGCATTGCAAGTGGACAGTTCTAGCAATGTTACTTCTTTTGTCTGCCATTAAGACATAAGTGAGCTGAGCCCCGGTGTATTAAACAGATCCACTGGGAAGCCACGGATATCTTACCTGCACCGATTACTCGTTCAATCTTTATGCAAGATGCGTCCAGCTCTTTAGCAAATTGGTGGACTGCTCGACTCGGGTCCTCGTAGGTTTCAGGGTCTATGTAGGTCTTGGTACCTGGAAATTTAACTGTAGTGATGTCAGAAAACAGAACCATGGTGAAGCAAAGTAGACATTATCCTGTGAAAAACGGGTTTCCTTTACACACACTGATTGTGAATCGTAGACATCAGGAGCAGGGCAATCTTAACCACACACAGTGATTGGCTGATCACATCGCCAGCCACATCAGAAGCTACACGATTGAGAACACAATGGAACTATCAATGACTTACCAATGTCATAATGTGTCATTAAAAAAAAAAGATCCTTATTGAATGTACATTTATGAACAATGTCACTTTTCAGAGTGAGCAACTGGTACACGTTTTATTTAGTGAGATTGCTGAGCTAATTCAGGTACCAGATATCCCGTACTATGATGACATGAAACGTACAGCAACTGTACATATCACCTGTATGGTTCACTACTCATGACAGCTAAAGCGAATACACATGCACACACATGCACGTATTCTGTTGATCTACCCATCATTGTATTTATCAGGCCTAATATGTTACACTATAAAGATGTGTACATTTTTTTTTTAACTACAGTCAGTTGGTGGTTCATTCAATTGAAATTTACCCAAAAACAATGTGTTTCAATTCAAGAGTATGTGTGTTCTATATGTTTAGGCTTATGATTTAAGAAGATATATATGTTCTCTCTTTTAGTGTATGGTGGGTGGAGCATGGGGTAATTCCTTGCTGGGTGCTGGTTAGTATTTTCAAGAAATGGCAGGCATTTGTCTAAAAGCGTCATTTGCTAAGAATTTTTTTTTTAGTCTAATTTTCTGTGTTGCAAACTCTTTGCTTTTGTCGCTACAATGTAATACGTTCACTATATTGTGAAGGTTCATTTAAATACTAATAATAATGATGATAATAATAATTAAAAAACGAAGGTTCTCTGTATAAGAGGTCTGCTGTTTTTCACCCCAAGCCCCGTGCAAAGAACAGAGGAACAACAACTTTGTACCTTCCTCCGTATTTCTTTTTATCTCAGGACATGAGGAAACCTTGGGAGTGCTGCCTGTAAAGATTTGTTGCTAAAAGATGTCAGAAGGAGTGCCCGAGGGTTCTCTGGTTTTCGGGCAGGTGAGGCACAGCACTGTCATCAGTCCCTAGCAGCCTTAATGAAACATTACATCGAGCATTGGTATGTTCCACTTGGTTTGATGAGGCAGTGGGAGACCTACCGCCATCAGGGCTGGTGGTAGTTTTGCCTCTAGGCCATGCATAGGACTGTAGTACAGCTGAAGATGGAAGTTGCCACCAAATAATAAATTGAGAGCCAAGTGAATTATCCAGCACAGACATGGACAACAATCCTACTGTCTCCCGTGGGCTTGCTGTGGACGTTCTGGTCTGAAGTGTGATTCTGATGTCTTTTTTTGGCCTGACTTTGGCCTCAACATTCATTGGTCTCGGCGAGGACCAAGGAATCTATTGGGGGAATGGACGACCTTAATAATGCATCGAGCAGATGAGGCTCCTTTACGTTGAGGGTAGTGGTGTATCACACTTCTTCCAGTGAACACAACATGCCGCAGACACCAGAAAGAGCTGCAATATACACGGATTTTAATGGGAGGTTCCCTTGCCGGTTGCCCTCCATAATGAGTGGTGGCACAAGGATGACTGCAGTGCTAGCTCAATCACTGAGTAGGGCTTCCTGACAAAATAGTTAGGGACAATGGCGTAAAGTGGAGTTACTTATTTAAAAACATGACTCCTCTACTTTTAAAAGGCACATAGAGTTATTTAATGCAATCCTCCACAACTCCCTACATTTTCGAACAAGCTGTCAGTGCCACAAAAGGAAACACTGTATTATCCACGCATAAATCAACATAAAGTAAAGTAATGGATTGATAACATGAAAGCTGACAAGTCACAACACACAACTGTGCTGCCGTCAGAGAATTCAGCAGTTTAAGTAGACCTTGTGATACACCCATAAGGCAATGCATGTCGCATTATTCCAGAGGCCTATGACACATGTGGCCAAGTGCTAATCTGTCATTTCAGCCGGAAGACAAGATGTGAATGTGGAAGGGAACAATGGGGTGAACAGCGCAGCCTTTGCTCCCAGGCAAACAGGCCCCCAATGTGGCACCGGCGTGTGTGCGCGCTAAGCCCTTTCTGCATCTCGAATGGGCCTCGGCTGCCTCAGTACTCCAGCCCTCATAAAATCTGCAGCTTTAAGCTCGGGTGGGGTGGGAATCCGATGACATTATCCGGGCTAAATAGAAGCAGGAAACGAGAATGGGAATTTTAATCGCCCCCATTAACCTCGCCTTTGTCCTTTGGCTTGTAGGAGGTGGGATGAGGGGGCATGGACATTTGATGGAGATTAGAAGAAAGAAAATGTCCAAGACATTCACAGCTGTGCAAACTTAAATGGTGTCTTTTTGTTTGCATCATAAACCTGCTCCTCCGGCGCATAAGAATTAAAACAGGCCACTATAATTGAACAGCACGTTGCAAATTGCCCTGAGTGCTGTGTTCTCTTCTGTTACTGCATGGCGACAGCAAAGCCCGCCTTGCATATGCCATGACCTTTTTTTGTCAGAGTTGTAGATGCTAGTTAAAAAGTGATGCACGTGCTGACAGGGGGCTTCTCTTCATCCTATAAGAACGTCCACTCCTCAGCCGAAGTTTGCTAGTGAGTTGGTGAAATACATTCTATACTTTGAACATATAGCCTAGCCTATAATATAAACCAAGCTACTTTAAAGGAGTTTTAAAAAGTTTCGACTTATTACAACTGTAATCACGTTGTTCCGAACAGTGCACTTCATGTAGGTCTTACTTTAGAAAGTTACAATTGTTTGCCACATAGAAATGGACAGCACTAATCTCCATATGAGATACACTATCATTCATGAGGTTACAAATGTTCATCTGTACTGTTTTCTTACACATATATATATATAGAAGAGTGGAGGGGTGTGGGTACAGAAGCGCGTGTGTGTGTGTAAGTCATGGATCCTTGCGGAGCAGCAAGTGTCCTCCACTCTCCTGCTTGACAACTCCTTGTGTCCTCAGATGAACTAGGCTAGGATAACTGAGAAGATTATACAAGTGTGTTCCCTGGTTTGCCACTAGAGACGCATGCTTCCTCCTCATTCCCGTCTTTCAAGTAACTTTATTCATTACCAGGGAACGGGGAGAGTGGAATGTTGGGAAAAGACATGTGGGAACATGGACGTTTTTCCTCACGTTCCTTCACAGACTGTATGGGAAAGAGGAATTACTGATTGGTTACTTTGGTTTCCCACTGCTAGATGGTGCTACTGGGTGGATACATTGAATCAACTGAAAGGTTTCTGGTGGGGAAATTGGCACAGCTTAAGACCAGCGTTCCTAGCCGGTGGCCTGGGTGTTGGCTAAGAGAAGGATCAGTGGGCCTTAGCAGAGTCTGGGCAGACGCTCCCTATGAATTAGCTTCACTTTGTGGATTGTAGTTGCTACTTGTTGCAGAGTTCGACATGTGTCTGTCCGAAGAATAAGAAATACATGTCACTATACAGGTACAGTACATTGTAGGTAGCCATGACTACTCTATTCAGTTACACCTCGGTCCCTGCAGAAATGTGCAGGGCTTTTTTAATCAAAGTTTCAAAGTCACAACTAAAATGTGAAACGTTAACTGTATCTGGGAGAATAGCTGAGGGAGACACGTGGAGCATGAATCGACGTAAATGTCAGAGGGATCAATGCAGATTGCACCCACATCAGCCTTCCTTGGGAGGATGCCCTCCTCGGCTTATGCCCCAGATGGAACATTCTGCATGGAGGTCGATCACTAAGCATATGACAAAAATGAAGTCCCGAAAATATGTGCTGAAAGGCTGCACATTGAAGATCATCTAGGGAATAATAGATTATTCTCCCTATCTTAACTTGAAAGAGAAGTATATGGAGCACGCATTCTGCATCACCTAGCGGCTCATCAATATGGGCCAGTAGTCCAGTCGGGAATCCCTCCTCCACCTGTATACACAAGATGCTGCAAAAACCCACCTTATCCCAGGTAGTGGTTCTGGCCTCCATATCATATTCTCAGAAAACTGGGGCTTTAAGTTTAAACTGCTCCTGGTCCTTGAGTTTGTCATGCATCCAGCCATGGTTTCTTTATTAAAAGTAGAGTTAAGGATGCTTAATTCATAAAAAGCACATAATCATGGGATTTCTACTTCTCAGTTGTTTAGTGTATATAAAGGCTTGTAAAAAACTAAAAAACATCTCTTAGTTGAGCGTTGCACTGTATACACAATGTGGCAAAGGGAACATCCCAAGGACATATGTGGAGAAAGTGCCTGTGCAGCATGAAAATATGGGCAACCCTTCCTTGCAGAAAATATGACATTTACCTTAAAAATATAAGACCCCATCAATACCACTTTGAATTCTCGTATATTTACAGTAAAATGATGAAGTATTCATTGAACAATCTACTTTTGGAATAATACAAGCTAGATGATTTGGTTAAATCACAGTGAAGACTTTTTGCACAATATTGTCTGCGTGCCTTTACAAATATTGTTTATGCTTGTGACCCCAGCGCGCAGGCCCAAACAATGCAGATCAAAGGAATTAACATAGGGAATTCACGAAGCAAGTGATCTGTGGAAGTGGGCACCATGGCTATTTGAACTGACCAGCTTGTGACCATGGCCAGTGCAAGAGCTGTGAATTAGACATTGCTGAGGCAGAGTATGGTTTGTAGTCTTGGGTTACAAATGTGTTCTTACTTTCTGTTAAAAACGATAAATGAGGTCATTTGGAAAACCTGGCGGCTCTAGAACCCACGCTCGTTGTGCTTGTAGGTATGCATGGGCTCGGGGACCCACGGAATTGTCAGGTTTATTCCGGGTTTTCGGTATATCCACAATGAATATGGACAACATACATTCACATAGAATGAATTTACATGGGCATTAATTTTGGTCGCCTGAAAACCCAACTGGATTTTCACTATTCAGAGTGTTGATGTGTGAAGCCCTACTTGCTGAGGAAAATTGCTGTTGCAGAAAAAAAGACAATGCAAAAAAAAAAAAAAAAAAAAACAGCACCCATAGCTGCATGATCAACATAAGAAATAAAGAATAATAATGAACTTCCTCATTATAACAAGTATATGGGCCATGGGTTGTCAGGCTAGCCCCTGGAGATATGTGAAAAGTTACACATGTGTAAAACAACACGAGAAGCTTGAAGCTGTCTAAAGGACAAGTAACAAATGACATCCCCTGAAAATCCTACTGCCCACTCTCCACGCTAGAGATGTCCCTTTGCTTGTCATAATGTTGCAAACACTAGCATGAATGTTTTTTAAAAAATGCAGTTCTGTTACAATCCGCCTTATGTAGATTTAACCTACTTTTCTTATGTGGTCATTCCAAGAGCAGACACAAAAACTGGAGCTATGCTAATAGAGGAAAGAGGTAATTTCAGATTTCCCCTTCCACAACAGCCATGACGAATGAGGGGCTGCTGGCCTCCTGTCAGGACGTCTTCTAATTTGTGTCATAAATATAAATGAACTATGCAGCACATTTTATTTTCGTGTCTTCAATTTCCCCATGCAGACTGATGCCGGGAGAGATTCTCTCTGTTCCCGACCATAATTGCTTTACCTGTCCAGCCTGTCTCGGAATCTGATAAGAAGATGTAAAACCATCTCCCGAGCAACCAACATTGCAAACCGAGAGCAGGCCTTGAGCATATATTGGAGCCGTTTGCTGCTCTCCGCACAGATTGCATTGCACATTACGGGAGAGGTAGGGCGGGGACACTGACTTAATGACCACTGCACAGATGTGGTCAACAGCTTCCCATTGTTCTTCAAACGGCCAGACACCTTCACAGCGGCCATGTTTCTTTAAAACAGTGACAACAATCCGTCCTCGACTCAGAAACTTTGTTTTCTACTTGAGAAGAAACCTTAAGATGCACGAGTTTAATAAAACAGGGACATCTTACTGGATAACCATAGATTGATGAGTTTTGTATTTTATGCTCATTTCTTAAGTGCACTAAAATCACAGCCGTTGGCCAGGGTTCCGATGGGCTAGGTGACACGGAGGATGGTCAAGGGTCCAGAAAATTGCTGCTTCATTTGAAGCATGAGCTGTGATCCCATTTCACAGTCATGTTTCATAGAAATTGAATGGGATTCTCGTGGCCTTATAGACCAAGGGTTGTCACATCATAATGACCCTGCAAAAAGCTATTGCCAGAGGAAAAGCAAAGGTCTATAAGTTGGATATGGGTAATTAAAAAACCAAGATCTAAAATGCTATTAGAACATAGACTTATATAACTACAAAAGAAAATGTTTTTTATTGTGGGGAATACATAAGTGCACAAAAGTAACTTCTGTGTAATTAAATTGCTCAAGGCTGCAGGGCTCCTTGAGCTGAGATGGTGAAGATGTCCAGGGTTGTATTAGTTGGACAACCCCTCGTTTGCACTTTATTCCTGCTTTGCACTTTAATCCTGTAATGAATGTATATGCACTTTAGAGCATAAAGGAAATGGGGACTGTTAAATGAGCTTTGAGCTCACTTTTTCATGTTTCTAGAAGTCAAGCTCTATTCATGTAATTGGGGGAATTTAGGAATATTAAGGCTTATTATTAGCTTTGAGTTTTGAGGTTTCAATGGATTTGCTTTGCATGCATGTATGTGAATAATGCCCAGATTTTGTTTTTATTGCTGATTGAGCCAGACTTGAATTCTATTTGAATTTGTGTGATTAGTAATGTATTTTATGCTAGTATTTATGATGAATTTGATTTGTATAAGGTTGTTTAATACATCCGATATTACAATTAAAAGTAAATAGTAACTTCTTATGGTGATTTAGTGTAGAAGAACCTTACAACAATAAACTTTTTACAAATGCTCTGTTTCATTAAATGTTGTTACTTTTGGTATTTGGTAATTGAACTGCACATGCTCCTTTCTGCCTTTACACAGCTGGAGAAAAGTATTTCTATGCTGCTTGCTGGGCTGCTGCTCAAGCCAGACTTTCTGGGAAATAGGCTATAGCAGTAGTGATTGGCTGCATTCTGATTGGCTGAGATAAGTTCTAAAATGGAATCCATGTACTAATGTAGCAGTAATCACCCACTGCAGGCTTCATGAGCGGGTAATGGCCGTGGGCAGAAGTTATGTGGATGAGGGAACCCCTGGCACAATTACCAGCATGTGAAACCCACAGGGACGTTGATTATTGCTATTAGCACCACAGGTTTATAAACCAAGATGCTGATTGGAATGAATTTGTTTAGAAATTGGTCTCACGCTCACTGCAACTTGTTTTCTACAACAAATACTCACCCAGGATGATTGCCATGGAAAATGAGGCTCCATGGTGACCCCTCTACCATGTGCATGGTGGCCCGGGATCCTAAAGGAGTGGCCCCATCGTGGTGCAGACAAATTGACAGGTGAATGGGAGCTTGGTAAAGAGGGGGTGGAAGGCAACATCCAGGTGCGGGTGAAGAGAGGGATGTGGAGAGGGGGGGCATGTTGGGGTGGGGATGAACAGCACACTTCTTTCTCCGAACCCAAGGTAAGATGGTTCAATTCAGCCCTGGTTTGGAGCAACCTAATTGGCTGTGGCACCCACCATGATTGCTAATCTGAATTATCCTCTTTGTTATACAGTAAGAGCAATAGTGTCTGGATCAAGGAAGATATGTATATACTGAAATGTTCCCTGAAATATTCATGCTTGTCTTTGGGTTGCTTGTAACCACGATACAGACAGGAAGCATAAGCATATCCATGTACAGAAAGGTGTGACACAAAAGGTCAAGCATCAGACAACATATGGTCTGGGGATTACATCAGCTGAACACAGTGCTCTAGCTGATAAGCTCCAAATCATATGCATTGCAGCGATAACGTCATGCACAGGAATTGACTAATGTCATTTACATAGTGAACAGAACACATCTATAAGGCCTTCCAATTTATGAGTGCATTGTGTGGTGTAAAAAGCTGCCTGAATTTTACTAGAGTACTTTATCAGTAAAGGATGGTGCTTTCAGGCCACATGTTCTGCTATATGTGCTGACGTAACATACACTCTCTTATAAAGGGCACCCGACACTTTCAATTGTAAAAGGGGTCTACTCTTAGCCACACCCTCCAACCAGAAAAAACTGAGTAATCAATACATTTCCTTCAACATTGATGGGAATGCCATCAAGGTGGCTAAAGAGGTAAAAACCTTGGGTTTCTACTTAGACTCCTTCCCGAGTCTGTGCAAACGGTTTAGTGCTACAGCTCCGGCGACAGCATACACCTGCACGCTTATCCACGCATGCAAACCCTTTCGCTCTACAGAAAGCTGCACCACATTGGCTAAAGCTCTAACATTGTCAAAAATGAACTATTGCAATGCATTTTACATAGGTGCCAGCAAATATATTGTTAATAAACTCCAGATTCTGCAAAACAACGCAATCAGAATTGCCTTAGGCATTTCCAGAAGACAACACATCTCTGTGTTTAGACATAACATTAATTGGCTCTGCATTAAGGATAGAATACATTTCAAAACAGTCTCCCTGATGTATAAATATCTCAATAATTCAGCCCCCCAATACCTCACTGATAAATCCATCAAAAACAATCCCACTCGACCCACCAAGAAGGCTAATTCCGGCTCTCTAAGAGTCCCTAGGTTCAAATTTAAAAAAAGCAGGTGGCAGCAGCTTCACGGTTTTGGCTGCTCAAGACTAGAACTCACTACCCACCACCTTAAGAGCAGACCAATCCTTCTACAAATTTAGGAAAAATACCAAACTGTGGCTCATCTCCGAAGATGTGGCACAGTAGTCTATTTTTAGCCTTCCTTAACTAGACCCTTGCATAGTTTCACCAGTGCCATCTCTAGTCCAATGCACACACAATACCTTCCTGTATATTTTTCTGTATATCTTCATGTCTGGAATCCCTTCCTTCTGTATACTCCTATTATGTACCATATTATTGCATTGCATTATTGTATATGTATTTTCTTCTGTATACTCTAACCATGTATCATATCACTGTATTCCTATTTCTATGTATTGTAATTAAGAATTTATAACATGGCCTTACTTTGTAACTAAGAAATTGTAAATTATTATAATGTGCCCACATAACTCCGGGTTTGGAGCACTCTATAAATAAACCAACAAAAGCTCCTTGGTGCCATTACTAAGCTGCTTTGGTGTATACTGATGTGGACATAGGGACTATATAATATAATATGCACTTGGCACATAAAACTGCACCATTTTCAGATATGAACTCTGTGCTGTCACAGCACACTGTGATAGTACAGTGGGACTACATGCTGGGAACACACTCCTTCCTCTGTGATGCAGCATGTAGATCATTCTGGGGTGGACTAGAAGTAGTGCTTTCTGAAGGTGAATGAACCAAGAGGTCCTCTGGTCTATGCTGAGCTGACTGCATTTCTGAAATTATTGTGGGGGTGCCTGCATGCTACACTGACACAGGATCGTTCAAGACCATATCTCTCTCAGTGCACCCACTGCAAAATGATGCACATGGTTGGAGGTTGAGTTGGGCTCACGGAAATTTAACAGGAACCTGGTGCAGTCTATAGCTGCAACTGATTGTATAAACTAGCCCTCTATGTTTTACAATTAAATTGTTTTTTTTTTCAGTGATGTGCAGAGAGCAACAGAGCTTGCTGAATTTCACCCTGAATCCTCTGTAGTCATTCAGCAGGATGTGAGTCTATGTAATCCTTGCACCACATTTCTCAGACAGAAGCCGCACCTGCCAAATATAATAACCCCTGCTGCAAGGTCCGGCGTAATTCCAATTAGTAGAACACAATAGTCCAGGTTGTCAAATGCTGCAGACTTGTTTAATGTGCGAAAATGGCAATGACCACATTGTCAAAATTGTAGCGGAGTGCAAATCAAATATAGAAAAGGGTAGATCCAATACTTGGCCTTAAACAAATTGAAAATGACATGGAACCAGAATTTAATTGGACTCGACAGGCTATATACTCTGACACACGATACAGTAATGTGTGCTTGACGTCTGTTTGTAAAGGTCAGACGTGCCATTTAATAGTCCATCAGGTGAGGAATGCACCAGCAATCATCACCATAGGCCCCTTCCACTATAGTTTCCTTGTCATGGAAATTGGCTTCAGGTTTATTACATTGTTTCAATAGGATCAGAATACTGTGAAGTACCAGCAAGTCGATTTTGACAGTGGGTATGTTGTGATCAGCTTTGTGGGTGAACAATGTGTCTGAACAAGAAAACACAGATGAAGCCATGCCCTAGATAATTCACGGTTTAATTTACCAATGGAAAATAAAATATCAAATCCACCCATTGACCATTTTATCCATGAAACCCCTACTATTTCCATGTGTCCATACAGCTCTCCAAGATTCTAGTGGAGAGTTTGCTCCTGAGAATGATTACAATTCATGAGGTTCTTGGTTCTGATGTGAGTTGATGCGAGTTCTGTAATTCTCAATCAAGCCCCCTTTTCAGGAATAATCAAACTTTATCTTTTGTTCACTATCACAAATGTGTTGGTGGCGTGGGGTGGTTTTGGTGTGGTTCTCAAAAGTAACCACATCCTTTCACACCCTTTGGGCATGATTCACAGACGTGTTTTATAATGGTGCAATCCCCTTGAAAACTGCTCTGTGATTCAGGCCCTTTGTGTTTTTCTACCAGGGCAACCCAAACCTACCTCCGAAAATGAAATCAAAACACAAATCACAGCCCCCTTCATACTTGCACACATTCAGGATATATTGCTATAAGTGGCCATGCAGGACGCCCCCTGAGCATCATTTTCTCCTGGACAATTGGGCTCAGAGAATCCCTTATCGACCATTTGGACACAGCAAGATTTCTACAATGATTCAATATAACAGGACTGGAATAAACAATGTAATATATAATGTTACAAGTACAGAAACATACAAAGTGTGTGCTTTAACTGACAACTCAGGGGTTGGTAGCATCACCCTACAGCCATTTCTTTAATGATCCAACCAAAGTGGCCTATTTTGATTCCCTGAGTTACCAGTGCTGCAGTCAAATTATATACACTACTAGAAGCTTATAACTGCCCCTATTAGCATCACTGTGCAGTGCTTAACGAGTCTATAGCTGCCCTGACCAGAAGTGCATAGGATTGTAATCACAATTCTTACTTTTGTATTGTATAGACAGAGAATGTGTATGTGTTTATGCAGACAAATTTAGAATGTTACATTCAACCTGAAGTCCAGCCGAGGATTCACCAATTTTGCATTTGGGTTCACTAGCATTTACTTAGCTGTAAAACAATTAGTCTGTATAAGTAATTAGAGTTAACAGAGGTCGAAGGGGGGGAAGGAGAGGTTACGGGTTAAAGTAGTTTGTACACATCATACTACAATGGTGGTATATAATTAGGAGTAACAAGCCCTAACCATTTACAAACAAAAGACAAATAGCTGAGGTACATTTGTCTAGCAGTAAAGGTGCACGGGGTGAGGAGGATGCCAGACGCAGTGAATGTGCATTGTCTGAGTTGAACATTGTTTGAAGGGTCTCATAGAGTGGCATTGGAATAGAGTGGGCGGTACAATCATAGTTCTGGGGAAGAGACGTCTACACAATCTGCAGGTGATTGATTTCAGCTCTTAGATTAGGAAGCTCTGTGCACTTTAGCATACACATCTTTGATCTGACTGATTCCTCTCTGCTAAATCTTTAGGTTTTTGATAATGCTGTTTAGATATCCCTGTCTGTTAATGGTTGCTGCTTCTAAGTAGGTTATTGATGAAGTAGAACGGTTTCTCATTATTACTAACATGCAATCATGAAGGGAAAGCGGAGCACTTACAATGAAAGTAAAGTTCTTCGTCCCCTTCCTGGTCCGCTTTGCTGTACCCACAGTGCCTGGAAAGAAAAAATGATATTTCAGAACATAAGTTAGAATTGAACTGCTTTTACAAAGTCAGTGCTATTCCTGCTCCATTTAGCAATCTATCGGGCCGATTTACAAAACAGTTTTTTTCTATTTTTTGGATATTTGATTATAACAATGATTTGAATGACAAAGAAACACTCTCCACATGAGAATGTCCATCAAGTTAGAATGAAGGAGTTCTAAATAAGAAACAACATCTTCAAAAATGTTCTGACATCATGAAAAAAAGTAAATATACATTGTTGCACCCTGGTAACCCAAATGCAGATACATGAGCTAAAAACCCATTCACTAACGTGTTCATAATGTTTTGTAATATTAGAAAATATTGCTACATCATACCCCTGAAAATTGATGAATGCATCTTAATTGCCTTGCAAATCCACCAACATCCAATCACATTTCTAAAGAATTATCCACAAGCTGGGGAGAAGGGTCTGAGCTTTTACTTCCCAATTCAGGATAATAGCAGCAATTCCAACCCTAATATTGATAAAAGGAAGAATTCCTTTCAGAACTATAATACTATGCCAAGGGCAATAAATTAGGATTGTGTGGAAAAGGGTAATATCAAGCCCACATTGAGGGCAGCAAAATCATGTTTGTGCTGATGAAAATAGACACAAGTGTGTGAATGTTTGTACACTGCTTTCCAGGCGAACAGTAAGATGACTTTACTCAGTGAAGAATCCCTCGTACAAGAGGTTCCCCTTTGGAAAGCTGCATGCCATGTCCTATGCATGAAAGCAAAAGCTACACGTGGATATTGTTGATGAAATGCCACCTCTTGCTGCTGTGGTTTGAAACCTCGTGATGAGTTGCCACCTGGCAGGGGTGTGAAAGCCCAGGCCTTTTTTAAAATGTTTATTAAATAATAAAATTATGCGTGTAATTCTGTCTCTGAAAGAGAAATCTGCTAACCAGATTCCCCTTTCATAAGCGCCATTGCAGAAGCATAGTCTGCACGTGTGCTTTGCAGCATCACTATCCTGTTTTGCAGCCCCTTCTCTCCCAGTGCCCCAGGGCAGGTTCAGCGGCCACAGGTGTCCTCTTGACAGCTGCAGTGACGCCCAAGTCTCTGCAGCACAGGGGCTGCATTTAAAATATGCACCCCTGTTCCAAACACTACATAACCCTGAAGATGTTGTCCTAGTGGCACACTAAAATCTAAATATAAACCATACCTGAGTTAGGGTATGGTGGCCAGGATCTTTTGCGTTATCCAAGCCACATTACATTTATTTGGCACATGTTTCAGCCATATGTGCTCAGTTCAGCTGTGGAAGGATTATGTGTATTCCTCCCAGACAAGGTCCACCCTGTCCACTGACAGGAATAGACTTGGGGTATTGCTTGTCTTCGTTCCTTTGTAAAAGGCAGGTAACACCATTTCTCCCAGGACAGCCACTTCACAGGATGCTGACCTGGGAACAGAAACCAAGAGACTCACCCATTCAAAGAGAGCCACATCTCACACCAGGGGTTGCATTGCTAAAAGCCCTGTGATCCTATTGAGCCATGGAGGGGACAGAGCTAGGATCGCCAGGGAGTGGTGTGCACAATATTTGGAAGATGTTGCCATCTTGGTTCTCTCTGCCTCTCTTTGATATGATATGGCATTTATAACGCGCCAGTACACAAGTGTCTCAAGGCGCGACGAGGCAAGGGAGGGGGAAACAGAGGGAGGACAGACAGCGATTCTACTAGGCCAGGTGTCATTCAGATTGCGCAAGTGCATGGGAAGAGGAAGGAGGAGAAGTGCGGGGGAGGAAGGGGAGAGGCCAGTGCAGTACATGGGAAAGAAAAATAAACAGTAAGAAAAGGTACGGCCAGCAGGTGGCAAGTGCCACTTCCTCTGGATCAGAAAACCTTGGGTGTGAGAACATAAGGGCAATGTCCACCCATTTCAAGAGCAGGGATTGGACCCCTAAAGCATACTAGCTTCAGTCCAATCACCTAGCGACTTTTGGCACTGGATAGCGCAAGCATTGGCACTGGTGCTTTTCTCAGAGTATATTACATAGTTCTACTTTAAGCAAACATGTGCATACTGTGCCCCAATGAGTACAAGTTTGATAGAAGCTAAGAGAAGTATGTTTCTTTTTCTTAATATGAAAACATTCAGTGTCTTTAGATTATTAATTCAAAGCGTATGCTAAAAAGATATAGTGCATTACGAACGCCAGGAGGGTAAATAATTAAGCCTATGTTAAAATAAAGATTGTTATAGCTACAATTCAATCCAAAAGGAATGGGCAGACCCTTCTGCTTTGGCTCTAAATAACTCTTCCGCTGAAGAGTTTACATATCCCACAATGCAAATCTATTAATCAATATCCATAAAATATTGAAAAATCTCAAAGTAATAAAAAAAAAACAAGCAAGCAGCATACCTTCTTCCAATGATGAAGCCAAAGACCATGAAAACCAGGATGATGGTTCCCGCCACAGCAACCACAGCAATGATGATGACTGGGTTTTGTTCACTGGTGACTGCAGTTGCTAAAATCAGAGCAATGATATGCATGTTAGCTGGATGCCAAGCAGTACTGCAGATGCCAACCTTGACATTGAAAGGACATGAAGCCACGTTGATTCACCCGCCACCTCTAAAGCCCCCATGCCACACTGCTTTTGATTCCACCATTTGCCAGCATTAGGAAACACAGTGTTTGGAAGTGTATTTGAATAATTTTAAAGTTCATAAGACTATCTTTCATGCATATCTCTGACACATACGAAAAATTGCAGATCAACATGAAATGACTGTAATTACAATCATCCAATTATTGTGAAGTGAAAAAAATCACGTTTTTGAATGTCAGAAGTATGTGTATGATATTGCAAATATTGTGTAAGGGCTGTTGTGGCCTAGTTGGGATTGTCCACTGTTTTCAAGTGGACATCATGTCCATGAGCCGGTTGGTAAGTAATGAAGTAATATAAAGTATGGTTGTTGTTCTGAAAAGCAACCTAGTTACATTCAGAGGAATGTGTGTAAGCTAGCAATCCCCAAGTGAAATTTCAAAGAGGGGACTGCATTGTGATCATAATGCAGGGATTGGGCAACTGGACCACCCGTCTTATCCCAAGCTACTTGGCTCATACCTTTACAGACTTAACACCCACCTAGCATGATATATCTCGTACGGGGTGTATCTGTTGGGGCAGCAAATACGCACACTTAAGCAAGAGAAGAGGCATGTTACATTGAGTTGGTTGTCTGGCTTATCCTTGCTTTTAACATCTGGAGGTGTAAGATAAAATAAGAGGGTTGCCTGCAGATTTCATGGGGGCGGGCCGTCACTGATATCCCACCAAGTGAGAGACATAAATGTTTTGGGACAAGTTTGGGGCCTTTGACTAATGCATGTGGGCATCAATAGGTGTATAACATGCCATACAACACACAAAGAACACATTAATGAGCCCGGATTCGGGCATCAGAAGGGGACAGGGAAGCAAAACACGTGCATATTCCCTCTGGACAAGTGAAAAGCTACACGATCATTTGCGATCAATTCCGAAATTTTGAAAGAGCCAGTCTGACTACGATACTGTGAAGAACATTGCAATTACTAGTGCTGGCATATAACATTTTGAGTGCCCCATTCTCATTTTCCTCTTACTTACGGAATTCGATGAAGATGCAGTTTGGGTGCCATTGCGTTTGATTAGGATAACTAAGATTGAAAAGGAAACCCCTACCCTTTCTCTCACTGCTTCGCTCATGCATGTGGGCCTGTGGTTTGGTGGCAGTAACACCAGCCTCTGGAAGCCCGAAACATACTTGCTGTTATTGTTCCTCTGCCAGTGGCTGCTTACATTGTCTACGGTTTCATTTTTTTAACGTGATTTAAAAACAAAGTCATTAAATTGCCTGTTTTTGCTCCGAGAAAATTCACAGAAATAATTCGACTACACAGATCACAGTTACACAACTTGGACTGAGGATGAACACTGGTGCTATCAAGAAAACCACACATTAAGAGAGCAGTCAAGGACATTGTTAACGACCGTTTGTGCAGCAATTCAACAAAATGATTTCTAGCATCAACTAAAGAAAAAAAATACTGTGAAGGAAAGATTTGTGAGGAATGCCTCACTCTGACTAAAAAGTACAAATATAGTAAATGGTTATCAGAGCAGCAAATGAGTGAAGAGGGAAGAGAGAGAAGGCGACGCCTGCTGTGCGGCCTCTGCTTTCTGTACGAAAAGAAAATTGCTCTTGAGCCAGAGTTGTAATTTTCACAAAATGGCCAACTCCAAAAGACCTTATAACAATTGTTTATATTCTGTAATATGGATATTGGGGATGTTGGAGGCTCTTTCATTCGAATGGCCGAGAAAGAGAATGTGTAGTGGGGAGGGGGGGGGGGGTTATATTCTCAATGTAAGGGCAGTCTGTACCTGTGGCTTCTTCTAGTGTGACAATGTCCAGCCTGGGACTGTAGCTCCCGTACCCAGCAGCAGTGAAGGCACGTATCTGGAAAACATACACGGTCCCCGGCTTCAGGTTGTTGATGGAGACTGACGTGGACTTGGTTTTTAGAGTTGAGTAGGTGCGATCCCTTTGATCCTGTAAACAAAAATCAAAGACACATTAGATCTTTATAGACCAAGAGAACCTTAGCAGATATGATACGATATGGTATGGCATTTATAACGCGCCTGTACACAAGTGTTTCAAGGCGCAATGAGGTAAGGTAGGGGAAACAGAGGGAAGACAGAGACAACAATCCTACTAGGCCTAGAGATGTTGAGATTGTGCAAGTGCAGGGGAGGGGCTAAGGGAAAACGGGAGTGGGAAAAGGGGAGGGGGAAGTGCAGTACATAGGATAACAGTAAAATAAACAGTACAATAGAGCCTATCCGTATCCTTTCTTATAGTGGAAAGTCATTCCCCACGTTCATTACTCCCCTGCCCCTCACCTTCACCTCTCCTATTGAATAAACCCTTGAGTGTTCAGAGGTTTGATAGTGAGGGTCGGAAGCAGGGCCTTCTCTGTTATGGCTTTTTGGCTTTGGAACTCCCTCCTGGCTTTATCCGTTGGTAAAGCAAAAGGATGCACGTTCGAGAACTCTGCACATAATACATTCCCAATCAACAAACAAACCCAATTTGCACAAACACACTTGGGTGTTTATTTATTTGCACCCTGCAGAGAAATTAAACCTCACTCCAAAAAATGACAAGTTCTGAAGCTTTACCACTGTTGTCTGATAGTAGCACTGACTCCTCAACTGACCCAGGCCATTTCATATGCATAATTTATGCAGACATTTGATGCATCTACTCCCTATTTTGAGTCCACATTTATGTGTGGTGTGCATGGAAGGTCTATCTTTCAAAATGATTCAAAATACATAACTGAGGACATGATGCAACAGAAGTGTACAATCAAATTCATTGAACATTGCTAAAACAGCAAAGCTGTCTGCAATGCTATTCCCTCCTACTTCCAATCTGAAGAAAGTAGGCTAGCCCACCCTGCACATACTGTCTACTGCCTCACGCAGGTAATAACAGACCTGCGTGAAAAGAGGGTAACGCAGATGACTCGCATCACATTCTCCTGCCATCCCTCCTTAGCTAAGGGACACAATTGAATAAGATCAATGGTGCATGATGCAATCGATTCCTGGTATACATGTAAACCTAACAAAACAGCCACAAACATCAGCAGTTCTCTGACTATGTCTAATCGCAGCTTTGAAAATGAATCCCGAGCAATGAAAATGGGGCGCTGTGCACATAGAAAAGCGTTGAGGGGATTGAGGGCCTTCAGGCAGGGTGTGACCAATCAAAATTGTGTTTTCAGTACTGTCATGCACTCTAATTGAAGGGACAAACATACATAGTCCAGGCACGCAGGAGTCGGGTTCAGCAATAGAGGTCTATGATAGTGCGCAGCAGTACTTTCTAGATTAGAGATTATTTATAGATTCACAAGGTACCCAAGCCCGTGACCATTAGGCCACCAACATGGGCACTGGAGACAAACAAAAGTGACACAAGACACAGAAAAATGGGTAGCCAACAGTCTATCCTAGTGGTAGAATAAATTGGGGTTTGACAGGCGATTCAGCTTTGTTGCCCATCACAGTCTAGGTCAAGCGTCAGCTATTTGGATCATTCGCTCCTTGGATAGTTTCAGTTTCAGAAATACACCATAACATTCATCTAGAAACTCCCTACCCCTTTGATTTTGGCTCCAGGAACATCTAAACGAAGTACCTCCCTTGTATGCGATGGCTGTTGGTTGCAAAGACTGTGTGCACAATGGGGTTAAGACCTTCTTGAAAAATATCTGCTTAGAGCATCCATATGCACATGTATTATGTGTCATGATGGATTGTTGTGTTCAACTGCACTGACAGAAGTGAGTGCCAGCAGGTGCGAGTACCTCTTGAGGGACCTGGACCTTGTGGGCTGCAGTTTGTTCAGCTATAGTAGCTAAATTTATGGATGGAAGAAGAGCTTGGAGCCAAGTGCACAGCTCAACTCTGGCATCTTCATGTGGTATGTAATTTTTCTGGCCATTTTCCTTGAGTTGTCAGATACACCATGTGCAACTGCCAACAAGGCATCACACTACAGATTCATGCAAGGGTGATTGTTCAAAGGATAGAGTAGGTTCCTGTCCATGGTACCAATGAAGGAACAACTTTGATGTTTGTGTTAATGTGGAATTCTCCTCCCAGAGGCCTCTTTTCTGTAATGACTGGACTCCCAGGCATTCATGAAGCAATCCCATGTAGAGCATGGCGTGAAGAGCAGTAAAGATATTTGCTCAGCTCTTTGTGGGACGGACAAAATGCTGGTACGTTTGCTGCATAGACAATAGTTTTGACTACGAAGAATGCTTACGTTTTTCATGTCCAGTGTTATTCCTGTACAATGTACGAGGTGGAGTTGGCTTGATGTTCAGTGTAAGTCCTCACAGAGCTAGAGGGTCACATGTCCTCTATGGGTCCTCAGATACTTTAAGGGCAAACTCTGTTTAGCCAATCTTTGAGGAAAGGATAAAGTCTACAAAATGAACAGGAGCAGTTTGTACAGTTAGTGCTGATTGTTTATTACACATCTGCAGAACTTACAATTTGTGGTTTCTATTAAGATGTGGAAATGTGTACCCTGCAGGTTAATCACACAGGTCCATCACTCTCTTTAGAGGGGAAATCGATACTTTTCTATGTGTCTTTGCTATATGTAAGTCCAAGATCAGTATCAGCTGGTCTGTGTCATCTATTTCGCCCAGAGAATGTTGAGAATACATTTCCCTTGCTGTATAATTGACTATGTAAATGGGTGCTAGTGTGTGAGAAGTAGATTCAATCAGGCAAGTTAGTTCTATTTTATTATTGACAAGCTGCCTGTGAGTGTGTAATATTGTGAGGACTTCCCCTTACCTAAAGCTTGGAAACCATATTTAATTATTTGATTTAAATACATGTAAGTTTTGAACAAACCATCTGTTTCTTGCCCATAATTGTAGGGTGGCACTGTATACATGGGAAAAATTGATCAGAGGTTGAGACAAATTAGCTTCTGCACTGCAGGTGTACAAGGACGAGAAGAGGCTAAAACTCCTACTCAGCCCTCACACTTCTACAAACCAGGAGCCAACACAATCTTAAAGGTAAAACAGGTACAGTCCAGATATATACCTCCTTTGCCTTTTGTGTTAACGTGTCGAGTAAAGGCTTTACTCTTAAGAGTGGTGTGAATGTGGTTAAGTAGCAACCCAAACAGCAAAGTATAATGGTCCAAAATAAAGGAATGTGTGGACTTTGGCCTTTTGATGTCACACACGAAGTGCTTTGTTTCAGAGGAAATGGAGGGGGCAGGAAAAAGAAAGAACATCAAGATGGCAGAACCCTGCCAAAACTGTACAGATCCCTGTCTGGCTTCCCTATCCCATTTCCTTCTCAATAGGATAAAAGGCCTTTGGAAATGCAGCCCTCTGGTGTGAGGGAATGCCTCTTGGTGACTGTTCCCAGCATCATGTGGAGTGGTTGTCCCGGGGGAAAGTTACCTGCCCTTAAAAGGAACCAAGAGAAGCAAACCCCAAAGGCTAGAGTCCCATCCGTGGATAGGGGTGGGCCTCGTCTGGGGGGAATACACAATCCTTCCACAGCTGAACTGGGCCCACAGGGCTGACACATGTACAAACTCTATTTAATATGGCTGTGATAACTCTGAGAGATGCTGGCCACCATATCCCAACTAACGTATGGCTTATATGTACAGTTTAGTGTGCCAACAGGGCAGGATTATCCAGGCTTAAACAGTTCTTGCAACAGGGGTTCATATTTTAAATGCAACCCCTGTGCAACAAAGGCTTGGGTGCCACTGCAGCTGTCAAGAGGGCACCTGCAACCTCTGCACATGCTCTTTGCCACTGGCAGAGCAGGTGCTGTGAATCAGGATATTGATGCCGCAGGGAACAAGTACACACTATGCTTTTGGCATGGAGTTTATGGCAGGGGAATCTGATTAGCAGATGTCCCTTTAAAAGATGGAATTACCTGCATCGTTGTATTACTTAATACAAATAAAAAAGAAGGCCAGGGCTTTCACACCCTTACCAGATGGCAAATCATCAAAGAGGTCTAGAAGCCGTACATTAACTAGAATGTATCTTACACCATGCTGTGTATACCTGCATAACATGGGCTGGGAGATTAGCTCAGAGGCAACACATTTGTCTTGGAAGCAGTACCCTGCAGAGCAACACAGGTTCAAATTCCAGTCCCTGGCTTAGATACTGGTATCCAGTATTAAGTGTGCTACAAAAGATTCAATAATGTATCAAATATTAATTTTAAAAGATGTGCTTTAAATGTTTATGGCCTTTCTGAGACTCTGTGGTAGGAGCTTAGACTATACATTACCAGATCTGGGCGGATGCATGAATGAGTGTCTAGTAATCAATCCTGAATCAACATCCTTTGTGTCTGCATGTTAAGGACTGAATGTTAATAATATGTAATGCCATTTATATGTTGTATTCCTCTACATATAGCACCTCATATGCTAAACCCCTGCCAGTTGTCCGACTGCAATAGTTGGCTGAATTTGAAATAGACTCGAGTTAAAATATGAAGGCACCCGCTAGGGAAGAAAGGCCCAAGTCGATCTTGTGAGGATAAGTTTTAATCTCACATGCAGTTGAGTGCAACAGCAAATAACTCTGCTGCCAAGAACATTCTGCCGAAAAGAGGTACAAGCAGAAACCTTTAAAGATACACAGTGTCATAATGACGCAGCAACATACAGAAAAAACCTGCACGGCTGATTGGATGGACCCTATACATATTCCACCTTTACCCATAACGGGTGTCGGTATATTGGTCCCAACCCAGTCCGTCTGTCTGTCATCATGTGGGTGCTGCGGGGCTCATCTTCTACTCACGTTGAAGGTCAGAAAACAAATTAATTATAATTCTAAAATACAGCTTATTTTATCACTCATCCTGTGCACTTGGCAGGCCTTTACAACAGACACAAAGGAGGTTCAGGGGCTCTCTAACCTTCACACACACATTTCACTCACTCTGCGCCATTCGGCTCCAAGGTCTACACCCTCATTTTCAACTATAATGTATCCCTCCCAGCACCTCGCAATACAAATCATAGAATCAAATTTTATAACAAATGCACATATCCAAAAATGTTACAACGACAAACATAACACATTTTCCCAACCCTAACAACTCACCCCAACCATCTCCCCACAAGACTGAACCCTTTACCACACCCCACATACATTTTTGTTATGTTGGGCTGTTGAATGTTTTTCGGTATATGTGCATGTCTACATAACATTTTCGTTATAAAGACTGTATACCGCCCATTCTCTTTGAACGTTTTAGGACTTGTTACTTTGGGGTTGGTGGTCAAAGGTCACCTGGCGCTTTGGAATTCGGGGTTCTTAAGGTTTAGTCAATTATATGGCCTATAACTCGTGGTCACCCGGGAACGGGACGGGTCATGCTTTGGCCAGTGCGAGATAACATGCACAACAGGCGCCGGTCTCTGATCCTGGCCTTGTAGGGCACATTCCTCTTGGGTAAAAAACACATGTTTGCAACACTTTTGGAATAATGAATGGACGTTGTGGCGGTTGTGCCCGTGAGCTGTCCTTATGGGAGCGCGGGCATGGCTGGGGATTTCTGTGGTCTCGTGAATTTGGGTCTAGTGCATGCAATGCCGCATTTACCGCGCCGGCATTCCTTTGTACCTATGATTAAGAATATCTATGCAGAAATACCAATGCTGCTCGCACCTTGGGCTACATTATGTAGTTAGTCTATAGTTGGTTGTATTAAAATGGGGTCCTGTTAGACGGGACGGCGTCCCCCTCATTGTCCCTCCTCCCCCCTGGTCAATCACAGTGCTTCAAATGCATCTCGTTTCATGTTAAAGCACCTAGGGGGGTGGGACGGGGCTCTCCCCTTCCCAACACATTCTGGAATAATGGTACAGTTTTGGCTTGGATTCGAAATGCTCATGTAGCGTAAGAAGACATCCATATACAATAAACTAGTTTTCGTTGGTGTGACACAGTTTTGAGTCCTTTATAAGTACAATGCATAAAATGCCCCCAACAAATGGGCAGTGTTTCCTACGTTAACTACCACAGTGGAGTCCTGAGCAGAAATGTGTCCTTATAGTTGTAATATTTGCAGTTGCTATTGTAAGAAATTCAGTATATGTTTACAAAAAACAAGTCTAGGATGACACTCGGCATTTGGATATGCATGACATGGTGTCTGGAAGTAGTGTGCCTTATCTAGTGACAGGAAATGACACATCTTTTCTGAAGAGACAGCGCGATGCATGTGGCAGCGTGGAGGTACAGAATTCCTGCAATGCACTGCTTTAGAAATATTTAGTATTTCCATTTAAAAAAAGAGAAAAGGGAGTGAAGTTTACTGAAGACTATTGAGCGGTACACATTATATGCTTTTACAGGTTCTGGTATTGGACATTGGTTTTAGACAGACCATTTCGGGTGAGCTTGATGCTCGGACCAAGTATGGACGAGGTTCACGTGGAAGCACATGGCATAACTTCACTTCACCCCCGGATTTGAATACCAATGTTCGACAGAGACAGAATCTACTGCATGACCCTGTATTTCTTGTAGTGTCCTCGTTGGTCAAAATGCGGACGATCTGGTTTGAATCAAGATGTTATGGGACTGACAGAATTCTCGAAACCCAAATACAATGTAAACGTTTTAAATGAAGAAAACTCTACAGGACTGTCCTCAATGTTAGCGAGTAAGACCTTTAACTAAGAGGGCCTGATTTACAAAAGCGTTGTCAAGGGGTCTTTTTTCCAGGATGTGTTGAGCTCTCATGGTCAAGTTCTGATGTTTTTGACTAATACTCTGCCATTGTGTGCATTGTTTGATGTTTCATATAACCACAAATGCTTGAATTCCGTCTAGGCCAGTGAATGCTCAATGGGCAGTTTAGGTCAGAGACCACTTCCCTGAAACTGATAAGATTGTGGGACCCGTCATATAGCAATGAAGCCGTTGATTGTAGCGACAATGAGGTATGTTATTTAGCCTTTATTCCTCAAGGTAGGAAAAGCAGTGCAACTTACTGTTGCCACGTTGCCTGTATCACTTAACTGTACATCTGGAGCATGCTGGAATGTATATGTTTATTGGCAATTCAGGAATGAGCTATTACTATACATAGTTCCTCTGCCGACAGGACAGCAAATAACAGGAACACTGGCCTTGTCTTAGTGCAAGTTTAGATTTGTAAGATAATATCCTGCAACAGAATTGATTATAAGTGTATTATGGCTGAGTATGTATATACGGGATACAGAAAGCACACTGAACATAGGGCACGCAAAGGATATTAGATATGTGTTCACAGTCACTTGTAAGTTTTAAATATGTAAATTGATATGTGTGTTATATTGGAGGGTACAGCACGGGACAGAGTGACATTTGGAAAATGGCAGGCCTTGTGTTGACTATAACTAGCTAATTTCTTCTGACCAGTGCACGGTTGTGGCTCACATGAAGCTGACCCAACCTCTGGCACTCAATAATATCCTCCCTCAACTCCTTGGACCAGTGCGGTCAGCCAATACCAAATTTCATGTGATCCCCAATGGGTATTTATCAGGTGTGGACATCTGTTGAAAGACCTATCACTACAGTGATCATTTCAAATGATGCAGCAGGAAACCATTGAAACCCAACAGTATCCAGTTTCACACCTCAGTCAATCCTTCTGACATTTCTTGTCACATCAGCCCGTAGCTGCCCTATACAACACCTACGTTTGTGAATGACCATCTCTCTACCACCACTCTCAGTACTCTTAAACAGAATTTATTTGTGACCCTGATATTCTTCATAGGAAATTACCTAAACACAAGGATTGTAATATTCTAGGCTCCCTCAATACTAGAGTTGCCTAAACATTGCTAGAAATAGTAATGATATCATTGACAAGTTTGACCTGGATGTTTAGGCCCTAACTGAAACCCTGTTAACCGATATCCAAATAACCATTGTTGACATTACTTTGCCACATGGTAGCGTATTCCTCATCAGCAATCAGCTTGACAAAAGGAAGGTGGCTTATGTGTCCTGCTAGTATTCCCTCTTCTGCCATTTCTTCTAATACTTCTAATACATACACATCTTTCGAGAGCTTGAACTGTACAAGTATAATCAACCAGAACAAAGCTATGACTATACTTGTTACATACGTCCTGCCAGACGATAACACCTACATTTTAAAAGATGTGGCTCGAGCCTAAGACCATATTCCTTGAGTCCTCAACTGCAATTCCTACTCCTGGACACATCAATCTCTGGATCAACAGTTCAAATAATAAAGACACACATGAACTCCTCTCCTAGGTTACAAAATAACCCACAGTTTAGGCACCTAGGTGGACATAATGTTCACACACAATAAATGTGACATCACCTCTTTATACCTAACAATCCTGGTCAGACCCCCCATTTACAAGCCACTCAGATGGACTCTTTACATCCAGTCCATCAGTCAACAAAGATCCACAATAATACCTCTAACATGTAGGTGACCGAAAAGAGTGACAACGGCACGGCTCAAAGACTATGGCTAAACATAATGCCGATACAAATCCCGAGCACACTCTCAATGCTCTTCACAAAGAGCCAAACAAGACAATTGATGTTTTTAACCCCACTATCACAACAGAACAAGAGAAAACTGGTCTGGCTTGGATGTGACAGGATTGAAACACCTAGGCAGTAAGGTAGGTTGAAGGTTGTGAGAAAAAAACAAAAAAAACAAGCTCAAGTGCAAAATGCATTTCCCTCGAAATTATGGTTTATTGAAAAAAAGAAAATACATTTTAGCATACTCTCAGCTGTACCCAATAACACAAAATGGTTTCTGAGATTGGGAAGCACTATCAATCAACAATCCTGTCGCATCTCAGGAGTTAATAGATGGACTAGAGACATTATTTCATGAGACCATCAACATTAAGACAAGCATATTTTTTTTTAAACATCTGATGCTCAACTTTACACCAACCCCTGGCCTTGGAAGGAAGTAGAAGAAAGAAGAAAAATATTGCTGCATATCTGTTATTCCATGCTTTACAATCCCGTTTTGAAGTGTCAAAAACTACAGACTATGCCCTATTCCATATAATAGAGGAAATACTCGAAGCTCTACATAACAACTAACCTGCCTTGATCCTTCTAGATGTGTTGCCAACAAAACTTTGGACTGTTCAATCCTCTTACACAACTTAAATCACACACCGGGAATCTATAGCCTTTTAAACTAATGAAATACATTGTGACATTTTGGTCTACCCCATTGCAAAGGGCATGGGCACGTACTGGCGTCACCATCTGCAATAGAGGGTCTGCACTGCGGCCAGAATTCCTGATGCGGGCATGCATTCCCATAAGCAGATGCATACAGCAACAACCTGTAAGGTAAGTTAAGGACATATATCACCCTTCTGCCAACAATATTGGTCTCTCTTTGCGTGGCTCTACAAGAGAGGAGGGTGGGAGAGAGGAATATTAGTGGGAAAGAAGGAGAGGCAGATGCAGAAACCTTTTGTTTGGATGAGTGCAGGTGGGTAATCCCATTACCTCTGTGCTGGTGTGAGAATTCGGTGTTTGGCGCTATACGCTGGGTCAGGTGGTTGCCTAGGCAACAATGAGTTTGTTGGTGGGGTTGTTGATAGGAGGGGTTAGAAATGTTGCTCAAAGTATTATGGTAGCTCATCTGATGGGGAGTCTGGTTTAATGTTGCAAGATTTTACCTTGTGTTGCCTGAACACACCCAATATGCTGCATACACACAGATGCGTGATATACACTACAAATCCACCATGATATATATAGTTTCAAAAGTGATTGCCGAATGTGATGAAGTGAAGCAAGCAGACTGTGGTCCGTATCATTTTAATCCCTTTCAATATTTGAGATGACGTCCAGCGGTTGCGTCAATTCTTCATCAAATCGTTCAACAGCTGCCACTCCAGGGCCCCTCAGGAAATCAAATGTTACACGTTCATGCATCCCCATTCAGCATTCCAAATTCATCCATGCAACGTAGACACCACGCCTGCACTCTGAGGCAGTCCTAAGGAAGCATCATCAATACATACACACAGAAATCATAACAGAGAATGACACAAGTCTGTAAGACTGTTGTTAAGTATACAATACAGAAACCAGTAGTGACACATTTGTCCAAAAGATGCAAGGGATTGCAAGGACTAGACTATGCGGGCCTTGGGCTCATTCAGCCTCTCAATAGCGGAGACAATAAGATGCCTTTGTGTGATGTGAGGATACTGCTGCAGCGAGCCATGCACATAACGAAGCGCCATTAGGCATCTGGGCAAATCATATCTGGAATCGAATTTAAATTCAACCTATAACAGTTATTACAATGCTCATGGCGTTATGTCCCCCCCCCACAATTTAGTCGATGGATTGGATGAAATGGCAATCATGCAGCTATTGGTTTCGGATGCTCTGCGCACTTACTTTCTCATAATACTTGATTTCATATTCGGTGATGACTCCGTTGGGATGCTCGGGTTCCTGCCAGGAAAGCTCAATGCGCCGCTGCAGAACTCTCTCCTTCATTACGCCACTAACCTGCGAGGGGGCTGTTTGGACAAGAGAGAAATGAGTAAAAGCCATTGAATGCCTCAAATCACATGTCACACATGATTATCGCCATGCTATGCCGCTCCATTGAAGTAGCGGCAAAGCACGCCTTTCCCTGGGCCGGAAAGGGAACACTAATGAATATACAAACAAGGGCCTTATTACTATCCCTAAACCATGATGGAAATGTCAATTAAAGTAGAAACTAAAGAAGGGCGCTTTGTTCATGTTTGTGCAAAACTGTTACGGATGTCATCCGAGTGGCAATTAGGAGAAGGATTCCTAATTAATCTAAGAAATGAGGCTTCAGATTGATCTCCAGCAATGAATGCAAGAGCAGGACATGAATATCAGTTTCAGGTGACATTGATACCGCCTCATAGACTCCCATGAACATGCACTTGGGCTGATCTTTACAAATCCCTAGTAGAGGGTTCTGCAGCCTATGGCGCTCCAGATGTTTTGGTTACAACTCCCATGATACCTCACTGTGATTTTGCTGGTTAGGTCGGATGCTGTCGCACAAAACATCTGGTTGCAGTCCCCTGCCATTGGTAGAATAGGACTTCACACAAGGAGCATTTGTATTCGTTCCGTTTAACCAGATGGATGCCTTCTCCATTGACCTTCATGAGGATTGTTACCTCTTCAAAATGAGCAAGGACACTCCGCACTAGATTTATGGAACGCAATGCTGACATTTGAAGCCCATTTCTGCTAATGCAACGCAGGATAACGGCATGCAACTGGGACTTGTGTAGCACAACTTCAGTGGCCTCTTAGGTAAGAAAAGAAACGAAAATACCTACTGATCAAATATCAAACCATTGGTAAAAATAAAATTGCTAATAAATATTAAATGGGCTTTGGAAAGATGATGAAAGGAGACAGTGCACCTATTAAAGATATTCATGGCTCATGAGTGTTGCGTTACATAGACTCCTGTAATCTTAAACTTGGAATGAAGGCTAAAAAGTAAGAAAACTGATCTGTGACCCCTGCAGAGATCACGAATGCAGTATCCTGTGAAATAAGCTGCTGGGTCCAGGAGCTTCAGCCAGGGATGCCTTGGCTTGCTGCATCTATCCTCATGAAAACACATAGCTGCCAACGTGCAGTGCTAAGCGAGGGTGGCGTAAGAGCATTACAGCTTCAGCCAACCACTTCTGCCAGACTTGGATGCGTCTTGCATTTGTTTTGTGTCACGGTGAACTTTACTGTGCGCGTCTGCTTTATAAATCAATGCCCAATGTGCTAAGCCATTTAAACGTATGCATTGTGGGCAGTAAAGAATAAGGAGCATATGTTTGAATAACTATCATTTCTCAAAGTCATTTGTCATAAATTAAGAACTTGCAAGAAACATCTTTACTGTCATTTATTGTCTCACTGAATGTGCATCTTTCCTCCGTTTCCGTTTTCAATCACTAGGCTTTTTCAACTGCCCGCTTTATATTTACCCATCTTCATTAATGCATGTGTCTATAGTTTTTCTACCAACTCTCCATTAGCAGAGGGTCTTTCTCCCTGGCATTCCATGGTTGAAGGAGTTCCCCAAATCAAAACTACTGATGCAAAAACCACCAAACTGAGAACTGTGCGATAGCACTTGAATTAGTTCAGGGCTCAGACATTTCCATTTGTGGAGCCCCTCACTAATTAGTTCTCGTTTTAGTGGGAGCTGTACAAGTTAGTCTTTCCATTGTTGCATGGTTCCTCCTAAAACCCGTGCTAGAAGGTTTATCCAATAATGCTCCTAAAAGAAAACGATCCTTCTGATCAGTGGTGCGCTCTTACTCATATCCTCAGGTGGGTTATGTATGTAAGAGGCAATGCATCTCAATGCCAACTTCCACTCTCAGAATAAATACAGCATCACTGCTCACCAGGGGTGTTGCTAGGTCTGGAAAAGTTCCGAGGCTACGCTAATGTTGGGACCGTCAGGACTCGGGGCTAGCTAACCTTTAGCTTGTAGCCCTTGAGCTTTGATCCAGGGCTACAACCAAAAGACCCGGGGCTATAGACCCCTCAGCCCCCTTCCCCCCAGCAACGCCTCTGCTACTCATCCTGCCAATCAATAAGTGAACACGATATTTTCTATATTGTATTAGTGCAGAGAAAGTTTCAATACTCCTTATGAGGCTCTCAATGTGAGATCAACTTCCAGAACTGAAAATTGCTTGGGACTTCTGTTATCATTTCTCATCCCTCACTGATGACCAGTGAAGAAGCCATCACTTGAAGCTTTCTGCCACTGTGTGCCAAGCTGCTCTCATTCCTGAAGAAAAAGAGAACATCCTTGCAGGATTGACAATGTCCAGGAGCAGGGAGGTTTTAGGTTCCTGCTAGTACCCCTGGAAGAGAGTTGTTATCTTGACACCAACAATACCAGGAGCTACTTTTGTCTGCTGTGGGTAACTGTATTAAGACACATCAATTAGCCATTAAATCCATAATGGGTCATATAAAATGGATTTTATTTTATAGTTGCCCCCTTGTGGCGATTTTCATCCCATTGTGTAACAGCTCCTCATTCCTCAGCACCTTATGTGGTGATCCCAGATTCCCAGGCGCTGCTTTGAGCTCCCATTCAACAAGTCCTTATTTCAAACCCTGCCTTGACCTCAGCAATCAGCATTACAGCATTCCTTATTTGCAATGTTCCTGGAGTTTGGCTCAAATGTTCTGAGATGATTCTGCAACAAATAAACTCCTCAAAACTGAGTTTATATTATTTGCCAAAATCAAATGAAATCACGGTTTCCAGCTGATCCCTCCTCATTTGCCCATCACCAAAGGCGTGGGCTTTACTCTAGAGCCACTATTTCCTTTGCCCAACACATTAAATCATTGGTGAAATCTGTGAATATTAACTTGTTGCTGTTAAATCCATACAGCATTTTAAAACTCTCTTGAATCTGTAATTTTGTCTATACACGTAGGTTATCTAATTGTTCGATAGGTGGCGTTCGGTACCTTTTGGGCTACTACAGTCCACCTATCGAGGATGATTTTTATTCTCCAGCTATGTTTGTGGTTGCAACCAGGGACATTGTTCCGATTTCAGCTACTTAAGAAAAGCATAGCCTTCAAGAATAAGAAATAAGAATAAGACAACACACTCATTTCTGGTGGTCGGTATACACTGAATGGTCAGGACCATTGCCACTTTGAGGGTCCTAAGGTGAGTGACTCCACCCACATAAAGGGCAAAGGTTTTAAGACGTCAAATCCCTCACTGTCATGTTGTGTCAGATGTCAGAACTTTCTTATTTTAAGAGAAATTTAAATGAGGTTGTGGAACTAGGATGTCATATGATTATGAAGGATTTTCTATATTCCTTGAAAACGGCCCAAATAAGGTGTACATATGTTTAATTGTATCAGACTGTTACCCTATACTTCCCCATTTTGCACTTTGCAATAATTGTAATTAAAGTAAATAATGGAACACTGATCTTGAATGGACCCACAGCTTCCATTTTGTTCACAGGCATGCTGGAGGGTCCTGCAGTCAGAAGACTAACATCTCAAAAAGGAGACAGCGCCTATGTTTCATTAAGAGTAACATTTGTTTTGATCTGACATGAATAACATGAATGGAACATGTGGATGTCTCTGTATGCCATGAACAAGGTTCCAGTTAATCCATGGCACCAACAATACAATGATAGTTGAGATGTTTGCTTTTATCAAATGAACATAGGATTGTCAGGTTTTTAGGTATATTCTACTCTGTCAGAATAATATGTAATAGTTCTAATGTCATCACATAGTATATTGAGCCCTTTACACCGATGTGCTTTCACTAGATTGTGTTTTTGTGTGTGTGAGGGGTAGGGAAGACTGATATAATATGCTCATCCCAAAGTAACACCACAATGCTGATCCAAAAACGTACATCAATGCAGTGAACCGGGACTCTGAGGTATTTGTGGTAGCTTTGGCCAAGCTGAAGACTTAACCACATCCGAGGTGCTTAGCTATCCAAGAAACTAAAAGCACTGAGCAATAGAGCCAAAAGGTAATGACCACGTCAAGTCAAGCAAAACGATGATTTAAAAATAGTAACCATGCCTTGAATGGAGCACATTGATATGGTTAGAGATAGGATATGACAGATTAATAAGTGCACTACCACGTTCATAATGTTAATGCATGTTGCCATTTACTGCAGGGATCTGTTAACGTTTATTTCAGGCTAAAAAGATTAAGGTATTTTTGAAGTGATTCTTTTATCAGGATTGAGTCCATGGCTGGCTTGATGTGAGTGGCACTGGCCGGTCATAGGCAGAGCTTTATCTCACTGGAAAAAGACGAAAGCATGTGTGATGCGCTAATCACTGAGGTGGGATCTGGTCACGTTAAATTCCTAACCCTCATTCTCCAGCCTCCAATTTGCTTGAAAGGATGACTTGATGACATAAGGAAAAATGTGCAAGGGGGTACTAGCATTTCTCTAGACATCAGTGTGAGAAGGAACTGTTGGGGGGCCCCAGGTGGCTGATCATCCTGCTTCAGCTGCTTCCAGCACCTGACGTTGGTTCCACAGCCTTCAACCACTCTCATGGGTCTGTAATTGCTCCAAAGAATTTGAGGTGCTTGGATTAAAAGAACATCTTTCTTGGTCTGTTGTTGTGCAAGTGGCGTTTTGGATCACAAATCTCTAGTGTGGGCCAGTGGATGAAGTGGACGCGAGCGCTTGGGTAGGGTGCTCCTCTACTTTTTTTTTTTTTTAATTGAGTATATTCCTATACTTAAAAGTAATGGAATGGTTTCGTTTTAAAATAGAAGTGCAGGAAGAAGTTGAAACTTGGCACTTTTAGTGCACTGCACTAAACGTTCCCTTAAACAGCAGGTGCATGTGTTTGTGGGTTTGTATTGTGTGTGGGAGGGTGCTTGGTGATAGGGTTGTGGCTAGTGCGTGCAGGCCAGCAGGGAACATAGTTCCACTACTTCTTTTCGTATACTTCGACCACTGGTGTGGGTGCAGAACACACATTATTTGAAGCAGGCACAAGCTTGTGGGTTTCCGACTGAAAAACTCTTCTAGATCAGACCCTAACTAACTTAACCAACCCTTCAACTAGGATGCCAGCTTACTTCTGAAATTGCCCATACATAACTCAATTAGATTAATCTTCAAGAAGCTTCAAAATGATCACACTTTTTTTCTCAAATAAAAAAAATACACATAATCTATGCTTGTATTACAAAGTATCCATGCTACAGAATGGTCCTGATTCAACGAGCCTTTTCCAATGGGATTGTGCCATTACAAAATGCTTCTGTGCCTCAGGCCCAATGTCTCCAGATAAAGCAAAATGAGTGAAACTATGGATTTATTACAGAATCTCCAAAAGATTCATTGCACAATATACCCAAAATGGAATTGAAATTGTAGATCTACTTAAGCTAAATAATTTAATGCAGTGTTATGAAACTATGATGATATTTATTCACAGGCTGTGGTAAATTTGGCATATTTGTTCCCTTGCGTTGTCTGTAATTATCAGTAGTCGTAATTATGCCACTAAATAAGTTATGGGGGGAAAAGACAACGACACCCCGTGTGCTCACTGAAGCCCATTTATTTCCGGAACAGCCCGCGTTCATGGGCCTGCTTATTGCAACGACGCTGCAGCGGCAGTTAAGACGCATATTGTGATTTGCACTCGTGCATCATTCCTAGAGGAAATATCCTTTTCCCAGCTTCATAATACACCCAAACAACCCAACAAATCCTGCCTAATCGTGGATTCCAGGCGGCTGATCAGCTCAGGGAGCATCTGTGTGATTTGAAGGCACTTTTTAGGGACATTAACCCAACTGTTCTAAAATGAAAGACAGTCTCTGCAGAAGCTCTGAATTTTAATTTCAGTTCAAACTGTTATATGGACCGTGTGGGCATTTAGGAAGTTAGATTAACCCCCACCCCCTCGTGATGGGATGCCCACAATATCTCTTGACATGGCGCAGGCATGTAGACCAATTTATAGTATTTCCTCATAATACAAACACTGAGCAAAAATTACATTTCTGATTGTTCGATTGTAACATTTCATCACAATCTAAACTTACAGATCAACGCGAGAAAACATAAGGACACTGTCTTGGGACTAGTGGAATGCCGGGATGTATTAATGTTCCTCTCCTTGGTGGCGGGGACTGAATGTCCTTAGAAATGTAAGGATATGATTAAATGTGCCGTACCCCTAACTAAAGAACAACTGCATCCTCTCTGCACATGAGCCAGGCCATTATTCCCAAATATATGCAATGCCTTAAACAATTATAGTTTACTCTCCTATGATCCATCCGCACTTCCTGGTGCCATTTGTTTTGAATTGGTTATTGCTGCTCTGGTACCTACAATTTGATATTGGAGGGCCTGTACATTTGAACACGTTGATATTTTTCTAAGGCCCCTCTGTATGGGGCCTGGAAAAGCCAATTGCAGAACAAACAGCGAGACCTTGGAATTCACCCTATTTACATTTATTCAGTCAACCCCAGGTAATAGTGTGTATACTTGACGAAATGTCACAATCGTTTGTGATGCTAATTGTGGATGTGTCCTAGTGTGGACTTTAATTCAACATTATGGTCAAAGTAACATCTTCCTGCAGGTAGAGAAGATCTGGAGCTGAACTTTATTTGGATACAAGGAGGCAACACCCTGATTTGGGGAATTACCTGCAAAGTGGCATATTGAAAAAGTATGCACTAGCTGAGAAAACGAAGTAGGTGGCGTGGATGCAGATAGGAGGAGGATCGCTTGGTAGTAGTTATTGGGGCCTAGCAAGAGATCAGGGATACCGCTTCAGAGAACCAGCAGGAAGAACCCTTAAATCCGGACGTATGCCAGCTCGGGAATATTCTTTTCATTGCTCGTATGCTTTCCTCTACAATCTCTAATGCACTTGCATCCGTTTTGTAGAAATCCGTTGGGATCCTTGCTTCATTTTGGTCGGTTTAGTCGGGTGTAGAGGAAAACCTAGCGACCCCAGGAAAGCATGTGTTGCAAAACCTAAACCTGATCTGAATGGACTGGCGATTGATGGGGTGAGCGTGGAGAAGTATCACTCATGGCTGGTGGCACCTGAACCTCTCCCGGCACTGGGTGACCGTCCCATGACACTGCTTTCAACACTGCATGCCAGGTGTGTCCTCTTCGCCAGTGGCAATAAAGACTTTCCCTAGTATACCAATGCAAATACTCAGATTTATGTGATTACGTCAGAAAACAAATTCTGAGGCCAGAAAATGCTGAATCTTCTTTTTGAATGGCTTTTGCTGCATATATTTATGAGGGAGACCCCCCGCCGCCCCCATACCGTCCCCCATTTTTTATTACCCTAACCCATCCCTTACATATATATGCTGCGAAATGCATCCCTCGACATTGGGCATTTTTGGCCTCAGAATGACTGCCCTCTGTACTCTGGTACCATACCCAAATACTTCACTGTTCTTACGAAACCAGTCACGTTGGAAGAACTTCTGAAGGCGAGGCAGAGGCAACCTCCACCCTGACAAACAATCAGAATGAACCCTGGCAGATGCGCGTGAAGCAGCCATCCTTCATAGGATGCCGCTGGCAGCACTGGCGACCGACCCCCGAAGGTTTCATGGAATTCTCTCTTCCATGGAGACCTATGGGGATGGTTAATGAGTCCAAAATCAGCTATTCTGCAGAACATTATTGTCTTTGCACAGACATTGCTGTAAGTGCAGCAAATGTAATGGCCAGAAAGGCATGTACTGTACAATAAATTAACGATTTTGTGTGGCATGCATCCTAATTGAAAAACAAACCATATTGGGATCCAGAGTTCCCGAGCGCAAAAACCATGTACACGTGAATGATAAATGGAACTGGGGTCGAGGGATGAATTCAGTGGTCTGCATATACAATTGGCATTGTGGCAGGAAGGCAAAGCATCACTTCGTTGCTTTTGGAAATCCCAGGCATGCTTCTTTTTGCAAAACGGTGCAGTTAATATATAGGCTGACAGCTTGGTATATGATCTAAAACTAATTTTCAGCTACAATGATATTTTCAAAGCTGCGTTTTCAGTTTTGTTTCATTAGTAAATGTTGAAGAGAAGAGCTTCCTACAACATGGGCATTTAATTCAAAACAAAATTTCTATTTAGAGCCAAAGTATACATCTTCCTTACCCAATTGCAGATAAAACACACACCATAGTAGAAGAAAAAAAAACAAGTAGAAATGAAACGGTCCCTGTTTCCATGTATTGAATCGGCTTTTCTCATTTGACTACTGGCTGTGAGTGACAGAGCAGGATTGTGTAGCGACACATTACTTTACATGTATATATCGGCCTTTGTAAACAGTCTGCATAGTATCACAGGGAACATTTCCTGCTTAAGTGCACTGCACTAAGAGGCCCTACAAGCACCCAATAGAATGGTGCTGAAATGTTCTGCTTTGGAGTGTGAGGAGCTAGGTCGTGATTCCTGATATTTAATCCTGTATCCCACAGGATGCTTAAAGATCCCTGCTGCGAGCAATCAACTTGCTGGGCTATCTTGTGTGTGCAATGGTGTATTGCAAATCAACAACAAGCATTGACAAAGCCCACCGTTTTGGCTTTTGTGTAGGCTTGGGATAGGCATTACCATAGTGGACTTCCTGAACATAAGATAGTAACCTCTGGAAAATGGTGTGAGTACCTAGGCAAATGACGTTGGTGTCCGATACATGCGTATTTAATACTTATAAATAAGTCCAAATGGTTTGCTCTGCCAGTGCTCTTTTCTAACAGGACTTCAACTGCAGGGAAGAGATCAGAAGAGACACGTATTGCGTAAACATTGAGTATCTGAAAACACTCTTGGGTAAGATATTGTTATTACACCCAGACCTCTTTTACATTAAATCCCAGATGAATGGTTAGAAATAACACCTTCAGGCCTTATGCAGCACAATGTTTGATGTTACTACATGATAGAGCTAGCAGAAAGAGAACCCAGGAGGTTGTGTTTTGAGCAGGGAGGGGTAGGTAGTGGGTAGGAATTGCCACAGGGGGGAGCATTGTCAAGGGTAGTCAATGGGTGGGTAAATAACCAAACACACCCCTCAGGCTGTATGTCCCTCCTCACACCTTGTCCCCTAATATATGTAATCAAATTAAATCGTTATAGCTAGACGAAAAAAGCTGTGCATATGTTTTATAGGAAGATGGTGAAGAAAACCCTTTTTTAACGTAAGAATGTATGTACAAGTGTCACAATATAAAGTGTGATATTGTAAAATCTGCATATAAGCCTATCCCAGAACCCTGTTGGAAAAATATCACTATTACAGCCAAGACAAGTGCCGCACAGAAAGGCCAGGACACTTCAATGTACATACATGTCAGTCCCTAAAATAAGTGCCTGGGTGAAATGTCTATTAGTACCTCGTGTGTGTTGGGGTCTGTATACTGATTTTATGATGAACCATCAACGCTTCATGTGTTTTCCCCTTATGGTGAGGTGACAATAATCATAGTTAACATTTGCCCCCTGAAGGGTACAATGGGGTTTTATGTAGTTTGGATGCAACTTCTTAGTTCATTGAAAACTCTGATTACTTTGCTTGTGATCAGAGGAAACTGAGCGAAGTTAAAGGACCAGGTATGTCAGTAACAGTTATCCCATGCACTCTACATATACCCGCACATGGCCAGCTATTGCATGACTGCTGCTTGTAAACAGACATGTGGTCTGATCTACAGAAAATGTTTTAATTCGATCTTCCCATTGAAAAACGTTGTTGTAAATCAGGTCCATCATTTGGAATGTTACCCGAGATTCCACTTTTAATTGAAATATTGCAGCGGTTCATACGTGGGATGCAAATTATTTCTAAAATATGCAATAATTGAAAAAAGGTATATTAGGTTTGTCTCATTGATAAGGGGTTATAGATTATTTGTGGATATCCTGAAATCTGGACTAGATTTCACAGTTTCGTTAGTTGAACATCCCTGCATGAAACCCCAATATAACTAATAAAGGTTAAAGGCATTACTTTGATAGAGCTTCCTACATCTGCAATCCAAATCCAGTGGTCTTGGCCAAGAAATTCACTTACTCCAGAGGCCGGCCACCACCGGAAGCCACAACATCTAACGCCTGGAAACAAAGACTTGCAAGAGGAAAGCAAAAACAGGAAACAGACCTTTTTCTTTCTATATGCCCTATCAGTGGAACAAGGAAGGAGTAAAGATAAGACTGGCTCCCTCCCCCTACTCTTCAGGAAGGACCTGAAAGCTCTACACTTCAAAAACCATCTTGCGAGCTCCACTCAACCCTAATTATCTGCCTTTGTGGCTGCCCCTCAACCCTGCTCTCCCTATTTATTCCAGCCTCTTTGCTGCCCCACACACTTACGTGTAACCACATGGGTGTGGCGCCCCTGCATTTCGTGTACAGTGCTCTGTTGCTTCCCAGCTAGGTTTGCACACTATAAATTCTAGATAGGTATGTATGCTCCTAAAATGGCCACTGAGAAACTAATGTCCATGTATAAAGGCAAAGTTTATGAAATGTGTTAAAAGACTGTAAGCAAGATCACTGATGGCATTGTAAAGGATATCACACTACTGACTCCATGTCAAATGAAGTGGCATTTATTCCTCACCTGAGGAAAGTGTGTGGAGGAGATAAGCCGTGGGAGCAGAATACCTCTGGGCTAAATTCCAGTGTTGTGTTCCTACCCGGGTTCTTTTTTCTCAGAATGGCTACCTTCTTGGGATTCCACGCTACAAGTTGGCTAGAACAGGCGGTTATGCCTTCTTGGTAGTGGCCGCTAAGCTGTGGAATGCATTGCCGTGGGATGTCAGAATTATAGGCACTTACCTTAGTTTAGGTGTGCCATTAAAACTCTCCTATTTTAGCTGCCTGGTTGCACTGCCTACTCTGGTTGGATCATTAGGGCCAGGATGCTTCTGGCGAATGCACACTTTACAAATCCGATGACAAAACATAACATAAGCCGGCATGGCCTGCACAACTGGAAACCACCATTCTTCTTCAATAATCGTTTTTCCAGTTAGGATATTTAGAGGTGAACAAGTTTCTCTTCAGAATAAACACTTTAGTTGAGATAGACTAGTCCAATAGTTAAATTGATCATGCACTTTAAATAACTGGTTGCGGTTTTAGGATCCTGTGAAGTCATATTGGCGTGGTGGTAACTTTCCATACGCATGAGGGACTGGACACATAGCAAGATACCTGTAAGACAGAATTGTACGTTTGTGTAATTCATTATGATGCACGCTCCTTTGAGAAACTATTGAAGGCATTGTGCGTAAAAGTGTCTCATCTATGTTGACAAAACTGCCGGATTAACCGTTAGCCGAAGTAGGCACTGGCCTATGGGCCCCAATCCTTATAGGGGCCCTGTGACGACGGATTAAGATAAAGTGGTGCCAAAAATGCAAAACGCATTAGGAGATTATTTGCGAGGGGGGCCCCAACATTTAGACTGCCTAAGGTCCTTCACAGGGTTTAATCCGACACTGGTTGACAATAACTGACTACATGCTTTCATTGTGTGTCACTCGTTTCCTTTTAAAGACACAACTTTAGTTAAAATGCTCCTCGAACCTTAGAACACACTTTCTTGCATCCTCTATGTTTGTTATGAAGGCTGTCCTGTGTAAAACGTACATCTTGGTGCATCCAGTGGTCAAAGTGGGCGGGAATGTTGCTCCTCTACTTTTTTTATTACGTTTTACCATTCCTATCCTTTTATTTTTAAAAGAAACTGTTCCGGAATGGCTTCGTTTTAAAATCTGAGTGTAGGAAGAAGTTGAAACGTGCACTTAAGTGCACTTCATTGCATCTTCCATTAAACAGCAGGCGTGTTTGGGGGTTTAGGTTGCACGTGGCGATGGGGTTTGCGGGGAAGTGGGGCAGGCCAGTAGGGAACATAGCTGCACTACTTCCTTCCATACACTTCGGACCGCTGGGTACATTTCCTGTGTGGCACCAAGTTCCTAAGTGCAAGCCTGTTGGGATGAGAGCAGTCCACCGTGCTGAGTTCTCTGTCGCAAATGCAGGGACGCTTTTCTATTTGCTATGCTTCTATGCCCTGCCTATGCTTGCCAGCTGCATCTGCAATAAAGCTCGCTCGGTGTCCCGAGGTGCAGCTCGCACAGCCGCTGGGGTACTGGTTCCTCTGGCGGACTCCTCGTTTAGATTCTGTGTTATTTTTTCAACAATTCATCTCCGCTGACAAGTGTCAATTATGAGCCTAAGATTTATGGGATGGGGTAGATAAACCACAATTTACAAATCATTTCCTGTGGAAGCCGACAGCTGTAATGACGGAGAGAGCCTGCGGTAATTGAATCGCTTGCTGCCATCTACTCATTCACATGAAGATGTCAAATCCAAGGCTGCTCTTTGGCGAATTTGTTTTTTTCGTTTTTCACACAAACCCATTTTTGCCGTGTCCCTGCTAATGTCATTCAACTTAAACTTGTCAGAAAACAAGAGTAATCTTTTCTGCACGGAGCAATACATACAGGCCAGGGTTTAATGGTCTGTGTCCTGCCATGCTTATTAGATGGAGCAACACATATTTCAATGACTTTTTCTATTAAAATGGGGCATTCTGGTTTTGATGAGATCAACACACTTTCGTTGCTCAGTGTCAAAACAACAAATCACAGAGCAATAGAAATGTAAGGCGGGAAGGAGTGCCGCAGCACCCTGTCCAACATGCTGACACAGTACCGCCATGAAAGCCACGCTTTAACAGCGTCGATAGTCTAAATGACGACATTGTGCTGGGGCATCATTCGCACTGCAAAGACGTACACAATGGAAAGTTTGGGGCTAGCACAAGATAGAAAAGATGTTGCATGCATTTCCTGAAATGAGTTTTAATTCGTACCAATACATGATTAACAGGGTTTCCAAGGGTATAACAAATAAATGTACTCGCAGAAAAGAATGTATACAACAAAAAAATTAAAAAGGAAAGAAGGCACCCAACACAATTCCTGCCTGGTAGAAGACTCACAAATAGACTTCGAGGGTTCAGAGATGCATTTTAAGGGAGGACCTAATTTTACTATATGTACATTTGGACCCTGATTCATGGAATTATTTGCGTGTAAAACGAGAATTTGCGTCCTATTCTGCCCACAAATCCCCATCCGTGAAACAGGAATTTGCGTGCAGAAAGGCACGCAAATCCCTGTTTTATATGCAAATAATTCCATGAATCAGGGACTAGGGGCCTGATTATAAGTTTGCCGATCCGGTAACAACGGTACCGGTAAGCTACCGGTACCGTTGTTACCGCACCGGCAAACTACGAGTTCTGATCGCGGGTGCTTCCGACCTCCCCATTCCCATTGAGCCCAATGGGGTTTAAAGGGAATGGGGAGGATTTTTTTCCGGCGCCCGCAAATGGCAATTACCGGGTCTGGCGGGGCCATAATGACCCGGTAAGTGCCCATTTGTGGTCGTCGGAAAAAAATGGCAAGTTTGGCGGCAGTCTGCCGGTTTTACCGGCAAGGCTACCGCCAAAATTGTAATGAGGCCCTAGATCTCTATGTTTGGTATCTTACATTTTCAAATTGTGTAGCCTACATAGGCATATGATCTTAATCACCAGGGAACATTCAATGGATGCTGGAGGAATGGCAACCATCAGCTTACATACAAATAGCAGCAAACGGGGGTATAAGACTGCCACTAGCCAACTGCATGCGACAAGGAGCAACATGAAAAATAAAATAATCAGTACAGAAATTATGCCCGACACACACCTGTTTAGAGTGTAGCATATTTAGGAAAGGATGGCACGCCACTAAACTCATGCAGCACAGGTATCTTGTCAATGGATATATCTCTGGGATTATATTGAACTAGTCACACATGTTTCTGGCCACCTCAGAGCTCTAAACATAAGGGGATGCAGAGGAGCAATTCATTATGAGAAAGCTTAAATGTTATTCACATTTAAAACATATTCCAATATTAAACTTCCATAAACGTGCATTTCATTTGACCACTTAATTTCAGTAGTCTCTCTCATTTATTCCATGAAATTCTGACATTCTGTGTAAATGAGTTCACATAGGTAAGATGAGCTCAAACTGCAGCACATGCATTAAGGCTATGCGAAAATAGTGAGGCAAGCTCTTTGCCAAATGCTAATGTGGGAATGGACAATTTAGTTATTAGAGCAACTTCATTTGTTCTGCGGGAGGTATTCTACCTGAAAATGAAGTGGTTGATTCCGGTCCTCAAAACAGATGCAGGCCTTGCAAATTCTTAAAAATTCCACTAAAAATGCGGGGTGAGTTCCTTAGTATACATACTCAAACTAAAAGAAGTGCACTCACCAAATGGTGGTGGGTGACATAATATATATCGTTGCTCTCTGTTAAATGGTGCATGCCACCAAAAGCAGACTTCATATTTGGTGGAATGATGCCACCAGTGCACTGTGAAACATTTATTTGCCATTTTATTGCAAGCAATGTTTGTTTTCAGTGAATGTAAAATAGAAGTTTCAGATATCCCATACTTGGCAGCAAGGTCAGGTACCATGCAAATGGTACTCTCCCTTAATAAAATATCCAGACAATATGAGTGGGCTAGTAGATTTTGCAAGCCCTGAGAGGTGCTTTCTCTGTTCATGAGTCCCTATGGTACTGCACGGGGTGACACCTTTCTCAGACACTCTGTGTTTATTAAGAGCCTAGTATCTGAGACTAGCTTGAGTTTCCTGGCACCTACTGAAGGGCACTTCAAAGTGCCTCTGATGTTTAAAACCCACTACAGCTGAGGATGAAGTAAGCGATAGCTCAATCTTTGACTCCAGAATGGTATTGAACATATTTTGGCAGTGTACGATTAGTGGGAGATGTTACTGGAATCAAGTATCCTAAGAATTATATTGTGGGTCTGCATGTGTTTCTTTGGTGTTTAATGTATTTATATTTGTATTGTTGTTGTGCTCTGATACACCACATCAAGAGTAAGGATAACGAAAAAGAAGACATTCTCTGGATACATGGTGGCATTGACACATGCCTCAAAATAGAGGAAGGGCTTAAGGAAGACAGCTCAGCATTTTGGCATAACATTGTTGCAGCATTGAGAATGCTTGTTGAGAATGGCACGGTGGAATGGATTTAAGAAATTCAGCTTAGAATCAACATATTTTAAGTAAAACTGTTGACATTCATCAGGTTTGTACATGGTTGGGGGAATCAGAGGATGTTGGATCAGTTTTCATCGAGATAGAGATCTGAGTTTAGACTAGGCTGTGGTCATCATAAATATGAAACCAAGCACCTGCAGATCTGAGAATGCACCCCAGGGGTTGTATGCATATAATGTAGGGACAATGGTTCGGGATACATACTCAAAGTACCTTGCAGGAAAAGGTGTCAGAAAGACATAATAGGGCATTCATAACATTTGGCTTACCTCTACCTTACAAAGGTTGTAAAAGATAGTTAGACATTGTGGTGGCCGTCTCCACCAATCAGGAAACTCAGGGAATAAGCATTATTTGCTAGCCCGGCTGCCATGTTCTAAGTTTTGCTATGGCAGCCAACTCCATTGTCTCTCACTGCCCTCCAAAACCATTCACAATGTGAATTTCATCCTCTCTCCTACATTTCTGATGCTATCTGCCCCAATTTATTTTGCCTACGTCCCATTTTGGAAGGAGAATAAGGGCTCATTTGTGTGCCAGCTTTTCTAATGTTCATGGTGGACATCTTTATTTGGGCAAGATTCCTTTTTTTAAAACAATCTTACTCGCAAGCATCTTTTCATTAAAAGAAAACTGTTTTTTAAACATTAGCTCAAACTGTATTATTGCCTCAATAATGGGAGATGATATTGCCACTGATTTGAGTCAGTGAAGAAGTACTTTGCGGCCAAGACTGTTCATAGAGACTGACAATTTAAGAAGGACCAGGATGTTAATGCATATGGCTAATTCAATTAAGACCTTTGCATACATATCACCACACACAATGAAAAAAGAATACAACAAGCTGCACTTTACATATAAAGTCATCAATATTAAAAATCGTCCAACAATGTGTGTGCTACTAATTAGCTTTATACAGTTCTTTAGTAAATACCTATTCAGATTAGGTAATTAAAATTAATAAAAGCTACCATTCAAGTTAATTTCACTAGACCCATTAATATCTATGATCTACTTTGCTGCCTGTTCGATACGCAATTAGCCATGCCACTTATTAGCCTTTTGAGGGTTTCAAATAATTTCAGTGCCACTGTGTTAGTAGTGTGCCTTGTATACTCTCCTCGACATGCATTGAGGCTGTAGTAATCACAAGCGACTCTGCTGCCACAATCGTAGACCAAAACTGATCTGTTACAATGCTGCCTGGCAGTGTGCAAATGCTGATATCCCTTGATATATAGATCAGTTGGCTTCTCACATGCTGTCAAGATGTGCCTACTAGTTTCTATGGAATTAGCACACAAACGACAATCTTTTTTCAAGTTGAGTGTTCTGCCAGCACAAATATGTTCCGTAACCGTCCAGATGTTTGGACGCAAATGAGAATGGTACTTGGATCTACTTCCTTACATACCATTAGGAAATTAACTTGTACTAAGCTATTCTGAAAACAAAATCAAGCTTGTGCTACAACTGACCTTCCCAATATATTTTGTATGTCCACAGGACAAATGCACTACCGAAGGGGTAACTGGATACATGATACATGATAAAGCGTCGTAATGTGTTTGAACATGCCTTGATCAAGTATCTACAAGATTTAGGATATTCAAAACTTTGTTTAACATACTCCTCATAACGCCTTGTTTCTCTAGTATGCCATTAGTTCTCACTCAGTCCCATTCCTGTGTCTTAAGCGTTCATTTATGTAAATCAAAGTCTAGATCTGCTGTCTCTATCAGAGGCAGTCCAGTGTGCTCCACATGCACTTTTACAGAGTCAATCAGTTACCCTTTCCGTAGTGCATATGTCCTTTGGACATAAAAAATATATCAGGAAGGTCAGTTGAAGCCAAGCTTGATTTATTTTTAAGAATAGCTTACAATTTCATTTCCTAATGGTAAGTAAGGAAGTGGTTTCAAGTTCCATTCTCAAGGCGACCGCGGAAACAGTTGTGGGTTAGCTCAGCAGTGACCTGGGTATTTTCAGTTCTAATTTATCTAGCCAGCCCACGTGCTTTTTAGAAATCGTTTCGAGATGATATAGAATACATGGTACAATTGCTTTGGTATACACTTCCAGTAGTCCTTCTACCGAGTTTCATCATCCTTTTTAATAAATCCCCTCAATACTAACCATAGTTGCATCACTGTAGCTTTAATATAAACATAGTATTGAGAGGATGTGGGAACACTGTAAAACGGTAGCCCAAGATAAACATATGTCTTAACCAAATCCAATTTAGTACCATTGATATGCCAGCTAGGCCTGGTAGAATGACAACAGGGTTCGAAATTGAGGTGAGCTGGGAGCTATTTAGCTCCTGCTTCTAGCATAGTAGAGCCTGGTTAGCGTGAAACCAACTGCTACCTCAAGCTACTTTTAGCTCTAAGGGCCAATTGGTGCCTTCCGAATATGTAATGTGTCATTAACTTTGAGTATTTGAGACCGTTAATAAAGAATAATTAGAACACGACTAATAAATATTTATTATAACTGAAGGGCAGGCCCCCTATATTAGGACTTGGGTTTTGCAAATGCTTTATAACGAAAAGAGAGTTGTCCTAATAAACTAATTCCTTATGCATTTAATGTTCAGGAGGGAGTTATTTTCCCTCCTTTAACATTGTTTTTATTCAAACTGGTTGTATTTATTTTTCTCTAGTACTGTTGTATGACCTCATTTATGTCTTCAGTCTCTGACGCAAAACATCAAAGCTCGACAGACGTATTGGAGAAAAATCTATAACCTAAAACAGTTTCTTGGTTATTACATATATATATATGTACATATATATATATGTATATATATATATATATATATATATATATATATATATATATATATATAGTCATAGGAAACCAATTGGAGCCGAGTGAGGCTTCTACTATATACAGTGCATACAAAACAGAGTGTGTAAAATAAGACATTTCATCTGTGTATACAAAATAAATCAATCAGTGAAGCATCATAAAAAGTGTTGGTAAAGGATGTATTCCCTTTTGTCCAGGTCGGACGTTTCTCTGAACCTGTATTCCTAATTTTAGTCAAGAGCGGGAATAAGTAATGGGTCAGGCTGGCCAGATCTAATTACTGCACAATTGGTCTAAGGGTCAGGTGACCCTTAGACCAAATGAGGATATACAACAGTACTAGAGAAAAATAAATGCAACCTGTTTGAATAAAAACTATTTTAAAGGAGGGAAAATAATAACCCCCTCCTGAACATTACATTGTATGCTTTTTGGTTCTGCTGAGTCATAAACAGCCACTTACCGGCCTCCTAAAAAAACATATGTACATCTGATGCACAAGGAATTAGTCTATTAGAATAGCCCGCTTTCGTTATAAAGCATAATACACATTTAAACACAATGGTTCAAACTAAATGGACAAAAAGTTAAAGGAGCATCCCTGGTAGCTCTTGGTTTCTCTGCAGAAGCTCCTGCCTTCAGGGTGATGCCGACACCGAGGAGCTGGTTTTAGCCCCTGCTGATCACATCTCAAATTCGAACCCTGTGATGACCTTGATCTTTGTATAATTGATCTCAAAGCAGTTAGCATATGCAATCTGGGCTAGGATATCAATAGCTTTCCGTAGGCCAAGTTGGGTGCAGTCAAGTAAAACTGTGTCATCAGCATAAGTAATCCACGGTACTGCTACCCCACCAATACGTGGTGGAAAGGTCAGAGCCACGGTTAGATTCTTCCCCATGCCAGCCACATAGAGTTTGAATAACAGGGGCACAAGAACACACCCCTGTTTTAATCCCCTATTAGTAGGCATGGGGAAGGAGATATCCCCATCTTGCGAGAGGCAGACCATGACGGTTTTTTCGGTATATACGGCCTAAATAAAGTGCAACAGATACTTGTCTATATCCCAACTTTCCAGTTTATACCATAATAGGTGGCCGTCAACACAGTCAATTGCTGTCGTATAATCGACAAAACATAAAACGAAGGCCTCCATCAGTCCCGCTTAGCACATCAGCAGCTAACAAGTGCAAAGCACACATAACCTGTAGAGTGGAATAGCCCTTCCTAAATCCTAGCTGGTGAGGTTTGAGTAACTGTTGATCACTGATCCAATTGTTCAACAATTGTAATAAAATTGTTGCAAAAATGTTGCTGCTTGTGTCTAGCATGGTTAATAATCTATAGTTGCTAGGGTCTATGGGGTAGCAATGTTTATGTAGCGGGACTAATATTGGGTTAAGCCCCCCTCTGAGGTAGCACTCCCAGTGTGCATATTTTACCGAACATTTCATGCAACACTCTGGCCCAAAACTGGGGGTTAGACTTCGGTACAGCATTGACTAAACCATTTAGCTGGGGGCCCTGGATGGTTTTAATATTGACAAGACATCTAAGATATCAATGATTTCAATATTCAGGACTGGGCCACCCAAATAAGCAAATGAGGACTGCCATTTCACATTACATTGGTCCCAATAGAGACCTTTTACATGTGCCTTCGAAACTTTTTCTGCTATGGCACAAATTCCCTTAGGAGCCATTGCGGCCAAATACGTCTGATTTAAGTACCAACATTTCTGTGAGTCATGTGTGTGAATCAGTCTGTATACCATTTTCCAGTTAGCTGACTCAAGGCTGGATTTATGGCTATGTAACCAATTCTTGTATTTGGAAAATCAATCCTAATTTTTTGTTCTTGGAAATTCAGGTTCTTATTTTACTTAAAGGACAACACTTCCTTACGTAGCAGACACTTTTCAATGTGAATTCTGTAGTCAAAGATTCTGGAATTATCCTTGCCTTGTACTGTCATCTTCCCTGCCATATAAAGCCGAGGCTTAATAAGTGCAGATAGTTAGCTCAAATCACCATTACAGCGGTTTAATACTATTTCCGGAGACCAAGCTATCTGCACTATAGACTCATTAGCCCTTTTTAAGTTGGCCTTCGTCCACACAATCTGTTACCCTGGGCATTGACTGGCGCCTTGCCTAATTGTACTTTCCTGCTCTTCTGAGAATATACTTGAAAAATAACTTTCATCATTGCTTGATCACTAACTGGAGTAAATAGTATTTTACTGTTTAACATGTCAGTAACAAATATACTGTCCAAAAAAGAGGTACTGCACCCTGTAGTCCACGTAACAACCTCCAACAGAGTTGTGTACTTGCTTGGCAGCAATGGTACGAGATTAAATTCGAATAGTATTTCTGACCACCTCTGGCCCTTCTCTATTAGTACTCAAGAATGTTACAAGCGCTGCATCCATTGGTCATCCATTATAAGGTCACTTATACCAAATAAATACATTGCACAGTAAGGTCACCAGCTATAATTATACTTCCCTTGGGGTTCTTTAACTTCCATGTGAACAATAGCTCTGCCCCCCATTTCAGCAATGAATCAGTGTGCGTTCCGTCTCGAGGATCATATACATTAAGTATTAAAGTGCAGCCATTCCAATCAAGAAAGTTCTTAGTATCAACTGCTAGACCGTTGTCACAAGCTGCACCAATATTATAACGCACTACCTCATAGCCTTCTCTGAGACCTATAAATACGCCACCCTTAGGTCTCCCCATCCGAGCTCTTTTAGCTGGTTGTGCAAATATTTGATAACCACTCATTAAAAAAGTCGTCATCAGGCAGGTTTCTTGTAGTATGTAAATGTCAGCTGTGGCAAGAGTAGCATAGTCTATTGATTGTGTGGTAAACAATCTAAATCCCCTTGTCTTCCAAGATAGGACAAGGCCCAAATTAAATTTGGCTGGAGGTCAAAACAATGTCTCTTCTACCAAAGGCGCCCAAAACTCGTTGGGCAGAGTTCGCTGTATCGATTTAAATTGTTGTCCTTGTTTGCCCAACCTCTTTTTTGCCCAGGCAGGTTTAGTTGTTACTTTGCCTTCCATGGCATACACAGGGGACTTAAATCGCTCCTCATTAGGTGGGCCATAGTAGAGTTGCATACAATAGTCCATGGTGTACAATTTGTTAACAAGTAACATGAGCCTTTCCACAACCATACAACTGACAAACTTTACCACCACCCAGTTAGACCCTTTCAAAGTCTTGTGACATCATAATGGACAACTCTTCGATTTGCTGAAACAGTAACATCAGATTTCCTCTGTTTAAGAATGGGCTATAGCTAGTAGGCTCAAGTTCCTCAATAAAGACACTTCGTGGATAATATGACAGAATTTGTAATGGCTTGTCATACTGCTGGTTATAAGGGTAGGTCCACGTGAGATGTCTATCTTCATGCCAGACTGGTGTAGCACCAGATTGGTCCTTAGCAGTCACCAGCATATAAGTAGATATGTGGTGCATCCCATTATCAGGTGTGGGCTTATGCATTGCCCTCAAGTCCACAGTTGCTGCTGCATTCTGAAGAGGTCCCCAGTCTGTGTTTGATCTACATTGTGTCCCTTTATCAAGTTTTGTGTGCTGAACTTTAGTGGCCTGACCTTTATCTCTTTGTGTAGATATATTTGAGCACATATTTTTTTTGGCTAGATGCAGCCCCCTCCTTAAGATTGTGTAGCCATTTGTGTAAAGTGCCACACTGGCACCTAAGCTGTTTGATTTTGCCAGCAATATTCCGAGAATTAGCTCTCTTGGCATTCACAGATGTTACACTTTATAGCTGCCAAAGATGGTGCATTATTGGGTGCATTCGCGGAAGCTTGTTTTCTATGGTTGGTCTATGCCTTAATTTAATTTTTTCTCTTTCTATGTTTCTGTGTCATTTTCAGGTGACTATTAGGTAAAAAGACACTAACTGTAGGAGGTTCAGTACCTGGCTCTTCCTGCATGAACCTCCTTTGACTCATATCCACAAACGACATAGAGTGGTCAGAGATTGAAAACAGGCTATTTAGCAAACTTGGCTCAGTTAATGAATGTTCAGCCACGTCATCTGCAAGATCAGCCCCTGCTATTTCTCCCATTTGTGCCCTTTCGACTAGACTGTTCGTCATTATCACATCCACTACCCTAGCCAAAATCCTCTGTATTGCTCTCTGTGGATTGGCTATTATAGAGCATAAGTCAAAATCACATCCATCCTAACAGCAATTGTATTCAGACTTGGCATAAAGGTAGAGCCATCAGAATTATCATCATCATCTTGGGTAGTACTTTTTGAAGTATCCATGCTCGAGTTTGCCACAGTAGTCAAATACATATTCACTTTTCTTTCAAGATCAGGTGTTAATGACAAATTAGTGGGAGGAAGTGATGCAGGAACTTCAATATTGGGAGCATTTCCTGATAAAGATGCACATCTAAAGTCCAAACACATATTAAGCAAGGAGTTATCACTGTCAATGTTGGCCATCAAATTAGGTGAACTAGCTACTACAGGAAGCATTCCATGTCTTATCGTGGAAAGTGTTGGAAAGAAGTTGGTTATCTTCTCTTGTTCCTGTGGCAATCTATCCACTGATCGTGTTAGCCTAACGCAGTTCATGCCTTCCTGTGTGTTCAGGGCCCGTACTCAGTAATACAGGGGGGCTAACCCCACCCTCTTCACACAGTATTTGTTCACCAGTGGTAATGTCCGCTCTATCAATGATACGTTCTGTCGATCCCTGTGTGCGTGGTGATTTAGGCACAGTCTGACTTCTTTTGTCAGTAATCCAATGGCAATTCACTTTGCTGCGCAAAGGGTAGGCTCGGGAGATGGAAGTTTAACACATTTTTTCTTTTTCGTTTGCGGCCCTTCCCTTTTAGACATTAGTCACATAAGTGCAATTGCAATATAGGGAGAATATGTGATAAAAATCTGTTTTCTCACAATTTCATTCCCCCAGCTAGGAACCAGGTAGCCAATACAAACTCTCTACCAATTAATAAAAACTTCACTTTAAGAGAGAAACAAACAAAAAACCGTCAGCCTTCTTCATTGAGGCCCAGAATTATAAAACCGTTGACCTTCTTCCACGAGGCCCAGATTTGTGAAGGAAAAATTAGGACTGTGTTTGCCGGATACAGTCACCACTGACCGCAGGAAAGGTTATGTACTGTTGTATGTCACACAAGCCACCACCACCCAATCAGCAATGGCAGCCCAAGGCTAAAATAGGTGGACAGGCTGCACCAACGATCGTCACTCCAGAACTCCAAAGTCGAGGGTATGTTTATTGTATGTAGGTTTGCTCAAGAGACGTTTACATTAGCAAGGGAAATGCCTTGACAAGAAGGTAGATTTGTGGAGCTGGGAATGGGATTGAGAGAGGGGGTTATCATTTTAATGAAAAGGGGAAGACCTGTGGGTTAGCGTTGTGGATAAAGGCAGAAATTATTTTAGGCCTATTTCCATAATGGATGGAAACTGTTGTAGTGCACGGGATCAGGTGAAGGATGGACAGAACAGAAGGGAATTCAAGATGTTGTCTGAAGTGAAATTGACAATTTGGAAATCCAGAGGTTCTGTTTATTCGGGCACCATTCTTTGGAAGCGTCAAGAAGGGAGACGTGGCATGAAGGGCATATACATAGAAATTCTTAAAGAAAATGCTTCGATTTATTTTAGATCTTTTAATAAAATGAAGGGTGTATTTCATCTTGGATTATTTCTTGAGTTTATCATGCATTACATCGTACTACTCTGATAAGAACAATTCATTAATGACAGGTTGAGTGAGAAAATGCCCTTGCCCCAGATGTCATTAGAGCCTGTAGTTAGTCCTCTGCTGTTGAACTGATTTGAGAAAACATAGCACCAATCTAAACATCCAGTGTAAAAAATAATATATGAACTACTTCCAATTAGATTGCAGACATGTGCAGCATCTTGCAAAATCTTAATTTATGCACGGCTGAGTAAAAAACAATAACACGCTGAACATATTTCTCAAACTATTGTCACTTGCCACATCATATTTGTGAAATATTACACATTATAATTTCCCCTCAGAACTGCTATAACTTACCATGCGTATTTGTGCTGTCTATACCGTAGTTTTCATGCCGGTTAATTTATTTTCTAAGTATATCCAATCAAACACTGCGGTGAGATATATGAGAAAATGTCAAGTGCAAGGACTGCAATTCCATTTTCTGTTTACTGGTTAGATCTGCTATTAGCATACAGGCAGCCGTGAAATGTCGATTTGTTATGCAATTTCATTTCTTTTCAAATGCATGAGATGTGGAGCATTTCCATGGCATTAAAAAATGTAATTATTGCAATTGATCATATATCTGGTTCCGTGATTAATGCTGTTAGTCAGTACATTTTAACAACCACATTAACCTCTTTGTGGAATTTTTTTGTTAGTCCCAGTCTATAGAAACTTTATTTTAAGCCATCCACAACAGCATGGAGATATGCAAAGTTTCATAGCTTTAGGGTATTTTAAAATGCCAAGAAAATCTATGCCACCCTCTAGGAAGTTTATTAAATTGCAAAATGTTACCTCATTATAAAATGTACATACATACATGAAAGTCATACCATACCACAAAAAATTAACGCTATGCTCGGCAGGATAGCTCAGGGGCAATGCGCTCGTCTTGCAAGCAAGATGACACGGAGCAACACAGGTTTGATCACAGGGTCCACGCTTAGAAACCTCGGGGTATTAAGCTCCTTTATAAATAAGTAATTATAATTATGTTAATTGCACCATGAGTTAGAATGTAGGTGTTCATTAATCTTTACAGAGCAGAAACCGTAAAAGACATTTTCTGGTCCCTATATAGAACACTGACAAAGTTACTCACTGTAGACTCTCTGACTCGGGACGGGACTGGGGCACTTTTAAAGCATCAAAAAATGAACGTGTTTGTCCTTCTTTTATTTTTACGTTGGGCCACCGCACGTGACCGCAGCTCCACCTTCCTGAGATCCAAACCGCACATCACCCTTCAGTCCTTTCCTATCACTATGTCGAGGACCATTTATCAACAATAGGGGATACTTATTAGAGGGGACGGTAGGTGGGCGTATGGAAGAAAGGGGACTATGGACTAGGAGTAAGGTAGTCATTACGGTGAGTAACTCCACTACTACCGTACAAGCACTTGTACTCCAACACCTGAATGGCGGGAATTCCCTTCAAGCCGTGCAACTGGTATGGCTACCAATATCTTGTTGGTAGAGATACCACAATGCTAACCAGCAATACTACTGTAGAGCCACATGGCCATATAGGGGCTGTTGTTATGCCACCACAAAGCAGCCCCTGCTGACACCACATCATGGGCACCACACATCCATATGTAATCAACTGAATTCTGCCCCCTTGTTGCCTGTCCTGCAGAGGGTGGGCATACCTTATTGCATATTTCTCGAGCTATTACTGGTTGAAATATCTTTACAACTTTTTTGGAAATAATTGCAAAATAATGTATCATGAGTTCTAATGTACTCAAAAACAGATAAATGGCTACAGAAAGCCGGTGTGTCTTAGTGTTCCAAATCTCTCCAAAGAATGCATATCATTTTAGTGCAATTGTGCAGCTTGGCCACTTTGATTATTTTAAAACCCAACGGCCCAAAATAACTTTAGTATATCGCAGCACAAACATAACACAACTCTTCCGGCCACCCACGTCCAGTTTGGACATCACTGGAATCTTAAAACCGAATCTTTTATCTCACAGGAACCTACATTGCTTACCCAACTATATGATAACCGTGAACACTTTAAAGTTTATTTGGTTCAAATACATTTCTCAAATTATGCATTTATGTTGAGTCAAATCTCCTTTTTTTCAGCGGGTAGAAATCACTCGCGCAAAGCACGCCACAGATTCACATTGCTGTAATGCCCGCTGTAATTCTGGTATCTTCTGACCACTTCTGGGACATGTAGAAACCATGTGAGAATGCAAATGAATTCACCTAAATTAGACATTCATTCTCTGCCCAGGTGTCGTTAGTCTCAATACGATTAAATTACACCAGCTCAATATTTTATTATATGCATGTATATATATATATTTCTGTGTGCTCCATAAGACATACAACTGCCACCAAAACAGGCAAACATTGTTCTTACATCAGAAATAAATTGCACCAATAGAAATATGAAGTTCCCTCGATATTGCCCTGGTGGTCTTCCTCTCGGGGGAATAAAAGCTATCTGTGCAATCACAAGATTGACCTGCGTAATACCTATGGCTGTAGCTCTGAAATTAAAATGCAACAACCAACCGCTATCTGTAAAATGGCGGCAGTATTGCAACACACGGTGGCTAAATAAGTGACAGCACTGCTGTTGCATGAACCATGCACCTCCAGTATGCATTTGAAATGTCTCCTATGATCTATGAAGTAACTAAGGGTGCTAAAATCTACCCCATGACATGCTGCATGATGGTAAAATAGTGACCCTGCTAGGCACCAATCCCTGCTGCTCTCCAAACAGGCATAACACAAAGTCAGTACGAGTTATGAAAGATTTTCAAGGTTCGCACTGTTATTACATGACCTATTGGTAACCTATCCTTCTGCACCTCCACCCCTCCCCCTGTAAAATGCCCCATCCCCCTCTTAAAATGACTTTTTTTCCACAGGAGGAGAAAATTGATGATAAGCTGTTTTTTTAGCTCGACTCACGACACAGGTGGTATTGGTGAAACATGACAATCATTGCATCCGCCACACCTGGTACCTGCACGGAAGTTCACTGCGGATGAGACAAACTTGGTGCTAATACTACTTGAATACAATGGTTTATTTTATGGACTTGAATGGAAGGCTGAGCTTTTCTCATGGGATTGACGGTACACACGTGTGTCTGTACTGATGGCGTTAGCACGTTGGGCTATCCTTCGCACTATCTGTTCTTTTAGATCCTGGAACCTTGCTAGAAAGATGGCGCACTCCTCAGGCTCCGCATTTATAGCAAGACAGGCAGCCGGGCGCACTGTTCTCCGGATTTCCATATGCCTTGCATTTGCATTTACAAAGCCATCCAGACCCTTCAGCTCTAAAGAATCAGCCACATCCCTTTGTACTATAGATTAGGCTGAGAACACCCACAGGGTTTTATTTATGAGGAGCGAACCCTGCTTTTGCCACTAAAAAGAACATTTCCTGTGTGATGCATTAGTCAATCTAGCTATATTACCCTCCTCCGAAAATCCATTGTTCCCTGGCCACCAATGCTCATTATCTGTAAGAACTCCTCTCCGGAAAACGAATTCTCTGCACCCAGGACTCCCTTTCCCACCAATTCCTACCTCAGATCATATATCCAGCCTTCATCTCAAGGGTAACATACACAGTTCCCTGTTCCAAGATAATATGTGGAGTAACGACTACAGCACATTTGTATAATCATAGTATAAATGTGCAACTAATGAGGCGTTGTCCATAGCTCCTTTTTGGTGGCTGGCATATTGCATCACGTACAATCTCAGCCAGAAAAAGGTGATTCCGTATTAATAACATGTTTGCAAAAATAGATTAGGACACTTTCTTTTGAAAGATTGAATGGAAAGGATCTTTGGTTAACCTGCTGACCAGCGGGCAGTAATGTCTTCGGAGAGCTTGTAATATTTCACTTACAGCTATGCTGACTCATAGCAATGACATCCATTCACTCTCATAAGTTCACAATTAACTTCCCCCAACGTTGCTAGAAGTGCCATTCTGCTTCTGTTCGCCACAACCACAAGAGTACCCTCGCATGACTTGAAATAACACACAGTGGCACCTCTGACATGTGAAATGTGCATTGCATGGAAATCACACTGACCAAAATGTTTTCCAGATGGGCAAATGTGGATGTTATTCTGAATCACTCTAATTCAGAACGTGAAACAACAGCAACATGAATAAATGCAAATATTGTAATGTAAGATCATTATTCATGGGCGGGAAACTTTTCAGTAGGAAAAGCTGTGTGGTCTTCAATACAACTTTCCCATAGCTGTCCTTTTAATTAAGAAACGGGCATAACAGTTTCCAAAGTGTGGATGTATATGCTGGGGCATTTCTTTGTTTGCCAGTGAGACCTCTGGCATAATTCAAGATCACATAAGACAGGATTCTAGCTCATATTCATTTATTTTACTGTTATACGCAGGCAGGCCACATTTCTTCCACTTCGATGTGGTTTGACAGAGTAGGTCGGACCAGGATTGAGCCTCATTGTAGCTGGTTGTGCACAGACACAGGTGGTGAGTTACACTTCCCCATGCAATCCTTTGATAGGTGGTTAGCAGGATAAGCCTGATGTCCACTCACTTCTTCGACTTCATGGTTGGCAGTTTGACCGAATGCCATCTGCTAGAATGGGCCAAGCTATTTTTCATTCTTTTTCCATTCCCATGTTTCTCCACTCCTATGCCTATTTCATTGGTTACCTGTTTCTACTTGAATAAAATTTAAAGTTGCAACTTTGGTACACATATTTATTTTTGATAATGATCCCTATTTAGCTGGTAAATTGAAGATTTACCTCCCCTCCCCCTTTGTACCATCTTCGTTCTGCTTCTTCACTTACTTTAATTTAATTGTCTGCCTCCAGAATAGTTAAGGGCCTGAGAATGTGGAATGCTCTTAAAGTCGCATTGAGATCTGAGCCGAATGTAAGCGCTTTCAGAAAAATAAACTGAATTTCTATTTCACTTGCACTTTTCTCATTAACCAAGCTAACAACTGTACATTGTTAGCGTTAGTGCTCTTATGCCCTTTGGATTTGAGTGCTCTAGCGGAGACTGCTAATCAGACCACCATTTCATTTGCTCCATACCACAATTATAGTGTAGTGCCCACCTGTGCCTTGCTGTAGCCAGCCTACTGACATAACAGTGCTACTTCTACAGTGGCACAGAGCAGGTTCAAAGGTCAACTATGCATTCCTGCCTCTGTCAGTGGTAGCAATTTAACTTCTGCACCTCTAATCTAAATTATAATGATATTCTGCCTTAATAAATCTGGTGGAAGATACATCTCTAAGCCATCCCTAGTCGTAGCATTGTTACTGATAGTGCACACAATTATGGAGCCACAGGAATCTGATATCACACCAGTTTCACCGCTGAGCAGGCATCAGATGTGAGGTGTATTGGTGTGTAGGCTTAATGTTTCCACAGCTGCATTGTGGAACAATAGCCAGGATGTGGCCTCCTTTGATTCGCCAGTAGGGAGGAATACACCTTCCCCAGGGGCATAGAAACTGCCCTTGAGAGATCTACTTGGAATTGTACTTCAGAGGCAGCACAGACATAGCAAAGCAATCCTCACACCAGGGTGCTGATCACTGGAATGCGTTGGAAGGCAGGAAGCCTTGGAAAGGGTGGACTTAGAGTATACAGAGAGGGAAGGTAGGCCTGGATAGGGGCTCCACTATCTTGTATTATGTTAGGGCTCTCCTCCTTTTCATGTTCCCTTCATGTTCTACAAGCAAGGCACTCTGGGTGTGATGTCATTAGGCAAAGGGCACTTGTTACAACAAGAATTCAACCTCTTACAGAAGACTTGCTTTGGACCAATGCCCTCTGGCCTTTAGTCGTCAAAAGGAGAAGGGCTCCCTCTTCTTTGATTCATTCCAGGACTTCTGAACCTCTGTTGGGAGTGCAGTCCATTTCAATGTCCTCTGCCAAGTATGGAAAAACAGAAGGCATACAATGTAGATGACTTTTCTGTCAGCTAACAATGCCCTGGGAACAGTGGGTGTGACTGCTATTGGACCAAGAAACATTGTGGCTGCACTGGTACCAGTGCCCTGTCACTGGAGGTGAAGTAAACCCTGTAAGTGCCAGTCAAGCTCCCTTTCATGGGAGTGCAGCAGAGTGATTGACCTGTCTTGGAGCCTGTGGATTGGGACTCACATCAAACAGAAGTTGAAGAGCAGCTGCAATCCTCTCATCGCCTTGAGATATCCTCGAGCCACTTCAAACCATGCTCAAGGCCCTTCAGACTGATACAGGGTCAGTGGTACAGCTTAAGGCATTTCACAAACTTCAAGCAACTTGCCTACATCTTTGTGCAGTCTTGATGCATTCTTGCACTGGCGAAGATCACCGCTGACTAGAGTACCGGCTCACCACTGTGAAAGCATCAAAATCACTGCATCCAAAGCATCATATCAATCCATCAGAACCTCATATCAACCCCACTGCCAACTTAACCCACTGGAAGCCATTGTATCACTCTGCAACTCAAACCAGTAGAAGCATATTTTTACCCAAATTGACTGGTGATTCAAACCTGTTGGAGCCACCAGACCCGCACTGTATCAGGCTCGACTTGCTCCACACAGAGTCCTGTCTTAACATTAACTTGGTGCTGGATCTATGTGACTCAACCCATCCCTACACTGACACGACCACAGAAAAGCACCTAGAAGCCTGGCTCAATCCTGTCAGAAATTGGGTAGTGTGAAGAGGCCCTGACCTTCAGTCCACCTTTGGGGACATGAGGAATTCTAAGACTGCTGTCTTTTTTCGTATAAGATACCTTCTTGAACATTGCCATTGTGCCAACTGAGTGTCTGAACACCCCTGCTCATCTGGCCAGAGTGCTATTATAAAACAGCTTGCATTTTCTGTGTTTCTTCATTGGGGTGTGTTTTGCAATGGTTTTTATTTAGTTGTTTGCCTTTTTATTGTTTAAGTTAAAGTATATATTATTAAAGAACCTTGATTGGACATTCTTTTATTTTTGACTTGTGTACTGTTAAGGTTTGGGTTGTTTATACTATCACCTCACACCCCTCATAGCAGGTGCTACCAACAAACAGGAGGAAGTATACCCTTCGGAGTGTGCCTATCTCAGCTTGATTGCGATCACCGCTTTTAGCAGTAGTGTGGGGCTGTGTAGAGAGTTTAGCCAGTACTCATCCCTGTACTCCTGCAGAGAAGTAGTCTTTTTGTCACAGGCGGGTTGTGGTGGCTGGAATTTCAAAGCATGTTAGTCAGTTGTATTGTATCTGCGGGTTGAAGCCCCATGTGGATGATGGGGGAGGGATCAACTGCTCACTAGCTCCTTGGGTTGATAAGTTCTGCATATATTTTAATGGGGGGAGGGGTGACATAGACCACAACAACTGTGTCTGTCTAAACAGAAAATGACTGTTGCACTAGACGTTATTATATCCTACATTGGAGGGCATTTAAGCATTATTCAAAAGGTCACATTGCTAAACTGTATGTTGCCTTTTCACTAAGAAATGTCATAGAATACACATGGTATTTCTTTTCCATGAAAAAGTTCATGATATGTGGTGCAGAATCATCCACACAGTGGATACACACATGGGGCCTCATTACGACCCTGGCGCTAATGGGTTAACGGCGCTGTAAAAGGCTGCGGCGCCGTTAACCCATTAGCGCCTGATTACGAGGTCCCTTTGCGGGACCCGACCTTAACGGCTGGTCTACACCAGCCGTTAAAGTAGGAACCCGTAAAGGGACCTTGGTGCTAAGTACGGTACTGCAATTTCCAGTACCGTACTTAGCGCCTTCCCCATTCGCATAGAGCCCTATGGGGTGAAAATGGGAATGGGGAAGGGCCATGGTTCAATGGGGAATTACTGCCCCGCCAACCTTGGAATGGGGTGGTAATTCCCCATTGAACCATGGCAGACCCGTTACAATACCGGCACCAACCATGGAGCTAATAGCGCCATGGTTTATCGCCGGTATTGTAATGAGGGCCATGGTTTATTTCCTTCAAATACTAAAACCTGCTGACAGAAAGACAACTGCCTCCCTAGTACCACTGAAAGCTTCCCAGAATGCTGCGTTCTGTCAAATTGCAGGGCCGATAAAATATGAGCACAATACTCCAACCCTCAGGTGAATACACTGGTTACCCCTGAAAGCCGGCCAAGCCTTCATAACAGCCAGCATCAAGTACAAAGCTATGATAAACACATTTCCATCATACATGGCTGGAAATCCCAGCGTCATTGAAGACTATCACCAGACGCCACAACATCACAATATTATGAATTGCTTGCAAAGTTAGTGGCACCCATTGCATCAACTGCAGATGGTAGAAAAGTTTAGTCATTCCTGTCTGCATGAACTGTGGGTCAAGAACGCATGTCTGCTATCGGAAAGAGAAATAGAAACAAGCATTGGCAATACCAATAGTTGTGATATTTACTGAGGTCATTTTCATTTATCAGTACAAGGATGCAAGGGAGATGGTACAATGTGTTAAAGGAGGGTGCGATAAAGGACGCAGGTGTGCAATAGAAGGGATGAGAGAATGATCCCAGATAGTAGTAGTACTTAATGTTATAATAACTTTAACCATGCGCACAACCAAACCACTGCTACAGATTTTGGTTGATCAATAATGGCAACGTTTCTTAAATTGCTGGTGTGAGCTGTCAAAAAGACAGACAGAGAGGGAGACAGACACAAAGAGAGCTAGACAGAGAGAGACAGGCACGGAGAGAGGGAGACAGGCAGGAACAGAGAGAAACAGGCAGGCGCAGAGAGAGACAGGCAGGCACAGAGAGAGAGACAGACACACAGAGAGACAAGAAGAAGAAGTTGTATTGCGGAAAAAGATAGAAAAAGCAAAATGGAGAAAGGGTGTGTAAAGGTGAAAGACAGAAAGATGAAGGAAGAGAGAGAGAAAGGTAAAAAGGTTGTGTGAGGGTGAAAATGAAAGGTAAAAAAGATTGTGTGAGGGAGAAAGAGAAAGCTAGAAAGACAAGATGAGACAGTGACAGGACTGATGGGGAGAGGAGAGAGAATGGGATGTGAAAGGGACAGGGTGAACATTGGGAATCAAGAGAGAAATTGTGAGAGGTAGAGGGAGCAGGTGGAGAGAATGAAGGAGGGGCAACGGGGGAACAGGGGATGGTGAGAGGAGATGGGACGCGTGAGATAACTTGAGAAGGACATTGTGCGGGTGAGACTAGAGAGTGATGTGGAGGGAAGCGTGCACTCGGTGTCTGGTCCCCAACTACCTGTAGGGAGATGTTTGTCAGCCTCTCGCCCTTTAAGATACCCCGGCCGCCTTGCTTGGCATCATTTCTGCAGCAGTGGCAGCTCCCATGGGGGAGGGATTGGCTGCAGGATTGCTTGCATTTTCCCCCCTCAGAACATGGGGTTAAAATGCAGTGTGTCCCAGTGGCCGCATGGTAATGGCAACGTAAAACCAAAAAGCACAGAATAGGTGTGCTGTCAGAATTATGAAAACTGAGGGCAATAATTACGTGCGTGTGTGGAGGGTTTTGCCATTCAGTGGTTGCAAATACAAAAGGTAGAGGTCATACGACACCAAGTTGTGATGTAGTAACTTGTTATAACAGCACACAGTAACAGGGGCTCCTTCTATGCAGCGCTATACAAAACAAGCCACTATTATCCAGTGACTTGAAGGCCGAGACAAACACACAGAAACACTCATTCTATCACCAGAGTAAGGCAGTGCCACAAAGAAACCTGTCATTTGAGATCACAGCAAAGAGACAAACGAACATGCAGTGGGTGCGAAGACACAGGGAAGCAATGGGAGTATGTCATCAAAGCACAGCGATGCCAAGTGACAAAATATTGTGACCACTGAATAAAATAATGATATCAGACAAACCATCCAGAAAACCATTTTGGTATTGCCAGCAGAGATTTGTCCTGTTGGGTTACCAGAAATAAAGATAAAACACTCCAGCATACGGAACAGACAATAAAACGCAAACCATCTTGTTGAGTTGGCGGTGAAGGAAAATACACAGAAACAAGTAATGTCGGATCGGCAGAATTGAGTTAAAGCAGTTATCGGGACACAAGGCAACAGCACAAACACACACCCAATGACGGAAAGGCAAATAGAGAGCGCTGAACTTGCAAAACATGGAAAACAATGCTGTTGAAACATAAACCCAGAGCACCCAGCAGTCATATTCACCGCTACTGCCCCAACTAAGAAAACCAGATCAGCATAATACAGGTCTGCAGACAGAGGGGCTGGAAATAAAAAAGGGACAGACAGGAGACGTTCAATGTCAGCATGGTCATTATTTGTGCATCATGGTTCGACTATGCGCAATCCAGACGGCCATAATAGTGCAGTTGTTCAATTTGTCCAATAGGGGAAATAGGACCCACTCATATTGTCATTAGAATAAGAGATTTAACAAACATATAAATGGAAAATATACATGAAAGAATGCGGTTTTCACATGAAAATGCATAATTGTATTTGGGAAATGCATAGTATATTGACCATTCAAAGATGGCCTTGGAAACAGTCATCCAAGATGGCCGTCATCATGGAAGAGCTCAGAGAGTTCCTGTGCTGTGGAGCCTGTGTGGAGGTGGGGAAAGGCAGGCAGGGGTTGGATTAGTCATAGGGATTAGCATGGCTAGGGGCATGGAATGTAGGGATCCATAACCAAACAACACCAAATACACTGTGTATCCCTCCTCAAATGTCATCTCCATTGTAAAGCATTACAGACCCTCATTCAAAGCCCATATTTGAAGCTCTTATGTTAAAGCTCTTATTTTAATGACTACAGTTTTGGCTTAAAGGTAGCACACTTTCGGCACCACCTAATAGCCAGAACTAAAAAGTAAAGAAATGTATATTGACATAGCATATTGGATCAGTGTACTTTGTTGGTGACAGGTTTGAATGTGGGCAGGGAAATCTCTGCTGTTTACATTTTGGAAGTTGAATGAAATGAGTACCACTGAATTTTGAAATTACAGGGACTCATTCCATTCCATGGGTGGCGCACTAAATCAGAATAGCCTTCATGTTACTGTATATATTTTAAAAGTGTAGCATAGTTGACATAGTGCATAAAGAAGCCACAAAAAAAGAAAATGAGACACCTGGTTGGGTATTAAGACTAACTAGCTTTTTATGTTTAATAACAATGAGCAGTCATTGGCAGAGTTCTGTATGTGCATGCGTGCTATATCATTAAAAACATCCTTCCTATTAAGACAGCTCAGTGGGTTAACAGATATGGTATTCATAGCTTTCCATGTGATACAGCTCAACTCAATTATTGTGCTAAGAATTATCTTTGAGGTTTGTGCAGCAAATGTTTCTTAGCACAACAATGCAAGTAATTTCCAGCCTCAGTGGTACTCATTCCATTGCCTTTGCAGGTGTGAAATGGCGATTCTTCCCTGTACTCATTTGAGCCTCTGGCCTACAGCTTGCACACAGTGGGCTACAGCAGGTCTGTTAACTCACTGAGCTATGTAGCTAGTCTATTGGGACTGGCAGACTAGCTTGAGGTGCCCCTTGAATCACCATGAATCTCTCTTATCTGCCTTGAACTTGCCTTAAGTGTGAGGACTGACAGGGGAGTCATAAATATTTGATGGGAGTCTCACTGGTCAATGAACCCCTCAAACCTCTTCAAAGAAAATTGGAGGTAGCAGTGACATTATTTTTATAAGGTTCACCCATAATTAATGTTCAGTAGATCAAGTCTGTCCATCCTATATTGTATTTTTTTTTTAAATAAAACTGGTTTGTTCTCCGTATGTGACAACAAAATAGTGTTCATGTGTATTGGATCTCATGATTTGGTCTAATTTTAAAAATACACAAAGGAGAAAGCTGTAATATAATTAAAGCAACACTATCTCATTGGCCCAAAAATAGAGGTAAATTAGTCTGACACAGAACAACCTGAAAAAATGGATGTCCTGCACAACCTCAGTATAATTCTAAATTTCAGTTCAATTTATTCGAAAAATAATTATTTTAAAAATATATATATATATTTTCATCATAAAAGAATTCATACATATTTTTAAAAAAGCACACAACCCACACGTCTATCCCTTGAACAACCTTCAATTGAAGGAAATCACCTGTGTAAATCATAACTACATCACATAACACAAATTACAATATATAACCAAGACCATATATATAATATACATTTTTCAACATGTGTCTCTGAAAGCAAATTCCCAACATGTTTCTGTTCACAATGTCATCAATGACGGAACATTCATCGGGGAAATCTTTGTTAGAGAAGTGGATTCCTTCAACACCAATAGTTCAAGGACCGACAAAGCTTCAAATAGAGGAGGGTTTCTAAAAAACCTTTAAATGGTTATTGATTCCCCTGCAACTATCTTCTTTCCATTAGTTGCCTAGTACTTGAAAGATCAAGTACTCCAAGTACACGCCATGCTTATGAGTAGCATCAGAACCCCAACAGATATCTGAGTGGTTCGTCATTTAATAACCACGCTCCTGGTATCCGTCCATTACTGGACCAAGATTTCAGTTTAATCCAACAGTGCCAATTAGTTGGTAACTCACTGGATCGTTAGTCCACAGTGAAACGCAATGCGCTATGCCGGAATGCTGGTCTAATTTTAACCAGCATACACTCATATATGTTATAGTAATGATTTCATCCAGGTATGTTGTTTGGGCTTTTTTTCAGAGACACTTTTATTGAGAAAGTCTGCAGTATGAGCAACAGATGTTATCAGCAAAGCCTTGTGGACTCCCCATGATGCACTGTGGTATGCCATGCACCCAGGGATGGAAAGAACTTGTACCGTAGACAGCAGAGCGAGAGTTTTCCCAATAGCGAACATCATAATTGATAGCCCTATCTTTCTAGATTAAAAAAGGGATGTGTTGTTCATAACTTTGGTCTACAAAGGTTTGCATTTCAGCTCTATCTTCTTCACACAAGCTCATGGCAATAGATCTTGTTGGTTCAAATATTCATTTTGACAGCCTTTTTCAAGAAGATGTCCAAGATGTGCATAGTCTTGCATATCTTTATTAGCTGTATGAACAGATGAAATATTTCTGCAGAACACAACATACATACTCTACAAACCAAACACAAAACACATTTCAAACATAGTTGCAGAGCCATGATATGATATGGTAGGTTATTTATGACATGCTTGATACCCAGAGGTTTCTAAGCGCGGACCCGGGGATCAAACCTGTGTTGCTTTGTGTTGTCTTGCTTCCAAGGTGAGCACATTTCCCCTGAGCTATCCTCCCGAGACTCATAACAGCAAGTGTGTTCATATTGATGGCTCTTTGATTGTTTGCTGCCAAATTGACCACCTTTGCTTTAGAACTAATAATAACGATGAGAAGAAAAGGTACAAGAAGCCTGTGAGTGTATTAACAAGAACAAACACTCATACAATTATGCAAGATAGCACAAATTAGATAACGGCAAAAATAAATGGATAGAAATGTTTAACCTTAAGTGATTGTAGGTAATTTGCTGTTAAAAGCAAATACACACATTGTTTGAAAGTTGCCCATTGTTAAATGGCAAATGTCTAATTTCCAAATTGTTGATATGTTCTGCTGATAGCTGTGGGAAAGTTGGGGCAGCGTGAATGAAACCTAAACAACCGGATGGTTTATAATTTGATGACGGAGTGTGACATGTATGTTCTGTGCAGTTTACACAACTCCATAACTGGATAGAAAGGTTGACTGTGGGTGCAAGCTTTTCATTGCAGTAGGTACACATCATGTTCCAGGTGCAGAGGATTTGCTTGCCCATTAACCATGAGGAAATTCACCATCCACACAGTGAGTGTGCGCTCACCTGGGCTGTTTTGAACTTTTAAAATAAATTGAATGATGGTAGATGAATCTCCGGAAAATACACCGCACACATTTTCCTATGCTCAACGCACAACATACACATAGACCTGTGTACTCTGGGTGGACACAAATTACAGGTACCGTCCCCCCTGTCATATTTAGTTAGGATATGACAGACAAGAGTACATCAAGGCATCTCAGAAGGGGGAGGGCAAAACCTTCCTTCTGCCATTGCCAGCCTAATGAAATATTAAAGGCTCCATGGATCCAACCTGTCCTTTTGTGTAAGCCCTGCAGATGATGGCTGCAATTAACATAATTAACATGCTATTCGAGTATACTTCAAACAGGCCCACGTGGGGCCTGGCTGCAGTGGTTAACAAAGGAGATAGGAAACCAAAACAACCTTTGATCTGCACTGTGTCAACCTGAAGCCAGCTCCCACCCTTAGTATCAATGGACAGTGACATGTCATGTCTGGGACTGTGTGTATTACAGTAGTCAACCCGCAGAGGGACCCCATTCAGAAGGTACGAGAATGTGGTTTGCAGAAGTCAAAATGTCTGGTCTCGCCGCAGCTTCAAGGGAGACCCGCCACTTTAATCAGGAACTCCAGAGAGCTCAATTAACCAGAGGGACCCTTTGATCCACAAAAGACAGGAAGAAGGGTGGGACTTAGTATTACATGAGCCTGCTATGCTCTGCAGCAAGCTTCCTAGGTGGGCAGTGCCAGAGAGTCTTTGAACCAAACTAAGGACAAGGCAGCTACCTGCAACATTGTCCTCAGCTTTGGGCCACCCACCTTAAAGGACGTCACAAGCCCAGTGAAGAAGCTAGAAGTGCATCGACAAGCATCTTCTGATATCTGCCTTAAAGGACATTTTCGAGTCAGTCGAGCCCCTCGAGATTCAACTGCCACCTGTTATCTGCAGCTGACTCCCATCTTCAACTGTGTCGCAGAAGCTGCCAAGCACCCTGAAACCGACTCTACACATTTGAGCACCAAGAAAAGCTACATTACAAGGAACATTGTGGTTCTGTTCCCCTGATCATTCTCTGAAGGACTCCAGTGATATTTTATTTTACGAGCCATTGCTCCCTTTGTGTTGAAACCAGGTATACTTGTACTATTGAGATTAATTACTTTACAGACTACCCTCCTATCAGTAACCAGAGTGCTTCCCTTTTCCTTCTTTTAAAACTGTTTGTCCTCTGCATTCCTTTACAGGGTGGGTTGTAGTTAGTAGTGTGCTAGAACTGTCTGTTGTGTAATAATAAAGTAGATATGTATACAACTTTGACTGGACAGTACCTTTTATCTTTGGGCAATGATTGTATTTTCGTATATTGCAACTAACCAACGATCCACAACCTTGCGTAGATAGGCCTTCCGTTCTGTCCACGTTACCAAAATTGGACAAGGAGGTTTATAATTGACTTGTGTTTCCAATCTGTTCAGATCCCTTCTGGTGTACTGGAGGTGTGGGGCAGATTGATGCCTTAGAAACAGATATTCATCCCTGGACGTCTGGTGCCCCCGAAGTTGATTCATCACATTAAGCCTTTAAATACACTATGGACATCTATGCAAGTTCTAATAGACAGAGTACATCTTGCCCTAGAACCACTGTGTATATGTATACATCCTAATTCCAGATGAGCCTCTGAACATTCTGTGCCCTCCAATCACCCCCTCACACCCTCCAAATACCACCAACCTACAGGCAAAGATTGTGCTTCAACCCCTACTTTCTTCCCGGTATTCATACAGGTTTACACAACAAAATTAAGAACTCTTACAGGGGAGTAGCATCCGAATGATTGAGACACACAAACATTTTTAAAAAGAGATTAAGGCTCGGATTATGAAATAAATACCCTCAATCAGGGAATATGTTATTTGTAACAACCTGGTAAAAAGTAATTCTCCCTGCTGGAAAATACAGACAGCAGAGGATTAACCGCAAATGATCACTTACGCAGCAAAAAATTAAGCCCCTCGACCCGTTGTTTATTCTTGCATTTCCAACCAGGAAATGTCATGTGCAGCTAAACCCATTGGAGGACCTTCTTTGGCACCCTGCCCATGGGAAAGATGGTCTTTGATGACAATAAACCCCCGAAACAGTGGCTGCTGGTGAATTTTTTAACAGGGGGGCAAAATATGTTTACCTGATATGGCCGAGACCACACCACACAAGGGGGATTGGGGGGGTTCTTCCCCTGAGATTGGTTTTTAAATAATGGGTGAAAATTGTGCTTTTTAGAAAAATTGGGTAAAAATCCAAACAGTTTGTGATTGGGTTTTGTAGGGTAACTCATGAAACAAATCCAATAGATGCAAGTCACCAACAGTGAACAGGAGCATTTCACCAACACATTTTCATGATGCCTTTTCCCACATTATGCACCAGTATAAAACTTTTTCACACTGGCTGTGCCCATCCATTTCCATGCTGACTGAAACATTATACCCTATTATTCACCTATAAGAACATACCCATGTTTGATTTGTGCATAGTATCAGTAATGATACTATAAGAAAACATATCCATGATTCTGCCACTATTTGGCAGTATCCCCACATAACAACATACTCCAGTTGGCTTTACCATTATAAATGCATGCCAAAGTATGAAAACATGCCCAAACTGGCTGTACTAAAATGCCAGTCGATTATGCACAATACAAAATGCCATACCACAATCCAAAATGACTGAACTGGTTGCACTGAAATGCCAGTCTATCTACATAATAACACTTATGCTTGTTTTACCAACGGTTCCTAATACAAAATGTCATGCTAGAGTAAGAATAATACCACTGATCTTGCTTGCTTTATCAAAAATGCCCAATACAAAAGGTCATACCAAAAATAAGAAATGGCTAGACTGGCTGCATCAGAATGCAGGTCTAGCTACATAATAGCACTTATCATGCTAGCTTTATCAACCATGCACAGTAAAACATGCCATGCCTGTTCCATGGTGTGCCAGCACCTTGCAAATAGACATAATCACAATAATGATGAATGTGATTATGTGTGATGGTGAGGCGCTGGAGGGCACTGGGGTAAGGCATGTTTTGTTTACTGGCCATCTATCATAGATGCCCAGTAAAAAATGGCACGCCTGTCCCCTGGGTCCCAAGCTCCTCACACATGCACACAATCAACGTGGTTATGTGTGTATGCCAGGCACTCAGGGACCTGGGGGCGGGGATGATATTTTTAACTGGACATTTATCATAGATGTCCAGTAAACAAATACCATGCCTATCCTCTGAGTCTAACAGCACCAAACACACACACACAATCAAAGTGATTATGTGTGTATGCAAGACACTGGGGACCAGGGGGTGCTATCACAGATGTCCAGGAAAGAAATTCCATGCCTGACCCCTGGGCCTCACTGCACCAAACACACACAGACACACACAGACACACACACACACTCAAAGGGATTATGTGTATATGCAAGATGCTGGGGGAGCAAGGGGCAGGTATGGTATTTTTTTACTAGACCACTATCATAGATGTCCAGTAACAAAATACCATCCCTGTCCCCTGGGCCCATAGCACCTCAGACAGAGAGCTGATTTTAGCCGGTGGGGAAGGGGGTTTAAGCAACAAAGGTATTTTTAAAATGCTTTTGTTGTACAAACCTCCTATCCCCACTCACCAAAATCATCTTGGTTCAGCACAAACACACACACACACACACTTCCACAACATACACACATCAAGCACTCGCTGTCTCATTCACAGTCACGATCAGCCATCATGCACTCATTCATAACACAAGCATACACGCATCCATACACATATTTAAATAATAAATAAACATACAAACACACATATTTACACAACATACACTCACAACATACACACAGCAAGCACTCTTTCATTCACACGAGCACCCATTATGCACTCACTCATAACACAAGCATACACGCATCCATACACATTTAAATACTAAATAAACAAATATCCAAACACACACATATACACAATATACACACAGGAAGCCTCTCTCATTCACACCAGCATCCATCATCTTACATTCACCAAACAACACAAGCATGCACACATCCATACACATAATTTAAATTGAAAAAATTAAACAAACGTACCTTCTGCCGCAGGTCCAGAGGTTCCAGTGCTCCAGCCCTTTGCAAGCATGAACAGAAATCAGGACGTTTCCTGGGTCCTGCACATGCATGCAAGGGGCCCGGTGTGAGTCCATAGATGCCCCACTCCATCCTGCTCAGTCTGTAAGTGCGTGGTGATGCAGAAGCGCCTTCTTGCACATACAGACATACAGTTAAGAGCACACCCTCAGCTGAAAAAAAAACGCTGAGGGAGTGCTCGTATTTTTCTGGGCTAGCTCCTCCCTGATGGGTGTGAGGGGGCCAAGACCCAGTGGGTTGACACCCACTTGCCTATTATGGAAGAGCCACCCCTGCCCAGAAATCCAGAATGTGCTTGGGAGCCCTACATACGTTGCATCGATCGAACAGCTGCATGCTCCTCTGGGTGTTGCTTGAGTGGCTTCTGCATCAGCAGTAATTAAGCTTATCAGAGGGCACAGTGTTCTGCCAATTTCCATATTGTTGATTGTACCATCTTGCACTAAATCGGCTGCTAAAGAGCTGCTAAAGAATACCAAACATGTTTATTGCAAGAAGTCTATTTTAGGAGACTCTGAATGTTAAGCAATTGCGAAAAAGTAGAAGCAGCATCTCCCAGCAGAATGATAACCAACCCTCACTTATTACTGGCGTTGATTGGAAATATTATCTTTTAGAATGAGGCATTCTGGTTATGTCATACACAGACAGTGCAGGTATGCTTAATTCCTGCTCACAGTTGTAAAAGTAACGAGAATATTCATGCTTATTATAAATGACTGCGTTCCAGTGGATAAAAACATACACACTTTGCTTGATTAAAATGTATATTTTAATCAAACTGGAAACACAGTGCCTAATTAAAGTATTGATTTTATTGTACCCAGGCATGCAACAACAAATAAATCAAAATGTTGCCAACCAAAATAAAACGTTCTTTTATAGCTCTGAGAAGGGAGATAGTGAGAGTACAGGGCTCATACTAAGGATGGAGGAAGAAGAGCACACCATCAACTCTTTCATTTGAAAGCATGCAATCACCTTTCTGGGACAATACAATGTGCATAATATCAAGAAGCACACATGTAAAGAAGATGTATACTTAATTGCATACTAACGCCTGTCAACGGGAAGTTAAAGTTTACCTCCTGCACATTAGTAAACATGGCTAGTTTTAGTTAGTAAGTTAGTAGCTTTTGCAACAGTTACACAGTGTATTAGGAGACAAACATACACATGGAGACCTTTAAACCTACCTTTACCGCTCCTCTATAAAGTGGGGCAAGGCTAAGACCTCTGAGAGTGGAACGGGTCTCAGTAGCAGTTTGAACCTGGGTCTACACACACATACATGGTGCGTTTGGGGCAAAGTGGAGAGCAGCCTACATATGAAACGTGGCTTGTGCCGATTTTCAACCAATGTCCCTTTCAAGCACTTCAAGTTATAATAGTAGATTTGCCAAATCACACACTAATGTAGAACAGTGCCTGTGCCGAACGTATAACACGTCAATCCGGCAATTATTCTCCCTTTTCTTTTCTCTGTCTCTTGCTCTCTCTCTTGCTTCTGGCAAACACCATGGGCCCGATTCATGGCATTTTTTGCACGGTTCAAAGTGGCTTTGTACTGCTGAAAAGTGGCTTTGCACTGCCGACACAACCCCTGATTCATGGAACTGTGCAACGTGCCCCTAAGGGGCTCAGATGGGAATGGGGACTTATAAATACCGGCACCCGGAAATGGACAATTACCTTGTCCGCTGGGGCCGTAAGCTGGTAAAATTTTCAAGTTCGGCGGCAGCCTGCCGGTTTTGCCGGCAAAGCTACCGCCAAACTTGTAATGAGGCCCACTGTCACTGCACCCTGCTTCTTCCCCGTGAGGTTGAATACCATGGGACCGATACTCTTAGCCAATTTATAAAACATATTATGGGAAGATGAAGGGCCTGATTTACAAACATGTTTTTACATGGGAAAGTCCCATTGAAAACATTTTTGTAAATCAGGCCCTTAGTACATTACACTTATTTAAATAAGAAAAAGAAAAACAACATCGCTGTGAAATATGCCTTTCCTGTTGGTAATACCCTGAAAGACCAACAATCAGAAGGCTGAAAATCCTGGTTACAAATCATGCTTTTCTCAAGTTCTTTAATGTCCACGCTCTCCTTTTGCGTAGTAAGACTCATGAGTCGATCTGCTAGAATAAGCATCTCACACATTGTTATATTCCGCTATACAGAGATATTGTTTTGGATTTGCATATGCAGAATGGTTCTTGGGGGATGCGTGTGGCTCGGTATAGCAAAAATGTCATGCAAGACCCCTAATTTGCATATTGATGTACATCACCATGAGCGGTATGAGATCGATACTCAGGAATTATGGTAGGAAGTTACATTACAAAATCTTGCCACGAGTACGGGAAGAGACAAACTTTGTGGTGTGCAATACATTAATGGGCACTCTTGTTATTATAATGAGTAAGCCTCAGTTTAGATAGCAAACCATGAGAAATAAATCACTTGTAAGGATTTTTCGTTTTGTGAGATAGGCTTGACTATTGCAATAGCCACCTCCTGAATCTACCTTCTTCCACTCTGCAACCCTCCAGCTAATCCAGAAAAGGGCAGCAAGACATATCCTTGGCCTCAAGCCGAGGGACCACATCTCTCCTGCCCTAAACAGTCTTCATTGGCTCTTGGTTGCTTAACCGATTAAATTCACATCCCTTTGAATCATCCACATGATTATCTGGGGCCAGGGACCACTCTATCTGCAACTCTCCCTTATTAAATATACCACCTCTAGACTTCTGCGCTCCTCTGGCATCAACTCCTTGTGTGTAAAGTGTTTCGATAAACAGAGGGCAGGAGGTCAATTGCTTTCCTCACCTGGCTCCCTTCTTTGCAACAGCCTCCCCCTCCCTCTTTGTCTTGAGCAGGACTTTCTTAAATTCCGGCAGCTCCTCAAGACTTTCCTCTTTTCCTCCCCCTTCCCTCCCTCTCTACTCTGCTAATCTCAAAGTTGCTTTATTGGTGTTCGGGGCATTTAGGCATCCTTGGGGCCCTGACCTCCCATACCGAATCACCCCCCAGGAGGCATCCTTGGGGCCCTGACCTCCCATACCGAATCACCCCCCAGATTCTGCCTATCCTCAGCACTTGCCTCTGCTCACCCTCCACCCTGGAAGCTCGCACTTACCTTACATCGCACTTCACCTGTTGCTCACCTAGGAGCACCCCAGAACCTATACCATTCCCCCTCCCTTATGCACTTGCACATTCTGCACATTCACAAGGCATAGTAGGTTCACACCCCACACTGTATTTAATATTTGCTATGTATTTAATTGTGTCTCATCCCCTTGTCCCCTACCTGTTGCCCTGTGGGTGCTTTGAAACAGTATTTACTTCCTGTATAAGTATCTAACAAGCAAACAATGAATAAATACAAATAAACAAATGTACTTTCAAAACTCAAAGACTCACAGCAAAAGAAGTGTGATATGTTCACTTGATTGTAGTCATTTTTAGACACAGTCATGATAAATATATGACAAAGAAATTAGGAATATCCAAAAACAAGCAAACGCTTTTTGTGGTATCAAAAAAAACCCATGAAAATAACAGAGACCATTTTTTGTCAGGACTAATTCTGGGCCTGATTCAGGGAAGCCTGTTATAATGGCGCAATCCCATCGGAAAACGTTCTGTGATTCGGGCCCTATGTCTTTGAAGAAGGCACAGATTTTGGTATCCAACTGGAGCTTTTGTGCGCTTTTCAAAGAAATATCCACCCGTTCCAATTTTTATCAGTGAAATGGTAAACTGTATTAAAGTCTTGTAAAAAAAAAAAACAAAGCTTACTTCCAAGGAAATTCATTAACAAAGAGCCTTCCATGTAAATGTTCTGTTATAGCAAAGCGTGTTAAACGTATTTGCGAGGATCCAAAGAGCACTGTCAGGCTGAGTCTGTTTGGAGGTGGAGGAGGTAGGGGAGAGGCAATGGGCGCAATTCACAGAACGTTTAGCGCGGAGCAAAGTGACTTCATCTGTACAAGTACTCTTTGCACCGATCTAAATGGCCCCAATTCGCACAAAAAGCACTAAATCAATGCAAAGTCACTTTGCTCCACTCTGTGAATTAGGCCCAGTGCAAAGTGTATTTTTGCAGTGCAAAGACACTTTGCTCCCTAAACGTTCTGTTAATTAGGCCCAGAGCAGAACAAAATGTAACATGCATCAAAAACAAAATTTGCCAGATTCCGACAAATGTTTGCTGGCTGCTGTCAGTAATTGAACGGCCGCTGATTAATCACTTATTCTAAGTGGCTGTAGTCGAAGGTGAAAAATCATTACAGCATCAGGCATTCAGTGAGCGTGATGTGCGCAACGTCAGACTGCAAGCCTGAAAACGCTGGAAAACATACACTATGCCAATTAATCACTGAAGATTGACTTTTATAAGGCATATTGACTTCAGTGGCAGTCACCGCGAGTTCTTCGGAAAGTCTTGGCTGCAGGTCTCACATACACACACGCAATCGACATCTGAATGGATCTGTTTTCAGGGAAAGAAAGATGAAAACAAAAACTAGCTGTCCAGCTGGGAAAATCTATGCTCCTGGAAGCAAGACATGAATGATTTAATTTAGTCCGCTCCTTACCGATTCCCTGGTGTTTACTAAGACCAGCGTATACATTATTTATTTTACATTATTGAAAGATGTATAAAGAAATGAGATATGTATTTGCAGGCGAAAAAGTTCTGTTGCCCGCAGGCCCTCTGCTGAACTGTATTGGCTTGCACTCTCTTTAAAAGAAGTCAAAACGAGATGCCGGCTCAAGCGTGTTTATAAATGCATATGTTTGCCCTGTGGAACGGACATACAACTTTTTGGAAAAGTAGCAAAACATTTATATTCTGCTTCGTTTCAGTATATCCACTAATTGGTATTCATATTTGGGAATTGAAAAGTGCTTACTTAGCCGTAGTCTTTCTTACGACTTAAGTATATCTGCATTTATTCACATTTTCAATTGAGTTCTGCATAGCGCAAAAAGGCAGTGGAGTTCTCAACGGTCAGGCATTTACTGGAATTCTCATTTAAGATTTCCATAGTGCTTAAAGACAATGGGCCTCATTACGAGTGTGCCGTTCTGGTAACAGCGGTTTCCGGTAAGTGTACCGGCACCGTTGTTACCGGACCGGCACACTCTGAGTTCTGTGAGCGGCTGCCGTCCCGCCTGCCAGGTCAGACGTAGCGGGCGGGACGGCAGCCACTCACAGACTTTGATAGAAGCACCGGCATTGTTGCAAACAGTGTCAGTGCTTTCATCCTCCCCATTCCCATTGAGTCTTAATGGGGAGTAAAATTTTCCGGCGCCGGACTTCACGGACCGCCGGAGCTGTAATGACCCGGTGATTCCGTGAAGTCACGTACCGGAAAAAATGACAGCTCTGGCAGCAGCCTGCCAGTTTTACCGGCACGGCTACTGCCGGAGTTGTAATGAGGCCCAATGGCTTTCTAAGAATTCACATGCATTTGCATATTTGTATAGAGTTTAAAACAATTATATATATATATATATCAGTAACAAAACGTTGTTAACGGGACGTTATGGTTAAGTTGCGCAACTAAAAACCTATGAAATTCAGTGAAAAAACTTTGTTAAAGGGACGTTATGGTTCCAAGTAAAACCGAAAAACCCCTGACATTCACCAGTTATGGTAAGCTAAGAAACCATAACTCGCGCCACCACCGTGCACTGCTAAGCCTAACACCCAGGACATCAAAGATGACATCACAAATGTCATTGATGACATCACTGATGACATCACATGTCTGACGCCCCCTTTTTTCCTTTCCTGACATATCTAGGCCACATGATTTTCTTCAGTAACAGTCAGGAACTAAAAATTGTAAATGTACTATATTTGTAGACTTATCCTTCGAGTATGTTCTTACTATAATTCCCTTATGGTCCATTCATATCATATGAAACATATACATAGGGGAAGACACAACCATGAAAGACAGCAATCCTTTTTGTGCATTAAAATTATCAGTAGATTTATCAGCACGTTCTGATAGTTTTGATCTTTTTTTATTACTGTACTTTCCCTGTATATGCTCATATTTTTATATGTTGTACTCACACTATTTTCCTTAGGATCCAGACACATCATGTGATACATATATAGATAGGGTAAGTAACAGCTTTGAAACAGAGCAATCATTTCTCTGCATAAAGGTAATCAGTTAGGTTATGAACACTTTCTGCTACTATTGCTGTTTCTTTTTCTTACTTCAATTCCCTTGAATATATTCATATTTGTATCTGGTATTGTCTCTTTGTGATTTGTCTTTAATAATGCAATTATGTAGTAAGCAGGGACGTCATTTGGGGGTCGCCAGAGGTCTCCCTTGCGACCTCTCTGGTCTCCCTTGCGACCTCTGTAAAAAAAAAAAAATTAAAAAAAAATCGTATTTCCGTTTTTTGTAATGCAAGTTCCTGGAGTGGCTGGCTCTCATGTACAGGCCCTTTAAATAAAAAAAAAAAAGAAAAATAAGAACAGGAGTGCCACAAGTCTAACACTTTCAGCACTGACCCTAAATAAGAAAGAATAGGAAACCAAATAATGTGTCTTCCTGGAATTCTGTACAATAATTGCTAGACTCATTAAAGGTTTATTTCAGGCACACTTCAGGGGGTGAGTCACTGATTTAGTCTGTTCTTAAACACCTCAACTCAGCCTTTCATCCTTCTGAGGTCGATAAATGAGTACCAAGACAGGTTGGGTGATATTGGGTGTATATTTTTTCTATATAAAGCGCTTAAGCGTAAGTGCTATATAATAACACATCATTATCATTTGGTCATGGACGTCTGCTTGCATTCACAGTAATTTGGTAATATGGGCCTATACACACTGATCTTAACGCTACATATGGTGATCCATTCTTGCATGAAATGTACATCACATTACAGTGATATCGTAACCATATTTTTCGTAGTGTACAATGCTGTGATGTCACTTCCTGTTTTGGCAACGGGTGAAAGGTCGTGTTCCATCGCTTCCCGCGATATCAATTCGGGGTGGGGTCAAGTGACATCACTTCTTGTGATGTCATCAGGGGGTCAAGGGTCGTGTGATGTCACTTCCGCTACCCCAGGCATTTTGGTGAAATGACGTCCCTGGAAGTAAGTGGGTTTTATTACCTACTTATCACAAGTTTCACTGTACGCAAAACTCTAATATGAAAACAGTTATCATTTCACTATTCAACAGGGCAAGCTTATGAATATTGCACCTGCTTAGCACTTGATATTTATTCCAATAATCATTGACACTTTTTTTATTAACATTACACTAAGAAGCCCTTGTACAGACTTTTCATGAAAGGTAAATGCACATGTGATATCATCAGTGATGTCATCAATGACATTTGTGATGTCATCTTTGATGTCCTGGGTGTTAGGCTTAGCAGTGCACGGTGGTGGCGCGAGTTATGGTTGCTTAGCTTACCATAACTGGCGAATTTCAGGGGTTTTTCGGTTTTACTTGGAACCGTAACGTCCCTTTAACAAAGTTTTTTCACTGAATTTCATAGGTTTTTAGTTGCACAACTTAACCATAACGTCTCGTTAACAAAGTTTTTTTACTGAATTTCATAGGTTTTTAGTAGCGCAAGTTAACCATAAACTCGCTTTAACAAACTTTTTTCATTAGCACACAGACAATATGCAAAGATGGAGTGTAAAAAGCAATTTCTCAGGGATGTCTTTACACAGAATGTTGCAAAGTAAGAATTTATGCTTGTTCACAGTGAAGGTCAGCTGCTTCCATTTTTTGGCCGGAGTGGCCCACGACTCGCACTATAAGGTTCTATTGTTTTTTGACCTTGACAGACAGGGACCGTGCGAAAAGACTTCTTTTGAAGGAGGGGTGCAAAAATGTAAGAGACGATAAGGATGACATTTCTGAAACTAAACCGCTTTTATATATTATATCACTATGAGAAAGTTCGTTGGCACAGACGGAGTCGTATTTAGGGACTGCATTACGTGTAGACAAAGGAAAATGCCAATATAATGTAAGTAACCCTTTAGATTATTTTATACCGGAATATAATAACAATAGCGTGGCGTTAAAGCCCAGTTAAGTTGTACTTGATCGTTCAATGTGGCATATTGTTTTGTACCGCGCACTATCACCGCCGAAGTGGTCCCTTGGAGCTCAGACGGCTCTGAAAAAGTCAGAGGAGAGAGGGTGGGTTAGTGGGAATAAGTTAACATACTCCGTTGCACTATCCTCACTAGCAAATAGTTTCACGCCCTAATAAATAAAATGAATATTTTTAATGAAGATCGGCTCGTGAGACTAATTTATGTTTTTAATACAGGTACATCCTTCCCTACTGTCAATGCCACGATTTTCAGACCCCGGCCGACGGATTCTTCAACTGCCAGGTGCAGCTACTTCTAAACAACTTCATGACCCTCACCATCTTATGGGACAATCGCCAAGTACCAATATGTCCTTACACGGTACTAGCGGCTAGAAGCAACATACCAACCATTATGGTGGTCTAATGCCTCGTTGTTTGAACAGCCTTCCGATTATCAGTGCGACCATAGTGCTTCTTTTATCATAAACCAACACCCTGTGTACCGCAAAGGAACAGCGGGTGACTCAAGATGAACTTTTGTGGATCGACAGCAAAGACAAATGCAAATCGCTGAATATTCTCTAAACATTTGATGTCAAATAAAAGTACTTTACGAAATGTACAATCTTGCTGTTTGCTTTTAAATCAGAGTTTCATATTCTGAATTGTGGCGCGCTGTGTTGTGAGATGATCTGTGTTGTTTTCCGGGTATGTATAAAGTTGCATGGGACTGGAGACGACTGGGCCTTACGCGGTACTGGCGGCTAGAAGAAACATACCGACCATTATGGTGGTCTAATGCCTCGTTGTTGGAACAGCCTTCCGATTATCAGTGCGACCATAGTGCTTCTTTTATCATAAACCAACACCCTGCGTATGGCAAAGGAACAGCGCGTGACTCAAGATGAACTTTTGCGGATCGACAGCAAAGACAAATGCAAATCGCTGAATATTCTCTAAATATTTGATGTCAAATAAAAGTACTTTGCGAAATGTACAATCTTGCTGTTTGCTTTTAAATCACAGTTTCATATTCCGAATTGTGGCGCGCTGTGTTGTGAGGTGATCTGTGTTGTTTTCCGGATTCTGTGTAAAGTCGCGTAGGACTGGAGACGACTGGGCGCGTTTGGCTACGCACCCTGTAACGTCACAGAGAGAGACAGGGAATATGAATGCTTTGATAATGTCAGGCTTAGGGGCGGGAGATATGATTTAGTGTCGCAAAAGTAGGTCAGCCAGGTGGATGGGGCAAGTGATAGGATTATCGCATAAAGTCGGCGCACAGCAGCCTGATTTATCGTTTGTTTAGTGGACAAAAAGTCGGGTAAGGGCCATAGGAAATTGTAATGTCAACGGACATAAGGAGGGTTCTTAGAACACTTTCAACCTGGCAACGAACAATACGAACAGCGTTCTCAGACCACCCCCATTTTGTTTAATTGTAAACATTACCTCCACGTCCACTCTTCCTCGTCCCAGTACTTACTTCATGAGGCCCCTGCCTCCGACACAGGACCTTCTTCTATTTCTTTAAATTCCTATAACTCCTCCCACACATCCACATCACTCAGTTTCATATTACCAAGCCGGAGCATGGGACCTTACCCGCAGGGAGGGTGAGGAGGTTTGTCAGTACTGTGACGAGGAAGAGTAGGACTAGGAGTAATGAAGTTTACCGGTAAGTAATCAGAGCATTTCAGGACACCGCGAGTGTTCTTAGAACACATTCAACTTGCCAGAGTACAATACAGACAGCGTCCTCAGGACACCCCCATTTTGTTTATTTACGAACATTTAAGGACACCGCAAGTGTTCTTAGCTCAATTTTAGCTTGCTTGCGAACAAAATGGACACATAATCCGTCCTCAGAACACCCCACCATTTAGTTTATATAGAACATTTCAGAACAGCCGTGTTGTCTGCATACAAATCGAACACAACAAAAGTGTCTAGCACATAAAAATAAACAGAACATTGAACCTATCTCAGACTCCCCCACCCTCCCCAAACACTCTTACACACCAACACACTCCACTAAATACAATTTTTAATCCAAGTTTCACTGCGCTGTCTGCGGTCGTCCGCGAATGCAAGATGGCGGGCACCACAGAAAATCTGACGCGCTTCACGCACCACGCCGTCCAATCAGCGAACACGTCGCATGCCCGTGGACATCACGCAAGCCGCTCGGCCAATCAGGGCACTGTCCGCGGAGCGAACCGGGAAGTCCATCCGCGGAGCGAACAGAGATGTCACTAATTCTTTTGCCTTACATTTTGGTCATTTTAAAAAAAACTACTGGACGGATTTACACCAAATTTGCAAAAGCACGCTTCCGGGACCAAGCCCCCGCTCCTGCCGCAAATTTGGTGTAAATCCGTCCAGCGGTTTGGGCTGTAAGCGTGCGCAATTTTTTTTCCCATTATGTCTATGGGAAAAAACAAAAGTTTTGGGACCCCCCCTACAACTTTGCCCCCCCTGAACCAAACCTCTCCAAAGTTTGCAAAAAAAATCAGAGTGGGCCATATACTTTTTTTGCAAAGTTTGGTGAGGATTCGACCAGAGGGAGCGAAGTTATAAGCCACCCAAAAAATGCTCTTCCTATGGAAATACCAACTAACCATAACTACATGAACGCTACCGCGTCCATGTAATATATATATATATATATATATATATATATATATATATATATATATATATATATATATATATATATGGGAGAGAGAGAGAGAGAGAGAGAGAGAGAGACACCATCAATGATGTTATGATGGGTTTAAAAATATGTATGAGGCAAAATCCTCTACCTGCAATTAGGGTATAACCGCTCACCGCCACCGCTATCACTTGTCTATCACAATCTTCCTATCCTTTCCTGTAAACATTTTGTAACTTCTTTTTTTCAACTTCCACCTTTTCAAATGATGAACCATGTAAGGTTCTCCGGACGCGCTGGGTAGGGACAGTGCTAAACAAAACATTCAAATAAATAAATAATTATAAAATGTGCCATTTCAACCACAAAATACATAGATGCCATGGCAGCATCCAGTAGAAATCCCTAGGGGTTCAATTCCAGTTCAGAGCCACTGGAAAATATATTGCGGGCTTGCAATTTGGCAGACTGAACCTTATACCAATTAATTTCTCCTTTCACTCTAGGGTCTCCATAGTCCCCTCCCATTTCCTTTTATCTTGGATGAAAAGGACCCGATGACCTAGCTTCTAATGCTTTTCCACAATGTGGTGTCTAACCAGAGTGATTAAGAATGGGTGTGTGACCCACCTGAAGATCTAGCTCTGAAGGTATGGAATGTTCAGATGTTTGGAGTGGGCGTAGGGCCCTTGTGCAAGCACCGGTCCCTCCTGCCTGATGCATGCAATGATGTTACTCAAGGGGACACATTCATCCAGGAAGAACAGACGGGACTCAGGAGTTTTCCATTAGGCTGCAAATGTGTCAGGAAAGGTGCTCAAAAAGTACTCTTTATCTGGCTTGCCTTTTTTATGTTGGCACAAGAATTCTGCAGTGGCGGGATGAATCTGGAGCAGGGAAGGATGAGGAGAAGATGAAGATGGTCATGTTCCCATTCCATATCCCCAGATGACAAGATTGTCAGGAAACGTCGCCAAAGGCAGCATGGCAAAAGCAGGAACAGGTCCAGGTACAGAACAGGGCAACACCATTTAAGACACAGATCTTGGGGTGTAGTCTAGAGCTAAACACTGCTCTCCAAGAAGGGTTAGTAGTTCTTCAAGTAATTGTCAATGAGGTGGAAGTTAGCCTAGAGCTTGCACGCTTTTCTAGGATTACCCAAGACTAAGGAGGAGATGACCGTCCTCATGGCAGAGGCAGCATCGAGTGTTATAAGATAAAGGAGAGCGGCTGCAGACAAATAAGAAGATGATCCTGATGCAAAGGACCATTACATCTATACGGAAGGATTAGCTAAAGTCCTGGCCCATGTCTGGCAAAACCGAGAATTCCCACTGAATACCACAGTGAACGAGAAGGCCGGATTGGGCTGTTACGATGTGATCTTTAGCACCATCTATTGGGTCTTTCCCCCTGTTCCTTCAGAGAGAATTGTAGGACCCTGAGAAGGCTACAATTACCATGCTTCTCTCTAAGTGATATCCTGTTAAGGATAGAGCCACCTGTCTAAACTCTGTGATCCCGAATGTCACTGGTAAAGCATCCATGGCCACAGAATACATGGAGGCAAGGGAAGCTATGGACAAGAAGGCCAATGCAGCTGTAAAGGCATATGTGTGGTCTAACCTGCCATTTCAATCTAGCATGTATATGATATACCTCACACAGTGCACTCACGAGATTCTCTCTTTGACTGATGAACTAACAAACTGTGCTTTCATCCTGTCCATTATGGAACGTAAATTGCAACATCTGCATTTGTATTTATTTTTGTATTTGTAGTTGCATTTATTTGAAGAACAGGCATGCCAATTTTGATTAGAAATGACTTAAAATAGCCCATTTAGAGTTGACAGAGGCATTCCCAGGAAGGGAGTCTTAACAATAGCACAAAGATGAGAACAAGTGGAGAGCCAGATGGTGAGAGTGTAAACCAAGTTGACACAGAACATGGAGCAAACAAGCAAAACTGACTTACAAATGTAACTTTAATCTAGTGGAGCAAGTGGCACAAACTAAAGAAGCATACTGTAAAAATATACACAATTACATTATTAGGGAGCAATGGATGGAGTGGTGGGGTTAGGTAGGGATGGTGGAGGTGATGGTGGGGAGGGTGGGAAAGATGGTGCGGTCGATCAGAGATTTGTGTATTCCTGGAGATCTGAGATTTGACAGGAGCATCCTTCCAGGTATGGGTCAATTGAAGCACATTTGGTAAACCCCATGTCCTGGAGAGGGAGGAGGAGAGGAGTGGTTGGCAGTGTTGAAAGCAGCAGCCGAAGAGAGCTCCAAAGGGATGAATTTGAAGTGGTGAACACCAGAGAGAAAGTGCTTACTATGGTAGCCAGCATGAAGTGGACTTCCAAACCTATAACCCTCAGAGTATTTATGGACTTGGTTGAAGACCACCCGGTTAAGGACTTTCAATAATTGGGTAGGAGGGAAACAGGGTGATAGAGGTTTGCAACAGCAGAGTGTTTATAAAAAGGGGGGGGCAGTGGAAGATTTAATGAAGGCAGTGGAGTGTCCAGCAAAGAGAAAGAAGTTAAGGAGCTGAGAGAGTAAAAGGGCATGCAACTGGCACTAAGTCTTTAATAGTTAGAGGAGCAAATGGATCAAACAAAGCACAAGGTGGATTACTGTTGCAAAGAATGGGTGCTAATCCTGCAGGAGAAGTGGTGAAGTGTGGGGGTCTTGGATTTGCACCCACATCATAGGTCATAGTCCATTTTTGTTTTGAGGGTCTGAACCACCGAGGTGATTCAGGGCTGAGGACAATGACGGGAAGGTGGGCATGTGTGTGCATATCCAGTGATTTCTGTGCTGAAAACAAATGTGGTTGGGTAATAAATACTTTTTTCTCAGCCACTATCCAATACTTTCCCAGACATATTCGAGGACTGCAGCTTGTTTATATAACTGCACCAGTCCTAAAATATATTGTGAAGGAAGTTTAGAACCATATGTGCAGGGTAGTATTGGTCAAATGGAGTCATACGGACATAGTGAAAGTGAGAAAAAGCACAGCCAATGGGAGAGGCAGAAATAGGAGAGCGGGTCAGGATAAAGGTACGTGGCAAGAGAGTCCTAATTGAATTCCCAATAGATAATTGAAGAGGGGACAGGAGGATTTAATGGAGAAGACTGTGAAGGAGAGCAAAGCAGAGAGAAAGACCAGGTGAAGAGAATTCTCAACAGAGTGGGTATGTTGGCCATGGAGGGGGTAGAAGCTGTGGTTAGATAGGAGGGAGATAAGTTCAAGGCAGATGACTGCAGAGGGTTTGGGAAAATTAAAGTCCCTCAGCGTGACAATGGGGATGTCCATTGGAAGTGAGTCAAGGAATAGGTTTGAGTCAAGCAAGAAGGAGCCAAGAGGGCCAGTGGGTCAATAGAGAGCCAGGACAGTTCAAGGAGGAGGAGGGAGGAGTTGAATATTTGCATATTCAAAAAGAGGATGTGGTGATGTTAGGGGAGCATGGTGGCAGTGGTGAGGGCTTTATTGATGCAGAATCTCACTCCATTGCTGTTCCCAAAGATAAGGGAGAGTGGGAGGATGCAGAAAGTAAGCATGAATAGCTGCTAGTGTAGCAGAAGAATGAGGGGAGATTCTATTTCTATGATAGCAGAAACTGAATGTTGAGTGTGTGTGATGAATTGCCATCTGGCAAGTGTGTCATCTAATAAAATGATGAGGGTAATTCCATCTCTGAAACGGAAATCTACTAATCAGTCCCCTTTCACAAGCTAAATGCCACAAGCCTGGTGTACGTGTGCACTGCTGCACCAGTATCCTGATTCACAGCATCTGCTCTACCAGTGGCACAGATCAGGTTCAGAGGTCACAGGTGCCCTCTTGACAGCTGCAGCCACAGCTAAGTCTCCATGCACCACAGGGGCTGCATTCAAGATGTGCACCCCTGTTCCATCAGTTGTATAACTCTGGGGATCCGGTCTTGGAGGGACACTAAACTGTAAATATAAGCCAAACTTGAGTTAGAGTATGGTGGCCAGCATCTCAGTTATCCCGGTCACCTTAAATTGATTTTTCACATGTGCCAGCCCTATGGGCGCAGTTCAACTGTGGAAGGCTTGTGTGTATTACTCCCAGACAAGGCTCACCTCTGTCCCCTGACCGGACTGTAGCTTTGGGGGATTGCATCTCTTTGTTCCTTTGTAATGACAAGGTTCATGTACCCAGAGAGGGATCTGTGCAGTTTTGGGAGGGTCTGTCATCTTAATTCGCTTTGCCTCTGCCTCTCATTCTCTTTCCTGTCTCCTCCACTTCCTCTGGAGCAAAGCACTTTGGGTGTGACAACAGATGGGCAAAGTCCACATATTTTGAGAGCCGGAATTGGACCCCTAAGGCAGGCTAGCTATAATTCCCCCACCACTTCTTTGAATCACCTTAAAGCATCTTTGGATCATCAACTGGGACGATTTTGCTGGACCCTCCTGAGAGAACAGTCACAGTGATATAAGAGTCAAAGTGGTCAGTGATGTTTAAAGACATGTTGGAGAGAGATTGCACATTCAAAAAGCCAAGCGAAAGAGTGATAGGTTGTGTAGGACAGCAGCAGGTGTTGTGCAGTAGGTGAGAGGGATATGTGATGCTTGGGCTCCAGAGGGATCAGAAGAGATTGATTTGAGTGGTTCAAGTGCAAGAGGAGACGAGGAAATAAGGAGGGGGAAATAAGACCAATTTGTGGCTGGAGGATACGAGAGACAGGGAGGAGAAGAGTGAATAGGAGGCAGGGAGAGAAGTCAAGATGCATGATAGAGGGGAGACCAAGTGGGCATGGTAAGACTAGGGGAAGAAGGGTTCAGCCCAAGTGAAATGGTAGGTGAGTGAGAGGCAAGGGAAGGGGAGAGGGGGGAGTGTTGGCTGGGAAGAAGTATGTTTTATTTTTGTGTTGGAATACAATGGGTTTATAGGTACCCAAAGGAGAGTAAGCAGGCCCGAAAAAGGGATGTCCCTTGGTTCTTTGGGTCTGCTTGACCTGGGGAAGGCAAAGGGACAAGAGACAAGATGGCCAAAGAACAGAACAAAAGACTTTGTGGCATGGCCATTTTAGGCACTGGATACAGTCCTGGGCCCAACGTGTTAAATGCGGTTTGGACCCTAGAAAAGAGTCAAACATGCTTTAAAGTTAACTGCTGCCACCAGCTTTGTCCTGGGCACAGTTGTACATTGACCCAAAATCCTTCAAGGGTGCCTCGGCCCTTAAAAATGAAAAAGAGACCCCAGCACACTGTACTGGAAGGTACATTGTGCACTGATAAAATGTTACCAAGAAGTGCCAACAAAGTGACAGACTAGGGGAAACAAAGTCTCCCAGTACTGACAGTCTGAAAGGCATGTTACTTTCCCCTTAACAAGATGAGCAAAAGCCCAGTAGAGTACAGTAGAAGGCTGAGCTCCATTGGGAAACGTCATGCTAGGATGGTCAGACAAAAGCAAAAGGTTGGGGGTTCAAAACTGGAGGGAAACTACTCTCGGCACCTCCTGCTTAAACTGCAAACAGGCCCCTTTGGAAGTGTATCTAGACAGACCAGTGAACTGAGCAGCTGGTACGGGACCTTTGATATGGAATCGCTGCCGTCTCGAATTTTGATTTGAGACTTTGGGAACTGTAAGTGCTTTGTAGAAGGCATTCTTTTGCCGATTTTTGTACACCTAGCATTCCTAGGTTTGGAATTAGGAGAGTCTGCCTGAACCCAAGCCTACGCTGTATCTGTGTCAATGCGATGTGGTGACGAGCCTCGTGGATGCCTTGCTGCTGTGCCCTCGTGTGCCCTAAGATGACCTGTAGTGGAAACGGCCTGATGCCTTCCCCAGAAGCAGAGTAAAAGCCACTGTCCCACCACAGACTGAAGTCCCAGAACACAGGCCCTCAAAGCCGGATAGACGCGCAACTGCAGCGCTCGAACCTGCAAGAGAACTGGACTAGACTGGCAAAGTTTGGTCTAGACTGCGCTGAGGGTCGGTGAGGACTTACAACACTTACCGGAGGCCCCTGGGTCCATCCATAGACTTTTATGCACAAGTGTCCCCCAAGAGCCACTCTTCTTTGTTAGGGTAGCCTGTGCTACCATCCTATTCCCGATTCCTGGAAATCGCTCTGCCCTCTTGTGGAGACCCTCTTTGAATAGTGGAACTCTATGCTTCATCGCCTCAGCCCCCCTTCCTGAGACACAACAGCCCCTTTGTAGGGATTGGAATGCCTATCAGTTAGGGTTGTTATCCTTGAAGAATTGCCTAAAGGATATTTACATTGTCTGACCCTCTTCTGTCACAGATTGTGGATCCATACTTGTTCATTATTACTTTAGACCAACAGGTGATGTATATTTGTTCCCTAGTATATGGTTGTGTTAGAATTGTTAATATTTGCTGAGTTTCATCTTGTGTTTGACTTAAAAGGCGTTTAATACATGTATACATATGTTTGTATATATACAAGAACTAAAGAAAGGGAGTCACATGGATAAGCACTAAATTTATTTAAGTACTCATGTCACAGATTGGAGGTCAAAAAGAGAAGAGGTTCAGTCAGGTACATAAATATCACTTCATATTTTAGTATGAATCCAAAACATTATAAAAGCACATATTATACATTCGCAAAAATATCAACATTAAAAATAATTAAGTTTAATAATAATTCAAAATGTTTATATCAAAGCCATTGATAAAAAAGTGTTTTGAGCTAGTAAATTCCTCAACCAATGCTAATGAAAATCATGCACATCCATCTCAAAGTTGGTTAATTTCATTCAAAAAATGGAGATGCTATTGCAAACAGTAGTATAGGCAAATAAGGTGTCAGGTGCCAAAGTGCTAAGTGCAATTAACCAACTTTGAGATGGATGTGCACGATTTACATTAGCATTGTTTCAGGAATTTACTACCTCAAAACACTTTATTATCAATGGCTTTGATATAAAAATGTTGCATTATTATTAAACTTAATGATTTTTAATGTTGATATTTTTGCGAATGTATAATATGTGCTTTTATAATGTTTTGGATTAATATTAAAATATGAAGTGATATTTATGTTCCTGACTGAACCTCTTCTCTTTTTGACCTCCAATCTGTGACATGAGTACTTAAATAATTTTAGTGCTTACCCATGTGACTCCCTTTCTTTAGTTCTTATACATTAACTTCCCAGGTCCATGGAATAGGGGGCACCCATCCTTTTTGCTTATGTTTGTAATACACACCTGACTGAGAGGCATTTGTGTTGGTGTTTGCTGTGTGGCTCTTTGTGTACCTTCGATCACCCTCACCCCTCCTGAGACCTAATCTTGACCACCGCCAATGCTACCTTGATTGGTCTGGCTTGTCCAGACGGTTACCCCATTCCAGGAAACTAGGCTGGCCTTCTGAACCTCTGCCCACCAGGTCAGAGTTCAGAAAGTCATCTTAACAGGTGTCATCATTTGCAGAGGCTGTTGGTGTTCCACCTATGGACATCGGTAGAGCTGTCACCTGGAGATCTCCCCATGTTTTCTTCAGACATTATCAGGTAGACATTGAGGCTTCTAGAGAGGCTTCTGTGGGAAATCCGGGATTTGCCTTCTGTTTCTTTCCATTAAGAACGTTTCGGTTATGCCTGCATATTAATGAAAACCCACCATATTGCATTAATTCATTTCTGGTTTTTTTTCATACTCGACAATGTGCACATTATGTGTTTCCTTGCTGGTGAGGATTGTTATGAGTGGGGGTCGAAGGTAATGTTTTATATTACTGACATGTTAATGACTCCAATCAAGCATTCCCACTAAGTCAGTGCCTTGTCTTCGATTGCTCAAGGGAAGCCCTTATTTATATATTTTTATGACGAGTTATAATCTGGATGATGAACCCTTGTATAACGCCCCTCTCTTAGAATCCCCCTGACCCCACTGAGCCAAGAAGTAGGTTTGTTTTGCATTTTAAAAGATTTATTGAATAATTAAACAATATATATATCACACTTTTATAATAAATAAATATTTGATATCACACTTATAAGTATAATGTCGATCAACAATGGATAATGTTATACTAGCACACTTATTTTATTAGTTAGGAGTTGGTACGGAAAGAACAAAGTAGCTGGGAATGCTTTATGGTTTCAAGGAGATGCAAAGATGAATAAAAGGCAGTACAAAAATAAACTTGGTATGATTTTAGCAAAAGATAATATGATCACTTTTTCTCTGACACTCCCCCCCTATGCAATGTATGGAGATGGAAGTAACACACACAGTCTTCAGGAATACAATCACAGTACAATACGAATTCAGTTCCCCCCTAGCAAGCTTATAGCACCAGGGATGATTTTGAAACACAGGCAAAAGACTTTCAGGTGCTTTGCAAGGGAGTGAAATATGCTAAAATTGATTTTAATTCCCTCTAGAGGTTCAGGGTGAGTGAGAGATACTTTAAATCAGTTCAAGTCCACACTAACAATGATAAATGAGGGATTATCAGGTTGAAAACGGATTTCAGGAATGGAAGCACAGATCTTTCTACACGTGGTTGAAATGAAGCAAATGTCAAATCGTGGCACTTTTTTCAGAGTGCGTCAAGCGCAATTACGGAGGCGCTATAAGGAGTAGCAAATCAAGCTTGTTGGAAAGCTAGCAATTTTAGCTTCCAAATGAAAGTTAAATATTGTTCCTAGCACAAACGGTTCAAGAAATACGGACGATTTTATGAAGGTAGTTTTTCAGAAATGTAATAATGATTCAAAATGGCAAATGACACTTTTACAGGTTTAAAATCGGAGAAGGGACACACAATTCTATGATGCAGTTTTGGACAGGTTAAATGTTTTGAATCAGATTATTTTAAGCTAAGAGATGGGTTCTGCACAGTTCTAGCTGGGTACTCACACTATAAATTTGAAAGGAATGGCCTTGTCACGGATCTGGTCAACAAGTTTAGCTGCGGTTCTCTCTGCTCGGCGGGTCAATCAGGCACCGGTTCTGTTCACAGCGGTCTGGTCTGCGTCTCTGGTTCTGCTGGTCTGGATCAAGTGGATTCTGGATACCGCACTGCTTTCTGGGTACTGGTTCTGTTCTGGATACACAGGACTCTTAGCAAGCAGCAAACCGCACAGCCCGGCGGTTGAATAGTTTGTAAAAGATTTTGAGGCCTGCTGAAGAGTTCAGCTCTTTGGAGTTTTTGTTCTGGAGTTAGTCTGGATCGCTGGAGTCCTGGATTCTGGAGTTCTCCGTCAGCATGCTGCGCAGGAATTCAGATGAAGGTTGGAAAATGAATGTCCCTGTCTGGCTTCCAGTGGCTCTTTTTATGTCTTTTGAAAATGGGTGTGGATGCTAACTTTCTATGCCCAACCCACTAAGGGTTCTGATAGGTTGAAGAATGTTCTGTGCTCTCACTGGAGAACAGAGCTGTGTGTCAGAGTGAGTCATCAGGTGTCATCTTTATGGCATACAGAAGGAGCACTCCCCTCTGCCTTTACCTTAGAAAATCATTTTCATAACTTAACACATTTCCCAGATACACAAGTGGTTGACATTACATATACACATCATACATCACATAAGGTAGTTTCTGTTCCAACTCTGATGTTTCTAAGAGCTTGGATTAAGAAATGACAACATTTTGCGCTTTTTGGTTGGTTTTCCAATATTGGATTTTTACCAAAAATTACACAGATGTGCACAATCTTTCTACACATATTCCAGTAATTTACTGTGTCTCTAGCATAAACACAGTTTCTGTAGTATTAATAATTAGCAGGGTTTTGCCTCAGAACATCACAGAGCGACCAGCCTAGTTTTGAACTGGGAGTGAATGTGTCATTTTAAAGATCCAAAAGTTGTACATGTCTGTCATCTGGTTACAATTAGTTATCAGTATTCTTATAAAACATATATTTGCCTTCCATTCAATTCACAAAAGTGTCTGGGTCCGCCCTCAGAAGCTTGGGGAGTCAGATGGTCACATGGCCTTCTTTGCTGGCAGGGCACTGTTTACAGTCAACACCCAAATCAGCATATCCTATTCAATGCAAAGAGTCTACTGTGTTGGGTTCTGTAGGCTGGAGGAGAAACCCCTTTCTCTCAATCAACAGGGCCATGTGATATCCTGCCTTCTTGTGTGGAGTTCTGAGGTGCGAAGGTTTCCCAGCCTCTTGCACTGTTAATTGAATCAGCCTGTCTTCTGGGAACAGCAGGTGTTTAAGAATTGTAATTAACCAAAAGGCTTTGAAGTTTCCAGCTGGCTCAGGATCCTTTTGCAACTCCTGAAGTACAGTTCTCCTGTCAGAGTTTAGACCGCTAGCGCCGGTTTGTGTCCAATGCTGGTACTGCACCCATTTTTTTAGGAGTTGTCTTGAATTAACTCCATTTCAAAAAGGGGATGTTCTTGATAGTATATGATCATTTCTCAACATGGCCTTGGTGTGGATTCTGCAGTAGTATAATTTTGTGCCCCTAATTTTAGCCATTTTTGACATTAATTAAAACGGATTTTGAACAGATGGTCTCCTGTATTAGCTATCTTGCAATGTTTGAAATGGACATTTTAAGCTTGCATTCAGAGAAACAGAGTTGGTTTAAAAGCGCTTTTGAGCTAACAGACCCTGCTGTTTTTCCTTGGGCACCACCTTTTACCCATGGCGCTTCCGGTCCATCACGCTCGCACTGGTGGGTAGCAGGTTAGGCGACCATTTTGGTGTGCGCAAAACTGCGCGGTTCTCCTGGATTCTGGCGCAACGTGGGCTTTTCGGCCATCTTGGATTTTCTAAGCCCACAGCACCAACTGTTGCAGCTTAATGACTCAAACGTGGGTCAATACCCCTGACAGACAGAAATCCCCATTCTACTGGACTCCCTCCTTTGCCACAATACTCACAAATCTCCTGCCTTCGATAGAGTTTGTTGAGTAACCTGGAGGGTTCAGATATTGGTATTAACAGTGGGAACTAGGGCAGTGTGCCCTCTTTTACCAAGGTAAGAGGAAATGGGAGGAGCATACGGTGACTGTGGGGATTGAGATGACATTTGGTAAATGGTTTGGTGGTTCATTTTAAGCCTCATTGGTGAGTAGTGTGAAAGGTTATAAGATCCAGCATAATCGAGATTATCGCATTACTGGACACATTTATAGTCAATAAAGCGTGTCAATTGATGAATACTGAATTATCATTCTCAAGATACTGACAAAGGCAGATGATTAGTAAAAAAAAGGCCAATTAACTTGTGGCAATGATCACAAGTTTACCCTATAACATGATTAGCACAGAGATCATTCAGCTGGCTCTTTTTTCCATACCAAACAGCAATATGATCCGTGCTCTCTTAGCGTAGCGGGCACAGGCATGAATATTCTGTGAAGCCTTTTGCTGCCTGTTTTGAGCTGCAGAAATTGCCTAATGGTGGGAAGTGACTGGGTCAGCCTTGTCAGGAGAAGTAAACTGCTACGTTTGTTTACTATTTGCTCCTATTTAGATTACTACTGTCTCTGCTTCAGTTAACTTCCTCCCGATCTTTTGCAAATAATATTGCGCTTTTGCTGTTCCCGGGTGGGATGTCTGGGAGGGAGTTTCCTTCCTGTTAGTGTGCAGTGTCTGAACGCTACTGTTACAAGTCAAAATTTAGGGCATGTGAATATGTTTCGGAGTTGAAGATTCCATACTTCAGTTTCTTGGGAGCCTGGTGGCACACTGAATTGATCGCTTTCAGAGGATCGAGATTGGCGAGGATTCACACATTATGACTCACACCCTAATGCAACAGAACACGCAGCACCAGCAACCACATGCGAAATCCATTTGCTGGAAGAGAGCATCATAAAATGTTCAGCAAACTATTACCAACTGTTTAATAGACATTATCATTTTAAGCCAGCTACATTTTATAATTATGCTATAGTTTGCACATATATACATCATTTTATTTCAGGTTACAGTTTAATAAATTTGCACTATCACACATGTTGTACTTGGTTTATAATATTGAACAATGCAAGTTGAATGATTGAAATGCGGATATGAAAAGCAGCTCCTGGAGATCAGACATCAGGCACTACCTCTAAAAAGGAGGAGCTTGCACATAGTGTATTGCAAATCTAACTTTCACATGAGATGTAAACTGTAAACATGTGTTCATTATACCCGACTCATCATGCTTTACATCCATGTTTATATAACATGGACATGTGTCGGGAGTGGTAGTTGTTTTGGGTCAAGCTAACCCAGGTCGTCTAGGCTACACGCAGGTGGCAAACAGATCCCAGCAATTTCTATTCCCTCAATCCTTTTACACCAGTGATGTGTTAAACGCAGGTTTTAAACACAGGTTACAGGACAAATTATAATGCATTATGTTTCAAGTTCATAATTGTAAAATGAATATATTCATATGCGGGCTAAACAGTGTGTGTGTGTGCATGTTTCTTTTCATGTGTTCGATATCGTGTGGAGTTTGTATAGTGTATCAGTTTTCGTTAAGTTAAATAAAGACCAAAGCAAGGGTCTAAGTGGCAAGGCGGGGCGAGAAGATGTACGTGTGGCTTGTTTGGAGATGTAGTGTCATTACAGTATTTAATTAATGAGAACCCCTCAGTGCTGTAATTTACTTTAATGGACTGCACCCCGTTTTTAAGCACATTGTTTATTGCTTTTCGGCGCTTTTTTGTGGTACACCAACAACCACCATCTCCCCTTTCCTCCCTGCAGTGCAACCCACTGCTAACCACCATTAGTCCTCTTTCTACTCCTGCGCCCAGGCTCCCCATCCTCATCAGCCGTGCATATTACCCTCTTGTACTCTAAGTATTTCTGCCACACATATTCCCTCTACACATGGTCTTCAGATCTGTATTTGATGTGCAGAATATTCTGCAAGCCGCTGTTACAGCGTGCATTTCTCTTGCGTTGTGAATACAAGTGTAAGCTATTAAATATCAATTCCCAGCTCTAGTGGTGGTCTGCTCCATTTTTCAGAAGGGGGCCGGGGTACATCGCCTTCATTTCACAGTTGTCCCGTGTCTGGCATTTGCCCTGTCACGTGGCCGGATCTGCTTCTGTGTGCTGAATCATTCATGGACGAAAGCTGATATCAATCCGTCTGATAGGTCTAAGTTGCAAAGCATCCTAACATACAGGGTCAGTGAAGGGAGAGGAAATTGAAAGAAAAGGAAAACAGCTGTATATTGAAGAAGCACAGCTGCATTAGATCAATCCAAAGCAGTTGAAGTGAATTGCGGCCATGATATGAATACACATGGACTCGATGCGCTAGTTTTTCCCGCCCGACTGTCATCAGCCCTGGGCCCCCTGGCACCCTGCACAATGTGTGACGTTATCTAGTTAAAGGTATGACTCTAATTGTGAACCACTACTTTCCCACATCCAGCTGCTCAAGTCCCAGATGGATCGTAAATGGTGTTCTTGTTATAACCCAAAAGTTGTGTGCACCTACAAAAAGTGTATGCTCTGTTGTGTCACCGAAAGATAATACCCACCGAGTGAGAAAAGATAATGCACCACTTTCTCGTATTTTGGCACCAGAGATCTAGGCAGAGACCAGTCAACTGATTTAGTATTCTGGCTGCCATCCCCCTCACCCCCACCTCTGTCTTAGAAGCAGCTCCTTAACATGTTGAAATGTTTCAGAATTAGGAGCCATTGCACTCCAAGTCTCCGCCATCTTAGTTTTTGTGTGACAGCACACCAGTGTTCTTCCCGCTTGATTGAACACAATCCATCATGATGGCGCCGCCTATCACCGATTGGGTTCATATATCTTTCTCATCCCGACTTCTAGTGGTTTTGAATGGCGAACCTGCACACTTGAAAGCAGATAATCAACGAGTAGCCTCTAGGAAGTTGGTTGGTCTCTTCTAGATCTCTGCTGCCCAGTGCTGGAAATGGAAATTATTCACAGTGGGATTCCACCACCTGCAGGTGGGAAGGGGACAACGGGGGAAGAGGAGGAGGATGGGGGGAGGTGGTCAGGGCTGTAGGTTAGGGGGACAGGAACCTCAGGAGATCTTTCTCAGCAAATAAATAAACATTTACATTTCAGGAGATGAATACATTATTAAAGGAGGAGCATTTCCTATAATGTTGCAAGCAAATGAGAAAAGGTGCACATCTCACGAGGCTGTACTTGAATATTCACAAGTTCTTCAATCAGATGTTCGTGTAGTCTAGCAGCTAAGTCACTTGGCTAAGTCCACATGACCCGAGTTCGAATCCCAGTCCGAGCAACCAAAGCATATCACGTACATAAATGGGCACAAGTAGTTTCCCTGATCCGAGACCTGGGGAGACATGTTTTGCCAGATCTCGGATCTGGGAAAATTCTGCCCAATGACCAGCACCACATTATGAAAAAATGGTGCGCCCTTTTTTTTCTTAACTGGTCGGTATACCAGGTTGAAACAGATTTGTTTGAGCAGTCTCCCCCTCTACCAGCCTGAGCTGTGAAACAGCTTGCTCTGAATGGTTAGTGCGTCCAGGGGGCTGAATTGTGTCACTGGGAACTTACACACATCATAGCAGCACTCAAATTCTCCAAGGACAGAACCCACCTAGAATAACACATGGGGAAAGTCTGGCTGTGAGGCACAGGCCTGATTTACAAACGCATAATCCCATTGATAAACGCGTTGTGAATTAGTCCCAGAGTCTCACGAGATTTCGACAGGCAGACCGTTCTCGGGAGACAAGGAGCACAAGCAGAGCTCCGGAGGGAAGGAAGGGGAAAAGCCATGGAGCACCGAGGGGAGAGGAAGCCTGGCTCCCAGCTCCACAGTAAATAACTGATTAACAAGGAAATACTCTCACATTCCTGAGATGCACGCTTTTGTTATATTCATAAAAGATATCAGCAAAATGCACAATTGGGATGGCGTGCCGTGCCACCTGCCTTTTTCTTTGCGTTCTGTCATGGCGCAGGCATCATTTGCTCGGCAAGGGGGATTGCAGCTTATTTCACAATCACTCTTGTGACTAATCAGAAGGATACTTTTGTTGCCTCACTATTTGAAACATAACAGACCTGGTGTATTGAAAATGCATCTATTTTCTCTCAAAGAGCAGGCAGCAAGCTTATGAACCCTTGATGACTAATAACTAGTGAGTGACATGCTGCATGATGACTAAAAGGCCCCTCGTGTGGCCCAGGCCAGCCATTAGTGTTCTGGGAACAGCTACAGCCTCTCTCCGTGGCCCAGTGAGCCGGGCTCACCCTGCCCCTTCATCTACTGCTCTGGAAAGAGCCAAAGGTTGCGGCAAGCCAGCGACAGGCCTGTCAAAGCACGGGCCTGTATTAGCAGCATGCTTAGAGGGAAAAACGGGACTTCAATTCCCATCCCGACTAATTCAGAACTAATCCCTTTCAAAAAATGTAAAGCTCACAGCTGGTGGAATGCTGAGCCGTGGATTAACCCGGTCTAATCGGCAAAACATTCACGATGTGCTCCTCCCTGACCTCATCACTGAAATCAACTGAAAGTTACTTTACGGATCCTGCAGTCTTTTTTTTTAAATAAAGGGCTGACCATTTCGAAAGAAACGATTCCCTTTCCTCTGTTTACATTCAAAAAAGAAGCTTTAGTAAGTGTAAGCCAACCGAGTGACGTGGGAAATATATTAAGGACCAGCGCTGACAGCAGGGTTTATTTTTACACTACTCAACTATGATTGGTTCAGAGAACACAATGTATTGCCTCCAGGAATCAAATTTAGGGGGACACACAGGTGGCCACAGACAAAATTAGGGGTGCTGCTATAAAAGGGCAGTGTGTATGCTTTTCCCAAATTGACCCGGGCAAAGTAGTCCAAAGTGCCCCGGGGAGGTAAAAATCGTTAACATATACAGCAAGCAATTCTGTTTTCTATATGTATATATCATGATGTAACAATATTGTCTCACCCTATATCGATATGGAAAATAGATATCGATATATATCCAGAACTTGATATATCTCCCAGCCATACACCTGACTTTCTAAAGACAAATAGCCCCTCCCAGTGGCAGGCACTGCTGGGGAATGGGACCGAGCCCATAATGACTGCTTATCACTGTCTTTCTTTCTTCTGGCAGAGCATTTCAAGTGGGAGCGATTTACCAGTGATGGCCCATTTAAGAGACCATTCTTTTGGACAAGAAGTTCTTACTGTTTCTGTGTTAAAAATGCAAAGGGACATTTCTATTCTAAAAGCACAGACACTGCACCAGTTAAGTTCACTCCTGGTTCTGGGCCTTCACGGGCAATTTGTTCTGATGTTGCCTGTTGTCATTGGCTGGTAATGGACACCTGCCATTTTACGCACTTTAAAATTATACAGTGTCCATATTGTGTCCCGATCGTATCTGCTGTAGTTGGCCTTTCACAAGTGTGTCATTAATACCCATGGTTGGCAATGCATTTTTGTGCATCTCGCATCTGGCTGCAGGTACTTTTCTGGAAGGTCTGTGCAGATTGCAATTGGGGCTGTGGGATCCTTTCTCAGCAGTGTCCTTGTGTGGACATTTTATAGTGCAAATGTAGCAAGAGCACTGTCAATATCCAGACTGGGCATGCGAACTAGAGGAGCACAGTCTTTGTCAGTGTGCACGCTACAACAGTGGTCAACAAGGGACAAGGTGTGATCCTTTAAAACAATGTCTTCTGCAGAAAAGGAGCCACTATGATGTCTCAAGGGCAGTGTGTCCCTTTCAGGCCAGAACATAGAAAACAGGCTGAGCAATAAACTTGCAAACGCGCGAGTGACAGCTGGGGAAAGGAGGACAGCAGATTAGATCACCATGCCCCCTGCTTCCCTCAGCGAAGGGGCGAGCTACCTGCCACGACCCCAATTTGAATTTCAACAATTGGCGGCCAGGCCGACCCGATTGTTGCCATTCAAATTGGGGTCTTTTTTAACTGTGCCCTCACTCCCTCAGACAGGGGGCCACAAGGGGAGGGCATGGGATTTCAGAAGAGGGGCCCATGCCCCCCTTCCCCCACCCTAGCCACGACTCTGGTTGGCACTTTCTCTGAAATGCAAAACTTAATGAAACACATATACATGAATTTGGAAAATCCTGGCAAGGAATCTATACCACCATTACCCTCTTCGGAGATGTGGGTGTCTCTTCAGTGAATACTCATGGAAAGGGAGGTAGTGGGAGGATGGTGCAGTTGCATAAGCAAGTCACAGAGGGAGACCCACAACAGCTGCACCAATAGAGGCTAGCAACCAGCTGCCTGGACGGTACTGTGGCAGCACTGTGTGAATTCTTGATTGTGTGTGCCGTGTTCTGAGTGCACATGTGCATTTAAGGAACTGTACCATTAGTCAGAGTGTTGCGCTCCATAATGTACGCATGTGCTACGTAGAGATAGTTCTGTGACAAGAAAGTAATATGGTGTTACTTTTACTTTTCCACCTTACAAACAGATTGCCACAGGGAGGCACTATTCTCGGTCCTTCATTGAGTTCTGATATCATTTCAGCAGGAGTGCTTTGACAAGCTCAATAGATGAGCTATTTAATGGGGAATCCTACCTTTGATAAAGTTTGAACTAGGTTGTGTACACCAGATCTCCAAATAGAGCAGTATGTGTTATCACACAGGGGAACATTAGCACTCGACTGAGATGAGCGTCCTGAGCCATCTCTCAAGAAAGCCAATGGACCACCAGAAAGATGCCCACTCCCCCTTCAGTGTAACTGCAATTCACAGGAAACCAAGGTGTCCACCATGATGCTCTAACACAGGGTGCTGTGATCTGGGCTTTTCAAATGTACTGGACTACAACTCCCATGATCTCTTACTATCAACTATGCTGGCCCTGGATGATGGGAGTTGTAGTCCTGCAGGTTTCAGATCCTCACTCTCACAACACAGGCTCATTCCACACGTCCTCTTATAACACCCACGCAGTTTGGGAGTAGGGTCTTACTCATTGCTTATCTCAGAAATACTGGTCTCATTGCGTCTTGCATCAAGAATCACACTCTGCAGATCCATCCAATCACAAGTATATTTGCTTCTCCCTACCCTTTAACCTCACCTTCATTGAAACAAGGAGGTCACATTTTACAATTTCAGCAGACGTGTTTAGTCTGGCCTCTGCTGTACACACGGTAATTTAAATGCACTGTTTAATGTGTGTGCTGTGGATAGATGGAAGATTTATGGCAGTTTAGCTTGCCGACAGGGTGTCTGTAGGCAGCCTCATGAATCTATGTTTCCCACAAATGTCCTAATATAATAAGTGGGGTTCGCCCCTGTAGGAGCAGGAATCTTAGCAGGGCTGAGAGAGAGACATGGGGTGGGGGGTCAGGGGCTGTGATACATCCTAGAAAGAACAAAGGGGCCCGATTTACGAACATGCTTTTTTAACATAGGAAATTCCCATTGAAAACATGTTTGTAAATTAGTCCCAGTGTCTTTAATCAATTGTAATGTTATTTGGCTTCTGCATCCGCGAAACACCAAACTGTCCATGGCGTTGCCTGGAAGTGCTGTGGGATGCCGGGAATTGTACTGCCGGCCGGCTCTGGTCTACTGGTGGACTGTACTCTTCAAAAAAAGAAAATGAAACATTTCTTGGTGATATATGTTTGTTGGAAAGTGGTATCCTTTGCCATTTATACTTCCTTACCTTATGTGAGGGTTGTTGAGTTGTGTGCTTTTGGCTATGGTATTTGGTCTTTTTGAGTTGGCATGGAGTTGAAATGATACAGTGCCTTGACATGATGCTGTAAACGAGTGTAGCTCGTGGTTTCATTTTGCCTTTCGTTAAGATCTCACATTGCTTGTTGATTGAATTTCTCCTGAACAACTATGCCTGATATTGTAAACCATTATTTTCAATAGATTACCAATGAAATGTGTTGGAAGTGTAAGAAGATACTGAGTGGCAGCAGGTCGAGGAGAGAGGGAATGTCCAGGCATGATGAGGGCAAAGTCGATTAGTTTGTGTGTGAACAAGGTTGTGGGCAAACAAGGGGTGAGGAAGCCCTTCTGGTATGAGAATGGTAAGAGTAAGGAAGCAGGTGATTGGTGGTACCCTAGCAGAATGTGAAGGTGAAACAGCGAAGGGGTTAAATGACATGGATTGACCTTTTACAAAGTGTTGTTGTTGTATACATTGTATCCAAAATGGAATTTGTTAATAGTGAGAGCGCACTTCAAAATGGTATGCCACTACATCATAAGGGGTGGCGACTGGGCAATCTGACATAGGATAATGTGATGTTGAGAGTTTGGACAGAGTGTGTGGTAGACGAGAGAAGAGGCAGTGTTTTTATGAGTGGGGATGCAGAGGGATGATATATGTACAATGGTTGAGCGGATGGGTCGGCTATGGAAGCTGGGTAGGGAGATAGGAGTGAGGTTAATGTAAGAGTTCACAGTGGAGGAGTGGGTAGGGAAGCATGGGAGAGAGCTGGTTGTGAGGGTGAAAGGGGTGAGTGGTGCAGCATGAATGAAAGTATGAAGCTCTAAAGAGGAGACTCAAACAGGTGCTGTGATGAGGAGTAGACATGAGAGAGCTGGGGATGCACAGTGAGGGAGTGCATGAGAGGGGGAGTAAAATCTCAGGTGAGTGCTTTGGGGAAGGAGAAGGAAAGGTTATGACTTATTAAATCAATTCAGTACATTGTTGTTATGTTATGTCCCATGGGATTCATAGCATCACCTGGTCTTCATGCATTGTATCAAATGGTATTATTGGAAGCTCATCAGGGAATCAATTCACATTAAAGGCGGTTCATCACGCTGTGTCATTGGCTGTGTATCATGCCATGACATCACTTTACATTGTATATTTGCACATGGTTGGATATGCTGTGCATATTTTTATGTCAGAGTGCTGATTTTAGGAGTCAGCAGTCAAAGAAATGTGTAAAGCGCAAGCGCAGAGACACGACTAGCCTTTGTGTGCACATATAGTGTGGTCTCCCAGGCATTACAATTAGACTTTCTGGCATTCTTTTCTGCAATTAAGATATGGGACCATACCTTCTTTAAAACGGTTAGTCTTTATGCTTTATTCTCTCTGTGGTATTACAATAGACTACAACATGCCCTTGCATGCTGTACCTAAATAATCAGGCTTAAGTCATGTGTTACATTATGAAGTGCTTTACATTATGATATAAGATCTTCTATTTGTCTTATTTATGTTCCATTTCTGGACACTACAGAGGTTTAGATTTTAAAATAAATAGTGTCTTAACTCCACTTAATCTATAATAAAATACAAGTTAGTGACGTATTCTAGAAGTGTACATCCTAAGAGTAGTGCAAGCTCTTGTGAGAGCGAAATAAGACTCCAGAAAGAAATGTCTGAGGGAAGTAATGCTCCTTTTAGCATTCTGATCCATCTCGGGCCTTCACATGTTTGAATACATTGCCCTGGTCATATTATCTAATTATTGGCTTTTGGCAGAACCCCACTGTATATTCCAAATGGTGTAATTGATGGCCAAAACCATCTATCTCAACTTTCCAAAGTACCTTCAGGACCAGCTCTTAACCTCCATAAATGGATTCAAGGCCAGAAGGAACAATGGCCAGGACAATTGAGCTTGAAGAAAGAGAACACTTTGCACCACTCCTTCTCAGGATGTGTCTCAAGTATTTAAAACACACCCCTCTGGACCTCCATGTTGCATATTGCTTGACCTCAGTCCAGAAGTAACTAAACCTTCTCCAGTCTAAGAAGTATCTGCCCTACACGGATTACCTTTCACCATAAAGCTACTTTGGCTACTGTAAAATAGTGATTGCCTTCTTCGGCTGTTTTCAATGCCTAGATAATTCTATCCACCATTTCAGGTGAGCACCGTCCTCCTTAAAAGCCACTTATCTTGAAGGATTCATATTTCAAACATCAATGAGACCACCTGATGCTGGTAACCCTTTTCAGACTCTGGATGAAAATGTAGGAAATCACAACTAGGTACCCTGAAGAAAACCTCTTGATGAAATAACTTTCATGAGCGTCCTCTTATGTTCATCCCAGAAAGTAAACCATTTCATATTTTCTTTGAACTTGTGCCAAGCAACACCCCTCCCAGTTTAGTGCCCCCTCCTAATCCAATGCTGATTCTCACCCTTTCTGGTTAATTGACGTCTCCTACTGCACTAGGACGGAGCCCACCCCCATTAGCTAAGATATGTGCAACTCTGTTAATCAGGTTTTCAATAATATTAAATGTATATTGCATTGGCTGAGCTTCTGTCCTAATTCTCCACATATTGCCTGTTCCACTCTAATATGGACTCTAAGTAGTTCATGGACTAGAAGTCTTCATTTACCTGTGGAAGATGTTATTGGTCTAGTGGTTGAGGGGATGGTTTTCTGCCTGTCCACAACACTGTTCGCTTGATAGATTGAAGAATTGGTAGAAACCAATACAAAGGTGCTGGATGTTGATAGTTTCATCACAGAGACACTGAACTGGATTCCATTAGAATTGTTCTTTTCTGTCCAAACATGTTAGCAATGCGTTCTGTTAGTTGCATTACATTCATTAATTGCTGTTTCCTTGTAGTCACACCTGTGTCTTTCCAAATATTGAAATCTACCTTCGCGAGTATTTTAAAAATGTTACCTCAAGTAATAGTCATTTATCTCCTATGACTTTAATTCTTAACATGAAAGTGAACATGATCACATATTAATATTTGGAAAGCGACCTTAGGGTAGTTGTATTGTTGTCCCTCGTTTGATGCAGTTTTCTGGAATGGTGCATCATAGAGACGCCGTTCCATTCAGAGCGAGAAAGACCAAGTGCTTCTCGCAGCATGCTCCAGAGCCATGGCGGCATGAAAAGCGTCCTCACAGTGGATGAAATGCTCTCTACATTAAACATGTGTGCTCTTATAAAAAAAGAAAAGCGATTGTGTTACTAAGATCAAAAAAACTGGTGGCTGCGCATAGCTCTTTGATGTCTGAGGGCTACTGATTACATTCTGGATGCATGCCAAGTCTATAAACACTTGCCCAACTTATATGTTTGCTCTTTTTCTTCTTTTAAAACAATCATAAGCATCCCTCCATGGCGGAAAATCCCAGGAAACTCTGGGGCAGCTCAAATGAAACAGAAAGCATGCCTCACCAGTCCTGCTGGGAGTTACTGGGATGCGAGCGGCTACGCCGGTACACACACTTTCTTCGTTTTAATTTACCTAAAATGGTTCAAAGTATACACGCAACACTGATCTGATTTCTGCAACACAACAACATAGAAGGCAGTGCTTGGTTTATCACCAATAAATAGAAAGTTACTGCGGGACACCTATTATGTAAATGGAATGTGTATATTTCTCAGCATCACGTCTGACTAGTACCACATGTTCCCAAACATTAGGCAGTACAGACAGATGCAGAGCAATCAAAAAAACGCCCAAAACCCATAATGCCTGTGTATAAATGTGAAGAAGGGAATACGGTTTCTAGCGCTTGGACTGGGTGCTGATTTAAGTGCAGTAACTTAACCATGCAATGGTAGGAAGAGCAAGTAATGGACACCCTCAGCAACCTGACCACAATACATATATGATCCTTTAGCACACCCATCACATAATGTATTGGGAAAATGTCCTTGAAACCTACATTAAGGTATAGCTCTAGTTATAGTTCTATGGGATGTTTTACTTTATTTATTTATTGTGATTTGGTTTACAAAACCTTACATAATATGTACAATTTTCCAATATAGAAGAGAGAAGAAACATTTAAAACATGAATTCATCATTATTAAATCATCATCAAGTTTCGTCATTACAAAAATGCATGTTCCTTTGTAGGTTAATATGGGTCATGGCATTAGCTCTTAATAAAACACACAAAAACATTGTGTATATTGTTCTTCTATCATACTAAAGCATACAGTAAGCAAGTGCAAATATAATGGTGCTGTGTCTTCCCACAACAGGTTAATGATAATCATGACATTACAGTTCTAAAAGAGAACACACTAAAAACAATGTATGCATGGTTCTTGTGGCATACTTTACAGCACTATATTAAAGTACACAAATGCAATGATAATGAATGGGAATTTGACTTGTACGTTTTTCTTCTAAGTGAATGTGAGTCTAAACTGCTGTTCTAGAAAAAAATCCCACACCATGCCTTAACAACGGCAATCTGAACTGAACATGTGCATTTACACCCCTCCTGCGTGCTGTAACAATGCCTCTGGATTTCCTAGATACATTGCACAACCTTCATTTAACGTGAGACACAAACCCCTGGTACTCCAAGCCCGCCAGGCCAAAATTAGCATTAGCTTTGCTCGAACCTGTCCTCAAAAAGAGCAACCAATAGTAAGTCCTGGCCCGTGAAAACAGAGCAGACCCATCCTGACCTTCACACCCCAACATGGATAACTTATATCACTCTTATTTCTCAAGGCTTACATCTCCAAACGCGAATCACTTGGTGAAGTTCATGCCTCCCTGGAGACCCGATGAGTAGAAGAAAATCAGCTTTTACAGCAGATAATGGACTCTGAACACAAAAGGTGGCTGTTACTTGCCCGAATCCCAGTAAGAAGTGCATGGCCAGCAACTGTGTCAATGACAGCCAAAACTGAATTCCCACTAATTGGTCCAGATATCTGCATCCTTCCAACCAGGCCATTTGATCTGACAGCATAGTTGTTGTTTTTCTCCCTAGGCTACATAAATTAATGTATTAATGACAGTGAAGTCCAGAAGAATCATGCTTGTCCCCTACCTCAAATGTACTTCTACAATTATGCAGATAACTGTCCACAGTTTGGACAGCTTAAGCGTCCTCTGAAAAAGGAAACATCTTCTGTCCGCCAACCGTTTCGTCATGGCCATAAAAGTCCTTGGTATTTCCAAAACCAATGACTGTAACCGATTACTCATGGGCAAAACTCCTCTTCATCTATTCCAAACTGCTGCATCCATACCCGAAGCTGTCTTTGTGAGGTCTGAACACAATTTGTCCACACCTTACTAATTCCACAGTCCAACTATCTCAATACATTAACAGTTTCCCAAATCCAAATAGCCTACCCCCTGCCAGTCAGACGCAACTCATAACGTTGTCACAATCTCAATGCTGACATGCCCTGGATTAAAAAAAAAACTTAATTCAGGGTCAGTCATTCCAAATCGCTTTATCCCACCTCTGGACACAATATACCTTAATGTCCGAGCAAAGGTAATCCTGTTTGCATCCAATATGCTTGAATATTCTCACCTCTAGTCTCACGCTGTACAACCCTTAGTGCAATATTAAATCAGAATTTCTCTCACACATCATGAACCTCTAAGCCAATCGTTTACAATGACCCTGTTTCTGAATGATCAAATGTGCTCCCCTCCTGAGCAACATGCATCCAACCTAAGTCTATTATCTTCTCCAACTTCAAGAGTGATAACATTGATGTGTAAACACTTAAACCTGCAAGTACTAGCTTGAAAACACATTTGTATACAATTCAATACCAAAATAAGGTAGTATTCAAATAAAAGCACCTGCTTCACTTTTCCGTGACCTCAGATCAATCTTGCAGTGTGTTTGTGCAGAAGAACCCGAGGCTGCACATGAGGGTTCACAGTCCCCGGCAGTCATTTTGGAAGTGATGTGCTACCACAGATGCTTGACAATCCACCGACATAAAAGGGGGACTTACAGTTGGAATCCAAGGCTCTCACATGCAGAGCTCGCTCAACGCAAGGTAACTGATATATGTGAATTGTCAGTCAGTGAGGTGGTCCTTGGGCTCTCCAATGATAGACGATATATGGGAGATATGGGGCAGTGGTTCAATAGGGCCCCCTCTAATGTGTGTAACTTTAATTTGGCCAAACTTTCCACCTTCCAGCATGACGTGGAGCTGGGTGGAGTGTTGATGCCAGCATGGGAGCACGGATGAGCGTGCACAGACTCTGGGTGTCATATTAGAAACAGCGTGGGCCTATGCAGTCATGTTCCACCTCCTCCTTGCATGAGGATATTGTAGTGAAAAGTGTCTGTTCATCCTTCTGAGGCACACCATGGCTCGTGCACTGTTTTCCAGGTCATCTGTGTGAGCTGTGGTACTATGAACATAAACCACATCAATGTGTTACCACAGTCTAAGAGACGATACAGGCAACCTCAATACATTAATTATTATTAGCATATTTTGTTCTAACAATCCTTCCATTAAACAGTCCAAGCAACCCTCTGAAGAAGGTTGCCAGGGAATCGAGAAGCCTGCACTAAAAGATAGGCTGATTGGAGAAAATAATTATCGTTTACAAAATGTAAAAACGGCCAATTGCCTCTATGGTAACTATTGTTGTTTAAATGAAATTAAGTACCACCTCTGTGATAATGAGGAAAACAATAACGGCAATACTTCAATTTTTAGTTAGATGTGTATATTGTAGCGCATGCGAGTAAAAAGAGTAGACCTAAAAGAAATATAGTTGTGGTTTATAAAAATAGTAAGTGACATGCAACTTGTAAAGAAATGTCAAAATCTTGGTAAGGAGTGGGATCCATAGTAATAGAACTGCCACATATAGACTGGCAGACTGCGTGTGAAGGTAAGTGGCAGATGTAAATGACAGTCTGAAGACTGGAAGGAAAACCTGAAGCAGAGAAACAAACTCATTGATGGAGAGTTACTCCTTGTTTTGTTGTTGTTCATTATAAGGGTACAGCCAGAGCATATTAGGAAAATGAAGTGTTAGGACTGCCATCTGAATAAAGTAGCCAGACAATGGTCTCAGAGCAACAACATGAGCTATGTTTGATTATGTTCAGTAAGAAGCAGACACATGGCTGGGGTTTATTGATGGTGTGTGGTTCATTTTAAAATACATTATGTTGTTTCCAAACAAACAAGAAAAGTTAGCAAGTAAATATATCAAAAAACCTACCCATAGTTCACAAAAGCAGTGAATCAAACATGATACATCTTTAAATGTGCCATATCAGAGGAAGACAACTCATTTCCCAAGTTAATGTGCTGGGTAAGGGAGGACGGCATTGAGAATTACTATCTCGAAGATAGATGCTTCTATGCATGAAGAAAACATCTGTTCCAAACGATTTGGATTCCAGCAAACAACAAATGTCCCACAGTAACCATAAACGAGCAACATGAAAATATATTTCACATTTTTCTCCAACACAAATCTGATAAAAAAGTAACCATTTTGTGCATTAGTAGTCTTTGCAATCAAGATTACTGGAAAAAATATAACTATTACATAGCAGTCATGTTGCAATGTAAATACACAATTTAAAATGTTATAGTGCGTCATAGTAAATGTGAACTGATGTGAAACACTGCTTTTTTTCTCCAGAACAACATACCTTGCAGGGTATGGATCCTAAAGACTGCATTTGATCCAGGAATACAACAATCAGCACTGCTCCCTTTCAAGGAGGCTCGCTGTAGGAAATACTCATAAAATATGATTAGCTAATGGATCACATATTAAAACGAAGTCTCTAGTACTACTAGTAATAACCATGCTTGATCTCCAGGGTCTCTTCCCAGAAACAATTTAGCCCTAATAGAATGCTGCAATATTGCTGCCAAGTGGTTCACAGCGACTTGTCCTTACAGGCACAACACACTAGTCCCAATCGTGTTGCATTGACTCTCCACAAAAATTCCAGGATATTTCTAAATCTCAGTACCTTCCATATCAACTCCCCAAAGTGGCAGCCAGGCAATTTCTGCATCCCCAGAAAACCATGGCACTATGCAGAAAGGCGGGCCTCTGCCCGGACATGACAACCTTCAAGAGACAACAATACTAAGACATAAGAGTTCAGACTAAAAAGACACAAGAATCTAAAATGATATATCACTGGGAGCCGTTGCCTTCCATACCTCATGTTACCGAAAGAACTCAAAACTCAGCTAACAGGAAGCTCCCAATCACTGCAAACGTCTCCAAGAAATAAGATCTTAAAATATGGACAGGTGTCACCAGGTGACACGTCATCACACCCCTCCCCAGAGGGAGATTACCAGGTATGTGTGGCAATGGAGAGTATGCATAACAAGCTACTCCTACGAGGTTTATATGGGGAGCCCCAGCAGGATTCAAATACAGGGAATTTGTATGTGAATGTGTTTTGTCTGAGAAGCAAAGCTTAATTGTGAGCAATGATTCCTTTCTGGTAAAACGGCACAAGGCTAAAATGTCTGCCATATTCTTCTCAGAAGTTTTGTTATTTAGATTTTAAAAAGACACACCTGGAGATCTTCAGTGTCTGGCAGAACCAACCAGTTTCACACTCTCAAATCTAGTCTCAGGGTTGCAGTCACTAAACAAGGATACAGTTTCGATGTCTTCTGTCTTGCACATGCGACAGCATCTAAAAGGTGGCCATACACATATGGGAAACTCCCCTCTTGCTCTCGTCAATCAGTTTGAACACAATACATTCCTAATCAGTATACTTAATAGTCAGCAATGCACAAGTGACTTTTCAGTCATTTAATGCACGTCATATCCATGGGCGTTTTAACAGTGACACCTGCAGCCTATGACATGCGCATACATGTCAATATTGTTTTGAAGCTGGAATTCTTGATTCCATAGTTAAGGTACAGAAGTGTTTGCACTGAAATGCAGCTAGACTTCACATAGACTTAACCATGCAAACATTTACATGGGTCCACAGAGGATTATAGGATTATGCGGCCATTCAAAGTTCATGTGTGTGTGATTACAACAAATCTATTGCTCATATATTTTCAGTGGTCTGTCGCACTTTCAGAACTGTGTTTTTAGAAGATCTGTCTACTTGAAAAGCTGTGAATGTCTTGTCAGTTGGGATGGTCTGAACCTAAGATCGAGTGTAACAATTTGAAAAGACCAATCACACAGCTGGATTGTGTTCCATCAATAATGCATCATGGTTGGTGAGAGAAATCATATAGGAAGGGAAATTATTGTGATACTTATTACATTGGTGCCTTTGTCTGAATCTGCATACACCTTTACAAAAAAACTATATCCTAGGCTCTGAATATTTTTTTAACGTTTTGTAAAGTTCTGTCAAGGGGGAGTGGGCTCCAAAATTGTAGGGCATTTCTCCAAACATGAGTTCCCCATGGATTTTCTTAGAGCCTATTTTTTTCTAAACCACTGCTTAAACCACTGAAAGGATTTGAGAGAAACCTTTGTGACAATCAGGTGCCTGGTCTCGAAAAAAACATGTTTTTGCTTGTTTGGGGCAATTCCAACATTGTCTTAGTGTCTGGCCAAATGTTTCCAAAATTGCATTACAGGTATCTGGGTCCATCATATGTTCATGGTCCCACATGACATTTACAATGGTCTTCTTAGCCAACTAGAGTTTGTGGACCTGCAAAAATTAAGTACCCTTTACAAAGTTGAAAATAAGCTAATCTGATTGGTTTGGGGCTCGGAATAAATGTCAAATGGCTCCAATTGTTGACATTAAGCAGGGTTCGCTGGGCCCTACCCTGTGCTTCAAAAATGTGGAAAAGGGACATATTGAAGCCCCGTGCACCTGGTGGAGGAGTCTGCCATTTTTTATCAGTAGCAATTGATTTCATTTGTGGGGGGCACTGATAAGTGCTGTGCTTAACCACCACAGGAAGAGCATGTGTCACCAGGGACCGTACACTGAATCACAGGCTAAGAGCAACTCCATACACAGGTCCTGTGTTGTGGGCTAATGTTGGCCCACATGCATTCAGCTGGGCTCAAGAGTGATGTCAAACCTTCTTAAGGCCAGTATTACACCAATGACCCATGGGTCCGACCATGGGGAGAATGTGGCACTGGGCGTGGGCAATAACCATGTCCTGGACAGTAGGGTTACTGGCCATGGCAGTAGACCATGGCCATTGGCCAGTATAGTAGGGGGAGGTTGGAACAGACCATGGGTGGAGTTCATTTACATTGAATACTTTGGGTGTAATTAGGGGTTTGGAACATAGCCGAAGAACATGCCATGAGCAAAGTCTCCATTGGCTATGGTGGCAGGCCATGCTCACTGCCCTGTATAGGTGGGTTTAGGCATCCTAAGGCCTGGACAAATGCCCTTAGCCAGCGCCTACTAACAGAAGCTTGAAAGTACGTACAAATAAAGTTCATGCCTTGGGTAAAGTGACCATTACCTATGGCAGCAGTCCATGGCCATTGCCCACTGTGCATGATAGACTTGCCAAATTCCATGCCCCATACAAAGTGACCCATGGACATGGTGGCAGATCACGGCTGCTACTCACTAGAGGTGTCTTGCCTGGTCTTGGGACATGGTTGTAGGCCATATTCCAGTCAAAAGCACCACTGTTTTGTGACCTGTGCCCAGTATGGTTGTGCTTATATGGCCATGCCCAATGGGAAGTGACCGGTGCCCATAGTCTATGTCCATGGTCCAGGCCCAACACAGGTTGCTTGGTTGACTGCAGCCAAACCGATCACTGACTACCATCACAGGGCAGAGGCAATTCTTACTATGGGTAGCTTGCGGATTCCAACACATGGCTGTAGGCCTTCCCCCAGCCAAAATAATCAATGACCATAGCCGCATGTCATGGCAAGTTTCCGACCTGAGGGACTTGGGGGGATTGTGCATAGCTGAAGGCCCTTCCTAGGTCCAAGTCACCGCTGGGCATGGTTGCAGATCATCATTACTATATGGATGTAAAAAACTTTAGCCACTAATGATGATAAAAAAAACTCTTTTAGTCAACTAGGTTTGGTAACAACAACTCTAGCCTCATTACCAACATTCCTGTGTATAAATGGGAGACTTGTGTAAATGGGAATTACTATGCCAGGGATTAATCTACATTTCTAATTCCAAAGGACAGACATTACCTTGAGAATTATGACATTGGAAATATTGAGACATTAATAAAAGTTTCAAAGAATTCTGGTGCCCCAGCATCAGAGAATCTTACAAATATAATAATCAAAGTGGACACTTCAACTTGGTCCAAGATTCTTTACACTTACTTTGTATGTATTGTAGAGGTTAACAGGATTCCCCTGTCCTGGAGACACTCCTTGATAATATTCCACTATCGTTTTGAGATCGCTCAGAGAGTGGGTTCTGAAGAGGGACATTTTTCATGTCTCACAATTGAGCTTTCGTAGCAGTTGCTTGACAGTTCATAATCTGGTAATATTAAGGGCCATGGTTAGAAGTACTAAGATGGGAGAGGGCCTGCCATTGTATGTGGTCTATATACATTAAACTGTGTCAACTGAGTCAAGCTCTGGAAGGAATTACCAACCTGGTGAATTGAGAGGGGCCTACTTAATATACTTTGTCAACTTTATACTGATACAATGGTGCAGGTCTGCCACAATGGCAAGGGCGTCTTTACCAGCTTAATCAATACCAATAAAGGATTAACACCGGGGTATATATTGGCAGCCCTGCTTTTTAACCTTTATATGGCAGACTTGATAGAGGTTCTAGCTAGATCTAGACATTTTCCACCCAAATGGGGCCCAGTCCACTTACCAATACATTCATGTGCAGACGACATTGTCGTCATGGATCATACCTTGGATGGAACAAAAAAGACCATGACAGCCTTGGCGGAATATTCTCTGCACAATGATTTGACAATGAATGTGAAAAAGACATGCACAATGTATTTCGCAACAAAAAGGTGCACCATAAATACTGGTCTTCATGTCGGCCAAGATACTATTGAGTTAGTGCCATTTTAGACGTATTTAGGATCCCTGATATCCGATATAAAATCTGATAGAGAGCTAATGGCCTCAATTGAACTGACAGTCTTTAGAAAACTGGGGGACCATCATGTGATTTGTCCAAACCCACAATGGATTCAGTTTTAAGGGGCTTATCACAGTGTACAAACAAACCTTCGTCCCAATGGTCTTATATGGGCTAGAGTCATGGGACAGCTCTGGTAGTGGCTGGTTCATTCGATTGGAGGGACGCTTGCAGAGATGCATATTGGGATTCCCCAATTGTGTCCTTATAAATTGGATAGAACTGAAATTGGGACTTGTTTCTATGATAACAGGATAAATATCAGAAAAGATAGTGTGGCTAAAAGTGATGAAACAGGAGTCCGTACTTGGGGAATTGTATTCATGTCATAGATACAATATACTGAATCCCTGATTGGACATTGGAGTTACATACTATGATTAGACTACTTGGTAAAAAAGATTTTATATGGGATTACTGGGAAAATATCAAACTACTGAAGGGATATCGATCTGTCCAAGTTAACATTGTGGAAACTCTTATCCCTGGTCTACCCAAGCCTTATTTACTAAAATGCCCTGGAAAAGAAATAAGGAGGTTTTTATGCAACTTAGATTTAACCTCCTCCCTTTTCCGATAATGTGGGCTCGCCTAAATATTACAAGGGGCGAAAGAACTTGTCATTTTTGTATGGATGTGAGTAAGACAGAATCAGTAAGGCATGTTATTACACAATGTCCACATTTTGCGACTGAACGTGCACGCTTCTTGGGCCAGGTTGTGCAAAATGCCCAAACAATTTAAACAGACTTTTTGTGGAAGATGTGTTAAGGGCAGTACAATACCTTTAATAATTGCTATCATGAATGTGTGGAGAACAGTTAACACATTTATTCAACATCTAAATGAGAACTAATGGTGTCTTCCATTGTAAGTGCGCACGTCTAAGGTAAATTGCACATTTTTAAAATGGATCTTTAAAAATGGATCTTAATTGTTAATAACTTCGGATTGTATGATTTTGAATACATATGTATTGTATTACATACTTTAAATGTTGGTGTAAAAAAATGATGTTGTACTATAACACACCTAATAAAAAATAAAAACATATGGTGCCCATTATGGTTTCTAAAGCAACCATACCACCACCATCATAAAATAGCCATACCTCTGCTGTCGCAATGCACTGCTCATGGCACAGTGTATATCAAAACAAATGTTTTGCACATAACCACACTTTGTATAAGGTTTGAGAAATGACAAAAAATAGTTAAAGATAAAGATTAATACTCCAGAGGGGTTAGGGTCCATCTTTACATTTCATGTGATGACCAAGAATAAAAAACATAACAGTAAACATTATTTGAATAGCAAATGTCCCTGGGGAATCACTGCAGTGCGAGATGCCATGAACAGTGCATGGCATTCGCGAAGTTATTGTTTTACAATTGTGGTATTTATGGTTATCAAGTTTGGGTTGTTTTAGAAATCATAATTTATGATATTTTGCGGTTTGTTGTTTTTCGTTGCAAACTATTACACACCTTTATAGCAAAGCTTTTTTACTGAATTCAAACACAATCATATCTCTTTAAAATCGAAAGAAACATAGTGATACATTAAATAGTACCTTTGTCTAATGAATAGATTTGAGTTAGGTGACCTGTACTCGTCGGATATCACTTAACACGAGGAGTCTTAAAGGCAAATAGTGCCTCTTTAGTGACGCATAGGAACCTGTTTGTTACAATTGTTAACAACCAAAAGCCTGAGATGAGAGGTGAAATTAGGACACTTCAAACAAAATGTAAAGGTCCCTTATCAGATACTCTAGCCAAAGTAAAAAAAAGGTTAAAAGTAAATATAGAAATTGGCACAAAACGTACAGCTTAACCAGGAAGACTCTAGATAGCCAACAAAATGATACAATTATGTGCTTGTAAACATACTAGAGGTATATGGTCAATAATTAATGGTGGCCATATGACTCAACTCCTATCGCAATTGGCTACGATCCCTGAAAATACTTGGGTTTACCATTTCCAGAAAGTCTATTATATCGACACCATAGACGCCTATAGTAATGTTAATGAGCAGTCACCTAAATGGGTTCCAACATTTGCTGTGTTTGACTTACAAGAAGTAATTGCAAAATTTAAGAACTCAGGTGCGGGGAGCTCAGATGGACTCCCTAACACTGTTTATTCATTAGAACCCATTCTTTGGTCGAATATACTCTGGCTGTTATTTATGCAAACAATAGACACTGGTAAAATTCTGCTGAGTTGCAGAAATGCTATTGTGGTAATAATATACAAGAGAAAGTGACCGATTTTCTCCATTAAATTATCGGCCCATTAGCCTGATAGCTACATCTAGCAAAATGCTGGCTTCACTTGTGCTAAAGGACTTAGAAAACCGGGTCTTAAAGTCAGAGGGCCTATCCGTGTTGCAAATGGGCTTCAGGAAGCATATGGGGACTAACATGAAAGGACTAGTTTATGAGTTCTGCCAACAGAAATCAGTGCCTAAATCCTCTTTGCCATTACATTCTGCGGCACTAGATATGTCAGCAGCCTTTGATAAAGCAATTAGGAACACGCTGCGGGGTACACTTCAGAGATGGAATATTCCTCATAGTTTATTGAACATGCTTCTGATTTTTCACACAGATAAATGCCGAGTTGAGACATGGGTGCGTTCTTGCCCCATTTGTATTTCACCTTTACATGGCAGATGAGGCAGAGGACATGGTCAAATCGAACTTGTTTCCACCAAAAATGGGCAAAACCCAAATTGGGTGGCTTTTGTACACGGATGATATCATTTTATTAGATAAGACTCTGGTTTGCAAAGAAGTCTTAACTATTTTAGTGGATTTGCTGCAGCCAATGGATTGGAAATTAACTCCACAAAATCAAAAATGATCAGTTTCTCAGGTAGCCAGAAAAAGTGTAGGTTTAAATGGTCGATCGGGTGGTTGAAAATCTAATTTATCTTGGATTTGTCATTTCTAGCAAAAGTAAAGCGGCAGCAATAAAAAAACAGAATACCACTGAAATGCAGGTCCTTTGTCTCAAATAAAAATTATTCTGGCTAAGCATTGCTCATTCAAGTCTCAAACAGAAAAAAATCTGGCTAAGCATTGCTCATTCACAATACTCCCATTAGTAGAATTTGGGAAGCTAAAACTGGTACCTACTATCACGTATGGCTTGGAATTATTAGACGACACTGAATGAATCTGGTGAAATGTTTTATGAAGGCTTGCTTTGGAGAGTAGTTTTGAATGTACCTTCTTCTGTGCCTATTTCATTGATTTGCTTAGAATTTGGTATGCTTTCGTGGCATTACACAGTTTTAAGAAATACATTAATGCTATATGGTAACATATTAACGGGAGAGCCTAATTATCTATTTCAGGCAATAAATCACGCACGAAGGGATGGTGAGGATTCTGTGGTTCTCCAATTCACTAATGTGGGAGATTACTGGCAGCAATGAACCTCGTGTTAATTGACAACCCTATCTCTATGGTTAAACAATGAAAGAAACTAGATAATATAGAAAAGCGCAAATCTCTCTCCAATTCAAAATTGTATGAGCCATTTCACGATGCGCTTGCTGCACTGCAATCACCCATGGCCTATGTTAAAAAATTCCCCTCACCGGCTGAAAGGATGTGCCTCCTTAGATTTCATTTTAATGTGTTGCATACAATGAAAGTTATAGGTCCTAGGTTAAAAGAGCAGCCGGCAGAGCGTACGAGCAGAATCTGCTAATTGAATCAAGTAGAAACTGGACCACCTGATAATAGAATGTCCAAAGCTATTAGCTAGGCTGCAACTGCACTTTGAAAAATGTGTTCATTCCCCGAGTGCGGTTTGCTCCGAGGCCCTATGGGCCAGAATTATGGCTGCAAGACAACTGAGCCTATCTCTAGCCCTAATAGACTTTTTAAAGGATATTTTTAACCTTTTGAAATAAGGTGCCAAAGGAAATGTAAAAAGTGAGATCTAGCTATAAGAAATGTATTTTGATTCCAGTATTTTATACCTTATAAAAATGTTATCGATGTGGATTAGATGAATTGTCAGCACCGCTTTTTGCAATATTTCTGATGTATTTAACTTTTCTATTTTATATGTAACTTATGGATCTTCATTATTAACTTTTTTCCCTTTTTTGTTTTGTTCTTCTTTTTACTGATTGTTTATGATTTGTAACCAAAATACAAATTAAAAAAAATGCCCTTTTATTTGTAGACTTCTACTTGAAATGTGCTTTTAACACCTATATCGTTTCTCTTTAAGGTTTGATGCACATGTGTCAGCTGGTTGTGTTTTTCAAACTACTCTAAGACCAGCCATCTGTTTTGTGCCAAACGAAAATCACATTAAAGTAAAAAAGCTAGCTTTTCCCGAGAACTGCTTTACAACAATTAATTTACTAATCTCGTTTGAGTGTAGCAATAAATGTCATTTCCAACTTGGCTTTCAACATTGGTTTCCCCAGATAAAATAAATGCACTGAATTAATTGACTTAACTCAATAAGTCAAAATATATAAACTAAAGATTACATATACTCACTGATTGCAGGGACCACATGTTGGATATTTGCCAGATTTTCTAACATTTGCAAAACCCTGGGAGATTATGCATGCACATGTGAATTGTTTATTTGACTAGAGGACAGGACGCCTGTGCCCATCTATTCGACCTGCAATTATTATCGGACAAACGTGCAACACGAAGATGTGTTAAATGGGCAGGTGGCACAAACGGTCAGAGACTGTGCTCTCCTTTGAAGGGAGGCATGTTAAGAAATATACATATATATATATTCAGTAAACAAACTTTGTTAAAGGGACGTTATGGTTAACTTGCGCTACTAAAAGCCTATGAAATTCAATTAAAAAACGTTGTTAAAGGGACGTTATGGTTCCAAGTAAAACCGAAAAACCCCAGAAATTCGCCAGTTATGGTAAGCTAAGCAACCATAACTCGCGCCACCACGATGCACTGCTAAGACTAACACCCAGGACATCAAAGATGACATCACAAATGTCATTGATGATATCACTGATGACATCACATGTCTGGCTCACTCTTTTTTACTTTACTGATATATCTAGGCCAGTAACAGGAACTAAAAATTCAAAAAGTACTATATTTGTACACTTATACTTCAAATATGTTCTTACAGTAATTCACTTAGGGTCCACTCAAAGCATATGAAACATATACAAAGGGGAAAACACAGACTTGGAAGAAAGCAATGCTTTCTATGTATGAAGATGATTAGTAAGGTTATCAACACTGTCTTATAGTTCTGTTGTGTTTTTATTACTGTACTTTCCCTGGATATGGTCATATTTGTACACATTGCACGTACACTACTTTCCTTAGGGCCCAGTCACAAAATGTGATAGTTATACGTAGGGAAGTAGTAACTTTGAAGCAGAGCAATCATTTCTGTGCATGAAGATAATCAGTTAGGTTACTTCACTTTCCCTCTATATGCTCATATTTGTATGTGTAGTTGTCTGTTTGTGTTTTGTGTGCAGTAATGCAATAATGTAGTTAGTGATTTTTTTTAGGTACTTATTAAATGTTTCACAGTATACAAATCTCTAATAAGAAAGCATTTATAATTTTAGTATTTAACATCGCAATATTATTAATATTGCATCTCCATCATGTCTCCTGCCAACTATGCCTATGTTACTACATGTGTACCTTAGTATATTGGAAACAAAATCATAATACAATGCTATTTGGATTAATTCATTGCTTAATGCACTACGTACCTCATGATATTTATTCCAATGATCCTTGACACTACTTTTAACATTGCAATAAGAATCCCATGCACAGACTTTTCATGAAATGTAAATGCACATGTAATGTCATCAGTGACATTTGTGATGTCATCTTTGATGTCCTTGGTGTTAGTCCTAGCAGTGCACCATGGTGGCGCGAGTTATGGTTGCTTAGCTTACCATAACTGGCGAATTTCAGGGTTTTTTCGGTTTTACTTGGAACCATAACGTCCCTTTAACAAAGTTTTTTTATTGAATTTCATAGGTTTTTACTAGCGCAAGTTAACCATAACGTCCCTTTAACAAAGTTCTTTTTACTGAATTTCATAGGTTTTTAGTAGCGCAACCTAACCATAACGTCCCTTTAACAAAGTTTTTTTTTACTGAATTTCATAGGTTTTTAGTAGCACAACTTAACAATAATATCTCTGACTTTATGTACATGTAACATGGAACATACTGAACCCCCTCTACTGAATTTGATGTCCGCGAACCCTTCTAATGTCCGCAGACATGTGCGGACAACAGCAACACTACCCAAAAAGCCTGGGTGGTATGTTTAATTGTTATATCATAACATATGAACATTGTACAAATTCACAAACCAGCACACATACACATTATATGTAGTAATACATAAGAAGTGTAACCCATATACATAACACATCAACCATTCATTTAAATACAATATGTTCTAAAATGGAACATACCAAAAGAAGAAATATAGGCTTCCAACATGATTACCTCACAGAAACTCCACAACTAAGAGCAATAGCAGATCTACAGACCAGTAAGAACATACCTTAGCAGAAGCTAGTAAGTATACTGCATTTTACTCATATATTTCTAAACTTTCTGTATTATATAGAAAAAAAGTGATACTATTTTTTTTTCTCACAGAAATGTCTAGTACTCTGGAGTGGCTAGAGGAGCATTTCCCACGTGAGGAAATGTCTGAAGATAGTGAACCTAATGGTAGACACTTTTCTATATAAACCAATTAATAAATATTATTTTATATATATTTAACATATGATTTTTTTTTGGTACAGACCATACAAACATTGAAAATAGTAAACAAAAAGAAATATTGCATACGACTCTCCAGCACATGGAAGAAAGAATTGACCTACTCATGAACATTTAAACAATTTTAAAAACTTTGTGGAGTATCACTTGAAACAAAAAACTAGATACCATTGTCCCACATGTACCTGTCCCGCCCTCACCATATCCCAGTCAATTATCCCCAAACCCTCTCCATGAACCAAAACATTTTGATGAGACTTCCATCCCTTCTTCACCTCATATGAATCCTCTTGAAACCCCCAATTCTCCTGTGTTTGTCTCAGTTTCTGCTTCACCTTCTCTGTCATGAATTGAACATCCATATATAATAAAATAAAATTATTATATTGTGTCCTAATTCATTTTTTTTTTTAAAGCAGTTCAGATGTCAGCGAACAGCACGGGTGTCCGGAATGTCCATGAAGAAACACAACGAAAATTGAGGTGTCCTAAGAACACTATACCTGTCCGTACTGTTCTTGGCAAATTGAAACTGTTCTAAGAACACACAAGATGTCCGGGATATCCGCAATTAACCCAAATGGAGATGTTCTAAGAACATTATGCCTGTCTGTAATGTTGGCAAACAAGTCCAATGTGTTCTAAGAACACATTTGGTGTCCGAGATGTCCGTAATCAAACTAACAGACGCGGTGTCCTGAAAAGTTCGTAAATAAACAAAATGGGGGTGTCCTGAGGAAGCTAGACCTGTCCGTGCTGTTCGTAGGCAGGTTGAAACTGTTCTAAGAACACATCAAGTGTTCCGGAATGTTTGTAAATAAACAAAATGGGGGTGTCCTCAGGACACTACGTCTGTCCGTATTGTTCACAGGCGAGTTGAAACTGTTCTAAGAACACAGGCAATATCCTGAAATGTTCGTAAATAAACAAAATGGGGGTGTCCTGAGGACGCTGTCTGTATTGTTCGCAAACAAGTTGAAACTATTCTAAGAACACACGCGGTGTCCTGACATGTTCGTAAATAAACAGAATGGGGGTGTCCCGAGGACGCTATGCCTGTCAGTATTGTTCGCAAGCGGATTGAAACTGTTCTAAGAACAAACGCCTGTTCATAACTGTTTGTTTCGCTTGTGTGGCACTTTTAATTAGTTTCAGGACCCGAACAGTGTCCGTAGAACACCAACGCGCATGCGCAAAACAGTTCCGGTGCATTTGGTGTCCTGCTGACACCGGTTCCCTTCGCGGACATGTTCGCGAAGCTATCATGTGACCGCGCCCACGCTGAGCGTGTGTTCTGACTGCGGACACTGTTCGTGTCCCCGAACAATTTAAAACTACCTTTTCAGGCAATCCACAATATTTTTCAATAATAAATCACCATAACACAAGTCCCAGACAGTAATCCTGACTTTCTACATACTTTTTGAACCTTTTTTTGGTGTTCAATCTGTCCGCGGACAGCACGGGTGTCCGTGAACCGCGCACAAGCACCCCTATAAAAGGCCAAACCCCAGAGCTCATCCTCATTGTGTTTCTGGCTATTTTACAGAACACAGTGCCTTTCTGCTGCCAATTTTCCAGATTTATTTCTGAAACCTGATGGCATCCATGGCTGCACTACTGCCACCTGGTTCTACATCTGCCTCAGCACCGCCCCCACACCCTCCACCACCACCACCTCCACAAGGGCCTGAAGAGGGAAACAGGAGTGAGGATGCAGAGGAGGATGAAGAGGATGATGAGAATGAGGTAGTGGATGTCCCAACTACCAGCACTTGCCGTGAGTCTTGGGTGTGGCGGTTATTTACCATTCATGGTAACGGACCTAAGGCGTGTGCGAACCAAGTCACCTGCAAAGAGTGCAAAATGGTGCTCAGTTGCGGAAGGCCTGGTTCGTACAGCTTTGGTACGACTACTATGAAGTGACACCTAAGGTCGTTCCACACTGGGGCCATTCGCAAGGTTGTACCTTGCAAAGAGTGTAGTAGGTTGACTTCCTCTACTACATCCTCTGTTTCCGATCTTGTCACCGGACAGCGTATTCCTCCAGCTGCCTCACAGGCCATTCGCAATGCTGATGACCCTTACCTTTCGAGGGTCACAGTTGTGTGCATGTACTGTGACACAGTACTCTGCAGGGGGGAGAGACTTTGAAGTGCTTTTGAGACTCTGGTCTCAGAGCACGAGAAGATCTGCACACTACCTAAGTAAGACCCACCCTACATCTTCCTCCCTCCACCCACCGTTTCTTATCCCCATCGTTGGTGTCCCCCTTACCCTCCTTTTCCCTCCTCTCCTAGTGTGTCATGTGTAAAAAAACAAAAAAATATAAAAAAACAAAAACATAAAAAAGGCTCTTTTCAGAGCCACCTTTCACAGTTTAAAAATAGAAGTGGAAAATAAATGGAGCAGGGCCTTGTGTATTTTTTAGAAGTCTGTGGACAGTCTGCAAACATCTAAAGTTTTGGGGTGCTGCCCTGTCATAGCCATTGCAGTTTTGTCTGGGAGGAAGTGGTGGCTCTGAAAAGAGCCTTTTGGTGGTGTTTGTTTGTATTTGAAAAACTTGAAATGGTCAACACCTACTACTAAATGGATGCTGTAATTCCAAAAAAGGTCGCAAAGCATTTTGTACATTTTTCAGCAAAATCTGATGGCCAGCATAAGTAAGATGGACTCCATCTCTGCGAAAAATGTATGTACTACGAAACATAATATTTTCATTTTGAAAAGACGACATGGCAACATCTCTTAGAAAGGCACAAACAGCCTTATTTACATTGCGCCTTGCTTTCTCCATTTGTGGACCAAATGAAGAAGAACGGAGCCACATTTGTCTCTGCACAATCTGAGAAAAAATTACTTGAGAATTTGGAAACATGTCCATGACCTTCCCAAGTCCTTCTTTCATTGCAAATTGTAAAGAAATTCCAGACACATGTCCTAAACTGTTCCCTTCACAATGAATTGCAATTATGTCTGGATGATGCTCTGTCCCCAAAGTAGCACAGAGAGGTAGCAAGTCCAACCACTTCACTCCACGTACTCCATGCCAATGCACTTCCACATGTGGAAATCCAAGATCTACAGCTACTCCACAGCTTTCTGCATGCACCTTCAACTAATGTATCCACGAGTCTCCCAAAATCGAAACAATCTGTTTTCTGAAACACACAGCCATAGCTATCTGTTCTTCTCTCAGGAAAAAGAATATCAGACAAACTCTCTCCTGGCACAACACACCCACTAAACTTTACTGACCAATCCCTTGCTCTGCTCATTCTCATTTGCATGCATCCACACCCCAAAATCCCCAGATGTAACACGCGATGTCCGCGGACTACTGCCATGTCCGCGAACATTTTGTAACATGGGCAGTCCTTCTACCATTTCCATTTCACTTTCTGTGCCATTCCCTCATTGGATATAGCTAAGCAGTCACACAACCATCCACCAATCACATCCAAGACCTCTACATCTAACTGCATCATCATAGATCAGCACTTCAAAGTACTGTTAATCACTCTGAGTACAAGTGTCATATCATTGGAAAGCACCTTCTACAAGAAATACTGTGCAAGTCCCCAAGATTTCTACTTGCAGCTGTATGCATATACATATGCATAAACACAAACTACAGGTATGCATATTTTCTGTATAGTACGTGTACAATTCTTACACATTCATATAAACAGATTAACTGACTTTTAGCTTGTATAACCTATAAAATGAACTTACTATCATTTTCCCCATCTGCTATAATCAACTGTCACTTCCAAACCTATCTGCTGTTTAATTTCTTTTTACACACACATTTTCAAAGCATGTTGAACTAACATATTTAAAGTAAAATATAAAAAGTGCACATAATGAAACAAAATTGCATGCACACACTATGTTCAAATATCAAACAATACGTGTACAAAAACATAAAAATCAATGTCTAAATTAACATCAGTGCTATATACAAACAAAATTACTCATTTGTTTCCTTTACAATTGCAGTGAAGACTACTCTCCTGAAAAGCAGCAGCAGAATTTGAAGTACAAACAACAACTAAGATGAAACCTGCTCATTCCACAAATAAAGTAAGTTAAATACCACCATAATATTTGTACTATTACTCAAACACACTGTAGGGTTAATTCATGCTATTTATGCACCTAAAAACAGAGATTGTGCACCATTCTGTCCACAAATCCCGATTTGCCAAACAGAGATTTACAGGCAGAATGGCACACAAATTTCCATTTTTCGGTGCACAAATGACAAAACTCAGCCCCTAGAATTTGTATATTATAGAACAAACAACTGTTTTAATTGAATACTATTAGATTTACTGTATGTGCTTCTCCAAACCACTAGCTTACTTTCTACTGTCATCTGAACCCCAGTTTAGTAGCACATAAATTCAAGAATACCCATCCCAACTAGTTGTAGTTGCCCAATGCACAATCACACACCATCACGTTATCATCATACTCAGACACTCATGCACACAGCACACATACATTGCAGAACACCCCAACCATACCTTATTTTTTTCAACAGACCCTAAAAAATGCCTACCAAAAATCAAGTCTGTAGAAAGCAACACAGAAGTAGAGCAAATGAAAATAGAAGTGTCCAAAATAAGCATCCATCTCTAGCAGAATTTGTAAAATAATTCTAACAAAACAGCTAATACAGTCATTTAGCGAAACAAAACAAGCTTCAAGTACAGAAACTTTGCCTCCTCTATCAAAATGTAGAACGAAACAGAAAACAATTAACACGAATTCAGCTACCACTACTGATAAAACTGCTCCTATAAATCTTGATATTGTGCCAAGTAAGCATACCAAAAAAAGTATTTTAGCAAAAATGTTCTGCCACATAGTCCTTCAAAATCTTATAAAAACAGGAGAGAAATCATGCACAACCCTTAAAACCTACCGTAGGAAATTAATCTTAGAAGCTTTGATAGACAGCGCAATCCTTCTCAAAAGAAAGTTATTTATTTTAGTGTTAAACAAAATGAAACCACTAACAAAACTAATGACTCAATTACAAAAAAGACTTCTCAATAAATGAAATGTCAACAGAAATAATGTCTTAAATATCTGTGGAGTTGAGTGTAGTCACACTACAAGCACAGAACCATATTTTAATGGAGAAGCATACAAACAAAATCAAACAAATACAATTGCCATGCAAAGCAGTGGACGAGGTTATGAAAAAGATAATAATACCATAATGGAACAAGAAATACTGCTTACAAAAATATCCCCAGAAAACTTAGAATTACCTCTCCATTCAACTGAATCACAACGTCTAGTATACAAATGGCCATGCACGTCAATGTGTAACATTCCCAAAAAATCTTTCAAGTCTTTACACCAATTCCTCAATCAGTATGTGAAAGGTAAAGACAAAATCAAAATTAAACTACTGCAAAATATGGATACCTGTCCAGTGCACAAGTACACAGGATTACAAGTACATTCATTGGCCTGCATTTCAGGACCTACTTGCAAAACCACCTTCCATCATATCAAAATGATGTCAACACATCATTCAACTATAAGAAATCTAGCCTATAAACTGTACTATGCTAAATGTCCTGCTTTAGCACTAACCAATTTAAATAACATTCTTCTACATGGTACAACATGGTACAGCAAAAGACCTACTTGAAGAAATCGACTATATCCAGAAAAAATATTTTGGAAGTGAAAGCCACTTACAGAATGAAATAGCTTTAAAACAAATTAGCAACAATTCTTTGCATGGCAACCTTCTACTACACACATACAAAAAAGAAATACTGAAATTTAAAAGTACATCTGCTGAAGTACCAAACCATGTGTGTGTATGTTGCCACAGAACTTTTTTATAAAAGTAACACAAAAACTGTAGACCTAACATACAAAAGAGGAGACAATGAAGATTCTAAATGGTTGGTTTGAATTAGCTCTCTACCTTATAGCAGAAAACAAATACGAAATAACTGACCCCTTAATACTTTGCAGTTACTGCACTACAAAAGTTGACAACAACCAAACTCCTTCACGTGCTATCACAAATAATTTGGAATTATTTCCACTACCAAAACCCCTACAACAACTCAATTTATATGAGAGCATCATAATTCAAACAGTACACCCCTTTCAAGCAATAATACGCCTTCAACCAAAAACAGCAAAATTACCTCCCTCTGAATTGGTGAAAGGCATTTGTGGAAAAGTAGTGTATTTACCATTAGGTCTGAAACAAAATGCGCACACTCTGGGAGTGCAAATTCCAATGGAGCAATCTTTAATTATCTTAGTAAATGGTGTACCTAGAAAAGACAAAAAAATGTGGCAACAACTGGTAGATTTACATAAAGTTAGACAAGCCTTGCAATATCTAAAAGAAAATAATGAATACTACAAAGAAATTAATATTGACGAAAACTTGAAGGAAATCACTGAAATAATTCAAGAGTCACCAGAAGCTGGTCAATTTGAGCTTCTAGATCCTGCTACAGTATCCAATACTTTAGACCATTATACAATTCATCCATTGCACTCTAATGACACCGTAGAAGATGCACTAGAAACTTACCAAATGCGACAAACAAAAGGATCACCAATCAGCATATGAGAAAAAAGTATAGAAGCACGTGCTTTTCCTCTACTCTTTCCTACTGGCAAAGGAGGAAGGTACGATGATAGACCTATTCAAATAACAGCATCAGAATACCGCTCGTTACGGATGTATTCTGAAGACCCCAGTTTTAGACAAAATGTGGAATACATATTCCACCTACTCTTTGAAAGTGAACTAGCAACTCTATGTTACGGAGTTGGCACACACATTAAAATCAGGAACCCACTTTCAAAATATGTGAGCTACACAATTATTAGAAAAAGTGCAACAAAAAGATGAGGTTTTACAATCAAGTATTACAAATCTATTAGCAAACATGCGTGGTACTAAAGAGTACTGGTTCCGACGTCATGGAGATGTACGTTGTATGATAAGAAACCTTGGCCCACCCACTTGGTTTGTTACATTAAGTTGTGCAGAATATGCATCGGAAGATTTACATGATTTCCTACGCATATCAAACAAAAACAAAACAAACATAGATATACTAACACCTGGAGAACTTTGTTCTCTAGATCCTGTTAATGTTTCAAGATATTTTCACCATCGCTTCATTTCTATGCTACACTTTATTTGTAATAAAACTGTCCTCCCCTCAGAGAAGTGCAACAGTTCTTTTGGAGAAAAGAATACCAAGCCAGAGCAGCACCACACATCCACATGCTTTTATGGATTAAAGATGCTCCTAAATTTGGTCAAGACAATGATGCCACTGTGTTACATTTTATTGAAAGATATGTCACTTGTGAAATTTCATCGGAAGCAACAAAAAGTGATCTTCATGCACAAATTTTACAATTCCAAAGACACAAATGTGGCAAATATTGTCGTCGCAAATACAAAAACAAAGGGAAATACTACACCAAATGCCGCTTTGGTTTCCCTAGACCAGTTACAAAAACAGGTCAAGTAAACAACTTCATGTCCTCAGTTAGACATAGTGTTAAAGGTAAATCACCTAAAAATACATATTACATAAAAAGAACAAAAGAAGAAAAATATATCAATGATTACAATGCAATCATTGCCCACTTATGGAATGCAAACATAGATGTGCAGTACATTGCAGACAATTCCACTGCAGTTGCACGATATGTTACAGCATATTTAACCAAAGCAGAAAAGACAGAGCTCCAAGACCTCTGGAAAGACCTGTCATCAAACAAAACACTTTCTCAGAAATTATACAGCTTGGGCATAAAGATGCTCTCCCATAGAGAATGTGGCTCCTATGAAGCAGCGGATCGTTTAACCGGTACTGATTTGTATGGAAAATCAGAAAATATAGTATGGCAAAGTCTTGGTCCAGCTAAATCTAGAAAAAGAGTTCTAAAAACATACGAAGATATAGAATCAATAGCCAAACATGATCCCAACAGCCAAGACATTTTAAAAAACTATTTGCTGGACACATACTACCCAAACAGAAGTACCACTTTGGAAACCATGTGTCTATACCACATAGCCCAAACCTTCACATACAAAAATAATATAAAACCCGATGAAAAAAAGTAGATACAGAGTGTCAAATTGTGAAGGCAGCTTAGTAAAACTCACCAAACCAAATTTAATTAATCATATCAAATTGTCATTAAAGACTCCTCAACATAAAGAGCTATATTACATGTCCCTGCTACAACTCTTTAAACCATGGAGAAAAGAAGAAGTAATACTAGATAACTATGACTCCTACGAAGAGGAGTCATAGCAAATGATAGCAAATGAAAGCATTATTAACGATGTAAACTTTACACACTACAAAACAATGTTGCACAATGAACAGCAACACGAAGAAGAACTCCAGGCCCAGCTAGATAAGGACACTCCTGACAGTAGTCAACCTTCTGTAACAGGAAGCCAAGAACCACTGGGACAGCCACTAATAACAAATGAGGCAGAATTAGCTATGACGGAAGTAGAAAACACCATGTGTCAGTATGAAGATAAAGACTTAACTATACCACAATCAAAAGTAAACAATGAGCAACGTAGCATTTTTCAAGAAGTAACAAAAGAAATTGCACATGGTGTACAACATGAAAACAAAGAATGCACCTGCCAAAATTACAAACCTATACTACTGTACTTCAGTGGTGAAGCTGGTTCTGGCAAAACATTCTTAATCAAAATCATCAGCAAATTCCTTCAAAAGTTGACAAACAACAAACTGTCAGCTGTTGTCACTGCCCCCACAGGTTTAGCTGCCTACAACATAGGTGGTGTCACTTTACACCGATTACTACTCCTGCCAGTAGAACACCAAAACAAATTAGACTATTACAAACTTTCTACAGAAGCTGCAATGGAACTACGCAGAGTATTAAAACAAATGAAAATGCTACTAATAGATGAAGTGAGCATGGTCTCCAACCTAATGTTGGCTTTGATTCACCTCAGATTACAAGAAGTACTCAAAACAAACTACAAAGAGCTCTTTGGAAGAAAGCACATTATTGTTTTCGGAGGTCTTCTTCAATTGACACCAGTGAAAGGTGAGCCTATTTTTAAAACCTTAGGACACAAACTCTGCCATAAAACTGTTGGCAGCATAGGAAATGTCAACCTTTGGCAACATTTCCAATACAGAGCATTAACAGAAAACATGTGGCAATCTGCAGATCTCACTTATGCCAACATCTTAAAAAGGGTTAGAGTTGGTATACTATCTCAAGAAGCACAAGCTATATTGAAAACCCGGCACATTCATGCACTTTATGGCGATAATGCATGTGCTACAGATGTTATGGAACAATTAGCCGACAAAAATGTCAATTGTATGGCCTTAATGCCAACTCTTGCAAGCTGTTTCAAATTCAATGAAACAATGTTGAAAAAAGAAATGCAACCAATAATTGAAATTAGCGCCACAGACAAACTAGATATGCATGGTATGACACTACCCATGTGTGAACAAGCCACAACACGACTAAATAGTTTAGAAAATTCAATCTCCAACACAGCTGGATTGGAAAAAAATGTTTTAATTATCCTTAAATTGCAGAGTAATGCTAAAATGTAACATTGACGTGGATCAAGGACTAGTTAATGGAGCACTGGGTACAGATGTTGGCTTTCAAACATACCCACGTGACAACAACATTCAGTTTGTCAATATACTCTTTGACAAACTTTCAGAGGTGAAAAGGATAGGACGCTCAACAGCTCGATTCCTTCTCTTCAAAGACATGTATGTACGCAGAAAACAATTTTCTCTAACTCTTGCATACGTAGTCACCATTCATAAATCACAAGGTTTTACCCTAGACAAAGAATTTATAGACATTGGTAACAAAGTCTTTATAGAAGGCATGAGCTACGTAGCACTATCACGCTTACTTACACTTGACGGTCTATTTCTAATCAACTTTGACACAAGTAAAGTAAACGCTGATATTCCTTGCATTTTAGAATACAATAGACTGCGTTCACTATACACCCCCATCTAAAAACATATCCTGTTCCACAAAAAGTAAAATGTTGTAAAAGGAAACTAAATGAAACAGAAATGCAACAGTATGTCATTGCAAATCCTCCAAAGAGAGTAAAAAAAACGAATACTTCAACAAGCACAAACAAAAAAGAAACTATTAGGGAAAGTAAACCAGGTACTTCTTCAAAAAAGGAAGACAAACTCAAAAAAAAGCACTCAGATACAGAACTACCTGGTCCATTTAAACTTTCAAATGTAATTGGTGTAAGTTGCTACGCAAATGTAATTTACCACCAATTGTTGACAACATTTACTTACACAGTACAGACCAATTGTGTTTGCAAATGTTAGTACTTCATAGAAACGCAACAAACAATCCTGACAACACGTATAGTGTTTATGGAATAAGACAACTATTGGACTACTGTGGTGGAATGGTGAAATTCACTATAAACTCACAGGAAGATCCACAAGAATTTCTAATGTAGTTACTACAAGTACTGGAAAACAAAAACATACCTATAAATGAAATCTTCCAGATTTCATACATGTGGAAACATACATGCACTCTCTGCAACAATGTGACACAAGACCAAATCCCCAATGAGCGCTTCGTGTATGTATCAATATCTAATTGTGAATCCGTTCCATTTCAGCAACTTGTACAAAATGCAAACCATGGTAGATTATGTACTACCTGCAATTCGGATAATCGCTCCACCTTACTGATACAATCGCATAGTGCCTACATAATACTAATGCTTCTACGTTACAATGCAGATGGTACCAAAAACAACTGCAATCTGACTGGATTCACACATGGTCAAGTATCACTTGGTAATAAAACCTTCACAACCATAGGTATAATCTACCACACAGGAGCCACAACCAATGCAGGCATATATAAAAAAAAATGTGGATGGTTCGAATGTAATGATAGTACTATTACTCTAAAGCAGAGATTACCAGCAAATCTTACAAATGCTTATTTAATGTTCTTAAAAACCAAAATGTATTAACTAAACTGTACTTAAACATTAACAAAATTATTAAAAAACTATAAACTGTTAGAATATGCCAAGATTCTACAACAACTAAACAGATAAATGAATACCACTAAATTATATCATAAAGTAGACAGTTAGAATACGCCAACTGGTATCTAACTGCCCCAAGATTTTAAAATAGCCAAACAAATAAATCAATACCACTTCATTATAACAAAAAATAGACATTTAGAATACGCCAACTGGTATCTAACTGGCACAAGATTTTAAAATAACCAAACAAATAAATCAATAACACTTCATTATAACAAAATATAGACAGTTAGAATATGCCACTAGGTATCTAACTGCTCCAAAAATCTGCAACAATCCAACATATAGAACATTAGCCAGAAACAACAAGTGAACACTGAAAACAAACAGATTGTAGCATAACAAAAAAAAGGTTTTTTTAATCCAAAAAGGATTTTTTTTTCCCACAGACCCAATGATGATAGCAACAAACACAGAAACTGAGCAAATTGCACAGTACACTGGTTTGTAAGCTACTAAATATGAGGGTAAAAAAAATGTTGATTATTCAATGTTATAAATCGTTACAAACTACCAATACTAACATGATCTTTTTTTATCACAGAAATTAAAAAGGAATACATGTACTCCAGTTACTAAACCAAACAGTAAGTATATTATAATAAGTATAATTATCGCAGCAAATCACACCCATAGTGACTTATAACTTCAGTGTTTATAAATTTGGTCTTGACCATGCACCCAAGACTCTAGACCCTGGCCACAACCACCGCAGCATACCGCACCCATAATAGCTTATAACTTTTGTGCTTATAAATTTGGTCTTGTCCATGCACCCAAGACTGGATAAGCCACTATGGCTGTGATTTGCTGCGGTGTTTGTGGCCAGGGCATAGAGTCAAGGGTGAATGGCCATAGTATATAATGTATAGTGTCCTCAGGACACCCCCATTTTGTTTATTTACGAACATCCCAGGACACATAATGTGTTCTTAGAACAATTTCAACTTGCCTACGGACAATACGGACAGCGTCCTCAGGACATCCCCATTTTGTTTATTTACGAACATTTCAGGACATCGTCTGTATTCTCAGAACAGTTTCAACTTGCCTGTGAACAACACGGACAGTCATAGCATCCTCAGGACACACCCATTTTGTTTATTTACGAACATTTCAGGACACCGCGAGTGTTCTTAGGACAGTTTCAGCTTGCTTGCGAACAATTCAGATAGGTCTGGCGTCCTCAGAACACCCCCCATTTTTTACAAACATCCCAGGACACTTGATGTGTTCTTAGAACAGTTTCAACTTGCCTACGAACAGTACGGACAGGTATAGCGTACTCAGGACACCCCCATTTTGTTTATGTACAAACATCCCAGGACACATGTTCTTAGAACAATTTCAACTCGCCTACGAACAATACGGACAGCGTCCTCAGGAAACCACCATTTAGTTTATTTACGAACATTTCAGGACATCGTCTGTTTTCTTAGAACAGTTTCAACTTGCCTGCGAACAATACGGACAATCATAGCATCCTCAGGTCACACCATTTCGTTTATTTACGAACATTTCAGGACACCGCGTGTGTTCTTAGGACAGTTTCAGCTAGCTTGCGAACAATTCGGACAGTTCTAGCGTCCTCTGAACACCCCCATTTTGTTTATTTACGAACATCCCAGGACACTTGATGTGTTCTTAGAACAATTTCATAGCGTCCTCAGAACACCCCCATTTTGTTTATTTACAAACATCCCAGGACACTTGATGTGTTCTTAGAACAATTTCAACTTGCCTACGAACAGTACGGACAGGTATAGCGTACTCAGGACACCCCCATTTTGTTTATTTATGAACATCCCAAGACACATGTTCTTAGAACAATTTCAACTTGCCTACGAACATTAGGGACAACGTCCTCAGGACACCCCCATTTAGTTTATTTACGAACATTTCAGGACATCGTCTGTATTCTTACAACAGTTTCAAACTTGCCTGCAAACAATACGGACAGTCATAGCATCCTGAGGACACACCCATTTAGTTTATTTACGAACATTTCAGGACACCGCATGTGTTCTTGGGACAGTTTCAGCTTGCTTGCAAAGGATTCGGACAGTTCTAGCGTCCTCAGAACAACCCCATTTTGTTTATTTACGAACTTCCAAGGACACTTGATGTGTTCTTAGAACAGTTTCAACTTGCCTACGAACCATACAGACAGGTTTACTGTCCTCAGGACACCCCATTTCCTTTATTTACGAACATTTGAGGACACCCGTATTGTCTGCGGTCAGAACGAACACAACAGGGGTGCCTGCCACCTAAATAAATACAACATTTAACCCATCTCTTACTCGCCCACCCTCCCCAAACAGTCTTACACACCAAAACACTTTACTAAATAGCATTTTTCCACCAAGTGTCACCGCGTTGTTCGCGGACGTCCCCGAATCCAAGATGGCGGCGTTTCCAAAAATCTGACGCACTTCATGCTCTTCACCGTCCAATCAGCGAATACGTTGCATGTCCACAGACATGACGCAAGCCGATTGGACAATCAGGACACTGTCCGCGGAGCAAACAGGGAAGTGTGTCTGCGGACCGAACATAGATATCACTAATTTTTTGTGAACTACTTTTTGGTCCTTTTTTTAAAAACTACTGGACGGATTTTCACCAAATTTGCAAAAGCACGCTTTTGGGACCAAGCCGCTGCTCCTGGTCCAAATTTGGTGAAAATCCGCCCAGCGGTTTGGGCTGTAGGCATGAGCAAATTTTTTCCCCATTCAGTCTATGGGAAAAAAAGAAGTTTTGGGACCCCCCTATAACTTTGCCCCCCCTGGACCAAACCTCACCAAACTTTGCAAAAAAATTCAGAGTGACCCATATACTTTTTTGCAAAGTTTGGTGAGGATTCGTCCAGGGAGAGGGAAGTTATAAGCTACCCAAAAAGGGCTCTTCCTATGGAAACAGCAATTTAAGCATAACTACACAGCCACTACCGCGGCTGTATAATATATATATATATATATACACATGTAAGTATGCACATCATGTAATATTATAATGCACATTTTCCTAGTAGCCACAAAACAAGAAACAGCCAGTAAGATCTACAGTGAAATGATGCCTCTTATAATTCTGTAATGCTTGAATCATCTTGCCGTACCACATGGATATGTGTTGACAATGAGTTTCGAAAGAGTTGCCTACAGTTTAGGCAACTTGTAATTGAGGGAAATGATGTGTCCATTGAAGGTAAAATGAGTTTACCTCACAGGTTTCGCGGAAAATCATTCCATTCCCACTACAACATTGTGGGTGAATGGCTGTGCAGAACATAGAAGTAACCCCGCTCAATAGTTCCCTGCAGGAGTACAATGTTGAGTAGTGGCTAAACCATCCAATCAGCCCTCACAATTCTACAAAAGAAGAGTAATCCCAATCATAATGTTCAAAAGGCACAGTTAGATATATCTCCTTGAACATTTCTGGCAAAATGGGCAGAGGACAGGCTATACTCTTAAGTATGGGAAGTACTGGGAAGAGTGGAAGTGAACAGTAGCAACCCAAACAGCAAATTATAACAGTCCAAAGTAAAGGAATGTCCAATCAAAGTTCTATAAATTATATGTACTTGAATGAAACATACAATATGAGACATTAGTACCTGGTTGGGCGTGGCTTAGGCCTCTCATCCAATGAGGAGGCCCCTCCCCTCATTGGTAAATGAGGTAAATCCTCATTTACCTCATTTGGGTAATGAGGTAAATCCTCTGCTCTGAGGCTTCTCAGAGCTGGAGGCCATCATCTTCACCTGCTGGGTGTGTGTGTGGGATGTTTTTACCCATGCATCCAAGCCCTACCATAAAACTGTGCAGTACTGGCATGGAAAACATCATGATGGCCAGGACTCCCCAGAGAGTGCACAGGGTAAACATGAATAGGCTGCCACCCATTTTTGCCTATGTTGTGAGCACAGGAGGGCACTGCCTAAAACCACCATTGGGCTACACACACAGTAGCCTGAAACCATTGGGAATGGCAATGCTGATTGCCAAAAAGCAACTCAGAACTGTGGGGAATTCATTTTTCTTAATCCCAAAAATGGTTGCATTACCAGTACTCACCACTATCAGAAAGCCGGCGTTTTAAAACCACCAGACTTTTGTGTAAAACTGAACAAATGAAACAAAACCAGACCAAGGAAAGACTTGCTAAGAGGTGGATACAATGTAAAACTATATTATGAAATGACTTGAAGGAAGTAATTATTTAATGTATAGGTAAAAATTGTCAGTTTGATTTGAATGTAGAAAACTGGGAACAAAAAGTGACATTTAGCTGAAACCTGGCTTAATGAAATTGGATTCTGCCTGACAACTACCCCCGACAGGAGTTGAAACTGGATCAACAGCTGTGTTCCCAGGCCTGGCTGCCAGGCCTGGCTGCATCCTGAGGTCACATGGCAATGTTGATTGAAAGGGGAGTGGCAGCTGGGGACTACAGGAAGTTGAACAAAGGCCTGTCCTGGACTCAGGCAAATTTTATATTGGGGGCGTCGTAAAATAGCTTCCTCTTGGGAGAAACTGGGGGGCAGCTGTGCCTCTGTGAACAAGCTGGCTTGGGGGAAGTGGATAAACCAGTTATTCCACCATGTGATGTGGGAGGCCACACCCCTTTTTGACCACAGCATAATTTTAAAAAGATGGATAATTCATAGTACGGACTTGTCAGAATTATATAAGCAATACCATTATTCTTGTGATTTTTTGGTGCACATTTGAAGAGGTGTTAGGACCCTGGTGTATGTTCCTGGGGATAGTAGCGGAAAAAAAGGTTGTTACTCCAAATGTATGCATGTTAAAAATCTGACACTTTATCATCTGTAACCCATATCCCTGGGGCACATTTGTGTAAAATCTGGAAAGGTTTAGAGGTCGTTATCAGGATGACAAGGGGAGAATTCTGTCATCAGTGGACACAACATCGTACAAAGACAGGGATCGGATGGTTTGGTGCTACAGAAAATATGTTAACTGGACCTATAATATTAGAAAAATGGTACATAGATAAATATGTATTTGGGTCAGAAATAGATTTGTGTGCAATCTGACAAGGGGAGGTTCCTCTGACCATAAAACCTACAGCATCACTCTGACTCACATTTCCTTCCCCCAATCAAGGGAGAGAGGAGGAATTGGCAATGATAAGTGAGAGGACCAACGCACACACCCACTTTCCAAAACACATAAAAAGAGACTGCTGGGACAGGTAGAGACATTCAATTCCATTTGCTGCGGAGCATGCTGTCCGACGACTTCACATCCAGAGATCCACACTTCAAATCCATCAATCTCCAGAACCTGTAGCAGAAATTAACTCCAGAATTTGTAGCAGAGAGGCCTGAATCCACCAGCTGAATCCTCTTCAGCAGGCCTCAAAACTAACCAAACTATTCAACAGCCGGGCGAGCTGTTTGAAGATTTGCCGAGAATTTTTGCAAGAACCTGTAGCAGTACCCAGAAAGCAGTGTTACATCCAGAATCCAGAGAGGCTAGACCAGCAGAGCAGAGCTGACCCAGATAGCTGTGAGCAGAACCGGTGCCTGATTGACCCGCCGAGCAGAAAGAACCGCAGCCAGACGTGTTCACCAGATCCGTGACGAGGCCTAATTCAAATTTATATTGTGAGTACCTAGCAGAACTGTGCAGAACCAATCTCTTAGTTAAAATAATCTAATCCAAACTATTTTAACCTAAGTAGAACTGCCTCCTAGAAATCGTGTCATCTGTCATTTTTAAAGCTGCACAACTGTCACCTGTCAATTCTGCAGCTGCAAGCTGTCACCTGTCATTTTGAGTTTACTTTAAATCCGAAAAACTACCTTTATTCAATCGTCCGTACTTCTGGAACCGTTTGGGCTAGGAACGAAATTTAACTTTCCCGTAATCGCGAGACACGCACTCGCGAAATTTACTGCGATTTGCGATTTGGCCCGATTTCTCCATCTGTAGAAATCAGCAGCTTTTGCTTCTCTTTGCTAAAATTCGTTTGCAATCTGCTAATCATTCATAGAGTATTGTTAAAGTGAGCCTGAACTAATATAAAGTAGCCATCACCTATCCTGAACCTCTAGAGGGAATTAAAAGCAATTTTAGCACCTTTTCACTTCCTTGCAAACCACATTAAAGGAATTTGCCTGTGTTTAAAACTCATCCCTGTTTTCTCTAAGCTTGCTGGGAGAACTGGAACTGTGTCTTGCATTATAAAGTGTGATTTGTTGGGATTCTTGAAGACTGTGTGCTCTCCTTCCATTTCTTGTATTGCATAGGGGGGGAGTGAATTGTCAAAAGAAAAAGTGATCATATTACCTTTTGCTAAAATCATAACAAGTTATTTCTGTACTGCATTTTATTCCACCTTGAGTTTCCTTGAACCATATAAAGCATTCTTTCCCACCTTATTCTTCTTTTCCTATTCATAGGTTACCTCTTGCGGACTACTGCTCATATTCTGAAGTGTGATATCAGTTATCAATTGATTTATAAAGTGTGATAGATATATATTGTTGAATTGTCCAAATAAACCTTTTAATTTGCAAAACAAACCTACTTCTTGGCTCAGTGGGGTCAGGGGGATTCTAAGAGGGGGGTGTTATACAAGGGTTATCATCCAGAGTACTGAACTGGATATAAAAATACATCAATAAAGGTTTTCCTCAGCATCCCAGACTAGGCATTGACTTAGCTGTAGTGTTGATTGAATATCGCTTACATGTGGTAAGTGATCCCCTGCATCCTCCTAACCCACACCCCTTTTTTACTTATTTTGTTGTCCCCACCTCTGCCCACTTACCTTGCGCTTCATTCTCCCTAGCCTGTGCCAGAAACAGTAGTGTTCCTGGTGCTTCCCCAACACCCTAATGGCCACTATGGAAAGGGAGAAGGGACTACGTGCAGTTCTCTTCTCCCCAATCCATGGCGGTCATCTTGTTTTTTGTGAATCGGTGAATAATTTGTTTCACAATTTAACAAAAAAAATAAAAAGCTTTTAGTACCCAGGTACAACATGCCGGGGTACTAAAAGCAATATTATCCAAGTGGGGGGGGGGGCATTACTGGGTCTGATAATACCCTTAAACTTATGTTAAAGCCCTCACTTCGCTCAGGTTTTTAACTGCTGCCCCTGGGAATTACCGGACCAGTATTGCCCCCCTGCCCGAGTAATATTGATTAAATAACTAACTAGAAAACAAACTAACTAGAAAGCACTACCCAAACCCACCCCTGTGTAAAGAACACACAGCATGTGATACATAGAAAGATGCAGCACTCTGGGTAATGAAACAGGGGTGAAAGGCAATCAAATTCCACAATCCTCATAAGAGGATATATTCTTGTGCGGAAAAGGGAGGAAAAGTGACCTAACCAGTCTCAAGGGTCCAGAGATGGAGCAGGGGGTCGGTGAGCAGTTGATTATACCTGCTTGATGTTCTTGCAGTTCGACAGTGTTGAACCAGGCTTCCTGGCACTGTGCAAGCAGTGCAAAACAAGCTTGTACGTGGCGCTTGCATTGCTTTAGATAGGAAGCAAGTGTCAAGTTGGGGTAAAACTGATGTTTGCTGCAGTTTGAAGCCGCGCTCAAAGAACGCAGATCGTGAAGGCCACCAGGGTTGTTTCAGCAGTTGACAGATGATTTGACGGCAACGATGCTGGTGCCTGGATGCGTCATTTCAGACAAGATGGTTCGATACAATGTTTTAGGGGTGCTGCGTTTGTAGTGTTCTTAAGGGATCATTCCATGGATGGAACAGAAGAGACTAATGCTAGACTCAAACTAGAAAAGTCCTGGTGAGCAGTGCTGGAAATGGAAATGATTTACTGTGAAAAGGGTGCTGGAATGTTCAGGATATTTTTCCCAGCCTCTACCCACCACATCCACAAACAAACATTTACCTTTCAGGAGATTAATCACGAACACTTGGAAAAATCCCAAGATAAGAGGAGTGTATCCCATCTCTTATAATGTTGTAAGCAAAGTAAAGTATTCAATTTAAACCTAAAAAGCAGTACTTACATGTTCTGTAGAGTACAGTCTTAAGAAACGATTTCACTAGTATTCTGACGAGATGTTCAAGTGCTCCTATGGGTAAATGTCTTAACCGTGGTCCTAATGACATGGGTTCAATACCGGGCTGTGACAATGTTCAAAGCAAAGCAAAAGCACTAAACATTTGAAGGATACAAATGGATTCCCTCGATCCAGGGAGACATGTTTTGCCAGATCTGGGGAAATCCAGCCTAATGACCAGCACTGCTGGCAGGCATACATGGGACTGCAGATTTTACCAATGCCCCACCTGAGGCCTTTAGGGGAGCAGTAAGACAGAATGGCTGCGTTCCAGGCTTTGGAGCCAGGTGCACCTTCTTGCAGGCATAAAGCACAGCCTAGGAAGATATGTTATGAATCAGCTCCATCTTGTTTTTCTTTTCGTGTTCATGGAGTAAATTCCCACTGTCACCTATCTTAGCTTGCTTTCTTTTCTTGTGGGCGCATGCATTTTCCTAATGAGTACTCTGCCCTTGCAGCCACTTTCAGCACAGTGCCTCTTCCTTTACGCTGCACTTGACTTGCTTGTAACTTCATCAGTAGTTTTTTTTCTCCTAGGTTTTTCTTTTTCTAATTGTGCTTCTTTGGTCTATTTCATCAAGTTGCATAATTCAGTGTAAAATGGATAGAACGTAATTCCATCGCGGCTTCAGAAAATGTCAAGGGCCCTTTCTTGTTAAAGGCCAGGCCTAATCAGGACAATCAGATGTGAAATGAGGCTGCCTATTCTTTCTGAGGAAAGGGTGCACGCATGTTGTGTATACAGTGCACCATGGTGCAGTGGGTTTTACTGTTCTCAATTTGATGTTTTACCAATGAGAAAAACGCCTCGGCCCAACAGTTAGACTAATACTACAAAACACTCTGAACTGTGGATTTTCAAAACCGACCTGGCCCTATAAAGACAACATAAATCTCATTAAAAAACGAAGACATGCCCTACATATAATAAAAATAAATAAACATGTAACCAACCAGACCTAAACTTACACCACTTAAGACTGAAGAGCGGATATGAGCCCAGCCACACTGATCACATCTTCAGGGTCTTAATGAATGGGAAGGTTTTTAAATCTACCTAAATAACAAGAAGCATCTTATGTTCCTTAAATGAGGTGCATTTCTCAGCACCGGGGCATAAAAAGAGGATTCTTGTTTTGTAGAGGCTTTTGTAGCGCATATTCAGGTGTGCATCGTGATTCTGACTTAATCCTGGCTTTCGTGAGCCCATATAGCTAAGTTAAAAGGCTAGCATTGAGGCCCCTTATGAATGAGACCAGCTGGCAGATGGACTTGCCTGCATGCACCATGTGCAAAGCAGTAAGTTTAGTAAAAAGGTTATGAACTTGGAGATCTTAAAGGCGGTCACACTTTGCAGGCATTAGCTGTCCTCCTGGTACACGTGGAACCAAGGACTCATTTTTAAACAATACAAAACGCTGGAACCCTTTGTATGTCATTAATTTACAAGAAACCAAACAGGAGGGGTTTACACCCGAAAGAAAGGGGCTCTTTATATTTTACTGTTAATGTTAAAGGTATTTGTACCACGCACCATCACCAACGGAATTGGTCCCCAGGCACTTGTGACGTCCCGGTAAAAAGGCCGGACAAAATGCTGGTAATACCGGCTCTGGCATTTTTTACTGCACAAGCATACTCAGAGTTTGCCGGTAGAGGCTCTGATTAACCGTTCAGGCCCCTACTGGCAAATAATTGCTGAAATCACTGGCACCAGTACTACTGGAGCCAAGGATTGCAGCAAACCCATTATAGGACTCCATGGAACGAGGATTTACCACCATTACCGGCACCTGGAATATCCAGGTAATACCAGGATATCGTGCACTGGTAACGGTAACGTGGGTTTACCGGTAATCCGCCGAAATTACTAGCACGTTTGTGGCAAACCCATAATGAGCCCATTTGTTTAGAAAACAAGAAGAATTAGCAAGTTTGAATGCACATACATTATTGTATATACATTTTTATGGAGCTCTTGGTCAAAATTGGACATGTTTGTAGATGATACGACTGAGTTTGGAGTTGAGGATATAAGGTCCGGCATTTTTATATAGATGTAACCCATGTCGAACTGGAATTACTGTGCACTTGATCACCAGCACTGTTTGTTAAATCTGAATAAAGAAATGTAGATAACATTTTTAAAAAAAAATGTTTACACGTGAAAATAAACAATTGATCCAAAATATTCATTGACACAGGCAGCAATCACATTATTTATTTAAGAAGGCTTGCATTTCACAGAGTTTGTGTGACTCCCTCCTGCTGATTTCTGGTGCCTTTTCAACATCTTTGGTAGCACTCGGGAGGATAGAGCATGGACTGTGTGGCCCTAGACACGAAGCTAGAGAACAGCATTTAGCATCATACTCAGTAAGAAGTGAACAAACAACTTTTCAAAATGAAGAGGTGATGTGAAGGTAGCACGTTTTGGACGGCAGGGGTTACGTCTAGGTGACTAGCAATGTGCCCTTCATCTCATCGCTTGGAAACGGCTACTATCAACCCAGTGCAACACTTGGACAAACAGACTAATTGGCGTGCATCCTAGTACACCATATACAAAAAGGTTGGCTTGACAAAGCGGGTGATACATTCTATCCAAGCACAACTGCTAATATTTGAAAAGGCACAATTGAAAGAGTAGTGTGAACGTGTGGCCCAACATTTTTGTATTTGGAAATTAGACTTCCATGTATGATTTATACAAATTACAAAATCCTTTTTTTTCAGTTATGAGATCCTATTTTTTTCGCTGTACTGCTGTCTTTTTAAAATGTCAATGCTTTGGGGAAAACAGTAGAGAAGTAGGCTGGGTTCAGGCAGCACTACTAGGATTCTCGATCCGTGTCTGCAGAGGCTATCCCAGTGCTAAGCTTCCTGGAGGGTTCACCACAAAAAAGCCATTTTCATTGAAGGCACAGGAAAACATCACAAGTCCAACTTCCTGTTCGGTAGTGCAATGTTCCAGCCCAGCGAAGACCGCGAGCGGCAGCCACTCTGTTTAATGAAAGTCATGTGAAAATAAACACTCACGTCATTAGGAATAAACACACACTTGTGGCAGAAGCGAAAAGAATTCCACAAAATGATTCCAGAGCCGCATATGATTGTAGACACCCAAGGAGCATATGGCTGCAATTATTCATGTTTGTGTTTTCTCCACTTTCATCATGGCGGGCTACTGCCCGAGGAGCGCTCTCGCTGAGGGTTCTGCGCACCGGGGACTTAGCATTGCAAGAAAAGCCTGTGTGTGTCTAACAAAGCCCTCTGTGCTGCTCTAAGCCTCCTGGTCTATGATGGTACCAAGCTCCAATTGTAAACAATGGCACAGCCTCAGACTAAAGCTGTGCCACTACTGTTTAGTGAAACATTTCCTCTGGAAGATACATCGTGAAATGTCGTGACTCTGTGTCGGCTGCTTTCTTCTTAGAAACGCATGCTTCACAGCTAGAAATCTTGCCTCAAAGACACAAAGAATAAGCACAGCCATTGTATAGGTTTAAGGGGTGGGCCCCCTTACCTACACGTGGGAGGTATACATGGCGGTGCAGTACCCTTCTTCTGTTAAGAAAGTGGCCATTGCCACCCTTTCTGGAACTGTTTAATGTTCTGTGCACTTGGCATGGGGCAAATATTCGCACGAGTGTAGAGCTTATTCGCAAGCGGGGGAGTCAATGCAAACCGCGTGCTAGCCAAGGTTAGTGCCACTAATGTAGCCTGTACAAAATTGCACGCTTGAGGATTGTGCCTCAAAGATTGCTAGAAGGGGGGCCCCGGGGGGAACGCGAAGCGTTTCCCCCCGGGGAGTATTTTGGCGCTGCACACGGCCAGCGAGTGGCCGTGGGGGTGTAGAGCGCCCCGCCCGGGGTATTTAAGGGATCAGGGAAGGTTCGGGAGGCAGGCGACGGTTAGGACTTGGCGATTGTCAGGTCCCGTTGCCCGCTCCCGAGCCTTCCCTGTGGTCCCTTGGGCCTAGTGGGCGAGTTAGTGCAGGTGAGGAGGGGATTTGCATAGCGGTAGGGCGGGTAGATATTAATTTTAATTAAAAAAAAAAAAAAAAAGTTTGGTTTGTCGGTAGCGGATAGGAGGGGTGCCGTAAATAAGACACCCCTCGTGGCTTACCGGTTGCTGCAGGCTTCCGTCTCCGTCAGGGTTAGCCTGCGGGCGCGGGGCTCCGCGGTGCATCTGGTTGAGGAGGGTTTTTTTTAGATCCGGCGTAGGCCCGCGGTTCGTGTGGGCGTTGGGGCCGGGGGAGGAGCGGATCTTCAGGGCCCCTGCAGAGGCTTTCCACGGCCCTGGGGAGTACCCACTCCGCGTCCTGAGCGTTGGGTCGTGGGCGGAGGGCGCGTACCAGCGAGCGCACATAAGAGGCTGGGGCTGCGCGTTTAAAGGAGCCGCGCCCCTATTGTTTGAGTAAGGAGTGCGGTGCCGTCGGGACAGCGCCAGGTGGCAGTGTTCTCTGCTGGCTGGCAAGCGCCATCTAGTGCTTGCTAGCGGGGGTGCAGGGCTACCGCTTTGGGGTTTCTGGATTAGGTGGTGAGGAGGGAGAGGGTAGTGGGAAAAAAGGGTGGTAGGGAGGTACAAAAAAAAATATATATATATATATTTTTATATTATAGTTTACATTTGTCAATTTATCAATAGGGAAGAGGATAATTTAAAAAAAAAAAAATAAAAAAATAAAATAAAATAAAATAAAGAAATAAAACTATTTAGGGAAGTGTTAGTTTAAATGTTGTTGCTTTTATTAATTGGCAATATTAGGGTGATTAGGTTCAGGGGAGCACACTAGGCGGGTGTTGTGTTTCTGTTTCTGGGGGGCAGTTAGCTCCGGTTAGGTTTTGAGGTTTTCAGGGCCAAAAGGGTTAGTCCAAGGGTAGGTCCCGGCTCGGGGGCTTAGAGTGATTAGGGCATTTTTTGACGGGGTATATCTTCTGGGCACACGCGTTTTAGTGTGCATGATGACAGGACGGGGGGCGAGCAAGAAGGGGCTGGTGGATGCCGGGGCCTTGAAGAAGGCCCTGGAAATAATTAGCAGGGCAACTAAAGCCCAATTGGAAGGGGCAATAGGGGAAGTTACGGGGGAGGAGGAGAGCGGTGGGGGCCGGCCGCAGCGCAGAGCGGCGGCTGTGGTGGCTTGCACCCCTACTGCAGGGAGGGGGGAGATTTGGGAATCTAGGGGCAGGAAGATGAGGAGGGAAATAGACAAGAGGGCAAATGGGGGTTTAAGTAGGTCAGAGGGGCAGCCAGGGAGGGAGGAAGGGTATGAAAGCTCTAGGGAAGAGGGGAGCGCTCAAGAGGGTAGGGACCTAGGGAACACTAGTGGGGGCAGGGGTGGGGCGCAGGTGGGGAGGGCAGGGCAGAGAGGAAGAGGGGGTAAATACCTGCAGAAGAGCGCAGGTGGGAGAAGGAGGGAGAGGTCCCCGTCAGTGGAGGAGGGTAGGGTGGGGCGCGGAACGGCCCCCCCGGATAGGAGGAGTGGGGGCGGAGGGCGCTGTGCAGCCCCCGCGGTACGGATGGAGGGTGAGGGTTTCAGTACGGCCCCTCCTCGGTTAACGCAAGGAGAGGCTAGAGGGCGCGGCACAGCCCCTAGCATTGAGGATTTTAGGGTGGAGGTCGGAACGCCTCGCCCAAGAGAAGAGGACCGGGCAGAGGTTCCCACAGCCCCGTCGAGAAGACGTCAGGGGAGCGGCGGGGCGGACGCCCCGGGCTCGGAAGAAGATCAGCAAATCATCTCGGGCAGGAGCTCGCATCCTCAATGGTATTTAAGGGGTGATGAAGTTGGTTGGGAGGAGTACGGGGGGCAATGGGAAGTTGAGGATTACAGGGCGGAAAGGGAAAGGGTGGAGGAGAGAAGAAGTTCAAGGTGGGATAGGGAAAGGGAAGAACAGGGGGGTCGGGGTGAAAGGGGTCAAGGGAATTATTGGCTGGGTGATTGTGCTGACATGTTTTGTCCCCGCAGCAGGAGCCCTCTAAGAATGGAGTGGAGGAGCACCGGTGTGGATGCTAGGCCGCAGGTGGCAGGCGTGGAAAGAGGTGAGTGGGAAAGGGAATGGTCATCTGCATGGCAGAGAGGGGTTACAAATAGGCAGTTGGGGGATGACTGGGGTGGTCTTCAAGGTGTGATGAAGGAGGTCGGGGTGCAGGCCATTGGAGCCGAAGGGGTTGAGAAGAACATTTGCTCAGTGGAGGTCCAAACGGACAAACTGGTGGAGCCATTGGTGCTCGAAGTTCAAGCTGGAAAGGATAAGGAGTGTGAAGTGAAAAGAAAAGAGAAAAAATGGCCATACATGGGGATAACAAAACCATTGGGGGCGCACTTGATGGCAGCGACCAGGGAGAAGATTCAGGCAGGGGAATTTGTGGATGTCTTTAAATTGCTCCATAGGGAAGTGAGAGCAAAGGAGGGGTCTAAGGAGGAAGAGAGGGAACTGGCGTCACGCCCAAGGGTCCCGGTGACTATTGAGAATTGGACGTCGGCGTTTATTATTTATGCCAGTGTGTACTGTGAAAAATTTCCGGAGCGTTGCGTGGCCCTGCTTAAATATATGGACGTAATTAGGAAGGCTTTCACGAGTTTTGGGGGTTTTGCCTGGGTACGCTATGATGAGGAATTCAGAGCGAGAATGGCGGAGGATAGTCAGGTGGTCTGGGGGGAGATAGACATGGATCTTTGGCTGCAATGGATGGCTCCAACGAGGCCTACCCCGACATTACACACAGCAAGTGGGCTGCCTGTGCCTTACCGGCCCTTTCTTGGTCGCCCCGCCCATGAGGGGGCAGGGGGAGGAGGCGGAGGACAGCCCTCAACAGCATGTTGGGCGTTCAATAAAGAAAACTGCACGAGGTGGATGTGCAAATTTAAACACGAGTGCAGCAGGTGTGCGGGTCGGCATCCGGTTACAGATGGTTTTCAGGCAGGGGACAGTGGGTCAGGGCGAGGAGCGGGGCAAGAAAGGGGGGGGGGAAGGACCGCATGCCAGGTAAATCGGGGTGTGCTGGTAGGTCGGGCTCAGTTTATCGTAAAGGAGGTGGGGGGCACAAGGTTTGATGAAAGGTTTGTTGGGAGCAAATTAAAGGGGGCAGGAGAAAGGTGAGGAGGAAGATGCGTAGGTAGGGGAGGGCCCAGGGGGGAGGTAACGGTGGAAATTGTTAAGGGAGAGGTAGCTGTCGTTTGGAGGGCAGGGTCGACGGTGGGGAAGCCCTCACGCTTGCCGCACGACAAGGTGAGCAGGCTTCAGGCTGCATGGACGGAGGTGCGGGAGCGCCTCTGGTGCAGCAGGGGGGAAGTGAGGAGATGGGGCTGCATGGACGGGGGTGCACTAGGGCCCCTGGTGCAGCTAAATTTAAAATTAAAAAAAAAAAAAAAAAAAGTGGGGCAGAGAAGCGAAGTGCCGGAAGAGGAATTTATGTGTAATGGTCTGCATGGACGGGGGCGCAGGTTTGGCCCCTGGTGCAGCGGTGGAGAGGAGTAAGGAAGAAAAGGGGCCTGCATGGACGGGGGTGCATTAGGGCCCCTGGTGCAGGCGGGAAAAGGTGGTAATGGATGCGAGGAGCTTGAAGAGTTATATGGAAGGGACTGCATGGACAGGGGCGCAGGTGTGGCCCCTGGTGCAGCGGTGGAGAGGAGTAAGGAAGAAAAGGGGCCTGCATGGACGGGGGTGCATTAGGGCCCCTGGTGCAGGTGGGAAAAAGGTGGTAAGGGATGCGAGGAGCTTGAAGAGTTATATGGAAGGGCCTGCATGGACAGGGGTGCACGTGGGCCCCCGGTGCAGGGGGGACAATGGGTGCGGGGGGACAATGCAGGAATGTAAAGGAATAAACTGGGCACAACAAGTGGAGCAAATGGTTTATTGCTTGTAGGGGAGCGGTTTGCGACTTGTTTTACGTGGGTATTGTTTGGGGGCTTTCAAGGTTTTTTGAGTTGGTCGGGGGAAAAGGGGGGGTAGGGGGACTGCAATGGGAAGATGTTCAAATTACAGAAGTAGGTTTAGACATCAAGATTAAAAGGCTAAGACGGATAAGGAGGGAAGGGACTCTTGGGTTCGGCTGGGTCGTGGGAGCAAGGTCTTATGCCCAGTTTCAGGTGCTAGGGGTATTGCGGAAGGAGTTGGTGGCAGTGGGTGAAAAGGAATAGGTTTTTGGGACTCATTACTTTAGGATGGGCGCAGCATCTGAGGGTACCGGGCTGGGTTTTTTCAGAAGCCAAGGTGAAAAGTTTGGGTCGTTGGAGGCTGGGAAATACAAGGGGTACGGCAGGGAGTTTGATAATGGGGATGCTGAAAAGGTGGTTAGGTTTTTGCGGGCCAACTGGTTGTTGAAATATTTTGACTTGTCAGTGATTTTGTATTTTCTTTTTCAGATGCTGCGCGAAAGGAAGGGGAGTTGGCGCAAGTTTTGATTTGTTGGCCATTCAATTGTTAAGTGGGCTGGGGAAAGAAGTGGGGAAAAGGGGTTTGGTAGGTAACAGGGGTGCAGTTACAAGGAAGTGGTGGTGAGACGGCACGGGTTGGGGGGCCTGCGGTGGGATCACCTGCTTCCTATATTGGCAGGGATGAGGGATGCTTAGGGTTCCAGAGGTGGTGATTATGCATGCAGGGGAGAATGAACTGGTGAGAGATACGGGGTTGGCTCTGCTAAGGAAAATGAAGAGGGACTTAGTGTGGGTGCGGGAAATGTGGCCTCAAGCAGTGGTGGTATGGACTAAGTTGTTGCCGCGATGAGGGTGGAGGGGAGTGAAAAGGGGGGAGCAAAAGAACGGGCCAGGAAGGGGATAAACAGAGAAAGGGTAAAAATGTTGTGCCTCGGTGGCAGTGCAGGTCATGGACCATAAGGAAATAACATATGAGGGTCTCCTTATCTTTAGAGAGGTGGGGGTACACTTGTCCGTGTATGGGAATAATCACTACCTGGCGGACTGGGGTGCTTGGCTGGGAGAATGGGTAAAAAGTTTGAGGTAGAATAGTTGGGGGGGGGGGTTGGGGCAGAAAGAACTCCTCGGGGGAGGGTTTTTCTGGTGCCGGGGGCATGGCCCCTTTTGATGTGGGGGGAGGGAAGCACAATGGGGGAATGACACGGGAAAGGAGGGGGTGGCGCTGTTTGCACAAGCAGGTCACCCCGGGGGATCAGGTATTGAGCCTGGAGGGGCATGGCCCCTGGGGAGAAAGCGGGACGCCTGGAAAAGGGGCAAGGATACGGTAGGATCCAAGGGATCATTAGGGAGGAATGGGTTATTTAATTATTTAACTGTTGGGGGAAAATGGGAAATGTTTAAGTTATTTAATTGATTGTTCAAATAGCTATTTAGTTTGTTAGGCCATGGAGCCAGTTAAGCGTTTTGATTGTAAGCTTTGGCCTGTCACATTAAAGCGACCTTTTCCACTTTTAAATGAGTCTGGGTTTTTGTGCAGTAAGCCAAAAGGGGGGGCCCGGGGGGAACGCGAAGCGTTTCCCCCCGGGGAGTATTTTGGCGCTGCACACGGCCAGCGAGTGTCCGTGGGGGTGTAGAGCGCCCCGCCCGGGGTATTTAAGGGATCAGGGAAGGTTCGGGAGGCAGGCGACGGTTAGGACTTGGCGATTGTCCCGCCCTCCCACCCCTTCATTTTTGTTTAGGGAAGTTAGTTATGTAATGGGGGGGGGACGTTCGTCAGAGGATTATGAGGGGGGGGGGGTTTAGGGTTTAGGGGTCTGTTAAGAGGGTAGGGATGGTAGTTTGGTGTGACAGGTCAGGGCATCGGGAAAGGTGTGTGTAATATTGTTGCTGATGTGGCAGGTCAGGCTGGCGGCAGGTCACAGGTAAGAGGAGTTTGGTGTAGAGGGGAGTTTCAGGGGTCAAAGTTGGTCGGGGTGCCGGGGGCATGGCCCCTTTTGATGTGGGGGGAGGGAAGCACAATGGGGGAATGACACGGGAAAGGAGGGGGTGGCGCTGTTTGCACAAGCAGGTCACCCCGGGGGATCAGGTATTGAGCCTGGAGGGGCATGGCCCCTGGGGAGAAAGCGGGACGCCTGGAAAAGGGGCAAGGATACGGTAGGATCCAAGGGATCATTAGGGAGGAATGGGTTATTTAATTATTTAACTGTTGGGGGAAAATGGGAAATGTTTAAGTTATTTAATTGATTGTTCAAATAGCTATTTAGTTTGTTAGGCCATGGAGCCAGTTAAGCGTTTTGATTGTAAGCTTTGGCCTGTCACATTAAAGCGACCTTTTCCACTTTTAAATGAGTCTGGGTTTTTGTGCAGTAAGCCAAAAAGCCCACAGTTGCAAGCCGCCACAGAGCTGGCCTTAACATAACTGTTTAACTGGAAGCATTTAGCATGTTGGGGTGATTGGGAGCCAGTAAAGACAGCAAAACGAAGGAGCAGCCAGGCCTCCATTTCTCTGACATGACCCTTTCCTTACAGGGGCAATGGCAGGTTCTGGAGCTGCTCCCACAAAGCACCGGGCGTGTTCAATGCTTTATGTGAAGGTGTACACAGAGCTCAGTGACTCTTAGCTTGTGTGCACCGGTTTGGATGCACAGCATCTAAACACGCCACATGCGTATTCAGTGTGATTATATCATTGAGCTTTCACTGACAAGAAGCTTTAGTTCAGGTGAAGATAAGGTTAAACTTAAAGCACAGAACTACGGTCTATGAGAAAAAGAAATCACATTGGCTGAAAAAATGTTATTTCAAGTGACGTTAAGGTCACACTGCAAACCGTGAAAACCATTACAATTCCCTAAATCTAGCTATGCCACCATAATGCCAGCCGGGTGCATGGCTTATGACACATTATGGCTTATGACACATTACATTTCCCAATGACATATGTCCTCATCAATGACATGATCAATAATATTAGATATGACATCCGCAATATCAGAGATTGTGTCACATATGACATCACCAATGGATTGTTGACGCCTTATGCAGGGCACACCACATGGCCTGCGTGCAAGACCTGTGTCAGGTGTGTAAGACCATATAGCATGATGCCATTTGTGATGTCATTGCTGATGGCATATGTATGCTCAATTATAAAGTGCCACTAGGAAAGTGCATCACATCACATACAGCACTTCCTACCCACAGTAGAACCATGGTATGAATGGTGCTGTAACACCTTTCAATTCAGGGAAGAAGGATAGCTCAGGGGCAACGCGTTTGTCTTGGAAGCAAGACAATACAGCACAACACAGGTTCGAATCCCTATCCAGCGCCTAGAAAATGGAAGCGCGTTATAAATTAACACTAAAATAAATTGAATAAATTAATGGAATGCATACATTCATGGACGTGTGTGTTGTTCTTGAAGTTACTATGACATGTGCATGATCAAATATATATCCTGCTTTTTGATAATGTCACCATTTCCTGACAGTATTTCCCCTGAAGACTGCGAGCATAGACTCGTAGTTGTCTGACAACCAGACGAACACAGATGCTGAGAAAGGACTGCTATTCCTCAACACAAACAAAGAGCTCTTGGAAGGACCGGCAATTGCTGCATGGCTTGTTTGACAAAACAGGCCCAAGGCCTACTCGAGCGCAAACAATTCACGAGGGCAGCTTCGCGGCAATAAAAGGCGAAATTGGATACTTAGCGAGATTAATTACCAAGATAGAGCACGACAATGCAAGTCAAATAGGAAAGTAATTAAGGTACACCTTCCATGAAAATTATTTATTGCTGACGGATCAGGTGACAGACCAATCAAAAGGCATTTAAGAGAAAAGGCGACAGGTCAACTTGAAACGGTCCTCCTGCCAGCCTATCTGCGGTTCCGCTGTCCTGCTCCCGCTGGACAAAAGGACGCCTTGTAACGCAAGCTCCCTGCGAGAGATGCCAGTCCAGGGGCTGCGCGGGCCGAGGCTGGGAACGGACGCCCGGCTAGTGTGGGAGCTCTGGGCTGGCAGACTCCAGATTAACATGTCACTCGGCATCCAGGCAATAACGGCGACCGCAGCCGAGCGAGGCGGCAGCTGAGGCGCTACCGCGTGGACTCTTCCGCGGGGGGAGGGGGGGCAGGGCCTAACGATGGAGGGAATGCTGGGCCAATCACGAACCAGCCACAATCTGGGTGTTCACGAGCTCAATGAAGATCGCCCATTTGGAAAGGCTCCTCATGAAGCGCAATAGTAATAGTGGCCGTCTGATGTGTTAGTGTGCGCTGGAGGGGGGAAAGCGAGCCAGCCGTAACGGGACTAGAAGCCAGTACATACAGTCTGGGCCTTCTTCACGCATCACGCAGTCCTCCCTGGTTTTCACAGTTGTGTGTGTTTGTGTAGAACCTATTGCAGAGTTGCAGAGGAGCAAATGCTTGCAAGTAGAAGAGATTGATTGGTGTTCAATGAGAAAGAATGCAGAAAGCAACTCTATTCACACAGCAAGATGCAAAACACAGGATAACCGCCTTCGGTTCTACTAAGTGACATATGAAAATCTATGTAAACAGGGGTTGACATGTATTTCAAATTAGTCTTAGGGCCTGATCACGAGTTGGGCGGTAAGGCCGGCGCTATTACCGCCGGCGCCGTTAGCCCTACCGCCAAACCCCCGGCGCTATTAGCGCCGGATCACGAACTTTGGCGGAACGGTTAGTGCCCATTCCCCATTGGGCCCATTTGGGAATTCCTCATTCCCCATTGGGCCCAATGGGGAAAATGTGCACTATTACCGCCGGCGGATTAACCGCTGGTGGTAATAGCGCCGAAAATTGGCAAATTTGCTGCAGATTTCACCCCAGCTCAGAGCTGGGGGGAAATCCGCCAACGCAATGATCTGGCGGACCCTTAAATGCGGAGGTAATGGCACTACCGCCGCATTTAAGGGTTACTGCCAGACTCGTGATGAGGCTCTTAGTATCACTTATTTTGCTACTATCGCAGGATTTTACATTCTGACATTTAGGGGAGCATGCTTTCACGTCCTGTACGTTGCAGGGGTGATTGTATTATCACTTCTTTCCATTCAACAACAAACCCGAGGAAACCGCCAAATGCACTGCAGAACGATGGACAATGTGATTTCTTTAGCTAAATACAAAACCCCAGCAATGTATCTAGCAGAGCGAACACTTGTTTTCCATTCAGTTATCTAGTACCACACACTACCCGCAGTTCCTGCAAGCAGTAAAGGATTTCACATGAAAATGTGCCCGAGGGATGGGTTTGATCTGGAAGCCTCGTCCCTTGTGTATCTTAGCTATGCAAACACTGCGGCGAGGAACGCGTGCTGCCCGCGAGACTGCACGAGGTAACTCTCTGGCACAGTTTAGGAAATCTCATGATCACAGTTGGGGTGCAGATATTTTACTGCCCTGACGCCTGGGCTATATTTTACAACACAAATACGATCGTTTCTATTTGAAGAGTGGACCAATGACAATTTGCAGTGTTTATATATGATCATTGTATTTTTTTTTCTCATTTGTCCAATTCTGGTTCAAAACGGTATTAAAACGGTAGTAGCTAAAGTTGCCGCACAGCATGCTTGCGTCATGCCCTTCCTCATATGTAGAAAATAATGACAACACTGATTTGCTTTATTCCTGCCCGAGTGGGAATAAAGTGAGCCTCATATACAAAGCATGTTTCAATGGGATTGAACCATTGTAAAAAAGTTTGTGAACCAAACCAGGCCCTTTATGTGTTAAGTGCTGGAGCAAAGCCTGCGTGCTTAAATACCCAGGGCCCAATTCACTGTAGCGTTTTATAGTGGCAACACCCCGTTGGAAAAGGCTCTGTGAATAAGGGCCCCATGGCAGCAGCACGCCTTGCAAAAGCATGTGCTTCGCGTGCAGCACTGGTGGACACGCATTATATGGATTCTGATCTCGACTCTACGGATGTTTGCTCCTTCCTCAGCGGAGCGGGAACTTAGACGTATAACTCGAAAAACCCATTTTGTCTTGTTGTTCTCCATAATACCAAAAAAGAATGACTCTTTCTCTCATGGTAGTATTTGTGTGCAAAACATTAATTTAGTGAGACCCGAGTGCTCAGTGCGTCTTGGCTGTGCACTATTTTGCCTGTCCTTAAAAAAGAACACATCTTCCTACGTATGCCCTTACACAATATGAAATGTGTGGCAATCCCCGCGCAGCATGCTCTGAGAACTCACAAACCCTTCTCTGTTAATTTCTTTCACAAGATCTTGCATCCAACATGTTTCAGTCCTATACTTGGACCTACTTCAGGGCTGGCGCTCTATGATAGGGCAATGTGAGGTTTTCTGTGGAAGTCAGGTCTTTCTAGACTCTAGAGTGCTTCTTTTTCAGTGTTTTACGGCTCTGATTAGAAATATAAATGGGTGCACTCTCTCCCAGCTCACATATGGTGAGGTTCATAAAAACCACAGCTCCCTGTACAAGCGCACCTGGCTAGCATTTGGAAAAGGACTGCTCGGGACCCAAGCACAGAGCAAGCATCTCAACTGTCGGTGAAATGCGCCACCCTCGCAAGATGGGGGGCAGGGGACTATCACCTGACCTCAGTCACGCGTGAAGAGACACAGGAAAGGTCATAGGAAAGACACATGGTGAAAGCCCTGGCTGATTGCAAAAGACACCGGCTCTCCAGGGCACGAGTTTCCTTGAATCGGATGAACAGTTTAAACACAATGTTCCTAGGACAAAATTAAAATTAACTTCCTCTGGACTGGCTTCCCTTTGTGTGCGTTATGCATACGGTCACACACCCTCTTACCGGAAACGCACCAAACAAAATAGATTCGGCCCTCACCTGAAATGCCTGCATATTATCTGCCTCTTTGTTATTTTATACAGGAAGTTGCACAGTGTCTGACAAAAGGCAACATCTTCGTTTTACACTTGCATAAGTAGGCAGGCTACTTTCCCCAGCAAAAGAGTTACAATAACAACATATGCTGTAATCCAAAACCTTAGATCTACTCTAGTACAGGTTTTTCTAAAATGGCGTCTTTCTCAGAACCACCTGGGCCGCACAAAGAGTTGCCTTTCTACCTCCATTCATCCTGGGAGGTAAGACTGCCTGTCCTCTCAAAGGAGAAACACAGCTCCTTCCGGTGATTTGCCTATGATTTCCCCCCTCGGCTTTTGAAACCTGTGCCTCTAATGCAATTAGTCACCTTTCAAAAAAACACAGCTGCCGTGGGATTAGTTGCATTTTATACAATGTATAGTTCCCAAGCTTCGCTAAAGGTTAGCGGCTGCATTTACAGACGCAGGGACTGGAAACGCCTGTCACAGTCACGGGAGGGATTACTTGTACCGCTCCCCTGCGTGTTGCAGCTGGTAAGTTAATACCGACTGAGTGACAAAGCGAAGGTGGCCAGTTTACTGGATCAGCGAGCGATTGCCCCCGTGAACTGTCCAGAAGGTAGTCAAACAGATCCTGCAATTACGACGCACTCATCCATCCCACCTTCTCCCCAACAAAAGAACAAAACATTCCAGAATGAATACAAGGCATGGGAGAGAACCCACCCCTCTGAAGGTGCCTCTTTCGAGTTGTAACTATGGTGGCGTGTTTAAATGTATCCCACCAAAGACATATTTTCTGATGGTTGCAGTAGTATTTCCATCCGCATGCTATTTTTAGTTTGGGCTATTAGGCCGACACTATTGTATTAGAGTCCTGACAGTGAGAAATGGCATATGAGGAGGGACACCCAGCTTGTAGGTGTTGTTCAATGATTTGCCCACTCATTGACTGCCCAATGACCATGCTCATTTCTATGGCCATTGCCACCCAGTGCCTGGCCCTCCCTGCTCAAAACATTTCCTCATGGGAACTCTTCGAGTTCGCTTTTTTGAAGCCTTACCATCAAACTTTGCACCTGGCAGTGTTTTTCAAAGGAGACTTCTGAGCATAAATGGCTTATTTGGGGTTGCAAACTCTCTACTGGTGTAAAAAATAGCTCATCCTTTAGATGCATCTTGTCCTTCACTGAAGTCAGGTTAAAACACATGGATGTGAGCCGTATTTGACTTTATGGAATGGATTAATAAGCTCATTAGCACTCAATGCATTGCCTTTGAAAGGGTGGCATGGTAATCCACCTGATGAGCTTCTGATCGGTGGTATTCAGGTCGCATGCAGATTTTGTAAGCAAGTGCCTGATTCACAGCGCCAAATAGGCATGTTCAAGAGACACCAGGCAGATTTTCGTGGATACTCATTTGTTCCCGGAGCTAGCATATGTGTTTTGAGTTCTACATGGTTGGCAAGGCACACCGCTCAAGCATTGCCACTTAGGTCACTTTCTTTTATGGGAACGTGGGCACACGCTAATTGTTTTGGTACAAGGATGAGCTTTAATGGCTTAAAGAATAACTGACTTCTCTATAGATAACTAAGTAGAGCAGCACTTGACTGTTTGCTCCTTAATGACATCAAAACCCAATGCAATTAAAACTAAGCATATGCAGAAAACCAAGACAAGAGGCTATTATGCATTTATTAGCATGCAGACTCAACGCAGTAGTAGTTAATTCCATACCTTCTGAAGCCACTCGAGTAACATGCACTTACTTACAGGACAAGAGAGGATGTTTAAGCAATGGAGTGAAAATATAAGATGTATCACGAACTGAAAATGTCTGGATGCAGAGCTGGAGCAAAGGGTGAATGTTCTAAAAATGTAAATGAAAAACATCTGATCTGGGTGCATGTGCACCACCACAAGAGCATGCTGCTGCAGTGTTTGTGACTGAACACTAGGGGCCCGATGGAATATCTGCCTGGTTCAGAGTGACTTTGCACTGCCGACACAAACCCTGATTTATGGATCCGTGCAAAGTGTATTTTTGCAGTTCAAAGTCGTGGCAAAGTCAGCGCATAGTCATTTTTGCAGTACAAAATTACTTTGCTCGGACTTTGCCTGGCAAAAATATAATTTGCATGGTTCCATGATTCAGGATTTGTGTCGGCACTGCAAAGTTACTTTTCAGCAGTGCACAGTCACTTTCAACCGGGCAAATATTCCATGAATCGGGCCCTTAATCTTCACTAGAACCCCAGAGGTTTAGAAATGAATTCGTAAAGGCATACCGAAGAAATTTTTATTCAAAGTACTCTCTGCTGTAACATGTACTGCGAAATTGCACAATGTGCAATATTTAGAAACTGTCTCCCTTTGATATTCAGCAGGGAATGCAAAGTATATGCAGTTACTATATTTCTGGGCTTTACATCAGAACTCAAGATTATAAAAAGTATCAATCTGGTGTGACAAACAAAAGTAAACTTTGTACAATGCAAACAAGCGTGCTCATGTCTACTACTCATTGCCGGTAAAACCAGGAATTCCACTCTACAGCCATATTTATATAGTGCACTAGCTACGTGCACTAAATAAAGAAGGAATTTGGAGTCTCAGTAATGCTTTTTATTGCATTATTGCAATACTGAGAAGAGATGTTTAGTGTCTGACCATAAAAACACTGTAAACAATGAAGTGTATGTGAAAGAAACCTGTGCAATCAGGTCATAAAATGAACGTCCCTTGAAAGGGAAATACTAAATAACCCTAACATTTATTCTAAATGGCTTTTTTTAGACATGTTAATCTAAGTCATCATTGTGAATTCATGCTATGAAACAAGATTGAGGATATATCTAGTAAAACACATGATTAAATCATGAACACGATTGTATTTGGGGACTGTGAAGGGACGTGCAAGTAGTGGTGTAACATGCCGAGGCAAAACATTTTTTAAGTGCTACACAAATGCTGTGAAAGCAGTAAAACGACACAACATCCACGTTTATCCATATTAAAATGCATCTCCTCCATGCGTAGGTCTTCATCAGGACGCAGAATAACACAGTTTCACAAACAATTAATGTAGATGGTTGAAACCTGTGTCTCGCCAGATGTTTTGGACTACAGCTTCTATGATGACCAATCATTGACAAAGTAGACTGGGGATGATAGGTGTTCTAATCCAAAACATCTGGAGAGCCAAAGATTGCAAAATCCTGCTGTAATGTTTGTATAACTGTTTAGCTGATAAGTGGTGCTTTTATTCATGCGAAGTAGTGTAGAACAGTGTGAGGCACAGCACCCACGCTCCGCTTGTTCTACCATAACTGCGGGTCACTATCCAGCGATAGCTCTGTGCATTCTTGAATTAAGCATTGCAGCCATTGAAATAATAGGGATCTGGGAGCTATGTGACGGCTGCTGGTAGTTTAGAAAAGCCTACTTAGCTACTACTTCCTAGATTTACCGTTGACTATGGAGCAACTGCCGCCATACAAATGTACATGTATGCATTACAACCTTTCTGGCCTTTTGCAATTCCCATAAAAGTGTATCTCTCAGGTTACAGTTGTCCAATTTGTACTGGTTTTACACATCACTGGAGACAAACCAATCTGTTTTATGTCTATATTTATTTGCAAGATAACACAGCAAATTGACACGGTTCCTCCTGCTGTGTCAGTCAAGTCTTGCAAACCAGTAGCATTACCGATTGGCAGAATAGAGCGTGAGAAAATAGGAGGTGGTATCCCATTTAAAGCTGTCGCAGGACCGCCAGCAGTAGTCATAGGAAGAGCAACCTTTATTCAAGGTAAACAGGGACCTGGGTTTGATGTTCAAGAACCCATCAGTATTTATGTAGCATAGGTTTGTGGTTTTAATGCACTTTTTCTTTTAACTAACATTGGAAAAATACAAGTTCTAACCTGTTTTTCTTCAGAGGACAAATGATAAGTGTTGCAAATTACTTCTATTATGACCAAATATAAATATGGGTACATGTAAATCACTAATCTAATAGGAATTGTCAGTTAAATTGAGCACACGTATTCAATATGATTAACAACTCATCGTGTTTGCATTTAGAATTTGTGTGAACCATCTTGAAACAGACAAAGACACATATTGTTTTTTATCTGATCATATTCAAATCTGTTTCAAATTAATTTGCACAAAGTAAAGCCCTTTTATCAGACTACTGCTATGCCTAATCAAATACATCAAGCTGGGTAATTTAAACATGTATATATTTCGAGTTACAGCTCCAAATGGTTTGAGTCAGATTCGGGGCAATTTGCCTATCTGTATAGATTACTAGCCTCCTGTTCTCCAGTTGTGGGGTGCATAAAGAACCTACTTTTAGTGACTGCGCAGGTAGTATAGCTCAGTGGTAAAACGCTTGTCTTGGAAGCAAGATGACGCAGCGCAACACAGGTTTGAATCCCGGGTCTGTGCTTAGAAACCTCATTGGTATTAAGTGTGTTATAACAAAAAATATATAATTCTAACTCTGTATCTTAGTCCAAGCACCAGGTTCATCTTCAAATGGCAATGGTAGAATGGTAAATGACCGAGTAGGGAACAACATTAATAAAGACCAATTTAGCACTGGCCATAATAAACAAAATGCCTTCTCTTTAACATGCACCCTCATCCTCCTTTTGGCTTTAAATGGAAGACACCACTATAATGTCCCGAAACTGGAGTGGCCCCGCTGTTCATGTTAGAAGGAGACTCTCAAGGGCTTTGCAAATAGTAGTGAAATGACCCCCACACAGATGTGCAAAGTGTTTTCTCTACTGAAATAGGGTTGTGATATTTAAATCAATATGAACCCACCACCTGCTGTGCTTTTTCGACGCTCATGTTTTCCTCACTAAAAAGTATGGGGTAATGCTGAAGACAGAAGTACAGAAAAACTCTCCCTTCAATATCAGAGGAAAGAAATGTACAAGAGTGCGGCCAGTGTGTAGGTTTACACAACCGCCAAGTGGTGAGTGATCCCCAGAATGTGTGCAAACAAATGAAATGTGATGTACAAACAACCCCTAATGAGATACTCGGGAGGATCTCAATGTTTATAAACAAGCTCTTGACGCCTAACACACACACATACACTCAGCAGTGAATCAGACAAAGGAAAAAATACATTTCATCAGGTTCCATTAAATCGTCATCATTTTCAAAGAATGTCTGGCGATGATTGAGCAACATTTTTTTTATGAGGCACAGATAACAGCGGAGATTCCTAAATAGCCCTATACATCCTGTTGGTTTGTAACTGCACAAAGCCAGTTTCTGTCACTGCGAAGAATAAGGAGGTGCACTGCCTACGCACCGCAATCCCAGAAAGGAGACCATGAGATTAATGATTCCTTGAGATGGGACCCTTTACATCTCTGAGGAGGGCAGGCGACTCCTCGGGTTAACATGAGTCACATCTGCATTTGGGTTCTGCTCAACAGTTTTTGCAAATGGTGAATTTAGGCCATAACTGCTTTGCCTTGAGACAGAGGGCCTGATTCAATGGGATTGCATCATTATAAAATGCTTCTGTGAATGAGGTCCCTAGATTACGTATTTAGTGCAGATACGTTTGAGAGAGGCATTACTGCCGAATGTAGGGTATGTTTAGCATAAATAGATGAATACTTGTATAAACATCCCTACTTCCTCTATTGTAATTACCTTCATTCACCACCCACCCAAGCACCATGATAAGTTCTGGTGAGAACTTAACTATCTGGCCTAGCTCTTGCTCTCCACACTTTGCCACTCTTTAATATCTACATGGTGTTGAAAACTATGGTTTGTGACATATTACCATTATGGGTGTCAGCAAATGGGGTGATAGGGATCCGGCGGCATGAAGGAGGGCACATACTCTGTGATGCTGATCCTCAAGAGACATATGAAGGTTCCCAGAGGAACTCTTCCCCCATTCCCCTCTATGCTCATTTTACCCACTAGCCCCAGAAGAATGTATTGCATGGGATTCAGAGAAAGCACGTTCCTTCTCCACAGCCAAGCTTTTCAAGGCCAATATATATATGGGTGCTTTGAAACACACATTCTTGATATATATAAGTGCCTTTCAAATACACAATGAATACATAAAATAAATATATGGCTGCAGGCAGAACGACCTGCACATACCTATGACACCCGGATAGGGCTGAAATTGAGAGATTAGTAGATGCTCACAGCAACAGATTCCCCAGGTGGGATCATGATAATAAGAAGGTGGCAGTTTGTGGAGTGCTGTCATCACAATTGCTGGCTGATGACGGCTATGGTGGAATCAGGTGGTCACCATGACATGAACACCTGACTCCATCATAGTGGCCCAAGCTTTCATCAACTTTGCCCACAAAGCCATGGACAACCTACAAGTAAATCAAACATTAGGAGATGCATAAGTCAGAGGAGTGGTTTATGTCAATTAACCAATGTAGCACCAAAACCAAAAAACCCAAACAGGTGTCCCCAATGGAGTTTTCAACAACTCAATCGTAGACAGAGTTCATGTATAATAGGGGGCTAGGAGAATCACAGAGCAAGGGCCTTTTGAGATGGATTGGTAAAGTAATGCATTTGAAGATGGACAAAGGAGTTTTAGGTGGTTGCAGGGAAGCAACCGAGAGGCAGAGAGAAAGGGAGGGGAGATCAAAGAAATATGAGGGACAATTAAGACGAGGCAATTTAAGGCAGAGGTGAGAAGCAGATAAAGGATGTGGTGGCATTGGACACAAGGTCTGCAGATAGAACTCAGTGTGGGGTGCAGCTAGGCCATTAGGGCTAGGAGCGTTAAACACCTTCTAAACCTAGTTCTATAGACGGGTAGGGCCAAACGCTAAAGACCCAGGCAAAGCAGAACATTTGTAACGAGAGGGAGACATGGTCACTGATAGCCATAGTATGGATTCTGGTTGGACTGCCAAGCACACCAATGATATTAAATACGACTTGGTCAGAGAAAAAAGAAGGAGAGAAAATGTATTGACAGACTAAGCTGGATACCATAATCCAGAGATTGGTGGTAAAGTTACAAACGCACCCAGGAAAACAAGAGTTAACCCTGGTGCTTTCAATTGAAAACAACCTGTTTTGTTTTATTGCTAATTGAACAAGTGTGGATTATTGAATACCCTGACAGTATAATAGTTTGTTTATGTCTGCATTTCCATGCTCTGTCATTTTGTTAGAGGGGTTGTGTATCTCAGGGTTCAAACATTGACTTGATGATGTCAGGCATAGCCTTGACTTGTCTTTTCCAGTGTATTTATATATAACATTTCCAAACGAGTTCCACTCGCATTGTTGGACCATTTTCTGATTTTCTTCATAGAAGCTGAATAACTCTGCCACCCCCTTTATTTAGATGCCCAGCATATCCACATTCATGGATTAAGGATCCTGACAATGTCTCCCCTGTGACCTTCCTGTAGGCTGTTTCGCCTTAGTGCACACCTCCTCTATGATCACCAACTGCTATTCTAGATTCTTTTGAAAAAAGTTATGAAAATAAAATATTATTACATCCCCTTTAGATCAAGGGAAGTTTTACAATGTGCTTCAATGAACACCTCCAATCTTTAAAACACCATGGGAGAGCTAACAAACACACTGGACTAAATCCCCATGCCCATCACATTGCTCGCCCTGCAGGATACATTACAGAATAGATCAGAAAGCAGTAAGCAGTGCTGAAGCAGCTAATTTCGAAGTAACTCTCTTGGGAAACTCATTTAAGACATTATTCCACATATTTACAATGAGCTGGCATTTCCACACAAGCATCCATTTCCCAGATTCTTTTACAATATTGCAGTTTCTCATGGTAAAAAGAGAAGACCACAAATCAAGTGCTTCCTCACTCACCCCCACACAGCTAACATCACTGCTTATGCCATCCCAGCCACCCTTTTCCAGTTCATGCCAGTATCTGTAGATAAGGAGATCAAGACTATGAAGGCATTAAAAACCTTGTCTCCCAGCTTTGACATCTGCAGCCATTGCGTGGCCAACCAGGGTAATGAAGTCATCACCACCCTCATCACACACTTCACTAACAAATTACTGAACAATGGTTATGTCCCCTCTGCACTTCAGCATGCAGATATCAAAATCAAATAGAAATTCACTTTATTTTGGAATGGAAAATTCCATAAAAGTTCAATTACATAATAAAATGCAATCATACTGCAATCAAAGTTAGGATACCTTTGAACATTTCATAAATACAAGAACGATTTAACGTGCACCATAATTCACACAGCGAATCAGGCTTAACCGACTTGTATTCATTTTTGTTTACACATTATTCAAATAGCAAACCTAATAAAACACACAAGAATCATCATGTCCTTTGAGCATATATCAAAATCCTTCTTTAGTAAAGGCCAGCATTTATTTATTTATTGTGCATTTGTAAGCTGCTTACAGACAATAAGTCAATTAATTAATCTTTTGATTGAATATTATTCTCAAAACAGCTGCAAGAAAGTGATCAAGTCATCAACATACCCTTTGGTCATGTACCATCATAATATAGATAAGGTGACACAACATTTCCTAAAGTTAAGTTATGTCAAATAGGGAATGAGGTATCTATTGAAAGGGTGGTTTGTACTATGTACACATAAAATGAAAATTAATATTAGTTTCTAAAGAGATTCTGCCACAGCAATCTTCATTTTCCCAATGAAGTCATGTTGGTTTGATACCAACTAAAGCTTATGAAAACAAAAGCAAAGAGTAAGTTCCTGGGCATAATCATTGCCACCCAGGACAGATATTAATTGCTAATCACCTTCAAATGAGATTATGTTAAAAACACGGTCACTGTTGATTTATCAAAGTCACTTAAGAGTTGTGCTTGTTCACACTTGTCCTATGCTACCTTTATACCAATCTGCTTAGAGGAATTAGATAGGTGAGCAGTATTCTTGACAAAAATTGGAACACTCCACGAATGAAAAGACTTTGAAACAAATACAGTCCATTAGCTTTTCTTCTAATTGTCATGAGATAGTAGAATGCTGAGTATTTGGCTAATCTGCTGTCAAATCCTTCCTCCCGTGTACATCCAAGCTCTTCTCTGCTCAATAAAATGCAAAGGACACAGAACTATAATATCAGTCTTATCTCTTTGGCATGAAACTAGGCATGTCAAGAGGGCCATGACGTGTTAACTTCGCTGCCGATTAAACAACAAATTCACATGTAGATCCTATTCTTGAGCCACAAAAACATCACTTTCTGGGGGTTTCGATAACATTGACAAAGTGTTAGAACACTACCAGCTGACAAGATGCATGGACACCCAAGGTCAGTATCCCATAATCTGCTCTCTCAATGCCAGCTGTAATATGCTCATGTTCAGAAGAGCAATTCAGGGTGACTCGTTCTTCACTACATAAAAAGCAGGGTCTTTATTTTCCCCTCCCATCCTCCTTCCTTTCATTTTCCCTGATTTCACATAACAATCTGAAGTTCACGATGGTGGCATTGAGCACTATGCAAAAAAAATATATAAAACAATAGCTTTACACCATTGAAGATACTGAAACGTAAAGACTGGCAAATCATGATGGCGAGATAGATTTATCCCAGATGGTGCACTGGCTACATTTTTACCAGGCGAAAACATATCATTTTTGGGGGTTGTAAAAGGCATTAAAAAATATCATTCACATTTCCTTCTGTGTCATTGTGAGGACACCGAGGTGTGGTTTATTTTGGAATAAAGTTATGTTTTTTTAATTGTTTTATCACTGGGAATGTCCAATTGTGTTCTCTGCAGAGTGTTATTTGTATTACATTGTATACATTGTAGTGACATTAATTTATTTGTAGACATCAGGAAAGACTCATGAGCCAAAATTGTAAATCAAATAAAATAAAATCTAAGGTCTGGAAGATCAAAAACATTACTGTTCACATTTGAGGTGAGCCATTGCATGCAGCATATCCTCTCCTTTGGGTTTACCCTCAAACACTGTGCATAGAGTGTGTATAACCTCCAGATAATCTTCTGTAAGGGATACAAAGGTGCACAATATTACACATTAAATATTAATGTGCTTCACAAGCTTCACTCATCACCATTATAGGGTGGACAGACCCCTGAATTTGCCAGAAAATATTGGGATTCTGCACCTTTGTCTCAGCATCATAACACACGTTTTAATTATATAAAATACTTGTCACTGTATTCAGAGAGTGGATAAGGTGAGCATTCAGCCTCTAAAGGTCTGCCAGTCTTGTCGTGCCTCTGAAGCCAGATAAGTAGCCAAGATAAGTACCCGGGTCCTGGAGCACAACCATGGGGAAATTCTGCAAAATTGAGAGGTAAGACAAGGAGTGATAGATAGTTGTGGATAAGCCTCAGGCAAAGCACTCGTTGGTGTTGCACATGCACTCAGTGATCACATTCAGATTAAGGAATGGAAACACGAGCAGAGAAGACAGGCAAATGGCAGTCCAAACTTAGTTTTTCACACTGTTTGCCTTTCTTAGTCATCTGGCATTTTATTAACTGCCTATATGATTCCTGCTGCAGGCACTCAACAAACTGAGCGGCTGGATGTGTCGAGCGTCATCCTGTTTGCCCCTTAGAAATTCTGTAACTGGTGAAGACAGTGATTCTTTTATTTTATTAAATGTAAGAACATGTTTGCCTCCCAATATGAATCAATGAAATTGGGAGACATCCTATTTCTATGCTGATGGCAGGGGAGGGAGGGCAAGAGTGTTACATTGAGTCTGTAGTTCTAACTGGATGTTAGGTGGCTGTCCAGGTTTTTGTAGTGGTTTTCTAGTGCACACAACATACACAACATACACCACAGAAGTTTGTAAAAATGTTCCCACATGGAAACTATCACAACCTGCACAAACTATTTCATGAATTAAACATGTTATTTATTTATTTATTTAAAAGCTTCTTACAACATTATGGTGTGTGTCTTTCCCCACTTAGGCACGCTATACACCCACAGTTAAAAGGCTGAAAGTCTGTCACGTGGTAACACAAAATAAAGTCACTTAACCAACACTTGCATTTTCTTTTAATGTTTACAATCAACGTTTGCTGTGCTACATCAGGAGCAACAAAGATTTTCCGCATGCCACAAAAATGCTCCCTAAGCCAGAGATCCAGCACAACCATGGCAGCCGTGCACGCCATAGCAAGGGTCATTAGATATAATTTGCAGGTAAGCATGAACTGTCCACTCCACATTTCAACATAGTCACTATGTAATGCATGCTATGCTAAAATCAAACCACTTATTTCTAAGTGACACGCTTTTTAGAACTCAGCTCTCAACTAAATTATGAATTGTTCAAGACAAGTTAACAAGTAATTGGTAAATGAAACGTACTTATTAACAGACATGCTTTGCATTCCTGTACACAGAGGCAAAAGGTCAGTTTGTAATTTGCTTAGTCTATCTAGAATTCTTCCAAGAATGTATAATCGATCACTTCATTGTGTAGCTCTGGACCCATACTGGTCTGTGAAGCCATTAACAAGCAAACGATTTATTAAACAAGATTCTTCCATTAATGGGACAACACCTGTTTCAAGTGTACCCTGGTAACTCCGTTAGCTATACAAATAAAATGTACACATTGTTATCCTATTTTCCAGACCACATATCAACAGCTTGATGTGTTATGATCCTACATCGATCCGTAAAAAGGCTATGCTTCCAATCTAAAAAATGTCTATGTTGAGTTTGGTGCATCAATCACTATGTGTAGATATGAGCTCATGAATGCACCAAATGCTGTAAGGGGTTGGCTCTATCACTTGATTCAACGTGTGTACCTCGAATATAAATGTAGGTTGTGCTTCAATAGTATTTTGCAATATGTAATTGTCCTTCCATGTTTTGTTCTTTACTCCCTATGGCACGAGCTCTTTAACATTTACATTCACTATTGAAACATTGCAATTGATTTCAAGATGTGACCGCCTGAAGCCTTATTTGCTTTCTGTTTGATTCATGTGCTGCTTGGCATTTTAGCAATAGGGTTCTTTAGTATTATTTTTTTTAAACTCCCTCCCTCCCCTTAGGAATTTATTTTGTTTTTCATTCATCTGGCCACGGTATGCACTTAAAGTGATTAGGTTAGGAGTTATCACCCTCTTTGCATAAATATGTTCCACATAAGAACATATATTACAGCACCACTGGTTTTCCACATGATAATCGAAGTGAGTTCATCGCATTAATCACCCACTGCAAAGACACGTGTGTAACCCGAAGATTACAATTTCGACTTTCAGTAGGGATGACTTTCGTGATCAAAAAAGTGAGTAAAACTGTTCTAGAAAATAGCAGCACTTCTCACCTGCAGCACTACAAAAGATAAATAATCCCACAAATATGTGGTATTACTTCATTCTCCTAGACATGTTAGGTCAGTAAGTTACTGTTTGCCAAATGTTCATGAATCATGTGTTTCAACCTTTCTGTTGTTTACAACCTTGATTTACAAAAAAGAAAATGGAAACAGCTTCATATGAAATGATGCTGTATCCAGGTGCCTATTCCCTATTCTTTCTCTGAAATTGTTGTGATAAGCCACTTTCACTGTAAAAGCAGCAAATAGCTGACCATTTTCATGGTATTACAGAAGGCAAGACACATGTATTCTATCTAAATGGACTTGTAGTCAGCAGTGTATAACTTACAGTAAAAGTGAATTCATGCAATTTCATTCATAGCACATTAAATTATGATATAGTCATGAGTGAGTCAGACTCAATTATTTGCTGACTGCTCCAGAGGTGTGTAATGCTTTTGACTAAAACATGGTGCCTGTGTGCAGTGCATTCTGGGTGCATCCAGTGCCATAATGGACAGTTGGTCCAGGCCTCGGTGGAAGCTGGACTTGATGCAAATTCTTCTTGTATTATTCCACTTGTAAACACGTTTTCAGCACTGCCTAGTGCTTATGTTATTCTGCATTGCTCCAAGCACACTTTGGAGAGAAGATGCACGCGTAGGCTAGAATAAGCCGGTGCCAGCTGGTACCTGATAATATGCTTATGGAATGTGCTAAAGCTGAAGAGAAGTTATGTTGTTTTTGCGGCTTCCTTGAGAAAGGGAAGAGTTTTGCCTCTTGGGGTTGCCATGGGTCACCCTGGCCTGGGGCCCTTTAGAAATGTCAACAGGTAGAGATTTGGAAAGCCAGAAAGTTCAGGAAAATGCCATCACGCATTTGCGGATGGCTTAAAATGGAGGGGCACCAGAGCAGTCAGACAGAAAGCTTCCCTGGAGAATGTACGCATCGCTCCACGCTCCAGGTCAGTTGATGCCAAGATATCTCTGCCTGACTGTTTGGGAGTTTTTAAGGAGTGCTGGCAAGATGAGGGTGTAACTTGCGATTGTTTCATTGGTGATGTATTTTATCTAGATTTCTTTTATTCATTTGTGTATGTTTTGGTGAAAAGAAGAGGCTGTACAAGAGCCATTTTATATAGCCTGCTGAGTGTGTGCGTGTGTGTGTGAATACTTGCCCCCCAGTGCCTTTTCATTCAGTGTACTGGGGAGAAAAATAGAAATATATCTGTGCACTCTGTGAAAAGCAAAACAAGGTGAAGGGAGAAGAAATGCAGATCCTAGGAAAATTGAAATATCTTTTCGACCTCCATGAGAAATACTCCAATCATAACCACCTGCAGTACTAAATTAAAATGAGCTGCATCTCTCTACCAACAAGCCAAACTATCTATTCTGATTACTGCAGGTGAGCCCACCAGAACATATGGTCCAATGTTGAACTGCTTGCGGTGCTGCATTTCTTGGCTTCACACTAGAACGGGAAATAGGACTCTGGGAACTTTGAATGGTGGTGCAAATCAGTCAGAAAATTGAAAGTTGGTAGCAATGTAGCTCTGGAAATCCAATATTTGCCCAGGGTGTGTAGGGTCCTGTTGTGATGCATTAATCCCCAGACTCCTATCATGTGTCTCACCTTGTGCCCAAACACATTCATCTTTGCAACACTGATTCTACTTTACCAGCAAAGGTTGTAGTTTTTTGGGCGGGGCGGACTAGGTTATTTACATTAAAATCATTTTATCCGCAGACCAGATTTAATGGATTATAATTTTGGACAATTTGCTGGAGGCATGTGTCCAATTTGTCCTCTTAGTTGTCAAGGACGTTCAATAATGAAAAAGTGTGTGACTTCTATTGTGCACTTCCTCAACGCCTTAAAGGAGGTAGCCTTAGCTCTGGTGTAGTGGAGTAATTTAATTCTAGTGTGAATCTATGTTTGCTTCAGGCCACCTACAGTATCATATTCTATGATTCTTCCAGCCAAGTCAGTCTGTTGGCAGCCGATTCAGTAATTATCAAGTACTCCAGCATAGGGAATCATAAAACAGGGGGGGAGGGGTGTGCAGGGACCTTGTCTTGGTCTCTTCTAGATATTTGAACACAGAAGCCATCTTACATGCTCAAACCGTCTGAAGGGCAGCATTCATCTTAAACTTTAGGACAGTCACTTTGCTGAATGAGCTCAACATGTCTTGATATCCAAACACACCCTTTAACCGAAGGCTGGATCCCAGAGCCTTGTATCAAATAAGGCTTCATGAGAAGGCTTAATTGTTCAAGTATTTATCCCACCAGACATTGGAATTAAAAGTCGGACACCCCCAATAGGTTGCATATATTTGATCCCAGCTGGGGTTTTACTGATTTGTGCAGCAACTTTGAATAAACTACAGGTGTGACACCAGTTTGGCTATAATGCATTAAACTTTCATGCTATAGGTGCAATAACAAGGGATTTCTGTTTCAAAACCAGATTTTTAAACAGAAAAAGAGTACTGTATTGAAAACACAAGACCATTAAAATAATGAGAATATGGGGCACAACAAAGAGCTCTGCCATTAAGTATACTCTTCTTCAAGGAATATTTTCGTTTTTTATTCTAAGCTATTTGTGTTGTTTGTCACCAGGAATGTGTCTGTTTATCCTGTAGGTGTATTTATATCAGAACAGAGATGAAGCATCTATGACTGTAACATAGGATTCTCTATTCTTGCCATTATTAGAGCTTCTGGGAGGTGGAGAATGTGAGTCACTATGAATCTGTCCTGTAGATGGAAGAGAGCCTCATTCTACATGTGTCTAATTTTAGGAGATATTAAATGATTGTGTCATGCTGATCCTCATAAGGGGTATGCAGGCTAATTCTTTAAGAAAGTGTGGCAAGGGTAACCACGGAAGCATATGGAGTGGCTATTGTTATTTCTTCTCATAATCTATTTTAATGTTGCACATCTTCACTTTGTCAGATTGCTGATTACTCTTTTAGCTGTGTTAGGATGTACCCCTTCAGGGTTTGGAGGTAGGATCTCAGGCTCTAGCATTGCTAGTCATTATTAGTTCAGGTGATTTAAATGGTGCATTCAGAGAACACTTTGCTCTCGCATCCAACCACCAGCATTCCCAGTGTTTGGAAGGGGTATAGCACAAGCCTTAGAAGCAACATCCCTAAAACATGCAAATCATATTCGAAACAGTTGACACTTTAAAGATTTTTAAGCAATCTATGAATATTTGTGATGGCATGCATAGAAGACTCTTTAAGGAGGAGCAGGGAATTGGCAATATTCAGGATGTATCACCAAGGATTGCTGTTTCCAAAAAAGAACTGAAAGGCCTTAACATTCACAGTATTTTGAGGAAAAAGCAGGCAAACAAGATATGCCCCTATTTTATAACAGTAGGAATGGAAGTTTGGGATGAATAAATCTTTATATCTGAATTCATCCTAAATCTACTTTGAATGAAGTTTTACAAATCTTTGATTTTCAATTGATGAATTATTTGGCTCTATGTCAGTAAGCACACCATTGATACTAGACCAGTGGGTATTATGAGCATCTCCTTGAATTTCACAAACAGATCTCTTAAATGTCTGCACTAGGCCAACAAGAAGAGGGGCCATATTTCATGAATGGGAATAAAACCATCCTGTCTTGATATGAAACCAAGGCAAAAGCGGTCAGGTGCGTCGCATATTTAGCTTTGTAACCATGTTCATCTTGAGCTGAATACAAGATATCGAACTCTTTCTATTTAATATCATGGAAAACGCCAAAACTGCCATCTTTGAAGATCGTTCTGATCTCAGAGTGGCAATTAGGAACCTGAAGCTGAGGGATATGAACGTTTGGGTGGGTGTGGGGTGATATGATTCAGCCTATGCATTTTTAAGTTCTATTCCATTACGAAAACAACTATCATATTAAGTAATGATCATTCACGATCAATGCAAGTGATCTGGGCTGGTTTGTGACCTAGATCCTCAGCTAAACATCCGAATGATCGTATATTTGTAAAAAGGTTTATTCTCCTTTGTATTTGTCTAACATGCACAAACTAATAAATGTGCACCTGCTGGCAATGTACTGTCCTGGATATTTTCCAATAGGATGGTTAGTTGCCAATCATCGCATGTGTGTTGCCTGGAAGGCAGCACTGTTCACCAGCTTGCACTGTATGCCCTCTCCATAGGCCCCTTCTCTGTCCTGTTTTTGTGGGCCTGACATTTTGGTCTTTGGGCTTAGTCCTCAATATATTTTATTTTCCTCATCCTTAATATTACTTTTCACTCCTTTTTCCACCCCCTCTTATGGATGCACTTTTATAGACATTACATTGCAATATTTATAAATGTTTTCAAAAGGGAGCATATGCATATTAGTGCCTTTTTTGTGGTTGCAATGGGAATCATCCTAGCATTTTGGACCGTTACTGGATTACCCAAAAAAGCTGTACAGAATCATCGCCTTCTTAGAGATTGGGGACACCTATGGCAAAACTGCAAGAAACAAACTTGCCAAATGCAGAATCTGCCAATTTGAGAAGACAGTGGAATGGTTAAATACTGCACATTCATGCTCACTGTAAAAAATCACTTGGGCCAATTCTTCTCCACAATTAGTTCAAAGTCAAAGTGGTCTCCCAATTAACTCACAAGTAGGAAAGATATGCATTGACTGATTTTAATATTTACATTACAGAGCCGCAATGAGCAGCCACAACCTCGATGCAAATATTAGGAATACACTTGTCAGATTCCACCCTACCAGATGATTGTGTGAGGGATTGTAACAAGATACTCAACGCAACCATTGACAAATAATCTTAATCTACATTTAAACACGCTAAATCAAACATATATTTTCAATATTGTAATGGTGAGGAAAACCTTCCACTCTGTCTCTGGTGTTGGAGATTGCACAGACAATTTGGGAAAAGTCTTCAATGACAAAGCATTCTTGACAATAAATAAGAAGCACACAAAGCCCTGTTTAGAAATCAGGATATTCAGTATGTTGTCCATGTGAAAATGACAAGATGAGATCTTGAGAGAGAGAGGCTCTGGACATTGTTAAAGCAACAGCAAATGGTGCAGTGTTCATCCGAGAGCTTCCCAATACCATACTGTTCTCCAGGATAGATTAGAATTCAATAACATCTACTCTATCCAAGCACTGATTGTGGGAGTTGGCTTCTGTTATGTCTATGTACATTGGAGGGGCCAGTGGAGCTGGTGACCTCCTTGCTTCCTTTTTAAAGATGAGTAATGAAAGGAAGATAATTTCAGTGGAAGTGAATTAGTCAGGTAGAGTAGTTAACTTTAAAGATATTGCTGATGTATTGTTAAGAGAGCATTCAAATCTCTACAGGCCAGAGCGGGAAACATATTTGTCATGGGTTTAAAAAGTAAATGGGATGGTGCACAAGGTTTCACAGCAGGTCATTAATTTTACATGTTGATACATTCCAGATGCAATTAGGGGCTTAGAGAAGGGGAAGGCCCTAAGGTCAGGTGGATTTCACATGGACCTTATGTATCCTGGCCATGCCTTTGTAAGCCTTTAGATCTAGAGCAACCTAACCGTACCAAATAATTGCAGGCCCATCTCACTGACCTCTTAACTGTGTCTTTCACATTCTTGCTAATGTACTGGTTCACCCTAATTACATTCTTGCTAAGGTAGTGGACTGGTGGCTCGAGCAAGTAATCCCCATTTCTGGTTCACCCTGATTGCATTCTGGTTACTGTAGTGGATTGGAAGTACTCCCCCTTTCCAGCTCACCCTGGATTTGATGGGGATTATCAAGGGTCAACTAGTGAGCTTGGACAATTGCCTTCTATGTGCAGTTGTTACTTGCTGCTCGGGTATCACCCTGGCAGAGACATCATGCAACTATGCTGTCTTGCTGCTCATCAATGAGCAGCCATTTGACTGGGCTGAGGGCAGTTCTTTTTCGAGCACTGAAAGCTCTTGGCTTGGATCCAAGGGTTTTCTAAAGTGATTACCTACTTTATAAGAACCCTAAGGCATCCCTATTTCCTCATCATCATATACACTTTATTTTGGCAAACATGTGCCATAAAAGTGATGGACAAAACACATTCATATTAAAAATGTGACAATTAAAAAAACAATACCAGCAAAGATTAAATACAATGTCCATAAGAATGCAAACCATATTCTCCATATGATAACTAAAACTAAAAAGTGAAAATGTGCAAATCATGCAAGCAGTGCAACCTTCAAGAAATAATCTGCAGGTCCGTCAATGAAAGTGAAAAATACAATACAATATGCATGTTCCCTTAAAACATAAGGGAAATTCCTAATTCCATCTAAAATTCAATTTATCACACAAAAGGTTACCTTTCATTCAAAATAGTAATACATTGTCAATAGAATAAATTCAATCCAGCTGCACTAACTGAGAACAATAACCTTCACGTTTAACATATTTTCAGCCCAACAAACACCCTATGGGTAATTCAAAAGGGAACCAGACTCACTAGACTCTAAAGGGGAAGCTTATAGCATTTCCTTAATCTCATGGCTCCCTTGATGAAAGATAGCGACGCTCAAGCGACTTAAGGTGAGTCAGCCGGCAATAGATAGAAAAGGGCAGGCCGACACTGGACAAAATGAAGCTGTTGATAGGACAGGCAAGATTGTGCACTGCCAAATGGACGAATACAAGGGGCAAAACATAAGACAATGTGAGATGTCGTCTTGAAATAAATCACAGAAAGGACAACTAGCTGAATCAGGGTAGCCCCTCCAGTTTAAAGTATCTGCTCTTAAATTCGAAAGGTTGAAGCAAGCCCTAGTAAATGGCCACCTTTCGGAAATGTGATCGCCAAAAGTAAGATACTGTTGGATAAAATCCAATGATGTAATCATTGCCAACCTTCGGTTAGCAGAATGTTGCAGAGCACTAACTTCATGGAATTCCTTAATATGGGCAACAAAAACATTTTTTTACGGCTGTTTTTGGGCTCAAAACTAAGTAGCCCACTAGAAGGTGTGAGTGACGGAACATTACATATTCAATGACTGTTAATATAGTTCAGCCAAGGGATTTTGTTCCAACCTTCAGCCCCCATGATGACCTTTAAGATATCCTGTGCCAAGGCCGCTTTAGAATTTGACCAGATCTGAAGCCATAACAAAAGGGGGGCCTAGAGCCAGTCATCTTCCAAAAGGCCAAGGCCCAACTCAGAATGAATAACATGAGTGGGTGCAGAGCTTGGAAGACCCAAAAGTTTTCCTAAGAATTAGTTTTCTCTCATTTGTAAAAAAATAACACAATTTCAATACCACATACAAATATACCATAATTGGTTGCAGCCTTTGTTTGAGCCTAGAACTTTCAGAATCAGACATGAAGGCTGACCTGAGTACATGGCTTTAAAACAGGACATTGCACCCAGAGATCAGGCAAAATGCCAATTTCTTGTTTCTTCATATGAGCTTTGGCGGAAACTGTTGGGGAAAAATGAATGCCCAGGTAGTCGACTTCAAACACCCTAGGTATGACCAAACCACTACTCTACATAGGGTACATTTTATTGGGTTTCCTACCTGGGTCACAGACCATGACTGCTGATTTAGCTGTGTTAATATTTAAGTCTAGGGAGTTCATAATGGTTGTGTACTCTAATCAACCTCTGGAGAGCATTCGATGTCCGGGCAATCAGGACGTATCATCAGCATATGCCAAAGTTGGCAATGCCCTAGTTCCTACCTTCGGATACTCTGTTCCAACCTAGATCAAGGTGTTATATAGGCTATTAATAAACAGGGTGAACATGACAGGGGCCAGTACACATCCCTATATGTAAAATGAAGTGTTTACCCTCTTATTTACTTTCCCCTTTATTGTATTGACTTGTCTGGAAGTTGCTATTGGAACACATTTAATTTATTGATAACATCAATGTTTTATGTTTATTAAATGTAAACATTGACAGTTTAAGGTACCCAATGAGGTATAATCAGTCTAAAATGTAGCAATTTTCCACTATAACTACAATTATCGATGACTATCTGGGATCACTCTACGGACAGAGTGGATGATGCAGGACCTCAGGAAGTGGCAATTAAAGGTCTTTTAAATGTCCCACTCTCTTGTGAACAAAAACTCATAATGCGCTGTAATGTTATATGATGATCAGCTGTGTACCTTTCAGCTATGTCTGGAGGAGGTTTGTAAACAGATGATATCAGATGGTCCTTGGTGGCAAACTTTGATAGGATGTATGACTAAGGTTACTTCATACGTCTTTTCCTACTAGCACTACCGTTTTTCTATATATCATCATAACAGAGTTGCGTTACCCCAGTTTGATCTACCAGTGGCATGTTAACTACTCAAATGTGCGTTGGTTTTATGGAATGGAATCGGGCCCTATTTCTTACCTGCTCTTCCTCTGCCCAGCTGTTTTAAATTCTGTAACATTGTGTGACCTAAGAGATGTTTCATTTTAAATCTTGGTATTTATTACTAAATTGATGAAAGGCGGGATATAGCTTCAAGAACACAAGGCACTCTTGTTTCGAAATGTGTGCATTTAATGATTGTGGTGCTAAGGCAATGGATAATGCCCAACTGGAAGTACATCTCCAAGTTAGAGATGAATGTTTGGTGGAACGAGGTCCACTGGGTTAATAAGATGGAATGCAGAGCAGCCAGCTTCTTCCAGATATTAAGAAAATATAATATTGTGTATGCTCCTTTACTTGAATATCTGTCATACAGCAAGTGGTCCATGATCACTGGGACGACCTCTAGAAGATTTAAAGTGGTGCCCACAACCTACTTTCCCATTTCTTCCACTGTGGCTTCACTATCTCTGTAGCCTTGCCATCCTCTGTATGCAAACATTAATAATTTGGACACAATTGGAACGCTCAGGGGAAGGTGTGATATAAAATATGTAATATAAAAGAAAATGTCCTATTGTCCGGCGTCAACATGTTAGCCATAATTAAGAATGGCTCAATCTGGAGCAACGCCAATTGTTCTTCATGGTCCTCTTTTCCTTCCTGGCTTTCTCAGCTAGGATAGCGGCTGCAGGTTTGCACGTGCATCTTTGTCACACACTTTGTCGCAGAGAATACATCATCCATTCCAGTTCATCCCGATTAATTTTGCTGGCTTGAGGCAATTATCTCACCCTTTGTGTCTGACCTCTTAGTAAATGGAGTGCGGGATAGCGTGCTAATTGTTCCTGTGGATTTTGCCGCTTAATTGATCGTCCCAGGCAGCCCACAATAGCAGAGAATGTGTGCTCGGTCATAAAATGGCTGAAATTGAAACAAATGTTTTTACTGTTGTAATTGGCGGCTCTGGGAGTCAGATCGTGATTATGTTCTCTCGTTTGCTCTATTACTTGGATCACTTGGTTAGAGCTGTTAATGATCCATCTGGATCAATGTCTTTGGCTGGTAGCTATACTTTACGGCATTGTTGGATTAATACGGCTGTTTGTGCGGATGGCTACGCCTGGTTCCAGTAGCCTGACTGCTTGCTTCTCTTTTGTGACAACTCAGCATAAACGAAGCACGCAAATGCAATTATCAACCTGTGCCATTTAACACTCAATACTGAGCAGTGGCTAATTAAACTGATGTGAAATGAAGGCCACAAACCCTGTTAATTCGAATGCGATTCATATTTATGTGAAGGAGCCGAGATGTCCATGCAATTGACTGCATCATGACTTCTTGCAGCATAATACTTTTACCCAGATTAATTATACAGATGCAAGAAAGAGTTGTAATAAATTCGACACCGTTCATGTTTAAGTATAGGCTGGTTAGAAGTAAAAAATGTAATCTCGTGGCAAGGATGATATGAGGACCCTCTGCTTACATGTTAGAGGAGCCTTTTCATTAGCCAGGAAGGCTTTATTATTCAGTGGGCGCATAATATAATACACATTTTTAAACAAAGTTTAAAAGAGGCATTGATCGAAGAAGGTGTTCCAATACTTTTCTTTTTTTCTGTTTACCATTCCTCTACTTTTTACAACCATATTCAGCATTGAACACAGAGGATTTGTCCATTCATGTCCTTGCGCTAATGTAAAGTTGTAATAGGAGCCTTAGTTACTGGTCACTTAGACTATCGCAATGCCCCTGCAGCAACACCTTATCATATGTTGCACTATGCTTCTGCTGACCTTGCCGAGACCACAGTTCCACTACTTTTTTCGGTACACTTCTACCACTGAAAAAAGGTGACAATTCAACAGATCCAAAAATCTGTACTGGACAAAAATGTGCATTACAGAGAAGTCTTCAATACCACGGGTCTGTTTAACTTTGAGAAAAGAAGGCAGTAAATAGGTTATTGTCAGTGTGTCAATGTGCGAGCTGCAGAATATGCATGCTCCACAACAATACTTGTTAGGAGACCAACTAAGCTCCTATCCAATCAACGCCTCACACTGGCCTGGAAAGAATGGATTACCATGAGAAAGGATGTCCTTCTGGGTCGACTCCCACTAGAACTGGGCATTAAAGGGGTCAGTTTAAAAAAGAACTTGGATAGGTTCTCAGAGGGCCATATGTTGGGTTAGGATTGTGTAGACATATTCACATAAGTGGTTTACAATGGTACAATTCCATAAGAAAACGCTCTGTGAATCAGGCCCATAATATATATATAGGCTAGCTCAGAGATTGTCCTAAATTGCATACTTCCGGTCAGGCTAGAAACATTGGTACCTTCTTTCATGTAACACTGTTACACTTTAACATCTAGTCGTGCGATTGCATTTGACATGTCACAGAGAATCTGCCAGGGTCTGCCAATGAGAAGGAAATACTCATGCTTTGTCAATGTTTTAAATTATCTGATGCTGCCTATCGCACACAAATAAGGTGCTCTCTGTTTTCACTGGCCCTCCCTTCATGACTCTTTCGCTCCATGTGTTGAAGAGTCGTGTTGTCCGTTAGATATTTCCTGGTGCAAGTGGTTCAAAACAGAATGAGAGCAGCAGCGAGAAAGGCTTCCCCTGAGGTGGGGACATGCCTGGTAGTTGGAGACATACATTGTCATTGCTTGTGTCCTGCATGCATGCCACCATCACATTGTGGGTGCACTGTCCATAGGAAATCTGAGGTGAGCATGGATAGGCTATTTGGCTGTTGCAGGGGTTCTGACAGACCTTGATAGGGACAGGAGGACCAGGCTCTGAGGGTCTACAACTGTTGTATTATTTTTGCTAACTATTAATTCGTGTTTAGAAACAATGCAAAAATGCCAAGACACTACAAAAATGCAACGATTTTATCAGCCACACCAGTCAGTGGTCTGCACCATTGCCCTGGGGCTCATAGAAGAAACAGATCATTGTTGTTAATCTTAACATTACTGTTTCCAAGATGGAAAGATATTTTGACAGATACAATGGTGCGTATTCTTGGCAAAAAAACATTAAAAAGAAAATTATGTAATTGTACTAGCATTGTAAACTGACAATGTGTACAATTTTACAATGTGCATTTTAAATATCACTACTGGGTTATACCGTAGCCCCAATAAGGATTTTACACATGTCTTATTGAGCAAAGCACATTATCAAAACCTGGATTCATTATATACATTGTTTTCTGTTCAAGGTTGTATTCCAAGATGGGCTGCCTTCTACACTCCAAGTGTACTCTTTCAAAATAGCCCTGTTAGAAAGTGGAATGGGGTAAATAGAATCATCAGGGTTACTGGCTGTTTTGCATGAAATCAGAAAGCATGTTGGGAACATGTGAATGATTAGAGATCTTTACAGTTGATAAATGTTTGTTATAAAAGGGTTCTTTACTTGAATCATTAAGGACGCTAGACTTGGTCCTGATTTAAGATTTCACAACACTCACCCTATCATTTAAATGTTTATATCCATGAAACATATATAAGCATTCAGAAAGAGAAAGCATTTCGATGTGAGGATAACATGTCTGACTTAGCCATCCTGTTTTTAGTTTCAAAACTGTGTCGGAAGCGCAACTGAGACAGAATATTAGAACATGAAGGGCTATGAGAAGAAAATAGGTCAGTATGCATGCCCTGTCAACGTTGCACAGACATCCTTAGAGAATTCTGTACATTAGATGTAGCACATGATGCAGTGAAGAAGATCAAAGTGCTGTACTGCCAGGTTAAGCACATACATTGCACATTTGATATGTTATCATTTCCCTGAATGAATGAGTTATATATTTAAAAAGCAATACATATTAAACTTGGAGAAAATATGTATATTTGTATTCAGCAAAGGGACAATTAATGCATCCTACATACCAGAGTAAACGATTATTTTAGGTCAAACACAGATGTGAAAAAAAGCAAATGCACACGGCATATGCTGATCATTACAACAAAGGAGAATATTCTCAAAATGCAGTGCAAATGAGAGGCCGCAGAGAATGAACACATTTCGTTTGCACCCCTTTTAGAAATTTGAAGGTCACACCAATATCAAAGGGGCACAGTACATGCAAATATGTACTTTCCAACACCCTTGCAAACCTTAGTGTAGGGATGCACATTTAAAAGCACAATTTGTGAATTTGGGATGCACTTTTAAATGTGCAAAAATCGTTCTGGTTCGCGCAAATGCGCTAAGGGATGCAAAGCACATCTGACTGGGCACATCTAACAAGTACTCATGCATATGTCCGTTGTGGATTGGGCTACCCCTTTTTGTGGCACAAGTGATGAAAAGCACTAGCACATCTCGTCATTTGCGCTCAAAAACGTTTGGAGAACATGCCGATAACGATTTGTTTTGAATCCATGTGAGTACAAAAGAGTATCGGAGTAAATAGCCATATGCCTAAAAACCAGATTTAATTCTGATTTTCTATTTGACTGGGAACCAAAAGCTCACTTTGGAAAAAGTCATTAATTTGTATTAGCCTCTGCACTACATAAAAGGTTAAAGTTCTGTTTTAGAAAAAGGAATTGCATTAAGGCATTATCATAACCCTGTGTGGTTCAAACTAAGGCCAGTGCAATCTGCTGAAAATAATTGGCTCATAAAATGTTTAATTTGATTTAGCAAGTGATGCTGAAAACAAAGTCAATCATCAATGATTATATATCCTTTTTCAGGGTTAGGTATACAACCAAAGGAAACCCTAGCACGTGTGTCTAGGTTTCCTTTGTTTGAGTTAGGATGAGTTTGTTTGTGGTTCACAGTGAAATTGATAATTGTCTGAGTGTCTACACCATTCTCAAAATTGCCTTTGAGTATCATCCAAAGAGAACCTTGCTTTTCATGCCCACAAACACACTGTTATGCACCTCCTCAGAGCACAAGAGTCCTTCTGGATTTTCCGCAGAGTACTCAAAATGCACCTCTTCATTCTAAACCTGGGTAACTAACTCACACCGGCACACTACACAGCACACATTTAAAAAAAGAAATACGTATTACTGTAAATATTGTATATACTATGTCTTGCCTGCAATGTTAATGCCATGCATTATGTCGGTCTTGTATATACTCTATGTGTAACAAATGCAACTGTAACATTTCTGCTCTATAAGAAAGCGCCCAGATGCCTTTGGGCTCAGCGCACTATACAAGCTTCAAAATAAATATAAAATAAATAATAAGACACCATTGCTGACAGTCTTAAGGGAACATATTGTCAATTTCTCTGGTGTAATCTGATGAGGTAAATTTTAATTTTTCATAGAATAAAAGAAACAAGAAAAACTCTTTTTAAAAAAAATATCTGAAGAGTGTACCCTGATTTGTGATTTCACAAAATAACGTTGTTTACTCACAAAGAAGATGTGACACTGTCCCTTCTTTATGAAAAGCAGTGAGAACATATTGAGAGTGTGCATAAATCAATGAAATGGTTAACAAACTCACACTGGGTATCATATGCCAGATTGTGATAAAGAAACACAATTCTTGATTGGCAGATTGCACTACCATCAGAGCCACATAGTACCACTTCGTATTTTAACTGTTAAAGGGGGTCATCAGGAGTTCATGTCCCATTGGACACAATGGGAATGGGGACTTACTGCCCCCCACAACCCCGCAACTCGGGATCCAGCGCTAATAGCGCTGGACCGAGTTGCGGTAACACAATTTGTGCTAGCGGTATCCCAACGGAATTACCGCCAGACTTGTGAAAGAGCCGAAAGACTTTGGAACAATACAAAGCACACAATCGGATCGAAGAACATGTTTGTTACTGGGTAATGGTTACACTTCTCGCTCTGCATTGTAGGAAGGTTGTATGGATACATCATATGAAAAAAAAACAAATGCCTAGTTCGAGGCCCGATGGTTCAATACTCTGCTGTGACAAAAGCCAAAAGTATAGGTTTTTACAATTGTGCATGTGGTAGCACCACAGATGGTGAAAGTGTGGACATGCGTGGAATTTGCTTTGAGCTTTTGAGCCCATTTCAGATGTGGCGCAAAACTAGCACCATGCTGCATAGTCTCATTTGACCTAATTTAACACCATGAATTGAGCTCAGAATGTTCATTAAGGGAAACAATAGAAGCAACATTGCAGGCATCATAGAAATATTGATGAGGCCATAAGGATGGTCTGGCAGACGCTGATGCTTTTTTCATTAAAAAAAGGACAACGATTGTCAAACAATGAACTGGATTCACTGCTTCTTTTAAGATGGAACTAGTGCCATGGATTGGTGATTCAGTGGTGATAAGTGCAGGTCTAACTGGCTTGCCTGGCCAAACAGGCTCTTGCAGCGATCAAGCATCAGATTAAAACCACTTACAATTGGCATATGAGGGTCACTTGCTCTAGAGTTCTGGCAATTAAGTGAAGCCAATATTTCTATGAAAGGCAGCTCCTGGATTAGCCATCGCCCTCTACACTTGTAATTAGGAACGCTGATAGAGCATGAATCTCGTGTGATGCGCAAACAGGTACTGGCAAAATAACAAAAGCATATAACAAGCAGCTGCTGCATCTGGGGATTTCCTGTAGACTAGTAATTGGGAGTGTCACGTGATCAAAAATCACTTGTGGTGTGCAGACATGTAGAACACTCGAAAACGAAAGCATTGTGGTACTTGTGATGCAACTATTTCTAAATATTGCAATGATATGGTAAAATGCTATTTTTATGTTGGCCCACAAAAATGTACAAGCATTGTATATTATCTTTCAAACATTGATCTGGACTCACAGAAGCGTTTTTATAACGGTGCTATCCCATAGGAAAATGCTCCTTAAAACAGGTCCTATGTTTCTATTATGGTGTTTGCACATCCAACTCTACCACCTAAAACCAAGTAACCCCGCAAATGCTGTATTAACTGAATCAAATCCTATTATTGTAGAACGCTGTTCTGTAACTAATTACCATATAGCATAAGGATGACTTAAATGTGGGTCTCACAAGGATCAATATACACAATTTTGCCAATATAGAAAACCAAAAAATTATTTCACGATTCTTCCCCCTTTTAAACAATTTCAAAAAGGCTGTGAAAATGCAGCTATAGGTATGGCTTTAGATTCGAGGGGCTACTTCTTCATTTCTGCAAAGAAGACCGTATCGAATCTTGACACATCAGTGCAACATACACTTGTCTCTTTCTGGCAAGTGTTTAAAAAAGGGTCTGATATCTATTATTAGTTCTACTTGCAAACTTGTCTGAGAAATGTAAAAATAATAAAAATGAAAAAAGACAAACCTAACAGTTTGTAGAAGTTCTTGTTATGAACTGGATAGTGAATTTCTAATGTTATCATTTCTTCAGACATCTAGAATCCCCCAGACAGTGGTGGTACTTCCCTTATTAAATCTCACCAGATCCCAGGAGAATGAATTTGAGTTTTTTCCTACTTTATATTATGGAACACCGACAATGGAACCTGTTCCAGGCTATCAAAATCATCATTTTACGAACAAACAATTCATCATCTGAGCACCAAGAATATACGATTTACATTTTTCCCAGCACACAGAGAAACTGAAATAAATTTGTCCCTGAGGGTGATGCGGTAGATTTATCTCATTCTACCTGTCGTGATATGATAAATATAAGGAATAAAGACAAAGCAATTGGCACATCCTCAACTGAATCTCTCCCCTTTCATCCCTGGAAATATTAAATACATGGAGGCCTCATCCTGTGGGATAATCAGAATGCGGTGGGTACTACATACTTCCTCTGGCTGCCTAAATGACCCAGGATTTAGCAGGCGTAGGACTTGGAGCAGCTAATGTTGCTTTCTAACACAGATGAAATGGGCACTGTAAATTCAGTGATAACTGAAAAACATCCTAAACATGGTTTGAAAACTGGAGGTTTGATAACATGGACAAGTAGCAATTCGAGGATGCTACGTATTTCAAAACGAACACACACTGAGATTATTAAAATGGCATGCCTTACCGACATAGAAATTGTATTAATACTTCTCTGAATATTCTCTACTTACACTTCTATTTCAAGCATTATCCTTGCTCACATGCTCGCTTATGTTTATTGCATGCACTCCTCCTGTTAACTAAAGGTATTTGCTTTAATCATAAGAATATTCTTGCTGACATAACTGCTTAGATTTGTATTGCATGAATTTTTCATTTCTGTATGCACACCTCTTTATTTTAGTGCGCATACACTCTTCTTAAAGTACATCAGTTGTATATTCTCTTCTCTTAATTTTCGCGTATTTGCTTTAGTTTTAAATGCATATCTAACTGGCATGCTTTTAATTGCAATCATTATTATTATTCTTATGAATACTTTGTTATTTGTTGTGTGTACTATTCTTGTTAGCACACCAGCTTTGCTTTTTAATGCATCCACTGATCCAGTTCAGATCCATATTCTGAATTATGTTGTATGTACTTATATAGTTCACATACCTGCTTGGCCAGTAGTGATACCAACTGCAGCAAAGAGCCGTTGGGAGCGGCTCAGATCGGAGACCCCGTTGACTGCTTCTACTTCAAAAGTATAGTTGGCATGTGCGAGAAGGTCCAAAATGGTGACATAGGTATCCACTAATCCGCTTTGCTGAGGGACAAATCCAATGCTGCTCCCACAGGGCACACACTCCCCTTGCTCCCAGCTGCATCTCCTGCACAGGATTCTGTAGGTCAAATCATTCCTTCCACCATTGTCGGCAGGGGGGCTCCACTCCAGGCTTACCATAGTTTGATTTATATTGTAGATAAGGTTCTGAGGTGCAGACGGAGGTCCTTTTAGAAGAAAACAAAAAAAAAAAACAAGAAGTAGTGTTCAAACATATGCAGTCAATTGAATAGTTGATTTAAAAGAGAGACAAAACAAAACTTGCAATGTCTTTGGTATTGTAATCCGCCTGATTTACAAAGTGGGTTTGTGCCACTCTAAAACGCCTTTGTAAATCAGGCCCACTGCCTCCTGCCTATTAATGGGTCTGCATGGCATCTCCCCTCTCTATTCTTAGATCTTGTTTGTATACATTTTGGTATCAGTTAGTAGATTTGAAGCCACTCAGTCTGAAAGACAAATTACGTTTCTCATAGTGTATGTCAGGTTTTGTTTATAGGATTTTATACGGTGCTAAATCACAGATGTAATAGTTTCATATTCCCCAGGAATGTCCGTGAAGTTGTGTACTTTGTCTCTAACATCTGGAGGGAGGAAGGGAGGGGCGGGGCTGAAAAATACTTTTTGCGATAGCATGGGTTCATGCAGGTCCTGTTAAGTGGACAATCATTCTGCAAAAAGGAGGGGAAGTATATGTTCTTAAGTGTTGTGATACTCTAGTTGTGCTTCCCTGGCAGATTTGGCTCATTGTAAGTTAGTACACAGTGTACATTCCGATGCATGAGGGGCTCAAGAGTGTGTTCGTGGGATCCTGGCAGTTTGGTGGCTTATTTGTTTCAGCATCTCTATAGGCTGTAGTACCCCAGGTCAAACTCCAAAATATTAGTTCTCGGATTGTCAGGCATGGCATAGTCAAGAACAGGCTGCATATAAAGGCAAATGTTATTAGTATCTAAAGGTAACGGAACGGATTCCTCAAACTAATATAGTCAAATTGAAAAAGCCTAGCACCTTGAAATAAAAAAAATAATTATTAGCACGAGTGTGTTCTGTGTCATGTTATGGTCGACGTTACTTTAGTTCACAGTGAGACAGTATGGTGCTTTACTTTGGAGTAATCTATTAAAATACAGCCATATGTGCCCAATCATAGTGAAAAAACATACCCTGAGTACCCTATACAGACTGTGTTCATTAGAATATGTGAAAGGCAGATGTGGATGTATGGCAAACAGGGTAGCTATGGGGGAACAGGGCCAGGTGCCAGTCATCCCGAAAGCAGTGACAGTCTGGCATACTTTTGGTGACATTGTGATGTGGGTGTATCTTTGGCTGATGACCAGTCAGGCTATTAACCCTTCCAGGAGATTAAGCATATAATATGGATGAAGGTGCATTTGATAACTTACTGAGATAAATTCTGCCAATCAGTTCTGTGTGACATCTGAAAGACAGTTGGAAGAAAGCCTGTGTTGTCTAGGAAGCCACTTTGAACCCTGAAGCTAAATGAACCCAGTAGTTGAAAGATACTCATTTACAATGTCATGTTGTACATGGTCTCCCTACCCCCAATTCCCACACTCTGCACTGTCCGTTTTGGAACATCTTTGCAGGGAATGTAGAGCAGAGCCATGAGGGTGAATACGTCATATGAAATATACCATGTTCCCTTAACCTTCACCCCAAAATGGTCTAACAATTGAATTCAAAACTATTTGCAGAGGAAATGATGCAACCCCAGCCATGATGTCACAGTGTCAGAGCAGAAGCGTAGAGTATTCAGAAAGTAAAATAGTAGCCTATAGCTTCCTGTTTAAGCCAGGCACAACAATGTGGTTGCGAAGTAGATATTCATAACCTGCTTGCTGCACTCATATATCATAAGGCCAGAGCTACTCCTGGTAACTTGTTTCTAAATTGAATACTTTCTCAGCGGGAGAGAATCAAGAGTAATTCGAGAGTTTCTCTTGGTAATATATTTCTGATTAGCTCTCTTGGAATGATGAGTAATCAGTCAGGAGGTTGGCAAGACACGTGTTATCTGCCAGGACAAGCCAGTGTTCTAATTACCAACCATTTCCGCTGGCTCCTCCACCTGTCAGCTACCATCTTTGGCTCACTGCACCATCTCGTCCCCACAGGCCCTGTTGTGTCTGCTCTCACTTCTCCGGATTTGGGTGACCCTGTCTGCTACTCCCTGCAAAATGTTCCTCTCCCGCACGGGTCTGGCCACTGACCACGCCACTCTTCCAGTACTGCAAGTGGCATGCCCATTTCACCACACAACCTTTGCCGCAGATGCCGCATAGAACGTGTGGCTCATGTGTGCTGTAATCTTTCACTCCTGAGAAGTGTGCCATTTGTTCTATCTGCAGCAAAACACTGGGCCTTTTTGGCTCTGGTGAAATCAAGAAAAGTAATGCTAGAAAAAAATGCACTCCTTCAAAACACTGTGGGGCTACAACCTAAAGTGCAGTGTTGAAGAAGTAACATGTGTGATAGAGTCATGACTCATGCTTACCTTCTACAAATCAAGACTTGGACCATCTCTGGCCATTGACTTCAGATGTATTGCGAGTCAAAGAAGAGTAATCAGAGAACACTGTTATCTATTTAGAATTGAGTTTTGGTACATCAATGAGTCTGTTGTCACATCACACTGAGGGGAAACATGTGTTTACATTATTTCTTCCCCGTGGAAATTGACCTGCTCTAAATGTCCCTCCTGTATTCTGCCTGGCTGCCCCTCCTCTGACTCGTTGAGAGAAATGAATAAATATGGAGCCGTTTTCAGCGAGTAGATCTCGTACAGGAAGCTCAGTGGGCTGATATTCAGTTCTTGAAGATGGATTGAAAAAAGTGTTGCGGGGAATGGGAGTGTGGCTGGGAGGATAGTACAGGAGCTTTATTGTAACATTTAGTTTGCCAGCGAATAAACAATTTAAAGTTAATGCAGACGTGAAAAAAATGTATGATGATAAAATGGTTCCATGTCATTTCATCGCGGCATGTTTTTTCGCAGGTTTTTTTACCGTGAATGTTTTAACGAAAAAAAAACCCTCAAATATTTTGAAAATTATTTTTGGGTGTTCCCCCCAAACCTCCATTCCCTTACATTTTGTATCAATTCCCAATCGCCCACATCCCATATATCTAATTTACTAACCCCTCCAAAAAATGGGATGCTTTTTTTTCGTTAAAAAAATTGCAGTGAAAATCCCGCGAAAAATCACATCCCACGATGAAAGGACGTTGTACCAATAAAATGTATCAGATATGTCTTTATTTTCCATTTTAATCCTACAGAAAAAGCAATCCAGCAACAAAGGGTGACTCTAGAAGTGAGGGCCATGAACTGCAATTGTACTTGATTGGTTTGAGGCGCTTCACTCTTACACTGAAGACTGACTCACTTGTACAGGCAGCGTATGGGGCATCGGTGGGCGCCCGGTGGTACCCATCCTCACAGTCACATCGGGAGGCACCTTCCTTGTCAGAGAAACTGTGGGCCGGGCAACGCGAGCACTGCAAATCCTGCGAAGACGATTTGTAAAATGCACGACCACAGGCTAAGGAAGAAAGCAAAGCAGAACATTAGATGACCAACATCTAGAGACAGCTGTCAAGTACATGGCAGAAGCATGTTGCCTTTTCACAACAGCAAACCATGTCACACATTTCACTGTGTACTTGGATGTTGATGTTCCAACCGACAGGCGCCTATGTACTATCCATCCCTTTTCATGAGATCACAAAATCATTCGATGCTATCAGTTACTTTCAAATCACAATTTGCGTCCTATGAAAATTCCTTCTTGAACCTTTTACTTTCACACATTTGAAGCAAGAGGAGCCCTTAAGGGGTGCCTTGGGGATAAGTTGTAAGCAATGTCCTGCTAGCATCAGGCTCGCATAGAGCATCCAATCAAGGGGGCATTATTGCTATGAGAAATGCATGGCCAATTATATTTCATTTACAGAAACACCAGGTAGACAAAATAGCTTTAATAATTTCCCTTCCGAGCAGGCTAGAATGCAGTGGGCCAATTTTCAATTTTGACAACTCAGGTCATCTTGCACATGGTCCTTACAACAGTGTTTAAATTCAAGTAACATGTAGTCTCATCCACAAATAAAGAGACAAACAGAATGTGAGACAGGGTAGGGTAGAGGGAGATGATATTCTGGGTAAAACTAGTTAATATTATTGGTTTTACTTGTAGTTGCGTTGTGCTCAATGTGATGTGCTGACCTGGGATTAAGCATACCTGCCATGATTAATCGTTAACTGGAGAACTGGATCAAATTCAAATCTGTCCTTTCTTTTTGTTGAAAAATAAGTGGTGTTGCTTTCTAATACAGACTAGTGGTCAATTCGTATCTTTGTGAGAACAGCATGTTAGCACCTGCTGGAGGTGGGTTGGGTGTGCATTATAGAATGTCACAACAAACAGGTGTGTTGTCGCTGCTGCCCAGAGACACCACAGCACAATCTTTTGGAATGTGTCTGAAGGTAAATTCAAATGCATTCCCTCAGACTTATGAATGGCCAATTGGGAATCTACTCTGCTGTTGCTAAAAGGCACAAAGACATTCTCATCCTTGGTAAAAGTGGCCTTTCCTGAGGACCTCTTAGTGGGTTGAGAGTGCATTTCTGCCAATTTCTGAATTGAGGAGAGCAGGAAGCCCTAAAATGATGACTTCCTACCTGCACAATAAAAGGTGCTGCAGATATATTGCATCTGAAGAAACTACTGCTAGAGCTTTATTCATCACTGAGAACAGTGCCAACAATTGGCATAGACTAGTGTCTATAAAAGATCTACCCGCATTGTGTTCGAAGAAGTTCTGTTTGTCCTCAAAACCAGACCTCTCAATCACAGGGTGCTTGAGACTTTTGAGAAAAGTCCAGCTGCCCTCAAATATGCATCCGAGCCCCTAGCATAAAGAGTCATTAAAACAAATAGATGCAGGAAGTGTGAGATGGACACTGGCTGAGATTTTTGCCTGTAGCAATACACAAACACAGTTGTTGTCCTAACCACAAAGTGCTCCACTATACTCAAAGTCATATTTTTTCTATTGTTTCATTTATTAAAGTGTCATATGGTTAATAATAGCTTTCAACCAGGCTACATAATCATCAGGTCTTGTTCTGAATGACCCAAAATACCGAAAGGAGGGACGACAAAAGATGCATAACAGAAAAGCGATGACCAACTAAACTAAAAGGGACTCTGTAGATAATATAATGGTTCTCTATTTGGAAAGGTGTATCCCATGAGAATTATGGGTTTCAGGAATTACAACTCCATTTAATGTTTCTCAAATAAGGGTAAAAGACTAACCTGTTCTGTTAAATGTAATCTTTTAAATGTAATTTGATGGGGAATGTGAGCTGCAGTATTATGCACCAGGTATATTTAACATTTGTATGGACGTTTTTCAATGGATCTTTGGATTTCCCCTACACACCTCACCGCAGCAGTGAGCATGATCCTGCTGGAGTCCGGCATGATTTGCAATGTTTAAACAAATTATCCCAACTATCTGTACCCGGCGTAACATACACCGTTCCAACATATCTTGAAGGGTCTTAATTAAATATGATTGCACTTTTATATATTCACTCACTCATACATTTCATTGTACGCACAATTAACAATCTTGTTCTTCTCAGATATAACACTTAATGAGCTGAATGATTGAACTCTTGAGAGAGCAACATATACTTGCCTGTGATTGAATACAGGTTTCGGAAGGTATAAGGAGATTCTTTGAAATATCTGTCCCTGTGACTTATTAATGGTCATTGAAAGGGCTAAATGTATAGGAAACTGCCTACTTGTGAATTTGAAAGGCATATTTATATCAGATGGAAGAAGAGGTATGCACAGTATAGGAACAGTTTCTAAGTTCAATCCATCGATTACACGGGCCTCTTTGATGTGTCTTTGTAGATGCGTAATTGTCAACCCTGTTCCATTGCAGAGTCCCCGTTATGGCATAAGATTGCGTAGTAGCATAATTACACCTACTTTCAGTTTTAGCTCGTGAGGAGGCTTTCCTGTGGGTGTTAAGCTGTTGAGGATCTCTTCAGAGTATGGTAGATGCTCACTTGGTTCATAGCTTGCTACAGTATCCACACTTTTGCAAACAACCTCTTCTCCTGGCATACGGTTTAACACGTTGTTGTTCAGTTCAAAAGAATGCTCATTTGTAACAGTATTGCTCTGTCTTTGTGTTGCTGAGCATCAACAGTGTAGAAGGTAATGTCACCGTAGAGTTGTTCTACAGGGTCCTGTGTATTTTAAAAACAGGCTGGCGGCAACTGTATAGGTGCAAAACTTCTTCCATGGCCTACTTCTAATAGCAGGTCTGAAAATTAGTTATCACTTGATATAGGTTGCATATTACGTGTACGTTTCAGTACATGGAATTGGGTCCATAGCTTAATTTTCTTTATACAACTGGAAACAGTTAGAGATCTTGATTTTCATAGCATCACCGGTAGGACTTCCCTGAAGTCTCTGTCTAGTAGCATAACTTTCCCTCCAAAAGACTTGTCTGATCCTGTCAGATCACGGAGTAGTTTGTCTACTGCTTGAAAAGCGTGAATGTGCTTCATTGGTGCTTCGTCTGACACTATCAGTTTGTATTGGAGAAGTGCCTCAGCTTCCTTTCTGTTCAGCTTTAAATTGCATGTTGAAGTTGAATTCAGCAGCAAAAGTATATGAACGTAGAGTGAGCAGTCTACCTCCTGCTAACAGAGTTGCAGCAACAGGAGTAACATTATCTCCATTGCCCCGTATGGTGTGTAGTTGAGTACAGAAATCTCTTTCCAGTTTCAGCTCCACCATCAAGAAAAAAAACGGTGTTGATTAGTGGTTGGGTTATTGTAAACAGCCTCAATAATAGTGTCAAATTCCATTTTGTGTTCCTTATTTAATTGTTCTGCATTTGAGGTGCACTTTGCTATTTAGACAGCAGAGGTGAACCTAACACCAATAAAATTCATCAGCTGAGTACAGAAACTTACATATGTGTTTCATATATATATATATATATTATATATATATATATATATAGTTGTGGCATGGTGTATTTTAACTTTTAATAAACGTGTTTATAAATAACCTATTAACATATATCTTTAGAAATAACATCCACTTATGGACATTTTCCCGAACATCAACCAAACATATTTTAACAAGCAAGCATGAAGGCTCAGTGAGTAAAGTGAGTGAAAAAAATCCTACCCATTCCTTCTTCTCTTCTGGGGGTACAAACGTTGAATAGATTTTCAATGAGTTATAACAGCATATAGTATTAAATTCCTTAAAAATGGTGAAATCTTCTATTATTTGTATTATGAAAAATGTGACATTGAAGTTATTATTTTGTACACCTGAGTTTAACAGTAAGACATTCATAACGCAGTATATTACTCTCAAGTGCTTTGTACATAGAGATGACTCCTGTCAAATGGAAGGCAGTTAGAAAAAGTGTTTGCAATAAGTGCTCACATATAATAAATACAGTTGCACAAAATATGCTTCTGGCATATTCTTTGCATTGTATTTGTATCCAATGGAAATAAGGTGATTTGAAGAGAAACGTGTGCATAGGATGAAACAGAGCAATCCTGCAAAAAAGCATATACATAGAATATCAGGGGTCTGGTTGGTGAGCAGCTTGAGTCAACACATGAAACAGGGATGCGATCAACAGAAATATTTAAAGGGGGATTTGCAAGGAAATGTGGAGAAACATGGTCACTTAGGATATCACCTTGAGAACAAGATGAAGCCATGTGACATTGATTCAGTCCCTGATGTGGCTGTCAGAATCTGGAGGGCTCATGCACTTAGCATGATTTCAGTCACAAAAAAATAAATTGATACTCATGAAGGTATAGATGGGCTGTTTCCTAGGAGAAGAAGAGTGTCTTCTATTACTGATTTGAAGGTGAAGATGTTGCAAAACATTTACCTGTTGGTATGTATTTCCAGTGGAAGGGGTCAAGTAGGGAGAAGGAGCGGACGTGATAGTATATAAATGGTGGATGGGAAATGATCACTTAAGTAAAGCATTAGGTTGAAAGGTATGAGTGGGGAATATTTTTAAGATAGTAGCACCGAGATAGTGAAAGGCTGAGCCACAAATAGATTTGAATACCCAGAGTAAGACATTTGAAAGGGAATGGTTCTTCATAAAGCCTGGATGTTGTGAGAAGTGGTGTACGTGGGATGATTAAGGCTGTGAAGGATGCACGTTGTGAAAGTAAGTACTTTTTCAAGTGAGGTAAAAGAGCAGAGCAGAATCCTATAAGCTGGATCAGACTGCAGTCAACTCTAATAAGCACAAAGTTGGAAGTAGAGAGCACATGTTTCTGATGCTTAATAGGTTAATTCTGGCAGCCATTCCAGTGGATGTGATGAAATATTCATACTTGGGTCTGCTGTCAAGGCTTTGCACCTTTGGTGATATGGTGAGAAGGTTATTGAAGAAGGGTGTTGGAGAATGGAGGTGGAAGGGGCCACCAGGGCAGGCAGATAGATGAATTTGGTTATGGTGGAATTTAACATAAGAAAGCAAAGAGATATTTAGTGGTGGGTGGCCAATAGGCAAACTGATATTTTAGAAAATAAATGCAGAGCTCAATAGGCCGAAGCAGAGAAATATTTGGGTATCTGCAAATAGGTGATAGGAAAAAAACACAAGAAGTGAACAGCAGCCAAAGAAAATGTGTATGAGGGAACACATCGAGGCCTCATGAAAGGGCCTTGTGGGAAACTCATAAGAGGAGGAGGGTTGGAGGTTTACTGTTCTAAAAGATAATATAAGTGCCGTCAGTGAGGTAGGAGTCAAAGCATGAGCAATGTCTTGGATGTCCGCAAGGATCCAAAAGAGGGAGGGATGATCAACAGTGTTAAAGTCAGCAGTGTGGTCCCGGAGGATAAGAATGGAGGAGAGTTAGATGGGATCAGCAGTGTTGAGGAGATTGGATACATTGGATACATGGATAAGGGACATTTCTCCATGCATTGGTGTGAGTGGAATCCTGTTTGGTAGAGGCCATATTGATAACGGTTTATAGTGATAATTTCGACAACAAAAATGTCGAAAGTCAACATTTTGAAAAAAAATGTCGAAAAAAAAAATGTCGACTTTTTTTTTCAATGCATTTTTTTTTTAAATGGGGGGGTTCCCCCCCAACCCCCCTTTTTCAAAATTGTTTTTTTAATTTTTCCCTTTTTTTTAACTCCCGAACCCCTAAAATAAATATATAATTTAAAAAAACGAAAGTCGACATTTTTTTGTCGACATTTTTGTCTGTCGACATTTTTTTTTCGAAATTATGACTGCCCACCGGCTACTTTACTGTATAGCTGGGGATAAACCTGCTCACACTGCCACTAGGGTGATCAGTACTAAAAGAAAATGGCGAGCACAGCTGAAGGACACCAATGTGCGATGTTGAGAGAGCAGCAGGCAAAGCGCACCTCGATCTGTGTCCTTCACTTGGAGGGCTGGGCTACCATGGGACACCTTTAGTGTATCATTTCCCAGTCACTAATCAGGTAATTGGAGGACACAAGAATGCTTGGCTCCACCTAGATGTGTCATGGCTGCCTGTTCTTTCACATGGAACTTGGGAAAAGGCGTAGAGAAACAGTATAGGTAGATGAACAGATCCTTCCAACAGTCGATTTCTTAAGCTATCCATAGTGTATTTAGGACCACACAACACCGTAGAGTGCAGGGTTATTGTGAATATAGGAATTGTTCTGATCAGCATGCTGGCCATTTGGAAGGACACATTTTTTTAAGATTTTAAACCAAATTGATTAGCGTTATACAAGGTGTGTTGCTACCCGAAGAGCTACTCAATGATGATAACAGGACAGCGGTTTACACTAAGGAACGCTCACCTACTTGTAATTAAACTGAGAGTGCAATAACAGATCACCAAAAAACCCTGAGCAAGCATCATGCATTCAAGTGGAAGTAACCGGCACAACTTCCAACAAGACGGATGAAGAAAGTAACTTAACCAGATCCGGAGGAGGCCACTGCTGGGGGCGGCGCTGGGGATGCTTACATTGAGAAACGGGAGTGGATTGGCTTCTGCTGCTCCTTTGTTCTCGCTGCGGCCCTTGCAGGAATGCTCATGACATCTCTGTCAAGTAACACAATGGCAAGTGCCATCAGTGGGAAACACATATGACCCCGCGTCACCTTTAGGGGTGGAGGGCTGAAGGGCCGAGTTACAGGCATGGCAACTGAAAGCCGGGAGGAGCCGGGAATTCCTCGCAGATTCCGGCCGCATACTGTGGTCAGGGGCCTGTCGGGCCAGAATGCGGCTCTTTCTAAGGGGACGCGGAATGTCTGCGTTTGAATGTTACTCGAAGTATGCAGCACATGCGAAGGTTACACAGCTGTGACAGAGCGTTACACCCTGACAGAAAGAGCGCGGAGTTGCACGTTTGAAATGAGTGCTCTTTGTGACTTCCGGGTATTAATTAACCCAGGCTATCTGAATTGATTAAGATGGCATGCATCTCGCTCGCTTATTGATATTTATTTATTTACATCGCGCTCATACACGTGTTTCAGAGCGCGAACATTCAATACACAGTGGCAACGACGTACATGATGTGTTTTGGATTTAAAGAACCAGAATCAAGATCAGACAAAGAAAACCCACAAGATGTGCAGTACGTCCCACAAAGCGCATTCTGCGAAGATGTCAAGAGTCGTCAAACACTATGTTGTGTGACGTTAATAATTTCACTGCAGTGCTTCGGATGGGGGAGGTGTATGAGAAGGGCCCCCTCCTGTCTCGTCAACCAATGCTGGAGATGAGGCGAAGCGAAGCATTTGGAAATCATACATTGTCAAAATACCAGACATGTCTCTTTCCATATTGGAGTATGAAAGCAGATTCGGGGCGAAAATTAGCCAAACTTGCTGAATGTATCCCAGCATCCCCATGGTCTGCACGTCAGTAAGATTCCACTTCAGTACTGCCGGGAAACTGTATCGATGCCAAGCACATATACGACATAGGATAACTCACAGCAATCTGCGAGAGGAGGGAGTCCTCAGTGTCTTCCACATGGGAAATTGCCTTCGGTAAAATAAAAGGAACGTTGTTTCAGAATGTTTTGGTCGTGTATTTTAAAACCTACTCCCTCCACTGCCACCCTCATATAACGTAGGCTGTTTATAAGTGGAAGCCAGGACAGGCACTTTGGGTGGCTGTGATATACTGTAGTCCCATTCAGCAGCTCCCGAGCTACCTCACCTGGTCGGTTTGCAGACTGTGCCCCACATCCCATGGAGCTCTGCAAAGACGGCTCTAGCAGGAATTGGCTGTTTATAAGTGGACGCCAAGACAGGGAATTTGGCTCCAGCCCAAAACCCTTTTTACTGTTTATTAATGTATTTAATGAAAGAGTGATACAGGGCACCTGTGCATGTTATGCCACAGTATGTCACAGTGTCTACGTCTGAATATACAAGCTTAGAGCTGTGAGAAAACTGTGAATATACAATATAACTACGAAAAGAATAACTTCCATAGGTCCATCTGATGGTAGAAAGTGTGGTGCTGTGATGAAAAGAAAGGCAAGAAATAGATATCCGAAAAGAGTACATGCATAGGCTTTTAGGGAAGAGCCAGATGAAAATGCAATGAAAGAAATAGGCACAGGGAACAGATATCCAGGAGGAGGAAAGAAGAGAGCTAACATTTGGCGCATGCAGGCGAAGGGAGAAACGAACAGAAATGTGATATGGATGAAAAGTGATTGACTTATTTGTGCAGGGATCACTTGTGAAACCCAAAATACACACAAGCCTCACAATTGTTGCGTACAAGAATATATGTATGGAGTAGAATGTGTTTATACAACAGATGTAACAGAACACTGAAGTGGACTTTAAACATGACAGCATAAAATGGCATGCATTTTGACACCACAAAAAGTACAAAGTGATACACATTGTGGTGACAGTGATGTCTATGAATAAAAGAAAGCCACTTGCTCGCCCTATTTCCATTTTAAAAATCAGATGAAGGAAACATTGAACGATTCCTTTCAACCTTCATAGTTGCAGGTTCTCCAGTATCTTTACTAATTATGGCGGTGGGCTGGAAGTGCAAATCTTTTCTGGGAGTGCTCACCTTGGCCAGTGTAAAGTTGCAGATTCTTCCCCAAGGCAAGTGTGTGTACAAACCGAGCACCAAATAGTGAACCACAATACGCATTGTGAGTCACATAGCAACTGTAAAACCACTGTATGGCACAAAGCATGTTGCTCCTCCACTCCAGTGGGGTTCAGCAGTTCTAGGAAGTGTCTTGAGACAGTTCCTCTGCTATCAGACTGGGAACTATCTATGCAGGGAAAGCTGGATGAATTCGCAACTAGGAATTCGGCTGAGACGAGGGAACATTTAAGACCCCGGAGGCGAATGACATTACCCTACTCTTAGGGTTGCACTGGGTGTAAAATTGTGGTTGCTTCAAAGCACAATTTTCAAAACGAGGGTCACCCTATCCAAAAAGATTCAGGAGGGAGCTATCCTTCCCAGTGCAGACTCCGATCGGAAGTTAAATTGTGCAGTGTGAGATGGGATAACGACTGCGGGCAAATCAAACACGCCACTGTGATGTTATTGCACTGCAAGCCCCAATGATAATGCATGCTGAGAAATGCTATCTGGCATGCTCCTTGGCATACTGCTTCATGTGAGTTCATTGCTGAGGTCTAGTCAATGCTGCTATGAAGGTCCATGCCAAAGCTAGTGATTTGGATACCACTTAACTGAGAAATCTGAGGATGAGCGACACAGGTGACGTGGTACAATATGCGGGGGCCGGGGGGACATGGTGTACCAGCGCAGCATCGGACAAAAGAAAACTGACCTCTGGCTCCTCCTGAAGCTGAGGTGGCAGTGCACTTAGGTGCTTTGATAGGGATTTACATGTGATATGATTCGAGACCTCAAGGTAAGTAGCCCATGCTGTACCCTTATTGTCAGAGGCTTCTACGCACTCTCGCGATAGTCGATACAATCCCGTCACTTCAGGCCATAGACCTTTTATCATGCTAACCCTTCTTGCTCTATGGACTGAGTTTAAACACACAACGAAATACAGGGCGTCTGTTCATTTACAAAAATGTTCCCTCCAGGGGCGGTGGGATTCATATGGAAGGTTCCCTGTGCTCTGCCACCAACCTCATTTTAGCAATGTTTCCCAAATGGACTCAATTCTATCGTGAAACATTATTTATTTTTTATTTCAAAAAACGTAAATCTTTGAAACATTATTTTTTTTAATGCAGTAAAGAATGTGAATGTTGACTGTAAAAAGGAACATGTCAACCGATGGGCTTGATTTACAAAACCCCATTGAAAAACGCTGTGTAAATCAGGCCCTATGTTTCAGATATAAATTGATGTGCTTAATTGCAAGCACTAGTTTTACTGGGACGTTAATCTCTAGAAACTCACTACTTCCCAAGGTATTATACAGCAATTACAGGCCAATCCTGACACAATAAAGGAAAATGTGAATGGAACAATTTTTCAAAATGAAGACAAAGATAGTGGGAAAAGACAACCCAAGAGTAAATGGAAGTGTAAGATGCACATAAGTGGGGCCACGTCTGAAAAGATGGCCTTGCTCTACTGACGTTTACATAGCGCACGCACGGCTTTGCGTGGAGTGGAGCGGGGTCTTTGAAATTCACTGTAGCGGCCCACACGCGTGGGCAGAACTCCTCATCGCCTGATATGTTGCTGCCCCGGTTATGGTAGGACTGAGCCCTTATTCCTGGTGGCAACTGATCGATGCAGTGTGCTGATAGAAGGAAACCTGTTCTGTTGTGGTAAAGACAGTTGTCGAAGTGTACAAACAAAGAAGTGGAACAATGTTCCTCTTCCCCGCCCCCTTTTATGCCCTGCCCCTTGTTCTGCTCTATTCAATCCCCCATACAGTAACTCCCACCCTCCCCACTCAATTCAAACCCCTACCTAGGTACTTCCAGCCCTTCCCTCCACCCCAAAAAGCTAGACTAAAGAAAATGCTGTGAAAGAATATACATTTGAACGACTACCATTATTGTGCCATTGTCCCCTCACCATGCAGCTTTATGTAGCCACCCCTTCCCTTCACCCACCATTTACACCTCTTAAGGGGCATGTACATGACCATAGCCACTGATAGGCCCGCCCCTCCCATTACATGCAAACACCGTGTGTCTAAATAAACCCCCTGCACTAACACTTAACCAGCACTTGCGAAATAGCACAATGTCATTTACTGTTATATCTTTTTATTTTTATTTTTAAAGTGGCCTTTCCTACCGTCCTATAATGGTACTCCAGGTCACATAAAGTAAGGAAACTATGAGCGATTTCCCCGAGAAGTAAGAGAACGTCGTACCCTTTAGTTCCCTCCCACTTTGACCTCTGGTTACAGATGCCTTTTTAGCAATACATTTTAGTGTGTAAACCTTTCCGTTTTGGTGAGATAGGAACAATAGTGCATTTTTCCCCCATGAGGCCCACACATTGCTCTGCAGCAGAAACTTTAACATGCTGAGCTATCTTACATTGATTGGAGTATTTACCTATTTGGATTGTATTTTTTTTGTATTTGAATACTTTTATATTAGTCGATTGTTTGATTACTTCATACGTATAGCATATTCAACTAAACGTACATAGACAGATGTGTGTTCCATTCCAAACAGATGTGTGTTCCATTCCAAGCCATGTATATTATGAAAGTTCCATAGTTGTTTAAACGTTTTAGGCAACAACCGCACATACATATTCTGTGTGCGGTCCGAGCCCCCTCGATGTTTCACCATTTTAAAGCACTCATCTGACCTCAAAACCTGAAACTAGAACCTAATTCGCAGAACCGTTTTATAATGGCAAAACCCCACTGAAAAACGCTCTGTGAATTTGTTGTTGTTCATGTAAACACTAATGCTCGAAAATGAACACATTCCAGCCCCATCTGACTGCCTTTCATTTTAAATTGAATTATTGGCGCAGGCAGTGTTTATTTTGTCCCTCAATGGACAACACAAGCACATTGTTTGGCCCACCACGGCAGGGAAAGCAGTCCCTTGAAAGACAGCTATGCCAACTGTGGCTGCCAGCAGAGGTCATCACCACGCAGAGATGCCGGGAGAAGATAGTGATTTTAGACACTAAAACCTTATCAAAACACAAAAACCTTTGAAAATGGAGGCCTTGAGACTGACATTTCTATGAACAGTGACTTTTCATCGGGATTACTAAGTGCATATTTCTTGCAGTTCAAAAGCCTCCAGTGAGTGCTTCTGTCGGGCGCAGTGAAAGGCCTTTCTTCTTGCGCACAGTGCAATGCAGGCAACAGGTTCAGACAACGATTGTATCTCGCTGCTATCTCCATCATATTGAGGGCTAATAATAGCCGCTTGTGATGACATCTAATAACTAGCCCTTCAACTTAAACACGCCACAAACAAAGAGCGCAGCCAATCCGGCAGCGCATTCCTTAATGATGTTCAAAGGGGCTTTTCAAAACAGTCCACCCTGCAAGCACTTCCTGACAGAAACCGGTTACCAGTGACACGCAGCACAAAGCGCGCCTTTTCTAATGGAACATCGCGCAATGTATCATGTCAGAACAGCTCGAGCGATAACAGTGTATTGTCATTTTCGTCAGTGAAGCACCCTGTCTAAGCTTTTCATGTCTCATGTTCCTTAGGCACACACGCAAGAGCGGGCGTGGCAAGGAAGTGTTGCATTCTCCTAAATTAGCATTATATATATATATATATATATTCAAAAATGTGACAGACGTTGGGAAGCTTCGTTAAAGTGCAATACTTAATTGATCCTGTAGGACTTCAAATTAGGAGCTGGTACGATAACTGAGTGGGTTGAGCGCTGGCTGCTCCAATGTGCTGCAGGACGCGGTTTCAAATCACGGTGAGGCCAAATCAGCCTTCCATTCCCCCTAAATGAGTACCAACTTCGATTGGGTGATATTGTATGTAAATGTTCTCTCTCTGTAAAGCCATTTGGCAAACGCGCTTATAAATTTCACGCATCGTTATCAAATAAAAAGTATTGCACATGAATGAATCACCAGTCCATGCAACACCATTAAAAAAAAGCTTGCACATTTCTGACTGTTTTACACTTGAATGTTTTGTTTTAAGTTATACACAAAGGGCCAAATGGGGCGGAATGTGTTAAATACATTTTAGGATTCACTAGGCCTGATTTGCAAAGTGTGCTTCAATTGGATTTTCTCCACTGAAAAATGCTTTTTATAAATCAGGCCCACTGATTACTGCAGGAAATCATCTATAACTGGCCATTGTGCAGATCAGGAATCACTAAAGTAAGAGTACAACTCTTAAGCACGTGTTCCTTTGGTGTGTTTGTTGTCAGGTTCCCTTGGATACAGCAAAGCTTCATAGAGACAACCTTGCGAAAGTGAGATGCTGCTATGTCACTAACCTGCAGCCCCCTTAGCAGTCTTTGTGACAGTGCATTGTCACCGTGTGCTCCCTAGGCTGGAGTGCACACCTCTCCACCTCCTTCACTCCCCTGCCCCCCTCCGGAATAGGCCGCATTCTCTTTCAGAGAGATTCTACTTGCGTTCTCCCACCTCCCATCACCCGAAAATACTTGTCCCTAATGTCACCTGGGCTATGATGCTTCCTTGTGCCAGTTTAGGGTCAGGTCCTGCCCAAAATGTGCAAGTGCTGATTCATGCCATATAAGATGCTTTTCGGCAATCCTCAGCATCGTTTTTTCCAAGGTATTTTTAAATTGGATCTGTAGAATGATCTTGCTTTTCTCTACTAAATATATGCAACTGGTTCCAGAGCAAGTAGGCCTCAACTGGAATTTGCACCAGATAAGTATAACATACCTTAACTACTCTAATCCACATTGCAAGTAGTGTGATGCTTGCAACATGTTGTCGTATCTGCTCCTTCCGCTTGTGTGTCACATAAGTACATCTCAGAGTCAGCGCTTGTCACTGGGCCGGATTTTCCCAGATCTGAGATCTAGTAAAAAATGTCTCCCCTGGTCTCGGATCAGGGAAAGCTACTTTTGACCATTAAGGTAAGAGATTTGCTTTTTGTTCCAAGATTGGGTTTCAAACTTGGATCACCAGGATCAAGGTCTTGTGATTTATCCGCTACACTACAGCAACTTCTGGTTACAATGCTTGTGAATATTCCTGACTGGATTGTATTCTCCTGAAAATATTCAAGAACAGTTTTGTAAAGAAGTACACCTTTTCTAATGTGCTTGTAACATTACAAGACAATCCTCTTTTCTTTAATAATGTATTCATCTCCTGACATTTAAATGTTTAATTATGTGGGTTGGAGGTGCTGAGAAAAAGCTGAGAGGAAGCAGAACTCCAGTGGGAGGGGCTATACAAGTCAATCACAGATCGATACTTGAACAGCAAGCACACGCATCACGTTGCACGCAGTTCCCAAGTGTCCTCCTTTTCATTCGCTTGGTGGCGTGAGGCCAGAAATGCTCTGTGCTCATCTGCAACATGCGCATCAATCTCACCCTTCCTTTCATAGAAGACAGTGATTCCCTTGATGAATGATAATTGCTGCTTACTTAGTTATGCACCAGGGATATCAAGTCCAATGTGGATCATTATGGGTGGTCATAGATTCACTCTATACCTGTCACCTCTTTCAATGAAACAGCAGCGCACTTTCCTATACGCTGTAATGAAACAGGTCATAATTGTTTTAAAATCTATTTAATGGGCCTTTACAATAGACCCCCATGATGAACCTGTGCGTTTCTTAATGCCTTGCATGCTCCCTTCAAAAGAATAGCGCTGGTCTTGCCTCAGTGAAATGTACCCTCACTAACGACACTTACAACATTTCAGTAAGGATGCGAGTCATCCGAAGAGGCCACCATGCAATGAGGGAAAGTACACTTCCCAGGCAACCCATTCATTTTCCATAAGTGTTACGTTCAAAGAGAGATGCTGCATTAAACGTATATCTTAAAGAAGCACATCTAATTTACAAAGTTTGCCATCGTGTTGTACATAGATATACATGCTTAAACAGATAAGGAGGAGGAAAACGAATCCACGAAGTGGTTTGGTGATGGGAACCATCCATCTCACGTGGACCTGTTTTTAGGTTCCCGAGCCAGCTGTGTAATTTTCTGTGCATAGCTGAATCTATCAACACGGGAGAGTTATTTGAATAGCACGGTGCATGTTTCTCTTAGGTGTAAGAAATGAGAAGCGAACTGTTCGGGGTTTTGTGAGCCCGCACCACTGTACGTGGCACGCATTAATCTAATGGGATGCTTTTATCTTGACAGCACACATTATTTTTTACTGAAGCACTCTGTTGACAGTATAATCGCAGGGTTCTGATGTCATAAATCTCGGATAAGACAGTAACAACTGCAAAGCTCGACTATTAGGCATCCGTCAAACCTTGACACTGGTTAAAAAAATGGAAAATAGATAGCCTTAGACAAACCAAAGTGTCAAGTCCCTGCTATTGTTAGCAAAATAAATCACATATAAACACACAATTCTTAAAGGACAAACAGAAAGAGGCCAACATGCAAAAAGTAAAACTCTAGGAAATGTAAGGGGGGTACTTTGGCCATAAAATATAGGTTTGGAAAAAATAAAGAAAATCTGGTAAAAATTCATATGTCTGGAGCGTGCAGGAGACATTATCTAATAGGTATTTTGTCGCTCTCGAAATAGCTGTTAATCATGTTGGAGCTATGACTTCACAACAAACCGTCTTTGTAAAAGTAGCGCAAGCACCTAAAAAGAAAGAGGTAGTGACTGAAAAAAGCATGTGCTGACGAACTGGACTTGCATGTTTCAATATCGCACTGCTTATTCACCCATCTGAGCTTCAAAGGGAAAGGGGGTTTAAGCTGATGGATCTTGGCAAATAACACTCATCCTCCTTACAAAAACTGAAATGTCCACATTTCTCTTTTCAGAAAAGAAAGACAGCACGTGAGCCTTTATTTTAAACTAAAGAGAAAGGGAAACGGGTGCTCAGTGCCCGATTAGGTTCAGTATGGTTTAAAAATGAACGTTTGCATCAGTGATGGGCAGTGAAATCATGTTACAGAGGGCAATGCTTCTCCAGGGTCGCGAGAATATCGAATGCGTCTTACAAGTGGCCTTTGAATTACTAGAGAAGACAGATGGGGACCCCCTTTTTTTGTCCCACTGAGGCAGCAAGCATTGCAATGTCTGCCTATTAGTATAAGTACTGGTGTGAAACCTATACTATGGCCCTTTGTAGAATATTAACTTGAAAAAGTAAAATAACCAAACTATAGATGCGAATTTGTGACACAGTATCATCTCACTGAACGTCATGTGTTCCTCGACAATAGGATGTATATTTATTTTCATAAGAATTGCTTACAGCCTGTGGGTAGTGTAGTAGTCTTGGTAACGTTCAGCATAGGTCCAGTGTTCCCAATCCAGAGGGAAATGGTGATGGAGCTGGCAATGTGCTTTATCTGACAGTCTGTGTATGGTTGAGGTTTCAGTCCAAGAAACTGAAAGAAAAGTACCCACTCATTGACAATGGACAGACAGGATGCTACACTCAAAACCCAAGAGCTCAGTACCCAGCAAGGGACACTACTTGTTCTCTGCCCATGGAGAAGTATAACCTACACACTGTCATTTCATTACTAACCACACATTGCAGTGATTTGTGGAAGAAAACAGCAAAACCCCAAGATCAAATACCATGTACTTATCCAGCAGCATGATTCTGTTACATTTCCATCATCATCAGAACCCAGCAGATCCATCCAACCCACGAAGAGTGTCAACTAAGAACACATGGATTTACAAAATCAGGATGAGCACTGGTCCAGGGCGGTCAGGGTATTCCTTTATTGGCCTTGTTTAGGGGTGCCACATTTGGGACTGGAGGCAAACCGAAACATTCTTCTGTGACATACTGCCAAACAGAGTTTCTTCAGTGAGCCCGCCACATATTGGGCACCATCACACAGTTAGGCAGCATGCAGCTGGTGGCAAACCCCACACACCCACCAACAAAGACAAGGCTTATGCACAAATTGAACCATTTGATCAGGTCAGCCGGGACAAAAATGTTGCTTTTAACACTACATATCGAGCTTGATCTCCACTTTTCCTGTTTAGCATGGCGGTCTGGTGTAGTGCTCTGCAGTTTGAGGAAACTAATCACTTTGTATCCAAGTGCCAAAAAAGGTGTGTTCTCTGTTCAGCTTAACAGAAATAACGTTGATGAAACAATGGTATGGTTACCAGCAGACGCATAGATTATAGCTCTTATGAGTGAAAGTTGATTTGCAAAATACACAACATCATTATCCTTTAGCAATGAAACAAGCCATGGCAGAGCCCTCAGACTTCCAAAAACCTTCTTAAAAGATAGCTACATAAAAACATAGTAAATATGTAATCCAGCGTCACATTCATTGTTAAGTGTGCCATTCTTCTGTCCAAGAAGGAAAAGCATGGTTCCCTTAATGCTGACATCACAGGACCACATCATCCCATCCCCACAGCAAGCACTGATCCTTTCCAAAGTAATAAACAAAGCGCCAAGCTACTGTCATACTCAACAAGTATCTCTGACCTGTTCTTTAGCTGAAATTGTGCATTTGAATAACATTTAATTAACATTTATTTCCACCTCTTACTTGACAAATAATACTCAGCGATTTACCCTCCTGGAACCTCGTTACAGAAACTCTGCACAGGTACCAGAGCAATTTTGCACAGTATTGAGTCTAGGGTAAGAACACAATTTGCCTACTGCATAAAACATTCTAAAATGAATTTTTGCACCAGGTCTATGTTGATCCTAGTGCTGTAGATTGATATTAGCACTAGGGCAAACTTTGTTGTCTTGCAAAAATGCCTCGTGATATTATGATTTTTGCTCTAAGCCAATTTTTGTACTAAGCACTGTGGGGGTTCAAACCCAGTCCCAGACTAAAATGAAAAAGCATTTGTCTACGTCAAGCCTAAAAATTCAGAACATTGAAAACACACAGAGATGATTGCTGAACTGAAAAGGCAGCATTTGATTCTCAACTGCCACATCAAAATGCTGTTTCCAAGAGAAGTACAATTAAATGGCAGAGCCCAAAACTAAAGGCCTACTTCGTTAATACAAGTGACTGAGGCCCCAAAGAGCACTTTTCCCAAAAGATAGATGCTGTGGAAAAAGGTGTGCATTGTGTAGATTAGTACATGGGAAAAACAAATCTCCATTGCTAGAATGATACAAAATATACATGTCAGGATGAAAAGATGAACATTGATGGCATGGTATGATATGATATGATATGATATGGTATTTGTAACGCGCCTATACACAAGTGTTTCAAGGCGCGAGAGACAAGAGACAACTGCATATAAGATGAGTTCAACTATCTATGTGGGCCATATGTCTAAAGAAATAAATGGTGCAGATTTCTGTTAAATAAAGCTGACTTTACCACTGAAATCCAAAGCCACCTTTCCACAATAAATGTCAGGCCTCGGCTCTCTGTCTGAAAAACAATCTCTTTGACATTTCAGGGCCAGAGAGGAGGCTGTCTTCATGTATGACAGAGGAGTTATTAGGGGTGGAGTAAACAACTGAGTCAACAGAGAGCCAGATCATATGAGTTGAACTCTGATAGGTCTTGAAAATAAAATCCTAGTTATGGTCATCTCAGAGATTCTGATCACAGGGCTGTTTCTGAGGGATTCCCCAGGAGCATGGAGGATGAAGAAAAGCATACAGATCATCCATTAGCCGGCATTTGACTGTGCAAGAATGTTGCTGGACTTTATTGCAGGCTTGGGTCAACAAGTCCAGAGGCCAGACCTGCATACGGGTCATGGGAAAAGAGATGTGCAGTTTGATTATTATAATCATATGCATGTAATTATTTTTCCATAAATTTACATTGAGAATCATATGTTGTGAATTTTCTTGAGATCCGTGCATTACAGAAAAAGAACCCAAATATCATTGAAAAGCTTATGAATAGCTCGATCTGCTGAAACTACCCGCCACCCCCTCAAAACCGAACAATGGGAACTAAAGTTGCAAAGTAAAATGCTGTTTTAGCTCCCTTGAAAATGTCCTGAAGCAGAGATTTGGTGAGGTGAAAGCTTAATGAATTAGATATCCGTATAGAAAATTTTATTTTGAGAACTGTTAACATTTCTGAATAAAGCAGGGAAAAAAAACAGCCGAACCTGCAACATCGTATAGCAATGGGATATAGTTCAACAAGGGCATGATGAAAGGAACCCAAATATATCCACATTGTTATGCTAAAGAAAACATATTTTCCATGTTACAGTTTTTAATGTCAAAAGCTAAATGTATAAAAAGATGAATTCAAGGGGGTTGCCCTATCCCTCCCAAAATTTGGGCTTGCCAACTGTAGGGATCAATCAAAAGAGAAAGGGCTAGGCTTGAATAATGGGATGGTAGATAGTTGTCCAATCAAAACTAATGACCAATGAGCTGGCATGTCATCATTTAGACATTTTTGTGGGTGTGGTTTAAGAGTCATAAAGTTATGGTATGGGTATAAAGCACAAACTTATGCCTGAGTGCATCTAGGCGCTTGTGGGAGATTAACCGATGGGCAAGAGAGCCACAAATAGAATAAATGAGTTTTCAGAACTTTACTAAACTGAAGGTGGTCATCAATCTTGTGTAAAAAAGTTGGAAGAGCATTCCACAAAGTGGGGGCAAGAGCCAAAAACAAGTCCACCTGACCGCGCTCTGAAGTAGTGCAGGATTTTTAATACATTTTGTTACACTGAGCGTAAGCACCTGTTGGAACAATACAATTCTAATAAGGCATGCAGATAATCTGCATCTGTGTTGTGAATTACCTGATGAGCAATACACAGAGTTTTAAATTCAATTTGGAATTTCACAGGAAGCCAATGGAGCAGCCGTAACACTGACTGAGAGGACGTGAATCTTGGTGCATCTAGAGCCAGTCAAGTTGCCAAAGTTTGCAGAATTTGTAGATGCTGGATCTGATAGGTCGGCTTCCCAAGATATATACCAGTACAGTAATCTAACAATCCTATAATGGAAGATGTATCTACCTTCACCCAGCATTTCTCAGGCAGGAAAGGAGATTTATTCTAAGAAATTTTAGTTTAAAAAAACAGCATTGACCACTGAAGAGATATGAGCTTCTCTTGAGCCAGATGACAAACATGTCATGCTCAGGCTTTTCTCTGAGGTGCTGGGGGCACAACAGGGGCCCAGAGAGTCTGGCCAAGCGAATGTACAATGAAAATCGGGCAGACTGACTGAAACTACCTCGTTTGGAACTGCTGATAAGATTGCTGGCGGGGACAGAGGCTGGGATCTATGACCAAGGAGAGGCAAAATAGGGGGATTGATCCGGGAGAACACCCATGACTGACAGTGGATTCTGATGGTCCCTGTCCTGTACCTGTTAGATGACTTGAGCCTTGATGTCATTTTCCTGAACGCAAACCCAGGGATCTTTATATAAGTAAATGTGTCCATCCACACCAAGCTTGGTGGGGATCTGTTTTATTGAATAGTTTTGCAATTATTGACTAGGTGTGCACACAACGTAGATCCTTAGTAATTCCCATATAGGCCAATTACACAGGGTGACTTTGTTGAAATTTGAAAGTAACAACATTACTCCCACTGTGGAGACAAATACATTCTGTAGTGTAATTGGGTACCCCTATTCCTATCGCCAACCCCAAAATTCCCTAAAGGGAGTGGTGCATTTTAAAAAAAATGCCCTACTGCTTCCCATTCCCCTGAACCCTGTCTTAAAGAAGAGGGGTTCCAAATGATCAACTGAACACCAGGAACAAGTATTTGGGACAGGACCCAATCTTTCTGAAGAGTGGAGTCACTGATTTAAAAGCACATCTTCTACTCGAATGAGAAAGTGGCTCCTGAGAGAAGGGAGATTTTGCCTTCCATAGTGGTGAAAGAAAAAGGATTGCAAATATAATTCAAAAGTGTTTGTTATAAAAAGCGTGTTGTGTTATAAAACTGCCAGCGTTGCTAAGAGTGCAGCGCCAGTCAAAAATTATTTTTACATGTGATTGAGTTAAACAAAACTGTTAGCCTTTTCAAGTGTGCAGCGAAATTAAAATACAAAGTGCTGCATTTGTTAAATTAAACTTCACAACAAATAGAGTGTCAAGCTTCTAATCTTGTTATGTTTCAAGGTGCTACATGCTAGTAAAAGTGAACCTCAGGCAAAGTGTTTTGATTGTACATGTGGTGGGGTTAAAGCATTTGTGATTTCAATTATCCAAAACCACTGGTGATTTTAATTTGTGAAACTTGAATTTTCAGGAAAGAAAAACATTTGGGCCACAGAGTGAGGTGGCGCGTGTTGTGATTTTATGCTAATATTTATTTATTTGTGTATTTATCTGTTTATAACCCACCAAAAACCTGCGGGCATCAGGCATGTTCCTATTCATTAATAAATATATATTCTTTCTGTACACCGGCCTGCTACTTAGCTTATTTGCGGCACAGGGATGAAAGACCTACATGGTATCATATGAGCCACATACAGGACTAGATTGAACCGAAAAGGAATATTGTGGAATGTTTTACCCATGCATACAAGCCCTACCATAAAACTGTGCAGTACTGGCATGGAAAACATCATGATGGCAGAACTCCCCAGAGAGTGCACAGGGAAATCATGAAGAATAGGCTGCCACCCATTTTTGCCTATGTTGTGAGCACAGGAGGGCACTGCCTAAAACTACCATTGGGCTACACACACAGTAGCCTGAAACCATTGGGAATGGCAATGCTGATTGCCAAAAGCAACCCAGAACTGTGGGGAATTCATTTTCTTAATCCCAAAAATGGTTGCATTACCAGTACTCACCACTATCAGAAAGCCGGCGTTTTAAAACCACCAGACTTTTGTGTAAAACTGAACAAATGAAACAAAACCAGACCAAGGAAAGACTTGCTAAGAGGTGGATACAATGTAAAACTATATTCTGAAATGACTTGAAGGAAGTCATTATTTAATGTATAGGTAAACATTGTCAGTTTGATTTGAATGTAGAAAACTGGGAACAAAAAGTGACATTTAGCTGAAACCTGGCTTAATGAAACTGAATTCTGCCTGACAACTACCCCCGACAGGAGTTGAAACTGGATGCTCAGCCACTCTGCCCCTGGCCAAAAGGAGTTAACACCTCTCTGATTAGATTAGGGGTGGAGCAGCTGGGGACTAAAGGGAGTTGAACAAAGACCTGTCCTGGACTCGTGTCGTAAAATAGCTTCCTCTTGGGAGAAACCGGGGGGCAGCTGTGCCTGTGAACAAGCTGGCTTGGGGGAAGTGGATAAACCAGTTATTCCACCCTGTGATGTGGGAAGCCACACCCCTTTTTGACAAGGGCATAATTTTAAAAAGATAGATAACTCATAGTGCGGACTTGTCAGAATTATATCAGTAATATCATTATTTTTGTGATTTTTCTGTGAACATTTTGAGAGGCGTTAGGACCCTGTGGTGTATTCTGGGGGGTTGCTAGCGGAGAATAGGGTCTCACTCCAAATGTCTGCATGTTAAAAATCTGACACTTCATCAATTAATGTCCATACTCCTTGCGCACATGTGTGTAATTTTGGGTAAATGTCCGATATTGCAAAACCAGTTAAAAAGCGCAAAATGTTGTCATTTTTGAATGCAAGCCCCCAGTAAGATCAGAGGCGGACAAGCATGGACCATAAGGAATATATAATGTGCACATGTAATTTCAACAAATTGTATATCTGGAAAAGATGTATTTGAATCAAATATAGATTTGTGGGCAAACTGACCAGGGGAGGATCCTCTGATCCATAAACAGACCTCATCATGATGACAATCCATTTCCTTCCCCCAATCATGGGAGAGGGGAGAATTGGGCCAATGACAAGTAGAGAGGGGCAGGCTTAGCTAGGCCCAGGCACACACCCATTTTCAAAACATATAAAAAGAGACTGCTGGGACAGGTAGAGACATTCAATTCCATTTGCTGCGGAGCATGCTGACCGACGACTTCACATCCAGAGATCCAACACTTAGACTTCCAAGCTAAACAGAGACTACAGAACTTTGAACCAAGAAGGCCCACTGCAAGCAAAAGTATTTGTCAGCAGGCCTCAAAATAATTTGCAAACTATTCCACAGCCTGGCGAGCTGTATGAATTCTTTTGCCAAGAACTCTTGCCAGTACCCAGAAAGCAGTGTTACATCCAGAATCCACTTGATCCGGACCGGAAAGCAGAGCAGTATCCAGAACCAGAGGCCGCTGATTCCAGAGAGGCTAGACCAGCAGAGCAGAGCTGACCCAGATCGCTGTGAGCAGAACCGGTGCCTGACTGACCCGCCAAGCAGACAGAACCGCAGCCGAACGTGTTGACCAGATCCGTGACGAGGCCTAGTTCAAATTTATATTGTGAGTACCTAGCAGAACTGTGCATAACCAATCTCTTAGTTAAAATAATCTAATCCAAACTATTTTAACCTAAGTAGAACTGCCTCCTAGAAATCGTGTCATCTGTCATTTTTAAAGCTGCACAACTGTCCCCTGTCAATTCTGCAGCTGCAAGCTGTCACCTGTCATTTTGAGTTTTACTTTAAATCCGAAAATCTACCTTTATTAAATCGTCCGTATCTCTGGAATGTGGTTTAACTTTCCTCTGAAAGCTTAGAATCTAAGCTTTCCAACAAGCGTAGAACCGACTTCCTACTCCTTATACTTTTACCGCAATCGCGAGATACGCACTCACGAAATTTACCGCGATTTGCGATTTTGGCTCAATTTCTCCATTTGTCAAAATAGCAGCTCCATTCTTTCTTTTGTTAAAATCCGTTTGCAACTTGGTAATAACTCATAGAGCATTGCTAAAGTGAGCCTGAACTAATACCAACATGCATCTCCTACTCACCCTGAATCTCTAGAGGGAATTAAAATCAGTTGGCACATTTTCCCATCCATTGCCATCACATTTAAAAAGCATTTTGGGCCTGTGTTTCAAACTCCTACCTGTTTCCTCTAAGCTTGCTGGGGGGGAACTGAATTTCGTATTGTATTTGATTGCATTCCTGAGAACTGTGTGCTCCTCTTTCCATCTCCTTCCATTTCTTACATTGCATAGGGGAGGGGGGTGAATTGCCAGAGAAAAAGTGATTATCTTATCTTTTGCTAAAATCATATCAAGTATTTCTGTACTGCATTTTATTCCTCATTGCTTTTCCCTTGAAATCATAAAAGTATTTTTGCTACTTTATCCATCCTATACTAACTCCTCATTGATTGTAAAGAAGTGTGCTAGTGCCAGATTATCCATTGTTGATCAACATCATATGTCTAAGTGTACTATCAGATATTAATTTATTATAAAGTGTGATATATATATATATTGTTTAAATTCTCAAATAAACCTTTTAATTTGCAAAACAAACCTACTTCTTGGCTCAGTGGGGTCAGGGGGATTCTAAGAGGGGGGTGTTATACAAGGGTGGTCATCCAGAGTACTGAACTAGACATCAAAATACATTAATAAGGGTTTTCCTCAGCATCCCAGACTAGGCATTGACTTGGCTGTAGTGTTGATTGAATATCGCTTACAATATTAATGTGATTCTTTTGAATGGTGAAAGAAATAACTCCCTGCATTGATGGTGGCTGCATAAATATCCCTAACAGCGCAAATATGATTGAAAATAGCGCTTGCGCCAGTGCAAATTTTGGAAATGAGACCACAGGCATTCTAAATTAAAGCCTCATAATTTAGAGAAGGCTGTTACTAGCTGATTACTTAACCACTTCTCTGCCCTAACACAAATACATACATGCACACACCATTGAACAAGTGTCCAAATCGTTCCTATGATGTACACAAACTTGATGGTCTTGTTGGACAAAAGTCAAACGAAGCGTACGTAACGTGTTTGCACAAACATGGCTCAAATGTTTACACCCATTTCTGGCACTGGGGTGCTCAATCACAGGGATATGTCATGGGTTACATCTTGACAGAATTTACTATGAGCATTAGGAAAGGTGTGATATTTTTAAACATGATCGAAGTAGCAATCGTCGGTTCTATGTGGTTTTATTGATCATATTTAACTCGAATATATGTACATCGACTCCTGTTTATCATACACATTTTAATTAGGGGGGGGTAATCCCCTCTCCCCCCTCCGAGTGCCACACAGTACAACCCACAACAGACCCCCATAATCATACATGTACAAATATATTTATATGTTGGTCGTATTAACAACAGGTGTTAAACTAAAGGTCTTCGAAGTAAGTGCAGTTGAAGAAACCACCGATGTAAAGTGATATCAAAAAGATGTTCAGCAAAAATAACTTAAGAACTCTCAGTGCAGTTTTCAGCAAAAACATAGATAAATACCAGCTATTTCTTATTGACAAGGGACCCAAGTCTATACAAAATGCCTTACTTTGCTCTATCATGTTGTTTACGGATTGTTAGATAAGTAAACCAAAGTGTATTGCAATAGGAGTACGTTTCTATAAAAAATTCTTGGACTTGGTGTACCTTTCCCATATGCACACCAGTGCCATGGCCTCCTGCCCTTCGGGTACCACGTTCACTTCCGAGAGTTTGTGGTACAGCAAGATTAGTCTCTTTCAACCGCTTGTTCCCCTCTCATGTTCATCTGCTCAATTGCCTTATTTCAAATGTTGAGTGCCAGAATGAGCTTTGATTTTGGTATGTATAGACGTTTATATTGATGTCCCCAGCTAATTATCCTTTAAGTATTAATAGTGCCAGACCATAACATATTATGGTTTGCTACTGCAGAAATTCGCCAAATACCTTGAAATATGAGTGGAACATATTCATACCGAGAACGATAAACTGTATATAGTGAAGTAAGCTTAAGTGCAGCATATACCTCCCTTGCGGTCACACAATGACAAACCTACTTCCCAGTATTCCAGAAGGTTCCTAGTGATGTGCTAAACATGGGGCCAAGGAAATCAAGAGAAATACAGACCCTCCCACCTTAAATCCTCAAAAATGCAGTTTTTCTAAATAAGGCTAGCATACGGGAACCATGTCCTGTTTCGTGTATTTTGTGACACAAAGTCTTCTTTCCTAAGTTTGATTCCTCCACTGGTTAGCTCAACTGGCCATCTCTGAGATAAAGGCAAGCTGCACTGCGACAGTTATGTGCCAGTGTGATGGGCTGTTGATGAGCAGAAATCCTTTAAGCAAGGTAACATGAGTTGTCTTTTGATAGTATCTGAGTAATGTGGCCCAGCAAGGTAGGCCCTCATCTGGTGTTGCCTGTGTTTCCAAGCAGCACTGATATAACATAGGAGTCTAGGTTGAACAGCTTCTTTGGGGGCATCTGACGACTGGTTTACATATGTTTCTTAACATTTGTAATGGCACAGATTAGCTTAAATGAAGGAATGCTGCCCAGAGACATGTCTATTAAGAAGCATTTGATCAAGCATGTCTACCAGACGGACTTCCTTTCATTACTTTGTTGTGATCTCTGTTGTTGTTGCCGTCTTGTTTCCCTGTGGCAATGTATGCATTTGAGCAAACAAGAGAGTGGGATCAATTCTTCATTGATATTTGATGCACATCTAATATAATTTAGGATATAACAATAATCTTCAGTCTTCATATGCCATATATTTTGCAAAACCTTTACATTAATATTTGTTTCCTCTGTGGTCCTTGTGCAATTTCTTTGGTGCCACTTTGTAAGGTGCCCAGATTCAAGTGGATATTATAGAGGGAGAAGCATGACAAATAAGGGTAGTTAGCATGACAGAGTGGGTGTGAAGACAAAATTGAGGAAAAATAGAGTGTGGCATGGTACTAGTAAACAGAAAGGTTTAGTGCCAAGAAACACTTGCAAGAAGAGCTCTGCCACCAACTTCCTCCCACTGCACCTCGAATTACAGACCTAACCCACAGTGACAAGGTAACACCCGAATAGAATCACATTCTTTAGTTGCCAGATGAATATAACATAGTGATTTGGATTGTGTAGTCTGTCAGAGCACACACTACAATGAAGACTAGATTAAGAAGAGCAGTCGGTTTGATTTAATACACTGTTGAAGTGGTGTGGCACTATGATTGGGCGGTGTTTGATGATGATCGTGTGGCGCATGCCCCCTTGAAGTGGCAGCTATCTAAACGTGTCAACATGATTGAAGACAGGTGGTAGAGAGTTGGTGTAACTGAAATTGGTAGTGGAGACACACCAGCTCAATAATCATTAAGATGTGATGTCCTTCATTTGATGAAAGCATGAGAGAGGTCTAGTTGCAGGCGCTAATTACTTATGCTAGCTCATCGTGAAATACGTTGCAAATCTTGCAAATCAGCAGTGCTGCAAGATTTGTATTGTATGACTTGGAGAACGTATCTTTAAATCAAAGGGTGACCGAAGAAGTGCAATACTTGTCGGTGTAGCTCTGGTTTGTGATTAGTATTAGTATTGAAGGATTCGCCCTCTCTTGCTTATCCCGGAAGACAACTTGTCAGGTGCCGGGTAACATGAGCATCAGCGATAAAACCGAAAACACTGCTGTAAACCAGAGACAATTGTGTAGGTGCAGCCTGCTGCACTTGCCAATGTATCCCTCTCTCATCTAACTATTAGTGGCAAGAAATCATCCATCCTGCCAACACAGGCCCACTGATGCAGACTCACCATGAACAGGGCAGACAGTGCAATATGTCAAGCACAGGCCACCAAGCTATGCTGTAGACACAGCTTCCCGTAACACCATTCAATCCTGCCCACTCTTATTTATATATGTGAAGGTGATTTATATTGTGCTCTCAGAAAACTCAGTCACTTTATAGCATCCCTAGAGGAGGGACAGTATGGGAAGGAGTGGTAGATAAGAGAAGGTACATGAAATCATTAAGAGCCTTGGTACATTCGATATCAATTAAGAATATGAAAGAAGTGTTGCATGAACGTGTACAACGTATAACAATCTTTTAAGTGTAATACATTTATAATGTGCCTACTGAGGTAAAAACACCAAGTTACAGGTGGGCCTATTGTGATTAAGACCTCAGTTATAAGGCCCACATTTAGCTATGGGCATCAGCTGCAAGGTATAACAGTTAGATTCGAAGGGGCTTTTAAAAAGGTAGGTTTTAAGTCTGTTTCTGAAAAGCCAATGCTGTTCGTCTTCGCTGAGGGTGATGGGCAGGTCATTCCAAAGCCATGCTCCTGCAGTATGCAAATCTTTGGCCCTGGTACAAGCTGAAGCCAGCACTGGCGATTGGGCTGGCCAGAGTCAGCACTGGGGGAAAAAAAAGCACCTGTGAGCAAACTGTAACTTCCTCTGGTGACCCCGTGCAAGGGGTCACAAGAGAAAGTTACAGTCCTCAGGCACGACCTGGTGCTCAGCCACGACCTGGTTTATTTATTATTTATGCAATGTTTGTCGGATACAAGGACCCTGATTATTTATTTATGCAATGTTTGTCGGATACATGGACCCAGATTATTTATTTATTTATTCATGCAATGTTGGTCGTATACCTGCATCCGACAAACATTGCATACATAAATAAATATACAGGTATCCGACAAACATTGCATGAATAAATAAATACCCCTATTGACATTATCACACAAGATGCAGCCACCCAACTGCTTTCAGAGGGGTGCTTCATGAGCTGTGCCGGGTGTGGTTCAAGTAAAAGAAAACATTGCTTATGGCGAACAGACATCACCCTGTTTGAATAGTACCCAAGGGTGAGTTTTATTTATAAAATGGGATGCAAATTGTGCATTTTAAAGAATATTTACTCAGCAAGACTTGTCAAAACTATTATCCGCATAGAGAAGTAACTCATCACAAGTGCCATGGAAGTGGTTTAAAGTGGAATTGATATAGTTTGGAAAAGAAGCAGCATGAATGAAATAGCGCAGTTTTAAACTCTTATTTTCCATGTCCACCACTGCCAGAAGCAAAGAGTATAACAATACTATCCAGCGCATAAAGACCAGAATCCTAAGATCATCATGTTTTATAACACCCATCAGCGGCCTTCCACGAAAAAGAAGCTTGGGGCCAAGGCTTTGTATACTACTCTGGACAGTAGTGTTATATTCTTTTCTTCTGGTAGTTTGTACCAGAGTCTCAGTATGCATGATGGATGATGCAGAGGACAATTAAAGCAATACAGAATTATCCCGGTTGCCAATGGATGGCATTCAATCCTTACGCCTCAACCAAGCCACCTTATTTTCGATCAGTTGGATTTGGTGGCTGAGGCATTTAAGTAGGCGTAAGTAAAGACTATTAGAAATCTTCAACTCCATAGCACTTATCACTTCCACTTTTAGAGACGTATTGAGGAGCCATAATATGCACATGGGCATGTGTAAGTAAAAGTGTGATGTTCTTGTAAGGTCTTGAATCTGAGGGGAAATGTGCATTAAAGTAAATTTTCCACTGTGTTTTTAGACGTAATAGCTGGACTTAACATTGAATAGAAAAACCTGTTATTTTTAGGCAACTTTAATCTGCTCATGGACCCCTCAGTCTCCTTACCACTTAGAACTCACCTCAATCTTTTTGCAGACTGTTACCTACGCAACATATTAAGCAACTAAGGGGAGCAATGTTTACTTGGCAGGACCTGCCCTAAAACTGAACAGAACATCAAAAACTCTAGGGCTCCTGGGCCAAATGGTCTGTTTGCAGCAGTACTGAATGGAGACATTAATTTGTGGGCAGACGTGCTGTGTCCCCTGTTTAAAAAGGTCTGTGCTACTAAAACCATACCAGGCTCATAGAAAAAAATAATGGTCCCAGTTCGTAAAGCTGGTGATCTCGTGGCCCCAGAAAATTATCGATTATTGTCCCTGCTTGACATCACAGGCAAGTTGTTTGCTTCATATGTTCTGGAGCATTTACAGAGCTGGGTTACAGACAACATATTGCATACCTTTCAGACTGGTTTTCGACCTGGGTCTAGAACCATCCACAACATAAGAGTACTTGAAACGATAATATCACAAGCAAGAACTCCTTCCTCAGCCTCAGTTTATATTGCCTTTGTCGACTTCAGGTCGGCATTTGACCAGGTTGACCGAACCCTTCTGTGGAGGAAGATGTGTCTGTGCGGGTGTCCCAATTGGCTCTTAGAAATAATTATAGCATTGCACACAAATACTTCGGCCCAGATCCGATTTGGCGACCATGTCCAACTGTCGGACCTGATGAAAATTAGCAGGGGGTTGCAACAGAGCTGTATGCTGGCCCCCCTGCTCTTTAATATCTAGGTAGTGGACTTGCTTAACAGGCTGACGGAAAGAGCAGGTTGCCTGCAAGGTCTTTTGCCAATTGGTGGGATGCTATGTGCTGACGACCGAGCAATCTTTGATCATCTGTTAATGGGCCTAAAAGTATGTTAAATGAGCTGGGAAGGTATGCAAATGAGAATCAGCTCTCAATAAACCTTAGTGAAACCAATGTAATATTTGTCTCCTCAAAAAGAATCCACATTACTAAGCTGGAGACGTTGGTGGGAGTTGTTGCGTATACCGATGCCTACAAATACCTGGGACTCGAAATGTCAGCGACTCACGGTTACGCAGCCATTGTAGAGTCCAAGGTAAGAAGGGCCAGACAGATTACATTTATGGCTAGGAAATTAGTGTTGGAACATGCTGGGTTTTCACTAAAAGGAGTTCTGTTACTTTACAAACCATGGTTATGCCCAGCTGTTCTGTATGGATTGGAAGCACTGTGTATGAAAGACCTAAAATGGTTGGACGGAGTGGAATCTCGTTTTTGGAAAGTTGTTTTGGGTTGTCTAGCTCTATCTCGATTGAATATGTGCATCTTGAGTTTGGTCTGATGTCTTTGAAAGCACAACATTTGACTTGCAGAGGTTCCTTGATGTTGAAGGCAAAGATGGATCATATATGTCCCCTTTTAGTAAATCTGGGTAGGAGTTACGACATGGGCAAGCAGGGGAAAGGTTCCTCTTCCGGGCTGAAATTATTTCAAGAATTATCTAAAATGATTGATTGGACACCTGTCTTTGATAGATGCTCTGTTTATTCTACACTAAAAGGGTGTTTATCCGCAGTGTGGTTAAATGGGACTGGCTTCATAACTTTGACCACCTTGCTAGTGGTATATCGTTTTATGCAGCCAGAACGTTATTTGCTGCTATGTCCAGATCCAGCTGTATGTAATTTCCAACTAAGGCTTAGGATTAATCAGCTTCCAGTATTAACCGTGCGAGGACCGCAATTGAACCTGGCACCAGAAGCCAGATTCTGCAGAACGTGTAAGGTTGAAACCAATTTATAGTCTGCCAAACATGTGCTCCAAATGGGTGCCCTTTACATGGTCATCCTCGGTCTGTTTGTCCATGATTATAATTCCATAAAATCTTTAGATTTCTGGGCATTCCGTTTAAACTCTAAATCGATATTAGTCATATAGGTGCTATTTGGTGCATAGAGAAGGATAGAAAAGTATCTCAATAATAATGACCTAGGGTAGTTATTTAGTATATGTGCAATTATAGGCCTTGAAATGAATTTTGTTCTGTTTTTAGGAAATTTTACATGTAGATTTCAATTGCTTGACTGATTAATTGATCTGTAAAATGATTGCTGTTTGTATTTGTGTTATTAAATGTATATTTTAACTGTGTTGGTTATGTTGATTGTAAATGTTATTCTAAGACCTATGTACAATAAAGTTATTATTATTATTATTATTATTATTATTATTATTATTATTATTATTATTATAAAGAGGTGGGCAGGAAACCTTAATATGTGCAGATTATTTAGTATACAGACACAGAGCACTCCTTAAGAGCCAGTTCACAGGAGACAGAAACAACTACCTGTCCCTCAAAGTGGTTCACCTCATCCCAGTGAGCTGCCCATCTAAAACAGCGGATAGGAAAAGTAATGGGAAAACACTAACAGATCCCTTTATGTCAAGGTCAGCTGGTGTGTGCTCCGAGCAATCCTATCTAGATAGCGCTTAACAGGAAACACCTTATTGGCCAAGCCCCTATCTTAAGAGCTTTTAACAAGGGACACAACAAAGACCTACTTAATGTCAATAGAAAATGTTTAAGATGGGAACAGCCGTTGAGTTACTATTCTTTATTAGCCTTGTGCGTGTGAACCGCCAGGGTATCGCAACTCCGATCTTAAAAGCCCTAAATCATTAATTTAAGATTGGGGTTGCAACACCCCAAGGTTTCACAAGATTCTAGTTCTTAGATCAGCTTTAATTTGTAAAATTGGCTGAAATCAATCAACCTTCTGGTACTCCACTCCATTAGTGTCCAGGTAAACTATTGAAAACTCTTGAACTTTCTTTTAGCACTTTCTAAGTTCAGAGAGGTATTTATTTTGTTCCTGACAATGTTGCCAACATTAACCCACTTATCTGACTGAAGTTATCTGTAGTTACACCTGCCGTTACAAAACTATTAGCAGATTCCCACGACATTGCTCATTTTACCTCCAACTATAACAAATCCTATGTAGTGAAACGTATTGAAAGTGTGGTGATCCAACAATCGCAACACTGTAGAAAGTAATGATATTTTGGAACACTTTCAGACCGATTTTATACCCCTTCATAGGACAGTATCGGTAAATGTGTCAATGTTAGATAACCTAAGGCTATGGGATCCAATTTACCTTTGCTCCTAAACCTGTACACAGCATGTGAGACTGTCTATGGTGAGATTCTGTTGATGAGGCTCAAGAAGATAGACTCAGGAGACTCAGTATGGGAATAGCTAGAGTCTTTTCTCGTGGATCACCACCTGATGATTTCTCTACCATCCTTTACTTCTGCCCCACAGTTTTTGGAACAGGGGGTTCTGCTAGAGTCGGCTTTGTCACCTATTCTTTTAATATTTATCTAGACCATTTCCCACACTCATTATGATATTTGGGGTTGTGGCCTACAATTGCGCCAACAATACTCAACTAAACTTTAAGATGTGCTCAGGTGGAACAGCAGGTACCTCTACATTCTCAGACTGCATTATTGCCATTCATATTTGGATGAAGGCATTTTATTAATTCACCCATCCAACATGGAGATTATAGTATTTGGTAAGACATGATGTGCTCTGTGCTATGGTCTACGGCACTCACAGCTTGATACCTGTCTACAACCATCCACTGTAATCAACAATCTGGAACTACTTATTATTGCTGACTTGTCAAACAAAACACAGATCAGTGCAGTCACCAAGAAAGGTGTCTAGACCTTGAGGACATTAAACAATAATATTTCCCCAGCTTAGTTGTCTGGACAGGTCTCAATTTACTATATCCCTAGCCAGACCTAGCTTACATTGTGCCAATAGTGTTGACTTGGGACTACCAACATTTTGAACAAATTGGGCCTGATTTACAAAACGTGATTGAATGTGACTGTGCCATTGTAAAACACTTTAGAAGGCTGCAGCCATTGATATGATCATATTGCCACTCTCCTGCATTCCTTTCATGTGCTAACTGAGGACAATAAAGTTAAGTTTGAATCCTTATTTTTGTTACAAAGGGCTTGGTATGGTTCAGGACCTATGTGTATTCATGAAAAATTTCAGACATATGTCCCCATGCATTATTTTCTCCTTCAAAAGAAAAATACGGAAATGTATGGGTAACAGGAACTTCTCAGTAAAGGTGGCTTTATTGTGGAACTCACTATCGATCATCCTGAGAAAACTGGAGGTCTGCCATGTCTTTAGGGGGCATAAGTGCGGAAGTGGGCAGAGCCTATAATGGTTCCTTATGGGAAGTGAGGATGTACATACTCGCCCTTAGCTTATTAAACCTTCATTCGCTCGTTATAACTCCCTTCTTCACACAATCACTTTGCATCTGTGAGTCGTGACCAGCACTAGGAAGCTGCCTCTATGGTATCAAAGCACTCCCTAAAGCCATGATACCAAACCATACCCTAGTAAATGAAACACTTTGTGGCTCAGATGGATAAAGTAACACTTTTAGGAATCAATATGCAATTAATATTAATTTCAACTTCTGACATTCAGTTTCCTGAGGAAGAAAAAACATCTGGTTCTTATAGGAGGACAATACATGTTTGAAAGCATACGAATAAAAAGAACAAACACATACCCATCCAGCTTAATAAAAAAGAATCGCACTTGAGCTAAAATTGTTAGCCTGTATATTCCTACTACTGAAGCCTGTTCTTTATTCTTTTACATGACCTATCCTAATGGACCCCTGTCCTAGAATACCCCACTGATGTTCATATTGGACAGCACATCCTCCTTGCATTACCAATGACATATTCTGCCGTGCCCTCCTAAGCACCCCATGTATACTGTGTCTAACAAGCATCCTGGTATGTAATATTTTCCTTGTGTCCAGCTGCTGCACGGCGTTGAATGCAGTACTACAAAATGTGCTTACATTATCTTACAAAAGATGTTGAACTGAGGCGATGCCTCGGGGCTATGCTGCTTTAAATGGAGAATGATGTTGCCTGGCGCAGCCAGAATAAACACGGCCATTTCACTGGTGCCGGAACGGTGGTGTGAGTGACATCTGCAAACAGGGCCGCCCCTGACGCTGCATACCATCATGGCTTACATGTTTGTTGTTGCTTGTCAGGAAACGCTTCAGACGTGCTGCTCACCTCTCAAATCCTCCTACCACACAGTAGTTGCCAGAAGCCAAGCTTTAACGTGGGTGTTGCCAACCATGTAGTGTGCCTCATCAAAGAACAGTGGACAAAAGAGGGATGCAGCTCTTTCAACATGCGAGTCACACAGAAGGAAAATAATAATCCTTCTAGAGATAAAAACAGCGTGGCTTCTGCAACATAAAGATGCGTGCTGATCCGTCTTGCTCGTCTTACTGATGCACTGCCCTACTAATCATTGCATTAACAACTCAACAATGCCACTCAGGGCTGCCTGTATGTCACAAAGAATGTTGCGTATCTGCCCCTAGCTTACTACACAAAGAGCACTTAAGTTCCTCGTGAGACAGGGTATTATGGATGGCCACAGCATAATAGCGCGGGTTACTTACATTGCAATTAAGGTAGTTGAGTTCTCATTACAGGCTGTTCAAATAATTAAAGAGCGTGACTGTGCTGGATTCACTGGAGAATCTTCTAAGCCAGACTGGATCGACACTCTCTACTCTGTGGTGTGGGAATGCCATGTTTGCCTAAGAAAATATAAACCTTTGAAGAAAAATAAAAAACAAAATGACACATTGCAGACATTATATCTTTATTAGGTTTACCACAAATAGTAGTTGACCTAAAAAAGATATCCTCTTTGCAAGGGATTATGATTTTTTTGGTGATATTTCTTTTTTTTAATAAAAACAACTATACATGTCCAGTGAGGAATAGACATACTTTCAACTTCTCACAACTTTTTTTTTAACACACTGCGCTTTATTTATATATTTCTCCTCAAGTTGGCCTAGAATTGTGAGTAGGCATGGGGCTAAGAGTTGCTTTCAATGTACAAGAACATATCTGCTCTTCAATGGATAAATAGAGTTCATCAATTCCAGGATGGGTATTATTGTATGTTGAAAGTGGCATGTACTTCCAATCTTGCTTACAGCATCATGCATCTCACGTTATACGCACATTCTGCAAAGTGCATTTCAAGCATCGCTCAAGCAATATGTTGTGGCTTTTGTCAAGAAGTGAAATGAGAACATTGAACTGAACTAACTTTCTTTTAATTTGTATCCCTTTGATAGAATACAGGGGTTATGTCTTTTTTTGGACCATATCTCAGCACTGAAAGTCTCCACTAAAGGTTCCCCTTAAGGGATAATGTGCGACCCTTGAACTGGAGAGGATGAATGAACGCTTAATGGCATGGCTCGGCACTGGTGACATATGAAAGATAGAACTGCATAGCTGCCATTTTGCAGACCATGTTGGCATCTGGATGAGGCACTCGAAAATCCCTGTGAACACAGGGTGGGCTGTGGCTTGCAGGTGTGGGGAAAAATAATTAGCAAACATAACCCTTCTGATTGTTAAAGACATTTTAGGATTGAGTGAGACATGGCCTGTAACACCACCTACACCGTCTTCCATTTATTACAGCAGCCTCCTCTCATAACTGCCTTCCCCTCAGTGGCCATGCTCACAGAGACTATGGCCAGCATGATAACAGTGGCTATCTTGAGTTTGCAAGACTCCATGTACTTTCTGATACACTTGAAAATGGAATGAGAACAGTAATCTTTATAGTAGAGGTATGGTTTGAGAGAAGCCAGATTTAGTTTCTACCTAAAGCAGAAACAAAGATGTCCCCCGGTCTCATGATCCTGCCCTCAGAGCCATCGGTTTGTGGACTTGATTTGATTTTATTCGTAAATTATCTGGTCACTTTTCCTAGAGAGGAAAGGAGCTGGCTCTTTTCCGAGGGATATATTTGCCTCACCGACTTGACTTGGTTCCCTAGGTAGGTTCTCTAAAATTGTGTACCACTGTTTTGTAAAATAAATGAAACTTTTTTTTCTATATCGATCAAAATAAATAATAGAGGTCCAATTGAGTGAAATAAGCACAAGATACATTTCCCTTCATGTTGGAAATGCTGATGGAGAATAGACTGGTGAGCTGCTACCGACAGCCTTCTAATATTTACACCAATTCATATCTCAATTCATGATAGATTTCCAGTGACCAGCTATGCTTCCAACGCTGCTCACAGATTTTTCGTGAGGTACTGACACTCAATAACTAAGCTTAATTATGAACATGGCCGTTTTCCAATGCTACATGGATGAAAAACTAAACAGCTGCCACCTACATTAGATGTCATTGTTGACTAGCAATATAACATCATATAGGTAGCACCAAAAAAAGAATATTTATCAAAAAGTCACTCATTTGATTACGCGGTCCTCTAACATACATATTTTAAAAACTGAGCAGGCTACTTCATGGTCCTTTTCAACATAATAGGCAAACGTCCTACACATTTACACATGTGTGCAAAAGCTTGAATATTGTTAAGACAACTCACATCATAAAAATCAATGGGTAGACAGGCAACCAAGGGTGCACTATATTCAAATACATATTGAACCATTGTCTTCATCAAGCAATTTTCAAATAAGTAAATTTTAGGCGTTCTTGATTTTATTTTACTAACTCAATTACATCATAGAACATGGGCAGAGTTTCTGAGTGCAGTGGAGGCGTATGCCAGTAGGAATTATCTGCTGGTGGAGATCTACGGTCAGCTGCAGCCAGCTGTGCAGATTTCATAGGTATGTGGAGAAGCCCATGCAAATCTTCTGACCTCCTGCCACCACCAGTGTAGTGATCTCTTGTGGGGTTGGCAGCCCCCGGGACTTCTCATTTAGCCATAAGGGTTTTTGGGCGGTCTGCTGTAGAGGTCTCTGACATCTTACGGTCCTGCTAAGGAACAAGTTACTTACCTGTAACTGTTGTTCTCCAGCATGGGTCTGGCATGGATTCACATGCTCATGAATATTCCCCGTCGTCAGGCTGGGAATCCTCGGTAAAGAAAAATCAGTATCAGTTTTGTTTCTGATCTGTCTTTCGTAGTAGTAACCAATCACTGATCTCTGCGTCATACTGACCACAGCCAATGACTGCCATCTCCCTAAGCCCCGCCTCTGGCAGCCATCTTCAGATTTGGTAGCACGTGAAGTGGCAGTAAGACCAAGTGAAGAGCCGCAGAGGGGTAGGCGGGAGGGTTCGCATGTGAATCAATGCCAGACCCATGCTGGAGAACAACAGTTACAGGTAAGTAACTTGTTCCTTCTCCAGCATGGGGTCTGGCATGGTTTCATATGCTCATGAATAAAAGAATACATAGCAGTACACACATGCACAACCACGGGAGGTGGCAAAGGCTCAACATTAAGCATTACATCCAAAACTCAACATTAAGCAATTCTTATCTCCTCACCAGGCTCACCTTAGGCGAACAGGTTGTGCAGCACTGTTTGGCCGACCCTGGACTCCTCCCTGGAATCCCGATCGACGCAGTAGAATTTCGTGAAGGTGTGCGTCGACCTCCACGTAGCAGCCCTGCAGATGTCCAGCAAGGGCACACCAGATAGGAACGCTGTGGTAGCTGCGATCGCTCTGGTGGAATGTGTTCTCAGACGGCCAGGTAGCGGTCGGTTTGCCAACCGATGACAGTACATGATACAGCCGGAGAGCCATCTGGAAATGGAAGCCTTCGAGAGAGCCTTCCCCTGATTGACAGGTCCAAAGTTCACAAAAAGTTGTGACGTCTTCCGAAAACTCTTTGTGCGGTCCACGTAGAACTTCAGCGCTCTAGCCACATCCAACGAGTGCAAAGTCCTTTCAGCCGGCGACGAAGGCGACGGGAAGAAAACAGGCAACACCAAGGGTTCGTTGAGGTGGAAGTCCGTTGGCACCTTGGGCATGAAGGAGGGGTGCGTCCTGAGCACTACCCTTGTGTCGTGAAAAGTCAAGTACGGGGGCTTGCAGGAAAGGGCCTGGATCTCTCCCACCCGTCGTGCGGAGGTGATGGCCACAAGAAACGCTGTTTTCCACGACAAGAACTTCAACGGAGCTGAGTGCAGAGGCTCGAACGGAGGTCCCATGAGCTTGGTCAGCATCACGTTGCGCTCCCACGCCGGGGCCGGGGCCTTCACCGGCGGGAACGATCTGCACAGTCCCTTCATGAATTCTTTCACAAGACGATGAGACTACAAAGACGTCCGTACCTTGGTTCTGGTGTATCGGGAGAACGCAGCAAGATGAATCTTGATGGAAGCGTGCGCCAGCCCAGCCTTGGCCAGCGTCAGCAGGTACGGCAGTACTTGAGGAGCCGTAATCCGTAGAGGGTTAATCTTCTGTGCGTGGCACCAAACAGAGAACCTCTTCCATTTGTGTCCGTAGCATTTAAGAGTTGAGGACGCCCTGTCCTTTGCAAGAACCTCTCTGCAGTCGGCCGGTATGTCGTAACCTCCAAACTCTAACGCTGCAGGAGCCAGGCCTGCAAGTTCAGCGACTTCGGGTCGTGGTGGAGGATGGCGCCTCCTTCCCTGGAGAGAAGATCCGCGTCCACTGGCAGCTTGATTGGCGGGGACGCTGACAAGTCCAGAAGGTCCGGGAACCATATCTGCCTCGGCCACGCAGGTGCGATGAGGATCATCCTGCACCGTGACCTATTGAGCTGGTTGATGAGCCGGATCAGCAGCGGCAATGGAGGGAACGCATATAGGAACAGGCCCTCCCAGGGGAACGAGAAAGCATCGCCCATGCTCCTCGGCTGGGGAAACCTGCTGGCGAACCTCCGGCACTTGGAGTTCGTCGCCGTCGCGAACAGATCGATCTGGGGTGTACCCCACCGTCGGAAGAGGCGGTCCACCAGATCCTGTCGTAGTTCCCACTCATGGCACGAGCACAGCTCCCTGCTGAGCGAGTCGGCGATGGTGTTTTTTATCCCTGCCAGATGAAACGGCACCAGAAACATCCCGTGGGCGACGGCCCAATGCCACAGATCCTGAGCCTCCTTGGACAGGGCTGGGGATCTGGTACCGCCCTGCTTCCTGGTGTAGAACATGGTGGTGGAGTTGTCGGTGAAAATCCTCACCACCTTGCCCTTGAGGGACGGAAGAAACACTGCACGGAGTTCCAGGACGTTGATATGGAGGAACTTCTCCGTCGGCAGCCAAAGGCCCCTCGCGTGCAGATTTTCGGTGTGCGCTCCCCACCCTTCCAGGGAGGCATCCGTGGTCACTGTCTTCTGGTGGCCCGGGGTCTGGAAGTCCATGCCCGCCGTCAGATGCGCGCGGGTGCCCCACCACCGGATCGCTCATCGGAAGCTCTCGTCGAGTGTGACCCTGTCCTCGAAGCTTCCCGTCGTCTGGATCCAGCGAGCGTCCAGGAACTCCTGTAACGGGCGCATCCGAAGCCTGCACAGGCGGATGAGATAAATGCAAGAAGACATCATTCCGAGGAGGGACTTGATGGACCTCACCCTGGCCGCGTCCGCAACGAGCATCCGCTGCACCTTGCCCAAGATGGCCCTTGTCCTTTCCTCCGACGGAGAGGCCAGAAGCGCCACAGTGTCGAGCTTCGCTCCCAGAAACAGTGCGCCTTGAGCGGGCACCAGGTGGGACTTGGCATAGTTTATGGAGAATCCCAGGTCCGTGAGTAGTTGGACGGTCCTTGCCGTGTGCTCCGCGGCGAGCTCCTTTGTCTTTGCTCGGATGAGCCAGTCGTCCAGGTAGGGGTAGATGTGGATCCCCTCCAGGCGCAGCCGCGCCGCCACCGGTGCGAGGCACTTGGTGAACACCCTGGGTGCCGACCTCAATCCGAAGGGAAGGGCTCTGAACTGGTAGTGACGGCCTTGGACCACGAATCTGAGAAACTTTTGGTGTCCCTTTAGGATGGGGATATGGAAGTAGGCATCCTCCAAATCCAACGACGACAGGAAATCGCCCTCCTCCAGTTGACCCAGGACGTGCTGGAGGGAGACCATCCGGACCTTCTGTGCCTTGATGAATTTGTTCAGTCGTCGTAGGTCCAGTTTAGGACACCATCCTCCCGTCTTCTTCTTCACGAGGAAGTATCTTGAGTAAACTCCGGAGCCCCGAAGCCTCTTTGTGACGAGCTCGATGGCGCCTTTCTTGAGCATCGCCTTTACCTCCAAGAGAAGTTGAGGGACGTGATGTTCCTTCCTGGCCACGGGGGGGATGCGCGGGCACTTCTTTAGAAACTCGAGCGCGTGACCCTGGGCCAGGGCATCCAGCACCCAACGGTCAGTGGAGATGGACTCCCACACGCTGACGAAGCTTGCCAGCCGGCCTCCCACCGGGGTGCTTCGGTGGGGGCCCGACCCCACGGCCGGTTCAGTCCTACTTCGACAAGGCTTTGCCGCCTTGTCCTCCTTGGCGACGACGGCGGGGTCCGCCCAACTTGCCTCGTCCCCTGTAGGCTTCCTGTGACGACGAACGGGCCGCTTGACGATAGGTGGAAAAACCGCCGCCAGAACCTTTGGAGGCACCCTGCTTGCCTCCGCCGTTCCGAATGGGCGGCCGTCGTTGCTGGAGAACACCAGGAGCCCGGGCTGTCTCCGTGTCCATCTTGATGGCTTGTAGGGAATCGTCCACTGTTTTCCCAAACAGGTTGCTCCTGTCGAACGGCATGTCCAAGTCTCTGGTCTGCACGTCCTGACGGAAGTCAGTTGCCTTGAGCCATCCACGCCGTCTAAGGCACATGCCGTTGCCCAACTGGCGAAATCCAGTGTCAGCGATGTCCGTCGCTATAGTGATGGCGTGGTCCGACGCCACTTCTCCTTCCTGCAAGATCTCTAGGGCCTCCACCCTTTTGTCGCCTGGTAAGAAGTCCAGCAGGGGGGCGATCTTGTACCACAACTCCCTGTCGTAGCGGGCTACGATAGCCAAGGCGTTGGCAGCCTTAATCGTCGTCGCTGCTGATATGACTCTGCGTCCCATCGTGTCCAATTTCTTTCCCTCGCCATCCGGCGGAGAGGTTGACGTAGAGGCCGAGGCCCCCCCGCTTTCTTCCTGGCCGCCGCAGAGACGACCGAGTCCGGGGTCGGCTCTGCCCGAAGGCACAAGGGGGCCGCGTCCGGGACCCAGTACCTCTTCTCGTACCGATCCCTACTCGCAGGCGTTGTGGATGGGTTCTTGAGGAGAGCGAGACCCTCATCCCAGATATCGTCCAGTAGAGGTACAGCGAGGACTGTCTTCCTCTTGGTCTCGCGCCGTTGATAAAGGAAACCTTCCTTCTTCTTCTCTTCCGGGCAGAGCTGGAAAAGCTCGGATGCCCTGGCGATCATGGCATGAAACGATCCAATCTCGTTGGGCGGGGAGGCCCGGGGGGGAGGTGACGACGGGAGATCCTCGTCGTAAACCTCGTCGTCTGTGCCCGTCGCGGCCGTGTCAGTCCCCATATCATCCCCACGGGTCATGGACGGGGAGGAGGGCTGAGCAGGGCGCGATGGTTGAAAAGGAGGTGGAGGATGAATCCTTCTTCTCTTAGGAGGAGGGCTCCCAGAAGGGCCTGGCTCCGGGTCCCCCGTCGGGAAAGGTTCCTCCATTGGTGGTAACAGCAATCTCGTCCTTATCTACGAGCATAAGGACTGTATAGCCAACAAAATGTCGCCGAGTTGTCTTGCGGCACTGGTTGAGGGGAGTCCGACGGGCAGTCAGGAGCCCCGTCGGCACCCTCGACGTTCTCGTCGTCTCCTACGTCGGGGTCCCTCCCGACGGGCTGGTCTTCTTCCACACCAACGCCGTGGCTTAAGACTTCGATCAGCTCCTCCTCAGAGGTTGAGACCGAATCCATGACGACCTCCTGCCCCCCCTTTTTCTTCTCAGTCGGAGGTTTCACGGGGGTCCTGTCGATGGGCATGAAAGAGGACTCCCTCCGCGGTGGCAGGGAGACTCTGGGCCCTGAGGTCGCCACCACTGGTGTAGCCTCCACAGGCTGAGCCAGGGCCGCCGCGACTGTCTCGATAGAGGCCTTGGCCGGGTGGATTAAGGCTTTCACCACCTTAGGTGCGCTCACCGCCTTCTCCTTGGGGGGAGGGTCACCGCCTCGCTCCCCCTCCGATGGGGCCTTCGAGCTCGACCGGGGTCTCTCCAGGAGCTTCGCCGGGTGCTCGGCCTCCCTCTTACCCGAGCCAGAGCGTTGGCTCGTGGTTGATGGCGCCGGGGAGGATGCGCCCTGCCTGGCGCCCGTAGACCCCGACCGTTCGGCGCTCCCGGTGCCAGCAGACTCGCGGTGCTTGGCCTTCTGTTGGACCCCCGTCGCAGGGGCGCCCTCAAAGGTCTTAGAAGACCGCTCAGACTTCTTCTTCTTCTTCTCGCCTGACAGGCTCTTACCTTCCAGCCAGTTGGCGAGACGCAGATGGCGGTCCTTCATGGTCCGCTCTGACATATTGCCGCAAAACGCACAGTCCTTCTCCACGTGCGTCTTGTCCTCATGCAGGCAGTAGAGGCAAAGGGAGTGTTCGTCCTCCTTAAAGACATTCTGAAGCTGGCATCCAGGGCAGACCCTGAACAGCTTTCCGGGCGTCGAGCTTCCCTTCTCCTGGGCCATGATCGAGATGGGCCTGAGAAACTTCTGGAGTCCTCCAAAAGCGTGGCTCGACGAAATCTTCACCCTTGAGGGGCGTCGAAGAATCCGACACGGGTCCCCGTTGATCGGATAAAGAAACAGTGGAGCTTGAGGCTCTTTTGACCGAAAAGAGAGAACATTTTCCTAAGAAAAAGCGCGAAAAAAGCACTAAAGCTCGAGAGCAATAGAATGAGGATCCCAACACTTGAACGTGCGGTAAAAATCTGAAGATGGCTGCCAGAGGCAGGGCTTAGGGAGATGGCAGTCATTGGCTGTGGTCAGTATGACGCAGAGATCAGTGATTGGTTACTACTACGAAAGACAGATCAGAAACGAAACTGATACTGATTTTTCTTTACCGAGGATTCCCAGCCTGACGACGGGGAATATTCATGAGCATGTGAATCCATGCCAGACCCCATGCTGGAGAAACTAGTCCCTCCAGAGACATTGTCCAATCATGCTCACCTAATCCAAGAGTGGCCATTTCAATGATGCACTCCAGCTCAGCACCAGCCATAAAAGACACCACCAAAGCTATGTTTCCACTCAGCCTGGCAGAGAAGGGTGCCTGTTTACCACTGGACTGACAAAACACCTCCATGAAGGAATACATGCTGTCTGATTTTGTGCTTATTATAATCCAATAGTATATATTTCTTTTATTTTTACCCTCCCTCTGACTACCCAGGATAATCTGCACCCTTACCCCAACCCCCTCCCTTCCTACCACTTACCTGTTGGACCGGAGCTTTCTGCTCTGGTCCTTGCACTCCCTCCTAGTCCTTGGCACCCGTCATAGAACTAGAAAAGAGAAAATGTCCCTTTTATATTTGCTATGGTGGGGGACATCTTGTTTCTTTTCTTTTTCGTGATAGATTGGGTTCACACAATACACAGCAGAGCACACCTACCATGAAGAAGAAAAGAAAACTGTTGCAACCAAGACAGAGCCCTGTGATATGAATAGCAATCCCCTCCTTGTTAGGGGTGGATACATTACTGGTAATATCCCTTGGTCCTTGATGGGGCCGAACGAATGTACACCCCCATTGCAGGGTGATTGCTACAATATTTCCATATTTATACAAAATATTTGATGATCAACTACCCATTCATTAGTTCTGAACATTTGGACTCTGATTACCTTAAGGCAAACCTTTGCATATAATATAAAACTGTGAATAAGGTCCAATACTTGTTAAGTGAACACTGCACCACAAACGTCAAAGTATTTTTCAAGGGGATATTCATATTGAAAATCATCTTGCGAATCAGGTACTTTTTTATTTTTCATTGGCATAGTCTAACATTGTTCAAGTATTTAAAATAGCCTGTTAATAGATGGATGCATACAAATCAAAGTAAATAATTATAAATATATTGAATTCGAGCCAGTTTCATGATACTATCAAATAATAGTTTGCTATTTTGCAGTGCAGCAATATATAATACACTCGAAAATGTCTCTGGAAAATCTTTACTATGTTCTGATCTAACACACAGAAGCCCTAACATGAACCCATTCAAACATAACTTGACCCACTGATATAGAGGTACTGGTATAAACAGCATTGCCAGGACCCTTAACCTAATGGACAAAGCACTAACGACATTCGTCCCAACCAATGGCATAAAAGAAATAAAATGCATTAGGCAATTGAAGTAGAATTCGTGCAATGTGTATTGATTTTCTGTTAGATAATGGAATATATGGCAAAGGATTAAATGGATACATATTAAACTAAATAGGAAAAACTTGAACGCAATATCATGGCATTAGTTCACCGTGAAGGAAAAAGCACTTAAAAAAGAAAGTTATTTCCATAGGTAAAGTTTTTTACTCTAAATTATTTCTCCCTCCCGCTTTGTACAGATGGGAATATAACTTGTTGAAGACTATTGAACTGTGCAAAGAAAAACCTAGAAAAACGTCTCCATTTTTTGGCCTTTGAAGAATGAGACTTTGCTACGCCTTTATATTTGAAGAATTGCAGAAAGCCTACTAACTTGAAAACACATCCTGCTTGTCAATGATAATAGGTTGTCATGTTACATGCTTTTACAAGTTAATTTTCATATAAAGCAAATTGTGTCTAAAGTTATCCAAGTCTGTTCTTTACAAAATCTCAAACGTATAATTATATACTTTTCACTTAGGTAACATTTCTGGAATTTGTTTCCAATTATTAGTCATGCAGGCTTATATTTCCTGCGTTTTCCCTATTCCAGTGCCCGACAATAGAAACACTCAGTGCCACAGTTCGAGACAGAAAAGTCAAAGAGCAATTAAATGTGCTTAAAAATGTTTTTATGGAGGCTGAGCAAGGGTACATTTCTGAAACCATCCGTATGGTGAGGCACTGGGTAAAATGAGTAATGATGATGATGTAGTAGAAATGTTTTATTAAGCACACACAAACTTACACCAGTAAACAAACCAGTTTCAAGGCACTAAAACCAATACAAATAAACATATAAACTTAACATTCATCATATAAAAGATAAAAATATAGTGACGAATATTATCCACAAAGTATTAATCCTTGTCAACTAGAACATAAGAAATAGGCTTTTGACTTTTTATTAAAACAAGTGTAGTGCTCGGTCTTAGTTATGCTGCGGGTTGGGATTCCACAACAAGCAGCCTTTCACTTTAATTGTTTTACTTGCAATATGCACCTTCTCCAACCTGTGTTCTTTTAACTTTAATTCCCTGATCAGCTAGGCTGACGCCATCAATCCATCCCATTAAATGTTGCTTTGCCACTCTATTTATCTTTCAAATTTGCAACAAAGATTGGCTTTGGATTTGTTTGTGCATCCTGAGCCTTCCCAGAGAAACACAAGTCACTGAAATGTGATGAAAATGTTGCCCCTTGTAGCGTAGGAGATATTTCTTTTACTAATGCTCAGATAAATGGTCATACCATATTGATGTCTAGACATTTTTACTGACTGGACCAAAAGGACATGATGAGCAAAGCTTAATAGAGAACAACTCCTTGTAATATTAAATACATGGAAGTGAGCAGTTTTAGTAACAGAATTAACTTAAGATGCAAAAGACATCTGGCTGATAAAGATGACCCCCACATTTGTAACTTAAATTAGAGGGCAGAGGGCTGGTCAAGATTAACAGGCCAGTAAAGGGGTAATGGTTTCTCGCACAGCTGTTCCAATGAGCAGGGCCACTGTCTTATCAGTCTTAAGGCGAAACCAGTTGTCCTTGATCCGCAGTTGTGTTGTCCCAGACATTTAGTTACTTACTATGTGTCCCTTTGCATTTCAGACTAACGCTTTCCACCACCTGGACCAATGTAAACATACAGACAGCAAAAAGCAAACCAAAAAGTGATGTGCCCTGACACTCCACAACAGGTCAAATGAGTAGGTGAGATCAGATTAACCAACTGGACTCTCTGATATCTCTTCTTCAAAAAGAAATAAAGAAAGGCCAAGGCTTGTTCATTTATTCCCCATGATATACTCCAGGTGGTGGATAACAACCTTGTGGTATGAAGTGCCAAAAGCAGCTCAGAGATATAATAGAATCGGTGCTGCTGTTCAGTGTTAAGTAGACCATCTACTTTGTGTTTTAGACTTTCTCTTTCTCTTGGCCAAGTTTAATGCCAGCCTAAGAGAGTGGACTCTGTGTGTTCTCTTCCTTAACAGTCATTATGCCATCTAAAGCAGGGGTACCCCAAAGGTATCCCACAGTCTCCAAGAGAAGGTAGCCCCTTTGTTAGATATTTGACTGGGCAGATGATGGATTTTGTGCCTATGTAATATGGTTCTGCAAGCTGGAATACATTTGGTTGTGTCCTTTGTGGCTCCCACCTCTATTTCACAGCATTGTGATTGTCAATGCTATCCCCAAAGAACTGAAAACTCATATGATAATCCTTTGTCCAGATCTGCTTATGTGAGATTAGGTGGCCATTTGATAGCTGTATCCCAGGAATATGATCTGTAGTGAACCTGAAACCAGTTTTGACTGACACATACAGATGCTTGTTTGGATTAATTTCTTTTGTGTGACAGTCTTTCTTTCCTGAGTGCAAGGGTGTATTTGGAGTGGTGATCTGCTATTGGCCGACCACACCTCTGTTTAAATGATGGTTAGTGGTTGATGTGGTGCTGTGTTCACTTAGTGCCTGTCAAGGAGGATACAATCATAACCCTTTACCCACTCAGCTTGACTACTGTTGGAACTCTGTGCATGCTCTCCTGGAAAGTCTGGTGGTCGAGGAGGGACAGATGCTCTTCGCCAGCACCCTATGATGCTCCACTGAACCCAAAGACAATGCTCTTCCTCTCCAGAAGGAACCAATTGCTGTCCTCCTTGCCCCCGATCTGGTTTGGACAACTGGATCACGGTCGCTGCTTGAATGCCTTGTCTCTCTGAAACTCCTGGCTGTGCCTGCATCTCTGGACTCAGAAGTGGGAGATTTCACTGCCAGATCTTTGAAGACTTGCTGTACAGAATCAACTTGAGTGTTTTCATCTCAGGACATCAGGCAAGCACCTTGGTTCAATCTCACCCATTTGAGAAGTTCCAGGGGCCTGTTCTTCCTTTGATCATGCAATTGCACCTCCAAGTTCACATCATGGTTGTTGTCAATGGTTACCCACTACGGTGTGACTTTGCAAGCTTTTAATCAACTATCATTCTCCCCTGGTGCTCCTCAAGCTGGCTCCAGCCTCGGATGTCAGTGCACAGGCAAGAAGATGATGGAGGAACCCTGCATCACCAACGAACACAGATCCTCTGCATTTCAGCTTCTCTGGCTTAGACCATCGACATATAACCCACAAAATCATCAATAATCACTCTTCATAAGAATCGTCCTGCACTGTTTCATCACCATGGAAACTATGTCGGTCAACAAATTAAATTCAGCGTCACTGCCTCTGAAAACTGCAAATCACCTCCTGCAGAGCTGCTTTTCCAGAACCATATTATTGCTTCCCTGATTCTCCTGCACTATTGCTGGACTATTTCTTTACTTGTTTCTTTATCTCTGGGTCTCCCCTTCATCACCAAATGTCATCCGTGGCTTCAGCCCCACCAGAACATCTGAAAAAGCTAATTGGGACAGTTTCACAGATGGTAACTCTTTCCTGCCAATGATTGCCCACATTTGCAAAAATGGTCCCCTTTCAACTCTTTTGAAATTGGCTTGCCTACATAGAAAACGTACTGTGCTTACCTGTGATTTCATTGTCACCTTCTTGGAAAGGTTCTTATTGTACTCTCAAGCCATCTTTTTGAAACTGTTGCTATTAACTGATATAGTGTTACATTTATTTTACAAAGTCTACTTAACTGTTAATGTAGAGTTTTATCTCTTACCTTTTTTATATAAATGTTAAATTTTTTATAAAAAATAGAGTGTGTGCATATTCTCTCATTTGGTATTTGAAAACAGTGGGTACTGTACTTGGCTAAGCTTTAGTGAATTACTGATGCCTTTAAGTCAACAAGACCTACATAAAGACTTTGACCACAGGGCTTAAAGAAAATATGTCTGAACATCTCTATCTATATATGATCTACTTCTGTCTCTCTACTCAAGTATGTTCTCCCACATCAGGAGAACAGTAATCTCTGTACTTCTTTCAGGATGAAAGACTGACTAAAAAATAATACTCCTTGACTTCTAAGAATTAAACAAATGATAGGTATCCTTACATTCTATAATTTTTCCAATGATGCTTATGCCGGAGATAGGCCTGTTACCCTAAGGATTAAGAGGCGTCACAGTCCAGTACTGCTTTCTTTAGCAGAGGAGACACCAGAGCCCATTTTAAAACGATAGGTAGAGACACTCTTTGTGTAGCAGCAACAACAAAAATGTGCTATTTTTTTATGTTTTCTAATGTTATCAGGTACATAGCTAGCAGGGTATGGATCAGGGGTGGAAGACTATGCCCTCGATGATCACAACCAGTTATTAATGCCTTTGTGAGAGAGTAATTCTATGAGATACAAACGACCTCACTGGGCTATGAACAGACCATCAGCACCATTGTAATGTGTATTCTTTTTTTGTGTCATTAGTCTTTAATTCCTAAATTAAAATGTATGTCATCATTGCATGGACAGGGACCCCCATGGTAGGCAAAGGAAAAAGAAAACAACAGTCAAGAGTTTGAATCAACCTACAGGTTAACATGAATGTTTGGAATTCAGTTATATCTTAAACCATGAAATCATCCAAGAGCCATCTAAATGAAAACACAGTGGCAAGAGTGTAATATCTTTGGTCCCGGCGCACTAGTCCTACACCCCAAAAAGAAACATACTAATGTGATATTACATGTTTGCATATACAATTGTAAAAACTGTAGTCTTTAAAGACACACTCCTCCGTATTTTGAACCACATCTCACTGATTGTAGAGCAATTTCAACACAGACTTGAATGCAAATGATTGACTCAAGCAACAAAGAAGACAATCAACTAACTGGCCAATGGTTCAGACATGTTGGGAAATGATATAAGTAGATATAAATTAGGGAAAGTAGAACTGCTTCTGAATTAAGTTAAGGGAGACTGCATCAAATATTCAAGACACATATCTACCTAGAAGTGTGAGTGCCTGCTATTTGGCAACTGCACTTCTGTAAGATTTGAACATGACAATGTAAAGCAACCGGGCCAAGGCCACTTGGAACAGACAAAACAAAGTTCTCCTCTGTGACTGATATGGCATAATTGTCTTAAAAAAAACAATGCATGGCAACATCTAAACCCTGCTAGAGAACACCTGCCCAAAAAGCACCAGGTTAGCCTAGGGAGCTGAAGTGCTTTACAAGTGTATAACATATGTCATAACAGAACATTTGACATGATGATAGAGAAGAGTACACCGTTAGGGTACTGCTCGTTCACCTGGTTTCGATATGTCGTTCATTGCTTCTATTGATGGTCATTCTTCACCCCTCACCCCACTTGCATTTGAGGGAAAATACTGCAGAATGGAAAGTCAGCAATTTATTTGAAAGTTCTATTTTCTGAGCTTTAGAAGTTTGCAGTTATCCCTCTAGTTAGAACCCTGGTGGGCGGAGCCAGCCAATCAGTTGGCTAGGAACGGGGGCTTCAGCTGCTAGTGAAAACCCACATTCCATGCCGCCAGACGGCCGGCTCCCCCTGCCGCCACCTTCCCCCCCACTCTGTCCCTTTTTGTGTGTTTTTTTTTCACCCTCCCACCTCTGTACGAGCCCTGCCTTCCCTTTCCTTGGTGGCCATCTTGGAAATGTATTTTCTTTTGTTGAAGGGGACACGTGTGGTGTCCTGTTGAATGAAGGAAAATCTTTTTTTTTAGCTTGTGCCGATATCTTGGACTGCCGGGCAGTTACCCCTGTTACAGCCCTTGGAACGGGGGATTAACGCCATATTATTTAAAACATCTTGTTTTGAACTTCTTAATGTGTACAATTGTGACATGTGTGGCAATTAAAGAAATGTGATTTGAGTGCATGTGTCATGTGTTTCATGCATGTTGTCAGAAATGGTTGTAAGGTAGCTAAATATTGTAATTGTTTCAATGGTGCTAACGTTATATGTGATGACAGCAGTTTCTAGTGTGTAAATCAACATGCCACTAGTTATTTGACCCTTGCAACTCTCATAATACTTCACAGATCCTTCACATATTTGATGGCAGGCGTTTTCTGCAATATCTCCCCAACGAGTAAACCACAGTAACTGGAATAGTTTTGACGGGCCTTATTACAAGTTTGCTGGTCCAGTAACAACGGTGCCGGTAAGCTACCGGCACCGTTGTTACGGGACTAGCAAACTACAAGTTCTTCTCGCGGGTGCCTTTCTGGCCTCCAGGTCTGACCTGGCAGGCCGACCGGCACCCATGAGCAGACCTCCATGGATGCACCGGCACCATTCATAAATGGTGCCAGTGCATCTGACCTCCGCATTCCCATTGAGTCCAATGGGACTCAAATGGGAATCGGGAGTAATAATTACCGGCACCCGGCAATGGTGTACCAGGTCCGCAGGGGCTGTAATGCCCGGCTGTATTTACCGGCACGGCTACCGCCAGGGTCATAATGACCCCCAATGTCTTCAAAAAATATATTGTCAAAACTCCCACCTACACAACTTCACAAGAAACAAGTACAGGACTTCCCTGTGTATTGCTCCCTGGTGAAAATGGGATGCAAAACAAAATGTGTACATGCAATTCAGTTGTCTGTTAAAAGATTATTGTTTCTAATGCTGTGTCTAACAGAGTGCCGATCACCAGTTTACAGTGTGCACTGGAAACACAATAAGCACAGAAAACCTTTGACAACAAAATGCACTAATTTAATAAAATTATCCTTCCATACCCGAGACCATATCCCTACCTGACCGCCTTGCTGCCATGCGTATCACCGCTGAAATGAGTTCAGCAATGGAAACACAAACAGGCAGAAAGGGGAGAGTCCATAGATTAACTCAAAATCTCTTTGTATAGATTGAAAATAATCTATTGTAATATTGTAATATTGACTCCAAACGTGATTTTGCAAGAAGCTAAATGTTGTTTGAAACATACGCACAGTCCCCTTTTCAGCAGACATCAGCATTTGCAATCTTCTTTAATGAAGTTACTGAGTAGACAGGACCCAAATAAGCAATGAATCATCATTGCCTTGTTTCTTCAGACAGGGGGATTTAAGTGGCAGCCTGGGTAAGAAGTTTGCAAACAACCAGATGTTGCTCACATTGGCTAATGAGTCATACATGCAGCAGTCGTGAAGACGAATGCAGAAAACATTCACTAATGTGCAAGGCGGAGACGCCCACACAGATGGAAGGAGAATGGAGGTGTGGCGGCTAAGGAGAGAAAAGATAGCGAGACAGAAAGGCAGCCACAAGTGATGGCGTATTTGAAGTAGAACAGGCATGTCCTTCTGCTAGGTTTAATGCTAGAAACATATTCCTTTCAGTAGTAGAGTTTGGGCCTTCTTAAATATACATACAAATGCAATGTGGCTATAAATCCTCCAGGAAATGAAGACGCCCTGCTCATTAATGACAAGCACATCTGGGGTAAATGTGATTGTGCATTTGTCCTTGTGCTCAAGAAGGGCATTTAGAAGGCAAGAGGTGCAGCACGGTGTGACCTCTGGTCCAGAACCTGACCTGCATTGAATCTTTTATTTTGCAATGATTTGCAAATTGATTTCTCCTCTAAATGATGTTATTCTGATGATTTGGGAGCATGAAAGCCTTGCACACAATAACCTATTGATAATTGATATGGATTTGTGAAACACATATGAACCAAAGAGTTCATGGGGCCATGCATAATCAATAGATATGCAAGATTGGGGTGAAGCAGATGCATTGCTGTTCAACCAAACAGGTTTTAATTGCCTGGGGAAAACAAACAAAGCATGCCTCCCTGTAGATGGGGGATGGGCGGACAAATCCAGGGGTAGGTGGAAGGAGTGAGCATCCTGCATCACGGATTCAAGAAACTTGGGTTTGAGAATCTGAAGTTGCACACTTGAGTTAGAGTAACAAAGGAACATAGAAAGTGAATGCATCTGTCTCACCAAAAAACAAAAAAACATTGAACCCAGTAAGTGGTAAGCCCAAAGGGCCGGCAAAAAGCTTTAACATGCATGTGCTACCAGGCATTTGCTACTGCAGCTAATTGAGTGATGCCAAGGGCTGCTTAATAGGAAAGCATATAAGACTGTTTCGGTCAGAGAACAGACTTCTAAACCAGTTGAGCTGGATACTACTTTCAGAGACGAAGATCTAAACTGGTAACATAATAAAGGATGGCAGAGATGAAGGCATTGACAGCAGAGACGTGTTTGAGAATGTCAGATGTAGAAGGCTGCGCCTCAGTGTTTTAAGCAGGAAACAGCAGACGCTTATAACTGCGTGTTGTGTCTTCTTCCTTATTTCTGTCAATGTGGAGTGTGATGTCATCAGTTTGTGTCTTCTTCCTTATTTCTGTCAGTGTGGAGTGTGATGTCATCAGTTTGTTCTTCTTCCTTATTCCTGTCAGTGTGGAGTGTGATGTCATCAGTTTGTGTCTGCTTCCTTATTCCTGTCAGTGGAGTGTGATGTCATCAGTGGAGAGGAAGAGAATGTGCAATGTGTGTGGAATACACCGACCCTGGTGTTCCAACCAATGCAGTTCAAATGATTTAGCCTGGATGCTGGGTACCGGGTCGTCCCATTCTTTATTTACTGACTAAAATACTACTGAAGAGACGTATTGAATAAAGCAACTCACCTTATTATCTTACCAGAGTGTCTCGAGGTTCATCTTTATAACATTGGGGACAAAAATGGGATCCGCCAGCGCCCATCAGCCAGGCTACATCATTCCAATAGCCACGGGTATAGCACCAGCGTCTACATATTCCACGTTGTCTTCCTCTCCACTGACAGGAATAAGGAAGCAGATACAACACACCTCCTCTCTTTACTGGGCCTAATTCACAGAAGCGTTATTTAAAGGCAAAACCCCATTGGAAAACCCTGTGTGAAAAGGGCCTACATTTGCAACTACAATTAGGAATATCATGCAATATCCGAGAGTAAAAGTGTATTTTGGACTCCTGCTCAGTTTGAGTCTCTTTAAGTTATGCGAGACAATGATTTAAAAATAATAGACCTAAAGTCTTTTAAAACATGTTTTTTTCTTTCAAGCAGAAAAAGCCGTTTTTCAAATTTGTTGTAAGAGTAAAGCATCTTTGGCTGCAAAAATAGCATGGCGTTTCATTTTAAATGAAGCCCTATGTGTTGTATGGAATTGTGCAACTGCTACTGTATGTGATATAATCCTACTTAAAGTCTTAAAGTGATGCATAGTATTGATGCAAATAATATAATACACTGAAGAAAGATAATGGCCAACCCTCTATTGTGATCCTGTAATCACATTGTCTGGTTCAAGAGACTTGCAGGAGGCAGAGGTATGAGTGGTTTGTAAATGTCGCCTGAATACCAAAGTGGAATTATTTAAGGAATAACATCCACACTGGTGGGCATTACCAGACAGTAAAGGATCGGAGACGAAGGTGGAGGCCTGAGTGAAGAGAGGGTATTTAACACGGTCTTGAGATCCATTGATAACTTGGAAAGCCGGTCTGCACGTGTGTTATTGCTATTAGCACGCCAGCATATTACCCAGGCTCCAATACAACCATTTATAAGTTGATGAATGGCGCATGCAGGGTATGCGGTCTGTTTCTAAAGCAACAAAAAAAAAAAAAACTGGCAAAGGTGATGGCCACCATGGAAATAGGACATGGAACTACAGGTAGTGCCTCAGTATTTCAATCTACGGTGATTGGAAGTGTTGTTAAAGTTAATGGGTGTTGGCGAATAAGGAGGAGTGGTGGTGGTAGGCAGAGAGTGTAGAGGATCCATGGGTAATGGTGTGTAAGGGGATGGGAGTAAGGATGCGGCGTGCACATAGCGGCCGGCTGTGGAACATGAACCTAGCGCATCTGAGGGCTCAGACTGTGTTCCCATACAATGAGGTAATGCCTGCCCTTTGAGTCCTGATTTGCAAAAATAGATTATGATACCAACAACTGAGTGGCAAGTGGTGCTGTTTATGTTTGTATTGTCAGATAAAAATATCGAGACTTCAAAATGTATGGCAACAAAGAATACATTTTTTTAAAGAAAAGAAATAATGAAAGTGGGAATTGAAGCTTTCTATACCTTATTTAGGATACTACAGAAGAAGGAACACATTCTTCAGTTTTGTTTTAATGGAGTTTTACAGTAAATATTTGCATTTTCAACCAGCAATTGCGAATGCATTTGTTCTGCAGAAGTGTTGTTTTCACAGCTTTTCTCAGCAGTGTGCAGCTAAGAACGGAAATGTTTGGATTTTCATTTGGTTTCGTAACATTTTCTATGAAGGTAAGCTCGCCATTACCAGCTTGCCAACTGTAGGAATTCTTTCAGAATTGATAGGGGCTCAAGAGCAGGTGAAACTGGACGTGGACATGGCGGTGGTGCAAGTTATGGTTGCATAGCTTGATATAACTGGCAATTTTCTTTTGGTTTTTCATTTTTACCTTGCAACAATTATATCCCTTTCCCACGATTCTTCAGTAAATTTCATAGGTTTGAATTAGTGCAACTTAACCATAACATTCCTTTAACAATGTTTTTTCACTGCAATTCAATGGTTTTTTATAAGTGAAAATGTTTCATGATGTTACAGCACTGTATATAAGTTAATAATAATTCCTCTTTTAACATATATTAAAGGACTATAAACCTCCTATAACAAACACATGGTTTGCAACACATGCTGATATGTCATTTTCCACATGTTGCACATGTTGGGGGTGCAAGTCATGGTTGAATTGCTTAGGGTATATGGCTCAACCATGGCCCTAGCCCCACCAAACCACCTCATTATCCACTGCACGTAGCCTGCATCATGGTCTAGTGCTCACTACACCCTCATAATGTGACCAATTGCCAGTGTTCATGGCTTGCAGCCATGGCCAGTGTCCACAATCCATGGGGTGTGGGCTTCGGCCGCGCCATGGGCCCCAATAAGCAAATCTGAGTAGACATGTGTCCTTGCTGGGGGCCAAGCCCACTCCCCAGGCACCAAAGGTATATCACTATTTTTGGGAATGACATTTTGACACTTGTGGTCCTGCCCGCTTTAACCCCATAGCTAGGCCCTGATGGCCATGGGCAGTGGCCAGATTGAGCAGGCAGCTATTTCACTATTTATTTAAATTTTGACACTTGTCAAAAAATGAAACAGACAGATTTGCAAAACCATGCATTCCTGTCCTTGCCAATGCTCCTCGCAAAAGTTTGCTTCAAATGCATCCAACACTTAGGGATGTAGTCACAAGCAGAATTTATTTTCCCATTCAAGCCTATCCCAATATTAAAAATGTCGGGACTCCATTACAATGTTGCCCCCTCTTAACAAAATCCCTTCAACTGTGCCCAAACATTCTAAAATCGTTTTGCAAACGTTTGTGTAAATTTGTCAAACAGCATCAAAGTTATAAGCCATCCAAATATTTTTGGACTATCCCTCTAATTTTGCTCCCTCTATAAGAAACACTGTAATGCCCACGTATGCATGGATATCCTCAAACATTTGTCAAGTTGGCAAACACAACAGCAATATCCCCAAATTTCTGGGAGAAAAAATCACCCTTTTTCTGGCTTTTTCTGGACATATTCCATCCCATCCTCATCACCACTCACCCATCCATATATTGTTTCATTTTTTTGACAAGTGTAATGTTTTTTTTAATATGTTTTTACTGCGCTAATCATGGACTACGGCGCAGTTTGCAAATCCAACATGGCGTCCGTTTCAAATGTTTTGATGCACCTCACATTTCTCAGTTGACTAATCAGCTGCTGAGGCTGATGTCCACGAACGTTACGCGGCTACCTGACTGGCTTAGAGGCATCCGCAGATACTGAATCAGGAAGTATGTCTGCAGACTGGAAAGAGATAACACTTTTTGTTTGTCTACTTGTTGGGCATTTTAAAAAGAATCTACTGGATGGATTAACACCAACTTTGCAAAAGCACACTTTCAGGATCAGGCCGCCGCTCCTCACACAGGTTTGGTGCAAATCCGCCTAGTGGCTTGACCTATAACCCTGAGAAAAAATGTTTTCCATTCATGTCTATCCATATTTCAAAAGTTATTGGATCCCCCTATACCCTGCCCTTGTTTTGTTATGTTATGGCAATTTGTAAAGTACAGACCATCACCAGCTGGGGCAACATAGCACGAAAAGGTACCGACTGAAGGCAGCTGAAAAAGGGGGCAAAGAATCAAGGCAGAAAACAAGAAAGGTCTGACTGCCCACCGGGAAAGTAAAAGATTACAGATACTACAGAACGGACGAGGTAAAGTGTTCAACAGTAGGGCTTCGGTGACTGTAAAAAAAGAAGCCCCCCATGCAGCAGTGCTTGAAGCGGGGGACAGAAATGGAACAATCAATGGCAGAGCGGAGAGAAGGGGAGGGAATGGAGTGCTTGAATTTCGACTGTAGATACTCCAGGCCTATCTTGTAGAAAGCCCAATGGATCATGCAGAGTGCCTTAAACTTCACACGTTTTGGCACCGGGAGCCAGTGCAGGGAGCTGAGGATCGTGGAGGCAGAGCAGAGATGAGGAGCTCCAAGGGCCAGTCTGGCTGCAGAGTTTTGCAAGATTTGAAGCCGTTGAAGAAGATATGCAGGTTGGGCAAGATAGAGGGAATTACAGTAGTCCAAATAACATCTGAGCGTGGATGGTGGAAAGACAAGAGTGACAGCTCTGGGCGGTGGAGGGGTGAGCCAACAAAACTTCACAAAACTGCACAAAAAGATTCAGAGTTGGCTGTATACGTTTTTTCCAAAGTTTTGTGAGGATATGGCCGCAAAGATATAAGCCACCCAAACACTGCTCTTCCTATGAGCAACAGAACCATAACTACAAGGTTGCTACCATAGACCCTGATATATATATATATATATATATATACAAAATGTATATCCTTTCTAAAATACCGGTTGCTTAAATTGAACTTTTTGAAAATAGCAGCCGTGGAAAGAAGCAAGTAGAACGGAAGTCAAGGAGCACCAAACAATGTGTCATCAAAAACTGTAACAACAGCCTTTGTTGGAAAGAGCCCGATGCTGAGTTTTCCTACGCCATCACTCCTTTCATTTATCCACAACATTTTAATTTACTTCTATTAAAGGACATCCCAAGATAAAGAGGTGGAAGAAAACAAAATGCAAAAATGCGAGGAAGAAAGAGCCCCTGACTTGCTCCCCGCTGGTAAACTCCATTCGCCCAGATCCCCCATTTTGTGAATGCCCTCCTTCAAGGAGGAAGAATGCACAGGCTTTCACATCACAATGAGAAAATGCCCTACTGAAACCCGACCTGCTACAATCTGACAGGTACTGTGAAATCCAAGGAAGCAGTACACCAGGAAGTCAGAGAAGGGATAAAGACAGCCTTACAGGACCGGTGCTTCATCCCAACTGGGCTAAGCAGATTAGAAGCAAGCCGAGGACAAATGCTCCATTCAGCACTTCAGCATCTTTGGAAAAATAGCACCCCCGCGCCATGGTGAGCAAAACCCCTCTCTTATGCTGCACTCCCCATGATCCATTCTTTCAGTCAACTCTTTGCAGGTTTAAAGCATGTGCTGCTCTTGTTTCTATCTGAACATGGCAAATGGCCATCATGCTCTCACATATATGTCACTGTGTTCTGATAGCTGAAAAGTGAGTGACACGTTAAATGCTGTGGGTTCAGCTATTCTCAACCTCTGCTCGTTGAAATGTGAATCTTGCCGTAGAGGAAGAAAGGCAACTGAAAAGCTTTTTGGAGTTTTTGCTTTTTGACGGCCAGGCCTCGAGTTATTCTTAGCAAACCAATCTCCTCAATAAAATGGAAAAAGAGGATTTAATTGTTCGGTTGGATTACCAGAATATTTAGAGGCAGGTCATGTTTCCCGAAACTCGGTGACCCGACGCCGCTTAGTCATTCCCAAGTTCGCCAGATGATGGAAAACCAATTTTGCATGAAAGAGGATCGGCAAGTTAATAAAAAACCTCTGAAGTGAAAACTGTCTGAGCTGATCAAGCCTGTTTCAAATGTAACCATTAAAGCTTCAACCTCAACGACGAGAGTGAGAATGAACGCATCCTTGAGATGGCCTCACTCACAAGTCTTTAGCTCAGACTACTTTGTTTCATTCTTTTAGAGGACACATTCATATATTTTCTTCAGGAGGGTTGTGTGCAGGTTGTTGAGAAAACTTTAAAAAAAGGGTATACCAGAATAAGATACAGTTACAATAAATGAATGTCAGGTGCTGTGGTGTCCACAGGACAGTTTTCAAAGCACTCTGGCAAATTATAAACCACCATTCCTCCAAACGTACGCGAATGCTCTCCTTATTTGTATATGTTGTGTTAAAACAAATGAGGTTTAATTGTGAAGCACCACAACCTCTGCAGTATTTTCTCAACAGTTCAACTTCAGGAGAACTGTTTTGAAAAAAATACCATTCTCAGAAATATCCCTGAAATGCTACAAAACACCCCTTAAATAAACAAATATATCAGAAGTACAATCATTGAGTGCTCCAGTATCACCAACATCGCCTCTAGTCAACTGTGTGCATTTAGCATTCAGCAAATGTGAACTGAACAGCTGCATTCAGTCGGCCTGATACTGGCCGCATTCCTGTAGTTCATCCCAGACAGCAGTTACTCACATCATAATGTATTTCAGCTTGTCAATACTTTTGTACATTTCAGACAATTTCCAATCACCTCCTTGAATTTCAGCCACAATCTAGTAGTTCTATCCATAACTGTAAGGTATGGGGTCTTTTAACCTTACATCGATTTATTTGTTTCTATGTGTGTAGTAGATGTCTTCTTTTCCAGGGAATTGTTTGAGATTTTTGGTGTCCTTCAACCATTGACATGGCTGTTAAGTTCTATATGCATTTTCTCAAAACATGACTATCCGCAGTTGTTTAGTATCCAAAAATTGGGGGGGGCTACGTGATATCATTTATTAACACCGGGGCGGGCGTCACACCCAATCAGCTAGCTTGGATCATGGGCTGAGTCTCTCAAGCCGATCCCATGTTTCGAGCAAGCTCAGTGCTGGGAGCGCCAGCCTTGCCATCTTCCCCCACCTCCCTTTTCCTCCTTTCCCCACACCCTCCACGCACCCCTCCCCAACCTGCTTACCTATTTCCTCTATCAGCTCCCGCATCCGAGGCCACAATGGGCTGCAATGGAAATTAACACGGCACCCCGCCTTCCATTTCCCTGGTGGCCGTATTAGGTAATTATTTTTTGTTTGAATGAAAAGAACACCGCAAGCACACGTTCTGTTCATGAAAACAAATTGATTGCATTTAGCTCCCTGGATTAAAAACCGATGGTGCCAATAGCAATTACACACTGGCGTAGGGCCGGGTGGTTGTTAACGGCAACTGGACCCATAGTTAAGGCCTTTACAACGCCTCCAATCTGCGTTGACTTGGGGTTCGATTGTTGGGTTGTTGTGAATCAACATTCCGAGATTTGTAACTACTTTGGATGCTTCGGTTCTCTTTCCCATTTCAGTATGCATGGTATTTGCTGTTGTATAAAGAGGTTTTGGGTGTGATCATAATTTCAGTTTTGTCTGGGTTGAGTTTAAGGGTGTGGCTGTTCATCCATCTATTAATTTGTCACAGACAGTTGATAAGGGTTTGGGCAATGTCCTTGCTGACATTGATTTGGTATCAGCTGCATAGTTGTAGCAGTCCATATCCTATAATGAGTTTCATGAGTGAGGTCATGGACATTTTGAAGAGTAGTGGTGAGAGGGATGAATCTTGTGGAACCCCACAGGTGGGTGCATGTGTGATGTTTTAGATGAAGGGTTGTATCCAGGTGGCTTTTGTGCTTTCTGTCAGGAGGCAATATGTCTGCTTTAGTGTATGTTACTTGTCGCTACTTCTTTGATCCTTTTGATGAGGTTTGCATGGTCAACTAAGTCAAAAGGCACTGAAAGGTCTAATAGGCCGAGAGCAGAAGCAAAGTTAGAGTCCAAGATCATTTTTAGATCATCCCTGATGTGTAGTAGTGCTGATTCAGTTCCCTTCATGTCTGGAAGCCAACTTGTCCATTAGGAGGTTGGTTTCCACGTGTGTCAGGATTTGTATGTATACAAAGATTTCTAGGAGTCTGGCCAAGGTAAGGGATGTTTAATATAGACTGATGGTGGTAGTGTTGTCTGTGTTTCCTGAGTGATCTTTGAGAAGTGTTTTAATGTAGATGGCTTTGAAACTCCTAGGTATGGTTTGATCCTGATTTCAGTGAGTGGTTCATGAGGTTGCAGAAGTATTCTGTAGGGGTCTCTTAACTGAAGATATTCTTGGAGATGTCTGGAGGGCAACAGTATGTTGGTGAGCCGGTTTTGTTGCTTTGCTTCACTCGATCAGTGAAATATCCTGTTGTGGTTGGTGTGAAGTAGTTCAGTACTGTGGTTGCCACTGAGGTTGAATTGTTGGTGATATGTTGCTTATGACTTTAGTCTTAGTGTTAAAGACGTTCTGGGTGGTTATTACTTTATTTTTAAAGTGGTTAGCCAGGTCATCACAGAGTGTTGTGAGTGGGTGAAAAAATGATTGAAAGTTGTTGGGTTACTAATCTCATTGTTGATGTTAAAAATAGCTTTCTGTGCATTGATTGTTTTTGCGATGCGTTCGGCAGAGTGCAGTTTCTTTGCTTGTAGGATTTCTGCATTATAGAGTCATATCTGTTTTTGGTATGCAGTTTTTCCTCCAAGCTTGTTTCAGTTTTCTGTTTGTTTTCTTTGGGGCTGTGAGATGGGTCATGGTAGCCATTTCCTATTGGGAAGGGGTTTACCGTTTCTTTGGTGCTACAGCATCCATAGAATTTCTGTGATCCATTTTTGGAGTGTCTCAATTCTTTCTTCTGTTGTGTATCAGGGAGAGCATTTCGTGGATTCCAATCTGATGTTGATGTCCATGGTGTTGAGGAATTTCTATTTCTTTTATTAAGTAGAGTTAGATTTACGTGGGTGGCATGTACTCATATTGAGTGTGGATCACAAAAGGTATCATAAGGTGAAAACTCTAGAGCAGGGGTGGACATCTGGCTTTGCTGGAGGGCCGGATGTAACGTGCAACCCTTCTGTGATGGGCAGAACTATCTAAAGGCATGATGCAGGATTTTCTTTTACCCCCAAAAATGCCAAAATAAAGAGAGAAAGGGGCATTCTGAAATGCACTTTTAACTATATTGTTCTATTTCTTTATTTTCTGAGAAAATCCTGTGATATATCATAAGAACAAATTGAAAATATAAACTATTGTTTGATAGAGGAAAATACCTGCATTTAACAGAAAAGGTTGCTGGCAAAATAACCTCCACACATAACTATGATTGTGTTTTATTTTGGGAGGCTTTTAAAAAAAAACAACACTGTAGTTTCACTTGTCCAATACCATGTTCCATGTGCACTTTGTGTCATCATGCTCTATCAGAACTACAATACCATAAATTAAACACAATAATTTGAGGAATAATACTTCAAAATGTTTTTTAAAGTGACTGCGATAAGAAATTTGCAATGTATATAAGTAAAGTTGTCAACCACTTGCCATTAACCTTTTGTCTTAAATGCAAGGCCTAATTGTTTTTTCATGATACAGAATAAAGCACTGGCTCCAATGTTTTTGTTTTAATAGGTTCAGTAATTTTGGTTCTCCCCGATGTCTAAAAATAAACGACAATGAAGTTGTCTGCATCTGTTATTTCTGTGTTGCTCTGTTTGCTCTCTAATGTTTAGAGGAAAAGAATAGAAAAAGGCTGCACCTTATTTTTAAACTCCTCTGGCCTGATGTGAAGGCGCGCATCTGGCACATGGGCCGTTTGTTGTGCAACTTTGTTATAGAGAATGAATATTTGAGGTGGAATACTAGCTAGGATTTTTTTGGCAATACCACCCAAAGTGTGTCCAGCTGCAGGTGTTGCTCCCATCACCATATGTTGTAGAGGCACAGTAGATAGTTGTGAGGTCGGTGATTTGGCAAAGTTGGTGTTCTCCTCTTCAAATCGTATGTTGAAGTCTCCTAGTATGATCAGGTGGTTGTGATCTATTACAATGCTGATTGGCACGTAGGTGGTCGGTAGATGAGTAGAAAGGAAAGATTGGTCTGATGGTTCAGAGTTAGGTGGAGGAAGAGTGATATTCACCATCTGGGATATTTAATGATGGTCCCATTGTGATTTTTAGGTGATCTTTGTATGCAACAGGTAGGCCACCAAATGTTTCCTTCTCGGTTGACCTGTCTGCGTTAGAAGCTTTGCTAATGAAAGACTTCAAGGTAGTTGCACATAAATCGCTCGCCAACATTTTCAGTGATGATACTCTTGTGTGTTCCGGCTTCACAAAGGACCTTGTCCATTTCTGTGCTATGGTTTGACATTGATCTCTGGGTTGACCAGGTTGCAGTGAATCGTTTTGTTTTCTGAGGTGTGTTTGTCATTTGGGGGTTGTGTCCATAGGGTGATCTGACATTGGTTTCTTCCCTCTTTTGATCCTGTGGACGGCTTTGGTGCAGGGGTTGTGGTGTGGTCCTAGATTGTTTCTGGTTCTTCATTCAGGAGCTCAGGTAGGTTGTGTTTTGGGTCAATGTCATTTTTGGGGTGGTTGTTGGTTTGTAACATGAAGTCATGTTGTCTCGCCAGTTAGTGGTGACAAATGGTGTGTTATGGTGGATTGATTATTTTGTAGCTCTTTGATTCTTAGTCGATCTGTGGTGTTTGCTTCTTCTCTGTTTGCCTGAGAATACTTTTGATTGCTAATTGAAAGATGCACTTTTCAAAGGGAGCAAATATCACAGTGACATGGTACAACATTGGCAATGGATCAAAGTTGCAGAGTATCACAGTAGCAAATAGTCAGAGAGGCAATTGGGCAAACCTTCAACATTTCACAGGGGAACGCTGTCAGAGTAACAAAACTAAAATTGGCAAGATATGAAAATGGCCAAACTATCAAAGTGGGATAAATTATCAAAGTGGCAAACGATAAGAATGGCAGTTATCAAAGTGTTACATTATGAAAGTGGGCAGACTTTCAAAGGGAGTATGTATCACAGTGGCAGACTATCAAAGTCGCAGAGTACTGCAGTGACAAGTCATCAATTTAAAAAAGTGGTAAAACAGCACTGTGGTGGGCTATCAAATTAAGAATGTCGAAAAACTGAAAATGGCAAAATATCGGAGTGAGGAAATATCAAAGCAGCTACTTTGTCAAAATGGTGGAGTATAACAGTGGCAAATTGTCAGTGGCAAATGAATAATGTGGCAGAGCATCAGAGTAGCAAATTGGCAAAGTGGCAATTGAGCAAAGTGGCAAAATATCACAGTGGCGAGCAACCAGAGTGGTAAATATCACAGTGGTCAGGTGTCAAAGTGGCAAATGATGAAAGTGGCAGAGTACTACTGTGATACTCTGCCACTCTAATAATGTGCCACTTTGACATTTTGCTACTGTGCTAAACTGTCAAAGTGGTAAATGATTAGAGTGGCAGAGCATTACAGTAGCATATTGGCAAAGCAGCAAGTTATCAACGTGATAGACGATCAGAGTGGCACATATTGCAGTGTTAGATTATCAAAGTGGCAAATTATTCCCCATTGTGGTCCCTTTCCTTGATGCTGTATGCTCAAATGGGTCAGGCTAGAGAGTGCTGCAAAGCAGGGCTAGGGTGGGGCACTAGGCAAACAGGAAGGCACCTTTAGCCTCTGCCTTTTATCGGCTGCCCAGGCAAGTCAGCTCTGGGATGCTTGCAGTTGTGGATTGCTGTGTGCTCCATATCCAGGGACCTGAGAGGAACACTAATCCCAGGCCACAGAACGAGGGTTTGGAGGCGGGCCCAGTGAATGCAGGCAGCAGTGAGGCTCAACAAGCAGGGGAGTCGATGGGGCAAGGAAAAGGCCCTCGGCAGTAAGACTCTAAGGTGTGGGCTAGGAGTCAGTCCAAAAAACTCACCTGCTCCAGTAATGAGGATCTGCGACCTACAAGAGTAGAGGGAGTTCGTTTGAAACACAACATGTGTGTCATTCTAAATAGCAGAAGGATGTTAGCTTTCCTCTTTCAGGAAAGTATCAGCACAATTAACAAAGACACCAAAACCCCAAAGTAAGTTTCCCTTACCATAACACTTTATAAAACACAATGTGCCTGTTTAAAAGTTGGTAGGATGCATCTGCTTCAGAAATCTGTGCAAAGCCTGCAACATACAAAAGAGCTGTGGAGCCGATGTTCTCAGGTGGAATAAAGTAAGACTGACCTGGGCGAGGGTGATAGCAGTATCTCTTATTCCAGTGCACTGGCCCCATATGGCTGTGGGGGCCAGGCCTATGTAAAAACTCAAGAGCTGTCAAATGGTTGAAGAGGTGCTCTCGTGCTTAGATTGCTAATTGGCATTCCATAGACCTGGGTTCTAACCCTGCCTACCTCGCTTTATTCATTGTGTGAGCTTGGGCAGATTAAGGTATAACACAATGGGCCTGATTCAGAATTATTTTTAATGGGATTAATGGGATTCAGCAAAAAACGAGTTGTGGATCAGGCCTCATGTGTCACTTCCCAAATCTGATTAAAAGCAGTCCAGGTGCATGCCTGCGTGTGATATAAACAGAAATGCACCTGCTAAATAAACCCTGTTAACTCCCAAATCGGCCGACGTGATCAGATAAATCACAGCTAAGCAATCCACATAAACCGATTATAGTACAAACAGAGGAAACGCCTCACTGCTCAGCTTCTACTCCCAGTAGGGACTGGGGGCAACGCTTTGCTAGAAAGGGATATATAAATACTCGTTTGACTCCTTTCTTCTAATTCCGTAATGATAGAACTGTCAGGGCAAATCACAGCTCCGCTGACAGTGCGATACAGAATGAACTCCAACCTAATGCAGGCCCTTTCTCCAAAGCCCGAGGGTGGGAAAGGCGACGTGTGCCATTATGCGAAACAATAGGAGTGGGCTCGAGCCTCTACCATTCGGGAGCAGCTCAATCGGGAGCACGCCCTCCCCATGAGGATGCTCTCACCCTCGTCCCTCTAGCGCCTCCACCCAGTTGACTCGGCGGGAACAGCTGGACAGAGACAATGTTCACCCAGCTGTCGGCACTGGCAGTCTCCTTCCGGCCGTCAGAGAACAACAAAGACCGCGCAGCAGCCTCCCCAACACCCGCAGCTCCCAGTCAGGGATGTCACCGCTGCGCTAATGAATCTTCTACTGACATTTAGCACAAGGAGCTCGTCCTGTGCCTTTTTCACGCAAGCACAACAAACTGACAAGGTACAGGGAAACAAACGCTGCCATTTTGCTTTACGTCAAGGTCCCGCCTCTGCGCCTCGGCATGCAGAAAGTAGCATTATGTTACCCTAATGAGAACCACAGGCTGCATTTGCTCGAGAATAGGGGACGGGTGGGGAAAGAAGTGGCCACTCCATGGCGAGTGCACAGTGCTGACATTAAAGGCAAACATGCATTCACACCGATGGGAGCCATCGACATGTACACGTGTCAGACAGGTTGCGAAAAATGAAGGACTATTTTACTACTTCCCTTACAATGAATTCACTATCACATTGTGCTAATGTTAATCTCTGAGGTAATTCGGGTTATAAAGTAAACGGCTTCTGTGGTGTAGGTGAGATATAAAACGCCTCGCAAAGAGATAATTGCAAAATAAGTCAAAGATAGATAAAAAGCTGAGGAGGAGGGAAGTGCAAGTATGACAATTACATTGTGTCTTTGCCTGATCAAGTTACAGAAAAGGCGAAAGAAATTAATTTAAAAATGTGATGTATTCTTCGTGTTGAGGGAACGGCTGTCAAACGTAGTAAAGAAAACACCCGTTTCTTGATGTATGCAAGGCCTAGATGCACCTGCGTTGGGCGCTCTCTGCAAATGTTAAATAAATAAATAAACCACTCTCTAGGCTTTCTTAGGTTGCGCGTCTTACCATACACGACTGCGATCAATAGTATATACGGGAGTGTGTTTTCTCGATTTGAGTGACATTTTTCAACCAATCCATGATGTCACTCGGGCTTGGTTTTGCACCATAGGGCTTTAAAAAAAAACGGCCTCTGATCTAGTTCAGGAAAAGTTCTGTAGCTCTGCAGAAGCCCAAATCACTGCAATCAACTCCTGGGGCGGTACATCATCTCTGTGAAAAATGCACACACCCCACAGCCCCCCAGCTAGACTCCAGTATACTGGTATCAGCAGCAAACAGCGCTCAGGCACTGCAGCACTATGGAGCAGACTAGAAGAGGGACTTCCTCCCACTATATCTATGTCATCTTCAGGATGGGACTTCAAAGTTAAAACAAGCCTGTTTTCGGATGGAGGGATTTTTTCTGATAAAAAATGATACACCACACTGCGGGAGCGCTGGTCTTCCCCCACAGGGCCTTTTTGGAAAAACCGCAGTTCTGATAGGAATTGCCGAGTAACCCGAGAACCTGAGCCACTACAACTTGTGCACCGCTTGAATTGTGTTAGTCAGTCTACAAGTATTTGCCGGTGTCTACTGAGAAGATTCGCCCAAACAAAGTCTTGATATGGAGGAGAATTATCTGTTCCCCTTGAAACAGTCAATTTAAACAAATGAACTATCCTATCGCTGTGAAATCCTTCAGCCTGCACAATAATTTCAAACACAATATTTCTAACCCCAAATTACATTACTCATTGAAAAGTTGAGCAGGCGTGACCACAGATATTCAAAATGCATAATTGAGGGCAAGAGCAAATAATCTTTTCAGAAAAACGCATTGACAAATTAAATGTATTTTAACCGGTAAGTACATCGATAAAAACATCCATGTATCTGTAGAAGTAATGCATTTTATTTGGCTTTTCAGATTCCAGTCAGAATGCCCCACTTGAATCATTGCAGGTGGCATGTTTTTGTAGCAGTGCATAAAGAAACACCAATGAAAGGTGAGCGTAAACCAAGGTGCAAATATAGGACCAGACTTTACACTCGAGTCAAACTGACAACTTGCTTGTTCTATGACTGAAAACTAAAAGGGGGCCACTCACTCAAACCCTAATGCCCTTTTCCATCCAGAGGTACATCCTCCTACGGAACTGAAGGTGCGTGCAACTCTCAGTGATTCCTTCTCTACCTCCATGTAATTAATCTTAGCTCTGGGTACTCCATGGCTAATGCATCCATTTGTGAAGGAGTGAGGGAACATGGCAAGCCATTATACTAACCCCCTAGAGGAAAAGGTACTGCTGGCCTTTGACCTCTATATCCTAGAATGTATCTATGCTCCCTAAATTCTGACTTCCGGTTGCACCCTGCTTTCTTTTAACTGTAACACTAAGTGTGGCATCTGACACAACCTCACTCCAGACCCGGCTCACATTCCTCTTCCTTTCCAACACCTCTAACTCCACTCCTCTACTGCTCCATGATAATCCTTTGAAAAGGCTTAAACATGCTTATTACACGCTATCAAAGCAGCTTGCATTCATGTATGCACACATTAGTGAAGTTCGTCCAGAGTTTTGGTCATCTTTGATCTCTTCTTCATAGGCATTGGAGAGGTTTAATCTTTGGCTGGGGGTCATCGTGTAAAATGTCAGGGAAGAACAAATCTGCCTTCATGTGAACTGAGCAGATTGGATTACACCTGATTTGTGACAAGTGAGTGGGTGCTAAAATCACTGACCAACCCAACTTCAAAAGCAGAAAATCACAGTGGCATAACCGTATCGGTACAGATGGTCTGCAGGCATCTTTCAAAAAAGCTTTGCTGTCCTCCTTCTTCAAGGAGACTCTTAATACTGATGCTTTATCAATGGCGACCTCTCTCCTGCCACCAAATATGGAATAGGATCCTTTGCATCGCACAGACCCGAGCAAGATATGAAGATGTGTTGTTTTGGGAGTGGACCCCACAGGATTTTGATGAGGCAAAAGGAAACAAACTCCCATGGCTTGTTCTGTGACAATGCTGTCTCAAATCTCAGCAGACAGCATTATAAAGAGGTTGCAAGGCGACACACAAGCAATCCAATGATACATGATGAAACACACAGTGTGTGCCTGTTTTTTTTATGTTTGCGGCTTTGCTTCATTGGGTTTTGCCTCAAACCACTTGAGATCGACTGTTCATGTGTTTCCCTCTATGGCCATGTTTTTGCACTCCCTCTTTATCTCCCTCCCTCCCTCCCTCCAAAGATAATCCCTACGGCATTGAAGCCTGCCTCCTTTGTCCAAGCCCCACCTGTCATGAAAACCTTTTGTATTACACAGCAAGCTGCTGGTCACCCTAGAGCCTTTTGTGACAAGGTGTCCTCAAAGACAGTGGTCCCCATGGACACACGTGCGATGCTATCAAATGACGACATCCCCACACCTGACCTCAGCTTCGCACTGCCAGCTAGTGTTCGTGACGCACAGAATCTGCCATTTGCATGGACTCGCGGAAAACACACAGGTTATTGAATCCATAATGCATGCTCTCAAATAACGTGAGTTGTTAGGTAAATGGTTGCTATGCATTAACCCTGCCCTGCTCCGAGTCGATGCAAATCAGTAGGAACCGTTGAAGGAGCGATGACAATACATGAATAATACATGTGCGCATTAGTTCACGTTGCATAGTGCAGATGAAAAACATGATCTATATTGCTTTTGTATCTTGCAGTGGTATCTCGCATTCCCACTTTTCGACAGGCCTCCCATATCGGAGCTGAGAACTGCACTTTAGGATTGAAAATAAAGCACGGCTCCTCCCTCTTCCTGCATCACAGTCGTGTGGCGTCATTCTGCATTTTCATCATTTCACCTTAAGCGGCGAAAGTGGCCTTGAATTTTGCCACGTGTGCTAATTGTACGATGGGGGTCCCCACCTGTTATCTTAGATAATAAAGAGACCCCATATCCAGCACATACAACCATATCCAGGTGAATTACAGGCACCCGGGACACACAAAGGCGCCCGCTGGTTGGGTGGCGGCGGTGTAATTCCAGGAGTGGCACATCAGATGCTCACTCCTTTGCAGTAAGGGACATGTGTGTAGCCGTAAGGCCGGCGGAATCTGCCAACAAACAAGTTTATGTATTAAAAGATGTTCTACCTGGAATCTTAGGATATGACATAAAATACCTGTTTGGCCAGGTTCTCTTTCTTCCAGTTAGTTCAAACCTGTCTTCGCCCATTGAGTGAATTGTGGGGTTCTAGTCCTATTTCTCCATGTCACTGTGGCTCACTCCCCGCATGCGTATTGTGCTGTGTGACCGGAGAAAGTAGAGCGACCATTCCTGAAGCTACAATATATCATATGACTCTATCGGCCTGATTTACAACGTGTTTTCCAATGGGATTCCGCCATTGTAAAACTCTTTTGTAAATCAGGCCTATGTATTTTATTCTTTATAACTCTGGCATAGATGACCAAAAGACAAAATGGCCCAGCGACCCTGGGCTGTCGATCGCTTTGCTGCACTCCCTTCTGTTACTTTTAGTACAATGTCCTAAATGTATGAAACTGGGCCTGCACTTTTCATGTACACGGAAGGTAAACAGGTCAGTAAGACAGCTCTGTGGGTTGGTCACAAGCTGTACAGATGCAAGTGGAACCGAAAGTCTCGTTCTTAAGCATACCCGCGTCAAGATTAAACTCACTCCGTTGACATGTATAATTATATTGTTTGTTCTGTAAGTATCAGAATACCATATACTGTTTTTATTTTGTGCGTTATAAAAAAAAATCAACAATTACATGCAAGGCTGCTAGTGCATTTCCCCACTACTGTAGTAATGTTCCCAATGAGAAAATGCAACATTGTGTTAAAGGGAGGCTTCCTGTAACGATTGTAGACTTCTGCAGAGAGAAGATAATTCATTCTTCAAAAAGAAACCGTGAATTCAATTTGTAATCAATTAAAACAAAAAAGGACGATTAATCCATTCTTCTCTGTTCATTTGATTAGAAAAGAAAAGGACACGTAACAACCTGCCAGCCTTTGCTTTCTCAAGCGTCCGATAGCGATATATGCCAGCTGCTGCCAGGGGACTGCCTTGGTTATGCATGAGGTCAGTGGACATTATCTACATTTACACTTGGCTGCAATTGCCTGCTGCCCACAATAGAGACATGACTCGCCGGAGCAGCAGGTTTAGGCCATGACAGATAGCTGCCACTGAGCAAGATGGATGATCCTGCGGGCGGACCCGCATCCTTTCACTTCCTCGCCCCCACTCCCAACCCCTCAACAATGGCACTCGCAACAAAGGACCCTCTCTGGGCTTGCAGGGGCCTCCAGCTTCATTGGCGCTAACCGGTCCGGACGTGTCCATCGATTGGAATGTATGCCTCTCGCATGCAGGAGCTGCCCCCCAATGGAGGGCTAAACCCTGGCGCACATGTCTTTCTTTAATGTAATTGCTTCTCTGCTGTCTGCTGGGAAGGATGTAATCGGACGGGCGAACATCCTGTGAGCCCTGAAAATGCCTTATTGTGCATCATCCCTGCTCCCTGCGGCATTTAGGGGAAAGTGATCTGTGGCTGGCGGGAAGAGCGTATCCCTTCTGGAGCCCAGAGATGACCAGCGACCTGGGATGCTGCTTATGATTGCATGTAAATGCATTGAAAAACCTGCACATGCATCCGCATGTTAGCTTGCAGGGTGCAGGTCAAAGGTTCCTAGTAGCTCCCGGCCATCATGATGCATGTGTTCGACGAAGTGAGAATTTACTTGAATCAATAGCCTGAGATGTCACCCGCAGCAAGGTGTGCGGAGATCGACGTGCACTGAACAGCGCAATGCAGTGTCTTTTATGTGCTTGTCAATCAATCATCGTGCATCTACAAAGTCTTTCTAATCACTTAAGAGACCAAAATATAGTGTTTCGAGGGTAGGGGATCTTCCTGCAAGGGGGCCTGTGCATCAGCGCCAATCTGCATTTGCCTCTCCGCCACTCTCACAATATCTCACAGGCCACAGTCCTCGCATAACAGTCTCTTAATCAGTGCCCCCATACCCATCGCTGGCAGCACTTGCCCTAAACACTGAGGGCTATTCTAGCTGATTTTGTCATTTGCGCATGAGAAAACCACAGAAGCACATGGCAGCTAACATATAAGCAGTTTCCTGCACATGAACAAAGTGAATCATAAAGCTTCTGTCATGCCTTTATGAAGACACAACATGAAAGAAACGCATGTGTCTGTGTGTCACTATGCCACAACTGATAGACTTGTGCATGGGTAGATTTAAAAAAAAGGTGGATGTTATTGACCAAGGGGCTCCAAGGTAGATTATTGGCTATGTAGATGCAGCTCAAATATTTACGGAGCTACAATTGTGTTGTGATTGGTTCAGTATGTTAGCCACCAATCGTTTGCCTTCAATAAGTGTGTGCATCAACTGCATCATTTATACACGTCATTCATTCATTGTTTGTGAAACTGTATTACACTATATGACATCATTGGCCACTGGATCTGGAACTCAGTGTGGTCACGCATGCCAGTAAAGGAAGAGCAGTGATGACCGTGGGGTGACACAAATATTGGCAAAGTTGCTCACCATAGTCACCATAATAACTACCTTACTCCTAGTCCATAGTTCCCTTTCCACCATACTTTTGGGACATTGGGCCTCATTCCGAGATTGGAGGTAGCCATGGTGCTATTAGCGCCATGGCTGCCTCCAATACCGGGTCCGGGTCCGGTCTTGTTGGATGGGGACTTACCGGGTCATTCCGACCCTGGAGGACCCAGTAAGCCCCCATTCAACCAGCCATTCCCCATTCCCATTTGAGCCCCCATAGGGCTCAACGGGAATGGGGAAGGCAGTAATTATGGGCCTGCTAGCAGCAGGTCCGTAATTTTAGCACCCTGGTCCCTTAGCGGGACCCGTAAAGGACGTGTGGTCACACGTCACACCACACGTCCTTTACGGTTCCCGCTAAGGGACCTCGGAATTGGGCGGTAAGGGATTACCGGCACCGGTCTCCTCACTGGTGCCCTGTATCCCTTACCGCCCAACTCACAATGACCCCCATTCTGTCCTTTGGGACGGGACAGGCGCACTTTTAAAGCATCAACAAATTAACTTTTGTTGTCCCTCTTAACTTTTGTTGTCCTTCTTTTATTTTTATGCAGGGACACTGCACGTCACCACAGCCCCACCTTCCCGAGCTCTGGCCTGTGCATCGTCCTTCAGTCCTTTTCTATTGCCAGGTCCAGGACCATTTAGCAACAATAGAGGATACTTATTAGAGGGGACAGTGGGTGGGCATATGAAGGAAAGGCAACTATGGACTAGGAGTAAGGTAGTCGCTACGGTGAGTAACTTTGTCATACGCATACGTCCTGTCCCCTTTCCTCCATACTTGTGGGAGATTCTCAAGCACTAACCAAAGGAAAAGGGGAGGATAGAAATTTCCCTTATTGGAACAAATTCTTAAGAACTGCCAGGCCGAATTGGGCATCAGCCCGGGAGATCAGGACAAGAGAATAATGTCTGCAAATAGCCGAAGAGGAAGCCCACCTAGCAGCCTTGGCTATGGACTACCAAGGGACGTATTTTTGGAAGGCAACAGCAGCCGCTTTGTCATGGACCAAATGTGCATGAATGCCCTTTGGGGGCAGAAAGCCTTGAATTCTGTAGGCCTCGGTAGTGGTCATAGGTTCAAAAGGCTTATGACACAAGGCGGTGAGGACCACATTCAGATTCCATTTTGGATGAGGAGGCCCACCACCGGAAAAATATGAAGAAGACCTGCAATATGTTTCTTGAGGACTGGGTTTGCCAGTGAAAAAGAGCAACTGTCTGTGGACAGATAAGTCGCAATGGCGGATGTCCTGCATGATAAGGCATGGATGCCAGAGGCTGCAAGGTCTGTTACAAAAGACAAGACACAGACAATAGAAGCCTGGTGGGGATCAAGCTGATTAGCTAGACACCAATGACAAAATCGGTGCCGTTTGCTCCTGTACTGAGCCCTTGCGCATGTTATCCTCTGAGAGGTTGAACTATGCAAATGACCAGAACTCAGGTACCTGGTCGCCAAGCTGAAGGATTGTGGGCTTGGGTGCCACAACTGTTGATAGCTCTGGTGAAGAAGTTCGGGAATCTGCAGCACCCTGATCAGGGAGCACACTGACATGTGCTGCAGTTCCGAAAACTAGAACCTGGCTGGCCACCAAAGATGCAATTGCATCCGACCCTGACCGCGTGGACTGCAGGGCGATGCAGAGCTCAGGAAGGCGGGGCTCATAATTTTTATGCTTAAAAAGTGCACTGGTAGCACCCGGATGGACAGAATGTCCCACAAGTATGGAGGAAAGGGGATGAGATGTAGGAGTAAGGTCATTACTTCCTGCACCCATGTCTAGTGCACTTCATGTCAGTGGTGACAAGTTGTTTTACCAGGGGCATTCCATGAAAACCACAGGTGGCTGCACTGCTCTGCGATGCCAGGAATCAAGATGAAATCCATGAGAGCTCAGGAAGAGCTGTAATGAAGGGCCTTAGAGGGCCTGGCAGCTTTACTGGTGAGTGGAGCCAACGCAAGGGGCCGTGACATGGCCATGCTCCTGATTCTGAGGGTCCAGCAGCCAGCTGGTGAGAAGCTGTAGGTGAGCAGCTGTGGCAAAGCATCATAGCATCATGCCACATGCTAGATCCTGCCACCCAAAGTGCTGTGCGTCCAGCAGCAAGCCCATTACTGACAGCTGGAATATTTCTCCCCTGGAGTTTTAGTCTAGCACAGCCTGTGTGAAACTGTCTGCATCTGGAGCGGCTAAAGAATGTGTGCAACGTGCACCTTACATTTTAGATTTACAGCAGAGCTGACATCTTCACACACTCCTGTGAGTGCACACCTGTGGGAAGCGGGCAGTGGATGGCAAGCACTTGGATTGTTCTTTTCTGTTCATACATCATGGGCACCACCTCCTGACTAATATAGACATGTACCATTTCTACGCCACAGTGGAACTATTTTGGCAATTGTGGCTGGTATTCCACATTTCAGAAAATGCAATTCAACAATGTTAATCACCCACCCTCTTTCTTGGCCAATTCAGACAAAATGGCTATGCCCTGAAATCTGTCTATTGATGCTTCTGAGGTGTACCTCAGGGCTACTGGAGGGTAAGTATTCAGATGACCAGACGTAAAAATCCCTGCTGAACTTCATTGGCCCAGAAGGTCTATATGTGTTCAGACATTTTACTGGAGACAATGTAACAGTTCCTACCAGAGAGGGTGGGAGTGAGGCCACATTCATTTTATATGAAAAAGCATTATCCACATTGGAATGACAGTTGACAAGAAAACCCATGAGGTGCGGGAATGCCACCACTTTTTCTGTCATGCCCAAAAGTCAGAAAAGTCAGTCTGTTTACACGCATGTCACAGCATCAAGAACCCTAATTGCAACTTGTAAATTCACTGGGTACATAGATGACTACATCAGAGACCAGACCATGATGAAAACCTGCAACACCAAACTGAGGGAGTGATTGTGGGTAGACAAGGATCCCACCCTCAGCAGAGCTTCCAGATCGCAAGGGCCATAGTAGTGTCCCCCAAAAGTGTGCAGGAGATCAACAACAAAGATGGCCAAATGGGGTCAGACTAGCCGGGCTCAGGAGACTTACAACCAACGTCTCCCATAAACCGCATTTTTCACCCTGTGTTTCCTGCACCTAATTATATTGGCACATCTCGCCTACTAACAAACTGCCTGTTAAATATTCAAGTGTATTGTTTGCACTGCAGGCCATCTGTAAACATGGAACATTGAATTTTCATTATAGCTAGGTGTTTGTACACTATGAAATGTTATCATGTATTGATATGTGTATATATAAATACTTAACATCTTTAAAAAGATAAAGTAACAGCCTATGAATAATAAAAAGCTGACACTTTTCGTATGAGTAAGAGTTTGGTGTTTAACAACAGTGAGTGTGTTGCTGCCCACAATGGCTGCCCCAATTGTATGGGCATTCATAAGGGTCCATAACCAGTTTGCATTTCATTTATGTTTGCATTTTCTTTAACTCATAGAGGGTAGGACAACCCCCTTGTTATAGCTTCCTCAGCCCTCCAGTCCTCCCTGCTCCTGGGCAGCCTCTTTTTGTTTTACGGTGTTCAAGTCCAGACAGTGGGCCTCATTACACGGTAGGCGGTGGACCAAGGTGCTATTAGCTATTAGCACCTTGGTCCATGCCGGTAAAATATCGGCACCGCCTTGGAGGAAAGGGGAATTACCGCCCTATTCCACGGTTGGTGGGGCGGTAATTCCCCCTTCCCACATTGCCCTTCCCCATTACCATTTTTGCCCCATACGGCTCTATGGGAATGGGGAAGGCGCTAATTACGGTGCCGCAAATTGTGGTACCGTAATTAGCACCCCGGTCCCTTTGTGGGTTGGTTTTTAACGCCTGCTAAACAGCAAGCGTTAAAGTACCAACCCGCAAAGGGACCTCGTAGTAAGGCGGCAAGGGTTTACTGGTACCAGTGCCCTTACCGTTACCGGTAAAGCCTTACCGCACTACGTGTAATGAGGCCCAATGTAGCCAACAAGGAAAGTTTATATAAGTAGGGCACTGAAGAGGAGTCAGCCAGAAGGGACAAGAGTTAGGGCAGAAGGGGGCTTTTTAAAAGGTCCCAGAGGCAACCAACCTGGAGGGAGAGCCCCATGTTTCAGGTGCGGTGCAGCCACAGCTCAGGTGCCAAGGAGTTCAGGCATTCTAGGTCACAAGGACATTTTGTCAGGCAGTGTATAATGTGCATGGTGCTAGCCAGATAGTTTGCTCCTCAGAGGTATTTTTTCTATAAGACTAGTGTCAGGATTGTGGAAGCAGAAGTCATACCCAGGGAGTTAGAGGGTGTTTTGTTGCAAGTCCAAAGGTAAAACAAGCATTGGCAATGCCAACAGTTTGGGCTTTTTGTGTAGGTATGAAAAGGCATTTGCCTGGCACTGCGGTAGTGGTATTAACTCCCCCTTGATGGTAGCAGCTGTAAAATGGTGTGGGTGCCTGGCCCTCTAATAGCAGAGCCTGGCAAATGCCTACTAGCCAAAATGGTTGGCTTTGCCAATGCTAGTTTTTAACAGGACTTCAATGATGGACATGCATACTGCGTATAAATCGGGTGGCTGAAGGAAGACCTGGTTATGACATTTTCATTACACCACTGGCCAGTTTACAGCTCCAATCATGTCACTAACAATTAGAAAACAGTGACAGGCAATCTGAGTGCAAAGTTTGATGGTACAGCTTAATTAAAGCAAGCTCAAAGAGTTCCCATGAGGAGGAGTTTTGGACGGGGAGGGGCAGGAACTGTGTGGGGATGGCCATAGGGATTAGCATGGCTATAGGCAGTCAATGGGTGGACTAATTACCAAACAACATCCATGACCCTGAGCTGCACAGGTGTAGATGAGACTCAATTTCGCAGTGTTCTGTTAATTTGGAAGGCTAACACTGGTTTGATCTAGTCTAAAAAATGTCCATATGTACTCCAGCTATTGCCAAAGAAAGACCATGCCAATGGATTCTACTGTCACTAGGCAGTTGACTCCCAAGTGCTTGTCCGAACAGAATTTGAGGGACACTGCTATGACACATGCACCATATCCCCCCTAAAGAAGATTAGTTTCTGCAACAGTATTCCCGGTTATCAATTTGTAACCTAAATCCCACCCCACTGGTTAATGCTGCCACATCTGTCCACAACTAGATCCACACTCCCTTCTCTCCTTACCATACACGAGACTTGGTGATCTGAGCCCTGCTGTTCCCACCCCTGATTGTTTGTAGATCCCTTGCTGACAAATTACCTACCTTCTCCCACCCAGGTTGTCAGCTCCACACTCCCTTGTTGTTCTGCTCCCATCACCATGTTCCTCCCCCTCTGATTGTATAGCGTTCCATTGCTTCTCGAAGCCAGGTCTGTGTTCAATAAGTACCACAATGATAACACAATGTGATTTATGTTGATCTGAGGCAGGGGCCAGAGGACAGGACAAAACGTATAAACCGTTTAAAAACATAGCAACTCCCACTCTTATCAATTTTAGAGCAATATGCCAGTTCCTAAACTTCACAGGTTTTAAAAAGCAAATTGCAATGTGGCACATCCATCTGAAAGTACATTGCATTGTTCATCTTTCAATAGATGGCCGATAGCAGCACATGCATATTTTTCTGCGCCCTGAAGGTTAACTAAGACAGATTCCAATACAGAATGTTTTGTGCTGCCATGGAGGTTATCCAATCAGGGTTCGGTATGCATGTAAAATACACGCTACAGGCCCAGATCGAAAAATAAAGACATTGTCAAGCTGTGTGATTAAGCACCAGATTTCACTCTCAATCAGGTTAAACAGTCACAGCCAGAACCAGCGTGAATACACCCTCCATAGTAACGGATCAAGCCAGACGCCTTCCCTAATGGATGACAATGCAGATCGAAAACTAGGGTTTATCATATCAATCAGGTGTATTCTGTAAAATCCTTTCAAAGGAACTTTAATATCAGGCCTGGTGCTATTTTTCCCCCACAGAGCCACTGGGATTTTCTGTTCTTAAATGCCCCGACTACACGCTTTGCATATCCTTAAACACCCCCATCAATCAATGCCAGCGTTCCCCTGCAGTGGGCTCCCTTTTGACTGACAACTAGTGCGCAGGTGTCTATTGAATGTTAATGAGAAGTAAATGCCCTGCTTTTGCTTTATAGTGCATGAATCGTGTCACTTTTTTAAATTGCAGTTTGCTCTGCAAGAATTAGTGTTCACCATAACCCCCACTGCAGATTGTCTCCTTCAGTAGAGCAAACAGTGGAGAGGATCAGACAGGCATGCACACATTAACTCCACATTGAGTGAAAAGGGAAAAATATGCCCGCAAAGGAAAGACCTTAAGTCAGACTTCCTGCCAGGGTCGAATTCAAGTCAGCCCATACTGTGAAACTGATTTTTTTACAAGTGTACTAGTCGATTTTTTAACATACAACTAAAAAAAATCATGACAATAGCAAGCCAGCTAGAGATGTTTTGGCAAATATCTCAAGGCAGATGGAAGACAGTACAAGGACATAAAACGGTGTTCAGATAAAGCACTTGTACAAGTTATTTTTTATATTGAAATGCCATGTTTTATATCGACCCTAAAATCAAATGCACCCACTTTTAAGAACTGTAATAATAGAGAGCCTTATTGGGAAATTAATCATCACACTTAACTAAACATCACACTTAACCCCAGAAGGGCGAAAGCCATAACTGACAATGTTGGGATTTGAGTCACGTGACAGCGGAATTGCACTTTGATTTCTGAAGTGAGTTCTTAACTCCGTGAGCTATCTAACTGCATATACAGAGGTGTCCATTGCCCTCTGTGTTTATTTGGTAAACCAAACGCAAACTCTGATTTTAGGAAGCTTATAACGGATTTTTAAATGAATGGAGATATATATATATATATATATATATATATATATATATATATATATATATATATATATATATATTTTTTTTTTTTTTCTTTTTTTTGTTGTTGTATTTTTTATTATTTACTTTTATAGAGACTACCATGTAAATGGAAAAATAGCAAAAACATGCCATGTTCTGAGAAATAAAAACAGCATGTCAGGGTTCCAAAATCCTTGGAGCTATTTAGCTCCTAGTTATAGCATAGGAGAGCCTGGTTGGCTTTTAAACAACAGCTACCAGGAGCTACATTTGACTCGCCTAGCCAACTTGTGCCAAACCAAAATACCCAATTGACATCAACTCTGTGTGTTTGGAAATGTTTACAAATGAGCATTTGGACACATTAAGAATACATTTAATTCAAGATGGGTCATACACGATGGTTTGCATCTCAGATGGGCGTTACATTTTCGTCAGGATGAAGAATTGCTCCTGGTGTTGTCGGCTCCCAGAACTCCTGCTAATCAAATCCTTATTTCTACTCCTAAAGTTACAATGTTTGTGTACTAGACAACCAGCAGTGAGAGCACTCCACTAACTTCCAATCCAACTAGTGATTTCAGGGATTGCTGCATTAAAATACTCTTTTAACAGAATGCCATTTATGTTTATTTTTTTAACCATAGTAAAGATGTAATGATGGCTAATTGAGAGCATAGTTTAAGATTTTTTGCATTACTTTCTGTGTTTATGGAAAGAAGGGCCCACAATATGTTATAGAACTAATCAAGCACTGCACGCCTACTGAAATCATCAGGTGGACTATCGCGCCTGCATATACTATCAATAGCATACAAAAAAGTGGCATTCAGTAGATGACAAACGGTATTCATTAGACCTTCATTTGGAAACATCTTACCACAACATATGAGCCTGCAGGAAGACTATTTCAAGCTTAGTATGGCTTGAAAGACCAAGCCTTTATTAGAAGAAAAAAACAATATGCTGAAGCAAGTTTATTTTTGGACGAAAACAAGATGCTGCTTTGTGCTTAAATACAAAACTAATGTAAGTAGCACATGTAATGAGCGCATCACAACCCGTTCATGTTTCGATTGTATCTGAAGCCACTTGTAATACCTATGGGACCAGAGTGAAGAAACAGAAAAGAAGGTTCCATTATGTTTCATGGTACTTGCTTCAGTTATTTTATTTAGTGAAAATCATCTTGCCTACTGGTCACTTAACAGCAATATGTAACAGTCACCTATCGAGAGATCCCATATATTAGCAAAATTGAGTCCTGTGTAGCCTTTACGCGTGTGTAAAATTATGTTCTTGGCAATAGTGTTCAGGGTAGTGGAAGTCTTGCTGAATGTCTATTGTGTAGGATACCTTGAAGTGGATACAAGTTTCCAGTCCTGAGTAGTGGGTGTGCAATGCAGTGGTGAAGGATGGAAAGTAGATCTGTATAGGGTTCAAATGAAGGCTCTATACTCCATGGGTGCAGGATTATGAGTTGTGAGGTGAGTCGACTACGCAGTGGTGCTAAATCATTGTGTCAACAGATCATTGAAAGAGACCTGCAGTGTTGGGCTCTGTAAAACACATAGAATCTACATCTGTCCTGAAGCATTATTATAATTGTTCTTTTCTAACACGCTTAATACCAGAGATTGGTTTCTCGGCACGGGATCAGATTTCAAACATGTGTTGCGCTGCATTGTCTTTCTTCAGAAACCAACGTGTTGCTCCTGAACTATCCCCACTTAAAAGAATGACAATTAAATCCAATTGGCCAAGTTTTCAGCTATACTTTTTTTGCTTCCTCTTAAAATAAATACTTCAAGACCAATTTCTTGTGCCAATACTCGGAAGTTAGTTTCCTGATTCTAGCCGCCTATCCAACAAGTGTCACAATTACTCCTCCCAGTCTGCTCTGAGACTCTTTAAGAGGATTGTCTTCAATCCACCGTCAGAAACACGTGGAAACAACATGACCAGGTAGACAAGCATTAGTTTACACATATTGGGCCTCATTACACGGATGGCAGTAAGGGTTTACCGGTACCAGTATTTTACCGGTACCGGTAAATCCTTACCCCCTTACTACGAGGTCCCTTTGCGGGTTGGGGAATTTAACGCCTGCTTTTTGCAGGCGGTAAAAACCAACCCGCAAAGGGACCAGAGAGCTAATTACAGTACCGCAATTTGTGGTACCGTAATTAGCTCCTTCCCCATTCCCATAGAGCCCTATGGGGCAAAAATGGGAATGGGTAAGGGCAATGGTGGAAGGGGAAATTACTGCCCCACCAACCTTGGAATAGGGCGGTAATTCCCCTTTCCACCAAGGCAGTGCTGGTATTTTACCGGCATGAACCATGGCGCTAATAGCGCCATGGTTCACCGCCATCCGTGTAATGAGGCCCATTGTCTTAATTTGGGATTTCACACAAAAGGTGCCAGAGCAGGATCAGGATCTTTCCTTTATGGGGTAAAAACAAAGTGTAAGTAATAAAAGCCTTGAGGCTATGTTTCCCCAGTCTCACCCCCCCACACCTCCATTTGTAAGAAAGGGTGATGTCTGTGGTCCAACTAAAAAGAAAGTCTCTCCCAAGTTCTCTTTTCTAGGGCTGTTAAGTACAAGTAGACTGTAGACTACCCACTGTCAATAGAGTCCACAGGTCACACCAAGGGTATCTCTGTCTATCCTGATGTGGCAGGGTGTACTTTCGTTGGCAGGAACTTTTTCCTTGGGTTCCACAACAAGTAAAACAAGATGTTGAGAATAATGTCTCTCCTTTTAGGGATCTGACCTCAGTGTCACTCACAGTCCTTTTTGGTAGCAAACTATTGCTCCGCCAGTGATTCACTGGACTTCAGGGCAAATATTTTTCTTTTTGACCACATCAAGTTTTATAATACTGCAAAGGTATTGGAAGCACTTTTATTGAATGCCCAGGTTTTGTTGCAGTTTCCAGAAACATCCATAGATGATGTGACCTTGGAGGTTTTCAAGGCTGGTGATCACTCTCCCCTTCACTTCATGTGTCATGGGCCTGATCCGTGTGCGTCATTTCTCTCCTAGACAATCTGTCACTCACTCATGCCCAGGGGATTCGCTGTGAAGCAAAAGTCTGGCTATTGATGTAGCTGATGTTAGGCCTACTAAATGTTATGGTGTGCCATATGCTTGAACCTCTTCCCACACACAAAGGATATTTAGGGTCACCCTACTAACTCTCTGACTGGCTATGTACCTCCAAAGAGGTCCATGTGGCTCCTCTACCTTGAATCCAGCCTCTTCTTTATTTCCCAACTATGTTTGTTTCCTGATTGCCTAATCTCCTCATTTCTTCCTCAAATTCTGTCTCTCTTTTCATACCTCTCCTTTGTCTCTCTCCCTGTCCATTGTTAGCTTTCCTCTATCCTCAGCTGACCAAGAATCTCTGAGCTCTCATCTCCTTCTTGAGGACCTCCTTCTACAACCTAGTATTTACTTTCCCTGCCTCCTCAACTTTGAACTTCCTATGCTCTCTTCCCTCTTCAATGTTGTTTACCAACTCCAACACCTTCTCTTTTCTCCCACATTCTCATGTTCAATGTTTATCTACGCCAACTTTCATTTTATCCTATCTCCTGCTACTCCATTTCACTCTGCACCACAACCTTCTTGTGTACCTCAGGCTCTTTCTGCACCTTCACCTCCTCCAGCACCATAAACCCCTCTAGGGTGCATTGAAAGGGCCCAAACAGAAGTCAATTTCACATGAACTGCAGGATTTTAAACACTGAAACATAAAAGTCTTGCCCTTTTTTTCCAAGTAAAATTGAGGAGACATGTGGAAAAGGGGTCTACCTGTCATTACCAAAGGAAAAGCAGTGTTTAAATTTACAAAAGAAGGAGGAATCAAATATCCCTTTCACATGGAAAACAGGATTTTTTAACAGTGACATAAAAACGGCTTGTACAGGTGTGTGCAAATTAAAGCAGATTAAACGTGAAAATGTATTACTGCTAACAGAAACATGTCAGGGAAAATACAAGATGTGCGGGTTGACAAAAAGCAAAGTATATTTTGTTTCATATACAAAACTTCAGTGACATTTGAAAAGCCACTTTGTTTTCATCGAAAAAATGTAAGCCCAGGACAAATCCTTTTGCTGGCTGTGGGCAAACTTCACAAGGAAATCTCCCACTGCCAGTAGTCTGGATGTTACCTCTCCCATCTAATTGCCAACTGTAATAAAATGTCCTGCTAAAGGTGTCGAAATTCAGTGTTTTCCAGACCTGCGGGCTCTGAAGGCATTGACTGCAGGAGAAGTTCCTCTTAGCTGGACCATGACTAGTATGTGTGAAAATGGGGGCAACAACTTCAAAGAGCAATCTTCCAACACATAAAGACTGATAGAAAAACTCTGGGTACAGGCTGACCCAGTGAAAACAAATGGCCTAAAGGCAGATGATTGGCCATTTGTCCCACATGAAGATTCATAATTAATTTAAAGGGACTATTATCATGTAGGCCTTTTCTCAGCAACCATAGGGCAGATTTTCTTTGTCAGTGTACCATTTTCTAGATAATTTCCAGGCGATTTTGGAGATATAATATTCATCCACCTGCAACTCATGGAACTGTAATGGCTATCTAAGATGTGTTTCTGGCTGATCTGAACATGTTCCAAATGTCAGAGTTGGTGAGCGGGTGGGGGCTAAAATTAAGGATATGGTTAATAACGTACATATTCACAATGGTTATACTTTTTATGGAAATGGCACATGGCTGTGTTATATGGTATGGACTTGGTGGTTGGCTTATCTAATTTCCCTTGATTAGCTGAAACAGAAAATATGTATATTATGGCAGTTGCTAGTAAAATGAGTAAGTTGTGATAGATAACTCATTTTTACCAAACTTTTAAAAGGAGAACAAATGGCAATTGCAAATGGGAACTGGCGAATGTTGCCCCAGTGCCCTAACACAATTCTGACTTGGAGGCTGGGTTTGGAAGGAGAGAGAAGGGTAACTGTCCAATCATAGTTGTGGGAATTATTGAAGAGTATGTCCCCAAGTTTGTAAAATTGGTGGTGTCATTGATGCTATGTAAGGGGGGCAGGACTAGGAGGAAGACACACAGGGACACACAGACAGAGTGGGCTGCAGAAACTTACTATCCGACAGCTGTAAGGAAACACCAGAGGTGATTGCTGAGAGTGCATCTGGAAGGTGTGCAGTCAAAATATCGGAAAAAACATTTATTATTTTTTTATTTATATTTATTTTTTTGGCTCTTGCGTGTAAAAAAAAGGTAAAAAAATAAAAAATAAAAAGGGGGGTTGGAGGGAACCCCCCATTTCGAATAATAAACGTAATAAAAAAGAAATTCGACTTTTTTTTTCGACATTTTTTTTCTCGATATTTTGACTTTCGACTTTTTTGTTTTCATTTTTATGTCTATAAACCCATCTGGAAGGCATCAAAGCTCATTGGGTCCTTTGGTGGATAGTGGGAGGCCATCTTTGAGAGTGGAGTGACCACACCCCAGTCCTAGCGTTCCAGATTGTCCGGAGATGCAGCTGGTTTTCCTGAACTTTAAACAGAGGCTTTTTATGTAAGGAGAACTGAGCCCTGGGAAACCAAAGAGTGGGGGAGTATGCTTGCCTTGTATCCTTTCCCTTTATAGTGGGCGGGGTGGCAGAATTGTGTAGATCCTTAGTCTATTTAACTAAAAATATGAATTTAATTAATTCCCAAATTTAGCAGAACACTACATGGTGAATTTTGTTAAATTTTGAAATTAACAGTGTGCGCTGAAAACTATATTCTATGATTTAATTGAGTAATCCTTTTTGTCCTGCTGGAAAATCAAAATCACACAACACTACATGATAATTGCATTCGTTATTGATCAGTATAATTATTTCTTAAATTTGCAGAAAGTGCAGAATTTGTGATTGTGTTCTTTTCAACAAGCTTTTGTGATTTATTTGTGCTGAGAAGCCGATCTTGTTGTGCCACGGATAAAGTGGTGTTTGTAATTTCCGTGCTCATTTCTATTCCTTTTATTTAAATAAATACCAATATGTTTCCCGTACATAATCCTGGTTCTTGGCTCATTGTTAGCTCATGGGGAGGGATCCAAGGGGCATGATATGTGTCTGAGTTAGGGCTGAATAAAAGAATCAGTTAAACAGTTTTTTGAGCCACACCGTGAGGTGGGTAGGAAGGAAATCCCTGTGTTGAGGGTAGCTTCTTAATAAACCGTTACACACCTCAATCTCCACTCCTCCCCCTGCTCCTCCGGAAACATTTTGTGTATAGATAGGTGGCTTTCCATTTCTGCTTTTTTTCACTATGTCCATCTCATTTTCTTTTCTTTTGTGTGTAAATTCTGAGATTGAGTGTGGTGCTAGCCTGCAGGTATTTATTTAATACTTGCTTGTTGAAAACTACTCGAACTCCATCAACACCTGCAACTTCTCCTTAAACAACCTGTCTCTCTGTACCTCCAAAGAACTCACCACTCCATTACTCCCCTCTCTGACTTCCCCTTTGAATGAGCTTCTATACTTTCTTTTTCACTCCCACTGGACCTGACATTTCTAAAGGTTCAACAACTCTAGATAATGACTGATAATGTTGGGGATTGGTATTGCCTAACAGATTGCTTAGAGATAGTGTGTTTGATTGACACACAAACACCTTCCCACTGTCGTAGACCGAGTCTTCAAAAGAGCGGTCTGCTATCTTTGCCCGTCAGCATCCACATATTCCTGGTCAAGAGCAAACCACTGCACCCTGTGCACTGATACAGCATTTCTCTGGCTTCCGTACCAATTCCTGCTTTGCTTGCCATGTCTATGGTAAGTGTTTCATGTTTGCAGTCACATACACAAAGCAATTGCCACAGAATGGAATGTTTTCAAAGGCACACCGCCTTCACACTTATAATCCAAGTTAAATAAAGTTTATAACACAGACCAGTCAATGAGGGTTTATCTATTTGTCAAAAATATATATCCTCTATTATCTCTGTATTCTCTAAAAAAGCCACAGATTATTACACATATCAGTACATTTTATGTGTTACTCACTTTTGGGGTACTTCTATTTACATAAAGAGAAAACACATTTCATCATTAGAAACCAGACAAATAATACATCAACAACCATCACATTGTGCCGGTGCACTTATAAAACAAATACATTTGTGAAACGTGGGAACAAACATCACCACCCATTAATCCAATATAAACGTGCACACAGGGGTGTCACTAGGTCTGGAAAAGATCCGGGCTCTGCTAACATCAGGACTGATGGGATTCGGGTCTAGCTAGCTTTTTGGTTGTACCCCTTGAGCTTCTGTCCGGGCTACAACCAAAAGATCTGGGGCTATATCCCACTCAGTCACTGCCTAGCAACGTCTCTGCTGGTTCACAATGTGTTTTGGCCATATTAGAGTAAAATCCCCAAACTCTCTTTTGTAGACAATGGCCTTCATCAGTATGGACGCATTCCAAAATGCCACGCAATGGTTTCACCCATGTGGTTAATTCAAATTCTGTATGTTAATATGTGGCAACTTCATGTTGATCTACAACTGGATGAGCATCTTGTATTTAACAGGGCTAATTTAGCATTTTCTTCAGATTAGGGATCAACTGATGTGCCCTGCAATACTGTATTGTTCAGGGTGGTGTCACGTAATAGCTGCCATGTGTCATAATGTTGGGCGATTCCCTCTCATTTGCAGTACTAGATCCGGGACGTCACCGCAAATGAGAGGGAATCACGCAACACATGGCCAAAGTGTGCATTTTCAGTTTTCGGTAACCAGCACATATAGGATTGGATGTACCTTCTGAAAGACCAGCTTTAAAAGTCTCATGGACTATAGTGTGCTCATTGAAATAAAATGTTAATTTGATCACTATATGCCAGCCATGTTTTGAGGGGCTCCCAGTGCATCCTCTGCATACCAACTCTGCTACCCATACATCACCTAGCAGGCATGAGACCCAGCCTCCTTAGTCAACACACACACACCCTTAGGGACACACAGTGGGCATCATTACACCACTCAACAGCAAAGTCTATACCAACAATATTTACAACATCCTAGAAATAGGATTTTGTAAAATGCATGCCTTGGAAAAAGTCCAAACATGTCTCAAACATCAGTGCCATCATTTGAATGTCACCATGGCAGTTTCCTAACTCTCTGGCTGACCTAGAAATCTCTGGCTCGACACATTTTCTCCTGCCTATCTGACCACTGATACTCAGCAATCTGGTGCTCCATGACCTTTCCTGCTACCCTCTAAATATTTGGCGGCCCAGGAAGGTGCTGTCTGCAGCCTTTCCCCTGAATTCTATACACTATCAATCAATTCCAGAGATGTCATCTATTCATTCAGCTTCTCGTGAAAACCTCCTTGATGTCACCTGACAACAGGGGTGGATGGGAACCAAAAGAGGCCCTGAAAATAGTTTTCCAAGTGGTGCTATATTACACATTTTCAGCAGGCCCAACCCTTTTCCTATGGTAAAATTTGAAAATACCATACAGTGGCATATATTGACCCACTCCGCTATGCTATGCGGCATCACCCTGCCAGTTATGGTGAAAGAAACGGCAACAATGGCGGCAAAACCCTTGTGTGTGCCAAAAACCTACAAAAACCGTGTGCTTCAGCACACAAAAAGAGGGATGCACAACCGGCCACGCATGATGCAGGTGTGGTGGAATAGAGCACACCCTGCAGAAATGTGTCAGTGGGCTCCATGACCAGCAAACAGAGTGCAGAGGGAGAGAAGCAGCACTTAGCATGTGAAACCCCAAAATCTGCCTACAAATGACATTTGCTTTGTTGCTAAAAAACCCAAAATGACTATAACACAACACTCCTCAACATTCACAATCTTGCCTGGTGCTAAAATTCATGTATCTAATGAAGTATTGTGAACATACAAAGTCCTAATGTGAAGAGCAAAACATTCTTCAGACAAACTGGATTGTCTGAAAACTGACAGCCCATGCCAAAATCTGGGTGCAGTACCCTGGGCTACCTGAATGACAGCTGTCAGATGAGTTACTGATGAAACTTTAAAGTGAGCTAAAACTAAAAGTCTGATGGATTAGCAAATATAAAAAGGATTGTTGCAAAAAAGGAATACAAGTTTTAGTTGTGTTTTTGATCCCACAGATTTTAAGGCTAAGAAAGTAATGTATTTATGTTTGATGCAACAAATTTGGTTTTTGCTGGATTTAAGAAGTTAATTAGCCTGGCTGAGCTGCAAGAACTGGAAAACCAGGTTTCTCCCAGAAGGAGGGCCTTCCTCTCAGCAGAAACTCACTGGGAGATGCTAATTATGGGTTAGAATAGGCTCTTGTCTACAGAAAGAGAAGGAGCAATGACAAGCCTTTCAGCCCAGGAAGCGGAGGTGTAAAGGTGGTCGTAAACTCTCCTGGGAGGAACAAACAAGGAGGGGGACACTCCTGGACTGCAGGGAGACAAAAAGGGGCGGACCATCTGTTGCTAAACATGAACAATGAACAATTTTTAAAAGACTCATAACTTGTTATTCAAAGTGGTGAAAAATATAAAAAGGACAGAGTTGTTAATTTAATTTTTGGCTGCACGTGTGAAGAGGCGGTAGAACTGTGTGACATGTTCTGGACAGGGAGGGCAACATATGTGGTTTTATGCAAAATGTATTACTGTTAGAATTGTGAAAATATACAGACACATTTGTGGAAATTTGCATAAAATTTTGAAATTGTGTTCATATCGAAAAGGACATAATTCTGTAGAAAGTTGAGACAAGATCCCACCGCTGCAGGGTTTGGAGGAATAGCTGCTACATAAAATATGGCATCTTTGTGTGTGATTTGTATAAAGGTGACCAATGTAGAAATGTACATTTAGTATCAAATCTGATTTTGATCCCAGTGGCTAAAGGGGGGTCTCCGAGGACTGTAAAGCAAACCATAAAATGTGACATCATCTGGCCTTGATCCAATCACTCAAATTGCAAGACAGAGATTAATTTTTGATCCTATCCCAGCTCACAGGAGCAAGCTTAGCTAAGCCAACCCATACACCCACTTTGTGATGTCATTTTAAAGCATAAATAGAGACAGCTGACAACACATAGGGACTCACTGATCCAGTAACTTTCCTGATTCCGGCGAAGCACTTTGTTCCAGCATTCTACATCCAGCTTTAATATTCTTCCAGATCCAGAGGCAAGAACTCTTGCCAGCAATAGAGAACTATTGATTTTGAGCAAGGCCCAAATACTCCAATTTATTCTCTCCACTCAGTGAAGCGCTGTGTGGTGTGAGAAGGCCTTTTGAACCAGTATCCTGAAATCCTCTGGCTTCCCACCACTAGGCTTGCCTGAGCAACTCGCTATCCAGCTGATTCAACTACCCACAGACTAGGAGGGCAGATCCTGTGAAAATCCGGCGAATGGCCTAGCTGATCCAGTACCGTGCCTGATGTGCTGTCTTTCCTAGACCAGACCCAGTCCAATGACCAGAGCTGACGGTCCAATTTAATAACTTATCCTGTGAGTATTAATAGAAAGAACTGTGACCCATAGTATCTTTGCATTGTCTTATCCCTATTTCAAACCCCTCCTATCTTTCATTCAGAACCAGTATTGTTAGAACTATCTTTGCGGCGCAGACTCTTTTCTCATCTGAAGAAGTCGAGTTGCCTCAGCAGGCGGGTTACACTGATCAAGTGACTGTAAGATCCCTCTGCAGTATTCACCTTTTCATAGTCATCCTCTAGTGTAAGCAAACCCATTTTTCATTTTCAAAGTGCTGTTCTGTTTTCCATTCTCGCGCCTATCTCGCAAAAACGACTCTTAGTAAATCCTCTATAACTCCCTCAGTTTTTATGATAGAAATTAAATTTAAACTCCTACTTGTACCTGACATTTGTAGCTATCCTTAGAACCCAAAAATGTTTGCCGCAAATTACAATTCTGAGAAATGTTTACACATGTGAAATAGCTTTCATTTGTTTCCGACTTGGACTTTAAGATTTCAAATGTTTTCTTTGGATTAAATCATTGTTTGTGACTGTGTGCAACTGTTCAAAGTGGCTCCCATAGGAATTTACCACAATTTAATTATTTTTAACCATATTTGATGTTTTTGCCCAGTCAATTCTAAAGACAATTTTAAAGCCACACTGACAGCTGAAAAGTCAATTCCGTTTTGCTTGTGTTTTATGGGGGAAGCTGGGACTGTTATTATGTTTGATTTGTGCTATTCCTGAATACCTGTTCTCTCCTGCTATCTCTTTACATTGCCTATTGGGGGGTTGAGGGGTGTTGCAGGGGGAACCTCTAACCATAGTGCCATCTGTCCAAACCAACACAAAAGTATTATTTTCTGTGCTGCATATGTTTTTGGTGCTCATTACTTGATTCCTAGTGTATTAAAGATACTATTCTGTGTTCTGTCACCCCATTGGCGATTGTTGTTTACCTATTAAAATATATTGTGATTACATTTTAAATACATAAATAAATATTTACCTTTGCAAACTAGCCTGATTCCTGGTCCAGTCTGACCGTGGGGGGAGGTCTCAGGAGAAGGGTGTGATATGAGTAGTAGATCGTTCAGAATATTGAACTTCTAGACAAAAATAAATAAGGGTTTCAGTTGTGCACTACATGCTGGGCTTTGACTTGGGTGTGTGCCGGATTGAAATCACTTACAATACAAAAGAGGCCCATAGTGCAGAGGCCTACTGGGAAATCTCCAGAGTTCCCAATAGGCCAGTCCACGCTTGCCTGACACTTCTTCCAGTACCTTCCCTCCAAACATCACAGACAGTCCTTCCAACTTCTGTCAGTGAAGGTGTCTGTGCTCCCTGATTGGCAAAATTTTAGATTTTCAATTTATGCTCAGACACAGCACACAACTAACTTCTCTCCATTGCACTTAGTTGTTGTCCTTCTAAGTGGCACAGTCCTTCATCCGCGTCAAAACCTTTTATTTTGGTCTTGTCTCATTCAGCAGCAGTAACGAAAAAACTGCCCATCATCAGCGGATGATTAGATTAATGGAAGCAGGCAGTGGTTCTAGCCAAGCCCACTGTTTCAGCACTCTGTGATGGCCTACTTACAGAGCATGAAGTCATGTGTAGGTGTGTCCCTCCGACTGCAGAACTACTGGTGCAGACAAATACTGCAGAGTCATAACCTCATGTTACAGAGTGGTGTGCGCTCACCTACGCTAGAATACACATGATATGGCCCGCTCAAAGAGGAGCTTCACAGTACACTATCCCCTTTGTTAGACTACAGCCAGACCAGCCAGGATTTCACTTTTCCTCTTCCTCTCCCATTGTTCCAGTAAAGTATGCTCTGCTTTCATGCGCACTCACAGGTAACACCAGGAAAGCTGGAGCCCTCGTTTTCTTTCCATGCCTCGGTGAATGACTTGATCACAACACAATTTCACAAAAGCACTAAAAAAGCGAAGAGGATGCCTCTCCGGTGTCAAGATAGAAAATATTATAAACGAAGCCCTCGTTGCTACCGGATTCGGTTGAACAAACAAAGACCATGACACACACAGGTTTAATCTCGAATTGCAGAAGTGACAGCGTGTGTTAGATGAAAGCAAGTACGTAAATAATTTAAGGCTGCCCAAAAATGTTCAAGAAAAGAATGCTGTAGCAGTTCTAGGTTTCACGCAGTACACCAAAAAGTAATCGACAATGCTAAGTACGTTTATAACATCTAGTGATCTACTTGAGCTGTATCCACTATCGAGGTAACTCTGAATTGGCTGAATGAGGGGATTAGAGGTAAAAGTGTATAATTCACGTGGAAAGCTAAATAGAAAGAAATGAAGTAATGGGGCTTGGGAGATAATAAAAAGCAGCAAAAATAATGTTCACGGCTACTTAAGCAACATCAAGGAGCTGTAATTTCTATTTTTTCTAAATCAGAAGGCGTGCAATGACAACTAGGAGTAAAAGACAATAGGATTTCAACCCAGGCAGCTGTCCAATGCTTTAGCACCCCAGACAAAGGGCTGCATTGCTACTGTAACATTCCATGCGAAGCAGTTGTCAGGGCTGCCTGTCCCCACGCTTGATTTGCATGCACCAGTGAAATATTGGTTTTGGCAGGCAAGTCTCGGGTTGCCAAAAATTCTTTCAACTTAGTAGTGATTGAGTCTTACATACACCTGCAGCTGCGCACCATTATAAAACAAGCACTGTCGGGCGGCCTCCTCTAAAGAGGAAAACAATTCATTGTATCCTTCCAGTAAAGGCCGTGTGCTGTGGAGTGCTGCCCCACTTATATTTAACCTATAGGCATAGATACATTAGCATGTTCACAGTTCATAGCTACAACATGAACGATTATATGCATATTGGAGTGTATTTTGAAAATGAGCGCACATTTCCAGAGGGAGACCGCTTGTGTTTGAACTTAATTGCAAACCGGTGCCCTCCAGTAAATTTTTGCCATTTCCAATTCGGACTGCAAAAGAGAAGTGTTAGGTGAAGATGGAATCCTCTCTACGGCTCTCATTTGCCTCTCTCTGCAGTGCAAAATGAGTTAATGTTTCCCACTGGTTTTGCATCAGCATCAAAACACCATGCTGGCATAAAACCAAGTAATTTTTTCATGCGGATGGTAAACTGGAGGCGGAAACGTAACTTGAAGCCCCTCTTCCATTTCTACGGTGGCTGGCAGCCATGAGAGGAGTGGCGCTGCAACCTCTTCAGGTAAGTGTGATGGGAGGGTGGGATGGGGCAGGAAAAGAATCGGGGATGGCGGATGGCAGACAGGGAGAATGGCTGAGTGGGCACTGGCAGCTCTGAGGTTGCTCAGAACGTGGGCTTATATCGTGAGGTTTCGCCCGCTTTCCGAGCAATCTGATTGGCTGCGGCGCCTGTCCGGTGTGCTAATTGTATTTACATTCACCTTTCATTATGCCATTTTTGTACCATATTTTCATGGATTCATTAAAGTCAAAAATGTGGTATTCAGCACTCATAATCTACATCCTGGGTCTCTTTTATTTTGATTCTGTCATCAAATACATTTATAAAAGTGATGGAAGGATAGGTGTCGTTCATTCACGATTATAAGGACACATCTTTCGCTGCATTCTATGTTACTTTTTGCTTCTTTTGCCCAGCATATCGCCATTCAATTTAATGTTTGAAAATGCTGCAGTGTTTCAGCCTTTGCTGCATTGTGTATGGAAGAGAGCTGGCAGGGATGCAAACAGAAGGTATAGGGTGGGGTGGAAAGGATTGTATTTCTTAACTAAAATATCAAACGATATTCAGTCCATGGCCTTTCCTGCCAATGGAAAATGACAGCCTGTCGCCGGAGCGCGATCCACTGGAACCAGGGAGCCTAGTCTGGAAATGGTTCCAGACTCTCCAGGAAGCCAAGCATTCATGCCTATTTACACACAGTTATTCATGAAACAAGCTCCTGCCCGTGAATTTAATAAAGCACAGCTATGAAAATCACCATGCAATTGGTTTCTCTTTGATATGAGCGTGCAGCAGTGTTTCATGTTGCCAAGCGTAACCTCCTGCACTGGTTGCCATATGCCAAGATATTGCAGATAAACAATCGGGGGACAAAACGGACCATGGAGATGATGTAAAATAATAGACAAGGCATCTTTTTAACTTGCAGTCCAGAAAGACAAAAGAACTTGTGAATATTTTGTTATTGAATCGGGTGCACCAACTAAAATTCTCGGGATTCCATGGGGCTATTATCACTGCTTCCCAAATAGCACAATGCAAGCCCATTCAGGATGCTGATAGGAGCAGAGACGAGGAGGCTGCCCACAGATGGCGCACGTTTTCTTCAATCACTTTTAGCCCAAGTGAATATCTTGCCTGTGTGCCACCCTGTATCCATTTTAGGGTTCTGAAGTATTGTTGTATCCTTGCTGCAGTCGCTTAGGTGAGTCAAAGATGAATGACTCACAGCACTTATCGTTCCTCTTGGAGCCTACAATAAACCTCCTCAACTGTGTTCATATAGACCATACCTACTCTCTTATTTCCTAGCGCAGCCATAGTCCTAACTACTTTCACAGAAAAGTCACAATTTACATATGTCTATAGTATTTATAACAATATCAGTAAAAGTATTATTTTTAACTGGGAGGAATGTTCTTTTGCTTATAACTTAGGAAAATGCCCTTCTCATTTCGACATCCACAAACCACTTCCCCACAGAGAGTGGAGCGATTTCCAGACAGTCGTGCCATGAACATTCGCGGTTCTCGGTTGTGACAATTCCTTGCTCTTGGGTGACTGTTTGACCACACTGAAACATTGTGTCATAGGGCCGCAAAGGGATCAGGGTAATTGGGTGCTTGGATGTAGTGACTGCCTCTACTTTTAGGTGTTTACTATAGGCTAAACAGCTTTGGCTTTGAGAATGTTCACTATGGGGCTATTTTGGATTTTACCAATGTTTTTTGCTGTTTCCACCAAACTGGAATGTCCCTAATGCCTTTATTTTATTGATAATTCACTCTTGACCAACCACCCTCCCCGATAAGGCAACATTTACCAGCTCCTAACTTCTGAAGACACTTGCCCTCCTCCCACAAACACTGAGGGCCTGATTTACAAAATGTTTTCCAATGGGATCACGCCATTGTAAAATGCTTTTGTAACTCAGGCCCCAGGTGTCACTTTGGCCAAGGCCATGTGTTGATCTTCTGCTTCCTACTGCACTGGTAGTTTTGTGGCTCGGTAAATGTACATACTAAGAAATAATCTGCCTTGCAATTGATTTTCTGAGGTTTGCTCTGGATTTGTTGAGCTTCTTCCTATTGTACTGGTATCGAACACTCAGCTATTGCAGCCCGATTGTATGCATGCAATTATGTAGCTGTCCATCGGTCTTTACTCTCCCTTCAAGCACTCACGTGTTCAATCATATTTAGCTTTGAATAAATGATGCATTCTAATACCAATGCTTGCCCATGGGGTGTGGGAGTCCATGTCACCTAGCACCCATTGTTAAGGAACGAGCAGAATTCTGGCTACCCCAGCTGCTTTAGAGTACGGAGAGTTCTGCTTGTTTTTACAACATAATTGTGTGTGCTGCATGGAGCAATGAAAACAAATTCAAATTCAAATGGCCGCCCCAACATATGGTGACCAGGAAATCTCCAGCCCTAACTGTAGGCCAGTCTCTCACTGAATGGATGTAACCACTTTGTGTATCCTCTTCTGCCATGAAGAGATTTGCAGTCTCCATATTGCTTTCTTGGTATTTCCTGATCTTAAAATAACTCTATTTGGCATGCTCCCTACAATGGAATGCTTATTTGGGTAGCATGCAATGTTTTGTGATCTTTAGATTGAAAGATTGGGGATCGGGAAAATGGCTCTTTCAACATGTCAGTAATTTTATTTGAATAGTCTTACTTGTGTGACATACAAAAAATACTGGTTTAGGTCCTCAAGTGATATTTTGAACTCATTTGTAAGAGTACTTTTTTGCATTCACAAACAGCTTGAAATCTCTGAATGAAATGTAACAGTGAATAAACCAGGCCCTGCTTTCAGGCTTTCCTGGTTCTTGCGTGAGTGTTCAAGTTGCAAGTTACCAGCCACGCTCTCAGTTCTACACATACACACAGCACTCAATTTCTTACTCGCGAAGAGTCAATTATCAGTAGCCAATGGCCAGTGGTGAGTGAAGATTTTGAGCCCTGTGCCAGCGTACCAAATAAATACAAATACATGAATGTTTCTTCAAATGAATACGTCAAAAGCAAGGGTAACTTGATCGTGATATTCTAGGAAAGTGGTATATTTCAAAATATTGCACTCAGGAGGCCTCAACGTCCTTCAAAGAGGACACAACATGTCACTGTGTACTTTAATAGAGACGAAAATAGGTGAAGACTACCCCATCTACAACCATGGGAAGATAGATATATGTGAATATGCGCCTGTCCTAGCTGGACTGCAGCCTGCAAATGTGCACATTTGGCTGACAGCTCAAGTATACCAGGAACATAAATTAGCTCTAGGCCATACTCACAAAATAACACATTCAATCGTGGGTCAACTCTTGTTTAAAATATGATGAGAACTAAGTGGACTATGAACGTGCTATGACAGGCTTCACGTGCACCTTTGCCATGACTGATGAACGTGTAATCCCTTGGTTAGCATGCCCATCCTTCATTCATGAACAGAACCCAAACCCTAAACAGAACATAAGCATTAGTGATATAAAGGAATGACTGGCAGTCATTCCAGCCTCCCCAAAGTGCCGGCTGAAGTATCTCTGTCACCAGTGGAACTGCTCCCTGGAGTGGAATAAACTCAGCATGGAGGACACTCTTTCAGAAAATGTAAATCAATTCTGGGACATCCCCATTGGAGAGTGTCTTTGAGACACCCCCCGCCCCATGGACAAACTAAAATGCAAGCATTGCTGGTTGATGTATGTAGCGGAGGCATAATGTATGAGATCCCACTCGTACAGGAGCCCGTGAGATAGGGTGGCTGATGTTTGCTGTGCCAGTGTGGGGCAGACTCAATGCTCTCACACGTCTCAGCAAAACGTAAATCAGGAAAGGAATATGTCCGTGCTGAGGAACAGTAAGGATTCAAGATGCTGGACTGCCCTGATAAGGGTTCAGTCTCAGTTAAACCAGCTAGCAAGTTAGCAATTGCATCACAAACTGATCAATCCACATGCGGGTGTATTACAAGCAACCAAATTAACTCTATCTCATAAATTCTGATCCCATGATTGAACATGCCAATGCATAAAAGATTACATGAGTGTTGTGAGACTTCGAAGATAGAGACATAGGGAGCTGGATTGAGCACCAAGCTAAACATTCCATCCGTGTTTAAAAAATACCATATAAAAATACAGTCCTGAAACTGATCAAAATACATGTAGGCTCTGTGAGGATTTGAAGGTGTTCGTCCCTCCTCCCCAGGGGGGAATCAAGTGCTTTGAGGCTAGGGAGGTGAGCCAGCTCCGCAAGACCCTCTCTAGGGGTCTGGGCAAGTGGGACCTCACTGGGAGGACTCCCCCTTAGGGGACAAGGACTCTCATTCCCAATAGGAACTCTTTGGACCAACCACCGTATCTCCATATATGGGACTGCCTTCCATAAAGAATATCTTTAAGAAGAGATCTCTATATACCTGGGACGAGTGGATCACAAGAGGAGAGAGAGTATGGTGCACAAGGGAAGCCCCTTGACGTAATCACACCTTGGAGAGGTAGACCAGGAAGAAGCTGTGAAACCCTTGACAGTTCAAAAAGCGAAAAACGCCAGCATAAGATGCTGGAGGCGTGGTGAAGCAGACAACGAGGAAACCGTTGTAAGGACATGGAGGCAAAACCTTTCTGACATGGCGGCATGAGCAATGCCATCCCGTGTTGGGTCAGCCACCTGTCTATTAATGCTGAGACGACTGCACCAAGGAGCGCAGAGAGCTCCCACTGCCAACGTCCCTCGACCACAGCAGCTGACAGACGCAAGAAATGAAACATGAGAAACCTGAGACCGAGAACGCGATGCAGGTTACCCGAGCGAGTGCCGAGCCCTGGGACATCACCCTGGACAAACTAAGGTACATGGGTGAACCTGAGAGGCGGGAGGCCGAGGGGCAACCTATTGTAAAGAGAGGAAAGTGTGGAAGGCTTGAGGCCGACGTTCGAACAGTAAACCTGAATAAGTCGATATGTGAGGAACAAATGAAGCGCTTGACAAACAAAGCTGAATGGGAAACAGAGGAGAGGTGGAAAGGTGGAAACGAATACCCTGGGAACAGGGGGAAACAACCACCTGATGAAGAGTGGGGAAGACACTCCATATACAACTGTAATATGAGATATGATGCAAAATGAATTAAATAACAAGGAAACCAGCAGCAAAACCAAGGAGAGGGGGATTTTCTAACACAGATATGATCTTACAAAACCTGAGAAAGGTTGCCTCTCAATAGCGTCAGAAACTGGAAACAAAGTAAAGACCATGCGACAGTATCTTCAGGAGACTCGTTATAAGCATAACACTAAAGAGAGTAAAAGACAGATGAACAGTTGGGATATGTTACAAGAGCTCATGAAGGAAACTCCATGAGAAGATCAGCATAAAAAACATATTTCTAATACTGAGACATTTTGATTATTGACAATATAAGGAGCCAAAATAAAAACCTGAGAGAAAGCCGCAGCCAAGGCGGCACAAAGGGAAATGACCAAGAAATGAGAGACCTTTTGGCCAATTTATGATGTTTGTATTAGTCGCAGAACCAGGCAGATTTAGATTTACTAAATGGCCGGATAGGACATTTACTTTGGACTTCCTGATGACAGCAATCACCTTTAGTAAGGCGGGGAAACCCCTCTAGCAATAGAGAGAGATAGGCCTTTTGTTTATAATTTACGTTAAAAGAAAGTCCACATGTCTAGAGTGTGTCTGACTCTTTCTTCCAACCCGCCACTGCTATTTCACTCTCCATAATGAATTCATACAGCCAGATTAGTTAGCATCTGACTGATTCCCCCTCAATGATTCATTTATACAGCAAGATTGCTTGTATCTACAATAAAGATTTGTTCAGCACTGCAAAGTGAGTTCTGCTCTTTATGTTACCACGGCTAGTGTGTTACACAGCAGCTGAACCACCTGCACGCCATTTTCTGGCTTTTCTACCTATTGTTTTAGCTAGTGCCAGTAAAGTGGCCACAGGCATTATTCTACTTCTGATCATTGCAAAGATGTGTTTACTATTATGGACACGAGGTGCTGAAAGGATAGGGATGTCACCAGGAGGGGATGCAATCAAGGAATTTGTAGTGACAGCTTGCTCAGAGAAAAAAAGGGAATACAGAAACCAGAGGAGAGAAGAAGCAGTGGTGGTGACAAGATGAGGTAGAGAGGAGGAAAGTTAAGAGGGGGGAGGAGGGCGCAGACAATTAGTTAGAGAATGTGCGGCAGAAAAGGAGGCAGTGCAGAAGACAACTGAAGTTCCCGAAACAAGGGTTCAAAAAAAGCCTGGTAGAAGGGCTGCAACCCAGGTCCTAGTGGAAAATGTACCTGAGTCTGCCATTGGAACCGACCAAGGAAGAAGACTTAAATATTGTGCATTACTTTGCTTGAGTGCTGGCTGGAAAATCCTATGGGAGAGAAGGAATGGCAGACTACAGTGAACTAGCCAGTGTGATTATTTCCAACTTTTAATTTAGTTCCCCAATTCCCCTGTTTCCAGTGCAACCAAATCCATTAATAAATGTGTGTTTTGAAATAAAAACCTTTTTAACTTTATAATGTGGGCTTTAAATGTTCTGTTTATCTATCTGTATGACACACTCCACTTACATATTTCTACCATTGCAGAACACCCCTATTTACCATTATCCACTGGAAAATAACCACAACATCACTTTTGCCAATCATTTTAGACCAGTCACCTATTGGTTTGCCATGTGGTGCATGTCAAATTTGTATTAAGGCCAAAATATGAACGTGTAACTTTTTTAATGGGGGATATCGTTTTTAACATGATATCGTGTTTTCTAAATTAATTTTCCTTAATAATTATGTGTATGCTAGCGCCACATGCATCTGGGTAACCTATGTGGCATTCTTACATTTGGGGACACACTCACTCATACGTGCTCACTGTTTTGTCACATTGTCACTTGAAAATATGCAAGTACACAAATTAAATAGCCATGCTTCAGTTCAAGTCACACATAAAACAAAAATTAGAACCCTCTTAGTTTCAAAACCATGTTTTAATTTCATATTAAGATGTTCTGGATTCTACAGGATTTTTGCAGCTGTTATAGCTTTTCGACCATTATTGATAATTTGGGATGCCCTCATGTCCATGTTTGATGTTCAGACAGATCCATGTTTTTATGCATGAGTGCTAAAAATGCAGATGCAGATTTGAAATAAAACATTAAAATCTTGAGAAATTAGAAACATCAGAAAAGTATTTATTTATGATTGAAATCACTGATTCCTGGCTTTTGGTGCCCACAACCATACACAAAACCTGTTCTTGTTCCGAAAACCCGATACTCCTTACAACAAATCAGTTGCGTTCCACCTAAATATCACTGCAGACAGGTCTATTTTGTGGAGGGCACAAGCAGCACAGATAACGACTGAAAACCCCAATAATATATGTTTTTCATATCCCCAGGCTTCGAAACCAGCAGGAAAAAAAGGTTTAGTGAATGGGGCCAACCGCAACTCCCAAGGAACACTACCGTGATGGCAGGGATCTCAGACACCAGACGGGGCACAGCATACACGATGGGAGTACAAGAAATCAGAGGTGAAACATTAAATAGGTAAGTGCAGCCATTGCACAAGTGGCAGAATAAATTAAAACACAGGTAACAGGGTTAAAGTGGTACATTTAAGCATGCACAATGTGTGATGACAAGAGTCAGGGGTAGGTGCTGAATTAAGACCACCTTACAGATCTGCATATTCATATGAAGATGTTTTTAAGCTCTAATGTTTACCTTAATTGAACTGTAGTCTTTGATTAACTGTTTGTGACTGAGCGATTTTGAGGTTTGGTTAGTAGGTGGCGTTTAAGTGCCATCTATAAAACAACGATTGGATTGTAGCACAGCGTGAAGGGAGGTAAAATGCGAGAAGGGACACATAGCTTGATGGCGTTGTTTAGTTAAATGCCCACCCTTTGACTGCCCATAGCCACGCTAATCCCTATGGCCATACCCATCCACTACATGCCCCTCCCAAAGCATGTCCTCTTGGGATCTCTTTGAGCTAGCTTTGCTTAGAAATAATATGTGCAGGCCAAAGTTTGATGTTCCTGCTTAAAAGGTGTCCCTTTAGCAACTCGATTTCTATCTGTTCCTTGCAAGGATGTTGTGATAAAACAAGTAATGAGAAAACCAACAATGTTGTCTTTTATATAAATATAACCTAGGTGTGTAGCAGGCACCGCTATCGCATGCACATGTAATCACACCATTTTCCATATATTGCCATCTTTTGACCAGGTAGCACCATTATGGCAGTGCCTGGCAAATACCCATCCCATGCCTACACAAAAACCAAAACTATTGACTTTGCCAATCCTTGATTTTTGTTTCTTAAAGTCTGCTAAGAACTGGAAATAGACAAACAATGGGCATGATTCACAAAAAGGTTATGATGTGTACATTTGACTTGCCCCGTAACATGGGCTATTTGATTCACAAAAAGTTACTATAACTTACTCCTCAAATACACCTTGATTTCAGCCACGGGCTGGCCTATAGGGCATTGGGCGCTGCCCGAACCAAAAATCGATGTGGCTAGTAGTTTTGACCAGTGTTACTGAATAAAGCGTTCTAAACATTTCAGACCCTTATTTTCGGTCTTTGCACTTGTAGAAGTTAAAAACTAGTGGTCATGTCTGATGTCTGGTCAAAAAACCAGGATCGTAATCACAGTGGCGAAATTCTTGATGGAGGTCGTTCCGGAGAGGGGAATTTCCAAAACGTTTTAAACTTTTCTTCAGGAAATCTCAAACTGCATAAACCGCTTAGTCCTAATCGAGGGAAAAAAATCTAGTTCTGTTTTGCTAAAAAGAATCGTTGATTCAATTTGAATGCAAATAAAATAAATAAATAAATATATTCTTTAAAAAACACATTTTGCATCATATTTCTTCAAAATCCTCTCCCTTGTGAACTACTCAAATATTCTGTCACAAAAGAAATAAATTGCCATTTGCAATTGTGGGCCACGTTTTCATTGGTGCCCGAGACAGTTTTATGCCCCATTCCGACCATGCTTGACTTACACGTGGAGAATGCTATTTGATTCACACACAAGTTTACTCCCAGTAGTTCTAGCCGATTCCTGACTTTTGTTAATCCAATAGTCCTCTCCTTGTAACATATTTATAAATCGGGCCTTGGACAACAATTTCTTCCAAGGAACGAAACTTCAGCAACAAGCAGGGGTGTTGCTAAGTCTGGAAAAGACCCGGGGCTACGCTAATGTCGGAACTGTCGGGACTGGGGGCTAGCTAGCCTTTTGGCTGTAGCTCCTGAGATTCTATCCGTGGCTAAAACCAAAAGACCAGGGTCTATAGCCCCCCTAAGCCCCCCCCCCTCCCTAGCAACGCCTCTGGCAACAAGCCATGCAATACATATCCATGTCCGCACACAAACTTTCACACGTGTTGAAGTTAAATAGGTAGAGGACCTGGTGGAACGTCATGGTCAGATTTAAATAGCTAAATCGGCACAACCACATTTTTGACACGACGCAATATAAATGTAATTCTCTCAATGAGATAAGTGTGTGTATATGTGTGTGTACAACTTTTGCATTCTAATTCAACCAAGAGAAAACACAACCTGAATAGCTGACATACACCACAGTCGCAGTGCTATTTTTGTATGAATAGGAAATGTGTGGCTAACGTGAAAGACAAATAAGCGTGTATTAAACAGCCTCTATATACCTCAACGGCAGAGGAAATGGTGTACATATCAAGCAAGAAAGACTTGTACATTGATACAAGTGACAGCCAGATGCTGGCTTGAAAATGTCACAGCTCTGTTTGCAGCTTCCCTCTGAGTCGGAATATATTTGTAAATTGCTCCAAACATGCACAATACATTTCCCTCCCCTCGATTTCTATGTTTCTTTCAGCTGCGCAGTCGCATGCTCTGGAGGCAAGCTGCCTCCGTTTGTGCCTGCTAATTTACCAAAAATAGAAATTGCTCTGGGCAGGGAAAGTAGAGAATATGTGTGCAGTGAATCATAAAAAGTATCAAATAGAAATGTGGGCCTAATTTTTTTTCAATGGGATTTTCCCATGGAAAAAAGCCTTTGTAAATCAGGCCCCGTGAATCATGTTTCAATCAGCCAGTGCACAAATATATATTTTTTCTCTATTACCAAAGCTGAATTCTTGGTGGACACTAGGGGAGCCATTGTGCAAGTCTTAGTGATGCTTCTGTTACAGTGAATCTGTTGACTATACACTGATGGTGATCGTGAATAGCCCACGAAGTTGACAAAACCAATAGAAGTCAATGAACAGCTCTCTCCAGCAGGAAAGAAATAGACAGTGGGGTGGTGGGGGGGTATATGAGCAGGTGAGTGGTTAGGGTTTCCACCGGAACTGAACGTGATTGGATACAATTGAAGAGTGGTACTTATTTTTATGAACAGCACAGCAGGACATTTCCAACACCTTCTTATAAGCACAGGCACAACCTAACCAGAAATAGTAATGCCAATTCTTTGATTTATTTAGATGTGATGTTTGATGTGAGTAATTGTACTAAAAGGCTAGCATCTGTTCTAAATGTCTAAAAATCAGTTCTCATGTTTTGAATACATAATTAGATAGAGTGAATGGAAAATACAATCTTATGGCTCTTATTGAGACATTGGGCCTCATTACGAGTTGGGTGGCATCCTGGCAGTAAATCCACCGGAATACGGCCCAATTGAATTACTGTTACCGCCATTTGGTCTGGTGGAATTACCACTAGAGTACTGGTGACGGTTGAATTCCCCATTATTTTTGAGTCCACTGGACTCAATGGGGCTTTTACGGCGGATTTATTGCCATAGAATTTCTGTCACGGTTATTCCGACGATTCTGATTTTTTGGGCAGTGAGTGGCAGAATTTACCTCCAGGATTTCCCTGGAAGTAAATACTCCACCGCAGGCCCAACCTTATAATTTGGCGTAGTGGTAGAATTGGCAGTAAAGGAGGTATTCAGATTCCACTCATTCTTTGGGCAAAGCTTGAGCACGTGATTCTTGCAGGGGCAACCTTGCAAGTTTATTTTTGTATGATTTCGGCTCTGTGCCAAAGGCCATTTTTTCACCACTGCGCTCCGAAGACTCTAATATCAGGATTTAGTCTATAAATATATTAATCATATCCATGAATGTAAAGTAGTATTAAGTTAGCAGTGCCCACCTTGATCAGGTTTTAGGTAACAGAGTTACCGCCAATTTGGACACTTACCGCCATACTCATAATGAGCCCCATTGGTTTGACATTTTTGGGAAAGTTGGTTTCAAGTTACTTGTTTTGAACCTTGGACATTTTAGTGCAAATGGAAAAAATAGCGTCCATCAATCTTGTGTCACATTACGCAGTGCAAGTGAAGAGGTTTTTATAAGAGTACGGTGTGTTGCTGTAAATTATGAAGCTAATCCATGCTGCAGACACATGCAATGTGGCGAATGTATGCTCCTATCAGTTACCCCAAAACAAAAAAGAAGCTATTCATGTCCCATTAGTATTTTCAGAGAATGTTTGGAAACAAAGAAAAACGCACGTGTGTACACGACAGGTGATGGGCGGTTTAGCAAACACTGTCACAGTTTGGTGAGGTGTGCTAGTAGTGTGGTGTATGCCTTGTTGCACAATCACCACACTTTCCCAGAGTCGTATGCTCTTTGGGCATTATTGGGGTCTCTTTCCGGTGCTTTGTGGGCCTTTACTGTATGTGCAACTTATTAAGAGCAAATCTCTCTCTTTGGCCTGAGCAATCGTAAGGTGTTGGCGGAAAGTAAGACGTGCACAAGGTATGCTATTTACACGCTGCTCTATGTTTTATATTGTACTATGCTGTTTATTTTTCTTTTGCATGTGTCGCAAAAAATAGCACGATAGGATATTAGTTTGATCAAAATGCCTCATTTCTATCCTTGAGATGAATGCATTGGAAGGATGTAACTTGTGACAGACATGACTAGCCATCTGACTTCATGACAGAAGCCCAGAGAAAAGCTTAGAGGGATACATGGTGTCACAGATCTAGGTGCTAAGAGATTGACGTTTTTTAAAAACAGGAAGTAGAACAAATTCATATTTTAGTTCAGTGGCCCCGTCGTAACTTTTGCTTCCTTTGCATCGTCCCAGGACAGGTTTTCGTGCCATGTTTAAGTAGTTAGATGTTGCTGCTCAGTAGCAGTTTGGGGCCGGGAGAGTGAATACACATTAAAAAAATAACCAGCAGAGGCATGACTTCCAGAATGGTTAAACTGAGGATCCATGTCATTCTAAGCTTTACACGGAACTGTTACTTCATATGTTCAAAAAATGTCTTGCCTCTAATACCCCCTAGGGAAGAAGCATGTACCCATTCTGAGAATTATAATTATAATGCTTCTTTTTATATTCTGACTCAAGCACATGCATAAAGGAATACAGAGAAACTGACACCAAACTGATGAACACATTGGCAAATAAATCAATCGTAAGAGGTTCCTGAAGTTTACTTTAAGAAGGCCTGTTCTATCAAATATCCCAACTGATGTCTTGTCACAATGACACCTTTTTGTGATTCACGCGTTACATTTGACTTTTTCGCATTAATGTGTCAATAATTCCCAAAATAACAGTTCACATATATCCAAAAAGAGATAAAAAAAACAAAAAAGTAAACGAATTACACAACGCAAAAAGAAGTATAACCAAATTACAGTAAACATTTACATGCCGTCTAAAATCGATTTACAGTTGTAAATTCATCGTAGTACACTGTGACAGGGGTCATTCCATAGACTCTAGTCTGGCTTCAATGGCCGTCCATATGCCATACAGGACAAGTACCAGGCTCATACTCCCAGCATTAAGGCAGTATGCCCAAAAAGCCTCCTAATGCATGGAAACTTCATGGTAAACTAACCCCATCAACAAGTGCCTGTACAGACCAATCAGGGATTTACATCCCGTCAGTATGTGTTCGGCTGTTTCTAAAATATTGTGATGTCCACACAAACGTCAGATACGGGCTTCACAGTGCATTCCCAATTGGGGCCCCCGGGTGACATTTGACTAATGGCAGGGTCCATTTTACACTTGTCTGAATAAAGCATACTGAGGGTGACTAATGCAAAGATGTGAAACATAAAAATGTGTGTGTGCTCAGGAGAATAAAACTGTATATAACACTTACGCTCACAAGTATCCCCTTTTTGCTGGTAGCCTGCTTTGCAGATGCATTTTCCGATTGGGACCAGCCATTCTCCCTCTGCGCTGCAGTGCATCCTGGGAGAGTTCTCTGCTTCTTCTTCTGCATTGCTCACACAAGACCCTCTGACCTCAACGAGGGAAGAAAACTCAGAGCCTGTAACGGTGTCGGGAAAGACAGCCAAGTTCTCGATAATGGACCAGCATTTCTTGAAGTACACCTTGACAGAAACCAATGCAATGCAAGCACCCACATCTTGAAATGCAAGATAAAATCCTTTTTTAGACAGTGGCCCAATCTCTCGCACCTCAGTATTTAGCTTCATTTTTCGTTCCCCAAGATCACCTTGAGTAAAGCTCTCATCTGCTGCAATTGTGTCTATTTTGACAAACAGGCTTTCTCGGATGTTCCTGCCCACATCGTAGTCTGTTTCAAAATAATAGAGATTGAAGGTTTCCTTACAGCTGCCCAGGACACCGGGGAGACTGTTGCAGTCCCGAAGAGTGAATTTAAGTTCTACAAAAATCCTTTGTGCATTGCCTTTTGCAATCCAGTTAGTCCGAAGCCAGTTGTTCTGGTTGGGTTCCATGACTTGGCATACTTGGTATGTTCGTATTGGGGTGTAATTTTCATCCAATCCACTGATCTCTTCCCACTGTAGCATTGGGGGGAAAAAGTCAGAAGTTACTTGTAATGACATAATTTGGCATTCTAATTAACTTTGATATTTTGGCACCATGGACATGCATTGATTTTTAATAATGCCCTCAACATTATTAGAACATGTTTTCTTATCTTTAGACAATCAGAAAGTGTGGAATCTTGTCTCTACCCATAGTAGAGGGGTGCATTCTGTACTTTCACTTTGTTCTTCTCACAACTTCCAGCTCTCTAGCTAAACAGCAAACTTGGAACAGAGGTTCTAACCACCTAGACAGACTGCATTCCAAAGCTTCCCTTTGTGGTCTGTACCCATTGGGCATTGCTGAAGGAGGCATGCACAATCTGTGTCACAGGAAGCTCATCTCCCTCCCGCCACCCGCACAAGTTCTAATAGTAAAAGAGCCGTTAGTACTGGGCTCTATTACTTACTCTGTGACCTTTGCTCTCGTCTTCAGCGTGAGATAACTAACTTGTGGGGCAGTAACCTATGGCACAATAGAGCCCTGTGGTGTGGACTTAAACGATGAATTAGAACAGCCCTAAATATAATATGTAGGTACTGTGTAAGGCATTAATAACGATCTAGCTGACTAGCTGGGGTTAATGTAAATTCCATTTCTCGACTGGTTTAATATATGTCAGTCCTAGCAAGGGACCAAAGCCTTGCAAATGAAGCAGTTCTTATAAGATCAAAGGCATTACACAAAAAGTCCTTTCACAACGTTTGCAAGGTTATTTTGAACATGCTATGTATTAAAATGTACTAACAGTATTTCATATTTGCAGGCGATTGTGTATGTGTGGATTCTAGCATGAATAGAATGGCCAGCACTCTCCTTGTATGCAAAGGAAATGCCAACGTGTTGATTGCTGCTTTTCAGTTATGGATGGCCCCATGGCCGCAGGCAGTGCCCTCAAGATCGAACAATATGCACCCAAGTTATTGTGCACTCCTTTCAAGTTCTACTGATCATCGATTTAATTTGATGCACTCTATATCTGACATTGGTCCATAAATAGAATTATTGTGAGATTTGAAAACGTGTGTGTATGTTTTTTTTTTTTTTAAGATGGTGCAAATGAATGGACTCCTAGAACTACAAACATTGTACGGTATACATTTTTTTTCAAATCCTTTTCATATTGCTTAAAATTTCTCTCAATCGATGTTGTGTTATGAAACTTCCATTCAAGAAAGCTGTAGTGCTAGAGCTCTCTGTTGATTTACTAGCACGTGTCATGGAAAATGCCAATACCGTGGTCCACTGTTCATTGGGAAGAGCAGCCCAGCACTTGCCTTCCTGAAACCCATGAAACAAGAGATAATACAACATCTGCCAACAAAGGACGGCTTAAAAATGATGGGCCGAGGTTGGTAATCAAGCAGTGCAGTTGACAACAGAACCCACACGGGTCTATTAAGATACAGTTAATACAAATGTAGATGGCCAATGCACGTATTTAAAACATTTAAATATTAGATCTAAAATATGTTGTCTAAAATGGAGGTATTAGAAGGAAATCTACAAGGAAGCATCATAATGTTAACTGCACAGTAGCTGGTTTTTAGCACTAGTAACACACTGTCAAGCTCCCTTTTTTTCACAAAAACACAATGCTAATTCATAAATGGTCTGTTCACTTTGTACCCGCGTGTATCTCCTTTGGGTAATGCAAGAGTGGGTTAAAAGGCCTACTGCATTAACGTGAGCCTTCTAACAACTCAGATTACAAGGGAATTAAATGCTTACTTAGGCCAAGTCCGTCAATGATACCATCTAAAGTATATTCAGTCTGCACCAAACCCTTACACAAACAGTTCTGTGAAGCAGCAAGATTGGGAGACTACTGTGCTACACTGGCACGTAATTGTATTACAACTACCATAAATGCAAGCCAATCAAAAATATTCAAAGGGGCCCATTCATCAAATCGTGATTCCATAAATCAGCCTCCTCTGCAAGGAGCAGACTTGCTGCCCACGACGTATCTGAATGGAATGCAAGAATATGGTGCTTCGGAGGACATAATGCTCCCGGTACCAGCGATTACTTGGCCACAATGGAAGCCAGGAGATAAAAGGGGTTTCAGGGAGTTGCTGGGAAGAATGCGCTCAGTAATTAGCTTGGCTTTGTAGGTTGTATAACCTCAGGTACCGGGCATGCACTCTCACAGTGGAAAGAAAAGAGCTTGTATTTTCTGATTAACATAGATCTACTTTCTAGGGGTTAGTTCGTGAAGCTGGATGCACTGAGCATACTGATCAGCACCCACAGGCAGTAAGGTGCACACAGAGGATCTCGGGCTTACCCCATTGGGAGGAGAAGAGATCCACTCCAAGTCTGTCTGTTGTGCTTTCGAATCCAGCAATATTACTGCAAACAAACAAAAAGGAAAGTTAGTGCTACATGTGAACACTGAAATGTAAACATTCCACAGTCCCTAAATGCAAGTATAGCAAAGAAAGGTTCCTCTAGATATTAGCAGGGTGTGTCTCACCACTATGTAGGCAGTAGCAAAATATTAACCATTAAAGCATGGCTACCATATGTTATGATGTGTATATAACCATAAAGGGCAGCCATCTTATCTATATATAAACCAGAACCTTCGTGGTCTACACTGCTACTGCTCCCCGTTTCCCTTGCCATTATTCTTTTATATTTGCCCACTGCCTTTGTATGCACCTTCTTTGGATAGGAGGTTCTCTACTTGTTACTTCACTTTTTTGGCGTCTCATTCCCCACTTCCAAACTAGTTCCTTCCATTTGTCTCTGCCACAACCCTGACTGTTTTGTTATACTACAAGAGACTTCCAAACTCTGTCAATTATAAACTGTTGTATTGTGACAAAACTTTCTTTGCACATAATGTAATCTGTCTATAGATTTCAGCAGCTGAAAGGGTATGTACAGTTTTATCAATGGGTGACGCGTCTATAGAGGAAGATTGTTTGGATTTAATGTAGCATGTGCTGTTTGCTGCGAGCTGCAATCTGTGTTTCTTCTCATGATTCTGGAGCAGAAGCGGTCACAATGTCCCATCTAATGTACCGGAACAGTTCAGTGGAACACAAAAAAGAGGTTCACTGTGATTGTATTGCGGAAATAACAGTGACTTACAATTACAAAGTGTAATAAATATTGCATGAAAAAATATTTAAATGCATTTTACAATGCACAGTGTAAAACTACCTATTTTTGGGCAGACACCTGAACCCCTTTGCCTCTCCTACTCCTAAACTCTCCTCGTCTCCCTCCCCTTCATCCCAATTTTAACCTAAATCTGTTTTGTTTCACCTAAAACCCATCCCTATCATTACATATTATTTTGTTTATTTCAGTATTTTTTCTGCTTTTAAGTATGTTTTTCCCACTCTGTTTTTTCTTGCAATATTTTTTCACCGTTGTAAATTCATTCTTTATTATTCCCTGCAATTTTATAATTGGATACCAAAAAATTTATACTTAGCGGGGATTGTAACATAAATACACAAAGGAAGAATCCCAGTTTTGAGACTGCGCCCAATTTTTTCAAACATGTATTTATTAGTTGAATGCTCTGTTAAACTAACAAATACACAGCATTGATATTAAATGCAGATTCCATCTAAGGAGGTGAATGAGTTAAATCATGTTAAAGAGAAATATCTTCGAAGGGTCTTCATGTCTAAGCACGTGTTTGTGAAGCATTAGAGAGCATTAATGATAGGCGTCTTGTTTATCCGCACTCCCACCCAACAGCTAATCACTTGAGAAACAGGGATATTGAACCATTTGTCAACACTCGCATGGCTTGTCAAAAGGCAGCGCTGTGATCTCAGCTCCTGAACTTGAATGCCTTACACCTCACATGCACCGTATTTGAGATTGATATTATGCAGGAGTGTCATTGTATTCATGCCAAAAAGGACAATAAGACCCTAATTCCCTGAACGTTTTCCAATGAGGGTTTGCCATTAAAAAAACACTGCTGTGAATTAGGCCCTAAATAACCTGACCCAACAAAGTAGACCTCTGGAATGTTTGTTAAGGCCTTGGGTGTCTTGTGTTCCACAGAACAGTCAGATGGCCTGATTCCCAGAGTGTTTTTCAATGGGATTGCACCATTATGTTTGTTAAGGCCTTGGGTGTCTTGTGTTCCACAGAACAGTCAGTTGGCCTGATTCCCAGAGCGTTTTTCAATGGGATTGCACCATTATAAAAATGCCTCTGTGATTCAGGCCCATTGTGCGTGTATCTAGCGGTGGGACCTCCTGCCCCGCTAACAATGTACTCACATCAGTACGCCTTCATGTCAATTTTCTAGACACTGCAAATTTGCCGAACTTCCATTGACATAAATGTGTCTGCATCTTTAAGTCTCTGGGATGAACATGTTCCACAGGCTTATTTGTGTTTTTAATTCACCAGACACTGTTTAAAGATTCCCAGTGTAATACTCTGGCTCATGACTATAACAGAGTCAAATGCCCCTAAGAATGTCTGACACCCTCAGTTCGATTGCCTTAACAGATAAACATTTACAAAATAAAAATAGTCCCGAAGCTTTCGCACAGACACCGAAGGATATCTTCTCTCTGTTTCAACATGGCCTTAATGTAATACCCCCCCCCCATTACACGTGGATGCACTCAGGGTCGGACTGGGGCATACCATTGTCTCGTGCACCAATGCAAAAGTGCCCCACAGTTGCAAACAGCAATTAATTCCTTTTATGACAGACTGTTTCAATAGTACCAAGGGGGAGGTTTGTGATAAAATGTGATGCAAATTGTGCAATTTAAAGAATATTATTCAGCAGAAATTGACAAAAATACTACTTGCATTGTGTAGTAATTCATCAAACTGGCCCACATTGGCCAAAAAAGGGGCTCGTTTTGATCCAGAAAATTGGCCCACACTAGCATTTTGAGTGTTTCGTTCAGGCGTTGCCCTGTGGGTCATTCCAAGCCTGGATACACTACCTTGGGCATCTTGGAGTGCCCCACTGGAGAAGCCAGGAAAGAACTGAAGTCATTGTCTAGGGGGACTACTGTGAATATCAGGGTTTCCAGAGCAGAGAGTGAGGGCACTATCGTTTACTCCTCCCCAAAGAGCCAACATTTAGGAAATGTAATGGCATATCATAAATTGATCGAAAGACAAAATAAGAGATGAAAAAGTACCAAGAATGTGACACCCCTGCATCTGAAGGCCATGGGTGGTACTGGAGAACTAAGGAGCACTTCAGACGAATGGCTCCTTTCACACAATAATGCATAATGCCGGTCTGAAATGTCCAGTCGTGTAGCAGCACGGGTGCCTTTTTTAAATCATTCTAACAAGAGGTAGAATAAAGTCTTCTTTTCAGATGTTGCTGTCTGTAAGAGACATTCACATCATCGAACCTTGGAGTGAAGTTTACGTCATCATGTGAAACAAGGCTGGCGTTGACTTCATTACGAAAAGGATGCCAATTTATTTTTTATTTCCTTAAACAAGATTGAATTTCAGTGCTCAAAACAGGAACGCGCTTACATACGGGGAATGCTTCTCGAATCACTCATGGCCTGATTCTCCAAAACATTTTAAGATGGGAAAGTCCCATTGAAAACATTTGTGTATATCAGGCCCTCAGTCCCAATTCCTTAACATGTAAAATTAGATTGCCCAATCCGTCTAGACGAAAAACAAGATTGTAATATTATGTTGACTAATCAGACCAGTTTGCCTAATCTAGATTAAACTACATTTGGAGGGTTTTGCGTGTATCTACGTCCCATTTTAGAAGCTGTACGGAGATCTAAGTCAACAAATTACACTCACTAATACAAAAATGTCATGTGTACAGAGTATGTGGGGACGAAGAGGTCGACGAATATAATACCAAGTGAGTGTCTTGAAGCAGGCCAACATTACAATACTGTGATTAAACATACTTTCACAAATCATGCAACGCGACGAATAGCATTTATAAATGGCTATACTGAACGTTATTCCAAGGATGTATTTATTAGAAGCAACATTTGTGAGGCATGCTTTTGACAGGACCCGGTGGTAGGTAGTGTGGGCGGTTTGGGGGAGAGGGGATGTTTTCCATCAGCGCAAGAGTGCCAGAGAGCGCAGGGGCGTTCCACTACGGTACTGCTAACATCTCACAGCATCGCGGGCGAGAGACGTTCCGCGGGTTGCTCTGGTTACATTTCTAGAGAGCAGATAGTGTACCGAGGTGACTGCACATCTGTAACGAAGACACAAAAACAAGACAAGCGGAACTGAACATTGGCACAGTTTCACGACCTTGCACATAGGCCAAATGGAGCAGGTGAAATGCCACTAGCCCAAAACTGCTGCTGCATGATTCGAGGGGGTGGGGGGCATATACAGTTTAGGCTTAGCCCTACTGAATCCAAGTTATGAATCATCACACAGCAGACTCATCCAAGGCCTCTTCTTCGATTTTAAGGGCGAGTATAAACAAATCTTCTGTGGCCTAAACATTCCGAAGTGTTTGTTAACCTTGCAGATCAGTCCCTTAGTGTGTAACCGAAGTTATTATTTATATGGGAAATTGTGGAGACATCGCTGGCTCCTTCTGCAAAAGATAACGTAAATGCTTTAAAGTGCATCCCGGGGAGGGCCCTGCACGCGTGCGTGTGCCCTTCCATACACCTCCACACCCCCATGGTGCCAGAATCCTCCTAGTGTTTGAGATCAACTCCGCTGCTGGGGGGGAGGGGGCGCGCATCAGAGCAAAAGAAGGCACACAACTCCCTATAATTAAAAAACGACATCATGCAATGTGCATATGTGCACGTACAATGTCATCATGTTCACTGCAAGTGCTGGTAATTTTCATGCCACGGGGCCCGCGAATAGCAAGGCGGGTGGCTGCTGGGACAACACCACTCTCGCGGGTAAGGAAATGGCGACGCCGCGGGGCGCCCGAGGCCCCGGCTCACCTGCAGGGCAGCAGGGTCCGGTGGCCTGGTGCCCCGCAGCAGAGTCAGCGCCGAGCGCGCCTGCCTGCCTGCCGGATGCAGCTTATCTGCGGCTACATCTCGCCTCCAAGCGTCCGTCACTGCATGATCGCCTCACGCGGCGGCCGAGCCCAAGCGCCGCAGGACGGCCGCCGCCGCCGCCGCGCAGCCCCTCGGGCCCTCTGCGACAGCCAGGGAGGGACTGCGCTCTCCGCACGCCGTGACCCGCGCGCTCACGCCCGCACAGCGCCACGCGCTTCACCAGAAACCAGGCTGCGCGTGCAAGGGTCTCGTCCTGCCACTCTAGACATGGGGGGGGGGGGGGCTGTTGTGTATTTTCTACGCACAATGCTGCACCTCCGCACCGCTTTTATGGTAAGAGCTCACCGTGCTGCCCCACACGGGTGGCCGTCGCGGGCCTCACAGTGAATGGACCTCCCCCCACACAACAGTGTATCATTGCAGGTAAAGCTGACAGTTCCCTCCATTTCACACCTGCCCCACCAGAACCTGCAGTCAGCACGCCCCCCCCTCACACCCACGGGTAAGCACCACCAGCCTGAAGGTAACCGTGCGCCCCGTGGGGGGCACTGGAGGAGACGCTAGATACGTCACCCATCTTCGCGACTTCACACACCATTAGTATTCTTGCGCCCGGCTCTCGTCCACGTAGCCCGATATTTGACTCCTTTCCCCGCACTTGGCCCAGAGCAAGGACCTAGATTTGCTCTGGGTTTGGGGGGCGGGGAGGGGGTCTGCTTTAGCGCCCGCGTAAGGAACTTTTCTTTCTAGGAAAGCCTCCCTGGATGTTGTGGGAGCCTGTTCGGTGAACTGGTTACGGGGGCTAGTGCCTGAGAAACGCAGTATGCTGCTCAATCCGCCGACAGAATGCGGGAAAATACCAATATTTCGCCTCGACCACCACGGTTGAGACGCCTATGATTAGATCTTTAGGGGGCCGCTTCGTCTTCTCGCACCCCTAATAGCGGTATCCTTTTGGGTCCGAATGAGTCCCACCCCATCCAATTGAGCCCGAAGACGCCACACGTGCACAACCATACTCGAAACTAGAAGACGCGAAGGTTCCGAAACGGCGCTGCGAAGCTGGGCTTCTTTCCGCGTTGGCCCTCGCTCCGATGCCCCGTTAACTGGAGGATGTGCTAGCCCGCGCTAGAGTCACCGGACGGCGCCCTCACTTCTGGGTCAATGCAAGACACGAATGGATGCCCCAGGCAGCCGCCCACCGCCCACAAGGCATATGGGGCTGCCTGGGTGCCCTGCAGGAGGGAACTATGCGCCGAGCTCATGTTTTAAACGGTTACTTGAATTCGTAACCGTTAATACGCGTCGGATAATGACTTACATTTTAATAAATACGCATTCCAAATGCCAATGTACCATTACAAATAAGCATTATTAAAATATGATTTGCAATGGCTGGGCCATGGTCCGTTATCGGTGCATGATATTAACCGCTGGCACGCGCAGCTGTGGCCTGCTTTGCATATGTCACCTGGGAAGCGTTCGGGCGTCGGACTGCGGCGCTCATGCAGTGGAGGTGAAACGGCGAGAGGCTAGAGTTCTTCCAGGACTTCTTTGTATTCCCGAGCACGTTTTAATGTATGAACTGTGCACGCATTTTTAAATAAAGGGACCGGTGTCTGGGAACCTGAAACCTTCAGGCCGCCCTCGGGAGAGCGAATGGGTCGTTGACATTGGCATTAACTTTAATTCCAACCCGAAGCGCGGTCAGATACCGTGACTCCAGACTGCACCTAGAGCATTAGGTTTGTGGTAGTGGGGTGAGGCCCCTCTGCGGGCAGTGATTGCAGCCGGTGCCGCTGCTGAGGTACTTCTTCGTGAGCCAGGGCAGATTTGAGGGAGGCTCTAATTTGGTCGAACAGCCCAAACTTTCCATAGCCCCCTTTGGAGGGTCACCTTACCTTCTTTCGCGGACTGGGCGTCCCCCGTGTGTGCAAATATCCAGAGCGAGCAGAGGACAATCCAGGAGGGTTGCTGCCCACTGTGGGGGGCCATGGCGAGGAGTGAGCTCGGCAAGGTCCGAGGTGGGCTGCGGGAGGATGCTCAGCCCCTGACCCGCACCGAGCTGCCCATGGAAACTCCCCACTCTAGTAAGTCCTGGGAGAGGTTTCTAAGCACAGCTGTCCTGGGGTCCCCCGATATGAGGTCCTGCGTCTCCTGCCTCGGTGGTCCTGGGAGAGGCTACCCTCCTCCGTAGACCGTCCCCTCCGCGCTGCTACCGGCGCGCTGTGCAGAGTGCCCGTGACTGCAGCCCGACCCCCGGCGCCACACTCCGACAATATCAATGAATGGGGAGGGGCGCAGCGCCCCCGCCTGTCCGTCAGCCAGAGTGGCAGAGGAGGCGGGCGAATCCCTTCACTGAAAGCTGGGCGGGGGGCGCGGCCTCCGGTGCTAACCAATAGCACGAGGGGGCTGTAAAACGTCCAGCACGCTCCCAGCTTGAGCATTCAGCGCGCTGGGTTGCGGAGCCAAAGGCAGTGACACTCGGCAGAGTGTACACAGCGCGCGCAGCTACGCTTCCCGCCAGGGATATCTTCCCGAGCTCTTGCTCTGCTAAAGTTGTGCAGAATGGCCCGAGCACCAGGAAACCGGGCCTGGCGTCGGCAGAGGACCCGGACGGCACCTTCCACAAACTACCGCCGAACTACATATCCAGGCGGAAGCGCGGAGCTGTCTGACAGGACCTGTCACTTTACGAATAGTGCAATATTTTTTAAAAGTTTTCACCACTATCGGCGAATGGCAACTCACGCTGTATAACAAGGACACAGAAAGCGCGTGGAATGCCTGACTTGAAGCACTGTGCATTGTAATCATACATTTGTTTCACTGCCTCGAGTCGCAGCACCCACCGAATAACCAAATAAATAAAAATTCATTTCGCACTGCTCCGTTCGTGTCAGATTGCTCCATATGGGCTAAGAAGAGGTTGGTCAGATGCAGTACCGGGACTTTGAACAGCAACACATTTGAATTACATTTTAACTATGAAAATTATGAACAGGCGTGTGCACATGTGGATCAGATCTGTTGATTTGCTGTTAGCATGCTTATAATACACACACAGGTGTGTCTGTCGTGCAATCATTATTTGGGACCATGCATTAACATAAGCACCTAAGGGTAATAATATCTCACCTGCGACGTGAAGTATTCTCTCACATTTGATCCATCCACTTTGCGCAACACAACCATCCCGGAAAATCTGTGTTAGAAAACGAATTCTGCCACCATAAATATTCTTGCTTGTGGATCTCTGGCTGAATAGCCTGGCATTAGAAAGTCCTTGATACACATGTCCCTGTGTTGTCCTGTACCCCATAGGTTGTGGTAAAAGAAAGGCTTCCTCGTGACAATTGTCACACGATTCTTTCCACTACCACCCCTCTATAAAGAATCTGGCTTTTGAAATGCTAATTTGCACTTGGAAGCACCTTCTTTGTAATGTCAGTGATAGCAAAAAAGACACCAGAACATGTCTGCAGTTAATGTATATGGTTTTAGTGATAGTGTGAGTGCTATAAAAAAAATGAAATGGGCACCAAGCCCAGAGTTCTTTAGGTATTTAATGATTCCATATTGCAACCATTTCATCATAGATGTATTGGTCAAATGTAAATATCTGTGGCCATTCTTATATTCCCAATATTATGTTTGATTTTATGCAAAGCAATCTGGGCCACTCCCTGGTGTTGTTACCTTCCTCTTTCGCAAAGGGGGATTTCAAAAGCACACACTAGGAGTGTACCATACAGTTCATATGAACTGATGAGCTTCGATCAGAAAACCATGTGTACGGTTATTCTATGTTTTAATAATGTTCTTTGCTCGTTAAGGCAAGTGCAATGTTCTTATTATAAATAAAATATGTACATGGTGTGATCATTAAACATCAACATTGTACCATTTTAAAAAGTGCCAATTTACAATATTTACAATAATTGTACTTTACTTTTTTCATAATAGTTACCCCCCCCCCAGAAACCTGTTTTTTTCTGCCTATGGTCATACAGCCACCATCTGCGGCATGGGTGGCTCTAGCAAACACGCACCAGACCGTGCAACACTCACCAACATAGAAAGCGACAGAGAAATAGAGCGCCCGATTTACAAAACATTTTTCAATGGGGTTGCACCATTGTTAAAAGCTTTCTACCCCAGGCCAGAGAGTGTTGAGAGAGAGTGAGAGAGAGAGATACACAGAGAGCAAGCACTTTACCAGCATATGACACGCTGGGTACAGCTGCTTCCTTATAATACATGAATCACAAACCGACAGATCGGAACTATCTTCTTCACCGAATGAGTTTTCATCCTCCAGCAACTATCAAAAGTTTGCCATTTAGTCAACTATTACGGATCAAACAGATAATCAATATTGAAACAGAATATGAATGAGAACAGGATGGAATGATGATGAAATTCAATGAAAGAGGGCATCCAAATGAGTAATTATCCATAGTAAAAGACAAAGTCGCAACAAAAGTTCAATTGACCCTCTTAACACCAAAAATCAAATCCAGCTCAAGTACAAACCAATTGGTCTTCGTGAGTACATACAGTGTACAATCACAAAGAATGAAAAAACTACATTGAAGCATTGGTCTGTGTTGCAGTGCGACAGTAAAACTCAGGTCCTGTTTAAGGACAAACCTATTTTTACATACCAACAAAGGAACAATCTCAGAGACTGTTTGGTTAAAATGCAATCTAAAAAGGAGACAAAACAAAGAATGAAACATTTCCTTAAGTTAAGGGGCTATGCTACATGCAACTCGTAGAGTGTGATATACTCGATTAAATGTCCCTGTGACCTTCTACATACAGGCCAAAGCAGCTGCAAAGCCCGAATCAGATGGAGTAAACACAAGTCCACATTAGGACTAACAATCAACAATCTCCAGTGGCTAGACATTTCCAACAATTAAGACATCAACTTTTGCAAATAAGATTTCAGATACTAGACTGCAACATTGGTAGTAGTAAAAAACTACAACAAAGGGAGACTTACTGGATTGACAAGCTGAATACAGTCTCCCCTCATGGTTGAAATGAAGACCTTGATTTAAGTTATCTATACATTTGAACGTACTTTCCATTTTGCACTTTATTTAGTTAAATTGAAATGATTGAATCAGACATCCTTATATCTATTTTATTTCTTGTAATGTATCAGTAATATCATTTATAAAACCGGTAATTATGCTATTCGCATTAATTGACATATACCAGTGAATGCAACATACATATTGAACGTAAATTCATTAGTGCAAAACATTCACAATTGTTTACTCCTATAGCATAAAGGAATTTCCAACATACAGTAGCTGCCTCACATAGTAACTTGCACAAGTAGTTGGTACTTTATACCATCATTCCATTATGTTGAACATATTTGCTTGATAACATGAACATCATTCATTACACATATCTCAAGCCCATTTTTTCACTGTTTTCTTCGGCTAGTTATGTAGCCCCAGTTGGCTATCCTGGCAATTATCTTCTTACAATCACATAATATCACATGTTTATGGCTATACCTTCCTTTTCCGGTACATCAGCATGGCTTGGCTTCATTAGGGACTTTGCTTTTTGATATTAACCACAGTATGCCGTTAGTATTTTAGATTGGATTGAAATGTTATTTCGTACTACCAACGCAGCATTAGCGGTTCCCGTGACAACAGATTGCATGACACTTTTTAATCAGCACAATGTCATCACGTTACATTACGCAGTGTTCCCTAGTAACATTACATAAACATTCATAGAATACATCACCTTGCATACAACTGTACACCAAACACAGCGGAATGACACCATTAAGAAGACCTGGGACGAAGTTAGACAACGGTTGCGTTGAGTCGCTTTTTGCTCAGGTGAGACATTGTAACAGATTTAAAGACACGGCACAGTCCAGACCAGGACTCTTTCCACTGGCGAGGGATGTGGTGCACAATAAAAACGGTTTCAAATGTATTAATTTCAGATTCTGCTTTTAGAAGGCAGCCAACCCATCTATTACCTCCCTTAATGAACACCCCGTGTCGCAATGGACCATGAATCAGGCTGGTGTGTAATAATTAAATATTTATTTATTTTTAAAATTCAAATGCAAAACCAAACAAATCAATTTTAGGTCAGCAATCACCAGTGTGGTGATAATTACACAGCAAAATGAGATGATACACTTAATTTAACTTTCTGACATCAAACACGTCATTGCAAATATGAATGGATGCAAGGTTACTTTTTGGTCATACTTTTAGATAGCACCACTGTTATGTATTCCCCCTGCTACACTCCCTCAAACTCCAGTTAACCAAGTTTGGATGGAGAGGAGTAGCACATAGTCAGGTATAAGAGGCAAACATCAGATTGGAATTCCGACCTACCACCCCTGAATGGGAGGCCAAAACGAATTGAAGACCCTTAAAAAATGAGCAAAATGGCACTCGGAATTCACTAGATATTTAGAGGTTAGTTTACATGTGCGGTAGAATGGATAAGACAAGAATTTGTGTGGCTGTACTAAAGGAGCAAGAAATCTTACAAGCTACAAGGCAAGGTACTAAACAACATGCAGAAGGGTGAGAAAATCGACTTTGGGAACGAGAGCAGTGCAGCTAAAATCACACGTGGCAGAATTGCAATTTCTTAGTTTTCACGGGTTTAAAACAAGCAAACAGCTTAGAAAATTAGCTAAACAGTCAAAATCGGAAATCGTTTTTTTTCTGATGAGGTGCAAAGGCACATAACAGCTATGAGACTGAAGAAAAAGGGTGACTTTTGATGAATGACAGTATGGGATTCTTTATAGGAAAGGAAAATTGGATTTTAGAATGGAAACAATGTCACAGACAAACTATGTTTTGTTAGCAAAATGATTTGTTGTACTGCAACTGTATTTTAGTGGCCACATTATTAAAGAAACACACTGCATGCAGGGAGGTTAATATACAATGTTAACCTATTCGCCCCACGTTCATCCTTATGGGAAGTTAATTTATTCAAAAATGGTACTAAGGATTTACACAAAGGACTGAAATGATTTGAAAAGAATTATGCTAACACATGGAGACTAACACATATTCTTCTAAAAACAGGATACAGAAAGGATGCTAACAATTTGGGAAGTTACTTGGGTACGATTTTTATGGGGTTTAGACAGAATGCAATATAACAGAGCATGGTATGCAGTTTTTGGTACTGGGGAAGGCGATACCTACAAAAGGCACTTGAGTGGGGTAGTTTGGACAGCTAACTGGGTCTCTGGACAGCAGGACAAGGATCTGGTCACTGTGCAGTGGCTGGGCTTTCCTTTAAGGGAAAAGCGGGGCAACTGGGGTCTCGTCCCTGTGGACAGTGGGATGCGTCAGCTGGGCAAAGACAGGTCTGGTCACTGGATTCTCCTAAAGGGGTCCGCAGCCTTTCCTACTTTCTCCCTGAATTATTGGGATTTTGTAGGGTTTAGATCTGGATAGGTGGTTCTGCCTGGATAGGAGGTTCTGGATAGGTGATTCAGCTACCCCTGGGCCTGGCACTGGAGTCTGGAGTCTTGCAGGGTTAATTTTGAATGTTGAATGTCTGAAGGTCTGGATTTTGAATGTCTGAATTTTGAATCTCCGGACTCTCCCTATGCCTCCTCCTTTTATAAGCAGGATGACATCAGAAGATCTTTACTATGTGGGCAGAAGTAACCTGGACATACCTCTAAGATGGGATAGGTCAGGTTGTGGATGTCGACACCTACCTGCAGGCAAATTGAGTCCAGGGAACTGACATCAGTTTTAGTGTGTGTGTTTTATGATGTGCTTTGTTTCACCACAGTTACTTTAGCTAATATCAGTTATGAAACAATGCCCTTATATTCTCAATTGTTATCGTCATGAAAATCAGATAGGCAGACCCCATATTTTACAAGGAATATGCCATTTCAAACGCCATGTCTGTGCAATGCTGCTTTGCCCTTCGGGCACCATTTTACAGTTTTTCATGGGAAACATTTCACCTAATATTCTACAATTGTTGGCACATAAGCCTAACATTGTCAAGCATATGTCCATCAAGTTTCATATCTGTGCCATGTACGCTTTCCCCAGAAATGCCCCTTAACTGCTGTTCACGTCCACCACAAGCCAAGAAGAACCACAGGGTCTCATTTTACTTGTGCAAAAATGACATTAAAAATTGTCATAATTTCACATTACTGCTTATTCAGATTACTGAAATAAATGTCTTAATGTAAAAAGTATTTTAAATCAAATGGATGGCATCTGTCACTGTAGGGCTATCCTTGAAATCTCCACAGCCAGCCCGCCCGCTCTGTGTCATTTCTGAACAACAGGGTTACCATGATGCCCTTTGATCCTGGGCAGTTGAAACTGAAGAGATGTGTCAAAGGAATTCACACTTCTGTAACAGCGCTATTTCCCCCTTTTGAAGTCCTCCAGTTTGAATGTAGTGGAACTCACACTTCTGAGGCAAACACATAGGTGTGAATCTTCCTTTGTCCTTGGGAGCATCTCTGCCAGGCAGTCTGAGGCAGCCTGTAATTATCACACTTGTCAGTCCATAGAACAGGGCCTCTGCCCTGGCAGTATCAAATCACAGGGAGGTGCGACATTTGGCCTTTAAGCCAAACTGGTCTAAAAGGAATGCCTCCCTCAGCCAGGCTGTTGAAGTTCTTTTTTTTGTGGGGAAAAATCAAATACACAGAGTACAATATATCAATTTTTTTGCAGCCTCTCTTCCCCAAATGTACAGTTGTGTTTCTGGGCATTTTACAGTATTATTTCCCATTTAGCTTTCACAATGTCATTTCATTGCTTTGCAAAGGAAATGAACACATGCTCATTTCTTTCTCATGCTCATTTAACAAAATGCGGTTTTCCTCACATTTTTCTTTCAAAAAAGCTTTCATAGCTCTGGTCAATTTCTACACACAGGGATATGCTTGAGAAATGGGTTCTTTGAAACTGACACCAGGCAAAGGAGAGAAAGAGCTTCTTTTAAAGTGCTTTGCATGTGTTATTTTGTTTCCAACGTGAATGCTAGCCTTGTGGACTGAAATGGAATTCCCTGCTTTTTACAGAAATGTCTTTATTTGACAAAACAAGGCCATTAAGGGAGGGATGGCCCTCGTTTGATGGTGTTCAACCTTAATATAGATGGACATGGATGTGTTTTATTAGAACAAAATGGTGTCATATTTAAAGATGAGAGTAGCACCAGTGAAAGGTCGTTTTAAACACAGAACATTTTCTTGTGCTGTTTTACGTTCTTGAGTGACAGCACAGCAGCGCTGAGCCATTCTGCCTTTGAATCCTTATCTTTGAGTTCACATGAAGAAAATAAATGCATCCAATTTCGGGGTGTCTATGTTCCATCTTGCCCAATATGTGCTTAGCAGACACAGTGCAGCCTTTGTTTTTGTAACAGCTAAAATGCAGTTTTGTAATGCAGGGGAATATGTGCTCAGCAGACACAGCGCAGCCATTATTTTTGTAACTGATACAATGCAGTTTTGTGATGCAGGGGATTTCTGCCGGGCTGGTAAATGTGCCCCACAGAACCCCCCCACTTTCCTAAAACTTCTTGTTGAGGGAGAGTAGGGCAAAGTGGGGTTCATCTGGTGGAGTTCTTCTTTCATCAGGAAGCGGCATGCCAGGATTTCCTTCCGTCTTTTGGTACCCTTTCCTTCCTTCCCTTTCCAAGTCACCGGGAAGGTCCTCACCGGTCTAGGAGGTAATTAAGTTAGTAATCTAATAGGAGATTGCTTAAAACAGGTTTTAGAATCTTTCACTGACAGTCTTCCCAAAATAATTACAACAGTGAAATAATGCTTACATTTACAATTATCAGGGGCATTTGAACAATATCATCAAGCAAATTACTTAACAAGGCAAAGACATGCTTGTATTTTTACACCATGGTTTCATTATACATTTTTCTTGCAATAACAGTAAGGAAAAGTACTCCCTGTTAGATTGATATACCTATGGACCTACCTATTCCCTTATGCTTTTTTTCTTTTTCTTTCTTCTCATTCTCCAGATGTCTCCTCTATTGGATTTGCCTTTGGCTCATCAATCAGCTGCAACGTGTGTCTGGGGTGACAACGTTTTAAGTGATTAATGTGGACTTTGCAAATTGTACAAGTAGACCCTGTCTCCTACTTGGTATTCTTTTTTGGTTGTTTTTAAGTGATAGTGAGTTTTCATCCCCTCTGTCGATTTCTCCAGATTCCACTGAGCATACGCAAAAGAATGCTGAAGGTCTTTTCTTAGATTCTCAACATATTCATGTGTTGTGGAGGCGTTTATCAGTGTCTGCTCGTGTGTTCTGTAGAGCAGATGCCGTGGTAGCACCACTTTTCGTCCATTCATTAGCTGAAATGGAGACATTTTGGTTGCAGAAGATGGTGTAGATCTGATGGTCATCAGCACAAGTGATAATTGAATGTCCCAACTAGGCCCAGAATCTGCCAAAAACCTTTTAAGAATACTCACAATGGTTTTAGTGTACCTCATAACTCCCCCACTAGAGGATGGGCGGTATGCAATATAAAGCTTCCTTTTTACCCCAAGTACCTCCCACATCTTTGTCATCACTTTGCTGGTGAAGTAAAATCCTCAGTCTGACTCAATCCTTTGGGAAAGCCAAAACACAAGAATATGTTGTTGATCATCAGGGCATCTGCTGTTTCTGCCTGGCAATTTGGGGCCGGGAGACATTCCACCCATTTGGTGAACAAGCATGTTACTGTTACGATGTATTTGTTTCCCCTAGAGGAGTGAATCACGGACCCTATGAAATCTACTTGTAAATCTGACCAAGGCAGTGTCATCCCCCTCTTCTGGAGGGGAGATCGGTGTGTGAGTGAACTTGGCTGAAATTGTGCACACACAAGAGACCCCTTCAAGTATTGGTCGAGGACCTGCCCCATGTGTGGCCAGTATGCAAGCTCCCGCAAGATTTCTAGAGTAGTGTGAAACTCTCGCTTGCTGGCTGCGGCCGCATCATAGACATGACTTAGCATCAGGCTTTGGAATGAGGTAGGTACTACTGATCACATCCAGAGATGGATCTCCTTACCAACAAACCTTCTTGGATTCAGAACATTTTGGGACACTTCATCAACACCTTGAGGTCCACTTTCCCTATGTAATCGGTTTCCGTCAAAGGAAAGTTGACAGGGTCCTCAATGTGTTGGTAATATTTCCCAATAATTGGATCCCCCTTTTGTGCCGTGATTAAATCAGCATCTGGGGTCTCCTTACTCCATTGGGAAGTTGAGAGCATTTATCTGGGACCTGGTGACAGCAATGACCTGGATTTCCCCCAACAGGGACTCGATCTCAAGGAGATCCTCCTGGATGGCTCTGGTTTTGTCCAACTGACCCGTCAGGTCATTTCCAGTTTTGTCCGGCCCTCTATTCTGGAATGACACTTAATCTTTTTCCAATAGATGGTTCTCCCATTAGGGGTGACCAGATCATCAATATTTTGAATGAGCTTGGCATGTTTAAATGGTTTGTTATTTGCACACAGCATGCCTCTGGTTCTCCAATTAATCAGGTGCTCCACAAACTCGTTCCGGACATAATCTGAATCAGTGATTATGACCAGTTCGTGGAGTGAGGATGGTCTGATGAACTGCCATCAACTCCACTACCTAACTGCTGCGGGGGCTGATTTTGTACCCAGCGCAGGGCTCCGGGGCATCATTCTCCCAGGCATTCCCAACACCGGCCACCAGTTCCTTTTCTCAATTGTTGTCAACATGGAAGGAGTACCCATCCCCTCGCACTTGCTTTCTTCATAGACTTGGTGCGGGGAATTCAGGCATGCCTCAATGTTGTCTTGGGTTTTGAGACTTTTGTCCTCCAGGCAGTTTTCTCTGGCACAGTCATGAAAGTCAGTCAGACCTTGTGCGAGGGGACTCTTCTTGTTTTGGCCATATGTGACCTACAAAGAAAAGCCTTGCATGGACAGAATCCAGGAAGTAATTCTGGAATTACTCACATTTCCTGACCGGATTCTGTCACTTTGGAGGTATTGCAGAGGCTGGTGGGGAGTCTTCACTATGATTTGCTCCCCCTGGATGAACGGGCGGTAATTTTTCAATGCCCACACCGTTGCCAGCAGTGCCTTCTCACAATGGTTGAATTTGTCCTTTACAGAGGATAAAGACTTAATCGGATAGCAGATGACTTTATTGACCATGTCATGCTTTTGATATAATACTGCTGTCAAGCATGTATTCGAGAACCCCGTCCCCAAGAAGAACATTTTTTTTGAAAGAGTAAGCTAGACAAGGTGCTTTGAGAGACTTCTTTTGAATTGTTTTATTGCCTCAGCTTGTTCTGGGCCCCACTCCCACTTGACCCCCACTTCAACAGATGAACCAGGGTTCTTGTGACCTCTGTGTAATCCTCAATGAACCTCCTACTGTAATTTGTCAGTCCAAGAAGGCTTCTTAGTTCACGCAGAGTTGTGGGGTCTTTCAGTTTTAGTAGTACTTCCACTTTCTTCGCCTTGGGACGGAGACCCTCAGGGGTTATTTCTTGTCCCAAGTTGTTGACATGGGTCCTACACCACTGTGCCTTATGGAAGGACAGCTTTGCTCTGGCAACCCTCAACTGGGTCAGAACATAGTCGATTTCAGATATGTGTTCCTCCACAGTTGAGCTTTTTTAACAGAACATCATCCACATAGGCCAGGTTACCTCTTTCACCCAAGTCAGGCATGGCCTTGTGTAGGAAGATTTTGAATTAATTGCCAGAGTTTATGTATCCAAAGGGAGTCAGGGTCCATGTGTACTACTGCCCCCCGAAGGTAAAGGCCAGTTTTTACTGGTCCTCCCTACTCATGGGCACAGTCCAGTATCAATTGGTCAGGTCAATGGCGGTGTACACCTTTGACCCCTGGATCTGGGCCAGCCCCTGGTCAATGTAGGGAAGAGGCCATCAGGACATATGTACCCGTTTGTTCAGCTCCCTAAGGTCTGCGCAAAGTCTCCATTGGCCATTTGGTTTAAAATTCCCGGCACCGGATTATTAAAGGTACTGTGAACTGGACGAAAGGTTTTTGATAATTTCTGTCAGGGACTCCATAGACGTACAAGGCAAGCGATATTGCTTCACGAATACAGGAGTCATTCCAGGGTACATGGGAGTTGAAGTAGTATGTATCTCGATGTGACCACAGTCGTACGAGTCCACAGCAAAGATATCTTGAAAATCTAAGAACACCTGTTTCAACTTTTGCTTTTGTTCCTCAGTCACACAGGCATCCGTGAGGTTGACCCGCTCTTCCACCATTTGTCTAATCCCTGAAAAGTTTTTGGGTTTCGTGATCTCAGTGCCCTCCTCCAGCTGTGTGGAGAGGGCTCTGGTGATTGTGCTGACCTGGACAGAGGGTTTCAGGAAGGAGAGGCAGTCATTGTGGACCTGGAGGATCACCTCATCCTTCATGAGGTCACAGGTCACCTTTTCCCCCCGTAAGGGCAGAAAGAGTATGCCAGGAAATTCTCCCCTTGCCGGGTGAAGATCCTTCCTGGCGGTATGTCATTGCCCCTGTCATAGCAGTCATTGGGGATTGGTCCAATAAGTTAATTGCCTAAATCCATGGAAAAATGCTGGTCATCAACCGCCATTCCAATAATGGTACCTGCGCCCAGAGTAATACTCCTAAGGTCGCTGTTATCCACCACTATTGGAATGGTGTTGTGTTCTACATGAACTAATGGTGTTGGGCTTAACCAAAACCCCTGTTGTTGAAAATGGGCGTTGAGGTGTACATATGTGTCTGGATTTTGTAGTTTCTGTCCTCTCTTAATTTGTAAGTCAAGTGGAAATTGTCTGGTCTGTCCTTGGATTGTGGGATGTTTTTACCCATGCATCTAAGCCCTACCATAAAACTGTGCATTACTGGCATTGAAAACATCATGATGGCCAGAACTCCCCAGAGAGTGCACAGGGAAAACATGAAGAATAGGCTGCCACCCATTTTTGCCTATGTTGTGAGCACAGGAGGGCACTGCCTAAAACCACCATTGGGCTATACACACAGTAGCCTGAAGCCATTGGGAATTGCAATGCTGATTGCCAAAAGCAACCCAGAACTGTGAGGAATTCATTTTCTTAATGTCAAAAATGGATGAAATACTGGTGCTCACCACTACCAGAAAGCCGGCGTTTTAAAACGACCAGACTTTTGTGTAAAACTCAACAAATGAACCCAAACTAGGCCAAGGAAAGACTTGCTAAGAGGTGGATACAATGTAAAACTATATTCTGAAATGACTTGAAGGAAGTAATTATTTAATGTATATATAAAAAATAGCTGGGGATGTCTGCAGCTTAAGTGAATTTGGGTTTAAAGCCACTAAAATCGAAATGTTTAGAATAAATGAGTGACCTACTTGTGAGTGTCACATAGGTTGCAATTGTTTAAATGTCATAGTTTAGAACTTAGAATCAGCATTCTAGCTGCATGTGCAAAAATTGTAAGTTGGATTTGAATGTAGAAAACTGGGAACTAAAGTGACATTTATCTGAATTCTGCCTGACAACTACCCCCGACAGGAGTTGAACTGGCTCAGCAACTCTTCCCAGGCCTGGCTGCATTCTGCTGCCCCTGCCAAAAGGAGATGACACCTCTCTGATTGAATCAGGGGAGTGGTGTCAGAATGCACCAAAGTATCAACCGAAAAGGATACAATATTCAAAAGGATACAGGAGGTAGGGTCTTCCGGATCCTTGTTCACCCGACTTGATAGTCGTGAAGTCAACAAAGACCTTCCAAATGATACAACCCTCTGGCTGATAAAACAGGCAGAGCGATGGATCACTGGAAAGGGCGTGGGTAAGGTATAGTAATCCAGCCTAGGACAAATTAAAGTATCATGAATAACCGCTCCAACCTGAGTATGATGAGTTAGATAATGACAGGAATGATCACACTGACCTGTATCTCTGGGTAGAACAATCCAGAAGTCTCTTGATGGATTCGAAATGAAGAACAAAACGACAGGGAAGGGAAAATTAGTAAGGGAGACTTATCCCGGACGGAACGAGGCTCACGCTAGATACGGGTTGAATTCACCACAGGATAGCGTTCAAAGTTCAGTTCAAAGTCACTTCCAATAATCCTTGAAAGGCTTCCTTCCCACTTAGGGATCAATCCTTCTGTTAATTCCACAGATGCAGGAGGTAGAAGAAAACAGTGTTTGAAGACAACGTGCGCGTGTGGATTTACACGCGGGCAGGGTTCGCGCAGCCTTGGCCAGCCGCACTTGAAGACGAAGAGCGCGTGTGGATGTTACACGCGGACAGGACTTACGCAGCCTTGGCCAGCCGCGTATGAAGACAAAGAGCGCGTGTGGACTTTACACGCGGGCAGGATTCACGCAGCCTGGGCCGGCCGCGCTTGAAGACGAAGAGCGCGTGTGGATGTTACACGCGGGCAGGATTTACGCAGCCTTGGCAGCCGCGTATGAAGACAAAGAGCGCGTGTGGATTTTACACGCGGGCAGGATTCACGCAGCCTGGGCCGGCCGCACTTGCAGACGAAGAGCGCGTGTGGAATAGCACGCGAAGGGATAGCTCCAGGAATCAGCGTGTGGCGGAACACACGCTATCGAAGGCCCAAAAGTAGCTGTAGGAAAATACCAGGTTGTAGATCAGAGGTTCAGCTACACGACGCCAATAGAGACGATCAGAAGCAGCGAGTGAAGTTTCTACGCTGCTTAAATACGTGATACCGTAGTTCACGTGACGAAGCAAGTCACGTGAAGTTAGCGACGTGTAAAGTGTAAACGTCGTTTTCCCGGTAACGTATCGAATAGCCTCCATTTAGAGTAGAACGGTCTAGCTGTTCTACGAGCGTAGCGTCCAGCATGCATGACAAGTGGTACCTGGGAACTACAGGAAACTAAACAAAGCACTGTCACTGGCTCAGGCAAATGTTATATTGGGGGGGCTGTAAAGTGGGTTCCTCTTGGGAGAAACTGGGAGGGGCAGTGCCTGTGAGAGCCAGCTGAGCTTGGGGGAAGTGGATAAACCAGAAATTCCACCATGTGCTTTGGAAAACCACACCCCTTTAGGGCCAGAGCATGATTTTAAAAAGATGGATAATTCACAGTGCGGGCTTGTCAAAATTATATAAATAACATCATCATTCTTGCGATTTTTCTGTGCACATTTTAAGAGGTGTTAGGACCCTGTGGTATGTTCTTGGGGATAGTAGCGGAAAAAAAGGTTGTTACTCCAAATGTATGCATGTTAAAAATCTGACACATTATCATCTGAAACCCATATCCCTGGTGCACATCTGTATAAAATCTGGAAAGGTTTAGAGGTCGTTATCTGGATGAAAAGGGGAGAATTCTGTCATAAGTGGACACAACATCGTACAAAGACAGGGATTGGATAGTTTGGTGCTACAGAAAATGTGTTAACTGGACCTATAATATTAGAAAAATGGTACATAGATAAATGTGTATTTGGGTCAGAAATAGATTGTGTGCAATTTGACAAGGGGAGGTTCCTCTGACCATAAAACCTACAGCATCACTCTGACACTCCATTTCTTTCCCCCAATCAAGGGAGAGAGGAAAGCTTGGCCAATGATAAGTGAGAGGGGCAGGCTTAGCTAGGCCCAGGCACACACCCATTTTCAAAACACATAAAAGGAACATTGAAACCCAGGTAGGGACATTCACTTTCCACTTTCTTGCGGGACGCTTTGCCGGGAGACTTCAGACTTCACATCCAGTGATCCAGACTTCAAATCCATCAATCTCCAGAGACCAGAAATTAACTCCAGAATTTGTAGCAGAGAGGCCTGAATCCACAAGCTGAATCCTCTTTAGCAGACCTCAAAACCAAACAATCCATTCAACAGCCGGGCGAGCTGTTTGAATTCTTTGCCAAGAACTTTTGCAAGATCCTGTAGCAGTATCCAGAAAGCAGTGCTGTATACGCAACCGCTAGCCGAACCGATAACAGAACCAGAGACTCAGAGACCAGATCGCTGTGAAGAACCGCTAGCAGAAGTCCAGCCAATCCTGACCCGATCGGTGACGAAGTCGCATTCCTGTCCAAAATCTCGTGTGAGTACCCAGCTAGCACTGTGCCCAAACCAATCTCTTAGTTTAAAATAATATAATCCAAACTATTTTAGCCTATTTGAACTGCCTCCTAGAATCGTGTCATTCTGTCATCTTTAAAACTGAAAACTGTCATCTGCCATTCTGAGCTTTAAAATTTGAAATCCGAAAAACTACCTTTACTAAATCGGCCGTATCTCCGGAACCGTTTTTGCTAGGAGCGAACGTTAACTAGCATCCTAAAGCTAAGATTCTAAGCTTTCCAACAAGCCTAGAATCGACTTCCTACTCCTGATAGTGCCTCCATAATTCTGCTCGACGCACACGACTACATTTGCCATGATTTGACATTTTGCTTAATTTCAGCCACGTGTATAAATATTTGTCCTTGCTTTCCTTTGCTAAAATTCGTGTGCAACCTGACAACCATTCATAGAGCATTGCTAAAGTGATCCTGAATTAATTTAAGTATCTCTCACTCAACCTGAACCTCCTATAGGGAATTAAAAGCAATTTGAGTATATGTTTTCACTTCATCGCCACCACATTTAAAAGGATTTTGCCTGTGTTTAAAACTCCTACCTGTTTTCCTCTAAGCTTGCTAGGAGGGAACTGAATTATATTTGATTGCATTCCTGAGAACTGTGTGCTTTCCTCCCATCTCTTTACCTTGCATAGGGGGGGTGAATTGTCAAAGAAAAGTGATTACATTGTCTTTTGTTGAAGTCATATCAAGTTTATTTTCTGTACTGCATTTTCATTCATCATTGCATTGTCCTTGAAGCCATAAAAGTATTCTCAGCTACTTTATCCTCTCCATATAACTTCTAAGCCATCAAAAAGAGTGTACCACTGTAACATTATCCATTGTTGATCACTATCATCCTCACAAGTGTGCTATCAAATATTAATTTACTATAAAAGTGTGATAGATATATATTGTTTAATTTTCAAACAAACCTTTTAAATTTGCAAAACAAACCTACTTCTTGGCTCAGCGGGGTCGGGGGGATTCTGAGAGAGGGGTGTTATATAAGGGTTGTCATCCAGAGTAAATGAACTGGACATAAAAATACATCAATAAGGGCTTCCATCAGCATCCCAGACTAGGCATTGACTTAGCTGTAGTATTGAATTGAAGTCGCTTACAAAGTGGGGGCTCGTATCCAGGATATTCTGGATTAGATTTACCACTTGTGCAGCTTAATACAGTGTGCCAACTGACCGGATACACATATCCGGTTAGATCACCACGCTGTTTTACACTGTGAAAGCACTCCTCAAAGGAACGCTCTAAGGAAAAGGTCTGTTTTGCAAAATAAAATACAAACTTCTGTAAGTCAGGAAGGAACTCAAATTCCAGAATGACGGCACTGGTAGACATCAAAATAGCCAGAGAGCCCTTCTTACATAAGCTATTTGTGAGAGGTGAATGGACTGAGCAGGGCCAGGATGCGTGGTTGCAGGCAATCACACGACAGGTCACTGCAACTGGGTTAGATATCTGGAGAGATCAGGATCCCTTACATGTGGCCCTGGGTGAACTATACATGGCTCCTAAAGCTAAAGATGAACACGACAAGATGGTTAGGATAGCGGCATATTTGTATCTATTTATGGGAGCCATGCAGGACCAATGTGCTGAAGGCCAAGATCTGGCAAATAGACAACAGATTGCATTAGAGAAGGCCCAATCCGACCTGGTCTCTTCTGAGCAGAGGATGCACAGAAGCCAGGAGTCAGAAAATGAGAGCAGACAGTATTGTGGGATGTATTTACCCATGCATCCGAACCCTACCTCAAAACTGTGCAGTACTGACATGAAAACATCATGATGGCCAGAGCTTCCCAGAAAATGCACAGGGAAATGCATGAAGAATAGGCTGCCACCCATTTTTGCCGATGTTATGGGCACAGAAGGACACTGCCTAAAACCACCATTGGACTACCCACACAGTAGTCTGAAACCATTGGGAATGGCAATGCTGATTGCCAAAAGCAAACCCATAACTGTTGGGAATTCATTTTCTTAAATCCCAAAAAGGGGTGCAGTACCAGTACTCACCATTATCCAAAAGCCGGCGTTTTAAAACCACCAGATTTTACTTTTTGTAGAAAACTGAATAAATGAACCCAAAACATGCCAAAGAAAGACTTACTGAGAGGTGGATCCAATCTAAAGTTATATTCTGAAGTGACTTGAAGGTTTATAACAAGACTGGCTGAGCTGTGGATTTCAGCAGTTTAAGTAAATTTGGACTGAAAGACACTAAAAATTTAAATGTTTAAAAGAAATGAGTGACCTACTTTGAGTGTCACATAGGTTGCAATTGTTTAAATGTCATAGTTTTAAACTTAGAATCAGCATTCTAGCTGCATATGTAAAAATGTCTTGACTTAAACTGGGTAACAAAAAGTGACATTTTATCTGAAACCTGGCTTAAGGAACTGAATTCTGCCTGGCAACTACCCCCATCAGGAGTGAAACTTGAGTCACAGCTGTGTTCCCAGGCCTATCTGCCTTTTGCTGGCCACACTAAGGATATGCCATCTCTCTGATAATTGAAGTAAGGGGAGCCCCCACAGAATACAGGAGCTCTGAACAAAGCCCTGTCCTGACTCAGGCAAATGTTTTATTGTAGATGTCGTAAAACAGCTTCCTCTTGGCAGAAGCTGGGAGGGGCAGGGCCTCTGAGCTTGGCAGAAACTGGAAAGACTGGTTTCTGTACCATGTGACCTGAAAAGACACACCTCTATAGCCAGAATATGGTTTTAGAAAAAGATGAATAACTCATAGTACGGACTTGTGAAAATGATTTAAATGACACCATAATTCTTGTGATTTTTCTGCCCACATTTTAAGAGGTTTTTAGAACCGGTGGCATGTTCAGGGGGGTTTTAGCGGAAAAGAGGATATTACTCAAAATGTGTGCATGTGAAAAATCTGACACTTCATCAACTAATGTCCATACTCCTTGCGCACATGTGTGTAAATTTGGGTTAATGTCTGAAATTGCAAACCAGTTAAAAAGTGCAAAATATTGCCATTTCTGAATGCAAGCCCCCAGGAAGAGCAGATTTGGACAGGGTATACCTCCTGTAATGCATGATGGGTGCATATGATTTTAAAACAATATGTCCCTCTGCAAATATGTATTTGGTTCAAATCTAGATTTGTGTGCAAGTTGACAGGAGGAGTGGACTTTCTGCAGGCTGTAAAATGACATCACTCTGACACAACTTAGCTCCCCCAATCAGGGGAGAAATGAAAGCTTGGCCAATGATAAGTGGAGAGGGGCTGGCTAGTGATGCTGCTCACACACACCCATTTTAAAAACACATAAAAGCAGAGAGACAGGACAGATAGGGGCCTTCAAATCCATTTGCAGCTGGAAGCTCTGCCGGAAAATCCATACTTTACCTCCATCAATCTCTAGAGAAAGCTGTGCAGAAAGATCCAGACTTTAAATCCCTCAATCTTCAGAATCCAGAGAGAGAGCAGACCCAGATCACTGTGAAGTGCAGAGACCAGAGTCCAGTTTAAAACCTGACCAGATCCGTGGCGAGGTCCATTTCACTCAAGAATATAGTGTGAGTACCTAGAAAACTGTGCAGAACCAATCTCTTAGTTAAAATAATATAATTCAATCCTATTTTAATCTAAGTAGAACTGTCTCCTAACTGTCACCTGTCATTTGTAAAGCTGTCACTTGTCATTTTCTAGTTGCAAGCTGCACTTGTCTTTTTGAACTTTAAAATTTCAAATCTGAAAAACGACCTTTATTTAATCGCTCATATCTCCGTGACCGTTTGTGCTAGAGACTTGCAGTAACTTTCATCTGGAAGCTGAGATCCTAGGCTGTCGTAGGACATCCAAAACGATAGTGATAGTCCTTGGAGTTCCTCTGTAATCGCGCTCGGCGCATTCGCAAATTTTGCCGCGATTTGCAAATTTCTTCACGTGTAAAAATCTGCTGCTGCTTGCCTTCCATTTGCCAGAAATTCGTTTAACCTGCTAATCATCCCTGAATCATTGCAAGAGTGAGCCTGGACTAATATTAACTAGATACCACTCACCCTGAACCTCTAGAGGGAATTAAAAGCATTTTAACATATTTTCACTCCATTGCCAGCACATATCAAAGCATTTTGCCTGTGTTTTCAACTTCTGTAGTCTAAGTTGCTGGGTGAACTGAGTTACATTTGAATTGAATTTCTGAGAATTGTGTGCTTTCCTTCCATTTCCCTGCATTGCATAAAAGGGGGGGTGAATTGTCCAAGAAAGTGATTACATTGTCTTTTGCTGAAATCCTATCAAGTTATTTTCTGTACTGCATTTCATTCCACATTGCATCCATTTGAAACCATAAAAGTATTGTTGCTATCTTATCCATTTCATGTCAACTCCTTAGTGATTATCAAGAAGTGTGCTAGTGCCAGATTCTCCGTTGTTAATCTTTATCATCTCAGATTAAGTGTGATATTCAATTATTAATTTATTATAAAGTGTGATAGATATATATTGCTTTACTTCTCAAATAAACCTTTTGACTTGCAAAACAGAACTACTTCTTGGCTCAGTAGGGTCGGGGGGATTCTGAGAGAGGGGTGTTATATAGGGGTAGTCATCCAGAACGCATGAACTAGACATAAAGATATATCAATAAGGGTTTTCATTCAGTATTATAGACTAGGTGTTGACTTAGCTGTAGTGTTGAATTGAATCCTCTTACAAATTGGGGGCTCGTGCCGGACATTTGGGTTAGATCTACCATTTGTGCAGATTAATACAGCGTGCCAGCTGACCAGATACACATATCCGGTCGGATCACCACGCTGTGTTACGCTGTAAAGCACTCCTCAAAGGAACGCTCTTAGGAAAAGGTCTGTTTTGCAAAAAAAAAATAAAATACAAACTTCTGTAAGTCAGGACAGAGACCAATCTCTAGAATGACGGACCTTAGTAGACATGAAAATAGCCAGAGAGCACCTCTTACATAAACTATTTGTGAGAGGTGAATGGACTGAAGAGGGCCAGGATGCCTGGTTGCAGGCCATCACGCGACAGGTCACTGAAACAGGGTCAGACCTATGGAGAGATCAGGGTCCATTACATGTGGCCCTGAGTGAACTATATATGGCTCCTAAAGCCAAAGATGAACACAATAAGATTGCCAGGGTAGCGGCATATTTATATTTACATATGGGAGCCATGCAGGACAAATGTGCTGAAGGCCAAGATCTGGCGAGTAGGCAACTGCTGGCATTAGAGAAGGCCCGATCTGATCTGGCCTCTTCTGAGCAGAGGCTGCAGAGGAGCCAGGAGTCGGAAAAGTATAGTAGGCAATATATCATTAAAATAAAAGAGGATATGGGCATCCTACAACAGGAAAAGACAGACCAGGATACCAGATTTCTGGCCCTGCAGAAGGAGCACCAAGACAGTTTGGACTCCTTACTGCAGAACCAGAAAAAGTTGGAGCAACAGATCAATTTCAACAGGGCATGCGCGGAGCAGGTAGTCACCCTGCAAAGCCAGCTAGATAGAGAGAAAGAGGAGAGCAATAAACTGATTCTGAAAGACCTGGATACCCAGGCAGAGTTTGATGAGGAGCGCCAAAAAAGCTGGTGCCTTTCAACGACAGAGGGACGACCTGGCAGCACAGATGCAGGCTCTCAGTCAGGAAAGAGACACTTTAGGCCAGGAAGTCTGCCACTTAAAAAAGGAAATTGAAGAAAATCACCTGGCCCTCCAGGGGCTGGGTGACCTCCAAAAAGAAAACCAGAACTTGGTAGAGCACACCAGAAGGGTGGAAGATGCTCTGGCAAGAAAGGAGCAGGCCAATAGGGACACAGCTCAGGAGGTAACCCTCCTGCAGCAAAGACTGGCCCAGTGCTCCAGGACCAATCAGGAAACACAGAGAGAGAATGAGGCTCTCTGCCAGCACAATGATAGGCTCCAACAACAGGTAGCGATGCAGGAGAGACTGATAGAGTCTAGTAAGGCCTTAACTGAGGAACTGAAGGCGCAGGCTCTTGCATTGCAACAGGGAGCAGGGGCGGATAGAGACCAGGTTCGCTGGGAAAGGGAAACTCCTGAGCATAACCTCAGGAGCCCTAGTACCAAAGGCCTTTATCTTTCTCAGTCCCTGGACTCTGCCACCCCCATGTCCCCTGGCGCACATGAGCACAGGGCCACAGGGTTGGCAGATTACTATCCAGCTAAAAGTATGGGGCTCATAGGCCAGTACCACTCAGGAATGGAGGGGTGGGCATCCGGGTATGGGCACCCAAGTACAGTACAGTTCAGTGGGGAACCCCAGGAGAGTAGGCCCCTTAAGGGCATCCTGAAAACCTCTGCCCAGTTAGGTCAGTGGGGGGGGTACCCAGCAAATCCTGGCAGCAAGGAGGGATCTGAGGACTCCTCTGAGCACCACAGGAAACAGGAGACCAGGTCCCCACATTCTGCCAGCCATTCCCAGGCTCGCAGAATCCGGGAAAACCTGGAAGATCTGACGGGAACCTCTGGGAGCAGTGCCTCTGAGTCAGAGGATGAATGGACCAGGGTTACCCGAACCAAAAGGGCCAGTAAGGCAAAAAGGGCCTTGCTTAAGGACCCCTTAAAGCAGATTAAGGCGATCAGCAGCGTCATCACGCCTTACCATAAGAACGCTAAGTATTCTGTTTGGGAGCACTTAGAGTTGTTTGAGCAAATGATGGAGACTTTCCATTTGAAGGACAGCCAAAGCTGTATTCAATATGTAAAGTGGACCTTCTCCCCGGAATACTCCAGTTTCTTTGCGGGGCTGGAGGACCAACATCATTTAAGATGGTCCACCTATAAGGCGGCCATCTTGAAACATTTTTCCATTCATAGAAATCCTCAAGAGGCTCGCAAGGCAGCCTACAATTTGCAATGTGGGGAGGATCAGGCCCCACAAGAATTTGTGCAAGAACTGAAACGTGCTTTTGCGCAGACCACCAGAAGGGTGCGCACAGACAGTAGAGAATTCATCAATACATTTTTTCATGCCTTGCCCAGATACATAATGACCCAGCTCGTGAGGGATTTCCACGAGAAAAGATCTTTAGACTGGGTCATTGAACAGGCTACCCGGATCTATGAGATGCAGAAACTGGTAGATAGCAAAAGTAATGCCCAGAAAAACCCCAAAGCCAACAGCACCCCTGCTGCTGCCAAGGTGGCAGAGGTAAAGGTCAACCCCGTTTTGGATTTGGAGATGGGGGGGCCTAAAAACCTACCTGCACCTAATAATGCTAGGCCCAGAAGGTCCTCGGGCCAGTCACAGACAGGGAGCCAGGGAGGCAGCCCCACAAATGGGGTCCCTCGCTCTCCTGATTATGTAAGCCCCCGTTACAAGGGAAACAGACCCATCCTGGGTTATGTGTGGACTCCTCCAGCCCATGGGGGGAGATCCAGCCAAGAACCTAACCCAGGGAACTTTCCTCCTAACTTCCCACCGGAGGGCAGAAATTCTCCGAATCCTGGGCAGAACTTTTTCCCCAGGTATCCACCCAATTTCCAGCCCCAAAATCCTCCATCCTTCTTTCTCCAATTCCCTGAGCCCAGACAACCTAATCCGGGAGAGGGGAGGCCAAGGGTGGAGGGGTACCCAAATCTTCCCAACCAGGGTACTACCAAAGAAGGGATAGCTACCCTTCCCGGGATCAGCCCAGGGGAGAAAACAGGGCCCCGTATCACCCTGAGCGGGTTTCCCAGTTAGAGCGCCAGGTTCAAAACATGGCGCGGGATCTGGGTCACATACTGAGGGCGCAGCAGAACCCTCAGAACGGCATGCCGGCGCAGAACGCACCCAACTCGGGACCTGGTGCCCCAGAACAATGACGGGGGCAGCACCCCGATAACTCACCGGTTCCCAGGGAGGAGGCACAAGGGGAAGGGGGGTGTAAAGCCTTGGAGGAAGCTTCCTTCCTCACTTGTAAACAGCCCCTGGAAACCCAGGAACCGGAAACAAAATCTCTTGCCCCTGAAAGTCTGCCACCCAAGGAGCAGAGAGGGGGTAGGAGAAACAAAAGACCCAAACAGACTCAGTTTGAGGAGGAGGTACAGATCTTCCAATTTGAGGGAGAGGGATCCTCAGAGGATCCTGGGAAAAGGATCTTCTCCTTCAGAGAGGGGGGAACTCCTCCCAAAGAAAAATGGGTCCCTAGGGATGCAAATCCAGACTGGGGAGATGTGGAGACTGAGCTACCGCCGCCCACCATCTCATCCCAGAACCAACAGCAAGAAAATCCCCTGGTTCAAACCCATCCTGGTGACTGCCTCCAAAAAGGGGGGGGCGGCCCGGAACCGGAGCCAGGGGAACCCACAATGGCTCTGATCTCCAGTTGCCAACTCTTTCTTTCAGATTCCCAAGGCTCTCCACAGAATTCTGCCCAAATCTCTTCGCTAGCGATGTCCAAAACCAGAAAGTTAGCCCACCAGTTGTCCAAAAATGTGCATTATCTGTGCCCTCTTGAGGAGAAGGAGGGAAGATACTATGCCCCGGTACAAGTACAGGGGCAGGGTACAATTTTGGCACTGGTGGACACTGGATCTCAAGCTACCCTTCTGTCCAGAAGGGCCTTTGACGAACTGAATGCAGGAAGGGGAGAGAATTACCAAATTCCTCTCACCTCTCTTCCTGGACAACTGCAGAACTTTGACGGGAAGGAAATTCCCGTTGAGGGGACTGCAGACTTGGACATTAAGATCGGGCGACACAAGTTGAAACACCCGGTCATAATTGTGACACCAGAAGGCACCACTTGTTTACTAGGGAATGACCTCCTGAGAAGGTTGTCACCCCTAATAGATTGTGTAAACAAGGTCCTCTGGACCCAGACTAGCCGACCAATAAAATTAAAACAGAGTGTCAACCATGTTAGTTTAAACGGCACCTGCCACATGGTTGAACAAAAATCTGACCAAGTAGAATTTCACTTCCAGAACAACCAAATTCCAGACGTGACAGTAATAGCAGTAGGACAACAGACTGATGATGGGGGGTCCTCTCTATTTCTGAAAATCAACCTTCCTCCCAGTTTAAAGTGGTATTCCACACTGGAAGGAAACACCCTGAAATTCTTTACTAATCCCCAATCAGAAACTCCCACTCATACAGTTCAGAAAGATGTGAAATCAGCTCAGAGCCTGGCTGATATTCAGCAAATTGGAGAGCAGTTGTTCATCCAAGTTCAGTTAAATGATGGGAATGACTCTGTTCTCGCTCGAGTGTGTGTGAACAACGGTAAGAGCTTCATCAGCGAAGCCATGTTCCGCCAACTCCCAAAAGATCCAGCCATTCCCACATTCAAACTGATAGACAAATGGGAAATGGACCTGGAAGCGCCTAATTCCAAACATCTCCTGCCAAGCAGGTGTATGCTCAAAATCTCCATTGGCAACAAGAGCATAGTCCACAATTGTTGGGTCATGCGAGACATCCCTGCCGCCTTTTACTTAGGCAGTGACATTCTCAATCGCTTTGCCATTAGTTTGGACCTAATAAACCTCAAAGCTTGGTCCCGATTAGCGGATAATCCCATGGGCTTTGATGATCCAGAAAAAGCATTTAGGTCAGCTCAATTGCTACCTTATGCAGTTGGAATTCAGATCAAAGAGGAAGTCACCATCCCAGAAAGGACCTGACAATTCTCCCTGGAAGTGAAAGTTAAAAGAGGACAACATTTGAAAAACCCTGATGCTTACATACATCTAAACGCTTCTCTCCAACAGCAAGGGTTGGGGGTAAACCCAACACCATTAGTCAACATAGAACATGACACCATTCCAATAGAGGTGGATAACAGCGACTTAAAGAGTATTACTCTAGCCGCACGCACCATTATTGGAATGGCGGTTGATGACCGACATTTCTCCATTGATCTTGGAAATGAACTGTTAGGACCAATCCCCAAGGACTGTTTTGACAGTGACAGTGATGACAACGCAACACCAGACAGGATCTTTACCCGGCATGGGGGGAACTTCCTGGTGTACACTTCCTGCCCCTATGGTAAGGAAGATGTGACTTGTGACTTCAGGAGGGATGAGGTGATTTTCCAGGTTCATGAAGGCTGCCTTTCCCACCTGAAGCCTCCGGTCCAAATCAGCACTCTGACCAGGGACTTCTCCACCCAGCTGGAGGAGGCCGCGGAGATAGCCAAACCAGAAGTCTTTCCAGGCTTCAGGCAGATGGTGGAAGAGAGAGACAACCTAGCTGATGCCTGTGTGACTCTGGAACAAAAGCAAAAGTTGAAACAAGTTTTCTTGGATTTCCAAGATCTCTTTGCGGTAGACTCATATGACTGTGGTCGCAGTGACATCCACACAACAACAATCCCCACGGACCCTGGCATGACTCCAGTGTTTGTGAAGCAATATCGCTTGCCTCTCGCATCAATGGAGTCCCTTACTGAAATAATTAAGAACCTTGAGTCCCGGGGAATAATCCGTCCAGTCCACAGCACCTTCAATAATCCGGTGCTGGGAATATTGAAGCCAAACGGCCAGTGGAGACTCTGCGCCGACCGCAGGGAGCTCAACAAACGAGTCCATACTTCCCGATGGCCTCTGCCCTACATTGACCAAGGGCTGGCCCAGATTCAGGGGTCACAGGTATTCACTGCAATAGACCTGACCAATGGATACTGGACTGTGCCTGTCAGTAGGGAGGACCAATACAAACTGGCTTTTACCTTTGGGGGCCAGCAATACACATGGACCCAGACTCCCTTCGGATACCTCAACTCCTGTAATGAGTTCAACATTTTCCTACATAAGGCCATGCCCGACCTGGGTGCGAGGGGTAACCTGGCTTATGTGGATGATGTCCTCATCAAAAGCTCAACTGTGGAGGAACACATAGCGGAGATCCGTTATGTTCTGACACAGTTGAGGGCCGCCGGAGCAAAACTTTCCTTTCAGAAAGCACAGTGGTGTAGAACCCATGTTAATTTCTTGGGGCATGAGATTACTCCTCAGGCTCTCTGTCCCCAGGAAAAGAAAGTGGAAGCACTTCAGAAACTGGAAGACCCCACAACTCTGCGGGAACTAAGGAGCCTCCTTGGACTGACTAATTACAGCAGAAAGTTCATTGAGGGCTACGCAGAGATCACCAGACCCCTGATTCATCTCCTGAAGGGGGGGGTCAAGTGGGAATGGGGTCCAGAACAAGCCGAGGCAGTAAGACAACTCAAGAGAAGCCTCTCACAAGCGCCTTTCCTAGCTTACCCTGTCAGAAACAAGGAGTTCTTCCTGGAGACGGGGTTCTCTAATACGTGCTTGACGGCAGTATTATACCAAAAGCATGACAAGGTCAATAAAGTAATCTCCTATGCGAGCAAAACTTTATCCTCTGTGGAGGAAAAATTCAACGATTGTGAGAAGGCACTCCTGGCAACGGTGTGGGCATTGAAGAATTACCGCCCGTTTATCCAGGGGGAACACATCATAGTGGAGACTCCACACCAGCCTCTGCAATATCTCCAAAGTGACAGAATCCGGGCCGGAAATGTGAGTAATTCCCGAATTACTTCCTGGATTCTGTCAATGCAAGGCTTTCCTGTGGAGGTCAGATATGGCCAAAACAAGAAGAGTCCCCTCGCGCAAGGTCTGGCTGACTTGCATGATTGTGCCAGAGAAAACTGTCTCGAGGACGAAAGTCTGAAAATCAAGGACAACATGGAGGCATACCTTAATTCCCCCCACAAAGTCTTTGAAGAGGACAAGTGTGAGGGAATGCCCACTGTCTATGTGGATGGATGCTCGTACCATGTTGACAACAACGGGGAGAAAGAACTGGTGGCCGGCGTAGGGAATGCATGGGTGAATGAGTCCCCAGAACCCTCCGCTGGATACAAAATTGGTCCCCGAAGTAGTCAGGTGGCAGAATTGATGGCTGTGCATCAGGCCATCCTCACTGCTGTCCAGCATCAACTCCACGAACTGGTCATAATCACAGATTCGGATTATGTACGGAACGGGTTCGTGGAGCACCTGGTTAATTGGAAAACCAGAGGCATGTTATGTGCTAACAACAAACCCTTGAAACATGGGAAGTTGATCCAAAACATTGATGATCTGGTCACCTCGAATGAGATGACCATCTATTGGAAAAAGATCAAGGGTCATTCCAAAGTAGAGGGACCAGACAAAACTGGAAATGACTTAGCTGATCAGCTGGCCAAAACCGGGGCCATCCAAGGGGATCTAATTGAGATTGAGTCCCTGTTGGGGGAAATCCAGGTCACTGCTATCACTAGGTCCCAGACAAATGCTCACAACGACCTTTCAATTGCACAATGGAGTAAGGAGACCCCTGATGCTGATTTGATTACCGCTCAGAAGGGGGATCCAATAATTGGTAAGTTTTACCAACACCTTGAGGACCCTGAGAACTTTCCCTTGATGGATACCGATTACATTGGGAAAGAGAACCTAAGAGTGTTGATGAAATGTCCAAAAATGTTCCGGATCCAAGATGGTTTGTTGGTAAGGAAATCCAAAGCTGGCCACGATCAGTGGGTGGTTCCTACCTCATTCCGAAGCTTGATGTTAAGTCACGCCCATGATGCGTCCACCGCCGGTCATAGGGGGTTTCATACAACATTGGAAATCTTAAGAGAGGTTGCATACTGGCCACACATGGGGCAGGACCTCGACCAATACTTGAAGGTGTCTTGTGTGTGCACAATTTCAGCCAACATCCCTCACTGTTGGGTGTCCTGACCCACGTTTAAGCTATCATGCTACAACATTTGGTGCTGTGGGCTTAGAAAATTCAAGATGGCAGAAAACCCACATGTGCGCCGAAATCCAGGAAAGCTGCGCAGTTTGTGCGCCCACCAAAATGGTTGCCTCACTTGCCACCCACCAGTGCGAGAATGAAAGGCCGGGTTGCCATGAGGGAAATGGGTTGCCAAAGGAAAAACAGTAGCGCCGGTTAGCTTCAAAGCGCTTTAAAACCACCATTGGACTACCCGCACAGTAGCCCGAAACCATTGGGAATGGCAATGCTGATTGCCAAATGCAACCTAGAATGGTGGGGAATTCATTTCATAAATCCCAAAAATGGGTGCAGTACCAGTACTCACCACTATCCAAAAGCCGGCAATTTAAAACAACACCAGATTTTACTTTTTTGTGTAAAAATGAATGAACCCAAAGCAGGCCAAAGAAAGACTTACTGAGAGGTGGATACAATGTAAAGTGATCTTCTGAAGTGACTTGAAGGTTTATAACAAGACTGGCTGGGCTATGAAGTCAGCAGTTTAAGTTGCACTGGATTTAAAGACACTAAAATCAAAAATGTTTAGATTAAATGAGTGACCTATGTTTGGTGTCACATGCCTTTGTAACTGTTTAAATGTCATAGTTTTAAACTTAGAATCAGCCTTCTAGCTGCATATGTGAAAATGTTTAGTTTTATTTGAATGCAGAAACTGGGGAACAGAAATGACAGCTTAAAGAGATTCCAATTTGCCTGGCAACTACCCCCATCAGGAGTGAAACTTGAGTCACAGCTGTGTTCCCAGGCCATCTGCCTTTTTGCTGGCCACACTAAGGATATGCCATCTATCTGATAATTGAATTACCTGTGCTCTGCAGGAAAGTGAACAAAGCCCTGTCCTGGCTCAGGCAAAGGTTTTATTGGCAGGAGTCGTAAATGGTCGTAAAAAGTGGCTTCCTCCTGAGGAAAGGGGAGGGGCACTGCCTGTGAGAGCAAGCTGGCTTGGCAGAACTGGATAAACCAGTATTTCTACCTTATGCTGAGGGGAAACCACACCCCTTTGTAGCCAGAATATTGTTTAGAAAAAGATGGATCATTCATAGAGCAGACATGTGAAAATTTTATAAATGATACCATAATTCTTGTGATTTTTCTGCCCACAGTTTAAGAGGTTTTTAGAACCGGTGGTATGTTCAGGGGGGTTTTAGCGGAAAAGTGGATATTACTCTAAATGTATGCATGTTAAAAACCTGAAACTTCATCAGTTAATGTCCATACTCCCTGCACACATGTATGTAAAGTTGGGTCAATGTCAGAAAGTGAAAAATCAGTTAAAAAGTCAATTATGTGCCATTTCTGAATGCAAGCTCTTAGAAACAGCAGATTTGGACAGAGACATGGCTAAATTCAGCCACACCATGTATATGTAATTTCAAGCAACTGTGTAACTGTGAAATATGTCTTTTATTATCAAATATAGAATGTGTGCAATCTGACAGAGGAGTGTCCTATCTGCAAGCCATAAAATGACATCCCTCTGACTCACAGTTCATTACCCAATCAAATGAGAAATGGAAGTTTGACCAATTAGAAGCTGAGAGAGAGGTAGGGTCAGTGATGCTAGAACACACCCACATTCTAAACACATAAAAGCAGACAGACAGGACAGATAGGGACCTTCAATTCCATTTGCTGCAACGCGCTCTGCCGGACCATACAACCTCCAGAGATCCAGACTTCAAATTCATAAACCTCCAGAGAGCCAAACTAGAGACTTCAATCTATCCAGAACTAGAGACTTCAATCTATCCAGAACTAGAGACCCAGACCAGAGAACCAGAGAGAGCTGACCCAGATCACTGTGAAGTGCAGAGACCAGAGGCGAGTTTAAAATCTGACCAGATCCGTGGCGTGGCCCATTTCACTCAAGAATATAGTGTGAGTACCTAGAAAACTGTGCAGAACCAATCTCTTAGTTAAAATAATATAATTCAATCCTATTTTAATCTAAGTAGAACTGCCTCCTAACTGTCACCTGTCATTTGTAAAGCTGTCACTTGTCATTTCCTAGTTGCAAGCTGCACTTGTCTTTTTGAACTTTAAAATTTCAAATCTGAAAAACGACCTTCACAAAATCGCTCATATCTCCGCAACCGTTTGTGCTAGAGACTTGCAATAACTTTCATCTGAAAGGTTAGAATCGTGGCTTTCCTACGAACCTAGAACCGCATTCCTACCTTATACTTTTACCGCAATCGCGGAACACGCATTCGCAAATTTTACCGCGATTTGCAAATTTCTTCACATGTAAAAACTGCTGCTGCTTGCCTTCCATTTGCCAGAAATTCGTTTAACCTGCTAATCATTCCTGAATCATTGCAAGAGTGAGCCTGAGCTAATATTAACTAGCTACCACTCACCCTGAACCTCTGAAAGGGAATTAAAAGCATTTTAGCATATTTTTTTAATTCATTGCCAGCACATATCAAAGCAATTTGGGCCTGTGTTTTCAAACTTCTGTAGTCTAAGCTTGCTGGGGTGAACTGATTTACATTGATTGCATTTCTGAGAACTGTGTGTTTTCCTTCCATTTCCTTGCCTTGCATCAAGGGGGGGAGGGGATTGCCAGAGAAAAGTGATTACATTGTTTTGTTGAAATCATATTGAGTATTTTCTGTACTGCATTTCATTCCACATTGCATCCATTTGAAACCATAAAAGTATTGTTGCTACCTTATCCATTTCATGTCAACTCCTTAGTGATTATCAAGAAGCGTGTTAGTGCCAGATTCTCCGTTGTTAATATTTATCATATTAGATTAAGTGTGATATTCAATTATTAATTTATTATAAGGTGTGATCTATATATCTATTGTTAAATTATCAAATAAACCTTTTAACTTGCAAAACAGAACTACTTCTTGGCTCAGTGGGGTCAGGAGGATTCCAAGAGAGGGGTGTTATATAGGGGTAGTCATCCAGAACGCATGAACTGGACATAAAGATATATCAATAAGGGTTTTCATTCAGTATTATAGACTAGGCGTTGACTTAGCTGTAGTGTTGAATTGAATCCTCTTACAAATTGGGGGCTCGAGCCGGACGTTTGGGTTAGAATACCACTTGTGCAGCTTAATACAGTGTGCTAACTGACGGGATACATACATCCGGTCGGATCACCACGCTGCATTACGCTGTGAAGCATTCCTCAAAAGGGACACTCCAAGAAAAGTTCTGTTCTGCAAAAATAAAATACAAACTTCTGTAAGTCAGGACAGAGACCAATCTCTAGAATGACGACCTTAGTAGACATGAAAATAGCCAGAGAGCACCTCTTGCATAAGCTATTTGTGAGAGGTGAATGGACCGAACAGGGCCAGGATGTGTGGTTGCAGGCCATCACACAACAGGTCACTGAAACAGGGTCAGATATATATAGAGATCAGGGTCCCTTACATGTGGCCCTGAGTGAACTATATATGGCTCCTAAAGCCAAAGAGGAACACAATAAGATTGCCAGGATAGCAGCATACCTGTACCTATATATGGGAGACATGCAGGATAGATGTGCTGAAAGCCAAAATCTGGCAAATAGGCAACAGATGGCATTACAGAAGGCCCAATCTGATCTGGACTCTTCTGAGCAGAGGCTGCAGAGGAGCCAGGAGTCAGAAGATGATAGTAGGCAGCACATCATTAAAATAAAGAAGGATATGGATGTGCTGCAACAGGAAAAGGTAGAACAGGATACCAGATTTCTGGCCTTGCAGAAGGAATACCAAGAAGGTTTGGACTCCCTACTGCAAAACCAGAAAAAGCTGGAGCAACAACGGGACTTCAACAGGGTATGTGCTGAGCAGGTAGTCACCCTGCAAGGCCACCTAGATAGAGTGAAGGCAGAGAGCAACAAACTAATTCTGAAAGACCTGGATACCCAGGCAGAGTTTGATCAGGAGCGCCAGAATGCTGGTGCCTTCCAAAGGCAAAGGGACGACCTGGCGGCACAGATGCAGGCTCTTAGTCAGGAAAGGGATACCTTAGGCCAGGAAGTCTGCCAGTTAAAAAGAAAAACGGAAGAAAATCACTTGGCCCACCAGGGACTGGGTGACCTCCAAAAAGAACACCAGAACTTGCTAGAGCACACCAGGAGGGTGGAGGATGCTCTAGCAAGAAAGGAGCAGGCCAATAGGGACACAGCTCAGGAGGTAACCCTCCTGCAGCAAAGACTGGCCCAGTTCTCCAGGACCAACCAGGAAGCACAGAGGGAAAATGAGGCTCTCTGCCAGCACAATGAGAGGCTCCAGCAACAGGTAGCGATGCAGGAGAGACTGATAGAGTCGAGTAAGGCCTTAACAGAGGAACTGAAAGCACAAATGCAGGCTCTTGCATTGCAACAGGGAGCAGGGGCGGATAGAGATGAGGTCCGCTGGGAAAGAGAGACTCCTGACCATAACCGCAGGAGCCCTAACACCAGGGGCCTTCATCTCCCCCAGTCCCTGGACTCTACCACCCCCATGTCCCCTGGCGCACATGAGCACAGGGCCGCGGGGATGGCAGATTACTATCCAGCTAAGAGTATGGGGCTCATAGGCCAGTACCACTCAGGAATGGAGGGGTGGGCATCCGGGTATGGGCACCCAAGTACAGTACAGTTCAATGGGGAACCCCAGGAGAGTAGGCCCATTAAGGGCATCCTGAAAACCTCTGCCCAGTTAGGTCAGTGGAGGGGGTACCCATCAAATCCTGGCAGCAAGGAGGAATCTGAAGACTCCTCTGAACTGCGCAGGACACAGGAGACCAGGTCCCCACATTCTGCCAGCCATTCCCAGGCTCGCAGAATCCGGGAAAACCTGGAAGAACAGACGGGAACCTCTGGGAGCAGTGCCTCTGAGTCCGAGGAAGAATGGACAAGGGTTACCCGAACCAAAAAGGCCAATAAGGCAAAAAGGGCCTTGCTTAAGGACCCCTTAAAGCAGATTAAGGCGATCAGGAGCGTCATCACGCCTTACCATAAGAACGCTAAGTATTCTGTTTGGGAGCACTTAGAGTTGTTTGAACAAATGATGGAGACTTTCCATTTGAAGGACAGCCAAAGCTGTATTCAATATGTAAAGTGGACATTCTCCCCGGAATACTCCAGTTTCTTTGCGGGGCTGGAGGACCAAAATCATTTAAGATGGTCCACATATAAGGCGATAGCAAAACAAAAGAGTTGATGGCTGGAAGGTTTAGAATAAATCTTGACCTCTGGCATTGCTCTGGGCAACCCTCCAGACCATCGTTCTTCGCCTGCCAAGCCATTACAAAAGGGGAAAAACCATATGCAAATCAGGCTTGGTCCCACCCCCAAAGGGGTAGTCCAGCCCGAACTGCTAGGTCACATCCCTTTTGCACGAGACCACAAGCATCCCCAGACATGTTTCAGCCTTGTTGGGCGTCATCAGTGAGGAGTAGCTTGGGTCTCTAGGCCCAGCAGGCAAGGGACCCACGTCTGGGCATACCCTTCCCACTCGGGGTGACAATAGCAAAACAAAAGAGTTGATGGCTGGAAGGTTTAGAATAAATCTTGACCTCTGGCATTGCTCTGGGCAACCCTCCAGACCATCGTTCTTCGCCTGCCAAGCCATTACAAAAGGGGAAAAACCATATGCAAATCAGGCTTGGTCCCACCCCCAAAGGGGTAGTCCAGCCCGAACTGCTAGGTCACATCCCTTTTGCACGAGACCACAAGCATCCCCAGACATGTTTCAGCCTTGTTGGGCGTCATCAGTGAGGAGTAGCTTGGGTCTCTAGGCCCAGCAGGCAAGGGACCCACGTCTGGGCATACCCTTCCCACTCGGGGTGACAATAGCAAAACAAAAGAGTTGATGGCTGGAAGGTTTAGAATAAATCTTGACCTCTGGCATTGCTCTGGGCAACCCTCCAGACCATCGTTCTTCGCCTGCCAAGCCATTACAAAAGGGGAAAAACCATATGCAAATCAGGCTTGGTCCCACCCCCAAAGGGGTAGTCCAGCCCGAACTGCTAGGTCACATCCCTTTTGCACGAGACCACAAGCATCCCCAGACATGTTTCAGCCTTGTTGGGCGTCATCAGTGAGGAGTAGCTTGGGTCTCTAGGCCCAGCAGGCAAGGGACCCACGTCTGGGCATACCCTTCCCACTCGGGGTGACAATAGCAAAACAAAAGAGTTGATGGCTGGAAGGTTTAGAATAAATCTTGACCTCTGGCATTGCTCTGGGCAACCCTCCAGACCATCGTTCTTCGCCTGCCAAGCCATTACAAAAGGGGAAAAACCATATGCAAATCAGGCTTGGTCCCACCCCCAAAGGGGTAGTCCAGCCCGAACTGCTAGGTCACATCCCTTTTGCACGAGACCACAAGCATCCCCAGACATGTTTCAGCCTTGTTGGGCGTCATCAGTGAGGAGTAGCTTGGGTCTCTAGGCCCAGCAGGCAAGGGACCCACGTCTGGGCATACCCTTCCCACTCGGGGTGACAATAGCAAAACAAAAGAGTTGATGGCTGGAAGGTTTAGAATAAATCTTGACCTCTGGCATTGCTCTGGGCAACCCTCCAGACCATCGTTCTTCGCCTGCCAAGCCATTACAAAAGGGGAAAAACCATATGCAAATCAGGCTTGGTCCCACCCCCAAAGGGGTAGTCCAGCCCGAACTGCTAGGTCACATCCCTTTTGCACGAGACCACAAGCATCCCCAGACATGTTTCAGCCTTGTTGGGCGTCATCAGTGAGGAGTAGCTTGGGTCTCTAGGCCCAGCAGGCAAGGGACCCACGTCTGGGCATACCCTTCCCACTCGGGGTGACAATAGCAAAACAAAAGAGTTGATGGCTGGAAGGTTTAGAATAAATCTTGACCTCTGGCATTGCTCTGGGCAACCCTCCAGACCATCGTTCTTCGCCTGCCAAGCCATTACAAAAGGGGAAAAACCATATGCAAATCAGGCTTGGTCCCACCCCCAAAGGGGTAGTCCAGCCCGAACTGCTAGGTCACATCCCTTTTGCACGAGACCACAAGCATCCCCAGACATGTTTCAGCCTTGTTGGGCGTCATCAGTGAGGAGTAGCTTGGGTCTCTAGGCCCAGCAGGCAAGGGACCCACGTCTGGGCATACCCTTCCCACTCGGGGTGACAATAGCAAAACAAAAGAGTTGATGGCTGGAAGGTTTAGAATAAATCTTGACCTCTGGCACTGCTCTGGGCAACCCTCCAGACCATCGTTCTTCGCCTGCCAAGCCATTACAAAAGGGGAAAAACCATATGCAAATCAGGCTTGGTCCCACCCCCAAAGGGGTAGTCCAGCCCGAACTGCTAGGTCACATCCCTTTTGCACGAGACCACAAGCATCCCCAGACATGTTTCAGCCTTGTTGGGCGTCATCAGTGAGGAGTAGCTTGGGTCTCTAGGCCCAGCAGGCAAGGGACCCACGTCTGGGCATACCCTTCCCACTCGGGGTGACAATAGCAAAACAAAAGAGTTGATGGCTGGAAGGTTTAGAATAAATCTTGACCTCTGGCATTGCTCTGGGCAACCCTCCAGACCATCGTTCTTCGCCTGCCAAGCCATTACAAAAGGGGAAAAACCATATGCAAATCAGGCTTGGTCCCACCCCCAAAGGGGTAGTCCAGCCCGAACTGCTAGGTCACATCCCTTTTGCACGAGACCACAAGCATCCCCAGACATGTTTCAGCCTTGTTGGGCGTCATCAGTGAGGAGTAGCTTGGGTCTCTAGGCCCAGCAGGCAAGGGACCCACGTCTGGGCATACCCTTCCCACTCGGGGTGACAATAGCAAAACAAAAGAGTTGATGGCTGGAAGGTTTAGAATAAATCTTGACCTCTGGCATTGCTCTGGGCAACCCTCCAGACCATCGTTCTTCGCCTGCCAAGCCATTACAAAAGGGGAAAAACCATATGCAAATCAGGCTTGGTCCCACCCCCAAAGGGGTAGTCCAGCCCGAACTGCTAGGTCACATCCCTTTTGCACGAGACCACAAGCATCCCCAGACATGTTTCAGCCTTGTTGGGCGTCATCAGTGAGGAGTAGCTTGGGTCTCTAGGCCCAGCAGGCAAGGGACCCACGTCTGGGCATACCCTTCCCACTCGGGGTGACAATAGCAAAACAAAAGAGTTGATGGCTGGAAGGTTTAGAATAAATCTTGACCTCTGGCATTGCTCTGGGCAACCCTCCAGACCATCGTTCTTCGCCTGCCAAGCCATTACAAAAGGGGAAAAACCATATGCAAATCAGGCTTGGTCCCACCCCCAAAGGGGTAGTCCAGCCCGAACTGCTAGGTCACATCCCTTTTGCACGAGACCACAAGCATCCCCAGACATGTTTCAGCCTTGTTGGGCGTCATCAGTGAGGAGTAGCTTGGGTCTCTAGGCCCAGCAGGCAAGGGACCCACGTCTGGGCATACCCTTCCCACTCGGGGTGACAATAGCAAAACAAAAGAGTTGATGGCTGGAAGGTTTAGAATAAATCTTGACCTCTGGCATTGCTCTGGGCAACCCTCCAGACCATCGTTCTTCGCCTGCCAAGCCATTACAAAAGGGGAAAAACCATATGCAAATCAGGCTTGGTCCCACCCCCAAAGGGGTAGTCCAGCCCGAACTGCTAGGTCACATCCCTTTTGCACGAGACCACAAGCATCCCCAGACATGTTTCAGCCTTGTTGGGCGTCATCAGTGAGGAGTAGCTTGGGTCTCTAGGCCCAGCAGGCAAGGGACCCACGTCTGGGCATACCCTTCCCACTCGGGGTGACAATAGCAAAACAAAAGAGTTGATGGCTGGAAGGTTTAGAATAAATCTTGACCTCTGGCATTGCTCTGGGCAACCCTCCAGACCATCGTTCTTCGCCTGCCAAGCCATTACAAAAGGGGAAAAACCATATGCAAATCAGGCTTGGTCCCACCCCCAAAGGGGTAGTCCAGCCCGAACTGCTAGGTCACATCCCTTTTGCACGAGACCACAAGCATCCCCAGACATGTTTCAGCCTTGTTGGGCGTCATCAGTGAGGAGTAGCTTGGGTCTCTAGGCCCAGCAGGCAAGGGACCCACGTCTGGGCATACCCTTCCCACTCGGGGTGACAATAGCAAAACAAAAGAGTTGATGGCTGGAAGGTTTAGAATAAATCTTGACCTCTGGCATTGCTCTGGGCAACCCTCCAGACCATCGTTCTTCGCCTGCCAAGCCATTACAAAAGGGGAAAAACCATATGCAAATCAGGCTTGGTCCCACCCCCAAAGGGGTAGTCCAGCCCGAACTGCTAGGTCACATCCCTTTTGCACGAGACCACAAGCATCCCCAGACATGTTTCAGCCTTGTTGGGCGTCATCAGTGAGGAGTAGCTTGGGTCTCTAGGCCCAGCAGGCAAGGGACCCACGTCTGGGCATACCCTTCCCACTCGGGGTGACAATAGCAAAACAAAAGAGTTGATGGCTGGAAGGTTTAGAATAAATCTTGACCTCTGGCATTGCTCTGGGCAACCCTCCAGACCATCGTTCTTCGCCTGCCAAGCCATTACAAAAGGGGAAAAACCATATGCAAATCAGGCTTGGTCCCACCCCCAAAGGGGTAGTCCAGCCCGAACTGCTAGGTCACATCCCTTTTGCACGAGACCACAAGCATCCCCAGACATGTTTCAGCCTTGTTGGGCGTCATCAGTGAGGAGTAGCTTGGGTCTCTAGGCCCAGCAGGCAAGGGACCCACGTCTGGGCATACCCTTCCCACTCGGGGTGACAATAGCAAAACAAAAGAGTTGATGGCTGGAAGGTTTAGAATAAATCTTGACCTCTGGCATTGCTCTGGGCAACCCTCCAGACCATCGTTCTTCGCCTGCCAAGCCATTACAAAAGGGGAAAAACCATATGCAAATCAGGCTTGGTCCCACCCCCAAAGGGGTAGTCCAGCCCGAACTGCTAGGTCACATCCCTTTTGCACGAGACCACAAGCATCCCCAGACATGTTTCAGCCTTGTTGGGCGTCATCAGTGAGGAGTAGCTTGGGTCTCTAGGCCCAGCAGGCAAGGGACCCACGTCTGGGCATACCCTTCCCACTCGGGGTGACAATAGCAAAACAAAAGAGTTGATGGCTGGAAGGTTTAGAATAAATCTTGACCTCTGGCATTGCTCTGGGCAACCCTCCAGACCATCGTTCTTCGCCTGCCAAGCCATTACAAAAGGGGAAAAACCATATGCAAATCAGGCTTGGTCCCACCCCCAAAGGGGTAGTCCAGCCCGAACTGCTAGGTCACATCCCTTTTGCACGAGACCACAAGCATCCCCAGACATGTTTCAGCCTTGTTGGGCGTCATCAGTGAGGAGTAGCTTGGGTCTCTAGGCCCAGCAGGCAAGGGACCCACGTCTGGGCATACCCTTCCCACTCGGGGTGACAATAGCAAAACAAAAGAGTTGATGGCTGGAAGGTTTAGAATAAATCTTGACCTCTGGCATTGCTCTGGGCAACCCTCCAGACCATCGTTCTTCGCCTGCCAAGCCATTACAAAAGGGGAAAAACCATATGCAAATCAGGCTTGGTCCCACCCCCAAAGGGGTAGTCCAGCCCGAACTGCTAGGTCACATCCCTTTTGCACGAGACCACAAGCATCCCCAGACATGTTTCAGCCTTGTTGGGCGTCATCAGTGAGGAGTAGCTTGGGTCTCTAGGCCCAGCAGGCAAGGGACCCACGTCTGGGCATACCCTTCCCACTCGGGGTGACAATAGCAAAACAAAAGAGTTGATGGCTGGAAGGTTTAGAATAATGGGGTGGGGCAAAGCCTGATTTGCATATGGTCTTTCCCTTCTGTAATGGCTTGGCAGGCGAAGAACGGTGGTCTGGAGGGTTGCCCAGAGCATTGCCAGTGGTTAAGATTAATTCTAAACCTTCCAGCCATCACCTCTTTGTTTTTGCTGTGTCACCCCGAGTGGGACGGGTATGCCCAGACGTGGGTCCCGTGCCTGCTGGGCCTAGAGACCCAAGCTACTCCTCACTGATGAGCCCCAACAAGGGTGAAACATGTTTGGGGATGCTTGTGGTCTCGTGCAGAAGGGATGTGGCCTAGCAGTTCGGGCTGGACCGCCCCTTATGGGGTGGGGCAAAGCCTGATTTGCATATGGTCTTTCCCTTCTGTAATGGCTTGGCAGGCGAAGAACGGTGGTCTGGAGGGTTGCCCAGAGCATTGCCAGTGGTTAAGATTAATTCTAAACCTTCCAGCCATCACCTCTTTGTTTTTGCTGTGTCACCCCGAGTGGGACGGGTATGCCCAGACGTGGGTCCCGTGCCTGCTGGGCCTAGAGACCCAAGCTACTCCTCACTGATGAGCCCCAACAAGGGTGAAACATGTTTGGGGATGCTTGTGGTCTCGTGCAGAAGGGATGTGGCCTAGCAGTTCGGGCTGGACCGCCCCTTATGGGGTGGGGCAAAGCCTGATTTGCATATGGTCTTTCCCTTCTGTAATGGCTTGGCAGGCGAAGAACGGTGGTCTGGAGGGTTGCCCAGAGCATTGCCAGTGGTTAAGATTAATTCTAAACCTTCCAGCCATCACCTCTTTGTTTTTGCTGTGTCACCCCGAGTGGGACGGGTATGCCCAGACGTGGGTCCCGTGCCTGCTGGGCCTAGAGACCCAAGCTACTCCTCACTGATGAGCCCCAACAAGGGTGAAACATGTTTGGGGATGCTTGTGGTCTCGTGCAGAAGGGATGTGGCCTAGCAGTTCGGGCTGGACCGCCCCTTATGGGGTGGGGCAAAGCCTGATTTGCATATGGTCTTTCCCTTCTGTAATGGCTTGGCAGGCGAAGAACGGTGGTCTGGAGGGTTGCCCAGAGCATTGCCAGTGGTTAAGATTAATTCTAAACCTTCCAGCCATCACCTCTTTGTTTTTGCTGTGTCACCCCGAGTGGGACGGGTATGCCCAGACGTGGGTCCCGTGCCTGCTGGGCCTAGAGACCCAAGCTACTCCTCACTGATGAGCCCCAACAAGGGTGAAACATGTTTGGGGATGCTTGTGGTCTCGTGCAGAAGGGATGTGGCCTAGCAGTTCGGGCTGGACCGCCCCTTATGGGGTGGGGCAAAGCCTGATTTGCATATGGTCTTTCCCTTCTGTAATGGCTTGGCAGGCGAAGAACGGTGGTCTGGAGGGTTGCCCAGAGCATTGCCAGTGGTTAAGATTAATTCTAAACCTTCCAGCCATCACCTCTTTGTTTTTCCACATATAAGGCGGCCATCCTGAAACATTTTTCTGTTCACAGAAATCCTCAAGAGGCTCGCAAGGCAGCCTACAATTTGCAATGTGGGGAGGATCAGGCCCCACAAGAATTTGTGCAGGAGTTAAAGCGTGCTTTTGCACAGACCACAAGAAGGGTGCGCACGGATAGCAGGGAATTTATAAATACGTTTTTCCATGCCTTGCCCAAATATATCATGACCCAGCTCGTGAGGGATTTTCACGAGAAAAGATCTTTAGACTGGGTCATTGAACAGGCTACCCGGATCTATGAGGTGCAGAAACCGATAGATAGCAAAAGTAATGCCCAGAAAAACCCCAAAGCCAACAGCACCCCTGCTGCTGCCAAGGTGGCAGAGGTAAAGGTCACCCCCGTTTTGGATTTGGAGATGGGGGGGCCTAAAAACCTGCCTGCACCTAATAATGCTAGGCCCAGGAGGTCCTCGGGTCAGTCACAGACAGGGAGCCAAGGAGGCAGCCCCACAAATGGGGTCCCTCGCTCTCCTGATTATGTAAGTCCCCGTTACAAGGGAAATCGACCCATCCTGGGTTATGTGTGGACTCCTCCAGCCCAAGGGGGGGGATCCAGCCAAGCACCTAACCCAGGGAACTTCCCTCCAAACTTCCCACAGCAGGGCAGAAATTTACCAAACCCTGGGCAGAACTTTTTCCCCAGATATCCACCCGACTTCCAACCCCAAAATCATCCATCCTTCTTTCCCCAATTCCCTGAGCCCAGACCACTGAATCCGGGAGAGGGGAGGCCAAGGGTGGAGGGGTACCCAAATCTTCCCAACCAGGGGTACTACCAAAGAAGGGACAGCTACCCTTCCCGGGATCAGCCCAGGGGAGAAAACAGGGTCCCGTATCAGCCTGAGCGGGTTTCCCAGTTAGAGCGCCAGGTTCAAAACATGGCGCGGGATATGGGTCACATACTGAGGGCTCAGCAGAACCCTCAGATCGGCATGCCGGCACAGAACGTACCCAACTCTGGACCTGGTGCTCCAGAACAATGACGGGGGCAGCACCCCGATAACTCACCGGTTCCCAGGGAGGAGGCACAAAGGGGAGGGGGGTGTAAAGCCTTGGAGGAAGCTTCCTTCCTCACTTGTAAACAGCCCCTGGAAACCCAGGAACCGGAAACAAAATCTCTTGCCCCTGAAAGTCTGCCTCCTAAGGAGCAGAGGGGGGGTAGGAGAAACAAAAGACCCAAACAGACTCAGTTTGAGGAGGAGGTACAGATCTTCCAATTTGAGGGAGAGGGATCCTCAGAGGATCCTGAGAAAAGGATATTCTCCTTCAGAGAGGGGGGAACTCCTCCCAAAGAAAAATGGGTCCCTAGGAATGCAAATCCAGACTGGGGAGATGTGGAGACTGAGCTACCGCCGCCCACCATCTCATCCCAGAACCAACAGCAAGAAAATCCCCGGGTTCAAACCCATACTGGGGACTGCCTCCAAAAAGGTGGGGGCGGCCCAGAACTGGAACCAGGGGAACCCACAATGGCTCTGATCTCCAGTTGCCAAATTTTTCTTTCAGATTCCCAAGACTCTCCACAGAATTCTGCCCAAATCTCTTCGCTAGCAATGTCCAAAACCAGAAAGTTAGCCCACCAGTTGTCCAAAAATGTACATTACCTGTGCCCCCTTGAGGAGAAGGAGGGAAGATATTATGCCCCGGTACAAGTACAGGGGCAGGGTACAATTTCAGCGCTGGTGGACACGGGATCTCAAGCTACCCTTCTGTCCAGAAGGGCCTTTGATGAACTGAATGCAGGAAGGGGAGAGAATTACCAAATTCCTCTCACCTCCCTTCCTGGACAACTGCAGAACTTTGACGGGAAGGAAATTCCCGTCGAGGGGACGGCAGACTTGGACATTAAAATTGGACGACATAAGTTGAAACACCCGGTCATAGTTGTGACCCCGGAGGGCACCCCTTGTTTACTAGGGAATGACCTCCTGAGAAGGTTGTCACCCCTAATAGATTGTGTAAACAAGGTCCTCTGGACCCAGACTAGCCGACCAATAAAATTAAAACAGAGTGTCAACCATGTTAGTTTAAACGGCACCTGCCACATGGTTGAACAAAAATCTGACCAAGTAGAATTTCACTTCCAGAATAGCCAAATTCCAGACGTGACAGTAATAGCAGTAGGACAACAGACTGGTGATGGGGGGTCCTCTCTATTTCTGAAAATCAACCTTCCTTCCAGTTCAAGGTGGTATTCCACACTGGAAGGAAACACTCTGAAATTCTATACTAATCCACAATCAGAAATTACCACTTCTATAGTCCAGGAAGATGTGAAATCAGCTCAGAGCCTGGCTGATATTCAGCAAATTGGAGAGCAGTTGTTCATCCCTGTTCAGTTAAATGATGGGAAGGACTCTGTTCTCGCTCGAGTGTGTGTGAACAACGGTAAGAGCTTCATCAGCAAAGCCATGTTTCGCCAACTCCCAAAAGATCCAGCCATTCCCACCTTCAAACTGATAGACAAGTGGGAAATGGACCTGGAAGCACCTAATTCCAAACATCTCCTGCCAAGCAGGTGTATGCTCAAAATCTCCATTGGCAACAAGAGCATAGTCCACAATTGTTGGGTCGTGCGAGACGTCCCTGCCGCCTTTTACTTAGGCAGTGACATTCTCAATCGCTTTGCCATTAGTTTGGACCTAATAAACTTCAAAGCTTGGTCCCGATTAGCGGATAATCCCATGGGCTTTGTTGATCCAGAAAAAGCATTTAGGTCAGCTCAATTGCTACCTTATGCAGTTGAAATTCAGGTTAAAGAGGAAGTCACCATCCCAGAAAGGACCCGACAATTCTCCCTGGAAGTGAAAGTTAAAAGGGGACAAGAGTTGAAAAACCCTGATGCTTACATACATCTAAATGCTTCTCTCCAACAGCAAGGGTTGGGGGTAAACCCAACTCCATTAGTCAACATAGAACATGACACCATTCCAATAGAGGTGGATAACAGCGACTTAAAGAGTATTACTCTAGCCGCAGGCACCATTATTGGAATGGCGGTTGATGACCGACATTTCTCCATTGATCTTAGAAATGAACTGTTAGGACCAATCCCCAAGGACTGTTTTGACAGTGACAGTGATGATCATACAACACCAGACAGGATTTTTACCCGGCATGGGGGGAACTTCCTGGTGTACACTTCCTGCCCCTATGGTAAGGAAGATGTGACTTGTGACTTCAGGAGGGATGAGGTGATTTTCCAGGTGCATGAGGGCTGCCTTTCCCACCTGAAGCCTCCGGTCCATATCAGCACTCTGACCAGGGACTTCTCCACCCAGCTGGAGGAGGCCGCGGAGATAGCCAAACCAGAAGTCTTTCCAGGCTTCAGGCAGATGGTGGAAGAGAGAGTCAACCTAGCTGATGCCTGTGTGACTCTGGAACAAAAGCAAAAGTTGAAACAAGTTTTCTTGGATTTCCAAGATCTCTTTGCGGTAGACTCATATGACTGTGGTCGCACCGACATCCACACAACAACAATCCCCACGGACCCTGGCATGACTCCTGTGTTTGTGAAGCAATATCGCTTGCCTCTCGCATCAATGGAGTCCCTTACTGAAATAATTAAGAACCTTGAGTCCCGGGGAATAATCCGTCCAGTCCACAGCACCTTCAATAATCCGGTGCTGGGAATATTGAAGCCAAACGGCCAGTGGAGACTCTGCGCCGACCTTAGGGAGCTCAACAAACGGGTCCATACTTCCCGATGGCCTCTGCCCTACATTGACCAAGGGCTGGCCCAGATTCAGGGGTCACAGGTATTCACTGCAATAGACCTGACCAATGGATACTGGACCGTGCCTGTCAGCAGGGAGGACCAATACAAACTGGCTTTTACCTTTGGGGGCCAGCAGTACACATGGACCCGGACTCCCTTTGGATACCTCAACTCCGGCAATGAATTCAACATTTTCCTACATAAGGCCATGCCCGACCTGGGTGCGAGGGGTAACTTGGCTTATGTAGATGATGTCCTCATCAAAAGTTCATCTGTGGAGGAACACATAGCGGAGATCCGTTATGTTCTGACACAGTTGAGGGCCGCCGGAGCAAAACTTTCCTTTCAGAAAGCACAGTGGTGTAGAACCCGTGTTAATTTCTTGGGGCATGAGATTACTCCTCAGGGTCTCTGTCCCCAGGAAAAGAAAGTGGAAGCACTTCAGAAACTGAAAGACCCCACAACTCTGCGGGAACTAAGGAGCCTCCTTGGACTGACTAATTACAGAAGAAAGTTCATTGAGGGCTACGCAGAGATCAGCAGACCCCTGATTCATCTCCTGAAGGGGGGGGTCAAGTGGGAATGGGGTCCAGAACAATCCGAGGCAGTAAGACAACTCAAAAGAAGCCTCTCACAAGCGCCTTGCCTAGCTTACCCTGTCAGAAACAAGGAGTTCTTCCTGGAGACGGGGTTTTCTAAAACGTGCTTGACGGCAGTATTATACCAAAAGCATGACAAGGTCAATAAAGTAATCTCCTATGCGAGCAAAACTTTATCCTCTGTGGAGGAAAAATTCAACGATTGTGAGAAGGCACTCCTGGCAACGGTGTGGGCATTGAAGAATTACCGCCCGTTTATCCAGGGGGAACACATCATAGTGGAGACTCCACACCAGCCTCTGCAATATCTCCAAAGTGACAGAATCCGGGCCGGAAATGTGAGTAATTCCCGAATTACTTCCTGGATTCTGTCAATGCAAGGCTTTCCTGTGGAGGTCAGATATGGCCAAAACAAGAAGAGTCCCCTCGCGCAAGGTCTGGCTGACTTGCATGATTGTGCCAGAGAAAACTGTCTCGAGGACGAAAGTCTGAAAATCAAGGACAACATGGAGGCATACCTTAATTCCTCACACAAAATCTTTGAAGAAGACAAGTGTGAGGGAATGCCCACTGTCTATGTGGATGGATGCTCTTACCATGTTGACAACAACGGGGAGAAAGAACTGGTGGCCGGCGTAGGGAATGCATGGGTGAATGAGTCCCCTGAACCCTCCGCTGGATACAAAATTGGTCCCCGAAGTAGTCAGGTGGCAGAATTGATGGCGGTGCATCAGGCCATCCTCACTGCTGTCCAGCATCACCTCCACAAACTGGTCATAATCACAGATTCGGATTATGTACGGAATGGGTTCGTGGAGCACCTGGTTAATTGGAAAACCAGAGGCATGTTATGTGCTAACAACAAACCCTTGAAACATGGGAAGTTGATCCAAAACATTGATGATCTGGTCACATCGAATGGGATGACCATCTATTGGAAGAAGATCAAGGGTCATTCCAAAGTAGAGGGACCAGACAAAACTGGAAATGACTTAGCTGATCAGCTGGCCAAAACCGGGGCCATCCAAGGGGATCTAATTGAGATTGAGTCCCTGTTGGGGGAAAACCAGGTCACTGCCATCACTAGGTCCCAGACAAATGCTCACAACGACCTTTCAATTGCACAATGGAGTAAGGAGACCCCTGATGATGATTTGATTACTGCTCAGAAGGGGGATCCAATTATTGGTAAATTTTACCAGCACCTTGAGGACCCTGAGAACTTTCCCCTGACGGATACCGATTACATTGGGAAAGAGGACCTAAGAGTGTTGATGAAATGTCCAAAAATGTTCCGGATTCAAGACGGTTTGCTGGTAAGGAAATCCAAAGCTGGCCACGATCAGTGGGTGGTTCCTACCTCATTCCGAAGCCTGATGTTAAGTCACGCCCATGATGCGGCCACCGCCGGTCATAGGGGGTTTCACACAACATTGGAAATCTTAAGAGAGGTTGCATACTGGCCACACATGGGGCAGGACCTCGACCAATACTTGAAGGGGTGTCTTGTGTGTGCACAATTTCAGCCATCATCCCTCACGCACCGCGCGCCTTTACAAAAGAGGGGAATGACACTCCCATGGTCAGATTTACAAATCGACTTTGTAGGCCCTGTGATTCGCTCGGCTAGGGGGAATAAGTACATGTTGACTGTGACATGCATGTTTACCAAGTGGGTGGAATGTCTCCCAGCCCCAAATTGCAAGGCAGAAACTGCAGCTGCCTTGATGATTAACCACATCTTTTCCCGTTTTGGTCTACCTCAAAGGATTGAGTCAGACAGAGGTAGCCACTTCACCAGTGAAGTAATGACAAAGATGTGGGAGATACTGGGGGTCAAAAGGAAGTTGCATATTGCTTATCGGCCAGCTTCTTCTGGGGCAGTAGAGAGATATAACCGGACAATTGTGAGCATATTAAAGAAGTTTGTGGCAGATTCTGGGCCAAGTTGGGATATCCGATTACCTCTGGTCCTAATGGCTATCAGATCTACCCCTTCATCTGCAACCAAAATGTCACCATTTGAGTTGATGACTGGGCGCAAGATGGTGCTTCCTCAGCATTTGCTCTATAGGACCCAAGAGCAGACACTGATAAATGCCTCCACTACTCATGAGTATGTAGAGAATTTAAGGAAACACCTCCAACATGCTTTTGCTTATGCTCAGCGGAATCTAGAAAGATCAGCTGATAGCATGAAGACCCACTATGACCTGAAGACTTCCAGGAAGGAATATCAGGTGGGTTACCGGGTCTATCTATACAACTTCCAAAGAAACCAGGCAAAACAGCGGAAATTCTTGCCTACATGGAAGGGACCCTTTGAGATCATCGACAAGATCTCCCCTGTGGCCTACAAAATCCACATCCCCAAAGGTCCTTTGGCAGTGGGGGAAGACAAGTGGGTCCACATAAACCAGTTGAAATGTTGCCATCCCAGGCACACTCTGCAACAACTGGAGGAAACCTCTGGAATCCTAGCGGGTACTGTCTCAGACTAATTCAGTTCCAACCATAAAACATACCACATCTAGTCTCTAAAATATTGTGATTTGCATGAAACTGTCTCTTAGTTATATTGTTTTTTTTTTCAAAATAAGAATGTAATGTTGTGTTATGATGAAATGCATATGCTGCCCCACTATCTCAACAGTGGGGGAAGAAATGTCCATGAATAGGTATTGCCGCTCTTCCTTTGTCGTCCTAGGAGAAAGAAAACCTGGAGACGGGCCAAGGAGGATGATCCGGAGACTGGGAGGATGACGCAAGGGGGCCCGGGGTACCGCCCAATATTCCCATCAGGACTGGCGAGGAGAACCGATCGACCAGTACCGGATGGAGGAAGAGATGCTGAACTGGCCATCCACCGGAAGAAGATGAGAACTACATCCCAGATCTTGCGGTTCCCACCAGTGAAGGATCAGATGGCCACCGCAAGAAGGGGGGCTTGTGGGATGTATTTACCCATGCATCCGAGCCCTACCTCAAAACTGTGCAGGACTGACATGAAAACATCATGATGGCCAGAGCTTCCCAGAAAATGCCCAGGGAAATGCATGAAGAATAGGCTGCCACCCATTTTTGCCGATGTTATGGGCACAGAAGGACACTGCCTAAAACCACCATTGGACTACTAGTCTGAAACCATTGGGAATGGCAATGCTGATTGCCAAAAGCAAACCCATAACTGTTGGGAATTCATTTTCTTAAATCCCAAAAAGGGGTGCAGTACCAGTACTCACCACTATCCAAAAGCCGGCGTTTTAAAACCACCAGATTTTACTTTTTGTAGAAAACTGAATAAATGAACCCAAAACATGCCAAAGAAAGACTTACTGAGAGGTGGATCCAATCTAAAGTTATATTCTGAAGTGACTTGAAGGTTTATAACAAGACTGGCTGAGCTGTGGATTTCAGCAGTTTAAGTAAATTTGGACTGAAAGACACTAAAAATTTAAATGTTTAAAAGAAATGAGTGACCTACTTTGAGTGTCACATAGGTTGCAATTGTTTAAATGTCATAGTTTTAAACTTAGAATCAGCATTCTAGCTGCATATGTAAAAATGTCTTGACTTAAACTGGGTAACAAAAAGTGACATTTTATCTGAAACCTGGCTTAAGGAACTGAATTCTGCCTGGCAACTACCCCCATCAGGAGTGAAATTTGAGTCACAGCTGTGTTCCCAGGCCTATCTGCCTTTTGCTGGCCACACTAAGGATATGCCATCTCTCTGATAATTGAAGTAAGGGGAGCCCCCACAGAATACAGGAGCTCTGAACAAAGCCCTGTCCTGACTCAGGCAAATGTTTTATTGCAGATGTCGTAAAACAGCTTCCTCTTGGCAGAAGCTGGGAGGGGCAGGGTCTCTGAGCTTGGCAGAAACTGGAAAGACCGGTTTCTGTACCATGTGACCTGAAAAGACACACCTCTATAGCCAGAATATGGTTTTAGAAAAAGATGAATAACTCATAGTACGGACTTGTGAAAATTATTTAAATGACACCATAATTCTTGTGATTTTTCTGCCCACATTTTAAGAGGTTTTTAGAACCGGTGGCATGTTATGGGGGGTTTTAGCGGAAAAGAGGATATTACTCAAAATGTGTGCATGTGAAAAATCTGACACTTCATCAACTAATGTCCATACTCCTTGCGCACATGTGTGTAAATTTGGGTTAATGTCCGAAATTGCAAACCAGTTAAAAAGTGCAAAATATTGCCATTTCTGAATGCAAGCCCCCAGGAAGAGCAGATTTGGACAGGGTATACCTCCTGTAATGCATGATGGGTGCATATGATTTTAAAACAATATGTACCTCTGCAAATATGTATTTGGTTCAAATCTAGATTTGTGTGCAAGTTGACAGGAGGAGTGGACTTTCTGCAGGCTGTAAAATGACATCACTCTGACACAACTTAGCTCCCCCAATCAGGGGAGAAATGAAAGCTTGGCCAATGATAAGTGGAGAGGGGCTGGCTAGTGATGCTGCTCACACACACCCATTTTAAAAACACATAAAAGCAGAGAGACAGGACAGATAGGGGCCTTCAAATCCATTTGCAGCTGGAAGCTCTGCCGGAAAATCCATACTTTACCTCCATCAATCTCTAGAGAAAGCTGTGCAGAAAGATCCAGACTTTAAATCCCTCAATCTTCAGAATCCAGAGAGAGAGCAGACCCAGATCACTGTGAAGTGCAGAGACCAGAGTCCAGTTTAAAACCTGACCAGATCCGTGGCGAGGTCCATTTCACTCAAGAATATAGTGTGAGTACCTAGAAAACTGTGCAGAACCAATCTCTTAGTTAAAATAATATAATTCAATCCTATTTTAATCTAAGTAGAACTGTCTCCTAACTGTCACCTGTCATTTGTAAAGCTGTCACTTGTCATTTTCTAGTTGCAAGCTGCACTTGTCTTTTTGAACTTTAAAATTTCAAATCTGAAAAACGACCTTTATTTAATCGCTCATATCTCCGTGACCGTTTATGCTAGAGACTTGCAGTAACTTTCATCTGGAAGCTGAGATCCTAGGCTTTCCTAGGACCCCAAAATGATAGTGATATTCCTTGTAGTTCCTCTGTAATCGCGCTCGGCGCATTCGCAAATTTTGCCGCGATTTGCAAATTTCTTCACGTGTAAAAATCTGCTGCTGCTTGCCTTCCATTTGCCAGAAATTCATTTAACCTGCTAATCATCCCTGAATCATTGCAAGAGTGAGCCTGGACTAATATTAACTAGATACCACTCACCCTGAACCTCTAGAGGGAATTAAAAGCATTTTAACATATTTTCACTCCATTGCCAGCACATATCAAAGCATTTTGCCTGTGTTTTCAACTTCTGTAGTCTAAGTTGCTGGGTGAACTGAGTTACATTTGAATTGCATTTCTGAGAATTGTGTGCTTTCCTTCCATTTCCCTGCATTGCATAAAAGGGGGGGTGAATTGTCCAAGAAAGTGATTACATTGTCTTTTGCTAAAATCCTATCAAGTTATTTTCTGTACTGCATTTCATTCCACATTGCATCCATTTGAAACCATAAAAGTATTGTTGCTATCTTATCCATTTCATGTCAACTCCTTAGTGATTATCAAGAAGTTAGCTAGTGCCAGATTCTCCGTTGTTAATCTTTATCATCTCAGATTAAGTGTGATATTCAATTATTAATTTATTATAAAGTGTGATAGATATATATTGCTTTACTTCTCAAATAAACCTTTTGACTTGCAAAACAGAACTACTTCTTGGCTCAGTAGGGTCGGGGGGATTCTGAGAGAGGGGTGTTATATAGGGGTAGTCATCCAGAACGCATGAACTGGACATAAAGATATATCAATAAGGGTTTTCATTCAGTATTATAGACTAGGCGTTGACTTAGCTGTAGTGTTGAATTGAATCCTCTTACAAATTGGGGGCTCGTGCCGGACGTTTGGGTTAGATCTACCATTTGTGCAGATTAATACAGCGTGCCAGCTGACCAGATACACATATCCGGTCGGATCACCACGCTGTGTTACGCTGTAAAGCACTCCTCAAAGGAACGCTCTTAGGAAAAGGTCTGTTTTGCAAAAAAATATATAATACAAACTTCTGTAAGTCAGGACAGAGACCAATCTCTAGAATGACGACCTTAGTAGACATGAAAATAGCCAGAGAGCACCTCTTACATAAACTATTTGTGAGAGGTGAATGGACTGAAGAGGGCCAGGATGCCTGGTTGCAGGCCATCACGCGACAGGTCACTGAAACAGGGTCAGACCTATGGAGAGATCAGGGTCCATTACATGTGGCCCTGAGTGAACTATATATGGCTCCTAAAGCCAAAGATGAACACAATAAGATTGCCAGGGTAGCGGCATATTTATATTTACATATGGGAGCCATGCAGGACAAATGTGCTGAAGGCCAAGATCTGGCGAGTAGGCAACTGCTGGCATTAGAGAAGGCCCGATCTGATCTGGCCTCTTCTGAGCAGAGGCTGCAGAGGAGCCAGGAGTCGGAAAATGATAGTAGGCAATATATCATTAAAATAAAAGAGGATATGGGCATCCTACAACAGGAAAAGACAGACCAGGATACCAGATTTCTGGCCCTGCAGAAGGAGCACCAAGACAGTTTGGACTCCTTACTGCAGAACCAGAAAAAGTTGGAGCAACAGATCAATTTCAACAGGGCATGCGCGGAGCAGGTAGTCACCCTGCAAAGCCAGCTAGATAGAGAGAAAGAGGAGAGCAATAAACTGATTCTGAAAGACCTGGATACCCAGGCAGAGTTTGATGAGGAGCGCCAAAAAGCTGGTGCCTTTCAACGACAGAGGGACGACCTGGCAGCACAGATGCAGGCTCTCAGTCAGGAAAGAGACACTTTAGGCCAGGAAGTCTGCCACTTAAAAAAGGAAATTGAAGAAAATCACCTGGCCCTCCAGGGGCTGGGTGACCTCCAAAAAGAAAACCAGAACTTGGTAGAGCACACCAGAAGGGTGGAAGATGCTCTGGCAAGAAAGGAGCAGGCCAATAGGGACACAGCTCAGGAGGTAACCCTCCTGCAGCAAAGACTGGCCCAGTGCTCCAGGACCAATCAGGAAACGCAGAGAGAGAATGAGGCTCTCTGCCAGCACAATGATAGGCTCCAACAACAGGTAGCGATGCAGGAGAGACTGATAGAGTCTAGTAAGGCCTTAACTGAGGAACTGAAGGCGCAGGCTCTTGCATTGCAACAGGGAGCAGGGGCGGATAGAGACCAGGTTCGCTGGGAAAGGGAAACTCCTGAGCATAACCTCAGGAGCCCTAGTACCAGAGGCCTTTATCTTTCTCAGTCCCTGGACTCTGCCACCCCCATGTCCCCTGGCGCACATGAGCACAGGGCCACAGGGATGGCAGATTACTATCCAGCTAAAAGTATGGGGCTCATAGGCCAGTACCACTCAGGAATGGAGGGGTGGGCATCCAGGTATGGGCACCCAAGTACAGTACAGTTCAGTGGGGAACCCCAGGAGAGTAGGCCCCTTAAGGGCATCCTGAAAACCTCTGCCCAGTTAGGTCAGTGGGGGGGTACCCAGCAAATCCTGGCAGCAAGGAGGGATCTGAGGACTCCTCTGAGCACCACAGGAAACAGGAGACCAGGTCCCCACATTCTGCCAGCCATTCCCAGGCTCGCAGAATCCGGGAAAACCTGGAAGATCTGACGGGAACCTCTGGGAGCAGTGCCACTGAGTCAGAGGATGAATGGACCAGGGTTACCCGAACCAAAAGGGCCAGTAAGGCAAAAAGGGCCTTGCTTAAGGACCCCTTAAAGCAGATTAAGGCGATCAGGAGCGTCATCACGCCTTACCATAAGAACGCTAAGTATTCTGTTTGGGAGCACTTAGAGTTGTTTGAGCAAATGATGGAGACTTTCCATTTGAAGGACAGCCAACGCTGTATTCAACATGTAAAGTGGACCTTCTCCCCGGAATACTCCAGTTTCTTTGCGGGGCTGGAGGACCAACATCATTTAAGATGGTCCACCTATAAGGCGGCCATCTTGAAACATTTTTCCATTCATAGAAATCCTCAAGAGGCTCGCAAGGCAGCCTACAATTTGCAATGTGGGGAGGATCAGGCCCCACAAGAATTTGTGCAAGAACTGAAACGTGCTTTTGCGCAGACCACCAGAATTGTGCACACAGACAGTAGAGAATTCATCAATACATTTTTTCATGCCTTGCCCAGATACATAATGACCCAGCTCGTGAGGGATTTCCACAAGAAAAGATCTTTAGACTGGGTCATTGAACAGGCTACCCGGATCTATGAGGTGCAGAAACCGGTAGATAGCAAAAGTAATGCCCAGAAAAACCCCAAAGCCAACAGCACCCCTGCTGCTGCCAAGGTGGCAGAGGTAAAGGTCACCCCCGTTTTGGATTTGGAGATGGGGGGGCCTAAAAACCTACCTGCACCTAATAATGCTAGGCCCAGAAGGTCCTCGGGCCAGTCACAGACAGGGAGCCAGGGAGGCAGCCCCACAAATGGGGTCCCTCGCTCTCCTGATTATGTAAGCCCCCGTTACAAGGGAAACAGACCCATCCTGGGTTATGTGTGGACTCCTCCAGCCCAAGGGGGGAGATCCAGCCAAGAACCTAACCCAGGGAACTTTCCTCCTAACTTCCCACCGGAGGGCAGAAATTCTCTGAATCCTGGGCAGAACTTTTTCCCGAGGTATCCACCCAATTTCCAGCCCCAAAATCCTCCATCCTTCTTTCCCCAATTCCCTGAGCCCAGACAACCTAATCCGGGAGAGGGGAGGCCAAAGGTGGAGGGGTACCCAAATCTTCCCAACCAGGGGTACTACCAAAGAAGGGATAGCTACCCTTCCCGGGATCAGCCCAGGGGAGAAAACAGGGCCCCGTATCAGCCTGAGCGGGTTTCCCAGTTAGAGCGCCAGGTTCAAAACATGGGCGGGATCTGGGTCACATACTGAGGGCGCAGCAGAACCCTCAGAACGGCATGCCGGCGCAGAACGCACCCAACTCGGGACCTGGTGCCCCAGAACAATGACGGGGGCAGCACCCCGATAACTCACCGGTTCCCAGGGAGGAGGCACAAGGGGAAGGGGGGTGTAAAGCCTTGGAGGAAGCTTCCTTCCTCACTTGTAAACAGCCCCTGGAAACCCAGGAACCGGAAACAAAATCTCTTGCCCCTGAAAGTCTGCCACCCAAGGAGCAGAGAGGGGGTAGGAGAAACAAAAGACCCAAACAGACTCAGTTTGAGGAGGAGGTACAGATCTTCCAATTTGAGGGAGAGGGATCCTCAGAGGATCCTGGGAAAAGGATCTTCTCCTTCAGAGAGGGGGGAACTCCTCCCAAAGAAAAATGGGTCCCTAGGGATGCAAATCCAGACTGGGGAGATGTGGAGACTGAGCTACCGCCGCCCACCATCTCATCCCAGAACCAACAGCAAGAAAATCCCCTGGTTCAAACCCATCCTGGTGACTGCCTCCAAAAAGGGGGGGGCGGCCCGGAACCGGAGCCAGGGGAACCCACAATGGCTCTGATCTCCAGTTGCCAACTCTTTCTTTCAGATTCCCAAGGCTCTCCACAGAATTCTGCCCAAATCTCTTCGCTAGCGATGTCCAAAACCAGAAAGTTAGCCCACCAGTTGTCCAAAAATGTGCATTATCTGTGCCCCCTTGAGGAGAAGGAGGGAAGATACTATGCCCCGGTACAAGTACAGGGGCAGGGTACAATTTTGGCACTGGTGGACACTGGATCTCAAGCTACCCTTCTGTCCAGAAGGGCCTTTGACGAACTGAATGCAGGAAGGGGAGAGAATTACCAAATTCCTCTCACCTCTCTTCCTGGACAACTGCAGAACTTTGACGGGAAGGAAATTCCCGTTGAGGGGACTGCAGACTTGGACATTAAGATCGGGCGACACAAGTTGAAACACCCGGTCATAATTGTGACTCCAGAGGGCACCCCTTGTTTACTAGGGAATGACCTCCTGAGAAGGTTGTCACCCCTAATAGATTGTGTAAACAAGGTCCTCTGGACCCAGACTAGCCGACCACTAAAATTAAAACAGAGTGTTAACCATGTTAGTTTAAACGGCACCTGCCACATGGTTGAACAAAAATCTGACCAAGTAGAATTTCACTTCCAGAACAACCAAATTCCAGACGTGACAGTAATAGCAGTAGGACAACAGACTGATGATGGGGGGTCCTCTCTATTTCTGAAAATCAACCTTCCTCCCAGTTTAAAGTGGTATTCCACACTGGAAGGAAACACCCTGAAATTCTTTACTAATCCCCAATCAGAAACTCCCACTCCTACAGTCCAGAAAGATGTGAAATCAGCTCAGAGCCTGGCTGATATCCAGCAAATTGGAGAGCAGTTGTTCATCCCTGTTCAGTTAAATGATGGGAAGGACTCTGTTCTCGCTCGAGTGTGTGTGAACAACGGTAAGAGCTTCATCAGCGAAGCCATGTTCCGCCAACTCCCAAAAGATCCAGCCATTCCCACATTCAAACTGATAGACAAATGGGAAATGGACCTGGAAGCGCCTAATTCCAAACATCTCCTGCCAAGCAGGTGTATGCTCAAAATCTCCATTGGCAACAAGAGCATAGTCCACAATTGTTGGGTCGTGCGAGACGTCCCTGCCCCCTTTTACTTAGGCAGTGACATTCTCAATCGCTTTGCCATTAGTTTGGACCTAATAAACCTCAAAGCTTGGTCCCGATTAGCGGATAATCCCATGGGCTTTGATGATCCAGAAAAAGCATTTAGGTCAGCTCAATTGCTACCTTATGCAGTTGGAATTCAGATCAAAGAGGAAGTCACCATCCCAGAAAGGACCCGACAATTCTCCCTGGAAGTGAAAGTTAAAAGGGGACAAGAGTTGAAAAACCCTGATGCTTACATACATCTAAATGCTTCTCTCCAACAGCAAGGGTTGGGGGTAAACCCAACTCCATTAGTCAACATAGAACATGACACCATTCCAATAGAGGTGGATAACAGCGACTTAAAGAGTATTACTCTAGCCGCACGCACCATTATTGGAATGGCGGTTGATGACCGACATTTCTCCATTGATCTTGGAAATGAACTGTTAGGACCAATCCCCAAGGACTGTTTTGACAGTGACAGTGATGACAACGCAACACCAGACAGGATCTTTACCCGGCATGGGGGGAACTTCCTGGTGTACACTTCCTGCCCCTATGGTAAGGAAGATGTGACTTGTGACTTCAGGAGGGATGAGGTGATTTTCCAGGTTCATGAAGGCTGCCTTTCCCACCTGAAGCCTCCGGTCCAAATCAGCACTCTGACCAGGGACTTCTCCACCCAGTTGGAGGAGGCCGCGGAGATAGCCAAACCAGAAGTCTTTCCAGGCTTCAGGCAGATGGTGGAAGAGAGAGTCAACCTAGCTGATGCCTGTGTGACTCTGGAACAAAAGCAAAAGTTGAAACAAGTTTTCTTGGATTTCCAAGATCTCTTTGCGGTAGACTCATATGACTGTGGTCGCACTGACATCCACACAACAACAATCCCCACGGACCCTGGCATGACTCCAGTGTTTGTGAAGCAATATCGCTTGCCTCTCGCATCAATGGAGTCCCTTACTGAAATAATTAAGAACCTTGAGTCCCGGGGAATAATCCGTCCAGACCACAGCACCTTCAATAATCCGGTGCTGGGAATATTGAAGCCAAACGGCCAGTGGAGACTCTGCGCCGACCGCAGGGAGCTCAACAAACGAGTCCATACTTCCCGATGGCCTCTGCCCTACATTGACCAAGGGCTGGCCCAGATTCAGGGGTCACAGGTATTCACTGCAATAGACCTGACCAATGGATACTGGACTGTGCCTGTCAGTAGGGAGGACCAATACAAACTGGCTTTTACCTTTGGGGGCCAGCAATACACATGGACCCAGACTCCCTTCGGATACCTCAACTCCTGTAATGAGTTCAACATTTTCCTACATAAGGCCATGCCCGACCTGGGTGCGAGGGGTAACCTGGCTTATGTGGATGATGTCCTCATCAAAAGCTCAACTGTGGAGGAACACATAGCGGAGATCCGTTATGTTCTGACACAGTTGAGGGCCGCCGGAGCAAAACTTTCCTTTCAGAAAGCACAGTGGTGTAGAACCCGTGTTAATTTCTTGGGGCATGAGATTACTCCTCAGGGTCTCTGTCCCCAGGAAAAGAAAGTGGAAGCACTTCAGAAACTGAAAGACCCCACAACTCTGCGGGAACTAAGGAGCCTCCTTGGACTGACTAATTACAGCAGAAAGTTCATTGAGGGCTACGCAGAGATCACCAGACCCCTGATTCATCTCCTGAAGGGGGGGGTCAAGTGGGAATGGGGTCCAGAACAAGCCGAGGCAGTAAGACAACTCAAGAGAAGCCTCTCACAAGCGCCTTGCCTAGCTTACCCTATCAGAAACAAGGAGTTCTTCCTGGAGACGGGGTTCTCTAATTCGTGCTTGACGGCAGTATTATACCAAAAGCATGACAAGGTCAATAAAGTAATCTCCTATGCGAGCAAAACTTTATCCTCTGTGGAGGAAAAATTCAACGATTGTGAGAAGGCACTCCTGGCAACGGTGTGGGCATTGATGAATTACCGCCTGTTTATCCAGGGGGAGCACATCATAGTGGAGACTCCACACCAGCCTCTGCAATATCTCCAAAGTGACAGAATCCGGGCCGGAAATGTGAGTAATTCCCGAATTACTTCCTGGATTCTGTCAATGCAAGGCTTTCCTGTGGAGGTCAGATATGGCCAAAACAAGAAGAGTCCCCTCGCGCAAGGTCTGGCTGACTTGCATGATTGTGCCAGAGAAAACTGTCTCGAGGACGAAAGTCTGAAAATCAAGGACAACATGGAGGCATACCTTAATTCCCCCCACAAAGTCTTTGAAGAGGACAAGTGTGAGGGAATGCCTACTGTCTATGTGGATGGATGCTCGTACCAAGTTGACAACAACGGGGAGAAAGAACTGGTGGCCGGCGTAGGGAATGCATGGGTGAATGAGTCCCCAGAACCCTCCGCTGGATACAAAATTGGTCCCCGAATAAGTCAGGTGGCAGAATTGATGGCTGTGCATCAGGCCATCCTCACTGCTGTCCAGCATCAACTCCACGAACTGGTCATAATCACAGATTCAGATTATGTACGGAACGGGTTCGTGGAGCACCTGGTTAATTGGAAAACCAGAGGCATGTTATGTGCTAACAACAAACCCTTGAAACATGGGAAGTTGATCCAAAACATTGATGATCTGGTCACCTCGAATGAGATGACCATCTATTGGAAAAAGATCAAGGGTCATTCCAAAGTAGAGGGACCAGACAAAACTGGAAATGACTTAGCTGATCAGCTGGCCAAAACCGGGGCCATCCAAGGGGATCTAATTGAGATTGAGTCCCTGTTGGGGGAAATCCAGGTCACTGCTATCACTAGGCCCCAGACAAATGCTCACAACGACCTTTCAATTGCACAATGGAGTAAGGAGACCCCTGATGCTGATTTGATTAACGCTCAGAAGGGGGATCCAATAATTGGTAAGTTTTACCAACACCTTGAGGACCCTGAGAACTTTCCCTTGACGGATACCGATTACATTGGGAAAGAGGACCTAAGAGTGTTGATGAAATGTCCAAAAATGTTCCGGATCCAAGACGGTTTGTTGGTAAGGAAATCCAAAGCTGGCCACGATCAGTGGGTTATTCCTACCTCATTCCGAAGCTTGATGTTAAGTCACGCCCATGATGCGGCCACCGCCGGTCATAGGGGGTTTCACACAACATTAGAAATATTAAGAGAGGTTGCATACTGGCCACACATGGGGCAGGACCAAGACCAATACTTGAAGGGGTGTCTTGTGTGTGCACAATTTCAGCCAACATCCCTCACGCACCGTGCGCCTCTCCAAAAGCGGGGGATGACCCTGCCATGGTCAGATTTACAAATCGACTTTGTAGGCCCCGTGATTCGCTCTGCTAGGGGGAATAAGTACATGTTGACTGTGACATGCTTGTTTACCAAGTGGGTGGAATGTCTCCCAGCCCCAAATTGCAAGGCAGAAACGGCAGCTGCCTTGATGATTAACCACATCTTTTCCCGTTTTGGTCTACCTCAAAGGATTGAGTCAGACAGGGGTAGCCACTTCACCAGTGAAGTAATGACAAAGATGTGGGAGATACTGGGGGTCAAAAGGAAGTTGCATATTGCTTACAGGCCAGCTTCTTCTGGGGCAGTAGAGAGATATAACCGAACCATTGAGAGCATATTAAAGAAGTTTGTGGCAGATTCTGGGCCAAGTTGGGATATCCGATTACCTCTGGTCCTAATGGCCATCAGATCTACCCATTCATCTGCAACCAAAATGTCACCATTTGAGTTGATGACTGGACGCAAGATGGTGCTTCCGCAGCATTTGCTCTACAGGACCCAAGAGCAGACACTGATAAATGCCTCCACTACTCATGAGTATGTGGAGAATTTAAGGAAACACCTTCAACATGCTTTTGCTTATGCTCAGCGGAATCTAGAAAGATCAGCTGATAGCATGAAGACCCACTATGACCTGAAGACTTCCAGGAAGGAATATCAGGTGGGGGACCGGGTCTATCTATACAACTTCCAAAGAAACCAGGCAAAACAGCGGAAATTCTTGCCTACATGGAAGGGACCCTTTGAGATCATCGACAAGATCTCCCCTGTGGCCTACAAAATCCACATCCCCAAAGGTCCTTTGGCAGCGGGGGAAGACAAGTGGGTCCACATAAACCAGTTGAAATGTTGCCATCCCAGGCACACTCTGCAACAACTGGAGGAATCCTCTGGAATCCTAGCGGGTACTGTCTCAGACTAATTCAGTTCCAACCATAAAACATACCACATCTAGTCTCTAAAATATTATGATTTGCATGAAACTGTCTCTTAGTTATACTGTTTTTTTTTTCAAAATAAGAATGTAATGTTGTGTTATGATGAAATGCATATGCTGCCCCACTATCTCAACAGTGGGGGAAGAAATGTCCATGAATAGGTATTGCCGCTCTTCCTTTGTCGTCCTAGGAGAAAGAAAACCTGGAGACGGGCCAAGGAGGATGATCCGGAGACTGGGAGGATGACGCAAGTGGGCCCGGGGTACCGCCCAATATTCCCATCAGGACCGGCGAGGAGAACCGATCGACCAGTACCGGATGGAGGAAGAGATGCTGAACTGGCCATCCACCGGAAGAAGATGAGAACTACATCCCAGATCTTGCGGTTCCCACCAGTGAAGGATCAGATGGCCACCGCAAGAAGGGGGGCTTGTGGGATGTATTTACCCATGCATCCGAGCCCTACCTCAAAACTGTGCAGTACTGACATGAAAACATCATGATGGCCAGAGCTTCCCAGAAAATGCCCAGGGAAATGCATGAAGAATAGGCTGCCACCCATTTTTGCCGATGTTATGGGCACAGAAGGACACTGCCTAAAACCACCATTGGACTACCCACACAGTAGTCTGAAACCATTGGGAATGGCAATGCTGATTGCCAAAAGCAAACCCATAACTGTTGGGAATTCATTTTCTTAAATCCCAAAAAGGGGTGCAGTACCAGTACTCACCACTATCCAAAAGCTGGCGTTTTAAAACCACCAGATTTTACTTTTTGTAGAAAACTGAATAAATGAACCCAAAACATGCCAAAGAAAGACTTACTGAGAGGTGGATCCAATCTAAAGTTATATTCTGAAGTGACTTGAAGGTTTATAACAAGACTGGCTGAGCTGTGGATTTCAGCAGTTTAAGTAAATTTGGACTGAAAGACACTAAAAATTTAAATGTTTAAAAGAAATGAGTGACCTACTTTGAGTGTCACATAGGTTGCAATTGTTTAAATGTCATAGTTTTAAACTTAGAATCAGCATTCTAGCTGCATATGTAAAAATGTCTTGACTTAAACTGGGTAACAAAAAGTGACATTTTATCTGAAACCTGGCTTAAGGAACTGAATTCTGCCTGGCAACTACCCCCATCAGGAGTGAAACTTGAGTCACAGCTGTGTTCCCAGGCCTATCTGCCTTTTGCTGGCCACACTAAGGATATGCCATCTCTCTGATAATTGAAGTAAGGGGAGCCCCCACAGAATACAGGAGCTCTGAACAAAGCCCTGTCCTGACTCAGGCAAATGTTTTATTGCAGATGTCGTAAAACAGGTTCCTCTTGGCAGAAGCTGGGAGGGGCAGGGTCTCTGAGCTTGGCAGAAACTGGAAAGACTGGTTTCTGTACCATGTGACCTGAAAAGACACACCTCTATAGCCAGAATATGGTTTTAGAAAAAGATGAATAACTCATAGTACGGACTTGTGAAAATTATTTAAATGACACCATAATTCTTGTGATTTTTCTGCCCACATTTTAAGAGGTTTTTAGAACTGGTGGCATGTTCAGGCGGGTTTTAGCGGAAAAGAGGATATTACTCAAAATGTGTGCATGTGAAAAATCTGACACTTCATCAACTAATGTCCATACTCCTTGCGCACATGTGTGTAAATTTGGGTTAATGTCCGAAATTGCAAACCAGTTAAAAAGTGCAAAATATTGCCATTTCCGAATGCAAGCCCCCAGGAAGAGCAGATTTGGACAGGGTATACCTCCTGTAATGCATGATGGGTGCATATGATTTTAAAACAATACGTACCTCTGCAAATATGTATTTGGTTCAAATCTAGATTTGTGTGCAAGTTGACAGGAGGAGTGGACTTTCTGCAGGCTGTAAAATGACATCACTCTGACACAACTTAGCTCCCCCAATCAGGGGAGAAATGAAAGCTTGGCCAATGATAAGTGGAGAGGGGCTGGCTAGTGATGCTGCTCACACACACCCATTTTAAAAACACATAAAAGCAGAGAGACAGGACAGATAGGGGCCTTCAAATCCATTTGCAGCTGGAAGCTCTGCCGGAAAATCCATACTTTACCTCCATCAATCTCTAGAGAAAGCTGTGCAGAAAGATCCAGACTTTAAATCCCTCAATCTTCAGAATCCAGAGAGAGAGCAGACCCAGATCACTGTGAAGTGCAGAGACCAGAGTCCAGTTTAAAACCTGACCAGATCCGTGGCGAGGTCCATTTCACTCAAGAATATAGTGTGAGTACCTAGAAAACTGTGCAGAACCAATCTCTTAGTTAAAATAATATAATTCAATCCTATTTTAATCTAAGTAGAACTGTCTCCTAACTGTCACCTGTCATTTGTAAAGCTGTCACTTGTCATTTTCTAGTTGCAAGCTGCACTTGTCTTTTTGAACTTTAAAATTTCAAATCTGAAAAACGACCTTTATTTAATCGCTCATATCTCCGTGACCGTTTATGCTAGAGACTTGCAGTAACTTTCAGCTGGAAGCTGAGATCCTAGGCTTTCCTAGGACCCCAAAACGATAGGCTTGTAGTTCCTCTGTAATCGTGCTTGGCGCATTCGCAAATTTTGCCGCGATTTGCAAATTTCTTCACGTGTAAAAATCTGCTGCTGCTTGCCTTCCATTTGCCAGAAATTCGTTTAACCTGCTAATCATCCCTGAATCATTGCAAGAGTGAGCCTGGACTAATATTAACTAGATACCACTCACCCTGAACCTCTAGAGGGAATTAAAAGCATTGTAACATATTTTCACTCCATTGCCAGCACATATCAAAGCATTTTGCCTGTGTTTTCAACTTCTGTAGTCTAAGTTGCTGGGTGAACTGAGTTACATTTGAATTGCATTTCTGAGAATTGTGTGCTTTCCTTCCATTTCCCTGCATTGCATAAAAGGGGGGGTGAATTGTCCAAGAAAGTGATTACATTGTCTTTTGCTGAAATCCTATCAAGTTAATTTTCTGTGCTGCATTTCATTCCACATTGCATCCATTTGAAACCATAAAAGTATTGTTGCTATCTTATCCATTTCATGTCAACTCCTTAGTGATTATCAAGAAGTGTGCTAGTGCCAGATTCTCCGTTGTTAATCTTTATCATCTCAGATTAAGTGTGATATTCAATTATTAATTTATTATAAAGTGTGATAGATATATATTGCTTTACTTCTCAAATAAACCTTTTGACTTGCAAAACAGAACTACTTCTTGGCTCAGTAGGGTCGGGGGGATTCTGAGAGAGGGGTGTTATATAGGGGTAGTCATCCAGAACGCATGAACTGGACATAAAGATATATCAATAAGGGTTTTCATTCAGTATTATAGACTAGGCGTTGACTTAGCTGTAGTGTTGAATTGAATCCTCTTACAGTATCTCATTAAAATCAAAGAGGACATGTGCATCCTGCAACAGGAAAAGTCTGACCAGGATACCAGATTTCTGGCCTTGCAGAAGGAGTTACAAGAAGGTTTGGACTCCCTACTGCAGAGCCAGAAAAAGCTGGAGCAACAATTAGATTTCAATAGGGCATGTGCTGAGCAGGTAGTCACCCTTCAAAGCCACCTAGATAGGTAAAAGGCAGAGAGCAATAAACTGATCCTGAAAGACCTGGATACCCAGGCAGAGTTTGGTCAGGAGCGCCAGGAAGCTGGTGCCCTTCAAAGGCAAAGGGACGACCTGGCGGCACAGATGCAGACTCTTAGTCTGGAAAGGGACACCTTAGGCCAGGAAGTCTGCCATTTAAAAAGAAAAACTGAAGAAAATCACTTGGCCCTCCAGGGGCTGGGTGACCTCCAAAAAGAGCATCAGAACCTGTTAGAGCACACCTGGAGGGTGGAAGAGGCTTTGGCAAGAAAGGAGCAGGCCAGTAGGGATGGGACTCAGGAGGTAACCCTCCTGCAGCAAAGACTGGCCCAGTACTCCAGGACCAATCAGGAGGCACAGAGAGAGAATGAGGCTCTCTGCCAGCACAATGATAGGCTCCAGCAACAGGTAGCCATGCAGGAGAGACTGATAGATTCTAGTAAGGCCTTAACGGAGGAACTGAAAGCGCAGGCTCTTGCATTGCAACAGGGAGCAGGGGCTGATAGAGATGAGGTTCGCTGGGAAAGGGAAACTCCTGAGCATAACCTCAGGATCCCTAGTATCAGAGGCCTTCATCTCTCCCAGTCCCTGGACTCTGCCACCCCCATGTCCCCTGGCGCACATGAGCACAGGGCCACAGGGATGGCAGATTACTATCCAGCCAAAAGGATGGGGCTCATAGGCCACTACCACCCAGGAATGGATGGGCGGGCATCCGGGTATGGGCACCTAAGTACAGTGCATTTTAGTGGGGAACCCCAGGAGAATAGGCCCACTAAGGGCATCCTGAAAACCTCTGCCCAGTTAGGTCAGTGGGGGGGGTACCCATTAAATCCTGGTAGCAAGGAGGGATCTGAAGACTCCTCTGAGCGTCACAGGCCACAAAAGACCAGGTCCCCACATTCTGCCAGCGATTCCCAGGCTCGCAGAATCCGGGAAAACCTGAAAGATCAGACGGGCTCCTCTGGGAGCAGTGCTTCTGAATCAGAGGATGAATGGACCAGGGTTACCCGAAACATAAAGGCCAATAAGGTGAAAAGGGCCTTGCGTAAGGACCCCTTAAAACAGATTAAGGTAATCAGGAGTGTTATCACGCCTTATCATAAGAACGCCAAGTATTCTGTTTGGGAACACTTGGAGCTCTATGAGCAAATGATGGAGACTTTCCATTTGAAGGACAGCAGTAGCTGCATCCAGTACGTCAAATGGACATTCTCCCCTGAATACTCCAGTTTCTTTGCGGGGCTGGAGGACCAAAACCATTCAAGATGGTCCACATATAGGGCGGCCATCTTGAAACATTTTTCTGTACATAGAAATCGCCAAGAGGCTCGCAAGGGAGCCTACAATTTGCAATGTGGGGAGGATCAGGCCCCGCAAGAATTTGTGCAAGAATTGAAGCGTGCCTTTGCGCAGACCACCAGAAGGGTGCGCACGGACAGCAGAGAATTCATCAACACATTTTTCCATGCTCTTCCCAGGTGCATAATGACCCAGCTCGTGAGAGATTTTCACGAGAAAAGATCTTTAGACTGGGTCATTGAGCAAGCCACCCGGATCTATGAGGTGCAGAAGCCCATAGAAAATAGAAGTAATGCGCAGAAAAACCCCAAAACCAACAGCACCCCTGCTGCTGCCAAGGTGACAGAGGTAAAGGTTGCCCGTGTTTTAGATTTGGAGATGGGGGGGCCTAAAAACCTGCCTGCACCAAATAATTCACAGCCCAGAAGGCCCTCGGGCCAGTCACAGACAGGGAGTCGAGGAGGTAGTCCCACAAATGGGGTCCCCCGCTCCCCAGACTATGTAAGTCCCGCTACAAGGGAAACCGACCAATCCTGGGTTATGTGTGGACTCCTCCAGCCCAAGGGGGGGGGATCCAGCCAAGCACCTGACCCAGGGAACTTCCCTCCTAACTTCCCACAGGAGGGCAGAAATTCCCCAAACACTGGGCAGAACTTTTTTCCCATGTATCCACAAGGTTTCCAGCCCCAAAACCATCCATCCTTCTTTCACCAATTCCCTGAGCCCAGACAACCTAATCCGGGAGAGGGGAGGCCAAGGGTGGAGGGGTACCAAAATCTTCCCAACCCGGGGGATTACCAGAGAAGGGATAGCTACCCTTCCCGGGATCAGCCCAGGGGAGAAAATAGAGCCCCGTATCAGCCTGAGTAGGTTTCACAACTTGAGCACCAGGTCCAAAATATGGCACGGGATCTGGGTAAACATACTGAGGGCTCAACAGAACCCTTAGATGAGCATGCCACCGCAGAATGCCCCAAATCCTGGGCCTGGTGCTCCAGAACAACGACGGGGACAGCACCCCGATAACCCACCGGTTCCCAGGGAGGAAGCACAAGGGGAAGAGGGGTGTAAAGCCTTGGAGGAAGCTTCCTTCCCAACTTGTAAACAGCCCCTGGAAAACCAGGAACCAGAAACAAAATCTCCTACCCCTGAAAGTCTGCCACCCAAGGAGCAGAGAGGAGGTAGGTGAAACAAAGGACCCAAACAGACCCACTTTGTGGAGGAGGTACAGGTCTTCCAATTTGAGGGAGAGGGATCCTCAGAGGACGCTGGGAAAAGGATCTTCTCCTTCAGAGATGGGGGAACTCCTCCCAAGGAAAAATGGGCCCCAAGAGATTCCAATCCAGACTGGGTAGATGTGGGGATTGAGCTGTCGCCGCCCATCATCCTATCCCAGAACCAACAAAACCAAACTTCCCTGGTTCAAACCCATCCGGGTGACTGCCTCCAAAGAGCGGGGGGTGGCCCAGAACCGGAACCAGGGGAACCTAAAACCGAATTAATAGACTGGGTAGATGTGGTGATTGAGCTGTCGCCGCCCATCATTCTATCCCAGAACCAACAATACCAAAATCCCATGGGTCAAACCCATCCTGATGACTGCCTCCAAAAAGGGGGGGGCGGCCCAGAACCTGAAACCATTTCCAGTTGCCAACTTTTTCTTTCAGATTCCCCAGGCTCTTCACGGAATTCTGCCCTAATCTCTTCTCTCGCCATGTCCAAAACCAGAAAGTTAGCCGACCAGTTGTCCAAAAATGGGCATTATCTGTGCCCCCTTGAGGAGAAGGAGGGAAGATATTATGCCCCGGTACAAGTACAGGGACAGGGTACAATTTTGGCACTTGTGGACACTGGATCCCAAGCTACCCTTCTGTCCAAAAGGGCCTTTGATGAACTAAATGCAGGAAGGGGGAGAATTACTGTATTCCTCTCACCTCTCTTCCTGGACAACTCCAGAACTTCGACGGGAAGGAAATTCCCATCGAGGGGACTGCAGATTTGGACATCAAAATTGGGCGACACAAGGTGAAACACCCGGTCATATTAGTGACTCCAGAGGACACCCTTTGTTTACTAGGGAATGACCTCCTGAGAAGGTTGTCATCTCTAATAGATTGCGTAAACAAGGTCCTCTGGACCCAGACTAGCCGACCAATAAAATTAAAACAGAGCGTCAACCATGTTAGTTTAAATGGCACCTGCCACATGGTTGAACAAAAATCTGACTAAGTAGAATTTCTCTTCCAGAACAACCAAATTCCAGACGGGACAGTAATAGCAGTAGGACAACAGACTGGTGATGGGGGTCCTCTCTATTTCTGAAAATCAACCTTCCTTCCAGTTTAAGTTGGTATTCCACACTGGAAGGAAACACTCTGAAATTCTTTACCAATCCACAATCAGACACTCCCACTCCTATAGTCCAGAAAGATGAGAAATCAGCTCAGAGCCTGGCTGATATTCAGCAAATTGGAGAGCAGTTGTTCATCCCTGTTCAGTTAAATGATGGGAAGGAATCTGTTCTCGCCCGAGTGTGTGTGAACAACGGTAAGAACTTCATCAGCGAAGCCATGTTCCGCCAACTCCCAAAAGATCCAGCCATTCCCACATTCAAACTGCTAGACAAATGGGAAATGGACCTGGAAGCACCCAATTCCAAACATCTCCTGCCAAGCAGGTGTATGCTCAAAATCTCCATTGGCAACAAGAGCACAGTCCATAATTGTTGGGTCGTGCGAGACATCACTGCCGCCTTTTACTTAGGCAGTGACATTCTCAATCGCTTTGCCATTAATTTGGACCTACTAAACTTCAAAGCTTGGTCCCGATTAGCGGATAATCCCATGGGCTTTGATGATTCAGAAAAAGCATTTAGGTCAGCTCAATTGCTACCTTATGCAGTTGAAATTCAGAGTAAAGAGGAAGTCACCATCCCAGAAAGGACCCGACAATTCTCCCTGGAAGTGAAAGTTAAAAGAGGACAAAAATTGAAAAACCCTGATGCTTATATTCATCTAAATGCTTCTCTCCAACAACAAGGGTTAAGGGTAAACCCAACACCATTAGTCAACATAGAACATGACACCATTCCAATAGTGGTGGATATCAGCGATTTACAGAGTATTACTCTAGCCGCAGGCACCATCATTGGAATGTCGGTTGATGACCGACATTTCTCCATTGATTTAGAAAATGAACTGTTAGGACAAATCCCCAAGGACTGTTTTAACAGTGACAGTGATGACAATACAACACCAGACAGGATTTTCACCCGGCATGGGGGGAACCTCCTGGTGTACACTTCTTGCTCTTATGGTAAGGAAGATGTGACTTGTGACTTCAGGAGGGATGAGGTGATTTTCCAGGTCCATGAGGGCTGCCTTTCCCACCTGAAGCCTCCAGTCCAAATCAGCACTCTGACCAAGGACTTCTCCACCCAGCTGGAGGAGGCCGCTAAGATAGCCAAACCAGAAGTCTTTCCAGGCTTCAGGCAGATGGTGGAAGAGAGAGTCAACCTGGCTAATGCCTGCATGACTCTGGAACAGAAGCAAAAGTTGAAACAAGTTTTCTTGGATTTCCAAGATCTCTTTGCGGTAGACTCATATGACTGTGGTTGCACCGACATCCACACAACAACAATTCCCACGGACCCTAGCATGACTCCAGTGTTTGTGAAGCAATATCACTTGCCTCTCGCATCCATGGAGTACCTTACTGAAATAATTAAGAACCTTGAGTCCCGGGGAATAATCTGTCAATTCCACAGCACTTTCAATAATCCAGTGCTGGGAATATTGAAGCCAAACGGCCAGTGGAGACTCTGCGCCGACCTTAAGAAGCTCAACAAACGGGTTCATACTTCCCGATGGCCTCTGCCCTACATTGACCAAGGGCTGGCCCAGATCCAGGGGTCACAGGTATTCACAGCAATAGACCTGCCCAATGGATACTGGACCGTGCCTGTCAGTAGGGAGGACCAATACAAACTGGCTTTTACCTTTGGGGGCCAGCAGTACACATGGACCCGACTCCCTTCGGATACCTCAACTCCGGCAATGAATTCAACATTTTCCTACATAAGGCCATGCCCGACCTGGGTGCGAGGGGTAACCTGGCTTATGTAGATGATGTCCTCATCAAAAGTTCATCGGTGGAAAAACACATAGCAGAAATCCGTTATGTTCTGACACAGTTGAGGGCCGCCGGAGCAAAATTTCAGAAAGCACAGTGGTGTAGAACCCGTGTTAATTTCTTGGGGCATGAGATTACTCCTCAGGGTCTCTGTCCCCAGGAAAAGAAAGTGGAAGCACTTCAGAAACTGAAAGACCCCACCACTCTGCGGGAACTATGGAGCCTCCTTGGACTGACTAATTACAGCAGAAAGTTCATTGAGGGCTACGCAGAGATCACCAGACCCCTGATTCATCTCTTGAAGGGGGGGGTCAAGTGGGAATGGGGTCCAGAACAATCTGAGGCAGTAAGACAACTCAAGAGAAGCCTCTCACAAGCGCCTTGCCTATCTTACCCTGTCAGAAACAAGGAGTTCTTCCTGGAGACAGGGTTCTCTAATACGTGCTTGACGGCAGTATCATACCAAATGCATGACAAGGTCAATAAAGTAATCTCCTATGCGAGCAAAACTTTATCCTCTGTGGAGGAAAAATTCAACGATTGTGAAAAGGCACTTCTGGCAACTGTGTGGGCATTGAAGAATTACCGCCGTTCATCCAGGGGTAACACATCATAGTGGAGACTCCAAACCAGCCTCTGCAATATCTCCAAAGTGACAGAATCAGGGCCAGAAATGTGAGTAATTCCAGAATTACTTCCTGGATTCTGTCAATGCAAAGCTTTCCTGTGGAGGTCAGATATGGCCAAAACAAGAAGAGTCCCCTCGCGCAAGGTCTTGCTGACTTGCATGATTGTATCAGAGAAAACGGTCTTGAGGACAAAAGTCTAAAAATCAAGGACAACATGGAGGCATACCTTAATTCCCCACACAAAGGGCCTCATCACGACTTCGGCGGTAACCCTTAAATCCGGCGGTAGCGCTATTACCGCCGGATTAAAGGGCCCGCCGTATCAGGGCTTCAGCGGATTTCGCCCCAGCTCCGAGCTGGGGGGAATTCCGCAAAAATTCGCGCTATTACCGCTGGCGGGATATCCGCCAGCGGTATTAGCGTGAAAATTCCTCATTGAGCCCAATGGGGAATGGGGCATTCCCAAATGGGCTCAGTGGGGAATGGGGATTTACATTACCGCCGAACTCGTGATCCAGCGCTATTAGCGCCGGGGAGTTCGGCGTTAGGGCTAATACCATCCGCGCTAATAGCGTTACAGTTACCGCCCAAGTCGTGATGAGGCCCAAAGTATTTGAAGAAGACAAGTGTGAGGGAATGCCCACTGTCTATGTGGATGGATGCTCTTACCATGTTGACAACAACGGGGAGAAAGAAGTGGTGGCCGACATAGGGAATGCATGGGTGAATGAGTCCCCAGAACCCTCCGCTGGATACAAAATTGGTCCCCGAAGTAGTCAGGTGGCAGAATTGATGGCTGTGCATCAAGCCATCCTCACTGCTGTCCAACATCAACTCCACAAACTGGTCATAATCACAGATTCGGATTATGTACGGAACGGGTTCGTGGAGCACCTGGTCAATTGGAAAACCAGAGGCATGTTATGTGCTAATAACAAACCCTTGAAACATGGGAAGTTAATCCAAAATATTGATGATCTGGTCACATCGAATGGGATGACCATCTACTGGAAAAGATCAAGGGTAATTCCAAAGTAGAGGGACCAGACAAAACTGGAAATGACTTAGCTGATCAGCTGGCCAAAACCAGGGCCATCCAAGGGGATCTAATAGAAATAGAGTGCCTGTTGGGGGAAATCCAGGTCACTGCTATCACTAGGTCCCAGACAAATGCTCACAATGATCTTTCAACTCGACAATGGAGTAAGGAGACCCCTGATGCTGATTTAATTACGGCTCAAAAGGGGGATCAAATAATTGGTAAGTTCTACCAACACATTGAGGACCCTGAGAACTTTCCCCTGACGGATACCGATTACATTGGGAAAAAGGACCTAAGAGTGTTGTTGAAATGTCCAAAAAGGTTCCGAATCCAAGACAGTTTGTTGGTAAGGAAATCCCAAGCTGGCCATGATCAGTGGGTGGTTCCTACCTCATTCCGAAGCATGATGTTAAGTCACGCCCATGATGCGGCCACCGCCGGTCATAGGGGGTTTACTACAACACTTGAAATCTTAAGAGAGATTTCTTACTGGCCAAATATGGGCCAGGACCTCAACCAATACTTGAAGGGGTGTCTTGTGTGTGCACAATTTCAGCCAACATCCCTCACACACCGGGTGCCTCTCCAAAAGAGGGGGATGACACTGCCATGGTCAGATTTGCAAATCGACTTTGTAGGCCCTGTAATTCGCTCGTCTAGAGGAAACAAGTACATGTTGACCGTCACATGCTTGTTTACCAAGTGGGTGGAATGTCTCCCAGCCCCAAATTGCAAGGCAGAAACAGCTGCTGCCCTGATGATTAACCACATCTTTTCCCGTTTTGGTCTACCTCAAAGGATTGAGTCAGACAGAGGTAGCCATTTCACCAGCGAGGTAATGACAAAGATGTGGGAGATACTGGGGGTCAAAAGGAAGCTACACATTTCTTACCGGCCAGCTTCTTCTGGAGCAGTAGAGAGATACAACCGAACCATTGTGAGCATATTAAAAAAGTTTGTGGCAGATTCTGGGCCAAGTTGGGATATTTACCTCTGGTCCTAATGGCCATCAGATCTACCGCTTCATCTGCAACTAAAATGTCGCCATTTGAGTTGATGACCGGATGCAAGATGGTGCTTCCCCATCATTTGCTCTAGAGGACCCAAGAGCAGACACTGATAAATGCCTCCAAAACTCATGAGTATGTGGAGAATTTAAGGAAACACCTTCAGCATGTTTTTACCTATGCTCAGCGGAATCTAGAAAGATCAGCTGATAGCATGAAAACCCACTACGACCTGAAGACCACCAGGAAGGAATATACTGTGGGAGACCGGGTCTATCTATACAATTTCCAAAGAAACCAGGCCAAACAGCAAACATTTTTGCCTACGTGGAAGGGACCGTTTGAAATTATAGACAAAATCTCCACTGTAGCCTATAAGATCCCCATCCCCAAAGGTAGTTTGGCGGAAGGGGAAGACAAGTGGGTACATATAAATCAGCTAAAGTGTTGCCATCCCAGGCACACACTGCAGCAACTGGAGGAGTCCTCTGCAATACCAGAGGGGACCGCTCCTGATTAATTCAGTTCCCATCCTAAAATATCCCACATATAGTCTCTAAAATATTATGATTTGAAAAAAGAAATGTTTCATGTTATATCTTGTTTTAAAATAAGACTGCAAAATGTATCCTGATGTATAAAATGTATATGCCGCCCCACTATGTCAATAGTGGTGGAAAAATGTCTATGAATAGATATTGCCGCTTTTGCTTTATCATCCTAGGGGAGATGAAACCATGAAATCATGGAGACTGACCACGGAAGGCGACCTGGGGACTGGGAGCGAAGATCCGAGGGGCCCGGGGTACCGCCCAATCCTCCCATCAGGACCAGCAAGGATAACTGATTGATCGACTGGAGGGAGGAAAAGATGCTGAACTGTGCCATCTACGGAATTGGAAGAAGATGAGGCGAACATCCCAGAAATTGCGAGTTACATCAGTGAAGATCAGAATGGCCATCGCAAGAGGGGGGGCTTGTGGGATGTTTTTACCCATGCATCCAAGCCCTACCATAAAACTGTGCATTACTGGCATTGAAAACATCATGATGGCCAGAACTCCCCAGAGAGTGCACAGGGAAAACATGAAGAATAGGCTGCCACCCATTTTTGCCTATGTTGCGAGCACAGGAGGGCACTGCCTAAAACCACCATTGGGCTACACACACAGTAGCCTGAAACCATTGGGAATGGCAATGCTGATTGTCAAAAGCAACCCAGAACTGTGGGGAATTCATTTTTTTAATGTCAAAAATGGATGCAATACTGGTGCTCACCACTATCAGAAAGCCGGCGTTTTAAAACCACCAGACTTTTGTGTAAAACTGAACAAATGAACCCAAACCAGGCCAAGCAAAGACTTGCTAAGAGGTGGATACAATGTAAAACTATATTCTGAAATGACTTGAAGGAAGAAAGTATTTAATGTATATATACAAAATAGCTGGGGATGTCAGCAGCTTAAGTGAAATTGGGTTTAAAGCCACTAACATCGAAATGTTTAGAATAAATGAGTGACCTACCTGTGAGTGTCACATAGGTTTCAATTGTGTCATAGTTTAGAACTTAGAATCAGCATTCTAGCTGCATGTGCAAAAATTGTAAGTTGGATTTGAATGTAGAAAACTGGGAACTAAAGTGACATTTAGCTGTATTCTGCCTGACAACTATCCCTGACAGGAGTTGAACTGGCTCAACAACTCTTCCCAGGCCTGGCTGCATTCTGCTGCCCCTGCCAAAAGGAGATGACACCTCTCTGATTGAATCAGGGGAGTGGTACCTGGGGACTACAGGAAACTAAACAAAGCACTGTCACTGGCTCAGGCAAATGTTATATTGGGGAGGCCGTAAAGTGGCTTCCTCTTGGGAGAAACTGGGAGGGGCAGTGCCTGTGAGAGCCAGCTGAGCTTGGGGGAAGTGGATAAACCAGAAATTCCACCATGTGCTATGGAAAACCACACCCCTTTAGGGCCAGAGCATGATTTTAAAAAGATGGATAATTCACAGTGCGGACTTGTCAAAATTATATAAATAACATCATCATTCTTGCGATTTTTCTGTGCACATTTTAAGAGGTGTTAGGACCCTGTGGTATATTCTTGGGGATAGTAGCGGAAAAAAAGGTTGTTACTCCAAATGTATGCATGTTAAAAATCTGACACTTTAACATCTGAAACCCATATCCCTGGTGCACATCTGTGTAAAATCTGGAAAGTTTTAGAGGTCGTTATCTGGATGAAAAGGGGAGAATTCTGTCATAAGTGGACACGACATCGTACAAAGACAGGGATTGGATGGTTTGGTGCTACAGAAAATATGTTAACTGGACCTATAATATTAGAAAAATGGTACATAGATAAATATGTATTTGGGTCAGAAATAGATTGTGTGCAATTTGACAAGGGGAGGTTCCTCTGACCATAAAAACTACAACATCACTCTGACACTCCATTTCTTTCCCCCAATCAAGGGAGAGAGGAAAGCCTGGCCAAAAATAAGTGAGAGGGGCAAGCTTAGCTAGGCCCAGGCACACACCCATTTTCAAAACACATAAAAGGAACATTGAAACCCAGGTAGGGACATTCACTTTCCACTTTCTTGCGGGACGCTTTGCCGGGAGACTTCAGACTTCACATCCAGAGATCCAGACGTCAAATCCATCAATCTCCAGAGACCAGAAATTAACTCCAGAGTTTGTAGCAGAGAGGCCTGAATCCACAAGCCGAATCCTCTTCAGCAGGCCTCAAAACCAACCAAACTATTCAAAAGCCGGGCGAGCTGTTTGAATTCTTTGCCAAGAACTTTTGCAAGAACCTGTAGCAGTATCCAGAAAGCAGTGCTGTATCCGGAACCGCTAGCAGAACCGATAACAGAACCAGAGACCCAGAGACCAGATCGCTGTGAAGAACCGCTAGCAGAAGTCCAGCCAATCCTGACCCGATCGGTGACGAAGTCGCATTCCTGTCCAAAATCTTGTGTGAGTACCCAGCTAGCACTGTGCCCAAACCAATCTCTTAGTTTAAAATAATCTAATCCAAACTATTTTAGCCTATTAGAACTGTCTCCTAGAATCGTGTCATTCTGTCATCTTTAAAACTGAAAACTGTCATCTGTCATTCTGAGTTTTAAAATTTCAAATCCGAAAAACTACCTTTACTAAATCGGCCTTATCTCCGGAACCGTTTGCTAGGAGCAAATTTTAACTATCATCTTAAAGGTAAGATTCTAAGCTTTCCAACGAGCCTAGAACCGACTTCCTACCCCTTATAGAGCCTCCGTAATTTTGCTTGATGCCCGCGACTAAATTTGCTGCAATTTGACATTTCGCTTAATTTCAGCCACGTGTAAAAATATTTGTCCTTGCTTTCCTTTGCTGAAATTCGTGTGCAACCTGACAATCATTCATAGAGCATTGCTAAAGTGATCCTGAATTAATTTAACTATCTCTCACTCACCCTGAAGCTCCTATAGGGAATTAAAAGCAATTTGAGTATATGTTTTCACTTCATCGCCACCACATTTAAAAGGATTTTGCCTGTGTTTAAAACTCCTACCTGTTTTCCTCTAAGCTTGCTAGGGGGTAACTGAATTATATTTGATTGCATTCCTGAGAACTGTGTGCTTCCCTCCCATCTCTTTACCTTGCATACAGGGGGGGTGAATTGTCAAAGAAAAGTGATTACATTGTCTTTTGTTGAAGTCATATCAAGTTTATTTTCTGTACTGCATTTTCATTCATCATTGCATTGTCCTTGTAGCCATAAAAGCATTCTCAGCTACTTTATCCTCTCTATATCACTTCTAAGCCATCAAAAAGAGTGTACCACTGTAACATTATCCATTGTTGATCACTATCATCCTCACAAGTGTGCTATCAAATATTAATTTACTATAAAAGTCTGATAGATATATATTGTTTAATTTTCAAATAAACCTTTTAAATTTGCAAAACAAACCTACTTCTTGGCTCAACGGGGTCACAGGGATTCTGAGAGAGGGGTGTTATATAAGGTTTGTCATCCAGAGTAAATGAACTGGACATAAAAATACATCAATAAGGGCTTCCATCAGCATCCCAGACTAGGCATTGACTTAGCTGTAGTGTCGAATTGAAGTCGCTTACAGGATGGGAACCTCCTCTCCAATTTGAACTTAAACCACATACGGCAGCAATTGAGCTGACCGAAATGCTTTTTCAGAATCACCTTAGCCCACGGGATTGCCCCCCAGTCAGGACTAGGCCTTGTAATTTATAAGGTCCAAATTAATGACATACCGATTGAGAATGTCACTGCCTAAATAGAATGCAGCAGCGACATCTCGCACGACCCAACAGTTAAGCTCTATGCTTTTGTCACTTATGGACATTTTGAGCATACGCCTGCTAGGCAGGAGATGTTTGGAATTGGGAGTTTCCAGGCCCATTTCTCACTTATCAATCAATTTAAATGTGAGAATGGTTGGATCTTTTGGGACTTTCCTGAACAGTGCTTCGCTGATGAAGCTATTTCCATTGTTCAGGCACACTCTGGCAATGTCAGGTTCCAACCCCTCATTTAACTGAATAGGGAAGAACAGCTGTTCTCTAATTTTCTGAATATCAGGCAGGCTTTGAGCTGGTTTTTCATCACTTTTGACTACAGGACGTGGATTTTCAGATTGGGGATTGGTATAATATTTCAAAGTATTTCCTTGCAGTTTGGAGTGCCACTTGAGACTGGAAGGAAGGTTGATTTTCAAGAATGGAGAGGAGTTCCAATCACTAGTTTGTTGTCCTACAGCAATTACTGTAATGTCAGGTATTTGATTATTTTGGAAATGAAACTCAATCTGATCAGATTTCTGTTCAACCATGTGGCAGGTGCCATTTAAACTGACATAGTTGATGCTTTGTTTTAATGTTATTGGCTGGTTAGTCGGAGTCCAGAGGACCTTATTTACACAGTCTATCAGGAGAGACTACCTCCGGAGGAGGTCATTACCTAATGGAAATGGGGTCCCCTCTGGAGTCATGACTTTGACCGGGTGTTTCACCTTATGTCACCCAATTTTAATTTCCAGATCCGTAGTCCCCTCAATGGTGATTTCATTCCCATCAAAGTTCTGGAGTTGTCCAGGAAGACGGGTGAGCGGGATCTGGTGTCTATTTCCCCTTCCTGAATTTAGCTGCTCAAAAGCCATTTTGGACAGAAGAGTGGCTTGGGATCCAGTGTCCACCAGTGCTGAAAATGAACATTGCCCTTGCACCCGGACGGTTCATAGAACCTACCTTCTTTGTCCTCCAATGGGCAAAGGAAATGGGCATTTTGGGCAAGCTGGGAGGTTAATTTCTTTATTTCGGACTTCACACAGTGGGGTTTTGGACATTTTTCTGTGTCGGAGTCTGGGAATCTGTGAAGAAAATATGGCATCCTGAAAGATGTGGGATTTTGGTATCCCCTTTTTCCCTTAGCTCTGTGCTGTCCCCCTTTACCTGGTGACAGTCACTAGAACTAGTTTGTGGAGAAGACCCATCCGTGGCAGTTATATTCACAAGATGACATTTCTGGTGTTCAGGGATGGGTGATTCTGAATCAGTCCCCACACCTACCCAGTCTAGATTCTGGTTTCTTGGGATCCATTTTTCTTTGGGGGGAATTCCCCTGTCCTTGAAGGAGAAGATTTTCTTCCCAGAATCCTCCAAGGATTCTTCCCCTTCAAACTGGAGGACCTTGACTTCCTCCACAAAATGGGTATTTTTGGTTTCATTGTTTCTACTACCCACCCTCTGTTCCCTGGGTTGCAGAATTTCTGGGGCAAGAGATATTAGTTCCGGTTTCGGTGTGTATACAGTCTTTTCATGGGTGAGGAAGAAAGCTTACGCTAGGGCTTTGCACCCCCCTTCTTCCCGTGCCTCCTCCCCTGGAACCGGTGGGTTGTCGTGGCTCTCTCCCCGTCATGGTTCCGGGATGCCAGACCCTTGGTTTGAGGGGTTCTAAGCCGCCATGTTCATCTGAGGGTTCTGCTTTGCCGTCAACATGCAACTCGGATCCTAAATTATGCTCTGGACCCGGTGCTCCAGTTTGGATAGCCGCTCCGGCTGGTACGGGGGTCTTTGATTAAATCTAGGTTGTTCTCGGGAAGGGTAACTATTCCTTCTCCCGGATTACCCTGGGTATTGGGGTATTGGGGATTCCCTTGGTAACCCTCCACCCTTGGCCTCTCCTCCCCCAGATTGAATGGTCTTGGCTCCTGAAAGCGGGGAGAGAAAGGAAGGTTGTCCTGCAGGTTGGGGTTTGGAAGGTACCAGGGGAAGAAAATTAACCCAGGATTTAGAGGATTACTGCCCTCCTGAGGAAAGTTAGGAGGGAAGTTTCCTGGGGCAGTACTCTCCTGATTGGATCCCCCTTGGGCTGGAGGAGTCCACATGTGCCCCAAGATAGGTCCATTGCCCTTATACCTGCGACGTAAATAATTAGCAGAGTTAGAGGTCACATTGGTGGGGTTTACTACCTGACTACCACCTGTTGCTGATTGATCCGATGGTCTTCTTTGCCTCTGATTTGGCTGGTTTTGGGAAGGGGTGTTTTTAGCCCCCCCCCCCATTTCTAGGTCCAAAATGTGGGCAACCTTCACCTCTGCCACCTTAGCAGCATCGGGGGTTTTTGTTGGTTTGGGGTTTTTGGTTTGGTTTTTGCTTTCTGCAGGATTTTGGATCTCATAGATCAGGGTAGCCTGCTCTATTACCCAGTCCAGGGTCCTGTTATCATGACAATCTCTTACCAGCTGTGTCATAATATATTTTGGGAGAGCATAAAAGTAGGTGTTTAAGAATTCCCTACTATTCGTGCACACTCACCTGGTAGTTTGTGCAAATGCCCGTTTTAGCTCGTGCACAAATTCTCTTAGGGCCTGACCTTCTCCACACTGCAGATTGTAGGCCGCCTTGCGGGCCTCCTGGGGGTTTCTGTGTGTTTAAAAGTGCTTCAAGATGGCCACCTTATAGTTGGACCACCTTGAATGGTCCTGGTCTTTCAGCCCACCAAATAAACTAGAGTACTCTGGAGAGAATGTCCATTTAGTATAGTCTATGCAATTCTGGCTATTTCTAATGTCAAAAAAGTTAATCATCGGTTCATATACCTCCAGAGTCTCCCAGACAGAATTTTTGGCATTTTTGTGATATAAGGTCATGACATTTCTAATGGCTTTAATCTGTTTAATGGTGTCTTTCAATAGAGCTCTTTTTTGTTTGTTAGCCTTCTTTTGCCGCTTCACCTGAGTCCATTTGCCCTCAGACACAGAGCTTCTGCTTTTTGAGGTTGCCTCATTATCCTCTAGGCAGTGCCTCATTCTTTGAGCTTGGGCGGCTCTCTCAGAATGGTGGGGCCTAGTTTCTTCTCCACTGTTGGACTTTGGGCTCTCTGGGTCACTCCCCTTGGACTCCCTCTTTTGCACAGGAGAGTGGTCTTCTGACTCCTCACTGCTTCCAGAGTTGGTGGAGAATCCCCCCACTGCCCTGATTGGGAAGAGGTTTTCAGAATACTCTTTTGGGGCCTCACCTCATGCTCTTTTTTCTCTGAAAAGTGGAACAGGTGGTCCCTTTGATGCTTCTGCCCGTCTAGCTCCCTGAGTTTCTTCTCATTGGAGTCTTCCTGGTCAGATATATTGGCCATAATATTTTTGAATCTGTACAGGGACACCCGTCCATCAATCCCTGATGGGCGATGGCCTGCCTGTTCCATCAGGCTGGGCCTACTAGAGTCTGGCTGCCTCATGATTCCTGGTTCTTATGAACTGGTGGACATGAAGTTAGCAGTACCTTATGCATACAAGGTAGCAAATGGTTTTGAGGCCCTTGGTACAGAGGGTTTCATACCGTGATCAGGGGTGGCCCTGTCCCTCTCTACTTGTTCGCGGTCCCTCAGGTTTTACTTCAGTCTAGTATACTCTTTTTCTAACAGCCCAAGTTTCTCCCTCTCAGCCCCTATCTCCTGACAGTAGGCAAAGGCCTGGCCCCTTTGCTCAGCTATCAGGGCTTGGCTGACCTCTATTACCTTCTCTTGGGCTGCTACTTGGCTCTGGAGTCCACTGTTCTCATCACAGAAGGCCCCATTGTCTTTTTGTGCTACCTGTATTGCCTGGGAACCCTAAGAGCATTTTTGTTTCAGGAGATACATCTCCTGACTCTGCACACTTTTGGCTCGGGTGGGCTCTTCTAGAGCACCTTCTACTTGTCTTGTGTGCCCGAATACCTTTTCATAATCTGATTTTAGTTGGTTCAGTTCCTGGAGTTCTAACTCTCTTTTCTGTAGGTCTGTTTTTAAGTTGCACACTTCCTGACATAGGGCATCTTTTTCCTGATACAGGGTGCCCCTCTGTTCAACCAGGTCACCCAGCTGTTGGTTGATAGCACTAAATGTCTGGCGTTCTTGGTTGAATTCTCTTTGAAAGTGGAGTGCTTTAATAATAAATGTATTGCTTTCCTCTTCCAATTTCTTAATCTGTTTTTGTAAAGTGGTTATCTGCTCTGAGCAGACTCTGTTATATTTTAGTGTTTGATTCAATTTCTGAGTCAACCTTTTCCTAACATTCCTTTTTTAATGTATCTAATCGCGCCTCTTGTTCTAAATTGGTTTGTTGCTGTACTGCCAACTCTTCTTTTAACTGTTTGATGTGCTTTTCAAATTCTACCTTAGAATTTTGGCTCTTTTGCAATTTCTCTCCTACTAGTTTTAATTCAGTCTCGATTTGGTTTAAGAGCTCAGACTGGTTTTGTGCTGTTCTTCTTTAATATTCGGAGTCATATACAACTCAGTCAAGGCTTGATGCAACAGGCCACCGTCCTGCCACACATTCCTGCTCATGGAAGTGACCTGTTACATCATGTTGGCTAGCCAGACTTCCGGATCTTGCTTTGCCCATTCCCATCTAATGAATAGTTTGGACAAAAGGTGCTGCCTAGCCATGTTTATCTCCACGGTGGTCATTATGAAGAGTGTTCTTCCTTTATTAAATGATTTATATAAAAACACATCTGTATTCTGCTTTTGACTAGTTCAGGGTTTATTTTACTTTATTTTGCACACAGGGCCTGACGCTTAGGGTCTAAGTTCTGTGATGGTGCTTTTACACTGTAACACAGTTTTTCAACCACAAAAAGTATCACTACTTTATCTGGGTTAGCCTGCTGTTTTAAGCTGTCACGGGTGGAAACACTGATCTCAATCCCGGCAACAAGCCCCAACTTTGCAACGGATTTCAAGACACGACACATTCCAGAACAGGACTCTTTCCACTGGCGAGGGATGTGGCGCACAATAGAAATGCTTTCAAATTTATTAATTTCAGATTCCGCTTTGAAAAGGCAGCCAACCCGTCTCACACCCCCCTTGACGAACACCTGTGTCACAATGGACCATGAACCAGGCCGCTGTGTAATAATGAAATATTTATTTATTTTTAAAATTCAAATGCAAAACGAAACAAATCAATTTTAGGGCAGCGTGGTGATAATTACACAGCAAAATGATATGACACACTTAATTTAAGTTTGCACTGCATAGTTAGAGGTTAGTTTACATGTACAGTAGAATGAATAAAACAGGAGTTTGTTTGGCTGTACTAAAGGTGCAAGACATCTTATAAGCTAAAAGGTAAAGTCCTTAACAACAAGCGTACAGGTGAGAAAATTGACTTTGTGAAGGAGAACAGTGCAGCCAAAATCACAAGTGGCAGAATTGCAATTTCTTAGTTTTCTCAGGTTTAAAACAAGCAAACAGCTTAGAAAATGAGCTAAACAGTCAAAATCGGAAATAGTTTTTTCCGATGAGTTACAAAGGCACATAACAGGTATGAGACTGAAGTGAAAGAGTGACTTTTGATGAGTGACAGCATCATATTCTTTATAGGAAAGGAAAATTGGATTTTAGAATGGAAACAATTTCACGGTCAAACTCGGTTTTGTTAGCAAAATTATTTGTCCTACTGCAACTGTATTTTAGTGGCTAAATTATTAAAGAAAGATACTGCACGCAAGGAGGTTAATTTGCAATTTTACCCTTTTTGTGCCGCGTTCATCCTTATGGGAAATTAATTAATTTATTCAAAAATGGTACTAAGGATTTACACAAAGGACTGAAATTATTTGAAAAGAATTACGCTAACACATGGAGACTAACACGTATTCTTCTAAGAACATGATACACAAAGGATGTTAACAATTTGGGAAGTTACTAGGGTACCTATAGGATTTTTATAGGGTTTAGACAGAATGCAATATAACAGAGCGGGGTATGCAGTTCTTTGTATTGGGGAAGGGTGATACTTACAAAAAGCACTTGAGTGGGGTAGTTTGGACAGCTAACTGGGTCTCTGGACAACAGGACAAGGATCTGGTCATTGTGCAGCGGCTGGGCTCTCCTTTAAGGGAACAGTGGGACAACCGCGGTCTGGTCCCTGTGAACAGCGGGATGCATCAGCTGGGCAAAGCCAGGTCTGGTCACTGGATTATCCTAAAGGGATCCACAGCCTTTTCTCGTTTCTCCCTGAAGTATTGGGATTTTTGTAGGGTTTAGTTCTGGATAGGTGGTTCTGCCTGGATAGGAGTTTCTGGATAGGTGGTTCAGCTACCTCTGGGCCTGGCTCTGGAGTCTGGAGTCTTGCAGGGTGAATTTTGAATGTTGACTGAAGGTCTGGATGTTGAATCTCCTGACTCTCCCTATGCCTCCTCCTTTTATAAGCAGGATGACATCAGAGGATTTTTACTATGTGGGCGGAAGTAACCTGGACATACCTCTAAGATGGGATAGGTCAGGTTGTGGATGTCACCACCTACCTGCAGGCAAATTGGGTCCAGGGAAGTGACATCAGTTTTAGTGTGTATGTTGTATGATGTGCTTTGTTTCACCACAGTTACCTTTGCCAAAATCAGCTATATAACAAAACCCTTATATTTACAATTGTTATCCTCATAAAAATCAAATAGGCAGACCCCATATTTTAAAAGGAATAATCCATTTCAAACACCAAGTCTGTGCGATGCTGCTTTGCCCTTCAGGCACCATTTCAAAGTTTTTCACGGGAAACCTTTTACCTGAAATTCTACAAATGGCTACACATAAGCCTTACCGTGCCGGGCATATTTACATCAAGATTCATATCTGTGTCATGTACGCTTTCCCAGAAAATGCCTCTTAACTGCTGTTCACATCTACCACATGTCAAGAAGTCCCCCATGTTCTCATTTTACTTATGCAAAAATTACATTTAAAACCATCATAATTTCACATTACTGCACTGAAATAAATGTCCTAATGTAAAAAGTCTTTTAAATCAAGTGGATGGCATCTGTCACTGTAGGGCGGTCCTTCAAATCTCCACAGCCAGTACGCCCCCTCTGTGTGAGTTCTGAACAACAGGGTTACCATGGTGTCCTTTGATCCTGGGCAGTTGAAGCTGAGGAGAGGTGTTAAAGGAATCCACACTTCTGTGACAGGGCTATTTCCCCCTTTTGAAGTCCTCCAGTTTGAATGCAGGGGAACTCACACCGCTGAGGCAAACACATGGGTGTGGATCTTCCTTTGTCCTTGGGAGCATCTCTGCCAGGCAGTCTGAGGCAGACTCTAATGATCACACTTGTCAGTCCATAGAACAGGGCCCCTGCCCTGGCAGTATAAAATCACGGGGAGGTGCGACATTTGGCCTTTAAGCCAAACTGGTCTAACAGGAATACCTGCCTCAGCCAGGCTGTTGAAGTTCTTTTTGTGGGGAAAAATCAAAAGCCACAGAGTACAATATACCTATGTTTTTGCAGCCCCTCTTCCCCAAATGTACAGTTGTGTTTCTGGGCATTTTACAGTATTATTTCCCATTTAGCTTTCACAATGTAATTTCATTGCTTTGCAAAGCAAGGTAACATGGGTTCACTTTTTTTTCTCATGTTCATTTAACAAAATGCGGTTTTCCTCTCATTTTGCTTTCTGAAAGCTTTCATAGCTCTGGCCAATTTCTACACACAGGGATATGCTTGAGAAATGGGTTCTTCTATTCACTTTCCAAAGTGAATGCTAGCCGTGTGGACTGAAATGGAATTCCCTGCTTTTCACAGAAATGTCTTTATTGGACAAAACAATGCCGTTCAGGGAGGGATGGCCCTGGTGTTCAACCTCAATATATATGGACATGGCTGTGTTGTATTAGAACAAAACTTGACAGCAGAGCAGCGCTGAGCCATTCTGCCTTTGAATCCTTCTCTTTGGGTTCACATGAAGAAAATAAATGCAGCCATTGTCGGGGTGTCTATGTTCCATCTCGCCTGATATGTGCTCAGCAGACACAGCACAGCCATTGTTTTTGCAAATGCTAAAATGCAGTTTTGTGATGCAGGGAATATGTGCTCAGCAGACAGAGCACAGCCATTATTTTTGTAACTGCTAAAATGCAGTTTTGCGATGCAGGGTATTTCTTTCAGGCTTGTAAATGTACCCCAGAGAATTCAATAGCATGTACGCATATGACCAGATGCATCATCATGGGAGAAAGTCACACAGATTTACTCTAATGACCATGCAATAGTTTTCTATTGGTTTTGATCTATCCTTTTTGGATCTATAACAATGCTGAATTGAATCCTATACTGCTGGAGAACTGTACGCTTGTTTCACTACGGCAATGTTAAGACTTGGAATTTGATGCAGTTTGACATGCCACAGATTTCTAACTTCACAAGAATAATAAGCATTTATTTGCATACAACTCCTGCAGCTGATCCATATTGAATCGCATGTCTCTGCAACATTCTGTGTACAACATTTTGCATCTACACAGTTAAGCATAACTACCAAAGAAAGGGATAGTCTTTATACATTTGTGTATCTGAGGACCAACTGACCAGTTCATGAACTGACTCTCTCCGTGAGTTGTATAGCACATCAGCTTATGCACATACTTTTCCTACCTTTTTCTTTAGAAGCTACATGTTGGCATTATTGGCAATGAGTTGACCATATATTAGAATCTCTTTGTTTCCTCCATTTACAAGGTAATTATATATATGTGAATAATACAGTTGTTTGATACATATGTTAAGAACTTATCTTCATGCTGATTATTCACAGTATACAACTTCTAAATAAATGCATCATATTATATTTATAAAGCCCACCCTGAATAAGGACAGTGGTCTGAAATGCATCGGCATGTGCTTCTGCACAACAAGTATTGAAAAATAAGCAATAAAAGAGATTATCATCTTTTGATTAACAAGAATACTAAGAACATTTTTTGCTCTCATAGCTTCATATTTGTAATCAACAAGATTGCATCAAATTCAAAAACTTCACAGTAGTATTTACCACACCCATGACGTCATCAGGTCTGGCAAAGTATTCATCACACAACTCTTTGTTCTATGTAACACATGGTCACAATGTCATCCTCTTCAGCATTCAATCTTGTACTCGAGCTGGTTCAATATATCTCCCAATTGTTCATATGCAAGATGAATGTGAAATCTGTTAAGGTTGGTAAAAAAACAAATACAATCATGGTTTGCAATGTGTTGCAAACAAATATCATAACTGGATGCAATACAAATGTTTTTAAAAGCTGTTTTTGTGTTTTAAAAAGAAGATAGTTTACCTGTATGCACCATTCAATGCTAGCGATTCACTAAGTACACATTACCAATAATTGTTTCATTATCAACTAATTGCTGTGAAATGTAAGAGAGAGTTAAGAATAAAGGAATATTAAATCCTTTTAAATGAAATAAATTAAATGCTCCAGTGGCAATCGGAATTCTATTCGGTGCTGGCCCCTTCAGCAATATCGTGACATCAAAAATTGTAATAAACACTTACAATTGAGTGGTGTTGTACTTTTAATTTGTTTTATTTTTTATAAGTGACTGTTGATGCCACAAGTAGATTTTCATAGGAAACATATCAAATACTTTTTTATACAGATTGTGCAGGCTTCCATGCAAACTGACATTACACCATACAAATCTGCCAATGTAAAAGGATCCAAAGGCAGTTTCATGTTACACTTGACTTTTCCAGTGATAGAGTTGTCTTAAAGTGGATCACCAATCCGAGGCCTGTCTTACTATGTGAGGGCCTAAACCTGGGATGAACCGCATTTGACCGGCTTTTAGTGTTATTAAGCTTCAAGGGTGATTAGTAAGAAGACAATGAGAACTAATGTCCACGGTAATGCTGATTTAAAAACATAAAACCCAAGCATTTATATTTCATGATGACGTGTTAAAACATACAAACATTTTGCATATTGTCCCCATTGCTTTTTTCTCAGTGACTCCACCCAGGCTTCCTTTAATTTGTCGCTGTACACTAGTGGTCTTCAACAGTTAGCCTGGCCTCTCTGGTGGGGACCCTAAGGGTGTCATGGGGGGTCTGACGCTCTTCCAAAATGGTGTGATGCCATCTTTGATGTCATGGGTTTTAGTCTTAGCAGTGCACGTTAGTGGTAGCGCGAGTTATGGTTGGGTTGCTTAGCTTACCATAACTGGCGAATACCTGAAGTTTTTTGGTTTTATTTGTAACCATAACGTCCCTTTAACAATGTTTTTTCATTGAATTTCACAGGTATTTACTAGTGCAACTTGACCATAAAGTCCCTTTAACAAAGTTTCTTCATTGAATTTCATAGGTTTTTATTAGCGCAACTTAACCATAACGTCCCTTTAGCAACATTTTTCACTTAATTTTATAGGTTTTTATTAGTTCAACTTAACCCTAATGTCCCTTTAACAATGTTTTTTCATTGAATTTCATAGGTTTTTATTAGTGCAACTTAACCACAATGTCCCTTTAAAAACATTTTTTCATTACATTTCATAGGTGTTTATTAGTGCAACTTGTCATGGTTTTATTACATGGCACACTCCAGCCAGAGGCTCCTTCCCCAACAATGAATGTGGGGTACAATAAAGCGCTTTTTATTTTTAATAAACCACAGGTTCTTTTCTGTTTGAGTAAGCCTCCAACCTGTCTCACACCCAACCACCACAAACACCCTGTGTCACAATGGACCAGGAATCCGGCCCGTGTGTATCAATAAGATATTTATTAATGTATTATTTTAATGAAAAAGGAAAATCAAACAATTTCACAGCCATTATTGTTGTGGTAACACAACGCACTAATCTCTACAAAACAATTAGGTTAAGATATACTGTTACAATTCTTGCAATCTTTAATGGCAATACAGAAAAAGAGCAATTTTAGAAAGAGATAACACCAATGGTTTAGCCCTCCCGCCTGCAACACTCACCCCTAAACATCAGCTAACTTGATTCCTTTGAATGGAAAGTAGTGGCAAGGAGTAGGGGTAGAGAGAGAAAATCAGATTTGGAGTAAAGCCCACTACCCCCAGATGGGAAGTCAGCACAGAAAGTGAAAACCCATTTTTGGAGCATAATGGCAGAATGGGATTTTGGTTATTACTCACAACTGCTATGGGACAGAATGAAAGGAAATTTGTGTTGCTACGCTTGAAGAGACAGGGAAGCTTAGAGACTACTAATCAGCACACCAGGGGAACAATAGAAATAAAGTAGGATAATTGGTTTTGGAAGGAAGCAAATGCAAAAGGAAAAATACAATGGCAAATGGAAATTCGTTTTATAGAGGATTTACAATGACTGGCAGCTCAGGTAAGGGGTATACCTCAGAACAGAAACATCGGTTTTCAATGACACGGACAGGAACACAAAACAGATAGACTTGTAGGCAAAACGGATTGCGCTCAGTGGGACTACATGTTTGGGGTTTTAATAGGACAGATGCAAATAGGAATTCATGGGGTAATGCACACAATGCATAGGCAAATTTGGTTTTCAGTTACAAGCAGACTAATTCTTTTGACCCAACACTTTAATGACTATAATTATAAAAGAAAAACACCAGAGACACAGGGGTTATTTTTGAATTATAACCAACTTGTACTATGAATTTCAATGGGGGAATTAATTGATTTACTAAAAATATGCTAAGGATTTACACAGACACTGAGATGTTCACCAAAGGAAATATGCTAACATTCACAGGCTAAAAGCAGATTCTTCTATGGGTAGGTGACTGAATTTCACTGGCAGGTCAGGGTTTCAATTAGGTTTTCATTGGGGTTTTCAATGGGTTTCCAATGGATGCAATGCTACAAAAGGAAGGGCTTATGCAATTTAGGGCTGGGGATATTTGCTACTTACAAATTAAGCCTTGGTTTGGGATTCTATAAAGCTAGCTGGATCTCAGGACACTAGGGACAGCTAGGCAAGGGGTCTGGTAACTGCACTGTCAAAGATGGTATGGTTGAGGTGCCTCCTCTCCGTCCTCCTTCTCCTGTCTCCCCAGATCTTTTTGTGTGTCCCCTGATTTAGTATAGTCACCCTTATATAGCTCACATGACATCACTCACTTTACAATCTGGGGGCAGTACTCTATAATTGCCACTATCCCTCAGATAGTTTACCGTTCCTCTCTCTGCCCCCTAGCATGATTGGTTCAAGGGAAGAGAGCACCATCTGTCTATTTGCATGTATTACCCTTCTTTGTTCTCTTGGCCTCTTTTTGACAAAAAACAGTTATGACTCATACCTTCATGATTCTACTAGCCCCTGACATATGTATTCGATATGCGCTTTTTTGAAGTCATAGGCAATTAGGTAAGCCTATTGCCTAGTCCGTATGAGGTAGCATGGACCTTTGGCATATGTTTGTCATTTTCATAAAATGTATAACAGTTATGACTCTGTAAGTGATCAAGCATGTTCCTAATTTCACCTTCCATCTTTCTATCAAATCTCATAGTTGTCACAGGTTCCAAGCATCCAGAAACTAGTTTTAACTGGCTATTTCAGTCCCCAAAGTCCTAGGAAAATGCACCTTAGCTCCTACAAACCACCTGGAAATCACATAAAAACATAGCATAAAATTAAATCATTTTGCATTCTAATTGCTGCAGAAATTCCTAAAAACGGGATCAGTTCTTTAATGTCAATTGGGAGGATCTGTCCCCCTCTGTGGGAGGGGCACTTTATCCCCCACAGCCGGTGACCAGAGATTTTTATTACCCCCTTTTGAAGTTGTCAGTTTGCTCTTTGTAGTGGGTGCAGTAGGAACTCACACCTCCCAGTCAAGTTTTAGACACACTTGCTTTCCTTGAAATCCCTGAGCCCCTGCATTCAAGTCTGGTGGAGCCAGGAATTATAACACCCTCAGTACATCGCATGTCATTGTGGGATGATTCACTAGTAGGTGCGACTTCCAGTGGGAAGCAGGGTTTCAATTGAGGAGTTTCCTGCCGGAGCCCAAAACAGTTTTTTCCCAGTATTATGAGCCTCTTCCAAGGTGATTGAAATATTGTGGGTGAAAACATAATGTAAATTGCTTAGTTAACCCCCCCCTGCATATTTCCCTGACATTTCTGTGCGAGCAGAGCTTTCTTTTCACGGTGGCTTTTCAAAGTCATTTTTCCTTTTCACACGTGTGCATGCCGTTTTATTTTTCTTCGTTTGCAGTGTTTCAAGGGCTGCTGTTTAAATGAAATGGAAAGCAAAAGCTGTGGTGGGTTGTAATGTTGAAATCCTTGCCCCTCATGTGAATTAAAAGTAAAAAGGCCATTTTTGGATGAAGTGCATAACCTTTAGTCCTTCAGATGAGCACGAGCAATGCAGGGCTGTTTTTGGACGCAGGTCAGAACGTTTTGTCATTTAGGCGAAATAAAAGCAATGCAGTTCCGTTTTTGGATGCAGTGCTTAGCTTCTTGTCATTTAGGTGATACAAAAGCACGCATGGCAGTTTTTGGATGCAGTGTTCAACTTCATGTCATTCAGGTGAAACAAATGCAACACAGGGCTGTTTTTGGTGGCAGGGTTCAAATGCAGTGTTTCAGCTGAAGGGGAATTCTGTTTAGGGCCATAAATTCACCCCACTGATCTACCTGCACTTCCATGACTTTTTGTTGGTGAAGAGTAGGGCAGAGTGGAGTTTTCTTGGGCGTAATTTTCCTTCCTCAGGAAGTCAGTACTCCACTTCCATCTCTGGGTTGGAGAGTGTGTCACAGCACCCCATTTCCTCCCTTCCTTCCAGGTTCCCGGGGGTTTCCCCTGCGGTAGCGGCCATGTAGTTATGGTTAAGTGCTAATCCCATAGGAAGAGCACTTTTTGGGCGGCTTATAACTTTGCTCCCCCTTGACGGATGCTCACCAAAGTTTGTAGAAAATGTATATGGCCCACTCCGAATTGTTTTGCCAAGTTTAGTGAGGTTTGGTGTGGGGGGGGGGCAAAGTTATAGAGGGGATCCCAACATTTCTTTTTTTCCCATAGAGTGAATGGGAAAAAACTTTGCTCACGCCTACAGCTCAAACCGCTGGACTGATTTGCACCAAATTTGCGGCAGGAGTAGCGGCTTGGTCCCGAAAGCGTGCTTTTGTAAATTTGGTGGAAATACATCCAGTATTTATTTTTAAAATGAACAAAAAGTAGGTCTAAAAAATAGTGATATCTATGTCTGCTCCACGGACACATTTCGTTGTTCGTTCCACGGACAGGACACCAATTGGCCAATCGGCCTGCATCATGTCCGCAGACACAAGACGTGTTCACTGATTGGCTGGGATGAAGCGTGAGGTGCGTCACATTGTTTTGATACACCACCATCTTGGATCAGCGGACATCCGCAGACAGCGCTGCAACGAACGGGGAAAAAATACAACTTCGGGGAGTGTGCTGTTGTGTAAGTGTGCTCGGGTAGGGTGGGGAAGTAAAATATGGGTCAAATGCTGTATATTTGAGGTGGCAGGTGTCCCTGATGTGTTTGTCATGTCCACAATCTTCAAAACTGACTGTGGACATAAAAAATGCACTACTGGCTATTTTACTTTAGTATGGTATTGGTTTTGAGTTGTTAGTAGAACATTGATTGTAATTAATATCCGGTATAAGTAGCCTATATACCACAGTTTAAATTTTTGATTGTATGGGGGTGGTATGCTGCGGTGGTTGTGGCCAGGGCCTAGAGTCTTGGGTGCTTCGGCCATGCACCCAAGACTCTAGGCCCTGGCCACAACCACCGCAGCATACCACACCCATACAATCAAACATCCATCAACTATCCACAAATCAAAAGTTTGTGTACTGTTTGATTTGTAGAGTTTGTATGTGAAGATTTGGCTAAGTCATGCAATTAAGATTGTAGAGTTTGGTAACAAGCAATGCAGTATAACAAATCCATGGAAGTAAACATTTTTGGATGGTTGTGTATGGTTAGATGTTTGCTTGAATGGTTGTGTTATGCAGCAGTAATTGTGACTTGAATTATTATATACTTACTGCTTGACTTTTTGTGATTAGATATATTTTTTGCATGACTTGGGGAACTGGAGCAGATTTTCTTTTTCAATTTATGTGATAAAAGAAAAGATCACATGTTAGTGTAGGTAGTTCATAATGAGTTATTGCATTGCATAATAGACATTTCTGCATTATTTCAACCCTTATATTTAGTACTTTCGAAGTACTATATTTCAAACCAGTATAATGTGCAACTTGCTCAGTTTCTGTGTTTGTTTTCTAAATCATTGGGTCTGTGGGAAAAAAAATCCATGCTGGATTAAAAAAAAACCTTTTTTTGTTATGGTCCAATATATTTCTTTCTTTGTGTTCAGTACTTATTTCTTGTTTCTGGCTAATCTTCTATCTGTTGGCTTGCTGCAGATTTTTGGGGCAGTTTGATACTTGTTGGTGTATTCTAATTCTTTACTTATAATTTTATGCTAATCTTTTAACTGTTGGCTTGTTGCAGATTTTTTGGGGCAGTTAGATACCTGTTGGCGTATTCTAACTGGTTATAGTTTTTTATTTATACTTTCAAGTTATTCATCTATCTGTTGGGTTGTTTCAGATTTCTGGGGCAGTTAGATACCTGTTGGCATATTCTAACTGTTTATTTTTTGTTATATTTTAGTGGTATTGATTTATGTGGTTGGTTGTTGCAGAATCTTGGGGCAGTTAGATACCTGTTGGCGTATCCTAAATGTTTATAGTTTTCTAATTGAAGTTTTGTTCATGTTTATGCACAGATTAGTTATTAAATTTTGGTTTTAAGAATATTAAATAAGCGTTTATAAGATTTGCTAGTAATCTCAGAGTAATTGTACTATCAATACATTCAAACCATCCACAATTCTTTTTTATGTATGCAGTGTAACGACCTGCATTGGCTGTGGCTCCTGCGTGGTAGATTATACCTATTGTTGTGAAGGTTTTCTTACCAAGTGATACTTGACTACTTGTGAATCCAGTCAGCTTGCAGTTGTTTTTGGTACCATCTGCATTGTAACGTAAAAGCATTAGTATTCCGTATTTACTATGTGTCTGCATTTGTAAGGTAGAGTAATTATCTGAATTGCAGGTAGTACATAATCTGCCATGGTTTGCATTTTGTACAAGTTGCTGAAATGGAATGGATTCACAATTAGGTATTGATACATACACAAAGCGTTCATTTGGGATTTGTTCCTGTGCTACATGGTTGCAGAGAGGGCAAGTATGTTTCCACATGTATGAAATCTTAAAAATGTAATTTATAGGTATGTTTTTGTTTTCCAGTACTTGCAGTAAGTACATTAGAAATTATTGTGAGTTTATAGTGAATTTGACCATTCCAGCACAGTAGTCCAATTCTTGTCTTATTCCATGAACACTGTAGGTGTTGTCAGGATTGTTGGTTGCATTTCTATGAAGGACTAAGATTTGCAAACACAATTGGTCTGTTTTGTGTAACTAAATGTTGTCAATAATTGGTGGCAATTGCAATAGAATATTGCTACATTTGCGTAGCAATTTGCACCAGTTATAGCTGAAAATGTGAATGGACATGATAGTTCTGTGTCCAAGTCATTTTTTTGGAGTGTGTGTTGCTTCTTTGAAGAAGTACTTGAGTTACTTTGAGCAGTAAAGTCTTCTTTGGTTGTAGTAATTGATGAAGTATTAGATTCTTTGACTTTCTTTGGAGGATTTGCAGTGAGATCCTTTGTGTTTCTGTTTGAAGTAGTTTTCTTTTACAACGTTTTGCTTTTTGTGGAACAGGATAGGTTTTTAGATGGGGGTGTACAGTGAACGTAGTCTATTGTATTCTAGAATGCAAGGAATATCCGCATTTACTTTACTTGCATCAGAGTTGATTAGAAATAGTCTGTCAAGTGTATGTAAGCTTGATAGTGCTACAAAGCTCATGCCTACTTTAATGACTGTGTTCCCAATATCTATCAATGCTTTTTCTAGGCTAAGACCTTGTGATTTGTGAATGGTGACTGCGTATGCTAGAGTTAGAGAAAATTGTTCTCTGCGTACATACATGTCTTTGAAAAGAAGGAATCGGGCTGTTGAGCATCCTATCCTTTTAACTCCTGATAGTTTCTCAAAGAGACTATTGACAAACTGAATGTTGTTGTCATGTGGGTATGTTTGAAAGCCAACAACTGTACCAAGTGCTCCATTAACTTGTCCTTGCTCCACATCAAGGTTACGTTTAAGCATTATTCTAGAGTTTAAATATCATTTTAGTATTTTTTCTAAACCAGCTGTTTTGGAGATAGAGTTTTCTAAAGTAATTAGTCTTGTTGTGGCTTGTTGACACATGGGTATTGTCATACCATGTACGCCCAGGTTGTCTGTGAAGCAAATTTAAATTATTGGTTGCATTTCTTTTTTTAACATTGTTTCATTGAATTTGGAACAGCTTGCAAGAGTTGGCATCAAGGACATACAATTGACATTTTTGTGTGCTAATTTTTCCATGACACCAGTAGCACATGAGTTATGGCCATAGAGTGCATGGATGTGCCAGGTTTATAATATTGATTGTGCTTCTTGAGATAGTACACCAACTCTAATACTTTTTAAAATGTTGGCGTATGTGACATCTGCAGACTGGCGCATGTTTTCTGTTAATTCTTTGTATTGGAAATGTTGCCAAAGGTTGACATTTCCTATGCTGCCAACAGTTTTACGGCAGAGTTTGTTCCTAAGGTTTTAAAAATAGGTTCACCTTTCACTGGTGTCAATTGAATATCTCTGAACACAATAATGTGTTTTCCTCCAAAGAGCTCATTGTCGTCTGTTTCGAGTACCTCTTGTAATCTGAGGTGAATGAAAGCCAACATTAGGTTGGAGACCATGCGCACTTCATCTATTAGTAGCATTGTCATTTGTTTAAAAACTCTGCGTAGGTCCATTGCAGCTTCTGTAGAAAGTTTGTTATATTCTAATTTGTTTTGGTGTTCTACTGGAAGGAGTAGTAGTGTAAAGTGACACCACCTATGTTGTATGCAGCTAAACCTGTCAGTTACAGCAGCTGACAGTTTGTTGTTTGTCAATTGTTGAAAGAACTTGCTGAAGATTTTGATTAAGAATGTTTTTCCTGAACCAGCTTCACCACTGACAAATAGCAATATAGGTTTGTAGTTTTGGCAGGTACAGTTTTTATTTTCATGTTGTACATCATGTTCAATTTGGTTTTTTACTTCTTGGAAAATGCTACGCTGCTCATAGTTCAGTTATGATTTCAGTAGAGTGAAGTCTTCTGTATTTTGTTCATAGTGACACATGGGGCCTCATTATGACCTTCGCTGAATGGGATAACGGGCTCCGCTAATGGAGGAGGACCCATTAAATCTGTTCCGTGAAATTACGAGATCCCCTCATACCAGGCGTCATTACCGGGTCCCACGAGGGGAAGAGGGAGCTAACAACGGGCAGGTCGTAATCGGCCCATTGTTAGCCCCGCTCCCATTCCCATTCCCATTGAGCCCTATGGGAATGGGGAAGGTCCGGGCCTGGGTTCCCAGAGGGAGGAATTACCGGGCCCTCCAAACTCGGAATGGCCTGGTAATACCCCATTCTGGGAACCAGTGTGGGTTACCGCCAAACTCGTAATGAGGCCCATGCTGTTTTCGATTTCTGTCGTAGCTAATTCTGCCTCATTTGCTATTAGTGGTTGTCCCAGTGGTTCTTGACTTCCTGTTACGGAAGGTTGACTACTGTCGGGAGTGTCCTCATCTAGTTGGGACTGGAGTTCTTCTTCGAGTTGCTGTTCATTGTGCAATATTGTTTTGTACTGTTTAAAGTTTGCATCTTTTATAGTGTTTCATTTGCTTTGAAAGCATATTCATAGGAGTCATAGAAATCTAGTGACTCGTCTTCTTTTTTCCATGGTTTAAAAAAGTTGTAGCAGCAACATGTAATATAGTTCTTTATGTTGAGGAGTTTTTAATGACAGTTTGATATGATTAATTAAGCTTTGTTTGGTAAGTTTCACTAAGCTGCCTTCACAATTTGTCACTCTGTATCTACCTTTGTTTTCATCTGGTTTTATATTATTTTTATATGTGAAGTTTTGGGCTATGTGGTATAGACACATGGTTTCGAAAGTGGTACTCCTGTTTGGGTAGTTTGTATCTAGTAAATTGTATTTTAAAATGTCTTGGCTGTTGTGATCATTTTTGGCTATTGTTTCAATGTCCTCATATGATTTGAGAACTCTTTTTCTAGATTTAGCAGGACCAAGATTTAGCCATACTATATTTCCAGATTTTCCATACAAAGCAGTACCGGTTAAATGGTCTGCAGCTTCATAGCAGCCACATTCTCCATGAGAGAGCATTTTTATGCCTAAACTGTACAATTTCTGTGACAGTGTTTTGTCAGATGATAGGTCATCCCAGAGGTCTTGAAGCTCTGTTTTGTCTGCTTTGGTAAGTAGGCTGTAACATATCGTGCAACTGCAATGGAATTGTCTGCAATGTACTGCACATCTATGTTTGCATTCCATAAGAGGGCAATGATTGCATTGTAATTATTGATATGTTTTACTTCTTCTGTTCTTTTTGTGTAATATGTGTTCTTAGGTGATTTACCTTTGACACTATGTCTAACTGAAGACATGGGCCCTCATTACAACACCAGTGCTAAACCATGGCGCCATTAGTACCATGGTTGGTGCTGGTTTTGTAACAAGCCCGCCACGGTGAAATGGGGAAATACCGCCCCATTCCAAGGTTGGCAGGGTGGTATTTCCCCATTTCACCATGGCCCTTCCCCATTCCCATTTTTACCTCATAGGGCTCAATGGGAATCGGGAAGGCAGCAATTACGGTACCTCAAATTGTGGTACCATAATTGCCTGCAAGGTCCCTTTGGGGGTCCCTACTTTAACGGCTGGTCCAGACTAGCCGTTCAGGTCGGGTCCCGCAAAGGGACCTCGTAGTAAGGCGCTAAGTGGTTAACGGCTCCGCAGCCTTTTACAGCACCGTTAACCACTTAGCGCCTGGGTCGTAATGAGGCCCATGAAGTTGTTTACTTGACCTTTTGCTGGAACTTGTCTAGGGAAACCAAAACGGCATTTGGTGTAGTATTTCCCCTTGTTTTTATATTTGCAATGACAATATTTCCCACATTTGTTTCTTTGAAATTGTAACATTTTTGCATGAAGGTCATTATTTGTTGTTTGTAAAGGAATTTCACAAGTGACATATTTTTTGATAAACTGTAAAACAGTGTCATCAGTGTCTTGACCAAAGTTAGGAGCATCTTTAATCCACAAAAGCATCTGGATGTGTGGTGCTCCTCTGGCTTGGTATACTTTTCTCCAAAAGAAGTGTACCACTTCTCTGAGGCGAGGAACAGTTTTATTACAAATAAAGTGTAGCATAGCAATGAAGCGATGATGGAATATCTTGAAACATTAACAGGATCTAGAGAGCAGAGTTCTCCAGGTGTTAGTATATCTATGTTTGTTTTGTCTTTGTTTGCTATGTGTAGGAAATCATGTAAATATTCCCATGCATATTCTGCACAAATTAATGTAATACACTAAGTGGGTGGGCTAAGGTTTCTTATCATACAACGTACATCTCTGTGATTTCGGAACCAGTATTCTTTTGTAGCACGCATTTTTGCTAACAGATTTGTAATGCTTGATTGTAGAATCTCATCTTTTTCTAGTACTTTTTGTAATAATTGTGTAGCTGACATATTTTAAAAATGGGTAACTGATTTCAATGTGTGTGCAACTCCGCAGCATAGAGTTGCTAAGTCACTTTCAAAGAGTAGGTGGAATATGTATTCCACATTATGTTTAAATCTGGGATCTTCAGAATACATTTGTGACGAGCGGTATTCTGATCCTGTTATCTGAGAGGGTCAATCATCGTACCTTCCTCCTTTCCCAGTAGGAAAGAGTAGAGGAAAAGCATGTGCTTCTATAGTTTTTTCCCATATGCTGATTGGTGATCCTTTGGTTTGTCAGATTTGGTACGTTTCCAGTGCATCATCTATGGAGTCTTTAGAGTGTAATGGATGAATTGTATAATGGTCTAAAATATTGGATACAGTAGCAGGATCTAGAAGTTGAAATTGACCAGCTTCTGGTGACTCTTCAATTATTCCAGTGATTTCCCACAGGTTTTCTTCAATATTAATTTCTTTGTAGTATTCATTATTGTCTTTTAGATATTGCAAGGCTTGTCTAACTGTATGCAAGTCCACAAGTTGTTGCCAATTATTTTTGTCTTTTGTAGTTACACCATTTACTAAGATAATTAAAGATTGATCCATCGGATGTTGCACTCCCAGAGTGTATACATTTTCTTTCAGATCTAATGGTAAATAAATTACTTTGCCACAAATGCCTTTGACTAATTCAGAGGGAGGCATTTCTGCCGTTTTTGGTTGAAGGCGTATTATTGCTTGAAATGGGTACACTGTTTAAATTATGATGCTCTCATAAAAATTGAGTTGCTGCAGGGGTTTTGGTAGTGGGAATAATTCCAAGTTATTTGTGATAGCACATGAAGGAGTTTGGTTGTTGTCAAGTTTTGCAGTGCAGTAACTGCAAAGTATTAAGGGGTTAGTTATTTTGTATTTGTTTTCTGCTATAAGGTAGAGTGCTAATTCAAACCATTTGGAATCTTCATTGTCTTCTATTTTGTATGTTATGTCTATAGTTTCTGTGCTACTTTTATAAAAAGTTCTGCGGCAACACACACACACACATTGTTTGGTACTTCAGCAGATGTACTTTTAAATTTTAGTATTTCTTTTTTGTATGTGTGTGGTAGAAGGTTGCCATCTGTACAATATTTGCTAGTCTGTTGTAAAGCTATTGCATTTTGTAAGTGGCTTTCACTTCCAAAATATTTTCTCTGGATATGCTCTATATATTCCAGTAGTTCTTTGGCTGTACCATGTAGAAGATTGTTATTTAAATTGGTTAGTGCTAATGCAGGACTTTTAGCATAGTACAGTTCATGGACTAGATTTCCTATAGTTGAATGATGTGTTGATATCATTTTTATATGATGGAAGGTGCTTTTGCAAATAGGTCTTGAAATGCAGGCTAATGAATGCCCTTGTAGTCCTGTGTATTTCCACACTGGACAGGTATCCATATTTTGTAGTAGTTTCACTTTGAATTTGTTTGCCTTTCACATACTGATTGAGGAACTGGTGTAAAGATTTGAAAGATGTTTTGGCAATGTTACACATTGACATGCACGGCCATCTGTACACTGGACATTTTGGTTCCTTTGAATGGAGAGGTGATAGTGAGTTTCCTGGGAATATTTTTGTAAGGAGCATTTCTTGTTCCATTATGGTATTATTACGTTTTTCATACCCACGTCCTCTGCTATGTATGGCAATTGTGTTTGTTTGCATTTGTTTGTATGCTTCTTCATTAAAATAGGGTTCTGTGCTAGTAGTAGTGGTAGCTGAATTCTTGTTAATCACTTTCTGTTTCATTTTACATTTTGAAAGTGGAGGCAACGTTTCTGTACTGGAAGCTTGTTTTGTTTCGCTTAATGACTGTATTAGCTGTTTTGTTTGAACTTTTTGTTCAAATTCTGCTAGAGATGGATGCTTATTTTGGACACTTTTATTCTGATTTGCGCTACTTCTGCGTTGCTTTCTATGGACTTTCTTTTTGGTAGGCATTCTTTGCGGTCTGTTGAACAAAAAGAAGGTATGGGTTGGGCTGTTGTGCAATGTATGTTTGCTGTGTGCATGACTGTCTGAGTATGATGGTAAGGATGTATATGGAGGTGTGTGATTGTGCAATGGACAGCGCTAAAACAAGTTGGGAAGGCTATTCTTGTATTTGTGTGTTACTATACTGGGTTCAGATGACTATACAAAGTAAGCTAGTGGTGCGGAGAAGCACTAATACTAAATCTAATGCTATAATTTTAAACAGTTCTTTGCTCTGCAATACTAACATTCTAGGGGCTGATTTATGGACGTTGTGTGCCGTAAAATGGCGATTTGTGTGCCATTCTGCCCTCAAATCCCTGTTTAACAAATGGGGATTTGTTGGCAGAATGGCACACAAATCCCCATTTTTCAGTGCACAAATTCCATGACTCAGTCCCACAGTGTGTTGGAGTAACAATTAGAACATTATGGTAGTATTTTACTTACTTTCTTTACGTAACGAGTAGGTTTCTTCTGAGTTGTTGTTTGCAGTTCAGATGCTTCTGCTTTTCAGGAGAGTGGTCTTCACTGCAATTGTAAAAGAAAGAAGTTAGTGAATATGTGTGTTGATAGCACTTTTGTTAATTTAGACATTGATTTTTATGTTTTTGTAGTCGTAGTGTTTTTGATAACTGAACATAGAGTGGGCATGCAGTTTTTCTTGCATATGTGCAACCTGTATATTTTACTTAGAATCTGTTAGTTGAACATGTTTTACAAATGACTATAATACTAAGAGTATGAAAATCACTTGGTATTTTAAGTCTGTGGTATTGGATGTTAGTAGATAGAAGAAATGATTATATACTTATTTAGCTTTTTATTGGGTAAATGGCAGAAACTGTATAGAAATGCATGGAATTAATGCATTTGTGTAGCTGTGAGTAATAAAGCAGAAGGATGTGATGTAGAGACAGTGGTATTATTTCAGCTGGGAGTTTTACTAATGATAGTGTCTATCTGTGTGAGTGTATAAAGATGCATGAACTCGTCCTGGCTCTGTGTAATATTATAATGCACTACTAAGTGTTTTTATACAATTATACAGTTATTTCTCCCATCTTGTGATATGAAATTACACTTTTTTAGATAGCTGTGTGTGTAAAAAGAATTTAGATAGCAGAAATGTTTGCAAGTGACAGTTGATTATAGCAGATGGGAAAAATGACAGTAAGTTTATTTCATAGGTTATACAGGTTAAGTGGCAGTTACCCTGTTTATATGCATTTATAAGAGTTGAACATGTACTGTGCAGAAAATATGCATACCTGTCGTTTTTATTCATGCATGTGGATATGCATGAAGCTGCAAGTAGAAATCTTGGAGACTTGTACAGTAGTTTTTGTAGTAGGTGCTTTCCAATGACATGAGACTTGTACTCAGAGTGATCAACAGTACATTTGAAGTGCTGAACTATAATGATGGAGTTAGATGTGGAGGTCTTGGATGTGATTGGTGGATGGTTGTGTGGCTGCTTAGCTATATCCAATGAGGGAATGGCACAGAGACTGAAGTGGAAAGGGTAGAAGGGCTGTCTGAGAGTTACGTGCTCCACGGACACTGCAGCTGTCCGTGGAGACGGGCGTGCCACATCCTGGGTTTTCCAGCAAATACAGCATGGAAAGGGTATTGTAGGGACTAGCCAATCAGCAGTTGAGGTTGTGGATTTGTGTTGAAAGAGGCTGTGTGTAGTGAAGATGGCAGAAGTAGAGAAAATCAGGAATGTGGCAGACAAATTTGATGTTAAAGGAGTGGAGCTGGTGTGGAGCACTGTGCCTGATTTCAATGTGCAAGGAATTGTACAAGTTTGTGAAGATATGGGCAGGATGAACTGTCCCCATGTGGTAGTTTTGCACTGTGGTGCTTTACATTTGCGCTTTGTCATTGCCCCTACTTTGTTGGCAGATTTGGAACACTTGGTTCAAGCAGTAATGAATGTCCTTCCAAATGCCAAAGTAATTTCTTTCTGGTTTAGTACCTAGGGCAATATGGGACAATAGTTCTGTTTTTTGTCCTCAGCAAAACATTGCTAGGTGTGCAATCAACCGAGGCATGTTTGCTTTCATGCTTAGAACTGGTATGTTCTTTTGTAATAATGAGAACATTGATTGGGGTGATGCTGTTTATTTTAAAGAAGATAGTATTTATTTATCTTTTATGGTCAATTCCATGCTGTTTTGGAACACAAGGGTTGCTTTGGAGAAGCTTATGTGAAGATTTTAGGAGTTAAATAAGAAAACAAAACAAAAAGAAAATACAAAATAAAAGGTGTCTCTCAAACATCTGCAAAAAACAAAAAAAAATGTCTCTTTTCAGAGCCAAACTCAAAGGGGAAATGGGGCACACTATTTAAATTTAAAGTTATCACGCTCAGGTGTTTCGATATGTCCGCGACATGGCGGTTTTCCGTGGACAGCGCGTACTACATGCAGGGATTCTGGGGTGGAGAGGCATGCAAATGAGACTGAGCAGAGCAAGGGATTGGTCAATAAAGTTTACTGGGTGTGTTGTGTAAGGATAGAGTTTGTCACAAAGTCTTTTTCCTGAGAGAAGAACAGATAGCTATGGCTGCGTGTTTTAGAAAACAGATTATCTGGATTTTGGGAGACTCATGGAGACATTGGTTGGAGGTGCATGCAGAACGCTGTGGAGTGGCTGCACAACTCGATTCCCTCATGTGGAAGTGCACTGGCATGGAGTACGTGGATTGAAGTGGCTGGATTTGGTACCTCTCTGTGCTACTTTGGTGACACAGCGTCATCCAGGCATAATTATTATTCATTGTGGAGGGAACAGTTTAGGACATGTGTCTGGAATTTCTTTGCAATTTGCAATGAAAGAAGGACTTGGGAAGGGCATAGCCATGTTTCCAAATTCTGAAGTAATTTTGTCTCGTATTGCGGAGAGACAAATGTGGCTGCGTTCTTCTTTATTTGGTGTTTGTGCCTTTTTAAGAGATGTTGGTAAGTCCTCTTTTCACAATGAAAATATTATGTTTCGAAGCACATACATTTTTCGCAGAGATGTAGTACATTTTACTTATGCTGGCAATCAGATTTGTCTGCAAACTATACATAATGGATTGTGACCTTTTTTGGAATTACATTAATACATTTTGCAGTAGGTGTTAATCATTTGAAGTTTTTGAAACACAGAAAACACCACCAAAAAGGCTCTATTCAGAGCCACCACTTCTTCCCATAGAAAAGTGCAATGGTTATGATAGGGCAGCACCCCCAAAAAACATATGTCCGTGAACTGTCTTCAGACTTCTAGAAAATGCACAGGGCCCTGCACTATTTATTTGTCACTTCTATTTTTAAACTGTAAAAGGTGGCTCTGGAAAGAGCCCTTTTTTTGGTTTTTGTTGTTTTATATATATATTTTTTTTAAACATGACACACAAGGTAAGGAGGGAAAAGGAGGGTAACGAAGGGACACCAACCACAGGGATAAGAAAGGGCAGGTGGGGAGAGGAAGATGTAGGGTGGGCCTTATTCAGGTAGTGGGCAGACCTTCTCGTGCTCCTTGACCGCAGTCTCGAAAGCACTCCGAAGATCCTCCCCCCTGCAGAGTACTGCGTCACAGTACATACATAATATTGTGACCCTCGAAATGTAAGGGTCAACAGCATCATGAATGGCCTGTGAGGCAGCTGGAGGGAAGCGCTGTCCCACAGGAGTGTCTCTTGTGGTGACAGGAGTGAAAACGGAGGATGATGTAGAGGAACTCAACCTACTACGTTTATCACAAAGTACAACCTTGCGAATAGCCCCACCGTGGAATGACCTCAGGTGTTGCTTCATTGATGTTGTACCAAAGCTGTACAAACCAGGCCTTCCACGACTCAGCACCATGGTGCACTGATTGCAGTTGACCTTATTCGCTTGAGCTTTTGGCACTCCACCAACAGTTGTAAACAACCGCAACACCCAAGACTCACAGCGAGTGCTGGTAGTAGGGACTTCCACTACCTCGACCTCTCCATCCTCTTCATCCGTCTCCTCTGCATCCTCACACCTGTTCCCCTCTGCAGGCCCTTGGGGACATGATGGAGGGGGTGGGGGTGGTGCTGAGGCAGAAGTAGCACCAGCCGGAGCAGCAGCAGCCATGGATACCATCGGGTTAAATGATGCAAAAGCAGCAAGAGCAGCAAAAGCAGAAAAAGCAAATCAATCTGCAGCAGTAGAAAGACAGAATGAGGATGAGCTCTGGGGTGTGGCCTTTTATAGTGGTGCAGTCGTGCTGTCCGTGGACAGATCGAACACGAAAAAAAGGCTAAAAAAGTTCCAAAAAGTATGTAAATCACCAAGGACATTGTCTGGGACAGGTGCAATGGTGAACCTTTACTGTAAAATACTTTGGATTGTAGAGAAAAGTACTTTTAAAGTGTTCGAGGACCTGGACAGTGTCCGCAAATAAGGACACACACTCAGCGTGGGTGCGGTCACATGATGACACTGCAGACACGTTCGCGAATGGAGTGGCTGTCCGCAGGAAACCAAATGTGCAGTGACGGTTGTGCGCATGCGCACGGGTGTTCTACGGCCAGTGTTCGGCTCCTCAAACTAATTAAAAGTGCGACACACATGCGACGGACAGTTACGTACAGGCGCAATGTTCATAGGACCTATGGGTGTGGTGCGCATGTGCGTAGATGTTCTACAGACAGTGTGGACACTCCTATTTTAATTACAAACGGTACGAACAGGTATTGTGTCCTTAGGACACCTCCATTTTGGTTAATTATGGACATCCGGACATCGAGTGTGTTCTAAGAACAGTTTCATCTTGATTGTGGACTGTATGGACAGCTATAGTGTCCTAGGACACCTCCATTTTGGTTAATTGCAGACATCCTGGACATCGAGTGTGTTCTAAGAACAGTTCCATTTTGATTGCGGACAGCACGGACAGATATAGTGTCCTTAGGACACCCCCATTTTGGTTATTTGCAGACATCCCGGACACCGGGTGTGTTCTAAGAACAGTTCCATTTTGATTCTGGACAGTACAGACAGCTATAGTGTCCTTAGGACACCCCCATTTTGGTTAATTGCAGACATTCCTTACAACCGCGCTGTCCACGGACACCCTAACTGCCTTTTAAAAAAAATAAGACACAAAGGAATGAAGAACAACACATGTAATATTTTATTATTATATACAAATATAACATTTATGAAAGAGAGGGGGAAGCAGAAACTGACACAAATACAGGGGGATTAGGGGTTTGGAGAGCATGGATGGGAGGGGATGAAGAGATGGAAGTCTCATCATAACGTTTTTCTTAGTGGTGAGGGTTTGGGGATAGTTGACTGGGACATGGAGAGGGGGAACAGGTACATGTTGGACAATGATATTTAATCTTTTCTTTTATGTGGCCCTCCACAAAATGTTTTAAAAGATTGCCATTTTCCATTAGTATATCAATTTTCGGTTCCATTCGCTGTATAGCATTTTCTAATGTCTTTTTTGTTAAATTATTTTCACTGTTTGTATGGTCTGTTAAAATATATATATATATATACAGAAGTGTCTACCATTAGTATCGCTGTCTTCACTCATTTCATCATGTGGGAAATGTTCTTCAAGCCATTCCAAAGTACTGGACATTTCTGTGTAAAAAAAGAATATGTAACTTTTAGTGTATCTAATACAGAAGGTTTACAAATATATAAGAAAAATGAAGTTTACTTACTAATTTCTGGTAAATTTTGTTGTTACAGTTGTGTAGGTCTGATGTTGCTTCTTGCTGTGCAGTTTCTGTGAGGTAATTATGTTAGAGGCATATCTTTTTGTTTTGGTATATTCCATTCTAGTACATATGCTATTTAAATGGACGGTTGATGTCTTACATATATACGTTCCACTCCTTATTTATTATTACATATAATGTCTTCATGTGCTGCTTTTTGATCTTGTTCAGTGTTTATATGGCATGATAGAACAATACAAGATACCCCCTGAGTTTTTGGGTAGTGTTGATGTTGTCCACTTCCGTCCGCGGACATACGTACAGTCCACGGACATCAAAATCACTAGCGGGGGGGTTCAGTATATTCTATGTTACATGTATATAAAGTAAGGGATTCCTAGTAAACACCTATGAAGTTCACACGATGTATATCTATATTCAGTAAAAAAAAAACTTTGGTAAAGGGAGGTTATGGTTAAGTTCCACTCCTAAAAACCTATGAAATTCAGTGAAAAAAACTTTGTTACAGGGATGTTATGGTTCCAAGTAAAACCGTAAACCCCTGAAATTCATCAGTTATGGTAAGCTAAGCAACCATAATTCGTGCCACCACCGTGCACTGCTAAGACTAACACCCAGGACATCAAAGATGATATCACAAATGTCATTGATGACATCACTGATGACATCACATGCCAGGCTCCCTCTTTTTTCCTTTACAGACATATCTTGGCCAGTAATAGTCAGGAACTAAAAATTCAAAACGTACTATATTTGTAGATGTATTTTTCAAATATGTTCTTACAGTAATTCACTTATGTTTCACTCACAGCATATGAAACATATGCATAGGGGAAAACACAGATTTGGAAAACAGCAATGCTTTCTATGTATGAAGATAATCAGTAAGATTAGGAACACTTTCTTATAGTTCTGCTGTTTTTACTACTTTACTTTCCCGGATATGCTCATATTTGTGTACATTGTATGCACACTACTTTCCTTAGGGTCCAGTCACCTCATATGATAGTTATACATAGCGAAGTAGTAGCTTTGAAGCAGAACAATTATTTCTGGGTATAAAGTTAATCAGTTAGGATATGAAGATTGGCTGGTAATACTGTTGTTTACTACATTTTCCCTGTATATGCTCATATCTGTATGTGTTGTCTATTTGTGTTTTGTTTCAAAATAATGCAGTTATGTAGTAAGTGGGTTTTATTAGCTAGTTATTAAATGTTGCACAGTAGGCAAAACTGTAATAAAAATCATTTATCATTTTACTATTCAACATGGTAAGATTAATAATATTGTACATCCATCATGTATGTTGCACACAATGCCTATGTTACTAGAAAGAACCTCATAATAGAATGGTATTCGTATCAATGCATTACTTAATCCACTATGTACCTCATGATATTTATTCCAATAATCCGTCACACTTTTTTATCAACATTACTAAAAGAATCCCTTGTACAGACTTTTCATGAAAAGTAAATGCACATGCGATGTCATCAGTGACATTTGTGATGTCATCTTTGATGTCCTGGATGTTAGTCTTAGCAGTGCATGGTGGTGGCGCAAGTTATGGTTGCTTAGCTTACCATAACTGGCAAATTTCAGGGTTTTTTCGGTTTTACTTGGAACCATAACGTCCCTGTAACAAAGATTTTTTCACTGAATTTCATAGGTTTTTAGTAGCGCAACTTAACCATAATGTCCCATTAACACTGTTTTTTGACTGAATATATATATATATATATATATATATATATATATAATTATCTACATACATCTGTCTGATTTTTTCCTCCTTTTTTTTCATTCTTCGGATGTTTCCTCTGCTCGCTTTTTTTTAATCTGACTCATCAATCAGTTGCAAATCGTGTCTGGGATCACCACTTTTCAACTAATTGATATAGACCCCTTTTTCTTCTGTCTGTTCTCCTTTGGTGATGCAGATCCTATAGGCGACAGGTGAGATTTGTGTCTAAAATTTCAAAGGGGCAGCACCAGGAAGGGAGGAATTTGCGCTGCTTGGTCTGGCTCCTTTGAAAATTGTACAAGTAGACCCTGTCTCCTACTTAAATCGTAGTGGGTTTTCATCCTCTGCCGATTTTTCCAGATTCCGTTGAGCGGGCATGTTGCAGGTGTTTTCTCAGATTCTCAATGTATACATGTGTCATGGACGCGTTAATCAGTGTCTGCTCTTGAGTTCTGTAGAGCAGATGCTGGGGAAGCACCATTTTTCCGTCCAGTCATTAACTCGAATGGGGACATATTGGTCGCAGAAGATGGTGTAGACCTGATGACCATCAGGACAAGTGGTAGTCAGATGTTCCAACTAGGCCCAGAGTCCACCACAAACTCCTAAACAATGTGCACAATGGTTTTATTGTACCTCTCAACTCCTCCACTAGAGGCTAGGCGGTAGGCAATATGGTGTTTTCTCTTTACCCCAATTATCTCCCACATCTTTGTCATCACCTCGCTGGTAAAGTGACTTCCTCGGTCTGACTCAATCCTTTGAGGAAGGCTGAAACGCGAGTAGATGTGGTTGATCATCAGGGCAGCTGCTGTTTCTGCCCATTTGGTAAACAAGCATGTTACAGTTAACATGTACTTGTTTCCTCTAGTGGAGCAAATCATGGGCCCAATTAAATCTACTTGTAAATCTGACCAAGGCAGTGTCATCCCCCTTTTCTGGAGGGAGCTTGGTGTGTGAGTGAACTTGGCTGAAATTGCACACACACAAGACCCCTTAAAATATTTGTTGAGGTCCTGACCCATGTGTGGCCAGTATGCAACCTCTTGCAAGATTTCCAAAGTAGTATGAAACCCCAGATGACTGGCTGTGGCCGTGTCATGGGCATGACTTAGCATCAGGCTTCAGAATGATGTAGGGACCACCCACTATTCACATCTAGAGATGGATCACCATACCAACAAACTGTCTTGGATTTGGAACAATTTGGGAAACTTCATCAACACCCGGAGATCCTCTTTCACGATGTAATCTGTTTCGGTCAGAGGAAAATTCACAGAGTCTTCAATTATTAGAGAAAATGCCCATAATTGGATCCCCTTTTGTGCCGTAATCAGGTCACCATCTGGGGTCTCCTTACTCCACTAGGCAGTTGAGAGTTCATTTTGGGCAAGTGTTTGGGACCTGATGACAGCAGCGACCTGGATTTCCCCCAACAGGTACTCAATCTCAAGGAGATCCCCATGAATGGCTCTGGTTTTGACCAACTGGTCAGCCTGGTCATTCCCAGTTTTGTCTGGTCCATCTATTCTGGAATGACCCTGGATTTTCTTCCAGTAGATGGTTTTCTCATTAGAGGGGCCAGATCATCAATGGATTTTATTAGTTTGCCATTCTTCAGTGGTTTATTGTTTACACACAGAATGCCTCTGGTTTTCCAATTAATTAGGTGCTCCACGGACCAGTTCCGGAAATAATCGGAATCAGCGATTATGACAAGTTTGTGGAGTCGGTGTTGCATGGTAGTGAGCATGTCCTGATGAACTGCCATCAACTCCGCCACCTGACTACTTCGGGGACCAATTTTGTACCCGTCGGAGGGCTCCGGGGTATCATTCACCAAGGCATTCCCAATGCCGACCACCAGTTCCTTTTCCCCTTTGTTCTGAACATGGTACGAGCACCCGTATACATAAACTGTGGGCATCCCCTGGCATGTGACTTCTTCATAGAGCTTGTGCAGGAAATTCAGGTATGCCTCCATGTTGTCTTGGGCTTTGAGACTTTTGTTCCCGTGACAGTTTTCACGAGCACAATCATGCAAGTCAGCCAAACCTTGCGCGAGGGGACTCTTCTTGTTTTGGCCATATCTGACCTCCTTAGGAAAGCCTTGCATGGACAGAATCCAGGAAGTACTTCTGGAATTACTCACGTTCCCTGCCTGGATTCTGTCACTTTGGAGATATTACAAAGGCTGGTGAGGACTCTCGACGATGATGTGCTCTCCCAGGATGAACGAGCGGTAGTTTTTCAATGCCCACACCATTGCCAGGAGTGCTGTCTCACAATCATTGAATTGTTCCTCCACAGAGGATAAATTCTTGCTCGCAGAGGAGATGACTTTATTGACCTTGTCATGCTTCTGATATAATTCTGCTGTTAAGCACGTGTTTGAGAACCCTGTCTCGAAGAAGAACTCCTTGTTTTTGACAGGTTAAGCTAGTCAAGGTGCTTGTGAGAGGCTTCTTTTCAGTTGTTTCACCGACTTAGCTTGCTCTGAGCCCGACTCGCACTTGACCCCAGCCTTTAATAAATGGACCAGGGGTCTTGTGACCTCTGCATCATCCTCTATGAACTTTCTACTATAATTAGTCAGTCCAAGAAGGCTCCTTATTTCACACAGAGTTGTGGGATCTTTCAGTTTTAGTAGTCCTTCCACTTTTTTCACCTGGGGACAGAGACCCTCAGGGGTGGTTGCATGCCCTAAGAAGTTCACGCAAGTCCTACACCACTGCACCTTCTGGAAGGACAGTTTCACTCCAGCTTTCTTCAGCTGGATCGGAACATAGCGGATTTATGCTACGTGTTCTTCCACAGTTGAACATTTAATTAGGACATCATCCACATAGGCCAGGTTACCCCGTTCACCCAAGTCTGGCATGGCCTTGTGCAGAACAATGTTAAATTAATTGCCAGAGTTTATATATCCAAAGGGAGTCTGAGTCCATGTGTACTGCTGCACCCTAAAGGTAAAGGCCAGCTTGTACTGGTCCTCCATACTCACAGGCACTGTCCATTATCCATGTACACCTTTGACCCCTGGATCTGGGCCAATCCCTGGTCAATGTAGGGCAGAGGACATCGGGACATGTGGACCCATTTGTTCAACTCCCTAAGTTCTGCGCACAGTCTCCAAAGGCCATTAGGTTTTAGTATCCCCAGTACCGGATTGTTAAAGGTACTGTGGACTGGACAAATTATCCCACAGGACTCTAGGTTCTTTATGATTTTCGTGAGGGACTCCATAGACTTGAGCGGCAACCATTATTGCTACACGAATACGGGAGTCATCCTAGTGTCCGTGGGTATTGATGTAGAATGTACCTCGGTGCGACCATAGTCGTACGAGTCCACAGAAAAGATTTCTTGAAAATCTAAAAACACCTGCTTCAGCTTTTGCTTTTGCTTCTCGGTCTCACAGGCATCAGCAAGGTTGACCTGTTCCCCAACCAGCTGTCTGAAGCCTAGAAAGATGTTGGGTTTTGCAATCTCTGCGGTATCCTCCAGCTACATGGAGAGATCTCTGGTTATGGTGTTGACCTGGACAGGAGGTTTCAGGTAGGAGAGGCAGTCACTGTGGACCTAGAAGATCACTGCATCCTTCCTGATGTCACAGGTCACCTCTTCCCCCCATAAGGGCAGGAAGAGGACACCAACTAATTATCCCCTTGCTGGGTGAAGATTTTCCCTGGTGGTAAGTCCTCACCACGGTCGTAGCAGTCATTGGGGATCTGTCCCATGATTTCATTCCCTAAGTCAATGGAGAAATGTTGGTCATCAACCGCCATTCCAATAAAGGTATCTGCGCCCAGAGTGATACTCCTAGGGTCACTGTTATCCACCAATATTGGAATGGTGTTGTTTTGTAAGTCAACTAATGGTGTCGGGTTCAAACCCAACCCCTGCTGTTGGAGATGATGATTTAAATGTACATAAGCGTCTGGGTTTGGGAGTTTCTGTCTTAATTTTTAGGGGGATTGGGAATTTTCGGGTCCGCCAAGGGATGGTGACCTTCTCTCCAATTTGAATTTCGACTGCATATGGTTGTAATTAAGCTGATGAAATGCCTTTTCACGATTGTCAAAGCCCATGGGGTTACCCCCCAGTCGGGACCAGGCTTTGTAATTAATGAGGCCCAAATTAATTGCAAACTGATTGAGAATGTAGAAGGCCGAGGGGACATCTCGCACGAACCAATAATTATTATTTGTTTTATTTAGCATCAATTGATTTACATTAAAACCTTAAGTGCAGAGAAAACAAGATCAAAAGAAGAAAAAAGGAAAGGACACCACTTTAAATAGAAACACAACAAATAAAAAAAATTGCTCAAATTTACGATGCCCGGGTACAGAATTCCTAATAAACACAAAGGGACCTAATTGTCCAATGTTACAAAAATGTCCCTCAAAAAGTTCAAGAGTGCCAGAGTCAAAGATAGTCTCCTTCGCCATCTTAAAATGACCACCACACTTCCAATGTTCTTGATTCAAGTAGTACAGGGTTTCCCTCCCATTGCCACACATTTGACAGGATAATAGTCGATCCACCCGGACCTGGAAAAGGAACAGTAGTGTTGGTTGATGAGCAAAGCTTGTGATGCTAAATTTTTGACTTTGCTTCGCAGTTTAAGAACTCCTGGTCCATCATTAATAATATCATTTAATGTGATCCCAAGATATACCATTGATGAAAACAACTGGAAACAACTGGAACTAGTTCCCCATTTAGGAACCACTTTCTCCAATTTAGGAATTTCTTACTCTTGTTTACTTGTTTGTTTGGACCCAAGGTTAGGATTTTTGATTTTGTTGGATTGATCCTAAGGGCATTTTCCTGAACATATAACTCTAGATCTTGCAGCTGTCATTGGAGGCCTATTTCAGCCTGATCCAGTAGTAATAGATCATCTGCAAAAAGCAGACGACCCACTGGTGACCCCACCATCTTGGGCGGGAAACTTCTTTTTGTTTTAAAAGCTTCAAACATATCTGATATAAACAGACAGAAGACCGCCGGTGCCAAAGGACACCCCTGTTTCAGACAATTTTTTGATCCCTGTTTCAGACCCAACAATTATGCTCTACACCTTTATCACCTATGGACATTTTTAGCATACACCTAGGCAGAGACGTTTGGAATTGGGAGTTTCCAGGCCCATTTCCCACTTATCAATCAATTTAAATGTGGAAATGGTCTGATCTTTTGGGAGTTTCCTGAATAACGCTTCACTGATGAAGCTTTTTCCATTATTCAGGCATACTCTGGTGAGAAAAGCCCCCCGCCCCCTCATTTACTCGAATGGGGAGGAACAGCTGTTCACCCTTTTTCTGAATATCAGCCAAGCTTTGGGCTGGTTTTTCATCACTTTTTATCATGGGATTTGGGTTTTCAAATTGTGGATCAGTATACAATTTCATGGTATTTCCTTCCAATGTGGAATGTCACCTGAAACTGCAAGGAAGGTTGATTTTCAGGAATGGAGAAGGGTTATTATCACCAGATTGTTGTCCTACAGCAATTACAGTGATGTCAGATACTTGATTGTTCCTAAAATGGAACTCAATTTTGTAAGACCGCTGCTCAAACATGTGGCATGTGCCATTTAGGCTTACATAGTTCACTCTCTGTTTTAATTTTACTGGCAAACTCCATGGAATTCTGTCCATTTTTAATGCCAAATGACTTCATCATCTGGTCATACAGCTCCAGATGCTACCAGACTGAGTATGTGGCATTTTTATGGTACAAGGTCATGAAGTTTCTAATGGCTTTTATTTGTCTAATGGGGTTTTTTACCAAAGTTCTTTTTTGTTTGGCAGCCTTCTTTTTCTGCTGTACCTGAGTCAATTCGCCCTCAGATTCATATCTGCTATTTGAAGTCCTATCCCAATCTCCTAGGTGCTCCCTGATTCTTGGAGCCTTAAAGTCTCACCCAGAATGGCGGGGCCTAGCCTCTTCTACCCTGTTATATTGTGGGCTCGCTGGGTCCCTTCCCTTGTACTCCCTCTTTCGCATAGGGGAGTACTCATCTGACTCCTCCCCTCTTCCAAGGTTGGTGGAGAACTCCCCCCACCTCCCTGATTGGGTGGAGGTTTTCAAGATGCTCTTTTGTGGCCTAAACTCACACTCCTTCCAATCTGCAAAGTGGAACAGTTGGTTCTTTTGTAGCTGATGTTTCTGGCAGTTTAACTCCCAGATTTTCTCTTCATAGGAGTCTCCCTGGTCAGATACATTGGCCACAATATTTTTGAACCTAAACAGGGATGCACACAGGATTGGACTGGCCCCATCGGCCCATCGGCCACTGGCCGATGACCTGTGGGACCTGGGGGCCAGTTTTTTCCTGAGGCCACCCCTGGGCCGTTTTTTTTTTATTGTTTATTAGGTCGGCGCGGGCGCGGCGCGGGCGTGGCGCGGGCGGGCCAAGCTTAGCTAGGCCTTTTTTTTATGTGTGTGCACTGTGCGCAGTGCGCACGGTGCATGTGCCGTGCCCGTGGCGGCCTGGGCCGCTGGGCGCGGCCTGAGCAGCCAGCTCGCCTCGGGCGCCGGGCCCAAAAAGGAAACACAAAGGAAAGGAAACTGACACATTGTCAGTCACGCTGCCTCACGCAGCGCTCTTACTCTCTGGGGACTGGGGGGGCCGGGCCGGCCCACCCAGCCAGGGGGAGCCTCTGCGGCTAAGCCTGGAGCTGCCGGTGCTCTTGTCCTGACCTGAGGAGCATTAGCATATTCATCAAAGCAAGGTAACAACAACACACACGTTGTTACCTTGCTTTGATTTTTGCAATGCATGATGCATGTATAAATCATGATGCATCATGCATCATGCATGCTTCATGCATATGAGAGGGCAGGCCATGCCAGGCCGGCGGCGGCGCATCGGGTCCCCCACCCCCTGTGAGAATTTATAGTGTAGTCGTGTTAACAATAACAAATGAACGAATACAAACTCCGGCAGGGGTGGTCTGCAGTCAGACTGTAGCACACAGCAGGAGGTTGGCTGGGCTGCTCACTCCCTCTGGCTCCTCTGCCTGCAGGGCTGGGGCCTGGCTGTCGGGGGCGGGGCTGCCCAAGTTCACACACAAGTTGCTTTCAACTTTCAGGAAGTATCAACAAATTGTTGATACTTCCTGAAAGTTGAAAGCAACTTGTGCCTGGGGCTGCGACGACAGACAGACTCCGTGCCGCCACAATCTTGGAGCCGGAGAGAGTGTGGACACATGGGTGACTCTCTCTCTGGTGTTATAGTGGGCCTCCTCCTGACCCTGGCATTATTTTTTGGACACGAGTCGACGAGGCAGGCGGCAGCCCACAGAGAGTCAGCCAGCTGAGCCAGCCAAGTGCCCATTGCCAAGAATGACGAAGAATACACTGTCTGCAGACTGCAGGCAGCCAGCAGGCAGCAGCACTAGTAGTGGCTACGGCGCTCACAGCCAGGAGCCTGCCCCCCCTGAGCCTGGCCCCCAGCAGCAGCAGCAGACTGAGCCTCGGCCGGGGCGACTTTGCTGTCTGTGTGTGCATTGAGGCATCGACTCGAGACCTGCTGCAGCCTGCCACACACCACACACCGCAGTCGCAGCGTCCAGTATCGACGGTGAGTGCCACTGAAATTAGATAATTATTTCATTATTTATTCTGCTCATAGTCGCCACTACTGCCCCTGAGCGATCCGCCCGAGACTTGCATTTTGACAGACTTTTTTTTTCCAAGTACAAACTCCCGCTGCCAACCTTTCGGTGCTTCCTGCAGCACACGAGACACGCACACAAACCACCATGCAGTAACCCAGGAGTGCTGCGCATGCATTCCTGGTTCTTGCTGTGTAGCGTCTAGTCCCCCAATGTTGGCCTCCTCTCAGCCACCGCTTCTTCTACGGGTGTACGTTTTGTGGCTGAGGCAAGTCTGCCACCCGCCCCACTTCCATGGGCCCTGCTGTGGGCCGTGGCCCTGCACTTGTATGTCCCCCAGTGCTTCTTCACTTCACATGGGGTGCTCTGGTGCACATCAATGCCATTGATGTTGTTTGTTGTTTCAAGCCACAGGACACGGCACGCAGCAATGCCGTCTCTATTCCCATCGAGGTTGAAAAGTGTCCTTTGTTTCCTGCACAAATGCTCCAATGCACCCCTTCCCACCACCCTTGCTCCCCTGGTCTTTCTTCACAGCCATCTATAGTCTCTGGGGCCAACCAGGCATGGATTGCGGCTGTGTCTAGGTTTTGAAGTTAAATGCACACTTGTTTAATTCATTTAACAGATTCCCACGTTTTCAAACAACATGTTGACTGGGACAAAATGTGCATTAAAAAGTGTGCATCCATCTTGGCCTGTTTTGTCATGCAGCACTGGGTCAGATGTCATACATTTGACGTGGAGCCAGTTTCTGAATGGTGACATTGCAGTGAGATGTGTGAGCCTGCATGTGCATCTTTGTGGGATTTCCGAACTCATTGTGATGTGCACGTTTTGCAAAAATCAAGCACAGTGGGCCTAATTAGCAAAGAATGGACACTGGACCCCTTCAGCATCTCAGATTAGCGCATGCAACCTCATGCCTGAGTCACAAAACCTAAAACTGCTGTAAATCCGGAAATGTCCGGAGCATCTCTGAAACGCGCATGATCAAATCTGTGTGAATCACATTTGTACGTGAGCATCTCAGAGCTTCTGGCATCTCAGGGCTGGATTTCGTTCTGGGCCTTGTGAATATGCTATAAAAACACCAATTCATGCTATCCTCCCCATTCTGTGACCACTTAAGCAGTTAAGGAGTGTTAAATAGCTTTTAATACCCTTGATTTCAGACAGCAATGTCACAGTTCTTCATATTATTAAGCGCCAGCAGTGTTGCTGTCACCAGAGGTCTTGTATGTGAAGTGCACTTTGTATATTGGTGTATGCCTGATGACTTGTTTGCCTGTGCACTGCCCAAATTAAAAGTCCCCGAGGGATTTGGGACATGCATACAATGCCCTGGACTAGTTTCCTGCTTGGTAAATGCAGTGGGGCCTGAGAGGGAGGGAGGGGATGCCCTGCAGGGGATACCCCTCAGGGCGTGCCTTATGGTGGCCAAATCCAGGATGTCCTCCTTAGTATAATTCGAAAGGTCAAAAAGCTTTGATGTGTTGCGGGTGGTAGTGTGCCAGCATGGGTGTAATTTTAGGGGTGGGACAGGGGTGTTTGTCCCCCCCAACTTTCATGGAACACCATTTTGTCCCCATTCATTTGGTTGGGACACCTTTTTTTCGGATGTTATGTCCCCCCAACATTTTCAGCAAAGTTACTCCACTGTGTGCCGGGGCTGCAGTCAATGAACTGTGTCGGAGGTGTGATGTCCGGGCGATGTCCTGAAATGCAGCCGTGTACTTTGAATGAGCAGCTGGTGTGAAATCATAGAAATTGTACACAGGCACAAGTGCCGTTATCACGAGGGCACACATTGCCTTAGTACAGAAACATACTCTTGCAATGCAACCTTGCACCAGAGCATTGTTTATCCTACACTTATTCCTTTGCCCTGGTGCAAACATTCCTTGAAATTATATTTGTTTTTCACAAGGGCAAACAAGTGCCACTTGCCCCAGCACCAGTGCAAGTTTTCTGTAATACCACCCAGGAATGCATCTCTTCTGCGCTGCCTGCAAAGCCTGCACTTGGAGGGTTAATGCACGAGTGGGCGCTGCATAATATGCATGACCAGGAGCTAAGACTGGCCTATCGGAGGCCCGTGAGCTTTTAAGGTTAGCTGGTGCCACTGCGAGGCTGGCGAGGGAGGGGGCACTCTCAGTCCCCTGTCGCTGTGTCCCGAAGGCAGGCTGACTCTGCTCCAGCCCCAGGCTCTCCATGGGGACTAGCCTCCCAGAGAGCTTGCAGGTGTAGCTCTAAGGTGTCCCCCTCTGCCCACTCCTGCACACATTAATAGAAAGAAGGCACCTCTGGGGAATGGCAGGCGAAATCTCCAAATTCTGCTTTGCTGGAAAATATGTCGCCCCTCTAACTCTTTACTGTGGGCTCTCAAAAAGTATTTGCACGTGCTGTGAGCTGGCACAAAAGGAATGCCAGAAAATAAGAGACCTGAAAGGAGCCCCGAGACCCCTGGTGCCATGCACCATCAGAAGCCCAATACCAGTGGCGTGTATCAACCCAAACAGTTCGGGAAAGCAGACCGCAGGTTCGAATCCCAGCAAGGCCATCTCAACCTTTCATCCTTCTGAGGTCGATACATGAGTACCAACACAGGTTGGGTGATATTGTATGCATATTAGTTATATTAAAAAAAGAGCTTGAGCGTAAGTGCTCTACAATAACCTATTATCATTTGGCCTTGGACGTCTGTTTGGATTCACAGTAATTTGACAATATGGATCTATACACACAGATATTATGGTACATATGGTGATTCATTCTTGTATACACAGTTATGTTATTTGATGAGTTGTGTTGTAATGTAACAGACACATGAACCCTGCATAAGTAGCATTTTCTGTAAAGTCGTGAATTGACGCGAATCACGGATGATGGTTTGAGGGCCACTTTTTTTGATGCAGGGGGTGGGCCACTTTTTTGATGCGAAGGGTGGGCCACTTTTTTTTGGGTGTCCGGGCCTATTTCTTGTCCCAATCCGACCCTGGATGCACACCCATCAATCTCTGATGGATGCTGGCCTGCCGGCTCAATCATGCTGGGCCTAATTGAGTCTGACTGTCTCATGATACTGGTTTGTGTGGAAGTTAGCAGCACCTTGCGCATATAGGGTGGTAAATTGGCCTGAGACCATTGATATAGAGGGCATCACACTGTGATCAGGGATTGCCCTGCCACTCTCTAACAAGTTCTTATTAACACTCTTTTTCTAACCTCTCAAATTTCTCTTTCTCAGCCCCTATTTCTGGATAGTATGCAAAGGCCTGAGACTGATTTCTGTGACCTTCCCTTGTGCTACTACTTGGCTCTGGAGTCGTCTGTTCTCATCAGAAAGGGCCTAATTTTCTTTCTGTGCTTCTTGTATAGTCTGGGAGTACTCAGACCATTTCTGTTGCAGGAGATGCATCTCCTCAACCTGCGCATTGTGGGTCTGTATTATCTGCTCTAGATCGCATTCTATTTGTCTTATGTGCCCCATTAATTTTTCATTCTCTAATTTGTTGTTAGTCAGTTCCCCAAAACATAACTCAGTTTCTCCATGTCTGGTTTTAATTTGCACACTTTCTGGCATAGGGCATCTTTTTCCTGATACAGTGTGCAATTGAGTTCACTAAAGTTATCTCTCTGTTGTTTTATAGCACCCAACTTCTGGCGTTCCTAGTCAAATTCTGCTTGGGAATGGACCTCTTTAATGATTAACTTGCCATTCCCCTCCTCCAATTGCTTGATCTGATTTTGTAAAGTGCACATATCGTCTAAGCAGGCTCTATTGTATGTCACTTGTTGACTCCATTTTAGTTCACTTTCTTTCAGGGAATCAACACTTTCATGGCACTGCTCTTTTATTGCAGCTAATTGGGACTCGTGCTCTGAATTATTTTGTTGCTGTACTGCCAAATCCTACTTTAGTTGCTTCATGAGGTTTCCTAATTCTAACTCAGAATTGCCTCTCTCGCATTTTCACCTCTACCTGCCTTAACTCACTATGTGCTTGATTTAAAAGCTCTGACTGATTTTGTACAGAGGTTACACTTTCTTGGTACCTTTCTTCCATGACTACCATGTGGAAGTACATGTATGCAGTGAGTCGGACCCTTTTAATTTGTTCATCTTTGATGTTCTGCGTCATATAAAGGTCAGTCAGGGCTTGATGTAACAGGCCACTGTCCTGCCACACATCCATATGTATAGTGGTCACCTCTTGCATCATTCTAGCTTGCCAGGCTTTGTGTTTTTGTTCTGCCCATTCCCCTCTGATGAAAAATTTGGATAGGAGGTGCTGTCAAGGTGCTGTCAAGCCATATTAATTTCCACGGTGCTCATTATTATATACTTCTGGTGGGTTATCTATGCAAGGACAAACTCTCCCCCCGGCTCTTGCCTAGTTTATGGTTACAATATTTTATTTGGCCACACCGATCTGATACCTACGGTACAAGTGTCACTGGTGCCTTCACTGTGTAACACAGCTTACCATCCAGAAAATGTAACAATACTTCAACGGGATAGTCTGCTGTGCTGCACTGTCACGGGTGAAAACTCTTATCTGACGCCTGGCACGAGGCCCCACTTTGTCACAGTTTTATTATACGGCACACTCCAGCCAGGGACTCTTTCACCGACAATGAATGTGGCGTACATTAAAGTGCTTTTTATTTTTATTAAACCAAAGGTTCTTTTCTGTTTGAGTATGCTTCCAACCCATCTCGCACCCTACCTCCACAAACACCCCATGTCACAATGGACCAGGAATCAGGCCGGTGTTTATCAATAAGATATTTATTATTTAATGAAAAAGGAAAATCAAACAATTTCACAGCCACTAATGTTGTCGAAACACAATGTACTAATCTCTACAAAACAATTAGGTTAAGATATACTGTTGCAATTCTCACAATCTTTAATGGCAACACAGAAAAAGAGCAATTTCAGAAATAGATAACACCAAGGGTTTAGCACTCCCCCCCTGCAACACTCACCCCTAAACATCAGCTAACTTGATTCCTTTGAATGGAAGGTAGTGGCAAGGAGTAGGGATAGAGAGAGAAAATCAGATTTGAAGTACAGCCCACCACTCCCAGGTGGCAAGTCAGTAAAGAAAGTGAAAACCTGTTTTTGGAGCAAAATGGCAGAATGGGATTTTGATTATTGCTCACAACTGCTATAGGACAGAATGAAAGGAAATTTGTGTTGCTACACTTGAAGAGATAGGGAAGCCTAGAGACTACTATTCATAAGACCAGGGCAACAATAGAAATAAAGTAGTTAAATCGGTTTTGGAAGGAAGCAAATGCAACAGGAAAAATACAATGGCAAATGGAAATTTGTTTTACTCTGGATTTACAATGACAGGCAGCTCAGGGAAGGGGTAGAGTTCAGAATAGGAAAATAAATGAAACGGACAGGAACATATAAAAGACTTGTAAACAAAAGGGATTGTTCTCAATGGGACTACGGTTTGGGGTTTTAATAGGACAGATGCAAATAGGAATTCATGGGATAATGCACACAATGCACAGGCAAATTCGGGTTTCGGTTACAAGTAGACTAATTCTTTTGAGTCAACCCTTTAATGACTATAATTATTAAGGAAAGACACCAGGGACAAGGGGGTTAATTTCGAACCAACTTGTACTGTGAATTTCAATGGGGGAATTAATGGATTTACTAAAAATATACCAAGGATGTACACAGAAGCTGAGAGGTTTACCAAAGGGAATACGCTGACATACAATGGCTAAACACAGATTATTCTATGGGAAGGTGACTGAATTACAATGGCAAGTCACTGGCAAGTCAGGGATTTCAATTAGGTTTTCAATGGGGGTTTCAATGGGTGCAATGCTACAAAAGTAATGCAATTTAGGGTAGGGGTTATTTGCTACCTACAAATTAAGCCTTGGTTTGGGATTCAGGAAAGCCAGCTGGATCTCAGGACACTCTGGATAGCTAGGCAAGGGGTCTGGTCACTGCACTCTCAAAGATGGTGGTATGGTTCAGCTGCCTTCAGCTGCCTCTTCTCCGTCCTCCTTCTCCTGCCTCTCCAGATTCTTTTGTGTGTCCCTTACTTGGTATAGTCCCCCTTATATAGCACGAATGACATCACTCACTTTACAATCTAGGGGGAGTACTCTATAATTACCCCTACTACTCAGATAGGACAGTTTACCATTCCGCTCTCCGCCCCCTGACATGATTAGTTCAAGGGAAGCGAGCACCATTTGTCTATTTGCATTTATCACCCTTGTTTGTTCTCTTTGCCACTTTTTGACAAAAATCATTTATGTCTCATAACTTCATAATTCTACTAGCCCCTGAGATATGCATTAGATATGCGGTTTTATTGGGTTATATGGAATTAGGTAAGTCAATCGCCAACTCCGTACAAGGTAGAATGGCCCTTTTACACATTTCTGACTTTTTCATAAAATGTATAACAGTTATGACTCTGCAAATAATCAAGCATGTTCCTAATTTGACTTTCCATCAACTCTCATAGTTGTCACAGGTTCCAAGCAGCCAAAAAATTAGTCTTAACTGGCCTTTTCAGTCCCCAAAGTCCTAGGAAAATGCACTTTGGCTCTTACAAACTGCCTGGAAATTACATAAAAACATAGCATAAAATGAAATTATTTCCCATTCTAATTGCTGCGAAAATGCCTAAAAATGGAATCAGTCCTTTAATGTCAATTGGGAGGAGCTGTTCAGAAAATTCCATGTCTTTTTACCAGTGCGTGCTATTTTCCTACACCTTACTAACATCATACTTGCCCCAATATAGCAACGTTTTTGTCCAATTTACAACGTTTCACATTAAAACTCTGCCATTTCCCACCTTCTAGCATCATTTTTAACACTGCTATACCTTTTTTCACAGTTTTTGCTTCCAATGACATCTGCAAATGTCTGATGTCATTGTGGAACTTCCGGACAGTGCCCCATGACCATGCACTTGCGCGTGGCATAATGACGTGTCCATGAATGCTATTGCACTTCGCGTTTGGGTCCTTGCTTCAAGGACAGTTCCGAACTTCATTTTCTACTGATCTAGGAACTTTCAAGCTCAATATGTACCCTTGCACAGCTCCTACACCTAGTCTTACTCATTATCCATTAACAATCTAGTACAAAGTACATACATGGAAGAATAGTAGCAAAACTGCTATCTATCTTAAAAATGGCATCAGCTATTGCCATCGCTCCTCCCCAAGAGCCTCCACCACCACCAGCTGAAGGACCCACATAATAAAAAAGCACAGTATTTACAAATACAATGAAGATGACCAAAAACATGAAGTAGTGAAAGTGCCTACCTCTAGCACCTAGAGAGATTCAAGGGTGTGGCAGTTCTCTACCACTGAGGGGCATATACCAAAGGCTAAAGCTACAAAAGTGAAATGCAATGAGTCGCGGACTACCTGGACATAACTCCTACGGGACCACCTCCATGGGCCACCACACCAAATCCAACTACAGCAATGCTCTCAGAAGAATTGTTCCTTTATTAGCAAGTAGTAGGCTGTCTTCCTCCACATCATCTTCCTCAACCAAAACTGTAACCACACAGCCTACGTCTGTGGGACACAAAATCCCACCATCTACTTTGCAAGCAATAAAAAAGGCTGTTGATCCATATATTTGGAAGACAACAGTCATCTGTCTATAATTCAATACACCACTTCGACATGGGTTTGAAGCTGTAATGAAGGAGCATGAGAAACTCTGCCCACTACCTGAGAAATAACACACGCGCAACATCTTCCCCTGTCCACCTGTCCCCCCCATGTTAGTGCTTGGTGCCTCTTCCCTCATTTCCCTCCTCACCTTACGTTCTAACGTCTCCTGCAAATTAAAAAAAAAACAACAAAATAAAGGTTACTTTAGGAACCCCATTTCACAGTAAAAAAATAGAACTAAAAGAAACGTATAGATTCCATCTACTTTACATTTCTCCAGTAACGTACATAGACCCAATACGGTTTTCCAACATTTCCATTAGCGCTCATCCCCTGTTCCAGGGAAAGGAGCGGAGGATAATGACCCAGCAGCCCAAGCTATCGGCCCAAGAAAAGTGTGTCTGTGGGCGCCCTGATGCCTGTGGACCTTGGCGCATTATATATTAATACCTAAAAAAATAATGAAGGTTCCGGACCATTATCCTCCATTGCAGCCCCTGTAATGGGGGATAAAGGCCATTTGCACCCCTGGTTCCCAAAGCGGGAACCGGGGGTGCTAAAAAATAGATTTTTCTTCCTACAGCAGGAAAATCCTTTTCCAAGATGGCCACCATGGAAAAAGAAGGCAGGGCTCAGTACAGAGTCCCTCTTCTCTTTCCATGGCAGCCTGCAGAAGGTGAAGTCAGAACCCTATGACCATATTACCACAAGCACATTTCTTTTCCCTATCAAACCTATCCTACTTTCTAATAACTTTCTCACATAGCCAGTCCCAGGAGGACATGGCCACTTTAACCCAATTTTTCATCCCTCGCGGTCAAGGCCAGTAGCCAGATTGACCAGGTCATAACCTTATACTATTACCTGGGCAATCTGGCCACTGCCCATGGCCACAGGCTATACCTTAGTCACCAAAGTTATATCACTATTTTGTGTACCTACATTATGACAATTGTCAAAAAATAAAGCGCAGGCATATTTGCAAAACCATGCTTTCAGGTCCTTGCCATGTATCACATGATTTGACTGGACCCTGAGGGAGTTACTGTAAGAACATACTTGAAGGATAAGTCTACAAATATAGTACCTTTTCTATTTTCATTTCATGACTGTAACTGAAGAAAACCATGTGGCCTAGATATGTGAGTAAAGGAAAAAAGGGGGAGCCAGACATGTGATGTCATCAGTTATGTCATCAATGACATTTCTGATGTCATCTTTGATCTCCTGGGTGTTAGTGTTAGCAGTGCACAGTGGTGGCGCGAGTTATGGTTGCTTACTTTACCATAACTGGCGAATTTCAAGGGTTTTTTGTTTTTACTTCGAACCATAACATTCCGTTAACAATGTTTTTTTAGTGAATTTCATAGGTTTTTAGTAGCGCAACTTAACCATAACGTCCTTTTAACAATGTTTTTTTTACTGAATTTCACAGGTTTTTAGTAGGGCAACTTAACCATAACGTCACTTTAACAAAGTTTTTTTTACTGAATTTCATAGTTTTTTAGTAGGGCAACTTAATCATAATATCCCTTTAACAAAGTTTTTTTACTGAATATTCTCTTTCATCATGTGTATTTGGGAGATATGTACTATAATTCCCTTACTCTATATACATGTAACATAGAACATACTGAACCCCCTCACTAATGATATTTGAAGGGCACGGACTGAGCGCCTGTCTACGGACGGGCGCGGACGAGATCAACACTACCCAAACACTCAAGGGGTATCTGAAATTGTTCTATCATACCATAGAAAAACTGCACAAGTTTAAAAAGCAGCACATAAACACATTATAAGTAATAATAAATTACCATTCAATCCTACACGTCTCACACATTATCCATTCATTTAATTACCATGTAGAATGAAATGGATTATACCATAACAAAAAAAGAAATGCCTCCAACGTAATTACCTCACAGAAACTGTGCAGCTAGGAGCAACAGTAGACAAACACAACACAACAAATAGAAATTACAAGAAAGTAGTAAGTGAACTTCATTTTTCTTTTATGTGTGTATACTTTTTGTATGAGGTGCAGAACAAGTAATGTATTTCTGTTATTTTGACACAGAAATGTGCAGTACTTTGGAGTGGCTGGAGTAGAATTTTCCGCAAGGCGAAATGTCAGAAGATAGCGATAATAATGGTACACACTTCTCTGCATAAGCAAATTAATAGTCAGTACTTTATGGGCACTTAACATATATATATTTATATTTAACAGACCAGGAAAAAATTGATGAAAGTCCACCAAAAAACACAGTGCAAGACACCCTGAAACGCATAGAAGACAAAGTGGACATGCTAAAAGAGAATTTTAGTGGGTTAAGGCAATTTGTGGAGGACCACGGGAAAGGAAAAATCAGATATCACTGTCCCACCTGTACCAGTCCCCCTTCTCCATTTCCCAGTGAACTATCCCCAAACCCTCAAGAACAATAATAAACATTTTGATGAAACTTCCATCCCTTCATCCCCTATATTTGTTTCAGTGTCTGCTTCCCCCTCTCTCTCTTAATTGCTGTATGTGTGGTTAATAAAAAAAATGTTATGTTAGTTTTAGTGGAATTGTATGGGACTCATTATTATTTTTTAAAAAGAGTTAAAATGTCTGCGGACAGCGCGCCTATTCAGCCTGTCCGTAATTAAGAAAATATGGATGTTCTAAGAACAATACACCTACCCGTACCATTCGCAACCACGATGGAACTGTTCTTTGAACAGACCAGCTGTCCAAGATGTCCCTAAATCAACAGAATGGGGGCATCCTAAGGACATTCTACCTCTCCGTACTGTTCACAACCAAGATGAAACTGTTCTTAGAACACACCAGGTGTCCGGGATGTCTGTAAACGAACAAAATGGGAGTGTCCTAAGTACACTATACCTTTCCGTACCATCCTCAGCCAAGATGGAACTGTCCGTAGAACAGGCGCGGTGTCCGGCATGTCCGTAGTCAAACAAAATGGAGGTTTCCTAAGGACACTGTACCTGGCCGTACAGTCAGCAGAACATCTACGCACATGCGCACCACAACCATAAGGTGAACATTGCGCCTGGCCGTAACTGTCCGTCTCACTTTTGTCGCACTTTTAATTAGTTTCAGGACCCGAACACTGTCCGTAGAACACCCGCGCGCATGCGCACGACCGTTCCTGTGCATGTGGTGTGCTGTGGCCCCCATTTCCTTTGCGGATGTGTTCACGATGTCATCATGTGACAGCACCCACGCTGAGCGTGTGTCCTAATTTGCGCACTTTGTCCGCTTCGCAACATTTCAAAAGAACTTATGCAGACATGCCAAATTATTTTACAATACAAAATCACCATTTCACATGTCCCATACAATGGCGCTAGCTTTCAACATATAGTTTGGAACTTTTTCAACTCTTTTGAGTGATCGATATGGTCACGAGGTGCACCCCTCCACCCCTATAAAAGGCCACACCCCAAGCTAATCTTCATTGTACTTCTGGCGATTGTAGTTTGAGTTTTGCTGCCTTTAGTGCTGTAGCAGAGATTATCTCACCAACCCTAATGGCATCCATGGCTGCTGTTGCTACATCAGCCTCAGCACCACCCCCAAACCCTCCACCACCACCACCTGCCCAAGGGCCTGCAGAGGGAAATACGTGTGAGGATGTAGAGAGTGAGGAAGAAGAGGATGAAGAGAATGAGGTTGAGGAACTCCCTACTACCAGCACTCACCAGGAGTCGTGGGTGTGGCAGTTGTTCACCGCTTTTGGTAACGTACCAAAAGCATGTGCAAACCTGGTCACCTGTAAACAGTGCAACTTGGAGATCTGGTGCGTACAGCTTTGGTACGACAACCATGAAGCGACACCTAACTTCATTCCATGGTGCGGACATTCGCAAGGTGGTACCATGTAAAGAACATAGTAGGTTGAGTTCCTCCGCAGCATCCTCTGTGTCCGATCCTCTCACCACAAGAGACACTCCTGTATGAGAGCGCATCCCTCCCAGGCAATTCGTGATGCTGTTGACCCTTACCTTTCGAGGGTCACAATATTGTGTATGTACTGCGACGCAGTACTCTGCAGGGGGAGAGTCTTCGAAGTGCTTTTGAGACTACAGTCACGGAGCACCAGAAGAACTGCTACCTACCTAAATGAGGCCCACCCTACATCTTTCTCTCTCCACCTGCCCTTTCCTATCGCCGTGGTTGGTGTCCCATCCTTACCCTCCTTTCTCCTCCTCTCCTAGCGTGTTGTGTGTAAAAAAATAAAAAAATAGAAAACAACAAAAATTTAAAAAAGGCACTTTTCAGAGCCGCCTTTCTCAGTTTAAAAATGGAACTATCAAGAAAATGGTGTAGGCCCCCACGCATTTTTCGGAAAATCAGCGGACAGTCCTAGGACGCACACAAGTTTAGGGTGCAACCGTAGCAAAACCAATGCACTTCTCTCTGGGAGAAAGTGGGGGCTCTGAAAAGAGCCTTTTGGTGGTGTTTTGTGTGTTTAAAAAACTTGGATTCGTCAAAATGTAATGCAAAATAGGTGACTATGAATCCAAAAAAGCTTGCAATGCATTTTGTACATTTCAAAGAAAAACCTGAATGCCAGCATATGTAAGATGGACCCCATCTCTGCGAAAAATGAATGTGCTACGAAACAAAATATTTTCATTGTGGAAAGAGGACATGCAAACATCTCTTAGACACAGCCTTATTGACATTGCGCCTCGCTTTCTCCATTTGTGGACCAAATAAAGCAGAACGCAGCCACATTTTTCTTTGTGCAATACGAGAAAAAATGACTTGCCAATTTGGAAACACGTCCATGACCTTCTCAAGTCCTTCCTTCATTGCAAATTGCAAAGAAATTCCAGAGACATGCCCTAAACTGTTTCCTCCACAATGAATGATAATTATATTAGGATGACGCTCTGTCTGTAAAGTAGCACAGAGAGGTACCAAGTCCAGCCACTTCATTCCATGCACTCCATTTCCGCAGATATACCACAACGTTCTGCATGCACCTTCAACCAATGTATCCATGAGTCTCCCAAAATCCAGATAATCTGTTTTCGAGCATAGCTGCCTGTTCTCCTCTCAAGAAAAAGATGTTCTCACTAAATCTCTCCGTTAAGAACACACCCACTGAACTTTACTGACCAATCTCTAGCTTCACTTATTCTCATTTGCATGCCTCTCCACCCCAGAATCCCCGTATGTAATACGCGCTGCCTGCAGACTACCGCCATGTCCGCGGACATGTAGAGGATCTGAGCGTGACGACTGTACATTTAAATAGTATTCCCCTTTTCCCCTTTAAGGTGGGCTCTGAAAAGAGACGTTTATTTTGGGGTTTTTGCAGATGCCTGACAGACACCTGTTATTTTGTATTTTTTTCTTTTTTTTTTCTTCTTAGTTCACTCCTACACTCATCACATAACCTTCTCCATAGCAAGCCTTACATTCCAAAAGAACATGGCATTTCCCAATAAAGATAAAGAAACACCATCTGCTTCAAAATAAGCCGCATTACTGGAAACAATGTTCTTGTGGCTCCAGAAAAACATACCAGCTCTGAACATCAAAGCACGCATGTCGCAATTGATGGCACACCCACCAATACTTTGATCAGAACAAAAAACAGAACAGTTGTCCCATTTTGCTCTAGGGAGTAAGCCAGAAAAAATTACTTTTGCAGTTGGAAAGATGTTAATGACTGCTTGAACAGTTCCAAATCTCCCAACAAAGTAGGCCAAAATGGCAAGCACCCTAATGCAAAACTACCACATGGGGACTGGTTATCCTACGCATATCTCTGCAAAATTGGAGAGTTGCTGCTACATTGAAATCAATTGCAGCGCTCCACACCACCACCACTCCTCTGACATCGAAATTGTTTGCAACATGCCTACATTCTGAATAGTGCTGTAAACCATGGACAAAAATATCTCTGAGCACCAACACCCTGACTGTCTCCACCTCTGCCATCTTCACTACACACACTTTCTTTCTACAGAAATCAACAATGTCAACATCTGATTGGCTGATGCCTACAGTCGCTGTTGCATGCTGGATTTGCTGTAAAACCCCATATGTGACACGCCCTACCTGCGGACAAGCGCGGTATCCATGCGGCACGTAACTCTTAGCCAGTCCTTCTACCTTTTCCACATCACTCGCGAATCCATTCCCTCATTGGACACAACCAAGCAGTCACACAACTATCCACCAATCACATCCAAGACCTCTACATCTAACTCCGTCATCAGAGTTCCGCACTTCAAATGTACTTTTGATACTCTGAATACAAGTCTCATATCATTGCAAAGCACCTATTACAAAAACTACTGTGCAAGTGTCGCGGATTTCTACTTACAGCTCCATGCATACCCACATGCATGATTACAAAGTACAGGTATGCATATTGTATTCAGAGTACATGTGCAACTCTTATGATTCCATTTAAATAAATGAATGCCATTAAATCTACATAGCCAATACATTTAAGCGCGAGACTTCCGATTTTTCATTGAAAAATTGCACTACTTTTTACTATCTCCCGCATAACCTATACATACGTACCAACCCTCCAGATTTACACGCAAAACTCGATTTTCCATTAAAAAATGTCACAATTTTTTACTGTCTTCTGCCTTAAATAATGCTACTTCCAATGCGATTGTATGAGAAAAATAAATGTTCCCGATTGATGTGGTGACATCTCCCTCTCAGGTGCTCCCGATTTTTCGCATTACTACTTATAATATGAAAGTATTCAAATGATCCCGATCTCCTATAATGACCTATCACTTCCAAACCGCTTTGCTATGTACAACACAGCTGAAAAAAAAAGGAAATTTCATGAACTGAAAATTGTACTCATTTGCAAAGCAGGTTCAACTAACATACTGCAAATAACATAAAGGCTGCACATAGTGAAATGAAATGCACGCATACACTGTGTTGAGATATCAAACGGGAATACTCATACGAAAGCTGAAAAATGAACGTGTACATTAACATCACTGCTTTAAACACACAAAATTACTAACTTCTTCCTTTTACAATTGCAGTGAAGACCACTCTCCTGAAAATCAACAGCATCTACACTGCAAACAACATATCCGAAGAAACCTGGTCATTCAACAACAAAGAAAGTAAGTACAGTACTACCTTTATAGTCCTACTGTTCCTCAAAGAGACTGTGTGGGTTATTTATGTAATTTGCACACCAAAAAAAACATCGATTTCTAAACCATTCTGCCCACAAATCCCCATTTATTAAACAAAGATTAACAGGCAGAATGGCACACAAATCCATGTGTTTTCGGAACATAAATAACATACACAAGCCTTAGAATGTTAGTACTACAAAACAAATAGCTGTTTAAATTTTGTACCATTACGTTTACTATTAATGCTTCTCCTCACCACTAGCTCACTTTCTACTCTCATCTGAAGCACAGTGTAGTAATATACAAACAGTAAAATAGCCTTCCCAATTATTGGAACTGCCCAATGCACATTCACACACCACCTCAAACATCTTCCCAATCAAACTCATACACTCATGCACACAGCACACATACATTGTAAAACAGACCAACCCATACCTTCTTTTTTTCAACAGACGCCAAATAATTCCTACCATAAAGCAAGTCCATAGAAAGGAATGCAGAAATAGAGCAAACGAAAATAAAAGTGTCCAAAGTAAGCATTCCTCTTTACCAGAGTTTGTACAAAATGTTGAAAACAAACAGCTAATACAGTCATTTAGCCAAACAAGGAAGCTTCAACTACAGAAACTTTGCCGCCTATATCAAAATGTTGCACGAAACAGAAAATGCTTTACAAGAATTCGGCTACCACTACTGCTATCAATGCTCCTATAAATCTTGATATACTAGCAAGAAACTATAGTAAAAAAAGTATTTCAGCAAAAATGTTCCACCACAGAGTCCTTCAGAATCTAATAAGAAGAGGAGCAAAATCATTCTCAGCCCTTAAACCCTACCGTAGAAAATTAATCCTACAAGCTCTCATAGACAGTGCAATCCTTCTCAAAGGGAAGTTATTTGTGTTAGTGTTAAATAGGATGAAACCACTAACACAACTAAGTACTAAACTACAAAAGAAACATCTCAATAAATGGAATGTCAACAAAAATAACTTCTTAAATATTTGTGGAGGTGAATGGAGTCACACAGCGACCACAGAACCATATTTTAATGAAGAAGCATACAAATAAAATCAAAGAAACACAATTACCATCCATAGCAGTGGACGAGGATATGAAAAAAATCAATAATGCCATCATGGAACAAGAAACACTGCTTACAAAAGTATCCCCAGAAAACTCAGAATTACCTGTCCATTCGACTGAACCAGACCGTCCAGTATACAAATGGACATGCACGTCAATGTGTAACATTCCTAACAAATCTTTCAAATCTTTACGCCAGTTCCTCAATCAGTATTTGAAAGGTAAAGACAAAATTAAAGTGCTGCAAAATACGGATACCTGTCCAGTGCGCATATACACAGGACTATAAGGCCATTTATTAGCCTGCATTTCAGGACCTATTTGCAAAAGCATCTTCCATGATATCACAATGATATCAACACATCATTCAAATGTAAGAAATCTAGTGTATAAACTGTACTATGCTAAAAGTCCAGTTTTAGAACTACCCAATTTAAATAACACTCTTCTGCATGGTACACCCAAATACCTACAAGAAGAAATTGACTGTATCCAGAGAAAATATTTTGGAAGTGAAAGCCACTTACAAAATGCAATAGTTTTAGAACAGACTAGCAACAATTCTGCACATGGCAACCTTCTACTACACACATACAAAAACAAATACTCAAACTTAAAAGTACATCTGCTGACGTACCAAACCATGTGTGTGTGTGTTGCCGCACAACTTTTTACAAAAGTAACACAAAAACTATAGACGTAACATACAAAATAGAAGACAATGAAGATTCCAAATGGTTTGAATTAGCTCTCTACCTTTTAGCAGAAAACAAATATGAAATAAGTGAACCCCTAATATGTTGCAGTTACTACACTACAAAACTTGACAACAACCAAACTCCTTCACGTGCTATCACAAATAATTTGGAATTATTCACACTACCAAAACCCCTGCAACAACTCAATTTGTATGAGAGCATTATAATATTAGAATTCAAACAGTGCACCCATTTCAAGCAATAATACGCCTTCAACCAAAAACAGCAAAATTACCTCCCTCTGAATTGGTGAAAGACATTTGTGGCAAAGTAGTTTATTTGCCATTAGAGCTGACAGAAAATGTGCACACTCTAGGAGTGCAACGTCCAATAGAGCATTCTTTAATTGTCTTAGTAAATGGTGTACCAACAAAAGACAAAATAATTTGACAAAAACTTGTGGACTTACATAAATGTAGACAAGCCTTGCAATATCTGAAAGACAATAATGAATACTATAAAGAAATACATATTGAAGAAAGCTTAAGGGAAAAAACGGAAATAATTCAAAAGTCATCAGAAACTGGTCAATTTGAACTTCTGCATCCTGCTGCAGGATCCACTCTTTTGGACCATTATACAATTCATCCATTGCAGTCTAATGAGAGCATAGATGATGCACTAGAAACTTACCAAATGCAACGAACCAAAAGGTCACCATTAAGCATATGAGAAAAAGAGTAGAAGCATGTGCTTTTCCACTGCTATTTCCTACTGGCAAAGGAGGAAGATACAATGATAGACCCACTCAGATAACAGCATCAGAATACCGCTCATTACGAATGTATTCTGAAGATCCCAGATTTAGACAAAATGTGGAATACATATTCCACTTACTATTTCAAAGTGAACTAGCAACCCTATGTCACAGAGTTGCACACATATTGAAATCTGGAACCCAATTTCAAAATATGTCAGCTACACAATTAATACAAAAAGTGCAAGAAAAAGATGAGGTTTTACAATCAAGCATAACAAATCTGTTTGCAAACATGCGTGGTACGAAAGAATAAAGGTTCCGACGGCACAGAGATGTACGTTGTATGATCAGAAACCTTGGACCACCCACTTTGTTACATTAAGTTGTGCAGAATATGCATGGGAAGATTTACATGATTTCCTACGCATATGAAACAAAATCAAAAGCAACATAGCAATACTAGCACCTGGAGAACTTTACTCTCTAGATCCTGTTAATGTTTCAAGATATTTCCACCATCGTTTCATTGCTATGCTACACTTTATTTGTAATAAAACTGTTCCTCCCCTCAGAGAAGTGCAACACCTCTTTTGGAGAAAGGAATACCAAGCCAGAGGAGCACCACATATCCACATGCTTATATGGATTAAAGGTGCACCTAATTGTGGTCAGGAAAGTGATGCCACTGTTTTGCAGTTCATCCAAAAATATGTCACTTGTGAAATCCCTTCACAAAGGACACATAGTGACCTTCATGGACAGATTGTACAATTTCAAAGACACAAATGTGGCAAATATTGTTGTCGCAAATACAAAAGTAAAAGGAAATACTACATCAAATGCTGCTTTGGTTTCCCTAGACCAGTTACAGAAACAGGTGAAGTGAACAACTTCATGTGTTCAGTTCGACATAGTGTTAAAGGTAAATCACCTAAGAACACATATTACATACAAAGAACAGAAGAATCAAAATATATCAATGATTACAATGCAATCATTGCCCTCTCATGGAATGCAAACATAGATGTGCAGTACATTGCAGACAATTCCACTGCAGTTGACCGATATGTTACAGCCTACTTAACAAAAGCAGAACAAACAGAGCTTCAAGACCTCTGGAATGACCTATCATCAGACAAAACACTATCTCAGAAATTGTACAGCCTAGGCATAAAAATGCTCTCTCATAGAGAATGTGGTGCCTATGAAGCTGCAGATCGTTTAACCGGTACTGCTTTTTATGGAAAATCTGAAAATGTAGTATGGCTAAGTCTTGGTCCTGCTAAATCTAGAAAAAGAGTTCTCAAATCATATGAGGACAAGGAAACAATTGCCAAAAATGATCCCACAGCCAAGAAATTTTAAAAAACAATTAACTAGACACATACTACCCGAACAGGAGTACCTCTTTGGAAACCATGTGTCTATACCACATAGCCCAAAACTTTGCATACAAAAATAATATAAAACCTGATGAAAGCAAAAGTAGATATAAAGTGAGAGATTGTGAAGGCAGCTTAGTGAAACTTAACAAACAAAGCTTAATTAATCATGACAAATTGTCATTAAAAACTCCTCAACAGAAAGAACTATATTACATGTCCCTGCTACAACTTTTCAAACCATGGAGAAAAGAGGAAGAGATACTATATAACTATGACTGCTATGAAGACGCTTTCAAATCAAATGAAAGCGCTATCACCGATGTGAACCTTACGCAGTACAAAACAATGTTGGACAATGAACAGCAACACGAAGAAGAACTCCAGGACAGCCACTAATAACAAATGAGGCAGAATTAGCTATGATAGAAGTGAAAAACACCATGTGTCACTATGAAGAAGATATAGAAGACTTAACTGTACTACAATCAAAACTTAGCAAAGATCAACGCACCATTTTTGAAGAAGTAACAAAAGAAATTGCACATGGTGTACAACACGAAAATAAAGAATGCACCTGCCAAAATTACAAACCTATACTACTGTACGTCAGTGGTGAAGCTGGTTCAGGAAAAACATTCTTAATCAAAATCATCTGCAAGTTCCTTCAACAATTGACAAACAACAAACTGTCAGTTGTTGTAACTGCCCCCACAGGTTTAGCTGCTTACAACGTAGGCGGTGTCACTTTACACCGATTACTACTCCTTCCAGTAGAACACAAATTAGACTATTACAAACTTTCTGCAGAAGCTGCAATGGAATGACAAAGAGTATTAAAACAAATGAAAATGCTACTAATAGATGAAGTGAGCATGGTCTCCAACCTAATGTTGGCTTTGATTCACCTCAGATTGCTAGAAGTACTTAAAACAAACTTCAAAGAACTCTTTGCAAGAAAACACATTATCGTTTTTTGAGATCTTCTACAATTGACACCAGTGAAAGGTGAACCTATTTTTAAAACCTTAGGACACAAACTTTGCCGTACAACTGTTGGCAGCATAGGAAATGTCAACCTTTGGCAACATTTCCAATACAGAGAATTAACAGAAAACATGTGTCAATCTGCAGACCTCACTTACGCCAACATTTTATAAAGTATTAGAATTGGTGTACGATCTCAAGAAGCACAAGCAATATTGAAAAATCGGCACATCCATGAACATTATGGCAATAACGCATGTGCTAATGATGTTATGGAACTATTAGCGCACAAAAATGTCAATTGTATGGCCTCAATGCAAGCTGTTTCAAATTCACTGAAACAATGTTAAAAAAAAGAAATGCGACCAATAATTTAAATTTGCTCCACAGACAAACTGGACGTACATGGTATGACACTACCCATGCGTCAGCAAGCCACAACAAGACTAAATACCTTAGAAAATTCAATATCCAACACAGCTGGGTTGGAAAAAATATTAAAATTATCCTTAAATTTTAGAGTAATGCTTAAACGTAACCTTGACATGGAGCAAGGACTAGTTTATGGGCACTGGGTACAGTTGTTGGCTTTCAAACATACCCACATGACAACAACTTTCAGTTTGTCAATATTTTCTTTGACAAACTTTCAGAAGTAAAAAGGATAGGGTGCTCAACAGCTCGATTCCTTCTCTTCAAAGACATGTATGTACGTAGAGAACAATTTTCTCTAACTCTTGCATATGCAGTCACCATTCATAAATCCCAAGGTCTTACCCTAGACAAAGCACTGATTGATATAGGAAACACAGTCTTTAAAGAAGGCATGAGCTACGTAGCACCATCACGCTTACGTACACTTGATGGTCTAGTTCTAATCAACTTTGATGTAAGTAAAGTGAACGCTGATATTCCTTGCATTTTAGAATACAATAGACTACGTTCACTGTACTCCCCCCATCTGAAATCATATCCTGTTCCAGAAAAAGGAAAACGCTGTAAAAGAAAACTAATTCAAACAGAAATGCAACAGGATGTGACTGCAAATCCTTCAAAGAAAACAAAAGAAGCTAATACTTCATCAATTACCACAAGCAAAGAAGCACTTATTAGTGAAAGTAAATCAAGTACTTCTTCAAAGAAGGAACAGAAACTCCGAAAAAAAATCAATCGGACACAGAACTATCTGGTCCATTCAGATTTCCAAATGAAACTGGTGTAAGTTGCTACGCAAATGTAGCAATGAATATTCTATTTCAATTGCCACCAATTGTTAACAACATTTACTTACACAGTACAGACCAATTGTGTTTGCAAACGTTAGTCCTTCATAGAAACGTAACAAACAATCCTGACAACACGTCTAGTGTTCACGGAATAAGACAAGAATTGGACTACTGTGTTGGAATGGTGAGGTTCACTATAAACTCACAAGAAGATCCAAAAGAATTTCTAATCTACTTACTACAAGTACTCGAGAACAAAAACATACCTATAAATGAAATCTTCCAGATTTCATACATGTGGAAACATGCATGCACTCTCTGTAACAATGTGTCACAGGAAGAAATCCCTAATGAGCGATTTGTGTATGTACCCATACCTAATTTTGAATCCATTCCATTTCAGCAGCTTCTACAAAATGCAAACCATTGCAGATTATGTACTATCTGCAATTCAGATAATCGCTCCACCTTACTGGTACAAACACATAGTAACTACATAATACTGATGCTTTTACGTTACAATGCAGATGGTACCCAAAACAACTGCAAGCTGACTGGATTCACACACGGCCAAGTGTCACTTGGTAAGAAAGCCTTCACAACAATAGGTATAATCTACCACGCAGGAGCCACAACCAATGCAGGTCACTACACTGCATATATTAAAAAGAAATGCGGATGGTTAGAATGTAATGATAGTAGATTTACTCTAAAGCAGAGATTACCATCAAATCTTACAAACACGTATTTAATCTTCTTAAAGCCAAAATTTTATAACTAATGTGTACTTCAACATTAACAAAAATCCAATTAAAAGACTATAAACAGTTACAATACGCCAACAGGTATCTAACTGCCCAAGATTGTATAACAACCACACAGATAAATGAATACCACTGATTTGTAACAAAAAATACACAGTTAGAACAGTTATGCCAACAGGTATCTAACTGTTTAAAAAATCTGCAACAAGCCAACATACAAAACATTAATCAGAAACAACAAGTAAACACTCAAAGGAAACAAAGAAATAGTTTGTAGCATAGCAAAGAAAGTTTTTTTTTATCTGACAAGGATTTTTTTCCCCCAGACCCAATGATTTGAAAAACAAACACAGAAACTGAGCAAAATGCACAGTGCACTGGTTTGTAAACTAAATATGAGGGTAAACAAAAGCAATAAGTCCTTATAAAATACAAACACTAACATGCTCTTTTCTTTTATCACAGAAATTGAAAAAGAATATTTCCTCCAAGTACTAAAGTCATGTAAGAAATATATTGAATCTCAACAAATTAAATAGTAAGTATAATTTCACACATTTCATACATAATCAAATCTATACGTCTGATCTATCGCTGTAATATGGTGCAGTGGCTGTAGGCAGGGCCTAGAGTCTTGGATGTATAACCTACGGCCTACACCCTGCAGCCATGCAACCAAGACTATAGGTCCTACCCACAACCACCGCAGCATATCAAAACCATGGTGGCTTATAACTTCACTACTTATAAATTTGGTCTTGGGTGCATGGCCTGCGGCCATGCACCTAAGACTCTAGGTCGTGCACACAACCACCGCACCACATCACATCCATGCTGACTTATAACTTCAGTGCTTATAACTTCAGTCTTGGGTGAATGAACATTGGCCATGCACCCAAGACTCTAGGTCCTGCCCACAACCACCACAGCATATCACACCCATTGTGGCTTATAACTTCACTACGTATAAATTTGGTCTTGGATGCACCCAAGACTCTAGGCCCTCCCCACAACCACTGGATCGATATGCGATACTACGGGTGTATCTATTGCTGCGGTGGTTGTGGCCAGGGCCTAGAGTCTTGGGAGCATGGCCTACAGCCTACGGCATATGGCCATGGACCCAAGACTCTAGGCCCTGGCCACAACCACTGCAGCATTTCACACCCATGGGGGTTTATAAGTCAGTACCACACCCATTGAAACGAAAACTTTAACTACGGCACGTACTCAATTTTAATGTTTGCTAACACCACGTGTGTCCTTAGAACAGTTTCAAGATGCCTGCGCACAGCACTGACAGAAGTACTATCCTTATGAGACCCCTCATTTTCAGTAATTACAAACATCCCGGACAGGGCGGGCATGGCGAATACATAATTAGCACCTGCTGCCTAAACAAACACAGTATTTCACCCATCTCTTACTCTCTGAACCTCCCCAAGCACTTTGACACACCAAAACACTTTCCGAAACAGCATTTCGCCTCTGGTCACCGCCACGCTGTCGGCAGATCCAAGATGTTGAGCGCGTAGCGTGTCCACAGTCATGACGCGCGCCCCTTAGCCAATCGGTATTTTGTCCGCGGAGTGAACAGGGAAGTCTGACCGTGGAGCAGACACAGATATCACAAATATTTTTAGACATACTTTTTGGTAGTTTTAAAGAAAACTAATGTACGGATTGGTACCAAATGTACAAAAGCACACTTTTGGGACCAAGTTCCTCCTCCTGCCGCAAATTTGGTGAAAAAAAGTTTTTTCCCTCAATCACTCTATGGGAAAAAAAGATGTTTCGGGACCCCCCCTATAACTTTTCCCCCCCCTGGACCAAACTTTGCAAGAGAAGAGTAAGGTCTACAAACAGTACTTTTTACATTTTTACTTCCTGTCACTGAAGAAAACCACCTGGCCTAGATATGTTAGTTAAGGTTTATAGTGACTTTTTCGAATATCACATTTTTGAATGCCTTTTCTCGACACAAATATGGCAAAAAAAATACATTTTGAATGTTTTTCTTTACTTTATTTTTTTATTTGGGGGTGTTCCTCCCAACCCCCCTTTTTTTTACTTACACTTTTTTTACTAACTAAACCGAAAAAAACATGTAACATTAAAAAAAACACATTCAGACTTTTTTTTTCTGGCAAATTTGTTTTCGAGAAAAAGGCATTTGAAAATGTGCCTTTCACAATTTAACTGGATACCGTTAGTGAACAAAAAAGAACGGGTAGCCAGACATGTGATGTCATCTTTGATGTCATTGGTATTTGTCTTAGCAGTGCATGGTGGTGGTGCGAGTTATGGTTGCTTACCTTACAATAACTGGCGAATTTCAGGGGGTTTTTGGTTTTATTTTTAACCATAATGTCCCTTTAACAAAGTTTTTTCACTGAATTTGAAAGGTTTTTAGTAGCACAACTTAACCATAACATCCCTTTAACAACGTTTTTTCACTGAATTTGATAGGTTTTTAGTAGCACAACTTAACTGTTCACTGAATATAGATATAGATATCATGAATTTCAAAGGTTTTTACCAGGATACCCTTAGTTTTTGTAGATATACCATACAACATACTGAACCCCCTGGCACCTGCTAATTGCTAAAATGTCCACGGACTGGGCGAATGTCCGTGGACTCGGGCAACATCAACACTGTCCAAAAGCTCAGCAGGTATCTTACATTGTTGTATCATACAACAAACACACTGAACATGTTCAAAGAGCAGCATATAAATGAATTATATTCAAAGATAAATGAGAAGCACAAACTGTATATGTAAGACACCAACAATGCAATTACAGGATAGGATCTGAAAGATAATGGAACACACCAACAGAAAAAAATAAAATATGCTGCCAGCAGAATTACCTCACTGATGCTTTAAACAGAAACTGCAAACCAACTATCAACAGCACACCTACAAGGCAGCAACAGCAAAAATGAAAAACAAACTGGTAAGTACACTGCATTAATTCCTATAGTTATGAAGTTTCTTTAGTAGGATACACTAAAAATAATGTATCTTTTTTACACAGAAATGGCTAGCACTCTGGAGCGGCTTGAAGAACATTTTCCCCAGGATGAAATGAGTGAACACAGTGATTCTACTGGTAGATACTGCAGTTTGCAAAGTAAGCCAAATAATGCACATTATTTCACATGTACCTAACACATTTTTTATTCTTTAACAGTACATGCAGAAAATAACAATACTGCTCCAAAAACAGTACATCATGTAGTAATGGAACAACAAACAGACAGTGTGGAAAATCATCTAGTGCACTTAGAAGAAAAAATGATCAATTAATGACCAATTTCATTATTTTGAAGAATTTTGTAGAAAATCATATCATGGAAAAAATTCAGTATCACTGTCCCACGTGCACCTGTACCTCTTCCCCATGTCTCAGTCAACTATCCCCAAAAACTCCCCATCACCAAAAACATTATGATGAGAACTCAATCCCTTCCTCCCCTACCATCCTATATATAGAACATTCTAATTCCCCTGTATATGTCTCGAGTTCTGCTTCCCCCTCTGTTCATGTATGTGTCTGCATTTCAAAAAAAGAAAAGGCAGTTTGGGAGCCCGCAGACAGCGCGACTATCCGGAATGTCAGCAATTAACCAAAATGGGGTTATCCTAAGGAAACTTTGCATGTTCACACTGCCTGCAATCAAAATGGAGGTGTCCATAGAACACCTAGCCTGTCTGCATGTCTGCAAAGTTGTGACGCACCTTCAATTAGTTTGAGGACCCTAACCCTGTCTGGCGGACACTTGTGCGCATGCGTATCCCACCCGCAGGGTCCTACGGACATTGCGCCTGTCCAAAACTGTCCGCCGCACATGTGTCGCACTTTTAATTAGTTTGGGGAACCATACCCTGTCAGTAGAACACCCGTAGCATGCGTAGAACCGATCGCGTGCAATAGGTGTCCACCGGACTGCTGTCCCATTCATGAACATGTCCGTGATGTCATCATGTGACTGCACCCATGCTGAGTGCATGCCCTTCACCGGGGACAGGGTCCGGGCACCCATACACTGAAAAAGCACTTTTTTGTGCAGTATTAGATGTTTTTCAATGACACTTCAGCCTTGTAGAGTTCACAGGCCATACCTCTACCGAGCTGGATACTTTTTGGAACTTTTTAAGCCATGTTTAGTGTTCAAAGTGTACGTGGACAGCAGAGCTGTCCGCGAAGCTCTCCCCAGCAACCCTGTAAAAGGCCACACCCTACAGTTGTTCCTCATTCTGTTTTTGCTACCAGGGAGAGCATTGCTGAATATTGCTGAGATCCTATATTGGATTGGCTGCTGACCTCTGCCTCCTGTACTGTGTGTGCTGTGCCACCTTTGGAGAAGAACATTCCTCTGCCTGCTGTGCTGTCCTGTGCTACATCCCAGATGGCAACCATGGCTTCAACTTCTGTAGCTGCCTCTGCTTTAGCACCACGCCCACCCCCTCCACCACCACCACCTTCCAAAGGTACTAGAAAGGGGATCAGGCATGGAGATGTAGAAAGGGATGAAGATTTTGATGAGGATGTGGTAGTGGAAGTACTTACTACTGCCAGCCACTGTGAGACTCGGGTGTGGAGGCTGTTTACCACCGTTGGAAGGGTATCCAAGGCATTTGCAGACAAGGTGCACTGCACTGAGTGCAACATTGTGCTCAGTCGTGGTAAACCAGGTCTGTACAGCTACGGGACCACTTCCATGCAGTGACACCTAAGGTCATTCCACAGATGGCAGTTCGGAGGGTCGTCGTCTTTGATCAAAGTAGTAGGTTGAGCTCCTCTAAACCATCCTGCGTTTCTACTCCTGCCACCACAAGGGACACTCCTATTGGACAGCGCATCCCTGTACCAGCCTCGCAGGCCATACGCGACACACTAGACCCTTACCTTTCGAGGGTCAGTGTATTGTGTATGTACTGCAACACGGGACTCTGCAGGGGGAGGCACTTTGAAGTGCTTTTGAGACTATGGTCCGGGAGCATGATAACGTCTTCCACCTACCTAAGTGAGGCCAACCCAACATCTTCCTCTCTCCAACTGCCCTTTCTTATCCCTCTGGTTGGTACCTCTTCCTTACCCTCCATTCCCTTCCTTTCCTTGTGTGTCTTGTTAAAAAACACCCAAAAAATACAAAACAATAAAAAACAAAAAAAGGCTCTTTTCAGAGCCACCTTTCACAGTTTAAAAATAGAAGTGCCAATAAAATGCTGCAGGGCCCTGTGCATTTTTAGAAGTCAGCGGACATTAAAATATTTAGGGTACTGCGCTATCAAAACCATTGTACTGTTCTCCGGGAAAAAGTGTTGGCTCTGAAAAGAGCCTTTTTGTAGTGTTATTTTGTGTTTCGAAAACTTCAAGTGGTCATCACCCACTGGAAAAAGGATTGCTATAAGGGTCGCAATGCATTTTGTATATTTCGCAGAAAAATCTGATGCCCAGCATCAGTAAGATGGACTCCATCTCTGCGAAAAATGTTTGGGCTACGAAACATAATATTTTCATTGTGAAAAGAGGACATGCCAACATCTCTCAAAAAATCGCAAACAGTCTTGTTGACCTAGTGCCTCGCTTTCTCCATTTGTGGACCACATGAAGAAGAACGCAGCCACATTTGTCTCTGCACAATACGAGAAAAAATTACTCTGGAGTTTGGAAACATGTCCATGACTTTCCCATGTCCTTCTTTCATTGCAAACTGCAAGGAGATTCCATAGACATGTCCTAAACTGTTCCCTGCACAATGAATAATAATAATGTCTGGATGATGGTGTGTCATCAAAGTGGCACAAAGAGGAACCAAATGTAGCATCTTCATTCCGTGCACTCCATACCATTGCACATGCACATGAGGGAATCCAAGATGTGCAGCCACTCCACAGCGCTCTGCATGCACCTCCAGCCTATTTGTCCATGAGTCACCCAAAATCCAGACACTCTGCCTTCTGAAAGACACATCCACAGCTATATGCTCTCCTCACAGGAAACAGACTTTCTGCCAAAGTCTCTCCTTACACATCACACCCAGTAAACCTTATTGACCAATCCCTTGGCTTGCACAGTCTCATTTGCATGCCTTCCAGCCTCAAAATTCCCATATGTAACATGCACAGTGTCCGTGAATGAGAGTGGGGAATGAAAATGTAAGGAGTGTACTATATTTCCCCTTTGATGGTTTCTCTGAAAACAGCCTTTTTTTAAAGTGCCTCTAAAAAACACCTTTCACTTTGTATTTTTTTTTGTTTTTTCACTTATTTAGCTCCAGAGTTCTTTACATTATCCTCTGTAAAGCATGCCTTATATTTTGAAAGAACATGGCATTTCTCAGTATGGATAAAGACATTCCATCTACTTTGAAATAATCACCATTAACAAAATCAATATTGTCATTATTGCAAGACAACATCACAACATCTAAACAAGAAAACAGACATGCCTTTGTTAACCAAACACCTTGCACCATTTTGCTGGGGACAGAAAACATTACACTTGTCCCATACTACCCTAGGCAACATTTCAGAAAAAAATCACCTTGGCATTTGGAAGAACCACTGTCACTGCCTGAACCAAGTTTTCAAGAGCACTCAACAAACTAGGAGTACTGATGTATCCCAAATGGACAGCACCCCAATGCAGTACCACTACATCTTGACTGTTCCATATGGAAAAACTTGTACAAATTCCAACCACTGCCTGCATATTGGAACCAGGCACAGTTGACCACAAATCTCTACTCTTTCAAAGACAATATTGGCAGCCATATGTTTAGCCATAGCATACCTCTTTAAAACATTTACAAACAGTTCTCCAAATGTCAACACCCTCACTTTCTTCATCTCTGCCATCTTCACTACACACACAGCTTCTCTTCCTGCAAAGACATCTGAACATCTTCAACACCTGATTGGCTAATCCCCACAGTCCCCTTTCAATGCTAGACATGCACATCCTGTCCAAGAACAACCCACAACACAGGGGTATCCTTTTGTCCCTTTCTACGTCACTGTCTGCACCACTCTCTCATTGGATCCACATAAGCAGTGACACAAACATCCACCAATCACATCCAAGAACTCTAAATCTAACTCTGTCATCACAATTCATCACTGCAGATGAACTGTTCATCTCTCTGAGTACAAGTGTCCTGTGATTGCAAAGCACTTACAGCTAAAACTACTGTAAAACTCTTCAACATTTCTAAGTTCCAGATTCACCCACATCTACATACATCAATACAAACTACAGGTATGAATATTTTGTTTACAGTACATTTGCAACTCGTTTATAAATGCACATGATCAGGATACCTGCCATTGACCCTGCATAATCTGCAAAAAATGCATACTCTAATTTCTCCCATCTCCTATAATCAAGTTCACTTACAAATCTGTCTGATTTCCAAATTTTAATTTACCCATATTACTCATTGCAATGTCCGAACTATTATTCTATTATTTCCTTCTCTCATTTTCACACCCACGTACCCCTTAAAACACTATTATACATTCCTAGAATGCACACCAAACAGGAAACCATCTTGTATCTTACCAAAGCATTGCAAGTACATAAAATGCATTTATTTAAACAGATTGCCTGACACTTGCAACCCTTGCAAAAGCAAACAAATACAAGTGTACATTCAAAACAGTGCTGATAGGAATGTGGATACAAAAGTCAAAGAACTGAAAGGTTTCCAGCACTCATATAGCAAACATCTATGCAAAGAAAATAAGGGAATTCCACACACAAACACATTCTGCTTTTCAATCTGTACATCTTGCCAAGCTTTTTTTCTTGCCCTACTACAACTTCCGCTAATCTATTACCACACTAAACAGTGCGACAGGAACACACACTTTCAAAAGTGCACCTCATACAACACACCCATAAATACTCCACTAACCCCCTTAGCAATGAAGCTGATGCTCCAAAATTCCCATTCATATACAAGCTATGCAATTTAACACACACAGTACCTCTTCCTAGAAAATAATCCCTTTGAAAATGTAACTAATCTATTCTTCAAGTGAAATTACTGTACCATTAACACACATATATACTAACTTCCTTCTTTCACAATTGCAGTGAAGACCACACTCTGAAAAAAGTAGCGTCTGAAGAACAAGACAGAACCCAGAAGAAACCTACTCTTTTGCATCAGACAAAGTAAGTGCAATACTGTCATAATGTTCTAACTGTTACTAAAACACTGTAATATTCTAGTATTGTAGAACAAACAGTTGTATCAACCCTACAGCATTAGATTTAGTATAACTGATTGCACCACAGCATGTGCACACTTTGTTTTGTCATCTGAAGACCAGTATAGTAACACACAAATACAAGAATAGCCTTCCCAACCTGAAGTAACAGCCTATTCCACAATCACACACCTCTACATGCATGCCTACCATCATACTCAGACACTCATGCACACTGCACACATACACTGCACAACATCCCAAGGCACACTTTCTTTTTTCTCCAACAGACACTGAAGAATGCCTACCAAAAAGCAACTCCATAGAAAGCAATGCAGAAATAGAGCAAATCAAAATAAAAGTGTACAAAATAAGCATCCATCTCTACCAGAATTTATACAAAAAGGTTAAACAAAATAGCTAATACAGTCACTAAGCCAAGCTAAAGAAACTTGCAGTAAAGAAACTTTGACTCCACTTTGAAAATGTAAAACTAAACAGAAAGTTATTAAAAAGACTGCAGCTACCACTAGTGCTAACACTGCACCTATAAATCCTGATGTAACCACAAGTAAGCACACCAAAACATTTTTTCACAAAAAATGTTCCGCCACAGAGTCCTTCAGAACCTTACAAAAACAGGGGAAACATCATGCTCAACCCTTAAAGTCTACAGCAGAAAACCAATCCTGGAAGCTCTCATAGAGAGTGCAATCCTTCTCAAAAGGAAATAATTTATATTAATTTTAAACAGAATGAAACCACTAACAAAACGAAGTACTAAACTACAACAAGGACTTCTCAACAAATGGAATATCAACAAAGATAGCTTCGCAAATATCTGTGCAGGTGAGTGGAGTTACACCACCAGCAAAGAACCATATTTCAATGAAGAAGCATACAAACAAAAGCAAACAAACCCAATTGTCATACATAGCAGTGGACAAGGGTATGAAAAGGTTAATCAGTCAGTCAAAAAGTTTATTCGGATACAAAGATCAATTAAACATACAAATTAAACAACATCACATTTTCCCAAATATACATTTTCATATTATAAGAGATTCCCCTTAAAAATCAGGTACAAAAATCCATAAAAATAGAATAATGAATCTGTTCATAGTAAGACATAACATTAATAAAAAACACTGTTCCAGTGTTTATAGAAAAATAACAAGAAAATTAATAATTTGTTAGTCGCTGAGGAAGCACGTCCCCTTTTATTCTGTCAATACATCAAGAACTTCCATCTCCCTGGAGCCTCATCAGCCTTTTTCTATAATACATTGCTCTTTTTAAAAAGGAGGCTGAAGTGGGAGAATGGGAGAAAAAGCTCCTCCCAATCTCCTCGCGACCATGGCCCAGAGGATCGCGGCCTAGACACCCTCCACGAGATGAATTTGTCTATCTACCAGACAACCGAATACCCTGGTTCAAGAACATACGGATATGCCCACCAGCCTGCCCACCAGCCTGCCCCACTCAAGCCGACACCTGCGGCATGGATGAACTCGACTAAGATGTCAATAACAAGCACTCACATCGTTAGAGATGCCATGACAACATAGCCAACTTCCAAGAACACATGTGCCACCATGCACACTGGACACTCACGCACCAACCCACACAAAGAATATAATCAGTGCTATGACGTAGGTGACGGATACACCCACTGACGTGCATCTTTATTATTTTTCACATAGGTTTTCCGTAATGCAGAAATGCAAGACGCATAAAGCACTCGCGTACACGCTTGCTGACGCTTCTCCCAACCCTTGCATCGTGATGGGAATATAACAAAGACGTAATACTGCCTATGAAGCCATGTCGCACGACAACACAGGTGCCGTGCATTACACCTCCCCACCTATGAACCAGGCCCAAGTAGGCCGCAAGCAAGAGCCGCCATGAACACTGAATGAGTAAGAGTACAAGTGCTGATCACGCAGAACGAGCCCAGCGAGAGCTCACAGCCAAGGGAGCGATGTTGCAACTTGTATGCTACCAGCCGATGCCAAGGTCACACCTGTAAGCAAAGCCAAGCACGCAGAAGCAAAATATAACTTTAAATGTGCAGAATTCTGCCCCAGCCACGGTCTCCCCTCACGTGACCAAGCCAACCTGACAAAGTGACAGACCCACGAGGGAGAAGTCGCCTGGGTCACACGTCTGGGACACAGGCTGCAACGATGAAATGACCCAATGGACACCTACAGCGATGGGAATGGTCTGCTCTCAAGCTTATGAGCAAATCCGCGCATTGTCTGCACGAACACATAGTTACATATTGTTGCTAATGACAGGTACACCGCGAGCTGGGAACAACGATGGTCCCAGGTTGGGGGGCTCGCGGTGGACCAATCAGAACATGGGGGCACTCATCACTGACGCCACTAACATTAGCCAATCATTAGGGGTCTTTGTGTAACAATTTTCAAGTATCTAATAGAAGGGACAACCCAAGTATACCACCTGAATCATCCTCAACCACTAATACTGTTCTCTATATGTATGCTATACTAACCCTACCACTCGAAGAAACAATCCAGAGTGGCGATAGGTTTTTCGCTAACTTTCCCAGGTGACGCAAGTAGCGCGTCATACTGAGGTAAAAAGGGCCTGCGAGCCCCACGAATTTTGAGAGTCTTGGCGGACGCGTACGATCCTAGACCCATCCCTGCCGTTGTTTATTAACAGCTGAACCACCTTGCTTCTTGCGTGTGTCTCATACTCATTTTTTAGGGAACACGGGATGAGTTGGGGCCTCCCAGCCCGGAGGTCCGCGGACGGCCCAGCCGACCCCGGGAAAATCACCCCGACAAGAACACTGCCCAGGCGGTGTAAATGGTGTCTGCACTCAAGAGAAAGATTAGTGCAGACTTATAGTTACGGATCTCTGCCTTCTTTATGGCCAGTAACATTGTTGCTCTACGTATCCCAGCATAACCATTACAAAACAATAGCACATGTGATAGATCTTCACACTCGTGTCCACACACCGGGCAACTAGCAGAGTCAGGGAACCCTTTCCATTTTACTGTGTTTCCTTGCAGAAGGAGGCAGTCAAACCTTGCCCTTGTGATTAACCACTGGTCTTTTTTTTATGGGAGCCCCAGATAAGGTATGGTTGGATCACAAAAGGCCTGCTAATCCGCGTGTGTAATTGACCTGATTTGATTCCATACTCCAGTAGTATTCTTTTCCTTATAACAGACTCACCCATTACCAGTTTATAGCTTTTCCCCCTCTGCCTTTGTTATTAATACATCAGGCAGAAAAAGAGTGCCAAGGCTGGCCTCCTCAAGCGCTTTGGAGATATAGTCCAGCCAAGGAATTTTTTGCGCCCCCCTTCCCAATACAGATCGAATAATGAAATGGCAAAGGGAGGCAAATTAATTTTCCCATAGCCGGACCCAGAACAAAATTGGGGCCAACGCCCACAGGTCTTCCCAAAACTCCATTCCCAGTTCGCAATTAATAGCAATATTTGCAGCGGAGTTTGGGAGCCCCAACAATCTCCTAATAAATTTACTCTCTTTTATTTGCATTTCGTAAGCCCTTTGGAAGCCCCATATTGGGGCGCCATACATTGTAACAGCCATTGTTTGGGCACTGTAAATCTTAGATATCACTTCTAGTGTTTCTCCCTCACACCTTGACCCAAAATGGAAAATGCCCCCTATTTGATGACTCATTTTCATAGATTGTTTAGCCAGATGTGCCTTTCCAGATAAAGCTTCTGAGAAGCTTATCCTCAGGTAATCGAAAACCTTTACCCTGGGTATCACCTCTCCAACACATAGCAGCAGTCTCATAGCCACAGGCCGCTTCCTGCCCACGCACGCCATCACAGCAGATTTTTTGGTGTTAATTTTTAGACCCAATTTGCACATGAATGTAGGATATTTATTTATCAGGGTCTATAAGGCTCTTGGTGTTCTGGCAATCAATACTGTCTCGTCAGCATATGCAAGGACAGGGAAAGCCCTTCCCCCCAAGACTAAAAAGTCAGCCAAAATGTTGATGAGTACTTAGGAAACACCATTAATGTACAGACAGAAACATATGGGGGCCAGCACGCAGCCCTGCCGCACACCACATCCAATACTGAAGCATGCCGTGCAGTGTCCCCCGGTCCACTGCACACGCATGCCTCATTGTTCGTATATATGTCAACCAACACCCTCAAGATATCCCCCGGGCAATCCAGTGACCCGAGCACAGCCCAGAGCTTTGCCCTGCCTACCTTGTCAAAGGCCGTGCTTAGGTCCATAAATGCTAGATACACCGCCTCACCCTTGCAAAGGACCAAATTGGCCACTAGGAGGTAAAGGTTAAGACTCTGTTCCATGGTACCAACTCCTGGCCGGAATCCAAACTGAATGTCCGATAGAATGGATTGTTCAGTCGGCCAAGTTTCAATGCGAGCTAACAATACTCTTCCAAAAATCTTAAAGGAAGAGTCCAACAGTGAAATTGGCCTATATGCCCCTATAATAATATCATCATGGAACAAGAAATGCTGCTCACAAAAATATCCCCAGAAAACTTAGCATCAGCTCTCCATTACACTGAACCAATACGTCCAGCCTACAAATGGCCGTGCACATCAATGTGTAACGTACACAAAAAATCTTTCACATCTTTATGCCAGTTCCTCAATCAGTATGTGAAAGGCAAAGACAAATTAAAAATAAAACTATTCCAAACTATCTACTCCTGTCCAGTGTGCAAATACACAGGACTACAAGGAATTGATTAGCCTGCATTTCTGGACCTACTTGCAAAAGCACCTACCATCATATCAATATTATAGGAACACACCATTCAACTGTAAGAAATCTTGTTAATAAACTGTACTATGCCAAAAGTCCTGCATTAGCACTGGCCAATTTAAATAACATTCTTCTACATGGTACAGCCAAAGAACTACTCGAAAAAATAGAGCACATCCAGAGAAAATATTTTGGAAGTGAAACCCACTTACAAAATTCAATATCTTTAGAACAGATCAGCAACAACTTTACTGACGGCAAACTTCTACTACACACATACAAAAAAGAAATACTGAAGTTTAAAAGCACATCTGTTGAAGCACCAAACCATGTGTGTGTGTGTGTTGCTCCAGGACTTTTTTTAAAAATAGCACACAAACTATAGACATAATGTACAAAATAGAAGATAATGAAGAAGCCAAGTGGTTCCAATTAGCTCTGTATCTTATAGCAGAAAACAAACATGAAATTACTAACCCCTCAATAATTTGCAGATACTGCACTGCAGAACTTGACAACAACCAAATTCCTTCATGGGCTATAACTAATAACTTGCAAATATTTACTCTGCCAAAACCACTGCAACAACTTAACTTGTATGAGAGCATTATAATCCAAACAGTGCATCCATTTCAAGCAATAATACGCCTTCAACCAAAAACAGCAAACTACCTCCCTGTGGATTACTGAAAGGCATTTGTGGCAAAGTAGTTTATTTGCCATTAGATCTCAAAGAAAATGTACACGCTCTGGGAGCGCAATGTCCAATAGATCAATCATTGATTATCCTAGTAAATGGCGTGCCTACAAAAGACAAAAAAAATTGGCAGCAACTACTGGACTTACATAAAGTTAGAGAAGCCCTGCAATATCTAAAAGACGACAATGAATACTACAAAGAAATACACATCGAAGAAAACCTGAGGTAAACCACCAAAATAGTTCAAGATTCATCAGGAACTGGCTAATTTCAACTTCTAGATCCTACGACAGAATCCAATATTTCAAGATGGTCACGTGGCATCCTTGTGATGCGTGTAGCACCTTGATAAGCACTAAAAGCTCTGATCCTTGTGCTGAATAGTGCATGGGTAATCTCTCCATCACTAATGTTTCATATTCTCCTCATTCAAGGCGCACTATTGCTGTGCATGTATGTCTCTGTCCAGTGTCCTGGTCAATTGTCGCTGAATTGTCAACAAAGAGTACTTCCCCCTCCTCTAGTTGGCTGTCTTTTGCTTTGGGATGTCATCCTCTTCCCCTTCATATGTGCTGCAGTTGTGTCACTGCAGGTCTTTGTCTGTGCACACTTCCATTTGGAACGTGGGCAGACTGACTGTTTTGGATCGCACTACATGAATACTTAGACTTGATATAATAATAACGTATGCCGACGCTCTCTGTGTGGTCAGGGTACACTTCGATCTGTCTAAGATCGCAAATACCGAATGCTCCATGTACAATGTCACTGAGCATCCCATTACAATTGTGGAGCTTTTTTCAATGGTGAAGGCAGTTGCAGCAAGTGTTTGTTCGCATTTGAATTGGCCTTGCATAACTGAGTCGAGCCTGCCACTGTAGTAGGCTGATGGCTTGTGGCCCATTCTATTTTTCTGGGTTACTACGGCAATTATAAGTGTGCAGTTTGAATGCTAGAATATATAGAATTCTTGTGTGTAATATGGGTTGGCAAGAACTGGGGCTCTGGAAATCACTTCTTTCAAAACATTAACAGTACCATGTCTGTTGTCCATTCTAGTTTGTGGTTACCTTTCTGTGCCTACTTGAGACCTTGTAGAAGCAGCCTTGTGTATGCTGCACAGTCCAGAATCAATGCTCTGCAGTAGTAACAGAACCCTAAGAATGTTTGCAAGTCTTTCACTGTATCAGGTTTGGATGTGGTGCACACAGATGCTGCTCTGTCTGGTGTTATTCTCTTGCCATTTGCTGAGATCAGCTGGCCTAAGTAGAGCACCTCAAGTTGGCAATATTTTAGTTTGGCCTTGTCAACCTGTACCCCTTCCGGGCCAAGAGTTGTAAAAGGGTAATGGAGTCTTTATGACAGTCTTTCTCACTGCTACTACGAACAAGCAAGTCATCCATGTACTGGATGACCGTGCTGGGCACATGGAAGTTACCTACGTCTGCGTGTAATATTCTTTTGAATATACTTGGGCTTTCATAGTAGCCTTGGGGAAATGAGTGTGTTTGGAACACTTCCCGTCATGGGTGAAGGCTGTGAGGTATTGCGAGTTGGGATGCAAAAGAATGGAAAAGAAGGCATTTTTAGATCAACCACTGTGAAGTGGGCCGCTTCTGTAGGGGTGCTACATAAAATGGTGGCATGGTTCGGAACTGCGGGAAATTCTTTCTGTTCTACATTATTTAGAGGTCGTAGATCCTGGATCATTCTCCAATTGCCCGGTCACTTATTTGACAGGATAGATGGCAGTATTACACCATGAGGTGGAGGGCACTATTATCCTTGGTGACGCAGGGCCTGTATTGTGTCTTTAATTCACTCTTCTGTCTCCCATGAAAATGGGTATTGTTTTACTCGGGGTGTTACTGCTCCAATTTTAAGTGTATGTTTATCTGTACGGGGATCACTTCCTTTGGTAGACATACGTCATGTGGGTTGGTTGTCCACAATTGTGCAGGCACATACTCTACGTCAACATCGATGAAGGGAGGTGGTGTGACAACGGTCATTAGGAGGCAATGCACACTTCCGTACTGCACCATGATCTCGCAGGGGATGCACATTTATAGTAATAATGGTCATTGTCATTGGGCCTCATTACGACATTGGAGGTAGCCATGGTGCAATTAGCACCATGGCTGCCTCCAAAATCGTGTCCGGGTCCGACCTAAAGGGGGGGACTAGGATAAACTAAGTCCCCATTCCAAATGCCATTCCCCATTCCCATTTGAGCCCCCATAGGGGCTCAATGGGAAGGGGGAAGGTGCTAATTACAGGCCTGCTAATGGCAGGCCCGTAATTAGCACCCTGGTCCCCTAACAGGACCAGTAAGGGACATGTGGTCCGACCACACGTCCCTTGCGGTTTCCGCTAAGGGACCTCAGAATTGGACGGTAAGGGATTACCGGCACCAGTCTCCTTACCGGTGCCTGCTATCCCTTACCGCCCACCTCGGAATGATGCCCATTGTCATCGAAATGTTCTGCTTCTGTTACTTCTTTGAGGGGTACGGTGGGATTGATGCACAACACTGTACGCCACTGGAACTCTTGTCTGTCTCTTCCAAGAACAACCACTCTCTTCACAGATATTAGCAACTCTTGTAAGTCTAGGTAAAATATTGTACCTGCTACCAATTCAGGGTAGAACATGAAATTAGTTGGTACTCTCCAACATGCTTTGACAATGTGTGGGACTGCCTTCTATGAGCACTGTTATGCTGTTATGTTATGTTATGTTATGTTATGTTATAGGCATTTCTTAAGCGGAGCGGCCACCCAAGGGTATCTTGGCTTATGCCATATATGAACATGTCTAAGTTGACGGGTATGCCTTGCACTGCTACCTCACGTGCCATGGCGGCTATTATGACCATCACTCTCATTGTGCGCATTCCTGGTGTTGTGTAGACAATTGGGTGATCAGTAAATGAGCTTGTCATGTTCAAATTGCCAAACAGATCCCTAGCAAGCAAGTTAACAGGAGAACTCACAGAATATAGTAGCAGTGCGCATACCACCTTCCTCCCCACCGTTACATCAAAATCTTTAGTATATAGAATGACAGAAATAGCCCCACGGAATCCCTGCATGTCGAGAGTGTTGCCAGATAATGGGAAGTCCCCTTCACTGATGCATGATTTTTAAGCACCCGAATCAACCATAAAAATTCATTAATTGTTTCCTATCTCTGCCCCCACCAAGGGTTCCCCATCTGGGTTGAGGGTCATCGACAGGACTGGACATGCAAGTGCTCACTGTGGGCTGTCCTAGTCAGGGTATGTATTTGTCCCTGGGAATGAGAGGGGGTTTCCCCCATCACTGTTGTGCCTTGGAACGGGGCAACTGTGCCACTAGGTGTTCCATAAGGGGTTGCGGTTTCCTGTCTGCTCGAAGTTGTTGTGGGGCATGCATTCTTTCCTGTGGCTGTTGCTGTGGGGGAGGGCCTGGTATCTCTGGTGCAACTGCATGTATGCCTGGTGTATTTCATAGGATATGGAGGTCATCCTGGAAGCCGGTGCCTGAGGTGCCCCTTGAGGTGGCATACTATAATTTTCTTGACCATAACTGTACCCCATCCCCTGTCTGCTTCTACACTCTCTTGAGAAATGTCCCTACTTCCCACAGTTCCAACATTGCCGCATTCCTCCTCCCTGGGTTCCATCCCTCCGAACCCCCCTTCCCTTGATCCTCAGAACCCACCTCTTCCTCGCTGTTGTTCTCCTTGCCACTGCGGGCCGGGGTATTGTGTGTTCTCACCCCACTGTCCTTGTCCTCCTTCTGACCACACCACAGCTGTTCTGGCATTCACGGAATTCACCCCTGCCACTTCTATCTGTGCTGGCATCAACACTGAGGCCTCCACAGCTTCTTTACCTCATTTGTTTTGTACTAGTTTCACTTCCTTTGCATTTCGCCTCTGAAGTTTCCCTATCACGTTCTTTTATTCGTCTACAATGGTGTACTATTATGCTCTGTATTTCAGGCCATCCCTTCGCCTTGACTCCCACAATAATGTCTAGTGCCTTCTGCACTTCCTTGGCTAGGTCTTGTTTAACCATGAAGTAGAAAAATGGTATTGATTGGTCTCATGCGTTACCCATCTCTGCTCTCCATATCTCTTAAACCTTAACAATGAATTGAGCGGCGTTTTCATCATCACCCATAGTACATTGCATGATAGATTGTAAGATGGGAGTGTCAGGAAATACCTGCCGCAGGGCATCACATATTTTTGCTTGAATCTTATTAAAGGATGCTCCATCATGTGTATCGTCTCCCAGGGTTACTCCTGGGTAACCTGCTTTTACCCACACATCAGCAGCCTGATCTCTCATAGTAGCTACCAATAGGGGTTTGAGGTCTCCTACTTCTAGGGGCATTCCAGCCAACTGCTTTTCAAATGCATAGATCCATTTAGCCGCACTTGCCTTAAGGGCGGGAACACTTTTATTAGATTTTTTTTATCCATTTGTGCCCATGGCACATAGTTAGGCCTGCCTGTCCCCTTATGTATGAGAGGCATTTGCAGTCGTGCTTTGCTTCCCTTGCTCTTTTTCACACTTCCCTTTTTCCTTACTACCGCCATCTGGCCGAACCAACTCCTTAACCTTCCATCCCATAAACATCTACCCTAGGAGTTCGTTCGGGTGCCTGTTCTGCCTCCTCATCCTCGTCATCCTCAAACTCATCCAATGTACTCCACCCATCAGCATTGTCATATTCTAGACTGTCGCCTGTTCACTTCCCTTTCCCTCCTTTTCCACATGCATGTTTTATATGGGTGTATTATCTTTCCTGAATAGGAAGTCTCCTGCCTTCCATCCATCTGGTGCCTGTTCCTCCTGTCTGTCAGCTTTCACATTGTTTTGCACTGTTCGTACCCTTTATTGTCGGAGCCCTTCTCTGGTCACGAGTGAGGCATCTTCCCTCCTCTTTTTTCTGTTACCCTCTGCTTATGGACCTTCTCATCTCTGTCTCGATATAGAAGTAGGGCCTTACACATAACCTCTATCAGTGTTTCTCCTCCCATGGTGGGGGTGGTTGCACCTCTGCTGCCCTTACACTTTTACTAACAAGTTGTACATAGTTTTACAGGTATTCAAAAAACACAATCAATCTTCACCCCTCATCAATTTTCACTACCCTCCCTTCAATCAAAAAGTCAAAAAATATTCTTTTGCCCTCTCCCTCTTTCTCTTCTCACTGTCGATCACACACTCCACACACTCAAATATACCACAAATTACACAATGCCCCTCTTGGGCCTTCACCCGACACAATAAAAATACAAATAAAACAAACTAAAATAACAAACTGAAATAACTACTATTCCTGAGAACTCTGATTATGTATGGCTCCTATATGTTTCCTTTCCCTTTGCTATACAGTATGAGTGGCACCACCTTCTCCCCTCACTCGGGGTGTCTCCCTACCATTCCACTTTCCTTTCCTTAATATTCTCCTCAAAAAATTAATAATACCAAAAAACAAAACAATCCACATACATGCCACACCTACAATTTCAATATCTGCGTGTTCACACTGTTCACACACTCCCATGCATCTATTCCCTTCTTGTTATGCCATGCAACGTATACTCACATGAGCATGTTCGCCCAAATTCCTCCGTCACTGTTTTCCAACACCACCGGCCTGCACTTCTCCTCGGAGCCGCACCCGTTCCAAAGAACAGACAGGAATTCTGCAAAGATGGCTCCTGCACGGCCACTGTGAAATATGCATTTTTGGGGCTGGTAGCTGTAGGTGGGCGCGGACCCTTCGGAGAAGCTGCCTGGACACCTCAGCAGGTACGGGGGTGCTGAGATCACATCGCGGTCAGCAAATTAAGGCATGCCCACAAACGCTCACGCCAGAACAAATGCAACTCGCTAGGGGAGAAGGCCAAGGGATTCTTGCAAGGATAACAAGTTTTAATCACTACAAAAATAAGTATGCCAGCAAAGAACTCTGCTGCTTACCAATATTCTGCTGAAAAATGGCACAAGCTGAATGTTATAAGGAAAAACATTGTCTTCAATGATGCACACATATACAGTAAAAATCCAGCATAGCTGGTTGATGAGACCCTATACAGCAGCGGCCTGCTCCATAGGGGATACCAGACTGTCATTGGTGCCAGACCCTTCCATCCATCTTCCATCACGCGGGGTCAGCTGGGCTCATCATCTCCAGGGAACCAAGGTAAAGTTTGAAATGAGTTGCTATTGTAAGATAATACTACTCTATCATTATGGCGTGCACCTGTGATACACTGGGACTGACACAGGGGGAGGCTTAAGATCATGCTGACCTAAACATTCTTCACTCATTCCATATCGCACTCTCTGCACCTAAGGCTTCCATGCTTGCTTATTCCACCCTGCACCTCGTAGTACAACGTTTTTCATTATGAAATAAGGTGGATTGTTGTGTTCTTTGAGATCTTTTATGACCACTGGGTTTATGATGGTGGTCTGAGGTCACCTACTATCACGTATTTCAGGGGTCTTGGACTGGGGTAGTTGTGGGTATCATAACTCATAGTGGCTGGGTGGGGGTTTGGAGGTATCCTTTTGGCCTGGCAGTGATAAACATGCACTGTGAGGTTCTGGTACTGTCTTGCGGCCTTGCAGCCTGCATTCCTTCTCAGGATAACATGTATTAGCAACAGTTATGGAACAAAGGAACGTTTCTATGGGAGCTAGCAGCGGGGGTCTCTCTATCATCAGCACTTGGGCCTGTTCAGGTTTCTTTGTAGGGTCTGTGTTTACCACGCAGCCATGCAGGGCCGAATGTTTCTACCATAACTACAAAAATGGCACTTACAAATATACACGCATTAAGTCTACGCATCTGTATTTCATATAATATTGTGTTCTTTCAAACTTTCGTAGTGTGCCTCCTTCCCCCCCAGGTACATTGCAAGTCTAGTTATGAGATTTGCTTTACTCTAAAGTGCCTAAGGGGGGGAGAGGTTCATTTCCTTCCCAACACATTTCACCCTGACACATGGGAATGACGGTGACACTACGTATACAACACAAATATTTTCAAGATACACTTCCACTGCTCTCTCTGACCTAGCAATGGTGTGACATTCTTCTGCATTTACCCCATCAATGAGGGATGACAATCTCTTTAGACAATTTGTTCCTAATAGGAATGGTGTCTCCTCAATGGGGTTGGCCACAACCTTTGCCACAGTCTATGTTTCCCTATCTTGATGCCAACTTTAGTGGCACCTTCCACCTGTATATCTTCCCCATTGAAATTATGCAAAGTGCCTTCAACCTGTTTCAATTTCAACATGTCTTGTGGCAGTCTCCCTTTATTTATTCTATCCAACATTTTTCCTGACATCACAGTCACCCTTGCCGCTGAATCCACCATTGCAACACAATGCATTGCTCCTCAATTGTAATAGGGGCATAATATCTGTCTTCAAATATGTCAAGCATACATAGGAAATGTTAATTATTGCTAATCTTAGGGCTTAATTTGTTTAGGTCTGTCTATTTTTGTGCTAAACAAAAAAGCATGTGAAAAGACATTTTACTCCCCTTCTTGTCCATCTCTTTTCAATGTCTCTGCTTATTTTTGTGTCCTGAGAATTTGTTTGGAGTTTCGCTACAGATTGACTCCTTTGCATAGCAGAACCCCTGAATTCTCACGCCAACCCTTTTCTGCTTTCTTGACATCATTTTTTATTTCCTTCACTTACCTCTACTCTGGTGCATAACTGTTTTGTGTTTTCATTAGCATCATTCGTTCTTCCAGTGTGGGGCTTCTGGCTATTTATTTGATAATGCCTTGAGCTTTGTCACTCTTACGTTCTGCATTCCCACTCAGCTATTGTTTTTGCTTTGCGCAAGCCTTCTTATCTGATCAGCTAACATTTTCACTTGTGCCTCAAAGCATTGGAATCTACCCAGATCCCAAGCACCATCTCTCTGTGCTCTGGGCCGGTAGTAGGCTGAGTCTGCCAGGCATAGAGACTCAAGCTACTCCTCACAGATGACGCCCAACAAGGCTGAAACATGTCTGAGGATGCTTGTGGTCTCGTGAAGAAAGGATATGACCTAGCAGTTTGGGCTGGACTGCCCTGTTTGTGGTAGGACCAAGCCTGATTTGCATATGGTTTATCCTCTTCTGTAATGGCTTGGCAGGCTGAAAAATGATGGCCTGGAGGGTAGCCCAGAGCTGTACCCGTGGTTATGATTTATTCAAAATCTTCCAGCCATCACCTTTTTGTTTTGCTAAAGTCACCCCGAGTGGGACGGGTATGCCCAGACGTGGGTCCCGAATCTCCTGGGGCTAGAGACCCAAGCTATTCCTCATGATGACGCCCAACAAGGCTGAAAAATGTCTGGGGATGTTTGTGGTCTCGTGCAGAATGGATGTGACCTAGCAGTTCGGGCTGGACTGCCCTTTTTTGGGTATGACCAAGCCTGATTTGCATATGGTTTTTCCCCTTCTGTAATGGCTTGACAGGCTAAAAAATTATGGTCTGGAGGGTTGCCCAGAGCTGTGCCCGTGGTTATGATATATTCAAAACCTCCCAGCGATCACCTTTTCGTTTTGCTAAAGTCACTCCAAGTGGGGTGGGTATGCCCAGACTTGGGTCCCGAGTCTCCCGGCCCTAGAGACCCAAGCTACTCCTCACTGATGACGCCCAACAAGGCTGAAACATGTCAAGGGATGCTTGTGGTCTCGTGCAGAAGGGATGTGACCTAGCAATTTGGGCTGGACTTCCCCTTTTGGGGTAGTACCAAGCATGATTTGCATATGGTGTTTCCCCTACTGTAATGGCTTGGCAAGCTGATGCTGTCATGATGCCTACCCCCGGAGCACCAGGCCAGGCCTAGCACCCCCGGGAGCAGGCATCACGCCCCCGGGTAAAAGCCCAGTGGCCCTTTATAGGGGCTCTTTGGACTCTGTCCTGGCGCCTTTGGCGCCAGGCTCATGTTGGACATCAGTCCTGGCGCCATAGGTGCCAGGCTCATAAGGGGAAGTGTTTGGTGCACTCACCTGATGCAGACCATGCTGCATGAAGAACCTAGCCAAATGAGGCTTACGAGGGACTATTTTGTTACTTGGGTGGGGCTGTGGCTGTGGAAGAATACTCACCTGGAACTTCTTCCAAAGCTATTTAAGCCACCCCCAGACAGCCACACGTGCTTCGCGTTGTTCTGCATCCCAGCAGCTGAATGCTCACCGTGTCTGCTCCTGCACCTGGACTCCAGCCACGCCCGCCTCGAACCTGGAACACCTGTAAGGGAATAAGAGAAGAGAAAGGTGAAAACCAAGAACTTATTCAACCTTCTTATCTGCATCCGGAATCTTCACACCAGCATTCCTGAAGGAAGACTTCCATTTAAAAGCACCGCGTTGCTCCCTCCAGCGCCGCGCTTCACTCACCTGTTCCCGAGACGCCGCCCGGCTCCATCGCGGCTCTCAGCACCGGTCGCCACATCTCTGCACCTAGGGGAGAGAAGAAGAGACAAAAGGTGAGCAAGGGAACACAAGAGGAAAGCCGAATTTTCAGCCATATTACTTACCGGCTTTTCTTGGTGAACCATTCCACATCTCGGGTCGGCGCCGCTTCTTTGGCAGGTACCGCACTCCGGCCTCTATGGGGAAAGGACAAAAGACGTTACTCGGAATTATAAAGACATTTAGAGGGGTCGCCCTCATCACTAACTCACCTGATTTTACCACCGGCAATTTAACCCCTCAACGCATCGCCTTTGTTCTGCACCTGAAATAAAGGGCAGAAAAAACAACATAAAAGGAGGCTCACACTTGAACTTTTGCATCTTCATACTTACGGCGTATCGCTCAGAAAAGTCAAGTGGATGTGCCAGCACCATTCTGAAAACCAGTGAAGTAACTGGACGAATGCGCGCCCCTGCACCAAAAGCAGGATGGAGAGTTCATCCTTCCAAACCATAAGGTGAGCTTAAACCAGTGGTTTTGGAGGAAGTCAGAGAAGAACGAAGGGGGAAAGGGGGGAGCAAGCACACTATTCAGCAGACAGTTAATCCCCTTTCTCATCTGCAGAAGGATATTCCTACGGGCCAGACAAGCAAGATTTGGGGGTCCTGTTCAATCGGTGGTCCGAATTCTGCGCATCACGCTTGAAGAGGCCACAGCAACCCAGACCTGACCAGCGCCTCCGTGGGAGCCAGGTGAGCGTTACAGATTAATGATGGTCTGGAGGGTTTCCCAGAGCTGTGCTCCTGGTTATGATTTATTCAAAACGTTCCAGCCATCACCTTTTAATTTTCCTAAATTCACCCTGAGTGGGACGGGTATGCCCAGACGTGGGTCCCGAATCTGCCGGGCCTAGAGACCCAAGCTACTCCTCACTGATGACACCCAACAAGGCTGAAACATGTCTAGGGATGCTTGTGGTCTCGTGCAGAAGGGATGTGACCTAGCAGTTGGGGCTGGGCTGCCCCTTTAGGGGTAGGACCAAGCCTGATTTGCATATGTTTTTTCCCCTTCTGTAATGGCTTGACAGGCTGAAAAATTATGGTCAGGAGGGTTGCCCAGAGCTGTGCCTGTGGTTATGATATATTCAAAACCTCCCAGCCATCACCTTTTCGTTTTGATAAAGTCACTCCAAGTGGGGCGTGTATGCCCAGACGTGGGTCCGGAGTCTGCCGGGCCTAGAGACCCAAGCTACTCCTCACTGATGACGCCCAACAAGGCTGATACATGTCTGGGGATGCTTGTGGTCTCGTGCAGAAGGGATGTGACCTAGCAGTTCGGGCTGGACTCCCCTGTTTGGGTTAGGATCAAGCCTGATTTGCATATGGTCCATCTTCTTCTGTAATGGCTTGGCAGGCTGAAAAATTATGGTCTGGCCAGTTGCCCAGAGCTTTGCCTGTGGTTTTGATATATTCAAAACCTTCCAGCCATTACCTTTTTCGTTTTGCTAAAGTCACCCTGAGTGAGATGGGTATGCCCGGACGTGGGTGCAGAGTCTGCCAGGCCTAGAGACCAAGCTACTCCTCATTGATGACGCCCAACAAGGCTGAAACATGTATGGGGATGCTTGTGGTCTTGTGCAGAAGGGATGTGACCTAGCAGTTTGTGCTGGACTGCCCCTTTTGTGGTAGGACAAGCCTGATATGCATATGGGTTTTCCCCTTCTGTAATGGGCTGGCAGGCTGGAAAATGATGGTCTGGAGGGTTTCCCAGAGCTGTGCCCCTGGTTACGATTGATTCACAACCTTCCAGTGATCACTTTTTCGTTTTGCTAAAGTCACTTCGAGTGGGACGGGTATGCCTAGACGTGGGTCCCGAGTCTGCGGGGCCTAGAGACCCAAGCTACTTCTCACTGATGACGCCCAACAAGGCTGAAACATGTCTGGGGATGCTTGTGGTCTCGTGCAGAAGGGATGTGACCTAGCAGTTTGGGCTGGACTGCCCCGTTTGGGGAAGGACCAAGTCTGATTTGCATATGTTTTATCCCCTTCTGTAATGGCTTGGCAGGCTGAAAAATTATGGTCTGGAGGGTTGCCCAGAGCTGTGCCCTTGGTTATGATATATTCGAAACCTTCCAGCCATTACCTTTTCGTTTTGCTAAAGTCACCCTGAGTGGGATGGTTATGCCCAGGCATGGGACCCGAGTCTTCCGGGCCTAGAGACCCAAGCTACTCCTCAATGATGACACCTATCAAGGCTAAAACATGTCTGGGGATGCTTGTGGTCTCGTGCAGAAGGGATGTGACCTAGCAGTTCGGGTTGGACTTCCCCTTTTGGGGTAGTACCAAGCATGATTTGCATATGGTGTTTCCCCTACTGTAATGGCTTGGCAGGCTGATTAATGATGGTCTGGAGGGTTTCCCAGAGCTGTGCTCCTGGTTATGATTCATTCAAAACCTTCCAGCCATCACCTTTTCATTTTCCTAAAGTTACCCTGAGTGGGACGGGTATGCCCAGACGTGGGTCCCGAATCTGCCGGGCCTAGAGACCCAAGCTACTCCTCACTGATGACACCCAACAAGGCTGAAACATGTCTAGGGATGCTTGTGGTCGCGTGCAGAAGAGATGTGACCTAGCACATGGGGCCGGGCTGCCCCTTTAGGGGTAGGACCAAGCCTGATTTGCATATGGGTTTTCCCCTCCTGTAATGGCTTGGCAGGCTGAAAAATGATGGTCTGGAGGGTTGCCCAGAGCTGTGCCGTGGTTATGATTTATTCAAAACCTTCCATTCATCACCTTTTCGTTTTGCTAAAGTCACCCTGAGTGGAAGAGGTATGCCCAGACGTGGGACCCGAGTCTACCGGGCCTAGAGACCCAAGCTACGCCTCACTGATGATGCCCAACAAGGCTAAAACCTGTCTGGGTATGCTTGTGGTCTCGTGCAGAAGGGATGTGACCTAGCAGTTGGGGCTGGGCTGCCCCTTTAGGGGTAGGACCAAGCCTGATTTGCATATGTTTTTTCCCCTTCTGTAATGGCTTGACAGGCTGAAAAATTATGGTCAGGAGGGTTGCCCAGAGCTGTGCTCCTGGTTATGATTTATTCAAAACCTTCCAGCCATCACCTTTTCATTTTCCTAAAGTCACCCTGAGTGGGACGGGTATGCCCAGACGTGGGTCCCGAATCTGCCGGGCCTAGAGACCCAAGCTACTCCTCACTGATGACACCCAACAAGGCTGAAACATGTCTAGGGATGCTTGTGGTAGCGTGCAGAAGAGATGTGACCTAGCACATGGGGCCGGGCTGCCCCTTTAGGGGTAGGACCAAGCCTGATTTGCATATGGGTTTTCCCCTCCTGTAATGGCTTGGCAGGCTGAAAAATGATGGTCTGGAGGGTTGCCCAGAGCTGTGCCGTGGTTATGATTTATTCAAAACCTTCCATTCATCAGCTTTTCGTTTTGCTAAAGTCACCCTGAGTGGAACAGGCATGCCCAGACGTGGGACCCGAGTCTACCGGGCCTAGAGACCCAAGCTACGCCTCACTGATGATGCCCAACAAGGCTAAAACCTGTCTGGGTATGCTTGTGGTCTCGTGCAGAAGGGATGTGACCTAGCAGTTTGGGCTGGACTGCCCCTTTTGGGGTAGGACCAAGCCTGATTTGCATATGGTTTTTCCCCTTCTGTAATGGCATGGCATGCTGAAAAATGATGGTCTGGAGTGTTGCCCAGAGCTGTGTCCTTGGTTATGATTTATTCAAAGCCTTCCAGCCATCACCTTTTTGTTTTGCCGGTAGTGATTGGGTTCATATTGGTCTGTCCTATTTTGGTTTCTCTCAGGAGACTGATTCCTGTTATGTTTCCCTTAAACTCCCAGGACAGAGGAGGTGTGGTGCGTGTGGCTGCTGTGGAGGCCTGGGCATACGAGCGAGGACTGTAGGTCACACTATGTCTCTCATTTGATTGACAATGTTCACTTTGCTGATTTCTATTTTCAATAAAACTATTTACATATCTTGGCCCTGCTTGATTGCCATATACCATTGTAGCAGGGTTAAATCTATTCTGTCCTCCCAATGCCTGATAAAGCCTGTTAGGTAATTGACTTTGGGTGTTATTAGACCCTTCCATGTCACACCGAAATCCCACTCATGGCTAATTGCCAAGGCACCTGGGAATAATGTAAGTATCCCTCTGAGGACGAAAATACAGTTGTCTGGGGTGCTTCCTTTCTCTGCATGGCCACACCCTTCTGGATCTGCAATGTGTCCTTTTTTGTTTGAGCAGTCTCCAATGGCATGTTTTTTTCTGATCTGATTTTTAAAACTTCAGGAACAGTCTCTTTTGACTTCTGTATTGATTCCTTGCTTCTACACTCACTGTGTGACATTACTTCAAATATCTGTGTCGATTGATCTAGAATCCATTGCCAAGTCATTCTCTAGTAAATTCATGGGCCAGCTGAGCTGCCACCTCTTTCTGTACACCTTACTACTGAGTGTATAATACAGCTCACATCAAATCTTGAAAAAGCTTGTTTCAAATTTTGCAAGAAATGTCTTGTGGCTTCATCCAGCTAGCTGATAAAGTATATGCTGCTCTCTTTGCATCTTGAATAGACTTAAATGGAGAGAAGTGTTTTCTGATCCCTCCCTTAAAATCATCCCATGGTAAATTCTCCTGTACATTAAGGCTACGTAAAAAAACTAGCAAAGCCCGGATCCATTGTTAGATGGAAAAATCAAACATATTGTGTTTTTGAAATGTCCAAAATGCAATACAATTTGAGAACATTTTCCAGATGCTCTTCAATAGTCCCACCCAAAACCTTTCTAAAATATCTAATTTGACTTTATTTATTTTTCATGATTTTAAGTGGACCAACATGTGCTTCATCTTGACCCATCTCTCTCTGCTCCGCAGAAACAGGCCTAACCTCCAACATTGAAGCCTGGCTTGCCCCTGGTAAGCGTACATCACCTGGCAGAGTTCCCAGACTGTGATTTGGCATAGCTCCAGTGAGAGTCATGCCCTTCTCTTCATGGGGCCTTGAGCATAGCTCTGGATCGCTAAAATTCAAATTTTGCTGTGTTATTTCTCTAAGCTGTGCATGTAAATCTTGTATTACTTTATAAAAAGCACAACTCTCTTTCTTCAGTTTGACTATTAAATAATTCATGTCTGTGACCTGCACTCTGAAATCACTGATTGTTTCCATTTTTCTATCATCATCAGATATCAACTTAAACTCTTCACTTTCTAAAGATTGCATATCCCTAGGAGATTGGTTATTAAGTTTGTGTAGCAATTGCACATCTTATCTAGATAATTCTATGGGTTATTCCTACTTTTTTGATCATGGGGGTCTATTCCATAGCGGCAAGGAACAATATGAGCTACACATCCAGTTAAACAGGCTACCCCACACTTACTCATGTATGTCTGTGCACAACAGCTACAACTTGTACTGAAAATTAAATCAATACACAAAACACAAACTGTCAAAGATATGTTAAAAAGCAATTTAATGTAATAAACTCAATAATAAAAAACACATACCTATACACAAAAAAGATAAAATCAATCCCATACTTAGCCTAGAGACCAAGGTCTCTAAACCACATGTTGAAAAAGGACCTCATCAACAATATGGCATTAGTAAATGCTGTGACACAACCCCTACAATGTCCAACCACTCATTGGGTCTTTCCTGTACTTTACAACACAATTATTTGAAAATAGATGTCTCCTTATTTTGAAATACTATGACTTAAAGTGCTGTATCTGCACCTTACAAAGACGTGTCTAAAATGTGCACACGTTACCTCACCTATTTGTGAATGTACAGAAAGATATGACTTAGTGGGGACGATATGATCTAATCCAAAAGCCTAACCAATCTAATTATTGCATCAGACTACAGGTCAACACATTATATTTCTGACCACTTGCATTGGTCATGCCTAACATGGATAACCACATTTGTTCACCCAAAAGGGGCATTCATCAGGACAAAGAAACACTTTGACTGGGTATGAATATAATTATGAATATTAATATTCTTATTCAATTCACAAACTGTAATCAAAAAGGGGAAATGAACCTATTTAAAACCTAACCTTGTACAATCAGACTGCATGCTTGTACATACCAACCAGTATATAGCGTGCCACTGACATCCTATTTCTTTAATGTGTTTTGGGCAAAGTTCTTCTTATTTTTCTTTGTACAGAGAATACAAGGTCAATTATTTATTTCTTTTCTTGGACCCCACCGAATATTCTTAAACACATAGGCCCATTACAGCACATTATAGAAGAAGTCAGGTATTACATCGTCCAATCAGTGGAACTCAAGAATCTTCAGTTGTTTCATTATGCCATAATGTCGTACTTAACTCATGGCATTTCTTTTTATTAGTTACAGTGATGTAATCTACCAAAAACTGGCCATTCCCCTGACACACAAAGCAAGGAGCCCCATTTCATACTTTACCAATGAACTTACCATTTGTCATTTCCAAAAATATGTACCTCACCTCAGCCTGATCATGGCCATGGTCAAGATGGCCAAACCACATAGGGCAACTATATCCAAGATTGTTTGTATGGCACTGGAATACATTCTGTGACAACCAACATTGGTAACAAGGCAATATGGTTATGGTGAAAAATTTCTAGGAGTCAATGTAAAAATAACCTCCATTCTATTGATTTGTTGAGGCCCTTATTAACTGAGTTCAGCCTGTATATCCACTTCTTTTCAGCCTTTCTCAACAATGAATCAAGGTCGCCACCCCGAGGTGGTAACCTGATGGTTTGAATGATGAAGCAAAAACTGTATGTGTGTTTTCACATTAAAATGGGCCACCATCAGTTTATCGCAACTTTGTCTTTAAGACTAGAATGATGTTTACATATTTGCTGGTGGATCTCTTGCTTGTTTTCTCCAATATAAATATGGCCGCAAGTGCATTTGATATCATAAATGGGCACATTTGGTTAGACAATTAGTGAAAGAGTGAAATTTCCATTGTAGACTGTATAGATCTATTTCTTTCAGATATTTTGTGAAAGGGCAAACTGAACATTTGCCAAATCTAAAATGGTCAATCACTGGTGGTAATGACCACAGAGTAGATTGAGTAGATGTCTGCAATGTTTGCTGTTTGTTGTTTTTCGAATGTATGTACCAACATGTCTTTTAGATTCCTAGGGTGTTTAAGGAAAAAGTAAGGTTTTACCAAATTGAAATCAGTGGTTGTTATAGTGTTCCAATCTTTGAGAATAATCCTCCTGAGGGCATGACTTATGGAGCTGAACAATGTCACACACATACTTTTATCCGCCGTCACCTTTGATTGTCTGATCAAACAACTCTGTCTGTCCTGTTTGCGTGCTCTGTTGCAGGCATTGCAAATCACCTGTCCCGGGTAACCTTGCTGTTTCAATCTTGTACTGTGAGCTTTACTATGACCATCAAAGTCTGAGGTCAAAGTGCAGTTACAGCATATTCTTAAGAACTGCATTAAGGGACATTCTTCTTCAAACTTAATGTATGGAAACTCTCAAATGCTGAGCGTGTGATTTTAACTGTGAGTTTCCTGAACAGAGTTGTTACACCGGAACCAGTTTTGGAAATCTCCAGGTTAAGGAATGGCATAGATGTCTTATAATAAGACATTGTGAAGTTATTGATTGATCTTGATCATTCAGCCGAGTCAAAAATTCTGTTAAGAGTCAAATTATCCCTTCCACACCAGAAAAACATCATCATTATAGCGATACCATGTGACATCTTGTTGGAAAACAGATTACTGATCGTGTATACCAACTATTGTTCCAAATGGTCCATATAAAGGTTTATTGTATCAGGAGCGAATGTAGCACCCATACTGGTCCCATGTTGTTCATTGTAAAAAACACCTTCATGTGTCTGTAGCAGTCGCGTGGTGAATACACGTAGCGAGCAGTAACAAAGATGCCACCTAAAATATGAAATCAAGTAGCAATGTAATATGATTAATTTAGACCACTTGATAATGAGTGATTTGTCGCACCCAACGTGTACAGTGTATAAAACACATACTTAGAGAACTTTAGCCAATCTTCATGACCTGTGGATATATGTCATTCTACAAAGCTCATATAGGAGTAGTGGGCGTAGGTACAGTAGCACAAACCCATAAACTGAAGCACTAGCAACACTTCAACATGGCTGTTCACGTCCCATTCAGATGCCTTATTTGAGTAGAATGTTTACTCATGTGTCTACATCTAACATCACTGGCCTGGGTTATGTGTAAAAGGAAAATGCAATAGTAGGTTAACTGATGTAGCCTAAACTCCTACTTAACATTATGACACTCTTCATTTACGTTCAGATCATGTATATGCAATTTAGTGAGGAAGAAAATGTGTTGCTCAAACTGGATTCACCTTCTATTGATCTCCTTATTAGTGCCTTCAATTTCCTTAAGCAATAAATATCTTAGATCTTCATAGGTGTTTTTCTTGCTGTGGTAGTGCTTCACCAATGGGGCTTTGTCAATATTACTTTTGATGCAACTATGATGTTCTATCACTCTGGTTTTGCATTTTCTAATGGTTTTACCTATATTGTGTAACCCACACAGGAAGGTTATCATATATAGGATGTTCCTTCTGTTGCAATTGGTGAAACATTCCAATTTCTAGGGTCTATCTAGCCCTATGCTGATGGCCTTGTTTACCATGGTATATATGCATACTATACAAGAGCCACATTGATAATGTCCTTTTATGGGATCCGTGCACCACATCCCGGTTAAAGTGGTCTGTTTCAAATCTTTGGGTGAAATATCATTGCACATAATGATGTTGCAAATACTCTTGCTATTTTCGAATGGGTTCCTCTAAGGTTTTGTGGAAGCATTGCCTCTAACACTTCATAATGAGGGACTTGATCTTCTAAGGCAGGTTAGTAAAGGTGTTAGCAAATACCAATCTGTGTGTCTTTTTAGTTTTGATTTTCTCTTGCAGCATTGCCTCCATATGATTATTAGAGGTCCTTTTTGATGATCTCCTGATCAGTTCCTTAGGATATCCTCTGTCCCACAATTTACTACTTAAACTGTTTGCTTTGATGTCATATGATTACCTAGTACTGCTTTTTCTTTTTAATTTCAATAACTCCCCAAGGGCACATTTTTATTAATGTGCTTGGCATTGAGACTGCCATAGTGTATCAAATCGTTTTCATCAGTCACTTTATGAATGGTTTCACCAACAGTGTTCCATTGTAATGACAGATGGGAATATCCAAAAAGTTGCCATCAGCATTACTAGCCGTGTATGTGAATTTAAGGTAATAATTTTGGGTACTAAGCCAATTCACAAAAGATGACACCTGTTCTGATGAACCCTGCCAAATGAAAAAATATAATCTTATGCATTGTACCCGTGTTTGAATGTGTGGTTTGAAAGGATTAGTTTCAGCACAGATCACAGTTTTCTCAAACCTCTCAACATATACATTTGCGAGGTTCAGGGCCATGGCTGTGCCCATGGCTTTACCCCTCAGATTGTAAATACAATTGCCCCTGAGATCGTTTTTTTTGTGAGGGCCATCTCTATGAACCACATAACGATCCCATTTGTAAGCGGATGATCATCTGTTCATTGTAAGAAATTTTCCTCAATAACTTCCAAAGTTGCCCTTTGTGGGATCCTTGCATATAAGGCTTCTATGTGCATGCATAGAAGCTCCTGATGTACTGCATTAAATGAATGGCCTTCTATTTTATTTATAGGACTTTTTGTGTCTTGGATGTAGGAATTAATTTTAGCAAGAAAAGGTCTGATGGAGAAGCCTGTGTATTTCAATAAATGTTCTAGGACACATGGCAATCCCAAGACTATTGGTCTACCTGAGGGATTAGATAAGCGTTTATGTACTTTCGGTAAAATGTAAAAAATAGGAATACAACCTTGCTGTTTTTAACATATATGAAATAAGGAAAAATATGTCGTCTAATTGATCATGTCCAATTATTCTGAATGTTTTCAAATGATGTTAAATAATTAATGACTATGTGTTTGTTGTTGTTAGTCAGATGAAGGAGACAGACCAAATGGTGGCATGAATATCAATGTGTTCATTTAAATAATAAATAAAATACCTATCTATCCCTAACAAAAGGGTTACCCTATCTAACAGAATAATAACTAGGGTGCTCGCCATCAGTGATTTTTTCCAAACCAATAGTCCATCCTCTGTCCAAAAACGACCCTATGCTGACCCTACCACTTATAAAAAAGATTAACAGAAAAAGTGCCCAGGAGAATGACTCCCTTCTCCGGGGGAGGATTATGTTATCCTTAATAGTCTATCTTTAGAAAGTTCCTTGTGATTCTCTGAAACAATTCTTGTAATTCTTCACAGGGGATCTTACACTTCCTGGATTTCCCCTTTCCTTCTGTGTTCCGCTGGATTAGTGAGTTAGGGCCTTGATCCCTGTTCCTCTTGCAGTATCCCTTTCTAACTTCTCACACCTCACTTCACTCTCAAACATTCCTTATATTGAACAACTTGTTTTCCAAAGTATTGTTTATTTTCATTGTGACGCGTATCCTGAGTCCTATTCTATTCTACACTTCCGTCTAGATCTTCCCATTCACTGGGATGGGTATGAAGAGCCCCTTTGCTTTCTTCATTTGGTTTTAGACACGTACCACGACTGTCAGTAGGCTTCAGGTATTTACAAAATGGGGATGAGTGACAGTAGTTCCTTTATATTCTTCTTTGACTTTCAAGTATCCACAGTTTCTGGCTTTCAGATATTCATAATTACTGGGATGGGTATGCGGTGTCCCATGGTATGTTTTACTGGTTCTTATGTAATCTTTCAATCCTGTTCCCTTCCCGGGTCTCCCTCTGCTCCCACTACCTTTTCTCACTCGGGTTTGTATCACTCTTTCTTCAAGTGGGGGCAAGCTTGCTCCCCTGCAATGAACGCTCAGCCTTGGTTCATATTCTGTGTAAACGGATCAGCATTCCACCTTCTCTGTCCCTACTCCACTTCATGGTTGCCAGCGTCCTCTTGGCCAAGGACTTCCTGGATTACCCTTGCATGCTCCAGTTTTGAACTTTCCAGGCTTCACCAACATTGTACATTGGTCCTTTGTCTCTTTTATTGGGACATTGCTGGGTCCACAGCGTATATGTGTAGTTCTTTGTCTCTCTTCTGTGAGGGCTCATTATAACTCACTCTATCTTCTTTTTCCCAGTATGTTAGGCTACTAACAACAGAGTAGTCTGCATGTCCTGTATACTCTTCTTCCTCTCAGTACTTAGGTATTGCTGTTGTTTTTTTAGCAGCATGAAAATAACAAACAAAGATTGACTGTTTTTGTGTGGTTCTGCTGATGCTCTGATGTTCCTGTTAGCTCCTCGGAAAGGTGTCCAGGGGGTTCCTTCATGGAATGGGAGTTCTTGTCCCCAGGAGGGGAGTCACTACTGATGAGTTCCCACTTACTGCCATTCCTAGGGGAAATGTTGCGTAGCAGGCTCACCTCCCTAGCCTCACAGGAAAGGGCTCCCATCTGGGGAGAATTGAAGATATCCTGTGAATCATCACATACCCTTTGCCTTATGAGCCTGCCTTCTCCTTCCTCACAGATCTAAAACTTGTTAAGGAAATTGACATTCCTTTGCTCCTTTCCTTTCCTGTGCTTTATGTTAAAGCAGTAGCGTTGAAGGCCAAGAAACCACTGCATTATTCATGGATTTGTATTCTTCTGAAGGCTCATTCAAGTTAGGGGGAATGATTTTTCATAAGCCTAAATTTGCGTCCCGCCAGGTCGTACTTAAAATATGTTAGCGCCCACTTGATGGCAAGGGCCTCTAATTCAATGGGAAGAATTTCCTGCTAATATACAGGATAAGATGATCTACTTCCTCATATTCCTGAAATAGTACAGTGCATATGCCTATTTTGGAGGCATCTTTCTGTAGGATGAATTCCCTGCTGAAATTCAGGCCCCTGAGGACAGGTCAACTACACAGAATATATTTTACCATATCAAAGCTATCGTGGTCTGGTTTCTCCCACTTTTAACTTTTGGGGCTCTGCATTTTTAAATTCATCTGTTAGACAAGAAGTGATAGTATGGTAACACGGGATACATCTGTGGTAATACCCAGTAAGACCTAGGAAGACACAGAGTTCCCTTTTTGTTCTTGGTGGTGGTGTAAGTTTTACAGCTTAACCTTCTCTACTTGGGAATGGACCAAACCATTATCTACGAAAAACTCTAGGTAATTAACGGCGGACTGTTCAAGATGACATTTCTTAGGGTTTGCGGTTAGTTCAGGCTTTCTCAGAGAACTCACAACCTCATATAAATTGAAAAGATGTTCCTCCCAAGCCTCCCTATTTAATTATTTATTTATTTGATATTTGTGAGGCCTCTTTACAACAAATGGTGTTTCAAGGCACCAGAAGACATAAAAAGGAGGGGGTAAGGAAGAAAGATAACAAAACGGTCCTACTAGGCCTTGTGACATTTGGATCGTGTAAGTACAGTAACAATATGTGCTAGGGAGTTGGGCAAAGTTCTGGTCAGTGCAAAGTGCTAGGTTGGGACTGGAGGTGTAAAGTAAAGAGTGCAAGATAAAGGGGAGGACATGGAGGGGAAGAAGGCCAAAGGGGCTAGACAAGTGCTAAGGGGAGGCCAGCAGAGCAAGTACAAGGGATTGAAAGGAGTGCAGTGGGTGAGGGTCCACATGCTAAGTGCAAGGAGGGGGTGGACTAGGTGGTGGGGGCTGGCGTATCAAGATATTGCCAATGTATGCAGCACAAAAATGGGGAAAGGATTGCAATACCTTGTCCATTAAGTGTTAGAAGGTGGCACGTGCCCGATGTAATCTGGAAGGCAGCACTTTAAATTGAAACAACACCCAGGGAGTGGAAAAGGCAATTTATTTGTTGGTCAGCAGGATTTAGGGGGACCTGCTAATGGCCCTTGGTGAGGTCAAGAGTGGAGATGTATTTTTCTGGTCCCTGTTTGTCTATCAACTCATCAATCCTAGGCATAGGATCATTTTCAAACTGGGAGATGTTGTTTAATTTTTGAAGTCTATACAAAACCTCCACGATTGATCTGGTTTGGTAACTAGGACTATTGGTGAGTACCAAGGACTCTCAAGTCACTCGATTATATTGGCCTCCAACATGCTTTCCACTTCCCAGATGATTGTTTCCTTTCTGTATTCTGGGTTCCTGTATGGTTTTAAATGTACCACCTTCCCTTGGAGAGTCCTAATGTTATGCATGTTTTGCACCCTTGCCGGTTTGTCACTGAAGACATCAGGGAATTGATGTAATATGTCTCAAATATCTCCCTGTTGACGAGATGTTAATTAGGAAGAGATGAGACTATCTTCTTGGTTTTACTCTCTTGGTAAAATGGCCAAGGTGACTGAGGTATTCCCTGCAGAGTCCACTCTCCATTCCTTCAACAGTTTAATGTGGTAAATGTGCATATTCTGTATACGGTCTGGCTGGGCCCCCACATAGTTATATGGACCTTTCTTGTCATACTTTTTATCCTATGGAAAAAGAGCAGTGAACATCCTTTTTATTGTATTGAGTCTTTTGACTTTCTTGGGCCTGTTCTATGTGTTTAGTAACTACCTCTCTCACTATTACATGTGTTCTTTAAGATGCTAGAAGTTTGAGAGATGGATATAACTGCTTCTTCCCTCTTTTCCTGGATCTCTTGGAGCATATCAAGAACATCTCTCATAGAGAAGTTCAAAGGGTGAGAACCCTAAGGAGGCCTGAGGTGACTTCCTCACTGCAAACAGCACCCAGGAAATCCTAGTGTCCCAGTTTCTTCCATCAGCATCAACCAGTTTTCTTAAGATTTTCTTTCAAATGTGGTTGAAGCGTTTGCCCATTCTGTCCATCTGGGGATGATAAATATTGTGTCTGTTCATTTTATTAAAAGTTGTTTCAAAACTGTCAATTCTACTGCTATACAGGTGTTTCTTTGATCCTTACCTGCTTCTCAGCCTTTGTCGTTGTTATTTGCTTCCTGCATCCACCTAGATTTTATTTTCCATATTCCTGCTTGAAACGTGTGGAACCTACATTTCCCAGCATATAAGCGCTAGCTCGTCAGGGGCTAGCCTTACTGCCATTGTTATTTCCACTTTGTTGTAGACCATTTCATCATTGCTGTGCTCTGAATTTAGTGTTAGAAGGACTTTGTTTGCATTCAATTAAGTTTATTCTGTCTTTTTTAGAAATGATTTGCATTGACTTCATCTTATAGTCTTTTAATGCACACTCCATTTTTAATCCTTTGTTTCTACTAATCCATTGTGTCTATTCATTTTTATTCAAAATTGTTTTAAAACTGTCAATTCTACTGCTACACTGGTGCTTGTATGATCATTACCTACTTCCCAACCTTTGCCATTGTTATTTGCTTCCTACATTCAGCTAGATTGATTTTCCCTATTCCTGCTTGAAGCGCATGGGCTCTACATTTCACCAGTGTTTCCTGCAGTCCCAGACCCTTTTATGTGATTGGTCAGGGAGTCAGCGCTGGTGCATAAGGAACTGACTAGCTGGTCTGTGCCAGTCTGTGACGGCCAGACACCAGGGACTGCGCTCCTGAACCTGTTGGTAAGTGTCGACATAGGTCCCTTCTTGTGTAATCTTAGATACATTTGCTGGATGCCATACCTTTAGCGAAAGGGAAATTCGGCGCGCAGCCTGCTCCACTTAATATGCTCTCGACGCTCATTGGTAGCTGCAATGCAGCATTACTGGCCCATATTAGGATGGCATCCAATATAAACATTCTGCCAATCACAATCATTTTGGATCTAATTAATACCATGGATAACTTGCATATAGAGCGAGATAATGTAAAGGCCCTAGGAAGTTAATCAATACAATATAGAGATTCACAGGACCCATTATCTGTATGTGGCATCACTATAGGAGATGATAAACACACTGACTGCCCCTCTGAGATTAAAGGTGTTACACCATTTCTTCTTGGTGATACTATAGAGGAGGAAATGCCTGGAACCTATCCTAAGGTACACAGCTGTGAAGATTGTTAAGCACCCCTCATAAGGGATCAGAAATGGGAGCTTAAAGTCATTTTTCTACATATAAGATCATTAGTGAGACATGCCACTGCAGGAAATTCTTTCTGTTCTACATTATTTAGAGGTCGTAGATCCTGGATCATTCTCCAATTGCCCTGTCACTTATTTGACAGGATAGATGGCAGTATTACACCATGAGGTGGAGGGCACTATTATCCTTGGTGACGCAGGGCCTGTATTGTGTCTTTAATTCACTCTTCTGTCTCCCATGAAAATGGGTATTGTTTTACTCGGGGTGTTACTGCTCCAATTTTAAGTGTATGTTTATCTGTACGGGGATCACTTCCTTTGGTAGACATACGTCATGTGGGTTGGTTGTCCACAATTGTGCGGGCACATACTCTACGTCAACATCGATGAAGGGAGGTGGTGTGACAACGGTCATTAGGAGGCAATGCACACTTCCGTACTTCACCATGATCTCGCAGGGGATGCACATTTATAGTATTAATGGTCATTGTCATTGGGCCTCATTACGACATTGGAGGTAGCCATGGCGCAATTAGCACCATGGCTGCCTCCAAAATCGTGTCCGGGTCCGACCTAAGGGGGGGACTAGGATAAACTAAGTCCCCATTCCAAATGCCATTCCCCATTCCCATTTGAGCCCCCATAGGGGCTCAATGGGAAGGTGCTAATTACAGGCCTGCTAATGGCAGGCCCGTAATTAGCACCCTGGTCCCCTAACAGGACCCGTAAGGGACATGTGGTCCGACCACACGTCCCTTGCGGTTTCCGCTAAGGGACCTCAGAATTGGACGGTAAGGGATTACCGGCACCAGTCTCCTTACCGGTGCCTGCTATCCCTTACCGCCCACCTCGGAATGATGCCCATTGTCATCGAAATGTTCTGCTTCTGTTACTTCTTTGAGGGGTACGGTGGGATTGATGCACAACACAGTACGCCACTGGAACCCTTGTCTGTCTCTGCCAAGAACAACCACTCTCTTCACAGATATTAGCAACTCTTGTAAGTCTAGGTAAAATATTGTACCTGCTACCAATTCAGGGTAGAACATGAAATTAGTTGGTACTCTCCAACATGCTTTGACAATGTGTGGCACTGCCTTCTATGAGCACTGTTATGCTGTTATGTTATGTTATGTTATGTTATAGGCATTTCTTAACCGGAGCGGCCACCCAAGGGTATCTTGGCTTATGCCATATATGAACATGTCTAAGTTGACGGGTATGCCTTGAACTGCTACCTCACGTGCCATGGCGGCTATTATGACCATCACTCTCATTGTGCGCATTCCTGGTGTTGTGTAGACAATTGGGTGATCAGTAAATGAGCTTGTCATGTTCAAATTGCCAAACAGATCCCTAGCAAGCAAGTTAACAGGAGAACTCACAGAATATAGTAGCAGTGCGCATACCACCTTCCTCCCCACCGTTACATCAAAATCTTTAGTATATAGAATGACAGAAATAGCCCCACGGAATCCCTGCATGTCGAGAGTGTTGCCAGATAATGGGAAGTCCCCTTCACTGATGCATGATTTTTAAGCACCCGAATCAACCATAAAAATTAATTAATTGTTTCCTATCTCTGCCCCCACCAAGGGTTCCCCATCTGGGTTGAGGGTCATCGACAGGACTGGACATGCAAGTGCTCACTGTGGGCTGTTCTAGTCAGGGTATGTATTTGTCCCTGGGAATGAGAGGGGTTTCCCCCATCGCTGTTGTGCCTTGGAACGGGGCAACTGTGCCACTAGGTGTTCCATAAGGGGTTGCTGTTTCCTGTCTGCTCGAAGTTGTTGTGGGGCATGCATTCTTTCCTGTGGTTGTTGCTGTGGGGGAGGGCCTGGTATCTCTGGGTGCAACTGCATGTATGCCTGTTGTATTTCATAGGATATGGAGGTCATCCTGGAAACCGGTGCCTGAGGTGCCCCTTGAGGTGGCATACTATAATTTTCTTGACCATAACTGTACCCCATCCCCTGTCTGCTTCTACACTCTCTTGAGAAATGTCCCTACTTCCCACAGTTCCAACATTGCCGCATTCCTCCTCCCTGGGTTCCATCCCTCCGAACCCCCCTTCCCTTGATCCTCAGAACCCACCTCTTCCTCGCTGTTGTTCTCCTTGCCACTGCGGGCCGGGGTATTGTGTGTTCTCACCCCACTGTCCTTGTCCTCCTTCTGACTACACCACAGCTGTTCTGGCATTCGCGGAATTCACCCCTGCCACTTCTATCTGTGCTGGCATCAACACTGAGGCCTCCACAGCTTCTTTACCTCATTTGTTTTGTACTAGTTTCACTTCCTTTGCATTTCGCCTCTGAAGTTTCCCTATCACGTTCTTTTATTCGTCTACAATGGTGTACTATTATGCTCTGTATTTCAGGCCATCCCTTCGCCTTGACTTCCACAATTATGTCTAGTGCCTTCTGCACTTTCTTGGCTAGGTCCTGTTTAACCATGAAGTAGAAAAATGGTATTGATTGGTCTCATGCGTTACCCATCTCTGCTCTCCATATCTCTTAAACCTTAACAATGAATTGAGCAGCGTTTTCATCATCACCCATAGTACATTGCATGATAGATTGTAAGATGGGAGTGTCAGGAAATACCTGCCGCAGGGCATCACATATTTTTGCTTGAATCTTATTAAAGGATGCTCCATCATGTGCATCGTCTCCCAGGGTTACTCCTGGGTAACCTGCTTTTACCCACACATCAGCAGCCTGATCTCTCATAGTAGCTACCAATAGGGGTTTGAGGTCTCCTACTTCTAGGGGCATTCCAGCCAACTGCTTTTCAAATGCATAGATCCATTTAGCCGCACTTGCCTTAAGGGCGGGAACACTTTTATTAGATTTTTTTTATCCATTTGTGCCCATGGCACATAGTTAGGCCTGCCTGTCCCCTTATGTATGAGAGGCATTTGCAGTCGTGCTTTGCTTCCCTTGCTCTTTTTCACACTTCCCTTTTTCCTTACTACCGCCATCTGGCCGAACCAACTCCTTAACCTTCCATCCCATAAACATTCTACCCTAGGAGTTCGTTCGGGTGCCTGTTCTGCCTCCTCATCCTCGTCATCCTCAAACTCATCCAATGTACTCCACCCATCAGCATTGTCATATTCTAGACTGTCGCCTGTTCACTTCCCTTTCCCTCCGTTTCCACATGCATGTTTTATATGGGTGTATTATCTTTCCTGAATAGGAAGTCACCTGCCTTCCATCCATCTGGTGCCTGTTCCTCCTGTCTGTCAGTTTTCACATTGTTTTGCACTGTTCGCAGTCTATTCAATTCTGCTCTTGCTGAGGCCATGCCACTTCTAAATCTCTCTTATTGACATTGCATGCCTGGGGGTATCTAGAGGGTACACATATGGGGGTGGTGGTGCTGTCACTGCTGTGGACACATACGTCGGGTTGGTATAGCCTACCATGGGGCAAGATGCCAGCGGGTATATCTCTCCACAGTTTGTCGCTGCCCTGCCTTCCCTTCCTGGGCAATCGCCCTTCTTGCCGTCCTGTCTGTTCTCTCCTTTACACTCTTCAGTGTCCTCAAACATACTCCAGAGGGCTAATATTTCCTTCCAACTTTGTAATTGCTTTCCCTTATATTTGGCTGTTACAAATATGGACATATGTTCTAGGATACCCTTTATTGTCGGAGCCCTTCTCTGGTCACGAGTGAGGCATCTTCCCTCCTCTTTTTTCTGTTACCCTCTGCTTATGGACCTTCTCATCTCTGTCTCGATATAGAAGTAGGGCCTTACACATAAACTCTATCAGTGTTTCTCCTCCCATGGTGGGGGTGGTTGCACCTCTGCTGCCCTTACACTTTTACTAACAAGTTGTACATAGTTTTACAGGTATTCAAAAAACACAATCAATCTTCACCCCTCATCAATTTTCACTACCCTCCCTTCTGTCAAAAAGTCAAAAAATATTCTTTTGCCCTCTCCCTCTTTCTCTTCTCACTGTCTATCACACACTCCACACACTCAAATATACCACAAATTACACAATGCCCCTCTTGGGCCTTCACCCGACACAATAAAAATACAAATAAAACAAGCTAAAATAACAAACTGAAATAACTACTATTCCTGAGAACTCTGATTATGCATGGCTCTTATATGTTTCCTTTCCCTTTGCTATACAGTATGAGTGGCACCACCTTCTCCCCTCACTCGGGGTGTCTCCCTACCATTCCACTTTCTTTTCCTTAATATTCTCCTCAAAAAATTAATAATACCAAAAAACAAAACAATCCACATACATGCCACACCTACAATTTCAATATCTGCGTGTTCACACTGTTCACACACTCCCATGCATCTATTCCCTTCTTGTTATGCCATGCAACGCTATACTCACATGAGCATGTTCGCCCAAATTCCTCCATCACTGTTTTCCAACACCACCGGCCTGCACTTCTCCTCGGAGCCGCACCCGTTCCAAAGAACAGACAGGAATTCTGCAAAGATGGCTCCTGCACGGCCACTGTGAAATATGCATTTTGGGGCTGGTAGCTGTAGGTGGGCGCGGACCCTTCGGAGAAGCTGCCTGGACACCTCAGCAGGTACGGGGGTGCTGAGATCACATCGGGGTCAGCAAATCAAGGCATGCCCACAAACTCTCACGCCAGAACAAATGCAACTCGCTAGGGGAGAAGGCCAAGGGATTCTTGCAAGGATAACAAGTTTTAATCACTACAAAAATAAGTATGCCAGCAAAGAACTCTGCTGCTTACCAATATTCTGCTGAAAAATGGCACAAGCTGAATGTTATAAGGAAAAACATTGTCTTCAATGATGCACACATATACAGTAAAAATCCAGCATAGCTGGTTGATGAGACCCTATACAGCAGCGGCCTGCTCCATAGGGGATACCAGACTGTCATTGATGCCAGACCCTTCCATCCATCTTCCATCACGCGGGGTCAGCTGGGCTCATCATCTCCAGGGAACCAAGGTAAAGTTTGAAATGAGTTGCTATTGTAAAATAATACTACTCTATCATTATGGCGTGCACCTGTGATACACTGGGACTGACACAGGGGGAGGCTTAAGATCATGCTGACCTAAACATTCTTCACTCATTCCATATCGCACTCTCTGCACCTAAGGCTTCCATGCTTGCTTATTCCACCCTGCACCTCGTAGTACAACGTTTTTCATTATGAAATAAGGTGGATTGTTGTGTTCTTTGAGATCTTTTATGACCACTGGGTTTATGATGGTTGTCTGAGGTCACCTACTATCACGTATTTCAGGGGTCTTGGACTGGGGTAGTTGTGGGTATCATAACTCATAGTGGCTGGGTGGGGGTTCAGAGGTCTCCTTTTGGCCTGGCAGTGATAAACATGCACTGTGAGGTTCTGGTACTGTCTTGCGACCTTGCAGCCTGCATTCCTTCTCAGGATAACATGTATTAGCAACAGTTATGGAACAAAGGAACGTTTCTATGGGAGCTAGCAGCGGGGGTCTCTCTACCATCAGCACTTGGGCCTGTTCAGGTTTCTTTGTAGGGTCTGTGTTTACCACGCAGCCATGCAGGGCCGAATGTTTCTACCATAACTACAAAAATGGCACTTACAAATATACACGCATTAAGTCTACGCATCTGTATTTCATATAATATTGTGTTCTTTCAAACTTTCGTAGTATGCCTCCTTCCCCCCCAGGTACATTGCAAGTCTAGTTATGAGATTTGCTTTACTCTAAAGTGCCTAAGGGGGGGAGAGGTTCATTTCCTTCCCAACACATTTCACCCTGACACATGGGAATGACGGTGACACTACGTATACAACACAAATATTTTCAAGATACACTTCCACTGCTCTCTCTGACCTAGCAATGGTGTGACATTCTTCTGCATTTACCCCATCAATGAGGGATGACAATCTCTTTAGACAATTTGTTCCTAATAGGAATGGTGTCTCCTCAATGGGGTTGGCCACCACCTTTGCCACAGTCTATGTTTCCCTATCTTGATGCCAACTTTAGTGGCACCTTCCACCTGTATATCTTCCCCATTGAAATTATGCAAAGTGCCTTCAACCTGTTTCAATTTCAACATGTCTTGTGGCAGTCTCCCTTTATTTATTCTATCCAACATTTTTCCTGACATCACAGTCACCCGTGCCGCTGAATCCACCATTGCAACACAATGCATTGCTCCTCAATTGTAATAGGGGCATAATATCTGTCTTCAAATATGTCAAGCATACATAGGAAATGTGAATTATTGCTAATCTTAGGGCTTAATTTGTTTAGGTCTGTCTATTTTTGTGCTAAACAAAAAAGCATGTGAAAAGACATTTTACTCCCCTTCTTGTCCATCTCTTTTCAATGTCTCTGCTTATTTTTGTGTCCTGAGAATTTGTTTGGAGTTTCGCTACAGATTGACTCCTTTGCATAGCAGAACCCCTGAATTCTCACGCCAACCCTTTTCTGCTTTCTTGACATCATTTTTTATTTCCTTCACTTACCTCTACTCTGGTGCATAACTGTTTTGTGTTTTCATTAGCATCATTCGTTCTTCCAGTGTGGGGCTTCTGGCTATTTATTTGATAATGCCTTGAGCAATGTCACTCTTACGTTCTGCATTCCCACTCAGCTATTGTTTTTGCTTTGCGCAAGCCTTCTTATCTGATCAGCTAACATTTTCACTTGTGCCTCAAAGCATTGAAATCTACCCAGATCCCAAGCATCATCTCTCTGTGCTCTGGGCCGGTAGTAGGCCGAGTCTGCCAGGCATAGAGACTCAAGCTACTCCTCACAGATGACGCCCAACAAGGCTGAAACATGTCTGAGGATGCTTGTGGTCTCGTGAAGAAAGGATGTGACCTAGCAGTTTGGGCTGGACTGCCCTGTTTGGGGTAGGACCAAGCCTGATTTGCATATGGTTTATCCTCTTCTGTAATGGCTTGGCGGGCTGAAAAATGATGGCCTGGAGGGTAGCCCAGAGCTGTACCCGTGGTTATGATTTATTCAAAATCTTCCAGCCATCACCTTTTTGTTTTGCTAAAGTCACCCCGAGTGGGACGGGTATGCCCAGACGTGGGTCCCGAGTCTCCTGGGGCTAGAGACCCAAGCTATTCCTCATGATGACGCCCAACAAGGCTAAAAAATGCCTGGGGATGTTTGTGGTCTCGTGCAGAATGGATGTGACCTAGCAGTTCGGGCTGGACTGCCCCTTTTTGGGTATGACCAAGCCTGATTTGCATATGGTTTTTCCCCTTCTGTAATGGCTTGACAGGCTGAAAAATGATGGTCTGGAGTGTTTCCCAGAGCTGTGCTCCTGGTCATGATTCATTCAAAACCTTCCAGCCATCACCTTTTCATTTTCCTAAAGTCACCCTGAGTGGGACGGGTATGCCCAGACGTGGGTCCCGAATCTGCCGGGCCTAGAGACCCAAGCTACTTCTCACTGATGACACCCAACAAGGCTGAAACATGTCTAGGGATGCTTGTGGTCACGTGCAGAAGAGATGTGACCTAGCACATGGGGCCGGGCTGCCCCTTTAGGGGTAGGACCAAGCCTGATTTGCATATGGGTTTTCCCCTCCTGTAATGGCTTGGCAGGCTGAAAAATGATGGTCTGGAGGGTTGCCCAGAGCTGTGCCGTGGTTATGATTTATTCAAAACCTTCCATTCATCACCTTTTCATTTTGCTAAAGTCACCCTGAGTGGAACAGGTATGCCCAGACGTGGGACCCGAGTCTACCGGGCCTAGAGACCCAAGCTACGCCTCACTGATGATGCCCAACAAGGCTAAAACCTGTCTGGGTATGCTTGTGGTCTCGTGCAGAAGGGATGTGACCTAGCAGTTTGGGCTGGACTGCCCCTTTTGGGGTAGGACCAAGCCTGATTTGCATATGGTTTTCCCCTTCTGTAATGGCATGACATGCTGAAAAATGATGGTCTGGAGTGTTGCCCAGAGCTGTGTCCTTGGTTATGATTTATTCAAAGCCTTCCAGCCATCACCTTTTTGTTTTGCCGGTAGTGATTGGATTCATATTGGTCTGTCCTATTTTGGTTTCTCTCAGGAGACTGATTCCTGTTATGTTTCCCTTAAACTCCCAGGACAGAGGAGGTGTGGTGCGTGTGGCTGCTGTGGAGGCCTGGGCATACGAGCGAGGACTGTAGGTCACACTATGTCTCTCATTTGATTGACAATGTTCACTTTGCTGATTTCTATTTTCAATAAAAACTATTTACATATCTTGGCCCTGCTTGATTGCCATATACCATTGTAGCAGGGTTAAATCTATTCTGTCCTCCCAATGCCTGATAAAGCCTGTTAGGTAATTGACTTTGGGTGTTATTAGACCCTTCCATGTCACACCGAAATCCCACTCATGGCTAATTGCCAAGGCACCTGGGAATAATGTAAGTATCCCTCTGAGGACGAAAATACAGTTGTCTGGGGTGCTTCCTTTCTCTGCATGGCCACACCCTTCTGGATCTGCAATGTGCCCTTTTTTGTTTGAGCAGTCTCTAATGGCATGTTTTTTTCTGATCTGATTTTTAAAACTTCAGGAACAGTCTCTTTTGACTTCTGTATTGATTCCTTGCTTCTACACTCACTGTGTGACATTACTTCAAATATCTGTGTCGATTGATCTAGAATCCATTGCCAAGTCATTCTCTAGTAAATTCATGGGCCAGCTGAGCTGCCACCTCTTTCTGTACACCTTACTACTGAGTGTATATCACAGCTCACATCAAATCTTGAAAAAGCTTGTTTCAAATTTTGCAAGAAATGTCTTGTGGCTTCATCCGGCTAGCTGATAAAGTATATGCTGCTCTCTTTGCATCTTGAATAGACTTAAATGGAGAGAAGTGTTTTCTGATCCCTCCCTTAAAATCATCCCATGGTAAATTCTCCTGTACATTAAGGCTACGTACAAAAACTAGCAAAGCCCGGATCCATTGTTAGATGGAAAAATCAAACATATTGTGTTTTTGAAATGTCCAAAGTGCAATACAATTTGAGAACATTTTCCAGATGCTCTTCGATAGTCCCACCCAAAACCTTTCTAAAATATCTCATTTGTCTTTATTTATTTTTCATGATTTTAAGTGGACCAACATGTGCTTCATCTTGACCCATCTCTCTCTGCTCCGCAGAAACAGGCCTAACCTCCAACATTGAAGCCTGGCTTGCCCCTGGTAAGCGTACATCACCTGGCAGAGTTCCCAGACTGTGATTTGGCATAGCCCCAGTGAGAGTCATGCCCTTCTCTTCATGGGGCCTTGAGCATAGCTCTGGATCGCTAAAATTCGAATTTTGCTGTGTTATTTCTCTAAGCTGTGCATGTAAATCTTGTATTACTTTATAAAAAGCACAACTCTCTTTCTTCAGTTTGACTATTAAATAATTCATGTCTGTGACCTGCACTCTGAAATCACTGATTGTTTCCATTTTTCTATCATCATCAGACATCAACTTAAACTCTTCACTTTCTAAAGATTGCATATCCCTAGGAGATTGGTTATTAAGTTTGTGTAGCAATTGCACATCTTATCTAGATAATTCTATGGGTTATTCCTACTTTTTTGATCATGGGGGTCTATTCCATAGCGGCAAGGATCAATATGAGCTACACATCCAGTTAAACAGGCTACCCCACACTTACTCATGTATGTCTGTGCACAACAGCTACAACTTGTACTGAAAATTAAATTAATACACAAAACACAAACTGTCAAAGATATGTTAAAAAGCAATTTAATGTAATAAACTCAATAATAAAAAACACATACCTATACACAAAAAAGATAAAATCAATCCCATACTTAGCCTAGAGACCAAGGTCTCTAAACCACATGTTGAAAAAGGACCTCATCAACAATATGGCATTAGTAAATGCTGTGACACAACCCCTACAATGTCCAACCACTCATTGGGTCTTTACTGTACTTTACAACACAATTATTTGAAAATAGATGTCTCCTTATTTTGAAATACTATGACTTAAAGTGCTGTATCTGCAACTTACAAAGACGTGTCTAAAATGTGCACACGTTACCTCACCTATTTGTGAATGTACAGAAAGATATGACTTAGTGGGGACGATATGATCTAATCCAAAAGCCTAACCAATCTAATTATTGCATCAGACTACAGGTCAACTTATTATATTTCTGACCACCTGGATTGGTCATGCCTAACATGGATAACCACATTTGTTCACCCAAAAGGGGCATTGATCAGGACAAAGAAACACTTTGACTGGGTATGAATATAATTATGAATATTAATATTCTTATTCAATTCACAAACTGTAATCAAAAAGGGGAAATGAACCTATTTAAAACCTAATCTTGTACAATCAGACTGCATGCTTGTACATACCAACCAGTATATAGCGTGCCACTGACATCCTATTTCTTTAATGTGTTTTGGGCAAAGTTCTTCTTATTTTCCTTTGTACAGGGAATGCAAGGTCAATTATTTATTTCTTTTTTTGGACCCCACCGAATATTCTTAAACACATAGGCCCATTACGGCACATTATAGAAGAAGTCAGGTATTACATCGTCCAATCAGTGGAACTCAAGAATCTTCAGTTGTTTCATTATGCCATAATGTCGTACTTAACTCATGGCATTTCTTTTTATTAGTTACAGTGATGTAATCTACCAAAAACTGGCCATTCCCCTGACACACAAAGCAAGGAGCCCCATTTCATACTTTACTAATGAACTTACCATTTGTCATTTCCAAAAATATGTACCTCACCTCAGCCTGATCATGGCCATGGTCAAGATGGCCAAACCACATAGGGCAACTATATCCAAGATTGTTTGTATGGCACTGGAATACATTCTGTGACAACCAACATTGGTAACAAGGCAATATGGTTATGGTGAAAAATTTCTAGGAGTCATTGTAAAAATAACCTACATTCTATTGATTTGTTGAGGCCCTTATTAACTGAGTTCAGCCTGTATATCCACTTCTTTTCAGCCTTTCTCAACAATGAATCACGGTCGCCACCCCGAGGTGGTAACCTGATGGTTTGAATGATGAAGCAAAAACTGTATGTGTGTTTTCACATTAAAATGGGCCACCATCAGTTTATCGCAACTTTGTCTTTAAGACTAGAATGATGCTTACATATTTGCTGGTGGATCTCTTGCTTGTTTTCTCCGATATAAATATGGCCGCAAGTGCATTTGATATCATAAATGGCACATTTGGTTAGACAATTAGTGAAAGAGTGAAATTTCCATTGTAGACTGTATAGATCTATTTCTTTCAGATATTTTGTGAAAGGGCAAACTGAACATTTGCCAAATCTAAAATGGTCAATCACTGGTGGTAATGACCACAGAGTAGATTGAGTAGATGTCTGCAATGTTTGCTGTTTGTTGTTTTTCGTATGTATGTACCAACATGTCTTTTAGATTCCTAGGGCGTTTAAGGAAAAAGTAAGGTTTTACCAAATTGAAATCAGTGGTTGTTATAGTGTTCCAATCTTTGAGAATAATCCTCCTGAGGGCATGACTTATGGAACTGAACAATGTCACACACATACTTTTATCCGCCGTCACCTTTGATTGTCTGATCAAACAACTCTGTCTGTCCTGTTTGCGTGCTCTGTTGCAGGCATTGCAAATCACCTGTCCCGGGTAACCTTGCTGTTTCAATCTTGTACTGTGAGCTTTACTATGACCATCAAAGTCTGAGGTCAAAGTGCAGTTACAGCATATTCTTAAGAACTGCATTAAGGGACATTCTTCTTCAAACTTAATGTATGGAAACTCTCAAATGCTGAGCGTGTGATTTTAACTGTGAGTTTCCTGAACAGAGTTGTTACACCGGAACCAGTTTTGGAAAAAATTCTGTTAAGAGTCAAATTATCCCTTCCACACCAGAAAAACATCATTATAGCGATACCATGCGATACCATGTGACATCTTGTTGGAAAACAGATTACTGATCGTGTATACCAACTATTGTTCCAAATGGTCCATATAAAGGTTTATTGTATCAGGAGCGAATGTAGCACCCATACTGGTCCCATGTTGTTCATTGTAAAAAACACCTTCAAGCAGATTAATAATTCTATGTGAGGGCCAGACGGATACATTCTAGTATAAAGTCTGGTGGAACTGCCTTGCTTTCTCTTTTCTCCAAATAAATGTGCATCACCTCTACACTCGCGCCAACTGTGGATTTCACCTCTGACAAAGCAAGATCCATATCTGCCAAAATGCCATCTAAAACCATTTTGTAAGTGGTCAATCTCCCCCACACATTCTTCCTACTGTTTCCCTTTCAGATCAACCTCCACATTTAAAGCTTCACATTTGGCCTGCAATTGTGTACTGGGTTGCCCCCTCTTGGGCTCCCCCTAACTGAAATACCTTTTCACGCATGGCTGCCAACTCATTTTGGAACTCTGTGACAAGCCTATCATGCTTCCTCTTCAGATCAATCAATCTGTGTAGAATGAACCATGTCTTTGCTCCTCAACAGACTAAGCAATCTTCCTGACTCATCAAGTCATCGCAGTCAAAGAGTATAAGTAAACAAGAATGTAGCACCATTCCTTCCACAAACAATTGTTGAGGGGAATCCGTATTACTTTCTGATAACAACCGTTCTCACCAGACAGTAATCGATTCCAAAGTCCAGCTAGCTATAGCAAACAATTTAATTTCAGTGTAATCAACCAAATCTGATATTTTAATTTCTGCCATGTCTGCCTGCACAATGCATGGTGTGCTCAACTATTTAACACACAGCACTTGACTCAAAGAGTATTTTGAGCACAGCACCTTATGATAAGTATGCCATGCCTAACTAATGCACATAGCCAAAACAATTCCCCAGCATCTCCACCAAACATGTAAGATATATTCCCCTGCCAGTTTCTGTTAATACTGATTTATGGAGTTGTGGGTTCCTTGGCTAGGCATCAGAAGACTTAGTAGTACACAAGGCACACACCAGATTTCACACTATATATTGTAAATGTAGTAGCCCACACAATAACAGACTACCACACAGGCTTACAAATCCATATTAAGATTTCTTTTTAGCTCAATCAACAATGTAAAGGGCATTCATTCCATTTGCATTGGTTATACATAAGGAAAACATGAAACATATTGAAGGTATAAATCAATCTGTAAAAAATAAATTCAACTGTGCATGTTGAGAAGAGAAAAGAGAAGAGAAAAGAAGAAAACTAGCATTCATTGGTAATGTGTGTACCATGGAAGGACATCCTTAGCCACTTCCCCCTTGTTTATTATTAGTACATTGGGAATGAAATTAAGTTACACCCTGGTAAACACTTTAGTTGGTTTATGAAAGCAACTTCACTTTAGTAACAGTCTCAGCATTTGTTTACCCTTTGCCCTATATATCAGGTTAGTATGAGATACATATTTGATTAGAGATAATGGACTCTCTTGCATAACAGATTCACCACCACAATCAATTTTGATTCAGGCAACCAAAAGTATTATCAAAATGCTGAATAAGGGCCCCTATAACTTTTTTGTAAAATCTACTGCACACACCTTAATAGGCATCCATGTACATTTGACAGGCATAGTCCTTCTGGGATTTCCTGTGTTGTGCAGACGATGGACTGTGTTTTCTGATTGCAATCTCCCTTGTGCTTAATGTAATCTAAAGGGACTGTAAGAATGTAACAATGTATAAATAGAGAACTAAAGATGTTCTTGTCTACATACTATTATGAAGCAGCTAAGTAAAAGACCCTCTAATCCCATGAAAATAGGCATTTTGGATTGAAAACAGTGTCACAGTTTAAATATGAAATGGCTTACCTACATATCTTATCATGTGTCTGTAGCAGTCGCGTGGTGAATACACGTAGCGAGCAGTAACAAAGATGCCACCTAAAATATGAAATCAAGTAGCAATGTAATATGATTCATTTAGACCACTTGATAATGAGTGATTTGTCGCACCCAACGTGTACAGTGTATAAAACACATACTTAGAGAACTCTAGCCAATCTTCATGACCTGTGGATATATGTCATTCTACAAAGCTCATATAGGAGTAGTGGGCGTAGGTACAGGAGCACAAACCCATAAACTGAAGCACTAGCAACACTTCAACATGGCTGTTCACGTCCCATTCAGGTGCCTTATTTGAGTAGAATGTTTACTCATGTGTCTACATCTAACATCACTGGCCTGGGTTATGTGTAAAAGGAAAATACAATAGTAGGTTAACTGATGTAGCCTAAACTCCTACTTAACATTATGACACTCTTCATTTACGTTCAGATCATGTATATGCAATTTAGTGAGGAAGAAAATGTGTTGCTCAAACTGGATTCACTTTCTATTGATCTCCTTATTAGTGCCTTCAATTTCCTTAAGCACTAAATATCTTAGATCTTCATAGGTGTTTTTCTTGCTGTGGTAGTGCTTCACCAATGGGGCTTTGTCAATATTACTTTTGATGCAACTATGATGTTCTATCACTCTGGTTTTGCATTTTCTAATGGTTTTACCTATATTTTGTAACCCACACGGGAAGGTTATCATATATAGGATGTTGCTTCTGTTGCAATTGGTGAAACATTCCAATTTCTAGGGTCTAACTAGCCCTATGCTGATGGCCTTGTTTACCATGGTATATATGCATACTATACAAGAGCCACATTGATAATGTCCTTTTATGGGATCCGTGCACCACATCTCGGTTAAAGTGGTCTGTTTCAAATCTTTGGGTGAAATATCATTGCACATAATGATGTTGCAAATACTCTTGCTATTTTTGAATGGATTCCTCTAAGGTTTTGTGGAAGCATTGCCTCCAACACTTCATAATGAGGGACTTGATCTTCTAAGGCAGGTTAGTAAAGGTGTTAGCAAATACCAATCTGTGTGTCTTTTTAGTTTTGATTTTCTCTTGCAGCATTGCCTCCATATGATTATTAGAGGTCCTTTTTGATGATCTCCTGATCAGTTCCTTAGGATATCCTCTGTCCCACAATTTACTACTTAAACTGTTTGCTTTGATGTCATATGATTACCTAGTACTGCTTTTTCTTTTTAATTTCAATAACTCCCCAAGGGCACATTTTTATTAATGTGCTTGGCATTGAGACTGCCATAGTGTATCAAATCGTTTTCATCAGTCACTTTATGAATGGTTTCACCATCAGTGTTCCATTGTAATGACAGATGGGAATATCCAAAAAGTTGCCATCAGCATTACTAGCCGTGTATGTGAATTTAAGGTAATAGTTTTGTGTACTAAGCCAATTCACAAAAGATGACACCTGTTCTGATGAACCCTGCAAATGAAAAAATATAATCTTATGCATTGTACCCATGTTTGAATGTGTGGTTTGAAAGGATTAATTTCAGCACAGATCACAGTTTTCTCAAACATCTCAACATATACATTTGCGAGGTTCAGGGCCATGGCTGTGCCCATGGCTTTACCCCTCAGATTGTAAATAAAATTGCCCATGAGATCGTTTTTTTTGTGAGGGCCATCTCTATGAACCACATAACGATCCCATTTGTAACCGGATGATCATCTGTTCATTGTAAGAAATTTTCCTCAATAACTTCCAAAGTTGCCCTTTGTGGGATCCTTGCATATAAGGCATCTATGTGCATGCATAGAAGCTCCTGATGTACTGCATTAAATGAATGGCCTTCTATTTTATTTATAGGACTTTTTGTGTCTTGGATGTAGGAATTAATTTTAGCAAGAAAAGGTCTGATGGAGAAGCCTGTGTATTTCAATAAATGTTCTAGGACACATGGCAATCCCAAGACTATTGGTCTACCTGAGGGATTAGATAAGCGTTTATGTACTTTCGGTAAAATATAAAAAATAGGAATACAACCTTGCTGTTTTTAACATATATGAAATAAGGAAAGATATGTCCTCTAATTGATCATGTCCAATTATTCTGAATGTTTTCAAATGATGTTAAATAATTAATGACTATGTGTTTGTTGTTGTTAGTCAGATGAAGGAGACAGACCAAATGGTGGCATGAATATCAATGTGTTAATTTAAATAATAAATAAAATACCTATCTATCCCTAACAAAAGGGTTACCCTATCTAACAGAATAATAACTAGGGTGCTCGCCGTCAGTGATTTTTTCCAAACCAATAGTCCATCCTCTGTCCAAAAACGACCCTATGCTGACCCTACCACTTATAAAAAAGATTAACAGAAAAAGTGCCCAGGAGAATGACTCCTTTCTCCCGGGAGGATTATGTAATCCTTAATATTCTATCTTTAGAAAGATTCTCTGAAACAATTCTTGTAATTCTTCACAGGGGATCTTACACTTCCTGGATTTCCCCTTTCCTTCTGTGTTCCGCTGGATTAGTGAGTTAGGGCCTTGATCCCTGTTCCTCTTGCAGTATCCCTTTCTAACTTCTCACACCTCACTTCACTCTCAAACATTCCATATATTGAACAACTTGTTTTCCAAAGTATTGTTTATTTTCATTGTGACGCGTATCCTGAGTCCTATTCTATTCTACACTTCCGTCTAGATCTTCCCATTCACTGGGATGGGTATGAAGAGCCCCTTTGCTTTCTTCATTTGGTTTTAGACACGTACCACGACTGTCAGTAGGCTTCAGGTATTTACAAAATGGGGATGAGTGACAGTAGTTCCTTTATATTCTTCTTTGACTTTCAAGTATCCACAGTTTCTGGCTTTCAGATATTCAGAATTACTGGGATGGGTATGCGGTGTCCCATAGTATGTTTTACTGGTTCTTATGTAATCTTTCAATCCTGTCCCCTTCCCGGGTCTCCCTCTGCTCCCACTACCTTTTCTCACTCGGGTTTGTATCACTCTTTCTTCAAGTGGGGGCAAGCTTGCTCCCCTGCAATGAACGCTCGGCCTTGGTTCATATTCTGTGTAAACGGATCAGCATTCCACCTTCTCTGTCCCTACTCCACTTCATGGTTGCCAGCGTCCTCTTGGCCAAGGACTTCCTGGATTACCCTTGCATGCTCCAGTTTTGAACTTTCCAGGCTTCACCAACATTGTACATTGGTCCTTTGTCTCTTTTATTGGGACATTGCTGGGTCCACAGCGTATATGTGTAGTTCTTTGTCTCTCTTCTGTGAGGGCTCATTATAACTCACTCTATCTTCTTTTTCCCAGTATGTTAGGCTGCTAACAACAGAGTAGTCTGCATGTCCTGTATACTCTTCTTCCTCTCAGTACTTAGGTATTGCTGTTGTTTTTTTAGCAGCATGAAAATAACAAACAAAGATTGACTGTTTTTGTGTGGTTCTGCTGATGCTCTGATGTTCCTGTTAGCTCCCCGGAAAGGTGTCCAGGGGGTTCCTTCATGGAATGGGAGTTCTTGTCCCCAGGAGGGGAGTCACTACTGATGAGTTCCCACTTACTGCCATTCCTAGGGGGAATGTTGCGTAGCAGGCTCACCTCCCTAGCCTCACAGGAAAGGGCTCCCATCTGGGGAGAATTGAAGATATCCTGTGAATCATCACATACCCTTTGCCTTATGAGCCTGCCTTCTCCTTCCTCACAGATCTAAAACTTGTTAAGGAAATTGACATTCCTTTGCTCCTTTCCTTTCCTGTGCTTTATGTTAAAGCAGTAGCGTTGAAGGCCAAGAAACCACTGCATTATTCATGGATTTGTATTCTTCTGAAGGCCCATTCAAGTTAGGGGGAATGATTTTTCATAAGCCTAAATTTGCGTCCCGCCAGGTCGTACTTAAAATATGTTAGCGCCTACTTGATGGCAAGGGCCTCTAATTCAATGGGAAGAATTTCCTGCTAATATACAGGATAAGATGATCTACTTCCTCATATTCCTGAAATAGTACAGTGCATATGCCTATTTAGGAGGCATCTTTCTGTAGGATGAATTCCCTGCTGAAATTCAGGCCCCTGAGGACAGGTCAACTACACAGAATATATTTTACCATATCAAAGCTATCGTGGTCTGGTTTCTCCCACTTTTAACTTTTGGGGCTCTGCATTTTTAAATTCATCTGTTAGACAAGAAGTGATAGTATGGTAACACGGGATACATCTGTGGTAATACCCAGTAAGACCTAGGAAGACACAGAGTTCCCTTTTTGTTCTTGGTGGTGGTGTAAGTTTTACAGCTTAACCTTCTCTACTTGGGAATGGACCAAACCATTATCTACGAAAAACTCTAGGTAATTAACGGCGGACTGTTCAAGATGACATTTCTTAGGGTTTGCGGTTAGTTCAGGCTTTCTCAGAGAACTCACAACTTCATATAAATTGAAAAGATGTTCCTCCCAAGCCTCCCTATTTAATTATTTATTTATTTGATATTTGTGAGGCGTCTTTACAACAAATGGTGTTTCAAGGCACCAGAAGACATAAAAAGGAGGGGGTAAGGAAGAAAGATAACAAAACGGTCCTACTAGGCCTTGTGACATTTGGATCGTGTAAGTACAGTAACAATATGTGCTAGAGAGTGGGGCAAAGTTCTGGTCAGTGCAAAGTGCTAGGTTGGGACTGGAGGTGTAAAGTAAAGAGTGCAAGATAAAGGGGAGGACATGGAGGGGAAGAAGGGCAAAGGGGCTAGACAAGTGCTAAGGGGAGGCCAGCAGGGCAAGTACAAGGGATTGAAAGGGGTGCAGTGGGTGAGGGTCCACATGCTAAGTGCAAGGAGGGGGTGGACTAGGTGGTGGGGGCTGGCGTATCAAGATATTGCCAATGTATGCAGCACAAAAATGGGGAAAGGATTGCAATACCTTGTCCATTAAGTGTTAGAAGGTGGCACGTGCCCGATGTAATCTGGAAGGCAGCACTTTAAATTGAAACAACACCCAGGGAGTGGAAAAGGCAATTTATTTGTTGGTCAGCAGGATTTAGGGGGACCTGCTAATGGCCCTTGGTGAGGTCAAGAGTGGAGATGTATTTTTCTGGTCCCAGTTTGTCTATCAACTCATCAATCCTAGGCATAGGATCATTTTCAAACTGGGAGATGTTGTTTAATTTTTGAAGTCTATACAAAACCTCCACGATTGATCTGGTTTGGTAACTAGGACTATTGGTGAGTACCAAGGACTCTCAAGTCACTCGATTATATTGGCCTCCAACATGCTTTCCACTTCCCAGATGATTGTTTCCTTTCTGTATTCTGGGTTCCTGTATGGTTTTAAATGTACCACCTTCCCTTGGAGAGTCCTAATGTTATGCATGTTTTGCACCCTTGCCGGTTTGTCACTGAAGACATCAGGGAATTGATGTAATATGTCTCAAATATCTCCCTGTTGACGAGATGTTAATTAGGAAGAGATGAGACTATCTTCTTGGTTTTACTCTCTTGGTAAAATGGCCAAGGTGACTGAGGTATTCCCTGCAGAGTCCACTCTCCATTCCTTCAACAGTTTAATGTGGTAAATTTGCATATTCTGTATACGGTCTGGCTGGGCCCCCACATAGTTATATGGACCTTTCTTGTCATACTTTTTATCCTATGGAAAAAGAGCAGTGAACATCCTTTTTATTGTATTGAGTCTTTTGACTTTCTTGGGCCTGTTCTATGTGTTTAGTAACTACCTCTCTCACTATTACATGTGTTCTTTAAGATGCTAGAAGTTTGAGAGATGGATATAACTGCTTCTTCCCTCTCTTCCTGGATCTCTTGGAGCATATCAAGAACATCTCTCACAGAGAAGTTCAAAGGGTGAGAACCCTAAGGAGGCCTGAGGTGACTTCCTCACTGCAAACAGCACCCAGGAAATCCTAGTGTCCCAGTTTCTTCCATCAGCATCAACCAGTTTTCTTAAGATTGTCTTTCAAATGTGGTTGAAGCGTTTGCCCATTCTGTCCATCTGGGGATGATAAATATTGTGTCTGTTCATTTTATTAAAAGTTGTTTCAAAACTGTCAATTCTACTGCTATACAGGTGTTTCTTTGATCCTTACCTGCTTCTCAGCCTTTGTCGTTGTTATTTGCTTCCTGCATCCACCTAGATTTTATTTTCCATATTCCTGCTTGAAACGTGTGGAACCTACATTTCCCAGCATATAAGCGCTAGCTCGTCAGGGGCTAGCCTTACTGCCATTGTTATTTCCACTTTGTTGTAGACCATTTCATCATTGCTGTGCTCTGAATTTAGTGTTAGAAGGACTTTGTTTGCTTTCAATTAAGTTTATTCTGTCTTTTTAGAAATGATTTGCATTGACTTCATCTTATAGTCTTTTAATGCACACTCCATTTTTAATCCTTTGTTTCTACTAATCCATTGTGTCTATTCATTTTTATTCAAAATTGTTTTAAAACTGTCAATTCTACTGCTACACTGGTGCTTCTATGATCATTACCTACTTCCCAACCTTTGCCATTGTTATTTGCTTCCTACATCCAGCTAGATTGATTTTCCCTATTCCTGCTTGAAGCGCATGGGCTCTACATTTCACCAGTGTTTCCTGCAGTCCCAGACCCTTTTATGTGATTGGTCAGGTGAGTCAGCGCTGGTGCATAAGGGACTGACTAGCTGGTCTGTGCCGGTCTGTGACGGCCAGACACCAGGGACTGCGCTCCTGAACCTGTTGGTAAGTGTCGACATAGGTCCCTTCTTGTGTAATCTTAGATACATTTGCTGGATGCCATACCTTTAGCGAAAGGGAAATTGGGCGCGCAGCCTGCTCCACTTAATATGCTCTCGACGCTCATTGGTAGCTGCAATGCAGCATTACTGGCCCATATTAGGATGGCATCCAATATAAACATTCTGCCAATCACAATCATTTTGGATCTAATTAATACCATGGATAACTTGCATATAGAGCGAGATAATGTAAAGGCCCTAGGAAGTTAATCAATACAATATAGAGGTTCACAGGACCCATTATCTGTATGTGGCATCACTATAGGAGATGATAAACACACTGACTGCCCCTCTGAGATTAAAGGTGTTACACCATTTCTTCTGGGTGATACTATAGAGGAGGAAATGCCTGGAACCTATCCTAAGGTACACAGCTGTGAAGATTGTTAAGCACCCCTCATAAGGGATCAGAAATGGGAGCTTAAAGTCATTTTTCTACATATAAGATCATTAGTGAGACATGCCACTGATAGCATCACTTATAGAGGATCAAAATCTTGATATTTGCCGACTAACTGAATCGTGGCTCTGTAAAGCTGCCGGGCCTACACTAGCCTTGGCAGTGCCGATAGGGTATGGTGCATTACATAGGGACCACCAAGAGGGGAGAGGGGGTGGAGTAGCTATTATATGTAAAGATTATCTAGAGGTGTGGGAAACAGATTTGGTGGGTCCAGAAGGCTGTGAAACACTTTTGGCTAAAATTAGGATAGATGCAGAGACTACTGTTAAGCTGGCGTTGGGTTATTGACCTCACTCGGCTATGCCAGATTTTACCTCACAACTATGTAATATGTTACTACTGCTGCTAAAACCCATTACTAAGTTGATGCTACTGGGTGATCTCAATTTGTGGTTGGGTAATCAAACATATCATTCAGCAAAGGACCTAGAAGTTGCATTTAACCTAGGCTTTATGCACAGGATTAGAGTTGCTACCCAAACAGCAGGGAATACTCTGGATTGGATGGCCACTTTCAATATTATGATTAACGATTTGTCTACTTATCCCTGCCCATGGTTCAAACATTTTTTTATCTAGTTTGATATGGTATTGTAAAGAAAAAAAGGAAAATGACTAAAATGATCACTAAAACCTAAATAACTTCTAGAAATACTAAAAAGTTATCTCTATATCTCTAGCAGCCCTACAACCCTGGATGACTCCTTTAACAGACACAATAGTCAGGATGGATTTTCTGATCATATGGCTAAGGCCTTTCAGTATACGTTAGCGAAATCAATGAACACTATAGCACCTCTGAAAACCAGACTAGTATTAGATAAAAAAGTAAATATATGGTTCTCATCAGATCTTCAGAAACCTGAAGCCAAAAAGAATACATGTTTTATGCTTGGAATATTTCTAAATATTTTGTACAGAGGGATGCATATAACATAGCCTCCAAAGTTTACAAGCTGGCAGTTATTGCCGCAAAAAAATAATGTTCGATATCAGGATCTCCAAGGCACAGTATGGATCTAAAGAGTTATTTAAGGTGCTAAAAGAGTTAGAAAATCCTTGTCCTGTAAATAAGGACAGCCCTAAAAAAGATATTACATGATCTACATCGATACAAGAGGCCATGCTGAAGAAACTTGAGCTAAGCAAATTGAATATCAAGGTTAACAGAAAACTGGTGGATCAAGTAGCTGCCCCTCCTACTGCGAAATTGCAGTAAACCACAGAATACCAATTCAATTTTAGACCAGTGTTAGAAGCTGAGTTGGCAGCTATCATTGATAAGCTTCAGCCTAAAAAATGCAAAGTGGATGTATGTTCAGCCATTACCATTAAAGTGTGCACTTCGGCATTGGTACGGATTCTTCCAGATTTGTAAATGCGTCCTTCAAGAAATTATAGGCCTATCAGTAATACACCTTTTTACTGCAGATTTTAGATTGTGTCACGTATGTTCACATTCTAGAGCATTTGAACACACATGATCATTTATATAAATGGCAGTCTGGCTTCAGGCAAGCACATGGCACAGAAACAGCCTTGTTGGACCTCAAATCTAGCTTGTTGTAGGTTATGGATAGGGGAAGGCCATATCATTAATGCTGCTTCACCTTTCTGCGGCTTTTGTCCTCGTAGACCACCTTTATTGGTCACCAGGTTGATAGAAGTGGGTGCCTTCTTGGATAAGACTACACTGTGGCTCAGTCCTTCCTGAATAATAGACAGATTAGGGTGTGTAGTGAGGATGCAGAGGCTGAAATTGTGCCATTTATGTGCTGCAGGGGGTGTGCCTATCCCCTTTTTTCTATAATATTTTTATGGTACCCCTCTTTGACCTGCTTGAGAAGAAGAGTGTCAGATTTACGAACTACGTAGATGACACACAATGGGCCTCATTACAAGTGAGCCGGTCTGGAAATAAAGGTGCTGGTAACAATGTTACCGGCACCCTTTCCGGACCGGCTCACTACAATTCTGCTGGTAGGGGCTGTGAACTATCGGCAGACCTGATCTTCCGGTAGTTCCAGCTTTCACTGAAGCAACTGACCATTGCTAATGGTGCTGGTGCTTCAGGGTTCCCATTCCCATGGAGTCCTATGTGACTGCAGGGGAATGGGAACTCACAGTTCCTCCGCTGCCTGTGATATCCAGGTGGCACCAGGATTTCAGGCAGCACAAATGGTAAAGCGAGTTTGCCGGTAGGCCACGGGTACTGCCGTTGGCCTACCGGCAACCTCGGAATGAGGGCCAATGTGCTTTTCCTCTTTTTGGCAGGCATGAGCAGGACACCAAGAAGGTGAATTCAATATATCAATTAATACACAACTGGATTGTGGAAAGTGGCCTAGCCCTGAACAATGATAAAACCGATTTAATGGTTGTGGGAACAGAAAACAAAACATTAAACTCAGAGAAGAATATCTGCAGTTCAAGGTTGCAGAGTGCATGATCTCTACACAGAAGAAAGTTAAAACATTTGCAATATATTTAGATCAGAACCTCAATATGCAGGCCCAAGTTAATAATCTGGTCTCTTCATTGGCTTTCTATATTAAATTGTTGGCCCAGTTACGACCCTACATTTCGACAGTAAACTGTGAGACAGTTGCGAGTGCCATTATTGGCACTAAAATAGATTACTGCAGCAATCTGTTGCTGGCGATCTGTAAGAGCAATCAGTACATGCGGATCAGTATGGAAGCCCCCTTTACAGAAAGAAGAAAGTACCAAATGGCAACGGAGCAAATGGTGGCGTTATTACCAATTTGTTTATTTAAATAATACATTAAATGCCTATCTATCTGTAACAAATGAGTTGTCCTACCTAACAGAATAGTAACTAGGGTGTTCATCGTCAGTGACGGCATCCAAACCTATATGCTGTGCTCTGTCTAAAATCTACCATATGCTGACCCTCCCACTTATCAAAAAGGTCAAACAGGAAAAGAGTCCAGGAGAATGACTCACTACTGCAGGAGAGGCTTATGTTAGCCTTAATAGTCTATCATTAGAAAGTTCCTTTAATTCTACAAATCAGTTCTTGACATTTATCAAGGGGGATACTACACCTCCTGGCTGTCCCCTTTACTTCTGTGTACAATGCTCCTTAGCTTAGTGAGTTAGGGCTTTGACCCCTGTTTCTCTGTGGCTCTTGCAGTGTCTCTTTCTCACCCCTTGTTTCACTCTCAGCCATTCCTTATATTGAAAAACTTGTTTTCCAAAGCATTATTTCTTCTCACTGGGACCAGTATCCTGAGTCAAATTCTGTTCTACACCTCCCTCTAGATATTCCCATTCACTTGGATGAGTATGAAGAGCCCCTTAGCTTTCTTTACTTAGTTTTAGTCATTTACCAGTAGTGGGAAGTGTAAGATGAGTCCCTTTGCATTCGTCAGTTAGCTTCAGGTATATAGAACAACTGCGATGAACAAGAGAAGTTCCTTTAGATCATTGATTGACTTTCAAATTTTTGCAGTCACTGGCTTTCTGATATTCATAATTACTGGGACAGGTATTAGTTGTCCTCGGGTTTGCGTCACCGGTTCTTCCTATGGGGTCGGGCTTGCTCCGTTGCAACAAACACTTCCTGCATTTCCTACTTCTTTCTTCTGTGCATGGCTCAGCGGAGTCCTTGCCTTTGCGGTCTCTGTGTTCTTTGAGGAACACTCAGTCCACCTCTTCTGGGTCACGCCACTGCCATGGTTCATCCTCATTGCACACAGGTCGGCTTTCCACCTTCTCTGTGCAGCCTCCTCTTTACAGTAGCCAGTGTACTCTCGAATGAGGACTTCTCGGATTCCCCTGGACTCTTGCTCACTCCAGGTTTGAACTTCCTGGGCTTCACCAACATTGTACATTGGTCGTTATTCTCTTTTATTGCGACATTGCTAGGTCCTCGCCAGCATATATGCATAGTCATTTTTCTCTCTTCTGTGAGGGCTCTACTTGCTATATGTTCTTCATCCCAGTATGGTTGGCTGCCAACCACTGCGTAGTATGCATTTCTTGCACACTCTTCTACAAAGTATTTGGGTCTTGCTGTTGTTTTATTTTAGTAGTGTTACAATAACAAACAGTGATTGTTGTTTGTGGTTCTGCTGAGGCTCATATGTTCTTTTTGGCTCCTCAAAAAAAGGTCTAAGTTGACTTGTCAACAGTAGGGCTGTCTCTCCCTGTGAGGTCTGTGATGAATCAGAGATGATTCCCTCAAAAGCTGTGACCTGGGGCCCCTCTCCTGTGGCCAGGGACAGGCAGACACTTCCTGATCCTCGTCCTGCTGATGGTGTTCTGTGGGAGGATCACAGGAGGGGGGGCAGTTTGAGAAGAATGGGATAATCCTTATTTATAACTTTCCCAGAGATCCTACCCTTCTGATGACATATTACAAAATTGAAGAAGTGGAGTAAACTGATTTTCACATGGACTCCAAGTCCCATAATTCCCAAATTACTGGGATGAAGAAGAATGCTGAAGAAGCCATAGACCGCAAGTTGCAGCCTATCAGTGGTAATGTCTCACACCTGAAGGAGACTAAAAAACATAAAAGGCCCCCTCAGGTGCAGGCCAAAGAGATGAGTAGTAGTGGTGTGAGAGCAGAAACTCCACAGTGCAGGGGTTGCAGCTGAAGGAACATAGATACGCCAGAACCGCTGTTGCTTGGAGTACGGATGGCAGTTGTGAGAGGGTCCATTCTTTTGGAGACCTGCTTTGCAGAGATTGTGCAGCAGGAAGCATTACAAATGCAAGCTTTCTTCCTGGAGATCATTATTGCAGAGGTTGCCCAACAGAAAGTGATTGTTTTACAGACGTCATCCCTGATGACGTGTTTGCAGAGGTAGCGTGGTGGGAAGCATGAAGCCAAGAAGCCTTCCCCACAGCAAAGCAGATTCCGGTGGCAGGTGAGCACCGGAGAGCCTTAGAAGTGCAGAACGCCCCTGTTCTGCTCAGCGCAAGCCAGAGAAAACCAAGACAGGCATTTTTCCCTGACGTCCGGAGCAGCGGATTCCAGGAACCCAAGAACAGCGAGGTGAACGGACGGGCACAGCCAGCCAGTGAGTTCACTTAAGCATTGTGACCACAGAGAGCTCTGTAACCACCCGCTTGCTCACAGCGGGACCTTTGAAGAATGAACTCATTTAAATCACTAGAGTGACAAAAAACTTCTATATGCAGCATACTGAACTGATGTAAAACATAAGGCTAATTCTTTTGAATACCAAGGCAATGTGAAGTGGCTCTAATGGCAGAATAAGAGTTTGGCAAATCAAGCAGCCAACTGTAATTGTGAATTAAAATGTCAGAATTATTACCAACAACACAGAGGGGTAACCTCGCTAGAAAAGGACATATACCATCTTTGTCCAAGCCAAAGAGGAACATTAAAGAACCCACTTGTTTGTAAACCCCATTGCCAGAAGAGGAAAGATAACATAGAGGGAGCTGACCAAATTAAGCCTTACCTAAGCCAACAAAGAACAGAAGCGAGAAAGAGTCATTATAAGAATGTGGTTAATGCAAGAGGGGGAAACAAGAGTGGCAGGAAGGCTGCCCTTCTTACAAAAAAAGTGGATAGTAGGAGAGGAGCATAACCTGCATTGCATGTGGTAAACGGGAGTGTGAAGCAAACAGCACCAATGTGTTGCATGTTTTCCCCAAAGAAGTAGTAGAAGTTGTTTTTGATCAAAACATAAAGTATTCTAAGATTCACAAAGATAACACTAAACATAAAAGTACTTGTAGAAGTAGTAGTACACCAGGACAAAGGACTGTATACTATAGGCCTAGCAGGTTAGTATACCAGGCAGAAGTCATTGAAGTACTGTGGTATGTCTAAAAGTCTTGAGGAAGTGGCAGAATCACTGGAATATTTGGTTGAACCTTTATTGAATCATCCTGACAACATTTATACCATTGAAGCAAGTGGTGTATACACTGTTGCAGCTTCATCTAACATTGTGGAACCAATGGTTTTGTGAGCGATTGAAGAATAATTCTTACAAAGACATTTGTGTTAATCCTAAAGAAAGTGGTTTATAAACTGTTGCAGATTCAGCTAACATTGTAGGTCAATTGCAGAATTTTCCTGAGACAGACATTTGGGTTGATCCTAAGGAATTATGGAAGTATTTGCTGTTGATTAGAAGAAGTTATTTTAAGTTCTTTGTCACAAGCGGAAGGTAGAAATCCTGGTTGGATAATCTTGAACTGTTGGGTGAATTCAAGTTGGAACTTTTATTGTCAAAATGTAAACTAAAAGAACTGAAATGTAACTTTGTTACAAGACACTATTTCCTTACCTTTTGGAACTGTTGAACAGAATCCTGCTGTAATCTGGGGAAGGGGAATTGGCAGCCTTGTTGATACATTTCTCGTGTTTGAACTGCTGCATATTACCTTCTGGAGTTATTGTATGTACACATGTGAGGAATAGAATCATTTTGTTAGAGGTTTTCCTTCTTTGGCAGGGAAATCCTCGTCAGGGTAGGCATAGTGAGGCGTTAATAAAATGACACTTTTCAAAAATCTTTACAAAGTTATCCACCTCACATTTCTGACCTCTCCCAGGTCTCACTTACCTCCACCCCCTAGGAGGAATGTTGCATAGTGCGCTGACCTCAGGGAAAGGATATCCTCAGGGGAGAAGTGAAAGGATTCTGTGAATAATTACATTCTTCAAAATGTGTATATATGTATATATGTTTTTGTAAGATGGATTGTTTTAGGATACTGCAAAGGTATTTTGTTTTTGTTGTATAAATAACATTTGTGACATTCGACCCCCTGTTAGGAACCCTCCATTTGTTTCAAGCTCTATAGTTTTCCCAGATAGTAGGAGGGAGTTCCATTACTACACCTCTTGGAACACTGCATATATTTACGAGGATAGTGTGGCCTTGGTGAGTCTGTAGTACTTGTGTTCCTGTGACAACATGGGGAGTACAGTCTTTCTGTCAATCAATATTGCTGCAGCAAGGAAATTATTAACTTTTAGTGAGGACAAAATACAACAATTGGTGGTGTGAAGGCATCATGAAGAAAGACACAGACAAAAGATTAAAAGTTCAAACCAAAATGATTTATTAAATCAAATGTCCGGATGGAAGAAGGCCTAACTTGCACTATGCTAAAGTGGGATTTCCCTACCTATATGAAACTAAGAAAAGTCTAGCTGTGAGGGCAAGGATAGGATTTGGACAAAGACAGACTTTTAAGTTGAACTTTTTTGACTCAAAGCTAAACAATGTGTAAGGCTGTCAATAATTAAGAAATAGTGTTCAGCACAAAGTCTGAGGTTCTCCCAGCTCTGAGCCCTCTTTTCAGCTCCCCTTCCCCAAGTTCAAGAAAGTTCCACAAAAGTCTCAACATTACCTTACTCAAGTTCAAGGCAAAACAGTTCTGCACAATCCGCAGGGTTCCCTTCCTCAAATTCCAAGCAACACAGTTCAAACAAAAAGGGGCTTGGGGTTCCGTCCTCAAGGCAGCGTTTGTAGTTCCTCAGGTCTCAGGGTTCCCTTACCCAAGACTTCAATGCAACAACTGATGTTTGTTTCAGTCTTTCAAAGTTCAACACAAATCCAGGCCAACTTGACCCTCCTTCTAGTTTGGATCACCAGCTTACTTGTAGTGTTCTTTCCTGTTACATTTCACCATATCTTTGGCTTTCACAATGCAGGGCTCTCTGATATAGGTGCAGTTGTTAGACCACATGATCCACCCATCACAGGTTGCGCAACCAGGAACCCTAGGCACTTCTGCCCACACAGGCTTTTATGTGTTTGCCCATGTGTCCAAATTCACCTTCACCTTGCTTCTCTTTGTCAGTCTCTTGGCTTTATGCAAAGGTTCACACTCTCATGGCATGTCCTGGTTAACCTCGTGGCTTTGCAATTATGTGTCACACACCTCTTGTCAGTCTTTGGCTTGGCCGTACTGTATTTATTAATTGAAGTTCCCTTTGAGGTGGTTTTCTGTATTCCCCACCTTTCCATTGCACGCTCTAGGTTGCTTTCACAAAGGGCACATTCCCCTTTTGCTTTCATCAACTCTTAATTTTTCCTGTGAAAGTTCATTGGTTCAATATTCAATGTGTGTAGTTTCGCTTTGTTTCAGAATTTCACTCAGTTCAGTATTCAATGTGCATAATTGTACTCTTCTTCGAATTTTCATTCAGTTTGGGATTTAAAGTGTATAATATAACTCTTCTTAGAGTTTTTATTGAGTTCGGAATTCAATATTGGTAAAACAGCACTTTAGTATTCACACATTACCCCTAAGAGTGCCCCCGGCTTTCAGTGACACCTCTTTCCACTCACAGGTACTTGGCATTCCTCCTTTGGCTGCTATGCAGCATCTATTCAGCTTCACAGGTGAGTGGGCCGGGCTCTGCAAGCTCTGCTCACACTTTGGGTGCCTTCTGCTTCTTATCTGCTTCACACGCAAGCGGGCTGGTCTCTCTGAACCCCGCTCATACTTTGGGTGCCTCCCGCTTCTAATCTGCTTCATAGGCGAGTGGGCTGGTGTGTGTGAGTCCCGTTCATATTCCAGGTACTTCAGAACACATGCAGGCACCTCTGCAGCCCAACTCCACGGATGCAGACAGTGTCCCCTTGCTCTTGTTCCTTCCTCACAGCCCCAATGACTTTCTATGGGCAAAGAAAGCTCCAACACATGTGGCAGCTTAACGGCTCAACTTGCCTTGGGCTGGGCATCAGCCGCAATCCTGACTTCCTCTCAGATCCCACCAGGGCTGTTCCCTCACGACACAGGTCCTCTGCTGGTCTATCCCATACAGGTCTCTCTGCTGCTCTCTCCCATACAGGCCTCTACTGCTTTCTATCATACAAGCCTCTCTGCTGCTCTCTGTACTCTTTCAATGGTCTCCCTTTATACGCCTGCAACCACTTGACAGGTTACTGGTGTGGATGCTAAAGGGACATACCTGACTTTCTTAAAACACTCTGCACGCATCTTCTTCCCAATACCAAAGTAGTGAACTGATGTTTTAGTGTTCATTACTCTTAGTCGCCTCTTCCTCATCCAGGTACTTTCAGAGGTCAAATGTGGGAAGAGGTTTTACAGTAGCCTATGAAGTTCAGGGGAGGGGGAGGTTGGTCATTAATAGGAAAAGGGGGATACCCTGTCCTGTGGGCACCCCACTCCCAATCACCTCTACCCAGGTGATCCTCCCTCACGTATCTACCTCCAGTGTCTGTATCCAATAGCGATGGTCGTCTCCTGGCTACCTGAGAAGAGATCCAAGGGGAGTAGGAGTGAGAATACCATGAGGCTTCTCACAGTAGACACCATTTGTATTTTATGTTGAGAGAATACATTGTACATAAATAGCCCAGATTATCAATGGGATGAATTAACCCAGCTCAGAAAAAGTCTCGTACTTACAGGATTACAAGGGGCCGTAATGCTGAAATACCTTAAAGGGAAAGTATTATCTCAGAGCCTGGTAGTACATAATGAGCCCAAATTATTCTTAGATGATGAGGTTTTTAAAGGAAAATTTAGTTATATTTCCAATGAGTACAGATGTGACTGACTAGTTCTCATTATGGATGCAGAGCAGGAGGTTTCTCAGCAAATAGAAATTGATCTCAACAAAGTTGAGGAAGATATCAAGAAGCCACTCCCTTTAGAACAATTCAAATTGAAATTAGAGAAACATAATAATGACTTTGCAGATTCCAAAGCTGAAGCTTGCCGATGACCGATTAAAAGATAAAAAGAAGAGCTTAGTACCTTTACACATGAAACAAGTTTCCCTCATGTACTTACTGATTATCAAGCAGGTGCCAACAACACATACACCAAAAAGAATAGGCAGGTTAGATTATGTGACACCTCATACAGTTCAAGTGATGACAGATTTCTTAGTGACAATGAGATAGGTGTAAGGGTGCAGAAGTAGGACTCTGACACAGAGGGTTCATGATGATTGGCATACACTTTTTATCAATGGGAAAAAGGAAAATAAAAGCCCTAAACTCTAAGAGGGGTTTCCCTGCCTCAACTGAAATTTCTACTGGCAAAATGTCCAAAGCAAAAAGTCCCAATGTCCAATGTCAGAATCCTATCTCTTTCCCTCACCTCTAAGTTGTAACTAAAATTAAAGTTTGGTCTTTCTAGCCAAAAGGGAGTGATACCCTTCTCCTGGACAAAAGGCAGTTCTGGAATCTTCAGAGCTTAATGAATTAGGGAATATTTCCCTTCCCTGGCCTTGTTCAGGTTTCTCGTAAAGTTCAACAACTATTGGGTGAAATGCCATCTCCTGGTTTACCCATCTCAGGTTCCATTTCTGTCCTTGGGTTACTGACCCTGATTGGCAGACCTGGTTCCTTCTCACCAGGCACAGTTGCACACAGAAAGTAGTTTGGATGTGTTTCCAAATGGGAGTGGGTCCTTGGCCCTGGTTGGCAGACCTGGTTTCCTCCCACCAGGTGCTGTGACAAAGAAGAACAACCTCAATGCACTCCCCATGCTGCGGTGGGACCCTGAACCTGGTTGGCAGACCTGGTTTCCTTCCACTAGGTACTGCGACAAAGAAGAACAGCCTGGATGCACTCCCAAGCTGTGGTAGGTCCCTGACACTGGTTGGTAGACCTAATTTCCTCCCACTAGATACTACAATAAAGAAGAACAGCCTGGAAACTCCTCCAAGATATGGGCCACATACAGACTGGCAAGTACTGTGTGTGTAGTCTATTAGTTTTACAGTTCTCTTTATATGGGTGCAGGTCCCGGACTCACACTCCTGACATTAGCTACCCACTTTGTAGGCACGGTTCACTCTCCTGTCAAGCCTTAGTTTTCAGCTCATGTCCAATCAACTGTTTCTCACACAGTTTCTGGGTCGCAGACTCACCTTTCCCAGCCTTTTAGCTTTTTCCACCACCTCCTTAGGCGTCCAGTGCTTCTCTGGTCATCCGCGTACCGTACTGCATGGTTTGTGCGGGTGTCGGCTCCTCTGAGGCAGATGTGCCCATTTCAAGGGCTCCTGTAATGTTCTCCACAGTCTTTTTTGTGTCCCCGGCACTGCAGTTTCCTCCTTGCACACTCCCTGAGTCTCAGGGATGCTGAAGTTTAAGCACATCTTCTAGCCGTATGGTCCTCACATCGTGGACAGGCCTCAGACTGTCTCTCTCCATTCTCAGCATCCCTGTCAGCTTCTGCCTTCTCTCCTGGTCTCTCAAGTCCTTCTTTACTTTCAATGCTGCTTCTTCCATTTGGCTATTGAGAACCACTAGAATGTACAAAGTGGTTCTGGTAAGTATTCGGTACTGCTCTGTGCCTCCTCCTCATTACTGTACTGAGTGAGGTATAATGTTGTAACTCACTAGAGTTCTTCCTCATCTCAGAACTCTTTACTTTTTCAGGCTACAAAAGTACATGGTATAGGAGGGTAGGGGGAGAAAGGAAGGAGTTGAAGAAGAGATGGGGTAATTGTAGGGAGGGGGACTAGGGTCAAGTGATTGGTGGGAATAGCACATTTTCCCGATATAGTCATCACTGGTCCCAAAGGGGGATTCCCCTCCCATGAGATCCACCTGCTGAGTACCACCACTGTGGAACTATCAGGTAGCGGCCTCATCACCTTGGCCTCATGTGAAGGGGCACCCCCTTCAGAAGTAGAGCAGTGACGACATCCTGGGATTCATCACACAGGCTACTCCTCAAACAATGGTATAACTAATGAGGAGCTAATGAATCAACAACAAAGAGGTTGAGGTGCGAGAGGCAGACAACAATTTAGACAATCACAAAACATCCTTTTTTTGGCAGAGGCAACTGTGAGGGGTCAGAAATGGATACAAAGTTGTAGTTTTCTTAATGTTTGACATTCTTATTAAAAGAAAAGAAGGGTGAGATAAACACCTATCTGCCCCTATCCCAACGACGATGTTCCTACCTAGCAAATTAAAACTTACAGAAGATGCCCTAGTGTCCAAATGTATCTGACCCTCGCACTAATACACATTACCAAAATGCGCAAGTTAAATATATCTGACTTCAGTTCAACAAAACAGATTAAAAGTTCCAACCTATAGCTCTTATGATGTACTCCTTGTGACCATGGGTTGATTTCCTTCCCCTAGATCAATTCAAGAAAAAATTTGAAAAAGTTCTGATTCAACAAAGTTCTGTTAATTTCACCACACAATGTCGTTTTCATCCAATACATCCATCCACTTGGTAACGTAAAAGTCTCATTCACAAGACCCTTATTCAAAAACCAAAGCAAATGCTTTCCTCCACACAGTATCCTTCATGGTAAAGTAAATGTCATTAGTTCATAAACCAAAGCAATAGCTTCCCCCAGACAGTATCCTCCCCAGGATGTAAAGCACATATTACAATATCAGAATTATTGTCAGGGACGACAATTGTCAGGATAATAGCACAAGAACTATCTTTTGCGATACATCAGTTTGTCAGCATGAGAAATTTAACAGATCTTTCCCACAACACTTTTTACCACATGTAAGTAATTTCAATCCGGCACACACCCAAGTCAAGCCCAGCGTGTAGTGCACAACTGAAACCCTTATTTATTTTTGTCTATAAGTTCAATATTCTGAACGATATACCACTCATATCACACCCTTCTCCTGAGACACCGTGGCCACACTGAACCAGGAATCAGGCTAGTTTGCAAAGGTAAATATTTATTTATGTATTTAAGATTTAATCACAATATATTTAATAGGTAAACAACAATCACCAATGGGGTGACAGAACACTGAATAATGTCTTTAATACTCTAGGAATGAGTAATGAGCACACAAGAACAAATGCAACAGAGAAAAGAATACTTTTGTGTTGGTTTGGACAGATGGCACTATGGTTAAAGGTTCCCCCCTGCAACACCCCTCAAACCCCAATAGACAATTAAATAGATGTGAGGAGAGAGCAGGTATTCAGGAATAGCACAAATCAAACAGAATATCAGTCCCCCTTTGCCCTTCAAACACAAGAGAATAACAGAATTGACTTTTCATCTGTCAGATGGCTTTAAAGTTGTCTTTAGAATTGACTGGGCAGAAACACCAAATATGGTCAAAAATACTTACATTGTTGTAAATTCCTATGGGAGCCGCTTTGAACAGTTGCACACAATCACAGGCAATGATTTAGTCCAAAGAAAAGATTTGAAATATTAAAGTCCAAGTTGGGAGCAGTTTAAAGCTATTTCACACGTGTAAAAACTTTTCAGAATTGTAATTCGCAGCAAACTTTTCCTTGTGCACTATTCGTGATAATCGGAGAATCGCAGTTTTGCAATACGGTTTTTGGTTATATGGATAGCTATGGATGTTAGGTACATGTAGGAGTTGAAATTATGTTTCTATCCCAAAAAGTGAGGGAGTTATAGAGGATTTTGTAAGAATAGTTTTTTCGAGAATGGAAACAGAAATGCACTTTTAAAAATGACAAATGGGTTTGCTTACACTAGAGGATGACTAGGAAAAAGCGAATACCACAGAGGGATCTTACAGTCACGTGATCAGTGTAACCCACCTACTGTGGAAACTCTACTTCTTCAGATGAGAAAAGGGTCAGCGCAAAGATAGTTCTAACAATACTGGTTCTGAATGAAAGATAGGATGTGTTTGAAATAGTGATAAAACAATGCAAATATACCATGGGCCACAGTTCTTCCTATTAATACTCGCAGGATAAGTTATTAAATTGGACCGTCAGCTCTGGTCATTGGATTGGGTCTGGTCTAGGAAAGATAGCATATCAGGCACGGTACTAGATTAGCTAGGCCGGTCGCCGGGTTTGCACAGGATCTGCCCTCCTAGTCTGTGGGTATTAAAATCAGCTGGAAAGCGAGTTCCTCAGGCAAGCCTAGTGGTGGCAAGCCAGAGAATGTCAGGATACTGTTTAAAAAGGCCTTCTCACACCACACAGCGCTTCACTGGGTGGAGGAAATACATTTGAGGATTTGGCCTTGCTGAAATCAATAGTTCTCTATTGCTGGCAAGAGTCTTGGCATCTGGATCTGGAAGAATATTAAAGCTGGATGTAGAATGCTGGATCAGAGTGCTTCGCCGGAATCAGGAAAGTGAGTGGATCTATGTGTGTTTAAAATAGGGATTTGTGTTTAAATTTTCACAATTCTAACATTAATGCATTTCACATGAAACCACATATATTGCCATTCCTATCCAGAACATGTCACACAGTTCTACCGCCTCTTCACACGTGCAGCCAAAAATTAGATTAACAACTCTGTCCTTTTTATATTTTTCCACACTTTGAATCACAAGTTATGAATCTTTTAAAAATTGTTCATTGTTCATTCTTAACAGCAGATTGTCGCTTGGCTCCGCCACTTTGTCTCTCCTCGGAGTCCAGTGCATCCCCCTCCTTGGGGGAAGTTCCTTCCAGGAGAAATTTATGACCACCTTCACACCTCTGCTTCCTGGGCTGAAAGGCTTGTCATTGTTCCTTCTCTTTCTGTAGACAAGAGTCTGTTCTAACCCGCAATTAGCTTCTCCCAGTGATTTTCTGCTGAGAGGAAGGCCCTCCTCCTCCTAGGAGAAATACCTGCTTTTCCAGTTCTTGCAGCTCAGCCAGGCTAATTAACTTCTTAAATTCAGCAAAAACCACATTTGTTGCATCAAACATAAATGCCTTACTTTCTTAGCCTTAAAATCTGTGCGATCAAAAACACAACTAAAATCTGTTTTCCTTTTTGGCAACAATACTTTTTATGTTTGCTAATCCAGCAGACTTTTAGTTTTAGCTTACTTTAAAGTTTCATCAGTAACTCATCTGACAGCTGTCATTCAGGTGGCCCAGGGTACTGCACCCAGATTCTGACAGAGGCTGTCAGTTTACAGACAATCCAGTTTGTCTGATGAATCTTTTGCTCTTCACATTTGGACTTTGTATGTTCCCAATGCTTCATTAGATACATGAATTTTAGCACCAGGCAAGATTTTGAATGTTGAGAAGTGTTGTGTTATAGGCATTTTGGAGTTTTTAGCAACAAAGCAAATGTCATTTGTAGACACATTTTGGGGTTTCACCTGCAAAGTGCTGCTTCTGTCTCTGCACTTTGTTTGCTGGAATTGGAGCCCATTGGCACATTTTCTGTAGGGGGTGCTCTATTCCACCCACATGCACCATGGGTGGCAGGTTGTGCATCCATTCTTTTGTGTGTTGCAGGATGCGGTTTTTGTAGGTTTCTGGCACGCACAAAGGTTTTGCCGCCATTGTTGCCGTTTCTTTCACCATAACTGGCAGGGTGATGCCGCATGGCATAGCGGAGTGGGTCAATATATCCCACAGAGCCCCCCTCCCAATTTGGTTTTGACCACCCGTCAATGGGAAGTTGGGAGATTGGGATGTTCTTTTTCTGTCTGTTTGGAGAACTTCAGTCACTTCTCCCGTCAGTGCTGGAGTCGACCCGCTCTCCTCGCCGGTTCTTGTCAGGAGTCTTGCTGGTTCTGGTTGGGCATATTGCTGGTTCTCATTGGACGTATAGAGCGGCACTCCGGGCTCTTAGGGTCTGTCCTCCCGGTCCCCGAGTGATCCTCCTTGGTAATCATTAGGATGATTCTTACTCCAGATGCTAGAAGATAGAACATACCATGGTTATGGAAATGTTCCCACTACTGTGTCCACACATCATCTGGGGATATCAGCAGTGGGAAAGACGCATGCATGGATTACAATTGGTGATATTCCCCATCTATGTTTACTAATGGTCTTAACACTCTTCTTGCAAATACACAGTGAACATTTAGTGATGCTTTTATGTTTCCATATTTTCCCCATCTGGGTTTCCGGTTGGCTCCTCTATTTGCCACAAAGTATGCCTGGGATGGCAACTCTTCAGATGGTTTATGTGGACCCACTTGTCTTCCCCTTCTGCCAAACTGCCCTTGGGGATGTGGATTCTGTAGGCGAGTGGTGAGATTGTGTCCACAATTTCAAAAGGACCCTGCGAAGCTGGGAGGAATTTGCACTCTTTGGCTTGGTTCCTTTGGAAATTGTACAAGTAGATCCGGTCTCCTACTTGATATTCCTTTTTGGTGGTCTTAAGGTCATAGTGGGTCTTCATGCTGTCTGCAGATCTTTCTAGATTCTGCTGAGCATAGGCAAAAGCATGTTGAAGGTGTTTTCTCAGATTCTCAACATACTCATGAGTTGTGGAGGCATTTATCAAGGTCTGCTCTTGGGTTCTGTAGAGCAATTGCTGGGGTAGCACCATCCTTCGTCCAGTCATCATTTCAAATGGAGACATTTTTGTTGCAGAAGAAAGAGTAGATCTGATGGCCATCAGGACAAGGGGTAATCAAATGTCCCAACTTGGCCCAGAATCTGCCAAAAACATTTTTAATATGCTCACAATAGTTTAATTATACCTCTCAACTCCACCTCTAGAGGATTGCCGGTAGGCAATGTGTAGTTTACTTTTGACCCCAAGTATCTCCCATATTTTTGTCATCACTTCATTGGTAAAGTGGCTAACTCGGTCTGACTCAATCCTTTGGGGTAGTCCAAAACGCGAGAATATGGGATTGATCATCAGGGCAGCTGCTGTTTCTGCCTTGCAATTTGGGGCCGGGAGACATTCCACCCATTTAGTGAACAAGCATGTTATGGTCAGCATGTACTTGCTCCCTCTAGAGGTGCGAATCACGGGCCCGATAAAATCGACTTGCAAATCTGACCAAGGCAGTGTCATCCCCCTCTTTTGGAGGGGGGCACGGTGTGGTGTGTGAGTGATGTTGGCTGAAATTGTGCACACACAAGACACCCCTTCAAGTATTGGTCAAGGTCCTGCCTCATGTTTGACCAGTATGCAACCTCTTGTAGGATATTTAATGTTGTATGAAACCCCTGATGACGGCTGTGGCCACATCATGGGAGTGACTTAGCATCAGGCTTTGCAAGGAGGAAGGGAACACCCACTGGACATCGCCAGAAATGGATCTCCTTCCCAACAAACCGTCTTGGATACAGAACATTTTTGGACCTTTCATCAGCACTCTGAGGTCCTCTTTCCTAATGTAATCGGTATCCGTCAGGGGAAAATTCTCAGGGTCCTCAATGTGTTGATAAAACTAACCAATTATTGGATCCCTTTTTGAGCCGTAATCAAATCAGCATCTGGGGTCTCCTTGCTCCATTGTGCAGTTGAGAGTTTATTGTGAGCATTTGTCTGGGACCTAGTGATAGCAGTGACATGGATTGCCCCAACAGGGACTCAATCTCAAGTAGATCCCCTTGGATGGCTCTGGTTTTGTCCAGCTGATCAGCTAGGTCATTTCCAGTTTTGTCTGGTCCCTCTACTTTAGAATGACCCTTGATCCTTTTCCAGTAGATGGTCATCCCATTTGAGGTCACCAGATCATCAATATTTTGTATTAATTTTCTGTGTTTTAATGGTTTATTTTTAGCACATAGCATGCCTCTGTTTTTTTCAGTTAACCAGGTGCCCCACGAACCCGTTCCGTACATAATCTGAATCCGTGATTATGACCAGTTCATGGAGTTGGTGTTGGATGGCAGTGAGGATGGCTTGATGCACAGCCATCAGCTCTGCCACTTGACTACTTTGGGGTCCTACTTTGTACCCAGCGGAGGGTTCTGGGGTATCATTCACCCATGCATTCCCTACGCCGGCCACCGTTGTTGTCAACATGGTAAGAGCACCCATCCACATAGACAGTGGGTATTCCCTCACACTGGTCTGCTTCATAGACTTTGTGTGGGGAATTAAGGTATGCCTCCATGTTGTCCTTGATTTTAAGACTTTCGTCCTCAAGACAGTTTTCTCTGGCACAATCATGCAAGTCAGCCAGACCTTGCGCGAGGGGACTCTTCTTGTTTTGGCCATATGTGACCTCCACAGGAAAGCCTTGCATTGACAGAATCCAGGAAGTAATTCAGGAATTACTCACATTTCCGGCCCGGATTCTGTCACTTTGAAGATATTGCAAAAGTTGCTGTGGAGTCTCCACTATGATGTGTTCCCCCTGGATAAACGGGCGGTAATTCTTCAATGCCCACACCGTTGCCAGGAGTGCCTTCTCACAATCATTGAATTTTTCCTCCACAGAGGATAAAGTCTTACACGCATAGGAGATTACTTTATTGACCTTGTCATGCTTTTGACATAATACTGCAGTCAAGCATGTATTTGAGAACCCTGTCTCCAAGAAGAACTTCTTGTTTTTGACAGGGTAAGCTAGGCAAGGCGCTTGTGAGAGGCTTCTTTTGAGTTGTCTTACTACCTTGGCTTGTTCTGAACCCCACTTCCACTTGAACCCCCCTTCAGCAGATGGATCAGGGGTCTCGTGATCTCTGCGTAGTCCACAATGAACCTTCTACTGTAATTAGTTAGCCCAAGGAGGCTCCTTAGTTCCCGCAGAGTTGTGGGGTCTTTTATTTTCTGGAGTGTTGCTACTTTTTTTTCCTGGGGACAGAGACCCTCAGAAGTTATCTCCTGCCCCAAGAAATTGACATGGGTCCTGCACCTCTGTGCCTTTTGGAAAGATAGTTTTGCTCCGGCAGCCCTCAACTGGGTCAGAACATAACGATCTCCGCTAGGTGTTCTGCCACAGTTGAGATTTTGTTAGAACATCATCTACATAGGCCAGGTTACCCCTTTCACCCAAGTCAGGCATGGCCTTATGCAGAAAGATGTTAAATTCATTGCCGGAGTTTATGTATCCGAAGGGAGTCCGGGTCCAAGTGTACTGCTGCCCCGGAAGGTAAAGGCCAGCTTGTATTGGTCCTCCCTACTGACAGGTACATTCCAGTACCCATTGGTCAGGTCAATGGCAGTATATACATTTGACCCCTGGATCTGGGCCAGCCCTTGGTCAATGTAGGGAAGAGGCCATCAGGAAGTGTGGACCCATTTGTTGAGCTCCCTTAGGTCAGCACAGAGTCTCCACTGGCCGTACGGTTTAAAAATCCCCAGCACCGGATTATTCAATAATCCAGGGCTGTGGACTGGACAAATTATCCCACGGGACTAAAGGTTCTTAATTATTTCAGTAAGGGACTCCATTGATGCGAGAGGCAAGCAATATTGCTTCAAAAACACTGAAGTCCTGCCAGGGTCCGTGGGAATTGTTGTTGTGTGGATGTCAGTGAGACTGCAGTCATATGAGTCCACCGCAATAAGATCTTGAAAATCTACGAACATTTGTTTCAATGTTTGCTTTTGCTCCAGAGTCTCACAGGCATCAGCTATGTTGACTCTCTCTTCAACCATCTGCCTGAAGCCTGGAAAGACTTCTGGTTTGGCTATCTCAGCAGCCTCCTCCAGCTGAGTGGAGAAGTCCCTGGTCAAAGTACTGATTTGGACTGATGGCTTCAGGTGGGGAAGGCAGTCCTAGTGGACTTGAAAGATCACCTCATCCCTCCTGAAGTCACAATTCACATCTTCCTTACCATAAGGGCAGGAAGAGTACACCAGGAAATTCCCCCCATGCCGGGTGAAGATCCTGTCTGGTGTTGTGTCATTGTCGCTATCACTGTCAAAACAGTCATTTGGGATCGGTCCTATGAGTTTGTTACCTAAAACTATGGAAAAATGTCAGTCATCAACCGCCATTCAAATAATGGTGCCTGCGCCCAGAGAGATACTCCTAAGGTCACTGTTATTCACCTCTATTGGAATGGTGTTGTGTTCTATATTGACTAGTGGTGTTGGGTTTACCCCCAACCCTTGCTGTTGGAAATGAGCATTGAGATGAACATAGGCGTCAGGATTTTTCCGTTTCTGTCCTCTTTGAATTTTTACTTCCAGTGAGAATTGTCGGGTCCGTTCTGGGATGGTGACTTTCTCTCCAATCTGAATTTCAACTGCATATCGCAGCAGTTGAGCTGACCAAAATGTTTTCTCTGGGTCATCAAAGTCCATGGGAGTACCCGCTAATCGGGACCAGGCTTTGAAGTTTAATAGGTCCAAACTAATGGCAACATGATTGAAAATGCCGCTGCCTAAATAAAATGCAACAGGGCCATCTCGCACGACCCAACAATTATGGACTAAGCTCTTGCTGCCTACAGGCATTTTGAGCATACACCTGCTTGGCAGGAGATGTTTGGAATTGAGTGTTTCCAGGTCCATTTCCCATTTGTCTATCAATTTAAATGTGGGAATGGCTGGATCTTTTGGGAGTTTGTGGGACATGGCCTCGCTGATGAAGCTCTTACCGTTGTTCACACATACTCGGGCGAGAACAGAGTCCTTCCCTTCATTTAACTGAATAGGGATGAACAACTTCTCTACAATTTTCTGAATATCAGCCACGCTTTGAGCGGATTTCTCTTCATTTTGGATTATTTGAGTGGGATTTTCTGATTGTGAGTTGTATAGAATTTCAGAGTATACCCTTCCAGTGTGGGATGCCACTTCAGACTGGAAGGAAGGTTGATTTTCAGAAATAGAGAGGATTTCCCTTCACCAGTTTGTTGTCCTACTGCAATTACTGTCACGTCTGGGATTCAGTTATTTTGGAAACGGAATTCAATTTGGTCAGGTTTTTGTTCAACCATGTGGCATGCACCATTTAAAGTAACATAGTTGACACTATATTTTAATTTTATTGGTCGGTTAGTCTGGGTCCAGAGGACCTTGTTTACACAATCTATGAGGGGAGACAATCTACGGAGGATGTAATTTCCTAGTAAACATTGTGTGCCCTCTGGAGTCACAACTATGACCGGGTGCTTCACCTTGTGTCGCCCAATTTTAATGTCTAGCTCCGCAGTCCCCTTGACAGGAATTCCCTTCCCATCAAAGTTCTGAAGTTGTCCAGGAAGAGAAAGGGATTTGGTATTTCTCCCCCCTTCCCGAACTCAGCTGATCAAAGGCCCTTTTTGACAGAAGGGTGGCTTGGGATCCAGTGTCCACCAGTGCCAAAAATGTACATTGCCCCTGTATTTGGACCGCGGCATAAAATATTCTCTCCTTTTCCTCAGGGGGCAAAGATAATGCACATTTTTGGCCAATTGGTGGGCTAATATCTTTACTTTGGATTCTGACAGAGGTGTGATTTGGGCAGGATTTAGTTTGGGATCTTGGGAACTTGTAAGAAAAAGGTGGCAATTGGATATGGGGAAGTTTTGGGCTCCCCTGGTTCTGATTCTGGGCTGCCGCCCCCCCCCTTTTTGGAGGCAGTCACCAGGATTGTTTTGGACAAGGTGATTTTTGTGCTGGTCATTCTGGGGTTTGATGATGAGCGGTTTTAACTCGGTCCCCACATCTACCCAGTCTTGATTAGGATCTCTTGGGACCCATTTTTCTTTGGGAGGAGTTCCCCCATCTCTGAAGGAGAAGATCCTTTCCCCAGGATCCTCTGAGGACCCCTCTCCTTCAAATTGGAAGATTTGCACCTCCTCCACAAAATGGGTCTTTTTAGGCTCTTTATTTCTCCTACCCACCCTCTGTTCCTTGGGTTGCATACTTTCAGGGGCAGGAGATTCTGGTTCCGGTTCCTGGGTTTCCAGGGGCTTTTCACAAGTGGGGAAGGAAGCATCCTCTAAGGCTTTGCACCCCCCTTCCGCTTGTGCCTCCTCCCTGGGAACCGGTGGTTGTCGGGGTTCTCTCCCTGTCATTGCTCTGGAGCACCAGACCCTTGATTTGAGGAGTTCTGAGTTGCCATGCTCATCTGAGGGTTCTGTTGAGCTCTCAGCATTCGACCCAGATCCTGTGCCACATTCTGGACCTGGCGCTCCATTTGGGACGCACGCTCTAGCTGGTACGGGGTCCCCTGGTCTACCCTTGGTTGATCATGGAAAGGGTAACTGTCCCTTCTCCCATAAGACCCTTGATTGGGATAGATTTGGTACCCCTCCACCTGTGGCCTCCGCTCGCCCGGATTGGGCTGTCTAGGCTCAGGAATGTGGGGAAAGAAAGAAGGGTTGTTTTGGGGGTTGAGGTTTGGCGGGTACCGGGGAAAGAAACTCAACCCGGCATTTGGGGGATTACTGCCCTCCTGGGGAAAGGGAGGAGGGAAGTTTCCTGGGTTAGCAGCTGCCTAGTTGGATTCCCCCCCTTGGGCTGGAGGAATCCACACATATCGCAGGATGGGTCTGTTGCCCTTGTAACGGCGGCTGATGTAGTCAGGGGACCCATTTGTGGGGATACCACCCTGACTCTCTGTTTGGGATTGGCCTGAGGGCCTTCTGGGTCTTGGGTTAGTGGGATTCTGCGCAGGAATGTTTTTAGGCCCTCGCATCTCCAGATCTAAAATGGGGGAAACCTTCACTTCTGCCACCTTAGCAGCAGCAGGGATGTTGGTTGGTTTTGGGCTTTTATTGGCACTTTTATTTTCTACTGGCTTCTGCACTTCGTAGATACTGAGTTGCTTGTTCAATGACCCGGTCTAGTGATCTTTTCTCTTGAAAGTTCCTCACGAGGTGGGTCATAATGTATTTAGGGAGGGCGTGAAAGAAGGCATTGATAAATTCTCTACTGTCAGTGCACACCCTCCTGGTGGTCTGCGCAAAGGCACGTTTCAGCTCTTGGACAAACTCTTGTGGGGCCTGGTCTTCCTCACATTGCAGATATGTGTTAACACAAGCACTAATCAGCTAAGGAGGTGAAAAGGAAAAGAAAGTAAAATGTTTTGGAACCTTCCATCCCTCCCGTACCAAAATCCTGAATGGAGATTAGAATGATTCACCAGGGAAAATGATCTGTGAATAGATTGTGGTGGCAGTTTAGGATATGTAATCCGGATATCCGTGAGACACGTGTTGTGCTATAATGACAGAAGTAAACGAAATGGTAAGTTTGTGAATATCGAGTTGGTTCTTTGTGAATGTGTGGAGGAAGTATGCCTACTTAGGTCGGGAAGATCCTGGGTAGTTTCTTGGCTTGCTAATCCTTGGATTGGCGGGCCGCTAAACACAGGGGAAATGAGAGAGTTCCTGACAGATGGGAAGAAAGAAGAGGAAATGTGAAATAAGGATTTCCAAGATAATCAAAGTCTGCAAAGACTCTAGATGCAATACTCACGAAGCATGGCTTCTGTAAACAGTAGCAACGCAATGCCGTAAAGGATCCAAGACCGGAAGTACTTTCTTGGCATGGATGGGAGGAGTGTGATCTGCTGCCTTCAAAACCATTGCACCGTCACCCTGTGGTACCGTGGCCATCTTAGATAGGGGAATCTGAATTCCCGAGATACGCCGCCAACGGCACCACAACAACCATTTTCGAAAGATACCTTGAGTGTTCATAATAGTATGCCCCCTTTTATGGAAGGCAAAGCCAGGTTTGCCCAGATGGAAGTGATAGAATGAACTCAAAAGCGAGGGGCATGTATAGCTGAGGCAAGCTCCCAAGATCGTTCAGCTGGCGAGTAACCCTTCCAATCCACTAAATACTGTAAAACCCCTCTTCTGTAGCGAGAATCGCAGATCCCTGATACTTCATATTCTGGGCCGGTGTCAGTGAGGACTGGAAGAGGTTTCCTGGTAGTGTGTAAATGAAAGTCATCCCGTACATCAGGTTTTAATTGCGAAACATGGAATGTGGGATGTATGCGCTTCCAAGAGTGTGGAAGCTTCAGTTGGAAAGCCGCCAGACCCTTCCGATTTAGAACCTGAAAAGGGCCAAAGTATTTAGGTGACAGCTTGAAGGTCACTAATCTTCTTGGGACAAACTTGTTTGATAGCCACACTCTGTCTCCCACTTGTATTGTTGGGGCCGGGGTTCGATGTCTGTCAACTTGTCTCTTGCTTTTGAGTTGCACCTCAATTAATGCTTCTTTAGCTTCTTTTTGTTCCTTTTGAATGGCATCTACCATACCGTTGATGTCCGGAAAGGACGAGGGGTAGAATTTGAGTGGTGTGAATACCGAAGGGTGTTATCCATAGGTACAAAAAAAAGGGCTGAGACGAATAGCTGAATGTGTGACATTATTTTATGCAATTTCTGCTACGGGTAATAGTCTTTTCCAATTATCCTGTGCAGCTGAAATGTACCATCTAAGATAGCCTTCCAAAGTTTGATTGAGTCGTTCCGTTTGCCCATTTATCTGTGGATGGTATCCAGAACTTAAAGGTCTGGAGATCCCTAGGATGTGACACATCTGTTTCCAGTATTTCAAGGTGTATTGTGGGACTCGATCAGATATGATAACTTCCGGAAGTCCATGAAGTGAGAATATACGGTCCAAGCATACCCAGGCCATTGTTGCTGCTGATAGAACTTCTGGCAAGGGAATGCAATGAGCCATCTTTGTTAGGGAGTCCACTGTTACCATGATAGTATTACAACCTTCTGAGTTGGTAAAGGTCCACTATAAAATCAGTGGAAATTATCTGCCACGGTTTAGTAGGTATTCGTGTGAGGACTTGTTCCCCTAAGGGTGAATGCCTGGGGGTCTTGGTTTGGAGACAGATAGTGCATGATGCTATATAGTTCCGGACATCTAATCTGATGGTTGGCCACCAAAATTGTCTTTGAATGAGGTTTAAGGTACCTGCTAAGCCTTGATGTCCAGCCGAGCGAGAATCATGACAAAGACGTAACACCTCTTGTTGTAACTCTTTGTGGGGGATAAAGATTCTTTGGTCCTTGAATAGAAGACCTTGGCTGGGAGTTAGATGGTATTTTGCAATCAATTCTGGATGCATGGATTCCCATTCCTTGGATATGACTTCAATCTTTTGTATGAAGTCTCGTACCACTGACACACACGCAATCTTGGGGAACATAGGTTCCGATCTGAATGGAGTATCTTCCACTGATTTCCTACGAGACAAGGCATCTGCCGTTAAATTTGCTCTGCCAGGGATAAACGTAAACGTGATACGGAAGGGTGAAAAAAATTAGCCCAACGAGCTTGGCGGCTGTTACATGTTTGAGCATATTGCAAAATGCCTAGATTGTGGTGGTCTGTTCTCACCTCGATAGGGAATCGTGCTCCTAATAAAAGATGTCGCCATTCTTCAAAGGCCCATTTTATGGCCAACAGTTCCTTTTCCAACACAGTGTAGTTAATTTCCGCCTGAGAAAGTGTCTTAGATAAGTAGGCTATTGGTTGTTCGATGTTATTGACCCTGGGTTGGAGGAGAACCACTCCCAGTGCCTGATGAGACACATCTGATTCCACAATTAATTTTTTCTGTTGATCTGGGCATTGTCAGTACTGGAGCTTTCGTAAAAAGTTCCTTCAGTTCTTCGAATGAGAGTTGTAATTCCGATGACCAGTGAAAAGATACCCCTTTTTAAGGAGATGCGTTAAAGGCTGAGTAAGAGATGAAAAATGGGGGATAAAACGCCTAAAAAATTGGTGAATCCCAAGAATCTTTGAATGTCTTTGACAGATTTAGGAGTTGGCCATTCTGTTATAGCGGAGACCTTGGAGGGGTGCATGGAAATGCCCTCTCCTGACAGTATGTATCCTAGATAGGTGACAGAAGGCTTATGGAATTTGCACTTCTCTATCTTGCAGAAGAGATGGTTTTGTTGTAAACGGGATAGGACTTCCTGTACATGATGAATGTGCTCAGATAATGAAGATGAAAAAACCAAAATATCATCTAAGTAGATCACTACATAGTGTAAAGATATATCTGTGAAAATGTGGTCCATAAACTGTTGGAAAACTGCAGGAGCGTTGGATAAGCCAAACGTCATAACTCTGTATTGGTAGTGGCCAAACGGAGTATGGAAGGCTGTTTTCCATTCATCGCCTGACTTGATACGGATAAGATGATAAGCCCCTTCGCAAATCGAGTTTGGTATAGATGCGTGAGCCCCATACCGCCTCCAGAATGTCGGGAATGAGGGGCATCAGATATTTATCCGGCACCATGATCTTATTTAAGCCACGATAGTCAATGCAAGGGTGGAGTTTGTGGTGTTCTTTTTAGGAATAAAAAATAGTGACGATGCCGCTGGGGATGTTGACTCCATGATACAACCATTTTGTAAGTGTGTTCGTAAATACTCCTTTAGCACTTCTTTCTCTTTGGCAGAAAGAATATACATACGTCCGAATGGAAGAGGACACTTTGGTACTAAATCTATGGCACAATCCTCTTTCCTGTGTGGGGGTAATTTGGAGTATTCAGTGTGTGTAAACACTAGCTGGAATTGTTGATATTCAGGAGGTAGTGTAGAGACCTGATTTAGTAATGTTCCCACAGGACTTGAATTCCCTGGATCGTGATCCCCTCCAGACTGGGGGTTAACCTTTTTTAGACAGTGTTGGACAGACATCTCTGAGCCCAATTAATGTAAGGGTTAAGTCTTCTTAACCAAGGTAGTCCTAAAATGATGGGATAATGCGCTGTCCGTATGATGTTTAGCTCTAGAGCTTCCTGATGAGAAGCTATAGTCATGATCAGGGAACACGTATCACCTGAAATGAGAGGACTACCATCTACACTTTCTACCGGAAGGGATATGGTTTTGGTGGTTTGGGGAATGTTATGCTTTTGAGCCCAGGAATCATCAATGAAAACACCCGCGGCACAACTGTCTACAAGAGCAGGAACATTCTCCAATCGGGTGTTTTCCCAGGAGAGGGATACTCCTAAAACAACCATGCTGCTTTCGGATTGTGGGCTCTGGGAATCAGGAAACACACTAAAGAGGGAACTGTTTGTGGATAGAGTACCCTGCACCGTCGTTCCCTTTACGGCCGGGCAATGGCGTTTCCCACCTTCTTGGTAGGAACTAAGAGGCATTCCTTGACTGTATGAGTATTAGCCCCACAATACATGCAGAGTCCAAGAGACTTTCGTCTGAAATGTTCTTCTGGTGAGAGAGGACCGCATGTGGCACCCAACTGCATGGGTTCTTCCATTGACACGTGTTTACAAGGCATCGCACACCCTCACATCTGCGGTCAACTGTTCCTTCCCTTTCTTTTCTCTCGGTTTCTTTCCTGGGGTCTACAGTCCAGCTGCATGACTAACGCTCTGAATTCACTCATATTGTGGGGACGAGGTACTCTTGAAACCTCATCTTTTAAATCTTCTGACAGGCCTCTCTGAAATAAGGTTATTAAAGCATCATCTGCCCAAGCCATATCAGCTGCCATCTGCTTGAAACGGGCGATATATGTCAGGATATCTTGTGAGCCTTGTTTGAGATCTTGAAGACGTTCTTGAGAGGCTATAGTCACTTCCTGTCTGGCAAACATATATTTTACGCTATTGCAAAAGGCGGTATAGGAATCAAATATGGGATTGTTATTTGTAACTAAAGGGGTAGCCCAAGCTAATGCTGCTCCGGTCATTTGGGAGATCATATGACCAACCTTAACCGTGTCTGTAGGGAAAAAAGCAGCTTTAAATGCAAAGTAGACAGTGCAAGAATCTAGAAATTCTTTTACAAGATGTGGGTTCCCATCGTACCTACTGGAGGAGAAGGGTCCAGGATGTACCTCTGAACTCTGAGCCAATCAACCTACTTGACTCTTTAAAGAGGCATTTTCTTGTTTAAGAAACTGTATCTCTGCTGACAGGTTCTGCATGGCTGCTACTAGCTGTTGAGCCTTTGTTCCATTTTATTTGAGATTCCTTATTCTTGTTACCCATGAAATGAGGTGATTAAATAGATATATTCTTTAAGGCGTTGCTAGATGTTAATAATCTATTAATATTGCGCTCCAAAAACTAAGGGTTGCACACACAATCACCCTCATGGGACCAACACAAGTGCAAGAATACGAAATCTCCTACCTGATCTTAAAAAGGTAATCTGAGGAGAGGAGCGATTCACTTGGCATTCTTTCCCAGTGCACGTAAAGTTAGCACAGAGTGAAAACACCAGGGAAACCCTCGAGGGGAAGAAAACCCTTGCAGATGGAGATCGCTGGATGCGGAACGGAACAAAACTTGCCACGGGTGTGTGTCTTCGGAGAGTAGATTGTCGCAGTCACCACTCCGTTGCGAGTTCAGACCGTCTTTCTGGTTCCAGCATTGGCTACAACGAGAGGGGACAAGTTAACCCTGATACTGAAGAGAATGGGGGACAGGTAAGGTTATCAAATGAATAAAAATCCTACCCTTGTAATTAGTTGTTAGAGAGATGACAGGAGACTGAATCCCAGCCGGAGGATGGGGAGAGAATCTGTGTGGGAATACAAGCACTAATCAGCTAAGGTGGTGAAAAGGAAATGAAAGTAAAATGTAATGGAACCTTCCGTCCCTCCCGTACCAAATTCCTGAATGGAGATTAGAATGATTCACCAGGGAAAATGATCTGCGAATAGATTGTGGTGGCGGTTGGTAGATGTACTCCGGATAACCGCGAGACACGTGTTGTGCTATAATGACAGAGGTAAATGAAATGGTAAGTTTGTGAATATCGAGTCGGTTCTTTGTGAATGGGTGGAGGAAGTATGCCTACTTAGATGGGAAGATCCCAGGTAGTTTCTAGGCTTGTTAATCCTTGGATTGCTGGGCCAATAAACACAGGGGAAATGAGAGAGTTCCTGACGGACGGGAAGAAAGAAGAGGAAACGTGAAATAAGGATTCCCAAGATAATCAAAGTCTGCGAAGTCTCTAGAGGCGATTCTCACAAAGCAGGGCTTCTGTAAACAGTAGCAAAGCGATCCCGTAAAGGATCCAAGACCGGAAGTACTTTCTCGGCATGGAAGGGAGGAGCGTGATCTGCTGCCTTCAAAACCACTGCACCGTCACCCTGTGGTACCGCGGCAATCTTAGATAGGGGAATCTGAATTCCCTAGATATGCTGACAATGGCGTCACAACAACCATTTCCGAAAACCTCCTTAAGTGTTCGTAAAACTAGGCTCTCCCTGATTCTGCGGGCTTGGGAATGGCTGGCAGAATGTGAGGGCCTATTCTCTTGAAAGCTGTGGCGCTCTGAAGAGTCTTCTAACTCTCCTTTGCTCCCAGGATTGGCTAAGTATCCCCCCCATTGTCCTAGCTGGGAAGAGGTTTTTAAAATGCTCTTTGTGGGCCTAGTCTCATGGAATTCCCAAAAATTTGACTGACTGATCTCTAGGTAGGTGATATTTTTGAGGGTCCAGTTCTCTGATTCTCCCCTCACTGGAGACTCCCTGATCAGAGAGGCTGGCCCTAATATTTGGGAACTTGTACATAGATGCCCGACCCTCCATTTCTGGGAGGCGTTGATCTATCTGTCCCATATTTCCCATTGCGTTGAAGTCTACCATTCTCATGGCCCTTGGTTCATATGAGCCAGTGGACATGGGGGTGGCAGAGTCCATGGAACTGAAGGGAATAAAGTCCCTGATGCCAGGGTTCCTGAGTTTATGCTCAGGAGTTTCTCTCTCCCATCTTACCTCACCTTTTTCAGTTCCTATTTCCTGATGACATGCCAAAATCTGAAATTTCTGCTTCTCTATTAAGGCCTTACTGGTCTCTATGAGTTGTTCTTGCATGGCTATCTGTTGGTGGAGCCTGTAATTCTTTTCACAGAGAGCCTCATTGTCTCTCTGTGCTTCCTGCCTGAATGGGGAGTATTGGGCCAATTTTTGCTACAGGAGACTCACCTCCTGAGTTTGGTCCTTACTGGTCTGGTTATTCTTTTTCAAGGCATCCTCCACCCGCCTGGTGTGCTCTAGTAGATTTTTGTAATCCATTTTGATTTCACCAAGTTTCTGAAGGGCCAGGTGATGTTTTTATAACTTTGTTTTTAAATGGCTGACTTGCTGGCCCAAGGCGTCCCTCTCCTGACTTAGAGTGCCCCTCTGCTCAGCCAGGTCGTCCCTCTCCAGCTTTCTGGCGTTCCTCATCAAACTCTGCTTGGGATTCCAGGTCTTTAATAATTAATTTATTATTTTCCCCTTTCAAGGATTCTAGGTGGTTTTCTAAAGTAACTATCTGATCTGTGCATGCTCTGTTAAAGGTTAATTGCTATGCCAGCTTTTGTTGACTCTGTTTTAAAGAGTCCAACCTTTCCTGACACTCTTTTTGCAGTGCCTGTATCTGGGTGTCTTGCTCTGCATTCCTTTGCAGTAAGAGAGCCAGATCTTCTTGGAGTTTGCGGCATACTGCCTAGCCTCTGTTTCAGATTCTTGGCTATCTTGGAGCCTTTGCTCTGCAGAGTCCAGATTGCTGTGGATTTTCCGCAGTGTTTCCCCTTGCTGCTTTGTGAAATCTACATGGTCTGTGTACTTTTCCTGTATGACTCCTATGTAGTGGTACACGTAGGCCGCTATTTGGCAATTTTGCATTGCTCCTCTTTTATTTTAGGGGTCATATACAATTCGCTAAGTGCTTGATGTAATGGCCCCTTGCCCTGTCAGATATCAAGATTGATTTCAGTGATTTGCTGTTTTATTACCTGCAGCCATACCTGTTCGTCCTGTTCTAGGCATTCACCCCTGACAAAAAATGTATGCAGTAGGTGTTCCCTTGCAATATTGATTTCCACTGGGGTCGCCATTCTGGAAAAATTAATTTCCCTCTGGCTTATCACAGGGTTACTTTACTTTTGCAAACAGGCCCAACTCCTTTGAGTATTTCTTTTGAGGGGTTCTTATACAGTGTAGCACAGTATGTCAACCCAACAAGGTGTACGTACACCTTCGGCTAACATGCTGTGTTAGACTGTCACGAGTGGTATGTCTAATTCAAGATCCAGCGACAGGCCCCCAAGCTGTAAGTGATTTCAATCCGGCACACACCCAAGTCAAGCACAGCGTGCAGTGCACAACTGAACCCCTTATTTATTTTTGTCCATAAATTCAATATTCTGAACGATATACCACTCATATCACACCCTTCTCCTGAGATCCCCCCCCTCCGGTCACATTGAACCAGGAATCAGGCTAGTTTGCAAAGGTAAATATTTGTTTATTTATTTAAGATTTAATCACAATATATTTAATAGGTAAACAACAATCACCAATGGGGTGACAGAACACTGAATAATGTCTTTAATACACTAGGAATGAGTAATGAGCACAAAAGAACAAATGCAACAAAGAAAATAATACTTTTGTCTTGGTTTGGACAGATGGCACTATGGTTAAAGGTTCCTCCTGCAACACCCCTCAACCCCCCAATAGACAATTAAATAGATCTGAGGAGAGAGCAGGAATTCAGGAATAGCACACATCAAACAGAATATCAGTCTCCCTTCCCCCTTCAAACACAAGAGACAAACAGAATTGACTTTTCAGCTGTCAGATGGCTTTAAAATTGTCTTTTGAATTGACTGGGCAAAAAACACCAAATATGGTCAAAAATACTTAAATTGTAAATTCCTATTGGAGCCGCTTTGAACAGTTGCACACAATCACAAGCAATGCTTTAGTCCAAAGAAACATTTGAAATCTTAAAGTCCAAGTTGGGAGCAGTTTAAAGCTATTAGCTATTTCACACGTGTAAAAACCTTTCAGAATTGTAATTCGCAGCAAACATTTCCTTGCATGATATTCATGATAATGAGAGAAACGCACTGTTCTGCAATGCGGTTTTGGGTTCTATCGATAGCTACGGATGTTAGGTACAAGGAGAAGTTTCTATCACTAAAAATGAGGGAGTTATAGAGGTTTTTGTAAGAGTTGTTTTTGCGAGATAGACGAGATAGACGTGAGAATGGAAACAGAAATGCACTTTTGAAAATGACAAATGACAAATGGGTTTGCTTACACTATAGGATGACTATGGAAAAGCGAATACCACAGAGGGATCTTACAGTCACATGATCAGTGTAACCCGCCTACTGTGGAAACTCTACTTCTTCAGATGAGAAAAGGGTCAGCGCAAAGATAGTTCTAACAATACTGGTTCTGAATGAAAGATAGGATGGGTTTGAGATAGGGATAAGACAATGCAAATATACTATGGGCCACAGTTCCTCCTATTAATACTCAAAGGATAAGTTATTAAATTGGACCGTCAGCTCTGGTCATTGGATTGGGTCTGGTCTAGGAAAGACAGCACATCAGAGAGGGTACTGGATCAGCTAGGCTGGTCGCCGGGTTTGCACAGGATCTGCCCTCCTAGTGTGTGGGTATTTAAATCAGCTGGATAGCGAGTTGCTCAGGCAAGCCTAGTGGTGGCAAGCCAGAGAATTTCAGGATACAGGTTCAAAAGGTCTTCTCACACCACAAAGCGCTTCACTGGATGGAGGGAATACATTTGAGGATTTGGGCCTTGCTGAAATGAACAGTTCTCTATTGCTGGCAAGAGTCTTGGCATCTGGATCTGTAAGGATATTAAAGCTGGAAGTAGAATGCTGGATCAGAGTGCTTCGCCGGAATCAGGTAAGTGAGTGGATCTGTCTGTGTTTAACATAGGGATGTGTTTGTACATTTTCACAATTCTAACATTAATGCATTTCGCATGAAACCACATATATTGCCATTCCTCTCCAGGACATGTCACACAGTTCTACCGCCTCTTCACACGTGCAGCCAAAAATTAGATTACCAACTCTGTCCTTTTTATATTTTTCCCCACTTTGAATCACAAGTTATGAATCTTTTAAAAATTATTCATTGTTCATTCTTAATAGCAGATGGTCGCTTGGCTCTGCCCCTTTGTCTCTCCTGGGAGTCCAATGCATCCCCCTCCTTGGGTTAAGTTCCTTCCAGGAGAAATTTACGACCACCTTCACACATTCCGCTTCCTGGGCTGAAAGGCTTGTCATTGTTCCTTCTCTTTCTGAGTCTGTTCTAACCTGCAATTAGAATCTCCTAGTGAGTTTCTGCTGAGAGGAAGGCCCTCCTCCTCCCAGGAGAAAAACCTGCTTTTCCAGTTCGTGCAGCTCAGCCAGGCTAATTAACTTCTTAAATTCAGCAAAAACCAAATTTGTTGCATCAAACATAAATACATTACTTTCTTAGCCTTAAAATCTGTGGGATCAAAAACACAACTAAAATCTGTTTTCCTTTTTGGCAACAATCCTTTTTATGTTTGCTAATCCAGCAGGCTTTTAGTTTTAGCTCACTTTAAAGTTTCATTAGTAACTCATCTGACAGCTGTCATTCAGGTGGCCCAGGGTACTACACCCAGATTCTGACAGAGGCTGTCAGTTTACAGACAATCCAGTTTGTCTGATGAATGTTTTGCTCCTCACATTAGGACTTTGTATGTTCCCAATGCTTCATTAAATACACAATCTCAGCACCAGGTAAGATTTTGAATGTTGAGAAATGTTGTGTTATAGCATTTTGGAGTTTTTAGCAACAAAGCAAATGTCAGTTGTAGGAACATTTTGGGGTTTCACTTGCAAAGCGCTGCTTCTCTCTCTGCACTCTGTTTGCTGGTCATGGAGCCCATTGGCACGTTTTCTGTAGGGTGTGCTCTATTCCACCCCACATGCACCATGGGTGGCAGGTTGTGCATCCATTCTGTTGTGTGTTGCAGGACGCAGTTTTTGTAGGTTTTTGACGCGTGCAAGGGTTTTGCCACCATTGTTGCCATTTCGTTCACCATAACTGGCAGGGTTATGCTGCATGGCATAGAGGAGTGGGTCAATACATCCAACACACATTTTTTCAAAGCAACTGTTTCTTTCCTAGTATAGTCGCCTGGCAAAAGTAACTAGAACTGGTCCCTTTCCTGGTTTACTCACCTGCCTGGAAGATCAATCTCCTACTACTACAATTAGTCACTTTTGTTAGTGGCAATATGTGTTCCAAGATTCTCCACACCAGAGTCCCATGTGAGGAAGTTTGAACAATGGTTGCCATCTGTGGAGTCTCTTGACAGTTGTCAATGTGGGTTACAGATTTCCTGGAGTTGACATCACATAAAAGGAGCACTGTACACTTTTTTCCTTTTAATTCTGCTTGCTTGATGCCCCAGGGTTATCTTTTCCTAGAGGCCAACTCATTGTCTCCTTTTGGCATCTCTGTGCCACTCCTTGCTGCTGCGGCAGACTTTTTGTGATTTATTTAGTTAAGCTATTTTTCAAATACATTATTGTGTTTCATAGTGCAAAATTACAGTACAGAAGGGAGGAATAATGAAAGCATGGGGAGTATGTGTAGTGCAGACTAATATTACTTGAAGGTATGAGAACAAACATATTCCTGTATATTAAACATAGTTCATAAACAAAACAGAAAAATATAAAGCCTGGAAAGGAAGCAAGAAAAGTAGGCCTTAACTGGAAAGGAACAGATACTGCTCTTTCAACTGCCTGAATTTATATCCCAAGTGCTTAGAAGCTGCCGGTACACCGAGATTTTAGAAACATGTGGTCTGTTCCTATCCAATTCCTTTCCATTTGAGGAGACCAGGGGCTGCATCCTCAAGACTCTAATTCGATTTCCAGACTTTGAGAGCTCACTAAAGGATGGTATAACCTGGAGTAAGTCAAATGTGGAGGCAAGGAATGCAGTAGGAATTCTCCATGTGGTTAACTCTTATCTTTGAATGATTTCTTAATCACAAGGCCTTTAAGGGTCCCCCTAAAATGCCATAACTCGTTTCCAGTCACAAGGATTTGGATAGCTCACTCCTAATTCTAGATGTGTAGAAGGATTCATCCCCCTGTTGGTCACTATACAACAGTGCAAATTCACTTGAAGCCAGGCAAGTATTCCATGAATTGGGCCCCTAATACGGTAGCAGTAATATAAAGCAAAAGGCTTGCATTTGGGCTAATTTGCATACCCACAACGCCTTGCTGATGTGGCTCTGAAATGGAGGTGAACTTTAATCTACGGCTACTAGGTGGCATTGTGGAATGTGTGACTTGGCTTAAATGGCTTATCTTAATGCAACTATATGATCCCATTTTTTGTGTATGTGTATCTCCACACTCCTTATTTATTTGTCCACAGACATTTAACCCCACTTGGAAAATAACATGGCCTCAAACGAGGAAGCTGGGGATTTATTGTTGTGATAATAAATGACTGGAACATAAACCTCAAGCCTCATTGATTATTCACAAATCCTTTATGCGCATGAGTAGAAATGGATCCAGTATTGACAAATGCGCCATCCCTTTAACGCCAAAAAATACACTTCACTACGCATTTTTATTTTGGATTCTCGAAATCATTTGCAGAGTAAACCCGAAAGCTATGTTTTTTTCCTTGCAACAGTAGAGCATATACAAGCAGGCGTTTACAGCTCCCACGATTGTCTTGTTATTGTCCTATTTGCAGAAAAAATAAGAAATGGGAAATAAGCACAGATACAATTTCTCAACCTCAAATTCAGAGAATTAATGACTTAAAGTAGGAGAGGCGTTTTTCTTTCACAGACTATTAATAAAATATACTTCTCCGCAAATAACAGTTTCTGCGTTCTGTAGGGAATACGGGAGAACAATAAAAGGTTATTAGAAAAAGAGCACGGACTAGTTACAGTGAAATATGTAGTTAACCTTTAACGAATTGACCAGCAAACGATCTAGAATTAATCGAGTATAAAGTGTTTATGGGATACGAAATTATACAAAGATCATTCCTAAATGGAAACAGGATTTTGGGGGCAAATAAGATGCTGAAAATCCAGTGGTAAAACCCCTGGAGACGGCACATGTTCTCCCCATCTCAAAAAGCATGTAACATTCCTAGCACCATTTTATTATCATTGCACTTACGTTTCATTCTGATATTAAGGCTACATTTCAGGAAGATAAACTCTCTAATGGCCTTTATCACATGACCTCGGCGGTAACCCTTAAATCCGACAGTAGCGCTATTACCGCCGGATTTAAGGGTCCGCCGAAAATTCGCGCTGTTACCGCCGGCGGGAAATCCGCCGGCGGTAAGAGCGCGAAAATTCCCCATTGAGCCCTAATAGCGTTAGCCCTACCGCCGAGGTCTTGATGAGGCTACCTGCTATCATTATGTGGCTTAGTGCCAGTACACACGAGCAGTGAGAATGACAATACTTTCTGGTTGCTGTGCTGTGCGACAGGCAACATCGCAACACAACACTGCACATCTACCCTGTCACACAGATAATTTCGCTCCACAATCCATGCTGGGGACCCGGTCGGCTTTTTAGCAACCCAAACGCATGTTCTACCGTATTATTGGTGCGAGAGGCGCCTGCTGTATTCTATCATATTTCAGCTACCACGGTGGAATGCAAAATAGGCGCCATGAAACATGGTTTCCAAGGATGAGTACTGTCACCGACAGGAACCACTGACAAATATTAAAAGTTAATGAGCTGTTATTAATAAGAGTTTTGCAGCAATTACGAAGTGGCAGGCACGTGAATGTGAAGTGCCTTCTAAATGGATACTGATGGAATACCTTTACGGGTACAGCACGCTTTCAGTCATATTAGCATTTAGCACATGTAGCTGATAGTGGCAAACTGCACATTATGAAACGGTAACTGATCTGTTTTCCTATGGAAGCTTTCCAGGCGTTCACTATTATACATAGGCAAAATCGGAACCATGCAGCATTTTTAATATAACAATTGACATAATGCCTGATGCACTATAAAAAGCAAGAATTGTCCAGGCCCATAGAGTTTGGCCGTCAATGTCCAGTGCAGCCTCAAATGCACAATAGTGTTCATGATAGTCACTGCATTGTAATGCATAGTCCACATGTGCAGCTGCTGCAATCATTGCCCCAATACAGTGCTATATAGAACTTCCAAATTAAACACATGTGGTGTCAAACAGGTAATCCTTGACTAGGTTGTGAGTCTTAAGTGTGCCCTTACCTCAAAGTGCATACTATTGATTTTTGCCTGACAGTATCTTGACTACAACCTATGAAATAACTCACTTATTAAAAACTGAGTTACTTCATATAGTTCTCTTAAGTGAGCCTGAAGAAGAAACAAATCTCCTGATCGCATACTTACCTGACAACTAGTTTGTGAGTGTGTGTATATTTAAAAATCATGATGTTACTAAAAGCGTCTGGAGACTGCTGTTGGGTGGTATTGGTGAGCGGCATAAATCAACATAACATTTCAAATTTCTATATATCTAGACTGTTTCAAAGCAGTCCAGCTCTTCATAGAAGTGCCAAGGCAACAGTAAATTGTCAATACTGAAAGACAGAGTGAGGGAAAAAGTAGGCCGTATGTAGGGAGGGATACATGTCAAGGAATGATGAAAGGAGCAGAGTTCACAGAACGCTGTCAGTGGATCTAGGCACAGGGAGAGGAAGGAGTGCCCATTTCAAAGAGTGTGAGAAGTTTGGGAGATGCAGAAAAGCCCTCCCTAGAGCAATTATATTCATTAGATCTAATTTTCAATTAGTCAATTGGATGTTTTTGTACAAGGGCATCCTTTCCTTAGATGAATATATAAGATTGCACAAGATAATTGCAGCCAAGTAGACATATTTTCAGATTTCTCTAACCCCATTTCTACTATATATATATTCAGTTTAAAAACTTTGTTAAAGGGACTTTATCAGTGATGTGATCAAGGTCATGTGTGATGTCATCTTTGATGTACTGGGTGCTAGTGTTAACAGTGCACGGTGATGGCGCGAGTTATGGTTGCTTAGCTTACCATAATTGGCGAATTTATGGGGTTTTCGGTTTTACTTGTAATCATAATGTCCCTTTAACAAAGTTTTTTCACTGCATTTCATAGTTTTTTATTAGCACAACTTAACCATAATGTCCCTTTAACAAAGTTTCTTCAATGAATTTCATGGGTTTTTACCAGTGAACCCTAATTTGCTACAACTTCCTAATATCATACTTACCACCAATATAGCAGCATTTTTGGCCGATCTCGAAAGTTTCAACTTAAATCTGTGCCATTCCCCATCTCCTAACAACATTTTTAACACTTCTATGAACTTTCTGCAACTTTTTGCACAGTTTTTTGTTCACCGACGTTCGTGGACATCTGACGTCATCACAGACTTTCTGGACAGTGTCACGTGAAAACGTGTACGCGCGCTGTGATGACATGTTCACAAATGGGTCTGCGTTTTGCGAATGGGTCTCTGCTTCGTGAACAGTTCAAAACTGCATTTTCAGCTGATATAGGAAGTTTCAAGTGAACATTTACCCTTGCAAAGCTCCTAGACCTGTTTTTACTGATTTTCCACATGCAATTGAGAGCACATGCTTGGAAGAAAATTAGCACAACTGCTATTTAACTTGGCATTAGCCCTGGCCATCCCTCCTCCCCAGGAGCCACCACCACCACCAGCTGGAGAACCTGGAAAAGGGAAAAATCGGAATGATGCAGAAAAGAATCAAGAGGACCAAGAAGATGAGATAGAGGAAATGCCTACCTTTAGTGCCCAGAGAGAATCATGGTGTGCAGTTCTTTACCACCATTGGGGGTGTACTGAAGGCTAAGGCTACCAAGGTGAAATGCCCTGAGTGTGTACTCAGTCACAGACAACCTGGGCAGTACTCCTATGGTACTACCTCCATGTGCCACCACACCAAATCCAACTACTGGGATGCTCTGTGAAATGCTGTTCCTTTCTCAGGAAGTAGTAGGCTGCCTTCCTCTACCTCATCTTCCTCCACCAATACTGAAATCACCGAGGCTACCACTGTGGGGCAGGAGATACCCCCAGCTATATTTCAAACCATAAAAGATGCTGTTGATCCATACCTTTACAAGACAACAGTACTCTATATATATTGCAACACACAACTCTGCATCGGGGCGCAGTTTCAAAGTGCTTTCAAGGCTGCAATCAAGGAGCATGAGAAACACTGCCCCTTACCTTAGATTTAAGGCACACACAACATCTTCCCCTGCCCATCTTTAGCTGTCATTGGTGCTCCTTTCCTCATTCCCCCCCACCTTATTTCCTGGCCTCTCCTGCAGAAAATCACAAAAAAAAACAAAAAAGGTTCCTTTTGGGGCCACCGCTCACAGTTAAAAAAATAGAACAAAAAAATGTATAGATTCCATCTACTTTACATTTTTGAATAAAGTAGATAGACCCAATACAATTCTCCAACATTTCCATTACCATTTTGTACTATGCTGATGGAAATAATGGACCATTGTATAGTAGAGAAAAAGAAGAAAAGGACAGAAACAATTTTCTGTCACAAATACTTTTCTTTAGCATACAATACAGACCATAAACCATACACCTTCATAACTATCCACTGACTCTGCAGTCCCCTTTTCAGGCCAGGCATCAGTAAAAGACCTGAATGGCACATGCACACCATCACACAGGACAGCCCTTTTACCCTTTTACTTTTATGTTTTTAACACTCCCTCATTGCCTGCTTTTAAACACTCACACATCCATCTATAAATCACTTCCAAAAATCTACATGTAACCCTATCTACACATTAAACTTCCACACACCAACTCCCACTTAACAATGTTCTAGAAATATTTTCATCTACATTTCCCTTTATAAACACAAATAAACACAAATTGTACACAGTGCTGCTATAAATGCACATATGTATTAGTCAGTGAGAGAAGTGCATGAATAGAAGGGGGAGTAAGGATGCGCAAGTGGTGAAGGGAGCCCGGGAAGGAAGTGCCAAGCAGTACCAAAGCCAGGGACCACAGCCTAAATCCTGGGGCAGAGCAGTCCCAAGAGTGCGGTAGACAGCCACCTTGTGGTGGGACCGCAAACACAGGGCTGAATAAAGGGTGGGCTTCTGATGTCGACTAGGTATAGGACCTGCAACCTGTCAGGTTTATGAGGGACCAGGCTACCAGTTTCAGTGGTAGTACCATGATTATATAGGGGAGGGAGAGAGTGAAAGAAAAAGAGAAAAGCCAAGTTTTGATAAGTTTCTGGAAATTAAGGAAATCCAGCTAAAGTCTAAAGGGGGCAGGGAGCCTGTTCCAAAGAGAGGCAAGAGCCGAACAGAGAGACCTGCCTCTCACTCTTTGTTTCAACAAGCATTTAACAAGCAGAGAATTCAAGTTACAGGAGCAGAGGGCTCTAGCAAGGGAGTATTTCAGGAGACAAAGGGCCCGATTCTCAACATGGCGCAGTGAACGTGCTAAATAGCACGATTCACTGCACCTTTTCGTGACGCCCAGGCACCACTGCTATTGTGAAGTGGGCCTGGGCGTCATCGGAAAGCACGACAGTGCTTTCGTTAATATCCGCCTGTTTCCTTTGGAAACAGGTGGATGAAGAACTCGGCAGCAGTTTCACTAAATAACGAGGAAATCGTTGTTTAACGAAACTGCTGCCGAGAATCAAAACAAAAGCAGGTGCTGGCTGGAACATACATTCCAGCCAACATTGCTGGCATTTATTCATCATGCACTGCAGAAATTAATATGTAATGGCCATGCTGCTACTAGAGAGCAGTGCCAAATGTTGCCTACCAGCTCTGTGCATTTCTGTGAATTTACTTAAATGTTAAACATTTAAATATGGGCTAGATTGCTCCAGTGATGCCAACAAAATTATACATCTTCTTGGGCAAACATGTTGCCAAGTATGGTTGGCAATTTCTCACCCACCTCACACACCAAACGAACTGCTTCTTGTGGCACTCCTCCGTACGGCACCAATTGTGTGCCGTACTTCAGCACCAATTTGGAGCGCTTCCAATATTGGAGGAGTGCCACAAGAATAACCATGCAAAGGCATGATTATTGAGTGCCGGTTGCTAGGTCGGTTTCCAGCCTTTCCTAGCAACCGGCCCCCTTATTCCAAAAGTGGCGCAATGATTCCGACTTCGGAATATTGCACCACCTTTAGAATAGTGTGTAATTACTGAAAATGTCATTAGCCCTTTTAACGACATTTTCGGCAATTACCACCCAGTTGAGAAGCGGGCCCAAAGTTGTAAATAGCGTGTTCCCAGATCCCAAAAAGCCTTCTGGATAATGCACAGGGTCTTCAATTTCATTCTTGCATCCACCAGGAGCCAGTGTACAGATTTTAGGGCTGCAGAGATACCATTCCTGGACTTGAGGCCAGGAATAAGTCTTGCAGCCCTATTCTGGATTAGCTGCAGGGGGTGTAGGGAACACATGGGCAGGTTGAGGAAGAGACTATTGCAGTAGCCCAGTCTAAAACCCTGGGAGACATTGCAGGAAGAGAGTGAGGTGGCGGCGTAGAAATGGCCTAGTTGCATCTGCGAAGGGTGGTTAACGATGGAAGAGTTCAGTCAGTCCAGTACCTGGTCCATAATGCCAAAGGTAGTATGGAGCCATTTGAAAAGGATAGAATAGATGAGCTTGTCAAAGGCAAAGAAAAGGTCGACAATAACTATCCTCAAATGTACTACAATCACAAATACAATATCCACTTCAATTATATAATTCTACCATATTACAAATATGATATACTACCCAGATTGTGCCTATAACACCTATATGCATATTACTATAGTGCATGTTGGGTCTGTGGCTCAGTGGACTAATCTGTCCACTACAGGGACCTGTGTTTGATCTCATGGTCACAGCTTCAAATCCCGACAGGTCCACTCAGCCCTTCATCCTTCCGAGGTCGATAAAATGAGTACCATTAATTTGGGTAACAATAAACATCTGTTATTAGCGCCAAGATGCCCCTTGGGGGGTGAGCATGCACTTTACAAATACGCCTGTTATGTTATGTTATGTTATGTTATGTTATGTTATGTTATGTGGCCAGTGGCCAGATTCTTGGGGCACGTCCCTAGCATTAAACCATATAACAAGTATTTACAATACACCTTTAAATAACAATAATCACCCCCCAATTCCAACAATGTCCACATACAGAAAAATTCATGGAATACACCCCAGCACCTACAGAACTTTATTTCACTTATAAAAAGAGCCCTATATCAACTTTTTCCACTCTCCCACCATTTGCAGTCCCTCTTTCATCCACAAAATAAGCCCACATATATTTTCCAGACTTCTTTTCCACACCGCACTGTCCGCGGATAAAGGGCATGATCCGCAAATCCAAATGGCCACTGTTTCAAAAAGTATGATGCACCTCATATTTTGAAACATCCAGTGAGCATGCACCTCTCTACAAACTTTGGTAACCATTCGTCAAACAGCGCCAAAGTTATAAGCTACCCAAAAAGTACTCTTTCTATAGGTTGAGCAACTTAACCAATAATATTATTACCATTCATTATATAAACATCCTTCACTCCCCCGATGATCACGTTATATAAATTCCGTATTCACACATTTATGTTTTCCATTATGATACCCCATCATTTTGATAAATTGATTTCTTTTTATACTATAAATATCTTCTATATTATTCTGTGATACATTCCTTTTTTTGAAACACCAATTAATAGCTGCAGATTGCACGACTATTTGGGGGTCCCATTTACGAAATATAACACACTTCTAATTAGTCCACAGAGAGCGTGCCGGTTTGTGGACATTCATGTGCATGCACCCAGCATCTGCCACTCAACAGGGTCTGCGAACACCCGCCCCCACAGACATCCCCAGAAGTTATCATGTAACCACGCCCATGCAGCGTGGCGGCATATATGCAGTGTCCATCACTGCAGACAGTTTTAAACTGTATTTTTAACCAATCTACAATTTTTCAATTTCAAAGTTTATCGCTCCAGAGTTCCTAGACCAAGTCTTACTTGACCAACTTTGTACAACTTTCCAAAGTCTATTTTCGGAACAGTAGTCTAAAGGGACCCACCCATTACTTTTAGTCATACTTAATCTGTCACACCAGCAGACAGAATATTCCAGGAGAGCTACTTCCAACAGACTTCCAGAAGTTCAACAATGGCATCTCTCATGGCCATCTCTCCTTCCCAGGGGCCACCAACACCACAACCACCAAGCAGAAGGCCTGGACAGGGCAACAGGCACAGTGATGTGGACAAGGATGATGAGAAACAGGAAGAGTAGGTAGAGGAAGTGCCTAGCTCCAGTGCCCGGAGAGAGTCATGGGTGTGGCATTTTATTAACCACCGTTGGGGAAGTACCAAATGCTAAGGATGCCCAGGTGAAATGCATTCAGTGCAGGGTTGTACTTCCAACCAACCTGAGCAGTACTCCATAGGCACCACCTCCATGCACCGCCATACCAAATCCAACCACTCCGGTGCTATGAGAAAGTCTGTTCCTTTATCACACAGAAGCAGTTAACTTCCTCTACCCCACCTACCTCAACCACTTCTGTCACCAAACAAGCTACTCCTGTGGGGCAGAGGATCCCACCAGCTCACTTGCAGGCCATTCAGGAGGCTGTCAATCCTTACCTTTTGAGGGTCAAGTTCTCTGTATATACTGCAATACACCGCTCTGCAGGGGGGATCAATTTTAAAGTGCTGTTGAAGCCGTGGTAAAGGAACACAGAAAAGCACTTCACCCTACCTTATTTATTTATTTTATTTTGTTGGGCATTTATACATCGTTTATACAGCAATACAGTGTTTCAAAGCACCATATAGTTTATTTTTGGCTACATACACCTTATAATTAACGTCCGCCCAACATCTTTCCCTGTCTACCTGCCACTCTGTATTTGTGGTTGCTACCCTCCTCCTTACCCTCCCTTCCCACCCCCACTTTACCTTCTCACCTCTACAACAACAAAAAAACAAAATCCCCCAAAAAAGCCACCTTTCACTGTTAAAAAATAGACCTAAAAAATATAATCAGAGGAGCTTTTTCAGCCTGTAAGGTCCGCCAACACTATTATAGTGCATGGACACCTGACAAACTCCAGGTGCGGGGCAGGGCAATTAAAATCAACTAACTTGTTTTCCATTCTAAAACGGTGGCTCTTAAAATAACCTTTATTTTGTCTTTCTGGCTTCTAAATACTTTTTTGATTATTTGGTTTTATATACTTAAGTAACAGATGTTCTACTGAACTTCATTATTTTTTCTAACTTCCACAAAAAGTACTTCACTTTTATTTTCTGTTTTTCCTTTTTATTTACTAACACTTCAATCCATATTTTGTGGGTTCACGGAAACTGTTTCAATGCATTTTTAATATTTTCAAGAAAAATCTGATTGCCAACATCTGTCAAATGCACTCCATCTCTTCAAAAAATGTTGACAATATGAAACTTGATATTTTCATTCTTTGGGGGGGTTTCAATATTTGTTTTTGTTTTTCTCATTTTATGTCCTACACCTACTAAGAAATGCTTTCATATACACTCCACATTTTCCCTTTTAATAAAAGTCTTATTGCCAACATCAGTTAAATGCACTCCATCGCTCCGAATAGTATTTACACCGTTCAACTTGATATTTTCATTGTCAAAATATGCCATCCCTAAACTATATAAAAGGCACCTACACCTACAAGGTGCCTAGCTTCCTCCAGTTGTGGACAAAACAAATGTGGACATCTCCATATTTGCCTTGGATTGATTTGAGAAAAAAATATCTTTGCAGCTGGAAAAGTTCCATTAGGCTTTTCAACATATCCTTAATGGCAAGCTGCACAGATACTGGACTTATATAGCCCAAACTGTTGGCTCCGAAATGTACAATAATAATATCTGGATGTTTAAAGTGAGCCAAACTCTTACAGAATGGTAATAAGGTTGCCTAGATTAAACCAAAAACTGCACACCACAAAACTTCCACTTTTTCCAATCCAATAGTAGCAGAGATGCAACAAGTTTCAGTCTAACCTTTCAATTAATGCATCCAAGAATCTCCCAACATCCACACACTCTGCTTCTTCAGAGCTATAGCTACAGACATCTTCACTGCAGCCAACAAAAAAACACCTGCTACCCTCTCTTCCTGTACATCACAACCACAGAACCTGATTAGCTGAGCCATGATGTCCACAGACATCCACGACTGTCTACGATCACTGCAATCCCCTTTCCATGACTGGCACCCTTACAGGACCTGGATGGCACGTAAATTTGGTTTAAATTTATCCATCCAGTATTTATTTTTATAATGGCCAAAAAGTAGGTTAAAAAGATTAATGATATCTGTGTTTGGTCCGCGGACTCACTACCCTGTTCTGTCCGAGACAGGCCTCCGATCGGCCCAGAGGATGATGTGATGTCTGCAGACATCAGACGCACCCAATGATTGGATGGTGAAAAGCGTGAGGTGCGTCAGATTTTTGGTAAAAGGGATTAGTTTGGACAACGGACTGAGTTTGTTGAAGGGGTGGAATCTGGTGAAGGTGCAGAGTCTGTCAGAGGTGTAGTGAAGTTGGGGGGTGCATGGACATTCATATTTGGGCATTGGGCAGCAGAACGCCTAAATACGGCACTGACTATACCACAGTTTCATATTCTCTAAAACACTGCAACATATTACAAATACATTTCTCCACAAACAAAGCACTTCCATTAAAATCAGCAGCACAAAAATAACCTAGATAAGCACCTTTTCCTCATTTTTGCCCTGTTCTTTCTAACATGACAAACAACACTACTCATACTACAATTGTTTTAAAAACATAGTTAACACACTTTCGTGCACCACCCATAACACAACTTTATCAATTCTTTATCCCAAAAACTCCTCCTACCTTCATAAATAACAAACTCGCTTGCTAAAAGTGCTTCGTTATAACCACATATACCCACTAACTTCTTTTACAATTACAGGAAAAAAGAAGATTGCCAAAGACAGCTACTGTAAAAAGAATACTCTTCACATCCTACAAAGTAAGTACATCAATATAGCTGTATATTTTTCTAATTGTAACAATGTCCTTTCATATATATTACACTAGAGAATTATTTTCGAATCAACATTTATTTCACCCTTACTCATTAAATTGCAACATTCACACTCATTATATTCCCATCACAACACCACCATTACAACAACAACAGTTTTCCTCAAAACATCATAAAGTCCCAGTGTATTCAATCACACAACCACTCCATTACTCACTAATGCACACACTCTTACAAGCTTCCCAACTACATCTATCACCCCACTACATAATCACACAACACTCTCTTCATCCCTACAATCTCACCCACACACCCATCCATAATACATGCACATACTTTCCACAATGTTCAAGCCCAAACTTTCTTTTTACCCAACAGACAGAACCAAATGCCCACAGAAAAACAAATCCATAGAAAACAAAGAAACAATGGAGCAGATAAGAATAAAAGCAAGCCATGAAGTCATCCACCTCTAAAACAATTTATAGAAAACATTAAAACAAAACAGCTCGTAACTTCACTCAACAAAACAAAACCAGCGATCACTAAACATTTGCGTGCTCTCTAGCAAAAACTAAAACTACAAACAAAAGCAGACCTATTAATGAACCTAACACTCTATCTACCAATGTTAATGAAGCCACAGTAAAGCATTCAAAAAAATGAATTGTACAAAAAATGTCAAACCCACAATGCTTCACAATCTTATAAAAACAGCTGAAAAGACACAATCTACCCTTAAAAACTACAGCAGATAACTTATCCTTAAAAGAACATTCTTTATTTGATTTTAAACAGAATGAAACCACTAACTAAATTATTCAATAAATTACAAAAAGTACTTGTAAACATGCACAATATCAATATAGATACCTTTAAAAAATTTCTGTGAAGGTTAATGGATATACACAAGCAGTACAGAACCATATTTCTATGAAGAGGCTTATGAACAAGAACAAAACAACACAAATTGCTGTGGACAGTAATGGCTGAGGGTATGAAATGGTAGGTGAAACCATTGTGGCAAAAGAAACCCTCATAGAAAAATTGTCCCCAACAAACTTTCAAACAAATATTCCTTTCACCCAAAGAAACCGTCCAGTGTATAAATGGACATGCAGCTCATTGTGCAATGTACGCCAACAATCCTTTAAATCTTTATGAAAATTCCTCAATCACGATGTGAAACTGAAAGACGAAGCTAAAATGAAAACTTTACAAACCATGGATTCTTGTCCAGTATGCAGCCAGACTAGACTACAAGGACATTCATTAGCCTGCATTTCAGGAACTGCTTGCAAAAGCACCTTCCACCACATCAAAATGTTAGCAACACATCATTACGCTATATGTAACCTTGTGCATAGACTATAGTATGCCAAGGTCCTGCTCTAGAACTGCAAAATTTAAATGACATTCTCCTCCATGGAACATACAAAGAACAATTTCGAGAAATAGAGCACATCCAAAGTAAATACTTTGGAACTGAAGTTGACTTCGACAATTCGGTAACTTCAGAGAACATTAGCGAAAACCTCACAAACACCAACTTCCTAATAAACACATACAAAAAAGAAATAGCTAAGTTTCAAAACACATCTGCTGAAATACCAGACCAAGTATGTCTGTTGTTGCAGAACTTTCAATAAAAAGAGCACAACAATAGTAGATATGGCCTACAAAATAGAGGACAATGAGAAATCCCAATGGTTCCAATTAGCTTTATATTTAACAGCAGAAAATAAATATATAATAACTGACCACTCAATAGTTTGCACATACTGCAATATAAAACTTGACAATGCCATCACATGCTATCACTAATAAATATTTCCCCTTTCAAAGGCTCTATAACAACTCAACTTGTATGAGAGAATTATAATCCTAACAATACATCAATTTCAAGCTATAATTTGCCTTCAACTGAAAACATCCAAATTGCCTCCATCTGAGTTACTAAAAGGCATCCATAGCAAAGTAGTATGTTTGCCATTAGATTTTAAAGAAAATGTAGAAACTCTAGGAGCAGATATAAAGCAGGTCACACCAAAAGATGTTTTTGTTGTTGAGGGGTCTGTGATATAATAGGGTGAGAATGTTATGTATATAAGAATCACAAACTACCCCCTTCTCCTGTATTCAACCAATTTATAGACCCAAATCAGTCGCACAAACATTAACACGTTTGTCAATGTGCATAGATCAAACTCAAAAATGCCATGTTTTCACTGAGGAAAGTATACATTTATTTATTTTCCAAATGGTTTCCTACGTTCAAGGTGTATTGTCTACAAAACATATAACATCATGATTTTCACAATCACAGCCAACAATTACTTTCATTCTACGAGAGTTAGTATACAAACATTGCCATCCTTCTTATGCCATGGAATCATTGATTCTACAAAAAACACAGATATTACTTGAAGTTCACATTGATTACTGGACATCTTTATAACAGAGCAAGTAGAAAACTCAGAGATTGGGGCACATTCACATTCTGATTTCTATTCAAAGGAGACATTTTCACATGGATAATATGTTCTCATTCATCATGTATTTAATATATTTCTACACCATGGACCTAGCCCTTGTTTAATCCGGTGGCCCTATCTCTTCATTGCTTTTCCTTGTCACTGTGGGGTACTGAAGGGTTTTTATTTCCACTGGATGTTTTAAAGATGTTATTTTGATGCACTACGTTTCAGCCTATTGGTCCAAGGTAAACCCCATCCCTGGTAGGTTTCCCCGTTGGTTTAGAAAGGCCTTCGTCAGGACAAAAAAGATGACTTCTTGACCAGATCTTTAATCTTCTAACCCCTTGTGTTTAGGACAGTCTAAAAAGAACATTTAAAAACAAAAAGAACACAGAATTTTGAGTAGGTCATATCATCTTAATTTGATAATGGCAATAGTAGCTGGTGGGCCTACTCCACTGACCTTGTTCAGTAGATGAAAACAGGGACAGGTTTCTTATTCGGAAGCCACTACGTCAGGCCCACATTTCTTACTGTGGAATCAATCTCATAAAAGATGGAATAGTTAAGTGGTTATCGGCTGCCATCTACCATTGTGATGGTATCAAGAAAAAGGCAAAAAGCCACATACCTCATAATGTATATGGACCATCATTCACTTAAACCACGTTCTTGATTTAAGAGGGCCAATATCTCTGGTCAGATAAGTGTAGTCAAACTGCTCCTATATGTTGCAGTCCTATAGGAAAAACAAGATATCTTAATTTCCCAATACATTTATCTACTGAACACACATAAACATAGTGCTTCGGTTCCGACATGAGTCCACTGTGTATCTATATCACACATTTATTCACTGAGTGGGCATGTCTTATCACGTCACAATTTTTTGCCAGTTTAGATCAAAAACTCCATTCTGTCACGTGCATCATTTGTAGGGCACACATACATATTGTGCCTCATCTTGGGCTTGTTTCACTGAACCATGATCGAGTGGGGCTTGACATTTAAAAACAAATGTGCCCGGGTGCATTCACACCCATGTACACAAGGATATGTCAATAAAGCCGAGACATCTGCTCGGTTTTTATGTCACGGTACTTCAGGACAGCGTCCCGTTCCCTTGCAACATTTTACTTCCAGCCAGCATTGAAATTCTCTTACCTCATACACGAATACCAAATCCTTTTCTCTAGCATTGCTGTTTGTACTGCACTCTATCAGGCTGCCGGGGAGGGTCAGCTGACTGTTAGCCATGTCCATAGAAAGAGGACTGCTGTGCTGCGATTTTCAAATGCAGGTTGTCTATGTTGCAGCTTGTTGTAAAAACCACAATACTATGCTCGGTTATTTAATTTATTCTGTGTGCATGATGAGACACATGGCTCCATCTTATAACAACTTGCGGCCTTTACGTGTCCAAAAATCATGGTCAATACTGCAAAGTTAATACTGTAAGGTGCCCTAGGCTAGACTGTAGTGTTCTTTGTTACAGCATATTGTGCTTAATCTAAAATGCAGGTGCACATTAGGGCAATGCATAGCTGGAATTAGCCCGGTATCCAAATTATCGTGCACCCCATACGTGAACCCAATAATGGAATAATCCATATATGGGTGTTTACAGTTTGTACATTCCACATACATTATCATGCAGAGTTATGTCCATCTCTCAGTGAAGATGTCTGCTGTCATGTTTTTGGCAACCAATTGTTTTCGCCTATCTACACCTCCAAGAATTTCCACTGGTCGTGGAGGGTGACACAGATATTCCACATTCCAATGTCATACTGTTCGCTGAGTGTCATGCCCTAAAGGAAAGGAGGAGAGGTGCGATGGTGGGTGGAGAGCAGTGGAAGGGAGGGGGTAGGTGGGCTGTGGGGGGGTTTGGTCCTGGCCCCTCTACCTGGTCTACACAAGTACGGACACAGATGCATACTGTGCCTGGGGGATGGTGACATGACAGGTACAGCCACCTAAGGGAAATCTACTGTGTGGCAATTTTATACCGAAAAAGTATTCTGTTGCCTACATTAATCTCAGGCATTCATACAGATCTTAAATGCTTATATACATCTATATACATGCAGATATTACCATGTGTGGACATTAACACATTTTTCAAATGCATTTAATTTCAGTCTTCAATCAGCATTTGTACCTATCTCATATTCTCATGGCTTTGTGTTAAATTACAACTTGTTACATTACAGGGTATGTTCACAGAGGCTTTTTCACTGGTGTCGGTGTAGATGCTTATGCCCAAACATGCCAGTGCAATCTGTTTGTAATCATGTATTCACTCAGCTCTGCATCATTGTGCCCTACCTCTCTACTGATACTCGTTGTTCACTGATCTGGATCACTGCATTCTATGGGATATGTGATTTCTTGGGTGCAGGCTTCAAAAGAACAGCCTCCATTCTGTAGAGGAGTTCAGTCCATTTTTTACACTGTCTAGTTTTTGAATCCATTTTTGTTCTAGCCTTTTCAGGGCCAGGTTTCTGTCGCCTCCTCTTGTATGGGTTTTTACAGTCTGTATCACAAACCATGTAATGTCCGTGTATGTATGTTTTTTGTTGGAGTAGTGATCGACTAGGGGTTTGTCTACCACATTGTTCTTTAGACACCATCTGTGCTTGCATATACGTTGTTATACGGGTCTCTTATCTTCACGATATACAGCAGGTTGCACAGGAATCTAATTCCATACACTGCCCAAGTTGTCTTACAATTGTTCAATTCCATTAGGTCCCATTTGATGTTATAGAGCTTGATGAATTTCATATTGGCTGTGAGGTCATACACAGAGTATTTTCTGCACTTGAAGTGGCCTACTACCAGAGGGAGGCCCCACAATGTTGTTTAATTGCCTCTCATGGTGGATTCTTCTTTGTAGGTGTGTACCAACAATTGCTTTAGATTACTGGTCTTTTTTAATGCAAATCTGGGTTTTTGTGGATTGAAGTCTGGTGTTTTTACTAGGGACCAATATTTCAGAATGCTTTTCTTAATGTCATTAGTAATGGGACTATATGTTGTTGCACATGTGATCTTGTCTTGCATGTCCTTTGTTTGTTTTGTTAAGCATGATGTATTCTTAGCTCTCTTTCTTGAGTTTTTGATTGATTTGCGGGGATAACCCCGTTGTTCCAACCTTTGTGTTAGATCATCTGCATGGACTTCGAATTGTTGGACAGTTCAACAGTTTCTTCTAATGCATAAAAACTGTCCACATGGTAGGTTCAATTTCTGATTGATGGGATGGTAACTTCCAAAATGGAGTAACGTGTTCTTGTCAGTTGGTTTTCAGAATAACGTTGTTTCTAATTTGCCTGAAGCATCTTTCTTGATGAATAGGTCAAGGAATGCTAGGGCATGTTTATCCGATACCATGGTAAAACTCAAGTAAGGATCTTGAGTATTTAATCATGTTTTAAACTGTTCTAGTTCTTCCATGGGGCCCATCCAGATGGTGAAGACATCATCGATGTAACAATGCCAATTTCTCAGATGTTGTCTAAATGGATTAGTATCATTAAAGATGAAGTTGGTCTCAAAATTATCCATGCATAAATTAGCAATGCCAGGTGTGAACGACACACCCATGCTGGTTCCATGGTTTTGTTGGAACAGCTTATTTTCAAAGATGAAAAGTTACCGTGAGGGCCACTCTTGTGCACTCCAGGATAAAGGCAGTTGGATCTCTGCTCTGTGGGTCACGTATTTTGTCTAGATAGTCTTTTAGTACATTTATACTCGCAATTTGCGCTACGCTGTTGTATAGAGCTTCAACATCGAAACTTACTGTTATATCTTCTTCTTCAGTATCGATGTTGCTTAGTACATTGATCATTTCAGTGGTATCACGTATGAAGCATTTAATCTTATTTACGAAAGGTCATAGGAAGAAATCAGCGTATTGAGGAATAGGTTCAAGAATTGAGCCAATTGGCGAGACAATAGGCCTGCCTGGGGGGTGTTGATTATTTTTGTGCACTTTAGGCAGTATATAGAAAGCAGCCAAAGTCGGATGTGGTTTGTTGAGGAATCTTTATTAATCTTCATCAACCCATCCTTCTCTTGCTGCATGAGATGTTAGGATGTTAATTTCCTCCTGTAGTCTCATGGTGGGATCAGTTGTGAATGGTATATAATGATGGTTGTTATTCAATAGTTTCAATGCTTCTTTCCGGTATTCATCTTTATCCCACAATACTATTCCTCCACCTTTATCAGTCGGCTTGATCACAAAGTCAGAGTTGGAGTCTAAGTGTTTAATAGCATGCTGTTCTTCTTTTGTCAAGTTGTCTCTGAGTACAATGGCCACTAGATAAATCTTTCATTGTACTAGTTATTGGAGTACCAACCAAAGACAAAAAAATGTGGCAACAATTAGTCCACTTAAACCAGAGGTCTTCAAAATATTTTGGCTTGGGCCCCCCTGATCAAAATGTTAGGAGGCTGGGACTCCCCCAAAATGCTAAATGGACAGTAAGTCCAAATGGCAATGAACCATTGCATGCCATTGCCACTCCATGTTCCTAGTATTGTCCCTGGGCTCCCCCACCTGCTCCCATCACAGTCTCTGGACTCCCTCATTCCACTTATAGCCCAGTGCCTGGGCTCTCCCTATCCCACCCCACCACAGACCATGGGCTCTCCCCACTGGGGGGTTCTCCGGGACATTTAATTAAATAATAGGTTACAATTCTGCATTTTAGAGCCGACGTTTAAAAAAAAATCTGTTAAAAAGACAAACAGTTTGCAATTGGCACTGGGAGGCCATTGGGGGAAGGTATGGTAATTTGTACCAGACATCAGTGACAGCTGCTGTATTTCTCTATGATCCATTTATGTTCCAAAAACTGAGAATGGCACTAACACACAACATGCTAAGAAACAATTGCCAAGATTTCTAGAACTTAAATAGGCTGAATGGAATGTTTCAGTATGTCAGAAGTGTGCAGTGTATGATGACCCTTTTACCCAAACAGAACAATATTAAATATATTGGATCACAATAATATCGCTACTTGTACTTTGCAGTGTGAATGGTGGCATATGTGAAGGATGTTATCAAAGTCTGTGGAATACACATGTTTGCAGTCAGAAAGTAGGATCCAAGCACTAACAATGATTGTTGCAAAAATTGCATCTTTGTATGAGGTGTGAAAATTAATATGTTCTCTAAGAGTTTGTTTCTTATCCTGCAAACAGTTAGGACTTGAAACTGCTTTTGAGAGGGGTCAGGAGGTGCAGAAGAGATTTGTATTATTTGCCAAAGAAATCGTAGTAAAAGAATAGTCTTTATTAGCCAAAAATAGCTTTTTTGAGCCACAGTTTAGGGCAATCATTTGACCACCATCTTTGTTCACTATGTCAACCCTATGTCAACCCTACACTTTTTCAGATCATTAATATACCGTAGTTGTGAAGGGTTTTTAGAAACTGTAATGAGGTTCTTGACTTTCTCCTTTCCATTTCAGCCATTCTCTTTACAAGTGTCCACCTATTCTTTCTCTGTTGGTATAAGAAGCGTATGATACTTTACAGAGTTTACATTACTGTCTCTTTTATTTTATCCATTACATACCAAGACAGCCCTTTCCATCACATGTATATAATTCCATTTTGGCTTCAGGAGGGTTTGATACTGTAGAGAGCAGCAGTATGTTGTGGCTTTCCCATTATACTATAGGCTAATTCTGGCCTGGAGCTTGCAATGAACATCATGTGTAATGGAACTGTTTACCTGCATACGGCTATCATTACACTAAAACACTAAATCTCTTTCTGTCTAGAAAATAGACTGAACATGTAGTGTGATGATAGCCATATGCAGGTAAATGGTTCTATCACACATGATATTCATTGCAAGCCGAAGACAAGATTTTTTTTTGTAGCCTAAGAAAGTGATTTCTTTTAATTTGGACTGTGGCTACGTAACCCCATGGACATGAGGCCTCAGCCCCTTAGGGGTCGCTCCCCACAGTTTGAATACTACTGACTTAAACAAAGTTAGACAAGCACTATAATATCTGAAAGAAAACTATGAATACTACAAAGATACAAACATAGAGGAAAACGTAAGAGAAACCACCCAAATAATTCAAGATTCACCAGCAACGGGCCAATTTGAACATGCAGATCCTGTTACAGCAGCTAACATTTTAGACCAGTATACAAATCACCCACTACACTCCAAAGACACCATTGAAGATGTATTAGAAACATAACAAATGCATCAAGCAAAGGATCCCCAATGAGCATATAGGGAAAAAGTTTAGAAGCACGTTCTTTTCCTCTACTCTTTCCTACAGGAAAAGAAGGAAGATATGATGAAAGATCCAAGCAAATTAGTGCAACAGAATATCACTCTTTAAGAATGTATTCTCCAGACCCCAGATTCAGACAAAATAAATGTAGAATACATTCTCCAGCTCATGTTTGAAAGTGAACTAGCAACTCTATTTTATGGAATTGCACAACCATTAAAACAGGCTCCACATTCTTTTAAAGATGTCCACTACTCAACTGCTTCAAAATAAAAAAGACAAAGGGCCTGATTAACAGAAGTGTTTTATAATGGTGCAATACCATAGGAAAATGTTCTGTGAATCAGGCCCTTAGATGAAGTTTTGCAGTCAAGCATCACAAATCTCTTGAAAAACATGCGTTGTACAAAATAATGCAGGTTCTGACATCACACAATCTATGTTTTATGCTAAGGAACCTAGGCCCACCCACATGGTTTGTTACTTTAAATCGTGCAGAGTATGCATGGGATGACATGCATGACTTCTTACACACTGCAAACCAAAATAAAGATGGAATAGATATAAAAATACCATGAGAACTCTGTTCTCTTCACCCTGTCAATGTATCAAGGTACTTTCACCATCGCCTCTTTGCCATGATGCACTACATATGCAATAAAACTACCCCTGCACTCAGAGAAGTGCAACACTTCTTTTTGAGAAAATAATATCAATCCAGAGGAGCACCACACATCTGCATGCTTTTGTGGATAAAGGATGCTCTCAAATTTGGCCATGACAGTGATGCCACTGTTTTACAGCTTATTGAAAAATACATGACCTGCAACATCCCCTCAGAAACCACACATAGTGACCTATCTACACTACTCTTACGCTTCCAAAATCATAAGTGTTGCAAATACTGCTGATGTAGATATAAAAACAAAGGTAAATACTATACCAAATGTCACATTGGCTTCCCTAGACCAGTTTGCAAAAAAGGATAAGTAAATAGCTTGATGTCTTCTGTTAGACACAGAGTAAAAGGCAAATCCACTCAAAACACATACAAAATTAAAAGGCATGATGCATCCAATTACATCAATGATTACAATACAATCATTGCCCTCTTGTGGAATGCAAACATAGGCATACAATACATGGCAGACAACTCCAATGCAGTTGCAAGATATGTCACTGCCTATCTCACCAAAGATGAGAAAACAGAGTTAAAAGACCTCTGGGATGACAAATCATCTGGCAAAACACTGTCACAAAAATAGTACAGCTTCGGTATGAAAATGCCCTCCCATAGAGAATGCAGATGCTACGAAGCTGAAGACCATTTAATAGGTACAGCCTTATATGGCAAATCTGAACACATTGTCTGGCTAAAACTTGGTCCAGCTTCATCCCGAAACATTGTACTAAAATCCTCCCAAGAGAATGAAACAATAGCCACAAATGATCCCAACAGTCAGGACATTTTAAAAAACAATTTAATTGACACCTACTACCCAAACAGAAGTACTGCTTTGGAAAACATGTGCCTGTACGACATAACCTACAACTACTCCTACAAAAACAATGTCACACCAGATGAGACAACTGGCAAATATCCAGAATCAATTTGTGAAGGAATCCTGATCAAACTTACCAAACCCTACCTAATTAATAATACAAAGTTAACATTTAAATCTCTGCAACATAGAGAGCTTTATTACATGGCCCTAATGCATCTTTTAAAACCTTGGAGAAAAGAAGAAGAATTATTAGGTAGCTATGACTCATTCAAAGTTGCATTCAAACCTGCATTCAAAGCAAATGAAAGCAGTATAACAAATGTCAATTTCAAGAGAAAGGAATTGAAGCTCAACTAGATATAGACACTCCCGAAGGCAGTCAACCTTCCCTTTCAGGAAGCCAAGAACCACTTGGAGAACGACTCATTCAAAATAAGCAGAAATAACCATGACTCAGGTAGAAAATACTATGTATCAATCTAAACAATCTGAAGAAGACTTATCAGTGCTGAAATCACAACTAAATTATGAACAGCTCAACATTTATCTGGAAGTCACTGAAAAAAATTGAAAAAGGTTTTAAACATGCAACTAAAACCTGTAGCTGTACAAATTATAAACTCTGCTTCAATATGTAAGTGGTGAAGCTGGTCTTGGTAAACCATTCTTAATTAAAATAATCAGCACATTTCTACAAAATGTATCAAACATCAACCTTTCGGCTGTTGTAAAAGCCCCCACAGGTTTAGCTGCCTACGACATAGGAGGTGTAACTTTACACAGACTACTGCTCCTCCCAGTAGAACACCAAAACAAAATAGAATACTACAAATTATCAGCAGAAGCTGCTACTGAAGTACGCAGAATTCTGAAACAAAAGAAAGTGCTCCTGATATATCAAGTGAGCATGGTTTCCAACCTCATGTTGGCTTTAATTCACCTCAGAATTCAAGAAGTCCTAAAAACCAAAAGAACTGTTTGGAGGAAAACACAATATTGTCATTCAGAGACCTCCTACAGTTAACACAAGTAAAATGTCAAGCTATTTTCAAAACATTAGGACACAAACAAATGCCTGACACACTCCACAGCATTGGAAATGTAAATCTCTGGCAATATGTTCTCTACAGGGAACTAACTCAAAACATGCGTCACTCTGCAGACCTCACCTATGCTAATATTTTTAAAAGCATTAGAACTGGTCTGCTTACTAAAGATGCAAGATCCATCTTAAAGTTTAGACTAGTCCATGAGCTATATGGGCAAAACACATCTGCTCCTGATGTCATGGAACAATTAACTTAACAAAATATAAAATGCGTGTCCTTAATGCCAACCCTTGCAAATTGTAGTCAATTCAATGAGACAATGTAAAACAAAAATCGACCAATAGTGCATATCAGCTCCATAGACAAACTAGAAGTGCACAGCAGCACACTCCTCATGTGTCAGCAAGCAATAGCATGACTAAATGGCTTAGAAAACTGTATCTCAAACAGAGTTGGGTTAGCAAAAGTATTAACTGTGTCTAAACTGCAGAGTAATTCTAAAACGTAACGCTGATGTAGAACAAGGCAGAGTTAATGGAGCTATTGGTACAGTTTTTGGCGTAAAAAAAACATATACTCATGACAACAACAGTTTGTTAATATCCACTTTAACAAACTTGCAGAAGTTGAAAAAAATGGCTGCACAATAGCACGTTTCCTTCTTTTCAAAGATATGTATGTATGCCGAGAACAATTCTTTCTATCTCTTGCATAAGCTGTCACTATTCACAAATTGCAAGGTCTAACCCTAGATCACGGATTGCTTGACATTGGCAGCACAGTCTTTAAAGATGGTATGATTTGCGTACCATTTTCACGTCTAGGTACACTCAATGTTCTATTCCTAGTTAACTGTGATGCAAACAAAGTCAGCACTGACATTCCTTGCATCCTAGAATACAACAGGCTATGTTCACTATAGACCCCACCTAGATATGTGCCTTTTACCTCAAAAAACAAACCTTTAACAAGAAAATGAATACAAACAGAACCTATTATAGATCTCCCATCAAATGCTTCTCTATCAAATAATACAACCACAAATCTGTCTATTACAAACTCAACTACACGTCCATCAGAAGACAAATAGTCAAATATATCTTATCAAAAAAGAACTGCAGGCCCATCAAAGGATGCCAAGACACAACTCTCTGATCCATTTAAATTCAGCCATACAACTAGAGTAAATTGTTATGCAAATGTAACAATCAATCTTGTCTTCCAATTGCCACCAATTGTTCACAACATTTACTTATACGGCTAGGACCAGTTGTGTTTGCAAATGCTTGTCCTTCATAGAAATGCCACAAATAATCCTGACAGCACTTACAGTGTCTCAGGTATAAGGGAAGAATCTGACTACTGTGCAGGAATGGTAAAATGTACCAGAAACACACAGAAAGATCCACAACAATTCCCAATGTACTTACTACAAGTACTAGAAACCAAAATCCTCCCTATAAATGAAATCTTTGGAAACAAACATGCAATCTCTGCAATCATGTTTCACAAGAGTACATCCATAATGAACGATTTGTATATGTATCCATACCAAATTGTGAATCCATTTCATTTCACCAGCTTCTGCTGAATGCAAATCATGGCATATTATGCCCTTTTTGCAATTCAGACAATCATTCCAGAATACAAATAAACCCACATAGGCTATATCTCATACTAATGCTTCTAAGCTACAATGCAGATGGTACAAATAATAACAGCAAGCTTCGTAGCTTTACACACGGCCAAGTATCGCTTGGCAAGAAAACCTTCACAAGAGTAGGCATAATATACCACACTGGTGCCACAACCACTTCAGGCCACTATACAGTATATGGTAAAAAAGAAGTGATTGGTTTGAATGTAACAACACTTCCATTACTCCAAAACATAGGTTACCAGTAAATCTAACACATGCATACTTAATATTCATTCAACCCAAATGTACTCACTAAACTGTAGCACAATAAACAGTTAGAATATGCCAATAGGTATCTCACTACTTCAAAAATAGCCTTCATTGCTCTACACTTCAAATACGCCATCATCGTTCTTGTTACTGCAAAACCTCTTGTAAAGTAGTATATAGTAACACATTTCAAGCAAACATAGTATCATTTACACTCACATAATTGTAATAGGATGTTTAATCCTTTATCTATTTCTTTATCCCAACGACCCAATGATTATTTGATGTCAATACAACAACAGTGTGGCACACACTAATGGTGTACCAAACATAGTACATAGAATGAACTGTTTATGAGGTTCAAAAAAAGTAAATGTATATTTAAAATTGTATGCAATCATGCTTTTAAACTATCCTGCTTAACAAATTATACAATTTTTTTCCACAGGAAAAGAACCAATGATTTCAACTTTATTACTGTATGCAACTAAGTTACCATACCAAGTATAAACCAATAACATATTCCATAAACACTATCCTCAATTGTACTACAATCAAGAATACCATACACACTTCAATTATATCTTTCCACCATATTACAAATACTGTATACCCTCACTACATTACCTATAATTACTATACACATATTATTATAGTGTGTATGGCCAGTGGCCAGATTCTAGGGGGCATGGCCATAACCACCACAGTAGAATTAAACCACATAACAAGTACTTATAATAAACCTTCAAACAACACAATTCGTCCTGAACCCCCTGCAATTGAAATAATGTCTTTGGACACCAAAGGTGACCGCAATCTCAGCAGCACCTGAACACACTTTTCACCTATAAAAACAGCTCCATATCATCTGTACTGCACTCCCCACCCTTTCCAGGCCCTCTTTCGGCCACCAAATAACCCCAAATATGTTTTCCAGACTTTTTCCTTACCGCGCTGTCCACGGTCACTGGCCTTGTCCACAGATTTGAAGGCACCTACAAACTCCTTTTTCACTTATAAAAACAGCTCCATGTCATCTTTATTCCACTTTCCCACCATTTCCGGCCCATATTTCGGCCACCAAATAACTCCAAATGTGTTTTCCAAACTTTTTCCCCATTGCGTATGCCGGTGGATCCAACATGGCAACCTTTTAAAAGAATATGACTCACCTCATGCGGGGGCCATATACTTCTTTTTTGCAAAGTTAGGTGAGGATTTGTCCCGCGGGTAGGGGGGCAAAGTTATAAACTGCCCAAAAGGTGCTCTTTCTATGAGTTGAGCAACTTAACCATAACTACAATGCTGCTACCGCATGCCCATCTGGGAGTGCAGCCCATCTCACGTACTTAGTACGAGGAACTTTTGAATATATGTATATATATTCAGTAAAAAAACTTTGTTAAAGGGACGTTATGGTTCCTAGTAAAACCGAAACCCCCCTGAAATTCTCCAGTTATGGTAAACTAAGCAACCATAACTCACGCCACCGCCGTGCATTGCTAAGACTAACATCCAGGACATCAAAGATGACATCACAAATGTCATTGATGACATCACTGATGAAATCACATGCCTGACTCGCTCTTTTTTCCTTTAATGATATATCTTGACCTGTAATAGTTAGGGACAAAGAAATCAAAAAGTACTATATTTGTAGACTTTTACTTCAAATATGTTCTTACAATAATTCATTTAGGGTCCACTCACAGCATATGAAAAATATATATAGGAAAAACACACACTTAAAAGATAGCAATGCTTTCTGTGTATGAAGACAATCAGTAAGGTTATCAACACTTTCTTATTGTTCTACTGTTTTTTTTATTACTGTACTTTCTGATGATGTGCTCATATTTGATTTTGCATTACTATCTTTAGGGTGCAGTCACATCATGTGATATTTGTACATAGGGAAGTAGTAGGTTTGAAGCAGAGTTATCCTTTCTGTGCATAAAGATAATCAGTTAGGTTGTGAACACTTTCTGCTTCTACTGCTGCTTTTTTGCGTACTTCACTTTCTCTATATATACTTATATTTGTATGTGTTGTGTCTTTGTGTTTTGTATGTAATAATGAAATTATGTAGTAAGTGGTTTTATTAGCTACTTATTACATGTTGCAAAGTACACAAAACTCCAATAAGAACGCATTTATCATTGAACATGAGAAGATTATGAATATTGCACCTTCATCATGTATGCTGCACACCATGCTTATATTCATACATGAATAGCTTACTATACTGTAAAGAACTTCAAAATAGAATGCTATTTATATCACTGCATTTCCTAATGCACTGCATAGCTCAAGATATCTATTCCAATGATCCTTGACACGTTTTCTGTCAACATTATAATAGGAATCCCTAGTACAGAGTTTTCATGAAAAGTAAATGCACATGTGATGTCATCAGTGATGTCATCAATGACATTTGTGATGTCATCTGATGTCCTGGGTGTTAGTCTTAGCAATGCACAGTGGTGGCGCGAGTTATGGCTGCTTAGCTTACCATAACTGGAGAATTACAGGTTTTGTTTGGTTTTACTTGGAACCATAACGTCCCTTTAACAAAGTTTTTTTACTGAATTTCATAGGTTTTTAGTAGCGCAACTTAACCATGACGTCCCTTTAACAACGTTTTTTTTACTGAATTTCATAGGTTTTTAGTAGCACAACTTAACCATAACCTCCCTTTATCAAAGTTTGTTTTACTGAATACACATATACATAGTGTGAATTTGATAGATGTTTAATAGGACTTCCTTACATTATATACATGTAACATAGAACATGCCCATCCCCCTGCTAGTGATTTCGATGTCCGCGGACTGTGCGTATGTCCGCGGATGGATGCGGACAAAAGCAACACTACCCAAAAACTTAAGGGGTATTGTAGATTGTTCTATCATGCTATATAAACACTGAACAAGTTCAAAAAGCTGCATATAAACACATTATATGTAATAATAAAAAAGAAGTGGAACCTACATCAACCATACATTTAAATACCATATGTACTAAAATGGAATATAGCAAAACAAAAAAGATATGCTTCCAACATAATTACCTCACAGAAACTTCACAGCTGGGAGCAACAGCAGACCTACACAACAGTAAGAACACAATTTACCAGAAACTAGTAAGTAAACTTAATTTTTCTTATATATTTCTAAACTTTCTGAATTAGGTAGACTAAAAGTATTTTTTTTTTTATTTTTACACAGAAATGTCCACTACTTTGGAATGGCTTGAGGAACATTTCCCATGTAAATGTCTGAAGACAGTGATACTAATGGTAGACACTTCTCTATATAAGCAAATTAATAATCATTACTTTATGTGCACTTAACATATATATTTTCAGACCATACAAACATTGAAAATAATACACCAAAAGAGACATTCGAAAATACTCTGCAGTGCATGCAACAAAAAAATGGACATGCTTATGGAAAATGTCAATCTTTTGAAACATTTTGTGGAGGACCACATAAAAGAAAAAATTAAATATCATTGTCCCACATGCACCTGTCCCCCCTCTCCATGTCCCAGTCAACTATCCCCAAACCCTCAACACCAAGAAAAACGTTTTGATGAGACTTCCATCCCTTCATCCCCTCCTATCCATCCTCTCCAAACCCCTTATTCCCCTGTATTTGTGTCAGTTTCTGCTTCCCCATCTCTTTCATAAATTTTATATCTGTATATAATGAAAAAAAGTATGTGTGTTTTAATTCAGTCCTTTGTGTCTTATTTTAAACAAAAAGGCAGTTAAGGTGTCCGTGGACAGCACATGTGTCCAGGATGTCCGTAATTAACCAAAATGGGGGTGCCTAAGGACACTAAACCTGTCCGTACTGTCCGCAAGCAAAATGGAACTGTTCTTAGAACACGTGCGCTGTCCAGGATGTCCGTAATTAGCAAAATGGGGGTGTCCTAAGGACACTATACCTGTCCGTACTGTCCGCAAGCAAGATGGAGCTGTTCTTAGAACATGCGCGTTGTCCGGGGTGTCCGTAATTAACCAAAATTGAGGTGTCCTAAGGACACTATACCTGTCCGTACTGTCCACAAGCAAAATGGAACTGTTCTTAGAACACGCGCAGTGTCTGGGATGTTCGTAATGAACCAAAATGGGGATGTCCTAAGGACACTATACCTGTCCGTACTGTCCACAAGCAAGATGGAACTATTCTTAAGCAATATTAAACTGTTCTTAGAACATGAGCGGTGTCCGGGATGTCTGTAATTAACCAAAATGGGGGTGTCCTTAGGACACTATACCTGTCCATACTATCCGCAATCAAGACGGAACTGTTCTTAGAACACATTAGGTGTCCGGAATGTTCACAATTAGCCCAAATGGGGGTGTTCTAAGGACACTATACCTGTCCGTACTGTCTGTAGAACATCTATGCACATGTGCACCACACCCGTAAAACCTACAAACATTGTGCCTGTCCGTAACTGTCCGTCTCACTTGTGTCTCACTTTTGATTGCAAAATTATGCTGAGTCCTGGGAGGCCTGGTTCGTACAGCTTTGGTGCGACATCCATGAAGCGACACCTAAGGTGGTTTCACGGTGGGGCCGTTCGCAAGGTTGGACTTTGTGATCAACGTAGTAGGTTGAGTTCCTCTACCACTTTCTGCGTTTCTGCTCCTGTCACCACAAGAGACACTCCTGTGGGACAGCGCATCCCTGAAGCTGCCTCACAGGCCATCCTTGATGCTGTTGACCCTTACCTTTCGAGGGTCGCAGTTTTGTGTATGTACTGCAATGCAGTACTCTGCAGGGAGGCGAGTCTTCGGAGTGCTTTCGAGACTATGGTCAAGGAGTATGACAAGGTCTGCCCACTACCTAAATAAGGCCCACCCTACATCTTCCTCTCTCCACCTGCCCTTTCTTTTCATGGTGGTTGGTGCCCCTTCCTTACCCTCCTTTCCCCGCCTCTCCTAGTGTGTCGTGTGTAAAAAAAAAATATATATAAAACTACACAAATCCCCAAAAAAGGCTCTTTTCAGAGCAGTCTTTTTTTTTTTAATTTAAAGTGTGTTTATTTGTTTTGGTAGCAAAAATTAATATACACCTTTACAAATTTTAGAATCGTATAATAATACATAATCAAAATATTCATGTTAATAATACTCATAGTGGAGAGAAAACTTCAGAAAACGTACAACACACAAAACACAAAAGAAGTTATTATTTAGGACATTTGACACATAATAAAAGATTTAAAAAACACATTACAACCAACATAGAAAAAAAAACCCACCTTCAACATTATTTAGACCCATAACAAAATAAACAGATATACCACTGCTATATTCACGCACAGCAGCCTCTTTATAGCGTAAGAGAACAAAGGACCAAAAAAGTAACAGAACCACAAAAGCATCTAAAATAGCAAATGTCGGTAGCATAAACGATACTGCGTAAATTCTACTTAAATGGCAAGAGGGACTCCACAGACTGCCCACACAAAATGGCGATGTTACATGGCAGAAGGTGCTCCTCAATCATCGCAACCAGTCTAACCGTAGCTAACATGATAGGGATGGTGTTGCCCTGCATGCATCGAAGCCAGAGTAGATGACATTCAAAAGCGGAAGAAGAGGTCAGATATACACCCAAACAGCGTTGCCTTTGATTGAAAAAAAAGTTACAATACATAAACAGGTGTTCTAAAGTCTCACATTCAGTCACTTTCAAGCAAAATCTGCATCCCTCCCACTTCACCAGATCCCTAAAGCCAAGCCAATTTCTTATCCTGGAGCCCGTATGGATGAGATCCAGACGGAAACGCATGTAGGTCCTTCTTGCAGTTCTATCGGGAAAGCATAGAAGATACGGCAGCCGAGGTGAAACTGCCTGCCTAAAGGTGGCATAGGTCCTAAAGGATGAATAACCACCAACCATATCAGAGTTGCGGGCCCAAGAATTTTTAAAGAACCGACATTTAACCTTACATGGAAAATCAATCAGGTCCTGTTGCGTCATGTTCAATGACGTTAAGATGTCAGATACTCGATCTTTGAATTCGGAAATCGAGGAGGGACAATCTTGTGCAAGCATTGCCTGGACGTCCTCATAAAGAGAGTTTGGAGGAGGTGATAACATTTTAGCATAGGCATTCACCATCCGCCATAGATATTTGTCTGCTAGGGGGTGTAAACCTAGTTCATGTAAAATGATGGCGTTAGGTAAATAACCTGGAAGCCCCAAAATTTTCTTCCGTAGTGAACCTTGTAAAAGATTTAATAACGGTCCCAACTTCAAAAGACACACATCCACTGCATAGAGTAGAATGGGCTCCACTTTCATAGTGTAGTATTGCAGAAGGGGCACAAGTGAGAATCTGCAATATCTTTGAAAGATAATTCTCATCTGTGCCAAAAGAGGGTTAAACTTGGCGTGCAACACTGTGCGCCATGCGCTGACAGACAACCGATTTGATAAATGGTATGCCAAATATATGATCTCTACTTTTCTCGGGATAGGTTGTGCATTGATAACAAAAGTGAATCTCGGTATTTTTTTTTTAGGTGTGAAAATCATTATATGAGATTTAGCTGGATTGATATTCATATTGTTAAGCACACAATAATCATGAAAGATCTTCAATTTATTTTGGAGATCAAAGGGAACCCTATCAAATAATATGACATCATCCACAAAAGCGAGCCAGTGGAGCCGTAGATTACCCAGAGCTACCGGAAAGGAATTGGAGCCCTGCCAAATTTCCTCAATGTCAGCCAAGTAAAGGTTAAATAATACCGCTGCCAAATTACAGCCTTGTTTCACTCCTATGCACGAGGGAATGTTTTTGGTTAGAAGCCCTTCAGGGTTAATACGGACCTTATAGGACGTATTTTGATGTAACGCAGCTATAATAGTAACCAATGGAGGAGTGATACCGTAGGACAACATCTTTTGTCAAAGGCAATTACGCAGTACATTGTCGAAGGCAGCAGACAAGTCTAATGCTGCCACATATATAGTGCCATTGGGCTTAGAGTGGGCGGTCCGAAGAAGGTGAGCAAGAATTGCAGCATTTAACTGGGTACCCATTGCCCGCCGAAAACCGACTTGGGCTTTTGAAAGAATGTTCGAGGATCTTAAATAAGCTTCCAACTCACACAAGATTAGCCGAGCAAAGATTTTTGCAGCAGTATCGATTAGAGCAATTGGTCTAAAATTGCTTGGGCTGCTCAAAGCACCCTTTTTGTAGATGGGAATTATAATGGCCATTAGCCATGATTGTGGCACTCTGCCAGTTTGATAAATCAGCTGGTAACGTGGAAGCAGGTACCTGGCCCAAAAATAGGGATCATCCTTAAAGAGGCAGGGGGGCAGCCCATCCAGACCAGCCACTTTCGAGAATTTCAATTGGGAGATGGCCCATATGATGTCTTTAAGGTCCCATGGGCAGACACGTGTAAAGGATAGCTGCATGTTAATTGATTCTAAATGAAGATGTGCCTCCGGCACTGCATATTTCTGAGAAAAAAAGCACTCCCATTCCGGGCCCGAAATGGTTGCCACCAATCGGGAACCTTCCTTGCCAGACGGGTTTCGTAGGATAGCCCATAACTCCCGCGTTTTTTTTTTTTACACAACAGCTGGAGCATGTACTGGTTGGCTACGTTAAACGCTGTCTGGCGAAGATTCTTAAGATGTTTCTTAAAGCAGGCGATAATATAGTTTTTTTCCTTGTGGTACTTAAGCAGGCTAGTAGACTTAGGTCTTAAGATACGTAGGTCCCAATTTTTCTGCTTTTTTAGGTTTAAAACCAAATCCGAATTAAGATGGACATCCAAAGGGGTCATCTTGGCCTGGGAGACCTTCCCTAAGTCGGATAGATGCCTGTGGATCATTATAAGATTTATTTCATTAATTTTTTCCACATTACCCAGCGAGAGGAAGTCATCATGGCATACAAGGAGATCCCTATTCACCAGGAACACTAATTTTCTACAGACCGCGGGATGCCAATTGACAGAAATAGTATGCCTATCGCATTCAGCCAGACTGGCTGGAACAGAGGGTTTGTGTGCATCAATCCCCAAGTGTAAGCGCGAAAACAGCAGGTGATGGTCGCTTACTCCCAAGTCTAAAATCAGAATTGGGTCAAGCAAACCAGAACATACTCTGGATGCAAACAGGTAATCAATAAGAGAAGACGCTGTGCCACGTCTCCAAGAAATTTTCATGGAGTGTGGCGCAAGTTGGATTGGGTAAATACCCCATGCTTCGAAGAAGCTTGTCCATTTAGATCCTCTGTGGAATGCTTGTTGTACATATAAAGAGGAAGAACGCGCTGGCTGTGCTACGTTGTAGAGTTCTAGGTATGAATTCAGGTCACCTCCAATCATGATTTCATGATTGGGACAAGACACTGAGGTATGGCCCAATATCCGGTCCAATTCCTCTAAAATCGAGTTCAGAGAGGCTGCCTGTGGATTCCAAAATATAGACAACAAAAGGAGAGACGGCACAGTACAGTGCTTGAAGGACAGTTCCACCAATATACATGAATCAGATTTGTCCACTAGAGAGGAGACAGCCTTCAGTCCGAGGTTAATAAGGATGGCAATACCACCAGATGGACGGCTTGCAAGCACACGACGGGCCGGAACAGAGAAACAAGTGAACCCATCAAGCATGATCTCATTAAGCGCCATTGTTTCCTGTAAAAATAGAATATCGGGTTTCTTATCAGGCTCAACCCGTCTATGCCATACCCCAAGGTTGCCTAAACCACAGCAATTCCATGAGGCAACTGTCAAGCTGGTCAATTATGAGACAGGAGTGGGTCCTTTCATGGCGACAGCCACTTTGATCAAGGGCTCCAACCAAGTGAGGCCACTCAATGCTTGCGTAAGAGAGGCAAGCTGTGCAGACAATTGCATATCGTGGGAATCAAGAGGGCCCGAACCCAGGCCTACAAGACATTCAGTAGGAGGGGGGGAACCCAATCAAGAAAAGCCCAAGCACTCTCCATATCCAAAAACAAGGTAGGCACAAGGCCAATAGATTGAAAATCATCTGAGAAGTCCAAAAGCATTTTAGCTATAATCTGCGATTGTACTCTACAGAGTACTCTATGGTTATTATGGGCTGCTTGCTTGACACAATCAAGGTCCTTAGATGACAAGTTTCTTAGAGCCGGGATCTGAAAAAAAGCGTTCATCAGAAATGACCTGTTTACACGCACTGGACCATTGATGTCTGGGTTGCTTGACCATCCGAGGATTAACTTCATATCCTTAGGAATGTGCGAAAGGGACAAAGCAACACTCGAGGGCCTGACAGGAGAAGGGTGGTGGCCTATCATATCCTCATCTAGACCAGGTCGCACCGGACTCAAAGGGGCCTGAGCGACCTCTAATTGAGTGTCAGGTACCGTCTGCTCTTCAGGTACGGCTAAAAGAGTAGCCGGCTTAACCGAGTCGACTCTCGAACCGCTCGAGGTCGAATCCAGGGGCGGTGAGATGATGTCAGGACTCGCAGTGGGTACCACATGCGGGCCAACTGGCAACCGGACAAGCACTTTTTTAGACTCGATCTTTGGAAAGAAACAATGGAGCTGAGCCTGCGTCTTGCCCGTTGGCATCCTAAGAGAAGCACCAGGGGCAATCTGGACATTGCCACTTTTAAGGGCGGCAATCTGTAGATGTTTCTTGCTTTCCTCGTCAAGTTCACATAGGTCTAATTCCAGCTTGTCCTGGTTAAGTACGTTACTGGACGCTAATACTGGGCTAGGATCAACTAACACCTGCCCACCCTTGACAGGGGGTGTTTTAAAAGCAACTTTCTTCTGCATGGCTTTTGTCTGGTTTAAACGTTTTTGGGCTCTTAGAAAGGACTTCCTTGCCTTACGAGAAATAAAGTGCCTACCTTCGTGTACTACAGGGCCCTCCTCAACATCCAAAGGCAAGGCAGAGGCCAAAGGAGGAAGGAGGGGCTGAACATCATTTAGATCCGTCAAGGGAGAGGGGCTGTCCGGAGGACCGACTATCCTCTCGACAGCCTCCGGGTCCACACTGGGACAATCGGACGGATCCAAGTGATGGTAGGTCACAGCCAACTTATATAAGAGGTGCTCCACCTGCAGGAGACGGTCATGCTGGAGTTTAAGAACTTCCAACAGATCGATTGCCTCCGAATCTCCGTGCTCCAATTTGACCCCCAAGTCACCTTGCACTACTTGCGAATAAGATCTCTGGGGAGGGAGAACGGAACAGTGCCCAGAGTCAGTTTGGGAACCTTGTGAGGAAGTCAGTTTACTACACTGGGGTTGTTGCGAGATTAAGGCAACACACACCAACATTTTTTCAAATTGGGCCAGATAGAAAGGTTTAGATTGTTCTTCTGCTAAGATAAAACCTTCCAATCTAGACATCTTGTCTGTCATAAGCGCAAGAGAAGCCTGCATCTCTCTTATTGAGCAATGGGTTAGCTCGTGACCCTTGTCCAACAGGTTAAGAATACGCGAGATTACGGGGAAATTAGAGGGATCAATAAAAAAGGGGGGAGAAAGAAAAGTCTTCCGGAGTGGAAGCCGCTCTTACTTCCCCCTGAGGAACAAAAGGCTCTTTGTCTTCATTAGCAAGGATAAAGGGATCCACACCAGGGGGAGGCAAATACTTTGCCGACATACCCTCATCAACATGGAAAAGGTCATAATGCGGAGCAGGGCCCCCTTCCAAGCCCATACTTGACGTGGCGAAGGCAGCACGTCCATGGTCAACCAATTTCTTACCACTACTTTCCGATGGAAGATGGAAGTGAACTTGTTCACGAAATGGGAAGGAGCAAGAAGCTGGGGAAGAGGGGCCCAAAGAAAGCCGCACTCTTTTACTTAGTTCACTCACAATTGTTGGAGCCAACATTGAGGTGTCAGAAATGCAGGGGCGAACTCCACTGTCATGCACGGCGGAACAGAATAACTCAAGATCATGAACCGCCGCGTCCCCCTTCTTGTCCACATTGTCGTTGGCTTCCTGGACAGAGAAGGTCGATGGTGCCGAGACAGGAGGGGGGCCAGATAAAGGAGGAGCCTTGGCAAAAGATGATGGTACCGTGGCAGCCAACTCAGGGACCCCGTCCGGAACCAGCCCGGCAGCCCTCTCCACCAGTGCACTAGACATTGATAAGAGAGATTTTTTGGTTACAGATAGATGGGGGAGGGTACTAGGTAAAAGATTCTTGCCAGATTGTGACTCGCTTGACTTCGATGGAGGACTTGTCTTACAGCCACTTCTCAGAATCGGGCTCATTCTCACCTCTAATACCCACCGCAAACCAACAGGTGGGCCAACCCCCTTTGTGTTTAAACAGGGGCAAGACCAACAAAACAAGGTGGAAGGAACCCAAAAATGTGTTGCAATACCTTCACGAAGAGGCTAAACACCTCCCCTTCCTTCACAACCACATTATTTTAACAACTGTGCCTAGGCAGAATCTACAAACACTAATACAAAGTGGGGTAAAAAACAGGTCATTAATTCAGAAAACTTTTCGTTTACAATACACCTGACATACAGAAAAATTAAATAGCAATCAACAAGGGATCATAGATAAGGGGTCACACCATAATCTGTAGTGTGAGCTAAACCAAAACACAAAATGACAATAGTATCTGTTCACCAATTAAGGTTTGCAGCCATCATTTAAGCACATACTGTGAGCAAAAGGGCGGAGAAAACCAAGAACACAGGATCAAAGGCCTTACGCCCGCAGTCTCCTGTGAAGGGGGAAGGCCAGAAATGAGGAGGGGAATACACAAATGCCCCTCTGAGAGACCAGGTGCCCACCTCTGCTGACAATTATGTTGGTGCCAACCAAGGAATACCCTCGGCGGAAATGTACCTCAAGAAACCCCCTCGCCCCGCGACCCGCGAACAGCCAACAGTACTTGTCTGTACTTTGCTGATGCGTGGCGCGGGTGCGCAGGGAGGTTGGGTTAAGAAGAGGCTGGAGGGGCGGCACATACCACAAGGGGGGCGGAGCCTCCCACGGGAAGGGAATCTTGAGGAATAAAAAAGATATAAGGGAGAGTTATGCACAGGCCAAATTATGTAGCACTGAAATGGGGGGCACTTCAAAACAGTGGGACAAGTTAGGTCAGGGGGGACAAGTTCAGTTCGGGAGGGGGGGGCAAACAGTCACCTCGTCTGTCCAGCGAACAGGGCCAGGCAAGCAGGGTGTTACCCTGTTAGACTTCCTCCAGGCGTAGAAACAGTCTCTGTTCCTGGAAGCTGCACGCTCCGGCGGCAGAGTGGAAGCGACGCGTTGAGAGACAATTCCGGCAGCAGTCCCGCAGCAGTCCGCAGCCACAGCCAACAGTACTTGTCTGTACTTTGCTGGTACGAGCAGCCTTTCACAGTCTAAAAATAGAAGTGGCAAATAAATGGATCAGGGCCCTGTGTACTTTTTAGAAGTCCACGGACAGTTCGCGGACATATAAAATTTTGGGGTGCTACCCTATCATAACCATTGCACATTTCTCTGGGAGGAAGTGGTGGCTCTGAAAAGAGCCATTTGGTGGTGTTTGTTTGTGTTTGAAAAACTTCAAATGGTCAACACCTACTGCAAAATGGATGGCTGTAATTCCAAAAAAAGGTTGCAATGCATTTTGTACATTTCTCAGAAAAATCTGATTGCCAGCATAAGTAAGATGAACTCTATCTCTGCGAAAAATGTGTGTGCTACAAAACACAATATTTTAATTGTGAAAAGAGGACATGTCAATATCTCTTAGAAAAGCACAAACAGCCTTTTGACATTGCGCCTCGCTTTCTCCATTTGTGGACCAAATGAAGAAGAACGCAGCCACATTTGTCTCTGCGCAATACGGGAAAAAATTACTTGCAAATTTGGAAACATGTCCATGACCTTCTCAAGTACTTCTTTCATTGCAAATTGCAAAGAAATTCCAGGCACATATCCTAAACTGTCCCCTCCACAATTAATTATAATTATGTCTGGATGATGCTGTGTCTCCAAAGTAGCACAGAGAGGTACCAAGTCCAGCCACTTCATTCGACACACTCCATACCAATGCACTTCCACATGAGGAAATCTAAGATCTGCAGCTACTCCACAGCGTTCTGCATGCACCTCTAACCAATGTATCCATGAGTCTCCCAAAATCCAGATATTCTGTTTTCTGAAACACAGAGCCATAGCTATCTGTTCTTCTCTCAGGAAAAATACTTTCTGACAAACTCTCTCCTTACACAACACACCCAGTAAACTTTACTGACCAATCCCTTGCTCTGCTCATTCTCATTTGCATGCCTCTCCATCCCAAAATCCCTGTATGTAATACGCCATGTCCGCGGACATATCGAAAATCTGAGCGTGGTGAATTTAAATTTAAATAGTGTGCCCCATATCCCCTTTGAGGTTGGCTGTGAAAATAGCTGTTTTCTTGTTTTTTTTGCAGATGCTTGACAGACACCTGTTATTTTGTATTTTATTTCTTTTTTTTCTTACTTTACTCTCATAAAATCTTCACATAACCTTCTCCAAAGCAACCCTTACATTCCAAAACAGCATGGCATTTCTCATAAAGGATAAGGAAATGCCATCTTCTTTAAAATAAACAGCATTACTGGAATCAATATTCTCATTATTACAGAAGAACATACCACTTCTAAGCATGAAAGCACACATGCCTCGGTTGATTGCATACCTAGCAATGTTTTGCTGAGGATAAAAAACAGAACTATTGTCCCATATTGCCCTAGGTACTAATCCAGAAAAAATACTTTGGCATTTGGAAGGATGTTCATTACTGCATGAACCAAGTGTTCCAAATCTACCAACAAAGTAGGGGCACTGACATCGCCCAAATGGATAGCACCATAGTGCAAAACTACCACATGGGGACTGTTCATCCTGCCCATATCTTCATAAACGTGTACAATTCCCTGTACAATGCAATCAGGAACAGTGCTCCACACCACATCCACTCCTTTAATATCAAAATTGTTTGCCACATACCTGCATTGAGCACATTGCTGTAAACCATACACAAACAAATCTCCAAACACCAACACCCTGACTTTCTCCACCTCTGCCATCTTCACTACACACAGTCTCTTTCAACACAAATCCACAACCTCAACATCTTAGTTGTGGCACAGTCTTCAAGAGGGTTCTACAATCTAGATCAGACATTCCCACTCTCCAGCAGACTGCCAACTTGGGAGAGGGGTGCCCTAAACAGCACATTGGATTACATCTATGTTTCAGAGGCCATGCTGGAAGTGATCATAGAATTTGAAGTGATACAAACGATCCCAAGTGACCACAATCTGCTAAGAGCAGCATGGATCTCAACAGAGGTGCCCCACCAAAAAATGAACTCGGAAATTGAATGTAACACAAAGGGAACCCGTTTAAAGTTGACCACCGAGAGAATAGAAGACCTGTTCAAAACATATAAAGCCTCAACGAAAACCGTGGAACTTGAGCAAAAAACCATTGATTATCGCCCTTTTCTGAGCCCATACAAAGTCCCCAGTTGTCAAAGAATTGGAAAGCCACCTACGTGGAACCATCTATACGATAAACAAGTCGTGGCAAAAAGGGCTAGCTTGAGACAACTAAAGCGAAAAACCAAAAAACACAACTCACCGGATCTAGTAGCACAAGTAATTCAAGAAGAAAGAAACTATAAAGCCTGGATTAAAACTCACAGAATCAATCTATATCAGAAAGATTCAGAAGAGATGCTGAGAAATGGAGTGGGGAAAAACTCCAGGAGCTTCTGGAACCTCTTAAAAACTGGTATAGAACAGAAAACCAATATGCCAGCAAACCACGTAAGCGAAGAAAAGTGGATATTACACTTCGAAGCGCTGTTCCGAAAACCATCGGAAAATGAGGACCAAGGTTGTATCCAACAAGACAGCCCGTGGGTGGACGTCTCAAACCCAGAGGACATCAGGGAAATAATCAACAAACTAAAAAACTCTCGAGCACCGGGGCCAGATGGTGTCACCAACATCGACTTAAAATCATTTAAAAAACAATGGATTCCCTTTATCAGCCTAGTCCTCAAATACTGTGAAACATCAAGAGCCATCCCAAAATCCTGGACCTCAGCTAACGTGGTACCCATTTACAAAAGAGGAGACAAGTCTGATCCTGGCAACTATCGGCCCGTAGCATTGCTCAACACGATCGGGAAAGTTTTCGGCATGCTGCTCCTAAAGAAATTCCAATTATGGGCAACGGAGGCACCATGTAACGACCCTTTTCAAGCAGGCTTTAAGAAAAACTCATCCACGACGATAAACATCATGCTCCTTAGCATAATCAATAGCAAAGTCGCTGAGGAAGGGGCCTCAGTGTTCGTGGCCTTCATAGACCTGACCCAGGCCTTTGATCGGGTGGATAGAGAACTCCTATGGAAGAAATTGTACTCCTGGAACTGCCCGCAAGCCATTCTGGCTCCAATCAAAGCGTTACATACGAATACCTCCATCAGAGTGAAATTAAACACACAAGGCGACCTGTCGGAAGAAATTCCTATACGAAGAGGGGTGAAACAAGGCTGTCCTCTGGCACCGGCCCTGTTTGTCGCATTCATGGGCGATTTCAAAGATTCCTACGCCTCGGTGAGAACTTTTCCGCCAAAAATTGGAAACACATCAATGCCACGTCTAACATACGCAGACGATATAGTACTAATGGACCTAACCCAAATAGGGCTGCAGCGTCAATTAGATAATTTGCAAACTACATCAAGCTCTCAAACCTGGAGATAAATAAAGAAAAAACAAAAATCATAACTTTGGGGAAATCAACAAAGAAACAGAAACATTTTAAGTGGACCATGGAAAACGTCCCGATTGAGAAAACAACAAAATTCAAATTTCTGGGAGTTATTATTGACAACTCGCCTCAAGAAACGAGCATGCAAGAACACCTAGGGGCAAAAGTAAGATCACTGGCAACCCAAGCCAAAATACTGGGAAGGAAATATGGAAGATTCTCCCTTAAACCTACCATCAAATTCTATAAGGCAAAAGCAGTTCCGGCTCTTACATACGGTTCCGAAGCCATGCCTGAGATACCAGACACCCTTTGGCTGAGGCTAGAAGGTTATTTCTGGAGGACTGTATTGAACCTACCAAAATCAACTGCAATGGCCGGAATAAGGAGAGAATTGGGACTTTCATCGTTGAAATCGTCGGTTGAAGCAAAGAATCTGGCGTTATATCAGAAAACCATCATTTCACAACGCCTCCCGCTCTACCAGTTGATCAACGAGGAAGGGTGCAGAGAAAAGTGCAAAATGCTGAAGAAATGGGCAACAAAGATAAAGCAAAATTTAGACCTTGTAGCTTGCACAGAAGCTGATTTAATTGGAAATCCAGATAAAGTCAAGAAGAAACTGGCAGACCTTGACTGGATTGCTACTGAGGAAAAAGCGTCGAACAACAAACTCTTGAAACACCTTCCACACTATGCACTAAAGAGGAACGAAACAGCTCAATATCTAAGAAGGTTCCCGAGTAGACCACTTCGCCAACTATTCCTAAGAGCACGTCTAAACTTACTTGCCACAAATGAAATACTTCAAATTAGAGGCCAGTCAGAATACAACAACTGCAGACTCTGCAAGATGCCGGACCAGATGGAAAACGTAAGACACTTACTTACTAGCTGCCAGGCTTTGTCCACTATACGCCTAGCCTACTTACGCGACACACTGAGTCAGTTCACAGAGCCGGAAGAAGAGCAGTGGTGGCCGCGGTTAATTGGGGGAGGAAGGACTGCTTGGACCTTAGCCACAGCTAAGATTCTGCAAATTGCCCTGACAAAATGCAATCAGCAGTGCAAAGAAGATAGCTGAGAGACTGGCCTTAAAGAAGAAGAAGCACATTCACACCAGATCTTGTAAAATCTAAATTTAGATAAAAAAACAAGTAAAAAAATTAAAAAAAAAAAAGAAAGTAAATAGCATAAAGGTTTATAAGTGATAGTTGATTTTAGCAAATTGGAAAAAAGACAGTAGATTCATTTTACAGATTACACAAGCTAAAAGTCAGTTTGAAAATGTGTTCATGTACTATACAGAAAATATGCATACCTGTAGTTTGTCTTCATGCATATGGATATGCATGGAGCTGCAAGTAGAAATCTTGCAGACTTGTAAGTATTTCTTGTAGATGGTGCTTGCCAATGATATGACACTTGTACTCAGAGAGATTCACAGTACATTTGCAGTGCTGATCTATGATGATGCAGTTAGATGTAGAGGTCTTGAATGTGATTGGTGCATGGTCATGTGATTTCTTAGCTACATCCAATGAATGAATGGCACAGAGAGTGAAGTGGAAATGGTAGAAGGGCTGTTCATGTTACGATATGTCCGCAGACATGGCGGTAGTTCCCGGACATCGGGAGTTACATCCGGGGATTTTTTGGTTCAGAAGTCATGCATATGAGAATGAGCACTGAAAGGGATTGGTCATGAAAGTTTAGTGGATGTGTTGTGCCAGGAGAGAGTTTCTCAGATACTCTTTTTGCTGAGAGAACAACAGATAGCTATGGCTGTGTGTTTCAGAAAACAGATTGTTTGGATTTTGGGAGATTCTTGGATACATTGGTTGAAGGTGCATGCAGAAAGCTGTGGAGTAGCTGTAGATCTTGGATTTCCACATGTGGAAGTACACTGGCATGGAGTACGTGGAATGAAGTGGTTGGACCTGCTACCTCTCTGTGCTACTTTGGAGACAGAGCAACAACCAGACATAATTGTAATTCATTGTGGAGGGAACAGTTTAGGACATGTGACTGGAATGTTTTTGCAATTTGCTATGAAAGAGGGACTTGGGAAGGTCATGGACATGTTTGCTAATTCTCAAGTGATATTTTCACGGATTGCGCAGAGACAAATGTGGCTCGTTCTTCTTCATTTGGTCCGCAAATGGAAAAAGCAAGGCGCAATGTTAATAAGGCTGTTTGTGCCTTTCTAATAGATTTTGGCATGTCCTCTTTTCACAATGAAAATATTATGTTTCGTAGTACATACATTTTTCGCAGAAATGGAGTCCATCTTACTTATGCTGGCAATCAGATTTTTCTGGGAAATGTTCAAAATGCATTGCAACCTTTTTTAGAATTACATCATCCATTTTGAAGTAGGTGTTAAGTATTTATCATTTTTGACATACAAACACCTCCCAAAGGCTCTTTTCAGAGCCACCCCTTCCTCCCAGAGAAAATTGCAATGGTTATAATAGGGTAGCACCCCAATTATTTTTAGATGTTCGCGAACTGTACGCAGACTTCTAAAAAATACAAGGGGCCCTGCTTCATTTATCTTCACTTCTATTTTTTAACTGTGAAAGGTGGCTCTGAAAAGAGCCTTATTTTTTTTGATTTTTGTTATTTTGTATTTTTTTTGGTTTTTTATACACAACACACTAGGAGAGGAGGGGAAAGGAGGGTAAAGGGGGGGACACGAACCACAGGGATAAGAAAGGGTGAGCTGAGAGAGGAAGATGTAGAGTGGGTTTTATTTGGGTAGTGACGATAGTCTCTAAAGCACTCCGAAGTCGCTCCCCCCTGCAGAGTACTGTCTCACAGTACATACATACAACTGTGACCCTCGAAAGGTAAGGGTCATCAGAATTCTGTATGGCCTGTGAGGCAACTTGAGGAAGACGCTGTCCCACAGAGGTGGTCCTTGTGGTGACAGGATCAGAAACGGAGTAGAGGAAATCAACCTATTACATTCTTCGCAAGGTACAACCTTGCGAATAGCCCCAGAATGAAATGACCTCAGGTGTCGCTTCATGGTCGTGGTCCCAAAGCTGTACGAACCATGCCTCCCGTGACTGAGTATCATTTTGCACTCATTGCAGGTGACACAGTTCGCACAAGCCTTAGGACCATTCCCATGAATGTTAAACAACCGCCACACCCAAGACTCACGCCTAGTGCGGGTAGTAGGGATTTCCTCTACCTCATTCTCCTCACCCTCTTCTTCCTCCTCTGCATCCTCACTCCTGTTCCCCTCTTCAGGCCCTTGGGAAGGTGGTGTTGGTGGAGGGGCTTGGTGTGGTGCTGAGGCAGATACTGCACCGGCTGGCAGCAGTGGAGCTATAGTTGCCATCAAGTTGATGATGGATATCTGCAAGTGGCAGCAAAAATCGCAGTGCTCTGAAGAATAGTCAGAAACACAATGAGAATAAGCTCTAGGGCGTGGTCTTTTATAGGGGTGCTTGTACGCGGTCCGCAGACATGTGCGCTGTCCGGTAACGGTATGTAGAAACTCAGGATTACTATGTGGGACTTGTGCCATGATGAGGTTTTATTGAAAAATATTGTGTGTTACTGAAAATGTACTTTTAAATTGTTCTGGGGCATGAACAGTGTCGGCATTCAGAACACGCGATTAGTGTGGGTGCGGTCACATGATCCCTTCGCGAACATGTCCGCGAAGGAAGCGCCTGTCCACAGGACACCAAGTGTACGGACATTGGTTTGCGCATGCGCGCTGATGTTCTACGGACACTGTTTGGGTCCTGAAGTAATTAAAAGTGCGTCACACGTCAAACGAACATTTCAGGACACTGCTTGTGTTCTTAGAACAGTTTCAACTTGCTAGCGAACAGTACGGACAGGTATAGTGTTCTTTAGGACACCTCCATTTTCGTTTAATTATGAACATTTCAGGACACCAATTGTGTTCTTAGAACAGTTTCAACTTGCTAGCGAACAGTACGGACAGGTACACTGTTCTTTAGGACACCTCTATTTTTGTTTAACTACGAACATTTCAGGACACCAATTTTGTTCTTAGAACAGTTTATACTTGCTAGCGAACAGTACGGACAGGTATAGTGTTCTTCAGGACACTTTAATTTTCGTTTCTTTACGAACATTTCAGGACACCGCGTGTGTTCTTAGAACAGTTTCAACTTGCTAACGAACAGTATAGACAGGTATAGTGTTCTTCAGGACACCTCCATTTTCATTTATTTACGAACATTTCAGGACAGAAATTGTGTTCTTAGAACAGTTTGAACTTGCTAGCGAACAGTACGGACAGGTATAGTGTTCTTTAGGGCACCTCCATTTTGTTTAATTACGAACATTTCAGGACACCAATTGTGTTATTAGAACAGTTTCAACTTGCTAGCGAACACCTCGGACAGGTATAGTGTTCTTCAGGACACCTCCATATTCGTTTATTTACGAACATTTTAGAACACCCGCGCTGTCCGCGGACACCTACACTGTTTTTTAAAACAAAAAAAAGAAACTAAGTCCAACACAATATAAAAATGTAACTTTATTTAACATATATTAATAATTTATGAGAGAGAAGGTGAGGCAGAAACGGAAACAAAAACAGGAGAATTAGGGGTTTCAACATGATTGGTATCAGGTGAAGAAGGGATGGAAGTCTCATCAAAACATTTTGGGTTATGGAGAGGGTTTGGGTATAATTGACTGGGATATGTTGAGGTGGGACAAGTACATGTGGGGCATTGGTATGAGGTTTTTGTTTTAAAATGATCTTCAACAAAAGTTTTCAAATTATTAAAATTGGTCAACAATAGATCCATTTTTTCTTTTATGCTGTCAAGCGTGTTACCCATAACAGTTTCTTCAGAGGTATTTTCTATTTTGGTATGCTCTGTACAAAAAATATATATTTATGTTAAATGTATATGAAATAATAATCATTAAATGGTTTATATTGTAAAGTGTTTACCATTAGTTTCACTATCTTGTGACATTTCCTCATGTGGGAAATGCTCCTCTAGCCATTCCTGCATACTAGACATTTCTGTGAGAAAAAAAAAGATAATATTTTTTTTAATCTAATACAGAAAGTTTATAAATATATGAGTAAAATGAAGTACACTTACTAGTTCAGGTAAGATATGTTCTAAGTACTCTGTAGGTCTGGTCTTGTTCTTAGTTCTGTAGTGTCTGTGAGGTAATTATGTTGGAAGCCAATATATCTTCTTGTGGTATATTGCATTTTAGAACATATTGCATTTAAATGAATGGTTAGTGTGTTACATATATGGGTTACATTTCTTATGTATTACTACATATAATGCATATGTGTGCTGCTTTTCGAATTTGTTAAATGTTCCTATGTTATGATATAAGAATCAAACATACCCCCCGAGAGTTTTTAGGTAGTGGTACTGTTCTCCGAACATGTCGGCGGACATTAAAAGAGTTCGCAGACATCAAGTTCAGTAGAAGAGGTTCAGTATGTTCCATATTACATGTACATAAAGTCAAAGTTATTATTATTAAGTTGCGCTACTAAAAACCTATGAAATTCAGTGAAAAAACGTTGTTAAAGGGACGTTATGGTTAAGTTGCCCTACTAAAAACCTATGAAATTCAGTGAAAAAACTTTGTTAAAGGGACGTTATGGTTAAGTTGCGCTACTAAAAACCTATGAAATTCAGTGAAAAAACTTTGTTAAAGGGACGTTATGGTTCCAAGTAAAACCGAAAAACCCTTGAAATTCGCCAGTTATGGTAAGCTAAGCAACCATAACTCACGCCACCACCGTGCACTGCTAAGCCTAACACCCAGGACATCAAAGATGACATCACAAAGTTGAGTCAACTATGCCGGGATAGGGTCATAGTTAAAAAGTGTAGGTTTAAGTTTAGAAATAAGGTTGGAGACTACGTCTTGACTTACAGGTAAAAACTGAAAGCTAGAAGGTGCAGAATCCATTGCCATTGTTGTCTCTATATCCAATGTGAGCTTGCACAGGTTAGTCAGCACAGAGTGCATGTTTGTGCGAATAGTATGAATTTTATCCATAAAAAAGATATTAAATTCATTTGCCAAACTAATTGAGCGGATTAAATGAGATGTACCACATTGGGAGAGGTAAACCTCTTTATGGCTGCGAGGAGAGCCTTTGGTAAATTTGTTCGCCAGATCAATCTGCTTCTGCAGACAAGAGAATTTAGCTAGAATAATGCTTTTTTAATAGATTTTTAAAGCAGCCTGAACAGCCTGGTGATCACACAGATCTCTGTTTTTTAATCATATTGTCTCTTTTTTTTCAGTAGTCTTTCTTAAGTACTTTCAGTGAGTCATCATGCCATTGGTTGCTCCTTTTCCTGCCTGGTTTTGTTGATAGTTTTTACCTTTATCTTCCTCTCCATCTCTCTCTCTCTCGCACTGTTTCATCTCTCTTCCACCATCATTTTCTTCTGGCATCTTGATATACCAGGGTCCCACCTGGCCTAATGTTAGTTACATTGACATAGGCTATTCAAGCGTTGTTTTTGTTTGACTGTAGCATTCTGAATGGTTTTCGATATAAGTCTAGGAAACAAGGTTTGGGTAATCTTACTACCTTATGGAGTCAGAGGAAAATGGGCTCTGTCCTTGATTCTTCTCCATGAGGTCCTCCCACATATTTTCACCCGTAGGGGTACTATTGGTTAGCAGCAGCACCTCCCTAGCCTAATGAAAGGGGTCTCCCACCGGGGAAAAGTGAGGCTATCTGAAGGATCGTCACACAGCCTACTTATACAGATCTGGATGCACTTTCATGTGCACATTGGTTCATTCAATATGCATTTGTAAGTTGCAATTGTGCAATTATGCGCATAAGTTAGTTTTGTGTCAACTCATTCCTGTTATGTCCTGTCATGTCCTGTCATGTCAGAACGACTGTAATGTTCAGTCTGCATGGATTAAACTCACACAGATGTTATGAACAAAGCACATTTTATTTCTGTTTTCTTTTTTTGTTTTCTTTTATTTCACATTATAATTATGCATGAGGATCCATTATGATTTGCGACGATACAGTAACATAACCAGCAACAAGCGGTTATGTTGCATGAAGAAAATGTTGATTTAACATCCTTTTAACTAAGGGAGCGTTGCACTACATCCACTCTCTTACAAGATGGCAGCCGGAGATTGCAGCTGACATTTTCACTGTCCATGACCGTTGTCATGGATACCATAGCAACAAAACCCACACAAGCGATTGCTGGCATTTCTATCAGAGGGCTGAGCACTTGCACTCGCGGCACACTGGACAGTGCCTAGATACCCAAAGCCATAGGATTTTAAAAGTTAGTTATAATTCTATTAGGACCAGAGATATTCTAACCACTGCTCACAGCGCATCGCAGTGTCCACATTAAGATTCACTGTAATGTGGAGGAACATTTTGGTATGGAGATATCTTTGAGGTGTACCTTCGCAACCTGTTTCTGATTGCTTTTTTGGTCCAATTATGTCTTCTTTCTATAATATTTGCTTATTTTTTCATCCTTTAATGTTGGGTTGTCGCATGGGTATAGGTCAACACGGAGACACTGAGTTCCCCAACTCCGTTTCAGAAATATGAGAAAAAGACAGTTTGTGCCTGCACCTCTTTGCGCCAATTATAACACGTAGTAAGAAGTCACAAAAGTCGGTTCACTTGAAAAAGTTTTTCTTAATTTATTTGACTTGTCGTTTAGCCCTTGTTGGATGACACGTATTTCGGCGTGTATCTCGCGCCTTTTTCAAATCCGGGCTGTTTATATAAGTAAAAAGTAAGACAAAACCAAATACAGTTTTTGAGTGATTTGTTGAGTAACATTTTCTTCAATTCCTTTTAACATTGTACAAATGGTGCGTTGTTAAAATAAGAGGCAGATCTGTCTTTGAACGTGTAGTCAAATGCATCCAGTGCCAATTTATATTCAATAGATGTATATAGGGCTTTCACATCCCAAGTTGCCAGCAGATAGGTATCTTGCCACTGGATTTCCTCTACAATTTTTATAGCAGCTGTAGTATCTTTTAGATATGCTTTGATTTTGATTACTTCAGGTCTTATGACATTGTCAATGTATTGTGCCAAAGGTTCCGTCGCCCATCCTATACCACTTACTATTGGTCTCCCTTCTGGGATAGTCTCATAGTTCTTATGCACCTTTGGCAGAAAATATATGGTTGGAATTGTTGGTTTGGTTACACGTAAGTGCACTCTCTCTTCATCTGATATTAGTCCTTGGCGATGCCATGCATCTGTGTAGCTGGTTAGTTCTTGTGTTATCTTCAATGTAGGATTGGCTGTTAGTTTTTCGTAGCAATTGGGGTTCTCTAGATGGTTCATAGCCATCTTAATGTAATCCAGTCTATTCATTACTATGATGTTACCACCCTTGTCCGCTTCTTTAATAACCAGGTCTTTATTGGAGCTTACGTATCGCTTTTATTTCATTTTCTGTAAGGTTCCTCGGAGGGCTTCTCTTTGATGTTTTGGGTTTACCTCTTAATTGGTACAAATCTTGTGTCACGGCTTTGTAGAATGTGTCCACCATGTTGTCCGGTGATAGCTGTGGTGTGAACTTGGATTTTGGTTTTAATTCTTTGCCGGATAAGCTGGTTGGTTGTATTTGTAACTCCTGAATTGTTTGATGCATTGGGTAGTCACCCGGTTCTTGTAGGGATCTTAATAGGTGAATGTTGCTCAACTCTTCGATGGTTATATCACTTTTAGTTGTGGTATGTGATGTTGTTTTTCTTTTATCAACTTGCGTTGCAAAAAACGTTTTTAATTTTAATTTTCGTACAAATTTGAAAAGATCCACATGTATTTCAATAGGTTCGAAGTCGGTTGTTGGGGCAAATGATAGGCCTTTGTTTAGTACACTAATTTCATTTTCTGTGAATGTTTGGTTTGATATATTCATCACCAAGTTGTTCATTTTTGTTTCTTTGCTGCTTCTTTCGATGCTGCTCGAGTTAGGCGTCTATATGCATCTAAACCATCTGGGTTTTCTAGATCCTCCAGATCCTCTCTTGCCTCTGCTTCGGCTGTGTTTTGTGAGCTGACGGGTGCTTTGGTGATCTGAAAATGGACCTGTTAAGTTGGAAATCAAGAACAATGCCTACGACAGGAAGAAGGCAGATTAATCTGCCGTTTCAAAACGGTGGAACAAGGGTTAAACTCAGACAATGAAATGGTCCATTTTCTTTGATGGAAATGGAATAGATGTTGAAACTCAATCTAGAGATATTTTTATTTAAAAATGTTATTGTCTTTGTAACTGCTTTAAGTATCATTGTGAGACCTTAATCCTTAGATATGTTTTTGACCAACACAAGACCTTGGTTTTCCCATGAATACACATCGTTTTAGATTTCTTTGCTATATCATCAAGTATCAGGGTTCACACAAAATGAATATCCAAGCGCTACTTACTGTGAGAATATGGAACGAAAAATAATAAGACAGTCCTTGTAAATGTAACGATTTGAAAGAAATTATAATACGTAACAGTCAAGGGACTACCATAACTAGAATCCTCTACACCCAACGTGGAGGTGTATTTACGTAAGGCAATTTATAAATGAGAAGTCCCCCTTAATACGCAATAGATAATGGGACTACCATAACCAGAATCCTCCACACCCAATGTGGAGTTTCTCTCACGTGGGGCATCTTCCAAATGAGAGGTCCCCGTCTTTTTATAAAACATCAAAATAACAAAATTGTAAACACAATATCACTGCAATTCAGTAAACCAACTTTAGTTAAACACACAGACTCAGAATAGGAACTAACAGGAGTAAATAGAAGTATGCGTAACGTGAAATATAAGGAAATACAGGCAGGTATCCCAAAACATGGCCGCCAAAAAATGTGGATTGAGAGTGAAGAGGGACTAGAGGAAAAGACTCCATATTAACAAGGAGTCAATTTCAGGTAAGATGGGACCCCCAACGCGTGAGGCGTGAGCACAATAGTTTTCAGGTAAGCCCTAAATCTGGGTGGGAAGCCCACCTTAAACAAGCGCGCACGTTCTCAGACGTGCTTCAATTAATTTGTTATTGGGTTAAACGAAGTCGCGAAGGAAGCTAATCTTGGCAGTACACGTTAACAGCATGTTTATTTCTCCCGGATCAGTGGGGAGAAACACCATGTTTTCCGTATCACACGGAGTCCCTATAACGATATGGGTAATTTAACCAAGCCTCATAAAGTACGGGAAAAAATGAAGTCGCGAAGGAGGCAAACGTTTAAATACGCATGCTCAACATGTTTATTTCTCCTGGAGCAGTGGGGAGAAACATCATATTGTACCACACGGAGTCCTTATGACGAAGTGGGTAATCTAAACCAAGCCTCAGAATTACAGGAATAATATGAAATATACAAACAAATGATAGAGGGATTGTTATGAGTGACTTTAGATAATTAAGTAAAGTAGGGAATGCATGAAAGATTAATCATGGACTCAATGATAACATTAATGAATTGGGACTCAGTACAAAAATATTGGATACTATGTAATGACAAGCACAAACTGACAACATTATACCAATTTTTGTGTTTAGGAGGGATTGAGCCCTAAGACTTCGGTTAATTGATCAATTATGAGAGACTTATCCCAGAGGGGCAATTAAAACCGAAATAGAAAGGGTAAGGACTGGCTCAGCCAACAAGATTTAATATAAATCCTTCTTATCCTCCTTTTTCTCTGTAACGGATATAATCTATTCAAACATTTTCATTTTATTTATTTTGATTAGTACACACAGGAATGCACGAGGTGAATGGCAAAGGTATCATTTTGCTTTAACCTTTTTGGGCAATTGCTATAGAGGGTTTTGCGGCACCAATGAGAGTCACCATTTGTACAATGTTAAAAGGAATTGAAGAAAATGTTACTCAACAAATCACTCAAAAACTGTATTTGGTTTTGTCTTACTTTTTACTTATATAAACAGCCCGGATTTGAAAAAGGCGCGAGATACACGCCGAAACACGTGCCATCCAACAAGGGCTAAACGACAAGTCAAATAAATTAAGAAAAACTTTTTCAAGTGAACCGACTTTTGTGACTTCTTACTACGTGTTATAATTGGCGCAAAGAGGTGCAGGCACAAACTGTCTTTTTCTCACACATTAAGATTCAGTTACGTACTCAATAACATTTCTTGTAATCCACAGAAGACAATTAGATATATCATAAAGGTTAGTATACATAATATGGTAAGCCGGATGTATACTTATATACACACTATACCACCGCAGTGATGCAAAGACTAAAATATTATTTACATGGTGACAAGTAGATTTAGCTATCACGTTATGAGAATCCGATAGTTACATGGTCTGGAATGAGCACTAAACCTTTAATGAAAGGTGAAGATATTCATAGTACGGCTATTCATAGTATGAGCATCCTTATCCTCGCATGAAGACATGCAACCGCATAACTGCAAAATGATGAGGTGCATTGCTCCTTGCTTTGTACAGTGCATGCAGTAAAGACATTTTTTGACTGGAAGACAAGTAATTGGCATGTTTTGTAATAGATGAACCTTACGCGATGGTCTAAAGACTGTAAAAGTGATTGACTTATGTTACCAAGGATGTTGTCTGATGCTTTCACTTTTTGTTTTCTTTAAATGTGTTTCTTTAAATGTTTTTCATGATTGTTCGTCCACGTTTTTTTTGTGCTTGTCATGTTGCCTGCATTCATTTATCGGGGCATTTTACTTTACTGTGGTGTACGGTTGCAATATGTATATGATTGGTAAATTGGTGTTGTTAATTCAACAATAACAATGTGTGTTTATTTATTTATTTATATATACACATACAGCCAAATAAGGCTTTGCATATCATATAACATCAATCTAAAAGCGCACATCACATAACATCAACTCTAAAACACATAAAGCTAAAACAAATAACTCTCTATAATTACACACTTAAAAAGAGCTAAGAATACAATATGCCTGCAGACAAGTCATTAAGAATATTCAGACATAAATCATAAAATGTCATCATGTGAAAGATTACATTTGCATCATTTCCATTTAAAAGGTTGATCCACATTTCGTCAACATATTCAAAATCACTAAGCTTGTCATAAGCTTTCAGGTATTTCCACCGTAGTTGACTCAGACTCTCACAGTGACATAAAATGTGTTCAGCGGTTTCAATTTTCATGACTCCACATAATCTACACCATTGATCATATCTAGGTAGTCCACATTTCTCTCTGGATATTTCCCAAACATCTGTTTTATTAAATTTAAAAAATAAATAACGCCTTAATAAACCAGCATCAGGAAAACCATAAAGATATTTAGGGGGATTTGGTTGTCCCAACCAATATTCTATGACTCTGCCACCATTACTCTTTGTGGCCAAATACAACATACCTCGCTCTTTACCTGCGATAGATATCTCATTTCTCAGCAAACGTTTGATTCTAACAGATGAGTGGTTTAACCATATTGCAGCTTTGTCCTTAGCTCTAATAATAAAGGTAAGTTTGAAGTGATTCAGCACACAATGATTATCACTGTTCTCTTTCGTCTAAATGCTCTCATGAGGTCAACTATGGTAGTATCATTATCTAACATATGCAATTTAGCATATAACATAGCAACCTTACATTACAGCAAATCTCCTACTCTCGTCATATCGCATTATAGTAGCACAAATTTGCAAGGGAGTGATTTGGGCATTCTGAACAAGATTTGTAGCACTTTTCCTTCAAATTTATTAAGTTCCTGGGTTAGCTTTTTCGCCCAAATTTCTGCACCATAGACTAGACATTGCTAGTCATTGCTTGCATTGAGGCGAGTTTCTTGTGTGGTATAATGATTCCTCCAGGGCCTCCCATGCTTCCCGTTCTCCCTGTTACCTTTGGTTCTTGAAAGAGAAGGTATTAGGGAGCCTTTTTCCTCCGTGTCCTGGTCCCAGGTCATAGACCTCTGTTGCTTTCTCCTCGTTGCAGTGTCCCAGTGCTCCTATATGTGCCCAGACAGCCTTTGACTCCATACTAGTGGTGTTATCAGCGATGGTTTGTGGACTGGCTGTCCACCACGAATCCTCCTTTGTGGTCTTGCCACCACCTTGCCCTGGGCACCTGCCCTGTCAGCTTCTTGCACTTTGAGTTTGCTGCAACTCTGGCATCCCGCTATGGGATATCAAATGAGCTTGAAACTTGTGGGTTTCCAGGTTTCCATCTCCTCCAAATGTTCAGCAGCTTGGGCCTTCCCAGGCTTGTGTATGTGCTCCTCTCTCTCTTCTCACTCCCTTGCTCCTTTAGTGCATGTTAATCAACGTACTCATCCCAGTGGATTGGATATTTTGATTTAAATTGACATGTTCTCTTTCCATAAAATAATGGCATCTATTTAGTGCTTCTTCATCCCAGTCTTGATATTTATATGTTTATATTTATATGAAACATATATTTATATGTTTCTGGTATTTTAGAGCCACCCGCACAGCCTCCCGTAGGCCACAGTGTGCACAGCTTTAGGGAGTTCCTCACAGGAACAGGAGTCCTTGTGCCCTAAGGGGGAGTCTCTCCCAGTGAGGTCATACTCTACCCCTAGGGGAGGGTATTGCAGAACTGGCTCACCTCTGTAGCCTCAAAGGGGTGGGGGCTCCCCCTCGGGGAGAAGGGACAAATTCCCTTGATTCATTACACTATCCATGGAAAAGTCTTTTCTGAGATAACCTACTGACAGTAATGTGGATTTAGATGTCCACAGGAATCATGTAAGAGGTCATGCTTTGCTAATAGTAGACACCTATAGGTTGTATGCTATTTCAAGTTACCCTTAAAGAGTAAAAATATGCTCACCCCAAAAGCACTTGGAGAAGGCACTCTCTGTGAAATTGCAATTGACAAATTTCCAAGTCATGTATAAGGCCATAGAGGATGGCATGGAGTGCTCAGCGTTACTGGAGAGAGCACATGCTCAGCTCTGTGTAATCTCAGTACTAACCATGATGGTGACAAATCACTAGCTCTGATAACGGGGGCAGGAATTACAGCAAGACACAAAATGCACAGCATAGAGATTAGTGCACAGACTAGAGAGGAATGTGGTGCTGGAAACACTATTTTAGGGCCTGATATTGTTTGGGGGAAAGGTTGAAGTGAGATTCTATGAGTCTCTAGGTCAAGAAACATGCAAAGGCTCTGAAAACGAATGCAGTGTCATTTGCCCCATAATCCAAGACATCCTCCTTCTAGCAGTCAGGCTGTGCTAGGTTTTTGGTGAAACAGCCAACAACAAAACAACTACATTGGGAAAAAGTCAGAACTTCAGTGAAGTGTGTCAGAGGATCTCTGAATAAAGGAGAGAAGAAGGTCATTCACATGGTTAGGTTGCTTTATTCATCTATGGAAGCATGCGAGACATCCATGAAAGACAGATGGATGATTCATGTCAGCTATTGGATTACTATGCATTCTGACTTTCCTCGAATGTCCTCATTTACCCTTACTTCACATGGTATGAGGCTATAAAAGGGAAAGATTGTGCACATGGATATTGATTATCTCCTATGGAAATTCCCCATGATCAACAGGGGAAGGGTATCCATTCATTAATATTGTTCTGGTATCAGCAGGTAGCTTCAGACTAGTCCTGGATCTAATATGGGTCAAACGGCTTTTGTCAATAACTCATTTAAACAAGAAAACCCTATGGTGGATCATCCAGTTCATCTACAGACTTACCTGCCAACTCATTCATGTCCACCTGGCAGACTTTCAGTTCCTAAGAGTCACAGTCAAGAACCATCATGTCTGTTAATTGTGCTGCCTTTGTGCATAAAATCTGCTCCAAATATATTCTCCAAAGTGCTTGCATGCTTGGTTGCTTCTTTTGATGTAAGAAGCAGATTCCTTTATCCCTTGACAAATAGCGTATTCAGGACTCAATCACCAGGGAAAAGTTGGTTGATATGTATCAAGTCTGCAACACTCATATACAGCACACACTAATTATGAAGTAGTGAAAGCCCCATTTGCAGGGCATTAACTACATTTGGTCAGATATCATGAAGAATCAGGGTATCTCTCCCAGAAGGCATGGTGGTACCAATTACATGGTGTTATGCACACACTAATACAACTCCAATCAGCGTGTCACAGAACCTGGTTAAGGGTCTGGGGACATAGGCTGTCTTATGTCTTTGTGACTCACTTGGGCCAGGCTCCACCTTCACCCTCGGTTGTAAAATTGAATACTCAGACCTCTACAGAATAACTTAAGATACCAGCAGATTAGGATTTGAAGCAGACTTTGACCTTGTCAGAAATCGTTCTGAGATAAACACAACCATGCCCCCAGATTATGGTTAACAGGTAAAATGTATGTGCACTGCTTTAGAAATGGTGGGATTGTACATTGTAAACAAACGCAACGGGCCAATATGCAACTTTTATGGCACAAAAAGGGATCCTCTTAGATTAAGAGATGTGTTGTTATCCGGAACCATTCCATCCTAGCCTAGCATACATAACATCCTGGCCTAGGATACTTCCCTCTTCTGGTAAAATGTGATGGCTTTAAATATTATCTTAATTTGGTCAAGATAATTTGGTCAAGATAGTCTCTCGTCAGTTTCTTTCTCATGTGGGGTTCTGGGCCTGGGCCTTTCCATGCTTTCACTCACATTCATTAGCTGCAGGTACATAAGGCCTTTTGGAAAAGCTTGGTGGTGGTCTTCTTACCCTTGTCCCCGAGGCCTGGGGTTAGGGAGACTCCAAGAGGTGTGTCTAGGCCTTTAACCAATACCAATGTGCATGTGCTTGCTTTGCTGGCAGCTGCTGGTAGGGAGGCTGTTCTGATGGGGTGAAAGGTCCCCTCCTCCCTTGCCCTGTAGTCATTCTTGGTGACATAGGCTGACAACACATCCACCTCCGCTGACTGTCTTGATGTGAACACGTACCTAGGGCATCCTTGCCAATCGCTTACCAGGGACCTGGATCTTTACTTTCTCCTAAAACCCCTTCAAAATAATTTGTCACATGATTGTACATCCTCTTTTGAATTTGTTACACTCCCTTAACATGTGATCTGTTTGTTCTCTCTCCACACTGCCTACTATGCTCCTCTTTCCTCTACCTCATTCGTTCTTATGCTCTCCTTTACCTCCTGTGCTCCTCGTTCACCACTTCCTTCTTTGCCTTTACTCTCTCTGCTACATCTTTAACCACCTCCATCTACTCATGCCCACTCCTCCATATCTACTTCTCCTTCCTTAGCCTCCTCCCTTTCATTCTTACTCTTTTCTCGAACTGCTCTGCTCATACTTTTAACAGCCTCCGTCCCGTTGATCTTACTCTCTCTTCCACCTTCTCTGCTCCTACGTTCACATGTTTCCACTCTTCTCTCCACCACCTCTTCTTTTTCTGTATATTGTCTTTCGCCAAACTCCTTCTAAAATATCCCACTCCAATGCTTTTCTCAGTCTCCCCTATATATGGTCATATCCCAACGGCATATGTTGGGCTCTCCCTGTCTGTCTGCACATGCGGGTAATTTTCAAATACTGTGCATGACTGATTAGATTTGAGCATTTCATCTCAGGTGATATTTATGGAGACCTGTTTCCTTATTGCACTATCATGTATGCTCTGCGCTTGCCAGCTCTCGCCAGCGGTGCTCCACCAGCGGAGCCTTCAGGCATTGGCACAAAACACACTGCCCATCCTTTTGGTACGTGGATTTACAACAGTTGAATAAGTGCATGTTCACATTGGACATAAGTGGCTCTACCACCAATTTACCAATGTTGCTCACTTTAGTTACTACCTCATTGTAGTTACTACCTTATTCAAAAGGCCAAATATTTGATGTGGTTCATGTGACAAACCCTTGCCCCTGGTCCAAGTGTTGGGTGTGAATCTAGGGGATCAACCAAATACCACAACCAGGCACATGCTCCCAATTGTTTCCTAAGCTCAATCCCCAAAAGTCAGGAACAGGACATTGTCACAAGATTCAAACCATCCAATCAACATTGTCCTCTAAGGAGGCCATAAAATTATCCATATGGAGAAAACTGTAGTGGTTTTTGCTTTCCATGGATTAACATATCAGATATGGGGAAATCTTCCTGATCCGAACAGAAAATACAAAAACAACCGATCATGTCAACAGGCAGGAAACAGCTAGCAGAGATTGCCTTCTCCATGTGCTTGTGGACATAGTTTGCTTTTTCTTCACTTAACAATGGTCATAGCAGGGGAACGGGCAATACAATTTCAGACTGCAAGAGCAGCAGATGTTCTCCTTCATGGGAACACTCTTTGAATCAGACATTGTTCTGTCATCTGAATTTAAGACTTGGGTCCTCGGCCCTTGACCTCCTTGTATCTACCCAGAATGTTACACACCACGAATATTCCTGGCATTGTTGGAACATCAGGCTTAGGGGATTGGTGACCTGACCATGACATGACCTCGGGATGGCTATCTGCATTCCCTTCAATTTCCCAGATTTCTCTAGCACTTGTAAACATTTTGGGGAGGCACATGGAAGAATTCCTAGTGGGTTGCCACTGGCCTAGAAGGGGCTGGTGTCCTTCTATGGTCCAGATGGCAATAACCTCAGCTTGGAGGCTGCCACTCTACCCTGCTCAAGTTCTTTACCTGACCCCCAAACTCCATGTTCAGACAATCAGCTGCTCAGTCTGGGGTTTAAGCAGGTGGGTCAAGTTAGACAGACTATCCTAAGGGTATTGGTTTCCATCATAGAGCAACCCAGATGGCTTTTACCCTGAAGTCCTTTGACAGACTTTGGAGGACATTCCAGAAGTGGTGGACTAAGAGGGAAGCACCCTCTCTTTCTTCAATCAAATCAATTATTCCCCAAATCTGCACGCTGCGTTCATCTAGGATTAGCAGTGCTCCCAAACAGCGCCCACTATAAGAGGAGATTTTAAGGCATTCATGGATCCTTCCCTGTGGGATGAAATGGAAGAGCATCTGGTGTACATAATTTTAAAATGTTTTTCCTCATCTTGGCCTCTGTCAAAGGTGGTAGTTCCCATCTATGGGTTTGTAATTGGCTCTAAAGGGTATGCATGTGGGCTCATTCCAAACCATTGATGTGTTTGATTTAAAGTTCCTCACCATCAACAGTATTGTTCTGGTCAGCATCACTGCTGCCAGGGCCATCGTAAGCACTTTTGGGGCCTTGGGCATGGACATCTTTGGGCCCCCCTCCACCAAACCAAAGGAATTAAGTCATCAAGAATATCTGCCCCACCCCCCACCACAATCACAACCCATAGGTTGATATACTGCCTCACAGCATTAAAAACAAGGATGTTTTCTCCCTCTAAGTCCCCTCAATCTCTTCATTCTTCTTCAAATCAGAATGATAAACAAGTACAATTTGAAGGCCAACATTATCAGTCTACATAGAAGTTACTTCTTTTCTAGCATAGATTCAGGAGACTTTTATCAATGGAACCCAGGAAGGTATGCAGCCTGTAGTATTAATGCAGGACTGCATGTAAAAGGGACATGTATCCCAGAACAGACCGAGAACTCACATTTGCTGCCTCACAGAATGCAAACGTGCTGAAGCATGGATAGAGGCGACCAACTGGAAGCAAAGAGAAAGCTACACATACCATAGCATGGATAATGGATCCAGATTAGAAGCTATCAGGAAGGTGTCTGTACCCAGACAGACTGAGATTATACATGGGACATGATTTTCAAATAGTGTTGCCATTAGAGCTCAAATGAATAAAGTGCCTGTGGTGTGCAATATATCAATGCTCAATATTATAGTTGAGGAGAGTCCCCCAGATGAACCATTTTGAACCAAATTTAATAACCTAGCTCCAATTTAGACTAGGTCACATTCCGTGAGTTGTATACATCACCTCACAAATTGAAAATTACACAGAGTACCAAATTTTTCATTTAATAAAAAATGTTTTCATAGTTTTATTACGTAGGCCATAGGTCCTACGTGCACCAATCATAAAAAACACCATACAAAGACATGTATCAATGTAGAAAATATGTACAATGCATCTATTAGCAATTTCATGTGTAGTCATAAAAACACAGATGACGCCGCCAGTTAGAGTATGTGCCCTCCCAGCTCAGTGACACAAAACCCTGGCGGCGTCATCTGTGTTTTTATGACTACACATGAAATTAAAGGAAAAATTTGGTACTCTGTGTAATTTTCATTTTGTGAGTGTATACAACTCACGGAATGTGACCTAGTCTAAATTGGAGCTAGGTTATTAAATTTGGTTCAAAATGGTTCATCTGGGGGACTCCCCTCTGTGTGCTAATGCTGTCACTCATTTGTCCCCTGTATGCCTTTGAGTGCGTATCCCTTGTGTGGCACTATTATAGTTGAAGCAACGCTATAGCCAGTGAAACCATGAGTGAGGCTATTTTGAAGAGTATAACCTGAGAAGGAAATCTCTCTGAAGGGCTGACAATTTTGAAAGGTTTAGGGACTGGCAATTTCGAGAAGCTAGGCAATACAATATTAAATTAGATGTACAGCATTGCACACACTGGTTAAGGGGCGAATCTGGGATTTGTGCCAACGCTGCAATTTCATTACCAGTTCTTACCGTGAACTAAAATAAAGTACACTAATCACATTACCAAACATGACAATTTTAAAAAACAAAATGTTATAGAAGGGTGTAAAACAGAATGAGTGTATCTTAATTCTCTCCATCATTAAGAGAAGTATATAAGTACCAGCATACCAATCATTGTGATTTAACAGATTTAATCTGGGATGTCTCTTGTATTTTAAAGCTTTACATAGTTCCAAAACACTGGCTTGTGAAATTGTCATTTATCAACGTGCAGAAAAACTTTTGACTCTTACAAAGATGCAAAGCGTTTTTTGTTTCAAACAAGCTGACTTTAAAATATGCTTGCCCGAGTCCTGCACCATCTGGTCCGCTCCCTTCTGTCTACCACCCCTTCCACTCAAATGGCCTACATAAGAAGAAAGATGGAGTAATGGGCTAAACGATGCCCCCAGCATTCGAGGAGGCAACATTTGCAGAAGACAGTACAGTGATGTACGAGATATTAGATGATTTGACCAGAATCACTGTATTGTCTGCTGGCAAAGCCAGGATACAAGCATGAATGCTTTGCTTCCAAATTTGGATACGTGTTCATCTCTTGGACTAACAGTTTATTCTCATCATTGGAGGTGATTGCCTAGGTTTTACAACACCCCATCTGAACAAACCAATTTCTAGACCTTCACCATAAGGATGACATGTTCGTTTTTATAGAAACCCCTATCTGGTGCAGGTACATTGCTGATAATAGCACCTGTTCTGTTGCAAGACCAAGTACAAATGCAGGCAGGTTTATAAACTTCAGACATAGGGAAGGCTCAGCCAGCCTTACAGGAATGTGCTATTCAAATCTTGTATAGGAACACATATCTCTGCTATGAGTGTTTAACGCACTGAGCTAACTTTTGAACCATTGTGGCACTCAATTTACCAATATGCATTTCAAATTTGGCTATTGCACATGATCAACATAATTCCCGCAGTAAGGAAAGAATGTTACAGGGGTTGTGCCGCAAGGCAGGAACACACAAACTATATATACCAACGGGAACACAGTAAGCATTACACGATTAATTGATCAAAGCAGAATAATAGGTTTAGAGCCTCAGCAGCATGCCATAAAATATCCTGATGTGTGCTATTTAAGTCTGGTGAGCAAAGGAGTCTTACTTGTTTAGATCAGGCAGCCTTGTGGGGCCCTCTCCAAAGCGGGGGACCCTGGTCAGGTGCCCCTTTTGCCCTCCCATAAAAACGTCTCTGACTGCAGAACTGTGCTTTGGACAATGAGTACTCCTGGGTAGAGTACGGTGCTATAAAATCCTTATGGAGTGAGTTGTCCTGATGTGTGTATTGTCCTTCCTTCCACCTGAAGATAATGTCAGAATTGAATTCCTCTCAAGATATTATCCTACACATGTTCTTTGCATGTCCGTCCTCTTTTCAGGAGAAGGTATTACATTGCCTTAATGTGAAAGGGAAGTTCGGGCTTACTTTAACACGACTTACACTTTAACATACAGACTCTCTGATTTGTGGAAACCTTTGATAGTGTCAGAAAAGGGGAGCATTACCTATTCTGTGATCATTAACATGTGGGTACATTCGGCCCTTTACACCATTTACTCGTTTCGGATCTTCTGGTGTCGCAGTGGATCCGGAGTGGGACCAACCTATGTTGAGGCTCAGGTTGTAGCCATCCGAGAAGTGTGACGAGCCGTGTCATGGGCTACCATGCCCAAGTGGCAGATTTGTAAGCTGCCATGTTTGGAAAACATTTCCTTCAATCTGTTTCTAGTTAATTGTTATGTTTGTAGTGGAATGGCAATTAATCACTTCAGGAGTGCAGTAAACTGTATGTTGTGAAGGATATGTTTGGAAGAACTCATGTATCAATGGTTTTCTGGCTTCATTATACCTCAAGCATAATGGCTGGTATGATGAAGAGGGACATTGGGCCTCATTACGACCCAGGCGCTAATGGGTTAACGGCGCCGTAAAAGGCTGCGGCGCCGTTAACCTATTAGCGCCTAATTACGAGGTCCCTTTGCGGGACCCGACCTTAACGGCTGGTGTAGACCCGCCGTTAAAGTAGGGACCCGCAAAGGGACCTTGGTGCTAATTACGGTGCCGCAATTTGCGGCACTGTACTTAGTGCCTTCCCCATTCCCATTGAGCCCTATGGGGCAAAAATGAGAATGGGGAAGGGCCATGGAGGAAGGGGGAATTACCGCCCCGCCAACCTTGTAATGGGGTGGTAATTCCCCCTTTCTCCATGGCGGAGTCGGTAAGTTACCGGCATGGACCATGGTGCTATTAGCACCATGGTTTTCCGCCTGGGTCGTAATGAGGGCCATGGAGGTAATGCACCACGTATGCATTCCTAATCTTCATTACTCCTAGTCCTTCTGTTCACCACCCCAGTCAGAACACCATCAGCACACTCCAATAAGTGTGCGTTAGTCCACCAGCATTGGTAAATCATTAGGATTGTTAGGAGGGTGAACAATTTATCCTCAAGGTTTCTTCTAGACGAATGTGCATCTCTCAAAAGTAATGACTGAGATGGGGAACAGTAAGACTATGAGCCTCATTATAGGTTTGCCGGCACCCTTGTTTCCGGACCGGCAAACTACAATCCTGCCTGCCGGAGCCACTGTGCCCGACAGGTCTGATCCTGCTGGGCGCAGTGGCCACAGTAGGCAGACTTGTCACGGTTGCTCCCTTGTCCCCACTCCCATAGAGTCCCATGTTGAAATGGGGATTAACAAAATTACCAGCACCTGACTTCCCGGCCGCCGGACTCGGAATGAACCGGTGGCAACGGGAGGTCAGGTGCCGGTCAATCATTCCGAGTCCAGCAGGGTTATAGCCAGACTTGGAATGAGGCTCTAGTTTAATGAATATTGCCAGTAAATATTCAGGATTTTACATTACCCATGCAATAAATAAATACTGGTTATTGTGGATGGTGAACTAATTATGATTTGTAATTTTCTGTAAATTAATGTAGCATCTATTTTGCAGATTGAACGATAGGGAATGAAGAAAAAGGTTATGCCACAATCTGTATTATCTAAAAACATTTTTACCAGTGGAAGAATTAAAGAGACCTTTTATTAACTATGTTAGTCCTGTAACATAAAAAGAAATGGAGGAAACATTTGTTTTATGTAATGCAACACACAGTATAACAACACATAAACTGCTTAATTGTTACGCTAGTGCCAGCCAACACTTCTAAAATGCTACAGTAAATATTATCGAAGCAGCAATACTGGTGCAAAATTATTTGGATAAATGTTTACCACTTATGCAAATCCCAACAGAATTAGATATATTGTAAGGCTGCTTTACAACACGCAGCCTCCATGCAACAGGTGACTGGAAGCATCCAGCAACCTAGTGCGTTCCCAGTTCAACCCCATGAAGCCAATTAGCTAATAACTACAGCAGGGAAATAAAAGCTTCTGTCCACGTGCTGAGCTAGATACCGCTGCCGCATAGATCCTTTGCCATAACTAACACACTGTGCTTTACTGTAATTCCATTCATAATTAGCTCTTGGGCCCACAGGAGGGGGCTATTCTAAGTCATAAGCGCTTTAAATGAAAGCACTAGTCACTGATGTGAGTATTATATCGTATATATATGATCGCTTGAAGGCGATTACTATTTAGCCAACAGAACAATCCTTCCTGCCCTCACCCACAAACTACATGTATGTAGGTTTCAAGCAACAACAAGCTGCTGATGCACAATGACTACATGTTCCGTTTCGCGATTTGTTTTGCTTTTCAGCTGCCAGCACTGTTGAGTCGTGGAAGTATTTGCTGGAGGTGGAGGCGTTTGAAGGTTATATATGATGTGTCAATTACTTCTTTAGCTTATAGCCATTCCCACCAAGTTCTTGCCCCTCCCCACCCAAAACACCTCCTCATGAGAACTGCTTGAGCTCACTTTATTCAAGCCCTACCATCAAACTGTGCACTGAAGTGCGCACCAGTGTTTTTTCAAAGCAGTCTTCTGAGAGTAATGACTTAATTGGAGTTGTAAACTCGCTACTGGTGTAATAAAAATGTCTTACCAGGTCTGTCTTCAGCAAGTCTATATATAAGTACATTGCCTGTCATTTACTGAAGTCCTGGTAAAAACAGGCATTGGCAAAGCCAACAGTTTTGACTTGTATATAAGTCATCTGCATTTTCAAGGCAGTGCTATTAGATGCATTTTGCACCTGCTACTATCAATGGCCACTTAATACCACAGTTAATACCACTACAGCTGTGCCTGCAAAGTGCCTTTCCCATGCCTACACAAAAGCCCAAACTGCTGGCATTGCCAGTGCTTGTTTAAGTCTGCCTTTTGACTGCCTTTACGTAGGAGTCACACACATTTGGGGGTTGGCGATGGTTATGGCAAGTTGTGGGACTTTGAAACTGAGTTGCACATCTTTTATTGGATAGCATAATATACAATGTTCTCAAAAGAAACAATCAGTAAATCATTACACCCAATGTCATTACTGTGGGATTTTGAAATTGACAAAAACACACACCAGGAAGATCTGCACGTATTCTAAGCATTTCAAGGCTCAATTGCATTATTTGAGAAGAGTGAGATTTATGACGTACGGAATTAAAGGGCAGCGAACATCTGCACTAAATAGCCACATGTATCATGCTAAAAGTTATGCTATGTTATAACAGTCATCTTTTTAAGGTGATGCAATGCACTACACATTTAACTGAGTCATTAGTGGCAATATCTGCCATTAATGGTATTAAATATGTTTTCTTTCTGGTGGCAGGTTACACTGTACTACAGATCATGCCCTGTACCCTTACCCCATGCACTTACCCTAGCACTTCATCTGTTGCTCACCCATGAGCTCGGACTCCCCAGCACATACCCCCTCTACCCTCTTCCTTGCTGCACTTGCACGTTCTGAACACTCACAAAGCATAGTAGGTTTGTCCTTTCATCTGTTTCCCCTGCTGTTCTTATTAAATATTGTGGTTGGTATTGTGTTTCACTCCCTTGTTCCCTCCCCTTGCCCTGTGGATGCTTTGAAGCCGTATTTTACTTGCTGTATAAGCGCCTAACATGCAAACAATAAATAAATAAGTAATGACTGTGTTATCTCTGTAAGGAAATAATGCCATGCATTAAACATTTATCTGAGGCATACATGCCGATTCATTAAACATGTCACTGCTTTTCTGCTTTTTACTAAAGATCTCATGTTTGCTATAACCATGCACTGTCCAAGAGCTCTCATGTACTGAATCTAGATATAGATTTTGTCAAGGGATCTTTGCAGTAACGATTCCTGGTATTTAGGACCTAACTTTCCTATGGAAAAATAATTTGCATTTACATTATGATGTTATTGGGGGAATGGGTACTCAAACATTGGAATGATCAAAAGATAATAATGAATTGTGGAATTCAAATCTGGAGTCAGGCATTTTGTGATAATGGAGATGAGAGTTGCACCAGTTCTGGCCACAATCCCACCCGTTGCCAAATATGCACGAAAATACAAGCTGAGAACACTAAGGGCCACACTAAGGGCCATGCAGCTGCCTTTAAGAGTAGAATAGGTTGTGCAACACACGTAGGGTGCAAAGTAGTTTGCATTAAGTAGGAGGGTTGCAGAACAGAGTTACACAAGTAGTGTAGAAATGGACAAGGTTGCTGCATACACAGGCAGGGAATAATGAATGGCAAGATGCATGCAAGTTATGAAGAGCACTAACATCGCGGAGAAAGAACCAAAGTGATGTCATTGCTTAGACCAAGGCCTCAATTATGAAATACTGCAGCCTGTCATAAAAATGCTGAACACAAAATCCCACACCCCACAGTAAGCCCAAGCACCAAGGTCTGTGTGCCCAGGGGAGTTTTGCATAGAAGCTAAAACCACACCAGATTACGTTTCCCAGGTCACAGCATGCAGTTATTGAAGATAATTAGTTTCAGTGGTAGCAGTGAGAAGCCGATATATCCTTAAATGCCAGGTGCAAGCAGCTACCATGCCAATTTATCCCCTAATGAATGAGGCCACAGCGCCCCAAGCGATGCCGAAGGAAAACACACATGTTAGAACAGCAGAAAATCCAATAAATAGATTAAATTGAGCTCTGGACAGTGGTCCTCTATCAAATGACTGAAACAATGGTCTTTTATTATAGGCACAATTAGATATTAGACCTGCCAGGCACCACGATGACATGCTAAGGCCATGAGCAAATGGGCAAATAAGGGCTCAGGCCTGGGAACGAGAAGGGAGTCTCTTCTTTAAACTTGATCATAGCAGTTTGTCCATCTCTCCTTCAATACCACATATGTTGACACTATATAACTGTTCTTAAGGTTGGATGAGAAAATAGCTGGCCAATCAAACCTTGTTCTTCTTATCGACTAGTGTAGTAGAATGCCAATCAATATCATGTTAGATTGAAATGTATCATTTTTAGGAGGATGTACCTAGGAGGAGTTATTAGTTGTAGAAATAATCTATAGTAAAAGGTTCACCTGTAGATAACTATGTGTTTTATACTCTACCAACCAATTAAATGACACAGCAGACATTTTTACAATCATTACTAACTGTGATCTCAGCTATGATGTTTTCTTTGATTACAAACGTGTTGTTTCTAATGAGAATGTCCTTTGTACGCTCTCCCAGCAGCCGTTTGTATTGGAAGCAATCTTGGTATTCTCGTGCACTTGGAGTTACTCTGTTGTTGAGTATTTTCTCTTTATTGGTATACTTGGTCCTATCTTAACAATTTCATAAAGGTGACTCTAGAGGTCATACACTGGTAAACCTTTGGAAGGAGCAGAATCTGGGATTAGCGAGAAATTCATATAACAGAAAATCTGAACAAATTATGTTAATAAGTCAATATTCTAAGGATGGTTTACTTCAAACCAATCATAAAAAAAAAAAAATTATGTCATACAGTGTAATTAACTACATCATACTCCTATGAGTAGCGGTAACAGCCGAGACAATGGTACTATACAGTGGAGAGTGGAAGTGAGCATATCACCTGAACATGATCATAAAAATCAACTCAAAGAAATAACAATTTGAAAGGAACATAATCTTGGACTGTGACAGGCTGCCATCTGGCAAGTGTGTGAAAGTCCCAGATATTTCGATCATTATTATCAATATAAAATAATGCAGGTAATTCTTTTCCTGAAAGGTAAGTCTGCTAATAAGATAACCTTCATAAAAATCTCCATGCCAGAAGCATAGTGCATCCATATGCTTTGGTAACACGAGTGTCCGTACAACTACAGCACCAACTCTTCAGTGGCACAAGGCAGGCTAGTCAGTCCCATGTGCATCGCTGGCACATGCTGTGACTCAAAGTAGTGCAGCCAGAGGTGACATTTTTTAAGTTGCCCTTCTAATCCAAAATCTAGGAATAATTGACTTACCAGTTATGTGGCAGGGTAATCTCTAAGAATACACCATACCTAGTTATAGTATTGTGATGGATAATTAAATCTGCACATCTTTGAAATCATGCAAGTGTCAATCTGGTGAACGCAGGTCTGTATTGTTGTGGATAGTATGGCTACTATGCACTGCTCCAAGTGAGACAATATTCAGGATGCTGTCTTCCTTTGATTCTTTGGGAGGAAAGGCAACCATTCCCCTCATGCCTCAGGAGCTCTCACCTGGAGATCTTTTGTGAACCCTACTTCAAAGGGTCACTCACAAACCAAATGAAAACCTCACACCAGGGTGCTGCACTGCAGAGGGTCTTTGAAGTTAGCAGGAATGTGAAATAATCAGAGTTAGAGTGGACAGACAGGGTTCTGTGGGCCTGATAAGGGTTCCACCATCTTGATTTTCTGTTGGGGCTTTTTCCCTTCTTGTCCCCTCCATTTCCTTGAGGACAAGGAACCCTGGGAATGATGTTACAAGGTAAGGGTCTCTTTTTACAGAAACAGTGTTTGGACCCGTTACAGAAGGTCTGCTTTTGTCCACTCTCTAATGATATTTTGCCCTTCTAAGGAAAGGGTCGTCAGTCTTTCCTTGATTCATCCGTGGACTTTCAAGAAGACAAGAAATATGATCTGGACTTCAATTGGGCATGCATTCCACTCCAAGTTCTCTCAACAGTGAGGAGAAGGTAGAAGGCATCCAAGGCAAAGGAGAAGTATGTCCCCTAACCATCCCAAGGGCAAAGCGAGGGTGACTGCTGTTTGGACCAAAGTCTGTTGATGTCTCAACTGCACTGGAACCAGGCTAATCATTGGAGATGAAGGATACTCTGTAAGTCATTTTGTATTTGTTTGAATCCCTTTTGTGTTCATTTCAGCCCTCTATTGTGCTGACATCAAGATGAGCAGAGTTTCATCTCAGAGCAGCCCCCACCTTTGAGTTTATTTTCCAGGGGACGCTTAACATAAAAATCTAACATTCCAATAGTTCAAGGTTTGCAGTGTGGTTTGAGATTAGCATCTCGTGGCCTGAATCTTTTTATTATTGAACTTCAAAAGTAAATTTTATTATTTCAATTCGATTATTCAGTGAACCCATTACATAGATACGTTCACAGGAATGGTTCTGTGTTCAAATACTGAATTTAAAATACTGAGGCTGAAAAGGCAGAGATTATTTTGGTTGAATTTACAAAATGTCTTTTCACATTTTTGTACTTTTACAAAATAAATGCGATGGGAGACCCCCACATTCCCCTTCCTTATTTTATTACCTTACCACACCCCCATCAATTTGTTTCTTTAAAACGTGCAAACAAATCCAAATATTTGAATAAAAAACTCAGCCTTTATATTTTGTAATTCGTTTTTATGGGGGATTAGTCACAGGAATCATGTGCTGAAGCACAAGATGCTGTTCATGGGGCAAATGCAGGGCATGATTCAAATATTGCATTATATATTTTGGTTTATAACTTTGGAACCATATGACTTAGAAACATGAGGCGGGGTGCCTTTGGAAGAGGAGAGCCCCCTCTTTTATTGTAATCAAAGCTATTCTATATGCTTATAAAAAAAATATTGCAGTGATTAACATTCATAGAATTATAAATAAATATGCTATCTATACCTTCTGTTGTTAATTATCTTTTAAAGTTATATTGTTATTATTCATATATTATTTATTTATTTGTGTATGGTTTAAAAAAATAAATCTTTACAATGTGAACACATACAAACACATAATCCTCACACACATTAAAACACATTACATTAGTTTAACTCCTATGCAAAATAGTAAAAACAAGTACTCACTGAATTACAAATACTTCAAAAGTCCTAAAAATTAACATACAGTTCATACAATCACTAAAGAGCCAAGCATGTTAGGTTATACACACATATTTCATAAAACTGGACATGTGAATTATACACAGATAAAATAACATAAAAACCTGACCACTGCCAGTTTCAAAACAATCAATGGATCATTCAACATATTCGGCCAAAGATTGTCACAATCCACTGTGGCCAGGCTAGATACAAATCTCTCAAAAGAGTGGACATGCCAAGATAATAAAACAGGCCATTCTAAAAGTAAGTAATAAAGATCTTCTTTCCTATTTAAATCTTTACAGACTCTACACAAAGCCAACTCGACGTACAGATGATTGCGGATGGACTGAATTTCATTTGTTAAAAGAACATTAAACCTGAATCGAATATTATTTATAAAAGATCTATCTGGGAACTTCCTCAGATACGATACGATACGATTCCACTGTCCTTGCCTTTTCAAGAAAGCTACTTATGTGAGCATATATTGGGGAGCTAACCAGCCCATCTCTTGTTGCAATCAAGTCTTCAAAACAAATAATTTATTCTACTTTATTTGGGTTAGTTAGTAGCAAATACACAGAAACATTCATATTTAAGAGCTGCTCCTTAGATTGGTCACTAAATTCATGTAGGGGCTGGAGAGCTCTCCCTGCACAATTTCCCGAATTCAGCAAAAAGTGAGGAGGACAGTGAGCCCAGAAACGTATCAAACAAGGCTAGCTGTTTCCATATAAGATTACTGGTCAGAGGGTGTAGTCCCAGCTCATGGCAGATTACTGCCAGGGGTACACATCAAGGGATACAATACAATACTGTTTGCAAGATAATAGCTTCATATTGATATAGTTCTTTCAGGCATAGTGGTAAGCTTTCCAGCCCATAAGTAACCTTTGGGATCATCTTACCCCAAAAAAAGTCAGAAATTGCATCAATGAGAATTTACCATATTTACCATCCACCTTCACCATCTGTGTTGCTAACATCGTTGCTTTCTGCTGTAAAAAGGATTTAGAAGGGTGGTCTAAGATTGGGCATCCCAAATGCAGAATATTATCAACAAAAGACAGATTATTTTTGTCAATAAATCAGGTGAAGTTATTTTTCTTCTCCCTTTTATAGAATGTCATCACCTAGGTTGTGCTGGGGTTGATTTTCTTTTTTTCCCTCAATGTAGCAAACCTATTTATTAAACCTTGCAAGCCAATAGGGGTGTGATCAAGCAAAATAAAATGGTCAGTGCATGCCAACCATGAGATACGCAGTTCCTCTAATTCTGGAGCTATAAATGAGGCTTTTAAAATAGTTTTACCAATATCAGCCATATACAAATAAAAAATGCAAGGTGCCAAAATGCACACCTGACGAAGCCCGTTTCTTGTAACAATTGGTTTAGACATAATGCCTTTATTATACAATCTGACTTGAACCGAAGTGCCTTTGTGCACATATATTAACATTTTCAGCAAGTCCATCGGGAACCCACAACTTTCCAATTTTGACCAAGACAAACAGTGATCAGCCAGATCAAATGCCATGGATAAATCCATTGACAGGCTATGAATAGGGACTGAGTGATCACCCCAAGCCAATGTTAGTACACATAACATTGCAAAACCCCCACATTCAGTACCCATTCTTCATCAAAATCCTATTTCATACTTATCAAGGATACCCTTCCCCACAATCCACTCCGCTATCTTTTCAGTTTTAAAGTTTTAAGAACATCTTGAGCCCCCACCTATTTCTGGTCACACATATAGAACTTTAAAACATTCAATAAAGATTGGGGTTGTGTATTCATAGTGTCTGCCTAAGAGTCAGGCCAGTGTGAAATATAGGGATAATCACATAGTGTAAGATAATTGTGACTTAAGCATTAGAATATTTTTACTTTAAAAAGTGGGAGCACACAGGGGATAGGATATAGAGGTTGGGAAAAGCTGCAGGAAATAACACTCTGTACATATTGGATGAGTGCAGAATCTGGCAATTATCCACAGGTAAAAGCCTTGTCCATGAGGGATAACAAACTATTTTAATTTGAAGCAAAACTGCTTTTTTCCCTAAAAAAAAAGGTAGGAAGGGACAAGGAGGAGCCTGCCTACTGAGACTTCCCTGGGAACACTAGACAGTTTCTGCACCATTACAGATCTAATTTAAGTGAGTATGAGAATTCCCCAAATGAGATGATGTCTGCTCTCTAACCACCATTTATTTTGTTAATTCCCGGGAAGGGAGGTGGTTTGGGAAGGTGATATCAAAATACATTGATTACATGGTAAAAGTACAGATTATACTAGACAGATAAGAGTAGGGATCATGGAACATCTGTCCAAAATTAGGACCAGAACACTTTGCGCACCACTAGTGGAACACTTTGTGGTCATGGGCCACAGTGAAAATGATACAAAATGGTGGGTGACTGATAGAATCAAGGGGAGTAATGCCAGATATATGGAACAGCTATTAGCCAGAAAGGAACATTTCTGGCTTTATAAGCTAGATAGTTACCTTTCTGGTTTGAACTAGTAGGAAGAATGGCAACCATTGGGCATATAAAGACACTCATTGCATGGCTTCCCTGAAGCCATCACCACTTTTTTCTGTCGGTGTCATGTGAATAGCATGTCTCCATCTTAGACGTGGTCCTCACGTGACCCACGACATGTGCCTGGTGCACAGCCATTGCCATGGCAACATTCTGCCAGCATCTTGGCTTCCTCCATTTATTTAGACCTCCAAACCAAGTGTTTGTTAATGCACCAGCGCAAGCCCCACAAGGGCTGTTAGGGTGAATTGCGCTTCCATATGTCACACTTTATGATACCTGTCTACCCACAGGAAGTAAGAGGCCTATTTCATTACAGCTGCACACATTGTGCACTTTACTATGACATCTTCTCCAGCTATCCCTTACTGGCCAGTCTTTTATCCAGTTCACCCCCCCCTTTTTCTTTATCTTTGCACCCTTAATGTTTTCCTCTTGGGTTCCCTGATATCCACATACGACCATTGCTATCCCCAGACAATGTGAGTATCTACACTTTTGAAACAATCATTATGTATTAAGCAGATATTTAGGCACAGTTTGGGCCTTTACTCCAGAATATTTACGCCCATTGGTCCCTCTCTGGTTTTTTGGTGCTTAGGTTTCTTCAGCTGGTCAGATTCTGAAGCACTTAGAAATCTGTGCACTGTTCACCTACATTCAAGTAAGTGTGGCCCCACTTTTGTACCCTACTTCATATTGGTCTTTAATGTAATGCACTACATTTTCTGGCAACATTCTTTCTTTTGATTTTTACAGATATAGGCAGCAAATCCTGACAAAAACTATCCCACCAAAAGGTTGGGAGAATGTTGAAACTAGGAAGGAGCGGAAGGTATCATACCCTCTTCTTTAGACCCCAAGACATCCCATTGCTTGAAGACAATCAATTTAACACTATATTCTCTCATCTAGCAGACTCTTGTTTTTTTTGTTATTCATAACAGATGCTCAAATAATGTCAAAATATGGTTGATGAAGATTATAAATTTCTCTCCTTTGGATTTAATATTTCTACTACGCGAGATTGTGAACCTATTGGGAAATTAACTCTTAACTTTTTTTACAACAGATGCTTACATAATGTCCAAAAATGGTTGATGACTTTTATGTATGCTATATTGCTGTCCCTTTGGATTGAAATTTTCAATTATACCAGATTGTGACTCAATTGGGAAATGCTCCCTTTATCCTCATTGAGCAGGAGGCAACTTTTTTGTATGCACGTCATACATTTCTCTCCTTATCATTACCCTAACTTGGGGATGCACTCTTTGCACATTCCTTGCACACTGCACTTGTGTTTTTATTGTTATTTATGTAATTGCTTATGTCATTCACCTGTTTTTTACTTTGTTGTGCCAAATCCAGTGTGAGGCGGCTATAAAAAAACAACCAACAAATGAAATAAAATAATCATTTTTTATCTTATTTCACCTTCATTCCCATTTGTTGTTGTTGTCTTACAGTTTATTTGCATGGCCTTTAAAATCAATTTAGATGATTCCAGCTAACCCAAAATACATTTTTCAGTTGTGTGCACAGTGTGCAGATAACATTTTATGCAGTCTGTGCACAAGTCTTGGTTAACTATAATGTCATGAAATTGTATCTACACTGTTTTCACAGAAATAATTACCATTACTCTGTGATCTGAAGATGTGCATACCATAGCCTAAGAAAGAGCTGCTTTATGATGTATGTTCTATGAAGACCATGGCTATTAAGGAATGGAACATGAGAGCAAGTAGAATTGTGTCATTTCTACTCCCATAAAAATGATGTGAATGTAACATCCAACATATACCTGATTCTTGAAATTGCACAGTTCAGTTAGTGAGCTGAGAGATACGAGATATGTATAACTGTTTAATAATGTTATCAAGCCATTCTACCAGGTTTGGTATGTGAGTCACAATTGTCGGGGGATTCTAAATTGAAAACATTGTTTCACAAACCCAGACTAACAAAATTCCCATGCAATGAATAAAAGCCTACATTAAATTAAATGCACCTACAACCCTGCACTTACTTCAGGGGGAATGAACAGAAACATAGTGATTTAATTATACAAATATAAATGTAATTTCTCTATTCAACAATTCTCTGATTCCATAAATTTCTGGTGTTATTGGGGAAAGCAAAGCTCTTTGTATCATTTGCAAATGTAACTTCATGTTAGTCTGGTAAGCGATTGAATTATGACTAGAATGGATATTTTTATTCAGAATTAAACATATAGAGATTTGATGCTGTAAATGGATGCTTGTGTCTTGAGAAATAGTGAGATTCAAGCAGGCAGGTTATTTTTGTTTTTGTGGGCGAGCTGCCTCTGATTGTGAAAAATTGTGGTGACTTCACCTACATAAGGCTTGGGGACCACCTGTACATTATTTCTTTCAATACATCAACTGCCTGTTTTTTGCCCAGAATGGTGGGGTGGGACGTTGTAAGATCAGGGGTTCCAGCTTAGTGTAGCAACCATACATTAATCAAAATACATGTGTGCATCAAAATAATTAGCAGTCAGAACAAAACACCTCAGTCACCAAGTGTACAAATCAAATGTAGATTGTATGCAACAAACAAATATATATATCTGAAGGGCCAGAAGTAAAAAAGCAAATGGCTGAGGCCTGGTTTTGTCTTTTCTGAAAATTCCTTAGGTGTATCAGCAGGGGGTATAAGCCATTTAAACAAACACCTTGACAAAGAAGAAATAAATCATCATTAAAACAATAACAGCAGTTAGATCTATAATAATCCGGGGAAGATGTGTTCCTACATGCAAAAGCTAAATCAACACTTGTCAGACATGGGATGCGTCCCTTGTCCCTATGCAACGCTGACGAGGACGTTGCGTGATTGGCCCCATTTGACACCTTCAAGATGACCGGACATCACGGTGACATTACGTCATTGATGGCAAGAGACACTACACTTCATTGCATTTAAGCAATGGATAAGGTAGGAACCTAGTGTTGTTATGCTCCTCTGAGCTCTGATTTTCCTTCGTTCTGTCCCCTTTTCCATTCTCCATGCCACTTGCATTCTGCATCTTCTACTTCCTGGTTCCTGTTGCTCCTGGTCTCTGCCCCTTTCTCCTCTGGTTCCTTCAGTCTGCCCCATATTCCTTCTCTCTGTTGCACCCTGCTTCTTGCTGTCCCAGAGCTTTCCATACCTCTTGACCCTGCCTTATCATCCTGCTGGAATCCTGGCCTCTCTAGTACAATAGTCATCGTCTTGTTGGGACCCGGCTGAATTGCTATGCCGGTGTCAACTCAGCATTTCCCTTGGGTGTTGCATTTGTCTGCATGATTTACCTGTTTCCATCCAGGTCGTCGAGTGGCTATGAGATATAATCCATACTCTGCTTTCCATTGAAGAAAATCATCAAGTGCAGGATAGTGCTCGCCATTACCATACTGGTCCACAAGGCACGTTGTCCTGCTCCTTGTTGGCATTGAAAACCTACAACATTTCTTTCCCTTTTGGCCAGAAAACATAGCAGATGTAGAATGTTTCCAGCCTTAACTAGAAACACAATCAGAAGGATCAAGTATGAGATACCATCTCTGGTAGCTGACACATGCATTGCTGTTGCTTGAAAGCTAAGGTAACTATGCTATAGAACAGCCCAGATCAAGAAGTTAATTTGACTTTTTTAAATAAATGTTTTTATTAATTGTGTATAGTTAAACTTCCAACCTTTGCATTAAAATAACAACTCCATTGCATTGATTCATATAAACAACACTAATATGTAAAAGAAGAAAAAAATAAAGCAACAAAAGAGGAAGGAATAAACAATGAATCCTTTAAAAAATCAAGTCCAGTTATTTCAGAGATTGCAGTACCTGAATTGTCAGTAAAGTTTCATTCCCAGCGATGAGTCTTTCCCAAAATGAGGATGAGCCCAACTCCCTTTCCCTGGCAACAAAACCGAAGAAATGTTTTACTCTGAGGTCCCATTATCCCTGGCAGACCAACAGAATATGTTTTAGAGACTGAGTATTCCTATGCTCACATAGGTCACATAAATCGTCAGCATACAAGTCTGCATGTCTCGCATGCAAAATGTGTCTGGTTGGCAATAGATTGAGTTGCAACCTGAGGAATTCCGCTCTCCAACAGGGACTTGGAAAGCGCCTCAGGTAATGCATCAAATAACCTTGCGGTTTATCATACATGGATAATGAGGTAGATAATGTTATGTTACATCTCGCATTAGGGATATAGTTTGTATCCAATCTGTTCTTTTCAACTTTCTTTTGACCAGCGTAGGAGTAGATATCAAATCACTTTCCGAACATTCCCATTCTTGTATTTCTTGGGCTTGTTTCTCAATAACACTCAAAAAAATGTTGACCCGTCTTTTAACATGGTACACAAGTCTTAAGAAATCAATTTTAATTTGTCTCATCCTATCCAATGCCCCTGCAACAAGGTTGAAAAACAAGACATAGATGGTGGAGAGCCCCTTTCATGATCATACTGCATGCACTGTCACCCACACCATGAATATGGCCTCAAGCAAAACAGTTGAGAAAAAATAGCATGGAAAGCATTGTCCTATGGCAGATCTTCTCTGTCATTATCTCATCAGAACATGAAGTCATGAAAAAAAAGACTTTCCATGTGTATTGAACGATAATTCTGACAACATTAGCACCATAAGTGCACAGTAGTACCGTGGTGACACTGGTGTTATTGGAACACCTAATAATTTAGGTTAACACTCACTGCTGTTTCCCTGGGAACTACATATAATTTCATAGCAAGCATTTTTAGTGTAACCCTCCCCAGCTAATGGCCAAAATCAAGTTTCTCATTAAAGAGTCACTGTGCCCGCTGCACTTGTGTAAACAATTAACCACACCCTTTGAACATCTCTGAACCATCTTCCTTCTTTATACTAATTAGTGATCTTTTTTCATTAGCCCACCTTTCTATCCATTTACCTCTTCTCAACTAATTTAACACAGTTGTTATCTTTAAATAACTTTTGTTGTAACATTTTATATTTTTTATTAACAGACCAAATGTGTCCATAAAATGTTCAAAATCACACTCCCCCATCCATTCTACCTACACCCATCACTTATCTGTAGGGAAAGAGGGAGATTCATGATCTGCACTATTTGCACTTACCATGCTATTTCCTCCTGATAAATGATGCTATTTCCTCCTGATACATGATGCTATTTCCTTCTGATGAATGATGCCAATAATATGGTTCTATGAAGGGTTTTGTTTTTAGATTGAATGGATTCCTGCTTCTCTTTCTGTTTTTCATGATTTAGTTTTTTCGTTCATTATTGTTATATTTTGTGGGTTTCTTCTTTTTATTCTTTTTACAATTAAAGTACTAGGCCTGAGGTTTTGATTTAGGGGATGAGCCAAACGTCCATCTGTCTCACTCATACATCTGAAAGAAAACTCCTAACTGTTGTATCCTACCTTGGATATAGGAGCTATTCTTGGTGGCTTCACCAAGCTGTTGGATATCAGGAACCCTCCCCAGATTCCTGTGCCCAGTATTATACTTGGATGGTCATAAGGATCTTAATCCTGGTAGCAGCTGGCCCCTCACATTCTCTAGTGGCACTGCCTCTAATAACTGCAGATTGGACACAGTGGTCGTGTGCCCTGGAGTCCTCTGGCATGTGCTCCGAGGCTCAGGCCTTTTAAATTCTGTAGTGATGCTTCTCGGTGGCAACACATGCATGCCTGTGTGGAGGCATGTTTTCTTGCAACTTACACTATGTATAGCACAACCGCATAACTACTAGTTCATTTCACACTCTCACATCCATCCTCCACCACAATAGCAGATGCAGAAGTCCACACTAGAAATATCAACCCCAAACAAAGTCTTTGAGTCTCAGGAGGATGAGTCACTCTTCCTTAGGGCTACATGAGAGTTTCAGGAGACAATGCAAGATCTCAGCATTCAGGCACCTCTTCTTCTCCCGGGACCTCCACCACTGGCATTGTCTCTTCTTCACACCTGAAGGATCTTGCCTGGGGAGAGCTACTCTGTGGTCTTGCCTCCTGCACATCCAAACTGTCCCTCCCATCTGAGATGTACAGGAGTACATTAAAGTGAGATTTATTTTGGTTAATGGATGTTGAACCCCTCAGGCCCATTATTATACTGCTAGGCACTGACTACCATAGGCGTCTGCTTAAACGACAGAGAGAATTTGCTCCCGGCCCTAGGGTTCTTTAACAAAACGTATTTGCCCACCTCAGTGGAAGGCATCCAAGCCCCTCTTCTTTCACTTTCAGCATCAATCAACCTCACTCTCTTGGCGGTGTATGTCTGAATCATAATGTTGGAGGCCTCCGTTCCATGACTTTAGGGTTGGTTGTTCTGGGTGCTCTTCCTAGCAGGACGGTGGTTGGAGCCACTTCGTGCAACTCCATGGAAGCATGTGGAGTTGAGCCGTACTTAACCAATAATTGGAAGATAACTCTTTCCCTGTCCTTCTGTTCTTCACAGGCAATCCTCAGGGTTTTATTGAGGGTATTCATAAAGCGCTATGCATCTCTGTTGGCTTGGAGCCAGCACAGTGTGACCCTTCTGTACTTCACTCTGAGCCCTTCTAGGAATTCTATAATTTCAGACCCTTGAAACACCGGGCACTATCTGTCTTTCTTCGATAACCACCAGCAGTTGCTGTCCATTGGGCAAGGAGCCTAAATCTGTAGTCACACACTCCCAGTGTTTTCATCCTCTGGACATGCTTTGTATGGGCACTAGGGCCTTATCTAGGCCAGATGACTGACATGGGATGCAGCGCGGGAATATTGCCTCTACAGAAGTTCCGAGACCTGGAAATCAGACTTTCTTCCTCAGGGTTGATTTGGTCTTTCTGCTGCATTTGCGGCCTGCGTGGGCCAGGTATACTGCCCTATTTGTCAGTGATGATGGGCTTACTATCTGCAATCCCCTTATAAGAAGACCATTCTCCTAAACTGACAGCTCCTCCTTCCTGCGGAAAAGACTAATGAGATGACATTGGGCCATCTCAGTCCTGTCAGAATTATTTGTCACAAAATCTTTCCAATGGCACAACAACATGGCAGTTTTAAATACTTGAAAACACTTATCCTCCCCAGTTGCTACCTGCATCTCATGAAGTGTTAGTGCCTTCAGGATGTGATCCTCAACTATGAAGTTAATCTGGAGCTCCAACCTCACTGCAGTCATTGATTCACTGTGCGTTGCAGCCTGGGGTAGCATGAGAGGAAGTTGGACAGATTGTTCACTTCCGGGTGATGCTCCACAGTGAAATCAAACTCCTGGAATTACAGTCCACTTCTCAATCAGATGGGGAAGACGAAGAGAGAACCCATTGAAAATTGGTGATCAATGGCTTGTGATTGTTAAGCACTTTGAAGGGTCTCCCATAAAGATAGAGGTGGATGTGGTGACAGCCCCACAAAACCACAATTGCATATTTTTCAATCTGAGACTTACTGGATCCTAGCAAAGTCAGAGCTTGACTTGTGAAAGCGATGGGCAGAACCTTGGTGTCTGAGGTTCACTGTGTCAGAACTGTGCCTTGTCGTGGGGGAATGACATCCACAACAAATTTAGTCGGTTTCCGGGGCCAAAGTAAGACATTGTTGTGTCATCAGCCAAAGCATTTTTCATGGTACCAAAGGCATTTTGCTGCATTCTTTTCACTATGAAGGCTCAGCAGCAACTGTAAGACGATGTGGTGGCTCTGATACTGTAGCAAGGTGTAGGATGAATTGTCTGCTGTAATTAACCATTCCAAAGAAACTGTGCCTTTCGGATTGATTCTTTAGTGCAGGGGCAGTTGTTATGTCCTCTACTTTCTGGGGGTCAGCTAACACCCCAGTCTTGTGGAAGATGAAGCAGAAAAATGATAGGCGGTTCTTGAGAAATGTGCATTTCTCCCTATTGAATGTGAGGCCATGCTCCTGATTTATCTTCAGGACAGTACACAAGCAGTTGATGTGGTTGGCATAAGATCTGTCAAAAATGAGGTCATTGCTGACATTAACGTAACCATGGATCTGCACAATAATTCCCCATATAGTGTTCTGAAAATCTTCAGCTGCCGGCGACACAGCAAAACTCAAGCATTTGTATTAGTGCAGCCCAATTTGTGATGGGAATGTTGTTATGTACCTTCAATCCTTGTGAAGCAGAATCCAGTGGTAACCAGATCATAAGTCTAGTTTAAAAAAAAAAACTTGGATCCTTAAAAATCCGCCAGCAAGTCGTCAAGCAAGGTAGTCCGATTTCTTTCATGTTTCACAGCCTTATTCATGAAGTGCGTATCCATGCATTTGTGTACTTGGTCCGGAACTCAGGGATGTCATTTCACCAAAATACCAGGGGTAGCAGAATTGATATCACATGACCCTTGACCTCTGATGGCATCACAGGAAGTGATGTAATTTGACCCCACCCTGAAGTGACATCACATGAAGCGATGGAACGCAACCTTTCACCAGGAAGTGGCATCACATAGCATTGTTCCTAAGTACACTATGATAAATATGGTTACGATATCACTGTAATGTGATATACATTTCATACAAGAATAAATCACCATATGTATCTTTAGTATCAGTGTGTATAGGCCCATATTACCAAATTACTGTGAATTCAAGCAGACGTCCAAGACCAAATGATAATGATGTGTTATTATATAGCACTTACGCTTAAGGGCTTTATATAGAACCAATATACATACAATATCATCCAGCCTGTGTTGGTTCTGATTTATCAACTTCAGAAGGATGAAAGGCTGAGTTGGCCTTGCCAGGATTCGAACCTGCAACTTGCACACATCACAGCAGCAAGCTCTCAACCCTCTGAACTATCTTACCAGTTATAGCTATCTTACCGTCTACAGTAAAATGAGCAATTACATCTCTGAATGTTCTCAAAGTCATAAAGTAAATTACACTATGTAATGAATACCAATAAACTGGTAACTGAGATTTAACAGTAGGCTAGTTCATCTACAGGTCTGGTGCAAAGTTAGCCACATGTCAATCCTGCATGGATCTACTTTTTATGCTTCAGGGGTTGGCAAAAAACATACCATTGGGAGGGTTCATGACTGCGTATTAAAGAATTTAGAGTAGCACAGGAAAAGCACAGCACTCACACGGCATGCTGTACTCTGGGCACTCATTACTTCAGACATGCAAACAAACATCCTGAACAGCAGGCCATGGAGATAGGGAAGATAGACTCATTACAACGCAGCATAAACTGTGGCACAATGAAACCAAGGGCTATGGTCAAACATTTGTACACTGTACACGAGCTTTTAGGCACAAGGATTTAGTGAAGTGGCAGAGGACACGAGATGGAATGGGTTGTGATGATCGTAACAGAGACAATAGCAGAAAAAAACATGCTATAACAGCAACTTGCAAAAAGCAAAATACATACAGTTTTTGTCTGCATTGTGAATTTGAGGTGGTTAAAAACAGACTAAATCAGACTAAATCATTGACTCACCCCTGAAGTGTGCCTAAACATGGGGTAGCTGGCTTGCTGTGGTTGCATTTGCTGAGATCCTGTCAGAGAATTCAGGGGGGTCTGGGCACTGCTCTGTACCTTAAAGACGTTTAATATGCAATTAGTTATAGCTTGACTGAACAATTCTGGTCTTTGGTCCTTTGATGCTGGGTTTTGTGTTTTGCATTGAAAATAGTCATTTATTCAAATGCATATGGTTGCTTTATTTATTTGATTTGATTTATAATAGGTTTGAGTGCCTATAGACTGTAATGATTTAGACACTTGAACATTGTGATTTACCTTTAAAAATGTGATGACACTTTATACAATATTTCTCCAGACTATATTGCTTTGCCTTTTCCTTGAGAGAATGGATAACGCTGTACAGAGCTTTGTATTGGACATGTGCATGAAGCTCCTTGAAGAGGGTCTCGATGTTAATTGGTGTTGTTAAAGAAAGGCGACTTGTTATTTGCCAAACAGATGTGTTTGAACATTATGTGGAACAATTACAGAGATAAAATGAGGATCTATGACTGTAAATAAAACACTTATCTTGTACAACGGTGGTCTTAACTCTGAGATATATTGGCACAGTGAAATACTTATCAATATAACATTGTGGGATATTTTGACCCACTCAGCTGTGCTATGCTACATCACTTGTTGTGTTGGGGCAAGAAACAGCAAAATGGCTGTGCTGACTCCTGTGCATGCAAAGATCTGTAAACTGTGTTTTTGCAACAACCAGAAAATGGCTGCACCACCCTGCTGCACACATTTCAGGTGGGGTGGAACAGGGTACTCACTGCAGGAATGTGCCAGTGTGCTCTGCAACATTTAACACAGAGTGAAGTGAAAGAGGCAGCATTACTTTGCTGTAAACCCAAAATGCCTTTTTAAAATGACATTGTTCAACCTTAAAAGTGCTGCTTGGTGCTAAATTCATCAATTTCTGATGAACCACTGTGGTTAAAAAGGCCCTGCAATACCCAGGATCATTCATTGTGTCTCGGAGGAACCGGGCCTCATTTGAATGACAGCTCCTGTCAAAAGTATGTTTGAAAAATCAACCAGGGGCTTTGTTTTCATTTTACACGGGAAACACGTCTATTTTCTTTGCAAGAGTATCAAGAATCAGCTGTTCAGAGAAAGACTTTAAATAGATGCCTGATAAATGTATCCATGCTGCAAAACAACTCCAGCACTAGAACTATAGCTGCAGAAAGTGTGTATTTGCTGGAGATGAAAACCAAATTTAAAAATAGTAAAATGTGCTTTTTCTGACTGAAGAGAGAAAATCGCCTATTTAAGAAGTACATTGTTGTGCAAAAGGCCTGCTTATTTAGAAATGTAAAAGAATTTGTTACTAGTAAAAGTGCATTTATAAACTGTTTTGCTTCCATAGGTTTAAGTCAAGATGTAAAATGTAAGTTGGCAAACTATATAAAAAACCTTGCTCTGCTAGGTGCTAGCCCTGAGAAAGAGTGACACATCATAAACTTGTGGCACAGGCAAGTGCTAATTGCTAGCTTGGAGGACTTTGAATGCACAAGGACAAGGGACTTCCCCAGCCCATCAGACACGTGTCTTTGCTCCAGGCTGGGACAATAGCACGCTGAGACTCTCACCTGTCAAGTGTGAAGGGCAATAACATCTTCAATCAAGAGAGAGGCTCCTCATCCTGCTTCAAAGGAATTGACAATTGACAGCAGTTGAAAGAAAGAAAAAAAACTGATTAAGTGACATTTGGTTTTAAACGTTATTTTGTAACTGAACTTTAAAAGACATTTAACTTTACAGCAAGAATTAGGAAAAATATGAAAAGTTTGAAGTTCTAAATCAAATATTATGCTATTTCTTTGAAAACTTGGTAGAACTCATTACTGCATAAGGAACAGAAGTAGTAAAAATGGACTGATTACGGGGAAAGTAGCGATGTTGCGAATATAACATTTTGTACACACATTCCAGGGGTAAACGCACATCTGTGTAAAAAAGTGGGGAATTTTAGGCCAAATCTTTCATGGTTAAAATTGACAAAATGTAGCAGAAAGGCAAAACCAGGTCCCACAGACTTGGGGTTTGGATTGAAATATGTAACCTGTATATCTGATTTTCTCAGAGGTTATAACTGCATAAATATGTTTTCATGGCAAAATTAGATTTTGGTTCCAGTAGCTACGGGAGGTTTCTAGACACTGTAAAAATCAACCCATAAACATGACACCCATTTTCTGTGATCCAATCAGTTGTGGGCAAGGCGTAAACTATGCTGTTGCCCAATCCTAGCATTATGGGTGTGAGTAGTAAGCTTTCCCCTGCCATATACTGTAGTGATATCATCTGCATGATAAAGAAAGGACCCTGACAGCACACACATACACTGATTCCTGACTTTCTTCCTGCATTCCTGTGTGGCATCCTGTTCCTGATTTCTTCATCCTGCTTGATCCTGATTCCAGATTTTCATTGCAAAGCCAAGTTCTATGCATTACTGAACCCCTTTGCAGCTAGGCCTCAAATTTGAAAAATCCCAAAAACAAAAGGGAAGCACCCTGATCCAGCCTGGCTTGCTACTACTAGATGCATGCCTGCTCCAAACTCACCATCCCACTGCTCTGTAGTATCCATAAACCAGAAACGCCAGTCCAGTGCAGTCTGGTGACCAGAACGTCCCAACTGATCCTGTTCCGTCAGATTTGCCCAGCTGTCCTTGGTTAGACCCAATCCTTGTGATGACCAGAACCCTTGACGGTCCAAAATCCTAAATTAAAGTGGACTGCAAGTATTAATAGGAATCATAGAAAACCATAGCATATCCTGCCTTGCCTTGTCCTATTCCAATCTCTAAACCATCCTATCCTTACCTTGATAACTTGTAACATTGTCAGAATCCTTATTGCAATCCTGTCTTGATTTATCTTGCTAAGCGCCATTTCTTTATTCATTTTATCTTGTGTAAATCCTAAAATATCAATCCTATTTCAAGTGGTCCGACTGGTTCCGCTGGAGCGGGTGCTGGGGACCTGGGGTTGAAGTCATGAATCAACTCCAGAGCTTACTGTGTCCCTCTTTGGTATTCTAGCTGGAATGCTCTAGTCTAGAGTAAAACTATAGTAAATATTTTCTTGTCCAAACTGAGTTTCTTTTCTGTTTTCACCACCTGATTTTTCTAAAAACGCATCTCTGTCAACAATGCATATCTCCCTCAGTGTAATAGCTTGAGACTTCATTACAACTCTGGATTATACCTAAGACCTATAGCTACATCCCAATTCAAAAACCGCACACTCAAAATCAGTGAATTTCACCCGTTTTTCTTAAAAACTGTTTAGTTTATTTTAGGCGGGAATCAACTTTTTTGCAAAGCTTTACATGTGTTATTTTTATTCTAAATTATTTTCAACCTTCCATTCAAATTCGAATTGTTTACTTTTGCTCAAACTATTGCTTATGATTGCTAGTATCTTTCCAATGTTGCACCCATAATTAGGAGGCGCAAACAAGGGGGCGGCATCCTCATCTGAGGCAGACATCCCTCCTTCATGGGTAGTTGTCATATCATACCTTGGATACAGGAGCTCCGCTCGATGGCTTCACTCAGCTACTGGATACCAGGGACCGTCACTCGATTTCTGTGCCCACTATTGTACTGTGGTGCTCATAAGTATCTTTATTGTCGTAGATGTTGGCCCCTCACACTCTCTAGCGACAAGACCATTAATAACAGCAAACCAGGCACATAGCAATCATCCAGTTCACTAACATACAGGCCAACCCTCACTATTTAGAAGGAAGACCACTGGTCTTTCAGACAAAAATGTTGTCATTTTCCATATATTTCTACCTTTGCCCTCTGAAAATAGCCTTCACTCAAATACAAGCCAATGGTCAAATTCAAGTCTCCCACTTTCCATCGAAAAATCTCCCTTCTGGGTGAACTAAAAAGTTAGTATGTGTGTACTGCCCGTCTATTTCTAGAGAGTGACAGATGATGTGCTCCAATGGTACCTATAGTACGATTTCCTGCTGGTAACCACTGGCAATGCTGCCGGTCTGCGCTTGCTTTGACATCTGTGCAGAGCCTGCTGACGCGGGTTCGCATCCCGGCAGCGCCACACTCAGCCTTTCATCCTTCTGAGGTCGATAAATGAGCACCACACACCGTGGGTAATAATAAGCAGCGCTCAGATGCTTGAGGGTTTGTAGCGCTATATAAATGCGAACTTATTATTATTAATTATTAATGCTACTGACAACAGCAGACGCAAACTATTACATCAAAGAACGTGTTCCCGGTAAGTTATTAGCGATTTTGGTGCAAAAGTACAGCAGACAAAGATCCCCCATCTTTCAGTGAATTCGTCTGTAAGAACCCTTTTAAGTACAATAACACAGCGCTGTCAGACTGGGATGTTTCACTGCACTCATTACTTTCCCTAAACGCATTGTGCTCACGCATAGGATTCTGGTCTGCTTTCCGATTTCATTCCTGCGTTTAAAAGCCTTATGTTGCATCCCAAAGGCTGCTTCTTCCCGCCCATTGGCCAATGCATCATGACCCCAGGGCTCGCCTCATTTCCGTTCCGATTTCAGGGTTTAGACAGCACCTGTAACAACAGTGCACGAAGAAAAGAGTTTTTAAAAGTGACTAATTCGCCTGTCTCTTTTGCGTTAAAACACGACTGTTTCAATTTTACTTTTCTGTGAGTGTATTAGCAAATTCAAAAGTAAGCAAACCCTGTAAAATGCAAAGTTCACAGAACTAATCACATATGCCTCTAGCATGCATGCAGACTACTAGCTTTAGAACTGTATGTATAGATCAAGTTGCTTTCAGATACTCATAACACATTGCTGGCAATGACAGAATTAAACAATCTTCTTAACTCGGCAAGTCTGTGAATCCTAAACGAATGGAAGTCCCACTCAGGATTACTATGGACATGCATCATGCTCTTAACGAACTGTGTGAACAGGTCACAGGGCGTAAAAACCTCATTCAGACAGAGACCACTCTGCCAGTTTATGTCATTTGCTTCCATCATTGCAGTAAGATAATACTAACACATGTTGATATTCCTCTTGAATCTATGGTATGGCACAGAAGCTTCTTTTTTATACACTTTACTTTAAATATATCAGTAAGAATCAAAGAAGAAATTAATTACAGTTCCCATGAACCTCTGCTCTACCTACGCAAACATGCTCGCCTCCCTCAATTACTGTTATTGGATTTTCATAAGTACTTGCACCTCTTTTCTTTCAGCTCCCATTGTACGATCGAAAATAGAAGGATTTTGGGTTTACTGCACAAAAATACCCAGACTCGCTTGAAGTGGAAAAGGTCGCTTTAATGTGACAGGCCAAAGCTCACAAATAAATGCTAACCTGGCCCCTGCCCCTACAGACTAAAATAACTGCTTTAACAATTTACCAACACATTAAATAAATAAATAACTCTTTATATCCCCCAACAAATAAATACACAAATCCAACTTCCTCCCTACCTATCGCCAGGTCCTTACTGTCCCCTTAACATCTTCTCAAGCCTTCATTCTCGCTTTCTCTCATCATCTCCCGGGGACATGCCCCTCCATCTTCAAGACCTGTTCCCCTCGATGCACCCCCGGGGTAGCCCATTCGTGCAAACAGCACAACCCCCATCCTTACCCACGCTATTACCCCATTGTGCTTGCCTCCCCCTCATCCAAAGGGGCCATGCCCACGGCACCAGAAAAAAACCCTCCCCTGAGGTGTTCTTTTCTGCCCCACCACCAAACTTCCTACTACTTCCAACTCTTTACCATGTCCCCCACCTGCAACGTCAAATCCAAGAGGTAGTAGCTATTTCCATAAACCAACAAATGAACCCCATCCTCCCTGAAAACCTCAAAATTACCATATCCAATCTCCCTGTGCTCCAAAACTTGCACTGCTGCCAAGCTTCAAAACTTTATCATCTCCCTATTTATTTTCTTTCTTGTCCTCTCTACTGCACCCTCGCTTACTTCCCCCTCCACACTCTCCTCGGTAACAACTTAGTCCTTGTCAAACTTACCTCAGGCCATATATCCTTAAGCCATACCAGGTCCCTTTTCATTTTGCTCAGCAGAGCTACACCCATATTCCGTACCAGGTCATTCTCCCCGGCGTGTATGATCAACCCATCCGGGACCCCGAAACGCTCCTTCATCCCTGCCAGCATGGGCAGCAGTTGATCCCAAAGAAGCCCCGCAAGACCCGACCACCTCACAATCGCCACCTTACAGCTGCAGCTAAATTGCGTGCCAAAAATCCTCTTCTCTTCCTCTCTACCTGCCCACTTCACAATAGAATGCCCGATCTGCAGTATCTGCCCCGGCCTCCTCGCCGTCTCTGAAAAAGAAATCACATTGTCACTCCACCATCCCTCGCCACCTCAACCCTCCACCCTCCCCTCGCACCCTCTACCCCATCTCACCCAGAACGTTTCCTCAGACCCCTAATATATCCCTTATACTTCCCCGACCTCCATCGGCCCAAGCTCTTAACCTTGTCCTCTGATAGCCCCAAACGGTTACCCTCAGATGCTGCACCCATCCTAAATGAATGAGTTCCAAACTCCTTTGAGTTCTCCCCTACTACCACTAATGCCTTCCTTAGCACCCCAGCACTTGTGCTGCTGACACTCCCGACCCATCCTCATGCTGGAAAACCACCCCCAACCTGCCCCTGGATAGATCATTTCATGGCAAACCTGACCTGACGGGCACAGCTCCTTACTTCCCTACCCCAGCGATACCCAGCAGCCCCTCCTATTCACCCCCAAATCTGAGAAAGAGACATCTTCCCATTACAACCCACCTGCTCCGCCCTTTACGCACACAAGTTCTGACACCCTGAATGCCCCAAAAACAGCCACGTAAAACAAACCTGAAACATAACTCCTTCCCGAGCTGACCAGCAGGCCCCTTCCAAAGCCCGGCATAGACCAACCAACAGGGCTGCCGATACTGGCCTTCTGCTGTCCTCCCTGCTATTTTCCCTCACCCAGCCCTCTAACATCCTACTCGCCATTTCCCCACCACTCGGCTGGAAGCCCCAAAACCATTTGCCATAAAAGGCTATTCCTGCCAACTATAGTTGCCTTCGATCAACCCCTATCCATACACCACAAAAGGAAATTGACCACATCATCCATTCTGTGTTTCTGTGTTCTGTGTCCCTGAGCATCCTTTCTACCCCTCCAACTATGCGCTCCCCCATCAAGAATTCTTCCCATGCTCTCCTGTAGTCCGCCCTAGACACTGGAGCCAGCGAACCCTCCACTAAGGACAGCGCTCTCAACTTCCTGTCTTCCACAGCTCCTCTGGGATCCACTGCCCCCTCTGGTCCGCTCCTGGTGCCAATCCACGGAATCTCTGCCATTGAAAACGAGATAATGCATCAGCGATGCCATTATCCTTACCCAGCACATGTGTTGCCCTGAACACCACATTCCAATCCATACAGCGCAAAACAAACTCCCTCATAGCCTCGCCACCCTCTGGCCCTTGGCCGACTGCCTGTTAACCACATTGACCACGCATTCATTGTCCACATTGAAATTAACTTTCTTGTTCTCAAATTCCCTGCCCCACTGTTCCAATACCACCAACAAAGGAAAGAACTCAAGAAATGCTATGCTTCTACCCTCCTTTAGCCATTGCAGCGGCCACTTCTCTGCGCACCATCTGCCCCCCGAGAAAACTCCAAAACCCCTGCTCCTGCCGCATCTGAAAATATTTGCACCTCCCATGGCGCCGGATCCCCTTGTAACCACATGGACACACCATTAAAACTTTCCAGGAAGCACAACCAAATTCTACAATCTTCGCACACCGCCGCTGACACCTTTACCCGATGATGTGGGTACTTTGCTCCTGCCATAAACCGCAACATGATCCTATAAAAAGTGTGCCCCGGGACCACTACCCTACATGCAAAATTCAAATGCCCCACTAGAAGCTGCATCTCCAATAAAGTCATTTTTTGCGCAACCACCACCTTTTCCAGCAAACCTACCAACCCCGTCACCTTGTCGTGCGGCAAGCGTGAGGTCATCGCCATTGAGTCCAATTCAATCCCCAAGAAAGTCACAACCATTGCTGGCCCTTTCGTTTTATCCTCTGCCAACGGTACTCCCAACTTCTGCATCAGAGCTTGAAAAGTCCCTAGCATGTTCTTGCACTCTAATTCATTTCCTGCCCCGCTGATTAACAAAAAATCATCTAGGTAATACAAAACACCTTCCCCCCCCCGAGTTATACGTAAATACCAACTGCAAAAATGTGCTAAAACAACGCGCAAGAGATAGCACAGCCCATCAGTAAAGCCGTATCCACATAAATGCGGTCCTCAAATTGCATCCCCAGCAGTCAAAAATCCTCTGGGTGCACCGCCAGCAACCTAAACACTGCCTTGATATCACACTTAGCCAACAATGCTCCGTGACCCGCCGTCCTTATCAATTCCACTGCCTGATCCAGCTTGGGTATGACACCCCGCAATCCTCTGGGGGAATGAAATCGTTCACCGACAAACTCTCTGGCCAAGATAAATGATGTATCAATCTAAATTCCCCCGGCAACCTCTTGGGCACTACCTCCAGCAGGGATATCACTAGATCGCCCGGCAAATCTGCAAATGGACCTACTACCCTCCCTGCAACCACCTCCTTGAGCAACTTCTCCCTAACCACTTCCCCATTTTCCCTAGCCGATTTCAAATTCTCCTCCCATCTACGCACCCTTGGACCTTGGTAGCCTAACCTGAAACCATCCCGAAAAACCGTCTCCCAAAATCTTTGCCCCTTCCCTGTCTAGATAAAAACTGAGCAACTTCTCCAGGACCTCAACCTTAACTGGAGTAAAAGCCTTTCCCCACAACCCCTCGGCCTGCACCAAGCCCCCGCCCTTGGTCCCCTTGCTGAAAGCACTGTGTGACCGGGTGCCGCCCTGCACATCTGGTGCCCTCATGCCTGAACCTATACACTGTACTCGTGTAGCCATCTTTATTGAAGGCCCAGCATGCTGCAGATTGCTGACCCCTGCCTCCTCCCCCTGCCCTCACTGGGGCGGGGTGACCAGGAAAGGGCTGGTAAGGCATGGGTAACCCACTTGCCGTGTGTAACGTCGGAGCAGGCCTCGTCTGCGCCATCCACTGCAACCAGAGATCCATGTCTATCTCCCACCAGACGCCTGGCTGTCCTCCGCCAACCTTGCCCTAAACTCCTCATCATACCGTACCCACGCAAAACCTCCAAAACACGTGAAAGTCTTTCTAATCACGTTCATGTACTTCAACAGAGCCACAGACCTCTCCGGGAATTTCTCGCAATAAACACTAGCATAGATGATAAAAGCCAACATCCAATTCTCAATTGTCACCGGCACCTTTGGACGCAAAGCCAGCTCCCTCTCTTCCTCCTTAGAACCCTCTTTGGCTCTGACCTACCTATGCAGTAGCTTAAACACGTCCACAAATTCCCCAGCCCAAATCTTGTCCTTTGTTGATGCCATCAAGTGCGCTCCCAGTATCTTCGTAGTGCCCATATATGGCAATCTCTTCTTCTTCACCTTAACCTCTGCATCCTTCTTCTTTGAAGCCTGTACCTCAGGTGTCACGGGTTCAATCACCCTGCCTGTCTTCACCTCCACCGAAGAAACCCTCTTCTCCATTTCCAAGACCCCCGTATCCTGCAGGCCAATATCTTTCTTCACCCCCGGCACACCCGCCCCGTTCTTTGCTGCCCCCAACCTCACGTCCCCCCCTGCCAAGCCGCTGACCAATCCCTTTCCCGCTCACTTCTTTCAGCCCTGCTGTCACCCATCTGCAGCCTGGCTTCCACTGCTCCTCAACTCCTTCTTCACTAGGCTCCTGCTGTGGGGACAAAACATGTCAACAGTCTCACCCAGCCAATCCCCCCCGACCTCCTGCACCCTGATGACCCTGCTCTTCATTTTCACCTTCCCACCTTAACTGCCTACTTTCCCTATCCCTTCTCCTTGCCACCCTGTACCCCTCCTCCTCCCACTGCCTGGCATACTCCTCCAGCCCCTCATCATCCCGAATATAATACCATGGCTGTTGCGAGCACATGCTCGGGCCGGGCAGCTCTTCTTCTGGTGAACTCGAGGCGTCCACCCCGATGCCGTCTTCTCGGCGGGGCTGTGGAAACCCCTGCCTGCTCCTCTCTTCTCGGGTGAGGGGTCCTCATCTCCACCCTTTGGTCTTCTGTGCTAGGGACCGTGCTGCACCCTCTAGGCTGCTCCCGAGTATCCTGACGAATGGCCGTTCTTAAACCCTCTCTTGGCTGCTCCTGAAAAACAGTGGGGGCCACCCCAAGCCCTCCACCTGACGCCCTCTTAAACGGGGAGGCCGTTCTGCACCTCTCCCTCTCCTCACTGCTCTCTGGTGACCGCTTCCTCCTTCTACCTCTCACACTCTTCTGCAGATACTTACCACCCTTGCCTCTCTGCACTGCCACCCCTTTCTGCACCCCAGGACCCCTACCCTCCTCCTCCGCCCGACCAGCACCTGCCTGTAAATTCCTCTCTCCCCCATCCTCTCCCGCAGTAACCTCTGCCAAACCCCTCCTTGACCTATCTCCCGCTTCCCCAGCCCCTCTTGACGCCCTCCTGAGAGTCTCCCTCCTGCTCTTCCTGCCCCCTGTCTACCAGGCTTCACCTCTCCCAGCCGCAGGGCTGCATGTGACCACCACGGCAAGCTCCCCATCTGCCACAGTCTCGCCCCATCCCCCTCCTTACCACCCGTAATCTCCTTGGATGCAATGCTGATGATCACAAGGGCCTCCCTTAATGCTTTGGCATCAATGAGCCCCTCCTTGCTTGTCCCTCGTCCCACCATCTTGTTTCAGAAGCGCTACTGCAGCCTGTGCACCGCACCACCAAACCAATATTTTAATAGTAAAGACCCCCGAGCCAACTGCCCTAGCGCGTTGCCAGACCAGGGAGGGAAACCTATTTGAGGCCAGAAAACTTTTCCGGGCCAAGCGGACCCTAAAAATGTCCTTAACCCCTGCAGCCTGCAACCCGCTCTAATCCTCGCAGCAACTGGATGTCATATGCTTATTATACTCTAAAGATAAGAATCTATAAACTAAAATTCCTCAAATCTCTTCTTCCTATATTAACATATTAATAAAGGAGTCCCATGGTTTCATTATTAATTTCCTAATATATATGTATATATATATTGTTTTATTATTATTATTTTTTATTACCTAACCCCAAAAATACCCCCAAATAGCCCCTTTAAAAATTCTGCCTGCACCGCTAACCCAGAGAAAGCTGGGAGGCCCCCCCCAAGCGAGAATCTACCCCTGTTCCCACTTCCTTAATCTGCGGATCACACCGCCACCTGGCGGCACAAAGTCAGAATATGAGCACGGCTCCTTTAAGGGCCTAGCACTCTCTCCTCTGTCCGAGCCCTGACACCGCACCACCTGAATGCAGACGCCGGGGCACCCGCACTACCCGGGAGCGGTCTGCTCCGCTCCACGCCCTTGCTACTGGAAAACCATGCCTGCCAGCTCAGAAGAAACCCACCCCCACCCTCCAACCTACAGCACCAGACAACTCAAGGCCCCAACCACTAAGGTATGGATTGGGGGTGCCTTATCTACGGCACCCCCGACTATGTCATATTTGTTTTTCTCTAATGTAACTAACTAAATGCCGCCCACATACTACACTACCCTGACCTGCCTCACCTCCTAATCCGCTACCAGGCCCAACGCAGGGAAGGCATGGGAGTGGGTGACCTGGACAAAAGCTTGTCCTCAACCGTCGCCTGCTTCCAAACCTTCCCTGCCCCCTTAAGTACCCCCCGGGACACGCTATGCGCAGGCCAGCTAGCTGGCCTGTGCAGCGCCCAAGACCACCCCGGGGGGAAACGCTACGCATTCCCCCCGGGGCTCCCCTTCTGATGTGTTTCTTTATGTAAACTTGCACATGCTGGGATGTTTGCCTGAGTAAATGCGTTTCAATATGGGCATGCCTGGCCCGATTGGGTGAATTTAGGCTTTCTGCTGAGTTTGTTGGATTGTTGGATTGCCTCCTTGCAGTGCTTGGTTCTCTTTAGAGGAAAGGTAATATCACTGACCCGGAAGAAGAATGTGAATAGGATCAAGACCACAGAGGTTCATAGAATACCTGAGCTCATGGCAGGAGGCATTCACCATGGCGCAAAGCAAATCTGCATTAGAAGAAAGCACCTTAGTTTCATGCAGTGGCAGTGTTTCAAGAGAGAGTACATTTTGTTTGGAAATGGAAGTTAAGCTGCAACATTCTAAAATTCATTACAGCAATCTGTGTTTCTTTTTTATCTGACAGTGATAAACAGCATACTATACCATTAGACACCATGGGTAACTGCAAGCAGGTGTGTGTGCCCAATAGATGGTGAAGCCCAGACCAATACAGATCTGTTTCTGATGACGACAACACACAGGAATAATTCCTTTGTTTTCTTAGATGCCTCAGTAGCTGTTTATTTTTTTATTTTTTTATTTATATAGCGCCAAAACCCCGTGGGCATCAGGGTGCCGGAACAGAAACCCAAAAGACGACCCATAAAATACAGCAAAAAGTTCAGGGGGTGGGCAGAGCAAGAGGGACGATGGCATGAAAAGATTGCAGAGTTATCTGAACAGGTGAGTTTTAAGATTTTTCTGGAATGTCTTCAGGTTTCTGGTTTCCGATAGAGATATAGGCAGGGCATTCCATGCTTTGGCTGCTTTGACGGCAACATTGAGATTTGTATCTGACACATCTGATTTGATGTTTTTCTGCAGATCGCAGAGCCCTGCCAGGCTCATAAAGGGAGATGTGTTTTTTTAGATAACAGGAGCAGTGCCATATATGCAGCGATGTGACAGCAATAGGGTCTTGAAAAGAATTCTGTCACATACAGCCAGCCAGTGTAAATCCTTTCTGTGCTGTGTGACATGTTCAAATTTCCACTGTTTATTTACGGTGCGCACAGCTTGGTTTTGTGTTACCTGGCATTTGTTTATATTGATTTCTGATGCCCCCTCCAGCAGAGAATTACAATAGCCCAGCCTCGATAGTACTATGGCCCGGGAAATTGTGGCTGCATTCGTCTGTGACACATAGGGTCAGATGATTTTAGCAGATGAAGGGAGTGATTTCAGCTTTTTATGATTTGGTTCACGTGTGCATCAGATGCAAGTGATGCTTCCAAGTGAATCCCAAGGGTTTTAACTTTCTCCTGGACCAGTATGTCATGAGTTCTGATTTTGAATTTGGAATAGTCCTCATTAAGTTTGCTTCGTGAGGCTTGTGGGCCGAAAATCAAAAGCCCTGTTTTTTCCCTATTTATACAGATCCAATCCTTCACCATCCAGTTTTCAATAAGATGGTATATGGCAGTTAGAGTGGCTGCCTCCTTTGCGTAGTCGCCTGAGATTTCAAGGACCAGTTGTGTGTCATCGGCATAATTCCTCGGCTATGCCTAGTACCATCGAAAGTATGGGGAAGGCAGTATTTTCATCTATGAGTTCATTGATTTAATCGATTTTACTGATGTAATTAGCCAATCTATGGCCTCAGCCATAGTACACAGAACAGAGGTTTCAGAACTCATGAGTGATGCATTGATACATCCAAGTCCTCAGAGCACAGCTCATATGGGCGACAAGTTGCAGAACTCTACATCGGGGGAAAACCCCTCTAACAGTAAACACCAGGATCGGGCAGTGGGTGGGTATGGTGTCCCTCCTCAGCCTGTAGACCGCAGGTACTTGGATTTAATAGGAACATAATTACCAACTAGAACATGTCTCCTGATTTCACAGACAAAATCTCCCTCCCAGGTGTGTTGGAATGTTGTCATGTGTGCAAGTGTTTCAAGGTGCAGCAAAGCAGGATGGGGGAACAGAAGGGGAAAGTAGCGATCTTAATAGGCCTTGCTACATTCAGATCATGCAAGTGTGGTAATGAGAAGTGCAAGGAGGATGGTAGGGGAATAAGTGCAGGAAGTGGGTGGAAGGGCCCATGCGAAGGAGAGTGCAAGATAGGCCAGGTGGGCAGGGCAGAGGGGGGAGAATATGGGTTGTCCACAACTAAATGTAATTAATGGGTTATATACAGTGCAAGCCCACCAGCTAAGTGAATGCGGGGGAGCAGTGATGGCAAGTACAGGATAAGGTGGGAACGAATAAGTGCAGAGGTAGACTGGGCGGGGGATGAACTGGAGCCCGGTAAGACTCTGAAGAAGGCAGGCCCCCAGTCACAGGTAGATGGGACCTTAGCAGGGGAAGGGAGGAGGAAGAGAGAAGAGAAAAGGATGGTCTTGAGGACCTTCCAGAACTGATTCAAGTGTGAGAGGGACAGGGAGGCCGTTCCAGAGGGAGGCCTCTGCGGAAGAGAGAGATCTACGGCCCACCTTCTGGTTGGAAAAACATCTTATTTGCAGAGAGTTGGAGCCGGCTGAGCGAAGGGCTCTAGTGGGGAGATATGTAGGACGAGAGAGTTGGATCTAGTGCAGTCCCAGGCCCCAGAAAGCCTTGTGGATGATGCAGAGGATCTTGATATTGATACTTGCGGCCGCCGAAAACCATGTGGAGAGATTTTAGCGCTGGAGAGATGTGGTCTCTGGGCTTGAGGCCAAAGATACGTCTTGCAGCCCTATTCTGGATTAGTTGAAGGGGAGAAGGGAAGAGTTAGGCAGATTGAGGAAGAGGCTGTTGAAGTAGTCAAACCTTGAGAGAACCAGAGCTCTGGAGACATTGAGTTTCTGGTGAAGGTGAGGAAGGGGAGGATACCTCTGAGGAGGTGAGGCTGGAAGTGCGCCTCCTTGGCCAGAATCCTTTGGTCTAGCTTGATGGCATACTAATCACCTGCTTGTGCTCGTACATTGAGTGCCTCGAAGTAACTAGCATCCAAGTGGACTCGTATTGCGCAGCCAGTATGCAATTCGTAAAAATGTTTCTATTGTATAGGATCTTGGCACTCTACTGTGATACAGACCGTCCTTCTGAGTTACCGTCAAGTGGAAAAATCCTGCGGGCAATATTCAAAGTGGGGTTTAGAGCTTGTTTACAGGGTAGGTAGCAGAAAAAAATGTGAGGACTGTATTGAACTTACCATCAAAAAAGTAATGGCGGATCGTAAATTCACTCTGGCCCTCATTACGACCCTTGCGGAAAGCGACTGACCGGAGCGCCACAGCGTAAATAGCGTTTCCGCCATTGTACGAAGGAGCAAAGTGCGGCCCATTCCGACCCATCGGGCACGAGCACCACGCCACGGCGGAAGTGCAAAGTCCGCGATGGCGGAAATGACCCCAAAACGGCCCACACCGCCGCCGTACGGCGCCCTAGGTGCAATACCGCCACCCCTCTTAGCGGTCACCGCAGTGTGCGCCTACCGGAAAGTACGGTGCCCGGAAATATACGGAAACGGAAGTTAAAACATGGGCCCGGAACGGGAAACATCCCGGCGTACACCTATAAAAACACCAAAACCACACAACCACTAAAATCACTACCCTGAAACACACCCCAACCCGTCAACCACCCTAGCGAAACCAAGAAAAATGGGAAAAGTAGCGAAGAAAGCGTGCGACCGCAAGCGGCAGGTCCACTTCTCCCGTGAGGAACTCACCGTGCTAACAGAGACCCTCCAGGAGAATGCTGCCGTCGTCTTCTCCACGCAAATGACCAGGACGGCACTTGCAAACAAGAAGGCCATATGGGCTCTGGTGGCACAGCGGGTAAGTGCGGTGGGGACCGCACCCCGCACCCCACAGCAATGCCGCAAGCGATGGGACGACCTGCGGATACGCGTCCGCAGCATACTCTCTGCCAACCGCAACATTGCCACAGCCACCGGGGGAGGTCCTGAATCACCCATCAAGTTGACCCCCTGGGAAGAAATCTGTGCCTCCACCATCGGAATGGAGAGCATAGAGGGAGTCGGAGGGATGGAGAAAGGAGTGCAGACATCCGAAGATTCAGGTAGGTGGGCCAGATAAAACAATGCCAAATCCACACAGTCCATCCATGTGAAGTACCATGCGTCCACATAGTGCAACAGAAACACATGTCCAGGAGAACGTCCACACACATCGGCCTGAAAGCGCACGTCAAAACCCACAATAAATACATAAATAATTAAAAACCCCTAATACACGCACTACACGTGCAGCAGGCACACCCTAACTGCAGGCTGCCAAACAACTGCACCCTCACTCCACACACAAATCAAAGCACCTCCAAGACCCCGACCCAAATCACCCTCAGGTACCACCCCAATGCATGTGATACAATGCCATTCCAATTCCCACTGACCCATCAATAACCCTCGCCCTCCTTTACTCCACCACAGGGTCCGATCCAAACGACGAGCTACAGGACACCCCTACCAGCACACCTGCAAAGAGGGCCAAGACCAACGGCCAGAGACCCTCCACCTCAGCTGCACGCATCAAGACACGGCAGCAGCACAAATCAGGTGGCAGCACAGAGGAGGGAACATCAACAGGCACCCCAGCAGCCAGCATGCCCACAACACCACCACCACAGGTCCCCCCAATGGATGCCACAGAAGGCACTGCCTCTGGTGGCAGCAGCACCATAGGTGACACCCCATTGATGGCAGCATGCTCCGACACAGAAGACGGGGATGTCGAGGTCAGATCCATCCATGACCTGTCCCAATCCCCCTGTCTGTCCCATCCCGTACAACATGAGGATACCACGCAGGTGCAGCCACAAGACGACGACTGGCCATCCCCCACAAGCCCTGTGGCAAGGCAACATGAGGACAACAGCCCCTCTGTGACACCACCGCAAATGGCCATGGCCCAGCAGAGGCAACAGTCCCTCGACAAGTTAATCGTCCAACAGCAGCAAATGGCCACACTCCTCAAGGGCCATGCCGATGAATGTGGGGGCACCAAGGCAGACATAGAAACATCAACAGAGACACTTAGGGCAGAAATGGAGAGAGGTACAGAGACGCTAAGGGCACAAATTGAGAGTAGCACCGAGAGCCTGAGAGTCCAAATGGAGAGTAGCACCGAGAGCCTGAGGGGGGAACTGCATGCGACGTCCAAAGACGTATGTGCCGAACTTGCCGCAGTGCGCCGTGTGCTCACTGAGCTCTCGCAAACCCTTAGGGACATGCATGGACGTGAGCAGGCAGACACATCATCCGTTGCAAGTTCCGTCCAGGGCAGCCCCCAACGTAGATCTGGAAGGAACCTGCGCTCCACAGGCAGGGGTGCCCCTGATACCCGCAGAGGGGGCATGCAATAGCGACAGCCCACTGACAATGAGCATCTTTGGACACTGGTGTTCGGGGGGGAGGTAGGAGGGTGGAGGGGGTGTGTTGGGCTCACTTGGGTGGCGGGTCGATAGGGTGTTCAACATGATATCACATATGCCATAAAAAGTGCACGATCAACCAATGAGAAGTGTGGACATTGATCTTTGTGTACTAGGCCATCATAGGCGTACAGTCCATATTGTGCATGTCCCAGACACACGCAGTGCCACGAGTCCCGTGTCCATGTATCAGCCACCAGGCGTGAGTGCTAGAAGCATACATCAATGAGATGCTGACGAATGTCACGGCCCTCCGGTGCCTCGCAGACTCCATGAGGTGCTGCCACATCCCCACCCTCATCATGACCATCATCAGGTGCTTGCAGTTCTGCGTCAGGGGGCATGGGCACATTTCTACGTACGCACATGTTGTGGAGCATGACACATGCCATCACCATCTTTGCAACCTTCTCATGGCGGTACAGGAGTGCCCCGCCAGACCTGCTGAGGCAGCGGAAACGGGTCTTCAGTAGGCCGAATGCCTGTTCAATGACTACACGGGTACGTGAGTGGGCATGGTTGTAGTCCTCCTCATGCTGGTCCCGTGGGTTCCGGACTGGTGTGAGGAGCCATCTCTTCAGTGGATATCCAGCATCACCTGTATGTGGACGAGAAACGTATGATGTGGAATGCCATTGATACGTACGCACACCCCCCCCCCCTTCCTGGCAGGTCATTGACAATTCACATACCCCACATCATCATGCATGTAATGAGACTCACCGAGTAGCCAGGATCTGTTCCCTGCGTGTCGCTCCATGTAGCGTGGTATTGTAGAGTTCCTCAAGACCATAGAATCATGGGTTGATCCAGGGAATCGGGCACAACAATGTGTAATGATCCTGTTGGAGTCACACACCATCTGTACATTCAGGGAATGAAATTGTTTTCGGTTGCGGTACTGGGCCTCCATGGCATGTGGGACGACCAATTCAACATGGGTGCAGTCGATGGCACCAATGCAACCCGGTATGCCGGCAAGTGCATGGAATCCCACTTTTGTGTTGGTTATTTCCTGCTCCGAGCGTGGTAGAGAGATGTAGTCGTCTGCGTGCTTCAGGAGGGCATCGAGCACTTGCAATAGTGTCCGTGAGAACAGTGGCTGAGAAATGCCATGCAACTGTCCGACTGTGTGCTGGTAGGTGCCTGTGGCCAGGAAGTGGAGTACAGACACCACCTTCAGTAGGGGTGGGATGGCGGTTGGGCTATCTATCATGCTGACAAGGTCAGCCTGTGTCATGTCCACAATGGCGGCTATGGTGTCCCGGTCCAGACGGTAGAGGGTGTGGATCTGCTCATCAGTGAGGTTGAACGGATGTGCTCGGAGGCGTTGAATTGCGGGCTGCCTGCGTGGTGGTAGTGGCTGTGCTGGTGGGCCTTGCTGGCCCTGCCTTGGCCTCCTCCTCCTCCGTGCGGCTGGTTGTAGTTGGTGTTCGTCTACTTCTTGGAGTCGGAGCACTTGCAGTGCTATCAGGTCCCCCAGGGCCAACATCGCGAGTCCTGCCGGTAGCATTTCGGTGTGGTTGTGGGAGGAGACTGGCTGTGCAATTTATGTGTTTTCTGGCTGTATGGCCTCCACCTGTGGTGATTGATTCCACCTGTGCAAACTGCTCTCCCCTTTGGCCGAGCACGTCCCGCGCACAACGCTGCAATTCGGGGAATTGTATCTTGCTATTGCAATCATGTATTTGTACCCGATGGCCGTGTAAGATTGGTTGATATGTTCATTCTGCTGTGGTCCCATTGTTTCACATACTATCTGTGCAGTCGCGAACAGACTTGTGAGGGGTCAGTGGGACGTAGTACTCGAGTAACGGTGGGCCCTCATGCATCACTGTACCGAGTTGCAACGACGGGCGGGGTGTCCCATTCGTGGGTGAAGGCAGTTGCCATTTTCACACACAGCCGCACTCGATGGAATAATTAGTGATTTCAAACGGCCACAGATGCCTTTTCGACGTGATGTTGCAAATGAGGAATTCGAAGGGCGGCGCTTTCGGTTTCCAGCTAGCGGCGAGGAGATGCCCACAGGTCTGACTGCAAATGTAACGTTCTATTGTTCTATGTCCTTGAGACAGGGCCCATGGCGAGGGAGCAATGATTGATATGAATAGTTTGGGATGCGCAATAGCTACGTGGGCGATGAGGCCGTCCGTTCCCAAATACATGTTACTTCACAACACTGGAATTACGGGCTGGGGCACTGTGGATTTAGCAGGCTGCATAACGCACAGACTCAATGGATGTTTCTAATGTTATGTGAGTAATTATTCAGGCATTTTGATCCCGGGATGAGGGAATGATGGATGGATGCATGGGCAGGTGATTTGATACAGAGTTTGCCATGTACAGGGCTTCTTGGGATCTATCCGCCTCCCCTACGCTATGTGATGCAGGGCTGCCATAGTGGGACCATCGTCCATCTGGCCTTGTTGAGCCCTCCCTGTCTCGAGGCGCCCTCAGACACTCGTTTGTGATGGTGTTTGCACCTCGATATAGATGGTTATGAGTCGCAAGTGGTTTTGGGGTGGTGATGTTCCTTTGGAGTGGGCTAGCATGCATATGGCTGTGGATTTCGTGTGATCATTGAAGTGAGTTGTTGGTATGTAGTTCTGATGGCCATTCTGTTCTTTTTCTTTTCTTTTGGTTGACAGGTATCTCCTCCCCTTTTGCCACTGCCATCTGTATGCCACTCCTGCAGATGGATTTTACTCCCGACACCTGCTGCTTCGTGTTAATCAGTGGAGCAGCATTACGATCTTATGGGACGATCGCCAATGGGCAACATGCCCTTACGCAGTACTGGTGGCTCGGAGCAACATTTCGGCCTTTCAGCTGGACTAGTGCCTCCCCATTGGGACGGCCCTGCGGTTCTGTGCGCTTCCATGTTGCCTTTTCGTACGTGAATGTGGCTCTGTGTACCATGGGGGAACAGGGCGACACACAGGTAGTGGCTGGTCATTTCTTGCGGAAGCAGACCACAATGGTGATTAGTGTTTTGGAGTTCATGGCCTGATGGCTGTATGTGCTTGGTGATTTTGATGTGCATAAAATTTCTATTCTGATTTGGCCCGTGTAGCGTTTTTCTTTGCAAGTGATGTGGCATATGCCTATTTGGGGGGCGATGTATTGTGAGGAGATCTGCATTGGGTTCCAGCTTCGGGGTTTAGTTGCGTGGTACTGTGCTGTGCGCGTTTGCCTACGAAGCCCAGTGAGGTCAGGGATGGGGGCTGCCAATATGCCAGTTTGAATGTTGTCATGCTCAGGGGCGGGGGATTGGGTTTTGTGTAACAGATGCCGGTCAGCCAGGTGGACTGGTTGAATGATGTGGTTTTCGGAATATTGCTGGTCACAGGTGCCTGTGTTTGCGTGCGTTTCTTGGTGGGGGACTGTGGTCATGTCCATTGGGATGGCTTCTGTATTCGTGCCATCTGTGCCCTGCAGCTCCCATTGGCCCCTGTTGTGTTTCTTTTGTTCGTTGGCATGCATGGGTGACTTGTACATTTCAATGGTTGCATTGTGGCTTCATTGCACCTACGGGGAGTTGTACTTTGTGGGCAGGGAGCGGTGTACAGGCACTCAGTGGGGCCGTTTACGGTTGATTCGCGATGCCGTACTTCTCGCCATGGCGGAATGGTACATTCCGCCATGCCTGATGGCGTTAGGTACATGTCCGCTAGGGTCGGAATTGGCGTACCGTTGCACCATGGTGGTGTTTGCGTTTTTGGCATGGCGCGCGTGCGCGTGCTTGGTGCAGTTAGCGTTGGCGTTCACTACGGTGTCGCTAATGGCTTCGTACTTTGCGGTGACGGGTCATAGTCGCACCGAGCGCTATTCGATGGCGGTATTGCATTTCCGCCATCGTTTTTCGATTTCCGCCAGGGTCGTAATGAGGGCCTCTGTCTTTAGGTCACGGTTGCTGTCGAAGTGGACAGGAGAGCATTCCAGAAGTCACCTATTACTTGCTCACGGCGAACATAGCTGTGGTTGGAGTTCGTTGAGTGGTTAATATCCAGTAGTTCTTCACGTAATATTATGTTGCTAGGATACCTGCGTCACGGGAGTGGTCAGCAAGTGTTCTAACTATACTTACTAGGAAGCCTTCGCGTATTTGTATTCAAATGGAAAAAAGTTGACCGCTCGATAATATATTAAAGGGTCTCAATGTCATGTCCAATCGCCACTATGCTGGAGACTCCAATGGACTTGTGCATAATTCCTGCTATATATGTCATGTACGGTAGTGAACCAGATTGAACACCGGTAAGAATATATTATTCATACCTATTTTTGTGAGCATCAGTGGGATATATGAATGCCTAAATAACGCATCCAGTCATCATTGAATCGTCCAATGCATATTGTCTACTTTATGGGCGTACTCGACCCAATGGTCCACTAAAGGGGCATTTAGTGTTCGGTTGCGGATACAGCTCTTATGCTTGCTTATACGGATTTTCACCTCTCTTTCAGTTTTGCCTTTGTACAGATTTTTACATGGGCGCACAATCCCATAGATTACCATGGTTGAATTACAATTTGTGAACTTGTTTTGCTTCTAGAGAGTCCTAAGACCCAATTTGATTTCATTACTTTTGCAAGTCAGATTGCAGCATACACAGTTACCGCAGGGAAAGTGGCCAGTGAGTTTAGATAAGCCCCATCGTTCTGGTAGCGTCGTCTGTTTTGCCGGACTTAGACTACCGTTATTTCTGGAGATGTGTTCTTTCAAATTGAACTCCTTTTAATCGCTACGATCGGTCTTTCTAATGGTTTGCTCCTATGTGCCAGGATCTTCCAATTTTACAGTACGATCTTATTGATTGGATTAGAGAGATGGCTAAATGTGTTGACAAAAACTATTTGTCATTTTCATCTTTAATTGGATCGCATTTGTAAGGTGTCCCTATTGTTGTTGCTTGCTTGCTTCATGGCTATTGCTGTTAGTTTCTCAGGATAACCTCACTTGTGAAGACGTTTACTCAACACTACTGCATCTCTCTTAAAGTCATGTTTGTGTGTACTGTTACGTTTTAAACATAACAATTGTGGTAAGTTATCCCTAAAGTGCCTTGGATAAAAACTATTGTAATGTAACAAAGAGTTCTTGTCTGTGTTTTTATGGTATGTCTTGACTCTGAGGGATTTCGTGTGTCCTTCGGCTAGAATGGTGATGCCTAAAAAGTTCAGTTCTTTGGTACTGCTGGTGTTGGTAAACTTTAAGTACACATCCTGAGTATCCCACCATTTGTAGAATTCATCCAGATCAGTTATATTAACCTTCCAGATGACGTAAATATTGTCAATATATGTATTCCATGATCGGATACAAGTCAGGAAAGGGTTGTAATTGCTCAAGAATTTGTTGGTATCGAATTGCTCCATGTATAATTTTGCAAATCTTGGAGCTAATGTGATGCCCATGGATGTCCCCTGGATTTGCTTGAAGAAATCGCCATTAAAGTGGGAGTAACACTCTGTGAGTGACATCTCAGCAAATCACAACACAAAGGACATGGGATTGGTTGATGTGGGATATTTGTGTAGAAGTCTTTCTTCAAGCATTGTAAGTGAAGCTCTTTGGAGAATGCTTGTATAAAGTGGTGCCACAACCAAACAAACCAGAATTTCAGTGTCTGGGTCAAACTGGAGTCCCTCAACTTCCTTAATAATCTAAATGGTATCTTGTACGTATGAACTCATTTTACATACTAATGGCTGTAGAAAAAAATCTACAAAACGTGATAGCGGTTCCAGGACTGTGTTGACACCTGAAACAATGGGTCTGCCGGGGGGTTTCTCTAAGCACTTATGTATTTTTGACAATGTGTTAAATTGAGGAATCTGTGGTTTGTCAGTACGTAGAAAATCGGCTTCTTTAGGAGATATCCAGCCATACTCTTTAGCTTTGGTTACCTTACCCTTGATCAGTTCTTGTAGTCTCATGGTGGGGTGATTCGGTAGAGGTACATAACAATCTAAATCAAGCAGCTGTCGATTGCATTCTAAAATATATGCCTCACGATCTTGTAGAACTATTGCCCGACCTTTATCTGCCTTGCGAGTGTTCATGTCCATTTTTTCATGGTTAGTTGTGTTACAAAATGCAGATCTCTCTTTTGCTGATTGTTCTAGAGAGGCTAGATCTTGTAGCACCCTGCTCTCAAAGACTTGAACCTCACTTGTTCTTTTGTGTATAGGAACACTAAACAAGGTCTTTTTGTGCACACCTGTATAGGTGTCTTGAGTATCAGGTTCTTTATCTTGAAAGAATTGTTTGAGGTGTACCTTTCTCATTAACTCAACTCATTTTCAGGCTGCCCTCGGCCACCTCCTCCACCTCTATCATCACTGATTGCCTAACTGCCATTCAAGATTGGTGTGCTGCCAACGATCTTTGTTTTAATGCCAGCAAGACAGAGATCCTCCTCATTGGCACACCATCACCTTCCTTTCCCCTCACTCTCTGGCCGGCCTCCCTTGGCCCTCCTCCTATCCCCACCTGCGAGGCCAAGAACCTTGGTGTAACCTTTGATTCCACACTCTCCTTCTCCGCCCACATCGCTGATGTATCAAAAAAGTCAAACATCCTACTGCACCTCCAAAGCGGTATTCTTCCTTTCCTCTCATTCCCCCAGAAGTTCACTGTCTCCCAAGCTCTGGTTCTCTCTAAGTTGGACTATTGCAACAGCCTCTTTCTTAATCTACCAGCCTCTACTCTCCGCTCTTTACAACTTATCCAGAACTGGACTGTGAGACATGTCCTTGGCCTCAAGCCCTGGGTTCGTATCTCTCCAGCTCTGAAATCTCTCCATTGGCTCCCAGTGGATGCAAGGATTAAATTCAACACCCTCTGCATTGTCCACAAGGCTTTCTGGGGCCTGGGTCCAACATACCTTCAGCTATCCCTCTGCAAACACCTCCCATCTCGAGCACTCCACTCCACTACCTCTAACTCCCTCAGGGTCAGTCATTTCTCAAAGAAACAAGCTGGGGGTAGATCTCTGTCTTCGGCTGGGGCCTCCCTCTGGAACAGCCTCCCTGCCACTCTAAAACCTGAGGAGAACCATCTCCGGTTCCGGAAGCACCTCAAAACCTTCCTCTTTGCTTCTGCCTTCTCCTCTCCTCTCCCCTGTTGATTCTACTCTCCCTCGGCACCATGCACCTGGCCACCCTCTGTGCTCCGGGCCCAGGGACCTGCTCATCTTGCCACCCTCACGCACTGCCTCCGGGCCACCCCCTGCACTGGAGTCTGTATCTGTACCCATACAGTCCTCCCCTTTTCTTCCTGCAATTTCAGACCTACATGGCCTGCTGCCATAAACCCAGCACTTGCCACTTGCTGGCTGCTCTCCCATTGTTTGTTGCCTTTTTATTTATTAATATTTTTGTTTTTTTCCTTCTCGCTCCGCACTCTCCTTTTGTTCCCCCTTCCATGCACTTCTCCCCCTTTCCCCTCTACCCTGCACTTGCACGCTCTCAATGTCACTGGGCCTAGTAAGATCGTTGTTTTTGTTCTCCCCTGTTCCCCTTCCCTTGCCGCGCTCTGAAACACTTGTGTATGAGCGCGATAGAAATAAAATATCAATATCAGTATCAATGCAAAAAATATTGTCGAAATTGAAACTCGTTATGTTGGTTTGTGGGTACAAAACCCATCCCTTTTTCAAGATTTGTATTTCATGTTTGGTGGGTCCATACGATGACAGGTTCACCACAAGGTTGCATGCTCCTGGTGATGTGCGCCTCTGCTTCCCAACCTGCTGAGCCCTCACCTAAAAAAGGCTGTTGGGTACTGCTGCCTCTATTTCCATGATTGCCTCTATTTCCATTGTTTATTCCATGGTAGTTGTTTCTCTTGCCTTGTTGACCACGATTCTGTCCACCGCGATTGGAGCCTGAGTCACTGTATTGCTCCCATTGCTTGAGCTGAATGAAGTGTCTCTAAAGGTTACACGTTTTTTCTTGTTCCCTGGGACAACATTCTGTGGATCATCCGGTTTGTAGCCATCCTGCGTGTAGCAAAATGCTTTCTCGTGTGTGAAGTTCTGCAAATCTTTATTGAGTCCCCCCACACAATCTTTTAGAGTATCGTCTTTAAAAGAAATCATTTCTGCAACCAGTGGATCTAATTGCTTTTCATAGAGGTGCAGAGGGATAGCTTTCTTTATTTCCTTTTCCAAGGTTTTGAGATCTACCAGTATCTTCTCAGTAATCTCATTAGCTGTATCGATGATTAAGATCGTCCAGTCTCGTTCACATTTTGTAGCCTCATAGCTCCATGGAGCACAAAGTTCTTATTATCCAAAAAGAGCCTGAGCTCATTTCCTACTACTAGGCGCTGTGGTAGTGTGCCCTTTCTAAGATACTCAAGCATAATTGAGCCATGTAACTCGGTCCATTTGAGTCTTTTCTTCATTTGGGTGAGTCTGTCCCACTTCGTAATATTAGTTGTAGTTTTTTTGTTGTAGTTTTAGATTATTCTCCTAATGTGGATGCTTTCATTAGTAACTCTGTTACACATTTATTGTCATAGCTTCTGCACCTCTCGATTGCCATGATGATCCCAAATGGATCTATGAGACTAGAGAGAAAAACTGGATGTCCCCCTCACGGAGAAGATTAATAATTCTCTCAGTGAAATAGTAACTCCATTGCGAGTTGGTGTGTATATCCTTAGTCAGCACAAGGACCTCTTCAGGGTCACAAAAACCTCACGTTCACAAGAAGCGTACTGAAACCTTTAACATGAAAAGAGAGGTAGGGGTGCAACTCTGCATATTATACTGCCACATCAGCAAAAAACCCTAAAATAGGTGGGAACCTATAACAAAACACAAAAAGTGCTGTTGAGCAGTGCTCAAATTCAGGGGGGAACACTCCTATTTTCTGTTGGCAAGTTTTGTAAAACAGAGCACAACCTTGTGTTGTGTTAGGATCTGTTAGATCAAATAGGAAAATTCAACCAACTATCAGGCAGAGAAATTGATAAAAAAAATGTACAATTTTATTAATGAACATCCGTTTAAAATCCAAAGACTTTCAAAGAAAAGATTCAAACACTTTTTGCAGGCGCTCCAAAGAAAAGTGTTTTATTTGATTTTTGTTGTTGGAATATCTGTTCTTTTCACAGAAATAAAAGAATAATTTTCACATGTTTAGCCCTCAACACATGTTTCCCCACTTTATATTCAGTGGTTCTTCAGGATGTAAGTTGCTATTTGAAGCTATTTATTCTGCAACAAAAAAAGAATATATATACATTGCAATTTTGAACAAGAAATCCAAAGACGAAAGCAAACAATACTTTGTGTACATTTACAAAAAGACCAGACAAAAAACAGTGCACAGGGAGAAAACCTGCAGAGGAGAACAACTTCTTCAGCTGGAAATTCAGGCTAGAGGATAAAGCAGATCAAGCCTCATGGTTACGAAGAAGTTTCAACTGTTAACCATAAATGTGCAAAAAGAAAACATTTCTTTCACTAACACACCAATACATTCCCATTCAACCCAACATGTTTCAACACTCACACACCTCTCATACAAAGAAATCAAGGGAAATTCATCAGGGGCACTAATTTGCCAGTGAACAAAGTACAATGTAGCTTGTGGAAGAAAAAGGCCACAATAGACTTTAGCTTCAGCTCAGACCAGGTTGACTGGATTGATGGTTTAATCATCCAATAGACAGTCATCTAGTTTCTACTTCGCCAGCTTAATTAACTTGGTCAGATGAACAGGGGTAGTGTTCGTACCTGAAAAACAGAAACAGGACAAAGGTAAAAATAAAACCTTTTGTCCGAGGAGCTAAACAATTTAGCAATGCAAAGGAGGATTGGGTATATCCACCCTTGCAGAGTTCTTAATACTCTATAGCAAAAGGGTGCTAACTAAGGATGCAGACAGAAAAACTGTCACACATCAAACTACGCCAGAGTTTGTACTTGGGCAGGATGTGACTCTGCATCTCATAGTGTAAAGAGCAGGGATTTAACTAGAAGTGTGTCAATGCCACTGGTCAAGGGCCTTTAACTTTATATCCTGCAGAGTCCCAATGGACCCAGTCCTGGCACCTCTGGCACCAAGCTCATTTAAAAGTGTGCTCTGCACACAGTATGCTCAAAGCATGTGCCCCTAGGCCGGGCATGGCCATACAAAAGCATTGGAAGCATGTGCAGAAGACAAGGGGAGTGGCAAGGTGGGGCCAAAAGGTGGGGCCTAAAGGGAGTGGCTGGCGCCAGGCTATATAAGCCAGCCCCACCCACATGCTGGCGCTTCACGTTAGTCTGCTGTAAGCAGAGTAACGCTTACCACCGTCTACAGAGCCTTACCTGTTCCAGTCCAGCACGAGCATCTTCAGTCCCCGGAACGCATCCTGCACCTTACCTGGAATCATCCACACCATCGCTGAAAGCACTGCTGTCCGCTTCAAACTCTGCAGCTACCACACACATCTTACCTGAGACCAGCCACGCCATCGCTGGAAGAACTGCTACCTGCTTCCACCTCTGCAGCTACTGCGTGCATCTTACCTGAGTCCAGACACGCCATCACTGGAAGCACTGCTACCCGCTTCGAACTCTGCCGCGGCCGCACACCTCTTACCTGTCTCATCGAATCCACCTCTTGCGGGGCCCGGCATCCTTACCTGTCCCGAACTCCCATCCACACGGAGTCATCTTCCAGTGCAGCATCCTCGTGGATCCTTCATCCGGCAGCCGGCAGGATTTCGGAGGACCACTTGCCATTTAACGCCGATCGGCTGCACCTGCAAGGGAGACAGAAAGAACAAGGTTCGCATCTGCATAAACTTTAAACGCTGGGCAGCTAACTCGCGAACTTTGCACATCATCTGGAAAGTCCACTTACCTCTTGTAGGTTCTTCGGATTGGACTCTCTTCCATCTCCACGTACTCGTGGGACATCTTCATACCTAGAGGGAGAGGAAATGACAATGGCCCTCATTACGACCCTGGCGGAGAACCATGGTGCAATTTGCACCATGGTCCATGGCGCTAAGCTGCCAACTCCGCCATGGTGGTTGGCGGACTTACCGCCCCATTCCGACCTTGGCGGGGCGGTAAGTCCCCAATCCCCATTTACCCTTCCCCATTCCCATTTTTGCCCCATAGGGTATAATGGGAGTGGGGAAGGCGTTAATTACGCCACCGTAAATTACGGTGGCGTAATTAACAACAAGTCCCGTAGCGCCATGGATTTTTCCGCCCGGAAAAAGCAGGCGAAAAAAGCACCATGGCGCTACGGGAACTCGTAGTAAGGCGGAAAGGTACGCCATGCATTACGCCGGCGTAAACCCCTTTCCGCAAGGGTCGTAATGAGGGCCAATATAATGTTACGGACAGTAATCATTGGGGAAATCACCACAAAAGATATGGACAATAATCATTGTTATAAAACACCTACCTTCAAGGCAGAATTGGTCGCAGCCGGTCTGGAACTCCACGCTAAGGACCAGTGACGCAACTAGTTCCATCCACGGCACCCCTGCTGAGAGAAAGCAGGACAGAGACAGAGACATTAAAAAAGGTGAGCTTGCATGGGAAAACACTTGCTCGCTTCATTCTGGCACGAAAGGGTTGAGGGGGATCACGACACCACCACGCCATTCTCACTGCCTCTCATCTTCTCCCAGGGCAAGTACCAGCATCCCAAGCCTTCGATTCTGCAGCAGCTGGGGGAGAGAGTCGATCCAAGGGAGCCAAGTCCTTGGAGGGTTCCAACCATGCCCCAACGTCCCCGCAGGGACCAGGTGAGTGTAACAAGGTGCTGGTTGACATATGGCTATGCATACACATTATATAGAGCTGTGTCAGTTATAGATTGCTCATACCTCAAGGGATTGTGAACAGTTTCTAGAGCTATACAAAATTACTCTTACATCAATGGATCATCTAAAAGCAATTGTGTGGTAAACATGCAATCAGATTCCTTTGGTAAACACTCACGAGCAACCGAACAGTAGAAAATCAAATTCGGGAGCAGAATTCTGAGATTGCCTCTGAAAACATTGTTTAAACAGGGCTGACATCCCCGAAGGGTAGACAAACCAAGAAAAGCTCTAAAACAGAACCTGTGTGAAAACAGAGAGGAGAGAAAAAGGAACAAACTAAGAAAAGGTCCAGATGTGTTACCCCTTCCACTAATGTGTCTCTTAGATAACAGGATACAGTTCATAAATACCTCAATCTGGTCTGAATGCTAAGTCTTGCAGCAAGGAAGTGCTGTCCAGTGTCACGCAAACAGCTTCTCTGGATCGAATGCTAGCTCTCACAGCAAGAAAAGTACTGTTCAGTGTCACGTAGTCTGCTTCTCATCAGGCATGTAGTTGGTACTATTTAGAAAAATAGTAAGGAACACAAAGGAGACTGTCAAGCTGGGTTCGGGTCAAGACAAATTCTTTGGTCTAACTTGATGGCATACTAATCACCTGCTCGTATGTTGAGTGCCTCGAAGTAACTAGCATCCAAGTGTACCCGTATTGCACAGCCAGTGTGCGGTACGTAAAAATGTTTCTAATGTATAGGATCTTGGCACTCTAGCGTGATACAGACCATCCGTCCCAGGCACCATCAAGGGAAAGAAATCCTGCAGGCAAATGCAGAAAAAGCATGCTGAGGAGTGAAACAAAAAGCGCCCGAGTTTCAATGCGCGCACAAGATTTAATGTGGGGTTTACAGCTGACCTACAGGGTAGGTAGCAGAGAAAATGCAAGGATTGTATTGAACTTACCATCAAAAAGTGATAGCGGATTGGAAATCCACACCATCTTTAGGTCACAGTTGCTGTCAAAGCAGACAGGAGAGTGTTCTGGAAGTCGCCTATTACTTTCTCATGGCAAACATAGCTGTGGTTGGAGTTCGTTGAGTGGTTAATATCTGATAGTTCTTCACGTAATATTATGATGCAAGGCAACCTACGTTGCAGGAGTGGTCAACTAGTATTCTAACTATACCTAGTCGTGAAGCCTTCTGGTATTGGTAGTCAAATGGTAAAAAGCGCACCGGTCGATGAGATATTAAAGGATCACAATGTCATGTCCAATCGCCACTATGCTGGACACCCCAGTAGACTTGTGCATAATTCCTGCTATATATGTAATGTACATTAGTGAACTAGATTGAACACTGGTAACAATATATTATTTGTATGTCTTTTTGTGAGCATCAGCGGGATATCCAAATGCCTCAATAACACATCCAGTCGTCACTCAACTGTGTGTATTTGTGAAACTTGAATTAACCGAAAGCATATGAAGACCCGGATAATCACGGGTAGAAATAATGTTTGTAAAAATGCTAAATATGAAATTGGGTGTGCATTTCAAAAAGATTGGTTGTTAAATTCAGAAAAGCCCAAAGCTTTAAAGAACCTTACTGATTGCAACAACGCCAAAACCGCTGAAAGATATATTTGGACCACAAATGGAGGATGGTCCAAGTCTGGGCAACCATGCAGGGCCACTAGATCAAGATGTAAGAAAAAAGTAGGAAGAAAATGGCAGAGTCCTCAGCGCAAGGCTCAGATACAAGTAGACCTTCTCTGATGATACACGGCTTGGATGCGAGTGCACTATCTCCGGTGATGTAGTGGCCAAGCAGCCCTTTAATATCAGGCTGTCCAATCTAGTTTGTCTTTCAGCCCGTTAATCGATGTTTTAGCCAAACAGATCAATCTCTGCTCTTTGTTGAGTAGCAGTTTCTTGTCCTTATTGCCATCCGAGCTGGGGTTAAGTTTCTATAGAACCGTCCAACGCATATCGTCTACTTTGTGGGCATACTCTTCCCAATGGTCCAGCAAAGTGGCATTTAGTGTTCGGTTGTGGATACTGCTCTTATGCTTGCTTATACGGATTTTCACCTTTCTTTCAGTTTTGCCTATGTACAACTTTTGCACGGGCACCAAGTCTCATGGATTACCATGGTTGAATTACAATTTGTGAACTTGTTTTGCTTCCATAGAGTCCTAAGACCCAAATTGATTTCATTACTTTTGCAAGTCAGATTGCAGCATACACAGTTACCACAGGGAAAGTGGCCAGTGAGTTTAGATGCCCCATTTTTCTGGGAGCGTGGTCTGTTTTACCAGTCTTAGACTAACGCTTTTTCTGGAGATGTGTCCTTTCAAATTGGAATTCCTTTTAAACGCTACGATCTGTCTGTCAAATGGTTTGCTCGCATGTGCCAGGATGTTCCAATTTTTAAGTACAATCTTTTTGATAGGATTAGAGAGATGGCTAAATGTGTTGATAAAAACCAATTTGTAATTTTCATCTTTATTGGATCGTATTTTGTACTCGAGTAAGGCGTCTCTGTTGTTGTTGCTTGCTCGCTTCATGGCTATTGCTGCTAGTTTCTCGGGATAACCTCGCTCGTAAAGACATTAACTCAACACTACTGACTCTCTCTTAAAGTCATGTTTGTTTGTGCTGTTATGTATTAAACGTAAAAATTGTCAGAGTGGTAAGTTATCCCTAATGTGCCTTGCATGAAAACTACTGTAATGTAACAAAGAGTTCTTGTCTGTGTTTTTATGGTATGACTTGACGCTGAGCGATTTCGTGTGTCCTTCAGCTAGAATGGTGATGTCTAAAAAGTTCAGTTCTTTGATAGTGCTAGTGTTGGTAAACTTTAAGTACACATCTTGAGTATTCAACTATTTGTAGAATTCCTCCAGATCAATTATATTATCCTTCCAGATGATGGAAATATTGTCAATATATCTATTCCATGATTGGATACAAGTCAGGAAAGGATGGTGATTGGTCAAGACTTTGTTGGTTTCGAATTGCTCCATGTATAATTTCACAATGCATGGAGCTAATGTGGCGCCCATGGCTGTCCCCTGGATTTGCTTAAAAGAATTGTCATTAAAGTGGAAGTTACCCTCTGTGAGTGATATCTCAGCACTCCACAACACAAAGGACATGGGAGTGGTTGATGTGGGATATTCGTGTAGAAATCTTTCTTCAAGCATTGTAAGTGAAGGTCTTTGGGGAATGCCTCTATAAAGTGCTACCACTTCCAAACCAACCAGAATTTCAGTGTCTGGGTCAAACTGGAGTCCCTCAACTTAAAATTGAGGAATCTGTGGTTTATCAGTACATAGAAAATTGGCTTCTTTAGAAGAAATCCAGCGGAGTTTTTTAGCTTTGGATACATTAGCCTTGATTAGTTCTTGCAGTCTCATGGTGGGGTTGTTCGGTAGAGGTACATAACAATCTAAATCAAGCAGCTGTTGATTGCATTCTAAAATATATGCTTCAAGATCTTGTAGAACTATTGCCCACCTTTATCTGCTTTCCGAATAACGATGTATCGATTGGCAAGGAGATTGTTCATGGCCATTTTTTAACAGTTACTTGTGTTACAAAAAGCAGATCTATCTTTTGCCGATTCTTCTAGAGAGGCTTGATCTTGTAGCACCCTGCTCTCAAAGACTTGAGCCTCAGCTGTTCTTTCATGTATAGGTACACAAAACAAGGATTTTTTTGTGCAAACCTGTATATCTGTCTTGAGTAAGAGGTTCTTTATCGTGAAAAAATTGTTTGAGGTGTACCTTTCTCATAAATGCAAAAATTATTGTCGAAATTGAATCTCATTATGTTTTTTGTGGGTACAAAACCCATCCCTTTTTCAAGGATTTGTATTTCTTCTTTGGTGGGTACATACGATGACAGGTTCACGACAAGGCTTGCATGCTCCTGGTGAAGCGTGCCTCTGGTTCCCAACCTGCTGAGCCCTGATCTATAAAAGGCTGTTGGGCACTGCTCCCTCTGTTACCCTGATTGCCTCTATTTCCATTGTTTCTTCCACAGTAGTTGTTTCTCTTGCCTTTTTGACCACGATTCCGTCCACTGCGATTGGAGCCTGAGTCACCATAGTTGCTCCCATCACTTGAGATGAATGAAGTGTCTTTAAAGGTTACACATTTTTTCTTGTTCCCTGGGACAACATTCTGTGGATTGTCCGGTTTGTCTTGGTTGTAGCGAAATGCTTTCTCATGTGTGAAGTTCTGCAAATCTTTATTGAGTCTCCTCACGCAATCTTTTAGAGTATCATCTTTAAAAGAAATCATTTCTGCAAACAGTGTATCTAATTGTCTTTTATAGAGGTCCAGAGGGATAGCTTTCTTTATTTCATCTTCCAAGGTTTTGAGATCTACCAGTATCTTCTCAGTCATCTCATTAGCTGTATCGATCATTAAGATCATCCAGTCCCGTCCACATTTTGTAGCCACATATCTCCATTGGAGCACAAAGTTCTTATTATCCAAAAAGATCCTTGGTGCATTTCGTACTACTAAGCCCTGTGGTAGTGTACCCTTTCTAAGATACTCGAGCATAATTGAGCCATGTAGCTCAGTCCGAATGAGTCTTTTCTTCATTTGGGTCAGTTTGTCCCACTTCTTACATTAATTGTATTTTCAGATGAATCTCCTAATGTGGATGCTTTCATTAGTAACTCTGTTACATATTTATCATCATAGCTTCTACACCTCTCTCTTTGTTCACGATATGGGACGCTTGGGATCGAGCAACATTTTTTTCCTACAATTTGGTTGGGATAGCATGGCTTGCTTATATGAGCATGAAGGTTTTGTTCCATTTCATATTTGAATTATTCATGTGGTACATTATTTGGCCAGCTTGGCTTCTTCATCCTTATATTACAATCAATGTTTATTGATATAATGCTTTGAGCAATCATGAATTGGTAGAAAGTTTTTCTTTGGGTGATCAGCCTTTGCTTTTAGACTTCCAAAAGGACCTTGCACAAGATGTCCTTCAAAATATAATCACTTCTGTCACTGGGTTTTCAATAGGATGCTTTCATCATTTTATTGTCAACCAATCTTGGCTAGGTTGGTAATAGTCACATGTTATATATAATTTCTTAGAGTAGTGCATGTCAGAGCCTTTTATTTATTTGTATCAAAATAGTGGGAGACCATGCTCAACATAGGTAGTCCCCCCAATTAAACAGGACCAAAATATATGATTTATTTAGGATTCAACACCCCCTATCTCTGACTCATGTAGAGCCACGTAGATCCCTCCCCCTGTGCTAACAATGAGCCAAGAATCAGACAGGGGTATAGGCAGAATATATATTTATTTATATTTAAGGTTCAATAAGGTTTGGGTTATGTTACACATGCTACCTTCTTTGTGGAACAAAACAAAGCTTCAACACACAGTGGCATTCTTTTTTGTAATGCACAAGCAAATATTACTTAACCAAGGTTTTGCTTGAAAGTAAACACAGGTTTGACTTTAAAACAAGTTACACATTACATGTTCAGTGTTGGCTACCTGAGGTTTCACTTTTGCAGAATGCTTCTACCCCCAGCACCAGAAACCCAAGCCTCAGTGATATGCAGCACCTGTCTGTTTAATGGCCAAGTCTAGCGAGCGGGGATAGTAAAGGAATTTCATTTGGGGCCAAGGGAACCCCTTTGTTTAAATACAATGCTTAAGGCACAGCCGGCCACTTGCTAAGGCCCAATTCAAATGCCTGTGTTGGAGGTATCTGCCAGACCCATTCCCCATATGGGGACCGGCACACAAGGCCCACCCAGATGCGGTTCCAGCTGCATCTCCATCAAAGTACTTTAGCCCCAGGACCCTGTTAAGATGGCCGCTGCTGTGGTATCACTACTAGCATGCTCTCAGACTGTCTTCAAACATGACTGCCCTAATTGGCCGGATTCCGAACCACCTTGGTCTGCAACTACAAGCCAGGAGGCACAGTCAGCGACTTGCTAAGGCCTGTGTTGAGGTCTCTGGTGGTCCCATTCCCCATCTAGTGACCGGCACATAAGGCCCACCAATTTGCGATTCCAGCTGCATCTCTAACACAGCACTTTTGCTCCAGGACCCTGTTAAGATGGATGCTGCCATTTTATCACTACTAGCAGGCACCCAGCCTGCCCCCAACCATGCTGATTGGCTGGGGACCGGAACACCTCTGTCTGCTACTGCAAGTCTGGAGGTGCAGCCGGCCACTTTCTAAGGCCCACTGCAAAGGCCTGTGTTGGAGGTCTCTGCTGGTCCCATTACCCATCTAGGAACCGGCACACAAGGCCCACCGAGATGCAATTCCAGCTACAACTCCATCACAGCACCTTTCCCCTTCACCATGTTAATATGGCTGCCACCGCGGAATCACCAGTAGCAGGCTCCCAGCCTGCCCCCAACCACGACTGCCCTGATTGGCTGGATGACGAAACACCTCTGGCTGTAACTAAAAGCTGGGAGGCGCAGCCGGGCACTTAAGGCCCCCTGCAAAGGCCTGTGTTGAAGGTCTCTGCCGGTCTCTGCCAGAGATGCTGCAACCTGTCTGCAGAATCATTTCCCGCCAGAACAGGTCATTATCCTGATAAAACCATTTGCACAGGTAAGCCCTGCCGGCGACTACCTACACACGCACTGGCTCATGCCTGTTATACTTCCACTTTTTTCCATTCTCTCATGCGAATATCGCTCTTGGATCCCTCTAATCAAGCAGCACCCAACTGTGATTTGAGTTCTGTGCCACACCAGATCTTGCCGAACTCACTCCTGACTCTGACTCCAAATCTACTACCGAACCGAATCATGGCCACCATGCACCCACGTTTCCTCTGACTCTCTACCATACGATACCCAGTACCATTTTTCACATTTACCAGCCCTCGTTGTTGCCTGGGTAACTCACCTTACTGGTCTCCGCAGCATTTCCTGTAAACACACTTTACCTACCTTGACTGAAATGCACCTCGATGCATCACGCAATTCACCTAAAATGTATTAGCAGCCCCCTGCTACAATTGCATTTTTACTTAGTTTGACCTCACCAGCTCAGTGCTTCATTAAGATGTGCCCTGTAACTTGCTCAATATTTCTCATTTACCTTAATGTTGTCCTTCTTTTATCTGTACACCTGATGTAGCACCGCACACCATGAGGCGTGGCATTGCCAGTTTGTACATTTAGCTTAACTGTGTCCCTCATTTATCTGTATACCTGATGTAGCCCTCCCATACCATGAAGCACGGCTTTGCCAGTTTTTGCATGTACCTTAACTTTGTCGCTCATCTATCTGTATATCTGATGTAGCACCCACACCATGAGGCATGGCTTTGCCAGTTTGTGCTTTTAGCTCAACTTTTTCCCTCATCTATCTGTATACCTGATGTAGCCCCCTGCACCATGAAGCGTGGCTTCGCCAGTTTGTGCATTTAGCTTAACTTTGTCCCTCATCTATCTGTATACCTGATGTAGCCCCCCGCACCATGAAGCGTGGCTTTGCCAGTTTGTGCTTTTAGCTCAACTTTGTCCCTCATCTATCTGTATACCTGATGTAGCCCCGGCACCATGAGGCATGACTTTACTAGATTATGCTACTTAGAACCATTTATTTTAACATGTATACATGATCTTGCAGTGTTAAGAAGTCCACTTCGCACTTACTGTAACTAGCGGCTTGATGCCTGAGGGTTTAGTGTGCTGCTATAAATGCAAAAATAAAATGAAATAATGGAGTGGTGACAATTGGGAATTTTGTTTTGTGGCAAAACCATTTTGTTTTAAAGTCAAGGTTTGGGAATGGTGACAATTATCAATTTTGTTTTTACATCAGGGACACCTTTCATCGAAAGGCAGGGTTTGGGGGAATGGAGCAACTGCCTTTTTGTTTTAAAGGCAAGGTTTGGGAATGGTGACAATTGGGATTTTCGTCTTGGAATACGTACACCTTTTGTTTAAAAGCAAGTTTTGGGAAGAGGTATCCTTTTAGTGTTAAAGGCAAGGTTGCGGAATGGTGACAATTGTACATTTTATTTTCTGTGGCCAGGACAACCCAAGTACTTTATGTGACTATTACATTATTCCCACTAGGGAGGGGTGAAAGCTTCAAACTCTTCTAAGCACACCCCTGGATCAATCTATTTGGGATTTAATTATTTAATAAGCAGTCAAATATGCTAAGGGTCTACACAATTTGCCCCCACCCACTATTAAGGGAAAAATATTAAGGCAAGCAGAACCCCAACACTTAATTTCATTTTGAGCAAGTTACTTACATGGGATTTCTCTAGGTTTGGTGCACAGGAAACTCAGCCTGGTTCCAGGACCCTCTCTGGAGGGAACTCTGGGATCTCATTCTGATATTTCAGTCAAAGGTAGACACCAGCTTCCCCTCTCTTTGACTCCCCTGAGCTTTAGGCTCCCCCAATAGCTGCACTCCCAGGCAAGGGTTCAATATCCATTCAGCTTTTCCCCCAGGTGTTTTTAGGCAAGTGTCTCTGGAAGATTTTAACTCCTTTTTTCTGATTATTTTTTTGGTTTAAATTAGGCAAATTTTCTGCTTGTCTGATGTTCAAATTCTGCTGTGATAATGCCCTCTTGCATAGGGAAAATGTTTTTAATGTATAATCCAAACCTCTGATTATTATAGTTAGAAGGTTCTAGTTTATTAATGCTAACTGTCTCATTGGAGGATCATTCTCTCTTCCTTTGACCAAGAGGTTACCCCTCCCTTCGGAAAGGCTAAAGGAGTTCTGTGATTGAAGTGAAGTGGAGAGGTGCACCCTGTATCATTTGCACATTTGTTTAGTTGTCAGCTTTTACCCCAAACATCTCTACATGGCAAAATGTTGTAATTTAACAAAAAAATGCCTTAATATCTAGATATTAATATTCCCCTTCTCATGACGTTGTAAGTGATTTCAATCCGGCACTTCACCTGAGTCAACACCTAGCGTGTAATGACACAACTGAAATCCTTATTTATTTGTTTGTTTGTGTCTAAAAGTCATTACATTCTGAACGATGTACCACTCATATCACGCTCCTCTCCTGGGACCACCCCCGGTCACACTGAACCAGGAATCAGGCTGGTTTGCAAAGTTAACATATTTATTTATGTATTCACAATATAATCACACTATGTTTAATGGGTATACAATGATCACCAATGGGGTGATGTAACACTAATCAATCTCTTTAATCACAAGGAGCAATAGTGGGCAAAACAATTCAGGACAGAAATAATACGTTTGTGTGTGTTTTCAAATCAAATAGCAATGTGGTTACTATTTCCCCCCGCACACCCCTCAACCCCACCAACAGGCAATGTAAAGAGATAGGAGGAGAGAGAACAGGTTTCAGGAATGCAGAATTCAACAAAATGTCAAATCCAGTTTCCGCCCAGCAAACACAAGAGAGAAACAGAACTGATTGGCAAATTGTCAAAATGGTTTTAAAATTATCTGAGAATGGATTGGGTAAAACACTAAATATGGTTTAAATTGCTGAAATTGTTTAAATTCTAATGGGAGCTGCTTTAGATAGTTGCAGACAAACACTACCAATGATTTGATACTAATAGGCAATGTGAAAACTTAAAACTGAGGTCGGAAGCAATCAAAAGCTGTTTCACATGTGTAATATTTTGACAAAATGAAAATTCACTGCAAACTTTTCCGCACGCGGTAATCACGATTGCGGGAGAACTATATGGAATTGGAATGCAGTTTTTGTTTCTTTGGAAAGCTGAGGATGTTAGCTACAAGCAGAAGTTGGAATTGTTTCTAGCATAAAAATTGAGGAAGTTATCGACTTTTTAGTGGAGGTCGTTTTTCTGAGATACGCGCAAGAATGGGAAAACAGGGATGGACTTTTAAAATGACCAAAATATTTCTTATACTAGATTATGACTAGAGAAAAAGAGAATGCCACACATGAATCTCCATCAATCCTGGCCAGGGACCCTTCATGTGGTGGATAATCAATTTCATTCTGGGATTCAATTTATTTATTCACAACACCATTGATTTATGATTTTAGAGTACAAATGAGAGAAACTTAGCGCAAGACACGCTCTGACAATTCAAACTACTCCTAACAATATCAGGTTCTAAATACAAGAGAGGATGGATTTAGATAGGGAATGGACTAAGAGAGGTACATGTGCTAGTGACACAGTGCTATTGTAGAGATACTCACTATATGTGTTTCAAACAGAACCGTCAGGGATTCTGGTTCTGGAACAGACTGCTGGCCACACCGGACTGGACTGGGTCTGTAATCAGCAAGGGGCTCTGGTCACCGCATCACAGGACTGGACAGGATCGGCACAGCACAGCACAGCACGGCACGGGATTGGGTTTGATCTGCCCTTCTTGGTTCTGAAGATAATTATTTAGCAGGCAAGCAGTTACAGCCCAGCTGTTTCTGTGGTTCCCTTACGTCTCTGGGATTCTTTCTGGTTCTGTAAATTCAAGGCCTAGTTAAAAATGGTTCAACTAATGGAATGGGCCTTTCTGCTTGCCAAGTTTCTGGAGTCTGGAGCAAGGAAAATGGATGGTTCTCTCGCAGGGTGCTCTGCCAGCAATCGGTTAGTGGGTGAATCTGTGTGTCTTTCTAAGTCCTCAGCTGTCTCTATTTATGCTTATGAAAAAGGGTGTGTGTGCTGGTTTATCCTAAGCGTGCCCCCTTAGACAGGCGATTGGCTAGAGTCTCTTCTCTCCCTTGATTGGAGAAGAAAACAGGGTGTCACCATGATGGTGTGAGTTTATGAGTTAGAGAATCCTCCCCTTGTCCCTTTGAACATAAAATCTACTTTTGGTACAATACATATTTACATGTGTGCAATCTTTAGAACAATAACATATATAAATCACATATTTTGTGCAGCAGATACTCCTCAAAGTCTCGTCGCTGTGGGATCTTGTGTCTGCTTTTGACAGAATTTTGCCCTTTTTGACCGGGTCACAATGTCCAGTTTATCCGAAAATTTGTACAAATATGCACGTTGAACATGGGCATAACTTTTCTTACTTCTGGAACAAATACATTTGGTGTAAAACCACCTTTTCTGACATTTCCTTCCAGAACATGTCACACGGTTTTGCTGCCTCTTAAAATGTACATTCAGAATTTATATACACAAATATGTGATTTTTGTAATTTAAACAATTTTTTTTAAAGAACTTTATTTTTGGTTTGCATATCACATCACACTTGCTGCAATTCCTTTCAACATAAAAGGTATACATATTATCCTGATAATTCCCCTCTTCCCACCATCAATTCATACATTAAACATATATGTTTGCAAAAATACATTGTTTAAAATGCGATAGTTCACAAATTGAAAAGTTGTTTTGAGCGATCACTCAGTGTCCGAATTATCAATATCTGGGGGGGTATCACCCAGGTATGCTCTGAACAATGTCCAAATGTCTTTTGGGTTACATGTGTGGGCGCCATGCCTATATAGTTTTCCTTGCATTCATTAACGTAAGACAAGTCTGTGAGGAATTGTTCTGTGCTTGAGGCAAGACTGCTCTTCCATTTCTGGAGAATGCATTTCTTCGCTACTGCGCAGGCGACATTAAATAGTCTCCTAGTTTTTTCTGTGGTTTTTCTGATGTCACCGAACAGGTATTTTTGAGGGTTTAGCTGCGCGGGGATTTGTGTCATCTCCTCCAGGATGCTTGCCACTTCACGCCAGAATCCGGCTATCAGGGGGCAGCCCCAATACATCTGGAAAGAGTCCGCAAGGGGGTTGTGACATTTTGAACAACTATTGGACAGGGTATTGTGGAACTTCGTCATTTTTACTGGAGTATAATGTAGCTTGTTCAGGATCTTGAACTGTATTACTCTTAGGCCTGCATTCAGCAAGACTTTATTGGAAAGGAGGCAGTATCTGGACCATTTCCCTGACTCAATTGTTATGCCCATGTCCTTTTCCCACGAGGTCTTGATGTTGTTCAATGTTTTCGTGTGTGTTTGGACTATATTGTATAGTTTGGATACCCCCCGTGCCCGCCTTTGAGTATAATGATTGGTAGCATGCATGTTTGGGAGGTTTGTCTGGGAATGTTGACCATCGTTTCTTGAATGCTGCTTTCATGCGGTGGTATTGTAGAGTGACCAGTTGGTTTCTCCCTACAGTGACTGCAAAGTCTTCTGGGGTTGCGAATTTACCATTTGGAAACATAGTTTTCATTTTGAGCTCATATTGCGGGATCCAGGCTCTTTGAATGCTGATGTCGTATGTTGGTTTAATACCTGGGAAGTTCCAGAGTGGGGCCTGGGAATCATAGGGTGTGTCTATGTGGAGCCGCTTGGCAATTACAACCCATGCTGCGATTGTGCAGAAAGCTGTATCAAATTTACAGTCGTCTTTGTGGGATTTTGCAAATGTTATGGATCTCAGGTCATTTGGCTGGGAATGTGTGGTGTTCTGTCAGTGGGATCTTGCCAGTATTTAGCATAATGAGTCTGCACCACTTGATAGTACAACTCGAAGTCGGGGGCGGCAAAGCCATCCATTTCATAGGGTTCCAATAATTAGTCCCATTTCAACCCATTGGTGCCACCGTTCCATACAAAAGTGGTCGCCATGGACCGCAGGTTATCAAAGAAGGGTCTACCTGGCCATATAGGTACATTGCAGAAGATATAGAGGAGCTTGGGGAGTACAGTCATTTTGAGAACTGCTATTCGGCCAGCGAGGGATATGGGGAGTCTAGCCCAGATTTGAACTTTGGAGTAGATCGTCTGCAGTGTGGATTCATAGTTGTCTGTGTATAGGGATGTTTTGTCTCAAGAGACCAGGATGCCCAAGTATCTAATGTAATCGGGAGCCCGGCATAGGCCGTGCGAGTGTGTGGGGGCAGGTGGTAGCCCGTGTTAACGGGAACATTTCAGTCTTAGCGTTGTTAATCTTGTAGCCTGAGTGTGTGGTGAAGTTGTTTATCAGGGTTAATATAGGTGATTGGTTCTTACCTGGTTCATGTATGCACAACAGCGCGTCATCTGCATATAGTGAGATGGCTTGGTAGATGCCGGCCATTCTTATGCCCCTCAGTTCTTGCTCGGATCTAATTGCCACTGCCACTGGTTCTATCATAAAGGCAAAGAGGATGGGGGAGAAGGGACATCCCTGTCTGGTGCCTCTGTGTAAAGTGAAGTGGCTGGATAGGGTCTGATTGGTTAAGACCCTGGCTTTGGGTGAAGAATAGAGCAGCTTGATGCACCCTATCAGGTATGAGGCCGAACCCGAATTTGTGAAGAACTTCAAACATGTATAGCCATGATTTAAACAATTTTAAGTGGTGAGTTATATGTCTTTAACAAAATGTTTCTTTATGAATGTCCAGCCCCAAATTGCTGTTTGTCTCCGCCTCCTTCTGGCTCTCTGCCGTTAGAAGCAGTCTCCTCCCATTTCCTCCAGAGGCCCAGGCCATTTTACACTCTTCACGCTTAGCCTTCCTTTGACTGGAGGAAGTCCATTGTCTTCTTCCCCGGGCAGACCAAATTCTTCTTCCCTGGCAGACCAAATTCTTCTTCCCTTAATCTAATCATCACAGAGGTGTGATTTCCTGGTGGAGTGAGCCGAAGGGAGATGCCTGGCCTCTGTGGGGGAAGCTGTTGGACTGGTTAAATTGCTTTAGGCAGGCCTAAATTCAATGTCATTTTGTAAAAAAATGTCTTGGTTTAAAACAAACTTGCAATTTCAAAACAAGCAGCTAGAACACTGATTCCAGATTCTAAACCATGGGATTTAAATAGTTACAACCTAGGTTACTCTCAATAACAGGTCACTTAGTTTTCAGACATTAGATTTCAGTTGTACAAGTTTACAGTTTTAAAATGGGTTTCTGACAGCTGTCATGCAGGCGGCCACGGGTACTGCACCCAGATTTTGACAGATTTCACAGGCAGGCACATTTTTGCTGTGAATGTTTTGATGACAAATTCAGCTTTTCAGAACATTGTATGTTCATAATGATTTCTTGAACTAAGTGAATTGTAGCCAGAATATGGATGTTTGATGGTGTTTTGTGCCGTCATTCTGCAGTTTTAGCATCCAAGAAAAAAGATTTAAAGCAAGATTATGGATTTCTTTCAGCAAAGTGCTGCTTTCCATATAGGCTTCATTTTTACATGTTGTGAAGCCCAGTGACATGTTTCAGGAGTGAGATCTCCGTTCCACCACTGACAACATGCATGGTAGATTTGGCAGCCATCTCTTTGTGCTTTGTAGAGCGCAATTTTCAAAGGATTTGGCATGCACAAGCGTTTTGTGGCCATTTTGATAATTCTGGCACCACCAGAACACAGTGATGCTGCAGGGCAGAGCATAAGTGGGTTAATACATCCCACAACGTATCAGTAGGGGTTATTTCTATTGCAGCACACTATAGGATGGGCGCGCTATCATTTTTCACCACTTACACAAAAATATAGCTATGAATTTAATATCCAAACACCTAATTTAATGAGCCATCAGCTCACCAATTAGACTCAGGACATTTTCAGGGCAGCTGAAAACAGATTTTAGATGGTAACTGAAATTTCTAAAATTGAAAATGAATGACACTTATATCAATACCACTGCCTTAAAATTAGCTTTAGAATGACACCGGAATGAATTTGGTGCCACTTATCATTGTAGAGAAAATCACCAGTAATGATAGTCATTTAAACTAATGGGAAATCTTCAACATGTATGCAAATCATAACTCTCATTTCTCCATATATGTATCATTTCTCTTGAAATGCTCCCCTAAACTGGGTGGCCTCATTATCGTTCAGTCTGCAATAAACCAATCAGCCTTTCTTTTCTTTAGGGTTGATGGGCTGAGGAGATTCTTATCTTGCATCAGATGATCTCTGACACCAGGATGCCTTGCTGGCATCTCCCATTTTCTCTTGTTAGCTTAAGTTGACCACAATTTTTATCTAATTCTCTATATTTCCAAGCATTTTCACCCACCTACGGCTGGGTCTGTGTTGATACATCCCTGTCGTAAATGCTTGATTTACATCAGCTTCACAACAGTTTCCCTTCCAGATAAGGAACCAGGCAGGCCTGCAATGGGGGAGGGTACTTGAGAAGCTGCCCTACAATAATAAATATTTGTTTGTGCTTAAGGTGATTCCCCTGTTGATCAGAAAACAAAATAACATTTCCAATGATTACTTTTTTTCCCTATTCAGCATTTTATTAATTCAGGTTGCAATCTAAAATTGAAAGGTAGCTGTTCCTTTCCTCCTTCACTACAGGCACTTTTAATCATAGAATATTCTCTGTGTTGCTTAATTGACAGAGTGCACAGCATTTTGCTGTGTGGCAGTTTCAATGAAAAATGCTGCTTTTGTCTCTCAGTATTTTGTCTTTCTGTATTTACTGCAGAACTAAGGCAGGCTATTGGGTTATCATTTGTACCCAATTTACTGATTATCGTATACTTTGGTTAATTGTCTTGAGCACTGAGTCTGAAACCAGGAACTTGAGAATGTCTATGGACAAGTTCTTCATTTGTTGTTGAAGGTCCTGTCATTAAATGCCGTTGCCTACTTTGGCTATGCAATGTCCCATTTAGGAAATTATTGTTTCTGTCTTTGGGGAGCATTCTGATGGGGGTGGTGCAATTATGGCATTTCAGGGTCTTGATCATTGGCCAGGTCAGAAGACATTGGGTCTCATTACGAGTTTGGCGGTAGCCGTGCCTGTTTTACAGGCACGGCTACCACCAAACTCGCTACCGGCGCCCCCACCCACGATTGGGCAATAACCAGCCCATTACGAGTTGAATTTTGCCGGGCCGGGCTCCCGATCCCCATAGTGTCAGGGGATTTGACCCATCTTCGAGTTATTATGTTGCAACATTTGGGGCTGTGGGCACAGAAAATCCAAGATGGCCAAAAAAGCCCACATTGCGCCAGAATCCAGGAAAACCGCGCAGTTTTTGCACACACCAAAATAGTCACCTAACCTGCCACCCACCAGTGCGAGCGTGGTGGGCCAGAAGCGCCATGAGTGAAACGTGGTGCCAAAGGAAAAACAGCAGTGCCTGTTAGCTCAAAAAGCGCTTTGAAATCACCCTTGTTTCTCTGAAATGCAAGCAAAAATGCCTATTTTAAACATTGCAAGATATTCAAAAATCTCACTGAACACCAGTAGACATTTGGCAGAATGAAGTCTTGTGTGCATACAAAATCTGGGAAAAGAAAGAGCCTAAAATAATGTTCATAATGAAACTGGCTGAGCTGTGGATGTCAGCAGCTTAAGTTAAATTGGACTGAAAGCCACTAAAATCTAAATGTTTAAAATAAATGAGTGACCTACTGTTGAGTGTCACATAGTTTGCAACTGTTAAATGTCATAGGGCCTCATTACACGGATGGCAGAGAACCATGGCGCTATTAGCGCCATGGTTCATGCCGGTAAAATACCGACACCGCCTTGGCGGAAAGGGGAATTACCGCCCCATTCCAAGGTTGGCGGGGCGGTAATTCCCTCTTCCACCATTGCCCTTCCCCATTCCCATTTTTGCCCCATAGGGCATAATGGGAATGGGGAAGGCGCTAATTACGGTACCGCAAATTGCGTTCCCGTAATTAGCTCCCTGGGTCCCTTTGCGGGTTGGTTTTTAACACCTGCAAAAAGCAGGCGTTAAATCTTCCAACCCGCAAAAGGACCTCATAGTAAGGCAGTAAGGATTTACCGGTACCGGTATCTTACCGGTACCGGTAAATCCTTACCGCCATCTGTGTAATGAGGCCCATAGTTTTGAACTTAGAATCAGCATTCTAGCTGCATGTGTAAAAATTGTAAGTTTGTTTGGATGTAGAAAACTGGAACAAAAGTGACATTTAGCTGCAGCCTGGCTTAGAGAGATTGAATTCTGCCTGGCAACTACCCCCGACAGGAGTTGAAACTTGCCCAGCAACTCTTCCCAGGCCTGGCTGCATTCTGATGCCCCCACCAAAAGGAGATGACACCTCTCTGATTGAATCAGGGGAGTGACACCTAGGACTGGAAGGAAACAGAACAATGTACTTTCCTTGGTTTCAGGCAAATGTTAAATTAGGGGGGGTCGTAAATGGCTTCCTCTTGAGAGAAACTGGGAGGGGCAGTGCCTCTGTGAGCAACTTGAGTTGGAGGAAGTGGACAAACCAGAAATTCCACCATGTGCTTTCGGAAACCACACCCCTCTGGGCCAGAGCATAATTTTAAAAAGATGGATAATTCATGGTACGGACTTGTCAAAATGATATAATTAATGTCATTATTCTTGTGATTTTTCTGTGCACATTTTAAGAGGTGTTAGGACTCTGTGGTATGTTCTGGGGGTAGTAGCGGAAAATAAGGTATTACTCCGAATGTCTGTATGTTAAAAATCTGACACTTTATCATCTGATGCCCATATTCCTTGTGCATGTTTGTGTAAATTCTGGAACAGTTTAGAGGTTGTGTTCAAGATGAAAAGGGCAGAATTCTGTCATAAGTGGACACAACATTTTACAAAGACAGGGATCGGATGGTTTGGTGCTACAGAAAATATGTTAACTGGACATATAATATTAGAAAAATGGTACATAGATAAATGTGTATTTGGATCAAATATAGATTTGTGTGCAATTTGACAAGGGGAGGGATTTCAGCCAGCCATAAAAATAGCATCACTCTGACTCATCCTGACTCACAACTCAGTCCCCCAATCAAGGGAGAAAGGAAAACTTGGCCAATGATAAGTTGTGAGGGGCAGGCTTAGTTATGCCACGCACACACCCATTTTCTAAAGACATAAAAGGAACACCAAAACCCAGGAAGAGACACTCATTTTCCATTTTCTTGCAGAGCATTTTGCGGGACCACACAACATCTAGAAGGAACATCCAGAACTTATTCTCCAGATAGACTACATAACTTAAAGCAAAGGCCTAACCCACAAGCTGAGAACTCTTCTCAGCAGGCCTTCAGAATCCAGCAATCCAACCAAACTATTCTATGGCCGGGTGAGCTGTTGGATTCTTTGCCAAGAACTTTTGCCATAACCGGTATCAGACCCAGAAAGAAGTGCTGTATCCAGAGAGACCGGAACCAGAGAGACCCAGACCAGACCACTGTGAAGTGCAGAGCAGAGCTGACCCAGAGAGCTGTGACTTCAGAACCACCCGCCGGAGTCCAGTCCAAACCTGCTGACCAGACCCTGACGGCCTATTTCGAATTCATAGTGTGAGTACTCAGCCAGAACTGTGCAAAACCAATCTCTTAGTTTAAAATAATCGAATTGAAACTATTTTAACCTATTTGAACTGCATCATAAGGAATCGTGTGCCCATCCTTTTAATTCAAACCTTCCAAGCGCATCTGTCATTCTGAAACTGTAATTTCATTTCTGAAAATCTACCTCCACTAAATCGTCCGTATCTCTTGAACCGTTTGTGCTAGTAGAGAGTTTTCATTTTAAAGCTAAGATTCTAAGCTTCCCAACAAGCCTAAAACCGTCTTGCTACTCCTTATAGTTCCTCCATAATCGCGATCGACGCACTCGGAAAAAAGTGCCGCAAATTGACAGTTTGCTTCATTTCAACCACGTGTTAAAATATTTGTCTTTTGCTTCCATTACTGAATCCCGTTTTTAACCTGATAACCATCCCTGAATCATTGGTAGGGCTGACCTGAACTGATTTAAATTATCTCTCACTCACCCTGAACCTCTAAAGGGAATTAAAAGCATTTTCAGCATATTTTTCACTTCATTGCCAGCATATTTAAAAGGATCTTGCCTGCTTTAAAATCATACCTGTTTTCTTCTAAGATCACTGGGGGGAACTGGAAATGTGTATTGCATTTTGTATTCCTGAGAATTGTGTGCTCCCCTTCCATCTCCTTATCTTGCATAGGGGGGAGGGAATTGTCAAAGAAAAAGTGATCATATTATCTTTTGTTGAAATCATATCAAGTTTATTTCTGTGCTGCATTTTTCCCTCATTGCTTTTCCTTGAAACCATAAAAGTATTTTCTGCTACCTTATCCTTCCTATACTAACTCCTCATTGATTGTAAAGAAGTGTGCTAGTGTCAGATTATCTATTGTTGATCAACATTATATTCATAAGGGTGCTATCAAATATTAATTTATTATAAAAGTGTGATATATATATATATATTGTTGAATTTTTCCAATACATCTTTTAAATTGCAAAACAAACCTACTTCTTGGCTCAGTGAGGTCAAGGGGATTCAAAGAGAGGGGCATTATACAAGGGTTTATCTGTCAGGAATGGCACTCTGTCAAGAGTGGCACAGGGTACCCAGGTAGGGTTTGGGTGGCTCTGCTAAAGTAAGGTAGCAGATAAGCACACTCAGCAGGAAGTCCAACAAGAAAGAAGAGTAGGAAACTGTAGCTGTGAGCCAAAAGGGGCAAAAGATACAAAGGTACAAACAAACTGGATTCCCTCTTGGGGTGTATGCTGAAATGGGAAAGAGTGTTCCACGAACCTTGGGAAACTCCAGCCTTCTGCACAGATTGCTATAACAGAGGCCCACGCTGTATGCTCATGGCTGGGAACAACAGCAGCGGGTGTCTGTAACACTGAAAACGCGACAAGGGAAGGGGCAGAGGTTGCCTGCCGGAAACCAACAGGCAAGCTCTGTACAAAGGTATTACATAAGACACATGAGAAGACAAGAACAGAAATATCCAGCGAAAAGGAAGTCAATGAGCAATCTAGCAGAAGGAAATGAAGGAAAGGCAGTTAGACTGAAATAGATAACCTAAGGTGGAGTACAGAGGACTCAAGGAAGAGAACAAGGGAGCAGCAGTCAGGAAAACAGAAGGGCTGCAAAGTAGGAAGCAGGTCTGCAGTCAAGAGTGGCACTAGGTGCTGGCAAACTGTAGTGGACTGCGGAGGACTGTAGTAGGCTGCAAGGCAGGGAGTCCAGAAGAACAGGACAGAGAGAGATTAGTAGTAGGCGACAGACAGAGAGCCCAAAAGAATAGGGCCGCGAGGTAGGGAGCCCAGAGGAGCAGGGCTGTAGGCAGCTAAGTGTAAAACAGGCTGTAAGGCAGAGGAGTGTAGCAAGCCGCAAGGCAGGGAGCCCAGAGGACAAGGGCTGTAGGCAGCGGAGGGAGACAGGCTGCAAGGAAGGAGCCCAGAGGACACGGGCTGTAGGCAGCGGAGGGAGCAGGCTGCAAGGAAGGAGCCCAGAGGACAAGGGCTGTAGGCAGCAAAGATGTGCAGGCTGCAAGGTAGGGAGCCCAGAGGACAAGGGCTTGGAGACAGCAGAGGGTTGCAAGCTGCAAGGTAGGGAGCCCAGAGGACAAGGGCTGTAGGCAGCCGGAGTGAGGCAGGCTGCAGGGCAGGGAGCCCAGAGGACAAGGACTGTAGGCAGCCGGAGTGAGGCAGACTGCAGGGCAGGGAGCCCAGAGGACAAGGACTGTAGGCAGCCGCAGTGAGGCAGGCTGCAGGGCAGGGAGCCCAGAGGACAAGGAATGTAGGCAGCCGGAGTGAGACAGGCTGCAAGGCAGGAAGCCCAGAGAACAAGGGCTGTAGGTAGAAGGCAGCGGAGCGTGATCGGCTGCAAGGCAGGGAGCCCGGAAAGGGCACTGGATCAAAACAGGATAATGCAGTAACAGCATACAAAGTAGAGGGTCAAGGCAAACAGGAGCGGGGAGATCTCAAGATTCAAGACCCTGTGCTCCTGCAGGCAGCTGCTTATATACAGCCCTGCCCTGTTCTGAGGCAGGCTAATTGACAGCACCTGGAGCAGCACACCTGAAGACAATCTGCTTCCTCCCTCTCTGGTCCTGAGCAGGTGGAAGCAGCACTGGCCGCTAGGGCTTCTACAGATTGTGGTCCCAATAACGATGAATGAGAATAGCCAGGAATTGAGGACTGTAGCAAGGTGCATTGTGGTAAATGTAGTTAGTTGAATAAAATAAGAAAGAACCAAAGTCGAGCAAATGGAAATTAAAGACCAAGGCGTGAATAGGAGTTGTTTAAAGAGTATTAGGAGGATGAATGAGTACCAAGTAATCCATGATGGTTGCCAATGCGTGTGTCAGCGGCGCGGGCATGACATTATCATCCAGAGTATAACTTGTCATAATAATATAGAAATAAGGGCTTCTCTTGGGCGTCCCAGACGAGGCACTGACTTAGTGGGATTGCTGAATTGAAGTCACTTAACAATAGGGCAAATTGGGGTGGGGAGTATGGTTGCACCGGCACCGTTTATAACGGTGCCGGTGTTATCACGTCAGGTCAGACATGGCGTGCTGTCAGGCACCCACGAGCAGAACTGGTAATTCGGCGGTATGGTATCAATGGTGCTGGTGCCTTACCGGCACCATTCATACCGTATCCGCCAACATCATAATGAGGCCCATTCTCTTCTTCACAAATTGTATTGCAAATCTACTGGACACGCTTCTGAATGTTTGTTTCTACAGCTTTGAGCATACATAATGGGAAGCCTCATTGCCATACAATGTAATGTCAATTGCTCCTAGCAATTTATGATGGAAATTGGGGATTCTATTAATGACAAGGAGGAAAGTGTCCCCTCCCTTCGCACGTTTTGGTTTCTGTTTTCATTAGCCAACAACAAACCTTGTAACATGTCATTCTTCTGATAGACGTATTGCGATCTGAGATGTTCACTGAAGTCAGCTGTCTGTTTCCTAATGATGTTTTCTGCCATGGGTTTACTGGATCATTTTCAATGGTCTCTTCTTAAAATAGGTGCAAGCCGTGTAACACGCAGCACCTATTTACAACCAAGCACAGTGACTGGAGGAAAGGAGCACATGGTGGAGTGAAAGCATTTCTGGGAGCCGTAGTTAATTTCTTTTTTGGTTCTTGCTACTATAATTAAAGAAAAGAGTAAAGTGCATAACACTCCCCTCCATGCCATTAATTGAATCCCCGCTTCCCATCATAAATCATTAGGAAGCCTGTAGTGGTTCACAGATTAATAACTATGCTGAGTGAATCCTGCCAGGGTTTAAACGTGAAACTGCAGGTAACACCCAGATTCCTGAGAGCAGTGAATGCTTAATTCACTGAGCTATCATGTCCACTTTCTGTTCCTTATAAACACAAGTAATAGTTGTGCCTCTATGAGTTACAGCAAACGGTGTTAGATTCATTCATTATCATGTTGATAGCAGACCACATATGTCTCAGCGCTATCACCTTTCTCAAAAACATACGGTATCGTCCATCAGTTGTTAAGTCGCAAATCTCACGTTCCGAGTGGTGGCCTCATTGCTGTCTAGTTGTTGGCCAAAACGCAGTGGCCACTGCTAAACCTGCAGCCATGTCTTCAAATACCTAAATAACGATGCGAACATCTGATCAGTAAAGTAAAAATGAGTTCTGCCAAAAATGCGTGCAATTATTTTCGATCATCTGTAATATATGAAATATGAATGCCAACAGTCAAACCGAGCTTCCAGAACATTCATCATAAAGGACACAATATGCCGTTGCCGTGCGTTATGGATAATTTATTCGTATTCGCCGTGCTGGACGCTTACACTCGAGCTACCTACACAGTGTTGCATGAGGAGAAGCTGTTCGTTCAAGCTGTCGCCGCTCCTTCACTCTGCTGCTGGGAAAAGAGGCATGGCTGCTGCATGCAATTGCCACTCACTCAGCCATTCCCCTTTACGACTGGCTAACGGGGGTTTGCAACCAAGTGGCTCGATGTATTATATTATATATTATATTATAATATAACGGAAGTGCCGGCGTTCAGTGCATGTACATTAGGACATGCCACTTTTCACGAATGCCCTTCTAGACTCTTTCTCCGTAGTCATTGGGTGTGCCACTAGGAAACGCGGCAGGGCGAGATGTCTTAACATGTGTGGTGTGAGTAGGATGTGGGATGGAGAGGGTGCGAGTAAGAGAAACACCTGATAAGGAGTGAGGTGGAACGGAGGTTGTGAGGGGGAGAGAAGGGCCTGTCGGCGTCTCCTTTGCATTGATGGGTGAGTAGTGCACGAAACATAGGTCCAAACACATATTAACAGAAAGTGCCGGCAAAAAATGAAATCTGCAGTCCATGAACACTGCAGCCAAAAAATGTGTTTTCGCCAAAAGTCGCATGTGCAATTAAGACAACGAACCACAACCGTGTCGGAAATATGAACACACAGCCTTGACAATGATACCGTGTCCACAAAAATGATACACACAGTATTTTCAAGAAAACATTGCAATACCGGCCATCACTCATGATTATGGCAAACACCAGTGGAAAGGAACGAGGTGGCCCACATCGACTCAGAAGAGTAGCATAGCCGCAGAAATGCATGCCCGATTTGCATGAAAACTGCATGATGTGCTGCACAAACATAGAATATCTTACCTTTCAAATGAGAAAGCACAGGTGTTACTTGCGCCTGCCACTACATACAAGTGATTGGGCTGAAAGTGCGCTGTACTGGTGGGTTCAGTCTTACAATGATTGGGGAACCCACGACGATCATACATGGGTCCCCAGACTCCCCCTAAAATTTGAACTGCAGCGTGCATGCATACATCCTGGAAGAAGCGTCTGGTTCATGCTGATGTGGTTTTTGTATGTCAGCTTCTGGCCTGACTTTAGAGGTGAGCCAGCCCACTGGCCACCCCGCCTACGGTGGAAATCTTTGTGATTGCATGAGTCATGCGTGTGCATCTTTGTGCCAGTGCATAGCGATGTATTGACATCACCTCCATTGCATCAATGATACACGTAATCAGGTTTCTATTAACAAGGCTAATTGCACCAGGATATCATCTATCTCACACTGGAGGTATCCTGCAACCCTCCTATAAATACGTTATCAAATGGGCATGGCAACATTGTGTGTGAATTGAGCTAATTTTACTTTTTGGACACATGGTAGATACAAGGTGACACCACTGAACTAGGCTCCAGTAAATCTTGAACGTTTCCCTTCCACATGATGACCTGTATGCATGCCTGGGGGGGAAACTTGTCTGCCATTTTGAGGACACGTTATCAATGCAAATGGTTGGTAGTAGTTCACCTGTCTCTATTGGTCATGTCCATGAACATGTATGGAAGAGTATCAGACGAAAGTGGTGACAGAGTTGTGGACAGAGGAATATCGTGGTCCCATAATGTATCTTGTGCTTGCAGTCAGTGTACATCAACCTTCTTCCCCTATTGCGTGTCATTCTGTCACAACATTCACACGCTCACAGCTTAAACTTTAGCACCTTTACACAATTTGCTGACATTTTGCATGCACATCGTAAATCCAAATGTCCATATGCAACAACAGCACTGTTATGGACTAGCACAACGGTGTGCAAGGACAGAGAAGCTTGCAATGGTTATATGTGATTTTACAGACCTGAATTACAGAGTGGTACATTTCATCACAGCCATAATACTGAAAAACACTGTTTAAAAAGAATCTGGGTGGTCCACCCTAGGTTCCACGTTTTTCCACCCTTGTAACACCACCCCAACCCCATCCCAACTCATTTTAACCCCTTACCACACTATCCCATAGATATTTCATTAATATGTTCTATGTTTTGTACCAGAGTGAAATGTACCACTCTGTTCTCGGTAAAATGACTGGGTAACCTTGCAACATTTTCTCAGCCCATTAGGCAAGCTGACCCTGGTTTTAACTCCCAAATACAACATCAGGTGTGGGCAACTTTCACCAAGCTCATCAGTGATAGAAATGCAGCCAGGGCCAGTGCTACTACTAGGCAAGGTTAGGTGCTTGCCTATAATGTGAAAATGTTACAGTGGCAAATGCCGTCCAAAGGCAATAAACAGATATACATTTTTTGTATACATATATTTATTATTCTTTCTCTCGAGTTGTGAGGCGGGTGGCACTTTTAGCACAAGTCCTGACAGCTGGCCTGCCGCACTGTGCCTTCCAAGGCTGTGCATGGAAGACAGACACAGAGCTCAATTTAACTTGTGCTTGTTACGTGCAGCCCATAAAGCTGCCCCTCTCATATACTTTCCTTTAGTCCTACATTTATTGCAGTTTACCAAACCATACATCAAAATGCAGGACTGTACTGTACACCAAAGTTATTTAATTATTTACTGTACCTAGGGAGTGGGAAATTGGGCTTTCTGTGTTTTTTGTTTTGCCCCCCCCATCTAGCTTAGTCCATAGTTTTGTTGTCTCATCTCAGTTGTCCTCTGCTAGGGCCTTTCTGTCTTTCATCATGGAGAACTAATACATTAAATAACACTACCATTTAAATTAACGTTTTCCCAAGGAGTGGCTATATGGTTTTTTGCTCTGCAAAAAATTAGGATTTAAAGGCACAGAGAGTGAGTCGGCTTAGGTGGGAATACTGTGAGAAACGAAGTATTAGCCAGGTCTTGTCAGGTTGTGTTCAACTAAGGGGGAGAGGACTTGAAAGGAGGCTGAGGTGCAGAGGAGCAGTTTGCCTCCAAGTTATTGTGTCTGCAGAAGCAATTCCTTTCTATGCCACTGCTCATGTGCTTGAAGACGTGTATTTTGTTACATACAAGAAAGCCTTTTTTCAAGCTTTGTGGTAGGAATGATGATCAAGTAACGTAACTTTTCTCTTCTAATGAGTGTGTCAATGTTTTAGCTCGCTGTATTTGCAGACTGTCCTTCTGTTTGTCAGTGTCTATAACTGAGCCTAAATACTCACTTTTTCTGTGTCTATTCACAACAACCCTATGACTGGGCCAGGCACAGGCAGCATGTTGCAAGGCACTTGACAAGACAGGTGACAGTGACCCACTTAACCAGCATTGAATGAATGTGTGATTTTTCAACAGAGATAAGGCGTAGGCAGATGGAGTGCAGTTTTGCAACTAAGGGGGTAATTCATAGATTTCAGCGCAGAGGCAGTGCAAGCAGATAGCATGCGCCAGCGTGCGCCAGCCATGCGCACTAAACAGCATTCTGGCGCACCGCGTATTCATGGAATATCAAAGCCATTTTGAGCGCTGATGCAGAGAACATCCCGCAGTACCAGTTACGCCCCCAAGAACGCCCCTTGCGCAAGGATAAGGCATTGAAATCCCCAATGCAGCGCAAAGGGCCGCGCTAACTCTGTACCAGTTCACAGGGCCAGGACAGTGCATTTGGGGGGTGCGCGGGAAGTTTCACATGCGATAGGCATTGTGTGAGCGGGGTACGTGTATTCCGAGGTGATGCGCGGGGAGACTCACACGTGATACGCCTTGTGCGAGCAGGGTACGTGCATTTAGAGGGGTGCGTGGGGAGAAACACACGCTATAGGCCTTGTGCGAGCGGGGTACGTGTATTTCGGGGTGCGCAGGGAGAATCACACACGATAGGCCTAGCGCGAGCGGGGTACGTTTATTCTGGGGGTGCGCAGGACATGTTACACACGATAGGCCTAGTGCGAGCGGGGTACGTGCATTCTGGGGGTGCGCGGGATGTGTTACACGCGATAGGCCTAGTGCGAGTGGGGTACGTGTATTCTGAGGGGTGCACAGGGAGTTTCACACGCATATCCACTGCAGCGGGAGGGTTACGTGTATTCTGGGGGTGCGCAGTACGTTTTACATGCGATAGGCCTAGTGCGAGTGGGGTATGTGTATTCTGGGGGTGCGCGGGACGTGTTACACGCGATAGGCCAAGTGCGAGCATGGTACGTGTTTTCTGGGGGTGTGCGGGACGTGTTATACGTGATAGGACTAGTGCGAGCAGGGTACGTGCATTCTGGGGGTGCGCGGGACGTGTTACGTGTGATAGGCCTAGTGCGAGCGTGGTACGTGTATTCTGGGGGTGCGCGGGACTTGTTACATGCGATAGGCCTAGTGCGAGTGGTGTACCTGCATTCTGGGGGTGCGCGGGACGTGTTACATGTGATAGGCCTAGTGCGAGCAGGGTACGTGTATTCTGAGGGGTGCGCAGGACGTGTTACACATGATAGGCCTAGTGCGAGCTGGATACATGCATTCTGGGGGTGCGCGGGACATGTTACACACAATAGGCCTAGTGTGAGCGGGGTACGTGTATTATGAGAGGTGCACAGGACGTGTTACACGCGATAGGCCTAGTGCGAGCCGGGTACGTGCTTTCTGGGGGTGCGCAGGACGTGTTACACACAAGAGGCCTAGTGTGAGCAGGGTACGTGTATTCTGAGGGATGCACGGGGAGTTTTACATGCGTTTTCGCTGCCGCAGGAGGGGTACGTGTATTCTGGTGGTGCGCGGTATGTTTAACACACGATAGGCCTAGTGCGTGCGGGGTACGTGTATTCTGAGGGGTGCGCAGGGAGTTTTACATGCGTTTTCCCTGCCGCAGGAGGAGTCTGTGTATTCCTGGTGTGCCCCAACGCGAATTGGCAGTGTGTGTCCTCCCAGGTGTGCCCCTCCCCAGGCCCTGCAGGCAGCCCACAACACAGGGGACTACCCTGCACCCCAGGCCATGCCCCGCAGGCAGGTCATCCACCTTGGGCATGCCCCGCAGGTAGCTCATCCACCCTGGGCATGCCCCCCAGCCAGCCCACATGTCACCATGCACCAGTGAGCAATGAATCATGTCCCCCTGCAACCCACCCACCCGGCAGTGAGGGGCACCTGCCAGCAGGCCCTGACTCATATATCCCTGCACCCCCACCCACCCGGCAGTGAGGGGCACCTACCAGCCGTCCCCGACTCATGTCCCCCCAAACACGTCATCAGGATCCACAATCATGGCCCTCATGGCCACCCAAATCCCACCGCACGCCACCCCTGCCCAAAGAACCAACCAAGTATTACATCCACCCCACATTGAAATGCCCATTACATGAAACAACCCAAAAGGCATGTATGTACATCAACACATGTCCATCACACACACACAATGGGTGCCAGTGAATGTGAAAACCCACATCGTGACATGCATGAAACCAATAAGAGAATACCACAAAAATGTATTCAACACAAAATGAAGTGAATGAAATGAAAACACACAATAATGTAAATAAGAAATAAAATGCAGCATGTTCCAAAATGAAAAAAAATATGAAATCAGAATCCAAATAAATCCAAATGAAAATGTGTCCAAAGTCACCGTCCAACAAAGCGAATACAAAGGGAAAGAAATTAGTATAATCCATTGCTCCATGGTGAAAAATAAAATAAAATGACGATAAATCCACTGTTCAACTATATACAAATAAGAAATCCAGGGTCCATGAGCCCAACCATTGAAATGTCAGCATGTCAAATAAATAGTCAGTCACTGTCGTGTCCAAGAACCCTGCTTCTGACCCTAACACTACTAACCTAAATCTAATGTGCAAGGACACTATATTCAGAACTAAAGTGATAATGACAGTTCTTGCCAACAGAAAGTTCCCAATGTCCCAATGTGTTCCGTTTCCACAATGTAGTATTCCAATGACCAGGGATTAGGTCCTTTCCCCCGGATTCCTTATTGTTCTATTTGACAAGTTCGTAGCTTGTCTCCTCCTTATGTGGTTTCATTTACTTGCAAAAATAACACAAAAAGAAAGTACAATATTCACTTTAGCTGGGGAACTTGTCTCAATTTCCCTTAGACTTTCCAAGCTTTGCAAAGTAGCACAAAAAGTTTCCAGCTTTCCCATGAACTCCATGCTATATTATTCAAATTTGTATTCGTTTTATGTGATTTTAAATTGTAATTCTACTTTAATTTACAATGCCTCTTGGGCAGTCCTCTTTCTATTTCTCGGGATCAGCAACTCCTCGCCTCCCATATGACTATAGACAGCATTTATGTGCCGAAGCACATGCCTGCATCTTAGCGAGAGGTGAGTCTGTCCCCCTGCGGGCTCCATTATAAAACCAATCGGCGGCTGTGTCTTTGTGCCTAATTGCATTTGTTTTACTGGCGCCCCTCGCCTGGATACATTGTTGCTATATCATTCAAATATGTATTCGTTTTATGTGATTTTAAATTGTGATTCCACTGCAATTTCAGTGCTGCTTGGCAGTCCTCTTTCTATTTCTCGGGATCAGCAACTCCTCTCCTCCCACGTGACTGTAGATGGCATTTATGTGCTGGAGCACACCCGCACGCAGTGGACTGGAGTAGCTGGTGTGCAGTCAGTGCGCCAAAGGCGTGCTTAAGGCAAACCCAATGGTGCCCGTCTGTGCATGGCCCGGGCTTGGTCGGCCTATAGCTACTGCTAAGTCTGGCACAGTGGGATCTCTGATTCGTAGTATCTTGCTATCTTTGCCCCCTCGCAAGACCAGATAGCCTGCCAGTTTTGAGATATCATCAGGGCCAGCTAATATTACTATGGCAGTTGGCCTTCAATGTGGTTTGTTAAACGCGCGCTCATTGGTGGAGTATGCCATGTATTGTCACAACCTGTTGTCTACCCCCCAGCCTGATTTTCTATTTTGGCGGAAACCTGGTTGCGGGAAACTTCAGGTCCCTCTATTGTCCAAGCCCTGCCCCCCAACTATAATCTGGCTCATGTGGCCGTGTTTCTCTCCACCCTGGTGGTGGAGTGGTCATCGTTCATAAAGATATTTACAAAATTACATGCAGTTTGCCAGTTCACTCCCTTAAAATGGAATGTCTTCTTGTCTGCATTTCTGTCCCTCCAACTCTTGTGCATACTGTATTAGTAGTGTACCGTCCTCCTGGTGTGGATACTGCATTTTACACAGATTTTCCTGAATTGATGTCTGATCTCTTAATGAAATACCCCAATCTTTGGGTTGTCGGAGACTTTAACCTACCGGCAAACACTTCTAATACAAGCCAGGTAGCAATTTTTTTGTCATTAATGGAGGACCTTGGTCTCCCCCAGTTGATTACAGAACCCACACAACAGCTGAGTAATAGTTTAGATTTTAATTAGTGCTCCCAAACTGGACATCACCGTATCTTTCCCCTGTCCTTTTCTGTGGTCAGGTCACTTTTTAATCCCTTTCTCCATCTCTCAGCTGGTCCCTACTCCGCTGGTAACTAAACACGCTTCTTTTAGATGCAACTGGCGTAAAGTGACCAACCGTGAGTTAGTAGCGTCCCTCTAGTCGCAGCTTGTTCTACGTGGCCCCTGTTCTCTTAACACACTGGAAGCTGCCTTTTTTGCTGCGGCTGATCAGCTGGCTCCCGTCAGATTCAGCAAAAAAACATCACTCTTCTGAGCTCTTATTCTGCGATGGATTTAGGACACAAAAACTACATTGTGGACAGGCTGAGAGGAAATGGAGAACTGGCTATTCATCTGAAGCTAAACTTACTTTTCGTTGTCTTTTGACGGGTTACCAAAAAGCAATTATTGCTGCTAAAAACTCATACTTTAGTAAGAAGGTAGAAAGTGCTATCAACAAACTGAAGGCCCTGTTTGAACTGGTCAAATCCCTTTCCACACCAACAAAAGCTGCTGCCTCGGTAGCTCCTTCTCAAGACTTATGTGACTCTCTCTCTTAATTTTTTTCACTCAAAGATTGGGTCAATTCGAAATGACATTAGAAATGTGGTCGTCCCTACCCCTATTGTCCCATGTCCTTCCACGCTGACAGCCTCTAGTGCCACTTGGTTCTCTTTTCCCTTGTTTTATGATCAAGAAATACTCACAGCAATTCATTGCCTGAAATCGGCTCGTCCATCTAATGCCATCACTTTAACTTTGTTCAAAGACATTTCGGGAGATCTGATCCCTCACATTACTGCTGCAATTAATGTGTCATTCCAAGAAGGATTTATTCCCAGCCCCCTGAAGCATGCTCTGGTGCTGGTGATCCTTTTGGACATCAGAGTTTTGGCCTACTTCTAGTGGCCGAGTCCTCTGCCTGTCACCTCAGTGAAAAATCTGGGGGTAATAATGTCATCTTCTTTATCCATAGTGGGACAAGTGGTGGATATCTGCAAATCCGGATATTTTAAGTTACTCAATTTACGTAAAGTGCTTTCTTTTGTTCCAGGCAAATTTCATGGGCCGGTGGTGGCTGAACTGTTTCTCACCACGACCGATTAATGTAATTCGCTGTATTTGGGGCAGCCACAATATCTCACAAATCATCTTCAGTTGCTTCAAAATGCTGCAGACAGATCTGTGTTGCACCCCCCCTTTCCGAGAACATATGTCTACTCTTCTCAGACAGCTTCATTGGCTTCCCATTCAGAAGAGGATTCTCTTTAAGCCCATGTGTATCTTTCACCGGGCTTTTCATAAGCCAGGGGCAGAATACATCCAGCAAATATTTCCACAATATGTTCCTTCTCGCCCGCTGTGCTCCCAGTCTGCCCTTTTGCTGTCAATTCCTCGTATCAGACTATCACCTATAGGTAGCTGTGATTTTTCTGTGTTGGCTGTGAAGGCCTGGAATTATCTCCTTCTGGCCCTGCCGGCCATGGATGATCACCTTGCCTTTTGTCGCTCCTTGAAAACATTATTGTTTTAGGCCCACTGCTGCTGCCGCCCCTCCGTTCTTTTTTTAGCACCATGATGCCTTTGGGCGTACGTGTGCTGTACAAATGCATATAACAGAACACCTCTTTTTTATTCACAGAGGGCTTATGTCTGGTTCACTCTCCTGCTGAACACACCCCAGGAAATTATAATGGATAGTAATTGTCAATCTCTTGCTTTTGTTTCCTTGTGTCCCAGACCCCTTTCTTTCTTGAATGAACTTCAGCTTATTCATAGACATTCATATGGGTGTCAGTCCCAGACTCGCAAAGAGGTATTGAACCAGCTTGGTATACTCTCCTGCCAAGCATATGTTTTCTTCTTGTCTGTCTCTTTTGCATTCAGGATCACAGTCCCTCGTATTTTCTGGCTCTCATGTGGGTGCAGGTCCCAGACTTGCGATAGACTATCAAAATAGGTTGTTCTGCTCTCCTGCCAAGCATATATTTCTTTCTGGGCTGTCTCTGTTTCTATTATGGTCCCAGGCCCTCTTAGTCTCTGGCTCTGTAGTTGTTCCCTGATTCCTCCGGGACCTCTAGCACCTCTCGGTCTGCCCGCTTACCTGTTTGTGTGGTGCGTGTCTTCTGAGAGACAATGCTTTTCTGTGAGGCTCTGGTAGCATTCGGGTGCTTCCTCGGGTGCTTTCTCTGGTCTTCAGTGGCTCCGCCAGTTACTTCTTCTTTCTTGGACTGTGGTTTCTATCTCCAGCCATGTTCATGTATCTCTTCTCATCACTCTTTTGAATACATTTCTGAAATTTATGTTATTTAACCATATTCATATTATATGATCCCTAATGGATCGTTGTCGGCACTGTAAAGGCGCAGTGATTTCACTACGCCTCTTCCGCGTTCACACCAAATGTTATGCTCCAAGTTTAATACCAAATCTCAACATTCTGCTATCCTGTAATTCTCATTTACATTATAAGCATACGCAATCACGTTGATACGTGTTTTATGGACTCTACTATTTTATGAAACTCAAACTTGTTGAAATTCAAATCATGTACAAAAACATCATTCTTTTATACACTGTACTAAAATGAAATACTTTCTCTCCTGTACAATAATTGTCATCTATTTACAGTATTATTGACCTGATAAGGAATAACAAAAACAGTGTATCACATAAACATCATCATAAACAAAATCCTTGTAACCATGTAATCATCCCAGATTTACAACACAGAGCCTCAACGACAAACCGTCCATAAATTATTCACCCTTCACACAAAGTCCAGCTTGCTTCAAGCCTCTTTCTCTTCGTTCATCCCATTTGGAGTGACTGCATCCAATTTGTCCATCCAAAGGGTTTTTCTCTGGCCCAACATCTGGCTTCAGTTCTCATGAGGTTCGTATATCTTGACTGCTTTCAATACTTGAAATCGTATCTGTGTGATATCGTATTGTTTGGTGGTCTTCTTACCGATGCCTCAGCGATGCTCATTCCAATGTAATTTGCATTGTCCAGCCAACATAAAATATCCCACAAACTACATTGTAGGTATCACAGGTGGCAAAGTCTCTGTTAAACAGAAACCTGTGCAGTTCCCTCTGGGACCACTGCAAAAGATTTAAGACTACAGGTGTTTGGCAGTAAACCCACTTGGTAGCAGTCTGTACCACACAGATTCACTTGGTAGCTGTGGCTGAGCAGTCAGACTTCCCTTAAGAAGAGTTAGGCAGTATACAGAGTATTCACAATAGGTCAAAAGAACACAGTAGAACAAGTAAACACTGACCAGGCTTGGTGTAAAAGAGATATAATTATTTATTTAAAACCACATCTAGAAAAACACACAGGCACTAATAGTAAGCAATTCAAAAACACGGTCACTAAAAGATATACACTCCCTTAGAAGAATATTAGACAAGTCTTAAGTAAAGCCCCACTTATTTTCAGACAGCGGTGAGCGCTTAACGCAGATGGCACTCTAATAATTCGTTTTAAAAGGGAGAGAAATGCAGAGAATAAATTGAAACAGATCCCAACACTTTTACAAGAACACAACAAGAGAGGAAGGCAAAGTAAAACCGTGAAGTTAGAGTTCAGTAGGCCGGATCCACTTTAAGAGGATCAAAACGAAATGTGTCCAAGGTCACACGGTTGCAGTGCACAAAAGACTTGTAACGGTTCAAAAAGAGTTGGACCAAAGAAAGGGACCAGTTAGAAGGTCAAGGAGACCAGCCCAGTCCAGAAGGTTAAGGGGTTATTATTACCTTGTAGCAATCTTTAGAAAGGGCGGCCTGGCAGACATGGTACCTTAAAGTGGTGAGAATACTACAGCGGGGGCAGTGGTTCCTGGCAGCGGATGCAAGTCGATGCTTCGTCCGGGGGAAGAGAGGATCTCATCGGGGAGGAAGACAGGAGTCCGTTGCACTGCCAGGGAAGAAACCAGCCGCGGAGTTCTCAGGTAAAAGGAGCGGTCCTTTTATTCGTGGTCCAGTGGTAAGTGGCTATCCGGTTGCCGGGGTGCTTGGCACGGGCAATTCGACCACAAGCTGGTCTGGGGTGCGAAGAGAAGAAGGTAAACTGGTTGTGCCCACCAGTCAGGGGAAGAAGCCTCTCCAGCCGGGAGATCTTCTCTGTCGTCGGGAAGAGGTGAGTCGGCTCCACAGGGCTCCACCGGTGGTGTTGTCGTGGTAGGTCAGCTCAGCGTCTCCCTTGTCGGATTCTCAGGTCCTGTGGCGACTTCTGAAGTTCCAGTCCCCAAAAACCTGCTTTTATGCAGCACACCCCCATTCACTCAGCCTAGCTGTCAATCAAACATGCTAAGTGGTGAGCCGGCCAGCTCACCACTTGGGCCAATCACACAAGAGTGCGACTTGAGTTACCAAGGTAACTCAGTCCAGGGTGCCTAAACCCCCTCCCACACTCCCTGTGGTACCCAGACAGAGTGGCACCACTTTTGCAGGCTTCTGTGGAGAAGCCCGCCACAAAGTGGAACAAAGGGCTCGACTTGGGTTGGAGTCACAGAAGAGAACACAACTGCCATTTTAGAATCGAGTCCTGGCAAAAAATACCAACCGGCGGATTAATATTAAATAAATAAACCGGCGGTATGTTCGAGGCTATGAGAATTAAATAATTAAAGTTGGTAGCCTCGAACAATGGGAAAATCCCATAGGAATATATTTGCGGTCGAATATAAAAAGTAGTATCCACTGCCACCAGCCAAAACTCGATCAGGGGGGATGGAGACGTGCCCCCTCGACTAACAGACCCCGGGGCAATCGAATTATCCCGACCAGTACGTCCACAATATGATGGTTTGTACTGGTTTCTGTTAATAATTTGGGACTAGTAAAGCCAATGGTGACTTTACATGCCCTCGGAGACAGTAGTCAGTCCCAGGGTATGTAGTCTATGGCGGGGTGTCGCTATGACACCCCTGTGTCATTGCACGGAGGGTGCTGTGTAACACACATAGTAAAAACACATGAGACCCTATGGAGTAAAGGACCCCGTAGCCCATAAAACACATCAACAGTCAAAAGAACACCATAAATCATGTCCAAGAGTGGGAGAAAAAGAGTCTCACTCTTGGCAGGAGAAAAAAAACAAACTCCAGAAATCCAGCAAAGCTGCTGGGGGACTCACTAGGTTAGGAAATTCAGCCTAAAGAGAGAATTCTCCCTAACACTCGCCCCCCCCCCCCCAGACTAAGGGACAGGAGGATTTAATCCACTCCTGGATGAATCTCATACCTCTAGTCGATTACATACATCCTAGAGAGACAATCAGCATTTTGGTGGTGACACTGTGACCTGTGCTCAATGGTGAAATCAAACCCTTGCAGGCAGATTGACCATCTCAATAGTTTTGGGTTTTCCCCTTTCATTTGCATTAACCATCTCAAGGGTTGGTGGTCAGTCTGAATGACAAAAGTAGAACCATACAAGTATGGCCTAAACTTCTTCACAGCCCACACAATAGCAAAACACTCTCGTTCAATGGTTGCCCACCTTGTTTCGGGATCCTTCAGTTTTCTACTGATGAAGCAAATGGGGTGCTCCCTACCTTTCCCATCCAGTTGACTGAGGACTGCACCTATTCCTACATTTGAAGCATCTGTTTGCACAATGAAAGTTTGGTGATAGTCAGGAGCTCTGAGTACTGGGGCTTGGCAAAGAGCCCTTTTCAGGGTTTCAAAGGCCTGATTGCATTCCTCATTCCACCTAACCTTTTTAGGAAATTTAGGGGAGGAGATGACATTCAGTGGAGAAGCTATGGACCCATAGTTCTCAATGAAATTCCTGTAATACCCAGTGAGACCTAAGAAGGCTCTCACCTGGGTCTGAGTAGTAGGTGTTGTCCAATTTTGCACAGCTTCAATCTGGCCTTATGTCACCACCCCCTACCTCATGTCCAAGGTAGACCACTTTACTCTGTCCAATCTGGCATTTACCTGCCTTTATGGTCAGATTGGCCTTTCCAAGAGCCTGCAAAACATATCTCAGGTGGTCCACATGTTCTTCCCAGGAATTGCTGAACACTGCTATGTCATCCAAGTATGCCATGCAGAAGTCCTCCATCCCATTCAGAACCTGGTTTACCATCCTTTGAAATGTAGCAGGTGCATTTTTCAATCCAAAAGGCATAACCTTAAACTGGTATAAGCCAACTGGGGTAGAAAATGCAGTTTTCTCCTTGGCATGGTCTGTCAGGACCCGACCGTGGGTGGTAAACAACATGTGCGTTGGCAACAAAATTGCAGTTGGAACAGTGCATACAAGGGAAAGTACCAGTTTGTTTGCTCTGCCGAAAGTTGGTTTTGTAGCATGTGTGATTAAACAGCGTGTGATGCACAGTTGGAACCCTTAATTCTATATTTTTGTCTATAAGTTATTTTATTTCTGAATGATGTACCCTTATATCACGCCCCTCTCTTTAAATCCCCCGGTCACCCTGAACCAGGAAGCAGGCTGTTTTGCAAAGTTAAAAGATTTATTTTATGAATTTGAACAAGATATATGTCACACTTTTATGAATTTGATCAATATCTAGATATCACACTATTAATATTTATACAATGATCAGCATTGGGTGATATCACAGCAATCAACAATCTCTTTAATCATAATGAGTATGGATGAGAAAAATAATGCAGCACAAAATAATACTTGAAATGGGTTCAACCAAATGCAATGTCACGTTTTCCCCCTGCACGCTACTCAATTCCCCCCAATATGCAGTATAACGAGATTGAAGGAGAGCACACAGGTTTCAGGATTAAACACTCAACAAATGCAGTTTCAATCCCAGTTCCCCCTAGCAAGCCGAGAGAAACAGGAATGATTTCAAAACAGTTCAAATGCTTTTGAATGTGGCTTGGAATGAATGGGAAAAATGCTAAAATGGATTTAAATCAATAAATTGGATTCAAAACTAGTGAGAGCCGCTTTGGATAGTTTCAGGTGAACACTAGCAATAATGATTGAACAGCTAGCAGATAGGAAACAGAATTCTAAAGTCAGATGCAAAGAATAGCTGTTTTACACGTGATGAAATTGAGCCAAATGCAGATTCGCGGCAAACTTTTCAGTGCGCGAGAAACGAAATTGCGGCAAAATTATAAGGAGTTGGAATGTGTTTTTAGATTTGTTTTAGTAGAGGTCGATTTTTTTCAGAAAGAGTCAAGATTTTCAAATGAAAAGATGCGCTTTTGAATTACAAACAAGGATTTTCGTTACACTAAGGGAGGCTATGAAGATGCAAGATACCCAACGGGACAGCCACCGGATCAGGGCGCCTCTGCTCTGACTTTTGCCCGCCAAGACACTTGTCTTTCTTCAGCAAATATATTAGCACAAAGATGATATTATCACTACAATTAACAAAGGACTATATGGGTAAGGGAAAGATTCAGAAAAGACAAAAGAGATTCTACAATGCAGTTCTGGATATGATAGAATGGTTCTGGATTGGATTACTTAAGGATAAGATACTGGCTATGGACAATTCTGTGCTAGATACTCACAACTATGGTTTGGAATAGGCCCTTCAAAGATCTGGTCAAAGGTTTTGGACTGAAATTCTGCTAGCCCACCAGACAGGATTCAGGCACCCGGTTCTGCACTCAGCACGGCACTGTGGTCTCTGCACGGCCTCTGAACTGGATATGATGGGTTGGTTCTGGGTTACAGCTACCTGGTTAAAGCTCTGCTCTACTGGTTTGGATCTCTGGGTTCTGGCAAGAGTTCTTGGCAAGAGCAGAAAAAGCACAGCCAGGCTGTTCAATTTTTGGTGTGCCCCTTGGAAGTCTGGGGTTAAAATCAGGTTTCAAGATTTTAAAGGCCAAGCTGAGAAGGGTTCAGCTTTGGAATTGGGCCTTCTGCTTTCAGAGTTCTGGAGTCTTGGACCTGGGTTCTCCTGCAGAGTGCTTTGCTGACAATCAGTTTATGGGTGAATGTGTGTGTCCCTCTAGGTCCTAAACTGTCCCTATTTATGTATTTCCCAAAAGGGGTGGGTAGGCTGAATCATCTAAGCACACCCTCTAGGATTCCTATTGGTTAAAGTATTTCCCCTCTCCTGATTTGAGAAGGAAATCTAGTGTCATAGTGATGCTGCATTTCACAATCCAGGGAGTACCTCCCCTTTGTTTCAGTAAAGTAAATCTATTTTTCGCATAAATCATATTTACAATATCACCAACTTGATTTAGTACAGCACGTATCCGTCCGAGTTCCAGCTCGGTGAGAGCTTTAGTTCCAATTTTACAGTTTTTCATGCTTTTGGTTGAGTACCCAGTGTCAGATCTGTCCACATTTTTCTCCATACATGCGCATGACATCCGGGTATAATCCTGTGAAGTTTCATATTTCTAGCATTATCACAATTGCTACAACATCAACATATTGGTAGTCCTGTCTCTGAACATCACACAGATTTCAGAGTAAGCAGACATTTCATTTTAACAACACTATATTTACAGATGTTTACCAATTTTGTTCAGTTCTCTGTGAGTCTTTTTCAAAAAGATATTTTCTTGTGGGTCAAGATACACATATCTGTCTGGTCCCACCCCCAAGGTTTGGCTGGGCCAGAGCACTCCCAGTCTCCCTTCCTGCTGGCAGTTGTTTTCTGTTGACAGTTGAATCTGCATATCTTTTCAATCAAGGGAGTCTTTTGTCTCTCCTCAGAGCAACAGGCCAAAATCTCCTCCCACCTCCATTAACAACTCAATGACAGGTCCTGTGCAGAGAGCAGGGGGAGATGCCTTTGAAGTACTGTGGCTAACATTAGTTCACTTTTAAAACACTGTTTTAAAATTGTCTTTTCTAAAATAAACTTTACATTTTCAACAAATATACCCACAGCTCCCTTCATTCCAGTCTTTTTAAAACATAGAAATTGAATTGTAGCAACCTATATTGCTTTTGATGGCAAGTCTCTTCTTTTCCACAGTTTGATCTTAATGTACAAGTTTAACTAACAGTATAAGTAAATGACAGCTCTGACACAGGCGAGCGGCGGTACTGTGCCCATATAAGACAGATTTTTCCAGGCAAGCACCTTTTTGAATGTGGATTTTCTTGTGATGAAATGTGCTTCTCCTGACATTGTGCTTGGGTGGATTCTTTAAATAAAGTGATGTTTAACACCTAACAATTATGTTTGGGGAACCATGATTTTGGACTTTCAACAGCCAAGGAAAAAACAGATTTTAAAGCACTTATGGGTTTTCCTTGGCAATGCAGCCCTGCCTTTTCAGGTAATTTTATTTCACTCTGTGGGCAGCCCAATGACAGCTTTTGGTAGTGTGGTCTCCGGTTTCACCACTGACACAGGCAAAATGGATTGGCAGCCTATTTTTCAGGTTTCCCTTTGCGCTTCTCAGAGATTTTTAGTGCATAGAGCTTTTTGGCGGCCATCTTGTTGTTTCTGATGAAAACAACACACAATGATGTTGCAGGGAAGAGCCTAGTGGGTCAGAACATCCCACATAAAGCATTGACACTTGATTCATCTGATAGCGCTCTTATCTGTGATGGATTCTCCAGACTGACTTTACTCCACCCCACCCCCAAGACAGACCTCATCAGTGACAGAGTACTGTTGTGCAGACTGTAATATAGATGCAGAGGAGAAGGTATCATCATAAGTTTCTGTTTTTTCTTTATCCGAGGAAGGCCTGTCCAACATGACAGCATATGAAAGTGCGAACAAGGAGGACAAGTCTTGTCTGGCTATCAATTCCGTCTCATGACTGATTACAAGAGGATATACAGGACAGGTTCAGGACTAGATACAGAGTGGGGATCTTTTGCCAGAGAGTGACTCATTTTGACTTGCTGACATTTATCTAAAATGTGCCCTCCACTTTCTTTACCATGTGAGCATAAGTTAATACAGGCACACATGCAATCAGCCTTCTTTTCACCCCAGTTCATTTGAGAATAGTGCCAACAGGTCTTACTTTAAAATCATCCAATTAGCCCAATTTTGTATGCACCCCATTTTCTTAAAAGAGCGTATCCCTCGCCAGCCATCTATGCCCCATTGCCACCTGTGCTTTGGGATGAATCCTGCAGAATCATCACTGATCCCCAGCATAAAGTCACCTCCCATGTGGCCAGGGGAAGGCAGCCTCTAATTGATCCTGACCCTCGGGTGATATTCTGAGGGTGGATCACATGGGAGGAGATGGTTCTCAGGGGAAAGTAGTGACTTCACAGGGAGAGAAGCGGTATAATTCTCTATGTTGTGAAGAAAATCCTTTAATTGCAGAGTTCTTGATGGCTTGCTGCCACTACTCAAAACCATCTGATTATAAAACTTGGAAAACCACTTTTAAACAGAACCCCATTCAATCTCCATATGTGCATGATAAACTTAGAGTATATGAAACATATGAACATTTTAATGATTTTATTTCAAACACAATGGCTCAACAATGTGATCCAAATTCCTTTGAAACTCATGAGGACTCCAAGTCACAGAAAGCTCCAAGTACTGGGACAAGGAGGAGGTACCAGGAGTTCATGTGGAGGAAATGAGACTTTAAACAGAATGTGCAGTCTAGTTGTTGTGATCCTAGTCAATTAAGTGGGACATTTAAATCCCCTGATCAGCTGCAAAGGGAGACGATAGGGAGAATGTCAGGAACAAAGGAAGAGAGAGAGGAAGGCTGCAGAGTGCGTGGAGTGGCAAGTGTGACTGATGGCAGAGGAAGACCTACGGAGGACTGTGGGGAAAATGAGAGATGCCCAGCTGAAGCAGTTTGGCGTCGCTCAGTACCGAAGGAGAACTCCAGGGGAAAGAAAGCAGATGGCGTGCAGCGGGACTCTGGAAGACGCATTCCTGTGAAGCTGCACGGGTATTGGCAGTGTAGGCCAGGAGAGCTGACGCAGAGTCCCAGAGAGACTCTGTCCAGACAGGGAAGCTGGCCTCTCACAAGCACATGTAAGCCGCCGCACATTGTACTGGTGAATCAGCCCGATATTGATGGGGACCCAGAGACATGCAAACATGATAAACAGCATTGTGAAAGTACTTTTAAAAATCAAGCAATTATAATTGAACAGAAAAAGAAAAGGCAAATATGGTGCAAATCCCCTGACATGAAATGTCAGTTGGGGGAAAACTGTTATCAGCATTGTCTAAGCCAAAAAGACATTGCCTAAGAACAACTAGGCAAATATGGTACAATTCTCCTGACTTAAGCGGGCAGTAGGGAGAAACCTGGAACCAGCATTGCCAAATGCCAAACGAGATTCTAAGAGAAATGAAGAGGACAATGTGTGCAATTCACCCGACATAAGATGTCAGTTTGGGGGAATCTGGAACAAGCATTGCCAAGAGCCAAGAGACTTTAAGTCGACAAGAGTTGTGCCACTTTAGAGGTGTAACTGTCAAAATCTTTAAGAGGAAAGTGAATGTTGCAGAAAAGCCCGATAAGGGTATCATGTAGTGAAACCTTTTTGGAAGGAGATACCTGGCTGTAGAGTGCACCTCAGGATCTAAGTGTACAAAAATGGTGATATTCCTGGCAGGAGAGTAAGCCAGGATATCAAGAGATTCTCAGTTGAAGTTGATATGTTTCCTGGCAGGAGAGTGTACCAGGGAACTTATTTTGAAACTTGGTAATATTAAGTTCTTGATTCAATTGAACATTTTGTCAGCTAGAAGCTTTTAAAAGACATGCCTTTTCCCCCAGTGTTCTGAAAAAAAAACAATTTCTCTACCATTCTGAAAAGTAGTAAAGACTTTTCCTTGCTTTAGCTGAACAAGGTTTCTGAAAAGAACATTTGTTTTGTCATTCTGAGGAGAGTATTAGGTGAAAGAGACATTTGTAGTGCATTTGATAGACTGATCTTAATACAAGAACATTGTGAATAACTTACTGGAAGTAATCCAGGGGAAGGGAGTAAACCCTGAATACAAGAAGCCTTTTTTTAAAATATATGTTTACGTTTCACTTTTAAATTAAGTTGAATTTTTGAACATTTACCTTGCTTGTATATGTTAGTCTGAGGGTCAGATTTAGTTTGGACACAAGGTAATCCTGTTTTAGTTTTTATTTCATAGGGAGGGACATTTACATTAGGATGAGAAAAGTTATGCCTTCATCCATACCCCTTTCTCTATTAATAAAATGACTGATATTGAGAAAAGTATCTCAGTGTGTCCACCTCACATTGCTGACTCCTCACAGCTTGTTGAATGTCCTTTAGAAGAAGTCCTCCAGACATACTTGCTTCTCAGAGGTTGAAAGCTATAACCTGAGAGATAGGCTGTGAAGTAAACTATGCCTCACTCTGCAGTCTGGAGGGTGCTATTGACGCCATTTATCTTGGAAAAGGCACATTCCTGATGCAATCGATATGCTGAATACTAAAAAGGGAAAGGAAGACATACCCATCAGGCCTTGGGGTGTTTTATAGCTTCTTTATCTGATATAAATCAGAAACAGCTCCTTATGGTTGCCTTCCAGTAGTACCTGTCCTTTAACTGGCATTGCCACAAAAAGACACACAGCAGGGCTCACAGTGAATGCCAGATGGTGGCCTACAAGTTTGGCCAACATAAAAATGAATGAATGTGTTCAATAAGGTTAATTTGCTAGCTGAGGCTTGCAAGCACATCCCAGAACCTTCAAGCTGTTAAGGTTATTAAGGATTCTTGTTCCCACAGCTTGCAGAGCCCACCCTGTTTCTTTTTCTTTCCCAAAGTGCAAACTATATCCAGGGTTGGGCTGGGACAAGAAATAGGCCCGGTCAACCAAAAAAAGGGGCCCACCCCTCGCCTCAAGAAGTGGCCCACCCCTCGCCTCACGACCCTCGACCTCTGATGACATCATCGGAAGTGATGTCATTTGACCCCCACACTAAAGTGACATCCCGGGAAGCAATGAAACACAACCTTTCATCCCTTGACAAAACAGGAAGTGGCATCAAATAGCATTGTTCCTAAGTACACTAAATTACAGTGAATCCAAGCAGATGTCCATGGCCAGATGATAATATGTTATTGTATAGCACTTACGCTTAAGCTCTTTTATGCATACAATATCACCAAACCTGTGTTGGTACTCATTTATCAACCTGAAAAGGATAAAAGGCTTTTTGAAAAGAAAATAAAATAGAAAAAAAATACATTTTCTTTAAAAAAAATATCTTCCAAACCAACCCAGGCCCATGGCCAGAAACCGCCCACCACTCCCACGTGAAGATTTCGGCCCGGCCGCGGGCCGAAAGGCAGAGGGGCCAATGCTACGCTGACTATACAGCAGATTTTGGAGTCTGCCACTTAAGGATTGCGCCACACATTCAAAATCACAGAGCCCTTTATTCCTGGTTTACACGTGTTTTGGCTGCTCAAGAGCCTTTATCAAAACAAAAAGGGCAACAGCAAAAATGTCATAATCTATATACAAAGTTATATACATATTCATAGATTTGACCCCAGATGAGGACAGAAACAACATAGGGTTAGGTTTTAGTAGATATTTGTTAGAAATTCAAACAGTTAAACATAGATTTTTGTTTTCAAAACCATATATATATATGAGTAGATATATTCATCAGTTCAAACACAGAATATAATAAAAAAGAAAAAACACATACGGTAAACGTACCACAAAGGTAAAATACCACACAACAAAAGAAGAGAAAAAAACAAAAAGACAAAAAAAATATAAAGAACAAAGAAATAAAGAAAATCGTTTTAGCATGTTTGTCATATATTGAAAGCATAATAAGATCATCTCTCTACATTTAATAATGCCAATGATATATATATATATATCATCCTTTTATCTAGTTCCCAATAATATTCCATATGCTATACCATTTGTGTTTGATGGTCACTAAAAGTTTCTGGTTGTAGGTTTGTGACATCTCTTATTTGACATACTCTCCAATCATGCTATAATGTCATTTAAATTGAAATATTCTTACCCATCTTATTTGCAATAGTCCCAGGTAGATCCCTGTAATTAAGGCATAAATTGTAGTAAATTGGCCAACCGATTGTAAATTCCAATTCAGAAGTCAATTTAAAAAAAAGTTGGTATATTTTATACATACCTTTTTGGTATGAATTTTTTACATGCCCCTCCTATTATGACTAATAAGCGGGTCCCATTTATTTAAATAAGTTTGTTTGATTTTTTAAAAAGAAACAAATAAAGCGTTGCAGCGCCTTCCCTGAATACATGTCAGTTCGCAAAACATGCCCCACATTGATTCAAACAACTAGTTAAAATTGCATACACCTTCCATGTCGGGTTTATTTATATAGCTATGTTAGCTCTTAGATAGGTCACAAAATAGTTTCTGCGCCTCACATAGGTGCGTTTCTTAGCGCGTTGTGTGCTCATCGTTATCATACATTTATCTATATCAGAAAAGGTGCCGAAAAAGTATGGGCGTGGAAAACCGTCTCCTTTACCCCCGCCCAGAGACCCTCTTTTGTCTCCTTATCTCAAATGTTCTAACTTCAAAGTTCCTTGCGTCGGCTTGGCAACAATAGTGAGTCGTCCCGCGAGTCTTGCCCAGTTTTGTATACTGTTGCCATGGTTCCCTAATTGATACTTTCTCGGTTTCTACTACTTCTTACATGGTGGCCATTTTGGAACGGTATGTTCAAAATGTGAGACACAGGGCCGTGTATTACAAACACCTTAGTAGTTCTTGTTAATTGTCCACGTAAGTACGTGCTCGACCCTGTGTTTTAATTTTAATATATTTTAGGTGCATTATTAAGATTTAATTTTTATTATACATTGCGTTTAAATGAAAAACCATATTTTACATACCTACATTGTTAAGCCGGTCCATGATCCCGTATCTCTTCTTTTCTTTCCCCTTGTTTTTCTCGTTAATATGAGCAAGCATTTTAATAATATGACCACATTACAACAAAGCTGGTTTGTAGAGCACATATTGCAAACACTTTAACAATTCTAATGTAAGTAGTTCATATTAGCTGTAAAAATCATATTAAATTAGCTACTCAACAGTGTCATCTATGATGTACCAAAAAGCTACAACCTATTTATACTATGTCTAGTACATGGGCATACTGCTCAACAAATGATCTTTGTATTCACATTTTCCTCTACTCGGCTAGTCTAATTACCACTTATACTCCTTTTTAACACATGTTGAAATTGAACCAGAAAATCATTATTTGAATATAGATTCAATAATAAGAAACAGTGAGCCCTTCCCACTGTCCATTCAAAAGAAAACTAAAATGCATTGCTACGCATTTTTATATTCATTTTATCTCCCCCCCACATTTCTCCAAATGTGATTCACATTCCACACTTGTCTCTGAAGTATCATGAGTCTAATGATACACATATTGCTTCATATTCATATTCATATTCATATTCATATTCATTAGGTCAAAGGAAATTCCCCATTTCATTATCATGATTCAAACTAAATTCAATTGTTCTGAATTTACAGATCAATCTTGCTTCCATCTGCCTTATTTCCCCCTCTTCTTCCTGGTTTGACTTTCTGTAATCCAATAAACTTTAGAGCCTTCTTGTCATCCATCTGATGTTTACATTGCCAATGATGAGCCAGTGGTAATGATGCATCCTGACTTCCAATTGTTGAAAAATGTTTCCTTATGCAAATTCTTGTTTCCCTAATTGTGCTTCCTATATAAATCATTTTACAAGGACATATTATCGCATACACAATATATTTTGAACAACAATTAATGTTCTCTCTAATTTTTATACTTGTTCCTCTTGGATCCACAAATTCAGTTGTTGCGTCATGTGCAAAATGCCACATTTACGAAAACCTGATACCCTTGTATCGAGCCAAGTTCTAGTGGGTCCAGGGTTCACATCCGGGAGAAGTGATGGGCTCAGAGTCATTTTCAATGTTTTAGCCTTTCGATATGTCATTTTTGGTTTATCGCCAATATATCCTTTTAAATGAGGGTCTAGTTGTAAAAGATGCCAATTTTTATTTATAGTTTTTCACAGTACTGTGATGTTAGAACTATATGTTGTAATAAAATGTATTACGTTGGATTCAGTCCTATCCATTTTATCTTTTGGCATCAGAGTCTGCTCCCATGTCACAGTGGCCACCTTCTGTTTAGCTGCTTGAATGCAATGTTTTGAGTATCCCCTCTGTTTAAAGCGATACTGCAGTAGTTCACATTCTGCCCTGAAATCTATGTTATTCTTGCAATTTCTCCTTGCTCTCGTAAATTCACCTTTCGGGACATTCCATTTTATGGGTTTATGATGACAGCTGTCTGCATGAAGGGTTGAGTTTTTGTCTTTTTGTTTTTTTCTTTTCTATTGTTGTGTGGTATTTTACCTTTGTGGTATGTTTACCGTATGTGTTTTTAGTTTTTTATTATATTCTGTGTTTGAACTGATGAATATATCTACTCATATATATATGGTTTTGAAAACAAAAATCTATGTTTAACTGTTTGAATTTCTAACAAATATCTACTAAAACCTAACCCTATGTTTTTTCTGTCCTCCTCTGTGGTTAAATCTATGAATATGTATATAACTTTGTATATAGATTATGACATTTTTGCTGTTGCCCTTTTTGTTTTGAGAAAGGCTCTTGAGCAGCCGAAACACGTGTAAACCAGGAATAAAGGGCTCTGTGATTTTGAATGTGTGGCGCAATCCTCAAGTGGCAGACTCCAAAATCTGCTGTATAACCAAGGAGGTAGGGGATTGGTTCCTCCAACTCAGGCCACAGGGATGCGACACGGCTGAAAAGCCTTACTAATTAATTTAAGGTTGCCAACAGAAGAGGTTGTACCAACACACATCCCCACCAAAACCTTTCCTACGCTGACTATATCTGCATGTTCAACAAAATAGAAAGAAGCCTAATAAACACAGCATTTATTTTGTTGTCAATCTGAGTCCTGTGATAGCCTTTGAAAACTATCAGTATACACGCATAATGTAATATTATTATTGTCTACGTGTGCCGGAAGCAAGGTAGTTAAAATGTTAAGTCTTTGGAAGGTTTTTTCAACTCCGAAAGGGACTTCAACTGGGCTGGGAGCAACATGGCGCTCACTCCAACACCACTAGAAGGACTATTTCCATCTGCCTGAGGCTGCCTGAGGCTGCCTGCAGAGGTCAGGGGACACACAAGAAACATCCAGGATCATACTAGGGACTGTCCCCGTGACCTGTAAATTCAAAACCACCATCTTTGGAAGGTAGTTCCACCTCCACAAGGGTGTTCAACTTGGCTGGGAGCAACAGAGATCTCACCCCAAACCACCAGAAGCACTATTTCCGTCTGTGTGCAGCTACCTGCACAGGTCACTAGAACCCGATGGTTGTTCTGGGGTCAGAGGTCACTGGGAAAGTCCCTAGATCGATCCTGGTTGTTTCCTTTGGGTCCAGGATCGATCTACGGACTGCTCCAGTGACCTCTGACCCCAGAACCACCATCTTTGGAAGGTTTGTCCACCTGCAACAGGGGCTTCAACTGGGTTGGGAGCAACACAGAGCTCACCACAACATCACCAGAAGCACTTTTTCCATATGCCTGCGGCTGCATGCAGAGGTTAGGAGAGCAACAAGAAGTATCCATGATCGATCTAGGAACTGTCCCTGTGACCTCTGACCCCAAACCGCCTCCTTTGGAAGGTTTTCTTACCACCAAAAGAGGCATCTGGGATGAGAGCAACACAGAACTCACCCCAATGTCATTCAATGCACTCTTTCCATTTGTCTGAGGCTGCCTGCAGAGGAAAGAGGAATGAGTGCAGGGGACCCACAAGAAGCAGCCAGGATCAATCTAGGGAGTGCCCACATGACCTTTGGCAAAGTTACTTCTGGGTTACGTTGGGTATATAAGCACTGTCCTTTGAATGTCCAGAGCAAAGGGAAGACAAAACAAAGGGTTTCTGCTATATCTTTCCCTAGTTCATTCAGTATTCAATGTTAGTCCCAGTTTTGCTACATGTTGCCTCAAAAATGTCTCGCACATCACACAAACAACATTCAAATTAAACTCCGAACATAACACTCCATTAAAACAAATAATGACATACACCTGCATTCTTCTCTTCTGCACCTGCTCACACACCTGGTCACACACATGAAATTAATGTACTCACTAGCCCACACTCCCCATACATACTCTTCCTTACAGAAACATGGCCTAAACCGCACCTCACACCTATTATCCCTGGAATCCTTTCTCCACACTATCTGGTCCACCACAGAGATCGACAGCACAAATAAGGTGGTGGCATTGTGATCATATATGAAAACACACTCACAGTTAATAATCCCATTCATCCCCATACACAAACTTTGAAGCATTCTCTCTCACTTGCTCCCCTCCATCGCACCCACACCCCACCATTCTCCACCTCATTTGTCACCCTCCTACACAAAATCTCAACTGCCAAACTTACTGGACTGACTTCACTACTAATAACCACACCTGCAACAACATCTACCTTTGCAACTTCAAGCCCGGTAGTTCCGTTACATACACAAATCTGATACTAAAGACTATCCTTGCTCCAATCATCCCTTATGACCTCTCACAACTCATCACCTATCCAACACACATTGCTGGCAACATCCTGAACATTATGATCACAAACAAAAATGATGTCTGTGTGGATAATTCAATCTGGATATATTTTTTATATACCCTTCACGTTCACACTGGTTTATTGTATTTATATTATTTATTGAACATTTGTATGACTCCTATACAGCAGAAAGTGTTTCTAGGCATCACAAGACAAAAAGGGAGGGGGCAGAGGAGAAAATAACAACAACAGTCCTAATAGGTCATGTGACATTCAGATCGTGCAAGTGCAGTAACTAGACGTGCAGTGAGAAGGGGATGATCAGGGTGAGGGAAGGGATAAGGAAAGGGGGTGAGCGAGAAGAGCAGGAGGGAGAGGGTCCAAGGGGCTGAACAAGTGTTAATGCGAGCCAACGGGGGCAAGTGCCTGGAGAAAACAAGAGGGGTAGTCAGAAATTTCGGGGAAGGGGTGGACTGGCCTCAGGCTCACCCGGGAAGGGTGCCAATAGGCAAGGACTAGTAAAGAGTGTGGGAGAAGACTGTTCCAGGGAGGGCCTGGCCCCGGAGAGGCTCGTAAGGGACCCAGGCAACCAGTCACAGTGTCAGGTGGAGACTAAGAAGGGAGGGGGAGAAGGAAGGAGGAGGAGAAAAGGAAGGTCTTCAGAAGCTTTTGGATTTTAAGAAGTAAGGTCTTTAGAAGCTTTCGGAATTTAAGGGGATCCGGTTGAAGTTGGAGATGGCCAGGGAGGCCGTTCCAGGCGGTGGCTCCAGCTGAAGAAATAGATCTACCACCCACTCTCTGCTTGGAGTAACGTATGACCTGCAGAGAGTTGGAACTAGCGGACCGAAGTACTACAACACCAAATCCCACCACCTGCCACTAATCCCCTTAACCCCCAGACAGACAACCCAAACACATTACAGAAATAGACTTAGCACCACTCATACCACTCCCCCCTCCTTACTCAAAAAATCACTCCATCCTACTCCACCATCATCGAGTAGACACTTGACAAACTTGCACCCCTCAAATTACAAAAATGCCACAACAACCACCATAAATCATGGTTTAACAGATCCCTCCTCTCTATGATGCAGGATGACAGACACCTAGAAAGGGCCTGGTAGGAGAAACCCATGCTCCTCAACCAGTACACCACTCAGACACTGTTGCAGCAAATATAAAGCAGCCATACCCAATACCAAATCCACCCACTACTTCCAAGAACACCAATCTGCCACCATTTGACCCAGAAACTATTCAACATCAAGTCCCTCTCTAAACCACCATCCACACCCCCATCCACTGCAGTATGCAGCTCCCTCATGAACAACTTCAACTCCAAAATATGCAACATCAGGACAGCTCTCCCTTCTGCTATCCCACTCATTTCGCCCACTCCCAGAAATTCTGACACACGGGACACCTTCTACCCCATTAACACCGACACCCTCATCACCCTCACTGAAAAAAACATAACCTGCACACTTCCCTGAGGATGCATGCCCACCTCATGTTCCATCCAATTGCATCACCACACTAGCTCCCCACTGGCTCAACGTCATCAACTGATGTCTCTCACATGGTACTATGCCCACTGCTCTCAAAACGGGACAAATCTCCCCCCTCCTAAAAAAAGCATCTCTCAACTCCACACTCACTGAAAACTACAACCCCATTGCTATCCTACCATACCTCACCAGAATCATGGAATGCTTTGAAACTACCCAACTGCAACAACACATCACTACAAACAACCTACTCACCCCCTTCCAATCTGGTTTTGGGCTGGATACAGCACTGAAACCGATACTCTTCACATCTTGATAACCTCCATAGCATCACAAAGGAGACACAGCACTACTCATAGTGCTTGACCTCTCCATAGCCTTTGACACCATCAACCTCAGCATTCTACTAGACATCCTAGTCCGCATGGTGAAACTCTCTGGCACCATACTAGACTGGTCCATCTACTTTCTCACTGACAGGACACAATTTGTCTCCATGTCCCCTTATTGATTAGACCCTTATTGATCAGACCCCACCCATGTCAAGTATGGGGTCCTGCAAAGATCTCCCTATTTCCACTCCTCAAACTACATGTTCAATCCCTTAGACGCTTAGCAAACACAATTTACATTTCCACCAATATGAAGATGACACACAAATATAGTTCCAAATGTCATATCCTTCACACCTCCACACCCTCAAAACCGTTCTTTCCCCCATCTCCAACTGGATGGCCATCCACTTTCTCAAACTCAACCCTTCCAAAACAGAATACCCCCTCAACTGCTGCCCAAGGTACAAACCCGACCTCAGTCCCTGGATCCAAGAAATCGCCAGACACCCCACGCATAGCCCTCTTCACACTTGTTAATTCCCTTGACTTCACCATCCATCCCCACCTTTCCTTCACACACCACATAGCCTCTGTCACCAAAACATGTACTCTTCAACTACACCTCCTACACAAAATCAGACATATCCTTCCTCCTGATGATGTCCTAAGCTGTATTATGGAAATGCTCTCCTCAATGGATTCCCCAAGAACACTCTTGCCCCCTTCAAGCCATATAAACCGCAGCAGCCAAACTAGCCGCCACCTACCCAAATATTCACACATCACCCCCGCTCTTGCCCAGCTCCACTGGCTCCCCATGCCCCAGAGTATTGCCTTCAAAGGACTCTGCATTGTATTCAAAGCCATCCACCTCAAAACTCCATCTTCCATGACAATCTCAAAACCATCCCCATACAAATACCAGACACGCCAGGTAATACCTTCTACACATTCCGCTCTTCATTCTCCCATGCACACACAAACAAGCATTTATCCACTGGGCATCCAGGGCATGGAAACCCTCACCTCTCCACATATGCACTGCGTCCTCCATGAACACTATTAGAAAGAGCATCAAAACATACCTGATTCCCCACACATAATCCTGCCTTCTCCACTGCCATCACATATCTATCCTTATCTTCCTATCCTTTCCTGAAAACATTTTGTAACTTCTACTTTCAACTCCCAACCTTTTCAATATTTGAACCATGTAAGGTGCTCTGAGATCCTCTGGGTAGGTACAGCACTAAACAAAAATGTAAATAAAGAAATTAAGTAATCTCATATTCAGTGAGGGGGCACTGGTCAGGGACAACATGTTGGAAAAACAGTTTTGCCCTCATATATTTAGAGGAACTGCACATTCTTGGTATTGTGGATTGCACTGGCACTACACACATGCAAATACGCCATGTGCATGTGGTGCCAATTCTTAGGGTAATAGATGCATATTTTATTGTGCCCGTACATGGTCTTTTCCTCGGAATTGTGCTCGCTTTTGTTGGGCCAGCAGAAATACTTGCATTCTGGGAAAATACATTAGGGGTGTGGTAGAGGAGGCCGGTGAAGGGGTTACAATTATGAAAACATTTGCAAAAGTGACAGCTGCCACTGCAGATACCTGCTGTGTACATGTGCGCACAACGAAGATCTCACTGGATATGCAGAGAAAGGGAGGCAAACAAACATGTCCTCGTAGCCCTGCAGTGATTCCTTGACCCCCTTTCAACGAAGTGCGCAGGCAGAGTGAAATGGCTTGAAAGAGCCCAGGCAACAGGGCAAAGAGCATCATTGAAGTCTTCTTCTCAACAGTCACATTGCAGGACTTGCTCTTTAGAATCTTAAAGACGTCAATGTACTCAATAGCGAGTCTTTGTGGCCTTGGCAGACCTTCTGTAAGGTGGGCTTTTGCGCAGGGCTGCAGGGTGTGCAAAGAAAACCGAATGATATGATCTGTAAACCAAAACGTGTGATAATGCCAAAATGCATTTGATTTCTTCCTGAAAAAATGTGTGTGCATGACAACCATTGAACAATCTGCCAGTTGATTTTGAAATATAGCACACATTTTATTGAGCAGAATAATAGTCTCTTGTTTTATATAGGATTTACTCAATGCTTTTACTTGGAGTGTGTGCCACCTCGGCTACATGGCATGTGTTCAGCTTTTAGGGTATTGCCTTATCATTCACCTCCTGGGCTGAGTCAAGTTTTTGAATTATTTCTCAAGAAATGTCATTATAACTATTTATTTATGTTACGGATATAGCACTCTTATCCAAGGCGCTGCACAAACATTGCATAGTACAAACATAATGAAGAATGACACATTTAAGGTAGAACGTGGTAGACGAACTCATGGCACACCCAAAGTCATGAGGAAACGTGATGAGGGAAGGCAGGCTGTACACGATGCGTTTTAAGGCGTTTCTTAAATAGAACAATGACAAATGGGTGGCATGTCCATAGATTCTGAACAAGTAATTGAAAAGAACCAAAGCGAGAAAAGGCACAAGCGGTCCCAGGAAGGGAAACACACACCCTCGCCTACCGAGGTTGTGAACAATATACACTGATTTGTAATATTTTGGTCAAAGCCAGCCTAAAGGATTGAGTCTTAATTATTAGGCTGTATTTAAGCTTCCCACATAATAGTTCTCAGTGGGAAGTGTGCAATTAGTTCATATAAAAATAAAGCTTCATCAAACAATGTGTTTTACCTGATGTGTACAGTAGTCTTTAGACAACTGTCTTCGTACTGAATGAGGGAGAATGATAAGGTTTATAAAATACCAGAAGCTAAGACGTTCAGGGACGCACTTACCATACGTATATTTTATCCCATTGAGGGAAAGTTACTGATCCTCAGAACGAAGTCAGATGTCATTTTGTTTCAATGCCCCTGGTGATCAGGGGCCCTGGTAAGAAGTTAACATTGGCACATAGAATGTAACCTGCTGTGAAAGCTACCTGTCCCATATGCGGTCTGCAATTTAATTCTTACACACCTCTCCACCATAGATATAAAGGCATGGAATATGCATTTCTCAGGCACTGTCATCAAGGTACTACAAAATAGGGCGACAGCTGACAATGGCTATTAGTACCATGTCATATTTTGGCAGTGCCTGGAAAATGATTATAACATGCGTATCAACAGCATTGTTGGCTTGGTCAATGTTTCTTATTAACACGAAATTCATTCAAGGAACAGCTGCAAGGAAATCTAAATTGTTTATTCATGAAGTGGCTGAAGGCAAACTTTTTTAGGACATTTCATTACACCGTGAGATGTTTTACAGATGCACTTAAGCCAAGACATCTCAGAAGACTGATTAGAAATAATAATGCCATCCTCCTACATGGACAGAGCTTGCTCAAAGAAATCCCACAGTTGTGCCTTTGGGGAAAGGGCAGGCAGTTTGAGTGGGTAGAGATCGACATAGGAACTATCATGGTGACCGGTGGTCAGTGGGTGGGTAATCAACTCAAACAGCACCCCCAGGTCACATGTCCAGGGCTGGTGAAACAAATGTTGGCACCCTAGGGGAAAGGTAATTTTGTGACCCCCACTACCAACCCCATGTGTCTCCTCTTACCAGATGTGTGCTCACTACTTCACATGCATTTCTTGCCCACCATGTTCTCAAGCTGCAATTTTTCTATCATGTTTAAAGTTTTTCATTCCGAGGTCAAATTAAATCTCTCTCTTACACCATAGTATATTCTATAGAGGCTGGATTAGAAACTATGCCAGATCAGGAAGGATTAGCAATACAAATAGGCAGAAGTAAGAATAATCTATGATATCGGTAGAATTGAAGATAAAGACCCTCCGACATCCCCTTCCCACCCTCACGCACACGTCTCTGCCTCTGTGAGGCAATTTTCTGGACTATTGTGCACCATTTTATTTACATACATTCACAACCTATTTAAAGGTTGTTGGAAGGAGGCTATTGCTTCCTTCCACCAACCCCCCTGACCTTCTAAGAGCCCCCCCCCCTCTTTGAGGTGGAACTACCACTAACTGGACTTGTTTGACATATCTCTGCATCAACCCTGTCTCCATTCTGTCTCGGGAGGATAGCTCAGGTGTAACGTGCTCGCATGGGAAGCAAGAAGACAGGGAGTACCACAGGTTCAATCCCTGGGTCTGTGCTTAGAAACCTCTGGGTATTAAGTGGGTTAAAAATAACCTATCATATCATATCATACATCTACTACGCCTCTTTAACAAATCCTCACCTCAAGTCAGTGACCTACTCTTTCTTGAGGATTAAAAAGTGCAGCTCTCATAACAACGCAACTTGATCAGGTATTTGCCTAAAATACCTGAATTCAACAAATCCACCAAAGAGAGTGGCAGAAACCGCTTCTCCAGTCACTGTAACTGTGAGGGTGTTAGTTGCTGTTGTCAGTAATTCTGCCACTGTAACTGCTAGATCTGTTTCGTGGTAGCCCAGGCACATCCTCTTCTCAGATATCAGGGGATGGGAGAAAAGTACCCCCTGCTCTACTGCATTTGCAGGCAAGTGGAGGGAATTCATTTGGAATGTCAGGGATGGAGAGGACAACAGGAGGGAACCGTCCTCCACCATCCCCAAGCAGGTGGAAAGCACCATCAGCTGTTTCAGGAAATCCTCCTGGTGAACATTCTTTGGCCTGGCTGATGACCACCATTAGGGCTAGATACAAAAATGCCTCCCAGCCAGGCTGCCATGAGGTGGAGTGAAGATGTGGTGAAAGCTTTGCTTTCACCAGGTTCCCAAATAGGGGCTTTAGTCCACTGTGCAGCTGGGTGCTTGGACCAGATTTACTGGCTCAGTGTTCGTTAAAAAAATAGCCCAACTACGGTCCTCCTGGTACTACTCAGTTTGCTGCATAAAGTTATTAATTGTGCTTCATAAATATGTGCCACACCACTTCCTTAACTCAATGATAGGTATAGTACTGGCACAAATGGTGAAACTATTATTCACACACAGAAAAGACAAGACAGCACATGGAGCATATAAGAAAGGTACACTTTGGGTATCACAGCAAGTTACCCTCATACAAAGAACAAGAACTGCATAGACGGCTTCCATTACACAATGCATAGATACATCATGGACAGCAGCACTGCAAGTTATTAACACACAAGAAACATGTACAGCATGGGCAGCAGCAGGTCCAGATTCCTAACACAAGCACGAATAACTTGCATTCTAGGCAGCAGTGCTGCAAAGTTTCCAAAAGTAAATGAGTGCCCCACAAGTACAGCACAAACATTTACTATGTTCATAGGATCAGCACAGGCTTATCTCACAAACCAAAGAGGAGAAGACACAGTATAGGCAGCACCAGGACAGGCTTTCCTCAGACAGGTACAACATAGACCAAGCTATTGCAAGCTTTCTTCAAAATCCATCAGGGTCCACGTTGGGCAGGACCAGTGGATGCTTTCCACAAACATGTACAGCATGTGGAGGGTCACTGCATGCTTCCATAACAACCACAAATACATGTAGAACGGGTAGGGTGGTGCAAAATGTAATCTCAAACAAATACAGCATTCATACAAGAGCAAACCTCACTCCCATATGGTTTAGCATGGTCAAGTAGAAGGTGCCTCACAAAAAAGCCAAGATAGTATCCCCACAAAAGGTACAGGTATAGACTGGACAGACCAGGCATGTTTCCCTCACAGTTGGGAACATGGCCCGCATGGGTAGGACCAGAAAAGCTTCCCTCACAAACAGACAGAATAGAGCTCATCTACGACGTGCAAGCATTGCATAAGGCCTTTACACAGTAGATTCCCACCACAGTCCATTTTCTTGTGTTAGTGTGGTGGAAGGGAGTAGCAGAATGCAATGTTCATTTCCGCCACTCCCTTGCTCTCCGCCAAACAAATACACCAGCATGTGTGTGGTTATGGAGTTTCATGCAGGTGCAAATGCTGGGATTCCCATGAAGTATGCCAGCATTTTTGTCTTCCACTTTTGCACTCCATTGTGCAAACAACCAAAATAAGGTGGTAGGAATTGTCTCTGTTAAAGTGAAAACGTAACAGGTCACTGCCGTCTTTTTACAGGGAACTCGAAAATGAACCCCAGTATGTGTAGAGTCGCTGCATTCTTCCCTAGGAAAGAGGTACAACATGGGCAGAGTTAGAGCAGGTCCCGTGCAAATAGGTACTCACACAGCATGCCAGGGCCACTGTAGGCTTCCCTCACAAATATGCAAAGGTACAGCATTGGCAGAGTAACTGATTGCAAGGGTCTGTGCGCACTTCACTCAAATTGGTACATTTCTGGCACAAACAGCATCTGTGCAAGCTTCCCCTACACACTGGCACAGCTACAGCAGGTGCAAGACCAGTGCAGGTTCCAATCCTAAACTTGTACAGGTGCAGCATGGTCAGAACCAGGGCAAGTTCCCTGACCAGACAACTTGCACAGCATAGGCAAGAGTGCAAGTTTTGCTGGTATCCAGTGATAACGTTTCCTGGCAAAAGGTTGCCAGTCAGTGAAATTTCCCCAGATTTGAACTCCCAAAAAATTGAAGCACTGTCCCCAAATCTTCTAGGATGGGAGTATATATTAGTAAATAATATTTGTCCTAGATTATGCGGAGGAAGGCTTTTAGAGGTGCAGGTAAACAAGTCGCCTACCTGGTGACTTTTTCCCAGACAACAGTATCACATGGGACCGTTTTGCTTGCAAAGAACAGGTACAGAATGAGCTTGAGATCCAAGCACCCTGCTATCTCCCATGCATGTGGAGAGCTTCTCTTTTATATGATCGTCAAATGGAATCAGCAGCTCCCATCAGTGATGGGGTGCTGGCTGGGTAGTGGGGCAGGTACAGGGGCGCACTATGCACACTAGCCTGCTTTCTTCACTCTGACTCGTCAATCGCTTATTTCCAGTTGGTTGTGGTTGGAAGGGTGAGGTGAAGAATATGGGCTGGTAAAGCAAGATGTTGCTGTTCTGCACAACACATACATGGCCATTGCCCATTGCAAAAAGTCTCCACTCCCAAGTCTGCCCTGTATGCCCACTAGCCAATTGCATGCTGTTGAAAGAGGTGGGATGGGGCAGCCAGGGAGCACGTTATAAGACTACAGGGCATTGCAGCTTGGCTGGTGCACATGTGGGCCTTTGGAGTCCAAGTGCATTGCAGGCAAAGTGCCATCAGCATCCTCTATGTTCAGTAGCACCCCCAGTGGATTATGTTCAATTTGCTTAATTCTTTTTACAGTAACTTTAAAGTTTGATCTGCATTTTAACATCAGAAAACCCACTTAAAAGTTTGACAGGTTTAATGCTATGCATAATATTTAACTTTAACATGCACATATTTAAGCTAAATTGCTTATCTTGGATTTATAACCTCGACTCGATATAATTATATTGACAAAGACAGCAAGGCTTGACCAGTACAGTTCAGTATTGCTTTGAAGGTAAGCACAGAAAATTGAAAATGAATTGGACACCTTTGCTAACTTTCCAAGAAATTCTAGATAATGCGTACAATTGTGAATTCACATAGATATAAAGAAATTCAACTTTAAATAACATTTGTGCCCAAAATGAAGCCTATTTATTCATGAAGTATTTTAAAAGTTGCATGTATAAGTATTCATTACTTCCACTTGAGAGCAAAATCTGAAAACAAATCAATTGTGGGGTTTATACTCGGAGTCAGCTCTTCCAGCAGTGCTTAAAAGGTTATATCTATAACATTGTTTATGCTAATGGAAATATTTCCAAGTAAATGTGCTGCAAACACAGCTCACTTTGACCTTTTCTGAGATTATGTGGATATCACACTTCACATTTTCTTTGCTGAACTAGCATGAGTACCCAATCTCTCGCCTGCTTGTACATGTGAGATGAACTTCACCTGGCCATGCTCTGCTGGCAGAAGTTCCAGGAGGGTTCTACCATGACTTTTGACTTTCCTCGTGTGTGTGCCCTAGTTCTGACTATGTTGTTTTGTCAATATGTTTTCCTGATAGTCCACTGTGCTTAAATTGAGCAAGACTGTACACTGTCCTGCATAAAAACGTGTGTCAATAATCAATGGCCCTGCTTCCACAGCCATGTTAGAGACTCCTGGAATTGTGAGCACTGTGATTTGCAGCAGGGCACCCCTTAATCGCAGGAAGACATGATGCAGCTACTTTAATTGCAGACACCTACGTCAATGCTTCCTCCAGACAGACTATAACTGATATCTCTTTGCTGTGGACTCCCCATACGGTCTCTATCCTCTCCCCTTTTTCCACTTCACCCATTAATGGTGGTACCAGATAGGAAATGCTTTTGGCACACTTCTCGTAATACAGATGCATCATTAATGTATATCAGAATGGCACTATCAAGGTCCAGGGCACTCAGCCCAACCTTCTCCTTCTTGACAGGCGTCTTCCCTCTCTCATAAACTTCCTTCCTCCTGCAGCCACTTCTCTTTCTACCACCCCCTGGGCTTCTTCACCCCCATCGACAGAGGTACCCTGTCCCTGTACCCCACCTCGGAAGACCTTTAAAGGTGGCAACTTGATTCATCTCACTACCTTCAATTCCCACTGTGCTGTCAAACATTCCTCTGATGTCTGTCACCTACTTGAAAACTTTGACCTTGACTTCTTAGCTCTCACTGAGATGCGGTTCAAAGCCAGCTCTGACACAGCTTTTGACACCTTCCCTCCTGAGTAATACAAGATCCTCCCCAAATCCAGGTATATCGGTATGGTTGCGGTGTGGCTCTTATCTTCCCTGAATGGGTTCCTGCGTCTGTCATAGCCACTCAATCCTACTCCTCCTTTAAAATGTCTTGTCTATATGCCCTCTTCCCTCCCCTCTCACTCACTCTTGCTATCATCTACAGGACCCTGGGGCCGGGTTCCCGCTTAATCTCTGAGTGGGCCGACCTCGCCTCTTCACGTCTGAGCTATATCTCTAAGCTTCTCTTCCTTGGAGACTTCAATATTCACCTAGACTCTTCTGATGCAGCCACTATACCCTTCCACAACCTCTGCAATTCTCTTTCCATCACTATTCTTCCCTCCTATCCAACCCACTCAGCCGGGCACACATTGGTTATGCTCATCACTGCTGACATCTCCCTCTCTAACCCTCTCACTACTCCTCTCTCCTGGTCTGAGCATGCTCTCCTCTCCATCCATGTTGAGCTCCCTGGCTCCCATGGCTTAGCCTCTGCCTTGACTGCCAGTCTCCTCCTCTGTTATTCGACTGATGAAGCCAGTGTCAGTATCTGCTTTTGCCTCCACCTTCATTACTCCACCCACTGCTGCTATCGACTCCCATTCTGACTCTTCTCTTGCTAAACTTTACCTCTTCATCTCCAACAGTCTTGATATCCTTGCCCCTGCCATGAGGATCCATGTACAGCCTGCCTGCAAGTGCAATAGATGGTACGATTCCAACCTAGCCTCACTTAAATGTATGTGCAAAGTTGCTGAACGAAAATGGTTATTTCCTAGCACTTCCTCTGACACACTGGCCTGCTCCAAAGGCAATACAGACTCTCCATCCACTCAAAGAAATGGGCCCACATCCAAGCATGCATCTCTGGTGTCCCAAACAACACAACAGAACTTTTCAAAATATTCAAGAAACTTGCCAATCCTACCTCTGGCTCTACTTCTCCTTGTCTCTCCCAGGTCCTGGCCACCCACCTCACTACTAAAACCCAGGACATCCTGTTTTTTTCTCTCTTTTACCCCCTCAATCCCCCCCCCCTGTACCTGTGGTCCCTCTCTCCTTCTTCCTGTCTGTAATATGAAAGTCTCGTCCAAAAAGGTGCTCTCCTGCTCCTCTAGAATTATCAAGGACAACATTGACTCTCTCACTCTCTCCTTGGCTGAGAGATGTAGTCATTCTTTTGCCACTGGCTCCTCTCCATCACCCCTCAGCACTCCCTGGTGCACCCCCTCCTAAAAAAGCTGTCTGCAAACCCTACCTGCCTGGCTAACTACTGCCTTATCTTAAATACCCCTTTCTTGGGCTAATTCTTGGAGAAGCTGGCTATCTCCCAACTAATCCATCACACTGGATCTGTTGGCTGTCTTCACAACCACCAGTCTGTATTCAAAGCAGCCACAGGTATGGAAACAGCTCTCCTGAACACCGATGATGACCTGCTCTCAAACCTTGATTTCAACCCTCCCTCTGTTCTCATCCTCCTTGATCTATCCTTCTCCTTCAACACAGTCAATCATTCCACCCTCATAAATCGGTTTTGTGAAACCATAGGCATCACTACTTGGGCACTGGTTTGGTTGACCTCCTTCCTCTCGAAAAGGCCTTCCCAAGTTCAACTGGGCCCATTCCTTTCCTCTATCTCACTCTCCAACTGCTGCATGCCTCAGAGTTTTATCCTCCCACCATGGCTCTTCAACATATACCTTGTCCACCTGATCTCCAACTTCTCTCCTCATGTTCAATGCTATGCTAATGACATTTAGCTCTTATTTAATCTTCCCTCCCTTTCCTCCTCTCTTTCCTCTGTCATTCCTGACTGTCTGACCGATATCCAGGCATTATGTGCTTCTAACCCTCACTGCCTTAATGCCAGTAAGACTGAGATCCTTCTTATTGGGACCCCTGCACTGTCCTTCCCCTTATTCTCTGGCCACCCTCCTTGAGCTCCCTCCCCTCACCCTCTTGTGAGGCAAAACACCTTGCTGTCATGTTTGATTCCTCTCTCTCCTTCTCACCTAACATCGCTAACCTTCAAGACATCTCACTTTCAACTTCACCTCCTTAGAGGCATTCTCTCATTCCTCACCTTCTCCCAGAAACCCAATATCTCCAGAGCTCTGGTTCTCTCTAGACTAGACTACTGCAACAGCCTTTTTCTAAATTTGCATCTTTCCTCCCTCTGCCCTCTTCAACTAATCCAGAATAGGACTGTGAGACATATCCTTGGCCTCAAGCTTCGTGACTGCATCTCTCCAGCCATAAAATCTCTTCACTCGATCCCTGTGGCTGCAAAGATCAAATTCCAGACCCTCTGCATCATCCACAAGGCTTTCTGGGGCCTAGGACCACACTACATCCAACTCTCTCCCCACAAATACCACCCTGCTAGAATTCCTTGGTCTTCTAGCTCTCTCTGCAAGTTTGATGCTTCTCTAAGCAGAGAGTGGTGGGTAGATCTCTTTCTTCACTAGGAGCCTCCCTCTGGAATGACATTCCTGCCTCTCCCATTCTTGAGCCGGATCTCCTTAAATTCCGGAAGCTACTCAAGACCTTCCTTTTCTCCTCCTCCTTCTACCTAACCTCCCCTGCTAGCTCCACCTGCCTCTATGTCTGGTGGCCTGTAACCTTCATGAGCCTTACTGTGGCAGGCCTTTCTTCAACCAATCTCACCCTCACCCCTTAAACATCACTTGCCCTCAAGTACCATTCCACCTCCCTTCCCTATCACTAGTTGACCACTTATACTGAGCACTTGCTCCCTTGGGCCTCTCTTAGCATCCCCTAACCCCCGGCCCTTCTCCCTCTTCCCCTCTCCCTGCACTTCCTTTTATTGCACTTGCACGTTGTGAATGTCAAAAGGCCTTATAGTACCATTACTGTTCTTCTCCCATATACCTCCCCTTGTCTTGTTGCGCCTGGAAACACTTTTTGATGTATAGGCACTATACAAATGCTCAATAAATAAATAATTCAGATTAGTATACATCTCTTTTGTAATTCATGAAAGTAGAGGGGAAAACCTGCTCTTTGGTGCTTGTTGCTGGCCAGCACCATAGGCAGGGGCCTAGTTTGCTTAGTGCTTGCGTCGGCCCTGCACATGTCCCTCCCATTGCATCTATCCTCACTTCCCTTGCAAAAAGTTTCAGCTTATAGGCAGTGTTTACAGCACCATTTAAAAGACACGACTAACATCCCAGTAGTTAATGTAATTCTGGAGTATTAGAACCCAAATGCAAAGTGCAGAGATGAGCCAAACTGCCTCAATGTATCATATTCTTTCCCTATTAGTTATAAAATAATATGCTGATTGAAGAAATTCATTACCCCAACTACACACTTCATTAGTTGCTGTTCATGTATTAATCTGAGCTACCTGGTGAGACTAAAATCTGCTTTAATTACATTGTTAAATATTGATTAATAAACAGTCTTCATCATAATGCAAGCAACATGCAAAATACAACTTCTCGGAAAGATTGAGTATAAAACGGAACAGTCCTCTCGGGAACGGCAAATTCTGGAACTGCATCAATATTCATTTATTTCTGTACTTTCTGCTAGCAGTGTCTGATTTGCTTGCACAGCTGCACCGCCAAACACCTTAGGAAACTGGCTAAACAAGCACATTTGTTTACACCAAGAAAAAAATAATTACAGTCCTGAAGTGATATTTCTGAAATAAAGCAGTGGCATATAATAACCCCTCGAGATATTAGACTGGGCAGGTATGTGTATGTGATGGAATTGGTAGATACCAAGTTTTGTGACAGGTACATTTCAGGATCGATCTCTCATTTGATGATCAAAAATAATTGACATCATTCGATTTTCCTGCTGCAATACATGGACAAATAACCATACGGCAGTGGGACGTTCATTGCTTTCATAGCGTGCAGAGGATCAAGGATATTGGCAAATGTCTAAGAAAAAGTTTGACATGTATAAACAATGTATTTACATGTGAAGATATAACATGTACTATTTTCTAGGGACAACAAATAATGTATTTGATCATTATATGTTCTCCTATGCCGGAATCCTTAATAGTCTGCAAACTGGACCTTGACTGTGTTGAAATAATACAAACATGTTGGGAATACACTCATTTATTAATTCAATTTTTTTTTTGAGCCTGACATAATTCATATCTTCAATCCTGAAACCCCGACATAAAACTTTCCTCCAAAAATTGGCAAGTGCACAAAAGTGTAGGAGTGAGATTGCCAACTTTTCAGTTTTCACTCAGAGGTGGCTTAGAGAAGGAAAATGAGAGCAAATAGATTTGTGGAGAAAGAACGATTCGACTGGTTGCCTGAGACTGTAAAGGTTTGGCTCAGTAGTGGCTACAAAGCCACCAATGATTTGGTACATAATGCCAATACTGAGGCTTCACAGTTTGGGCTCATAGGTGGAACTTGAGCATCACCGTTAGTTTTGAACTGTGTGTAGTATTTTAGCACCAGAGAGAGCCAAGGATATTTTTTCTAGAAATCTGAGATGTGACATGCAAAAGAAAGTGTGCATCAAAAGGGACCGCAGAGTCAGGTGAGTCAAGAAGGCTTGGTGGAGTAGCAGAAAGACACTGTAATCATTTTCTATGGCACTGCCCTTTCATCCACACAAGCCATGTTATCTATCTCTCTGTCTAGCAATAGGCTTGGACAGGAGATTAAGTTGCCTTGAGCACAGCAAAAACATTTGACTTCGCCAGTGCTGCTTTGAGTGATCCAGTGTTTCCCTCTGAGTACTCCTTTATAGCTTAAAATATCACTAATTTGTACATGATTTTAGTGCCCAATTATTAACCTCTCACCTCGCCCATACTGACTGCTCTAACATTTTAGGGCTTACCTTCTGATTAAAAGTAATGTTTGACCTTTCGATAAAGCCTTGTTTGAGATAGAGGTAGTCTACATTTCACACAATTAGCACCTGGCTGTAGGATGTTTGAATCGGGTGACAACTAGTACGGGGGAATTTTACACCCACTCCAAATCAGATGCACACAATTTTAATGCATTGAATAAAGTTCATTTTATGAATCCGGGACTCACAATATAACAATATTGATTCACTACAACCTCCCTTCTTTTTAGGGAAAAGAAATATGAAGAGTTGCACAGAAGGTCTGTTTATTAATAAAGTATAAATAATTGAATCAATTTAAGTATCTATAAAATTCCAATGTCAGTGGTGACTACCACGAAGAATGATCAATACACTAATCACCTCAATTTTCAATTCTAAATTTACACAAATAGAGACTTCTATGACACACACATCAACATCTGTACCTTTGATCTTTCCTGTGAATGCAGCCACAATTAATTGAAAAGTGTATGGGTCTCAGGATAAAGCTGTCATTTTATAGAAAACCAAATTAACACAGAAATTCTGTGCCTATCTAAGTTTCTACACTTCTCTGGAATACACATAAAACCTTCCCTCTACCCAATAGACATGTGAGCATCTCAAACAGCATTCCAGAGACTCAGTTCAAAAGACAAGCTATTAGACATGTCTGCATGTAAATTGTTTCCAAAAAGGAGAATCTACGATGCATGTTTATGCATGTTAGATTCCCCTCAGCGGTGGTTCTACTGCATTCATGTGTAAAAGTGTGTCATTTTCAATGAGCAACTTAAAGGTGGGAACATGGGTAGTGCTTATTCACCCTTTCTCCTTTGTCTTGAATTGTTCAGCTCCAGTAACAGAACTCTACTTGATGATGTAACAAGGAAATGGCTTCAGTTGCCTTATTTTCCTAGGTATGTACACAGTGATCTATAATTTTGACTCCTAGAATACTTTGTTTGTGCTTGTTCATTACAGGGAGAAAAAGGTAGGGGATCTCCCAGTATACACACCATAGGACATATTCTATGAAATCTATAAATCCAGATGCACATTAACTTCTAAACTATTTATCAATATCTCAGGATGTACAGTCAGTCAATGTGTATACCACAACCCTTTAACTAATACAAATGGCTGGGGATTAATCTATTATTTTGGCTTTTGGGGTAGTGGATTAGGGTCCCACGGGTAAAGAGATGTTTGAATTGTGCACCCCATATTGGTGGCTGGGGTGACCGCAATGTTGACATGATGCGGCAATTTAGCATGAATCCAGTGTAGCTAATGGGAATGAGATATGTGTTATTTTTAGTGTTGTTTGTGTTTTATTTGATACATTTTCGAATTGCATGTTTGCAGCAAGATAAATGTCAAAACTGTTAATACAATATACATGTAATATAGGTGTAATATGCCAAATAGTGCTTACCAATCAGGCAGTGAGGACCTCTACATGTGCACATGAGGTAGGAGATTTGCAAAGGGAAAATCAGTGTGAGAGGATGCGGTAGTTCTGAACATACATGGATAGGTAGAAATACATGGAGGTCTCAAGGGAAAAAGGTTTTGGGCAGTATGAATATACAGATCTGTTTTGCTGCAGAGTTCTTTCATAGGTTAAGAATTGTGCTGGCTGAAACCCTGAGTTGGGCAATTGAACTCTGTGTGACTGAGAAACTAGTTTTACAAGGTTGGGGAAAAACAGCAGCAGTTGCAATGAATATCAGATGGTCAGTTTCAGGCAGGCCTTTTTTATGGCCTAGGTGCATTGTGAAGTGGGAGATGCAATCTCTGTAAGTATATGGGAGTCTGTACCTGGTAGGGCTGGATTTTAGGGCTGGACAATTAAACCTGATGCGGGTTGATGGCGCAGAAAAATGCACCGATAGATCAATGATTTTCAATAGAGTTGTTAAGGTGTGGGTTGAGACTATGTTGGCTGGAATGGTAAGTTGCATAGTTTAGAATGAAATGTGGACACCAATATGTTTGGGTGATAAAACCAGCAACAATAGATCAAAAGGAAATGTGTTTGTTCCCCTCCTCTTCACATCAATGAAATTTCCATAGAATAGCTGTGTGTGTCACAAGTAGGGTTAAAGGATTCCAACTAGATGGAGCCTGTAATAATTGAAATTGTTTGTAATTTCTGTAAACTTTGTACCTAGGAGATGGGGCTATGCCCAAATATAGGAAGGCCCCAGAGCGGGGTGTAGTGTAAAAAGAGGATGGCGCTTAGATGAATGTATTCAATAAGAAGTGTGGGAACTGAAGGGACTATGGTTACATTGTATAGGTTTAACCAATCATGTGGGGGGGTTGACTATGTAACCACACCTCTGGGAGTGTTTTAACAGTTGAACATTGTATTTATTATTATTTTGTATTTTTTATTTATTGATTCAGTTGTTGACATAACTTTTCAATATAATTAATTAAACAAACATATAGAAAAATTACATAAAATTAACAATTGAATACTAACAAGTTAAAATACATAACACCATCAGTTCAAATTCATCTGTATAACTCATAAAAAGAAAAACAGACAAGAGAAAATCTCATAAAAGGGCAATTATAAATCATATAATAATTATCTATATCCAAACTATAATTCCCCAACTAAAATGGATCCACTAATAGGTCAAACTAATCAAATAATGTAGGTTATTCGCTATCTTCATCTACATAATCTTTTTTTTTACACTATACATCTTCGATCTCTTCCAATTTTTAAGCTAATACTAAATTCACAATTGCTAGTCTCATTGATGTTGTCTGAGCATTATATAACACATTCCAGAGCATTACAGGTGTTACCAATCGGTATTCAGTGAAGAAATGCGCAAAATATTTCCTTCTTAGCGTCATTAGTTCAGAGCAGTAGGCAATCAAGTGTATAGGAGTCTCTGGTTCAGTCACTTGTTTACAGAAGCGACACATATTAGAGCTGATCTCAATTAAATTCCACTTTGCCAGAACTTCTCTTGTGTCCAAGATATTCAGCCTAAACCGGATATATAGATCATAGTATCGTGCATGTGGGAACTGTTGGATACATGTTTCTTGCATCTGGGTTTTTTTTGTCAAGAGAAGTATATGCCTTTAAGATGTTTTTTTTTTGTAGGGCAATCCGTTCATGTATTGACCCAGTCGCATTCCCAGAATTTTTTCTTGGACTTATTGGGATTCTGAATCAACAACTCTTGAGTTACATCAGTTATAAGGAGAAACTCCTGTACCTTAGATCGCCATATACTCATCTGTTTGTGATCAGTCGTGTTTTTATATCTATACAATACATTGAGTAAAGAGTCATCTTTAGTGCTCATGATACATTTCCTGTGCAAGGAGCAAAGCTTCCACATGTACATTGCATATAGCGAAACTAGACCCAATTCAAATCTTAGAAAACACATCGAAATGCTCTTTGGCAGTCTTAGGAGTTTCTTCCAACTGGCCTTCAATGGTTATCCAAAACGCCTTTCCTTGCCAGTTTGTTGTCTCAGCTCCATAAATAGAACTAGGTACAGCTTTCTGCATATAAAATATCAGGGCTGGAATTAACAAGAAACTGCTGTATCTTTGATTTATTATCGCAGCTTGCGCTGCCACAGTTTTAATTTTTTTGAGAAGGTCACAATAGTATCGAGCTTCTGAAATCTGATTATTCATGATTAACCCAGATATTTATATTGACAAACTAAATTCAGAGATTTTTCTTGTAGCATCGACTTAAATTTATTTTTCTTCTTCTTTTGAGTGGAGGCAAACATAATGATTTTAGATTTCAAATGGCAAATGATCAGTTCGTTTTTCCAGACGTATTTGCCCAGCTCATCCAATAAAACTTGCAGACCCCGAGGCATCTTCGCCAGCACAGCCAAGTCATCAGCGTAAAATATCCAAGAGATTGGGTGCTGCGCCAGACGAGGAGGCTCTGAAGTGACCTGCAAGAAACATTCACTAACATCCAATATAAAAAAGTTAAATAACGATGAAGCCAGAAGACAACCTTGCTTCAAACCTCTATAAGTTCTTATGGGCTCTGATCATTTTCCTTCCAGTGTTAATCTTATCTGGACCGTGGTGTTTGAGTGGAATTCTCTGATCCAGTGATTGAGGTGTTGAGAGCATACTGTTTTGATCAGTTTACTATAGAGAAGATTCCTTGATACAGAATTGAATGCAGTCTGGAAATCAATAAAGGCTGCATACAGAGACTGCTGTTTCTGTCCTTCCTGATGTTTGAGGATGTGCAGTATATGTAAGTTGATCGCATATCCTAAGCCAAGCACAAACCCAGATTGATGGGGATCATGAATGTCATTTGTCTGTGCCCATAAATTAAATTCCTTCAATATAAACCATGTGAAGAGTTTGCCTGGCATATCTAAAAGAGCAACTGGTCTATAGTTTGTCGGGCAAGTGCGGTCACCCTTCTTATATATTGGTACAATTATGGATTTGTGACAGGTCAAAGGAAGTTTGCCAGTCTGTGAAAAACAAAATCTGCGCCCATTCTTGTGGATGGGCCTTCAACATATTATTGGACAGGCAGTCCGGGCCAGGTGCCCATGAAGTGGATAATTTTGATATAAAGAATACTATATCCTCTTCAGATATTTTAGGTTTAGCTTTTTGATTATCGTGCTTAGGGAGAGGATGGTAGGCCCAGGGAGTAGCAGCATACAGAGAGCTATAATATTAGATCCAGACTGACTCTGAGACTGCATTTATTTGCACCAAGGTCTGGGTTGGTGATGTTACCTTTTTCATCAGACCCCAGATCAGAGCCGAGCTTTTGGATACCAGAGAGCGCAGCATGGTTTGAGCATCATTTAGATGTAATTTGGCTATTCTCGCTTTTGTCTAATTTCTGTGTTTGTTTTTAAGTCTCCTAGTTTCCCGGACTCTCATCTCAAGTGGAATATCTTTAAGGCCTTTAACCTAGTTTTCATTTTCTGTACGTCAGAGTCATATACATGAGAGTGAGGTGTGTTCGAATTGGATAAAATGTCTGTTCTTTGTGTGGTTCAGGGAGACAGGTTAGTTTGACTCGTTGATGTCATCTAACCTCTCCCAGCTATTTGTACAATAAACTTGCTTTACGGACAAAGCATGTACTTACACTTTAAGGGTGTGCCTACTTTGGGTTACGGTGATCAATGATCCAGCCCTACACATGTGTGCAACCTCTTAAGGACTGGTTTAATTTCCTTCTCTAGGAACAGGTGGGGATCAGTTAGCGAGATGGGGTCTGCTAGCCTCCACAGACTGGTCTCCTTCTTTCTGTATTTGACCTGTATGCTGTCTCTTCCACTGAAGAAGGCCTGGGTATACTAGTTATCCAAAATGGGTTTGAAGGAAAGCAACCTATTTTGTTCTCTTTTCTGCTTTTTCAATTCACCTTTTACCCCTTCTTATCATCCATCAGTCAGCCAGCGAACAAGTGAGTCTGTACCCTGAATCTATGGGTTTGAACTGTTATAAATCAGAAACCTCTCCATTTGGAGTTGTGCACCATTTCTCTAATCTAATTGGTCAGAGTATGTGATTGGACAGTGTTTCAAAAGTGTCATCACACTAAACCATCACCTTTGTTCTCATTGGGCACATTAATGAAGAGAGAAGTCTAATGGGAGTCTCTTCTAAATACATTTTCCCTACCATTTGATGGGATGTCCTATTGGAGATATATACATAAAATGAGTGTCACATTCTAAAGCATAATAATCCTCACATGTGATCTTGTTACTAATTAGTTCATCAGATTATTGAACTAGATAATATCCCAAAATGGTGCTTGTTTCAAGAATTTCACAATTCATACCTAAAAGAGTCACTTGATTATAACCAATGTGTTCTGTATATTTGATTGTTCACTTAAAATAGACTTCTATACAACTCATGTATATTAATGTATATAATTTCCATACGTTCATAACGCATCACATTTATCATCATGGCATCAATTCAAATAATATTTTAATTCAATATCCAGTTCCTCAATATTACAACTTATTCATACAATTTGTTTTGCCATCCATCTACAGTTCCCTGGATATTAATTATATTTCAACAACACTTTCCAATTTCATACATATTTCTATTCTTTTGTATTTTATTTCCATACAATTTCCAATTTTGTCAATCTACGCTAAGGCATTATGCCGACATGTGGTTCGCTGAGTGTTCACTTTTATATCTCGTGGCCACTAATGAGCTTTTTGAAGGCCTCGTTTTTCATCTAACACAAATCAATGTTCTATCATTTTTAATCACATGGGATTTAATCAGCCCAACACAATGAAGAAAAAAGAATTATTATTTTATTTCTTTTATTTATTTATGGTTTTATAGAAAAAACCTTAACACATGATTTTAAAAAGAATAAAACAAAATAGTACACAATTATTTTCTGTCACTTAACAACAAACTAAAATGATTCCATACATATTCATAATTACCAATAACATTAAAGTAAATTAAAGCAAACATTCAAAAGAAAAGTAAAGGAAAAGAAAATAAAAGAAAACAAATGACCAAAGAAATGAGCAGAATACACTCAGAATTACTAATTGAACATTTAACACACATGATTTAATAACCTTACAATACTCATTTTTAAAGAAACAGTTTTCCCATGGAGCATATTTAGCCATAGGCAGTCCAATGACACACATTGAGGATTAGAAACATATTTCCCAAAAAACAGCAATCTCTGAGATCTTAATGCAGGGCAGTAGATCATTAGATGTCTCAAAGATTCAGTATATTGGTTATTATGACAATACCTAAAAAAGCCCAACTCATGTGTATCATTTACATGTCTAATATTTAACATTTCATTAGTTGGAAGAACATTAAAACAAAAATTCATTAAAAAAAATGTCTAATGTCTGTTTTCCTTTTTTATAGCAGCAACTTCTTCCACTCCACCAAACTGGTAAGTGACTGAAGGCCCAGCTCATATCTTAGAGCTGAAAAAAGTAGCGTAGATGCAATAAAATCTTCCGCCATATTAAGGCCTCATACCATTCTAGTTGCCCCAGAATCCATCCAGGAAGAAGTTCCAGACCATATATTAATGGAGGGATAACCTTAGCAATATAGAACTTCATAGCCGGTATAAGCGAAAACTGACCATATTTTTTATCCACTTTGCCCATCTGTGTTGCAAGTAATAAGGCATTATTTTTTAAGTAGTTCCGATAAAATCCCCTGCTAGGATGGGCCACGATAGGGTAACCCAAGTAGACCATATGATTCATAGCTTGTATCTTAATCTTATTTATTTACCAAGTGAATGGGCATTTCTTTTGAATTCTACACAGCTTCAATATGACAGTTTTCTGGGGGTTAGTAAACAAATGATTCAGTACCATGTATTCCGTAAAGCTATTTAATAATCTCCAGAGACCAATGGGGGTGACGTCCATTAATATGAAGCCGCTGCATAAGCATCCCATGGAATCTGGATATTGCCCATTTATGGCGGGACTAAAGATGCTTTATTTAGATAGCATCCAACATCTGAAACATACAAGTTAAACAGTGTCAGAGCAAATAAACACCCCAGTCTTAATCCGTTAAAGGTACAAATAGCTTGAGACATTAGGCCTTCTTGATTCATTCTCACCCTAACAGAGGATTCATTATGAAGACTAATCAGAATATTCAACATACTAATGGACATACCTAGAATAAATAATTTGTGTCATAACTTCCGACGATACACCAAATCAAATGCCTTAGACCAATCCATTGAGGTGACATAAACTGCAGTAGATACTTTAGCGCTGATTTTCTCATTTTAGAGACTGGTTAAAATCAGTCCTCCACAGTCACTACCCATACCTTTCTGAATCCATCTGGATTATGTCCAGTATGTTCCTATCCCAACACTAGGTTTCTATGTGTCTCAAAATAACAGAAGCAAAAATGTTCAAGCCTGCATCCATTTTAGATATTGGTCTATAATTCTCTGGAGATAACCTATCCCACCTCTTAAAAATTGGCATAACATTTTCCAAGAATTTGGAATTATCTGAGTCTGTAAGATGTCATTAAAAGGATAAAAACGAATTATAGACCATAGATCAATATTCTGCTAAAATATTTTATATGTAAGTGTGTTAGGACCCCCTGCTCTTGATCGGCTGGCACTAGAAATACTTTCCATAACATCGCCCAGGGTGAACTGGAGTGACCAAGTTTTGTCACTCCCTTCATGAGCCAAGGGGGTACAAAAGTATCTGAGAATCCGGGCCCTCTGTTGTATAGTTCTCTAAAGTGAGAGTTCCGATTCTCTTCTCTAACTGGATTTGCTTGCATTACATTTTGTGTTCTTTCTAGATCATTGATCAAACCAAAAGGAAAGTGAGCTACTTTTCTTTAATGAGGAAAGCATAATCTCGCTATCAACTTGTAGGAATTTAGCCCTGAACATCTTTGTCCAGTTCCTCAATCTCTCCTTTATGACTTTGATCTTAGTCTGCATGTACGTGGGGTCAATCCACTCCAAGGATTTCACCAGACTAATACGTTTCCTTGCTGACCTTTACTTCTGTTGGATACAAGGATCAAATTGTGGTGATGTAATTTACCCGATCTGTCCAGTAGCCTCTTTATGCCTTCCTTTGGCAGAATCCCACCAATATACTGGTTGAAGGCTGATGCAGTATATGTGTCATTCTTTGTTTCTATAGAAAAATTCTCAAAGTCATTCAAAATATGCATATTGAAAGATATGACCGTTTTATCATTCCACCTTAAACAATTACCCAGTTGATTTATCCTAATCTTGGAGTTATAGTACAAGGCGTTATGATGGCAGTTGCCCCAATGGAAGTCAGCGGTTATCATTGCATGATCACTAAGGTCATTGCGGACCACATTGAAGGATCTCTTCATGTCAAATAGGGTATTGGATACAAAAATATAATCCATACAAGACGAGGACGTGGTACCAAAACATTTTACCAAATGACCTAACATTTGAATTAAAAAAGAAACAACATGAATTAGACAGTTAATTTCACCAAATTGATCTCTGGGTCTTCACAAATCTTTAATTCATAATTTAGTTAATCTTATCATCATAACTTTATTTCGTCAAATATGCCAATTGTTTGGATACAAAGAATAAAACTCATCAATAAAATACATAAAATAAGTAAGCATGCATACATAGTGAAACAATTGCCAAGAGCATAGCCAATAATTATTACGTTAGGTACCACTAGTACAAACAGCACACTAATTAATACAGACAATAACACAATATTTACCAGCTACAATCTGTTGTCAAATGGGTGTACTCCATTTATGGGACAGTGTTCATATAGGTTTTTCTTCTTCTCCATGCACAGGATTAATAGGTTGAGACTGCATAAATAATATTCAAACTACTTTTGCATTTGCATACATTTTCAGTTGCACTCCACGTTTAAATATCTCTCTTCATTAACCAGTTTTTCAAGTTGCTTCCCCTGATATCAGCATAGATGGGTTGTACAAAATGAAAGTGCCATAGGTATTCCCATTCAAAGCTGCAAAAGGCACACATGGATGAACTGTTGCTGTCCCACCTGGCTTTAACCACTGCAAGAGTTAAATGACCTAAACGCATCTTCAGATTATCCATGAGGGACACATACTCTTCAAAAGCAAAGCTATCTTTAAACATATGTTATTGACAAATGTAAACATTCTCCCCAAATCCGCTCAGTCTAATCATAAATTACAACTTGCCTATGACCATCATTAACTCACACTTGGTTATTCCCCAGCACTTCCAACTTCCAGCAGGGTAATTAACCTCTTGAAGTGCAAACCACTTTAATGATCATATGACAAAATGTCAATAACGGCTTCCTTGTACTTCGTGAGGGTCTCACTGGACCATATACAAACCTAAAATAATATTGGCTCTAGTGCTATTTGGTCTGAAATGCACAGTTGACCTATTTCCATATGTAAAGGTTCATTTGGAGATCTGCTGGGAACCCATGGCAACCTTTTCAAAAATTAATTTAGGTTGCTGAAAGAATATTAAACTTGGAATGGCCCAAGATATCTGCACCATACAGCGAACCTGCCTATCGGTGAAAATTGGATTTCAAATGCAGTTCTCAGGCTGCCCTTTGCATCTCTTCAAAAAAACACACATTTTAATAAGACAAACCTCCAAAATGTGTATTAAAACATTTGTGTATGTGTATTAGAGACATTTTCCCATGTCTCAAAACCGATTAACCAATTCCATAAACTACATTCCTCATTTGTCAACAAAATGAATACTCTAACTACTTAAATGCATAAAAACTCCAGTTGCGTACCTGCATTTTAATCATGTGTTTATGTCATTTAATGGATAATTTCTACCATCTATCTACACAACATTTCTTAGATATTTGTATTCTTTGCTATGCAGAATAAACTACAAAATCGAAAGAAATAGTGTATGTGATTAGGCATATTATATGTGTTTCTGTGCTTCACGTCGCCATCATTTTCTCAGTTGCCCTTATACATTTACATTACTCAATGTTACCTTATCCTTTACATTTATAGATTACTCCTCAAAAAAAATATTTCACACATGTAAGGTAACTATTCTTATTTCATGCTTTGCAAGAACAGAAGTACAATTCATGTGCTTAATAATAGTCTGGGGAGGATAGCTCAGGGGCAATGTACTTGTCTTGAAAGCAAGACGACAGGGAGCAACACAGGTTCAATCCCCGGTCCGTGCTTAGAAAGTTCAGGGTATTAAACGTGTTATAAATAACCTATCACATCATATCATATCATAATACACCACTTTTCACACCTCAAAAGATTGTTTACAACTTAAGCTAATGCTACCTAACGTTTTCCACATCAGCTGTGTCCTGATAAACACATGGCTTCCATGATCCACATGCACCATTTTGAATCGTCATTTATAACATGCCGGCCATCACAGAAAGAGGACTTTCACCCAACTCTGCCCAACTCAAGCGCCATCTTTAAATGGGATTTATAGTTATTAATTAGATAGACTAGTACTATCACCTTGAGATATGGAATTTCTGTATTCATTACTTACTCCATAATTATCAAAATCCTAGTTTATATGCCAGTTACTAGTGCAGCTGACCATTACTATCTCCAAATCAATGTTTTCTTATTAATATCTCAAATTGCTCTATTTGCTCTATTGATTATTTTGTAAACATCTTACCTATTTTCAAGGACATATCCTGATCCCCATTCAGTTCATCAGATTGTTCTCACTCAAGCAAATCAAATTATGCTAGTCATATTTTGGAATTACACGTGAGGGATGTTTGACAGAGTTTTGTCTTTTTCTCTCGGATACTTTTATACAAAAATATTTCTTATCTCAGAATAACAGGCTCAACCATCAACATGCAAGCATATATGAATCACTGGTGTGTGCCATTTCTGCGTGTAAATATCCACATTTGCATAATTTACATAACAAACTTAATATCAAAACATTGCACTTTACATTCAGCTGATAGAGCTTTTCACTGTGAACATTTTGTTTAAAAAAATTAGTTTTTGTGAAATTTTATTCAAAAAGTTATAAACACAAGTATGATCCCATATGTCAAATTCAAAAAACATTTATTTCAAATTTCACAAAATATTAAATGTCATCTCCACTTCCTTTGCCTGAAAACAGAATACTTGGTGTCATATAATGATAGTTCCTTTGCATTTGAGAGCTGGAACACTTATGACTGCAGAGAAGTCTGTTTGTCATGGTGCAAGTGTCCAAAGGCTCTTTGAAGTTTCAGTTGCTGGTAGGGCCATGTATAAACCAGTCACATCCCCATTAGTAAATCCAGACACTTTCTATTACTTGACCTGCCGACCCAGTGTTTTCAAATGTGAAGTGTTTCCTTCTGGAAAGGCTAAGATGATCAAAATATCAGATTATGTGAAAGAAGGACGTGGCAGAGGTCCTATTTCTTGTACATTTATGGAGTTGTTGCATAATTTTAGTTGTACATGGGGGTGGAGGGGGGACATTTGGTTTGCTTGCAAGGCCTGAATCCTGAGCCCCAACTTCAGGCAATGTCATAGGATTTTATGGTCAGATTCAAAGCCAGTGTTCACATATTTTTCATGGGAAAGAAAACGATCCCCAAGTCCCATTGCTGTGTTGCAGTGACTGGGGGAAGGAATGCCATTTGGCTACCAATGCCCATATTTGGTTTCATTTACAAATGCAGCTTTTAAAGCCGTCCCCTTGCTTCTACATTTCCACAAAACAGGGCAAGATTATAACATTTATATTTGCAATCAAAGGCATGTCAAAGATTTATATTGTTAATATCTCTGTATGTATGTTTCTTTATACAAAGAGGATTCCCAGCCTTGGAAAGGAAAATATACACAATGCAGAGCCCAATTAGTTTTTTTCACTTTCCTATAAAATGTTGTTCTTTTAGAAAACAAAATCGGCTGTTCTCCAATTAACAAAAGATTGCGGGATTCTTCCATCTAACGGCAGAGATTTCTTTTGTGACTTGTCTTACACTTTGGACATATACTTTTGTTGTAGATTGGCTGCTAACACTGCACATTTCCTTGCACGTGTCTTTCAGATACTGTGTGAGGGCTAAAGCACACGTTTATGTTTTTAAACTCTGTGCTTTCCCTCCATCCTTCTATTCAGTGCAGAATTTCATATTTCCCTACATGGTGCCTGTCATCACGCTCTGCCCTATCAATCAGTGGGCTCAAAACGTTTCACCTCATGCTATTGTCCCGTCTATACAGCCTGCTGATGTGCTGGACATGCCATACAACACAACTTTTACTCCTGCTCTCTTTGCTATTTCCACGCCAAATCTCCAAGTTAAATCTTATTTCCTTACTCCCCTCACCTTCACCTGAGGCATAACATTCTGGGTTGTTAATAGATAGCTATAACCCCCTCGGTGTGGATGTTATTACTGCTTGGTAATTGTGCTGCGGCACACGTTAAGGCCCTTGCTTCTCTCTGGTCTCTATTTTGTGTCAGGGAAGCTGTAATGAGCACCACCCACCTCAGTAATTGCTGCTTACGTCGATCTGTGTATGCTTTTGTGGAACAGAAATATGGCCAAGTGTACAGGTAAAGAAAATTATCCTCTCGTAGTACTCTTTTCAATGCAACTGGTTGTGCTTCACAACTGTGGCTGTTGTTGCAGTTTTCACAGCAATTACGGCTTGCAGAGTCGGGAAGTAGTTACAACAATCCCCTCTTATCACTTTGTAACCTGGCATTTTAGGCAGGGAATGCATTGTCTTTGTTGAACCCACCCGTCTGGCCTTAAACCAGTCATACTGTGATCATTGTAAATATCAAGTGATAAGAAACTGGGGTTAGGGGGATCTACCATTAGGAAAACCAGAACCACCCCTGAGAAGGATGGGGGAAGCTTTGATGGACCCATTGTTTCTCCTGGGAGCCTGCTTATATGATGGCAGTATGTCCTTGTCTCACACAATACCTGTAGACAACAATGCTCGCCAGAACTGCTAAGCAAGAAGAATGGCACACTAAAGAAGACCGGCCAGCATCCCACACCAGTATCCATGAGCCATCAAGTACCTGTGCCCTTGAGGCAAGAAACAACCCCCCAGACACCCGGCAGTTCAGCAAAGAAAGTATAGTTATGCCATGCATTCTGGCAGAGAGAGAAGGAACTGGGGAACAGTCACAAAACACAGAGTCAGACATTGTGCTGCAACCAAGAACCACATTCGTTAACACAGAGCAGTGTCAGTGAGCCCGCTAGACCACCAGGGTTTACAGCAAAGGACACATAACCCATATGAGGACCACAATACTTTGGGGGAGTCTGCGAGCCAATATTCCCCATGAACTGGAACAATGAACCTCTGATGCCGCCATGTCCATGGAGTGGCAAGCCTGTGCAGAGCAAGTGGGCTAGGCTTAGCTCCCTTTTCAAAGCTTTCCCTGCTCATGCACACCACATACAGCAAAGATTGCATAGTGAAAAGTGTCCAGTCCCCAAACAGAAAGCAGGAAGCAGGAAGTGTGGCTTGCTCAGTTGAGGTCAGTGTTGTTCAGAAGAGGAGAATATTAGTGGTGTGAGGAGGAGAGAAGTAGTGGGGGAAGAGAGCAGCAGTGTGAGTGGAGGAGAGTAGTGTGGAGAAGAGAGGAGTAGTAAAATGAAGGGTGAGGAGTGCTTACATCTAAGGGTCCAGGCAAGAAGAGGAGGAGTGAAACATCTGAGGGATGGGGAACTGATTTGAGGAGGAGACCTGAAAGATAGGGATGATCATAGGCTCCACCAAGATAAATAAAACCCTTGAACTGGCTCAATGACTCACAGTGTTTCTCTGTGACATCTGTGAGAATCATTATGAAGTTACTGTGTCAACAGTAGCATTAGTGTGTGTTGTTAAACCCCATGCTGTAAAGAGCAATTATTAGAAGATTAGTTCTACAGAACATATGCTTATTTCAGTTTTTAACATTATTGACTTTATTAAAAATTACACTCAACATACTTTTCCTGGATTGCAGCCTGATCCATTCAGTTTAATTTAAAGGCCTAGATCTTATACAATTTTTAATATATTTTGCAGTGAAGTCTGAAACCCAGAAGATACATCTTAGTGCTCCCACGACTTCCGATGCTGTCAAAGGATTTACAACAGTATCTAGTCAATTCATCTAAACCCATTTCTTCTAATACCATCCCATCGAAAATGTTTCCATCCAAAAAATGTCCATCTAATTCATGTTTTTGGGGGGTAAAGGGTTAATTTTTTTCAGGTGCATTTTAAAGGGTAAAAAAAGAAAGAAATGCATCAGATGGAAATTATTTAGATGGAAACATTTCGATGGAATGGCATTAGATGCAATGGATTTAGATGAAATGACCATAAACCATTTACAACACATTCCAACAGAAATGACCCCTGGACTAAGCATACCAAAACAACTGACAGTCATGTAGGATCTCACCCATCTACAAACAAGCCTAACCACTCCAGAAAATTGCTAACATTCTATTTTGACCCTATTTTGAATTTGCCTTTTATGGACCAGTTGCTTGAAAACACGGTTCTTACTTAGCTTCAAAAATCTAAAGAGGCTAACCAGTTCTTAGACTCCATTCAGGAAGGCTTGGGCCCAAGACATGGGACCAAAATGGCTGTGATATCTGTGTTGTAAGAGATAAGACTTAAATGAGATTTGGAGTCGTTCGTTCTTACTCTTCTTTATCATTCTGTTGTATTTAATACAGTGAGCCTTAGTATACTCAAGACTCCAAAAGTGGGCATTGAGTGATTTGCTTTGATATCACACAGATCTTTCTGGCCATAGTCAATCAGTGGCCGTCCCTCCTCATTCTTTCCCTTCACCACCACTGACTTGTGGAGTCACACTGGTTTGCTTTGTCTCCTATTGTTTTCAACATTTACATCTTGACCTTGGTTCACCTGCTCTGGTTTGGAGTGCTACAAATACCAAGATGAAACACATATTTTCTTTAGACTTCAGATCCTCAAGAACATATCTCTGTGTCACATTCAGTGGTGCCTCCTCTATTAGGGTGCATGCTGCGTCCAATTGCTTTGGGTGAGAAATGTACACTTTAGATTAACATTTTAATTAACATTTAGAAAGCTAATCTTAATGTACATCTCTCACTGTGCCAGGCAGCACAGTCCACCCAGGTGCATTTTTTGCACAGACGGCTGTAATGCAAGCATCTGAGCAGGGCTGTACCCGTCCGCTATGCATTTTTAAAAATGTTTGTAATGCGGAGCTCTCTCTTACAAAAAACATATTGTGCAATAATGAGAGCCAGGCACAGTGTAGAAAGCCTGGCCTTGCCACCGATTATTGATGCACTAACAATGTACACTGGTTCAATGTGTTATCCCTGGAAAAATATTGCCATACAAAAATATCGTCATATTTTTGAGGTGGTATTAAGGCATGGAACCTCCAGGGGACACCCCTGCAACCCCCACATTATTTTTAAAGGAGCGAGGGACACCCTAGCAACCCCTGTTCTCAAAACCCCCAAAAATTATCCCAATCAAAAATATCACTTATGGCCGTTCCAGACAACAGCAATATTTTTGGTGGGGATAATAGTAGTGATACCCGTACACCTTCCTGTTTATGTTTATGTTTATTAATTTGTATCGTGCGCCAGGTAGCCGAAGGCTTAAGGGCACCAACATGGATCCAAACAAGACAGAACATTACATGGAGTTAGGGTGGTCAGAGGCTGTGCTGGCAGGCAATGAGCTTTGGGAAATCTAGCAGAATAGGAAAGTCTTCAGTTTCCTCTTGAATACGTCTGTAGACTCAATGGTTCATGCTAATGGAGCTGCTTTATTGAAGGCTCCATTGCAAACTTTATTAGTTTTGCAGCAAGTGGTTTTTAGAAGATTCGTATTGTCGGATCTTAGGGATCTTGTGCTATGCTTTTTTACAATAGCTTCCATTAAGTAAATTGGCATGTGACCCATGAGGCATTTATGAGTAAAGAGTAGCATCCTGACACACATTCTGGCATGAAGGGGAAGCCAGTTCAGGCTCTTTATTGCTTCAGATACATTGTCCCTACGACAGAAGCCTTTCACAACCCTCAGTGCCCCATTCTGAATGACCTGGAGGCGGTGGAAATCTGCTTGTGTGATGCCGACTAGGAGGCTGCAACAATCGTTTATTTTGGATTCAATAATATCTCTGGCTAGAGTCTCTGAATTTTTCTCAGATATCAGTGGACGAAGATGATGGAATAGCTTGATAAAGTAGAATGAGGAGGTAACTAGGCTGTTTACTTATGCTTTCCTGTTCAGGTTCTTGATATAATATGATGTGCCATTTATAACGTGCCTATACACAAGTGTTTCAAGGCACAATGCTGCAAGGGAGGGGGAACAGAGGGAAGACAGAGATGATGATCCTACTAGGCCAGGTGTCATTCAGATCGCGCAAGTGCAGGGGAAGGGGACAAGTGTGGGGTGGTGGGGTGGTGACAGTGCATTACATGGGGTAACTAGAATAAATAAAAACAATAAGAGAAGTACGGCCAGTTAGTGGCAAGTGCAAAGGGTAAGTGCAAACATCAGGTGTCAAGTGCTCGTGGGGGACTGTAGGGATACAGAAAACAGTCCCCAAGTGCGGGGGTTGCCAGGGAGGCAGTGCAGGTGTGCAACTGGTGGGGAGGGGATCTGGGCCTGAGATAAGAGGGTGGCCAGGTAACCAGTGCAGTTTCAGCCAGGAGTTCAGCAGAGGAGAGGAAGAAAGAAAGTAGAAGCAAATAGGAAGGTTTTGAGGTGCTTCCGGAACTGGAGATGGTTCTCCTCAAGTTTCAGGAGGCAGGGAGGCTGTTCCAGAGGAAGGGCCCAGCCAAAGAAAGAGATCTACCACCAACGTGTTGCTTGCAGAAGTGACTGACCCTGAGGGAGTTGGAGGCGGATGAGCGAAGAGCTTGAGAAGGAAGATAGTTAGGAAGAGGGAGTTGAAGGTATCGAGGCCCCAGACCACAGAAGGCCTTGTGGACAATGCAGAGAGTTTTTAACTTAATACTCGCAGCCACTGGGAGCCAGTGCAGAGATTTCAGTCCTGGAGAGATACAATCCCTGGGCTTGAGGACAAGGACAAGTCTTGCAGTCCTGTTCTGGATGAGTTCAGAGAGCGGAGAGTAAAAGCAGGCCTAGAGAGAACCAGAGCTCTGGAGACAGTGAGCTTCTGGGGGAAGGAGAGGAGAGGAAGGATACCTCTGAGGAGGTGCAGCTGGTAGTGTGACTTCTTAGACACATCAGAGATGTGAGGAGAGAAGGAGAGAGTGGAGTCAAAGATGACCCCAAGGATTTTAGCCTCGCAGTTGGGAGCAGGTAGAGGCCCAAGAGAGGCCAGACTGAGAGTGACAGGAAAGGAGGGAGCGGATGTGCCGATGAGGAGAATCTCAGTCTTACTGGCATTGAGGCAGAGATCATTGGCGGCACACCACTCTTGGATGGCAGACAGACAGTCAGAGATGAGAGAAGGAGAAGAGGTGGCAGAGGTTATCCTGAAAATGAGCTGAGTGTCATCAGCATGGCACTGAAAGTTGGGGCAGAGAGCAGCAATGCGTTGTGCAAGAAGTGCCAGGTATTGGTTGAACAGCCAAGGAGGGAGGTTAGACCCCTGGGGCACACCAGAGGTAGAGATAGAGGAGAGGAAGGATTGAAGTTGGACCTGGGAGGGTCAATCAGAGAGGAAAGAAGTCAGCCACACCAGGGTCTGAACGGTGATACCCAGGTTATCACAGAGACAGTTGAGCAGGATGGCATGGTTGACCATGTCAAAGGCAGAAGAGAGATCAAGTAAGATGAGGACACAGGGGGTGTTGGAATCAAGGTTAGAGTTCAGGTCTTCACAGATGTTCAGGAGAGCAGTTTCAGTGCTTCTGGCAGCTCCGAAGCCATACTGATGGTCATGAAGACAACCAACAGATTCAGTGTGAAGATTAAGCTGGGAGATGGCCAGTTTTTCCAGGAGTTTGCCCATAAAATGAGTGATGGAGACTGGGCGATAGTTAGCCGGGCACGACGGGTTGGCAGAGGGTTTCTTAAGAAGAGGGTGCACAAGGGAGTGCTTCAGGGGGGATGGGAAGACTCCAGTGATGAAGGAGCGGTTACAGCAGTCGGCCAGAGCAGCAGCCAGAGAGTCAATGTGGTCCTTGATGGTTTTGGAGGAACAGGGATGAACCTGTTTTGATGAGACTTTCATAGATCGGACTTGTCTAGAAACCTCAATGGAGAGAACAGGGGAAAGGCAGAGAAGGAGGGAGGAGAGGTGGCCAAAGAAGGGCCAGAGGAAGAGCAGGGAGTAGAGGTGAGAGGGGTAGAGGAAGAGAGAGAGAGGACAGGATGTCCTGATTTTTAGATATGAAATGAGAAGCCAGAGCCATGCAGAGGGCCTGCGAAGGGACAGGAGAGGTAGAGACTGCAGCAGGATTGGCCAGTTCCTTGCAGATTTTAAAGAATCTGGCCAAGTTGTTAGATGCCGCAGGGAGTGTCAAGAATAATGCCTAAAGTCTTCACTTTATTACTCACCTCGATGTTACAATTATCTACATTAAAATTGTTATACATCGGGCCTAATTTCGCAAGTTTAGTATCAGAGCCAACACTCATCAGCTCTGTTTTTGCACTATTCAGTGCCAAACCATTCAGAACCATCCAGCGCTAGATCACTTGATATGCTTTATTGATGTTTATTTCATCATCACCAAGTGATCCTGAGATAGGGATGACACATTGTGTGTCGTCTGCCAAATTGGCGAATAGTATCCCTTTTCATTCTAGCATATGGAAAGCATGGGGAGACACAAGATCCCTGAGGGATCCCATAAAGCAAAGGTGTTGGTTTTGTCTCTGCATACTCACTAGCAATTCTCACCTGTCTACTGCTCAGGAACAATGTGATCCATTGAGTAGCCTGGGCTAAGAAGTGGGAAGTATCCCTTAACCTGGTGGTCAAGATTGAATGATCCACCAGGTCAAAGGCTGCCGAGAGGTCTGGAATCATGAGTAGAGATGTTTGGACGCCGTCGAAAATTTGGAGCCGCTTAGATTTTAAGGCTAATAGAGCGGTCTCTGTCCCGTTATTCTGACGGAATCCAGATTCATATTTATGAAGGATCTGAGTGCTGTTTAAGTATTGTGAAATCTGATTGTACACACCACTTTCCAAAATGTTCAACAAAAACTGAGTATTGGTGATAGGTCTATAATTGGTATAGGTCAGCAGACAGAGATTAGGTTTTTTTTAAATAAAGGGGTAATTGAGGCATTCTTGAGGACATCTGGGACACAATTCTGAACAAAGGAAGTGTTGACAAATTTTGTGAGGGCTGGAATAATTATGGGTGAGCAATCCTTGATCATAAGGGTGGAGCAGGTACCCCCCTTACAGCTGGTGTTTTTTAGCTGTGCAATGATTTTGGAAAGTTCTGCTTCTGAGACAGGAGAGTAATTAAAGGTCTGAAACTCCTTGTTCTTTTTAGGTAAGGTATGGAGATTAGCTTCAAGAATTTTTTTTTACTAAAGGACATTTATTTCTCTTCAATGGTTTCTTTTATCTTTTCCAATTTATTAAACATAGCTGTCTGAATATGTATACATCAGATCTCATTTTTTAGAATGGGGTCTTGATTAGAGCCCTTTGGGGGTTCCTGTTCTTTTAGTAATTTGAAAAGCTCTTTGCTATCCGATGTGGCATTCACTATTCTAAGATTCAATAATTCCTTTTAGCTGAGATGATCGCCGTTTTATAAGTGGTTGCTGCTTTTTTATAGGCATCCAGGCTGTCCGCTCATCGGCACTGTCGCCCTGCATAAAAGTATTTGATTTTTTTAGCCCTGAGTTTCATGAGGTTGTTATTGAACCAGGTATTTCTTCTGCATTTCGCCTGGTATTTTTCCCTTAGGGTGTCTAAGCTCTCTGTGTCATCTGTTAGGGATTTCACAAGAGTGTCAGTGATTGCCTCTAATCTTCCTGTATTAAGAATGTTGCATTCAGGGTTGTGGCCCATGAGCTGAGGTTCTCTAGGGTCAGATTCTTGTAACCTCTGACTGGTAAGGACACCTTGGTCTCGGTCAGTCTTTTTGTGAAATATTTGATGCAAGTCTGAAAGTAGATACAGAAATGATCCAACCAGGGGCATGGTGTAACTTCATTGGCTGATAGATTGAGATTGTGGGTGGTGACCGAATCCAGGGTGTGTCCCTTTATGTGAGTGGGCCCTCTGATGAAATGAGAGAAGCCCAAGGATTTTATAGCAATCTCCATGGACTCTGTGTTGGCATCCAAATCACTACCCAACCAGAGATTAAAACCTCCTAGGATGATTAGTTTGGTGTTATGTGTAAGGAAAGATAGGAGATAGTTATTCAGCTGTGTTGGGAAAATGGGTGCTGATGTTGGGGCCCTATAGAGTAGCAGAATATTAAGAGTAGTTTCAGCACTGATGCCGACTTTTACCAAGAAGATTTCTGCCCCTGGTATATAATCGGTTTTACCTTCCCAGATTGTTAAGTCTGATTTGATGATTAGGGCAACCACTCCCTACTATCTACTCTATCCTGCCTTATCATGCAGTATCCTTCCAGTATGGTCAATGCCAAAGATGGACCAGCAGCCTCGTAACTCCAGGTCTCAGTGAGGGCGCAGATATCCAAATTATGCTCTTCAATGTGCGTGGCTCATCAATCGCATGTTTAAGGAGTGATCTTCTGTTTAACAACATGCATTTCAAGATACAGGAAGGAGGAATCGCTAGATTTTTGTTATTCTGTAAAATATGGGTTCGATTGGGCATTTTTTTCCAGCAGTCTGTTAGACCTGATGTGGTTTTTGTGCGTATTCAAGGATTTTGAAACCGGATGAATGCACCCTATGATTGGGCAACGCATATGTTGACCAACTTGTGCTCCCTCAACCAACTCCCCTTCTACGTGGACCTTCATAGCAATGTCACAGGGGGTGGGGGTTTGGGGGCTGTGGTCGCAATTGCCGTCAGGAGCACTGAATGTTTTACCTTCTAGCGCATGCTGATCTGATTGTGCACCCTCACCCATACTCCCCCTGCACGTAGGCCTTGATAACAACCTCACGGGGGGGGGTTGAAATTTAAAATATGGAGGGCGCTGTTGTGGTCTGCGACCTTGGGCGAGTCACCCGCGGGTTTGCACTGTGCAGGCTGTAGCTTACTAGCGGCATCTAATTTCTCCCTTTCAATCCTAATGGTGTCAAGAACTTTCATTATACCCATGATGTTAAATTATCTACTTATGGATCGTGAACAGGCAAGGGGTGCGGGCCTGCCTCCTATCTCCCTGCACGAACCGTCATAAACCGTCCCTGATGCCCTGGTGCCGACGCGCCTGTCGGGTGGTTAAACCTGAACAGGGACTACAAAAACCTGGGAATTGTAGTTCTCAAACCCTGTTGTACGCCTGTCAGACTTTAAGAATGGCAGATATGCTTGTTAGCAGATGCTGCAGTATGGTTACACAATTTGAGGCAATTTAAACACAACAAATGAGACCCAATTATTAAATGCACTTAGAATACTGCTTTAAAAGGTTTCTTAAAATGACAATGTAAACAAATTACCAACGAACCAGTAAAATACGGCGTCTGTCACCAGCAACTTAACCAGACCTAGACTAACTGTCATTCAGCATTTTCTGTGGAGAAAAGGAGCAGGCCATCCTGTCATGCATGATATGGCAGTCTGCTGAAGGTGCGAGGAGATAAAGAATTATTTTGTATATGCATTATGTTTAACCGCATGTGTACATTCAAGGGCGGTTGTCTGAGTGCTTGTGTAGGAATGTTTGTGTCTTTGTGTGTTGGAATTTATGTATGCACGCATGCAAGAAGATGTCTGAATGCTTTATGAATCCACAGGGGACTGTTTGATTGTATGTATGCTTTTGAATGAGAGTGTGTGTTGTATATGTGAGTATGCCTTGTGGTAGGCCAGACAGAGGAGGCCAACCCAGAGGCATAGTTCACCCCTGCTTTATTAAGTAAAGTAAATAAAAACCTGTTCTATTCCCTACTTCTAAGATGAGTTCAATATACTATGAAAAACAGAAACTTGATGTTTACAGAGGTTCTTGTGTTTTAAAATCTAAGAATGTTACAAGAAAAATGTCTATAAATGTTCCTGTTGCGCTCAAAACAATGTCATCATACAACCATAGGATTGTACCCTTTCTCAAGGCATGTACAGATTTACACCGGGAGTATCGGTACTCCCAAGCCCAATAGTTTTCATTCCGGTGCCCTCCTGGGCTCTCACACATGAGTACTTGGGTAGACACCTTATTTGGTACTTTTCTTAGCCTGAGGTAGTCTCTGGGTGGCTCTGGCCTGGTTGGTTGGGGGGTTTTGTTTACCGCTTCCAGGGGTATATTTTTGTCTGTCTTCTCAGGGGGTGCGGCCTTCTCTAGCCCTTTCACTTGTTTGGTTGTGTTCCCCCTGTACTGGTGTATGCTCTCGGTTGGTCCCTCGTGGTTTACAGCCTCCTCTGGCCTCTTTGTTTGTTCGGTTTCTTTCATCCCATCCTGGGGTATGGTCTTTGTAGCCTCCTCATGGGCTATGGCATCTCTGGCCCCTTTAATTTTTTTTTGTTCACACCATCGTGGTTTGTGCTCTTGGTGGGCCCCTTGCAAGATACGGGCTTCTCTAGCCCCTTTGTTTGTTCAGGTTTGTTCAACGCATCCTGGGGTATGCTCTCGGTAGGCCTCTCGCAGGCTACAAGCTTCTGTGTCCATTTCGGTGGCATCGCTCCAATCGGTCTTGTCCTGCTGAGAGTGTTGGCAGCCATGCTCCAGAATGCCAGTACCTCATGCCTTCAGTGGCGGTGGCACTTCCTGACTGAGTGGCCCCTCTTTGGCTTCAGGTTCTGCCTCCATCGAATTTACAGCATTCTCTGTGCTATCTCTGGATTCGACCCACATGGCATCTGCTTTGTACTCGGCTCCCCCTCTGCGTGGCTCTGTGAGCATGTGTTCCTCTTTCTATGGTGGATTCTCTCCCCTCTAATGCTTGTTCGTCAATCTTAAAGTCCCTCCCTGGAAAGGAAGAAGAAATTTGATTGGTTCTGGCCTCTACAACAAGTTGATGACAAATACAGGTCAGAAACCAAACCATCTACATTAAAGGGGCACTGCACATAATTGCTCTGTTCACTTTCCATGGAACCAATAAACATGTCAGACTTATGGGAGCGGGAAGATGGGGTGTTATCTTTCTTTGGGCATTCTGTATCCTCAGGGGTGTCACCACCAGTGAGATCCCGCTTGGCCTGTCCTCTATGCAGGGTGTTGCATAATGGACTCACCTCCCTAGTCCCTAGGGGTGTTGCCTCCTCAGAGAGAAGGGACACATTTTTTTGGATTTGTTATATCCTGCTTGTGTTAAGGGGGAGCAGGCTTCTATATTCAGGGAGGCAGGCTGCTGTCATGGCATTTTGTAATGGCAAAAATTGTAAATTAAACATGATAAGTGTTATTATGTGGCTAGACTGGCCTACATTTGTGTTTGCCTGAATGTCCGCAAATTCATATTGTTTACAGTGCATCAAGCAAGGGTAAATACATGAAACATGATAGGTGTTACGTGGCTAAAGTGGTCTACATTGGTGCAGCCAGTTTGCATATACTTGTTTTACTGCAGCATGATATTCCTTTACTGAACATTAAGGGTATCTCCCCTCCCATTGTTTGTCCCCATCGTTCAACATGGTGTCCAGTCATTTGGTCGACTACAAACTGGTCGACTGCAATTTGGTCAACGCCATTTGGTCGAAAACCAAATGGTCGAATTTTTTTTTTTTATTTATATATGTGTTTTGTGGGTTTTCGTGTAGAAAAAAAAAGGAAAAAAAAGGGGGTTGGAGGGGGGACCCCCCCAAAAAAACCCAAAAAAGGGGTGAAAATAAAAAAAAAAAAATTTGACCATTTGGTTTTCGACCAAATGGCGTCGACCAAATTGCAGTCGACCAGTTTGTAGTGGACCAAATGACTGGCAACCTCATACATCCAAGAAACTTGGGGCACTGTGTCTGCTAGGATGCCATAAAGCCCCTTGATCAGCCCCCAAATGAAATGACAGATTGAGACACAGCTTTCTTGATCTGCATATTTGAGATCCAGTGTCTTATTTGAAAGTACCACATCCGTTCTATCATGTCTGTCCTGAACCCATTCTTGCACTCAATGAATTATTTTGGGGCTTGGCCTATAAACATATCTCTCAGGCTATAAGAGCCCCCAGACAGCCAATTATGCAAAGCTCCCTGTTCCATCCCCGGTGAGAACTGGGGATTATTGTATATTGATCTGCGGGCAACAGGAAGGATGTGATACCATATTGTGTATAGCTCACCCCACATGTCTTCTACCAGTTTTGTTGTCATACTGAGGTACATATGTGAGGGCCATTCTGCCTTCAGGATCCATAAGGCTTCTTTTAGTGATTGGTTGGTGACTGCTGTATCCAATTCCACCCAGCGCTTTCCTGTATTCTCCATGAACTAGTCCTTGATAATGCATGTTTGGGCAGCCTTGTGGTGTAGCTGAAAGCTTGGGAAGCCCATACCACTTTCCGCCTGGGAGTTGACAAAAGATTGCACCCTAAAAGGGATCTTCCACCCTTCCAAACAAAATTACTGGTAATTTTACTAGTTCAACAAAGAACTTGTTTGGTATGGTCACTGCGAGGGCCTAGAATAGGTGGAACAGCTGCGGTGGAATGACAATTTTATTGGCTGCCATTCAGCTCATCCATGACACCATAAGTGAATCCCTCTAATACAGATCTGCTTTTATCAATGTAAGCAAGACTGGGAAGTTAGCTATGTACCATCCCTCTATTGTAGGTGTAATAGTCACTCCAAAGAAATTGATCCACCCAGGGTTCCATAGAAAAGGCCTTCTTGCAAGCTTTATTTCTCCTCACCCCGACCGAAAGGTTGAGGATTTTGGATTTCTCTATATTATATTAAAGCCACTCTGCCAAATTCCATGAGGATGCCAGGACTCCGCTCAGTGATTTCTACAGTTGTGTCAATGCCAGCTGCATCTCATCTGCAAAAGCAGCCGCCTTAAAAACCACACCCCCTCTGATCTCTCCTGGGTCCCGGGAAAGTCTGCAGTAAGGGTTCCAAATAAATGGCATACAGGAGAGGTGACAGTCGACATCCCTGCTTGGTTCCCCTATGCAGATTACATTTGGCCGACAGGGAGCCATCAATAAAAAGCCTTGCAGAGTGATCCCTATAGTTTGGTTGGACCATTCTGATGTAGTCTTTCCCCAAACCCATCCTTTCCATCATTTTGAACAAAAATGGCCATTCCACTTGGTCGAAAACTTTTCCAGCGTCGAGAGAAAGGAGGATGTCTGGGACATAATTGTTCTGCACCTTCTCTATCAAATGTGCTATTCTATGTAAGTCATTTAATGTTGGCGACCCTAGATAAAACCTGATTGGTCTGGATGAATTAGGGTAGGTAACCAGCTTTACAACTATTTACCAAGATATTGGTATCGATTTTGCCATCAATATTTATCAGGGATATGGGCCGGAATGAGCTGCAGTTGGTGGGTTCCTTATTCAGCTTGGGGAAGAGGAGAACTTTTACTTCTTCCATCATGCCATCTATTCGCCCTTTGTCCCGAAAGCAGTTAAAAACGCTGGTAAGTGGTGCGGTTGGGACCCTACTAAATGCTTTATTGAAGCCAATAGTAAAGCCATCTGGCCCCAGAGATTTATTAAGGGGTGGTGTCTTAATCACTGAGTGAACGTCCTCTTCTGTAATTTCCCCGCCCAATTCCTCTGCAGCATCAGGTTCCAATCTCAGAATATGCACTGTATCTATATAATGATTCTGTAAGAAGCCTGGAGTCCTGGAGGGGATTCTGAGGTTTGTAAATCTTCATAACATTGGGTAAATTGTTCCTGAATGTCTACTGTCTTCATGACTCTGGGCCTCATTACGACGTTGGCAGTAGCCGTGCTGGTAATTACCGGCATGGCTGCCACCGGAGTCGTTTTTTTACAATGGGGATGTACCCAGGCATTCCAGCCCTGGCAGACCCACTACATCCCAATTGCCGGGTGCCGGTAATGACTCAGCATTCCCATTGAGCCCCATAGGGCTCAATGGGAATGGGGAGGTCAAATGCACCAGCACCATTCGTGAATGGTGCCGGTGCATCTGACATGCTCTGCTGGCGGGTGCCGGTATGCCCGCCAGGTCAGACCTGGTAGTTTGCCGGTCTGGTAGTAATGGTGCTGGTAGCTTACCGACGCCGTGACTACCGGACCGGCAAACTTGTAATGAGGCACTCTCACTCCCTGGGCATTATCTACCATGAAAATGACCTTGAAGCCTGCCTAATCTTGCAGTAGTTTTGCAAGAAGTTTATTTTTTTGTTTGGAGAAGGTGTAATTGGCCCATAGCCTGACTATACACCCTGTAAGCCTTCCTAAAAATATTGGCTACACACTATTTTCTTCATTCCTCTACTTCCTCCTCCAGTTTGCGTTCCATCATCCTCATCTGTTTGCCTCGTGTTGCCTTTGCAGCGATAAGCTTGCACCTAATATTTGCCTTGGAAACATCCCAGTGTACGCCCTCATTTGTAAATTCGACGTTGCTTAGTTAATGAAATTGGGAGGTTTTATCCTCTATTTCTTTCCTGATTATCGGGCCCCTAACCAACACCCCCAGTGTTCTCCACCCCCACATTCATTGAGTAATCGAGGGAATGTGGAGGTAAAAAGTGACCAAAGTATGATCTGCAACGGTGATTGGGCCCACCTCTATTTATTTTAGCCCCCCCCCCCTACAAGCAGTGTTGAAACCCACATGTAATCTATACGAGAATGGAAGTTATGAACACTTGACCTCCTTCCACGCATCCTGGAGACTGATTGCTTCAAATTTAAGCTTTACTTATCTGGAAGTTATCCTGCCACCTTGAGCTGAGTTCCCCAAGCTCCTATCTAGTTCCCCAGGCCAAGTTAAGTTGAAATCCCCCATCATAATGATGTTCTCTTTTGTGAATCATCCCACTAGTGAAACCAGGAGGTCTCTCAAGAAAGGCTCCTGTCCCACATTGGGTGCATATATTTAGGCCAATGTGTATTCTCTCCCATGATAAAGCCCCTCACCAGGCCATAGAGTCCCTATTTATCAGCTTTGGTATTTTAAATCCACATGTCTCCCCCGTCCCTAATATCTAGGACCACTCTCCTGTCTTTGTGAATGCTGAGTTTTGATATATGAGGGACAAGTGTTTAAGTTTAAGCCGCATTACCTCCGGTCACTGTGCAGCAAGTGCGTTTCCTGCAAGGTTGGTTCATCAGGGTTGTGTGTCCTGACAAACAGCGCTTGCTTTCCCCTTTTTGAACCAGGAATTAAACCCTCTAAAATGTTGGGTTAAGCACATGAATGCCCATTGTGTTGTTCCTTTTCCTGACCTTTCCGCTGGTTTTGTGGACTTCACCCAATACCCTACCCCCTTTTACATTCCATTTGATGTCCTGTCCTGTTGTCTTCCTGGATACCGCCCACCTCCTAAATAGTCACTCTACTCCCCCCATCGCTACCCCCCTCTCCCTGGCTCCCCATTCCTGATAAACCACTCCTCCCCCCCAACCCCGTATTGGTACACAAGATGAAATAAGCCTACTGCCCTTCCAACACACCTCTGGTTAATTAAATAATCCTGAAATAATAACATTTGCCCCCTGACTTCTTGTATCAAGCTACATACTCCCCTCCGGTGCCTCAGGACAACCTCACTTCGGCAGGCTCTTCCTGCTAGACTCCCACTCCTCTTTGGGACTGGATCCCATGGCTGTGGTCTCTTTCTCTTTCTCCTTCCGATTGTCAACAGACAACCATTCCCAGGGTCTGTCCCTGCTTCGTGTCTGTGGCCGAGGCTGTATTCTTCCTTGATCTATGTCATCCTGTGCTATCTCCAGCAGGGTGCACACTCCCTGAGCCGATTTGATACACCTCTGCACTGCCTCCAACTCAAACACTAGGCCAAATGGGAAGGTCCACTTGTACCTAATGTTCCTTCTTGCAAGCTCTCGGACCACTGGTACCATGATACTCCTATTCATGAGTGTACTTAATGTTAGGGCTTTTTAAAGTTGGATTTGTGTTCAACACATCGTCAACAACTCTTTACGCCTAGCAGGCCACAAAATAGTTTCTTTTTGGGCATATAAGACGTAAGTGCTGCCAGGACATTCATTGATCTGCAGTTTGCCCCCCTTCCAGCCTCCCTGTCCTGTGGATCCGGTCTATCCCCACAGCTTCTCCCGGGCATCTCCCAGGCTGTTCGCAATTAACTCCTGTACCTGGGCATTGAGCTCCTGGTTTGTCACTCTGGTGTTGGGATATTCAACCTCCTTCATCTGCTTTCTAGATCCTCTACCTCTAGTTACAGGTTCTGAGCCATGCTGCTCAGATATTCAATCGCCTCAATATGTTCCTTGGAGTCTGCCACTATATCGTGGAGGCACGATTCCACAAGGTCATTCCACTCCCCTATTTGGCCCACTTCTTTCTTCAGCTCTGCCATTGCCACATTGAATTCTGTCCTCATGAGCTGTATTGTTCCTGAAATGCCTTTGTTAGTAAAGTCTCCAGGTCTTGGAGGAGTTCCTGCCTGGTGAGGCCCTGCACTGGGGGTACTGCGATTGCACCCTTTGAAGATGCCATCTTCTCCTGAGTTGTGCCGCTGGATCTGGGTTTCCCAGGCTGCCAGGTGCTGCGCAGGGTTCTCTGAGAACACTGACTCTGGGTGTGGATATGCGAGGGAGGATCACCTGGGTGGAGGGTCCTTGTAGATTGGGGAGAGGATGTCTGCAGGAGAGTTATGGGATCCTCCTTTTCCTTGTGATAATCAACCTTACCATCCCTGTGACTTTATAGGCTGTTGCAAATTACTTCCCTTCATTTCCCATTATTCATACCACTATAGTACTGGGATGAGGAAGAGGCGATATGAGTGGTACACACTAACAAGTAATTTAACCACTCTGGCACTGAGATGAGGAAGGGGCCAGAAGACTATTGTAAGGGTCAGGCATATCCAGAGAACACTACTATTTATGGTTAGGCAACTGAGGACTCACACCTGCAACCTATTAAATGGTTGCTGGTGCATATAAGGTGGGGCCAACAATAATGAAGGGGAGACCAGCAGGAGAGAAGTTAGGCCAAGCATTTCAGACCTGTTAGGGGAGAAATGCTGTTGAGAAGGAGGCTGCTGAGGTGGGTCCTGCCTGGAGGCCAAAACGCCAGCAAATACCTAGAAGAGACTGATACGCCAAGGCTGGATCGGGCCATAAGAGGGTCGCAGTGTTTGGAACCTCACTGGTCAGGTGCCCACAGCAGGAGCTGTGGGCCAAGGAAGAGAGCCTATTGCGGCAAGATACCGGCAGCGTCTGCAAGAGGTGAGCAGAGCTGTCAGCAAAGCACATCGGGAATAGCAGAGTGCGAGCGTGAGTCGCAATACTACAGATACCTGTGTGCAGTGCAGAAGATGAGGAATGAAGCCTCGCTGCAGGAGCCGCCTGGGATTGGTGAGTGAACACAATGGAACACTCAAACCGGGGCATTCCTGGGGGCGACTCAGGGCAAAGGTAATTGCTGAATGAACGTAATGATATGTGCAAGGGAAAGTGATCCCAGTCAAGGGTGTGTAGTGAACTATACGAACAAGCTGAACTGCGAGTGAAATAATATAAACTAAGAACTATTGAATATTGAACTAAAGGAAAGCTTTGATAAACCTATGAATGGAATTCAAGTTGGTGTGAAGCACTAGTGACACATATTGAAAGGCAAAGAACAAGTTTCATGAAATACAGTGAAAAGCAAGTAAGGAATATTACAGAAGAGTGTGAACGTAATGTGGTGAAGGAAAGAGAACACCACGGAGTGAACTGTATGAAAGAACACATTGCAGCAAAGTCGGGAGACTGGCAAAGAGGAAAACACATTGTGGCAAAGCCAAAAGACTGGCAAAGAGAAAGCAATGTGAATCAGAACACAGGTGCAGGGATAGAAGAACCTGTGTGGGCAAGAAAACCTACGGATCTTGTTTGTGTGACCTGTGATGGGTGGACCATGTGGTCCAACAACTGTGCCTAGACAGGGGATAACCTATCTGTGAAAGTTAAAGAAACATACAGATAACAAAGCTGCATGTATGAAAGTGATTGCTTAAGTGAAGCAGAAGAAAGCACACTGTATAAACTGTCAAGGAAACAGAAGGAGTGTAAAGTTGACCTGGAACTGGTTTTGAATATTAAGAGACTAAAACTAAGTGTGAGTTGGCAAGCTGGAGTCTTGGGGAAGGGAAACCTAAGACCTTATGAACTTTGTTGATGCCTCAAGGAAGGGAACCTTGAGGCCCTTTTCGAGCTGTGTTATCTTCTTGGGGACGGAAACCCAGAGACTTTGTGGAACTGTCTTGAACTTGGGGAAGGGGGGCTGGAAAACGAGCCAAGAGCTGGAAGAAGCTCAGAACTTTATTTTGGGAACAATATTTGATGTGTGTGTTGACATCCCTACACATAGTTTAGCTTTCATTTTCAGGGCAAGTATAGGTTTTGGACACAGAAATTGAACTTACTGACTCAGACTATCCTTTCTTTAGGTAGGGAAATCCCACCTTAGCATAGGGCAAGTTAGGCCTTCAACCATCCTGGCATTTAAGTTAATAAAACTATTTTGTTTGAAATGTGAATTTGTCTGTTGTCTCAGTATTTTTCCATGATGCCTTCACCGTGCCTTGTGGATTCTCAGCTCTGGCGCTGGTCTCTGTCGCTGGTGCTTTTGTGCGGCCCGTCGGCAACCAACTCATCTTCCCGGTCCTCGGCCTCTGAGTCACCAGAAGGATTGAACGATAAAGGCCCCTGTATACCGGGCCTCAGGCCAGTCCCTGCTGAGACCTCTGTCAGGTATAGATGTTGCTCGACCTCGCCCAGGTTGCCACCGTTGCCATCTGGCTCTTCCTGGGGTTCCTACTCTACTTGGTTCCCGACACACTGTTCTGTTACTTTTAGTCCGGGACAGCGCTTCTTCAGGTACCTCTCATCCCTGTGATGACTCCCAAAGGGGATTAATGGGTGTGTTGGCCGCGCTGACGTCTTGCCCCTTCTCCCGGCCCGATCCCCCACAGACTTTTGATTTCGATGCTGCTGTTCTTCTTTCCCCTCCTGGGTCTCTCAAACGTAATTTTATCCAGCCATCCAACAGGGGTGCACCCCCAGCCCTTCTCCCGGTCCATTGTTGGAGGACCGACATCCCAGCTGGCATCTTCTTAAAATGCTGTGCATCTTCTTAAAATGCTGTGCATCTTCCTGCGTCCATTCGCCCACCTGCTTCCACACTTCAGGGCTAGTCTCCGTGAGGGCTGCACCAGTGCTCCATGGTCGCGATCACTGTTAGTTTCCCTCTGGCAGCCGGCCCTCCATCACCGCTGTCTGGGAGGATGTTTTTATATATTTCTAGGCCATCGGGCAGTGATAATGCTCTGTTTCTCCAGGAGGGTGCTGCTTTTAACAACTAACTTTCTTTCATCCCTTACATCATTAAAATGGTATGCATCTGGAGCTTTCTCTTTAAACTTTAGTGCCAAGTAGTGTAGGCACCTAATAAAGCAATATAATACAAATAATCTTTACCATAGATGTTTTGATCAAATTCTCTATGCCCTCCCTATGTACCTAGCCAAATCAAACAAAGGGTGTAGATCATTGCGCAGATAACACCATTGCAACACATCACTCGAAGTACAAATCCTGTAGAAGACATAATCCTCATTTCCTTAGAGCACTGCACACGTCCCCAAAAAATAGTAAATGACACACATTACATGATGATTATAAAACCAACTCAACCTTACAGTTATTCTTGGAGTGCGAGGTGGGGGGGGGGGCGGACTGGTCATAGGGAGCGATGCTGAGGAAATGGGCACATCTGGGTGCTTTTGCTGGTGCAGATGGACTGCTTAGAATCTCCCAAAAGGGACTCACAGATAAGCTTGGGTCATCAAACCTTTAGCTTTGTAACCCATTATAAATGCATGGGACACTTCTTGGGACACTTGTCGGGATTTGCCAGCAAGTATGAGAAAACCATCAATTATTGCCTACATTTTGCTAAATTTGGAACATAGCATGAAACTGTCCATAATATGACTTATCACAGACGAAGTTATAAAGTTAAATGGAGCCAATGCCAGCATTGATCAAGGTAGTCAATTATGTTTTAGTTGCTAGCATGCATTCAATCTGGTGATTTAGAGTGGGATGGGGGAGTCATTCATTTGCAAGCATGTTCAATTGGAGGATGCTTAAGACAGTTTTCAGAGAGAGGGTAAGTAAGGACAGTGGAAGGCGCATTTGGGTTCACTTGAAAGTACATCTTTGTCTAACGTGGTCTGAGGTGAGTGGTCACAGACAAAGAGCAGTGAATAGGCATGCCTATCAGCTCCTTCTAAATTTCCAGAAAGTGCAACTTTCGGTTTAGGAGCTGACAGAAGAATTAGTGATTTACTTTTCCAAGAGTCCATTTTTATTAATAACCATGATCCTCTGCTACCTTTCCTTTAAACAACATGAATCTCTGTTTTATCATTACATATCTTCGACCATATTTTCTTTTCTCATTGCAGGTATGAAATTGTTAACAGCCAACACATGTGCAATGTAACCGTTTTTGTTCAAAGCAAGTGTGGCTCTAATCTGAAAGCCATGAAACTCTTATATTTTATAGGGTTATTTTAACCATTTATTTTTCTGGGAAATCTCATAATTGTTATGACTTATATTCCAGTTACAAGATCTTGTCTCTAGTGCTCTGAATAATGTATCAAAATAAATGTGTTTTCTTAATATGATTGATATGCTCTGTCCCCCTTTACTGCCAGTCATCAGATGTGACAGATTCTGTCTTCTATGACCTTTTGACCTTTTATCTGATCCCCATTAGCAAATATAAGGGCAAATAATTAACCCAATGCATGTTTATAATAGAAGTAGTGGTCTTAGTGCCTTCTGGGTTAGCACAATGTATTATGGGTAGTAAATAAGTAGGGGAGAATAAATGAGAAATGGAGACCGGATGAATCTTTATCCTCCGGCAATGGGGGATAAAGGCCATTAGCACCCAGGGTCCCCAAAGTGGGAACCCGAGGTGCTAAAGAATATATATTTGTCTTCCTACAGTGGGATGCTCGGCGGCGTTAGGATGTAGGAAGGAAAATCATTTTCCAAGATGGCCACCATGGAAAAAGAAGACAGGGCTCAGTACAGAGCCCCTCTTCCCTTTCCATGTCAACGTGCAGAAGGCGAAGTCAGAACCCTATGACCATATTACTACAAGCCGATTTTTTTCCCTTTCAAACCTATCCTACTTTTGAATAACTTTATCACATAGCCGGTCCCAGGTGGACATGGCCACTTTAACACCATTGTTCATCCCTCGCAGTTAAGGCCAGTAGCCAGATTGTCTGAGTCATGACCTTATACCATGACCCTGAGAACCTGGCCACTGCCCTTGGCCACAGGCTATACCTCAGTCACCAAAGACATATCACTATTTTTTGTACCTAAATTATGACACTTGTCAAATAATAAAACACAGGAACATTTGTAAAACTATGCTTTAAGATCCTTGCTAATGCTCCTTACACGAGTTTGCTTGAAATCCATCCATGTCTTATTTTTTCAAAAGTGTCAAAATGTATGTACATACAATAGTCATATAACCTAGCCCCCACATGACAAAATTCATTCTGTCTTTACACAAACATTGAAGGTTGGGTCTATAATCTTTCCGAAAAATGTTGTCCACATTTGTCAAACGACTAAAAAGTTGTAAGCCATCTAAAAGTTTTGAGATCCACCTCTAATTTACCCCTCTCTTGAGAAAATCCCACCAAACTGTACAAAAACATTGATATCTAGTTTTAAAATAGTTTTGCAAACAGTTGTGCAGATTCATCAAATGGCACCACATTTATAAGCTTATACAATATTTTGGAATCCCCTCCCTGATTTTGCCTGTTCTTGACAGAATCCCACCGAACTTTGCAAAAACATTTATATTTAGATGTAGAATCGTTTTGCAAACATTGTATGGATTCATCAAATGGCACCACATTTTGCCCCCTCCTTGATGAAGCCTCGCCAAACTTACCATAAAAATTCAATGTGGCCCCTATACTAGGTTTGCAAAGTTTGGTTAGGATACGTGTAGTGGGAGCGAAGTTATAAGCCGCCCAAAAAGCGCTCTTGTTATGAGATGAGCAAATTAACCAGAACAACACAGCCACTACTGCAGGCCGTGTAATATATGCATGGCCACGGTGATGGCCATGTAGTTATGGTTAAGTTGCTGTTTCCATAGGAACAGCACTTTTTGGGCGGCTTATAACTTTGTTCCCCCTGGACGAATCCTCACCAAACTTTGCAAAGTTATAGGGGGGTCCCAAAACTTTTTTTTTCCCATAGACTGAATGGGAAAAAACTTTTGCTCGCGCCTACAGCCCAAACCGCTGGACGGATTTTCACCAAATTTGGACCAGGAGCAGCGGCTTAGCCCCAGAAGCGTGCTTTTGCAAATTTGGTGAAAATCCATGCAGTAGTTTTTTCTTAAATGACCAAAAAGTAGGTAAAAAAAAAATGTGTGATATCTGTGTTCGGTCCGCGAACACACTTCCCTGTTCGCTCCGCGGACAGTGTCCAGTATGGCCAATCGGCTTGCGTGATGTCCGCGGACATGCAACGTGTTCGCTGATTGGACGGTGTTAAGCGTGAAGCTTGTCAGATTTTCGGTAGCGCCCGCCATCTTGGATTCGCGGACGTCCACGGACAGCGTTGTGAAAGTTTGTTCTAAATGTGTATTTAGTAGAGTGTGTTGGTGTGTAGGAGTGTTTGGGGAGGATGGAAGTGTATGAGATAGGTTTAATGTTGTGCTTTTTTATGTGGTAGACGTTCTTTTTGTGTTCGATTTGTTTGCGGACATCACGGGTGTTCTGAAATGTTCTAAATAAACTGAATGTGGGGTGTTCTGAGGACTCAATATGTGTATGTTTTGTTCACAAGTAAGCTGAAACTGTTCTAAGAACACTCACGGTGTCCTGAAATGTTCGCAAATAAACAAAATGGGGGTGTTCTGGGGACACTGTCCATATTGTTTTGTGGCAAGTTGAATGTGTTCTAAGAACACTCGGGGTGTCCTGAAATGTTTGCAAATAAACAAAATGGGGGTATTCTGGGGACGCTGTCCATATTGTTCTGTGGCAAGTTGAATGTGTTCTAAGAACACTCGGGGAGTCCTGAAATGCTCGCAAATAAACAAAATGGGGGTGTTCTGATGACGCTGTCCGTATTGTTCGTTGTCAAGTTGAAAGTGTTCTAAGAACTCTCGCGTTGTCCTGAAATGTTCGCAGGGGGTGTCCTGAAGACACCGTCCGTATTGTTCGATGGTAAGTTGAAAGTGTTCTAAGAACACTCGGGGTGTCCTGAAATGTTCGCAGATAAACAAAATGGGGGTGTTCTGAGGACGCTGTCTGTATTGTTCGTTTGTTAGGTTGAAAGTGTTCTATGAACTCTTGCGTTGTCCTGAAATGTTCGTACATAAACAAAATGGGGGTGTGTTCTAAGAACACACGCGTTGTCCTGAAGTGTTCTAAGAACTCTCGCGGTGTCCTGAAATGTTCGTAGGGGGTGTCCTGAAGACACTCTAAGAACACTCGGGGTGTCCTGAAATGTTCGCAAATAAACAAAATGGGGGTGTTCTGGGGACGCTGTCCGTATTGTTCTGTGGCAAGTTGAATGTGTTCTAAGAACACTCAGGGTGTCCTGAAATGTTCGCAAATAAACAAAATGGGGGTGTTCTGATGACGCTGTCCGTATTGTTCGTTGTCAAGTTGAAAGTATTCCAAGAACTCTCGCGTTGTCCCCAAATGTTTGTAGGGGGTGTCCTGAAGACACTGTCCATATTGTTTGATGGCAAGTTGAAAGTGTTCTAAGAACTGTCACGGGGTCCTGAAATGTTCGCAGGGGATGTCCTGAAGACGCTGTCCGTATTGTTCGATGGCAAGTTGAAAGTGTTCTAAGAACACTCGGGGTGTCCTGAAATGTTTCCAAATAAACAAAATGGGGGTGTTCTGAGGACGCTGTCCGTATTGGTCGTCGTCAAGTTGCAAGTGTTCTAAAAACTCTCGCATTGTCCTGAAATGTTCGTACATAAACAAAATGGGGGTGTGTTCTAGGAACACACGCGTTGTCCTGAAATGTTCGTAGGGGGTGTCCTGAGGACGCTGTCCTTATTGTTCGTTGTCGAGTTGAAAGTGTTCTAAGAACTGTCTCGGGGTCCTGAAATGTTTGCAGGGGGTGTCCTGAAGACGCTGTCCGTATTGTCCGATGGCAAGTTGAAAGTGTTCTAAGAACACTCGCAGTGTCCTGAAATGTTCGCAAATAAACAAAATGGGGGTGTTCTGAGGACGCTGTCCGTATTGTGCGTTGTCAAGTTGAAAGTGTTCTAAGAACTCTCGCGTTGTCCTGAAATGTTCGCACATAAACAAAATGGGGGTGTGTTATAAGAACACACGCTTTGTCCTGAAGTGTTCTACAAACTCTTGCGGTGTCCTGAAATGTTCGTAGGGGGTGTCCTGAGGACGCTGTCCGTATTGTTCAATGGCAAGTTGAAAGTGTTCTAAGAACTGTCTAAGTGTCCTGAAATGTTCGTAAATAAACAAAATGGGGGTGTGTTCTAAGAAATCACGCGTTGTCCTGAAATGTTCGTAGGGGTTGTCCTGAAGACGCTGTCCATATTGTTCGATGGCAAGTTGAAAGTGTTCTAAGAACTGTTTCGGTGTCCTGAAATGTTTGCAAATAAACAAAATGGGGGTGTGTTCTAAGAACACACGCATTGTCCTGAAATGTTCGTAGGGAGTGTCCTGAGGACGCTGTCTGTATTGTTCGATGGCAAGTTGAAAGTGTTCTAAGAACTCTCGTGGTGTCCTGAAATGTTCGCAGGGGGTGTACTGAAGATGCTGTCTGTATTGTTCGATGGCAAGTTGAAAGTGTTCTAAGAACACTCGGGGTGTCCTGAAATGTTCACACATAAACAAAATGGGGGTGTGTTCTAGGAACACACGCGTTGTCCTGAAATGTTTGTAGGGGGTGTCCTGAGGACACTGTCCTTATTGTTCGTTGTCGAGTTGAAAGTGTTCTAAGAACTTTCGCGTTGTCCTGAAATGTTCGTAGGGGGTGTTCTGAAGACGCTGTCCATATTGTTCGCTGGCAAATTGAAAGTGTTCCAAGAACACTGGTAATGTCCACGGACATTAAAAGTTTCCATAGGCCATAGTTGAAATGTTTTACTCTATGGGTGTGATATGCTGCAGTGGATGTGGCCAGGGCATAGGGTGTTGGGTGCATGGCCATTTGGCCATGCACCCAACACTCTATGCCCTGGCCATAACCACCGCAGCATATCACATTTATAGTTGCTTATAACTTTGGGTCAAAAAGAAATTTATAAGGAACAAAGTTATAAGATACTATGGGTGTGATATGCTTTGATGGTTGTGGCCAGGGCATAGAGTGTATAATATACTTACTGTTTGGTTTAGTAACTGGAGTACATTTATTTCTTGTTCATTTCTGTGATAAAAGAAAATAGCATGTTAGTATTAGTATTTTCTAATGACTTTTTACATTGTATAATCAACATTTTTTTTTGTGGACCCTCATATTTAGTAGATTACAAAACAGAGTACTGTGCAATTTGCTCAGTTTCTGTGTTCGTTGCTAAAATCATTGGGTCTGTGGGAGAAAAAAAAATCCATTTTGGATTAAAAAAAAACCTTTTTCTGTTATGCTACAGTTTATTTGTTTGTTTGTTTTCAGTGTTCATTTGTTGTTTTTGGCTAATGCTTTGTACATTGGGTTGTTGCATTTTTTTTTTGAGTAGTAACATATTATTTATTTGTTTGGATATTATGAAATTTTTGAGCAGTTAGATACCAGTAGGCGCATTCTAACTGTCTATTTTTTGCTCTAATTTAGTGGTATTCATTTATATGATTAATTGTTGAAGAATCTTTGGGCAGTTAGATACCTTTTGGAATATTCTAACAGTTTATATTTTTTACTACAAGTTTACTTGAGGTTTAAGTACAGTTTAGTTATCAAATTTTGGTTTTAAGAACATTAAATAAGCGTTTGTAAGATTTGCTGGTAATCTCTGCTTTAGAGTAATGGTACTATCATTACATAGAGACCATCTACATTTCTCTTTTATATATGCAGTGTAGTGCACTGAATTGGTTGTGGCTCCTGCGTGGTAGATTATACCTATTGTTGTGAAGGTTTTCTTACCAAGTGATATTTGACCATGTGTGAATACAGTCAGCTTGCAGTTGTTTTTGGTACCATTTGCATTGTAATGTAGAAGCATTAGTATTACGTATTTACTATGTATTTGTATTACTAACGTGGAGCGATTATCTGAATTGCAGGTAGCACATAATCTACCATGGTTTGCAGTTTGTACAAGTTGCTGAAATGGAATGGATTCACAATTAGGTATTGATATATATACAAAGCGTTCTTTGGGGATTTCTTCTTGTGTCACATTGTTGCAGAGAGTGCATGTATGTTTCCACATGTATGAAATCTGGAAGATTTCATTTATAGGTATGTTTTTGTTTTCCAGTACTTCTAGTGAGTACATTAGAAATTCTTGTGGATCTTCCTGTGAGTTTATAGTGAATTTCACCATTCCAGCACAGTAGTCCAATTGTTGTTTTATTCCATAAACACTATACATGTTGTCAGGATTGTTTGCTGCATTTCTGAGAAGTACTAACATTTGCAAACACAATGGGTCTGTACTGTGTAAGTAAATGTTCTCAACAATTGGTGGTAATTGAAATAGAATATTCATTGCTAAATTTACGTAGCAATTTACACCAACTATATTTGAGAGTTTAAATGGACCAGGTAGTTCTGTATCTGACTGCTTTTTTTGGAGTTTGTCTTCCTTCTTTGAAGAAGTACCTGGTTTATTTTCCCTAATTGATCCTTTTTTGCTTGTGGTACTTGATGAAGTATTGCTTTTACTCTCCTTGGAGGATTTGCAGTGACATCCTGTTGCTTTTCTGTTTGATTTATTTTTCTTTTATAATGTTTTACTTTTTGTGGAACAGAATATGTGTTTAGATGGGGAGTGTATAGTGAGCGAAGTCTATTGTATTCTAAAATGCAAGGAATATCAGCGTTTATTTTACTTGCATCAAAGTTGATTAGAAATAGACCGTCAAGTGTACCTAAGCGTGATAGTGCTACTGAGCTCATGCCTTCTTTAAAGACTGTGTTACCAATATCTATCATTGCTTTGTCTAGGGTAAGACCTTGTGATTTATGAATCGTGACTGCGTATGCAAGAGTTAGAGAAAATTGTTCTCTGAGTACATACATGTCTTTGAAGAGAAGGAATCGAGCTGTTGAGCGTCCTATCCTTTTAACTTCTGAAAGTTTGTCAAAGAGTATATTGACAAACTGAATTTTGTTGTCACGTGGGTATGTTTGAAAGCCAACAACTGTACCCAGTGCTCCATTAACTAGTCCTTGGTCCACGTCAAGGTTCCGTTTAAGCATTACTCTGCAATTTAAGGATAATTTTAATATCTTTTCTAAGCCTGCTGTGTTTGAGATTGATTTTTCTAAACTATTTAGTCTTGTTGTGGCTTGGTCACACATAGGTAGTGTCATACCATGTACATCTAGTTTGTCTGTGGTGCTAATTTCCATTATTGGTTGCATTTCTTTACTTAACATTATTTCATTGAATTTGAAACAGCTTGCAAGAGTTGGCATTAAGGCCATACAATTGATATTTTTGTGGGCTAATTGTTCCATAACATCTGTAGCACATGCATTATCGCCATAAAGCGCATTAATTTGCTGGGTTTTCAATATTGTTTCTGCTTCTTTAGAGAGTATACCAACTCTGATACTTTTTAAGATGTTGGCATAAGTGAGATCTGCAGATTGCCGCATGTTTTCTGTTAATTCTCTGTATTGGAAATGTTGCCAAAGGTTGACATTTCCAATGCTGCCAATAGTTTTACGGCAGAGTTTGTGTCCTAATGTTTTAAAAAATAGGCTCACTTTTTACTGGTGTCAATTGAAGAAGATCTCTGAAAACAATAATGTGTTTTCCTGCAAAGAGCTCTTCATAGTTTGTTTTCAGTACTTCTTGTAATCTGAGGTGAATCAAAGCCAACATTAGGTTGGAGACCATGCTCACTTCATCTATTAGTAAGATTTTCATTTGTTTTAATACTCTGCATAGTTCCATTGCAGCTTCTGCAGAAAGTTTGTAATAGTCTAATTTGTTCCGGTGTTCTACTGGCAATAGTAGTAATCGGTATAAAGTGACACCACCTATGTTGTAGGCAGCTAAACCTGTGGAGGCAGTGACAACAGCTGACAGTTTGTTGTTTGTGAATTGTTGAAGGAATTTACTGATGATTTTGATTAGGAATGTTTTGCCAGAACCCGCTTCACCACTGACGTACAGTAGTATAGGTTTATAATTATGGCAGGAACATTCTATATTTTCATGTTGTACACCATGTGCAATTTGTTTTGTTACTTCTTCTACTTGTTCGTTGTTTAGTTTTGATTGTAGTATAGTTAAGTCTTCCTTATCTTCATGCTGACACATGGTGTTTTCTACTTCTATCATAGCTAATTCTGCCTCATTTATTATTAGTGGTTCTCGCAGTGGTTCTTGGCTTCCTGTTACAGAAGGTTGATTACTGTCAGGAGTGTCTTTATCTAGTTAGGCCTGGAGTTCTTCTTCGTGTTGCTGTTCATTGTGCAACATTGTTTTGTATTGTGTAAAGTTTACATCAGTTATAGTGCTTTCATTTGCTTTGAAAGCATCTTCATATGAGTCATAGTTTTCTAGTAATTCTTCTTCTTTTCTCCATGGTTTAAAGAGTTGTAGCAGGGACATGTTATATATTTCTTTATGTTGAGGAGTCTTCAATTACAATTTGATATGATTAATTAAATTTGGTTTAGTGAGTTTAACTAAGCTGCCTTCACAGTTTGTCACTCTGTATTTACCTTTTTTTTCATCAGGTTTTATATTATTTTTGTATGTGTAGTTTTGGGCTATGTGGTATAAACACATGGTTTCCAAAGTATTACTTCTGTTTGCGTGGTATGTGTCCAATAAATTGTTTTTTTAAATGACTTGGCTGTTGGGATCATGTTTGGCTATTGCTTCTATATCTTTGTATGTTTTTAGAACTCTTTTTCTAGATTTAGCTGGACCAAGACTTAGCCAGACTTTATTTTCAGATTTACCATACAATGCAGTACCAGATAAACGATCAGCTGCTTCATATGATCCACATTCTCTATGGGAGAGCATTTTTATGCCAAAGCTGTATAATTTCTGAGACACTGTTTTATCTGATGACAGGTCATTCCAGAGGTCTTGGAGCTCTGTCTTTTCTGCTTTGGCTAAGTATGCTGTGACATATAGTGCAACTGCAGTAGAATTGTCTGAATTGTACTGCACATCTATGTTTGCATTCCATAAGTGGGCAATGATTGCATTATAATCATTGATATATTTATATTCTTTTCTTTTTATGTAATATGTATTTTTAGGTGACTTACCTTTAACACTATGTCTGAAGACAGGAGGTTGTTCACTTGACCTGTATTTGTAACTGATCTAGGGAAACCAAATCGACATTTGGTGTAGTATTTCCCTTTGTTTTTGTATTTGCGACGACAATATTTGCCACATTTATGTCTTTGAAATTGTACAATTTGTGCATGAAGATCACTATTTGTGGATTCTGATGGAATTTCACAAGTGATATATTTTTCAATAAACTGTAAAACAGTGGCATCACTGTCTTGACCAAATTTAGGAGCATCTTTAATCCATAAAAGCTTGTGGGTATGTGGTGGTCCTCTGGCTTGGTATTCTTTTCTCCAAAAGAAGTGTTGCACTTCTCCAAGGGGAGGAACAGTTTTATTACAAATAAAATGTAGCATAGCAATGAATGGATGGTGAAAATATCTTGAAAAATTAACATGATCCAAAGAACAAAGTTCTCCTGGTGTTAGTTTATCTATGTTTGTTTTGTTTTTATTTAATATGCGTAGGAAATCATGTAAATCTTCCCATGCATATTCTGCACAACTTATTGCAACAAACCAAGTGGGTGGGCCAAGGTTTCTGATCATACAACGTACATCTCCGTGACGTCGAAACCCGTACTCTTTAGTACCACACATATTTGCTAATAGATTTGTAATATTTGATTGTAAAACCTCATCCTTTTGTTGCACTTTTTGTAATAATTGTGTAGCTGTCATATTTTGAAAGTGGGATTCTGATTTTAATATGTGTGCAACTCCGTAACATAAAGTTGCTAGTTGACTTTCAAAGATTAGGTGGAATATGTATTCCACATTTTGTCTAAATCTGGGATCTTCAGAATACATCCATAATGAGCGGTATTCTGAGGTTGATATTTGAATAGGTCTATCATCATACCTTCCTCCTTTGCCAGTAGGAAAGAGTAGAGGAAAAGCATGTGCTTCTATACTTTTTTCCCATATGCTGATTGGTTATCCTTTTGTTTGACGCATTTGGTATGTTTCCAGTGCATCTTCTATGGCGTCATTAGAGTGCAAAGGATGAATTGTATAATGGTCTAAAGTATTTGATATTGTAGCAGGATCTAGTAGCTCAAATTGACCAGCTTCTTGTGTTTCTTGAATTATTTCAGTTGTATCTTTCAAGTTTTCTTCAATATTAATTTCTTTGTAATATTCATTATTCTCTTTAAGATATTGTAAGGCTTGTCTAACTTTATGTAAATCTACCAGCTGTTGCCATATTTTTTTGTCTTTTGTAGGTACTTCATTTACTAAGATAATTAAAGATTGCTGCATTGGGCGTTGCACTCCTAGAGTATGCACATTTTCTTTTAGATCTAATGGTAAATAAACTACTTTTCCACGAATGCCTTTTACCAATTCAGAGTGAGGTAATTTTACTGTTTTTGCTAGAAGGCTTATTATTGCTTTAAATGGGTGTACTGTTTGAATTATGATGCTCTCATATAAATTAAGTTGTTGTAGGGGTTTTGGTAGTGGGTATAATTCCAAATTATTTGTGATAGCACGTGAAGGAGTTTGGTTGTTGTCAAGTTTTCTAGTGCAGTAACTGCAAAGTATTAAGGGGTCACTTATTTCGTATTTGTTTTCTGCTACAAGGTAGAGAGCTAATTCAAACCATTTAGAATCATCAATGTCTTCTATTTTATATGAGGGGTCTACAGTTTTCGTGTTATGTTTATAAAAAGTTCTGCGGCAACATACACATACATGGTTTGGTACTTCAGCTAATGTACTTTTAAATTTTAGTATTTCTTTTTTGTATGTGTTTAGCAAAAGGTTGCCATGTGTAGAATTGTTGCTAATTTGATTTAAAGCTATTTCATTCTGTAAATGGCTTTCACTTGCAAAATATTTTTTCTGGATATAGTCAATTTCTTGAAGTAGGTCTTTTGCTGTACCATGTAGAAGAATGTTATTTAAATTTGCTAGTGCTAAAGCAGGACTTTTAACATAGTACAGTTTATAGACTAGATTTCTTATAGTTGAATGATGTGTTGATATTCTTTTGATATCATGGAAGGTGGTTTTACAAGTAGGTCCTGTAATGCAGGCCAATGAATGTCCTTGTAGTCCTGTGTATTTGCGCACTGGACAGGTATCCATATTTTGCAGTAGTTTAATTTTGATTTTGTCTTTGCTTTTTACATATTGATTGAGGAATTGGCGTAAAGACTTGAAAAATGATTTAGGAATGTTACATATTGACGTGCATGGCCATTTGTACACTAGACATTCGGATTCAGTTGAATGGATGGGTAATTCTAAGTTTTCAGGGCATATTTTTGTAAGGAGTACTTCTTGTTCCATTATGGTATTATTAACTTTTTCATAACCTCGACCAATGCTATGTATGGCAATTGTATTTGTTTGTTCGCTTCTTCATTAAAGTATGGTTCTGTGCTCGTAGTGTGACTCCATTCACCTCCGCAGATACTTAAGAAGTTCTTTCTGTTGACATTTCGTTTAATGAGAAGTCTTTTTTGTAATTTAGTTATTAGTTTTGTTAGTGGTTTCATTTTGTTTAACACTAAAATAAATAACTTTCTTTTGAGAAGAATTGCACTATCTATCAACGCTTCTAAAATTAATTTCCTACGATAGGTTTTAAGCATTGACCTGATTTCTCTCCTGTTTTTATAAGATTTTGAAGGACTTTGTGATGGAACATTTTGGCTGAAATACTTTTCTTAGTATGCTTCCTTTACACTATATTAAAATTTAAAGAAGTAGTTTAATCTGTAGTGATAGCTGATTTTCTGTTAATTGTTTTTTGGTTTGTTTTACATTTTGATAGAGAAGGAAAAGTTTTTGTACTTGAAACTTCTTGTGTCTCACTAAATGACTGTATTAGCTGTTTTGTTTGAACTTTTTTTTTACAAATTCTGCTAGAGATGGATGCTTATGTTGGACACTTTTATTTTCATTTGCTCTACTTCTGCGTTGCTTTCTATGGACTTGACTTTTGGTAGGCATTCTTTAGGGTCTGTTGAAAAAAATAAAGAAGGTATGGGTTGGGGTGTTCTGCAATGTATGTGTGCTGTGTGCATGAGTGTTTGAGTAAGAGGATGTATGTAATGGTGTCTGATTGTGCATTGGGAGCTACAACTAGTAGGGATGTGTATTCTTCAATTAATATGTTACTAAACTCAGGTTCAGATGACAGAAAAAAATAAGCTAGTGGTGTGGAGAAGTACAAATAGTAAATCTAATGTATACAATAAAAACAGTTGTTTGTTCTATAATATGAAAATTCTAGCGGTTGAGTTGGGTAATTTGTGTGTCCAAAAGTAGGAATTTGTGCGCCATTCTGGCTGTAAATCGGTGTTTAAGACATGAGGATTTTTGGAGAGAATGGTCCACAATCTCTATTTTTAGGCATAGAAATAGCATGAATTAACTTTACAGTATGTTTGAGTAATAATACAAATATTATGGTGATATTCTACTTACTTTTTTTCTAAAATGAGCAGTTTAATTCTAAGTTCTTCTTTGTTCTTGAAATTCAGCTGCTTCTTTTGAGGGGAATGGTCTTCACTGCAATTGTAAAAGAAACAAATTAGTAATTTTGTTTGTATATAACATTGTTTTTAATTTAGATATTGATTTTTTTAATTGAAATCCTCAGCGCCTTCCTTAAAACCATTAAAACTATCTTAATCACATAAGATACGTCACACCAGTTCAATACATATGATGTGTTCTTAATGAACAAATTGTATTGCAATGAGTAACTGTAACAAACAACATATCTTTAGTATGTTTTGTGAAATTCATAATGTACCACTGAATACCACAATTTCTGTAACTAAGCTGTTCTAGGTAATAGTGCCTTAATGTCATGCTTAAATTAAAGTAATCAAATAAATAAATAAATAAATAAATAAATGTAATTGTATAAGTATTATTTTTTGAGATTGGAACATAGAGTGTTCATGCATGCAATTTTGTTTCAATATATATGGTCTATACATTTCATTTAAAAAATGTTAGTTTAACATGATTTGATAGTGTCTGTATTAAGAAAGTAAATAGTATAAAGGTTTATAAGGGATAGTTGATTTTAGGAAATTGGAAAAAAGACAGTAGATTCATTTGACAGATTACACAAGCTAAAAGTCAGTTTGAAAATGTGTTCATGTACTGTACAGAAAATATGCATACCTGTAGTTTGTGTTCATGCATATGTATATGCATGGAGCTGCAAGTAGAAATCTTGGAGACTTGTACAGTATTTCTTGTAGATGGTGCTTCCCAATCATATGACACTTGTACTCAGAGAGATTCACAGTACATTTGCAGTGCTGATCTATGATGATGCAGTTAGATGTAGAGGTCTTGAATGTGATTGGTGCATGGTCATGTGATTTATTAGCTACATCCAATGAGGGAATGGCACAGAGAGTGAAGTGGAAATGGTAGAAGGGCTGTTCATGTTACGATATGTTCGCGGACATGGCGGTAGTTCGCGGACATCGGGAGATACATCCAGGGATTTTTGGGTTCAGAAGTCATGCAAATGAGAATGAGCAGTGAAGGGATTGGTCAGGAAAGTTTAGTGGGTGTGTTGTGCCAGGAGAGAGTTTCTCAGATAATCTTTTTGCTGAGAGAACAACAGATAGCTATGGCTGTGTGTTTCAGAAAACAGATTGTTTGGATTTTGGGAGATTCGTGGATACATTGGTTGAAGGTGCATGCACAAAGCTGTGGAGTAGCTGTAGATCTTGGATTTCGATATGTGGAAGTACACTTGCATGGAGTACGTGGAATGAAGTGGTTGGACTTGCTACCTCTCTGTGCTACTTTGGAAACAAAGCAACATCCAGACATAATTGTAATTCATTGTGGAGGGAACAGTTTAGGACATGTGTCTGGAATTTCTTTGCAATTTGCTGTGAAAGAAGGACTTGGGAAAGCCATGGACATGTTTCCTAATTCTCAAGTAATATTTTCACGGATTGCGCAGAGACAAATGTGGCTTCATTCTTCTTCATTTGGTCCACAAATGGAAAAAGCAAGGTGCAATGTTAATAAGGCTGTTTGTGCATTTCTAAGAGATTTTGGCATGTCCTCTTTTCCATCTTACTTATGCTGGCAATCAGATTTTTCTGAGAAATGTACAAAATGCACTGCAACCTTTTTTAGAAATACAGCATCCATTTTGAAGTAGGTGTTAAGTATTTATAATTTTTGACATACAAACTCCTCCCAAAGGCTCTTTTCAGAGCCACCACTTCCTCCCAGAGAAAAATGCAATGGTAACAATAGGGTAGCACCCCAATTTTTTTAATGTTCGCGAACTGTCTGCAGACTTTTAAGAAATACAAAGGGCCCTGCTTTATTTATCTTCACTTCTATTTTTTTAACTGTGAAAGGCGGCTCTGAAAAGAGCCTTATTTTTTTTGATTTTTGTAATTTTATATTTTTTTTTGTTTTTTAGACACAACACACCAGGAGAGGAGGGGAAAGGAGGGTAAAGGGGGGGACACCAACCACAGGGATAAGAAAGGGCGAGCTGAGAGAGGAAGATGTAGAGCGGGTTTTATTTGGGTAGTGAGCAGGTCTTCTTGTGCTCTGAGACGATAGTCTCAAAAGCACTCCGAAGTCGCTCCCCCCTGCAGAGTATTGTGTCACAGTACATACATACAACTGTGACCCTCGAAAGGTAAGGGTCATCAGAATTCTGTATGGCCTGTGAGGCAGCTTGAGGAAGACGCTGTCCCACAGAGGTGGTCGTTGTGGTGACAGGATCAGAAACAGAGGATGAAGTAGAGGAAATCAACCTACTACGTTTTACGCAAGGTACAACCTTGCGAATAGCCCCAGAGTGAAATTACCTCAGGTGTCGCTTCATAGTCGTGGTCCCAAAGCTGTACGAACCGTGCTTCCCACGACTGAGTATCATTTTGCACTCATTGCAGATAACACGGTTCGCACAAGCCTTAGGACCATTCCCATAAATGGAAAATAACTGCCACACCCAAGACTCACATCTAGTGCGGGTAGTAGGGATTTCCTCTACCTCATTCTCGTCATCCTCTTCTTCCTCCCCTCGCATCCTCACTCCTGTTCCCCTCTTCTGGCCCTTGGGAAGGTGGTGGTGGTGGAGGGGGTGGGGGTGGTGCTGAAGCAGGTGCAGCACCAGGAGGCAGTTCTGCAGCCAGGGATGCCATCTCGATGGTGGAATCCGCAAGTTGCTGGAGAAATAGCTGTGCTCTGAAGAATAGCCAGAAACACAATAAGAATAAGCTCTAGGGCGTGGTCTTTTATAGGGGTGCTTGTAAGTGGTTCACGGATCGAACACAAAAAAGGGTTCAAAAAGTTTCAAAAGATATGTAGAAACTCAGGATTACTATGTGGGACTTGTGCCATCATGAGTTTTTATGGAAAAATATTGTGGATTACTCGAAAATGTACTTTTAAATTGTTCGGGGACACGAACAGTGTCCGCATTCAGAACACACGATCAGCATGGGCGCGGTCACATGATCCCTTCGCGAACAGGTCCCTGAAGGAAGCTCCTGTCCGCAGGACACCAAATGCACGGACATTGGTTTGCGCATGCGCATTGATGTTCTACGGACAGTGTTCAGGTCCTGAATTAATTAAAAGTGCATCACACATCAAACGGACATTTCTGGACATCGCGTATGTTCTAGAACAGTTTAAACTTGCTAGCGAACACTACGGACAGATATAGTGTTCTTTAGGACACTTCCATTTTCGTTTGATTACGAACTTTTCAGGACATCAATTGTGTTCTTAGAACATTTAACTTGCTAGCGAACATTACGGACAGGTATAGTGTTCTTTAGTACACCTCCATTTTCATTTAATTACGAACATTTCAGGACACCGAATGGGTTCTTAGAACAGTTTGAACTTGCTAGCGAACAGTACGGACAGGTATAGTGTTCTTTAGGACACCTCCATTTTTGTTTAATTAGGAACATTTCAGGATACTTCTTGTGTTCTTTGAACAGTTTCAACTTGCTAGCGAACAGTACGGACAGGTATAGTGTTATTTAGTACACCTCCATTTTCGTTTATTTACGAACATTTCAGAACACCGCTTGTGTTCTTAGAACAGTTTCAACTTGGTAGCGAACAGTACGGACAGGTATAGTGTTCTTTATTAGGACACCTCCATTTTCGTTTTATTATGAACATTTCAGGACACCAATTGGGTTCTTAGAACAGTTTCAACTTTCTACCGAACAATGCGGACAGGTATAGTGTTCTTCAGGACACCTCCATTTTCGTTTATTTCCGAACATTTCAGAACACTTGCGCTGTCCGCGGACATCTACATTGTTTTTAAAAAAAATAAAAAATGGGAAGTAATTACAACACAATTTAAAAATGTAACTTTATTTCACATATATTAATAATTTATGACAGAGAAGGTGAGGCAGAAAAAGAAACAAAAACAGCAGAATTAGGGGTTTCAACATGATTGATATCAGGTGAAGAAGAGATGGAAGTCTCATCAAAACGTTTTGGATTATGGAGAGGGTTTGGGGATAATTGACTGGGATATGGTGAGGGGGGACAAGTACATGTGGGACAATGGTATGAAGTTTTTGTTTTAAAATGATCCTCAACAAAAGTTTTCAAATTATTAAAATTGCTCAATAATAAATCCATTTTTTCTTTTAAGCTGTCAAGCGTGTTTTCCATAACAGTTTCTTCAGACATATTTTCTATTTTGGTATGCTCTGTACAAAAAGAAATATATATGTTAAATATATATAAAATAATAACACTTAAATGGTTTATATTGTAAAGTGTGCACCATCAGCTTCACTATTTTCTGACATTTCGTCGTGTGGGAAGTGCTCCTCTAGCCATTCCAGAGTACTAGACATTTCTGTGAGAAAAAAAAAATATATAATATTTTTTTTTAAAAATCTAATACAGAAAGTTTATAAAGATATGAGTAAAATGATGTACACTTACTATTTCAGGTAATATATGAGTAGTCTGTAGGTCTGGTCTTGGTCTTAGTTGTGGAGTGTCTGTCAGGTAATTATGTTGGAAGCCTATTTATCTTCTCTTGGTATATTCCATTTTAGAATATATTGTAATTAAATGAATGGTTAGTGTGGTACATATATGGGTTACATTTCTTATGTATTACTACATAATATATGTATGTGTACTACTTTGTGAATTTTTTAAATGTTATCATGTTGTAAAATAACAATGAAACATGCCCCCCCCAGACTTTTTAGGTAGTGGTACTGTTGTCCGAATATGTCCGCGGACATCAAAAATGTTTGCGGACATTACATTCAGTAGAAGTGGTTCAGTATGTTCCATTTTACATGTACATAAAGTCAAAGTTACTATTGTTAAGCTTTGCTACTGAAAACCTATGAAATTTAGTTAAACAACTTTGTTAAAGGGACATTATGGTTAAGTTGTGCTACTAAAAACCTATGAAATTCAGTGAAAAAAACGTTGTTAAAGGGAGGTTATGGTTAAGTTGCGCTACTAAAAACCTATGAAATTCAGTGAAAAAACTTTGTTAAAGGGACGTTATGGTTCCAAGTAAAACCGAAAAACCCTTGAAATTCACCAGTTATGTTAAGCTAAGCAACCATAACTCGCGCCACCACCGTGCACTGCTAAGACTAACACCCAGGACATACATAGTGGCCGCGTAGTTATGGTTAAATTGCTGTTTCCATAGGAAGAACACTTTTTGGCCAGCTTATAACTCTGCTCCCCCTCTACGAATCCTCACCAAACTTTGCAAATGAAGTACATGGCCCACTCTGAATTAAAACTTCTTTTTTCCCATAGACTGAATGGGGGAAAAACTTTGCGCACAGCTACAGATCAAACCGCTGGACGGATTTTCACAATCCGTCCAGTAGTTTTCTTTTAAACGATCAAAAAGTAGGTCTAAAAAAATGTGTGATATCTATGTCCGCTCTGCGGACACACTTCCCTGTTTGCTCCGTGGGCAGGACACCAATTGGGTAATCGGGCACGTCATGTCCGCGGACATGTGACGCATTCGCTCATTGGATGGTGAAGGACGTCAAGTGCATCAGATTGTTCCGATGCGCCCGCCATCTTTGATCCGTGTTTTGGTGTCTGCGGACATCGCTGCAAAAACATATAAAACATATAAAAAACCACAACATTGCACTTGTTATACTGTCTGGGGAGGTGAGGGTTGATGAGGATGGGACGGGATGTGGCAACAAGAAGCAAAAAAGTGGTGTTTTTTTGTCACAAAAGTCATACGGTATATTTGGAGGTAGGGTGAGCAACTGTCCTGTAATTTGCGGGATGGTCCCGCAATTGGCGCCTGTGTTGTGCAGTTTGCTGAGTGGCTCTGCGGGACGCGGAATGTCCCGACTTGCTCTGTTCGAGCACAATTTGTGATCTAACAGAGTAAGTCAGGAGTCACAATTAGTCATGCCGTGGGTTGGGGCCGAGCGGGCAGGGGGTCATATACATACATTTCCCGCGAATGGGAATAAAAGTGGCTGGCAAGTGGCAGCTAATCTGTAAATAAGAGTCCTATTGTATTGCATTGCAACTGCAGCTACTGACGTGACAGGCTTGCAGGCCGGTCATGTCAGCAGCTTCAGGTGCAATGCATTCTTTCTGCCAGGTGAATGACACTGTGACGTCATCACCACCCTTTGGCCTGCAAAGGGATGTGACAAAGTTGGCCACCCTATTTGGAGGTATTCCTCAATATATTGGTGTAAACTACCAGTGAAGGAGTAATGTGTCTGTGTTACAATGTATGTAAAATAATATTGGAGTCAGATTGGTGCCCCCTAGAGTTTGGCATCTGAGGCAGCCACCTGCAGTGTTTAATGGAAACAGCGGCTGTGCACATGTATGACAATACGAGTTCTCATGGGTGCGGTGAGCCGTGTTCTTGCAAAGTGAGAATGTATTTAGATTCTTAGTGTAGGTCAGCAACTTTAATTTTGTTGGTTGCGAGCTAAGGCAGCCCACGCATGGGACAGAAAGTAGAAGGGTCAATTGTTTTTTTACCTTGAGAGAAAGGGATTTTTTCGTGAAGAGTCAGTGAGAGGAGGTTTGTAATAAAGAACATTTGATAAGGTTATGCATTCCAAAAGTGTGTACGGAACATGTGAATTCATTTCATGAAGATTCTTTGATGGAAGCGGATTGAGCATTACAGACCGATTTTCGCAAATACAATGGAGACGGTGAATATTATGTAAGTTTGCTTTTGACTACTGTACACAGGAACAAGCTTTAACCTATTATTCTCTGAAAATTAATTTTGGCAATGTAACTCAAGTACTATTTTTATGTGGTTAAGGGAAGTGCAGAATGTAGGCGTTTGTTGACTATAACTATATTCACCCAGGTTCAACGCTAATATTTCTTTAAAATGTCATATATGCCTATATGGAATTGTGTATCAGTTTCTAGGTTCTTTTTGTATTTTTTTAGATTGTTTGATGTGTGTGCTAATCGTTAATTTAAACTCTATTCCGAATTAAGAAAATAATACATATATTGCAATAAAGTGTAATAAAGGTCAGGTATTGATACATATTTTTTGTTATGTTTTCCAAATAGCTACATGCTGCCTTACTGCGATTGCCATGGATTCCAGATGCCAACTGATGGGTTCTTCATTCGTCAGGTGCACGTCGTCGTGAATGGGTTACTGTGACTGTTTTGTGGGACGATCGGCCAGGGCCCATGTGTCCGTATGCTGCACTAGCGATTAGGAGTAACATAACATCTTTTATGGTGGTCTAGGCGTAAGTTGATGCAGACGCCCTGGAATTCACTGTGGTACCCAAGCGGTTCCTTCCTCAAAAACAAACACTTTGTGTATGGAAAAAGAAGAACGTATGTCTCACAATTAACATTTTCGATCACGAGCGAAGAAACAAATTTGCAATTTGATTGAATATGGGAACAGTCGGATGTTCTCGGAGAGTTTATTGTGAAATAAAAGTACTTTACAAATTGTATACTGTTATTGTTTTCTTTTAAAGAGCGGTTTAATAATTTGAATTGTGATGTGGTATGTTGTTAGTCGCGGTGTGTTGATTTTTGGGTTCTGCGTCATGTCACGCAGGTGGGTATGGGCGCATTTGGCTACGCTGAAGAGGAACGTCACAGAGAAAGATGTTCATTATCACTAGGGTTGGTTATGTGAGGGTCAGGGTGGGGCATATGATTTAGTGATATCTGGCCAGTTTACCTTAGGCCGATGCAGCAATGGTTAACAATAGCACAAGATGGACGTGCCCTGTTGGCACATTTTGTCCATTTCTCAAAGAGGACAAATGCGGTAAGCTGATGTCGAAATGTTTGCAATAAATCAACGTACAAAAATACATGGTCAAACCCTCGGGACAAAAATATTTTGTGAGCATTGCACTTGTGAAACTTATGCAATAATGTTTGGGGAGGTGAGAGGTAATGATCATGGTTGGAATATTTGAGACGTCATTTCGAATGAGTTTACAAAGTTTGTTGGAATTTTGTACACAGCTTATATGATGATTGATTTGTGTATTTTTCTATAAAACGTGGGTGGATTTACAGCAAATTTGCGTAAGGCTCAATGGCAAGGATCGAGAAGCATGTTTATTTTAGTGCCTGAGGGGTAGGCTGTAGTCATGGGCAGTGGCCCGAATGTCGGGGTCATGGTATAAGGTCAAGATCCAGACAACGTGGCTACTGTCCATGACCAGAAGGGACAAAACATAGTATTAAAGTGATCATGTCCACCTGGGACTGGCATTGTTGTAAAGTTATTCGCAATTAGGATAGATTCGAAAGGGAAGAAAAATGTGCTTATGTTAATATGGTTAGAGGATTTTTTTTTGCCTTTTGGAGGCTGCCATGTAAAAGGGAAGATTGGCCCTGTATGGAATTGGCGCTTTCCCTTTCCATGGTGGCCATCTTGGAAAAGGATCTCATTCCTAAACCGGGACGCCGCGTCCCAATATAGGAGGAGAAATCCTATTTTTTAGTAGCACGGGTTACCGCTTTGGAAACCTAGGCTGGTAATGGCGTTCATCCCCCATTTTAAGGGTTGAAATAGGGGGTAATGGTCCAGTGACCTCGTTATCCACCCTCGATTCGCTTGAGCTGATTACTAGGGCTACTGGGCCGTTATCCACTGTTCCAGTCCCTGGAACGGCGCATGAATGCTGCAATATTTACATTACTATAACAAAAAATGCAAATGGAAATGTTGGAAAATCTTATTGCGTCTGTGTATTTTACTGAGAAATACAAAGTAGATGGAGTCTATGCATTTTTTGTACTTCTATTTTTTAACTGTGAAAGGTGGTTCCTAACGGAACATTTATTTTGTTTTTGGATGGATTTCTTTTGGCATGAGAGCTAAGAACGAAAGGTGGGGACGGAAATGAGGGAAGAGGCACCAAACACTAATATGGAGGAGCAGATGGAAAAGGGGGAAATGTTGTGCATGTGTTATTTTTAAGGTAGGTGGTAGTAGGGCGGACAAGTGTCCCCGATTTCACGGGATTGTCCCGCAATTAGGGACTCTGTCCCGCAGTTAGCAAACTGGCTGTGCGGGACGTAGGTTGTCCCGACTTGCCACTCTGCAAACTGAAGTGGTCATCTGCTCAGCACGGCGCTGCTGCCTGCTGCTTTCTTTCTCTGGGTGTCTCTGCAGGTGTAAAGAAAGGAGGGGGGTGTCTGTACTTCCGCTCTCTATATAGTAGAGGAGAGGCACAGAGGACCCCAGCCAAGATTCTCTATTATTGGTAACATAGGCAAGCAATCAAGGCCTAGCTTCTCAGGAGGTGATGCAGGCTGGTTCTGAAGTACAGTGTAGTTCCCGAACCCCCACAAAGTAATGTCCACATACCGTATTACTGAAAACACAGTCTTATATCATTAATATTCAAAGGTATGTACACACTTTGTACTCGGAAATCAACAATGATAAATATATACAATTCTAAAGTGGTACCACTAATGTTATCAAATCTCATTAAAGTGTATCAACTTTACAGTTAAAATGTCACACAGATCAATAACGAGGAAACCAGCAATAGACATAGCAAGGAATGTAAGATGGTTGAAACAATAGGCAGAATACCGGCCCCTACCGATCGACACAGTTCTGTGTGGAGATCCCCCACCTGGGCAACCTGTAAAATAAAGATATATACCACAAGCCCAGTCCATATATTGTTCAATAGCCTTATTTCCTCCTATTAAGGTTTTATCCCCCCAATGTACCTGGTGGAGTAGAGTTCTTCGAAGACACGTCGAAGGATCCTTCTTGAGTGACTCCCTTTAAAGCAGGAGCCACGGATCGTCGAGAGGCGTCGAAGATGGTGAACTTGTCGTCGACGGCGGCGATGAGATGTTCAAGGGTGCCGAGACCCCGATGTCGATCCAGGCAGTGCTCGTCAGCGACGTCCTGCGAGGATGAGGTGTGCGGGGCACCTCGGCGACGGATTGTTCAGGACCGCAAAGAATTTTAGAAGAACTGTGGCCCAACAAGGGCGTCGAAGCCTTTGTGGCCTTCAGGTGGCGGGAAACCCAATGGCGGATTCTCCTCGGCGCGTTGGTCGTCCTTGTCTTTCTCCGGCGGGACAAAGCGGTTGACGTTGCGGGCAAGGGAGTCCTTGGATTCAAATGTTCTTAGGCAAAGGAGCGGGCGGCTCCGGTCGTCAGCGGCACGGCATCAAGTGGTCCCCACGGCTGGGTGACACATCTTAGATGGGCCTCCAGCGGTTACACAAACCTGCAAACCCTGGTCGACGGCAATAGACTTCGACAGCGGTGAAGCCCGGGTGCTTTGCTTCGTTCTCCTCAGCGGTCCCGTCTCGGGTCGGCAGCCTTTCGAGGGTCTGACTTCCAGGGAGCTTCGGCGAATGTTAGCGGTGCTCGATGGTCCCTCAGAGCACGGGAAGAGGGCGCCTTACCAGGTCCTCTCTCGGATCAGTCCTTGATGAGTTTGGCAGTTTTCAGATCAGGTCGAAGGAAATGCAACAGCAAGTCTTCGTCTTCCAGCTGGGCGTCGAGGATCAGCAGTTCCAGTTACTCTTCAGGTGTAGACACAGCTTCTGAACAATTTCCAGTGGTGAGAGGTCCCCAGATATACTATCTTGTCTCTCATCCACTCTGCTGGGTCACTCTCAGCAGCCAATCATACAGAAGGGCATTCATGCAGTCAGTCAGCCAATCAGGCACACAGTGCATTCAGGCCATCCTCCTCCCTCTCAGACACTCACAACAAGGAATGTGGATTGGGACAAGTACCCCGCCATTCAACACTACACACTGCATTCAGGCCAGTTTCAGGCAGGGCTGTCTCAGTCTTTGTCTCTCATACCAGAAACCAGACAGCCACAACAAGAAGTACATATTGGTCACACACTCCATTCACCCAGGTCCCACCCACAGGAGGTACCCACAACATACAGTCACTGGGAAGGCTCCAGTCAGTAGTCTGGACTGGACTTCACAACAACACCATATATGCAACTTCCACCCAACAACTGGTCAGGGGGAAGGGACAGAGTCAGGGCTTCCCAGGATTTTGGAAAAACAAGGTAATAGGTAATAGAAAGCAAGAGGCCACAGGATCCATCTTGTTTTCCATCAGGAATCAACTGGTTCCAATGGCAGGGCCTGGGGATCCCAAAATGGAGGATACTCAGCGCACCTGTCAAAGTCAGCATGGAGCTGTCACCAGCCCATACCCTGCTCTGCGAGCCACCCACAGGTGCCCAAAAACATACACTAGGGGCACAGGGTTGTACCCCCACCCATGGGTGCCGTAAGGGTATCCCATGGGTCTGTTCACCAAACCAAAAGAGAGAGAGCTGAACCGCCAGGAGTCCCACATGAACTCCTGTGCGGAAAATATGACAGAACACACGATAAAAAGGCAGTAACGGACAAGGATACGGAGGCCCTGTCCCTCCAATGCATTTCCAGCATCACAGTCGACCCCCACAGATTAGGTGGAGGGTGCCTAATCTTCCACGGGATAGACACTCTCATCCAGACGGTCAACTTACCTTCTGGAAAGGCCATCTGCATTATCGTGACTCTTCCCTGGTCTGTGCTCTATGGTGAAGTCCCAGCCCTTGCAGGCTAATGCACCACCTGAGCAGTTTTGGATTTTCAACCTTCATCTGCATAAGCCACTTAAGGGGCTTATGATCTGTTTGGTCCTTGAAGGTAGACCCCGCAAGGTAGGGCCTAAAAAGCCTAAGGCTCCAAACTATACTGAAACACTCCTTCTCAACAGTAGCCCACCTAAGTCCTCTATGCTTGAGTTGTCTACTGATGAAGATGTTAGGATGTTCCCTTTGTCATCTACCTGGGACAAGACAACTCCAATTCCGGTGTTGCAGGCATCCATCTGGACGATAAAGGGTCGGCTGTAGTCAGGCGCACACAACACAGGTGCCCTACACAGACTTTCTTTCAAACCATCAAAGGCCCTCTGACAGTCTTCCGTCCAATTAACCTTCCTAGGTTTTTTGGGGGAAGTCAGAGCTGTCAGTGGTGCAGCTATGGTTCCATAGTCCCCCATGAAATTGCGATAATACCCAGTGAGGCCCAAAAAGGCTCTCACCTGGGTTTGAGTATTGGGAGTCTCCCAGTCCTGTACATCCTGTAACTTACTGGGGAGAGGTTGGATTTGACCCCCTCCTACCTCATGACCAAGATATGTGACTTTCCCCTGAGCTATCTGGCACTTGGTGGCCTTGATTGTGAGGGTAGCCCTTTTCAAGGCATGCAACACCTTACCCAGATGTGTCAAATGCTCTTCCCAAGTGGAGCTGTAGACGGCAATGTCTTCTAAATAAGCCACACAAAAGGTTTCCAGCCCACTGAGAGCATGATTGACCAATATCTGGAAGGTGGCAGGGGCATTCTTCAACCCAAAAGGCATGACCCTAAACTGGTAGAGTCCCTATGGTGTTGAGAACACCGTCTTTTCCTTGGCATGGTCCGTCAGAGCTATTTGCCAATAGCCTGCGGTGAGGTCAAAGGTGCTCACAAATTTGGCAGCACCTATGATGTCCATAAGCTCATCGGCCCGGGGCAATGTGTGCGCATCAGTTTTGGTGACGGCATTGACTCCTCGGTAATCCACACAGAACCTCCAATCCTTAGTACCTGCCTGGGAACTTGCCTTGGGGACAAGGACCACAGGACTGGACCAGGGACTGGTTGAGGGTTCAATAACACCCGGATCCAACATCTTGGCAAACTCAGCCTGGATGTGGTTCTTAACAGTATCTGACATACGGTAGCTCCTGCTTTTGACAGGCATGCTGTCACCAGTGTCAATCTCGTGCTTACACCACGTTGTAAGGCCTGGCGTCAGCGACAACAGAGAGGCATACTGCTGGAGCAAAGTCCTGCAGACCCTCTGCTGCTCTGTTGTCAAATCTGGAGAGAGATGCACTCCCTCCACTGAGCCATCCTGAGGGTTGCTATACAGCAAATCAGGAAGGGGCTCACTCTCATCCTCTTTTTGCTCTGAAGCTAGCAAGAGACATGAGACTGCTGCTCGCCTGTGGAAAGGCTTGAGCCGATTGGCATGGAATACCTGAGGAGCTACCCCTGGGATTCCCATTTCAACCAGATAATTGACCTCGCCCATCTTGGAGATCATCCTAAAGGGTCCAGTCCATTTATCTGCCAATGCCTAAGGCTTGGTAGGCTCCATCACGAGGACCTCCTGTCCCGGAGTCCAATCCACTTGCGATGCTTTAAGGTCATGCCAGTATTTGTTCAATTCCTGGCTGGCCTTGAGATTCGCTGCTGCCTGACCCATCATATGTGTCATCCTCCGTCTGAGGCCTAACACATAGTCCCCCACTTGCTTGGCGGGACCTGGAGGGGTGGCTTCAAAACCTTCTCTGATCAAGGCAAGGGGCCCCCTCATGGGATGTCTAAAGAGTAACTCAAAGGGGCTGAAACCTACACCCTCTTCAGGTACCTCTCTGTGAGCAAACAGCAGGCATGGCAGGAGGAGATCCCATTTCCTCCTTAGGGGCTCTTCCAAAGCACCTGTCATGCCCTTGAGAGTTTTATTAAATCTCTCAACCAGACCATTGGTCTGGGGGTGGTAAGAGGTGGAGAATTTATAGGTTACTCCGCACTCTTTCCACATGGTCTTCATGTAACTAGACATGAAGTTGGATCCTCTGTCAGAGACAACCTCCTTGGGGAATCCGACACAGGTGAAAATGCCCAGGAGAGCCCTGGCAACCACCTTGGCAGTTACAGTCCGAAGGGGTATAGCCTCAGAGTACCTGGTGGCATGATCTACCAAAACCAGGATGAGCCGATGTCCACCTGAAGTGGGAGGGTCCAGGGGACCGACAATGTTGATGCCCACCCTCTCAAATGGTGTGCCAACCACTGGCAATGGTTGCAGTGGGGCAATGACACTGCCTCTAGTCTTGCCAGACAACTGACAAGTTGGGCAGGTCCTACAGTGGGAGTCCACTTCTACTCCCATCCGAGGCCAGTAGAAATGGGGAGAGAGCCTCTGCTTATTCTTCTTGGTACCAAGATGACCAGCTAAGGGCACCTCATGCACCAACTGCAGTAGGAAGGGCAGGTAAACCTGGGGTACCACCAACCTCTTGAGGGCACCAGGTTCAGGCTTAGTGGGCTCACTAACAAGGAGCTCACCCTCCCAATAAATCCAGAATGTCCTAGGCACTTCTCCTTGTGCCTGGGACAGCGCCTGTTTCCTCAGACCCTAGAGAGAGTGGCACTCTCTCTGTCCTTTACAGAAGTCTGCCCGGGAGGGTACCCCTTCAGCTAACAAGCATTGAAGATCGGGATGATCCTCCGGGTTGAGAACCTCTCCCACAGGAGAGTCTTCTGGCTCTTCTCCCACAAGAGTTGAGACGGGGTTTACCACTGGACCCAGCCCGTCCGGAGCATGGATCCCAATGGGTGCTGTAGGAACAGCAGGAAGAGAAGGAGCTCCCTCCACAGAGGTGGCCTTCTTGTTCTTCCTTCGTTTTGCCTTAGGCCGTGCCTTTGGCTCGGGTACCTGACTCACAGCCATACCTGTGGTCACCGGTGACCTAGTGACCGCAGCAGCAGTCATGGGAAGACCATCCAAGATCAATCCCAACTCTACTAGATCATTACCGAACAGAATGTTAGCAGGGACATTGTCCTGAACCAGGACAGGAAGCTTTGCTGTCTTGTCTCCAATTACGAGTGTGACTAAGGCTACATGCGATAATTTGGGAGGTCCACCAGCTAAGCTGGTGGTTCTCAGAGGAGCACCTATATAGTCCTCTGGCTTGAGCACGGTCCTGTCCACCACTGTCATGCTTGCCCCAGTGTCTCTCAAACCAGTAGAAGGCTGGCCATTCAGGAGGACACTTCTCAAAGATCTATTGGTGTTCTGTGGGATAGTCACCAGTACTTCCGCGTACTGGTCCCAGGCCCCAAGGGACACTAAGGAAATCTCTACAGAAGCACCAAATGTGATCCCTGTAGAGGAGGGAAGGACAGTGGCCTCCACCTCAGACATGGGGTAAGGGTAGGTCAGGGTGACAGCCTGTACTCCAAGTGCCTTACCTTTACACTTGGAGTCACCCCTCTTGTGATCCAGAGCCCCACAATCCCAACAAGTGCCGGGAGTGCGGGGTACGGTACTGGAACCACTGGGAGCCTGCTTTGCAGCAGGTGGACCACTACTCTTATTCCAACCCACAGATGACTTATCCCCACTAGATTTTTGGGTCTTCGGAGAGGAGGGTTTAGGTTTACCCGACTGTGACTGCTTTTGGGACTCCTCAGCTTTCTGGGAGGCCCCCTTTTCTTTGTCCTTTTCCTTCCCAATGGAGTCCTTAGGGAACACCCAGTGGGAGACCCACTTTTCAGCCAGCCTAGCCAGCTTAAAGGGATCCAAAATGTTCTGGTCAGCAACATACTGACGCAGCTCCGGTGAACAGGCTTCAGAAAAATGCTCAAAAAACAACAGGTGGGACAATTCAACAAACGTTTTCACCTTAGCTCTGCGGTGCGTGGGAGAGCGGTCGCCGGTAGCCCGGAGGGAACAGCAGGCTAGGTAGCCCTGCCTGGGCCCTGTGAGTTGATTTGCTGAAATTTTTTTTATTGTTAATTTGATTTCGCGCTCCGAGCGCGTTGTGTGCCTGCTCCTGCTGCCCCCCCTCCCACTTCCTGGTCCTCCTCTCCTCCCGCCTCCCTACCCGTCCACCCCCCCCTCTGATTGGCTGCCTGACTGTCCCCTTCTGGCCTACTCGACGGCCGTTCCCCCCCGCCCGCTTTCTTAGCTCTGCGGTGCGTGGGAGAGCGGTCGCCGGTAGCCCGGAGGGAACAGCAGGCTAGGTAGCCCTGCCTGGGCCCTGTGAGTTGATTTGCTGAAATTTTTTATTGTTAATTTGATTTCGCGCTCCGAGCGCGTTGTGTGCCTGCTCCTGCTGCCCCCCCTCCCACTTCCTGGTCCTCCTCTCCTCCCGCCTCCCTGCCCGCCCACCCCCCCTCTGATTGGCTGCCTGACTGTCCCCTTCTGGCCTACTCGATGGCCGTTCCCCCCGCCCGCTTTCTTAGCTCTGCGGTGCGTGGGAGAGCGGTCGCCGGTAGCCCGGAGGGAACAGCAGGCTAGGTAGCCCTGCCTGGGCCCTGTGAGTTGATTTGCTGAAATTTTTTTATTGTTAATTTGATTTCGCGCTCCGAGCGCGTTGTGTGCCTGCTCCTGCTGCCCCCCCTCCCACTTCCTGGTCCTCCTCTCCTCCCGCCTCCCTGCCCGCCCACCCCCCCCTCTGATTGGCTGCCTGACTGTCCCCTTCTGGCCTACTCGACGGCCGTTCCCCCCCGCCCGCTTTCTTAGCTCTGCGGTGCGTGGGAGAGCGGTCGCCGGTAGCCCGGAGGGAACAGCAGGCTAGGTAGCCCTGCCTGGGCCCTGTGAGTTGATTTGCTGAAATTTTTTATTGTTAATTTGATTTCGCGCTCCGAGCGCGTTGTGTGCCTGCTCCTGCTGCCCCCCCTCCCACTTCCTGGTCCTCCTCTCCTCCCGCCTCCCTGCCCGCCCACACCCCCCCCCTCCCCTTCCTCTCCCTCTGCCTATAACCTCCCCCCTCCTGGGCAGCCCCCTGCGGCTAAGGGCCCTAGGCCAAGGGCGACTCCTCAGCTGCAGCTCCCTGTGTGTCTGCAGGTGTCCGCAGGGGACGCCAGGCGCCAGCTCCTCTGCTCTCCGGCCCACCCCTCCTCACCGTGCTCACCGCATCCGCATGATGCCCCCCCCCTTTCCAATTTACTGTTAAACTAGGGTGCTTTTTTCTCCCCTCGCAGGATTCTCAAACTTAGGTGGCCCTGACCTATCACGCATTACTGTTTGCTCTGTATCGTGTTAAACTAGTGCCCTCCACTCAATTCCTGTCTGCATACTCGTGTCGTCCGCCTCCCCTCCTACTCCATGGTGCTCTCTATTTCGCCTATCTACTCTAACTGCTTCTCTATTGACTATCCTGCTCTCCTCACTAAATCTGGTAGGAAAAAGTTTAAAAAGGACATCCTGGTCTCCAACCCAGGCCTCCCTATTGCTGACACCTACACGAGCGCCTGCTCCAAGGAAACTCTCACTGACATTCTCTTTTTCGTGCCTTCACCTGACCTATGGACCCTTCACATGCTCTCTGTGCTCTCTCCTTTCTCCTCCTCTCCCATTAATGGTGGCACCCGCTGGGATGTCCTCTTGGCCCCTTTCCACTCCTCTAAGGCCATCATTAATGTCTATGCTAGCGGGACCGTCTTGGTCCAAGGCCCTCAGGCCAACCTTCACCTCTTTGATAGACGCCTCCCACGCCTCATCAACTTCCTCTCCTCTCCCACTGCCCCCCTTCTTCTGTCCTCGGCTACCTTGCCCCTCCCCTCCCTCCCTGCCCCTTCTCTTGCTCCCTCTTCAACTCCTTCTCTAACACCTCCGCAGGACATACCTCTGATCTGCACCCCTCCCCGGAAGTTTTTCAAAGGTGGCAACCTTCTCCACATTGCCACTCTAAATGCTCGCTCTGCCATCAAGCACTCCTCTGATATCTGTCGCCTTCTTGAGGAACTGGACCTGGACGTCCTCGGTCTCACTGAGACATGGTTCACAGCCAGCTCTGCCACCAGCTTCGACACACTCCTACCTGACGGATATAAGATCCTCTCCGTGCCCAGGCCCAACCGTTCAGGGGGTGGTGTTGCCCTTATCTTCCCTGAGTGGATTCCTGCCACTGTCACTCCCACGCAGACCTACTCCTCTTTTGAATGCCTTGTCTGCCGACTCTCTCTCTCTCCTAGCCATTCCCTTACCGTGGCTACCATCTATCGGCCACCTGGTCAAATTTCCTCCTTCCTCTCTGAATGGGCTGACCTCTCCTCCTCACTCCTGTCCTCAACCACCCAACTCCTCTTTCTCGGTGACTTCAACATCCACCTCGATGCCTCCTGTCCCCCCACTGGTCTCTTTCGCGAACTCTGTAACTCTCTCTCACTCTCTATTCTCCCGTCTGGGCCTACTCACTCTGCAGGGCACACTCTTGATGCTCTGATCTCTTCTGACCTTCCCCTCTTCCTTCCTCTCTCCACTCCTCTCTCCTGGAGTGATCACTTTCTCCTATCCTCCCACCTCTCCCTCCCTACCCCACAGGCAAAGCCACCCTCTTCACTGCCACCCACCTTCTCGGTCATCCGACCCATGAAGCGTGTGTCAGTTGAGGCTTTCGCTGCTACCTTCTCGCCCCCTCCTCCCCCCTCGGCTGACTCCCACCCTGACACAGCCCTCTCCATGCTCTATTCCTCTATATCTGATACTCTCGATATCCTTGCCCCTGTCATGAGAATCCGCCTGAAGCCCAAAGCCAAATGTAACTCCTGGTATGACTCGGATCTCGTCACCCTAAAACGCAAGTGTAGGGTGGCAGAGAGGAAATGGCGTGCTTCATGTTCATCCTCTGACAAACTGGCCTGTCGCCTGCTCCAAAGGCAATACCGGCTCTCCGTTCTCACCAAGAAGAGAGCCCTTATCCAAGCCCGCATCTCTGAGGCATCAAACAACTCGGCCGAACTCTTTAAAATCTGCAATGAGCTGGCCAACCCTGCTGCAGTCTCTACCTCTCCTGTCCCCTCCCAGGCCCTCTGCACTGCACTGGCCTCGCACTTCATCTCAAAAACTCAGGACATCCTGTCATCGCTCTCCTCCTCTCTCCTCCCTCCCTCTCTTCCCGGCTCTTCCTCTTGCTCTCTTGCAGCCGCCCCTCCACCCTCCTTCTCTGCTTTTCCACCTTTTTCTGCTGATGAGGTTTCCAGACAAGTCCGATCTATGAAAGCCTCGTCTAAACAGGTTCACCCCTGTTCCTCCAAAACCATCAAGGACCACATCGACTCCCTGGCTCCTGTCCTGGCTGACTTCTGCAACCACTCATTCGCCTCTGGAGTCTTCCCATCCCCCCTCAAGCACTCCCTTGTTCACCCCCTCCTTAAGAAACCCTCTGCCGACCCCTCCTGCCCGGCCAATTATCGCCCTATCTCCATTACTCCCTTCCTGGGTAAGCTCCTGGAGAAACTGGCCATCTCCCAGCTTAACCTCCATGCTGACTCTGTTGGTAATCTTCATGACCATCAATCCGGCTTCAGAGCGGCCAGAAGCACGGAAACTGCTCTCCTGAACATCCGTGAGGACCTGCTCCTGAACCTCGATTCCAACACTCCCTGTGTTCTCATTCTGCTCGATCTCTCCTCTGCCTTTGACACTGTCAACCACGCCATCCTGCTCAACTGTCTCTGTGATAACCTGGGTATCACTGGTCAGGCTCTGGCCTGGCTGACTTCTTTCCTCTCCGATCGACCCTCCCAGGTCCAAATGGGCTCCTTCCTCTCTGACATCTTTTTCTCCACCTGTGGTTCCCCCAGGGATCCAACCTCTCCCCCTGGCTTTTCAACCAGTATCTGGCACTCCTTGCCCACCGCATCGCTGCTCTCTGCCCCTACTTCCAGTGCTATGCAGACGATACCCAGCTCATTTTCAGGCTACCCTCAGCCTCCTCCTCTCCTTCCCTCATCTCCGACTGTCTGTCTGCTATCCAGGAATGGTGTGCCGCCAATGACCTCTGCCTCAACGCCAGTAAGACTGAGATTCTACTCATAGGCACACCCACTCCCTCCTTCCCTGCAGCTCTCTGGCTGGCCTCCCTTGGCCACCTTCCTGCCCCTACCTGCAAGGCTAAAAACCTCGGGGTCATCTTCGACTCCACACTCTCCTTCTCTCCTCATATATCTGACGTCTCTAAGAAGTCACACTACCAGCTGCACCTCCTCAGAGGTATTCTTCCCTTCCTCTCCTTCCCCCAGAAGCTCACTGTCTCTCGAGCCCTGGTTCTCTCAAGGCTGGACTACTGTAACAGCCTCTATCTTAATCTGCCTGCCTCCACTCTCCGCCCTCTGCAACTTATCCAGAACAGAACTGCAAGACTTGTCCTTGGCCTCAAGCCCAGGGACCGTATCTCCCCAGGACTGAAATCTCTTCACTGGCTCCCAGTGGCTGCGAGGATTAAGTTCAAAACCCTCTGCATTGTCCACAAGGCCTTCTGGGGCCTGGGACCTAAATACCTCCAACTCTCTCTTCCCAAATATCTTCCTTCACGAGCCCTTCGCTCATCCGTCTCCAACTCCCTCATGGTCAGCCGCTTCTCGAAGCAACGAGCTGGGGGTAGATCTCTCTCCGCAGCAGGGGCCTCCCTCTGGAACAGCCTTCCTGCCTCCCTGAAACTTGAGGAGAACATCTCCGGTTCCGGAAGCACCTCAAAACCTTCCTCTTCGCTTCTGCCTTCTCTCTCCCTCTCCCCTGCTAATCCTGCTTAACTCCCCACTGAATTCAGCACTAAACCTGCATCTGGGCCACTCTCAGCAACCTCGGTCCAGGGCCCAGCCACTCTCCACTTGCACTGCCTCCCTGGCTCCCCCTGCACTGTGGGACTGTCACTGTATCCCTACAGCCCCTTTCCCAGCACTTGCTCTGCACTTACCTCGCACTTGCCACCAGCTGGCCCTTTTTATTTATTATTTATTATTTTTTACGCTACTTACCTTGTACTGCACTTCCCCCCCACCTCCTCCGCCCTGCACTTCCTCCTTTTCCCCTTACCTCTGCACTTGCGCGATCTGAATGACACCTGGCCTAGTAGGATCGTTTGTCTGTTTTCCCCTTGTTTCCCTCCCTCCCTGCCTCGTCGCGCCTTGAAACACTTGTGTATAGGCGCGTTACAAATACCATATCATATCATATCATATCATATCATACCTTGTAACCATCAATCCACCCCATCATGTTCATGTGCGCAGCACTCACCCAGTCAACCCAAGAGACATTCTCTCTTTTCTTAAAATCCCTGAACCTTTTAAGGTATTGGGTAGGTGTCTTGCCAAACTTGCCAATTAAAGCAGACTTCATACACTCATACTGACCCCTTTCTTCCACACTTTTAGAATACAGTCATACCCAGTCTGAGGCACTCTGCTTAACAAACACTTAGCCCAATCTCTTTTGTCAACATCATGAATTGCACAAGCCATTTCAAATGCTTCAATCCATTGGAGGATATCCGAACCCTTCACAAACACACCAACCAAATCTTTCATAAACTTGGTGGCTGGAGACCTGACACTCTCACTGGGTTTCGCTAAAGTCTCCACTCTAGCTTTCTCTAGCTGGATTCTCTGACATTCATTGTCAAGGTCCTTATTTTTGAGTTCAAGATCCCTATTCTTGAGCTCCACTTGTTGAGCCAACTCCGTCTTCTTAAGCTCAGCATCTATTTCCAACTTGCGATATTCAAAGGCCAATTTCATCCTTAATAACTCAAGCTTCAAGGAATTGCTGGGGTTCAGAACAAAGGCAGCAGGAATGGTGGCATTCCCAGAAACAGATTCAGTAGAACCCCCAGGGGCAGAGTCCTAATTGGTTGCATTCCCCCCTCATCAAGAGTTTCACCATCGGTCTGGTAGTCCACCAGGGCAGCTATCAGCTCAGCCCTAGACTTATCCACAAAGTCTAACTCCCTGGCTTCACAAGCACTCTGGAGAGCCTCTAAGCTCATCCTAGTCAATTTACCATTCGCAATAAACTCCATTGCTTGTAATGCAGTTATTTTGTACACAACCAATCCTTAATTTAATAAAGTGCAGATATTTTGTAAGTGGCACGGTTATACACTGATTCTTAAAACCATAAGCATCCCACCACTGCCACCAGTGTAAAGACTGGAGGGGGGTGTCTGTACTTCCGCTCTCTATATGGTAGAGGAGAGGCACAGAGCACCCCAGCCAAGATTCTCTATTATTGGTAACGTAGTCGAGCAATCAAGGCCTAGCTTCTCAGGAGGTGATGCAGGCTCGTTCTGAAGTACAGTGTAGTCCCCGAACCCCCACAAAGGAATGTCCACACACTGTATTACTGAAAACACAGTCTTTATATCATTAATATTCAAAGGTATTTACACAATCACAATAACGCACTTTGTACTCGGAAATCAACAATGATAAATATATACAATTCTAAAGTGGTACCACCAATGTTATCAAATCTCATTAAAGTGCATCAACTGTACGGTTAAAATGTCACACAGATCAATAACGAGGAAACCAGCAATAGAGATAGGAAGGAACATAAGATGGTTGAAACAATAGGCAGAATACCGGCCCCTACCGATCGACAAAGTTCTGTGTGGAGATCCCCCCACCTGGGCAACCTGTAAAATAAAGATATATAGCACAAGCCCAGTCCATATATTGTTCAATAGCCTTATTTCCTCCTATTAAGGTTTTACCCCCCCAATGTACCTGGTGGAGTAGAATTCTTCGAAGACGTGTCGAAGGATCCTTCTTGAGTGACTCCCTTTAAAGCAGGAGCCACGGATCGTCGAGAGGCGTCGAAGATGGCGAACTTGTCGTCGATAGTGGCGATGAGAAGTTCAAGGGTGCCGAGACCCTGATGTCGATCCAGGCAGTGCTCGTCAGCGACGTCTTGCGAGGATGAGGTGTGCGGGGCACCTCTGCCATGGATTGTTCAGGACCGCAAAGAGTTTCAGAAGAACTGTGGCCCAACAAGGGCATCGAGTTGTCAAAGCCTTTGTGGCCTTCAGGTGGTGGGAAACCCACCGGTGGATTCTCCTCGCACGTTGGTCGTCCTCGACTTTCTCCGGTGGGACAAAGCGGTCGATGTTATGGGCAAGGGAGTCCTTGGATTCAAATGTTCTTAGGCAAAGGAGCGGGCGGCTCCGGTCGTCGGTGGCACGGCGTCAAGTGGTCCCCACGGCTGGATGACACAACTTCGATGGGCCTCCAGCGGTTACACAAACCTGCGAACCCTATTCGACGGCAATTGACTTCAACAGCGGCGAAGCCCGGGTGCTTTGCTTCGTTCTCCTCAGCGGTCCCGTCTCAGGTCGGCAGCCTTTTGAGGGTCTGACTTCCAGGGAGCTTTGGCGAAGGTTAGCGGTGCTCGATGTTCCCTCGGATCACAGGAAGAGGGTGCCTTACCAGGTCCTCTCTCGGATCAGTCTTTGACGAGTTCAGCAGCTTTCAGATCAGGTCAAAGCAAATGCAACAGCAAGTCTTTGTCTTCCAGCTGGGCGTCGAGGATCAGCAGTTCCAGTTACTCTTCAAGTGTAGATACAGCTTCTGAACAATTTCCAGTGATGAGATGTCCCCAGATATACTATCTTGTCTCTCATCCACTCTGCTGGGTTACTCTCAGCAGCCAATCATACAGAAGGGCATTCATGCAGTCAGTCAGCAAATCAGGCACATAGTGCATTCAGGCCATCCTCCTCCCTCTCAGACACTTACAACAAGGAATGTGGATTGGGACAAGTACCCAGCCATTCAATACTACACACTGCATTCAGGCCAGTTTCAGGCAGGGCTGTCTCAGTCTTTGTCTCTCATACCAGAAACCAGACAGCCACAACAAGAAGTGCATATTGGTCACACACTCCATTCACCCAGGTCCCACCCACAGGAGGTACCCACAACATACAGTCACTGGGAAGGCTCCAGTCAGTAGTCTGGACTGGACTTCACAACAACACCATATATGGAACTTCCACCCAACAGCCGGTCAGGGGGAAGGGACAGAGTCAGGGCTTCCCAGGACTTTGGGAAAACAAGGTAATAGGTAATAGAAAGCAAGAGGCCACAGGGGCCATCTTGTTTTCCATCAGGAATCAACTGATTCCAATGGCAGGGCCTGGGGATCCCGAAAGGGAGGATACTCAGCGCACCTGTCAAAGTCAGCATGGAGCTGCCATCAGCCCATACCCTGTTCTGCGGGCCACCCACAGGTGCCCCAAAACATACACTAGGGGCACAGGGTTGTACCCCCACCCATGGGTGCCGTAAGGGTATCCCATGGGTCTGTTCACCAAACCAAAAGAGAGAGAGCTGCACCACCAGGAGTACCACATAAACTCCTGCGCAGAAAATATGACAGAACACACGATAAAAAGGCAATAAAGGACAAGGATAAGGAGGCCCTGTCCCTCCGATGCATTTCCAGCATCACAGCAGGCCTGGCTCCTTTTGAGCCTACATGTCGAGCTGTAACGCTCGGACACCTGCCTTAATTCAATGTATAATGCTTTGTTCCTGGGGTCGTGATGGTCATGTTTGCAGTTAAAAAACGTGACCATCACCTCCCCAGGACAAAGCATTTGTATTTAAATTAAGCCAGGAATTAAGAGTCATTAAAAAAAATAAAGAAAAAAAAAGAGGTGGGCCAAACGTGAATGAAGGGATGTCATCACCGCCTTGCGGCCAAGTGTCCGTGACAGACTATCAAAGAGTTGGCCAGCCTAGGGGGCAGTGTTTCTCATGCTAGTTGATTACAGCAGTGGTGGTGTCTCTTGGGGAGGAGGGAGGAGGGATGGCCTTAGCTGATGTGATTTTAAGATAAATAGCAGTTTTGGTAAAAGTATGTACTGTGTACTAGGTTGTTAATGGATGAGTAGGAATAGGTGTTGGAGCTGTTCAAGGGAAATGTTGAAGTTGAAAATTCCTACATGAGTAGAAAATGCAGTTCCAAACTGTCCACGAAGCACAGATCTTATTGTGAAGTACGTACGGGTTCTCGGACACGTCATCATGCTGTGCGCCAGCATATGGTCATGTGGCATTCTCTGGAATGCCACATGACCATGTGGCATTGTGTTAGGAAAGATTTCATATTGTAGGTAATTGTCCTTCCATGTGGCAACCCCCAAACGTTTTGCTGTTGTTTTACACCCTGATCTAGACTTTGCCAGAGAAGCGCAGCCTTCCGCCGCACTCCTCTGGGCTTTCGCTCCATTCTTATGGGGAAACTGACATGCCCTTAAAACAGTCAGTACCGAGAAATGTTGTTTTCCGTAGTTCTTTTCTTATGTTGCAGCTTTCGCGCAACATGGCACAAGGATGCACCGTAACTTACATTACCGCGCTCTTGGATCTCTAGTCATTCTACAGGCCCTAGAAACTCTCAATGGATTTATATCGAACTGTGCAGTTATTTCACGTATGGGACTGGTGGCAGCGATTGTTTCTTTGTGTTTTGAACTCCCTTTTGCCCTGTTAACCGCGCTTCTCGCGTTTGGCCAAAATGGGTGGCCTGGCTTCCAAAATGGCCATGCCACGAGGTTCTTTGTCCTGTCTGCTGACCGTCTTGCCCCTTCACCTTCCCCAGGTCGAGCCGACCCGGGGCCATCCTTATTTGGGCATGTACTTTCCCGCGAAACACAGATGCTTTCGCGGGCTTCTGCATGCCTTGTGTATGCCTGCAGGATGTGGGCTGGGATGTCTGGTCCCAATACTCATCCTGGGTGCCAGAGAGTCTAGTGTGTCTTGAATGCCTGGGACCACCGTGGTCCGTGATAGATCCACGTATGGTATGAGTGTTTTGTGAGCAGATCTCCCATTTGGTCCTCTCCATTTTGGCGTGAAGGGAACTCTAGATAAGAGGAGGCTGGAAACACTGCTACCATGTTGATCTCCTGAGTTCTCACGAACGACGGATAAAGGAGCCAAGTATCCTTCAACTAAGAGGCTGAACCGAGGAATCGCTGGTGACCCGCTGAAGGACTGCTCCTCTGCACTGCTGTCACCCTGTGAGACCATTCTGCCTCTGATTGAACGAGAAGGCCTGTACTGGTACTTCGACCCTTTGGAATAGTGGGAACAACTATTCTCGGCATCTTTATCATCTCCAGCACGTAAGCTTTCGGAAGCATCCCTGGGCCATCCAGTGGACTGACCAGCCTACCCAGGGCCTTGCTCTGTCACCGCCGTCAGGTTGCTGTTGTATTCCGAGTCCTTGGCACTCTCACACGATTCGTACACTTGGCATTCCCATGCCTGAAGTGAGAAGTGTGCATTAGGCTGAAATACACACGGCCGCTGCGTTGCCCTGCTGTGGTAACAATCTGTGTGGGTTCACTGCGTTTTGAACATCCTCATCTCTAACTTCTGCTGCCGCGGAATCTACATGACGCTGAGACGTCCCCTGCTCGTATCTGAACCTGCCAGCACTGAAACTGATGCAGAGAAGCCTGGGTCTGTCTGCATCGGGGACCGGTGAGTAGCAACGCTAGGAACCGGTCGCCCTCCTGCAGTAGCCTGTAGCTTTTCCTCGCTGTGTTAAACAGCACGCCTTTTTCGCACTCGTGCTCTTCCTCTGCCCACAAGTAGAGGCCGCGCTTAAGTAGCGGAGATCTGTTCATCCTCATTTGTTCACCACTCTGAACTGCCTGATTTCCTTGAAGAGACTCCCCTTGGCCCGTTGGCACCAGCGTGTGCAGGTACTTTTGAGCACAAGGCTCCACTCTTCGTAGGGCTCAGACTTCCTTCTAGTTAGGTGTCCTCTGAAGGCTAACTGGGTCTAACGATTACTTGCACTGCCTGTTTTCCTCCCCATCTAGGTGGTCTGCATATTTCGTGCTTCTAACTCTTTAGACCCTTCGGTAATTGTATATATATTGTATTTGATGGTGATGTGTTGGTTTACTTGAGTTTTACCGTGATTCTTTACTATGGTCAATGTTACAGAGGCCTTGTAATAAATGTGTCTATATTTTTAATATAACACCTGCTTGGAGTAATTTGTAAGTGCCCTTGCGTTGTGTGCTCATTGCGGGCTTTCAGTCACCCTCACCCCTCTTGAGAGCTAGTCTTGACCGCCGCCATCGCTACCCTGATTGGTCTGGCTTGTCCGTGGTTACCCTGTTCCAAGAAACTAGGCTGGCCTTCTGAACCTCTGCCCCTCCAGGACAGAGTTCAGAAATCCATCTTCACACAATGAAGTCAGATGTTCGTAGACATTATGCCTAAGTTGTGCTACTAAAAACCTATGAAATTCAGTAAAAAAACTTGGTTAAAGGGGCGTTATGGTTAAGTTGCACTACTAAAAACCTATGAAATTCAGTAAAAAAAACTTGGTTAAAGGGACGTTATGGTTAAGTTGTGCTACTAAAAACCTATGAAATTCAGTGAAAAAACTTTGTTAAAGGGACGTTATGGTTCAAAGTAAAACCAAAAAAAACCTAAAATTCACTAGTTATGGTAACTTAAGCAACCATAACTCGCGCCACCACCGTGCATTGCTAAGACTAACACCCAGGACATCAAAGAAGACATCACTGATGACATCACATGTTCATTTACCTTTCATGAAAAGTCTGTACAAGGGATTCTTATTGTAATGTTAATAAAAAAGTGTCAAGGATCAATGGAATAAATATCATGAGGTACGTAGTGCATTAACTAATGCATTAATCCAAATAGCATCGTAGTATGAAGTTTTTTCTAATATTCTAAGGTACACATATAGCAACATAGGCATAGTGTGCAGCAGACATGATGAAGATGCAATATTAATAATCTTGCCATGTTAAATAATACAATTATAAATGCTTTCTTTTTAGAGTCTTGCATACTGTGAAGCATTTAATAAGTACCGAATCAAACCCACTTACTACATTATCGCATTACTGCACACAAAACACAAACACACAACAACACATACAAATGGAGCAAATACAGGGAAAGTGAAGTAAACAAAAAAACAGCAGTATTACCCGATAATCTTCATAACCTAACTGATTATCTTCATGCACAGAAATGATTGCTCTGCTTCAAAGCTACTACTTCCCTATGTATAACTATCACTTATTGTGATTAAACCCAAATGAAAGTAGCGTAAGTGCAATGTGAACAAATATGAGCATATCCAGGGAAAGTACAGTAACAAAGAAACAACAGAACTATAAGACAGTGTTGATAACCTTACTAATCATCTTCATACATAGAAAGTATTGCTGTTTTCCAAGTCTGTATTTTACCCTTTGTATATGTTTCATATGCTTTGAGTGGACCGTAAGTGAATTACTGTAAGAACATATTTGAAGTATAAGTCTACAAATATAGTACTTTGTACTATAGTATAGTGGATTTTTAGTTCCTGGCTGTTACTGGCCTAGATATATCAGTAAAGGAAAAAAGAGTGAGCCAGATATGTGATGTCATCAGTGATGTCATCAATGACATTTGTGATGTCATCTTTGATGTCCTGGGTGTTAGTCTTAGCAATGCACAGTGGTGGCATGAGTTATGGTTGCTTAGCTTACCATAACTAGCGAATTCCAGGGTTTTTTTGGTTTTACTTTGAAACATAACGTCCCTTTAACAAAGTTTTTCACTGAATTTCATAGGTTTTTAGTAGCGCAACTTAACCATAACGTCCCTTTAACAAAGTTTTTTTAATGAAAAAAAAAAAAAGTATATATATATATATATATATATATATATATATATATTTATATTCATGATTTGCTCTGATCACTAACTTAAAAAAATGTATCGGGCGTCGGCATGATGTTGCATATGCGAATGGAAGGTTTTTGTAATTGACCCAAACAGGACCAAAGTCAGTGTCACAAGATTGTATATACAGGTAACTAATTTAATAAGCTTCCATCTCCATGAATCTCCACTTTGTGACATTTTCTAGGAAACTATTGTCACATTTTAGCTTTCAACTGTTGTTCCCAGGGTTGAATTTTTAGGGGACTTGTATAATCAGATGGATGTGTTCATAAGCTTTTCAGTGATATTTTGATTATTTTAGTGAGAGTTACGGCTCAGAGTAAATGGACAAAATATGATCTTTCATATACACCTATGGCAATCTCTAATAAAATGCATGATTTCAACTTTAATTAACCGCACATTTCTTTTCTTTAAGAGACTTCACATGTAGCTCAACCATCTGTTTCTTGTTGACTTAGGTTTCTATAAATCCACTAACATTCTTGCAAAGTCAAAGGCCTGAAGATCTGTTCTTATCCTTTTGAACAGAGGAAGACCATATTATAACATGACTCATGTGATGGTCTTCTGTTGCATGTTATCTGTCAGTCAGCCCAGGGAGGGACAACACATTGCTTTTAATGATTGAAGATTATTCAAAGTTCACAACTAATAGCCGGGTCTTGTTTGGATAATGGTAATCTGTTTTACCATAATAAACCCTTACTCTGGCACAACCTCCATCCCTTTCTTGCCTCTGTGAACTTCAAAGAGATATTCAGATAAAGGGAGAAGGCAGTACTTTGTAAGTGTAGGGGAAGGTCTTTTGGCTAATCACAGCTTCACTTCATGCACATAAAACTCATATTTTTTAATGTTGTAATTCCTTTCAATAAGGCTTTAATATGTGACCTCCTACCGTCTGCTATTTTCTCTTGCACCATGCCATCAATGTCTTGAAATACAAAATATATTTTTCTCCATCCTCATTCTTGCAGTTCCTTTTAAAACAGTTTTGACAAGACACCAGGTTCCTTAATGTGTTGCTTTTCATTCACTTGTGCAGTGTAGTTTGATTTTCCATATGTTCATTTCCTTCCAAGTTTCAGAATGTCTCCATTTCTATTTTTCCACGGCAGCTTTCTTTTTGTGAAAAGTGACTTTCATTTGTTCATAATGTAGTGAAAGGAAGGCCTTCGGTTTTGGGGGCCTTGTCATCCTAAGACACAGCCCATTTTGTGTTTGTACTAAGCTTTCCACTGTAAACATAATTTTGTGGTGTGTCGGTTGGGAATGAAATGCTGCCTTTTTTTGTTTGACAGTCACATCTTGCATTACGTTTTTTTGAAAATTTTGGGCCTAAAATGGCCTGGGCATTTCATCGGTCTTGGGGATGTATTTACCCCACAGATCCCCTGTCCCTAGCTCTTTTATCATGGTAACACTCCTTGGAAAGTGCAGGGAAGAGTAGGGTTTTGATTTGTTTTCCCTTAGTAATCAGTTTTTCGTCATTCTTTTAGATTGAAAATAGGCCGTAAGCAATGGTCTTGCTTTTGTTCTTCTGGGTTGCCGGGGTATGGAAGGGGCCTCCTTCCTTCCAGGCACTCCTCTTACCCCTTCATGCACAGGTTTCCTGGGCCCTCCTGGACTCCTCTTCTTCCGGTCCACAGGCTGGAAGGAATATTATGTTGTTGTTTATAAAAAGAGGAGTAAAAAGTGTAAGTATTTTTGGTTAAACTTTTTTTCCCTGGACATGACAGGATATGACATTCATTTTTCAATCACAGACAATATTCGTTGACAATCATGGATCAAAGATTACCATTTGAATTTAATTATTCAGCGGTTACATATTTTAGTTTCCATCTGGGGTTTTGATCTTACCTTTCATTCCTCAGATGGTTCCGCGACTCAAACGCCAGTGTGCTCCTTAATCACTCTTAAAGCTTTTCTGGCATGACAGCTTTTATCTGATTAATTTGGACCCATTTCTCTTCCATCTGTTCTCATTTTGAGGTGCAGATCTTATAGGTAAGAAGTGAAATTTTGTTCACAAAATCAAAACTACCACTTCAAGATGGTTTGGTTTCTCTGAAAGTTGTAGAAATAGACCTTATCACCTACCTCATGTTCGTTTTTTGTGATCTTCAAGTCATGGTATGATTTCATCCCTTCAACCGACTTCTCTAAGGTGTGCTGGGCATAAGCAAAAGCATTCTGGAGGTTTTTCCTTGGGTTCTCAATATACTCATGAGTAGCGGGCACGTTAATCACTGTCTGCTCCTGGGTTATATAGAGCAGATTCTGAGGTAATACCATTTTTCATCTGGTCATAAGCTCAAATGGAGATATTTTAGTTGCAGAAGATGGTGTAGACCCAATAGGCACAAGGACAAGCAGTAATATAATGTTCAGTACTATAATGTCCCAACTATGTCCAGAGTCAGCCACAAACGTCTTCAGTATGCTTACAATTGTCTTATTACATCTCTCAACCCCTCCACTTGATGCCCGACGGTAGGCAATGTGGAGTTTTCTTTTACCCCTTGAATCTCCCACTAGAATCTCCCACATCTTGGTCATCACCTCACTGGTGAAGTGACTTCCTCGGTTTGACTCACTTCTTTGTGGAAGGCCGAAATGCGAGAAGATGTGTTTATCATTAGTACAGCAGCTGCCTCTGCCTTACAATTTGGGGCAGGAAGACATTCTACACACTTGTGAACAAGCTTGTAACTGTCAACATGTACTTGTTAACTCTAGAGGAGCAAAATACTGGGCCAATGAAATTGACTTCCAAATCTAACCAAGACAGCATCATTCCCCTTTTCTGTAGGGGAGCTCTTTGTGCTGGAGAATTTGACTGAACTTGAGCACACACACGACACACCTTTAAATATATGTTGAGGTCCTGCCCCATTTCTGTCTGTTATGCAACCTCTTGCATAATTTCCATTGTCGTGTAAAAACCACTTCGACCAGCAGTAGCCACGCCATGGGCATGATTCAACATCAGGCTCTGGAGTGAGGTAGGTAACACCCACTGGTCACATCCAGATAGGGATCTCCGTACCAACAAACCATCTTGGATTCAAAATATTTTTGAAAACCTCATCAACACACAGAGATTATCGGTACAATCCAATTCTATTAGCAGAAAACTGAAAGGGTCTTCATTGTGCTGATAGACTTTTCCAATAATAGGGTCCTCTTTCTGTGCAGTGATCAAATCTGCATCCGGGCATCTTTACTCCACTGAGCAGTTGAGAGGTCACTATTGGCACACGCTTGAGACCTGGTTACATTTGTGACTTAGTATTCCCCAACAGGGATTCTGTATCTATGAAATCCCCTTGCAGAGCTCTGGTTTTAGCCAGCTGGTCAGCCAGGTCGTTCCCAGTCTTATTCTGCCTCTATTTCGGAATGACCTCTTATCTTTTTCCAATATATGGCCATCCCATTAGAGGTCTGCAGATCATCAAAATGGTTTATTTTTTAGCACAAAGCATGCCTTTATTCTTCCAGTTCATGAGGTGTTCCACAAACCCTCTACTGACATAGGGCCTCATCACGAGTTTGGCTGTAACCCTTAAATCTGGCGGTAGCGCTGTTACTGCCAGATTTAAGGGTCTGCCAAATCAGAGCTTTGGCGGATTTCTCCCCAGCAGTGAGCTCGGGGTAAATCCGCTGAAAATTCACACTCATACCGTCGGCGGGAAATCCACTCACGGTAATAGCGCGAAATTCCCCCATTGGGCCCAATGGGGAATGAGGAATTTCCAAATGGGCCCAATGGGGAATGGGCAATAACCCTTCCGCCAAACCCGTGATCTGGCGCTAATAGCGCTGGGGGGTTTGGCGGTAGGGCTATTAGCGCCAGCGCCAATAGCGCCGGCGTTACCGCCCGACTCGTGATGAGGCCCATAGTCAGAGTCAGTGATTATCACCAGTTCTTTTAGTTGGTTGTGCACTGCAGTGAAGATGGCTTGATGTACAGCCATCAACTCTGACACCTGACTATTTTGGGGTCCTATTTTGTAACCATCAGAGAGTTCAGGGGTGTCATTGACGCAGGAATTCCCAATTCTGGCCACTAGCATGTTTTTTTCATGATTGGAGCACCAATCCACATAAAATGTGGGTATCCTCTGGCAAGTGTCTTCTTCGTAGACCTTGTGTGGGGATGCTAAGTACATCTCCATTTTTGGGGGGTATTAGACCTCCGTGCTCGAGACAGTTTTCTTGAGCACAATCATGCAAGTCCACCAATCCTTGCGTTAGTGGATTCTTCTTGTTTTAGCCATACCTGACCTAAACAGGTAAGCCTTGCATGGACAGAATCCAGGAAGTAATTCTGGAATTACTTACATACCTAGCCTGGATCATGTCACTTTGTAAGTACTGCTAGGGTTGGTGAAGAGTTTCTATGATGATGTGCTCCCCCTGGATAAACAGCCAGTCTTTTTTAAATGTCCATACTGTTGCCAGGAGTTCCTTTTCGCAGTTGTTGAATTCTTCCTCCACAGAGGATTATGTTTTGCTTGCATAAGAGATCATTTTGTTGACCTTGTCGTGCTTTTTGGTACAATTCCGCTTTCAGGTAGATATCTGATAACCCTTTCTCCAAGGAGAACTCCTTATTCTTAATGGGGGAAGCCAAACAAGAAGCTTGACAAAGGCTTCTTTATAGTTGTTTAACTGCCTTGGATTGCTCCGGATCCTACTACCACTTGATTCCGGCCTTTAATAAATTGAACAAGGTTTGAGTGACCTCTGCATTGTCTTCAACAAACTTTGACTATAATTAGTGAATCCAAGAAGGCCTATTAATTCTCGCAGAGTAGTAGGGTCTTTTAATTTCAAAAAGGCTTCCACTTTCTTTGCCTAGGGGTTGAGAACCTCAGGGGTGATGTCAGGCCATAGAAAGTTCACTGTGGTCTTAAAACACTGTGCCTTTTGAAAGGACAGTTTTGCTCCAGACTTCTTCAACTGGGCCAGAACATAGAGAATGTTGGGAACATGTTCTTCCAGAGTTGAGCGCTTTATCAATACATATCCACATAGACACCTTCCCCTTTCGCCCAAGTCAGACATGGCATTATGAAGGAATATATTAAACTCATTTGCAGAGTTTATATATCCAAAGGGTGTGTTGCTGCCCCCCAAAGGTAAAGGGAAGCTTGTACTGGTCTTCCCTACTCAAATCAATGACTATATATACTTTTGCCACTTAGATCTGTGCCAGTCCTTGATCGATGTATGTAAGTGGCCATCTAGACATGTGGACCCATTTGTTTAACTCCCGCAGATCTGCACATAGTCTCCATTGCCCATTTGGTTTTAGTATTCTCAGTACCGGGCTGTTAAAGGTACCATGGATCAGACAAATTATCCAATGGGATTCCAAATTCTTAATCATTTCCAAGAGTAACTCCATGGATGCACGAGGTAACTGGCATTGTTTAATGAATACGGAAGCCATTTATTGGTCCGTGGGTATGGTGGTTGAATGAATAGTTGTACTCCCTCAGTCATATGAATCTACTGAGAAGATCTGTTTTCCTTCATCAGCCCCAACTCACTCTGCAGGACACACTCTGGATGCTCTCATCTCCTCTGACCTACCCCTCCCTAACCCTCTCACCACTCCTCTATCCTGAAGTGTTCACTTTCTCCTTTCCTCCCATCTCTCCCACTCTATCCCACAAGCCAAGCCAGCTTCAGCACTGCCACCTACCTTCTCAGTCATCCGGCCCATGAAGCGTATGTCAGTTGAGGCTTTCACTGAAACTTTCTCTCCCCCTCCTTGGACTGACTCTGATCCTGAAACTTCCCTTTCCAGGCTCCACTCTGCTATCTCTGATACTCTTGATGTTCTTGCCCCTGTCATGTGGATCCACCTGAAGCCCAAAGCCAAGTGCGACTCCTCGTACGACTCTGACCTTGTCACCCTTAAACGCAAGTGTAGGGTGGCTGAGACAAGATGGCAGGGATCTTGTACATCCTCTGACAAACTGGAATGCGGCCTGCTCCAAAGGCAATATCAACTTTCTGTCCTTGTTTAGAAGAGAGCTTACATCCAAGCCCTCATCTCCGTGGCCTCTAACAACTCAGCTGAACACTTTAAAATCTGCAAGGAGCTGGCCAATCCTAGTGCAATCTCTACTTCTCCTGTCGGCCCTGGATTCTCACCTTATCTCAAAAACCCAGGGCATCCTGTCCACCCTCTCTTCCTCTACTCTTCTTCCCACCTTTCTCTTTGCTACCTTTGACCCCCCTGCAGCCACCTTTCCTCCCTATTTCTGTTCCTTTGGACCGTTCTCCCCGACAAGATTTCTGGACAAGTCTGATCTATGAAAGTTTGTCTAAACAGGTTCTTCCCTGTTCATCTAAAACCATTAACGGCCATATTGACACCCTTGCCCCTGCCCTGGATGACTTCTGCAATCACTTCTTTGCCACTGGAGCCTTACCCTCCCCTCTGAAGCACTCTCTTGTGCACCCTCTTCTCAAGAAACCCACAGCTGACCCCTCCTTCCCTGCTAACTATCACTCTTGGAAAAGCTGTCCATCTCCCAGCTTAAACTTCACACTGATTCTGTTGGTTATCTCCATGACCATCAGTCTGGCTTCAGAGCAGCTAGAAGCACAGAAACAGCTTTCCTGAATATCTGTGAAGACTTGCTCTCGAACCTTGATTTTAATCTGACCTTTGTCCTCATCCTACTCAATCTCTCTTCTTCCTTTGACATAGTCAACCATGCCATCCTGCTCAACCACCTATGTGATAACCTGGGTATCACTGAACAGGCCCTGGCCTGGCTGACCTCCTTCCTCTCCAACCGACCCTCTAAGGTCCAACCTGGGTCCTTCCTTTCCTCTATCTCACTCTCCACCTGTGTTGTTCCGCAGGGGTCTAATCTCTCTCCCTGGCTTTTCAACCAATATCTGGCACCCCTCGCCCGCCGCATTGCTGCTCTCTGCTCCAACTTTCAGTGCTGTGCGGATGACACTCGTTTTCAGGCTCCCCTCTGCCACCTCTTCACCCTCTCTCATCTCTGATTATCTGTCTGCAATCCAGGAGTGGTGTGCCGCCAATGACCCTGCCTTAGTGCCAGTAAAACAGAGATCCTCCTCATCGGCACTCCTGCACCTTCCTTTCCTGTCACTCTCTGACCGGCCTCCCTTGTCCCTCTCCCTGCTCCCAACTGTGAGGCTAAGACCTCAGGGTCATCTTCGTCTCCACGCTTTCCTTTTCTCCACACATCTCTTATGTCTCTAAGAAGTCAAACTACCAACTGCACCTCCCAGAGGTATTCTTCCTTTCCTCTCTTTTCCCCAGAATCTCACTGTATCTAGGGTCCAGGTGCTCTATAGGCTGCACTACTGCAACACCTTCTTTCTAAATCTGCCTGCTACTACTCTCCCCCCCTTTGCAACTCATCCAGACCAGGACTCCAAGTCTTGTCCTTGGCCTCAAACCCAAGGCTTGCATCTCTCCAGCACTGAAATCTCTTCACTGGCTCCTAGTGGCTGCAAGGATTAAGTTCAAGACCCCTTGCATTGTCTGCAAGGCCTTCTGGGACATCGGTCCACAATACCTTCAACTCTCCCTTAGGAGATACCTTGCTTATCGAGCTCTTCGCTCCTCTACCTCCAACTTCCTCAGGGTCAATCGCTTCTCCAAGCAACAAGTTGGTGGTAGATCTCTCTCTTTGGCTGGGGCCTCCCTCTGGAACAGCCTCTTTTGCTCTCTAAAACTTGAGGAGAACCACCTCCTGTTCCGGAATCAACTCAAGAACTTCCTCTTTACTTCTGGCTTCTCTCTTGCTCTCCCCTGCTGATCTTTCTGTTCCTGCACTAGAGACGGGATTACCCTCTGATCTCAGGCCCAGATCCCTCTCCAACCAGCTCCATACACGCACTGCCTCCTGGCAACCCTTGCACTTGGGTCTGTATCTGCAACTCGACAGCCGTCTTAAATGCACTTATTGGCACCCTTAGTCTGTGCTTTTTTCTTGCACTTGCCACCGGCTGGCCGCACTACCTTTTGTTGTTTGGATCATGTGTTCAGCACTCTCCACTCCTCCCCCGCCCCTTGCACTTTCCCCCATACCCTCCCCCCTGCACTTTGTTGTTATGTCATCCCTTGTACCCCTTGTACCGCTCCCTTGCCTTGTTGCACCCTGAAACACTTGTGTGTGGGCATGATACAAATAAAATATCAAATCATATCATATATCATATCTCCTGGATGTCCAGGAACACCTTTTTTGTTCCTGTTTGAGATTTATCCATTCCTTGACCATCTGCCTGAAATCTGGAAAGACCCCAGGCTTGCAAATGTCAGCAGTATCCTCTAGTTGTATGGAGAGATCTCTTTAGATGGTGTTTACCTGGCCATAATGTTTCTTAGATTTGAGGTAGTTGTTGTTGACTTTAAACACCATCTCATTCTTCTGGATGTCATAGGTTACCTCTTCCAACCAATAATGACATGAAGAGTACACAAAGAAATGTGCCCCATGACGGGCAACAATCTTTTCTGGAGGAATACCGTCACTTGTGTTGAAACAATTGCTTGAGTTTGGTCCGATGATTTAATTCCCTAAATCAGTAGCATAGTGTTGAGCCTCAACCACCTTTCCAATAGAGATGTCTGTGCCCAAATTGATACTTTGAGGGTTGCTGTGAACTTCCAATAATCCAATGGTGCCATGTTCTAGATATGCTAAATGTGTTGAATGTAAATATAAACTTTTTGGTTGGAGGTAAGAGTTCAAATTTATTTAGGCGTCCTTATGGTTGAGGTTCTCTCCTCACTTAGTTTTGAGGGGAATGATGAATTGTCATACCTCTCCTGGGATAGTAGCACCTTCTCCCACTTGAACCTCAACCGGATAAGGCAGCAATTGAGCTGACCATAATGCTCTTTCTGCATTGTAAAAACCATGGGGTTACCCCCAGTTGTGACCATACTTTGTTGTTAATTAGATCTATGCTAATTGCAAATGCAATTAGAAGGTCAAAACCCAAATAAAAGTCAGAAAGGACATTTCTAACAATCCAATAATAGAATTCTTTAATTTTGTTGTGAATGCAAATTTTTAGCATACACCTGCTAGGCAAGAAATGCTTGGAATTTGGTGTTTCTATACCCACTTCCCATTTATCAATCAATTTAAATGTTGGAAGGGTCTGATCTTTTTGGAGTTGCCTGAATTATCCTTTACTGATGAAGCTTTTTCCAGTGCTCAGACACACTCTGGCAAGCACTGGCTCCTCCACCTCATTATCTTAATGGGGTAAATTAAGTATTCACTCTTTTTATGAATGTCAGTCAGAGTTTGGGATAGTTTTTCACCTTCCTCTTTCAAGGGATTCAGTGTTTTTTCTGCTTTTTGACTGGTATACAATTTCAATCTGTTCCCTTACAGTGTGGTATACCACTTGTAACTAGGAGGAAGGTTAATTTTCAATAGTTGGGAAGTATGTTTTCCCACTGAGATGATGGTAATCTCTGGGATTTAATTGTCTTGGAAGTAAAATCCCACTTGCTCGGTACCCCACTCTGTTAAATGGAAAGCACCATTCAGACTCACATAATGTGTACTTCTCTTGAGTTTTATGTAATGTAATGTAATACTTTTAATGTCCTGAAAGCCCACGGGCATCAGGGCGCGGGGAACCAAGAAGGATACAATTCACATAGTAATCTCTGTTGACAGTTTAGACTCGGTCAGAGAAATAGCATAGGCTGCACACATTGTTGGAACAAGAAGGTTTTCAGCAATTTCCTGAAGATCTGGAAGTTCTCTTCTAGCCGTAGGGCCATTGGCAATTTGTTCCAATAGTTTGCTGCCTTGACCGGAAATATGGGCTGTTTAGTCTGGGTCCTAGATAACCTCTGAAGGAAATTGTTCCTGAGTAATCAATGAGTGCCCTCTGGAGTCACGCCTATCACTGGGTGTTTTAAATGATGTCGAACAATTTTAATTTTTAGATACGCAGTCCCTTTGACAGGAATATCATTCCCGTCAAGGTTTTCTGAGTTTTCTTGGAACAGGTAAGAGGGAAATCTGGTGACTCTCCCCCTTCCTATATTTAGTTGGTCAAAAGCATTTCTGGACAGGAGAGTATCTTGGGATCCAGTACCCACCAGAGCCGATAATTCACACTGACCCTGTACCTTGACCAGAGAGTAAAACCTGCCCTCTTTTGCCTCAAATCTACTGAGAAAGTGTGAGTTAGTTGCCAGCTCAGCAGTCATCTTCTTAATATTGAACTCAGACACTGTGTGATCTTGGGAAACTATTGTGCTGGAGTTCGGGAACATGTATGAAGGAATTTACATTTTGCAATGTAAATATATGTATGTAGTTGGGAGATCTTCTTTCTCCCCAGACTCTTTGCTGTTCACCTTTGTCTGAAGAGAGTTCTCTGTGTCTGTTTGTGCGGAGGATACCACTACAGTGTCTGTATGACCTGGCTTGCATGGTTGGGGTATTGGAATCTCTTGATTTGGGTTGGTCTCCATACCTACCCTGTTGGAATCAGGATCTCTTAGGACCCATTTATCTTTGGGAGGGACCCCCCTTCCTGAAAGAGAAGATATCCTTACCTGAATCCACCTGGGATTTTTCTTTTTGAAAGGGGATTTTATTATTTTCCTTCTCCCTAAAGTGGGGATTTCTTTGACCTCTTCTACTTACCCTCTGCTCTTTGGGTTCTAATTTCAGAGGGGTAGAAGAGTCACTATTAGACTGAGAGGTTTCCAAGGGTTCTCATCAGGTAAGAAAGGAAGCTTTCTCAAGGGCTTAGCATCTCTCTTCAACCCAGGCCCCATCCTCAGGAACTTGTTGATTGCTGAGACATTCCTTCAGTCAAAAGACCCAGGTGTTGTGGCGATCTGGGAAGCATGGTTTGTTTGAGGGTTCAACTGAGCCCTCAACATGTGCCCCAGGTCGTCAGTCAATTGTTGGACCTGCTGTTCCAGTTGTGTAACATTTTCTTTGGTTTCTATGTTTCAGGGAATCTCTGCTCATACCTCTGCTGCACTCTAAAAGGGGAACTGTCCTGTCCAGCAAAGTAGCTCAGGTATTGAAACATTATACTACAATTTTCAGATCTATAGTCCATCAACCAGAGAGATGCAGGAGGATTGCTTTGACAATTAGGATTTGGATGGTATCTGTTGAAAGAATTCAGGTTTGGAGGTGGCGTGATACTTCTCTCCTATGGGAAATTTTGAGTGAAATTTCCTGGGGTTTCCTGGGGAAGTACTTACCTTGCTTGGCCACCCCCTTAATGCGGGAGAGTGTGCGCATACCCTAGGATCAGTTTTGTGCCCCTGTATCGAGGACTTATGTAGGTGGCAGGGTAAGAGGGATCATTGTGCTGATACCCCGATTGACTACCAATCGATTGGGCCTGGGTGGAGATCTTCCTCTAACTCTCATTCTGCTTATGAATTGGAGGAGTATTTTTAGCCCCCCTGTCTCTGGGTTAACATGAGGGGTAGTTTTCATCTCGAGGTGTGGTAGTAGGTTATGTGGTTTTAGGGTTGTTTTTTATTAATGTCAGTGGGTTTCTGGATCTCATATATCTTGGTGGCTTGCTCAAATACCAGCTTCAGTGTCCTACTCTTGTGGAAATCGCAATGTAATTGTGTAGTTATATATTTGGGAAGCGTGTGGAAGTATGTTTTCTTTGCTATTTATATTCAGCCACATGGAGGTCTGTGCAAATGCATGTTTTAATTATTGTGCAAAAATCCTAGGTGCCTGATCTTCCCAACATTGTAAATTGTATAGAGCCTTGGCGTGGCTCTTGTGGGTCGATTTTTTTTCTCAAAATGGTTGTCTTATAAGTGGACCATTTTTAATGACCTGGCCTTCCAGTTCTGCAAAGAAAGTAGCACAGTCTGAGGAACATTTTTCATTTCACAAACTCAAGCAATTGACATCATTTTTTATTTCAAATGATGAAATTATTTGTTTATAAAGTTCCAAATGTCCCCTGGGATCATGAAGTTATTTATGGCTTTAATTTGCTTGATTGGGCCTTTAACAAAAATTCTTTCTCTGTTCATATTTATTTTAGCCAGGGTGACACATGCCCCTACTAAGGAGAGCCACACTGTTGGTTTTTCCCCCCTCCCCCCAACTGGGGTTTTACACTTTGTAATTGGAGGGTGAGTTGGTTCCTGGCTACTTGAATGACTACAGCAACCAGAATTCCCTGAGGCCATCACTGGTAGTAACCATCAACGCCTGAACAAACACCTGAACAGACTGCCTCCCTGATGATTGCAAGAGGCAAGAAAGCGCGCTAGGAGGAGAAGATCAACTGGACTGTGGAAAGGTACACCTAGCTGGGAACCAGAGTGCGCCCCTCACCCCCGTTTCTGTCAAATATATATATATATATATATATATATATATATATATATATATTTATTTTACCTTACAATCCTGGATGGGAGGAGGGTTGCAAAGTCTCAAATAATTACAAGGCAGTTGTCAGGTCGGTAAGCTGGAATGCTTGCATGATCTAAGCGCGTAGGCACCAAACAGCAATCCACAATGCGACAGGGCCCCATCATCCAGGCTGTCTCAAAATGCATTGCCGACAAGCAGGGTTCAGGTAGAGCCCCTTCATTCACAATTTTCCACCCAGGCCCAAAGCGGTAAGGTACTTTCAGCCTGATCCACTGCTGCACCGCCATGTACATCAAGCTGACAGGTTCCTCTCAGGCCCTGTGCCTCCATGGTACATAGGCCACCTGTGCTCCACTGACAGCTCCAAGACAGTCTCTGCAATACAGCGGGGCACTGCAAAGTAGCCTCAGCAACAGCTCCAATGACACGTGCATTATGCGTGAGCAATGCAGACCTCACACGACCCAAGACAGCAACAGAGTCCACGGGAGATCTCTGGCATCTGCACCATCACATATAACTCTCCTGATGTCACCCCCGCCAGCTTCTCTGCCAACAGACCCACCCTGACTGAACTAAATAGGCATGCTGAGGTTACTGAGCAAACTAATTCCCTAGCCCCCACCCATCTAGCCAAGGCAACCGCAGCTTGGCCACACAATTTGGCAATGATGGATGCCAAAACGTGACCTACACTGTTTAACTACAGGTGTACCCCTGTCAAAGTCACTAAATAAAATGAAGATATTGAATCAAAGAAAGTGACTCTAGTCATGAAATCATGTCCATATAGAACCCTCATATTGAAGCTACTATATTCCTCACACATCACACAGCAATCCTAAATTCACCTCTTTGTCCACTCGGTCACTTACTCCAACCTCATCCCGTTTGATGCACCGCGCATCACTGCCACTAACTGAAAACCACACCTATCCCTGACCTGCCACAGCAAACACCCCCTTAGCATATTCCTATTATTGAAGATATGCAAAAATATATTAATATTTCTGTATCTACTAAGGCTCACAAATGTGAATGCATTGCCTCTAACCCTATGAAATACTGCACATTAAAAAAACTGAAAATCCAATGAAACAATAATAATAAAATAAAACACGCTATAATGACAGATAGCAAAGTGATGAGAATCCTAAAATGATTGTCAGCCGAGCAAAGGCTAGTCAGATAAGCTTATGCTTCGCTCATGGGTTTCAAGTAGGAGCTTTACTTCTTCACGAGTCCAGCAGATTCGCCTGGCATCACACTATTAGTCATTATTTATTTATCAATGTATTTGTTTATAGTTCAAAAATAACTTTTTACAAAGTTTATCTTAATACAACTCTATGAAATTCAAACTAAGATATCAACAAAAAATTCATCAGACAATTAATCACAAATCGCAAGTGGTGTGCGTCAACAGCGTCTTACTTAGTAATCATATGCAGTCATTATAGACACACTAAAGATGATGGTATGGCCCAAACTAAATTGATTACGTCTTTGAAAAGGGGACAATTACAAACAATGTAAACACATGCTTGGTCATCTTTTGATTGCTTGTATCTTCATGTAACAGAGAGTGCGGTTTGCACGGTCTGCCCATCGTCTCTCCGGGTTCTTCCTCTTCTCTCCAAAAAAGAGGACTTGACCCTATAGTCAACCCTCTTGCAATCAATTAATCAGACATGCATAACTGATTGTTTTGTTTAATTTTTTCTTATTTCAGTGAAGTTAAGGAGTTATGATCTACCTGACAGTGAAGCGGAGTCATGCAGGAACTCTGCAAGATGTCAGTGTTTCACTCTGGCAACGCTCAACTGTTTCTCTTCTTCTTCCCCTGTCTTCTCTACGTGTTTCCCACTGACTGGCTGGTCTATTGTACGTTTTACACTTACTAGAATTGTCGTTCTGTTGTATTTTAAGGATTTGTGATCTTCTTGAGCAGATTCAAAGTTATTGCCAAGAAAATAAAAAAAGTTTGGGAAATAAACCTGCTGGCGACACAACAATCCAGTCACTCCACAGACACCATTTTGTTTATTGAAGAAAACAACCCTTTATCCAAGAATCCATGCGTTCACCCAAACACCTCCAACAGTGCCGGCAAATGCCCGTGATGTTTCTGGATGAATTGACTTATACTTTCAAGTTGTCGTTGATTGATTTAATTTCGTTGATTTTTACAATCCATTTATTATTGATGTTTTAGTTCCATTAGGAAAGTGAGGACTGATTTCACGTAAGCTATAAAGAACCGTTGAAACAAACGCAGGCCCTACCTCTGCAAAATTGGTGCGCGCTCTATTCATAACCACAGAATTACGTACCAGGAAATCTGTGTGAAACTGAAGTAACCATTTTCTAAAAACGATTTTCGTTTTCCTAATGCATGATATGTATGAGGACATGCATGTTGCATATATCAAAAAGTCTATTTTCCATTGAAAAATACATAAATAAAGCCAAGTACAGGGAAAATTGGGTCATACGAAAACAGGAAATAAGACAGTGTTTACATTAAAATAATACCACTTTAGCTAAATGAAGATACATTACTTACCTCTCCACGTGATTAATGCTCTCTTTTAAACTGCTTGCTGTTTTGCTGCGCGCCACCACTTTCTTAGAATAATCAGGTCAGGCCATCAGCAGCGCTGGGGAATATATTGTATTTTTAGTCATTCCATGTGATAATGTAAGCAATGGACTCCACTTACCAGAGTACATTTTGTGCCAAGTGGAAGGCCTTTTTCATGAAGTTCCAAAATGCCCTTTCATGTTTATCCTGGCTCAGCTCTTTCTCACGACAAATGCAGCAGGCCTAGACTTTATAACTTCGTTGTGTAGCAATGCATCTATTGAATCGATTATATAGTTAAAAAGAAGTAAAAAGAAAAATGGAAGAAAATTGTAACCTGAACATTGTGCTTTTCAAGAAGATAGAATACCTACTTTGCTAAATCAACTTTATTAATATTGTATCACTTTAAATCTCCCCCTCCCACTGTCTATCCAATGCCAGAAGGGGACAGACCTGCCAATTGAAAGGTTACCACTTGATCTGTTTTGACCAGTGGTGCACAAACTCGGTATCCCAACCAGGATCAGCAGAGTGAGTGTACAGTTTCTCCCAGTCCATATGTTCTTTGCATAGCTTTAATATCCTAAGCTGCATGTTGTCCATTTGTCCATTGTGCCTTTTGACGCCTATCTGCTCTTGTGCAGTGCACTCTTTAGTGTCAGATAGCAATCACTGCTTCGCTTTACCAACCACCTGCTAGATAGTAAGCAGTTCACTCGCAAGCATGCTCCCAGGTTGACCAAATACCCTGCTTTCAGCTGAGGTCGTGCGCCAAGAATTGATTCTGCCAGCATAAATACATGTGCCCTAGAATATTTCTGACTCTGAAAAAAATGCTGACAGGGGCCCTGCCCAAGGAGTGGCCATCTTGTTTCAGAGGTGCCCCTGATTTACGAAGATAAGCAGCCCGAGATGCAGCTGCCCCTTATTTGTTTCTCGTATGTCTGGTGTAGGCGAGGAACAGAAGAAACACAATTCAGACATGGGTTTTCCTAAACACCTGTCTGCATTTTGCAAAGCCACCAGATGGTAATGATAGACATTACAATGAAGATTACCACTGCATACCGCACAGGGAGTCGTGATTCTATTAAAGACACAGAGGCAAGCATTATGCTTCAACTTCTTTATTCTACTCTTCAGGAGTTTCAACAAATAACAGAAAATGGCCATAAACACTTCATTTTCTTTTTTTTCTCTTGAAAGATCTACATCTCCCTGTCACCCCATGGTCCTCTGTAGTCCTTATCATTTCCTGTCTCTGTCTATCATCCACATCCTGTCTCTATGCTCTTCCTCTTCTTTGGATGCTCTGAACCAATTTCAAATTAAGTCCCAAATGGAACCGCAAAGAACATTACAACTTGAAAAACTCTGAACTTCTGTTCTTGAACTTTGAGTTCTCTTCTCCGAGCTCTCCTGTGTAACTGTCGCTGTCCACTCGGACCTCCGACTGTCGTCTCTCCTTCAAGGAGTCTTCTGGTCATCTCCTATGGAACAGACAAATGGCATTGTTAAGGGTGTGGCAGGTATCGCCTATACGCAGGAATACAATATTCTTTGTTATACACAATGCCTGAGCTGGGAGGGATAGTAATGCTCGCATCCGTGTCTTTAATTGAATCAAGACTCCCTGCACAGTATGCCGGGGTAATCTTCATTCTATGTCAAGATCGGAGGTGAGCATTATGCTTGTTCAAAGCTTTTCAAAACTCCATCTGCCATTGATGTACCAGCTCAAGGTAAAACGTCTTAAAAGTACTATCGCTAACTCAGTCTGCTGCTTGCAAAATGTCGCTCAGGGCAACTCCTGTTCTGGATACTTTAGATGCTATTGCTGCCCTTACTGAGTGTGCTCCAAATCTTGTCAGATCGATCCCTGCTAGCTGCATAATGTCTTGCACCCAGTGCACTATAGTGGCGGTAGCTACTGCTTTGTGGGGTTTTCTTTGCACTATTAGCAATTGAGACGGGCCAGCTGGTCCCAGTTCTGCCTTCCTATTTTTGTATTCTCGGATATATGCTGTACGCATAGCTGTGGTTGACTGGTCAGGTACGGGTATGATATTGTATGTGAGTTTGTCTTAGTCTGTTTCGTTAGCGTGAAGATTATTCCGTTGAGTCCAAATACTTTCTTTTCTACTTCTAGTGCTTGGATGTCTGAGCCTCTTCTGTGTGATACTAAGCATAAGAGCATGGCTAGTTTGACCGATAGCTGTGTGAGAGACATGTCTGTTCGCCGGCCATGCCATAAGGAATGCTAGCACTATGTTTACGTCCCAAAGCTGCAAGTATTTTACTTCTGGTGGGGCTTTGAATTGAGCCCCTCTCATAAGCCTAGTCACTGCTGGGTGGTCTTCCAGCACTGTTTCAACTACCTGTTCATTGTCGTGGTTTATTATGCGGCCACACTCAACTCAGGGAGTTCCTTTCCCCCAATTAGGTGGCACACAACAAAGCACTCTTATTCAAATTCAGTTTGGTAAGGTCTCCAACCCGTCTTGCAACCAACCCCAACAAATACCTGGTAGCACAATGGACTATGAACCATGCCAGTGTGTAGTAAGAATATAGATGTATTAATGTATTGAAACCAACTTTCGACAAACAGACTAACATCAACCACCAATGCTGTGGCAACACAAAAACAGAAATGACTTCTGTAATGGCACCAACACATAGATAATATTGAGATATGTAGTCACAATTTCCTGCAGCTTTCTTTTCAAATCACCCACCATTACAGAAAAAGAATAACTCAAGACACATACTGATTGATGATTTGGATATAAAACTTTTTCTCACAGCAACCCCTACCCTCCAAACATCAATTACACTTGACCCCTCTGAATTGAAGGCCAGTTGCAGAGAGTGGGGACACAATGGGAAAATCGTTTTGGGTTCTGATAGAAAGGCACTCAAGGGGAAAAATCGGTGTGCACTCCTTACAACAGATGCAATATGAGGGAAAGAAAGGCAATGGGAAAATGTGTTTTGCCACACCTAAAAAGAACAGCTAGGGCTTTGTGGTTTGGGTCAGAGCACAATGGGAACAAAGGGGCAATTTTGTTTTTCCCACCACACAAGCAAAGGTAATACAAGACTTCACGCTTCTGATTTAAAATGAAGGGAATCAATGGGTGATTTTGTTTGCACCCTGCACACTAACTTGGAAATAGGGTTTTGGGGATTAATTCTTTTGTATTCAGGCCTTGACTATGCCGGCTCGAAACACACTAGGAGGAGCTTGTTAGTTTCGAATGCTAACAAAACACATCCCGTGATTTCTATAGGGGAATTAATTGATTTACTTTAGTTAAATATGCTAAGGATCTACACAGACAAACAAGGAATTTTGCTATGGGGAAATGATTAGAACAATACTTGAGAAATGCAGGGCCTACACAATCTATGGCCTTGGGATAGTTTTACTTAAAGGAGAGGCCTTGCACTGGGTATCATGGAACAGCAGCGTATCTCTGGTACAGCAAGGGTGTCAGTCAAGAATAGTCCCCTCTGGCTCCTCCAAGGCATCTCAGTCAGCTTCTATGTCTCCTGGTCCTGTTGAAAAACAGTCAGGGCTGTATATATTTCCACCGTGGCTTCCATCAATGGCAATGTATTTCTTTGTATTTTTAAGCAATAGACCTGATTGATTGTTAACAACCAGACCCCCCAAGCAGAGGAAAGGTCTTTGAGGTTAAAGTTTCATCTTAGTAGAAATACCCAGCTGCATCTACAATTCTGCAAGAAATGTCTTTTAAACTCACACACCATATATTTTACATGAAGCTTTGTATAAAGCATCCAGGATTTATATCCATGTGTAATGTATTTCCTTTAATCTCACAGTTGCCAAAGACATTATTATCACTTCTGGATCGTCCATACACAGGGCCGTTATATGAGAACACCATGTTCACCTTAAACCAAGTGAACACTTCTCTTTGCATCCTGTCATTTGGATGAGGAAAAGGGAAGTTCTTTAATGTCTTATAATTGCAATAAGCTTGGTTTCAGTTGAGATTTCTGGAGCACAATCTGGTATTACATTGAAGATAATGAACACACTGCTATCTTTCTCTTTAAGTAAAAAGTGCATCTCTCCATAGATTTAATAAAATAGCATTTTTAACCACATCGTTCCCATACCTTGCTGAAATGCACTGCACATATCTTTGCACTTTTGAACTTCCCAGCATATGTCTCATTCATTTGAGATTTTGGCCTGTCTTTAGTTCAATAGGCCTCATATCCAACATCACCATTGCTGTGCTGGCTTTAGACTTCAATGGGACCCACAAATCACTCTGGCCTCTTTATTTCTTGCATTCAGGGGCTATATTTTACACCACATCGTGTCCTGCTGATATTGCTGATCTACACACTCCTATTGTCCTAAAAGCTTTGCCCTCTCCCAAAAGGGAGGCTAGGAAATTCAAAGTCAATACTACAGGTGCAGAAACAGGGTGAAGACCTCTCTCTCTGCACCATGCCGCCCAGCGACTCCATGCTGCATCATAGCTCCTTCTAGTGGAGGAAGCCCATGAGTCTGCGATGAGCTCTGCAGCTTGTTTTGAAATTCCAGGCAGAGCCCATCTTTGCCTGATACCTTGCACGCCATTAGGGGAAGCATCCCCTTCACTTTCAGAGGATGAGCGGACCCAGCTGGGTGCATGAATAATCATTCTCCCTCTGGTAGCATCTGTGGAAAGTCTGTGGTGAGTTCCATCAGGGTTGGAAACCACACCTGTGATTTCCATATGGATACCACTATTATTATCAATGTTTTCTCCCTGTGAACTTTTGCTAGCACTCTGCTCACCATCACAAAGGGCGGAAAAGTGTAGTGCCAGTTTTGGAGAAATGAGTCTGTCCCCAGAGCTGACGAATCTTGTCTCCAGCTGAAGTACTTCTCTTTCTGGATGTTCAGCCTGGAGGCGAAGGGATCTGTGTCCATGGAACCCATAGGAGCTCCATTTGCTTGAAGACTACTGTGTCTAGTCTCCAGTTGCTGCTGTCCATCAGGTACCGAACGTTCCAGTCCGCTCTCATGTTGAGCGTTCCTGGTAGGTATTTGGCTGTGACTTAGATCCCTGTTTGCAGGCAATAGTGCCAGAAATCTTGCTCTAGTTCTGCTAGGGATCTGGACTTTGTCCCTCCTAGAGGATTTATATATCTGACAGCGGTGATGTTGTCCATCTTCAGGTGTATGCATCAGCGTGCTTTGTCTTTTGTAAAGTCTTTTATCTCAATCTCGAATGATCCAGCTAGTAGTTTGAAACAATTTATGTGTAGTTGTAACTTGTCCAAGCTCCATTTCCTTCCTGTCTCTAGGGTGCCGCAGTGCATTCCCCAGCCTTTTCTGCTGGCGTCTGACTCTATTATTAGGTCTGATCAATCTCTGAAAATGGCCCAACTGTTGCATGCTTCCATATTCTGCAACCACCATTGTAATTCTGTGCTCGCTTCTTGATCTAGAGCGATCAGTTGGTGATATCTCAGTCCTTGCTGTAGACACTTTATTTTTAACCTTTGTAGCACTCTGTAATGGAGGGGCCTGGGGAAGATGGTCTGGATGGAGGATGCTAAAAGTCCTACAATTCTTGGTAATTAGTGCATAGAGGGGATGAGAGCGTAGAAGGGGTGAGTGCGTAGAGGGGGTGAGTGCATAGAGGGGATGAGTGCATAGAGGGGATGAATGCATAGAGGGGGTGAGTGCGTAGAGGGGGTGAGTGTGTAGAGGGGTGAGTGCGTAGAGCAGGTGAGTGCGCAAAACAAGTGAATTCATAGTACGTGTAAGGGCATAAAGTGGATGAGTGCCTGGAGCAAACGAGCGCCTGGAGCGAACAAGTTCCTGGAGCGAACGAGTGACTGGAGCGAACGAGTGCCTGGAGCAAACGAGTGCCTGGAGCGAACGAGTTGCGTAGAGCAGATGAGTACATAGAATGAACAAGCGCAGATTGCATCCAGTACTGATGACTGCAGAATGGATGAGTACGTAGAGCTGCTGAATGCGTAGAGCATGGGGCAGAGAGGAGTGCATACCGTGGGGCAGACAATGAGTGCATGCGTGGGACAGACAAGAGTGCATGCGTGGGGCAGACAAGAGTGCATGTGTGGGGCAGACAAGAGTGCATGCGTGGGGCAGACAAGAGTGCATGCGTGGGGCAAACTGGAGTACGCAGTGCCGACTGGAGCGCACAGGGTGGACTGGATTGCATGAGTGCGTCGAGCAGACCGGAGTGTGTGGCGCAGACTGGGGTGCATGGAGTGGATAGGAGTGCATGGAACGGACTGGAGTGCATAGAATTGCGTGACGTATATAGTTTGGTTTGGAATGCAGAGAACATTTGAAAGAGCATATAACCCATCATATCACACCTCCATGCTTACTCTCTCCTTTACACCACCACTCAACTAGAACACAGAGATACTATGACACCATTCGGTATAACTGTGCTCATACCAACATCTGCCTCACACTCCACATCATTCTAAGTAAACACCACTGGCTACACACCCCCAGCCAGGCGTTCTCGTCGGGCCTAACGCAGCCACATTCGGTCTGGATAAACTCAACCACCACACCTATCGCTAAGAAGCAGCTATTACACGATTACCGCACCAGCTGCACACATACCCGGTGCTCACACGCACCTTTGACTCTCTCTACTCTCTCTACTGATCTGAACTTCAGTTCCCAAGGGTGTTCAACCTACCAGCGCCTTCAGACCATACCAATGGTATATAAGGCGCTATATAAATGCAAAGTACCATAACACAACATAACATAATTTGAGAGGTCACTCAGCTTGGAGTCGATCGTCAGTAGGAGCCCTTTTCTCCTTTCCAAAGAGATTGTGCAGTTTGCACTTCCCAATAGGCACACAATAGGCACACTGGTCTCTGAGCCCAGCTGGCTAGGGTGTCTGGATCTATTTCTTCCCCGGTATGCTTGGCCCTTTCTGCTAAGTCCATAGTTTTCGCTATTGTTCCGGTCAATCTATTACTTTCTCCTGGCAGCCTTTCCAGGATCTGTCCATGCCTTTCCAGAGGTCTTTAGAGGATTTTGTGATGGAGGCTAGCATCTTGGGGTCAAACTCTGGGGCTTCTGCCTCTTTCCCAGCAAGCATAACAAAAGGGAAAAACTCAAAGGCATCTAGGGGACAAATGAGCAGAACAATTATCACACAAGTTACAGGTTAAGGTGAGAATCTTTCAGACACGGGATTGGCTGTAGATATGAGTCAATCAAATTACTGTAACTGTACAGTCCATATCCTGCACTGTTGACACTATCTAACTACTTTTCAACAAAATCCATTGATGCCAATGCCACGTGAATGATAAATATAAAATGTTAGAACTAAATATACATCCCAGGTCAAAATAATTATCTCCGAGAGCAATGGTAAGCAATTTCAAAATTAAATCTGCTGAGATATCCTGAGCTGGTGGTTCGGTAACAAATATCTCCTGTATACATTGGATAGCCTACTCTTGTTATTATTTGTGGCTTGAAGGTAGGTCTGTGCCAAATAAGGATGAATAGATTGACTCATATCTACAGCCAATCCCGTGTCTGAAAGATTCTCACCTTAACCTGTGTATAACAAAGAAAACTTGTTTCCTTTGTTTTTCACCTTTTGATAACAAATTATGTACAAATGTCATTGATTGTATCATTAACTTGTTAGCATGCAATGTTTGGTTTTGATAACAGGTTTTAGGTGGGGACTAATTGTTTAAATATTCATTTAATACAGATGTCTTTGTCCTATCTGTATAATTCGAAACAGATCATATTTGGTATGTGTATGTTTGTAGGACCCATGGCCCTACCGAATAAATAATGTATTTCTTATTTTCAATTGTGTGCTATTCAATAGATTCATTCAAATATTTTACAAGAGTAACAAGCAAAATACAACAGGCATTAAATATAATTTTAAGTGGTTCATTTAGGGGACTCCCCCTTGTGTGATAACTTTCCCAGCGAGGTCTGGACGTGGGCATTCTGCTGTCATGCACAGCCTAGTGTCGTTGTCTAGAGCCTTCCTTAACCTCTGCGCCATGTATTTTGCCACTCTGGGCGATGGCAGCCAGTCTGATGACTTCGGGTTTCTGATGTTTTTGGGATTAAACTTGTCTGCTAATTCTATGATGTCTTCCTCTAGATGTTTTTCTTTTTGCATTCTCTTGTCACTTTTGGGTTCTACCCAGTCTTCGTTTGGCTTATCGTCGTCCTCCTATGAAGAAGCTGTCACCTCAGATTACTTTTCTGAGGAGTCCTTATTCTTGTTACCCATATTATCTTCCCCTGAGGAGGGGGTCAGGAGGTTTGGCACTGCTGCGCGTAGTAAGAAAGCGTCTCTCAGTTTATTGAATGTGTCAGCTGCCTCTGGGGCCTTTGCATTTGCACTGTGTGGATGACCCGGGGGAGTCAAAGAGGTTTTCTCTCTTCTGGGTCTTGGTACTGCCCTGAGGGTTCTGGATTTCAGGCCCTTTTGTGGATGTGCCCTTTATAACTGCTGAACCCATATGCATGCATTAGTAATGGCCGAACCCCAAACCCGCACCCATAATGATAGGCTCACAACTTGATTCAAGTGTTGGCAATAAAAAAGCCGTAGGATTTTTATTGTACAGATATGGGTTATGACAATAACAATATCACATATCATGATGGTATCATACTTTTGGGCACCGGGTCCTGAGGTTACCCCCTAGGACCCATGCCACCTTCTTGTGTCCCACGACTTGTTGTGGGCATCGTACAATGCCTTGTACTTATTTTTGTTCTTCTTCCCTTTTGTAGGGTGGGTGGGTTCTGTGGTAAAGAAGAAAGAAGATTTGGAAGACACTGACTAAACAGTGAACCTCCTGTTTGCTTGGGTCCCCGTTCAGGGTCCACAAACAGATTGTGTTTACTCTGAACATGCTGCTCTCATTTATAGGACCCAGGGAGTTGTTGTGTATGTGATGGGGGCCGCTGTTGTCGCAGCCCCCGGCCGGATAGCCGACTGTCTGACCCCCTGGTGGGGGCAGATCTTTGAACCTGGTCCCTGCCTGATGGTTGTTTCCTTGTGGCGCTTTAGCACCTTGCTGTTTGGAGGAAGGGTGCAATGAATGTTCGCACCTTACCCTCCCATGGCTTTTGTGCTGCCGAGACTGCGTGTCTCCGTAGCTGGGGGGAAGGAGAGGAGCAGGCGTGGGGAGTTGGGGCTGCCCCTCTCCCAGCTGCCGATGGTAACAGCAGTCACCCTGCCTCGCTTGTGGGATGCCCATGCAGCATTGCCCATAACTGCTGAACCCATATGCATGCATTAGTAATGGCTGAACCCCGAACCCTCACCCATAATGATAGGCTCACAACTTGTTTCAAGTGTTGCCAATAAAAAGGACGTAGGATTTTTATTGTACAGATATGGGTTATGACAATAACAATATCACATATCATGATGGTATCATACTTTTGGGCACCGGGTCCTGAGGTTACCCCCTCGGACCCGTGCCGCCACACACGGGCAGGTTCCCGGCTGACCGTGTTCCCCCAAGAGTATGCCCTCGAGACAGCCCCTGTGAGCAAGAGTTGTATTGATTTCCCAAAAGAAATGTTCCATGCCCTGGCTAGACAGATGGGTGCTGTCATGGAGAAAAAGGTCTGGGTTGCCTAGTGTAATGGCTGGGTGTTTTATGAAACCCAGTCCTCTTGTCATACAGAATCTCTCTATCGTACTGTTCAGTTTTTTTCTAGATATGTCTATAGATTTGTAGCAGTTGACCCCTAGCCATTTCTTTCTTGGTAAGATGGCTGAGAAGTATATTTCCGTCCCCCTCCCGTTGTGCGAAATGCCTGCTAGGGAGGAGCAGATTTCTTCACATAGGGTTCATCAAGCTGTGATAACTAGATCGTTGCCCCCTAGATGGATGATCAGGAATTCTGGGGGGTCCCTGTATGCCACCAGTTCTGCTAGTGTTTCGTGGACGTCAGCCCAGCGTAGGCCTCTGTATCCCCACCATGAAGTAATGGTGTTTCTGAATGGTGGCCCTTCTTTGGTCTCTTCAGCCCATCTGCCTGTCCTGAAAACGAATGAGTGGCCAACTATCCGTGCTGATCCTAGTGTGGTCCTCGACTCACCTGTTGTTTCTGTGGTGGTGGGAGGTGGGGAAAAGAAAGAACATTTTAGGGCGGGAAGCTATATCAATTTTGGTCTGATATATCTTTTATAACAGCCTGACTTCCATCCCCCTATGTTTTTTAGTAGTTGCGGTGCTAAACCTCTTTGCCATGCTGCGGTGGCGGCACCTATCTTGAAGGAGTGAGTGCCGAATTGTTTGGGATCCCACCTTGCTCTGCTGATTGCTTTTATCAGCACTCCTTTAAATTGGTAGCGGATTAGGGCCTATGTATCCTTGTGGATTGAAAAACTCCCCCCTACTTTGGGTCGTTGCGCGTAATAGAGGTTGGTGATGCAAACTGGGCAGTTTGTTGCCTCATCGATGCAACAAATATTGATGGTTCTTTTTGCACACGTTTTCGACTGTTGCATTTCTATGTTAACACTCTCTTGCCTCACCCTGATTTCCATGATGCCCAGGCCGTTTGTGGCCTTGGTGCTGGAAGCGATGAGTTCTCCCACCCGGAAAGCCCCGAAGTAGGCTAGGAAAAAAGCTGTTTTAAATAACGTTATCTCGTATGGGTGCCAACATATGGCTTCCAAATGGCTTGCTATCTGCACCAGTTTGCTGAAATCAAGGGGTCGGCGGTTGTCCACTTGTGGACCCTCCATTCTGCCCAATCCCTTCATTGCGTAAGAGATGAGGGTGTTCTGGGTGGGGTCTGAATCGCCCCGAATTTTTGTTAAGTATGAAATTGCCACCAGGTGTCTTTTTGCCCAATCCCTTTTGAAACCTTGTTCCCGGGCCCATTTTAAAAATATTTCTATATCTTTAATCGTTATAAGTTCTACGTGGTTTACACCTGTGGCCTTAACTACTGTTTGCAAACACTTACTGTACTGCTTTGCAGTGGTGCTTGCCATCTCTGTTAGGAAGCCTGTGAGGTTCTTGGCACCCGTTGTTGATGTGCCTGATTCTTGTTGGGCATCCCAGCCTGGGCTCTCTGGCGCTGGCTTTGATGCCAATGTGTTGCTGGGACCCCTTTTAGAGGTGCCTGCTATGTATTGGTCCTCCCGACCTGCACTCTCCGGTGCTGGCGTTGATGCCAATGTGTTGTTGGCACTCGTTTTAGAGGTGCCTGCTTTGTATCGGTCATCCCGGCCTGCACTCTCTGGTGCTGGCGTTGATGCCAATGTGTTGTTGGCACCCGTTTTAGAGGTGCCTGGTTTTAGTTGGGCATCCCGGCCTATGCTAACTGGCGTTGGCGTTGATGCCCTTATTCTTGTCTTCCCATTATTGTCCAGCATTCTGCTGGTATTGGCGTCATCTGTTCTTGGGCGTGCGGCGCTAGCTCTCGGAATCTTGTCCACTGGAAAGGAGATAAGGCATCAGCAATGTTATTATCTGCCCCTGAAATGTGCTTCGCTTTGAGAACAACGTTTACTTGTAGTGTGACTGTTGTAATGGCTCATAATACTTTTAGTACTAGAGGGCATTTCATAGACCTTCTGTTTATGGAGCCCACTACAGCCATGTTATCGCACCAGAACAAAAGTTCCCTATTCGCTAGTCGCCTGCCCCAGATGTGTAATGTTAGCCAGATGGGGAATATTTCTAGTAGGGTGATGTTTCTTGTCCACCCTGCTGTTTGCCATGAATTGGGCCAGTGTCCTGCCACCCATTCGGAGTCTAGTATGGCTCCAAACCCCTTGCTCCCAGCTGCGTTGGTGTATAGGACCCTGTTTGATCGGGTATTTTAAGGCGTTCGCCAAAGTAAAACCCTGTTGAAATCTCTGAGGAATTTTCCCCATGTTTCCAGGTCTTGTTTCATCTCTCTGCCTAGCCGGATATGCAAGTGTGGTTTGGTGAGTGATTTGATTTTGAACTCCAGGCTTCTGGCAAATATCCTTCCATGAGGTATTATTTTGGATGCGAAATTGAGGCTGCCTGCCAAGGATTGTATTTCTTTTACGGTCCCCTTTTCTCTCATTATCAGGTTTTGTATTTTTGCCAGGAGTTCTGATATTTTTATTTTGGGGATTCTGCAGAGTCCCTTTGCTGAATGTATTTCGATACCCAGAAAAATGATGTTTGTGTCTGTTTTGGTGGTTTTTCCCTTCGCTAGGGGAACTCCCCACTGTGCGGCCATATGCTTGAGTTTTGCTAAAGCCCGGCCGCATTCCTCAGAGTTTGGTGGCCCTATGACCATGAAATCGTCTAGGTAGTGCACTATTTTTGTCCCTGGTCTCTGTTTTAGGAAAGCCCATTGAAAAAAGGAACTGAATTGTTCAAATAGTGCACAGGATACTGCGCACCCCATGGGGAGGCATCTATCTACGTAGAATTTGTTGTTAAAGGTTACACCTAGGCACTACTGTGACTCTGGGTGGACTGGCAAGAGTCTGAAGGCAGATTTGATATCCAGTTTGGCCATCAAAGCGTTTCTGCCGCACTCCTGTACGAGCCTTACCGCCCCTTGAAAATGCGTGTAAGATAACGCGGATTCTGTGTGAGGGATGCCATTGTTTAATGACTAGCCTTTAGGGTAGGAGAGGTGATGAATTAGTCTCATTTTTCCGGGTTCTTTTTTGGGGACTAGGCCTAGTGGAGATATTAAATAGTCTTTTAAAGGCATGAAATCCCAGGGACCTGCTACCCTTCCCAGTTGCAGTTCTTTCTTGATTTTGGTTTCTACTATCTGGGGGTTGTCCCTGGCTGACTTTAGGTTCATTGGGATGTGTTGTGACCCAGTGCCCTTAAATGGGATGAAAAACCCTTTGGTGAAACCTTGGATATTATCCTGCTGGTTTCCTTATCAGGGATGCTGTTTAGGGCGTCCCTAAAATTGCCCGAGTTGATGGGCGTTAGTCCTGGTTCTAAAACTGGGATATCATTCTTTCTTGGCTGGTAGTCTGGTGCAGTTGCTTGCTGCATGGTCGCCGTTGCAGTTTGTGCAGGCGTGTTTGTACCAGCATTCTTTACCCCATGTACACTGGTTTTTCCAAAAATTTCTGCATGGGATGTTGGATTTGACAGCCTGCTGTTTGTTCTGTCTGTGGGCATTATTTTTAGCCGCCTAAGGCTGGTTCCTCCGAAAGGGCTGCTCCCCTTTTTTGGATTTATCATTGTCCTGTAATTTGCTTACTTGGGAATTTTTGCTATTTTTGGAAGAAGAATGCATGGTATCTTCTTCCTGGGGAGGTTCGGGGTTGAGGGTGTATAAATCGTTCTGTACTTCATCCCACTCAATGGCCGGCCTTTCTGACATGCTCCTCCTAAATCAAATGTTGTATGCAAGCCATGTCTTCCCCCTCTGTGTTACTTTTACTTCCCTTATTTTATCAACGTATGCCCAGATATTCCTGCCGTCCAAAGGGAATTTTTCTTCGTATATTGTTGCTAGGATGTCAAAAGCCTGTAACCAGTGGTCCCAGTTTTGTTCGACCTGGGAGTTTCTGGCAATAGCTTTTTCTTCTATTTTTTTGGGGTCTCTGAAAGCGTCTTTCCCTTTGCGCTGGGCTGCTATTAGGGAAAAGATTTCTATAACTTTTTTGGCCCATATGGCTTCTTTGATTGTGTTATCAATGTTCCATGCCAGGCATCTTTTGTATCTATTTAATATCTCTGTTTGGAAGGATTTCATTTTCTGGTCTAATTGTGCATTACAAATTGTTACAATGTCAGTTGTATTGCTGCCGGGTGTCCCTGTCACGCCCGTGTTGTCTGTGCCTGGGGTTGTCCATGCTTTTAGGGCACCTGCCGGATCAGTTGCTGGAGTTGTGGAGGCTGTTGTATTTATAGCTGTGGGGGCTATTGGCAACTGCTGTGCTTGTTGTGGCGGGGTTGCTATAAGTGGTGTTACGGGTGGGTTTTCAACCGTTATTGTAGGTTCTATTGCGATGGTGTGGTTTGAGGCCCCAGGTTCCCTTGTGGGCAGTGTCTGTTTCCCCCTTATTTCTACCATTAGATGCGGTAATTCTGCTACATTCTCGCATAGTTCTGACAATTTTTTGGTACCTTTTCTGGTGCCTTCAGATATTTTTCTCCTTTTTAATGGTGAAGAAAACTCCTCCTGGCTGGGTGGGCTGGTAATTCCTTCCCTGAGTAGGCCGTACATGTTTTCTCTAACCCATGCCCATCCGTAGTGCTCTGCCACTTCAATGGCTGCTAGCAGTTGTGGAGATTTGGGCTTCTGCGCCGGTGTTGGGGGTGCCCGTGTTTTCCGTTTGGGCTCCATGTTTTTCTATGCCTGTTATAGGAAAAAGAAAAAGGTTTTTTTTTCAAGGAGTTAAACCGTTGTTATCGGCGAGTTCTTTGCGCTTGTCCTATTTGTTGCCCGTGTTGGGTAACTGTTGACTGGTGCCTTCTTGCCCGGGTTCAGAAAATTGGGCAGCCCCTAGGTTTGATTTACAGGATTTAATTCGGTTTTGCTGTGTGGTCGCCCTGCAATATTACAGAAATTATTTTAAATCTGCAGTCTTTGGGCCCGCCGTGCTTGGAACTGTGTTCGCTAGCTCTACATGGTTGTAAAAGCAAAGACGAGCTCCCAAGCTGGCTTGTGACTCTGCCTGAGTTTAAAACTGCCTTGTGTTATCTTGCCCCATCTGCCTTATAACGCGGGGGTTCCGGTCCACTGTAATCAAACTTCAGGACCTAAAATGTCTATTTATCCTCCCTCGTAGCCCCAGCGTGGTGGCTCACCTTAAAAGTGTTGAATCGGAAGCCGTCCGCGCCGGGCTTGTTGGTGTGCCGCTTCTCCCTCGTTCGCACTGGTTTTTGGGGATGCTTCAGCGGCACACGTTTTTGTTTGTTTTGTTTTGGACACACTCGCCGCTCGCTTTTCGTTCTGTGCCGAAATTGTTGAAGTTGACAGTTCCGCGCTGGCCGTTCGGTTGCCGCTTCTTCCTTCATTAAAGCTGTATTGCTAGTGCTTTGAACAGTACAATGTTCGGGAAGGAAAAAGACACTGCGATGTACAGTGAACTTCAAGAATTGCTAAAGAAGCAAGAAGATTTGGAAGACACTGAGTAAACAGTGAACCTCCTGTTTGCTTGGGTCATCATTCTGAGTCCACAAACATATTGTGTTTAATCTGAGCATGCTGTTCTCATTTATATGACTCAGTGAGGCCCTGGGTCTTTGTTGTGTATGTAATGGGGGCCGCTGTTGTCGCATCCCCCAGCCGGATAGCCGACTGTCTGACTCCCTGGTGGGGGCAGATCTTTGAACCTGGGCCCTGCCTGATGGTTGTTTCCTTGTGGCGCTTTAGCACCTTGCTGTTTGGAGGAATGGTGCGATGACTGTTCGCACCTTACCCTTCCGTGGCTTTTGTGCTGCCGAGACTGCGTGTCTCTGTAACTGGGGGAAGGAGAGGAGCAGGCGCGGGGGGTTGGTGCTGCCCCTCTCCCAGCTGCCGATGGTAACAGCAGTTACCCTGCCTCGCTTGTGGGATGCCCATGCAGCATTGCCCAGTTTAGTTTTGGTGCAAGACTGTGTCTGCCTTAGTAGGGACTCTAGTGTTGCTAATAGTGTTGCTAGTCTACTCTGTGGGGGTATCCCCCCTTCTGCCACTGCATCAATCAGGGAGCTAATCAGCACTTCCTTGAAGCTGAGCGCTAGATCTTGGGCTTACTCCTCCATTCTTGGTCAGCATGATTCTGGGTGTTGTGCCAAAATGCCTGGGGTCAGGTGTAAGTGCACATCCGCTGCTCTTACTGATGTTTATAGCGTGGCCGCACCTTGAATGCTGCCTTCCTTGGCTAGCTGTGCTCCTGTGTCACACAGGGGTAGCCTTGCTTCTGCAAGGCTGTCCTCACTAATTGTAAGCCTGTCGGAGTGGAAATGTGCTTTGCTACATCTCCGTCGCTGTTTATCCGGGCTCGTTTAGTGAGTCATGTTGTACCTTTATATGTGAGCTACTTTGAGCGTTATGTCGCAGTGGATTGCCGTGTCTCCCTCGCTCACGCTGAGATAACGGCTCGTCTTTGCGAGCCACGCCACAGGTGCGACTCATGCTTGGCTCCTTACCCCAAGGGTGGGAGCTGCTGCGCTCCTTTGACGCTGTGTGAGCCGAACGAAGCCCCTGGCGTGCTTTAGATGAATCATGGGCTTCGTTGGGCTCTGGCATTTTCAGTAGATCTCGTGCCTCCCTCTGGAGGACGCTAACCGCTGTAAGAGATCTTATTTTATATAAATCCTATGCATAACTCTGTCGCGTTCTGCTCTTTTGCTGTGCATGATATGCTAATACATTAAATATATACGTATTCCTTAAATGCCTTGAAGTATACTCAAAATATATTCAAAATATATTTGTCAGTCAGCTCTACAGTAATAATGGTAATTATCTTGCTGAAGAGCAGGAAAAGAAGAGGAAGAACATGGAGACAGGATGTGGATGATAGACAGGGACAGGACATGAAAAGGACTACAGAGTACCATGAGTGTAAGGGAGATGTAGTTCTTTCAACAACAAAAACATGATTTTTGTCCATTTCCTGGTTATGGCCATTTCCTGTTATTTGTTGACCCTGATGAAGATTGGAATAAAGAAGTTGAAGCATAATGTTCGCCTCCGGTCTTGACATAGAATGAGCAGAGGAAGCTGCAATATTCTAAATGGGAAGCAGGGCAGTCTGTGCTCTGAAGCATTTTGCTGAGGCTTTCGTTGAATTGTACACATGAACAAATAATACTAAAATCAATACAAAGCACATCTGAAGGTACTGTGCCTTTATGAGCAACGTAAGTACAGAAGTCTGGTATGCCTTTGTCAGGGGGTCTCTTTACTTAAGCCTGTGTAAATATGGAGAATGGGTAGGATGTTCACGTGCTGCAGGAGACACTAGTATCTTTCCATCATTATTTTCTATGAATAGGTCTAAATTGGGAACACATCTCACATCACAACCATCTATTGAATGTGTGTCGCAAAACTGAAGATATAGCTCAGTGATTAATCACTAGTTGCAGGTCAGAGGTTTAATAATGGTTAGCCGAAGTGAATTTACAATGGAAAGCCATGTGTCTATTAATGGCAATGAGACAAATATCATACACTCCTTTTTTCATTGGGCCTCGTTATAAGTACGGCGCTGCAGGTAAAAACAGCAGTAAGGCGTCAGTATTTCTGTCACCACTGCATTACCATGCATTAAGCACCACAACACTGCAAGTTTGGCAGCAAGGTCGAGGATTTACCTTTTTGCTGGATATAAATCCTCGACCTTACATAAAAAAATCAGCAAAATTCTGATGACGTCCCAATGGAGTTCTAAGGGGCTTCATAAATGGGGATAACTACATGTAAACATGTAAATGAGCAGTAAATCCAAAGGACCAAGTGGTGGTAACTGGAATCAAGTTTGGCAGTAAATCTGTGGATTTACTGCTGAATTACCACCAAACTCGTAATGAGGTCCTTTATTTTTTTTTAAAGCAACAAGTGAATAATGTTTGTGTTGAAAAACCATACACTCCACAATCCCTCTCTTTAAGGCACCTCACTTCTCTGCCCTCCAATAGTTCCCATCTCGATGCAAAACGTGATAGGTGTAGTATCTGATGATAAGAACCACGTGATAAGAAACCCCCAAACAAACCTCCAAAACAGAAACAAAGACTTGTATTTGTTGCATTTATACAGTTACTAGGATCACAACGAACCCTCATACATGTAGTACTGCTAAATTGTTCTCTCCAGCATGATACAGAGGTTCCTTTTATACACACATGGAAGCCTTTATTGAAACACAGTGGTAGCATGTGCAACACATTTGCAATTAAAAGTATAAAACGTGGCAACATTAGGCCAATCCGCTCATTTTAGAATATATTCTAGTTTTGCTGCCAACCAAAATGCTTTTGAAGCCATAGAACCCCATTCATGAGAGATATGTTATGTTATTTTGTCATTTGTATAGCGCCCAATGCCATTGCTATGTCCCTGCAGCGCTGTGAGTTGAAAAGTAGTGAGAGGAGAGGTAAAATGCGTGTCTGCATTTATTGCCTCATTGAAGTTAGGTAGGAAATACCTATGTCCCTAACAGCGGGCCAACTGGTCAGGTGTGGGATGGGTGACATGTCAAATTGTCAGGAGAATCAACCTCTGTGAACAAATGGACCGAATTTTGCGTGGGGCTGTATTCTATGAGTGGTGGCACTCTGGCCGAGGGTGATGTATGTTTAGGCCAGTGGTCTTCAAACTTTTTGGGCCGGGCACCCCCAGAGCACAATTTGCACAGGCCGGGACCCCCCAAAAATGCCAAATGGACAGTACGTATGATATGATAAGTTATTTACCTAATTTCCGGATTGGCATGCTCTAAGTCTGCCTTCCTTGGCTGCTGTGCCCAACAGGTCCTACCCTGCTGGGCGCAGCGGCCACGGTAGGCAGACCCATCACAGAAGCACCAGCACCATTAGCAACAGTGCCGGTGCATCCGTGTCCCCACTCCCATAGAGCTAAATGTACTATCAAGTTAACCACAGCAAATATAGATGCGTGTGCTGTTTATCACACCAGCTAACCCTGATGTTCAAGGCAGAGCTGCAGTACCTGATAGTAGTCTGGGGCTCAAGATTTTCTGATGAAAATTGAAGCTGACTGAAATTCCTGTGAGGGTCATTCTATCCCCTAGACTAGTGAACACAGGCTAGCTTTTTTCTATTAACCGCAGGTGACATTAACCACTCAGGACTTTTAGAAGCTCAGGGAAGGATGCCAAGATGTCTGGACAGTCTGTGACCAATACTATTGTTTCCGACTATCAATATTGGTATGGCCATAAAGTAGTCTATGTAACCAGTTTTGCTCTCCAGAATTGTACTTGTAAATACACTCATGGAATTATGGAAATGGAAGTAAAAACATGTATTATCCGCTGACCACAATTTGAAAAAAGCCATATAAGGTCAGAGTCATTGGATTCCATCTCCAAGCGAAGAATTACAGACTCTACATTAAGGTAGGACAAAAGAAGATCCAATTGAAAGGGGTCACACAACTTCCCAAACCTCAGAGATATGTGTCTGTGCAGACACCAACCTGATGGATTTTCTCAGTGGTGGGAGCAGCAGTCTGTCACCTTGTTATATACAGCTGGCAGACATTCTGCTTTGACATTTATCTGTCTACGAAAACTAAAGTCATAAAAGGCAATCCAGTTTATTTAGGCAACAGATAGAGAATAGGTTGTTCATTCGAAGTCTCACTGTTCATCAGTATATGCTCTTTGCAAAGCAATAGACTGCAAAGGCTCCTGCAATTGGTGTTCAAGATAGGATGATTTCCTTTCCACCCACAAAATGTCCCCCACGACCCCACCAGACCTACCTCTCATTGGATTCTCAGAGAAGACCTCTGTGAGAACTGAAAGTGCCTTTCTCTTCCACCTGTCTATGGGGCTCATTCGGAGTTTGGCAGTGCAGTACAAAGGTGGCAGTAATTACAAAACCACAAAACTGGCAGTAATTCCACCAGCACTAATTACCGCCAAGATGACCAGTGGTAATTCCACAAGTGCTAACCCAACCAGGGGAATTACCAGCAAACAACCAACAGTAACTCCACTGAATTACAAGGTGAAATACCACCAAAAACAGGTGGTAATTTCGCCATAAATGTATTTCAGTTACCCCCACCTAAGAGGTGGAGGTAAATGAATGCAGGTGTAAAAAATAAGACACAGATGTATCCAGCTGCATCCTAAAGAGTATTTAAGGCCCACACCTTACTCCAAACCCACTTAGAAGGAACATGCAGCCCCGAGCGGACATGGATTATGGCCTAATTCCACTGAATTACAAGGCAAAATACTGCCAAAAAACAGTGGGTAATTCGACCAAAAATGCATTTCAGTTACCTCCACCTCAGAGGTGACGGTAAATGTATAGAGGCATAGACAATAAGATGCATATGTATCCAACTGCATCCCAATGAGTATGCAAGACCCACACCTTACACCAAACCCACTTACAAGGAACCTGCAGCCCGTAGCGGACATGGATTATGGGATCCTAAACTTGATGTTATATATTAAACTGGAGATGCATGCATTGTGAGAGCCGCCAAGGAGACTGCCTCCGCAAAGGCAGAGGAGACATGCCATGAGACCACCCATACCCTGGATCAGACCTTCACCGTGGACAATGACGGATGACCAGATAACCACACAATACTGACTGAATAGGGAGACAATAGCTGAGCTGCTTAGCCCGACACAGCTAGACGTCCAGAATGGGATCTGAATCAGGACAGCAATACCACCATTGCCAAAGCTGGTGGCAGTCCTGCACTTTCTAGCTAAGGGCACATTTCAGCAGAGCATTGGGATGCTACAAGGCATGTTTCAGCCAACTGTTTTTAAAGTATTGGAACAGGTGCTTGACTCACTGATGCGACATGCACCAAATCACATTGCTATGCCCACAACCCCACATCATGTGCATGCGACTAAGGCAAGATTCTATGCCACAGAACACTTCCCCAAAGTGATTGCTAAACTGGACTGCATGCATGTGGCATTGGTACCACCCCAGGCACAGGAGTAAAAGTACCACAACAGAAATCAGTACCACTCCATGAATGTAAAAATGGCATGCAATGCTAATCTGACAGTGGCCCACTGCTGCACCCACTTCCAGGGTTCAACCCATGATGACATGGTCCTGAGAAACAGCAACCTGCCAGTATGCATTGTGGAGAATCCAACGGCCTGGGAAAGGAAGGTGCTCTCTGATCCCAACCCTGGAGGTGGTGTACTGCGGTTGGATCTCATGGGGTGGGGATCAGACCAGGAAGACTGGGAGGAACCCCTTTTTAACTTTCCCTGTAACCCCATCCTTCTGAGGGCCTTTTGTAATTTTAAAGAAGTAGGAAAAGGGAATTTCTCTAAAATAGATTACATGTCCCAGAGTCCCTCTGGGACTGTGATGAAGAAGAGGGCTGAAGATGCATGTAGGAGCCAAGGTCCGGCAGGCAATCCTAATAGCTTTTGACAAGGTCAGACAATTAGTCCTAAGGGCCTATACCTGAAGCCAATTAACCCACCTGAGGGGCATAAAAGGGTGCAACAAGAAGGAGCAGTAGAAAGAAGCTGGAGCAGCAGATGGAAGGTCGGCAGAGGTAGCAGTAGAAGAAACACAGCACAAGGCTGACAGTTCACTAGGAAGTGTGACCACAGAAGGGACGCCACAGCAGAAGAAGAGCAGATTCCACCTGCGTCCTCTGAGTTGATCCTGGGCTCACAAACCCTGTTTGGCTGTGGCAACATGGAAGAGACATGGAGAAACAGGCAGTCTTTTCCGGTGCGCCTAATTGCTGTGAATGCAGAGCTGAATTTGTGCATCCACCCAAGGACTGTGTCTAGAAGCTGGCCAAGGGAAGCTTGAGAAAGAAAGACTCTCCATTAATGAGGCCGGATCGAAGACACCCATGTTGCAGAGGGGTGTGGGACCCAAGAATCCCTGTAACAGTAGCAGCAGAAGAAATTAAGTAGGGAAGTAGAAGCAGCCAGCAGCCGCTGTTATTGTGGGGTCGGTGAAGGAAGCTCCATACTCCAAATCATTCAGAATACTGTGCTGGTAACAGTAGCCAGCTTAAATTATACATGCATGCTAGTGAGAGTGAGTAACAGTTGTTTGCAGAAGTGGGAAGTCATTTTTACAAGGGAATTGCATCTTGCATTTATATCATCAAAGCTAAAATACCCACTACCCACCCACTACCCAATAACGTGATGAGAAAGCTTCTCTTTTTCCCATTATTAGCTGTAAACTGTTGGCAAACTGTCATGTGTCTCCTATTAAAGAGAAGAACGTTGCTGGTAACTCTTATGAAGTAGAAGTTGACTTTCCTGCAATGTTACAAGCCCACTTAAGATTAAAAGAGGTCGCACACATGAAACTGTGTTTCCCACTTTCTTTTGAAGCATAATGCAGATAGAAAAGCGGGAAAGCACATTTTTAAAGTGGTAGTTCATTCTCAAGCAAAATCACATTTGCCTAATTTTGTTTCCACAGAGAAACTGACTCCTTGCAACATACCGAATACTTATGTAGCAGTCGTAGAAGCTGCTGAAGTCAAACGTAGCCCACGTTTTACCCAAGCCAGTATATCAAACATTGTTAAAGTGCAGCTAGCTCAATTAAGTACTGAACACCATTATTGTACAGATGCTGAAGTTGTAAACTCAGAGTCCTCTGATACAAGGGTGACAAGGTTATCCAAGGCTGGAAGAGTGGCAATACAGATTTGGGGTAACTACTGGAGACAAGAAGGTGTATATGAAGCTGGGGAAGGGGTCTGGGTACTTGTTCAAAAGAACTCATTTACATTGTAGAACTGAGACTGTTCAAATTGGCAAGAGGCAGTCTGGGAGCTAATATTTGGTGGTAGCTGCACAACAGAAGAGAAAAGTAAAGAGGCTGCTCTTTCCTGACACACAAGAGAGAAGAGTGCCTTGCCAACCTGCAGAGGTGGAAGAGTCTTGTTGAAGTTGCTTAAAATACAAAGTAGCAGCATTAGAACTTTGGTTGTTGATACATTTGTCAGAACATTATTATTTGAATGTAGCAGAAGCAGATGCAAACTATGGGGCAATGGAGCCTGCTTTTACAGTATTAGTGGCATAAGGGAATTGATAGAGAGAAAGCAAACCCTAAGAAGAAGCATCCTGACAAACTGTATTCAAAGACGCTGGAGAAGATACCAAAAGAAGAGTTGTTGCTAAGCTGAAGTGACACTTTTGTATTAAACTTTACCCATTCTTTGCTGGAAGGAGGTTATCCAGGAATACCATTGGTGCTGTTGTTTTCTTTGTGGAACTTGGAAAGGGAATCTTTTCATCAAGCAAGAAGGATCCAGTGGATTTTTGTTTGTGTGAACTTTTTGTTTCTTGGGAACTTTTCAAGACTTGAATTTGGACTTTCTTTTCCTTGGAGAAAATTGACTTTGGGACATTCCTGTGGGAGCAAGATCTGGCCAGGACAAGTAGAAGTCATCCACGACAATAGTCCTTTGGTAACATTTATTGATGTTGTTTATGTGTTACTTTGAATGTTTCTGTTGTTTAGTGTGAGGTTTAGTTTTGTGTATGCTAGGCGGTTTCCCCTAAGATTGTAGACTAGGTAGGGAATCCCCTGGTAGAGTAGGTTAGGGTTTATTTTCTATTTTTGTGTAAAATAAAATGTTAAATCTTGAGAAAACTAAAAATAGTTGTGAGTCTCACATTACTGACCCCTCACAACATGGACTCCCACAGGGACCATCATATGTTCATAGTGGGTAAGTAGCAACTGTGAAAAAATGCTATGCACAATGTGACCTAAACAATGTGAAGGGGTAGGCAGAGGAATTCTGCCATAGCCATGTGAGACATGTAAAAACGAAAGCAAGAACATGATTCATTTGAGTGCAACAATGCCAGATGACAGAGGGCACAATTCTCTACACTACAGTGAACTGCCCTTTGCCCACAGCACCCACTCCCATAGGAACAGTGATATGAGGGGCTCAGACAATATGATACAGATGATGCACTGATGTATGTATGCCCCATGATCCCTGACAATAACCTCCTCACAATAACAAACATAAAGGGACACAATTGACAAGGCTGCCCAACTATGCCCATCACAATGCCAAATCCAAAGTAGCAGAGGTGGCAAACACATTCACCATGCAGCTGGATCAACAGCACTCCTCCGCTATCAGCATTGTAAGGCCCAGGCACCCGTGATGTCATGCAAAGAGAGGCTCCATATATTCCAGATGGTGTGCTTGATCTAATTATTACAAATGCTGTGATGTAGAATGAGACCTGTGTACACAACCAAAACTTCCATCATTAATATTGACACTTACCTATTGCAGGTGACTCAGAATATCCACTGCTGCCATGGATAATGCCACCCATCAGAAGGCCTGTGACTCCACAGGGGCTGGTGTACAGTGAGGCACATGCACAGACCAGGGTGCGCATTGAGTGCACATTTGGACTGCTCATGAGAAGATTCTGGTGCACCCACTGGACAGGTGGGGCACTCCTGTACACTCGCAAGCAGGTGGGGAAGATTTTCATGGTGTGTACAAATCTGTGCAATGTGTGCATTCAGAGAAATGACCCCATTTGTTTTTTATTTTTTATTTTTTTCATTTGTGTTTAGTGCTTACGCACCTTTATACATTCTTAAAAGTAGTTTTTACATAAAAAAGACAGAAAAAGAAAAAAACAGTTATACACAACTATTTCTACTTAACAGAAAATATACAAACAAAATAAATGACAGTAAAAAAATAAAAAAAAATAATCACCATTAAAGTATAAAACATGAGACATTCCTTGCATACCATCTTAATAAAACACTTATAAACACAAGATGGAACTTTCCCAGGTTATACATACATCAGCTTATATTATGAGAATCTCTATTTCATTATAGTGTACAAGAAGATAATACAGTAGAAGCATCTAATTTGGCTTCAATACGACGTAAGAAACGGACAGTAGCTAGAATTATGACATTGCTCCTGGCCCACATGCATCCCATCCAAATGAGATTTCTAGCTGGAGCTGTGCTTGCATTCATAAAATCTTTCAACATATGCAATCTGATTTGCTCAAAATGTGGACAGAAAAGAAAGAGATGTTTTGTGGTTTCGTTAGCAGATATAAAACAACAGAATCAACATATTGTATCATGAATAAACTTGTCATTAGGAAACCAATGCTTGGTCCGCATCTTTGTGTGCAATAAATCTAAACGAAACCTCATGTATCTTTTACGTGATTCATTACAGGGAAATAAGGTCACGTATGAAAGACGAGGATATTGAGTGTGTCTAAATTGAGCATACTCAGAAAAAGAAGCATACACACAAATTAGATCAGAAGTAAAAGCCCAATCATTTCAAAAATGTCTTTTTTTGGCAAGACCCCTCTGCAATTTGAGGTCATCAGGCTGCAAATTAATCTGTTCCAATTAATTAAGCATACGTTTTTGAAAATGCACAATTGAGACAGGCTGAGACTTGGCAAGCATTATAGAAAAATCCTCATAGAGATAATTCAAAAGAGGAAATAGCATTTTCATAAAGTTAACAAACAGTCTTCAATTGAATTGAGAGGCCAAAGAATTAAGCCCAAGTGCATGCCTCACCATCACATTTGGAAGATAATTGGGAAGACCAAGTGTGGCTTTCCAGATTTTACCTTGAAACTTATTTAAATAGGTGTCAATTTCAACAAGGCATAAATCTAGCCCATAAAGGATGACTGCTTCTACTTTCTTACAGTAGAATTCAATAAGAGTTGTGAGGGAGAATTTACAATATTTGAAATATATGAGTTTCATTTGTCCCATTAGTGGCAGTCATTTTTCAGTAAGAGAAGCCTGCCATTTCATGAGAGAAATGTTATTTGACAAGGTATAACCTAAATATGTTATTTTGAACAAGAATGATTTTGTTTAGATTAATTAACCATCTAAATTTACGCAACTTTTTGCGGGAGGAAAAGATTAGGATATTAGACTTTAGGGGAGATTATTTAGGTTACAATACAAAAATAAAACTCTTGAGCTTATTTTGAAGACCTGGATGTGTACGATCAAACAGAAGGATATCGTCCCAGTAAGACAAACAAGAAATATGTGAGGTACCCAGGCGAGCCGCATTTGATTTTAATGAGCCCCAGATGCGATTGATGTCAGCGAGGTACAGATTGAATAATACTGCTGCAAGGCTACACCCTTGATTCACACTGACTGCAGGGGGAATTGCATCAGTAAGCAGGCCTTCATGAGTAATCCTCACCTTGAAGTTGGTATTGTGGTCAAGCAAAGCAATGAGTGCAACTAAATATGGTGGGAATTTATAATCAAACATTTTCCGCCAAAGCACACCTCTTACCACACTGTCAAATGCTGACCAAAGATCTAAAGAGGCTATGAAAATAGGACCATTGGCAGAGTGATGAGACAACGAGATGAGGTGAGCTAAGATGCTTGCATTTAATTGCTTCACCGTTGATTTTCAAAAACCCACTTGTGCTTTACAAAGGGTAGAGTTTGCTGTAATGAAGGTTTCCACTTCACTAAGGATTAATAAGGCAAAAATCTTCGCGGCAACATGGATTAACGCAATTGGACGAAAATTAATGGGGTTGTTAAAAGGACCGTTTTTATGTAATGGAATAATAATAGAGGTTAGACACGAAACAGGAATACTTTTGGATCTAAAGATGGATTGAAAAAGTTCCAAGAAATGTTTTTCCCAGAATGGTGGATCATCCTTAATGACGCAAAGTGAAAGACCGTCAGGGCCTGCACATTTAGAGGGCTTTAGCTTGTAAATAGCGTGGACAATATCTGTGTATGACCATGGACAGAAATCAGGAATATAATGAAGTACAGAAGAAAAATCAAAGGAAATAGAGGATGGAGGGAGAGAATATTTATTCCCAAAAAAGGTAGACCAAGTAGAGTGGTCAATAGAGGAATCCAGCAAAGCAATCGCTGGTTTACAAGGAGTTTGTAAAAGTTTCCAAATGTCTTTGGTGTTATGTTTACACAGATTAAGCACCATTTTTTGATTGACTTCTAACAATATCTGATAGCGCATTCTTTTTGCCTCTGATTTGTATCGTAAAAGAAAACATTTTTTGGCGTGAATGTATACATCTAAATCTAAACTCTGTATACTCTTTTTTAACATTCAGAACTTGTAATTTTTCCTTTGTTTTAAATGAGCTATGGAAGAAAAGAAAGAAAAAAGAAGGTGTAGAGAGAGGCAAAGGAGCTCTAACAGAGAGTGCAATGGTGCTAAAATGAGATTTTATCATTTGTAAGTTCCATTGCATGATTTTCTCAGAGAAATGAGCATATACACTTGAAGGGGCCCATAGGTCACGATTGACTTGAACCGCTAGTCTTCTACATGTCGCAGCGTTCCATTTAATGAAAAGCATAAAGCGATCTACTTGTACAAGAGACAAAGCTGTAGATGACGAAAACTCCTTAACAACAACTCTCATAGATGAACAAATTGGCAAGTGGTCACTAAACCGAGAATTGTGAGTGAACGTCAGCAGAAGGAGCCCCGATAAACTCCTTGAAGCAGCGATGTAGTCAATGGTGGAATATACTGACCCTCTCTGCCATGTATAAAAGGTTAAAGGAGTGTTAGGAGGCAATACATGAATATCCCATTCTTTCAAAAGTCCAAGAGTTCCCATGCGAAAACGAAAGCTTGTTATATGCAGACAAGATGGGTTTAGAAACAAGCAGTGACGATGGGTAAAGTGTGGCGTTAAAGTCACCACCAATTATAATTTCTGCATTTGGACTGCGGATAAATGCTTCAAGAAGAGCAGCGTTCAGTGCTTCAAAAGCCTGAGTAATAGATAAGGAAATAGGATTCCAATAGAGAGAAATAAGTATCAGATTTTTGCAGTATTGTATATCAAGACCCAATTCTATAATGAGAAACAAGTTAAACGCGACGGTATGTTTAACTACGAATCGCATATTGTTGTTGATTAAAATTGTCAAACCCCCTGTACGTCTACCTGTATTCTTCTGCTCCACCGGATGAATATTGGAAGTAAAACCATCAAATAGCATATCAATCAAACACATAGTTTCTTGGATGAGCAAGACAGAGGGAGTGGCTTGAGAGGCATAAAGCGACAGCCATTTACTGAGATTTTTTATCCCGCAACAATTCCAAGAAAAAAAATAGGAATTCACTCAATTATGAGAAAACTACAGGTTGTGCGTTGGATTCTGCTGCCTTTATTAAGGGTTCAAACCAAGTTAACCCATTGAGTGCTGTGGTGAGCAATGCCAGTTGTTCTATCATGAGGTTGTTACTGTCACCTTTTCGAGATATATTGTCTTGTGCAACCTCGAGCTGTGCTGTGATTAAGGGCTTAAACTCCAAAAATGTCAATGCTTCCTAAAGAGAAGGGAAAGCCAGCATCTCTAACCCCAAGAGAGCTAAGTCAGTTTTGAAATCCCAAAGCAATTTTGCAATTATCGGAGATTGGACTTTACATAGCATTCGATTATTGTTATGGTTAGAGAGCCTAATCCATTCCACGTCATGAGTAACAGGATTACGCAGAGATGGGATTTTATACAAGGCATTCATTAGAAAAGATCGATTTATACGTGCCATACCATTAAGTTTCAGATCGCAAGTCCAGCCAATGGTAGTATTCATCTCGTTGGGATTTTCAAGAAAGGACATAAGGATTGTGTTAGAAATTACCAAAGGAAAAGGAGTTGGTTCAACACCAGAAGGAATCGCAGTTTTGGCATTACTCAGATCTTGAGACGCAATGGCGTGAGGCCCGCGCGGCGGCTCACGCGCAGGTAAGGGATCGTTGTGAGTCTGTTTGATCACTTGTTCCATTGGTGTTTGATAAGCAGCAGTGATAAATTCAATGGCAGAAGGTTGAGGCACTGAAGGTCTAGGCGGAATATGAGCCAAGGCATGAGGGAGAAAAGGGCAAACCACAGGGAAGGCCTGATTTAAAATGCAAGATTCATCAGTTTGTCCCCATTCCTCATTCGGAAGACATTGGCCACCCAAAATCTGACTCTGATTCTGATGACGCAGGTAATCAGAGGCCACCTGGAGGTGGATGTGAGGATGCAAGGTAGGTTATGCATCACCCGTTATGAACTAATACAGAACTTTTTTTGATTACACCTATATATGCACTGTAACATGACATCACTACAATTAATAGTGTTCAGTCGCTAAATGACTACTGTACTCATTTGCTGGAGTGAGGTTTTTTAAATAGTCCCTTGCCCAACCACCACAACCATCCCAAACAGTCCCTTGTCCAACCACACCCCCAACAGATCTTTGGCCACCCACCACACACAACCCAACAGTCTCCTGCATACCCACCACCCACATTCCCAAAACAATGCCTGTGGCATGATTCTTCCTGTATATTTTGCCATGTCCATGTGTCACAGCTGGTGAGGGGGGCATGTCTCATTCTGGAATGCCCCATTCATGTGCTGGGAAGTGATCCCTTAGTTGGTGTGGCTGTAATGGTGCTAGCCGTGTCACCCGCACAAATGTGTTGAAGAGGCAGATTGATTACCCTCAGTAAGGTCTCATTGTCTGAGGAAATGGACTCGGCCAACCCCTGCACTCTTTGGCTGACTACTGTCTCTGCTGCTGTGGAATCGGCCACCCTCCCGCTCTGCCTCTCCATAGTGGAGGCCACCCTTTTCGAGTCCCCTTGAATGGCGTCCTGCATGGCCTGAGTGTTCCCCGGTTGCTCCTGTGTGATGGCCTCCATTCAATCCTTGCCAGATGACATCCAGTGTGGTTGTGGGAACTGGTGCTGGTGGGTCATGAGGCATGTATCCCACAAAAACAGGTGGCCACCCTTTGGAGTGTCATCATGATCATCATCAGCAGTGGAATCACGCTCCTGATCATCATGCCTCTGCAGAGGCTGGACAGTGTATATGGGCAATGACAAGTTGGTGAGAGGGGAGAGGGAAGGAAGTGGTGGAGAATTAAGCTGATGGAGCAGACCCCTTGAGATGGTAGGAGTGTGGGGAATGTTTCCCTCTGTGTCTACTGCTACCCTTATTGCAAACGATTGTATTGGCACACTGGTGGTCTGAGGTACAGAGACAGATCCAGCGGTGCTGGTGGACTCGACTATGGCTGTCAAGGAGGCACATATGGCTGATGGTGTGGTGATGGTGCCTACAACATCACAGCTGCCAGAGGTGGGGATGGCACCTCTGTCACTAGTGCTGGAAGTCAAAGCTGCCATTGCTGTCAGGCATCTGGCACTGTGGTGGCTGATTCAGACTTCCTGTCTTTTTTACCTCTGACAATACTCTGCCCTTATCCCTGGAGGTGTGGCGAGGGTGGCACTAGGTTGAATTTGTCATTCTAGAGGTGCCTGCTGTGCTGCTGCCTTCCTGATCCTACTGACTGCCATGGCTACCTGTGATGAGATAAGTGACATGCCATCAGATCCTATGTGCAAAAGGGGTTGCTTGTGCATTGAATTACAGCATTGTTCTTAGCCCAACCACCCAAGAGAGTGCTTCTGGGGAAGGGTGTGGGCATTTCACATGGGACCCAGGGGACCTGATAGCTTTCTACCATGCAATTGGTCAATGATTATTGACTGCCTGAATGCAGTAGGTGGTGTAGCTCTAAAGGGATTGTGTCCCTCCTCGTTTCCGGTACACAGGATTTGTCTTTGCCCCTAACATGGCTGGGCACTTTTTGTGACTTTTTAGGGACACAGGGAGTCAGTGGCACATAGTGAAGTGTGCCACTGAAGGTAAGGGGATGGGTGGGAGCGGGTTGTCAGAAATGTCCGGGGGAGAGAAAACCGAAATTTCTTTTCAGTAAAATAACTTTCATTTTCTTTGCCTTCGAACATTTCTGATTAGTTTAATTCATTGTAATCTGGTGGCCCAACACACCTTGGACAGGGTATAACATCATGTGCACATGGATTTATGGGTATGTATGGGCATGCCAATTAATTTGATCTCTCACCACGCTGGCGCCCTAAACCTGGATGCATTAATATTGTCATCTTCGAGTTATGGCTACAGTTTTGCTCTGTCTGCGGCTCATACACCTCCACAGCAAATCAGAAATAAAATGCTGTCAGCTTCAACAGTTTTCCTCTTTTTTTGCTCTCAGCATAACTCCCCCCAAAAATAATTCTTCACCTTTATGTTTTTTTTCTTGATATTACCGCCTGGGTTTCATCTTACAATTATTATTCCCTGTTCCTACATATGTCTATTTTGTTGATGATTTCCTGTGAAATTGGAATCAAGTGTGAATGTAAAAGGAAGAGTATTCAATCTAGAAAATCCTTTGCATTGCTATTGCAATTTCCCTCCATGTATCTGTTAGTTTGCATACATTTCTATGCTATCAAACAGCATGGGTAGCATTCTTTCATTATGAATGTCTAAATAGTTTTCTGTTTTCTTTTGCAGAATCACAACCAGCGATTGGCTTGTATTGGCAAGTATTTTTGTAATCACTAATATCCACTTATATGAATCATCCAATTTCAGCATCTTAGTTACATGGCACAATAAATCCAGCATCGTACTATGGGTTACTGTTTGACATAATTACTCAAAGGCACTCTTTTCACAATTAAACATTGCTTTTATCACACACAGTTCATTCTTTATGTTTGATAGTCCGGGCACTTCAACACTTCAAACAATAGCAGGCTCGTTGTATTTGACTACAGATCTGCTGGCCAGAACACCCTGTGCTGGTTGATCATGTTTAATGGAGAAAAGCTCACAGTATGTTCCTACTTTATTTTTGATAATATAGGAATCAGTTACGAGTAATATTTGAGTTAAATTTGGAATTCAACATTTTGGAACTCCCCTAATTAAGCAATAGAACCCGAGCATGGTGGGCATTACCGTCTCAGGTAATGCCCCAGGGCCCATAGGTAAGGACCCGAGCGAAGCGAGGGCCTAACCGAAGGCCCCGGGGCATTACCTGAGACGGTAATGCCCCTACGCGAGGGTTCTATTGCTATTAGTACCCCGGCCCGCAAAAATTGCGTGACTGGGGCACTAAAAGCTTTTTTTTGTTGTCCTGAAATGCTGCGGCATTTCGGCGCTGCAGCGTTTCAGGAGAAAAAAAAACGACCAAGAAAATGGCCGCCGTCATGGAAAGGGAAAACGGAGTCCGTTTTACCTTTCCATGGCGGGCATCGGGAGCGGACGCGCTGGGAACACAAGTGTTCCCAGCGCGTCCACTCCCGAAAAGGGATCAAAAATAAAGTAAGTGGTGTTGGGAGGGCGGGAGTGGGAGGGGGGAGAAAAAAAAAAACGTTACTGCGTCCCCGGCGGGGGACGAGGGAAGCCTCCAGCCGTGTGGAGGCGCGGAGCGGGGATGGAGGGGATTTAGAAAAAAAAAATCCTTACCTGAGTCCCCAACGGGGGGCGAAGGCAGCCTCTCAGCCACGGGGAGGCTCGGAGCAGGGATGGCCCCGCTTCGAGCATCCTCATTGGCTGAGGGGCTGCCACGCCCCCCGCTGTGAACAAAGGCCATGGAATCCCGATGAAGGGATTCCCGGCCGGGTAGGGACCTGGCGAGAGCCAATCAGAATGGCTCTTGCCTTCTGATTGTCTCTCGCCGGGTTACTAATAGCAGATCCAACCTTCAACAATCAGTATCTGACCTGCTTTCACTTTCTCAATGGACTGAATTTGTGGGGATTATGTTCATCACATGTCCATTCGCTTCCAATCCCAATCCAAATGTCCCTCTACATCTCACAAATTCTCACCATGTAGCTATTGTTCCTCCTGGGAATTGAATGTCCTAATTATCTCAATTGAAAAATTAGTCGTGTGTGCAGCTTGCTCATAACCCTGGCTTTTTCTGATATGTTAGGGACCATGCCCCTCAAACAGGCTCATAGGTGATGAAGCAGCATTTTTTTGTTCCAATGTCACAATGCCTGTTGGCACACGTCCACAAGTTTCTCTGGGGCAAAAGGGCACTGGGGCTACTGGCTCACCCTGACTCACCACTCAGAGCCTCCAGACAGGACAGGGCTTTGCCATCATCATGGATTGACCTCAGCTGGTCGTTCTGGTAGTGTTACTCGTCTATGCAAGTGACTTCCCTTTTGAGTTTTCTCTCTGCAACAATGGTTCCAAATATGAGAGTTGTTAGGACATTTCCATGATCCCGGTTAAGTCTTTGATTACATATACTTCCCCCAAGACTTTCATCTACGTTGGTTAATGGTGGCCATGTTATTATGCCAGTAACTTTTTCTAGCTCCACTAATCTTTCCTCATAAACATGTCCCTGAGTTGACCCTGGCACAGGTCTGGCCTTCTAGTCTTCTTTGTGCTCTTCGTTTCACCAGAAACATGTCCTTCAACTGAGCCAGTTGTATTGCTGTTCCTGTTGAACAATTTGGAAAATGATAAACCACTTGAAAGTTTAAGATTGCCAAGCATAGCATTCAAAACCGTCCATATTTCTGCCCCGGTACCATTATTCATAGTTCCATGATATTCATGATTTCATTATTCGTGTTTTCTGAAACTTTAAAACAATTGCCTTGCTTACAAGCTTTGCCTCTGAGGAGGCAATTTGAATGAACATGAATATAGCCTCAGACAAAGGCAGCCTATCTAGGCAGTGTATTTCATCATCCCTTATGCAATGGCATTCAGATGGCAGTTCAGAGTGCATCTCAAATATGTAAGTAAAACATGGGCCCTTTGTCATGGGTTCACCATATGTGAGCACACAAAAGAAAAACCGGGGTGACGAGGGTTTTAAGATTTTTTGTCAATAACAATCTGAAAATACAGCTCACCTTTAAAGAACTTGCCTGACATCAATGAGTCATTTAATTCTCATAAGCAGCTATCAGTCGTCCATTGCACTGCTCGCCAATGCAATGTGCCTCATTCAGGAAAATATTTACGAGTGAAAGAGTAGGATGTTATTTCTTGTGTCATCCTAGGCCACCCTATTTCTTTAATCTTTGACACCACCTTTGGTGTGTCTTAATCCTTCTCAGTTTTCTTTACAACATTCTATGTAACCCACTCACAATCAGCTGCTGCTCTCCTGAGAACTTTGCACTCCCACATATTAGCTGCCCAGTATGGCAAGGTTCTGCAAGCAGATGGTACTTGTTCAAATGCACAGTCACACTGTGGTTAAACACTTCCACAATGAGTGCCTCAATTCCCCTCCAGCCATTATCTTACTCTTTTTTTCACCAAGGCCATCTTCTTATTTATTCAGTAGTTATTTTCTGAATGCTTCTTTTTCCTCACTGATGTATCAGTCTCTTGGTAACAAAATACCTATTTAAATGTCTGTCACTTGAATCTCTGCTATCCAACTCATCAGCAACTGGATTTGTAGACATTGAGTTGACCGGCAGCATTGCTGGGCAACAGTAGCTTGTGGGGTACAGGATGAGACAGTTCTGCAGCAGACTGCCATATTTGTAATCAGCAGAACTGCATACGGCCCTGACAACCTCAATGATAGACAATGTTGTCTACAATGGGTTTTCATAAGATTGGAAACAGTGACACTGTGATTCTGGCTCCTTCAAGAGTGCCTTCCGTACCTGTCGATAATCCATAATTTACAACTTGGACAATGCCTGACGTTACTTCAGACTAGCACCATCCATCAGCTGGGCATGGCACTGGCTCAAAGGCAATAGTGAAGTTTCTAGTAAATACATCTGTCTGCCAGTGAAAATGTAATGTGGGATCAGTCCTGCAAACCACATTTCAGTTCCTCACATGCTCATCAATGTAAGCGGCAGTGCATCTGGCCACTTCAACTCTGTTTCTGCACCTAGCTTGTTTTCTCTTTCCAACAACTCCCGCTGATTGTGGGCGCAAAGCAATGGAGGCTTTGATGAATATTCAGTGCCTTACAAACCTCCTGTACCAATATACCCATGAAATGCATTCTTCAGCCACTGTTAATTGTCACTAGTATTCCAAAGTGTGTGATAAAGCCATGCATCAGAGTCTTTACCATAGCCTGAGTATTGGCTTATTGGGTTGCATATGCTTCTATATATTTGCTAAATAATCACCCTTGAAAGCTAAAAGAAATCATACAGGAGTTAAGTGAAGAGAGTGCATGAGGGTGGATGTGGTTCCCACCTCACATTTACACATTAGCCCATGTTCTATAGTTGGCAGATTAAGGACTAGTATCCTAAATGCCCTGCCATTGCGGCTCACGTTAAAGCCCTCATTGGGTCATTCTTCCCCTCTGAGGGCTGTATTACTTAAATCTGTAATGTTCCTACTTCGTCCTGATATGCTGTTCCCTAAAAAACTGACCATTTCTCTGCACAATAGTAATTTCTGTTTTGGACACTGAATGCCCTTTCTTTGCTAATGCGGTTATGAGCACTGGCGTGTCCTGCTTGCATACCTCACAGGAAGTTGATGTGATCAATAGATCATCACGTATTTCAATAGCACTGAACACTTTGGAAATCTAATGCTCCCACTGTTTGGGAGAAAAGGTCTGGACTCTTGGGGTCCAATTCACAGAAGCATTTTATTATGGCAAAACCCCATTGGAAAATGTTCTGTGAAGAAGAGCCACAGTGTTTCCCTGAGGAAAGCAACACGTATACTGGAGCCAGGAATGAGTAAAGGTGATCAAATACTATCATACTGTAATGGAATAGAGAAGCACGCGGAACATAAATCAAACAGCGTGAAACACATAACAGTCAAAGGGATACACAAAGATATAGTAGAATGAATGTGGGTAAGATCACGCACACATCTCCATACATCTTTTCCCGGTATCTTTAAAGGTAAGACTGTGCACTTAATGGGTTTATAGTGCACACACTTATTCTTTGTTATTTTAATTATTTGATGACTATTGAAATACCAAACTCTGCTTCTGGTTTGGGGGATGCTGGCACTTTCTCGGTAAAGGTTTTGTGGTGTTTATCTGGGTTTTAACTATCTTGGTATTTCATATTAAACCCACTTCATTTGTGTGCTGCAACCATAACTCTTAGAGCACTTTCGTTAGCACTTCTGCTAAATCTGCCCATTGCATTCCCTAAAGGGTTCTGCCTGTGTTATTGGTATTATTTCTCCCTCATACTGATTTGGGTTATCTATGAAATCCACATCTGACATGCAGTACATCGTGTATTGTACTTTACCCAACATATCCCACACTAGCATGTTTATTGGTTACATTAGGCTTAACCGAAATGCATGTGTACCTGATTTTTGTCCGAAGTACGCTGACAGCCGTTTGGTTATGGAACGGACCTCTTGATTGTATGCAATACATACAGATCACACCGTTTCTGATGCAGGTTGGACTCATGGAGAATGTCTATGTTTGAATGCTGAATGATTTGCCCCTGTATCTTCTGAACATGGCACTCTTTTCCATTTATTTTGCATTTAATAAAGGACATTCTTGGTCTACTGTTATCAGTGCATTTAGAGTGACATCATTTTCATTTAGGCATTCCTAAATCTTGTTCTGCTGCTTGACTTGTGGTTGAAGCAATTACTCCTGTTGCTCAGAGTTGAGGTTGCTTTGGGCACTCGAGCATCCAATGTCCCTCTTGCTTACAATATGTACGCACATTGTTATTTGTCACAAATCCATGTTGGTTGCTCTGTCAATCAGTGGCATCAATCCAGAGACCTCTGCCTCGTCTCCTTTGTTAACCCGGTTCCACTCTCAGCTGCAGGCCCCCCACCACCCACTTTCACAAACACTGCCCTCCAACACCCTGCCACTATTGCTGTTGTTATTACAAATTCTGTAATTGAAGGGACATCAATGTTGCACTTGCTCAACTCTTTTCAACTGTAGCAAAATCTTATATAATAAACCATGAAAAAAGCATGTACTATTGCTTCCTATGCTGTCTCAGAAGGCTTATCTATACAGGATGTGTAAAAACAGGCTTCAGTCAATAAAGATAGTCAGCAGGCGACTCATCGTTCTTATGCATGCAATGGTTATTTTTCCCCCAAACCGCCTTTCCTTTGCACACTATTAATATTTCCTATATCAGAGACTCTCTAGTCTTCACCAATTCAGGACCAGTTTCTGTATCCTCAGCGGACCAACCATTTAATTCAAACACTGGTGCACCTCAACTTAAATGACCAGTTTAATGAGCTGATTCATGTCAGCCCAGGAGAGTTGGTAACGCTGAACTCAACTGCTCAATACATGTCTCTGTCTTGTCCCTGACAATTTCATCAAATCTCCAGGTGAAGAAAAGAGGACTAGTTAATAGGTTTCTGTGGTACATTTTGCGATTTCTTTCAAGCAATGAAAGTATCTTTACACATGAGAAATATAAACAGTACAAAACAAATGTTAAAAGATAATCTTCTTGAAGAAGAGCAGAACGCAGAGAAAGAGAAATTGGCAAGGAAACTCCCAAATTGAGTCAACCATCTCTTGTAGATAGTCAAGAATCACCCTGAAACCCCCTTATTCAAAATGAAATAGCTATGTGCTATGCTACAATCCAAGCTTTCTGAAAGAAAAGAGGTATCAGTGCTAATATCACAGTTATATGATGTAAAACACAGCATTTACCTGGGAGTCATGACCCAATAGAACTTGGTTTACACCATGAGACCAAAACATGCAGTACTAATAATCACCAACCTCTACTCTTATATATTAGTGGTGAAGCTGGCTCTGGCACCACCTTCCTAATTACAACCATACATGAATATTGTCAACCAGAATTATTGTTACAGTCACTTGGTCTGGTGGATTTATCGCCAGATTACATGTGGTGGTAGGTGGAGTAAGTCCCAATTGTTTGGAGTCCATAGGACTCCATGGGCCTCATTACGACCCTGGTGCTAAGGGATTACCGGTACCGGTAAGGGTACCCGTACCGGTAATCTCTTAGAACCTTGGGCATGGACCCGCAAAGGGACCTTGGTGCTAATTACGGTACCACAATTTGCGGTACCGTAATTACCGCCTTCCCCATTCCCATAATGCCCTATGGGGCAAAAATGGGAATGGGGAAGGGCCATGGAGGAAGGGGGAATTACCGCCCGCCAACCTTGTAATGGGGTGGTAATTCCCCCTTTCTCCATGGCGGAGTCGGTAAGTTACCGGCATGGACCATGGTGCTATTAGCACCATGGTTTGCCGCCTGGTTCGTAATGAGGCCCCATGGGTATTTCAGCAGAATTACTACTGGAGGTAATTCTGCCAATTTTGCTGATTTGTTGGCAGTAAGGCGCCAGATTTCCCACCAGCATTTTGCTGGAGGAAAATCCTACACCTTTTTGCCAAACCTATAGAACAGCTGTGTCGTAATGCGGCTGTAACAGAATTACCTCTATGTAACTGCCTTTTTTTTACCGCACTGCTGTATTTGTAATGAGGCCCATTGACTCTCTGCCTCCACTGTACAGTAATTCTAAGACACAACTTTAACGCAGACCAAGGTTTAGTCAATGGAGCAATGGGTCCAGTTGTTGGTTTGTACCAATATCCATTTGAAAACAATACCTAATTTGCCATTGGCAAATTTAACAAACTAGAAAGAAGAAACTCCCTGCACATCAGCACATTTACTTCTTTTTCAAGGAATGTACTTTAGAGGAGAACAATGCACAGGTAGACATTGGCAATAAAGTCGTGAAAGTAGATATGAGTTATGTTACAGTCTTACATGTATGTACATTCAAAGGTCTCCTTTGACTGAACTTCGATGGATTGAAGGAACAGCAGACATGCCTTTAATTCTTGAACATTATAGATTATGTACATTGTAGACCCCGAACGTAGAGATAAACCCTGTACCTGATAAAAGAACACCTTCAAAAAGTGAACTAATACAAAATGAACATACAAAAGACCTCCCTTTAATACCCATACAAATAGAAAATCCCACATGTCTCGTGCCTATCATCTCCGACATTCACCGGTCCCTTTACATTTCAGAACTCCAGCCAGAGTCAATTCATATGCAGATGTTGCAATCAATCTATGTTTGAATTGTCAGCATTTGTGAACAATATATACGTTCATAACTCAGAACAGATAGGGTTGCAACTCCTTCACCTGCACAGAAATACAACAAAAACTCCTGGTGCAATATACACTATTAAAGGGATAAGATAGGTAGTGTATACATGTGACATAATTGTTAAATTCACCAAAAACTCACAAGAGGATCCCCAAGAATTCTTCATTGTGAGAACGCCAGTACACTGGCTCTGTCAACAGGGTATAGGAACTTCTCTCAGCCAGGGCTGGAAGGTTTACCAGGGAGGATTCTAGTGTCCCTCCTTCCCTAAAGAGGACGGTGGAAGTTGAGAAGGTCTCGAGTCTTATTATCCCCTTATGCCTGCATGTTGTTATTCTGTGCCCCTCTGTTTCAAACCATGCCTCTGAACAAGATGCTTTCCAGACTCTTTCGTATTTTTCTGGAGTCACTGTATGAGATCTGAGTCATGACAAACAGCACCAAAGAGAAAGCAGCCCCCCAGGGCCACTCAAAGTCTGCATCATATCACCAGAGGCCAGGGCCTAAATAAGTGAAAGCAATCCTCCAGTGTCCCACACTGCTGACGTTGCTCCACTGGATACAGAGACCCAGTGGAGATAAAGGCAACCAGAATTTCAGCCACTACATAGCTGTGAGGGAAACCACACAACACTCACCAGTGCCAAATCACCACAGTCTGCAATTCACTCCGTAGATCACCAGGAGCTAAACAGTGAGGCCCACGCTCCAAAACAGACTGTACTTCCCATAGAAGCAAAGCCTTCTAAAATGAACTTGGACACTGAACACCTTGGGTCACAATCACTATCATATGGCAGGCTCACATGAAGAAAGGGGCAGGGCATAGCGCACTATTTGACAGTTTTGCTGATTGTGTCACCTCTCGGGTGGGGAAGACATAGCCATATTTTCCAGGGCAAGAACACTGATGGCAACAGGAGAGGGGCATAAAGTGAGGAACAAGAAGCAGAAAGGTGTGGGTTGTTCGGGTGAGATCAGAGGGATAGGAGGTGGAAGACAGAGGGTCCAGCAAGAGGAATGAAGGAGATGCATAGTGTGGAGGCGGTTTCTGGAGCAGGTGATGTATTGGCTAGTGAGTGTAAGTGGTACTGTTGTTTGAGTGTGTGTCAGAAAATAACAACTCTACTCTGGAGAGAAAAGGGAGAAAATGTATGTGAAGTGTGTGTGATTGAAAAGAGAGTGGCCCTCATTACGACCTTGGCGGAGAACCATGGTGCTATTAGCACCATGGTCCATGGCGCTAAGTTGCCAACTCCGCCATGGTGGTTGGCGGACTTACCGCCCCATTCCGACCTTGGTGGGGCGGTAAGTCCCCAATCCCCATTTACCCTTCCCCATTCCCATTTTTGCCCCATAGGGCATAATGGGAGTGGGGAAGGCGTTAATTACGCCACCGTAAATTACGGTGGCGTAATTAACAACAAGGTCCCTTAGCGCCATGGATTTTACCGCCTGCAAAAAGCAGGCGTAAAAATCACCATGGCGCTACGGGAACTCGTACTCAGGCGGTAAGGGTCGGCGAAGTTTACGCCGGCGTAAACCCCTTACCGCCTGGGTCGTAATGAGGGCCAGTGTTTAGATAGAAAGGTGGGTGGAGTGGTAGTTGTATTGGGCAGATTGTCTGTAAGGCACAGGTCCATTCCCTATTAGAAGACTAACCCTTGGTTAGAGTTGGGCCCGTTGGGAAGTTCCTGGGAGACTGCAGATAGATATCTTTAGGTCATCACACAAAATATAATATATAATTTAATAGTAGGATGATATATAATGGAGTTGTTGAGTGAAGATGGGAGTTGTACAGTGGATGAGTGAGTTGTAGAGGGGAGGAGGGAGCTGTAATGGGGTGGACAGAGTTGTATATTGGAGGAGGGCATTGTAGTTTGGAAGAGGGAATAGTATCTGGAAGGTAGTTGCAACATCAATGGTTGGAGATGAGGTTCAGAACGAGTGAAAGACATTGGACGAACAGCGTAGAAAGACGTAGGAAGTAGAAAGAGTTATGGGGTTGGAGTAGGAGAGTAGTAAGATAAGAACACCAGGAAGTAAAATGGAGAGGAGTGAAATGGTGTCAAAGAGAGACAATCACATTGGGCAGATTGTCTGTATGGCACAAGCCCATTCCCTATTAGAGGACTAACCCTTGGTTATAGTTGGGGCCGTTGGGAAGTCCCTTAGAGACCCCAGATAGATGTCTTTAGGTCATCACACAACATATTATTTATGACTTAGAAGTTGGATGATCTCTGATGTTTATATTCACCTGGGGATTAGGGACACCCGAGTTAGGGAGGTTTTCTGTGTGTTAGATGAGATAGAGGGAGAGGGACAGCCAAAAGGCCAATTAAATTCTTACCACAAACCCTTGAATCATCTCAGAATGTTGGAATATTTCTTGAGCCATCTGTGACATCAAGTTCTTACTATAAGGTCTAGAGAAAAGAACACATTCCTTTAAATGAAATTCTAGAGATTGCATAGATTTGGAAACATACATACAGTCCCTGCAATCAAGTTTCACATGACAATGTTCGAAACAAACAATGTATGTATATATTTATAACACATTGTGATAGTATACTAATTGTAATAGTATACAATTTCAACAACCTCTCATTTAACCAAATCAGGGCATGCTGCGTTAATTTTGGAATGCAGATTCTTTGTACACTGTGAAACATGGTCAATGTGTGATAATAGTGCATTTAAGATACAGACCAGCTAGAGCAAACAATAACTGTAAACTGACAAACTTCATGTACAGACAAGTGTCTCTTGGCAGAAAGATAACCGCCACAGTACGCATAATATCATATAAAAGGTTCTGAAGAAGCTGCCTCCACTGCATGGGTAAACTCACAAGTGGTTGGTTTAAATGTAATATCACTTCATTTAATCTTAAAACGGTTATTACCTGCAAACGTACAAAATGCCTACTTAATATTCTTTGAACCAAAGTTCACCTATTGAAGGACTAAATGTATGTTCACTCTGTGTAACGTTACAATTAGAATACTCCAAGGAGTATTCAAATACTTTACAACATGCACTACCCTGAAACATAATATATCACTCAATACTACCTACTTTATATTAAAAACATCTAATAGTAAAAAACAAAGTATTTTCTTTGAAAAAGTGAGACAAAAATAAATACAGCCACTTACAGCTACTCAGCTATCTAACTGCTTTTTGACATTAACTAGGCCTCAAATTCATAGCTAACAAGTGCAAAAAGCCTATTCCGACATGAACTAAAATTAGGTTTTATTCATATTGGATGTTTTCCCATGACCCAGTGATTACAAGTATGTTAAGACAACACTAATGTGCTGCATATAAATGTTGAACAATGTACTGAGTAGGAGCTGTGTGATGCTCCAACAAGTTTAAACAGGTGTTCATCATCAATGCCTGACAACACTGTGCTTGCAACTTGAAGATGTACGCAGACACCAATCACTACATCACCACTGAGAGAAAATGCGAGCCCTGTATTGAGAACTTCATGCATTTGCTTTTAATTAGTGCTAGGTAACAGTGGGCTGAGTCCTTTAAACTGTTCAAAGTCGCCAGTCGGTGCATCATCATTCACAGAAGAAAATTAGACCCATTCCTCGCCTCTACTAGAGCCTAGGTCCACCTTCCAAATGTTTCTACACAGCAAACACTGCATCAGCTGTGCCAGGGAAAAGTGAGTCCAGTGCCTGGCCTCCAGCCAGGCCTTGAGTACACTTTTCCCTGGCAAAAATATTTACAAAACTAACAAACAAAGTTCACAGACAAAAATCACTCTTGCATTACTGCTAGGAACAAGTGAACCCAGAACGTCAATATCTTCAAGGACAGCATCTACTGCTACAATACTGACGAGAGAGAATTGAAACCAGATGCTGAAACCGTTCTCGGGCACTAGTTACTACATTATCAGTCCAGCTCAAAAGTAGGTTCAAGAAGTACATTTATTTTACCACTGCTGCATCTGGAGTCCACTTCACCCCACTTTGCAATGTACTTCTTTTTTCGCCAATATGCCCACCGACAAACAGAATATGCACCAATGCCAAGTACAAGTCCTATTTCTTGTCCACACGCCATTTTTCAAATATTCACAAAAACAACCAATTCATCATGAGTGACAGGAACAAGTGACCCATGCATACAGCCAGGGATAGAAAAATGGATCAAACCCCATGCCTACTTTTCAAATATTCATAGACAAAAAGACTCTGTGCTACTAGTGTCAGGGTAACGCGGGCCTGGGGGCTGGAAACATTTAGGTGACACAGATGAGAAAACTCTCAAACTGCTTTCTAAAATGAGCAAAGTTAATATTCTATTTATTTATGTTATTTATTTATTTGTTTATTACATTTGTAAAGCGCACCCAACCCTGAGGCATCTGGGCACTGGGCGCTAATAGACAACAATTGTCAAAGGCCTGGCCTGCACCCACCTACCCCTGGCACTAATGGTAACAAAGCCCATAAGCGTATTTACAAAACTAGCAAGAAATGTTCATAAACAGCAATCACTCTTTCATCACTCCTAGCCAGAATTGAGCCCAGAGCCACAGAATGTTCACAGACAGCAATTCCTGCTAAAGCACTGCCAGAGAAAAGTGCAACGAGAGATTCAAAAGGTCCACAGGCACCAAGCGCTGCATCATTAGTACGAGCAAAAAGTGGGACCAGAACTTCTTAATTTTCACAAACAACAGACAATCATCACTCAGAAAACCATCAGTGCCTTCAGTGCCCAGGGTCCACCTTACCTCATGTATCGTCACGCACGTATCCGTAAAGCCAGCAGCCTCATATTTTTTGCAAACAACAACCACAGGATCATTACTACCATGGACATTTATGAGACTACTTGTGCAAGTATCCAACCAGGGCCAGCCTAAGGCTACTCAGTCATAACGGACACATGTTTACCAACTAATACAGTGTGTTTTGTAGAGGGACTAATGTTTTCGCATTCAAGTCAATCAGCATTTTTAAAATGTTGGGACTCCCCCTATAAAGTTGTCCCCCCCATTGATACAAGTGCACCAAATGTTCTAAAAAAATAATTTACAATCAGGTATATATGTTTTGGTAAATTATGTGCAGATTTATCAAATGGCACAAACGAGTAAAGCTCCTTGTTTTCTGTTTTTACTGATTTTTACACATACATACATACGGAAATCACTTTTTCCTACCACATTTATTTGCAGAAAATGGATAAAAACAGAAATGCATGTCTCTTGGTTGGGTATTCATGTTGTCAAATATGCATTGCAGGTCAGTGGCTGTGCAAGATGTAAAGACTGGTGTGGGTATCTGTACTTTGTCATGGTTTATTACACGGCACACGCAAGCTAGGGAACTCCTTCCCCCGAAATGAATATGGCGCACAGTAAAACGCTTTTTATTTGTTTAGTGTTCAATTAATTCTTTTTGAGTAGACCTCCAACCCGTCTCGCACCAACCTCCACAAACACCCCATGTCACAACGGACTAGGAACCAGGCCGGTGTGTATCAATAAAATATATATTAATTTATTATTTAATGTCAAGTTAAATCAACCAATTACAACCGCCACCAATGTTGTAGCAACACAAATACAAAGACCTCTAGAAGGCAACCAGGTTAAGATGTACTGTGATTCTACTTACTTTTTTAATAAAAGGCAAGGCATAAACAATTCAACTCAAAATGTTTGCATGAAGGTTAAGCAATCCCCCTGCGACACCCAACTGACAAACATCAATTGGAATTGATTCCTTTGAATAGATGGCAGTAGCAGGGAGTAGGAATACAGGGGATAAATCGGTTTTGGAGTGGTAGCCACGGACACAATATGGGGAGTCAGCAAGCAGGCGAAAATCTGTTTTTGGAGCACCAATGGAAGAATGGGGTTTTCTATTATTTCTCACAACTGCTAGGGGAAAGAGATGGAAAAACAGGGAATTTGCTTGCTTATGTTTCGAAAGACAGGCAGAGCTTTTAGGGAACAATAACCAGCACACAAGGATACAACGATTATTAGAGTATGCAACACATGTGTAATGGAAAGGCAATGCAAATGAAAAATCGTTTTGACCACACAATAGGGAAAGAGGAACAAAAGTGGAAAATCAGTTTTTGGTATGTTAGGGTTAATTTCAATGACAAAAAAAAATCCAAATGGAATTCGTTTGTTTGCTGCAAATGACAGGTGTCTCTGGGAAAGGGGGTAGCTCATGAACGGAAAATCGGTTTTGGTTCAGGATGAGAGATGCAAGGAAGAAATTACAGTGGTAAATGGAAATGTGTTTTGCATAGCACAATTTAAACACAGGGACAAATTTGTTTCTCAGGTAACAATGGGATTAATTGTTTTGGTCAACACTTCATAACTATACCAATTAACAAAAACACTGGGAAAAAGATTGCTGGTTTTGAATTCACCAATCCCGGTCCTGTGAAATTCAATGGGGGAATTAATTGATTTACTTAAAAAAAACCTAAGAATTTACATAGACAAATTAGGATTTTTTTCCAATGGGGATATACTGACATACATAGACAAAGAAGAGATTCTTCAATGGGGAGAGGACTGAACTACACGGGCAAACACAGGATTCTTCAATGGTAACGTGACTAACAATGCCCTGGCAATTGGGGTTTTGAATGGGAAATTTTGAATAGGGAAATATTGTTTACGGTTCAGGAAGTCCAGCTGCATCTCAGGAAACTCTGAAAAGATAGGGCAAGGGTCTGGTCACTACACTCTCAAAGAGGGTAAGTTTCAGCAGCCTTCTCTCCATCCTCCTTTTCCTGTTTCCCTGTTTTGTTTTTTGTGTGTCCTGAGTGCTAGCACAGTCCCCCTTATATAGCAGAAATGACCTCACCAATTTTACAATCTAGAGGAAGTACACTGCAATAATCCCTGCGACTAGGATTGGACAGTTACCCTCTCTCTCTCCACCCCCAGTCAGGATTGGTTTAGCAGTTTAGAGCAACATCTGTCTTTTCCCATTTGTCATCAACCTTTGTTCTCCTTTCAACTTTTTGTTTGGCAAAAACTAGTTATGTATCACTGCCATACGAAACATAGTTACTGTTTTAGCTGATTATGGGAAATTAGATAAGCCGACCGCAAATTCCGTTTGATGTAGCATGGCCATGTTGCTTCATAAAATGTATGACTGTTATGAATATGTAAGTTATCAAGCATATTCCTAATTTCATTTTCCATCTTTTCACCCACTCTCACATTTGTAACATATTCATATCAGCCAAAAACCTAGTCTAACGGGCCATTACAGTCCCCAGAGCCACAGGTAGATGCATTTTACACCCCCAAAACCGCCGGGAAATTACATGAAAAATTATGTAAAAATGAAATCAATCCACAGTATGGCTGCTATGCAAAATCCCTAAAATGAAAATAGGCTTTTAAATTGATTGTGAGCGTTCCTGTTCAGCAAATGGGATGGCTGCTTCATCCCCCACCGCCTTCTGTTCCACTGGGTCAGACTATCACCAGAGGTTTTTATGAGTCTCTTTGAAGTGAGTGCAACAAGGATTCACACCTTTAGTCATGCTCCAGCCAAGCATGGCTTTCTCTTGAAGTCCTTCCTTCTCTAGTCAGTAGGTCTGAAGGATATTGAATTTTGATGCCTTTAGCAGGACCAAATGTTATTGCAGGTTATTAGATGTGAGATGTGACATCCAGCTAAAGTAGGGCTTTCCTTTGTGAAGTTTTGCCCTCAGCTAGAACAGGTTTTTTCCTGAAGACTAAGGGCCTGATTCACAGTTTGTTTTCCAACGGGATTGTGCCATTATAAAACGCATCTGTGATTCACAGAACATTTTCCAATAGGATTGCACCATTATAAATCGCTTCTGTGATTCACAGAATGTTTTCCAATGGGATTGTGCCATTATAAAATGCTTCTGTCAATCAGTCCCTAATTGTCTCTTCCAATGGTCACTGGAGTTTGGTGGGTGAAACACATTATACATTGCTTTGGTCAGCCCACACATCATGTTTTGCTTTCCTGACATTTTTCTGTGAGCAGTGATATTTTCCCCATTTTGGCTTTTTAAAGCCATTTTTATTTGCAAACACATGTGCATTCCGTTTTTGCTTTCAATGGTGAAAAATCCTTTTATCCATGTTACAGGATTCTTTGACTCCTCCTTCTTTTGTAAATCAAACTGCTGCTTGTCCATTGATAATGATAGGTAGGACCCTTTCCACATGGCTCTTTAACTTTACATGAATCAAAAGCAAAAAAGGCTGTTTTGTAGCAGTTTTTAAATACCTGCCATTCATGTGAAAAGCAAAAGCCTGGCCATTTTTGTTGCAGTGTTTAAATGCCTGCCATTCATGTGAAAATAAAAGCAAAAGACAGGCCATTTTTGTTGCAGGGTTTACATGCCTGACATTCAGGTGAAAGGGACTTCTGCTTCGAGCCTTTAAATGCACCCCACATGTTTTGCCCCCTATAAGGTAGGGTAAAGGGACGGAACATCCCAGCAAGGCTCTCACTTTGATATAACGTGTCGAGCAGCCATACTTTAGCCTTCAGGAAGCAATGCAGGGAGGTTCTTAAGTATAGTTTTTCCCCAAAGCCCTCACAAAGGAATGTCCACAGACTATGTTAGGTGATAACACAGCTTCTTTATATAAAATAAGGTTTATACCTCTTCCAAGTACATATATAAATAATAACACTTTGTACATGGAATACCTATTCAAAGAATGGTAAATATATACACTCTGGGCCTTGTAAAGACTGAAAGGGGGTTATCTGCACTCCTGCCTTCTATATGGCATAGTATAAGCACATAGCACCCCAGCCAAGGTTCTCTAAGTGGTAGCAATGGACGAGCAATCAAGGTTTAAGCTCGCAGGACGTGATGCAAGCTGTTCTTAAGTACAGTGTAGTCCCCCAGCCCCCACAAAGGAATGTCCACACACTATGTTAGTGATAACACAGTTCTTTATATAAATAAGGTTCAGACTATATCCACAATCAATAGCACACTTTGAACTCTGGCAATTCTAATATGGTAAAAATGTACAATTTCTATGTGGTGCCACAGTTAACTCTTCAATCCTTTTAAATGCACCATCTGCTGACAGTTCAAATGACATACAAATCTAATAGTAAAATGAATCAACGATAGACGTAGGAAGGAAGACAAGTTGGGTTAAACAAATGGCAGAATACTTGGTCCCTACCAAAGACACAGTTTTGTGTGAGGATCCTCCCATCTGGGCAACCTGTAAATAATGTATATTAACAAGCCCAGTCCATATATCTTTTTAAAGAGTCTTGTTTCCTTCTAAAAATGTTCTACTCCCCCAATGTACCTGGTTTAGCAGGATTATTCAATGGGTCGTCAACAGATCCTTCTTGAGCGCACTCCCTTTAAGGCAGGAGCCATGGATCGTTGAGACGCCTTGAAGAAAAGGTGAACAATGTCATCAAAGCAGCAGCGTCTCTGTCCTTGCAGTGCTCTTCGACGATCGGTCATGGACATCCTGCGAAGATGAGGCATACGGTACACCTCGATGATGAGAGTTTGTTGCCGCAAAAAGTACTTGCTGAAGAACGTAGGCCGAGAAGCGGGCGTCAAATCGCCGGTGGTTGGCATTGACAATTGGGAATCAACCACGGCTGGCTTTCGGATCTTTGTCGGCATCTTTGTGGACTTCGGGTGGCAAGAAACCCACCGGCATATTCTCCTTGGTTCGTACACGACCTCAAATTTCTCCGGCGGGACAAAGTGGTCGATGGTGGTGAGCAAGGGAGTCCTTGATTTTAAAGTGTCTTAGGCAATGGAGTGTTGTGGCTCCGGTCGATGAGTTTACAGCGGTCCTCCGAACCTCGGTTGACGTTGATGGTCGTCGCTGCCCTTGACATCCTGGAACTTCACTTAAGATTCCTTGGTGGTCCCCGTCTCCAGTCGGCAGCCTTACGAGGACTGACCTTCAGGGAGCCTTGGTGAAGGTTAGCTGGTGCCCGATGTTCCCTCGTAGCTCAGGAAGAGGTCTTCTAGCCAGGTCCTCTCTTGGATCAGTTTTTGGAGACAAGACAGCTTTTGGATTGCATCAAAGCAAAGCAGCAGCAAATCCTTCTTCTTCCAGCTGGGCTTCAAGTTTAAGCATCATGCTTCTGAACAACTCCAGTAAGTGAGAGGTCCCTAGATATAATGTTCTGTCTCTCATTCACACTACTGAGCCAGGCTCAGGCATCCAATCATTTAGAATGGCATTTAGCAGGCAGGCAGCCAATCAGGCTCACAGTGCATTCAGGCCATTCTTCTCCATCCAGACACTCACAACAAGGAATGTGGATTGGGGCAAGCACCCAGCCTTTCAGCACACCACATTGCATTCATACCAGTTTCCGGCAGGGCTGTCTCAGTCATTGTGTCACACACCAGAAACCAGACACCCATAATATTGAATGTTTAATGGTCACACACTCCATTCACCCAGGTCCCACCCCAAGGGTGTAACCACAACATATAGTCATTGGAGATGTTCCAGCCAGTCTGGCCTGGACTTCCCCACAATACCATATATTGAGCCTCCACCTAACAGCCAGTCAGGGGGAAGGGACAGAGTCAGGGCTTCCCAGGACTTTGGGAAAACAAGGTAACAGGCAATAGAAAGCAAGAGGCCACAGGGGCCATCTTGTCTCATATCAGCAATCAACTGATTCCAATAGCAAGGCCTAGGTATCCCAAAATGGGGGATACGCAGAGCACCTGTCAAATTCAGCATGAAACTGCCACCAGCCTATATCCTGTTCTATGGTTCACACACAGGTGCCCAAAACATACACTAGGGGTACAGGGTTTTACCCCCACCCATGGGTGCCATAAGGGTAGCCCAAGGGACTGATCACCACAACCAAAAAGATGACGAGCTGCACTGCCAGGAGGCCCACATGGACTCCTGTGCAGAGAACAACACAGAACACACATGATAAGGGAGTACAGGACATGGACATGGAGGCCCCATCCCTCCAATGCATTTGCAGCATCACAGCCCTCATCAGGAGTTGGGCTGTAATCCAAAAGGGATACCACCCAACTTTATTTGTGTTAGCACCCACCCATCCGGCTGTATTACTGCTGGATCACGGGTTGGGTGCTAAACGTTACTCCCTATTCCCCATTGGGTCCTTAGGACCCAATGGGGAATTTGTGGTGCAATTACCATGCAGTAATACTGCCGGCAGTAATTGTGCCAAAGCTGGGGGTATACCCGCCGGGCTCGAGATTGGGCTGAGCAGTAAATGTGGTGGTAACCCCATTGTGGCTGTATTTAAGGGCTACCACCCAACTCGTGATAAGGCCCTCTATGTGGTACGATACACTACTTGAATTCAGTAAGAACTGCACTAAATGCAGACAGTTTTAAATGGCAGGTGACTTCTTAAATAAGGTGTAACCAGCATAGAATAGGAAAGAAAAGCAGGTTAGTTATGAACAGTGGCAGAATCCTTTCTTTAGACTAGACAAGTAATTCTGAGTGAGGATCCACCCCACCTATGAAACCTGTAATAGAAAAGTTAGGGAGCAACTTGTGTTGTCTTTTATAGCCTACTCCAATATTGTTCAATAAAATTGTACTTTCTTTTAAAAGGTTCTACCACACCACAGTATATGAGAGGCCACAGAAGAACAGCCTCCAAGATGAATCTAGGACCCCTGTGGCTAGAAGATACTCTTCCTCGTCACAGTACCTTTGGTGCCCTAGGAAAGGGGAAGTGGCAGAGTTTCTCGGATTTACTCGATGATTCCCTCCAAGGATGGACTCCCTTTAGAAGAAGGAGCCACTGGGATGCTGAGTCCAAGAAGAAAAAGGAACCAAAGTTTTTCGGAATGGCAGCAGTTTTGCTCTTCGCAATGCTCTCCTTTGGTCAATGATTTTTCCAACTGTAGAAGTCCTGTGAAGAAGAAACTTGTTGTGGTCTCCTTAACAGCTTGGTGGATGAAGATAAGTCCCCTGAGACCCTTCAAGGACTTTTGGCACCGACGGGTGCATAGGTTACTTTTTTTGTCGGGTTCAGAATATTGTGGTTTTCCGACTGTCGGTTCATTGGTGCTGCAGCTGCAGCACGGATGTCTGGATGGCTTCTGGGGGCCTGGACTCGACCAGTGGAGTGGACCTCAGACCCTCACCAAGTCTGGACCCTCAGTACGACTTTGTTAGATTCTGGTGGCAAGAAACCCAGCGGCAGACTTTCCACGGCACCCAACGATTCTGGGCTCCCTCCGGCGGGAAACAGTGGTCAGTGATGACTGCAAGGATGTTGTTTCAAATGTTCTTAGGCAGTTTGGAACTTTTACAGCTCTCGGCGTCCAGCAGCTCTATGCCAGGGTATCCCCTCTTCTGGGTGGTGGACAGCAATGGCTTCCAGCGGTCACAAAATGCACCTCCGGACCCTGGGTGACACCAATTGACTTTTCTGGCTCGAGATGTCTGGGAGTCCTCCTCTGGATTTCAAAGACCCCTTCTCCAGATGGCAGGCGCATAGGACTGGCTTCCAGAATACTTTGATGAAGAGTAGCAATTTTGCACAATGGTACCTCATAGCTCGGGGCGAGGTCTCTTTTGCAGGTCCTCTCTGGATCAGTCCTTGTGAGACACGACAGCTTTTGGATTGTTGAAGAAATGCAGCAGCAGACTTATCTTCCAGCTGGGTTTCAAGGTACAACTTCTTTTTGCTAAGCTTCCACTTCAGCTACTGAACAAATTGGTAAGTGAGAGATCCCCAGATACACACATCTGACAAACATTCACTCTGCCTGAGCCAGGCTTAGTCAGCCTATCACACAGTAGGGCATTCATGCAGGCAGGAAGTCAATCAGGCTCACAGGCGTTCGGGCAATTCACTCCACACAGACCCCCATAACAATGGAATGTGGATTGGGGCAAGAACCCAGCCTTTCAGCACACTACACTACATCCCTGTCAGTTTCAGGCATGGCTGTCTCATTCATTGTGTCACACATTCAGAAACCAGACACCCACAACAGAGAATGTGAGTTCACTTCAGACGCCATTCACACAGTTCCCACCCATAGGGTGTACCTATAAAACACACCTTGAAAGGCTCCAGTCAGTCTGACAGGAGGCAGCCTCAGAGCCATATATTGTATTTGCACCCAATAGTCAGTCAGGGGGAAAGGGAACAACAGAGACATATGTGGTGTTTCCACGCTACAGTCATTCAGGAGGATGGGACAAAGTCAAGCCTTCCCAGGACTTTGGGAAGCAAGGTAAAAGTCACTAGAAGCCATCTTGCTTTCTGCCAGGAATCCACTGAATTCCTATGGCAGGGCCTGGGTATCCCAAAATGGAGGATACTCACAGCCACTGTCAATTCAGCATGTAACTGCAACCAGCCCATATCCTGCTCTGTGGGGTAATGAGATGGCTAAGTGGATCATTACCCTCCCCCTCTCACCAACCCTCACCTATCACCAATACAAAGTTCAGTCATAACTCTGTGCTCCATACCAGGAACAAGTCAAGCCCTCCCTACATGCCCTTTCTCCTCCACATCTGTACTCCATTGAACAGAGTTCAGTTAGACATGTGCCACCTCCTTAGACTTTTACTATCCTGCTTGCTTCTTTTCCTGCTCAACCATGGATACCAATAATCATCCAACAGCTGAGGGAGTACATGCACCTCCACCTACACTTGTAATATAAAGGTAAATTCACTCTCCTTTTGGTTGTCGGCACCTCCATATGGCATCTTCTTCATCCCAGTAGAATGGATTTTTACTAGAACATTTTCTGTTTCAGGATGGCAATAACAGATTTCAACGTGTTCTTCAGAGGTTATTTCATCAGGCAGACATACTGGTATCAATTTGAAGGGTTTTCTAGGGAGTTCCTCCTGAGAGCTAAAGTCCTTGTCCCTTAAGGGAGAGTCTCTCCTGGTCATGTCCCGCTTGCCTCTACCGCTAGGGCGTGCTTTGCGTAGTGGGCTCACCTCCCTAGCCTCACGGGGGAGGGGCTCCTCTTTGGGGAGATGGGATGAATTCCTAAGATTCACGACAACTCCATCAGCATTTCTCCGCCACACTCCTTTCACCATCCATCCTTCACTTAGTCACTGGGTCCTCCTTCTCTTCCTTGACCTCATCCGAATAGTCCACACTTTTGCTGTTGCCTGTGTCACTTTTTATCCTCCCAATCCTTCTACGTAGGCACTTCTTTTCACCTGGATCGCTGGTCAAACTGCAGGTTTTCCTTTTCCCAGGCAAGACAAACAAATAAAAAGAGTCTAAATCCCCATGGCTTTCTCAGACGCAGATCCTCCAGCCTAAGAGACTGGTGGACTGGCCTGGAGTAATCATAACCAAGGTTCTATTTTGTATTATGTTTTTCTGGAACATTCTGTTAGCCAGTTTGGTAGGGGGGACCATTCTGCAGCTTTGTTGCATTTATGGAAATTGTCTCTGGGTCCTGTATGGAGCGCTGAGAATGCTCGAAGGCTGAGCAGATCCACATACCTGTAGAACCTGGAGGTAGAATTCTTGCACTGGCCCATATCGCATAATGTGTTTGATCTGCTGGTCTGCTATGTGGGTTGCTCTGCGGCATGGCAGCTCCCTGCCATCTCTCTCCCCATCAGGTTGCTTCCTCATTTGTCCACTGCTAGGCATGCTGGATGCTGAAGTCCTGTGCGACAAGAAAGAGACTGGCCAGCATTGTGCAGTACTGTAATGGGGCCTGGTAAGGTGGTACTCTTTTCATGCAAGTGGGAAAAAGTTAAAGGGCCGGGAAAAGGGTCCCTCCTAACTCCCACTCCCCACCTCTGGGGTTGGACTGACTCTAGTGAAAACGCTGTTAAGCCTTCAACCCCAGGTGCAGAAAGATCCCCATCCCCTTTTGCCAGGGTCAGGTCCATGACCTGGTCACACTTGGCAAGCAGTCAGTTTGGCCACCTGTACTTCTTCAATTAGATGTGAAATGCTGATGCTGACACCTGCTAGTTGCCATTGTGAATAGATGTTTAGCAATGCTCTGGCTATTGTTGCATTAAAGTAAGCTCTCTTATTGGACCGACAATGAACAAACATCTTATTGCCAAATCTACAATGGGAGAAAACATCAGTCCCATCACTTGGAATCCCCCAGAAAAGATTCCCCACATAATGAAGATGTGTGTAACAACTAGCAACAGTCCCACAGCTGGAGAAGCATGAAGAAATGTTGTGGAAACTTAGACTCTTACAGTAGTAGGTTCAGTGCATAAGTACATCTTTATCTTTCCATCACCGTACATGTATGCAGAACCACTCCCTGAATCCTAATACCATGCTCACATGCTGGTGTGTTGGTCTTAATTTATCTGGTTCTTCCAACTAGCGGAGCCACTCTCCATTAATTTTTACCAAGCAAAAAAATGGAGGATCGGCCACAATTTATTTTGCGATAGGGATGAGCTGAGCCACTAAAATCATTTTCAGGATTCTCCCAGTGCACCATACCCACATTGTAGTACCCTCTTTCTCAGTCATCTAGAAGAGTGTAGGGTGGTGCATGAACAAGTGCTTCGACCTACCTCATCATCCAGCTCTCACAAAAAAAACGGTGATAGGCATAGGCAATTCCCACGAAATGTTCTTGCATTCCTTATCACTGTTTCTCATCTGTTCTGCCCAAAAGACACCACACCCTGAATTCTACCATCACAAATATTAGTCTGCACTGCTAGTTGTGTTGTACTGGCTCTGCTAGTCAGTGGTACCACTTGGCCAGGCTGTAATGAGCCAGATAAGGGGGCAGAGGGCTGGAGATATGGTTGGATTGGCCCAGAGTAAGGCGGATTGGAGTTGCTTGATTGAGCTTGGCCAGAGGTGTAGTGTCACATCTATAAGAGTCTGATGCACTGCTATGCCTGTGATATGTGATGTGCACACCTTGAACACATCCCTGTGCCCCAGCCTAGAGTGGCTGCATTTCAAGGAGGTGGCAAGACACATTTACTTGGGCTGCCCTAATGAACAGACTTCTGGCAGAGGTTGTGTATTACTCCTACCTGACAGTTGCACCCTCTGGCCAGCTGACACAGTCCCACGCCCATACAAAGATGGACAGCGATGACATGGCTGGGTTGCATTCTGACCTCATATCACCATCTTGAGGAAAGCCTGAGCTTGCATGGCACACTACGCTTTGGGCCGGCAGTGGTGCGGTGATCTGAGCTTCCTGTTCCTCTGCCATGTACCAGGGAACCAACTCTGGCTCCTCTGCCTACTGCTCTTCTGTCTCATTCAAAATCACCAGCTCCTCACCCACTCTCCCTCATTTCCCTTCAACTCTGTGGTTACCTATCTCTGCTGCTCCTTGAGTGCCCCACAACTCTAAGTTTAAGGTACTCACCTAGAATCTGCAAATACTCCTCGAGTGACTTTGCCTCTACCACAACATCCTGCAGAATGGTAGCCACATCCTCCTCATCATTCTCTGTCTCCCACTCCTCATGTTCCATCTCCCCCGTCCTCACCACTATCTCCCACTGTTTAAACAACATCTTCCCTTGATTAACCACCATACTCCCCTTCTCAACCACTAACTCCCCAACAACACATCTCATCTCAACCTCTTCTGCCCAACCTTCTCTGGCTCTGCCTACTCTTGCTAGCTCACAAAATGGGAGAAATGGGCTTAAACATGGATCAAAGAAACAGTACAAACAACTAACAAAGTCCCCAAAGACACTCAATCACTCTGCTAAATTTACCAAAAGCACTCAAACACTCCTCAAATGCCACTGATGTCTGTGCCTGCCTGTCCACTCCTAACTCAACAATGAAACAATACTCACAAACTAAGCAGGTAGCAAGTTGTGGCTTTTATGGTCCTCCAAACCTATTTTAGAATGGCTCAGGTTGTTTAATTGGCTAGGAAAACTCCCTCCCCAAGTCTTGGCCCTTGCAATGGGATCAATGACTGCAAACCTTGCCGTGGGATTCCCTGCATTGTTTGCCCCTTGTGAAATCCTCCTGGAATACCACAGTACAGGTTAAAGCCACAAGTCACTTCAAAAAACTTGAGTTTCCATCAGAACACAATTTGGGAAGTTCAAGAATTCCTACTAAAAATGTGTCAAATTCCATGAATTTCTGCTAGTTTCATGGTTAAAGCCATTGGATGTTATTGTGAGTAACGTACGTCTCAATACAAACATGGGATCTCAAACGTACCACCAAACCGATAATTTCGTGGTAAGAAAACCTATTGTTTTTTCTTTTTAATCAGTATGTCCGCCTTCATTGCTGATCTTATTGCTGAGTGCAGAGTTTATACCTATGCTGATGACATACAGTTGGTGTTTTGGCTGGACTCCCCTCAGACTGATCCTCCGGAAAACTTTGGGACTGTCTAAAGAAAATCAGTAAATGGATGGCAGTGATCTGGTTCAAATTAAACGGCACCAAAACAGAGGTTTCAGTGTACAGCCCACAAAGGGCTGATAACCTCTGGAACGCCCAATACAGGCCTGACTCTTTGGGCCCCTGTCCAGTTACATGTGCATCTGTGAAAAGCCTGGGGATGAAACTACTCCCTAATGGCTCGCGGGAAGCACAGATCTCTGCAATTTGCAGTGCAGGGTTTGGGAAGCTTAACATTTTGAGGAAAATTCTCCCCATGATCGCCCCTGCATGCCGTACTATGGTGGTTACTTCCACCATAATGGTGTCACTTGACTACTGTAATGGTATTTACCTAGGTCAACCAAAGTATCAAATTCAGCGGATGCAGGTTCTTCACTACTCAGCAGCCAGATTGGCATTAATGACGCCCTGGATGACTCTCTCTACAGAACTCCTGCAGCATCTCCACTGGCATCTGGTGGCAGCAAGGATAGAGTTTAAGACCCTCTGCATCACTCACTGGGCTGTGCACAATACAGGTCCAGAATATCTGATGGAGAAGATCAAAGGATACTGTCCTATCAGACAGCTGCGCTCTGCATCACAACTGCTTCTAAAAATACCAAGGTATCAGTGGGCTCGGCTAGGGGCCGGCCATTCTCAGTTCTTGTCCCCAGATTATGGAACTCACTTCCCCCCTCGCTATGAATTATCGAGGACTGTTTTTGTTTTTGTGGAGCGCTGAAAACCTATTTGTTCTGATCTGCCAATGTGGACCTATTTTCTTATGTGTAGCTGTTGTTTTTGATGTACTGCATCCCCCAGCGCCTGGACGCATTTGGGCCTCAGTTTGCGCTTTATACATTTTAAATAAAATAAATAAATAAATAGTATGGCACTGCTGCAATGCGACGGTAACAGAATTACCACCACATTACCGCCATTTATTACCGCACCACTCTATTCGTAATGACGCCCAATGTTGGTATCTATTGAGAATGAGGCAGAATCCACGCTCCTTCCGCAGATGATAACAGCAATCTTGCTAGAAACAGGAGCAAAACTTTCTTTTTTCATGCAGTATCAGGCCCATAGAGAGCAAGGCACAGTTGAGCAGCAGAGAATAGATTTCCATAATCAAATGATTTGTGGCCAAATATTATGACGTGGACTTGAACCATGAAGTCAAGTAATAACGTGATTATCATTACTGACTTGGTACAATTGATGTATTAAACTCACACGTGCACACCATGCTTACAAGAAAAAGATAAAAGGTGGGGCACAGAGCAGCATCCATATTATCATGACTCCTGCAGCAATGGGGATATATTTATATGTGGATAAGCACACAATTGTATCCAGAAGAAATTCGGACATATTAGGACTAAAGCTAGTGTGCTTCTCACCATTGCCCCTCCTTAAACTATCACTAAATATCACGGTTGCAAGAATCTATTTGTAAGTTGAAAATAATCTTTTGGCCTCTCAGAAAATGTAGTGAATATGACCTCCTTGAATTCTTAGCATTTGCACCCAGTTCAACACTGTGACTCATGCAGCCAGCCGAAATGAGTGAGGATACCAGCATCCCGCCCACTCACACAGTGTCTCTCCGTGCATGTTCCTATTCTTATTCCTTCTAGGTAGTGGCTAATGAGTGCATTGGAAGCGCCGAGCAAGACGTTTTCTCGAGATGAGCACACACCAAATGTATATTGGAAGAGTGAACTCAAACAATGACAACAGGCATAACCTTTTCCCTGAAAGGCTTTTTGCATTGGTGACTTTCGCAGAGATTATTAAAGTTATTGCCGTGTTTTTGAAAACGCCACTGCATTCCTTCCTTTTCACACTCTCCGGATAACAAACCATTTCTTCAGTTATGGCTGCTATTTAGGGACAAGTTTTTGAGCTAATGAATTTGCTTTTTATTGTTGCCATTCTTCTTCTGCACTACTTGTCACTTTTAGCCTGAGAACTCCAGTGCAGGCATGGGGGCATATTGCAAGGCAAGTGATGCCCAGCGCTATGCCACTATTGAAGGAGGGCCTTATATTTGGATTAGGAAACAGGATTATGATATCCTTCGTAAATCTGAGGAGATTGGAAGAGAGTTCCAAAGTTCTGCAACAAGATGTTATGAGAGGACTCCAACACCCTTAGGCTTGATTTAGATTTTAGGGACTTGAGGGACCTGGAGAAGCGCAGCATTTGGGTGAACGAAGTGCATTGCAAGGGGTGCGGTGGCTGAATGTGGAAACACTTTACGTATACACAAAGGGGCAACAGGAGGAGGAAAGCAATGGACATAACACGTGTACAGTAGATAATAATCCCATCATGCTGAAACTGCTTGTTAGAATGCATTTTATTTAATTAAATGTGCACATCACTATGGGAATTAAAACATGCTGGAGGGAGCCCTGGTGTGAAGGCGTAAAGGCGCAGGATGTAGGAAGGTTGGGTTTGGCCGCGCAGCAGGTGAGAACTTATTTTCTCATTGCAAAACCGTATGTGCTGATGCGTATATTTGGTGGAACCAATGCAGTCCCATTCATGTAAGCGGTAACCAGTACATTACATCCTATGCCTTTAAAGGTCTTAAGGCATAGGATGAAAGAAGGTTAGGTTTGTGGCGCGCCAGCAGAGAACTGATTTTCCTGTCGCTAAACAGTATGTGCTGATTTTTACATTTGGTGGAATCAATGCAGATGTTGTGTTGATGGGAGTTACGTTAGGTGGAAGTTAGAAGCCACTTGTTTAATAAACTGGAGCTGTTACTATTCTGCTTACGAGGAAAGTAAATACAACTTTTGGGGCGTCTTGATTTGTGACTCTCATTCAGTGCAGTCATTCTGACCTTTGATGATTTTGTTAAATTGTAGTGCAGGCATTCAGTGATGTTTCAAATGTACGAGCCCAAGACCCATGAGGACTGTTTGGCTATAGAAGTGAGGTACATTTATTGTATTCTTATATTAGGAAGATAATTTTGTTCATGAGTAAAGAGAGTATTTAGTAATGGAAGTATTTGCTCTTACAGGTGGTTGGCTTGTGACTAGCAGCGTCATGTGGTGGCTAGTAAAGAACATTGTGGGTTGTGCAACCGGTTTTAATAATCTACACGTGGATTTGATGTAATACGAAATGTTGAAATAAGTGGATGTATCCCTTTATTATTTACTTGAACATGCACTGGATTGATCTGTTTGTTGAAGTGTTGTATGCTGATTTCTGAAGTTCATTAAACAAATTGTTCAAATGTATGTCAATTATGGATTTTTGAAGTGCACAGGTCGTTTGTTGTGAGATATGATCACCATGTTGGCCCCTGATGAAGTTCTCTATCAATAAACTCGTGGAGGAATGAAACATGTTGGACTTTGCATTCTGTAGGATGATCAGGGCTATGATTAGCCACGGACAAGATGCTAGATGTGCAAATTTCATTTAGAGATGTTGCACGGATAGCATTCATTTCTCCAAATGGGATATATATTGCTGTTCAGTGTATTGTTGGATGGTTGATAGTGGGATCTGAATTTATTAGGTTAGCTGTCTGTCATGTTGAAGGTATTATTATTTTGTAATATAGTGTAAATTATGTATATATTTTTTGCCAATGTGTTTATGAGATGTGTTGATCTGGATTACTTCCAATTGTTCAATGTATTGCGTAATTTATATATTGAGTGTGTTTTAAATGAGAAGTGAATACATTTGCCATATAAAAGCCACTAATCTCTGGGAGCATATATGTAAGTAGGACTTCCTAGTTTTCTGTTTGGTATATGACCTCGATGTTGGCTCATGTATGTTTCCCCCTGCTTACTTGCCATGCCCAACCTCTCTGCTGCCTGTGATACCATGAACCATGAAGCTCTCCTCAATATCCTAACCACACACATGGGCTTCAATTGAACAGTCCGGCACTGGTTCACCTCATATCTCTCCAAAAGAGATCAATATACAGATGGAAAACAGATTTACCTAAAGAGCAATTGCATCAACAACATCCATCAACTCAAACACTGTCTTTCCATCATCCAAGCCTGGATGTTAAGCACCTTACTTGAAGCTCAACCTAATAAGAGGAAATTAATTTTCTTTTGAAATCCACCCCAACACCCCTAAGTACAGGCTGTGACAGATGGACTCTTCAACTTTCACCCAGTGAATAATCACTCCTCTTTAAGCGCGGCTTTGACCTCTCATTCAGAACACACACCGGAAGACAACCCAACAGAAATGTACCAGCTTGTACTCCTCTACAATGCCATGAATTGTATCCCTGCCCTGAGTTTCAGAACAAATATCAAGTCTTGGTAATCTCCAAAGTGGACAGTGGCAAAGTCCTACTCACAAGATTCCATCATCATAGGACTAAGATATTTCAAACATCACATCCCCTTCCTCAAGGTGCTGCACTGGCTTCTCCTTCAATAATGCATCATGTAGCGGACTACCTGCCTCACCCACAAAGCAGTCACAAGAAAAACAGCACTCTACTTGAGCAAGAAACTAACAACCCCAGGAGGCTAGCACACCAATAGAAGGCACAACATCATCAGGCTGGAACCAATGAACTGCAAGAAAGAAAACACATGAAACGTCCTTCGATGCACCAAGTCTCTGAAACAAGTTACCAATGCAGATAAGAATGCCATTCCCCTTCCTATACTATAGGATGGTCCTGAAAACTCTAAACTTCAAAGAGCCTTTCCCCAATCAGTGATCACTCCACGCAACCCTAATTCTCACCCACTAGTGCTACCATCCTCACCATACGCATTCCAGCTTTTCTCTTCCGATACCTCTGCACTCTACCTGCAAACCCCGGAGTGTATCTCCTTTGTACAGCATTACATTGATTCCTCTTCTAGGTGTGCACTTTATAAATCCCATACATGTATGATTGCTGGCGGATCTGATCTGAATTGTCAGTCAAAACATACGAGAACTGAACTAATTATTACTGTTCATACAGCACCCTCTTAAATGGGTTTCAAGTTGCCATTCAAAGCCTAAGAAGAGTGAATGTGTTCATGTTATATTCTGGTATATGTGTGTGTACAAATGCAAAGCGATATGCAAACAGCCCACAATGCAATGATAACATAAACAGGATTCCTAGTCATTTCATCAAAAAAAAAGCATTGAAATGCCACACCATCTAAAAAAAAAGCATTGTTTACCAAAGCATCAACCGGCTATTTTCTACATGTAAAAGTGCCTTTCCATCGAAACCAGTCCATCAAAAATATAAATGGACTGGTTTCAATGGAAATGCATTTTTACATGTAAAAGATAGCATTTCAATGCATTTGTTTGTAACATTAAAACGTAACATGGAGCTGTCCAGTGCTGAAATTTCAGCACTGACCAACTCCTTGTAACGTTTAAATATTTTTTGTATATTGGCAGGGGCTTCCCCCACCTAACCTTAACCCTAACCCTAATCTGATCCTTAATCTAACCCTAGCCCCAACCCTAACCCTAACCCTAATCTATCCCTTAATCTAACCCTAAATCTAACCCTAAATCTAATCCTAGCCCCAACTCTAACCCCTAACCCATACTTTTTAAAAACCCAATAAATGTCAAAATTAATTTCGATAAGACCATTGAATTATAGTCAATGAAAAGATAAATCGATGGTAGTGCTTTTCGTTGAATATAATTCGATGGTGTGGCATTAGATGAAACTATTTTCGATGAAATGACTAGATACCCATTAACAGCATAGCAGTTTCAGTAGGAAAGAAATACTCAAAAACAGGAGTGTAAATTCAAAACCCATTTAGTCGGTTTTGATTGTTCTTTGTTCTTGTCATTTTGAGTACAGTGACAAGTAGCATACACACCCCTGTTAAATTGAATTATAAATGTGCATAACAGTAGTGGGAAGCTCCTAGCCCCAAATCATCATTTAATAAAACGTCGGCATTTCAGTGTCAAAACTAAAAAACATATATATATAGACCCTCCCACAGTTTTTTAGCAAAGTTGCGCCAATAAATACAATATGTAAACAGTACTTAAATATAAAGAGACAGACACAACAATACATACCACAATATACACCTTGCCCTTTATCATGCAAGTATGCACCAACTGGCATAAAACAGGCACGTCATGGGGGTTGGGCTGCTAAACAGAATTGTGTTAGCATTCTCTGTTATGAACTTAGCTTCTCATCTCAGGTCTGAATGTATAAGTCCTGGCCAACATTGATTTTACAATAAGGTCTTATCCTTAGCATTAGTACTGAGTGCTCTCTAAAAAGAAAAAGAAAACTATGCCACAAAATCTATTCTAAATAATGACAGCTGCAGTCTGTCAAAGTATGATTTAAAAAACCTTTGTTCCTTCAAAATGAAAACATACGAGATAGAGCAGGCCAAGGTTTCCTCAAAGACACCGGCCAGCATGGTATGGACTTCTCCTGGCACATGTTCGATGGTGAAGGTCGTGGCTGGTGGCCATTCATCTTCCGTCTCCGGTTTCCACTTACTTGGGTTTTGTCTTTGACTGAGCTGGAAACAAGCAGGCAGATGTGGCTAGGGCAGATTGTGTCTCTGCTGGTGATCTCCTTTATGCAGTGCGATATTTCAAGCCAAGGCCTGGGCTGTTTGCCCGATGGGCTGGAAGGGATAGGACAACCACTGTCTGCCCCCTGTTATGCTTTACGTGCTTTCCCTCTTTTTCTCTCATTTTCTAGTTATTTTCTATGTATTATCCAGTGGACACAGTTGTGTGCTAGAATCTTATACCACAGGCTTTAGGGCGCACCTGTTTGTTGGGCAAAGCACCAGAATTTAGACACCAGCCCACACGCCGGGGCACCCTCCTGCCTTTATTCCCGATCATCGTTTTTATTTTCAGTGCAGGAGCAGTCCTTCTATTCGTTTATTGAAGATTTCCCTGCTTGGTGGTGGGAACGTGGGAACCATTGTTTATCCACGCCTACTCCAATATGCAGATGTCAAACCTGGTAACATTTGGTGATACTTCCTGAGCTGCTTGAAGCACTATGGGCAAGGGCACTGCAATTTTGAATTTCTTCTTCTACGAGAGGCACTCACTTCCGCCCTGCCTTCATCTGGGCCTCCTGGTGCTCGCTCCCGCCCGAGAGTATGGGTGGTCTTTTGTTTCTTTTTCACCCAAGATGCTGCTGTGTCAGCAAAGGAACCTAGCAGGTTGTGTCTTCCCCTCAGAACAGGAGAGCTTATGGTGTGCATGGTTCCAGGTGCTCCTGTTTGCTAAGTGGCATATCTACGCTTTCTTCCACACAGATGCCACTGGCACTTTGGGCCCCAGTCATGGCAACTCTCACTTCTTCTTCTGTTCTTCAATTCTGGCATTGGAGAAGGAGGGAGGTCAACCCAGGGCTCATACAGGATGCAGACCCTCTCTCTCTTTCTCTTGTCACTCAGGATCGAAGGCGCTTGGGCAGCCCAGGTCTTAAATGGAATGTTTTGCTTTCTCTTTCGTTTGAGTCATAGATCTCTGATATACCGGGGGCTCAATCAGGGTAAGAATTGGGCTGCACCAAGAAGGAGCAGAGCTCAGGCAAAGTTTGCCTTGCCAGAGTGCTGCCGCCCTGGGGCTAACGGAAGTAACTCTCGGATATGTTCCCAAGCCGCCCACGCTTTAGAAGACTTGCATGGGACACAATGCATAAACAGACAACGCTTCACAGCCTGTTCAGAAGCTGAATTTCCAATTTAAAGACTTTTTTTGTTAGGGTGATACATTATTTGTGACGCCCACCCCCAGACCATCATTTGGACTAAGAAGAGTTGATTGTGTGAATGCGTTGGCTAGTGCTGTTCTCCTGAGCCACGCTATTTCACACTGCAGACTACGTGCTACGTTTGTTGTACCCCAGAGGCCGGAATAATCAACTGCAGAACCTTTCTAACTACATTAAGCGGTACGATCTTCAGTATACATATTGACATAAACATTGTCCGTGAATAAGTGTGAGGAAGCCAAGTAAGATGCTGTTTTTCTTGTCTCTTGTGTAGAGCTTTGCTAAGCACCGCCTTGAATACCCAGAAGCGCTACATGAGCCTTGGGTCGCATGAAATGCGTGCGCACATTGTGTGAGTGCATTGGCGAGTACTGTTCCACTGTTCAGCGAGCAGCGAACAGCCCTCACCAATAGCTCTCTAACTCGCCATTCTGAGCAGTCGTGCCCAGATACTGTATCCACTTAACATTGAAAGAGCGAGAAGCATATACGTTAAAAACGAATATGCCAATACTCTGGCAAGCCCCAGCGGCTTTTCCTCCCCTTGTGGAATGGAACGGAATAACGAATGGATGGAAAAAGCAACGCATGAAAACCGCTCGCTTAACATCACTGACGACAGATATAAGACGCATTTGGTATCCTTTGCCCAAGATGCTCGCTGAAACTGAACCTGCTACAATCCCATTCCCGTCACGACCAAATTAATCACCCCAAGAAAGAAACGTGAACCGCCCATAAGAAAGAACAAAAACACCATAACTGACATTCACATTTCGGATGCAGAAATGTTGGCTTGCCCATTACTAACAGGCTTTTCTTATAAACCAAGGAACACCAAATCATTCAAACTCACAGAAACAGATCCAACTAATTGCCGCCCAACAACATCAGCTATGATACATAAAGAAATGGATATATCTGGAGCTATCTTGTATTCCGAAATTATACAAAACACCTTTCAGAAACATCAGACGAACCGAGCGTCCTTATCAAAAGAAAGCTTTAGAAGAAGTAATGCCGATATAAATCACCAAAAAGATGACTTTAAACAAACTGCTCTTGCCACAAAGCATACGATTGGGGATGATAAGAAAAGAGCAGCCTTCTCTCCAAAGAATGAGCCAAACAGACGTCTGGTGGGAGACTTGCAAACATCACTAATAGTGCTAGAAACTCAGTTGGGGTCTCCCCACATGTACACGTCAACACTATCCCACTCCCCAATATTATACCCAAATCAATCTGATTCCAGTCAAACACCTCGGCTCTATCGGATACATTCTTTGTGAAGCCCACCCCCAGACCATCATTTGGACTAAGGCAGCTGCTGATACCAGCATATGAAATCACTATGTCCGCTATGAACAATGGGCTATTCAGCCTGGTGAAACTATATTAAATCCTGGAAATAAAAGCACAGGAACAAATGCTTGCAATAAATGGCATTGCAGATAAATTAGATCCATTAAAGAGTCTGATCCAATTAGATGGAACAATAGAAAAAAAACGACATGGCCAGTCCTGTGCAATAAGCGGCATTTCGGCCAAATGTGCTATGCTGATAGCAAATACGATGAAGCCCCCAAATTCCAGAACAAGGAGAAGTTATGATTCGCACACCATCATGTACCATCCTTTGTCTCCCATTAGAACCAGACCGCCGCTGACTACGCCATAACGGTTCCATGTAATAATGTCCCCACAAAAATATCGCCATGCAAAAATATTGCCGGAAAATGGCGTTTTTGTGGGGACATTATTGCATGGAACATGCGGGGGACACCCCTGCAACCCCCACACCCGTTTTTTTTCTTTTCTTTTTCTTTTTTTTTGGCTGCACCTATCCCCATATATATGGTCCCCCATATAATATCGCCAGACCTTTTCCCGGCGATATTATGTACGGCGACCCTATATTTGGGGATAATATTACCTGATACTGCCATAACAGTCAGATGCGCCTCCCGCAGGACTAGTGGAGAAAGCAAAAGAAGAGATCATCGAAATTGATTGTGATCACGAGATGACAATTGACACAGAACCGACTGAACACACACACCATTCATTATTTGAAGTATTTATCCAGCAGAAAACAAGAGAAAATCAATCAAAGGTCAAACTAAAGCCCAAAAAAAGAAAACTGAAAATCAGGAAACCATAAAGAAAACCAAGAACTCTTAAACCAAAAAGTTCATAAGAACTACATGTTAGAACAACCACCCACTCTAACAGACAAATCAACAATGAACATCAAGTAGTCTCAAGTTCAAATCAAGAAGATCTGCTAGATTAAGAGAGGATGAATCTATCCACATACTCGACTACCTCCTTACAACAGAATAATGAGAAAGAGCTTTATTTTGCTAAATGTGATGATGAGAAAGAAAACAAAATGATGGCGGTTGCCAAGACACTGCGAGCGAATGACTATAAGACAGATGAAACTGAACGAAAAAGAAAAAAACAGCCAAACTAATCCCGATCGATCAGATAACTTTTTGATAACCATGTTGGACAGAAACAGGAATGATCCTTTCTCAAACAGGACCACAATATTGATTAGCTTTCAGTCCATCCCCGATGTAAAGCAAATCGAAACTAGAGACACTGAAGCAGTTTACATTAATAAAAGGTACAAAATGGATGCAGCAACACTAAAAATTCCTTTGGAAATAACAGAATAAACATGGAATGTCAATGGACTCTTAGCCCGACAGGGCTTTGACCTAAACATCCAAAAATCATACACAACTAGTAAACATAATGATGCAAGACTGAGGCTGGATGAAAAAGAATACATTCACAAACAAGGGGGAGAATAAGAATTACTCATAACTTGCGAAAGAACAAGAGGTAACTTAAAATGCGTAGTTTTCTGTGAAACCAACACATCTACTTCGCACACAATGTAATAGGCATGGCTCAAAGAAGCAATTATAAACACCAAAGACTTGGATAATAATTAGGGCCAAAACATGATGCCAGTTTGGAACACCAGGAGTTTTAAGCATTTGCTGAAAGTAAGCCCAAACCATCCACTAGACAAGTACGATATTTTACAAGAGACTTGGATTACTTCTCAACCCATCCTACCTAATTATGAAATGTGCTTGATTCTAGCCATTAGGCCAGATAAGGGAAGACTCATGGCTGGTCTGTAAGCAGCCCTGCGATTGGATTCTGGTGGCAAACTAACGGCACAATGAAACCCTCATCCCTGTGTCCAATTACTTAAACTAGAATTTGTTGCGGATGGTCCCCCTTTCTCAACACACTCAGCCATCATAGATTTATATTGGAATTCTGCAATTATATCAGTTGATAATTTTCTGAAACATGTAATGATGATGCTGGACATGATTAGGAGCAAACTGGATTATTATTCCATTATAATCACTCAGGATTTAAATATAAGATGTGTTCACGGGACAACAAAGTGTGATCCTCAAAATGCCATAAGTGGATGAAGCTGAAGGTTGAAAGAAATGTCACCATCCTAAATGGCTCTGTTCAAGGAGATATTCCCTACAAACCCACTTGGAAGATAAACAACTCTATTGCCATAATAGACCTCGTCTTCATATCAACACAAGAATTAAATCACGCAGGGAATTTCAAGATCATATTATCTGATGACAGTGACCATAACCTGCTGGAAACCACATGGAAGAAAATAACAAATCCCACAAAACAATACTACAAGAATGAATTGTTGCTAAACAATGGGAGAAATAGAATAAAATGGTCAACAGCAAAATTGGATCTATTATTAAGAGAAATTGAAGTTGTTAATACATCAGGCTCAAAAGGAAAGCCACTAAACAAAGAAGCTATGTATAACTACTTTCTAGCAATATTTCATGTTAAACCTCAAAAGGTTCTTCATGATTAAATAATCCATAAGCATATGTATGACCATAGAAATTAGGCTGCTAAAATCAGAAATGAAGAAGGATTTAAAATTCTGACTGGATCCTCGATAGAAGAGCAAAAATCCAAATCTGCAAAAAATAGAACGAGCTACACAAATTGTGTGAGACAACTCAAAGCAGCCAAAAAACAAGAAGATAACGAGAAGATGATTAAAGCTATATCCGCAAAGTCAAGTGCTCAAATTTGGCACCTAATAAAAACTACCAACAACAATGGAAACCATTCACATTTACTAAACACAATCAGTGATAAGACCTGGGCAGACCACTTTACAAACCCATTTGCAGATCCAGATAGTGCAAGTCTCATAGAGAAATCAGATAACAACATACACAAACTAATAATTTATCGAACTGACATCTTGATTCAAATCAAAAAATTAAGCCCCTCACGTGCCCCTGGACCTAATGGGCTTACAAATGCAACACTGCAAAGACCATCCGGAGCAATGGGCTGATATATTAAACATTGTATTCCAAACAATTGCACGCACTGGAAATATTCCCACATCATGGCAACAATCAATCCTTATCCCTATTTTCAAAAAATGAGGCAGGAAAGGCCACGCCAATTACAGGCCTTTGGCGCTATTGGACTCTCCAGGCAAAATATACTCCAGATTAGTACTGAGAGATATGCACAAATGGCTAAACAAATCAGGATTCATTGCTGTAAAGGTATCCCTACACATTTATTAGTAATATCAGCACTAAAAGAACAAGTGACCATATCAAAACAACTGCTGTATATGGCATTTGTTAATTTAAACAAGCGTCAACTCAATATCACGCACAACTCTATGGAAAAAGCGAATAAAGGCTGACTATCCCAAATATTTTCTAAACATAATACGTCAGTTCTACACCAACACGTCCATCAGAGTCAAGCTGGACCAAAAAGGCCTCTTATCATGACCTATTAAGACGCACCATGGATTAAGACAAGGATCCTTACTTGCATCCATTTTATTTAATTTCTACATCAGTGACATCAGCAAATATCTAAGCACAGCCAGAACCTATCCTCCCAAAATAGGTCGCTATCCGCTAGCATGGCTTCTCTAAGCAGAGGATCTGCTGATTGCAGACACTGATCGGCCTTCAAAGACAACTGCAAGCTCCACAAAAGTATGCAAGTAAGAAAAAAATAGAGATAAACGCTGCTAAAATTAAGATCATGAAACTGCAGAGCAGGAAGGGAATCTACAAGTATTCGGAATTCAAATGGTCCATAAACGTTGTGCAACTAATGACCACCCAGTAGTATAAATACCTAGGAGTAAACATCAGTAATTACAAAGTGGACACACCTTACAAACTTGAGATACAATACAAAATGCAGTCTTTAAGCTCACAAGGAAAGATCATCCATGCCATATATGGAAAATTCTCATACAATCCACTACTGATATCTGACATGTTACGAACAGAAAGTCATACCAACCTTTGGAGTGCAATCCAAATTCCCTCAATACCAACCTGATTGGGATCACATAGAAGGAGTTTTTGGGAAATCATTGCTACCAGTGCCAATCAGCTTTCTCATTGCCATCATCCGACATGAATTAGGATTAACATCACTTAAAGGAAAAGTATGGTGGAATACATTGTCTCTAAATAGAAAATGCCTAATGAAAGAATCATTTGGAAATACGCAGATTGCGATTGTATCTCAGATCATAAGCAACAATGCCCACAAATGTTTAACACATGGAGATATCATTGCGATCTGATTATGAGTAGAGTGGATATTGACAATGTGACCTTAATCACCAATCCCGATGGAGCCAAAAGAAAGCTTTGAGATTATGATTGGGCCATCACAATGTCACAATGCACAGCTTACAAAAGTTACAAAAGCTCACATTTTCCATTTAAAAGACATGACCAATTACCAAAATATCTACAGAAATGTCCTGATCAAAAAGATCAAGCGCAAATAGTGAGATTAAGATTCAATCTATGGCCCATAAGAGTTGTCCTTGCTGCACGAGCAAATAGAGAGCACTACGAACTGCAGATTCTGCAACTCAGAAAGCATCACTGAAACACTAGAACACTTATTGGTGAAATGTAACAATTTGTCATATTGGCACAAAGAATACTGTTACAAGAATCTGAAGGAATATCCCAACTTGGATGAAACTCAAATGTGGAGTATCATAATAAATGCTGAACATATATAGTTGAAATTTGCAACAATAACATTCTCAGAGAAAATGCATTTGCAAGCTTGACAGAATGTAAGACTGAAGATTATCGCATTTTGAACACTAATCTCTGATTTCTTTTGATATTTGATTTTTATCAATTTTAAAGGAACAACGTTTTTATTTTGGAACAATAAGATTCTAATATGTGTAACTATGAGATAAAATGAATAAATCAATTGTGAAGGCTTTATTTAAAGCCAAAACACAACAAAAAATAAAAGTAAAAAAGAGAAGAGCTCAATTGACATTACTCCTTTAAAAGAGTTTCTTGCTGAATTACTATTACAGGCGTGTCTGCAACAGAACACATGGAATGGGGAACAACAAGCAAAAATGTGGGCATAACGAGGGAGTTACCACAATAAAATCCTTGCAACGCCCATACGCGTGCTAACAACCCGTATTCATGAAATTGAACACTGCTCTCCAGCGCACGGAAAAAGACGCGAAAATCCGGAAACACGTCCACCACGCGAAAGCTGGCGTTAGCATCACCGCGCACTTAAACATAGGCAAAAAAATGCCACACAAACAACCAACGCATGTATAGAGCAATGATGAATGTACCTTTTCTTGCAGCATTGATCGTGGGACACCGCTGGAGGCAGAGGATGGCCAGGGCCTGCATTTTTCTATCCAGGACCAGCCTTTTTGGGATGCCTGATGACCAGGTCTATGCCAGGTATAGGTTTCCACCACATATCATATTAGACCTGGTCATGGAGTGGGAAGATGATCTTACATCACCCACCCTGTGCTCCCAAGCACCAAGCCTCTTGGAAAAGGTGTTCAATGTACTGCATTCTTTGGCCACTGGATCCTTTCATTGGACAACTGCCATAGTTGGGGGCATTTCACAGCCCACGCAGTCACGCTGCCTACAATAGGTGTTGGCACATCTACAAGCCCAGAACACCGCAGAAAGGCAGCCGTGGTCCAGGACTTTACATGGTGGCACACTTCCCTAAAGTATTTGGTGCCATTGATTGCACCCATGTGGCTCTACGTCCACCTAGGGCCACAGAGCACATCTATCACAATCTATTGCAATCTCAAGCACTGGCATTCCATCAATGTGCAGGTTGTATGTGATGCCAAGGCAATCATTACTTCTGTATATGCAAACTATTCAGGGTCAACCCATTATAGTTTCAAATTCAGAATATCACCCCTACACCGTGACCTGGAAGCTAAGAGACATGGCACCACATGACTCATTGGTGAGTATAAATGCCCCTGCACATGCATGCATGTCACACACACAAATGCACACCATTGAAAAACATTCTCACGTCCACAGGGGACAGTGCCTACCCTCTGAGCACCTACATGATGACACCAATAAGGAACCCTGCCACACCACCCCAGGTAAGATACAACGTAGCCCATATGGCAACTCGGGCAATAGTGGAGCACACATTCAGAGTGCTGAAGTCATGCTTCCACTCCCTTGACCACTCTGGTGGTGAGCTGATATTTGAACCACCAGTGCAGGATCATTGTGGCAGCATGTGTCATGCACAATGTTGCAACACAGCGTGGCGTACCAGTGGACATGGTGGTGCCCTCACATCCCAACCACATGCACGTCGCCTGCGCACGGTAGGGGAAAGGGCACGTGGCGAGGCTGTCTGTACCCAGCTTGTGGCTTCATTTTTCACACAAAATCCAACTCTTACAGAGTGCACATAGCCCTGGCACAATCCAGGTGCCATTCAATGATGACAAAGGGACAATCATCTGTGCCCACGAAACCACCCTGAGAATCTGTCCTTGGAAGTGCTACATTGTGTGCATCCCTTAGAACTTAAACTAATTCCATCTGGTGTGTACAAAAGGAACACATACAAGAGGGAGTATGCCGCTAACACCATGTCAAAGTACACATCTAATTGCTGGTGTGTCACATAAACCCTCCGACATGTCATGTAAAATTATCGCCACACCATGCCATGGCATGCAATGTCAAATGAGATACATAAATGGCCAACACATAATACTACTGTCACAAAACGCTCAACGATGCATAGAACAAGTTGAGAATTAACACACGCTCATACATTTCCATAATAATGTTGACAGGAAAACTAATTGTCTAGTAAAACATATCATAAACACTGGACCTAACAGTGAATCTGTCTGACAGTGACTCATCATATATCCACAAGTGCCTCAATGTGTCATAAATTGCACCAGGCACCCAGGTAGGTTTTGCGTGACTCTGCTAATTTAAGGGGGCAGGTAAGTGCATACAGCAGAAAGTCAAACAAGAATGGCAAGATAGGCAAGGTAATTTATAACGACGGAACAGGAACTAAGGATGGATCTCAATGTTCAACCAAAAAGGGATGGGAACCATGCAATGGACAAACAATGAGTAATCCCACTAGGGGTGTATACACAGGTTGAACTCGAGACTGCCCACAGATATAAGAGAAGCCCAATGCCTCTGTGTAAATTACTTTTACAGGCACCACCCCTTGCAAGCCCATGGAAAGGGGAAGCAGGAGTGACTTCTGTGTCTGGACCCTAACGCACAAACAAGGAGTGTACTAACATGAGACAAGCCAGTATGGGTCCAGCCGGAACTTACAGTGGATGCCCTCAGAGGGAACAGAATGCAGCACATTGTTACATGAATTCACAATAGACCACAGGTAAGGGAAGGGAAGGTGCACAGATTTCCTGCTGGGAACCCCAGCTGACTAACTCTGAACAACAGAATGACAGATGTACAAGTGAGGACAAGACGGCAACTAAAATAACTTGGGGAAAATAGGCAGTAAAGTCATCAAGGTTCAGAAGGGGAAAAACAAGCAAATAAAGTTCAAATATTTCCATGTTGGACCTGTGGGGGAGCACCCAGGAGGGTGTAGGGGCAGGGTGTACATCAACACCAACATGTGTAGATGTTGAGAAAAAAAACCCTCCATCGGTTCATGGGCAACATGGCTATCATGGATTGGGAGGGCTCTTGCTGCTGTTGCCACCTTCCTGTGTAGCATCTGAAGGTGGTAGTGGTAAGGGAGGTTCACCAGGTATAGCCTTGGCCTGGTCCTGCATGGCAACGGCCAGGCAGGACTGAGATGAATGCATCTGCAACATGAAGCCTCAGAGGTCCACATGCAACACCTCACAGGATGCACAGAGTTCTTCTGAGATGGTACGAGTCAACAGTTTCATCTTCTGGTCATACTATGTACTGCGTGGCTGCCTCTAGCACTGCAAGTGTAGCTCCGAGGGACCGAAACTCTTGCCTCAGGGCTTCCCTGTGGGCCTGACCCTCTGCAAGCAGGGATGCCTGCTGAGACCTCAGTTCCGTCCGTCACCTCCTGTTGCTGGCCTCCATGTGCAGCCTGTGTGAGCGGCATGTGGACTGCAATGCTTGCTTCTGGTGCTCTACCTGTGTTGCTGGTGGGAACATGGAATTGGCCACCCTATCCATGGCCTGAGCTAACATCTCATAGGACGCACCCTGTTGTTGTGCAACAGTATACATGGACTGCTCCCACACTGTATCGCTAGCCGCAACATGGTCACCGCCTGTGCGGGTCCAATGACTGCCAAACCCAAGAGAACATGGACATTGACGTGATGCCGCTCTCTGTGGCTGCAGGACTGCATCCGTCCCTTGCTGAGCTGTCCCTGGACTAGGAACCAATACTGTGAAGCATGACCCTGCAGCCGTAACTACCACAGACAGACATGTCAACACTGACTGGCCCTGTGAGGGGCCTTGACCCCCTCAGACGCTTGGGCTACAACAGCACCAACACTTTATGCACTCACCTGCGACAGCATAGAGGCATTCACATCCGGTTCACTACCAGAGCCACTGGTTTCATCAGTTGGACATATACTGAGTTACGCTGTGGTGCGGTCGGGGATCGTGCAGAGTTTTCACGTGATTTGGCTGGGGTGCACCCAGTGATCACGGGGTGTTTTCAGACGATTATGCTGGGGTGTGGGCAGGGATCACGCTGAGTTTTCACGCGATTTGGCTGGGGTGCGGTCGGGGATTGCAGGGTGTTTTTGCGTTATTACTTGGGGGTGCCACCGAGGATTGTGGAGTTGTTTTTGCGCGATTATGCTGGGGTGCGGTCAGGGCTCCTGCAGAGTTTTCACGTGATTTTGCTGGGGTGTGGCCAGGGATCGTGGAGTGTTTTCACACGATTACGCTGGGGTGCGGGTGGGGATCATACAGAGTTTTCACGTGATTTGGCTGGGGAGTGGCCGGGGTTCGCTGTGTGTTTTTGCGCGATTATGCTGGGGTGCAGCCGGGGATCGCACAGAGGTTTCACATGATTTGTCTGGGATGAGGCCGGGGATCGCTGGGTGTTTTCACGTGATTATGCTGGGGTGCGGCTGGGGATTACGCTGAGTTGTCACGCGATTTCGCTAGGCGGGCTGTATGCTGGCCCAGGGATGGCGCGGAGGCTTGCGCTGTGTTAGGCATTTTACTGCACGTCGGGGCATGTTAGGGGCATTACTGGTGCAGCCTGCTGTTCCTTGCACCATGGCTACTGATGCCTCTGGAAATCCTTGAATACTCATGCCGTGCAAACCTTTCTTGGCGCCACAGCTGGCACCTGCTCCTTCTAGGTGTGCGGCGCTTGCACCATTTCTGCGCCAGATTCTTTGAATCGGGCCCAGTGTCTTTACCGAAACATCACACAATCCATCACATTTACTCACTTAGATAACTCACCACATGCACCCCCTACACAAAATTGCATTCCGGCACACAGCTTGTAACATACACACATGATACTTTACAATCATCCGAACACCCTGCACATTTTTCACATGCCCAATTGTCGTAGAATTCCGATTCACCCGATGTCATGATTGATTACCAAAGCATCCCTTTAAAAATGTACAATTCAAAAATTGTAGATATGGCGGGAACACTGTTGTTGATTAAAATATCAGAACTGAACTCACATGCTGCATGGCAAAAGAGACCACTGGTAAGCAAATAAATTATCTAGCAATTTATACTTAAGGACTGTTTTCCAGGTTTACTGATTTGTGCACATCAATACAGATGGGAATCCCTCTTTTTCCTTTCAGTATTTATTTGCAAAAAATTGATACATAGAAAAGCATGTCTCATGGTTGAGGTCTTTAAGTTGTAAAACATGGATTGCAATTTAGTGGCTGTGCAAAGTAACCCACCCCAAAGGTTGATCAAGTCATTTAATTCATTTTAAAGGTATTTAAATGGCTGCAGGTATGCTTCCCGTGCAGGCCCGGCTACAGGAATTTTTATCTGGGTGGGCCCGGTTTATGATTAGGGTGGCCAAACTTTTCTCGGATTCGTGATCCGCCAAAACATGTCTTCCTGGATCTGAAAAATCAATTTGCCCTTAATTTTCCCTTAACTTCTTAAGTCTATTAGACTGCTTTATAAGTTGCAGACACCTGGATTCAAACCCTTGAATGTCTGCTAAAGATGCTTGTTGGGATTGCACCACCCTGGCAGATATAAGCCAAATGGATTATTGGGCAAGGCTGACAGATGCTCCCGGGTACGTGGAGCATGGGTGTGGAGCTTATGGTGGCAGTAGTTAATCGCTGTCATGAGTGCAACAAATCTTACATGTTTTTTAAGTTGTCTTTTTCTACTGTTGGAGCTGTATGTTTAGGGGTATGACTCTAGCTGGAAACAGCCTGTTCACCATACCAGGTTTTGCTGACATGAGGTGATTTACCCAGGTTTACTCAATTTGTTCAAATGGGAAACCTGCACTCGCCTTCCACCTGCTCATCCCTTCCAAAATCACATGCTCTCCAGTACCCCTTCCACCGTTTCTTCTTCCATTTGCTCCTTCCATAAACTCCCTCACCACTTTGACCTTCCATTGGCTACTCACTCCATCTTCCATATGCTCCCCCATATCCATACGGGAAACGTTTGCCAAAAATGAAAAAGGAAAGCTTTATACTGCATTTAACAAGAATGTGAGAGTTTAATCCCAATTATTCATGCCTTAAGAAATATGTGTTGTACCTTTTTTCAACATACTGCTATAATTGACATATATTAAAACAGTACAGAGCAAAAGAGAAGCAGAAAAAATAGTGTGGCAATATCACCTGTGTAACCTTCTATCAGCTCCCCCTGACTACCATTCCCATTTACAATCACTGCCATCTACCCCACCCTTCCCCCACCATGTCTTCTTGGCCTGGCTTGGGTGAATCAAGGATGATGCCACCTCCTTCTCTGCAGGGGCTGAGCAAGGAGGATGCCAGTCCTTATTCCATCTAACAGAGTGTGTGCTCAATAATACCTCCCTGAATACTGTGGCTACTCCCAGGAGGCCATGTAGGAGGTGCTTGTGGTCCAGCCATTTGGTTTTTAAAGACAGCCCCCTCCTCCTCGATAAATACTGAAGCAAGGAATAGGATATTTAGTTTCCTGCAAATGACATTTTGAAGCACAGCATAGTATTTTTGTTGGAATTTTTTCAGCTAATTTTAATTGAGTTGAGGGTGTGCGGGAGTGCTAGCATGCTGGTGACAGTGGGATCAGGAGGTAGACAGTGCAGGTTGAAGCGTTTCTGGCCTCCTGGCATCACACCCGGTTGGATATGGCAGGGAGGAGGGGCCGCCGCTCCCCTGCCACCCCCAATACATCATTGTCTGGTACATACTGTTTTCATACTGTTTATAATGTGCAATTGTCCATGATGACTTCTTACTTGACATGTTTACTCTTCTATTTTGAATGTCACAATTTGATCAATAAATGTGGCCTTATATTTTCCAAAGAAAGATCTTTGTGTGCGTCTCCTTGGCTTGCTCTGACCCCTGCGCTGCCCATCTAATAAACCATAATGCAAACTGGATTACTTCTAGGGGCTCCTAATTTTGGTAGAAAACGCACAGTGAGAATAACCAATTGTCCCAAGATTACGCACTTTGGTTAAGTGGTAAAGTCAGAATGTCAGCATAGCCTGAAATGTAGGTACTTGACCACACATCTTCCCACCTAAAGTTGGTACAAATATGTATTGAGGTGTGGTTTTAAATACCTAAAATATAACAATTCTGGGTCTTTGCACACACGTCACCTTTTGTACAGATTTTGAAACAGTTCTTATACCCTGCTTACCATAGGTGTTACTCTGTATATAAAAGAAACTTTAAGTGATAGGGATGATTCATAAGAAAAAAAATATTGTCATCAATTGCATACTTTTATACCAATGATAGTAAGCCATGAAAATAAAAATGTTGTTTATTTTGTAAATTTCTGCATTCGATTTTTCTCTTTAATTTTCTTTTTCCATTTCTGTAGTTTCTTTTTTGTACTTTGCTAACATTTTTGTAAAGGTTTGTAATAGCCATAAACAATAACAAATAATAATACTCACTTTTATACAGATTACTTTAAAGATGCACAAGCCACACGATAAACCAACCCGACAATGTTTTCATCATTGTAGGTTGATGAAAAAGAGTATTGGGGGAATTTTGTTTTGAATACTAAATTGCATAGAGCAGACTACTACTGTTTGCACCTTCTTTGCAAAAGGGCTTCTACAGGCAATTTGAATTGTTTCCACAAAGTACTGGAAAAGTAAATAGCGAAACATAAGCAAAATTGCCTTTTCACCTTACTTTTGCACTATGTGTCTAAAATATAAATCTCTCCCACAATCAATGATTTGGAATCTGCTTGCTTTTACCAATAAAGTTACAATCATAGGTGGTCATTTTCCAAGTCTTGTGGAGTGGAAAAAGTGCCGGTAGGAGGCCACCAGGGGGCGCGCAGGCAATGGCTGCCTGATTCGCGTGCTCCTCCCGAGACTCCCCTGCAGCAAGAGAGGGAGCTGGAGTTTGGGGGAACCCCCGGGGCCCCCACCGATCAAAACAGCGGGGTCCGAGGACCCCGGGAGAGCGGAGAACAGGCGCTGTGGACTTGGCGGCGGGAGCGCCGCAGAGGACCCGGGCGGCCGCGAACCCGGAAGATAAAATCGCGGCCCGCCGACACAGGATCTGGAGATGGGGGGGTTCGTCCTCCTGCACTGCAGCGGGCCGTCCCCCACTGAGGTGGAGCTCGGAGTGGGAATCCGGAGAATCCGCCTAAGGGTGTGGGCTGCCTGCACCCCCCGGGCAAAGACGGCGCAGGCCCTGTGTGACACGCGCCCGAACGGAAGAAGAGAGCGTCGGCCCCGATCGGCCTCCGGAGAGGCGTGGGCGCTGGCTCAGGCCCCCTGGGGAGGCTTGCGGTTCACCCGCAAAGGAGGCGGCGGCTTCTCAACCTTCTCCCGCCTACCAGCCTTGGATCCCCAGCCCCACCGCCAGGGAGGACTACAGGCGGCGGGCGCTGGTCGGGCCCGCCGCCCGCCACCACACGGCGACCAAGCCCACCTCTCCCTGCAAGGTGGACCTAAGAGCGCGGCGGAGGCCCAGAGGATACCGGGCGTGTACCCGCCCAGAGAAGACCCCCCAGACACCGTGAGGCAGTCTGTCAGGACATCCTCCACATCTCAGGAAATACAATTTGACCCACGGCTCGCAGCCTTGGAGAAGAGGGACGAAGAGAGAGCCAGGATCATGGACAACTATGAAAATAGGGAAAGGCGGAACAATCTAAGGTTCTTTGGAATTCCGGAGACAGAGGGTGAGACGGAGAGAGAGCTGACTCGAGTGGTGAGAGACATCATCACCCTCTTGTTTGCTGAGGAAATGACAACGGAACTCACGTTTGACCGCGTACACAGGGCCGGGGGAAGAGCGGGGGGCCCCAGAACGGTTCTGGCCCACTTCCACTATTACACGGAGAAAGCCAAAGTTCAAGAGGCTGTGAGGAAAGCGGGGTCGATAACCTATAACGGCGCACAGATCGCCATTTTTCAAGATCTCTCTGCTTACACCCTAGCCAAACGGAGGATGTGCCGCCCTCTAACACAACAACTGAAAGAGAAGGGGGTCCGCTACAGATGGGGATATCCCTTCTCCCTGTCCTTTGAATACTCTGGCCAACGCACAACGCTGGTAACCGAAGAGGACATTAAAGGTGCTATTCAAGATTATGTGGGCGAACCCGCCCCCCGGAGGGAACCAGTGGGTCTGGAGGCGCTCAGAGGGGGCACCCCCGGGCAGCTCAACCCCAGAAGGAGAAAAACCGGCACGAGAAAATTCAAGAAACTGAACACACCACCAACGCCAATGGAGGATGACCGGGCTGACTCAGAGGGGTGACACCAGCGACCCCACGGAGATCATCGGGCCTAGAATGCAGAATGACACTGGAGATGCCTGTTTTGCTGCACCCCCTTGAACTGCAAGTACAATGGGGGCATAAAGGGGACCATAACTGTGGGAACCGAGTGATGCACCAACCAAGGCCCGGGAGAGTAACTAAAATAGGAGGTCCGGGGGAGCGAAGAGACGGGGGATGGGGGGGCTTACGGTAGCGAGCTAGGGATCTGATGCCTGGCTGAGTTGGAATCGGCTGGTGGTCCAGCCAACAACCCAGGAATGGAAAAACTACATGGCTGGACGCCGGGGAGGTGGGTGGGGGTTTGTTCACATGTTGGTGGTTTTAGGGTGGGGAATGCGTTGGGGGGAATGTTGGGGAAACGTTTCAAAGAGATCCAAACAAGAAAATACAGTAAGCAGGGAGGGAGCGCCCTTGCGACACCGGTGACCAAGGGGAAAGGTGACAGCGACTATGGCTGACGACCGACCGGCCCTAGGGGTGGTAACCCTGAATGTGCAGGGCTTGAACACCCCCACGAAAAGCTCCCTAATCAGTAGGGAATTTAGGAGGGCCAAGCTGGACCTGCTTTTTGTGCAGGAAACACACTGGGCGAGGGAGAGGGAGCCCAGGTTGCGGGGTGGTGGAATTGGAGAGATATTCTATGCATCTGTCATGATGCCCGCTCCCGGGGAGCCAGTTCAAGCCCTGCGTCCCCGATAGCGGACATCCAGTCCCCAAGGAAGGACCAAGCAACCCCATATAGGGGCCCTTTGGACAGTGTCCTGGCGCCTATGGCGCCAGGCTCATAAAAGACATCAGTCCTGGCGTCATAGGCGCCAGGCTCATTATGGATGTGCTTGGGTGCACTTACCTGATGCAGACCATGCTGCAGAATCCCGGCCTCCTTGAGGCCTGAAAGGAACTACTTTACCTGTGGGACTAATTTATCATCCGGGCGTGGTCAGGGAAGGATACGTACCTGATTGGAGGAAGGATACATACCTTGAACTTCTTCCAAGGCTATTTAAACCCCACCCGAACAGCCACACGTGCTTCACGTTGTTCTGCATCTAGCAGCTGGACGCTCACCGTGTCTGCTCCTGCATCCTGACTTCTGCCACGCCTACCAGCATCCTGGATCACCTGCAAAGGAAGAGAAGAAAAGAACAGAAGAAGGAAAAGTCCTTACCTGCTAAATCCGCATCCCGGAGACATCTCGCCGACAATCCTGAAAAGGAAGACTTTTATTTAAAAGCTCATTGCGTCGATCGCTGCAGCGCCTCATTCCACTCACCTTTACTGGGCGCGTCCATGTTCAGCAGCGATCATCCGGATTCGCAGTCACGCCCCAGCGCCTAGGGAGAAAAAGACCAGAACAAAAGGTGAGAAAGAGAAGGGAATAAGGAAAGCTAAATCTCCATGTTAAGACTTACCTGTTGATTCATTCCCTCTTCATTTCGGGTCCGCGCCGTATCCTGGCATTTCCGGACCCCAGCCCCTAAGGGGAAAAAGAGACATCAGCGTTAATGAGCGAATGAAAAGACACTACCAAAAAACGCTCATTAAAGACTTACCTGATTTCTATAAGGATTTCACCTCTCATCTCGGGTCGGTGCCTGTTCCCCGGCATTCCGTACCCCGGCCCCTATGGGGAAAAAAACACTAGCATTAGTACATTAATGCATGGACACAAGAGGAACCTCTTATCAAAAAACTTACCTGGAAGCCAAGCAAGTTTGGTTCTCACCAATCCAAAAATCCAGTGAAGTAACTGGATACCAACGCGCCCCTGCATCAGAAGCAGGATGGAGAGCTCGTCCTTCCAGACCCTAAGGTGAGACGCTACGAGGATTCACAGAAGGGTTTCGAGGAGGGTGAGAGGGGAAAGTGGGAGGCTGATTGCATTACCCCGCAGACAGTTAATCCCCTATTTTCGCCTACAGAAGGATACTTCTGCGAGCCAGACAAGCCAGATTTGGGGGCCCGGTCCAGTCCGTCTTCCGAACCCTGCGCATCACCTTAGAAGAGGTCACAGCAGCGCGAACCAGGCCAGCGCCTCCGTGGGAGTCAGGTGAGCGTTACAGAATGCGAAGCCTTCCTACAAATTCCCACCCAGGAGCTATGGAAAGTTCTGAGACTGATCAGTTGGCCCAATTGCTGGGGGAATTACGGGCTGAAGTACATACCGCTCGTCAAGAGACTAATGCCCTCAGGAGGGAATTAATAATATCAAAGGAAAGAACTGATGACCTGGCCAGACAGCTTTTGCAAGGTCAAGCTGGGCAAACTCCTCTACCCGGTTCCGGAGGGAACCCCGCTCCTGTGGTTTCCAGTAACCCTGTGCAGATTAATCTACCTGGAAACATGCCGCTGGCCCCACCCGAACGCTTTGCTGGGGACCGAAACGATTCGCCGTATTCATAATTCAGTGTCGTTTGCACTTCCTATGCAGACCTGGGGCCTTCCCTAATGATCAGACCAAGGTAGCCTTTGTATTGTCATATCTCAGCGGCTGCGCTGCCGATTGGTCAGTTCCACTGGTTACTCAAGATGACCCGATTCGCCGTGATTTTCAAAGGTTTCAAGCAAGAATGGAAAGGTTATTTGCTCGACACTCTCAGGGGCAGGCTCTGGATGACGAACTTCTATCCCTGCGACAGGGCAATCAGGACCTTCTATCCTATATTGCAACCTTTAATAGACTAATTGTGGAAACGGGATGGCCAGAGGATAAAAGAGTCACCTTGTTTTATCGAGGCCTACGCGGAGAACTTAAAGATGTCTTGGCTCAAGTTGTAAATCCGCTGCAAGAATGCACAGAGTATATAGACTTAGTGGTCCAATTGGATCACAGACTTCAAAACAGAAAAGCAGATCGGTCCAGGTTTGAGACCCGGGTGTTGGTCAAGACCCATGCTAATCCCAAGGGAGTTGATGTCTCTGAGCCTATGCAAATTGGAGGGGTTAAAGGACCCTTAACTCAAAAGGAACGTGAAAGGAGGCGGCAGTTAAAATTATGTCTTTATTGTGGGAATTCTGGACACTTTCTATGAGATTGCCCGGCAAAACTGCCCCGAAAGGCGGTAGGAGCAGCTGATAAAAACCATGAAGACTCTGTTTCGGGAAACGACTCTGCCCGACAAGTGTAGGGGTCTGCTTGCCAAGCTTGAAAACTAACTCTCAGACCTTGCATTTCATTGTGCCAATGGTTCTCGTAGATCCAGAACAGCCTAAGTGGTTGCATGCAATAAGGGCATACATCGATAGTGGGGCTATTGGAAACTATGTGGATTGTGAATTGGTCTCTAGGATTCACCTCCCTCTCCGTCCTAAAACCAGCAAAGATGTCATCACCACAGTCGATGGAACTGAAATTGCCTCTGGACCGGTAACACATTCCACTACTGAGGTGACTCTTATTGGTCCCGACGGCCATCGGGAGGGTGTTGTGTTTGATGTAATCAAGGCTCCACAGTTTCAGGTTATTCTTGGAATCCCTTGGTTAGAGACACATAATCCTCGAATTGATTGGCGAGCTAAGAGAATAACCATCCCGGATTGTGCACAAACCTGCTACCCAGAAAACCTGAAGATTAATCTAGCATATGTAACCTCTGCCTCCATGCAACTACCTCCGGAATACCAAGACTTTCAGGACGTCTTCCAAAAGGAACAGGCCAACACGTTACCTCCTCACAGATCGTACGATTGCCAAATCGATCTGGTGCCCGTTGCACAACCCCCTTGTAGCAGGATTCATGCCCTTACCGAACCTGAGAATCTGCATTTGAGACAATATTTGGATCAATACCTAGCTAATGGTTTTATTCGCCTGTCAAAGTCCCTGGCATCCTCAGCTTTGTTCTTCGTGCCCAAAAAAGAAGGCGACCTTAGAACTTGTATCGATTACCGCGCATTGAACCAGATAACGGTTAAAAAACGTTATCCTCTGCCTCTGATCCCTGAACTCCTTGACCAGGTGAAGGACGCTTGCATATACACCAAGTTAGATCTCCGGGGGGCTTATCATCTGGTACGAGTTAAAGAAGGCGACGAATGGAAAACTGCCTTCTGTACTAAATACGGATTATTCGAGTACCAGGGGATGCCTTTCGGATTGTGTAACGCGCCGGCTGCCTTCCAATACTTCATGAATGATGTCCTTCGGGAACTCATCGATGTTTGTGTTGTCGTATATATCAATGACATTCTGGTGTACTCCTCTTCGGAATCTGATCACAGAAAACATGTCAGGGCAGTACTTGAAAAACTGCGTCAAAACACAAACTATTTGCTAAATTGGAGCAATGTGTTTTCCATACCACAGAAGTCGAGTTTCTAGGTTTCATCCTGACACCCAAAGGAGTCTGAATGGACTCAAGAAAAGTGGATGCCATCCTCAAATGGCCATCACCTAGCTCTGTAAAAGGGGTTCAAAGCATGCTCGGCTTTGCCAATTTCTATCGCAGGTTTATCCCGGAATTTTCACGCGTGGTACAACCCATTACTGCACTCTTGAGGAAAAATAAACGTTTTGAATGGTCTGAAGAAGCCGAGCAGGCCTTTCAGGATTTAAAAGCTAAGTTTACCTCTGCGCCTATATTGAAACACCCGCGTCCAGATCTCCCTTATGTCGTCGAGACTGACGCATCCAGCCTAGCCATGGGAGCTGTCCTGTCCAAAGAGATCCCGAAACCAACCAAGTGCATCCCGTAGCATTTTGGTCCAGAAAATTCTCGGCACCCGAGGTTAATTATGCAATCACGGACAAAGAACTGTTAGCCATTAAGTCCGCTTTTAAAGCCTGGCGGCATTATCTGCTTGGCGCTCGACATACCATCACAGTGATCACTGATCACCGGAATTTACAGTATTTGAAAACCGCCAAGGCTCAGTCATCACGGCAGCTCCGATGGGCTTTGTTTTTCACTGAATTTGATTTTGTGATTACCTATCGACCTGGCTGCAAGAATGGCAAAGCAGACGCCTTATCCAGAATTGGAATGGAAGAATCTGATACAAACTCAGAACCAGTACCAATAATTCCCGAACAGAGGATTCTAGGCATGACTTCGTTACAGACACTTGAAGACATTAAGGCCAGAGTGAAACAACTCCTGGACCCTACAACCTTACAGGATTGGATACAAAAGGGATCAGACTTTACCATAGATAATGGTTTACCTTATTTTCAAGGACGCTTATTCCTGCCACATAAGGAATTACACGAACTAGTATTTTCCGGTTATCATGATGCATTAATAGAGGGACACCCCGGTATTGCCAAGACAGAGGAAAAGGTGAAATGACAATTTTGGTGGCCCTCTTGTCGAAAAGATGTTAAATCTTTTGTGATGTCCTGTGGTGTTTGCGCCCAAAATAAAAGTCAAAAGAAAAGACCAGCCAGCCTCCTTCAACCTCTTGACATACCGCCAGCACCCTGGCACACCCTATCAATGGATTTTATTACGGACCTGCCTCCTTGTTCGGGGTACAATACTATTGTGGTAATTGTGGATTTGTTTTCCAAAATGGCCCACTTTATTCCTTTGAAAGGTTTACCTTCAGCTTCTGTCCTGGCCAAAGAATTCCTTGAAAATATTGTTCGGCTACATGGATTCCCATCTATACTAATCTCTGACCGGGGAATCCAATTCATTTCCCACTTCTGGCGCAAATGTTGTCAAATGGCGCAGATCGACGTAAGATTATCGACCAGTCACCACCCTCAGACCGATGGTCAGACCGAGAGGACAAATCAGACCTTTGAGCAATACTTACGGTGTATGTTACAGTACACTGAAAGCAACTGGAAAGACATTCTTTGGATAGCCGAATACGCATATAATAATTCGGTACACTCTGCACTGGCCACAGTCCTTTTTATACTTTGGTTGGGCATCACCCTCGAACCTCAAACCTTGACTCACCTCAGAACCTCGGAATGCCTGCAGTAGAACATCTGCATTCTACAATTACCCAAGCCTTCAAAGAGGCAACCACGCATTTACAACAAGCCAAGAGAAAATACAAGGAGAATGCTGATCTACATCGGAGTGAAGCACCTCCGTATCAGATTGGGGATCAAGTGTGGTTAGCTACCAGACATTTACCACTCAAAGGGCCTCGAACTTTTAACCCAAAATATATGGGACCTTATTCTATTACGGCAATAATTAACCCAGTGGCTGTTAAACTTGATTTACCAGCTAGTATGCGAATTCACCCTGTTTTTCATGTATCACTTCTGAAACCAGTGGTAGCCGGAACCCGACTACTCAAACCTCCAGAACCTATTCTAATAGATGGGGAGCCCGAATTCGAAGTGAAGAACATTTTAGACTCAAAAATGTTTAGGTCAAAACTGTTCTACCTAATTGATTGGAAGGGGTATGGACCTCAGGAGAGGTCGTGGGAACCCAGCGACCATGTGCATGCACCTCGATTAGTCAGGAAATTCCACCGACTCTTCCCAGACAAACCAAAACCCCCGGAGGGAACAACCTTGGGAGGGGCCTTGGGGGGCAGTGCTGTCATGATGCCCGCTCCCAGGGAGCCAGTTCAAGCCCTGCGTCCCCGAAAGCAGACATCCAGTCCCCAAGGAAGGACCCAGCAACCCCATATAGGGGCCCTTTGGACAGTGTCCTGGCACCTATGGTGCCAGGCTCATAAAAGACATCAATCCTGGCGCCATAGGCGCCAGGCTCATTATGGATGTGCTTGGGTGCACTTACCTGATGCAGACCATGCTGCAGGATCCCGGCCTCCTTGTAACGCTCACCTGATTCTCGCAGAGGCGCCGGTCTTGACTGGGCGACTACCGTATCTTCAAAGGTGATGTGTAGCACCCGGTTGGCTCTTTGGGCTGGACCTCTGTGCACTGTATGCCTGACTTGAAGAGTAAGATGTCTGCAGATAGAAAATATGGGATTAATGAACTGGGGTTATTGGGGTGTCCCTATCTCTTTCCTTTTCTCCTCTCCTGTAGAACCCCAAAGGTTAACGCTCTCACCTTAGGTAAGTGAATGCCGAGCTCTCCATCTGCCTCGGGGCAGGGTGCTGTAACCAGTTTCTTCACTGGATAGGTAGCGCAGGCCTCTTGACTTCAGAGGACTTCTGTCCGTCGTTTACTGCACGAACGGTAAGTTTCGAGTAATTCTAATGTCTTTAAAGTCTTTAGTAATGATGTCTCTTGTTTTGCAGGGTTCCGGCGATGGCGGATGACGGGCTGAAGTGAGTTGAAGATGGAGCCCGTGTAATGAATAGAAGCGCCTGGAAGCACGTAAGTAAGCGCTTGTTGCCTGCTTCACGATGCGCTCTAACTGTCTTTTTATTTTGCAGGTACAAGTTCGGAGCGGCTGCAGGGTGCCGGAATACCCACTGGGTTAGATGTGGAAAGGAGTAATGGCACGTGAGTATTAAAGTTCCCCAATGTCTTTAAACGCACCTTGTTTTGTCTTTCAGATGCGGGATGCAGCGCTGAAGGCCTCCGGAGCGTGCGAAGAGTTGGTAAGCTTTTGTCTTTCAGATGCCGGAATGCAGTGTGAAGACCTCCGGAGCGCACCAAGAGTAGGTAAGCCTTTGTCTTTCAGATGCCGGAATGCAGCGCGAGGCGTTGGTGACAGCCGATGGACCAGGTAAGTGAAGAGCTGTCACTGAAGACCGTAATGCTAACCTGTTCTTTCTTGTCTTTATAGGTGTTGCTGAAGACTGGATTCAGGATGGTAAGCCTTTTTCCTTAGGCCCAGGATCAGATGCAGAAGACACGATGAGCGTTCTGCTGCAGAGGATGCAGAATAACGCAAAGCAAGATTCATCCATCGGGTGTGGTTTAAATAGCCTCCTGTAGTGCTTAGGTGTCTCCTTCCACAGCCACGCCTAGGTAAGAAAAGAGTTCCTGCTTTCCAGAAGAGTTCCAGTGTTCTGAATCTAGGGAGTGGCTCCTGCCCCACCCAACAGGAAAAGTAGTTCCAAACAGAAGAGGATCAGAGGCTCAACTGGCAGGCAAGTAAGCAGCATGGTCTGCTGCAGGTAAGTCCACCCAAGCATTATGAGCCCGGCGCTTCCAGCGCTGGGACTGGGCATATTTATGAGCCTGGTGCCACTGGCGCCAGGACTGGGTCCAAAAGGTCCCAATTGGGACTGGTTGGCACTCGGAACCTGGGTTATGGATCTGTTTCCAAGGGAGTTGGGAAAACCCTGACCTTTTGGAAGCAGAGATCATGACACTCCTTGAGGCCTGAAAGGAACTACTTTACCTGTGGGACTAATTTACCATCCGGGCGTGATCGGGGAAGGATACATACCTGATTGGCAGGAAGATTACATACCTGGAACTTCTTCCAAGGCTATTTAAACCCCACCCGAACAGCCACACGTGCTTCGCGTTGTTCTGCACCTAGCAGCTGGAGGCTCACCGTGTCTGCTCCTGCATCCTGACTTCTGCCATGCCTACCAGCATCCTGGATCACCTGCAAAGGAAGAGAAGAAAAGAACAGAAGAAGGAAAAGTCCTTACCTGCTAAATCCGCATCCCTGAGACATCTCGCCGACAATCCTGAAAAGGAAGACTTTTATTTAAAAGCTCATCGCGTCGATCGCTGCAGCGCCGCATTACACTCACCTTTATTGGGCGCCTCCATGTTCATCAGCGATCATCCGGATTCGCAGTCACGCCCCAGCGCCTAGGGAGAAAAAGACCAGAACAAAAGGTGAGAGAGAGAAGGGAATAAGAAACATCAGCGTTAATGAGCGAATGAAAAGACATTACCAAAAAACGCTCATTAAAGACTTACCTGATTTCTACAAGGATTTCACCTCTCATCTCGGGTCGGTGCCTGTTCCCCAGCATTCCGTACTCCGGCCCCTATGGGGAAAAAGACACTAGCATTAGTACATTAATGCATGGACACAAAGGGAACCTCTTATCAAAAAACTTACCTAGAAGCCAAGCAAGTTTGGTTCTCACCAATCCGAAAATCCAGTGAAGTAACTGGATAACAACGCGCCCCTGCATCAGAAGCAGGATGGAGAGCTCGTCCTTCCAGACCCTAAGGTGAGACGCTATGAGGAATCACAGAAGGGTTTCGAGGAGGGTGAGAGGGGAAAGTGGGAGGCTGATTGCATTACCCCGCAGACAGTTAATCCCCTATTTTCGCCTACAGAAGGATACTTCTGCGAGCCAGACAAGCCAGATTTGGGGGCCCGGTCCAGTCCGTCTTCCAAACCCTGCGCATCACCTTAGAAGAGGTCACTGCAGCGCGAACATGGCCACCGCCTCCGTGGGAGTCAGGTGAGCGTTACAGCATCTCACAAAGGGAAGAAAAGAGGGGTCGCAATTTTGATTGCAAGGGGGCTGAATTTCGAGAAAGACTCCATCCTAAGGGACCCCGAAGGCCGTTACCTCTTCGTACGAGGCTCCCTACAAGGATCACCCATAACCCTGGCGGTTGTATATGCCCCGAACGAGGGCCAGGCCCAATTCAGGGAGGGAATCGGGGAAAGACTGAAAACCTTTGTCCAAGGCCCATTGGCAGTGGGAGGCGATTTTAATATGGTCCTAGACCCATCCAGAGATAGACAACGGGTTGGTGCTCCAAACCCCAGACCCGCTGGAGACGCCACGTCTCGCTGCTTCCAAAAGGTGAATGATGACCTGAACCTGGTGGACACGTTACCCACCCCCCGAGAGGGGACTCACTCTTTCTCATACTACTCCTCCACCCACAAAGCCTTCTCCAGAATAGATTATATCCTTGCAGATGAGGTACTTCGACCACACATAGCAGGTTACAGGATAGATCCCGTCCCCTGGTCAGAAAACGACTTGGTCAGGGTGACCTTGGCTGGGGACTGGTGCAAAGAACGGAGGGGACGCTGGAGATGCAATGACGCCATTTTGAGAGACGAGGACCATGCCCAGACTGTTCTGGAGGCCATCACAGAGTTCTTCGAGCTTAACGATAATGGGGAGGTGGGTACGCATACTCTCTGGGACGCCTTTAAGGCAACACTAAGAGGAGTGCTCATAAAAATTGGTTCCCGACAGAAAAGGGAAAGGGAGACCCAGGAGAGAACTCTGAGGGAAAAAATAGCGCGCCTCCAACCGGGGGGCTCCCCGGCACAAACCCTAGAGCGAGACCCCATGGCCACCCTGGAGGATTACAGGCTCCAATTGAAAAACCTACTCCTCCATAAAACGGAAAGAAGCCTCCAAATGGTCAAACAGAAATACTACGAGAAGGGGGACAGAGCGGACAGGATCCTGGCCTGGAAACTGAGGGAGGTCCAGAGAAGCAGAATGGTGAAGGGAGTGAGGGACAGCAGAGGTACAATGGGATTTGACCCCCCCTATAAGCGAAGCCTTCCGTCAATATTATGAGACACTATATACCTCCGAATGCCCATATCGAAGAGTTCCTCGACTCCATACAGATACCTTCCCTCTCACGAGATCAGGCAGAGGGCCTGGAGGGCCGGGTTGACCGAGGAAGAAGTGGAGAAGGCGATTAGTGGGATGAAGGTGGGGACTTCCCCAGGGGAGGATGGCTTCTCTGTGTATTTCTATAAGAGGTTCCGATCCACCCTGTCTCCATACCTGGCAAAAGTTTTCAACTCGGTGTTGGAGGGGGCACTCTGCCCGACACCATGATGGGAGCCATTATAGTGGTCCTTCCCAAGGAAGGAAAAGACCAGAGGGAGTGTTCGTCCTACCGACCCATATCACTGCTCAATATCGACGTCAATATCTTGGCTAAGGTGGTGTTTAGGAGGATGAAGGGGATAATGCAGAAGCTAATCCATGGGGACCAGGTGGGTTTCATTAGGGGCAGACAGGGTTTGGATAATATCCGCAAAACGATAGACTTGGTTCACTTTGCCCAAAATTCTAATCTTGAGGCATGCATCCTGTCCGTAGACTCGGAAAAAGCTTTCGACAGAGTAGAGTGGAGATACATGACCCTCCTTCTCCAACGAATGGGCTTTGGGTCGCACGCACTCTACAGAGCCCCTACAGCAAGGGTCCAGGTGAATGGAGAGCTGTCAAAACCATTCCCCCTTACCCGAGGAACTAGACAGGGCTGCCCTCTTTCCCCCCTCCTGTATGTCCTCACGATGGAAACTTTGGCCATAGCGGTTAGGTACCACCCAGACAATCGGGGATATCGGAAGTGGAGAGGTGGAATTCAAGCTATCCCTATTTGCGGATGATATCCTAGCATATCTGGTGGACCCGGGCTCTTCGGTCCCTCCCCTCCTGTCCCTGGTTGGTTCGTTCGGGAGGTTCTCGGGCCTAAAAATAAATACCGCCAAGTCTGTCCTCCCTCCGATGTGACTGGTGGACCCGGTACTAGACCCCCTGACTAGGTTTCATGGGACAGCGGTGAGCAAGAACAAAATAAAATACCTGGGGGTTCTCCTCACTAGGGATTTAACAAAACTAGGGTCCTCCAACTATGAACTCATGCTATCTGAGATCGCCGCTGATTTGATAAAATGGGGAGGAATGATCCTCTCATGGTACGGTCGGATGACGGCAGTCAAAATGAACATACTGCCTCGGCTTCTGTACCTTTTTACAGCCCTCCCTACCCGAGTACCCGCTCAAACATTTATAGACCTACACAAGGGGGTCAGAGATTTCATTTGGCAGGGGAAAACCCAGCGGATTGGCAGGGCCACCTTGACGCTTCCGAGAGAGGAGGGGGGTTTTGGTCTCCCAGATTTCCAACTGTACTATCACGCAGCGCAACTGCGGGTCCTTCTAGAACACATGAAGGAAGGTTTACGGACATATTGGTCATAACTAGAGGACATGGATGTCCACCCTCTAAAAGTCTGTGACCTCTTGTGGGCTCCTCGCAGGTCTATCCCGAAGCAAGCTCTATCCCACCCGACCCTGGGTGTTCTCTGGGACATTTGGAGGGAGAGCCCCCGAACAGCACATCTTTCTTCATGGCCGTCCCCCATGACCTCCTTGTGGGGGCCCTCCCTGAAATTGGGCAGCAGAGGGTTCAGACAATCCCAGAGTTGGTCAGATGTGGGAATGGAATGGGCGGGCCAGCTGTTCAGGGAGGGAGAATTCCTGAGTTATGAGGACCTCTGGGAGGGACTGGGAGGTAGGACCCTCTCCATCTTCGAATACCTCCGCCTCAAGGGCATCCTCAGCAACCCCGTGTGGGGCCCTAACCTGCGGAGACAACTAACGCCCTTCGAGAAACTCCCTGACTCAGCAACCTCTAGAAAGGGAGCGGTCTCCCGCATGTACACTGTCCTAAACACTCATGACCTCCAGGCTAGGTGTGGATTCCGGGGTTTTTGGAGTGACCTGGCAGGGGAGGAGATATCTGAGGACGCCTGGGCTTGCATTTTCAAGATATCGTTTCATGGCAATCTTTTTACCTCAGACATGGAACACAACTTTAAAATCCTGCAGGGGTGGCACAGGGATCCAGTAAAACTCTCGAAAATGTTTGCAGCGGTATCCCCTGAATGCCCGAGGGGCTGCGGCCAGTTAGGGACTAGAAGTCATATGTGGTGGTTATGTCCGAAGGTACAAACCTATTGGGAAGCGGTGAGAGATTGGATAGCGGAGGTAACTGAGGACCCTCTACCCCTCAACCCGCTGACCATGCTGCTGGGCGTCGCCCCGGAGGAAACGGAAATACACCGGTACCCTAGGATGTGGGAAACCATGTTGAGAGCAGGCAGAGTAGCCCTGGCCCAGTGGAGGAAGAGCCCAGAAACACCTTCCAAAGACGACTGGACCAAAAAACTTAAGAACATGTTCTTGATGGACAAACTGACTGCATTGGTGAACAATGACTCAAGCTCATTCCTCGCTGAATGGTATGGGGTCCAGCAGGCATGGGGATGGGATGTCCACTAGTCCCGAAATCGTGTCCCCAGGTGGCCGGGACGCGACCACCGCAGTGAAGGACAGCACCCAATCGGGGGGTGCCCAGGCCTGGGGCGATGTCGGCTTCTGGCCAGTAACTGAATGGGTCACATGTTGCGGCACTCCAAAGACCTAGGAAAATATGTGAAAGTTTGGTCTCTTTTTTGCTGTTATGTTCGGTTTGGACATGGTGAGGGTGTGGGAGGGGGAGGGCCGTGAAAGGGGGGGAGGTGGGGCCTCAGTTAGGCCCCGTTTTCTGTTTATATGTTTTACAAAATGCTAATAAAAAACTAAGTTTAAAAAAAAAATAAAAAGTGGCGGTAAAATGATTTTTTATTTAGCTTTATTTTCCCTGTTCTGATTGGAAGCCTATAAGCTCCAGAATGCTAATTAATCAGAACTTACAAAAGATCCCGCACAGACACAAAGTGGAATGAAATGCATAACAAAGTCATTGTTTCACACAGCTTGTTCTGTACCCCATCATTTCTAATCACCCAGCAGCCAACTTGAAAAGCTTATTAAAAGTTTATGTCATTTAAAGAAAAAAGTACCTTTTCCTATCACCAATCACTTCCTATTTTAAATAATCTGCATCTGAGACATGTTAAAATGATAAGACGTCACTGGGAGGACCTCTGCAACCCTGACTGACTTTGAGGGTAGAAAGCCAGAGCAGGGGTGCCCCATGGACATTTGTCCATTGTTCGACTGTTAAATCCACCTCTGATTGCACTCTGCAGGAAATTTTTCAATACACCTTTTTTCCTTTTTTTAGATGTGCACTGTGTATACATTGCCAGAAACATATTAAGAAGTGCTCCTTTCTTGTGTTATTTTCAAGGTTTCATGATCAATCTTCTGAGAGCACCTAGCAGTTATATCATACTTTTCAAACAAGACCCACAATACACATGATGTATTCAGTTTGCATACAGACATTGTTAATTGCTACTCCAATAGTATGATTTTATTAAGGTAGTACTCATCTGCCCATTTCATGAAAAGTTCTGGCCAGGCAGCCTAGGCTTCCACACAGACAAATATGCATAGTATTTAGGTCAGAACCCCACTGGTAAGTATGCATGAGAAGATGATCTGAAGTTGGTCCATATTTGCCATCCTAGCATTGATATGTTCAGGTAGGTTCTTGTTGAACCAACTCAGTGAGGTGCAGTTTGAGTCCCTAGGCGTTGCAAACAAGGCTCCCACATCAGGACATATATACTTTCACTTAGGGAGATAAACTGAAACCAACACACAGTGGCAACGCCAACAGTTGGGGCTTTTGAATAAACATAGCAAAGGCATTTGCCAGGCACTGCCATAAGGGTACCACCTGGCAATAAGGTGGGAACATCTAGAAAATGGTGCGGCTACCTGGGCATATGATGTAATTGTCTGGAAAACACCTGTGTAATACTTATACAAGTTAAAACGGTTGACGTTGCGATTGTTTGTTTTAGGATTCCAGTGCAAGGAACAGATGTGAGGACGCCATGTTGCTTTTAAATCTACTGACTGATAACACACCATGTTAAGAGATTTTTTATTACAACAGGAGCTCATTTACAGAGGCAATTAAGTCATTGAACACTCAAAAGAATGCTTAGATATAACACAAGCAGGCCCAATACAGCACAAAGGATGATGTTACTTTGTGACAGAGCTTGCTCAAAGAGTACCCAAGAGGGTATGTTTCAGCAGGGAGGGGGCAGCTAGTTGGTGGGAATACCATAGAGATTAACATGGCAATGGATGGGTAAATGACCAAATGCATCCATTGAATGTTTATCCCTCCTAACATCCTTTCTCCACCCTATGCGTGGTCCAATGCAATTGTTCTGGCTTACACCTAATAGCCTTCTTCAATGCCTTACATCAAATTACTTTGATTTTACTACACTCTCCACTCCAGAATTACATTGTTTTTACTACCAACCTTATTGTTTCACTTATACTCTAGTAGTTCATGCAGCAGAAAATATACTTTGAATGGAATTTGTAAGGGCTCTAAGTCTGATTAAACACTGCCATTGCTTCGGTCAGGCTTCCACACTGTTATTCACGAATCAACCTTGGCCTCTCTGCCACTAATGTGAGCAGCCCTGTCCAAACTGCTGGACCACAAGGCCTAAAAATTCTTGCAGTATCTTGTGTTCCAGTGAATGTAACTTGTCAGGGTCCTCAGCCGTTTATGCACCTGCACCTGGTTTAGAAATCTGTGTCCAAGCATCATCACCTGCCATTTATTGTTTTCTACAGTTAACCATCTTTTTAGGCATGATTGGAACAACAGTTATATTCCCACACATAAAAACCTACATTAAATTACAGAAATCTACTTGATAGGTTGGAAACACTAGCTACCTTATAAATGAGAGATTTGAAATGTAAGTAAGACTAAAAGTGCACGTAAAAAAGCAACACAGGATCTTCTAGACAGTTGTAGGGTGACTTCTCAAGCAAGTGTGCTACCATACTTAAGAGGTGTGAATGGCCCTCCATATTCCTGGTCATTTCTGCTTTCATGGCTGTGGGGCATAAATCATTGTGCAGAGCAAGCAAACAAATCATGACTGAGCCACCTTCAGTGCAGCTCATCATAATGCTAATCGCAAAATCTCTCCAGCCTGTTTTTACCGCCTTAGTCTCCCCTATACACCCTGAGTCCCAGTGGCAGTTAACGTTTATTTTTTTTTTTTTTTATTGCGTATAGTTAAAATACATTCAACCTTTTGATGAAAAAAACAAGGAAGAAAACCGCACACCACTGACAAGGCCTCCTTTCTAGCAGGGTTGGCCTGTGAGATGCCCCGGTAGGCCTCGGGCCAGAGGGCCTCTTTTCTTGGGGGAAGAATACATGGGGACTCAAAATTAAACTTATCACTCGCCATTCAGTGATATGCATCCATACAGGCCAGCCTGGGTGTGGCCATTCACTGCATGATTTGTTTGCCTGCCAGGCTCGCCCCTGCCCATGGATTTTGGTGCTTGTGCTCTTGTCGCGCTACGGTGCATGCGCATTGAAACAGTACGTGCCCTAGTATGCTCTGTGCTATTGAGTTGCATGCACAGTTGTGGCTGGGCCTGTGATTGAACGTGCCACTGCCACCTGAGAGACACTGCCGATAGACAGTCCGAGTGCTGTGCTGGTACCTGGCCCATGCCGTGTGCTGTGCCCGTGATCACGGTGTGCTCTGACAGATTCAAGAAAGACAGCCAACCAGCCAGGTGAGGCGGGTCACACTGCCTCTATCAGCAGACAGCAGTAGGTGAACCAAGTGAGGCTGTGGCTGGGGCTGAGAGCAGCTGAGGGTAGTAGCCAGACCTTAAAGGTAAGGGGATTATTTGTACGTGCTTGCCCCTCTCCCCTTCTGCTGAGTGCTTCTGACCCTCACTCTCACCCTATGCGGTAAACCTGTTCTAATGTGCTGTAATATTTTCTAGCCATCATGCTACAATGTTTTCCTTGTGTTGCTATCCTGCATGCAAGTGCTGAACTTTTCTCTCACTGTAATGCCATGGACTGCATGTAACGCTCACTTGACTCCCACGGAGGCGCTGGCCTGGTTCGCGCTGTTGTGACCTCGTCTAAGGTGATGCGCAGGGGTCGGGAGACGGACTGGACCGGGCCCCAAATCTGGCTTGTCTGACTCGCAGAAGTATCCTTCTGTAGGCGAAAATAGGGGGTTAACTGTCTGCGGGGTAATACAATCGGCCTCCCACTTACCCCTCTCACCCTCCTCAAAACCCTTCTGTGCTTCCCCGTAGCATCTCACCTTAGGGTCTGGAAGGACGAGCTCTCCATCCTGCTTCTGATGCAGGGGTGCGTTGGTATCCAGTTACTTCACTGGATTTTCGGATTGGTGAGAACCAAACTTGCTTGGCTTCCAGGTAAGTTTTTGATAAGTGGTTCCCCTTGTGTCCATGCATTAATGTTCTAATGCTAGTGTCTTTTTCCCCATAGGGGCCGGGGTACGGAATGCCGGGGAACAGGCACCGACCCGAGATGAGAGGTGAAATCCTTGTGGAAATCAGGTAAGTCTTTAATGAGCGTCTTGGTAATGTCTTTTCATTCGCTCATTAACGCTGATGTCTTTTTCCCCTTAGTGGCCGGGGTCCGAAAATGCCTGGATGCGGCGCGGACCCGAAACGAAAAGGGAATGACCCAGCAGGTAAGTCTTAACATGGAGATTTAGCTTCCCTTTTCCCTTCTTTCTCTCACCTTCGTTATTGTCTTTTTCTCCCTAGGCGCTGGGGCGCGACTGTGAATCCGGATGGTCGCTGCAGAACATGGAAGCGCCCTGTAAGATGAGTAGAATGAGGCGCTGCAGCGATCGATGTGATGTGCTTTTAAAAATAAATGTCTTCCTTTTCAGGATCGTCGGCGAAATGTCTTCGGGATGCAGATTTAGCAGGTAAGGCCTTTTCCTTCTTCTGTTCTCTTGTTCCCTTCCTTTGCAGGTGATTCAGGATGCTGGCAGGCGTGGCAGAAGTCAGGATGCAGGAGCAGACACGGTGAGCGTCCAGCTGCTAGATGCAGAACAACGCGAAGCACGTGTGGCTGATCGGGTGTGGTTTAAATAGCCTTGGAAGAAGTTCCTAGAATGTGTCCTTCCTCCAATCAGGTATGTATCCTTCCCCGACCACGCCCCGGTGGTAAATGAGTCCCACAGGTAAAGTAGTTCCTTTCAGGCCTCAAGGAGGCCGGTGTTCTGCAGCATGGTCTGCATCAGGTAAGTGCACCCAAACACTTTCATAATGAGCCTGGCTCCTATGGCGCCAGGACTGACGTTTTCTATGAGCCTGGCGCCATAGGCGCCAGGACGCTGTCCAAAGGGCCCCTATAAGGGGTTGCTGGGACCTTTCCCGGGGACTTGATGTCCGCTTTCGGGGACGCAGGGCCTGAGCCGGCTCCCCAGGAGCGGGCATCGTGACACTGCAATATTCTCAACCTCTGCTGCAATGTGTTCCCGCTTTGCTATAATAAATTACTGGCCGAGTTTGTGTAACATATGTTCTCCATAAGCTCTAACATTCCCCTTCCTGTGCTTTAATGTTCCCTGCCTAAGCTATACTGTGAAACAGCACACTTTTTACCTAATATCCGCTCCTTGTGCGGTGATCCCCTGGCCCCGAACTGAATGGAGATGGTTATCGGGGTATAGTGGAAATACTGGCAACCCGTAGACCTATTAAAATGCACTTCAGCTCTGCTATGCAATACCAAACTAAACTGCTAATCCAGTACTGCCACTTATACCTACCTCTACAAATGTACCTTACCATGACCTAAAGAAGCCCTTACCTATGTCAATATAGAGGCTGACACACTGCTCTGCTAATGCACCTCTTCCCAATCCTGACCTCCCACACCCCCCCAAAACCAGTACATTAGAGCCATACACTGATCTGTCAGTGTGCCTCAACACTGACCTCCATTGATGCCTGCTGTTCCATTACAGCAACTAACACAAAGCTCGTCTGACTGTCACTACTACTTGACCCTTACTAGCAGTAACCCCTTTGCTTCTATTACAACTATTCACAAAACTCTGCTAATGGACCTCATTCCTAGCCAGCAGCAACCCCTGTTGTTCCATTGCAGTGGCTCACACACCGATCTGCAAATGGACCCGCCATCCTGGCCTGCAACACCTCCGGTTGTTCTATTACAGTCAGTGTATCCTTCACACTCAGCTCTACCCGTGTAACTCAACACTGGCTAGAAGCAATCCCCACTCTTCCATCACACTCACTCCCACAAAGCTCTGCCAATGGACCTCAATCCTGGCCAGCCGCTGTCTGATATTTCATGCTTGTGGTAGGTGTTGAGGTCTGCATGCCCCCAGAGTTGACACTGATAGGTCTATGGTCATGCTGTTTGTGGACAGGGAGGAGTTGTGTGTGAGGGGGAAGTTCCAGCACCCCCTCCGCCAACCCCTTATCTTATCCGGTTGCATTTTGGATGCCTTAACATGGGCCCCTCTGTCTCTGAGAGAACAATAACACATTCCAGCAATTCCAGACTTTCTTTGGCTGTGGAGGTCTGGCTGCAAGGCGTGCAGATGACAGATTGAGCCCGCAGGTGGCACTTAGCAATCCCCTTGTGCTGTACCATTCTCACTGGGTGTAGTGTGCCCTCCTAGTGCTGTACTCTTCCAGCCACGTGCTGTAATATTCTCACTGTCTGCTGCACCATCCACTTCCTGCTGTAACATTGGCCTCTTCTGCTGGTACAGTCGCTCCCTGTGGTGTTCACCTCTCTTCCTGCACTTTTATGCCCCACCCTGTGTGCTGTAATATATCAGTGTGGTGTGATTTCCCCAAAACACCTGCGCTAAATCTCTCCTTGCTCAGCAATCGTTGTCGCGTACATTATGCCCGGCCCACCCCTTGCTTCACACACTGTCTGTCCTCCCCTCCAACTCCCCAATCCTCTGGACTCTGATGGATGCCTGTCTGCCTATGCAGTTGTCTTCTTGCTGCGCTGAGCACCCCACAGCTTGTGCATGGTGTGTAATCCTCCAGCCAGCCACTGCTCGATGGTTCCCCTGGTGTGTAAAACCTCAGCCCCATGCTGTAAAATTTCTTCCACTTAAGAAAAATCCCCTTCCATATTATGTAATTCCATATATGTAATTATTTAATTCCTCAGCCCTGCATAAAGCCAGCCCTGTGCTGTAGCATGACCTACCCATGACAATATGTATTAGCGCCAAAATCGTCCAGCCCTGTGCTGTAATATTTCACCCTCTGCTTTATCAATAACATTTGCCATCACACCTCCGTGCTGTGGGATTCCTCTGCTTTAATATTCACTACATGCTCTCTTATCCTCATCTCTGTACTGCTTTTTTTATTAGTTTGGGTTTCTAGATGGCGCTTGCACCATCTATAAACCAAAACTATTGCATTAAAGTATAGATGGTGAGAAATGGCTATGAGGAGAGACACCCAGCGTGTAGGTGCTGTTTGGATATTTGCCCACCCCTTGACAGCCCATGATAATCCCTATGGCTATTTCCACACAGTTCTTGGCCCTCCCCGCCAAAAACACCTCCTCCACAGAACTCTTTGACTTTGCTTTAATCAGACTTACCATAAAACTTTGCACTCAAAGTGCCTGACAGCCTTTTGAGAGTTAATGAATTAATTGGTGTTGTAAACCACTACTGGTGTAAGACAAATGTCTTCACCAGGTCTATTTTTAGCAACTCGATGTATAAGAACTATGCATGCCCTTCACTTAAGTCCTGTTAAAAATAAAGCCAACAGTTTTGGCTTGTGTATAAGTATTAGGCATTTGCCAGGCACTGCTAATAGATGCCCAGGTACTCACACTGTTTTGCACCTGATACCATTAATGGCCAGCTAATACCAATACGCGGTGCTTGGAAAGTGCTCTTGCCATGCCTACACAAACGGTTGGCATTGCCAATGCTTATTTTCAATATGATGGAATTGACCAGCCCTATTTTACAATAGTGCCCCTTGGTGCAGTAATATTTTCTCGTACGGCGAAATATGGAGCCACTTTGATCACATTATCCATGGCCTCTTTTGGTTCCCAGTCCGGCCCTGCTTTCTAGGGGGGCCAGGGTCTGGCCTTGGGGGGGGGGGGCTGGTCCCCTTGTGCACCTGCTGGAGACGGGCATGTTCCTGTGACTTGTGCAAGAATGCAGGTCTCTGAGTTGCTCGTTAGAGGCATCTAAGTGCTAAAATATGTCTTATATAAATACATGTGCGAAAGAAAATACTAGTAACAAGTTATGACTGACAAAATAACTGGAAAATAAATATTGATAAATACAGATGGAAATTGTGCACAAATAAATACCATAAAACCAAGAGTCTTATTTACACTTGCCAGGCGCAAATTGCTCCTTTGCACACCAAAACAAATGTGCTTGAAAATATATACGACTCCCAGTCACAATTACCCCAAAACAATCTCATTGCAGTACTCAGAAAGTAGGCAAATATTCAGGGGGCCACCTCCTGTAGGAGTGGTGGTGGAGTGGCCTGAATTACGGGGCAGTGCTGGGGCTGACATCACAACAGGCAAGTTATAGGTTTGTGAACAATGTACAACAATAGGGCTAAAATAGCACTCCTTTTTATAGAGATGACTTTACATGTAAACACACACACACCCGGACACACAACATAATCAACCAACTTGACAAGATATGCAATAACAGGTTCTGGTATAAGATTGCTATTGGATCTTTATATTTCCCATCCTTAATAGAAGCCTCCGTGTATCAACAGGCACAGTAGCTTGAAACTAAAATGGTTTACATTGAGTTGTACACCTGTAACAATGAAACACGGAGAAAGACAATTCATGATACGATCAACTGATTGTAGTCATTGGTTCACGTAGGATGCAACTTTATGCAACCCGTCCTTTTCTAAATACCCAAGACGCGCATCTGGTCTCAGGAGGATAGCTCAGGGGCAATGCCTTCGCCTGGGAAGCAAAAGACGCGGAGCACCACAGGTTCGAACCCTTGGTCCACGCTTAGAAACCTCTGGGTATAAAGTGCGTTATAAATAACCTATCAGATTTTATGATAAGGGGCTTGTAACATATCCCAGGTGCTCCCAATTAACCACTCAGAGCTCCTATTGCAAATGCTCTGATGAGACAAAGTGAAGTATTAAAAGAACATTTGACAGACCCCAGTGTGAATGATGTCCCAGTTCCGCCATGTTTTATTTTAGCTTGGAAGTTGATCCCTGACCCTCAGAACAGCTAATTCTGCACCTATGACAGCCACCTGTTATGCATGCGTGCCTCAATGTTTATCACCGTGGGTGCAATGCTGTTTGGATGCCCAGGCCTTTGCTTTCCCTTGAAGCGGAGGGGAGGGGGGGGTTAAGGCTCCTGAGATATACGGCGCATTTCCTGCACTTGCTCACTGAACATCACACAAAGCCAAAGTCAACCGTTTGGGCGCTTGTAAAGTGACATCGTTTTCTGACTGAATTAGCAGATCCCAATGACATCATTTTCTAGACAGTCACATTAAATGGTAGTTTCCCAAATCAAATGGCAGGTACTGCCATCATATTATTTTACACTATACCACTCAGCTGTGGCCTTTAGTGAGAGTGGGGTTTGTGAAAAGGGCTAATTAAAACGACCTTCCCGCTTTGCACTGCTAGATGTGGCGCGCCTCTTTGAAAACCGTGAACAGATTTAACTCCGGGAAACGAACAGCCATGCTCTGCCCGTCTCCCGCACTCTCCCAGCAGCCGTCTGCGCATGCTCATGCAATGAATACGGGGACATATAGCAGGATTGCAAACCCCCTTTAGCCTATCCTACCCCATACTTGCCAACATTCTGTGACCAAAAAGATGTAGGATTATCATTTTTGAAGTTTCAAAAATAACAATGACATCACAGGAAAATACAAAACGTACAACACCACTGAAGCATTCTAAAATACACAACCCAAACAGCACAATATGGAAGGATGTTCAAATGTTAAAAATGTATAATTCTGAATGGTAACTTGCCACAAAATTCAATTACCTAACTTCACAGAAGGTATAAATGACACAGAGCTGGTAGGTGACGTTAGCCACTGCTCTGTAGCAGCAGCCCAGGCAGTACTATTTATTGCAAGTAACACACTGAATAACACGGTGACTGATTCCCCCCCACACCCCCCACCCCCCCAGGTCTGAGAGGCAGATGCTGTGTGAAGCTGTTACACTCTGCCACTTGCCTTCGCTGGTGGTTCACCTAAGGGTTGTCCGGCAAGAGTGCAGTACAGACTAATCAAGTTGTTGTCAGGTGAGGTCATTGGATTGGTCTGAGCCCAATCAAAGCAATCGCCTACCAGTCCACTGTACAGACAGACTAATGTGTTGCATGCGTTGTCCTGGAGCTTGCCTTAGAGTCACATTAATTACTTGCCACGGTAAAAAGCAGTAGAATCTGTCAATGAAATCTGTTGGCGGTAGGACTGCTGAAAAAGCAGTAGCCTACTGCCTAAATCTGTAGGGTTGGCAAGTATGCCTACCCCCCTTATGTCTGTGTTGCCTTTGCCTTTGCTTCCCTTGGGAAACTTCCAGAAAAGATCCTCGAGTGCATCCCGAATGTGAGCACAACTGTTCCCACAGAGTAGGGAAAACGAATTATAGAGATGCAACGTAGGCGTTTAATGCAGTGTTGGTTCACATTCTAGCACACACACACACATCTGGAGCCTCGCGTGTGCAAATCATTAAATGAAAAACAAACCGACGAGAACAATCCGGAAGACGCCGCACAGCTGCCAACCAAGCCGGGAGCGTGCGGTGCCCACAGCATCTTTACAACGTCGCCCTGTCTTCAGCCTGCTTTTGGTCTTTTACTCATCCCCGAGCCGTGCTTTCTGGTCACCTTCCTGAAACTGCTCGCATTCTGCCCGACCTTTACAACACTCCTGCGCATTTTACAACTTTTAAAAGCAACCGTAAAACCACAATACGACTTATGTTTTGAAGCAGCCCGCGACGGACTCGGATCCAGGCTTACAGCGAACTGAGAATGAATGACCGCCCTCATGCAATACAACTGTAACTCCTGTGTTTAACACCTGCTACTAGATAAAAGCAATTACAATGCAATTAGTATCTTCTTCATCGGGATAATGGCCACATATACAATGTGTTGACAACCAATCGACGTCGTAACTCGTTTTACTGCGCTTACAGAAAAGGCATTGGGCCTGATTTAGGAAAATGTTTCCAATGGAACTTTCCCATGTTAAAACATGTTTGTAAATCAGGCCCTGCACGCTGTACTGCTGTGGTGATAACTTGCCTTCTTTGCCGCAGTGGCGACCGCAGGTTTTCCATTCCACTGTCCTCAAGTGTGAAAAGGGGGTGGTGTGCCCATGTTCATTCTGTTTAATGACAATAATGACATATACTTTATTGACAAGACTTTGAGGTCCACTTCCAATGAAGTCCATTAACAGGCAGGGCTATGGGTTGGATACCCTATAGGGAGACATGTTTGCTCCTATTCATATAGTTTCAACATTGACATGTAATATGTTACAGACCATCCCAGGAACATGAATAACATGTTCCTAAAGACATAACCTTTTCTTTACAAAACATCAGTCTCATGCTACTCATATTTACCTTTTCTGGGGAAATGAAAACGAAATTAGAACAGCAGTGTCTTTTAATTTAGAAACCAAGTGGCTGAATAAACACGCCGTTAAGAGGTTTTCATTACTCAAGAAGATGCTTTAAAACTTCCACCACCCATCAGAGTTAAACTATTGCAAAGGAAATAGATGCTCTAACTTTAATGTGGTAATACCATGGACAAAGAGCAGCCCAATGACTGCAATTACCCATCACCGTTCAAAAAGCCATCTTTTTGCAGTTAGACAGGGGTATTTTAAATCGCATTAATGTGAAAAGACATTTGATACCCTGGCATCGTCTGCTGATCATGGCACTGGTGTAAATGGAGCCCTCTACACATACGAAATGAGTTTCAAGCCCAATATACTTCATGAGCTAGCACCATGTCTATGAGCCAAAAATTTTTTAAAAAAAGATCAAAGGGTCCATGGTGATATTATTCAAGGATGCCTTGTAAATTGGGTACTCACATTAAAAAGACACTACACCAATATGGATTTCTTGCAGCAGTTTGAGAACTAGATGCTTAATACAGCGTGTGCTGCAGGCTCCAAGTCTGATTGGTCACAAAGTAGCTAACTGAAAAGGGAGGATGTGAGGTAGCACTGAACACCAGCAATACAACGCATATCTACTGATGTCCCATGCAGATGCATGACTCATTGTGAGAATGGGCATGTGCTTGGCTGTGCTTTTTTTGATATGTTTAAATGAAATGCATGGATGGTGGTAGACCAACCTCATGAACATGTGTAGGGCAAATCCACACACATTTTCTATGCTACCACCACAACAAAAGCATAGACCCATGTACTGTGACATGGACACAGCCTAGAGGCACAGTCTGCCCTGTCATATTTAGTTGGAATGTGATAGCAGAGGAGGGCACAGTGTAATCCTGCGGAGGGAGAGGACAAAACGTCCTGCAACTGACAAAGGCTCCATGAAACCACCCTGCTCTGTTGTTCGGCACTGCCACTGGTGGCAGTGATTAACATACCAAGAGAGGGTAGTTCATAGGCCCCCAGAGGAGCCTGACTCCAGAGGATAACAAAGTAGACAGGAAACCCAACAAACATTCATATTTAACTGTGTCAATCTGAAGTCAGATCCTGCCCTCAGTATCATTGACAAAGTAAGTGATTTGTTGCGGCTTTTTTTGGCAGTAGGCAACCCCCGCTAGGGGGACCCCATAAATAAGATACCAGAATGTGCTTTGAGGAAGCAAGAGAGTCTGATCTCTCAGCATCTTCAAGGGAGACCTGCCACTTTAATGAGGAACAACAGAGAGATCCATTAACCAGAGAGACTCTTTGATCACAGCAAACAGGAAGATGGGAGGAGAGCCCAGAGTTCTTTCTGTTGAATGGAGGTCTCTGCCATCTTGGTCCTGGGGCACCCCTGGTTCCAGTTTCACCCCTTTATCATTTCCTGTAGCAAATCACTCTGATTATGACCTCACACATATAGAAAATTGTTGGTAGGGACCCCAGAATTGGTTCATTAAGGTAGGCTTTGCCTACACCAATCACTGTGGCCACTTGGCTGGAACCCCTCTTTAAGCAGATCATCTGAAGAGTTCACAGGAAGTAAGAAAGAATAACTCATCACTGGACCTAGGCTGAAGGTACAGTCTGCCTTACTGTTTCTACGAGTGAAGGAAGGCCAGAACATACAAAGAGGGAAGCAAGATCCTTCCCTTTAACTTCTGCCATGAACAGAGGGAGAAAATATCTCAAAACACCCTCCAGTCGCTTCATAACCGGTATCCAGCCAGCACAAAGCATGCCCTGCTAGGCTCTGCAGCAAGCTCCCTGGACAGGAAGGGCCAGAAGCTCTCTGAACCCGAAACCAAGGGGAAGCAATCTGCCTGCAGCACACTCCCTATATCCAGGCTGTCTGCCTTAAAGCACATCGCAATCCCATTGAAGAAGCTGAGAGAAGTGCAACAACAAGCATCTACTGTCGTCCAACTTAAAGGGCATTTTTAGTCAATCGACTTCCTCAATCCGCAACCGACTGTAACGCTGACCGAAGTCAAGCATTGGGCTACCACCATCAAGCTGCAGTCACTGAAACAAAGACGAGACGTCTCGACCAGTGCCTTCAGAACCACCAATCAGCACTGAGACACTGATTCCTGACCCTGAGTGGCTGTGAATGCCAGCATGCCGCCATTTGTCCATCTTCACTCACCGAACCATCTTGCCACCTGATACCTGCCGCTGACTCCCATCTCAAACTCTCTCTCAGAAGCCTAGGAAGTGTCCTGAAGCCGACTTGACCCTGTCGAGCACCAAGAACATCTACAGCAAAAGATACATTGTGGGTCTGTCCACTTGGTCCTACCCATGTGGCCCCTAGAGACATTTTACACCCCTTTCATCCTTTCCGCTGAAGCCAAGAAGCCTTAACAAACTATTGTGGTTATTAAACATACCAACTACCATCCTGTCAGTATCCAGAGTGCATTCTTTTTCCTTCTTAGAAAATGTCTGTTTGCTACATTCCTTTACACGGTGGGTTGTTCTTCGTAGTATTATTAGATTGTCTGTTCTGATAATAATAAAGTAGATATTTTTATACAACCTTGACTGGACACTCCTTTTATCATTGGGTAATAATTGTATTTTCGCTGTGTTGCAAATAACCAACGATCCACAACCTTTAGAGGAGATAAACCTGCCTTTCGGTCCATGTTACCAAAATTGTACATGGAGGTTTATAATTTTAATTGTATGTTTGTTTTATCCAATCTGTTTGGCTCCATTCTGGTTTATTAGAGGTGTGGGGCTGATTGATTGTTTAGAGACCGATATTCATCCCTAGACCACTGGTACCCAGGAATTTGATTAATCACGCTCCTTCTCCACATGGCCTGCATTAGACTGATGCTGATGCCACAATGGTTGGCTTGGACAGTTGGCCTACAAATTAATGTGGTAAGTATTGCCATAATGACCCAGACAAAGAGGCATGTGGACAGCTTCTCTGCAAGAAATGCACTCAGGAGGCAGTGGGTTTCTCGCACAAAGACCCTGGAAGTGGGTAGGCCATGGCATTGGCAAGCATTCATCCTACCAGGTTTTGTTTTGAGGAGGCATTGCAGGGTCAGGACGAACCTGTTTGAGTGCATGCTTAAAAAATCCAATACGGTTCTGCCTGACCTAGCCAAGTTGGGGACAAGCAACTATGATTGAATGAATGTAAGACTGGAAGGAACGAGGAAAACAAAGTACTGTTAGGTGTCTTGACCCATGTTTGAATTATTATGCTACAACATTTGGTGCTGTGGGCTTAGAAAATCCAAGATAGCCAAAAATCCCACATTTGCGCCAGAATCCAAGAAAACCGCACAGTTTTTGCGCACACCAAAATGGTCACCTGACATGCCATCCACCAGTGCGAGCGTGATGGGCCAGAAGCGCCATGAGCGAAATCAGTGCAAAGGAATATGGTGCTGTTCAAAATCTGTTTTAATTAATGTCAAAAATCGCTACAATCATGGGCACGAAACCACCAAACAAAAATCCAACTTCTGGTTGGGTGTTCTACATTACTCCACGCAGAATCCACATCAATACAATGTTAGCCAGGATCATATGTTATCAAGTAAAATCCCCTTTTTGAAATTGATTAATTTAAGACAGCTCCCAAAAATGGGTGCAGTACCGGTGCTTGACACTAACCGGCGCTAGCGGTCTAAACTCTGACAGGAGACTGGTATTTCAGGAGCTGCAAAGGAACCTGAGTTAGCTGGAAACTTCAAAGCATAGCTGGTCAATGGGAAGCCTTCACACCTCAGAACTCCTCACAAGAAGACAGTCTGATTCAATTAAAAGTTCAAGAGGCCTCTGTCCATGGGAAGCCTATACACCTGCTCTTACCAGCAACAGCACAGGAGATCACATGGTCGTGTTAATCAGATGCAGAGTGGCACCCTGGTCTGCTGACCTCAGTCAACACAATAGACTCTTTCTACTGAATAGTATATGCTGATTTGAGGTGTAATTGTCAACAGTTGCTCTGGGGGAAGGAAAGACATTTGATCTCTGAGTCAAGTCAAGTTCCCCGGGGGCGGGGACAAGCAAATGGGTGTACTGAAGGAGAGGGAAATGTATGTTTTATTAAATTGCTTATAAAATATTGTATCTCCTATACAAAAATCTACAATTTGGAGATTGTTAATATGAAAAACGTGCCTACAATTTGAGTCTAAACTCAATTCTGTACAATGTTCTGAGACCGAACCCCGCAATTTATTAATGCTGCAGACACTGTACTTACACTAGAGAATTGAAAACTTATTGTAATGTGCCCAGAGAGGGGGTGTACCTCCGGGGAAGATTTGATGAGAAACCAATATGGCGAAACCTACTAAAAAGCGCAAAATGTTGTCATTTCTGAACCCAAGCTCTGAGAAAGACCAGGGTTGATCAGAGACCTGTCTTAATTCATCTATCATGTGTACATGTATTATGAACCACTTGTGTATCTGGGAAACCTGTTTGATTATGAAAAATTGGGTTCTAAGTAAAAGCAAAGGGGTGTTTCTTCAATAGATTGTAAAATATAGCAACACTCTGACTCACAACTCTGTTCTCCAGTGAGAGCACAGAAAATCCTTTAACCTATCAGGATCCTCAGAGGGTTGGGCATAGAAAGTCAGCCTTCCCACCCACTTTCAAAAGACATAAAAAGAACCACTGAAAGCCAGATAGGGACTGATCTTTCCACTTTCTTGTGAAGCACTTTGCCAGACCAGACAATATCCAGAAGGACCATATCCAGAAATTAGACTCCAGATAGATTCCAGAACTTTGAAGCAGAAGGCCTACTGCAAGCTAAAAGTATTCTCAGCTGGCCTTGCAATTTTTCAAACTGATTTACCCCAGACTTCCAAGGGGCACATTAGAATAAAACAGCCGGGCTGTGCTGTTTAATTCTAGCCAAGAACTCTGTGCCAGAACCAGACCGCTGTGCAGTGTCAAGAACTTTTGCCAGAACCAGAGAACCAGACCCAGAAAGCAGAGCTGTATCCAGAACCGCAGACCAGACCTAGACCATACCGCGGTGCAGTGCCGATAGCAGACCCAGACCAGATCGCTGTGAGCAGAACCAGTGCCAGAGACCGTCTGGGGCGAGTGAAGTCTAAACCTGTTGACCTGATCTTGACCGCCTAGTTCAAGTTTATAGTGTGAGTATCCAGCCAGAACTGTGCAAACCAATCTCTTAGTTTAAACTAATCTAATTCAAACCATTTCCACCTATTTAAAGCTGCATCATAGAAATCGTGTGTTCATTCTGTGATTTCAAAGCTGTTTTTCCGTAATCGCGATCGACGCACTCAGAAAAAGTGCCAGGAATTGCAACTAGTTCAATTTCACCACTTGTAAAAAAATAGCTGCTTCTTGCTTTCCATTGCTGAAATTCGTTTTCAACCTGATAATCATTCCTGAATAATTGATAGTGTTGACCTGAACCAATCTTAAGTAGCTATCACCTACCCTGAATCTTCTATAGGGAATTAAAATCATTTTTAGCATATTTTCACTTCTTTGCAAATCACATTTAAAAGTATTTTTGCCTGTGTTTTAAAATCATCCCTGTTGCTCTAAGCTTGCTAGGGGGGAACTGAATTGGTATTGCATTTGATTGTATTCCTGAAAATTGTGTGCTCCCCTTCCATCTCCTTATATTGCATAGGGGGGAGTGAATTGTCAAAAGAAAAAGTGATCATATTATCTCTTGTGTAAACCATCTCAGTTATTTCTGTGCTGCATTCTTTTCCACCATTGCATTTCCTTGAAACCATAAAAGCACTCTCAGCTACCGTATCCTCTCTATTCCAACTCCTAAGTAATTAAAAAAGTGCCTAGTGTAATATATCAATTGTTGATCACTGTCATATTCATGTGTGCTATCAAATATTAATTTATTTATAAAAGTGTGATATATATCTTGTTTAATTTTTCAATAAATCTTTTAATTTGCAAAACAAACCTACTTCTTGGCTCAGTGAGGTCAGGGGGATTCAAACAGATGGGCGTTATATAAGGGTTTATCATCCAGATTATAACTTGTCATAAAAATATCAAAAGAAGGATGCTCTAAGGAGACCATCTGTTTTGCAAAATAAAATACAAACTTCTGTAAGTCAGGAAGGAAATCAATTTCCAGAATGACGACCTTGGTAGATATCAAAATAGCCAGAGAACACCTCTTACATAAGCTATTTGTGAGAGGCGAATAGACGGAACAGGACCAGACGGTGTGGTTGCAGGCAATCGCACCCCAGATCACTGTGACAGGGTCAGACATATGGAGAGATCAGGGTCCATTACATGTGGCCCTGAGTGAACTATATATGGCCCCTAAAGCCGAAGATGAGCTCGACAAGATTGTCAGGATAGCGGCATATTTATATTTATATATGGGAGCCATACAGGACAAATGTGCTGAAGGCCAAGATCTGGGGAATAGGCAACAGATGGCATTAGAGAAGGCCCAATCTGACCTGGTCTCTTCCAAGCAGAGGCTGCAGAGGAGCCAGGAGTCAGAAAATGATAGTAGGCAGTATATCATTAAAATAAAAGAGGATATGGGTATCCTGCAACAGGAAAAGTCTGACCAGGATACCAGATTTATGGCCTTGCAGAAGGAGTACAAAGAAGGTCTGGACTCCCTACTGCAGAGCCAGAAAAAGCTGGAGCAACAACTAGACTTCAACAGGGAATGCACAGAGCAGGTAGCCACCCTGCAAAGTCATCTAGATAGAGTGACGGCAGAGAGCAACAAACTGATTCTGAAAGACCTGGCGGCACAGATGCAGGCTCTTAGTCAGGAAAGGGACACCATAGGCAAGGAAGTCTGCCGATTAAAAGAAAAAATGGAAGAAAATCACTTGGCCCTCCAGGGACTGGGTGACCTCCAAAAAGAGCATCAGAACTTGTTAGAGCACACCAGGAGGGTGGAAGATGCTCTGGCAAGAAAGGAGCAGGCCAGTAGGGATGGGACTCAGGAGGTAACCCTCCTGCAGCAAAGACTGGCCCAGTACTCCAAGACTAACCAGGAAGCACAGAGAGAGAATGAGGCTCTCTGTCGGCACAATGATAGGCTCCATTAACAGGGAGCCATGCAGGAGAGACTGATAGAGTCTAGTAGGGCCTTGACTGAGGAACTGAAAGCACAGGCTCTTGCATGGCAACAGGGAGCAGGGGATGATAGAGATGAGGTTTGCTGGGAAAGGGAAACACCTGAGCATAAAATCCGGAGCCCTAGTACCAGAGTCCTTCATCTCTCCCAGTGCCTGGACTCTGCCACCCCCATGTCCCCTGGCACACATGAGCACAGGGCCACAGGGATGGCAGATTACTATCCAGCCAAAAGGATTGGGCTCATAGGCCAGTACCACCCAGGAATGGATGGGCGGGCATCCGGGTATGGGCAGCCAAGTACAGTGCAATTTAGTGGGGAACACCAGGAGAGTAGGCCCACTAAGGGTATCCTAAAAACCTCTGCCCAGTTAGGTCAGTGGGGGGTACTAATCAAATCCTGGGAGCAAGGAGGAATCTGAAAACTCCTCTGAACGTTACAGGACACAGGAGACCAGGTCCCCACATTCTGCCAGCCATTCCCAGGCTCGCAGAATCCGGGAAAACCTGGAAGATCAGACGGGCACCTCTGGGAGCAGTGCTTCTGAGTCAGAGGATGAATGGACCAGGGTTACCCGAACCAAAAAGGCCAATAAGGCAAAAAAGGGCCTTATTTAAGAACTCCTTCAAACAGATTAAGGCAATAAGGAGTGTCATCACTCCTTATCACAAGAACACCAATTAGTCTGTTTGGGAACACTTGGAGCTTTATGAGCTAATGATGGAGGCTTTCCATTTGAAGGACAGCAGTAGCTGCATTCAGTATGTCAAATGGACATTCTCCCCAGAATACTCCAGTTTCTTTGCGGGGCTGGAGGACCAAAACCATTCAAGATGGTCCACATATAGGGCAGCCATCTTGAAACATTTTTCTGTTCACAGAAATCCCCAAGAGGCTCGCAAGGCAGCCTACAATTTGCAATGTGGGGAGGATCAGGCCCTACAAGAATTTGTGCAGGAATTGAAGCGTGCCTTTGCGCAGACTACCAGAAGGGTGCGCACGGACAGCAAAGAATTTGTTAACACTTTTTTCCATGCCTTACCCAAAAACATAATGACCCAGCTAGTGAGAGATTTTCACGAGAAAAGGTCACTAAACTGGGTCATTGAACAGGCCACCCGGATCTATGAGGTGCAGAAGCCCATAGAAAATAAAAGTAATGCGCAGAAAAGCCCCAAACTGACCAGCACCCCTGCTGCTGCCAAGGTGGCAGAGGTAAAGGTTGCCCCCATTTTTGATTTGGAGATGGGGGGGCCTAAAAACCTGCCTGCGCAAAATAATTCTAAGCCCAGAAGGCCCTCGGGCCAGTCACAGACAGGGAGTCCAGGAGGTAGTCCCACACATGGGGTCCCTCACTCCCCGGACTATGTAAGTCCCCGTAACAAGGGAAACCGACCCATACTGGGTTATGTGTGGACTCCTCCAGCCCAAGGGGGGGGGGGGATCCAGCCAAGCACCTAACCCAGGGAACTTCCCTCCTAACTTCCCACAGGAGGGCAGAAATTCCCCAAATACTGGGCAGAACTTTTTTCCCAGGTATCCACCCAACTTCCAAACCCAAAATCATCCGTCCTTCTTTTCCCAATTCCCTGAGTCCAGACCACCTAATCCGGGAGAGGGGAGGCCAAGGGTGGAGGGGTACCCAAATCTTCCCAACCCGGGGTACTACCAGAGAAGGGATAGCTACCCTTCCCGGGATCAGCCCAGGGGAGAAAATAAAACCCATATCAGCCTGAGTGGGTTTCACAGTTAGAACGCCTGGTCCAAAGTATGGCATGGGATCTGGGTCACATGCTGAGTGTGCAACAGAACCCTCAGATGAGCATGCCAGCGCAGAACGCCCCAAATCTGGACCTGGTGCTCCAGAACAATGACAGGGCAGCACCCCGATAACCCACCGGTTCCCAGGGAGGAGGCACAAGGGGAAGGGGGGTGTAAAGTCTTGGAGGAAGCTTCCTTCCTCACATGTAAACAGCCCCTGGAAAAACAGGAACCAGAAACAAAATCTCCTACCCCTGAAAGTCTGCCACCCAGGGAGCAGAGAGGAGGTAGGAGAAACAAAGGACCCAAACAGACCCAGTTTGTGGAGGAGGTACAGATCTTCCAATTTGAGGGAGAGGGATCCTCAGAGGATCCTGGGAAAAAGATCTTCTCCTTCAGAGATGGGGGAACTCCTCCCAAAGAAAGATGGGTCCCAAGGGTTTCACATCTTGACTGGGAAGATGTGGGGACTGAGCTAGCGCTGCCCATCATCTCATCCCAGAACCAACCGCATCAAAATCCCCTGGTTCAAACCCATCCTGGTGACTGCCTCCAAAAAGGGGGGGGGGCGGCCCAGAACCGGAACCGGGGAACCCACAATGGCTCTGATTTCCAGTTGCCAACTTTTTCTTGCAGATTCCCATGACTCTCCACATAATTCTGCCCAAATCTCTTCTCTCACAATGTCCAAAACTAAAAAATTAGCCCACCAGTTGTCCAAAAATGTGCATTATCTGTGCCCCCTTGAGGAGAAGGAGGGAAGATACTATTCCCCGGTACAAGTGCAGGGGCAGGGTACAATTTTGGCACTGGTGGACACTGGATCCCAAGCTACTCTTCTGTCCAGAAGGGCCTTTGATGAATTAAATGCAGGAAGAGGGGAGAATTACCGTATTCCTCTCACCTCTCTTCCTGGACAACTTGAGAACTTTGACGGGAAGGAAATTTCCGTCGAGGGGACTGCGGATTTGGACATTAAAATTGGGCGACACAAGGTGAAACACCCGGTCATAGTAGTGACTCCAGAGGGCACCCCTTGTTTACTAGGGAATGACCTCCTGAGAAGGTTGTCACCCCTAATAGATTGCGTAAACAAGGTCCTCTGGACCCAGACTAGCCGAACAATAAAATTAAAACAGAGTGTCAACCATGTTAGTTTAAATGGCACATGCCACATGGTTGAACAAAAATCTGACCAAGTAGAATTTCACTTCCAGAACAACCAAATTCCAGACGGGACAGTAATAGCAGTAGGACAACAGACTGGTGATGGGGGGTCCTCTCTATTTCTGAAAATCAACCTTCCTTCCAGTTTAAGGTGGTATTCCACACTGGTAGGAAACACTTTGAAATTCTTTACTAATCCACAATCAGACATTCCCACTCCAATAGTCCAGAAAGATGTGAAATCAGCTCACAGCCTGACTGATATTCAGCAAATTGGAGAGCAGTTGTTCATAATGTTCAGTTAAATGATGAGAAGGACTCTGTTCGAGCCCGAGTGTGTGTGAACAACGGTAAGAGCTTCATCAGCGAAGCCATGTTCCGCCAACTCCCAAAAGATCCAGCCATTCCCACATTCAAACTGATAGACAAATGGGAAATGGATCTGGAAACACCCAATTCCAAACATCTCCTGCCAAGCAGGTGTATGCTCAAAATCTCCATTGGCAACAAGAGCATAGTCCATAATTGTTGGGTCATGCGAGACGTCACTGCCGCCTTTTACTTAGGCAGTGATATTCTCAATCGCTTTGCCATTAGTTTGGACCTAATAAACTTCAAAGCTTGGTCCCGATTAGCGGATAATCCCATGGGCTTTGATGATCCAGAAAAAGCATTTAGGTCGGCTCAATTGCTACCTTATGCAGTTGAAATTCAGATTAAAGAGGAAATCACCATCCCAGAAAGGACCCGACATTTCTCCCTGGAAGTGAAAGTTAAAAGAGGACAAAAATTGAAAAACCCTGATGCTCATATTCATTTAAATGCTTTTCTCCAACAGCAAGGGTTAGGGGTAAACCCAACACCATTTGTCAACATAGAACATGACACTATTCCAATAGAGGTGGATAACAGCGACTTAAAGAGTATTACTCTAGCCGCAGGCACCATTATTGGAATGGCGGTTGATGACCAACATTTCTCCATTGATTTAGGAAATGAACTGTTAGGACCAATCCCCAAGGACTGTTTTGACAGTGACAGTGATGACAATACAACACCAGACAGGATCTTTACCCGGCATGGGGGGAACTTCTTGGTGTACACTTCCTGCCCTTATGGTAAGGAAGATGTGATTTCTGACTTCAGAAGGGATGAGGTGATTTTCCAGGTCCACGAGGGCTGCCTTTCCCACCTGAAGCCTCCAGTCCAAATCAGCGCTCTGACCAGGGACTTCTCCACCCAGCTGGAGGAGGCTGCTGAGATAGCAAAACCAGAAGTCTTTCCAGGCTTCAGGCAGATGGTGGAAGAGAGAGTCAACCTAGCTGATGCCTGTGTGACTCTGGAACAGAAGCAAAAGTTGAAACAAGTTTTCTTGGATTTTCAAGATCTCTTTGCGGTAGACTCATATGACTGTGGTCGCACCGACATCCACATAACAACAATTCCCACGGACCCTGGCATGACTCCAGTGTTTGTGAAGCAATATCGCTTGCCTCTCGCATCAATGGAGTCCGTTACTGAAATAATTAAGAACCTTGAGTCCCGGTGGATAATCCGTCCAGTTCACAGCACCTTCAATAATCCCGTGCTGGGAATATTGAAGCCAAATGGCCAGTGCAGACTCTGCGCCGACCTTAGGGAGCTCAACAAATGGGTCTGTACTTCCCGATGGCCTGTTCCCTTCATTGACCAAGGGTTGGCCCAGATCCAAGGGTCACATGTATTCACTGCAATAGACCTGACCAATGGATACTGGACTGTGCCTGTCAGTAGGGAGGACCAATACAAACTGGCTTTTACCTTTGGGGGCCAGCAGTACACAGGGACCTGGACTCCCTTCGGATATCTGAACTCCGGCAATGAATTCAACATTTTCATACAAAAGGCCATGCCCGACTTGGGTGCGAGGGGTAACCTGGCTTATGAAGATGATGTCCTCATCAAAAGTTCATCTGTGGAGGAACATATAGCAGAGATCCGTTATGTTCTGACACAGTTGAGGGCCGCCGGAGCAAAACTTTCCTTTCAGAAAGCACGGTGATGTAGAACCCATGTTAATTTCTTGGGGCATGAGATTACTCCTCAGGGTCTCTGTCCCCAATAAAAGAAAGTGGAAGCACTCCAGAAACTGAAAGACCCCACAAGTCTGCGGGAAATAAGGAGCCTCCTTGGACTGACTAATTACAGCAGAAAGTTCATTGAGGGCTATGCAGAGATCACCAGACCCCTGATTCATTTCTTGAAGAGGGGGTCAAGTGAGAATGGGGTCCAGAACAATCCGAGGCAGTAAGACAGCTCAAACGAAGCCTCTCACAAGTGCCTTGCCTAGCTTACCCTGTCAGAAACAAGGAGATTTTCTTGGAGACAGGGTTCTCTAATACATGCTTGACTGCAGTATTATATCAAAAGCATGACAAGGTCAATAAAGTAATCTCCTATGCGAGCAAAACTTTATCCTCTGTGGAGGAAAAATTCAACGATTGTGAGAAGGCACTCCTGGCAACGGTGTGGGCATTGAAGAATTACCGCCTGTTTATCCAGGGGGTACACATCATAGTGGAGACTCCACACCACCCTCTGCAATATCTCCAAAGTGACAGAATCCGGGTCGGAAATGTGAGTAATTACCGAATTACTTCCTGGATTCTGTCAATGCAGGGGTTTCCTGTGGAGGTCAGATATGGCCAAAACAAGAAGAGTCCCCTCGCGCAAGCTCCTGCTGACTTGCATGATTGTGCCAGAGAAAACTGTCTTGAGGACGAAAGTCTAAAAATCAAGGACAACATGGAGGCATACCTTAATTCCCCCCATAAAGTCTTTGAAGAAGACAAGTGTGAGGGAATGCCCACTGTCTATGTGGATGGATGCACTTACCATGTTGACAACAACGGGGAAAAAGAACTTGTGGCCGGCGTAGGGAATGCATGGGTGAATGAGTCCCCAGAACCCTCTGCTGGGTACAAGATTGGTCCCCAAAGTAGTCAGGTGGCAGAGTTGATGGCTGTGCATCAAGCCATCCTCACTGCTGTCCAACATCAACTCCACAAACTGGTCATAATCACAGATTCGGATTATGTACGGAACGGGTTCGTGGAGCACCTGGTTAATTGGAAAACCAGAGGCATGTTATTTGCTAATAACAAACCCTTGAAACATGGGAAGTTAATCCAAAATATTGATGATCTGGTCACCTCGAATGGGATGACCGTCTACTGGAAAAAGATCAAGGGTCATTCCAAAGTAGAGGGACCAGACAAAACTTGAAATAAGTTAGCTGATCAGCTGGCCAAAACCAGGGCCATCCAAGGGAATCTAATAGAGATTGACTCCCTGTTGTGGGAAATCCAGGTCACTGCTATCACTATGTCCCAGACAAATGCTCACAATGATCTTTCAACTGCACAATGGAGTAAGGTATTCCCCAGATGCTGATTTAATTACGGCTCAGAAAGAGGATCCAATAATTGGTAAGTTTTACCAACACATTGAGGACCCTGAGAACTTTCGACTTACCGATTGGGAAAGAGGACCTTAGCGTGTTGATGAAATGTCCAAAAATGTTCTGAATCCAAGACGGTTTGTTGGTAAGGGAATCCCAAGCTGGCCATGATCAGTGGGTGGTCCTACCTCATTCCGAAGCCTGATGTTAAGTCACGCCCATGATGCGGCCACTGCCGGTCATAGGGGGATTAATATAACACTTGAAATCTTAAGAGAGGTTGCATACTGGCCACACATGGGGCAGGACCTCGACCAATACTTGAAGGGGTGTCTTGTGTGTGCACAATTTCAGCCAACATCCCTCACACACCGGGCGCCTCTCCAAAAGAGGGGGATGACACTCCCATGGTCAGATTTGCAAGTCGACTACATAGGGCCTTTGATTCACTCCTCTAGGGGGAATAAGTACATGTTGACAGTGACATGCTTCTTTACTAAATGGGTGGATTGTCTCCTGGCCTCAAACTGCAAGGCAGAAACAGCAGCTGCCCTGATGATCAACCACATCTTTTCCTGTTTTTTTCTACCCTAAAGGACTGAGTCAGAGGGAGGTAGCCATTTCACCAGCGAAGTAATAACAAAGATGTGGGAGATACTGTGGGTTAATAGGAAGCTACATATTGCTTACCAGCCGGCCTCTTCTGGTGCAGTAGAACATTACAACCGAACCATTGTGAGCATATTAAAAGGTTTGTGGCAGATTCTGGGCCAAGGTGGGATATCCAATTACCTCTGGTCCTAATGGCCATCAGATCTACCCCTTCATCTGCAACTAAAATGTCACCGTTTGAGCTGATGACTGGACGCAAGATGGTGCTTCCCCAGAATTTGCTTTACAGGACCCAAGAGCAAACATTGATCAATGCCTCCACAACTCATGAGTATGTTGAACATTTAAGGAAACACCTTCAACATGCTTTTGCCTATGCTCAGCGAAACCTAGAAAGATCAGCCAATAGCATGAAGACTCATTATGATCTGAAGACTAGTAGGAAAGAATACAATGTGGGAAATCGGGTCTATCTATACAATTTCCAAAGGAACCAGGCCAAACAGCAGAAATTTTTGCTGACATGGAAGGGACCTTTTGAAATTGTAGACAAGATCTCCCCAGTCACCTACAAGATCTGCATCCCCAAGGGTAGTTTGGCGGAAGGGGAAGACAAGTGGGTCCATATAAATCAGCTAAAGTGTTGCCATCCCAGGCACACTCTGCAGCAACTGGAGGAGTCATCTGCAATCCCAGAGGGGGCTGCTCCAGATTAATACAAGTCCAACCCTAAAATATTTCACATATAGCCTATAAAATTGAATGCAAATGTCTCCTGATGTATAAAATGTATATGTTCACCCCACCATTAATAGTGATGGGGAAATGTCTACGAATGTGTTTCTGCCACTTTTGCTTTGTCATCCTAGGAGAGATGAAACCATGGAGACTGACCAAGGAGGATGACCCGGGGACCAGCAGCAAAGATCCGAGGGGCCCGAGGTACCGCCCGAAACTCCCATCAGGAGCGGCGAGGAGAACCGATCGATCCACCCTGATGGAGTAAAAGATGCTGAACTGTGCCATCTGCGGAATCGGAAGAAGATGATGCGGACATCCCAGCGTGTGGATCAAAACATCCTTTGCACCCGACTCCCCCTCGACTCAAAATCAAAGTGCAGTCGGGCGGGGGGCTTGTCAGGTATCTTGACCCACGCTTGAATTATTATGCTACAACATTTGATGCTGTGGGCTTAGAAAATCCAAGATGGCCGAAAATCCCACATTTGCGCCAGAATCCAGGAAAGCCGCGCAGTTTTTGCGCACACCAAACTGTTCGCCTCACCTGCCACCTGTTGGGTGTCCTGACCCACGTTTAAGCTACCCTGCTACAACATTTGGTGCTGTGGGCTTAGAAAATTCAAGATGGCGGAAAACCCACATGTGCGCTGAAATCCAGGAAAGCTGCGCAGTTTGTGCGCCCACTAAAATGGTTGCCTCACTTGCCACCCACCAGTGCGAGAATGAAAGGCCGGGTTGCCATGAGGGAAATGGGTTGCCAAAGGAAAAACAGTAGCGCCGGTTAGCTTCAAAGCGCTTTAAAACCACCATTGGACTACCCGCACAGTAGTCTGAAACCATTGGGAATGGCAATGCTGATTGCCAAATGCAACCTAGAATTGTGGGGAATTCATTTCTTAAATCCCAAAAATGGGTGCAGTACCAGTACTCACCACTATCCAAAAGCCGGCGTTTTAAAACCACTCTGTGTGTTTTTCTGAAGGCAAGCAAAATGCCTATTTCAAACCTTGCAACATGTGCAAAATATTCACTGAACACCAGCAGACATTTGGCAGAATGGAGTTTTGTGTGCCTACAAAATCTGGGAAATGAAGAGCCCAAAAACAATGCTTATAACAAAAATGCTATGGAGTCAGCAGCTTAAGCCTAACTACAACTGGATTTAAAACCACCAAAATCGAAAATGTTAAATTAAATGAGTGACCTATGTTTGGTGTCACATGCCTTTGTAACTGTTGAAATGTCATAGTTTTGCGCTTAGAATCAGCATTCTAGCTGCATGTGTAAAATTACAAGTTATTTTAAAAGCAACAAAAAGTTAGCTGAAGGTCTGGCTTAAGGAACTTGATTTTGCCTAGCAACTACCCATCAGCAGTGAAACTTGAGTCACCACTGTGTTCCCAGGCCAACCTTCCTTTTGCTGCCCCAAGCTAAGGATATGCCATCTATCTGATAATTGAATTATCTGTGCTCTGCAAGAGAGTGAACAAAGCCCTCTTCACTCAGGCAAAGGTTTTTATTACCGCAGTCGTAAATTGTAGCTTCCTCTTGGCAGGAGCTGGGAGGAGCACTGCCTGTGAGAGCAAGCTGGCTTGGCAGAACTGGAAAGAACCAGAAATTCAACCTTGTGCTGAGGGTAAACCACACCCCTTTGGAGCCAGAACATAACTTTAAAAAGATGAATAACTCATAGAGCGGACATGTGAAAATTTTATAAATGATACCATAATTCTTGTGATTTTTCTGCCCACAGTTTAAGACGTGGTAGGAACCGGTGGTATGTTCAGGGGGGTTTTAGCGGAAAAGTGGATATTACTCTAAATGTGTGCATGTTAAAAATCTGAAACTTCATCAGTTAATGTCCCTACCCCCTGCACACATGTATGTAAAGTTGGGTCCATGTCAGAAATTGCAAAATCAGTTAAAAAGTGAAATATGTGCCAGTTCTGAATGCAAGCTCCCAGGAAGAGCAGAGTTTGAACAGGGGATACATCCTGTAATGCATGATGGGTGCATATGATTTTAAAACAATATGTACCTCTGCAAATATGTATTTGTTTCAAATCTAGATTTGTGTGTAAGTTGACAGGAGGAGTGGACTTTCTGCAGGCTGTAAAATGACATCAATCTGACTCACAGTTCAGTTTGCCAATCAAGCGGAGGAATGGAAGCCTGACCAATGACGAATGAGAGGGGCAAGTCTAGTGATGCAAAATACACACCCATTCTCAAGAAACAGATAAAAGCAGAGAGTCAGGACACATAGAGACATTCATTTTTCATCTGCCGCTGAAAGCTCTGCCGGAAAAATCCATACTTACCTCCATCAAACTCCAGAAAGCCAAACTAGAGACTTCAATCTATCCAGAGCAGAGAGACCCAAAGAACCGGTGCCTAGCAGAGACCAGACCCCTGTGAGCAGTTCCAGAGGCCAGGCGCTGTGAGCAGAACCCGGAAAGACCTGACCAGACTGAAGTCCGTGACCAAGTCGCTTTCCTGTTCAAAATCTCTTGTGAGTACTTAGCAAAACTCAGAACACATCTCTTAGTTTAAATTCATCTAATTCAATCTATTTAACCTAAGTAGAACTGCCTCCTAGCTGTCACCTGTCATTCTAGCTGCAAAAATTTGTCACTTGTCATTTTGAAAAAGTGTGCGTTTAAAATTTACAAAACCAAAAACGACCTTTACTAAATTACTCATATCTCCGCAACCGTTTGGGCTAGAGACTTGCAATAACTTTCATTTGGAAGCTGAGATCCCAGGCTTTTCTACGACCCCAAAACGGTATAGATAGTCCTTGCGGTTCCTTTGTAATAGCGCTCGGCGCATCCGCGAATTTTACCGCGATTTGCAATTTCTTCACATGTAAAAACTGCTGCTGTTTGCTTTCCATTGGCCAGAAATTCGTTTAACCTGCTAACTATCCCTGCATCATTGCTAGTGTGAGCCTGGACTAATATTAACTAGATACCACTCACCCTGAACCTCTATAAGGGAATTAAAAGCAAATTTAGCATATTTCTCATTCATTGCCAGCACATATCCAAGCATTGCCTGTGATTTCAAAACTCCTATCTGTTTTCTGTTGTCTAAGCTTGCTGGATTGAACTGATTACATTGATTGCATTTCTGAGAACTGTGTGCTTCCTTCCATTTCCTTGCCTTGCATCAAGGGGGGGAGGGAATTGCCAGAGAAAAGTGATTACATTGTTTTGTTGAAATCATATTGAGTATTTCTATACTGCATTTCATTCATTGAATATTGCATCCACCTGAGCCTACATAAAGCATCCTCTACCACATTATACTTTTGTTCCTATTTACCAGTGTGCTACCTTATCCATTTCAGGTCAACTCATTAGTCATTATAAAGAAGTGTGCTAGTGCCAGATTCTCCGTTGTTAATATTTCCCATATCAGATTAAGTGTGATATTCAATTATTAATTTATTATAAAGTGGGATATATATACCTATTGTTTAAATTATCAAATAAACCTTTTAACTTGCAAAACAGAACTACTTCTTGGCTCAGTGGGGTCAGGGGGATTCCAAGAGAGGGGTGTTATATAAGGGTAGTCATCCAGGACGCATGAACTGGACCTAAAGATATATCAATAAGGGTTTTCATTCAGTATTCTAGACTAGGCGTTAACTTGGCTGTAGTGCTGAATTGAATCCTCTTACAAAGTGGGGGCTCGAGCCGAGACGTTGGGTTAGATTTACCAGTTGTGCAGCTTAATACAGTGTGCTAACTGACGGGATATATACACCCGGTCGGATCACCACGCTGCATTACGCTGTGAAGCATTCCTCAAAAGGGACACTCCAAGAAAAGTTCTGTTCTGCAAAAATAAAATACAAACTTCTGTAAGTCAGGACAGAGACCAATCTCTATAATGACGACCTTAGTAGACATGAAAATAGCCAGAGAGCACCTCTTGCATAAGCTATTTGTGAGAGGTGAATGGACCGAACAGGGCCAGGATGTGTGGTTGCAGGCCATCACACAACAGGTCACTGAAACAGGGTCAGATATATATAGAGATCAGGGTCCCTTACATGTGGCCCTGAGTGAACTATATATGGCTCCTAAAGCCAAAGAGGAACACAATAAGATTGCCAGGATAGCAGCATACCTGTACCTATATATGGGAGACATGCAGGATAGATGTGCTGAAAGCCAAAATCTGGCAAATAGGCAACAGATGGTGTTAGAGAAGGTCCAATCTGACCTGGTCTCTTCTGAGCAGAGGCTGCAGAGGAGCCAGGAGTCAGATAATGACAGCAGACTGTACATCACTAAAATAAAGGAGGATATGGATGTGCTGCAAAAGGAAAAGGTAGAACAGGATACTAGATTTCTGGCCTTGCAGAAGGAGCACCAAGACAGTTTGAACTCCCTACTGCAGAGCCAGAAAAAGCTGGAGCAACAGATCAATTTCAACAGGGCATGTACAGAGCAGGTAGCCACCCTGCAAATCCAACTAGACAGAGAGAAAGAGGAGAGCAACAAACTAATTTTGAAAGACCTGGATACCCAGGCAGAGTTTGATCAGGAGCGCCAGAAAGCCGGCGCCTTCCAAAGGCAAAGGGACGACCTGGCGGCGCAGATGCAGGCTCTTAGTCAGGAAAGAGACGCCATAGGCCAGGAAGTCTGCCACTTAAAAAAGGAAATTGAAGAAAATCACCTGGCCCTCCAGGGGCTGGGTGATCTCCAAAAAGAAAACCAGAACTTGGTAGAGCACACCAGAAGGGTGGAAGATGCTCTAGCAAGAAAGGAGCAGGCCAATAGGGACATTGCCCAGGAGGTAAACCTCCTGCAGCAAAGACTGGCCCAGTTCTCCAGGACCAACCAGGAAGCGCAGAGGGAAAATGAGGCCCTCTGTCAACACAATGATAGGCTCCAACAACAGGTAGCGATGCAGGAGAGACTGATAGAGTCTAGTAAGGCCTTAACTGAGGAACTGAAGGCACAAATGCAGGCTCTTGCATTGCAACAGGGAGCAGGGGCGGATAGAGATGAGGTTCGCTGGGAAATGGAAACTCCGGAGCATAACCTCAGGAGCCCTAGTACCAGAGGCCCTCATACCTCTCAGTCCCTGGACTCTGCCACCCCCATGTCCCCTGGCGCACATGAGCACAGGGCCACAGGGATGGCAGATTACTATCCAGCTAAGAGTATGGGGCTCATAGGCCAGTACCACTCAGGAATGGAGGGGTGGGCATCCGGGTATGGGCACCCAAGTACAGTACAGTTCAATGGGGAACCCCGAGAGAGTAGGCCCATTAAGGGCATCCTGAAAACCTCTGCCCAGTTAGGTCAGTGGAGGGGGTACCCATCAAATCCTGGCAGCAAGGAGGAATCTGAAGACTCCTCTGAACTGCGCAGGACACAGGAGACCAGGTCCCCACATTCTGCCAGCCATTCCCAGGCTCGCAGAATCCGGGAAAACCTGGAAGAACAGACGGGAACCTCTGGGAGCAGTGCCTCTGAGTCCGAGGAAGAATGGACAAGGGTTACCCGAACCAAAAAGGCCAATAAGGCAAAAAGGGCCTTGCTCAAAGACCCCTTAAAGCAGATTAAGGCGATCAGGAGCGTCATCACGCCTTACCATAAGAACGCTAAGTATTCTGTTTGGGAGCACTTAGAGTTATTTGAACAAATGATGGAGACTTTCCAATTGAAGGACAGCCAAAGCTGCATTCAATATGTAAAGTGGACCTTCTCCCCGGAATACTCCAGTTTCTTTGCGGGGCTGGAGGACCAAAATCATTTAAGATGGTCCACCTATAAGGCGGCCATCCTGAAACATTTTTCTGTTCACAGAAATCCTCAAGAGGCTCGCAAGGCAGCCTACAATTTGCAATGTGGGGAGGATCAGGCCCCACAAGAATTTGTGCAGGAGTTAAAGCGGGCTTTTGCACAGACCACAAGAAGGGTGCGCACGGATAGCCGTGAATTTATCAACACGTTTTTCCATGCCTTGCCCAAATATATCATGACCCAGCTCGTGAGGGATTTTCACGAGAAAAGATCTTTAGACTGGGTCATTGAACAGGCTACCCGCATCTATGAGGTGCAGAAGCCCATAGAAAATAAAAGCAATGCCCAGAAAAACCCCAAAGCCAACAGCACCCCTGCTGCTGCCAAGGTGGCAGAGGTAAAGGTCACCCCCGTTTTGGATTTGGAGATGGGGGGGCCTAAAAACCTACCTGCACCTAATAATGCTAGGCCCAGAAGGCCCTCGGGCCAGTCGCAGACAGGGAGCAAGGGAGGCAGCCCCACAAATGGGGTCCCTCGCTCTCCTGACTACGTAAGTCCTCGCTACAAAGGTAACAGACCCATCCTGGGTTATGTGTGGACTCCTCCAGCCCAAGGGGGGGGATCCAGCCAAGCACCTAACCCAGGGAACTTCCCTCCAAACTTCCCACAGGAGGGCAGAAATTTACCAAACCCTGGGCAGAACTTTTTCCCCAGATATCCACCCGACTTCCAACCCCAAAATCATCCATCCTTCTTTCCTCAATTCCCTGAGCCCAGACCACTGAATCCGGGAGAGGGGAGGCCAAGGGTGGAGGGGTACCAAAATCTTCCCAACCAGGGGTACTACCAGAGGAGGGACAGCTACCCTTCCCGGGATCAGCCCAGGGGAGAAAACAGGGCCCCGTATCAGCCTGAGCGGGTTTCCCAGTTAGAGCGCCAGGTTCAAAACATGGCGCGGGATATGGGTCACATACTGAGGGCTCAGCAGAACCCTCAGATGGGCGTGCCAGCGCAGAACGCACCCAACTCTGGACCTGGTGCTCCAGAACAATGACGGGGGCAGCACCCCGATAACTCACCGGTTCCCAGGGAGGAGGCACAAAGGGAAGGGGGGTGTAAAGCCTTGGAGGAAGCTTCCTTCCTCACTTGTAAACAGCCCCTGGAAACCCAGGAACCGGAAACAAAATCTCTGGCCCCTGAAAGTCTGCCTCCTAAGGAGCAGAGGGGGGGTAGGAGAAACAAAAGACCCAAACAGACTCAGTTTGAGGAGGAGGTACAGATCTTCCAATTTGAGGGAGAGGGATCCTCAGAGGATCCTGGGAAAAGGATCTTCTCCTTCAGAGAGGGGGGAACTCCTCCCAAAGAAAAATGGGTCCCTAGGGATGCAAATCCAGACTGGGGAGATGTGGAGACTGAGCTACCGCCGCCCACCATCTCATCCCAGAACCAACAGCAAGAAAATCCCCTGGTTCAAACCCATCCTGGCGACTGCCTCCAAAAAGGGGGGGGCGGCCCAGAAACGGAGCCAGGGGAACCCACAATGGCTCTGATCTCCAGTTGCAAATTTTTTCTTTCAGATTCCCAAGACTCTCCACAGAATTCTGCCCAAATCTCCTCGCTAGCGATGTCCAAAACCAGAAAATTAGCCCACCAGTTGTCCAAAAATGTACATTATCTGTGCCCCCTTGAGGAGAAGGAGGGAAGATATTATGCCCCGGTACAAGTACAGGGGCAGGGTACAATCTCAGCACTGGTGGACACTGGATCTCAAGCTACCCTTCTGTCCAGAAGGGCCTTTGACGAACTGAATGCAGGAAGGGGAGAGAATTACCAAATTCCTCTCACCTCTCTTCCTGGACAACTGCAGAACTTTGACGGGAAGGAAATTCCCGTTGAGGGGACGGCAGACTTGGACATTAAGATCGGGCGACATAAGTTGAAACACCCGGTCATAGTTGTGACCCCAGAGGGCACCCCTTGTTTACTAGGGAATGACCTCCTGAGAAGGTTGTCACCCCTAATAGATTGCGTAAACAAGGTCCTCTGGACTCAGACTAGCCGACCCATAAAATTAAAACAGAGTGTCAACCATGTTAGTTTAAACGGCACATGCCACATGGTTGAACAAAAATCTGACCAAGTAGAATTTCACTTCCAGAACAACCAAATTCCAGACGTGACGGTAATAGCAGTAGGACAACAGACTGGTGATGGGGGGTCCTCTCTATTTCTGAAAATCAACCTTCCTTCCAGTCTAAAGTGGTATTCCACGCTGGAAGGAAACACTCTGAAATTCTATACTAATCCACAATCAGAAACCCCCACTCCTATAGTCCAGAAAGATGTGAAATCAGCTCAAAGCCTGGCTGATATTCAGCAAATTGTAGAGCAGTTGTTCATCCCTGTTCAGTTAAATGATGGGAAGGACTCTGTTCTCGCTCGAGTGTGTGTGAACAACGGTAAGAGCTTCATCAGCGAAGCCATGTTCCGCCAACTCCCAAAAGATCCAGCCATTCCCACCTTCAAACTGATAGACAAATGGGAAATGGACCTGGAAGCACCTGACTCCAAACATCTCCTGCCAAGCAGGTGTATGCTCAAAATCTCCATTGGCAACAAGAGCATAGTCCATAATTGTTGGGTCGTGCGAGACGTCACTGCCGCCTTTTACTTAGGCAGTGACATTCTCAATCGCTTTGCCATTAGTTTGGACCTAATAAACTTCAAAGCTTGGTCCCGATTAGCGGATAATCCCATGGGCTTTGATGATCCAGAAAAAGCATTTAGGTCAGCTCAATTGCTACCTTATGCAGTTGAAATTCAGGTTAAAGAGGAAGTCACCATCCCAGAAAGGACCCGACAATTCTCCCTGGAAGTGAAAGTTAAAAGGGGACAAGAGTTGAAAAACCCTGATGCTTACATACATCTAAATGCTTCTCTCCAACAGCAAGGGTTGGGGGTAAACCCGACTCCATTAGTCAACATAGAACATGACCCCATTCTAATAGAGGTGGATAACAGCGACTTAAAGAGTATTACTCTAGCCGCAGGCACCATTATTGGAATGGCGGTTGATGACCGACATTTCTCCATTGATCTTGTAAATGAACTGTTAGGACCCATCCCCAAGGACTGTTTTGACAGTGACAGTGATGACAACGCAACACCAGACAGGATTTTTACCCGGCATGGGGGGAACTTCCTGGTGTACACTTCCTGCCCCTATGGTAAGGAAGATGTGACCTGTGACTTCAGGAGGGATGAGGTGATTTTCCAGGTCCATGAGGGCTGCCTTTCCCACCTGAAGCCTCCGGTCCAAATCAGCACTCTAACCAGGGACTTCTCCACCCAGCTGGAGGAGGCCGCTGAAATAGCCAAACCAGAAGTCTTTCCAGGCTTCAGGCAGATGGTGGAAGAGAGAGTCGACCTAGCTGATGCCTGTGTGACTCTGGAACAAAAGCAAAAGTTGAAACAAGTTTTCTTGGATTTCCAAGATCTCTTTGCGGTAGACTCATATGACTGTGGTCGCACTGACATCCACACAACAACAATCCCCACGGACCCTGGCATGACTCCTGTGTTTGTGAAGCAATATCGCTTGCCTCTCGCATCAATGGAGTCCCTTACTGAAATAATTAAGAACCTTGAGTCCCGGGGAATAATCCGTCCAGTCCACAGCACCTTCAATAATCCGGTGCTGGGAATATTGAAGCCAAACGGCCAGTGGAGACTCTGCGCTGACCTCAGGGAGCTCAACAAACGGGTCCACACTTCCCGATGGCCTCTTCCCTACATTGACCAAGGGCTGGCCCAGATTCAGGGGTCACAGGTATTCACTGCAATAGACCTGACCAATGGATACTGGACCGTGCCTGTCAGTAGGGAGGACCAATACAAGCTGGCTTTTACCTTTGGGGGCCAGCAGTACACATGGACCCGGACTCCCTTCGGATACCTTAACTCCGGTAATGAGTTCAATATTTTCCTACATAAGGCCATGCCCGACCTGGGTGCGAGGGGTAACCTGGCTTATGTAGATGATGTCCTCATCAAAAGTTCATCTGTGGAGGAACACATAGCGGAGATCCGCTATGTTCTGACACAGTTGAGGGCCGCCGGAGCAAAACTTTCCTTTCAGAAAGCACAGTGGTGTAGAACCCGTGTTAATTTCTTGGGGCATGAGATTACTCCTCAGGGTCTCTGTCCCCAGGAAAAGAAAGTGGAAGCACTTCAGAAACTGAAAGACCCCACAACTCTGCGGGAACTAAGGAGCCTCCTTGGACTGACTAATTACAGCAGAAAGTTCATTGAGGGCTACGCAGAGATCACCAGACCCCTGATTCATCTCCTGAAGGGGGGGGTCAAGTGGGAATGGGGTCCAGAACAAGCCGAGGCAGTAAAACAACTCAAAAGAAGCCTCTCACAAGCGCCTTGCCTAGCTTACCCTGTCAGAAACAAGGAGTTCTTCCTGGAGACGGGGTTCTCTAATACGTGCTTGACGGCAGTATTATATCAAAAGCATGACAAGGTCAATAAAGTTATCTCCTATGCAAGCAAAACTTTATCCTCTGTGGAGGAAAAATTCAACGATTGTGAGAAGGCACTCCTGGCAACGGTGTGGGCATTGAAGAATTACCGCCCGTTTATCCAGGGGGAACACATCATAGTGGAGACTCCACACCAGCCTCTGCAATATCTCCAAAGTGACAGAATCCGGGCCGGAAATGTGAGTAATTCCCGAATTACTTCCTGGATTCTGTCAATGCAAGGCTTTCCTGTGGAGGTCAGATATGGCCAAAACAAGAAGAGTCCCCTCGCGCAAGGTCTGGCTGACTTGCATGATTGTGCCAGAGAAAACTGTCTCGAGGACGAAAGTCTAAAAATAAAGGACAACATGGAGGCATACCTTAATTCCCCCCACAAAGTCTTTGAAGAAGACAAGTGTGAGGGAATGCCCACTGTGTATGTGGATGGATGCTCTTACCATGTCGACAACAACGGGGAGAAAGAACTGGTGGCCGGCGTAGGGAATGCATGGGTGAATGAGTCCCCAGAACCCTCCGCTGGATACAAAATTGGTCCCCGAAGTAGTCAGGTGGCAGAATTGATGGCTGTGCATCATGCCATCCTCACTGCTGTCCAGCATCAACTCCACGAACTGGTCATAATCACAGATTCGGATTATGTACGGAACGGGTTTGTGGAGCACCTGGTTAATTGGAAAACCAGAGGCATGTTATGTGCTAACAACAAACCCTTGAAACATGGGAAGTTGATCCAAAACATTGATGATCTGGTCACCTCGAATGGGATGACCATCTATTGGAAGAAGATCAAGGGTCATTCCAAAGTAGAGGGACCAGACAAAACTGGAAATGACTTAGCTGATCAGCTGGCCAAAACCGGGGCCATCCAAGGGGATCTAATTGAGATTGAGTCCCTGTTGGGGGAAATCCAGGTCACTGCCATCACTAGGTCCCAGACAAATGCTCACAACGACCTTTCAATTGCACAATGGAGTAAGGAGACCCCTGATGCTGATTTGATTACTGCTCAGAAGGGGGATCCAATAATTGGTAAATTTTACCAGCACCTTGAGGACCCTGAGAACTTTCCCCTGACGGATACCGATTACATTGGGAAAGAGGACCTAAGAGTGTTGATGAAATGTCCAAAAATGTTCCGGATCCAAGACGGTTTGTTGGTAAGGAAATCCAAAGCTGGCCACGACCAGTGGGTGGTTCCTACCTCATTCCGAAGCCTGATGTTAAGTCACGCCCATGATGCGGCCACTGCCGGTCATAGGGGGTTTCACACAACACTGGAAATCTTAAGAGAGGTTGCATACTGGCCACACATGGGCCAGGACCTCAACCAATATTTGAAGGGTTGTCTTGTGTGTGCACAATTTCAGCCGACATCCCTCACACACCGGGCGCCTTTACAAAAGAGGGGGATGACACTGCCATGGTCAGATTTACAAATCGACTTTGTAGGCCCTGTGATTCGCTCGGCTAGGGGGAATAAGTACATGTTGACTGTGACATGCTTGTTTACCAAGTGGGTGGAATGTCTCCCAGCCCCAAATTGCAAGGCAGAAACTGCAGCGGCCTTGATGATTAACCACATCTTTTCCCGTTTTGGTCTACCTCAAAGGATTGAGTCAGACAGAGGTAGCCACTTCACCAGTGAAGTAATGACAAAGATGTGGGAGATACTGGGGGTCAAGAGAAAGCTGCATATTGCTTATAGACCAGCTTCTTCTGGGGCAGTAGAGAGATATAACCGGACAATTGTGAGCATATTAAAGAAGTTTGTGGCAGATTCTGGGCCAAGTTGGGATATCCGATTACCTCTGGTCCTAATGGCCATCAGATCTACCCCTTCATCTGCAACCAAAATGTCACCATTTGAGTTGATGACTGGGCGCAAGATGGTGCTTCCGCAGCATTTGCTCTATAGGACCCAAGAGCAGACACTGATAAATGCCTCCACTACTCATGAGTATGTGGAGAATTTAAGGAAACACCTTCAACATGCTTTTGCTTATGCTCAGCGGAATCTAGAAAGATCAGCTGATAGCATGAAGACCCACTATGACCTGAAAACTTCCAGGAAGGAATATCAGGTGGGAGACCGGGTCTATCTATACAACTTCCAAAGGAACCAGGCCAAGCAGCGCAAATTTTTGCCTACATGGAAGGGACCCTTTGAGATCGTCGATAAGATCTCCCCTGTGGCCTACAAGATCCGCATCCCCAAAGGCGGTTCGGCAGAGGGGGAAGACAAGTGGGTCCACATAAACCAGTTGAAATGTTGCCATCCCAGGCACACTCTGCAACAACTGGAGGAATCCTCTGGAATCCTAGCAGGCACTGTCTCAGACTAATTCAGTTCCAACCATAAAACATACCACATCTAGTCTCTAAAATATTGTGATTTGCATGAAACTGTCTCTTAGTTATACTGTTTTTTTTTCTCAAAATAAGAATGTAATGTTGGTATGATGAAATGCATATGCTGCCCCACTATCTCAACAGTGGTGGAAAAACGTCTATGAGTAGGTATTGCCGCTCTTCCTTTGTCGTCCTAGGAGAAAGAAGACCTGGAGACGGGCCAAGGAGGACGATCCGGAGACCGGGAGCAGAGACGCAATGGGCTCGGGGTACCGCCCAATCTTCCCATCAGGACCGGCGAGGAGAACCGATCGATCAGTACCGGATGGAGAAGAAAACGCTGAACTGTGTCATCTACAGAAGAGGAAGAAGATTATGCGGACAGACCGGTGCATGGGTCAAAACCCTTGTGCACGCGACTCCCCATCGACTCAAATTCAAAGTGCAGTCGCGTGGGGGGGACTTGTTGGGTGTCCTGACCCACGTTTAAGCTACCCTGCTACAACATTTGGTGCTGTGGGCTTAGAAAATTCAAGATGGCGGAAAACCCACATGTGCGCTGAAATCCAGGAAAGCTGCGCAGTTTGTGCGCCCACTAAAATGGTTGCCTCACTTGCCACCCACCAGTGCGAGAATGAAAGGCCGGGTTGCCATGAGGGAAATGGGTTGCCAAAGGAAAAACAGTAGCGCCGGTTAGCTTCAAAGCGCTTTAAAACCACCATTGGACTACCCGCACAGTAGTCTGAAACCATTGGGAATGGCAATGCTGATTGCCAAATGCAACCTAGAATTGTGGGGAATTCATTTCTTAAATCCCAAAAATGGGTGCAGTACCAGTACTCACCACTATCCAAAAGCCGGCGTTTTAAAACCACTCTGTGTGTTTTTCTGAAGGCAAGCAAAATGCCTATTTCAAACCTTGCAACATGTGCAAAATATTCACTGAACACCAGCAGACATTTGGCAGAATGGAGTTTTGTGTGCCTACAAAATCTGGGAAATGAAGAGCCCAAAAACAATGCTTATAACAAAAATGCTATGGAGTCAGCAGCTTAAGCCTAACTACAACTGGATTTAAAACCACCAAAATCGAAAATGTTAAATTAAATGAGTGACCTATGTTTGGTGTCACATGCCTTTGTAACTGTTGAAATGTCATAGTTTTGCGCTTAGAATCAGCATTCTAGCTGCATGTGTAAAATTACAAGTTATTTTAAAAGCAACAAAAAGTTAGCTGAAGGTCTGGCTTAAGGAACTTGATTTTGCCTAGCAACTACCCATCAGCAGTGAAACTTGAGTCACCACTGTGTTCCCAGGCCAACCTTCCTTTTGCTGCCCCAAGCTAAGGATATGCCATCTATCTGATCCTCTTACACACCCACCAGTGCGAGTGTGATGGGCCAGAAGCGCCATGAGCGAAATCAGTGCAAAGGAATATGGTGCTGTTCAAAATCTGATTTAATTAATGTCAAAAATTGCTAAAATTATGGGCACGAAACCACCAAACAAAAATCCAACTTCTGGTTGGGTGTTCTACATTACTCCACTGCAGAATCCACATCAATACAATGTTAGCCAGGATCATATGTTATCAAGTAAAATCCCCTTTTTGAAATGGATTAATTCAAGACAGCTCCCAAGAATGGGTGCAGTACCGGTGCTTGACACTAACCGGCGCTACCGGTCTAAACTCTGACAGGAGACCGGTATTTCAGGAGCTGCAAAGGAACCTGAGTTAGCTGGAAACTTCAAAGCATAGCTGGTCAATGGGAAGCCTTCACACCTCAGAACTCCTCACAAGAAGACAGTCTGATTCAATTAAAAGTTCAAGAGGCCTCTGTCCATGGGAAACCTAGACACCTGCTCTTACCAGCAACAGCACAGGAGATCACAGGAGATCACATGGTCTTGTTAATTCAGATGCACTTTGCCGGACCAGACAATATCCAGAAGGACCATATCCAGAACTTAGACTCCAGATAGATTCCAGAACTTTGAAGCAGAAGGCCTACTGCAAGCTAAAAGTATTCTCAGCTGGCCTTACAATTTTGCAAACTGATTTACCCCAGACTTCCAAGGGGCACATCAGAATAAAAAAGCCAGGCTGTGCTGTTTGATTCTAGCCAAGAACTCTGTGCCAGAACCAGACCGCTGTGCAGTGTCAAGAACTTTTGCCAGAACCAGAGAACCAGACCCAGAAAGCAGAGCTGTATCCAGAACCGCAGACCAGACCCAGACCAGACCGGGGTGCAGTGCCGATAGCAGACCCAGACCAGATCGCTGTGAGCAGAACCAGTGCCAGAGACTGTCCGGGGCGAGTGGTCTAAACCTGTTGACCAGATCTTGACGGCCTAGTTCAAGTTTATAGTGTGAGTATCCAGCCAGAACTGTGAAAACCAATCTCTTAGTTTAAAGGTTAAAGTCACCTGCCAAGGTGACTCTTGCCCAGCACCTATCATTAAGGAAGCAGCACATGACCTTGCTCCTTTCATAACTACCTTCATTAACGCTTCATTCCTAACTGGTACGGTACCCAACAACTTAAAGGATGCGTGGGTTATCCCCCTCCTAAAAAAGGACTTTGGACCCTGAAATACCAACCAACTACAGACCGATTACCACCGTACCGTTCCTACTCAAAATACTTGACAGAGCAGCATACCTGCAGATCCAGAACTACTTAGAGACCAATAACCTCCTCGGCTCAAGACAATCTGGCTTCAGACCCAAGCATGGGACTGAAACAGCTTTCCTTGATCTTAAAACCCAAATTGAGGACCTTAAAGACAACGGTAAACTGGCCCTTCTACTTCTTCTGGACCTATCCGCGGCGTTTGATTTGGTCAATCACCAAATACTTTGCCGGCACTTGAAGTCAGTGGCCCACTTCTCTGACAACACATCCAACTGGATTAGGTCATTCCTTGACAACAGGCACATGAGAGCTTTCTTCCCCACTGACACCCAGATACTCATACCCATCACTGGTGACTACATAACTGACTCCAAAGCCCTCAATGACATTTACCTTGTCAAACAAGCCTGAATGGCCCAGCGCGAACTATGCCTCAACGATGACAAGACTGAGCTTCTCATTTTAGGCACGCAACAGAGACTTAACAAACTGAGTCCCCTGTTCGGCTCTTTTAACATTGATGGTAATCTGATCAAAGTATCTAAAGACACCAAAACTTTGGGTATTTACCTCGACGCCTCCCTGGCACTTACTAGACAAACCAATGCAGTTGCCGCTGCATCTGCTTACACCTGCAAATTGATCTCTGCTTGCCGCCCTTTCCTTACTGCCCAGAATTGCATTACCTTGGCCAGGACCTTGGTTATGTCCAAATTGGACTACTGCAATGCACTGTACCAAGGCACTAACCAGGGTAATCTCAACAAACTTCAGACGACCCAAAACAATGCCATTAGAGCAGCCCTCAACATCCACCGATCAGCCCACATATCAGAAACTAGGAAGGACCTCAATTGGCTCTCAGTTGCCCAAAGGATCTCACTGAAAGCACTGGCCCTCACATACAAATGTGTTAACCACCAGGCCCCCTCATACTTAGCCTCGAGATTCACTCAATATACCCCTGCACGCGCACTCAGATCTGCACAAACCCAAGGTCTTGCAATCCCCAGATTCAAGCTTCACTCTGCAGGGGGCGCTAGCTTCCCTGTCCTGGCAGCCAAGCTCTGGAACACCGTACCACTCATGATCAGAACGCTACCTTCCTTTATCCAATTCAAAAACAATGCCAAGCTTTGGTTAGCTACATCCCACTAACAACCGCTCCTCTGTCCGGACGGGCCTTCTGGGACCTAGCTTTGCATTGATCCGCTCTGATTATTGCCTTGTTTGGTAACGTTATCTGTGTACCTGCTGGGACCTTATGATGCTATGCCTTCTATTGTAATGCCTTCTATTGTAATGTAAAGTTCCACTACCTGCAATGTAACGTTCTACTAAAATATGCGCCCGGTTGCCCCTGGGCCTGGTCTGCGCTATATAAATAAAACAAATACAAATACAAAATAATCTAATTCAAACCATTTCCACCTATTTACAACTGCATCATAGAAATTGTGTGTTCATTCTGTGATTTCAAAGCTGTTTTCCCGTAATCGCGATCAACGCACTCGGAAAATGTGCTGCGAATTGCAACTAGTTCAATTTCACCACTTGTAAAAAAATAGCTGCTTCTTGCTTTCCATTGCTGAAATTCGTTTTCAACCTGATAATCCTTCCTGAATAACTGATAGTGTTGACCTGAACCAATCTTAAGTAGCTATCACCTACCCTGAATCTTCTATAGGGAATTAAAATCATTTTTAGCATATTTTCATTTCTTTGCAAATCACATTTAGTAGTTTTGCCTGTGTTTTAAAATCATACCTGTTGCTCTAAGCTTGCTAGGGGGGAACTGAATTGGTATTGCATTTGATTTTATTCCTGAAAATTGTGTGCTCCCCTTCCATCTCCTTATATTGCATAGGGGGGAGTGAATTGTCAAAAGAAAAAGTGATCATATTATCTTTTGTGGAAACCATCTCAGTTATTTCTGTGCTGCATTCTTTTCCATCATTGCATTTCCTTGAAACCATAAAAGCATTCTCAGCTACCGTACCCTCTCTATATGAACTCCTAAGTAATTAAAAAAGTGTGCTAGTGTGATATTATCCATTGTTGATCACTGTCATATTCATAAGTGTGCTATCAAATATTAATTTATTTATAAAAGTGTGATATATATCTTTGTTTAAATTTTCAATAAATCTTTTAATTTGCAAAACAAACCTACTTCTTGGCTCAGTGAGGTCAGGGGGATTCAAAGAGAGGGGCGTTATATAAGGGTTTATCATACAGATTATAACTTGTCATAGAAATATATAAATAAGGGCTTCCCTTGGACATCCCAGACCAGGCATTGACTTAGTTGGAGTGCTGAATTGAAGTCACTTAACAGTCCTACATACTCACACAAATACAATAATTTCACTTACAGTATTATCTTGGCTACCAAAGTGTCACAAGCACCAACTGTTAGTCAAACTAACGTATCACTTGATTGCATTCCATTCAGACATTTACATTGACAGGTCATGTTTATATTTATTTGAAACACACTTTGACTCTCCATCATTTGCATAATTCAGAGTACACTGAAAGAAAAATAGGCTAGCCGCACAAATCCATTGAAACATGTTCAATGAAAATACCAGTTGATATTCAAACTGGAAATATAGAATTAAAAAAAGTAAACGATAAAGGATATTCCTTTGGACATATACCTGCGATGTATTTGCTTCATGAAACAAAGTACGCCAAAGAATGCATGAATTAGCATGTTTTATTTAACACATATTCTAATTTATGTATAGCACAGCATTAGCTAGTGACACTATCAGTTTGTCCTTTCACCTCCGAGTGCTGCACTTGTGTGCCTTTATGCATGCTTTTCCTTTGCATATGCTGTATCTAAGGTAGGGGTGACATCGCTTTGCCCAGTATGCGTATGGCCCAGGATGATATTCCACCACACACCTTCCCAAATCCAAAAGGAACCGTTTTGAAACATCCAAGTCTTTATACCTTGGCTGGTATGCAGCAAAATAATTGACTAAATCAAGCTTGGCTCTTCATCTAGGTTGCAACCCCCTGTAATGGATGGGATGTCTTCTGAGAGTGAAGATTGGAGATCTATTGGTTCCTGGACTGGATGGCCTGCTGGAAGTTGTCGGCTCGGGGCGGTGGACCTCACTCACCCTGAACCAGGAGTCACACCTGTCAGCACGCACCCGCCAATAAAGGAACACAGGCCCAGTGCAAAGTACAACCTCCTTTATTCTTGTACAACCTGGAACTGCCCAATAACTTCCCCTTCTTCCATGAACTGCCCCCGTCCCCAACCAAACGTCACTTCACTTTTCCCTCATAACCCAAACGGGGAACCACCCACATAATGATGTGAGGAGTCCCATGGCTATCACTTCACAACGTGACATCGTCCCCCTTTTTGACATGCAGAGTCAACTAAAACCTTTACTCCATTTCCTCAATGAGTCTCTGAGGCTTCATGCGGGATAGTTGAGGTCTCGGGTGGGGACAGGGTTCTGGAAATCTCACATCGGTGCTTCCATTGTTCTCTTCTCATTCCAAGGGCTCCCCGTCTCCAAGATACGGATCGTCAGAGAGCTGGTCGTCCGTGAAGGTGTGCGACTGTTCCCAGGGCTGGGGCAACCTGCCCACTATTTTCTTAAAGTGAGATGAATTTCTTGTAATGGAGTTATGGTGTTCTCCACTGGCCATTACCATGGTGCCCTTTCTACTGGTCACTACTAATCATTCCAGTGTAAACATTGGGTCCTCCTTTCTCACTTTCAGTTGACTTAGCACTACTTGGTCTCCTGGTTCAATGTCACATTCTGTTTCCCCTCTACGGGCAAACGCTCTCTCTTTCATTTTCTCTTTCTGTTCCTGGTCTCTAACTTTTGCACTTTGTTCTTGCAGTGTGGTCTGAGGCACAACAGGTCATTCCAGCAATCTTGTTCTGATGACTCGCCGAAACATGAGATCATATGGGCTGATCCCCGTGGTGCTGTGCAGTGTATGTTGATACTCCCGAAGGAGTTGATACAGTGACTGGTTGAACGGCTTATTGACCAGGTTGGCTGTTTGCAGGCTCTGTTTGATGTTGGGCCTGAACCTTTGGACGACACCGTTGGCTTGGGGCCACCGAGGGGTTATCTTGCAATGTTGAAACCCCATATATGGTGCAAAGATCTCAAACTCCTGGCCCATGAATGGCCTCCCATTGTCTGACTTCAATATTTTTGGTATGCCGTACGTCGAGAGCATGGGGTCCAGTGCTGGGATGACACAAGTCGCTGGGGTGGAGTCGATCAGTTGGGCATCAGGGAATCGAGAGCGTTCATCAATTAGCTCCACCACATACATCCCATTGCACAGTGATCTATAGAAGTCCACCGCTACTTCTTCCAAGACCCTTTCTGGTAGAGGGGACATCTGCAATAGGTTGATGCTTTCTTGGTCTTTGTGTGCCAACCTAATTCTAAAATGGTCTCTTACTTGTAGGATGTGTGCCTTAACAGCATTCTGTTTGTCAAACCTTATGGTTCAATTATGTGGGTTTTCTTGACTATGTACAGAATGCTGGTAATGTCATCTTGATTTCCTTCAAATTATATTAGTAGCAAGAGTAAGGGCATACTACCTTCTGTGGTTCTGAATCAGCTAAGGAGTTAGGTGTGATGCAATGTGACCCCGTTGCTGATAATGCTGCTTTAAATCTATCATCTTTTCAAGCAACTACCAATTAAAGTGCCCCTTTTATGACCCAGTTTGCCCACTCAACCTGGGTGTTGGCCTACAAGTGGTAGAGTGCTGCCTTGGTGTGCATGATGCTGCATTCTGTAAGAATGGTACAATCTTATGTGAGATCAATTTATGTCATAATTGTGACTAATTGGGCTGGAAATCCCTCGATCCTAAAGATGTCTTTCATGGTGCTTATCATCCTGTCATTGAAAATAGCAGCCTACAAATCCAGCTTTATCCATTTCGGTAGATCATCAAGTACTACTATTCTACCTGTTTTCCACTGGAATAGTTTCTAATGGTCCAATAAAATTTAGGCCTACTTTTTTCTCAGATAATATTTGGACATTCCAAATTGTGTAGAGGCACTTGTCTGATGTACAGCTTTGTTACCTGATTTCACAATGTGAGCATCTATATATTGGGCCTCATCACGAGTTGGGCGGTATCCCGGCGGTATTACTGCCAGGATAGCGCTGGGGCTAATAGCGCTACCGCCAAACCCCCCAGTGCTATTAGCACCGGATCACGGGTTGGCAGAACAGGATTTACCCATTCCCCATTGGGCCCATTCAGGAATTCACCATTCCCCATTGGGCCCAAAGGGGAATTTTCAGCACGACTACTGTCTGCGGTATTACCGCACGGTAATTGTGCCAAAAATTGGCAAATTTGCAGTGGATAGGGTTACTTCCAAACTCATGACGACCCCGATTGTGTTTCCAATTTTTCCATCCATACGTGGCCACCACTATGCCTCACTTACTCTGCACTAGATGAAAGTGTTGCCCAAATGACCATCATAAGGTGTTGTTATGATGCCTTGTTTCGAGCCATTTGGAAGGCACCCTATAATTTCTGAACATAGCTTCATCATGGAGGACTATTATCTCATCTGCCATTTTTCTGGAAGTTTTGACGCCATTGCTAAGTTCTTCTCTAAGGAACACCTTTTAATGGTATATTTCTTAACCCCTCTTATTGCAATCATCATCTTGCTTTCATCACACTCTGAAGCCACTTTGATTTGGAAAGGCATCTCTGTTTTCTGGCAGAAACTCCTCGATGGATAAAACTACACACTCGCCTTCAAAGAACATGGAAACACTATCTTCTTTGGTGGTAAGTCTCAGAAGACAGTCCACCCTGATATTATTTCTTCCTGGGATATGTTGTATTTCATACGTTAATTCATCAAGTTTAATGGCAAGTCCGGCAAGGTGGTGAGTACAGGTTCTCAATCTGCCCAGGCTTAGCACGAGAATCAGAATCCTTTGATCTGTAACTAAAGTGAATATTTTCTACCCAATACACAAAACCTGAAGTGTTCATTGGACTAGGCATAGGCTGGCATATCATTCTGAATCAGAGTAATTCACTTCAAAGGCTTTTAGGGATTTTGAAGTGAAGGCCATAACATATTCTGCAGACTTCCTTTACCACATCAGAGTAGTGCCACTCCCTTAAGCACTGGCATCAACAACTATAGAAGTGGGAAGGTGAGGACTGAATGGATTGAGCAAGACTCATAAGATATGCCTAATTTTATACTATCAAACACCAGTTGTGACTCATCTGTCCGCATAAACTACATTCTTTTCTTGTGCAATGTTCTCAGCTGCTTCGTCTTAATTGAAATGTTGGTCACGTATTTTTAATAGTACTCTAATAACCCCATAACAGACTTCAATTGTTTCTAAACTTTAGGGTGTGAAACTTTCATAACTGCTTGCAGTTAATCTGTTGTATGCCTAATAAGTGTCCACGGAGTACCTGGGGTATATTGAATCCCAGGCAATCTGCCTGAGATTTAACGATTAATACTTATCTTTGCAAAGGTTCAGTCCTGACATTTGAAATGTGGAAAGTGCCTTGCCTAATGTTGTTTTGTCCAGTGTCCTCTCTGTATATTAACATATTATCTTGTGAATAGTGGGTAACGTCTTTAAGCACGTAGGTCCATTAGCCTGCCAAACAGTGACGCTACAGAGGAGTACAAACAGTGTCCTTACACATTTCTTTCTTTATTACTTTACTTTATTTTGGCAATTCATTCCCATAAAAGGCATCAATTTACAGTACAATACATTTACATATAAGAGATGTAAAAATAATGTAACATATCATCTGTACAATTTATCCCAAGAAATTGTGCAAGAAAAGGTTTGACACACATTAGTTCATTTTTTAAATCAAGTAAAAATCCAAGCTTTTATACTTTTTATTGCACCTACAAAGTATTGTGCTAATATGGTAGTTCCATAAGCCTCCAAAGTTCCATAAATGTCTTAATCATATGGTGGTCACACTATAAACAAGGAACAAAAGAAAGAGCTAAATATCACTTTTACATGGAAAAAAGCAAGGGATTCTCCCACTTTAGGCAAGAGTTAGCATGAGTGCCATGTTGAGAAACATGTCATCATGATTATAGCAGTAGAATAGCAGTGACAAAATCTGGGCTGTGGAGGTATTGGGACTGGTAATGTCATGGGCCTAATGTTAAGGCATTTGCTTCATTTGGATGTATAAGTTGTTTTCAGGTTTTCTATGACCCAAGTAAGAAAAGTCGGTAATAGATATCATTGTGGTTTTAGGTATGCCTTTGCATTTTAGAGTAGTTAGTATTGAAAGTCAAAGATGTGAGTGAGGTATTTATATTTAATGATGTTTTTCACAGTAGCTTAGGTTTAGGCCATAGATAAGTGTTAACATGAGTTCGATGTAGAGAGAGGAACATGCCACCATGATGATAGCAGTGAGTTCTTCTTGGCAGGGGAGTTATTGTATCTGGTAATGTTATGAGGATAATATTAAGGTAAGTATTTTATTTGAGTTAGCAAGATGGTGTCACATTTTCTATCACCTAAGTAACAAAGGTCAGTGATAGAGATGATTGTGATTTTAGGTAGACCTTAGTGTGGTAAAGAAGGTAGTATTGACAGTCAAATATGTGAGTGCAGTATTTCTATTTAATAAAGCTGCTGTCTGTAGGTTCGATTTTGGCCATGGCCAAGTGCTAGCATGAGTTCCATGGAGAGGGAGGAACATGCCACTATGAAAATGGCAGTGAATACTCTGGGTAAGGGATTTATAGGGTCTGGTAATGGCCATAAGAGATGTCATGGCCTCCAAGAAGAAGTTCTCCAAACAAAATGTGCCCAGCAGTGAAAGGGGTGCTCTCTCCTGGATAGCCAGATTGAAAATGAGGAAAAGTAATGGGTGGGTCCCTTTAGAGCAGAGGTCTTCAAACTGTGGGGCGTGCCGCCTCCTAGGGGGGGCGCCAGAGTCCAGCATGAAATGTAAAAAAAAAAAACATTTTTTTTTTTTTTTTTTTAGATCGGGGAAATGGGAGGGGGCAGCTCACATGGTCAGACTGGACCATACAACAGTCTTAGGCACCAATGAAAACATGGCCAGCAGTTGCAAATGGATATTCAGTCCTTTAGTCACAGACTGTTTGAATAGTACACAAGGGGTTGTTTTTTATTCAAATGTAAACAAATTGTGATATTTAAAGAATATTTATTCAGCAACAATGGTCAAAACTACTAGCTGCATAGTGAAACAACTCCTCAAACTGGCCCACATTGGCCAAAAAAGTGGCCCATTTTGATTGGCCTACACTAGCATTTTGCATTTTTAGTACAGTCATCGCCCTATTGGCCTATAGGCCAGTCCAAACCTGCCGACTCATCCCTAATGGGTGAGGGGGCGTTCACCTACTGGCCACCTCACCCATTATGGAGGAACCGAGGAGCCAGCCCAGTGAAACACTGAGCACTCCCTCAGCTGCTTTTTCCAGCTGAGTGAGTGCTCTTGGGCTGGCTGAACTGTCAAAGGGAAACACTGTTTGCCTTTGACAGTTCATTTCCCCAGCCGCACATGATCACTGAGCCATGCAACGTTGGGGGTGTTTTGCTTCGCCAGCCTTGCATAGCTCATTGAAAATGCTGGCTGGGGCACTGCATGTATGTATGTGCGAGGGGGTGCTCCTGCGCCTCCTCGCACATATGGGCAGAGCAACCTGGAGCGGGGCATTTTAGCAACCATGCGCAGGCCCCTGCAGAAGGTAAGTTCATGGCGATTTATTTTTTATTTAAATGTGTATGGATGTGTGTATGCTTGTGTTATGGGACTTTGGTGGGAGCAGGATGGGCGGCAGAACTGGGATAGTGGTGGGAGTATGGTGGGGAGAGCCCAGGGTCTGTACTGGGAGTAGGGTGCAGTGACGGCACGCAAAAGTTCATAGCGATTTCTACATACTGTCCATCCGGCACTTTTAGGGGGGCCCGGCCTGCCCAAACTTGGCTCAGGGGGGGCCCGAGCCAAAAAAGTTTGAAGACCACTGCTTTAGAGGAACCGTCCAAAGACGGTTGTACCCACAAACCACATTATTTAGATGGACTCCATTTTGCTGAAAAATGTTGGGCCTATCAAATTTAATGTTCTCATTATGAAGCAATGGCATGCCAATATCTCGAACAAAAGCACACACAGCTTTATTGACGTTGCGCCTCTCTTTTTCCATTTGCGGACCAAATGAACTGGATAGCATCCATATCTGTCTCTGGGCAACTCCTACTAACAAAACCCCTGCTACCCTCTCTTCCTCACCACTCTGTATACTTCAGTTGCAGCTTCTGCTGATCATTTGTAGCATTCTAATTTGTTTTGGTGTTCTACGGGGAGGAGCAGTAGTCGGTGTAAAGTTACCGCCTGATATTGCCCTTAATATTCAACAGGTCCACCGTATTGGGCCTTTGAAAAGTTCTAAATCATCTCATCCTATACCACACACTTTGATCTTTTTATTGTTGAGAAGACTGCTCAGCGATGGAATTAATTTCTGACCTAACATCCATGTACATTCAAGGTTACCATCAGTGGAAGAATGTGAGTCTCGATGATCCTGCTGACCTAAAGGTTTTCATTAGATCCCTGAAAATTGACAGTATGGATACTTTGTTACCTCTCTTCTTCTGCCTCTGGCACATGAGTCTTCAAGTGTGTATTCATAATCATTTGCATGGATTTTATTGGCATTACGGATTTGTGTACACTTCTCTATGCTTACGTGTGGGGATGCTATTTGGGCAACCCATGTCCTGTGGGACCTGTTTAAGGTCCTAATGTGTGTAACCTAGTCTTCAGATATTTCTTCGCTTCTCCTTTTTGTAAACTTGACGTCTCTTCTCGTCCTGTTTTTCTTATTTCACTAAGATCTTTGTTACTGCTCTCTTCCTCTATGTTCTATTATATTAATGTCAAGTCTTTGCATCTCCCCATATCCCTTTATGTTTCCACCTCATGTGTCTTGCTCACCCCATTATGGTGCACTTTCCACAACTTTGAGGTACAAATCTCAGCATTTTATCATCCTCATTACTTGATTTCTTTATTGATGCATTCATATGTACTTAATAATTGGTCTTCAGTTGTTATAATGAGATTTTGTTGTGTGTCGTGGAATGTTAGAGGTATCAATAACCCAATCAAGAGATAATTTCACATCTTAAGAGATTCAACCCCTCTGTAGCCTTCGGTCAAGAATCTGATTTGTCCACAACTGAATCCATGAAACTTAAATCATTATGGGCTCAGGAGGTTATTCCCAGTCTTGCTTGCTATAGGGAAGAAAGTTTGTGGAGACAGTATTCAAAGTAGTGAAGAATAAATAAGGAAATGGAAAGAGACTGTATAATTAACAAATTGGAAAGCACTTATAAGTGCTTAATAGATACGTTTATGTTAAAGGTTGAAAAACTATATTAACCAATAAAACAAAATAGGGAAAAATGGTATTGCTATACTAATTAATAAGAATATACCCGATAAGATCTTTTCTCAGGGCATTGACAATGACGAAAATGGGTTTCGGTTAAAATACAATTTGGACCCAATATCATATCCATTATTAACATAAATGGTCCATCATTGCCAGAACCTGGCTTTTGTGCTGTTATACAACAAAATATACTGCAATCTGAGCTTACTAACCTTATTGTTTGTAGAGACTTTAATACCCTTTCTTGGATAGGAAATCTAGATGCATCTTTAAACGCTCCAAATCCCATGACTCATTTATTCACTGTATATCTGAAATATGTCTAATAGACACCTCAAGACTCTCCCTCCCTTCTGCTGCTGAATATTCTTTTTTCATTCCCTCCCTCATGACACTCTCTCGCAACTTGATTATATCTTTGCTGCTAAGACCTTATTGTATACAATACCTGACTCTCAAATTGCCAATATTGTTATCTCGGATCAGGCTCGGGTTATAACCATGTTTGACTTTCTTGATATTCACAAACACTCTGCTAGATGACAATTTAATAATATATTATTACAAGATAAGCAATTTACTCAGACCTTTACCATCTTCCTGCAGCAGTTTTTCTGTGATAGTAAAGATGAGGATACTTCAAGGCCTAACAACTGGGATGCTTTTAAAGCAGCCTTGAGAGGTCACGTTATTGCATATATGAGTAAAAGAAAGAATATAAGAGAGACCTTGATGCATTATTTCTTCTACTCAATAATGCTGAGTAACAATACTATCTATCCCCCTTTCAACTGGGACATCAAAATGTTCTATCGTTGCGCATCCAAATCAATTAAAAAGTAACTGAGCAAGTCCTCTACCATTTCAAAGAACACATCTAAGATTTATCAAACCTCTAACAAAGCGGGTAAGGCTCTTGCTTCCTATCAAAAATGCTCCTGGTGCCACTGTTACCAACCCAATCTACATTTTGGATCTCTTTAAAACATTATTCTCTTAATTAAACTTTAAGGATACTGAAGTTACATCAGCAAATCTGGATTCTTTTTTTGAGAATACTAAAAGGGATTCATATTCCAAGGTAGATCTTATAACTGTTTAAGAAATTACCTGTACGATTTCAGATTTACGAATTGGCAAAGCTCCTGGTCCGGATGGCTTGTCTATCAAATACTTTAATCACTTCTCCAACTCTTTGTCCCCTAAACTAGAGGTGCTGTTTACTTGTTTTACAGACAGACGTTTTCCTTCTGGATTGTTTGTCGAGGCATTATTCACTCTTTTCCAGGAAGCGCAAAAAGATTCAGATCTTGCAAAGATTTATAGATTGAATTCATTAATTAATGTGGAATGTAAAATATTCACCAAAGTACTGGCAAACAGTATTGAGTCATTCTTTCCTAAACTAGTAACATCTGACAAGATCGGATATGTGAAGGGGGGAACATTTCCTCCAATGTAAGACTTTTATTTGATGCTATACTGCTTATTGCAAAACATAAAACAAATTGGGCCTCATTATGAGTATGCCAGTCCTGTAACAACGGTGCCGTAAGCTACCGGCACTGTTGTTACTGAACCGGCATACTCTGAGTTCTGCAAGCGGGTGCCTTTCCACCCGCCAGGTCTCACGAGGTCTGACCTGGCGGGCGGAAAGGCACCCGCTCGCAGACTTTGACGGATGTACTGACACTGTTGCACACAGTGCCGGTGTATCCGTCCTCCTCATTCTCATTGAGTCTTATGGCAATCAAATGGGAATGAGGAGTATTTTTTTCCGGCACCAGGCATTGGGGAATTATTGTGTCCGCTGGGGCTGTAATGCCCCGGTTATTCCCCACGCCAAGTGCTGGAAAAAAACACGACTCCAGCCTGGCTACCCCTGGGGTTGTAATGAGGCCCATAGACATGTATACGCTGTGATTGCCTTGGATGCCGAAAAGGCTTTTGATTGAGTTAGTTGGGATTATTTTTTTCAGGCTACACATTGGCACGGTTGTGGTGATGGTTTTGTGTCCCATATCAAACTACTATATTTCAGTCCTAAATTCTTCATCATTTTTAATGTTTAAGCCTCAGCAGCTTTATTCCCTCTCAGGAGGGGTACAAGGCAAGGTTGTCCCTTATCTCCAATTCTATATGCCTTGTCTCTTGAATCATTACTAGAACATATTAGAAATTATATAATTATTTCTGGTATATGTTGTAGTGAACTTGAAACCAAGAAGCTGCTTATACCGACGACATTCTCATTCTTTTAAAAAATCCTAAAGATCATCTCCACAATTTACTATCTGAATTGGATGCCATTTCTTTCGGTTTCCGGGTACAGACTGAACAAAGATAAATCTGAAATCCTCCCTCTAAACGTATTCTGCCTCAAACACGAAATAGACTCTTATGTTTTTAAATGGTGTGACAGTTCTTTTAAATATCTGGCCCTTCTTTATGCCTCCTCAGTTAGCAGCACCATTAAACTCAATATTAATGCCCACCTACACAGAATTAGAGAGTCAACATCCCTCTGGGCTCCTCTGTACTTGTCCTTGTGGGGGCATCTGGAAACAATTAAAATTATGTTATCGCCTATTGTTTTTTTTATTATCTACAAATGCTACCGGTCCCCTTCTTTCCACCTTTTTTTTTAAATCTATCAATTCCGTTTTAATAAACCTTTTGTTGCGAAAAGGCAAAAGTAAAAACATTGCCATCAGTAAGCTTCAAGCTCCCTTTGAACACGGTGGGCTTTGTGGGATGTATTAAGCCACTTATGATCTGCCCTGCGGCATTACTGCGTTCTGGTGGCGCCAGAATTATCAAAATGGCCACAAAACCCTTGTGCGCACCATTACCTATGGAAATCGCGCTTTGCAATACAAAAAGACGGCTGCCCAATCTGCCATGCATGTTGTCAGTGGTGGAACAGAGAGCGCACTACTGAAACATATCACTGGGCTGTCCAACAAGTAAAAATGGAGCCTGCATGAAAAGCAGTGCTTTACTGAAAGAAATCCAGAATCTTGTTTTTAAATCTTTTTCTTGGTTGCTGAAACTGCAGAAGGCTGGTACAAAACGCCCTCAAACATCCAATATTCTTGCTGGGTGTTACAATTCAGTAAATTCAAGAAATCATTATGAACATACAATGTCCTGAAAAGCTGAATTTGTCATCAAAACATTCACAGCAAAAATGTGCCTGCCTGTGAAATCTGTCAAAATCTGGGTGCAGTACCATCGGCCACCTGTAGGACAGCTGTCACAAGCCTGCCTGTTTAACCTTAAAAATGTATAAGCTGAAAGCAAATGTTTTCAAGGTAAATGACATGTTATTGAGAGTAACCTAGGTTGTACATGTTTAATCCCATGGTTAGGAATCTGGAATCAGTGTTCTGGCTGCTTGTTTTGAAATTGCAAGTTTATTTTAAATCAAGAAAAAAATTTCAACAGAAATAACATTTAATTTTAAGCCTGGCTGAGCTGCAAGAACTTGAAAGGCAGGTTTCTTCCCAGAAGGAGGACACTTTCCCCCAGCTGAAACTCACGGGGAGGTGTCAATTGCTGGGGAGCCAGAAGGAGACAATGGACTTCCTCCAGTCAAAGGAATGCCAAGTGTGAAGGGTCGTAAATGGACTCGGCCCTGGAGGAAATGGGAGGAGACTGCTTCTGAACTGCACAGCCAGAAGGAGGCGGAGACAAACAGCCATTTGGGGCTGGACATTCCCAAAGAACATTTTGTTTAAATACATATAACTTACCACTTAAAATTGTTAAAAATACCAAAATAATATATTTGTGAATCTAAATTCTGACTGTACATTTTAAGAGGCAGCAAAACCGGGTGACATGCTCTAGAAGGAAATGGTGGAAAAGGTGGTTTTCCACTAAATGTATTTATGCCAAAAGCACGGAACTGCATACTCTTATGCCCATATTCAATGTGCACATTTGTACACATTTTCTGATAAACTGGATATTGTGTTCCGGACAAAAAGGGCAGAATTCTGTTAAAGCAGACACAAGATCCTACAGCGACGAAGTTCGGAGGAGTATCTGCTCCACAAAATATGTAATCTATATATGTTATTGTTATGAAGATTGCACACATGTAAACATGTATTGTACCAAAAGTAGATTTTATGTTCAAAGGGACAAGGGGAGGATTCTCTGACTCATAAACCCACATCATCATGGTGACACCCTGTTTTCTTCTCCAATCAAGGGAGAGAAGAGAATCTAGCCACTCGCCTGCCTAAGGGGGAGCGCTTAGGATAAACCAGCACCCCCCTTTATTATAAGCATAAATATAAACAGCTCAGACTGAAAAGAGACACACAGATTCACCCACTAACCATTTGCTGGCGGAGCACCCTGCGAGATAACCATCCATATTCCTTGCTCCTGACTCCAGACACTTGGCAAGCAGAAAGGCCCATTCCATTAGTTGAACCATTTTCAACTAGGCCTTGAATTTCCAGAACCAGAAAGAATTCCACAGAAACCTAAGGGGAACAAAAGAAACAGCCGGGCTGTGCTGTAACTGCTTTCCTGCCAAAAGAATTATTACCAGAACCAAAAGATCCAATCCTGTTGTGCTGTGCTGTGACCAGAGAACCATTGTAGACCCGATCTAGTCCTGTGCCGAGCTGTGACCAGAGAACCATTGCAGACCTGATCCAGTTTGTGCCAAGCCGTGACCAGAACCATTGCAGACCCAGTCCAATCCGGTGTGCCCAGCAGTCTGACCCATAACCAGAATCCCTGACAAAATCCCTGACGGTTCCGTTTGAAACCCATATAGTGAGTATCTATAGATAGAACTGTGTCACTAGCATATGTACTGTCCATAGTAATCTCTGTCTTATACCCATCCTCTCTTGTATTCAGAACCGGTATTTTTAGGAGTATTTTTGAATTGTCAGAGATTTTTCTTGGTCTAAGTTTCTCTCATTTGTTTTCTAAAACCATAAATCATTAGTATTGTGAATAAATAAATTGAATCCCAGAAAGAAAGTGAGTATCAACCACATGAAGGGTCTGTGGCCAGGACTGTAGAGATTCATGTGTGGCATTCTCTTTTACTATCATCATAACCTAGTATAAAAGAAATCCCATTTGTCTTTTAAAAGTGTATCCCTGTTTTCCCATTCTCGGGCCTATCTCAGAAAAACGACATCCACTAAAACGTCCATAACTTTCTCAAATTTTGTGCTAGAAACAATTTCAACTTCTGCTTGTAGCTGACATCCACAGCTTTCCATTGAACCAAAAACCGCATTCCAAATCCATATAGTCCTCCCGCGATCGCGATTACCGCATGTGGAAAAGTTTGCCACAAATTTACGTTGTGGGCAAAATATTACACGTGTAAAACTGCTTTTGATTGCACCCAACCTCAATTTTAAGATTTCACATTGCTTATTAGCATCAAATCATTGCTAGTGTTTGACTGTAACTATCTAAAGCAGCTCCCATAAGAATTTAAACAATTTCAGTAATTTAAACCATATTTAGTTTTTTCACATTACCGCATGTGGAAAAGTTTGCCACAAATTTACGTTGTGGGCAAAATATTACACGTGTAAAACTGCTTTTGATTGCACCCAACCTCAATTTTAAGATTTCACATTGCTTATTAGCATCAAATCATTGCTAGTGTTTGACTGTAACTATCTAAAGCAGCTCCCATAAGAATTTAAACAATTTCAGTAATTTAAACCATATTTAGTTTTTTACCCAATCCATCCTCAAGATAACTTTAACAGCATTTTGACAGTTTACCAATCAAGTCTGTTTCTCTCTTGTGTTTGCTGGGGGGAAATTGGGATTGACATTTTGTTGAATTCTGCATTCCTGAAACCTATTCTCTCTCCTCCTATCTCTTTACATTGCCTGTTGGGGGGCTGAAGGGTGTGCAGGGGGAAATAGTAACCAGACTGCTATCTGTTCTGAACACACACACAAAAGTATTATTTCTGTGCTGAATTATTTTACTCACTATTCTTGTGATTAAAGAGATTGCTTAGTGTTACATCACCCCATTGGTGATCATTGTATACCCATTGAACATAGTGTGATTAAAATTGTGAAAACATAAATAAATATTTTAACTTTGAAAACCAGCCTGATTCCTGGTTCAGTGTGACCGGGGGGGTTCCAAGAGAGGGGCGTGATGTGAGTGGCACATCGTTCAGAATAAAAGAACTTTAAAACAAAAAATGAATAAGGATTTCAGTTGTGCATTACACGCTATGCATTGACTTAGGTGAAGTGCCAGATTAAAATCACTTACAGGTTAGTTTCCCTGACGTTAAGCACTATCATAAGGCATTTTTACTCAAGCAAACTCATACTTGGTTTATCTCTGCTGCTGCTGCTGACCTCCCCACTCTCTGGAGAAATAATTAGTATCTCCAATTAACATTTGTGATCTGGTTTCCCAAGATTTACCAGTCCTATTAAAGCCTTCACATGTACCTTAAGAGTTTCCCTCTTCCCCTCTGTTAGTGCTCCATCAAAGGGGTTTTCACCATTTTAATGGCACAATAGGTCGATTACTTTTAAGAGTAGCTACTTTGCCGGAAGCTCTGGCTAAATAAAGGTATATGGTTTATTCATCAAATTTATCATGGTGCTAGTTGGAAATCCATTCATGATCTTAGAAATGATTTATTCCTAGCTATATCGGAATACAATTTTTACAATAAATTGATTAATGCCTGCCTGGAGAAATGTTATCATTTTATAAATAATGAACTCACCCCTGATCCCGCAAAAGTACTATCTATGACCAAATCTTCTGATGTCGAAACAGCTCGATTTTATGGGATGTTGGGTGTTGTTAAACCTTCTAATATGAGATGGTCCAATGAATCTCAATGGGAGGCTGATTGTGGTACAGAGTTCGAAGATGTGCCCTGGGGTAGGTTATAGTCTAAGGTTAAATGTGTATCTCCTTCGGCCAACATTACACAAAATGTTTTTTTTTCTTACAAAGAGCCGTTTAACTCCAATGAATATACCCAAGACTCTATATGGCTCTAATGGGTGTTGCTGGTTCTGTGGGAATATGCTTGGGTAGTATTTACATATGTTCTATGACTGTCAACATATTCATAACTTTTGGAAGGACATTTGGACTTCATTAAAAACGATTTTTAAGATAGATCTCACACTATCCGTCACAAATATTTTGCTAGGCCCTATTGCTTGTGGTAATGTTATGGATGACCCCCTCCCCCTTCTCTTCTGTATGACCTTTTTATTGCTATTGTGATTACATTAATTACAGCCAATTGGAACATTTTTCAAAACGTAACTATTAAAGGTTGGTGGAATAATGTATTTCACATGCACAGACTTGAACACGGTATAGCTATTCGTCTTAATTTAACAACTAAATGTGCCGCTAAATGGACATGTTTTACCAATTACTTAGACTTTCATAATATGTCTGCTCATGGCTCATGAATTTCTCTATAGGATTAGTTTGTTAGTTACTAATGGATGATTTTCCTTTATTTTTGATGTTTTCACCTGTTCATTATTAACTGAATTGACCATGCCCCCCCGCTCCCTCTCCTCCTTCCTAGTGTGTCTCGTTTGTCTCCTGTCTTTCGCCCTCCACCCTGTTGGCCCATTCTATATCATCATATATTTAGATCATACTCAATGGCAGGCTACAATTCAATGTTACTGCTGTTTTTAATTTCAGAGTTGATGGCCTTATTGAATGCCCATCTCATGTTCGATATAGAGTCCTTTTTAATGATACAGTGATCTAATGTTATGTATGCCTTGTTCATATATTCAATCATTTTTATAAAACTCATGAAACACAAAAAAAGAAATATGCTCGCAGCAACCATGTGGTTCCTGGGAGCCTTTCATACTTTCCCGACAGTAAAGTATTCAAGGGGGCTTGACAGCGCACCTTTGCACTACCGTCCAGCCCCTCCAGAAAGGCTGAGGTCACCTTTGTGAATAAGGTGACCTCAGCACTTCTGAAAGCAGTGCCAATGAAACAAGTGCATTCTCTGCAGTCTTTTCATTTGCAATGCCTTTTGAGAATCTAGCCCATTGTGTTAAAGAAATGCTGATGTTGCCCATTTGATAATGAAGCTGCCGTGTGTAAGAAAACAGAAGTGTAATGGTTTCAAGCCTGAATGAGGAATTCCCGGTTATCTGCAACTGAGAATAAGCAACAAATGATTTCTGTCTGGATTTGATTGGATGGTCATTTAGCTGTCTGTGGGTATTCACATATCTAGCTTAACCATAGGATGTGTACATATGCACCCTAAACAAATGGTCCTGTTGTGACCTTAGTTCATCTTATTCGAGGGCTTTAGGGATTTGTATTCTGTGCCCTTCATGTCCTGGTGACCTCCTGCCATGAAGTGGGGACTTCTGTGGTGAATAGTAATAGTGAATGTAGTACACCATCATTAAACAAATTAATACAACACTCCCTTTCTCCGATCCTGAAAATAAAACGCCTGGTAGGAAATGGTGACGAGGAAAACGACTGCATTGTTGAATTGCTGTCCATCCAAATTAATATGAAAGAATATGTATACATTCTTACAGAATTTCGTTGACTGTAGGTAGAAACTCCAAAAATGGTCCCGAAAAATACATGTATGCATATCCCACAAAAGCTTCAAACAAACTGCACAGCTGCTATAAGAAAACTGACCGTCTACCACAACATTTTAGTATTAACCTTCAACAATTCTTATCAAGTCATCATAAACAATCCTCTAATCTCACACTCTTGGATTCTCTGCTGCATTCAACATGGTGGTTCAGCCAACGCTTCTATCTTCTCTGACCTCTCTTGGCTTCTCAGGCTCAGTGCAGCAGTGCTTTCGCACTTATCTTTCTGGCTGGTCTTACTTTATACTGTCGAGTGCAAAAGAGTAGACACATGCCATTCAAATGTTTTTTAATGCAGAGGGTACCAGGATACGCTGACGACTCTGGCTGCGGTTGTGGCTGTTGTTCATGTTGCTGTTTAAAGTTCTTCTGGTCCACACCTTAGAATTGTGGGCTGTACCCATGCTCTTTGACCATGGAAGCTCCCAATCCATTCAAACGCGGAACAAGGGTTAGGAAAAACACGTTTAAAATGGTTGGTGTCCAGCTGTGGGGGGTGTCCCCACGGCGGGCAAACCATAAAGACTACAGATGATGCTTCTGAGGCTGTGTGTGCTATCCATTGCAGTAAGAGAATAGATCCTGCCAGAATTGCTTCTTGTCTTTACACGCAATAACACCTGAAGTACTCAGGTCAGACCCGAGAAGCATATGCTCAGTCACTGATTATACTACATGTCAGCAGCTATATAGGCTTGGAATTCTTACAACTGCCACAACAGCTCCTTCATAACCAATAATGAAGAGCATTATGATAAGCACTTCTGATGCTCTCGTGGAGATGCCCAAGAAGCAGTCATTCAAGGCTAGCCACATCAACAGGGATGGCACGTCTGGCAAAATGTACAGCACTAGCCTGCCCACGTATTGTAATGGGGTAAAAGTGAATACTTGTACTCCCCTATAGACAGTCGAACGGTTTCAGCTTAGTCTAGTTGTTATACCACCTTCTTCAGGACTGGAGATGCCCTTACTTGCAGGCATTCTCTGATGCAGGACACCATGAGCACTTTTCTGAACGGGAGATGCCAGCACGCAAGAAGTGTGCAACACAGATAACGCAAGGTATTGGCTACCCGATAGGGTGCTCAAGATATTGGGTCATTTCACTAATGGAAAAGTGACATAAGGGATTACACGCAACACAGTAGAACGTGAATCATATGTGTCCCGCACCAGAGAAGACCTCCAATTAAGGGCATCTCAAGTCCTGAAGAAGGCTGTATAGCAACCCAGCTCAGCTGAAACCAGGACACTGTCTGTAAAGTATGTATCACTGTTATCCCATTAAAATGCATGATTGTGGCCTGAGAGGGCTGGATATTGAATATATAACCAAAAAAATGATGGGTGGAAGGTCTTGAATTAATCTGAACCACTGGCACTGCTCTGGGCAACCTTCCACACCACTGTTTATTAGCCCGTCTGCGCCATTGCGACAGGGGTCTAGCCATATGCAAATCAATCAGATACTGCCACCAATGGGAGAAGCCCAGCCCGAACTGCTAGGCCAGGTCCCCTCTGTCTGGAAACACAGGCAACCGCAGGCATGTTTTGGCCTTGTATGGCCTCATCAGTGAGGTGCAGCTTGGTTCTCTATGACGCAGCAAGCAAGGGACCCACATCTGAGCATGCCCACTACTCTCATGTAGGGAAACAAACTATAAAAAGTGATAGGTGCAGGGTTTAGAATTAGGGCCCTGATTCATGGAACTGTGCAAAGTGTATTTTTGCAGTAAAAAAATTAACCTTGCACTGACCGTGGTTATGATTAATTCAAACCCTTCCAACCATTACCTTCTTGCATTGCTTAAATCACCCTGAGTGGGACGTGTACGGCCAGATGTGAGTCCTGAGCCTGCTGGGCCTATAGAACCAAGCTACACCTCACTGATGATACCCAACAAGGCCAAAACATGTCTGGGTATACTCATGGTCTCATGCAGAAGGGATGTGACCTAGCAGTTTGGGCTGAACTGCCCCTTTCGGTGTGGGTCCAAGCCTGATTTGCATATGGTTTTGTCCCTTCTGTAATGGCTTGGCAGGCTGACAATCAGGGGTTTGGAGGGTTGCCCAGAGCTGGGCCTGTGGTTATGATTAATTCTAAACCTTCCAGCCATCACCTTTTTCTTCTGCTGGCTTTTGAATATGCCCTCAGAGGGTATTTGTAGTATTCACCTTGGATAAATGGAAAATTAGTACTTTTAGAGCGTACATAGATGAATCGAGAATAACATTAGTGAATTCAACTTTGATACTGGTTTTAATTTCATTTTATATGTGGCAGTGAACAGTCTCAACCAGGGTGCCCGATTCTGAAATACAAAAAATAAACTATAAGATAGAGCAAGCATCTCTGGCCAGGTAGGTGGGCCACCACCACACTCTAGGGTTGTACACACTCAAAGGGACAGTAGAGAATTTTCTAAAGGGGCAGATAATGACTTGATGTGAGCACATTTGATAATTAAGAAAGATTCTTTCTTATTTGTGTTGGCAGGTTAACTACGCTGCCACAGACCAAATAATATTGAGACTTAATCTTGTTCACTAAAACAAAGTACTTAACTATCAGGATTTTAAACGTAGGCAAATCCAAATAGAAAAGCTGTTAGTGTGCTTTACTCGATATGGGTCGGATTGGGACATAAATACACCTTTTTGTGACAGTACTATGAAATGGGAATTATTTCATCAAATATGTGCACATTTGGGCAATAACATTTGTCGAAACTATGAGCTGCAAAGTTCAATACTTTATTGGCTGATAAGATAGCTCAGCTAGTTGAGCACTCGCTGTCTCAATCTGTATGTGTTTTGCACGTTGCAAGTTCGAATCTCAGCAAGGCCAATTCAGCCTTTACTCGATAAATGAGTACCAACTTCGGTTAGGTGATACTGGGCCTCATTACGAGTACGGCGCTAACCAATGGCGCTATTAACGCCTTGGTTGACGCCGTACCCAGACCGGCAGCGCCTTGGTGGATGGCGGAATTACCGCCCCATTCCAAGGTTGGCGGGGCGGTAATTCCCCATTCACCAAGGCTCTTCCCCATTCCCAAATGAGCCCCCATAGGGCTCAATGGGAATGGGGAAGATGCAAATAACGGTGACCGTTCATTACGGTCACCGTTATTGGCTTGGAGGCCCCTTTGCGCCCTCGACTTTAACACCTGCTCAAAGCAGGCGTTAAGGGCGAGGGCGCAAAGGGAACTCGGAGTATGGCGGTAAGGGATTACCGCCACCTGTCTCGTTACCGGTGGCCGCTATCCCTTACCGCCATACTCGGAATGAGGCCCACTGTATGCAAATATGTTCTATCTAAAGCACTTAGGCGTTAGTTCTAGATACACAGCACATCATTAGCATCAAAGTCTCCCACTTTGACCTAAATGTATCATGTTGTGCCAGCCCTTTGCCTTATTGCTATGTATGTCAGTCCGATCATGGACTCCTTCCATCGGCATTGGCTTTTGACTATGTTCTCAAGTCTTCCCATCTAAGCTCTATAAAGCTATCTCATTAAATACAAATAATCAACAAGCTCATGAACACTTGCACTAATGATTCTCTGGTAGAACATTACATTAAATAGGTCAGGTCAGGCACTTTCCTTCTTGGTCATTCGGCCCATGAACAAGTGTCAGAGGACACCGTAGCCTCTACTTTCTCTCTTCCTCCTGCTTGTGCAGCTGACTCACACTCTGACACAGCCCTCTCTACCCAGCATTTTTCTATATTCAACACTGTAGACATCCTTGACCCTGTCATGAGAATCCGGCTGAAGCCTACCCTACCTCCAAGTGCAACTCTTGTTATGACTCCAACCTCGCCGCCCTGAAACGCAAGTACAGGGTGGCTGAGAGGTAGTGGAGGTCTTCGGGCACATCTTTTGACAAACTGGCCTGCTGCCTGTTCAAAAGGCAATACAGACTTTCTGTCCTCTCCAAGAAGACGGTCCATATCCAAGCACACATCTCTGCAGCCTCTGACAACAGGGCCGAACTCTATACAATCTGCAAGGTGCTGGCCAATACTACTGCAGTCTCTACCTCTTCTGTTCCCTCCCACGCCCTCTGTATGGCTCTGGCTTCTCATTTTACCACTAAAACCCAGGATATCCTGTCCTTGCTTTCCTCTTCCTCTTCCTCTACCTATTTCAGCCCCCCTTTGGCCACCTATCCCTCTCCTCTTCCTTTTTCTTCCTTCTGTCTGACAGCACCTGACAATATTTCTAGACAAGTCCGATCTATGAAAGTGTCATCCAAACAGTTGCTACCCTGCTCTTCCAGAACCATCAAGGACCACATTTCCGCCCTTGCTCCAGCCTTGGCCAATTACTGCAATCACTCTTTCACCACTGGATCTTTCCCCTCTCTCCTCAAGCACTCCCCTGTGCAACCCTCCTAAAAAAGTTGTCTACTGACACTATCTATCTGGCAAAATATCACCCAATTTCTCTAACTCCTTTCCTGGGTAAACGTCTGGAAAAGCTGCTTTCTCCCATCTTACTCTCCACACTGAAGCTGTTGGTTATCTCCATGACCATCAGTCTGGTTTCAGAGCAGCCAGAGGCACAGAAACTGCCCTCCTGAACTCCTGTGAAGATATGCTCTCTAATCTTTACTCCAGCTCTCCCTCTGTCCTCATCCTCCTTGACATTTCCTCTGCTTTTGACATGGTCAATCACGCCACTCTGATCAACTGACTCCGTGTGAACCTGGGCATCATGGACCATGCCCTGGCATGGCTGAATGACTTCCTCCTGGACCAACCCTTCCAGTACCACTTGAGTCTTTTCTCTCCACCGCCTCTCTCTCCATATCTGGTGGCCCCCAGGGCTCTATCCTCTCACACTGGATCTTCTATGTTTATGTGGCCCCTTTGGCCCACTGCATCTCCACCTTATCTTCTATCAGTGTTATGTGGATGACACTCAGCTCTCTTTCAGGCTTCCCTCAGCCTCTCCTCCCTTGCTCATTCCCGTCTATCCCCAATTCAGGATTGGTGTGCCTCCAACAATCTTTGCCTTAATGCCAGTAAGGTGGAGATCCTTCTCATTGGTACTCCTGTTTCTGCTTTCCCTCTCTCACTCTGGCCACCCTCCTTGGGCCCTCTACCCTCGCCTTCCTGTGAGGCAAAAAACCTTGGTGTCATTTTTGACTCCACTCTCTCCCTCTCGCCTCACATCATGGACCTTGTCAATAAGGCCCACTTCTAGCTGCATCTCCTCAGAGGTATCCTACACTTTCTCACTTTCCTACAGAAGCTGACTGTCTCCAGAGCCCTGATTCTCTTCATGCTGGACTACTGCAACAGCTCTTTCTCATTCTGCTTATTTCTACTCTTCGCCCCCTGCAACAAATCCAGAACAGGACGGCCAGAATTATACTTGGCCTCAAGCACAGGAACTGTATATCTCCAGCCCTGAAATATCTCCACTGGCTCCCGGTGGCTGCAAGGATCAAGTTCAAGACCTTTTGCATCATTGTGAAGTCTTTCCTGGGCCAGGGCCACACTACATCCAATTCTCTCCTCCGAAATACCTTCCTTCTAGAGCCCTACACTCAGCTACCTCCAACTCTCTGAGGGTCAAACATTTCTCCAGGCAGAGAGTGGAGGGTAGATATATGTCCTCTGAAGGTGCCTTCCTTCTGGAATGCCTCCCTGTCCCTCTCAGACTTGAGCGGGACCACCTGAAATTCTGTAAGCAGCTAAAGATCCTCCTTTTCTCCTCTGCCTTCTCCCTCTCGCTTCCTTGCTAACTTACCTGTTTGCTGTGCCGACTATTTGCTTGGTACCCTCAGACTCTCACTAGGTACCAGGTTCTTCCATGACCAGTCTTCCTTGCACTGCCTCCTTACCTACCGCCCACTTAGGGGTTGTAACAGTAACCCCTAGATCCCCCCTGCCTCCTTGGGCTTACCCAGAGCCGTGCTGCCCTGGCTGCACTTACTCAGAACCATGCAACCCTGACCGCACTTCCTCCCACCCTTTCTCTTGCACTTTCCCCTCTTCCTTTCCCCTGCAATTCTCATTGGGGCACTTGGCTGATCCGAATGACACAAGGTATAGTAGAATCATTTATCTTGTCTGCCCCTCTTGTCTTGTGGCGCCTAGAAATATGTGTGTACAGACGTGCTATAAATGCCATATCATATCATATCATAAGTATTGCACAACAACCTCAACAACAGATGTAGTGCTCAAGGAGCAATTTCCAAGTTAATTTTTGTTTTGTTTTTAGATGTTCAAAAAAATCAATGTTTCAGATAATTGATAGCTAAGTTTTTCTAGGTAGACACTTCTGTGAGCATTGAATAATTACTATGTCCTGATCCAGTTCCCTGTGTACTACATAACGGGCCTAATACAATTAATGCTAGATTGCAGTCATCTTTATTTTCTGCTTAAAGCTATTATGTGTGTGTTCTTGTTCTAGCTGATGTCTGCCCAGCTCTAGAAAAAGAAGGCAACATTGTCTAATGTTGAACAATCATAGAAAAGTGAGTATTGCTGTGCCATGGGTTTTAAAGCAAATGGGTTAGTATTATTCCGTAACCTCTTCTTGCCAACCCACCATTGGTGCACTAAATGCATTAATGTACATCACACTTAATCCTTTTGACAAAACAGAGGGGACACCAGGGAAAAACAAACAGATGGGGTCTATGTAAAATTAAACAGTTCTGTATTGGGTTGCACAAGCAAAAGTGGAAAATTACTTTTAACTGGTGGTATCCACCGCAGACATCCAATGTATGCAACCAGCAATAATAGTATGAATCAAAACAGAAAAACAAAGAGTTATATATTTTTATCATTGGTAACATAAAAGGGAAAGAACACACACCTTGTACATTCATGTTCTTTGATCACAAAAAATGTAAGTTTAAATCCAGGTGGTGGTGTAGGAAAGAAGGGGAAGCATGTGGAGAAAGAAGTAGAATAATTAGCAAGAGAAAACTGAAGTCGTAGAGTAGTGATAGCAAAAAGAGGGGGGGAACAGAGATGTTCCTGTCCTAACAAAGTACTAAGAACAAATCATTAGGCTGAACACAGTTTGTGCAGCTTAAATATGGGAATGGCACCTTGTCAAACCCAGTTTGAGTCTAAATAAGAAATGCAAACAAAATAGTGGTATTTCATCTCGGGTGTAGCCTTGTTTTCCGAGGTTAGGTTTGCCAACGCAGTGGGGGAACTGAATTCAAAGTAAAGATCTTTGTGTGAGGTATGTAATAACACCTACACTCCCCTCACAGTTATTGCGTTTTGGCGGTTAGCGACCAAGTGAGTGTCGAGAAATAAAGTTTTCCGCCTTCATCAGGGCAGTGATGGCCAAGTTCTGCAAAACAGAGAAAAAAACAATAAAAGGCTAAAAGTGAAAAGGCATTAAAGTGGCAATAATTGCCGATTTTGTTGATGTCCGATAGGTTAGTCAAGGGTTAGTTGTGAAATTGTTTGTATAAAAAAAAGAAAGAAAATGAAAAGAAAATCTCCACTAAAAATATCTAGTTGTTGTGTTAGTTGTCCAGTACTTTCTACTGTGGCTGCCTAGTCACCATTGAAAGGGATAGAAAAGAAGTGCAGACTTTCTATCCTGTTATTCCCATGTCCCGTTGCTTCAAGACCTGCACCATCTCACCGGCCGTGTGTCACAATACCAAAAGTTGGTTTGTAAGGAAAGCTACAAAATGTTAGCTCTAAGTACCTGTGTAGCCGAAAATGGGGGAGGCATGCAGGGCTGAACAAAGTCAGATAGCCCACACCCACAGGGTATCTTTCTGCTGAAGAAAGTATGCAAACGAGAGTTTGTGCAGCTTAGAAAAACGTCCACTCGAGTTTGAGGCTATGCGTTCAACCTGGCAGGACAAAGAGTAGATGGGTATACCGGAGGTCAGAAAATCTGTAAACATGGTGGCATAATGTCAGGAGTGCTGACAGGGTCTAGCGTGTGTGGTACTTACCCGAACATGTGGGTTGCCTCTCGCGGATGTAGTTGGAGAGGCGACTTGGGTAAGAAGCAAGCTGAACCCATTGGTGTGCGTGCAGGGAGATCCTGCCATGGGGTGTCTGTCAGTAATGTGGCTGGAAGGGTGTCTTGTGTCAGCGCCAGCCAAAACCTGTTGGCGTGCGTGTAGGGGTGTCCTGCCTTCAGGCAAGACGGTGTGATGGGGAAGAATGAATCGTAGCCAGCAGATAGAAGAAGGGGAGGGAGGAAAGCGAAAACTCTGCATTAATTATGATGGCACACAGTAAGATGGGTCCGGGGGGTGAGGGTCCGGGGAGTGAGACCGTCTTGCATACAGGATATTGCCTCACCTGTATAGGTGTTGCTGCTCGCATGCGGCGAACGCTCCTCAGACTGTTCACAGAGCGAAGAAAAGACTGTCTGTGGGAAGGACCATCCGCCAAGTTATGTGTCGTTGCTCTGCAGAGCTCCAGGAGGGGCCTGATACCTGCTGTGTGTGGATTGGTGCTGGAGCCTAATTTGCAGCGTCACCAGAATCTGTCAGAACTGCTCTCCCTCCTGAGTAATAGGCATGGCGGGAGTGCGGTCTGGTAACTCAGCAACCCTTGGTTCAAGACCTGAGTCGGTGGGCGTGGCCAGACTCGGTTTGAGTGTTGGGAGCCGTCGGCTCACGGAAGGGAGACAGATGCTGGCTTATCTCCTGGGCCAGGTTCGAGGACAGGGTATGTCTGAGCCTAAGGTTGGTGTGCATGTCCTAATTCAGCAGGCGATTCAGGGGGTGGAGTTGTACACGATTGGCAAAAACGGCGGGTGGGGTAGCCCGCATGCTAATTCGGGCTCATGACAGGAAGAACGCTGAGTCATGTAAAACTGCCAAGTGTTCTCCTTTCTGAGTTTTGGGAGGCACAGAGGTTCGGTCTGGTAGTGCAGCCCCAAATGGGCAAGGCTCAGCCCGGCTCAGATAATGAGAGCCGTAGGCTGCCACGGGGGCACTATAGACCGGCTAGCATAATTTTGCCACGTAGAAAACGAGATGCGTGGTAGTACTACCCAAGAGCTGAGTGTACATGAGAGCCATGTAGACATCTAAATGAATAAGATTGTACATGGTCAGAGGAGTGGCATGGTCGTCAATTAGTGACCGCTAGGTGCCAGAAAGGAATCTAGATGAAGTGTGTGGGAATGCAGGCCCTGCATGGGCAGCTGGATGGGTTCAGTATGCCCGTGGTCCCCCAGTTGGTCATTAAATATGGGGGTTATGCAGTTCATTGAAGCCATGTTCAAAGGTATCTAGTCTATGGATCCATCTACTTTCCAAATTAAGGAGCCTGGTCTGAACGTTGGGGCCAGAATCAACTTTCTCCAAAACCCACCATGGGAGGTCGTCTGGTGTGTGGCGAGTCTCAGTATAATGCGCTACCATGGGTGACGTCATATGTTTGCAGCAGATCCTGGATTGGTGTTCGGATATCCGGGTTCCTACCTTACACATTGTCTGGCCTACGTAGCGGAGGCCACATGGGCACTGGATACAGTAGACCACCTGGCGGCTTTTGCAGTTTGTGTGGTGTTTAAGGGTCCATTGCCTTTCATCAATGGGAAATGACTTAATTTTCTTGGTGAGTTTGCATACTGAACATGACCCGTAGGGGTAGTGTCCAGTTGTCTTGCAAAGGTTCCATAGTCCAGTGCATGGAGTGTCCCGTATGTACATTGAGTGTACTAAATGTTCTCTGAAATTCCTAGCTCTCTTGAAAGCAAATCTCGGTGGTGGTTCCTCTGGTAGTTGTAACCTAACTAACGGCCAGTACTTGTGGATCATTTTTTTGACTTGGAGTGAGTTTGGCCCGTGTGTAATGACACACTGATCCTGTCTGTTCGCTCCTTGTCTTGTGATTATCCAGACTCCAGGAGGGTGTCCCGATTGGTGAATCTTGCTCTTTTTTGGGCAGTAGATACAAGTTTCCTGGGGTAACCTCTCCGCTTGAGTCTGTCTGCCAGAGATCGGAATTGGCATAAAAGTCTGAGAATGATGTGCAATTCCTTCGGATGCACAGGAATTGCCCATATGGAAGGTTTTGTTGAACATGATTGGGATGTTCACTCTTGTAATGCAAGAGGGTATTGCGATCTGTTGGCTTTCTATATAGGTTACATGTAAGTTTTCCTTCTGTACAAGATATTTGTAAATCCAGGAAGTGTATAGTCTTGCGATCATACTCCATCGTGAATTGGATGTTGTCATTACAGGCATTGAGCCAATCCAAGAAGGTTTTGAAGGATGTTTCATCCCCGGACCACAAAAAAATGATATCGTTGATATACCTGCGCCATTCTTGTATGTGCACTAGCCATGGATTGACTTGGTTGTAAATATATTTGTCTTCAAAAGTAGCCATGAACAGGATGGCCAGACTAGGGGCGAATGTAGCCCCCATTGCAGTCCCTTTTATTTGTAAAAAGAACTGTTTGTTGAAAATGAAGAAATTCTTGCACAGTGCCAAGGTGATGAGTTCTATAATGAATTCTGGTGGGACTCGAGATTGTGTGCAGTTGCAAGTGAGGTGTTCATAAACACAATCTATTGCTGCTTCTTGAGGAATTGATGTATACAGTGATTTGATGTCCATAGTTACTAGGTATTGAGATGTAGGATAAAAGGGGAGGCCTTCGACGACCTCGATTGTGTGAGTTATATCTCGTAGATATGCTTTAGTCTTGATGCTTATGGGTTTGAGAAACCAATCGATGAACCTACAGATTGGTTCTAATATTGATCCGCTTCCCAACACAATAGGTCGCCCTGGTGGTTTTTGTGCATCTTTTTGAATCTTGGGAACGGCGTATAGACATGGAGTACGCTCTTGGGAGGTTGTTAGGAAAGATGCTTCTTTTTGTGAAATCCAGTCTCGGTCAGTAGCAAATGCGACCATTTATGAGATCTCCACTTTAATTTCTCTGGTAGGATCCTTTTTAAGTGGACGGTAGCTGGTCTGGTCCCTTAAAAGCTCCATGGCGGAGTATTGTTCATTGGTCATGAGGACAATACCACCTCCCTTGTCCGCTGGTTTAATTACAATATCTCGATTGTCGGCTAGTTTTTTAAGGGTGACTCTTTCCTTCTTAGTCAGATTCTGGCGTTTGGAGTTGTTTTTCTAGCTCATGTTCTTAATGTCCCTTAGGACACATTTCTCGAAAGTAATCAAATCCTGTGGCGTCTGACTGTCGGTAGGGGTGAAGGAGGAGGGTGGGTAAAGGCCTGTGTCGGTATCTTCTTCCATTTCATCGTGCTCTTTAAAGAAAACACATAATCTCAGAGTTCGAAAGAAACGCCTCATTTCCACTTCCATAATGTACCAATCAGTATTGGTAGTTGGTACAAAGGACAGGCCCTTGGATAAAACAGAGCTTTGGCCTGTTGTTAGGTTGAGATTTGCCAGGTTGGAAATGGGTAATAGATTATCATTTGGGGCTAACGCTGGTGTCTCCGTTGTCTGGGGCATCTGCGTTGTCCCTGGTATGGCACGTTCCAAGGCCGGGGTACATTGGCGGCCCCCATCCTGCTCCTTGTCCACCTCTGCCTAAAAAGGAAATTGTGGGTGTGGGAGTGTTTGGAACTGTTGTTCACAAATTGTGGTATATACGGTTGGAAATTGTAATTGGATCCACTGCCTGAGGAGCTACTACTGGATCCTGAGAAGGTCACTATCCTTCTTCCGCGTCGCCCTCTGGTGTTGGGTGTGCCGCCTTGTTGTTTATGTGAATTAATATAGTCGTCAGATGTGTAGGGGTAAACTGTGTTGAAGTCTTTGAGGTCTTTTTGGAGTTTATTGGTTTTCCTCGCAATGGTGTTGGTTTTGAATACCTCAAATTACTTGTTGAGCTCATTCAATTGTCTTGGGCATTGTTTATGGCTGTGTTCATTTTAAAATTTGTTTCTTCGGTTTCTAGAGTTTTCTGTAGGTCTGCGCTGAAACGTTGAGCAGTGGTTATGGTCAAGACCATCAGGTCACGGCTGCATTTAGTAGCAATGAAACTGAAATTGGTCGTATACTCCTTGTGCTCTAGGAACAGTCGTAGTTCATTCCTCACGATTAGGCCCTCAGGGATAATGCTAGATCTTAAATATTCCTTGAGGAAATGCCCATGTAGCTCGGTTCTGAAAGTTTTCTTTTTGAGTTTCAAGATATCGTCCATAGCATTGACTGAAACACTTGGTTGATTGGGGTCTTGCGGATCAAAGAAAGAGGGGCCTCTAATTAGTTCAGAGGTTTGCTCTTCTGAGTAGCTAAGTGTGGCACTTTCTGCCATATTGTTTCACAAGAATGGTGAAAAAAGTGCAGCCGGTGCATGGGAATACAAATGCGTGGAGAAGAAGAAAGCTAGCTAAGCGTAAATGTTCTAGGCAGGCAGAAAGAAGTTGTATGTTGATGTACAAATTGCCTCCAGACTGGGAATTTTTTTTGTTGGGGTAAGTAAGTTCCCAGGTGTGGAGTTCCCAAGACCGAACAGACAACTTGGTGTTGTCAAAGAAAGAAATAACGCTCATATCAATCCCCCTAAAATAGGGAGAAGGGGTTCGGTAACGTCCTACGGGAGGCACCAGCAAGACAAGGCATGTAAACTATAAATCATAGAAAAGGGAGTATTGCTGTGCCATGGGTTTTAAAGCAAATGGGTTAGTATTATTCCGTAACCTCTTCTTGCAAACCCACCATTGTTGCCCTAAATCCATTAATGTACATCACTCTTAATCCTTTTGACAAAACAGAGGGGACACCAGGGAAAAACAAAAAGACGGAGTCTATGTAAAATCATACAGTTCTGTATTGGGTTGCACAAGCAAATGTTGAAAATGACCAGCAACAATAGTATGAATCAAAACAGACAAACAAAGAGTTATATTGTTATCATTGGTAACATAAAAGGGAAAGAACACACACCTTGTACATTCATTTTCTTTGATCACAAAAAATGTAAGTTTAAATCCAGGTGGTGGTGTAGGAAAGAAGGGGAAGCATGTGGAGAAAGAAGTAGAATAATTAGCAAGAGAAAACTGAAGTCGTAGAGTAGTGATAGCAAAAAGAGGGGGGGAACAGAGATGTTCCTGTCCTAACAAAGTACTAAGAACAAATCATTAGGCTGAACACAGTTTGTGCAGCTTAAATATGGGAATGGCACCTTGTCAAACCCAGTTTGAGTCTAAATAAGAAATGCAAACAAAATAGTGGTATTTCATCTCGGGTGTAGCCTTGTTTTCCGAGGTTAGGTTTGCCAACGCAGTGGGGGAACTGAATTCAAAGTAAAGATCTTTGTGTGAGGTATGTAATAACACCTACACTCCCCTCACAGTTATTGCGTTTTGGCGGTTAGCGACCAAGTGAGTGTCGAGAAATAAAGTTTTCCGCCTTCATCAGGGCAGTGATGGCCAAGTTCTGCAAAACAGAGAAAAAAACAATAAAAGGCTAAAAGTAAAAAGGCATTAAAGTGGCAATAATTGCCGATTTTGTTGATGTCCGATAGGTTAGTCAAGGGTTAGTTGTGAAATTGTTTGTATAAAAAAAAGAAAGAAAATGAAAAGAAAATCTCCACTAAAAATATCTAGTTGTTGTGTTAGTTGTCCAGTACTTTCTACTGTGGCTGCCTAGTCACCATTGAAAGGGATAGAAAAGAAGTGCAGACTTTCTATCCTGTTATTCCCATGTCCCGTTGCTTCAAGACCTGCACCATCTCACCGGCCGCGTGTCACAATACCAAAAGTTGGTTTGTAAGGAAAGCTACAAAATGTTAGCTCTAAGTACCTGTGTAGCCGAAAATGGGGGAGGCATGCAGGGCTGAACAAAGTCAGATAGCCCACACCCACAGGGTATCTTTCTGCTGAAGAAAGTATGCAAGCGAGAGTTTGTGCAGCTTAGAAAAACGTCCACTCGAGTTTGAGGCTATGCGTTCAACCTGGCAGGACAAAGAGTAGATGGGTATACCGGAGGTCAGAAAATCTGTAAACATGGTGGCATAATGTCAGGAGTGCTGACAGGGTCTAGCGTGTGTGGTACTTACCCGAACATGTGGGTTGCCTCTCGCGGATGTAGTTGGAGAGGCGACTTGGGTCAGAAGCAAGCTGAACCCATTGGTGTGCGTGCAGGGAGATCCTGCCATGGGGTGTCTGTCAGTAATGTGGCTGGAAGGGTGTCTTGTGTCAGCGCCAGCCAAAACCTGTTGGCGTGCGTGTAGGGGTGTCCTGCCTTCAGGCAAGACGGTGTGATGGGGAAGAATGAATCGTAGCCAGCAGATAGAAGAAGGGGAGAACAAATCATTAGGCTGAACACAGTTTGTGCAGCTTAAATATGGGAATGTCACTTTGTCAAACCCAGTTTGAGTCTAAATAAGAAATGCAAACAAAATAGTGGTATTTCATCTCGGGTGTAGCCTTGTTTTCCGAGGTCAGGTTTGCCAACGCAGTGGGGGAACTGAATTCAAAGTAAAGATCTTTGTGTGAGGTATGTAATAACACCTACACTCCCCTCACAGTTATTGCATTTTGGCGGTTAGAGACCAAGGGAGTGTAGAGAAATAAAGTATTCTGCCTTCATCAGGGCAGTGATGACCAAGTTCTGCAAAACAAAGAAAATAACAATAAGAGGCTGAAAGTTAAAAGGCATTAAAAGAGGCAATAATTGCTGATTTTGTTGATGTCCGATAGGTTAGTCAAAGGTTAGTTGTGAAATTGTTTGTATAAAAAAAGAGAGAAAATGAAAAGAAAATCTCCACTAAAAATATCTAGTTGTTGTGTTAGTTGTCCAGTACTTTCTACTGTGGCTGCCTAGTCACCATTGAAAGGGATAGAAAAGAAGTGCAGACTTTCTATCCTGTTATTCTCATGTCCCGGTGCTTCAAGACCTGCACCATCCCACCGGCCGCGTGTCACAATACCAAAAGTTGGTGTGAAAGGGAAGCTGCAAAATGTTAGATCTAAGTACCTGTGTAGCCGAAAATGGGGGAGGCATGCAGGGCCGAACAAAGTCGATAGCCCCCACCCACATGGTATCTTTCTGCTGAAGAAAGTATGCAAGCGAGAGTTTGTGCAGCTTAGAAAAGCGGCCACTTGTTTTTGAGGCTATGCGTTCAACCTGGCAGGACAAAGAGTAGATGGGTATACCGGAGGTCAGAAAATCCGTAAACATGGTGGCATAATGTCAGGAGTTCTGACAGGGTCTAGCGTGTGTGGTACTTACCCGAACATGTGGGTTGCCTCTCGCGGATGTAGCTGGAGAGGCGACTTGGGTCAGAAGCAAGCTGAACCCGTTGGTATGCGTGCAGGGAGATCCTGCGTTGGGGTGCCTGTCAGCAATGCGGCTGGAGGGGTGTCTTGTGACAGTGCCAGCCAAAACCCGTTGGCGTGCGTGCAGTGGTGTCCTGCCTTGAGGCCAGACGGTGTGATGGGGAGGAATGGATCCTAGCCAGCAGATAGAAACAATCTGCATAATTTAATTGCACGCATATTATTTGAGTAGTGAATGTGAGGTTGAGCAAGACAGTTCATGCAAAACTTGAACCTTTCAGATTTCATATGATTCCAACCATGTTAAAATTTATGGGGTTATCCTGAGGCTTCAGCAATGAGATTGTACCAGATTCGAACTTGAGCACCTATAAAGGCAGGTAACTGGAAACTCTGGATACTCGTTGGCTGGGGTTTGAAGTGGCAGGAGCAACACCAAAGGACTGGATAGTTATTGAAATAGTATTATGTTGATAATAGGGGGTAGGCAGAGATAGGGAATTACAGCAAAATGTTGTGGTGGCTGAGGGAATATGATTTGTGGGTGGCGAGGGCACTCCGCAGACCAAGCAAGGCCAATGCAGTAGGCACCTTAATTAATTTTGTAGGTAGTGGAGAGCACCAAAGCAGTGCTAGGAACACATATTTTTTGTAAGTGTGGGGGACGGCCAAAGAAGTTGTATAGGAATACCCAGGAATGTGCAGACGAGTACGCCAAACACCAAAGCAGTATTGTGCACATGGCAAGTATGTAGGAGGGGGAGAATACCAGACCAGTTTTAGACATATATGAATTTTGTATGAAGAGGAGTACACCGGAGTAGTCATAGGCTCTCGAAAATTTAGTAGGTAGTCTCATGGACATATGAAACCAATGATGATTGCTATGCATATTATGTGGTGGAAATGAATAAAGTTAACATATCTGAGTCTGCTGCAATGCCCAAATGTGGCAGAGGATGGGTAAGAGGAATAAGGAAGATTGCATATGGTCAGTGCTTTTCATGTGCTACAGAAGCAATTGTTTGTGCTGAGCAGTCAAAATAGTATGTGGATCTCTACACCACCCACATTAATCACTTGGTAACTGAAGGTCTCCTCTGCAAAGAACTGAGGGATTTCCCTCCAGTGAATCTAGTGCATTGTAAAGAAATGTAATTGTGCTTGCATCTTTGTCACACTAGCATTCGACTTGGTATGATATGTTGTTATATGATATGGCATTTATACCGCGCCTGTACACAAGTGTAGGACATTCTGGAGAGAGCCGGAATTTGAGCCCTCAAGATCTGAGGCACAGTTAGGAAAATATATGACATCACCTTAACAACAAGTGGGCAATAGAGGTAAGATGAACAAGCAGAGATTCCTGAAAATCTCCCACCATTGACTTCTTGGCACACAGACAGCAAGGAAGGACATGAAAAAAGTATTCTCCATCCCCTGATTCTACATCAAGGCTCAGACACCTCTTCTTTGATGACGCCTTATGTAGCGAAGGAGACAACCAGGCAGAACAAGAGGGTTCAGCCATTTATGAAACCAATCAATTATATCAGAGCAAGCAGTTTCCAAAAGCAGTTTAAGATCCATGCCAGTGAAAGTACAACTTTGCACTCGTCATCAGTTAACCATATCCCCTGCAGATTCCACCAAGTAGACCCCAAGAAGGTGGTGAGGTTAAGGCTCCGCTCTACCCTCAAAAACAAACCAGGCATGTCCAGTTATTTTGCATCAGTAAAAACAGAATCAGATCTTCACACCCGGTCATGTATGCAAAATATTTCTCTGAGGAAACGGGAACCCATTTTGGCTCCTGTTTCTTTTGGACCCAAATTCGTAACATCCTTGGCAAAAGGAAAAGGTGACAGGTCGTCTCCAGCACCTCCCAAAAGAAGGCAGTTGGCACATCTGCATCACCGCCCAACATCATTAGACCAGAGTTAACACACACATTTTCACAAGCCTTGCTGTCAAACCATCTTTTCCTGCAGATCCCATGAAACACAGATAACTTATTTCCACCAAATGTGCCATCCACCCTTTCTGAGGCTTCTGAATATGTGGAAAATATCGCACATGACATGAAAATATATGTATATTTAAGGAAATGTTGCCGATGGATGTACTCCCATATCCCTTTGTTCACAACCATGGCTTCAGATGGGTTCTTGACCTTGTTTAGCCCCACTTGGAATTTCTTGAATCAGATCTAATTCACATGACACACAGTATCACACCTCTACAACCATGTTTTGGAGGCACTGGGAATGGTACTGGATCCCCTTAAGGATAAGAAATCAAATTTGACAGGAGACAAGTGAATCACTTCTCAAGGTGCAGATACCATAGCCATCACCAGAAACGTGTACCTCTCATCAGCAAAGCCCATGACAGTTGCAAAATGTTGTTTGCCAGCAGGCCAGCTTGGGTATGTAAGGGTTCTAATGCAAGTTCTACATGGGAAGTGACGTCTGGGAGAACATAAAAGATGGTGCAGCATATTAGATTACTCATAATAAACTGAAAAGCAGGGAATCCCCACACTCTGGATTAGGGAAATTCAAGACCAATTATCAGAAAGAAAGTCCATAGGACACATTTTTACAAAGGTATCAAAATTATTTATTTTGGTTGATAATAATGATATGTTGACTAAATGATGAATGTATCAAAAAACCAATTAATTCAATTGCGGTAAATGAAACAATCACAAATCCTTCTCACATCTGAACTGGGCAGTGTGCCCTAATCCCAACACTCATATCCATAGCCACTGCTCCCATTCATACATAACATCAATTACAATTATAAAACATCACAAAATAATATACAATATTTACAAAGGGCATATTTTTTCTTTCTCCTGCAATGGAGACTATTTGATTTCTTTGGAGAACATGATCTCATTTTCAGGTGCTTAAACAAGACCGATCGGTTTCAAAATTAAGGCACGATTTGAACACGTCTTCATCAGGGAACATACAGCACTCTAAAAGAATGACACATATAAAAATGTCATTGACCCATAAACAAACATATATTCAATCACCATTATAAAGTACATGAATGCTATTAGCCACGCCTCTTAGTTCATCATGTGCACGAGAACATCCCAATAGTCCCAGAAAAACCTTTGTACCACAAGAACCCAAACCTTGGTTCAAAGGAGTAACCACACAACAGCATGAGACCCAATACCATACCATGGTACTAGTGCAAATTGCCCTTCATCAGTGTAAATGGAACTACCTAGCATGATATTGTCTCTGCCTTCTACATAGGTGTAGACAGATGATCAATTATCACCTAAATGGACAAATAGAAAAAGACACCACTAACGGCCGCTTCCAGGGTACTAATACCTCAGTAGGACAAGGTACATGCTTTTTACAATTGTATAATTAGGTTACCTATACTCACCAGAGACTTCCTATTATTGACCTGTGCATGGCCTGTGCATAATTTGCTTCACTATTATTGGAGCCGCATGTAGCCAATATTGATCGGTCATCAAAAACGTTTTATGGTAACACAAAAAAAAATGTATACTAAGAACCTTGTGTACACAGTCATGTCTTAGCAGAACAAACATAAGGGAAACACTACATGTGCATGCATCCTGCATAATATTAGCAATACTCAAAAGGGATCCAATATGACTCATTTGCAAAGCCATCTGCAATATAAAAGCCATAGTTTCCAGGCCTTACTTTTTGGGTATGTTATTCATTGGGAAAGTACACAAAAAGAGTTGTTTTCCCCCCTCCTTACCAATTCATACGTGTTGTTAAGCTCCAAGGGGGCCAACACCTCCTTTGCACGGGTGCCACAATGTAAACTTCTTAAATCCGGCATTCGTGGCTATCCATTTACGTGTATGCTCTCTAGTCACGTGACCCGAGCATGCTGCGTCATCGGGTAACATGCTGGCAGTTGATAGAACGGGATGATGAGAGGCAACCGCTTGTCCCAACTGGGTCATAAACATAAAGGATAGACCCTCACCTCATAGCTGTCCAGGTGAAAGTACATATTCATATATCACAATTGTGAGGGACCTGTTTAAAGTGTTTTTTGACCCTACAATAAATTAATATTGCCAAACCACTCGAAGTAATTTCAACACATATGTTGGAATTATTAGTTTTAAACAAAAGTGCTGAGGCTATGTCATACCAACCACTATCTGATGAATTGAAGACAAATTCAACTTGTGTGTTGGAATTTTTAATTTAGAACAGAATTGCTAAGGCTGAGTGAGGCATAACAACCACTATGTGCTAAATTGGGGAAACGAGAGCCAAGAGCTTGTCCACTAATATTCTTGATTTTGAGCAAAAGCCCCATAGCAACCACTGGATGCTATGTTGAAAAAATAATCTTTCAAAAATGTATTGACCCATACAGCTTAACCACTAAATATTCCATGGAACCTGCCAACCAATATGGAACAGCTTACAGAATATCACAGTTGTTTGAAAAATAGGGTTATGTTAAAAAATCCTGCTGTTCCATGGCATTCAAACCGCTCTCATATATTTTTTTTAAAAACATTTTTTAAATTTGATTTAAAAAATGTTTACACATTTTCTTTTACAAATTATTTGAATCCGTTCCTTAGTCCTGCTCATATATTTTCAAATTAAAGATCCATAACTGTTCCTTATAAGCCAGTTTGTGGACTTCCTGTGCTGTTGTCACTTTCTGGATCTTATCCACACAAAACCAAGATAGGTCATCCAAACTGTGTCCAATTTCCTAGAAATGGGTTACTAATGGAGCACTTATTGTCTGTGGATGAATTTCTGACCGATGCTAATTAATTCTGAAATTGACCTCTCTTGATTTCTTGCCAATGTAGATCTTCTTACATGGGCACAGCATAGATGAAATTCTTGCTTTTACAAGTGGTGAAAGCACGCAGTTGCCATACTCTCCCCTCACGTTCAAAAGACTGAACTTTCATTGAATAGTTACATGCTACGCATGAAGTGCAGGGATAATGCCCAACCACGGGGGCATGGTGAACATTATGAATCATTGTACGTTTTGCAGACATGCGACATGCTTTTGTAAGCTTCTGTTTTAAATGTTGACTTTTTTAAAAGCAAATAGCAGTTTCTCCAATTTTCCTCCTGCTGTATTCAGGATTATCCCATTTTTCAAAATGACTCCCTGCATTGACACACTACGTTGGCAAAATGTGGAAGAACAGACCAAATGGTCCATAGAGTTGGTTTTTATTTTAGGGAGAAATAGGTTGTCCTGGAAGAGGGATCTAACCCTTTTCCTGCAGTGTCAAATCAATTTCTTCGGGTAAACCCCGTTCCAACAATCTAGTTTGCAAAGTGTCTGCTTGGTAATTAAATATGGCAATATCTGTGCAACTGCATCGCAAATGTAAAAACATACCAGGTAGGATCTGAAATAAACCTTTGGGGTGCTGAATTCCAAAATGTAAAGTGGTGTTTCTCTTAGTCATTTTCCTAAACTATTCTACTTGGAGGCTTCCTTATGAAAAATTGACAAATCCAAGAACAATATTTTTTCTGCAGAATGATCTGTGAAATGCAAATTCCCATGGATCTGATTCATCCAATCAGCACATCTGTTCACAATCTCTGTGCTGCCATTCCAAATGATAAGAATATCATCAATGTATCGGCGATGCAATACAATGGACTAAAGAAAAGGATTTACATTACTTAGACTCAGATGCTCTACAATTAATGCCATATAAATAATGGCCACATTTGGAGCAAAGGTCTAGCCTATAGCCCTGCCCTTGCGCTGGCTTCTCAGGTCCTCAGAGTACCTGCCCCATGTGGGCTACAGGACTTCTTGGCCCCGTTATGGTTGCAGTCTTTCTTGTCCCCCTTCTGATATCTTCTGGTTATCAGAGCTGTGCAGGCTATGTGCTTGGGTGGCCCCACTGTGCATGCAGTTTCTTACCCAGTTCCCAGGTCTTCTGGATGGCAGCCCCGTTTGGGCTATGGGATTGTCTCATTGCCCCCCCCCCCATATTCCCCCACTATCCTGGCAATGCAGTGTCCATTTGCTCCAGCAGTGGTGCTCGGTTGTTGAGGCGATCTCCATGGCGTGCAATGACCTGCTTTCTCACAATGGCTTTGGGCGGCCTGCAGGGTGGGCTGCTTCATCTCATTCCTCTCCTCTGACACTGGAGGAGCAGGACGCCTGTACATCTTCAGCGTGGTATGTGGCTTCTTCGTGTGGCAGTGCTGGGCTGGATCTCCACCGTCTGTGTAGAGGCAGCATTCTACATGCTGCCCTCGGTCCCTGCCGACCACACAGATTGCGTGGCTTTTCCCTTTGTCTCCCTCTGAGGAGGGTTGGGACTTCCTCCATTGCGCAGCAGTGAAGCCGGTGTACCATGTGCATTTGTTGGTCTCTCCTTGGAGTCCAGAGGAAAATCCCATTGGTTCTGGGTTTTAAAAGGATGCTGCAAAAGATGCTGCAAAAGATATAGGTCTGAGAACAAGCCATCCACCTTGCACATGACTACGCTGTTTAGTTCCCATATAACCAGCAAATGCTTGTGACTTTACAGTGAGGGTGGGCGTGAAGGGGAATCCCTACTTCCACATTCCTTGTCCCTAGATGGGCAGGGAGAGGGGGGGCGGTCCTGCTTGCCTTGTCCCTTATGCAGGGTATTACGTAGTGGGCTCATTTCCCTAGTTCCAAAGGGGAGAGGATTCCCCCTTGGGATGGAGGGAAAAATTCCTTGGATACGTCACACTATCAATGATTGGATAGCCACTACAGTTTTAATTTTGCAGATCCATGCGATTGGTGGCACTGCCAGTGCAAATATTGGATGAAAGGATGAATGCTGCAGCCGTTCGACAGATAATCGTTGGAGCCAACATTCCTAAGAAGAACTGCAGCCCACTGATGAACCATAGACGACTGTTGCAGCTGACCAGCATTGCCTCTAGCAAGTTCCAGTGAAGCCTTACTCCTCTGTCCTGATCTCAAAAAGTCTCTGCTCGGCGCTACAACCCCTGGACTATTCGGAGAAACTAGTCTCAACACCTGCTCAAGGATCTGTGCCTTTTGAGCATTCAGAAGTGTCCCTGGACCAATCAGTGGACTGATAATCTCTCTCCTGGGCTGCCTCGCTGCGGCCGTCGCCATTCCAACTGCATCCTTGGAACATAGAGGATCTTCAATTTGTGCTACAAGATGCCTGCTCCTGCATTTTCTACCTTCTAATCGCAACAGAGGCCGTGCAGCGCCTGCTACTTTGTTCGCCCATTGAAGATCGCATGTCACCGCCTAATCATGAGAACTCTCGTTGAAACCAGTCTTCTTTGCTCCGTGGCAGTCTCCTGTGGCCGACCGCTCCTTAGAAGTCTTATTCCTTTCGTCATAACAGTGTTCAGCTGGAGAGTGCCTAGATCTTAATACAGGTACTGTGACTGACCGAAACTAAATCCCTCATCCGAAACTTACATATGCACCCATGACATCTGGGCCTCTCTCGACCAGTGTTGGGAAAGGTTTCTCTTTTGGTAATAGGTCTGTAGAGTCCCAAATGTTTTGCTTTTGTTTTTGAACCTGAATTTTTACAGGGCAGGAAGCCTTCAGCTTCACTCCTCTGTCCTTTGGCTCATTTGTTATGGGGAAACTGATCAGCCCGTCAGACTATCAGTACTGGCAAACCATGTTTCCCTTTTGCCGCCCTGTGCCCTTAATTTTGAATCTTACTTGGCCCCCAAGACCTTGATTCCCCTGTTGCAGCCCTCGCTCCCTCCCCTCACCCGCTTCCTGATTCCACCGCCTCCTGCCTCCCAATCCGCCCACCCTGCCCTGATTGGTTCCGAACCGTGTTTGTTGGGTCTATCGACCCGTAGCCCACACCAGCTCCACTTTAGTGCGTGGAAGCACGGTGAGTAAAACCATCTTTGTCTGTGCCCCTAATATGTATTTGCCTGCCGTCTTGTGCCCTCAATTTCAAATCTTACTTGGCCCCCAGGCACTTGATTCCCCTGTTGCAGCCCTCGCTCCCTTCCCTCACCCGCTTCCTGATTCCGCCACCTCCCGATCCACCCACCCTGCCCTGATTGTTTCCCGGAACGTGTTTGTGGCCGTAGCCCACACAGCTCCGCATTAGTGCGTGGAAGCGCGGTGAGTAAAACCATTATTGTCTGTGCCCCTAATTTGTATTTGCCTGCCGTCCTGTGCCCTTAATTTCTAATCTTACTTGGCCCCCAGGGCCTTGATTCTCCTGTTGCAGCCCTCGCTCCCTCCCCTCACCCACTTCCTGATTCTGCCACCTCCCGCCTCCCGATCCACCCACCCTGCCTTGATTGGTTCCCGGACCATGTTTGTTGGGTCTATCGACCCGTAGCCCACACCGGCTCCACTTTAGTGCGTGGAAGCACGGTGAGTAAAACCATCTTTGTCTGTGCTCCTAATTTGTATGTGCCTGCCGTCCTGGTCCCTTAATTTAGAATCTTACTTGGCCCCCAGGCCCTTGATTCCCCTGTTACAGCCCTCGCTCCCTCCCCTCACCCACTTCCTTATTCCACCGCCTCCCGACCCGGACACCCTGCCCTGATTGGTCAGACCTCTGGTCCTAACAGACCCTTCTAGCGCTGTGCTCTGCCGTGCAGCCCTGCGACCAAGGGCCTGAGACAAAAGGCAACTCCTACACTGGTGGCTCCAGTTCGTATCTGCAGGTATCTGCAGGAGAAGCAAGGAGCCAGCACCAAGAAAGGTAAGTGTGGCACAGGTGGGGACTGAAGCAATCACCTCATTCCAGAAAGCCCTACCACTCTTACATAAAAGTTTTACTGTGTTAAATTGTGCAGCGACATGCTAAGGTCAAGCAATATTAAGTGTACCCTATTAGTTATACTGTGTTGAACTTTGAATTTAGAAAGTGTCCCAAACATCATTGAGTGTGCCCAAATAGCCTCACTGTGCTGAATCTTGTATCTCGATAGTGTGCCCAACAACATTGAGTGTACTCTAATAGTTTCATTGTGTCGTCCCCTAAAAAGTTTTACTGTGTTGAAGTTTGAATTTAGAAAGTGTGCCTAACAATATTGGGTGTGCCTTAATAGCTTCACTGTGTTGAATCTTGCATTTAGATAGTGTGCCCAACAACATTGTGTGTGCCTTAATAGTTTCAGTGTCGTCCCCTAAAAATGTTTTACTGTGCTGAAGTTTGAATCTAGAAAGTGTCTCAAACATCATTGAGTGTGCCCCAATGGCCTCACTGTGTTGAATCTTGCATCTAGATAGTGTGCCCACCAACATTGATTGTGCCCTAATAGTTTCACTGTGTCGTCCCCTGAAAAGTTTTACTGTGTTGAAGTTCGAATTTCGAAAGTGTCCCAAACATCATTGAGTGTGCCCTAATAGCCCCACTGTGTTGAATCTCGCATCTAGATAGTGTGCCCAACAACATTGAGTGGGCCTTAATAGTTTCACTGTGTCGTCCCCTAAAAAATGTTTACTGTGTTGAAGTTTGAATTTAGAAAGTGTGCCCAACAACTTTGGGTGATCCCTAATAGCTTCACTGTGTTGAATCTTGCATCTAGATAGTGTGCCCAACAACATTGAGTGTGCCTTAATAGTTCCACTGTGTCGTCCCCTAAACAATGTTTACTATGTTGAAGTTTGAATTTAGAAAGTGTGCCCAACAACATTGGGTGTGTCCTAATAGCTTCACTTTGTTGAATCTTGCATCTAGATAGTGTGCCCAACAACATTGAGTGTGCCTTAATAGTTTCACTGTGTCGTCCCTTAAACATTTTTACTGTGTTGAAGTTTGAAATTAGAAAGTGTGCCCAATAACATTGAAAGTGCCCCAATAGCTTTACTGTGTTGAATCTTGCATCTATATAGTGTGCCCAACAACATTGAGTGTGCCCTAATAGTTTCACTGTGTTGAATCTTGCATCTAGATAGTGTGCCCAATAACATTGAGTGTGCCCTAATAGTTTCACTGTGTCGTGCCCAACACCATTGAGTGTGCCCTAATAGCTTCACTGTGTTGAATCTTGCATCTAGATAGTGTGCCCAACAACATTGAGTGTGCCCTAATAGTTTCACTGTGTTGAATCTTGCATCTAGATAGTGTGCCCAATAACATTGAGTGTGCCCTAATAGTTTCACTGTGTCGTGCCCAACAACATTGAGTGTGCCCTAATAGCTTCATTGTGTTGAATCTTGCATGTAGATAGTGTGCCCAACAACATTGAGTGTGCCCTAATAGCTTCACTGTGTTGAATCTTGCATCTAGATAGTGTGCCCAACAACATTGAGTGTGCCCTAATAATTTCACTGTGTCGTGCCCTAAAAATGTTTACTGTGTTAAAGTTTGAATCTAGAAAGTGTGCCCAAACAACATTGAGCGTCCACTAAAGTTTACTTTATTGAACTGTGCAGCTAAAACTAAGGTCAATCGATACTAAGTGTAGCCTATTAGTTTCACTGTGTTGAATCTTCCATCTAGATAGTGTGCCCAAAAACAATGAGTATGCCCTAATAGTTTCACTGTGTTGAATCTTCCATCTAGATAGTGTAACCAACAACATTGAGTGTGCCCTAAAAATCTCACTGTGTTGTCCCTAAAATGTTCACTGTGTTGAAGTTTGAATCTAGACAGTGTGCCCAAACAACATTGAGCGTCCACTAAAGTCTTACTGTATTGAATTGTGCAGCTACACATTAAGGTCAAGCCATATTAAGTGTACACTATTAATTTCACTGTGCTGTGAATTCACTGTGTTGAATTCCACATCTTGATATTATAACCAAGCCTTAACTCCCTCTGCATCTCGCCATGACTCCATCCCTCCCAGCTAAATCCAAAATGAGAGCTTCACTCTGGCATGCCTCTCACCTCCCTCCCCTTAACTCCTCCTCCTTCCCCTCCCAACCTATTCCACCTACCTCCATGATCTCACCCCACCCCCTATCCAACTCCCAAGCCAGAGGAGCCTGATGGCGTGGCAACCATCCGAAGACCTCTGTTTCTCCCATCCCTTCTACCCACCCACCTTGAGCATACTCACCCCCATCACCCCCATTTACCTCAGAGTCCACTCCCCCATCCCACCACTCAACCGCCCACCCGCCCGCGCAGACCCTCCTCCATCCCCATCCCCTGCCCTTTCGTCCCGTCGAATCCCACTAACGTCCCCCACCCACCATATACCTTCCCCTCCCTAAAAACTGCACGTCTTGCCCTGGCAAGAACAGTGGCCACATCTCCATCACCCTCCGGCCCCCCCACCCTCTCTCACACACCAACTGCACTGAAACCCCTGGAAAAGAGAAAACAAGCCTGGTCCCCTTCAATCTCCCACTACTCCTCACCCCTCCTACCTCGACCCATCACCTCAATCTCTCACCCCCCACCATCACCACCTCCCTTCCTCCCTCACCCCCCACTTCCAGCCCCTCTCCCTCGACTTCTCGCCCAGCACACCTAGCATCCCTAGCCCCATGCGATTCACCCTTGAATCCCAAGTCCCAAATCCCTTGTCCAACACCCACCCGCACACACCTGTCCAACTCCGCCCTCCCAGCTCATCCCCTCCTCCGCCCGCCTATTCTTCCCAACTGCCATCGACCAGTATGCATCATTCACCACCCAGCTCCCGCTGCCACCCTACCCCCTCCCTCTTCCTCCTACCCCTGACCCACCCCCGCCACCATCCCCTTCCACTCCCCCAATCCCCCCCACCTACACCCCTACAACTTCCAGGACACCCCCCATTCCGAAGTACAATGCATTCTTTTTAATGCCCGCTCTGTAGCAAAAAACAGACACAGCATCTTTGACCTCCTCACCTCTGACAATCCAGACCTAGTCTTTACCATGGAAACCTGGTTCTCCGACGACTTGGCCCCTGTTGCTCATGAAGCCTTCCCCCCGATTACTCCCTCATCCCACTCAATAGACTCTCTAGAGTAGGTGGAGTAGCATTCATTTTCAAATCACACTTCTCCATCTCACTCCTCGACTCCCAGACATGCACTCCTTGCGAATCCCTTCTCGTCAAACTATCACTCCCCCCCGATGTTCTCCCACAGCTTCCTAATCATCTACAGACCCCCTGGATATGACAGACATTTCACAACCAACCTCTGCGACTCTATAGCCACCATCCAAGTAAACCACCCCTCTCTGACTCTTCTAGGAGACTTCAATATCTGGCTAGACATTCCCACCAACCCCATGACCCACTCACTGGTCAACTGCCTTGATGTGCTTAACCTCTGCCTTCACATGAACGGCCCAACTCATTCTAAACGACACACCCTTGATGCCATCTTCAGCTCCCAAGACCAGATACATCTACCCCCCCCGTACCTCTCATCTGGTCTGATCATTTAATTGTCCCTTTCACCATCCGCTCACCTTCCACCACGCCCATCCTGGAGCCAGCTGCCCCCCCCCCCCCGCCACAAATGCTGGAAGAAACTAAAGATCCTCCCTGACCTAGCCAAAGCCCTGCTTCAAAGACCTCCCTAAACCATCCCACGTAATGAACCCTTAACCATCGACTCCTTCGACTCATGGCTCAATAACTCACTAATCCCGCTCACCCACACTTCCCAATCATCCTCTCGCCATGGTCCTTATCCCAGATGGTTTACACCAGAACTGAAGATTGGGAAACAACTGAATGAATCCCTCGAACGCAAATGGCGGAAAAGTAAAACCAATCTGAGTAGATCCACATTCGCCCTGCACCATCGCCGCAACAAAGCTGAAATCCGAAAAGCAAAAAAAGCCTACTACAACACTCGAATTCTCAACTGTGGAAACTGCAGCAAGGAACTCCACAAAATCATTTCTGAATTTGTCAAACCAACCTGTACATCAGCCCATTCCACCCCATCTGAATCACTCTGTGACTCGCTCTCGCTCCACTTCTACACCACAGCTCTCGACAGAACAATTTCTCTCAACAACAAACTGGCCATACTCTCACGGCCACAAAATCCGTCCGCCCTATCAACCACCCCCCCACCCGCCACTGCAACAACAACTCCACCCACCTTTGACTACTTCAACCCAATCTCGAGAGCCACATTTCTTGACCTTCTCTCTGATTGAAACCCATATGGCTCCCCCCTTGATCCCTGCCCCGCTTCAGTCCTCAAAGAAATATTCTCATCCACCTGCGCAGTAGAGTACGCAAGAACCATCCTAAACTACTCCCTCAGCTCGGGAATCTTCCCCAACGCCTTCAAAATTGCACATGTCAAGCCTCTTCTAAAAAAATCAACCCCAAAAACTACCGCCCCATCTCAAACACCAGGTTCCTTGCAAAACCTATCGATCGAATCGCATACTTCCAACTAAACGCCTTTGTCAAATCCAACAACCTCCCTGGCCCTGCACAATCAGGCTTCAGACCACGACACAGACCCGAAACCACTCTGGCCTCAATCTGGGACGATCTTAAGATCACTGCGGACTCTGCAGGATACACTGCACTAATCCACCCGCACAATATCCCGTGCTACAACTATGCCGATGACACACAAATAATCCTAAAACTCCTCAACTCAGACACCAGCTCTCAGCCTGACCTTGCAGCCTGCCTCCTTGACATTGATCATTGGATGACTACAAACCACTTCCTCCTAAACACCACTTAAACGGGAATCATGGTGTGCGGCAACACCAAGCTTCTCCCCCACCCTTTACCTTGGCCCACATCCATGGGCAAACCACCCATCACCTCTGCCACAGTAAAAAACCTGGATGCACTCTGGACTCTGACCTAACCCTCTCTCGCCAAATGAACAACGTATCTAAGTCTTGTCATTACCACCTCAAAATTTTTAGACACATTTTTCCCTACCTCTCCTTTCCTAAGAGACTTGCCGCTGTTAAGTCTATTGTAATGTCGAGACTGGACTATGCTAACTCCCTTTATCTCGGAGTCCGGGCATGCCACCTCATTAAATTACAAAGAGCACAAAGCGCTGCTGCCAAAATGCTACTAGCACTGGGCCCAAGAGACCACACCTCTCCAGCTCTCAGAACACTCCCCTGACTCCCAGTTGGACGAAGGGCCACTTTCAAGACCCTGTGCATCACCCACCGAGCAGTGCACAAGACCGGCCATCTATACCTGCAAGACAAGCTAAAACCCAACCACCCACCTCGCACTCTAAGATCAAGCTCCGCCCTCCTTTTAGAGATACCAACCACCAACTCAGTCAGGATAGGAGGATCCTCATTCTCAGCCTTGGCCCCCACTCTATGGAACTCGCTTCCACCCCACATCCGACACACCGAAGGCTACTTGTCATTCCGCAAACTACTAAAAATGTGGCTCTTCCCATAACACCGATGAAAACCCAAAGATGTGTCCAAACCCCCCAGCAACCGAATGACGAAACACATAATGAAGCTGTCCTACCTGGTGCTCACCCATATGACGGGTTAGAATGGCTGGATTAGAGGGAATGATTGGAGTGAATGGAGTGGATGGATGGAGTAAACAGAGTTTGTGGACACAGTAAGCAGAATGTCAGAGTTGATCGAGTAGAGAAAATAAAGGAGTAAATGGAGTGGATGGAACGGATAGAGTGACTAGAACGGATAGAGTGACTTGAGCAGATGGAGTGGATGGAGCGGATGGAGGCAACACCTGTTCCCCATGTTGTTGCCATATATCTGTATCCCCTATATATTCTATCTACCTGTATCCCCATATATATCTGTATCCTATAGATACCTGTATCCACCCTGTCGTTATGTACGTCCCCACCATCCTGCTCACGTGCCTGGTCTCAGGCGCTTTTACTGATAACCAGCATATCACACCACAACGCTTACCCTCTACTATACACCATCATTCAACTATAACACAGCTATACCCCTGTTAATTCGGCCTTGCTGTTCACATACGAACACGACTCCATGATCACCTCATCATCCTAATAAAACTCAGCTAACTGAGCACATTCTGGCTAGCTGTTCGCACAGGCATTCCTCAGGCCTAACGCAGCCAAAACCCAGCCTGGGTTTCCACCCACCAGACTGAACACATCCAACTGATTTCCTCAGCACCACACCTATCGCTAGGAAGCAGCTATCATCCAACATCTACACCAGCTGCACACATATTCGGTGCACCCACGCACCATACGACACTCTATCTCTTTACTGACTTGAACTACGGTTCCTGAGGGAGTTCAACCTACCAGCGCTTTGAGGTCATACCAATGATATATAAGGCGCTATATAAATGCCAAGTAACATAACATAACATTTGCATAAGGATGGATCACACAGGGACTTGTAATTCACAGGAGGACTTATTATACATGTGTAAATGTGCACACAGATGTTTAAAAACCAACATGGAACTAAAAGGGAGACCCAAAGGCCAGACACTAGTTCAGTGGGCAATTATGTGGGCTTTCATACAGAGAAAAAATGTAAGCAGGTGTGGGACAGACCCCCCTCCCCAGTATGAATTGATGTATGCATTGGTGTCCACATGAGAATTCAGCAGCCCACTGCAGTTGAGATGGTTGATGCATGCGTTCTTAACACATGCCAACTGTGTAGTAATGGCACTCCACTGTAATGCTGGTTTGACATGCATTTAGCATGTCCATCTGAATTTATTACCCATTGATAGCCAAATCTGTGCCTTGTAAGTGTGCTTTGTGAACTGGTATTTAGCACTGTTGGGGGTTATTGTCTCAGACCACAGACATTACCTCAGTGAAACACACATTATAGAGCTCACATTCATAAAAATAAACAAGCAAGCATCATTTTGTGTCTCCTGTGCGAATTGGAAATCCTGGTGTATTTATTAACTTTTTTAACATCACTGAACCCATTACGGTACTAAAGCATTCTCAGTGTTTTCTTGCTTCCCTTGGCTTCTAGGCCGCCTGGTGAGTTTTTGCTTGTACCATGCTTTGAAGCCCCTCCTCTTTCTTCTCCTATACTCTACTGCCCCTATGGCACTCTCCATCCCCTGTATCTTTTCTAATTGCTATACTATCACCTATCCTTCCTTTCTCATGAAGTCTGGAAAAAAAAAACACTTAAAAAGACATCCTGACCACTAACCCTGGCCTATCCATCACAGACACCTTTGTCAGCGCAACTTCGAGACAAATCTTCACCGATATCCTCTTCTCTGTCCTCTCCCCAGATCTATGGACTCCTCATCCCATCTCTACTCTCACATCTTCACCAATTAATGGTTGCACTATATGGGAAGTACTCTTGGCAGGCTTTTCATCTCCACGAGTATCATTAATGTCTATCACACTGGCGCTATCTTGGTTCAGGGTCCTCAACCCAACCTCCTCCTCTTTGACTGGCACCTGCCATCCCTCATCAACTTCCTCCCCACACCTGCTACTCTTTCTTCCACTCTCTTTACCCCCTCATTCCGACTGGTGTACCACACCCCTGTACCCCTCCTGGGAAATCCTTCAAAGGTGGTGACCTCTTGCTTCTAGTCTGCTTAATGCTCGTTCTGCCATCAAACACTCTACCAACATCTGCCTCTTGTTTGAAGACCTTGACCTCGATATCCTTGCTCTTAGCTAGACGTGGTTCAATGCCAGCTCATTCATTGCTTTTGACTCTCTTCTCCCTGATGGCTATACAATCATCTCCAAGCCTGGCCCTAACTGTGCTGGTGGTGGGTTTGCTCTGATCTTCCTTGAGTGGGTCCCTTCTTCCCTCATACCCACCCAGCCTTACTCTTCCTTCGAGATCCTGGTTTGCAAGCTGGTAATCTCTCCGATAAACTCCCTGACCGTTGCCACTATCTATAGGCCCCCGGGCTCTACCACCCTACTGCTCTCAATGTGCTGATTTCTGCTCTCTCCTCACAACTACCTCCAAACTCCTTCTCCTGGGTGACTTCAACATCTACCTAGACTCCTCATTCACAGCAACCACTCTCCTCCATGACCTCTGCACCTCACTGTCCATCTTCATTCTCCCCTCTGGACCTACCCACTCGGCTGGACACACTCTTGATGCATTCATCCACATTGATCTCTTACTCTCCCCCACTGATCACCCCACTCTCCGGGTCAGACCACTCTCTCCTCTCCTCTGACCTGGGTCCTTTTGTCCCTCTGACCGCACCTCCCCCAGCCCTGCCAAGCTCCTTCACAAATATACGTCTGATGAAACGAGTGTCAGCTGCTGCCTTTGTATCTACCTTCATCCCCTCTCTCTCCCCACTACAGACTGTTCTTCTGACTTTGCTCCCAGCAACCTCCAGCTTGCCGGCACTAATGCCCTTGACATTCTTGCCCCTGTCATGAGGATCCACCTGAAACATGCCTCAAAGCATAACACCTGGTATGACTCAGAACTTGCAGGCCTGAAACGCAAGTGCAGAGCTGCAGAATGAAAATGCCAGACCTCAGACTCACCCTCTTACAAACTGGCCTGTCGCCTTCTCCAAAGGCAATTCCGATTCTCCATTCACATCAAGAAAATGGCCCACATCCAGGCTCAAGTCTCTAGTGCAGTCAACAACATGGCTGAACTCTTTAAAATCTGCAAGGAACTAGCCAACACCTCTGCAATCTCCTTCTCACCTCTTTCCTCCCATGCCGTCTGCAACACACTGGCCGCACACTTCACTGCAAAGCCTCAGGACATCCTGAGCACCCTTGCGTCCCTCTCCCCTGCCCTTGCCCTTGCCCCACTCCATGCCTCCTATGGCCTTCCATCCCCCTCTGTCTCTCTCCTCCTCCTCACATATCACACCTGGTCGCCAGGGTTGCACGCTCCAAGAAGGTCTCCTCCAAACAAATGAACCCCCCCCCCCCGTTCCTCCAGAACTATCAAGGACAATATTGGCTCTCTTTCGCCTGCACTTGCTGATTTCTGCAATCACTCTTTTGCTCCCACTCCTCCAGGTCTCCAGCCTTTCTCTCTGGCTCTTTAACACCTCATTTCCACCTTCTTGCTCTGCTTGCACACCTCATTTCCACCCTCTGCCCCGACTTCCAGTGTTATCCAGACGCTACCTTCAACCTAACCAAACAAGTGAAAATGACTTGAGGGAATACTAGTCGTCGCTTGCCACTGTGCGAGCAGCGTTCTGTCAGAAACGAGAGGCTACTCCAACCAGGCTTAATGGGATTGTAGCGGCTCAGATTTCTTTCAATTTTATGCCGTTCTAAGCAAACAGTAACGTTACGGCATCTAACTTTGGAATAAATATGAAATCCTTTCCATTGCCAACTTGAGAGTAAACAGACACTACGTTCTTAGAAGAATGTCAGTTTTTTAAGAAATATTCTGATTTCCAACAAAAACGAATCTTGAAGAAAGTCTTATTAGATCTCTTCCTGTTTAACACCTAAATAACTAACTCACTAAATACCTAATGAAGGCAAGAACTTGAAAGAGGGAATCTTCTCTTCTCTTGAAAATGAAATGCTACGCTCCCACCATAACTTGTCCCACGAAGGTCTGGATCAACTGGAAACCAGGTTCTAAGGTTCTCACCACCAAATCTTCATAAGAGAACTCTAAATAGGGCCTAAACCTCAGGGACTAAATTAAAGTAGGGCCTTCCTGCTGAGGATTGAACAATGAAAGGCAGTTTAGAATGTTACTGCAGTCCAGAAGCCCTTCACTCCACCAATCAGTGCACAGCTTCATTCGGCAGCCCTGAAGCCCTTCACTCCACCAATCAGTGAGCATCTTCCTTTCCTCCATGATGACTTGGGCAATTCTCACTCTGTAGAATGGAAGTTAAGTACAACAACCAAACAGGAATTCTCCCCCATTCTAACACACCTATCTGTCTATCTATCTATCTATCTATCTATCTATCTATCTATCTATCTATCTATCTATCTATCTATCTATCTATCTATCTATCTTACTTTTTGTGTTGCGCCCTATCGCCCATAGGCCCCAAGGCGCTCACAAAGACAGACAACATTAAACAAGAAAGACTCAAGCATCCATACAGCATCCAGAGCTATTCGATTTCCTCTTCATCAAAGATATGCGTCTTGAGCAGTTTTTTAAAATGGGGAGAGAGGCACTGTTTTTAATCAGAGGGGACATAGGGTTCCAGATAGTGGGGCCCAGTGAGCAAAGTTAGTACCGCCAACTGATCGAAGATTCTTCGTACGGGGGCCTTGTTTAATCTCTTTGCCAGGTAGCTAGGGGCCAAACCAGCCAGGCACTTATTGATCATAACCAAGCACTTAACATTTTATTCTATCTTGTACCAGTAGCCATTGAAGTTTTTTTTCTGGCTGCCGAGATTCTTTCTCGTTTATTTAGTCCAAACACAGCCCTAACCGCACCGTTTTGTATTGCCTGCAATTTAGTGATGTTATTTTTGGAGGTGTCCATTAGCAGGCTATTGCAATAGTCCAGTTTAGAATTGATTTTTGCTCCTGCAATAAGTGCTAGATTTTTCTCAGATAAGTATGGTCGAATCTGCCAGATTTTATTGGATTGAAATGCACCTGATGATTTTAGTTAGGAAACATGTCTTTTATAGGAGAGATGAGAATCCATAAAAATCCCCAAGGTCTTGACATACTCAGAAACTTCAATGAAGCTATTATCAATCTTAATTTTTTTGACTTGTTGGTTTAACTTACCTATTTTCTGAGGAGTGCCAAGGATTAACAGTTCTGTTTTGGCCTCGTTTAGGGCAAGGGAGTTGTTGGCCATCCATTTTTGTATGGCATTAAACACTTTGTTAACTCTCAGCACATCCTTTTCGTAAGAACCTGTCAGTTCAAAAACCAGTTGGGTGTCATCAGCGTAGTTTGTAAACTGAACACCCATATTTTTGAGCATGTCACAGAAGAGTTTGGAGAAGATATTAAAAAGTAACGGCGACAAGCACGATCCCTGTGGGACGCCACATGTCAGCAGCGTTTTCAGGGAGCTGAAATTACCCTTCACAACGGCAGCCATTCTTGGGCCCAAAAATTATTTAAACCAGTTTATGGCTGATAAGAAGCATTTGCCCATTGTTCTTAGTCTCTCGGCCAGGTGATCATGATCTATGAGATCAAATGCTGAAGAAAGATCAAGTAACATAAGTAGAGCAGAATTTCCTTTTTCAATGATGTTGGCAATGTTAACCTGGAGATCCATGAGCGCAGTCTCCGTGCCATGATTGGCCCTGAAACCGGACAGCTCATTTGCTAGTATTTCATTTGCATCCACAAACTTCTGATACTGCAAGTAGGCAATCTTATCGATAATTTTAAGTAAAAAGGCACATTAGTTATAGGCCTGTAATTACCTGGTATTGACGGATCTAAATTTTCTTTTTTTATAAGAGGTGTGATCCAAGCTTCTTTAAGATCAGCGGGAACATAGGCTTCTTGGAATGATTGAATGACAAATTGTACTACCCAGGGAGCTAAAGTATCCGCATACTTCTTGAATAGGTTGGCAGGGAAAGAATCTCCCTGACACAAAGATGGCCTAAGTTTATGTATCACCTCCAGTGTCTCAACAAGAGTGACTTTTTCAAAGGAAGAAAGATTTGAGTGATGCTCCAGTAAGTCATTTAATTTGTCCGTATTAATGGGGGGATTCCTTGCATTCTAATAGTTGTTTTTTCTGTGTTTCGATCGCCTCTGATGTTTATTGTTTTTTTTCATCGAAGCCTATGTGGATATCTTGACACCACTTGTTGCTTTCTTGACCAGTGAACGTGATAGGGGGGTCTTTCAGTTCTTTGAAATAGAAAAAATGTCCTTCGATTGTGATTTAACTTGCTGAATCTTGGTATTAAAGTGTTCAGATTTGGTTTGAAAGATGAACAGTTCATAGGCTTTAACTGCTAGCTTATAAAGTGCCAATGATGCCTCGGATTGATCTTTCCTCCAAAGAAATTTCAGCTTTATGCTTGGCTCTTTTGGCTTCAAGGATGTTGCTTGAAAACCATTTGTTCGATGAAGTAGATTTGTTACTTTTTTGGGGTTTTAGAGGCGCCCATTCTTCAAAGCCTTGATTAGTAGCTTTTCTAAAGGCCTGAGTGAAGGAATCTAGCGTTATATATTGGTTTAATGATGGCAGGATAGTGCAAACCTTTTCCTTAAAATTCTCGCTAGTTATGGCCTTCCTGTTACGCCAAGTACCCACAGATATGGTTTTACTAGATGACTGTATCTGTCTATTGACAGTATGGCATGTAAAGTTAACTGTAAAATGGTCAGACCATGCTCATTCACAGGAATGTTGTGATTTCTTTGCTCAATTCTTTATATCCAAGATCGATACTATTCTCTCCGCTATTCAAGCATCTTTGCCTCATTCTGCTTCTAATGACTGTCCTACTCTAATAGGAATTCCTACTGAGACTAAAGAGTGGTCTACCTTCCTTCTGTTCACTGAAGACATAGTCATGGGGGCCATACAACGTATTAAATCTGGCTTCCCTTCCGATGTGGTTCTGTTAGTCGTCATGAAAGAAATTGCTGGCGACATCCTTACAGAACTCACAGTATCTGTTAATGTCTCCTGCCAGACAGGAGTCATTCCCTCTGAACTTAAAACTGCTACTGCTATCCCTCTTCTTAAGAAGCCCTTGCTAGACCTCTCTCTTCTTGCTAATTTCTGACCTATCTCTTTACTTCTTTTCTCTATGAAACTGCTAGAATCTCTGGTTACTCCTCTTCTCTCCTCCTACTTAGAGTCCTCTACATTGCTAGATGCTGCCCAATCTGGCTTTAGGCCTGGTCAGGGCACAGAAAGCGTATTGGTGTCGGTACTGGAGGATATGGGCAGGAGGGGTGGGGGCTCTGATTTTGTTAGATCTTTCAGCAGCCTTTGATATGGTTGACCACCCCCTCCCGCTGACCCGCCTGTCCCAGATTGGGATCGCCGGCCAGGTTTTATCCTGGTTTTCTTCCTTCTTGGCCGAAACACGCAGGTGCTTTCTCTTCCTCCGTTTCTTTCCTGTTCTTTCAATCTTAACTGTGGGGTCCCACAAGGCTTTGCCCTGTCGCCCACCCTTTTCAATATATACATCTGCCTCATCCACTCCCTCGGCGTCAGGTGCTATTCCTATGCCGACGACACCCAGTTCATAATTCGTCTTGATTCAGATCCAAATGAGGTGTTGTCGTGCTTTCATATGTGCCTGGCTGCTCAGCTGGAATTGGCTGAATCTGAATGGGGACAAGAGAGAGGTGATGGTGGTGGGTGCCCCTCCTGACCCTTTTCTTTGGGTGTCCTCCTTCTGGCCCTCTCCTCTTGGTCCCTGTGACAAAGGTTAGGAATCTTGGTGTAATCCTTTCTGCCTCTTTGTCAATGCATGACCAAGTTTCTGCTGTGTGCAAAACAGGCCATGTTCACCTCAAGCTACTCAAAAAGGTTCTTCCACTACTTCCTGTTGCCCTTCATCCCCCTGTTGTTGCAGCCATGGTGCTTAGTCGTCTGGATTACTAAAACTTGCTTTATCTTGCGTAACCGAAAGGTCTAATCCAGCAGCTTCAGCGCCTTCAAAATTTAGCGGCTCGTGCAAAAAAAGGGCTCTCCCTATGGTGCTCACATTACCCCGGTGCTGCATGCTTTGCACTGGCTCCCGGTTAGTCAAAGAATCGAGTTTAAGTCAATGTGTATCGTTCATCGAGCACTTCATGGACTGGGAGCTGAGTACCTTCAGACTAAATTTAGCCATTACCACCCGTCTCGTACGCTTCACTCTACTTCAGCTGATTTGCTGGTAGTTCCCTCCTATCTTCCCAAACGTATTGGATGCTGGGCCTTTTCAATTGCAGCGGCCCAAATGTGGAACAGTCTTCCGCCTATTATCAAGGCTATACCGAACCATCTATCCTTTACAAAATCCTTGAAGACTCTGCTATTCTAACTTCCTTGGGGTCAAGTGGATGTCCCGCCTCCTCTCTACTTGAGCACCAAGATGCCTTTGGTGACCATGCGCTCTAAAAGTTCAAATAACATAACATAACATTCAGAGATAGATGATAGATGTAACTGTTATTGACTAAAATCCAATCAAGTATGTTACCAGCATTGTGGGTGGGTTTACGGACTATTTGTTGACATGATAAGTTCCTTTGCCATGGTATCCTGGGGATTATTATCCCACAAATTCATGTCGCCAAGGACAACAATTGCAGATGTTTCTTTGGAAATTTTCCCAATACTTGCCATTAGATGTTCATCAAAATGTGGAGTTACACTAGGAGGACAATACAGTAGTAGGAAGCTTATGGAGGTGGTATGATTAACCTTAAGTTTAACGTGAAGAGATTCACAAGATTCCAAATCTGGAATACTGGATGTATACATCTCAAGATTCTTTCTGAAAATGATAGCCACTCCCCCTCCTCTTCCTACTGCTCGGTCTACCTGGAGCATAGAGTAATTGTCTGGCGTTGCTAGGGTTATCGCATGGCATGTAAAAGGAGTCATCCAGGTTTCTGTCAGAAACAGGATGTCTAGGTTTCTCTCATATCTAATCAAGACACACCACCTATCTTACTTCTCACATACATGCAGACCTGACAGTTAGTCTCTACGACTTAGTACTGCACTCAAAAAATAGAGGTTATGCCTCATTTTGTTTGCCTCTTCTAACCAGAACCCCACTATCTAATTTCTGGTAGCACACTCATAAAATGTGTACTCATCTTAATTGATTTGGCTTTACCAATCAGTGGAACCATTCTCTAAATCCTACTACCACACTCAACTAACTGGAGTTTCATTTGTCATTGCCGTCAATGTAGGAGGAGTGTGCTGCAGCAGTGGGGTCTGGGATATGTGATCTGTGCTCCAAGTGCACATCCTTGTGCCACATCTTACAGTACATCATCATCAATGAGGTGTTCATGAAACACTCTTTGGGCACTGTGGTGAATTGTCTTTTGGAAGAGGTTGCAAATGCCTGCCTCACACAGTCATTCCTTCTAGCAACTGGAAGCAGTCCACACCTCTGACGAGTCATCATGGATGGAGATAATTTATGACTTTCCTGCACCATCTCAAGGAAATAATAAGCCTTTCTTTCCCCCTTCTGGAGGACAGGCTCAGACACATAAGCCAAGTGCTCTTCAGTCCCCTACAGACTCATCGCCATCACCTCCTGCTCTCCTCCTTGCCATCATCTCACTGGAATTCTGTGGCTACCTCACCTGTTACTGCCGGTGACCACACCTCAGTGGCAACTCCATGGTGCACATTAACATGGTAAAAAGGTCAGGGTTATGACTGTGTCAAAGTGGGTGGAGGGACTAGTCTGAACCTGTGTAGGAAGCTCACCAAAACAATTAAACAACATGATCTACCCTGCCACAGTTCTCTCTTTTCTGTTTCAGAACTTCATCTCCAGAATACATCAACGAGAAGCTACAAAAACCCGGACCAGAAGCAAAAACCAGAAAAGCCTAAAGGCAACAATTCATGTCAACTGTGAAACGGCACCATAACCCATCCATATTCAGCACTGCAGGGAAGCACAAAACTCGCTAAAGCAGCTAAACAACAAACGTCCAGATATTCAGCACAACAGAGAAAACAGAAGGGAAACCATTTCAGACTGTTGCTGAAACAGTGCTGGAAAAGGGGGAGGTTTTCAGTAAAGCTTCTTACCTGAGACCTTGGGAAAAGATGGGTAATGATTGGTGCAAGGTGTCAGGTGAGTGCTGCAGCCAATGGGTAGAAGAAATAAATGTGGGTTGTATTTGTAAGGTCACAGGAGGAGTTGAACTAAGAGCTCAGGCAGAGGACAAGTGGAGGAGCGCAGTGTTAGGGTGTTGGGGCCAGAGATTAGTGTGAGGGGTAGGAAATTCAAGACGGATGCAAAGTTGTAGTTTTCTCAATGTTTGTAACTGACCCTCACACTAATAGATATAACCAAAGTGTACATGGTAAATATATCTGGATTCAGTTAAAAAAAACAGTGCAAAAGTTCAAACTTATAGTTCTTACAAAGTATTCCATGCAACCACGGTTTGGCTCCCTTCCGCTTAATCAATTCAAGAAAACCCTTGAAAAAGTTCTGATTCAACAAAGTTCTGTTCAGTTCAACACAAAATGTATTTTCCATCCAATGCTTCCTTCCACTTTGTTAAGTAAATGGGCCTCATTACGAGTTTGCTGGTCCGAATACAATGGTTACCGGTACCATTGTATCTGGAACGGCAAACTCTGAGTTGTGCTCGCGGGTGCCTTCCATTCCGCCAGGTCTGACCTGACGGAATGAAAGGCCCCCGCAAGCACAGCTTGCCTGTAGCACCGGTACGGTAATGAATCGTGCCAATGCTACAGGCATCCCCATTCCCATTGAGCCCTAAGGGAATCACCCAATTCCGGCACCCACGAAAGGTAATCTCCCAATCACAGGTGCTGGACTTTCTTGCCGGTTTGGAGGTAGCCTTGCCGGTTTTACCGGAAAGGCTACCTCCAACTTTGTAATCAGGCCCAATGTCTCTTTTACAAAACATGTATTCAAACACCAAAGCAATTGCTTTCCTCCACACAGTATCCTTCCCAGAATGTAAAGCAAATATTAGGATATCATAATTAATCTTCCAATGGAATACTTTTGTCAGGATAGCACAGCAATTGTCTTTTGTAATGCAGCAAGTTGTCAGGATGATACAGTTTGCATTTTCTTTCCACAACACTGGTTTTACCACAACCTCATTTCTTCAAAATAACAGTTTCTTTCCAGGTATGCTTGCCTTCCCGGACTATCTACAACTGGTCCCTTTCCTGGTGTACTCACCTGCCAGGAAGAAAAACTCCTACTACTACAGGTGGTCTCTTCTGTTAGTGACAATATTTGTTCAAAGGTTCTCCACACCAGTATCCCATGTGAGGAGGGTTGAACAATGATTGCCTATCTTTAAAGTCTCTTGACTGTTAGCAATACGGGTTACAGATTTCCCTAAATTGGTGTCTCAGGAAAGGAGAATTGCACCTGTGTTGCCCTTTGATTTCCTTTTAATAGTCTCTTAGTTGTTGGCAAAGTGGGATACAAATGTACCCAGGTTGACATTTTATAAAAGGAGAATTGTGCCCTTTTTGCCTCCTTACTTCTTCTTTATGGCCTCTTGGCTGTTGGTAATGTGGGTTACAAATTTCCCCAAGTTGACATTTCATAAAAGGAGAATTGTGCCCTCTTTGTCTTTCAATTCTGCTTGCTCAGTATTCTAAATGATCTAGCATTAGTAAATGCTCTGCTTGGAGCGCCCTAGGATTACGTTTCCTTGCAGGCCAACTCACTGGCTTCTCTCAATGGCTCTGTGCAACTCTTTGCTGCTGTGGTGGACCTTCTGCAGATCAGCAATCCCACTGACAGCTCTCCTGTACCTGACACTGCCTGCACAGCCCTTCTTCAGAGCTCTACCAGATCTGGCAGGTGTCTGCGTCCTCCAGCACCATGGAGTGACTCACGTTGGGCTTTTCTCCCTGCTGCGGACTACGTCTATGCTTCCTGCTGCATGTTCTCTGCAAAACTGCATGCCTTCTTTTCCTGTGTCAGTTTCTGCTGGTGCTGGCACTCCTGCTTCAGCTCCAACTGCTTAAGCCTCTCTCCTGAATGCTTCTTCCTCTTCTACTCCTTCCCCCAGCTGTGGCTCATTCTCGGGTTTAAATGTCCCGCTTTGGTGCCTGGACTTTAAACTAGAGTGCACAGTTCTTTCTGCAGCCCATTTGATCCTCATTGACTTGCTAACCCCCTTCCTTGTCCCAGTTCCACAGGAATTATGGATCTTCAAGTCCATAGTGGACTGAATGTAACCAGAGTTTGGTGATGTTATGTGAATAGCATTTCCATTGTTTGACTCAACTTCAAAATATGGTATCAGCGTTTCAGGGAGAATAGAGGACTCATGAGTCAAAGGAGTTACTACTTCCTCCAGGTATGAGTCTCCTCCCATGTGATCCTCCCTCATAATACCACCCCCAAGGTCAGGATCAGGTAGCGTCTGCCTTCCACTGGCCACATGAGAGGAGGCCCATACCTGGGTTTTAGTGATGATTTCAGTGAATTCATCACATACTTTTCCTCTAATGTCACTGGTTTTCAAAGCCTTTATTGGGAATCGAGAAAGGATTTCTGATGTTCTACAGAAAAACAATAGGGCTGTGAATCCAAAAAACAGCGCATGACTCTGGTGGTGGTGTCCTTTCGAAGGCTTAGCCATTTATGGGGGGCACAATCTATGACAAGTCGGAACTTCCTACCCGTTAAATAGTATTTTAAGCCTACTTAATAGCCAATGCTTCAAGCTCAATAGTTGCATAGTTCTTCTGCTGAGGAAATACATTTCTACTGACAGGATGTTCTATGCCATCATGACATTGTGAACGAACTGCCCCTAACCCAGTATGGGATGTATCAGTCTACAGGATAGATTCCCTATTGAACTCCGCCACATTCAATATGGGTTCACTACACACGATACGTTTCAATTTATCAAAACACACGTGATCTTCCGGGAGCCATTTAAGTTTCTGGGGTTCTGCATTCCTAACTTTGTTTGTTAGAATGGAAGTGATAGATGCAAAATTAGGAATTAATTGCCAAAAAATATCCAACTAAACCCATAAAGGCCATTAGTACTTTTTTTTTTTTTTTTTAATGTATATATATTTTTTTATTATTTTATTTTTATTTTTGGGGTGTATGCTGAAAGGCCATTAGTTCTGTCTTGGTCTTAGGTGCTTGTATTTCTTTGATGGCTCTAACCTTTTCAGTTTGGGGCTGGACCAATCCATTTCCTACAAAGAAGCTGAGATGTTTAATGGCAGATCCAGCTTGATGACATTTCTTTGGATTTGCAGTGAGTCCAATTTTCCTTAGAGCTCGAGTTACCCGGTATAAATGCGACATATGTTCTTTCCATGATTTACTATGGATGATACTATCATCAAATTAAGCTTAGCAGAAAGAAGCATTTGGACGAAGAATTTGATCCATCAATCGTTGAAAGGTGGCTGGGGCCCCATGTAAACCAAATAATAAAACCTTGAACTTATGCATACCGAAATGAACGGAGAACGGAATTTTGTGGCTTATCGGCTGACTTAACTGAAACTTGCCAATATCATTTAGTCAAATCAACCGTGAAGAGATATACTGCATCCCCCAAACTGTCAATAAAATCTTCTATCCTAGGCATGAGGTAACTATCAAATTGTGACACCTCACTAACTATGCAAAGTCAATACAAAATCTCCATGATTGGTCTGGTTTAATGCCTAGTACAGTAGGAGACCACAGGCTTTGTTAGGGTTCAATAATATCAGCATTTAAGATGGATTCTACCTCCTCTTGAATAATTATTTTCCTACTCTCAGGAATTATGTAAGGTTTTAGATGTACTACATTTCCTGGAGGGCTACAAATATAATGGAACACTCCTTTAACACTCCTGGTTCAGTTCTAAACACATTAGGGAACAGTTTTAGAAGGTCCATTACATCTTGTTTTTGGTTTTGTGCACAATCTGGAGAAATGTATTTATTAGTATCATTTTCACCAAGTCAGTAGACTGGTTAATGATACTGAGGTATCTTAAACAGGACTTTCTCTCCACTATTTAAGAAGATTAATATGATAGATGGGAGTTTTAATTTGTCTATCTGGTTGTGAGATTTGTTAGTTGGAAGGTCCTGTTTTTTTTCTATGACCTCATAGGGTTAATGCCACCTGTAGAGAATTTTGTTTTCAGAGGAGGGAAGTAGAACCAATACAATTTGCCCCACAGACAAATATGTTGTCACTGCTTTCTTATGATAGTATTCCTTCTGGTATTCTTGTGTTTTGGCCATGTTAGTGTGTACTATATCTCAAACCGCTGTCATAGGCTCTTTCAATCGCTGAGCGGTTTGATATAAGGGTAGTCTAGCTTTTTCTCTCACTTCCCAGGTTTCCCAAAACATATCTAGCACATCTCTTGGTTCCCTCTCATACAATAACTAGAACTGGGAGACTCCAGTAGAGGACAGAGGTGTTTTCCTAATAGCAAATAGAGCCCATGGTATAATACCATCACAGTTCTTTCCATCTGCTTCTACTAACTTCTGTAGGATATGTTTCAGAGTTTGATTAATCTTTCAACCAAACCATCAGTTTGTGGATGGTAAATGGAGGTATGCAAAGTTTTAATTGGAAGGATCTCTTTGACCTCTGCCATAAGTTTACTAATGAACGTAGATCATTGATCTAAGTGCTTTAAGATGTGCTGTGAGGTATTTCATAATGGAAAAGACTCAAGGTAATGAGTGGCATAGTCTAAGATCACCAGTATCTATCGATTCCCTAATTTCGATGTTTCTAAAAGACCCACTATATCCATACCTATACGAGAAAAAGGTACATCTATAATTGGTAAGGGTTCTAAGGGAACTGGAGGATGGATTTGAGTACTGGTTTTTGGGCACAAAACACAAGTACTGATGACATTCTTTATATCAGCATACATTCCTGGCCCGTAAAATCAGTTCACAACGTGCACCTGAGTTTTTGCGGTTCCTAGATGTCCCCCTGTTAAAAGAGAGTGAGCAATCTCTATGACAATATTTTCACGGCTTTTAGTTACCATGATTTGTGACCTAGGAATTCCCTCTGGTTCAACATCTCCCCTATATAATAGTCCAGAGTTTAGAACAAAACAGCCCCCTCTTTTCCCTTACTTTCTCTTCCGGTAATACCCAAAGAAATGTCTCTGCTAGCAAGGGATGGGGATAGGTTTTATTATTGGATCAGGAGGAGGTTTTATGTCTGCTTCTCCAAAACCCTAAATTGCTCTCTCAGTTTTATTACTGCTCTCAATTTCCTGGGGTATTGGAAACAAGGCCTTTTCCAATATCCCTTGGGCAATTCATTCTCCTGCTTTCATTTGGTAGGGTTATTTCCATTATTTTGCATCATTACTTTGATATCCCCCCATAATCAGGGTGGATCACTTCAGCCAATAGGTCTAACCCATAGTGCCAGTCCAGGCCTGATTTAGAGGAAAGTCTGATGTAAGTGCCGGGGGGGGGACAAGAACCAAGTCTGTGGTTATCAATGCTCTGTCTTCTGGCTGAAGTAATTCACCTGTCCTACTATATATATCAAATACTATAGATTGTTCAGTAGCAGTGGTGGGATCGGAGGCTCTTTTACTAAGTTTCTCAAATTTGAAGGTTCCCCATTTGTATCAACTGAGTTTGATCCCACCACTGACACAAAATTTAAGGGGTCAGTGATGAGAGATGGATACAAAGATGTAGTAACATCAATGTTTGTCATTTATTAAAATAAAGAGGGATGAGATAAATTCCTATCTTTCCCGATCATAGCAAGGATGTTCCTACCTAGAAAACTAAAACTAATGAAAGATAACCTAGTATCCAAAGGTTTTTGACCCTCACACTAATACATATAACCAAAGTTTACAAAGTAAATATAACTGTCTACATTTCAACAAATCAATGCAAAAGTTCAAACGTATAGTTCCTACAAAGTATTCCTCGTGACTAGGGTTTGGCTCCCTTAACCAGGATCAATTCAGGAAAGCGCTTGAAAAAGTTCTGTTCAGTTCAACACAAAATTAATTTTCCATCCAATGCATCCTTCCAGTTGGTAAACTAAATGTCTCTTTCACAAAACACTTATTCAAAAACCAAAGACATTATTTTCCTCCACACAGTATCCTTCACAGGGTGCAAAGCAATTATTATTATTATTATTATTATTATTATTATTATTATTATTATTATTATTATTATTATTATTATTATTTATTTGTATACAGTTCGAAGAACTTTTATAAAACACATCAATTTATAATGGAGAATAAACATATAAAGCATACATATACACAAGATTGTAATCACAATTACAAGTGCAGATGCAGTTTAGTTACATAACATATTTCAACACTGTTGAACAGTTCGACACCTTGCAATGCCTTAAAACCTGTGCGAGTACCACACTACTTGGCTACCAAGCTTATTATTTTAAAATTGATAAATTAATTAAAATTACGCATATATTAGGATATCAAAATTATTCTTTCAATGGAATACTTTTGTAATGATAGCACAAGTGTCTTTTGTATTGCAACAATTTGTCAGGATGATAAAGTTAGCAGTTTCTTTCCACAATGCCTTTTTTTTTGCCTGGTTTACTTGCCTGCCAGGAAGAAAAACTCCTACTGCTAGAATTGGTCTCTTCTGTCAGTGGCAATATTTGTTCCAAGGTTCTCCACACCAGTATTCCATGTGAAGAGGGTTCAACAATCATTGCCTATCCTTAAGGTCTCTTGACTGTTGGCAATATGGGTTACAGATTTCCCCAAACTGGTGTCTCAGGAAGGGAGAATAGTGCCTGTATTGCCCGTTTGTTTCCTTCCTGAAGTTGACATTTCACAAAAGGAGAATTGCACCCTTTTTGCATTTTATTTCTGCTTACTCAGTATTCAAAATGATCTGGTATTAGTGAATGTTCTGATTGGAGCACCCCGGGGTTACCTTTTCTCACAGGCCAACTCACTGGCTTCTCTCGGCGGCTCTGTGTCACTCTTTGCTGTTGTGGTGGACCTTCTGCGGATAGCAATCCCAATGACAGCTCTCCTGTACCTTCCACTGCCTACACAGCCCTTCTTTGGAGCTCCACATGCTCTGGCGGGTTTCTACATCCTCCAGCACAATTGAGTGACTTGGGTCAGGTCGGGAGCATGTCTACCACACAGCTGAGCTTCTCTCCCCGCTGTGGCCCGCTGTGGCCCACGACTCTGCTTCCTGCTTCCTGCTACGTGAACTCTGCAAAACCACATGCCTTCCAAGTTGGTTTCAGCTGGTGCTCGCACTCCTGCTTCAGCTCCAACTGCTTCGGCCTCTCTCCTGACTGCATCTGCCTCTGCTACTCCTTCCCCCAGATATGGGTCATTCTCAGTTTTAAATGTCCCGGTCAGGTCCTTTGACTTTAAACAACAAGGCTGCACATTTCTTTCTGCAGCACCTTTGATCTTATTTAACTATCTATCCCTCTTCCTCATCCCAGTACCAGAGGTATTATGGATCATGAAGTCCATAGTGGACTTAATGTAACCAGAGTTTGTTGATGTTATGTTAATAGCATTTCCATTGTTTAACTCTACCTTACAATATGCTATTAGTCTTTCAGGGAGAATAGAGGAATCATGAGTCAAAGGCGTTAATACTTCCTCTGGGTATGAGTCTCCTCCCATGTGTTCCTCCCTCACAATGCCACCCCCAAGGTCAGGTAGTGGCTTCCTTCCCCTGGCCACATGAGAAAAGGCACATACTGGGGTTTTGGTGATGATTTCACTGGATTCATCACATTTGCTAGGGTAAGGTATTTGAAGAGAGAGTGGTCTCAGTTGTGTGTAGTGTAGAATGTGGGGGCTGTATAGCAGGTGTGAGAGAGAGAGAGATAAAGAGCCATGTGAGAGATAGCAAGAGACATGCTGGATAGTAGTTAATGTGAAGCAGAGTGAGTGTTAGGAGAGAGTGAGGCTAGTCGAGAGGGGTGAAGGAGTGGAGTGTGAAGTGAGGGGTGTGGGAGAGAAGTGGGGAGTTGTGAAAGTAAGTGTAGTGGAGTGGAAGGGGGAGCAGAGCACCATATCCCTATGTTTGGTGGAGAGGAGAGCAGTAGTTGTTCGAGTAGTGGTAGGATGGATGGAGAAGTAACATCAAAAGGTGGGGGTGAGGACTAGAAGTGTTGAAGTCAATGGAGAGAACTGAGGATCAGTGGGAGTAGTAGAAGTGGCAGTGCAGGGGAGTAGTAGTGTGGAAGTGGGAGAGTAGTAGTAGGGTAGAAGCAGGAAAGTAGTAGTGCAGAGAAGTAGAATAGTAGTACAGTAGAAAGTGGAGAGTGGTAGGAAGGAAGGTAGTAGCATGGGAAGGCACAGGCAGCGAAAGTTGTGGGAAGGAGAAAAGCTGAGTGGTGTTAGACATAGGTGAGGAGTAGGGGGCAGGAGGAGACTAGTGGGTGTGTAGATGGTCAAATGGCACTACATAACTCACTCTACTAGAACTAACCAACAATAGTGTAGGGCCATTGAGGGAGTTAGTGAGCATGTTTTTAGGGAGAACACCATCAGTCCAGGGCACATACTAAACCCTATAAGATACCTAGAAGTAGCAATAACAATGCATTATGGAAGCAGGGGCTTTTCCAGCCGATTCCTCAGATCAATTTGACTCTCATCATTGCTCAAATGAACAGTTCATACTTTTTGATATTTTGACAATAAAACCCTTGAACCCAAAGTGTGACACCATGAATTATTACAAGCCATCTGTGAAAACATTACATTTTCCAGATCCTAAGAGATTGATCCTGCAACTAGCAAAAACTCATATTTCTTGTTAGCCAGACCTTTCCCCAGCTGCTCACCAGCTCATTAAGCTACTTACTCTGGCCTAAGTTCACCCTTCCATGATATGTCCTCCTCCAAATGACAAGCCTCTTTTTCTTAACCCTCCACATGCTCCATATTAACCTCTGTCTGCCTTTCCCCAACCTGCGGCAACATTCTTGGCTGCCTATTTCGACCTCTCGTGTGGAAGTTGAGGTGCAGTCCAGTTTCTCATACTGTACCTCTGGTACTTCCTACAAGTAAAGGCCAATTTTACCTAAGGTGATAGTGTACGAATCTCAAAATAAATTGCATGAACAAAGGGATAAACACAAAATTCAGACATTGGGAAAGGGTTCTCATAACACACAAATAGCTGGAAAGATGGTTGACTGATACACAGCGCCGGAAAGCTATGAGGTTCACGCAAAGGTTTCTACAAAGAGAGGAAATTAAAGGTGTTAGAAGACTTCTTTTATTCATTTTTGGTGTCATAAAAAGAGATAGAGAATCATGGGAAAAGTATTTTTGACATTGAATTATGGGTAAACAAATATAAGATATCATTACAGATATTGCCAGAAAGCAGACTCAAAAAAATGAAATGGGATAAAACAGGGATCAATAAACACCAAAAATTTAACAGCTACACACAGACAAGACTGCGTTTAACAGGAATCAATCAAGACCACACACAATACAACAACTAACGCGCTCATTGGAAACTCTCCTAAGATCACAGTAACACCCCAAAATGCTTCCATAACCACCAATGTATGAGCCTATTTTTTCTATTCCTCTCTTGCCAGCCAAACAACAGCCGAAGGAAGAATCAATCTGAGTCCTATAACTGGCCTCAACCATTTTAAGAATTACCCAGTCCCACTAATTGGCTGGTGAAATCCCTCTCTCGAGTCTTGGAACTTCTAATGGAATGCCTGGAGTCGACCACCGTTTTGTAGCCTAAGGCAGGTTTAACCTTTGGGAAAACCTTTGCGGATTGGCCTGTGGTTGGTCAATCCTGCCCCAAATACTCTAGCCTTCCATAAAGCACATTTTGGGAAGATCAAGCACCCTTAATGAACACACACTTTCAACATGAACATTTTCTGACATATTATGCTACTTTTGACTTTGGAACGATATATTAAATCATCACTTTGTTTTTAGTTTTGGCTATTAGTTGGTGCTACAATGCCACCTATAAGCCAAAACCATTGTGCTGAAGTACAGATAGGAGAGAGATGGGCTGTGAGGTGGGACAAAAAGCTTGTGAGTGTTGTTTGGTTATTTACCCACCCATTGATTGCCCATGGCCATGCTAATCCCTATAACCCATCGCAGATGGAGAGCAGGTGCAAGTGGATCTAGGTCACCTGGCCTAAGCCCCGCCCACCTGGTGCCTTCTTGCCTGCCACTCTTTTTCACCACTTAGCAAGCCCTGCCCAATTGGTGGCTTCCTGCTTGCTGCTCTTTTTCACCACTTAGCAAGCCCCCCTACCTGGTGCCTTCCTGCTTCCCGCTCTTTTTCACCACTTAGCAAGCCATGCCCACCTGGTGCCTTCCTGCTTGCCGCTCTGTTTCCCTACTTAAGGAGCCCTCCAGCTTCTTTTCCTTTGCAGATGGGGAGCAGGTGCAAGTGGATCTAGGTAACCTGGCCTAAGCACCGCCCACCTGGTACCTTCCTGCCTGTTGCTCTTTTTCACCACTTAGCAAGCCCCGCCCACCTGGTGCCTTCCTTCACCATCACTGTCTTGTGGCAAATGCTGGATTTGACTTTTATGGACTTCATTCATTCACGGTGTGTCACTCTTTCTCAACTCTCATGCTGGACATCCTTTGCATCTTGTACTCATGGTGGCCCTGAATCATGCTGTTCCCATCTTCATCTTGTTTCCTGGCTTGCAACATTATGTGTTACTACTGACTTCTGCAATTGTATTCGCTCTCCACTCTTGCTTCTCCACTTTTTTTGACTGCTTACTCTCTTTTTTCTCCTCCTTTCCCTTCTCCTATCTCCTCCCCTTACTTTCTTCTATGCACTTACTCTATCAGAATTGTCCCTGGACCTAATATGATACCAACCTCGTCTGTTTCCTCCACCCTCCCATTACTGTTTTTATCCTCCCCACCATCCCTCCAGCACTATCTGAAATGTCGTCAGGCCTATTATGATAGTCGCTTGTTTTGTTCCTCCCCTCCCTTTCTGCACCCCTCTCCCTCACCTTTTGTTTTTTACGGCTCTACCAGAAGTGTTGTCAGGCCTAGTACGGTAGTCGCCTGTCTGTTTCCATTTCCTTCCCACTCCCCCCCTCCCTTCCTTATCTATGTCTTAGCTCTTGCACTATCTGAAATGTCGTCAGGCCGAGTACGATAGTTAATTTCACATCCTTACTGTTCATGGCCTGTAAGAATGTCATTGTATTTTCCCTTGTTCCCTCCCTTGCCTTGAAGCGCTTTGAAACACATTGTCTATAGGCGCTATATAAATAAACGATCATATCATAAACGATCATAGCTGTCCTTTTGTGTACAATGCATGTCTTAATGCAATCTCTTCCAGCTAGCTGATTAATAAGCAACATCTAACATGTTGCTGTATATGTCCTGCCAGTTTAATGTCAAAGTAGTCTTCTGAGCATTAATGACTTAATTGCAGTTGTAAATGTTCTACTGGTGTAACAAAAATGGCTTTACCATGTGTGCTTTCAGCAACTTGATGTATATGCATTATTGGTGTCTCCACATCTGTTCCTTGCATCAAAGCCCTGTAAACAAAACAGTGTTGGAAAAGCCAACAGCGTTGGCTTGTGCATAGGTATTAGATAAGTATTTGCTCAACCCTGCCATTGCATGCCAAAGTATTCCCACCATTTCAAAGCTGCTGATAGCTCATGGCCAGGTATTACCATAATGGCAGTGCCTGACAAATGGCTTTCCCATAACTACACACAAGGCAACGCTGCTGACTCTGCCAATGCTTGCTTTATCTGTTCCAGCATGCCTGGCCTAACACCTGCCATGATACACCTTTTATATATCAGATTATATCCTCTGTTTTAATAGTAATAGGAATGGCACTTCAGATCCAATAGTGTCACACCAACTGTGCAGTATGTGTGCCATTTCATTCTTCTAATCATTCTAATGTTGTTTTTGTCAATCACTTGCACACATAGAATAGAACCAGGAGTCAGTAAAGTCAGTCTAGACCAGAATAATATTTCCCCCTTACCATAGTACATGCCTATACCAGGCATGCAGCCATAGTGTGAAAAGGCTTAGTGGGTCATATGTTATTGTCAGTCTTACTATTCAACAGAACCAGAACATACATTAGTCAAAGAGACTGAGCATGTCCAACAGCTCAAAATCTCACACAATTTAAGCGAAGTGGACTATGCCTATAACCCAGCTATGTGATATGTTATATGCCTTTTACTTCAAAATTTCCCATTTAAGTCTAAACCTCCATAAAATCAAGTAGATTAAGCTTTATGTGCTTCATTTAAGACTGAAATTGTTTCCTCTAAGTCATCCTACTACAATAATCGGATTAATAATGGCCGATCTAATGTCAATGAGCTCTTCAAAGTGATAAACGACTTTCAGGACCCACCCCTTCTAATAATAATAATTATTATTTTTATTATTTAGCATTTATATAGTGCTACAAACCCTCAGGAATCTGAGCGCTGCTTATTATTACCACGGTGTGTGGTGCTCATTTATCGACCTCAGAAGGATGAAAGGCTGAGTTTGGCCCTGCCAGGATCCATCACCAGGCTCTGCACGGATACCAAAGCGAGCGCTCTACTCACTGTGCTATTTGACCAGCTTTTGATGTCACCAAGGATGCCGTATGGTGTCAGACAATTAATAACGGCTTATTGCCATAAATCTCTACTCATAGAGAGACCATCAATACTCGGGTCACCGTGAAGGAATCTACTAGCTTACAGGCCCCCCTCCTGACATCAGCAATATACCATGTTTCCACTTTTCACGTTACACCGGAGAGCAAGTTACAAAAATTATTCAGGACCTAAAACCTACCACCTGTCCAGCAGACATCTGCCCCGTGGACATCTTTAAAGACTCCATTAAGGTTCTTGTGCCCTGGATGAACAGACTCATTAATGTTTCTTTTGATGAGGGTGTGGTCCCCTCCTCCCTTAAAGAAGCCTGGATCACTCTGTTGCTGAAATAACCTAGTCTTGGTCCACGGGTTCCAGGCAACTATTGGCCCATCAAGAATGTGACGTGTTGTCCTTAAGATCATGGATAAACTAGCATATCTCCAGCTGCAAAAACATATTGAGGATCATAGGATTCTTGGCACACGCCAATCAGGGTTCAGGGCTCAGCACAGGACGGAAACCGCCATGCTGGACCTCAAATCCACCTTGGCCAGCATGGTGGATTATGGACATCTCACCCTGCTGATGCTTTTGGACCTCTCTGCGCCCTTTGATTTGTTCGATCACTCGCTCCTGGTAACACGCTTGAGGGAAGTTGCCAACTGCTCTCCACTCGTCTCTCAGTGGATCTCATAATTTCTTGGTCCCCGTACTGTCGATGTGGCTGTTGAGGAAGAAAGTTCAGACCTCATTTCTCAAACCTGTGGTGTCCCACAGGGGTCTTGTCTCTCCCCAACATTGTTTAACATTTATATTTGCCCACTTCTTGACATGCTGGACGCACTGGGGGCGCAGTATACCAACTACGCTGATGATACCCAGGTCGTCCTCAAGCTGAGTGGGAATTATGACCAGGACTCGGCTGCCATCCACACATTTATAAAGCCATCCAAGCCTGGATGGCTGCCAACTCACTTGCCCTTAATTGCAGGAAGACTGAGATCCTAATTGTGGCATAGAAAGTCCACTTGAGCAGACTAGACCTTGCTTATGCCAACTTCACTATTGCTTCAAACATTATCGCTGTATTGAAGAAGGTGAAGACGTTGGGGGTCATCCTTGATGATGATCTATGCCTCCCCACGTCGTTTTCATCCGATCATCCTGCAGCTTGTTCACAAAGCTAATTAATTATATTTGCCCATTTCTTTCTACCAACAAGTGTGCTCTGCTCGCCACTGCATTAATCAACTCTAGCCTTGACTATTGTAATAGTCTCCTAGCATGCACACTGCAAGCCAATATTCAAGCCCTGAAGGTCGCACAAAATAACGTGGCCCGAGCCATTCAGGGACTTTCCAAATGAGCCAACATTTCAGAGGCCAAAAGGTCACTTAATTGGTTACCTGTCAGACACAGGATTACCCATAAAGTCTTGACCTTGTCCTTTAAATGCCCAAGAATGTGTTTCCTATCTATCTTATTGACAGAATTAAATGGCAGGGAGCTTTGCTCCTCTGCCTAACCTACATTCATCCAGCCCAGGTATAAATTGGTTCATTTTGGGGGTACCACCTTCAATGTCCAAGCTCCTTGCTATGGAATCTCCTTCCAGGATATATATGTCTGATTGAAAGCCTGGCCTCTCGTTAAAAAAGAAGTAAAAACACTTATCTTCAACCAGAACCCTGACTGAACTTTAGAATATGTATCCTTTTGATTCCCCCCTGCTGACCCTTGAGAGTTGTACTTGTTTGTTATTTGCCCTACCTGTTTTGTTTGTCCTTGTCTTTTTGTGTGCCCTGAGGCCCACAGGCATGCAGCGCTTTATAAAATACATTGAAATAAATAAAAAATAAAATTCATCATATTACTGCCAGAGTTGCATTCCATTTCTGAGTGTGAGAGCTTGGCAAGACACACACTCAACCTTCCTACTCTCAAATAGAAGGTATCACATCCAAACTTCCCCTAGCCTCTAACTTGCTAGCTAAACCTACAGCTCCACTGAAGTTTCTTCTCATCTTCTACTTCCTGGTCCTCTGCCACTTCCTGACTACCAGATACAAACACACACAGTGCATTTAAGCTGCACTCCTCCATCCGGCTCTGCCCTTCTACTTCCAGCCACTCAATCCCACATTCAGCAAGTACCTCAGCTGTCCAGAATCTTCATTTGACCCTCAATACCAGTCTTGACTTCACCTGTCATTAAAAAATGCTTGTTGCTAATTACTGTTAGAATGATGAGAGAAGCAAAGGACGTACATCTCCTGGTCTTGCAAACGTTATCCTTGTCTCACATGTTGTCTAATAGCCACCCCATCTGCTTTTTCCTTAGAAGTACCTGATGAGTGTAACCCCCTACTCTTCTAAAAAACAATCATGAAAAATCTTACTGTTTAGGTCTCAAAATATTTCCAGATGATTCTGTTGAATTTACCGACTTAAAAACGTATAGTCTATCAGAGGGCTTATGTTATTTTTTGTAATCTGGTGGGCGATGAAAAATCTCTATATATATAAAAGGGAAATTTCTGGATATGTGTGTGTGTCTGTTTGAAATGTTCAGCATACTTCCCAACATGCTACACACCTGAAATTTGGCAGGTGGGTAGATTCCATGGTGTAGACAATGTAAAAAGTATAAAATATACATGTTTCTAATTTGTTGTTAAATGGTCTGCAATGCTTGGATATGTGTGTGTCTTTTTGAAATGTTCAGCATACTTTCCAACATGATAGAAACCTGAAATTTGGCATGTGGGTAAGTTCCATGGTGTGGACAATGTAACAAGTATAAAATATACCCTTTATGGATTTATTTATTTTTTAAGCGGTCTGCAATGCTTTCCCATGCCAGGTGACTCTTCGCACCGTAGTTCTGCCATAGTTCTACGTTCATTGTTCCAAAGGTTCAGTAGTTCATTGTTCCTAAACTTTCCACACTATCAGCATTCTAGCTGACTTTATCAGCACTCATGTTTGAAATTATGTTGTTGACACAAAACTGTGCTTTTGTAGTAATGCGGGTGACAGGAAATGGTGCATTTATCTTCAATAGTGTCTGTAATGACGTAGTCCATCACATCGTGGCAATTCTCTCATGATAATTACAGAAGCTTACTTTCCCTCAGAAGTTGCTGAATGTATGCCATCTCAACTGTATGAAGCTTACATGCTACAGCCATAAATGTTTGGGTATGGCACTTCAAGTTTACATGCTTCAGCCCTACACATACAGCACTTATGTTGAGGTTTCTGCTACCTCTGCTGTAGATCAGGACACCAGTAATTCAGCAGCACAATCTCAAGGCTCCAACTCAAAGTAGCTGGAACAGATTTATGGTATTCATGATTTTCTCATGGTCAGCTTTATGTGGCTTGCTCCACAGTTGGAAACAAAGACACTGTGTTCACTCTAGCTCCTACAGGAAAGACTAGTAATATTGTCTACACAGAATTATTGGTTTAGCTCATTAAATACATTTCAAACTAGGACTGAAGTAGGAATTACCGTGTGAAGCACATGTACACCTGCTAGTCTAACTAGTTTGGTTATGGCATGGTGGCCTCTGGGGATTCACAAGTATGCTAGTCAAACCCATTTGGTGTCAATTTCTTATCAGCTTGGTTCCCAGGGACATATCTGACATGGCCACCTTTGTATTCACTATCTGCAATAAAGTTTCACCCACAAGGAATAATTTAGATTTGGTCCAAGCAAGAGCCTTTGTTTTTCCTGGGAAAGAGATTTCACCTCCTAGGATAGACAGAAATTGACGCATTTGGCAGGGAGAGCCTCAGTGAGTAAAGGTCAGTCTCTTCCATGCCAAAGGAACTCACAACAGGATGGTAATTGACAGAGGATCTTTGATGCAGGCAGGCAGGGAAACAGAGTTGTGTAGAGTAGCTCAGGCAAGGACATGCAGTAGGACAAGGGTTCCAACATCTTGAGGATTCACAAGGCTCTCATATTTCCTGTACCCCTGACCGACTACCCTTGACAAAGCCCTCTGGTTATGACATCACCAGTTAGAAGATTCTGAAACAGCCGCATGGATTGGAACCATTACAGAAGAACAGAAGGGAAGCAATCTGGAATGGAAGACTGCCTATGTAAGGGGGGTGGGTGCAGATTGAATTTTAAAGTGGGGCTCCCCTTAGTTGCTTCATCTTTGAACACTTGAAGAAGTCATCTGGAACATATTTGTGAATACAGTCCGCCCTAGTGTTCTCCGACATAGAGGTCAAGAGTAAGATCTCCAAGGAAGAGGCAAGTTCTTCCCCTTTTCCCATACCCATCTCAAGGGACTATTTGGGATGACGTGCTGGCTGGCCCTGGCCTACTGTAACTGAGCTCACTGGTATCCAATACCCTGCTTACTCAAGCTAACAGAACCCTGAAAGTGCTCCCTAAGACCTTCCTGGTTAGAACGTTGGGAAGAAAGGACTCATGTGGTCTCTGGAGACCCAGGGCGGGCCCCCCTGCAACCAGAAGTCAAGCACCAGCTCTGGACAATCTTTTCCAGCTTTGATCAATTTATGAGTCTGCCTGACCAAATAAAATTGCTATTCAAGCAGCTGCAAGCATGTGGCCTTTGACAATCCCCACTTTTTTGATCTCTTGTTCAGCCAAGGTCTCAACCCATCACCTGTCTTATCTCCAACATTTTCAAGGTGATCACTCTAGAAGAGTCTCATCGCATTGTGGGAGCCATTTGAGCTGACTCAACTGATTTGGGATGCCAACTCGACTGGTTCCTTCATCAGAATTCGAGCTGATCACTGCTACCGGACTTCACTGCATTGTTGGACCACTCCCAGTCAACTCGACTGTCTTGACACTTGTGGTCCAGTGGGAATCACTGACTTGAAACATCTAGATACTGACTGAAACCATTTAAAAGCACCTAGAAGCCTGACTGAATACATTCGAACCCCAAATGTATTTGAAGTGGTGTTGTTGCTTTGGCCTGCCTTAAATGGCCACGGTGTCTTGTAAGATCCCATTCGCTACCTTTAAAAAAAAAAAATAACTTTATTAAGATTTTCAAAACAAGAAAAATAACATTACAAAGCAGCATTGGAGATTCATCAGAATGGTATTCAAACAGTTAATACCTATTCTCTAATGGTAAAAGCCTAAAATGTTCAGAGTAGTTTTCCCCTCCAACACCCACCCTCCCCGGAAAATGTTTTCCTCCTTCAATGACGAATGTATATGTGTTGCAAAAGTCTTGATTGGTGTATAATGAAAATCGTTTAGCAGAAATAGTGAGCTTGGTTGCCGTTACATGATTCTCCATGGGTCGTGTTATAGATCCTTTTGATTGGGTAGTTTGGTGTCCTATCACCAGAAAAGTGGACAAGGTCTCTTGTTCTTCTCCCTGCAGGTCAACAAATAGTCCCAGGCATATATTTACTTACAAAATCTCCCGAGAGTGTATCACACTGCATAGATTTCCCATGTAGAGTCAAGGTTATTTTTTCCATGACACATATATTCGAGGATACATTAACCCATTCACCTTTGCTTGGTACATTATGAGACTTCCACTTCATTACCAAGATGGCGCATGCTGCTAGTAAGAGATGAGCTGCCAAGCCCTTGACTCTATTCCATTCATCTTTGCATCTCTCGAACCCAAATAGAATGAGAAAAGGGTCTGCAGTTCTCGGAATTCCATCAAGGCTCTTGATCCAACCCAGGACCTCGTCCCAGTAGACTCTGATCCTGGGGCAGCCCCACCACATGTGCCAATAATCAACGATTTCACCACAATTACGCCAACAAAACGGGCTAATCGACTGAAACATCTGGGAGAGCCTGCGCGGGTCGTATCGCCACCTGTGCAATCATTTGATCGCATGGAGTTTGTATTGACTGGATGTAGAGACTTGAGAGGCAGCCTTGCACAGTCTCTCCCACATGCGCGGGTCAATTTCATCACCAAAATCCTTCTCCCATCTACTCTTCAAAGGTAACGTGGATCCCTTCCCCATTTCGATCAATTCTCTATACATGGCAGATATAAGGCCCTTCATTTCTGTCCTAGAGTTCAAGAGCTGTTCGATTGGGGTGAGATCCCTACTCATCCTATCCTTCCACTCGGTCCTTGTCAGGGTACCCTTAATCTGCAGGGACTGAAAAATAGGCAGGGGGCCATATCTAGAGTCTCTTCTTATTCTGATATTGTAATGAAGGAGCCATTTTTCCACAGTTGGCCCGCCCTCTCCAGCCCAGCCTCAAACCAAGATTGGAATCTCTCCAAGTTGGGAATGTTTTCTCTGATGCCTGTGGCCCATAGGTGACTCAGGGGGATGGGCATGAGCAGACTTTTCGCTTGTCGCTCCTCTTCTTGCATATTTCCTAAATAGTTCCCAATATCGGGTGGTCCCTCAGTCTCCATATCAGTTTGTTTCTTGGTACCCATAACCATTCAGAGACAGTTGCCGGCGCTAAATAGTGATTGTCAATAGCAATCCATTGGGGTTCCTTATGATTTCGTAGGTGGGGGATCAGGATTTGTAGTTGGGCTGCCTCATAGTATTTCCTCAAGTCTGGTAGGCCCACCCCACCCTTGTCCTTAGGTAATGTAGGGGGTCATAAGCAACCCTGGCTTTCCTTCCCTGCCAGAGAAACCAAATATTTTTTATCCTCATTAAAAAAGAGTTTTGGGTTCCTAATAGGGAGCATTTGAAAAGGATAAAGAAAACGAGGGAGGCAAACCATTTTAATCGCATTGAGCCTCCCCAGCCAAGATATCATCAGTTTTTCCCACTTGGTGAGGTCGGCATGGAACCTTAGGAGGAGAGGGGGAAAATAAATTGGCTTTGTAGAGACCCTTTATGTCCCTCGTGATCTGTATGCCCAAATATTTCAATTTAACATTTTCTACCATAAGGCTAATCGGGAGAATCTATCTTTGTGGGCCTGTGTGGTTTCGTGCAGGGGGAATAATATTGCATTGGCTTTATTTATTTCCCTACTAACCCTGCATGAACACGCAGGCATGGACGGGCAGTCTATGGCCCTATTTAAGGATCAGGAAGAATGTGCGACGGTTAATTAGGCGTAAATAGTGTTTGTGCCCTCCCCGTCTTTCTCATGCAAAGGAACAAAACTGACACACCCCTGATGGGGAATGAGGCAAAGAGAGCAGGCTGCGAGAGTTCAAGGCAAAATTTATATAAGTTAATGGCATTCAAGAACTCTGTTGCCTCTGAGAGCGTTCTGACCAAATTTAATGTTACAATACATTTTATAGGACAAATGACGCAACTAACATAAGATGCTACATTGGTCCCGGATTGGACAGTCCATATGGTGCCCAAGGTGTGGGTGGCATCTCTTCCTCCGGGTTGGCTGCTTCGTTGGCGGGAGGGTGGATGTCAGGCATCTGTGCTCCAGGTGGGTGAAGGTCAGGTCGCTGTGAAGCAGGGTGGTCACTATCTAAGCTAACATAATATATTCTCAAAATACATGCACTAAATAATAATCGTTCGTAGTGTTTGAATAATTCATCATGTCCCTATAAAATTCACACGTATATCTATACTATCAATTACATTGGATTATAGAGGCTTTAGGTTAAGGGTCTTGACCGTCATAATAATACTGGTTGAAGTTAGGGTCTGCGTTCATAAGAATCTCTGGTATGTGACATTTATTAGTGGTAGACACCGATATACTGCAGCAGGAGTCTAATGTTAGTTGGGGATTTGTTGGGTGGGCATCATGGCTTGGTCAGTGATCTGGCACATGAAAGGAATACCTTGCAGGGGCACAGGGTCACAATGGCAGTAAGTTTCCACTGGCGACGGTTCGGGGGCAAGGACACGTTTGTGGAGATGGACGAGCTATGTGCTTAGCTCAGGCTGGTTCACATGCAGGACAGTGATCTCAGAGGAAGAGTGATGTGTTACATTTATTATTTGTTGCAAGCACCTCCGGCTTCAGCGTGAGAATGGAGCCGCAGAGTTTTCCAGTCAGAGTGGGAACGATGGTGGGGGCCATGTGCCCTGTGCGTCTGGCCGTTGCGAGAAAGGGAGGAGAAGCATTTTGTACTATCGCAGTCAGGCCTAGTCATCACGATGGAGTTGAAAGGGGTTACAAAAATGGATGCCCTGTGTCCTGCACAGTGGTCCCATCTACGCGAATGTTAACCGAAGTCGACATCGCATAAGGGCGAGGGGCGTACCCATCACTGGTGGTACTTGGTCCGAGTTTTGTACTGAGAAGTAAAGGACGCGAGGGGCCTGATGGCCGCTCGCTCCCACACATTTCCCCCTTTTGTTACATCTGAAGTAACAAATTATGACACTTTATTTCTTTCATTCTCCCTTTGGTAGTACTCAGCTTCAGTAACTGCTTCTTCCCAGGCTGGGGTACCCTTTATTGGCATCCATGCTCTGCATACACTTCTCAAGCTATTCCCTCTTCTTGCATATTCATCTGGAGTGCATGTTAAGTATATCCCACCATCCCGTCCAGGTCTACCCATACCTCGTTATACCTTTGCAATTCTGTTGGTTCCTTAATTGTGGTGTGGTATAAATTATCAACCGTGTCCCCCTATTGCCTGTAGATGGCAGTCATCCTGTATTTTGGAGTGTTATGTTCCCCTGTTTGTATTTGTGCATCTATCATAGTTGCTACCGTTGTCGGTCGGCCCATTGTTACCATCATCATATTTGAGGTAGGCATACTTTTTGCACAACACCGGAGTCCTAATTGGCACACGCAGAAGAATAGTAACACAAAGACGATGATAGGAACGAGTATTTTCATCATCACATTTACCCATGATGGTGTCCAGCTGAACAAGTTGTCGAACCATGTGCTTTCTTCTGCTCCGCCCTCTGTTCTCATCCTCTCTCCTAAGTTGTGAACTGCTGTTATCACATGTGAGAGTGTCCCGTTATCTGCATCTTCAGATGGCACGAATGTGCAACACGCCCCCCCCGATTATTCGGCAAACACCACCGTCCATCGCCGTGAGGAGATCTAGAACATATCGGTTTTGCATTGTCATTAGGCGCAAGGCACGGAGCTCTATTTTTATAACGTTGAATCATTCTTCAGTGTAGTTGGCCAGTTGGATTAGCTCCCAGCACACTATTTGTAACCATTTGGCATTTGCTCGTGCTTGGAGCCCTGGTGCTAGGAGTGATGCAAAAAATGTCTCTGCGGATGAGAAGAGCTTGTATTTTTGTGGGATCTCAGCAAGGAGTTTTGATGATTCAGACGAAATATAGTTGGATGATGCTGTGCTAACTTGTGTTTCAACTCGTGTTCTGACAACAGTTCATAAACTGGAAGCTCTGTGCTTACTTGTTGGGGCACTGTCAATGGGTCAGCCGATTGCCCTACTGCCAATCTGCCAGCCGATTGTCCTGCTGCTCCTTGGATATGGCTTTCTGGTATTACCATCAGGGCTGTATGGAGGGTGTCTAAGGCACAAGTACCTTCCCAGGATGCAGGTAGATGCAAGTAGGCTTGTTTGCCACAAATCCAGTACATGTCCACGAGGGCTGCGGTGCACTTCTTTTATCCATTGGAACGTGTCCTCAGATTGTCCCCGTAGTGCTTCTGCTTTGCATTCGATAGTTTGATTGTGCTATTTGTTTTCTGCATACCTCGTCCTTTTTATGACAAGAAATGGTTCTCTAAGGCAGATTAATCCTTGACGCCGGCTCGTGCATGTCCTCTCACTTTCCAGCCTTTCTAGGCTGACGGTGTGTGGCTGGAAGGTGCTTTTTATCCTACGTAGAACTAAGTGAATCAAACATTGCACCTTCGACAAGGGCACTTCCTGTGGTACCAACATTTTGGGTGTCCCTGATGCATGTGGTATGAGTGAACAGACATAGCAGCTTTCATTTGTTGCTTGCTTTGCCATAGCACTCATGTCCGAGTACCATTTGTTAGATTGATCAGGGTGGCTGGGGTCTTCTATTTCATCTAGCCCCAGGTCATGATAAATGTCGTATTTTCTCCTTCCTACCCCCCTTTTTTCTCTCCTTTTCCCTCCCTCCTTATAGCTTCTCACTTTTTGGTAATGTATTGGGAACATTCCAGCTCACGCAGTATCATTGCTGTTGAATATGGCATGTGTATACTCATTAGTAACAGCAGCGTAATATGAGGTAGGTTCTAGGGTTGTCTGTGCATGCATACATGTGTTGGCTAAGTTACTCGGCCAATAATAGTCGCCATCATATTCATTTGATTCATAATCATCACTCATATTTATTCCAGGATGTAACAAGGAGACAATTGTTGGATTAGTAGGGGCGTGTTCTGAAGGTTGTGTTACATTTGTATTGTTAATACTAATGATATATGTTTCTCCCCATATTGTCTTTACTCCAGTCCATATTAGGCTTGAACCTTCTCATATCAGCTTAGCCCCGCCCCCCCCTTGTGCATGTCATTAACTAGAGACAAGAGAGTGTAGTACTAGGCCATGAAGAACAAAATCACAGAAAGCAAAACAGCAGCGCATTTCAAAACACATTCTACATTGCAAAACTTATTAGCCCTAATGGTATCCCTATTGCTATCTAGTATTGATGTGTTCTCCGTGAATGGACTTCTTTGGGCCATTTTGTCACCTGGAGGGATGATATAAATTTGTTAAGTCACCAGAATATGTACATTATTTATATATTTACACTTCATGTTTACTCATTGTTTTTATTACGGTTGCTGCACCTATTATTAATATGCATTTTTGTGTCATTCGCTTCATCCTCTCTTTTTTTTTGTAGCAAGAGAAAGATATAGTGATAAATAGGAGGGTGAAAAGGAAAAAAAAGATAGAGACGTAGGGTGAGGCAAATCAGAAGACACATCATTTTCTTTGCTCCTTACAACTTTCTTTTTATTTGATCAGTTTGTCATTGCTGCTCAACCTCACTTGTAGTCCCACTTGCACATTCCTGTTCGCTCTGAGGGAGTGTACTATCGCGTGCCATCCTCACATCTGAGAGGTGCACCCAATATTTCAGTCCCTTTACTTTCACTGCAGTGGGCGTACCATAAATCACTTCATAGGGGCCATGAAACCTTGGTGAATTCCATCTCCTGACAAAACTCCTCACATATACCTGTGCACCTGGCATCAGCGGCCCAGTTGGGCTATCTGTGGCTGGCGTGGTAGTATCAGCTGCCACATTTTCAGTAAAAAGTGGTGCTATTTGCCACGCTATGCTGCGTACTGCGCGTGTCAAATGAGTCAAATATTCCTTGAATTCTTCCCACAGCACTGTGGCAGCCCTGTGTGTATCTGATGCTCTCCTAATCGGGGAGAGTGGTGTGTGTATTCGCCTCCCTGTCACAATTTCATGGGGGCTCAAATGGTGGTCCTTGCAGGGTTGCGTTCTGAGTTGGAACAGTGCTAGGGGTAAGCAATATACCCAGTTTTTGATAACTTACTCTTGATCAGGCCGTTGATCTTTTCCACCACTCCATTAGCCATCAGATTATAAATGGAACACAGTTTGTGCTTCCCCCCCACGAGTGACGTCACTTCCTTGAAGAATTCATTCACAAAGTATGTGCCATTGTCTGACCGTATCACATCACATATTCCCCACCGGGAAAACACTTCTCGTACTAGAAACTTTGCTGCACACTTGGCATCTGGGTGGGGACATGGACCAGCCTCCACCCACCTTGAAAAAGGACATACTACCACAATTAGATACCTTGCCCCATTACATCTCTCTCCCATATTGGCGTATTCTATTTGGAGTTCCATAAATGTCCCTGCTGGCCATGGCAAAGTACCTCGTAATGTCCTCAATGTCATCCCTGAATTGTATGTTTGACATGTTGTACAATCTATGATAAATTATGACAAATGTTCTTGTAGGTTGGGGACAAACCAATGTTCCTGGATGTCTGCAGCAATGTGTTGTTTCGCTACATGGGCTGGAAAGTGCAGCTGTTGGAATGCTGGCTCTAGTAATTCTACCAGCATCACTACCTTCCCCGTTGTCTCCTGTCTCCAAATGAGGTCTGTGGCTGATTGTTTGCGCCCCAGCTTGCTCCACAATTTCGTGCTCCTCCGGTTGTGCTCTCCTCTGTAGCTCTATTAGCTGTGCTATGGGCGTGTTACTATAGGCTTTTTCTAGTGGCTCTGCGGTAGCTGCTTTTACAATGCATTCGGTGGCTGGTATATTGAAATACGAGGCCTCCTTCGCTGCTGCGTCGGGTGCTGCGTTTCCCAATGAGATTGCATCTGTGTTGTTGGTATGGGCTTGGCATTTTACCACTGCCACTACCGATGGCTCTGCCAACGCCTCTATTAATTCATTTAATAGCGTGGCGTGCTGTACTGGTGAGCCATCTGCTCGTCTGAACGCTCTTCTGTGTCAGCGTGATAGTCCTGAATGGACAGTGGTAGTTGCATATGCTGAATATGAGTATATAGTCACTGTGCATCCTTTGGCTGTACGTAATGCTTCAATTAATGCGGTTAGTTCAGCCGCTTATGCAGAGTAATGGGACGGGAGGCGCTTTTGGACGATTGTGTCATAGCTATCTTCCTCCATTCGTACTACTGCAATCCCTACATGCTTATCCCCTGTTTCTGGGTTTATTGATGCTGAACCATCTATGAAATATATTTCTCCTTCCTTCAGGGAGTTTTCACTCGCTTTGGGGATATCATCACCCTCCCCCTCATAGGCGGCACAATCGTGTTCCTGCATGTCCTCCATTGTACATGGCTCTGTAATGAATGTGGCTGGGTTTACTGTTTTACACCTGACCACATGCAGGTTGGGGCTTGAAATTGTTATCTTATATGCGGTTGCTCTCTGTGTTGTCAGGGTTGATTTTGACCGCTCAAGAATCGCAAATAATGAATGCTCTGCATACCACGTTACTGAACATCCCATTACAATTGTGGCACTTTTTTGAATGGCGAAGGCCGCAGTTGCGAGGGCCTGTTCACACGCGAAGTGACCTTGCATCACTGCATCTAGTGTTCCACTGTAATAGGCCAATGGTTTGTGGCCTAATTAAGTTTTTTGCATCAGCACTGCTGTCATCAGTGTTCCATTGCAGTGGGAGAACAAGAAAAATAGTCTCTCATAATGTGGGTTCACGAGGACTGGGGCATTAGCCCGAAGTACTGAGCCATCATGTCATGTGCCCATTTTATTTGGGCTCTACTTTTTTGCGCTTCTTTTAATGCCTGCAATAATGGGCGTGTGTATGCTGCATAATCAAGGGTCCATGCTCGGCAATAGTTACATATGCCAAGAAATGTTTGCATGTCCTTCACTGTCTTTGGCATTATTATGTTACGTATAGCAGCTGCCCTATCAGGGGTTATTCGCTTTCCATCTTTCAATATCAACTGTCCGAGGTATACAACCTCGGCCAGGCAATAATTTTCCTTTATCAACCTTGTACCCCTTGGTAGCTAACACATTTAACAGTGTTATGGAGTCTTCTCTGCACTTTTCTTCTGTTTTGCTACAGACGAGTAAATCGTCTACGTATTGTATAATGGTGCTCTCTACATCTATATTTCCAATGTCTTCACGTAGTACCCTGTTAAAAATACTTGGGCTTTCACAATATCTGTGAGAGTCTGTGGGAGTCTGTGATATTCATATCTGTTATTTACCAGTGTGAATGCTGTGAGATACTGCGATCCTGGGTCAAGTGGTATGGAGAAGAAGGCATTCTTCAAGTCAACCACAATAAAACATGTAGATTCTTTGGGTATGCTGCACAGTATTGATGCCGGGTTAGGCACTAACGGGAACTCTTTTTGAATGACGTCATTAAGTGCACAGAGATCTTGGATCATCCTCCATGGCCCTCCTTTTGCTTTTTTAATCGGGAAGATGGCTGTGTTACACGGGGAGTTTGATGGTACTATGATACCTTGGTTCAGGAGTGCATTTATTGTCTCTCTAATTCCTCTGCTTCTCTGGATATTGGGTACTGTTTCACTCTTGGCGGTATGACACCTGGTTTAAGTTTTATCTTTATTGGTGTTACTTCATTTAATAACCTTAATCATGGGGGCCTGTAGTCCAAATTTCTGATGCTACCTTTGCCATGTCTTCCTCAAATATTGTTGGAGGGGCATTAACACTAGTGTCATGATGCCTACACCCGGGCATCCGGATCAAGCCCATCAGCCCCGGGAGCAGGCATCCAGACATTTACAAAAAACCCAGCAGCCCCAGCTAGGGGCTGTCTGGGTTCAGTCCTGGCGCCGTAGGCACTAGGCTCATAATAAAAATCAGTCCTGGTGCCATAGGCGCCAGGCTCAGAGACATTTCTTACCTCATGCAGACCATGCTGCAAATAAATCCAAGCCAACGTGAGGCCTGGATGGGAATACTTTACTACAGGGACTATTTTTTACTCGGGTGTGGTCCTGGGGAACTTCTTTCCTGGGACTACTTTGGAGGCTATTTAAACCACACCCGAACAGCAGCACATGCTTCGTGTTATTCTGCATCCAGCAGTGTGACTCTCACCGTGCCTGCAGCCAGCATCCAGTCTTCTGCCACGCCCGCGTGCCTGCAGCCAGCATCCAGTCTTCTGCCACGCCCGCCTCGAATCTGGAGCTCCTAGAATAAAGAGGAAGAAAAGGACAAGGTTAGACAACAAACTTATTTCAAATTCCTCACCTGATTCTGGATCCATTTCATCTCCCGACCTGGAAAGTACATCAGTCCTGCATGCGTCGCTTCGCCAGCTCCAGCACGGCGCCATACTCACCAGTTCTCACAGCATCTTTCGATCCGGCACTGTCTCCATCATTTCTTCGCCGTACTCCGGCACCTAGGGGCACAAGAATAACAAGGTGAGCCAAGGGAATCAACAAATACCTCTTATCACCATAGACTTACCTGATTTACCACCGGCGGTATTATTCTCCATATCTTCATATGCCGCATCTGTAAAGAGGGAGAAAAACAACACGTTAACGCATGCAATAGTTACCGGACAGCATTGGGTAACACAGACTCTTACCTGAACGCCAGCAGTAGCTATGAAACCTTCTTCTCACAAACTCAGTTGCAACTTAAGGAAGGAAGGGGACAAGAGTGAACATCGGGCACATTGAACTCTTTGAACTTGATGCTTACCAACCTGGGACTTCAGAGTCAATGCTTACCGGAACTCTCCCAACGCCTTCAAACCAGTAAAGTAACTGGTATCTACGCGCCCCTGCAAGACACGCAAGATGGAGAGCTCATCTTTTACAAACATAAGGTGAGGTTACTAAGTGGATATCGGAGGTGATTAGTGGGGGAGAGCGAGAACAGTTGGGAGGCCCTCACTAAAACCCGCAGTTCGTTAATCCCTGTCTCCACTTGCAGGAAAATACTTCTTCGGGTCCAGCAGACAAGACTAGGCGGGCCAGTGCAGACAGTCATCTCTGCACTACACATCACGTTGACGGAGACCGCAGCTGTTCGGGTCCGATCGACACCCCTGTGGGGTCCAGGTGAGCGTAACAGAACACAAAGCCTTTCTAAAAATACCCACCCGGGTGTTATGGAAACCTCGGAAACCGACCAACTGGCCCAATTATTGGGGGAACTTAGGGTGGAAGTACATGCCGCTCACCAAGAGACTAATGCCCTCAGGAGAGAACTGATTGTCTCAAAGGAGCGCACTGATGATCTGGCTAGGCAACTACTGCAAAACCAAGCTGGGCAAACGCCCCTACCTGGATATGGGGGAAACCTAACCCCCGTTTTATCAAGCAATCCTGTGCAAGTGGTTTTACCAGGAAATATTCTGTTAGCTCCACCCGAACGCTTTGCTGGGGACCCCAAAAGGTTTGCTGTGTTTATGAACCAATGCCGCTTGCACTTTTTATGCAGACCGGGAGCCTTTCCAAATGACCAAGCCAAAGTAGCCTTTGTATTGTCATATCTTAGTGGCTGCGCAGCGGATTGGTCCATTCCGTTAGTCAACCAGGATGATCCTCTTCTCCGGGATTTTCAGAGTTTTCAAAGGAGCATGGAAAAACTATTCGCCAGACACTCACAGGGTCAAGCCCTGGACAACAAACTTTTATCCTTACGACAGGGTAACCAGGATCTGCTAACCTATATTGCAACCTTCAATAGGTTGATGGTGGAAACCGGGTGGCAGGAGGAAAAACGAATTACATTGTTTCATCGTGGACTTCTGGGAGAACTCAAAGACATCTTGGCTCAATTTGTGAACCCACCTCACGATTGCACAGAATTTATAGACTTAGTGGTCCAGCTAGACCACCGACTTCAGAACCGAAAGACTGATCGAGCTAAGTTTGAGAATCGGGTATTGGTTAAACCCAACGTTGCCCCCAAAGGAACAGATGCATCTGAACTATGCAGATCAGGGGTTAAAGGACCCTTAACTCAAATGGAAAGAGAAAGAAGACGATAGATGCAGTTGTGTCTGTACTGTGGAACCTCAGGACATTTTCTACAGGATTGCCCTACAAAACCACCCAAGAAGGTGGTAGGAGTTGCTGATAAAAGCCACATAGAGCCTGATTCGGGAAACGACCACGCCCGATAAGCGTAGAGGTCCGCTTGCCGAGCTTAAAAAAGGACACTCAGACCTCGCATCTGATCATGCCAATGGTCCTACTTGATCCCAGGCAGCCATCACGTATGCACGCAGTAAGGGCATACATAGATAGCGGGGCCGTAGGAAACTATATGGACCACGAATTGGTGTCAAGGATGAATCTACCTCTTTGCAAAAAGACCACTGCGGATGTCATCACCACAGTTGATGGAACTGAGATTGCCTCGGGGCCTGTAACTCATTCCACTACAGAGATGACACTGTTGAGTCAAGATGGGCATCAAGAGACTATTGTGTGTGATCTAATCAAAGCCCCACAGTTCCAGATAATACTGGGGATGCCATGGTTGGAAACACATAATCCTTGTATAGAATGGCGAGAGAAGAGAATAATCTTCCCGGATTGTGCACACACCTGTTACCCGGAGAAAACTTTGAACAAAGGCCTGGCTACAGTCGTTAACCCAATCGTGCAGTTACCTCAGGAATACCAAGGATTTCAGGATGTTTTTCAAAAAGAACAGGCCAATACATTACCTCCTCACAGATCATACGATTGTCAAATCGACCTCCTACCCGGTGCACAACCCCCATGCAGTAGAATCTACGCCCTCACAGAGCCTGAAAATCTTCACCTACGGCAATACTTGGACCAATACCTTGCTAATGGCTTTATTCGTCCTTCCAAGTCTCCTGCATCCTCAGCTTTATTCTTTGTGCCAAAAAAGGAAGGTGACCTTAGAACGTGCATAGATTACCGCGCATTAAATCAGATTACGGTAAAAAACCGATACACATTGCCTCTGATCCCCGAATTACTAGACCAAGTAAAGGATGCTTGTATCTACACTAAGTTAGATCTCTGAGGGGAATATCATGTTGTACGTGTCAAGAAAGGTGATGAATGGAAGACTGCCTTTCGCACCAAGTACGGATTATTCGAATATCAGGTGATGCCCTTCGGGTTGTGCAATGCACAAGCAGCCTTCCAGTATTTTATGAACGATGTCCTTCGTGAACTCATTGACGTCTGTGTCGTCGTATACATAGATGATATTCTAGTGTACTCCTCCTCAGAATCAGACCATGTTAAGCACGTGCGTGCAGTCCTTGAGAAACTACGCCAGCACAAGTTATATGCAAAATTGGAAAAATGTGTTTTTCATGCTACGGAAGTTGAATTTCTTGGATTTATCCTGACTCCAGAGGGAGTCCGAATGGACTCTCGAAAGGTGGACGCAATTCTCAAGTGGCCATCACCCAGTTCAGTCAAAGGGGTACAAAGCATGCTCGGATTTGCTAATTTCTACCGCAGATTCATTCCGGACTTCTCCCATGTTGTACACCCCATCACAGCACTTTTGCGAAAAAACAAACGCTTCTTGTGGACCGAAGAGGCTGAAAAGGCCTTCCAAGAGCTGAAAGCGAAATTCACATCAGCACCTGTCTTAAAGCATCCACGCCCTGAGCTTCCATACATAGTAGAAACTGATGCATCCAGTTTAGCCATGGGAGCTGTCCTGTCCCAGAAGGATCCTGAAACCGGTCAATTTCACCCAGTAGTGTTTTCGTCCAGAAAGTTCTCAGCACCTGAGTTAAACTATGCGATTACCGATAAAGAGCTATTAGCTATCAAATCCGCCTTTTAGGCTTGGCAGCACTACCTTCTTGGTGCCAGGCATACCATTACTGTAATCACTGATCACCGGAACCTGCAGTATTTAAAAACAGCCAAAGCCCAATCATTGCGACAACTTCGATGGGCATTGTTCTTTGCCGAATTCGATTTCGTGATCACTTATCGACCAGGCCGCAAAAATGGCAAAGCAGATGCCTTATCCCGAATAGGGATGGGAGAAGCATATGCAAACCTGGAACTGGTGCCAATAATTCCTGAGCAAAGAATTCTTGGCATAACTACTCTACAGACACTAGAAGATATTCATTCAAAAATCCAACAACTCTTCGATCCAGCAACCCTGCAGGACTGGGTAAAGAAAGGCCCGGACTACTCAGTCGTCAATTACCTATCTTACCATCAAGGACGACTATTTCTACCACACAAGGAAATACAAGAACTAGTCATCTCCAATTACCATCACACCCTGATGGAAGGGCACCCAGGTATCGCAAAAACTGAAGTGAAAATTAAGAGACAGTTCTGGTGGCCCACTGGGCGAAAAGACGTAAAGTCATTTGTGATGTCTTGTGGCATTTGCGCCCAAAACAAAAGCCAGAAGAAAAAACCCGCTGGCCTTTTACAACCTTTGGCTATTCCACCTACACCATGGCACACCTTGTCTTTCGACTTTATTACAGATCTACCTCCATGTAATGGATTTAACACCATCCTAGTTATTGTGGATCTTTTTTCCAAGATGGCCCACTTTATTCCTTTAAAAGGATTACCTTCCGCTTCAATTTTGGCCAAGGAGTTCCTCGAAAACATTGTTCGAATACACGGATTTCCTTCCGTATTGGTCTCTGACCGAGGCAGTCAATTCATTTCACAATTTTGGAAGAAATGTTGTCAATTGGCGCAAATCGATGTGAGGTTATCAACCAGTCACCATCCCCAGACCGATGGTCAGACGGAGAGGACCAACCAGACCCTTGAACAGTACCTACGTTGCATGCTGCACCAGACCGAAAGCAATTGGAAGGATATTTTATGGATTTCCGAATATGCATACAATAACTCAGTACATTCTGGAACCGGACAAAGTCCCTTCTATACCATATACGGACATCACCCTCGAACCTCAGAACTCGATTCGCCTCAGCACTTAGAAATGCCTGCAGTTAGTCATTTACACTCTACTATTACACAAGCATTTAAGGAGGCAACAGAACATTTGAAACAAGCAAAAGAGAAATATAAGAAAAAAGCCGATCAATATAGAAGCGATGCTCCACGATATCAGATTGGGGATCAAGTTTGGCTGGTTACAAAACACATACCTCTAAAAGGAACTCAGACTTTTAATCCTAGGTATTTGGGACCTTACACTATTAAGGCCATTATCAACCCGGTGGCCGTCAAGTTGGAATTACGCTCTAATATGCGGATCCAACCTGTCTTTCATGTTTCACTTCTGAAACCAGTTCAACCCAGGACAAGACTTGCCAAACCACCTGACCCCATCCGAATAGATGGAGAACCTGAATTCGAGGTAAAGAATATCCTGGACTCTAAGTTGGTTAAATCAAGACTTTTTTATTTAATCGACTGGAAAGGTTACGGACCACAGGAAAGGTCATGGGAGCCTAGTGACCACGTTCATGCACCTCAGTTGGTGAAGAAATTCCATCGGAACTTGGGGGGGAGTGCTGTCATGATGCCTACCCCCGGGCATCCGGATCAAGCCCATCAGCCCCGGGAGCAGGCATCCAGACATTTACAAAAACCCCAGCAGCCCCAGCTAGGGGCTGTCTGGGTTCAGTCCTGGCGCCGTAGGCACCAGGTTCATAATAAAAATCAGTCCTGGCGCCATAGGCGCCAGGCTCATAGACATTTCTTACCTCATGCAGACCATGCTGCAAATAAATCCAAGCCAACGTGAGGCCTGGATGGGACTATTTTACTACAGAGACTATTTTTTACTTGGGTGTGGTCCTGGGGAACTTCTTTCCTGGGACTACTTTGGAGGCTATTTAAACCACGCCCGAACAGCAGCACATGCTTCGTGTTTTCTGCATCCAGCAGCGTGACTCTCACCGTGCCTGCAGCCAGCATCAAGTCTTCTGCCACGCCCGCGTGCCTGCAGCCAGCATCCAGTCTTCTGCCACGCCCGCCTCGAATCAGGAGCTCCTAGAATAAAGAGGAAGAAAATGACAAGGTTAGAAAACGAACTTATTTCAAATTCCTCACCTGATTCTGGATCCATTTCATCTCCCGACCTGGAAAGTACATCAGTCCTGCACGCGTCGCTTCGCCAGCTCCAGCACGGCACCATGCTCACCAGTTCTCACAGCATCTTTCGATCCGGCACTGTCTCCATCATTTCTTCGCCGTGCTCCGGCACCTAGGGGCACAAGAATAACAAGGTGAGCCAAGGGAATCAACAAATACCTCTTACCACCATAGACTTACCTGATTTACCACCGGCGGTATTATTCTCCATATCTTCATATGCCGCATCTCTAAAGAGGGAGAAAAACAACACGTTAAGCATTCAATAGTTACCGGACAGTGTTGGGTAACACAGACTCTTACCTGAACGCCAGCAGCAGCTACGAGACCTTCTTCTCACAAACTCAGTTGCAACTTAAGGAAGGAAGGGGACAAGAGTGAACATCGGGCACATTGAACTCTTTGAACTTGATACTTACCAATCCCACCTGGGACTTCAGAGTCAATGCTTACCGGAACTCTCTCAACGCCTTCAAACCAGTGAAGTAACTGGTATCTACGCGCCCCTGCAAGACACGCAGGATGGAGAGCTCATCTTTTACAAACATAAGGTAAGGTTACTAAGGGGATATCGGAGGTGATTAGTGGGGGAGAGCGATAGCAGTTGGGAGGACATCACTAAAACCCACAGTTGGTTATTCCCTGTCTCCACTTGCAGGAAAATACTTCTTCGGGTCCAGCAGACAAGACTAGGCGGGCCAGTCCAGACAGTCATCTCTGCACTACGCATCACGTTGATGGAGACCGCATCTGTCCGGGTCCGATCGACACCCCTGTGGGGTCCAGGTGAGCGTAACAACTAGCCACAAGTGGGTTGTGTACCTCTCTGTACTGGATCATGATGTCACATGGTATGCTTATTTCCATTATTATCTCTCCATCATCTTCGTTGTCGGTGAATAATTTTTCATCAGTTAGGTCTCTTAACATTACGTTTGGATCTATGCATAGCACACCTCTCCACTCGCACCCATGCGTATCCAGGCCTATGACCACCATACGTTTGCTCAATACCTGAACTGCCTCGATGTCTATGGACATTATCGCGCCTGGTACGACATCCGTATTTACAATTGGGCGGAATATGAAGTCTGATGGTGTCCTCTATTCTTTTCTCGTTATCTCGGGTACTACTCGGGCTAACACTTGAATGCCATAGATAAACATGTCTATATCAAAGGGTATACCTCACACCACAACTTCATTCATCATCGTACTGATCATTAACATTGCTCTCACTGGGCATACTCCTGGGGTGGAACACACTATTCCCTGCTCGGTAAACGAAATGGTCATGTTCAACTTACTTAGCAAATCTCTACCCAGCAAGTTGATTGCCGCGTCTTTGTGGTACAGTAAGGGTGCGTGCACTGTTTTACCCCCCACTGTTATATCAAGATCTTTGGTGTAAGGAACTTTTAAAATAGCCCCAGAGAACCCCTGTGTTTCCAAATTCCTGCCTGAGAGCGGAAACCGCCTTTCCATAAGACATGATTTTTCCGCTCCCGAGTCTACCATAAAGATAAACTGCTTATTTCCTATCTCCGACCCCACTAGTGGTTCCTCTTCAGCACGTAGGGTGGTGGATAGGACTGGACACGCAAGTGCTCCCTGTGGGCTGTCCTAGTCCGTGTACCTTTCTTGTCTGGGCACTGAGAAAACATTATCTCCAACTACTGTTGCGCCACGGAATGGTGCAGGTGCACCATGTGCGGCTATTGCGAAACTGTTGCTGCTGGAATTTCCTACAGTGTGTTGTCTTGCCATGGGCTGTGATGCACTGTGATGTGGTTGAGAGGGTGGTTGTCTTTGTTGTATTTGGGGTTCGTTATGACACTGGTCCTGTGGTCTTCCCCCTCCCATTGTAATCCATAGGGGCTACCTGGGTGTGGGCTTCCCCATACCTGTTCATTGTCCATGGGTGGTTGCCCTTGGAAATACCCTGAGGGCCGCATTCTGCAATCCCTTGAATAGTGTCCCCATCTTCCACAGTTCCAACATGACCCTTGCTGTCCTCCTCTCATCCCTTGGCCACCAAATCCTCTATTCCCCATGCCTCTGAACCCCTCTCTCTGGCCCCGGTACCCACCTCATCCTCTTGCTGGCCTTTCTTGCCACTGTGGTCCTCTGTGTTGCTCCTCTCCGTTCCACGGTCCTTGTTCTCCTGCTGCCCACAGCGCTGCTATTCCCACTGGCCTGCTTGTCGCACTTTCATCCCCTCGTTCTCTCTATCTGTTGCTACGTTGGCGTGTATGGCGGCTACCTTCATTAATTTATTCTGTACCAGTGTCGCTTCATCTGCCAGTCTTTTTTGTGCTATCTCCGTTTCTCTCGCTTTGATCCACCTACAATGGTGCACAATTATACTCTGAATGTCAGGCCAACCCTTGGCTTCTATCCCAGATATCTTGTCCAAGGCCTTCTGTACCTCCTTCGGGAGCCCTTTCTTGATTATAAAATAGAACAAGGCGGTTGATTGGTTTCACGCCGTACCAGTTTTGCTTCTCCACAAGTCTTGCACTGCAATATGAATTCCATAGGATCCTCGTTCTCCTCCATCGTACATTGCATTACCAAATGTAAATCTGGAATATCTGGAAATGTGCGCCACAATGCATCCTATACTTGTGCTCGAACATTGTTGAAGGGCGATCCATCGTGGCAGTCACAACTCATTGTTACTCCTGGGAACCCCGCCTTTTCCCACACAGCGTCTTCTTGATCACCGACGGCGGACACTAGAAAACTTTTTACATCACCTATCGCTAACGGTACTCCTGCCGTGTTCTTCTCAAATGTATGTATCAATTTCCCTGCTCCTCCCGCAAGTGGGGTGAGGAGCTTCAACAGGTTGTTTTTGTCCATCTGGGCCCACGGAATATAGTGTGGCCTACCTGCTCCTTTGTGTATCAACGGCATCTGCAACTTATGCTTCTTTCCTATTTTACTTACCGTCCCTCTCTTTGTCTTACCTACCAGCATATTCCCTACTCGCTGCCTTAATCTACCCTGCCATCGTGGGGGTGAGCGTGAATCTAATAGCCTCATTACACGGTAGGCGGTAGGGATTTAACGTTACTGGTAGCATAATACCGGTAACGTTAAATCCCCATGCCAATCACGACCTGGCTCACCGCTATTAGCGGCACCGCTAAGTACAGTGCCACTAATAGCGGGCAGGCCACGTGCGTGCGACCCTCCATCCCGTAAATAACGCCATGCCGCTTATAGCACACCATCACAAGGCGAGCGGACATGGTAATAGCGGCATGGTAAAGGCCCCCAAACCCCTTACCGCCATGATGCTAATACCGGCATCGCGAACCACCCGTTAATAGAACTGAGCATTGTTGCCACCTGCCACAGGTGGACACAATCAGCACAGGTGGAGGCAATGGACACTGTGGCAGCTCAAAAGGAGCACACCACACCCCTTCCCACACCCCTTCCCACACCAAGATGGTTCCAATACTGGCAGCATTACATGGCCTAGAGGACCTCATTGCAGTGCTGCTGCTACAACAACAGGCTGCACAAAGGAGACGCAGGAGGAGGAGGAGGGCCAGACAGGCACAGCAAGCACCACCACGCCACCTATTCATACCACAGAGGCACCCACCAATTCCCAGGATCAGAGCCAGTCCATTCAACCTAACACCTGAGCAGATACACACCCTGTACCGTCCGGACCGGGACACCATCACCAGCATCGTGGACATGATACACGACGACATTGTGAGCCTCATAGACATCAGAACTGCCATCCCCCCTCTACTGAAGGTGGTGTCAGTGCTCCACTTCCTGGCCACAGGAACCTACCAGCATACAGTGGGGCAGATGCATGGCATCTCCCAACCAGTATTCTCACGCACACTGAACCAGGTACTCGATGCCCTCCTGAAGCATGCACCCAAACACATATCCATGCCACGGACTGCCCAGGAGATTGCAAACACCAAAGTTAGCATCTATACACTGGCAGGCATTCCAAGTTGCATTGGGGCCATCGACTGTACACATGTGGAATTGGTTGTACCACATCATAATGAAGTAGTGTACCGAAACAGGAAGCAATTCCACTCAATCAATGTCCAAATGGTATGTGACGCAAACAATATAATCACACATTGCTGTGCCAGATTTCCCGGATCTACCCATGATTCCATGGTCCTGCGGAACTCAACTATACCCCGCTACATGGAGCGACAAACGGCACAACGTTCGTGGCTACTTGGTGAGTAGCAGGGCAAACACATGGCAGTGTGATTGGGGGGTTGAGAGATCCTCCAACTGGGTGTGCATGGGGGGGGGGGTTGAGAGATCCTCCAACTGGGTGTGCATGGGGGGGTTGAGAGATCATCCAACTGGGTGTGCATGGGGGGGTTGAGAGATCCTCCAACTGGGTGTGCATGGGGGGGTTGAGAGATCCTCCAACTGGGTGTGCATGGGGGGGTGGAGAGATCCTCCAACTGGGTGTGGCCTCTAGTCCGTTGCACAAATGCACATACAGATGTACGCTAATGGGCATCTGTGAGGGCAGCAACATACTTGGGATGAACTGACATGCAAGTATATGGCACACGACACAGCTGCCAATCCAAACCCATTGACATTAAAGATCAATCCTCATCCACATTGCACGACACTCCACGCCATGGAATGCACATATGACATCCATGACATCAACATAGTCATGCAGCATTCCTACAGCACAACATCAACAATGCATTGTGCCCTTGGATGCATGCATTGGGACCCCCCTAGCCATGGCAATGCACCACAAACACATGGCACCACTGAGGCGTTGCCTCTCACCATGGCAAGATCAATGTCGGAAGCACTGTACACCACCAGTGTGGTACCAAATCTGCCTGGCCACAGGGACACCAATTACCTGGCCTCACCCAGGACATGGGAATTACTGTAGGAGGCATCAATGGGGCATGTCTAGTTGCATGCTTGTGCTCACCTTTGCACAAAGCAGTCACACAGACCATATTCATGGATGCAGTTGAATGTGCACATGATTCTCAATGATGGGTCAAAGTATGTGACATGAACAGGCCACACATGTGCTGAAAAGTAACAGGAACCCATTCCTCCCCCCATATAGGTGATGCCGGCTATCCCCTGAAGAGGTGGCTCCTCACACCTGTACGGAACCCACAGAACAGGCATGAAGAAGAATACAATTGTGCCCATACCCGTACCCGCCTTGTCATTGAGCAGACTTTTGGACTTCTGAAGTCACGGTTTAGGTGCATAAGTAGGTCTGGTGGCGCACTCCTATATGGCCATGAGAAGGTGGCAAAGATCACCACGGCATGTGTCATGCTGCACAATATGTGTATGAGACGGAATGTGCCACTGCCCCCTGAGGTTGAAATGGAGGCACCTGATGAGGATGATGATGGGGATGAGGATGGAGGTGAAGGGGATGCAGGTCATGCAAGAGGGGATGGCCAGGAGGGACGCGCTGTGAGACAGCATTTGATCAACCAATTGTTCTGAGTTACATGTAGTCATACTGTCACCTGTATATGGCTTGTGGGGCACTGGTGTCGGTTTGTTAGCTCACAATGGACCTTGGCATCAATAAATTGATCATACACAATGAAGGAGTCCAGGCCTGTGTTCTGCTCAAACAACTGTTTATTAATGAACGAAAACAGAAAAATGTGCAACTCCCCATTCATACCGCCACCGCCCACAACTGTCCCATCACACCCTTCCCCCCCACCCCCCACAACTGTCCCATCACACCCTTCCCCCCACCCCTCACAACTGTCCCATCACACCCTTCCCCCCACCCCCCACAACTGTCCCATCACACCCTTCCCCCCACCCCCCACAACTGTCCCATCACACCCTTCCCCCCACCCCCCACAACTGTCCCTCATAAATCCTCAACAATGCATGTGTTCTGGCATGCACCAAGGTCAATGGACGTTCACGCCCTATTGTTCATTACCAGGGCCAGCATTTGGGGGCTGGCTGGAGGTGCACCTGGTGGTGCGTGAAGACCGTCTCAGTGGACTCGTCTGCCGCGAACTGCAGGTTGAAGAGGTGGCAGACTGTCCTTGTGTAAATTGCCGCTCCATTGCATCTGTGATGGGGGTCAGCACCTCCCGAACGCGTGTTAGCACGCCACACAGCCTGTCCGTGCAGGACTCCATCCCCTCCCTGGAGTGCCTGGATATCTCAGCGAGGTCAGCCCTGAGACGGGCAACCTCCTCCACATGTTGACCGACAAGGACTGTTAGAGCCTGCTGGCGCTGGATGACGGTGGCCAGGTCAAGGGCAGTGGCGGCCTGTGGTGGTGTGTCTGGTGCGCATCCGGATGCCTGCCGGTCTGCAGATGCCGGCTCTGGGGGGCTACTGAAGGCCGCTAATGACTCGTCAGCAGTGACGTGTGAGCCAGGTGTGGGGGCGGGGGATTGCTCTGGGGTTACAGCAGGGCTTGGGGTGTGCATGGGCAGATCTAGATACGTGGGCTCATCCACGTCGGACAATGGCCCAATTGCTGCAGCCTCCCCTGCCGAACTGGCTGCAGCTGAGGGTGGACCCTCGGTGGCGGGGATTTGGGGGGGGGAGTGGACCTCTGGAGCCGGGGCAGTAGGGTGTTGCTTGGCACTGGCAGTGGTGCGCAGGTCTTGTTGTGGAGGCTGCAATCGGGGCCCTGGCCCTTTTCCCCTGGATGTCATTGGGGCATCCTCGCTGGGCTGTGGCCTTCGCTTCTTTTGCACAGGGGGTGCCTGGGTAGCTCCCTCGCTGTCTGAATGCGACCCTGTCGGGGACAAGAAGGGGGATGTCATTGGTTATGGTCGCATTTACTCAATGCAGGCTACATCATGATTACTTTTAGGCCCATTTCACAATCATTGTGGAGGATGCAGGTGAGGTGTCATTTCAGTGCCTCATCCATGCAGTGTTGTATGTGGCACTTGGCTCTGTTGATGTATGCATGTGTGGGTGCTGGGCCAAACAAGCAGTGATCCCGGGCTGACATTTGTGGGGACCTGTACATTCACATTGCATGCTTGCATCAGTGCACTTACCTCCATCAGATGTGTCTTGCACGCCGTGCTCCATCCTTCCGACACCCTCAATGCATTCTACCCCAATGAGGTTTGCACAAGTCTGTTCCCACTCCTTCAACTTGATGGGAGACCCTAATCCTCCAGCAGTGGCAGTTTTGTGATTCTCGGACAGGATCATCCTGACCCGGAGTCTCAGGTCGTCCCATCTTTTTCGGCAGTCGCGTACGGTGCGCGTGCTGCTGCCAACGGCACTCACTCTGGTTGACACTTCCTCCCAGATGGCCTTCTTCTTTAGGAGGGTCAACTCTAATAGCGGTCACCGATATTTGCATGCTGCGCGAGGGCAGAAGTGCTATCTGCACCTTCGGGGAGGCCGGTAAGGGACTTTTTGGTCACTTTAGCGGCATGGCGGTAGGGTCATTAACGGCATGGCGCAATGCTCGTGTCCGCGTACTCGTAATGTTGCGCTATTAGCGCCCTCTTGCGAGGGCGGACACGTTAATTGCGCCATGCCGCTAATTTACGATTTTTACTGCACAACGTGTAATGAGGCCCGTCATCAAAATGATGTGGCAGTGGGGATCCTACAGCCGCTACTCCTTCCTCGTATTGGTCGAGATCACTCCACACCTCCTCTACTTCTTCTTCTTGCTCGCCATTCTCCTCTTGTCCTTCCCCTCGCTGACTTTCTGGGGTGGCTAGGCGTATGATTCTCACTGGTCTATCATTCAGATGGAACAGGAACTCTCCCGATCGCCATTCTTTTTCTCGCCCTTGTGATGTGGGTACTCCCTGAGACAATACGGAATGCACCGGCTCTGGCATCGCTTGGGCTAATTCCCCTGTTGCACTTAGCGGGGGTGTGTGATCTGCTACGGATAACGGTGGTACTTCCCCTCCCCCTGGTAGCATTTGGCCCCTGTCACACAGTGCCCTTAGCCGTGTTATTTCCATTTGTGCATGCGCTAACTGGCGGTCTAAATCTCTGGTTAATCGCGCTAAGTTTACAGGGGGTGCGCTTGTCGGGCCATAAAGGCCTCCTTTGTCACATGGTGGTGGCGCTGTGGCTACCGCTCCATTTGAGGGAGTGGGGGTGGGGCATGCTGGGATATACAGAGGCTCGCTGTATCCTACTGCCGGTCTTGTCATTAAGGGGTATATTTTGGTCATATCGTTCTCAACTGTGGTCATTGTGCATTCACCCTTTGGTGTTTCACTTACCTCTCCCTGTGTTTTCTGTTTTTCAATTGTTTTTTCTTTATCTACCTCTGCTGTAGGGGTAACTTCCTCGAACATTCGCCACAGATCGAATACTTCTCTTCTGTTCTGCAGCTGTTTTCCTTTATATTTTGCCAACAAGTGTGTGGATACTAGATCTAACACCCTTTTGTCAAATGACCCTCCCACTGGCCAGATTCGTGTCACGATGTCCCCCTATATCTCCGTCACCCATTGATCGTGGTATTTTTGTATCTTGTCACTACATAGTGGGAGGTGTTGGCAAATGTGAGCTAATGGTGTTATTCCCCCTATGATGGTGTTTCTCTCTTCGCTTGTGTGTGTGCACTTGCACCCGATCCTTCCTCTAATTGCACCTTTCAACCACCCTTTGCTTTGTTATTGATAAAAAATATATTAAACGTTTCTCAATTATTGGCAGTTATTGTGCATCAATATACAACGTTACCTTTGTAATCATTGCATTTCCAAGTTCAACAGTTCACTTTCGTATATATAACCCCTTACCAACAAATCATTTACAACATTTTGACATACACGACAATAATGGACAAAAAGAAAAAGACATATAACACATAACATGCACATGCACTACCCGCGTGCTTTTATCTCCCCCTTGTTCCCGTTACTGAACACTTTTTACCCTTCCCCGTTTTACCTGCTCTTCTCATTCACTCCCCACCTCTTACACCCTCTTACTCTTTCCCCAGAATTCTTGCTTACACAGCAAAAGAATATTCTAAATAACTACTCCGAATCTACTCAATATATGAAACTCCTACTATTTTCTCTTTATCTCCACTTATTTATCTGCACTGGACGAGACAATGCTACGCAGCGCCGCCTTCTACCCCGTTCGGGCTAGGATACCTCTTCTCTTCTTCTTCTTACCTCTCACAAAAACCTAATGGCCATACAAAGGACAGATCAGAAAAGCCTCAGCATCACTCACACAGTCCCTACTCTTGGCTTTAACCCACTATCATCTGTTCCCCATTATCTTTCCTTAGGAACCTTCGCAACCGGCACTCACGTGTTCAGTCAGGTAATCCGAGGGTCACCGTTCACAGTCTGACCCCAGTCAACCAAGCCGTGGCCCACCTCGGCGAGCAGCTTTTTCAGTTGGGTATTCGTCAACCGGGAACCCTTGACCCTTTCTCGTAGTGCACACAGGCTGGTCGGCCGCGGGGGCAATGGTTTTGCTGGGGGGCGTCCCGGATCTCGCTGCACGGTGCGGGCCTCGAGGCACCTCTCCAAATCACGTCGCAGAGGGTCACCAAATGTTTGTGCCCTCCCCGTCTTTCTCATGCAAAGGAACAAAACTGACACACCCCTGACGGGGAATGAGGCAAAGAGAGCAGGCTGCGAGAGTTCAAGGCAAGGTTTATATAAGTAAATGGCATTCAAGATCTCTGTTGCCTCTGAGAGCGCTCTGACCAAATTTAATGTTACAATACATTTTATAGGACAAATGACACAACTAACATAAGATACTACGTTGGTCCTGGATTGGACAGTCCATATGGTGCCCAAGGTGTGGGTGGCATCTCTTCCTCCGGGTTGGCTGCTTGGTTGGCAGGAGGGTGGACGTCAGGCATCTGTGCTCCGGATGGGTGAAGGTCAGGTCGCTGTGAAGCAGGGTGGTCACTATCTAAGCTAACATAATATATTCTCAAAATACATGCACTAAATAATAATCGTTCGTAGTGTTTGAATAATTCATCATGTCCCTATAAAAGTCACACGTATATCTATACTATCAATTACATTGGATTATAGAGGCTTTAGGTTAAGGGTCTTGACCACCATAATAACACTGGTTGAAGTTAGGGTCTGCGTTCATAAGAATCTCTGGTATGTGACATTTGTTAGTGGTAGACAACGATATACTGCAGCAGGGGTCTAATGTTAGTTGGGTATCGTTGGGTGGGCATCAAGGCTTGGTCAGTGATCTGGCACATGAAAGGAATACCTTGCAGGGGCACAGGGTCACAATGGCAGTAAGTTTCCACTGGCGAGGGTGCGGGGGCAAGGACACGTTTATGGAGATGTACGAGCTATGTGCTTAGCTCAGGCTGGTTCACATGCAGGACAGTGATCTCAGAGGAAGAGTGATGTGTTACATGTATTATTTGTTGCAAGCACCTCTGGGTTCAGCGTGAGAATGGAGCCGCAGAGTTTTGCAGTCAGAGTGGGAACGATGGTGGGGGCCATGTGCCCTGTGCGTCTGGCCGTTGCGAGAAAGGGAGGAGAAGCGTTTTGTACTATTGCAGTGAGGCCTAGTCATCAAGATGGAGTCGAAAGGGGGTACAAAAATGGCTGCCCTGTGTCCTGCACAGTGGTCCCATCTATGCGAATGTTAACCGAAGTCGACATTGCATAAGGGCGAGGGGCGTACCCATCATTGGAGGCACTTGGTCCGAGTTTTGTACTGAGAAGTAAAGGACGCTCCCACACAATAGTAACCCGCATCTTAGCATTTGAATTTGTTTGGAATTGTTGCTGGGGATTATATGTACTTTAGAACTGTTTTAACACTGTTTTGATTTTGTTTTTAACTTGTGACAAATATAAATAATATTTCCTGAAATTGCCTGTGGGATAGCTCTTTTGTTTTTGTGTGGAGCACATTGCTATATTTTACCATTATATCCACTGTGAGTAGAAGTAGCGACTAAGTCGCAGCACACACGTGGAAAATCTTGTAGAAACTACAATGCCCTGAGAATTTGTAGTTCCTCGGTGCCCATTTCCCTACTAACCCTGCGCGAACGCGCAGGCACGGACGGGCAGTCTGTGGCCCTAGTAAAGGATCAGTAAGAATGTGCGACAGTTAATTAGGCATAAATAGTAACCAGCATCTTAACATTTAAGTATTTGAATTTGTTTGAAATTGTTGCTGGGGATTATATGCACTTTAGAACTGTTTTAGCACTGTTTTGATTTTGTTTTTAACTTGTGACAAATTTTAATAATATTTCATGAAATTGCCTGTGGGATAGCTCCTGTGTTTTCGTGTGGAGCACATTGCTTTATTTTACCATTATATTCATTGTGAGTAGAAGTAGCAACTAAGTCGCCGCACACACGTGGAAAATCTTGTACAAACTTCAACTCCCTGAAGGTTTATAGTTCCTCAGTGCCCATTTCCCTACTAACCCTGCGCGAATGAGCAGGCGTGGCGGGCAGTCTGTGGCAGTCCGTGGGCAGACTGAGCGGACAGACGTGCTGTAAGTAAACTTTGTATTAGGATCTGTTTCTTTTTCTTATTTCCTTATATGAGTGTTACTAACGTATTCACGCTATAAGTAAGGCCAGAGAACAACCGTACGCTCGCTGTCTGGAAGTTGAACAGACTACGTAATAAAACAAGTATTAATAAACACACGGTCAATACACCAGTCAACCTGGATCATAAATGGAAATGACCCCAAGTGGCAGCCCAGCCATTATTTATCACACTAACCAGGGAAATATATAACTTATATTGTCCAAAGCTCCTAATCATACCACAATAATAGATGATCTCCCTTCATTCAAAATTTCTCAAAAACCAACTACTCTAATTAAAAAGAATTTGGCTCCTAAGAAACTAACGATAGTCTTATTAAATACTAGATCCCTTGTAAAACACATGGTTCATATTCACGATTTTGTCCTTGAACATAATGTGGATTTCATGTGTGTTACTGAGACTTGGCTTAGTGACGCACATGGCCCCACCATTGAACAGGTAACACCTCCTGGTTACTCTTTCTTCGGTAAAAACCGAGAGGAGGGCACCAGAGGTGGCGTAGCAATTATATGCAAAAAAGAACTAGGAATTTATCAAAGTAAAATGGAATGTGTAGGCTGTGACCTCCTACATGTTAAATTGCTTGCCGACTTTAATCATAGTATTAATTTAGTCTTAATTTATCGCCCTCCACGTGAATCCTCTAATTTTAATGATGATTTTGTTGATACCATTACACCTCTGTTGAATACAAATTCCGCTGCAGTGATTTTGGGTGATTTCAACTTGTGGAAGGGACATGCTAAAGATAATAGAGTTACTGATCTTGAAAAGCCACTAAATAACCACCAAATAACAATTCACAATAATGAGCCCACGCATACGAAAGGACATATTTTGGATTGGGTAGGAAGTGGAAACATTCTAATTGACAATGTAATTACCACGCCATGTGTCTGGTCGGATCATTTCCAACTACTCCCCCCAGGAAACACGAACCTATGCACAAAGCGCTTGGTAGGAACATGAAGGCTGTTAACTCATCTATCCTCTCAACATGCCTAGAGGCCATAATGAATACAACTAAGAACTCCAATAGCCCAAAGTCCTTATTAGTATTTATAATGATGAAATCCAAAGAATGTTAGATCAGGTCGTCCCCTTGAAAGTCAGAATGGTGAGAGATAATCCAAACCATCATAGATGGTTTACTCCAATGTTGCCAGAATTAAAAACAGCTAAAAGACAGGCGGAACATACCTGGCTAAAAGATAACTCGCTGGAAAACTTAGAAATTTGGAAAATCAAGGAAAAAGAATACAAGATGAAAATTGTAGAGGCTAAACATAACTTCTACAATAATCAAATCACCCAAGACTGAAATCAAACAAAAGAACTTTTCGGATTCCTGATGTCGTGGGAAAAGCCTGCCAGTATAAGTCCAGTCATTATACCTACGAATGACGACTGCAAAAATTTGCAGAAAGCTTTTGCCGATAAATTAAAAACTGGCCAAAGAAAATTCTCCAAGAATTAGCTAAAATAACTCCTACTGTTACCTATAGGGAATCTAGTCATAACAGTACTGAGGAGGCACAGTTTAATCTTAAAACCACCTGTAAACAATTAGCTGATGGAGAGCAACCTACTCAACAACCTCAGGCTGAGTTCAGTTTCAAAGAACACACCACAACAGATATTTGTAATGTCATGCAGGCTATGCAACCCACAAGCTGCCTGGGTGAACTTCTACCATCAAAAATTATACTCAAACATAAAGACACATTTGCTCCTTTTCTCTGATGATTTGTAAATTCTTCCTTTCGCACCAGCCATATTCCTTCTTCTATAAAACATGTAGCAGTTACTCCGCTGTTAAAAAAAGCTGGCCTAGATCCCAATGATGCTGCCGATCTTAGGCCAATAAACAACACTTCCTTTTTCCTAAAACTTGTGGATAAGGTAGCAACACTACAGGCACATGTACTAGAAAGGGCATCTTTCACAAAAAAACAATCAGGGTTTCGTAGTTTCCATGGCACCGAGAGTGCCTTGTTAGACATTCAAACGCATATGCGTTTTCTGGGCTGGAGTTCGGCAAGTCGGGGCTGCTGATGTTAGATCTATCAGCTGCTTTCGATTGGTTAGATTATAAGATTCTGTTGAATCGGATGTCTACTGTTGGAGGTCTCTCGGGGGAGGCAATAACTTGGCTCAAATCGTTCCTTGAGGGGCGAAGCTCCCGGGTACATTGGGGTGAAAGTGCTTCTGACGAAGAGATCACTATTTGTGGAGTTCCCCAGGGGGCTTGTCTTTCTCCCTGCTTTTTAATATCTATATTATTCCACTATCTAGGGATCTTGAAAACTCAGACCTTTTCTTCTGCAATTATGCAGACGATTTTCAACTGGCAGTGGAGGTCAGCGGAGACCACAATCAAGACCAAAGAACATTGGATCAGGTCTATCTGATGGTGAAAGGCTGGGTGACGACTAACTGGCTCTGCCTTAACGCCACAGAGACTGAGCTAATGTTATATGGTCCCAAACAAGCCAGAGAGAAGCTGGACCCCCTATATGACAGCTTCCTGGTTGACGAATGTCAGATTCCAGTGGTACACAAAGTTAAGACCTTGGGTACCCACTTTGAGGCCAATGTAGATAATAACACTCATGTTGATGCAATTGTAAAAAGAACCAACTACTACTTGAAAGTGCTTCGCCAAGTGGCCTATCTGGTTGGACTATAGCAATGCCCTCTTGGGAGGAGCTAAGTGGATAGACCTTCAAAGACTCCAAAAAATTCTAAATGCGGCGGTACATATTGTGTTTCACATGAAATGCCTAGAGCCTACATCTGCAGCCAGGAGGACTCTCCACTGGCTGCCAGTCTTGGCTAGAGTACAGTTCAAGCTTTTGACTATCTGTCACAATTGTGTCTATGGCGATGCACTTATATACCTTAAGAACAGACTGAAATTATATACCCCTAGTAGATCTCTCCGATCAGGAGATTGAGTCAAAAGAGCTTGTGGAAATGTTTGCGCTTTTCATGTGCGGGCCGTACAGGCTTGGAATGCCCTGCCTGTTCCTTTACGTAATACAGCCAATCTCCTGGTCTTCCCTAAACAACTAAAGACCTTTCTGTTCTTATAACTTTGACCTAGCCATCTGCTCCACTAGATAGGGCTTATCTTTTCCTCCTCATGGCACCTGGACACCTTTGGGCTTTGGCGCCTTATAAATAAAATAACATAACATAACATAACAGATGCCTTGGGGGATGGATACACTGCATGAATCCCTCTCCTAGGTTTTGGGCCTATTCCCACCTTGCGAAGGACCACCATCAAAAAGCCCCATTCAACCCTTTCAAAGGCCTTCTCTGGGTCAACCGAAAGAAGGACAGGGTCGTTGGCCATTTTCTGGGATTTGTTAATTAGATGTAGGGTCTTTCTCATTGTGTCAGCTCCCTGTCACCCAAAACCAACTTGATTAGCATGTATTAAGCGAGAAATGAATGTCTCCAATCTGGCGGCAAGGACCCTGGTATACATTTTGGCATCCACATTTAATATGTATATGGGGCGATATGAACCACATTGCTTGGGGTCCCTTCCCTCCTTGGGGATCACCGAGACCAGGGCTCGAATGAAAGAGTCCGGGGCTCTCCCTGTTTCGAGGATCTCATTAAAGAGTTCAACCATAAAAGGGAGAAGGGAGGCGAGAAAGGATTTATAGAACCCGTCAGTATAGCCGTCTTCCCTTGGGGCTTTACCAAGAGATAACCTCTTGACTTGTTCTGTTATCAGGCCTTCTAAGGAAAATTATTAATCGCAAAAGAGTTTTGCCATTTTGACAGAAGACAGGTAACCTTCAGAAAGTGCCAGGCTGGGGTCTACCTCCGATCTGTACAGGGTCTCATAGAAGATGGCAAAGACTTCTGGAATTTCAGCATTTGTTGCATTATGGGCGCTCCCTCGTTTCTCTATTTCTAAAACCTTCCATTCTGCCTGTTGTTCCCTTAATCTATCGGCTAACATTGCATCTGCTTTGTCCCCTTTTTCATAAAACTTCTGTTTCAGAAGTTGCATCTTATGGACTCTCTGCCCATGTTCCAGGAGACGGAACGCCTCCCTTTTTCTTTTCGCCTCCAAAATCTTGTCAGCACTCCCACTTTCATCCCTTCTCACTTCCCCATCTAGGAGACAAATCTCATTCCTGAGTTTATTTTCAGCTAGAATCCACTCCCTCTTTTTGCTCGAGCCCTCTCTCATAAGGACGCCCGCCATGTTGCCTTCCTCGCTTCCCACACTGTTCATTTGGAAATCTCCCCAGTATGATTGATCTTAAAATACTCACTGATTTCGCCTGTCATCTCTGCCGTAAATACGGGATCTTTCCATAGAGTTTCGTTACACTGCCACTGACCCCCTTTCGTAGGTAAATTATCCCATTGGATGTCAGCAGTGACCATATCATGGTCAGACCAAGTGACCGGGACGATCTCTGATCTCATCGTGCTGTCATATATTCTCGGCAGATAGATATATATAGTCGATTCTGGTAAATGTATTGTGGCGGGTGGAATAGAAGGTGTAGCCCCGCTCGTCGGGATGAAACCCGCGCCATGCATCCCGCAATCTATATACATTCATAATATTTGCTACCTCATTGTGGCCTCCCTCAACCGGTTCTCTCGCATCAGGATTCCCTGCCTTCCTGTCCAGACTGGGGTCGGCACATAAGTTTAAGTCACCACCAAGGAGGACGTGGCCCGTGGCCTCCAGCATCATTTTGGGGATTGTTTTAGCGAGAAACCGGGATTGTCCTGAATTGGGGGAGTATACAGTTGCAAACGTAATGTTTACCTTCCCTATAGAGCCTGCTACAAGCCGAGAACATCCCTCTACATCCGCCCATACCATATCTGATGGTGAAAGGCTGGGTGACGACTAACTGGCTCTGCCTTAACGCCACAAAGACTGAGCTAATGTTATATGGTCCCAAACAAGCCAGAGAGAAGCTGGACCCCCTATATGACAGTTTCCTGGTTGACGAATGTCAGATTCCAGTGGTACACAAAGTTAAGACCTTGGGTACCTACTTTGAACCCAATGTAGATAATAACACTCATGTTGGTGCAATTGTAAAAAGAACCAACTACTACTTGAAAGTGCTTCGCCAAGTGGCCCATCTGGTTGGACTATAGCAATGCCCTCTTGGGAGGAGCTAAGAAGATAGACCTTCAAAGACTCCAAAAAATTCTAAACGCGGCGGTACATATTGTGTTTCACATGAAATGCCTAGAGCCTACATCTGCAGCCAGGAGGACTCTCCACTGGCTGCCAGTCTTGGCTAGAGTGCAGTTCAAGCTTTTGACTATCTGTCACAATTGTGTCTAAGGCGATGCAGCTATATACCCTAAGAACAGATTGAAATTATATACCCCTAGTAGATCTCTCCGATCAGGAGATTGAGTCAAAAGAGCTTGTGGAAATGTTTGCGCTTTTCATGTGCGGGTCGTACAGGCTTGGAATGCCCTGCCTGTTCCTTTACGTAATACAACCAATCTCCTGGTCTTCCCTAAACAACTAAAGACCTTTCTGTTCTTATAACTTTGACCTAGCCATCTGCTCCACTAGATAGGGCTTATCTTTTCCTCCTCATGGCACCTGGACACCTTTGGGCTTTGGCGCCTTATAAATAAAATAACATAACACAACATAACAGATGCCTTGGGGGATGGATACACTGCATGAATCCCTCTCCTAAGTTTCAGGCCTATTCCCACCTTGCGAAGGACCACCATCAAAAAGCCCCATTCAACCCTTTCAAAGGCCTTCTCTGCATCAACCGGAAGAAGGACAGGGTCGTTGGCCATTTTGTGGGATTTGTTAATTAGATGTAGGGTCTTTCTCATTGTGTCAGCTCCCTATCACCCAATATGAAACCAACTTGATCAGCATGTATTAAGCGAGGAATGAATGTCTCCAATCTGGCGGCAAGGACCCTGGTATACATTTTGGCATCCACATTTAATATGTATATGGGGCAATATGAACCACATTGCTTGGGGTCCCTTCCCTCCTTGGGGATCACCGAGACACGGGCTCGAATGAAAGAGTCCGGGGCTCTCCCTGTTTCGAGGATCTCATTAAAGAGTTCAACCATAAAAGGGAGAAGGGAGGCGAGAAAGGATTTATAGAACCCGTCAGTATAGCCGTCTTCCCCTGGGGCTTTACCAAGAGATAACCTCTTGACTTGTTCTGTTATCGGGCCTTCTAAGGAAAATTATTAATCGCAAAACAGTTTTGCCATTTTGACAGAAGACAGGTAACCTTCAGAAACCGGCAGGCTGGGGTGTACCTCCGATCTGTACAGGGTTTCATAGAAGATGGCAAAGACTTCTGGAATTTCAGCATTTGTTGCATTATGGGCACTCCCTCGTTTCTCTATTTCTAAAACCTTCCATTCTGCCTGTTGTTCCCCTAATCTATCGGCTAACATTGCATCTGCTTTGTCCCCTTTTTCATAAAACTTCTGTTTCAGAAGTTGCACCTTATGGACACTCTGCCCATGTTCCAGGAGACGGAGCGCCTCCCTTTTTCTTTTCGCCTCCAAAATCTTGTCAGCACTCCCACTTTCATCCCTTCTCACTTCCCCATCTAGGAGACAAATCTCATTCCTGAGTTTATTTTCAGCTAGAATCCACTCCCTCTTTTTGCTCGAGCCCTCTCTCATAAGGACGCCCGCCATGTTGCCTTCCTCGCTTCCCACACTGTTAATTTGGAAATCTCCCCAGTATGATTGATCTTAAAATACTCACTGATTTCGCCTGTCATCTCTGCCTTAAAGACGGGATCTTTCCATAGAGTTTCGTTACACTGCCACTGACCCCCTTTCGTAGGTAAATTATCCCATTGGATGTCAGCAGTGACCATATCATGGTCAGACCAAGTGACCAGGACGATCTCTGATCTCATCGTGCTGTCATATATTTCTGCAGATAGATATATACAGTCGATTCTGGTAAATGTATTGTGGTGGGTGGAATAGAAGGTGTAGCCCCGCTCGTCGGTATGAAACCTGCGCCATGTACCCCGCAATCTATATACATTCATGATATTTGCTACCTCATTGTGGCCTCCCTCAACCGGTTATCTCGCATCAGGATTCCCTGCCATCCTGTCCAGACTGGGGTCGGCACATAAGTTTAAGTCACCACCAAGGAGGACGTGGCCCGTGGCCTCCAGCATCATTTTGGGGATTGTTTTAGCGAGAAACCGGGATTGTCCTGAATTGGGGGAGTATACAGTTGCAAACGTAATGTTTACCTTCCCTATAGAGCCTGCTACAAGCAGAGAACGTCCCTCTACATCCGCCCATACCTTGACAGCCGTGAAGTCTAGTACTTTTCTAATGAGGATCCCAACTCCCCCCCTTCCTCAATGGCCCAGATCCCCAAAACTCTGTCCCCGTTCGCACCCCTAGGATCTGCCGTTCTTCCCTTTGACGTATTTTGTTTCCTGCAAGAGGAGGACGTCAAGCTGTGCTCTGAAAAATTGTCGACATACCAGAGATCTTTTGGTTGGAGAGTTGAGAACTTTGACATTTAGCATCCGTACCCTAAGGAGGTCTCTCACCTGTGGGCTTGAATTAACAGCAATTCATAATTGCATATGTAGAATGACCCCTCAACTGGGATCGGCAACCTAGCAAACCATTATACAACACCTTATGTACCAATCTTTGACCTAACAAGGATTTTGTTACTGTCCCCTCCCACTCCATCTCCCCTCTCTCCATCCCCCCACCCCCCCATCTCTGTTCCCACTTGATGGCGTCCAACCGAATCCAGTTGGAAGCACTGGTTCAGTGTTGGACCACCAGTGGAGACCGTTATCTCATGGCCCCTTTTTCCTAAAATAACCGCAATGATATTTGAGCCCCCATTCCATGTTGCATGCCCCCCCATTACCCATATCAAAACATCAACACCTTAATACGTTGAAAACTCACTTCTAACATTGTTTCAGCCTTAATAACTCACTCATTTGTCCCCCTCTAGCAGGAGATGTGCAGACAAATAGGGTGCTCCCTACGCCCGGATCAAACTGGGTCTAGGTTATGGAGGATCCTTCCGGTATTCCGCCATTGGACCTCGTTGGCCTGGTGACCCATGTATACAAATCTGTATACTATCTGTAGAATATGGGCAGTAGAGGAGGTGCAACAAGGTAGGACCTCCCTGCCAGGCCTCCCCCTTGAAGGGGCATATCCACACACATCCAGGGTAGTTCGACATCAAGTGGTTGTGAACAATCAGATATTGGTTAGAGAATCAGCGAGATTGAGTTATCTCCTTCAGGTGAGGTGTTGCCACTCTGGAATTTCCTCGATCCCTTCACCCGTCTTCTCCTTGGCCCTTGGATGCACCTCTGTCTTCCACTTTGTCCTGCTTCTTCTCGGTCTCCTCCTCCTTCATGAGTCTCTATGAGCTTGGAAATACATTTCCGAATGTCCTTCTCTGTCCTCAGCCGCACCTTTTTGTCTTCATGTTCAAAAGAAAGGGAGAAATCTGTATCTGATCCCCTGTTCCTTCAGCCATTTCGTAAGGGGACCGCACATCCGCCTCAGGGCTATAGTCAGGGAGGATAGGTACTGGAAGATCGTAATCTGCGCAACCCTGAGGGTAATCGGTCCGCAACCTTTGGCCTTTTCTAAGATTTTGGCCTTATCCTGATAGTTATGGAAGCGGGCAAGGACCGACCTCGGTCCACCTGATGGGCCCCCTGATCTGTGGATTCTTTCCATCTTCAGCTCATCGATCATTTCATCGGTGAACAAAAGCTTAATGATATCATGGAGCGTCTTCCTGAAGTCTCCTTCTATTTCACCATCACTTTCCCGGATACCAAAAAAACATATATTGTTTCGCCTCTCCCAATTTTCCAAATCGTCCATTTTGAGCTCGAGCTCTTTCTCTCTTCGTTCTATCTAGGCTATTCTGTGTTCCATTTGTGTCTCGAGAGTGGCAATTGAGGTTTAATTGTTCTCGACTCCTTCAAGTCTCTCTTCAATATTGTCCATTCGCTGTGGGATTTTATCTTTTTTCCCTCCTATGTTGGCTCCCATATATTTGATTTCGCTCAGGAGAGCTGCAATATCGACTTTGGTTGCAGCCGATTCAGTTCCAGAAGCTTCCATGATCAGGATTTGGGAACTCTCAATAGAAGGGGGACCTTCTCGGTGTCACTTCGGGTTGTCACCTCCTCAGCACTCTTCCTCTGATGGGGGTACTCGTGGCAAGGGGCGAAGTCAGGGTCCAGCAGATCCTCAGTCTCCGATGAGCTCTTTCTCGCCTCGTCTTCCACTGTATGTCTGAGGGTCAGCTCCGCTGTCACCTTTTTCGTGAGAGGCCGGGTGCAGTCAGGGAGGGGGGCCCTCCTCAACGTCGTGTTTCTCTGCGAAACCTTATCCGATTTCGATCGGACTTTCGCTCCTCTGAAGGGGGCCACTCTCCCAAACAATCTTGCCGAGTTTTCCCGGGGGGGCTACATGTGGGGGCTTAGATCACTTGTGGGGTCACGGCTTACGGAGCTCACATGGGAGAGGAGTTCATCCGTGTGCCCGCTGGTGGCCAGTTCTTCTCGCTACCTTTCTAAAGACCTCTTCAGTAACTTTGACAATTGTTCCTGTAATCACTTATTGTGCACCCCTGTATTCAAACCTAGAGTGCTCCTATATTCCAAGGTGTGTGTTCTCTGTGTATTCCAATACAGGTGTGAGTCATTAATGTTTATTAGTTGTGTGAATTTATCAGGTTAAATCAAATATCCTATTTTCGTAGAACTTTGGTTCGACATTCTTTTATTATGGTATCCCAGTCCTTTTTATTCTTTGGTTGGCTTTCGTACCAGCTCACGACCCTATTGAAGAGTATAATCTGCCCTCAGCCTGCACTACCCTAAGGGCCTGATTCACAGAAGTGTTTTAGAATTGTGCAATCCCATAGGAAAGTGCTCCATGAATCAGGCCCTTGAGAGGCTAAAGAGGTACACTTGACTGGCTGTGCCTGTTTCAGTTTTATGATTTGGATGACTGCTAATTTAGTTGTAGTGTGGGGCTGAGTGTGAGGGACTTCCTGTGAGCTAGTAGTCATTTGGTCATGCTCTTCACCTCCAGGCCCAATAGTCTCTTGCTGCCAATACACCAAATATAATTAGTCATGAACTGGTATTTCTTGTTCCATTGGCCACCTACATACATTTTACATTTTGAAAATTGTCTTTTGCCTTCAAATGTTACCTTACTTCTATCCTATTTGTCTTTTATGTTAAAAGAGTCCCTCTAGTTCATTTGTTGCAGCTGCTTTTTTTTCGATGTTCTGCTTGTTTTTGAAAACCACAGAAAATGTCTATTGAATTTGTATTGTACTTTTGTTCAGAAAACAAAACCACATGTACGCACCAGGAAAAACATAATTCCCTTTTTCATCCACATTTTCATTTTGTGATAGTTCAAGGAATTTACTATGTCTGTCATGTCTTGCCATAGAATTCTATTCCAGAGGTCAGAATGTGTACCACATGACTCCAGTGAGACAGGATTGCACCCATTACTGAAGAGTTCTCTTCTTGTCTTAAACAGATTTGAGAAGATAACTTTTGACTTCCAGGAGTAGAAAACGGGATCCACTCTATGAGGATCTCATTCATCAGAAGTTCATATAACTGTTGATATGAACATAAAACTCTATCTCTGCGGGTAACATCGAGAATTAGCAGCACCAAGAAACCCCAAGACATTCCTAACACTGTCCCATGTTGCAGCAAATAAAGACACAGCTCAGAAGGATAATGTAGCTTCCTTCTAAAGCAATAGTTTTGGGATAAATGGATGTAACCCTGATCTTACTGTCTAAAATAATGTACAAAGTTTGAAGATCTGCCAACAAATTTCACAAAACGTCTAGTCCTTGGATAGCATTCTTTGGGGTGTATGCTTCTAACCACCTGGCTAGAGACTGTGCTCACGAGGAACATCAGGATTCCCACAGTAAGAGCACATAATGGAGATGGCAGAAAAGTACAGTGCCTTCTAAAAGGTGGGTCACAATAGAATTTGGCTATGAGAATCTTTCTGTAGATGTTTTTGTACCATCATTATGCTACAGGGACACTCCTACTACCACTCAAAAATGTTTCACTAATGAACACATGCATTGAAAGGCGTTCATCCCCATTCTGGTGCATATTCATATAATTTAGACAGGTTTTGAATTGGGAGTGTTTCACTGCATTTTCTTTAATATTTGTGCTCTTCTGCAATGAAGTTGGGCGCTTATTTTGTGGCCTAAACTTGAGTTCTGAGACTATCATTCAATTCAAACCTGCCTCATTTGACTAAAGTAATAGGAAATTAGGTCACTTTCGATGTAAAAGAATTCATTGACACAACCAGCCTATTAGATCTTTAAGGAGTCAATGACTCCATATTTAAATCATTGGGCCTCATTACACCGTAGGCGGTGAGCCATGGCGCTATTAGCGCCATGGCTCATGCCGGCAAAATACCGGCACCGCCTTGGCGGAAAGGGGATTTACCGCCCCATCCCAAGGTTGGAGGGGCGGTAAATCCCCCTTCCCCCATTGCCCTTCCCCATTCCCATTTTTGCCCCATAGGGCTCTATGGGAATGGGGAAGGCGCTAATTACGGCACCGCAATTTTGCGGTGCCGTAATTAGCTCCGAGGTCCCTCAGCGGGTTGGTTTTTAACGCCTGCAAAAAGCAGGCGTTAAAGCTCCAACCCGCTAAGGGACCTCGTAGTAAGGCGGCAGGGATTTACCGGTACCGGTATTTTACCGGTACCGGTAAATCCCTACCGCCTACCGTGTAATGAGGCCCATTGTTTCTATTTCAAACGGTTGAGTGCCACAAAAACAACCCCATGCCTTAAGGGGGTCACAAGAATAATGGGGACTTAAGGGTCTTGGAGGCCTTGGAAGAGAGAGCGGATGATGTCTTATTAGAGAGCACTGAATTGTTGGACGCACCCAGGAACTCTAAGTCTGTTGAATCTTTGAGGAAACCGCATGAATCGGGCCCACTCAGGTAACCCCAATGCCCCCAGTGCAAAACTGGCTGATGAACATCCCGGGCTGGATAAGTCACTTATACTCTCTAGGTCTGAATCTAGCAGAGGTGGTAAGAAAACATACAGCCAGGGGCCTGTGTTGACTTATGGACCGCTCAGGAGTCGTTATTCGCATCAGGGTCCTCAAGGCCTTTTGGCAGCCCCCTTGAAAGGTGAGATAGCAAGGATTTCAGAGATTATGGCGGATGAACCTTTCACCAACACTTTATTGGTAGCAGAATCTTACACCACCACTTTAATTTCAACTGATTGCTCTGTGAATGAGGAGAAGGCTATGCACAGGGTGGACAATCGTCCTATACAAAATGTACGAATAATGACACTGTGAGAGTCCTAGCTACTGAATAAAGTTCAGACTCTTCTGACTACAGTTTGTAAAGAGGTGCAAGTATAAATTACAGAACAACACATGGAAGGGGCCCCGTTGGACACTGTTAGTACTGATTCCATGGGGGGTCTGAACCGGGGCACAACGTCACCTTAAACGATCATCTTGACCCCTTTTTTCCACCTTATTTTCGATGCTGCACTCTAAGCTTCTCTTCATTGAAGGTCTTGTTTCAGTGTCCCAAGGGATGCTGGAAAAGAATGCTGAGTATACGCTTCACATGTTCCAATGAATGCTGGATCCATTCATTAATCAACGTAACGAAAGAAAAGAACCTTGTCGGCGCTCAAAGGTAGAACGATGCACAAAACAAATCCCAGATGAAATACTTTTCATTCCAGCTATCGAACATGAACTGATAGACCTGACTGGGAATGGCACGATCCAATGGATAGTCATCACATGAAGCGCAGCTGAACTTGTGGGTGTAAACAATGAAACGTTGTACAAGAACTCCCTTTACACAGCACATCAGCTCAGGAAATAGACCAAGAGTCTGTGACAATTCCAGTTAATGATATATATGTAAAGCAGGACTATCCCATGTTCTCGAGAAAAAAGAAAAAGAAACAAGCATTAATGAGACCTCAACAACAAGGGAAAAAAATCAAAGAATGAGGGCCAGGGTAAAATGAAATTGAAATCAAATGATTCCAGAAAGCTCTTATGGAATCTAGTTATACCGGCTAGTCCTAATGTTCAAGTAAAGAACTAAGTGAAACCCACTAAATCCACCAAATCAGCTAGCTATCAGCTTCTAGTGGCCAACTTGGGCACACAGGAAGCAATAAGCTGGCACACCAGAGCTATTTTGAACTCAGAGACAGACAATGTTGTGGAAACAAATGAAATGATTAATTTTTCAACATATTCTCAGGATGCTGAACCCGAGACTGCTTTAGAAGCATTTGATCCAGGACAATCACTAGAGACACCAGATATCCAGGATTGTATAAACTACTATATTAGTTACAGGGCTAATGCCAAGTCTACAGTGGAGGTATTATCAAGCTCCTTGTCCGTCTTTCTAACATTGGAAGAAAGGCGAGTGGCCTTCACAAGGAGGCCAAGTTTTACAAAAAAGGCCCTAGTGTATGAGGATTGTGTGTGGATCAATCAGCCTGATTGACAAGTGGGTATACCAAATAAACTGGGCATGTTGGGTAGATGTATTAAGCTGGAAAGACTTGTGACCTCGGATGATGCCCTGACAATGAACCGAGGAAATGTATTGCAGCTGTTTCAGCACATATCTAAACTGAGATCTATTTGTTCACAAGATATCGAGTTAGTGGAAATTTCGAGTAATGTGCTCGAAATGTAATGTAAAAGACAGGATCTTGCAGGAGGCTTCCAGCCTATTGCTTTTTGGATTTATTTTAAGGGAGGCACCTACAGATATTTCTAGGGTTGTAGCTAGAGTTGAGAGTAAGAAAGTCACCGGTCATAAGGTGGTTTCATTTCCTAATGTCAACATTAAGGAAAATCCCAAGTAAGCGGCATTAAAAGAGACCATGGAGCACTGAAACAGTGCGAGCACGATTCCCATAGACTCAAGACGGTCATTTACAATAACAGTTGGTGTGAATCTGGGCACTATAAGAAAAGTGGTCAAGCAGATACAAGATCGACAAACGGCTGACAGTGTTGAGTCATGGGCATGAATGGCTCGGGCATTGTTTTGGAAAAAAGTAAAGTTTAGCACAAAAACAGGGGAGAATCTCAAGAGTTCTCTTTGGCCTTGTGGAACACGTTGGGCTTTAGACATCCGTTTTGGATGGGAGAACGTAACTTTCATTCCTATGATATAATATTTCTTAAAGAGACTTGGTTATGTGTACACCAGTGTTAGATGACGATTCAGTTTATCTTAACTAAGCCATCAAGGTTACGAAGGGGAGAACTACCTCAGGGTTATTGATAGCATTGAGGAGTGGATTAGGAATAGAGGTGATTAATCACAGGTATTTGTGATTAGGTGGAATGCTAGGCCCCCTAGGGGGAGGTACCTTTTATATTATGAAATCTGTACTGGAACCCTGCATTGATAAAAGATATTGAGTTTGTGGAAACAATTGTGGATGTACCGGACATATGTTGTGAATTGGTGTCTGACCCCCAAATCATTTTATGCAGGGATTTAAACATGTCATGTGTGATGAGGAACAATGAGATAAGAACTGTGGATGGCAATAAGCAATTTAGGTGAACAAAGGGGGGGGCCCTATGCTAGCGGGAATTAAAATACAGACATTTCCACTGCCTCAATGGGAAAATGAGAGGACATATCCTGCGCCGCCTAATCTGGAAGAGGGGGGATCAGACTGCAATCATTGATTATATTATTGGGCCTCATTATAAGTTTGCCAAGCCCGGTAACAGCCAACTATGAGTTGTGCTCATGGGTGCCTTCCAGCCCATCAGACCTGCGGGTGTACCGGCACCCACAAGCAGAGCATGTTGGATGCACCGACACCATTCTGAATGTTGCCGGTGCATCCAACCTCCCCATTCTCTGTTAATGGGAATGCGGAGTATTTCATTCCAGCGGTCGTGAATGGGCAATTACCGGGTCCGGTAGGGCCGTAATGACCCGGTAATTGCCCATTCGCAGGCACCGAAAAAAAAGCAAGTTTGGTGGCAGCCTGCCGTTTTTACCGGCAAGGCTACCGCCAAACTTGTAATGAGCCCCATTGTCTCTGGTAATTTTCTCTCAACCATCAGTACATTTGAATGTATCTCATTGTTGAGCAGACATCATATGCTGCTAAAGATGCTATGGTTGGATGAAAGTTTAAATCTAACAGAGAGGTATGACACAGAGGTTGAAATTATCCAGGGTTTTCATCGACTAAGGATGAATTCCTCAAAGATACTTCAGTTAAAGGGGAAACTACTTAGAGTATATAACTAAGCAAGGTGCCCTGGCGTGCATGCCTCTATTGAATATGCACCATTCTTATCTGAATATGTAGTTTCCTTTAGCACAAGTAAGAAAAATGAATTCTCTCACAAACATACATTTGATATTGCTCTTGTAGAATCATAGAGGAAGATGAGAGCTGAATTGAAATATAAAGATAGAAGCTGGCCTGGACATTCTTGGCCAATTAAAAAGGTGAACACTAACATATACATACTGAGTTACACAAAGGGAGTATGCTTCAAAGAGATGCTGATAACAACAAAAGTTTGGCAAAATAATATTGGGGAAATCTGGCAACTAATCAATTTAACAGGCAGCTCACAATGTGCTTTACAGCTTAATGATGTGTCAGAGGAACGTTGGGTCAATCAGGATAGCACCTGGTGCTGTGAGATTCAAATGTCTGTATTCACAAAATTGACATGCTCCAAAAATTAAATCCTTTTAAAAAGAAACTGCCTGAGCTGTAACACACCAAAGCCTTCACCCACTGAACCTCTCGTTAGCGCCTTAAATACAACTGAAATCGAAGTCGTCCAGGTCTTAAACCCTCTTGTTGTAAGGGGGACATATGCCCAGCGACTGTCATTAAAGACTGCTTTAAAACACTTGCTCCTTTTATTGTGTAAGGAAGGCATGGTAGACAGATACAAGTGATCACAGTTCAAGGTTGTTTATTACACTGTATAGCTAGGTTGCAAAAATGCCTAGTCTAAACCTAAATCTAAATCTAAATCTAAGATGGGAGCAAGCTACAACCATCAAATGAAAAATAAGGCAGTCCTAGTGGCGTCTTGTCAAATAAAAAGGTCTATACTAAGAAAAAACGATTACCAATCCTTACAACTAATACAGAAAGGTTGTGGGATAAAATTCACAGGAAAGAAAGAAGTGCTCACAAATGATAAGTCAGGATGCTGTAGCCAGGGTCTCCCTTCCCCACGTTTTGATCACGGGACAAGGCGGGACTTCTGAGCACAGCACACGCTCAAGCTTTCTTAGCACGTGTTGACAGTTCCGTTATCAAGTATTAGGATCGTCGGTGGTTAAGTCTCTTTTCTACAAAAAGTCTCTTGCCTCTGAGGATCTGATGGGTTAAAAAATAACAAACAAACGTTCCTTTCAACTTGTACGTTGGGTGATGCTTTTTCACCCCTGGATCTCCATCTTCCGGGTTCAGACCCCTCTCGAATGTCAGCCTGCCTCCGCTGGGTTCACTATGGCTTTCCAAATCAATTTCTCTTTTGGCATTCACAAATCTTAATGTCTTTTTAAAAAGTTTATCATGGACATCCCTCTGTCGGGTTCACTTTTGTCAACATACTGTTCTTTGGGACTTTAGACTTCGCCCCTCTTTATTGGCATCCCTCTGTTGGGTTTACTCTTGCCACTTCACAATTACTTTTACTTTCTCTTGATGTGGAATTCACTTCCCTTGCATTCTCAATGGTTTGTCGGCCAAAGACGTTCAAGTGTACGGGGATTTTGGAAGACCTCTGTATGACCACCTTTACCTTTTCCTCGTGGCTCTCCTATGGCCTTCTGCTATCAGTAGCTTCATTCAACGTGGGATCAACCAGAGTATATCGAGTGAGCACTCACGTGGTGCCGCACCCCTCTGCAGCTGGTTTTCCCCTTAACAGTTTACAGTTCTTCAAACTTTCCTAAATGTGCCACTTTGCGACTTTCATTCAACACAGTTTGGTTTCTTATTGGTTCTCCCCTCGACTCACCGGCTATGATGAACCACTTGGCTTTACTCATATCTGAAGTCAAGGATGGTACCACAGTAGCAGGCATCTTTCTCTGTCCTGCTTATCAGCGTAGGCATGCTCTGTGTACCGTTGACATCTGCTGCAACACACTCTGGCTATTGTTCGTGGTCTTATGATTCCTTCCACAGAGGCTTTACAGGTCTGTGTCGGAAAGGGCAAGGTTGCTTCTCTCCCTGTCACCTGTTTAGTTTTTGTTGCCTTTCCCCTCCTCTTGAACTGCCGTGCCTGGATTGCTGTCTCTTGTGCGGTGTGCCTAGCTCATCTTGTGCTCTCGTACTCCACCTTTTATCCCTGTGCGGAAGGGAAAGGGTTGTCGGGTGTGTGTGATTCTGGTCAGTTGCCTGACTTTGCCTGACCTTTGTGTTGGGACATGTCAGGTAAACGGCTCTGGTGTTAGTCCATTGTCCTTTGTGGTGTGTGAAAGTATTTGTGTCAGAAAAGGGGGGCGGGTAGAGTTTCTGAGTATCCTACATTGCAGGATGGGGAAAAGGGGTTATAAGAAGGGGGAAACTGTGTTTCACCGATTGGTGTCCCACTTCCACTCCCCAAGGACCTCCCATCCAGGTGATCCTCCCTCACTGGTCCATCCCCAGAAACTGGATCCAATTGAGATGGCCGTGTCCTGGCCACCTGGATAACATATCCCCGGGGACTAGTTAGGGAGACGCCTTCAGGTTTCTTACAATTGCTACACTGATAAATGCTTCCTCCACTTCCAGCACTGTGCCCTCCAGTCTTAAAGATGCCTGTGTTCTGACATTTCTAACAAAAAACCATGCTTGACCCAGATTTTCCCACGAACTACCGTCCCATTACCCCAGTGCCTTTCCTTCTTAAAATATTAGACTGTGCTGCCTACTTACAAATCTAGAACTTTCTCGAATCTCATTACCTTCTGGCCTACACCAATCTGGCTTTCGATCAGGCCATGGAACAGAATTGGCACTGCTGGACCTAAAGAATCAATTAGATGAGATAAAGGATGCCAGTAAGTCAGCCCTACTCCTCCTACTAGACTTATCGGCAGCCTTTGACATTGTGGACCATCAAGTTCTGTGCCAACACCTCGCCTCAGCATCGCACTTCTCCCCAGAATCCATTACCTGGATCGCCTCTTGCCTATTGGTCGATGAGAGTGTTCTCCCCAAATGCTGTGGCCCTGCCTGACCCTGCCACTTGTGGCATCTAGCAAGGGTCCTGTGTCTCCCTCATCCTTTACAAAATCTTTAAAAACCTCTCTTTGACCTTCGAAGTGACCAGGGAATTTCTTACACTAACTATGCTAATGATACTCAGGTCCTTCTCCCCCTTTTAGGGAATTATCTCACAGACTCTAACAACCTGTAATCAGTCTTCCACACTATCCAAATGTGGATGGCCTCACACCTTCTGTGCCTGAACGATGAAAAGACAGAGAGTCTATTGGTGGCCTCACAATCTGCCCTCACCAAGCTTGATCAAGCCTACAGTTCTTTCACCTTTGATGGCGTAACTATTCCTGCCTGCAGAAATGTCAACACTTTGGGTATATACCTGGAAGCAACTCTGTCCTTATCTGAGCAGGTCAATGCAATTGCTTCTGCCGCAGCCTATACCACCAAACTAATTAACGCAACTAGAACCATCCCAACCTCTGAGAGCTGCCTTACTATCCCAAGAGCATTGATTGGATCAGGAATAGACTATTGAAATGCCGTATTCACAAGGACTTCTGCAAGTAACATTAAGAAACTTCAAATCATACAGAATAACTCTCTTAGAGTTGTACTAAACATACCTAAGCGGGAACACATATCAGATGCTGGAAGAAGTGTGCACTGGCTACCTCTTCATGAGCGTATTTCTTTCAAGATCCTGGTCATTACACAAAAATGCATCTATAGCTCTTACCCAAGATATCTTTCATAGAAATTCACCAAAGCTTACATTTCCAGAATGACCCGTACCCCTTACACCCACAAACTGTCCATACCAAACTTCAGAAGAAAGAGATCTGGAGGAATATGTTTCCCTGTCATTGCTGCCAAGAATTGGAATACCCTACCGGTATCACTAAGAGCTGAACAATCCTACTACTAGATCTTCAGGAAACACCTCAAGACTATGCTTTTCTCCTCTTTGCCGCCAACTTCCTGATCTTTGCAAGTATACAATCATGCTTGTCATAGCAACTATCTCTAACCCAGGGATCCCCAACGTGTAGCTCGGGAGCAACATGTTGCTCGCGGCACCCTAAATTGTTGCTCGCCAGTTGCTCTGGGCCATTGGGTGGAGGCCTAGAAGGAGGTGCTGAATGGATGAGACCTCAGTAGCACTGTAATCAGTACAGAGTCCCGGACTGAGCAAGAATGTTGGCCAATGAGCCGGTGTGTTTCCAGCTGGCTTATTTTTATACATGCAGGATTTGTGTTTGGTGCCACCATGCACATAATTTTACAGTAAGTGTCCTTACTAGTTATGGTAGTCTCATTGCTAAAACCCGTCATCTCCAGTTAATTTGCCCAGCTGATAAATGAGTACATTATTTGAACTATGTTTGTGTCATGGAGAAAATTGGCCTATTCCGTTCCTTGGTACAGCTAGTATGAGCATAATGGACAAGGAGGTGGTATGCATACCCAACTTTCCTTTATTAAATAATGTGCATGCACACTTTCTGTACAAGTGAGGTTTGTGTTTGATGCCACCATATTTATCGACAACATTCATTTTGGTGTCACCTGTATTTATATTACATAGTGTCCTAGTGGAAAAATGGTAATCGTTTCATACTGTGCCCATCTCGCACATGGTTAATGGGCAGATACAGTAAATGCATGTCCACATTTTTCATAATTAATTTTCCCTGTATTCCAATCCAATTAAGTTATTGTTAACTTAAGGCAATTTTTTATGCCATTTTGAAACTATAAATCTGACCAGAGGTACACACCCCTCATTAAATCATGGTTCGGTTTTCTTTTTGAGATTCTACATTCTCCATCAAACCATGGTGCATCCCTTCCTATAACCTGGAGCTCCTGAACTTGGGGGCATGGTTTGCCAATACCTCTGTCCTGGATAGTTTCTCATAAAGACTCAAACAACCTCACGCTTTCCTTTGTGGCCTCTGAACTGTTCAACAGTTTTAAGAGAATATCTTTACTTCTTGTGAATTATTAATTCTTTCCAAGGCCTCCTTTTCGAGTCTAGGCATCGCCAACCAGCCGCTCTGGCTGTCAGATATCTTCTTTGTGGTGCCTACCCTGGCCATTGGAAAATGAACTCCAGAGGATTGTGTTTACTCTTTGTTCAATAAGAAATGTAACATTTCATAACATTCCTGAAGAAAAATAACATCCACAATACAGTCATCAATGACTGTGGAACAGTATTGCTGATCTCGTATGCTTAGGAATGCACCATTTGCCATTAAAGATCCCATAAATTCCTAGGCAGAATCTCAGTAGACCTGAAAAATCAGTGCCCCGTTTGTGGCCCTTTTTACCGTCCATACATTTGCACTAATATTTTGCTCAGGAACCTGAAATCCCTAGGTAATGTTTACTTACTCCTACTCTATTTCTGAACAGCTGGACTGGTCCTATATGTCTAAAAATGTTCTACTGACCACTCAATCTCCTCAACATTTCTTGTAAATCACTAAACGTCAAATGAAGTTAAAGGCCTTCCACACTTCCTTGACTAGAATAACACGTGGTCTAGATAACTATTAAGTACCTCAAATTAAATGTTCTATACACAGTTTTAACTTTGTTACATTTCTAATTTGTGTTGCAAACAATTTGTCTGCCAACTGTGCGCCAATATGTTCCGTCGAAAAATTGATGTTGCTCACCATTTAATTTGATATGCCAATTTTGCTCATTGCACGCACAAGGTTGGGGACCCTGCTCTAACCAGTGCTTTGATGCCTATGGGTTTAGTGTGCTTAATAAATGTATACATAAATAAATACATTTTACTGCTCTGTTTGAAACGACTGTGAGAAGCCGGGGGGCAAGTGTGTGTATGCAAATACCGAATGGCTTACATAGTTGGATAGGGAGGACATTATCACTCAAATTCACTGGGTGAGTAACTCGAGAGCACCGGGCCCGGATGGGCTCACAAATGTGATGTTGAAGTAGGACCCAGTTCTGTGTGCAGGCTTCCTCCTACTCTCGTTTGGCTAGATTATAAAATTGAAAGATATCCCATTGTCATGGAGAATGTCAATTGTGATCCCAATATTCAAGAAGGGTGATAGGGAGCATCCTAAAACCGATTTCCCTTCTTTTATTTTTTTTTAAACTTTATTTATTATAGCACACAGAAGGTACATACGCACATTTGCTAGAATACCAGACATTATAACATATGTAGAGACATTAACTATTAGTCTGAGTTCTCGAGTTCCGCTTGATCTGATAGGTATTGTTTATATCTAGCCCATATATTCATGGGCCTGGACGTGGGCTGTATTGAGTTTATGTACAGTTCCGCAGTATCATTTGCCCATATCATGTCCTTTTCCCAGTCTTCTCTCGTGGGTGGAATTGTTTGCTTTATTGCTCTTAGAGAGACAGTCCAGTTGGATATTGGAGTCCAGAAACTATGATGTGTTCCAAATAGGTTTTGTGAAAGAGGTAGGGACCAGTTTGAATGTTTTCTTTATAAACATATTGAAGTCCTGGGTCTTGATGAACAAGGATAAAACATATTTGGCATTCATCGACCTGGAACAAGCTTTTGACTCAGTCGACAGAGATCTCTTATGGGCTAAGCTGTGGCGATGGGCTGTCCTCCAGACTTGCAGGCACTCAGTGCGCTTTCTTCAAACAATGTCTTGAGAGTTAGACTCAATCTAACGGGCTGGTTGTCTCGACACATAGAGACTAGGAGGGGGTTAAAGCAAGGGTGCCAATTGGTTCTGACACTTTTTAATCTATTCATATCTGACATTGATGAAACCTTGAGTGTGTTAAGAGCTTTCACGCCAAGGATAAATCGGAGGAGGATGGGTCATCTGCTGTATACAGATGACCATGTCCTCCTTGATCAGATTCCAATTGGGTTTAAACGCCAATTTGACGCCTTGCAAGTTTATGTTGAGAAAAATATATTAAGAATAAATGTACCAAAATGAAGAACATTTATACTTCAACAGGCTACTGGGAGGCGAGTAAAGATTAGAAGATGCTGTCTAAACGGGGAGCCACTTAAAAATGTGGACAACTTAACCTATTTAGGTATGTTGTTAAACACTAATGTCAATGATGAACCAATAGTGATGTAATTGAAGCACATGGCTAAAACCTTGACCACACAGGGTTCACTTCTATTAAAGAAGTTTGGTGGATTTTCAATGGTACCGGTGGTGTCCTTCTACCGCTTAAAGGTTGTGTCTATCTTGGCTTTTGGGGCGGAAAACCTTGTGGCAACATCACATAACTTATGGCCACTTTTAGAGAGCCTGGAACTCCCTTGAGGGGTTCCAATACAATTCATGGGACATGAGCGGGGCCTTGTTTCTCTGAACGCTATTGTCAAGTGAAAATCACTTTCAATGTACACAACATGTATAAAAGAGGAACCAGTAAGAGGTTTCCAAATAATAAAGAACTCATTATCTAATAACAGCAAACCACGTCTTGCCATTTGGGGATCGGCGTGTTGCCACTTATTAGCCAATTTAGTCACAACTGAAAAGATGCTGCTGCAAAACCCGGGTGCAGTTAAATCAAAGTTGTGGAGAATGGATTTGTCCGAAACATGGGAACAAATAACTCTGTTCAAACTCTACCAAAACCATTGCAGTCAATGTTGCATGTACAAAATTGTGCTAAAGTATCTTGTGAAGTTCCCAAGTAGTTTCTATGCATTTCAATGTATACCCCACCAAGGAAATGTTAATCTCCAGGAGACAATGGAAGGCAACTAATTTAGCAGGTAGATTTTGTTACCATTTACAAAGTAGGGAAACATTGTATCATTTGCTACTCTTTTGCCATGAGTTAATGGAAAAGTGAATGCTCTACTGGGGGAACATTTTTGGAGAAGTGGTATCTGTTACACCGATGAATGTTGGATACTCTTTATGTTTGGGGAAAGGGTATCAATGCGTATATCCCTGGTGACGTTTCTAGTGGATATGTTTGAAAGTTTAGAACCTCTAGACTGAATCATCAGAACTCCAGTAGACAATAATTAAAGAAGCAACACGACCCTATAGAGTACTGTATATCTATTGACCTTCTCGTCATGTCCTGTATTAAGTGTTAGCTTACGATATATAAATTGTATATAAATGTCTGTTTTAACTAGAAACGTATATGTAATGGTGAGTTGGATGAATTTGTATGTTTTATATGTTTGATGTATTCTGATACAAGGCGAAAGGTTTATATTAAGCCAAAAACCTCATAAATAAATAATTAAACATAATATATCCTTAACAGACTGGATTTCGGTCTACCCAAAAAAAGGTTTGTGAGTTCAAGTGGACAATGGTCTTGGGCGAACAGAAGACAAGGGGACTTGTACTTCATTATTGGACCTTTTTGTGATCTCTGTGGCTTTCAACACCATTAGTCAGAAAATACATATTCAATGCCTATAAGCGCAGAATATCTATTGAATCTGCATACACATTTCGTTAATTGCATCACACGTTGTGACATTTTTACAATAAAGCTGAAGACAAACAGTTCAGGGTGAAAAGTGCCCTTAGCTTTCATTCCACAACATTTGCCAAATGTTGGTGCCTATGACTAGTTTTCAGAAGCCAAAATAACTTACAATGAGGATTCCATTATCGAGAACAACCCAATAGAGTGCCACCACCCGACAAGCCATGCCCAGCTACAGCCAAAGAAGTTCGTCACCTACATGTCTATCTGGAAACTAATTTCTTCCTCTCAAACCCAAATGCATACTAAATTAGTAAATACTTTGATCATTTCAAATCTCTTCAATCACGTTTTGCATATATTAATTATTGCTGCCGAATACAGTTAATTATTGCTTTAGGACAATGCAAGCTAAGCTATGAAAGCAACCTTCATTTAGGCAATTTTACTAATGTACCTGTAGAATGTGCCTTCTAGGGTTCTGACCAATATCTTATTTCATCACAAATCTCTAAATATTTCTATCTGACTGGACTGTCTTTTATTATCAGTATGCTATTGTTAAATACACTGACTCTATCAGTACACTCTTCCACATTTTTGCCATATAAATTCTATGCTTTTGAGGGACTCACTTGGGAGGCCAACAATTTTTGGTTCAAACTTCATCAGTCTTCAACTCTTTCTGAGTGCATCAAATCTCTGTGTATCCTAAAGTTTAGAAAGAACAGGACCACTGTTCAAGCATTAACCCTGTCCTGAACACCCACAAATCACCCCGGTGCACACAGGTGCCATGGTAAGGGAGACAGGGTGCATAGAAACCACTTACATAACAGAAGGCTCTCTTGTCCAGAAGTTGAACAGTTAGGTTAACCGAATTTATAAAGCGCAAACGTCAACAACAAAAGCATCATGGCTTTAGGAACTGGAAGCAGGAATGAGAAGAGAAAAAAGATAATCTAAAACACAAAGGTTTATAGAAGGCGATGGAAGGATATGTGATTCTCAGTTGCCCAGAGAGAGTGAGAGAATTTTTTCCACAGCAGGGCAGCTGCCACAGAAAGAGCACAGGCACCTGTTCTGGAATGGTGGAAGCTAGGAACCTGAATAAGAAGTTTTTTTGTTTGTTTGTTTGTTTGTTTATTTTATTTAGTATAGCGCTCCAGACCCAGGGGTAAATGGGCGCTTAGGACAAGTTACAAAGTTACAGTATACAAGCGGTTATACAAATGTGGTGGGAATATGCCATATATAGTATGTACAGGCAGGTAGTAAGAAGCATTTCAGAGTATGTACAATATATGCAATAAGAACTAAGCTTAATCTAACTAAGGGTTACCTTCTCCAGTAGCCAGCTGATGACTAGTTTTCTAAACAATTGGAAGGATTTGACCAGTTTAATATTCAGTGGCAGCGTGTTCCAAAGTTGAGGGGCGAGGACCGAAAAAACTCGAGCCTCACGCTCTTTTGGCGGTGAATCTGGGCACGATGAGGCTGAGGGTATTGGATGATCTGGTGACTCTTGTGTTGGGTTTAAGAGTGAGTTTGTTAGTCAGGTATTGGGGGACTAGGTGGTTTAAGGCTTTGTAGGTGAGGCACAAGGTTTTTAGGTAAATTTTTTGCTGAATGGATAACCATTTGCAAGAAATTCTTGTGTGGGAAATGTGCTCCCTCTTGGGAATATTTAGTGCTGCTCTGATCGCATTATTTTGGAGGATCTGAAGTTCCTTGATTATGGCTTGGTTGGCACCAAGGTAGAGGCTATTACAGTAGTCAAGCTTTGATTGTATAAGGGCTCTCGCCAGAATGAGGCAACTGTTTGTAGATAGAAACGGTCTAAAGGCCCTGATTAGTTTACCCGTGTAGGCGGTGGCTGAGGCAGTCATGTTAACTTGTTTGGCAAGGTTGGTATTGGCGTCCAAGTAGAAGCCTAACGTTTTCACGTTTTTCACAACTGGAATGATGTTGCCATCTATGGTGAAGTTTGAGTAATCGGGCTGAGTTTCTGTAGATTATTAGTGGACCCGACTAGGAGGAGCTCGGTCTTCTCATCATTCAGACAGAGGCCGTGTGTGGCCATCCATGCCTGAATGATGGCGAAGATTTCGTTAATCCTGGAAGCGTCAGTGTTATAGTTGCCAGAGATGGTGAGGAGTATCTGGGTGTCATCTGCGTAGTTGGTGTAGGTGACACCCAGATGGTCCAGTTTATCAAAGAGGGGTTTTGTAAAGATGTTATAGAGGGTAGGGGATACGCAGGAGCCTTGTGGGACACCACAGGTAATGGGGACGGGGTCAGCTGCAGCCATAGATGAAAAAACCCTCATAGTTCTGTTGGCTAGGAAGGATTGAATCCACATGACAGCAGGGGGGGAGAAGTGGGCAGCAGAATAGAGGTGGTTGCAAAGTATTTTGTGGTCAACCAGGTCGAAGGCTGCTGAAAGGTCTAAGAGGAGTAGGATAGCTGCTTTATTTTTGTCCTTGATGTCATCAATCTGGCTTTTAAGGTCAACAAGGGCAGTTTCCGTTCTATGTTGAGGGCGAAAGCCAGATTGACGCAGGCCTAGCAGTTGATTAGCCTCCAGGTAATCCTGGATTTGCAGATAGGCAACTCTGTCGAGGATTTTTAGCAGGAAGTGGACCGTGGTAATAGGCCTGTAGTTGGTGGGAATGGTTGGGTCAAGAGATTGTTTTTTTAGGAGGGGGAGAACACAAGACTGTTTTAGGTTGTTAGGTACAGAATTAGTAGAGAAGGATAGGTTTACTAGTTTGGAAATAAATGGGGCGAGGTCTCGCGCCGCGTCTTTGATGATCTGTGCAGGGCAGCTGTCCCCTTTACAGTTAGAGGGTTTGAGGGATGCTATGATTTTTTTAATTTCAGGTATGGTAACCGGTTTAAATGTAAAGCCGGAAGTATTGCTAGTAGGTGTGGGTGCGCTAGGTATGACGGCGTTGCTATTTGATAGTTGTAATCTTTTAGATTCAATTTTATTTTGAAGACCAGTGATTTTGTTAGCTAATGCATTTTGGATGCTGGTGCACCATGCCTTGTCCTTCACGCAGGTATCGGTTGGATGATTCGGATTCTCTAATTCTTTCAGGATTTAGAAGAGTTCTTTGGCAGAGGATTGGGCATTGTTTATTCTGACATTATAGGCTTCTTTTTTGGTCCGGATTATCTCTTTCTTGTAGTGGGAGGAAATGGACGTAAGATTAGCTTTGTTTTCTGCAGAGGGGTTAGTTTTCCATATGGTTTCCAACTTGGCTTTCTTTTTTCTAAGAGTTTTGAGTTCCGGTGTGAACCAAGGGTTCAAGTGAGCTATAGGTTTGCATTTACGTTGCTTTAATGGGGCAACGGCATCAATAGTGCTAGTCAGGGCATCATTGTAGGAGTCGACTAGGAGGTTAAGGTCAGCGGTAGCTGGGATTGTGTTAAGAAGGGGAGGACGAGTGGTGTTAGGGTCTCTGCGGTGATGTTGCGCTTGTTTCTCGTCAGGCAGGCTGGTGCGTAGGGGCACTGTTTTAGGTTAGGATTCTTTTGGTGGATGTCAAATAATATGAGGGAGTGGTCAGTCCATACAAGAGGTTGTGGGGCTTTGCAGGTGATGATGTAGTTGTGGGCTGCGACCCAGTCAATAGTTCTACCTTTCTGGTGGGTAGGTAGAGTAACGACTTGGGTGAAGTTGTGCTCAGATAAGGCGTTAGCCAAGGAGGCCGCCGGAGCATCGTTAGGGTCATTAAGCCCTAGGTTGAAATCTCCTAGAATGATATTTTGGGAGTGGGGCTTGGAATTCTCTGCTATGAGAGAGGTAATGTCTTCCTCGAAGGAGCTTGTGGGGCCTGGGGGCCTATATATGATTTGCAGGGTGATGGTACTCTTAGGGGTAGTTTGTACTTTGATGGTGAGGAGTTCGCAGGACTTAAGCGGGGGGGAGGTGATGAGTCTGACGTCGAGAGAGGACTTGAATCTGATTGCTACACCTCCTCCGCAAGCGTTAGGTCTATCCGCTCTGAGGATGGCGTAGTTGTCCGGAATAGCGAGAGTGAGGTAGGGTCCTGCTGCTTCATGTAGCCATGTTTCTGTGGTGGCAAGGAAGTCAAGGTCTCCTGAAAGGATAATGTCGGCAATTTCAGTGGGGTGGGCTACTAGGGATCTAACGTTGAGTAGTGCCCATTTTAGGGGTGACGTGTTAGTGGCCTTGACGCTATCCTTAGTTGTGGACTTGGTCGCCGATGCGGTAGGCAGCTTGCCAAGTGTGGTGGGTAGTCTGGCGCCAAGTCTGTTATTGCGGTCCTGGAGGGTGGGCTTACTTGTGGGGTGGTGAGCCAGTGGATTGGGGTGGTGAAGGGTGAAGGCAGTGTGGTCAGCTTTAATTATGTTAGGGGTGCTAGGTAGGATATTATTTAGTGTGGCATTAATTATGGTGGTGGAGTGTTGGAGAGTGAGGTGTGGGAAGGGTGGGAGGGAAGGAAGGAAGGGTGTGGGACAGGGGATGGGGTGGTGTCTAGGGCAGCCTAATTTAGCTAGTCCATTGTTATATGGTATATAACTGTTGCTACTACATGGAATGCTGTTGTTTATGATGAAAAAAGGGAGCATGGTGAGCATGAGCCAAGGGAGCATAGTTGTAATTATGCAGTGAGTGGGCAGTTTGGTTGTTAGTACAGCAGAGTGCAAAGGAGGGCAGAACAGTTGCAGTAATTGCAGCGACAATCCTGGGATCGAGGTTGCTCCAATATTTACAAAGCGAGCAGATCTAATTGTGCAACAACATGTAGGCTTAGGCTACGTTAGGCATTGCTACTAAAATACAGAAAGGGCAATTCAAGTAATGCAGCAATATGTAGGCATAGGCTAAGTTCGGAATGGCTGCTATAGTGCAGAGAGGGCAGTTCTGGTAATGCAACAATATGTAGGCATAGGCTAAGTTCCAATTACTACTGAAGGTGCAAAAAGGGCAGTTCTAGTAATGCAACAATATGTAGGCATAGGCTAAGTTCCAATTGCTACTGAAAGTGCAAAAAGGGTAGTTCTAGTTATGCAACAATATGTAGGCATAGGCTAAGTTCCAATTGCTACTGAAAGTGCAAAAAGGGCAGTTTTAGTTATGCAACAATATGTAGGCATAGGCTAAATTCCAATTACTACTAAAGGTGCAAAAAGGGCAGTTCTAGTGCAAAAAGGGCAGTTCTAGTAATGCAACAATATGTAGGCATAAGCTAAATTCCAATTACTACTAAAGGTGCAAAAAGGGCAGTTCTAGTTATGCAAAAATATGTAGGCATAGGCTAAATTCCAAGTTACTGCTAGGGTTCAAACATTGTAAGCATGTTGAAACTCGAAATGTTCAAGTGAAGCAGCATCACTTTGTGCTTGGCAGATGAAAGGCATTTGAACCAGTACAGTTTTGCAGCGATAGTTTCATTTGAGCTACAGTGAGGCAGTTGTAGACATGCAAGAGTTTGAAGTTATTGACGTAGGATGAGTGAAAGATGGGTGCTTCAGCTAGTGTGGTTCAATGAGTGTGCAATCCTGGGAGTTGTTCAGAAAGAGGGGTGCGCTTACCCTGTAGGTGGATGGGAAGGCCAATGGGCCGGAGGATCGTCGGGTAGGGGTCTGTGCCCTAGGCTCATCGGCGCAGGACAGGCGAAGGACAGGCACTGTGCCTTAGAACGAGTGCCTTTGAAGCGTGGGCCGGCTCTCAGCCTGCCGGCTTGTGATTGGCAGTAGATGCTGGTGGGGAGCCAATCACAGCGCGCGCAGTGCTGAGAGGCCGGATAGGAGGCTCTGATGGTGGCGGGCGGCCATCTTGGAGTGATGTAAGCCTCGTGGCTTACAATGGCGAATCAATGCACTCCAGTGCCGATCAGGGGTGCCCAAGATGCAGGAGGGGCAGCTAGCCAATTGTAAGGGATGGCGCAGGTGTGATCAGCAATATCGCCGTGAAAGAGAGAAAATATTTAAACCAAACCAGGACCGGCCCTGTAACACCAGCTGAGGTCATCCTGTCCAGTAGGATTGAGTAGTCAATGGTGTCGAAAGCAGCAGATAGATCAATGCTCTGACACCACCCTGGCCCACTAACCGAGCCAGGTCATCCTCAAGAGAGACCAGCATTGATTTGGTGCCCTTGCCAGGCCGAAAACCAGACTAAAACAGTTCAAAGAAACAGGAATCCTCCAGAAATTAACAAAGCAAAGGGGTGACAAGGGATTCAATCAACTTCATGAGTAATGAAGAAGAGAAATGGGAGGGGGGCGGAAATTAGCCAGAAGAAGCGGCTCAAGAGAAGGTTTCTTCAACAGTGCGATCACCAGAGTGTGCTCGAATCTAGAAGAAATTACGCTAGTTGTGAGAGAATGACCGCAGAGACAAGAGCAGGAGCAATAGAAGGCATAGTATCTTCCAGAACTGAGAGATAATAGCGTCAGTAGGAGAGGCTGATTTCAGAATGTTAGTGACCCTCAAGATGACAGACAAATCAAAGATAATAAAGGAGGACCAAGGGTGAGAGCGACTTATAGCAGCAGGAGACACAGTGCTCACTTCGCAAAACAACACCACACTATTTCCCAACTTAACTTTCAAGTATTTGAGGTTGTTAAACGCCCTCAGAGGGGTGATTACCATTCACGTCTTTCACAAAGGGAAATGTACTAGATCCATCTATTGGATTCTGTTGAACCAAGGGGCTTAAATGAGGAATGTTCATTGAACTGTTTCTTATAATATAATAAATGTACCTGCCTTCATACTGTGATTGTCTATATTATCCAGATATTGGAATATGTACAAAACATGTATAGTGGGCTACTGGGTTACCCATCAATATTACATTGATTCGTACACTGGTGCTTGCATAACTTACCGAGTATAACTGTGTAACTATAGCCCAACTAATGGGTGATAATGGAGATAGTTCCTTGAATTTTTTCGGTAAGCAGTGATAAAATCGCGGCAAAAATGTTGCCTGAACATAAAATCGCAGCAAAAATGCTGTGGTTTGACCTGTTAAAGGTGTATCCCATTACACCATTTAAGGGGAGCGGGGGTTGTGGGGGAGTCCCCCGATCCCCTTCAATGGTATAATGGGTCCAGGGTTTGCAGGGGTGTCCCCCGCATCCTTTACATGGATTGCGGCGGCAAAACCATGACCTTTTTGCTGCAATATTTTGTGTTCACGCCCATTTTTGCCACAGTTTTAACACATGGAACCATTTTTTCATAATACAATGCCTGCTCCCAGACTGTGATTGTCGACACTGCATCTATATACTTTGTTGTATATTCCCTTCACAAAAGAATTACTGGACCATATAGACTAAGTCAGAATCATGATCATTGATACTAACTATTGGAAGAATGTTGGTCATTGTGGTGTGACACATGTGAGCCAATTGGGTGTTGACTCGTTACATTTACAGTGAGCTGATTCCAATAAAAAATGTGGCACTCGACCCACTTGTTGAAAGGTTAATCGGGTTTATAGCTGGAGCATCCATTAACTATCAGAGTTCGCCCGAGTGGGTAACTCTACTCCAAGATGGACACTGAGCTCGAGATCCTCGACCTAGTCCAGCTAGTAGAGCACTGGCACTTTAGGTTCTTTGAACTTACATAAAATGGCGTGTCCCATGAGTCAACGGCGAGTGCTGTTATCATGGTAACTGATGCCATCGGTAAGTATCATTACTGGTGTGTGGGATCGAACAGAGTTATGAATGTTATTAGCCATCATTTGTTATAGGGCTGCTGATTACAGATCATTCCCATATTCGTTTTAGAATGAATCCGCGTTCAATGGCCATAACACGCAGCGAAAGGAGAACCTAGTGGGACGAACACCGTATACCCTCATTGTGAACACATATCAGGGACACGAGCAGTTGGGGGTGAGTGCTACCTTTGAAATAGATTAGATCATACAATATGTAATAGCAAGTATGGCACATTGTAAATAAATAGGTCCATGTATCTTTACCAGTCATTACTATCCTTTACAGCTTCCCTGACTTTTTATGACCTCCATTGGGAGCTGTAGAGCCTTGGCATTAACTAGGTCCTCTAGGAGTGCCAATTGCCCTTGTTGAATACATCAGTGGAATGCACGACAGCGGGTGGGGAGTGTTTCCACTTCTTCACTTTATTAATATCTACTGATTTGATTATCTTTGTGAAACATCTTCTGTAGCAACTAGGAACAGTTATATCTGTGGAACATGTAGACAGTTGGTACAGTTTATGTGGCCTTGGAGCCATATAGTCTCCAATTAGCTATGGGATGCCCTATGCCTTTAAGTGATGGATTATGCTGTCAACTTGTTTGAATATATAGAAAATGAAGCTAGGTGAATGTCTAGTCACCTTTATGAAGAAGAGGAGAGTCCTGAGGTGGCTCTTTGGAAAGGTACTGTTTAGTAATCTACCTCTATTCGACCCTTTTGGCTTGCTTGGTAGAAAATGGTGTGATTTGAGACCTATATCCTTATAGTCATGATACTAAGAGGATTGGAAGTAATTGAATTGGGACACATCCAGATGGCTCCTTGAATGCAAAATGTGCTCATGATAATTGGCTTAATGTTTATCTTGCTACGTTTTTAACAAAATACTGTTGATTCCAATAGTTGTGTAGACTGTATACTACCTTCACTGAATCTGTACTTGACATGTCCTTGTGTATGATATTTTCTCTGCAGTCCGTAAGGCTCAGGAAGTTGAGACACAGGCTTCAAAATGCGTCAGCCAAAGATACTGGACATGCAGATTGTTTTGCCTAAAATTATCTACAATTAAAACTATATATTTGTTCTACAAAATTTGTACAAATATGTCTTGCTGGATTTATTCACTGAACTAGTAGATGGAAAGTCTTTAAATTTATTTGCTAACTGCCTTGTACAGTATCTTATTGTGTGCAAGGGACGGGAGGATGCAACCTTTGGATCTTCTTTCTTTCCTGCACTAAGGACTTTGAGCCAGAAGCAGAGATTCAATGACAAATCGTGGCAATCTTGTCTACAAGGAGGAGAGAGAATTGCACAGAGTTTTTGATGGAGAAATGGGATTAGGAGAGAAAGAACCATTAAGCAATGTGCTGGACCTGCTCCAAGACCAGATAATTTTTCAGAAACTCTTTAAGAACTTTTTATTTATCTGCCCGGAGGGAAATGAAACATCTTCTATTTGAATATATGTGCATTATACTTTTTCAATATTTAAGTGTAGCAATGCAAATGTGTTGTTTCATCCTGTGAACCTAAGTGCGCGTGACAGATGGCACCCTAAAAACCTCGAAACAATATTACATTTCTAAACGGGGAGGACCATAGGCAATTGAAAATGCACAGAATGAATGTGCTGGATTCAGAAATAGTCCCCAAAACAAATCATATAAAACATTTTAAAGTAAAGTGCCCTTTGGGAATAGCCACAGAGAATTTATGCATCAGTTCTACACGTCTAAAAATCAGGACGATACGTCAGCAAGGGAAACGGTTGTGAACATATATTTGATTTAACTGTGTGCGTTTTTATTTCATTCAATGATGCGAAGCATTGTGTTGGATAAATTAATTATGGATTTTGCATAAGCATCTACATGGACATGGCAGTGCATGAAAATGGAAGGTGCAATGATATCATTACCGATTCCCTTCTCTCTCTGTCTCTAGCCTCCTGAAAGGAAAGTCTTAACTCTTAGTATTCAGACTACCAGTTGGCTCGCATAAAGGACATTTTCCCATGTGCTTTATTATTACATTATGGTTCTCACTGCTGAATGGGCAATTAACCCATGTGTCATGAGGGTCTCTTTCCTTTATAGATGCGAATGGCGGAGTGTCGTCCATTTTGTTTATGCATTGGACCTTTTTGACCATTAAATATCACTGTTGAAAGGACGCACTCAATCCATAAAGGACTTGGCCCCTGGGGATCCTCATTAATCTTCACAAAGTTTTTTGCTGTCACTTCCTTTCAAACGTTCCTTGTCTTGTAACGCATCTGTACGAATGCACGAGAAACCGCGGCCTTCCTCTAAAAGAAGTGACATGCAGCCCGATCCCAGACAAAAGCTAGGGCGCCATGTCAATTTGCTTTCACTTCAGCTGCGTCATTGGTTAAAGCTTTCGCCACTGAATGGCAAAGAAAAAACATGTTTGTCTAACTTAGCTTTACAAATAAAGAAAAAGTGAATGGGAATAAAGCCGACTTTCATTTGCCTCTTTCTTCTGTGCGCGATGAAAGGAATCTGTTTTTGATCACGGAACTTTAAAAAAAAAAAATTATAACATGCCATTGCTTGCGAAAAACATGTTGCAGTCTCGGGAAGTCTCGACCGGCTTAATTAAAATGTACGCGCCTCCGAGGTTTGTGTACTGACGATTAGAACACATATTGAAATGGAAGAAGAATTAAGTGAAACCAAACCATGCTTATGTTACCCGACGGTCGCTTCTAGTAAACAACAGCAAGCATGTGCTTTGAATTACGTGCTTATCCAACCCGTGCTCTATTACTAGAGTCAATAGATGTATCTTATGAGAACACAGGACCAATTGCTTATAAATGGAATTACTTCTGAGAGAAAGAACATGTTTGAACTCTTCAATGTTCTCCTCCGTGGAATGTACTATTGACAGGACTCCCTCAAGTGGAATTCTTTGCATATATTATAACAATTGTAAGCCGTTGCAGTCACTTTGATGTGGATATATTTAAAGATCGACTCTAAGTTTACGTTAAATAAGAGAGTATTGGCACAGAATTACAAGGTGGGGAAATTCGGTAATTCCGCTGGTTCTGTAATTTCTGAGTTTTGTTTTACCTATATGTGTAGCATTTTGACGTTTAGATAAGTATGTGATGGTCTCTGAAGAAGGCCGAATACGTAAGAGAGAGCACGCGCTTTTATTTAAGTCTATTCGAAATTGCCAGAAGCCAAACAGAATCCCAACACCATATTTAGTAATTATCGTTAATCCCGCACCTGGAAAACCATGCTCCACCCAATCAGGGTCTCCAGCCTCTAATAACTAGGCAGACTCCTAAGGCTAATCCCTGAGTTAGGTTGCGATTGATTATCCCTTATTTCACAAAGTGTCTGCGTTTAGCCTGGATTTACAGGCCGATTCATGGAATTAATGTGCGCTGAAAATTTCGGCGCAAGCGTGCGAAAACGTGCGATTCGCAGTGAAAGAGCGAAAATCCCAGTGCAAGTGCGAATATCGCAGGGAAACCAGCGCACATCTATTCATGGAAGTCCGTGCGCGAGTAAAATCAGGGATGTGCGCTGAAAAAGTGCCCGGCGCACGCCGGCGCACAGGTCATCTAACTGTGTGCGCTAAGGCCACAGCGAAAGAGCACATAGCGCGGCGCACATAACAAAAGTAAGCGGAACACGGGGTGTAACACTCGGAATGGGGAACAACTCGTGAAAATGTGGGCGTCACGGGGAAAGTTCAGGAGGCAAGTGCGCGGAACGCTCACACGCTCGCCTACAACACGTATTCATGGAATCGAATAGGGCAAACCAGTGCACGGGCAAAGACGCGCACAGAGCCAAACCCGTCCGCCACATGAAGGCAGGCGGTAGCGTCCCTGCACTGGAAAAAAATGGGCACCAAAATGTGCGCTAACAAAAAGCACGAATATACAGCTCTGATGAATGTCCCATACTGTGGCCCCCTCGGAAAAATGATGTGCAAAGGGGTATGCGACAAACAGCGACACCTGCTGTGTGAAAAATAGCATGTGCATGTATTTCGGGTGTGCGCGGGAAGTTTTACACGCGATCGGGCTTGGGGGAGCGGGGTATGTGTATTTCAGGGGTGCGCGTGAAGTTCTACACGCGAACGGGCCTGGAGGAGCGGGGTACGTGTATTCCAGGGGTGCGCAGGAAGTTTTACACGCGATCAGGCCTGGGGGAGCGGGGTACGTGTATTTCATGGGTGCGCGTGAAGTTCTACACGCGATCGGGCCTGGGGGAGCGGGTTACGTGTATTCCAGGGGTGCGTGGGAAGTTTCACACGCGATCGGGCCAGGGTGAGCGGGGTACGTGTACTACTGGTGTGCGCGGGAAGCGCCACACACGATTGGCCTGGGTACGTGTATTTCAGGGGTTCGCGTGAAGTTTCACACACGATTGGGCCTGGGTGAGCGGGGTACGTGCATTACTGGGGTGCGCGGGAAGTGTCACACACGATTGGCCTGGGTACATGTATTTCAGGGGTTCGCGTGAAGTTTCACACGCGATTGGGCCTGGCCGAGCGGGGTACGTGTATTACTGGGGTGCGCGGGAAGTTTCACACGCTCGCCTACAACACATATTCATGGAATTGAACGTGGCTAAGGCATGCGCCCAAAAAGACGGGCCAATCCGGAAACACGTACGCCAGCAGGAAGCAGGCGTACATCGACCCGCGCATCATAAAAGTGCGCGCAAACAACAAACAAGCTCAGACGCCAGGATGAATATACCGTTCCTAGCAGCAGTGGCCGTGGGATACCGCAGGAGGAAGAGGAGGATAGTCAGGGCCAGAATTTTTACACCCAGAACCAGCCTTTTTGGGATGCCTGATGACCACGTGTATGGGAGGTACAGGTTTCCACCTCACATAATACTCGACCTGGTCAGTGAGTGGGAGGATGACCTCACATCACCCACCCTGTGCTCCCAAGCACTCAGCCCCCTGGAGAAGGTCCTTAATGTACTGCACTTCTTGGCCACTGGATCATTTCAGCGGACAAGTGCCATAGTGGGGGGGGGTGTCACAGGCCATGCAGTCTTGCTGCCTACACCAGGTCTTGGCCATCATCACTACACGCTCATCAGTCCGCAGGCACATATACCTGCCCAGAATACCTGCAGAAAGGCAGGCTGCCGCCCAGGATTTCTACAGGGTGGCAGAATTCCCCAAAGTGCTAGGTGCCATTGACTGCACCCATGTGGCTCTACATCCCCCCAGGGCATCTGAGCACATCTATAGAAACCGCAAGCACTGGCATTCCATCAACGTCCAGGTAGTATGTGATGCCAAGGGAATCTGCACCTCAGTATATGCCAACTATCCAGGGTCCACCCACGACAGTTTCATTTACAGAATGTCAACCCTAAACCGAGACCTAGAAGCTGGGCGGCATGGCGATACATGGCTGCTTGGTGAGTATAAATGCCACTGCACATGCATGCATGTCAGATACTGAGTAATGTTACAACCCCACTAACGATACCCATCACCACCTCCCCAGGGGACAGTGCCTACCCTCTGAGCACCCACATGATGATGCCAATTCGGAACCCCACCACGCCACCCCAGGTAAAATACAACACAGCCCACATTGCAACCCGGGGCATAGTGGAGCACACATTCGGAGTGCTCAAGTCACGCTTTCGCTCCCTTGACCATTCTGGCGGGCAGCTGTTATACGCTCCCCCAGTAGTGTGCAGGATCATAGTGGCAGCATGTGTCCTGCACAACATTGCAACACGCCGGGGCCTGGCCGTGGACATGGTGGTGCCCCCACATCCCCAACCACATGAACGCCCGTTGCGCATGGGAGGGGAAAGGGCACGGGGTGTGGCAGCCCGTACGCAGCTGGTGGATAATTACTTCACCTAAAATCACACCCTTGTGGAGTGCACACAGCCCTGGCACATACCAGCTCACTATCAATGATGATGAGTCAAGTGACAGCCAACTGTCACAACCATACCAGCCTGAGATTGTTCACCTGGAAGTGTTCCATTGTGTGCATCCCTACCTACACAAACACCACCAATGCTGTGTCATCAAAAGACACACTTCTATGCTGCTAAAATCATTACCCCCTTGCAAGATACAACATGACAACAGTGCCATGTCACCCAACCCCTCCCCAGCACTGCCACCCAACACACCATGGCATGTCATGCTATGTGAGAGCAAACAAAGGAATCCCCAAAACATGACACAAGTGTCACAAAGTACAGTGTCCCGAATGGAAACTGGCCACACACAATATGTTCCCATTAATGTAGAACTGACAACACACATGACCAAATACTTACCACACTACAATGCAGCTACCCAACCCCAAACATAGCATTCACATGACAGTACTTAGTCAAAGGATATGTAGTCTTACAACCTGGTGATGCTAGCACATCGACCACTTCCAACTGTACAGTGTTGGTGCCACGCAAATCTGGAAGTGCACTGCTTACAACATGAACTCCATCTCCAAAGTAGACGGCCTTGTGAAGACATGAGGAATGAACCTGCAAATCAGGAGGGAGACATGGATGCACAAGCACACATCAATACACCATGCAGTGTACAATACTACAACAATATGCACTAGCAAGGTATACACAGTATTGACTACAGACTGCCCACACATGTCATGGGAGTCCAACGTCACTGTGTAAGTCACTGTCACTTGGGCACACCCTTTGCAAGCCCATGGAAACGGGAAGCAGGAGGGGTGTGTGTCTCACGAACCCAAGCATCTAACCCAAACTCAGGACAAGCCTGCATGTGCCCAGCCGGAATACAGTGGATGCCCACGGGAGCCACACAAGGCAACACACTGTAACAAAAAATCAAACATCAAAAATCAAAAATCAAAAATCAAAAATGGCCATGTGGGGGACAGGGGGGTGGGGGAGGCCACCCAGGAGGTCAGAGGACAGGGTGCACACCAACAGCCACCTGAGTGGAGGTTTAAAAAAAAAAACACCTCCATGGGCTCATGGCCTGCACGGCTACGCTATCGTGAGAGATTCAGAATCGCTGTGGTTGCTCTCATCACTCTGTGCTGCTGCCGCCACAGGTGGTGGGCTTGCTATGGGAGGCAGCCCACGCAAAGCCCTAGTCTGGTCCTCCATGGCAGAAAGCATGCAGGAGTGGAAGGTGTCGTTCTGGAGGAATATGGTGCGGAGATCCCCATGCATCACCTGACATGATGCCCGGACCTCCTCCCGATTTGCCTGCATCTCTGCTGAGAGCGTACGTGTGACCCGCTCCAGCAGCTGTTCTGTCCTCGTCCACAAGCCTCAAGGTCCACAAGAGTCTGCCTGAGGTGATGGACTTCTACCCTCAGGGCTTCCCTCTGGCCCTGGGACTCTAAAGAAATGGCTTCCCGCAGAGTGTCCAGGGCCGCCCGTCTGTCCCTGTTGGACGCCAACATGTCTTCCCTGAGTGCCTGAGTGTTTGGCAAATGGAGTATGTTGCCTGCTGTAGTTGCTCCATTTGCCTTTCTGGGGGGACAATGGAAGCGGCCACCCTCTCCATTGCTTGAGCCATCATCTCAGATGATGCTGCCTGTTAGTTTGCCATACCGTATATGGATTGCTCCCATGCGGTATTACCTGTTGGCGTACGGCCACCACGTCAGCGTGCACCACACCTGTCTGGGGCAAGGCGAACTGTGCCTTGCTGTGTCGGCACTGCCTGAGGCTGCAGGAATGCATTCCCCCTCTGATCTGCTGGCCCAGGAACAGGATCAGATCAGATGTTGCGGAGTGTGGCCCTGCATCCGTAACCACCAAAGGCGGTTCCAGAAACACCTACCTGCGAAGCCACGTAGGTCTCATCATCCGAATCAACACCTGAATAGAGGTCTGGGGAGGTGCACCCAGAGACACCCCTGGAGAGAACGGTCTGCAGCAAGAGTGGGTTCTCACCCACCACCACACCCCGTCCCCCACTGGTGCCCAGTCGTGCCTGAGATCCCTCCTGGGTCTGCACCATCTCCTCACCCTCAACAGCATCACGTGCGTCATCCCCTGCAAAAACATGAAAGACAAAAAATGGAAACAGGCATTAGCACCATGGCACACAATTAGGCCTGACAAGCTACAGAACCAGTACTTGATTGACACATGTCCCACATGACTATAACCCTCACATGCATGCACTGTCACTGAGTTTGAAGGGGAAGAAAATGTCAGACACTGATGACACCAAGATGGAAGAGCAACACATTAGCTGCATGCTGGCTAGCAGTGACATCACACATTGGCCTGTGAGTGGCATGTCCAATCCACATACATGACACATGCCATCACACAGATGGCATGTACCATAGGCATGTCACATATTGCTTGACAATAGGGCTGAGAAATGCGTAGTGAAAGTGGGAATTGAAACAATCAGCCTGAATGAACACTGAAAAATACGGAACAATGTTGTTGCAAGATGCCACTTCAAGGGCAACTGGCGTGATGTTGCACAAAATGTCTACTGTGGGCAGAAGGGATACTGTAATACCCAAATCCAGGGGCGCAGAATGTTTTGGATGAAGCACATGGGTGACCCAAACCACTCAGGCACACACACCCTCACCTGGCACCCAATCAGAACCCCTCACACACACAACATACACATGGATCACACACACATGCATGTGCACTCACCGGACAATGCCTCGTAATCTGGCAGTTCTCCCACACCTTGGATCTGTTCCTCTGTGATGTAGATCCCAGCAACAGACTCATGTACAGTGAGTTCAATGTCCTCTTGTGGAGACCCATCTCCAGTCACCAGAGTAGCGGCATGACTTGAGGCCAGCTTTTTCTTTGCCCTGCGCTTAAGGTCATTCCAGCGCTTGTAGCACTCACCAGCTGTGTGACTCACAAATCCAAGGCCACTTATGATGTCCGCGACGGTCTGCCAGTGTGCCTGACGTCGAGCAGGTGTGGTCTTGCACCCTGAAGTGATCAACATTTCGCTGTCATGTGGGGACACATACTGCACAAGTGCATCACGTTCGGCATCATTGAAGCTAGGCTTCCTTGGCGTGCCAGACTACGTAGCCATGTCTGGGGTATCAGCCTGTACTGGACGAGCACTCTTCCTCTTTCTTTTGGAAGGTGGTGGGGATCCTGAGTGGCCTACGCCGCTCTGGCCACTAGGGGCAGGAGCACCGGTGGACTGGGTAGTTGGAGTGTGGGAATGCACACTGAGCATGGGACTTGGTGCAGGCATTGGCTGAAGTGTGACGTAGTCAGGGGGAAAGTTAGCAAGATGGACTGGGACCAACACTGCCCTGGCTGGGAGAGTCAGAGCTGGGGTGGATGGAGCTGCAGCTGCACCTGCAGCCTCCCCACCCTGCCTACTCGGGGCAGCAGATGACATAGCTGCCCCTGATCCACGTGGCCTGGTGACACCAACTTGCACCGCCACACGTGGCCTAGACTTGGCGACCTGGAAGTCAGCCTGGGAGTCACCCTGTGCCAGGTCAGATGCCACAATGGGCCGGTCCAACAAGGGCTGAGCAGAGATGGTGTCAGCCAAGTTTCCCTCAACCATGGGGGGGCATGGGTGTCCCTGACTGGTCCTCCACACATGGAGGACTAGGGGTACCCTGCAAATCCTGGCCACGTCCCTTACCGTACCCACCACACCCACCTCATGAGGCTCGGCCACCTTTGCCACCCTTACCGCTTGGTCACCGCCAAACCATGGCACTGATGTTGTTGTGCGTATGGGAGTTGCAGTAAACTATTATCCTGGGCAATTGGGGGTCAAAGGGGTAGGGTACTAGATGGAATTCGTACCCTAGTGCTCTAGCAAGGCTGTATGTGACCCCTGGGGAAAGATGACGGGTCACGCAACGCACAGGCACCCCAAAAACAGAAAATAACGTGCACGCAACCCCTCGTAGACCACATGCGTGGAAAAATGAACCCGCACTACGCTGTGGCACCCAGAAACACATAAATGAATGTACGCGTTTTACACGCAGCCTACAATGACCTCTGAAGGGGTACGCGACACACGGGGCAAGCACAGTTGGTAAATACGTGCGCGACTCACCGTCTGCCTGTAAAAAGAGCGTGAAAAATGTGTGCGCGTTGGCAACACCCCCGCCAAAGAAGAATTGTACGCTGTCTGGGGAGACAGGACAAAAGAAGAAGTGAACGATGTTTGAGGAAACAGGCCCAACAGAAAATCAGAAAAAAGCTGTCAGAGGTAACAGGGAGTATGAACTAGAAACGCTGTGAAGTAAATCACGTGTGAACCGACAAGAAGTACAGAATTCACCCACTCGCTCTCCACGAAAAGCACGTACAAGGAAATGACGTCCTACACGCACCTTTTGAGCCGGCCCACACGTCCAACGTCACTTCCGCGTAAACACGCTCAGGCCCTATCCTCCAATTACACGAGCTGACACTTGGACGTGCAGTTCTTGGACGTGTAACATGCACCCGGGTTCAGGGAAATGCCAGCGCGCGCACATCACAGACGCACTTACGCGCTAAGGGCCTTTGGTCCAATGAAATCGCGTACGCGTGCTGACGCGCTTACGCGCTAAGGGCCTTTCCTCGAATTGCACGGTGACGTGCAAGATTTTCACGTGCCGAATCACTCCGTATCAAGCTGGCCACGCGTACACACACGGAAGACCACGCTCCTGCCCAGAAGGCCAATTTCCTGCCCCCCAGAGCCCCGAGCACGCTCCCACCAGCCATCTGCTGCTGCCTGTCTGCCTGCTGCCCACGTGCCCTGCTATTTGGTGCCTGCACATCAGCCATCTGCAGGGGTCCAGTTGCTGTGTCCACCCCTGCTGGAAGAGAAGCCTCCCGACTGGGATTCCATCCTCCACAGCCCAGCCCCAGGACCCAGTTGCCCAACCACTCCTGCCTCTGGGGTGTCCATGTCGCGCACATCTCCATCTGGCACCACAGGCAACCCCCAGCCAGAGAGGCAGAGGGCCACCAGCTTCAATGCCACCGAAGTTGGTGCCCTGGTGGAGCATGTCCTGGGGCATTATGATGCCCTCTTCGGAACATCACGCGCCAACAAGGAAGGACGGGAGAGGATCTGGGACGACGTAGTGGTTGTCATCAACGCGGAGGGGGTGGCATCCCACAACATCAAGCACGTCAAGAAGCGCTGGGAGGACTTCAGGTCCAGGACCCTGCACAAGGCCCAGCCTCGCGGAGGGGGGCCGGGCATGCATGAGTACCATCCAGATGAGGGTCCTGGAACGCGTAGGCCCAGAGCTCCATGCCCAGATCCTTCGGAAGCAGACCCGTCTGGAGTTGAGCGGTAAGTGGCCAAGCATTGCTGTGTGAGACAGGGCATGTTGCAGTGTGCTGGTAGTCTGATGCTTGCCTGTATGTGTGACATAGGCCATGTATGGATGTGTGTCTGCAGGGACATCATGGTCGCGCATGTGAGACCAGTTATGTGTGAACCACATGGTTGGTGCATGTGTTTTAATGCAACATGGGGAGCTCTATGTGGAATGCACACATGAAAGCATGGCTGTCTCTGTTCCTGGACATGGAGGGGGCGTGAGGAATGGGTGCTGATGTCATGTACATGTATAGTGCACATGTGTGTGTGTGTGCCTGAGAAGTGTGTGTGAGACTTTGAAACGTCATGGATGCATGTGACTTTGAAGGCAACATCTTGGTTTACAGGGGCCCTTCTACATATAGGTTGATGTTGATTGCAGGAGCCACAACTGTTTCTGCATGTGTGTTGTGTGCATTCACCCATGTGTTGTGGAATGACAGGATGGAACTGACATTTGACAGTGCCACTCATGTGTTATTGCTTCCTGTCTAAGGTATTTTGTACTGTACCCTGATGCTTGTGTTCTATGTCTCCCTCTACGCAGCGTCAAGTGAAGAAGAGGGCAGAGACGGCGCTGTGGAGCCAAGCGGCGCGGATGCCTCCACAGGGCGGCGATGCAAGGCCCAGCCACCCTCCCAGGAATTACCATCATCCGGGAGCAAGGGGGCTGGTGCTGCGTCTGCCACAACGGCTGTGGCGGAAGGGCCGGGTGAGCTCCCACAGGGGCTTCCAATGGCGGAAGACGGTGTGGAAACATCCAGGTTGGTGGTCTCCACAGAGGGGGAGGAGCCCGCTATTGAGCTGCACATGGGGCCTGGTGGGGGTAGTACCACTGGTGCAGTCCAGGGCCAATGTCAGGAGGCAGCACAGGTCACCGCGGAGGGGCCTGTGCATGTCGCTGTCCTTGACCCTGTAACTGCACCATCATGCACCAGCAGGGAGGCCCCGTCCCAGGCCAGTTGTTAGGGAGAATTCTCTGTTTAGGCTGAATTTCCTAACCTAGTGAGTCTCCCATCAGCTTTGCTGGATTTCTGGAGTTTGTTTTTTCCATCCTGCCAAGAGTGAGACTCTTTTTCTCCCACTCTTGGACATGAATGTGTGTAATTCATTTGAATGTCAAAGTGTTCTATGGGCTATGGGGTCTTTTACTCCATAGGGTCTCATATGTTTTGCTATGTGTGTTACAACGCACCCTCCGTGCCGTAACACCGGGGCGTCCTAGAGGACCCCCACCATAGACTCCATACCCGGGGACTGACTACTGTCTCCCCGGGCATGTAAAGTCACCATTGGCTTTACTAGACCTAAATTTACTAACAGAACTAGTACAAACCATCCTATTGTGGACGTACTAATAGGGGTAATTTGATTACTCCTGGGTCTGTTTTTCGAGGGGGCACTGTCCCGTCCCCCTCGTCGAGTTTTGGCTGGTGGCAGTGGAAACGACTCGTTATATTCGACCCCGAATATAACTCTATGGGATTCTTCCCATTGTTGGAGGTTAATACTCTTTCTCGTTAATCTCTAACATACCACCGGTTTATTTATCTTAAATAAATCTATTGGTTGGTATTTTCAGCCAGAACTCGGTTTTTAAAATGGCATCTGTGTTCGTCTCTGTGACTCCTAAGCCAAAGGTTGAGCCCTTTGTTCCACTTTTGGCGGGCTTCTACACAGAGGGCCTCCAAAGTGGTGCCATTCTGTCTGGGTACCACAGAGGGTGTGGGAGGGGGTTTAGGCACCCTGGACTGCGTTGCCTTGCCAACTCAAGTCGCACTCTGGTGTGATTGGCCCAAGTAGTGAGCCACCCCGCTCACCACTTAGCGTTTTGATTGACAGCTAGGCTGAATGAATGGGGGTTTTCTGCATAAAAGCAGGGCTTTTGGGACTGGATCTTCAGAAGTCGTCACAGGACCTAAGAATCCGATGAGGGTAATGCTGAGCCGACCTGCAACGACGACACCTCCGGTGGAGCCCTGCTGAACCATCTCACCACTTCCCGACGACAGAGGAGATCTCCCCGCCGGAGAGTCTCCTTCTCCTGACTGGTGGGAACAACCAGTGCCCTTTGCTTTTTCTTCATTCCAGGACGTAGTGGTCGAATTGCCCGTGCAGAGCACCCCGGCAACTGGATAGCCACTACCACTGTATCGCGACCAAAAGGTGGTGCCTTGTGACGGAGCACTCCGCGGCTGGTCTCTTCCCTGGTGGTGCAACGATCTTCAACTTTCCTACGATGACGAGATCATCTCTTCTCTTGGCAAAGACCCGACGTGCATCCTCCACCAGGAACAACTGCCCCCGCCGGAGCTGTCTCTCCACAAACAAGGTACCGTGTCCTCCTGGCTTCCCTTGTGTCGGTTAGCATGGGGTGTCTTAATCCTCGCCTATCCATTGGGTCGCCTCCAAGCTTTCGTAACTTTCTGTTCTGAACTGGTCCAATCTTTCCATAAGAAATTGCGACAAAGACTCGAAGTGCATTTCCACTGTGATACTTTTGGGACATATCGCCTTGCCTCTCTCCGAGTGGGCCTGGCCTCTGAACTTTGGGATCTACAGTAGACCCTGCCTTACTTGCCTTGCATCTGTTCGTAAAAGTGTTGGTGCCGAGTTGATTTCATAACCTGCCTTCTTTTCTCTCCCATCCTAACGAATACTAGAGTGCCATCCAGGTTAAAGCATTCACCTCTGTCTGCAAATAAGTGGTGCCGTTGAACCTAGACTTGTCGAACTATTGTTAGGGGGATTGATTTACTTATAGTAATTGTGATTGAAGTTGTTTGCCGTAATAGTGCCAGTGTGTTTTCATAGAAGTGTTTTATATAAATAAATAACTATATATCTTTACACCAAAGCTCTGTCCGTGTTTGCTCGTTCTACTGTGTAAATTGCCCTATTTTGTATACTCCACATACTGCCTAACTCTTCTTGAGGGAAGTCTGACTGCTCAGCCACAGCTACCAAGTGAATCTGTGTGGTACAGACTGCTACCAAGTGGGTTTACTGCCAAACACCTGTAGTCCTAAATCTTTTGCAGTGGTCCCAGAGGGAACTGCACAGGTTTCCGCCTAACACCCGTCCGCAGGTAGGGGAGAGTGCCATATCACCTGCCTCTCCACTACCTGCGGGCAAGGGGTCCCGCGACCATATGGGATCCGTCCTGGTGGGTGTCGCGTTGCGCACGCGTGTCATTCGTGATGACGTGCGTTCTTCCTGGGCGGAGAACGCACGCCATCATGAAGAGCAGCGTCGGGACGTGGCACTGCTGGGAGGGGCTCTGGTCGGTGGGTTCCTACATGTGTCGCACACTCTGGCGGACCTCTCCTCCTCTGTGGAGGCTGTGCGCCGGTCGTTCTCCACATCGTCTTCCGGCCCAGATTCCACCAGGGCCTCCTGTGGACCTGGCCTGACCAACACAGCCAGCTTGGTGGAGATCCCATCCCTGCCACAGTCGGGAGTTGGTGGTCCAGCAGGGGTGGACACCACAGCTGGAGACCAGCAGATGGAGGATGTGCAGGCACTATCGGACAGGGCACATGGACAGCAGCAGCAGGAGCAGGTTGTAGGTGGGAGCCATGATGGCTCGGGGGCATCAACATCGGAGGGGCAGGCATCGGTCGGAGGGCAGGAGGACCCTGGATGGGAAGTGTCTTCCGTGTGGCAGCGGTTGGGCCATGCGATAGATGCGGAGAGGCAGTGGGCGGAAGAGGCATGGCTCACGATGGTCAGGGTGGAGAACTCCATGCGTAGGGCCCTGAGGCAGGCCGAGTGCCTCAAGGCCATTCGCAGGGACCTGGAGTTACAGATGTCATCGTCCCTGCGAACCCTCGGGGCCATGGAAGAGGACCGCCTCCGGGACATCGAGCAGGAGTTCGATGATGCCCTGGCCCAGAACATCAACATGTGAGCCGTTGGACTTGCCCGCTGCCCTTGTAAATAGTTAGTTAGTTAGTATTAGGTTTCCTTTGGTTTTTTCTTTCTTTTGGACCGCTTGGACAATGGACCACATTTTTGTATATAGTTTTTTTATTAGGTAGTAGTTTTTGGTAGGTTTAATTTCTTAAGTTGGGCTCATGGACCCTGGATTCTTCTCTTGTACATAGTTTTACATTGGATTCATCTTTTTTGATATTTTTTTTGTGTTCACCATGGAGCAATGGTTTTTACTTTATATTTTCCCTTGGATTTGATTTTTGAACTGTGACTTTGGACAACATTTCTTTTTGGAGTTCTTTTGCTTGTGTTTTCTTGATTTTCATGATTTATCGGTTATGGACCATGTGTTCATTTACATACTTGCCATTGGGGTTGTATCATGTAATTTGCATTTCTATGTGGGTGGATGCAATACTTGGGTGGGTCTTTGGCATGTAGAGGCTGGCCATAAGGGACAGGGATCTAGATTGACGTGTTGGCTGGGGGACATGTGTCGGGGCCTGCTGGCAGGTGCCCCGCACTGCTGGGTGGTGGGGGTGCAGCGGACATGTGTGGGGTCCTGTTGGCAGGTGCCCCTCAGTGCGTGGGGGGTGGGGGTGCAAGGGGACATGAGTGGGACATGAGTGGGGGCCTGCTGGCAGGTGCCCCTCAGTGCTGGGGGGTGGGGGTGCAAGGGGACATGAGTGGGGGCCTGCTGGCAGGTGCCCCGCACTGCTGGGGGGTGGGGGTGCAAGGGGACATGAGTGGGGACCTGCTGGCAGGTGCCCCGCACTGCTGGGGGGTGGGTGTGCAAGGGGACACGAGTGGGGGCCTTCTGGCAGGTGCCCCACACTGCTGGGTGGTGGATGTGCAAGGGGTCATGAGTTGGGGCCTGCTGGCAGGTGCCCCGTGACTGCTGGGGGGTAGGGGTTGTTGGGTGTCCTGACCCACGTTTGAGCTATCATGCTGCAACATTTGGTGCTGTGGGCTTAGAAAATCCAAGATGGCCAAAAAGCCCACATGTGCGCCAGAATCCAGGAGAACCACGCAGTTTGTGCGCACACCAAAATGGTTACCTAACTTGCCACCCACCAGTGTAAAGAAAGATCTTTGTTAACAAAATCCACTGTTACTGATGTCAAAAAGTTACTGAAATCGTGGCCCATCGGACCACTTTAAAGATTCAACCCTTTTGTGGGGTTCCACATAACCATTTTACTGTAAGGAGCCCCATCAAAACAATGTTAAGCAAGGATTATTTACTACCATGTAAGAACCATTCCTGTTTGGAATGCATTAATCCAAGAAAGATCCCAAAAATGGATGCAGTACCAACAACATCCTCAAGGCGGCGCTAGCGGTCTAAACTCTGACAGGAGAACTGAGTGCAGTTGCTGACAAAGGAATTTGACTCAGCTGACTTCAAAGGCTGCATTTTAATCAAAACTTAGCCACCTGCTGTTCCCAGAGGCCAGAAGCCTGGGAAACCCTCTCACCTCAAGAGATTCACACCACAGCCCAGGATATCACATGGTCATAATAACCAAATGCAAAGTGACCCCCTGGTCTGCTGACCTCAGCCTCCTGGAGACCACACAATAGGCTCTTGCACTTGAATAGAATATGCTGATGTTGACTGTTGACTGTACACAAAGAGCTCCCAGCAGAAGACACATGTGATCACTGACCCACCCAAGTCTTGGAGGCGGACTCCAACACTCTGAGAACTGAATTGAAAGCAAAATATATATTTTACAGAAACACTGATAACTCTTTGTAATCAAATGACAGGAATGTATAACTTTGATAGCCTTAATTTAAAAAATGTACCTTCGATTCAAGCCCAAACTCCAATTTGTGTGATGTTCTGGGGCAAAACCCCGCTATTTATTGACACCACAGCATACTCTGTGTTTAAGCTAGAGATATGGGAATTTACTGGAGTAGGTATGGACACCCTGTGTATATGTGTATAACTTTTAATGAAGAACCAAGTTTGCATAACCCACTAAAATCGAAAATAAGTTGCCATTTTTGAATGCAAGCCCTCAGGAAGAGCAGATTTGGGACAGAGACTACCTCGTGTGATAGGTAATATGTACATGCAATGACAAACCACTATGTATTTGAGAAATGTGTATTTTGATCAAATATGGATTTGTGTGCAATTTGACAGGGGAGTGTCCTTTCTGCAGGCCATATAATGACATCGCTCTGACACTCCACTTCTTTCCCCCAACCAAGAGAGAAAGGAAAGCTTGACCAATGACAAATTGAGAGAGGGGCTGGATTAGTGATGCTGCGCACACACCCACTTTCAAAACATATAAAAGGAACATTGAAACCCAGGTGGAGAGATTGAAATCCAGTTGCTGCAACGCGCTCTGCCGGACCACACAACATCCAGAAGATACCAGATCCAACACTTAGACTTTAAGACTCCAAAGAACTTGATTCAGAACTCAAAGCAAGGACCTAAACCCACAAACTGAGAACTCTTCTCAGCAGGCCTCAGCATCCAGCAAAACTAACAGCGGTAGCAGCATCCAGGAGCCGTGCAGATCAGCGCTGTGTCCAGAGAAAGCTGTGCAGAAAGATCCAGGAGCTGTGCAGAGACGCTGTACCCAGAGACCAGACGATGTGCGCAGAGACCGTCCGGGGCGAAACCAGAACCGAAGCCATCTTGACCCGATCCGTGAGACCTAGACCTTCCAAATACATTGTGAGTACAGCTAGGACGGTGTGAAACCAAATCTCTTAGTTTCCAGTGATATAATTCAATCTATTTAATCTAAGTAGAACTGCCTCCTAACTGTCACTTGTCAATTCTGCAGCCGCATAGCTGTCACGTGTCATTTTTAAAAGCTGTCACCTGTCAATTTGAGTTACTTTAAATTTGAAAAACGACCTTTACATATATCTTTGGAACCGTTTGGGCTAGAAACTTGGTTTAACTTTCCTCTGAAAGCTTAGAATCTTTGATTTTCAACGAACCTAGAACCGACTTGCTACTCCTTATACTTTTGCCGTAATCGTGATTCACGCATTCACGAATTTTGCCCTGATTCGCGATTTGGCCTGATTTCAGCCACCTGTAAAAATCAGCAGCTTTTGCCTGAACTGCTAAAATTTCGTTTGCCTCCTAAGAACCATCCCTGAATCATTGCTAGAGTGAGCCTGAACTAATATTAACTAGATACCACTCACCCTGAACCTCCTGAAGGGAATTAAAAGCATTTTCAGCATATTTCTCACCGCATTGTCACCATATTCAAAGCATTTTGCCTGTGTTTCAAAACTCCTATCTGTTGTATAAGCTGCTGGGGGGGAATTGAACTGAATTACATTTGATTGCATTTCTAAGAACTGTGTGCTCTCCTCTTCATCTCCTTACACTGCATAAAGGGGGGGGGGGTGAATTGTCCAAGAAAGTGATTACATTGTCTTTTGCTGAAATCCTATCAAGTTATTTTCTGTACTGCATTTTCATTCCACATTGCATCTATTTGAAACCATAAAAGTATTGTTGCTATCTTATCCATCCTATACCCACTCATCATTGATTATAAAGAAGTGTGCTAGTGCCAGACTATCCCTTATTGATTACTGCTCAGATTAAGTGTGATATTCAATTATTAATTCATTATAAAAGTGTGATATATATATATATATACTGTTAATTTTTTTTTCAAATCAACCTTTTAAACTTGCAAAACAGAACTACTTCTTAGCTCAGTGGGGTCAGGGGGATTCCAAGAGAGGGGTGTTATATAGGGGTAGTCATCCAGAACTCATGAACTGGACATAAAGATATATCAATAAGGGTAACCATTCAGTATCCCAGACCAGGCATTGACTTAGCTGTAGTGTTGAATTGAATCCTCTTACAAATTGGGGGCTCGTCCGGGATCGTCTGGGTTAGATCTATCACTTGTGCAGCTTAATACAGTGTGCTAACTGACGGGATACATACATCCGGTCGGATCACCACGCTGTTTTACGCTGTAAAGCACTCTTCAAAGGGACACTCTAAGGAAAAGGTCTGTTTTGCAAAAATAAAATACTAATTTCTGTAAGTCAGGACAGAGATCAATCTCTAGAATGACGACCTTGGTAGACATGAAAATAGCGAGAGAGCACTTCTTACATAAGCTATTTGTGAGAGGTGAGTGGACTCATCAGGAACAAACGGTCTGGTTGCAGGCAATCGCACAAGAGGTCCCTGAAACAGGGTCAGATATATGGGGAGATCAGGGTACCCTACATGTGGCCCTGAGTGAACTATATATGGCCCCTAAGGCCAAGGATGAGCACCACAAGATTGCCAGGGTAGCGGCATATTTATATTTACATATGGGAGCCATGCAGGACAAATGTGCTGAAGGCCAAGATCTGGCGAGTAGGCAACTGCTGGCATTACAGAAGGCCCAATCTGATCTGGACTCTTCTGAGCAGAGGCTGCACAGAAGCCAGGAGTCCGAAAATGAGAGTAGACAGTACATCATTAAAATAAAGAAGGATATGGATATCCTGCAACAGGAAAAGGCTGACCAGGATACCAGAATTCTGGCTTTGCAGAAGGAGCACCAAGACAGTTTGGACTCCTTACTGCAGTGCCAGAAAAAGCTGGAGCAACAGATCAATTTCAACTGGGCATGCACAGAGCAGGTAGCCACCCTGCAAATCCAACTAGACAGAGAAAAAGAGGAGAGCAATACATTGATTCTGAAAGACCTGGATACCCAGGCAGAGTTTGATCAGGAGCGCCAGAAAGCTGGTGCCTTCCAAAGGCAAAGGAACGACCTGACGGCACAGATGCAGACTCTTAGTCAGGAAAGGGACACCTTAGGCCAGGAAGTCTGCCACTTAAAAAGAAAAATGGAAGTAAATCACCTGGCCCACCAGGGACTGGGTGACCTCCAAAAAGAACACCAGGGGCCTCATTACGACCCAGGCGGTAAGTTACCGCCTGGGCCGTGACTTTACCACCATGGCGTAAACTACGTTTACGCCATGGTGGTTGGCGGACTTACCGCCCCATTCCGAGGTTGGCGGGGGCGGTAAGTCCCCAATCCCCATTTACCCTTCCCCATTCCCATTTTTGCCCCATAGGGCATAATGGGAGTGGGGAAGGCGTTAATTACGCCACCGTAAATTACGGTGGCGTAATTAACTCCATGGTCCCTTAGCGCCATGGATTTTAACACCTGCTAAAAGCAGGTGTTAAAAGCGCCATGGCGCTAAGGGACCTCGTAATTGGCGGTAAGGGGTCGGCGCAGCTAACGCTGGCGTAAACCCCTTACCGCCAGGGTCGTAATGAGGCCCCAGGACTTGCTAGATCACACCAAGAGGGTGGAGGAGGCTCTGGCAAGACAGGAGCAGGCCAGTAGGGATGGGACTCAGGAGGTAACCCTCCTGCAGCAAAGACTGGCCCAGTGCTCCAGGACCAATCAGGAAACGCAGAGAGAGAATGAGGCTCTCTGCCAGCACAATGATAGGCTCCAACAACAGGTAGCGATGCCGGAGAGACTGATAGTCTAGTAAGGCCTTAACTGAGGAACTGAAGGCGCAGGCTCTTGCATTGCAACAGGGAGCAGGGGCGGATAGAGACCAGGTTCGCTGGGAAAGGGAAACTCCTGAGCATAACCTCAGGAGCCCTAGTACCAGAGGCCTTTATCTCTCTCAGTCCCTGGACTCTGCCACCCCCATGTCCCCTGGCGCACATGAGCACCGGGCCACAGGGATGGCAGATTACTATCCAGCCAGAAGCATGGGGCTCATAGGCCAGTACCTCCCAGGAATGGATGGGCGGGCATCCGGGTATGGGCACCCAAGCACAGTGAAATTTAGTGGGGAACCCCAGGAGAATAGGCCCATTAAGGGCATCCTGAAAACTTCTGCCCAGTTAGGTCAGTGGGGGGGGGGTACCCATCAAATCCTGGCAGCAAGGAGGAATCTGAAGATTCCTCTGAACGGCGCAGGACACAGGAGACCAGGTCCCCACATTCTGCCAGCCATTCCCAGGCTCGCAGAATCCGGGAAAACCTGGAAGATCAGACAGGAACCTCTGGGAGCAGTGCCTCTGAGTCAGAGGATGAATGGACCAGGGTTACCTGAACCAAAAAGGCCAATAAGGCAAAAAGGGCCTTGCTTAAGGACCCATTGAAACAGATTAAGGCAATCAGGAGTGTCATCACACCTTATCATAAGAACGCCAAGTACTCCGTTTGGGAACACTTGGAGCTCTATGAGCAAATGATGGAGACTTTCCATTTGAAGGACAGCAGTAGCTGCATCCAGTACGTCAAATGGACATTCTCCCCAGAATACTCCAGTTTCTTTGCGGGGCTGGAGGACCAAAATCATTTAAGATGGTCCACCGCTAAGGCGGCCATCTTGAAACATTTTTCTGTTCACAGAAATCCTCAAGAGGCTCGCAAGGCAGCCTACAATTTGCAATGTGGGGAGGATCAGGCCCCACAAGAGTTTGTGCAAGAATTAAAACGTGCTTTTGCGCAGACCACCAGAAGGGTGCGCACAGACAGCAGAGAATTTATCAATACTTTTTTCCATGCCTTGCCCAAATACATCATGACCCAGCTCGTGAGAGATTTTCATGAGAAAAGATCTTTAGACTGGGTCATTAAACAGGCTACTCGGATCTATGAGGTGCAGAAGCCCATAGAAAATAAAAATAATGCGCCAAAAAAAACCCAAAACCAACAGCACCCCTGCTGCTGCCAAGGTGGCAGAGGTAAAGGTTGCCCCGTTTTAGACTTGGAGATGGGGGGGCCTAAAAACCTACCTGCACATAATAATCCTAAGCCCAGAAGGCCCTTGGGCCAGTCACAGACAGGGAGTCGAGGAGGTAGTCCCACAAATGGGGTCCCACGCTCCCCTGACTATGTAAGTCCCCGCTACAAGGGAAACAGACCAATCCTGGGTTATGTGTGGACTCCTCCTGCCCAAGGGGGGGGATCCAACCAAGCACCTGACCCGGGGAACTTCCCTCCTAACTTCCCCCAGGAGGGCAGAAATTCTCCAAATCCTGGGCAGAACTTTTTCCCCAGGTATCCACCCAATTTCCAGCCCCAAAATCATCCATCCTTCTTTCCCCAATTCCCTGAGCCCAGACAACCTAATCCGGGAGAGGGGAGGCCAAGGGTGGAGGGGTACCAAAATCTTCCCAACTAGGGGTACTATCAGAGAAGGGATAGCTACCCTTCCCGGGATCAGCCCAGGGGAGAAAATAGAGCCCCGTATCAGCCTGAGCGGGTTTCACAACTTGAGCGCCAGGTCCGAAATATGGCACGAGATCTGGGTCACATACTGAGGGCTCAACAGAACCTTCAGATGAGCATGCCACCGCAGAATGCCCCAAACTCGGGACCTGGTGCTCCAGAACAATGACGCGGCAGCACCCCGATAACCCACCGGTTCCCAGGGAGGAGGCACAAGGGGAAGGGGGGTGTAAAGCCGTGGAGGAAGCTTCCTTCCCAACTTGTAAACAGCCCCTGGAAAACCGGAAATAAAATCTCCTACCCCTGAAAGTCGGCCACCCAAGGAGCAGAGAGGAGGTAGGAGAAACAAAGGACCCAAACAGACCTACTTTGTGGAGGAGGTTCAGGTCTTCCAATTTGAGGGAGAGGGATCCTCAGAGGATCCTGGGGAAAGGATCTTCTCCTTTAGAGATGGGGGAACTCCTCCCAAGGAAAAATGGGTCCCGAGGGATTCCAATCCAGACTGGGGAGATGTGGAGACTGAGATACCGCCGCCCATCATCTCATCCCAGAACCCACAATACTGAAATCCCCTGGTTCAAACCCATCCTGGTGACTGCCTCCAAAAAGGGGGGGGCGGCCCGGAACCGGAACCAGGGGAACCCACCATGGCTCTGATCTCCAGTTGCCAACTTTTTCTTTCAGATTCCCAAGACTCTCCACAGAATTCTGCCCAAATCTCTTCTCTAGCAATGTCCAAAACCAGAAAGTTAGCCCACCAGTTGTCCAAAAATGTGCACTATCTGTGCCCCCTTGAGGAGAAGGAGGGAAGATACAATGCCCCGGTACAAGTACAGGGGCAGGGTACAATTTTGGCACTGGTGGACAGTGGATCACAAGCTACCCTTCTGTCCAAAAGGGCCTTTGAGGAACTAAATGCAGGAAGGGGGGAGAATTACCGTATTCCTCTCACCTCTCTTCCTGGACAACTGCAGAACTTTGACGGGAAGGAAATTCCTGTCGAGGGGACTGCAGACTTGGACATTAAAATTAGGCGACACAAGGTGAAACACCCGGTCATAGTAGTGACTCCAGAGGGCACCCCTGGTTTACTTGGGAATGACCTCCTGAGAAGGTTGTCACCCCTAATAGATTTTGTAAACAAGGTAAACAAGGTCCTCTGGACCCAGACTAGCCGACCAATAAAATTAAAACAGAGTGTCAACCATGTTAGTTTAAACGGCACCTGCCACATGGTTGAACAAAAGTCTGACCAAGTAGAATTTCACTTCTAGAACAACCAAACTCCAGACGTGACAGTAATAGCAGTAGGACAACAGACTGGTGATGGGGGGTACTCTCTATTTCTGAAAATCAACCTTCCTTCCAGTTTAAGGTGGTATTCCACACTGGAAGGAAACACTCTGAAATACTTCACCAATCCACAATCAGAAACTCCCACTCCTATAGTCCAGAAAGATGTGAAATCAGCTCAGAGCCTGGCTGATATTCAGCAAATTGGAGAGCAGTTGTTCATCCCTGTTCAGTTAAATGATGGGAAGGACTCTGTTCTCGCTCGAGTGTGTGTGAACAACGGTAAGAGCTTCATCAGCGAAGCCATGTTCTGCCAACTCCCAAAAGATCCAGCCATTCCCACATTCAAACTGATAGACAAATGGGAAATTGACCTGGAAGCACCTAATTCCAAACATCTCCTGCCAAGCAGGTGTATGCTCAAAATCTCCATTGGCAACAAGAGCATAGTCCATAATTGTTGGGTCGTGCGAGACGTCACTGCCGCCTTTTACTTAGGCAGTGACATTCTCAATCGCTTTGCCATTAGTTTGGACCTAATAAACTTAAAAGCTTGGTCCCGATTAGCGGATAATCCCATGGGCTTTGATGATCCAGAAAAAGCATTTAGGTCAGCTCAATTGCTACCTTATGCAGTTGAAATTCAGATCAAAGAGGAAGTCACCATCCCAGAAAGGACCCGACAATTCTCCCTGGAAGTGAAAGTTAAAAGAGGACAAAAATATACATCTAAATGCTTCTCTCCAACAGCAAGGGTTGGGGGTAAACCCAACACCATTAGTCAACATAGAACATGACACCATTCCAATAGAGGTGGATAACAGCGACTTAAAGAGTATTACTCTAGCCGCAGGCACCATTATTGGAATGGCGGTTGATGACCGACATTTTTCCATTGATTTAGGAAATGAACTGTTAGGACCAATCCCCAAGGACTGTTTTGAGAGTGACAGTGATGACAATACAACACCAGACAGGATTTTTACCCGGCATGGGGGGAACTTCTTGGTGTACACTTCCTGCCCTTATGGTAAGGAAGATGTGACTTGTGACTTCAGGAGAGATGAGGTGATTTTCCAGGTCCATGAGGGTTGCCTTTCCCACCTGAGGCCTCCAGTCCAAATCAGCACTATGACCAGGGACTTCTCCACCCAGCTGGAGGAGGCCGCTGAGATAGCCAAACAAGAAGTCTTTCCAGGCTTCAGGCAGATGGTGGAAGAGAGAGTCAACCTAGCTGATGCCTGTGTGACTCTGGAACAGAAGCAAAAGTTGAAACAAGTTTTCTTGGATTTCCAAGATCTCTTTGCGGTAGACTCATATGACTGTGGTCGCACCGACATCCACACAACAACAATTCCTGCGGACCCTGGAATGACTCCAGTGTTTGTGAAGCAATATCGTTTGCCTCTCGCATCCATGGAGTCCCTCACTGAAATAATTAAGAACCTTGAGTCCCGGGGAATAATTCGTCCAATACACAGCACCTTCAATAATCCGGTGCTGGGAATATTGAAGCCAAACGGCCAGTGGAGACTCTGCGCCGACCTCAGGGAGCTCAACAAACGGGTCCATACTTCCCGATGGCCTCTGCCCTACATTGACCAAGGGCTGGCCCAGATCCAGGGGTCACAGGTATTCACTGCAATAGACCTGACCAATGGATACTGGACTGTGCCTGTCAGTAGGGAGGACCAATACAAGCTGGCTTTTACCTTTGGGGGCCAGCAGTACACATGGACCCGGACTCCCTTCGGATACCTCAACTCCGGCAATGAATTCAACATTTTCCTACATAAGGCCATGCCCGACCTGGGTGCGAGGGGTAACCTGGCTTATGTAGATGATGTCCTCATCAAAAGTTCATCTGTGGAGGAACACATAGTGGAGATCCTTTATGTTCTGACACAGTTGAGGGCCGCCGGAGCAAAACTTTCCTTTCAAAAAGCACAGTGGTGTAGAACCCGTGTTAATTTCTTGGGGCATGAGATTACTCCTCAGGGTCTCTGTCCCCAGGAAAAGAAAGTGGAAGCACTTCAGAAACTGAAAGACCCCACAACTCTGCGGGAACTAAGGAGCCTCCTTGGACTGACTAATTACAGCAGAAAGTTCATTGAGGGCTACGCAGAGATCACCAGACCCCTGATTCATCTCCTGAAGGGGGGGTCAATTGGGAATGGGGTCCAGAATAAGCCGAGGCGGTAAGACAACTCAAAAGAAGCCTCTCACAAGTGCCTTGCCTAGCTTACCCTGTCAGAAACAAGGAGTTCTTCCTGGAGACGGGGTTCTCTAATACGTGCTTGACGGCAGTATTATACCAAAAGCATGACAAGGTCAATAAAGTAATCTCCTATGCGAGCAAAACTTTATCCTCTGTGGAGGAAAAATTCAACGATTGTGAGAAGGCACTCCTGGCAACGGTGTGGGCATTGAAGAATTACCGCCCGTTTATCCAGGGGGAACAGATGATAGTGGAGACTCCACACCAGCCTCTGCAATATCTCCAAAGTGACAGAATCTGGGCCGGGAATGTGAGTAATTCCCAAATTACTTCCTGGATTCTGTCAATGCAAGGCTTTCCTGTGGAGGTCAGATATGGCCAAAACAAGAAGAGTCCCCTCGCGCAAGGTCTGGCTGACTTGCATGATTGTGCCAGAGAAAACTGTCTCGAGGACGAAAGTCTAAAAATCAAGGACAACATGGAGGCATACCTTAATTCCCCACACAAAGTCTTTGAAGAGGACAAGTGTGAGGGAATGCCCACTGTCTATGTGGATGGATGCTCTTACCATGTTGACAACAACGGGGAGAAAGAACTGGTGGCCGGCGTAGGGAATGCATGGGTGAATGAGTCCCCAGAACCCTCCGCTGGATAAAAAATTGGTCCCCGAAGTAGTCAGGTGGCAGAATTGATGGCTGTGCATCAAGCCATCCTCACTGCTGTCCAACATCAACTCCACGAACTGGTCATAATCACAGATTCTGATTATGTACGAAACGGGTTCGTGGAGCACCTGGTTAATTGGAAAACCAGAGGCATGTTATGTGCTAACAACAAACCCTTGAAACATGGGAGGTTGATCCAAAACATTGATGATCTGGTCACCTCGAATGAGATGACCATCTATTGGAAAAAGATCAAGGGTCATTCCAAAGTAAAGGGACCAGACAAAACTGGAAATGACTTAGCTGATCAGCTGGCCAAAATCGGGGCCATCCAAGGGGATCTAATTGAGATTGAGTCCCTGTTGGGGGAAATCCAGGTCACTGCTATCACTAGGTCCCAGACAAATGCTCACAATAATCTTTCAATTGCACAATGGAGTAAGTCAGAAGGGGGATCCAATAATTGGTAAATTTTACCAACACATTGAGGACCCTGAGAACTTTCCCCTGACGGATACCGATTACAACGGGAAAGAGGACCTTAGAGTGTTGATGAAATGTCCAAAAATGTTCCGGATCCAAGACGGTTTGTTGGTAAGGAAATCCCAAGCTGGCCATGATCAGTGGGTGGTTCCTACCTCATTCCGAAGCCTGATGTTAAGTCACGCCCATGATGCGGCTACCGCCGGTCATAGGGGGTTTCATACAACACTTGAGATCTTAAGAGAGGTTGCCTACTGGCCACACATGGCCAGGATCTCAACCAATATTTGAAGGGTTGTCTTGTGTGTGCACAATTTCAGCCAACATCCCTCACACACCGGGCGCCTCTCCAAAAGAGGGGAATGACACTCCCATGGTCAGATTTACAAATCGACTTTGTCGGCCCCGTGATTCGCTCCGCTAGGGGGAATAAGTACATGTTGACTGTGACATGCTTGTTTACCAAGTGGGTGGAATGTCTCCCAGCCCCAAACTGCAAGGCATAAACGGCAGCTGCCTTGATGATTAACCACATCTTTTCCCGTTTTGGTCTACCGCAAAGGATTGAGTCAGACAGAGGTAGCCACTTCACCAGTGAAGTGATGACAAAGATGTGGGAGATACTGGGGGTCAAGAGAAAGCTACACATTGCTTACAGGCCAGCTTCTTCTGGAGCAGTGGAACGCTACAACCGGACAATTGTGAGCATATTAAAGAAGTTTGTGGCAGATTCTGGGCCAAGTCGGGATATCCGATTACCTCTGGTCCTAATGGCCATCAGATCTACCCCTTCATCTGCAACCAAAATGTCACCATTTGAGTTGATGACTGGACGCAAGATGGTGCTTCCTCGCATTTGCTCTACAGAACCCAAGAACAAACGTTGATAAATGCCTCCACAACTCATGAGTATGTGGAGAATTTAAGGAAACACCTCCAACATGCTTTTGCCTATGCTCAGCGGAATCTAGAAAGATCAGCCGAGAGCATGAAGGCCCACTATGATTTAAAAACTACCCGAAAGCAATATAAGGTGGGTGATCGGGCCTATCTATACAATTTCCAAAGGAACCAGGCCAAACAGCGAAAAATCTTGCCTACATGGAAGGGACCCTTTGAGATTATAGACAAGATCTCCCCTGTGGCCTACAAGATCTGCATCCCCAAAGGCGGTTTGGCAGAGGGGGAAGACAAGTGGGTCCACATAAACCAGTTGAAGTGTTGCCATCCCAGGCACACTTTGCAGCAACTGGAGGAGTCCTCGGTAATCCCAGAGGGTACCGCTCCAGAGTAATTCAATTCCAACCCTAAAAGATCCTACATATAGCTTATCAAATTCTGTGTTTCTCAAGTTTATGTGTTCCTGTCTCTTAATTTAAAAAAATGTGCATGTTCATGTCTGTTGAGTTCTAAAATATATATGCCACCCCACTATATCAATGGTGGGGGAGAAATGTCCATGAATAGGTATTGCCGCTCTTCCTTTTTCGTCCTAGGAGAAAGAAAACCTGGAGACTGGCCAAGGAGGACGATCCGGAGACCGGGAGCAGAGATGCAAGGGGTCCGGGATACCGCCCAATATTCCCATCAGGACCTGCGAGGAGAACCGATCGATCAGTACCGGATGGAGGAAAAGATGCTGAACTGTGCCATTTGCAGAATTGGAAGAAGATTATGCGGACATACCAAATGTGGGTCAAAACCTTCTGTGCACTCGACTCCCCATCGACTCAAATTCAAAGTGCAGTCGCGTGGGGGGGCCTTGTTGGGTGTCCTGACCCACGTTTGAGCTATCATGCTGCAACATTTGGTGCTGTGGGCTTAGAAAATCCAAGATGGCCAAAAAGCCCACATGTGCGCCAGAATCCAGGAGAACCACGCAGTTTGAGTGCACACCAAAATGGTTACCTAACTTGCCACCCACCAGTGTAAAGAAAGATCTTTGTTAACAAAATCCACTGTTACTGATGTCAAAAAGTTACTGAAATCGTGGCCCATCGGACCACTTTAAAGATTCAACCCTTTTGTGGGGTTCCAAATAACCATTCTACTGTAAGGAGCCCCATCAAAACAATGTTAAGCAAGGATTATTTACTACCATGTAAGAACCATTCCTGTTTGGAATGCATTAATCCAAGAAAGATCCCAAAAATGGATGGAGTACCAACAAAATCCTCAAGGCGGCGCTAGCGGTCTAAACTCCGACAGGAAAACTGAGTGCAGTTGCTGACAAAGTAATTTGACTCAGCTGACTTCAAAGGCTGCATTTTAATCAAAAATAAGCCACCTGCTGTACCCAGAGGCCAGAAGCCTGGGAAACCCTCTCACCTCAAGAGATTCACACCACAGCCCAGGATATCACATGGTCATAATAACCAAATGCAAAGTGACCCCCTGGTCTGCTGACCTCAGCCTCCTGGAGACCACACAATAGGCTCTTGCACTTGAATAGAATATGCTGATGTTGACTGTTGACTGTACACAAAGAGCTCCCAGCAGAAGACACATGTGATCACTGACCCACCCAAGTCTTGGAGGCGGACTCCAACACTCTGAGAACTGAATTGAAAGCAAAATATATATTTTACAGAAACACTGATAACTCTTTGTAATCAAATGACAGGAATGTATAACTTTGAGAGCCTTAATTTAAAAAATGTACCTTCGATTCAAGCCCAAACTCCAATTTGTGTGATGTTCTGGGGCAAAACCCCGCTATTTATTGACACCACATACTCTGTGTTTAAGCTAGAGATATGGGAATTTACTGGAGTAGGTATGGACAGCCTGTGTATATGTGTATAACTTTTAATGAAGAACCAAGGTTGCATAACCCACTAAAATCGAAAATAAGTTGCCATTTTTGAATGCAATCCCTCAGGAAGAGCAGATTTGGGACAGAGACTACCCCGTGTGATAGGTAATATGTACATGCAATGACAAACCACTATGTATTTGAGAAATGTGTATTTTGATCAAATATAGATTTGTGTGCAATTTGACAGGGGAGTGTCCTTTCTGCAGGCCATATAATGACATTGCTCTGACACTCCACTTCTTTCCCCCAATCAAGAGAGAAAGGAAAGCTTGACCAATGACAAATTGAGAGAGGGGCTGGATTAGTGATGCTGCGCACACACCCACTTTCAAAACATATAAAAGGAACATTGAAACCCAGGTGGAGAGATTGAAATCCAGTTGCTGCAACCCGCTCTGCCGGACCACACAACATCCAGAAGATACCAGATCCAACACTTAGACTTTAAGACTCCAAAGAACTTGATTCAGAACTCAAAGCAAGGGCCTAAACCCACAAACTGAGAACTCTTCTCAGCAGGCCTCAGCATCCAGCAAACCTAACAGCGGTAGCAGCATCCAGGAGCCGTGCAGAACAGCGCTGTTTCCAGAGAAAGCTGTGCAGAAAGATCCTGGAGCTGTGCAGAGACGCTGTACCCAGAGACCAGACGCTGTGCGCAGAGACCGTCCGGGGCGAAACCAGAACCGAAGCCATCTTGAGCCGATCCGTGAGCCTAGACCTTCCAAATACATTGTGAGTACAGCTAGGACAGTGTGAAACCAAATCTCTTAGTTTCCAGTGATATAATTCAATCTATTTAATCTAAGTTGAACTGCCTCCTAACTGTCACTTGTCAATTCTGCAGCCGCATAGCTGTCACCTGTCATTTTTAAAAGCTGTCACCTGTCAATTTGAGTTACTTTAAATTCGAAAAACGACCTTTACAAAATCGTTCATATCTATGGATCCATTTGGGCTAGAAACTTGGTTTAACTTTCCTCTGAAAGCTTACAATCTTAGCTTTTCAACGAACCTAGAACCGACTTGCTACTCCTTATAGTTGTGCCGTAATCGTGATTCACGCATTCGTGAATTTTGCCACGATTTGCGATTTGGCCTGATTTCAGCCACCTGTAAAAATCAGCAGCTTTTGCCTGAACTGCTAAAATTTCGTTTGCCTCCTAAGAACCATCCCTGAATCATTGCTAGAGTGAGCCTGAACTAATATTAACTAGATACCACTCACCCTGAACCTCCTGAAGGAAATTAAAAGCATTTTCAGCATATTTCTCACCGCATTGTCACCATATTCAAAGCATTTTGCCTGTGTTTCAAAACTCCTATCTGTTGTATAAGCTGCTGGGGGGGAATTGAACTGAATTACATTTGATTGCATTTCTAAGAACTGTGTGCTCTCCTCTTCATATCCTTACACTGCATAAAGGGGGGGTGAATTGTCCAAGAAAGTGATTACATTGGCCCTCATTACGACCCTTGCGGAAAGGGGTTTAAGCCGGCGTAAATCATGGCGTACCTTTCCGCCCGACTACGAGTTCCCGTAGCGCCATGGTGATTTTTACGCCTGCTTTTTGCAGGCGGAAAAATCCATGGCGCTACGGGACTTGTCGTTAATTACGCCACCGTAATTTACGGTGGCGTAATTAACGCCTTCCCCACTCCCATTATACCCTATGGGGCAAAAATGGGAATGGGGAAGGGTAAATGGGGATTGGGGACTTACCGCCCCGCCAAGGTCGGAATGGGGCGGTAAGTCCGCCAACCCCCATGGCGGAGTTGGCAGCTTTGCGCCATGGACCATGGTGCAAATTGCACCATGGTTCTCCGCCAGGGTCGTAATGAGGCCCATTGTCTTTTGCTGAAATCCTAGCAAGTTATTTTCTGTACTGCATTTTCATTCCACATTGCATCTATTTGAAACCATAAACGTATTGTTTCTATCTTATCCATCCTATACCCACTCATCATTGATTATAAAGAAGTGTGCTAGTGCCAGACTATCCATTATTGATTACTGCTCAGATTAAGTGTGATATTCAATTATTAATTCATTATAAAAGTGTGATATATATATAAACTGTTACATTTTTTTTCAAATAAACCTTTTAAACTTGCAAAACAGAACTACTTCTTGGCTCAGTGGGGTCAGGGGGATTCCAAGAGAGGGGTGTTATATAGGGGTAGTCATCCAGAACTCATGAACTGGACATAAAGATATATCCATAAGGGTTTCCATTCAGTATCCCAGACTAGGCATTGACTTAGCTTTAGTGTTGAATTGAATCCTCTTACAGGGTGCAGGGGGACATGAGTGGGACATGAGTGGGGGCCTGCAGGAAGGTGCCCCTCAGTGCTGGGGGTGGTGGTGCGAGGGGACATGAGTGGGGGCCTGCTGGCAGGTGCCCTGCACTGCTGAGGGGTGGGTGTGCAAGGGGACATGAGTGGGGGCCTGCTGGCAGGTGCCCCTCAGTGCTGGGGGGTGGGGGTGCAAAGGGACATGAGTGGGGGCCTGCTGGCAGGTGCCCCGCACTGCTGGGGGGTGGGTGTGCAAGGGGACATGAGTGGGGGCCTGCTAGCAGGTGCCCCGCACTGCTGGGGGGTGGGTGTGCAAGGGGCCATGAGTGGGGGTCTGCTGGCAGGTGCCCCATGACTGCTGGGGTGTAGGGGTGCACGGGGACAGAGTGGGACATGAGTGGGGGCCTGTTGACAGGTGCCCTGCACTGCTGGGGGGTGGGGGCGCAAGGGGACATGAGTGGGACATGAGTGGGGGCCTGCTGGCAGGTGACCTGCACTGCTTGGTTGGTGGGGGTGCAAGGGGACATGAGTGGGGGCCTGCTGGCAGGTGCCCTGTACTGTTTGGGGGTGGGGGTGCTGGGGGACATGAGTGGGGGCCTGCTGGCAGGAGCCCTGCACTGCTGTGGGGTGGAGGTGCAAGGGGGTAATGCGTTGGTGATCACTAGTGCAAGGTGACATGTGGCTTGGCTGGGGGGGCATGCCCATTGTGGATGGGCTGCCTGCGGGACATGACCAGGGGTGCAGGGTAGTCCCCTGTGGTGTGTTCTGCCTGCAGGGGCCGAGGAGGGTGTAGAGGGAACACCTGGGAGGACCCACACTGCCAATTCACGTGTAGGACTCCCCTGTACCCCCGAAATACACATACCCCACTCGCACAGGGCCTATCGCGTGTGAAACTTGCCCGCACCCCAGTAATACATGTACCCTGCTGAAATCGGCGTGTGGAACTTCCCGCGCACCCCAGTAATACACACACCCTGCTGAAATCGCTTGTGGTACTTCCCACGCACCACTGTAATACACATACCCTGCTGGAATCACGTGTAAAACTTCCCCGCACCCCCAGTAATACACGTACCCTGCTGAAATCGCATGTGGAACTTCCCGCGCACCCCTGTAATACACGTACCCTGCTGAAATCGTGTGTGGAACTTCCCGCACACCACTGTAATACACGTACCCTGCTAAAATCACGTGTTAAACTTCCCCGCACACCAGAAATACACGTGCCCTGCTGAAATCGCGTGTGGAACTTCCTGCGCACCCCTGTAATACACGTACCCTGCTGGAATCGCGTGTGAAACTTTCCCGCAGCCCAGAAATACACATACCCTGCTGAAATCGTGTTTTAAACTTCCCCGCACACCAGAAATACACGTGCCCTGCTGAAATCGCGTGTGGCACTTCCCGCACACCCCTGTAATACACGTACCCTGCTGGAATCGCGTGTGAAACTTCCCCACAGCCCAGTAATACACATACCCTGCTGAAAACGCTTGTGGTACTTCCCACGCACCACTGTAATACACATACCCTGCTGGAATCACGTGCAAAACTTCCCCGCACCCCCAGTAATACACGTACCCTGCTTAAATTGCATGTGAAACTTCCCGTGCACCCCTGTAATACAAGTACCCTGCTGAAATTGCGTGTAAAACTTCCCCGCACCCCAGAAATACACGTACCCTGCTGAAATCGTGTGTGGAACTTCTCGCGCACCACTGTAATACACGTACCCTGCTGAAATCACGTGTTAAACTTCCCCGCACACCAGAAATACACGTGCCCTGCTGAAATCGCGTGTGGAACTTCCCGCGCACCCCTGTAATACCCGTACCCTGCTGGAATCGCGTGTGAAACTTTCCTGCAGCCCAGAAATACACGTACCCTGCTGAAATCGTGTTTTAAACTTCCCCGCACACCAGAAATACACGTGCCCTGCTGAAATCGCGTGTGGCACTTCCCGCGCACCCCTGTAATACGCATACCCTGCTGGAATCGCGTGTGAAACTTCCCCGCAGCCCAGAAATACACGTACCCTGCTGAAATCGCGTGTGGGACTTCCCGCGCACCCCTGTAATACACGTACCCTGCTGAAATCGCATGTGAAACTTCCCTGCACCCCATAAATACACGTACCCTGCTGAAATCGCGTGTGGAGCTTCCCACGCACCCCTGTAATACAGGTACCCTGCTGAAATCGCTTGTTAAACTTCCCCACACACCAGAAATACACGTACCCTGCTGGAATCACGTGTGCAACTTCCCGCGCACCCCTGTAATACACGTACCCTGCTGGAATCGTGTGTGATACTTCCCCGCAGCCCAGAAATACACGGACCCTGCTGAAATCGCATGTGGGACTTCCCGCGCACCCCAGAAATACACGTACCCTGCTGAAATCGCGTGTGGAACTTACCGCGCACCCCAGTAATGCATGTTCCCCGCTCGGCATTTGCTCTTTGCCAGCCCTGTATACTGCTCCAGGGTTAGCGCAGCCCTTTGCGCTGAATTGGGAATTTTGATGGCTTTTCCTTCCGCAAGGGCGTTCTTGGGGGCGTAACTGATGCTGCTGCAGGGTCGCTGCACCACTCTGCGCCATGGCTGGTTCTGGAGGCTAAAATCCATGAATACGCTGTGCGCGGATATCGATTTTAGCACACGTGGCTGGCGTAGACATTCGCACGCGCACACTGTGCACCAGCCGCGTGCACCACTTTTGTACGAAATTCTATGAATTACCCTCTTAATGTTTTGCGAAGCAGTTTAATATTTTGTTTAGCGCTCCCTTACTGATACTTGTGAGAGACTTCCATGTCTGTGGAAGTCTGGGTGGCCCTAAGAAGCTGTGTAACTGCTTTGGCCTTTTGGGTTATGAGGATTGGGAAAGCACTTCCCATTGCCAGGTGATGGCATATATTTGTTTCCCACACTGCTGGCACAGCTGATTAGAGTTTATAGTGGTGTGGCAAAGAAGAGGCTCTCCTCACTGCCTAACACAGCACACTTGAAAGATGAGTACAGGATCAGCAGCAGTCGTAAGGTGGCGTGGGGGTGTGGCTGTGTTTAATTTTCTGTGATTGTGATGATAAGTGTATGTGTGACTGTGAGAAGACATTTGGAAGGCTGTACCTGTGTGTGTATTCCAGAAATACCACCTCCACTGGTGGTAAACTTAGAATTGGGTGGATTTTCAGAAATAACAATGGCAAAGATGATAACTTTCTCCAGGGGGAAATTCATTAAAAAATGTACCTTACTCAGAATGACCCCCAGTATACTTATGATTCCTGTCAGAATGTTACATTTTTCTGTGTGCGTTCTTTAAGATATGGACTCTTACTTCCTTGGTAAGCAGGATTTCATGATAAGCAGCTGTGAATTGGAACAGACCAATAGTGCATGGGGTGAAGTGGTGCCAAATGACTATTCAGGGAAACAAACAAACTGTCATTTTTGGGGGTAATTCATAGAATTCAGCGCACAAGTGGCGCACGAGGCTGGCGCACAGTGTGCGCGTGCCAGCCGTGTGCGCTAAAATCTATTTCCGCTCACAGCGTATTCATGGATTTTAGCTACCCTGCAGCAGCGCCAGTTACGCCCCCAGGAACGTCCCTCGTGCAAGGAAACGCCATCAAAATCCCCAATCCAGCGCAAAGGGCTGCGATAACCCTGGACCAGTATACAGGGCCGCCACACAGCACACGGCAAGTGGGGAACGTGTATTACTGGGGTTCGAGGGAAGTTTTAAACGCGAAAGGGTCCTGTGCGAGTGGGGTACGTGTATTCTTGGGGTGCGCGGGAAGTTTCACACGTGATTGGCCCTGTGCGAGTGGGGTACGTGCATTCCTGGGGTGCGCGGGAAGTTTCACACGCGATTGGACCTGTGCGAGTGGGGTACGTGTATTCCTGGGGTGCGTGTGAAGTTTCACACGCGATTGGCCCTGTGCGAGTGGGGTATGTGTATTCCTGGGGTGCGCGGAAAGTTTCACACGTGATTGGCCCTGTGCGAGTGGGGTACGTGTATTCCTGGGGTGCGCGGGAAGTTTCACACGCGAAAGGGCCTGTGCCAGTGGGGTACGTGTATTCCTGGGGTGCGCGGGAAGTTTCACACGCGATTGGCCCTGTGCGAGTGGGGTACGTGTATTCCTGGGGTGCGCAGGAAGTTTCACACGCGAAAAGGCCTGTGCGAGTGGGGTACGTGTATTACTGGTGTTCGTGGGAAGTATCACACGTGATTGGCCCTGTGCGAGTGGGGTACGTGTATTCCTGGGATGCGCGGGAAGTTTCACATGCAATTGGCCCTGTGCGAGTGGGGTACGTGTATTCCTGGGGTGCACGGGAAGTTTCACATGCAATTGGCCCTGTGCGAGTGGGGTACGTGTATTCCTGGGGTGCACGGGAAGTTTCACACGTGAAAGGGCCTGTGCGAGTGGGGTACGTGTATTCCTGGGGTGCACGGGAAGTTTCACACGCGATTGGTCCTGTGCGAGTGGGGTTCGTGTATTCCTGGGGTGTGCGGGAAGTTTCACACATGATTGGCCCTGTGCGAGTGGGGTACGTGTATTCCTGGGGTGCACAGGAAGTTTCACACGCGAAAAGGCCTGTGCGAGTGGGGTACGTGTATTACTGGGGTTTGCGGGAAATATGACACGCGATTGGCCCTGTGTGAGTGGGGTACGTGTATTCCTGGGGTGCGCGGGAAGTTTCACACGTGATTGGCCCTGTGTGAGTGGGGTACGTGTATTCCTGGGGTGCGCGGGAAGTTTCACACGCAAAAGGGCCAGTGCGAGTGGGGTACGTGTATTACTGGGGTTTGCGGGAAGTATCACACATGATTGGCCCTGTGCGAGTGGGGTACGTGTATTCCTGGGGTGCGCGGGAAGTTTCACACGCGAAAGGGCCAGTCCGAGTGGGGTACGTGTATTACTGGGGTTCGCGGGAAGTTTCACATGCGATTGGCCCTGTGCGAGTGGGCTACGTGTATTCCTGGGGTGCGTGGGAAGTTTCAGACGCGATTTTGCTGTCAGAGCGGGGTACGTGAATTTCAGGGGTGCGCGGGGAGTCCTACACATGAATTGGCAGTGTGGGTCCTCCCAGGTGTTCCCTGTACACCCTCCACGGCCCCTGCAGGCAGCCCACACCACAGGGGACTACCCTGCACCCCTGGTCATGTCCTGCAGGCAGCCCATCCACCATGGGCATGCCCCCCCGCCAAGTCTCATGTCAGCTTGCACTACCAACCACCAACTCATGTCCCCCTGCACCCTCACCCCCCAGCAGTCAGGGGCACCTGCCAGCAGGCCCCCACTCATGTCCCCTTGCACCCCCACCCCCCACCAGTCAGGGGCACCTTCCAGCAGACCCCCACTCATGTCCCACTCATGTCCCCTTGCACCCCCACCCCCCAGCAGTCAGGGGCAACTGCCAGCAGACCCCACTCATGTCCCCTTGCACCCCCACCCCCAGCAGTCAGGGGCACCTGCCAGCAGGCCCCCACTCATGTCCCACTCATGTCCTCTTGCACCCCCACCCCCCACCATTCAGGGGCACCTGCCAGCGGCCCCCCACTCATGTCCCCTTGCACCCCCACCCCCCAGCAGTCAGGGGCACCTGCCAGCAGGCCCCCACTCATGTCCCCCAGCACCCTCACCCCCCCAGCAGTCAGGGGCACCTTCCAGCAGGCCCCCACTCATGTCCCCTTGCACCCCCACCATGCAGCAGTCAGGGGCACCTGCCAGCAGGCCCCCACTCATGTCTCCTTGCACCCCCACCCCCCAGCAGTCAGGGGCACCTTCCAGCAGGCCCCCACTCATGTCCCCTTGCACTCCTACCCCCACCCCCCAAAAGTCAGGGGCACCTTCCAGCAGGCCCCCACTCATCTCCCCTTGCACCCCAACCCCGCAGCAGTCAGGGGCACCTTTCAGCAGGCCCACACTCATGTCCCACTCATGCCCCCTTGCACCCCCACCCCCCAGCAGTCAGGGGCACCTGCCAGCAGGCCCCCACTCATGTCCCCTTGCACCCCCACCCCCCAGCAGTCAGGGGCACCTGCCAGCAGGCCCCCACTCATGTCTTCTTGCACCCCCACCCCCCACCAGTCAGGGGCACCTTCCAGCAGGCCCCCACCCATGTCCCCTTGCACCCCCACCCCCCAGCAGTCAGGGGCACCTTCCAGCAGCCCCCCACTCATGTCCCACTCATGTCCCCTTGCACCCCCACCCCCCAGCAGTCAGGAGCACCTGCCAGCAGGCCCCCACTAATGTCCCCTTGCACCCCCAACCACCACCAGTTAGGGGCACCTTCCAGCAGGCCCCCACTCATGTCCCCTTGCACCCCCACGCCAACCAGTCAGGGGCATCTGCCAGCAGGCCCCCACTCATGTCCCCTTGCACCCCCACCCCCCAGCAGTCAGGGGCACCTGCCAGCAGGCCCCCACTCATGTCCCCCTGTACCCCCACCCCCCACCAGTCAGGGGCACCTGCCAGCAGGCCCCCACTCATGTCCCCTTGCACCCCCACCCCCCAGCAGTCAGGGGCACCTGCCAGCAGGCCCCCACTCATGTCCCCTTGCACCCCCACCCCCAGCAGTCAGGGGCACCTGCCAGCAGCCCCCCACTCATGTCCCCCTGCACCCCCACCCCCAGCAGTCAGGGGCACCTGCCAGCAGGCCCCCACTCATGTCCCCCTGCCCCCGACCCCCCAGATGTCTGGGGCACCTGCCAGCAGGCTCCCACTCATGTTGCCCTGCACCCCACCCCCTAGCAGTCAGGGGCACCTGCCAGCAGGCCTCCACTCATGTCCCCCTGCACCCCAACCCCCAGCAGTCAGGGGCACCTGCCAGCAGGCCCCCACTCATGTCCCTTTGCACCCCCACCCCCCAGCAGTCAGGGGCACCTGCCAGCAGGCCCCCACTCATGTCCCACTCATGTCCCCCCCTAAACGAAATAAAGATGCACAATCATGGCCCACTTCTACACCAAAAAATACCACATCACGCCACCCCATTCTTGAGACGCAATGATTTCCCAATCCACCCCACACTGACATGCCTATCTCAAGACACAAACCAAAACTCAACTATGTACATCAACACATGTCCATCACACACATACACTGGTTGGCATTGCTTGTGTAAACCCACATTTTCACATGCATCAACCCAATGAGGGAATCCCACACATGGAACTAAATTATGAAAATGTATTATGTACATAAATAAATAAATGAAATGAAAGCATAGCAAAATATCAAACATGAAATGAAAAGCATGTGAAAAAGAAGAGTGAATGAAAATGATAACTAATCCAAAAAAATTTGAAAGAAAAACAGTCCAAACTCTCCCTCTAGCAACGCAAATCTAAAGGAAAGGTAAAAAAAAGATATCCATTGTTTCATGTTCATAATGAAAAATAAAAAAGAGAAATCAATCCATAGTCCAACTGTTTACAATACATTGTCCTGAAAAAAAAATCCATTACTCCATGTCCATAATGAAGAAAAAAAATCCAAATTAATCCATGATCTAACTATATACAATCCATTGTCCAAAATAAAAATCCATTAATCCATGTGCAAAATTACAAAAAAGAAATCAATCCATTTTCAAACGATTTAAAGGGTCCATGAGCCCAACCAAACAAATAAAACCTACCTAAGAAACTACCTAACAATAAAACTATATACAAATGTGTGTGGCATTGTCCATTGACCACAAATAAAAGGAAAAGGAAACCTAACTCTAAAAATTATTTACAATGGCAGCGGGCTAGTCCGGTGGCTCACTTTTGGATGTCCCGGGCCAGGGCATCATGGAACTCCTGCTCAATGTCCTGGAGGCGGTCCTCTTCCATGGCCCCGAGGGTTCGCAGGGACGACGACATGTTCTCCTCCAACTCCCTGCAAATTGCCTCGAGGCACTCGGCTCGCCTCAGAGCCCTACGCATGGAGTTCTCTGCCCTGACCATTGTGAGCCGTGCCTCTTCTGCCCGCTGCCGCTCCGCATCTATAGCATGGCCTAACCGCTGCCACACGGAAGACACTTCCAGTCCTGGGTCCTCCTGCCCTCTGGCCGATGCCTGCCCCTCTGATGTTGAAGGCCCTGAGCCATCATGGCTCCCACCCTGTTGCTGCTGCTGCTGTGCCTCTGCCTGTGCCCTGGCTCTTGCTGCCTGCACATCCTCCTCCGGCTGGGGTGCAGTTGTTGAGGTGGCCACCCCTGCTGGACGTCCGACTCCCGACTGTGGCAGGGATGTGTCCTCCACCAGCCTGGCCGCAGGGTCAGAGGCAGCTCCACAGGGTACCCAGGTGATACATGGGTGGGAAGATGGCATGGAGAACGACTGGCGCGTAGGGGGTTCAGGTGAGGAGGGGGTCGCAAGAAGACCGAGCACACAAAGGAATCCAGCACTGGTGGCCCATCCCAGAAGGTCAACGCGTTCAAAGAGGCACCCGAGATGACGTGCAGTCTCTTCACGAAAAGACCGTACGTCAACTTGCATGCCCCGTTGACGCAACGCTATCCCGGCCAGGACAGGCTCAACACGGTCCCGGATAGCCACGTCCACAGGGAGAGGAAGGCCAGTTGTTGTGCGCTCATCCCCTCCCTGAAAACGGGTCTGGACGTAGGCATCCCTGCTGGTGCCAGATGATGCAGTGACAGGATCAGGGACAGGATTGCACACAGGCACCTCCGCGGCGGCCTGTGCTGGCTCCTGTCCCTGGTTCTGCACTGCACCACTAGCACCAGTGGAATCCCCACCTCCAGACCCCGTATGTGTCCCTTCCACGGCCTCCTCCTCCACCAAACCCCCACGAACCTGGATGACTGCATGCCATCTTCCTCATTCGGACCCTGTGGGGTCTCAGCTGCCCCTTCTGCTGCCGAGGAGTCCACCTCCAACCTCCGCCTCTTGGACCTACCCTCGGCAGCTGCGGCCTGGGACACGGCACCAGACACCTCACTCCCCGGCAAGATGACAATCTGGGAGGGGAGCCGGGCCTTGCGTCTCCGGCTGGTGGTGCAATCCCTGCCACTGTGCTCCACAGCACCCTCTCCGCCCTCTTCATCAGTCAACACTGCAGCCAGGGAGAGATAGAACACAGGCATCAGGGAACTGTACATTGGACTGATACACACATGACAGTTGTATATGGCTGGCACTGTCAAACTTCAGACACGGCATCACACTACACGACACACATGTCATTTTTACTCACACACATGAGCATTTCCACAGCAATATTGCACCAGGCAGCACCATCCATACACATACAACAGCAAGTACAGCCAAAGGTGAGCCTGACATCACATGAAACACTGGGAGTGCACTAGACAGACATGCACACATGCCACCACACTTACATGCATGTCTACATCTCCTCCAACTGTTGCAGTGATGAGATCACCATACATGTCACATCTGACATTCAGCCTTCTACATATCAGTGCCACTTGCATCCATGTTGCATCACAGTTGCACACTAGTCAAATACACACACATGCATATGTACACAGCGCAGATACATGTATTATGAACCACCATCCATACCACAACCATGCCAATGTACATACACAGAAATTCAAACATGTGTGCTCCCACACCTGCATTTGCCCAGCATGCTTACCAACACATACACCATCGATGTGAATCACACCTGAGAGGACTCACATGTGGCAGCCTCACGCCCATGTTCATACACATCCCTACATGGCCCGGCAAAAACACATGTGCAACCTGCACACTACGGGCACACCACGACACGCACAGCTTTCAATCACCATGCATGTACACTTACCGCTCGACTCCAGACGGGTCTGACTCTCAAGGATCTGGACATAGAGCGCTGGGCATATGCGTTCCAGGACCCTCATTTGGTGGTCCGACAGCTGGCCCCGGTGCCCGTTGGCATCCACTGCCTCCGAGAGGCGCCGGGCCTTGTTGAGGGTCCTGGACCTGAAGTCCTCCCAGCGCTTCTTGACATGATGTAAGTCACGGACTGCCACCCCCTCTGCGTTGATGGCAGTCACGATGTCCATCCAGATCCTGGTCCGTCCTTCATAGTCGGCGCGCAAACTACCAAAGAGGGCATCATACTGCCCCAGGACTTGCTCCACCAGGACACCAACTTCCCTAGCACTGAAGCTGGTGGCCCTCTGCCTTGCTGGCTGGTGGTTGCCAGTGGTGACAGATGGTGTTGTGCCCGACATGGCAACCCCAGAGGCAGGAGTGGGTGGGCAACTGGGTCCTGGGGCTGGGCTGTGGAGCGATGGAATCCCAGTCGGGAGTCTTCGGTTCCAGCAGGGGTGGTCACATCAACTGCACCCCTGGCTGACGTGCAGGCAGCAAATATCAGGGCACGTGGGCAGCAGGCAGTCAGGCAGCAGCAGATGGCAGGTGGGAGCGTGCTCGGGGCTCTGGGGGGCAGTAAATCGGCCTTCTGGGCAGGAGCATGGTCTTCCGTGTGTTTTCGCGTGGCCAGCTTGATACGGAGTGATTTGGCAAGTGAAAAAATTGCACGTCAGCGTGTAATTGGAGGAAAGGCCCTTAGCACGTAAGCGCGTCAGCACATGTACGCGTTTTCATTGGACCAAAGTACCTTAGCGCGTAAGCGCGTAAGTGATGTTACGCGCGCTGTGTTTCCCACAACACGGGTGCATACTGATTCAGCATGTGAGAAAACTGCACGTCACCGTGCCATTGGAGGAAAGGGCCTTAGCGCGTATGACGCGCAAGGGTGTTTCCCTCAACACGGGTGCATGTTCATCGTACACGTGCAAAAAAAGCACATCTGAGTGTCAGCTCGTGTACTTGGAGGAAAGGGCCTTAGCGCGTAAGCGCGTAAGTTACATTACGCGCGCAAGCGTTTCCCTCATAGCACGTGATGACAGAGCACACATGGAAAAACTGCACGTCCGAGTGTCATCGCGTGTAATTGGAGGAAAGGTCCGCCGCGTACACGCGTATGTGACGTGTACGTGTGGGCCAGTTTAAAAGCTACGTGTAGGACGCCATTTCCTTGTACGTGCTTTTCGTGGAGAGCGGGTGGCTGAAATCTGTACTTCTTGGCGGTTCACACGCGATTACTTCACAGCGTTTCTAGTTCGTACTCCCTGTTACCTCTGACAGCTCTTTTCTGAATTTTTGTTGGGCCTGTTTCCTCAAACAGCGTTCACTTCTTCTTTTTTTCCTGTCTCCTCAGACAGCGTACAATTCTTCTTTTGGCGGGGGTGTTGCCAACGCGCACACGCGCGTATTTTTCATGTTCTTTTTCCAGGCAGACGGTGAGTCGTGCACGTATTTAACAACTGTGCTTGCCCCGTGTGTCGCGTACCCCTTCAGAGGTCATTGTAGGCTGCATGTATTACACGTACGCTTATTTTTGTGTTTCTGGGTACCACAGCGTAGTGCGGGTTCATTATTTCACGCACGTGGTCTACGAGGGGTTGCGTGCATGTTATTTTTTGATTTTGGGCTGCCTGTGCATTGCGTGACCCGTCATCTTCCCCCAGGGGTCACAGACAGCCTTGTTAGAGCACTAGGGTATGAATTCCATCTAGTGCCCTACCCCTTTGACCCCCAATTGCCCAGGACAATAGTTTACTGCAACTCCCATACGCACAACATCAGTGCCATGGTTGGGAGGCGACCAAGCGGTAAGGGAGGCAAAGGTGGCCGACCTTCAAGAGGTGGGTGTGGTGGGCGCGGTAGGGGACGTGGCTGGGATTTGCAGGGTGCCCCTATACCCCCATGTGTGGAGGACCAATCAGGGACACCCATGCCCCCCCCATGGTTGAGGGAAATGTGGCTGACACCATCCCAGCTCAGCCCCTGTTGGACCAGCTCATTGTGGCACCTGACCTGGCACAGGATGACTCCCAGGCTGACTTCCAGATCAGCAAGTCTAAGCCACGTGTGCAGCTACTTCCGCCCCAGCTCTGACTCTCCCAGCCAGGGCAGTGTCGGCCAGGCCCATCAAACTGACGTTCCCCCTGCCAACATTACCCTGCAACCAATGCCTGCACCAAGACCTATGGTCAGTGTGCATTCAGTGTGCATTCCCACACTTCTACTACCCAGTCCACCAGTGCTTCTGCCCCTACTGACCAGAGCGGCGTAAGCCACTCTGGCTCCGCTCCACCTTTGAGGAAGAAGGGTGCTGTGGCACAACAGGCTGAGACCCCAGACACGGCTACACACTCCGGCACGTCAAGGAAGCCTAGCTTTAATGACACGGAACTTGATGCACTTGTGACCTATGTGTCGGCACATAGCCGCGAAATGTTGGTGACTGCAGGGTGTAAGACCACACCTGGTCAACGTAGGGCACACTGGCAGACCATCGCGGACCGCATAAGTGCCCTTGGATTTGTGAGGCGCACAGCTGATGATTGCTACAAGTGGTAGAATGACCTGAAACGCAGAGCAAAGAACAAGCTGTCCTCAAATCATGCCTCTACTCTGGTGACTGGCGGTGGGTCTCCACAAGAGGACAACAAACTCACTGAACATCAGTCTGTTGCTGGGACCTTCGTCACAGAGGAACAGATCCAAGGTGTGGGAGATCTACCTGATTACGAAGCATTGTCCGGTGAGTGGCCATTTTTGTGTGTGTAATCCATGTGTATGTTGTTTGGGTGATGGGTTCTGATTGAGTGCCAGGTGAGGGTGTGTACTCCTGAGTGTTATGGGTCACCCATTTGCTTCCTCCCATACATTCACGTGCCTTGGATTTGGGTATGACTGTATCCCTTCTGCCCACAGTTGCCAATTAGGCACACATTAGTGCACTTTACATTGAACTGTCATCTTGCAACTACATAGTTCACATTTTGTAAGTGTTCATTCAGGCTGATTGTTTCCACTCTCCCCTTTTTGCTAGACATTTTTCTGCACTATTGCGACATATGTGCTATGTTTCGGTCATTGTTCACAGCCCACACTGGTGCAATATTTTCACATAGATATGTTATGTTATGTTATGTTATTTTGCATTTATATAGTGCCTTATATACCATTGGTATGGTCTGAAGGTGCTGGTAGGTTGAACGCCCTTTGGAACCGAAGTTCAGGTCAGTAGAGAGATTAGAGAGAGTCCAAACGTGCGTGTGCGCACCAGGTATGTGTGCAGCTGGTGTGGAATTCGTGTAGTAGCTGCTTCTTAGCGGTAGGTGTGGTGGTTGAGAGATCACGTGTATGTGTTCGCTCTGGCAGGATTTATCCAGACCGAGTGTGGCTGCGTTAGGCCTGAGGAGAACGCCTGGCTGGGGGTGTGAAGCCAGCAGTGTTTACTTAGAGTGATGGGGAGTGGGCGGGAGATGTTGATATGAGAACAGTTATACCGAATGGTGTCATAGTATCATTGTGTTCTAGTTGAGTGGTGGTGTAAAGAGGAGAGTAAGCGTGGGGTGTGGTATGATATAGGCTCTTTCAAATGTTCCCTGCGTTCCAAAGCATATTATGTGCGTCACGCAATTCTATGTGATCAGGTCCGTTCTATGCATTTTATTAATTTCAGGCGTCCAAGATTGCACTACACACTCCTGTCTGCTCGACACACTCACGCACTCTAGTCCAACTTGCGTGCTCTAGTCTATCCCTCATTCTCCAGTGAGTCCCACGCATGCACTCATGTATTCCATACGCATGTGCTCCTGTCTAACCCGCGCGTGTGCTCCTGTCTAACCTGCGCGTGTGCTCCTGTCTGCCTACGCGCTCATCTGCTCCACGTACTACTCATCTGCTCCACGTACTACTCATCCGCTCCCCACACTCATCCGCTCCCCGTACCACTCATCCGCTCCCAGAACCACTCATCTGCTCCCTGTACCACTCATCCGCTCTCCGTACCGCTCATCCGCTCCCCGTACCGCTCATCCGCTAACCACGCTCATCCGCTCTCCACGCTCATCCGCTCCCCACGCTCATCCGCTCCCCACGCTCATCCGCTCCCCGCGCTCGTCCGCTCTCCACGCTCATCCGCTCTCCACGCTCGTCCAGTCTATACGTTTGTCCGGTCTATACGTTCGTCCGGTCTATACGTTCATATGTTAATGATTAGACTATTCAGGCCGATGGAGTCTTGGCCTGCAGAACATTTTCATAAGGGCCTGTTTGCATGTGGAAGATGACAGGTGTTTCCTGTGATGTCAAAGGGACCAACCATTGATCGGCCCACAATGTCTGTGTTATTGGACACTGGATGTGTTTCAGTGTGTGGCACATGCATATTTTGCAACACTATTCAGCATCAATCTGCGCATCATGTCGATGTGACATGGATGTGTGACATTACTCATTCACTGACATATTGCTCTAGTTTTGTAATTTACCGTGGCTATGCTACATGACATCTGGTGGCATGTGTCATGTATGTGTATTGGACATGCCCCTCACAGCCTGATGTGTGATGCCAGTGCTACCCAACATGCTGCAAATGTGTTGCATATCCATATTGCTCTCCACAGTGTCTGCCTTTTTGACTCCACTTCCAACTCTTTGACAGTGCATGCATGGCAGGGTTATAGTCATGTGGGACATGTGTAATTCATGAACTGGATCTCTGGCTTGTCACGGCCTATGTGTGTGCTATGGTGCTCATGCCTGTTTCCATTTGTTGTCTTTCATGTTTTTGCAGATGATGACGCACTTGGTGCTGTTGACGTTGAGGAGATGGTGCAGACCCAGGAGGAATCTCAGGCACGACCGGGCACCAGTGGGGGACGTGGTGTGGTGGTGGGTGAAAACCCAATGTTAGTGCAGACCATACTGTCCAGTGGTGCCTCTGGGTGCACCTCCCCAGACCTCTATTCAGGTGCTGAGTCGGATGATGAGACTTATGTGCAGTCGCAGGTAAGTGTTTCTGGCGGGGATTCTGTTCTGTCCAACCCACCTGGACCAGGGGTAGAACCCTCTATGGGGATGTCAGTGTTGGTAGGTCCACCTTTGGCGGTTACGGATGCTGGGTCACACTCCACAGCATCTGATCCTGTTCCTGGGCCAGCAGATCAGAGGGGGAATGCAGTCCTGCAGCCTCAGGCAGTGCCAGCACAGCAAGGTGCAGATCGCCTTGCCCCAAACAGGTGTGGTGCCCGTCGACGCGGTGGCCGTGCGCCACCAGGCAATACTGTATGGGAAAACTCCAAGTACGGTATTGCAACCCAACAGGCAGCATCAGTAGAAATGAAGGCTCAAGCAATGGAGAGGGTGGCCACTTCCATTCTGCCCCCTGAAAGACAGATGGATCAACAACAGCAGGCAACAGACTCCATTTGCCAATCACACAGGGAAGACATGTTGGCGTCCAACAGGGACCGACGGGCGGCACTGGAGACTCTGCGGCAATCGATATCAATAGAGTCCCAGGCCCACAGGGAAGCCCTGAGGGAAGAACTACATACCCTCAGGCAGATTCTTTTTGACCTTGAGGCGTCCACTAATTTTAGGGCAGAACAGCAGCTGGAGCAGTTCACACGTTCGCTCTCAGCTGAGATGAAGGCAACAAGTGAGGAGATCCGGGCATCACGCGATGCCATGCGTGCAGAAATGCAGGCAACCCGTGAGGTGCTGCATTGCGATCTCTGCACATTAATCCTCCAGAATGAGACCTTCCAGACCCGCATGCTTGCTGCCATGGATGACCATATCAGGGCTTTATGTGGGCTGCCTCCCATAGTGCCACCACCTCCTGATGCAGTGGCAGATGGTGAGGAGAGCGACAGCAGTTCTCCCACAATGGCATAGCCGTGCAGGCCATGAGCCCAAGGAGGTTTTTTTTTTGCAACATCCACGCAGGTGGGTGTTGGTGTGCACCCTGTCCTCGAACCTCCTGGGTGGCCTCCCCCACACCCCCTGGCCCCCACATGGCCATTTTTGATTTTTGATTTTTTTTTTTACAGTGTGTTGCCTTGTGTGGCTCCCGTGGGCATCCACTGTATTCCGGCTGGGCACATGCAGGCTTGTCCTGAGTTTGGGTTAGATGCTTGGGTTCGTGAGACACACACCCCTCCTACTTCCCATTTCCATGGGCTTGCAAAGGGTGTGACCAAGTGACAGTGAATTACACAGTGACGTTGGGCTCCCATGAGCTGTGTGGGCAGTCTCTAGTCAATACTGTGTAGACATTCCTAGTGGATATTTTTGTTGTTTTGTACACTGCACGATGTATTGATATGTGCTTGTGCATCCATGTCTTCCTCCTAATTTGCAGGTTCCTTCCTCATGTCTTCACAAGGCCGTCTACTTTGCAGATGGAGTTCATGTTGTATGCAGTATACTGAGACATTTGCCTGGCAGTAACACTGTACAGTGGAAGGGGTCGATGTGCTGGCATATTTAGGTTGTAAGACTTGCACTACTTTGATTTTGTACTGTCATATTTTGCCACTGTTTCATCCTGTGTTTCTGTATTGTGTTGCTGGTAAGTATGTGTTCATGTGTGCTGTTTCTTATTGATTACTGGAAGCATATTGTCTGTGGCCTGTTTCCATTTCGGACAGTGCACTTTGTGACACTTGTGTCATGTGTTGTGCATTCATTTGGTTGCTTTCACATTGCATGACATGCCATGGTGCGTTGGGTAGCTGAGATGGGGAGTGGTTGGGTGACATGGCACTAGTTTCATGTTGTATTTTGCAAGTGGGTAGTCATTCATGCAGCATGAATATGTGTGTCTTTTTATCACACATCATTGGTTGTCTTTAAGTAGGTAGGGATGCACACAATGTAGCACTTCCAGGTGACCAATCTCAGGCTGGTATGGTAGTGACAGTTGACTGTCCCTTATGTCATCATCATTGATTGTCAGCTGGTATGTGCCAGGGCTGTGTGCACTCTGCAGGGGTGTGATTTTAGGTGAAGTAATTAGCCACCAGCTGCGTACGGGCTGCCTCACCACGTGCCCTTTCCCCTCCCATGCGCAGCGATCGTGCATGTGGTTGGGGATGTGGGGGCACCAGCATGTCCACCGGCAAGCCCTGGCGTGTTGCAACGTTGTGCAGGACACATGCTGCCACTATGATCCTGCACACTACTGGGGGAGCGTATAGTAGCTGCCCACCAGAACAGTCAAGGATGCGAAAGCGTGACTTGAGCACTCCGAATGTGCACTCCACTATGCCCCGCGTTGCAATATGGGCTGTGTTGTATCTTACCTTGGGTGGTGTGGTGGGGTTCCGAATTGGCGTCATCATGTGGGTGCTCAGAGGGTAGGCACTGTCCCCTGGAGAGGTGATGATGTGTATCATTAGGGGGGTTGTGACATTACTCAGTATGTGACATGCATGCATGTGCAGAGGCACTTATACTCACCAAGCAGCCATGTATCGCCATGCCGCTCAGCTTCTAGGTCCCAGTTTAGGGTTGACAATCTGTAAATGAAACTGTCGTGGGTGGACCCTGGATAGTTGTCATATACTGAGGTGATGATTCCCTTGGCATCACATACTACCTGCACGTTGATGGAATGCCAGTGCTTGCGGTTTCTGTAGATGTGCTCAGATGCCCTGGGGGGACGTAGAGCCACATGGGTGCAATCAATAGCACCTAGCACTTTGGGGAATTGTGCCACCCCTTAAAAATCCTGGACGGCAGCCTGCCTTTCTGCAGGTGTTCTGGGCAGTTATATGTGCCTGCGGACTGATGGGCGTGCAGTCATGATGGCCAACACCTGGTGTAGGCAGCGTGACTGCGTGGCCTGTGACACCCCCCCACTATAGCAGTTGTCCGCTGAAATGATCCAGTGGCCAATAAGTGCAGTACATTGAGGACCTTCTCCAGGGGGCTGAGTGCTTGGGAGCACAGGGTGGGTGATGTGAGGTTATCCTCCCACTCACTGACCAGGTTGAGTATTATGTGAGGTGGAAACCTGTAACTCCCATACACATGGTCATCAGGCATCCGAAAAAGGCTGGTTCTGGTGTAAAAATTCTGGGCCTGACTATCCTCCTCCTCCTCCTGCGGTATCCCACGACCACTGCTGCTAGGAACGGTATATTCATCCTGGCGTCTGAGCTTGTTTGTTGTTTGCGCGCACTTTTATGCTGCGCGGGTCCACGTACGCCTGCTTTCTGCTGGCGTATGTGTTTCAGGATTAGCGCATTTTCTTTGGCACACGCGTTAGCCCTGTTCGATTCCATGAACACGTGTTTTGAACGTGCGTGTGGGCGTTCCGCGCATTTGCCTCCTGTACTTCCACCGTGACACCCACATTTTCACGCGTTGTTCTACATTCCACGTGTCACGCCCCCTGTTCCGCCTACTTTTGTTGGGCGATTTCGCTGTGCGCGTAGCGCACGCTGTTTGGAGACGTGTGCGCCAGCGTGCGCCACACAGAATTTTGGCGCACATCCTGGGATTTACAAGCGCACAGACTTCCATGAATCGTTGTGCGCGGGTTTCGATGCGATTTTCGCAGTTGCGCTGCAATTCTCACGCTTTCGCACGCTTTCGCACGCTTGCACCGAAAATTTCAGCGTACATTAATTCCATGAATCGGCCAGTAAATGTGTACATTGCAGCTGGATGGCATAAACATGCCCTTGCATCCTAGGCTCTTCTCCATCTCACTCACTCACTGTAACATAGGTTATCAGCAAATCTAACAAATACCAACTTGGAGGCCGATTCATGGAATTAATGTGCACTGAAATTTTCAGCGCAAGCGTGCAAAAGCATGCGAATCACAGTGCAAGTGCGAAAATCGCAGCGAAACCTGCGCACAGCGATTCATGGAAGTCCGTGCGCGTGTAAATCCATGGATGTTCGCTAAAATTCTGTGTGGTGCACGCTGGCGCACAAGTCTCCAAACAGCATGCGCTAAGTGCACAGTGAAAGCGAACATAGAGCAGCACACACAACAAAAGTAGGCGGAACAGGGGGCGTAACACGCGGAATGGGGAACAACGCGTGAAAATGTGGGCGTCATGGGTGAAGTACAGGAGGCAAATGCGCGGAACGCCCACACGCGCATCTACAACACGTATTCATGGAATCGAACGGGTCTAATGTGTGCGCCAAAAAAGACGCACTAATCCGGAAACACGTACGCCAGCAGGAATCAGGCGTACATGGACCCGCGCAGCATAAAAGTGCGCGCAAACAACAAACAAGCTCACACGCCAAGATGAATATACCATTCCTAGCAGCAGTGGTCGTGGGATACCGCAGGAGGAGGAGGAGGATAGTCAGGCCCAGAATTTTTACACCCAGAACCAGCCTTTTTGGGATGCCTGATGACCAGGTGTATGGGAGGTACAGGTTTACACCACACATAACACTCGACCTGGTGAGTGAGTGGGAGGATGACCTCACATCACCCACCCTGTGCTCCCAAGCACTCAGCCCCCTGGAGAAGGTCCTCAATGTACTGCACTTCTTGGCCACTGGATCATTTGAGCAGACAAGTGCTATAGTGGGGGGGGGTGTCACAGGCCACACAGTCACTCAGCCTACACCAGGTGTTGGCCATCATGACTGCATGCCCATCAGTCCGCAGGCACAAATACCTGCCCAGAACACCTGCAGAAAGGCAGGCTGCCATCCAGGATTTCTATGGGGTGGCACAATTCCCTAAAGTGCTAGGTGCCATTGATTGCACCCATGTGGCTCTACGTCCCCCCAGGGCATCTGAGCACATCTATAGAAACTGCAAGCACTGGCATTCCATCAACGTGCAGGTAGTATGTGATGCCAAGGGAATCATCACCTCAGTATATGCCAACTATCCAGGGTCCACCCAACGACAGTTTCATTTACAGAATGTCAACCCTAAACCGGGACCTAGAAGCTGGGCGGCATGGCGATACATGGCTGCTTGGTGAGTATAAATGCCACTGCACATGCATGCATGTCAGATACTGAGTAATGCCACAACACCACTAATGATACCCATCACCACCTCCCCAGGAGACAGTGCCTACCCTCTGAGCACCCACATGATGACGCCAATTCGGACCCCCACCACGCCACCCGAGGTAAGATACAACACAGCCCATATTGCAATGCTGGGCATAGTGGAGCGCACATTCGGAGTGCTCAAGTCACGCTTTCGCTCCCTTTACCGCTCTGGTGGGCAGCTGTTATGTGCTCCCCCAGTAGTGTGCAGGATCATAGTGGCAGCATGTGTTCTGTACAATGTTGCAACACGCCGGGGCCTGCCGGTGGACATGGTGGTGCCCCCACATCCCCAACCACATGCACGCCCGCTGCGCATGGGCGGGGAAAGGGCACGTGGTGAGGCAGCCCGTACGCAGCTGGTGGCTAATTACTTCACATAAAATCACACCCCTGTGGAGTGCACACAGCCCTGGCACGTACCAGCTGACAATCAATGATGATGACTTAAGGGACACTCAGCTGTCACAACCATACCAAACTTGAGATTGGTCACCTGGAAGTGTTACATTGTGTGCATCCCTACCTACCCAAACACCACCAATACTGTGTCATCAAAAGACATACATCTATGCTGCTAAATTCATTACCCCCTTGCTAAATACAACATGAGAACAGCGCCATGTCACCCAACCCCTCTCCAGCTCCACCGCCAAACACATCATGGCATGTCATGCAATGTGAAAGCAAAAAAAGCAATGCACAAGACCTGACACAAGTGTCACAAAGTACACTGTCCCTAATGGAAACTGCCCACACACAATATGCTCCCAGTAATGTATAATTAACAGCACACATTACCAAATACTTACCACCAACACAATGCTGCAACACACCATGGAAAAATGCAAAAACATGACGGTACTAAGTTCAAGTAGTGGTAGTCTTGCAACCTGAATACGCCAGCACATCGACCCATTACAACTGTAGAGTGTTGCTGCAACGCAAATGTCTCAGTGTACTGCATACAACATGAACTGCATCTGCAAAGTAGACGGCCTTGTGAAGACATGAGGAAGAAACCTGCAGATTAGGAGGAAGACATGGATGCACAAGCACATATCAATACACCATGCAGTGTACAATACAACAACAATATCCACTAGGGATGTCTACACAGTATTGACTACAGACTGCCCACACAGCTCATGGGAGCCCAACGTCACTGTGTAATTCACTGTCACTTGGTCACACCCTTTGCAAGCCCATGGAAACGGTAAGCAGGAGAGGTGTGTGTCTAACAAACCCAGGCATCTAACCCAAACTCAGGACAAGCCTGCATGTGCCCAGCCGGAATACAGTGGATGCCCACGGGAGCCACACAAGTCAACACACTGTAAAAAAAAAATCAGAAATCAAAAATGGCCATGTGGGGGCCAGGGGGTATGGGGGAGGCCACCCAGGAGGTTCGAGGACAGGGTGCACACCAACACCCACCGGCGTGGATGTTGCGAAAAGAAAAAAAAACTCCTTGGGCTCATGGCCTGCACGGCTATGACATTGTGGGAGAACTGCTGTCTCTCTGCTCATCCTCTGCTGCTGCATCAGGAGTCGGTGGCACTATGGGAGGCAGCCCACGCAAAGACCTGGTATGGTCCTCCATGGCAGCAAGCATGCGGGTCTGGAAGGTCTGATTCTGGAGGATTAAAGTGCGGAGATCCCTATGCAGCACATCACGGGTTGCCTGCATTTCTGCAAGCATGGCCTCGCGTGATGCCCGGATCTCCTCACGTGTTGCATGCAGCTCAGCTGAGAGCGAACGTTTGAGCTGCTCCAGCTGCTGTTCTGCACATAAATTACTGGAAGCCTCAAGTGGAACCAGAGTCTGCCTGAGGTTATGTAGTTCTACCCTCAGGGCTTTCCTGTGGCCCTGGGACTCTATTGATATGGATTTGCGCAGAGTCTCTAGTGCCGCCCGTCTGTCCCTGTTGGACGCCAACATGTCTTCCCTGTGTGATTGGCAAATTGAGTCTGTTGCCTGCTGTTGTTACTCCATCTGCCTTTCAGGTGGGATAATGGAAGTGGCAACCCTCTCCATTGCCTGAGCCATAATTTCTACTGATACTGCCTGTTGGGTTGCCATACCGTACATGGAGTTTTCCCATACTGTATTGCCTGGTGGCGCACGGCCACCACGTCGATGGGCACCACACCTGTTTGGGGCAAGGCGATCTGCACCTTGCTGTGCTGGCACTGCCTGAGGCTGCAGGGCTGCATTCCCCCTCCGATCTGCTGGCCCAGGAACAGGATCAGATGCTGTGGAGTGTGATCCTGCATCCATAACCACCAAAGGTGGACCTACCAACACTGACATCCCCATAGAGGGTTCGACCCCTGGTGCAGGTGGGTTGGACAGAACAAATTCCCTGCCAGAAACATTCCCTGCGACTGCACATAAGTCTCATCATCCGATTCAGCACCTGAATAGAGGTCTGGGGAGGTGCACCCAGAGACACCCCTGGATAGTATGGTCTGCAGTAACATTGGGTTTTCACCCACCACTACACCACGTCCCCCACTGGTGCCCGGTCGTGCCTGAGATTCCTCCTGGGTCTGCACCATCTCCTCAACCTCAACAGCATCAAGTGCGTCATCACCTGCAAAAACATGAAAGACAACAAATGGAAACAGGCATGAGCACCATAGCACACACATAGGCCGTGACAAGCCAGAGATCCAGTACATGATTTACACATGTCCCACATGACTATAACCCTGTCATGCATGCACTGTCAAAGAGTTGGAAGTGGAGTCAAAAAAGCAGACACTGGGGAGAGCAAGATGGAAATACAACACATTTGCAGCATGTTGGGTAGCACTGGCATCACACATCAGGCTGTGAGTGGCATGTCCAACACACATACATGACACATGCCACCACACAGATGTCATGTAGCATAGCCACGGTAAATTACCAAACTACAGCAATATGTCAGTGAATGAGTACTGTCACACATCCATGTCACATCGACATGATGCGAAGATTGATGCTGAATAGTGTTGCAAAATATGCATGTGCCACACACTGAAACACATCCAGTGTCCAATAACACAGTCATTGTGGGCTGATCAATGGCTGGTCACTTTAACATTACAGGAAACATCTGTCATCTTCCACATGCAAACAGGCCCTAATAATAAATGTCTGCAGCCCAATACTCCATCGGCCTGAATCGTGTAATCATTAGCATAACCAGGTAAAAATAGTGGCCTTGTGTGGGCTGTAAACAATGACCGAAGCATATCACATATGTTGCAATAGAGCAGAATAATGCGTAGCAAAAATGGGAGAGTGGAAACAATCAGCCTGAATGAACACTTACAAAATCTAAACAATGTAGTTGCAAGATGTCAGTTCAAGGTAAAGTGCACTAATGTGGGCCTAATTGGCAACTGTGGGCAGAAGGGATACAGTCATACCCAAATCCAAGGCACGTGAATGTATGGGAGGAAGCAAATGGGTGACCAATAACACTCAGGAGTACACACCCTCACCTGGCACTCAATCAGAACCCGTCACCAAACAACATACACATGGATTACACAGACACGCATGGGCACTCACCAGACAATGCGTCGTAATCAGGTAGTTCTCCCACACCTTGGATCTGTTTCTCTATGACGAAGGGCCCAGCAACAGACGCATGTTCAGTGAGTTTGTTGTCCTCTTGTGGAGACCCACCGCCAGTCACCAGAGTAGCGGCATGATTTGAGGCCAGCTTGTTCTTTGCTCTGCATTTCAGGTCATTCCACCGCTTGTAGCAATCATCAGTTGTGCGCCTCACAAATCCAAGGGCACTTATGCGGTCCGCGATGGTCTGCCAGTGTGCCCTACGTTGACCAGGTGTGGTCTTGCACCCTGCAGTCACCAACATTTCGCGGCTATGTGCCGACACATAGCTCACAAGTGCATCAAGTTCGGGGTCATTAAAGCTAGGCTTCCTTGACGTGCCGGACTGTGTAGCCGTGTCTGGGGTCTCAGCCTGTAGTGCCAGAGCACCCTTCTTCCTCTTCTTCGAAGGTGGTGCTGAGCCAGAATGGCTTGCGCCGCTCTGGTCAGTAGGGGCAGAAGCGCAGGTGGACTGGGTACTGGGAGTGTGCAAAGGCACAATGACCATAGGTCTTGGTGCAGGCATTGGCTGAAGTGTGATGTTGGCAGGGGCAACGTCAGTTTGATGGACCAGGACCGACACTGTCCCGGCTGGGAGACTCAGAGCTGGGGTGGATAGAGTTGCAGCTGCCACTGCAGTCTCCCCACCCTGCCTACTTGGGGCAGCAGATGACATCGCTGCTCCAGATCCACGTGGCCTGGTGACACCAACTTGCACCGACACACGTGGCTTAGAACTGCTGACCTGGAAGTCAGCCTGTGCCGGCTCAGGTGCCACAATGGGCTGGTCCAACAAGGGCTGAGCTGGGATGGTGTCAGCCACTTTTCCCTCAACCGGGGGGGGGCATGGGTGGCCCTGATTGGTACTCCACACATGGGGGTCTAGGGGCACCCTGCAAATCCTGGCCATGTCCCCTACCGCGCCCACCACGCCCACCTTTTGGAGGTCGGCCACCTTTGCCTCCCTTACCACTAGGCCGCCTCCCAACCATGGCACTGATGTTGTTGTGCGTATGGGAGTTGCAGTAAACAATTGTCCTGGGCAATTGGGGGTGAAAGGGGTAGGGCACTAGATGGAATTCGTACCCTAGTGCTCTAGCAAGGCTGTCTGTGACCCCTGGAGGAAGATGACGGGTCACGCAACGCACGGGCACCCCAAAAACAAAAAGTAACGTGCACGCAACCCCTCGTAGACCACGTGCGTGGAAAAATGAACCCGCACTACGCTGTGGCACCCAGAAACACAAAAACAAGCATACGCGTGTTACACACAGCCTACAATGACCTCTGAAGGGGTACGCAACACACGGGGCAAGCACAGTTGGTAAATGCGTGCACGACTCACCGTCTGCAGTGGAAAAAGAATGTGAAAAAAACGTGCGTGTGCACGTAGGCAATACCCCCGCCGAAAGAAGAACTGTACGCTGTCTGAGGAGACAGGACAAAAGAAGAAGTGAATGCTGTTTGAGGAAACAGGCCCAAAAAAAAAATAAAGAACGCTGTCAGAGGTAACAGGGAGTACGAACTTGAAACGCTGTGAAGTAATCGCGTGTGAACCGACAAGAAGTACAGAATTCACCCACTCGCTCTCCACGAAAAGCACGTACAAGGGAATGGGGTCCTACACGTACCTTTTAAAGCGGCCCACACGTACAGCGTCACTTATGCGTGTACGCACTAAGGCCCTTTCCTCCAATTACACGAGCTGACACTCAGACGTGCAGTTTTTGGACGTGTACGATGAACATGCACCCGTGTTGAGGGAAACGCCTGCGCGCATCACGTTACTTACGCGCGTAGGCCCTTTCCTCGGATTACATGCATACACACGCGGATGTGCAGTTTTTTCATGCGCACTGAACCACTATGCCCACGTTACGAGGGAAACGCCCACACGAGTCACGTCACAGAAGCGCTTACGCGCTAAGGGCCTTTGGTCCAATGAAACCGCATACGTGTGCTGACGCGCTTATGCGCGAAGGGCCTTTCCTCAAATTACAAGCTGATGTGCAAGATTTTCACGTGCCAAATAACTCTCTATCAAGCTGGCCACGCAACAACACACGAAAGACCACGCTCCTGCCCAGAAGGCCGAATTACTGCCCCCCAGAGCCCTGAGCACGCTCCCATCTGCCATCTGCTGCTGCCTGTCTGCTGCCCACGTGCCCTGCTATTTGGTGCCTACACGTCAGCCAGGGTTCCAGTTGCTCTGTCCACCCTTGCTGGAACAGAAGACTCCCGACTGAGATACCATCGCTCCACAGCCCAGCCCCAGGACCCAGTTGCCCACCCACGCCTGCCTCAGGGGTCACCATGTCGGGGCAAACACCATCTGAGACCACTTGCGACCCCCAGCCAGAGAGGCCACCAGCTTCAGTGTGAAGGAAGTTGGTGTCCTGGTGGTGCATGTCCTGGGGCACTTTGATGACCTCTTCGGAACATTACGCGCCAACAAGGAAGGACGGGAGAGGATCTAGGACGACGTAGTGGTTGCCATCAACGCGGAGGGGGTGGCAACCCGCGACATCAAGCACGTCAAGAAGCGCTGGGAGGACTTGAGGTCCAGGACCCTCTACAAGACCCGGCGCCTCGCGGAGGGGGGCTGGGTCAGAATGAGTGACATCCAGATGAGGGTCCTGGAATGCGTAGGCCCAGCGCTCCACGCCCAGATCCTGCAGAGGAAGACCCGTCTGGAGTTGAGCAGTAAGTGGCCAAGCATTGGTGTGTGAGACAGGGCATGTTGCAGTGTGCTGGTAGTCTGATACTTCTATGTGTGACATAGGCCATGTATGGATGTGTGTGTGCAGGGACAACATGGTCATGCATGTGAGACCAGTAATGTGTGAACCACATGGCTGGTGCATGAGTTACAATGCAACATGGGTAGCTGTATGGCAAATGCACACATGAAAGCATGCCAGTGTCTGTTCTTGCACATGGTGGGGGTGTGAGGGATGGGTGCTGCTGTCATGTACATGTATGGTGCACATGTGTGTGTGTCTGAGAAGTTTGTGTGTGACTTAGGTATGCCATGTATTCATGACACATGTCTGTGATGATGTGTACATTCACTCATGCAGTGCGGTCACCGTTGTATGCACTGTGTCTATCCACTGTGTCTGTGGTGTGCAAGGCATGATGCATGACCCTCCAGTGATGTGCGTGCATGGGATCAGTGTGAGCCATGATGCATGTGAGTTTGAATGCAAGATTTTGGTTAATAGAGGCCCTTGTACATGGATGCTGGTGTTGATTGCAGGCGCCGTGCCTGTTCATGCATGTGTGTTGCGTGCATTCACCCATGTGTTGTGGAGGGACAGGATGGAAGTGACGTTAGACACTGCAACTCATGTGTTATTGCTTCCTGTCTAGGGTAATGTTGTACTGTACCCTGATGCGTGTGTTCTATGTCTCCCTCTATGCAGCGTCAAGTGAAGAAGAGGGCGGAGACAGCGCTGTGGAGCCAAGTGGCGGGGATGCCTCCACCGGGCGGCGATGCAAGGCCCAGCCACCCTCCCAGGGCTTGCCATCATCCGGAAGCAAGGGGGCTGGTGCCGCGTCTGCCACTATGGCTGTGGCAGAAGGGCCGGGTGAGCCCCCACAGGGGCTTGCAATGGCGGAAAGACGGTATGGAGACATCCAGGTTGGTGGTCTCCACAGAGGAGGAGGAGCCCGCTACTGAGCCGCACATGGGGCCTGGTGGGGGTAGTACCACTGGTGCAAGTGGTGCAGTCCAGGGTCAGGGTCAGGAGGCAGCACAGGTCACCGCGGAGGGGCCTGTGCATGTCCCTGTCCTTGACCCTGTGACTGCACCACCATGCACCAGCAGGGATGTCCCGTCCCAGACCCGTCCGCAGGTAGGGGAGAGTGCCATGTCATCTGCCTCTCCACTACCTGTGGATGAGGGGTCAAATGACCGTATTGGCTCCGTCCTGATTGGTGTCGCGTTGCGTACGCGTGACATTCGTGATGACGTGCGTTCGTCCTGGGCAGAGAAGGCACGCCATCACGAACAGCAGCGTCACGACGTGGCACTGTTGGGAGGGGCCCTGGCCGGTGGGTTCCTACATGTGTCGCACACTCTGGTGGACCTCTCCTCCTCTGTGGAGACTATGCACCAGTCGTTCTCCCTGCCATCTTCCGGCCCAGATTCCACCAGGGCCCCCTGTGGACCTGGCCCGACCAACACAGCCAGCTTGGTGGAGCTCACATCCCTGCCAAAGTCGGGAGTCGGCGGTCCAGCAGGGATGGATACCACAACTGGAGACCAGCTGAAGGAGGATGTGCAGGCACCATCGGACAGGGCACATGGACAGCAGCAGCAGCAGCAGCAGCAGCAGGAGCAGGCTGTAGGTGGGAGCAATGATGGCTCGGGCCATCAACATCGGAGGGACAGGCATCAGCCAGAGGGCAGGAGGACCCAGGAATGGGAGTGTCTTCCGTGTGGCAGCGGTTCCGCCAGCGTATAGATGCGGAGCGGCAGTGGGCGGAAGAGGCACGGCTCACCATGGTCAGGGCGGAGTTCTCCATGTGTCGGGCGTTGAGGCAGGCAGAGTGCCTCGAGGCTACTGACAGGGAGTTGGAACAGGCCATGAGTGCCTCCCTGCGAGACCTCGGGGGCAGGGCAGAGGCCCGCCTCCGGGACATCGACATGGAGTTCGATGATGCCCTGGCCCGGGACAGCACAGAGTGAGCCACAGGACTTGCCCGCTGCCATTGTAAATAGTTAGATAGTGTTAGGTTTCCTTTCTGTTTTTGTTTATTTTGGGGCGATTGGACAATGCACCACATTTTTGTATATAGTTCTTTATTAGGTAGTCTTTTTTGTAGGTTTCATTTCATTTGTTGGGCTCATGGACCCTGGATTGGTGATTTGTATATAGTTGAACAGTGGATTTTTAATTATTTTTTTTTCATTTCACCATGGAGCAATGGATTTCACTTATTTTTTTCCCTTGGATTTGCTTTGTTGGACTGAGACTTTGGACACATTTTCATTTGGATTTCTTTGGATTCTGATTTCATATTTTTGATTATTTTCTGGACATGCTGCATTTTATTTCTTCTTCACATTATTGTGTGTTTTCTTTTCATTACATTCATTTTGGGTTCAATACATTTTTGTTTCATACTTCGATGTGTGGTATTGTCTCATTGATTTCATGCATGTCATGATGTGGGTTTTCACATTCACTTGCACCCATTATGTGTGTGTGACGGACATGTGTTCATTTACATACTTGTCATTCGGGTTGTATCGTGTAATGGGCATTTCTATGTGGGTGGATGCAATACTTGGTTGGTTCTTTGGACTGCTGTGGCGTGGGGTGTGATGTGGCTGGCCATTAGGCCCATGATTGAGGATCGTCATGACGTGGGGGCAGGGGGACATGTGTGGGGGCCTACTGGCAGGTGCCCCTGACTGCTGGCGGGTGGGGGTGCTGGGGGACATGTGTGGGACATGAGTGGGGGCCTGCTGGCAGGTGCCCCTGACTGCTGGGTGATGGGGGTGCAGGGGGACATGAGTGGGGGCCTGCTGGCAGGTGCCATTGACTGCTGGGGGTGGGGGTGCTGGGGGACATGAGTGGGACATGAGGGGGGGCCTGCTGGCAGGTGCCCCTGACTGCTGGGGGGTAGGGGTGCTGGGGGACATGTGTGGGACATGAGTGGGGGCCTGCTGGCAGTTGCCCCTGACTGCGGGGGTGCGGGTGCTGGGGGACATGAGTGGGACATGAGTGGGGGCCTGCTGACAGGTTCCCCTGACTGCTGGGGGGTGGGGGTACTGGGGGACATGTGTGAGACATGAGTGGGGGCCTGCTGGCAGGTGCCCCTGACTGCTGGGGGGTGGGGGTGCTGGGGGACATGAGTAGGGGCCTGCTGGCAGGTACCCCTGACTGCTGGGGGGTGGCGGTGCTGGGGGACATGAGTGGGACATGAGTGGGGGCCTGCTGGCAGGTGCCCCTGACTGCTGGGGGGTGGGGATGCTGAGGGACATGTGTGGGACATGAGTGGGGGCCTGCTGGCAGGTGCCCCTGACTGCTGGGGGGTGGGGGTGCTAGGGGACATGAGTGGGGGCCTGCTGGCAGGTGCCCCTGACTGCTGGGGCTTGGGGGTGCTGGGGGACATGAGTGGGACATGAGTGGGGGCCTGCTGGCAGGTGCCCCTGATGGGTGGGGTGCTGGGGGACATGTGTGGGACATGTGTGGGGGCCTACTGGCAGGTGCCCCTGACTGCTGGGGGGTGGGGGTGCTGGGGGACATGAGTGGGGGCCTGCTTGCAGGTACCCCTGACTGCTGGGGGTGGGGGTGCTGGGGGACATGAGTGGGACATGAGTGAGGGCCTGCTGGCAGGTGCCCCTGACTGCTGGGGGGTGGGGGTTCTGGGGGACATGTGTGGGACATGAGTGGGGGCCTGCTGGCACGTGCCCCTGACTGCCGGGGTGTGGGGGTGCTGGGGGACATGAGTGGGGCGTGAGTGGGGGCCTGCTGGCAGGTGCCCCTGACTGCTGGGGGGCAGGGGTGCTGGGGAACATGTGTGGGACATGAGTGGGGGCCTGCTGGCAGGTGCCCCTGACTGCTGGGGGGTGGGGGTGCTGGGGGACAGTAGTGGGGGCTTGCTGGCAGGTGCCCCTGACTGCTGGGGATGGGGGTGCTGGGGGACATGAGTGGGGGCCTGCTGGAAAGTGCCCCTGACTGTTGGGGGGTGGGGGTGCTGGGGGACATGAGTGGGACATGAGTGGGGGCCTGCTGGCAGGTGCCCCTGACTGCTGGGGGTGGGGGTGCTGGGGGACATGAGTGGGGGCCTGCTGGCAGGTGCCCCTGACTGCTGGGGGGTGGGGGTGCTTGGGGACATGTGTGGGGCATGAGTGGGGGCCTGCTGGCAGGTGCCCCTGACTGCTGGGCAGTGGGGGTGCTGGGGGACATGAGTTGGTGATCAGTAATGCAAGGTGACATGTGGCTTGGCTGGGGGGGCATGCCCATGGTGGATGGGCTGCCTGCGGGACATGACCAGGGGTGCAGGGTAGTCCCCTGTGGTGTGGACTGCCTGCAGGGGCCATGGAGGGTGTAGAGGGAACACCTGGGAGGACCCACACAGCCAATTCACATGTAGGACTCCCCGCGCACCCCCGAAAATCACGTACCCCGCTCTGACAGCAAAATCAAGTGTGAAACTTCCCGCGCACCCCGAAATACACGTTCCCCTCTCCAATCGCGTGTGAAACTTCCCGCGCACCCCAGGAATACACGTACCCCACCGCACAGGGCATTTCGCGTGTGAAACTTCCTGCGCACCCCAGGAATACACGTACCCCACTCGCACAGGGCCTATCGCGTGTGAAACTTCCCGCGCACCCCAGAAATACACATACCCCACTCGCACAGGGCCTATCGCATGTGAAACTTCCCGTGCACCTCCGAAATACACGTTCCCCTCTCCAATCGCGTGTGAAACTTTCCGCGCACCCCAGGAATACACGTACCCCACTCGCACAGGGCCTATCGCATGTGAAACTTCCCCCGCACCCCCGAAATACACGTTCCCCTCTCCAATCGCGTGTGAAACTTCCCGCGCACCCCAGGAATACACGTACCCCACTGGCACAGGGCCTATCGTGTGTGAAACTTCCCACGCACCCCCGAAATACACGTACCCCGCTCCAATCATGTGTGAAACTTCACGCACACCCCAGGAATACACGTACGCCACTCGCACAGGGCATTTCGCGTGTGAAACTTCCCGCGCACCCCCGAAATACACGTTCCCCTCTCCAATCGCGTGTGAAACTTCCCGCGCACCCCAGGAATACACGTACCGCACAAGGCCTATCGCGTGATAAACTTCCTGCGCACCCCAGGAATACACGTACCCCACTCGCACAGGGCCTATCGTGTGTGAAACTTCCCCCGAACCCCAGGAATACACGTACTCCACTCGCACTGGGCCTATCGCATGTGAAACTTCCCGCGCACCCCAGGAATATACGTACCCCACTCGCAAAGGGCATTTCGCGTGTGAAACTTCCCGCGCACCCCCGAAATACACGTTCCCCTCTCCAATCATTTGTGAAACTTCCCACGCACCCCAGGAATACACGTACCCCACTCGCACAGGGCCTATTGCGTGTGAAACTTCCCGCGCACCCCAGGAATACACGTACCCCACTCGCACAGGGCCTATCGCGTGTGAAACTTCCCGCGCACCCCAGGAATACACGTACCCCACTCGCACAGGGCCTATCGCGTGTGAAACTTCCAGCGCACCCCAGGAATACACGTACCCCTCTCGCACAGGGCATTTTGCGTGTGAAACTTCCTGCGCACCCCCGAAATACACGTACCCCGCTCCAATCTCGTGTGAAACTTCCCACGCACCCCAGGAATACACATACCCCACTCGCACAGGGCATTTCACGTGTGAAACTTCCCGCACACCCCAGGAATACACGTACCCCACTCGCACAGGGCCTATCGCGTGTGAAGCTTCCCGCGCACCCCAGGAATACACATACCTCACTCACACAGGGCCTATCACATGTGAAACTTCCCGCGCACCCCAGGAATACACGTACCCCACTTGCACAGGGCCTATCACGTGTGAAACTTCCCGCACACCCCAGGAATACACGTACCCCACTCGCACAGGGCATTTCGCGTGTGATACTTCCCGCGCACCCCAGGAATACACATACCCCACTCACACAGGGCCTATCATGTGTGAAACTTCCCGCGCACCCCAGTAATACACGTACCCCACTCGCACAGGTCATTTTGCGTGTGATACTTCCCGCGCACCCAGGAATACACGTTCCCCACTCGCACAGGGCATTTCGTGTACGAAACTTCCCGCGCACCCCAGGAATACACGTACCCCACTCGCACAGGGCCTATCGCATGTGAAACTTCCCCCGCACCCCTGAAATACACGTTCCCCTCTCCAATCGCATGTGAAACTTCCCGCGCACCCCAGGAATACACGTACCCCACTGGCACAGGGCCTATCGTGTGTGACACTTCCCACGCACCCCGAAATACACGTACCCCGCTCCAATCGTGTGTGAAACTTCACGCACACCCCAGGAATACACGTACCCCACTCGCACAGGGCATTGCACGTGTGAAACTTCCCGCGCACCCCCGAAACACACGTTCCCCTCTCCAATCGCGTATGAAACTTCCCGCGCACCCCAGGAATACACGTACCCCACTCGCACAGGGCCTATCGTGTGTGAAACTTCCCGCGCACCCCAGGAATACACATACCCCACCTGCACAGGGCCTATCACGTGTGAAACTTCCCGCGCACCCCAGGAATACACGTACTCCACTCGCACTGGGCCTATCGCATGTGAAGCTGCCTGCGCACCCCTGGAATACACGTACCCCACTCGCACAGGGCCTATCGTGTGTGAAACTTCCCGCGCACCCCAGGAATACACGTACTCCACTCGCACTGGGCCTATCGCATGTGAAACTTCCCGCGCACCCCAGGAATACACGTACCCCACTCGCACTGGGCCTATCGCGTGTGAAACTTCCCGCGCACCCCAGGAATACACGTACCCCACTCGCACAGGGCGTTTCGCGTGTGAAACTTCCCGCGCACCCCCGAAATACACGTTCCCCTCTCCAATCATGTGTGAAACTTCCCGCGCACCCCAGGAATACACGTACCCCACTCGCACAGGGCCTATTGCGTGTGAAACTTCCCGCGCACCCCAGGAATACACGTACCCCATTCGCACAGGGCCTATCGCGTGTGAAACTTCCCGCGCACCCCAGCAATACACGTACCCCACTCGCACAGGGCCTATCGCGTGTGAAACTTCCCGCGCACCCCAGGAATACATGTACCCCACTCGCACAGGGCATTTCGCGTGTGATACTTCCCGCGCACCCCAGGAATACACGTGCCCCTCTCGCACAGGGCATTTCGCGTGTGAAACTTCCCGCGCACCCCCGAAATACACGTACCCCGCTCCAATCTCGTGTGAAACTTCCCACGCACCCCAGGAATACACGTACCCCACTCGCACAGGGCATTTCACGTGTGAAACTTCCTGCGCACCCCAGGAATACACGTACCCCACTCGCACAGGGCCTATCGCGTGTGAAACTTCCCGCGCACCCCAGGAATACACATACCCCACTCACACAGGGCCTATCACGTGTGAAACTTCCCGCGCACCCCAGGAATACATGTACCCCACTTGCACAGGGCCTATCGCGTGTGACACTTCCCGCACACCCCAGGAATACACGTACCCCACTCGCACAGGGCATTTCGCGTGTGATACTTCCTGCGCACCCCAGGAATACACGTACCCCACTCGCACAGGGCCTATCGCGTGTGAAACTTCCCGTGCACACCAGGAATACACATACCCCACTCGCACAGGGCCTATCGCGTGTGAAATTTCCCGCACACCCCAGGAATACACGTACCCCACTCGCACAGGGCATTTCGCGTGTGATACTTCCCGCGCACCCAGGAATACACGTGCCCCACTCGCACAGGGCATTTCGCGTGTGAAACTTTCCGCGCACCCCCGAAATACACGTACCCCACTCCAATCTCGTTTGAAACTTCCCACGCACCCCAGGAATACATGTACCCCACTCGCACCGGGCATTTCGCGTGTGAAACTTCCTGCGCACCCCTGAAATACGCATATCCCACTCCAATCGCGTGTGAAACTTCCCGCGCACCCCAGGAATACACGTACCCCACTTTCGCACAGGCATTTTGCGTGTGAAACTTCCCACGCACCCCTGAAATACACGTACCCGCTCCAATCACATGTGACACTCCCCGTGCAGCGGGGTACATGAGGGGTACGCGGGGAGTTTTACAGGCATTTTCGTGGTTGGGAGCCTGTGCGCCATGTACAGGATTTGTGCGCTGTGCATGGCACACGGGGAGGGGTTGGGGGCGTAACTGGCGCTGCTGCAGGGTCGCTACGCAACTCTGCGCCACGGCTGGTTTTGGAAACTAAAATCCATGAATACGCTGTGCGCGGAAATGGATTTGTATACGATGTGCGCTGAATTCTGTGAATTACCCTCTTGATTTTGCCACTTAAGTATAGTCCAATAAACAGTTAGAATATGCCAATGGCTATCTAACCACACCCATAATACTGCAATAGTAGTTTGAAAATCCAAGAGAGTTAGAATACGCCAACCGGTAAAATACCCTTCATTGTAATACAACTCAAATATGCCTTCACAGTTATTGTAACTGCAATACATCTTGTAAAATCCAATATTATAAAACTCGCCAACGTTAGCACCAAATCTAATACACGCCTACTAAATATTCCCTCAACCCAAATGTACTCACTAAAGTATAGTACAATAAACAGTTAGAATATGCCAACAGGTATCTAACTACTTAATAACATACCCTTAATTAAAGCACACTTCAAACAAACATCCTATCACATTAACACTCACATAATATATGCTACCACACACAAGTAGTCTGTAACATGTATATTCTTTACATACAGTTTTTGGCATTTACATAGTTACAGTCGTTTTTTTTTAATCCACTATGGTTTTGTTCTCTCCCAATGACCCAATGATTATTTCATGTCAATACAACAAAAGTTTACCACACACTAATGTTGTACCAAAAATAGTACATAGAATGTACTATTTATGAGGGTGAAAAAAAAGTAAATCTATATGTACAGTGTTATGCAATTAAATTATTTAAACAACATTTTTTAACAGATTATACTGTTTGTTTCACAGAAAAACAACCAGATGTTCCAGTTTTATTACAATATGCAACGAAGTAACCATACCCAGTATTATCCTATTTTTTTTTCACAAGGAAACAAATACAGATTCCATAAGCACTATTTGTTAGGCGGAAACCTATGCAGTTCCCTCTGGGACCACTGCAAAGGATTTAGGACTACAGGTGTTTGGCAGTAAACCCACTTGGTAGCCGTCTGTACCACACAGATTCACTTGGTAGCTGTGGCTGAGCAGTCAGACTTCCCTCAAGAAGAGTTAAGCAGTATGTGGAGTATACAATATAGGGCAATTCTTCACAGTAAGACAAGCAAACACGCAACGAGGCTCAGTGTAAAGATATTAAGGTATTTATTTATAACGGAACATCTATGGAAAACACTATGGCACTATCACGGCAAACACTTCAATCACAATTACTCTACGAAGAAGAAACGATCAATCCCCCTAACAATATTTCGACAAGTCTAGGTTCTACCAGCATCACTTATTTTCAGACAGAGGTGTATGCCTCAACCTAGATGGCACTCTAATATTAGTTAGGACGGGAGAGAAAAATAAGCAGGTTACGAAATCAACACAGTTCAATACTTCACGGGAAAAATGCAAGGCAAGAAGGCAAGAACCACAATAGATCATAAAGTTCAGAGGCCAGGCCCACTCGGAGAGAGGCAAGGCGATATGTCCCAAAAAGTCTCTTAGTGGAAATGTGTTCGAGTCTTTGTAGCAAATTGTTATCGGCAGATTGAACCAGTTCAGAACAATACGTGAGAAAGCTTGTAGGCGACCCAACGGAAAGGAGAGGATTAAGACACCTCACTCGAACCGATCAAAAGGGAAGCCAGGCGGACACAGTACCTTGTTTGTGGAGAGACAGCTCCGGCGGGGGCAGTTGTTCCTGGTGGTGGATGCACGTCGGGTCTTTGCCAAGAGTAGAGATGATCTCGTCGTCGAAGAAAAGTGAAGTCCGGTGCACCACCAGGGAAGAGACCAGCCGCGGAGTGCTCCGTCACAAGGCACCACCTTTTGGTCGCGGTACAGGGGTAGTGGCTATCCGGTTGCCGAGGTGTCCTGCACGGGCAATTCGACCACTGCGTCCTGAGGCGAAGAAAAAGCAAAGGGGACTGGTTGTTCCCACTAGTCAGGGGAAGAGACTCTCCGGCAGGGAGATCTCCTCTGTCGTCGGGAAGTGGTGAGTTGGTTCTGCAGGGCTCCACCGGGAGTGTCGTTGTGCAGGTCGGCTCAGCGTTACCCTCTTCAGATTCTTAGGTCCTGTGGCGACTTCTGAAGATCCAGTCCCAAAAGCCCTGCTTTTATGCAGAAAACCCCCATTCATTCAGCCTAGCTGTCAATCAACACACGCTAAGTGGTGAGCGGGGAGGCTCACCACTTGGGCCAATCACACCAGCATGCGACCGGAGTTGGCAAGGCAAGGCAACTCGGTCCAGGGTGCCTAAACCCCCTCCCACACCCCTGTGGTAACCCAGACAGAATGGCACCACTTTGAAGGGCTCAACCTTTGGTTTAGGAGTCACAGAGACGAACACAGACGCCATTTTAAAAACCGAGTTCTGGCAGAAAATACCATCTGATAAACTTATTTAAGATAAGTAGACCGGTGGTATGTTAGAGATTAACGAGGAAAAGTATCAATCTCCAACAATGGGAAGAATCCCATAGGGTTATGTTCGGGGTCGAATATAACAAGTAGTTTCCACTGCCACCAGCCAAAACTCGACGAGGGGGGACGGGACAGTGCCCCCTCGAATAACAGATCCATGAGTAATCGAATTACCCCTACTAGTACGTCCACAATAGCATGGTTTGTACTAGTTCTGTTAGTAAATTTAGGTCTAGTAAAGCCAATGGTGACTTTACATGCCCGGGGAGACAGTAGTCAGTCCCCGGGTATGGAGTCTATGATGGAGGTCCGCTAGGACGCCCCGGTGCTACGGCACGTAGGGTGCGGTGTAACACACATAGAAAAACATATGAGACCCTATGGGGTAAAAGACCCCATAGCCCATAGAACACATTGACATTCAAAGGAATTACACACATTCATGTCCAAGAGTGGGAGGAAAAGAGTCTCACTCTTGGCAGGATGGAAAAAACAAACTCCAGAAATCCAGCAAAGCTGCTGGGGGACTCACTGGGTTAGGAAATTCAGCCTAAACAGAGAATTCTCCCTAACACTATTCTCAATTGTGCTACGATCATAAATACCACATACACTTCAATTATATCATTCCACCATATTACAAATACTGTATACTCCCCATACAATACCTAGAATTACTATACCCATATTACTACAGTATGTGTGGCCAGTGACCAGATTCTTGGGGTCATGGCATATGGCCATGACCCCAAGAATCTGCCCACTGGCCGAACCACCACAATAGAATTAAACCATATAACATGTATGTACAGTGCACCTTCAAATAACAGCTTTATATACACTTTTTTCCACTCCCTGACCCTTTCCAGGCCCTCTTTCAGCCACAAAATATCCCCATATGTATGTTCCTGACTTTATTTCTCACTGCAGTGTGCGCAGACTATGCCGGTGGTCTGTGGATCCAATATGGTGACCGTTTGAGTGTTTACTTACTGTTTTTATTTGTTAAAATTAGTAAAAACATGTTTAAAAAAATAAATTAAAAGAATAATTATGATGCACATCACATTTTTGAACATCCAATCAGTGTGCGAGTTCAATGTCTGCGACCACCAAGCCACCTCTGATTGGTCCAGAGGTGTCTGCAGACTTCAAATCAGGAAATGAGTCCATGGACCGGACCCAGATATGAAAACTGTTGTTTAGCTACTTTTTGCTCATTTTTAAAAAACCAACTGGATGGATTTACACCAAATTTACAAAAGCACACTTTCGGGACCAATCTGCCGCTCCTTGCGCAAGTTTTGTGAAAATCCGTTCAGCGGTTTGGGCTGTAGGCACAAGCAAATCATTTTTTCCATTATGTCATGATGATTTCAAATGTTTTGGGACCCCCTATAACTTTGCCCCCCCTGGACAAAACCACACCAAACTTTGCAAAATCGTTCCACGGTGGACATATATTGTTTATGCAAATTTCGGTGAGGATAAGATGCCCAAAAAGTGTTCTTTCTAGGAGTTTAGCATCTTAACCATAACTACATGGCCACTACCGCAGGCCATGTAATATATCTATACATATATATTAATTTAATGTGTTTGTTTTCTTGTATGTAGAAGAACTGAAGTACTTTTGTGATTGTTTACCATTCGCAGATTCTTTCATTCATGTCTGCTTTTGTGAAATACAATTCCAGCCACTCCAGAGAGCTTGCCATTTTTATTCTGAATTACATTGATTTATATGTAGTTATATGAATAATTCCTACTCTTATTTCAATTTATTTTAATTACACATCATATATTTATAAACAAAGGAAACCGTTCTCTTCACTTGATGATTCTGTTTCTTTCTGTCGATATTGTTCTTCTGAGCCTATCAGGGGTTGAAGTTAATGGTTTCCACAGGTTGTATACTTACTTCAATATATGGTCATCTCCATAATATGGTGTTACAATTTTAAAGACAAGATGTCCCTTAACAAACTTAGAAGATAGATAAACAATGTTATTTTTAATAATTTGTGAATTGTTTTGGTTGTTTAAAATGTAGTGGTATGTAGAAAATATACAATATTCTACCCACCTATGTGTTTAGTTAATGTTGTTGTCAACTCTCCCCAGGTATGTCTGCAGACTTCCACAACTGCCTGCAGATGTGAAATGTGTTGTATGGGCCAGAGGATAATTATTAAGGCCCTAGTGTATGCATACAATGTTTAACGTTGATGGTACGTTAGGTTATTCTTCTAAAAACCTATTAAATTCAATTAAAGAACTTTGTTAAAGGGACGTAATGGTTAAGTTGTACTGAAAGAACCTAACAAATGCAGTGCAAAACTTAGTTAAAGGTGCATTATGGTTGCAAGGCAAAACTGAAAAACCAAACAAACTTGCCAGTTATGGTAAGCTGAACAACCATAACTCTGTTATGCACTATTTACACTAACACCCAGGACATCAAAGATGACATCACAAATGGCATCATCATTATATTTACATGTATACATTAGAGGGTTGGCAAAGAACAGTTTTTGGGGGCGGCTTTTAACCTTGGTGCCATTTGATGAATCTGCACGAAACCTTTTAAAAGCAATATGGACCTGACTTTGAATATCTTTGTAAAGAATGGTGAGGTTTCCTTAAGGGGGGAGGTCAAATTTGTGTGGGTGTCAGGGTCGGCAAAGAACATTGTTTGGGTGGCTTATAACTTGTGCGCCATTTGACAAATCTGCACTAAACTTTGCAAAAACTATATAAACCTGACTTTTTGAATATTTTTGTAAAGTTTGCTGCAGTTTTGCCAAGGTGGGCAAAGTAGTTGGGGATAGAAGCATTTTCAAAATCCATACAGACTTGAATCGAAAAACAATTTTCAGCCTGTCCCACTGAACACATTTGAACCAAACTTGTGTGTAGAGATCTGGCCAGATACTAAAATCTTGCTCTAGCAAATCTGGAGTTAATCTTTCCAGTGTATTATTTTGTCAAATGTGCCAAAATGTAGGTACAAATAAACAGTAATATAACTTTGGTGCCTGAGGCATGGTCTGAGCCCATATACATCATGGAACCGTCTATGGGGTTAACATGGCCATTGGGCCTAGCCTCTGGCAATGCATAATGTCTACTCTGAGATGGATAGCAGGGCATGCAGTATGGCTTAAGGCCATGCCCCAGGGATTGTGGACACTGACCATGGCCGCGAACCATGAACAATGGCCTATGGTCCGATTATTGGGGAATAGTGTCCACTGGATCAAGCAACAGACCCTGGACAATGTTTACGGTGTGTTTATTTGTGGGGCAGGCAACATGGCTGAATCTCATGGCACAGGGAGTGTGGCCAGTGGGTATGGTCGCAGGTCATGGGCAGAAGCCACTGTCAAAAATGTGGGCTATATTGGTTAATGGGCCGGGCTGCAGGCAAGGCCCATTCTCTGCTATGGGTTCCTTTGCAGGGCCGGCACCATCTTTGAAGCCCATGCTGCAGGGTGTGTGGCAATGGCCTCAAGCCGTGGACAGTGGCACACAAACCTATTATGGTATAGTGTGAACTTTACTAGCCTGTTGGCAAGGTGCAGTGGCTATTGTAGGTGGCTGGCTGGGAGCCGGGTCGTGGTTGAGCCTCATGCTCTAGACAAGTCACCCATGACGTGCATCCCCAACATTTGGTGCTCAAAGTGACACGTCAATATGTGCTTCAAAAATGTGTTTGTGTAAGGAGAGTTATAGTTGTCTAATATATGTTAAAAATTGAATTATTAATAACTCACATTCAGCGCTGGATCATCATGACATTTCTTTAGATATGCAAAAAATTGAAAATCTGTGAAAAAAACTTGGTTAAATGGCCATTGTGGTATAGTTGCACTAATCTAAATTTGTGAAATTCAGTGAAAATGTTGTTAAGGGAAGTTATGCTTAGGTTTCTCCACAAAACCATTTGAAATTCAAAGAAAACACTTTGTTAAAGGGACATTATGTTAACTTGCACTAATATAAAGCTTTGAAATTCAGTAACATTGTCAAAGGGACATTATAGTTAATTTGCTCCAATAAAAACCTTTGAAATTCAATGACAAAACATTGTTAAAGGGACGTTATTGTTAAGTTGCACTGATAAAATTCTGGGAAATTCAATGAAAATAACTTTGCTAAACGAACATTATGGTTTAGTGGTTTAGTTGTTTCAATAAAAAGCTTTGTTAAATGGATGTTATGGTTGCAGCAAAAAAACAAAGAAATTTGCCAGTTATGGTAAGCTATGCAGCTATAACTTATGCTCCCACCATGCACTGCTCACACTAATACCTAGGACATCAAAGATGAAGTCACAAATAGCAGAGAGAGCGCAGCGACTGAATCGGGGAGATTGATGTATGATGCTCTGTGTACAGCTAGTTCAAACATAAATTGTTAAATGACATTGTATGTTACCTTACAAAAGCAGTTGTTTGCCTTTTTTGTATAAGTGTTTAGATATTCATGTTTGGCCAGGCACCGGTAGAAGGCTTTCCCCACCTTGGACTCTGGCCTGATGAGGTGAAATGATGTTGACACACTATCGAGATGAAACATGGTCATGGTCATGGTCACCACCCTGCATAATGACAATGTCAACCATGCCAGTATGGTTTTTGCTTGTTCCAAATGTTAGATTACAAACTGTGAATGTTTGTCTGTGTTGTTCACTACTAGTGAATAGTGTGACACATTATCTTGTTTATTGGTAAAATTGGTACAATTGGTAAAATTGGTAAAAATGGTAAAATTGGTCAAGTGTAGGGTGGCCGAGAGGAAATGGAGTGCTTCATGTACATCCTCTGACAAACTGGCCAACCGCCTGCTGCAAAGGCAATACCAGTTCTCCGTTCTATCCAAGAAGAGAGTGCATATCCAAGCCTGCGTCTCTGCGGCATCTAACAACTCGGCAGAACACTTTAAAATCTGCAAGGAACTGGCCAATCCTGCCACCGTCTCTACCTCTCCTGTCCCCTCCCAGGCCCTCTGTCCGGCACTGGCTTCACATTTCATCTCTAAAACACAGGACATCCTGTCCTCTCTCTCCTCCTTTCCCCTCCCTCCCCCCACTCCCTGCTCTTCCTCTGGCCTCTCTGCAGCCACCTCTCCTCCCTCCTTCTCTGCCTTTCTCCTGTTCTGCGCAGACAAGGTTCCTATACAAGTCCGATCTATGAAAGTCTCATTGAAACAGGTTCTCCCCTGTTTCTCCAAAACCATCAAGGACCACATCGACTCCCTGGCTCCTGACCTGGCTGATTTCTGCAATCACTCCTTCGCCACTGGAGTCTTCCCATCCCCCCTGAAGCACTCCCTTGTGCACCCCCTTCTCAATAAACCCACTGCCGACCCCTCCTGCCCGGCCAACTATCGCCCAATCTCCATCACTCCCTTCCTGGGCAAGTTCCTGGATAAACTGGCCATCTCCCAGCTCAATCTCCACACTGAATCTGTTGGCTGTCTTCATGACGATCAGTCTGGCTTCAGAGCTGCCAGAAGCATGGAAACTGCTCTCCTGAACATCCATGAAGACCTGCTCTCCAATCTTGACTCTAACACCCGTTGCGTTCTCATCCTGCTTGATCTCTCTTCTGCCTTTGACACGGTCAACCATGCCATCCTGCTAAACCGTCTCCGTGATAACCTGGGTATCACTGGTCAGGCTCTTGCGTGGCTGACTTCTTTCCTCTCTGACCGACCCTCTCAGGTCTAACTAGGGTCCTTCCTCTCTGCTATCCTTTTCTCTACCTGTGGTGTCCCCCAGGGGTCTAACCTCTCTCCCTGACTGTTCAACCAATACCTGGCACTCCTGGCCCACCGCATCGCCACTCTCTGCCCCAATTTTCAGTGCTATGCGGATGACACCCAGCTCATCTTCAGGCTACCCTCTGCCTCCTCCTCCATTTCCCTCATCTCTGACTGTCTGTCTGGAGTGGTGTGCTGCCATTGGCCTCTGCCTTAATGCCAGTAAGATTGAGATTCTGTTCATCGGCACACCCTCTCCCTACTTCCCTGCAGCTCTCTGGCCAGCCTCTCTTGGCCCTCTTCCTGTTACCACCTGCAAGGCTAAAAACCTCGGGTCATTTTCGACTCTACACTTTCCTTCTCTCCTCACATCTCTGATGTCTCTAAGAAGTCACACTACCAGCTGCACCTCCTCAGAGATATACTTCCTTTCCTCTCCTTCCCCCAGAAGCTCACTCTCTCCATACCTCTGATTCTCTCTAGGCTGGACTATTGCAACAGCCTCTTTCTAAATCTGCCTGCTTCTACTCGCCGCCCTCTGCAACTTATCCAGAAAAGGACCGCAAGACTTGTCCTTGGCCTCAAGCCCAGGGATCGTATCTCTCCAGGACTGAAATCTCTGCACTGGCTCCCAGTGGCTGCAAGGGTTAAGTTTAACACCCTTTGCATCATCCACAAGGGCTTCTGGGGCCTGGGGCCTCAATACCTTCAACTCTCTCTTTCCCTAAACACCTTCCCTCTCGAGCTCTTCACTCATCTACCTCAAACTCCCTCAGTGTCAATCGCTTCTCCAAGCAATGAGCTGGTGGTAGATCTCTTTCTTCGGCTGGTGCCTCCCTCTCGAACAGCCTCCGTGAAACTTCAGGAGAATCATCTTCGATTCTGGAAGCACCTCAAAACCTTTCTCTTTGCTTCTGCTTTTTCTCCTCCTTTCCCTTGCTGACTTCCTGGCTGACACTGAATTTGCACGGGTTACCTGGTCACCCTCTGATCTCGGGGCCAGGTCCCTTCCCCACCAGTCGCACTCGTGCACTGCCTTCCCGTCCACCCCCGCACTTGAGGACTGGTTCTGTATCCCTACAGTCCCACCACCAGCACTTGACACCTGATGCCTGCAGTTATCCTTGCACTTGCCACCTGTGGGCCGTACTTTTACTTACTTGCTATTTATTTATTTATTTATTTATTTGTTTATTTATTTTTTGGTTGGTTCTTATCCCATGTACTGCACTGTCCTCTCCCCCTTGTCCCTCACACTTCTCCTCCTTCCCCTTCCCATGCACTCGCCCAATCTGAATGACACCTGGCCTAGTAGGATCGTTGTCCGTCCTCCCTTGTTCCCCCATCCCCTGCCTCCTCACGCCTTGAAACACTTGTATATAGGTGCGTTATAAATGCCATATCATATCATATCAAATATATGCCTCTTTACAATTTCAATGGTCGTAGTTACATACATTACCAGTGTCATCCACTAGGGGACTTTTTTAGGTATACATGATTGACATTGTCACCTGCTATAGTAAGAACCTACTGGTAGCAATCGTTTTAATCTCTGCCAGCTGATAGGGATACTATTTTGATACAGGTGCTTTATAATTAAACGTTTAAGCATTTACATATATGCAATTATGAACATATCACAGTGGCTTTGAACAAATTCTGACTGTGATGAATGAACGATATGAACTCGAGCTTTATCATAAAATCCACTGTAACAATATTTTGCAAGTAGCAGAATAGTCACACTCTTTGCACAATTCCCCAAGACTTTAGTGTGTCACTGGTCAACTTTGCCAGGAATAATTGTAAATCCAACTTATAACGAAACAAATGATTGTGGTGTTACAATTTCTGGCAGTCAGACAAAAGTTTAAATGATTTCATTTCACGAGTATTCCATTTAATTTGGAAAGGTGTGTGCCAAACAAAAAGCATTTGGTGTTCGTAGTGCATGCTTGTAAATATTCTCAAATCATTGTTGATCTGCTTTTGTCAAGCTGCGCCAAACCCAGAACGGAAACGAGGCATCCATAACACACTTTGGTAAATTCCATTGAGCTCCTCTGCTAATGCCTCTCCAGGCCTCATCCTGAAGATTAGAGCTTCTAATCATGCTTTCAAAGATTGGGTTTATTTGCAAATTCCTCTTTGTTCTTCAGAGACCTTATGAAAAGCTGCACAATGCTTAGTAAGCCACTCAACAGTTACATTTTATTTCTGTAAAGGGGTCTGCAACATATCTTGTCTTAAGACTAATTGTAGAATATGTATAAGATTCTTTTTTGTAAATGCCTGATGATTTTCAAAGCGTTTTTTTTCAATGAGATCTTCAATGGCCCTCATTACGACCCTGGCGGAAATCGTGGCGCCAAATGCACCATGGAGCACGGCGGAAAGCTGCCGATAGCGCCATGGGGGTTGGCGGATTTACCGCCCCATTCCGAGGTTGGCGGGGCGGTAAATCCCCATTCCCCATTTTACCCTTCCCCATTCCCATTTTACCCCCATAGGGTATAATGGGAGTGGGGAAGGCGTTAATTACGCCACCGTAAAATACGGTGGCGTAATTAACAACAAGGTCCCGTAGCGCCATGGATTTCTCCGCCCGGAAAAACCAGGCGGAAAACGCTCCATGGCGCTACGGGAACTCGTAGTAGGGCGGACGGGTCCGCCGCGAATACCGCTGGCGTAAACCCACTCCGCCAGGGTCGTAATGACACCCAATAGCTTTAATAGCACTTTTGTTAATCATGCCCTATGTGAGTTTTTTCAATAATTAAGGGGCAATTCAACAGACATATTGGGTCTTTGCTCAAAGACATTTTCAACATATAATGGACCTCAGCGCTTGAGTCCATTATATTAGTACAGTTTCAGCATTTGCTTACAATCGTTAGATGCTTGGGTAGAAGACTGTTTTTCCGAAGTTTACCCTAGGCTTGTGTGTAGTGTGTGAGGGCCAGAGAAGTGCTCTGGTCGTGTTGCAATACACTCTTGTTATTGTGTCTAAGGTGAGACAGTGTATTGGCAGAAAGCTGCAAATTACGTGACTGTGGACTTAAAAGTGTGTTTGCATGTTCCCTGTCATCCCAGTTGTAAGAAAATGGCATCGCTGTCGAACGTTGTTGGCTGGTTTGGCCGTTGGACATCAGCGATCATTGCTTGGCTGATGGCTTGGGGTCCTTGGTGGGCAATGGCCAGGTTTTCACTTAGTTTTTCTGTAGCAATTTCAAAGATTCTAGAGGTGTTCAGTAGCTCACCTCTGAATAACCTCTCTGCTTTATTCAATGCAGAGCAGCTGTTTAGAGGCAGGCCAATGTTTGGCCAAACTCTGACTGTGTCCAACGCTTAGCTCTGACAGTCTTGGCAAAGCCAACTCAGAGCCTTGTTACTCGAAGTACCTCAAACCGAAAATGCTACAGAACATACATGTCATTGAAAAGTAAACTGCTCAAACCCCATAACTGCATAGGAATGGCTTCAGGATATAAGGAGAATGCAGCAACCTTTCCTTGATAGGTATCTGTGAGCCAGCTATCTGACGTGCTACTGATGTGCGGCTTTATTGCTTATGGTGTTGGGCGCATTTCAGCGCCCCCCCTCGTGCCTCTTCGAAACCTTCAACCTTCTGAGTGTTTTTTGCCTTTGGGTGCCCTGTCCATGTTCCTTCCTACCACCACTGTTGTTGTTGTGTGTGATTGTACTGTGCTATCGGGAAAGGCTGCTGGTATTGACTGTCATAGAAGTTTAACATTAGACATTTGGTGGAAAACCTTTTATGCAATATCTTTTACTTATGCGCTCGCCTCCTTACCAAATACATTTGGTATGGTGAACGTTGTAATAAAAAAGATACGTCATGAAAATATAAAGTGCTCAAACCCTTCATGAAATATGTTGACATTTGAAGCCTAGACGTGACTCTCTTGCCGCTACATACTGAGAGATCAGGTTGATGTACTCGATTTACACTGATGTTTGGGCCTCATCACGAGTTGGGCGGTAATGCCGGCGGTATTACCGCCAGCAGTATTAGCCCTACTGCCAAACCCCCCAGCGCTATTAGCGCCGGATCACGGGTTTGGCGGTAATGGAATTCCCCATTCCCCACTGAGCCCATTCGGGAATGCCCCATTCCCCATTGGGCTCAATGGGGAATTTTCGCGCACTTACCGCCGGCGGTAATAGCATGAATTCTCAGTGGATTTCCCCACAGCTCAGAGCTGGGAGAAATCCGCCGAAGCCCTGATTTGGCGGACGCTTAAATCCGGCGGTAATAGCGCGACCGCCGGATTTAAGGGTTACCACCAAACTCGTGATGAGGCCCAAAGAAAGAACGGCCAGATTGTGAACATTTATCTCAAAAGCCCTGAGGATGAGCAATTTGTTGGAAACACTTGGCTTTAGTTGTTTTACAATGTTTTGAGTTTATTTGGACAGTTGAAGAGTTGATTCCATTGAAACGTGTTATGCAATGTTGGCAAGACATCCTTAGATGTCTATCAAATACTTTATTTCATCTCCAAATACACCGGTTGGTGGATGGACAAAAATAACTCTGTACACTATGGACACTTGTCTTCTGTTACCTCTGAAAATAGTTGTTTTTTGTTAGAAAAATATGTTGTTTTTTTGAATTTACATTTTGAATTTTGTAATAATGTTGTTGATGACATTCACGGGACAACATTGTTTCCTTGCCCCGTAAATTGAAGATACATGGGTTTTATGTACTTCAGATACTCTTGCATTACTTTTGTTTAAATGATTAATACACCATTGAGCGTTATAAGCTTGGATTGCATGCACTTATATTTTATGAGAAAATAATTCAGCACTATTTGAACCTACCTTTCAATAGGGCTTAGTCCCTCTTAGGAGTGCAAGAGGGTTTCCCTGGTGGCAACATCAGGCCCTTGGTGTGTTTTGCAATATAGAGTCTCTAATGACCTAGAGACTATGCACCTTCTTGCACCTGAAGTATTTATTTACATTGCAGATATATCTGACGTTAAGACTTCGATTTTTGAGAAAGAATACTCTAAGAAACCACAGCAACCCTTTGATACACCAGAAGTGCCACTCTATATCCCTCTTGCTTTACTATGTTGACATTTGAAGTCGGTGCACACTTTAAAATGACCATGCCACAGGGTGTTCCGGAGCGCTTTAAAAAATAGTCAGTGACAGGTCATCAGACAGGTAGTCTTCTCTCCTTTCATTCATACTGAACAATTATTTTGCAAGGGAAATCGAATGTAATGTATCATTTGGCTGCAACTATATTAAATTGTCCTACAGTTTTGACAACTCATTACTCCCTTACCTTCTTCATGACAGCAGCAATGCCTTTGCATGATTGATATCTCGTCTCTACTGGGCATGAAGCTAGAAGTCACATTTCAAAATAAAGCCAGTGTTTCGGAATTTGTAAAGTGGATTTAAATAATTCTGGTTTTGTTCATTGCTCTACGGCTGAGAAACAGTGTTAGAGTTTAACATTTCCGATTTAAACATTCTGGGACAGATTCTTAAAAATGTGCACATATGAAAAAAACACACAGGTTGCACTATTTTCATTCTCACACATTGCAGAAATGCTCAAGCCGCCTTATTCTCAGAGGAGACCTGCGCGTTTTAGGATGTGGGTAGGACAGTAGTGCAAAGATGCGCCGGCCGGCCCCCTTGCATACATTAGTGTTAGGAGCGTTCTCCACGCACTAATGCAGTGGTCTTCAAACATTTAAGACCTGGGCCCCCCAAGCAAAATGTGGGCAGTTGGAGCCCCACCAAAAAAGCCAAATGGACAGTAAGTCCATATGGCTATGAACTATTGCATGCCGTCACTGCACCCTACTCCCAGTATAGTACCTGCTCCCATCACAGTCTCTGGGTTCCATCATCCCAATCCTACCCAGTCCCTGGGCTCTCCAAAACCCACCACAGACCCTGGGTTCTCCCCACCCTACTCCCACCACTATCCCATGGCTCCCGCCCATCCTGCTCCAACCACAGTCCCTGGGCTCCCCCACCCTGCTCCCAGCACAGTCCCAGTGCCAGTAGTGGCTGGTGAGGGGGCATAAACATTTCCCCCAGATATGACCCAGAAATGCCATAGCCACTGAGCATATCGAGAGAGCCCAAAGCAATCAAGGGTGGTTCGGGGGGTCTTCCTGTCGGATTTATGTTTTAAGTAATGTGCATTTTAGAGGATATCTATGACAGATGTCCAGTAAAAATATACCATCCCTGGCCCCTGGGCCCCACAGCACCTCAGAAGAAGAGGTGATTTTGGCAGGTGGTAGGGGGATTAAAATGCCTTTGTTGTACAACCCCCCTACCCGCACTTGCCAAAATAAGCTCCACAGACCAACACAAACACACACACATTCACACGGCATTCACACAGCAAGCACTGTATCATTCACACGAGCACCTTTCATCATACGCTCACTCATAACATAAGCATACATGCATCCATAGACATATTTAAATAAACAAGAAATTAACATAAATGTACCTTTTGCCCCGGTCCTGAAGTTTCCTCCCCAGCGCTCCAGCTCGACATCATGTACAGGAATTGGGAAGCAAGAGCTTCCGTGTTCCTGCACATGCATGCAGGGGCCTCCATATGGGTGCTGCAATGCCCCACTCCTGGTTGCTGTGTCTGTATGTGTGAAGAGGCGCAGGAGCTTCCTTCGCACATATAGACATGCCGTTCCCCAGCCAGAATTTCCAATAAGCTATGCAAGGCTTGCGAAGCAAAACACCACCAGCCTTGCATGGCTCAGTGAGCATGTGCGGCTGGGGAACTGAACTCTCAAAGGGAAACAGAGTTCAGTTCCCCAGCCGCACTCCTCAGTTGGAAAAAGCAGCTGAGGGAGTGCTCAGTGTTTCACTGGGCTGGCTCCTCGGCTCCTCCATAATGGGCGAGGGGGCCACTGGATTGGCGCCCCCTCTCCCATTATGGATGAGCCGCCAGGTTCGGACTGGCCTATAGGGCAATAGAGCAATGCTCAAACCAAAAATGAAAAATGCTAGTGTGGGCCAATTGTTTGGTCTAAATAGGCAACTTGTTTGTCCAATGTGGGCCAGTTTGACGTGTTACTTCACTATGCAGCTAGTAGTTTTGACCATTGTTTCTGAATAAATATTCCTTAAATATCAAAATTTGCTTACATTTTAACAAAAAACACCCCCTTGGGTACCATTCAAACAGTCTGTCACTAAAGGAATGAATTGCCATATGCAACTGTGGGCCACGTATTCTTTGGTGCTCAAGACAGTTTTATGCACCAGTCTGACCCAGTGAGCCGCCCCTGCCCATTTCTTATATTTAAAAAAGAAAGGTTTTCTTTTTTTTCAATTTCAGGCTGGGGACTTGTAAGCCCCCACCCCTCCTCCCCTCACGCCCGCACCGCCGTTAATGCGGCACGCCCCACTGTTTGAAGACGCTGCACTAATATATATGACTGGTTCCCAGCAATCCTGTGGTTGCTGGGAGTGCATCTCCCAGAGACAGGCCCTCACTGTGAAACGCTGGGAAAACGATTTCTATCGCTGTCCGATACATATGCCGGCGGAGAGCAGTGGCTCATACCGCTTCTGTCACATAACACAAATTACATCACAGAGACAGGAAACACCGTTCAAGGAGCATTTTCCTGCTTCTGTTCCAAAAAGGCCAAGGGGAGTATTTTTCCATCTCATTTGTGAATTTGGGTTGTACTTTTAAATGTGCTGAAATGCCTTCCACGTTGCTCAAATGCTCAAAGGGGTGAGAACAGGTCATCTGAATGAGGGCACTTATATGTGCCCATTCAAATGCACATTGTGGTTTGTGATGCCCCTTTTTTGGGGTAAAGGGCAGTGGTAGAAGTGTACCGAAAAAAGTAGTGGAACTGTGGTCTCGGCAGGGGAGAAAGTAGGCAGGAGCATAGTGCAACATATGACAAGGTGTTGCGGTAATGCCCTGCGATAGTCTAAGTGACCAGTAACCAATAATAATAATAATAATAATTTAGCATTTATATATAGCGCTTCGAACCCTCAGGTATCTGAGCGCTGCTTATTATTACCCACGGTGTCTGGTGCTCATTTATCGACCTCGGAAGGATGAAAGGCTGAGTTTGCTGGGTTTCAAGCCTACGTCAGCAGGCTCTGCGCAGATGTCAAAGCGAGTGCTCTACTCGCTGTGCTATCGGACCGGTCTAGGCTCCTCTTTCAACTTTGCATTTGCAAAAGGACATGAATGAACAAATCCTCTGTATAGAAAGGTGGATATTGTCGTAAAAGGTAGAGGAATGGTAAACAGAAAAAAAAAAAAGTAGTATAACACCGCTCCCGACCGTTCCTACTCACTTTGATCATGGTCAAGGGAAGAGATGCCCTAGCTGTCTATGTTTTTCCCTGACTCTCCATGTCCCCTATCCCTGAGAATTTCTCGATATTTGTTTGTGCGCAACTACTAATAGTTAAGCAAAAGACAGCTAATTTTACCCTGTTTGCCAAATTTGAGAACAATTTCCAGCCCCATCCTTGGAGGTCCGGGAACAATCCTAACATTTCTTTTCTAAATCAGCCCACAATTGCCATCTTATGCGCAATAATTGTGGCAAGATGGCAGTACATGGTAAAAAAAAAACATAGCGGCGCAGATGGGTGAAGTAGAGTGGGAGGATTTTTAACCCACATGGCAGGCAAGCTTTGCAGATCCTGGCCCAATTTGGTCCCAGCTAGGTTGGGCTGTAGGCTTGTCCTTTGAGGGAAATACAGATACAGACACCAGACGATGCCACCACTGGAGCCCACAGCCCAGCAGAGAGTTGCTGTCATGTTCTTCCTTCTTTCTCTGTTCCTTTTCCCCAACCATTACTCCCAACGTTGGTTTTCCCAAACATTCTCGCTCCCCTGCCAATTCCACACCCTGGCAGGGGAGGCTCTGCCATTGCTCCTGTGCTCTTCTTTTCTACCTTCCTGCCTCATGGTGGGCTGGATGGTACAGTCCAGGTAAGTCCATTTATTTAAAACACATACAATGTTGAATAGAATTTTTTTCTCAACACCCTGGTGTCCGTGGGCCTCATCCACAGAAGCAATTTACAATGAAAACCGTTTTGGAAATCAGGCCTGTGTCTTTATTTCTTTATGTCCCTCAGGGGCCAAGCATGCAGCCCGACCCAGCCTGGCCCAATGTGGTTAAGAGATAGACTGCTCAGAGCTACCTGCTGCAGTGAAAAAAGGGGAAAATTAGGCTTCTTGGTACAGCTGGTCGGTTGGGCGACTCATTACATATTTGAATCAAAAAATCACTCTTTATGACTGAATGTAGGCGGAGACAGGAATAACCCCTTACTTCCAAGGAATTTATAATACTTCGTCACAGGTCACTGGATTGACGGTAAGCCAAATAAAACCTGTCAAAAACATACAAGTATGTCGAAGACATAAGAAAAAATCCAGGACAATGCGCCCTTTAAGGTTGTGAAAGGTGTTGAATTTTATTTTAGTTTTCTAATTTAGGAACATCCAATATTTAACATTCGCCCTTATGGCGATAACACGTGTTTCGGCCCCATGTGGCCTTTCTCAAATCAGGGCTAGTGCGGTCATACTATTAATGACAGACATTTATGAAGGGAAAATACGCAATATTAAATAAAAGTGTCAAGTTTTTGTGATGCCAAACCAACAAAACAATTAGACAGTATCATGTGTTGCAACATCCAGTTAAAAATAACAAATCACCATGATAAATCAAGAGAAATGTCATAATCAACAAAAAAATAGAGAAATAATTGGCATCATTGCAAAAAAATAATAAATAGCAAACAGCAGGTCATACATATATGATGTTAATGGGGCAAAGAGAGTAAAAAGAGGGTGGGGAGGGGGGAAAAAGACAAACACACATACAGAGACTAGAGATGGGTAATCAGTTAGTCACGGTTTGTCTCAGGCTTGCGTTTATGATTAGAACAAAAGCTTCTGAATAAGCTAACTTACCCACACCGGGGCTGAGTATCTCCTCTTGCAATTGGAATATGTTGGACCAAATCCCATTTATATATAATCTATTGTCAAAACAAATTGGATTTTTAATTCCTAATCATGCACCATATATTTATATTATGAAAATGATAATTTATTGGGGCAGAACATTGATTAGGCTTCAAAAGCTGTGAGTAAGCATCTTCTAATGTAGCAGAAGCTATCTATTTGAATAACCTCGTATTATATGCATAAGTTATTATGTATTAACCAACGCTTCAAATGCGCAACAACATAGTAATTTGTTTGGTTAGAAACCATCTCTTTATATTCGCTCGTGTTGTGATCTTATATCAGACATTTCTAAAGTTCACGGCGAGAAATTAACTGGGCCCAAAGGCCAGCGAAAAATGATATAACGCTGCGCGAGGGCAACGAACACCACTCACCTTCTAAGCAGAACTGGAATCACTCGCGTTGGCTTCGTACAGAGAAGCCGGCCGCCATTTTGGGACTATTTATTTAGTTCCCATGGCGACATGACGCCAAGTCCACTGCTTGGCTTTCGTTGGTAAGTAACCAGTGCACGTACTGAAAATCCCAGCACAGAGCTCCTGTTCTGCCCGTGGTTGCACGCGTACGAGTGCTCAATTTAGCATGAAAACAGGTTATATTAGGCAAACTGCGAGCTGAGACAGGTCTCATATTTACAAAGATGTCCAAATTCTTATGTTATTATTAATTGGTTGTCAAAGTATTTCACATTTAGATATTCCCATCAGGCTAGTCCAAGCGACATGTCTCAGTACTTAGTCTGCATGAATGACTGCCTTAAAGGTATATACCCATTAAATTCCTCTGATGTATTGTTTACCTATGGTATCCAAATTATTGTAACTTACATATTTTTGTAGCGTGAGAGCATGTACATTCCATTGTATACTTAAGGCAAATGGTTATTCCAAGAACGTTGAAGAGTGTCAGTGGCAAATAAGCATAATGTAAAGACAAAATTATTGATCCTTCGTGTGATTCATAATTATTTAACACAAAAATAAACTAATTCTGGTCCAATACAAAATAGAAAAAAAACAGATAACCAATGAGACAAAATAAATAAAGTAAGCAAATGGTATTGGGGCATCATTGGCATATAAGTGTTTTTCACGTAACATAAACTTTTTCAGATCCAGTGCAAAGGAAGGGGTAACGGTGAAAAGATAAAATTATTTGGCATATAATAAGTAGAGTAAGCACATCGCAGTAAAGCATCACTGTCATATGTATAGCACAAAACCAAATACAATAAGGCAACTTAAATACGTTTAAAGTTCTATAAAAATGATACCATTTCAGTATCTAAATTCAAACCAAGCATGGTTGTGTTGAAAAAACAAATTATTCTTGCTTCGGCTTGTCTCAGTGCTCGAATTCTGTCTCCACCTCTCTTATTCAATTTAACATATTGTAGGCCAATGAACTGGATATTGGTCTTATCATCCATCTGATGGTTCTTTTGCCAATGTACTGCTAGGGATGAATTCGGATCTTGACTTCCAATCTTGGCCATGTGCTCCCGTATTCTGATCCTGAGCTCTCTTTTAGGGCTTCCAATATAAAGTTTTGTACAGGTGCACTTGATGGCGTAAACAACATATTTTGTTCTACAGTTAATTGAATGCATGATCGTAAACACTTCTCCATTTTGTCCCTCTAGGCTCTTGGTTCTGTCACCTGCAAATTTGCACATACTGCAAAAACCACACTTTTTAAATCCTGGTTCAATTGGATTGAGCCAGGTGGTCGCACTGTTACTTTGTGGGTCTGGTAACAGGGATGGGCTGATGATTGTTTTGATTGTATTGGCTTTTCTGAAGATAATTGTTGGTTTATCATTAACAAATTTGCACAAATGTTCATCCAACTTTAGTAAATGCCAATGTTTCTGTAACGTTTTTCTGATTAGTTGATGATCTTGATTGAATTGGGTTATGAACATGAGTTTCATTTGTTTTTCCTTTCTAGGTTTCTTCGTGATCAGTGTTTCCTCATGTTTTAAATTTTTTGGTTTTCTCAAATGCTTGTTGTAAGCATTTTTTAGAGTAACGATTTCTCAAGAGTTCACATTCTTGTTTAAATCTTTGGTCATCCTTGCAGTTGCGCCTTGTTCGAATATATTCACCAAATGGAATGTTATGAATAGTGGCTCGTTGGTGACAACTGTATGCGTGTAGAACTGAATTAACTTCCGTTGGTTTTCTAAAAGTCCATGTTTCTAGATGCTCATCCCGAAAATGAATAGTCAGATCTAAGAAGTATTATTTATCTACCTGCTGCAGTATGTGTTCTCTGCATCGTGCATAAGAATAATATAAACATGGTGCTGCAATCTATGTTTAGTGGACATTTTTAATTTATTTGTGCATAGCTTTGTCAATTCGATTTAAATGAATAAGTAAATGTACTCCTCAGTAAATAAATAATAACCTTATAGGTCAACACATGTATACAAGAAGAGGTTTAGGGCCTGATTCATGGAACGTTTTCCTATGGGATTGCGCCATTATAAAACACTTCCATGAGTCAGGCACTTAAGTTTTAAAACTAAAACTAAATAATAACCCATTAGAATGGTCATTCGTTTTATATTGCATAGATTAGACTCTAAATGTACTTGCAATTCTTTGTTTTTTGTCGACAATTTTATTTTTTGCTCATCCATAAGTAACGGATGTGTCCTTGGAGACTGCACGCCCACACACAGCACATGCTTTCCTTCTGTGCAGACAGGAATATATTTTTCCAGGAAAGCTCAATTTCACCAGTGGTCGAGTGATTTAGGTTTCATTTCACTGCCGCAGTTGGATTCATTTTGTAGGAGACAAAGGGCGTGGTTTGCAAAAGTGTTTTTCAATCGGAAAATCCCATTGGAAAAAACGTTCTCAAAATGTGTAGCACTGTGCAAAGTGCTATCGAGCACGCACCGTGCATGGCGCAAAAAACATTAGCGGTTCACAAGGCAAACAAAGACAACGTATCACTGACAAACAAAGCTCTGTTTGAGCCCCGGGCAACCAGACTGTGTCCAAATGTGTCAGTGCCACAAGGGCACAAAGAAAGGGCAAATGCGGGGAGGAGAAGAGGGCAGAATATGAAGGAAGGCTCAGAAGGCTAATTATAGCACAGTAAAGGGCAGTTCCATGAGAGGCAACATGAAAACGAATACAAACACGTAAGTGCAATCATACGTTAATTCACAACAACAGTAGTGCTATCTCACAGTGGAACGAGCTCCAAACGTTACACCTATCCTGTGCAGGGGCAAAGTACAAATGAATCGCGCATGCGCAGTACATTTCCACAAAGCAGGATCCAAAGTTCCTAGCTCTCGCACTAGCACAGCATGCCAGGCAGAGGCGGCGACGGTAACACCACATCAGGACAATCATCTTTGGAATGCAGATGTCGAGGGGAAGATCAAGGTCATAGTCCCACCACATGTCATTTTGGACATGGCGATGGAATGGGAACACGATTTAATACCCAACACCATGCACTCACATTCCTTAGCCACCCATGGGATCAGCCCTGCAGTCTTTTGCCACTGGCTCCTTTCTGTGCAACACAGCTATGCTATCACAGGGAGCATAGCACATCGTGCACAGCCCAGAAGCCTGCGTCAGGTTGCACAACCACATAGCAATGCACCAAACCATACAAGCAAAACGAAGACTTGCACAACAAGCCTGCTATGCAATTTTACAATTCCCAAGGAACCATAGACTGCAACGATTTAGCACTCCAGTTACCCCGACAAACTGAACACCTCTAAAGCACCTGGAAGAACTGGCATTGCATCAGTGTCACCTGCAACACTAAAGTGCACATCGTGCATGCAACAGTAAAATCCCCTGGGTGCACACATGACAGTTCCATCCTCAGTGAGTCTCCCCTGCATCAGGGTCTGGCATCTGGAACCTTTAGTGACATGTGGCTGCTTGATGAGTATCAATTATTCCATACACCCCTCAACTGATCCAAATAACCACATGAAAAATAGGACTTTTCATAGAAATGAAATCCATCCATTGTTGCATATGTTTTCCATTGCAGGGGACATACCCACTGTCGCCATTCATACGACACTGACCCGGAAACCCTCAATGCAGGCAGAGAGCTCCTACTATGCTGCACACATTCCAATGCGAGGCAAAGTGGACGACAACTTCGGTGTGCTCATATCTTGTTCTGTTGCCGGGAGCATTTGTATGACGTGTTGGTGTACACACTACCAGTTGTGTGCAGTATAATATGTCCCTATTGAGTCTTGCAAAACATCACAACCCAAAGTAGCCTACATCTGGTAGTGCACAAAGTTGTGCAGCCCAATCCACGTACTGTACACTAAACTCCCATGAGGCAAAGGGCACAGGGACAGACCACCAGGAATCATGTGGTGCATACATTCTTCATATGAACACCACCCCATCTTTGGACAAGACGTAAAACCATAATGTCTATTAGCTTGCAATGAGAGAGGCCAATACCTGTGTGGCCAACAATCACTGTAATATAATGTGTGGCCCAATGGCAGCAGGGGACAGATTAGAGCAATACTTATGGAGTAGAAAACGCACCACACATGGAGCCACAGAGCACATGTTCGACCTGACTAAAAGTATAAAAGTATAAACGTATAAAAGTATAAAATTATAAACGAAGACATGATTGGACATACAAATCCCAATACAAGCAGAGGTGGGCAATAAAAGAGAGTAACACACGCCAGCCTACACCAATGACACCATCAAACGACATTAAAAACGTGGGTAGTGCCAACCAATAGGCACAATGTCCCCATTCAAAGGACCCAAAGATGGATACTATGCGCAAATCCCAGTGAAAGCATATACTTGAATCTTCCCCTACAGCTCCTCACAATGGCACTGTGCTTCACCTCATCTCCAGGCTGTTACAATTCAGCACCTCTCACCCTACCCTCTGGCAATGCCTGAGCCTCCAATGTCACAGCAATGCGAGAGAGAGATGCATGGAAAATCCGACCAATTGCAATCATGTCCGGGTGCATGTCCTACATGAATGTGCGCAGGTCCTGGTGAATGTCCCCAATGGTATATACCATCTCCTGTCACATCTGGGCAATGTTATCGGACAACTCCTCCAGGAGCCACTGTTGCCTCCTGCTTGAATTGAGCACCTCCAACTCCCAGTCTGTCTGAGGTCAGTCAAAAAGCTCCCACATGTGCGGGTCCTATAGGTCCTAGAAGACATTGGGCCTCATTACCAAGTTTGCCGGTCCGGAAACAAGGGTGCCGGTAAGCTCACCGGCACCCTTGTTTCTGGACCCGCAAAGAACGAGTTTGCCTGCTGGGGCCGCTGCACCGACAGATCTGACCCTCCCGGGTGCAGAGCTACAGTAGGCAGACTCTTCACAGAAGCTCCGGCACTGTTATCAATGGTGCTGGCGCTTCCGTGAACCCATTCCCATGGAGTCCTATGGGACTCCACGGGAATAGGGAACAACATTTTACCGGCACCTGACTTCCCAGGCCGCCAGACTTGGAATGTCCCGGTGGCACAAGTCATGAGCCAGTAAAATGTTACAAGTCCAGCGGCAAACCCGCCGGTAGCACCGGCACAGTTACCGCCGGACCCATAACGAGGCCCATAGACCTGCAATGTCTCAACATGGAGGTAGAGGCTGACCATACCCATGTGTGTGAGGTACTTGGGCCTGACATACCCAACAGATGAAGGAGGCAATGACACAGATCAGATTTCTTCCATAACTTTAACTTCAGCTCCAGATGGCATGGTCACTGATCCAGCATCCTCCATAGGCGCTGCTGACCCTGAATGGAACTGATGCCATGGGGCATGTGTTCCAAAACAGCTGCAAACATACCAGAGCCATTGGGCCTCTGGCTTTCTTGTACCCTAGTGGTCTGTGTACCCTCAACAGATGTAGATTGAAGTTCCAGGGTGTCATTATCAGATGATGAGATGCCCAGTATTTATGGTGCGTCATTAGCACATACTCACCCTCCAGGTTTACCAGCTACAGGCCTTGCAGTAGTTCCTTGAAGATCTCACAAATGTCAGTGGGAATATCCTCAGAGCATGGAGAGTCATCAGGCCTGCTGATGACTGCTTGCAAGTACAGTGTTTTCCACCCATCTGCCTGGAGGCCTGTGCTGTTTGTTGCACATGCCCCCTCCTCCTCCTCTGTGGAAGGTCCCTCAATGTAGTGAGGGATGCAGTGGTCGACGTGTACGAAAATAATTAGTGGAACTATGTTCCCTGTTGGCCTGCACCCACTCCCACAAATCCTATCACCACGCCCCTTGCCACACACAATACAAACCCCCAAACACAGGAGGAGTTTGAATTCATTATGTCAGATGCACGTATGCCATTGTGCTGCCACCAGGCCTGTTTTTTAAATGGTAGAGGAGCACCGCTTCCGCTCACATCAACCACTGGTTTGATGTCTCTTTCCATATGCTTTGATCTGATCTATAACCTGCTGCCAAAGGTCAGCACTTTCTTTCACTGAGAGTGTGCTGACAGCCCAGGCATACAGGTTCACATGATGTTACTCCACAAAGTCTGTTAGAATCATAAGAGCTCCTCATCAGAGAGCCTCTTCTTCCAAGGTAGACACTTCTCTTTCTGAGGTTGTCTTCTATCACTCATTACATAATGAGTGCTTTCCGTCTGGATCTATAGAGCAAAGGTGACCTCTAACTGGGGTGCTTATATGCCGAAGACATGTGCGATGCATGAGTACTCTGTGTATGCGCCTCACTATTGCATCAGAAGAGTGCACGGAAAGCACATATGTGACACCATGATGAATCATGTAGCGTGCACTGTGAGAGTCCAAGTTAAACACTGAGGGCAGTTTCTCACCAATGCTGCCTCACTCCATTCATGAACCTGCCACCTAAGTGTGCTTAATCCTACTGCCTTCTCTCACAATCCTGTTTGCCTACCCTACCAGTCAAACAAGTACTCCTGTCTGGTCATCTGTCTTCAGTGACACAACACTGGCACTGTCCTGGAGGGACTCACCACCACACATCACCCCCTACTAAACCACTAGCTGACTCCTGTATAAACTCCCGATGGTCACCTTGTCTGCCGCATCTGGACATCAACACCTCCATCTGTTCATTGCGGCTTCTCTGTCCAGCAACACTCAGAATCTGCCATTACATTTAGCACCCTTCAATCCACAGTGGTAGCCCCATCATCTGACACAGCCATGGTGGTAGATATAATGCTGTTAGCCTTCCACTCACAGGTATTGTGCTTACTGTATGAAGTATGTGGCCTCACGTTACCCTCCAAAACAACCCTATGGGACAAACAGGCCTGGTGGCAGCACAATGGCATACGTGCATCTGACATAATGAATTAAAACTCCTCCTCCTGTGAAAGGTGTATGTACATATGATTTGTGCTATCATCTGGGTGATCGTCTTGTACACCTGAGACATATACAGGAGGCATTCTGATGCTTTCTTATGGGAATGGTACAATGACATGTTGAAGATAGAACATCCGTTTTGTGCATAATGATTACATGGGAGGGAGGCAGCTGATGGGGGGCATGTGGGACGTGACAGGAGTGGTGCATGATCATCATGGTATATGTCAACCGGCCTGCAAGGATGCAGGCTGGTCAAGATGCTAAGGTCTGCAGGACATTTCATTGTCCCTCACTGTGCATATGGAATTGGTATAAATGTCAAGATGTTTGACATGTTTGTCCGATGTCAGGGAATGTAAGGTGGTTGTAAGAATGCGTGATGTAGGGATCATTAATCAGAGCTGTGCATGTGACTCAAGGCAAAGACACTTGTATTGCATACATTACTCCCAGATATGCCAGTATGTTGACTGCAAGATGCAAACGGATTGGTACGTGAACTTGGTATCCATGTGGCCATTTGGAGTTCCCATTACATGCCATGCATGTCTGACCTGCATCTGTGTCCACACTAAAAGTGCTTGAGCAAACAAGCTATTTTTATTTTGTCCATACTTCACTTCTACAAGAATTCCTTGAAGTGCTAATGTCCAGGAAATAATTCTTGACTGGGCCAAATTCCCTGATCTGATTCTCTTACTTTGCAAAACTTGAAGAGACTGGTGATTCGTTTCAACAATCACCCGCTCATCTTGAATCATGGGGTGGAAATGTTGTAACCCCCAGACACTGGTCAGAAGCGCTTTCCACATTCACTAAATTCGCTCTTTACCTGTGTGATGCTGGAAATGCATCGGAGGGACATGGCCCCTGTATCCTTGTCCTTTACTGCCTTTTTATCAAGTGTTCTGTCGTGTTTTTCGCACAGGAGTTCATGTGGGACTCCTGGCGGTGCAGCTCTCTCTCTTTTGGTTTGGTGAACAGACCCATGGGATACCCTTACGGCCCTGCCATTGGAATCAGTTGATTCCTGATGGAAAACAAGATGGCCCCTGTGGCCTCTTGCTTTCTATTGCCTGTTACCTTGTTTTCCCAAAGTCCTGGGAAGCCCTGCCTCTGTCCCTTCCCCCTGACTGGCTGTTGGGTGGAAGTTCCATATATGGTGTTGTTGTGAAGTCCAGTCCAGACTGGCTGGAGCCTTCCCAGTGACTGCATGTTGTGGGTACACCCTGTGGGTGGGACCTGGGTGAATGGAGTGTGTGACCAATATGCACTTCTTGTTGTGGCTGTCTGGTTTCTGGTATGAGAGACAAAGACTGAGACAGCCCTGCCCGTAACTGGCCTGAATGCAGTGTGTGGTGTTGAATGGCTGGGTACTTGTCCCAATCCACATTCCTTGTTGTGAGTGTCTGAGAGGGAGGAGGATGGCCTGAATGCACTGTGTGCCTGATTGGGTGACTGACTGCATGAATGCCCTTCTGTATGATTGGCTGCTGAGTGTGACCCAGCAGTGTGGATGAGAGACATGATAGTATATCTGGAGACCTCTCACCACTGGAAATTGTTCAGAAGCTGTGTCTACACTTGAATAGTAACTGGAACTGCTGATCCTCGACACCCAGCTGGAACAAGAAGACTTGCTGTTGCATTTGCTTCGACCCGATCTGAAAGCTGCCGAATTTGTCGAAGACTGATCCTAGAGAGGACTTGGTAAGGCGCCCTCTTCCCGTGCTCCGAGGGACCATTGAGCACTGCTAACCTTCGCCGAAGCTCCCTGGAAGTCAGACCCTCGAAAAGTTGCCGACTTGAGACAGGACCGCTGAGGAGAACGAAGTGAAGCACCCGGACTTCGCCGCTGTCAAAGGCCATTGCCGTCGACCAGGGTTCGCAGGTTGTGTAACCGCTGGAGGCCCGTTGAAGTTGTGTTGCTCCAGAAGAGGGAGCCCCTTGACGCCGTGCCGCCAACGACTGGAGCTGCCCGCTCCTTTGCCTAAGAACATTTGAATCGAAGGACTCCCTTGTCCGCAGCGGCGACCGCTTTATCCTGCTGGAGAGAGTCAAGGCCGCCGATGCACCAAGGAGAATCCGCCGGTGGGTTTCCCACCACCTGAAGGCCACAAAGACTTCGACGACTCAACGCCCTTGCTGGACCACAGTTCTTCTGAAACTCTTTGCGGTCCAGAACAATCAATCGCTGAGGTGCCCCGCACACCTCATCCTCGCAGGACGTCGCCGACGAGCACCGCCTGGATCGACGCCGTAGTCTCGGCACCCTCAAATTTCTCATCGATGCCATCAACGCCAAGTTCACCTTCTTTGACGCCTCTCCACGATCCGTGACTCCTGCTTGGAAGGGCGTCACTCAAGAAGGATCCGTCGACGCTTCTTTGAAGAACTTACTCCACCAGGTACATTGGGGGGGTAAAAACATTATAGGAGAGAATAAGACTATTGAGAAATATATGGACTGGGCTTGTGCTATATATCTTTATTTTACAGGTTGCCCAGGTGGGGGATCTCCACACAGAACTGTGTCTAGGCAGTTGGGCCAGTAGTCTGCCAATTGTGTCAACCATCTTGCTTTCCTTACTATCTCTATTGCTGGTTTCCTTGTTATTGATCTGTGTGACATTCTAACAGTATAGTTGATGCACTTTAATGAGATCTGATAATATTGGTGGTACCACTTTAGAATTGTATATATTTACCATTGTTGATTTCCGAGTACAAAGTGTGTTATTGTGATAGTGTACATACCTTTGAATATTAATTATATAAAGACTGTGTTTTCAGTAATACAGTGTGTGGACATTCCTTTGTGGGGGCTTGGGGACTACACTGTACTTAATAACCAGCCTTCATCACCTCCTGAGAATCTAGGCCTTGATTGCTCATCCATTGCTACCTTATAGAATAATCTTGGCTGGGGTCCTCTGTGCCTCTTCTCTACCATACAGAGAGCAGAAGTACAGACCCCCCCTCCGGTCCTTTACAACCTGTGACAATGCTTTGCTATCATATGCAATGGTTTTGTAATTCGCGTCATGTTTTTGATATAACACTGCTGACATGCATTGATCTGTAAATCCTATTTCTGCAATAAAATCCTGGTTTTTTATTGGATATGAACGGGAATAAAACAGACTGTTTTCGGGAAAACAACCCACTGTGGTTGAGGGCAAAGTGAGTTATAAAGACACAGGGCTGTGGGGAAAGACAGAAAAGGATACAATGAGGTTCTAGCTGTCCATTCCTCTTTTCCACATCTCAACCTGGACAGCGCTGGTGTGACACTTATCAAAAAGGGGATAGGATAAGAAGGTAAACTGCTTACTTATATCAATTGTAAAACATCCAGCCTTGTTTGAAAACTGCCCTACAACCCCTCTCTTCAACTGTGTCTATGAGACAAATAGCCAGATAGCGAGTCAGTGCATCAATGGTCAAACATCCACTGGGTTATTCATGACTTTAATGACCCAGGGATTGCTTGTGAACCAAGTGCACTGGGGTTAAAATGACGCAGGCTACAAACAATCCATGTTTGTTGAACAAAACAACATGAAGACAACAAGTGCCCAATATGGTTATGCTTTAGAATGCAAGGCCACGCCCAGTAACTGTTTTAAAGTGTCCCAGTGACCAACACACAAATATGTTGGATATATTTTGGGGTTATATCTATAACCTTGTGGTATTCTTTTCATTATGGTGGTTTTTGTTGGTATTTTATAATCATTGGCCTGCTGGGGTAGTGGTGAGACTGATTTCAGAATACTGCCTAATAATGATTTTTACCGGGGTCACTAACGACAAACAAAATACTAGACTTGATACACTGTGGATAGATGGCTCATACCCTCCTGTGGTACCTTATGTACAATACCACACTATGCCCTTTTGGCTGAGTTTCAACAATTGTAAAGCATGCAAATGGAATTTTGCACATTCATTCAATCTCTCTAGATAAACATTAAACTGCGGCTACTTTACTTAGGAATCTTTCTTACCACACCTGTGTTTCCTTTTGCTTGTCATATAAAAGGCACTGAATGCGGAATACATATCATGAGACTAAGTTACTTTTGAATCTGTTTTTTTATCATAAAATTGAGATATGTAAATTACACAGAGAGAAACTTATACTCACATTGTACTTCATAGTGCAAGTACATTTCTTCTTGTAATAGCTTTCAGTGCTTTATTGGTGTAAAGCCCAGCCAACTGTCCTTGGCATTGTGGAACTTGGCAAGAGAACTACACTTTAAAAAAACACAGTAAGATTTTGAGAAGTATAAATGCAGTATTACATGGACATGACAAATAGGATCCTTAATACAACACCTACAATGAAATGAACAATTTAACCCCAGCTATCTGTTATCATTCACATCACCAGCCCCTCACTTAACCTCATAGTTACCCAGATTTGTTGGCAGTATTTCTTTTCTGATTTGGCACGGAAATCTTCCACAGCTTTTCTGCCTGCCTTGCACAGGGACACCCAGATAAGGATTCTTGAGACTGCAACTTTTCAGCATCAACCAGCTTGCCAGCACTGAACACTGTCTGCCCAACCAGAACTCTGCTCCTTCTTCTCCCAGCGCCCAAAGAGGAACTGCCCAAAGAGAAACTGCCTCCTACTCTCTCTCAAAACCCTTTTTAACCAAACCCCCTGTCAGTCAAGGAAAACACCTCCCTTTGAGCAGATCATTCCACTGAACTGGCACGTGATTTCATTGCTGAAGAGCAAAAAGATACATCTCTCTTGCGCTTCCTGCGCTAAAACAATGCTGTGTTTTCAGTATAACTGATCTTCAAATTTCTATTAGTTTATCACCCAGTGCAGATTCAGCCTGCATGTTTAAATTCCCATTATAATGCATTTTTCTCAATCTGCACCCAGTTTATTTCATCATAGACTAATTTGCACTAAATGTTAAATTAAGGTATTCAGTTACATGTTAACTGGGGTTGGGTTAAATAGTATGTTAGAGTTATGTTAGTATAATATTTAATGCAGCTCAGTTCATTGAAATATCATCCTGAATCAAAATACAATTTCAAGCATGTGCTCTGTGCATTGGCATCTATTTAATTCTGCCTGAGACTCATACTCTTGAGTCCAATAATGATTTTCAGTTCAAACCCATACTAACCTGTACATGATGAAATAATGAACGTAACTGTTAAAATTTGGAGCACTTGCTCCTACAGTGTGCACATCTGAGGCAGCAGAGAGAGCAGAGGCTTGTAGGGAGGGCTTATTTACATGTCACAGCCATTGCCAAGGCTGAGCATGATACAGCCCAGGCTAGAGCATCCCCTGAGATTGATTCTATTAGGCCCATTGAAGATATTGAGGCCTACAGGAGGCTGGCACTTGAGCACCTCCAGTTGTATGTAGAAGCAAGACTAATGGGGCAGAGGGTGAGGCTTAGTTTGCCTTGGCCCAGCCAGTCGCGGAGCAGGGTGTGGAGAACAGGAATTTGTGAGCTTTTATGGGGTGGGGCTTTGTTTGTTGTTGGGGAGGGTTGTCTTCTTTACATGAAAAAGCCTTTCTGAATTTCAGAGACATATTATTTTTGCATGCTTATTTAGAAGTTTCTTCCAGTTAATTATGGAATCTTATGATTAATACACATCCATGCTGTTCTATTGTTCTTGGACTGAGTGGGGAATGATGTTGCCCACTCAGGTGGATAGTTGGATTACTGACCCTGTGTCCATGTATTTGCACATTGTGTTTGTGTGCTATGATTTGTGTGTGTCACAAATTTGAAGGTCACACTACTGTGGTATTTTTGGAAATTAATATGGTCCACAGGCCATTTGTTCATGGTTCTTTTTACTAGGTGCATCCATGTTTCAGGGTTGCATAACCACAGTGTTGAGCATTGGTTTTAGTTGTGTATGCATGCACTGAACAGATGTCCCAGATGAGATACATCCCAAAAATCCATCAAGAGGAATCCTTGCTATTACCATAGCACAGTGTGTTTCCTATGATACGTCCCACGATGGACGTTCGATCATGGTTACATGTCATGTGCATTTTTCTCTGCTAAATTGCAGCTTCTGAGTGTATCGCTGACACATTTCAAAGATGATCATCATCCCAGGTGACTGTGTGGATTTCATTTATAAATGAGGTGGCCATTTCAGGTTGTGACTATTCCAGGTGCTGCTCACCTTACATCAACCACATGTCTCGGGAGGATAGCTGAGGGGAAACATGCTCACCTTGGAAGCAAGACGACACGGAGCAACACAGGTTTGATCCCCGAGCCCGCGCTTACAAACCTCTGGTTATTAAGCGAGTTATAAATAACCTATCATATCATGTACCAGCATGACACATGTTTGTGTACACCTGATTTCTTGTGTTTCTGTGGATCACATATTGCCCTGTCATTCCTCCATCACTCCTTATGTAGTATTTTCACTTGTTGTTGGGGTTACACTAAACATGACTTATATACACATGATCAAATATGGTTGGTTGCCAATGATCATTGTGTGGTGCAATTTTCCATATCGTGGAGCCTTTTGCTATCTGGGATTTATGGGTCTCAATTGCAATGTTTTGCAGTGCCTCATCATGTGTTAAGCAATTGCTTTGGTTAAGGTTTACTATGTGGCTCTTTGGGTTACATAATGATGTGGAATGGATTTGGTCCTCTGGTTTGAGTTGTAAGCAGGTCATGGTAGCCCTTGCTGCTGATGTGTGACATTGTTAAACCCCTTCCGTGTGTAGGGTATTCATGTGTGACACGTTTAGCCATACCAAATTTTGTCATCTACTTTTTTGTATTCAGGTGGACATGTGACCAATATTTTGTATGTGTTGTACTCAGGTACGGCCAGTATGCTTTGTGTGCAGCCATGCAGGTGGGTATTTTCACCTCATCATAGGGTCCTTTGCATGCATGTTGATTCATGTGATGCAGGCTTACTGGGCAGGGATCCTCCTCAGCACATCTGGATGCAGGTGACATGGTATGGTCGATGGCATGCATCCTATGGTGTCCCAAATATGTAGTGACAGCTGCATGTTTGGCAATATTTTGGCCAGATTAGACTCACTGCATTGTGGCAGAGTGTGTGGGAATGACTTGAGCAGTTGTGGTGGACAAACATGTACTGGTTCCTTTAGTGGGGTATCCTTCCACTCATGATGGTCATTAGCACCTGTTGTTCAGCTGGTTATTAAAAGTGCTACACCATGTTGCACGGGTCGCATGCACATGGTTGCTGTCTTGTTGCATAGGTTACCTATGGCACATGGTGGGGATGGTGTTTGGAGGTTTGGCATGGGCGGTCACATGAACACTGGCATGCCATTTGTATGGGCATGATTGTCATCAGTTTTGTGTTTAGGTGCAAGTTTCATTCAATGTCCTTCTCTGCTGTTAAGGATACACCATTATTAAAACCTTCTTTTTAGGTCTTGTTCTTGGTGTGAGGAGGGTGTGAGAGGACTCCCTTCATTAGTTGTTTGATTGGGTGCCTGATTTTCAAGGGTGTTCTGTTCTGATCTTTGTCTGGGGCACTGTGTGTGCCTTCAATACATGCTGGTCCTGTGCCAATGCAGTGTTTAGTGATTTCACTAGGGGTTTGTGCACATTTGCCTGCACACTGGTGATTGCTGTGGATGCAGTGTGGTATGTGGATATGTGTTCACTGTAGCCATGATTGCATGCAGCACATGTGTGTGTCTTGCCATCTTGGTATGTTGTGAGCCAGTGGTAATTGATTGCTTGAACCTTGATGCACAGGGGTGTCATTGTGAACTATAATTAGATTGTGGACCACATATGGGCCCTCTTCCTGCTCCTACCTGTGAAGCTAAGAACCTTGGGGTCATTTTAGACTCCACCCTCTCCTTCTTTGCTCACATCTCCGACATCTCTAAGAAGTCAAACTATCAACTGCACCTCCTCAGTGGTATTCTTCCTTTCCTTACACTCCCCCAGAAGCTCACTATCTCCAGAGCTCTGGTCCTCTCAAGCTGGACTACTGTAACCGCCTTTTCCAAATCCTCCTGCCTCTACTCTCTGTCCTCCACAACTCTGTCCTCCACAACTCATCCAGAACAGGACTGTGAGACTTGTCCTTGGCCTCAAGTCCACGGATCGTTTCTCTCCAGCTCTGAAATCTCTTCACTGGCTCCTAGGGGTGGCAAGGCTCAAGTTCAAGACCATCTGCATTGCCAAGGCTTTCTGGGGCTTGGGCCTGCACAATCTCCAACTCTCTCTTCCTAAACATCTCCCTTCTCGAGCTTTCTGCTCATCCACCTCCAACTCTCTGAGGGTCAGTCACTTTTAAAAGCAGAGAGTGGGGGGAAGATCTCTTTCTTCGGCTGGGGACTCCATCTGGAACAGCCTCCCTGCCTCTCTCAAACTTGAGCAGAACCACCTCTGGTTCAAATAAGCAACTCAAGACCTTCCCCTTCGCTTCTGCTTTCTCTCTTCCTCTCCCCTGCTGATGTTCCATCTGCTCCATGCACTGGTTCACCTGACCACCCTCTGAACTTGGGCCCAGGTCCCTGCCTGTCCAGTTTTACTTCACACTTCCTTTGGATCCCGCAGCACTTGGGGTCTGTATCTGTTACCCTTCAGCCCCTTCTCTCTGCACTTATGAGGCACTTGTTGGCAGCACTTTTTGATTACCTGCACTGCCCCACCCCCCCCCCCGCACTCTCCACTTCTCCTTCCTTTTCACTGCACTTGCGCGATCTGCATGACACAAGGCCTAGTAAGATCATTGTTTTGAGCTCCTTCTGTTTCCCCCCTCCTTGTCTTGTCGCACATAGAAACACTTGTGTACATGTGCGTTATAAATGCCATATCATATCATATCATATTATATCATTTGATGAAACTAGTGGAACAACCACAAACAATCATATAGAGGATGAAACATTGTCAACAATAAAAAACATGCACATGCCCTTGGGCCATTTGACACTTAAGTGCACCATAGCAGAACCAAGGCCTCAGCCAAAGTGTGACTCTATTGGTAACAGGGAGCTGTGTACCATGAAATTTTAATATCAACTTCACACCCTTTATTCAGAAATCCTCACCAAACAGCTCTCGCCCTATAATTGGCCAATCTGGGACTTACTCACTCTTTCTTTCTGTGCTCTTTTTGTCTCTCATTCTCTCTCTCGCTCTCTCTCTCTCTATATATATATATATATATATATATATATATATATATATATATATATATATATATATATATGTCTAGTAGTCAGTTTTCTGGTAAAATTCCTATTCTCAGGTGCACATTTTGTACAGCAGCCAACTCATCCATTGCAAACAGCAGCACAACCAAAGAATGACAGAGTTATCTTGAAGGAGGGAGGGAGAGGGTAATTGTTTTATGGGTAAAAGTAGAATGAGAGGAACAGCAACAGAAGCATCACGTAAGGTGAGGATGAGTCTGTTACTTGGAGACATACATTGTAATTGTTTGCGTCATGCAGCAGACATATTGCATTACACTGAGGATGGATAGGCCCCATGGGGAGAGACGGGGGGGTGGTAGGCTCTGCAGGTGGTACTTGGGTTCTGATAAACTTTGTAATGGACCAGAGGACTGTTGCTGTTTTCTTTTTTGTGTTAGTTGTGTGTGTGCCTGTGCATATGTGTGGTGTGTGTGTGTGTTTGACAACATGACTTCTGCTCTGCAGGAGTGCAAGGGTGTGAAGTAGTGAAACCACTTACTCAGCCTTCACACTTATACAAACCAACAGTCATCCCAATCATAACGGTAAAACAGATGCAGTTAAGAGTATGTAAAACTCCTTTGCCTTTTGTGGTATCGTGGGGAAGGCTGTGCTCTCAATAGTGGTGTGAATGTGATTTAGTAGCAACCCAAACATAAAAATATAATAGACCAAAGTAAAGGGACTGTCCAATCAAGGTTCTATAAACATATATGCACTTTAATTAAATACACCATCTGCAAAAATAACTCAATATAAAAACACAGTACAAAACTCACTCTTGTCGAAAGAAGAGAGAGTATACAACAATTGAAGATTAAGCAATATGGGTAATTAATCAGGGAGAGAAAAGGCAAATAGTAACCACAATGATTGTAAAACATATATGGAATAGATATGTACTGGAGCAAACCAGGATTAATAATGACCTAGCCAGTCTGCAGGGCCCAGAAATTGGCCAAGGGGGCAGTTACCAATCAATAGAACCTTTTGCTGTTCATGGCGGTTTGACAACAGCAAGCCAGGGTTCTATGTGCTGTTTGTGAGGTTCAAAGCAGCTCAAGTGCGGTGGTCACATTGTTCTAGACAGGGAGCGATGTCAAGCAGGGATCCAGCTGAAGTTCATTGCAGTTTGAAGCAATGCTTTGAAGAAGGGAAGATTGTGAGGGCCACCAGGGTCATTCGACATTTGGTTTGTCTGCAACAATGTGGCGTGGTTTGATGGGCTACCAGGCTCGGTTCAACTGACGAAGATCGGTAGTAAAGATGCTGGTCAGTCGAACGGTGGTTCGAAGTTGCTAGATGCACCATGGAGCTCCGTGTTCGAGCCGTGGCAATGACATGCTCAGTTAGTACAGTGCTGAGGCGAACTGGTTCAAACATGCAGTTCAGCAGTTTAAAGCAAGTGGGTGAGCACCAAAAGCAACTCCAGAGGGTCCAAATGGTTTGATGCAGTGGAATAGGCTCATATAACGGCTTGCAGTGGTTTCACAGAAGGAAATGCAGAAATCCTGGCTGGTTTGGATTTCAGGTGCTAAGACTCCCTCTCAGGGGTCTGTAAGTGATTTCAATCCAGCACACACCCAAGTCAACACTCAGCATGTAGTGCACAAATGAAATCCTTATTTATTTTTGTCTAAAAGTTCATTATTCTAAACGATATAGCACTCATATCACACCCTTCTCCTGGAAACCCCCACCCCCCCCCCCGGTCACACTGAACCAGGAATCAGGCTGGCTGGCTTGCAACGGTAAATATTTATTTATGTATTTAAAATTTAATCACAATATGTTTTAACAGATATACAACAATCACCAATGGGGTGACAGAACACTGACTAAATATCTTCATATCTTTCATACACTAGGAATAGGTAATAAGCAATACAAATGCACCTGAGAAAATAATACTTTTGTGTTGGTTCGGATCAGATAGCACTGTGGTTAGAGGTTCCCCCTGCACACCCCTCAACCCCCAATAGGCAATCTAAAGGGATAGGAGGAGAGAGCAGGTATTCAGGAATGGCAGAAATCAAACAGAATATCAATCCCACTTTCCCACAGCAAACACAAGAGAAGAACGACTCCAGCTGTCAGAATGGCTTTTAAAATCTTTAGAATGGACTGGGCAAAACATCAAATGTGGTCAAAAACACTTAACTTTCTCTACATTCTTATGGGAGCCGCTTTGCACAGTTGCACACAAACACAAGTAATGATTTAGTCCAAAGAAAACATTTGAAATCTTAAAATTCAAGTCAGAAGCAGTTAAAAGCTCTTTTACACACGTGAACATTCCTCAAAATGAAAATTTGCGGCAAACTTTTCAGTGCACGATCGTCGCGATAACGGGAGAATCGCCCTGAATTGGAATGCGGTTTTGGGTTCTATGGATAGGTGTAGATGTTAGCTAAGTAGGAGTCTATAACAAAAACTGAGGGAGTTAAGGAGTTTTTAGTGGAGATCGTTTTTGGAAAATAGGCACGAGAAGGAAAAACAGAAATGCACTTTTAAAAATGACGAATGAGTTTGCTTACACTAGGGGATAATTATGAAGAAGTGAATACCACACAGGGATTTTAGTCACTGGATCAGGGTGACCACCTGATAAGGAAACCTGACTTCTTCAGATGAGAAAATGGGCAGCGCAAAGATAGTTCTAACAATACTGGTTCTGAAAGGAAGATAGGATGGTTTGGAGCTAGGGATAAGACAAGGCAAAGGTACTCCTAACAATACAGGTTCTGACTGAAATATAGGATGATTTGGAGATAGGGACAAGACTATGCAAAGGACATATGCTATGTGACACAATTCTTCCTATTTATACTCACTGGATAAGTTTTTAAATGGGACCGTCAGCTCTGGTCAGGATGGGTCTGGTCTAAGAAAAACAGCACATCAGGCACTGGACTGGAACCTCTAGGCCGGTCGCCAGATCTGCTCTCCTAGTTGGTGGGTATTTGGATCAGCTGGATGGTGAGTTCCTCAGGCAAGCCTAGTGGTGGCAAGCCAGAGAATTTCTGGATACTGGTTCAAAAGGCCTTCCGACCCACACAGCGCTTTACTGAGTGGAGAGTATAAATTTGAGTAGTGGGGCCTTGCTGGAAATAAATATTCTCTATTGCTGGCAAGAGATTTGGCATCTGGATCTGGAAGAATAATTAAAGCTGGATGTAGAATGCTGGATCAGAGTGCTCCGCCGGAATCAGGATGGTGGCTGGATCAGTGAGTCCTTGTGTGCTGTCAGCTGTCTCTATTTATGCCTAAAAATGACATCACAAAGGGGTGTATGGGCCAGCTTAGGTAAGCTTGCCCCTTTCAAAGGTGATTGGGTAAGAGTCTACTCTCTGCCTTGATAGGAGGAGAGAAACAGAGTGTCATCTTTATGGTATAATTTTATGATGCTGTGAATACACCCCTAGCCACTGGAACACAAAGTCTACATATGGCAAAATACATATTTACACATGTGCAACCTCTATAAAAAAATCACATATACAGATTGCATATTTTATATAACAGCTATTCCTCAAAACCCCGTAGCTGTGGGATCATGTTTCCCCTTTCTACGTAATTTTTCCCTTTTCGCTATGATTTTTATGCAAGTTTTTACAAATGTGCGTGTTTAACATGGGAATGAGTGCATAAAGTTTCACAATTCTAGCGGAAATACAGACCCTATAAACCCACATCTATTGCCATTCCTGTTCAGAATAAGCTACACAGTTGTGCTAAGTTTTCAAAGGTAGTGCTAAAAATTAGGTTAATTAATCTGCCATTTTCAGATTTTGCACCCCTTTTGATAATAAGTTAAACACCTTCTAAAAAGGTCCATTACATATACTGTTTACACCAAATGGTCAGTATTTGTCACTCCTTCAAGCATGTGGTGGCCCCCTCGTTTGGAATTTGCTTCTGTCAGCCAGGAGTTTCCTGTGCTGCAGCAGTTTTACGGCCTTTCACACCTTCAATGTCCTAGGTTGGAGGAAGGTCATTGTTCCTTTGCCCTCTGTAGACCAGATTCTGTTCAAACCCCGCAATTAACACCTCCTCGTGAGTTTCTGCTGAGGGAAGGCCATCCTTCTGTGAGAAAAACCTGCTAGTCCAGTTTTGCAGCTTCAGCCAAAATAATTAACTTTTAAATTTAGCAAAAACACATCTGTTGCATCACATACAAATACATTTCTTTCTTGGCTTTATAATCTATGGAATCAAAACACAACTACAATCTGTATTCCTTTTTGGCAACAATCCTGTTTATGTTGCTAATTCAGCAGACTTTTTTTTAGTTGTAGGTTATTTTAAAGCTTTCTCAGTCTCCTCTGACAGCTGTCATTCAGGCGGCCCAGGGTACTGCACCCAGATTTTGGCATGGCTATCAGATTTCAGACAATCGACTTTTCTGATGAATGTTTTGATCTTCATATCAGGACTTTTCAACATTCACAATCTTGCCTGGTGCTAAAAGTCATGGATCAAATGAAGCATTGTAAACATATAAAATGTTGTGTTATAGGCATTTTAAAGTTTTTGGGAACAAAACAAATTTCATTTGTAGGCACATTTTTGGGTTTCATTTGCAGAGTGCTGCTTTTCTCTGTGCACTCTGTTTGCTGGTCATGGACCCACTGGCACATTTCTGCAGGATGTGCTCTATTCCAATGCACATGCACCATGGGTGGCAGGTTGTGCATCCCTCTTTTTGTGTGCCGAGGCACACGGTTTTTGTAGGTTTCTTTTCACGCACAAGGGTTTTGTCACCATTGTTGCTGTTTCTATCTCTATAACTGGCAAACTGATGCCGCATAGCATAGCGGAGTGGGTCAATACATCCCACAGAGCCCCCCCTCCCGACTTAATTTTGACCGCCCGTCAAAGGGAAGTCGGGAGATTGGGATGTTCTTTTGTTTTGTACATGTGGAGAAATGTAGCTGCTTCTCCCGTCAGTGACGAAGCAGCACGCTCTCCTCAGCGATTCTGGTCAGGAGTCTTGCTGGTTCTGGTTGGGAGTATGGAGTGGCACTCCGGGCTCCCTGGGTCTTTCCCCCCGGTCCCTGAGTGGTCCTCCTTGGTAGTCCTTTGGATAATTCTTCGTCCAGATGCTAGAAGATAGAACAGAGCATGGTTATTTCTCACTAATGTGTCCACACGTCCTTTGGGGATGTCAGCAGTGGGAAAGACACTTGCATGGGATATAATTGGTACTATTCCCCCTCTGGGTTCCCGGTGGGTTCCCCTATTTGCCGCAGAGTATGCCTGGGATGGCCACTCTTCAGCTGGTTTATGTGGACCCACTTATCTTCCCCTTCTGCCAAACTGCCCTTGGGGATGCGGATTCTGTAGCGGACTGGTAAGATTCTGTCTACAATTTCAAAAGGGCCCCGCCAAGTTGGGAGCGACTTGCGCTGTTTGGCTTGGTTCCTTTGGAAATTGTACAAGTAGATCCGGTCTCCTACTTGATATTCCTTTTTTGTTGTCTTGAGATCATAGTGGGTCTTCATACTGTCTGCAGATCTTTCTAGATTCTGTTGAGCATAAGCAAAAGCATGTTGAAGGTGTTTTCTCAGATTCTCAACATACTCATGAGTTGTGGAGGCATTTATCAAGGTCTGCTCTTGGGTTCTGTAGAGCAGATGCTGGGGTAGCACCATCCTTTGTCCAGTCATCAGCTCAAAGGGAGACATTTTTGTTGCAGAAGAAGAGGTAGATCTGATAGCCACCAGGACAAGGGGTAATCGAATGTCCCACCTTGTCCCAGAATCTGCCACAAACTTTTTTAATATGCTCACAATAGTTTTATTGTACATCTGAACTCCGCTACTAGAGGATGGCCGGTAGGCAATGTGTCGTTTCCTTTTGACCCGAAGTATCTCCCACATCTTGGTCATCAGTTCGCTAGTGAAGTGTCTACCACTGTCTGACTCAATCCTATGGGGTAGATGTGATTGATCATCAGGGCAGCTGCTGTTTCTGCCTCGCAATTTGGGGCCTGGGGACATTCCACCCATTTAGTGAACAAGCATGTTACGGTCAACATGTACTTGTTCCCCCTAGAGGAGCGAATCACGGGCCCGATCAAATCGACTTGCAAATCTGACCAAGGTAGTGTCACCCCCCACTTTTGGAGGGGAACACAGTGTGTGAGTGTTGGCTGAAATTGTTAACACACAAGACACCCCTTCAAGTATTGGTCGATGTCCTGCCCCATGTGTGGCCAGTATGCAACCTCTCGCAAGATTTCTAATGTCGTATGAAACCCCCAATGACCGGCTGTGGCCGCATCATGGGCGTGACTTAGCATCAGGCTTCGGAAGGAGGTGGGGCCACCCGCTGATCATGGCCAGCTATGGATCTCCTCACCAACAAACCGTCTTGTATTCAGAACATTTTTTGGACATTTCATCAACACTCTGAGGTCCTCTTTCCCAATGTAATCGGTATCCGTCAGGGGAAAGTTCTCAGGATCCTCAATGTGTTGATAAAACTTACCAGTTATTGGATCCCCTTTTTGAACGGTAATCAAATCAGCATCTGGGGTCTCCTTGTTCCATTGTGCAGTTGAGAGTTCATTGTGAGCATTTGTCTGGGACCTAGTGATAGCAGTGACCTGGATTTCCCCCAACAAGGACTCAATCTCAAGTAGATCCCCTTGGATGGCTCTGGTTTTGGCCAGCTGATCAGCTAGGTCATTTCCAGTTTTGTCTGGTCCCTCTACTTTAGAATGACCCTTGATCTTTTTCCAGTAGATGGTCATCCCCTTCGAGGTGACCAGATCATCAATATTTTGTGTTAATTTTCCATGTTTTAAAGGTTTATTATTAGCACATAGCATGTCTCTGGTTTTCCAGTTAACCAGGTGCTCCACAAAACCGTTCCGTACATAATCTGAATCAGTGATTATGACCAGTTCGTGGAGTTGGTGTTGGACAGCAGTGAAGATGGCTTGATGCACAGCCATCAGCTCTGCCACTTGACTACTTCGGGGACCGATTTTGTACCCAGCGAGGGTTCTGGGGCATCATTCACCCATGCATTCCCCACGCCGGCCACAAGTTCCTTTTCCCCGTTGTTGTCAACATGGTAGGAGCACCCATCCACATAGACTGTGGGCATTCCCTCACAATGGTCTTCTTCAGAGACTTTGTGTGGGGAATTAAGGTATGCCTCCATGTTGTTCTTGATTTTAAGACTTTCGTCCTCGAGACAGTTTTCTCTGGCACAATCATGCAAGTCAGCCAGACGTTGCGTGAGGGGACTCTACTTGTTTTTGGCCATATCTGACCTCCACAGAAAAGCCTTGCATTGACAGAACCCAGGAAGTAATTTGGGAATTACTCACATTTCCGGCCCAGATTCTGTCAGATATTTCAAAGGTTGTTGTGAAGTCTCCACTATGATGTGTTCCCTTTGGATAAACGGGCAGTAATTCTTCAATGCCCACCCCGTTGCCAGGAGTGCCTTCTCACAATCATTGAATTTTTCCTCCACAGAGGATAAAGTTTTGCTCGCATAGGAGATTACTTTATTGACCTTGTCATGCTTTTGATATAATACTGCCGTCAAGCACGTATTAGAGAACCCTGTCTCCAGGAACAACTCCTTGTTCCTGACAGGGTAAGCTAGGCAGGGCGCTTGTGAGAGGCTTCTTTTGAGTTGTCTTACTGCCTCGGCTTGTTCTGGACCCCATTCCCACTTGACCTCCCCCTTCAGGAGATGAATCAGGGGTCTAGTGATCTCTGCGTAGCCCTCAATGAACTTTCTGCTGTAATTAGTCAGTCCAAGGAGGCTCCTTAGTTCCTGCAGAGTTGTGGGATCCTTCAGTTTCTGGAGTGCTTCCACTTTCTTTTCTTGGGGACAGAGACCCTGAAGAGTAATCTCATGCCCCAAGAAATTAACACGGGTTCTACACCACTGTGCTTTCTGGAAGGAAAGTTTTGCTCCGGCGGCCCTCAACTGTGTCAGAACATAACGGATCTCCGCTATGTGTTCTTCCACAGATGAACTTTTGATGAGGACATCATCTACATAAGCCAGGTTACCCCTCGCACTCAGGTCGGGCATGGCCTTATGTAGGAAAATGTTGAATTCATTGCCGGAGTTGATGTATCCGAAGGGAGTCCAGGTCCAAGTGTACTGTTGCCCCCCGAAGGTAAAGGCCAGCTTGTATTGGTCCTCCCTACTGACAGTAGGAGTCTATAACAAAAACTGAGGGAGTTAAGGAGTTTTTAGTGGAGGTCGTTTTTGGAAAATAGGCACGAGAAGGAAAAACAGAAATGCACTTTTAAAAATGACGAATGAGTTTGCTTACACTAGGGGATAATTATGAAGAAGCGAATACCACACAGGGATTTTAGTCACTGGATCAGGGTGACCACCTGATAAGGAAACCTGACTTCTTCAGATGAGAAAATGGGCAGCGCAAAGATAGTTCTAACAATACTGGTTCTGAAAGGAAGATAGGATGGTTTGGAGCTAGGGATAAGACAAGGCAAAGGTACTCCTAACAATACAGGTTCTGACTGAAATATAGGATGATTTGGAGATAGGGACAAGACTATGCAAAGGACATATGCTATGTGACACAATTCTTCCTATTTATACTCACTGGATAAGTTTTTAAATGGGACCGTCAGCTCTGGTCAGGATGGGTCTGGTCTAAGAAAAACAGCACATCAGGCACTGGACTGGAACCTCTAGGCCGGTCGCCAGATCTGCTCTCCTAGTTGGTGGGTATTTGGATCAGCTGGATGGCGAGTTCCTCAGGCAAGCCTAGTGGTGGCAAGCCAGAGAATTTCTGGATACTGGTTCAAAAGGCCTTCCGACCCACACAGCGCTTTACTGAGTGGAGAGTATAAATTTGAGGATTGGGGCCTTGCTGGAAATCAATATTCTCTATTGCTGGCAAGAGATTTGGCATCTGGATCTGGAAGAATAATTAAAGCTGGATGTAGAATGCTGGATCAGAGTGCTCCGCCGGAATCAGGATGGTGGCTGGATCAGTGAGTCCTTGTGTGCTGTCAGCTGTCTCTATTTATGCCTAAAAATGACATCACAAAGGGGTGTATGGGCCAGCTTAGGTAAGCTTGCCCCTTTCAAAGGTGATTGGGTAAGAGTCTACTCTCTGCCTAGGGACAAGACTATGCAAAGGACATATGCTATGTGACACAATTCTTCCTATTTATACTCACTGGATAAGTTTTTAAATGGGACCGTCAGCTCTGGTCAGGATGGGTCTGGTCTAAGAAAAACAGCTCATCAGGCACTGGACTGGAACCTCTAGGCCGGTCGCCAGATCTGCTCTCCTAGTTGGTGGGTATTTGGATCAGCTGGATGGCGAGTTCCTCAGGCAAGCCTAGTGGTGGCAAGCCAGAGAATTTCTGGATACTGGTTCAAAAGGCCTTCTGACCCACACAGCGCTTTACTGAGTGGAGAGTATAAATTTGAGGATTGGGGCCTTGCTGGAAATCAATATTCTCTATTGCTGGCAAGAGATTTGGCATCTGGATCTGGAAGAATAATTAAAGCTGGATGTAGAATGCTGGATCAGAGTGCTCCGCCGGAATCAGGATGGTGGCTGGATCAGTGAGTCCTTGTGTGCTTGTGTGCTGTCAGCTGTCTCTATTTATGCCTAAAAATGACATCACAAAGGGGTGTATGGGCCAGCTTAGGTAAGCTTGCCCCTTTCAAAGGTGATTGGGCAAGAGTCTACTCTCTGCCTTGATAGGAGGAGAGAAACAGAGCATCATCTTTATGGTATAATTTTATGATGCTGTGAATACACCCCTAGCCACTGGAACACAAAGTCTACATTTGGCAAAATACATATTTACACATGTGCAACCTCTATTAAAAATCACATATACAGATTTTTAATAGAGATTACAGATACAGATTGCATATTTTATATAACAGCTATTCCTCAAAACCCCGTAGCTGTGGGATCATGTTTCCCCTTTCTACGTAATTTTTCCCTTTTCGCTATGATTTTTATGCAAGTTTTCACAAATGTGCGTGTTTAACATGGGAATGAGTGCATAAAGTTTCACAATTCTAGCGGAAATACAGACCCTATAAACCCACATCTATTGCCATTCCTGTTCAGAATAAGCTACACAGTTGTGCTAAGTTTTCAAAGGTAGTGCTAAAAATTAGGTTAATTAATCTGCCATTTTCAGATTTTGCACCCCTTTTGATAATAAGTTAAACACCTTCTAAAAATGTCCATTACTTATACTGTTAACACCAAATGGTCAGTATTTGTCACTCCTTCAAGCATGTGGTGGCCCCCTCGTTTGGAATTTGCTTCTGTCAGCCAGGAGTTTCCTGTGCTGCAGCAGTTTTACGGCCTTTCACACCTTCAATGTCCTAGGTTGGAGGAAGGTCATTGTTCCTTTGCCCTCTGTAGACCAGATTCTGTTCAAACCCCGCAATTAACACCTCCTCGTGAGTTTCTGCTGAGGGAAGGCCATCCTTCTGTGAGAAAAACCTGCTAGTCCAGTTTTGCAGCTTCAGCCAAAATAATTAACTTTTAAATTTAGCAAAAAACACATCTGTTGCATCACATACAAATACATTTCTTTCTTGGCCTTATAATCTATGGAATCAAAACACAACTACAATCTGTATTCCTTTTTGGCAACAATCCTGTTTATGTTGCTAATTCAGCAGACTTTTTTTTTAGTTGTAGGTTATTTTAAAGCTGTCTCAGTCTCCTCTGACAGCTGTCATTCAGGCGGCCCAGGGTACTGCACCCAGATTTTGGCATGGCTATCAGTTTTCAGACAATCCAGTTTTCTGATGAATGTTTTGCTCTTCATATCAGGACTTTTCAACATTCACAATCTTGCCTGGTGCTAAAAGTCATGGATCAAATGAAGCATTGTAAACATATAAAATGTTGTGTTATAGGCATTTTGGAGTTTTTGGGAACAAAACAAATTTCATTTGTAGGCACATTTTTGGGTTTCATTTGCAGAGTGCTGCTTTTCTCTGTGCACTCTGTTTGCTAGTCATGCACCCACTGGCACATTTCTGCAGGATGTGCTCTATTCCACTGCACATGCACCATGGGTGGCAGGTTGTGCATCCCTCTTTTTGTGTGGCGAGGCACACGGTTTTTGTAGGTTTCTTTTCACGCACAAGGGTTTTGTCACCATTGTTGCTGTTTCTATCTCTATAACTGGCAAACTGATGCCGCATAGCATAGCGGAGTGGGTCAATACATCCCACAGAGCCCCCCCTCCCGACTTAATTTTGACCGCCCGTCAAAGGGAAGTCGGGAGATTGGGATGTTCTTTTGTTTTGTACATGTGGAGAAATGTAGCTGCTTCTCCCGTCAGTGACGAAGCAGCACGCTCTCCTCAGCGATTCTGGTCAGGAGTCTTGCTGGTTCTGGTTGGGAGTATGGAGTGGCACTCCGGGCTCCCTGGGTCTTTCCCCCCGGTCCCTGAGTGGTCCTCCTTGGTAGTCCTTTGGATAATTCTTCGTCCAGATGCTAGAAGATAGAACAGAGCATGGATATTTCCCACTAATGTGTCCACACGTCCTTTGGGGATGTCAGCAGTGGGAAAGACACTTGCATGGGATATAATTGGTACTATTCCCCCTCTGGGTTCCCGGTGGGTTCCCCTATTTGCCGCAGAGTATGCCTGGGATGGCCACTCTTCAGCTGGTTTATGTGGACCCACTTATCTTCCCCTTCTGCCAAACTGCCCTTGGGGATGCGGATTCTGTAGCGGACTGGTAAGATTCTGTCTACAATTTCAAAAGGGCCCCGCCAAGTTGGGAGGAACTTGCGCTGTTTGGCTTGGTTCCTTTGGAAATTGTACAAGTAGATCCGGTCTCCTACTTGATATTCCTTTTTTGTTGTCTTGAGATCATAGTGGGTCTTCATACTGTCTGCAGATCTTTCTAGATTCTGTTGAGCATAAGCAAAAGCATGTTGAAGGTGTTTTCTCAGATTCTCAACATACTCATGAGTTGTGGAGGCATTTATCAAGGTTTGCTCTTGGGTTCTGTAGAGCAGATGCTGGGGTAGCACCATCTTTTGTCCAGTCATCAGCTCAAAGGGAGACATTTTTGTTGCAGAAGAAGAGGTAGGTCTGATAGCCATCAGGACAAGGGGTAATCGAATGTCCCAACTTGTCCCAGAATCTGCCACAAACTTTTTTAATATGCTCACAATAGTTTTATTGTACATCTGAACTCCGCCACTAGAGGATGGCCGGTAGGCAATGTGTCGTTTCCTTTTGACCCGAAGTATCTCCCACATCTTGGTCATCAGTTCGCTAGTGAAGTGTCTACCACTGTCTGACTCAATCCTATGGGCTAGATGTGATTGATCATCAGGGCAGCTGCTGTTTCTGCCTCGCAATTTGGAGCCGAGGGGACATTCCACCCATTTAGTGAATAAGCATGTTACGGTCAACATGTACTTGTTCCCCCTAGAGGAGCGAATCACGGGCCCGATCAAATCGACTTGCAAATCTGACCAAGGCAGTGTCACCCCCCACTTTTGGAGGGGAACACAGTGTGTGAGAGTTGGCTGAAATTGTTAACACACAAGACACCCCTTCAAGTATTGGTCGATGTCCTGCCCCATGTGTGGCCAGTATGCAACCTCTCGCAAGATTTCTAATGTCGTATGAAACCCCCAATGACCGGCTGTGGCCGCATCATGGGCGTGACTTAGCATCAGGCTTCGGAAGGAGGTGGGGCCACCCGCTGGTCATGGCCAGCTATGGATCTCCTCACCAACAAACCGTCTTGTATTCAGAACATTTTTTGGACATTTCATCAACACTCTGAGGTCCTCTTTCCCAATGTAATCGGTATCCGTCAGGGGAAAGTTCTCAGGATCCTCAATGTGTTGATAAAACTTACCAATTATTGGATCCCCTTTTTGAGCGGTAATCAAATCAGCATCTGGGGTCTCCTTGTTCCATTGTGCAGTTGAGAGTTCATTGTGAGCATTTGTCTGGGACCTAGTGATAGCAGTGACCTGGATTTCCCCCAACAAGGACTCAATCTCAAGTAGATCTCCTTGGATGGCTCCGGTTTTGGCCAGCTGATCAGCTAGGTCATTTCCAGTTTTGTCTGGTCCCTCTACTTTAGAATGACCCTTGATCTTTTTCCAGTAGATGGTCACCCCCTTCGAGGTGACCAGATCATCAATATTTTGTGTTAATTTTCCATGTTTTAAAGGTTTATTATTAGCACATAGCATGTCTCTGGTTTTCCAGTAAACCAGGTGCTCCACAAAACCGTTCCGTACATAATCTGAATCAGTGATTATGACCAGTTCGTGGAGTTGGTGTTGGACAGCAGTGAAGATGGCTTGATGCACAGCCATCAGCTCTGCCACTTGACTACTTCGGGGACCGATTTTGTACCCAGCGAGGGTTCTGGGGCATCATTCACCCATGCATTCCCCATGCCGGCCACAAGTTCCTTTTCCCCGTTGTTGTCAACATGGTAGGAGCACCCATCCACATAGACTGTGGGCATTCCCTCACAATGGTCTTCTTCAGAGACTTTGTGTGGGGAATTAAGGTATGCCTCCATGTTGTTCTTGATTTTAAGACTTTCGTCCTCGAGACAGTTTTCTCTGGCACAATCATGCAAGTCAGCCAGACGTTGCGTGAGGGGACTCTACTTGTTTTTGGCCATATCTGACCTCCACAGAAAAGCCTTGCATTGACAGAATCCAGGAAGTAATTTGGGAATTACTCACATTTCCGGCCCAGATTCTGTCAGATATTTCAAAGGTTGTTGTGAAGTCTCCACTATGATGTGTTCCCTTTGGATAAACGGGCAGTAATTCTTCAATGCCCACCCCGTTGCCAGGAGTGCCTTCTCACAATCATTGAATTTTTCCTCCACAGAGGATAAAGTTTTGCTCGCATAGGAGATTACTTTATTGACCTTGTCATGCTTTTGATATAATACTGCCGTCAAGCACGTATTAGAGAACCCTGTCTCCAGGAACAACTCCTTGTTTCTGACAGAGTAAGCTAGGCAGGGCGCTTGTGAGAGGCTTCTTTTGAGTTGTCTTACTGCCTCAGCTTATTCTGGACCCCATTCCCACTTGACCTCCCCCTTCAGGAGATGAATCAGGGGTCTAGTGATCTCTGCGTAGCCCTCAATGAACTTTCTGCTGTAATTAGTCAGTCCAAGGAGGCTCCTTAGTTCCTGCAGAGTTGTGGGATCCTTCAGTTTCTGGAGTGCTTCCACTTTCTTTTCTTGGGGACAGAGACCCTGAAGAGTAATCTCATGCCCCAAGAAATTAACACGGGTTCTACACCACTGTGCTTTCTGGAAGGAAAGTTTTGCTCCGGCGGCCCTCAACTGTGTCAGAACATAACGGATCTCCGCTATGTGTTCTTCCACAGATGAACTTTTGATGAGGACATCATCTACATAAGCCAGGTTACCCCTCGCACCCAGGTCGGGCATGGCCTTATGTAGGAAAATGTTGAATTCATTGCCGGAGTTGATGTATCCGAAGGGAGTCCAGATCCAAGTGTACTGTTGCCCCCGAAGGTAAAGGCCAGCTTGTATTGGTCCTCCCTACTGACAGGTGCAGTCCAGTACCCATTGGTCAGGTCAATTGCAGTGAATACATGTGACCCTTGGATCTGGGCCATCCCTTGGTCAATGTAGGGAAGAGGCCATCGGGAAGTATGGACCCGTTTGTTGAGCTCCCTTAGGTCAGCACAGAGTCTCCACTGGCCGCTTGGTTTCAAAATCCCCAGCACCGGATTATTGAAGGTGCTGTGGACTGGACAAATTATCCCATGGGAAACAAGGTTCTTAATTATTTCAGTAAGGGATTCCATTGATGCGAGAGGCAAGCGATACTGCTTCACAAACACTGGAGTAATGCCGGGTCCGTGTGAAATGTTGTTGTGTGAATGTCGGTGCGACCACAGCCATATGAGTCCACCACAAAGTGATCTTGAAAATCTAAAAAACTTTGTTTCAATTTTTGCTTTTGCTCCAGAGTCTCACAGGCATCAGCTAGGTTGACTCTCTCTTCAACCATCTGCCTGAAGCCCGGGAAGACTTCTGGTTTGGCTATCTCAGCGGCCTCCTCCAGCTGGGTGGAGAAGTCCCTGGTCAAAGTTTTGATTTGGACTGATGGCTTCAGGTGGGGAAGGCAGTCATTGTGGACTTGAAAGATCACCTCATCCCTCCTGAAGTCACAGATCACATCTTCCTTAGCATAAGGGCAGGAAGAGCACACCAGGAAATTCCCCCCATGCCAGGCGAAGATCCTGTCTGGTGTTGTGTCATCGTCGCTATCACTGTCAAAACAGTCCTTGGGGTTTGGTCGTAACAGTTTGTTACCTAAATCTATGGAAAAATGTCGGTCATCAACCGCCATTCCAATAATGGTGCCTGCGCCCAGAGTGATAATCTTTAGGTCGCTGTTATCCACCTCTATTGGAATGGTGTCGTGTTCTATATTGACTAGTGGTGTTGGGTTTATCCCCAACCCCTGCTGTTGGAAATGAGCATTGAGATGAACATAGACGTCAGGATTTTTCAGTTTCTGTACTCTTTTAATTTTTACTTCAAGGGAGAATTGTTGGATCATTCTGGGATGGTGACTTCCTCTGAATTTCAACTGCATATGGTAGCAGCTGAGCTGACCGAAATGCTTTCTCTTAGTCATCAAAGTCCATGGGATTAACCGCTAATCAGGACCAGGCTTTGAAGTTTATTAGATCAAAACTAATGGCAAAGCGATTGAGAATGTCACTGCCTAAATAAAATGCAGCAGGGACATCTCGCACGACCCAACAATTATGGACTATGCTCTTGTTACATATAGAGATTTTGAGCATACACCTGCTAGACAGGAGATGTTTGGAATTGGGTGTTTCCAGGTCCATTTCCCATTTGTCTAACTGTTTAAAAGTGGGAATGGCTGGATTTTTTGGGAGTTTGCAGAACATGGCCTCTCTGATGAAGCTCTTAGCGTTGTTCACACATACTCGGGTGAGAACAGAGTCCTTCCCTTCATTTAACTGAATAGGGATGAACAACTGCTCTCCAATTTTCTGAATATCAGCCAAGCTTTGAGCTGATTTCTCATCATTTTGGAGTATTGGAGTGGGATTTTCTGATTTTGAATTTATATAGAATTTCAGAGTGTTTCCTTCCAGTGTGGAATGCCACCTGGGACTAAAAGGAAGGTTGATTTTCAGAAATAAAGAGGACTCCCCATCACCAGTTTGTAGTCCTACTACAATTACTGTTGTGTCTGGGATTTGGTTATTCTTGAAGTGGAATTCAATTTGGTCAGGTTTTTGTTGATCCATGTGGCATGTGCCATTTGGACTAACATGGTTGACACTATGTTTTAATTTTATTGGTCGGTTAGTCTGGGTCCAGAGGACCTTGTTTACACAATCTATGAGGGGAGACAATCTACGCAGGATCTCATTCCCTAGTAAACATGGTATGCCCTCTGGAGTCACAACTATGACCGGGTGCTTCACCTTGTGTCGCCCAATTTTAATGTCTAAATCCGAATTCCCCTCAGTAGGAATTTCCTTCCCATCGAAGTTCTGAAGTTGTCCAGGAAGAGGGGTGCGAGGGATTTGGTATTTCTCCCCCCTTCCTGAATTCAGCTGATCAAAGGCCCTTTTTGACAGAAGGGTGGCTTGGGATCCAGTGTCCACCAGTGCCAAAATTGTACATTGCCCCTGTATTTGGACCAGGGCATAAGATCTTCCCTCCTTTTCCTCAAGGGGGCAAAGATAATGCACATTTTTTGCCAATTGGTGGGTTAATTTATTTGCTTTGGTTTCTGACAGAAGGGTGATGTGGGCAGGATTTTGTTTGGGATCTTGGGAACCTGTAAGAAAAATGTGGCAATTGGATATGGGGGAAGTTTTGGGCTCCCCTGGTTCTGATTCTCAACCCCCCCCCCCCTTTTTGGAGGCAGTCACCAGAATTGTTTTGGACAAGGTGATTTTCTTGCTGGTCATTCTGGGGTTTGATGATGGGGGGTTTTAACTCAGTCCCCCATCTACCCAATCTTGATCAGGATCTATTGTTACCCATTTCTCTTTGGGAGGAGTTCCCCCACTCCTGAAGGAGAAGATCCTTTTCCCAGAATCCTCTGAGGACCCCTCTCCTTCAAATTGGAAGATTTGCACCTCCTCCACATAATGGGCCTTTTTAGGCTCTTTATTTCTCCTACCCACCCTCTGTTCCTTAGGTTGCAGATTTTCAGGGGCAGGAGATTTTGGTTCGGTTCCTGGGTTTTCAGGGGCTTTCCACAAGTGGGGAAGGAAGCTTCTTCTAAGGCTTTACATCCCCCTTCCCCCTGTGCCTCCTCCCTGGGAACCGGTGGGTTGTTGGGGTTCTTCCCCCATCATTGTTCTGGAGCACCAGACCCTTGATTTGAGGAGTTCTGTGTCGCCATGCTCATCTAAAGGTTCTGTTGAACCCTCAGCATGCGACCCAGATCCTGTGCCATGTTCTGGACCTGGCGCTCCAGTTGGGACACCCGCTCTGGCTGGTACGGGGTCCTCTGATCTACCCTTGGTTGATCACGGGAAGGGTAACTGTCCCTTCTCCCGTAATACCCTTGGTTTAGATAGTTTTGGTACCCCTCCACCGTTGGCCTCCCCTCTCCCGGATTGGGCTGTCTGGGCTCAGGAAAGTGGGGAAAGAAGAGTGGGTTGTTTTGGGGGTTGAAGTTTGGCGGGTACCGGGAAAAGAAACTTGACCCAGTATTTGAGGGATTACTGCCCTCCTGGGGAAAGTGAGGAGGGAAGTTCCCTGGGTTGGCAGCTGTCTGGTTGGATCCCCCTTGGGCTGGAGGAGTCCACACATAGCCCAGGATGGGGCTGATGTAGTCAGGGGAGTTAGGGGTACCATTTGTGGGGTTACCTCCCTGAGTCCCTGTTTGGGATTGGCCCGAGGGCTTCTGGGTCTGGGGTTGATAGGATTCTGTGCAGGAATGTTTTTAGGCCCCCCATCTCCAGATCTAAGATGGGGGCAACCTTCACCCCCGCCACCTTAGCAGCAGCAGGGGTGTTGGTTGGTTTTTGGCTTTTGTTAGTATTTTTGCTTTCTAGTGGCTTCTGCACTTCGTACATGCGAGTTGCTTGTTCAATGACCCAGTCTAGTGATCTTTTCTTGTGGAAGTCCCTCACTAGCTGGGTCATAATGTACTTAGGGAGGGCATGAAATAAGGTATTATTAAATTCCCTACTGTCAGTGCGCACCCTTCTGGTGGTCTGCGCAAAGGCACGTTTCAATTCTTGGACAAATTCTTGTGGGGCCTGGTCTTCCCCACATTTTAGGTTGTAGGCTGCCTTGCGGGCCTCTTGAGGGTTTCTATGAATAGAAAAATGCTTTAGGATGGCCGCCCTATTGGTGGACCATCTTGAATAGTTCTGATCCTCCAGCCCCGCAAAGAAGCTGGAGTACTCAGGTGAAAATGTCCACTTTGCATACTGAATACAGCTTTGGCTGTCCTTCAGGTGGAAAGTCTCCATCATTTGCTCAAACAATTCAAGGTGCTCCCAAACTGAATATTTGGCATTTTTGTGGTATGGCGTGATGAGGCTCCTAATAGCTTTGATTAGCTTCAAGGGATCTTTGAGTAAAGATCTCTTAACTTTGTTGGCCTTTTTAGTTCTGGTCACCCTGGTCAAATCATTCTCTGACTCAGAGGCACTGCGACCAGATGTGGCTGTCTGATCTTCTAGGCTCTCCCTGATTCTGCAAGCTTGGGAATGGCTGGTGGAATGTGGGGGCCTAGTCTCTTGAGACCTGTGGTGCTCAGAAGAGTCTTCTGACTCTCCCTTGCTCCCCGGATGGGTTGAGTGCCCCCCCACTGTCCTAACTGGGAAGAGGTTTTTAGTATGCTTTTAGTGGGCCTAGTCTCATGGAATTCCCCACCAAATTTTACTGACTGATCTCTAGGTAAGTGATATTTCTGAGGATCCAGTTCTCTGATTCTCCCCTCACTGGAGTCTCCCTTGTCAGAGAAACTGGCCCTAGCATTTGGGAACCTGTACATAGACGCTCGCCCATCCTTTTCTGGGAGGCGCTAACCTGTCAGTCCCGTATTTCCCATTGTGTTAAAGTCTACCATCCCCGTGGTCCTTGGTTCATATGAGCCAGTGGACATGGGGGTGGCAGAGTCCATGGAATTGAAGGGATTAAAGTCCCTGGTGCTAGGGTTCCTGAGGTTATGCTCAGGGGTTTCTCGCTCCCATCTTACCTCATCTCTTTCAGCCCCTATTTCCTGATGACATGCCAAGATTTGACCTTTTTGCTCCTCTATTAAGGCCTTACTGGTCTCTTTGAGTTGTTCTTGCATGGCTATCTGTCCATGGAGCCTGTCATTCTTTTCACAGAGAGTCTCATTGTCTCTCTGTGCTTCCTATCTGAATTGGGAGTATTGGGCCAATTTTTGCTGCAGGAGACTCACCTCCTCAGTTTGGTCCCTACTGGCCTGATTATTCTTTGGCCAGAGCCTCCTCCACCTGCCTGGAGTGCGCTAACAGCTTTTCATAATCCATTTTGATTTCACCAAGTTCCTGAAGGGCCAGGTGATTTTCTTTTAACTTTATTTTTAAGTGACTAACTTCCTGGCTTAAGGCGTCCCTTTCCTGAGATAGAGTGGCCCTCTGTGCAGCCAGGTCGTCCATTTGTTTTTTGAATACACCAGCTTTCTGGCACTCATCAAACTCTGTTTGGGATTCTAGGTCTTTGATAATCAATTTGTTATTTTCCTCTTTTAATTGGTCTATCTGGTCTTGTAAGATGTGGAGCTTTTCTGCACAGACTCTCTTAAAAGTTAATTGTTGCGCCAGTTTTTGTTGGCTCTGTTTTAAAGAGTCCAACCTTTCTTGACACTCTTTTTGCAGTTTCAGTACCTGGGCAAATTGCTCTGCATTCTTTTGCAGTAAGAGCGTCAGTTCTTCTTGTTGTTTGGTCGCATACTGTCTAGCCTCTGTTTCCGCTTCTTGGCTACTCTGGAGCCTTTGCTCTGCAGAGTCCAGATTATTCTGGATTTTCTGCAGTGCTTTCCCTTGCCTCTTTTTGAAGGCTACATGGTCTGCATATTTTTTCTGTATCACTCCTATGTGGAGGTACAGGTAGGCCACTATTTTGGCAAATTTACATTGCTCCTCTTTTATTTTAGGGGTCATGTACAGCTCACTGAGTGCTTGATGTAATGGCCCCTTGTCCTGCCAGACGTTAAGGTTGCTTTCAGTGACTTCTTGTTTTATTCCCTACAGCCATACCTGTTCGTCCTTTTCTGCCCATTCACCCCTGACAAACAATTTGTACAGTGGGTGTTCCCTTGCAATATTGATTTCCACTGGGGTCGCCATTCCGGAAATATTAATTTCCTTCTGGCTTATTTCAGGGTTACTTTACTTTTGTAAACAGGCCCAACTCCTTTGAGTATTTCTATTGAAGGGTGCTTATACAGTGTAGCACAGTATGGTAACCCAACAAGGTGTATGTACCCCGTCCGTTAGCATGCTGTATTAGACTGTCACAAGTGGTATGTTTAATTCAGGATCTCGTGACAAGCCCCAAAGCTGTAAGTGATTTCAATCCAGCACACACCCAAGTCAACGCTCAGCATGTAGTGCACAACTGAAATCTTTATTTATTTTTGTCTAAAAGTTCATTATTCTGAACGATATACCACTCATATCACACCCTTCTCCTGGAACCCCCCGGTCATACTGAACCAGGAATCAGGCTGGTTTGCAAAGGTAAATATTTATTTATGTATTTAAAATGTAATCACAATGGCCCTCATTACGACCCTGGCGGAAATCGAAAAACGATGGCAGAAATGCAATACCGCCATCGAATAGCGCTCGGTGCGATTACGACCCGTCACCGTAAAGTACGATGCCATTAGCGACACCGTAGCGAACGCCAACGCTAACTGCACCGAGTACGCGCACGCGCGCCATGCCAAACCGTAATTACCACCATGGCGCAACGGTACGCGAATTCCGACCCTAGCGGACATGTACCTAACGCCATCAAGCATGGCGGAAAGTACCATTCCGCCATGGTGAGAAGTACGGCATCGCGAATCAACCGTAAACGGCCCTACTGAGTGCCTGTACACCACTCCCTGGCCACATTGCACAACTCCTCGTAGGTGCAATGAAGTCACACTATGCAACCAGTGAAATGAACAAGTCACCCATGCATGGCAACAAACAAATGAATCCAGGGGCTCCAAGTGCCTTGTGAGTGGGCATCCATATCTGCCATGGCACCATTGCCGCACTGATGCAGCACAGGCATTTGAAGGTCCAAGTACAGCAACATGACCAGAAAAATGAGACAAACAAAAACAGAATAGACATTTAATGCACCACAAAACCACCAAGGGCCATACAGCCATTAGGTCATGAACTCCTAAATACATTCCAGTATTGTGGGCTGCATCCGCAAGAAATGACCAGCTTCTGCTTGTGTGACGCCCTGTTCCATCATGGTACACAGGGGCTACACTCACGTCCAAAAAGGCAACACGGAAGCGCCTAGAACCGCAGGGCCGTCCCATCAGGTAGGCACTAGTCCAGCAGAAAGGACGATATGTTGCTCCTAGCCACTAGCACTGCGTAAGGGCATGTGGCCCATTGGCGATCGTCCCATAAGATCGTAATGGTGCTCCAATGATTGACACGAAGCAGCAGGTGTCGGGAGTAAAAGCCATCTGCAGGAGTGGCGTACAGATGGCAGCGGCAAAAGGGGAGGAGATACCTGTCACCCAAATGAAATGAAAAAGAATAGTATGGGCATCAGAACTACAATTGTATAACTCACTTCAATGATCACACTAAATCTACAGCCATATGCATGCTAGCCCACTCAAAAGGAATATACCCACCCAAAAATCACTTGCGAATCACAACCATAAAAATCGAGGTGAAAACAGCATTACAAACGAGTGTTTGTGTGCATGCGTCTGTGAAGACAGAATCCATCAGATGGGATTAGTAACGTGCATAGACACAAGTGCCTGAAGGCGCGTCGAGACAGGGAGGGTTCAACAAGGGCAGAAAGACGATGGTCCCACTATGGCAGCTCTGCATGACATAGCGCAGGGGAGGTGGATAGATTCCAAAAAGCCCTGTACATGGCAAACTCTCCATCAAATCATCTGTCCATGCATCCATACATCATTCCCTCATCCCGGTATGAAAACGCCTGATTATTTACTCACATCACATTTGAAACTTCCATTGAGTCTGTGCGTAATGCAGTCTGCAAAATCCACTGTTCTCCAGCCCGGAATTCTAGTGTTGTGAAGTAACATGTATTTGGGAACGTCCTGCCTTTTTGTCCACTACGCTATTGCGCATCCCATACTATTCATATCAATCATAGCATACTCGCCATGGCCCCTGTCCCAAGGACATTAAACAATAGAACGTTATACTTGCAGTCAGACCTGTGGGCGTCTCCTCGCCGCTAGCTGAAAACCGAAAGCGCTGTCCTTCGAATTCCTCATTTGCAACATCACGTCGAAAAGGCATCTGTGACCGCATGAAATCACAAATCCATCCATGTAGTGCGGCAGTGTGTGTAAATGGCAACTGGCTTCACTCACAAATGGGACGCCCCGCCCGTCGGTGAACCTCGGTACGGTGCTCGCCCAAAGGGGATTGCAGCTGGCACAGGTGGAATGAATCACCACAGGTGGAGGCTATACAGCCTGAAAACACATAAATTGCACACCCAACCCCCTCCCACAACCACACCCGCTCCAAAATGCTACCGGCAGGACTAGCGATGTTGGCCCTGGGGGACCTGATAGCACTGCAAGTACTCCAACTTCAAGAAGAAGACGAACACCAACTACTACAACAACCGGCCGCACAGAGGAGACGCAGGAGGAGGAGGAGGGCAAGGCAGGGCCAGCAAGGCCCACCAGCACAGCCACTACCACCACGCAGGCAGCCCGCAATCCCACGCCTCCGAGCTCATCCGTTCAACCTCACTGCTGAGCAGATCCACACCCTCTACCGTTTGGACCGGGACACCATAACCGCCATCGTGGACATGACACAGGCTGACCTTGTCAGCATGATAGATAGCCCAACCGCCATCCCACCCCTACTGAAGGTGGTGTCTGTACTCCACTTCCTGGCCACAGGCACCTACCAGCACACAGTCGGACAGTTGCATGGCATTTCACAGCCACTGTTCTCACGGACACTATTGCAAGTGCTTGATGCCCTCCTGAAGCACGCAGACGACTACATCTCTCTACCACGCTCGGAGCAGGAAATTACGAACACAAAAGTGGGATTCCATGCACTTGGCGGCATACCGGGTTGCATTGGTGCCATCGACTGCACCCATGTGGAATTGGTCGTCCCACATGCCATGGAGGCCCAGTACCGCAACCGAAAACAATTTCATTCTCTTAATGTACAAATGGTGTCTGACTCCAACAGGATCATTAAACATTGTTGTGCCCGATTTCCTGGATCAACCCATGATTCTATGGTCTTGAGGAACTCTACAATACCACGCTACATGGAGCGACACGCAGGGAACAGATCCTGGCTACTCGGTGAGTCTCATTTCATGCATGATAATGTGGGGTATGTGATGCGGCAATGACCTGGCAGGAAGGGGGGGGTGCGTACGTAGCAATGTCATTTCACAAACGTCCTTTATTGTCCACATACAGGTGATGCCGGGTATCCACTGAAGAGATGGCTCCTTACACCACTCCGGAACCCACAGAACCAGCCTGAGGAGGACTACAACCATGCCCACTCACGTACCCGTGTAGTCATAGAACAGGCATTCGGCCTACTGAAGACTCGTTTCCGCTGCCTCAGCAGGTCTGGCGGGGCACTCCTGTACCGCCATGAGAAGGTTGCAAAGATGGTCATGGCATGTGTCATGCTACACAACATGTGCGTACGTAGAAATGTGCCCATGCCCCCTGACGCAGAACTGCAAGCACCTGAAGATGGTCATGATGAGGGTGGGGATGTGGCAGCACCTAAAGGAGTCCGCGAGGCACAGGAGGGCCGTGAAATTCGTCAGAGTATCATAGATTCATGCTTCTAGCACTCACGCCTGGTGGCTGATACATGGACATGGGACTTGTGGCACTGTGTGTGTCTGGAACATGCACAATATGGACTGTACGCCTATAAAGGCCTCGTACACAAAGATCAATGTCCACACATCTCATTGGATGAATGTGAAATGTTTATAGCATATGTGAAATTATGTTACACCCCCCATCGACCCGCCACCCAAGTAAGCCCAACACACCCCCTCCACCCTCCTACCTCCCCCCCGAACACCAGTGTCCGCAGATGCTCATTGTCAGTGGGCAGACGCTATTGCAAGCCCCCTCTCCGGGTATCAGGGGCACCCCTGCCTGTGGAGCGCAGGTTCCTCCCAGATCTACGTTGGGGGCTGCCCTGGACGGAACTTGCAACGGATGATGTCTCTGCCTGCTCACGTCCATGCATGTCCCTAAGGGTTTGTGAGAGCTCAGTGAGCACACGGCGCACAGCGGCAAGTTCAGCACATACGTCTTTGGACGTCGCATGCAGTTCCCCCCTCAGGCTCTCGGTGCTTCTCTCCATTTGTACTCTCAGGCTCTCGGTGCTTCTCTCCATTTCTGCCCTAAGCGTCTCAGTTGATGTTTCTATGGCTGCCTTAGTACCCCCACATTCATCAGCATGGTCCTTGAGGAGCGTGGCCAGTTGCTGCTGTTGCACGATCACCTGGTCGAGGGACTGTTGCCTCTGCTGTGCCATGGCCATTTGCGGTGGTGTCACAGAGGGGCTGGTCACCTCATGTTGCCTTGCCACAGGGCTTGTGGGGGATGGCCAGTCGTCGTCTTGTGGGTGCCCCTGCGTGGTATCCTCATGGTGTACGGGATGAAACAAACAGGGGGATTGAGACAGGTCATGGATGGATCTTACTTCGACATCCCCGTCTTCTGTGTCGGAGCATGCTGCCATTAATGGGGTGTCACCTATGGTGCTGCTGCCACCAGAGGCAGTGCCTTCTGTGGCATCCATTGGGGGGACCTGTGGTGGTGCTGTTGTGGGCATGCTGGCTGCTGGGGTGCCTGTTGATGTTCCCTCCTGTGTGCTGCCACTTGATTTGTGCTGCTGCCGTGTCTTGATGTGTGCAGCTGAGGTGGAGGGTCTTTGGCCATTGGTCTTGGCCCTCTTTGCAGGTGTGCTGGTAGGGGTGTCCTGAAGCTCGTCATTTGAATCAGACCCTGTGGTGGAGTAAAGGAGGGCGAGCGTTATTTATGAGTCTGTGGAAATTGGAATGGCAATGTATCACATGCATTGGGGTGGTACCTGAGGGTGATTTGGGTCGGGGCCTTGGAGGTGGTTTCATTTTTGTGTGGATTGAGGATGCAGTTGTTTTGCAGCCTGCAGTTAGGGTGTGCCTGCTGCACGTGTAGAGGGTGTTTTTAGGGTTTTTAATTATTTATGTATTTAATGTGAGTTTTAAAGTGCGCTGTCAGGCCAATGTATGTGGACGTTCTCCTGGACATGTGTTACTGTTGCACTATGTGGACACATGGTACTTCACATGATTGGACATTGTGGATGTGGCATAGTATTAGTTGGCCCACCTACCGGATTCTTCGGATGTCTGCACTCCTTTCTCCATCCCTCAGACTCCCTCTATACTCTCCATTCCAATGGTGGAGGCACAGATTTCTTCCCAGGGGGTCAACTTGATGGGTGATTCCGATCCTCCCCCGGTAGCTGTGGCAATGTTGCGATTGGCGGATAGTATGCTCCGTACGCGTATCCGCAGGTCGTCCCATCGCTTTCTGCATTGCAGTGGGTTGCGGGGTGCGGTCCCCACCGCACTTACCCGCTGTGCCACCAGGGCCCATATGGCCTTCTTGTTCGCAAGTGCCGTCCTGGTCATTTGCGTGGAGAAGACGACGGCAGCATTCTCCTGGAGGGTCTCTGTAAGCACGGTGAGTTCCTCACGGGAGAAGTGGACCTGCCACTTGCGGTCGCACGCTTTTTTCGCTACTTTTCCCATTTCTATTGCTTTCACTGGGGTGGATGACGGGTTGGGATGTGTCTCAGGGTAGTATTTTTAATGGTTGTGTGGGAATTCTGATTTTCTAGGTGTACGGCGTGCTGTTTCCCGTTCCGGGCCCATGTTTTTACTTCCGTTTCCGTATGTTTACGGTCACCGTACTTTCCGGTTGCCGCTCATTACGGTGACCGCTAAGATGGGTGGCGGAATTGCACCTAGGGCGCCGTACGACGGCGGTGAGGCGCGTTTTGGGGACATTTCCGCCATCGCGGACTTTGCACTTCCGCCATGGCGTAGTGCTCGTGCCCGATGGGTCGGAATTGGCCGCACTTTGCTCCGTCGTGCGATGGCGGAAACGCTATTTACGCTATGGCGGTCAGGTCAGTCACTTTCCGCCAGGGTCGTAATGAGGGCCAATATGTTTTAATAGAACACTGAATAATATCTTTAGTACACTAGGAATAGGTAATAAGCAAAACAAATGCAGCACAGAAAATAATACTTTTGTGTTGGTTCGGATCAGATAGCACTGTGGTTAGAGGTTCCCCCTGCACACCCCTCAGCCCCCAATAGGCAATGTAAAGAGATAGGAGGAGAGAGCAGGTATTCAGGAATGGCAGAAATCAAAAAGAATATCAATCCGACTTCCCCCAGCAAGCACAAGAGAAAAACTGAATTGGCTGTCCAGCTGTCAGAATTGCTTTTAAAACCTTTAGAATGGACTGGGCAAAACACCAAATGTGGTCAAAAACACTTAACTTTCTCTTCATTTCTATGGGATCCGCTTTGCACAGTTGCACACAAACACAAGCAATGATTTAGTCCAAAGAAAACATTTGAAATCTTAAAATTCAAGTCGGAAGCAGTTAAAAGCTCTTTTACACATGTACAAATTTCTCAAAATAGAAATTCGCGGCAAACATTTCAGTGCGTGATATTCACAATAATGTCTTATGGTAGCTACAGATGTTGGGTACAAGTAGAAGTTGACATTTCGTTTCTATCACAGAAACTGAGGAAGTTATGGAGTTTTTAGTGGAGGTCGTTTTTGGAAAATAGGCGTGAGAAGGAATAACAGAAATGCACTTTTAAAAATGGCAAATGAGTTTGCTTACACTAGGGGATGACCATGAAGAAGCGAATACCACACAGGGATTACAGTCACTGGATCAGGGTGACCACCTGATAAGGAAACCCGACTTCTTCAGATGAGAAAATGGGCAGCACAAAGATAGTTCTAACAATACTGGTTCTGAAGGGAAGATAGGATGGGTTGGAGCTAGGGATAAGACAAGGCAAAGAGACACCTAACAATACTGGTTCTGACTGAAAGCTAGGATGAGTTGGAGATAGGGACAAGACTATGCAAAGGACATATGCTATGTGATACAATTCTTCCTATTTATACTCACTGGATACGTTTTCAAATGGGACCGTCAGCTCTGGTCAGGATAGCTCTGGTCTAAGAAAAACAGCGCATCAGGCACGGGACTGGAACCTCAAGGCCGGTCGGCGGATTGGCACAGGATCTGCTCTCCTAGTTGGTGGGTATTTGGATCAGCTGGATGGCGAGTTCCTCAGGCCAGCCTAGTGGTGGCAAGCCAGAGAATGTCTGGATACTGGTTCAAAAGGCCTTCCCACCCACACAGCGCTTTACTGAGCAGAGAGGATACATTTGAGGATTGGGGACTTTCTGGAAATCAATAGTCTCTATTGCTGGCAAGAGATTTGGCATCTGGATCTGGAAGAATAGTTAAAGCTGAATGTAGAATGCTGGATCAGAGTGCTCCGGCAGAATCTGGATGTGGCTGGATCAGTGAGTCCTTGTGTGATGTCAGTTGTCTCTATTTATGCCTAAAAATGACATCACAAAGGGGTGTATGGGCCAGCTTAGCTAAGATTGCCCCTTTCAAAGGTGATTGGGTCAGAGTCTACTCTCTGCCGTGATAGGCGGAGAGAAACAGAGTGTCATCTTTATGGTATAATTTTATGATGCTGAGAATCCACCCCTAGCCACTGGAACACAAAGTCTAAATTTGGCAAAATACATATTTGCACATGTGCAACCGCTATAAAAATCACATATACAGATTGCATGTTTTACATGGGAGCTATTCCTCAAAACCCTGTAGCTGTGGGATCATGCTTCCCCTTTCTACAGAATTTTGCCCTTTTCGCTATGAACACACTTTTCAATTTGTTTGCAAGTTTCCACAAATGAGTGTGTTTAACATGGGAATGAGTGTATACAGTTTCACAATTCTAGCGGAAATACAGACCCCATAAACCTAATTTATTGCCATTCCTGTTCAGAATAAGCTACACGGTTGTGCTAGGTTTTCAAAGGTAGTGCTAAAAATTAGGTTAATTAAACTGCCATTTTCAGATTTTGCACCCCTTTTGATAATAAGTTATGCACCTTCTAAAAATGTCCATTACATATACTGTTAACACCAAATGGTCAGTATTTGTCACTCCTTGAAGCATGTTGTTGCACCCTCCTTTGGAATTTGCTTCTGTCAGCCAGGAGTTTCCTGTGCTGCAGCAGTTTTACGGCCGTTCACACCTTCAATGTCCTCGGTTGGAGGAAGGTCATTGTTCCTGTGCCCTCTGTAGACCAGATTCTGTTCAAATCCTGCAATCAACACTTCCCTGTGAGTTTCTGCTGAGGGAAAGCCTTCCTTCTGTGAGAAAAACCTGCTAGTCCAGTTTTGCAGCTTCAGCCAAACTAACTTTAAATTTAGCAAAAACCACATCTGTTGCATCACATACAAATACATTTCTTTCTTGACCTTAAAATCTATGGAATTAAAACACAATTACAATCTGTAGTCCTTTTTGGCAACAATCCTGTTTATGGTGCTAATTCAGCAGACTTTTTTTAGTTGTAGGTTATTTTAAGACTCTCTCAGTCTCCTCTGACAGCTATCATTTAGGCGGCCCAGGGTACTGCACCCAGATTTTGGCATGGCTGTCAGTTTTCAGACAATCCAGTTTTCTGATGAATGTTTTGCTCTTCATATCAGGATTTTGTATGTTTACAATGCTTCATTAGATACATGGCTTTTAGCACGAGGCAAGATTGTGAATGTTGAAAAGTGTTGTATTATAGGCAGTTTGGAGTTTTTGGGAACAAAACAATTTGTAGGCACATTTTTGGGTTTCATTTGCAAAGTGCTGCTTTTCTCTGTGCACTCTGTTTGCTGGTCATGGGATCCACTGGCACATTTCTGCAGGATGTGCTCTATTCCACTGTACATGCACCATGGGTGGCAGGGTGTGCATCCCTCTTTTTGTGTGCTGAGACACACGGTTTTGGTAGGGTTTTGTAGTTTCTTTTTTCGCGCACAAGGGTTTTGCTGCCATTGTTGCTGTTTCTATCCCCATAACTGGCAGGGTGATGCTGCATAGCATAGCAGAGTGGGTCAATACATCCCACAGGTCTCAGGAAAAGTATAGTCCTTATTCTCTGGGTCCCAATGCTTGAGAGGCTGGTACATGGGCCCTTCCTCAAGCTGGTCTGATCTTCCTCTGCCTGCACTAGCCCTCCCTCATCACTTGTCATTAGCATCAAAGGGCCTTTGGAATGCAGCAACCGGGTGTGAGGCTAGTCCTTCTAGGATGTGTGTGAATTTTCATTCCTGTTCCCAGGACAGCCTCATGTAGAGTGTCTTTCTCACTGGATAGGTTTTTACCGCACAAACAAATGATCAAAGAAAGTAAACCCCAGGGCTTCAGTCTCCTGGGAGCAGGAGAGACAGCCTGGCTGGGGAAAATACACATAACCATTCAACAGCTGAGCTGGTTCCACAAAGCCAACACATTTGGATATCGAATTGAGGTGGCTTGGATATTTATGAGAGATAGCATTACATACCATAACTCAGGTATGGCTTATATATAAAGTTTAACATGCCGCCAGCACTGTAATGATCTGAGCCTGCTCTCTGTCAAAGGAGAGCAGGGGCTGCAGGTCAGGCTACTGATTCATCCGGGCAAAGGTGTACCCAATGCTTTCTTCATAGAGTTTGGGGAGAAGAGATTCTGGTCAGCAAACCACTCTTTCTGAGAGAGAATAACCAGCATCATGTTATGTTTAGTAAACATCAAACAATCTAGGACTTCTCCACCCTTTCTAGATTTCAATCTTTCACATTGTATATGTGTGTGTTTTTGTGTGCGTACATTCCATAACAAGTGTGTGAGTTCAGCAGTACTCCCAACTAATCAGCAGACAGCACATACACCACACTTAAATATTGCCATTATGCTCACAGAAGAAAGAGATTGTTGGTTTAAATCTGAGTGGGGCCCTTTCCAAGCAGAATGGATATTGTGAAAAATAAAATGTGTATTTTTCAGAAGAAGAAGCAATGAAGACATGATTGTAAACCATCTCTTTTCAACATTTTAGAATGCTAATTTCTAATTATAATGTCCACTGTATATTCCAGTTGTAAGAAGAACGTTACATATGGCTTACCGAGTAAACACATGACCAACATAAAGAATAAGCATTTCACTATTTTCCCAGATATCAAGTTATCATTTTAAGAGGGACAGTCTGTCCCCCTACTATTATACACGTTCCAATAACCTCTATGACAAAAGTTAAGGAGACAAATAACACCAATGAGGGTTCCTGATTTTGTTGTTGCATTTAATCTAAAGGTATTATGTGGAAAGAGTAGCTGCATATCTTTATGTTTTACAAATAGATATGTTGTAAAGGTGTTGTATTATTAAATCAATGAGAGTATAATGCACAATGGGCTTAGTGGTCATTTAATGTTTCACAACACTCACCATAACTTTAAAGTTTCTATAACAATGAACCATACATACTTATTCAGATAGCCTCAGGATTTGGATGTGAGGATAGCGTAGATGCAATATCTGTCACTACATTGGGGTCTCACTTCACAGAGGGCTCAATTGACCTACCATTTTAGAAGAGGAGGGCTGAGAAGGGAAGATGGGTCTGTAAGCGATATTCAATCAACACTACATCTAAGTCAATGCCTAGTCTGGGATGCTGAGGAAAACCCTTTTTGATGTATTTTTATGTCCAGTTCAGTACTCTGGATGACAACCCTTGTATAACACCCCCCTCTTAGAATCCCCCTGACCCCACTGAGCCAAGAAGTAGGTTTGTTTTGCAAATTAAAGGTTTATTCGGACAATTCAACAATATATATCTATCACACTTTATAAATAAATTGATAACTGATATCACACTTCAGAATATGACCGTGATCAACAATGGATAATGTTACAGGGGTACACTGATTTGGTTACTTAGGAGTAGTGTAGAGGATGAGGTAGCTGGAAGTGCTTGATGGTTTCAAGGAAATGCAGGGTGGAATAAAATGCAGTACAGAAATAACTTGTTATGATTTTAGCAAAAGGTAATATGATCACTTTTTCTTTTGACAATTCACTCCCCCCCTATGCAATACAAGAAATGGAAGGAGAGCACACAGTCTTCAAGAATCCCAACAAATCACACTTTATAATGCAATACACAGTTCCAGTTCCCCCAGCAAGCTTGGAGAAAACAGGGATGAGTTTTAAACACAGGCGAATTACTTTAATGTGGTTTGCAAGGAAGTGAAAAGGTGCTAAAATTGCTTTTAATTCCCTCTAGAGGTTCATGGTGAGTGAGAGATGCTTGTTGGTATTAGTTCAGGCTCACTTTATCAATGTTCTATGAGTTATTACCAGGTTGCAAACAGATTTTAACAAAGGAAAGAATGGAGCTGCTATTTTGATAAGTGGAGAAATTGAGCCAAATCGCAAATCGCGGTAAATTTTGAGAGTGCGTAAATCGCGATTGCGGAGAAAGTATAGGGAGTAGGAAGTCGGTTCTAGGTTCGTTGGAAAGCCTAGAACCACAGCTTTAAAATGAAAGTTCAAAATGACAGGTGACAGCTTGCAGCTTCAGAATTGACAGGTGACAGTTGTGCAGCTTTACAAATGACAGATGACATGATTTCTAGGAGGATGTTCTAATTAGGTTAAAATAGTTGGATTAGATTTTTTTAACTAAGAGATTGGTTCTGCACAGTTCTGCTAGGTACTCACAATATAAATTTGAAATAGGCCTCGTCACGGATCTGGTCAACACGTCCGGCGGCGGTTCTCTCTGCTCGGCGGGTCAATCAGGCACTGGTTCTGCTCACAGCGATCTGGATCTCTGGCTCTGCTCACAGCGGTCTGGGTCAGCTCTCTGGATACAGCGGCCTGTGGTTCTCTGGATCTCTGGTCTGGTCTCTGGCAATTGTTCTTGGCAAAGAATTCAAGCAGCTCGTCCGGCTGTGGAATAGTTTGCAAATGATTTTAAGGATGCTGAGGCCTGCTGAGAAGAGTTCTCAGTTTGTGTGTTTAGGCCCTTGCTTTAAGTTCTGAAGTAAATTTCTGGTCTCTGAAGATTGATGGATGTGAAGTCTGGAGTCTCCCGGCAGAGCGTCCCGCAGAAAATGGAATTGAATGTCCCTACCTGTCCCAGCAGTCTCTTTTTATGTGTTTTAAAAAGTGGGTGGAGAGGCTAGCATCACTAAGCCTGCCCCTCTCTTGATTTGATAGGTCAATAGATTCTTTGGTCCCTGATTTAGGAAGGGATAGTGTGTAAGAGTGATGTCATTTTTATGACCTGCATAAATGACACTCCCCTGGTCAATGTGCACACAAATCTATTGCTGATCCAAATACATATTTCCCAGGTACACCGTTGTTTGACATCACACACACACATCATATATTACTAAAGATAGTCCCTGTCCCGACTCTGGCGTTTCTAGGAGCTTGCATTAAAAAATGGCAACTTATTTTCGATTTTAGTGGGTTTTGCAACATTGGTTTTTCATCAAAAATTATACAAAGGTACATTTCCCTTCCACATATATCCCAGTAACTTTCCATGTCTGTAGCTTAAATACATTGTCTACAATATCCATAATTAGCGGGTTTTGCCCCAGAACATGGTACAAATTGGAGTTTGGACTCAAATCGTGAGGGCATTTTTCAAACTAAGACTCTCAAAGTTGTACATTCCTGTCATTTGGTTGCAATAAGTTATCACTATTTCTATAAATTATATATTTGTTGCAATTCAACTCCCCAAAGTGTTTGGGTCCGCCTCCAGAAGTCTGGGTGGGTCAGTGATCACATGTCTCTCCTTGCTGGCAGAGGGCTGTTGACAGGAAACACTCAAAATTAACATACCCCATTCAACAGAAAGGGCCTTTTGTGTGGGCTCCAGCAGGCTGCCTGGAAGTCTCTCCTCAATCAATCAACAGGGTCATGTGATATCCTGCCTCCTGGTGTGGGAATCTCTGAGGTGTTAAGGTTTCCCAGCCTCTTGGCCTCTGGGAACAGCAGGTTGCTAAGATTTTCAACTAACCAACAAGCTTTGAAGTCCCTGCCCCTCTTGCAACTCCTAAATACAGTTTCCCTGTCAGAGTTTAGACCGCTAGCGCCACCTTGGGGAATTTGTCGGTACTGCATCCATTTTTGAGTTGTCTTGAATTACTGCATTTCAATAGAGTGGTCTTTTGCTTGATAGTATAGGAACCTTGCTTAACATTGTTTTGATGGCATCCTTACAGTAGAGTGGTGATGTGGAACCCCCCACAAGAAGGTTGTATCTTTGGAGTGGTCTCGTGCCAACTGCGCAGTTCTCCTATTCTGGCATGAATGTGGGCGGCGATAGCTCATCCCCACATCCACCCAGTCTATTGATTTAGTTTGTTCTGGGATAGAATAATGGGCGGCGACAGCTCATCCCCACATCTACCCAGTCTATTGATTCAACATGGGTCAAAACCCTTGACAGGTCTAAAGGTAAGAATGTCTATGTGTAAGGGCCTGTGTGTATGCCCAGTGAACAGTCCCCCGTATCAGTTTACATTTATAGGGGAGAATGTTAAATATATATTGTGACGTGACTGCACAGTGTGGGTAAAATGTGGGGTCATTACCGTATACAATCGCATTACCACTTAGGAACATTCATTGTGATGCCTTCACCTCTGATGCACAGTAAAACATGCCATACCACAGTAAATAAATATGCCCAGAATGGACCCACTAATGTGCGTCAGTATGACTTAGGAACACTCATAATGCTGTTTTTCACACCTGATGCCCTGTAAAAAATGCCCCACCACAGTAGGACGCATGTGCAGGCTGTCTCCGCCAATATGGGCCAGTACCATGTAGTAACACTCATCATGATGACTTCACCATGATATCTACTAAACATTGCCCTACCTCAGTAAAGAAATATGTTCAGAATGGACACACCAATGGTAAAGGCAGCATATTGAGAGTTCTTATGCGGTACTGGCATACATTGGGCCTCATCACGAGTTTGGCGGAACGGGTATTGCCCATTCCCCATTGAGCCCATTCGGGAATTCCCCATTGGGCTCAATGGGGAAATTTTATGCTTTTACCGCCGGCAGATTTCCCGCTGGCAGTAAACGTGCTGGAAATCGGCAAATTCTCTACGGATTTCCCCCCAGCTCAGAGCTGGGGGGAAATCAGCCGAAGCCGTGATTTGGTGGACCCTTAAATATGGCGGTAAGAGCGCTACCGCCACATTTAAGGGCTACCACCAAACACGTGATGAGGCCCATGTGTGCCAGTACCACATAGGAACTTTCATTATTTTTCCTTCACCCTTGATGCCCAGTAAAAAATACCCTGCCACAGTAAAGAAAAATGTGCTAAACAGACTCACCAATATGGGCTGGTGTCAAGTAGAAAGACTCATTATGCTGGCTTCACCCTTTATGCCCAGTAATAAATACCATTCCACAGTAAAGAAACATGGCAGACTGGCCGTACCAACGTGGGCCAGGACATGTAGGAACTCTAAATATGCTTCTTTCTCCTTGATTTCACAGTAAAAAAAATAACATGCCATAATGAATATTTTTCCAAACTGCACACACCAACTTGGTGTGTCCAATTTGGAAAAATATTCACCTCAACAATAAATCATCCTGGATGACATATTACCATCCTCCTCCTCGCCCTCCTCTTGCCCCAATAAGAACCCTGCTTCCCAGTTGGCACAGACACATCCATCAATAATCAGTTATACAGCATTCATTCTTCATTCACTCTCACACTTAAAGACGCGCATCAGCAGTCATTCGGCATCATTCATTCTGCATTCACTCTTATGTTTGCAAACAGGCATCAGCATTCATGAGGCCTTCTATCTTCAGTCACTTAGACACTAACATTAGCCCTCGCACCCATACGTTCTCACATAAACATGCACGCCCACACAACACCCGCTCTCTCATTCATGCACCCACTTACAGATGCAAACCCTTGCATGCACACACACAAATATGTTTTTTCTTTCTACGTGTTACCCTGCGCTTGATTTCGGTCCTCTCGGTCTTGCCAATGTATTGGCACAATGAGCTTATGTTGGTGGGCCAGTTTGGATATATTTATTAATGTGCCGCTATAAAAAATATATCTAGACGGTTCCACCAAAATAGGCCAGTGTTTCCATGTAAAACCGAAACTGGCATTAAGAGTATACACACTTAAACATCCATTTATTTCTCCATTCACTCGCTCACACATACAACAGACCCTCTCACGACATAACACACTGACAACTACACTATACTCCGAAGCATGGCTCGCTGGATCTAACAGGAAGCATTAGATTTCTACTACTCGTTAGCACCAAGGTGCCTCCCTGGCTGACAGAGAACTTGATACAATAGAATCTGACAGAAATACCAGAACAGCAACTATGCCAAACAGCACCACGTTGGGGTCAAACCAGAATGTTTTCTATTGAATATTTGTGGCTGCAACATACTTTTGTAGAGAACTTAATAAAGACATTCATTCAGGAATACTTTCAGAAGTGGAGGTAGCCACACAAAACCCGGAACAGAAATCTAAAACTGGGCAGCCTTCTACAATTGAGGCTCTGTAAGTAGACCATTCAGCTACTGAGAATGTGAAAGCAATAACCACATTAATTTATCAATGTGGTGGTTCTAGATTCAATTTAAGTTAAGTGGTAGGGATTTCGTATTTTCCAAAGTTGGATACATACTATGGTTCTTTATGTCTTAGCAGCCACCTGTTTACTTTTATTAAAAATAAATTGTGTTAATGAATTCAAACCGAGGTGTGTTCTCTTCTGTTATTTTGTTGTGGTCTCAAATTTAAGTGAGTTTTCGCAAGGAAGGAGACATGAGAGGGTTCAAAACATTGGCCATATGTTCCAAATATGCAAGATCACAAACAAATCCTTTGATTTGTGTGTTCAGCCCTCGTTACGAGTTTGGTGGTTTCTGGGTGGTAAATCCACCCAGATACCACCAAACTGAATAACCGTTGCCGCCACTTGGTCCGGTGGTATTACCGCTGGATTACAAGTGGTAGTGGTGGTGTACCTCCCCATTGTTCACATTGGCATGGCAATATTTACTAGCCTTCAAGGGCGAAGACTGCATTATGAGTGTGCCTACATAGCACTGGCTCACATTGGTGGGGCCATTCTGGACATATTTTCTTACTGTGCCATTGCATTTGATTCTGGTAAAGCCAACAGGAGCATGCTCTGATATGGTAACACTTTCATATATAGGTGCAGCCTCCATGGTTATGTATAGGCACAGAAAACATGCACATGTTTTTTTTTATACTTGCATATATTGTGCAAAGGCATCATGAACATGAGCTGGGAAATGCTCCTGTGCAATGTTGATGACATGCACCTATTTGATTTGCTCATGTGTTACTCTACAATACCCATTGCAAACTGTCTCTTTTCTTACATTTTTCACAGAAAGTCTTCTGAAAATGCATTATTTTAACCCAATATTTAAAACATTTTCTCATTGGGGAGAACCCCCTGAACTCCTCTTGCTTGGCTTGGGCTCCCTGGCAATACCCCGTCACTCCCGCCTATGCGGGGGAAACAGAAGTATCGCCAATTTAAAAATTCACCAGACGCCACTGGTACTGTGATCGCTAGCCAAATGCTACCTTTTGCTTCTTTTCGGTTTTCCCAATGTGTCTACCCCATTTGAGGGAACTCCCTACAATAGTGTTGGCTATACACCCCAACCATTCACTCGTTGGTTGTTTTCTTATTACCTTGTGTTGTTGCTCCCTCACCTGTAACCTCCCTGTAACCATTCTTGAAGATAATGAACACATTAAACATGGACACAAAAAGATGCATTCCCTTCTTGCTACAGGAAAAAGTGTACGAACATGCTCAATACAAGAACATGAATTGTACACATCAATGCAATCTCTTTAAAGGGAAAAGGTTGTTATCTATGCAGGCGGATGCTCTGGGAGCCACATATATATAGTCCCATCTCACGTGTATTTGTATTTTGTATTTTATTTATTTATATAGCACACCAGGCCCAAGGGCATCCAGGCGCATCACTTAGATTCAGACATAGCACACAGCAATGTAATGAGTACAGACAAAACATTTGAGCAAAAATATACAGGTTATACAAGGAATGTACAAATATACAAAAACAGGTTATAACAGTATGTCGATAACGCTATTAATATGACTGTGGGGACAAAGGAGCAGAGTTACGGCAAGCCTTGGGTGGACAACCAGACTTTGGCTTTGCGCTTGAAGGCCGTGAAGGAGGATTCAGCTCTGAGAGAGTTAGATAGCAAATTCCATAGCTTCGCTGCTAGGACAGGGAAGCTACGTCCACCAGACTCGTGTCTCCATATTAATGAATATAAACACACACAAACATATCAAGGCATTGCTAGAGGAACTCACAGGACACATCAAGGCGTGGGGTGATCATTCCCCCAACATGCTGTGGAAGGACTGAAAGCCTGCAATTGCACTGTCATCAAGTGTGCAGGGACCGTTTCTGCTGAATGACTGATGGGCCTTCAAAACATCACCATTGCCCCTGGACTAGATCTGCTGATTCAGAATACCCAAATAAATGCCACCCTTGCTCTCTGCCTACGCTCTACATCTTGAGCAAGCTCCCGAAGAAGAAATATTAAATGCCTACAAGGCCGTATTACAGAAAATGTTCACTCGAACAACTTCAATATTGAACGGTAGTAGCACTGTTGCAAACATTGCCCTAGTGCAAAACAGTGTATTCTTTCAAAGCATGTCAGAGCATTGTGGACCTACTGCTAGCAATGTGGTAAGGGACTCTTTTGTAATGCCCCAGCTGAGTTTATCCCAATTGTCTCACATACCCTACCACTCCCATCTTCATGAACTGCTTTGACATGTCCATTTTTTGATCATGTTCTGCCAGAGTAAATACCCATTTGCATAGCCTTCCATGATGCTCGACTGTCAATCATGCCTGTGGGACAGCAGTACAACTGGAAGAGCTGTTGAGAAAGACTACCTAGGATTCCCAGATGCTTGTCAGGTTTAAATATCTCCCAGTGGAATGATGTCAAACAAAAACCAAAGGGCCTTTCCTGGGTGTTCTTTGCTCAGAAATGGGCGTGATTAACGTACAACTTAAGTTCATAGATATGTCCATATTGCTCTGTGCTCACACATGGGTGTGATTAAATGTACTATCTACAAACTTTTATGGGTTAATCACACCCATGTGTGAGCACAGAGCACCAAAGAAGGGTTAGCTGATTTTTCTTGGATTTGTGGTTACCCAAAGAGTGGCATGTGGGTTGTTCTGTGATGCTCCTGAAATGAATATATAAGTTGTTAATGTTTCAACTCCATTATTTAGACCTGAGAAATGTTGTCACACTGCAGCTAAACAACCACAGAAATTGAATGCATCACATCACTCACTGGCAAGTGCATTTTATGTAATCAGCCCTCTAGTTTTTCCGGGTAAGGGGACAGGGATGAATGCGTGGTTAATTCGATGTGGGGGTTTGGGGGAGACGGGGAATAATTGACATAACATCCCATACAGTATGCTGGGTTATGTGACTGTTAACAGGCTTTGTGACCTGGTGTGACTTAAAACTGCTCTCTTTACGTGGGCAGAAGGTGGGCAGTAAGGCTCAAAGCTGCCTGTTTGACAGAGGGCACCCAATGAAGCACACACATCTTTCCTGGGTTCCTTTCGGTGTATTCTTGCTCTATGACTGAATTTGGAGCGGGGGCTTCTTTGCCATCACTGTATTCAAATATGTTGAGCAAAGGCTTTTTTTTTTCCTTTTTCTAGGGAACAAATAATGTTAAAGGTTTTTTTTAAGTTAATGATTGTTTTTATACATGTTTGACTTTTTAACCAATAAAACATTTAAATATTTTAAAAAGGCCCGAATTGAGGACTAATTGTCATGTTACCCATTGGCATAGAGCAACAGCTATTCAGAATGGTGGAAGTACCTTATCAAAGTGTGACACAGTAACACTTTGGGGAAGAATTGCAAAAGAATAGTGTTAAAAATGGGTGATAAAAAGTGGTGCAATCAGTCTTCATCCTAGCTCTCTCACCGACTATTGGAATACTGTTGTCATGGCATCCTGACTCACTTGTATGAAATGACCATATGCATTCAAACTTTGTGTTCGCATGCTAATGTTGTACAGATTACTGTACAGCAGTATTGCAGCCACAACACTCTGCGAGTGGAGGCAAGTTGGGATGAGCAGAGGTATTCAATGTTTTCCTGCATCTGTGTGCTCAGTGTGAGAGGTGTTTGAGGCTTGTGGGAGATACTGGGGTAGACCTCTGAGGAATAAAACCAATGATTATGGTCCCTGCCCTGATTGCCTGACCAGCGCCTGACAGACCCAGATCCATGCCCTGATGGCCAAAGGACCCAGCCGGCCATTGAACAGAGAACCTGAGCAAGTTAGAGTGAGGTTTGAGCTGGCTCTCAGCCTGCCAGCCAGCATGCTAAGGAAAGTGAAATGCGTGCCTGTGGCCCTCATGTTTCAAGTATCCCTTTCTCTGATATAAAAATGATTGCCTCCTATGACCTCTGGAATGAAGTTTATGGTACTTTGTAGAGTCTCCAGACTGCCCCTTTCCCTCATCAGTCACGCCCCAGATCTTTGTTGCTCATGGGGTACAATGTATATAAGAGAAAAAGGGAGACAGAGACAGACTGAGAGAGATTGTCAGTCAGACGGAGAGAGAGAGAAATTGACAGTGGAAATGTGAGAAAGTGAAACGGGAGATGTCTGCAAGGGGCAGTGGTAGAGTGCAGGAAGGACACCGCATTGTTTTGCCTTGTGAGGCCTACTTCCCCCTTCCTACGTAAATCCTCTCTAATACCCCCTTCCACCTTACATTGCAAATACAAATCTGCCCGTGATGGTCACCGCAGGCCTACACCTTAGCACATCACTAATCAAACATTGACTAAACTCTCCCCTCTAGACCTCTGGCCTTCAGACCTGAACCCAACACCTCCACAAGTTTCAGTTCTGCCTCTCCTGCTTTCCCATTGAAAACCCATCCTTCCTGTTTTCTTAAAGAGACACGCACAGTGAGACGAACAACTATGGCAGAAGGATGCCATATAAGTCCACATTGCATTACTGTGATCTGGAGTTCATTAGAAATCATTACCACCTGGAAGATGTACTCGCAGATGTTCAAACAGAGAGTATTTCCTTCATTTGTAGAATTGTAGCGTTTGGTGTGAAAGGTAGTTCATCCTGTGCCCTGGCAAGACCGAGAGGGCCATGTAGGCATTCCTCTGTCTCCACATGGAGGGAGGGATGGTACTGGAATATCTCCCCACTGACATGCTTCTGAGAGCAGACTGGGAGTGGAGCTTCTTCAGGGAAGATTGAGAGCTCAGTTATCCACCTCTGCAACTTGCAAGCATGCAAGGTCTGTTTGACCCGATGCAGAACATTCAGATTCATGGCAAATAGGAATCCCTCTGGTTTCACTCTCAGCCAGAAGATAAGGATAAGGATATAAGCATATAAGGATGCAGGCTACAGAGCAATGAACTGGAGGAGCATTTTATACATCTGGTATGTTATGTTGATTTGTACCACTCACCACTACCACTCAGGGGCAGTCTCCAGGCACTCGATCTGTGGGAATCAGATAGGCATGGGTGTTGCTAGGTCTGGAAACGATCCGGGGCAACGTTAATGCCGGGACTGTTGGGACTCGGGGCTAGCTAGCCTTTTGGTTGTAGTCGCTGAGCTTCAATCTGGGGCTACAAGCAAAAGACCCAGGGCTATAGCACCCTTGCACTCACCCCCCAGCAACGCCTCTTCAGATAGGGTTATTCGGTTCTTTAAATAAAATTGCTTGTGACATAAGTAATACCGACATTACTATCCATGAGACAGAGCTGAAAACCATGGTAATAATGAACAACCCTCGCATGGTTCTCTCCCCAGACAGAGTTTCCTTTCTGCTCTCCACCTAATGTTAATTTCAAAATAAGCATTCATGGCAAATGTTACACAACTATTCGAACTTATAGATGTGTATTCTGAACACAATTATACTGATCGAATAGAAAATCCTAATAACACACAAAACGTTTCAAGAGCAAGAGCTATTGGGCCTGATTTCCAGAAACGGTTTGAATGAGATTGTGCCATCGTAAAACATTTTTGTAAATCAGGTCGATTGAGTGAAAGCACTTAAAAAGAGTATGAGTGGTGAAATAGTGTCTGCTGTGCAGTCCTCGTGCATTTAGGGGACAGCATTACTGATGAATGCTTCACAGGAGTCCAGCCTACAGATGCTGGCATGTGCAGCACAAGCACACGTGTTTCTCGGAGGGTAAAGGAACGCATTTTATGTTTGCATTTGATTGGCGCTCAATGTACAGGTTGATAGATATAGCTAGTCACCGTGGAAACTGGAGTTGTGAGGGCGTCGGGTTACCTGCCTGGCAGAAGAGTGCTGTTGTTGATTGAAAAAACAAGTATAGGCAACAGTGGTCGAAGTACACGAAAAGAAGTAGTGTAACTATGGGCCTCATTACGACCCAGGCGGTAAGTTACCGCCTGGGCCGTGACTTCACCACCATGGCGTAAACTACGTTTACCCCATGGTGGTAGGCGGACTTACCGCCCCATTCCGAGGTCGGCGGGGCGGTAAGTCCCCAATCCCCATTTACCCTTCCCCATTCCCATTTTTGCCCCATAGGGCATAATGGGAGTGGGGAAGGCGTTAATTACGCCACCGTAAATTACGGTGGCGTAATTAACTCCATGGTCCCTTAGCGCCATGGATTTTAACACCTGCTAAAAGCAGGTGTTAAAAGCTCCATGGCGCTAAGGGACCTCGTACTCAGGCGGTAAGGGTCGGCGCTGTTTACGCTGCCGTAAACCCCTTACCGCCTGGGTCGTAATGAGGCCCTATCTTGCCTACTGTCCTTCCCCCTCCCACGCACAATACAAACTCCCAAACCCATGCGCCTGCTGTTTTAGGGAACGTTCAGTGCAGTGCACTGAAGTACAAGTTTCAACTTCTTCCTCCGCTTTTATTTTAAAAAGACACCATTCCGGAACGGTTTCTTTTTAAAATAAAAGTATAGGAAAAGTAAAACGTAATAAAAAATGTAGAGGAGCACCACTCCCAACCACTCCTTCCCACTTTGATCACTGATGGGCAAAGACTAAAGTTTGGACTTACTTTCCTGTAGGTAGATATGTTCTGCCATACATATATTTATATAATTCAATTTTTACCAACTGCGCTTTGCTATAATCACACAAATAAAACGAATAGCATTTTTCTACTTGAATTTGCATTTTCTGTGCAAAATAAACGAGTCAGGCTAGGTACTTTAGTTAAAGACTGCAGGGGCTCATTATGAGTTAGAACATCAGTGGTAAATCCTCCAATGTGGATTTACCGTTACCGCCATGCATCATGGAAGATTTTCTGCCAAATTACAGCCTCCCGGGCGTGCGCCCATAGCAATGGTCTTAACGGTAAAGCTGCCTCGCGGAGTTACTGCTGAAATCCCTGTGGTAAGTCGTAAATCTGCCTAATTTGCGCAATTACTGTTACCACCATGGTGGCCCGTGGAAATTCCACCTGCGCTATTTCCGCGTGCGGAAATTCATGATCGCTATAAAAGGAAGTTCACAGTGGCCATTTCGAAAATCACAATCCATCAAATATCTCGAGATAGGAGTGCCATCCAGACACCCAGCTAAGGCTAAACATGTCCACCAGCAAGAGCAAATCCTGGGTGCCTGATATAAGGCAGCAGAAGCCAAAATTCAGCGAGCAGGACCTCACAGAGTTGGCAGAGCAAGTGGTTGCCAACTCAGATGAGCTATATGGCCCATCTCACAGGTAGACCAGCTAACAGGGCAAAAACCACATATGGTCAGAAATCCAGGACAAGGTGGTGGCTGTAGGGCACGTCCAATGTGACATAGAGGACATGAAGAAGAGGTGGAATGACCTCAAGTCCAGGTTCAGGACCCTCATCCCCAATCACCACTGGGAGATCGCTGCCACTAGAGGTGGCACAGTAGAACACCTGCTACTGGCACCATGGGAGGAGATGGTCAGTGGGATAGTGCGCATGGTCGCGATGGAGTGGGTGGGCATGGCAGAGCTAGAAGCCAGCAGCCAAGCTGAATCTCGTGAGTACCACAGTGACACATGCAAAGATGAATGGACAACCCTGCAGGCAGAAAGCAATCACCACTCATGTGAGGCAACAGGCCCCATTGACAGCAACCAGTGACCACCGGACCCCACACTCACATCACACCTATGCACTGCCAAAATAGCCATCATGCAACCATGCAACGTGTCCCTGCCCATGGATGTACAACAGTTTATACTTGCGTCGCAGTCACATGCACCTCAGCTACCATGGCCCATGTACAGACACATTGAGGAGTACACATCTGACAACATGCCTACCTGACCCGCACCCAACCCAATGCACTCCACCCACCTAACTGCACCTCCAGATATCTGCCACCAACAGACCAGATGCACCACTGCACATGACAGCCCATGGCCCAACTAATCCCTTTGATGCACCTCCAAATCTAGCAGGCCAACCCACACCTGACTGTCCATACACAATGTATGCCATGTACACAGTGGCCAACAGATGATGCCAGCCCGCCTGGGAGGCACAGCACACAGTGATGACAATGTACAAATGACAGTGAATGTTGTCATCCAATGCACATATGCAACAATGTGGTAACACACATGTCAATTTGTCCCAACATGAACCCAACACACCCAGGATATGTCCCCAGAGCCTAGACCATCCAAGACACCAGCAACAACCACTGGCAGCAAGCAGCCAGGGCAAGGCAGTTCAGGGAGTGGGAGAGTGCCACCTAAGAAGAGGCACCAGTCCACCAGGCCACCAACAGACACTCCTGCCATCCATGCGGACAAGCCCACAGGGCCAACACAGACCCAAGGTGTGAAATCTGTGCCACCAAGGACAGTGCCACACCAGGCCCGACTGCAGAGGCATAGATGGATCAGGTTGAGGATGAAAGCCAGCAATCAGAGCAGGCCACAGCAGGCATGGCTATAGATCAGAATGAGGGTGCCTCCCCTGCATCCAGCCACCTACATTCCCCCACCTGCAATATTTCCCCTGAGTCCTCCCCCCTGCGCAGCCTCTCACCACTGCACACACCACCATTTTAGCATGATGTCTGTCGTGCCCTTTGCTATGCGGAGGAGTCACCAGATGATCAGGGCAGGGATGTTCAGCATCATGGCCAGCATGAGGAACATGTGCAAATTCTAACACCACCGCCAGTGCCTGCCCCCACACTCCAGGCCATGTGGGACTGTCTAGAACAGAGGCAGGCAGAAATGCGCAACATAGCACAGGAGCACTTGGGGCATGCCAAGTCCATGCGTGATTGCATCCAGAGGTCCACGAGGGGGTTGGCACAGTCTAATGTCTGTCTATACAGGAGCACATTCACATGCAATGCTAGCCTGTGTCTCACCAGTCAGAGGGTCCAGGAGCTGGCTAAACAAATGTCCTCTTCACATGAGACCATCCCAGAGCCATATATCTGAGCCTAAAACATCTACGGGGTAGCATGCATGGGAGCTCCCAGTCCGCTACCCCTACTGAGGCATTAATGCAGAGCACCCCCCCACAGGCACTCACAACGGCATGCCGCATATGCGGACAGGCCAACAGACAAGGGGGATAAGCACAAGCACTAATCCGAGTGGTGGTTGTTGGGGGTGGGGATAGGGGGTGGTAGTTAGGGTGGGGTCGTGTGGTGGTTGTTGTTGGGGGTGGGGAGGTGGGTGTAGTAGGGAATGTTATTGCCTTATAACCAGTATTAAACACACTTGAATCTTCATGTTGGTAGTATCAATTTAATGCAATTTAGACAAATGCATTCATTGCATGTATGGGTGTCAAAAAAAGATTTGTATGAGCTCATGGTGGACCATCCGTCCTTCCCTTTCTTCCCCATGTAGGGCCTTTGGGGGCTGGTCCACTCCTCCAGCCTCTTCCTCATCAGAGCCAGGGGGTCAGGGGGTCATTGTCCTCATCTGCTGCAATTGCCACATTCCTGCATATGCACATTTTGTGGTGCATAATGGCACAGACAACTATGATTTTGCCTACTTTTTTGGGGCTGTACATCCGCACCTGTATGATGTAGGCACCTGAACTGGGTTTTCATGAGGAACATTTCCTCTCAATGCAAGATCGTGATCTCCTCTGTGCATGATTATAGGCCATCCCCTGTGGTGTGGCAGGGTTTCGCAGAGGGGCCATTAGCCATGGCAATTGCGGGTATCCAGCGTCACATGCAAGACATGAATGCACTGTGTGAGACATGGTGGTGTGTTGACCATGGTACAAGTACATGGTCATGACGTGCATACTCCTATGTGCATGTCTTGGTGGATAGGCACAGGGCACCTTGTGTGCATAGGGGTTGTTGGGGCATGGTCAACATGGCTAGCTTGCAGTCATATGCATTTTGGAAGTCGCCATTTAGGTGTAGTCTGTCATTGATGTGACATTGGCAATGCACAGGTCAGCTATGGTGTGGCACTACACCATCTGGGGTACATGGATAGGCCTACATTGTTTGTACGTTGACAAGATTGCGTGGTGCTGCCTAGAATGGCTGGATGCCCTGATTCATCACATGTGTCAAGTCCTGGTGTGGGTCAGTCAGGGTGACTGGCCTATGCTGGGTGTCATTGTTGTTCCATCATGGTACTTGTGGTTCATTCATTTCACTACAACTGATGTGCCCCATGTGCATGTGAGTGCTTTTGCCATTTACGTCTGAGTGCTACTTACCCACGAGCCAGGTATGCTGTCCTCTGTGCCTCTCCATGTATGCAAGCAGGGTGCTGTTGCGCAGAATAAGTGCATCATGTGCCGCACCACGATATCGGGCACAATAGTGACTGATGTTGAGATCAGCATCACAGGTCATCTGCACGTTCATGGAGTGATATTGTTTCCGGTCGTGGTATGCCTGTGGTATTTGTATTTGTATTTGTATTTATTTATTTATAAAGCGCAGCCAGGCCCGGGGGCATAAGGGCGCGTAAGTTAGATCTGGTTACAGTTGCAATTAAAACAGTCAACAATGGTTACGTTACAGATAGGTACAAACATAATATTGCAAGTGCGTACAAATATACATTAAATTACAAGGTGTGTCAGTGGCAGTCAAGAGGTTAGGCTGTTATAGAGTCCAAATTATGAAGCCAGCACTTAGTGTTGTGTTTGAACAGGTTGAATGAGGATTCTGCTCGCAAGGATGCAGGGATAGAGTTCCATAATTTGGAAGCTTGTACAGGGAAGCTAGCTCCACCCGAGTTATGAAGTTTGAATCTCGGTATGGTCATGGTGTTAGTTTGTGCTGCTCTGAGTGGTCTTAAAGAGGTGTGGGGTGTAAGTTGGTTCGTAAGGTATGCTGGCGCAAGGTTGGCCCTGGCTTTGTGTATAAGGGCCAGCGTTTTAAGGGATATTCTGTGTTCGACAGGGAGCCAGCGTAGTTTACGTCTGGTCTCAGATATATGTGCCTTTTTGGGAATGTTGAGGGCAGCCCTGATGGCATTGTTTTGGACAACTTGCAATTTGTTGATATTTTTGTGACTAGTGCCCAAGTACAGAGCGTTACAGTAGTCTATTTTGGATAGGACTAATGCTCGGGCAAGAGTAATGCAATTGGGTGCGGAGATGAACGGTCTACATGCAGTGATCAGCTTACAGGTGTATGCGGCTGATGATGCTACTGCATTGGTTTGTTTGGAGAAGGATAAGGTGGCATCGATGTAGATACCAAGGGTTTTAGTGTTATTTGACACAGGGATAAGATTGCCATAAATGGTAAAGGCTTTCAATGAGGGGTTAAATTTTTTGAGTTTGGCATGAGTGCCCAGGATGATCAACTCGGTTTTTTCGTCATTGAGACACAGTCCATGGTGTGCCATCCATGCTTGTATTACAGAGTAGATTTAATTAAGGGTGGTGCTGTCAGTTTCGTAATCACCTGTGATAGGAATGAGTATCTGGGTGTCATCAGTGTAATTGGTATACTTGACACCCAGATAATCAAGGATATCGAAAAGGGGTTTTGTGAATACATTATAAAGTGTCAGGGACACGCAGGAGCCTTGTGGGACTCCACAGGGTACAGGTGAAGGTTCGGCAGAATCCGTGGGAGAGAAGACCCTCATGGTTCTGTTCGCCAGGAAGGAACTGATCCAAGCCGTGGCTGCGTCTGAAAAGTGTGCTGCAGATTTCAAATGGTGACAGAGTGTTTGGTGATTGACCAGGTCGAAAGCAGCTGACAGGTCAAGCAGTAAGAGGAGTGCGAGTTTGCCATTGTCTTTCAGGATTTGGATCTGGGTAGTAAGGTCTATTAATGCAGTTTCCGTACCGTGTCTCGGTCAGAAGCCTGATTGCCTGAGTCCTAGGAGGTTGTTTGATTCTAAGTAGGCCTGTATTTGTAAATAGGCTGATCTGTCCAATATTTTTAATAAGAACGGTACAGTCGTTATCGGCCTGTAGTTAGACGGGTTGGTTGGGTCAAGAGTAGGTTTTTTGAGAAGTGGAATGACCCAAGCGTCTTTAAGGTTGTCAGGTACTATTCCAGATTTGAAGGAGGCATTGATGAGGTTGGTAATGAATGGTGCCAGGTCGTGAGCTGCCGCTTTGATGATTGGGGCAGGGCAGGCATCACCTTGGCAGTTTGAGGGTTAAAGTTTCCTGATGATGTTTTCTACTTCCCAGGTTGAGAGGGGTGAAAGGTTGAAAGGTTTACAGGTTGATTTAAAGGTAGATGGTTTGTTCGGTAGTTGTTTATAGTCCGGATGAGCTAGTAGTAAGGATTTTTTAGCGTTGATTTTGGATTGTAGGCGAGCTATTTTATCTAATAATGCCTTCTGAATATTGCTACACCATAGTGTGTCAGTAACACATTTGTCTATGGGGGCGATGGGGGATTCTAGTTCTTTCAGAATCTTAAAGAGTTCCTTTGTGTTGGAAACCGCTTGTGTAATCCTTTTATTATAGGTATCTTTTTTGGCAAGAAGTATGGCTTCTTTGTAGCTAGAGGAGGCTAGGGATAGCTCAGTTTTATTGGATATTGTGGGGTGTTTCTTCCAATGAGCCTCAGCGGTTCTTTTAGTTTTGCGTAATTCTCTTAACTGTGGCGTGAACCAGGTGTTAAGGTGTCGCTGTGGTTTAGGTTTCTGCAATTTTAGAGGGGCAATGGAGTTCAGTGCTTTGTGTATAGCCTGGTTGTAGGTATCCACTAAGACTGTGGGGTCAGCGTCTGAATCGATATTATTCAAGATAGGGAGTAGTATAGGTATAAGATTGTCAGGAGTAATATCTTTCTTGTTTCTCATGCAGGTGGCAGGGGCGATGATAGGCACTGGGAGGGGTGTGTTGGCTTTGATAGTAAAGGTTAATTTATGATGATCCGACCAGATGCAAGGGTCATTGTATAGGAGGTCAATGGAGCAGTTGAGATGGGAGAGCCAGTCTAGTGTTCTGCCTTTGATATGAGTGGGTTCATGGATAACGTGTGTGTGACCCAGTTCAGATAAGGTATTGACTAGGTCATGGGCGTTAGAGTCCTTAGGGTCGTTGAAACCCAGATCAAAGTCCCCAAGTAAGATGGTTTGGGAATTAGGTTTGGTATTTATGGTTATAAGTGATGCAATATCCTCTATAAAAGAGGAGATGGGTCGTGGAAGACGGTAAATAAGGTGACAGTTGCCGTGTGGTTGGGTGAAAGAGGTAGTTTAATTGATAGGGATTCAGCAGAAGGGATTTGAGCGTCTTGGATGACTTTAGTGTCGAAGGTATTTCTGAATATGAGGGCGAGTCCGCCTCCCTTCGTTTGAGTGGTGTTTCTATCGGATCTAATGATAACATAATCCTTAGGTATGGCGAGGGCCAGAGATGGGCCGGATGCAGCATTGAGCCAAGTTTCTGTGACTGCGAGGAGATCAAGATTTTCATAAGTTATAAAGTCAGCGATGTCGAGAGCATGGGCAGGAAGAGACCTAGCATTCACCAAAGCTGCTTTAATTAATATGTCTTTTTTGGGAGATTTTTCAGATGGTATCGGTCGACTATGCCGAAGGCTGTGAGCTAGATTGTCTGAGTCAATAGAGGAATTGCCAAGGTTATGGTCAATATGCGAGTGTTTCGTGCTACAGGCTCTTAGTCTAGAGTTTCTAGATAAGACGCTAGGGTGGTGAGAGTAAGGAGAGGTGGGTGGGCCGGTTCTAGAATTCAATCTAGCGTTTCTATTCAATAGGCTAGGGTGGTGAGAGCATGGATAAGTGGGTAGTCTAGTTCTAGAATTCAGTCTAGTGTTTCTGATAGCAATGATGCAAGGTTGGTTAGGTGTTGGTCTAGTAGCAAAGTGGTGTATTCAGAGTGCTGGATCATCCAAGTACGGATTTGCGGGTGCCATGGTGCTGGGCAACGAGGAGCTAGTGGATGTGTCTTGATTAAAATGTGGGTTGGGTTGACTAGACCAGTGTCTACTGTAGGTATACAGTAGGTGGATGAGAGTCGATAGGTACCAATACATGATGTGGGTGGCGTCGCTAGTACACAGGGTAGCAGGTGTGGTCTGTTAGCGACCGGATGCACAACACAGATCAATTCAATGTGGTCAAAGGGTAACCATACGGCAACAACACAACAATTAATGTGGTCTGTAGGCGACCATAAGGCGCAACACAACAATCAATGTGGTCTGTAGGCGACCATAAGCCACAGCACAACAATGAATGTGGTTTGTTAGCAACCATAAGGCACGAATGTAATGGGACATCAATAAACGCATGAATCAGGGGTACCTGGATTCGAAGTTAGCAGGAGGAGCCAAAAAGGCACTAACTTAAAATGCAATGGGACATCAATAAACGCATGAGTCAGGGGTACCTAGATTCGAAATTAGCAGGAGGAGCCAAAAAGGCAATAATTTAAAATGTAATGGAACAAGAATCAATGTGGTCTGTAGGCGACCATAAGGCGCAACACAACAATCAATGTGGTCTGTAGGCGACCATAAGGCACAACACAACAATCAATGTGGTCTGTTAGCAACCATAAGGCACACATGTAATGGTACATCAATAAACGCATGAATCAGGGGTACCTAGATTCGAAATTAGCAGGAGGAGCCAAAAAGGCACTAACTTAAAATGCAATGGAACACAAGAACAAAATGTATGAGCAGAAAACACAGCAATGTAGTTTTGCCAAAGGATGAGAGGGCATAGTGAGCATAATAGGGATGCACAACTGTGTGTGGAAAACATAGGGCTGACTAGGGTGGCGCACTGTTGTGGAAGTTTAAGCACCCTTAGCGACCAGTACAGTGACTACAGCGCAAGGCAGGTGCTAGCAAAGCACTGAGGAGAGCTGTTTAAGAGGATAGGGGCAAGGGGACAGGTAGTATGGCGTAAGGCAAATATAAGTCACTCACTGCCTCAAAACAAGCAGGGGGTATGGCCCTGGGCTCTGGCCAGCTCAGGACAGTCTCTGGACAGTTGTTGGCCTTGCCCTCAGGGCCTTTCCAGGAAGGGCTGGCTTACGCCTCCCGGCGTTGGGTTGGCTAGTATCTTTCGGCCAATCAGGGAGGTGCTGGCCTCAGAAGGAAGGTGCAGGGAGGCACAGAGAAGTTAGGCTACACGGGCGGCCATCTTGGATTGGCAAAGGCCTCGTGTGCATCAATGGCGCTGTTGTGGGCATCAGGGTTGCCAGGGCGGATTGTGGCAAGTAAGCGCTATCTGGCAGAAGCACTTGCATAACAAAATAGATGGCGTTAGATGCCACGCCTAGTGCGCTAAGAACATCTCAAAACAAATAAAATGAATGCTCGTGAGGATAGCATTGCCAGCATACCTTTGTGGAAGGCTGCCCTTCGGATGCAACCTGCTACTCCTGCATAGGTCGAGGGAGTCTCCTGCTCCGGTGGGCTGCTGTGATGCCTGATGATCTCGAGTGGAAGGCTGCCTGCAGTGCCTTCCCAGAAGGGGCCGGCACACGCCTCCCGGCGTTGGGTTGGCTAGTATCTTTTGTGTAGTGGTACCAATGCCAAATGGGTGCAGTCCAATGCCGCTATTGTGGTGGGCAAATGTGAGATGGTGTAGAACCTTGCCTTTGCTACATGCACCTGTTTCTGGGTGATGGGCATGAAGATGTGCTGGTGTGCATGCATCATTAGGCCACCCAGCACCTTAGAAAATGTGGCCTGAGACATGCCATGCAGTGCCTCTACTGTTTGCTGGAAGGCACCTGTGCCACAGAAATGTAGGACGGACACAAGCTTCAGCAGGGGTGGAGATGGCTGTTCTGATGGAAATGGCACTCTTCAGTTGTGCCTGTGTCAGGGTGAGTAGTTCTGTGATGGTTGGACGGTCCAGTCTGTATGAGCTGACTAGTTGTCCAGGTGGATGTCGGACAGATGGGATTGGTGCCCTCTGCTGCATGTGTCTCCTATGCCTTGGTTGCGTCTGTCTTATTCCCTGCTGTGCTCCGGCATGCTGCTGTAGCTCAGTATAGAGTAGCAGGTTGTGGAGCCAATAATCTATGTCTGCTTGTGGCTGTAAGTTGCTTGGATGTGTGTTGGGGGTGGGTGTGGGCCTTTTATACTGCACCCGAGTGGATCTGGTGCACGTGGGCCTTGTTTTGTGACACCTGTTTGCATTTACCTCCTCCTTTTTGGTGGTGGTAATTGTGATGTGTTTTTCGTGGAATTACCTCTGATTTATGGTGGAAATTCTGTTGTTTTTGGACTTATAATATGACGGTAATGGGTTTTTGTTTTTTGGAGGTAATTCCACACACAGAATTACCTCTGGCTCGGATTCTGCACATTTTTGTCGGCGTTACCGGCAGAGGTACTTCCGCCAATGCTAACTCTGCATGAGGCCAAATATTATGGAAATTGTAATTTGGCATAGTGGTAAAGTTGGCGGTAACAGTGTTACCATCAACTTTACCATTTACCTCGAAACTCATAATGAGCCATGCTGCTGTATTACTTCGACTTCAAATAAGTGGCTGAATCTAAAGGAACTCTTTCAATTAACTTTTTTGTGTCAATGTTGGTACTGGAGGGAAGATGGAGTGTGGGAATGTCCAAAGAGTAGCACACAGTAAATTCCTCTTGCATGTTTTCAGGTAGTGGGAGATGCATTCATAGGACTTAAGGAAATTATCGACCACTTGTATCATTATGTGCATTGTCATGCAGGATAACTTTGTAGTCACCCATCAGTACCTGCCTCCTGGACACAGAACGTCTAAAACCTATAGTAAGCATCTGTTTAGATGTTTCCAAGAAGAGGCTGTTGAAGGTTTGTTCGTATTGTGGGTTATTAGGGAATGAAAGAGTAGAATCCACCTGAGGATTTCTCACAAAAGGACAATGATGTGCTCATTGAGTAAGGTTTATGTTTTTCACACAAGTCACATTTCTTACTATAATCATTTTATAGGTGTTGACATTTGTGAATCAAGTTTCAAATGGGTGGATTTATAATTATTATGATAATGGTTCTTTTACAATGTGCTTAATACCAACAAGTGGTTTCTAAGCACGGGATTGGGATTTGAATTTGGGTTGCTCTGCATTGTCTTACTTCTAAGATAAAAGTGTTGCCCCTGATCTGTCCTTCCTCCCATTCCTTCCTTCAAGAGGCATGAGGGTGGGTTGCATAATAATAGCCCTCTGTGCTGACAAGGAACATTGGAAAGGGTGGGACTCCATGTTTGTCAAGGTTTGTAGGATTAGTCAGTCAAATCATGTTCAGGGTTGTTGTGGTGCTCTGCTAAACTGCAGAGGAGATGACAGAATGGCAAATAATTAGTAAGAATCGGAAAGCAGAAAGTTTGGAGAGGACTGCCAAAATGCAACGGGAGACAAAAGAGCAACTCGTGGACACATTTGTTGGAAGAGGGAATGCAGCTAGCAAAGAGATAGGATGTTCAGAATCTGCAATTAAGACTTGTGTAGCTTGAAACATCTCGGGCCTCATTACTAGCTTGCTGGTCCAGAAATAACGGTACCGGTAAGCTTGCCTGTACTGTTGTTTACGGACCGGCAAACTATGAGTTCTGTGGGCAGGTGCCGTCCCACCCGCCAGGTCCGACCTCAGTCCATGATTGTAATGGTAAGGCCCTGTACAAATCTAACATGACATATATTATTCTATCTGTGCAGACAACCCACACCATTAATTTGTCCTTCATTGGCTTATTGCTAAGGTCATACCCAATTATTACATGACAAGTGAATATGCTTTACTGTACCTTCAGACATATTTGACAATTGTGCATGGTTATTTGCATGTGATTGCATTCCGTTCATTGTGCATGGGTTCTGCATGTAATGTATAGGGTGTTGCTCCGAAAATGTTGCCACCATTGCAGCGACATTTCCATTGCTACTCCTTTGCATAATGCAAATATCCCAACCCCTATTACACTGACTACGGGGAGTGAGGGGTTATGCAGATTTTACCTGCTCCCCTTGTTCAGGGTAATGGTGGTAATGCGTCAGGGGGTGTCCCCCACTTCCATTAAATGGAGAGCAGTTGAACAAGAAAGTTAGATGGTGAAACCGTTCATTTTTAAAAAGAACCCTGCAGTGCTAGCTCCGACCCACGTTAGTGGGTGAGAACTGATGCTGCAGGGATAGAGGCGAGTCAGCCGAACCCTTCTGTGTGGGCCGCATAGGCCGCCGATAAGGTGTGTGCTTTGGGAGAGTGGGTAGGGGGATATGGGGAACAAGTGATCTATGTGATCGCCGCGCTGTAATGTATTCAACATTTTCGTAGTCCATGTAGCAGGTCCCACAACTGTAGACAGTTGCCCTTGGGTTGGATTTATCGAATTATTGATGTGTAAATATTGAGATGAAGACTATCTTAGTAAACACTATAACCCAAAGAGAGAATAACATGATAATAACTCAAGAAGAGTCCCAATCTGAATTGTTAGAGTATGAAAGTGCCCATCCAAACACTCGCTCGACGAAAGATAAATGTAAAAAAACACCCCTAGAAGTAGATGCCAACACCCATCAAAAGAAGGGAAAAGTAAAACAAAACTAGGAAATAGTCACAGGCAGCTATGTGTTAACGACTCCAATCAAGCATTCCCACTAAGTCAGTGCCTTGTCTGGGATTGCTCAAGGGAAGCCCTTATTTATATATTTTTATGACAAGTTATAATCTGGATGATGAACCCTTGTATAACGCCCCTCTCTTAGAATCCCCCCTGACCCCACTGAGCCAAGAAGTAGGTTTGTTTTGCAAATTAAAAGATTTATTTGAAAAATTAAACAATAGATATATATCACACTTTTATAATAAATTAATATTTGATATCACACTTAGACATATGACAGTGAGTGATCAACAATGGATAATGTGATACTAGCACACTGGTTTAATTACTTAGGAGTAGTATAGAGGATAAGGTAGCTGAGAATGCTTTATATGGTACAAGGAAATGCAAGGCGGAAAAGAAGCAACACAGAAATAAACTTGATATTATTTCAGCAAAAGGTAATAGAATCACTTTTCCCCTTTTGGCAATTCACCCCCCCTTTATGCAATGTAAGGAGGTGGAAGTAACACACAAAGTCTTCAGGAATACAATCACAGTACAATACGAATTCAGTTCCCCCCTAGCAAGCTTAGAGAAACATCGATGATTTTAAACACAGGCAAAGTACTTTAAAGGTGGTATGCAAAGAAGGGAAAAATATGCTAAAGATTATTTTAATTCCCTATAAGAGATTCAGGGTGGGTGATAGCTACTTTAAATTAGTCCAGGATCACTTTAGCAATGCTCTATGAATGATTGTCAGGTTGCAAACGAATTTCAGCAAAGGAAACAAAAGACAAATATTTTTACACGTGGCTGAAATGAAGCAAAATGTCAAATCGCGGCAATTAAGTCGCGTGCGTCGAGCGCAATTACGTAGGAAGTATAAGGAGTAGCAATGTCAGCTTTCAAATAAAAGTTAAATTTCACTTCTATCACAAATGGTTCAAGAGATACGGACGATTTTGTGTAGGTATATTTTCAGAAATGAAATTTTAAAGTTTCAGAATGACAGATGACAGTTTTGCAGCTTTAAAGTCACAGAAGGACACACAATGCTATGGTGTAGTTCTAGATAGGTTAAAATAGTTTGAATTAGATTATTTTAAACTAAGAGATTGGTTTTGCACAGTTCTGGCTGAGTACTCACACTATATTTTGGACAGGAATGCGACTTTGTCACGGATCGGGTCAGGATTGGCTGCGGTTCTCTCGCCACTGGGTACTGGTTCTACGCACAGCGATCTGAGTCAGCTCTCAGCGATATGGTCTGGGTCTGGTCTCTCTGGATCTCTGGTCTCTAAGGATACAAGTTCTAGAGTCTGGAGATTGATGGATTTGAAGTCTGGAGTCTCCCGGCAAAGCGTCCCGCAAGAAAGTGGAAAGTGAATGTCCCTGTCTGGCTTCCAGTGGCTCTTTTTATGTCTTTAGAAAGTGGGTGTGTGCGTAGCATAACTGAGCTTGCCCCTCTCAACTTATCATTGGCCCAGTTCTCCTCTCTCCCTTGATTGGGGGAACTGAGTTGTGAGTCAGAGTGATGAGGTAGGTTCATGGTCAGAGGATCCTCCCCTTGTCAAATTGCACACACATCTATTTCTGATCCAAATACATATTTCCCAGACACACAAGTGGTTGACATTACATGTACATATTACAGATTACTTATGGTACATTCTGTTCCAACTCTGATGTTTCTAAGAGCTTGTATTCAAAATTGACAACTTATTTTCGTTTTTAGTTGGTTTACCAATATCGGACGTTTACCAAAACTGGCACACATGTACACCGCCTTTCTACACATATTCCAGTAACTTTTCCATTTTCTAGCGTGAACCCCGTGTCTGCAATCTCCATAATTCATGGGGTTTTGCCTCAGAACATGGTACAGAGTTCTAACACCTCTTAAAATGTGCACAGAAAAATCACAAGAATGATGATATTATTTATATAATTTTTACAAGTCTGCACTATGAATTATCAATCTTTTTAAAATTATCCTCTGGCCCCGAGGGGTGTGGTTTTCCAAAACACATGGTGGAATTTCTGGTTTATCCACTTCCCCCAAGCTCAGCTTGCTCACAGATGCAGTGCCCCTACCCGTTTCCTTCCAAGAGGAAGCCATTTACGACCCCCCTAATTTAACATTTGCCTGGGCCAAGGACAGTGCTTTGTTTAGTTTCCTGCAGTCCCGAGGTGCCACTCCCCTAATTCAATCAGAGAGGTGTCATCTCCTTTTGGCAGGGGCAGCAGAATGCAGCCAGGCCTGGGAACACAGCTGCTGATCAAGTTTCAACTCCTGTCGGGCGTAGTTGCCGGGCAGAATTCAATCTCTTTCAGCCGGGCTTCAGCTAAATGTCACTTTTGTTCCCAGTTTTTCTTCATCCAAATCAAACTTACAATTTTTACACATGCAGCTAGAACGCTAATTCTAAGTTCAAAACTATGACATTTAACATTTGCAAACTATGTGACACTCAACAGTAGGTCACTCATTTATTTTAAATATTTAGATTTTAACGTCTTTCAGTCCAATTTCACTGGAGCTGCTGACATCCACAGCTGAGCCAGTTTTGTTATAAACATTGTTTTGGGCTCTTTCTCTTTCCAGATTTAGTATGCACACAAGAATACATTCTGCCAAATGTCTGCTGGTGTTCAGTGAGATTTTTGAATATCTTGCAATGTTTAAAATAGGTATTTTTAGCTTGCATTTCAGAGAAACAAAGGTGATTTCAAAGCGCTTTTTGAGCCAACAGGCCCTGCTGTTTTTCCTTGGGCACCACCTTTTACCCGTGGCGCTTCCGGTCCCTCACGCTCACACTGGTGGGTGGCAGGTCAGGCGACCATTTTGTTGTGCGCAAAGACTGCGCGGTTCTCCAGGATTCTGGCGCAAATGTGGGCTTTTCCACCCTCTTGGATTTCCTAAGCCCACAGCACCAAATGTTGCAGCATAATAGTCCAAACATGGGTCATGACACCCAACATATGTATAAAGAAAGAAAAAGACCCAGAGCAGATATGGATGCAACGTTGCTAATTTGCAGGAAGCAAACATAGAAGAAGACCTGGTAAATACAGTGACTGGAATGAATCAACCTAAAAAACCATTAAAGAGTAGTAAGCAAAGAAATAACACAAATGAGGAGAATAATGAACATGTAGTTGCAATTCATGCTGTAAATCAGACTCCTCAAATAACACCCAATAGTGTCTCTAAAAAGAGTAACGACATACAGAACTATATGGCTAACCCTAGTGAGAAGGTACTTTCTGTTTCTTTACCAATGCACGTAGGGTGTGCCACAAAATAGCAGTGAAAAGAAAGAAGAAACATGTAAAAAATAATGGTATATCAGATATTGAACTTGCTCATCTGCAGAATCTTAACCTCAATACGTCACCCATGGGTGGGAGAGGACATCATCAGGTCCACTGACATGGTACTTGCAGTTTGCATACGTTGTGAAGGTGCCATGACCTCCCCCATGCTGGTGATAAACATATATTATCCTCCAAATGGAGTATGTAATAGAATAAACATACAGACAGTAACGCGTATACTTGAGGAAAGTGATCCTGGAATTCCCATTATTCTGTTGGGTGACCTTAAAGGTATAATACCTGACCGTAGACCACTGGAAGTAGAACCGCATAAATCTGTCCCAGTAAGATCTCAAGTCTCAAATAGACAGGGGATTAGCTGGGCCAGCCTGATTCAAAACTTTAATTTAAAACTTGTAAACGGAAACTGTCCGAGTGATGCTAATCGAAGTCCTACCAGAGTAAGTTGGAAATCCATGACCACGATTAACTACATTTTTATTAATGATAGAGCAAATGAAATCATGCTAGATATGGCAGTTGAAAATCGGGAGGAACGTGACCATCTCCCTATGGCCCTTATTCACTGAGCATTTGGCCATTATAAAACGCTTCTGTGAATTAGGCCCATTGTATCTACTGCTAACCACAGGAGATGCTAAGAAGAACAACTATGAAATGAAAGGAAACATATATATATAAATAACAATGGGAACCGAATAAAATGGAACCTAGTTAAACTAGAAAAAGCTAAAAACATTGCAGATCAAGAACTTATGATCTTCATTGAAAAGATAAATGGTAATGATTCATTAGTGATAGAAGCATTTGAACATGTCACTCAAGCAATTAAAGTAGTCACATCTCAGAAATTAGTATTTGTCCCTACATGTGAAAGATGGAATATTAACCATAAGCATACGCCTTTATTCGATAAGGAGATCCATGAGGCTAAAAGAAAACTGTGAACTACTATAGGAAACATGAAATATGTTAATGTAGAGGATGGTAATAGTAAAATAAGAGCAGTAAAGAAAGAACACAAGTAGTGGCTACGGCGACACAAAAATGACAGAGATAATGAAATCTTAGAAAACACTAGCTCAAATGACCAGAACCAACAGCCATCAATATATCTGGTTTGTAATTAATGGAGCCAAGAAGAAAGGTCTTCCTATTAATAGTGTATGTGAACAGGACTGGGTTGCGCATATCAAAAAGACCCTGGCAATGCATGATGTGATCGATGTAATGGTAGAAAAGGAAGAGACTGAATGGTAAAGCAATCAGTCTGTAGTAGATCTTACAACCATGATTCAAGCTCTACCATCTTCACGAGCGACAGGCACAGGTGGGACATGCAATGCCCTATTAAAAGTATCACCAGAGGAATGGGCTCAAGCTCCACATCAACTGTTTGTATGGATAGGTAAACATGGAAAGGTACCGAGAACATGGTAAGAAAGTTCCATATTACTGATATATAAAAAAGGATGCTGGAAGGACCCAACTAACTACCGGATGTTGCATATTCCAGCGAAAGTACTTGCCAAAGTCTTACTTAAAGAGTTGAATCAGTGGATTGTAGATAATAACATACTTCCACCCAATCAATCGGGATTTCGGGGTAAATCCTCGACAATTCACAATATTACCATTTTAAAAGTGTCAACAATTGAGTATGCATGGTACAGGCGAGAGCTATCAGTCTGTGGGACTTTTATTGATTTTATCGCCACTTTTGACACCATAGTAAGAAATACATTATGGAGTAAATTGAAGCAATGGAGAATACCAGCAGGACTACTCACTATGATTAGATTACTGTACTCAAACACCTCGGTGAGAGTGAGGTTGGATGGGGAAGGGAAGGTTTCCACACTGATTCCAATGGACCGAAGAGTTAAACAAGGATGTCATTTGGCCGCAACGTTTTTTAATCTTTATTTGGCAGATTTACCATTGGCATTTAGAGCGACAGTATCGAACGATGTTAAAATTGGGTCATTAAAACGGAGCTGGTTAGGCTATGTGGATGACCTTCTATTATTGGATTATACACCAGGATGCCTCCAGCAGAAGCTAAATGCATTAAACAAGTTTGCATGTCATAATGGATTTAAAATTTACCTAGGAAAGACCAAGGTGGTTGCCTTTGTAGAGAAAACTAGACGAGTAAAACAAAAGAAACTAAAATGGAATATTGCAAAGCAGGATATAGAGGTGGTGATCTCATAAAGATACTTGGGTATCATTATTGACCATAAATTATCTTGGAAGTAACAATGGACAGAGATAAAAAGCAAATGTATGAATGCCACGATGGCGTTTGAGCCATTTTATAGGAAAACAAAGTGGATACTCATTGAACACAATACTGATGTTATACTCAGCAAAAGTGATGCCATGTTTGTTATATGGATCAGAGATCTGGGGGAAAAAGTTTAAAGTCGAGTTATCTAGATTTGGGGGGAAAATGTTAAAAATGTTACTCAGACTACCCAAATCACTCCCTAGTGAATATATATACTTAGAATTGAATTTGATGTGTGTCACTGATTTGTTGGAATATAAAATGTCCATGTTGTATGCAAAGCTGTTTATGTTGGATAATGCTACAACTATTGTGCAGCTAATGCAAATATTTGATACCATTCAGAAAAGGTTGGTGTTGAATACCCTAATGTATAAGAGAAAAATGTTTCTGAAATGGGCTAAAGAGAATGTAAATGAATGGCTAACCTACTCGCATGCTAGAATTAAGCGGAAAGAAATGTTGGGAGCTAAATGTGGTATCACGCGATATAATAGATGGTGTAGATTGTGCAGAGTATTATTGATTGAAACAGCTGAACACACAGTGCCTGATTCATGGAGTGTTTTCCTGTGGAATTGCACCATTATAAAACCCTTCCATGAATCAGGCCCTTAATATGCCAATGTGAGAGTCTCTTAACCTTAAGATTGAAATATGTAAAAACATATAGTAACGCATATGATTTGGAAAACTTGAAAGAAATATGGGAAAATCTATTCAAGGGTACATATGTTCATTTATTATTTCATTTAATGTCTTTTTATGCGGTGTGTTTGAATATTCTTAAAAATGTGCCTGATGGGATTTTAAATTGAATATTTTACTTAAGATATGTGAAATGATAAGTAGTTGGTTTTAACTGATTTTTTACTGAAAAACTTCTGTGACAACGAGATGTGTTGCTATTTTTAACTTGGAAGATGTTTTTGTTGTATTCATATATATGCAAAGTCTTAGTTGAATACATGCATATTAATCAATCAAATCAAATTACTAGCCCCCTTTCCACCAGTTAGCACTGTGGAATCTATCGAAGAAACTTAGGCAAAGTGAACTGGCATGGATTGACAAACTAGACTGTCTTCAAGCAGCAGGGATGAATGAAGAATTCTATTTGGGAGTCTTTCTATAGGCTATCATGTGACCAATTCAAATTGTATGTGTATAAATATTGTTCAATTTGTTATTGTCTAGTGTTCTCTAATTATAACACTGCTTTTATAGCTCTAATACAGAGTAGATGTATATGTAACCCGATGTTCATGGTAAATACTACAGGTTCTATGAGATTGTGACTGTATCAAGGTGTCTATATCCAACTGGATTCCAGAATTGGTGGCACATACCTTTGGGGCACAAATTCTAGCTCACAGCAGTATTGCGAGCCAATTCATATCTATTATGCACAACAACCATGCACTAGGATTAGCTGGATTAATGGGAATGATCTATAACATTACGGGTCTGCACTCTGTGACATGTTAATTTGTTATCATTATACACATTCTCCTACCCCCAGAGGCTCACTATCTCTCAAGCCCTGGTTCTCTCTAGGTTGGATTATTGCAACAGCTTCTTTCTAAATCTACCTGCTTCTACTCTCTGCCCTTTGCAACCTATACAGAACAGGACTGTGAGACTTGTCCTTGGCCTCAAGCCCTGGGATCATACATCTCCAGCCCTGAAATCTCTCCATTGGCTCCCAGTGGTTGCAAGGATTAAATTCAAGACCCTTTGCATTGTCTACAAGGGACAAGGGTACAAAATACCTTCAGCTGTCCCTCCGTAAATACCTTCCCTCCCAAGCTCTTCACTCCTCCACCTCTAACTCCCCCAGGGTTAGTCGTTTTTCAAAGAAACAAACTGGAGGTAGATCTCTGTCTTTGCCTGGGGCCTCCCCCTTTAACAGCCTCCCTGACACTCTGAAACTTGAGGGGAACCATCTCTGGTTCCGGAAGCACCTCAAGACCTTCCTGTTTGCTTCTGCCTTTGCTCCTTCTTTCACCTGCTGATCTGTCCAGTCTCGGCATCATGCACCTCGTTACCCTCTGACTTTCGGGCCGAGTTAACTGCTCACCCTGCCACTAACCCGCACTGCCTCCTGACAATCCCTTGCACTGTGGTCTATATCTGTAACCCTACAGTCCCCCCTTTATCTGCATTTATCAGACACACCCTGTCTGTTGCCTAAAACCAAGCACTTGCCACTTGCTGGCTGCACTACCACTTTTTGTTGCTTTTTATTATTTATGTATTTATTATTTATTTAATGTAATTTCTTTGTATTCCTTAACTCAGCACTTTTCACTTTCTCCCCCCTCCCTTGCACTTTCCCTCTCCCATGCACTTGTGTGTTCTCAATGTCTTTGGGCCTAGTAAGATCGTTGTTTTGTTTCTCCCTTGTTCCCATCCCTTGCCTCATCGTGCTCTAAAACACTTGTGTACGAGCGTGATACAAATAAAACATCAATATCAATTAAGGATGGGTCTGGAGCCACTTTACTATTATCCTGCACTAGGAGGGACTATGATATAAATGGTATGAGTTACCTGCTTTTTCTAATGTATGCGCTTAGATCTAGTTACATGTCATTCTGACACTTTGTTTTCATTATGACGTCATTGCACTTGCGTGATGACATCACACACAGCAATCAGCTCAAAGGCGGTTGTTCTCGGCTGCCCGCATTTCTCTCAACTTGGCACACTCTTATGAGACGCGATACCACAATGAGGCGGTAAGCAGGTTGCTATTCCTATCTGTATTCCTTAACCTTTAGAGGTGAATTAGAATATTGGTTTTTGGTTTCCTGTATACTCCTGTATCCACAGTATACCAGACCGCTTCTGCCATCACAGGCAGTCCTGCATATTGACAACACTGCGATCCCTTTGGGATTTCTTTTGCATACCTACATAAGATAGGTGTTTAGACTTTCTTGCCATGGAGGTTTATTTTACCATCTGTTCTTAACACGAGTTGACCTAGTGACGGCACAATACTTGCACTGAACTTTATTTGAATATAGAAACGAGCTGAGCATACCTCTCTAATTTGTATCGCGAAGCAGGGATGCCTACTGTCTCCTAGACCTAGGTAAGATCTTTACCTGCATAGGCATTTTGGATATCGCTGCCATTCATTTTTTCTTTGGAATTTCCACTGATCATAATGTTCATGTTTCCCAGACAACATAAATTGAGTTGGGAAGTTGATGAAGAGGACTTTTCCTCTGGATGAGATTTTCAGACTTATTGGGCCTCATTACACGGGAGGCGGTAACCAGGGCGCTATTAGCGCCATGGTTGCCGCCGGTATTTTACAGTGTCCGCCTTGGTGGATGGCGGAATCACCGCCCTACTCCAAGGTGAGCGGGGGCGGTAATTCCCCATTCACCAAGGCTCTTCCCCATTCCCATTTTTGCCCCCATAGGGCATAATGGGAATGGGGAAGGTGCTAATTACGGCACCGCAAATTGTGGTAGCGTAATTAGCTCCAAGGTCCCTTTGCGGCACCCTATTTTAACGGCTGGTAAAACCAGCCGTTAAAGTCGGGTCCCGCAAAGGGAACTCGTAGTAAGGCGGTAGGGGTTTACCGGTACCGGTGCCCTTACCGGTAACGGTACACCACTACCGCCTACCGTGTAATGAGGCCCATTGTCACCCACCAGAATGCAGGTGAATAGGGTCCTTTAATATGGAAGTTAGATTCTCCACTGTTTTCTGACACCTTGAAGTTGAACACAGAAATGGTTAATATATTATGTTTACTATGTATTAATGGTAGAATTAGACTGTTGAACTGATGACTTAATTCAAGCTCCTGATAAAGGTGATTATCTGAAATGCGTAGAGCTCTGTGTGGGCCTCATCACAAGTAGGGCTGTAGCCCTTAATTGTGGTGGTAACGCTATTACTGCCACTTTAAGGGTCCGCCCAATCATGAGTCTGGCAGAATTTACCCCCAGCTGTAAACTGGGGGTCAATGCGCCAACTTAACGACCATTTTCGGGCACAATTAGCACACGCTATTAGCGAGCGCTAAATGCACTTCAAATGCCCAATTGGGTCCAATGGACCCAATGGGGAATGGGGAATACCCATTACTGGCCAACCCTTGATCCGGCACTAATAGCGCCAGACCGGGTGGCAGTAACGCTATTAGCCCGGGCGGTATTCCGGCAGTAATAGCGCCGGGATACTGCCCAACTCATGATGAGGCCCTGCATCTCTTATTTTGACCACAGATTTAAATGATTGTTTGATCTAATTTGCTCTGAAAGTATCCTAATTACAAGTGTCCTTGAAACATTGTTTTTTGATGATAAATCGGTAACTACAAAGCAATTCTTGTTGGTAACGCTATTACTGGCCCATTTAAGGGTTGGCCTAATCATGAGTTGGGGCGGAAAGTGGGACTTTTACCCCTTTCTGCGCATTTCCGAGGCAATTAGTGCAGCGCTAGTTGTGCTGGTGCTAATGGCGCCACCCCATACACACTTGTTCCAATGGTCCCAATGAGGAGTGGAGATTTACCACCTTACCCCTACCCGGGATCCGGCGCTAATAGCAGTGGACCGAGGAATAGTAACGCTATTTGCGTTGGCAATATTCCAGCGCAATTAGCGCTGAGTTATTGCCAACCTCGTGATAGAGCCCATAGTCCTTCACATCGTAAATCACGCCTTGTCCAAACACACTCTACTCTATGGCTTCTGTAATGTTGCTGCTTGTGGGATGTTTTTACCCATGCATACAAGCCCTACCATAAAACTGTGCAGTACTGGCATGGAAAACATCATGATGGCCAGAACTCCCCTGCGAGTGCACAGGGAAAACATGAAGAATAGGCTGCCACCCATTTTTGCCTATGTTGTGAGCACAGGAGAGCACTGCCTAAAGCCACCATTGGGCTACACACACAGTAGCCTGAAACCATTGGGAATGGCAATGCTGATTGCCAAAAAAGCAACTCAGAACTGTGGGGAATTCATTTTCTTAATCCCAAAAATGGTTGCATTACCAGTACTCACCACTATCAGAAAGCCGGCGTTTTAAAACCACCAGACTTTTGTGTAAAACTGCACAAATGAAACAAAACCAGACCAAGGAAAGACTTGCTAAGAGGTGGAAGGATGTAAAACCATATTCTGAAATGACTTGAAGGAAGTCATTATTTAATGTATAGGTACAAATTGTCAGTTTGATTTGAATGTAGAAAACTGGGTACAAAAAGTGACATTTAGCTGAAACCTGGCTTAGTGAAACTGGATTCTGCCTGACAACTACCCCCGACAGGAGAAACCTGTTCAGCCACTCTTCCCAGGCCTAGCTGCATCCTGCTGCCCCTTGCCAAAAGGAGTTGTCACCTCTCTGATTAGATTAGGGGTGGAGCACCTGGGAACTGGAAGGAACAGAACAATGCAACTCCCTTGACTCAGGCAAATGTTATATTGGGGGCGTCGTAAAGTGGCTTCCTCTTAGGGGAAACTGGGAGGGGCAGTGCCTCTGCTAGCAGCTGAGCTTGGGGGAAGTGGATAAACCAGTTATTCCACCCTGTGATGTGGGAAGCCACACCCCTTTTTGACCAGGGCATAATTTTAAAAAGATAGATAACTCATAGTGCGGACTTGTCAGAATTATATAAGTAATATCATTATTTTTGTGATTTTTCTGTGAACATTTTGAGAGGCGTTAGGACCCTGTGGTGTATTCTGGGGGGTTGCTAGCGGAAAATAGGGTCTCACTCCAAATGTCTGCATGTTAAAAATCTGACACTTCATCAATTAATGTCCATACTCCTTGCGCACATGTGTGTAATTTTGGGTAAATGCCCGATATTGCAAAACCAGTTAAAAAGCGCAAAATGTTGTCATTTTTCAATGCAAGCCCCCAGGAAGATCAGAGGCTGACAATCATGGACCATAAGGAATATATAATGTGCACATGTAATTTCAACAAATTGTATATCTGGGAAAGATGTATTTGAATCAAATATAGATTTGTGTGCAAACTGAGCAGGGGAGGATCCTCTGACCCATAAACAGACCTCATCATGATGACAATCCATTTCCTTCCCCAATCATGGGAGAGGGGAGAATTGGGCCAATGACAAGTAGAGAGGGGCAGGCTTAGCTAGGCCCAGGCACACACCCATCTCCAAAACACATAAAAAGAGACTGCTAGGACAGGTAGAGACATTCAATTCCATTTGCTGCGGAGCATGCTGACCGACGACTTCACATCCAGAGACTTCCAAGCTAAACAGAGACTACAGAACTTTGAACCAAGAAGGCCCACTGCAAGCAAAAGTATTTGTCAGCAGGCCTCAAAATCATTTGCAAACTATTCCACAGCCGGGCGAGCTGTCTGAATTCTTTTGCCAAGAACTCTTGCCAGTACCCAGAAAGCAGTGTTACATCCAGAATCCACTTGATCCGGACCGGAAAGCAGAGCAGTATCCAGAACCAGAGGCCGCTGAATCCAGAGAGGCTAGACCAGCAGAGCAGAGCTGACCCAGATCGCTGTGAGCAGAACCGGTGCCTGATTGACCCGCCGAGCAGACAGAACCGCAGCCGGACGTGTTGACCAGATCCGTGACGAGGCCTAGTTCAAATTTATATTGTGAGTACCTAGCAGAACTGTGCAGAACCAATCTCTTAGTAAAATAATCTAATCCAAACTATTTTAACCTAAGTAGAACTGCCTCCTAGAAATCGTGTCATCTGTCATTTTTAAAGCTGCACAACTGTCACCTGTCAATTCTACAGCTGCAAGCTGTCACCTGTCATTTTGAGTTTTACTTTAAATCCGAAAATCTACCTTTATTAAATCGTCTGTATTTCTGGAACCGTTTATGCTAGGAACGTGACGTGGTTTAACTTTCGTCTGAAAGCTTAGAATCTAAGCTTTCGAAGAAGCCTAGAAGCGACTTCCTATTCCTCATACTTTTACCGCAATCGCGAGACACGCACTCGCGAAATTTACCGCGATTTGCGATTTTGGCTCAATTTCTCCACTTGTCAAAATAGCAGCTCCATTCTTTCTTTTGTTAAAATCCGTTTGCAACTTGGTAATAACTCATAGAGCATTGCTAAAGTGAGCCTGAACTAATACCAACACGCATCTCCCACTCACCCTGAATCTCTAGAGGGAATTAAAATCAGTTGGCACATTTTCCCATCCATTGCCATCACATTTAAAAAGCATTTTGGGCCTGTGGTTCAAACTCCTACCTGTTTCCTCTAAGCTTGCTGGGGGGGAACTGAATTTCGTATTGTATTTGATTGCATTCCTGAGAACTGTGTGCTCCTCTTTCCATCTCCTTCCATTTCTTACATTGCATAGGGGAGGGGGGTGAATTGCCAGAGAAAAAGTGATTATCTTATCTTTTGCTAAAATCATATCAAGTATTTCTGTACTGCATTTTATTCCTCATTGCTTTTCCCTTGAAATCATAAAAGTATTTTTGCTACTTTATCCATCCTATACTAACTCCTCATTGATTGTAAAGAAGTGTGCTAGTGCCAGATTACCCATTGTTGATCAACATCATATGTCTAAGTGTACTATCAGATATGAATTTATTAGAAAGTGTGATATATATATATTGTTTAAATTCTCAAATAAACCTTTTAATTTGCAAAACAAACCTACTTCTTGGCTCAGTGGGGTCAGGGGGATTCTAAGAGGGGGGTGTTATACAAGGGTGGTCATCCAGAGTACTGAACTAGACAGAATAGGCATTGACTTGGCTGTAGTGTTGATTGAATATCGCTTACAAAAGTGGGGGCTCGAGCCGGGATATTCTGGGTTAGATTTACCATTTGTGCAGATTAATACAGTGTGCCAACTGACCAGATACACATATCCGGTTAGATCGCCACGCTGTTTTACACTGTGGAAGCACCCCTCAAAGGAACGCTCTAAGGAAACGGTCTGTTTTGCAAAAATAAAATACAAACTTCTGTAAGTCAGGAAGGAACTCAAATTCCAGAATGACGACCTTGGTAGATATGAAAATAGCCAGAGAGCACTTCTTACATAAGCTATTCGTGAGAGGTGAGTGGACTCATCAGGACCAAACAGTCTGGCTGCAGGCAATCGCGCAACAGGTCACTGAAACAGAGTCAGATACATGGAGATATCAGGGTCCATTACATGTGGCCCTGAGTGAATTATACATGGCTCCTAAAGTTAAAGATGAACACAACAAGATGGTTAGGATAGCGGCATATTTGTATCTATATATGGGAGCCATGCAGGACAAATGCGCTGAAGGCCAAGATCTGGCAAGTAGGCAACAGCTGGCGTTATAAAAGGCCCAATCTGACCTGGTCTCTTCTGAGCAGAGGCTGCAGAGGAGCCAGGAGTCAGAAAATGATAGTAGGCAGTATATCATTAAAATAAAAGAGGACATGGATAGACTGCAACAGGAGAAGGCTGACCAGGATACCAGATTTCTGGCCTTGCAGAAGGAGTACCAAGAAGGTTTGGACTCCCTTCTGCAGAGCCAGAAAAAGCTGGAGCAACAACTGGACTTCAACAGGGCATGCACAGAGCAGGTAGCCACCCTGCAAATTTGATTAGACAGAGAGAAAGAGGAAAGCAATAAATTGATTCTGAAAGACCTGGATACCCAGCAGAGATTGATCAGGAGTGCCAGAAAGCTGGTGCCTTCCAAAGACAAAGGGACGACCTGGCGGCACAGATGCAGGCTCTTAGTCAGGAAAGGGATACCTTAGGCCAGGAAGTCTGCCACTTAAAAAGGAAAATGGAAGAAAATCACCTGGCCTTCCAGGGACTGGGTGACCTCCATAAAGAACACCAGAACTTGTTAGAGCACACCAGGAGGGTGGAGGATGCTCTGGCAAGAAAGGAGCAGGCCAATAGGGACACAGCTCAGGAGGTAACCCTCCTGCAGCAGAGACTGGCCCAGTACTCCAGGACCAATCAGGAGGCACAGAGAGAAAATGAGGCTCTCTGTCAGCACAATGATAGGCTCCAGCAACAGGTAGCGATGCAGGAGAGACTGATAGAGTCTAGTAAGGCCTTAACTGAGGAACTGAAAGCGCAGGCTCTTGCATTGCAACAGGAAGCAGGGGCGGATAGAGATGAGGTTCGCTGGGAAAGAGAAACTCCTGAGCATAACCTCAGGAGCCCTAGTACCAGAGGCCTTCATCTCTCCCAGTCCCTGGACTCTGCCACCCCCATGTCCCCTCGCGCATATGAGCCCAGGGCCACGGGGATGGCAGATTACTATCCAGCTAGAAGTATGGGGCTCATAGGCCAGTACCTCCCAGGAATGGATGGGCGGGTATCCGGGTATGTGCAATTTAGTGGGGAACCCCAGGAGAGTAGGCCATTTAAGGGCATCCTGAAAACCTCTGCCCAGTTAGGTCAGGGGGGATACCCAGCAAATCCTGGTAGCAAGGAGGGATCTGAAGACTCCTCTGAGTGTCACAGGACACAGGAGACCAGGTCCCCACATTCTGCCAGCCATTCCCAGGCTCGCAGAATCCGGGAAAACCTGGAAGATCAGACGGGCACCTCTGGGAGCAGCACTTCTGAGTCGGAGGATGAATGGACCAGGGTTACCCGAACCAAAAAGGCCAATAAGGCAAAACGGGCCTTGCTTAAGGACCCATTGAAACAAATAAAGGCAATAAGGAGTGTCATCACGCCTTATCATAAGAACGCCAAGTATTCTGTTTGGGAACACTTGGAGCTCTATGAGCAAATGATGGAGACTTTCCATTTGAAGGACAGCCAAAGCTGTATTCAATATGTAAAGTGGACCTTCTCACCAGAATACTCCAGTTTCTTTGCGGGGCTGGAGGATCAAAACCATACAAGGTGGTCCACATACAGGGCGGCCATCTTGAAACATTTTTCTGTGCACAGAAATCCTCAAGAGGCTCGCAAGGCAGCCTACAATTTGCAATGTGGGGAGGATCAGGCCCCACAAGAGTTTGTGCAAGAATTAAAGCGTGCTTTTGCGCAGACCACCAGAAGGGTGCGCACGGATAGCAGAGAATTTATCAATACGTTTTTCCATGCCTTACCCAAATACATAATGACCCAGCTCGTGAGAGATTTTCATGAGAAAAGATCTTTAGACTGGGTCATTGAACAGGCTACCCGGATCTATGAGGTGCAGAAGCCCTTCGAAAATAAAAATAATGCGCCGAAAAACCCCAAAACCAACAGCACCCCTGCTGCTGCCAAGGTGGCAGAGGTAAAGGTTGCCCCCGTTTTAGATTTGGAGATGGGGGGCCTAAAAACCTGCCTGCACCAAATAATTCACAGCCCAGAAGGCCCTCGGGCCAGTCACAACAGGGAGTCGAGGAGGGAGTCCCACAAATGGGGTCCTCCGCCCCCCTGACTATGTAAGTCCCCGCTACAAGGGAAACCGACCAATCCTGGGTTATGTGTGGACTCCTCCAGCCCAAGGGGAGGATCCAGCCAAGCACCTGACCCGGGGAACTTCCCTCCTAACTTCCCCCAGGAGGGCAGAAATTCACCAAATCCTGGGCAGAACTTTTTTCCAGGTATCCACCCAATTTCCAACCCCAAAACCATCCATCCTTCTTTCCCCAATTCCCTGAGCCCAGACAACCTAATCCGGGAGAGGGGAGGCCAAGAGTGGAGGGGTACCCAAATCTTCCCAATCCGGGGTTTTACCAGAAAAGGGATAGCTACCCTTCCCGGGATCAGCCCAGGGGAGAAAATAGAGCCCCGTATCAGACTGAGCGGGTTTCACAACTTGAGCGCCAGGTCCAAAATATGGCACGGGATCTGGGTCACATACTGAGGGCTCAACGGAACCCTCAGATGAGCATGCCACCGCAGAATGCCCCAAACTCTGGACCTGGTGCTCCAGAACAATGACGGGGGCAGCACCCCGATAACCCACCGGTTCCCAGGGAGGAGGCACAAGGGGAAGGGGTGTGTAAAGCCTTGGAGGAAGCTTCCTTCCCAACTTGTAAACAGCCCCTGGAAAACCAGGAACCGGAAACAAAATCTCCTACCCCTGAAAGTCTGCCACCCAAGGAGCAGAGAGGAGGTAGGAGAAACAAAGTACCCAAACAGACCCAGTTTGTGGAGGAGGTACGGATCTTCCAATTTGAGGGAGAGGGATCCTCAGAGGATCCTGTGGAAAGGATCTTCTCCTTTAGAGATGGGGGAACTCCTCCCAAGGAAAAATGGGTCCCAAGGTACGCCAATTCAGACAGGGGAGATGTGGAGACTGAGCTACCGCCGCCCATCATCTCATCCCAGAACCGACAATACCAAAATCCCCTGGTTCAAACCCATCCTGGTGACTGCCTCCAAAAAGGGGGGGCGGCCCAGAACCAGAACCAGGGGAACCCACAATGGCTCTGATCTCCAGTTGCCAACTTTTTCTTTCAGATTCCCAAGGCTCTCCACAGAATTCTGCCCAAATCTCTTCGCTAGCAATGTCCAAAACCAGAAAGTTAGCCCACCAGTTGTCCAAAAATATGCATTATCTGTGCACCCTTGAGGAGAAGGAGGGAAGATACTATGCCCCGGTATAAGTACAGGGGCAGGGTACAATTTTGGCACTGGTGGACACTGGATCCCAAGCTACCCTTCTGTCCAAAAGGGCCTTTGAGGAACTAAATGCAGGAAGGGGGGAGAATTACCGAATTCCTCTCACCTCTCTTCCTGGACAACTGCAGAACTTTGACGGGAAGGAAATTCCCGTTGAGGGGACTGCAGACTTGGACATTAAAATTGGGTGACACAAGGTGAAACACCCGGTCATAGTAGTGACTCCAGAGGGCACCCCTTGTTTACTAGGGAATGACCTCCTGAGAAGGTTGTCACCCCTAATAGATTGTGTAAACAAGGTCCTCTGGACCCAGACTAGCCGACCCATAAAATTAAAACAGAGTGTCAACCATGTTAGTTTAAACGGCACCTGCCACATGGTTGAACAAAAATCTGACCAAGTAGAATTTCACTTCCAGAACAACCAAACTCCAGACGTGACAGTAATAGCAGTAGGACAACAGACTGGTGATGGGGGGTCCTCTCTATTTCTGAAAATCAACCTTCCTTCCAGTTTAAGGTGGTATTCCACACTGGAAGGAAACACTCTGAAATTCTTCACCAATCCACAATCAGAAACTCCCACTCCTATAGTCCAGAAAGATGTGAAATCAGCTCAGAGCCTGGCTGATATTCAGCAAATTGGAGAGCAGTTGTTCATCCCTGTTCAGTTAAATGATGGGAAGGACTCTGTTCTCGCTTGAGTGTGTGTGAACAACGGTAAGAGCTTCATCAGCAAAGCCATGTTCCTCCAACTCCCAAAAGATCCAGCCATTCCCACATTCAAACTGATAGACAAATGGGAAATGGACCTGGAAGCACCCAATTCCAAACATCTCCTGCCAAGCAGGTGTATGCTCAAAATCTCCATTGGCAACAAGAGCATAGTCCATAATTGTTGGGTCGTGTGAGACGTCACTGCCGCCTTTTACTTAGGCAGTGACATTCTCAATCGATTTGCCATTAGTTTGGGCCTAATAAACTTGAAAGCTTGGTCCCGATTAGCGAATAATCCCATGGGCATTGATGATCCAGAAAAAGCATTTAGGTCAGCTCAATTGCTACCTTATGCAGTTGAAATTCAGATGAAAGAGGAAGTCACCATCCCAGAAAGGACCCGACAATTCTCCCTGGAAGTGAAAGTTAAAAGAGGACAAAAATTGCAAAACCCTAATGCTTATATACATCTAAATGCTTCTCTCCAACAGCAAGGGTTAGGGGTAAACCCAACACCATTAGTCAACATAGAACATGACACCATTCCAATAGAGGTGGATAACAGCGACTTAAAGAGTATTACTCTAGCCGCAGGCACCATTATTGGAATGGCGATTGATGACCGACATTTCTCCATTGATTTAGGAAATGAACTGTTAGGACCAATCCCCAAGGACTGTTTTGACAGTGAGGACAATACAACACCAGACAGGATTTTCACCCGGCATGGGGGGAACTTCCTGGTGTACACTTCTTGCCCTTATGGTAAGGAAGATGTGACTTGTGACTTCAGGAGGGATGAGGTGATTTTCCAGGTCCATGACGGCTGCCTTTCCCACCTGAAGCCTCCAGTCCAAATCAGCAGTCTGACCAGGGACTTCTCCACCCAGCTGGAGGAGGCCGCTGAGGTAGCCAAACCAGAAGTCTTTCCAGGCTTCAGGCAGATGGTGGAAGAGAGAGTCAACCTAGCTGATGCCTGTGTGACTCTGGAACAGAAGCAAAAGTTGAAACAAGTTTTCTTGGATTTCCAAGATCTCTTTGCGGTAGACTCATATGACTGTGGTCGCACCGACATCCACACCACAACAATTCCCACGGACCCTGGAATGACTGTGAAGCAATACCGATTGCCTCTCGCATCCATGGCGTCCCTTACTGAAATAATTAAGAACCTTGAGTCCCGGGGAATAATCCGTCCAGTCCACAGCACTTTCAATAATCTGGTGCTGGGAATATTGAAGCCAAACGGCCAGTGGAGACTCTGCGCCGACCTTAGGGAGCTCAACAAACGGGTCCATACTTCCCGATGGCCTCTGCCCTACATTGACCAAGGGCTGGCCCAGATTCAGGGGTCACAGGTATTCACAGCAATAGACCTGACCAATGGATACTGGACCGTGCCTGTCAGTAGGGAGGACCAATACAAACTGGCTTTTACCTTTGGGGGCCAGCAGTACACATGGACCCGGACTCCCTTCGGATACCTCAACTCCGGCAATGAATTCAACATTTTCCTACATAAGGCCATGCCCGACCTGGGTGCAAGGGGTAACCTGGCTTATGTAGATGATGTCCTCATCAAAAGTTCATCTGTGGAAGAACACATAGCGGAGATCCGTTATGTTCTGACACAGTTGAGGGCCGCCGGAGCAAAACTTTCCTTCCAGAAAGCACAGTGGTGTAGAACCCGTGTTAATTTCTTGGGGCATGAGATTACTCCTCAGGGTCTCTGTCCCCAAGAAAAGAAAGTGGAAGCACTCCAGAAACTGAAGGATCCCACAACTCTGCGGGAACTAAGGAGCCTCCTTGGACTGACTAATTACAGCAGAAAGTTCATTGAGGGCTACGCAGAGATCACTAGACCCCTGATTCATCTCCTGAAGGGGAGGTCAAGTGGGAATGGGGTCCAGAACAAGCCGAGGCCGTAAGACAACTCAAAAGAAGCCTCTCACAAGCGCCCTGCCTAGCTTACCCTGTCAGAAACAAGGAGTTCTTCCTGGAGACAGGGTTCTCTAATACGTGCTTGACGGCAGTATTATATCAAAAGCATGACAAGGTCAATAAAGTAATCTCCTATGCGAGCAAAACTTTATCCTTTGTGGAGGAAAAATTCAACGATTGTGAGAAGGCACTCCTGGCAACGGTGTGGGCATTGAAGAATTACTGCCCGTTTATCCATGGGGAACACATCATAGTGGAGACTCCACACCAGCCTCTGCAATATCTCCAAAGTGACAGAATCCGGGCCGGAAATGTGAGTAATTCCCGAATTACTTCCTGGATTCTGTCAATGCAAGGCTTTCCTGTGGAGGTCAGATATGGCCAAAACAAGAAGAGTCCCCTCGCGCAAGGTCTGGCTGACTTGCATGATTGTGCCAGAGAAAACTGTTTCGAGGACGAAAGTCTAAAAATCAAGGACAACATGGAGGCATACCTTAATTCCCCACACAAAGTCTTTGAAGAAGACAAGTGTGAGGGAATGCCCACTGTCTATGTGGATGGATGCTCGTACCATGTTGATGACAACGGGGAGAAAGAACTGGTGGCCGGCGTAGGGAATGCATGGGTGAATGAGTCACCAGAACCCTCCGCTGGATACAAAATTGGTCCCCGAAGTAGTCAGGTGGCAGAATTGATGGCTGTGCATCAGGCCATCCTCACTGCTGTCCAACATCAACTCCATGAACTGGTCATAATCACAGATTCGGATTATGTACAGAACGGGTTTGTGGAGCACCTGGTTAATTGGAAAACCAGAGGCATGTTATGTGCTAATAACAAACCCTTGAAACATGGGAAGTTAATCTAAAACATTGAAGATCTGGTCACATCGAATGGGATGACCATCTACTGGAAAAAGATCAAGGGTCATTCCAAAGTAGAGGGGCCAGACAAAACTGGAAATGACTTAGCTGATCAGCTGGCCAAAACCGGAGCCATCCAAGGGGATCTAATAGAAATAGAGTCCCTGTTGGGGGAAATCCAGGTCACTGCTATCACTAGGTCCCAGACAAATGCTCACAATGATCTTTCAACTGCCCAATGGAGCAAGGAGACCTCTGATGCTGATTTGATTACAGCTCAGAAGGGGGATCCAATTATTGGTATGTTTTACCAACACCTTGAGGACCCTGAGAACTTTCCCCTGACGGATACCGATTACATTGGGAAAGAGGACCTAAGAGTGTTGATGAAATGTCCAAAAATGTTCCGGACCCAAGACGGTTTGCTGGTAAGGAAATCCAAAGCTGGCCACGATCAGTGGGTGGTTCCTACCTCATTCCGAAGTCTGATGTTAAGTCACGCCCATGACGCGGCCACCGCCGGTCATAGGGGATTTCACACAACACTGGAAATATTAAGAGAGGTTGCATACTGGCCACACATGGGGCAGGACCTCGACCAATACTTGAAGGGGTGTCTTGTGTGTGCACAATTTCAGCCATCATCCCTCACACACCGTGCGCCTCTCCAAAAGAGGGGGATGACACTGCCATGGTCAGATTTGCAAATCGACTTTGTCGGCCCTGCAATCCGCTCGTCTAGAGGAAACAAGTACATGTTGACCGTTACATGCTTGTTTACCAAGTGGGTGGAATGTCTCCCAGCCCCAAACTGCAAGGCAGAAACAGCAGCTGCCCTGATGATTAACCACATCTTTTCCCGTTTTGGTCTACCTCAAAGGATTGAGTCAGACAGAGGTAGCCACTTCACCAGTGAAGTAATGACAAAGATGTGGGAGATACTGGGGGTTAAAAAGAAACTACACATTGCTTACAGGCCAGCTTCTTCTGGAGCAGTGGAGAGATATAACCGAACCATTGTGAGCATCTTAAAAAAGTTTGTGGCAGATTCTGGGCCAAGTTGGGATATCCGATTTCCTCCGGTCCTAATGGCCATCAGATCTACCCCTTCATCTGCAACCAGAATGTCACCATTTGAGTTGATGACTGGGCGCAAGATGGTGCTTCCCCAGCATTTGCTCTACAGAACCCAAGAGCAAACGTTGATAAATGCCTCCACAACTCATGAGTATGTGGAGAATTTAAGGAAACACCATCAGCATGCTTTTGCCTATGCTCAGCGGAATCTAGAAAGATCAGCCGAGAGCATGAAGACCCACTATGATTTAAAAACTACCCGAAAGGAATATAAGGTGGGTGATCGGGTCTATCTATAAAATTTCCAAAGGAACCAGGCCAAACAGCGAAAATGTTTGCCTACATGGAAGGGACCCTTTGAAATTATAGACAAAATCTCCCCTGTTGCATACAAGATCCGCATCCCCAAAGGCAGTTTGGCGGAAGGGGAAGACAAGTGGGTACATATAAATCAGCTAAAGTGTTGCCATCCCAGGCACACGCTGCAGCAACTGGAGGACTCCTCTGCAATACCAGAGGGGGCCGCTCCAGAGTAAGTCAGTTCAAACTCTAAAATATTCCACATATCAAAAATATAGTAACGTAATGCAAATGTGCCCTGTTATATATTGTTTTTAAAATCAGACTGCAAAATGCATTTGGATGTATAAAATGTACATGTTTGCCACACCATTAATAGTGGTGGAAACATGTCTAGGAATGTGTATTGCCGCTTTGCTTTATCATCCTAGGAGAGATGAAACCATGGAGACTGACCAAGGAGGATGACCGGGGACTGGGAGCAGAGACCCGAGGGGCCCAGGGTACCGCCCAATCCTCCCATCAGGACCAGCAAAGAGAACTGATTGATCGACTGGAGGGAGGAAAAGAGGCTGAACTGTGCCATCCATGGAATTGGAAGAAGAGGAGGTGAACATCCCAGATCTTGCGAGTTCCATCAGCGAAAGGACAGAATGGCCATCGCAAGAGGGGGGGCTTGTGGGATGTTTTTACCCATGCATACAAGCCCTACCATAAAACTGTGCAGTACTGGCATGGAAAACATCATGATGGCCAGAACTCCCCAGAGAGTGCACAGGGAAAACATGAAGAATAGGCTGCCACCCGTTTTTGCCTATGTTGTGAGCACAGGAGGGCACTGCCTAAAACCACCATTGGGCTACACACACAGTAGCCTGAAACCATTGGGAATGGCAATGCTGATTGCCAAAAAAGCAACTCAGAACTGTGGGGAATTCATTTTCTTAATCCCAAAAATGGTTGCATTACCAGTACTCACCACTATCAGAAAGCCGGCGTTTTAAAACCACCAGACTTTTGTGTAAAACTGCACAAATGAAACAAAACCAGACCAAGGAAAGACTTGCTAAGAGGTGGAAGAATGTAAAACCATATTCTGAAATGACTTGAAGGAAGTAATTATTTAATGTATAGGTACAAATTGTCAGTTTGATTTGAATGTAGAAAACTGGGAACAAAAGTGACATTTAGCTGAAACCTGGCTTAGTGAAACTGGATTCTGCCTGACAACTACCCCCGACAGGAGAAACCTGTTCAGCCACTCTTCCCAGGCCTAGCTGCATCCTGCTGCCCCTTGCCAAAAGGAGTTGTCACCTCTCTGATTAGATTAGGGGTGGAGCACCTGGGAACTGGAAGGAACAGAACAATGCAACTCCCTTGACACAGGCAAATGTTATATTGGGGGTGTCGTAAAGTGGCTTCCTCTTAGGGGAAACTGGGAGGGGCAGTGCCTCTGCTAGCAGCTGAGCTTGGGGGAAGTGGATAAACCAGTTATTCCACCCTGTGATGTTGGAAGCCACACCCCTTTTTGACCAGGGCATAATTTTAAAAAAGATAGATAACTCATAGTGCGGACTTGTCAGAATTATATAAGTAATATCATTATTTTTGTGATTTTTCTGTGAACATTTTGAGAGGCGTTAGGACCCTGTGGTGTATTCTGGGGGGTTGCTAGCGGAAAATAGGGTCTCACTCCAAATGTCTGCATGTTAAAAATCTGACACTTCATCAATTAATGTCCACACTCCTTGCGCACATGTGTGTAATTTTGGGTAAATGTCCGATATTGCAAAACCAGTTAAAAAGCGCAAAATGTTGTCATTTTTTAATGCAAGCCCCCAGGAAGCTCAGAGGCGGACAAGCATGGACCATGAGGAATATATAATGTGCACATGTAATTTCAACAACTTGTATATCTGGGAAAGATATATTTGATTCAAATATAGATTTGTGTGCAAACTGACCAGGGGAGGATCCTCTGACCCATAAACAGACCTCATCATGATGACAATCCATTTCCTTCCCCCAATCATGGGAGAGGGGAGAATTGGGCCAATGACAAGTAGAGAGGGGCAGGCTTAGCTAGACCCAGGCACACACCCATTTCCAAAACACATAAAAAGAGACTGCTGGGACAGGTAGAGACATTCAATTCCATTTGCTGCGGATCATGCTGAACAACGACTTCACATCCAGAGATCCAACACTTAGACTTCCAAGCTAAACAGAGACTACAGAACTTTGAACCAAGAAGGCCCACTGCAAGCAAAAGTATTTGTCAGCAGGCCTCAAAATCATTTGCAAACTATTCCACAGCCGGGCGAGCTGTCTGAATTCTTTTGCCAAGAACTCTTGCCAGTACCCAGAAAGCAGTGTTACATCCAGAATCCACTTGATCCGGACCGGAAAGCAGAGCAGTATCCAGAACCAGAGGCCGCTGAATCCAGAGAGGCTAGACCACCAGCAGAGCAGAGCTGACCCAGATCGCTGTGAGCAGAACCGGTGCCTGACTGACCCACCGAGCAGACAGAACCGCAGCCGGACGTGTTCACCAGATCCGTAACGAGGCCTAGTTCAAATTTATATTGTGAGTACCTAGCAGAACTGTGCAGAACCAATCTCTTAGTTAAAATAATCTAATCCAAACTATTTTAACCTAAGTAGAACTGCTTCCTAGAAATCGTGTCATCTGTCATTTTTAAAGCTGCACAACTGTCACCTGTCAATTCTGCAGCTGCAAGCTGTCACCTGTCATTTTGAGTTTTACTTTAAATCCGAAAATCTACCTTTATTAAATAGTCCGTATCTCTGGAACCGTTTGTGCTAGGAACGTGGTTTGACTTTCCTCTGAAAGCTTAGAATCTATGCTTTCGAAGAAGCCTAGAAGCGACTTCCTATTCCTCATACTTTTACCGCAAACGCGAGATACGCACTCACGAAATTTACCGCGATTTGCGATTTTGGCTCAATTTCTCCACTTGTCAAAATAGCAGCTCCATTCTTTCTTTTGTTAAAATCCGTTTGCAACTTGGTAATAACTCATAGAGCATTGCTAAAGTGAGCCTGAACTAATACCAACACGCATCTCCCACTCACCCTGAATCTCTAGAGGGAATTAAAATCAGTTGGCACATTTTCCCATCCATTGCCATCACATTTAAAAAGCATTTTGGGCCTGTGTTTCAAACTCCTACCTGTTTCCTCTAAGCTTGCTGGGGGGGAACTGAATTTCGTATTGTATTTGATTGCATTCCTGAGAACTGTGTGCTCCTCTTTCCATCTCCTTCCATTTCTTACATTGCATAGGGGAGGGGGGTGAATTGCCAGAGAAAAAGTGATTATCTTATCTTTTGCTAAAATCATATCAAGTATTTCTGTACTGCATTTTATTCCTCATTGCTTTTCCCTTGAAATCATAAAAGTATTTTTGCTACTTTATCCATCCTATACTAACTCCTCATTGATTGTAAAGAAGTGTGCTAGTGCCAGATTACCCATTGTTGATCAACATCATATGTCTAAGTGTACTATCAGATATTAATTTATTATAAAGTGTGATATATATATATTGTTTAAATTCTCAAATAAACCTTTTAATTTGCAAAACAAACCTACTTCTTGTCTCAGTGGGGTCAGGGGGATTCTAAGAGAGGGGTGTTATACAAGGGTGGTCATCCAGAGTACTGAACTAGACATGAAAATACATTAATAAGGGTTTTCCTCAGCATCCCAGACTAGGCATTGACTTGGCTGTTGTGTTGATTGAATATCGCTTACAAAAGTGGGGCTCGAGCCGGGATATTCTGGGTTAGATTTACCATTTGTGCGGATTAATACAGTGTGCCAACTGACCAGATACACATATCCGGTTAGATCACCACGCTGTTTTACACTGTGAAAGCACCCCTCAAAGGAACGCTCTAAGGAAACGGTCTGTTTTGCAAAAATAAAATGCAAACTTCTGTAAGTCAGGAAGGAACTCAAATTCCAGAATGACGACCTTGGTAGATATGAAAATAGCCAGAGAGCACTTCTTACATAAGCTATTCGTGAGAGGTGAGTGGACTCATCAGGACCAAACGGTCTGGCTGAAGGCAATCGCGCAACAGGTCACTGAAACAGAGTCAGATACATGGAGAGATCAGGGTCCATTACATGTGGCCCTGAGTGAATTATACATGGCTCCTAAAGTTAAAGATGAACAAGACAAGATGGTTAGGATAGCGGCATACTTGTATCTATATATGGGAGCCATGCAGGACAAATGTGCTGAAGGCCAAGATCTGGCAAGTAGGCAACAGCTGGCATTAGAAAAGGCCCAATCTGACCTGGTCTCTTCTGAGCAGAGGCTGCAGAGGAGCCAGGAGTCAGAAAATGATAGTAGGCAGTATATCATTAAAATAAAAGAGGACATGGATAGACTGCAACAGGAGAAGGCTGACCAGGATACCAGATTTCTGGCCTTGCAGAAGGAGTACCAAGAAGGTTTGGACTCCCTTCTGCAGAACCAGAAAAAGCTGGAGCAACAACTGGACTTCAACAGGGCATGCACAGAGCAGGTAGCCACCCTGCAAATTCGATTAGACAGAGAGAAAGAGGAAAGCAATAAATTGATTCTGAAAGACCTGGATACCCAGGCAGAGTTTGATCAGGAGTGCCAGAAAGCTGGTGCCTTCCAAAGGCAAAGGGACGACCTGGCGGCACAGATGCAGGCTCTTAGTCAGGAAAGGGATACCTTAGGCCAGGAAGTCTGCCACTTAAAAAGGAAAATGGAAGAAAATCACCTGGCCCTCCAGGGACTGGGTGACCTCCAAAAAGAACACCAGAACTTGTTAGAGCGCACCAGGAGGGTGGAGGATGCTCTGGCAAGAAAGGAGCAGGCCAATTGGGACACAGCTCAGGAGGTAACCCTCCTGCAGCAGAGACTGGCCCAGTACTCCAGGACCAATCAGGAGGCACAGAGAGAAAATGAGGCTCTCTGTCGGCACAATGATAGGCTCCAGCAACAGGTAGCGATGCAGGAGAGACTGATAGAGTCTAGTAAGGCCTTAACTGAGGAACTGAAAGCACAGGCTCTTGCATTGCAACAGGAAGCAGGGGCGGATAGAGATGAGGTTCGCTGGGAAAGAGAAACTCCTGAGCATAACCTCAGGAGCCCTAGTACCAAAGGCCTTCATCTCTCCCAGTCCCTGGACTCTGCCACCCCATGTCCCCTCGCACACATGAGCCCAGGGCCACGGGGATGGCAGATTACTATCCAGCTAGAAGTATGGGGCTCATAGGCCAGTACCTCCCAGGAATGGATGGGCGGGTAACCGGGTATGTGCAATTTAGTGGGGAACCCCAGGAGAGTAGGCCCATTAAGGGCATCCTGAAAACCTCTGCCCAGTTAGGTCAGGGGGGGATACCCAGCAAATCCTGGTAGCAAGGAGGGATCTGAAGACTCCTCTGAGTGTCACAGGACACAGGAGACCAGGTCCCCACATTCTGCCAGCCATTCCCAGGCTCGCAGAATCCGGAAAAACCTGGAAGATCAGACGGGCACCTCTGGGAGCAGCGCTTCTGAGTCGGAGAATGAATGGACCAGGGTTACCTGAACCAAAAAGGCCAATAAGGCAAAACGGGCCTTGCTTAAGGACCCATTGAAACAAATAAAGGCAATAAGGAGTGTCATCACGCCTTATCATAAGAACGCCAAGTATTCTGTTTGGGAACACTTGGAGCTCTATGAGCAAATGATGGAGACTTTCCATTTGAAGGACAGCCAAAGCTGTATTCAATATGTAAAGTGGACCTTCTCACCAGAATACTCCAGTTTCTTTGCGGGGCTGGAGGATCAAAACCATACAAGGTGGTCCACATACAGGGCTGCCATCTTGAAACATTTTTTTGTGCACAGAAATCCTCAAGAGGCTCGCAAGGCAGCCTACAATTTGCAATGTGGGGAGGATCAGGCCCCACAAGAGTTTGTGCAAGAATTAAAGCGTGCTTTTGCGCAGACCACCAGAAGGGTGCGCACGGATAGCAGAGAATTTATCAATACGTTTTTCCATGCCTTACCTAAATACATAATGACCCAACTTGTGAGAGATTTTCATGAGAAAAGATCTTTAGACTGGGTCATTGAACAGGCTACCCAGATCTATGAGGTGCAGAAGCCCATCGAAAATAAAAATAATGCGCCGAAAAACCCCAAAATCAACAGCACCCCTGCTGCTGCCAAGGTGGCAGAGGTAAAGGTTGCCCCCGTTTTAGATTTGGAGATGGGGAGCCTAAAAACCTGCCTGCACCAAATAATTCACAGCCCAGAAGGCCCTCGGGCCAGTCACAGAGTCGAGGAGGTAGTCCCACAAATGGGGTCCCCCGCCCCCCTGACTATGTAAGTCCCCGCTACAAGGGAAACCGACCAATCCTGGGTTATGTGTGGACTCCTCCAGCCCAAGGGGGGGGATCCAGCCAAGCACCTGACCAGGGGAACTTCCCTCCTAACTTCCCCCAGGAGGGCAGAAATTCACCAAATCCTGGGCAGATCTTTTTTCCCAGGTATCCACCCAATTTCCAACCCCAAAACCATTCATCCTTCTTTCCCCAATTCCCTGAGCCCAGACAACCTAATCCGGGAGAGGGGAGGCCAAGGGTGGAGGGGTACCCAAATCTTCCCAATCCAGGGTATTACCAGAGAAGGGATAGCTACCCTTCCCGGGATCAGCCCAGGGGAGAAAATAGAGCCCCGTATCAGCCTGAGCGGGTTTCACAACTTGAGCGCCAGGTCCAAAATATGGCACGGGATCTCGGTCACATACTGAGGGCTCAATAGAACCCTCAGATGAGCATGCCACCACAGAATGCCCCAAACTCTGGACCTGGTGCTCCAGAACAATGACAGGGGCAGCACCCCGATAACCCACCGGTTCCCAGGGAGGAGGCACAAGGGGAAGGGTGTGTAAAGCCTTGGAGGAAGCTTCCTTCCCAACTTGTAAACAGCCCCTAGAAAACCAGGAACCGGAAACAAAATCTCCTACCCCTGAAAGTCTGCCACCCAAGGATCAGAGAGGAGGTAGGAGAAACAAAGTACCCAAACAGACCCAGTTTGTGGAGGATGTACAGATCTTCCAATTTGAGGGAGAGGGATCCTCAGAGGATCCTGGGAAAAGGATCTTCTCTTTTAGAGATGGGGGAACTCCTCCCAAGGAAAGATGGGTCCCAAGGGACGCCAATTCAGACTGGGGAGATGTGGAGACTGAACTACCGCCGCCCATCATCTCATCCCAGAACCGACAATACCAAAATCCCCTGGTTCAAACCCATCCTGGTGACTGCCTCCAAAAAGGGGGGGGCGGCCCAGAACCGGAACCAGGGGAACCCACAATGGCTCTGATCTCCAGTTGCCAACTTTTTCTTTCAGATTCCCAAGGCTCTCCACAGAATTCTGCCCAAATCTCTTCGCTAGCAATGTTCAAAACCAGAAAGTTAGCCCACCAGTTGTCCAAAAATGTGCATTATCTGTGCCCCCTTGAGGAGAAGGAGGGAAGATACTATGCCCCGGTACAAGTACAGGGGCAGGGTACAATTTTGGCACTGGTGGACACTGGATCCCAAGCTACCCCGCTGTCCAAAAGGGCCTTTGAGGAACTAAATGCAGGAAGGGGGGAGAATTACAAAATTCCTCTCACCTCTTTTCCTGGACAACTGCAGAACTTTGACGGGAAGGAAATTCCCGTTGAGGGGACTGCAGACTTGGACATTAAAATTGGGTGACACAAAGTGAAACACCCGGTCATAGTAGTGACTCCAGAGGGCACCCCTTGTTTACTAGGGAATGACCTCCTGAGAAGGTTGTCACCCCTAATAGATTGTGTAAACAAGGTCCTCTGGACCCAGACTAGCCGACCCATAAAATTAAAACAGAGTGCCAACCATGTTAGTTTAAACGGCACCTGCCACATGGTTGAACAAAAATCTGACCAAGTAGAATTTCACTTCCAGAACAACCAAACTCCAGACGTGACAGTAATAGCAGTAGGACAACAGACTGGTGATGGGGGGTCCTCTCTATTTCTGAAAATCAACCTTCCTTCCAGTTTAAGGTGGTATTCCACACTGGAAGGAAACACTCTGAAATTCTTCACCAATCCACAATCAGAAACTCCCACTCCTATAGTCCAGAAAGATGTGAAATCAGCTCAGAGCCTGGCTGATATTCAGCAAATTGGAGAGCAGTTGTTCATCCCTGTTCAGTTAAATGATGGGAAGGACTCTGTTCTCGCTCGAGTGTGTGTGAACAATGGTAAGAGCTTCATCAGCGAAGCCATGTTCCGCCAACTCCGGAAATGGACCTGGAAGCACCTAATTCCAAACATCTCCTGCCAAGCAGGTGTATGCTCAAAATCTCCATTGGCAACAAGAGCATAGTCCATAATTGTTGGGTCGTGCAAGACGTCACTGCCGCCTTTTACTTAGGCAGTGACATTCTCAATCGATTTGCCATTAGTTTGGACCTAATAAACTTCAAAGCTTGGTCCCGATTAGCGAATAATCCCATGGGCTTTGATGATCCAGAAAAAGCATTTAGGTCAGCTCAATTGCTACCTTATGCAGTTGAAATTCAGATGAAAGAGGAAGTCACCATCCCAGAAAGGACCCGACAATTCTCCCTGGAAGTGAAAGTTAAAAGAGGACAAACATTGCAAAACATCTAAATGCTTCTCTCCAACAGCAAGGGTTAGGGGTAAACCCAACACCATTAGTCAACATAGAACATGACACCATTCCAATAGAGGTGTATAACAGCGACTTAAAGAGTATTACTCTAGCCACAGGCACCATTATTGGAATGGCGATTGATGACCGACATTTCTCCATTGATTTAGGAAATGAACTGTTAGGACCAATCCCCAAGGACTGTTTTGACAGTGACAGTGAGGACAATACAACACCAGACAGGATTTTCACCCGGCATGGGGGGAACTTCCTGGTGTACACGTCTTGTCCTTATGGTATGGAAGATGTGACTTGTGACTTCAGGAGGGATGAGGTGATTTTCCAGGTCCATGAGGGCTGCCTTTCCCACCTGAAGCCTCCAGTCCAAATCAGCAGTCTGACCAGGGACTTCTCCACCCAGCTGGAGGAGGCCGCTGAGATAGCCAAACCAGAAGTCTTTCCAGGCTTCAGGCAGATGGTGGAAGAGAGAGTCAACCTAGCTGATGCCTGTGTGACTCTGGAACAGAAGCAAAAGTTGAAACAAGTTTTCTTGGATTTCCAAGATCTCTTTGCGGTAGACTCATATGACAGTGGTCGCACCGACATCCACACCACAACAATTCCCACGGACCCTGGAATGACTCCAGTGTTTGTGAAGCAATATCGCTTGCCTCTCGCATCCATGGAGTCCCTTACTGAAATAATTAAGAACCTTGAGTCCCGGGGAATAATCCGTCCAGTCCACAGCACTTTCAATAATCTGGTGCTGGGAATATTAATGCCAAACGGCCAGTGAAGACTCTGCGCCGACCTTAGGGAGCTCAACAAACGGGTCCATACTTCCCAATGGCCTCTGCCCTACATTGACCAAGGGCTGGCCCAGATTCAGGGGTCACAGGTATTCACAGCAATAAACCTGACCAATGGATACTGGACCATGCCTGTCAGTAGGGAGGACCAATACAAACTGGCTTTTACCTTTGGGGGCCAGCAGTACACATGGACCCGGACTCCCTTCGGATACCTCAACTCCGGCAATGAATTCAACATTTTCCTACATAAGGCCATGCCCGACCTGGGTGCGAGGGGTAACCTGGCTTATGTAGATGATGTCCTCATCAAAAGTTCATCTGTGGAAGAACACATAGCGGAGATCCGTTATGTTCTGACACAGTTGAGGGCCGCCGGAGCAAAACTTTCCTTCCAGAAAGCACAGTGGTGTAGAACCCGTGTTAATTTCTTGGGGCATGAGATTACTCCTCAGGGTCTCTGTCCCCAAGAAAAGAAAGTGGAAGCACTCCAGAAACTGAAGGATCCCACAACTCTGCGGGAACTAAGGAGCCTCCTTGGACTGACTAATTACAGCAGAAAGTTCATTGAGGGCTACGCAGAGATCACTAGACCCCTGATTCATCTCCTGAAGGGAGAGGTCAAGTGGGAATGGGGTCCAGAACAAGCCGAGGCAGTAAGACAACTCAAAAGAAGCCTCTCACAAGCGCCCTGCCTAGCTTACCCTGTCAGAAACAAGGATTTCTTCCTGGAGACAGGGTTCTCTGATACGTGCTTGAAGGCAGTATTATATCAAAAGCATGACAAGGTCAATAAAGTAATCTCCTATGCGAGCAAAACTTTATCCTCTGTGGAGGAAAAATTCAACGATTGTGAGAAGGCACTCCTGGCAACGGTGTGGGCATTGAAGAATTACCGCCCGTTTATCCATGGGGAACACATCATAGTGGAGACTCCACACCAGCTTCTGCAATATCTCCAAAGTGACAGAATCCGGGCCGGAAATGTGAGTAATTCCCGAATTACTTCCTGGATCTGTCAATGCAAGGCTTTCCTGTGGAGGTCAGATATGGCCAAAACAAGAAGAGTCCCCTCGCGCAAGGTCTGGCTGACTTGCATGATTGTGCCAGAGAAAACTGTCTCGAGGACGAAAGTCTAAAAATCAAGGACAACATGGAGGCATACCTTAATTCCCCACACAAAATCTTTGAAGAAGACAAGTGTGAGGGAATGCCCACTGTCTATGTGGATGGATGCTCGTACCATGTTGACGACAACGGGGAGAAAGAACTGGTGGCCGGAGTAGGGAATGCATGGGTGAATGAGTCACCAGAACCCTCCGCTGGATACAAAATTGGTCCCCGAAATAGTCAGGTGGCAGAATTGATGGGTGTCCATCAGGCCATCCTCACTGCTGTCCAACATCATCTCCATGAACTGGTCATAATCACAGATTCAGATTATGTACGGAACGGGTTCGTGGAGCACCTGGTTAATTGGAAAACCAGAGGCATGTTATGTGCTAATAACAAACCCTTGAAACATGGGAAGTTAATCCAAAACATTGATGATCTGGTCACATCGAATGGGATGACCATCTACTGGAAAAAGATCAAGGGTCATTCCAAAGTAGAGGGGCCAGACAAAACTGGAAATGACTTAGCTGATCAGCTGGCCAAAACCGGGGCCATCCAAGGGGATCTAATAGAAATAGAGTCCCTGTTGGGGGAAATCCAGGTCACTGCTATCACTAGGTCTCAGACAAATGCTCACAATGATCTTTCAACTGCCCAATGGAGCAAGGCTGATTTGATTACAGCTCAGAAGGGGGATCCAATTATTGGTAAGTTTTACCAACACCTTGAGGACCCTGAGAACTTTCCCCTGACGGATACCGATTACATTGGGAAAGAGGACCTAAGAGTGTTGATGAAATGTCCAAAAATATTCCGGATCCAAGACGGTTTGCTGGTAAGGAAATCCAAAGCTGGCCACGATCAGTTGGTGGTTCCTACCTCATTCCGAAGTCTGATGTTAAGTCACGCCCATGACGCGGCCACCGCCAGTCATAGGGCGTTTCACACAACACTGGAAATCTTAAGAGAGGTTGCATACTGCCCACACATGGGGCAGGACCTCGACCAATACTTGAAGGGGTGTCTTGTGTGTGCACAATTTCAGCCATCATCCCTCACACACCGTGCGCCTCTCCAAAAGAGGGGGATGACACTGCCATGGTCAGATTTGCAAATCGACTTTGTAGGCCCTGTAATCCGCTCGTCTAGAGGAAACAAGTACATGTTGACCGTTACATGCTTGTTTACCAAGTAGGTGGAATGTCTCCCAGCCCCAAACTGCAAGGCAGAAACAGCAGCTGCCCTGATGATTAACCACATCTTTTCCCGTTTTAGTCTACCTCAAAGGATTGAGTCAGACAGAGGTAGCCACTTCACCAGTGAAGTAATGACAAAGATGTGGGAGATACTGGGGGTTAAAAGGAAGCTACACATTGCTTACAGGCCAGCTTCTTCTGGAGCAGTGGAGAGATATAACCGAACCATTGTGAGCATCTTAAAAAAGTTTGTGGCAGACTCTGGGCCAAGTTGGGATATCCGATTACCTCTGGTCCTAATGGCCATCAGATCTACCCCTTCATCTGCAACCAAAATGTCACCATTTGAGTTGATGACTGGACGCAAGATGGTGCTTCCCCAGCATTTGCTTTACAGAACCCAAGAGCAAACGTTGATAAATGCCTCCACAACTCATGAGTATGTGGAGAATTTAAGGAAACACCATCAGCATGCTTTTGCCTATGCTCAGCGGAATCTAGAAAGATCAGCCGAGAGCATGAAGACCCACTATGATTTAAAAACTACCCGAAAGGAATATAAGGTGGGTGATCGGGTCTATCTATACAATTTCCAAAGGAACCAGGCCAAACAGCGAAAATGTTTGCCTACATGGAAGGGACCCTTTGAAATTATAGACAAAATCTCCCCTGTTGCATACAAGATCCGCATCCCCAAAGGCAGTTTGGCGGAAGGGGAAGACAAGTGGGTACATATAAATCAGCTAAAGTGTTGCCATCACAGGAACATGCTGCAGCAACTGGAGGACTCCTCTGCAATACCAGAGGGGGCCGCTCCAGAGTAAGTCAGTTCAAACTCTAAAATATTCCACATATCAAAAATATAGTAACGTTATGCAAATGTGCCCTGTTATATATTGTTTTTAAAATCAGACTGCAAAATGCATTTGGATGTATAAAATGTACATGTTCGCCACACCATTAATAGTGGTGGAAAAATGTCTAGGAATGTGTATTGCCGCTTTGCTTTATCATCCTAGGAGAGATGAAACCATGGAGACTGACCAAGGAGGACGAGGGGGACCGGGAGCAGAGACCCGAGGGGCCCAGGTTACCGCCCAATCCTCCCATCAGGACCAGCAAGGAGAACTGATTGATCGACTGGAGGGAGGAAAAGATGCTCAACTGTGCCATCCATGGAATTGGAAGAAGAGGAGGTGAACATCCCAGATCTTGCGAGTTCCATCAGCGAAAGGACAGAATGGCCATCGCAAGAGAGGGGGCTTGTGGGATGTTTTTACCCATGCATACAAGCCCTACCATAAAACTGTGCAGTACTGGCATGGAAAACATCATGATGGCCAGAACTCCCCAGAGAGTGCACAGGGAAAACATGAAGAATAGGCTGCCACCCATTTTTGCCTATGTTGTGAGCACAGGAGGGCACTGCCTAAAACCACCATTGGGCTACACACACAGTAGCCTGAAACCATTGGGAATGGCAATGCTGATTGCCAAAAAAGCAACTCAGAACTGTGGGGAATTCATTTTCTTAATCCCAAAAATGGTTGCATTACCAGTACTCACCACTATCAGAAAGCCGGCGTTTTAAAACCACCAGACTTTTGTGTAAAACTGCACAAATGAAACAAAACCAGACCAAGGAAAGACTTGCTAAGAGGTGGAAGAATGCAAAACCATATTCTGAAATGACTTGAAGGAAGTAATTATTTAATGTATAGGTACAAATTGTCAGTTTGATTTGAAATTAGAAAACTGGGAACAAAAAGTGACATTTAGCTGAAACCTGGCTTAGTGAAACTGTATTCTGCCTGACAACTACCCCCGACAGGAGAAACCTGTTCAGCCACTCTTCCCATGCCTAGCTGCATCCTGCTGCCCCTTGCCAAAAGGAGTTGTCACCTCTCTGATTAGATTAGGGGTGGAGCACCTGGGAACTGGAAGGAACAGAACAATGCAACTCCCTTGACTCAGGCAAATGTTATATTGGGGGCGTCGAAAAGTGGCTTCCACTTAGGGGAAACTGGGAGGGGCAGTGCCTCTGCTAGCAGCTGAGCTTGGGGGAAGTGGATAAACCAGTTATTCCACCCTGTGATGTGGGAAGCCACACCCCTTTTTGACCAGGGCATAATTTTAAAAAGATAGATAACTCATAGTGCGGACTTGTCAGAATTGTATAAGTAATATCATTATTTTTGTGATTTTTCTATGAACATTTTGAGAGGCGTTAGGACCCTGTGGTGTATTCTGGGGGGTTGCTAGCGGAAAATAGGGTCTCACTCCAAATGTCTGCATGTTAAAAATCTGATACTTCATCAATTAATGTCCACACTCCTTGCGCACATGTGTGTAATTTTGGGTAAATGTCCGATATTGCAAAACCAGTTAAAAAGCGCAAAATGTTGTCATTTTTGAATGCAAGCCCCCAGGAAGATCAGAGGCGGACAAGCATGGACCATAAGGAATATATAATGTGCACATGTAATTTCAACAAATTGTATATCTGGGAAAGATGTATTTGAATCAAATATAGATTTGTGTGCAAACTGACCAGGGGAGGATCCTCTGACCCATAAACAGACCTCATCATGATGACAATCCATTTCCTTCCCCCAATCATGGGAGAGGGGAGAATTGGGCCAATGACAAGTAGAGAGGGGCAGGCTTAGCTAGACCCAGGCACACACCCATTTCCAAAACACATAAAAAGAGACTGCTGGGACAGGTAGAGAAATTCAATTCCATTTGCTGACGACTTCACATCCAGAGATCCAACAATTAGACTTCAAAGTGAAACAGAGACTACAGAACTTTGAACCAAGAAGGCCCACTGCAAGCAAAAGTATTTGTCAGCAGGCCTCAAAATCATTTGCAAGCTATTCCACAGCCGGGCGAGCTGTCTGAATTCTTTTGCCAAGAACTCTTGCCAGTACCCAGAAAGCAGTGTTACATCCAGAATCCACTTGATCCGGACCGGAAAGCAGAGCAGTATCCAGAACCAGAGGCCGCTGAATCCAGAGAGGCTAGACCAGCAGAGCAGAGCTGACCCAGATCGCTGTGAGCAGAACCGGTGCCTGACTGACCCGCCGAGCAGACAGAACCTCAGCCGGACGTGTTGACTAGATCCGTGACGAGGCCTAGTTCAAATTTATATTGTGAGTACCTAGCAGAACTGTGCAGAACCAATCTCTTAGTTAAAATAATCTAATCCAAACTATTTAACCTAAGTAGATCTGCCTCCTAGAAATCGTGTCATCTGTCATTTTTAAAGCTGCACAACTGTCACCTGTCAATTCTACAGCTGCAAGCTGTCACCTGTCATTTTGAGTTTTACTTTAAATCCGAAAAACTACCTTTATTAAATCGTCCGTATCTCTGGAACCGTTTGTGCTAGGAACGTGGTTTAACTTTCCTCTGAAAGCTTAGAATCTAAGCTTTCCAACAAGCATAGAACCGACTTCCTACTTATACTTTTACCGCAATCGCGAGACACGCACTCGCGAAATTTACCGCGATTTGCGATTTTGGCTCAATTTCTCCACTTGTCAAAATAGCAGCTCCATTCTTTCTTTTGTTAAAATCCGTTTGCAACTTGGTAATAACTCATAGAGCATTGCTAAAGTGAGCCTGAACTAATACCAACACGCATCTCCCACTCACCCTGAATCTCTAGAGGGAATTAAAATCAGTTGGCACATTTTCCCATCCATTGCCATCACATTTAAAAAGCATTTTGGGCCTGTGTTTCAAACTCCTACCTGTTTCCTCTAAGCTTGCTGGGGGGGAACTGAATTTCGTATTGTATTTGATTGCATTCCTGAGAACTGTGTGCTTCTCTTTCCATCTCCTTCCATTTCTCACATTGCATAGGGGAGGGGGGTGAATTGCCAGAGAAAAAGTGATTATCTTATCTTTTGCTAAAATCATATCAAGTATTTCTGTACTGCATTTTATTCCTCATTGCTTTTCCCTTGAAATCATAAAAGTATTTTTGCTACTTTATCCATCCTATACTAACTCCTCATTGATTGTAAAGAAGTGTGCTAGTGCCAGATTACCCATTGTTGATCAACATCGTATGTCTAAGTGTACTATCAGATATTAATTTATTATAAAGTGTGATATATATATATATATTGTTTAAATTCTCAAATAAACCTTTTAATTTGCAAAACAAACCTACTTCTTGGCTCAATGGGGTCAGGGGGATTCTAAGAGGGGGGTGTTATACAAGGGTGGTCATCCAGAGTACTGAACTAGACATAAAAATACATTAATAAGGGTTTTCCTCAGCATCCCAGACTAGGCATTGACTTGGCTGTAGTGTTGATTGAATATCGCTTACATACACTAGTCAAGTCTGCTAATAATTGAAATGTTTCATTAATTATATCGACTATACACATGCAATGTGATGCTCCACTGCTCATGTCTGGTCAGACAATGGTCTGCACAAAGGCAATTGAACCTACAATGCTTCAAAGCCTTAACATATGGCAGTTGGCGCTATACAAATACCATATGACATAACTTGTTGAAAGGCAGATGGTTTTGCTGAAGCTGGTAAGAATGGATCACAGTGCGACTCCACAATAGGTCCCAATCTTGAAGCTCTCTTTTGGGGCCTTCACATTGCATGAAGGATCAGTCTTATTGCTGTGGAACTAATTGCTGCAATAGCAGTTGCAGTACAGTTTTCTTCAACAACAGAGGTGCTAATTTCACCAATTCCAGCAGGAAAAGGTTCACCAAAAAGTCAAGAGTCAAGAGATTGGCACTGAAGGCTCAATGGAGGTGTTGCAAGTCCCAAAAGACATTATTGACACTATGTTGACGTAATGGTATCTCCCAAAAGAGATTTTAAATGTGTGCTGAATGTCCAAAAGTTACCTCTCCATTGAGATCTGGAAAACTTCTAAATAGAGAGCTTATCAATATGGTTCTGAAGGCCAAGATTCTTCATTTATGGGGGAGCTTGCGTGTGCAATCCTACGCAGTGTAGATGTCACAGCATCTGGTACAATGTGAAATGCTGCAGCTGTTGCTGAATAACAATTTAAATAAAATGATTACTAAGGAAAGCACAATAGTATATATTAAATTATTTAGGAGTAGATACTGGTGTCCAATGTATTAATATATAAGGACGTTAAAGGTTTCAGTTATTTCCCATGCCTTTTGTGATCAGTAAGGCATGGGTTTAGACATCACGCAAATATATATATTATCCACTAAATATGTGGACGTTCACGTTATGTTCTGATGATGATGCGGGTAATAGCTAAAAACATAAGGTTTTTGTGAATGCACTTACTGGTGTTTACACCATGACAGGTTATAGCCAAACATCACAAAGAGAAAGGAGAGCAGATTGGCAATGAATGCCTTTATGTCTTGGTTTTGCTGTGGAATGAGCCTCGTGTATGTGTGATCGTAATCTGTTATGTTGTGCTGCTGATGCAGATGGTTGAACAAGTGATGGCTAAGCTCTCATCCCATACTCACCACCCCTCAACTCCCCAAAGATTGTTTGATAAGTTTGACAAATGCAATGTTGTGTTTTTTAATATGTTTCACAACGCAATGTTCGCAGACTATGGCCGATGTCTCCGAATCCAACATGGTGGGTGTTTCCAAAAGCCTGACACACTTTGCGCTTTTCACCATCCAATCAGCGGGCGCGTCCGATGTCCGCGGACCTCACGTCAGCCTCTGAGCCAATCGGAGGCCCTTCCGCGGACCAAACAAGGAAGTTAGTCTGGGGACCGAACCAAGATATCACTAATTTTTTGTACCAACTTTCTGGTTGTTTTATGAAAAGACTACTGGACAGATTTACACTACATTTACAAAAGCACACTTTTGGGACCAAGCCACTGCTCCTGCCGCAAATTTGGTGAAAATCCGTCCAGCGGTTTGGGCTCTAGGCGTGAGCTAAATTTTATTCCCATTGAGTCAATGGGAAAGACCACAAGTTTGGGACCCCCCTATAACTTTGCCCCCTTGATGAAACCTCACCAAGATCGATCTGTCAGGGCATATACTTTGTTTGCTAAGTTAATGAGGATCCATCTGGGGGGGTTTAAGTTATAAGCCGCCCAAAAGGGGCTCTTCCTATGGGTTGAGCAACTTAACCATAACGACAGCGCTGCTACCGCAGGCCCTGTAATTTGAGAACACAGTGTTCTGAATGGACTGCCGCTCAGCCTCTAAAGGTGGGTGGCTTGAGAACTAGCCACTACAAACCAACACAACCGTACCAATATCCTCCTCTACCATGCATACAATCAACAGAACAAGTGGGTCATGGAACAAAAAACCAGGGCACTCTATCCGTGCTACATTAAAACATTTTCAAATTTTATTCAGTTTAAATCTAAAATATCATGGTTACAGACATGGAATTACTAAGAAACTCCAGAGTCTAGGATTCAACACTCCTATGGTCACCACACATTATACTCCTCATTCAGGGCTTCGTCAGGTGTAGTTTTACTGTCTAAGTTTCCAGGTTCTATTTTATTCCATTCTAGACCTGTCTCTGAATGGTTCTGCAAAGTGTGGTGCTGTTTTGCCAAGAGGGAACAAAATTATGGGGGTGGAGGGTCACAAAATATTAAAAGACTTATACATGTAGTGCCATTTGACAAATCCGGACCAACATTTGCAAAGGGATTTTAGACCTACATATGAATGTCTTTACAAAGTTTGGTCGGATTTTGTCAAGAGAGGACAAAATTAGAGGGGGGGGTTTGAACATTTTTAGATGACTTATTATAAGTTTGTTGCCATTTGACAAATGTGGAGAAAGGTTTTCAGAAAGATCATAGACCCAACCTTGAATGTTTGTGTAAAGTCTGAATGGATTTTGTCAAGTGGGGGCTAAGTTATATGACTATTTTATTAATGCATATTTTGAACATTTCGAAAAATTCAACATGAGCGGATTTAAAGCAAACTCATGAGGAGCATTGGCAGGGACCTGAAAACATGGCTTTGCAAATGTGTCCATGTTCTATTTTTTGAAAAGTGTCATAATGTAGGTACAAAAAAAGTTATATACCGTCGGTGAATTGTCCGGGCCATGGTCGAAAATCTGGCTACTCGCCATGACAACGAGGGATTAGTAATGGGGTTGAAGTAGGCATGGCCACCAGGGACCGGTTATGTGGTAACATTTTTCGAAATTGGGACAGGCTTGAATGGGAAAAAATGTGTTTGCTTGTGGGTACAGGTTGAAATGCTGGGTGGGATTGCAGCAACTATGTACGAGGAGGGCAAGCAAGCTCTTCAAAGCATATTTTTGCAAATATGTCCTGTGTTTTATTTTTTTGAAAGTGTGAAAATGTAAGTACACAGAACAGTGATATAACATTGGTATCTGGACAATGTGCCTGGTCATTAGCAAGGGGAAATGTGCACTGTAATGTGCTTTTTTGGGGAATGCAGCATGGGCGAAGCGGTAGCTTTGTATGGGAAAACATATTCTACTTGCGGTTACAGCCTGCAGTGGCGGACTAGATTACAACCTTGCGCGACGAGCATTAACAAGGAACTAAAAGCATATTTTGGAAAAGGGTCATTTGGTGGCTGGGTAGTGGGCCTGGCCCTCATCAAATGCAAATGTGTACTTTGCTTATTGGGGAATGCGGCATGGCAAAAGCCCATGTCCCATGGAGAATGGCCATGGTTGAAAGCCATGTGCACTGGTCATTGGTTACATTATTAGTATATAGTGGACACTGAGCTAGGATGCAGGGTAGGTGCAGTGAATAATAGCGGTGGTTGGGTTAGGCTGGGGTCATGGTTGAGCCTTATGCCGTAGGCAATTGAACAATGATTTACATCCCCAGCTTGCGCTGCTGAAAATAAATATGTTTCTTAAAGGAGGTTTATAATTCTTTAATATATATGAGAAGAGGAATTTGTAATAACTTATACACAGTGATGTAACACCATGAAAAGGTTTCACTTATAAAATCCTATTCAATTGATTAAAAAAACTTTATTAAAGGGATGTTACGGTCAAGATGCGTCCCATTGTTGGGACTCATCTACTCTAGTAGCTAGCCAGTGGTATCCCAGCTTGGCATCCATTGGTATTTCCCTCCTACGTTCTCATGAGCACTTGCCCATCCGTACTGCCCCTTCTATTTATGCACTTCTCTCACTACAAAATGCACATGTGCATTTATAGAAACATTGTGTACAACTTTTTTGTATTAGTAAGGGAAATGCAGATGAAAAAGATGTGTAGAAGATTGTTAAGTGGCAGTTGGTGTGTGGAAGCTTAATATGGTCATAGGGCTGTATGTACCGTTTTCAGAATTGATTGGTGGATGGATGTGTGACTGAGGGAGTGTTACAAATATAAAATTAAAAAGGTTAGAAGGGCTGCCCTGTGTGATGGTGTGCACATGCCATCCAGGTCTTTTAATGATCCACAGCCTGGAAAGTGGACTGTGGAGACCACGGATAGTTTTAAAGGTCCATCGTTTATGGTTCTTTTGTATGATAGAGAAAATTATTTGGGACAGAAAATTGTTTGTCCTTTTATATTTTTCTCTAGTATACGATTATCAATTATTCCCATTAGCATAGCACAAAATGCTAATGGAAATGTTGGAGAATCATATTGCATCTAACTACTTTACTGAGAAATGTAAAGTAGATGAAGTTCTATTTTTTAACTGTGAAGGGCCTTTTTTGATGTTTTAAAAAAAATATTTTTGCAGGAGAGGTCAGAAAGTAAGGTGGGGAGGGGAATGAGGGAAGAGGCACCATCCATAAATATGGAGGGGCAGGTAGACAGGGGAAGATGTTGCACCTGTGTTACATCTAAGGTAGGGGGCAGTGTTTCTCATGCTCCTTGATTCCAGCTTCAAAAGCACTTTGAAATTGCTCTCCCCTGCAGAATGGTGTGTTGCAGTATATACAAAGTACTGTTGCCTTTGAATGATATAGATCAACAGCCTCTTTTGTCCCTTGCAAGCTAGCTGGTAGGATTTTGTGTCCCACAGAAGTAGGCTGTGTGGTTACAGTATTGGTTGAGGAAGATGAGAGGGAGGAAGACAGTCTACTACTTCCTAAGAAAGGAACAACCTTTCTGAGAGCATTGCGGTGGTTGGATTTGTTGTGGTGGCGCATGGAGGTGGCCGTAGGAGTACTGTCCAGATAGTCGGCGACTGAGTGTTGCACTCAGTGCATTTCACTTTAGTAGCTTTAGCCTTTGGTACATTCCCAACAGTGGTAAAGACCTGCCACACCCATGATTCTCTCTGGGTGTTAGAGGTAGGCACTTCCTCTGCCTTATCTTCTTGGTTCTCTTCATTGTTTTTTAAAGTGCTGCACTTCTTTTGTTGTGTAGGTAATCCAGCTGGTGGTGGTGGTGGGGGTGGCTCTTGGGGAGCAGGGATGGCAATAGCTGATGCCATTTTAAAGATAAATAGCGGTTTAGCTAATATTCTTCCAGGTGTGTGCTGTGTGCTAGAGTGTTAATGTATAATGAGTAGGACTAGGTGTAGGAGCTGTGCATGGGTAAACCTGGAGCTTCAAAGTTCCTAGATCAGCTGAAAATGCAGTTCAGAACTGTTCGTGAAGCAGACTCGTTTGCAAACTGCGGCCTCGTTCGCGAACACATCATCATGCCAGGCGCTCAAAAAGTCACGTGACGCTGTTTAGAAAGTCTGCAATGACGGCACACGTTCGACGATGTCGAAGAACACAAAAACAGTGGGAAAAGTTGCAAAAAGTGTATAGAAGTGTTACACATTATGCTAGAAGGTGGGGAATGGTAGAAAATTGGACACAAATGTTGCTATATTGGATTGAGTATGATATTAGTTTTAGGAAATTAGCCTGCACTGGTAAAAAGCCATGAAATTCACTGAAACAACTTTGTTAAAGGGACATTATGGTTACAGGTAAAACCGAGAAAACACAGAAATTCACCAGTTATGGTAAGCTAAGCAACCAGAACTGGTGCCACCACGGTGCACTGCTAAGACTAACACCCAGGACATGAAAGATAACATCACAAATGGGGGTTAGTATATGTTTTCCTGTTGCTGTTACTACCAACAGTAATGGTAATGTGATCTCCTTAGCCAATTTGGGACAATACACAAAAGATTGTGCAGTAAGTGTGCGTGGGAGGACCTTGGTGGCATTCTTCCAGGGGCAATTTGCTTCGACACATTCATAAGAATTCCTGACTGTGTAACAGCCCCTTTTGCAAAATGGTGTCTGAATGAAAAATGACAATTGCAGTAGCCAGTGACGTCTCTTCTGGTTGATCTACAATAGTAGTGTCACTTGAATCAATTAGACCTAAAGATAAAATAAGTTGCATCAAGTTCAACAAGGTCCATCGGTTCAGAGTGCATTCTCTAGGATTGCAGAACAGGTTTTGAATTTGTAGAGCTCTCTGTGGTTTGTCATCTCCCATGCTAATTGCAAAGGGTGCCCCCATTCTTATATCAGGCTGTGATGTGCCCACCGTGGTGTTCGCAAAGTTCTTTCTCCATTCTTGCAACTTGCTAAAAGAATAGTTAGAAAGAGTCCCAGCAGCACTAATCTGTTTAGTTGGTTAATCTTCTGCAGGCCCACCTGGCCGTGTTCCCCGGTGATTATCAAATAAGCAGTTTAGGCCCTCTAAAATAGAGGCGTCCTCAGTGCAACATTGGATTGAAGTGTTTTCTTTAATTGGTGACGTGTTACGAGATTTAACATATGTTTCTCAAGAGTCCTTCTTAAATGCATCAAATTGTATTAATCACGCCTGGAACTAATATTTGTATATCAACAAGTAAGACGAGGCCTGCAGTCTGCCAAAACTATAACATCTTCACCACGGTTTTCAAATCGAGGGTTGACAACACATGTGGATCTACAATGAGACATGTGGACTATTGTGTGTTTTGGGGGGCGAGCAATGTGCTAAAGGTGAATCAACACTGAGCCAAGAGTGAGGACTCGCCCCGGTGGCCGAGGCATTTGACTGTGGTTACAAGGGTTAAACACTTGATTGATGAGGTCCCAGATGCAGAGTGTGTGGGTGGAGGGGGGGAGCTGTTTTGCTCAGTGGGTACTTTCCATTTGCTTTGCACACCAAAAGCAAACACAGCATAGAATGGCAACTCCCTGAAATAACACATGGGGATTTTATTTTATCTTGTAGATAATTTTAAGCATTTGACAAGTGTGGTGCTAAATTACCAAGTCCCAGTCTGGAAAGTGCGTTAATGAAATGAAGGTGCGACCCTCCCGCGGTCCTTCCTGTTTAAGAGGACTCAGTGTTCGGGGGGCTGTCGTCACAGAAGTCCTTGTCAGGAACACAATAAATCATTCCTGTTTCTGAAAGGATCCCTTTGAGGTCCCAGAAGTGGAAAAGTTCAGGTAACTAACACTGCAGGAACTCGGCTTGAGTGCTGGCCTTGCCAAGAGACCACAATCTTATTGCCGCATTTAAACGTGCTTTGTAGCTGTTATTTCAGCGTGTTCGCGAACATTATCGGCCATGTTGATCTAGTCCTCGCAAAGTCTGGCGGAGGAATAATTGCGGAGATTGTTGGAGAGGTGATTAGAACACATGCTATTGATTTGGCATGTGCTGCAGGAAAGGGTAGGCGTTGCAACATGTCTGATCCCATCTGCTCGGCGCTTATGTACACAGCAACACTGCCAGTTAATGGGCTATTCTCTGAAGTGCAGTGAGGTGGAGCTCGCAGGAAGCGCATGCCGCATATTTCCATCTATCTCTGTAAACACGATCTCTCGTTCCTCCAGGTCGGGCTATGGGAAAGAGCTCAGAGGATTGTCTTCAAAGAGACAGACAAACAATACAGAAACGGCCAGTGTCCAAAGTGCTCTCTGTGAGATGGCAGCTTCTCCGTAAACGGCTTTCCAAGTTTTACTGAAGCGGAAAAGCAGACCCATTCTAAACTCGCACAAGGAAAGTTCATATGCGAAAAACGCTGTATGTACCTGCGTGTTTGCTTACTCAGTATGGCAGCGAGTAGTGGCGTAGTGGACATTCCCACACTGATCACTCACCACTACATGCACAAATAAGGTTAATAATACCTTTTTCCAAGGCGCTTTTCTTTAAAACTAAGCTTGCATTGCATTACAAAATGCAAAACAGTGGTTTCTATTATTTGCCGGGTCAGATAAAGAAGCTATAGGGCCACAGATATTTGAATTCTATTTTACCCAGCAGTAATCCCTAAACACAAGGGGCCTCATTACAATCTTTGTGGAATGGGTTAACGGGTGCCGCTAATGGAGGCGGACCCGTTAAACCACGTTAAACCCATTCCGCAAGATTACGAGGTTCCCTCGCGGAACCCGGTAAGGACGCCTGGTAAAACCAGGCGTCCTTACCGGGTCCCGCGAGGGGACCAGGGAGCTAACAAAGGTGCCTTGAGGTCTCCAGCATCCCAGGCGTTTTACACAACCGACAAATTCTGTCTTTAAGCAAAATGCCCAAGGAGCCTCCCAAGGCAACTAACGGGAGCCGATTAATTCTCAGCCTTAACCGAAAACTCTGTACAGATACATTTGGACATTGCCTCAAATATCTCTCAGGTTTTAGGTATTTATGCACTACTGTAGCAACATAGCCATGGCTTCTAATCGTGGCAAGGTGGGTGTAATTATTAATCCAGTCTCATTGGTTTATTTTATGCTTAAAGATACATTTCAGGCAAGCAAAGTTGGTCCCCCGAGAGAAATCGGAGTACCAACTAATAGCCTCATATGTTTTATAGACCAAAGTATCAAACTGGGATTTCCCACTACGTTGGGCAACAAGGCTAAAATCCAACAACACAAGTAGTTGGCATTCGTAAGACGTATGTATTTTAATATGAAAAACACCCTGTCTGATTAGCAACTCGCTTTTAAGAGACACCAGTCCCAGCTCTAGTTTAATGTATTCCATGGGGGTGGATTTGCGCAATCTCAAAATGGTTTTCCAAAATGCGCCCTCTATTATCCCCAGCCACTGTAGATCTTTCATGGCCAGGGGCTCTAGCCCATAGAGAACCATGGGACAGAAGCATTGCTTATAGAGGGTAAGAATTTCCTCCATGGAAAATCCAGCAGTATTTCAGGCAAAGTTAGAAATTAGATAGGTCACATGCTTGGCCTTCATTTTCTTCATGGTGACTGTGTGTACATAGGCCCTACTAGCGCTCATATCGAGGTACAGATATGGGTACAATATCACATAATCCACCTTCCCGAGTGAGGACCGGAAATCAAGGAATTTAACCTTTTTTGATGTGACTGCCATGATCGTAGTTTTCCCCATATTTGTTTGCATCTCATTTACGGTTGTGTAGCTAATCAAAGATTCAAACATAGCTTTAGATCCCATACACGTGCAGTTAAACATAACCAGGTCATCGGCGTACAGCATACAGGGGATGGAGCTGGCACCAACCGTTGGTCAACACCACCGGACATCCGAAAGCCAAGCTGGGAGATCAGCCGTGAATAGATTATAGAGCAGTGGCGCAACAGTGCAGCCTTGCTTCATTCCTTTCCTATGGGGACTTGTCTGGATAAACTACCCTCTTAATTCATCCATAAATGGGCCTGAGTGGTAAGGTGCAATCTTGTTAGGATTGCAACAATCCAGGCCGGGCACCCATATTCCAAAAGTTTATTCCAGAGTCTGTTTCTGTTGACTCCATCAAATGCTGATTTGAAATCAACAGACATGACATACAATGTGCACCCAGCCATATCCAAATACCCTCGAATCCGGTGGTCCAACATTCTTAAATTATGATTGGTGCAGCGGCCGGGTCTAAACCCTGTCTGCATAAAAGGTAGTATGCCTGCATTATCTGCCCAGGTCTGAAGCTCCCTAAGCACTAGTGTGGAAAAAAATGTCCCGACACGTCTAATAATGGTAAAAGTGTGTCGTTGTTGGGCATGAGCCGATCACCCATTTTATATACTGGCAGCAGAATGGATTGCTGCCAAGACCCAGGGATTATTTCTTGTCAAACACACTTTCTCAAATAATATTCTTAATGAACGTGCCCAAATATCAGGGTTTTGTTTTAAGGCAATGTTCTCAAGGCCATTTGGGCCAGATACCCTGGAGTTCTTAAACTCAAAATAAGGTGATATATTACCTCCTCATCAATTGCCAAAGGCCAGCGCCCGAGCACTTGCTCTGCAGGAATAGCCAAATCAACATCCCGCTTTGCTTTAGAATATGGGCCACCCAATCGTTCTCACAAATGGGATTCAGCAGGTGTTTGCTTTGATCCCCCTTTGCGAAGGCTAGCAAATCCAAAATTCTCTTTATGATCAGTGCCAGTCAGGGAGATATACATTTCCTGCCAGCTGGCATAGAGGGTGGAATGCTTCCACCTTCTAAGCCATCTCTGATACTGTTTCTTAATAGGAGAGATGCATCTTGACGACTCACTGACTGACAACCCAGAATAACGTGCCTGTCATGTCAATCCACTGCTCAATTTCGTCACCAGTCATAGATTCAATTGCAAAAAAATCAGACTTACTAAGTCCAGCTAAATAAGCACCAATTCTCTGTTAATTCTTCCGGGTCCAACAAATACAATTGCCCGCGTGGATAGTGCGGACATTAATACAACCACTTCTGGTAAGTCTAGTGTGTTGTAGGTCAATATACAATACTAAAATATCATGATCGCTGCTATCTATGGGATGCACTTTAAGTTCTTGGGTCACAAGCAGACATGCCCTATTACCAAAATATTAAGCTAAAGTGGCAGTACACTCTTTTCCCCGCAAGGTGCACCTACCCGGGACATCACCAACACTTCTGCCATTGAGCATGCACAATTCCCATTGGTGAAGAAAGTCCACCCATACCTTCCCTTTACGGTTACTTCAACCGTGTGGCATTATACCATTTTTAAAAACATTTCTATAAGAAGCAACTATATTTTCGTCTGTGCACTTTGCATTAAAATCCAAACCCAATATGATCGTGTAGTCAGGGTTTTTCCCTACCCTGGTCCATATTAGCCCCTCGAGAACAAGTTGGACCTCGTCCAATTATTTAGTAGTAGGGGGTATGTAAACATTAATCAACAATAGTATCTAGTCACCCTCCTGCCAGACCTCAACAGCAAGGACGTTTTTTACGTCCAGAGAACCTATCACCTGGTGGGAATGAAAAAAGTGATTAATACCAATTATAGGACCCCCAAACGGTCTGCCCTTAAGGCCCTTTTCCACCAGAACTTGGTAAATGTAATACCCCTCTACCTGGAGGGCACTATCCAACCAAGTTTCTTGGAGCATAAAAATTTCATAGCCCATAAAAACTGTGAATGTCCCATTTTTCTGAAAAAGATGGCTAAAGCCTTGAGTATTACAGCTAGTGATGGTGATCGGTCAATAGTGCCTAACTTGTGGTGGTTCTAAAGGCACCTCCAAACACCCATCCCAGGTTACTGTTTCATAGTCAGAACCCGGGAAATCATCCCGCCTGCTATTTATCTGCATCTCCCTTAATGAGTCGGAGCACGAAGCCCCCCTTTACATATTAGGGCCGACCTCTGATGGCACACCGTTAAACTCGAACCCATTTTAGCCAATACATTTGCATTACCGAATAGCAAAGATACCACTGCGGGGGGTCGCAAATTCGAGCAATGCCCAGTTTGTTCTACTTCCCCATTTTGGGAGCTTTCTCTTAAGCATATCTTCGGATAAAATGGCAGACAACCAGGAAACGGCAGCCCAAAGTTTCAAAGGGGCCGAATTGTTTAAGAATGGGCTTGTTTCAGTGGGATTGATCTCATCTAGCCTCCCCGATGCCCCCAATCTAAGTTGATCCAGAGGTCCATTATTAGTGGGTCACATGTGGGCTCCCGATATCTTCTTCCCCCTTACAGCTACCCACATTGGAGGAAAGGGGGCCCACCAGGGTCACCCAATCAGAGGTCACAGGATTTGGGGCACTTACACCTACTTTCCCAACAGATGTTTTTAAATTATCCACAGGTCCATCCAGTTTGTTGTTCCCTCTCGGGGGCTCAAAAATGGGAACACTTCCAATATTATCATTCTTGATCAACTTAAGGGAACGTACAGTCTCCACATACAGGCCATGTGTTGGAACCTGCTTTTTTGGCAGCAGCAGCACCTCTGTGGGCCTATTTATCCAGTGGGCCATGGAGGGCCATCACCCGTCTGGAGCCATCCCCTTGCATTCTGGATATCAGGGTAGGTGCATTCACAGCTTTCGGTATACTACTAATTGTAGGCAGGACTCTAGGCTCAATGTCTAGCCAATTAGATGTAATGGAGTCCACCTTATTACTATAGTGAGGAATGTTGACCTGGTCCTCGGGAGTAGGTGATTTCATCATTGAGATTTCAGCACATAGCACATCCAGCGGATCGTCTTCAGTGGCGGCCACAATATTTACTGAATCTTGAGACTTCCATGTGATGTCAGGGCAATCAGAAATCTCAATTGCTCCACCCGAGGTATCCAATGTCACATCAATCTTGTCCTCCGCTAAACTTTACACACCTTTCTGAATTTTGATGGTCAGCACTTCTGGTAGGCGCAATCTTCCCTTGGGGAAGAGCAGATAATGGTTTGTTTATATGATGCTGCACTTGGCCGTGTGGTTCCAATATTCTGCACATCATAGTATGTATTATTCGCAGATCCGAAGCAACAACTGTACATAAAGGAAACACTGCTTCAATGCAAGCAGTTCTGGTAGTAGGTCAAAGTGAGGCCCTTTATGTTCAGGCTCCCTGAGAGATGAAAAGTGAGCTCGACAAGCACTACTTTGTGGTCCCAGGGTGCCCCTGGGGGACGCCAACATATTCAAATTAGGGCTAGCTGACAAATTAGAAGATGCACCAGTATTCCTTGCCATTAGGGTCGTTCACAATGATGTACGCCTTATGCTTTTGCACAAATTTTACAGGAACCCATTATTGTCCAAAGAATGTTGTGACCAAGAGAGCAGCGGATCTTGTGCTGATGTAATAGGAGCCTGGTCCATAGGCTGAGAGCTTAAAGTCAAGTCCACACATTGATGTCACAGCCTGCTTATCCAATTGGCCCTTCCAGCGAAAATGCCAGTGATGCTTGTTTATGCAGCACCACCAGCTTTTACACTGGTCGCTCAGTCTCTTTTCCCCTTTTTTGACTTTGACTGCGTAATCCCTGCCTTTTTGATGGCTTTAGTTTCATTATGCTTAGATAATATAAAACATTTTCACAAAAATGCCTAGCAAAACGTCTGGGCCCGAGGCCGTGAATCAAGCAGGCGAGATGAACAGGCCAATGTTGTAATAAATGTTCACTCAAGTGCAATATATCAATTGCAAGCCGGGCAATACGAAGTGCCTCTTTAAAGTACAGGTATTAACTGCAGCACACCCAACCAATCATACACACACTAAGGTTTTTTTTTACTTTCATGCATAAGTCCCAAGCCATAATCAAGCACAGATTGCGTGTAGGGAATGCCCAGTTGTGTGCCCTGCACAAACAAACCAGGCAATACAGAAATGACAGACCTCTGTAGGCAACAAAATGCAATCGGGGCGGGTGGCTCACCAACCGTCAGTACCTGCCCATACAGTGACGGCTTACCTCGAGGGTCGGATTAACTCTGTTCTGCGCAGTGGCACTTCCGGCACCAGGGAGACATTTGACAACCGTAATGTCTCTCTATCACGGGCGGCGAGGTCATGCAGTGAAAAATCAGCTTTTCGGTCGTGGCTGCCCCTCGGAACCCCGGAACACCGAAACACATTGCAGCACAGCGCTGTGCTCCGCTAAAGGCAGAAGCTTTTAATGAAAACGCTGTCCCTCAAATAGTTAAGAATGTAGAAAGACCCTGGCAAGCTCCGACAAGTTGGATACACGTTTTCACAGTCCAAACACTGCAGCACACCAGGGCGCTCCGCTAAAGCAGGTGCTTTTAATGAGAATGCCGTCCCTCAAATAGTTAAAACTGTAGAAAGACTCCGGCAAGCTCCGACAAGCTGGATTCACATTTTCACAGTGTTTCACAGTCCAAACACTGCAGCACACATGTTAAACATATGCATTCTATTGGTTACCCAAGTTAACTTATCTTTTTCCAGCCGTCTGTGTTCTAGTCCCAACAACCATTTTTGACACTATAGGCTAAAATCAACATGAAGTAATGTGTTACAAACTGGATATGCTAATTTCCTATTCTTAGAGTTCCAGATGTATGCCCAGGAACCCTGTTGCAGTGGTAGAGGCCTGTAATAAAGCACTTTACTCGGTGAAGCACTTGAACCGTCCTACCTCTAGGTAAGATTTGGAAATGTATATGACGCTTTAAAGGATGCCATATAGGTTCGTTCAATTACTGTTGTCTGTTAAGAATATCAATTTTACATTATTTAAAACTTTGTTCAGCAAACAATCATCCTTTGGGGTCTAGCTCTGCAGTAACCATTGAGCATCAGAGAAGACATAGAGCAAATGACCTCAGTAGTAGCGTCCAGTTCTTGGACCAGTAAATGAAAGTTCCCCTGCAGAGAAGGGGTGCTTTGTGCACAATGGCACTGGCCTCTGCATGCAATTAACCGCCTTTTATGTTTAAGAATGCCTGATGTGTACATTTGCAAGTTTAATTCTATGGCTGCAAGTGGATGAGAGTGGCCTGTGAGTGGATGGACATCTGTTTTTGGGATTTGGGTGGTTAAGCAAGTAGAGAGCATTTGGGCTAATTCATAGAAATTCACTTCTGAGCAACTCTCCATTGACCCCTTCCCTTATATGCAAATCGTGCCTATTACCCACTCCACCTCCTATGCTTAAGATGTGAAGACTGACTGCATACATACATGTTCTCGCTTTGGGTCAACTGCGGATCTGCTATGGAAAACCTTGGGATTTTGCCCTTAGAAATTATCCATTGTTCTCGCATTTCTCACGATTTGCAATGAAATCATGTTTCCAAATGTCTTACCTTACAGGGTCGACATAACGCGAAACAATGGCAGGGTTTTTGAAGGCCACCAAGCCTCACCGGAAGCCGCCTGACGTATTTGTATTTATGAATCTGAAACTGTATGCATTGATTTTAATTCTTCCATAAGTGCATACGACCATTCCAAAACGTCAATTTCTTAACATGTTGCATCTAGTCTTTCTTTCCAAGCCTCCACACAAGTGCAGGCCAAGACTTCTTTATATACAGCACCAAGGAACAGTGAGTTCACATGAAGCTCCTGCCAGGAGGCTCTACATATGTCTGCTCAGTATGTTCAGAGCAAAACTGCATTCATCAGAATTGGAACGTCAGAGTTTCCTACAATCTGTCCCAGGAAGACATGTCTGCCGCATCTAGGAGCACGGCTATTGCGACACAAAAGCAACGACGCCGATGGATACGCTTCACTGTAAGAGCTCGCATGTCTTTTAAAGACCTTAACTGTCATACATAACATTGTTAAATACATTTGAATATTGAAGTGGCCAGCGCTCTCACCATCATTAAGATATTACATTATCGCACAGATGGTAGGTGGATTCTATGTTTATTTTCCATTCACAGCTACAAACAAATAACTAAAAATGTTATACAACATCAAGGTGAAATGAAAATAAAAAAGAGAAGCAGAATAATTGTGGCCTTGTCTGCAAATGCGAGTGTATAGACGTATCTGAAAGGGTCTGGTGGATACACAGTTATGGACGGTCAAAGCTCATTCCTTTAAACAACTATTCTATGACAAATCGATAGATACGATCCTAAAAGCTAAAATTGATGGGCTTTGCAACTGTATGGGAATCATATACCCTGAGAGTTGACAGCCATCTTGGCTGTTAGAAGTCCACAGGGCCGCGTTCTATCCCTAGTAAGGCCATGGTGGTTAAAGGGATCTCAGGGATGTTATCGTATGGGTATAGCCACTATGGGAGGTACAACCATTAGCACCTGTTTTGACTTTGAGGGTGCTAAATTCAGAGAGGGGAAATATGTGTGTGTCCTGAAAGCAATGTGGTAGGAGTGCACATATATTTTCTGAACAAAAAGGAGATTTGAGTAAAACCTCTAAGAGAAGGTCCCAATGAAACACATAGTAGGGAGAGGTAAATGCACTTCCTATTTCCTTTTATTTAGCTTCATAGAGCCCGCACCAGTCAAGCTATGCATGCGTACTCATTTCAAGTCCCTGTATCTTCTTCAGAATTGCTGGAATCCGAAAAATATACAAGTGGCAATTCAAGGGCCACATTTGTGGTCCAGGACGAGGGTGCCTGTGTTCTACAGTAGGCACAGGATATATGTGAACAATATCAGACATGAGAACGGTATAGGATAGGTGCAGGCCATGAATCAGAAGCCATATGAAAAAAGGTACCTATATCCCATCAGGGAGAGGACGCCGAATAGCAGTCTCACAGAATGGAAATGTGCTTAGACATGGAGACCGGCGGGAAGGAACAAGGAATGGTCACATACCATTGCAGAGAGAGTGGCTGTCCATTAGAAGCTAGGAGATAGGTGCACGTAACTTGACAAAGGGTGAAATTAGAACAGCGACATGGTTTTCAAGTGATGACTTTGTGGTGTGCAATGGTCACTTTTATTGAATTGCAAATTAGTATTCGCAATCTAGTGTCACAACATTGAAAGACATTTTTTCTGAATAAAGTGACATTTGCAAATAACTTATCTGCTTTCCTACAAATCTAACCAAACTGCTGATGGAATTCTCAATTGCACCTGGGCCATGCCGCTTCCCATGTATCTAGCTAGCATGTTAAGCCTAAAGATTCAATTGCGGACTCTGGGACAAGGGAATTTTTTTCAAATATGCCATTGGTGTCACCATCATAGGTGGCTATTTTACATATTTTCTCAACAATTTCTACTTATTCCGTATTTTCCATTTTTCAATGACATTCCATTCTCTTATTTTTCGTTTCACTAGCTGGACATTTTCAGAACAGTTTCTCAACTCCAGATTTCATTCTTTGAGGTGATCCTCACAATAAATCGTAGAGTACCAAGCCAGCTCTAGAGTCCCTTGTTGTGATATCTTGCTCAGTTCTACATATAAGTTTATTTCTCTTAAATGTACATACATGAAAATATAGGTTCAGTTTAGTCAATTCAATAATGGGGAGCCAGGAACTCCAACCAAGTCCAGATATGATCGCTGTGATTGGCAAATTGGGTGGTAGTCTGAAGGCTGGCCACCATATTCGTCGCACAGCCAGCCATTTCCAAGTTTTGTTATAGATTAATTCTAGTCCAAAGAGGAGGCTAAGTATGAATAGATGAGTAGTTGTAACGAAAATCACCCACATATTTTTAAAATGATTTTCATTTGTACTATTAAAACGTCCTCTATTTTGCTTCATTTTTTGTTAACTAAAAATACATGCTGTTTGTAAGCTCGAATGAAACGGAAACAAATAGTAATCATCATTTAATGTGCCATTTAAAACCCTTACATTTCATGTTTTGTTTAAAATGAATAACATTCATTTTCGTATGATTAGTTTTAGGGTATTGTGAGGGCACATTTTCCAAAACAGTTCAAGCTCCATTGTAGACCAATGGGAGTGGTGTCAATTCGGAGGACGTCATCAGCATATGCTAACCAGCCTATATATATATATATATATATTATATATATATCGCTCCTACCTTTGGTGGAAAAGCGTTACACCGTGACAGGGCCACTTGTAAATCTGAAATATATGTATATATTAAACAGTAAGGGAGCCAATACACCTCCCAGCCTGAGTCCTGTAAAAGGGTGTACCTCCTAGGGAAAAAAAACACTCTGAGTCCAATCATATCTGCAGGGAAGAATCCTCATGAAACATCATGACCATGTTTTAAAGCCACCAGGCATATCCCCTTGAGCAAGTTTCTTCCATAGCAGTTTTCGGGTGACAGAGGCAAATACTGCTATCCAATCCTATCAGGCTGTAAAAAGAGAGCGGCATTGCAAATCAATCGCATGCCATTGGCACATTGAATAGATCACTCCATTCAAGGATGTCCCAATATTTCGCCAGAAACCAGTTTGAAAGATGCTAAGCCTCTTAATAAACTCAGCCCAGTTTGTTAGGGCCCTAAAAAAGAAAGAATCCAAACCCTTGCTGCTAGTGTCAAGTAACAAAATTGGTCTATGATCTAGGGGATGACCATCTTACACCTTTCCTATTGATTGGAATTTTGAATGCCTTTCAACAAGAAAGGGGAAATGTGTCTGTTGCCAAGATTTGGCGATATAACATCATACGGCTTTCGGCCAGCAAACTAGTGTTGGCCTTATAGACTGCATTCCATGACATCAGATCCACTGGCCCTAGAGCTTTTCAAAATGCCTAGCAATACTTCAAGATCCTCGGTATTAAAATGAATAATTCGATATTGAGGTATTTTGTGAACTACAGCCTCAGAACAAATCATACTTGCTTATAATTTTGAAAAATACATGATTCACATCTTAACATCAATGCAATTAGATTGCTTAGCAAATTGGTTTAATGTTTCGTTGTGCAATAGTGACCAGAGGCCTTTGTTGTGTACTCAACACTGATTGTCAGTCTCTAAAGGTGTGATAAATGCTGTACCTGTTTAGCCAGTTTTTATACCTGTGCTTTATTAATTTCCGACCTATATTTACCTATGTGCTACCTCCTCACAAGTCATTAATGACATTATTTAAAGCAGATCTGAAATCACTTTTATTTATAATCTCTATATCAAACCCACAACTTTGGTTCTCAATAAATGGTTTAAGCCAACCCACAGCACAGTTTTTTTTTGATACCATTTTGGGCCACTCCTTTACAACTACAGTAGAATTGACAAGGGAACTTACTCAAGTGATTACTACGTGATCCGCTTCTCTGAAATCACTGGCAAAATAAAATCTATACTTTTGTATGAAATCTCATAAAGTGAGGGGAAACAAAACTAAAGTCACTCTCAGAATGTGAGTGCAATCCGGTCCAAGTTGGCTGACTGGGGATATCACTTTCTATTTTGCCATTTTCTTTAAGTCAAATTACAAATGGTGAAGAATTTGGCCCAGTTACCGCCTCAAGAATATTCCCTATTCCCTAATGTATTTGCCGGAACTACACAAGTATGATTATGCATCCTGTCCATTAACATATCTTCTGCTTCCTTCTCTGACATTTCCCCAAGACATCTTACCAACTTCTACAAAATGTGGAAATGTAAGAGCGCAATTCAATCGACATCCCGAGTACTTCAGAGAGACATCCTGGCAGAGCCTCTCCTCCTCTGCTCTCTTAGCTGTTAATAGGTGAGGCAGAAACTTCCCTGGCTCCAGGAGACCCCCTGTGGGGAACAGCTCACACCCTGTTCATATGCTAATCCCTGAATACCCCTATGTACCTTTGGAAGGACAGCCCTGAATTAATAAAGCATGTCTTTCTTATACTGCTCCCACCATTTTAGCTGTGCAAAAGTAAAGGACAACCCCCTTAAACCCTTAGCTAGAAAGGGGCCAGAGATACTGCAAACTCGAGATGCCAGATTTATTGGAAAGCCCATCATATGCTGCAGCATTACCCCTGTCTGTCACTGCCAGCACACTGCTCCTCACCATCCTCTGGCCCTCACACCAGTCCCCTTTTCTACCTCAAGGTGCAGCAAATTTTTGAGGAATACACACCTCTCTCTCCATCTTTTCTGCTCCATATTTCATCATGAAGAATCCCCTGCAGTGTTGCAGCATCACTGATATCGAAGGCCTAGTGCCACATCAAAACCTGGCAAGCTTGTGTGTGTTGGTGGTGCTGGAGGGGGGACTTTCAGTCTGGACTGCGTGAGAAGTGTTTGGGGGCTTAAGAGAGATAGCACAGTAGACCTCTTTGTGAAATGACCAGGGATTCCAGCCTGACAAGTGCCAGAGAATGTCTGACAAACACCTTTTATTGCCCTGCTGATGACAGGCTCAGCTCTGATGGGCAGAATTCCCAGCAGGGCACCTGAGCATGGTAGAGTGACCTTTGAGGCATCTCTCAACCTGCCAAAAAGCATGCTAACCAAGGCCAAATGGCACACATTTCAAGTTGCCTTTTCTCTGAACCAAAGGTTCTTGCCTCCCATGACCCTTAGCAGTTGCTTATGGTAATTGACTGGAGTTTACAGATTACCTAGCCCTTCCCCCTCACCTGCCAACTCACAGATGCTGCTTTTGCTGCACATGAGATACAATGTATCGATGAGAGAAAGAGAGAGTGATAGAGAGAGGGGGCAGGGACAGTGTGAGCAAGTGAAATAGGACCTGTATGCAAGAAACCAGTGGTGGGAGTGCGGGTTGCAGGTTGTTTTGCCTTGACTACATGTTATTCAGTGTGCATGTGTTCTGCATTTAAAGTATAGCAAAACCCTCAACTTTAGAATGTTGCCTTAGGGGTTGATCAAGCTCATAGAGTATTGCTAAATCCCACTAAGAATCCGGTCCAGCTGTCAAATAATCACTGACATAACAGTCATCTCTGCACCAGAGCACAATGTTCTGCAGGAATTTCATAATGTTTTAAACAAGTCATCTCTTCAAGTAATTGAATAGTCATCTAAGCCGAATTACTACTTGCATGCATAATGCTCTTTTATTTCCATGTTGGAACAGACGTTGGTCTTCCAAAGAGCCTTCTACCCCCACAGCTCCTTGAAGCCATAACAATGGAAGTATGCACTATACAAATACCAAATAACATAACATATCTGGGCACTTAAGGTGTAGGCCAGCAAATATTATAGCCTCTAAACACCCCAAATCTATCCATCAATTGAAGATGGCTACCAGCCTAGACATCAATTGCTTATCATTTTCCACTCTAATGTTGTGGCACCTATTAATCACTAATAAATATTTCTCTTCTAGTCCATCATCGCTAGTCAGTACAACTGTAAGGAGAGAGTTTGAACTCAAAAGGGCTTTCTATGAGTATGTCACCAAATGTAACTTGTACTTCAATTAAGAGACCACCCAGGGTTCTGCCCATTTTTCCTCTAAACACTTTCTTGGGACAGACAATAAACCCATCAATAGTCAGGAGTATTAAAAGCCACAACTCTTGAAAGAATAATATGTCAAAGTCAAATATTTGATCATAAATATTAGGGCACAAGAAGATATTCAGACCGCTACTGTTCCAGATCAGTAATCGTGAACTCTTTGGATTAACAACTTGGGTGACACAAGGTGCTAAATGCAAGGTGGTCGGCAGCCAAGACCAATTGTGCACACCTTCTTTACTTGAGCTTTTCCCATAATTATTGCTGAAGACCTGCCTCCACCCCTGCTACTGCATTGGGCATGTGATCATTAAAACATTGGGATTAGATTTGGGCCAGAGATGAGTGTCTTCCTTAGCTAAGATTGCCTTATATGTTCTGCTTGTATGCAGGACGTCATCCGTCCTAAAACATGGGCATGTTATGTCAATATACCCCTTTTCATGCGCCGACTTCACCAGCATAAAAAAACAGCATCAGAATAAAAGTGGAAAATCACATTGTTCTCTTGGAGGTACGTCCCAAAATACACCTGTTTAATATCAGCAGATATTATAGTGTTCAACTAGGGTATCCCAGAGAAGATTTGCAACATCCTTGTTCTATTTAGCATTACAACATCATCCCCCTTCAATATTAATTCTATTCATAAACATAAGTCTGATCCAAACTTCCTTGGCCGCGAGTTACCAAAGTCAGAAATTGGGGTAACATGCCCACTACCTGGGTTAATTGTGATGATCTGCTTCTCTTCCACAATTATATTATGGGTTACTAAACCCCTTACAAAGGAACAGTCAACAGTTTGGTCCTCTCATCTTCCTTCTCCTCCAAGATTTCTATGCAGCTTTCTAACTCAGGGTAAAAACTACCTCTTACCTTTACTGCCTCCGTGGGTCTACTATTATCTTATTGGAAAGAACATCTCTAATGTCCTTCTGCTTAGACAGTTTCTTCCTGTTCATTTTTACTTCAGTAGAAATAGGCTCATGACTTTGTGAAGTAAAGTCTGCATCTATACTAAATTGTAATCTTTCATTCTTTTTGCTAGACACCTCAGGATTTTCCTCGATTTTTTTTCTTCACTTTACGGATGTTTTTGATATTTTTAGATTTCTTCTTGTTAATTATTAGGTGTTTTGTTACTCCCGAGTGTTGTTTCGGGCTTGTGCTACGAGCTGTTCAAGAAGTGGCCCCTGATAAAGGCACTGATTCTTGCCATAAGCCTCCATTCAGCCAGGTAATATCAATTCACACCTTTTAATAGGGATACAAAATTAAAGGATTTGACAAACACGCAGAAAGTGCCTTCAAAGATTTTTAGGTGCGGTGGAGGAACTGTGATCCTGGCACAGAATCACCACAAATAGAATAAAGAAGATCCAATATTAGGACCCTCACGTCCCCTGCACACTTTTACAAACTGTAAGTGTCATGTGCATCAGATATCTGAATAACTCATCAAAGAGTATTTGAGTGGCAAATAAATTTGCAAAATGTAATTACAATCAACATCAAACATACAAAGATCATGTTAAATAAAAAGTCTGCTGTAAGCTGACAAGTTTCGTGGTGATAACCCCTCCTACCTGAGCAAAGCGTACTGAAAAAAACAAATATCAAAAAGGACCAGTTCAATTTTTTCGTGTTCTCCACATTCGTTATTTTCTGTACATATTTAACTCCATGTATACGTTCACTTATTTACACAGTGGTGAGATCCCAATTAGTTAGTTCAGCTGATTAGCCATTTGAGCCAACTGTATGTACTCCATTTCTAATAAATATGGTGATTTTAGTCTTATCACCTAGTGAATCCCCATATCAAATCATATACTCAGTGATTCCAGTGCCTCATGCACCTCCCATGTACACATGTAACTGTGGTAACAAACTTCAAAAAATGCTTACCAATGTTCCCAACTTGAAGTAGGATCGTTCAATAATTCTGATAGAGCGCAGAATCAGTTTCTGTGTTCAATAATGCATCCACTGCACTATGCATTCAATCGGGTAAACAAAACCCAGGTAGTACAGCCACAGTAAAGCAGTATATGTACAGGTCCAGACCAACTCCCCACAACAGATAAAATCACCTGGTCATTAACCAATCTGTGCGCTCTGGTCGTGATATGCACTGCCTTTAGTGTTTCACAATCATAAGCACCCTAGAAGCACTATGCCCCTCAAAGCATCTGGAATGATAAAAATGTATTCAATCCACTTACCCCATCGGGGTCACATTAACACTAGTCTACGTCTAAATAGATCAAACACGGACGGTGTCTGTTCCACCACAAGCACAAGCAGATGTGCTGGCTTCAAGACTCCATCTTTTAGCTATTCCCACGTTTATTCTTCAAGATACTACAAAAAAGTCAGATACGTGTAAGCCTCGCTCGCAGCAGTTGAGCATTTGATAAATGAGCAGTTGATAATGTAAATAGGAGACTTCTTCTTCTTGGCCCATTTCTGATCATAGAACAGTCTGAAGTATAACCCTGAATTTGGAACATGGTGATTTGCCAGCAGCTGCTGACCTCTTAGTACTTTATCTACTTTAGCAACCTCTAATAGTTTTGCGGAGTGAGCCCTGACCTAACATCCAATATTGTCATATAGTCTGAGAAAAGCCTGCGAAACCATGTTCAGGGTAGCAAGAGAGGAAGAACGGAAGGAAGCACCTTCTATACTGAATGGACAGCCAAAATCACCTTCTTCCACACGAGGGTGGCCAAAGTTTGTTTATATATTTGGGTTATGGTTATCCTCCTTATTAGAAGCATTGCTCCATATGGGGCAACTTAGATTGTGTCTGTCTCAATCTGAAAGGATGTTCATTCGCAGTGTTATGGCCAAGTTCAATGAAGTATCCCCTAGGGGCGAGATTTCTGTTTCAAGGCTGAGGCACAAGTCCAATAAAGAAGTGGTTTGGGGACTTTTATCCCGTGTACACTGTCAATCAATTGTAATTGTGATAGATGGCATACTTGGCGGTGCTGGCTCTAGAGTCTGAGAACATTCCTGCCTCTCTTTATGCAGGGCCTGACTATATGATTTTGGAAACTGTTGTGGAAAGTAGTCATTGTAGAGGGGGGTTTGTAAATCCTTCCTTGGAAATGTAATACGTTATATTTGCAGTGAAATACTGGGTAGTGCTTCCCTTCCTTCCTTGAATGCCAGCGACTTGGAAGTGGAGAAATTCACTGCTCTCCCCTTTCTGCTCCTTAATTTCTATACGTTATTAAGGCCTTTCATGTTAAAGTTAGTCAATACGACTTTCACAGCGTCTTAGGCACTACTTAATGGTTTTACAGTCAATGCTGATTAGTATATCAAAGCAGCAGGGACCGGTCTGATATCGGGCCTCTTCACACACCTAGGCCACCGAGCCCACTGCTGGCTCCAAACCTTCTGCAGGCTTGCTGGCATCATGCATCTGGGAGTTAACTGGCAATTGCCTTTCTCCCTTTCACCATTCAGGGCAGCAGTCAAGATGAATAAAGGGGATCCATTTGTCCATCCAAAAAAGTATGCTGTCACTCTCCACTCCACGCTCCTCTTGCATGGAGCTGCTGTAGCTCCATCGGCACCGTTTGCAGTCATAAGGTCTTAGAGAAGAGGACATTTGCCTGTTATGGAAAAGGAGAAGGATTCTAGCTTCAATTTATCCTTCATCAAGGAAATTACATAAGTATCAGAATATGAACTGAGGTGAACTTAAAAGATATTGGCCCTCATTACGACCCAGGCGGTAAGTTACCGCCTGGGTCGTACCCTTACCACCATGGCGTAAACTACGTTTACGCCATGGTGGTTGGCGGATTTACCACCCCATTCCAAGGTGAGTGGGGCGGTGAATCCCCATTTCCCATTTTACCCTTCCCCATTCCCTTTTTCACCTCATAGGGCATAATGGGAATGGGGAAAGGTGATAATTACGGCACCGTAAATTATGGTGCCGTAATTATCGCCAAGGTCCCTTTGCGGCATGGCTTTTAACGGCTGCAAAAAAGCAGCCGTTAAAAGCCATCCCGCAAAGGTAACCTTGTAATCAGGCGTTAAGGGTCGGCGCCGTTTACTGTGCCGTAAACCCCTTAACGCCTGAGTCAGAATGAGGGCCATTATCTAAGGGTTTTCTGTTGTATTTAAAATCTTGAAATACACCATCCTCACAGACTTGTGGAATGTATAAAAAAGCCAACCATTTTCAGTGTCAAATAAGCAGACCTGAAAATATGCTCATCAGAGGCCTGTGACATTTGGTCACCTCTCTTCTGTCTAGGATACCTTCTAGTCAAATGACCTACTCAAAAAGAGAGATCAGGCCATGAGCAAGCAATGCCACCAGCATATGAGAAGAGAAACCTTCTCATAGAGCATTGCACACATCTATGAAGTTAGATACGATCATTTGTCCGGCACTTTATCATCCACTGGCAAAGCTGGCAAGCCAGGATATGGGCATTCACACTTTGGTTCCACACTTCTGAATTTAGCTACCTAATCAGCTCTCCTGACTGACACCATGGGCTCTTTATTGGGGGTGGGTGTCCTTGTTTGAAGTAACCAAGCTCTAGACCTGCACCATACTCCTGCTATGTTACTTTTCATAGCATGCACTATATGGTGCAGGTACTTTGTGTTGTAGCACAGTAGGTGTTACTGCCATCAAAGTATATATGCACACACAGCTGTATTAACCTCAGATACAGGAAATATTTAGTCAGCCTTGCTGTAATTTGGAACTCTGATGTGGCATTTGAACACAAATCTCTGTAACAATTGCTTAAAACATTGAGCTATCTTTTGAATTATGGTTGGATTTAAATTTATCAACATGCATTTAAACTTTGGGTATTGCACATGATCACTATATTCATCGTAGAATGGCAAGAATGCTCCAGGAGTTGTACTATTATGAACTGACACACGCATGAACGATAGTGAAACACAGAAAGCATTACAGGATTCACTGATTGGAGCCGAATGTACTTGTCCCGAATAGCCTGGTAGGAGGTTGAAAGAATCATCAGTGCATCATAGAGTTTCCTGGCAGCCTTCTCATGTTTTGTAAAACAATGGGGACTGACTTTTTTGAATCAGTTATCCATGTGGTGGCCTCCAACAAGGTGGTGACCCAGGCCATGTGCCTATTTTGCACTTCCATAAAGACTGCTCTGTGCAGATGTCCAGAGGGAGTGTGTGTCATAGCTGTGCACTGCAAGACATCTACCTCAATTTGTGGTGAAGGTTGTTCATCTGCAGTTGCTCTCATTGAATGAGCCTGGAAATAGTCCTGAGATGAAGAGCGGAATGCCAGGGCTTCTTTCTGGTTGTGATTCTCTCTGCTGTGTCATAGAACGTTTGGAGATTATTCTTTCACTAAATGAAATAGGTTGAACCAGTATAGTCAAGGCAAGAGTTTATGGTGTTCCCATTGCTAGTAAGTAGCCCCCGAGTAGGATTACATGGAAAATGCAACAGAGCAGCGGTTGCATGTGGAGAGATGTGATGACGGTAGATTGAATCAGCGCTTTGAAACATAATTTACTTGCTGTATAAGTGCCTTACAAATGCACAATAACATCTATATAAATAAAAATGTAAATGGTTGTTTGTTCAAAATCTTAAATCTCTGAATGTTCTTCACCGATTGCTTTGAAATTTTGAAACAATGTTGCATTCGAATAGGTGCGTTTTTTTTATATACCTACTATACATAGATGTCACACCTGTGATAGGTAAAAACATGCTTTTTCTGAAAAACAGTGGCATCTGTCGAACCTAAAACAAACACATGCTATTTTTACGATTCCATTTCAATGCTCAAATACGTGTCGAGGAAGCAGCAGAGCAACGTGCAGCCAGACTTTAGGATGCACGGTTGCGAGCACAGCGTTCACGTTCTGCAGCTTCAGATCTGCTTCGTTCTCAACAGAATGGACGCGACATGCTGAGAGTGGCTGAAAGACGTCAACGAGAAAAAGCAAATCAGCGTCAAACACGACTCCGTGCTCAGCAAACACGACTCCGTGCACAGCAATCACGCGATTACAATCGCCTTGCATTCCGGTACAACTCAGCTGATGATTATAGTTTGAGCCGGCATGTTCACATCGGCACCATGACTGAAGTGTGTCCTTATTGTAAGGCTCTGAAATTTAATGGAGAACCGAAAGGAATGTGTTGTGCTGCTGGGAAAATTTAACTGCCTCAACCTGGAGAACCGCCAGAGTGGGAACATTGAACTGCTCCAACTTGGAGAACCACCAGAGCCATTAAAAACTACCCACAAACATTGCCAAATTAAATATTTTCTTTCTTTTCCATTTAACCAGACTGAGCCACAGCAACGCGTGGCCGGGGACAGCTAGTAAATAAATAAAAGAAATTTTGCAAACCAATTTAATGATGACTCCTAAATATTTACATTGGTTTAATGAATTGTCTATGATGAGTGTTGTTTTTTTGGTCAATATGTAATGTAATGTCATGTAATTTGTCAATTATATAGCACCTTTTCCATAGGTATGACCTCAAAGCGCTGCAGGCGAATGCCCTCGAGGACCAAAGTCCAAGGTATGGTAAATTCGTCAGAGGAGTTTAGAATGCATGTGTGCATTTTAGCCAACACGAAGGTAGGAAGTGGTAGCTAAATCCCTGTTAGATTCCCATGTCGAGCTTGTGTGTGGATGGGAACTGGGAGGTAGTCAGGAGAGTATGCAAGTGCAGGAGACTCATTATGTGTCCATCAAGAGCGAATTGTTTCATGCGACATAGCTGCATTCTTATGGCAGAGCTGTTGTGTGATGTGTCCTAAAATTGTGTATGATATCAGATGCGTGCGGGTGGGCTGCTGTGCCTGTGGCTATCTTCCATCAGCATGGAGTGCGATATGTACCTGTGTCCTGGTTAGTTTCTTGGTTTTTCAGCTGTGGTGCGGATACTGTTTGTGGTCTGCTGGAGTTTTTTCTCTCCATCGGTCAGTATATTTCATGAGGGGTTCATTGCTGCCTCAACCTTTCTGAAAGGTGGTTAAATAATCTGAAGTGTGTCATGGAGTCATCAGGAAGCGGGGGTGGGAGGAAGCCAGGTCTTGCGGAAGGCACAGTTATCCTCTATGCAGCAGATGCTAAGGCAAATTGAGTTCCAGTTTGTGGGGGCTTGGACGGAGAAGGAGGATCTCCAATTCTTGTTTATTTGAAGGGATGGATCAGAAGGAGGAGTGTAGTGCCTGAATGCTGGTTTTTTATTTGTTAAGACACAATGGGAAACCCCAAATAGAAAAACCAGACTCAATAACAGAAATAGAGAAAGTTAAAGACAACACCAAGCTTTATTAACATCCAAATAAAGAAGGGACAGCATACGCACATAAAATGACATTCTTATCTAAAATAACATGTGTGATGCTCATTATTTGTCATAACTGACATAATACTGTAATGTTAGCTACCAAAACATAGTGGCTAGGGGGATTGGTTAAGGGGATTGACTGCATATAACTTCTATAGGGGTTAAAGTTCTGATTCGGTAACGCTTGTCTGATGGCCCCTCCTGAGACCACCTCTAAATTGATAAGTGTAAGAAGACATCATCTCTAAAATAAACTATTAGTTGGCATAATACGTAATTGAGCCAGCCTAACATTGGGGGTTTTGAATGGTTGGCTTTCTACTGACCAACCATGGGCAACTGACTGGCCGTCAAGACATGGGCCAGACAGGAATCTGGGAGAGAGGTCCATGGACTGCTTTCCCTTCAATTAAAGAAAATACCATCCCTCATTCCTAGGCCATGAGCCAGGTTGATTTCTTTGTATTCAACGTTCTGTGGTGCCTTGTGTCTGGGAATATGTGTGAGGAGGGAGACAGGTGTCCTATGTGTTCTGCTTGCTAATGAATAGACAGTGTTCTTCAATTATGGGTCACATGTGATGAGATCGTGTTTGGAATTATTTCACTGATCATTTATTGGAATTTTGCTAATATTAGTGTGAGTGTTATGGTTCCTTTTAACACTTGGGACACTCATGGGTTATTCATTGTTGGGTCTTCTTAGGCTTATGGTTCACTTGCACCTGGCTTACAAAAAGGCTGGTGTTTAATCTAAGAACATATGGATTGTGTCTTGCGGATGGATATCTGATGCTTTCACTGCAATGTTGCTATCCTTCCTTTTTCATGGTAACCTTGGCTTGGGTTGCTAGCCACTGCCTAAGCTCTCCATAGATCTGTATTTCTGTGATTCAGCATCTTGAGTTCTCGTGAAGCCTTACAGCCTTTCATTTACTTAGAAACGTGTTGTGGCTTCCATTTTGGAATGGATGGCTGCCCATTAGTCTTGTGTTTCTATGTTAGTGAGATTAGTTATGCAACATTAATGTTACATTCAGCTTATACATTGCTTATGGTACTGTTTTTCATGTCTTGTGGATGCCATGTTGATATTCTTCTTGTTTATTTGCATTTATTACCTAGTGTTTACATTCTTCATGTTGAGTGCACATTTCCTTTGTGTCGACTCCATGCACATGCATGGTTTCAGCATTAGTTTCCTTTACTTGTGCTGTCTTCAGTTTAAATTGTGTGCATCTGCTGCTGTACCTGCCTGGGATAAGGGTGGTATAAGGGAGGTATGATTATCTTGGTTGTCTTAGTAACATTTCTCACCTGTGCGGTATTGGACCTGGGGAGAGGCAGAAGCTATGGGTGATGTATTCATCTGCCTCTCAACATTCCCCCCTCTGGTCGAGTCCTCAACCACACCCTACGCCATGCCCTCCACCACAAAGTGCTTTTTGGGAAGCCATACTTTAGTCAGCCCCTTCACGGTGCCTGTATGCCTGACATGTTTGTCCACGATCCGTGTCATATAGCAGCATTCCCCATTGGAATCACAATATACCCAATTCTCTGTGTAATTGTAAAGATCCTATGGACAAACAAATTTTTATCCTGGTGGGGCAATAGTACTTTCCAATGCCTGGGAATGAGGCAGGTCATCTGTTTGAGTATACTCATGTATGTGGGCATCCAGATTTATTACTATTTCTATTCCAACTGCCCCATTGACAGCCTTTTTGCAACTGTTTATTGCTATTCTTAGAATGCAGAAAGCCAGTAGTATCTGTACTACTATGGCTATTCATATTGTGAATTCATTAGCGAGCCAAGTGGGTATCTAGGAGAACAGGTAGCTAAACCAGTCATCATTTGCAATCTCTTCCACCTCCTCCACCATTTTTGTGTGTAGTTCTGTTAAGGTGGCTAAGGCCTCTGTGAGGGTTCCATTTTCCTTATCGTGATGAGGATACCTCTGCGCAGCAATAAGGCCCAATTATTGCACACATGCCCCCCTCCATGGCAGTTGTCAAATTGAAAAAGCATACCTGTTCCTGAGGGTCACAAGCCTTATGACCCCCAGCCATTCCCAGTTGCATTGATTGCTTGCAACAACTCCCATCTGGGTTATTTGTAACAACTTTGCATTTGTCGATGCCTGCAAACCTGGAGTAAATAAGGATGCAAATAATACTGTCGTCCTACTGAACAATTCTGGTATGCCATCATAAGCCTCTATTGATTTAGCCGAAACATACTTTTCCATTTTTCTGTGTTTTAGGGTGAGGGAACTTTTATTCCTTAGGTGTGAATTCATTTGGGGAAAACAGCAATTTGTAATTAACTGGGTATTACTAGAGCTGGTGTATTTATTAGTACTATGGAGCATACGCCTCCCCATTTTGGAGGGAGCTGCATATAGGCTTTTGAACCACAGGCCCAGTAGTGGTCCATGTGGCAGTGGCCAATTTTATACCTGGTATATCAATGACTTTTGCATCCCTAATTTTTGCCAACTTTCAATGGCCCATTATTTCTAAAACATAACTTCAGTGCTTTCATTTTAGTTATGTTTAGTGGTCCAGCTTCATCTTACACTCAGGTTAAAAGTTTGGAATTTTGTTTCCATTCTTCATGGCAGACTTTATCTGCATGTTTTTTTGGATCTATGGATGTGGACATCAGTACCTTGGTTGTGCATTCCATTACTCCATCAACCCATTCCCCCAAGGAGAATACATGTCTTGTTATCTGCAATTAAAACACTAATGTATCAGCCTTCCCAGGGCATCCCTGCATTTGAACATTTCACAAGCCAGTATCTGGAACTCCCCCGTGTTTGGACCTGTCAGGATATATTTAACCACCTTAGTGGGAGGTGATTTTTTTTTTTTTATTGATTTAGCTGATTTCTCAACTTTTCAATTTATACAAAAAAGAAAAAAGGAAAATGTCTTAAACAGTTTGTTAAAAAGGTTAACAGATACTTAATTCATTTTCACCAGTTTTTCAAATAGTTAACCATTCATAAAATGTGCGATACATCAAAACACAGAATCACAAGAATACACACACATGTAATACTTAACCAACCTAAAACATTAAAACACAGCAAATATGTATACATCATAACATAACATAGCATGACATAGCATATTTCAAGCCATTGTTCACAGGTCATCTGAGAAGACTTAATTTCTTCTTATTACATTTCAGTGAAGATGGGTCTGGCTTCTAACTTTAAAGCATTCAGAAAGTTGGTTGTTGCTATGTATAAACTCATATTTTCAGTTGTGAGTATTTTTAACCATCTGTGTTCTGGTAATACATAGGACATATAGAGCAAATGGTTAGCATAGTGTTTATCTCTCAATTTGCATAGCGCAGTGCATTTCATAACAAGATGTTCAAGTGTTTCTTGAAAAGAAGGATTAAGGCAAAATCAACAGTAATTTCTTTCCAAATGTAGCTGTTTTCTCTGCGCTTGAATGTCCCGAGTAGGCCATAAATTCAAGCGTAAACGTAGGATCGCTGAGCGTGCTTTGGGATTTGGAGCTTTAAGCAAATAGGTTTCAGTTACTCCCATTTTTTTGTCCAGAAATGCTTGCGCATTGAAATGTTTGTATGAAAGACAGCTAGCACGAGTAGTTATCCAATCTTGCATGAAGATCTTTTTTTTGACATGATACGGATTATTAATCAACATTTCAAGAGTGGCTTCAGCCTTGGCCAGTATTGATATTACGTTCTTTGTCCATTCTTGAGTGAAGCGATGTTTAGAATGGAACATATAGTCTGATACAGTTGCCAACAAGGTGTTATTCTTATCATAAATTATACATTTCCTGAAAAACGCACATAATTGCCAGTGATATCTGGCGTGTAAAGATGTGAGTCCCAGCTCGTATCGTAACCAGGGCCCAGGTGTACATATCGGAACTCTTAATGATTGTCGCCAGTATTTTGCTTCAATTTTTTCAAAGAATGAATTTTCAATAAATGTTCTGGTTTCAAGACCATAAAGAAGAGTAGGCGTGATTTTTTGTCGCCAATACTGGATTGCCGGGGCTATTGAAAATTTGCCAAATTTAAACAGGATTATCCTGGTTTGCGATATGGCTGGGATCACTTTATTTACAACGATGAGCTTTTGGGTGTCAATGTTAGGTACATCATCAAAAGCCAATCCTAAATATGTGTAGTTTTGAACAATATCAAGTTTAACATCTTTGATTTTCCAGTTCATTGTATTGCTCAGAGAAGCTTTTGGAACGTATTGTACTACTTGTGACTTTTTAAAGTTTATGATGAGTTCGTTTAGATCAAAATATTGAGACAAAGCTGTCAAGAGCCTTTGCAGGCCACTAGGGGTTTTTGATTTAAGGACAAGATCATCCGCATACCAAAGAGTTTGTATGAACACATTGTTTAACTTAGGAGAATATGATGGTACTTCTCTGAAAATCTTCTTGATATTTTGAATATAGAAATTAAACAAGGCAGATGCTAATAGACAGCCTTGTTTTAAACCTTTAGATGTTCTAATAGAGGCAGACAGCAGACCCATTATTGACAGTCTAATACGTATTGATGTTTCAGAATGCAACGCATAGATAATACAATTAAAGTAGGGGGGCATTCTTCTTCAATGAGCTTATTAATGAGTTTGACTCTAGAAATAGAGTTGAACGCTGCCTGTAAATCGATAAATGCAAAATATATAGGCATCTTGGTGTAATGTGCTTGTTTTTTTAGGGCATGTAATGTAATTAAATTGACAGCTGTTCCCATGCCTGGCACAAAGCCCGTTTGATTCGGGTCTCGATGTTGGGTCTCCAGAGTCCATTGATTGAAATCTCGCAAGACAAATCGACAAAATATTTTGCTCGGGGTGTCCAGAAGGGCGATGGGGCGATAGTTAGAAGGGGCCTCACGATTGGCGTTTTTGAAAATTGGGACTATTAATGACGTACACCATGATGTGGGTATGGCTTTTGTGTGTAGAATTTGTTGGAATATCTTGTTTAAGATTCTAGCCCACAATTTTGGATGATCTTTCATCATTTGGTTTGTTAGACCATCAGGTCCCGCAGCTCGAGATGAAGAGGACTTATTTATGAAGTCTTCGATGATTTCCGCAGAAATATCAAGATTCCAAGATGCATTATTTTGTGTTAGATATTGATAATGCTCAAAGTTTTCATCGTGGTATAGTTCAGAGAAGTGTTTTATCCATTCCCTCTCTGCAACACCATTTAGTTGTGTGTCGACTTGTTTGTGGACAACTGTTTCATTCAAAAGGGACCATATTTGAGATGTATTTTTGGTACGGGTTAGATACATAAAATTTTCACTGTCTCTTTGAAACATAGAGGCTTTGTGACCACGTATCCAATTCTTGTATTTGCATTTTAAGCTTCTTTTCGCTCGTTTTTGCTGATCTACAGATAGAAATCGCGTCAATCTTAGTTCTTTTCTGTAAATAGATTTCACCTGCTGTAATTGGTGATCGTAGACGTGCTTGTTTTTTTTGGGAGAAATAAGATGTATATGGCGAACTTCATTGAACATATTCAAGACTGTTGGGTAAGATTGAAACGCAGGAGAACTTATCTGTGCTTGTAGTTCTCTTTTCATTGATTTTAGTTTGGCTTGGGTCCATTTAAATCTTGTTTTGGCATTATTCATTTGCAAATTTGGCATCATCCGATGTTGTGGATCTTCTTGGGATTCTGTCCATGGCCAAGTCAACAGCAGGATATTGTGGTCACTTGTTGATTGTTGGATGATTTCAAATTTTAGAGCCTTCATGAATATATCTTCAGAAAGGAATAGATAGTCGATAATGCTTGTAGATTTGCCTCTGTGCCACGTGGGCTGAGATGGTATGTCTCCTGGAAGAGAACCATTTGCGATATATAAATTGCACTCACTCATAAAATTTTGAGCTCTAATAGCATCTTGTGATAGGTTTTTTTTAGATGTGGACATATCATGCAAATTGAAATCGCCAGCAAGTATGATGGTTGAGATATCTGGGGTTTTCGAGATTATTTCCAAGAGGCTAGATAGATCTTTATAAAAGGTTTTGTCAGGAATTGCCGCTGGATTGCGATACAATGCAATATTCACGGAACCTCTCGAAATTTTGACTAACTGCATGAAATTGTTTGGGGAGGCCAATGCATGGAGTTTAAGGCCTAATGTAGTTCTGACAGCCACCAATAAGCCTGACATAGGTCTTCCTTTTGTGGAGGCGATTGCTGGAAGATGTACCACGGTATGCTCGTCCCATATTGGGGTCTGTGTGATCCACGTTTCTTGAAGCGCTACAATTTCAAAGTTGTTTATGCAGTTCTGCTCTTGGTTCAGTAAATGTCGATAGCCTCGCGAATTCCATGAAATCAAGGAAACATTTTGTTTGGGCGGGCTCAATGATGGTTATGTTTTGGCTGATAAGTTGCAAAAGGCACATGTACATTCTTCTTGTCATTGATTGACCTGTGCATTTTGTTTTTGATTTGATTTTTGCTCTTGGTGTTCGTTGTAGCTTCTTTCTGGGTCTTGTGCCAATAGAAATCCCATATCAAATAAGGCAATTTTTGCTCGCCATAGGGTGTTTAGCACTAAACCAGATCTAATCCATAGGCGGACGATAGAGAGATTACTATCGCACAGAAACTCCACTTGGTCAATGTCAGATGATGAAATATCTTCCAAAACTGGTAGTTCACCAAATATGTTAAGAACGCTTGTTCTGGACAAGTCGTATTGGGCATGCGGAGCATTTCGACATTTCAAAATAAGAGTATGGAAATCATGAAATTTGTTCTTCTTGGTTTCTTTTTTTGGAGGTACTATCTGTGTCTTTTTTATTGGTTGTTCAGGTGTTGTAAAATGGACTATCTTCTTATTCTGCACCTCATTAGCTGAGGTAGATCGTTGTCCTGTTGGATGATAATTCAATTGGGCTACTTGTGACCAATTTTTTTCTGCAGGGTAATTTTCATCCTGTATTTGTGAATGCGATTCCCAGTTTGCTGCTTGTCTAGAGTGATTGTTATTGGGAAGTTGTAAACGTTGATGTAAATACTCGTCCACAGCTGCTTTGATTTCTTCAGCTCGTTCAGAAATATGATTTCGGTCAGAGATCGCACTGAGGGATGATTTTGTAAATGATGATGATGATGCAGCTGTGAAAAATTGCAACGGCAGATTTTTGGAGATAGGAACAGCATTCACTCGGGTATCTTCTGCTTCTTCAGATAAGGCAACCAAAGCGTTCAAAGGTGAGTGTGAAGGTGGATAGGCCAATCGAGTCTGAGTCGCAGAAGTAGCTATCAGAGTGTCACCTGAGGATCCAGTGTCTTTCGCCGTATTGCATTGTCTTAAAGCAGGAATCATAACAGCTGCTGTTGGTACTTGAAACTCATTTGGTTTCGCACTGGTTTGGCTTATTGTTTCTGCTTGTTGAATAGTAGAACTCGAATGGATATCAGTAGATGCGTTTTTTAGTATGTCATCATTTATTGCTAGGCGTGCTTTCACTTTCATCATTCATCTTAATTTTTGTGTAGTATGACGTGGTTTTGAAATGAGAAGCCTTGGAGGGGGCCCCTGACGGGCTTGCTTTTTGAAGACATCGTAGGTTACTGGAGCCGTAGGGAGTGGACTTGTGGGTATTTTGTCGACACTAATCCATGATGCATTCGGGTCAGGGTTGATGAGATTAATACTCTCCACCGGCCGGATGATTCCAGTTACAACAGGAACTGCAGTAACTTGGATTTTATCCTCAATTAATATGGCCTGCGGGTGCAGATCCTCTGTGTTATTATTTGGTTTAGGCTGATTCATGTAGGGGTGAAATTGTATCCACGTTGCAATTTTTTCAATTTGCTTGGATTGATAGTTTATTTTTTGCTCGAGTGTTTCGAACATTCTGTATAAACTTTTGATTGTGGTGTTTACCGCTGTGAGGGTGATCTCCAGGAGGCCATTATTGGCAGATGTTGTCGGACGTTGAGAAGATGATAAGCGCCGTCGAGGAGTGGGTTGAATAAAAGAGGCTACTGAAGAAACACTAGAGTCCATCGAACAAGGTGCTCGGTAGTCGGGTATATTTGACACCACTGATGAATTCTGGATCGTATTGGTTGCACATGTCGGTGTATTAGAAAACACTTCATTGTTGTCTTCTTCTTCAGCCACAGATGGTAAGGGTGCATATTGTTTTTGATTGATGATTGGAGATTTAATGGTTTGCAAAATGGTATTGTCCCACATGCACTGTTCCTCGTTTTGCAAAGGCAGAGATTGTAACGGCTGCACTTGCTTTGGAATTGGGGAGGTATTATTTGGAATCTTTTCTGATGGGGCTGAGGCAGGCACGGTGGCCTGAACATGACTTGAAGTCTGCGCACAGAAAGTGCGGATGTCATGCTTGGATAGAGGTGTTTTGGGCACCGGTGTAAGCGTGATGCTTTGCCGAGTGGCCATGCGTTTGGCTTTTCCAGCAGCTTTAGAGGTATTGTTTGCTGGCGTAAGTGGTAAATCAGGTACTTCAGGCATGTTTGTTTTCAGAGTGTAAGAGAGCATGAAAAGAAAACCAGCTCCATTAGAGACAGAGCAATGTGTTAGTTTTCAGAGTGCTGCGTGCGTATTGCCACTGCTAACTACGGATGTTATGTAGCATAATCAATAAAACAAACAGAGCATAACATTATAAAGTGTCAAAATTGCGAGAGCAAAGTAAGCAAAATTTGCCAAGGTAAAAATAAATAAATAAATCAGTCAAGAAATATACCGCCGCAACGCCGCAGCTTCGCGGCTAAGCGGCCAAGCGGTACTTGCACGGTACTTGGTACAGTGCGCGTGCGCGGTGCGCGCGAGAGTCTCAATAAATACACGCCTTCAAAGGGGTGTGGTAAAGGTTGCCGCACAGCCTAAACAAACAAGATAGAAATAACTGTAAGGAATTAAGTTCATATAGTAGCTTCTTTTAGTCCATACATGTATGATGTTCATCTGATGGTAATCAAAGTCATTTCGTAAAAAAGAAAATCCACAGAGAAACGAACAGCAAGCAGCGGACAATCGGTACTTGCACGGTACTTGGTATGGTGCGCGCGCGCGGTGCGCGCGAGAGCCTCAATAAATACACGCCTTCAAAGGGGTGTGTTAAAGGTTGCCGCACAGCCTTAACAAACAAGATAGAAATAACTGTAAGGAATTAAGTTCATATAGTAGCTTCTTTTAGTCCATACATGTATGATGTTCACCTGATGGTAATCGAAGTACTTTCGTAAAAAAGAAAATCCACGGAGAAACGAACAGCAAGCAGCGGCCAAGCGGTACTTGCACGGTACTTGGTACGGTGCGCGCAGGGTGCGTGCGAGAGTCTCAATGAATACACGCCTTCAAAGGGGTGTGTTAAAGGTTGCCGCACAGCCTGATGGTAATCGAAGTCCTTTCGTAAAAAAGAAAATCCACGGAGAAACAAACAGTAAGCAGCGGCCAAGCGGTACTTGCACGGTACTTGGTACGGTAATTTATCTATCAGGCTTGCTTCAACATTATCCATCAGGTGTTTCTCCTTTATATAGTTATTTTTTTATTGTAAATTTGTAAGGCGCTTATACATCAAGTAAATTGTGTTTCAAAGCGCTCACAGGGTAATGGGGGGAACATGGGAATGAGAGGCAAATATAATAACAGTGAAGATAAAAAAGAGGCAGTCCGACTAGGCCTTGTGAGCATTCAGAATTTGCAAGTGCAGAGAGAGAGAAGGGATGAGGGAGGGGGGGTAAGTGATAGTGATCCCATATATAGTTACCTACATATGGGAAGTTTGCACATGGCACATATTATATTACAGATGATTGTCCTTCAAATTCTCCTCTTGTCAAGCACAGTGTAAGATGTGCCAAGCAATATGCTCTGTGTTCAAGTACTTCATGAGGTCTGAATACTCTAGAGGCACTCATGGCATATGGGATAAGTGAGCAAACAAAACAGCTCTCATCAGATGTATCTCTTCCTACTCGGCTAACATACTCATACCACAATGTATTAGTGTCATAGGCAGAACCAGACATATATTTACTCAGGTGCCTAATGTCATCTAACCCACTTTTTTTTATTCTATTCATCTGCATGCTTAATATAGGGAATTCCGTTGTTGCCATTTCACTTGTCATTGTAACAATAGTAATATTTCTGTTTACTGGTCAGTCTAGCTACATAGTAAATGCCCAATTCTTCTAATGTCATAAGATGGAGGCTAAAACATGTAATTTTCTTTGCTATATGCATAATTCTAAAGTGTCTACCATTTTCAAATAATTGGAATTGTATTCCTGCTGCAACAGGTTATTATCTAACAGTATTGAATAATCCTATTGTTTACACCAGAATAAGTCATTTTACCTTTCTTTAAAGAATGGGTATTTACAGAAAAAAATGTGTTCATATTGAAAGGACAATTATTTAAAAAACAAAGTAGGCTTTTATATTAAACAATAATACAGTGAAACAGATGTTACTTGCTCCTATAAAGGGATAAGTGTCCATTAAATAGGGTAAAACCAACACAAATATAATTGTTTTAGGGAACATTTGTTATTATCTTTTTACTGTGGAACTATTCAAGATTTATTTCAAGCAAGCATAATTGAAAAGACATTGAACAGTCTTGTCTGTATAACTATAAGCAAACAATGTTTTTTTCTTCTTCTTGCTGCTGATTGCCCCTCATCATTGATCTTGTTTGGACTCTTCCCATGTCTTCTTCAGCTTTGTGCTTGATATTGGCAGGCGGGGGGGTTTCTCCTTTGTAGAGTTTGATGTCACTGAGGTACAGCCAGGAGCCCCCCTTCCTTGGAGTTTCACTGCTGTCTATGTAACCACTTCCACGATAAACAGTCCCTCGAAACGGGGCTTCTGCCACTGTTTCTTGCACAGCACCTTGGCTCCTGTATACAGCACTGTTGGTCTTAGTAAGGTCTCAGAATCAACTTGTTCACTTGCTTCATCAATCTTCTTTGACTCCTCTGCCACACTCGTAGCTGTTGAGACATATATTTAAGAGATTCCATCATAGATATCAAATAATCATGCATTTCTGTCCCTAACACAGAAGCTGCATTCTCTGCCTCAGTTTGAGCTCACATGAGAGAGAGCAAAAATGGTGTGCCTTTGCCACCCCTTCAACAGCTCACGTGATGACAGTTGATGGTCAGAGACAGGCTGATTGTGTAATGCAAATAGGGCTGAAGGAAGGTAATGGAGCCAACCTTTTTCACTGTCTCTTTTAGTTTGGCAATCTGCTCTTTAGGAGGCCATTGAGGCACTCGCAGATGATGTTTGCTTGTGGACGGTAAGCGTACAAGAAGGCATGCTTAATACCTAAAAGTATTGGTATGTGCAAAAATACCTCATTTACAAAATGTGGTCCATTGTCAGACCAGAGAAATTTGCACAGTCCCCACCTTTGAAATGCCTCACGTACGAGGAACTTCATAGGACATGCAGCATCTGGATGTGTGCACGGACCTGCTTTGATCTATTGTGAAAAGGGATATACGACTAATAGCATATACATGTAGCCGTTCCAAATTTGGAGAATATCTACATATTAGATATGCAAATGCTGAAATGGTCCAGTAGGATAGGGGTATTGCTCCTCTCACTGTTCACAAAGTATGGCCAGCTGTTAACTTTTGTAACATAAAACAATTTACAACAAAACCTGCATCATGTTCTGCCAAATGTGGGACAAACCACTCCTCCAAAATCTGTACCACAAGACACTCTCTTGATGTGGGTGCTGGGTGGTGCAGTTGGTTTAATGCTACTTTAAGCAGCCCTAGAGGTATGACTTGTTTCCTTTTGCTGTCCTGCCTCCACATTGCATCTGTGGGGACAATGAGCACCCCCTTTGTTTCCATAACTCTTGCTATTTTGATGCTGCTCATCCCTGTAAGTCAGTTATTTGTCCTTTGAGTAGTGTATTAAAACCCTCCTTCATCACCATGTTGTGTGCACAGGTGTATTTGTTCAGTACAGTCCCAATGTCAGATTTTTCTGAAAAATATGCTACTATTTTTGCTACAAGTTTGGTGGTTTCATTGCCATGAGAAATCAAATCCACACCTCCAGTGTGCACTTCACCACGGCAATCGCCATTGGGAGTTCAAGTTGCATCCATGAGCCTGTCCAATAGTGGCACATGCTGAACTGGTGTGCCATCTAACTGGTGTTCCGTCTTCGCATAAGAAGCCGCACCTCTTCCAACATGACAGTCTTAGGTGTACTGTTCATGTCACTTAGGCATAATTGCAATACACATTTACAGTCTCTTATTCATGCGCCCCAAGTGCCAAAATCAGCGCTACCAATTCCTAATGACAGAGACATTGAAGGGTGTTGGTGCTCTTGTCGCTGTCTCAAGGCTGCCATTCTCTTTTGCTGTTAAAACTGCTGTCCCACTATGCCACTTGCCAGTGCTCTGGTCTATTGATGAGGACCCATAAATAAAGAGAATTATCCCCCCGCCTTGGGCATTTTCCTTGACCTGTGGTATTTCATCATAGTATTCAGTGTACTTAGTGCAATCATGCACTGTCTCCTTTCTTCACTGGTTCTGTTAGATATCTGGCTGGATTTACCACTCGGCACCTGACAATTTTAATTGATGTGTTGGATACAATTACTACATACCTGGAGGATCTCTGTGTGGTCAATGTGCTTTTGGGCTTTTTAAGTATAGCAAATAGAGCATGCTCAACACACAATGTAAATTTGCAGCCATAGTTATTCTGGCAGATTTCTCAATCGCAAAGACGGCTGCGCCTATGCTTGCTCACTCGGGTAATGGCCTCTCATCACAGGATGTAAAATTCCACTGTAGAACACTGATGTTTTAAATTCCATGGTAGTTTTCTTTGCAAGGACAGCCATCATCAAAACTCCATTTGAATGAGAAAATTAAAAGTATTCTTCAGCTGTGTTGATTGTTAGCTTCAATTCATCAAAGGCATCTATCATCTCACCTGTCCAGGATATATGTTATGTTATGTTATTTCATTTGGCATTTATACAGCCCTCTATATATCATTGGTATGACCTCAAAGCGCTTGTGGGTTGAACGCCTTCGGGGTCCATAGTCCAGGTCAGTTGAGAGAGTAGGGTATTATAGGGTGCTTGGGTGCACTCAATATGGGAGTAGCTGATGTGAATGCCTGCCTATCACTGTTTTCCCTCTGTGGCTCCTTGTGCCCTTTTAGAATTGGCATTATGTAATGGTTGTAGTCAAAAACCCATGCCCTGCAATAATTGCAAAGGCCAGGACATTGCTGCAACCCTTTCACTGTCTATTGGCTTGGGTATTTTCATGATTGCTTCTGCTCTTTCAGGTGTAATTTTCCTTCCTTCCTTTGATATTAGCTAGCCTATATACAGTGCAGTACTTCTTCCTGGCAATAATGCATTTTTTATTTGTCAGCTTTGTACCATTGTTCTGCCAGTACTGTCATCAATTTTATTGAGTCTCTCCTGCACTCTTCCTCTGTGTATCTGCACACTAAAATGTCATCTACATATTGTATTACTGAGCTGTCAAGTTGTACGTTTCCCACGTCCATCTGCAGCACTCGGTTAAAGACTGAGGGGGACACACAATTTCCCTGAGGTAACCGAGTATGTTTTAGTTTCATTGTGAGGTAATGGGACAAAGTCACATACTGGGATTCTTCATGCAAGTGGATGGACAGGAACACATTCTTTAAATCAATCAGTGTAAAATACTTAGCTTTAGATGATATGTTAAATAATATTGCTTTGTTTTTACCTTTCATTTATAAAACACTCTGTGCGCAGACAGTAGGACAGCTACAATCAACCATAAATAGAGCATGCAGGTACAGTAAAGGCCCATTGCACTAACACAGCACGCACAGGTATGCTTTTCATTACATACAACTTAACTTCCCAAGGCTCCAAGGAATTAGATTGAAGGTGTACCCTTACTCCTAAGGAAATGACAAAAGTCCTGCCAAACATTCTGAGGACGCATTTGGGGGACACCAAGGACAAATTCAGATCCTCTGTATCATTCGTCCATAAAACTTTGTGTATCCAATCTTCGTGGGTAGGTGGCCCACTCCAGGACCAACACAGCAATATGGTTTTCTTAGCAAGCAGCACTCTCAAGTTCAGAAACTGCTGCTTTACCATCGTCATCTTACACGTGAACCCCAACATACAATCCTGTGCCTCAAGGTTGAGCTAGCGTCCAGAAATACCTGACAACATCTGGCAAATCAATGCCTATTAGCACCCAGCCAAGGACACCCCAAAACATGTGCAGCAATGTGGCACTCACCTCGTGACATCTGGGGCAGCACTGAGTGCTCTGAGCGCCAAATGTATTAATCCTAGAGGGTGGATAATACAGTCTGTTAAGCATCTTAAACTGTATTAAACAACATTTTGAATCGAGTGTGACCCCTTTCATCAAGTTGCATATATGCTGCCATTGAGAACCGCTAAATTCTATGTGAAGGTCAGTGCACCATTGGTTACTAGACCACGGCCCACCAAGGTTTCCGTAGCCTGTGCCAATGTGTAAAGTGTAGAGACATCTTTGTTAGTGCCAAGGTTACATAACATATATTTCAAAGAGGGGTGTGAGGGAGGTTCTGCCGGGAACACAGGCCAGTGCACCTTGAAAGCAGCTGTCATGCAAAAATAGTAGAACAACTGCAGGGGATCACTGCACACATAGTCCTTAATTGTATCCCAGCTGACAAACTGGTCATCCACACACAAATCCTCAAGGACACAAACAAGCGCATTGCGCCAATACCCATCAATTTCTCTGTTATTAGTGGGTGACAATACCAGTCTAGCATTAGGCCTCTGCCATGCCACCCACATGGCCCCCATTGGAATCAGGGGATGGGAAGGCTGATACCGGAAAACAGCGTCACCAAGGGTGTGGCACCCATCTGCAGCCTCCCCAAGTGAACTTGTGGGAAGTCCGAAATCGCACCCACCCAGTAGTATGCAAAGTGAACCTGTGCCAACAAGTAGTATGGTTCCCAATCCAGCAGTGCCAACCCCACCACAGCATATGGCCTGGCAAAATTAGCCCATCACATTTGAACCTGCCCATTGGCCCACAAAAACCAGAGCACGCCCATGCCAAGTCCATGAAGAATGCCCACCCCAGCCACAACAGAATATTCGAGAACAGATACAACCACTTTGGGAGTATGGTCATCTTGATCAGGGATAGACGTCCAGTCAGCGACATGAGGATATGACCCCATCTTTGAAATTTGGATACTAAGGCAGTCAAATATGACAGGTAATTGAGGGTCAGCATTTGCTCTACCGATCTGTTTATCAATATCCCCAAATAGCAGAAACTGTGCTCAGACCATCAAAGACAACAAGTGTCCTCCAGTACTGTTAACAGAAATATCTCTCGCTTGTCGGCATTGAGATGCAGATGCAGACAGCGTGGCAAGATGAGCCCATCACATTTGAACCTGCCCATTGGCCCACAAAAACGCGGAGCAAGCACATGCCAAGTCTGTGAAGTATGTCGACCACAGCCACAACGGAATATTCGAGAACAGATACAACCACTTTGGGAGTATGGTCATCTTGATCAGGGATAGCCGTCCATTCAGCGACATGAGGATATGACCCCATCTTTGAAATTTGGATACTACGGCAGTCAAATATGACACGTAATTGAGGGTTGGGATTTGCTCTACTGATCTGTTTATCAATATTCCTAAATATCAGAAACTGTGCTCACACCATCAAAGACCAGAAGTGTCCGCTGGTACTGTTAACAGAAATATCTGACTTGTTGGCATTGAGATGAGAGTATCTATCGAAAGCCGTCACTATTGCAAACAATGTGGAGAAATTGACCTTCAGGTCTTGAATTTCTAAGAGTATGTCATCAACATAGAGTGATATAATTTCAGACCTCCCTTCGAGCCATATGCCCACTCTGGAATGATTATCTCTTATCCTATCCACCAGGGGTTCAATAATCAACGCAAAAAGGAGGGGCAACTGGGGACAGCCCTGCCTGTTGCCACCATGCAGCATCAACGCCGAGAGACAGAAACCCATTTGCGCATACCCTTGCCTGACACATAATATAAACCATGGGCAAAACCCATAATTAGCTAATACCTGAATTAAAAATGGCCAGGACACTGTGTCAAATGCCTTCCTCATATCCAGTGAAACCACCACAGCACTGCACTCCGGAGGGGTCTGTGCCATCGCGCCATACAGTCTACACAAGTTCAGGGCTGTCGAACGAGTGGCAATGAATCCCGACTGGTCAGGATTTACCATGTAGGGCTTCAGTGACGATAGCTTGGATGTTAGTACTTTAGCAAATACCTTTGCATCCATACTAATAAGGAAAAAGGCCTATACTATCCCCAGTCCTCAACCAGTTTGCCAGGCTGAACAAGAGAACAATAATTGCTTTGCAGATAGTATCAGGCAGAACCCCTTTCCGCAATGCCCCTTGCCACAACTTCAACATATACAGGGCGAGAGAATCTTGGAATTTATTGTAAAATTGTGCACAAAAACCATCGGAACCCTAGGCCTTGCCATTCAGCAGCCCTCTTATGGCCTCCTTAATATCCTCAACAGTAATGGGTAAGTCAAGAGTCTCTTCCACTTCAGCAGATAGTATAGTGGTCGGTATCCCATTAAAAAACATTAAGTTTCACTGAGGTCAATAGAGGTCAGAGTAAAACTGGAAAAACACATCATTGATCTTGACATCAGTATGCGCCATCATACCATCCTGGCACTTCATACACGATATGTGCCCACCACCCCCATCCACTTTCACCAAGCTTTCAAGAACCCTTCCAGGCCTGTCCGCTTCACCATATTCCCTAGCAAGTGCTGGTCTGTCAAAATACTTCGCCTCTTTCCCTGCAGTGTTACGAAAGGCGCCCAGTTCAGTTTTAATTGTGTATCTCAACTCAGGAGAGGGGCTAAGCACATACTGCCACTGCAATGTCAAACACTTGACCTCTATGGGGTGCAGCTCACCCCCTATACTCTGTGGACCCCACATTTGGTTGATATGGCCACCCCACGAATCAATGCCTGAGAGTCACTACCATGTCTACCATGCCCAGGTTAAGATCAAAGTAAGAGGAGACCTGCTCACGCAAGTTTTGCAAAAACACTGTGTCAAGCAGCATCACTGGTTTCAAACACCACAGCGGTCAAGGCTCACACCCAGGGATAAACTCCATATATAGCTGTATGAGAGCATGGTCTAATAAAGTGCGTGGCAGGATCATGCAGCGCACCACCTTATTCAAAATGGAGCTGGACACTAGCCAATTGCCTACACAAGAGTGCGTAACATGAACATATGAATAGAAGGAATACTCCCGACCGGCACTATACAAGGTGCAAGGTGCGCCAGGCATCAAAGATGTTCATGGCATTCATATGTGAACAAAGACACAATGCGGTCCTCGTGGGTGCCCTAACACTAGTACCTGTGTGATCAAGGTAAGGTTGCAAGAATATGTTAAGATCACCACCGAACAGTATCTCAACCATCGGGTACACCACACACAACAGAAAAAAGCCATTGTAAAACTCAGGGTCATACATGTTAGGGCCATACACATTAACCAGCACCACCTGACTTTGCTGTAATATACCATGCACCATTACAAACCGCCCCGCTCATCAATCTTGGTGTCTAAGTGATTAAACTGGAGGGATCGATGAATGAGAATCATCACCCCCTGGCATGAGAACAATAGAATGTATAATACCGCTGAGGGCCCCAGTTTGGTGCAAGCGCCACGGCCTGTCACCCCATGTGTCTCCTGCAAGAATAAAACCGTAACCCCATTCTGATTAGTATAGGAGACAATTTGAACAAAACCTTAACCTCCTTCTGACCAATATAGGAGACAATTTTGAGGACCTTAACTGGATTACCCAGTCCACGGACATTCTAGCTAAGAAGGGCTACTGGATGGGTCATCCCATGGGGTACTGTCATATTGACCTAGGCAACCCACCACAACCAACTGCAGCCACCAATCCTTGCACACGCCCCACTCCATTTGCAACCAAGTGTGTTTTCAACTGACCCAACTCCCAATTCCCATCCCCCACCACCACCTCCACCACTCCCAAACAACAGCAGTGCAGAACCCTCCCCCCGGCAAATCAACATGCCACATATTTGCACTTGCAAAAGGAGACAACGTTGCTGTGCAGTGCGGGTCCCCGGCTATCAACACTGGATAAATTAACCAAGGATAGGGCTGTGGGCCTGAAAACAATATTCAACACATTGCAGTGAACTTGCACAATGACACATAATAGTGGTAATATGTACCAAAGAGCCCACACACATGCATCAGTGCATCACAGAGGCTTCCCCGCCCCGAGCATCACCCAGTGGTATCTTAGACTCAATAAAACAAACCGTCTCCTCTGGCACAGTGAAAAAATATGTTTTGTTATTTAACTGAATCTTTTATTTTACCAGGAAGAGCATCACATAGGGTATGTTTCTTTCACTAAGCAATTTCTTATCTCCCATGAACGTGTGTCACTCCTGCTAGACCGCAACTGTAAAATCTGGATAGATATGGATCAACTGAGTGTCCAGACTCAGCTCCTTCTGCTCTCTGCACATCGCAGAATAAATTGTGATCTCTGTAGTTCATGAAACACAGAATGATGGGCCTAGGGTAGTTACCAGGCTTAAGTTTCACCATGAGAGCTCTGTGGGCATGCACCACTGTGAAATGTGGAGATAGTGGTGAATATCCAACAGGTTGCAGAGCAGATCCTCAACCGCCCCCTCCATGTTTTTGCATAATGCCTCCTCAGAGACGCCTATTACACGGATACTGTTTCTGCGCAACCTAGAATCCAGGCCATCACATTTCACCTTCACCACCTTTATATCCCTTGACAGAGTGGAAATGGCAGATTGCAGGGTTGCCACATCATCCTCTGTTGAGCTAATCAGACCTGCCGTAATTACGTTGTATCCCTCTCCAACCGGCATAGGGTGGCATCATTGGTGTTGATGTCATCTAGTTTCTCGTTCACTGACGCAAATCCATGCTGCATTGACTCTAGGATCTGCTGCATGTCAAGCTGGGTGGTGGCAAGCATAGTCAGGGCATCCCCAGGTGGTTGTATCAAGCCTGTGGTGCTAGGAGATGGCCTGGGTGTGGATTTTATAAACAAATCCATGCTCCCTCATTTCTTGTTGCCAGCCCTATTTGTCATTTCTGGACATACCATGGGCAACACTCCTATGGTCCTAGCATGTTTTTGGAGCGCAGTGCCACTACATGGGATCAATATATAGCGTGTTTTTGGAGTGCAGCACCACTGCATGGGATCAATGTGTTGCTATAACGTGGTACAGCAAGCTATGTGTTGCCGGTGTAACATATGGATATGTAAATGAAGACAGGCTACTCAGTCAAAAACACAGCATTTATTTTCACATTTAAAAACTCATTTTTTTTTCTTTTCTTTCACCTGAAATGCCTCTGTTGCAGGAGACACATTAGAGGATTAATGAACTAATATAATTAACAGTACTAACATGATTCTAATCAAATAACATCATAATGTGTTCTCCAGTGCAAAATGAGGTAGAAAAGACAGGCTCTGAAAGTCATTTTAAACGTGCACTTGGATTCATTTTTTTCTCTGTTCACTGTGTTAGCTGGATGCAAAATCTGCATGCCAGGAAAAGAGTAGATACAGTTTCTAAACCGTATAGGCCAAGCCATTGTTGAAAGAGGAAGATAGATTTTTGTGTATTTTGATTGGTGACACTTCACCTTGGGGGCTGTAACGGAGGTTTCCTGAAGAATCTCAGGGAGAGAGAAAGGCAGTGGACATTTTTACACAGCTTTGGTGAGGACTTGGCGGGAGTTGCTGTGGGGCTGCCTGATTGAGAGGCGTCGTTCCAGTGTACTGCTGACCTTCACAGGCTGGAGATTCCAGTCAATTGGCACCGGCTTGAGGACCAAAGAGTGCAGATTGGAACTGCATGTCCTCGCCGGGTGCTCTAAACGGAAGCCCCGAGCCATTTAAAGAAAGCGACTTGTCCAGAGAGTTTGCGTGCTGATCTGCTACAATTTTGCTGGTAATTATCTTACACGAAGCGAGAATGCGGTGTGTGAATGAAAGCTATTTCAGTCAGGCAGCGTAGCGATAGCTGCATTCTAATGTTGTTATTCAGAAATGCAAGTCAACTGATGCACTGTTCTTTTTATTGTTGCAAAGAATCTAATGAAATGCCATGTATTTTGCAGTTGCTTCTCTTATGTTTATTCTAGAAAAGACTGCCTCGCAAAACGGGTAATTGTCATGATCTCTGCTTCCAAAAGATCAGGACTTGCCTGACTCCCTTGGAAGCAGACCCATAACCCCGGTTCCGAGTGCCAGCCAGTCCCAATTGGGACCTTTTGGACCCTGTCCTGGCGCCAGTGGCACCAGGCTCATAAAGATGCCCAGTCCCAGCGCTGGAAGCGCCGGGCTCATAATGCTTGGGTGGACTTACCTGCAGCAGACCATGCTGCTTACTTACCTGCCAGTTGAGCCCCTGATCCTCTTCTGTTTGGGACTACTTTTCCTGTTGGGTGGGGCAGGAGCCACTCCCTAGGTTCAGAACACTGGAACTCTTCTGGAAAGCAGGAACTCTTTTCTTACCTAGGCGAGGCTGTGGAAGGAGACACCTAAGCACTACAGGAGGCTATTTAAACCACACCCGATGGATGAATCTTGCTTTGCGTTATTCTGCATTCTCTGCAGCAGAACGCTCATCGTGTCTTCTGCTTCTGATCCTGGGCCTAAGTGAACAAAGGCTTACCATCCTGGAATCCAGTCTTCAGCAGCACCTGTAAAGACAAAGAAAGAACAGGTTAGCACTACGGTCTTCAGTGGCAGCGCATCTCTTACCTGGTCCATCGGCTGTCACCAACGCCTCGCGCTGCATTCCGGCATCTGAAAGACAAAGGCTTACCTACTCTTCGCATGCTCCGGAGGTCTTCGCACTGCATTCCGGCATCTGAAAGACAAAAGCTTACCAGCTCTTCGCACGCTCCGGAGGCCTTCGGCGCTGCATCCCACATCTGAAAGACAAAAGAAGGTGCGTTTAAAGACATTGGGCAACTTTATTACTCACGTGCCATTACTCCTTCCCACGCCGAATCCAGTGGGAATTCCAGCACCCTTCAGCTTCTCTAAAGCTCCGAACTTGTACCTGCAAGATAAAAGGGACAGTTAGTGCGCATCGTGAAGCAGGCTACAAGCGCTTACTTACGTGCTTCCAGGCGCTTCTATTCCTCACGCGGGTTCGTTCCTCAACTCTCATCAGCTCGCCAGCCGCCATCGCCGGAACCCTGCAAAACAAGAGATATCATTACAAAAGACTTTTAAGACATTTGAAGTGCCCAGAACTTACAGTTCGTGCAGTTAACGACGTACAGCAGTCCTCTGAGGTCAAGAGGCCTGCACCCTTATCCAGTGAAGAAACTGGTTACGGCACCCTGCCCCGAGGCAGATGGAGAGCTCGGCGTTCACTTACCTAAGACATCTTACTCTTCGAGTCAGACATACAGTGTACAGAGGTCCAGCCCAAAGAGCCAACCGTGTGTTACACATCACCTTTGAAGATACGGCATTCACCCAGTCAAGACCGGCGCCTCTGCGGGAATCAGGTGAGCGTTACAGAACGCAAAGCCTACCGCAAAACTCCCACCCAGGCGCTATGGAAACCTCGGATACCGACCAGCTAGCCCAGTTACTTGGGGAACTAAGAGCAGAAGTGCATGCAGCCCGTCAGGAAACGAATGCTCTAAGAAGGGAACTGATTATTTCCAAGGAGCGAACAGACGATCTCGCTAGACAATTGCTACAGTCACAAGCCGGACAAACTCCGTTACCCGCATCAGGGGCAAATCTTCCTTCAACATCCTCTACGAACCCAGTGCAGATCAACCTACCTGGGAATGTACCTCTGGCTCCGCCCGAACGATTTTCTGGTGACCCAAAGAGGTTTGCAGTATTTATTAATCAGTGCCGGTTGCACTTCTTATGCCGGCCAGCAGCCTTTCCAACTGATCAAGCTAAGGTAGCTTTCGTGCTTTCGTACCTTAGTGGCAATGCGGCAGACTGGTCGATCCCTCTAGTTAATCAGGATGATCCGGTTGTCCATGATTTTCAAGCTTTTCAGCTGAGTATGGAAAAACTGTTTGCAAGACATTGACAGGGGCAGGCCTTGGACAATGAGCTCCTTTCATTGCGACAGGTAATCAAGACCTTTTGGCTTATATTGCGTCTTTCAAAAGACTGATAGTGGAAACTCGATGGCCTGAGGACAAAAGGATTACGCTGTTTTATAGAGGTCTACGTGGAGAGCTTAAAGATGTGTTAGCCCAAGTAGTGAATCCCCCGCAAGACTGTTCGGACTATATTGACTTAGTCGTTCAAATTGACCACAGACTGCAGAACAGGAAGGCCGATCGTTCCAAGTTTGATGCTCGAGTATTTTCCAAACCACCAACTCCTACCAAAGGATTAGACTCCGGGGAACCCATGCAAATAGGGGGCCTGAAAGGACCACTAACACAAAAGGAGCGGGAAAGGAGAAAACAGCTGCAATTATGCCTCTATTGCGGAAACTCGGGGCACTTTCTTCGAGACTGTCCGGTGAAACCAGCCAAGAAGGCAGTAGGAGCGGCAGTTACCAGGGTCACAAACTCTGAGCAGGGAAACGACCTTGCCCGACAAGAGTAGAGGTCCTCTTGCCGAGCGTTAAAACCAGTTCCGTGACCTCGCATTTCGTGATACCTATGGTCCTCATTAGCCCTGAACATCCGGATCGATTACATGCGATTGAAGCTTACGTCGACAGCGGTGCCATCGGCAATTATGTGGATCATGAAATGGTTTTGAGGATGAATCTGACTCTTTGTCCAAAGGCTGTAAAGGACGTCATTTCTACGGTGGATGGTATGGAGATAGCCTCCGGACCAGTAACGCATACCACCCAAGAAGTGACGCTAGTAAGTCAAGATGGACACCATTAGAAGATTGTGTTCGATGTGATCAAGGCGCCTCAGTTCCAGATTATTCTAGGAATTCCTTGGTTAGAGAAGCACAATCCTCAGATCGATTGGCGAGCAAGAACGGTTCAGTTTCCAGAATGTGTCTCTACTTGTCACCCTCGACCTGGTGTTGCACTGGCAGCAATTTCCTCGGAGGCTCCCCAGTTACCTCCTGAATACCTAGAATTCCAAGATGTTTTCCGGAAGGATCAGGCTAACCCTCTACCTCCTCATAGGTCTTATGACTGCCAGATAGACCTGATACCTGGATCTACTCCTCCTTGTAGTAGAATTTATGCCCTCACCGAGCCTGAGAATCTTCACCTCCGACAATACCTGGATCAATACCTAGCGAATGGGTTTATTCGTCCTTCCAAGTCCCCTGCTTCCTCAGCTTTGTTCTTCGTTCCAAAAAAAGAAGGGGACCTTAGAACTTGTATAGATTATCGCGCCCTGAACCAGATCACCGTTAAGAATAGATATCCGTTACCTTTGATCCCTGAACTCCTGGACCAAGTCAGAAAAGCATGCATATATACAAAGCTGGATCTTAGAGGAGCCTACCACTTGGTACGAGTAAAAGAGGGCGATGAATGGAAGACGGCCTTCCGCACCAAGTATGGGCTATTTGAATATCAGGTCATGCCCTTCGGACTTTGCAATGCCCCGGCCGCCTTTCAATATTTTATGAACGATGTCCTCAGAGAGCTCATAGATGTGTGTGTTGTTGTTTACATTGACGACATCCTCGTTTATTCTTCATCGGAAACTGAACATCGGAAACACGTGAAAATGGTCCTCGAGAGATTGCGTCAACACAAACTTTTCGCTAAGTTGGAAAAATGTGTTTTCAACGTGACTGAAGTTGAATTCTTGGGATTCATATTATCACCTAGCGGAGTGCGTATGGATTCAAAGAAGGTCGATGCAATTCTCAAATGGCCATCGCCATCCTCCGTAAAAGGTGTTCAAAGCATGTTAGGCTTCGCTAACTTTTACCGCAGGTTTATCCCCGAATTCTCTCGAATAGTCCAGTCCATCACCGCCTTGTTAAAGAAAAACAAACGTTTTGAATGGTCTACCGAGGCGGAACAAGCTTTCCAGAATTTGAAGACTAGATTTATCTCTGCACCGATCTTAAAACATCCTCGCCCAGAACTCCCCTACATCGTTGAAACTGATGCTTCGAGCCTTGCCATGGGGGCAGTTCTATCACAAAAGGACCCAGTAACCAATCAGTTGCATCCCGTGGCATTTTGGTCCCGCAAATTCTCGCCTCCTGAAATCAATTACACTATTACTGATAAGGAACTTCTAGCTATCAAGTCCGCCTTTAAGGCTTGGCGGCATTATCTTCTGGGGGCCCGACACACCGTTACTGTGATTACAGATCACCGAAACCTGCAATATTTGAAAACCGCAAAAGCGCAATCCTCTAGGCAACTCCGTTGGGCACTATTCTTTGCTGAGTTTGACTTCATAATTACCTATCGACCTGGTACAAAAAACGGTAAAGCTGATGCCCTTTCTCGGATGGGAGTGGAAGAACATTTGATCAATCCTAAACCTGTACCTATCATTCCCGAACAAAGAATTCTAGGTGTAATCGCCACACAATCCATAGAGGAAGTTAAGGATAAAGCCAGGCTACTGGTAACTCCAGCAGACATACAGAATTGGCATCTGCAGGGAAAGGACTTTACGGTGAAGGACAACCTATTATATTTCCAAGAACGGTTATACCTGCCCAGCACAGATTTACAGAAAAAGGTAATCTCTTGTTATCACGATTCTTTAATGGAAGGACATCCCGGTATGACCAAGACCTCGGAAAAGATCAAGCGCTACTTCTGGTGGCCGTCTTGGAAAAAAGATATCAGAGACTTTATAATGTCCTGTGGAGTATGCGCCCAAAACAAGAGTCAAAAGAAAAAACCAGCCGGCCTCTTACGCCCTATTGACATCCCACCTCGCCCTTGGCATACGCTTTCTATGGACTTCATCACCGATCTAACTCCATGCTCCGGATACAATACGATCCTAGTAATCGTGGACCTATTCTCCAAGATGGCGCATTTCATTCCACTCAAAGGCTTACCAACACCAGCAACTCTGGCCCGAGAATTTCTGGAAAACATCGTCCGACTGCACGGTTTTCCTTCAGTTCTCATTTCGGATCGAGCTAGTCAATTTATTTCTCATTTTTGGCGAAGTTGCTGTCGGTCGGCTCAAATTGATGTGAGACTTTCGACCAGCCACCACCCTCAAACCGACGGACAAACCGAGAGGACCAATCAAACTCTGGAACAGTATTTGCGCTGCATGCTACAACAAACTGAAAAAACTTGGAAAGATATCCTTTGGATAGCTGAATATGCCTACAATAACTCTGTCCACTCGGGAACTGGGAAGACCCCGTTTTTTCTTTTATACGGTAGTCACCCTCGAACCTCGGAGTTGGATCCACTCCAAGATCTTGGAACACCAGCAGAAGACCACCTGCATTCTACAATCACCCAAGCCTTTAAGGAAGCCGTTTCTCACCTTCAAAGGGCTAAATAACAATACAAGAAAAGAGCAGACCAACATCGGAAGGAAGCCCCCCAATATCAAGTAGGAGATCAAGTCTGGTTATCCACCAAATATCTACCTCTAAAAGGACCACGCACATTCAACCCAAGATACCTTGGTCCCTATTCCATCACTACCATAGTAAATCCAGTAGCAGTCAAGTTGGACTTGCCCCCTCACATGAAGATACATCCGGTCTTCCACGTCTCTCTATTAAAACCCGTGCAACCTCAAACCCGACTAACTAAATCTCCAAACCTATTCTAGTTGATGGAGAACTCGAGTTTGAAGTCAAAAGCATCCTGGATTCCAAGATCTCCAAATCTAAACTATTTTACCTGATTGACTGGAAAGGCTACGGTCCCCAAGAAAGATCCTGGGAACCTGCAGAATATGTCCACGCCCCTCGTCTAATCAAAAGATTTCATCGAACATTTCCTAACAAGCCCAAACCCCCGGAGAAGCCCGGTTTGCGAGGGGCCTTGAGGGGGGGTGCTGTCATGATCTCTGCTTCCAAAAGATCAGGACTTGCCCGACTCCCTTGGAAGCAGACCCATAACCCCGGTTCCGAGTGCCAGCCAGTCCCAATTGGGACCTTTTGGACCCTGTCCTGGCGCCAGTGGCACCAGGCTCATAAAGATGCCCAGTCCCAGCGCTGGAAGCGCCGGGCTCATAATGCTTGGGTGGACTTACCTGCAGCAGACCATGCTGCTTACTTACCTGCCAGTTGAGCCCCTGATCCTCTTCTGTTTGGGACTACATTTCCTGTTGGGTGGGGCAGGAGCCACTCCCTAGGTTCAGAACACTGGAACTCTTCTGGAAAGCAGGAACTCTTTTCTTACCTAGGCGAGGCTGTGGAAGGAGACACCTAAGCACTCCAGGAGGCTATTTAAACCACACCCGATGGATGAATCTTGCTTTGCGTTATTCTGCATTCTCTGCAGCAGAACGCTCATCGTGTCTTCTGCTTCTGATCCTGGGCCTAAGGGAACAAAGGCTTACCATCCTGGAATCCAGTCTTCAGCAGCACCTGTAAAGACAAAGAAAGAACAGGTTAGCACTACGGTCTTCAGTGGCAGCGCATCTCTTACCTGGTCCATCGGCTGTCACCAACGCCTCGCGCTGCATTCCGGCATCTGAAAGACAAAGGCTTACCTACTCTTCCCATGCTCCGGAGGTCTTCGCACTGCATTCCGGCATCTTAAAGACAAAAGCTTACCAGCTCTTTGCACGCTCCGGAGGCCTTCGGCGCTGCATCCCGCATCTGAAAGACAAAAGAAGGTGCGTTTAAAGACATTGGGCAACTTTATTACTCACGTGCCATTACTCCTTCCCACGCCGAATCCAGTGGGAATTCCAGCACCCTTCAGCTTCTCTAAAGCTCCGAACTTGTACCTGCAAGATAAAAGGGACAGTTAGTGCGCATCGTGAAGCAGGCTACAAGCGTTTACTTACGTGCTTCCAGGCGCTTCTATTCCTCACGCGGGTTCGTTCCTCAACTCTCATCAGCTTGCCATCCGCCATCGCCGGAACCCTACAAAACAAGAGATATCATTACAAAAGACTTTTAAGACATTTGAAGTGCCCAGAACTTACCGTTCGTGCAGTTAACGACGGACAGCAGTCCTCTGAGGTCAAGAGGCCTGCACCCTTATCCAGTGAAGAAACTGGTTACGGCACCCTGCCCCGAGGCAGATGGAGAGCTCGGCGTTCACTTACCTAAGACATCTTACTCTTCGAGTCAGACATACAGTGCACAGAGGTCCAGCCCAAAGAGCCAACCGTGTGTTACACATCACCTTTGAAGATACAGCATTCACCCAGTCAAGACCGGCGCCTCTGCGGGAATCAGGTGAGCGTTACAGTAATGCATGATTTTTTAAATGAAACTGATGTAAATCACAATCCGTGTAAAGGCTTCTATTTGATCTGTTTTTCTCTGGTACAGTTAGCCCATATCACCTGATAAAAGGGGAGATTATTTGGTAATCTATGTCAAGCATCCAATGTGGAAAAGGTTATGTTATGAGTAATTATAAATAGCTGTGTGCGTGGTTCCACTCAGTGTATGTGTGTGTGACTTCTGAGTGGAACACAATCTGATAGTCTGTTGGACATACATGAGTCAGCAGAGAAAGGGGCCTCTGGAAATAGTTTCACTAATGTAAATAAATTAGTGATTATACCACATGTTATTGTGAATACTTTATGGAAGCATAGCTCACTGGTGTGGATAAATCAGTGATAACAGCCATAAGTGGCACTCCATATCAAAATGTGGTGTTCTTGAATAATGTAGAAGCCTGAGGCCTCTAGAGATCACAAGAACAGTCTAAACAAAAGAAAGGGGTTTTGTATGTTGGGGCCACAAATAAAACAAAGAAATTATGCTCATCACTATACCACAACGAAATGCATACCAACTAAATGTATCTGTGTACTGAAATAATGCATAGCCACCATACCACTATAATACCAAACCCAATCTGAATGCAAGGAATGATTGTTGCTAAATTACTTTTATTCTTGGTGGTAAGAAAATACCGCTAGGCCCCAAATCTACACAAAATACCCTACATATTTATGGAGCGTTGGACAGGAAAGTGATCATAAAGCACCTTCTGGGCGTGGCAAGTGTGTCTCACACCGCCATCTGTACATTAAAGGGAACCCATTTCATAATAGCAGTGTGTCACTAAAAACGAATTTCAGAATGTCTCAAAGGGAAACCACATTCTCAGACCTAGTGCAGTATTTAGAGGCAAAGTTATTCGCACATGAGACGTGGTCATCAAAGAGTACCTCAGAATGGCATGACCGCATTCAGGGTGAGGTGCAGAAAGAAAAACTAGACAATATTTTTGCAGAAGGCAGCATAATTCAGGTCTGCCTTCTAAGGCTATTAAATGCAGCCGATAAAAATGCAGAGAAAGACTGTTTGATACGGTTATGTGCCAAAATCTGGTTTATTTTGAATAGGTCCCTGCGAATGCAAGAAAACGACACCCAGCTAATTAACAGGTTAAGGACTGAATTAGATGGGGCAAGTAAAAAAGAGGAAATGTTAAGAGCAGAATTGGATTTATGCCAAAAAGACATGCAGTTAAAATGCAGAGATTTTGATGTTCAATTGTCCAAAAGCAAGAAACAATTTGAGGACAGTGAACAAGAATTGGTACACTTAAAAGCATTGGTGGACCACATTAGACAAGATAAAGATGAGGTTGTGTCAGAGATGCAGATTTTACAAAAAGAACATTATGAGAAAGAAAGTGACCTCCAAAATGGGAACAAGAAATGGTTAAAATGCTCCAAGAAAGAGACAAGAGGAATAAAGAATTTAATGAGTGGCAAATGCAAATGTGCGACATGCAGGAGGTAATTAATAAAATGAGTGATGCAAACAACTATTTGCAAAACGAAGCAAACAGGCTCCTTAAAAGTTGTAAGGCCTTAGAACAGCAAATGTGCATTCCCATGTCCCAGTAGAGGCGGCAGGGTACCACATTCAATGGAGTTGAGGTGAATTATATTTCTACCCAAAGGACTAGTGCCCCAGGGACTGGGCCGGTGACTGAACTTGGTTGCAGCAACCTTGGGGGATTTGATACTCCCATTGGGGGCCGCCACCAATCCCATACACCTGGAACCAGGGTTGAGTCACCAAGTAGTGCAATTCCATGCATTGCAACAAGTAGCCCCATAAAGATAATGAAATCCATTAAAGCCCTGATCAAACCATTTAAAAAAGGAGGGGAATGCTGAATTGAGGATCACTTAGAAGCGGTTCATGACATTTTTAAAGCACTCCAGATACCTAAGGAACAGTACAGGCAATATGTTCATTTAACTTTAGATGCTCCGACGGGCAGTATTATAAGAGGATTGAATGAACAGCAGAATATGACATGGGTGGAGTTCGAAAAAGAGATTAGGCGTCATTTTTCTCCTTTCCAGTCATTGCAGGAGGCAAAGAAAGTCGCTTACACAATCACTGCTGGGCCGAATACATCCCCTCGCCAGTTTTTACAAGACTTAAAAAGAGCATTTTGATGTATCTTTTGACCCCAATTCCAATGAGTTTAAAACTGCCTACTTCTATGGGCTACAGAAAGACATCATATCCCAATTGGTCCGTGAATTTGACCGTGACAAGTCCCTGGAATGGATTGTAGACCAAAGCACAAAACTATATGAGTTACTCTATTGTCAGGGTAGAGAAAGTGATAAAATGAGAGATACTAGACCTAAATCTAAAGAACCCTCAGCAACAGTGATGGAAATCAGGTGAGCCAAAATGTCCCTTGAGTCTGCTCAAAGTCCAAGTAAAAATAACTTGGCACCTTAACAGAGGGGTAATCAACAAAGGTCATCACACACTGCACCAATGTTCCAATCACATGATCCTAGTAATAGGGAGAGCTACATCAGCCCCAGGTACTTAGGAGATACACCCCGGGCAGGCTATCGACCTGATATGTCAGGTATGAACAATAACCAAAGACAAAATCAGGATCAAAGAAATGATGGTCCTTATCAGACATTGGGGACACAAAGCAGATTTGATCCCAATACCATGATATATGGTAATCAGGATAGACCCCGATATGTGGATCGATTTGCTGATAATGGGAATCAACATAGGGGCCAGTACCACAACCTGAGAGACAAGACATGAGGCAGAACATGAACTACACTTCACATCAGTACAATGATTCCCCACCAGGGGACTACAACCAAAGGATGGGTGCACCCCGCTCCCTTCCGCGAATGAATCAAGAGTTCAGGAACCATCCCAATAGAAATCATTCTCCTGAGAGATATCAGAATAGATCCAATCAGGGAGAAAACAACCAATATCGATCTAGGCCACTGAGAGAGGATTCTAGAGAGATGGAAAGATTCCAGTGCCTCGAGGCCCAAGTGAAAATGTTGGCTGAGCAAATAGGAAAGCTCTGCACAACACAAAAACAGTAATCAAAGGAGAGGGCAGAAGGCCATAGCAATGATCGGGGGGCTTCTGAAAAGTGACTAAGTACTTATGATACCTGCACCGCCGAAAAGACAGTTTGCTCTGATGTAATTTTGCATAATGACTCTGAGATGCCTAATGATTTAAAAGTAGAAATACCAGTACATGAACATGTAGCAGAAAATGCAAATACTTCTAAAAGAGAGGTACGGTTTAACCTAAAACTAAATCAAACATTGGCGATTTGTACAAATGAAATAGGAAAACCTGAAAGTCCAAAAGAACAAAGAGACAGGTTTAAGAAAAATGACTCATGCATGGGGAATACCAGTGAACCGGGAGTCAGTGGCGATGCTATACCTCCTTCCCTGGGCAATCCAAACAATGACCAAACACAGGCAGGAAAAAGAAATGCTCAAAAGGAGGGTACAGGTCAATCACCCGAAGAATTCTTTGAACAACATCTTTTTGAAGAGGTTAAAAGGGCTGGTATCATACTGAATAATCACAGATGCACAGAATTAGACAATGACAAATTGCCAAGTGATGTTGTTACACATGTTCAGTTGGAGGGTTGTAGTGTGACCTCTGATGATACCTGGATGGATGGGCGAACGGTGGCCACACTGCAAAAAACCTCTGAACATGGGGAAATGAATACACTCTCTCACACAGGAATGAGCAAAAAGGAGGGAAAAATGTCTTTCCATTTACCGATGTGCTTAGCCAAAAGTGAAAAAGGCCTGAGAAAGGTGAGCCCTGAAATGAGTAAGAATTCACATTTCCTATGTGTGTTTGAGGAAGTTGAAGACAGGTATTATGCTCCCATCATTGTGGAAGAAAAATGCTATACATTTGCAATTATTGACACTTGCGCACAGGACACAATTATGTCTAAAGAATTAGTAAAGAGTATCAATGAAGGGAGATCCACGCAGAATCATATCACAGTAAAGGAGAATCAAGGTCCAGTGCATAAAAATTTAACGGGGAGGAGGTGCCTATTATAGGTGCCACCGAGGTTGACATAAAGATAGGTAAACACAGAATGAAACAGGTATTGGTCACATCCATTTGTGATATTCCATTTCTGATGGGAACAGATTGCCTGAAAATATTATCTCCGCTCATAGATGGGGTGAATGGAGTACTGTGGGCCTTAACCAAAAAACCATTGAGACCTAAGAAACTACAATCACAAAACAGCGATATAAATTAATGTCACACCGTTGCAAAAGCAAATGATGCAGTGGAGGTGTATCTCCAGAATAGTTGCATACCTTGTGTCACTGTTATATTAATGTGTCAAGACAAGATGCAGAGTGAAAATAAAAAATTAATTGTACAAATATACTTAGACCCAAGGAAAGAATGGCAAACTGCCATAGATGCGCACACCTTACGTTTTTATTTAAAAGAGAAGACATGCAAACAGAATACTGCTCCTAGAGCAGGTTCAGAAAAACACATTACCACTCTTACTGAAATACACATGGAAGATGAACAACCATGGGTTCATGTTGGGATAAATGACTATTCTAAAACAATATAAGCCACTTTAGCGCACTTTAGGAGAGCTTCATTAATGAGAAATTGTTGCAAAAAATAATGGAAAGGGAGGAGATCCCGAAATTTAGGATTAAAAACCAGTATGTCTCTGGTTTGGACGGTCCAGACTTTGAAAACCGAATTACAGGTAGATGCATGCTGAAAATTAGTATTGGACAAAAAACAATTTACCATAATTTTTGGATAGTGTGTGGAACACAAAATGACTTTTACATGGGCAATGACATCATGCACAGAATGTGTATGGTGCTAGATTTCCTTAATCAAAAGATATGGTCACGCATAGGTGGGCCGGCACCTGAATTTGAAGACAAAAGAAGGGCTTATCATTGCGCACAGCTAGTCCCTTATGCAATTGAATTACAAATGAGGAAAGATACTGTTATCCCTGCATTCACAAAGCAGTTTGCAATAACATTGAAATGCAAAAATGGACAGCAGATGAAAGATTCTGATGCATTTGTGTGTCTGAATGAATCCATAAAACAGCAAGGCCTGGATCATGATACATTCCATTGGTAGATGTGGGTGAAGGGTCTGTAAAAATTATGGTGAATAATAAAGGTTATCAGAATATTCATTTAGAGGAAAACTCCCCAGTAGGAATGGCCATACAAAAATCACATTGCACAGAAGATCTAAATAACATGGTGATTGGAAATATACCTGAAAAGTATGTAGATGCTAAGGGTGAATTGCCAGAATACCTGGACTCTCAGCCCAAAGGGATATTTAAAATTAAATCTGTGTACCCTTATGATTCAAGCGAGACAGTGTGCTGTCATCAAGAGGATTGCATAACATTTAACTTAAATGAAAATGAAATAGAAAATCAGCCCATTGAAGTGGAAGCTGATATGCCAAAACATTTAAATGTGACAGCTTTACAAAGAGACACAGCCACACAATTAGAGGAAAGCGCAGAGATTCCCATGCCAGAACATTTTCCAGAGTTTTCCAAAATGGTAGAGGAGCAGATTTTGTTAGCGGATGCATGTGACAACGAGGAGGATAGAAATGAATTGAGGAAGATATTTATGGAGTTTAAAGGTGTATTTGCAAAAGATGCTTATGATTGCGGGCTAACTAATTTACTTGTGTCCACACTTCCGGAAGGGTGTAGCAGAAGCCCAGTATTTGTACGCCAATATAGACTACCGCTGGCATGTTTAGAATCATTGGCAGAGATTATTAAACATTTGGAGTCGCGGGGAATAATCAGGCCCATTCATAGCACATCCAATACACCTATTTTAGGTGTGTTAAAACCAAACGGTCAATGGCGACTCTGTGCAGATTTGAGAGAGTTAAATAAAAGAGTGCCAGTATCCAGATGGCCACTGCCATTCATTGATCAGGGATTAGCTCAGGTACATGGTTCAAAAGTGTTCACCACATTAGATTTCACCTCTGGATATTGGTGTGTGCCATTGGCAGAGGAGATACAGAATTTATTTTCCTTTTCATTTGATAAGACTCAATACGCATGGGTTAGAACTCCATTCGGGTACGTCAATAGTGGGAGTGAATTTGGCATATTTTTGAGGAAGGCTATGCCTGATGCAGCAGAAAGAGGAACCATAATTTATGTGGATGATGTCCTGATAAAAAATTATAGCTTGAAAAGCCATTTTGATGAAATAAGACATGTTCTTGGCCAATTGCAGAAAGCAGGCGCCAAAATATCTTCACAAAAAGCACAATGGTGCAAGAAAAAGGTGAATTTTCTAGGCCATGAAGTGACTGAACATGGACTTAATCCACAAAAGAAGAAAATAGAGGCCATACAGAAACTAAAAGATCCTAAAAATGTGAAAGGGGTAAAAAGTTTATTAGGAATGACAGGCTATAACAGAAAGTTCATTGAAAATTATGCTGAAATCTCTCAACCATTGACTAAACTGCTTAAACTGAATACACACTGGAAATGGGAAAAAGAGCAGTCTGAGGCAGTGGCTAAATTAAAGGAATGTCTTGTAAAGGCACCATGTTTAGCATATCCCATAAAGGACAGGGATTTCTTTATAGAAATAGGTTTCCCTGAACATTGTATGTCAGCAGTGTTATCACAAAAACATGATTTGAATCACAAAACCATTGCATATGCAAGTAAGGCATTTTCCCAAGTTGAAATTAAATTCAATGAATGCGAAAAGACCCTATTAACCACTGTGTGGGCGCTACAACATTTCCGCCCCATTGTTCAGGGAGAAAAGGTGATTATTGAGAAAAATCATCAACCTTTGCAGTTTCTAGAGAGTAAAAGAATTCGGTCAGGCAATTTAGCGCAGTCCAGAATCACTTCATGGACGCTAGCATTACAGGGTTTTCCTGTAGAAGTGAGATATGGCCAAAATAAAAAAAGCCCAATTGCTCAAGGTTTAGCAGATTTACATGACTGTGCAGCTGAACTAGTACCAAATGAAATAGAAGTGGAACCTAATTGGCAGGAATTTGAACAATCACCACACAAAGCTTTTGATGAAAAAACATGCAAAGACTTGCCAACTGTATATGTTGATGGTTGTGCCTTTCACATTGAAAATGACAGTGATAAACAATTAGTGTCAGGAATAGGGAATGTCTGGTTGAAGTGTGAAGGTATCCCGAGTATAGGGATGAGAATTGCTGCTAGGAGCAGTCAGGTAGCGGAATTGGCAGCCATTTATAAAGCAATTGCTTCTGCAGTTGATAATAAATTCAGTGAAATTGTCCTGGTGACTGATTCTGATTACGCACAAAATAGCTTTGTGGATTATTTACCTGGCTGGAAAGCGAGAGGCATGATTACATACAACAAAAGGCCACTTAAACATAGAAAAATGATACAAGCCATAGACAAATTGGTGTCAGAAAATTATTTAACAGTATACTGGAGGAAAATTCGTGGGCATTTAAAAACTTCAGGAGAGGATAAGGAGGGAAATGGTAAGGCAGATCACCTGGCTAAAATTGGGGCGGTGATGGGAGAATTGCTACCTATTGAACATTTACTAGGTGAAATACAAATTGATGCAGTAACACGTTCTAAAGCACCAAAGGAGACAGATCAACCAGTGGTACAGTGGAGTAATGATCCACCAGACCAAGATCTGATTGAGGCACAAAAGAATGATCGAATTTTGGGAATCTATTATAATCATTTGATAAATCCTGAAAAAAAACCTTTAACAGAAAATGATTGTATGGGAAAAGAAGAGTTGAGGGTGGTATTAAAGAATAAAAAATGAATAAGACTACAAGATGGACTCATGATTAGAGAGTCCATAACAGGACAAATACAGTGGGTGGTACCCCTTTCATTCAGAGGGCTAATGCTAGAACATGCGCATGATGCTATAACTGCAGGCCACAGAGGCTCACAGAAAACAATGGAAATACTAAAAGATTATGCTTATTGGCCACATATGTCCCAAGATGTAGAATTATATACTAGAGGATGTCTAGTATGTGTCCAATTTAAACCTGCTTCACCAATGCATAGAGCTCCATTAATGAAAAGAGGCCTAACTCTTCCATGGTCAGATTTGCAAATAGACTATGTAGGGCCTGTAAAGAGGTCGAGCAGGGGAAACCGTTATATTTTAAGTGTGGTGTGTTTGATGTCGAAGTGGATTGAGTGTATTCCTGCACCAGATTGTAGTGCGCAAACAGCAGCCACATTGCTGGTGAATCATGTGTTTTCAAGGTTTGGGTTGCCACAAAGAATAGAATCAGACAGAGGAAGTCATTTTACAAGTGCTCTAATGAGTAAGGTATGGCAAATACTGGGTGTGAAGAGAAAGCTACATATCACATATCGGGCGGCTTCTTCAGGTGGCATTGAACGCAGCAATAGGTCTGTTGTGGACATTTTAAAGAAATTTGTGGCAGAAGCAGGTTCCAGCTGGGATTTACGCTTACCTTTGGTTCTGAAGGCAATCAGATCAACTCCTGCCAAAGCAACAGGTATTAGCCCTCATGAAGTTTTAACAGGTAGGAAAATGGTGTTACCACAACACCTGCTATACAGGACACATGAGAAAACACTTGTGAGCACATCCACAGTTCATGAATACATTGATGAACTGAGGAAGCATTTACAACATGCATTTGCTTTTGTACAGAAAAATGTAGAAAGAGCTGCTGACAGTGCAAAGTCATATTATGATAAAAAAAGACGTCAGTAAAGGAATATTGTGTGGGTGATCAGGTGTATAAATTTCATTTTGGAAAAGGTAAACAGAAAAATTCCAAATTTCTAGCAGCCTGGCAGGGGCCATTTCGAATTATAGATAAGGTCTCTCCTGTGGTCTATAAAATTTTGAAGACTGAAGGTGAAACAGCAACAGAACAGTTTGTTCACGTGAATCAAATTAAACCATGTCACCCCAAACATTAGATTAAACAACTTGAGCGTGTAGAAGCAGATAAAGTCCCTTGAACATAAAAAGGTAAAGTGAAAAGGTCTAGTCAATAGTAGTGGCAGAGAAGTTAAATAAAGATGGTTGATTATGATAATGGCACATAAACACTGTAATATATGTAAATATATATATATCCATATATATATATATATAAAAATGGAAGCTAAAATTTATGGAATTGGTGTGCAAAATGAAAATGTATTCAATATTGAATGCTGTTTTATGTTTGTTTGTTTTCTCTTTAACCTATGTTTAATTTCAGAAAGCAAGAGGAAAAAGGGCGAAATATTTTACAAAGCATGTTTTATTTTTGGCAAAAGGGTGAAGTTAGTATTGTGCTATGTACTTAATTTGTTTCTTTTCTATTTGATTTAGAATATTAACATATTTGTACTTGGAGGACACGGGACCAGAGGACACGGGAGGCGATGGAGTCTTGGAGTCCCCTGGAAGAAGATCAAATGATGCCTGCCTCTGGGTGGAGGTGAAGACAAAATAACCGGAATGCCAAAGAAAAGATGACTTCTATGGAAAAAGGATCCAAGAGTGCCAAGATGGAAGAGCACCCGAATGAATCAAATGATGTGACATCGCCGGTCGGGACATATCAGAGGCAGACAAGTGTCCCGGAGTATGGAGTTCCATGTATTTATTATTTTAATTAATTATTTTAATCTGTTATGTTAATTATTTATTTTAACTATTTGTTTTATTTTATTGTTTTGTGATTAACTTCAAGTATAAAGTTAAAACACTGGACTATGGACACTTCCATTGGGAAGAGAAATGTAAAATATTTTATAAGAACTGATGGACTCAAAGATGAATTTTGATATTATGATGATTGAACAGTGACTTTTCAGTTTCATTTCTTCACATATGAGTATTGATTTTGTTGGATTGCTACATGTTAAAAGAAGAAAGGGGGCAAGTTGGATTTCTTCCAATTGTGGCTTGGACCATGGCCAAAATTCTCAGAAAAAGGAGGGGATATGTAGGATTATTTAGCGTGTTTTTGGAGTGCAGCGCCACTACATGGGATCAATATATAGCGTGTTTTTGGAGTGCAGCACCACTGCATGGAATCAATGTATTGCTATAGCGTGGTACAGCAAGCTATGTGTTGCCTGTGTAACATATGGATATGTAAATGAAGACAGGCTACTCAGTCAAAAACACAGCATTTTCACATATAAAAACGCATTTTTTTTTTCTTTCACCCGAAATGCCTCTGTTGCAGGAGACACATTAGAGGATTAATGAACTACTATAATTAACAGTTCTAACCTGATTCTAATCAAATAACATCATAATGTGTTCTCCAGTGCAAAATGAGGTAGAAAAGACAGGCTCTGAAAGTCATTTTAAACGTGCACTTGGATTCATTTTATTCTCTGTTCACTGTGTTAGCTGGATGGGAAATCTGCATGCAAGGAAATGAGTAGATACAGTTTCTAAACCGTATAAGCCAAGCAATTGTTGAAAGAGAAGGATAGATTATTGTGTATTTTGATTGGTAACACGTCACCTTAGGGGCTGTAACAGAGGTTTCCTGAAGAATCTCGGGGAGAGAGAAAGGCAGTGGACATTTTTACACAGCTTCGGTGAGGACTTGGAGGGAGTTGCTGTGGGGCTGCCTGATTGAGGGGCGTAGTTCCAGTGTACTGCTGACCTTCACAGGCTGGAGATTCCAGTCAATTGGCACCGGCTTGAGGACCAAAGAGTGCAGATTGGAACTGCATGTCCTAGCCGGGTGCTCTAAAAGGAAGCCCCAAGCAATTTAAAGAAAGCGACCTGTCCAGAGAGTTTGCATGCTGAACTGCTACAATTTTGCTGGTAATTATCTTACACAAAGCGAGAATGCGGTGTGTGAATGAAAGCTATTTCAGTCAGGCAGCGTAGCGATAGCTGCATTCTAATGTTGCTATTCAGAAATGCAAGTCAACTGATGCACTGTTCTTTTTATTGTTGCAAAGAATCTAACGAAATGCCATGTATTTTGCAATTGCTTCTCTTATGTTTATTCTAGAAAAGACTGCCTCGCAAAACTGGTAATGTATGATTTTTGAAATGAAACTGATGTAAATCACAATCTGTGTAAAGGCTTCTATTTGCTTCTGTTTTTCTCTGGTACAGTTAGCCCATTTCACCCGATAAAAGGGGAGGTTATTAGGTAATCTATGTCAAGCATCCCATGTGGAAAAAGTTATGTTATGAGTAATTATAAATAGCTGTGTGCGTGGTTCCACTCAGTGTATGTGTGTGTGACTTCTGAGTAGAACACAATCTGATAGTCTGTTGGACGTACATGAGGCAGCAGATAAAGGGGCCACTGGAAATAGTTTCACTAATGTAAATAAATTAGTGATTATACCATATGTTATTGTGAATACTTTATGGAAGCATAGCTCACTGGTGTAGATAGCCTGAGGCCTCTAGAGATCACAAGAACAGTCTAAACAAAAGAAAGGGGTTTTGTATGTTGGGGCCACAAATAAAACAAAGAAATTATGCTCATCACTATATCACAAGGAAATGCATACCAACTAAATGTATCAGTGTACTGAAATAATGCATAGCCACGATACCACTATAATACCAAACCCATTCTGAATGCAAGGAGTGATTGTTGCTAAATTACTTTTATTCTTGGTGGTAAGAAAATACCGCTAGGCCCCAAATCTACACAAAATACCCTACACCACTCAATAAAACCTCTCCTTTGCATGTTGTTTGCATCTGTACCTCTGAACAATTAACACACCACAATCATATCATGACCCGTTGAAGCCAAGTCCAAAGCAAAATATTCCTTTTAGAAAATCTAACTTTTCTATCAACAACAGCCTCTCTTGCCTATCACCAATTTGGTAAAGACTGCTGACATTCAGGGAAGCACTTGCTTTTTATAACCGAAGCAAGCATTCAATGGGCACCTAGCAGTGTAAAAGAAATCTGAGAACAAGCTCCATCCTGCAGGTGTGGCAGATGGTAATAGATATTGAGTTTTTACAAGTCCACATATATTTCAGTCGGCGCAACAATGGGCTCGAAGCCTTGTTTACGGTCTTTGGTAACATTTTTCAGAGTCACACCAGGTTGTTCAAAAGTGGGTTGGACAAGACTCTACACAATGGAAAACCTTGTTTTGTTGGGGAGGATAGTCATTGTTTAAAACATCCAGAAACCCACCTTTGTAATTGGTTTGGATGCAGTGGACAGTGTATGCAAAAAGAAAGACAAGTTGCAAAATATGGAGAGATTGCATGTTGTTTGTATGGGCCAAACACATTGGGCCTCATTACAAGGTTGCCGGTCCGGACACGATGGTACCGGTAAGCTTACCGGTACTGTCGGATCCGGACCAGCAAACTCTGAGTTGCGCTGCGGGTGCCTTTCATTCCGCCAGGTCTGTCCTGGCGGAATGAAAGGCACCCGCGAGCACAGCTTGCCTGTTGCATCAGCACCATTAAAGGGCAATTACCGGGTCTGGCGGGGTCGGAATAACCCAGTAATTGCCCATACTTGGGTGCCGGACTTTCATGCCGGTATGGAGGTAGCCTTGACACTCTTACCGGCAAGGCTACCTCCAACCTCGTAATGAGGCCCAATATGTCCATTTTGATGGGTTAGGCTAGAACTAGGTTTTGACCATCCAGGACTGTGGATGACCTCAAGACAGCGAACTAAAATGAATTCTTGGTTGGGATAGGAGGATTTACATTTGTTTTCATCCACATAGACATGCCTGAAAATACTGAATCTGTTCACAAGTGACAAGAGGTGGGATATGTTAGAGCCCTAGTGAACTTGCATGATCTATTGCCTAATAATGACTTGAACCAACTGATCACTGCAGGGAATGAAGTGGGACAGCAATACAAGGCAGCATAACAGCTCCCTTTGGTCCACCGGGTTGGAGATCGGGGAGAGATCCAAAAGAGTTGCCTTACACTGTCGGGTTGGAAATAGGGGAGAGATCCAAAAGAGTTGCCTTACACTGTCGGGTTGGAGATAGGGGAGAGATCCAAAAGAGTTGCCTTACACTGAAAGGCTTTTCACAAATAATGTATTGACATTGTTGTATAAGGTTGTAGAAGGAGAGCTATTATTGCACTATGGATTGTGGTCCTAACCTCGTGGACAGCTCGGAAAAAGGTGTTGCTGTTATCAGCCTGAGCCAAAATTCTTTAAGGTAGGACATCCTTTTTCAATGAGAAAATTAGTTTATTGTACTCTATTGTATGTGTCCCTGCCAATGAACTAGAGAGGTTTGAACATTACAGGGCTCTGTTTTTATGTAATGCTTTATGCTTTATAAAGAGTGAGTGAACCGTGCGTGGATCTATGTTTTGCTTTGTACAGTTTTCCAGGGCCAAGTGTAAGTGTATACAAGATCAAAGTGGATCCATCATTGTACTAGCCTGCTAAAGTATTACAGGTGATTCGAAAAAAGAGAAGTAGACTGTGCGAGAAAGGGGCAGATTGTTTTCTTTTCATTGATTGAAAGAGGTGCCTCCTTGAGAGTCTGTGAGACCTGCAGTATATTTGCTGATAAGGCAAAAAAAGAAAAGCAAATGAGGGCATCATTATAAGTTTGCTGGTCGGGAAATAAGGGTGCCGATAGCAACGGATCGGCAACCTTTCCAGACTGAAAGACTACAAGTGTGCGTGCCGACACTGTTGCATGAGACAGGTCTGACCTGCCTGGTGCAATTGCCCTGGTAGGCACACTTGCCATGGAAGCACCGGCATCGTCACTAACGGTGCCGGTACTTAGTCCCCATTTCTATGGAGTCCTATACCTGTATGGAAACTCAAAACTTGTGTTATTGGAATCACCTGAAAGCTGGAATGGGTACCGACCACAAGGGTATGTATGAGGAAGGAAGGATGTCTGTGTCATGGACTGGGTGTCTTGTGTGTGCATATGTGTATGCGCATGCAAGAGATGCATGCCACCCTTAATGGCAATGAACAGAGGACTGAAGGGTTAATTATTCTTGCATTTGACCCATTTCACTTACTTCATTCAAACCCCTGATGTAACTTCTGGTCAGAAAAATGTATTTCTGTTCCCAATATGTCAATGCATATTCCTTATTGGGACTGTTGAATTGTAAAAGGACCGTCCAAAAAAGATCATTTTCAGAGTGTTGAAAATCCTGATAATTTTGTACCAACGGACCATTTAAGTTACCAGTTTTAATACAACTCCTATGTTGACTGATCCTTAGTTTGATTTTACATGTGGTCTTACTAATATATATTTTGTTGCATGTGCACTTGATGTAGTATGTGAGCATCTGTGAATAACAATTAGTCAGTGTGCGTTGTTGCCAAGTGCGTTCCATTCCAATATCCACCTCAGTTGAACGTGTTGTGAACTTACATGTGCTGCAACATCCACATGGGGTATGTCCTATGGCCTTCGGAAGACCCCACATCTCGGAAAGGGTTAATTCCTTTTCTTTCTTCCTTCTTTGTGCATCTGTTCTTGCCATTGCGTTCTTTATATGTTTGCTTTTCTTAAAAGCGGAAAGTGGGCAAGGTAGATCTAATGTTTCCTTTTCTAACAGATGCCAATGCTTGGTAATGCTTCTTTTAAGTTTGAAAGATAAATGTGACAATGGATACACACACTAATCCATTCTTCCTCTTGGATTCCAAGAGGATTTCTCTTGGGATATCACCCGATTTCTTGTATTACTTATGATCTTTAGGGATATGATTCCGCTTGCAACTTTTTAGTAAGAATTCCAGCTGATTCCTCGAAATGGACCCTATTGGTGCTGTTCTAGGTCAGCCTCATGAATTGACTGAAAGGCAGATTTTTACTGAGATTTTAAGGGTGAGAACTGTGAAAATTAAGAGGTGCATTGGAGTCAGTGGGTTTTATATAAGGTTTCACTTTCAATACATTGGCACTCATTATGAGGTTGCCTGATCTACCGGCAACCTCCGCTTACCGTTTATGACCCCCGATATTCCGGTAATACCGGGATATTATGGGCGGTGGAGGAATGGTAAGTTCTCAATCCCGTGGAGTCCCATAGGAGTCGACGGGAATGGGTACACTGAAGCACTGGCACCATTACTAACGGTGCCGGTGCTTCAGTGAAAAATCTGCTGGTAGGAGCCTGAACATCCAGCAGGTCAGGCCTGCCTGTTGTTTACAGCCACTACCAGCATACTTAGAGTGACCTGGTCCTCAAAAGGTTCCCAGACCAGGTCACTCATAATGAGGGCGATTGTCTTCACTAAATACTTTGATGTCTAGAAATGCGATCTCTGTCTGTGAGTAAAATGGAGTTTCGGATACAAAAGGTTTATCCAGGTGAAAGATTCCTCCATTGTGTCCAGGGAGCCCTCACAGATGAGGAACACATTGTCAATAAATCTTTTCCACATTTTGATTTGGTGATGGTAAGGATGGTTGGCGACATATAAATGGGTTTATTCAAAATAGTTGACATATAAATTGGCCAAGTTGGGGCCACCATGGAACCCATTGATGTTCCTTCGATTTGATGATACAGTGTCTGTTGGAATCTGAACAGGCTTTTAGTGAGAAATGGTTCTTTGCACCATACAATTAACTCTCTCATGTCTTGCGTTAGTTGTTCAAATTGGGAGCCTACGGGCCTCATTACAATCGACCCGGCATGGAAACAAAGGTGGCGGTAAACCCCCCGCCACCGTTGTTTCCATGCCGGGTGATCACAACTCCTGCAGGCGGAGGCGTCAAACCCGCCAGGTCTGACCTGGCAGGTTTAACACCGCCCGCCTGCAGGCTGACGAGGAAATACCGGCACCATCACTAGATGTGCCAGTGTTTCCATGATCCCCGTTCACATTGAGTCCTATGGACTCAATGGAATGGGGATTAACACCATTTCGCCTCCAGAATTTCCGGGTCACCGGGGTTGTGATGCCCCGGTAATTCCGGAAATCACGGTGGCAGAGTGGTAATACGAGTCTGCCGGTAACCAGGCGGTTTTACCACCTTGGTTACCACCAGACTCGTAATGAGGCCCTACATGTTCCGTTACTATTTCTAAAATTCTTGTCTAAGGTACATTTGTATATAATGCCTCTAAGTCCATGCATATGAGGAATTGTATATTGGGGTCAAAATTGGTGCCTTCCACCGTGTTGATGAAATGCCCAGTGACCGTGAGATATGATTGCATTTCCCTCATAATGATTCTCATTCACTCCTCTTGGTTTCAGAATCACAGTCACTTTACTTTGTCTGGGACGGGTATGATTGGTCCCATAACGATTCTCATTCACTTCTCTGGGTTTAATTATCACAGTCTCTTTACTTTGGTCCAATTACAATTCTCAGCTCCAATCCCGGGTCTCTTGTTCTCCCTGTAAACTAGGGCCCATATGGATAACATCACTGGGGTTTCTAACTGCTCAGTGCTTTTATTTTATTTACTTTAAATTGTTTATTTATTGGGTATTTATAATGTGCCTAGACAGCAGAAGGTGTTTCCAGGTGCAACAAGACAAAAGGGTGGAGGACAGGGATGAAAAACTAAAATGTTCCACTAGCCCTTGTGTCATTTGTATTGTGCAAGTGCAGTAACAAGAAGTGCAGGGGCGAGGGTATGGGGAAGTGCTAATCAGGGAAGAAGGGCCCATGGGTTAAGAGAGTGCCAAGGGGAGGACAGGTGGACAAATGCCAGGGGAATGCAGAGAGTGCAGGGGAAAGAAGGTCCATGTGCAGGGACGGGGTTGGAAGGGTTTGATTGGGATTAGGCCCAGCCAGGCAAGTACGGAGGGAGCACGGAAGAGCAAGTGCAGGTTGGGGGTGTCAGAGGAGACCAAGTGTAGGGGTAGATAGGTCGAAGAAGGCCAGGTGCCCTGTAATAATCTGAATGAACCAGGCAGGTAGTCAAAAGGAGGCAGGGGGGCATTGGCAGGGGAGGGGAGAGGGAAGGAGGAAGAGAAAAGGAGGGTCTTGAGAATCCTCCAGAACTTAAGGAGATCCAGCTTAAGTTGGAGAGGGGTAGTGTGGGCATTCCAGAGGGAACCACCTTCAGAGCAGAGAGACCTACCCCCCACACCCCAATCTCTGATTGGAAAAGCATCTGATCTGCAGAGAGTTGGAGCTAAAAGAACGAATGGCTCTAGAAGGGAGGTATTTAGGGAGAGAGAGCTATATGTAGTAGGGTCCCAGACCCCAGAAAGCCTTCTGGAAGATGCAGAGGGTCTTGGACTTGATCCTCGCAGCAACCGGGAGCCAGTGGAGAGATTTCAGGGCTGGAGATGTGTGGTCCCTGGGCTTGAGGCCAAGGGTAATTCTTGCAGTCCTTTTCTGGATTATTTGAAGGGGGCGAAGGAAGGAGTTAGGCAGATTAAGGAAGCATTCATACCAGATAATGCCAAGTTTCGACCAAGTTCTATGAAATGGTGTGACACTCCGCCATTTAAGGTATCCACTTCAGTGAAACCAAGATTGTTGTTTGTTTAGGAAACAGGAAAAGGGGTGTGGATGAAAGTTAGCTTGTGGCAGACAAGAGGAAAATCTTACATGTGGCAGCATTCCACCCTTTTAATCCATCACCAGCATGCTTTAGAGTTTCAGTCTCTATGGATTGGAACTAGACTATTCTCCACTCCAGAGGAAAAAGTACATATGCATGCTTAGATTAGTATAATTCACCATGTGTGCACTTAATTCTCACGTGCTTAACTTACATCCTACCAAATATGTCCCATGGAAGAGCGTAAAATTTACACTGAGGAAGACCAAGTAAGGGATTAATAGGATTTACTGCCCAGCAAAATTGTCTCATTCCGAGACATGCCCAGTGCACTATTAACTTCCACAATGAGGAAACAAGCATTGCAATCATGCAATGTTCTTCTGTACTTCATGAATTTCTACCGAAATGGCATCCTGTGTGCCAGCAAATCCACCATCCACTTTATACATTCAACATACATTGTCACTTCCAAATAATGCATTTTCTTTATTCATTTATTGGGTATTTATAATGTGCCTATACATGAAAACATGTTTCAAGGCACATCAAGACAAAGTGGGGGGGGGTATCGATCCTACTATGTCTTGAGTGAGTTATTCGGACCGTGCAAGTGCAGTAACAAGCAAACAGGGGAGAGGGGAAGGAGGGGAAGTGAAGGTTGGGATGAAAGATAAATGACAAACAATAGCTTTCCTACTAAGTCATGAGACAATTCATAGAGTGCAAGTGTAGTAACATAAAAGAGGGTAGACAGGGAGGAGGGGAAGTGAAGGGTGGGATGAACAGGGAAAGACAAACACTAATATTCATACTAAGTTGTGAGACAATTCGGAGCATACAAGTGCAGTAACAGAAAAGATGGGAGAGGGGGAGGAGGGAAGTGATGGTTCTCTCTACCATGTGAGGTTTCTCTCTTGCTTCTGTATTGTTTCCTCTTTCATGCCAATGTGGAGGATTGTTATATGGTACTTTCGTACCGTTAAGTCCACCGTCTCCATCTGTGGAGTGGTTTTGGCATTGTGTGGGGTAATCCTGGTCCACAACAAGTCTTTCATGGTCACACCACCAGCTTTGCGCGCTCTCTCTCTCTCTCACTCTCTCTCTCTCTCTCTCTCTCTCTCTCTCTCTCTCTCGACGTTCTGCATCTGACTACTTCTCTCACTCTCCTCCAGGAAAAACGCTGCACACACATCTGTTTTGACTTCCCATTCCTGTTTGGTCACAGGGCACTGTGCATCCAACTCTCCCTTTACCGAAGCCAGCAGCACCATTTTGTAACTCGCTGGTTTTTTGCTTCGCCAGTATCCTCTCTGCTCATGCCTTAGGTATGCTTAGGACTTCCCTGGCATATATCTTTTTCCTCTTACATGGCATCTTCTTCCACATATCATCCTCCTTGTCCCAGTTGAATGGGATATTTCTTTTAAAAAGATATTTACAGTTTATGGGTGAGAGTAGCAGATATTGTTTTCTTCTTCATACATGTTTCCATGGAAAATGTTCTCAGAGGTATTGTAGAGATGACTTTTAGGGAGTTCCTTATCACAATGGGAGACCTTTTCCCTAAAGGGGGTGTCTCTACTAGTGAGGTCCCACTTGCCTCTACCACTAGGCAGGGTATTGCGGAGCAGGCTCTCCTCCCTAGCCTTACAATGGGGGTTCCCTTGGGGAGAAGGGATGAATTCCCACAATTTATCACATTATGCATGTGAATGAGAGCATCCATACCATATGAGTGGTGTGTGTGCCTGAGTGTGTGAAGGGCCAGGGAACAGGTCTCTGCCACCAATAACACCCTCCCACTCTAAAATTAAAGGCTTTTTTGCTGGACATCAAGAGTAAACCAAACACGATAAGTGGTGACATCAGTCTGGTCATATATTTTTTACTGTACAATGTATGTTTGCTGGGTTTAAAGGCAAAGCACACATAATGAGACTAGCCACACACAACGGCTAGATTTGACCACATTGGTGCACTCAGTCTGGACATGTGTTCTTACTGTGGTGTGACATTTCCTACTGGGCATCAAGGGTTCTTACATGGATAGGCTTGTCTACATTGGTGCAGCCAATCTGGCTATATTGGCATGGCATTATTTACTGGGCATCAAGGGTAAAGCCAACATGATAGGTGTAATTGTGTGGCTATGGTGGTCTACCTTGGAGCAGTGAGTCTGAACATATTTTAAACTATGGCACATGATTTATTATAGGGCATCGAGGGCAAAGCAAATATTACATGTGTTTGTATGTGACTAAAGTGGCCTACATTGGTGCAGCCAGTCTGGATATATTCTCTTATGACATTTATGTTTTGCTTGCTTTCAAGGGTAAAGCAAACATGATAGGTGTTATTACATGGCTAGACTGTGCTAGATCCGTGCAGAAAGACTGCATATACTTTCTTAATGGGGCTTGAGCTTTTTTACTGGCAAAACCAATAGAAGGAAGAAGTATGTTCTTATATGGTAATTTTTCATAGACATGAATGACAACAGCGAGCATTAAAAAATGTTTTAGACTGGCATATATTGTTGGCAAAGGCATCTTGTGCACTATTGGTGACCTGCATCTATCGGATTTCTTTCAAGTACTTCCATAGAAAACAGATTGCAAACTGTGTGGCTTTTACTACATTTTTCACAGAATGCGTGTTAACATGCCATTTTAACTCTTAATTTTTCTGTTGGTGTGGGCTGCGCACAGACAAACATTTTTATCCTCCAATTAAAACATTCAAAATCCACCACTGCCCTTAAGCCGACGGTATTCTAACTGGGGGTCGCGACACCCCAGGGGTCCGCGGGTGCATCCCTGGGGGGCCCTGAGAGCTCAGCAAGAAATATAAATAAAAAAAACTTTTTTTTTTTTAGATTGGAAGAAATGGGCAGGGATGGCTCACATGGTTGGGCTGAAGCATGAAACTGTCTCAGGCAACAATGAAAAAGTGGCCCGCAGTTGTAAATGGATATTCATTCCTTTAGTCACAGACTGGGCCTCATTACAACTATGGCGGTACGGTAACAACGGTGCTGGTAAGCTACCGGCACCGTTGCTACCGTACCGCCATAGTACGAGTTGTGCTCCTGGGTGCCTGACAGCCCGCCTGGTCTGACCTGACAGGCCGTGCGGTACCCGTGAGCACAGCTCATCGGATTCACCGGCACCATTATTAACGGTGCCGGTGCATCCGAGCTCCCCATTCCCATTGAGCCCTATAGGGCTCAATGGGAATGGGGATCTACCGGTACCGGCACCCGCGAAAGGGCAATTATCAGGTCTGCCTAACTCGGCATGACCCGGTAATTGCCCATTCGCGGGTGGCAGACCCGGATACAACGCCGACAGCAGCCGTGCCGGTTTTACCGGCACAGCTACCGCCAGGGTTGTAATGAGGCCCACTGTTTCAATAGTACCCAAGGGGGTGCTTTGTGTTAAAATGTAAGTAAATTGTGATATATTCAGCAACAATGGTCAAAATTACTAACTGCATAGTTAAGTAACTCATAAACCTGGTCCACATTGGCCAAAATGGTCGCCCATTTTGACTGGCCTACACTAGCATTTTACATTTTTGGTACAGGCATTGCCTTATAGGCCAGTCTGAGCCTGGCGGCTCATCCATAATGGCGAGGGGACGCCCACCCAGTGGCCCCTCACCCATTATGGAGGAGCTAATGAACCAGCCCAGTGAAACAGTGAGCACTCCCTCAGCTGCTTTTTCCAGCTGATGGAGTGCTCCTGGGCTGGCTGAACTGTTTCCCTTTGACAGTTCAGTTTAGTTCCCCAGCCGCACATGCTCACTGAGCCATGCAAGTGCTGGGGTGTTTTGCTTCGCCAGCATTGCATAGTTCATTGGAAAGGCTGGCTGGGGCACTGCATGTCTGTATGTCCGAGGGGGAGCTCCTGCGCCTCCTCGCACATACGGACAGAGCAGCCTGGAGCAGGGCGTTTCAGCACCCACACGAAGGCCAATGCAGAAGGCACGTTTATGTTCATTGTTTGTTTTTATTTAAACATGTGTATGGATGCGTGTATGCTTATGTTATGAGTGATTGTATGGTGATGGATGCTCGTGTGAATGATAGAGTGATTGCTGTATGAATGTGCAGCGCCTTGCATACACACATAATCATGTTGATTGTGTTAGGCCCAGTGGGGCCCAGGAGACAGGGATGGTATCTTTTTACTGGACATCTAGATGTCCAGTAAAAAATGTCATGCCTGCCCCCTGGGCCCCCCAGCACCAATTGCAAACTGTTTGGATATGTACCCATTTTTTTGTTAAAAGTATGCGCTACAATGCAACATTTCAACCCATTATTTAACAAAAATACATAATTCTACATAATTCTCGTCCAATGAGGGATATTAAAGTTGAATTTCGAGTCGCAACACAACTATAAATATATACCTAAGGACATCAGCAACTAGGATTCATTATCACAAGATCAAACAATCACATATTACAGTTACGTATCAGTTCATTACCAACCCAATAGCCTTGAGAACGACTTGTAGTCGAAACACGTGTCGGCTGACTTTCCATGGATATTATTAATACATTTTGAATGCTGCTTTAGTCTTGAACGTGACATATTATCACATCTGACTGAAATTTGGGAAGAGCACGATTTTGCATGTCATTTTATACAGATTATAAATAAAGGAGGCTGACAGAACTCTGGACACACACTCTCTCCAGAATTTCCATCCCGGCGTATCCTGATCTTCTTCATTCATCTTGCCAGATTCCAGATCCTACTGCCAGGCCAAAGCATAGCTGAAACTATCTCAGCAAGGTCTACATCCAGAAATCCCATTAAAAACCCCAAGAACAAAGGGGAAAAGCTGTGGTTCCCTTTTGGGGAGCATCCTGTGACCAGACTGGCTTTTGCCCACTAACTGCATGGCCGCTGTACCCCTGCCATCCAGCTGTACTTGCTATCCAGTGACTGGGCAGGCCCAGCTGTTGTTCTGCTAGGAGAGTCCGCTGCTACCTGGTGACCCGATCCTTGGACTCCAGAACCCGGTTGACTGTCCCTAATCCCAAATTCAAGAGCAGATTGTGAGTATTCCCCATCCCATAGCAACATACCCTACCCCATCTAGGCCCTTTGTCTTGGTTCCACTCTGGGTGTTGGCGCCGTTAAACCCTTAACGCCTGATTACGAGGTCCCTTTGCGGGACCCCACCTTAACGGCTGGTTTTTCCAGCCGTTAAAGTAGGGACCTGCAAAGGGACTTTGGTGCTAATAACGGTACCGTTATTAGTGCCTTCCCCATTCCCATTGAGCCCTATGGGGCAAAAATGGGAATGGGGAAGGGCCATGGCAGCATGAGGAATTACCGCCCCACCAACCTCGGTTTGGGGTGGTAATTCCCCATTCCGCCATGGCGGACACCGGCATGGACCATGGTGCTAATAGCACCATGGTCCTCCGCCTGGGTCGTAATGAGGCCCCATGTCTTGGATAATTTGTTCAACTGGCAGAATTCTTTGTGCATCCTGTCCTTGATTCATAGTGCTAGCGCCATTCTTTCATTCACCCCATCTTGTAACTCCTTAATAATATTTGGAATAATTTAAGTAATTTCTACATAAAGAGAAACGAGGCATGGAGCGGGTTAATCCGGCCGCTTAACCTGTTTCATGGGCAGCGCTATCTTTTTGATAATCTAGTATAAGTAAACTATGGGGGTCATTACGACCCCGGTGTTAAGGGGTTAATGGTGCCGTAAAAGGCTGCGGCGCCGTTAACCCCTTAACGCCTTACTACGAGGTCCCTTTGTGGCTCCCGACCTTAACGGCTGGTATGGACCAGCCGTTAAAGTAGGGACCTGCAAAGGGACCTTGATGGCAATTACGGTACCGCAATTTGCGGCACCGTACTTAGCGCCTATGGCGCGAAAATGGGAATGGGGAAGGGCCATGGAGAAAGGGGGAATTACCGCCCCGCGAACCTTGGAATGGGGTGGTAATTCCCCCTTTCTCCATGGCGGACTCCGGCTTGGACCATGGTGCTAATAGCACCATGGTTTAGCGCCGGAGTCCTAATGAGGGCCAATGGCCCTCATTACAAGTCAGGCGTTAACGGTTTAATGGCGCCGTCTGCGCCGTTAACCCTTAACGCCTGATTAAGAGGTCCCGGGTTTTAACGCCTGCTTTTTGCAGGCGTTAAAACCCATGCCGCAAAGTGACCTTGGTGCTAAGTACGATGCCGCAATTTGCGGCACCGTACTTAGCGCCTTTCCCCATTCCCATTATGCCCTATGGGGCAAAAATTGGAATGGGGAAGGGCAAATGGTGAATGGGGAATTACCGCCCCACTCACCTTGGAATGGGGCGGTAATTCCGCCATCCACCATGCCGGAGTCCGGCATGGACCATGGTGCTAATAGCACCATGGTCCAGCGCCGGACTTGTAATGAGGGCCTATGGGCCTCATTACACGGACGGCGGTAAGGGTTAACGGTCACCGTTAATGGCAACGGTGACCGTTAACCCTTACCGCCGTACTACGAGGTCCCTTTGCGGGTTGGAGGAATTAACGCCTGCTTCTTGCAGGCGTTAAGTACCAACCCGCTAAGGGACCTCGGAGCTAATTACGGCACCGCAAAATTGCGGTGCCGTAATTAGCGCCTTCCCCATTCCCATAGAGCCCTATGGGGCAGAAATGGGAATGGGGAAGGGCAATGGCGGAAGGGGGATTTACCGCCCCTCCAACCTTGGAATGGGGCGGTAAATCCCCTTTCCGCCAAGGCGGTGCCGGTAATTTACCGGCATGGTCCAGGGTGCTAATAGCACCCTGGATTACCGCCTTCCGTGTAATGAGGCCCTATGTCTTTTTCTTTCCAAACTGATTTTCTCTCTTTAACGGCTTTATTTTTCCAAAACCGAACCTCCTTTTGTCTTGCAAATCTCATCAATTCTTCAGCTATAGCCATCCTTTCACTTCTATATTGTCCCAGTGATGTGCATCTATTCCCCAGCCCAAGAACTACATTCCGATTTCGAGTATTTTACAGTTTTTCTTAAAAAACGTTTTTGACATTTCAAAATGCAATTGAGAAAAATGAAACTTTTCCATGTGATTTGACTGCACGGGTTCTCAATTTCAACCTGCTTTGTGAAATGTATGCCTTTTGTGATACCTTACCTTATAGTTGCCAGTGATATAACATCCCCGATACTGTGATAAAACATATGTACATAATTATTTAAATACACATATAATCAATTATTTGTTAAAATCCGAGTGTCATTTTAGGCCATTGCAAAGGGTTTTTGCCTCTTATTTTGTGAAGGAAGTGTGGATTTTGATTCTATTTGCTGCCTCATATTCCTGACTACCCGCTGCGTCTTGCTATCCACTCAGAATTCAATTAATTGTGGGTTGAGGGAACATTGCATGGGGAAACCTTAACTTGGGTGCTATCTAACCTAATTGAAAAAGTGTTCCTATTAAATTGTGCTTTGGATATGTTCTTGTAGAAGGTTAACCAAGTGTATTTCCTCAGTTTCCATTGTAATTATCACCCCATTGGTGATTGCTGCCCAATATTAAAATTTGTGTGATTTCTTTGAATTTTAAAATAAATAAACATTGCTTTCCTAGCAACCGGCCTGGTTCATGGTCCATTGTGACCCGGGTGATTTGAAAAGGGGGGTGTGAGATGGGTTGTGTGTCACCTAAAATTGAATTTGTAGAAAATAAAGAGAAAGCATTCCAATTACGCGCTACATCCAAGGGTAGGGGCAAGGGTCCTGGTCCGGTGTGTGTCGCCCGATTGAAATCCTTAACAGGGGTGGTCTGGCCCCTGAGTTGCAGTGGCAGAGGGAATGTTAGCATGGGAGGGAGAGAGGGAAGGAAGAGGAGAATAGCAACGTCTTGAGAAGTTTCTGGAACTTAAGAAGACCCAGCTCAAGTCTGAGGAGGGCCGGGAGGTCATTCCAGAGGGTGGAACCTGGTGACGAAAGGGATCTACCGCCCACTCTCCGTTTGGAAAAACGTTTGACCTGCAGAGAGTTGGAGCCAGAGGACAGAAGGACACTAACGGGGAGGTATTTAGGGAGGGAACGCTGGATGTAGAGAGGTACCAGGCCCCAGGCAGACTTGTGGATTATGTAATGAGTCTTGAATTTGATACTTGCGATCACCAGGAGCCAGTGGAGAGATTTTAGGTCTGAAGAGATGCGATTCCTGGGCTTGAGGCCAAGGATAAGTCTTGCAGTCCTTTTCTGGATTAGTTGAAGGAGACAAATGGAGGAAAGAGGCAGATTGAGGAAGAGGATGTTGCAATAGTGCAGCCTCGAGAGATCCAGAGCTCTGGAGTCATTGAGCTTCCGGGGGAAGGTGAGAAAAGAAGAATGCCCCTGAAGAGGTGGCGCTGGAAGTTGGACTTCTTGGCGAGGTCACAACTCTTCTCTTGTTACCCATATCACCACAGATCTACTCCCCTGGAACTACCTATTTGTACTTGTTTGTTTATAACAGAGTATACAAACAACACTTGGAGCTCATCTATGCCAACACAAACCCGACGGGCTCAAGCAAAACTCCAGGAGAATCATTCTAGCAGTAGAGCTGGGAGACCCTGATGAGGCTTTTGCTTCCCCAGGTCAAAGCTTGGGCTCTGGCCTGACCCTCCTCTTGGGGCAGTGCTTGTCTAAAGCAAGGGCCAGACACAAATTCTGCTGGTTGCCCCTGACCCCCATAAAAAGTGCTTTAAAAAGAAATCACTCTACCTGACTTCCAGTCTGGACTGCCTGACTTCCTGACCTGCCCCAGTCACTCACTGATTGGCTGGGACAGGGCAGGAGTGCTTCCTGGCGTGGCCAATGAAGCAATTTCAAAGGTAAGTGACTCTTGAGCACAAAGACTTGATAGGCACAACCAACACTTTGTGCTCCTCTGGTGCTCGCTCCTCTTACAAAGCGCTTCCCCACCTCAGAGAATGGGAATATCCCCTTTTTCTGCCCAGCACACTCCCCAAAACAACAGTGTTGTCACTATACCGCAGTCCCCAGCCCTCTTTCTTGGCCCAGCACCATTTGGCCCCTCTTCTTGCCCCAGCACCGTTTAGGCCCTTTACTTGCGCCCAGCCCCTTGTAGCCCCTTTTCTTGCCACCCAGTCTTTTTATCCCCTTTTCTTACCCCAACCACATTTATCCACTTGTATTGCCCCCTTTAGCACCTTTTGTAGCCCCCTTTAGCATCTTTTCTAGCCCCCTGCTCTTGCCCCATACACCCTTTGCTCCTTTTCTTGCCCCGTACCTTTTTTTCCCGTTTTGCCCTATCTAGCCGTTTTCTTGCCCCAGTCCCTTTTAGGCCCTTTTCTTGCCCTTTCCATCCTCTTGTATCCCCTGCTCTTGCCCCAGACCCCTTTTGCCCCGTGTATTGCCCCAGTCACTTGTATCCTCTTGTTCCTGCCCCAGTCCCTTTATCCCCTTTTTGACCCTTTTGTTGTCCCCAGACCCTTTTAGCCTTATGTCATGACCCCCAGGCCTTGGCACTGCCCCCTCCTCCATTTTGCATGGTTTGCCCCTGGCTCTGCTCATTTTTGTCCCTAGGAGCCAGAGCACACCCCCAGGCTCGTCCCTACCCCAGAATTCTATGGTTCTCCCAGATCTATCTAGCACACATCAACAACTTCCCTTCCCTCTTCCTTCTCTTGAATAATTGAGAGTCAAAAGGATGTAAAAATGGCAGACGTCATGCACTACAAAACCCAGATATATTTAATTGCATTTATAAATATCTTATTAGTTAAGTAAAATATGTTTCCTAATGAGGATTATGTCTGCAAGGTTGCAGTAGAAAATGAATGAAATGGTTTGGCGGATTACTTATGACAGGAGAGATTTAGTGCACAGGAGCCATATCTCACAGTCAGATCACTGCACTCCCACATATCAATGCTCCCTCTTTCAAGTAATTAAAAATGTGCTGCGTCACCGCATGAGCTTGTTGAATATCAATAGCAAACTGGGCATGAATATTCAAAGGAGGCCTGGGGAGCAGTAACTCATCCTTTCCTACAGAAACTAAGCAATCTGTACTATAGCTTACAATTGTAAGAAAAAAGTCAAAACACGGGCCCACATTTTATGATAATGCACTGGTATGTTTCATTGACACAACACACTAGAAGGAAGGTGAGGCGTGAATGGATTATCTCAAGGGATGCATCTACACGAATGTGTGTTTGGCCGGAGACCAGTGAGCAGTTCAGCGAATGTGTGCGCCCTTTGCATAAAGATGCTTGTGTGTTACTCGGTGCTCATCTTGCTATGGGGCTGCTGGGCATTGGTTGAGAAGAGAGCCTAACAAATTACTCCACGCACTCAAGCTACACACGTTCTGGCTTTTGAAATGCAGCAAACCAAAACACGCGTGAGGAACTTTTCCCAGATAACAATCTTCAGAAAGCATTTACATTCTTTGAGTGTCAGTAACCCGTTAACACTGTTGTCCGTTGTTCATCATTGGTCCCTCATTCTATAGCACTGCACGTGTATCGCGTTTTAAATGTGATGTGTTTCTCTGTTTAGTTTCCCTCATTCCCTGTATTATGAAGGAGAGCATACGACTCCAGCCCCTGTCTGCTTTCTCTGTTTCTGAGTCACTGGTCCCCACTGGACGTCTCGGTCTCAGCAGGAGCGCACCTGTCAGAAGCCCTGACATATCCACGACCTGATGCTGTTGTTTATCTCCGTGTGCTGATATGGTGCGCTGGTCTCAATGCACGTGACGCTTTCAAGAAGAGACTACATCAGCCTGGAGACAGCTGCTTTTATTATTCAAATGATGGAGCCGATCTGGATCATTCAAACAGGCTGTTTGCCGCATAAGGATTTAAAATCAGCATTCAATGTGGCCTCCTCCGTGAGTTTACGTTTCTCCATCATTATAGTACATATAAGTCGCTCTTTTCAGGAATTTCAGCAGGGACCTCATTTCACAAAGATGTTAAGGGTAGCGGAAGTGACATCACGTGACCATTGACCATGATGACATCACAGGAAGTGATGTCATTCGACCCCACCCCACGGTGACACCACAGGAAGCAATGGAACACGAAGAGTTATTACCCCTTTGACAAAACAGCAAATGGTGTAATGCATTGTTTCTAAGTGCACTATGAAAAATCTGGTTACACTATTACTGTAACGTGATATACATTTCATACAAGAATGGATCACCATATGTATAGGCAGAAAAATATAACTGCAACTTGGGAAAAGAAAAATACATAGGGCCTCATTACACGGTAGGCAGTGAACCATGGCGCTATTAGCGCCATGGTTCATGCCGGTAAAATACCGGCACCGCCTTGGTGGAAAGGGGAATTACCGCCCTATTCCAAGGTTGGCGGGGCGGTAATTCCCCCTTCCACCATTGCCCTTCCCCATTCCCATTTTTGCCCCATAGGGCATAATGGGAATGGGGAAGGTGCTAATTATGGTACCGCAAATTTGCGGTGCCGTAATTAGCACCGAGGTGCCTTTGCGGGTTGGTTTTTAACGCCTGCAAAAAGCAGGCGTTAAAGTACCTACCCGCAAAGGGACCTCGTGATAAGGCGGTAAGGGTTGACGGTCACCGGTACCATTACCGGTGACCGTTAACCCTTACCGCCTTCCGTGTAATGAGGCCCACAGTCTGAAATTAATGCTTATTCTATTCTAAATGCTTTTTGGAGGAGTTTGTCTGCATAGTGAATTTGAGGTGTTTAAGAACAGACTAAATCAGTGACTCACCCCCTGAAGTGTGCCTGAAATAAACCTTTAATGAGTCTAGCAATTATTGTATGGAATTCCATAAAGACAAATAGCTCAAATAGCCACATGGCATTGGCCACAGCCCAGGAGCTTCAATTTGTAAAAAACAAAACAAAAAAAAACACGTTTTTTTGTTGTTGAGGGATAGCAAGGGAGACCTCAGGGGTCGCAAGTGCGACCTCTGGCGACACCTAAATGACGTCCCTTAATTTCAGTCTTCAACGAAAGCCCACTGGATGTGCATGGTAGACACAAGTTAACATTTCCAGCGTAGGAGGCACTGGCCCTCATTACAACTCAGGCCGTGGACCATGGTGCTATTAGCATCATGGTCCATGCCGGATTTCGCCATGGTGGATGGCGGAATTACCGCCCCATTCCAAGGTGAGTGGGGCGGTAATTCCCCATTCACCATTTGCCCTTCCCATTCCCATTTTTGCCCCATAGGGCATAATGGCAATGGGGAAGGCACTAATTACGGCACCGTAAATTACGGTGCCGTAATTAGCACCAAGGTCGCTTAGCGCCTTGGACTTTAACGCCTGCAAAAAGCAGGCGTTAAAGTGTGAATCAGGCGTTAAGGGTTAACGGCGTCAACGGCGCCGTTAAAACCTTAACGCCTGACTTGTAATGAGGGCCACTGAATAGTAAATGCACGTACTGTGCTTATTTGTTCTTTACACATAGCTCTGTTCGTTTATGTATTTCACACACAGGGCCTCATTACGAGTCATGCCGGTAAGGGAAAAATAATGCCGGTATGTAAATACCAGCATCATTTAACGCCCCGTAGCATTCTGACCCGCAAACCCGGCATTAGCGGCACCGTTATCTACGGTGCCGTTAATAGCGGCATAGGCGCGTACACGTGCCTCTTCGGGTAGTAAATACCGGCATGTCGGTAATAGGGGGCAATCACAACCCACGCAAACATGCAAATACCGGCATTGCGAACACGGAAATAACGGGCTGCATGATGCCAGAAAAACAGGCATCGCGGACTACCCGCAAACAGCAGCCAAGATACAAGGCAGCTGCCACAGGTGCACACAATCCCCACAGGTGGAGTCAAAGGAGGCTGTGCCAGTACAAAAGAAGCACACCCACACACCACACCCCCCCACAGGTGTAGGCAATGCAGAGTGGGCCCAGTACAAAAGGACCACACCCACACACCACACCCCCCCATAGGTGTAGGCAATGCAGAGTGGCCCAGTACAAAAGGAGCAAACCCACACACCACACCCCTTCCTACACCAAAATGCTACCACTAGCATTTGCAATCATGGCGCTGGAGGACATCCCTATACTGCTACAACTACAGCAACAACAGCAACAACAACACCTACAGCTGCAAGAACAGGCAGCACAGAGGAGATGCAGGAGGAGAAGGAGGGTGAGACAGGCCCAGCAATTACCACCAGCCCAGCCACCAGCGCCTCGTAGGCAGCCACCAATCCCTCGCACCAGACCCAGCCCATTCAACCTAACCCCTGAACAGATCCACACCCTGTACCGGTTGGACCGTGACACCATCACCACCATAGTGGACATGATACACAACGACATTGCCAGCCACATACAAATACGCACTGCCATCCCCCCACTACTGAAGGTGGTGTCTGTGCTACACTTCCTGGCCACAGGCACCTACCAACACACAGTGGGCCAGCTGCATGGAATTTCACAACCACTATTCTCACACATGCTGAACCAAGTGCTGGATGCCCTCCTGAAGCACGCAAGCACCCACATATCCCTACCACGGACTGCCCAGGAGATAGCAGAAACCAAAGTAGGCTTCCATGCACTGGCAGGCATGCCCAATTGTGTCGGTGCCATCGACTGCACCCATGTGGAATTGGTAGTCCCCCTTGCCATAGAGGCGGTGTACCGCAATCGCAAGCAATACCACTCCATCAATGTGCAAATGGTATGTGACTCCAGCAAGATCATCACCCATTGCTGCGCCCGATTTCCTGGATCCACACATGATGCCATGGTACTGCGCAACTCCACGCTACCTTGTCACATGGAGCGACATGCTGGACCACGTGCCTAGCTGCTCAGTGAGTTGCACAACAGGCCCATGGCCATGCTGTGGGGTACTCATGTGTGCGGATGCAGAAGGGGGGGATAGTACACCTGGGTGGGAAAGGGGGGGGATAGTTTACCTGGGTGGCAATAGCCAGTGAGTGGAAAATGAATGCAGAGCTAAACACTCCTCACCTGACACAGCCAAACAGAAAATGACACATCACTGGGCCACATATCACAAATAATGCAAATGGAAGACAACAAGTAAGAGGCACAACCGGGGCACCATGGTGATGGCAAGTAATGCATGACTGAATAGGATGGCAACTGTGCCAATGCGGCCTGTGTGACCATGCATAGTCAAGAGTATACAGCATGAATTGGAGGCTAAACATTGTCGCACTGCCACAGCACATCTGCCGCAGCATGCATGATTACACCCTGAATCATCTATTCAACCCCATCCAGTGTTCCACACCTCTTTACAGTATACATTCCATATTGGTGACTATTTGGTACACGTACAGGGACATGTGCATGCTCACACCTAATAGCTGCTGCCATGACCGTGCTCCCTGAAGGTGTCAGTTCAGAGTGACACACACCTATTTGTATCTGCTTGCAGGTGATGGAGGATATCCCTTGAGGCCATGGCTACTTACCCCTGTGCGGATCTCGCAGAACAGCCATGAAGAGGAGTACAATCATGTGCACACTTGTACCCGTGTTGTGATTGAGCAGACATTTGGCCTGTTGAAGGCGCGGTTCCGCTGCCTAAGCAGGTCTGGTGGGGCACTCCTATATAGACCTGAGAAGGTGGCAAAGATCACCATGGCCTGTGTCATGCTGCACAACATGTGCGTCCGAAGGAATGTACCACTGCCACCTGACATTGACATGCATGGCCCGGGTGAGGATGAAGGGGATGGAGACGGAGGTAAGGGAGCCCCCCTGCCAGTACGTGATGCACGGGACGGCCATGCTGTACGCCAAGCACTAATTGACGAATACTTTTAAGATACATGGACCATGAATGACTTTTGTCAGTCAGACACTAGGCCAATGTGAACATGCACAAAGGGAATGTTGTAATTTGGACATTGAACACCGTAACACATTAAATGGATGCACACCAAAAATAACAATGTCCAGCCATGGATTGTTCTCCAGAAAACTTGTGTATTATATGAAAGTGCAAAACTGTGCCCACTCCCCCCTCCCACAATCCCCCAACAAACTCCCTCTCCCACCCCACAAACCCTCAAAACACCCTTGTTACCACCCTCTCCCACCCCACAGATGCAAAGTGTCCCCATGTGTGCAACGGACAGTGCTCCCTTCCACAATGTGTTTTGCCACAATGTCATTATCCGTACATTCACTTCTTTCGGACTTTAGTGTCGGGTGGTGCCATGGCCGACTGTCGTGCGCTCCTCCTTATGTGACGCACCGGACTGGATTGCGCCGAGGTGGTAGGGCTAGTAGTTGCGGAGGAGTCTATTGTCAATCGACTGTCTGTGTGAAGGTGTGGCCGCTGCATCGGAGCGTTACCTGCAAGGATGGCCTCCGTGAGTGTCCCCATGCACTCCCGGAAGGCACGCGTGGATGCCTCCACTGCTGCAGTATTGGCTGCTATTGCCCTTTTGATGGCACTCATGGCCTCATTGCCTGCTTCCACCTGCTGGCGCATGATCTGGAGCATGTACTCCTGCCGGGCCTCGACCCTTGTCAGGCGGGCATCAAATGAGGTGTCGTCCGCAGGTCTGCAGGTTGCTGGCAGGGTGGAGGAAGGCAGAGTGGAGGAAGGCAGAGTGGAGGAAGGCAGAGTGGAGGAAGGGGCGTGTGCGGAGCCATCCTCCGGGGCACTGTCCTCAAACAGCGCAATGTCTGATTCCCCGAGGTCGGAATCATGTAGACACGGATCATCGAGGCACTCAGACTCCGCTAGAGCTTGGGGGCTGGCAATGTGGCTTGGGGTGGGTGTGCCAGGCATCATGTCTGATTCTTCTTCCACCTCTGTGGACACAACATCCCTGTTGGCTGGCGGCAGGGCTACCACTGTTGTGGTTCTTTGTTGTTGGGCAGTGAGTGCAGGTGTCCCTCGCAGGGTTGGTGCCTTGCGTGGCACACTGGCTTTGGCAGGTGTCTTTTCCTTGGCCGGTTGTGTTGGGGTGTCCCTGGTCGCCTTGCGTGCACTGGACGTGCTTGCACCCCTGTCCAGTGGTCCACCTTCATCATCGGTGCCTGGGAGATAGAAGAGATGCAGGTCATCAGTGATGTTGTCAAATGGCAGCTATGTTGAATTGCGGTGGGATATGTTGATGCATTCAGCCATCATTTCATTTCTGGTTTGTTGCTTTAGGTGGTCTAAGTGGGTATGTGGGGAATCAATGCATGGCTGGTGGGGTAGCATTAGTTTGGTCTCTGGGTGGTGGGTGCATGGGCATGGTTGGGTCATTTGAAACCTCTGTTGGGATTGGGGTCGTCACTCAGCGTCCATGTGGTGCAGGGAGTGACAATGATTATTCTATGGATATGGTGATGCATCACCTTGCCCACTCTAACTTCCCCAGTTGGGCCACGTCATGTGTCGTGATACTTGGTTGTGATGGTACACTCACCTTCCTCTGTGGTGGTTGCTGCGCCGACCTCCTGATCTCCGATCCCCTCAATGGTTTCGGGGTCAATGAAGCCACTTGCCGTCTCCTCCCATGGCATCAATTGGACTGGGGAGTGTGGGCCACCGCCTGTCGCCATTGCGGCTCTCCGGTTCTCAGACATGATCCTCCGGACACGGAGGCAGAGGTCATCCCACCGCTTCCGGCAGTCGCGCACACACCTTGGGGCGCACCCCACTGCTGTCAACCTCTGAGCTACCTCAAGCCAGACCTCTTTTTTGCGGGTTTGGGCCGAATGCTTTAGGTCTGTGCTGCGTATTACATCCGCATGCTCTTCCAGGGTGTTGGCGAGCATGGTGAGCTCAGCGTCCGAGAAACGCTGCTTCCTCTTCCTCTGTGTGGATTTCCTGCTGGCCTTGGACATGATAATGCTCCTCTGACACACTACGACACGGGAGGAGTGTTGGTTGTGGAGGATTGCAATGGATTGTGTTTTTAAAGATGGCCGCCGGCCCATTTCCCGTTCCAGCGCGATGACGTAATTTCCGGGTCCGGTTTTGCGAACACAGTTATTCCGTGCCGGAGTTACCGTGCCGGTGTTTAGGGGTTCATTGAAGGCGGTTACGGAGTGGACGCAAGCCACAATCCCGGTATAGGGGGGTTGGTGGGACGTTACCGGGATGGCGGTTTTTCCACTACCGGCATGGGGGGACGCGTGTGCTCGCGCGCTCGTGATTGGCCGCTGGTAGCGGGTTCTCGAGGGCACGGACACGCACTTCCCGCCATGCCGGTAATTGTGCCGGATTTTCCGGCCGACTCGTAATGAGGTCCACACTCTTGAAAACAACATGCCCACACGCGGTCATAATACTTAGGTTCCGGTGCCCTGTCAAATGTCAGTGGGTGACTTGCCGTGCTCTCACTGTTCACGTGTACTCAGTGAAAACAAATAAGACAGGTGGGTTCTGGGGGAGGAAGGAACACCAACATGGCCACATACCAAAACAAAAGAACATGGACGAATTTGGAGGAAAAAAAATACACACGAAAAAAACAGGGAACACAGTTTTGTGCTGTAAGAAATGAAAATGGAAAAATGAACATGGAATAGCTGGACCAGCAGAGAATGGTGCCCCCCACCACCACCTCCTCCTTGGGAAAGTAAGTTGAACATTCTTGGGCAGGCTCCGTAACGAGGAAGAGCCATGCAGGAAGGCAAAATAAGACAGAGCATGCAGCCGAAGGGGGATCAGGAGTGGCAGTAAGGATGATGACAGAGCGTGATGGCCAGTTGTGCTGTGCTCCCAAAGGCGCTACACATGTGGCGACATTGCAAATGCTGCATAAGTGACAAAGTCGTCACTCATGCTAAGATAACCGTGATGACGTTGTACATTTGCACAAAAAGGCAAGGAAACACCATACATTCCCGGGAAATGGTGATATAAACATATTTGTTTTAACTTAATGACAGTAATGGGATGCGAGGAAACATTTGAGCAAAAACAGAAAAACAAAAAGAACTCTGAGTTTTTAATATGGTTGGTGACTGCGTCTTCATAATAACAGTTTTGTATATGAGTCCAGTAAACACTATGAAGGGTAGAAAAGTGTTCCAATTTTCTTGGTATGCGCTTGAATACCAATGAACATAACGTTGTGTTGCAAACCAACATGGTTGACATGGCATTTGGGTCTGCTGGAAATATTTTCCCATTGGCATTTCCTCATAGCATTTTTGTAGCGCTAACGTTAAAGTTGATACCACTCCTGTGGTTCAGCTCACTGGACGTTCCCTGTCTTGATTTTGAGACTGATTATGTGACTGGCAGATGATAATGACAGGTTTCTGTAAGCAGACCCCTCACAAAGAGCTGCCAGCGTAATCTATGTATCAAGCTGGATCATGTAACAGATGGCGCCTGAAGAGGTTTCCATGATTGGATAGGCACAGCAGGTGAGAATGCTAAATAACTCTGAAAAAGGTGGAAACTGTCAAAATTAGAGGGGCACTTCAGTCGGTGAGTACTGCACTTCAGAATTAGAGGCAGCTGGGCAAAAGTTACAGTTTCCACAGACCATATTCAATTTGTGCACTTGCTCATCCTAAACTATTACGTCCGAAAATAACCATATTCGATCCATTAAAATATCATGATACATTGATATGTAAATTCCACAATTGCCATTATTCAAAACATGTTTTGAATAGCTGAAGCACCAATGAAAGACAGATAGGGAGTATCGGCAGATTTGATTCACAGCATGATTTTCTATGACTGAAGACCAAACATTGCCAAACTCTTGATGAAAAATTGAGAGATAGTTAAATAGAGGAGCAGTTTAGAAATGTATTTCTCAAACTTGCCAAACCTGGATATTCATGTTAGTAGCAATCTGAGAAATATGTTAGAAATCGAAGAAAGGAACAAACAGCGAACACCAGTGTTAAGACGGCTGGGAAAACCCCAGAATTACACAGAGGATCAGGAGCCAGAAAAAACGGGCTCAATAATGAAAATACACAAAGTGAAAAGCAAAACCCAGCTTTATCAACATCCAAATAAAGCAGGGACAGCATACAAGCAAAAAAGTCATTGCTGTCAGCATGCTTATCAAAAACAACCATTTTTATACTACGAATGTGTCATTAAAAAACTCATCATACACTCACAGATATCAAAACCTTCAGGAAGAGCAAATTGGTTAAGGGGATTGACTACATATACATTCTGTGTGGGTTAAACCTCTGATTGGGTAACAACAATCTGATGGCTCCTCCTGACACCACCTCAAAATTGATAATACTAAAAAGACATTGGGCCTCATTACACGGATGGCGCTAAGGGATTACCGGCACCGGTAAGGGCACCGATGCGGTAATCCCTTAGCGCCATACTACGAAGTTCCCTCAGTGGGTCCCGTCCTTAACGTGTGGTCAGACCACACGTTAAGGACGGGACCCGCTGAGGGACTTCAGGGCAAATAACGGTACCGCTAATAGCGGTACCGTTAATTGCTCCTTCCCCATTCCCATTGAGCCCTATGGGGGCTTAAATGGGAATGGGGAAGGGCCTTGGTGAATGGGGAATTACCGCCTCACCAACCTTGGAATGGGGCGGTAATTCCCCCATTCACCAAGGCGGAATCGGTAAAATACCGGCAGCAACCATGGCGCTAATAGCGCTATGGTTACCGCCGTCCATGTAATGAGGCCCATAATCTCTGCAATAGGTTACTGGTTGGCCTGATACGTACTGGGGGCTTAACATTGGGGATTTTGATTGGTTGCCTTTCTACTGACCAACCTTGGACAACTAACGTATCATCAAGACGTGAGCCAGACAGGAGTAGGGGGAGAGAAGTCCATGGACTGCTTTCCTTTCAATTAAAAAAGATAAAATGCCTTTTTCCTAGTCCATGAGCCAGGGTGATTCCTAAGTAGTTGGAGTTGTACAGCGTCTTGTGTCTGGGAATATGCGTGAGGATAGAGGCAGGTGTCCTATCTCTGTTTGTTGTAGTTGAATAACAGTGATCTTCCATAATAGGTCACATGTGATGAGACCGTGTTTGGAACTGTTTCACCCTGTATTCATCAGGGTTTTAGCTAATATTAATTTGAGTATTATGGTTTTCTCTACCACTGGGGACACTTGATCCATTTCCCATGGAGTCTTTGGGCTTACAATTATCCTGTACCTGTCTTACAAAGACTGTCTGCTCTTTAAATGAATCTAAGAATATATGGTTTGTGTATTGGGATTGGCTATCGTGTGTTCTCTCTGAGATGTTCGGACCCTCCCTAATTTCTCAGTAACTCTGGCTTTGTCTGCTTAGCTACTGTGGAGCACTGCACAGATCTGTATTTCTGTAATTGCTGCATTTTGAGTTCTCCTGAATGTTCGAGGCCTTTCTGTTTATCTAGAAGCATGCTGCTTTAATTTTGGAAAAGATGCCTGCCAATTACTGTTGTGTTTCTATGTTAGTATTGTATTGTATTGTTTTCGTCATTTATATAGCACCCTTTCCCCATTTATATGGCCTCGATGCGCTTTGTGGTTGGAACGCCCTTGGGGACCGAAGTCCATGTGTGGGAGATATTAAGAGTTAATTTTAAGATAAGTGTGTGTATTTTGCCAGGTTAGGACTTAGTTGGGCTGGCTAAGCTCCAGTAAGCAGCCCGGAGGTCAGGCACAATTGTAAAAATTCCACAATTGCGTAAATGTGTGATTTATGTGAAGAATGATTTTAGCTAAAGTAATTGTGGGATGATCCTTTGATTTGTAAAGCTCACCTCAAAAAGCTGATGTCATGTCCCTAAAAATCCAACCAGCTGACAGCAAGGCGATAACAATCATCCCTGACCAATCCACTTGTTTAAAGGTGTGCCCAGATAATCCTGCCCCACCGTATAATCTTATGGTGAAATCATGTCTTATAAATAAAGGAGATTATATAGTTAGTGGGTAAAGGCTTGTACATGCACTTTGCACACTCAACTTAGGTAATAGGATTGAGCTGCATTGCAAGTGTCAGGTCCAGGAACCCACTAATTGCCTGGAGTAGTAGATAATCTGTATAAAATGACATGCAAAATCGCGCTCTTCCCAAATTTCAGTCAGATGTGATAAAATGTGCTTTTGGTGATTTAGGATAGAGTGCTAGTGCCAGAGACTTGATGTGTGTCCAGCTAGACTGAATTTCAGTCAAAGGTTGTTGATGTATATTAATGGCAGAGGTGTTGAGGTAGGTCAGGTGCTTCAGTGTGGACGGCTATGCGAGCTGCTAGACTGGAATTGCATAGCCATAGCTGCATTTTATGGTGCATGGATTAGTAGCCGTGCCTGTGGCCTGTGTCCAAAGACGTGGTGCAAGGTATACATACCTTAAACCTGGATGGAGTTAATCTTCAATGCCGTTTTCCTAAGTCCCACGTGATTGACTGGTCTCGCCAGCTGTGGTCTCCCTAGATCGAGAGCCTGAGCTGTGGGAGAGGGGCCCAGTGGGATGGTGCAGTGATGTACGATAATCTGGGGGACACCTAGATTCAAGACACCATGAAAACTGGGAGAAATGCCCAAATAGGGGGTACAGCAGCAAATGCAGCAGCACCCAGACCTGGCACACCTGGATAGAGGGAGAAACACCTAAAATGGGGGCACAACAGCAAATGCAGTAACATCTAGATCTGGGATACCGGGATAGAGGGAGAGACACCTAAAATGGGGGCACAACAGTGAATGAATTAGCACCTAGATTTGGGATACCTGGATAGAGGGAGAGACACCTAAAATGGGGCACAACAGGATTTGGGATACCTGGATAGAGGGAGAAACACCTAAAATGGGGACCCAACAGTAAATTCAGTAATACCTAGATTTGGGACACCTGGAAAGAGCGAGAAATGCCCACAATGGGAGCACAACAGTAAATGCAGTAACACCTAGATTTGGGATAACTGGATAGAGAGAGAAACACACAAAATGGGGGCACAACAGTACACGCAGTTACACCTAGATATCGGAAACCTGGATAGGGGGAGAAATGCCCAAAATCGGGGCTCAACAGTAAATGCAGTAACACCTAGATTTGGGATACCTGGATGGAGGGAGAAACAACTAAAACGGGGGCCAACAGTTAATGCAGCAACACCTAGATTTGGGATACCTGGATGGAGGGAGAAATGCCTAAAATGGGCTGTTCATGTTGCATTCATCTTATATATTGCTTATGTTAGTGTTCTTCATGTCTTATGGATGCCATGTTAATATTCATCATGTATAAATATATATTTGACCTAGTTTGCAGATTTTTCATGGTGAGTGCATATTTGCTTTGTGTCTAATGCATGCACATGTAATGTTGCAACGTCAGTTTGGTTTTACTCATGCCATCTTCAGCTTAGACTGTGTCCATCTCCTACTGTACCTGCCTGGGATAAGGGAGTTATGGTTGCCTCAGTGAGTAGGGTTTCTCAACTGTGCCGTAATGGGCCATGGGAGGGGCAATAGCTATGGATGATGTAACCATCTGCCTCTCAACACCAGTATTTTCATGAACACCTAACAATGAGGTTATCTTTGTTTACATTGCTCAAACTATGGCAACAGCCCACAGAGATAGCTTATCTCATTAATAACACTGTTAGCCACATGCAATTTTAGCAATGCAATGCAAAAGACTTGTGTGATTTAGCACATAGGTAAAACCAGTAGGAAACTGATGAACTTAACACAGGTCAAAAATCAGGAGTTCAGATATGATGCAGGTAATATAAGGAGGACAGTGATAGACACAACGTTAGGAGTAAACATATATCTTGCAATAATAAAAGGCCGGATGTGTGTTTGTCCAGTGCAGTCTTGCACAGTAGACACTGCCCGCTACTCATGTTGTTACCACTAGAGGGAGCTGTTGCCTTAGGAATTCATCACTTTCTTTTTCCCCATAAAGAGGGCTTTCTGTGATCCAACACAACGTTGGCCCCTGTACACAGAGTTTTCTACAAATTAAATAATAATTGATGGCTCACAATTCTTGGGAACACTTACACACTATTACTAACTTTTCTAAGAAGATGGAAAGAACCAATTGGTGGAAGTGTGGCAGTGATCTACAAAGCCAGTATCACTCTACATGTAATTCATATTTTCATCTTTCTACATTCTGAAGGCTTTCATATCAAGTGTCAATTCACTTATACAATTATTTTGTATTGTTTAGGTTAATGCCCCTCTTTTAGCACATATGTTATTGTTTGTTGAGTCAACATCATCACTTTAATTGTAAATAAACATCAACATTTAAAAGTCGAAAGACATTTTCATTTTTAGTTGGGGAATCAGGCATTCCTTCATAGTTGTATACTAATTGACCTTTTCACAATTGACCTCGGGAGAATTGACCTCGGGAGAATTGACCTAATTTAGAAGGTCAATTAGGACATATATGTGGGGGGAAACCCCCTGCTATCCCCCAACCAATCCAAAACCCCCTCAACTCCCCCACCCAATCCCCTTATATTATTTATAATACAAAATCATCCCAATACATATATAAAATAACTAAAATAATATAAAGGTCAATTGTGCAGAAGGTCACTTAGGAGCACTATAATTAGGTCAATTGTGCAAAAGGTCAATTGTAAAAGGTCAATTTGGGTTATACCTTCCTTCACACCTATTCACTGTTGTGTAACCAGAAAGATTTACGGTTATCATTGTGGGCCCAACAGCTCACCCATGAAACAGGTCATGTTGAAGGTTGTCCCTCCAATTAGCTGGTTTGATCATTACTGCCTTCCATTCAATCTGTATCAATGAGACCTAAATTCAATTTCCTTAATCACTCATAATTAAGCGGTCACTCAATCTATTTTACTCAAACCTAATCAATGTTCTTTATGAAAAAAAGGTGGATTAAAACAAACGAAAAACTTATCAGAAGTCGCTTACTCCAACAATGGCAAACTGAAGACTAGCCAAATGTAATGTCCATGGAGAGTGGAATACTGTCCAGCTCGACCTGCCAAACTAAAAGCATTCAGAAGGTACTTCAAAAAATGATTATTGAAGGAAAGCAATCCTTCCATACTGATAACATTTCGTTTATAAAAAACATAAAAAAACACTCTTCAAAGTCTTATAGGACATACACACAATCGAAGTCTTAAAGGACATACAAACAAAGTGACAGACTGGAATTCATGTTCATGATTCACCTGTGTCAATTTTCTCTTATGAGGTTAAGACAATCAGTAATGTGATTGGAATACACCACCCCCAAATGTAAATATTCTTAAAAATGTGGAAGTGACTTGGTAACACAGTTCTATTATTACTCAGTTTATCTAATTAACACTGAAGAAACAAAAGACAACATCCTCTTAAAATAATCTCTACTTTCTGCTACCACAAATGATCCCTACCTGGAAAGAGTAATATATGCATTAGGCACTTCGGTGGCCCTGGACCTTCAAAATGTTGTTAATATTGCCTTGATGGTGGCTACTGTCCCGCAGACTTTAACTCTTGTAGTGGTGCAGTCCTTGTTTAAAAATGTCAAACTTGTATAAGTGCCAGACTTAGAATTATGAATGTGTTGCATCTAGATAGGATTGTGAATGTTAGCAAGTGCCACAGTTAGATAGAATTATAAACATTAGCCTGTGTCACATCTAGATAGAATAGCGAATATCAGCCATTGCCACATCTAGACTTCTTTGGTAATATTACCAATGCCACATTTGGATAGAATTGTGAATGCTAGATTGCTTCGCATCTAGACAGGATTCTGAAGGTGGGCCAGTGCCAAATGTGGATATAATTGTGAATATTGGCATGCATCATCTATATATCCAGGATTGTGAATATTAGCCAGTGCCGGATCTAGATAGAAATGCAGAGAAATTCAAACACCACATCTAGAAAGAATATGGAAATGTAGCACATATCACTCCTAGATAGCAAGGCCAATAACCAACCCACTAACAATTTCACCCCTCTGCATACACCTCTCAAACTCTAACCAAACACATCCACAACCCTAAAGCACAGAAAACCGCACAAACTTCACTACACCGCAACAACAAAAAAACACACACATAGCTGCGCACAACAGCACATGACAGCTACTGACCGGAAAGCACTCGAAAGCTCAGTGAACGGTGTTAACCGAACTGAAGCTGTCAACAGCACATCACTCACTGCTCTCTTGCACTTATCCCGCTCGTTCCCACTAACTGAACCCCCTCCCCCTTTCCTTTTCATATCTGCCAGAGCACCAGGGGACCATTCCTGTGGTGATAGTGCACGGTATAAACATCCTTTAACATTAACATTAACTACTGACTTACAGACCTTCTGCCCGGTATCTCAACCAATGTTTCTAGGAAAATTGATTAAGGACACAGCATACATACACATGCAACCATTTAAGAGAGAAAATGCAGCAACTTTATTTGTAAATTAAGCCACTGGGCAGAGGGACCAAATCGGTCCTAGTAGTGATAATAGATGATCACAAGCGGGTTTTTTATGAAGTTGGTTCAGGTATTCTGATGTTATTAAATCATTAATCGATTGCCATTTCAGTTGTTGTAGATAGGTGTATGCTACTCTCAGCCTGATGGTGGTGGCTGTCAAGAAGCTGAGGGGAACCATAAATGATGGACAATGTTCTGGGCTAACAAAGTGGATGTATGCTGATGTGGGTTGATACAATGCTTGGGCAAAAACAAAGAACTGACAACAAAACACAGTATGGTCTCTCTGTGATTCTCAGTATGTAAAACATGTTTATGGATGCATTACGTGTTCTCTTGCTGAAACAAAGTCTCTCGTACTGGAGACCTGTCATGGAGATACTTTGGTCAGTGACTGTCTGTATTGTCAAGTGGCCCCCAGAGCCTTTTCTTGGTTCTTGGATTCCTTAGTTGCTGTCAGCTTCTTCTGGTTATCTGGATCTCTTGAGACGATTCCTCTCCCGTCTCCAGGATTGAGTGCTTTGTCACGTGTGAATGCAACATTCCACTCAATCGTGCTTTTTGCATTCTTTTCATTTGCTACTTTGCAGGTTTGGGTAATCCACGATGTTACCATCCTCTTTTCCATTCCCTTGGTTGGTTTTGCAATGTTGTCTTTCAGCATGGACATTTAAATTGGCGATATATTGTTACTAGTGAGGAGTGTTATAGGATGACCTCCATTGGGGTTGCCGGTACATATTGCATGAGGCCACTGATATTAGAGCTGATGCCACAGTGCAATGAGACTGTACAGCATTAGGCAGCTGGCACTATAAACCGCTGGCACTGCAAAAGTGGCCTTGGTGCTGGGAAGCAGAGTGGGAATTGGACTGCCAAACGATAGAGAACTGCCTTTAGGATGTAAGATAATGGAAGGAAATATGCTGACTGTTTAGCATGGGGAGAAGGCAGCAGATAGCCACAAGATTACAACCAGAGTCTGGAAATTGTAATAAGGTGTGTGACATGTGGTATGGTGCAGCAAGGCTGTTGATGCCCTAATAGGGACATGGAAGTAGGTGTCTACCGGACTTGCTCCTGAAGCATTGAAAGCCTCCTTCTCAGGACTGTCCAAGGCCATATTGCCTCATTATTTCTTATACTCTTTCCTTTCAATCAGTCCTCTATGTCTTATACAAGCTCACAATCTGGGGGGGGGGAGTCCAAGTTGCTGGTGAAAGGTTAGTAGGAGGCATGCTGATAGTTGATAGTATCGCTGTGCAATACAATAAACTGACTATGTTCTTTACAACTCTTTAAGATTCTACTGTGTGCACTCCTTTTCTCCAGGACACATGTTAGACGTGGGCAGCAAGAGGAGGGAGGTTAAAGTGATGTCAGGCTAAGGCCAAGATTCTCCACCAAGGGTTGGGCCACCTGTTTTCATCTTATTCCTGACTAGGGGATGTGTCTCTGTTTCCCATCACCATTAGTTTAGTTTAGTTTAGTTTATTATTTGTATAGCGCCGCCTGGCTCTGGGGCATCCAGGCGCTTGAGATGAATACAACAGGATTAATACAACAGTACAATATGATAAAATATGGTTTTAGGGGACCAGTAACAGAGATTGAGGGAGTTGTCAATCAGTTTCAATTACAGATAGTTACATATATGGTATAGCATGGTCAAGGTGGATGAGAGCAATACATTTGGGACATTATCACGCAGTTAGAGGTAATGTACAGACCGATTTACATATTTACAAATTTACAGTCTTGGTGCATGCTAGTAAGGTAGGGCTAGGCAGTTTACGTTTCTTTGGATAGAAGCCATGTTTTGGTGTTGTGTCGCCATTACGCCCCATAACCCAGCTCCTTGATCTGTCAGGACAATCTTATTCCTTGTTCCTCCCTCCTTGACTCAACTCTTTGGTCTTGCGTCATCTCCCACTTCCTTGATGCTTTTTCATATATCATTCCTCCTCCCGCCTCATTGCTCCACTCTCATACTTATGGAAGGCTTTTTTCTCCTCACTGCTTCTGGCTTCCCCTTGGATAATCTGCTTCTTCTTTCTTCCTGAAGGATCAACCCCTATTTTCTCCACTACTGTTGGTTGAGCCTTTTCACCTCCTTAGCCTTCTTCTTCCCACCTTGATGGTCACCTCCTCCTTAGTCGCTTTCAACTCCATCACCACCTCCTCTATCCTTTCTTCCCTCCATCCTGCTATTATCCTCCCTACCTTCACTTCCTTCTCTCCAATTTCCCTGCTCCAGACTCCTGCTCTGCACTCTAGCTAGACCTTCTATCACTTAATTTCCATTCCCAAGCCTCCAGCACCACACCCCAACTCCCTTCAAATGTGAACACAGCTTTGCACATGCCTCTCCAAGCTCCCAGACGTTTTGAGTAGCTGATATATTTGTATTCACACATTTTGGTATCCAATGACCAGGCTCTTGCATCAGCATAATAGAGTATTCTTTTATGGGGTTTGAGATTTTGGGTACATACATTTACAACACAGCATAGGCACAATTGTTAAGCATGAGTCACTGGGGAGCTGGGGCACTTTTTACAGGCCTCATATAGGGTTCCCTATTCTATCTCTTGCTACCACCTGTTACTATCAGGACTAAGGTATGCAAACGTTTGCTTTCTAAAGCACAGTTTGTTGAGAGTTATTAAACTGCTGTCTACCCACAGCATTGTGGTTCCTGCTACCTTGTGCATTCTCTGTGGGCCAAGTCAGTAAAATTACCCACCACCATCTCAAATGTATATCTCATGCATGTGCAGGAGGACTAGTTGCTCTGGACCTCCATACACTTTGGACTCACCAGGGTTCACACGGCTGGACTCACCGACACAGCAGAGGATTACTTAGTATGAACATAAAAGCATTCAGGTTAGTTTTTTTATGAAACTGTTATGCATTTCTAATCCCAGTGTCACTGAAAGCTTCGTGCTTGAGGTGCTTGCCAGCCTTCCAGGGACATGTGTGCATGGATCTTTGTGGAACCATGCCTGAGTTGGGGTTATGATTAAACAGCGAGAGTGGTAAGGCACACAGGCCATTCTACCACAGCACATCTCTAAAAGGGACAGAGTCTCAGGCATGCTCAGGGGGGCAATATCCCGTCACATGGGCGGGTTGAGGTGGGATATCCGCAATGCCTCACACCAAGTAATGCACAGTGGGAGACAGCACAGAGGCCCTGTGGCTTCCCCTCCATTCACACCCAGATTCAGACAGCAAACGTCATCACACTGTATTGATTCCATTCTTGTAAACACTTGCTCTAAGTTAATTCATCTCTCCACACATGTTCTTAACATGACTCAAAGGGCGAAAGCACTTTTCCAATATAAGTCTCCAATGGTGTTGCCACCAAGAGTAGTCTTAGAAAATGTTGTCTGCCTCTTGGGCTGGAAAGCATCCCTCATGGCGTACCATCTTCCATTTACTTGAGGTATTGATAATGCCACTGGGGTAATCGGTGTTTCCCTCTTCTTGCCCCGCGTTTAAAGATCCACAGTTGAAATGCTGCCAATACTGTGGGTCCTAGACAATAATATATGAACATTCGTAAATACCACGTTAGTAATTTCACTGATGTCCTGGCCTTTGGAAGCAAATGGGGCACCTGCAAGGCATAAACTGCTGACATGGAGTGCAAAACATTTTGGACACAGTCGATGTCAGTCCCAAACTTGCCGGTTTCCATACTCTCTCTCCTTGAGGCTAGAGGTCACCAGGGGAGTTGCTAGGTCTGGAAAAGACCCGGGGCTACGCTGATGTCGGAACCGTTGGGACTCGGGGCTAGCTAGTCTTTTGGCTGTAGCTCCTGAGATTCTATCCGGGGCTACAGCCAAAAGATCAGGTACTATAGCCCCCTTAGCCCCCCCTAGCAACGCCCCTGGAGGTCACCCTGCCGTTGAGGCATTAAGACTTTGAGGCTTGTTGTACAATTTACCCACTCACAAGAAATAGTATTTTTTTCCCCAGATAGCTTGAGGTATTTTTCTTGGGGTTCACTGCTTTGTATGGTGTGCAAGCTAATATGAACTCTGCGCAGTCTTTACTTTCGGTCAGTGCAATGTCTTTAGGGCCTAACTCTATGTGCTTGTTGAGTTTAAATCCCCTAAAAGGTCACTGTTTTTTGACTGAGTCTAAATCTCATTTCCTCTATAAGTAAGAGTAATCCTGGATATTTTGCGGCAATGGAAAAAGTCTGGAATGCTTCTCTTCAGGAAATAATCCGCAAAGAACTGTGGTAATAACCTCAGCACGCCCATCCGCGCGCGCGTGCGTGTGTGCACGTGTGTGTGTAAAAACGGCAAAAAGATACGTGGTTTGCTGTCTGTACTTCGTACCTAAAACCAGACCGAAGTGCTGAGATGTTTTTTGATATTTCTAAATGCCTTTTTTTTCGAGGCCAGTGGTTTCAGAGAGATATTAGAAGTGACGTCTTTCATTTTATTTGTATAATTTATGTGTTATAGTATTTCATTATCATTCGCCTAGGGCTAGAGAGATGATAGAATTAATGATGTTTGCTTATGAGCAATGGGGAGCCCCAGAACCAAGATGATATGTGCTGCTGGCTGCATTGAAATTGTTTGACATATAAGTATTTCCATATACGTCACAGATTTATTTCAATGCATTTTAACTGAATGCAGACAATTGTGTAACTAATATTCCCTTCATGACACTGCAGTCACAGACTTAGCAGTGAGCATCAGGTAAGCCGACGACAGTGTGTTTAGCATATTTGATATTACAGTGGAGTAATTAAAATGCTATTGCTATTAAGGTTTGGGTCAATGGACGGATTTCTATGAAATAATGTTCGCAAAATAAAATGCCTAACACGGCCCCTCCTAACTGGAAACTTCGGGACAATTTGTTAAACAGTTATAAAGTTATTAAGAAAATAAACAAAAAAGTTGTTGTCGGCCTACTCCCATTCGATTTCCCATAGAGAAAAAGGTGCTTATAGCGTGAAAAACACTGGGTAGCTATGCACCAAATAAGAAACAGCGTGTGCATAGAGCAATGTAGATGTGCCTTTTGGCCCCATTATGTGAGAGACATGTTCTGTTGCGTCCTGGAAACTGAAGCAAAGTTTCCAAAGCATGAGTCAACAAGGAACATTGTGAGAGAAATGGAAATCTCGTGCTGCATCCTGAAACATAGATTGGAGGTCCTCAAGCACACAATTGTTAAAACCGAACAGAGTCAATGGGAGAGAAGCATTGCACTGAATCCTGGGTTTTGAAGTCCATATTGAGAGAGAGAAAATAAAAATAAAATAAAAAAAACAACAAAAAAAGACCCCGGTGATACATATTGGAATCTGTATCTTCATACATTTTGTCGGGATGGTTGTAACTTCTTTAGATTTTGATTAGATTATGCAGCAGTCAAATGAGAAATGATATGGTCACAATGGCAAAGGTTTTCAGGATGTGTGTCTCAGTCATCTGAGACACACATCCGTGAAAGGAGGATAGTACAGGGGCGACATGCTGGTCTTGGAAGCAAGACCACAGAGAGCAACAAAGGTTTGAATCCTGGATCCGTGCTTAGAAACCAAACTCAGGCATGTTAAAAGAAAAACAATAAAACATAAACAAATAAAGTCCTGTGTGTATGAATCCAACTGGGGTTAGCTAACACAAATATCATTAGCACTCTCAGTTACTAGGGATACAGTACTTTGCTTCATTCATGGCCGACCCTGTACGTTTAACCATTCTCCTTCCATCAAGAACTTATCATCTCTTGCTTTAGGATCTTGTTGGGCCTACATTTTGAAACCCGCTTGACATTTGTCACCCTCCTGAGTCAGTATCAATACTGCAAAACAGAACCCTACTAGCAGGTAATTCCCCACTCCCACTGCTTAGGTTGTTTGTCAGGGGTAGATATGCTCACTCATTAGCCATGGGTTGCCTTTCTGAGCCAGATTCAATGCCTCTGTACACATAACTACCAGAAACTAGTTCTCCCTCTTGCTTATGATTGTGTAAACCCTCCCTCCCTCCATAGGCTGGACATTCCTTTCATTATCACAGTAGCCAAATATTCTCACCCTGTGCCAAGATCACCCACCGGTGCAAGCTTCACACTTTCTTCTTGCTCTGCTTGCAGGCTTTAGTTAATCATTGGTGCACCATCTGTCAGAGACGGCATAAAGGTCAGATTTGAATTTACCTGGACTGAGGGCTTCATCAGTTTTAGGTCGTTTTTAGTAATTCAATATACCATTTCACCAGATAACATCCCCCACCCCATAAGGGCATGAGGAACACAACACAAATTCACCCCTCATTGACTGGCTATCTGCTCTGTCCGGATACTGCCCATGATGTCATAGCAGTCATCAGAAATTGGACTTTGGATCTGGTTTTCTAAATCTATAGAAAGATATTGGGAATCAGCCACCTTTCTTATTAAGGTCTCCATGCTCAAAATGATACTTTGAGGATCACCACTGTCCAATAATATTCAAATGGTGTCTTCTTTGAGGTCTACTAATTGTGTCAGATGTAGGAAAAGTACTTGTATTGAACAATGTTATTTAGATCTACAAATGCTTCCATATTTGATAAAGTTGGTCCCTTTGTTAGACACAGTTAATGGTCCAATATTTCCAGGGATGCTAACCTCTTCTTTTATATGGTCTTCAACAGCATAAGTCAAAACTTGAGCCGATCAAAATGTTTTCTCAACATTGTCGAAGCCCATTGGGTTACACCCAGTCTGGACCAACATTTATTTTTTAATGAAGTTCAGTTTAATAAAGAATCATTGGAGAAGGTCCTTACCAACACAAACATCTGAAGTGACATCTATAATGTTCCAACAATTACGTTCTGTGGTTTTGGTTCCAATTGACATTTGTAACATAAACAGGCTAGGGAATATGTGTTTAGAATTTTGAACTTCTAAATCAACTTCCCATTTATTGATCAAATGACATGAGGGACTGGTCTGATCTTTTGCAATCATTGAAACAACATTTCACTTATAAAGCTTGTCACATTGTTTAGACAGACTCTGTTGAGTACAGGATCCATCTCTCTATTGTTCTCCATAGGTAACAATACACCTTCTCCTTTCTTTTGTATGCTGGCCAGGCTAATGTTTTGCTTTTCTGCTTTACCCTCGAGCTGACTTGGTTTTCCGTAGAGGCCTGCGGGATGTAGAAACCCATGAAGTACGGATAACAAATTGTTGTTGGGAGGAAGATTGATCTTTAATGGTTGAGATGAGGTCCCTTCACCATTCTTTTCTTCTACTGAGATGACAGGGACATTTCGGACCTGTTTGTTTGGATTCAATGTGGCTGAGGTACCGTTCAATCAAGTGACAGGTGTTATTCAAGCTGATCAGTGGAAATACCTGCTAAAGGAAATCACTCCCCAGTTCATATGGTGTGTCCACAACAATCACTGTATGGGTAACCCGGTGCTGTCCAATTTATATCTCCAGATCTGGAATCCCATTGACAGAGGTTTCTTTGCTGTGAAAGTTGGGAGTTTTCCAAGAAGAGGTTTGAGAAGAGTTTTAGGTCTGTCCCCCCTCCCTAGATTCAATTTGTCGAAAATATCTCATGAGATCAAAGTTGCATGTGACCCTGTGTCTATGGGGGCCAATATGTCACTGTCCCTTATCAGGAATAAGAGCATACATTTTATCCTCCTTATATTTTAGTTTACATAGAAAGGGTGAGTTGCTGGACAACTCACACTTACATTTCTGTAGATTGATTTAATGGATTTGACATTTGTTTGCCACTGCATAGTCATTTGTTCCCCAAGATTAAGTTCATGTTGGTTGGCTTGGGAACCTGTTGCAATAAAACACACTTTGCAATCAGATAAGGAACAGGCACATTCTTTTCGCCCCAGAGTCTTTTATGCCCCTGCTTTCAAAAAGCAGTCCTTAGATTCCTCCAGGTGGGAATTTATTTCTATTTTTCCTGGACTCTCGCTAAAGTTTCTATCTTTTCTTGTCAGACTTTGTGTCTAGGGGTTTCTTTACAAATACCTATTGTCTGTTCTATGCTATTGGAAACTGTTTCTATAATTTCAATCCTTTTCTGTTTAAGAGATGTCAGTACATCTCTGAAAGAGAAAACCCATAGTTCTGTTTTGACTCAGCTTCACTCTTTCTTAGTGGTGACCATCTTGTTTTTCTTATCATCAAATGTCACTTGCCTCTTCTCTTTTTAGTTTGATTTCAGGGTGATGTGTTCACTGATTTCTGATAGATTTAGGTTTAAAGGAATGGTGCGGTCAGAAATATTATTGTCCCTATGGTTCGGCCATGTGTTTTTAACCATAAGTCTATCGATCGTACAAACATTTCCTATGCACCTTACCCGAGTTTTCGTCTCTTGAACACAGGCGAAATCAGGCAGCAGGGCGCAGCCATCTTGTCATAATCTTATCACTTGCTGTATCTCCCTGGGTGACCTGCGTTTGTGGCACTAAATCATATCCCCCGCCCCTGAGCCTGACATCACCAAATCATTGATATTCTCCACCTCTCTCCATGACGTTACTGGGCAGCGTAGCCAAAGCGCCCAGTCGAAACCTACGCGACTTGACGCAGAACCCAGAAAACAACACACATCGTCTCACAGCGCTGTGCGTCACTATTGGGAATATGAAACTGTACTTTAAAAGGAAACAGCAAGACTGTACAATTGGTAAAGTACATTTATTTCACATTAAATGTTTCAATAACATTCGGCGTCTGACATATTCAATCAAAATGGGACTTTTCTTCTTTGCTCTTGATCCGCAAATCTGCAAATGTTTATCGCGAGTCATGCGCTGTTCCTTTTTGGTACAAAGGGTATTCGTTTTGGCTAAATGAAACACTTCAGTTGCACAGTGAATTGCAAGGCTGGTGCATCAACTTGGCACTAGACCACCGTAAAGGTTGTTATGTTGCTCCTAATCACTGGTACCACGTAGGGGCATATTGTCCCTTGTCTATCGTCCCAAAAAATGGTCAAGTAAATCCAGTGATTGACATGTAGCTGCAGCTGGCGATTGAAGAATCCATCGGTCGGGGTCTGGAATAGATGACAATATCAAAAAAAAGGCACGATGTACCTGTTTGCAAAACATAAAAATAGAAATGTGTCTCAGTAGCCGATCTTTATTACAATGAATCATTTTCTTTATTATCGCAGAGGTGACACAATGTGAAACGAGAGAATACAACGTGGAATATCAAAATACTCAGCTATTTGCTTCCGAGGATAGTGAAATGTAGTATGTTGAGCTCTAAACATTATGCGTAAACTGAGGCAACAATTCGAGGTGCACACACAATGTAATGATATATTAGCGTAGAACCAGGGGGAAACCAGTGGTGGTGCACATGTGCCCGGTAGATAGCCCAGCACACAAAGGTTGTACTAGCACTTCTTAGCAATATGACATACAGAACGAAAAAGTACATTGTAACCCAGCAATAACGGTCAGCTATTCATATTTCGACTAGTTCTGGTATAAAATCGTCTAAAGAGAAACATACATTATATTCGGCATTTCCATTCTCTTGGCGTAATGCAGACCGTAATGCAGACTCCTCCGTTCGTCTCAACGATTTTTCATAAACTGCACTTACATGTAACTAAGTCCAGTTTTGGAAAGAACAACTTTATCATATCATACGTTATTACACCCCCCCTTCAATTCAATCCCTTTCAGAATGGTCCCTGTCTCTCAAGGTCAAAAACAATAGAACCTTATACGTGCGCGGGACTCGTGGGCCTCCCGGCTCCCCAAGCAAAAATTCAAAGCTGGTGACCTTCACTCACAATGAACATACATTCTCAGTTTGCAACATCCCGTGTCAACGCATTCATGAGAACATGAATTTTGTAGCACAGGTCATGGAGGAAAAAATTGCGGGCTGTCACTGCTCGTTGTTCGTGGCACTGCTGAGGGGTAGGGTAAACTTGCCAATGACAGAATGCCCCGTACTCCAAAATGATAGTCTATGTAACACAAAAACTGAGTCAAAGGGCCTCATTACACGGTAGGCGGTAAACCATGGTGCTATTAGCACCATGGTTGCCGCCGGTACCATACCGTTACCACCATGGAGAAAAGGGGAATTACCACCCCATTCCAAGGTTGGCGGGGCAGTAATTCCCCCTTTCTCCATGGCCCTTCCCGATTCCCATTTTTGGCCCATAGGGCATAATGGGAATGGGGAAGGAGCTAATTACAGTTATGCAAATTGCGGTACCGTAATTAGCACCAAGGTCCCTTTGCGGGTCCCAACTTTAACAGCTGGTCTACACCAGCCGCTAAGGTCGGGTCCCGCAAAGGGACTTCGTAGTAAGGTGGTAAGGGTTAATGGTCACCGGTACCCTTACCAGTGACCGTTAACCCTTACCGCCTTCCGTGTAATGAGGCCCAAAATGTGTCTAGTAATAGGCCGACCTCTGCTTATCTCATGGCCTCCTATCCCATGGCATGTTTTCACAGTCAGTACTTCTTGCGTGCCTAGTATGTTATGTAGCCTAGGTCTAATCCCTTTTGTGTGGCGAGCAGATATTCAGCTGTTTGTGGAACTTTATGGCAAGGCAACTGCCAAAACCCAAAGGTTCTCACACACTGTTATCCATTGGTCATTAACACGAAAAACGAAGGTCCCACAGTAGCGCGACTAAACTGTGAAATGTGAAAGCAATCGTAATAATTGTACTATTTTTTTTTAAACGGACTAAGAGGATAGATTTCAAAAGACAAATTGCATACTTTATTTGGAAACTTTTTAAAAACATTTTTGCCAAAAATAACAGATGGTAATCATTTGTACCAGGATTTGAACTGTTCAACGAGCTCTGCTTTGGGTGGACAGGGCACGTTGGCAATGTTTTTTGGCAATGTATATGAGTATGCATCTCTACGACATTAATGATAAGATCCTTCACAAAATCGAATTCCATTTCCTCATATACTGGTTTGACAACCCATTTTTTGCTTCTTTTCGTGAAGGCCATAGTTTAGCGAAGCATTCCTAAGTTTCCTGCAGTCCTAGATTGTTCACGGCCTAGATTCTCGCTATGCACTAATTCCGCTAGTAAAGTCCTAGATTTCATCCCTTGGAAGCCGAAATGCAATCACTTTGGCCTGTACTTTAGGCACATATTGTGGAACACCTCCAAATCTCCTGTGAGACAGAATTCTGATCTCTTGATAGAGTTTTATCAAACACAATCTTCTCACGGGCTTTGTGTGGAGGTGAAGATGGGATCAACCACTTATTCTTCCGTGCCTACTCTGGGGACAACTCTGGGGACAAGGGGCCATGTTCACATTGGTGGAAATGTTGGTTTTCTGTCCACTGGTGAACGTTGGAACAGTGGTGCATTAGTGACCACCATTTTTCCAGTAGAATTTCCACAGACCCATCACATGTTTTGGAGCTCCACCAAAAATGGTTGCTGAAAGACTGGGACCATTGTGAAATAGTTTCCAAACCTTTTTTTTTCCCTGCAGCCGAGATTCTTTTATTGATTGATTTGGCAACATGTCATGAATCAAATTGCTGTTTAATATTTGGTTACTGCTCTCTCATTGTCTTGGCTATTGAAATGTGTCTGTCCATGTCTATGAGTTCGATTTGCATTCCCCTCGATTGTATATCTTCCGGTGATTTTATAAAACCAAGTTTCTCCATGGCCACTGAGGATTTACATTGGGACACCTGCATGACCACCGAACTCACAATTTGTTTACTTTCCATGTCCTGAAAATGGTACGTGTGTACTTAGCAGAAAATCCAGGGCTGTCACACTGTCCATTGCTAGCTAGCCTGAACCGTTTGTCGGAGAATGTACTTTGAATAGCCAATTGTTCAATTTTCCAAGCTTCACTAATAGCAGGCAATAGATAATCATGTTGGTATTTGTAGTTTGCATTTTAGAAATGAAATGGAGTCCCACAAACTGAAAGAAACTAGATCCACTGAAAAGTAAAGCTGCTGCACATAGTAGATTGCCAGCTGGCATTTTCCCCAGCTTCGGTTGAGCGGACCATGAAAATGTTTTATGTAACTTTTCACAGGTGGCATGTATTTTAAGGTTACTGCCTTGTGTTAGACAGTCACGTTCACCAATGGCTTCCCACATACTTCCCCTCCCACTGAATGCACACATTTCAGCATCTTTATAATCTCCATCAAGCTGCTGTCGAATACTATGTATTTGGCGTCTTTTATTAGACTGTTATCCGGCAACACTGTTGTTTTGGACTGAACCGTTGTGCACATATCAGCCAAACTGGACATACTATAATTAATATCTTTGTCTAGTTCGTCGGTCAATAGTGTTCATGCTTCAGTCCCTGTCATTTCAACATCTGTTACTTGACCAAGGATAGGAGAAAACATCAATGTTGACTGTTTTTTGGGGGGCATTTTTTTGGGGTGTCGATTGTGTGAAGTGCTCAGCGAGTAATGTAAAACTATCTTCTATAAATTCAATTTCATCTTCAACTGGCAGAGCATACGCATTGTAGCAATGGTCCAAAAACACTTTGCTGGATTCCCTGGTCACATTAAATTCATTTTCTGGCCATTGGACATAGGCATCTCTAGTGTGAACACGCCACGCCTCAATTAATAGTTCCTCCATGGTGAAAACAGTTTGGCAAGCAGCATCTGTCATTTGTATCGCTGTGTGTGTCTGCATAGTCCGTACTCCATCGGGCAACAACAGGACAGATAGGAAAAGGGATGTTCAGTGTAAATCCAACAAACAGTGTTGTACAATTTACATTAAAAAAAGCATGTAATGAAGGGCTCAGCACAAAACAATAGCCAAAAATATAAACTGATTATAACTAACCTTATTTTTCTTTCTTTTCTTTGAAACCTTCTTTACTCTAACATCACCATCAGCAAGCTGGCGCACTGACTCAGATCCACGTGCCTCCCGTTCAATATACAGATCTTGTATACAGCCCTACAAAAAAGAGTATCCATTTAAAATAAGTCATTTGCATTACACATATAATTAGCCCAACTTTCTTTCATTAGAGGGTACTGTCAGTACGCATACCTCTGGCTCCGGATCAACTACAAGGTCTGGTTCCGGAACAACTACAAGGTCTGGTTCCGGAACAACTACAATGTCTGGTTCCGGAAAAACTACAAGGGATAATGTAATTGTAGAGGACGCTCCAGCATCTCCCTGAAACACAGTACTTGCATTAGTATGGATTAAAATATTGGAAACCGGACCCACAATTTAGTAAAGTTGACAAAGGTACATATCAGTAGTAACGTACGAATGAAAAATTGTGTGAAACAATTCCACGATAAGTAAATCTGATCAGATTATCTCATTCAATTGAACTGTCAAGACCCATACATCTGGCTCCGGATCTACTACGAGGGATGTTGTAATTGTAGTGGATGCTTCAGCATCTCCCTGAAACACAGTACTTGCATTAGTATGGATTACAATATTGGAAACTTGGACACACAATTTGGAAAGACGACAAAGGTACATATCAATAGCAAAGTACGAATGAAACATTGTGTAAAACAATTCCACGATATGTAAATATGATCAGATTGTCTCGTTCAATTGAACTGTCAAGACCCATACCTCTGGCTCCGGATCTACTACGAGGGATGTTGTAATTGTAGTGGACGCTTCAGCATCTCCCTGAAACACAGTAATTGCATTAGTAAGGATGAAAATATTGGAAATTGAACACACACATTGGGACGCGGACAAAGGTACATATCAATATCAAACCACGATAAACATTGTGTAAAGCAATGATACGTTGCAAAAATATTATCACATTTTCTAAAATTCTGTGCATAAAACCAGTCTGGAACAGAATAGCTAGGTAAGATTACCTGGTACACGCTCAAAGTGGTTGATGACTCCAGGCAAGACATGGATGTTGAATCGTGTTGCTTCATATTCGGAGGATAGTACTGGAGTTGTAAAGGGAAAGTATTATTCGATTTAGAAATGCCAACAGTAAAAAGTGACATGTAAGGAGACTCAATACTAGAAAATGATGCTTATGTAAATGCATAATATAGCATAGTTATCTGTGCCCATAAATCAATTTTCTATGAGGGTTCTCAAAAACAAGGACTGATGTTTACCAAAATAGTCATTATTTAAACAGTTATTCAATCATATAAATATCAAAAGTAGTATAAGTGACATTTACACCGAAAATACAGGCGTAAAGCTAAATCCATAAGCGTGACTCACCTGTGGCGGCATTTTCACGAATAAAGTCGGAATAGCGTTTGGGAGCAATTTTTGAGTTGTTCTCAGTTGATTCCTCTTTGTGTACAAGGATGTGTCGTACATATTCGGGGTAAAGTGGAGGCTGCAGCTGCGGTATCGATGACCCCTCTTGTCCTCCAAGACTGGTTTGACTCTACTTTCAAGCTCTTCTGGTGGATATCCGCAATATCTGACCCATTCTCGTATTCGATCAACAGTCCTAGGGAGTACATGCATTGTAATGCCTTCAGATTTGTCATGGGTCTTCGAAGGGCAACCGAAAATAGAACATGCAGGCATTGTTGTAAATTCTGCAAACTAAAGGTCAACATTATTCGAAAATTATTTAGCATTAAAGGGGCCGATTCATGGAACAAACGTGCGCCGAAAATCTTCGCGCAAGCAGGCGCAAGCGGAAAAAAACAGGCGCACGCGCACGCGTGCGATTCAAGGAAGTCCCTGCGCGTATTCACCGCGGGATGTGCGCCAAACCCATGCATGGCGCACAAGTCACTGCAACATCGCGAAAGGCGTGCGCGACGCGCACAGTGAAAGCGCACAACCTCAGCGCACACACCAGAAAGTGGGCGGGACATGGGGCGTAACGCGCGGAATGGGGAACAACACGGGAAAATAAGGGCGTAACTGGGGATGTACTGCAGGGAAGCAGACGGAACGCCCACACGCACTCGAACCACACGTATTCATGGAATCGAATAGGGCAAAGCCACGCACAGGCAAAGACACGCACAAGCTGAAACACGGCCGCCACAAGAAGGCAGGCGGTAGATTCCCAGCGCATCAAAAAAGTGGCGCGCGGGAAGTCAAATACGCGATTGAGCGGGGTACGTGGATCTCAGGGGTGCGCGAGAAATTCTACACGCGATTGGCCTGGGTACGTGTATTTCAGGGGTGCGCGTGAAGTTCCACACGCGAATGGGCTGGGTACGTGTATTACAGGGGTGCGTGAGAAAATCTACACGCGAATGGGCTGGGTACGTGTATTCCGGTGGTGCGCGTGAAGTTCCACACGCGAATAGCCTGGGCGCGTGTATTTCAGGGGTGCGCGTGAAGTTCCACACGCGATTTCTGCAGGGTACGTGTATTTCAGGGGTGCGCGAGAAAATCTACACGCGAATGGGCTGGGTACGTGTATTCCGGGGGTGCGCGTGAAGTTCCACACGCGAATAGCCTGGGCGCGTGTATTTCAGGGGTGCGCGTGAAGTTCCACACGCGATTTCAGCAGGGTACGTGTATTTCAGGGGTGCGCGAGAAAATCTACACGCGAATGGGCTGGGTACGTGTATTCCGGGGGTGCGCGTGAAGTTCCACACGCGAATAGCCTGGGCGCGTGTATTTCAGGGGTGCGCGTGAAGTTCCACACGCGATTTCAGCAGGGTACGTGTATTTCAGGGGTGCGCGAGAAAATCTACACGCGAATGGGCTGGGTACGTGTATTCCGGGGGTGCGCGTGAAGTTCCACACGCGAATAGCCTGGGCGCGTGTATTTCAGGGGTGCGCGTGAAGTTCCACACGCGATTTCAGCAGGGTACGTGTATTTCAGGGGTGCGCGAGAAAATCTACACGCGAATGGGCTGGGTACGTGTATTCCGGGGGTGCGCGTGAAGTTCCACACGCGAATAGCCTGGGCGCGTGTATTTCAGGGGTGCGCGTGAAGTTCCACACGCGATTTCAGCAGGGTACGTGTATTTCAGGGGTGCGCGAGAAAATCTACACGCGATTGGGCCTGTGCGAGTGGGGCAGTGTATTACGTGGGTGTGCGGGAAGTTGAAGAGGTGAATTGCCAGTGTGGGTCCTCCCAGGTCTCCCCTCTACCCCCTCCACGACCTCTGCAGGCAGCCCACACCACAGGGGACTAGCCTGCACCCCTGGTCATGTCCCGCAGGCAGCCCATCCACCATGGGCATGCCCCCCAGCCAAGCCACATGTCCCCCTGCACCCCCACCCCCCAGCACTGTGGGGCACCTGCCAGCAGGCCCCCAACCATGTCCAACTCATGTCCCCCACCCCCCCCACCCCCCAGCACTGTGGGGCACCTGCCAGCAGGCCCCCACCCATGTCCAACTCATGTCCCCCACCACCCCCACCCCCCAGCACTGTGGGGCACCTGCCAGCAGGCCCCCACCCATGTCCAACTCATGTCCCCCACCCCCCCCACCCCCCAGCACTGTGGGGCACCTGCCAGCAGGCCCCCACCCATGTCCAACTCATGTCCCCCACCCCCCCCACCCCCCAGCACTGTGGGGCACCTGCCAGCAGGCCCCCACCCATGTCCAACTCATGTCCCCCACCACCCCCACCCCCCAGCACTGTGGGGCACCTGCCAGCAGGCCCCCACCCATGTCCAACTCATGTCCCCCACCCCCCCCACCCCCCAGCACTGTGGGGCACCTGCCAGCAGGCCCCCACCCATGTCCAACTCATGTCCCCCACCACCCCCACCCCCCAGCACTGTGGGGCACCTGCCAGCAGGCCCCCACCCATGTCCAACGCATGTCCCCCACCCCCCCCCCACCCCCCAGCACTGTGGGGCACCTGCCAGCAGGCCCCCACCCATGTCCAACTCATGTCCCCCACCACCCCCACCCCCCAGCACTGTGGGGCACCTGCCAGCAGGCCCCCACCCATGTCCAACTCATGTCCCCCACCACCCCCACCCCCCAGCATTGCGGGGCACCCTCCACCAGGCCCTCGCCCATGTCCCATCCATGCCCCCCTGCACCTGGGTCCCAACAATCCCCAATCATGTCCGTAATGGCCATCCTCCCCTGCCAAAAGGCCCAACCAACTATCACATCCACCCACATATCAAAGGCAATTACATGTTACACACCCAATGTAAATAATGCAAATGAACACATGTCTGTCACACACAATGGCTGCAAGTGAATGTTAAAACACCCAACATGACATGCATGAAAGCAATGAGATGATACGACACATTGAAGGATGAAAGTAAAAATGTATTGAAAATCAACTAGAATGGAAATGAAATGAGAAAAACCACAAAGAAAAACAACAAAAAGAAGATGAATGTCCATGAAAAAAATCCAAAAAATCAAAAAATCCATAGAAGAACCATTTACAAGACAATCCCGGGTCCATGAGCCCAACCAAATGAAACCTAACTATGTCAACTAACTAAAAACTGAACTATATACAAAAAAGTGGCGCATTGTCCAATCGCAACCAAATTAAAAAAAAAAAATTCAAAGGAAACCTACCACTAACTATATAACTATATACAATGGCAGCGGGCAAGTCCTGCGGCTCACTCTGTGATGTTGCCGGCCAGGGCATCATCGAACTCCATGTCGATGTCCCGGAGGCGGGACTCTGTCCTGGCCCCGAGGTCTCGCAGGGTCAACCCCGTGTCCACCTCAAACTCCCTGCGAGCTTCCTCGAGGCACTCAGCCCGCCTCAACGCCCGACGCATGGAGAACTCCGCCCTGACCATGGTGAGCCGCTCCTCTTCCGCCCGCTGCCGCTCCGCACCTATCCGCTGGACCAACTGCTCCCACACGGAAGACACTGCCATCCCAGGGTTCTCCTGCCCTCCGGCCGATGCCTGCCCCTCTGATCTTGATGGCCCCGAGCCATGATGCCTCCCACGTCGAGCCTGCTGCTGCCTCCGACGCCACTGCCTCTGCCAGCACGACGGCATCCAGGCTGATGGAATCCACCAATGCCGTCGTGCACGTGCCCTGCCAGATGATGCCGGCACATCCTCCATCTGCAGGGGGACAGTTGCTGGTGTGTCCACCCCTGCTGGACCTTCGACTCCCGACTGTGGCAGGGATGGGGTCCCCACCGAGCTGGCTGCGTTGGTCGGGGCAGGTCCACAGGGGGCCCTGGTGGCATCTGGGCCGGAAGACGGCATGGAGCACGACTGGCGCATAGCCCCCACAGAGGAGGAGAGGGTTGCCAGAAGGCCACACACATGTAGGAAACCCCCGACCATGGCGGCTCCCAAATGGTTCACGTACGCACGGTGCTCTTCGTGATGATGTGCATGCTGCTCCCGGGAAGCATGCACCTCATCACGAATGCCAGCCGTGCGCAACGCGACACCAATCAGGACCCTCTCCACACGGCCAGGGGTCCCCTCGTCCGCAGGTAGAGGAGTGTCAGATGACATGGACATCTCCCCTACCTGCGGACGGGCCTGGGATGGGGCATCCCTGCTGGTGCATGGTGGTGCAGTCACAGTGTCAGGGACAGTGACATGCACAGGCACCTCCACGGCGACCTGTGCTGCCTCCTGCCCCTGGCCCTGGACTGCACCACTTGCACCAGCGGGGATGCCCCCACCAGGCCCCATGTGTGGCTCAGTAGCGGCCTCCTCCCCCTCTGTGGAAACCACCAACCTGGATGTCTCCACGCCGTCTTCCGCCGGTGCAAGCCCCTGTGGGGGCTCACCCACCCCTTCCGCTGCAGCCGTGGCGGCATCCCCGCCGCTCTGCTCCACAGCGCCTTCTCCGCCCTCTTCTTCACTTGCCACTGTGTAGAGGGAGACATAGAACACAAGCATCAGGGTACTGTACAATGGTCCCCTAGACAGGAAGCAACAGCAGATGAGTGGCACTGTCATACATCACTTCCATCATGTCCCTCCACAACACATGGGTCAGTGCAGGCAAAACACATACAGTAACAGGCATGGCGCATGCCATGGACATTGGCATACATGACCAAGGGACTCATGATTCATACAATGTTGGTTTTAAACTCACATGCATCATGGGTCTTGCCATCACATGCACACACCTCACCGTAGTTCCATCCATCTGGCCTCGTACACCACAGACGCAGTGGATACAAGGATGACTAGGCTGCATCAATGAATCTGAACATTGTCACAGACATGTGTCATGCATCCATGGCATTTACAAGTCACAGACACACAGGTCAGACACACACACATGGACACCATACGTGTACATGGGACCAGCACCCATCCCTCACCCCCACCCATGTCCAGGAACAGAGACTGCCATGCTTCCATGTGTCCATTCCGCACAGAGCCCCCCATGTTGCAATAGAACACATCACTGTACTCACATGCCTGACCATGATGTCCCTGCACACACACATACGTACATGGCCTATGTCACACATACAGGCAGGTATCAGACAACCAGCACACTGCAACATGCCTTGTCTCACACAGCAATGCTTGGCCACTTACCGGCCAACTCCAGATGGGTCTGCCTCCGAAGGATCTGGGCGTGGAGCGCTGGGTCTACGCGTTCCAGGACCCTCATCTGGATGTCACTCAGGCGTGCCCGGCCCCCCTCCGCGAGGCGCCGGGCCTTATTGAGGGTCCTGGACCTCAAGTCCTCCCAGCGCTTCTTGATGTGCTTGATGTCGCGGGTTGCCACCCCCTCCGCGTTGATGGCAACCACTACATCGTCCCAGATCCTCTCCCGTCCTTCCTTGTTGGCGCGTGGTCTTCCGAAGAGGGCATCATAATGCCCCAGGACATGCTCCACCAGGACACCAACTTCCTTCTCACTGAAGCTGGTGGCCCTCTGCCTCTCTGGCTGGGGGTCGCCACTGGTCTCAGATGGTGCTTGCCCCGACATGGCGACCCCCGAGGCAGGCGTGGGTGGGCAACTGGGTCCTGGGGCTGGGCTGTGGAGCGATGGTATCCCAGTCGGGAGTCTACTGTTCCAGCAGGGGTGGACACAGCAACTGGACCCCTGCAGATGGCTGATGTGCAGGCACCAAATGGCAGGGCACGGTGGCAGCAGGCAGGCAGGCAGCAGCAGATGGCACGTGGGAGGCTGCTCGGGGCACTGGGGGGCAGTGATTCGGCCTTCTGGGCAGGAGCGTGGTCTTCCGTGTGTATTCGCGTGGCCAGCTTGATACGGAGTGATTTGGCACGTGAAAAATCTGCACGTCAGCGTGTAATTCGAGGAAAGGCCCTTAGCGCGTAAGCGCGTCTGCACGCATACGCATTTTCATTGGACCAAAGGCCCTCAGCGCGTGAGCGCGTCTGTGACGTGACGTGCGAGGGTGTATCCCTCATTGCACGTGATGACAGAACACACGTGGATTTCAACCAATCGCGTGTGAAAGTTCACGGCACCCCGGAACACACGTACCCAGGCCAATCGCGTGTAGAATTACTCGCGCACCCCTGTAATACACGTACCCAGGCCAATCGCGTGTAGAATTACTCGCGCACCCCTGAAATACACGCGCCCAGGCTATTTGCGTGTGGAACTTCACGCGCACCCCCGGAATACACGTACCCAGCCCATTCGCGTGTAGATTTTCTCGCGCACCCCTGAAATACACGTACCCTGCTGAAATCGCGTGTAGAATTTCTCGCGCACCCCTGAAATACACGTACCCTGCTGAAATCGCGTGTAGAATTTCTCGCGGACCCCTGAAATACACGCGCCCAGGCTATTTGCGTGTGGAACTTCACGCGCACCCCCGGAATACACGTACCCAGCCCATTTGCGTGTAGATTTTCTCGCGCACCCCTGAAATACACGTACCCTGCTGAAATCGCGTGTAGAATTTCTCGCGCACCCCTGAAATACACGTACCCTGCTGAAATCGCGTGTAGAATTTCTCGCGCACCCCTGAAATACACACGCCCAGGCTATTCGCGTGTAGAATTTCTCGCGCACCCCTGAAATACACGCGCCCAGGCTATTCGCGTGTGGAACTTCACGCGAACCCCTGAAATACACGTAGCACGCTCCCCCAGGCCCGATCGCGTGAATCAGTTCACGCGAACCCCTGAAATACACGTAGCCCGCTCCCCCAGGCCCGATCGCGTGAATAAGTTCACGCGAACCCCTGAAATACACGTAGCCCGCTCCCCCAGGCCCGATCGCGTGAAAAAGTTCACGCGAACCCCTGAAATACACGTAGCCCGCTCCCCCAGGCCCGATCGCGTGAGTGACTTCACGTGAACCCCTGGAATACACGTAGCCCGCTTGCCGTGCTGGTACAGGGTTAGCGCAGCCCTTTGCGCTGGATTGGGGATTTTGATGGCTTTTCCCTGCGCGGAAGGCGTTCTTGGGGGCGTAACTGGCGCTGCTGCAAGGTCGCTGCGCCACTATGCGCCACGGCTGGTTTTGGTGGCTGGAATCCATGAATACGCTGTGCGCGGAAATGGGTTTTGGCGCACGCGGCTGGCGCAGGGATTCGCACGCGCACACTGTGCGCCAGCCGCGTGCGCCACTTGTGCGCCGAATTCTATGAATTGGCCCCAAAATGTGAGAAAGAAGGAATTGGACCATACACTGTTCATTGCACACTTTCTTTTGGGCACCACAGCAAAACCAGTGCAGCATGGGCGGCTGTATTATAGGATAACTTTTACAAAAAAATCATTGATTTGTTGAAAATCAGAACATGTTACTCGTCCCTTGAATGTTCTATTGTGCATGAAAAGGAAATATGCTTATACTATAGACACGGTCCGCGAAGGATGCAATTCGATGCCAATTGACACTGATAAAAATTAATATATATCACATAACAAAAGAAACTCAAGTCAATAGCAATGAGACAAATTAACATAGCACTACTGAGTATGTTACTTCGAAATGGAGATATGATTAGGATACATGCACTTACCTTGACCAACAAACAGTTAGATTCAGCAAGCAAAGTAGTTAGTGGCAGGAGAACAGGGAGATGTTTAAGAGTTCACTCGAAGCGGTCACAGAAGTTCACAGATAACACGATGAAGAGCAGATTAGCATCGGTCACCGGGCTTCTCGAGTAGCACATTCACGAGTTGACTTGCAGTGCTGAAAGATGTTCTCATGATAAATATCAAGTGTTTTTATAAAGAATTACAAAAAGGGGTGTGTTTGTGAATGAATGACGTGTATATGTCATGGTATTATGTGTATTGCAGGGGCGCGGCCTGCTTCAAGGGGAGCCTGCCTGGAGACACGGGGTCTGAGGAGGCCATGTGAACAATGACCCTGCGCGAAAGATAGCTTTGAAGTGTACATGGTGTTTGGCACCTTGGCCGTTCGCGCCCCTGACAGCACCCCCTGCCAGCGCACATCCACTGGTGCGAACTGCCTTTGATAGTGGAGGGGGGATGGATTGGCCTGCGGCGTGCAGACAAGGCACCGGAACACTGCTGAATGGAGACTCACTTATGTGGATTGCAGGGGCGCGGCCTGCTTGAAGGGGAGCCTGCCTGGAGACACGAGGACTGAGGAGGCCATGTGAACAATGACCTCTGCGTGAAAGATAGCTTTCAAGTGTACATGGTGTTTGGCACCTTGGCCGCTCCCACCCCTGCCAGCCCCCCTTGGGAGGGCACAGCCACAGGTGCTAACAGTCATTGATTCTGGAGGGGGATGGATGGGCCGGGGATTTTTCAGACAAGGCACCGCAACACTGCTGAATGGAGACACACTTTTGTGTATTGCAGGGAGCGGCCTGCTTCAAGGGGAACCTGCCTGGAGACACTGGGTCTTAGGAGGCCATGTGAACAATGACCCCTGCACGAAAGATAGCTTTGAAGTGTACATGGTGTTTGGCACCTTGGCCGTTCTCACCCCTGCCAGCCCCCTTGGCAGTGCACATCCACTGGTGCGAACTGCCTTTGATAGTGGAGGGGGGATGGATGGGCCTGGGGCGTGCAGACAAGGCACCGGAACACTGCTGAATGGAAACACATTTGATTCACTTACAAACTGAAACAACCATTGATAAAAAATATGTTGTGTTTTATTTGGTTTCTTATTTTGAGGGCACAAAACTACTACACATTGTAAAGGTCTGGTTGCAGCACGGCGAGGCAAAATCCCCTGTACTGACCGCTGTCACTCGGGAAAGTTTCTCTAATGGCACCAAGGACACAGGCGGGTATTACTTGTCGAACGTGGTGTCCTAGCCTCCATTGAAGCCACCATGTAAACGAACGATAGGCCACCAGCCTGTACCACCTGTGAAAAAGAAAGATAGAAACTGTTTTTAAATGACCAATATAAGTATATTAAACCTTAGTTGTCAATGAAAATTTTTGTATCCAATGACATTTTTGCCAGGACAAATGCTAACTAGACAATGCACAATATTGAACAACTTTTATGCGACTATTACTAGAGAATTGCAAGACTAAACTGATTTGACAGTAATATATTGAAGTTACGAGAATATAGGAGACAACCATGAAATAGTAGTGGCCTAACTGAAATCACAACCAGAGTATACTTACTTGTTACTTGGATTACGAGGGCGAACTGTTGCGTGAAGTTTGTGCATAAGCCCCATCAAAATCCTCAACATGGACCGTGTGAGGCAGGCTGCCCTGAAGTCTGGCAGCTCGGTAACGCATTGCGACTGTGGATCGCCTTGCGATATGTAGGACAAGCATCCAGAGTTTTCTCGGCAGCAGCAGTTCTCCTCCTCGGTTGGCATTAGCGTGCACCGATTGCAGGTACACCAGGTGGAAACACTGTCCATGCAACTAGGCGAGTTGTCCATGCATCTGTTGAATCGTCCTCCCAACTGTCGTCCGAAGCCCCATCGTTTCTGCATCTTTCTCTTTCCAGTAATTCCTCCTCGGAATACTCGGGCTCGTACAGGTAGGGCATTATTGTTGTCATTGTGTGGTAAACAAACAAAAATAATTTATGGCGGTGGTACTGTTATCTGTTCACACGGGCTACAAGCAACGAAGGTAGCTGACCAGAGCACAGAAATGAGCCACAGAATACTCAAAGAAATACAGTGAGAGTAATAGAAAAGAAAATCTGCTGTTGTGTGTTGTGAAACAGTCTGTTTATACTTATCGAGGAAAGAGGCTTCCTGTCATTTCCATGGCGACACATCATTAGCTGAAGCGCAGAGAAAGTTGACACGGGACATGCTTTGGCGTTGTGAAATGGGCGGTACGCGTCTGGTGATGTCAGGCTCAGGAGTGGGGGATATGATTTAGTGCCGCAAACGCAGGTCACCCAGGGCGATGCGGCAAGTGATATGATTATGGCCCTCATTCCGAGTTTGGAGGCAGCCATGGCGCTATTAGTGCCATGGCTGCCTCCAAAATCGGTCCGACTCCAGTCTGGTGAAGGGAGTAATTACCGGTCCAGTCCGAGGTTGGTGGGACCGGTAATTCCCCATTCACCAGACCCATTCCCCATTCACATTTGAGCCCCCGTAGGGCTCAATGGGAATGGGGAAGGTGCAAATAACGGTACCGCAATTTGCGGTACCGTTATTTGCTCCCTGGTCCCTTTGCAGCTCCCGCTAAGGCCGCCTGGTAAAACTACTTTAAGTTATTCTACTTTAAATATAGAAGATGGCATTTTAACTGTGAGCCCTACTCACAATGCATGAGAATTACACCTATGATTCAATTGGTAATCCAAGTTCACCACAATATGTGCATGAATAATTCATTCAGTAAGACCTGTCATATCAGCTAATATGAAATACTTACAATAGAATACGCATACCTTTTTTTAAAAAAGCAACCGCCTTATAATCCACAGGTGGGTGATTGTTCAGACTGACAAATTCAGTTTGGCAAAATCCATTGATCACAAGGATAAGCAACATGTATTTTGATTTACACTTTCTAACAGATTAAAAATCTACATAATTTGAGGCAAATCGGTAAAACCATTTGCCTATGAAATATTACAAAAGTACATACAATCTATTGATCGATGACTTTGTTTTAGGTGTGTTAACCCAAGTTCCACACCTTTAATACTGGGATCCTTCAGAATACGAACCGGTCTAAACACATAGTGATACAAGACAACTATGTATTGCCATAATGATGCTTTTATGTAGCATCTAAAATGTTGGTCTTTTCAAATAAATATCTTGTATCACAAAATATGTTTCAGGATTCCTATGAACAGTGAACGTTTCTCACTTTTTCTTCTTTGTGACTCAGGCCCATTTTAACATCCATAGAAAATGGGGGGCGTGGCTTGGTGCCATAGGGAATGGCAACCTAGCCTTTGCGTTATGCTCGGGTGGAGTTCTAATATCTTTATTTCTCCTTTCTTGCCTGATATTTGGCCTTTCCGGATAAACGTATGCCCTCCACTTGACTTCCCAAGGGTCTGTACGGCTTAGGTGGGAAATGCTGAGACTACTTCTGCTGAATAAAACTTCCAGAGGCTGGCCTAAAAGCCAGGGCATCATGCCTGAAGTGCGGCTGGCGTCTGCTGTCAGCTGTGCGGCCGCAGCGATGTTGGCATCCCGCTGTGTACATGGTAACACGTTTTCTTCATAATCCCGGGTAAATACATGCATAAAACATTTTAAACCAGAATGTTTCTATTTTTTAAAGGGTATTGACTGTCTTTAGGGATTTTTCTGTCAATATTTGTTTGCTTCTTGTTCCTGACAGAAGAGGAACAGGAAAGGGACATTTTACCCTTTAAAATATACAGTTGTTTGTCTTTTCCTCTGCCTTCTCCCACATAATACTTACTCCTTTCACATGAGATAACTTCTTGGACAGTCTTCTAAGCCAATTCATCAGACCATTCTTAAATACTTACATTTTGAATATTTTGGCTTGGTGAAGAGACGAAGGAAGGAATGTAGTTAGAGATAAAAGAAAGAAAACAGAAGAAAAGGAAAGAAAGAAGCAGAGAGGTAGGGCGAAGAGCTAAGGAGAAAGAGAAGAAGAAACGTAAAGAGAAAAGAGAAAGGATAGAGGAAGAGAAATAAATAATAACGGGAGGTAGAAAAAGAGAAGGGAAAAGAAGAGAGAGAAGAAAAAAGGAAAAAAATAAGAAAGAAAAAGAGAAGAAGAAATACTAAAAAAGAAAGTTGAAGAGGAAGAGTAAAACAAGGAAAATAAAAAGAAGAAGAAAAAGGAAAAAATACATTATTTTTGTCACATATGCTTTGATTGCACTATGGCCTCAAAAAAGGGACAGACAAAGGAGATCCCCTTATCAACACCGACTACTCTCAAAAGGCAAAAAAGTGAATCTCCTACACCTCAAGAAGATGCAACTGACCCTGTTATGCAGACCATTTTATCAGAGATAAGGGCCCTCACGGAAGATACCAATGCTAAATTGCAACAAATGGATAATAAATGGACCATCTTTGAGGCTCAAATGAATCAAGTGGAAAGAAGGGTTGGAAACACAGAAGATATATCTAACAAAGTTACCAACTTAGAAATTACAGTAGACACTCTAGAACAACAAGCTGAAAATCTGAAAAACAGGAATAGAAGGAACAACCTTCCTGAAGGAATTGAGAAAGATAATCCCATTGCCTTCATATATGAATTCCTGCCTCAAATTCTAAATTTATCAACGTCTGTGCAGCTTAACATACAAAGGGCATATCGAATGGGGCCAATTAGATCATCTTGAAGTGCACATGAGTTACCTAGGACCCTTATACTCACCCTTCTAGACATTACCCATGTGACCCTCATCATGGCAAAAGTTAAAGAAACATTTGACCTGGGAAGGAAAGAACATTTTCATCACTCAAGACGACTGCAAGGCAACTGCAGCAAGAAGGAAATAACTCCTAACTTTTAGGACAGCCCTCAAACAACTGAATGCCGGATACAGCATTATACATCCAGCCACCTTAAAAGTTACCTTAAATGGTCATTCCTCAACATTTCAAAACATAGGAGACTTAAGACAATGGGCCTCATTACGACCCAGGCGGTAAGGGGTTTACACCAGCGTAAACAGCGCTGACCCTTACCGCCTGAGTACGAGATCCCTTAGCGCCATGGCGGATTTAACACCTGCTTTTAGCAGGTGTTAAAATCCATGGCGCTAAGGGACCTTGTTGTTAATTACGCCACCGTAATTTACGGTGGCGTAATTAACGCCTTCCCCACTCCCATTATGCCCTATGGGGCAAAAATGGGAATGGGGAAGGGTAAATGGGGATTGGGGACTTACCGCCCCGCCAAGGTCGGAATGGGGCGGTAAGTCCGCCAACCACCATGGCGGAGTTGGCAACTTAGCGCCATGGACCATGGTGCTAATAGCGCCATGGTCCTCCGCCAAGGTCCTAATGAGGCCCAATGTATTCAATCCTATAAAAGGAATGACATGGACACATCAAATTCTATCACTTGAAAGATGATTGGTAACTTGCTCAAGCTAATTTCTCTTATTTCTGAATTCTCCACCAGAGTGAGGTTTGACACTTTTTCTCCTATACTTCTTAGACATATCCTATTCTTACCAAGCTCCATGTTTTGACTGTTCGTCATTTCCCCTCACTTATTTGTCTTCCCCTGTATGTTTTCATATTGCTTTGTCTTATCCTTTGTGAGTATCCTTTTTTATTTCATTCAGCTGGTATCGAAATCCTTGTACTATTGTAACTACTTCATTCTATGTACATCTCATAATTTATGATCTTATCTCCCAGATCCATGTCACTTAACATAGTCTCTTGGAACATTAAAGGACTACATTACCCATTTAAGAGACAAACAGTCTTATTTCACCTTAATAGACTAAAGCCCTCAATTGCATGCTTTCAGGAGTCACATCTTTCTAATGAAGAAGCTTTAAAACTTAAAAGACATTGGGTGGGCCAGGTTTTCTCTAGTGCTGCTATTGGTAAAAAAAAGTTAGTTATTACACTAATTAGCAAAGCCCTTAAATGTAAAGTACTATCCAAGGAATCTGACAACCTAGGAAGATGGGTTTTACTTAAAATATTGAATGATTCTAAAGAATATTCCGAACTCAATATCTATGGCCCAACATCTCCTGACCCTACCTTTTGGCGACAACTAAGAAATCATATGCTTCAATGTAATCCCCACAATTTGATTGTCTGTGGAGATTGTAACCAAGTTGTGGACCCTTTTTTAGATAGAAAGTCCAATGTATGATACATCGATACTACATCTCATAAGAAATGTTTAGACTTTATATCGGAATTGGGGCTTAGCGATGCATGGGGTATATCTCACCCTACAGACTCTACCTTCACCTTTTATTCTATATCCCATAACTCCTTCTCGCAACTTGATTATATCTTCATTCCCAACTCTATGGTTAATCTCCTTCTCACTGCCCAAATAGAATCCATCCTAATCTCTGATCATCCCCCTGTATATATCCAACTTGCACTCCCAACAAATTCTAAGATTTCAAACAGATGGAGATGTAACACTAGCTTGTTAAGTAATGATTCCTTCGCACCTTTTATTATACAACAACATAACAATAAGAACAAAAATCAAGACACATCCATCACTGATAATTGGAACTGTTATAAAGCAGTCCTTAGAGGTCATATAATATCCTTTGTTGCTAATCAAAAGAAAACACTTTAAAAAAGAGTCAGAATCCATTCTAAAACTGCTTAAACATGTGGAAATCCAATATGCTAGTACTAATGCCTCCTCTTTTCTCACAGATATTCTAAAACTAAGGTTTCAATGTAATAAAAATATTACACAATACTCTTGCACAAATGTACTCAAATACAAAGCTAAAAGATATCAACTCTCAAATAAAGCCAGCAAGTCTTTGGCTTCCTATCTTAAATTTAAGAAAGAAAGATCGAATATTGTCATTCTTAAGGACCATCTAGGTAATAGGAAATGTTTGGATAAAGAAATAATTAAAATCTTCTCAAAATATTATTCTAATCTTTATTCCTTTGAAGCCCCTCCTAATAATGGTTTTATTGATGACTTTTTACATAGTATATCTAGAAACTGTTATCCTTTAATACACCCTCAATCACTCAATGTTCCAATTATTCCTTCTGAAATACTTCTTGCTATTAAACATCTTAAAAAAGGCAGAGCTCCAGGACCGGATGGCTTCCACTCTGATTTTTTTTGCCCATTTTTCTAACCTTTTAGTCCCTAAACCTAGTGACCTTTACTCGAATTTCATCTCAGAAGAAAAAAAATCAAGGCTCCTTTCTTGATGCCATGCTCATTGTCTTCCCCAAGCCTAACAAAGACCCTGAACTTCCTCAAAATTATTGTCTCATCTCCCTAAAATCCTAGCCAATAGACTTATCCCTTTTTTACCTAATCTCCTCAAACAAGATCAAGTTGGTTATGTCAAGGGTAGAGTATCCTCCTCCAACATTAGACTTTTTAAAAATATCTTAGATGTAATTCACAATTCAAAACATCCCCATGCTGCAATAGCCCTTGAGACCGAAAAAGCTTTCAATTGCGTTAAATAGGATTCTTTTTATTCGAAACTCTTAAATGGCATGGCTTTGGCCCCCCTTTTATATCTATGATTAATGTTCTGTACTCTAAACCCAAAACTGATTTTTTTGTAAATCAACAAACATCCTCTTTTATTCCCTTCATCAAGAGGGACTCTCCAGGGCAGCCCTCTCTCTACAATCCTTTTTATTCTAGCACTTGAACCCCTTCTAGAAGTCAACAGGCAGAATAAGAATATTTCAGGTATACAATGCAAACATCTTCATATTAAAATGTTAGCATACGCAGATGATATTCTTCTGTTTGTAAAGAATCCAGAGCAAAGCGCCCAACTTTTGCTGGCTATCATCTCAAAATTTCAAAAAGCATCCGGCTATAAACTCAACATTGATAAGTCTGAAATACTTCCCCTTAATAAATATTGTTTACCACATCATACTCTTTCCCTAGGAATATAATGGTGTCCCAAGGGTTTCAAATATCTTGGGATTCATATTGCAGCTTCTATTAATAACATTTGCAAACACAATTTGGAAATAATACTGGTCAGAATCAAAGAATTAGTAACTTCATGGCCACCCCTTTTTCTCTCCTGGTGGGGCCCTTTAGAATCTATTAAGATAATGTTATCCCCCTTTATCCTATATTTCCTACATATGCTCCCCATTTCCCTTCCCCTTTTCTTTTTTAAATCCATAGATTCCTACTTGATCAGATTTTTGTGGGGAAAGAAAAAGCATAGAATTTCATTGAGTAAATAAAAAAAAAACCTGCTCCTTAGGTAGGGTTAACCTCCCTGATTTTCAGAAATATCACATGGCCTTTGTCACTAAACAAACGCAGAAGTGGTTCACCCAGGAGGAAGTAATGCATATAACCAATTGGGCGCATCTGGAGAAAGCCATTGTCTCCCCAATCTCCCTAGCAGATATTTACCTCATTAAAGGTAAAAGTAGATTTACCAGATTTCCTTGTATTCGCCAATCTGTACTTTATCTCAAAATGTATATGTTTCCATCCTTAACTAAACTGTCCACGTTTACCTCTCCCATCATTTGGTTTATTCCCCTAATTAAAATCAAAGGTACATCTATTATTCGGAAACCATGGCTCTCTAGAGGTATTACATTTTGGAATCAATTCCTTTTGCAGAATTTTCCCTTCACCTTTTACAACTTTGCTGTTAAGTACCATCTGCCCACCTCTTTTCTGAGACAATATTTTGACATTATGGCTGCTTTTCTTGAAAATGCATAATTCTAATATGCCGGATGTGAAAATATTGTTACACATGCTGACTTCTAATACTACGTCCTCTGCTTACTATAAGATATTGATGTCAACATCACCCAATCCAACGGTTGACCTCCTCCACAGTGACTGAAAGAATGATTACACACTACCGGATCATAAACTATGCTGGCCTTCACAGTGGATTTACGTTTCTAAGATTACTGCTTCAGCCAGCCTAACCCAAACCCTTTTCTTTTTCCATCACAGAGCCTTCAGCACCCTATTTCCCTTTTCAAATATGGACTAATAGTTAATGCCCTTTGTTGGTCCTGTTTGCAGGTTCAGGGTTTGTTTAAGCATATGTTTGTAGAGTGTCAATATGTTCAACCTTTTTGGATCTCTGTATGGCATGCTATCAAATCTATCTTTAAAGTTCATCAAAACTTTTGCTTTGACTTCCTTATATTTGCGAGTTCCCTTTTACAAATTACTCCTTTTAACAAATACGCAAATTACCTATTTGATTTATGTTTAATGGTTGCAATTCAGACTATTACTACTAATTGGAAAAACCAGAATCACATTCATTATAATATATGGTGGAACAATATATGTAATATTAATGGATTAGAAAATTACATTGCATCCTCCCCTGACCTATAACGTAAACATCAATTGAAATGGCAACCCTTTCTTGATGTCTTATCTAATGCTGATTCTTAGTAACATCATATAAGCATCATTTGCCATAATTACCATGTACCACCTCATCCCCCTTCTCGTTTTTTCCCCCATGTAGGTGTTATGTCCCGTTTTGTCTTGTCCGTTATTTGTTTGTTTGTCATGGTATTGTCATCCTCCCTTTATATTTAAACATTTTTAAGCCAATTGTACCCAGTCATCTATACATGCCTGGCTTCAATATATGCCAAATATTTGCTTCTGTTAATACATTTGTTGTTTATTCTATATATTAGTAATGCTTACTAATGGGCATGTATGTTTATGTACAACAATGAAACATTTTGAAATAAAACATCCATAGAAAATAGATAAGTTTGGCTTTTTTCACAGCTGGTCTAAAAGGCGACTCCTTATCATACCTGATTTTCTTAAGGACCACAGCGTCAAATTGAAGAGTAAAAAAATGCATAAATCAGTAGAATATAGATAGTGTCGCAATTCACTGGAGTACAACAGTATGAAGCCTAACCCATTAGATAATTGTTTGTAGAAGGAGACTCCAGGACTCTGCACCAATTGTTCACAAGTTCTGTGCTTTAATCACTGTTAGATCAAAAAGGTGCCTTTGATAACACATGTTTCGGCTTAGCAGAGCCTTTCCCAAATCTGGGCTAGGTCCTTACTAATATTCTAAAATGCATGTTTAACATAGATTTATATGGTGCCATTCATAAATAATAGAATATGTATCACAATAGCCATAGTATAAACATCACCCCCAACAAACACACATTAATGGTTACATAATCAAATAATGATTCATAGTCGCCAAAACCATATAAGTTGCAGATGTCATGGCAGAAAGTAAGGGTTGGCGTTGGGGAGCATTGTATAGGATGTGAGAAAATAAAAACATAAAAGAGAGAAAATATGGGAAACAAAAGAAGAAAACATAATCAATTAGGATCTCTTCAAAACATCATGTTTTTACTGAAAGTACCATGAATGTACCATTCCGTATATATGTGTATACTGAATATGGTCTGGGTAGCTTACCCAATATGATTCTCATCTTCTTGCTCATTAAATTAGAAGTATTCATTTAATTGGATTTAATCCCAAAATTCTTTCCTGAACATGATATGTTAACAGTTGACTTCATTACTACCTGTAATTACATTTCATAATTGATTTTAGTGCACTAATTGTTTAACATAGGAACTGGTGCTATTCATAAATAATTTATTTATTTTATTTATTTATTTATTTATTTTATTTATATAGCGCTCCAGGCCCAAGGGCATCCAGGCCCATCACTTAGTTTCAGGCAAGACATTTGAATTGAATATACAGAAATATGCAAGTTATAAAATTTCTAATATACAAAATACAAATGTACAAGAGCAGGTTATAACAAGAGGCCATTAATGCTATAGCTTATGATCTGGGGCAGAGACATGGGCAGACATCCAAGCTTTAGCTTTGTGCTTGAAAGCTGGGAAGGAGGATTCAGCTCTAAGAGGATTAGGTAATGAGTTCCATAGCTTGGCTGCTAGGACTAGGAAGCTGCGTCCACCAGATCTTTGGAGGTTGAAGCGCGGGATGTCAAGGCAATTGGTTTGGGTACTTCTGAGTGGTCTCGCAGCGGTGTGTGGTGTAAATCGGTTGGCTAGGTAGCTAGGGGCTTGGTTGGCAAGGATTTTGTGTATTAGCGCAAGTGCTTTAAGAGAGACTCTTTGGGAGACTGAGAGCCAACGGAGACTCCGACTGGAGTCAGAAATGTGAAGGTTCCTAGGAATGTTTAGAGCCGCTCTGATTGCATTATTTTGGATGATTTGTAATTTTTTAATATTGCATTGGTTGGTGCCCAGATAGAGGGCATTGCAATAATCAATTTTGGATAGGATTAGGGTCCTGGCTAGTGTGGTGCAGTTGGCTGGTGAGAGGAAGGGGCGGCATGCTGTGATGAGCTTGCAGGTGTATGATCCTGCTGATGATACTGCATTAGTTTGTCTGGATAGTGAGAGTGTGGTATCAATGTAGATACCAAGCGTTTTAGTGTCATTGGCCACTTTGATGGTGTTACCATCAATGGTGAAGGATTTAAACGATGGGTCAAGCTTGCTAAGTGTTTGGTGGGAGCCAAAGATGGGGAGCTCAGTCTTTTTCGTCATTTAAGCACAATTCATGCTGCACCATCCAGGCTTAGATGACTTGACAAATGACGTTGATGGCTAGGGAGTCAGTTTTGTGGTCTCCTGTGATGTGATGGGATAAGTATCTGGGTGTCATCGGCGTAGTTGGTATACGTGACGCCCAGTAGATCCAAGATGTCAAAAAGGGGTTTTGTGAATACACTGTAGAGTGCTGGGGATACACATGATCCTTGAGAGACTCCACAAGTGACCGGAGAGGGTTCAGCAGTGGCCGTAGGGGAGAAGACCCTCATGGATCTATTGTCCAGGAAGGAGGTGATCCAAGCTGTAGCTTTGCCCAAGAAGTGGGCGGCAGTTTTAAGGTGGCGGCATAGGATTTGGTGATTTACTAAATCGAAGGCCGCAGAGAGATCTAAGAGGAGTAAGAGGGCCAGTTTGCCCTTATGCTTTAGGTCTTCAATGTGAGTTTTTAGGTCTAAAAGAGCAGTTTCTGTACTGTAACGCGGGCGGAAGCCAGATTGCCTCAATCCCAAGAGATTATTGGATTCCAAATACTCTTGGATCTGCAGGTATGCAGCACGATCAAAAATTTTTAGAAGAAAAGGAACCATGGTGATTGATCTGTAGTTAGTGGGTATGTTAGCGTCCAAAGTGGTTTTTTTTCAGGAGTGGAATAACCCCGGCATCCTTGAGGTTGTCTGGGACAATCCCAGAGCTGAAGGAGGAGTTTATGAGTGTGGTGATGAAGGGCGCTAGGTTATGCGAGGCCTCCTTAATAATGGTGGCAGGGCATGGGTTCCCCTGACAATTGGAGGGTTTACGGTTGTTGATAATGTGTTCAACTTCAATGAGAGGTGAGAAGCTAAATAGTTTCAGGGATTCAATGTTGGATTTGATATTAGCCTGAGGGGTATTATGTGACAGACTGGACTGCAAACTGTTTTTTTTCTCATTAATTTTAGTTTGGAGGGTGATGATTTTACCCAAAAGGGCCTTTTGAATGTTAGCACACCAGATGCTGTCTTTGGAGTAGGTGTCTGGAGGAGTGGCATGGTATTTCAGTTCCTTTAAGATTTTTAATAACTCCTTGGTGTTAGATTGGGCTAGTTCAATGCGTTTATTTTATGTCTCTTTTTTAGCAGAAAGTATGGCTTCTTTGTAATTTAGGGTGGCTAAGGCAATGCTTGCTTTATTGGCTTCCATTGGATGGCTTTTCCAGCGTGCTTCAAAAATCCTTTTTTCCTTGCATAGGGTTCTCAACTGTGGCGTGAACCAAGATTTGAGGTGGGCCCAAGGTTTGGGTTTTTGTAATTTGGAGGGCGCGATGAGATCAAGCGCTTTTAGCATGGTCTGATTGTATGTGTCTACCAAGATTGTGGGATCAGAGCATGAGGAAGAGAGATCATTGAGAGCAGGCAGGGTGAGTGGGAGTAGTTTGGCACAGGTTATGTTGTGCTTATTTCTTGTGGTGGTGGCGGGAGCAATATTAGGGATAGAGTGGATGATTTTAGTGGGGATACAGAAGGTGATTAGGTGATGGTCGGTCCATGCACATGGTTGATTGGAATTGACATTAGTGTCGCAATTTAAATCAGCTATCCAATCGTGGGTCCTGCCCTTGGAATGAGTTGGCGTAGTGACCCGTTGTGTGAAGCCTAGGTTAAGTAGTAGGTTGTTGACTTCGTGGGCAGAGGCATCATTAGTGTCTTTGTAGCCTAGATTGAAATCACCTAATACAATGATTTGAGACTTGGTCTTGGTGTTGTCAGTGAGGACGTGATGAGAGGTCCTCGACAAATGTGGATAGTGGGCTAGGAGGTCTGTATATAATGTGGAGTGTAATAGTCTGGTTGGGGAAGATGGATAGTTTAGCTGTGAGTAATTCTGCTGAGGTGATTTGGCAGGGAGGGGAGAGTCGGAGATTAAGCAAGGTTTTATGAATAATGGCCACAATGCCTCCTTTAGTTTGATCAGTGTTACGGTCACTTCTGATAATAGTATAGCCTTCAGGGATAGCTAGTGATAGAAGAGGTCCTGAGGCAGCGTGGAGCTAAGTTTCGGTAATGGCTAGGAAGTCCTGGTCGTGAGTTGTGATGAGGTCAGCCATGTCGAGTGAGTGGGCCGTGAGTGACCTAGTGTTAATCAATGCAGCCTTAAGATAGGTTGTAGGGCTAAGTGGTAGGTACTTGAAACAGGAGTGATGTCCAATATGGGTATGTCCAAAATAGGTGTGGGTATGTGGTGTTGGGCAGAGGTTGTAGGCTTAGTGCGCAATGGTTTGGCTGGCAAGTTGGTGTTAGTGGAACGGTGGGAGATGTGGGAGAGTCTAGATCCTATTCTAAGATTTCTCACGGGTACAGTGCAAGGTTGGTTGAGCGTGGGCTTCATGGCAAAGTGCTGGAGCCAGAGAGACAGAGAGTTAAGGTAAGGGTTGGCAGGAGGGTCGACCGTAGAAGATAGTGTGAGGTGGTGCTGCTGTGTGTTACACAAAGTGTCACTAAGGCAGCACATGTGAGAGGTGGGATGCATGTTGGGAGCAAACTGTGAAGCACAGGAAGATGAAGAGAAGGCGTCTGGGCAGGTCAGTGGTGAGGCTGCAGTAGGGGTGATATAACAGAGTAATAGTGGTCCCAACAATGCTGATAGTTTAACTGTGAGACATAGTTGCAAACAGGCAAAGGTAGAGCTCTGGGCGAGCATAGTAGCAGGTAGATAAGGCTTGCAGGGTCGCAGTGTATCACAAGAGAGCAGGATAGGGTGTCATCTAGGGTGAGCAATGATAGGGCAGCCAAGGTGCAGTATTTGAGGAGGAGGCTAGGCATGGATTCAAAGCATACATGCAAAGAAACATATGCCAGTATGTTTGGAGGACTACACAATAGGCATAATCATAGGGTCGGCAAACCATGAACAATTATAGAGGCTGAGCAGGACCAGTAAAAAATACAGTGTGGGGGTGACAGGCAAAGCATGGATCAAAGAGCATACATGCAGCAGTAGAAACAGTGTGCTGCAGCGGCTAATCTGTAGGCATAAATGCAAAAGTCAGCACAATAGGAGAGGTGAGAGACACGGCAGTGAAGAGGCAGGGTCAGGCAGATCACAAGTGAATGACGCCAGGTAAGTAGCGTGGCCATGAGTATTAGCAACAGTGCTCACCACACAACACTCACACAGGCAAAGCATGGATCAAAGAGCATACATGCAGCAGTAAGAACAGTGTGCTACAGCAGCTAATCCGTGGGCATAAATGCAAAAGTTAACACAATAGGAGAGGAGGAAGGCACGGCAGTGAAGAGGCAGGGTCAGGTAGATCACAAGTGAATGAGGCCAGGTAGGCAGCTTGGCCGCGAGTATTAGTAACAGTGCAGTAGCAAGGAAATACCCGACGTGGAGACATGGGCCGTTATACAGGGTGGTGCAGGGAGCGTTGCAATGTTCACAGGGCTGAGGAGGGCGCGATCATGCGCAGTAAATGGGCGGTTGGGAAATAAGCAGGCATACGTAGCATCTGTGGGGGGGTGCAGGGAAAATAGCTCCTATAGGGATGCCAGAAGCAACAAATAATATAGGTAGTGTATAATAATAATAATAGATTATGTATCACAATAACCATAGTATAAACATCACCCCCCAAAAAAGGATTAGCATTAAACACACATTAATGGTTACATAATCAAATAATGATTCATAGTTGTCAGAAACATATAATTTGCAGATGTCATGACAGAAAGTAAGGGTTGGCGTTGGGGAGGATTGTATAGGATGTGAGAAAATAAAAACATAAAGCAGAGAAAAGATGGGAAACAAAAGAAGAAAATGTAACCAATTAGAAGCTCTTCAAAACATCATGTTTTTACTCAAAGTACTGTGAATGTACCATTCACTATGTATGTATATACTGAATATGATATTAGTATCGTACACAATATGAATATTGTCTTCTTGCTCATTAAATTAGAAGTATTCATTTAATTGGGTTTAATCCCAAAATTCTTTCCTGCAAATGATATATTAATAGTTGACCTCATTACTACCTGTAATTACATTTCATAATTGATTTTAGTGCACTATTTGTTTTCTACAATTTTCGCAGTCCCCGGTTATTAACATTACAAGATTGTTCTAATTTTTTTCCAAATTTATTCCATCCAATTTCTCCATATATACATGCACCAATAAACTTGTGTGCGTGATTCTTACGAGTGCGTCCCAGCCAGTACTTACTATTCAAAGATCTTAAGACCTCCATTAACTGTGTTCCCCATGCATCGTATCCGTAATAAAATAAATGATACCATATATCATTAATTTTTATGCCATTTGAATAACTCTGCTTGAGTTAGGTAAATAGATCAGCATATCTACTTGTGGGGCGTTTACCGTAGCACAAAGTATTCCCGCGCGTTGGCTAGGCACGAACCTCCAAGCAGTCAACGCCATTTTGGAACTCATTGTTATAGTGTTACTATGACAACGTGGCATATTCATTTCCCTAATACGCCCGTTTCACTATGCGTTTGATTTACATGGTCTTCGACCTCCCGGAAACCATCTTTAAATGCTATTGTGCTTATTTTTGTTATTCTATATTGTGTTATTATAAAACCCATTAATGAAGAGACTTCATAACAATTTGGTGTGCACTAATTGATATATAATTTCTTTGTTGTATTATTGTCATTGCAACTGCCGCCATTTTAGGGATTGTTGTTGTAGTGTTACTATGACAACGCAGCATGCTGATTTCCCTAGTAAACCCGCCTTACTAGACGTTTCATTAGCCCGCTTTTCTGCTCTACACAAGACCATCTTTGTATCTTATTATACTGCTTATATTATTCTTAAATGTTAGAATTGTAGAGCCGATTTATAATTTTAGCTGCAGATCAATACAAATAAAATTTCAATTTCTTCTTATAAAGTTACCTTAACGGCGCAGTATGCTCATTTCCCTAATTGAATCACGCCACCTGCGAAATATCCACTCAAAAAGTAATTACACTTACTTCTCCTACCTATCTTGATGTTTATTGTATACCAACTACCTTTGCCTTTTATACCTCAGTATGTGCTTTCCTCCAATATGACCCAATCCAATTCTCTTCCTAAATGCCTCCTGCTGCAAAGAAAATGCAAAAATAGTGCAAAAAACTGTGCAAAAACAGTTCTACATGAACATTCTTTTAACATTGGTTCTCCAATAATGTTCTACGGATTCCTGCAGTATCACAAGTACTATACAGTTGGGTAATACTATTGTACACCATATTATTCGATATCCTAGAATATTAGAATAGCTCTTGACACTCAATAGACTGTTCAAAAGAAAATGTCATCTACATAGCACACCTACAGGAACAATGCTATCTCATTATCAGGGTTTAGACCTGTTACCATTGAATTTAAAAAACAAATTAGCCGTGCCTCTGCCTGTCGTAATGCTTTGGTCCTATCCCCTCCCCTTTTAGACAAGGTCACATGTTGGAGGCCAATGAATTTAATATTTGATTTATAATCCATTTGATGAACATTTTGCCAATGCAGATACAATGGCAAAGAAGGGACCTGACTCCCAATCTTCATCATATGCTCACAAATCCTTGTTCTGAGCTCCCTTTTAGTACTTCCTCTGTGCACTTTCTGACATACACAGAGAATGCCATACACAACATACTTAGTTCTGCAGTTAATTCCCTTCTTAATCTTGACAATTTTATCACTGATGTCCTTGAATTCCTTTGTTCCTTCTGTTTCGAATTTGCATACAGAGCATATGCCACATTTTCTAAAGCCAATATCATCAATTCTCAACCATGTTTGATGCTTAGTCTCCTTGATATCTGGTAATAGTGATGGGCTGATTAGTGTCTTGAGGTTATCCGCTCTCTTGAAGATCACTGATGGTTTAACACCTACATATTTGGTTATGTCTTCATCCAATTTGAGTAAATGCCAATGTTTTTGTAATGCCTTTTTAATTCTGTAAAAATTCTTATTGAATTGAGTTATGAAATAACTTCCGTTAGTCTTTTTGTCTTGTTTTGTTAGCTATCCAACTGCTTCAAATGCTTGGTTTTCTCAAATGCCTTTTTCACACAACTCATTGGGTACCCCCTGTTTTTGAAGCGATTTTTCAAGAGCTTACATTCCTGCTCAAATTTGTCCTGTTCTTGACAATTACGGCTTGCTCGGGTATGTTCTCCTAATGGTATATTCTGAATCGTAGTACGGTGATGACAACTTTTATCATGTAAAATTGAGTTAACCTCTGTTTTCTTTCTGAATGTCCACATTTCTAGATGGTGTCCATCAGTATGTATCGTAAGATCTAGAAAATTGATTTGATTGCATTACATTCTCCTGTGAATTCAATATCAAAGCAATTCCAATTCAACCTGTTTGTGAATTTTTGAAAATGTTCCTCTGTTCCCTCCCAAATGAGGAGGATATCATATATATACCATTTCCACAACTTTATTTTAGTACCGTAATCCCGATCTTGATATACTACTTGCTCTTCCAGCATGCCCACAAAGAGGTTTGCCAGGGCTGGAGCATATTTAGTCCCCATGGCTACCCCCTTCATTTGTTGATATGTACAATTGTTAAAGGTAAACATGTTGGAATCCAATGCCAACCCTTACTTTCTGTCATGACATCTGCAAGTTATATGTTTATGGCGACTATGAATCATTATTTGATTATGTAACCATTAATGTGTGTTTAATGGCTAATCCTTTTTGGGGGGTGATGCTTATATTATGGCTATATGGCTATTGTGATACATATTTTATTATTTATGAATGGCACCATATAAATCTACGTTAAACATGTATTTTAGAATATTAGTAAGGACCTAGCCCAGATTTGAGAAAGGCTCTGCTGAGCCGAAACACGTGTTATCAAGGGCACCTTTTTTGATCTAACAGTGATTAAAGCACAGAACTTGTGAACAATTGGCACAGAGTCCTGGAGTCTCCTTCTACATTCATAGAAAATAAGCTCAATTCCACAGAGCTTCTATACTTACTTTGGTTCTGTCTCTCTCAAATCCTGGCAGGAACATAGGGAGGGACCACAATCTTTCAAGAGGCCATTTCCTCCTTCTTGGGACACCTGTCCGTGTCTATGGCTAACAAGTCCCTCTCAGTTTCGGCACTCAGTCCTGCTCTGGGATTCTTCATGCAATCTGTCCCCCTTGCTAAGGGTGTGCATGCAATCTAAACTGCTCTCTCCCATAGCAATGTTGTCTGTGATCAAACCAGTTTGCTCCCACTTTTTAGTTGATTCCCCTTCTTCCCAAACGTTATGAGCTTAAATGGCACACAAATCCCTTCTGCTCGCTACTCTAAACACTCTTCTATTTTTATACTTTTGGATCTTTCTCCTGCTTTTCACACAGTGGACCACATATTACTTCTTCAGTCTCTTTCTTCTATTGGTTTTTCTGGATCTGTATTATCTTGGTTTCAGTCTTTTGTACCTAACTGTACTTACTCAGTCGCACGGGCCGGAACCTGCTCTGAGGCCTCTCTGCTTTCTCACAGTGTTCCTCTGGGCTCTGTTCTTGGTCCTTTTCTCTTTTCTCTTTTTACCTCCCCTCTTGCATTTATCATTTCTTCCTTTGGGTTATCTCATCACTTCAAGCTGAAGACACCCACATTTTCTGGTATTTTCCTTCCTTTACTTCTGCTAAGCATATGAATCTCTCAGCTTGTCTTTCTGCTATTCAAACTCAGATGTGATAATTTTCTTTTTCTTAATGCTTCTAAAACTGAAGGTCTTTTCTTTCCTGCCAGTACTATTCCTTCTCCATCCCCTCCTTCTTTTGTCCTGTTTCCTCCATTTCATCTTTCTATTTCCCTTACTGCCCATAATCTTGATCTTCATCTCACACTGATTTATTTTTTTCTCACCATATTTCTAGTATCCTTCGACCCTGTTGATTTCATTTATTTAAAATGTGTAAGGTTAGGGCCTTTCTTACATTCAGGGCTACTAAACCTTTGATATCTTCACTTATTTTCTCAAAGTTGTTTTACTGCTCTACACTACTCTTTGGCCTTCTTGTTTCTCATCTCACCCCTTTAAAGTCTATCTTTAATGCTTCAATGTGTCTTCTCTATTTTTCACCTCACAATTCTATTTCCACCTCTTTTTCTTCTCAAATTTCTACAGGGCCTTGCGCAGATCTATCTTGCATCCCTTGTCTCCTTTCATGTTCCCCCTCAGGTTCTTGGTTCTCAATTTCTCTGTTTGTTATCTGTTCCTCATCCTGCTTGTGCACAGTCACATGTTTCTTCTTTTTCTCTGTATGCTCCCTTTCACTAGAACACTCTTTCTCTTTCTCTTTGTTCTATTGTATATGCACATGATTACCAAAGCACTACTCCTGTTTGTGTATTATGTGTCCAATAAGTTGTTTTTCAAAATGTCCTGGCTGTTTGGAGCGTTTTTGGCTATTGTTTCCATATCTTGGTATGATTTGAGAACTCTTTTTCTGAATGCAGCAAGACCAAGGCTTAGCCACACTATGTTTTCAGATTTCCCATACAAGGTTGTGCCGGTTAAACGGTCTGCAGCTTCGTAGCAGCCACATTCTCTATGGGAGAGCATTGCTATGCCAAAGCTGTATCATTTTTGTCACAGTGTTTTGTCAGATGCTATGTCATCCCAGTACCTTGACACATTTACATGGTCAAGAGAGCAGAGTTCTCCTGGTGTTTTCATGTCTATTCCTGCTTTGTTTTAGTTTGCTATGTGTAGGAAATTGTTCAAGTCTTGCCATGCATATTCTGCACAACTTAAAGTGACAAACCATGTGGCTGGGCCAAGGTTGTGTAGCATACATCGTACATTTGCGTGATGTTGGAACCAGTATTCATTCGTACCACGCATGTTTGCCAAGAGATTTGTAATACTTGACTGTAAAACTTCATCTTTCTCTTGCACCTTTTGAAGTAGCTGCGTAGTACACATGTTTAGAAAATTGGAACCTGTTTTCAATGTATGTGCAGCTCCATAACATAGAGTTGCTAGTTCACTTTCAAAGAGGAGGTGGAATATGTATTCAACGTTTTGTCTGAATCTGGGGTCTTCAGAACACATTTGTTAAGAGCGGTATTCTGATGCTGTTATTTGTGTGCATCTTCAGTCATACCTTCCACCTTTTCCAGTAGGAAACAGTAGAGGAAAGGCTTGTGTGTCTACACTTTTTTCCCCATATGCTGATTGGAGATGCTTTGGCTTGCCGCATTTGATATTTTTGTAGTGCATCATCTATGGTGTCTTTGGAGTGCAGTGGGTGAATTGTATACTGGTCTAAAATATTGGAGGCTGTAGTAGGATCTAGAAGTTCAAAGTGTCCAGTTGATGAGGAATCCTGAATTAATTTGGTGGTTTCTCTCAGGTTTTCTTCAATGTTTATTTCTTTGAAGTATTCATTGTTCTCTTTGAGAGATTGCAGGGCTTCCCTAACTTTGTCTTAGTCTACTAGTTGCTGTCAATTTCTTTTATCTTTTGCAGGTAGACCATTCACTAGGATAATCAGATTGATCTATTGGCTGTTGCACTCCTAGAGTGTCTACGTTTTCTTTAAGATCTAATGGCAAATAAACTACTTTGCCACAAATGCCTTTCAGTAATTCAGAAGGAGGCAACTTGGCTGTTTTCGGTTTGGATTACAATGCTCTCATACAAATTAAGCTGTTGGAGTCGTTTTGGCAGTGGGAATATTTCCAAGTTATTAGTGATAGCCCATGAAGGCATTTGGTTATTGTCAGGTTTTCCAGTGCAGTAAGTGCAAATTATTGAGGGGTTAGTAATTTTGTATTTGTTTTCTGCTATAAGATAGAGAGGTAATTGGAACGATTGGGATTCCTCATTGTCTTCTATTTTGTACGTTATATATATAGTTTTGGTGCTTTTTGTAAAAAAAGTTCTGCGGCAACACACACATACTTGGTTTGGTACTTCAGCAGATGTGCTTTTAAACTTTGATATTTCTTTTTTGTATGTGTGTAATAGAAGGTTGGCATCTGCAAGGTTGTCGCTACTCTCTTCTAAAGTTACTGGATTTTGTAAGTCCTGCCTCAATTCCACTAGGCGTGGCTGTGTCTTCAGGACCAATATCACAGGAGAAGCTGATCATAACTGTCATAGATTTTCAGGGCATTATGTTGGATCTTTCTGAGCAACTGTTGACAGCATTGCATCAGTGTTCATTGGCCGAGTGATCCTATTGTCTAATGTGCCAGCTTGGTTAGTGTTTTGAAGTGCTTAGAACTCTTTTGTTGCACTTCAATCATTTTTTTCATTTTTTGCGACCATGTGCATTTTCTTTGTTCCTCCTTTGATGGTTTTGAGCATTGCTACTGGTCTGGCTCACTTTATTTAGTAGCCCAGTAACATTATGAGAGTCTTTGGAGGGAATACGTTCCTGTTGTACGGCCAGGATTGTTGCTGCAATCTCGACATTGATCAATTGTGATGGCCCATTTTCTTCCATAGAAGCCTTGCCTAGCTCACTGACTTGCATGAATGATGATTGCAGATGGTTTGCGGCTGTTAGGGATTCAATGTGCTTAGTGTAGCCCTATTCATCTTCTGAGTTTTTAAAATGACAGAACACTCTGCCATTATAACTTTCAAAAAGACCAATAGTTGATCCTAGTCTAGTAAAGTTGGCCTACTGGCTGTGCTAGAAACAATCTCAGTAGTAGTGGTCTCTGTATATGGAATTAGCATTGGAGATGCTAACAGGTTTTCCATGTACGATACATGCCTTGCTAATGTTAATGAAGTGTTTGCAGCCATGCTAGCATTACCATTAATTTCCTTTTGGATGTCATAGCACAAGGAATTATTGTCGATCAGCAAAGAGGTAGTATTGGGTATGGACAAGACATTTTCTGTAATTATTTGTTATTAGTCAGGCCAGGAGTAGAATTATCTGATGCAGCTTGGAAAAAGGCAGTGATTTCTCCATCTGTTGTGATCTTCTGTTTTTTTTTTACATTCTGGCTATCCAAACTAAGAGCTTCAATAAGAGAGGACATTTTATTTTCAACAGATGAAATCATCACTTTCTTCCCCCAGAGCACTTCTTCGATTGTAAGGTATAATATAGAAATTGCAGAAACAGGTATGAAGTGTGAGGAAAGCCTACCTTGGAAGTAGTTGCTGAAAAACTAGTCATTGAAAAGCTGGATAAAAACTTCAATTCCAGTAGCTAATAAGGCCGGTCATCAGCCACAGTCGCAGACTTGCAGACTGCCAACTGCACACTTCCAACACACTTTCTCACAATGCGCAATGCTGCATTAAAGTACAAGAACTCCAAGGGAAGGCAGTGCTTCCTCTGCTCTATATCATGAAGCGAAAGAACTGCAGAATCTTGATCTGGTCCATAAGTGCAGCAAATTGCCTGCAGTCCTCCAGCTATTTCACACTTCCAACACACTTGCTCACAACCTGCGCATGCTACGCTTAAAGTGGAAGAACTCCAATGAGGTGGTGCTTCCTTTGCTCTGTAGCATGAAATGAAAGACCTGGATAATCTAAATGAGCCCTATAAGTACAGCAAATTGCCACCAGTCCACTGCCTACTTCACACTTCAGGCACACTTGCTCACAGAGTGCATGCTCTATGTGCAACGCTGCATTTAAAGTACAAGAACTCCAAGGGGAGCAGCGCTTCCTCTGCTCTGTAGCACAAAGCAAAAGAACTGCAGAATCTTGATCAGCCCTGTAAGTACAGCAAATTACCAGTAGTCCTCCACCGACTGCACACTTCCAACACACTTGCTCTCAATGCCATTTTGGGACATTTTTTCTTTATGTATCCACATTATTATTTTTCATATAAAACAATAATTATCAAACATAAATCTAATAAAGCACACACACAGCCATAAAGGACATACACGGAACTGGGTTATTCCACATCAATGTCAGCTCCATTTTTACTATAACAACAGATGTTCAATCTTGGAATTGCTGATGACTTAGGATATATTTTTTCAGCAATGTGTACATTTTAATACTATTTTTCATACAACCTTTGCAATCTCCATGATGCCAGTCTGTAATGTGATTTGCCTGCATTGCATGATTGACAGCACAGAGAACCAAGCTGAAAGATATGCTTTTCTGTTTTTTTTCATTCATATTTATAAATAAATACAGCCAGAAAGCAGACTGATTTCTATCTGTATTGATTTATAAACATCAATAAAGACAGAACACTGGGAGCCTTACTCATAATAGGCTATTCTGTATCTGGCAAAGCAGGCCCTGACCTTTCAGATCATTTCATAAAGTGGGCGCTGGTTCTCAAAGAGCCCTTGATGGATATTGAGATTTCTGAGTTCAAATGTAAAGGGCAGTTTATTAATTAGCAAACCGAACCACGAAAACCATTATTGTGAGTATATTTCTTTGTATTTTTTGCGAGTTAATCTCCAATGATGCAAACTGTTATGGTACTCTCCTCTCAAACAAGCTGACTCATGCCCACTTAATGGCAAGCTTATTAAGGCTGCAGGGTATAATTTAGCTGACATTAGGGATGCACATCTCAGCAAAAAGGAAAACCACAGAATAAAACAGCAATGTAGAGCCTTGCAGGAGCTTTGATGAATGCCATTCATGATTGCTCTGGTATTGACACACTCAGACACATAGCACTTGCTTAGTCAGACACCTCAGCAAACATGGGTTAGTGGAACACACAATAACCCCCCTAAAGCTATGCATCTGAAAATAGGTAGTCCAAATGGGTGGAAGACCCTGTCCTCCAACCACCAGTGAGGGACAAGAGAGATGACCTACTGAAAAAAGTTGAAGTTTACGTTCTCCAAGAATACTGGTATTTAGGAAGCTCACTGACCCTGTTGTTGCAAGCCTCCTTCAAGTAATTGTGGGACCTTCTCTGGATTGCAGGTTGCAGAAGACAACCCTAATTATTCAATGAAACTGGACAAGGGCTCACATTATTTTCCCAATGCAAGGGCTTTACCCCTGGCACATGCTATTGTTCAGGATAACAACATTTCATTAAAGAACAGTTGGAACCTGTCTTAATACTGTAAAGCTGCCCTCTGGCCCCTGATGCAACCACCTGACATTTCACACTACTAACTGCCATCTAGGACTAAGCTCACTGCCATATCCAGATTTCTGGATTAAATCATCCATTTCTACTGCAGTACCATGAAGCATGCCCAATTACACTGATGATCCTTTTTAAAACACTAAGGTAGTGAACTTGTGAACCAGAAGCCCCATTGCAGGGCATTCCTTAAACCATGAAAACCTGGACTATTACCTTGAGCCAAAGAGATTGGGTATGTCACACATTCCTAAATTATCCAACAATGTTTTAAAAGAAATAGTTTTGGGGGTTTTTTCAATGCTCTATTGATTCTTGCCGGATAACTGTGTAGATCTAAGGTCTATATATCTTTTTTTGGGTACTTACCCTACAGGGTTTGGCTTTTAGAGATTATGGGCCTCATTACGACCCAGGCGGTAAGTTACCGCCTGGGCCGTGACTTTACCACCATGGCGTAAACTACGTTTACGCCATGGTGGTTGGCGGACTTACCGCCCCATTCCGAGGTCGGCGGGGCGGTAAGTCCCCAATCCCCATTTACCCTTCCCCATTCCCATTATTGCCCCATAGGGCATAATGGGAGTGGGGAAGGCGTTAATTACGCCACCGTAAATTACGGTGGCGTAATTAACTCCATGGTCCCTTAGCGCCATGGATTTTAACACCTGCTAAAAGCAGGTGTTAAAAGCGCCATGGCGCTAAGGGACCTCGTAATTGGCGGTAAGGGGTCGGCGCAGCTAACGCTGGCGTAAACCCCTTACCGCCAGGGTCGTAATGAGGCCCTATGTTAGTTATCTGTGTTTAGGTAAAGTGTATATTTTTATAGGACCTTGCTTGGACATTTCTTTTATTTCATGTCCCTGGTGGCCTGAAGAACCCACCAACTCTCAGATATAGTTCAAGGGTTTCTATTTTAGTTTTCAACTGGCCGAGTGGCCATCCCTCTCTCTATAACCTAGGAATTGGCAATCCAACAATAGCCCAGGTTTTTTTTACCCTGGACTGGCACTAGTAGCCGGTAACCCATACTATTTAAAAGCCATCTATCTATAGATGATGGTCTTAAGGCAAATGTCTAATCTTTATAGACTTCCTCAGGGAACACTCCTTGGAGAACCTATCCAGGAACGTGGTTGCATAGTGCCCTAAACTCACTCTGGGGCACTCTCTTGCTCTTTCACACAGATCTATGTCTTTAGCTAATGTTTAACTCTCTCCATCTCTCTCCTTACTTCACTACTCTTCTCCCTTCCTTTCTTCCCTCTCGTCTCCCTTTCTCTCTCCCATTCTGGTTTCTGTCCTTCTGATGTTCTTCTTGTTGTTACCTACCTCCATCCTATGATTTGACTCCCTTCTACTCTTGTCTCTTACACCATTATAACTCTCCCCTCTACACACTACTCATCCTCCCATCTCTACACCACTATTACTCCACCCCACCCTCTCCTTAGTCACCCTCCTTTCACTCCCTCATTTACTCTTCATCCACTCCCTGATCGCCTTTCTACCACTCTCACTCACAGACCATACATCCACATTCACAACAAAGTACCACTATCTCTCAACAGCCAATTCCTTATCTTTACTATACATTGCCTCCACACTAATTTCCACTGTCCTTTCTCCTTTTGGTCTGCTTCCTCTTCCTCCTCTGGCCTCACCCAAATAACCCACACCTTCATTTTACCCCTTTTATCCTCCCCCTCTTGCCTCCATCATCTCTCCCCTCCTTTCTCCCCAGGCTAATTAATCGTTGCCTTCCCCTCCAGGAAGGTGTTTCAAACAGTAAAGCACATATATAGTTGTCTAAGCCTCTCCATTTCCCTCATGCAGATCTACTGCGGATCAGCAATGGTGTCCCACTAACATCAACGTTCCAGTTCATTTAAGGGACAAGTTATTTGCAAGGCAGTCTCTATTAATTTGCTGTTCTGCATTGTGGTCAACAGTGAGTAGTTGCACTAGTGTATGTGGCTGACAGTACGTTTCGGAAAGCTGCTCCTCTGTGTTTATCCAGCTAAGTGCTGCTATTGTGCGATGCAATGGACAGTGTTTTGCTCACTCACCTTTAGTTTGGTCACTCCTACAATGTCCTGTAGCAATTCCAAAGGGTTACTCTGTTGGCTGGATTTTGTTGTAACTAGGCATCTCTCTTTTGGCTCTTGTGGGCTGCTTACCCTCCGGTCCACCACTGGTGATACTGGTAATGGTAGTTATCTAGACGAAAGAGAGGAATATTGACCAGCATTTGGAAACAGAGCTAAGGCGTGATTAAGGGTGGTACTGTATACAATTCCACTGGCAGTACAGAAGGAACAGGGACTGGGGCCGTCCTAAATGCCACTTCCCCTGTCTGGGATAGGACTGGCTATGGCTTCTCTAAGACAATGGTTGAACAGTGGGAGGACTGTGCCCAAAGGTACTCTTTCAGGGAATCTGAGCATGACTATCATTGACATTGTTGCTTCTGTTTTCAGGACCTGGATGCCATGATGATACAAGTCAGTGTCTCTGTGGACTTAAACGATCTGGAACAGTGATACTGGGTGAAGTTCCTTTGAAATGATTATGCCTGCCTGACTGCCTATAGTCTGACTACTACCAGAGTCCAGTGGAGCTCTTGCTGTGACTCCCTCGATCCACTCTGGTACATGGACATTCTTGTCAGTCTCCCTTCCCTATAGTACATTCTGTCCAGGGGATTCATTCTGTTTCCTCTTCATCACAGTTAAACAGGTCAGCAAAATATTCAGGATTGACTGGTTTCTCTAATCATTCAGGCCTGGATCTTCACTCTGAGTATCATGAACCCAATTTCCATTGGCTCTTCCATCAATTTCTCTGGGCAGAATCTAGTGATGTGTCCAGGTTTCTCACAATCACAACACTTTATGATTTCCCAGTCGAGAAGCTTTCTCGTCTTTTCATGGGATTACCCTTTTCAGTTCCCCAACCCTTTTTGGCCCAGGATTGACTCATAGCAGTCTACTGTAAATGGGTGCTGGAGGAGCAGAGGACACATCTGTGTCCTCCGAGAGCGGGACTGCTGAAGCGAGTGCACCTTGAGCATTGGTTTATCATGCAACAGGGCCTTGTGTTGGATGGTGGATCATGAGACCAAGTCAATGGAAGGGACCAATTGTAAGCTTCCCTGCAGTGTCTGGGGCCACATATTGCAAAGGTTCTTCACCATCGGTGTGTATAGAATAGGAGCAGTGCTTTCATCTTCCTTAGGGGACTCATTTTGCCAGCTGTTTTGGGATGAGTGTCAGTGGCTGAAACCACTGCATTCCTGAACAGATCTTCCACGAACAGAATTTCAACTTTCTTAGCTTGATGTTTAGCCAAAGGCCTTTGCATTTAAGCCAACTCTGGTCACATAGGACAACACCATTAGCCATTTGTCAGAAACCAGTCCCTGCAACATTGATTGCTGTATTGATTGCATCCAAAATAATGTGCTAAGGGCCAGAATCAATTTCCTGCTCGATTGCCGGTTCTTTCTCTTTTCTATCCTCTGGTGGACAGTTCTGCATTGTTCCAAATGTGTTGCCTACAGTCATAAGGCATCAGAATAGCAAGAGCATTGGCTGCTCACACTGCAATCACTGCTGTTGTGCGTATCCTCTTTCCTCATATCCAATGACATATCAGTGGAATGAAGGGTTTGATAACTTTATTCTCACTATTGGAACAACTTCTAAAATGAGACGAGACAGAGATCAAAGACGCTTGAGAGCTCTGTCTTGTGGCTTAATTTTCTTTTCCATCCTTTCCTTCAGTGTATCGCTCCTTGATACAGCCAATGATGGACACACCATGCAAGGTGTCTTAGTAAAACGGCTTTTGAATAAGAAGGGAATCCCAAATGAGCTCTGAATGAGTGCAGTTCCTGGTGAAATCAGTGGCACCATAGTTGGTTCTTCCAGTGACTGGGACATTGTCATTATAGACTTCTTAGATAGCAAGTTCACAGTTGACAATTGTTTTGAAAAGGGAAGAATTGAGGTCTTTGTAGTCACAGTCAACTCTGTCCTTGTTGCCAGCATTGACAAGATCTTGATTGATGAGGATGAAGATGTGTATTATTCCATGATTAAATTATTTGTGTAAAAGCAGTAATTATTGGCCATTTATGAAGATATCAGAACTGTGAAATCTGCTGTTGTAAATGCTGATTACCCTTTTTTGCTTGAGAGCGGGTTTGGCTGCCTACGTCTGATATTCACCATCCGCTTCTCCCTATCCACTGTGCTTCTATGACTTGGATCATTTGCTAAAGCTATTTTTCCCAGGCCTTGTTCTACCCGTCCAAGAAGTGGCTGCACTCTTTGTTGAATGTGCCTCTGAGGTGGTCACTGCCCCATCTTACAGCCAAGCCATCAATCTCTTGTGCTGTGGAAAATGACTGCCATATATGGAAACCATCCACAGAATGGTCATGGAAGGGGCAGCCAAGACATTCCTTGTGCCTATCTTCCGCATAAACATTTTAGATGGGCATTTAGTGAATCTCTTTAGTAAACCTTAGAATTATTCCTCTAAAACATTGAATGAATGAGCATGAGTATGTACAATAAAGCATCTGAAGATGACTCCGATAGCTCACTTAAGTGAATGCAGTTCATTGTTATGCATATGGAACTGCATTGTAAATGTCCCAGGGATTACCATTCTGTTGCTGAGTGTTGGGATGCAGGTCCGACGCCCTAAACACTTAGGGAAGTAAAAGTTGCGGAAATTCTATTACAATGAAGATTTGGTCATTTTTAGTTGTAATGCTTCTGTCAGCGTTTAAGGTCATTTTCAAATGGGATTTAGTTTTTCTTTCGTTTTGACGCATGTTAAAGAGCACTAGGCTACGGGTGGAAAGATGGACAGCAAATCAATTGTTACTGGTTTCTATTAGCATAAGGGCCTCTTGCCACAATAGCCACGGTCCTGCCATTTTGAACTAGGCCCCATCAGAGTGTGTAGATTTCCTTTCTTTAGGGCACTAAGCCGTAGTTCTGAGCCTCTGCCATTCCATTTAATTAAATGTATTCCTTCTTCCCCCAGCGAGTGCTCGTCATGCAAAGGTCCTTGGAGGAAGGGTGAGATGCAGCACACATATTAGTTATTGTTGCAGGGCTTAGCTGTTTGCAGGAGCTTTTAGTGAAATTTTGAATAACGGTTTGTGTTCTTGACGATAGAGTAAATACAATACTTACGGAGGATATATTTTGGTTGGAACAGAGCCTTGGGTGAAGGAATTGCAAAAGCGTAAAAACTAGATCGTGATCATACTGCCCCTGGGAATGTTGGGACAACTGAACCTGCAATAGAATGACTTGGTAGCATGAATAAATATGACAAATTAATTTCCAAGGAGTGGGGCCTCAGTTTAGTTTTTTATGAACCCACCTGCTTCCCAAAAGGTAGCTGAAAGAAGGGACAGCAACATGTTTCAAAACAGGAGTTGCAAAAATTGTTGCAGAATAAACTGCCACAGGGCCTGAGAACAGCCTGGGATTGCCAAGTTGACTGATCACTTGGGAGAGGAAATTGCTGTCTCCAATTTGTTGACTTCATTGTAAACACCCACAACATTATTTTGTCATTTTGGGGGGACTGCACATCAGAAGTTACATGAACTTGTCTTAACCAATGCATATACACCATTTTAGTAAATGTTAAATGCATAACTTCAGCCAATCAGGATGACGTATTCTCTGCTGTCTGCAGAATTAACTCATTCGTAAGGGTCTGCACATAGGATGGTCACAGGCAATGTACTAACCAATTGGAGGTACTTAGTGGGATACTAATGTATTTTGTGTTTAGATTTATCTACAGGTGGGCACCAATTGGGAGCGTAGGATTAACATGTACTTGATATTACACAGCCACAGGTAGTGTAGTTATGGTTAAGTTGCTAATCCCATTGGAAGAGTACTTTTTGGGTGGCTTATAACTTTGATCCCCCTGGACGAATCTTCACCAAGCTTTGCAAAACAAGTATATGGCCCACTCTGAATTATTTTTGCAAAGTTTGGTGAGGGTTGCTCCAGGGGGGAAAAAGTTATAGGGGGGGGTCCCAAAACCTGGACGGATTTTCACCAAATTTGCGGCAGGAGCAGCGGCTTGGTCCCAAAAGTGTGCTTTTGTTAATTTGGTGTAAATCTGTCAAGTAGCTTTTTTTTAATGACCAAAATATAAGGCAAAAAATTAGTGATATCTATGTCTGCTCTGCGGACACACTTCCCTGTTCGCTCTGCAGACAGGACATGGATTGGCCAAGCGGCTTGCATCATGCCCGCGGACATGTGACGTGCTCTCTGATTGGCTAGGGTGAAGCGTGAAGTGTGTCAGATTTTTGGAGACGCCCGCCATCTTGGATTTGCGTCCGGTGTCCGCAGACATCACGGTAAAACATATAAAAAAACACAACATTGCACTCATCAAACTTATCAAATAATCTTTTGGGAGGTGAGGGGTGATGAGGACAGGATGGAATATGGCTGCAAGCGGCAAAAGAACGTGTTAACTAAAAAACATTCGAACATGAAGAAAGCACATAGCGGTGTAGACCACGCTCACGCATAGAAGAGTTCACGTGGTAAAGCGCACCTGCACAACTACTTCACCCGCTCCTGACATATACCGCGCCAGTCAAAACGCGCAGACACTTTCTTTTTCAAACTTGCACGCGCGCCTCATCCGAACACGGACATGTGTTGAAGAAAACAGGCAGAAATGATGACCGCGCACAGGAGTTAACTGAAAACACATAGCAGTGAAGACCACGTACACGTGCTGTAGAAAACACGTAGATGCGAAAACCACACACACACGCTGCAGATAACACGTAGCTACAAAGACCACGCACACGCATTGTAGAAAACACATAGCTGCGAAGACCGCACACACACAATGTAGATAACACGTAGCTGTGAAGACCACGCACACGCGCTGTAGATAACACGTAGCTGAGAAGACTGCGCACACGCGTTGAAGGAAGCACGTAGCATTGTATCTTTTTCAAACTCGCACACGCACTTTTAACAGATGAATCCGAGCTCACACACGCCTTATCCGAACACGCACACGCACTGTAGAAAACACGTAGCTGCGAAGACTGCTCACATGCGCTGTAGAAAACACTTAGCTGCAAAGAGCACGTACACGTGTTGTAGAAAACACGTAGTTGCAAGGACCAGGCACACGTGTTGTAGAAAACACGTTGCTGCGAAGACCGCACACATGCACTGTAGATAACACGTAGCTGCGAAGACCATGCACACGCATTGTAGAAAACACATAGCTGCGAAGACCGCACACATGCGCTGTAGATAACACATAGCTGCTAAGACCATGCACAAGTGCTGTAGATAACATGTAGCTGAGAAGACCTCGCACACGCATTGAATGAAGCACATATCAGTGTCTTTTTCAAACTCGTAGGCACGCTCTTAACAGATGAATTCGAGCTCACACGCGCCTCATCTGAACATGCACATGCGTTGAAGTAAAACATGCAGAACTAATGACCGCAAACAGGCATTAACGGAAAACACGTAGCAGTGAAAACTGCACAGACGCACAGTGGAAAACACGTAGCTCCAAAGACCGTGCATATGCGCTGTAGAAAACACATAGCTGTGAAGACCGTGCACACGCACTGTGGAAAGCACGTAGCTGCGAAGACCCCGCACACGTGTTGAAGGAAGCACGTAGCGGTGTAGACCACGCTCACGCATAGGAGAGTTCACATTGCAAAGCGCATAGGAGATTTCATGCAGCAGAGAAGTCTGTGCACACACGTTGGAAGAAACATGTATCAGTGAAGACCACAGCAGAGTTAGTGACACGAGCAATCGAAAACCGCACACGCGCGCAACTACTACACCCACTCTTGGCAAAGATTGGTGGGATTCTGTCAAGAGGGGCAAAACTAGAGGGGGGTCCCAAAATTATGTAAAAGCTTATAAATGATGTGCCATTTGACAAATCTACACTTAATTTGGGAAACTGATAATACATATAGATATAAATGATTTTGGAAGTTTAATGGGATTTTGTCAAGAGGGGCAACATTAGCGGGGCGGGGTCCCAAAATATTGTAAAGGCTTATTAATGTGGTGCCATTTGACAAATCTACACAAAGGTTTGCAGAAAGATTATAAATCTAGATATAAATGTTTTCGTAAAGTGTGAATGGATTTTGTCAAGTGGGGGCTAGATTATTTGACAATTGTTTGTGCGTATATTTGACACTTTTGAAAAATAAAACATGGGTGGATTTCCAGCAAACTTGTGTACGGAGCATTGAGAAGGACCTGAAAGCATGGTTTTGCAAATGTGCCCGTGTTTTATTTTTTGACCAGTGTCATAATGTAGGTACAAAAAATAGTGATATACTTTGGTAACTGAGGTGTAGCCTGTGGCCATTGGCAGTGGCCACATTGTCCGGGTCATATAATAAGGTAATGATCTGGACAATTTGGCTACTGGCCATGACCATGAGGGACAAAACATGGGATTAACGTGGCCATATCCTCCTGGGACTGGCTTTGTGGTAAAGTTATTCGAAATTGGTATAGATTTCAAATCAAAAGGAAGAAAAATGTGCTTGTGGTAATATGGTCATAGAGTTCCCTTTTTGCCTTCTGTAGGCTGCCATGAAAAGCGAAGAGGGGCCCTGTGTGGAACCCTGCCTTCCCTTTCCATGGTGTCCATCTTGGTAAAGGATTTTCCTTCCTACACTGGGACGCCGCAGTGTGGGAAGAAAAATCTTTTTTTTAGCACCCCGGCATCCCGCTTTGGGAACCTAGGCTACTAATGGCCTTCATCCATTTAAAGGGACGTTATGGTTCAGTTGCACTAATAAAAACCGATGAAATTTAGTAAAAAAACTTTGTTAAAGGGATGTTATGGTTAAGTTGCTCTGCTAAAAACCTATGAAATTCAGTAAAAAAACTTTGTTAAAGGGACGTTATGGTTCCAAGTAAAACCGAAAACCCCCTGAAATTCGCCAGTTATGGTAAGCTAAGCAACCATAACTCACGCCACCACCGTGCACTGCTAAGACTAACACCCAGGACATCAAAGATGACATCACAAATGTCATTGATGACATCACTGATGACATCACATGTGCATTTACTTTTCATGAAAAGTCTGTACAAGGGATTCTTATTATAATGTTGACAAAAAAGTGTCAAGGATCATTGGAATAAATATCATGAGCTACTTAGTGCATTAAGCAATGCATTGATATAAATAGCATTGTATTATGAAGTTCTATCCAGTATGCTAAGCTACTCATGCAGAAACATAGGCATTGTGTGCAGCATACATGATGGATGTGCAATATTCATAATCTTGCCATGTTGAATAGTGAAATGATAACTGCTTTCTTATTAGAGTTTTGTGTGCTGTCAAACATGTTATAAGTAGCTAATAAAACCCACTTACTACATAATTGCATTATTACAGACAAAACACAAAGAGACAGCAATACATACAAATATGAGTATATACAAGGAAAGTGAAGTAAGCAAAAAAGCAAAAAAGCAGCAGTAGTAGCAGAAAGTGTTCATAACCTAAATGATTATCTTTATGCAGAGAAATGATTGCTCTGTTTCAAAGCTGCTACTTACCCTATGTATATGTATCACACGATGTGACGGGACCCTAAGGAAAGTAGTGTGAGTACAATGTGTACAAATATGAGCATATACAGGGAAAGTACAGTAATAACAAAAACAACAGAACTATCAGAAAGTGTTGATAACCGTACTGATTATATTCATGCCTGTGGGGTCATTCCGAGTTTGGAGGTAGCCATGGTGCTAGAACTTGGGTCCGGGTCCAGGTAGGCGGAATGGGGACTTACCAGGACATTCCGACCTATGCGGACCCGGTAAGTCCCCATGCCGAATACCATTCCCCATTCCAATTCAAGCCCCCATAGGGCTCAATGGGAATGGGGAGGGCGCTAATAACGTGCCCGCAAATAGCGGGCCCATTATTTGCTCCCTGGTCCCCTAACGGGACACGCTAAGGATGTCTGGTCTGACCAGACACGTTCAGCGGGTCCCGCTAGGGAATCTCAGAATAGAGCGGTAAGGGGTTACCGGCACCAGCATCCTTACCGGTGCCAGTAACCCCTTACCACCAACCTCGGAATGACCCTCTGTGTCTTCCCCTATGTATATGTTTCATATGATGTGACTGGACCCTAAGGGAATTACTGTAAGAACATAATTGAAGGATAAGTCTACAAATATAGTACCTTTTTAATTTTTAGTTCCTGACTGTGACTGAAGAAAACCATGTGGCCTAGATATTTCAGTAAAGGAAAAAAGGGGAGCCAGACATGTGATGTCATCAGTGATGTCATCAATGACATTTGTGATGTCATCTTTGATGTCCTGGGTGTTAGTCTTAGCAGTGCACGGTGGTGGCGTGAGTTATGGTTGCTTAGCTTACCATAACTGGCGAATTTCAGGGGTTTTTCGGTTTTACTTGGAACCCTAACGTCCCTTTAACAAAGCTTTTTTACTGAATTTCATAGGTTTTTAGTAGCGCAACTTAATCATAATGTCCCTTTAACAAAGTTTTTTTACTGAATTTATAATATTTTCTGATTTTGCGGTTTATGTCCTTAAATGCTGTAACTCAATGTGGGCGGATCCAGTGCGTTTTCAGTTTTTCAGTTACACAGAGCTGATTGACCCTCCCAGCTCTAATTTGCATGTATTAAAACTGTTTTTCTTGCAAATTGTGCACTCTGTTATTGCTTCCTTGGATTGATTTTTTTGATCAGTTTTTCAGCCTACCATACACTTTTTGGTGACCTTGACGTGATATCCAGAGCCTCCCAATGACGCTGTGTTACTCTGATTGTCTGTCTGATCCCTTGAGTGTGGGCTGTGCAGGCCATTTTCAGGTCCTATGAGACAAGGACAGGATATCCCTCAGCTCTAGAAGGGGAGTTTGAGGAGGGAGGGGTTTTCTCGCCTTGAGGCTAGGAGGCAGATGAAGGCAACATTGTTAGTGCATCAGGTATAAACAGTGGTCCTATCCCACCTGGATGGGCGCAATACACTCCTTGAGGGCCTCCCGTCATACTCCCTTGTGCCCCACAGAAATGTAGATGCACATGTCAGGATGCGTCCTTCTTGGTCCTCGTGGGCTCATCGTTGGCAAGCTGTTCCCTCATCAAGATGGCGGCTGCAGTGGTACAGCTCATCCCACACCAACATGGCCGCTGTGTCTGTTGCCAGAAGTATGGCACTACAATACAAGCACCCATAAAGATACCGGTCACAAGGTATTCCTTGCGTTGCAACTTCTTTCCAGTTGCACAGCGCTCCATTTCTTCTTGAATCCCTTTTTACTTAACTCCTTGTCTGCCTGCTCTTAATGTCCTGAGACCCACCTTCCTGCTACTCTTCTACCTTTCAAAACCCTTCCTTGACTTGTTAATTCTTGTACTGCCTTGCTGTTGCCTCTGAGACCTTTCTGCTGCAGTCCTCTACTGGAGTTTCTACCACACCTTCTATTCATACAGCCTTACCTGTGTCCTCCTTGCACAGCGGTTGGAATCCAGAGGGTTTTTTTGCTTTGAGTTTTTTTCCCTCTTTGTTGGGCTGCTCCTCCGGAGTACCCACAATGCATTTCCTGTTTTCTCATGACACATCGTGGCTACACGGAAGGAAAGACCATTTATCTACCCGGACCGAAAACCCACGCTACAGATGGTAATGTGCAAACCTGAAAGCACGCCTCATCAAGTGTCTATGCAGATATGACCATATCACGCCAGCCCTCATCTACCTTCACTGGCTCCCACTGCACTCATGAATCACCTACAAGTCTTGCTGCATCATCTATAAGGCAGTCCCCCAATTACCTCGCAGAGAAACTCTGTATCTTTGGTGGGCAGTGCACCACTAGAAGCCAGGATACGTGCAGACTTGAAATTTGCTGCTGCAAAAAGGAAAGCACCAGGAAACAACCCTTTTATGCCTATGCCCCAATACTATGGAACCTCCTCCCTGTCAGCATCAGACTCGCCCCCATGCTCCTACAATTCAGAAAATAACTCAAGACCCACCTCTTCAAGGAGTCTCTCCTCCTCAACACCTAGGCCATCACATTGCCCCTCACACCACCTGACTTGTTCAACACCACCCGCCCCTTCTCCTCCCCACCACCTGGTACAGCTGTACCCCTCCTCTGTTCCCCGCTGTATCCTACCACCTGCTGTATATCTGTTCTGTTGTTACCACTGAAAAGCACTGCATTATGCATCTGTAATGTTGTACACCTCTGTAATGTGTTCTCTTATGTATCTGTGTTGGTGTATACCTCTGTAAAGCTCTCTGCTGCATCTCTAAACTAGGTCCTTGCTAAATAAATACATTAATACAAATAATAATAATAATAATAATAATAATAGTAATAATAATAATAATAATAATAATAATAATAATAATAATAATAAGTAAAGGTGAATGTGGGTAGGGAGCTCTTTGTGTGTAAACAACTGTGTTTTAGGGTCAGGTGTTTTTATATTTGTGTGATTGTTTTATTGGTACACTGTGAGACTTGAAATAAGCTGCTGCAGGTCTGGTGTCTGCAGGAATTATCTAGTTCATTTTGGATGAGGTCGGAACCTTGTGTTTTTATGGATACTTCGTTGGAGATTATGTGTAAAACATTTCCACAATATGAAGTGAAAATCCTGAAGTAGCACCAAGATTGGGTTCAGGGAACTTTGGGCAAATTGCTTAAACCTTGGCCCTAGGATGGCACACATGATAAAAATGTATCAGAATATATACATACTCATTTGTTTTCAGCTTATAAAGGGAAGAAATTGAAACATAGGCAGAGTGTACTTGAATTATAGAACATGATTGATGAGGCAGATAACGCCCCGAATGACAGTATAGGGGGAACCAATAAGCATGGTGTACAGGCCACCAGGCCACCCGCGTATGGGTGCTTTCCTTTACAATCCTCCGTAAGGTACACCTACCCCAAGTTTTTGCTCCTAGCGGACAAAAAAGAAACAGTAGGGAAACCTGAGGAGGCCTCCAGAGACCCATTAATTATGGAATAGAAAATAAGGCTTGCAGAGAATTAGAGGCAGCATTGCAGAAGGCAGAAGAGCAGCTAGCGAAAGTGGCACAGGAACAATTAGTCTTCACCTCCCCCTTTGAAGAATAGGCAAAACCTTTACCCACATCAAATGAGCCAAACCTCCAAACTTGGAAGTCCACCTTCTTCAGGTGCATTTTTCCATCATCCAAAAATACTTTGCTATTTAAAACTATTGAAAGTGAGCATGCAAGCTCTACAATGGACTTCTTGTCCCAAAATCACTCAGGTACTGGGACGAAGAATAGGGAAAGAGTAATACAGAGTGGGAGAAGCGGCAAGCCCAGCAAGCACTCTAGTCTTTTTCCAAAGACATCTGTGCCCAGGAAATTTAAAGGATGGTAACAAGATGCAAGAGGCTGCTGTTGGGGAGACCACGTTTCACCTCTTTCTGAGGCCCGAAGGACTGAAAAGGATTAGCAAACATGGTGGAGCCGGGTGGCTCACCAGCAAAGAAGAAGGGAGATGCTGAGAGCACGGTTTGTGCTGATGGGATGCTATGAGCCAGGGAAAGACTCCTTGGAATTCGCTGACTGCCACAAGCAGCCCCTTTTTTACCGGAGACTGAGGCAAAGCAGACAAATGGAAGAGATGCCGCGAGAGATGGGAAAACAAACACGAAACAACCATGAAGGGAAACCAGGCTGTGCACATTGACTATGAATGAGCCCGAGAATGCCACAATAGCTGGTGAGTCAGCCCAAAGACAGTGGGAAGCCCCTGGACATAGTGGCGATCACAGAAAGAGAGAAAACAAAGAGACTAACTGTAAGAAGGGGAAGAGAATTTAAACCCTTGTCTATAAGATATGATATGATATGATATTTTATCTATAGTGCACCTATACACAAGTGTTTCAAGGCACAATGAGGCATGGAAGGGAACAAGGGAGAACAAGACAACGATCTTACTAGGCACAGTGACAATGAGATTGCGCAAGTGCAGGGAGGGGAAAAAGGGAGAGAAGTGCCAGGGGAAGTCGAGGGGAGAAGTGCAGGACATATGAACAAAAAAACACAAAGAAAACAAGAAGGAAGAGCGGTCAACAGGTGGCAGTGCAAGGGTTAAGTGCAGGCAGCAGGTAATTGGGGAAATGCAGGTGTGGGGACCTGGCAACACAGCCCCAAAGTGCAGGGTTGCCAGGTGGCAGTGTAGTTGTGCAACTGGGGGGCAGGGATCTGGGCCCGAGGTTCAGAGGGTAGCCAGGTAACCAGTGCAGTGACAAATGGGAGTTCTGCAGGGAAGAGGTAGAGAGAAAGCAGAAGCAAAGAGGACAGTCTTGAGCAACTTTCAGAACCTGAGATGGTTCTGCTGAAGTTTCAGAGAGTCCGTGAGGCTGTTCCAGAGGAAGGCACCAGCTGAAGAGAGAGATCTGCCTCCAGCTCTTTGCTTGGAAAAGCGATTGACCCTCAGGAAGTTGGAGGTGGAAGAGCGAAGAGCTTGAGCAGGGATATACTTCCTAAGAGAAAGCTGGAGATATTTTGGTCCCAGGGCCAAGAAGGTCTTGTGGATAATGCAGATGGTCTTTTATTTGATCCTTGCAGCCATTCAGAGTCAATGGGGAGATTTCAGTGCTGGAGAGATACAATCCCTGGGCTTGAGGCCAAGGACAAGTCTTGCAGCCCTGTTCTGGATGAGTTGGAGAGGATGGAGAGTAGAGGCAGGGCGATTTAAAAGAGAGGCTGTAACAGTAGTCAAGCCTAGAGAGGACCAGAGCTCTAGAGACAGTGAGCTTCTGGGGGAAGGAGAAGAAGGGAAGAATACTGCTGAGGAGGTGAAGTTGGTAGTTTGACTTCTTAGAGATGTCAGAGATGTGAGGAGAGACGGAGAGAGTGTATTCAAAGATAACCCAGAGATTCTTAACCACACAGGAGGGAGCAGGAAGAGGGCCAAGGGAGGCCAGCCAGAGAGAGCAGGCAAAGAGAGTAGTAGGTGCACCGATAAGGAGTATCTCCGTCTTGCTTGCATTCAGGCAGAGATCATTGGCGGCACACCATTCTTTGATTGCTGACAGATAGTCAGGAATGAGAAAAGGAGAGGAGGCAGCAGAGAGGAGCCTGAAAACAAGCTGGGTGTCGTATGCATAGCATTGGAAGATGGAACAGAGTGCAGCAATGCGGTGGGTAAGAGTTGCCAAGTATTGGTTGAACAGCCAGGGAGAAACGTTAGACACCTGGGGAACACAGCAGGTGGAGAGAGAGATAGAGGAGAGGAAGGAAGTTGGACCTGGGAGGGTCGGTCAGAGACGAAAGAGGTCAGCCAGGCCAGAGCCTGATCAGTGATACCCAGGTTATCACCCAGCCGGTTGAGCAAGGTGGCATGGTTGACCGTGTCAAAGGCAGAGGAGAGATCAAGAAGGATGAGGACGGAGGGGAGATTAGAATCAAGGTTAGAGAGCAGGTCTTCACAGATGTTCAGGAGAGCAGTTTCTGTGCTTCTGGCCGCTTTGAAGCCAGATTGATGGTCATGGAGACAACAGACAGATTCAGTGTGAACTTTAAGCTCGGAGATAGGCAGATTTTCAAGGAGTTTTCCCAGGAAAGGAGTGATAGACATCGGTGATAATTGGTGCAAGGAACGGGTCAGATGAGGGTTTCTTGAAAAGACGGTGCACAAGAGAGTGCTGAATGTATGCTGAATGATTTGTGATATGTGACTGCATGGAATGTAAATACATGAGAACAGCAAATAAAAATGTAAATCAAGAGGATATATCATCTAAACAAGTAGATATACAATTGGAGACTATACTAAGCAATTACAAGTTTGTCAAAACAGGAAGCCCTGACAGGAAAGTATCCCATGCAATTACAAGTGGGTGAGAAAGAAACCCTGGCATGAGTGTATACATGGCAGTTATAAGTGCACGAGAACAGGAAGCCCTGGATGGAGAATATACTAGGCAATTATAAGTATGTGAACATGAGAAGCCCTGGCAGGAAAGTATACCAGGCAATTACAACTGTGAAAGGAGCAGAAGCCCTGGCAGGAGAGTATACCAGGCAAATCATAAGTGTGTGAATCTGAGAAGCCCTGGAAGGATAGTATACCAGGCAATCAGAAGTGTGTAACTAAAAGAAGCCCTGGCAGGAGACTACAACAGGCAATTGCAAATTTGCAGGGAACAGGAACATCTAAGTAGAGGAATATCAGAACTGTGCATATGAGGAAAATCTAAGTCCTGACACAAGGATTTCCAAAGCTAGGGAGCTTTGGTTGTGACAGTGCTATTGTGGGCCAAGAAAGACACTGTTGCATTCAGTGAAGAGAAATCCAGGGGAAGGGAACCCCCCCCATGTTGGAACAAGAACTATTCATTCATAAAGTATGTTTGTATTGGAACTATTTATTGTTCATCAGAAGAGACCAGGGTGAGCGCATTACATGCCTTGGCCCCACATGGATAGGGATAACTTAATGTGCACCTTGTCGCACCCTCACAGCGGGAGCAACAAAGTGGATTTATGCACTCAAAAAACAGACAGCAGGAATCACATTAGCAGTAGTGGACATGGAGAGCTTGTTTGCTGCTCTGTTGGGGAGCAGGAGTACAAGATTTTGAAAAAAAGCAGTGTATAAAGAAGTAAAATTGAGCAGTGCACCATGTAACTTCTGTCAAGCGCGCATGTGCTAAACTTTGAGGATAAGACACCAAACACATCTTACATAAATGCAATCATAACCAGCACCATGAAGGCAGATGAGGACCCTGCTCATTACATTTACCAAATACATGAGATGTGGCGGTTGGAGACTGGAGAGGGGTGGATCAAGAATATAGCTGTCTTTTATCACATGTTGGTCAAGAGTCTTCCTCTAGAGATACAAGCAGATTTGAATAAGGTGGTTGGAATTGAAGCAAAGCCACAATCTTAAATACAGCCACACATAGTACATTATTATAGAGTAAGACAAACAAAGGAGAAGGAGAGAATAGAGCAAACACAGAAGGCAGAAGCAAATCTAGTGCAGAAAAAGCTAGCTAAACTCAGCATGGAAGGAGCAGTGATTACTAAAACCATGGCAGGGCAACAGGAACAGTGCACCTTGCACGTTTTATTGCAGGGATGGACAGAAAGGCTGGTAGATGGTAGGTTTCCAGAGGGGGGATGCGGAAAAATGAGACCAAGGTTTGGGGGACCTTGTTGGTCTTGTGGGAAGATAGGACATCTTGCGCAAGACTGCAGAAGTAAGCAACCCTTGTCTTACAACAATCAGGTGGTCCAGCAGTCCAGCTCTCTAATCACCCACTGTCCCAGATGCAGCACCTGTTTTTTCTACCTGACCCAGGTCCCATGCACCCACAGCCAATTCAATACCAAGCACCAAATCTCCCTCAGACACCCATACAGCAGATACCAAATATCCTTCAGACACACATACAGCAGGGACACACTCAACCCTGGAGAAAAAAACAACCTCAGGGCAGGATAAATCATTACACAAGTGTTTACCCACAATAGGACAGCCCACAGAGCGCTCTGATGTACCCAGTACTATCCAGATCAGAGAAAGTAATGATATGGTCATTGCCAAGCTAAGAAACTGAAGCCTGGTAAATATGAGTGCATAACTACAAATGAGTATACAATGTGCCTCATTACGAGTTTGGAGGTAGCCATGCCGTATTTAGCGGCATGGCTAGCCCCAAACTCGGGTCCAGGTCCTGCAAAATGGGAATTACCGGGCCATTCCGACCTTTGCAGACCCGGTAATTCCCATTCGTGGGACCCGGACACGGTACGTCCCCATTCCCATTTGAGGGCTCAATGGGAATGGGGAGGATGCTAACAACTGACCCGTTAATGACGGGTCCATTGTTAGCATCCTGTTCTGCTAGAGGGTGCCGCTCTGCACGTTTGGTCTGGCCAGGCGTACAGAGCGGGACCCGCTGCAGAACTCGTAATGTGGCGGCCCAGTATGAACGGTGCCGGTCCGGCATCGTTCCTACAGTGGCCCCCACAGTCGTAATGAGACCCAATATCTTTTGAAGTTTAAACTAACAACATAATCTTTGAAAACATTTCATATTTAATATCATTTTTGTAAATATCCTTTTTGTTTAGAAATTGTCCCTGAAGATGGTCATAATTACCAAAATGCATTGGACATACATTTCACAGGCCTTTTCTTCCCCTCTTTTGGAATAAAACATTTTACAAGTTTTTGAACCACTTTGATGTACAGTATCTTTCTTTCCAAAGAAGAGAATATAACAGATCTAAATAAAAATATTAAAAAATAACTCAGAGTGGTAATCCACACAGGTCCTTCGAGCCATCTGGGTTACCATACCCAGACAAATGATCAGTCAATTCTACCCCAGGCACATAACATGCTAGAGCTACTGAGGTAATACACGCACTTTATGGCCACAGCGGCCTGCAGGGTGTGTCTCTCCATACAGATTTGTTCTTCTATGGGGTAACACTTCTGTTAGGTTTCCTGCCTGGTATTCAGAACAGAACACTATGAATGGGTGCAGAATTGCACTTCAGACCAACAGTCCCACAGGAAGTAGCACCAGGCACTATCCTCACACTAGATTTAGACGCAGTGATCACCAAGGCAGACAAAGTAATACTGTCTGGCACAGAAGAGAATGACATTGGATGGCGACAGTTCTATGCATTGACCCAGTACACCAACTGTGAGAGGTGTCTGTGGAGCAGTTGTTTGAAGACACTGATGACACAGGGGAGATGGTGTTTCAAATAGGCGTACCCTGTCAGATAATTATCTAACAGAGAGTAGTATCCCATACTGTGCTCCTTGCTAAGACACTGCCACCACACCGGAAGATAGATTTAGAGAAGGTACCCAAAGAGTTATGGACCAGTATCCCCCACAATGTAGGTCTCTTAAAAGAGATTGGGGCAGCTTGCATCAAACTGAAACCAGGGGCAGTGTTACCCCGTGGTCAAGCAGTACCCCATCACCAGAGAAGCAGATATAGGTATTTATTCCACCATAGTAGCATTATGGCAGCAGGGCATACTAGTGCCATCAGAGTCCCCATGCAACACACTGTGTCCCCTGTAAAAAAAAGCAAAAGGGTTGTCATGGAGGATGGTTCAGGATTTATGACCGTTGAACAATATTGTAGATGCAGAGTTTGCAGCAGTCCCCAATCTTGACACCATCCTTTGCAATATACCTACTGCTCTAACCCATTGCACAGGAATATATCTCAAGAATGCATTTTCCCCCATCCCATTGCATCCTGAATCCCAGTATCTCACAGCATTTACCAACAGAGGATAGAGGTTTCAAAACACTTGTTTACCACAGGTTATTGTGAGTCCCCAAGCATTTTCAACAGAGTACTGCAAATGAAACCACAGGTGCTGTTTGTTACACCTGTGTGATTTCCACACTCTCGGCAGGTTTTGCTCCATTTCCTCTGAAAGTCCTCCTTCAGAAGGTCCGCCTCCCTGCCACTCTTGTTTCCCCCTTTTCCACTAACCAGCTGCTAGTAAGGCTTCTTTTTCAATTTCACACTTCTTTGGCTTTGGCAATGTGGGTTTAAGCCATTTTCTCTTAAGACCTGCTTTTCATATGTGCTATTGCTTATACCAACACTGAAAGTATCAACTGCCTTCTTCTGGCTTTGGAAATTCTGTTTTTTTAATGGCCTGTGTATGTTTCTCTTAGGCACTGGCAATGATAGTTTATATTTTCTCTTATAACTATTGTTCCTTTTCGTTGCTGAATCGTATTATTCCCCACACTGTCACAATCACACTCTTTTGGTATGATAGTCAAGTTCTTAATTTGTCTGCTGTGCCTTTTTAAATCAGCTTGGTTCACAACAGAAGGATTAGCCTGCTTTATAGTGGTTCGGCTTTTAAAAATTGTCTTCGTCACTTGTTTTACTCTGTTCATCCCGTTTCTATAGATAAGGCCCCTGGACTTGGCCAGTGGGCGGTTACGGATAAGTCTGCAGTCAAAATCTAACAGTAAATTCACCACATCTGGCGTGCGTGTCCATTCACCTTGCTGCCTCCAGGTCCTCTGCTTCTGTTTCCCAACACAGTCAGGAAATCTCTCATTCACAGCCTTCCATGACTTGCATCTGTCACCAGCAGGGCTCCCCTGGCTCCCACAACTCTCCAGTGCTTGCCAGTCACTGGTGCTTGACAGAATATAGGGGAAACTGTTAAAGTGTTTGCTTTCCAGTGCGCAACCTCTGCATCTGCAATCCTCAGAGGGAGAGTTAGTACTCCCAACGCTTCCTGCTGCACCAGCTCTGCAATCACTTCTTCATCCTAAAAGACCCTCTCAGGAATGGCATCTAATTTCCACGCCACTGTGGTCCCGGGATTTTGGCTCATATTTGACCTTTGCGTCTACTGACAATTGGAGGTAGGAAAACTCCTCCACCTTCTATTGCTGCTCATTCTCATGGCCTGCACCCGAGTGGGCTTTTTATGCCTCCCAGTATTCCTCAGGTGTGGGTCATTATTCCTGATTAACTGTAACCTACAGTCTTGTGCCTCTGAATTCTTATTCTTGAAGTGCACAATATCAAAATTAGGTTTTTGAACAGTTTCTACTTTTTATACGCTATTTGAAGGTTGGGATCTTGGAGAAAATTTTACAAACTGGTGTCCCATTCTTCTTGACCTGGTCCTCGCCATATGATACTTCTGCAGACACCACCCCCAGGGTTAGGATCAGAAAGCGCCTGCCTTTCCCTGGCCACATGAGAAGGGTGCCAGGCCAGGTTTTCTGGGGGAACACTAATACGTTTTTCTGTACCATTTTTCTCTTCTTCTCTCTCTTTCTCTCTCTCTCTCTCTCTCTCTCTCTCTCTCTCTCTCTCTCTCTCTCTCTCTCTCTCTCTCAGTGCCTCAAGTTATGTGGTTGTTTTCTAGGGTTGGGTCTAGTAATGTCCCTAACAAGGCATTTATACCAGTGAATTAGAAGTGATATTTGACAAATCCAGTGATGTCATCCCTTCTCCCGAAGGGAGAGACCCTTTCCATGAGGCCAGGTAGGTGTGGCCACTACCCGATAGTCTGCCTGGAGGTGGTACTCAGTGGGAAGATCTCATGGGGAGGAATTCCCCCTCTGGGATAGAGGGAACACAACATTGTCCAATGCGGTATTCGCAATACTCACCCACCTCTTTCCCATTTCCTTCCTTACCTTCCTCTAATCCTGCAAGCTTCCCTATATACATGCGTCAAACCACTAACACCTCTAGTATTGGGATGAAGAAGAGTAGGGTTGACTCCATTGGACCTCCATCAACCTACTGAGACGACGAGAAGGCACGGAGCAATGAGGAAGCCTCCACGCAATCTAATAGAGCAGTCCAGCTTCCAAGCAGGTAGTGGCTTAAAGATGCAAGAGGGACTAACATGGGTATCAGTCCCTCCCGGAGGCATCATGAGCAAAGGTACCGTACTGCAGGTGGAGAACCTGCTCCTGCAGCTGCTGACTGTGACATGGCGGGAGAAGTTAGAACTTCCCTACCTGCTCCAGAGAAGACTGAAATATCAAAGCCAGAAGAGGCTTAGGTTCCCGGCATGGAAGAACGTCGTGAGATACGGTCAAGTAGCTACGCACAGCCGTCTTCTAGGAAGTGCTAGGGATCTGCGTATGGCAGTGCACAAACAGGAAAAAACCATCAATTGAGACCAAGGACAGCGACCCGGAACCTATACAGAAGGTACAGGAGTGGCCCAAGAACCTTGAGGGGTCACAAGAAGTCATTTGTGAAGGGGTCTGGGACCAATAACAAAAGGACATTGTGAAGGGGCCTGAGATCCGAGAACGAAAATCATTGTGAAGGGGTCTGGGACCTGAGATTGAAAAGCCTATGTGAAGGGGTCTGGGACCTGAGAATGAAAAGCCATTGTGCAGGGATCTGGGACCCGAGATTGAAATGCCATTTTGAAGGTGTCTGGGTCCCGAGATTAAAAAGCCTATGTGAAGGGTTCTGGGACGTGAGATTGAAAAGCCATTGTGCAGGGGTCTGGGACAAGAGAACAAAAACCTGTTGTCACAGTGCCAAGGTCCCTCAAGTGGAGAACAGGTATACCTGTTAGAGGCGTGTACCAGGGATACTGGAAGAGAACCAGTTGGACAAATACAAGGTCAAGGACCCATCTGTGACTGAGGAGGAGTTCCTCAGATACACATCTTCCTCGTGGCAGTACCTGGCAGGGGAGTATCCCAGATCTGTCCAACAAAGCCACTGGAGAAGCACATCAAGTGCTTGAGAGAGGCCAGGGGAATGGAAACATTCCACCTACTTTGTGTAACTGTGAAAGCCAGACTGAGGTAGGCCATGGAAAGGGAGACGTTCCCTCTACATTGTGAAACTGTAAATACCGGCCTGAGAAAGGCCGGGGGAGGGCCTTCATTCCCCCTACTTTGTGAACTATAAATGTCCAGAAGAAGGGAGTCATTCTTCTGGACTCAGAAGAGATTAATCCAGTTTAGTTTAGTTATAAGTGTAAGGGATAGAAGGAGAGTTTTGACACAGGATGGTATACTTTGTAGTTGTGGACATTCTGACATTTCCTTAGTATTTTGTTGAGGTAGAGAAATCCCTCTTAGAGTTAGGGATAGGTAGGTTTTCTCTTCTTTTGTGTATAAATAACAGTGGTTGTCCAAAAGCATGCCACCTGTGTGTCAGTGCCATACTTCTGCACCCTTACAGATATTTCAAACCCAAGGGCTAAAACAGACGTGTGGTATAACCATATGAAGGTGATGGGAAAAGGGAAGTCAAACGATTCTTGTTAAGTGTGTTTGTTAACCCCCCATTCAAAAGGCATAACCAGACTGTTCAAGACTTACCACAAAATGTGGTACAATGTTAAGTGCATCTTGCCTTATGGAAGGCAAAGGGATTGATTCCGGTACAGAGGATCGGAGCACAATTGATAGAAACTGACACCATAGCATACACAGATAACTGCATAAATATAAAGGAAATGGAATAGACGGGGAGTACAATGAAGCTCAAACTTAACTACCAGACAACAAGGTAGAGGAAAGGTGAAGTTGTATTTATTGTACCACCCCTGATCAGGTGTCCTGATGAAGTAGAACAGGAGAAGCTTGAGTGCAAAATAAGGCCTTAATTGCAGATGGAAGGTGCTGACTACTGTGGAGATAATTGTGTTAAGGGATTGATTGGGTGCAAAGTACGAGGGGTGGTTGGACTATCAAAAAGTGCATTATTATAAATAAATGAGACATGTTTCGTGGTGTGGGAAAAGTTTGTTAAGAAATTGACTTGGATTGACCAACACGAGAAGCCTACCCAAGTACTGAAACTCGCCCGATTCTCATTGTGTTTCAGAGGCAACGGAAGTATGCATGTGCGGACTAACAAGAATCGCAACCAAACCGGCGATCGCCCAGAAATTGGGGTGAGACCAGCAGCTCTCATCGATGTATACTGGGTCTGCGGGAGCATAGCGTACATCCAATTGCCACCACTCAAGAAGGGTGTGTGTTCCTTTGCGGCCGTGCAGTCACCCGTTCTCATTGTACCTAATGTCAATCTCACCCTAATCAATGAACACCCCATGCCAAAGCTAGTACACCTCAGCATCAGCGGCCCTGGCACTCTTCGAGTTTGCAACGCCATCAAAGCAGCAGCTATTTTTCCCAAGACTTGAGCAATAAATTAAATGCTATCTCAGAGGATTATAGGTTATTTAGTAAAGTTGAGATATGTTTTATCTCACTTCTTTCTCCCTGTGTATAGGTAACCGCGAATGGAAAATGTCTTAAAATAGAAAAGGCACTAAATGCCATTAGAGAAGAACTGCATGAAATTAGATTGACCATTCTCCAAAATTGATATGTCATCGCCTAACCACCATGGAAGGTGGCATCTGTGCAAAGCAGTTCCTGTTGCACTTACATACCTTCCAATGATGCAGACAATGGCATCTTAACACAATCAATTCACTCACTACACATTTTGTTTTCTGAGTTCCGGTGTTGATGCACAATATATTGAAAGTACTGGTTCATGTGCTTGTTTTGGTGCTTACTGATTTTTTTACCTGCCAGCTGATTATGGGTTGCTGCAGAAAGATGGTGTCCAAGAAAATGTTTATGATATCACTTACACTGAATACAGGTGAGGCCACTCCCCTTTTGAAACATGTGCTCACACAAACAGATCAATGGATTGGCGAGATTGAGCATCGCATGGTTAGGATACCAAAACCAATAGGTCCACCAGAAACACGTATTTAACCCTCTCCTGATCCAGAGAATTATTGAGAAGAATATGCTGACTGCAGAGGGGATGGGGGTTGTTGTTTTCTAAAGTGTACGCCTGAGGAATATGCAGTGCAAGGAGGAGACATGTGTCATGATAGTAAAGTGTGGGTACCACAGAATGATTTTGCCAAAATGAAAGAAGCAGGTAGGATCGTTAATGGATTAACTAAAGAGGTAAATGTTGTAATGCATGTGCAACACCCTAATCGTGTGAGATTTGGTCATTTTCATTGTTAGTGCTTCTGAAATGTCTTGCAGCATTTCAGGTCATTTTCAAATGGTATTTAGTTTTGACACATGTCAGGGAGCAGTAGGTTACTGGTGGAATGATGTACAGCAAAAATATTTCTACTGATTTCTATTAGCAGAAGGGTCTCTTGGCACAATGGCCAGGGTAACACCATTTTGAGCTATTCCCTGTCAGAATGTGTATGATTCTGTTCTTTAGGGCACAAGGCCACAGTTCTGAGCCTCTGCCTTTCCATTTAATTATATTTTATGCCTGCTTCCCCCAGTCAGTGTTTGGCATGCCAAGGTCCTTGGAGGAAGGGTGAGGTGCAACACACAAATTAGTTATTATTGCAGGTCTTAGCTGTTCCCAGGAGCCTTTTGTGAAATGTAGAATAAAGGATTGTGTTTTTGACAATAGAAAAGATACAATAGTTGCAAAGGACATATTTGGGTGTGAACGGAGCCTTGGGTGAAGGCATTGCCAAAGTGTCAAAACTAGATTGTAGTCATACTGCCCCTAGGGAGTGTTGGGATAACTGAGTCTGCATTAGAATGGCTTGGTAGCATGAATACATATGAGAAATTAATTTCTAAGGAGTGGGACCTCAGTTACGGTTTTTATGAAGCCACCTGGTTCACAAGAGATAGTTGCAAAAATGTTGGCTAGGGACAGCCACATGTTTCCAAATGGGAGATACAAAAAGTATTGCAGAGTAAACTGTCACAAGGCCTGAGAACTGCCAAGGATTGACAAGTTGACTGAACTTGTGGGAGAGGAAATTGCTGTGCCTAATTTGTTGACTTCACTGTTCACACCCACAACATGATTGTGTCATTTTGGGGGGACTGCACATCAGAAGTTATATGAACTTGTCTTCACCATTTTAGTAAACGTTACATGTATAACTTTAGAAAATCAGGATGAAGTATTCTCTGATGTCTGCCCAATTAGGTCATTCGTAAGGGGCTGCACTTGGGATGGTCACGGGTAATGTACTAACCAATGGAAGGTATTAATGGGGATACTAATGTATATTGTTTTTAGATTTCTCTATAGATGGATAATCTGGAGCGTGGTTCTTGACATGTTCTTGATATTTGTAATATATTCTAATATTGCAGGTTTCATCCTTAAATATTGTAACTCAATGTGGGCGGAACGAGAGTATTTTCAGTTTCTTAGTTCCATGGAGCTGACTGTCCCTCCTGGCTGCAATTTGCATGCATTAAAACAGTTTGCTTGCAAATCATGCACTTCATTATTGCCTTCTTAGATTTATTTTCTCGATCGTTTTTTGGGCCTACCATACACGTGAAATGTTCGAACATTTAAATCTACAAAAGATAGAATGGTGGACAATTACGAATAATTCCTACAAAACATGTGGATCTTACATTCATGTTCAGCCCCCACCATTCTCAGAATGTGGAAGAAATATCATGCATGGGATGGAAATAAAGATGTTCCGAGAGGAGTACAGCTTTGATCAGATCAATATCATTGCTAGATTGCCACGCTACACTGATCATATGCACTCGGGTAGTGTCTGATGAGCAACAGTTTCAGTTAGCTTATGGGAGAGCCCAAGCAGCTGCCCTATAGATCATTTAAATATTCATCTATACATGTGAAACACAAGAGTTATTTTGCAATCAAGGTGGGGGTCCAAATAATCATTGTATTGTTCAGACACAGAGTGATTTGATTGAAGCTGTGAAGCTCACTCTCTCTTTAGGCCGGATGATGGTAACTAAAACACCAGTTTCCAGGTCGCTAATTTAAAATGACGTGTTGCAATGATTTGAACTGGAGGACTAGCTTACAAGATACTTTTTCTGATCCTACTGTAGAAATGTCTCATGTACAGATAGGTGGAAGAGTTTCTGGTCTGAATGCCAATGTGCAAATGTGAGGCTTTCTGCGAGAGTTCTATTGGTCACCGACCTACAGGTGCTTCACCTAGAATAAACTATTAGGCAAAAGTCAACCATTTTAATAAATACATTTGAGGTTTGGTTATAAATGAGCATAGGAGATGGTGTTTTAGAGAGGTAATCTGGTGAAGGGGAAGTATTGGGAAGGAAGTTGGCCTTAAGAGCCAACCCCTCCCACTTTTACCATTTCCCTGATTAAATAACAAGACATTTCAGACAAAAAGGAGAACAAAAACTTTCTGCAGCCGGAGAGATTTCCCCTTTTCCACAAAACAGTTAAGCATCAAGATAAGGGCCAGTAGCGTCCTCCCAGGTGGAAAGAAGCATTCAGAGTCATTTTCCAACTTGCATAAAGAAAAGGAAAATGAGATGCTCAATAATGCACAAAATATATTTGTTGCTGAATCTGGCTGATCCACCGCTTTGCCTCCTCAAAAATACTTAACAACCTAGACTGAAGGCTCATGACGTAAAGTTGCTTCTGCAAAAGGACCTAAAGGACATATTTTAAAGACAACAAATGAAGGTCCCCTACTTACATTATGTTTTAGTCAAAAGAAGAGCACAAATCAATTGAGGCTCATACTGAATTTCTTAACATTAAAACAATATGTAAAGAAGGAGTCACTCACAATGTCGGTAGACTAGATTTTTCCATGCCTCACTAAGAACAATTAGATGTGTTTGTCATACCTTCTAATTGCATGTTTCCACATTTCATTGGCTTTATAATAGCCCATGTTCCTGACAGTCATGATGAACAATCAACACTACAAATAGAAAGTGCTCTCTATATACCCTGACAAATGCACCCACCATCTATTTCTACGATTTCGTTGGAACTTAATCCACACTTAAGAGATCTTATTGTGATATGGACTGGCTAATGAAGAGTTGCTATCTTGTAGATTCTGTCATGATACAGAACAACGGGAAACACTAGAACATTTGCTGCTACAATGTTCAGGGTTAATGGGATTACGATGCAATGTTTTTAAGAAGCATGCCTCAAATGTCACCATTTTTGGTTTTGAAAGCTTATCTGGATCGACTACATCCATTGTTGTTGCAGTGGCAACAGTTTTTAGAGAACTGAATATGGATGTTAAGTCTTACGATTTATTTTCATGATCAGCTTAAGATTTTGCTATTTTATTAAGTTTAATTAAATTATAGGAGTCTGAACATTTTATTTACCTTCTTTGTAAATGTACACTGTGTTGTTAAAGGTCACATTTGTTTTTTTTTTTAATTTATAACCAATAAAACAAAAAAATAAATAAAAAGAAAGTGCTCTCTTTAGCCAACAATTAGTCCTAAGAGTATACTCAAAGTACATGGCAGTGGTAGCTGCCCACATGTGGGTGTTGAGGCAAATCTCTGTATATCCATTCCTCGCTTCCTAGGTCATAAAATAAAACTCAGCACTGAAGGCCAGGGAAAACAGTCAAATGACACCATTCTGGATCATCTAGGCATTCAAGTCAAAATAAATAAATGAGTTCCTCAACTATGTAAAAAATGTATTTAATTGGAGCAACATTGGGCATAGAAAAAGCAAGAGTGTGTCAGTCTCTAATGTCAATGAAGCTTTTCATTGAAAGAGAGATATGTTAATACCTAGGGGAAGTGTCCCGTTGTATCTATATTGGCCAGAATACACGGCTGCAAACAATATAATTCCAAAAATATCAGAAAACCAGTGGTCACAAGAGCCTGGTGACTGTAAGAAACATTTCATTTTGAAACAAACAGTATTATAGTGTGTGTCCTAGTGGTGCAAGGTCAACAATCCTCTACATTGATAGATGTCTCCGTAGATCATTAGGGTTCAAGTGCTGTTTATCTGACAACTTAATGAAAATGGCAGGGAAATGGAAGATATGCCACATAAATATATGGTGCTCAGAACAGGTCGCTTGCCTTTGAATCCATCATGATTCAGATGAACAATGGCTAACCCACATCAGCACTAATGTGAGTTGGAGTATAAATTATACTAAGAGACCCAGAGGCGATTATTATGAATTAGATCTTTTTACTTCAACCATCAGCAAAGAACAATGTATTTTAAAACTTTGTGAACCAGAAACGATGTTTCCATAAAACTCAGAAAACAAATGTTTGTATCTCCAATCCAACACGGGAGCCTAATTCAAGCCCCCCTAAAAGCCAATCAATTACAATTGCAAAGCATAAAGCCCCATAAGGTAGTTCCTCATTGTCTTTGGTAGCTATGCAAATAATCGTTAAAAGTACCAAAACAGGAAAGCAATCCATCCCACCAAAGAGTGCAGTGAGGTCCTCTGGATATCAACATACTGGACAAAAGTTCCATTCCTTCATCAACTGAACTTTGCAAAACAGAGAGAAACAAACCAGTGCAGGTGTGAGTGAAAATGTTCTTCTGTGTGTCAATTAATCTAATCTAATCCCCACTGACATTAGCGCTGCTGAAACGTCAAACATTTAGTATCTCTGTGAGATTTTTATCCCCTCTCTCACTTCTGGACTCTTCCCTACCTCTGTCAAATCTGCAACTGTCCTACACATTTTTAATAAAATATCTATTGAAAAGAGTGTCCAGGCAAAATATTGCCCGATTTCCCTCCTTCCGCATCATTCGAAGGTCCATGCATGGGATGTTTTCAACCAGATCACTAATTACCTGGGGCATGGTGGGCCTTTTGACATTTATTTCAATCTTGCTTCCACAATAACCGCTTCACCTAAACTGCACTCATGTATGTCTCAAAATGGGGCTCTGATGCTCACCACTCCCGACTCTCTTCTATACTCATCATTTTGGACCTCTCTGCCTTCTTTGAAACTTCCTGTCTTGCTTCTCCATTCTCCAATCTGCTTGAACCTGGATTGGCTCCTACCTAAAAGGTTGCTTCTTCAAAATCTCACAAACCTCTGACCCCCACACTTCTCCCTGATGGTATCCCTCAAGAATCAGTTATTTGGGCCACTGTTCTTCGCCTATTTCTTTAATTGTTTTTTGGTTGTTTGCTTCCCGTTCTATGTCCCATTTCATTCGTACCCTTATATACTGGCTGACCACTTCTTCTCAACGTTGTGCTCTGTACAAGCACCATTTCAGGGACTACCTCCTTGAATTACAACATTAGTCGCATGCTGAACATGTTTATGGTAAAAAGTCTAAAATGTCAACACCTTCAAGCAGGCAACTGCATGCAAAACCTCTTCAAGCCTTCCCCTGAAAACACTGGTTTGGAGGCCATCACATTCCAGCCATGCAGAAAGCACCCCACATAAAGAAATTGTCACCCTAGTCTCCTTCAGCTCCCTGCAAGCTAGGATAGAAAAGGTAGTGTAAGACTTGTAAAATGACATAATCAGGTAGAGGTGTATGGAGGATGAAACACTCTAGTCTTGTGGTCATAGCATTGAAAAGAATGGACCCTACACAGTTTCTGATCCTCTAGAAAGAAAGGATAAGAAATTAAGGAGGCTATAGATTTAGTTTGTTGTGTGACAACAAAATATCACTCCCTCAGAGGAGTATGAATTTGTTGCCCACGTCCTGAGCTATAACATCTGAAAATATATTATTAGAGATGAGGAATAACAACATTATTAACTTTGTATGATATTTCAATGGTTCTAATAATGGCCAGACAACAATTGTCTGATGTTGCAAAAGTTGTATACTAACATTCCAAAATGCTTACTATCTAACCTTAGCCCAGATATTAATTAAAATGGAGGTAAATGCTCTTTTCACCAGAAAATGTCTACCCACCAGTTCCCCCTTGAACAATGTTTGGCCAGCAGAGATTGCAGACCTAAAAGGATAAATGCTTCCTAAACAATGCAACCAGGAAATTCCTACTGTCTCGACTGATGTCGGTCGCAGGAGGTTCAGATCACACTCTGTGATGGTTCAGATAATTTGCTTTGTGAAAAACCTAGGGTTATTCTCCCATGTAGACCCCAAGAATCCTCTGCTCATGGGACCAAGGGAGGGCCATCTCTTTTGGATCCCAGCCCTTGGGGTGAACAAGCGAGGGAGGATCACCTGGGTATAGGAGGCCGGGGTTGCCCTCAAGAGAATACCCTAGTATAGACGTAGTATTCCAATGGGACGATAGGATAAGGAATCCCAAAAGCATTTATGGGTTATGCAGGTCCCATTACCCCTAACCGCAGAGAGAGACAAACCGATTATCCCAGAACAACCCTGGGGAAACACGAAAGCAAGGGAAGACAAAGACATAATCTCTATTCCAACGTTTCTATGTTTTTCCCTAATTCAGATCATGGGAAGGGTTATACAGACCCAGGGCCACATGGCCGGGTGGGTAGGAAAGGGAGTAAGTTAATACAAAGAAAATCACCTTTTGTATAGCAATATAGGGACAGGGGGTCTTCACCTATCCTTAACTAATTGCCTTGTAATAATACAGCCATTATGGGGTATCTCCACTATCCTCCCATCTCGCCCTTCCCATTTCCAACAAATACTGAGACAAGGAAGAGGCAACTAAGATAAGTAAAGATTATCCACAGAAATAACATGGGGAAAGTAAGGGCAACCTATCCTAGAAAGAACTCGAGTTGGCCCACTAATAGAGTCAGGCAGGGTCAGTCAGTTAATTGTGACCATTTAAACCTTACTCCACTCGACTGTTTTTTTCAGTATAAAAGGAGTGTTTTTACAGAGCTGATGATCGAGCTGAAAGAGCACTTTGGACCAGAGAAGCCACGAAGCTAGGAGCTGCAGGAAGGGAGAACCGGAGGAGAGCGGAATGCAGCCCAGTGTGTGAGGAGGGCTGAAGCGTGGCTGGTGAGCCATGTCTCCTGGGAGTCGGAGCAAGGCAGCTGGGACCCTACTGGCAGAGTCAGTGCAATTGCTCTTTCCCTTGGGCCTTCTGGCAGGCCCAAGGATGTCTAAGGGGTAGGTGGTGAGACTCTGACTTCGAACCAAAGCATCACAGAGAGACCGTTCACCAGCGCTAGACTACCCAGGGAGTTTTGTCTGACAGTAAGAGAAGCTTGAGAGCGTGCAGGTGGCTGGAGCTTGAAAAGGAAAGAAAATGCAAATGGCACGAAGCAGAAAGCAAGTGAAAGAAAGTAACTGTGTGTGCGAGCGGCGAGGAAACAAATGACAGAACACAAAATAGATTTGAAAAAAAGAGCAGGCGACCCGAATGTAAAATTAAAGCAGACAGTTTGAAAGAAGGGGCAAGCGGCCTGAATGTAAAGTTAAAGCAAACAGAAGCAAAGTGAGTAGAAAGTGTGAGGGCGCACAGTAAAGTCAAGAGAGGGCAAGAAGCCGGAAAGGAAAGTAACGAAAAGGTGCAAATGGGCACAGAGAAGGAATGTGACAGTTTAAATGTGCAAGGATGCACAGCAAGGGAAAAAAAGTACAAGTGTGCATGATCCAAGACAGAAGTGAGCGAAACAGAAGGGTGCAAGAAGCACAATAAAGTAGGAAGGTGCAAGAGGCACAGCAGAAGTATATGGTGGAAAAGAACAGTGCAAGTGTTCGCAACAAATTGAAACCAATAAAAGACAATGCAAGTGTGCACGAGAAACACCTGAAGATAAAATGTACCAAGGAAAAGTGAAAGTCAGAAATATAGAGATGGGCAAAGGATCAGAGTGGTTATGCCTAGGAAAAACAAAGAGCCTGGTGTTTTCAAAATACTCTGATTCTACACAATTAGATGATTGGATATAAGAAAAGCTGTAAATAAGGAAAAGGCATATCGTGATCAGCTGAATTTTTGTTTGGACTTAGAGGAACCTAAGCTTGGGAAGAGCACCCTGAGAAACCTGAAAGAAACTATGATATATCTTGTTGTATGTTGAAAGCTGGCAGAAGCCTGAGCTTGGGGAAGGGAACCCTGTGAGGCCTACTTATCAAATCAAAGTACATCCTAAGAAATATATATATATTCAATGAAAAAAACGTTGTTAAGGGTACATTATGGTTAAGTTGCGCTACTAAAAACCTATGAAATTCAGTGAAAAAACGTTGTTAAAGGGACGTTATGGTTCCAAGTAAAACTGAAAAACCTCTGAAATTCGCCAGTTATAACCATAACTCGCGCCAACACCGTGCACTGCTAAAACTAACACCCAGGACATCAAAGATGACATCACACATGTCATTGATGACATCACTGATGATATCACATGTCTGGCTCCCCCTTTTTTCCCTTACTGACATATCTAGGCCACATGGTTTTCTTCAGTAACAGTCAGGAACTAAAAATTGAAAAGGTACTATATTTGTAGACTTATCCTTCAAGTATGTTCTTACAGTACTTCCCTTAGGGTCCAGTCACATCATATGAAACATATACATAGGGGAAGACACAGGCTTGAAAGACAGCAATTCTTTTTGTGCATAAGATAATCAGTAGGGTTATCAGCACTTTCTGATAGTTCTGTTGTTTTTTTTATTACAGTACTTTCTCTGTATATGCTCATATTTGTATACGTTGTACTCACACTACTTTCCTTAGGGTCCAGTCACATCATGTGATACATATACATAGGATAAGTAGCAGCTTTGAAACAGAACAATCATTTCTCTGCATAAAGATAATCCATTAGGTTATGAACACTTTCTGCTACTACTGCTTCTTTTTTGTTTACTTCACTTTCCTTGTACATACTCATATTTGTATGTGTTGTTGTCTCTTTGTGTTTTGTCTGTAAAAATGCAATTATGTAGTAAGTGGGTTTTATTAGCTACTTATTACATGTTTCACAGTATGCAAAACTCTAATAAGAAAGCAGTTATCATTTCACTATTCAACATGGCAAGATTATGAATATTGCACCTCCATCATGTATGCTGCACACAATGCCTATGTGTCTACATGAGTAGGTTAGTATACTGGATAGAACTTCATAATGCAATGCTATTTATATCAATGCATTGCTTAATGCACTAAGTAGCTCATGATATTTATTCCAATGATCCTTGACACTTTTTTGTCAACATTATAATAAGAATCCCTTGTACAGACTTTTCATGAAAAATAAATGCACATGTGATGTCATCAGTGATGTGATCAATGACATTTGTGATTTCATCTTTGATGGCCTGGGTCTTAGTCTTAACAGTTCACAGGTGTGGCGCGAGTTATGGTTGATTAGCTTGCAATAACTGGCGAATTTCAGGGGTTTTTCGGTTTTACTTGGAACCATAACGTCCCTTTAACAATGTTTTTTCACTGAATTTCATAGGTTTTTAGTAGCGCAACTTAACCGTAACGTCCTCTTAACAAAGTTTTTTCATTGAATTTCATAGGTTTTTATTAGTGCAACTTAACCATAATGTCTACGAACATCTGACTTCATTGCAGACCTTCCGGAGAGTGCCAAATCACCATATGCTGCACGCACCATGATGACTTGTCCGAGAAACCGTACGAACTTCACAATAAGATCTGTGCTTCACAGAAAGTTTGGAACTGCATTTTCTACTGATCTAGGAACTTTCAACTTCAAAATTTCCCTTGCACAGCACCAACACCTATTCCCACTCATCCATTAACAATCTAGTACACAGTACACACTTTTAGCAAAACTGCTATTTATCTTAAAATGGCATCAGCTAAGGCCATCCTTCCTCCCCAAGAGACACCACCACTGCTGTAATCAAGGAGCATGAGAAACACTGCCCCCTACCTTAGAAATAACACACGCACAACATTTTCCCCTGTCCACCTGCCCCTCCATATTAGTGTTTGGTGCCTCTTCCCTCATTTCCCTCCCCACCTTTCGTTCTAAGGTCTCCTGCCAAAAAAATACATCCAAATACAAAATAAATGTGCCTTTACGAACCACCTTTCACAGTTAAAAAATAGAACTAAAAAAAAACCGCATAGACTCCATCTACTTTAGATTTCTCAGTAAAGTACATAGACTCAATAACATTTTCCAACATTTCCATTTGCCTTTTGTGTTATACTAATGGCAATATTGGGGCGTTTATCCTCCGTTCAAGGGACTGGAATGGTGGATACCGGCCCAGCAGCCCAAGTTATCAGCCGAAGCGAAGCGAGGGTGGATCACAAGGTCTCTGGACCATTATCCCCCCATTCCTGCCCCTGAAATGGGGGATGAAGGCCATTAGCAGCCTAGGTTCCCAAAGCTGGAACCCGTGGTACTAAAAAAGAGGATTTTTCGTCCTACACCGGGACGCCTGTGGCATCCCGGTTTAGGAAGGACAATCATTTTCCAAGATGGCCACCATGGAAAGGGAAGGCGGGGGTTCCATACACGGCCCCTCTTCGCTTTCCATGACAGCCTGCAGAAGGCAAAAAGAAAACCATATGACCATATTACTACGAGCACATTTTTCTTCCCTTTGAAATCTATCCTAATTTCGAAATACTTGACCACAAAGCGAGTCCCAGGTGGACCTGGCCACTTTAATACTATGTTCTGTCCCTTCTGGTCATGGCCAGTAGCCAGATTGTCCGGATCATGACCTTATTCCATGACCCGGACATTCTGGCCACTGCCAATGGCCACAGGATACTCCTCAGTCACTAAAGCTATACCGCAAATGTTTTTAACTACATTATGACACTTGTCCAATAAGAAAACACTGCCACATTTGCAAAACCATGCTTGTAGATCCTTGCCAATGAGCCTTACGAAAGTTTCATAGCCAAATGCGCCCATAATCACCTACGTGACGTGACGCAGAACCCGAAAATCAACACACATCGACTCACAACACAGCACATCACTCACAATTCAGAATATTAAACCGTTTTTTAAAAGAAAACAACAACACTGTACAATTTGTAAAGTACTTTTATTTCACAATAAATGCTCCGAGAACATCTGACTATTGCCCAATTCAATCAAATTGCAAATTTGTTTCTTCGCTCACGATCCAAAATGTTTATCGTGAGGCACGCGTTGTTCTTTTTGCGTACACAAGGTGTTCGATTTTGGTAAAAGAAGCGCTTGGGTCGCACAGTGAATTCCAGTGCTTTTGCATCAACTTTGGGCTAGACCACCGTAAAGGATGTTATGTTGCTCCTAATCGCTACTACAGCGTGAGGGCATATGGGCCCTTGGCGATCGTCCCAAAAAAGAGTCACTGTGATCCAGTTGTTCACAACTATGTTCAGCTGCCGGTTGAAAAACCCGTCAGTTGGCATCTGGAATCTATGACAATTGCAGAATGGCAGAATTAATCTGTTTCAAAAACATAACAGAAATGTGTCTCACTACCTGATCTTTATTACAATTTATCTATTGACTTATTAATTCGGCATAGAGTTTAAACTAACGATTAGCACAGACATGAAACAATCTCAACAGAGAGAAAACAATGTGGAAAGTGGTACACAATTCAAGATGGTCATACATGACATTTTAATGAAATATTAGCGTTGAACCTGGGGGAACCGAGTGGCGGTCTACATGCACCTCGATGCTGGACTCCCCATAAGTATGTTAAAAAGACCACTACACACAAAGGTGGTACTTGCATTTCATTGCAATAAGCCACACAGAACAAACAAATAGAATGTAACCCAGAAATAATGTTCAGATAATAATAAGTTAACGTTTGTTCCGGTATACAATCGTCGAAAATCAAACTTACATTATATTCACCATTTCCATTCTCTTGGCGTAACTCAGACCGTAACGCTCACTGCGATCCCATAAACGATTGTTCATGAACTGAATTTACATGTTCCTTCCCCACTTTTGGAATGCATAACCTTATCATATCTTCATTATTACAAACCTCCTTTCATTCAATTCCTTTCGGAATGGTCCTTTTCTCTCAAGGTCAAAAAACAATTGAACCTTATACTGTGTGTCCGATGTGTGGGCGTCCTTAGCTCGCAAGCAAAAATTCAAAGCTGGTGACCTTCACTCACAATCAAAATACATTCTTACTTTGCAATAACTTGCCTCACCGCATCCATGAGAACTGTTATTCTGATCCACGTCCATCAGGCACTGTAGGTTGCTGCCTGAGGTGCCAGGCTCTAGGGGGTGCCAGTCTTACTCCATTATTATTTTAATTACATTTTAACACGGACACATTAGCCCTTTATTTGCTGCGCTCTGGGTGTAGCACCAGCATATCAATTTATAAACATCAACCATTTTAATTAAGAGTGCAAAATAACCTGAAATTGCTTCTATTTAATATTAATAAATATTGGGCAACCAATATAAACAATATAGAGGAACGGGCATTCGGAATTTAGTATTACTCTGTAATACCACAAGATATGTTTGGGGTTGCAGAATCAACAATCTATGTTTACAAGTCCACAATTCCATGATTATACATCTCCATCCCTTGAATGCCAAAATGCAATCTCTTTCACCTGTACTTTAGTCACATATTGTGGAACACCTCCAAATGTACCTTGTGACTTTCGTGACAAAAAAACACACGTTTTTTGCTTCATGCAGCCATATCCCATCCCATCCTCATCACCCCTCCCCACAGATTATTTGATAAGTTTGACAAGTGCAATGTTGTGTTTTTTAATGTTTTTACCGCGATGTCCGTGGACACCAAACACGGATCCAAGATGGCGGGCGCATCGAAACAATCTGACACACTTCACGCTCTTCACCATCCAATCAGTGAACGCGCCACATGTCCGCGGACATGATGCAAGCCAATTAGCCAATCGATATCCTGTCCACGGAGCGAACAGGGAAGTGTGTCTGCGGAGTGGACATAGATATCACTAATTTATTTAGACCTACTTTTTGATCGTTTAAAAAATAAACTACTGGACGGATTTTCACCAAATTTGCAAAAGCATGCTTTCGGGACCAAGCCGCTGCTCCTGGTGAAAATCCATCCAGCGGTTTGGGCTGTAGGCGTGCACAAAGTTTTTTCCCCATTCAGTTTATGGGAAAAAAATAAATTATGGGACCCCCCCTATAACTTTGCCCTCCCTGGACCAAACCTCACCAAACTTTGCACAAACATTCAGAGTGAGCCATATACTATTTTTGCAAAGGTTGGTGAGGATTCGTCCAGGGAGAGCAAAGTTATAAGCCGCCCAAAAATTGCTTTTCCTATGGGATTAGCAACACAACGTAACCATAACCATAACTACCGTGGCTGTGTAATTGTGTAATATATATATATATATATATATATTTATATATATATATATTGTATTGTGTTGAAAACTGGAAGAGGCCTAAGCTGGGGCAAGGGAACCCTGAGAGGTCTACTTAAGAAATCAAAGTTCATCCTGAAAAAAACTGTCTTTGTGGTTTAAAACTGGAAGGGGCCTCAGCTCGGGAAAGGGAATTTTAACAGGCCTGGACAAGTTAACGACTTATTGATTTGCCTTATAGTGTTGAAAGGTTTGAAGCATGGGGAAGGGAGCCATGAGAAGTTTATAAGGAACTGTGATACATTTTCTTTTGCAGTGTTTGAAACTTTAATAAGTTGAAGCTTGGGGAAGGGAACCCCAAGGAACACAAAGACACTGAAGGTATTGGAATTCACTGCAAGGACCCTGCACGGACCAGGCGGCAAAGGTATTGCAGGCAACTCTGTTTGATTGAACTCCTTCTGGTGAGCTTGAAACCACGTCTGGCAAGAAGGCTACCGGAAACCAACCCTGGTTTCCTATTTTTCTGTTGAACCATTACTTTTCATTTTTGACAAAATAAACCCTTATACATTTTTTGCATAGAGTGAGGCGAAGCATAGGTTTAGCCACAGACAGGCTTTTTATTTGGACTTTCAGACATCAACGGCCCTTAAAAGCATCATTTTAGGGAAACATCCCTTTAGAGTTAGATTAGTTAGGTATTACACCAACGCTTAAACTTTAAATTAGGGTTTTGAAATCTTACTTTCTGTGTCAGTGTCTCTCTTGTCACCATACCTGTCTCACAGTTTCCAACCATTTTCAACTTGTGAAACTTTCAGGACATCATTCAGATGTAATACAATTCAACTGTGGTTTTCCCTAGGGATCCTTGCTTTTGCCCATTTTATTCAGTCTCTATCGCCAACCTTTAATCAGTATTATTTGGAAAAATGATATGGGTTTGCATTCCTATTCTGACGACACTCAGATTCATCTGACAGTCAATAACTCAGACGAGTCTTTGCACAGTGTAGTACAATGTATTGAGGAGGTAGGGCAATGGATGCCTCATAACTGGCTCCAGTTGAATCTGTGCAAAATCAATTTGATTCTGTCTGGACTCTAACATCTCTTAAAAGAGCAATCCACGTGCCCTCCACCACCCTGTCTATTGGAATCTAGACTAATCTTTGGCCCCAAAATCAAGTATCTGGGCTGCATTAGGCAATGAAATTTTGGCAGTGAGCTTGAACAGGTCTGAGCCAAGGTGCAATCATTGTTCTATTGCCTTCATTTGCTAAGCCTCGCTCTCCTATTCCTCCCCAAAAAGACCATTCTACTGTGGTTGGTGGCAGTGATGAATTCTCTTCTAGATTACAGTAATAGCACTTTAGAAGGCATTCCTAATAAACTGCTGCAGAGGCTCAGAACACTGCCGTACAACTTCTTTTTAGTGTCTAAATCTGCCACGATTTCACCTCTGTGCATATCTCTCCATTGGCTCCCTGTTAAGAAAAGGATCGACTTCAAGATTATCTGCTTGGTTTTTAGGTGCATACACAACCTCACACCCAAATACCTCACAGACAAATTGATGGATTATAAACCAACATGCCTGTTTCGATCTTCAGAAAAACAACTTCTGATGATTCCAGCCTCCACATGTGTTTCGAGGGGGGTTAGGCCTTTTGCGGTCTACGGCCCCAGACTTTGGAATTCTCTGCCTTGGCAGCTCCGGAGTGTAAAGAATCTTTTACAATTACACAAATCCTTAAAAATTGACTTGTTTAAATAATTGGTCCTAGGGGCCACTTTCTGAATCACCATTGTATTGCTTTGATCTATCTATTTGAGTTTCTACATTATCACCTTTCCCCATTACAATTTTGTAGCTGCACAATATCGGAGGAGCATAACAAGCATAAATACCCTCACCCAGGCACCAGCCCACCCACCTTGCCCAGGGTGAATAAAAGTGGTTTGAATGGATTTGGCCCATTACTCCCTTATGATCTGCAAAGTTTCCCACAAAAGGCCTGGGAAGGACCAGGACTTGCATAAATCTTCCATTACATGAGAGGGAGGTAGTCTGTGAGGACCAGGTCATGGATCCAGCCCCCTCAGGCCTGTGAAGAGATGAGGAAGAGAAATCTGTAGAAATCGACAGCCAGTTCCAGTTTCAGAAAGCCTCAAAACTAAACTTGAGATGGAACAAATGCAGTGATTAAAAACAATGGATACATGTTTCCTCCACCAAACCTTAATGCCAGCTGAATTGTCAAGTTATATGACAGTTGAGACAAGAGGCAAAGCTATCTATGTCCATTGCACCAAGATGGTGAACATACTGCCATCAAGCTCCCAGTCACTCCTGCCCTGAAGGTGCGTGGGATTCCAGTCTGCTACTGTATTTACAAATCCTGAACTTCTGCTGTGTATACACAAACATCTAAAATATCTCTTGAAATCTGCCTATGTATGTATCATACTGTGGAAACATTTTCCACTCCCAGAAGGGCACAGCAGTTCACTTTGTCCTTAACCAAAATTATTAGAGTAAAGCAGTCATCCATCAGCTTCAGATAATTAATACACAAAGAGCTCCCTTCTGTAGATCATTTTCCCACAGAAGAGGCCTCTCATCTCCCTCCCCACCTCCCCAGCCTATCATACTTGCATCTGATTCCATTTAGGAGAGGGAGCAAAGATTGCCCTCTCATTTCAGACTTCAACATTGTTGAGCCACCACAATAACACTTCCCTGGCATCTGGTGAATTAAATGGGAATAGAAATAACCTTTACATATGTGACTGGCCTTTCATTTCTGAAGAGCCCTGTATTGCAATGGGGCCAGGAAAAGTCCTTGAATGGAGGTTGAAAATATTCCCTCCACTTGAGCTAGGAGTCTGAGAGAGGTCTTTCTTCCACATTATGGACATACATTTCCTTAACTTTTGTCTTTGAAAAAGAAGACATTTCTAAGAACTGATTGCGAAGACCAGAAATGTGATGGATTGTGTCGGTCCAAGAACAGAATTCCTGTTATTTATTATAAACCCCAGGTCTTGTAAGAGTGACACTGTAAACCTGATATGTATGAGAAGCAACTGACATCTTGCATCACCAGGAGCATACCAATGAGATAAATGATTATCCTTATCCATTTTGCCCTGATGAATACCATTACCAGACATAGCGGTTTTGTAAAGCACCACTGTACTGTCAAAAGGCCATATGAGGTCATCAACCTTTGTGTCGAACACCAGAGGAACAGGGGAAACCAGATGCCACTGAGTAAACCTCTGTTTGGTACCATGATACAGTTGGTACTATGATATAGTTTGGAGCACCAATGTGTCTGAGGTATAGGTTGAAGGGTTCTGGGGGAAACGGGTGAATTTGCACCCTCAATCCTTTCTGGGAAAACACTTTAGCATTCAGTCCACATCCTCTGCCAGATATTCTCCGCCATTTGCCCCCTCTCTGGGGGAAGAAGCTTACCTTCCCTCCTTTAATGGAAGGCCGTGGATAGCCACTTTTGGTTGTAAGTGGGAGGGAAGTGATGGATCATGTGAAGTTAATTCATGGTAGGTCATGCCCCTTCCAGCCCTGGAAAAGACTTATCTTGGCATGCCTGCAGTTCCCTACTTATTCATTTGTTTGGGTCCTCCCTTTTCCTGTACAAGAAAGCCACCATAGATGGCCCGGAGTCTGGGCAACCTTGTCCTTAAAACCAACCTGCAGAAAGCTGAACTGAACTGTTTCCATCTGTCTTTCCTGAACCCGTCGATACTTTAAGATGAGGTAACAGTATCTGAGATGGATGGGAATGCAGATTTTACTCATCCATCAATAGATCGACTCGTGAAGTTTGGCAAAATCATGACTGTTTTAATAACACTTATTAAAACAGGGAGTACAACGGGCATCAACGAACGCAGCACAGCACAATCTCAATACATTTCATAAAGCATTATACATTTGTAACAAACACTTGTCATACGTGACATGATACTATGTGGCAAAATAAGAAAACCTACTAGGGGATGTGATAGGCTTAAGGGGAACATCTAACTATACTTTCTACAAGGGCATGGATCGTGATTGGGTCTCTAAGATCAGGTGGACAACTAAGCCCACCCCAAGTGCAAAACATCTTCTGTGTTAGACTAATACACAATGTTCTATTGACTTCTCAAACTATAGGGCTCTTTGCTACGTGGCCCTCTACAATTGTTTGGCATGCTTGTACCCTTCCAGAATATTCCACTTGCTAGCAGCACACAAGCTGGTACCCCAGGTGCAGGGGGGATGACCTGGCCATGCCATCCCACCCAATTAGCCCAACATCCATCATCACTCCAGCGGTCTACCATTCAATTACTGTGTTTGAACTTGGCCTTGCAAAGACTCACTGTGCCTGAGAATAAACGGGAGTGAAGGCATGGCCTTATCTTCTGGTCTCGGTGTAGCTCGCCCCAAAGTCTATTTTCATCTGACCATGTGACTAGAGACCACGGTTTGAGAACCTTTTTTGCTTTTAATATTATTAAATGAAGAAAACCTGGCACTTCTAGTGTTTTTCCATTACACCTCTAACAGGAGCTCAGCTCGCATCTTACGATCGCTTCTTGAGTAGATAACCAGGCTCTTGGCGGCCCGACTCTTGACACTGGGCCAGGCAAGCCTTCTCGAATCTTCCTTCGCCTTCCGCTTGTTTTATTCTGCTGTGTCACACTTCCAGCCCTTTCATTCATGGGATCCAAGTTTGCTAAAATGCGTCATGGAATATCCAGATTCTATACATTCCTACATATATATTGGCAGCACTGCCTGCAGTCTATTCACTACATAGCCAGCCTCATGATTACTTTGTCTACTTGCGTTACTACATCTGTACATTTGGAAAATGGCTTTGCATTTTCTTCAGTGCTTCCCTGCATATGCAATCTTCATTTTGCTCCCAAAATGTTTGTCAATTCTTTACTTCGCAGCAGATTCTGTAAGGTCTATATTCTTTCTTCATTGGCATCTTTTCTAGGTGTGTCATTTCTCCTTCATTCATTTTCACACTCCTTCCAGAACTTCCTTCAGAAGACCGTCATTTTTTCGCTGATACATATAGGGTTTTCTCAATGGATACCTTGTTCCAATGACTCTTTGCAGTATAGGAACAATTATTGGCTTTGCGCATGTTGCAATTTCCGGCTGCCAACATATAGCCAGAATGGGGGCAGGATTTCCAGTAGAGGAGCTTGGCTCCACCTCTACACTTCCCTATGGGCCTCCTCATGCAATGACTCATGAAAGTACTCACTGCTTCCAAAGGAAATAACTCCAGAGAACGCGTCTGATCCATGTTCGCCAAATCAAAATAGTCCTTCCCTAAACCATCCTTAAACAATGACCCAGAGAAAGCATACTCAATGGAGCCATCCTTTTTCTTTTTCCTCTGAGGAGGAGAATTCAAGTTCTCAGAGGGAAAAAAGGAGTTGTCTGTACAGAGACAATCTGTGATGGCCTCACATCCAGAGACAGGCTGCCGCCACCAGAGTTTCCTCTTAATCTTAATTGGTTGGGCTAGTGAGGTGTAATCCCTCATAGGAAAAAAAACAACTCAATTCACACTTGCCTTCACTAAGGGTCCTGATTTGCTAGACTACTTATGAGATTTGGATTGTGAGAGCACAAGTTTGACTGAATGAACCGGGTAGCTCGTGAGATGAAAATCTGTAATGGTGTCGATTAGGCAGTCAAAAGTCACAGTTAGTGTATTTAACAAATTCAAGATAATTTATTGAGGCAGGAATTACCAAGCTCCTTCATGGTGTACACCAACTTTCTAAGCGGATCCCCTTGTCCTCCAGGGAGCTACACCCAGCCTGAACATTAAATTGCTTTGCCCCAAGGAAGTCACTGAATCTTGCAGGGAACCCTCTCCCCATTTAGGGGACATTATTGGACCTAGAAAAGCACTCCCCTTCTGTTTAATTAAAATTACTGTCTCTTTAAATTGTTCTAGGCAGTAGAGGCACAGGCGCCAACCAGAGGTACTCTGAATCGACCCACAGCAGGACATTGCTGGGCTCCGAGGAAGAGAGAGTAAGGGCAACCAGGCCATCAGTTATGGAAGGAAGTGGGCATAGAGCAGGCACAGAAGCCAAGCAGATTTTCTTTCACTTGTCACTAGGTAATGGGGGAGTGAGTAATAGTCCACTTTAATTGTTCTGAATGAGATTCATTGGGGGATCGGCACCTTACGGACTGATGTGTGAGCTCCCATCGTAGAACCAGCAATGCATGACTAACACTGGGTGTGCTTATGCCAAGGTCATGAAGAGCTGTGAGTGTTGTACACAGCACACATCCTTCCTCACATGTGCAACACACTTTTGTTGCTTGTACAATCTCATACAAAATGAAAGTATCAAAACTAAAAGAATTATGTAGCAAGAATTATAAACCTTCAGAAATAACAAGCTTTAGCATGCAGCAAAGACATGAAATACATAACTGTGCTGCTCAAGCAGCAAAGAAGAGGATGAGGGACTAACTCAATGGGGCTTTATGTTCTTGGACTGGGACTCAATAGATGTTAATGGGTGGATGTCAATATAGACTGGATGCTCCACCGCCAACTCACCAACACACCCCTAGCTACCTGCCTATCCAGAGTAAGACTTACACTCCCTATATACATTGACTATATGTCTAAGCATACCCGTAAAAGATAATACCACCGCTCCTAATATCGCATACTTTACAAGTGATTATCTAATCATTTGCTTATACTGTCCACCTTATTAATTATACACGTTTTTGTTCTTTATGCTTGATTTTACAATTGCCTCTCAATGTCCACGGATACCACATGACGTATTACCTCTGATTAGCATTGCATCGGCCCTTGTGCCTCCAACCCCACTAGCAAACGACCGTCTTTGTGTTACAGCGTTGCCGATTATTGTTTGTATTTGCACCACCTGGATGCTTGTAAAACTACTCGAGTACTAGTTGTTATTTGTACTATCTGCACTATTGCCTCATTCATGTTCCTTGCTACTGCACCGTACCCTAATTTTGCTTCACTTTTATGCTCTACACTGCTTCACTCCAACGAATGCTTAGACCAATTGCCAATTACTGGCAACTTCTGTGCATTTCTTCTGTTTTCTCAATTAAGTATACTACTGCTAACTTAAATGCTGCACATCCTTGATGTATTATTCCCACTGTTACAGACGCGGCATTGTTAACTTGCCAATTTGTACCTTACTATCCCTATACATTTTTTCTGGCCCACGCCAACTATCAACAGAAGTGCCGCTTATAAACCTTTGAAAATTGTACCCCGTCACACCTAACCCATTGACATACTTGCTGGTACAGTCACTATGTATGGCCGGTGCATATGCTCTGTTGCTGTTCACCTCGCACTGTGTTTCCTCCTAAAGTTATTAGCATTGTCTAGAGTATACTCATCTTATCTCAACTCCTCACCAGGAGCCCGATCACATACCTGTTCGCACTTTCATCCTATGCTCCCCTGCGCTTCTCAACTAATGTTTAACATGTCTCCCACCTCACATGCACATAGCCTTAGCACTACTTTGCACATCAACCAGCAGCACCACCCTATCTCAGCTATGGCCACCTTTGCACACTCCACTAACCCATACCTCAACTCCCCAGACCTCTGGCTTGAACACTTTGCCACCAAACCGATTCCCAACCAATCATGCACTGTGCCCCTGAGGAACCTCACACTTGGATCTAGACTCCCTCATGCTTCCCACAGCCATACAAACACCATACAGCATACTAACCTATCACATTCAGAGGTAACAGCTCACGCCACATCTCCACCTACACCTATCGTGGACACTAATCTCGATGGGAGCATCCTATCCATTCCCAAAACATCTATCAAGGCTGCATTGATCAATGCCAGATCCCTTATGGCACATGCACTTGATATGGCTGATCTCATCACAACACATGACCTTGACCTCATTGCCATTACTGAAACTTGGCTCCATGATGCCTCAGGACCGCTACTGTCATTAGCTATTCCCACAGGCTATACCATCATTAGAAGTGACCGCAATACTAGTCAAACTAAAGGAGGTAGCATTGCCATCATTCATAAAAACTCTATTAATCTCTGCCTTTCCCCCTGCTCATCAAACACTTCAGCTGAAGTGATTACAGCGAAATTAGCCATAACCCCAAATCAGACTATTACATTCCACCTTATCTATAGGTCCCCTGGTCCATATCTACGTTTGCCAAAGACCTTTTCAACATCCTTGCTGATAATACTAAGACCAAATCTCAAATCATCATACTAGGTGATTTCATTTTGGGTTTCCAAGACCCTAATGATGCTTCAGCCTTTGATATTAACAACTTGCTACTTAATCTAGGCTTTACACAACAGGTCAACGAGCCTACACATTCCAAGGGCAGAATCCTTGACTGGATAGCTGACTTAAATTGCGAAATTAATGTTGAATCTAACCAACCATGTGCTTGGACAGACCACCATTTAATCACCTTCAGTATCCCTGCCAGAATCCTCCATACCATTCCTGACATCGCACCTGCAATCTCTACGAGAAATAAGCATGACATAACCTGCGCTAAACTACTCCCACTAATCCTCCCAGTTCTCAATGAACACGCCTCTTCATGCTCTGATCCAACGGTCCTGGTAGACACGTTCAATCAGACTATGTTCAAAGCCCTTGACCTTATCGCACCCACTTAATCCAGAAAACCGAAACCACGGGCTCACCTCTACTCATGGTTTACACCACAGTTGAAAATTCTACGTAAAGAAAAACGGAACCTCGAAGCGCGCTAGAAAAGCAATCCTACGGAAACAAATAAAGCAAGCATTGCACTAGCCACTCTGAACTACAAAGAGGCTATACTTCAGGCTAAAAAAGATATGTATAACAAGCGCATTGAACTAGCTAAATCAAATACTAAAGAGTTATTGAGAATGTTAAAGGAATTGGAATCCCCTGCCACTCCACCCGACATCTGCACCAAAGACAGTACATGGTGCGCCAATATTCAAAAGGCACTCCTTGGTAAAATAGCTATTCTCCAAACTAAAATCAATGACTAAAAAACCTGTCTGCAGATTGACCTGCAACCTAAAACCCCTCAGGTTAGAAATAACACCAACTTTGACTTTCTGAAACCTTTCAGCTTCTCGCCCCTTTCCATCATCGAAGTTGAACATATTATCAACAATCTCAAACCCTCTAACTGTCAGGGTGACTTATGTCCTGCTCTCATTATTAAGGGGGCATCTCATAATCTAGCACCTTTCATCACCATTTGCCCTGACAACCTGAAGGACGCCTGGGCCATCCCACTCCTAAAAAACCTGCATTGGATGCTAACATACCTACCAATTACAGGCCCATCACCACGGTCCCATTTCTGCAAAAAATTCTTGATCGTGCTGCCTACTTGCAGATCCAAGATTACCTGGAAACTAACAATCTAATGGGACTGAGGCAATCAGGGTTCCATCCTCGGCACAGTACTGAAACCGTCCTTATTGATCTCAAAACACAGATTGAAGACCTAAAAGATAAGGGTAAACTGGCCCTCCTACTCCTATTAGACTTATCTGCGGCTTTCGACCTAGTAAATCATCAAATCCTTTGCTGACACCTTAAACTAGCTGCCCACTTTTCTGATAAAGCAACGGCATGGATCACGTCATTCATGGATAACAGATGCATGAGGGTCTTCTCTCCTTCTGTGGCCGCTGAACCCTCACCAGTCACCTGTGGGTTACCACAAGGATCGTGTATTTCCCCTACACTCTACAACATGTTTACGAAGCCACCTTTCGACATCCTGGACTATCTGGGTGTCACCTATACTAATTATGCAGATGACACCCAGATACTCATCCACATTACAGGCGATCACACAACTGATACTCTTGCCGTCAACTCCATATACCAAGTCATCCAGGCCTGGATGTCGCAACATGAACTTTGTTTGAATGACGAAAAGACTGAGCTTCTCATCCTAGGCTCTCACCAAAGACTCATTAAACTAGACCCTTCGTTTAAATCCTTTGTCATTGATGGTAAAACCATCAAGGTCACTAAGGATACTAAAACGCTTGGCATCTATATCGACTCCACCCTCTCTCTGACCAGACAAACTAACACAGTATCATCTGCTGCAGCTTATGCATGTAAGCTCATTACAGCACGTCATCCTTTCCTATCACCAGCCAACTGCACTACTCTAGCCAGGACATTGGTTATGTCCAAAATTGACTATTCTAACGCCCTCTATCTTGGCACTAACCAATGCAATATCAATAAATTACAGGTCATCCAAAACAATGCCATTAGAGCGGCACAAAACATCCCCAGGAACCATCACATTTATGACACTAGACGGAGTATCCGATGGCTCTCAGTAACTCAAAGAGTCTCACTACAAGCTATAGCTCTAACACATAAATGCCTCACCAACCAAGCGCCTAGCTATCTGGCCAGTAGATTCACTATGCACACTACCAAAAGACCTCTCTCAAACTAGCTGCATCTGCATACCTCGCTTCAACCTTCAGAGATCTGGTGGGATCCGTTTCCCAGTCTTGGCGGCAAAACTTTGGAACTCGCTACCGATTCCTCTCAGAGTGGAACCCTCTTTCCTGGCTTTTAAGAGTAAAGACAAAGCCTGGCTGTCTGCCCAAGACTTGCCCTGATTCTGACCGCCCATTTTTCCCCAAGCCCTAACTCTGGTGTAAATATGTAATTAGTAGTCCTTTATAATTTTAACCTGTATATAATTTTCAAAATGTTCTCTTGTTTACTGTATTGCTCTGTTTCCTACATTGTTATGTACTATGTTGTAACCTAGGTGATGCGCCCGGATGCCCTCGGGCCTTGTGCACTATATAAATAAATAAATACAAGTAAGGGCAGACCACCAACAACCAGACAATAAAAAACAGTCCTCTATGGAAACAGGCTCAGCGCGCCTCTTGCAAGTATAACATGGTTTATTTATTATACAGAAAGGAAAAATGTATCAGAAGGGGCATTTAATCCCGAGTGCCATGGAGCGTACTGGTTAGTTCAAAACAGACAGGACATTTTAAATGACATTGTCATCACACGTGATGCAACCAGAATACAGTTTTCATTCTCCACACTCATTGGCTACCCGCTATATAAATATCATCTGTTCCCTATAGTGTATTGGTTGACTGGCTTGATCTACTGTATGCCAATCTGCTTATACATGGTCTTCAGCCTTGCCACCTTGGGTCCTGTGAACATGATTGACGGGCCATTTAAGAATGTTTCCCTCCTCGTGGGTACCTCACATGATGTGCACCTGGTAGTTGGGCAAGATAGTCTTGAGGTCAAATTGGCCCTCTGGAATGAGAGATACTTGTCTTGATTCCAGACATGCAGGCGCCCCCACCATGTCTCCCCAGAGCAGAACTAGATTTGTTACTATCACCCTGTGTACCTCATAGAACAAATCACAAGACATCATGCTCTGTGCTTCCACCTTAGAAGATGCCCCTCCTCAGGGTTTCACCTGGGCCTCTCTGAACTTACATCTATCAATCGGGTTCAAGGATTTGATGGCAATTGATATATCTGATGAATGTGATTCAGGATGTACGGACTCTGAGACGTGGAGTTACGAGTAAACCAAATATTTTTTTTTTAATTCTTGGCTTAGGCCAAAATGAGGGTTTGTTAAACGGTAATTATATAGTGTAGTATTTATATTGGCCTAAGACTATTCACGCTACACGGGAAACCGCGTTGCAAAGTTCTGATTTTTGAGTTAAACTTTGCTGCCATTTTAGGATTTATCTGCCATTTTGATTTTCACTCATGTGTTCTATGTTCTAAAATGGTCGAGTATGTTTTCGACTTGCAGCCAAGCCTTCCGACCGTTGAGTTCTGTTAATGTTTAGGTTGTCTGAAAGCCGACTGTTTAGAGTGAGCAAAGAGACCTTGTGTTTCATATGAACTGTCATTCAAGTGTTGTCTGCGCTCACAATCCTCATCCTTGTATAAACATTGGAACAATGAAGAACAAACCTCAAGCGTATGCTTTATCTGAACTACATTGTGAAGTAACTTGGAACAAGGCTTACCGCGGGATCCGAGAACATACATCACCATTCTGTCTTCATGGAAATACAAACTTATGTATCCTTATGTAAAGCCTCCTGTCCCCCCTCTGGACTCTTTCGCGACCTCTGCGACTCTCTCTCACTCTCTATTCTCCCGTCTGGGCCGACTCATTTTGCAGGGCACACTCTTGATGCCCTGATCTCTTCTGACCTTCCCCTCTCTGTCCCTCTCTCAACTCCTCTCTCCTGGAGTGATCACTTTCTCCTCTCCTCCCACCTCACCCTCCCTACCCCACAGGCAAAGCCACCCTCATCACTGCCATCTTCCTCCTCGGTCATCCGACCCATGAAGCAAGTGTCAGTTGAGGCTTTCGCTGCCACCTTCTTGTCCCCTCCTCCCCCTTCGGCTGACTCCCACCCTGACACAGCCCTCTCCACTCTCTACTCTGCTATATCTGATACTCTTGATATCCTTGCCCCTGTCATGAGAATCCGCTTGAAGCCCAAAGCCAAATGTAACTTCTGGTATGACTCGGATCTCGTCACCTTTAAACGCAAGTGCAGGGTGGCAGAGAGGAAATGGCGTGCTTCATGTTCATTCTCTGACAAACTGGCCTGTCGCCTGCTCCAAAGGCAATACCAGCTCTCCGTTCTCACCAAGAAGAGAGCCCTTATGCAAACCAGCATCACTGCGGCATCTAACAATTCGGCCGAACTCTTTAAAATCTGCAAGGAGCTGGCCAACCCTGCTGCAGTCTCTACCTCTCCTGTCCCCTCCCAGGCCCTCTGCACGGCACTGTCCTCTCACTTCATTTCAAAAACTCAGGACATCCTGTCCTCACTTTCCTCCTATCACCTCCCCCCCTCTATTCCCAGCCCTTCCTCTGGCCCTTCTGCAGCCACCCCTCCTCTCTCCTTCTCTGCCTTTCCCCTTTTTTCTGCTGATGAGGTTTCGAGACAAGTCCGATCTATGAAAGTCTCGTCAAAACAGGTCCACCCCTGTTCCCCCAAAACTATCAAGGACCACATTGACTCCTTGGCTCCTGCCCTTGCTGACCTCTGCAATCACTCCTTCGCCTCTGGAGTCTTCCCACCCCCCTTCAAGCACTCCCTTGTGCACCCCCTTCTTAAGAAACCCTCTTCCGACCCTTCCTGCCCCGCTAACTATCGCCCAATCTCTATCACTCCCTTCCTGGGCAAGATCCTGGAGAAACTGGCCATCTCCCAGCTAAATATCCATGCTGAGTCTGTTGGTAGCCTTCATGACCATCAGTCTGGCTTCAGAGCCGCCAGAAGCACGGAAACTGCTCTTCTGAACATCCGTGAGGACCTGCTCTCGAACCTTGACTCCAACATTCCATGTGTTCTCATTTTGCTTGATCTCTCTTCTGCCTTTGATACTGTCAACCATACCATCCTGCTCAACCGTCTCCGTGATAACCTGGGTATCACTGGTCAGGCTCTGGCGTGGCTGACCTCTTTCCTCTCAAATCGACCCTCCCAGGTCCAACTGGGGTCTTTCCTCTCTGACATCTTTTTCTCTACCTGTGGTGTCCCCCAGGGTTCTAACCTCTCTCCCTGGCTGTTCAACCAGTATCTGGCACTTCTCGCCCACCGCATCGCCGCTCTCTGCCCCAACTTTCAGTGCTATGCGGATGATACCCAGCTAATTTTCAGGCTACCCTCTGCCTCCTCTTCTCCTTCCCTCATCTCTGACTGTCTTTCTGCTATCCAGGAATGGTGTGCTGCCAACAACCTCTGCCTTAACGCCAGTAAGACTGAGATTCTACTCATCGGCACACCCACTCCCTCCTTCCCTGCAGCTCTCTGGCCGGCCTCTCTTGGGCCTCTTCCTGCTCCTACCTGCAAGGAAAAAAACCTCAGGGTCATCTTAGACTCCACACTCTCCTTCTCTCCTCACATATCCGACGTCTCTAAGAAGTCACACTACCAACTACACCTCCTCAGAGGTATCCTTCCTTTCCTCTCCTTCCCCCAGAAGCTCACTGTCTCTAGAGCCCTGGTTCTCTCGAAGCTGGACTACTGTAACAGCCTCTACCTAAATCTGCCCGCCTCTACTCTCCGCCCTTTGCAACTCATCCAGAACAGGACTGTCAGACTTGTCCTTGGCCTCAAGCCCAAGGACTATATCTCTCCAGGACTGAAATCACTACACTGGCTCCCAGTAACTGCGAGGATCAAGTTCAAAACCCTTTGCATTGTCCACCAGGCCGTCTGGGGCCTTGGGCCAAAATACCTTCAACTCTCTCTTCCTAAATATCTTCCTTCTCATGCTCTTCGCTCATCCGCCTCCAACTCCCTCAGGGTCAGCCGCTTCTCCAAACAACGAGTTGGGGGCAGATCTCTCTGCGCTGCAGGGGCCTCCCTCTGGAACAGCCTTCCTGTCTCCCTGAAACTTGAGGAGAACCAACTCCGGTTCCGGAAGCACCTCAAAACCTTCCTCTTTGCCTCTGCTTTCTCTCCCCCTCTCCCCTGCTAAAATTACTGAAACTGCACTGAATCTGCAACTGGGCCACTCACCGTTCTCGGTCCTTGGCCCAGCCACTCTCCCCTGTACTGCCTCCCTTGCAACCCCTGCACTGCGGGACTGTGTCTGTATCCCTACAGCCCCCCTTCCCAGCACTTGTCTGCACTTACCTCGCACTTGCCACCAGCTGGCCCTTGTTATTTATCCTGTATGCTATAACCCTGTACTGCACTTTTCCCTCCACCTTTCCCCCCCTGCACTTTTCACTTCCCCTCTACCCTTGCACTTGTGTGATCTGAATGACACCTGGCCTAGTAGGATCATTGTCTGTCTCCCCTTGTTCCCCCCCGCCTCGTCGCGCCTTGAAACACTTGTGTATAGGCGCGTTACAAATGCCATATCATATCATATCATATCAATATTGTAAAATCTGTACGTGAACTAAGCACAAACTCTAGACCACAAATTATTAACATGAAGAGAGGCTGGACAATATTACATGAATTGTATAAAAGCACGAGTGTTTAGATGTTCAGCTCTCTCTCACCTCTCCTTGTCGGCTGGTACAGACTGCGAGGTGTTGGGAGCCAGATAGCTATCTGTTTTGCTTTGTAAACTGTACTGCAATAAAAGATCTGTGAATCTTTTTAGCCTGTGATTGGTGTATTTCCTTAGTGGTACTCAACCTCAATATTTCTTTGTTCTTTCAGATGGTGCCCGAATAGGGACCCTCAAGATTGATGCCACCTCGTTGAAGAGTAGACACGGCTATCGGACCGGGATTGGACAGTGAGAAAAAGGGGGCCCCTTTTGGATGAGACGTGACACCTCAACAGTACTGCATGATCTGATCCCTGGCGGGAGAGCACGCGGTCCGAGACGGCATCTTGACGGGCAGTTTTTCTGAAATCACCAACCACGAGGGTCCTTTGTCCTTTGTAATCTGATCAGACATCCGTTTGTCCTTTGAATCAGGTGAGTCGTGCCCCGATTCCTAAGTATCCTGATATTTGGTTGTAGAATTGTACTTGCGACCACAATCGACGCCAGGTAACACCAGTAATCTGATATGCCTGGGAAATTGTCTGCATGTTTCAGGGCGTTATTCTGCAGAGACAGACAATCTTTGGAATTTGGCCATCCAGAACCACAGGAGGGGTCGCTGGCATGTACTATGTACTGTAAGTACGGCATTGGTAGTATAGTATTCAACGATATTTGGCACAGACAAACTAGACATGCTCCCAAACTTCAGTGGCCAGTCAATCGTAGTTTTGAGATTGCTCGAATAGAGTATTTAGAATCCATATTGTTAAAGAAAAAAGCCAGACCTGCAGCATTTGATGTAATACAAAATTTGAAAAAGGAAGCTATGCAGCAATTTAAGAGTAAAGAGAAGCATGCTCGTCGCCATATGTCAAACTCTGAAAAGGCATTATTGTACGATCAACAAAAACAGTCAGAGTCTGTTAGAAACATGATAGAGCTTTTCAACTTGGTATACAGAAAATATATCTGTCTAAAGATTTTCATGCTTCAGATGAGCTAATTGATAAACGTAGGCCTAGTGCCACTGCACCACCTCCTTATGTACCTCTTCCTGCTGTCTTACCTCTTCCTACTGTTGTTCCTCCTCCCGTAGCAATTCCTATTCTTCCTGTTGCTACTCCGCCGCCAGTTATTGTTCCGCTTCCTGTTGTTGTTCCTCCGCCTGTACCTTCAACTTTACCGACTGTTACTGTTCCAGTAAATCCATCTTTGTTGCCAGTGGTAGTGTCTCCACTACCTATTGTACAGGATTTGTCTACTCTCTCTTTCCCAAGCGGTTCTGCTCCGCTTGTAGCTGATAAAGGGGTGAGTGCTGAATCAATAGTTGTAACTCGGAACACAGTTTCCAAAGAGAAGAGGAGAAATTTGAATGCATGGGCAAAGCAATGTATAGATAAAGGTGAAAAATCCACTGTCTTAGCTACACTCCTTAATCTAGAAAGTATTCCCGATCAGAACGTCTTTATTGAGGGGATGGGGATACATTTGGCTGTAATGTGGAATAGATTGACGGACACAGATGTCCCACAAGGGTTGAGAGATATGAAAGTTTTAGCTTATTCAAGGGATACTGTGGAGAAAGTACATGAGCATGTCAAGAGGGTTTTTGAGTTCAGAAGGGAATTAGAACAGTTACAGAATGATGAAATAGATGGTGATAGTTTGGATGCTTTTTACGTGCAGAAACGGTTCCTTCCTCTTTGTAATCAACGAGGGAAAAAACACAAATTCGCACAAGGGATGCGCTTAGATGGATTTCAGATATGTCGATATCTCCCGTAGAAGTATATGATACGTATAGTCAGTATACTCCAGAATAGCACAGGCAAGTGTTATAGGTAATGATAGAATACCTGCAGGATGAATTTATAAAGAAAAAGGTTTGCTGTCCCGCAGAATTATTGAATATTTATATGAGAGCTTTTGCGTCTGATACTGCTTCCACCACTTTAGCACTCGATTTGCCTCTGTTGCCTAGTTAACGTTCGAGTTGCCTACTTCTCAGCTGCCTATGAGAGAGGTTCCTCCTACACTCATTCTTAAGGTTGAGATTCCGGCTAATGTTGCAACAGGTGCAGCAGCCATTGATATTGAAGCTCATTATGTATCGCATTTTCGTCACGTCCCGTTCTCAAGACAGGAAGTGAATACTATTAGACAATCGATTACAGACATAAGGAAAGATCCAACAGGGTTTTACAAAGAAATAGAATCTGTCCTGCATTTGTCAGTTTTCACTCTGGGTGATATAGATTTGTTGTTTCCTGTGATCCTACCTGCTGATTTATGGAAACAGATTAGGACTGTAGATGATCCAGCAGGGTTAGGTGACATGTGGCTTAACTTGGTTAGGCTAGATTGAGAAAGGAAAGCTGGTGAAAGACCACCGCAAGTGATACTGACTTTGCCAGATAGAATAGTAATGAAATTAAAAACTTTGATTCCAGAGAGAAGGATTGTTTGGGACAAACTCACTGCTTGTACCCAAGGAAAATCTGAAGGTGCTACTGAATTCTTTAATCGGTGCGAACAAGTATTCTCAGATTTTAGCAGACAGGATTTAAGCACCGAGTCAGGGAAAAGATTGTTTGTGGATAAGTTTGTGCGTGGATTGTTGCCTGATATCCAGTCACAAATTATGACTTCAGAGAGTGCTTGGCAAGCTAAATCACAGTCCGAAGTGCTGCATATGGCTCAGTATTATGAGAATAGAGTCAATAATGAAAAAGAAAGGAACGAAAAGAAAAGGGGAGATCTAAAAACCAAAATATTATTGCAACAGATGGTCAGAGGGCCTAGAGGTGGAAGCACACAGTTTCGATGTCAATTCGTTCCACAAAGTAATTCGCCGTTGGGTCCTGCACACGCAAACCAATGTGCTTATTGCAGTCATGAGGGTCATTGGCGAGCACAATGCCTGATCCTCCAGCAAAAGTCGAATAACACATATGGTGTCATGGGTAGATGATCCAGAGGCCGCCCTGAAGTAGGGTGTCCTGGTAGAAGCCAGTTCGCTCAAAATTCTCAGTCATTTTCGCAAGACAATCAGTATCCTAGTGTAGATAGCAGAAATATTTGTGATAATCCTTCAACTGCCTATCTTTCTGAAGATCTTGTTTTTGACGATATCTTGTTTTGTTAGGACAGCCCGAAGCAGGGTCTGGAACCGACGCCTATTCTCATTAATCAGAAAGGTCCCTACATTGAGATGATGGTGGGGAATAGGAAACATCTATTTTTGATAGACACAGGAGCACAGAAGTCTTCCATTGATCATTCACGGGTTCCAGACACTCCACTGTCAGGGCAGACGAACGTTTCTGTAGGGTTTTCTGGCACGCCAGTGGTTATTCCGATTTCTCTGCTGGTACCGATTTCACTGGGGCCATTCACGGATCACTGTCTGTTTCTTCTGACAATGAACTGTGGAGAGAATTTGTTGGCTTTGAATCTGTTGAAGGAATTAAATGTGGTAATTCATTTTTCTTCGGATGGAGTGCGTTTGACGATTTCACCTCAGCAATCTTCTGCCTCACAGTTTTTGACTAGACCTTTGCCGCCAGAATTTAGTGGAGTTCTGGCGTGTTTATGGGCGGTTCACGACAATGATGTTGGTATTTTGCAAATTGAGCCTGTTAAAATTGTTTTGAAACCAGGAGTTAAGTTGCCACGAATTCCACAATATAAGATTTCAGTTGATGGTGAGCAAGCTTTGAAATGTATAGTCTCCGACTTTGTCCATCGTGGAGTAATTGAGGAAATTGCAGGAAGTTTGTGCAATAGCCGATTTTACCGGTGTATAAGAAAGGGGATAATGCGATTCCGTTCCGTTTCATTATCAATTTGCGCGCTATCAATAAGACTGTTGCTCTACAATTTCCAATTGTGCCTGATGTATCGACGATACTAACAATGATTCCAGCTTCTGCTACTCATTTCAGTGTGGTGGACCTTAAGAATGCCTTCTTTAGCATTCCCATACACGTGGATAGTAGATATTTGTTCGCGTTCACCCTAGGGGGACGCTCGTTTACATTCACCCGTGCACCACAAGGGTACACTGAGAGTCCCAGCATGTATAGTAGGGCTTTGAAAGAGCAGCTCGATACACTTGAGTTGCCTTCTACTTGTGCATTGCTGCAATACGTCGACGACCTTCTCTTAGCTGCAGACTCAGAAAGTGCTAGCAAGGAAGGCACTGTGTTATTGCTTATTCATCTAGCAAAGCATGGGCTTAAAGCTTCATTGAAAAAGTTTAAGTATTGTCGACAGGAGGTTGCCTATTTAGGCTATCTCCTGTCAAAGGAGGGAAGAAGATTGAAACCTGAATGAATTAAGAGCATTTCTAGCATGTCTGTCCCAAATACACAGAAGGAAGTCAGTGCCTTGATAGAAATGGCTTCTTACTGTAGACAGCGGATCCCAAACTTTTCACTAGTGATAAAACCAATGTTGGCATTGACAAAGAAGGGCACTTCTTTGCCACTACCATGGAACTTGGAACACCAGAAAGCTTTTGATCTGCTCAAGACTGCACTGTGTTCAGCACCGGTTTTGGGCACACCAAATTATGATAAGGCCTTCGAGTTGTATGTACATGAACGTGATGGATGTGCATTGGCGGTGTTAACGCAGAAACATGGGGGGAAGAATAGACCGTACAGTTATTTTTCCTCCACACTTGATCCTGTTGCATGCACTTTGACGAGATGTTTGAGAGCTGTTGCTGCTGCGTCTGTAAAACAAAGGGAGGGTATGGTTTTAGGCCATACTTTGACCATGATGGTACCTCACTCTGTAGACGTTGTATTAAATAGAACGCAAACGCAACACCTTACTTCCGCATGATTAACAAGATATGAACTGATCCTATTTGCACCGCATATCCAAATTAAGAGGTGTTGCGTATTGAGTCCGGATGAATTGTTACCTCTTCCGCAAGATATTGCTTGCAATGACGAAATGTCACATGACTGCCTTTATACTACAGATCAAGAAACTAAAGGCAGGATTGATTTAAAAGATACACCTCTGAATGATCCACAAGGGTGGGGGAGTTGCGATGGCTCCTGCTTCAAACTTCCGGATGGTACATACACTGCTGCGTATGCCATCACCACACTAAGCATGATCGTGGAAACCAAGAGAATTTTGCATAACTCTGTGAGGCTGCAGAGATTATTGCACTGACTCGAGCTTGTGAACTTTCCAAAGTGCTTAAAGTGAATATATATACTGACAGCCAGTATGCCTTTGGGGTGGTCCACAACTTTGGTAGATTATGGGCAGAATGAGGTTTCTTGACCTCACACGGAACGAAAATCCAACATGGCACCTTGATAGTTCAGCTACTCTCAGCACTTGCGCTTCCTACTCAACCAGCAATCATGAAGTGCGCCGCATATCAGAAGGTAGTAGATGATGTAGGGAACGGTAACGCTTTCGCTGACAGGATAGCTAAACAGACTGCTACTGATTTATGTTCAGAAATATATGTTACGAAGGAAGCCACAAATACCTGTACAGTAGATGAAGGGATTGATTCGATAAAGAATATTCATGCTGATGCCACTCTAGAAGATCTTAAACACTGGGCTGAGGGTTTAGCAAGTTTGGATGAGGAAAGGTGTTGGGTAGACAGTTCAAAAGGAAGATGGATGCTACCCAATGCATATGTCGTCGCCATGATCACAATGGCTAAAGGTCCCACACACATATGTGCTAGGAAAATCTGTAAATTACTAGAATCTGTCTGGGTAAATGTCAACATCTCAAAAACTGCTAAGCGTTTTGTCCAGAATGGTATGGTTTGTTTACAGCATAATGCAGGGAAGGGTACGACGACACCAAGGGTTAGTTTTGGTCCGCCCTCTGTGCCTTTTGAACTGATTCATTTCGACTTCATCGAGATGGAGCGCTGTAATAACTACAAGTATATCTTGGTAGTCATTTGGGCCTTTAGCAAGTGGGTTGAAGCCTTCCCTGTGAAAGATGCTACAGCAATGACAACGGCGAAAACCATGCTTAAGGGATATTTTCCTAGATTTGGTTTGCCGAGGGTCATCTGGTCGGATAATGGTCCACATTTTATCGCTGCTGTTATTCTGTAAGTATGCGCAGGATTACAGATTGATAAACGGTTCCATTTGGCTAGACACGCTCAGAGTGCTGGACTTGTAGAACGCCATAATGGTATCTTGAAGAATAAATTCGCAAAGGTCTGTGCTTGCAGTAATTTGAAATGGCCAGACACCTTACCTATAATGCTACTGTCCGTGCGGACAACCCCACAGACTAGAACTGGACTCTCCCCCTATAGAATTATAATGGGCAGGCCAGCTAACATTTGGAACCTGGCAAACCCTAAGAAACTGAAAGATGTGGAGCATTTGCTTCTTGCTGAACACTGTGACCAGTTAACTCAAAACTAGTATTTGATTTATCAACAGGTGCGAGAAGCCCTCCCAGTTAAATACGAGGGGCCAGGTCACATAATTTGACCCGGTGACTGAGTGCTCACTAAGTCATTTGAGAGAGCATTCAGCCTTGCACCGCTCTGGAGAGGACTGTTTCAGGTCCTGTTAACCACACAGACTGCTGTACGAGTAGCTGGCCAACGACACTGGATACATGCTACACACATCAAGAGGATACCTTTCCCTTTGCCACACGATGGAGAGGAAAAGAAGGAAACTACTTGCTCTGCTCCCGGTGATCAATCGGTCTTGACCAACATCAAGGGCATTCCGTAGACTCTTCCTGAGCCGGTGCCTGGGGAGACTGCTGCTTTGTTTCTAAATTCTTCTTTGGATCTTTCTGCACCCTTGAGCGACCTTGCCTCTGTTTCACCGCTTCCACCAGGAAGCAACGACACACTGTTTGCGGATCAGGCAGTACCTGCAGTCTTAAGGTACGATCTGCGTCCACAGCACTAGACCTACAGCACAGCACGGCTGTGCCTACAGGAAACGACTGTTGAGCTCGTCCTTTGCAACTTTCTCGGAGAAACATAAGTGAGAGGCTGGGACCGGCAAAAGTTATCTTCATTCAAGATAAATCAAGTGGTCAGGAGATCACCAACAAACAAACTTACTGAGTCTATCGCAGTAACTTTCCGGGAAAGAGCTTTGAGGAACAATGCCTGTCACTATATCTACTTGTACGGAGCAACCAATCGATTATCTGGCTAACAAAGACATTGGACAGAAAAATACATGGTCCTTCAGGACGTACTGTTTTCTTGTAATTATGTTAACTGGTCTGACAATAGTAATTGCTCTTGGGTTTTGGTACATTGAGGGCATGCGTCCACTTGAAACTTTTATACCCACTGAAAGTGTTCCCACTATGCCTTCACCTTTCGTGCATCTGCACACTCTATCTCCTAGGGATTCCCAACACAGACAGAGTTATCACAACAATACACTTTTGTTAATTATGAATGCGACCAATGCAATCTTAAACAGAACTTATTGCTGGATATGTTTGCATCTGCCACAGCACGGGGAAAAAGGGTTGGGCTGGTATATTCATCCTTTGCTTCTAACTACTGCATGCTATGCCCCTCTAAGGGCATTATTCTTTGGTCGTTGGAAGGATAGCATCTCAGGGAACTTTGATGGGACTCATTTAAATGAATTTGAAAGGTGAGTCCTGAGGCCTCTGGGATGCTCCCTTTTCGCAAATAGGAGCAAGCTTAATGTTTCTTCCATTAGGCCCTCCGATAGACTTTCTAGACCTTTCCAATCGGTACTTTCTTTCAAGATGGTTCCCGTAGGCAACCAGGATGCCACGCCTTCTTCCTACACTATCAATCACATCCCCAACTCTATTTCCTTCTGCATACAAAGGAATGGTTCTCAGTCAATGGGTACTTTTGAGGGTTGTACCAATATTGCGAGCTTGACTAGTGAGGACAGACCCTTGTATGTAGGTATCCTGTTTATTTCATTTGTGGAAATGAAGCTTATCCTTGGCTACATAGGAATTGGCAGGGTATCTTGCTACCAGAGGTATATGTAGCTAGCACCTCTGAGGTCTCTAGGGCTCGTCCAAGGCGGGACGAGAACTGCGATACTCCTTCACAAGTCATGGGTGATGTAGCGAAATCCTTTGTGCTATTTTGGGGACAGATCATGAATTGTGAGGATATTAGGAGGCTGGCAAGAGTATTGGAGAGAACCATCAACCAGACCACCGATATACTCTACAACATGACGTTGGAACAGAAAGCAATTAGATTAGTGGCTCTACAGAACCGGATGGTATTAGACGTCATTGTGGCTGAGCGTGGTGGAGTATGTAAATTGGTGGGATCTGCTTGTTGTGTTTTCGTACCTGACTCCTCCCCTACAATATTCAAGGCAATACAAAATCTGCACGTCCTAAGTACAGAAGTACATGTTCCCGAGGGAAACTGGGATCTTAGAACTTGGTTCTGGAGCTTCTTACGGTCTTGGGGATGGAAACTCTTTTCAGTTTTGATGGTAATCCTTGGTATTCTGTTGTTCTGTTGTTCTGTTGTTGTTGCATACAATGTTTTCCTGTCATATGTTCGATGTTAGGAGGATGTTGTGCACAAACTGTAGGAACATTAGGACTGAAAATACACACACCTGAGAAGATGACTAATGTTTTTGTAATGAAGGATATTACTGTCAAGGAGCTGATGGCAATTGATATATCTGATGAATGTGATTCAGGATGTACGGACTCTAAGACGTGGAGTTACGTGTAAAATGAATATTTTTTTTAAAGCTCTTGGCTTAGGCCAAATGGAGGGTTTGTTAAACGGTAGTTATATAGTGCCTCCTTAGTATTTACATTGGCTTAAGCCTATTCGCGCTACATGGAAAACCGCATTGCAAAGTTCCAATTTTTGGTTAAACTTGGCCGCCATTTTAGGATTTATCCGCCATTTTGATTTTCACTCATGTGTTCTACGTTCTAAAATGGTGGACTATGTTTTTGACTTGCAGCCAAGCCTTCCGGCCTTTGAGTTCTGTTAATGTATAAGTTGTTCGAGAGCCGACTGTTTAGACTGAGCAAAGAGACCTTATGTTTCATATGAACTGTCATTCAGGTGTTGTCTGCGCTCACAAGCCTAATCCTTGTATAAACATTGGGACAATGAAGAACAAACCTCAAGCGAATGCTTTAGCTGAACTACATCGTGAAGTAACTTGGAACAAGGCTTACCGCGGGATCCGAGAACATACATCACCATTGTGTCTTCATGGAAATACAAACTTATGTAATCCTTCGCATAATATTGTAAAATCTGTATGTGAACTAGGCACAAACTCTAGACCACAAATTATTAACACAAAGAGAGGTTGGACAATACTACATAAATTGTATAAAAGCACAAGTGTTTAGATGTTCAGCTCTTTCTCACCTCTCCTTGTTGGCTGGTACACACTGTGAGGTGTTGGGAGCCAGATAGCTATCTGTTTTGCTTTGGAACTGTGCAGTAATAAAAGATCTGTGAATCTTTTTAACCTGTGATTGGTGTATTTCCTTTGTGGTACTTAGATTCAATATGTCTTTGTTCTTTCAGGGGTGCTGTTTGTGGGAACCTGGCAGTTCAAATAGTATGACCACCCTCCTGGGGAACTGTAGTGTCCTAAATCTTGGTTGGGATGCATTTAAGTGCACATTTTGTGGGAGAAAACAATGTGGGAGGGGAAAAAGGGATAAGCGTGACAGTTGGCAAATGCAGAAGGAAGTGGGGATGTGGCGACTGATGTGTGGGTGTTGAGTAGAAAGACGACATGGCATTTTGTTTTTTTTTCATTGAAATATTTTTTATTATTATATGGAATAAGAAGATGATGGAGTAACGGGACCCTTTGAGGGAAGAAGACAGCTCTGTATCTTTAAGGAGTAAAGAGGAACGAGGCTAGAGGCTACATATGTTGAGAGGGCCTGGTATCTCCCAACCCGATATAAAGGGGGTGTGAGAATGAAGCGTAATATTTTGGCGTTTTTATTGCTTTTGTATTGTATTGGTGTGGACGAAGCAGGGGTCCAGGTTTGTTGTGTAGAATTTTTGCAGTGAAGTGGAGTGAGGGTGTGAGTGGCAGGTGCGTGAGAGAGCGGGGGTGTATTGGTGCATGAATGGAGTGGGGAGTAAACGTATTAAGTGGTGTGATGAGGAGAACGAGTATGGCTATTGAGATCGGGAGAGGTGGGGGGCAATGGGACAGCCATGTACTGCTGGATCGGAACCTGAATAAGCAAGGATTATATAGCTAACATGTGATTCTGCAACAGTCCTTGCACTATCTTTCTTTTATAAGCACCTGAGCTGGAAGGTAAGAATGCTAGGAACTCATCAGGATCCACAGCTTCCTGACATTATGTGTTGGTGTTGTCATGGGATCCTGATGGCTTTTGGGATTTCATGGTGGGATCCATCTTTGTCCACCCCTCCTCCCCACTACTCTGCTCCTATTCCTGCCCTGTCCACACTCCCTTCCCCCCCTCCCTTCTTGTCTGTGCTAGCCTCTCTCACCACAGGCCAGACCTGCATGACCACCCCTTCTCTCTTCACACCTGTGCAGTCCTGCAACATAAACATAACAAGTGAAATTTTGCCCCAAGGCGACCAAACAGTTGTCGCTCGGCAGTCATTCCTAAGTGGCTGTGACACTTTTCTTTTTTTTGTTTCAAACTATATCTCATTCTAGTACTCGATCCTGTAGACAGGTGCTAACAGCTTTATTGTCAGCAGCTGCACGGCAATGTGTCCTCTTACGGCTCCCAGCATCCCTCCTTTCAAGCAGTAACACCAGACTTTGGACTGCTAGTGTTATTTCTAAGTGGTCTGATGTGGGTGATTGTCCACTTTACGGCTGTAAAGGTTCTACTGATACAATAAAAATGTCTTAACCAAATGTACCTTCAGCCTAGCCCTATTAGAAACAAGTATTGACACAACCATCAGTTTTGGCTTATCTAAACATTTGCCAAGCACTGTTTTCCAGCTCTTGCCATATTATTTCTTGGTGCCTGGCAAATGTCTGCTCCAGGCCTAAATATATGCCAAAATTGCTGGCTTTGCCAATGTTTGCTGAAAATTTGTAGTCAGACTCAACAGAGGAAGTACTTTGAGTTTTCCATCACAACAAATATATTTGGAAAGTTGTTACCTAAACAATATTCATGTATTTATTTTTTCTTAAAAGAAAAATCATCATAGTGCACCGCGTACGTGTTTTGCATTCATGGAAAGTAGGGCTACATGGAATGAAACATTGGAACACGTTCTACTCAAGAATGTTCTTTGTAGCAAACACACCTTAATTCTGTGTGTCCTGTAGATACAGCTGGCTGCACTTTTTTCAAACACTACCCAATAAATGTAACGCGGGAAAAGAGCCCACGGCTGCTTTCAAAATAAAGACAGCCTATATACATAATAACGCCTACGGATTGCACAGAACACCTGCAAATTATGTTTGGATATTAAAAAAAGAAAAAAGAAAAAAAAATCCCTTCGTCGCTTACACATTTTGAGGAACGGAAATTCGTGGAGGAGAATCACAAGCCATGCAAGATGTGTGTGTCTTGCTTTTCAAATGGCAGTCGTGCTGTGTGCTGGAATTAAATTGCCGTACGGCACCCATTGTTCATACTGTTTTCCCCTCAAAGCTGCAGCTCACCACATATGCAAATTAATTTTCTGCAGTGCCAGCATATTTTTTGTAAGTAGGTCTGAGCACTCGTCAGAAATCAGCTGTCTTGGTTTTCTGCAGCTGTTTGCTAAACGCTGCACATTTCATAAACACACCTGTCAAAGAGGCCCTGCTGTCTCCACACTCGCCCGTCCAATTCTCTCCAAACACTCGGAGCCGTGCTCGGCCTTGCGAATATCTGCTTTCCTGCAACTCGAAACCGGGCAGTGCATGACATGCGGCTAAGTCAATTAATGGTAAAAGCGTCTTGAAACCATCGGCTTTCGAAATTAAACACCAACTGTGGTATGATGACTGTTTCATAGATGGTGCTTTATAAATATACTTTAAAGAAGTATAAATGCATGTTTGCTTTTTCTATGCTTAACTGTGGGCGCTACGAAGTAACTTTGTTGTGCAGTTGGTGCTGAATATGTCAACACAAGTTGTGAAGTTATTCTTTAGATGCATGTGCCATCCTAAATTGTCCAGGCTCAGGCAATGAATAAGAGGAAATATGAGCGAGAAAGGGTGCGAGTGAGAGGGTAAGAAATAGTGTGAGAGGAAGGATGAGAGTGAATAGGAAGAGGGGCTAAAGTGGGTTGGTTGGGGACTTGAGGGTGTAGGGTGAGATAGGGTAGGTGGGGGAATAAAGGTTGTGGGGTGGGTGGGGCTAGAAAGAGAGAGGGGGCAGTGTCCATGGTGGGAGTAAAGAGAAAGGGGGTAGGGTTGAATAGAGAAAGATGGGGTAGGATGGGTGGTGGTAGAGAGAGGGGGTTGGTAGGGATGGAGAGAGAGGGGGTAGGGTAGGTGGACGTGGGTAGAGAGAAGGGGATTTGGATGTAGAGAGAGGGGGTAGGGTCAGTTGGTGGGGGCAGGGTGGGTGGGGGTAAAGAGAGTTGGTAGGGTGGGTGCTGGTGGAGAGAGTGGGGTAGGAAGGGTCGGTTGAGGTAAGGTGGCTGGGAGTAGAGAGAGTGTGGGTAGGGTCTGCGGGTATAGGTATAGAGATTGCGGGTAGGGAGGGTGTATGGGGTTAGAGACACTGGGGATAGGGTGGGTGGTTGGGGGTAGAGAGAGTGGGTTTAGGGTGGTTGGGAAGGCGGTAGAGACTGGGGACAGGTGGGTGGGAGTGAAGAGAATTGGGATAGGTTGGGTCGGGGTAGAGGAAAAGGGGCTAGGGTGGGTGGGAGGTAGAGGGCATGGGGGTAGGGCAGTTGGGTGTAGAGGGAATGGGGATAGGATGGGTGTGGTTAGAGAGAATGGGGGTGGTGTGGGTGTAGACAGAATGGGGGTAAAGTTGGTGGGTGGGGGCAGAAGAATGGGGGTAGGATGGAGGTAGAGCGAAAGGGGGTAGCATGGATGGGTAGGGGAAGAGAGAGTGGGGGTTGGGTGGGTGTGGGTAGAATGAGTGGGGGTAGTGAGTGTGGGTTGAAGTAAGGCGGGTGGGAGTAGAGAGAGTGGGTTAGGGTATGTCGGTGTAGGTATAGAGAGTGGGGGTAGGGCGGGTGGTTGGGGTTAGAGACACTGGGTATAGGGTGGGTGAGTGGGGGTAGAGGGAATGGGGCTAAGGTGGGTGGGGGTAGAGAGCATGGGGGTAGGGCAGTTGGGGGTTGAGAGAATGGGGATAGGATGGGTGTGGCCTCATAGAATGGCGGTGGGGTGGGTGTAGACAGAATGGGGTAAAGTGGGTGGGTGGAGGTAGAAGAATGGGGGTAAGGTGGGATAGAGAGAAAGGGGGTAGCATGGATGGGTAGGAGTAGAAAGAATGGGGTAGTGGTAGAGATAGGGAGGGTTGGGTGGGTGTGGGTAAAGTGAAGGTAGGGAGGGTGGTTGGGGTAGACAGAGTGGGGATAGGGTGGGTGGCTGGGATAGAGAGGATGGGGTGATGTGGGTGGGGGTAGAGAGTGGGGTTAGGGTGGGTGGGTTGTAGAGAGAGTGGTAGAGAGAGTGGGGGTAGGGTGGGTGCAGGTAGAAAGAGAGGGGGTAGAGAGAGTGGGGGTAGGGTGGGTGGATGTGGGTAGAGTAAGGGTACGGATAGTGGTTGGGGGTAGAGCGAGTGGGTGGATGGGGTAGAGAGGGTTGGGGTGGCCTGGGATGGTGGGGGTATAGAGTGGGGTTAGGGTGGGTGGGTTGTTGTAGGGAGAGTGGGGGTAGGGTGGGCACAGGTAGAGAGGGTGTTCGTACAGAGAGTGGGGGAGAGAGGGTGGGGGTGGAGAGAGTAGTGTTAGAGGGGGTGGTATTAGGAAAGAGAGAGTGAGGTTGGGGGTTTGGAGGTTCAGAGAGTAGTGGTAGGGTGGGTGGGTGGGTGAAAGTAGAGAAAATGGTTTAGGATGGATGGGGGTAGAGAGAGTGGGTTAGGGTGGTTGGTATGGGGTAAAGAGAGTGGGAGTAGGGTCGGTAGGGGGTGGAATAGAGAACGTGTGGATAGGGTGGGTAAGGGGGTGGGGTTCTGAGAGTGGGTGTCATGTTGGTAGGGGGTTGGTGATTGAGAGTGTGGCGGTGGGTGGGTGAAGGTAGAGAGAGTGGGGTTAGAGTGGGTGTTGGTAGAGAGAGTGGGGGTAGGATGGCTGGGGGTAGAGAGAATGTTGTTCATAGTGGTTAAGTGGGTGGGCTTGGGGAGAGTGGGGTTGGGTGGGGTGGCTGGGTGGTGGTAGTTCATTGGGTGAAGGAAACATAAACAGCACTGCCTCAGGAGGACTTGTCAAATGTACCCCCAAATAACCTAAACATAACCCAAACAGCATATGGAATGGGGGTGGGGTCGTTGGTGGTAGAGAGAGGGGGAGTTGGGTGGGTGAGGATAGAGAGAGTGGGGGTGGGGTTAGGGTAGAGATAGAGGGCAGTGGGTGGGTGGTATTAGAGAGGCGCCGCGGGAGGTATACAAAATATATATTGCTGCTGAAATTAGCCCAAAAATAGCCAGTGTGCACATGAACAAGCCCAAAATAGCCGAACAGTCCAAATCACTAATCAGCTGGGAAATGGAAAGCCTGTCCAACTTGCTTCTTGCAAAGCTGCAGATTGGAGCAGATCTTTTTAGGGAGCACCTCAGTGGGTAGTACGGCAGCGTAGTTTGGCAAAAATAAATGTTTGTGAGTTGGCCATTTCATGCTATGCCAACCAGCTATTCTCAGCTGAGTACCCTATTTCCCTCTGTCTCACTTTTGGAACATAGGTTTCAGAAATGTTACGACTTGCGCCACAAAAATTCACCAAAAGCAAAAATGCCTTGCCTTCATCACCACATTGTTTGGGAATAACAAGAAGGTGACCTGATGACACTATAAAGGCACAGAAGCACTGCCTTCTCTCCACTGGAGACAACAGAGCAGGGATTGATTTAGTCTTGACAGGAGATCATTAAAATACAGGAAATCAAAGGGATAGAAATGCAAGTCTCCAATGATTATAAAAAACATGTGCTACCCTTTTTTGTAGAAAAAAATGGGTATGTCATACTTACGAATGACCTTACACTTTGGCCTCTGACCCTGATGGGCATCGCAAGAGAAGATTATCTTTCACTGCCTGTCACATTATCAAGATATCGCTCTTGGTGTGCGTAAGGGGGCTGTTGCAGTTACATATGCATGCGCATTTCTTTCAGCTCTGCAATATGTAGGCTAAGCAGAGCTTCAGGGCTGAAACACGGGCAGTTCTCAATTCACACTCATAAACCTTTCCCGCCCAGGTGCAAACGTAATTGATTCAGAAGTTTGTGATCTCTCTGAGCGTGAGACAATCCATACAATTGCACAGGCTTTCCTTGCCAGGGGCACTTAACTTCACCACTGCAAACCGAGAGTGCAGCAAATCCACATGACAAGAAATCACGTGACTACATTTCTGATTAGATTCCTTTGTCCCTTCCCCCTCACATTTCCAGCTCTACACGATCACCACAAAACCTAAATCAGGAAATGCGGCGGCGAAGTGTAATGCCCAAGAATTCAGAGATGTTCGGCAAGGCTGTCAACTCACATACATATTTCATATAAGGTGGTAGGTAGCCTGCATTACAGAGGATATCAAAAACTAAAAATAGTAATGTGAATCACTCCACCTTATATGTGATTTTAAGCTATGCTTTATTTGAGTTGATATTTAAAAAAAAAACCTACTCACAATTGAAACGCATTGAGTTGTCCATGCAATTTTCAGTATTGCATAGCATCACGGGTGCTACGAAACCTACATTTAGGGTTCTGGGGGTTAACCCTTCAAATTTTGGGAGAGGCGTGAACTTCAGAGACAGTGGGGAGGTGGCAACTTATTTGTGTGGGGCACATCCAACTTCTTTACGCATTCTAATGAGACTATTCTAGTGCAGCTTCAATGTTACAAGCAGTTAATGCTCTCCTTTAAGTCTGGAAGCACCGACGTAAGGACTTTTGTGAGAGTGCACGGTCTCCTGTCCTCTCTATACCCTTACAATCACTCTGCTGGCATGCAAGTACTAACTCCGCATCACGATTTGAATTTCCTAAAAATGTGTGCATATGAATGCAGGTGCTCACAGTGAAATGGTTTACATTAGTAATTGCAGGACCTTTGTTAACAGAGAAGCCCAGGGGCTTCCGTTTAACATCTGTGTCTTGCTCTGTCTGGCCACGCTCTGTTGTTAAGCCAGGTTGAGTCAAAATAGCCCAAAATTTCGCACGGGGGGGCGGGGTCAGATCAATGGTGTAAGGGAGGAAGGGTCTCGCAGGCCCCCCCTTCATTCCTTAATGATGCACACAGTAAGTTCATTGCAAGGTTCACAGCACACCTCTGGCCAAGGTGTGAGGTACCCATTGAATGATACATAACAGTGCATGGCTTATGAGCCACAAGACCCCATTTTGTATGAACTGCCGACTCCATGTCCCACTAGGCCGCAAATACACTCTGAATGCAAGCCTGCACCTCTCCCCTTCCCTATCTGCCCACAGACACCCTGGCACCCCCCCACCTCCTCCCCTCTGCCGACTCCATGGCTGTTCTGTTCTCACGGAAGCTCCGGCACGAATTCTTGCAAGCTAGCACTGTATCTCTCTTCTTCCTCTGAGATCACTGCCCTGTGTGTGACCGGGCAAGACCCTGGCTGTAGGAAAACCACCCATCTCCACAAACCTGCCTCTGTTCCGACAACCCCCTCCATGAAAATTTTGCACCTCAAGCCCCTAACCTTATATCCGTTTGATGTAATAGTTGCAAGACCCTTGCCCATGTGCCACCCCAGTTTACCCCCATGTATCTAATCCTGCGAGGCCATATATTTTCCCTGTACTAACAAATAGTAAAACACCCATGTTTGATCTAAGAAACGAATGACCAATGTATCCTGAAAGACTGTGTTAGATAATTCACCTGGACCCATGTGCCTTCGCTCTCCCTGTGGCCCAGATCAAATGTGTAAGTGGTATATATTATGTTGAAGTGTATGTACAACGCTAAATCTTGTGTAGCTTAGTGTGAAGACTTAGATAGCAAGAAATATAACTTCACGGACATCGCCTGACCCCGCACCACTCTCTGAGGAGCCCAGCTGACCGCGTGCCTCAAGAAGTTGCAAGTTCAGCGCTGACCAATCCTGGAGCAACACATTTATATGATCTGTAATGTCTTGTCTTTTACAGCCAATGAGCAATACTTATTGTATCCCTTATAGCACACGTCATCAGTGATGTGTTTTTGTAATATAATGTGTATTTCCTATTGTTTGGGCAGAGCGCTCTCGGAGTAGCAGAGTCCACTGCATGCCCCATTTTATCTTTATATAAAGGCCTCTCTTTTACTCACTCGCAGTTGTCCTGGTCTCATTCCCTACTGGGGTGTGTCTATTGGTGTCCCATTATTTGGTTATTTCATTGTATGAGTGGGGAGAGCCAGCCTTCATTTGGTGACCCAGACGCGATAGCGTTATTTCGTTCTTTGGTACGAGATGTCCCCCGGCCACAGCGGCGAGATCCAGGGTGCCCTCGTCAAGGATGTCCACCTACGGCAACTGGCCATTGAGCATGGGGTGGCGCCTTGATAGACCGGATCCGGAGGCTCTCGGATCAATGCGGACACATGAGTATCAATTGCGAGAGATTTCAAAAGAAGGTGGGGAAAATGGGAAAGAGTCAGACAGGTGTTCTGGGGATATCTGGTGGGGGTAGAAGCGGGGGGTATTTTCTTTACTACTTCTCTCTGCATATGGCCATTAGGATTTTAAAAAGAGGTGATAGGGTGAACAGAGGTACATGGAACCTAGCTCCGCAAGGGGGTAGAAGGCGGTGCTAAATAGTACTCGACTAGTAAAAGAGGTTAAATGATGGAAAAATAAACAAAGTAGGAGTCTTGTATAAGGGGAAGACTCAAAATACTATTAGTTTTGCTTTCTTTTCTTTCTAAGGAAATAAGGTTTCTAAAGTGAGGTCCAGAAGGGACCAGGAAAGGGGGAGACTCTGGGTGAAGTAGGGGGACAGGGGAAACAGGAAGGCAGGGTTTGTGTTTTAATGTTCATGTATCATGTTGTGTTTAATGTTGCATGATATGTGTTGATATGTCAATTTGTGCTTAAAAGTCAAGTGGCCAGTGTCATGTTTTATTTTGTTTTGATGATAATGAAATTTGGAGTTACAAGGTGCTTGCAGGTTTAAGAACAAGCGTATCGTGAAAGTGTCACTATAAAATTGTTGAAAAGTTCCTTGTTTTTTGAAGAGCATCTTGTAGCAGAAGGTTGTCAAAAGGTGGTCTTAGATTGTTCATACCTCCACCCACTCATACCACAGCTAATAATCAAGACACAATGGGAGCGGAAACCAAATTAATGTATATATGCCAGAGCCTACCGGTGTATGGTGAAAAAATCAAAAAGTACCATGAACAGTGGCAAACAGAAATGAAAGGGGAGGGAATGCCCCAGGTATGGCCAGAAGGTGGGTCATTTGATAAATCAGTTCTAGACATGGTAGCAACATACCTGACCAATAGATATACAGGTAAGCAACTCCAAAACAGAAGAGAAGTGTTCAATTTGTGGAGGTTATTCGAAGAGATACCCCCGAGCAAAAACAATGGCAAAACTTTACTACCCCAGGTAATGAGCAACAATGAGGAAGGGGGAGAAAATAAGGAAAAGGAAACAGAGCCTAAAAGGTTACAGCCCCTGCTAACGAAACCCGCAGAGGGATATAGTGACCCCATGTATGTACCAAAGCCAAGTGTTCCCCCCAAGTTATCCGCAACAGCTCCTCCCCGTGATTACTCAAATGGGTCATACGGGCAGGCGTGCGTCCCTCCCGTAAACATAGGGCAGTTAACACATGAGTTAGAAACACAATTAACAATGACACAAGCAGAGGTAACGAGGTTAAGAGTACTACGTGAACAGAGCCAACTCTTATCGGGGGGCCACCCCCGATATCCAATACCCCAGTAAGTACATTGGGGAATGATTGGAAAGCAGGAGACATTTCATTCCGCATTGATAACACTTCCGTTTAAATAGTACGAGTAGACAGAGGAGAGGAGCAGATGAGTACGGGACAGGGGAGTTTGACATTAGAAAGGGAGGAAGAATATTGGAGTGACCCAGACGAGGATAAAGGGGGGAAGGAGCAGATGAGGTGTCAATACCCAGAGAGTCCGCGCTCAGTGAACAGCGGGAGGAGGAAGGATGGCACCCAGGGAAATTAAAGAATAGAATGGGGATAATGGCGGTAGCTCGAAAAGAAGGAGTGAAGGTGAGCAAGGGAAGGGGGAAGAGTAACCTACAGATGCCACTGATACACAAGGGAGTGGGGAGGCCACATTATATTCCATGGACACAAATGGATAAAGACAATCTACTGAAAACATTGCCACCACTTTCAGGGGGAGCGAGCAAATGGATATACGCCTTTGAGAAAAACACTGCAGGAGTGCCTTCAACAATTGGTGACGTGAAAAGTTTGTTGGTATCAGCAGTAGGTGATCAAGCTAATGGGGTGTGGGCGAAAGCAGGATTCCCTGGGATAACGCTGGATTGTGACCACCATGATCGAGCATCATTTAACACTGTGAGGGCTCAAGTGTGGGAAGCACTGAGGAGTACATTCCCAGACACCTGGATTTACAATCAGTGATGCAGTGTACCATGGGGGAGGACGAGGATGCTGCAACTTACATTTTTTGGGTACAGGATATGTGGAGGGCAAAGACGGGCATGGCTTGTGACCAAACCACCTCCCTTTTCTACTTCATAATTAAGAGGGGCCTCCCAAAGGAAGTACAGAAGGCACTTGATAAAATTGCAGGGATAGAAGCCAAAATCTGGCAAGAAATACAGAGCATTATAGTACACCACTGTCGGAGGATCAAAAAACAGGGAAAAAGATTGGCAGACGAAGCAAGGCATGTACAAATGAAATAGAGGAGGAGGGGCCAATAGCAATACAGGCAAGAATGGAGGCAAACTGGGCAGTAAATGGATAAGAGCAATGGGCGGGCGAGGAGCAGTATGGTGGGCCACAATGGCAAGGAAGAGCTGGAGGAGGAAGAGGAGGATGACAAGGTTGGTACCGAGGACCAAGAAGAGGTTAAGGGGCCCACGGGCCCAGAGGAGGGGGACAAGGAGTGTGTTGGACATTTGGTAGGTGGGGTCATTTTTCAAGGGAATGTCACAGTCGTCCCATGGTACCTTACCAGAATGAACAACAGTATGGTCACCCCAACCCAGATAGCCCCATATGGCCTGCCCTTGTGTGGATTTAGACATGAAGAACAAATAGACCTCCGGTTCGCACACAAACAAAGAGCAACACTGCAGGGTACACAGCCACGATTACAGCAACAGAATCACCTAATACAGCATGCAGCAATCCATTTGTTAGCACGGCAAATGGCACACCAGCGCCGTTTGGATGAGTAGCAGTGGTGGGAGACCACCACAAGCCGCCGAGACATCCAGCATAGGACAGCCCACAGAGAGAACTTGCGTGTCCAGTCCTGTCAATGACCCTAAACCCAGACGAGGAACCACTGGTGGGGGTGGAGATAGGAAACAAGCAGTTAATCTTTATGGTGGACTCGGGAGTGGAAAAATCATGTCTAAAAGAAGGCCGGTTTCTGCTTTCGGACCGGACAATGGAGACGCGGGGATTCTCTGGGGTGGTGTTCGAGGTTCCATAGACTCAGGATTTGGATGTAACAGTGGGGGGAAGAACAGTGCAAGCACACCTACTGTATTATGAAGAATCACCAATAAATTTACTGGGGAGGGACCTCCTCAGCAAGCTCAATATGGCTATCTCTTTTACAGAGAGAGGAATAGTATGCTCGACACCGGGGATATGTACCATGAGAATGTATTTCTGGATGCAGGGCGCACTCCTAGATTAGTTATAGGATTAATTATTTAAGAAAAATTAGAGGGGTGCATGGGAGATAAACCAGCCCTGACTCTAGGTGATATTCAAACTGAAAGCACAATGGATGTCCACAAATTATGTAGAACTCTCCTATCACTCGCACACCCGATTTGTGTTAATGAACTACAAACAAAGTATAGATCTATACATTAATTTTGGAAAAATAAAGATTTTACTGTTTTTTGGAAAAAAATTCAAGCAGAATAATATTTCTTCAAATATTCAAAAGCAATTTAGATACAAAAATATCTTCAGTAATCATTTGGCATTAAACCTTCAAAAACCTGTGCTCTATTATTAATATAATTCACTTCAAATCATTAGTTATAATAAATGTTTTTCATCAATAGAGGATTACCACAATAGAGAACATAGTAGGATCCACACTATTGGACTCCGGTAGTTGCATAAATCCGCTCTTGACATCACAGACTTTTGTAAACACAGGACGTCATCATGTGATGACGTCAGTAAATGAAAAGCAGCCATTTTGTTTTTTATTTTTACATGCTGCAGCAAGCAAATAAGATGTATGATTCGCTTGGGCTCTACATATAGGTAAGTGGATTAAAACACCACCCTAGGAAATCAGGACCTGGCACAGTATAAGCTACACTAACTGGGCTCTAAAGCTTTGCTTGCAGACCAAGTCGGCACATAAGAACCATACGAGTGGAAGCTCTGTACTTGATATACAAGTGAGATCAAGAATCACATACCCAATAACAAAGGGCATAGGTAAGAAGAATGTGCTTTGAATGTCACTCTGCACCACAGATGGAGCGGATTAATAGTACTCCATATAGTTATAGATGTTTTCCCTCTTCTTTAGAATCATTAATCAGGACTAGTGATCAGAACGAGGCATTTGTACCCATAAGGGCTTCCTATGGCTGATGGGCTGAAACTTACCAAACATTTGACGCAACCATTGCATTGGAGTACAGGTATACTTTATTTTATATACACTGAGTGAGTGTTTAATTTTAGAACTTTTCCTAAATAGACTTATCCCTCTATAAATGTTCATATACATATATTTATATTTTGAAACCCCACAGTCCATACACCGCTCCAGAGTGGAGAGGATTGGGAATAGTGTTACAGACACCACAAGTTGAGGAAGGTAGTAATTTTTGAATTTCAAGAAACTGACGGAGATCGATTCTAAGAATATCATCCAACTGATTTATTTATTTAGAATGACAGTGAACTGGTGAAATAGAGTCAAAGCACAAACCCATTTACACTTTCTGTATAATTTCTTTTCGATTTAATCAAGCATTAAGAATTATAACAAGTTTAAGAGCTCCTGGTGAAGGGAACACATTCCCGAAAACGCGTTGAGCAAACTAGGTTAAGAGAACATCAAGAGTTCCTTTTGATGACCAAATGTGAAATGATGCTAATATTTGATACGGATTGATTTATATGTTTGACAAATTGTTTTCATGTAACTATTGATTTGAAGTTAATTATATTAATAATAGAGCACAGGTTTTTGAAGGTTGAATGCCACATGATTATTGAGATATTTTTGTATTTAAATTGCTTTTGAATATATGAAGAAATATTATTCAGCATGAATTATTTACCAAAAAACAGTGAAATCTTTATTTTTCTTAAATTAATGTATAGATCTATACTTTGTAATTTATTAACACAAATCGGGTGTGCGAGGGACGGAAGGGTTCCACATAATTTGTGGACATCCATATGTATATGAGAGCAATGTTTCTAATACACACAATGGCCAATAAGTCAACCGTTTGTGGAGTACCAATTGACCCAGGCATGTTTGTACAGGGGATAGTAGTACCTGAAATAACACGGCGAGTACCATCAGAATTTGTGTTACGCCCTGTGGCAGCCCCAGAGGTGGCATCTGGGTCGATAATGTCCATAAACCTGCATGGTGTGCAAGTATCTGCATGATGAATAGCGGTAATGGGAATGGACATGCATGGATGTGAGTGGCGGACAGTGCTCTGCATAGACCCCAATATAGCACTACTTGATTTATCAGATGAAGAGCTGTTCACTGACAGTGACAATGATGGAGAAATTATAATGCAAATTTGCATCCCTTGTGAGATAATGATTCAGGACAGACAAGTAACAAACCCCCTCATGGCCATTGTCAGTACACCACCGGCATTTTCTGACCAAGACATGCAACAAGTACCATAAATACTATGGACTATTGGTCCCCATGATGTAGGACTCCTGCAAGAAGTGACCCCCGTTAAGATCAAGCTCAAACCAGGTGGGATATTCCCCCAAGTAAAACAGTACCCATTGTAAAGAGAGGCTGAGAAAGGGATAACAGAGACAAAATAGGCCCTACTAGAACAAAGGATCATTGTGCCATCACATTCACCCTCTAATACTGTCATTAATTCTATCAATAATGCAAAGGGTGGGGCTTGGAGGATGATACAGGACTTGAGACCCCACAATGACATCATACAAAAGGAATTTCCACTTGTCCCAAACCATGCATCCATTTTGTGTGGCATTCCCAAGGACAGCAACGTGTCTATCAGTGGTAGACTTGAAAAACACATTTTTTCTTGGTACCACTGGACCCATAATCACAGTATTTGACAGCATTCACCTTGGGGGGTAAGAGATGTGAACATTGCCGGTTGCCTGAGGGGTATTGTGAAAGCCCAAGCATTTTTAACAGAATACTATATGAAGACCTTGGAAATATTGACACAAAGAGCACAATCATTCAGTACGTGGATGATCTGCTAATTTGTGGAGAAAATGAGGAAGAGTGCAGAAATGACTCATTCATATTGCTCACTTTGCTGGCTCACAAGGGGTACAAAGTAAACAAACAGAAATTACAGTACTGTTTAACAGAGGTGCTGTATTTGGGACAATTGATATCAAAAGATGGCAAGAGAACACTACCAGACAGCGCCGCTGCAGTGCGCGTGGATATTAAGCCCCAAACCGTGAAAGATATGTAGACATTTCTTGGCATATGTAATTATTGATGAGCCTGGATTTTGGATTACGCATCATACATGAGGCCCTTATTGCAAGCACTCAAAGAAGCACAAAGAGAAAGCACTACACTTACATGGACCCCAGAAATGAACACAGCTTTGGACACACTTAAAGAACTCATTTCAACAGCATCAGTTCTAGCAACCGCTGATTATGACTGCGAGTTCTACCTGTTTTCACATTGTGACGGAACACTCATGACAGCAGTACTAACACAGAAAACGTCCTTAGGACATAAGCATCTAGCTTACTACAGTGGAACACTTGATACGGTAATGCAAGGACACTTTGTAGGCGAACAGGCTCTCGCAGCTGCCACATTTGCAATTGAAAAAAGTGCCACTATTGTAATGGGATGTTCAGTAATATTGTTTGTTGAGCATTCATTGTTTGCCATTCTTGAAAGATCAAAATCTACACTGACGACACAGAGAACCACAGCATATGAAATTATCTTGTCCACTTCAAATGTACACACAGTAGGGTGCAAAACAGTAAACCCAGCGACATTCAATACAGAAGCGTGCACCATAGAAGATATGCAAAATCATGATTGTGCCATGTACCAAGGGAAAGAGGATGACATGCCCATAGCAAACACAAATACCCTAGAAGAAGGGGAAGTGTATTTTGTAGATGGGTCAGCGTCAGTGTGCCCAGAAACAGGCGAAAAACAAGTAGGAGCAGCAGTGGTGCAGTTAGAAGATGGAGAGTATGAGATAATAGTGCAAAAAAGGTTACCCATGCACTTTTCAGCCCAGGCAGCAGAATTAGTGGCACTAATAGTGGCTTTACACAGAGCAAACAGAGCAAAAAAATGTACAGTAACAATCTATACAGATTCAGCCTAAATGACCACAACAGTACACGGGGGGCTGTCACAGTGGGAGAGGAGATGATTCAGAAGGGCAGATTGGTCCTCAGTGCAACATGCAGAGCCTTTAAAATAACTAATAGAAGCATTAACAGAACCGACAATGGTGGCCCTGTTTAAATGCCAGGACCACACGAATAAGTGCCTGCTCTCCCCTCCCCTCCCACTTCCTGGTCCTCCTCTCCCTCCCGCCTCCCTGCCCACCCATACCCCCCTCCCCTTCCTCTTCCTATAACCATTCTCTCCTGGGCAGCCCTCTGCCCGGCAGCCCCCTGTGGCTAAGGGCCCCTAGGCCAAGGGCGACTCCTACAGTTGCGGCTCCCTGTGTGTCTGCAGGTGTCCGCAGGGGACGCCAGGCGCCAGCATCACTTTCTATCTCCACCTTCTCCCGGCCCACCCCACCTACACTGGGCCACTACATTCGCATTGGTGTCTTCACCTCACTGTGTCCAACAGTTGTGGTTAACTAGGGTTTTTCTCCCCTCGCAGGATTCTCAAACTTAGGTGGGCTCTCCACTGTGTACCTAATACTCATTACTGCTGCTGTTTCTGAATTGTGCTAAACTAGGGTTTTTCTCCCCTCGCAGGATTCTCAAACTTAGGTGGGCTCTCCACTGTGTACCTAATACTCATTACTGCTGCTGTTTCTGAATTGTGCTAAACTAGGGTTTTTCTCCCCTCGCAGGATTCTCAAACTTAGGTGGGCTCTCCACTGTGTACCTAATACACATTACTGTTGTTGTTCTGAACTGTGGTAAACCTGTGCCTGCCGCTCTATTCCTGTCTGCGGGCTCTCGCATCGTCTGTCTTCCCCCCCTCCACTCCCTCCTACTCCATGGTGCTCTCTATCTCGCCTATCTTCTCTAACTGCTTCTCCATCGACTATCCTGCTCTCCTCACTAAATCTGGTAGGAAAAAGTTTAAAAAGGACATCCTGGTCTCCAACCCAGGCCTCCCTATCGCTGACACCTATACCAGTGCCTGCTCCAAGGAAACTCTTACTGACATCCTCTTTTTTGTGCCTTCGCCTGACCTATGGACCCTTCATATGGTCTCTTTGCTCTCTCCTTTCTCCTCTTCTCCCATTAATGGTGGCACCCGTTGGGATGTCCTCCTGGCCCCCTTCTGCTCCTCTAAGGCCATCATTAATGTCTATGCAAATGGGACCGTCTTGGTCCAAGGTCCTCAGGCCAACCTTCACCTCTTTGATAGACGCTTCCCTCGCCTCATCAACTTCCTTTCCTCTCCCGCTGTCCCCCCTCCTCTGTCCTCGGCTACCTTGCCTCTACCCTCCCTCCCTGCCCCCTCTAGTGCTCCTTCTTCACCTCCTTCTTCTATACCTCCGCAGGGCGTACCTCTGATCTGTACCCCCCCCCGGAAGTCCTTCAAGGCTGGCAACCTTCTCGACATTGCCACTCTTAACTCTCGCTCTGCCATCAAGCATTCCTCTGATATCTGACACCTTCTTGAGGAACTGGACCTTGACGTCCTCCGTCTCACTGAGACATGGTTCACAGCCAGCTCTGTCACCAGCTTTGACACACTCCTTCCTGACGGTTACAAGATCTTCTCCGTGCCCAGGCCCAACCGTGCAGGTGGGGGTGTTGCCCTTATCTACCCTGAGTGGATTCCTGCCTCTGTCACTCCTACGCAGACCTACTCCTCTTTTGAATGTCTTGTCTGCCGACTCTCTCTCTCTCCTAGCCATTCTCTTACTGTGGCTACTATCTATCGGCCACCTGGTCAAATTTCCTCCTTCCTCTCTGAATGGGCTGACCTCTCCTCCTCACTCTTGTCCTCACCCACTCAACTCCTCTTTCTTGGAGACTTCAACATCCACCTTGATGCCTCCTGTCCCCCCACTGGACTCTTTCGTGACCTCTGCGACTCTCTCTCACTCTCTATTCTCCCGTCTGGGCCTACTCATTCTGCAGGGCACACTCTTGATGCTCTGATTTCTTCTGACCTTCCCCTCTCTGTCCCTCTCTCCACTCCTCTCTCCTGGAGTGATCACTTTCTCCTATCCTCCCACCTCACCCTCCCTACCCCACAGGCAAAGCCACCCTCATCATTGCCACTCACCTTCTCGGTCATCCGACCCATGAAACGCGTGTCAGTTGAGGCTTTCGCTGCCACCTTCTCGCCCCCCCTCCCTCTTCGGCTGACTCCCACCCTGACACAGCCCTCTCCATGCTCCACTCTGCTATATCTGATACTCTTGATATCCTTGCCCCTGTCATGAGAATCCGCCTGAAGCCCAAAGCCAAATGTAACTCCTGGTATGACTCGGATCTCGTCACCCTAAAACGCAAGTGCAGGGTGGCTGAGAGGAAATGGCGTGCTTCATGTTCATCCTCTGATAAACTGGCCTGCCGCCTGCTCCAAAGGCAATACCGTCTCTCCGTTCTCACCAAAAAGAGAGCCCTTATCCAAGCCCGCATCTCTGCGGCATCCAACAACTCGGCTGAACTCTTTAAAATCTGCAAGGAGCTTGCCAACCCTGCTGCAGTCTCTACCTCTCCTGTCCCCTCCCAGGCCCTCTGCACTGCACTGGCCTCTCACTTCATCTCAAAAACTCAGGACATCCTGTCCTCACTCTCCTCCTATCACCTCCCTCCCTCTCTTCCTGACTCTTCCTCTGGCCCTTCTGCAGCCACCCCTCCTCCCTCCTTCTCTGCCTTTCCACTTTTTTCTGCTGACGAGGTTTCCAGACAAGTCCGATCTATGAAAGTCTCGTCTAAACAGGTTCACCCCTGTTCCTCCAAAACTATCAAGGACCACATCGACTCCCTGGCTCCTGCCCTGGCTGACTTTTGCAACCACTCCTTCGCCTCTGGAATCTTCCCTTCCCCCCTCAAGCACTCCCTTGTGCACCCTCTTCTTAAGAAACCCTCCTCCGACCCCTCCTGCCCGGCTATCTATCGCCCAATCTCCATCACTCCCTTCCTGGGCAAGCTCCTGGAGAAACTGGCCATCTCCCAGCTTAACCTCCATGCCGAAACTGTTGGTAGTCTCCATGACCATCAATCTGGCTTCAGAGCGGCCAGAAGCACGGAAACTGCTCTCCTGAACATCCGTGAGGACCTGCTCTTGAACCTCGACTCCAACACTCCGTGTGTTCTCATTCTGCTCGATCTCTCTTCTGCCTTTGACACTGTCAACCATGCCATCCTGCTCAACCATCTCCGTGATGACCTGGGTATCACTGGTCAGGCTCTGGCATGGCTGACCTCTTTCCTTTCAAATCGACCCTCCCAGGTCCAACTTGGGTCCTTCCTCTCTGACATCTTTTTCTCCACCTGTGGTGTTCCCCAGGGATCTAATCTCTCTCCCTGGCTGTTCAACCAGTATCTGGCACACCTTGCCCACCGCATCGCCGCTCTCTGCCCCTACTTTCAGTGCTATGCGGACGACACCCAGCTCATTTTCAGGCTACCCTCGGCCTCCTCCTTTCCTTCCCTCATCTCTGACTGTCTGTCTGCCATCCAGGAATGGTGTGCCGCCAATGACCTCTGCCTTAATGCTAGTAAGACTGAGATTCTACTCATCGGCACACCCACTCCCTCGTTCCCTGTAGCTCTCTGGCCATCCTCGCTTGGCCCTCCTCCTGCTCCTACCTGCAAGGCAAAAAACCTCGGGGTCATCTCGACTCCACACTCTCCTTCTCCCCTCATATATCTGACGTCTCTAAGAAGTCACACTACCAGCTGCACCTCCTCAGAGGTATTCTTCCCTTCCTCTCCTTCCCCCAGAAGCTCACTGTCTCCCGAGCCCTGGTTCTCTCGAAGCTGGACTACTGTAACAGCCTCTATCTTAATCTGCCTGCCTCCACTCTCCGCCCCCTGCAACTCATCCAGAACAGAACTGCGAGACTTGTCCTTGGCCTCAAGCCCAGGGACCGTATCTCTCCAGGACTGAAATCTCTACACTGGCTCCCAGTGGTTGCGAGGATTAAGTTCAAAACCCTCTGCATTGTCCACAAGGCCTTCTGGGGCCTGGGGCCTAAATACCTTCAACTCGCTCTTCCTAAATATCTTCCTTCCCGAGCCCTTCGCTCATCCATCTCCAACTCCCTCAGGGTCAGCCGCTTCTCGAAGCAACGAGTCGGGGGTCGATCTCTCGCCGTGGCAGGGTCGTCCCTCTGGAACAGCCTTCCTGCCTCCCTGAAACTTGAGGAGAACCATCTCCGGTTCCGGAAGCACCTCAAAACCTTCCTCTTTGCTTCTGCTTTCTCTCTCCCTCTCCCCTGCTAAAGTCTCGACATGAATCTGCACCGAATCTGCAACTGGGCCACTCTCACCGACCTCGGTCCTGGCCCCAGCCACTCTCCTCTTGCACTGCCTCCCTGGCAACCCCTGCACTGAGGGACTGTTCTCTGTATCCCTACAGCCCCCCTTTTCCCAGCACTTGTCTGCACTTACCTTGCACTTGCCACCAGCTGGCCCTATTTATTTACTTATTCTACTTACTTGTACTGCACTTCCCCCTTCCCCTTGCACTTTTCCCCTTCCCCCTTCCCCTGCACTTGCGCGGTCTGAATGTCACCTGGCCTAGTAGGATCGTTGTCTGTCTTCCCCTTGTTCCCCCCCCCCTGCCTCGTCGCGCCTTGAAACACTTGTGTATAGGCGCGTTACAAATGCCATATCATATCATATCATAATAACAATGGCGTCATCTCTTTGGGAAATGTGGCAGCGGATGTTGCCACCAAAGAATCAGCATATTTAGAAAAACCTGTACAAGGAGACTTCATATTAAAAGGGAATGTGGAAGAAGAATGGTGTAATGGAGCATGATATCTGATTGTGGCGGTCTGTCCCTTTTAATGCTGGGTGGAGGCAGGACCCTGTGTCCACCCAAATGCGAAATGGGTGGCAAAATTCTTAGTGAGGGAAAGTTTTGCCCAATGGGGAATATGTGACGTCATACGTTCTGACAATGGGATACATTTTGTAAATTACCTGTTTAAAACAGTAACTACGCTGTTGGGCATTAAACACAAACTCTGTTCGATTAAGCATCTGCAAAAAATCAACGGCCTCCTTAAAAGCAGATTGTCAAAATTGTGTCACAACCTAAAGAAAAATTGGGTGTACTGCTTACCGCTGGCGCAATTCAAATTAAGAACACGGCCTAGCAAAGACCACCACTTGTCCCCACAAGAAATAGTGACTGGTAGACGCATATATAACCCGATATCACCTTTAAGGAGAACATCAGATGCGCACAGAACAGTCACAGTATTGGGTGAGGAATTTCAGGAGTATTTAACAAAACTGACCAAAGCAGCAAGAAGCATAGCAAAACAAATAGCTCCACTGTTTACAAGGGAAAATGAAACTGATACAGTGACAGCAGAAGCAGACAGTCCCAGCACCCAGCTAATGCCTGGGGAGATAGTGTACATGCACAGTTTCGTAAGACTGTGGAATGCTCCATGATTTCATGACCCATATGAAGTGATATATTGCACACCCACTGCGGTGAAGGTGAAAGGCTAAAATATTGAATCCATTTATCAGACGTGTGAAAGGCACATGACAGTGTAATAGCAGAGGGGGAATATCATATTGAGGAAGGAACCACACAAACATGGGGGTATACTGGGGTGGCACATGATCAAGGGTCTTGCAGCTGTTACATCAAAGGAACATAAGGTTATCCTCTATAGCATATGTCATCAGTGATGTGTATTTATAGGTGGTCAGTCATAATTTAGAAAAAATAATGTCGAATGACAAAAATGTCGAAAAAAGAATGTCGAAAAAAAAATGTCGAATGTATTATTTTTTTATATGTATTTTTTGGCTTTGGTAAGTATAAAAAATGGGTAAAATAAAATAATAAATTAAAAAAGGGGGGTTGGGGGAGGAACCCCCCGATTAAAAAAAAAAAAACGTATTGAAAAATAAATTCGAAATTTTTTTTTCGACATTTTTTTTTCTAAAAAATGACTTTCAACATTATTGTTTTCTAAATTATGACTATAAACCGTTTTTGTACTATAATGTGTATTTTCTGTTGTTTGGGCAGAGCGCTCTAGGAGTACCATAGTCCTCTGCATGTCCCATTTTAACTTTATATAAAGGCCTCTCCTTTACTCACTCACAATTTTCCTGGTCTCATTCCCTACTCGGGTGTGTCCATTGGTGTCCCATTATTTGGTTATTTCATTGTATGAGTGGGGAGAGCCAGCCTTCAATGGTGTTGTGCTACTGCATAGAGTGTAGATTTGATGTGCATTGCAGTGGCTCATTTGAAATATACGCCACAGAAAACCTGCTTCCTAGGCAACCAAAGAATGGGCTCTAATAACTAGTATTATTGGCCAAGAGAGACATCAGGGCATGCATTATAACATGCAGATCACAACACTCAAGGTCAATTTGTCTACGATGTTACCAAAACCACAAGACATCATTAGAAGAACACAATGCAGCACTGTTACTGCTATGCTCTCTATATCAAAGTGTGTTCAAACCATTGATAAATATCAAATAGAGCATATGTATAATTATTTACATGTTATTTCTGAGGTATACAGAGTTCGGAAATGACTCTAGAAAGCGAGTTTGGTGGCATCTCAGCGGTAAATCCGCAGAGAATCGCCAAACGGAATTACCATTCACACTTCTTGGTCCTGTGGTTTATTATGGGATTACAAGTGGTGATAGCATTGTAAATCCCCATTTTCTGGAGTCCATAGGAGATTTTTGGAGACAAAGTAAAGAATTTACCTCCATCCATTTACTTTTCCTAAAAAAAATATGTGGAATTTCCATTCATTCCGCCATTTGTAATGGGAAAAGTTGAGCTAACAAAATTACCTTCATTTATTTCCTGCGCCGCCAAACTCGTAATGAGGCCAGAATAGAGACATTTTTAACAATTTAGTCACGTTTGGATCATAGTGGCTTTGGGCCTCATTACGACCCTGGCGCTAAGGGGTCTGCGCCAGCGTTAGCTGCGCGGACCCCTTACCGCCAACTACGAGTTTCTGGAGCGCCATGGTCATTTTTCCGCCCGCTTTTTGCGGGCGGAAAAATCCATGGCGCTCCGGGACCTTGGTGTTAATTACGCCACCGTATTTTACGGTGGCGTAATTAACTCCTTCCCCACTCCCATTGAGCCCTATGGGGCCGAAATGGGAATGGGGAAGGGTAAATGGGTCAATGGGGACTTACCGCCCCGCCGACCTCGGAATGGGGCGGTAAGTCCGCCATCCGCCATGGCGTAAAGGGACTTTGCGCCATGGCCGGAAAGTCCGTCGATGGCGGTAAAAATCCGCCAGGGTCGTAATGAGGGCCTTTGACTGTTGCAGTCCACTGACAGGAATGCATTTAAAAAAAACATTTATATAGGTTTAGGTTGTTGACCACACAACTACTCCTCACACAACTGTCTGTAACAAACAATAATAATGTAGGGTGCACATTTTTAAATGTTAACACTTGGATGTAGAAATGTTGTCTTGGGGGCAGGGCTTGGCGCCGAACGGTGTGGCAGGCAGATCCTGTGCTCCCGCTGTGCTCCCGCTGTGCTCCCGCTCGAACGCCGTTATTTGCGGTATAAATGCGATTTTCATCTATTGTAACTTCATTCCTAAAACAGAACCTTTGCTCACCTTTGGGAGTATTCTACTCAGCGGGACAGGGAGAGGTATATTTGGCATTCCTTTTTCTTCCTCTGGAGCTCGCTCGAGGGCCTTCTTGTCAGCTATTTTGGCTGACAAGCGAAGTGCGCGTTGGCTGAACCGTGGGTAGGTTGTTTTTCCCACAACTTTGGCTCCCTGTCAAAATGCAGGACCGGCATGCAAAAAGACATAAAAGGTGGGCATTTTGAAATAAAATATTGGGTTTATAACAATTCACCTTACTGTTGCTGTATACAAACCCCCAAAGTAAGATTTACCATAAGAAAAAAAAGTTCAACACAGGATATTTTATAATTCTGTCACCTTTGGCCTCTATATGGATTGATATGCTTTTGTCATTCATGAAGTTTCAGTGAAAATATTTTCAAGAGAGGTCGGAATTCTTTTACATATTGAAGTTATGGTGGAATAAATAAGGGACATGGTCTGAGGTGCTTTTGAACTTCTCTCCACTGGTTTATTGGTGTGTATCACCATTCAGGACTGGGGATATTTTAAAGAAAACTGAATTTCATACAACAAAGTACCCCAAATATTGACAGGTATTACATATGCCCATGAAAGTCACTCAGGCATTTTATGAATGTTATTAAATAATTGCTGTACATGACTAATATGAAGGAACATATGCGGGGTAATTCATGGAATTTCGCACAAAAGTGGCGCACGCCGCTGGCGCACAGTGTTCCCGTGCGATAGATTGCACCAGCCGCGTGAGCTAAAATCCATTTCCGCGCACAGCGTATTCATGGATTCCAGCTACCAAAACCAGCCGTGGCGCACAGTGGCGCAGCGACCCTGCAGCAGCGCCAGTTACGCCCCCAAGAACGCCCCTCGCGCAGGGAAAAGCCATCAAAATCCCCAATCCAGCACAAAGGGCTGCTCTAACCCTGTACCAGCACGGCAAGTGGGGAACGTGTATCACTGGGGATCGCGGGAAGTTTCACACGCGAATGGCCCTGTGCGAGCGGGTTACGTGTATTACTGGGGTGCGTGGGAAGTTACACACGTGATTTCAGCAGGGTACGTGTATTACTGGGGTGCGCGGGAAGTTTCACATGTGATTGGCCCTGTGCGAGCGGGGTACGTGTATTACTGGGGTGCGCGGGAAGTTTCACATGCGATTTCAGCAGGGTACGTGTATTACTGGGGTCCGCGGGAAGTTTCACATGCGATTTTAGCAGGGTACGTGTATTACTGGGGTGCGCAGGAAGTTTCACACGCGATTGGCCCTGTGCGAGCGGGGTATGTGTATTACTGGGGTGCGTAGGAAGTTTCACACGCAATTTCAGCAGGGTACGTGTATTACTGGGGTGCGCAGAAAGTTTCACACGCGATTTCAGCAGGGTACGTGTATTACTGGGGTGTGCGGGAAGTTTCACACGCGATTGGCCCTGTGCGAGCGCGGTACGTGTATTACTGGGGTGCACGGGAAGTTTCACACGCGATTTCAGCAGGGTACGTGTATTACTGGGGTGCGCAGGAAGTTTCACACACGATTTCAGCAGGGTACGTGTATTACTGGAGTGCGCGGGAAGTTTCACACGCGATATGCCCTTTGCGAGTGGGGTACGTGTATTACTGGGGTGCGTGGGAAGTTTCACACGCGATTTCAGCAGGGTATGTGTATTACTGGGGTGCGCAGATAGTTTCACACGCGATTTCAGCAGGGTACGTGTATTACTGGGGTGCGCGGGAAGTTACACAGGCGATTTCAGCAGGGTACATGTATTTCGGGGGTGCCGGGGAGTCCTACACGTGATTTGGCAGTGTGGGTCCTCCCAGGTGTTCCCTGTACACCCTCCACGGCCCCTGCAGGCAGCCCACACCACAGGGGACTACCCTGCACCCCTGGTCATGTCCCGCAAGCAGCCCACCCAACATGGGCATGCCCCCCAGCAAAGGCACATGTCCAATTGCACTACTGATCACCAACTCATGTCCCCTTGCACCCCCACCTCACAGCAGTGTGGGGCACCTGCCAGCAGGCCCCCACTCATGTCCCCCTGCACCCCCACCCCCCAGCAGTGCAGGACACCTGCCCGCAGGCCCCCAATCATGTCCCACTCATGTCCCCCTGCACCCCCACCCCCAGCAGTGCGGGGCACCTGCCAGCAGGCCCCCACTCATGTCCCACTCATGTCCCCTTGCACCCCCACCCCCCAGCAGTGCGGGGCACCTGCCAGCAGGCCCCAACTCATGTCCCACTCATGTCCCCCTGCACCCCAGGCCCCCAGCAGTGCGGGGCACCTGCCAGCAGGCCCCCACTCATGTCCCACTCATGCCCCCTTGCACCCCCAACCCCCAGCAGTGCGGGGCACCTGCCAGCAGGCCCCCACTCATGTCCCACTCATGTCCCCCTGCACCCCCACCCCCCAGCAGTGCAGGGCATCTGCCAGCAGGCCCCCACTCATGTCCCACTCATGTCCCCCTGCACCCCGAGCCCCCAGCATTGCGGGGCACCTGCCAGCAGGCCCCCACTCATGTCCCCCTGCACCCCCACCCCCCAGCATTGCGGGGCACCTGCCAGCAGGCCCCCACTCATGTCCCCTGCACCCCCACCCCCCAGCAGTGCGGGGCACCTGCCAGCAGGCCCCCACTCATGTCCCACTCATGTACCCTTGCACCCCCACCCCCCAGCAGTGCAGGGCACCTGCCAGCAGGCCCCCACTCATGTCCCCCTGGACCCCCACCCCCCAGCAGTGCGGGGCACCTGCCAGCAGGCCCCCACTCATGTCCCACTCATGTCCCCTTGTACCCCCACCCCCCAGCAGTGCGGGGCACCTGCCAGCAAGCCTCACTCATGTCCTCCTGCACCCCCACCCCCCAGCATTGCGGGGCACCTGCCAGCAGGCCCCCACTCATGTCCCACTCATGTCCCCTTGCACCCCCACCCCCAGCAGTGCGGGGCACCTGCCAGCAGGCCCCCACTCATGCCCCACTCATGTCCCCCTGCACCCCCACCCTCCAGCAGTGCGGGGCACCTGCCAGCAGGCCCCCACTCATGTCCCCCTGCACCCCCACCCCCCAGCAGTGCGGGGCACCTGCCAGCAGGCCCCCACTCATGTCCCACTCATGTCCCCTTGCACCCCCATCCCCCAGCAGTGCGGGGCACCTGCCAGCAGGCCTCCACTCATGTCCCACTTATGTCCCCCTGCACCCCCACCCCCCCAGCAGTGCAGGGCACCTGCCCACAGGCCCCCACTCATGTCCCACTCATGTCCCCCTGCACCCCCACCCCCCAGCTGTCAGGGGCACCTGCCAGCAGGCCCCCACTCATGTCCCACTCATGTCCCCCTGCACCCTCACCCCCAGCAGTGCGGGGCACCTGCCAGCAGGCCCCCACTCATGTCACCCTGCACCCCCACCCCCCAGCAGTGCGGGGCACCTGCCAGCAGGCCCCCACTCATGTCCCATTCATGTCCCCTTGCACACCCACCCCCCAACAGTGTGGGGCACCTGCCAGCAGGCCCCCACTCATGCCCCACTCATATCCCCCTGCACCCCCACCCCCCAGCAATGCGGGGCACCTGCCAGCAGGCCCCCACTCATGTCCCCCTGCACCCCCACCCCCCAGCAGTGCGGGGCACCTGCCAACAGGCCCCCACTCATGTCCCCTTGCACCCCCATCCCCCAGCAGTGCGGGGCACCTGCCAGCAGGCCTCCACTCATGTCCCACTCATGTCCCCCTGCACCCCCACCCCCCAGCAGTGCAGGGCACCTGCCCTCAGGCCCCCACTCATGTCCTACTCATGTCCCCCTGCACCCCCACCCCCCAGCTGTCAGGGGCACCTGCCAGCAGGCCCCCACTCATGTCCCACTCATGTCCCCCTGCACCCCCACCCCCAGCAGTGCAGGGCACCTGCCAGCAGGCCCCCACTCATTTCCCCCTGCACCCCCACCCCCCAGCAGTGCGGGGCACCTGCCAGCAGGCCCCCACTCATGTCCCACTCATGTCCCCTTGCACACCCACCCCCCAACAGTGCGGGGCACCTGCCAGCAGGCCCCCACTTATGTCCCACTCATGTCCCCCTGGACCCCCACCCCCCAGCAGTGCGGGGCACCTGCCCGCAGGCCCTGACACATGTCACCCAGCCAACACGTCATCACAATCTAGATCCCTGGCCCTTATGGGCAGCCTCCACATGCCAAACACCCACCCAGGTATTGCATCCATCCACTTAGAAATGCCAATTACATGATACAACCCCAATGGCAAGTATGTAAATGAACACATGTCCCTCACATACACACAATGGGTGTAAGTGAATGTCAAAACCCATATCATGATATGCATGAAACCAATGAGATGATACTACACATTGAAGTTTGATGAAAAAAATGTATTAAAAGCAACATAAAAAGAATTAAAAATAAACAAACGACAATGGGAATTAAAAACCAAAAGCAGCATGTCCGTAAAATAATGAAAAACCACAAATCATAATCCAAAGGAAAGGTGTCCAAAGTCACAGTCCAAAATAGTAAATCCAAGGGAAAATCAAAACCGAAAACCATTGCTCCATGGGTAAATCCCAAAAAAAAAACTATAATAAAACAGTCAACTATATACAGATAAACAATCCAGGGTCCATGATCCCAACTGAAGAAATGAAACCTATCTAAAAATACTACCTAATAAGAAAACTATATACAAAAATGTGGTCCATTGTCCAAAAGGTCCAAAATAAATAAAAAAGCAAAGGAAACCTGACACTAACTACATAACTATTTACAAGGGCAGTGGGCTAGTCCGACGGCTCACTGGTTGATGTCATGGGCCAGGGCATCATCGAACTCCTGTTCAATGGCTTCGAGGCGGGCATGTTCCCTGGCCCTGAGGTCTTGCAGGGATAATGCAGTGGCCAGCTCCAACTCCCTGCGAATACCCTCGAGGCACTCAGCCCGCCTCAGCGCCCTCCGCATGGAGTTCTCCGCCCTGACCATTGTGAGCCGTTCCTCCTCTGCCCGCTCCCGCTCCGCACCTAGCTGCTGGCCCAACCGCTCCCACACGGAAGACACTCCCATTCCAGGGTTCTCCTGCCCTCCTGCCGATGCCTGCCCCCCTGATTTTGATGGCCCCGAGCCATGATGCCTCCCACGTCGAGCCTGCCGCTGCCTCCGACGCAACCACCTGTGCCAGCACGACGGCATCCAGGCTGATGGAATCCACCGACGCCGTCGTGCACGTGCCCTGCCCGATGATGCTGTCACATCCTCCATCTGCTGGGGTCCAGTTGCTGGTGTGTCCACCCCTGCTGGACCTCCGACTCCCGACTGTGGGAGGGATGGGATCCCCACAGAGTTGGCTGCGTTGGTTGGGGCAGGTCCACAGGGGGCCCTGGTGGCATCTGGCCCGGAAGACGGCATGGAGAACGACTGGCGCATAGCCTCCACAGAGGAGGAGAGGGTCGCCAGAGTGGCCGACACATGTGCGAAACCCCCGACCACGACCGCTCCCAACTGGGCCACGTTGGCACGGTGCTCTTCGTGATGACGTGCGTGCTCCCCCGGGAAGCATGCACGTCATCACGAATGACACCCGTGCGCAACGCGACACCAATCAGGACCTTCTCCATAAGGCCAGGGGTCTACTCGTCCGCAGGTGGAGGGGAGTCAGATGACATGGACATCCCCCCTACCTGCGGATGGGCCTGGGATGGGGCATCCCCGCTGGTGCATGGTGGTGCAGTCACAGTGTCAGGGACAGTGACATGCACAGGCCCCTCCACGGCGACCTGTGCTGCCTCCTGCCCCTGCCCCTGGACTGCACCAGTTGCACCAGCAAGGATGCCCCCACCAGGCCCCATGTGCGGCTCAGTAGCGGCCTCCTCCTCCTCTATGGAAACCACCAACCTGGATGGCTCCACCCCGTCTTCTGCCGTTGCAAGCCCCTGTGGGGGCTCACCCACCCCTTCCGCTGCAGCCGTGGGGGCATCCCCGCCGCTTTGCTCCACAGTGCCGTCTCCGTCCTCTTCTTCACTTTGCGCTGTGTAGAGGGAGACATAGAACACAAGCATCAGGGTACTGTACAATGGTCCCCTAGACAGGATGTAATAGCAGATGAGTGGCACTGTCAAAGATCACTTCCATCATGTCCCTCCACAACACATGGGTCAGTGCAGGCAAAACACATGCAGTAACAGGCATGGCGCATGCTATGGACATTAGCAAACATGTCCAAGGGACTCTTGAAACATACAATGTTGTTTTGGAACTCACATGCATCATGGGTCATGCCTATCACATGCACACACTTCACCGTACTTTCATCCATCTGGACTCGTACACCCCAGACACAGTGGATGCAAGGATAACTAGGCTGCATCAGTGATTCTGAACATTGTCACAGACATGTGTCATGCATCCATGGCATTCACAAGTCACAGACATGCAGGTCAGAATCACAGACATGGACACCATACATGTACATGGCATCAGCACCCATCCCTCACTCCCACCCATGTCCAGGAACAGAGACTGGCATGCTCTGATGTGTCCATTCCGCATAGGGCTCCCCATGTTGCATTTAAACACATACACCAACCGTGTACTTCACACATTACTGGTCTCACATGCATGACCATGATGTCCCTGCACACACACATGCGTACATGGCCTATGTCACACATACAGGCAAGTTCCAGACAACCAGCACACTGCAACATGCCCTGTATCACACAGCAATGCTTGCCACTTACCGTTCGACTCCAGACGGGTCTGCCTCTCAAGGATCTGGGCATGGAGCGCTGGGCGTACGACTTCCAGGACCCTCATCTGGATGGTACTCATGCTGCCCTGGCCCCCCTCCACGAGGTGCCGGGCCTTCATGAGGGTCCTGGACCTCAAGTCTTCCCAGCGCTTCTTGACTTGCTTGATGTTACGGGTTACCACTCCCTCCGCGTTGATGGCAACCACAAAGTCTTCCCAGATCCTGTCCCATCCTTCCTTGTCGGCGTGTGATGATCCGAAGTGGGCATCAATGCCCCAGGACAAGCTCCACCAGGACACCAACTTCCTTCTGACTGAAGCTGGTGGCCCTCTGCCCCTCTGGCTGGGGGTCACCAGTGGTCTCGGATGGTGTTTGCCCCGACATGGCGACCCCCGAGGCAGGCGTGGGTGGGCAACTGGGTCCTGGGGCAGGGCTGTGGAGCGATGGTATCCCAGTCGGGAGTCTTCTGTTCCAGCAGGGGTGGACACAACAACTGGACCCCTGCAGATGGCTGATGTGCAGGCACTAAATGGCAGGGCACGGTGGCAGCAGGCAGGCAGGCAGCAGCAGATGGCTCGTGGGAGGCTGCTCAGGGTTCTGGGGGACAGTAATTTGGCCTTTTGGGCAGGAGCGTGGTCTTCCGTGTGCTTACGCGTGGCCAGCTTGATACGGAGTGATTTGGCACGTGAACATTCTGCACGTCAGCGTGTAATTCGAGGAAAGGCCCTTAGCGCGTAAGCGCGTCAGCACGCATACGCGATTCCATTGAACCAAAGGCTCTTAGCGCGTAAGCGCGTCAGCACACATACGCGATTCCATTGGACCAAAGGCCCTTAGCGCGTAAGCACGTCTGTGACGTATCGCGCACGGGCGTTGCCCTGGCAGGGCTTGACGATCCCACGTGGATTTCCATTGCTCTGTACGTGCTTTTCGTGGGGTGCGGTGCGTGTGTTTTGCAAGCATTGGGGTTCACACGCTATTACTTCACAGCGGGTGGGTTTTGGCTACGTGTTCTTCTACACGCAAGGCAGACCGTGAGTGGTACCCTGCTCCCCCAGGTCCGATCGCGTGTAAAACCACCTGCGAGCCCCTAAAATACATGTACCCCGCTCCCCCAGGCCCGATCGCGTCTGAAAACACCTGCGCACCCCTGAAATACACGTACCCCACTCTCCCAGGCCCGATCACGTGTGAAAAAACCTGCGCACCCCTGAAATACACGTACCCCGCTCCCCCAGGCCCAATCGCGTGTGAAAACACCTGCGCACCCCTGAAATACACGTACCCCGCTCCCCCAGGCCAATCGCGTGTAAAACTTCTTGCGCACCCCTGAAATACATGTACCCAGGCCAATCGCGTGTAAAACTTCTCGCGCACCCCTGAAATACACGTACCCAGGCCAATCGCGTGTAAAACTTCTCACGCACCCCTGAAATACACATACCCAGGCCAATCGCGTGTAAAACCTCTCGCGCACCCCTGAAATACACGTACCCAGGCCAACCGCGTGTGAAACTTCTTGTGCACCCCTGAAATACACATACCCAGGCCAATCGCGTGTAAAACTTCTTGCGCACCCCTGAAATACACGTACCCAGGCCAATCGCGTGTAAAACTTCTTGCGCACCCCTGAAATACACGTACCCAGGCCAATCGCGTGTGAAACTTCTCGTGCACCCCTGAAATACACGTACACAGGCCAATCGCGTGTGAAACTTCTTGCGCACCCCTGAAATACATGTCCCACGCTCCCCCAGGCCCAATCGCGTGTGAAAACACCTGCGCACCCCTGAAATACACGTACCCCGCTCCCCCAGGCCAATCGCGTGTAAAACTTCTTGCGCACCCCTGAAATACATGTACCCAGGCCAATCGCGTGTAAAACTTCTCGCGCACCCCTGAAATACACGTACCCAGGCCAATCGCGTGTAAAACTTCTCACGCACCCCTGAAATACACATACCCAGGCCAATCGCGTGTAAAACCTCTCGCGCACCCCTGAAATACACGTACCCAGGCCAATCGCGTGTGAAACTTCTTGTGCACCCCTGAAATACACATACCCAGGCCAATCGCGTGTAAAACTTCTTGCGCACCCCTGAAATACACGTACCCAGGCCAATCGCGTGTAAAACTTCTTGCGCACCCCTGAAATACACGTACCCAGGCCAATCGCGTGTGAAACTTCTCGTGCACCCCTGAAATACACGTACACAGGCCAATCGCGTGTGACATTTCTCGCGCACCCCTGAAATACATGTCCCACGCTCCCCCAGGCCCGATCGCGTGTTAAACTTCCCGCGAGCCCTTGAAATACACGTACCCCGCACCCCAGGCCCGATCGCGTGTAAAACTTCCCGCGCACCCACGAAATACACGCACGCGCTATTATTCACACAGCGGGTGTCCGTGTTTGTCGCGTACCCCTTTGCACGTCATTTGTCCTAGAGGGCCACAGTATGGGACTTTCATCAGAGCTGTGTATACGTGCTTTTTGTTAGTGCACATTTTGGTGCACATTTTTTTCATGCGCAGGGACGCTACCGCCTGCTTTCGTGTGGCGAACGTGTATGGGCCTGTACACGTCTTTGCCCATGCGCTGGTTTTGCCTATTCGATTCCATGAATACGTGTTGTAGGCGAGAGTGTGGGCGTTCCGCGCACTTGCCTCCTGTACTTCACCTGTGACGCCCATATTTTCACGAGTTGTTCCCCATTCCGCGTGTCACGCCCTGTGTTCCGCCTACTTTTGTTATGTGCGCCGTGCTATGTGCGATTTTGTTGTGGACGTGGCGCACACCGTTAGATGACCTGTGCGCCGGCGTGCGCCGTGCACTTTTTCAGCGCACATCCAATATTTTTCTCATGCACGGACTTCCATGAATCGATGTGCGCTGGTTTCCCTGCGATTTTTGCACTTGCACTGCGATTTTCGCTCTTTCACTGCGAATCGCACGTTTTCGCACGCTTGCGCCGGAATTTTCGCCGCACATTAATTCCATGAATCGGCCTGATGGTCTCCAGCACCTCATCACTATGCAGATATGTTGCCAACTATCTAATATGAATTGAGTGATGTAACATGCTAAAAGTATTTTGATATCTCTCCAAAAAGTGCTGGTGGCTGATACAAGTTATCTATCATGCCATATGTGTGGCTTACTTTCTCTCTGGTCTTGAAGAAGTATGGTGGCATTTACACACACTACCAGCATTTATGTTATCATTTCTGGCACATGATAACTAAATTATGGTGACTTCAAAGAAAGGTCAAGCCAAGGAGACTGCTCTTGCTTCGTCTAATAAACTCAAAAGGCAAAATAGTGAGTCGCCAATGCCAAAGAGGACAATATGGATCCGCCATGCACGTCATATTAATGGAATTAAGGGTCCTCAAGACCTTTATGTAAGCCACTGACACCAAGCTGCAAAAATTAGATGACAAATGGTCTGCGTTTGAATCAATAACTGAAGTCGAGCAGCGAGTTAGTGATGCAGAGGATGTCACCAACAGAGTGGCGGTTTTAGAAACCATAGTAAATGTTCTGCAGAAGCCATCTGAAAACTTAGAAAACAGAAATAGAAGGGGCATTTTACGCATTGTATGTCTTCCGGAGGGAGTTGAAAAGGACAACCCCATTTTATTTCTTACTACCATGCTCCTGAAGCTCGTGGATCCTCTGTCTTCTTTACAATTGAATATTCAAAGAGCAAATTGAGCGGGACCTGTCAGCTCATTACGCAACCTCCAATAATTCCTCAAGAACTCTTATCTTTGCTCTTTTGGATTACACACATGTTCATCTCATAATACATAGAGTCAAACAAGCTAAACATCATATGGGGTGGCAGAAAGATGTATATCTCACAGGATGTGTGTAACGCAACAGATGCAAGGAGAAAATAACTTCTTGTCTTTAGACCAGCGCTAAGGCAGGATAGTTCTAGATTTGGTATAATTCATCCTGGCATCTTGAAAGTAACCAACAAGGGTTGTACAGCTACTTCTGAAAATCCCAGTAACCTCAGACACTTTATTCAGTCCCAGAGGATGGAGGAAATGGATACTTCGATCCCTCCTCCCAAAAATACATCATAGGCACTGTGAGAAAACTGAGGGCGTCCGACTTCTTTTTCCCCATCATCCTCTGCTCAGGTGGCCAGGGAAAGGCTATTTGTTTTGGATCCTGATCCTGGGGGTGGATATGTAAGGGAATATAACCTGGGTGGAGGAGATTTGATAATGCAGAGCGGCTGTCCTCAGGTGAGGCATAGTATTCCCTATTTCCATTTCACAATGAACCTTCAGTCCCAGAAGCCTTTATAGGCTACTGTCAAATCTCCCACTTTTCTTCCATGCAAAGTGATCCTTGGAATTACCATTGTTATAGAGGGACAGGGAATAGAACAAATAGGAGGACACATCATTGTATGGGCAGGTTATATGTACATCAACCTCGACTAGTTAATACAGAAAAGTGTCAGTTCCATAACAAAACAGGGAAGACACAACTGGGATTCATGTCCCCTCCCATTCAGCCTTTCAGTCTTTCACACACACAGACTGTCCACATTCATATGCCTTTAAGACTGCGACAAGGAGGAGGCAACTGAGAGTTATGCACACTTCCATTTGTGCACACCACGTTGGTACTGAGGCGAGGATGAGGACTATGGAGCACCAGCACAATGGTCAGGCATGTCCCACTAATAAAATTAAATTAACATTGGTCAGGAAAGGACTTGCATCTGCAGCCAATTAAGAGGCTACAGGTGCATAAAAGGAGAGACAGCAGGAGACAAGGAGAAACCCACCTGGGAAGAAGGACGCGGCAACCTGACGTGGGGCAGGCTGGAGAAGGGCAGGTGAAAAGGACGCCATACGTTGCAGAGGAGTGAGGAAAATTCGGAGTGCCAGAACAGGCCACAAGAGGGTTGAGAGCCCTGCAGTCCCCTTTGCTGCGTGTTCACAGCCAGAGCTGTGAGACACAGAAGACTCCAGTGTGCTGCCAACCACAGCATCAAGGTTCGAGAGAGGTGAGCGCATCTCGCCAGAGCTCCCGACAAGTACACTGGGAGCGAGAGAAACCCAGAGAAGAGAGCAAAGATGCCTGGATGATCTGCCGGACACCGGTGAGTGAAAGAAAGGCAACCCTCAAACTGGGGCGCTCCAGGGGCTGGAATTCAGCAGATGGAAATGCTGATTGAACAGAAAATGATAATGAATGGGTTTGGAGACTGAAAAGAAACATTTTGAATACTGAACAAGCTGTAAAGTACTTTTTGAATGTTTGAATACCAAACTAAAGAACAGATATGCAAAATATACGAAAATACTGAACGAGTGAAATGAAAGTGATGTGCATTGATGAGCACAGTGAAAACTAGTAATGAGCATTGATGGACAATGTGAAAGTATGAATAAAGTGAAAGCCAACAATGAATACTTATGAACTAAGTGGATAGCAAATTATAAGCATTATTGGACAGTGAGAAAAGCAAGGTGGTGACAAGGAACAAACACCGCAAAGTGTGTTTTGTGAAAGTCATGCTGTGGTATGGGCAAGAGACTGCCAAGGAAAAACAGAATTGATTGTGGACTAATAATACAGGTTCAGAGGGAAACCTGTGTTGGCAAGCAAATCCAATGAGAGTATGTGAGGATAACAAAGTGCCAAAGGTTTTCGGTTGCATGACCAGTAACTGGAGCATGTGGTCCAACAACTGAGCCCAGACCGAGTAACCCCTACATGGAAAGAACCAAGGAAAGCCATGATACAGAAACTATGTTGAATAATACGTACTGGAACAAAAGAGCAATCTATGTGAACTGTTGAAAAGCCTGAAAGGTTTTTAAGTTGATTTGGAATCATAATTGAAAGCTGAGAGATTTGAGCTAACTGGGATTTTGAACCTGGAAGAGCTGCATTCTTGATGAAAGGAACCCCAAGACTTTGTGGATGGTGTTCACCTTAGGAAGGGAACCTTGAGGCCTTTTGGAACTGTGTTGAACTGGGGGAAGGGAACCCCCAGGTCTTTTGGAGTTGTGTTGAACTTGGGGAAGGGAACCCCAAGGCATTTTGTGGAACTGTTTGAACTGGGGGAAGGGGAAGCTGAAAAGCAATACAGGAGCTGTAAGAATCTCGCAACTTTATGTTGGAACACTGTTCTTTTGTTGCTGACATCCCTACACATTGTATATCTTTAGTTGCGAGGGCAAGGATAGGTTTTGGACACAGACAGACATTTGAGTTGAACTTAATGACACCAACTATCCATAGTTTCTTTAGGTAGGGAAATCCAACCTTAGTATAGGGCAAGTTAGGCCTTACTCCATCCTGACGATCTAAGAGCAATAAATCATTTTGTAGAAATGTGAATCTGTTGTCTGTGTCTTACTTCATGATGCCTTCACACCACTCATGGTGTAAAAATGTATTGGGTATGAAGGATAACTTGTGTTAGAGTGGTGCCACAGTCAGCCTCATCTCAATGGGCTCTCCACCCCTACTATATATTATGTCAACATGATCTGGTGTGGCTGTTTCCTGTTCACCGCAATGCTTTTTTGTTGTCGAAAGTTGCTACTTTTTATGGATTACACTCATGTTGTTTGTCTTCCCTTTTCCCTCTTGTCTCTTTTCCTCCTACTTGTTCTTTCCTCAGGATAATCCATATGTGCGTCATAAATGGATTTTGTATTGCTGTCTGATGATAAGTCATAATTCTACTTCTTGGATGCTTCCCTTCACTCTAACAATGTATCAATATGTTTTTCATTTTTACTGCCCTTTGCTCCCACGCTGCTAAATATATCTTCCTGGAATGTTAAAGTTCTTCATAACCCTATAAATAGACAAAAACTACTCTCCTGGTGGGGACAGGTTCAGACCAGCAAAATTATGATATCCCCAATTCTTTTGTATACCCTTTATATGCTTTCTTTATCTATTCCGTCTAAATCCTATAAAGCATGTCTGACCACATTTCTATGGGGTAAGAAAAAACATAGAATCTCACTGGGCAAACTCAAGAGATATGCTCAAAATCAGGGTATTGGGTTCCCAGATTTTACAAAGTACCATTCTGCTTTTGTGTTGAGACAAGCTCAATTGTTATTTGCACCTACTGACTATAATACTACACAGACTTGTGTGTCTGGAAAATAATATATTTTTGCCTTTATCACTGATATATTGTCATATGTTTACGAGGAGGCTCAAATTCATCAAATACACTGTTATAATTTCTGCCAGACATATTAGAATGTACTTATACTCTGCTAACTCCTCACCCCAGTTTGCATTGCAATATCTGTTGTTCAATGATTTGATTCATATTAATGGCAAAATGGTCTTGTTGAATCATCAATTATTTATTCAAGGGGTTCCACTCACCTATAATGAATTTAGAGTGAAATTCTCTACTCCGGTTTCCTTTTGGCATCAATTCTCTTTTTAAATCAAAGCTTTGATGGATAATTCTGAGACCTTATTGGTGAGTGTACTTTCTCTCAGCCATGAAAGACTACAACATATGCATAATTCTCATTTTACTGCAGTCATCCTGATAATCTGGCTGCAACAGCATCAAACACAATCGCACATGATGTTCATTGGATTGTGGCTGTCATCAGTGCTGGTAGTTCTGTATGTGCCTGAGAACCTGAGAAGATCATTGAAACTATATTTGTCAATCTTGACCTTCCAGTATGTGAGAAGAAGAAAATAAATTCCTCATGTAGCTGTAGCTAACAAAAATGTATTTATTTTTACAAAATCAACCAAAAAATGCACTTCAAAGTTAATTCTATGTCAGATGGTCTTTGTTGGCCAAGGCATTGACAAGATCAAGATCAGATATATTCATTTGGTTGCTGATTGTTTCTGTAGTTTGACCATCATGGTGGCTATGATGGGTAGTATTGTCGGTGAAGCCCTCAAAAACTGATGTTGTGTGATGGACCGAATATGGGTATTGATATTCAGAGTCCCCTGAAAAATGTGTTGGGCACTCAGGTGGCCCAAAGTCACACCCAAATCACTGCAAGATGACAAACCTGCATGCCATGCATCAGTGGGACAATCAGAATCCCCATTCATCCAATAGATGTTGGGCAGGCCGATCGGAGATACAAACTCGCGGAGGAGGTTGAGGGCTGATTAAAAATTCAGCTCACTTCCTGTTTTCTGTGGGATGTTGTTGGCTGTTAGCGGGGGAGACACCACCATTGGTCCACATGGGGAGAGAACAGGGGACTGTGCTGTAACCAAGGCAAGCATTATTCTTTTAACATGCAATTCCCTGTTTGTGACCTTTTTTATTGTGCTTCTTTTCTTAGGTTCTTATTATTTGTTCAAATCTGCATTTGAGAAATCCCTTGTGAAGTCCATTCTGATTGCTTGGTTTCTGTCTCCTATTCCTTCCAAACTCTTCCTATCAGCTGAAAAATAAAAATACAAATATTAGTTTACATTTTTATAAAAACCATTAGTGAATCCCTTTTTGATGTTTATCCTTTAGAATCCCTTTTCTTGACCTTCCTCTTTCGACCAAGGAACGGAAATCAAAGACAAAAAGAAACCTCTCTGTAAACCTCTAATGAACCCCTTTATTGTTGTTTATTCCCTTTTACCTTACACCACCCGTATGGATAAATAACACTTCATTGGCTGTTCAAGGTAAGCATATCTTTATTTCATTCCAACAACTTTGAGTATGGAGTGTACATAATCCCACTGTTCACCTGCTCGACTCCTACAATGGTCTCCATTATTCATGACCTCACTCTTGAAACTTAGAGCAGAGCCTTCTTATATTTTAGTAAAAATACCTTCACAATGGAGGACACTTGCCTTAACACATTTCTGGTGGTGGAGTAGGGCCTGTAAGGAGGTGTGCAGGGGAATGATTGGGTAAGAAGGCGGGGATGGAGAGAAGGAATGAGAGTGGAGGGAAAAGTGTGAAAAACTGTGTGTGTGTGCATTTACCTCCATTTAGACATAATCAAGTAAATATATAGGTTTACAGCATGAACTCCCAGGTAGAATTTTACTCACTCCTGCATCCTTTGGGATCACTTGTTTTTTATTCTCTATACCTTTCCCTCTCTCTGTTGATCGCCTGGTTACCTGCTGGTGTGAACCTCCAGCTCATCTGGACTGTACTGTGTCCTTTCAATGTGGGTTATTAGGTCCAATAGTGGATGTATTAGCTATACCCAACCTAGTTTTGAAGAGAGTGTTCATACCACTTGAGCACCCTATTGTTGTTCCACACTCTCCCGTCTGTGGAACTGATTGCACCATGGAGTACATTTCATATTCTACAAGGACATGACTACACTTGTGCTTGCCCGTTCAATGTACTGGGAAGTTTTATGCAAACCCAGTCTCCCACTTTGTGTTCTCGAGAGAGAACAGCTTTACGTTTGTCATATAATAGCTAGTTACTCACTTGTTAATATGTGATCTTGCTTTTCAGTTACTCTAAATATACACGTACCTTACTGACTCTCCTCATTCATGATTGACACACCTTGATATTGGGTTTTCTCCCTCCTAGTAGTTCGAATGGTGAGACACATGTAGTTGAGCAGATTTATGTGCCACCACCCTGTTTGTTACTGTTGATTCCAGTTCTGTCCCAAGGAATTTGCTATTTTTTTGTACTCTGTTGAATATTTCAGCCATCCCATTTTTCTCAGGAGGGTACACCGAGCTTTTATTGTGTTCAGTACCCTTGCTCTTGAGCAATTACTCAATTTTTCGGAATACCAATTGGATAGCATTTTAGCTCAGTATAAGATCTCTCTTTGAAATATCGCATCTAAGAAAAATATACCATCCTTGGTGGAAATATTTTGTGCAAAAACAAATGCTACCCGCCTGGATAATAGATCTACTGGGCCCAGGCAAAATCACTTACACCTTCAGCCATCTATAGATCCCACATAATCAAAACCTGACTCTCTCCAAGGGATGCCAGGAATGGTCAATACTGCCATTGGGCTGGTGCAAGTGGATCTTGCTTTCTCACATTGTCGACTGGCTTTAGGATTTAGATTCCTTGAAGTGAGCAGGTGGAGAGGACCATATTCAAGTGCGCTATTGCTTTCTTGGGAATTGCTTAATGTTTAGTGACACTAATTTTCATGTTAATTTATTATCTCTACAAGAGAATACATTTTATGTTATTTTAGTTCATTACTCAAAGCGCAGCTCAAGCTCGAGAGCGGCAGAGAATTGAACAGGGTGTGGGTAGCCAGTGTTTGGGCTGGCATCTTTTAACAATAGAACAGTTCTGTGAGTTGATGTCTGTGCATCAGTATGTGTGTCCACTGCAATTAATCCGAGGTCAGGTGTTGTTAAAAAAAAAACAAGTTATGAGATGATTGCGAAATTGGAGTATTGTGAGGGCATTTCTAGTTTATACCAGGATCGAGTTTCAGAGAGTCGGTGCGTGAAAAGAAAAGGATCGGTTGCGGCTTCTCTGTGGAAGAGTTGTGATTGTTGCTAGTTAGTCGATTTTCATGGAGATTAGCCAACAGGTACACTAGTCTGGTGCTCGTGAATGCTTTGAGGATGATGCATGCAGTCTTAAACAATATTCTGGCCTACAGAGGAAACCGATATAGTTTGCGTAGGACAGGTGTGAGTCGGTTACATTTCCTCAGAGCATTTCTGGAGTCCCCCAGCACTAAACTGATTTCCAACTCTTTACTGAGGATTTGGCATTACACTATATTCATAGATGATCCTCGGCTATTGATATAATTGCTCTGAAGAGGACTTGTCAATCCAGTCTTGTGGAAAAGACATCACAAACCTTGTATACTGACGAATTGGGTAGCCTGAAAGCACTAAAAAACAAAGCCTATCAACCATGGCAAAAATCTTCATCCATTGCTGATAAAGAATCATATTCTTTAATTGTTAGGCAGTATGACAATTCCGTTATATAAGCCAAAAAGCAGCATCTGAATAATCGCATTAATCGAGCTGCATCTAATACTAAATCATTATTCTTGATCCTAAGAAAACTTGAGAAACCTCATGTTAAAACACCAGCCTCTGTAATTATGGATCAGGATTGGTGCGTCAACATCCAGCAGGTCCTCTTTAAGAATGTATTCTTAAGCAAAAGAGATATTTCCCAGAAGCAGATTTGTTTATCATTACCTGCTTTTCCAATTTCAACTTCAAGTCGTACTGTATCTTCTTTTAATTTTCGGGAGATGACTGTGTCAGAAGTAGAAAAAGCAATCCAGTCTCTAAAACCTAAACATTTTCCAAGGGATCCATGTCCATGTAGGATTATAACAATCTGTGTGAATACTCTTGCACCTGATTACTGATTTTGTGAATGCCTCATTTTTGCTCGGCGTCTGTACCTGCTTGCTTTAAACTAGCTTGGATTACGCCTTTGATTAAAAAAAAAAAAAACTGCAGACTGACCACAAGCATGCATTTTTTGCTTAAGATACTGAATCACTTTGCATATTTACGGCTACAAGCCCATTTGGAAGAACACAATTTGTTTGGCTCCAGACAATTGGGATTCAGAGCTTATCACAGTACCAGGTCTGTACTTCTAGACTTGAAGATGACTAGGAATCAACCTATGGACAATGGGCCGATTTATCTTCTTACCCTTTTGGAGTTATCGTCAGCGTTTGATCTTGTGGACTTTAATATTTTATATAATAGAGTTCAGGTTACCGCTTTTTTATCAGAAAAGGTGGCTGATTGGGTCTTATGTTTTTTATTTGGAAGATTAGCAAGAGTTTTCCACAAAACGTGTATGACCCCTACTGTTAAAGATCATTTGTGGAGTCCTCTAGGGATCCTGTGTGTCACCCACTATTTTTATATCTTTTTAAAATACCTTTATATGACATTTTAGATTACAAGGACATTTTATACACAAACTATGCTGATGACACACAAATTCAGATTCGGCTCACTGGTGATTACTATATAGATCCAGCAAGAGTAAATGATGTTTTCCACTTAATTCAAAGCTGGATGGCTCCTAACGGCCTAGCTCTGAACAATTAAAAAAGTGAGCTTCTCCTAGTCGGTGTCCATCAAAGATTGTCCAAGCTTTAAGAGTTGTAAACACATTTTCTTATTGGTGATTGCTCTATCCCAGTTCTCACCAAGGTCAAAACCCTTGGTGTATTTTTGGACTCAAGATTGTCTGTGCACAACCATACTTTGTCACCTCAAACCCTTTGTTTCTAAGGAGAACTGTGCTATTCTTTCTAAGCTACTCTTGGCACAAAAATTGATTATTGCGGGGGGTTTATTGTTGGCACAGCTCAGAAATGTGTCAAAGCTGCAAGTTCTATAAAATAGTGCAGTGAGAAAAGTATCTAAGCTTAGTAGAAGAGCACATATTACACCAGCATGAAGGGCTCTTCACCGGTACACTGGTGAAAGAGCTGCTGAATTTTAGAATACTCTCTATCACACATAAAAGAATTCAGGAGAATTAATATACACAATCTTTGAGATCCACCCGGGGCAACCTGATGACACTTCCACCTGTACAACTGGAGAGGGCAAGGAAATGTTACTTTAACTTCTAAGCCCCTTCATTGTGGAATAAGCTACCTATCTCGTTAAGATTGGACCTTCATATTCCTCCCTTAAGATAGCTCTAAAAAATGTCTTTTTTACTTGATGTTATTAGCTAGTCCTGGCTGTTTTATCCTGCTGATTTTATGGTGCTGCGTTTTATACCTCTTAATGATTCTATCAATTTTATTACTGCTGTTTTATGTTTCAATCTTTGTGTAGCCTGTCTCCAATGCCGTGATTATTTGCTTTATTGTTTTTGTTTGGTTTGTTATTTATGTGCTCATTTGCCTTCGGGCCTAAGACAAGTGATTAAACATAAACAAAAACAGATGTAATTATGCTGCTGCAGTGTGGTGGGCTGATTTAAGGGAAACCAAGTGAGCAGATGGGAGTCCCATCTGCAGAAAAGTTCCCCCATCAATATGTTGAACCACAAGGGACTTCACTATGCTCTGGAAACCCTGCGTCAGGAAGAAGGCATTGATTTCTAAACAGTGGAGATTGGGGCCAGACCATTTGGGCCTTCTTGGCTATGTATTTTTGGAATGACAGGTTGCTGTAGATGGTGAGGCCTAAGGATTTGGATGAATCTGAGAGTTTCTGGCCAAATCCTTCTAGGTCCTCTAGGATCATTTCATTGAGCCATTGTTGGCTGCGTTGTTGTTAAGCAGGGGGACCAATGAGGATGTTTTTGGTGTTGGAGGGGTTGAATCTGAGGTAGGCAGTCATCATCCAGGACTGGATGATGGCTAGTGACTGATGCCCTGTGGGTGTTTTACTCTGATGTACAACTGAGTGCCGTCCTTGTATTGTTGTATGGCTATAATGAGATCTTTGATGAGTGTACCCAGAGACTCCATGTAAAGGTTACAACGTATTGATGGCACCTTGTGGAACACTACAGGTGACTGGGAATCGATTAGAATGCAATATGTTGATCTGGACTGACTGGTACCTACCCCTGAGATAGCAGCTGAACTAACTCATGACAGTGCCAGAAAATCCCATCTTGTTGGCAAAGAAGGAGTGGAGGATATGGTGGTCGATGGTGTTGAATGGAGCCACGGGGTCAAGGAGGACTAGGAGGCATGAGTCGCCCTTATACATGATTTTGAGGGAATCATCCACCATTTGCATGATGGCTACCACATTGCTACACTTGGGCTGTACCCCAAAAGATTGTCATTGAGGAGCAGTAGTAGTTCGTTTCTGGTGAGTAGTTGCATAGAGGCTACTGCTTCCAAGATTTTGCTGATAAATGGAAGGTTCATGATGGGCAGGTATTGTTGTGTCCGGGTCTAGAGTCATTTTTTTCAAACATGGTACATCTATATAAATGCTAAACTGACCAGGCATTTTTTATGTCTTTGTATTTTATGAGTATAAAGAGTCATGATGCCATGTGCTTTCACCAAACTGCAACTCGCTGATTTTTTAACCACTTTACCATCAAAAGTGGGTTGAGACCCCAAACCCAGAAACCCTCTGTCCACTCAATATTGCCCCAGCCTAACCCTTTATCTACTGTTCAGCAGTAAAAAATGGTAAAGAAATGCAGTGCAAAGGTTCGACCAGTTGGAGTTCTGTGAAAGCACGTTAACCCAAAGTCATTATAGCACAAGTTAAAGTCCTTGTTTTTTGGTGATAAAACTCTGTATGGTTGTTTTCATGACATACAATATTAATCATTTACACAAGGTTAATTAAGCAATAGAACCTGAGCATCGGGGGCATTACCGACTCAGGTAATGCCCCGGGCCCATAGGTAAGGACCCGAGAGAAGCGATGCCAGCCGCCATGGAAAAATGCCAGCCGCCATGGAAAGGGAAAACGGAGTCCGTTTTCCCTTTCCATGGCGGCCATCAGGAGCGGACGCGCTGGGAACACAAGTGTTCCCAGCGCGTCCGCTCCCGAAAAAGGATCAAAATGAAGGTAAGTGGGGTTGGGAGGGCGGGAGTGGGACGGGGAAGAGGACGGGGAAGAGGGGGAAAAAAAACTACAAAACGTACCTGCGTCCCTGGCGGAGGGCGAGGGAAGCCCCCAACTGTGTGGAGGCACAGAGCGGTGGATGGCCCGTGGGACGCCGGACCAAGAAGGTAAGTTGGGGGGGCGGGTGGGAGGTCGGGAAGGGAATATAAAAAAAGACTTACCCGGGTCCCGGGTGGGGGGCGAAGGCAGCCTCTCAGCCGCGGGGAGGCTCGGAGCGGGGATGGCCCTGCTTCGAGCCCTGCTTCGAGCCTCCTCATTGGCTGAGGGGTTGCCATGCCCCCCCACCGGGGACAAAGGCCGTGGAATCCCGACGGAAGGATTCCCGGCCGGGTGGGGACCTGGCGAGAGCCAATCAGAATGCTTGTTGCATTCAGATTGTCTCTCGCTGGGTTACTAATATGAATTAGTTCCTAGATATTCTGGGGGAAGGTTCACAAACATTTTGCTGACTAATAGTAAATCTGTCAGAATTACAGGGTTGGAGCTTTGAATCTGAGTGATCGGTTCCTTCTTGCTTCAGGGCCATTCACTTTTGTAGTTGACTCCAAGACCCCTGCTGAAATTACCAACTGTATATTTATGTTTGAGACAGCATTCAAACAACAAGCATGTGAGAAGATGTGGGGTGGAACCAGGGCTATTTCATTAAGAAGGGTGACAATCAAATCAGATATGTCTGCTGTATGTAGAACATCTAACTATACACCTTTTGTCCAGGATATGTTAACCCTTGTGAATTGGTAGATGGAAGATTAGAAACAAATGTGGATTGCTACTGATTTGCCAATTTTTATATATGGGTTTTGATTCCTTTAAAACATTAACTTTTAGGAGACTGTGGATTTTGAGAGGTTTTAGCCCCTTCCATGTATTTGGCATACCATGGCGGAACTAATATCACATGACAACTGGTACATCTTTTCTGATAGCACTACTGTGAGTTTGTCCTTAGTTGTACCATGCCATATTTTAGATGGCTATACACATTGTTGATTGTCAAAAGGCTTTAGATTTCAAGAAGCGAGTAGGAAAGGACAAACTGCAACTAGAGTATGGCTTTTCTTGGGATTTGCTTGCTTGACTATACTATCTAAATGTCCTTTTATTAGCAATATAAGAGAGTACATCTACATGAATGCTAAACTGACTTGTGAGGATATTCTTTATGTGTTTCACAAAGAGTCATTATGCTGCAAGTGTAAATGCTTTTTTTGTTTTAGTGATAAAACAGCATTTTGAAGTTTTGTTGACAGCTAATTGTAATAAGTTACACAAGGGTGATACTAATGTATTTCTAGATCTTCTGGGGAAGACCCACAACAATATTTGTGAAAGTAAACCTGTCAGATGCTCAGGTGTAGAGGATTGTCGTGCCAGAAAGTGCAGAGATCTAACTCCCTCTGTAGCCTTGAATTGGTTACAGCACTGTTTTCTGCCACAAAACCTTTCACAGCCACACTAGGGCATTCTGACTGTTGCTGGGTGGAGGTTAGACTCTAGTGGGTATGATGCAAATAGTGTCAGCTCCTGAAAAAGGATAGTGTTGGTTTATTTCTTGCTTCAGGGCCATGGACATTGTGTTTGACTCCAAGGCAATCACCAACCCTAATAACTCTACCTGATGTTTGGGACCGTAGTCTAGAAGTATCAGGATGTCAAATTTGTGGGATGATGTGCCGCTGAAGGAGGGCCCTTCAATTAAAATAGTGTCAATGTAGAGGGTGGTGATCAAGTCAGGTATGTCATTCATAAGTAGAATATGAGTCTCGGGAGGATAGCTCAGGGGCAACATGCTCCCTTGGAAGCAAGACGACAAGGAGCAACACAGGTTCGATCCCCGGGTCGGCGCTTAGGAACCTCTGGATATTAAGCACATTATAAATAACCTATCACATCATATTACATCATATCATTAATAATTGAGCACTTACAAGTTTCAAATTGCAAATCTGGGAGGGGAGACAAATGGGTGGTTGGCAGGGGATCTGTATGATGATTTGAGACCAATACTCTTGGTGAGGCAACACTACCTCTGGGCTTTCTACAGCAACTAGGAGTTTGGGGATAGTGGTAACTATAACTGGGGTATGGCACATTGTGACATTTTGTCGGTGCAATACAGAACTGGGGGGGGTCGCCAAACAGGTCTCACATATGTCCGATGTTGCCCCTTTTTGTGGACCTCAAGGGATGAAAAAAGACAACAAGTGTACATAACAGGCGAGCAGTACAGAGAGGGGTGGTTGTCTGTTTTCTGGTGGAGAGAAGATGCCTGTGAGTTTCTTCAGACATCAGGAGAGGGATGAAAAATAAAAGAGAGTGGGGATGAGTGGGGATGAGTAGGGCTGGGCAGAGAGAAAAGGGATGTGTCATGGGCTTAGGAGCCTGATATCCACGGGTCATAATGGGGATCAATTGACAGGCACACTGTTCAAGTGGCATGTCTCCTGTGATCCAATGGGTGTGGTGGTTTGTGAGGGCTTGTCAGGGAACAGAAAACATCTCTGGGAGTGAAAAGAGAACTGAGAGTGAGAAGTGCAGGTCAAATTACACATTTTAAACAGATCCACATTTTGCGTCACTTTTATTTTTTTGTTTCTTTATCTTGTGCTGCTTAGTTATTGTCTCTAAGTGTTGTCATAATAATTACAAAAAAGGGAGTGTTGCATTTGTTTAAAAAAATCATGCACTGAGATTTTATTGAAAAAAAGTAACCTAAGTAAGTTATCAATTAGTTCAGAGTGTTAACATAAGGTATTGATTCATTATCTTTAACAATGGACAACAGCTAGCTCACATATTGTATCATGTGGGTGTACTGTTGCACAGTTTGCTGGGGTGTTAGTTCTCAAAGTCTAGTGTCTCTAACAATGTTATTTTAACACTATTGCATTTTGATGCTCGGCTGGTAGGCCACAGTTAGCATGAAACAGCAACTACTAGGTTCATGACCAATGTCCTATCTTAATATGTTAGGTTGGTCATGGGATTGAAATAAGGATTGATCAGTCAATCTTGATTGTTGGTATTGTTAAGAATACCATCATTCTTCTAAATAACTTCATCGATTATATATCCACACTTGGCATTTAAACCCCCCTACCAACAGGTTATAAACAGTAAAGGACCCCAATTCTCCAACCAGGATACAGATTACAGTTTTGACAAAAGCATCCTCATATTATGGCCACACAAGATTCCCTTCTGTAAGCACATATCTCAAGTGATCTTGTCATGAAACACCTAGAAACAGACCATCACACAGCACATTGATACTTCTGAATTGTGTGCATTGCCAGAGAGTGCAGTATAAAATTGCATAACAAATGTTTCCCTGCTGGTATTTCTTTAAGACCTTCTGCAACTGGTGTAAATCAAGCACATTCTTCACCATCCGGGCCAGCTCTTTGACATTTCAATGCATCTTTTATAACTTAGCTTGTTAAATGGGATATCATATTGTACCTCCTTTATTGTATATATTGGCCTAAGCCCGGCCGCTCTGCGAGGAAATCCACGTTGCAAGGTTCTGACCTTAGATCGATTAAGCCGCCATTTTAGGTTCATCCGCCATTTTGATATTCACTCCAAAGTCACCCTGTGTTCTAAAATGGTGGACAGTGTTCTTCTGTTTGTAACTTGGCCGTCTTGACCTCTACATGAAGTTAATGCCTAAACTGCCCGCAGGCCAAATGTTAGAGTCATGTAAGGAGACCTTGTCCTTCGTTGACCTGTAGATAAAGGATTACCTGTGCCAACAAAACTGATCCACAGGCATATATTAATCACAATGTTGTTTAAATACTGAATGTGAACACTTGTAGAACTGCATTGTATGAAACATGTACGAATGCTTAATGTTAAATCCAAAGGTACACTGTTGCCATTGTGACTCATTTGTGTATAAACGGGGAATCATTCATATGCATATAGGTCAATAAATTATAAGTGAACGCGGCACAAACCCCTAGCCCTAGGAATGATTAGCCTGTAGATGGGCTAAACATCATGTTAGAGAATTGTATAAAAAGAGTGAGTGTTCTGATGTACAGCCCCACTCACTTCTCACACCGAAAGGGCTGGTATTCGCTGTGATGTACTGAGGGCCAGATAGCTATCTGTATCTAATACTTTGTTCCTTTGAAACCTGTTCAGTTGTAGAATAAAGATCTGTGTATCTTTGTAAGCCCGTGTTTGGTATATTTCCTTTTGTGGTACTCAGCCTCGATATCCTCTATTTTGCTTTTACAGATGGTGCCCGAATAGGGAGCCTCAAGATTGATGCCAGCCCATTGAATGTTGACACGGCTATCGGACCGGGATCGGACGGTGTAAAGGGGGCCCCTTTCTTGGATGAGAAGCGACACCTCAGCAGCACTGCATGACCTGATCCCTGGACGGTGAGCATGTGGTCCGAGTCGGCATCTTGACGAGGGTCCATATATCGAGGCGGGCAGATTTGCCGAAATCACCAACCATGAGGAAATCTTTGTTAGAAAACTTTGTAATCCGATCAGACCTCCTTAGGATTTGATCAGGTGAGTCGTGACCCGATTCCTAAGTATCCTGATAATTTGTTTTGGCGTATTGCACTTGCGAGTTCAATTATTGGCCAGGTAACACCAGTATTCTGATATGACTGGGAAATTGTCTGCCTGCTTCAGGGCATTATTCCGCAAGGGCAGACAATCTTTGGAATTTGGCCGATCGGCACCAATGGAGGGGTCACCAGCCTGTACTATGTACTGTAAGCATGGCATTGATAGTATATTATTTAATGATATTTGGCACAGACAAACTAGACATGCTTCTGAACTTCAGTGGCCAATCAATGGTAGTTTTGAAATCCCTCGTATTGAATACTTAGAATCTATATTACTGAAGAAAAAGGCTAGAGCTGCAGCATTTGATGTATTACAGAATTGGAAGAAAGAAGCTTTGCAGCAGTTTAAGAGAAGAGAAAAGCACGCGCGCCGTCATATGACGAACGCTGAAAAAGCGTTGTTGTATGACCAAAATACCAATGCTAAAAATCAACTTGCAGACCTCAATAAACTTTGTGACGATTTCAAATCTACAACACTCACTAGGAAGACAAAAAAGTTACAAAAGGACATCAAAGAATTCCAACTTGAAATAGTTTACCCATACATCACTGACAATTACATTTCTGACCTTAATCAAGGGACAGCACCAAGTAACCCGAACGCAAGACCACAGAGAAACCGCCGTAGAGGCGTTACCTTCTCAGGTTCAAGTAGTGGATCTTCCTCAGACGACCAGTCTAGGTTACAACAGGGTCGCCAACAGGCAAATTTTGCATATCGCCCGCAACCACCAAACCCCTTTTTTCCTTTTTTAGGTGGGGGTTTTGGCAACCCACAATGGGTGCAACCACAATGGGGCTTCCCCGCCCGCGGAGACAGGGCAAACCAACGCCGATGCCGACAGAGGTACTGAATCCCCTAGCCAATGCTCAAACTACTCCTGTCTTTAATCTAGCTCCTATTGACCTTTCTGAATCCGAATTATCTGTACTTTCTAAAGGTTTATCCTTCGTACCAACATCCCCAATAGACTGGTATGATTCGGAAATGGAGATACGCACTTTTCTCCGCAAAGTGAGACTGAGAACCTTTTTTCAGGAACATGACTTGGTTGTAGAAGATGATGGAGATGATACTGGCCTTCATTTGCCCTCAACTTTCACCCCGTCTGACAGCCAAGTCCCCCATGACCTTCTCACTTTTGAAAGGTGCATCCTAGAGGACCTGGATCGATTAAAAACCAGAACCATGAGAACCAGACACAACCTCTCCGCAACAGAAAGAAGAGCTTTGACATCACTACAGAACAATAAAAGAATTGTCATTAAGCCCTCAAACAAGGGAGGGGGTGTAGTGATAAGGAGCAATAAACAATACAAAGACATGGTACTTTTGCTACTCAATGACAGGGACAGTTATAGTATTCTTCGCAAAGACCCCACAAAGGATCTTTGCCAGGAAATTAGTGACGCCGTTGCCTATGCACCAGAAAGAGACTGGATTTTAGAAAAGGAGGCAGCCTTCCTGAGCAGACCATCAGGGAGAACTCCTTGTTTCTATGCCCTACCAAAAATACATAAAGATCCCCTGAACCCACCTGGCCGCCCGATTGTATCCGACTGCGGATCCATTCTGGAGGCCCTATGTAAGTTTGTAGATCACTTTCTTCAACCCATCAGCATACAAACACGCATATACTTAAAGGACACAACACACACCATCTCAATCTTTGGGGGCCTTCCTTTTGACCCCACAGCTCAGTTTTTGGTGACAATGGACATTAAGTCCCTATACACTAACATTCCCCAAGCTGAAGCTATTGAATGTGTTCGGGAGTGGATGTCTGCTGACCCAAACCCCCACAAGACCCCGATTAACTTTGTACTGGAACTTATGGATATTGCATTATGCAAAAACTTTTTCACCTTTGATAATGTAATATACTTGCAGACTAAAGGAACTGCTATGGGTGCGGCATTTGCCCCTAGCCTGGCAATACTGTATATGGCCAAATTCGAGAATGATTACATCTTCTCGGACCTTAACCTGTGGCAGGCTCAGATCAGTAATTGGCACAGTTACATTGACGACGTAATCTTCATCTGGACGGGTATCGACATCGAGCTCAAAACATTTTGGACATGGCTCAATACTTGCAATCGGGATATACAATTCACCATTGACCATAGCGATGCTGAGATTAATTTCTTGGACTTAATAATCAGACACAAAGAGGGTTCCTTACAATGTGACCATGTGGATCTGCCACTTAGAAGACCAACCAACCATTTCACAAAATTTTTGGACCAGCCTAAATACTTGAACCGGTCCACCAAAACAATTGCTTTGAGTATTGTTCACTAGCAAGGGCACATCTATTTGTTTTCATGTATGACCAAAATAAACAGTCTGAGTCAGTTAGGAATATGGATAGGGCATTTTCACTTGGGATTCAGAAAATGTACCCTTCTAAAGACTTTCATGTATCTGATTAACTTATCGATAAACTATTAAACGAACGGAGGCCTGGTGCCACTGCGCCACCTCTGTATGTTCCTCTTCCTGCTGTTATTCCACCTCCCATAGTTCCTCCTGCTCCTCCTATTGTTCCTCCTGCTGTTCCTCTTCCTCCAGTCGTTGTTCATCCTCTTGTCGTTGCTCCTCCACCCGTTGCTCCACCTTTGCCTGCTGTACCAGTAATAGTACCTCTGTCCCCTGATGTTCAAAACTTGCCTACTCTCCCTCTTCTAAGTGGTTCTACACCGCTTGTAGTAGATATGAGAGCGGGATTGAGGGTTGTAACTCGTAATACTGTGACTCCAGAGAAAAAACATGAGTTAACTGCGTGGGCTAAGCATTGCATGGAGAAGGGTGAACAAGCTAATGTTTTTGCCACACTTTCTAATATAGACAATCCTCCTGAGAAAAACGTTTTTATTGAAGGATTAGGAATTCATTTATATGTAATGTGGAACAGGCTGAATGACATAGATCTCCGACAAGGATTGAGGGATCTGAATACTTTAGCGTTCTCTAGAGATACTGCGGAGAAGGTGCTAGAGCATATTGAGAGGATTATTGAGTATAGAAGGGAGCTGGAAAAATTACGGAATGAACATGAAGATGGTGATAGCTTGGATGTTATGTTCGTACAGAAACGGTTCCTTCCTTGTCAGAAATCGATAACTGAGGAAACACTAATTTGTACGAAAGATGTGATTAGATGGGTCTCAGACATGTCGATAACTCCTGTAGAAGTAAATGACATTTATAGTCAGTATACGCCAGAAATGCAGAGGAAAGTGATACAGGTAATGGTAGAGTGCCTACAGGATGAGTGTGTAAAGATGAAGATTTGTTGTCCCGCAGAGTTATTGAGTATTTATAAGAGGGCTTTTTCATTTGACACTTCTTCAGCTGCTTTAGCGCTCAATTTGGCTCTGTTGCTTAGTAAGCGTTCGGAGTTGCCTACTTCTCAGTTGCCTATGAGAGAGGTCCCTCTGACATTTGTCCCAAAATTAGAGATTCCTGCTAATCCTGCAACAGGCGCAGTCGCTCAAGATATTCCTGCACATTATGTGTCGCAGTTCGTTCACGTCCCGTTCTCAAGACAGGAAGTGAACACCATTAAACAATCTATTCCTGACATTAGGAAGAATCTGACAGGGTTCTACAAAGAAATAGATTCTGTCTTGCAATCATCGGTATTCACCTTAAGTGATATCGATTTGTTATTTCCCGTACTCCTGCCTGTCGATTTGTGGAAACAGATTAGAACTATAGATGATGTACCAGGGCTAGGAGATACATGGACTAACATGGTTAGACTCAATGGAGAAAGGCCAGCTGGCAAAAGACCGCCTCTGGTAATACTAACTTTACCAGACAGAATAGTTACAAAATTGAAATCTATAATTCCTGAAAAGAGAATTATTTGGGACAAGCTTACTGCCTGTGTCCAAGGGAAGTCTGAGGGTGCTACCGAGTTCTTTAATCGATTCGAACAGGTATTTTCAGATTTCAGTGGACAAGATTTAGGCACAGAGTCTGGGAAGATATTATTCGTGGACAAATTTGTGCGTGGATTGCTGCCTGACATCCAGTCACAAATGATGTCTTCCGAGAGCTCTTGGCAAGCGAAGTCTCAGTCAGAAGTATTGCACATGGCTCAGTACTATGAGAATCGAGTTGAAAAGAGAAAAGGAGTCTTAAAGATGAAAGTTCTATTGCAGCAAATTGCTAGAGTCCCTAGAGGGGGTAATTTGCAATTTAGAGGTCAATACGTTCCACAAGGAAATGCGCCCTTGGGTCCTGTAATCATTAATCAGTGTGCATATTGTAGACAAGAGGGTCATTGGCGTGCACAATGCCCGATCCTCCAGCAGAGGTCAAATAACGCATTTGGAAATATGGGTAGACGATCCAGAGGTCGCCCAGGTGTAGGGGGTCCTGGTAGAGGTCAGTTTTCACAGGATTCACAGCAACCTTTTTCGCAGGACAATCAGGCATCGAGTGTGGATAATAGAAACATTTTTGATCATCCTTCTGCTGCTTACCTCTCTGAAGAACTTCCTTTTGATGACATTCTGTTTCACTAGGATTGCCCGAAACAGGGTTTGGAATCAACGCCTATTCCCATTAATCAGAAAGGTCCCTACGTTGAGATGTTAGTGTGAAATTGGAAACATCTATTATTGATAGATACAGGGGTACAGAAGTGTTCTAGTGACCATTCGTGGGTTCCAAACATTCTACTGTCAGGGCAAACCAATGTTTCTGTAGGGTTTTCTGGCACACCAGTTGTCTGTCCGGTTTCTTCGCCGGTACCGATTACCCTGGGTCCATTTTCAGACCATTGTCCATTTCATTTGACTACAAACTGTGGAGAGAATTTGTTGGGGTTGAATCTGTTGAAGGAATTAAATGTGGTAATTCATTGTTCTTCTGATGGAGTGCATTAGACGATTTCACCACAGTAACTTTCTGCCTCTCAATTCTTGACCAGACCTTTGCCGGCAGAATTTAGTCATGTTCCGGAGTGTTTGTGAGCTATTGATGATAGTGACGTCAGTGTCTTGCAAATTGAACCTGTTAAGATTATCTTGAAACATGGAGTAAATCTGCCACGTATTGCCCAGTATAAGATCTCGGGTGATGGTGAGCAAGCTTTGAAATGCATTGTCTCCGATTTTGTGCATCGAGGAGTGAGTGAGGAAATTGCAGGTAGTTTGTGCAATAGTCCGATTTTACCCGTGTACAAAAAAGTCGATAATGCAATTCATTTACATTTCATAATTGATCTACGTGCCATCAATACGTTTGTTGCTCCACAATTTCCAATTGTGCCTGATGTGACAACAATATTAACCATGATCCTGGCTTCAGCTACTCATTTTAGTGTCGTGGATCTATGCTTTCTTTAGTATTCCTATACACAAAGACAGTAGATACCTGTTTACGTTCACCCTAGGGGAACGTTCGTTTACCTTTACCCGTGCACCGCAAGATTACACGGAAAGTCCTAGTATCTATAGTAGGGCTTTGAAAGAGCAGCTTGATACCCTTGAGTTGCCCTTTACTTGTACACTGCTTCAAAATGTTGATGATTTGCTTTTAGCTGCTGACTCAGAGAGAGCTTGTAAGGAGGGCACTGTGTTGTTGCTTATTCATTTGGCTAAACATGGACATAAAGATTTGCTTAAAAAATGTCAATACTGTTGTCAGGAGGTTGCCTATTTAGGCTATCTCCTGTCAAAGGAGGGAAGAAGGTTGACCCCTGAACATATAAAACTCATTTCTAGCATGTCTGTCCCAAATACGCAGAAGGAAGTTAGAGCCTTGATAGCTATTGCTTCTTACTGTAGGCAGTGGATCCCCAATTTCTCACTAGTGATTAAACCAATGTTGGCTTTGACAAAGAATGGCATTTCTTCGCCATTGCCGTGGAACTTGGAACACCAGCAAGCATTTGATTTGCTCAAGACTGCATTGTGCTCGGCACCAGTTTTGGGCATACCAAACTATGAAAAGGCCTTTGTGTTGTATGTGCATGAATGTGATGGATGTGCTTTCGCTGTATTAACACAGGAACATGGATGGAAGAATAGGCCGTGTGGCTACTTTTCTTCCCCTTGATCCTGTGGCATGCGCTTTGCCACGATGTTTTCGAGCTGTTGCTGCTGCTGCTGCGTCCGTAAAACAGAGCGAGGGAATGGTCCTAGGCCATGCTTTAACCCTGATGGTACCTCACTCTGTAGATGTTCTATTAAACAGAACACAAACATAACACCTCACCTCCGCACGATTAACGAGATATGAATTGATCTTGTTTGCACCGCACATACAAATTAAGAGGTGTTGTGTTCTTAATCCGGCTGAACTTTTACCTTTCCCGCAAGGTACTACTTGCAGTGACGAAGAGTCACATGACTGCCTTTACACTACCGAACAAGAGACAAAGGGTATAATCAATCTGAAAGATACTCCTTTGAACAATCCACAAGTAAAGCTGTTTTGCGATGGCTCCTGCTTCAAACTTCCGGATGGTACATCCACAGCTGCTTATGCAATCACTATATTGAGCACGGTCGTGGAAACCAAGAAAATCACACATAGCTCAGCGCAGGCCGCAGAGATTATAACATTGACCCGAGCTTGTGAACTTTCCGAAGGGCTTACAGTAAACATATATACTGACAGGCAGTACGCCTTTGGGGTGGTTCATAACTTCGGTAGACTTTGGGCAGAAAGAGGTTTCTTGACTTCACATGATACAAAAATCCAACATGGCTCTTTGGTAGTACAGTTATTCTCAGTGCTTGCACTCCCTATTCAGCTAGCTATCATAAAATGCACAGCGCATCAAAAGGTTGTAGATTATGTAGGAAAGGGGAACGCTTTTGCTGACCAGATAGCCAGACTGCCACTGATCTCTCTTCAGAAATGTACACTTCAAGGGAAGTCACAAATGCCTCTACTTTGGATGAGGGTATTGATTCCGTAAGGGATATCCAAGCTGATGCCACATTAGAAGAATCTAAGAAGTGGGCTGAGGGTTTGGGGAAACTGGATGATGATGGGTGTTGGGTGGACAAAGTTGAAGGGAAGTGGTTACTGCCTGATGCATATATTATGATGATGGTTGTTATGGCTCATGTTCCCACTCAAATACGTGCTTGTAAAATCACTAAAATGTTGCAAAATGTGTGGGTAAATGACAAAATCCCTAAAGTAGCTGAACGCTTCGTTCCGGGGTGCATGATGTGTTTGCAGCACAATGTGGGAAAGGGCACATCAACTCCTAGGGGTAGTTTTGGTCCACCTTCCGTCCCCTTCGAGGTTATTCTATTTGATTTTATTGAGATGGAGTTTTGCAACAATATTAAGTATGTATTAGTCGTCATCTGTGCTTTTAGCAAATGGATTGAAGCCTGTCCTGTCAAAGATGCCACAGCTATGACCACGGCAAAGACTATGTTAAAGGAATATTTTTCCAAGATTTGGGTTGCCGAGAGTCATCTGGTCGGACAATGGTCCACACTTTATCGCTGCGGTAATTCTGCAGATATGCGCGGGATTACAGATCGATAAACGGTTCCATTCGGCCAGACATGCTCAGAGTACTGGACTAGTAGAAAGACACAATGGCATCATCAACAACAAGCTCGCTAAGACGTGTGCCAGCACCAAACTAAAATGGCCGGACGCCTTACCGATCGTGTTGTTATCTATGAGAACAACCCCTCAAACTAAGACTGGGCTCTCTCCCTTTCAGGTGGTTATGGGTAGGCCAGCTAATATTTGGAATGTTCCGAAGTCTCGTTCTTTACGAGACGTCGAAAATTTACTTCTCTCTGACTATTGTGGCCAGTTAACTAAAAATCTGTATTTGATTAATCACCAGGTGCAAGAGGCTTTACCTGTACGGTACGAGGGCCCTGGTCAAAGCATACGACCGGGAGAGTGGATCCTCGTGAAATCGTTTGAGCGATCTTCTTGCCTCACACCTCGCTGGCGGGGCCCCTTCCAAGTTTTGCTAGTCACACAGACTGCGGTGTGGGTAGCAGGCCGGAAGCATTGGATTCACGCGTCGCACACCAAGAGGATTCCACACCCAGTGCCACACGATACAGAAGATGCATAACCCCTCACCAATGCTGTAACCAACGTTCACGAAGCAGCAACCAGCATCGAGAGTGCATCAGAGATTCTCCCTGAGCCTGTGAGGCCTGGGGAAACAGCCATTTCATCTCCACACTCTCCAACAGTTTTGTCTTTTGAATTTGTTCTGGATCTTGCATTAGATCCTGCTTTGGATTCGTCGCTTCCAATGGGAAGTGACGACACGTTGTTCACAGGTCACTCAGTACCAGGAACCACAAGGTACGATCTGCGTCCGAGAAATTGACTTACTGCACGGTTCGGCTGTGCCATCAAGGAAAATCATAGAAGGGCTTGTCTTTTTGGCCCGATCAGTTGTGCATAAGGGGATTCTGTTGGCTAGGGTTTGTGGAAGGACTAAGAAAACGCTCGGCCTGGAGGTTGCCAGAAAATAACATTGGTGCTTTCGTTTGAAGAATACAATGCCTGCAACCACTCCCGAATGCACAGAACAGATAAGAAAATGTGTGACCAGCTGCGAAAATGGACAATCCACTGTGTGGGCCCCGAAAACGTATTGCTGTCTTGTGATAATGTTAATTGGTTTCACAATAGTCATTGTTTTAGGTTTCTGGTATTTAGAAGAAGTACATCCATTTGAGAATGTGTTAACTACTGAAAATGTACCTACTTTTTCTACTCCTTTCGTGCATCTGCATACTCTATCTTCTAGAGACTCTCAGCACAGACAGAATTATCATAACAACACACTATTACTTATAATGAATGCTACACATGCCATTTTTAACAAATCTAATTGTTGGATCTGTTCACATTTACCTCAACACGGGGATAGGGGTTAGGTTGTTATATTCATCCTTTACCTTTGACAACTGCTTGCTATGCTTCTCTTACAGCACTATTCTTAGGCCGATGGAATGATAGCATCTCGGGGAATTTTCGATGGGACAAACTTAAACAAGTTTTTAAAAAGTGTTCTGACGCCCCTGGGATGCTTGCTTTTTGCAAATAGAAGTAAGCTTAATGTTGCTTCTATTAGGCCTTCTGATAGATTGTCCCGTCCTTTTCAATCTTTCAAGATGGCTCCTATAGGCAATAAGGATGTCACGCAACCTTCCTACACTGCTAACCATAGCCCCGATTCAGTTTCTTTCTGCATACAAAGGAATGGTACTCAGTTAATGGGTGATTTTAAAGGTTGCGCCAACGTTGCGAATTTGACTGGTGAGGACAGACCCTTGTATGTAGGCGAACCTGTCTATTTCATTTGCGGTAATGTAGCATTTCCGTGGTTACCCAGGGATTGGCAGGGAACTTGTTATTTAGGGATTCTGTTACCCGGGGTATTCATTGCAAGTACTCTAGAGATTTCAATGGCTCATCCATGGCGGGACAAGAATGGTGACACTTCAGCACAAGTTCTGGGCAATGTAGCTAAATCCTTTGTGCCATTTTGGGGACAAATAATGAACTCTGAAGATATCAGGAGACTAGCGAGAGTACTGGAGAGGACCCTCAACCGGACCACTGACATACTCTATAATATGACTCTAGAACAGAAAGCAATAAGGTTAGTAGCACTTCAGTACCGGATGGCATTAGATGTCATCCTGGCTGAGCGTGGTGGGGTATGTAAATTGGTGGGGTCCGCTTGCTGTGTTTTCGTTCCAGATTCCTCCCCAACTATCTTTAAGGCAATACAGAATCTGCATGTCCTAAGTTCAGAAGTGCATGTTCCTGAGGGAAACTGGGATTTTAGCGCTTGGTACTGGGACTTCTTGCAATCTTAGGGATGGAAACTACTTTCGGTCTTGCTGATTATTTTGGGTATTCTGTAGTTTCTTTGTTGTTGTATACAATGTCTTCCTGGTATGTGTTCAATGTTAGGAGGATGTTGCGCACAAGCGATGGGTACATTAGGACATAAAGTATACGCCCCCGAGAAGATCTCCAAAGAATATGTGCTGAAAGAAATCTTAGTATCTGATTTTATGACAATTGATATCTCCGATAGTGATTCAGGATGTATGGACATTGAGACGTGGAGTTACTCGTAAAGTGACTAGAAGTAGTTTAGCGCTTGGCTTAGGTCAAAAGGAGGGTTTGTTAAACGGGATATCATATTGTACCTCCTTTATTGTATATATTGGTCTAAGCCCAGTCGCTCTGCGAAGAATCCGCGTTGCAAGGTTCTGACCTTAGATCGATTTAGCCACCATTTTAGGTTCATCCGCCATTTTGATTCTCACTCCAAAGTCACCCTTTGTTCTAAAATGGTGGACAGTGTTCTTCTGTTTATAACTTGGCCGTCTTGACCTCTACATTAAGTTAATGCCTAAACTGCCCGCAGCCCAAATGTTAGGGTCATTTAAGGAGACCTTGTCCTTCGTTGACCTGTAGATCAAGGATTACCTGTGCCAATGAAACCGATCCGCGAGCATATATTAAGTACAATGTTGTTTAAATACTGAATGTGAACACTTGTAGAACTGCATTGTATGAAACATGTATGAAGGCTTAATGTTAAATCCAAAGGTAGATCGTTGCCATTGTGACTTATTTGTGTATACAAGGGGAATAATTGATATGCATATAGGGGAATAAATTAGAAGTGAACGCGGCACGAACCCCTAGCCCTAGGAATGATTAACCTGTAGATTGGCTGGACATCATGTTAGAGAATTGTATAAAAAGAGTGAGTGTTCTGATGTACAGCCCCACTCACTTCTCACACCGAAAGGGCTGGTATTCGCTGTGATATACCGAGGGCCAGATAGCTATCTGTATCTGATACTTTGTTCCTTTGAAAACTGTTCAGTTGTAGAATAAAGATTTGTGTATCTTTGTAAGCCCGTGTTTGGTGTATTTCCTTTTGTGGTACTCCACCTTGATATCCTCTTTTTTGCTTTTACAAGCTAACTGAACCAACAAATGGGTCTGTGAGTGTTAGGCAGAAACCTGTGCAGTTCCCTCTGGGACCACTGCAAAAGATTTAAGACTACAGGTGTTTGGCAGTAAACCCACTTGGTAGCAGTCTGTACCACACATATTCACTTGGTAGCTGTGGCTGAGCAGTCAGACATCAGTCAAGAAGAGTTAGGTAGTATACAGAGTATTCACAATAGGTCAAGAAAACACAATAGAACAAGTAAACACTGACCAGGGCTTGGTGTAAAAGAGATATAATTATTTATTTAAAACCACATCTAGAAAAACACACAGGCACTAATAGTAAGCAATTCAAAAACACGGTCACTAAAAGATATACACTCCCTTAAAAGAATATTAGACAAGTCTTAAGTAAAGCACCACTTATTTTCAGACAGCGGTGAGCGCTTAACGTAGATGGCACTCTAATAGTTCGTTTTGTAAAAGGGAGAGAAAAGCAGAGAATAAATTGAAACAGATCCCAACACTTTTTCACGAACACACAAGAGAGGAAGGCAAAGTAACACCATGAATTCAGAGTCAGTAGGCCGGATCCGCTTTAAGAGGAACAAAACAAAATGTGTCCAAGGTCACACGGTTGCAGTGCACAAAAGTCTTGTAACGGTTCAAAAAGGAGTTGGACCAAAGAAAGGGACCAGTTAGAGGGTCAAGGCAGCCAGCCCAGTCCAGAAGGTTAAGGGGTTATTATTACCTTGTAGCAATCTTTAGAAAGGGAGGCCTGGCGGACACAGTACCTTAAAGTGGTGAGAACACTCCAGCAGGGGCAGTTATTCCTGGCAGCGGATGCAAGTCAGTGCTTCGTCCGGGGGAAGAGAGGATCTTGTCGTGGAGGAAGCAGGAGTCTGTTGCACTGCCAGGGAAGAAACCAGCCGCTGAGTTTCTCATGTACAAGGAGCGGCCCGTTGATTCGCGGTTCAGTGGTGAGTGGCTATGCGGCCGCTGGGGTGCTTGGCATGGGCAGTTCGACCACAAACTGGTCTGGGGTGCGAAGAAAGAAGGTAAACTGGTTGTGCCCACCAGTCAGGGGAAGAAGCCTCTCCAGCCGGGAGATCTTCTCTGTCGTCGGGAAGTGGTAGTCGGTTCCGCAGGGCTCCACCGGTGGTGTCGTCGTGGTAGGTCGGCTCAGCTTCTCCCTCGTCGGATTCTCAGGTCCTGTGGTGACTTCTGAAGTTCCAGTCCCCAAAGCCCTGCTTTTATGCAGTATACCCCCATTCAATCAGCGTAGCTGTCAATCAAACATGCTAAGTGGTGAGCCGGCCGGCTCACCACTTGGGCCAATCACACAAGAGTGCGACTTGAGTTACCAAGGTAACTCAGTCCAGAGTGCCTAAACCCCCTACCACACCCCCTGTGGTACCCAGACAGAGTGGCACCACTTTTGGAGGCTTCTGTGGAGAAGCCTGCCAAAAAGTGGAACAAAGGGCTCGACTTGGGTTGGAGTCACAGAAGAGAGCACAAACGCCTTTTTAGAATCGAGTCCTGGCAAAAAATACCAACCGGCGAATTAATATTAATTAAATAAACCGGCGGTATGTTCGAGGCTATGAGAATTAAATAATTAAAGTTAGTAGCCTCGAACAATGGTAAAATCCCATAGGGAAATATTCGCGGTCGAATATAAAAAGTAGTTTCCACTGCCACCAGCCAAAACTCGATCAGGGGGGACGGAGACGTGCCCCCTCGACTAACAGACCCCGGGGCAATCGAATTGCCCCGACCAGTACGTCCATAATATGATGGTTTGTACTGGTTTCTGTCAATAATTTGGGACTAGTAAAGCCAATGGTGACTTTACATGCCCTGGGAGACAGTAGTCAGTCCCGGGGTATGGAGTCTATGGTGGAGTGTCACTATGACACCCCTGTGTTACTGCACGGAGGGTGCTGTGTAACACACATAGTAAAAACACATGAGACCCTATGGAGTAAAGGACCCCATAGCCCATAAAACACATTAACAGTCAAAGGAACACCATAAACATGTCCAAGAGTGGGAGAAAAAGAGTCTCACTCTTGGCAGGAGAAAAAAAACAAACTCCAGAAATCCAGCAAAGCTGCTGGGGGACTCACTAGGTTAGGAAATTCAGCCTAAAGAGAGAATTCTCCTTAACATTGAGTAATGGTGCTACATTAGCGGGGAGCCACTGATTTCAGTTGTTTTTTGGAAGCATACACCAAAGAATCATTACCCAAGAAAAGATGATGTTCTTTTTTCATACCAGACGATTTTGTGGACTGATGACCATCGAGGGGATTAAAACACTGCCTTTTAAAAACATGTTCTAAAAGAAGGGCCATGCTTTTGGCATGGTGCTTTCAAATGTTCTGGATTGTCCTCTTTTTTCCAATCATGATCATTCATTTTACAAATATATGGGGTGAGACCTGGAACCTTTTGGGATCTTCTTTGTTATAACAAACCTATACTTAATTTTGGCAAAGTGATTAGTAGGACAAACTATCAAAGCGAGATTCTTAATAGGGGTGAATTAGAGTTTGTACCTACTGTAATTTGAGGGTTGAGTCAGTTTTGTAAATATAATTAGCCAATCTAGCAATAAAGAAAAGCACAGTATGCATGTCATTTGATGACTAATAGGTTCACGCTTATAAATCAGTTTCATGTTACATTCCCCCAACCATAACATTCTTGCCATGGGCCAGGCTAGAAACTGATTTTACTCTGCTAATCAGGCTGTGGGTGACTGTCTTAAATAAAAGGGTTGAAGTGAATGCCCAGTATGATATCCGACTAGGTCTGCTGCCTGGATCTTGGGCTGAAACGAGGGATAGCCATGGATGGGTGCAGTCACCATGTAAGTCATACTGTGCCCAGGGGCAGTGCAGGAGGCTCCCACAGATCACCCCACAACACCCCAGTTGTATGGCAGGGGCTTGTTTCCAAAAGAAAACCTGAAACCTTGTCAGTTTATGGGAATCTCTTATTCAGCATGAGTCATTTAAACATTCCACTCTCTCCTAGTTTGGCATTCCCCACATAACAGATGTTTTGGAAGAATCAGTAGCACAGAGCAGGAGACAAATACCTTTAGTGGGGTGTTGCTTTTGGTGGTGCAGGGCATGGAGAAGCTATAGAATTGTGAGTGAGACCCAGAATGAAAGTGTTTAATCTTCCATGCTCAAGAATTTGCCAAATAACACAATTATGCATGTGAATGGGAAAGGCAAGGGAGAATTGTGGAGCATACAACTCTACTGCAGCAGCCTCTTTCTGCCTGAGTGTGCTAGGAAATTCCAAGCTGCATCCAGCCTATATGATCGGTTGATCCATAGCTATGCATATGTTGCTGGTGTGGCATTCAGAGCAACATGGAAGCCACAAGCAAGTGAACATCAATCATTCCTTTGTTAATTCATGAAACCATGCCCGCCTTAACAACATGAAATAAGGATAGTCTCCAGAGGAGGAACTAGACCTGATGACAAGATAGGACGGGTGTTTGAAGAGAGTGGTGGAACACTGCAGGAATGTACTGGAGAGGCAGCAGAAGGATCCCAGAGAAGAGGGGGCTGAAGATGGAGATGGTGAAAAGAGGCTGAATAATGGAGGCTTCAAATAAGGAGGGGGCAGACATAAGAATTGGCGGTGCTACAGAAGGAGATGGCAACTACGGAGGAGGTGAGGAAGAATGTTGAGGAGAAGGACCAGGAAGAGAGAAAAGTCAAGGTGGATGAGGAATAGAAGGTTGAAAAGATCCAGGAAGGAGAAGAACCCCACATGAAGGACATTGAGTGTGATCTGATGATAGGGGAATTAGATACAAATATGAATGCAGAAGAAAGAAAACACAGGAAACTGAGCACATAAAGTACAGCTGAGCAGGGTCCAAAAGAGAAGCGGAACGGGCATGTTATTCACCTTATAAAAAGAACATGAGGAGGGGGGATGTACAAGCATCTGGTGAGGCATCAAGGAGGCATCAGGGCAGTCAGTACTAGAATATCATGATATGATAAGAAGATAAATAGTTAGGTTTTGCTTAAGAACAAGATCATCCTTAAATTACAAGAAGGCAGAAGATGATGGGCTGCTGGGAAAAAAGATTTTGATCCTCTAGACCAGACGGATTGGTGCAATAGTTAATGGAGTTTGCATACCAGTTCAAGTGGTGAAAACCCTGTTGGGAGCTCTCGAGATTGGTTTGGAGGCGTAAAGCCCTCCCTCCTGCAGCTGTCTCAGTCTAAGATGTGTGTGCCCCTGGGTCCAAGAACTGATGGACAGTACTTCTAGATGACCAAGTGACCAGGATGAGAAACAGAAGATCTAAATTGATGAAACCAAGAAATGAGTGCAGGGCCATTTAAATCCAGCAGACTGTGAGTTACAGAAAATTGGACAAGTGTTTTCTGAGAAAGCACTATGGACGTTTTGTTTTGAAAAAAGAAAAGTAGTGCAAAGGCACTAATGTAAAGTATTTATAATAGACTTGACTTCAGTGCACTTCACAATTGAAGAATGAGTTTCCTTTTAGTCAATTAATGTATGGATAGTTTGTAGCAGGATATGTGTTGGTATAATCATGCAGCAGTCCAGCATGTCCTACTAGGCATAGAAATCTCTCTCAGTCTTTGAGAAAAAATATTGTTTTATATTTTATTTGTGGGGCTTAGACATCTCCCTCTCTCATCTGCCCATGAACTTCCCTCTAACCCAGGTGTCCTTAAACATGGTCAGTTCAACAGAAAGGTAGCCCCTACTGTCTGTCGTCTAGACTTCTCCTACAGCGTGTTTCCCTATATGCAGGGTATAATCTCCCTCAGGAACTTCCTAACTGTCCCAAGGCTAGCAATAGGCTATTGTTTTAATGGGAGTTTGGATAGTGCCTTATTTTATTTCATTTTATTTTGACACTTGTATAGCGCACAAAACCCAGAGGTATCTAGACACTTTTGACTTATGAATACAGTTTCTGTAAGAGCTTCATGTTACATAAAACGGTGACAGATTAAATAGGCAGATATATGGTGCCTTCCCCATGTTGCAGGGTGGCAGCAACACACATATGCGAAGAATCAAACTAGGTTCAAGGGCAAATATATGGTGCCTACCCCATGTTGCAGGATGGCAGCAGCACACAGGTGCGAAGAGTCAATCAAAGGCAATTACATGGTGCCTACCTCATGTTGCGGGATGGCAGCAGCACACAGATGCGAAGAGTCAATCAAAGGAAATTACATGGTGCCTACCTCATGTTCTAGGGCGGCGGCAGCACATAGATGTGAAGAGACAATCAAGGCAGTTGTATGGTGCTTACCCCATGTTGCAGGGCGGCAACAGCACACAGATGGGAAGAGTCCATCAATTTTATTTTATTTTATTTATTTATTTATTCATATTTGTTGAGTGCACAGCAGCCCGTAGGCATCGTGGAACTTGTTACATTGGTACTTACAGCTTAGTTACATACATAGATACATACAAAGGCCGAATGGCATCATGGGGGTTGCTACAGAGGGTGGGGATAGCATAGCTACTTATAATTCCCTATAGGCATACTAGAATAGGGTAGTATAAGTCTTAGCAGAGTGTATCAACATGGGTGTGTGAGAGCGAAGATTGTCAATTGAAGAGAGCCGTTTTGAGATTTTTGCGAATGGCATGGATAGATGTTTCAGCTCTGAGGGCTGTAGGGAGTGCGTTCCAGAGTTTGGGGGCGAGGTAGGGAAATCCAATACCTCCTGCCTTGGACCTGTTGTTGTGTGGTACAGTGAGTTGGTTAGTGTAGTATAGTCTAGTAGGCCTGGTGGGTTGAGCTCTGGTTAGCATGTCTGATAAGTATGCGGTTGCAGAATGGTTGATGCATTTGTGTGTGGTTGTGAGGATTTTTAATGTGTTGCAGTCTTTAACTGGGAGCCAATGAGCGGTCTTTCGTGCTTGTGAGATGTGGTTTCTTTTTAGGTATACAAAGAGCAGTTCTGAGCGAGTTATTTTGGGTGGTTTGGAGTCTTGCTATGTTTTTTTTGGAGGTGCCGGCTAGGAGTGCATTGCAGTAGTCCAACTTGGCTCCTGTAGTGGCTCTGGCAATGGAGAGGCAGTTGTTCTTTGTTAGAAACGGTTTTATAGCATTGATCAGTTTTGTGCTCAGGGCAGAGGCTGAGACAATAGCGCTAACTTGTTTATCCATGGATAGCGTACCATCAATGTGTACACCGAGAGTTTTAACAGAGCTTAGTACAGGGATGACATCGTCGTCGATACGGAAGTTTAGATATGATGAATCAAGATTGGCTAGTGTGGATTTTTGCCCAAGAATGAGGATTTCTGTCGTGTCCCCATTAAGACATAGACCGTTCGTGGCCATCCATGCTTGTATGGTGGAGTAAATTTGCTGTAGGGTAATGGTGTCTCTTGTTTGTAGTTCCCAGTAAGGGGGAGGAGCACTTGGGTGTCATCAGCATAGTTTGTATATGTGATCCCAAATGCATCCAGTGTATCAAAAAGAGGCTTGGTAAAACAATTATAAAGAGTGGGGGCCGAGGATGTTGGTGATTTGTTTTTTTAGATCTAGTATAGCGGTTTCAGTTCCGTGCCCTTTGCGGAACCCGATTGTCTCTTTCCTAGGATAGAATTGGTTTCGAGGTATTGTTGGATTTGTCTATGGGCAGCCTTATCTAGTATTTAAAGGAGAAATGGGACGGTTGTTATTGGTCTGTAGTTATTAGGTTGGGAGGGGTCTAAGGTTGTTTTTTTTTTAGAACTGGGCGCACCCATGCCTCTTTCAGGCTGTTGGGGACTGAGCCTGACACGAATGAGGCGTAGATGAAGGCTGCGAGAATGGGAGCGATTTGCTCAGCACATTCCTTGATAATTTTGGGTGGGCATACATCAACTTTACATTGTGAGGGTTTGAGGTGTTTCAGGATGTCAATAACATCAGCTTCTGTAATTTCCCTAAATGCAAATTGTGGGAAGTTGATAATTTTGGAGTTGGGAGCAGTCTGCCTTGGGTGGTTCTGCTTGGGTAGGGCTTTGTAATGGTCTGAGATTTTGTTTTGGAGGAGTTATTTGTTTAGCATAGCAGTTTGTATGCTGTTGCACCATGCTTCATCTTTAACGATCCCGTCCATGCCGATGGGTGGTACTGTTAGTTCTTTGAAGATAGTAAAGAGTTCTTTACTTTAGGAATTAGCAGTGGAGATGCGATGATTGTATGCTTCAGATTTAGTATTGAATATGGTGTCTTTGTATTTTTTTGCAATAGTATGGAAGTTATCTTTAGTGCTGTCACAAGGGTTGATCTGCCATGCTTTGAGCGCTTGGCACTTGCTTTTTCTCAGATTCTGGGGCACCTCAGTGAACCATGCGTTAGAATGGAATGATTTCTTCTCTTTTTTGCTTTCTAATGTTGCAATAGAGTTGATTGCATTGATAAGGGTGTCTTTGAATATCTCTGCTAAGAATGGTGAAGCAAGGCATGGAAGGTTTAAGTAGGCCTTGAGGTTGTCTGCCGTGAGTTTTTTTTGCACTTCTGGCTAATATAGCAGGTGCTGCAGTAGTAGATTTCGTGGCTGGTATTAAAGGGATGGTGAATTGTAGACAGTTGTGGTCTGTCCATGGGAGGCTAGTATTAGAGATGATGTCTGTGTCACAGTTATGGTCTATCACCCATTCTAGGATGTGGCCTTTGACGTGAGTGAAAGAAGTGATTTTCTGTGAGAAACCAGATCGTGAAGGTCCCTAGAGAGAGAGTTGAGTGTTTTGTCATTAGGGTCATTGAAACCTAAGTTTAGGTCTCCTAAGAAAAGAGTTTTGGTAGATTGTTTAATGTTGTTCCCTAGGAGATGTGTGACTTGTCCTTGGAAGTCAGTAGAGGGTCCTGGTAGACGGTAAATTACATGGATATTTATAGAATTTTTGGGAGAGAGTGCTAGCCTGGCTGATAGGATGTCTGTGTTCCCTTCACCTATGTGGGGGATGGGTCTAATAGAAGTGGTCTCTTTGAAGATAAGAGCGACCCCCGCTCCTAATTTGGATGGCCTATCCTGTCTGAAAATTGAGTATCCTATAGGTAGGGTTAGCGCGGTGACATGACATGATTGGCCTCGTGAAGCCAAGTTTCAGTGATTGCTAATATGTATAGGTCTTGTTTGATGATCAAGTCATTAACTTCTAATGTGTGAGCAATAAGAGAGCATACATTGAGTAGAGCGCATTTGTAGTGCATCGGCTGGTGGTTCTTTTTTGTAGGAGGTGAGATGCTTGTGTTAGGTGAGGTAGAGAGTTGTGAAGTGGAGTTGTAAGTGGGCTTACCGTGGGCCATCTTAGTGTTCCTGGTGATGTTGGGCACATACATGGTGTCTACCTCGTGTTTCAGGGCGGCATCAACACACAGATGCGAAGAATCAAACAAAGTTCAAAGGGCAAATACATGGTGCCTACCCCATGTTGCATGGGGGCATCAACACAAGTTCAAAGGGAAAATACATGGTGCCGACCCCATGTTGCAGGGCGGCATCAACACACAGTTGCGAAGAGTCAAACAGAGATTCAAAGTGCAAATACATGGAGCCTACCCCGTTTACCAGGTTGTGGCAGAAAACACAAGCGCGGACAAGAAGGATAATGTTGAGCTGGCACCGTGCGCATGTGAAGCAGGGCATTATGAGAAGCAGGTAAGGGGTGCTAATAATACAGCAGTCATGCACAAAGGTGGATAAGTGAGGCTGGTATATCTTCATAAGGATTGACTTAGTTAAGGGGATGGTGCACCAGGTGACCCAGTATAGAAAAATTAATGTCCGCAGGGGCCGGATCCTTTGGCGATGACTGCGGTTGTTTTAGTAAGTGAAAGCCAACATCAGTATTCATAACGCAATACAGGAGACCAACCCAAGTTAAAAGAACATTGCGAGGAAAGGGGAAGAGAGTTACAGTTTGGTGAATCGGGCCGTGTTGGTAGAACGGATGGACAATGTTCCAAAGTGTTTGGAGTTCCAAAGAACATAGATACAGGCTATCGCGGATAAGATGGCAGTAAAGCAGGCAGCTGCAGAGTCACGTGTTAGGCAGGCAGAGTGCGATATGTGCTCAGGAGTGAACGGGAGGAAGATGGTTAGAAAAAAATTGCACAAGAGAGTAGAGACTAGACCTGAAAATGCATGCCTCTTACCTGAAAGGACAGGAGAGCCGCAAGGCGCACGCAAGTAACGGAGGGTGGTTGTTAGCACATTGGGCAATTGGCAGTTCCCGGGCAAGGCAAAGACAGATTGCCTTAAACAAAGAGGCCAATCAGACGGCTGCATGTACGTATGTGCTCCATTCTCACCAGGCTATTTGTGTCTTGGGAAATCCAACGAAAAGGCGGCAGCCACCTTAAAGACGGCGAGGTCTGCATCTGAAGAATGGTGAAGTGCAGACAGTACTCCCAGATAATGAGGGCCCACCCTTCCTGGGTGATGGTCACAGGGCAAAAGGGCCTTGCACCTGCTCTTGTATGCAGAAGAGAACAGTCATCCCCCCTCACCTCTTCTCCTCTACTCTTACTACAACTCCCTTTGGCTTACTCCTGCTACAGTTCTTCGTTCCTCCAATGATTTTCTCCTCCTACTCCTCAACTCCACCCTTTGATGTAACCAATCCTCCAAAATCCAAATCACTACTCCGCCTCTCTGTCACTACTCTCCTACACAATACTACTCTACTCCTCCACCAACTATTACACTCTTCCTTCCACAATTACGCTATTATGCTTCCTCTCTCTACCACTAATTGGGCTGAATTCCCAAGGTTTTTTACAGGACTATAGCAGTGCAGGGTTTCTGGGGGGTGTCAGTCTCGTAGGTAGGTGATTTTTTCCCTTTGGAATTCTAGGATATTTCATGGTTGCTTCGTTGGTGATCTTGAACAGCTTCTGATATGACGGCGCAAGAGAAACACAGATGATCATGTTGGTATTGAGACAGGGTACCTAGGGTACCTACTGACACAGGTGCGGGAAACAGGAATGTGGGACATTTCTGTTGCCACAGTCGACCTCCATGGTAAGAGACCCTAGATGGCTCCTTTACCTTAACAGACATTCAACCTTCCGGCTGAGAGGGTTCCCATGCCCTTGGGACACAACCTCATTACTGGTATTGACACAACTATCTGGGGTTGATTCCCAGAAGGTGTATAGTCCTGAACTGTATGTTGAACTGTGGCACTGTATTTGTGTTCCTGTACTTTGGAATTGTATACTCTACTGATGTCTACCATTAAAAACGACAAATAATTACTGCAACCTGGACTCCTGAAATGTGTGGCTTCAAACATTTCCAACAAGTCCAACAGGACTGAGATTGTCCGTATTGGGACCCCTGCTACCGCTTTCCACTTTCACTCTGGCCAGCCTGCCTTGGCCCTGCGCCCGCATCCGCCTGCGAGGCAAGAATTCTTGGGGTCATCTTTAACTCCACTCTCTCCTTCTCCTCTCATATTTCGGACATCTCTAAAAAGTCTAACTATTAGCTACACCTCCTTAGAGGTACTCTACCTTTTCTCAATTTCCCCCAGAGGCTCACTGTCTCTAGAGCCCTGGTTCGCTCCATGCTGGACTATTGCTACAGCCTCTTCCTCAACCTCCCTTCTTCTGCCCTGCACCCTCTGCAACTCATCCAGAACAGAACCACAAGACTTATCCTTGGCCTCAAGCCCAGGGACCGCATCTCTCTGGTGCTGAATTCCCTTCACTGGCTCCCGTGGCTGCAAGGATAAAATTCAAGACCCTTTGCATTGTTCACAAGGCTTTCTGGGGCCTGGGATCTACCTACCTGCAACGCTGCCTACCTAAATACTGTCCCTCATGAGCCTTCTGTTCATCTACCTCCACCTTTCTGCGAGTGAGTCGGTTCTCCAAGCAGAGATTTGGAGGGAGATCCTTATCCTCAGCAGGTACATCCCTCTGGAACAGCCTCCCTGCCGCCCTCAGTCTTGAACCTGATCTCCATAAATTCTGGAAACTCCTCAAAACATTCCTATTCTCTCTGCCTCTATCCTGCTAACCTAGTTCTCTGTTCTTTCATTCTCTCCCTCCTCGTCCTACAGCATGCTGACTGGCTGCTTGGTGTACCACCGAGTCTCACTGGTCCCCGGCACCGCTGCCAGTCCTCTTTTGCACTTGTCTCAGGGCCCTACACCCCTCCCACACTCTATGCACTTGAACAATTAATCCAAAAGAGTGGCACTCTCTGCACTTACTCCCAGTCTCAACCGACCGGGTGCACTTGATCCTCCCCTTCCCTGTGAGCCTCTGTGCACTTGCTCGATCCGTGCGCATCGCACTGAAGATTGCCTGCCTGTTCTCCCTTGTTGTCACCCCTTAATTGCACTGTTAAAATTGCAGAATCACCGCCAGGCCTATTTGCTCTATCCCAAACTGTTAAATGTATTGTTTGCGCACTTACTCTGCCTGTGCAGACTATTATCGTCTCAGAACTTCAAGGGCTCTGAGTGACGGTTGTTTTTTCCCCATGTTCCCACCCTGCTAGAGCGCTTTGAAACCCTTGCTTTTGTATAGCTCTATATAAATATTACCATACAATACCATACATTTGAAATTCAGAAAGATATCCATCAAGAGTCCATGATTGTACAAGGCACCAGATATAATGGTTGTGCTCAAAGCTCATTCTTTCCTAATGGTAAAAAAAAGTAGACAAGCATTATATCCAGCCCCTACAGGGGTAGGGGGACATGCACCACCTCGATTTGGGTTTCTTAAGAACTGATTCTTGGATTTGTGGTAACAATTTGCTTTATTAATGTTTGGACGTGAGACGACAGAACTATACTGAACTTGTGAGTAATTGCCCATTTCAATTAGGCACTTTACCACAACATACTGAAAAGGATAGTTTTTTCTCTGAAGAGTGTCCACATTTTTAGGGTGTTGGTCATGTGAAAAATGTGACCACACTGTCATCAACACATGGACTTACATATGAAATCCCCAGGCTACATCGCAAATCAAAGTCCATGAAGCACACATTCCATAACCCCCCCTACCCGAATCCATTTTTTGATTGAGAGGAACAAGTGAACAAGATCCAAGAGAATCACTCGAATATTCTGGTGAAAGGGATTTCTTGGAAATCCCAGGCTGTTCACTACAGCTAGGAAGGACATCAGAGACAGCATCCTTAATCCCAACTACTGTATGTTTTCAATGGACTGGGAATAGGTGGGCTGCATCCCACAATATTCCCCTTTCTTAATGAAGGAACACCTGGACTGGACCGGCCAGAAGGATGCCTTCTCTAGTGTTAGCCAGGAACACTAGAAGAGGGACTTGAATGCCCCACAGGAGTACTGTCTAACCTACACTGGTAGCACATATGGGTAACCAGCACACTTTCCCACAGAATACTCATCGGGCAGAATGAAGCCCCTTCCCACAGTGGAAAAATGGAATGACCTACTCATTGACATACAGAGAGGAGAAATGGTTCTTCATCCTTCCTACCCCTCAAGGTAAAAGCTCAGCCCTCTCCTATGGTCTATGGGCATCAGCCACATCAAATTCATAAGCGGGGCAGCTTCCATAAGCCGAACCAGAGAGGGAGAAGCATTTGCCACCCATCTTTTGGAAAGAACATTCTGGATTGTGAGCCAAGATGGTAACTGACCTCTTTAAATCCTTCAACCCTTCTCAACAGCCCTTTCAGTCAGTATGCTCAGAATCACCATGTGTTGGCCCAGGCAATCAAGGTGAAAACAAACAAGCCAGCCAGTTGATATAAAAGAGTCAGCTTGCAGTACAGTGGTAGAGGGGAGTTTTAGGAGCTGTGCAGTGGAAGTTTAGATATGGAGAGGGAGCACTGGAGGAGGCTGATGGAGAGAACAGAATGATCTAGAGCAGGAGAAAGTAGGGTGTAGAGAGGCCATCAGAGAGAAGGATAGGAGGCAGGATAGAGTACAGATTTGGGAGGTGATGGAGAGTAATGAAGGGGTGTAAAGTAACAAGAGAAGCAATTATATGGCTAGAGGGAAATCTAAATGAGAGGGGGGAAACAGGAATGAGTACCAAGGAGATTGAAAGTTGGAAAAGGAGAGGGAGACTCTTAAGAAGTGGGTTGCAGGTGAAATCGAGAATGAGAGTGCAAGTGACTTCACCAGGAAGGAGGAGTTTATTCAACAGGTGGCCAGAGGAGACCTTAGTATACAGGCAACAAAGAGTGTCATAGAGACAGTTGGCAGAAGAGTTTAAGGGGAAGGGCAAGTTTAATAGGGAAATGTTTGAGATGAAGATCAGAGAAAAAGCCAGGAGAGGCAAATGTAGCTTGCTCTAAGCAAGTGTGACATTAGGGTAGGTGGAGGTACAAGCACATGTCAGAGGATTGAAGAACTTGTCTTTTACGACTCATCAAATAGGCAGTTGACACCGAAGCTTTGGGCGCTAGTGCCAGGACCATAAGACAGAGGGTGGATAGGAAAATCAGACATAGCCACTTGAACAGTTCTATTGGTCAGCCTCTTGGTGAAAGACACCGTTACCCTACCTGCTCCTGCTATTGCCAGGCCTGTCAAGCAAGCGCACATGGGGCCTAACACAGGCCATCAAGGCTCTGTGTGAAACCTGATGATGTCTCACCCGCTGGTTCCAGTGATCTGTCATCCAGGTGGGCAGGACACGCCCATCACTTTTGGATCCAGTTCCTGGGGGTGGACCAGTATGGGAGGATCAACTGGATCAGGGGTCTTCAGGGAGTGGAGGCGGAACACCGGATGGTGAGACGTGGTATCCCCTTTCATGTATCATCTTTTCCCCATCCTACGATGTAGAATACCTAGCAACCCCCCTCCTGCTTCCACACATGAACACTTTCTCAAGGACAGCTCACTGTGAGCAACAACGGACTAACACCAGAGCTGTATACCTGACATGTCCCAATACAATGGTCAGGCAAGGTCAGGCAATTATGGATCATTACACACACTTGACTTCTTTCACACTTCACCACATGGATAAAAGGTGAAGCACAAAAGCACACTCAGAGCAAAGCAAAATACACAAGGAAACAGCAGTTCCAAGATGGCAGTTTAATACGAGGAGAAAGACGGCAAGACCAGAGAGGGGTGCAAGGAGGGAAGTGCCCTTGAGCTGTAAAGACTGTTACTTTCATGAACCTTGGAAAGTAAGAAACCTAAGACCAGGGACTAAAGCTGCTCAAACCTGGACAGTGTGTTGGATGTAACCAGGGCTCTCCCACTTAACTAGGTTGGGGAGGTGTGATTACTGCTGTGGTACTGTCCTTGGCTCCTACAACAAAGCAGCCTCAGTAAAGACAGGACAGCTGGTGAGACGGAGAGACAGATACCGAACCAGCCTGTGTTTTGAACTAAGTTTGCAAGCGGCAACATTGCATGAAGATATCTGAAGAGAATAGTGTTTGAGGCGTAAGTGATGAGTGACATGAATATAATTGAAAACCAAAGGAGTGACTGAACTTTGGGAGGTCGAGAAAAGATACCGCAGACAGAACGGTCCGGCGCCACGCGGGTGCTCATTCGAAAGTCTCTGTTAGGTATCCAACTGATGCTAAGTGTGAGAAAAGGGAATCTTGACATTGATGTGGTCCTGCAATGGGTCAAGCTAAACCCTGGGTACATTCAAACATCTTCAATGGTTTAATGTACACTGCAATTGATCCGAGCCCAGCCGAGGGAGACTGATTGAGTAGAAGATTGTAATACAGGGATCTGAGCCCGGCTGAGGGGGATCCGGGGTGAACCGTGAGTCACCCAAGAAAGAATATTCGTTGAACATTGTAATAAGGGGATCTGATCCCAGAAGAACGGGATCCAACGTTGAACTTTTGTTTTTTAAATGGATCTGAGCGCAGCTGAGGGGAATCCAGGGTGAACACCCAAATACTGGTAAAATGAAAATAACTTTTGCAAGTTGTTTTTATGCATCAGCCCCCATGAGTCAAGAGACTTTTAAGAAGTAAAGAGACTTGGAAACAGAAGGCCCTGATGCTGGTAATGCAACTGCATCCTCATGCCCCAGAAGCCAGAATGTGTGCTTTGCTCGAGTGAACCACCTTTCCCTGAACTGAACACGTGGGGAAGGGAGGCCAACGGCCCACACTTCTTGACATATTATTTTGTTAACACTCCTTTCTTTTTCATGAACACTGCCCCTCACTATTTGTAAATTAGCTTTAAGGATTGACAATAGGTTTTTTAGTAGAGGCCCTTTTATTTTGACAAGACCCCACTAGGATTGCATTATTATTATTTGATGGTTATAGCTTGCTCCCATCTGTAGATTTAGGTTTAGATAGGTATTGTTCACACCCTTGCGAAAGTTCAACAAACACCCTTGAACTGTGGTCACTTGTGTCTGTCTTACTGTTGATACCATGCCTTCCTTACAGCTCCCAAGATATGCGAATGGAGAAACCAAGTAGCTGACCGAGAAGCCAAGAAGGAAGAGTGGAGAATGAATGACAGTGAAGAGGGAGTATCGAATGATCAGGTCATTGGAAAAAGGAGGGGAACTCCAGAGATGTTCTTTGTAGACTCTGAGTCTTTTGGACGGAACCCAGAGACATTTGATTGATCCAACAACCTTTGTTTGATCCAGAGACTTTGGATTTAGCCCATCATTTTTGATGAGCACCAGAGATGTTTACCTATACCACAGATCAAGCCAAGAAGCTGCCATACTGTAGAGTGGTGGTGAGGATACTCAGAGCACCTCTGTTAATCCTGACATCTTGAACAATCAATTGAAATGTAGCTGCTGTGTAGTATATTTAGCATTGAGTGCAGTGGACATTTTCCACGATACATTAAGAAATGAAGCTCTTTGTAAAGGATGTTTGCGTAAGTGTGAAGCTTACAGTCAGTGGTGATTGCCAGCATCTGATTGCACCTTTGCAAATACTGTGATATGCATCTGGACATGCACTGGTGGTCACATGTTGGATTCACTCTTTTTTTAAATAGTACATCTTGCTGTGTGACATTGTTCCATTTTCTATCAGGCACAAATGTGTAAAGTTTATGAGTTTAGATAAGGTATAACTTTCCATGGCTGAACCAGATCTCAGGTACAGCATGCGATTTCATGTAACTGCTGAAAGAACTTTTTCTTCTTTTAAATTAATTTTGAATATGATACTTTATAAGTGTACTGTAGTGGGCAGTGAGGACCATTGCACAATTCCAACTACAATGCCTCTATACTCCTGCCCTGTTCTTGACCCTCCTAAAAGCTGCATAACATTTTCATTCCTCTGCCAACCATGGGCATGACTGCTTCAGATCGGCTTGTCACCCTTACTCACTACAATGGGCCGCAAAGGCTCTGTTGTGCCTGTCAGCTATGGCCTCGTTAGCCACCTGCACTTCCTCCTAGAGTTCTTCTCCAACCTCCACATGCAGATATTTCCAGATCACTTCCTCCTTAAATCTCAATCCTATCTCTTTCACCTAATGACTTACTCCAACCTTCTTCTTAGTCTCATTCCAGCTTTCTTCTTCTGATGGCATAACCCATTCTAACCTTAGCTCTCAATCCAACATCCTCCTTCTGATTACTTTTCTCCCCCTCTTGTCTCCAACCTCTTCCTGGCTCCAATATCTCTCCTATTTCCTCCCTCATCACCCAACAGACTCCAAATGCATGCCACCAGCTCCAACTTAAAATTCCACACTGCTTGGAAGAGAAAGCAGTTTTGAATGCTTAAAATTTCCCTGGATGAGCTGTTCATGCTCGCTCCTCAGAGACGTGATTATGTTGCCAGCCTCTGCAGAAGATGCCATGTATGAGTTTTATAGTGAAGCACGTTGGCCCCAGTTCTCTGTGCGAGCTGACCAAGTGAGTTCTGCTGGTAGATTTAATGTGCCCCTTATGTCTGAGCATGCTCACTGTGGGAGCACCTGAGAAAAATGTCATTTATTTAATCTATGCATGTATAGCAGCGCACCAAACCCTCAAGGAATCAGGGTGCTAATTGCAGTAAGTGTGAAGTGACAATGTTCAAAGTGCAAGACCACACATACATTAAAACGTTTAGGTGGTTCATAAAGTGATAGTCTAGCAAAGCTATGCCTTATGGTACAGGGCCTACATTAGGCATACAGATACAAGAGTCAAAGTTGAGGTAAATGCATAGTCTAGCAAAGCCAAGCCTCATGGTAGGGGGGCTGCATTATTTATGTTTTATTTATTTATTTATTTATTTATTTATTGATTTATAGGGTGCCGAAGCCCGCAGGCTTCAGGGTGCACAAACAAAAACACAGTGGACAAACATAAAGGCACAGGACAAAAGCGCAGGAAGAACCAGCACATCAAGGAAACAGCATTAGTTCAAGGTAGAACTTAAAAGATTTTAGATGAATAGAGCAGTCTTCAGTTTCTGAGAAAAGATATTGGGCCTCATTACGACCCTGGCGGAAGACCATGGTGCTATTAGCACCATGGTCCATGCCACTAAGTTACCGACTCCGCCATGGAGAAATGGGGAATTAGCACCCCATTACAAGGTTGGCGGGGCGGTAATTCCCCCTTCCTCCATGGCCCTTCCCCATTCCCATTTTTGCCCCATAGGGCTCAATGGGAATGGGGAAGGCGCTAAGTGCGGTGCTGCAAATTGCGGCACCGTAATAAGCACCAAGGTCCCTTTGCGGGTCCCGACTTTAACGGCTGGTCTACACCAGCTGTTAAGGTCGGGTCCCGCAAAGGGACCTCGTAATTAGGCGCTAATAGGTTAACGGCGCCGCAGCCTTTTATGGCGACGTTAACCCATTAGCGCCTGGGTCGTAATGAGGCCCATTGTATTCCTTTAGACTAAGCTCCAGGGGCAGGGCATTCCAGATCTTAGCGGCCCTGATAGGGAAAGCTCTCCCTAAGCAATTGGCGAGAGAATTTGGCAGTTTTTAGCAATGCCAAGGTGTTTGAGCGCAGTTTCCTCAGTGGCTCACAAAGAGAGACCAGGTCCTTAATATAGATTGGAGCGGTGACAAAAAGCGCTCTGTGGGTTAGTGCAGCAGCCTTGAATTCCAGCCGAGCAGTAACCGGGAGCCAATGAAAATCTCTCCAGTTAGCCAAGATATGCTGATGCTGATTCATGGAATTTGTGTGCTGAAAAACAGGGATTTGTGCGCCATTCTGCCAGTAAATCCTTGTTTAATAAATGGGGATTTGCGGGCAAAATGGCCCACAAATCCCCGTTTTTCGGCGCACAAATTCCATGAATCAGCCCCGCTGTCTTCTGGATTTCTTCGCAATGATGCAGACTACATCCTTTTGAAGGATTTGCAGAGCTTGAATGTTGTTTTATTGGCTCCGACTTACAGAGCATTGCCTAGACAGAAACACAGCATAAGCAACCGAAGAGCAGGTAGGCGCTGACAGGAAGGGGCACAGGTTTCTCAGCAGCTGAAGCTAGTATGATCCATTCTTTATTGTCTGATTGATGTGGGCATCTGCACTGAGTCATCAATTGGTCGAGATAGAAGCCAAGAATCTTAACACTCTCTGAGACAGGGTTTGGATAGCCATGCATAGATAATGATTGAAAGTTAGAGTGTCATTTTGCTCAAGCATTCTTGGTACCAAACACCAGCGACTCAGTCTTATCTCCATTTAGACCCATCCAGTTCTTACTCATCCAGGTCTCAATGTGGCTTTAGGTGGTCTGAGAAGGTTTGCATCCTTGGCATAGTCACCTGATAACTCAAGTACTAGCTGGGTGTCATCACCATAGTTTGAGAAATACACTCCAAGCCCATCCAACATAGAACAGAGAGGTTGGATATAAAGGTTGAATAGCAGTGGGGACATACGTGCTCCCTGAGGAACCCCATGAGAAATGGGGGTGAAGGAATGATTTCACCCTTAGAATAGAATCAGGGTTGTAATGGCCCTGTTTCTCTAATACAAGCAAGAGTTGATCATGATCGAGGAGATCGAAAGCCGCTGATAAATCCCAAAAAAAACAACAAGTGACCAATATCTGAGATGTCCAGCATATGTGTCCATAGTACTTTCAAAGCAGTCTCAGTACCGTGATGAGGTCTGAAACCCGGCTGTCTCGGGTGCAAGATATTACATTTCTCAACAAATGCTTTTTATTGGTGGCACTTTTATCAAGTACCTTAAGGAGTAATGGGCAGTTTGGTAATGGGACAAAGGTTACTTGGGTCATCAGTGTCAAGTCCTGGTGTAACGCTCACCTGATTCCCGTAGAGGCACCGGTCTTGACTGGGCGTATACCGTATCTTCAAAGGTGATGTGTAACACACGGCTGGCTCTTTGGGCTGGACCTCTGTGCACTGTATGTCTGACTCGAAGGGTAAGATGTCTGCAGATAGAAAATATGGGATTAAGGAACTGGGTTATTGAATGTCTCTCTCTTCTTCCCTTTCTCTTCTCCTGTAGAACCCCAAAGGTTAACGCTCTCACCTTAGGTAAGTGAACGCTGTGCTCTCCATCTGCCTCGGGCAGGGTGCTGTAACCAGTTTTTTCACTGGATAAGGGGAGCAGGCCTCTTGACTTCAGAGGACTGCTGTCCGTCGTTTACTGCACGAACGGTAAGTTTCAAGTAATTCTAATGTCTTTAAAGTCTTTAGTAATGATGTCTCTTGTTTTGCAGGGTTCCGGCGATGGCGGATGACGGGCTGAAGTGAGTTGAAGATGGAGCCCGTGTGATGAATAGAAGCGCCTGGAAGCACGTAAGTAAGCGCTTGTTGCCTGCTTCACGATGCGCTCTAAATGTCTTTTTATTTTGCAGGTACAAGGTCGGAGCGGCTGCAGGGTGCCGGAATACCCACTGGGTTAGATGTGGAAAGGAGTAATGGCACGTGAGTATTAAAGTTCCCCAATGTCTTTAAACGCACCTTGTTTTGTCTTTCAGATGCGGGATGCAGCGCCGAAGGCCTCCAGAGCGTGCGAAGAGTTGGTAAGCTTTTGGCCCTCATTACGACCCTGGCGGAGAGGGGTTTACGCCAGCGTAATGCATGGCGAACCTCTCCGCCAGACTACGACATTCCGTAGCGCCATGGTGATTTTTACGCCTGCTCTTGCAGGCGGAAAAATCCATGGCGCTATGGGACTTGTTGTTAATTACGCCACCGTAATTTACGGTGGCGTAATTAACGCCTTCCCCACTCCCATTATACCCTATGGGGCAAAAATGGGAATGGGGAAGGGTAAATGGGGATTGGGGACTTACCGCCCCGCCAACCTCGGAATGGGGCGGTAAGTCCGCCAACCCCCATGGCGGTGTTGGCAGCTCTGCGCCATGGTCCATGGTGCAAATTGCACCATGGACCTCCGCCAGGGTCGTAATGAGGGCCTTTGTCTTTCAGATGCCGGAATGCAGTGTGAAGACCTCCGGATCGCACGAAGAGTAGGTAAGCCTTCGTCTTTCAGATGCCGGAATGCAGCGCGAGGCGTTGGTGACAGCCGATGGACCAGGTAAGTGAAGAGCTGTCACTGAAGACCGTAATGCTAACCTGTTCTTTCTTGTCTTTATAGGTGTTGCTGAAGACTGGATTCAGGATGGTAAGCCTTTTTCCTTAGGCCCAGGATCAGATGCAGAAGACACGATGAGCGTTCTGCTGCAGAGGATGCAGAATAACGCAAAGCAAGATTCATCCATCGGGTGTGGTTTGAATAGCCTCCTGTAGTGCTTAGGTGTCTCCTTCCACAGCCACGCCTAGGTAAGAAAAGAGTTCCTGCTTTCCAGAAGAGTTCCAGTGTTCTGAATCAAGGGAGTGGCTCCTGCCCCACCCAACAGGAAAATTAGTTCCAAACAGAAGAGGATCAGAGGCTCAACTGGCAGGCAAGTAAGCAGCATGGTCTGCTGCAGGTAAGTCCACCCAAGCATTATGAGCCCGGCACTTCCAGCGCTGGGACTGGGCATATTTATGAGCCTGGTGCCACTGGCGCCAGGACTGGGTCCAAAAGGTCCCAATTGGGACTGGTTGGCAATCGGAACCTGGGATATGGATCTGCTTCCAAGGGAGTTGGGAAAACCCTGACCTTTTGGAAGCAGAGATCATGACAGTACCCCCCCTCAAGGCCCCTCCCAAACCGGGCTTCTCCGGGGGTTTTGGCTTGTCAGGAAATGTTCAGTGAAATCTTTTGATTAGGCGAGGAGCGTGGACATATTCAGCAGGTTCCCAGGATCTCTCTTGGGGGCCGTAGCCTTTCCAGTCAATTAGGTAAAATAGTTTAGATTTGGAGATCTTGGAGTCCAGAATGCTTTTGACTTCAAACTCGAGTTCTCCATCAACTAGGATAGGTTTTGGAGATTTAGTTAGTCGGGTTTGAGGTTGCACGGGTTTTAATAGGGAGACGTGGAAGACTGGATGTATCTTCATGTGCGGGGGCAAGTCCAACTTGACCGCTACTGGGTTTACTATGGTAGTGATGGAATAGGGACCAAGGTATCTTGGGTTGAATGTGCGTGGCCCTTTTAGAGGTAGATATTTGGTGGATAACCAGACTTGATCCCCTACTTGATATTGAGGGGCTTCCTTCCGATGTTGATCTGCTCCTTTCTTGTATTGTTCTTTAGCCCTTTGAAGGTGAGAAACAGCTTCCTTAAAGGCTTGGGTGATTGTAGAATGCAGGTAGTCTACTGCTGGTGTTTCAAGATCTTGGAGGGGATCCAACTCCGAGGTTCGAGGGTGACTGCCGTACAAAAGAAAAAACAGGGTTTTCCCAGTTCCCGAATGGACAGAGTTATTGTAGGCATATTCGGCTATCCAAAGGATGTCTTTCCAAGTTTTTTCAGTTTGTTGCAGCATGCAGCGTAAATACTGTTCCAGAGTTTGATTGGTCCTCTCGGTTTGTCCGTCGGTCTGAGGGTGGTGACTGGTCGATAGTCTCACATCAATTTGAGGCAACCGACAACAACTTCGCCAAAAATGAGAAATAAATTGACTACCTCGATCCGAAATTAGAACCGAAGGAAAACCGTGCAGTCGGATGATGTTTTCGAGAAATTCTCGGGCCAGAGTTGCTGCTGTTGGCAAGCCTTTGAGCGGAATGAAATGCGCCATCTTGGAGAATAAGTCCACGATTACTAGAATCGTATTGTATCCGGAGCATGGAGGTAGATCGGTGATGAAGTCCATAGAAAGCGTATGCCAAGGGCGAGGTGGGATGTCAATAGGGCGTAAGAGGCCTGCTGGTCTTTCCTTTTGACTCTTGTTTTGGGCGCATACTCCACAGGACATTATAAAGTCTCTGATATCTTTTTTCCAAGACGGCCACCAGAAGTAGCGCTTGATTTTTTCTGAGGTCTTGGCCATACCGGGATGTCCTTCCATTAAAGAATCGTGATAACAAGAGATTACTTTTTTCTGTAAATCTGTGCTGGGTAGGTATAATCGTTCTTGGAAATACAATAAGTTGTCCTTTACTGCAAAGTCCTTTCCCTGCAGATGCCAATTCTGTATGTCTGCTGGAGTTACAAGTTGCCTGGCTTTATCCTTAACTTCCTCTATGGATTCTGTGGCGATTACACCCAGAATTCTTTGTTCGGGAATGATTGGTACAGGTTTAGGGTTGATCAAGTGTTCTTCCACTCCCATCCGAGAAAGGGCATCAGCTTTACCGTTCTTTGTACCAGGTCGATAGGTAATTATGAAGTCAAACTCGGCAAAGAATAATGCCCAACGGAGTTGTCTAGAGGATTGGGCTTTTGCGGTTTTCAAATATTGCAGGTTTCGGTGATCCGTAATCACAGTAACGGTGTGTCGGGCCCCCAGCAGATAATGCCGCCAAGCCTTAAAGGCAGACTTGATAGCCAGAAGTTCCTTGTCAGTAATCGTGTAATTGATTTCAGGAGGTGAGAATTTGCGGGACCAAAATGCCACGGGATGCAACTGATTGGTTACCGGGTCCTTTTGTGATAGAACTGCCCCCATGGCAAGGCTTGAAGCATCAGTTTCCACGATGTAGGGGAGTTCGGGGCGAGGGTGTTTTAAGATTGGTGCAGAGATAAATTTTGTCTTCAAATCCTGGAAAGCTTGTTCCGCCTCGGTAGACCATTCAAAACGTTTGTTTTTCTTTAACAAGGCAGTGATGGGCTGGACTATTCGAGAGAATTCGGGGATAAACCTGCGGTAAAAGTTAGCGAAGCCTAACATGCTTTGCACACCTTTTACGGAGGATGGTGATGGCCATTTGAGAACTGCATCGACCTTCTTTGAATCCATACGCACTCCGCCAGGTGATAATATGAATCCCAAGAATTCAACTTCAGTCCCGTTGAAAACACATTTTTCCAACTTAGTGAAAAGTTTGTGTTGACGCAATCTTTCGAGGACCATTTTCACGTGTTTCCGATGTTCAGATTCCGATGAAGAATAAACGAGGATGTCGTCAATGTAAACAACAACACACACATCTATGAGCTCTCTGAGGACATTGTTCATAAAATATTGAAAGGCGGCCGGGGCATTGCAAAGTCCGAAGGGCAAGAAGGAAGATTTCCCCCAGATGCGGGTAACGGGGTCTGTCCGGCTTGTGACTGTAGCAATTGTCTAGCGAGATCATCTGTTCGCTCCTTGGAAATAATCAGTTCCCTTCTTAGAGCGTTCGTTTCCTGACGGGCTGCATGCACTTCTGCCCTTAGTTCCCCAAGTAACTGGGCTAGCTGGTCGGTATCCGAGGTTTCCATAGCGCCTGGACGGGAGTTTTGTTGTAGGCTTTGCGTTCTGTAACGCTCACCTGATTCCCGTAGAGGCGCCGGTCTTGACTGGGCGTATACCGTATCTTCAAAGGTGATGTGCAACACACGGCTGGCTCTTTGGGCTGGACCTCTGTGCACTGTATGTCTGACTTGAAGGGTAAGATGTCTGCAGATAGAAAATATGGGATTAAGGAACTGGGTTATTGAATGTCTCTCTCTTCTTCCCTTTCTCTTCTCCTGTAGAACCCCAAAGGTTAACGCTCTCACCTTAGGTAAGTGAACGCTGTGCTCTCCATCTGCCTCGGGGCAGGGTGCTGTAACCAGTTTCTTCACTGGATAAGGGGAGCAGGCCTCTTGACTTCAGAGGACTGCTGTCCGTCGTTTACTGCACGAACGGTAAGTTTCGAGTAATTCTAATGTCTTTAAAGTCTTTAGTATTGATGTCTCTTGTTTTGCAGGGTTCCGGCGATGGCGGATGACGGGCTGAAGTGAGTTGAAGATGGAGCCTGTGTGATGAATAGAAGCGCCTGGAAGCACGTAAGTAAGCGCTTGTTGCCTGCTTCACGATGCGCTCTAACTGTCTTTTTATTTTGCAGGTACAAGGTCGGAGCGGCTGCAGGGTGCCGGAATACCCACTGGGTTGGATGTGGAAAGGAGTAATGGCATGTGAGTATTAAAGTTCCCCAATGTCTTTAAACGCACCTTGTTTTGTCTTTCAGATGCGGGATGCAGCGCCGAAGGCCTCCGGAGCGTGCGAAGAGTTGGTAAGCTTTTGTCTTTCAGATGCCGGAATGCAGTGTGTGAAGACCTCCGGAGCGCACGAAGAGTAGGTAAGCCTTTGTCTTTCAGATGCCGGAATGCAGCGCGAGGCGTTGGTGACAGCCGATGGACCAGGTAAGTGAAGAGCTGTCACTGAAGACCGTAATGCTAACCTGTTCTTTCTTGTCTTTATAGGTGTTGCTGAAGACTGGATTCAGGATGGTAAGCCTTTTTCCTTAGGCCCAGGATCAGATGCAGAAGACACGATGAGCGTTCTGCTGCAGAGGATGCAGAATAACGCAAAGCAAGATTCATCCATCGGGTGTGGTTTAAATAGCCTCCTGTAGTGCTTAGGTGTCTCCTTCCACAGCCACGCCTAGGTAAGAAAAGAGTTCCTGCTTTCCAGAAGAGTTCCAGTGTTCTGAATCAAGGGAGTGGCTCCTGCCCCACCCAACAGGAAAAGTAGTTCCAAACAGAAGAGGATCAGAGGCTCAACTGGCAGGCAAGTAAGCAGCATGGTCTGCTGCAGGTAAGTCCACCCAAGCATTATGAGCCCGGCACTTCCAGCGCTGGGACTGGGCATATTTATGAGCCTGGTGCCACTGGCGCCAGGACTGGGTCCAAAAGGTCCCAATTGGGACTGGTTGGCAATCGGAACCTGGGTTATGGATCTGCTTCCAAGGGAGTTGGGAAAACCCTGACCTTTTGGAAGCAGAGATCATGACAGTACCCCCCCTCAAGGCCCCTCCCAAACCGGGCTTCTCCGGGGGTTTTGGCTTGTCAGGAAATGTTCAGTGAAATCTTTTGATTAGGCGAGGAGCGTGGACATATTCAGCAGGTTCCCAGGATCTCTCTTGGGGGCCGTAGCCTTTCCAGTCAATTAGGTAAAATAGTTTAGATTTGGAGATCTTGGAGTCCAGAATGCTTTTGACTTCAAACTCGAGTTCTCCATCAACTAGGATAGGTTTTGGAGATTTAGTTAGTCGGGTTTGAGGTTGCACGGGTTTTAATAGGGAGACGTGGAAGACTGGATGCATCTTCATGTGCGGGGGCAAGTCCAACTTGACCGCTACTGGGTTTACTATGGTAGTGATGGAATAGGGACCAAGGTATCTTGGGTTGAATGTGCGTGGCCCTTTTAGAGGTAGATATTTGGTGGATAACCAGACTTGATCCCCTACTTGATATTGAGGGGCTTCCTTCCGATGTTGATCTGCTCCTTTCTTGTATTGTTCTTTAGCCCTTTGAAGGTGAGAAACAGCTTCCTTAAAGGCTTGGGTGATTGTAGAATGCAGGTAGTCTACTGCTGGTGTTTCAAGATCTTGGAGGGGATCCAACTCCGAGGTTCGAGGGTGACTGCCGTACAAAAGAAAAAACGGGGTTTTCCCAGTTCCCGAATGGACAGAGTTATTGTAGGCATATTCGGCTATCCAAAGGATGTCTTTCCAAGTTTTTTCAGTTTGTTGCAGCATGCAGCGTAAATACTGTTCCAGAGTTTGATTGGTCCTCTCGGTTTGTCCGTCGGTCTGAGGGTGGTGACTGGTCGATAGTCTCACATCAATTTGAGCCAACCGACAACAACTTCGCCAAAAATGAGAAATAAATTGACTACCTCGATCCGAAATTAGAACCGAAGGAAAACCGTGCAGTCGGATGATGTTTTCGAGAAATTCTCGGGCCAGAGTTGCTGCTGTTGGCAAGCCTTTGAGCGGAATGAAATGCGCCATCTTGGAGAATAAGTCCACGATTACTAGAATCGTATTGTATCCGGAGCATGGAGGTAGATCGGTGATGAAGTCCATAGAAAGCGTATGCCAAGGGCGAGGTGGGATGTCAATAGGGCGTAAGAGGCCTGCTGGTCTTTCCTTTTGACTCTTGTTTTGGGCGCATACTCCACAGGACATTATAAAGTCTCTGATATCTTTTTTCCAAGACGGCCACCAGAAGTAGCGCTTGATTTTTTCTGAGGTCTTGGCCATACCGGGATGTCCTTCCATTAAAGAATCGTGATAACAAGAGATTACTTTTTTCTGTAAATCTGTGCTGGGTAGGTATAATCGTTCTTGGAAATACAATAAGTTGTCCTTTACTGCAAAGTCCTTTCCCTGCAGATGCCAATTCTGTATGTCTGCTGGAGTTACAAGTTGCCTGGCTTTATCCTTAACTTCCTCTATGGATTCTGTGGCGATTACACCCAGAATTCTTTGTTCGGGAATGATTGGTACAGGTTTAGGGTTGATCAAGTGTTCTTCCACTCCCATCCGAGAAAGGGCATCAGCTTTACCGTTCTTTGTACCAGGTCGATAGGTAATTATGAAGTCAAACTCGGCAAAGAATAATGCCCAACGGAGTTGTCTAGAGGATTGGGCTTTTGCGGTTTTCAAATATTGCAGGTTTCGGTGATCCGTAATCACAGTAACGGTGTGTCGGGCCCCCAGCAGATAATGCCGCCAAGCCTTAAAGGCAGACTTGATAGCCAGAAGTTCCTTGTCAGTAATCGTGTAATTGATTTCAGGAGGTGAGAATTTGCGGGACCAAAATGCCACGGGATGCAACTGATTGGTTACCGGGTCCTTTTGTGATAGAACTGCCCCCATGGCAAGGCTTGAAGCATCAGTTTCCACGATGTAGGGGAGTTCGGGGCGAGGGTGTTTTAAGATTGGTGCAGAGATAAATTTAGTCTTCAAATCCTGGAAAGCTTGTTCCGCCTCGGTAGACCATTCAAAACGTTTGTTTTTCTTTAACAAGGCAGTGATGGGCTGGACTATTCGAGAGAATTCGGGGATAAACCTGCGGTAAAAGTTAGCGAAGCCTAACATGCTTTGCACACCTTTTACGGAGGATGGTGATGGCCATTTGAGAACTGCATCGACCTTCTTTGAATCCATACGCACTCCGCCAGGTGATAATATGAATCCCAAGAATTCAACTTCAGTCCCGTTGAAAACACATTTTTCCAACTTAGTGAAAAGTTTGTGTTGACGCAATCTTTCGAAGACCATTTTCACGTGTTTCCGATGTTCAGATTCCGATGAAGAATAAACGAGGATGTCGTCAATGTAAACAACAACACACACATCTTTGAGCTCTCTGAGGACATTGTTCATAAAATATTGAAAGGCGGCCGGGGCATTGCAAAGTCCGAAGGGCAAGAAGGAAGATTTCCCCCAGATGCGGGTAACGGGGTCTGTCCGGCTTGTGACTGTAGCAATTGTCTAGCGAGATCATCTGTTCGCTCCTTGGAAATAATCAGTTCCCTTCTTAGAGCGTTCGTTTCCTGACGGGCTGCATGCACTTCTGCCCTTAGTTCCCCAAGTAACTGGGCTAGCTGGTCGGTATCCGAGGTTTCCATAGCGCCTGGACGGGAGTTTTGTTGTAGGCTTTGCGTTCTGTAACGCTCACCTGATTCCCGTAGAGGCGCCGGTCTTGACTGGGCGTATACCGTATCTTCAAAGGTGATGTGTAACACACGGCTGGCTCTTTGGGTTGGACCTCTGTGCACTGTATGTCTGACTCGAAGGGTAAGATGTCTGCAGATAGAAAATATGGGATTAAGGAACTGGGTTATTGAATGTCTCTCTCTTCTTCCCTTTCTCTTCTCCTGTAGAACCCCAAAGGTTAACGCTCTCACCTTAGGTAAGTGAACGCTGTGCTCTCCATCTGCCTCGGGGCAGGGTGCTGTAACCAGTTTCTTCACTGGATAAGGGGAGCAGGCCTCTTGACTTCAGAGGACTGCTGTCCGTCGTTTACTGCACGAACGGTAAGTTTCGAGTAATTCTAATGTCTTTAAAGTCTTTAGTAATGATGTCTCTTGTTTTGCAGGGTTCCGGCGATGGCGGATGACGGGCTGAAGTGAGTTGAAGATGGAGCCTGTGTGATGAATAGAAGCGCCTGGAAGCACGTAAGTAAGCGCTTGTTGCCTGCTTCACGATGCGCTCTAACTGTCTTTTTATTTTGCAGGTACAAGGTCGGAGCGGCTGCAGGGTGCCGGAATACCCACTGGGTTAGATGTGGAAAGGAGTAATGGCACGTGAGTATTAAAGTTCCCCAATGTCTTTAAACGCACCTTGTTTTGTCTTTCAGATGCGGGATGCAGCGCCGAAGGCCTCCGGAGCGTGCGAAGAGTTGGTAAGCTTTTGTCTTTCAGATGCCGGAATGCAGTGTGAAGACCTCTGGATCGCACGAAGAGTAGGTAAGCCTTTGTCTTTCAGATGCCGGAATGCAGCGCGAGGCGTTGGTGACAGCCGATGGACCAGGTAAGTGAAGAGCTGTCACTGAAGACCGTAATGCTAACCTGTTCTTTCTTGTCTTTATAGGTGTTGCTGAAGACTGGATTCAGGATGGTAAGCCTTTTTCCTTAGGCCCAGGATCAGATGCAGAAGACACGATGAGCGTTCTGCTGCAGAGGATGCAGAATAACGCAAAGCAAGATTCATCCATCGGGTGTGGTTTAAATAGCCTCCTGTAATGCTTAGGTGTCTCCTTCCACAGCCACGCCTAGGTAAGAAAAGAGTTCCTGCTTTCCAGAAGAGTTCCAGTGTTCTGAATCAAGGGAGTGGCTCCTGCCCCACCCAACAGGAAAAGTAGTTCCAAACAGAAGAGGATCAGAGGCTCAACTGGCAGGCAAGTAAGCAGCATGGTCTGCTGCAGGTAAGTCCACCCAAGCATTATGAGCCCGGCGCTTCCAGCGCTGGGACAGGGCATATTTATGAGCCTGGTGCCACTGGCGCCAGGACTGGGCCCAAAAGGTCCCAATTGGGACTGGTTGGCAATCGGAACCTGGGTTATGGATCTGCTTCCAAGGGAGTTGGGAAAACCCTGACCTTTTGGAAGCAGAGATCATGACACCTGGCTTTTTAATCTGAGGGGTGACAGTAGCTTTTTCTTTTATAGAATCAGCAGCTTAGTTGTTAGAAAAGAGGAGTTGACAAATCTTGTCAAAAGAGGAGCAAAGATGACCTTATGATCTAGGATAAGGTTAGCTGGAATAGTATTCTCTGAACACTGGGATGGACAAATGGTGGACAGGGTAGCCATCATTTCAGCACTAGAGACAGGAGCAAAGCTAAACATACATTCCAACATATTGATTGGAGCGGCCAGTGGGGGACAGAAGGGAGGGAGTTTCTCAACCAGGAGTTTAGCCCTGATTTTGTACCTTGCCTTATCTACCTTAGCATTAACAGCGCACTATATGTCAGAACATACTTGGTCTGTGGGGCTATAGCTATGGAAAGGCCACTAGGCTTTTCTAAAGATTTAACACTCTGAAAGAGCCTTTTAGAGCAGTTATTACCTTCCTCAGTTTGTTTGTTGTAAATGTTATTTTTTTGCTTCATTGATAGCTGTCTTATAGGCTTTCTCTAGGGTATTCTACTGATCTTTATTTTGAGTGGAAGGGCATTTAAGCTATTTAGTCTCGGCCTGAAGTTTTCCAATTTTCAATTGGTGCAGATCTTGTGTAAACCAATTCTGATGGGAAGGGTTGTCTCTTGTAAGTGATTTCAATCCGGCACACACCTAAGTCAAAGCCCATCATGTAGTGCACAACTGACAACCTTATTTATTTTTGTCTATAAGTTCAATATTCTGAACAATATACCACTCATATCACACCCTTCTCCTGAGAACCCCCCGGTCACACTGAACCAGGAATCAGGCTAGTTTGCAAAGGTAAATATTTATTTATGTATATAGAATGTAATCACAATATATTTTAATAGGTACACAGCAATCACCAATGGGGTGACAGAACACTGAAAAATATATTTAATACACTAGGAATAAGTAAGGAGCAAAACAGATGCAGCACAGAAAATAATACTTTTGTGTTGGTTTGGACAGATGGCACTATGGTTAGAGTTTCCCCCTGCAACACGCCTCAACCCCCAATAGGCAATGTAAAGAGATAGGAGGAGAGAGCAGGTATTCAGGAATAGCACAATCAAATAGAATACCAGTCCACCCTTTCCCCCTTTAAACACATGAGAAAAACGGAGTTGACTTTTCAGCTGTCAGAATTGGCTTTAAAATTGTCTTTAGAATTGACTGGGCAAAAACACCAATTATGGTCAAAGATACTGAAATTGTTATAAATTCCTATGGGAGCCGCTTTGAACAGTTGCAAACAATCACAAGCAATGATTAGTCCAAAGAAAACATTTGAAATCTTAAAGTCCAGGTCGGAAGCAGTTTAAATCTATTTTACATGTGTAAACCTAGTCGCCGTCCCAGCTCCTGACCGCCTTTACCATCCCGAGCATGTTCAGGTGAGCGTGGGTGAGGCCTCGACCCTCCTGGGCCTTGTTATTTGGGTATTGTTTTGTTATTTGATTCCCCCGGGCCCTGTCCGCAGCGTTGTCTGCCCCGTGTCCCTGCTTCCCCTCTCCTCCCTCATCCCGCCTCCCAGCCATCCCCCGTGGTCTGATTGGCTGCTGTATAATGCAGCCGGCGAACCTAGTCGCCGTCCCAGCTCCTGACCGCCTTTACCATCCCGGCATGTTCAGGTGAGCGTGGGTGAGGCCCAGACATACCTGGGCCTTGTTATTTGAGCATTGTTTTGTTATTTGAGCCACCCGGGCCCTGCCCGCAGCATTGTCCACCCTGTGTCCCTGCTTCCCCTCTCCTCCCTCATCCCGCCTCCCAGCCGTCCCCCATGGTCAGATTGGCTGCTGTATAATGCAGCCGGCGAACCTAGTCGCCGTCCCAGCTCCTGACTGCCTTTACCATCCCTGCATGCTCAGGTGAGCGTGGGTGAGTCCCCGACCCTCCTGGACCTTGTAATTTGGGCATTGTTTTGTTATTTGAGCCCCCCGGGCCCTGCCCGCAGCGTTGTCCGCCCCGTGTCCCTGCTCCCCCTCTCCTCCCTCATCCCGCCTCCCAGCCATCCCCCATGGTCTAATTAGCTGCTGTATAATGCAGCCGGCGAACCTAGTCACCGTCCCACCTCCTGACCGCCTTTACCATCCCGGCATATTCAGGTCAGCGTGGGTGAGGCCCCGACCCTCCTGGGCCTTGTTATTTGGGCATTGTTTTGTTATTTGAGCCCCCAGGGCCCTGCCCGCAGCGTTGTTCGCCCTGTGTCCCTGCTTCCCCTCTCCTCCCTCATCCCGCCTCCTTGCCCTCACCCATGGTCTGATTGGCCGGCTGGCTCCTTTGACTGACCCTTCCAGGGCAGCCCTCTGCCCGGCAGCCATTGCAGCTAAGTGCCCGGGGCAAAGGGCGGCTCCTACATTGACGGCTCCAGGACGTGTCTGCAGGTGTCCGCAGGGGACGCCAAGGAAACCAGCAGCTAACAGACACCAACAAAAACTGTGAGTGTGGCATGGGTGGGGAGGAGAGTAATTACTCTACTCCAGAAAACCCATGCCACTCTATCTTACCTCCCAATAACATAGACTGCCATAATATTAGCATGCCCGCACTTAGATAGAATTGTGAATATCAGCATGTCCACACTTAGATAGAATTGTGAATGTTAGCATGCCCACACTTAGATTGAATTGTGAATATTAGTATGCCCACACTTAGATAGAATTGTGAATATTAGCCTGCGTCGCATATAGATAGGACTTTGAATGTTACCATGCCCGCACCTAGGCGAAACCAGAAGACTAACATATGCCACACTTAGAATTGTGAACATTAGCCTGCGTCGCATCTAGATAAGATTTTGATTGTAGGATAGCATGCCCGCGCCGAGATGAAACTTGAATGTTAGCATGTGCCACACTTAGAATTGTGAACACCAACCTCCGTAGCATCCAGATAAAATAGAAAATGTTAGCATGCCCACACCTAGACAGATTTCTCAACATTAGCCTGCGCCGCATCTAGATAAGATTGTGAATGTTAGCATGCCCACACCTAGATAGAATTCTAAACATTAGCTTCCATCGCATCTAGATAGGATTGCGAAGACCAACAAGTGCCATACTTAGACAAACTGTGAATGTTAGCATGCTAATAGTCAGGTAACCCACTAACCAATATAAACTCAAACCCTGCATACTTATCTCACTCAAAAAACTCACTCAACTATCTCTCATACAACAAGCCGCATGCACTTCACAACACTGCAACAACACATAAGCCGGAGCAATAGCACACGCGGACTGACACCGATCCAATACCCGCACCAAAGCTCAGCACCCTGTGTATAGCGAGTTGAAGCTGTCAACAGAACACCACTCCTCTCACTATCCTACTCCTTCCTCTCCTTACTAACCCCTCCCACCTTATCCTTCACAGATCCGCCAGAGCGCCTGGGGACCAATTCCGTTGGTGACAGTGTGCGGTACAAATACCTTTAACATTTAACATTTAAAAACCTTTCCGATTTTCAAAATTGCGGCAAACGTTTCCTTGTACGATTTTTGCTATAATGGAGAATGTGCGGTTTATGGGGTCTATGGATAGCTCTGGATGTTAGGTACAAGTAGGAGTTGAAATGTAGTTCTATCATGAAAAGTGAGGGAGTTATAGTGGTTTTAGTAAAGGTCGTTTTTGCGAGATAGGCGCGAGAATGGCAAACAGAACTGCACTTTGAAAATGAGAAATGGGTTTGCTTACACTAGAGGATGACTATGAAAAAGCGAATACCACAGAGGAATCGTACAGTTACGTGATCAGTGTAACCCGCCTACTGAGGAAACTCAACTTCTTCAGATGAGAAAAGAGTCAGCGCAAAGATATTTCTAACAATACTGGTTCTGAATGAAAGATAGGATGGGTTTGAGACAGGGATAAGACAATGCAAATATACTATGGGCCACAGTTCGTCCTATTAATACTTACAGGATAAGTTTTTTAATGGGACTGTCTGCTCACGTCATTGGATTGGGTCTGGTCTAGGAAAGACAGCACATCAGGCATGGTACTGGATCACCTAGGCCGGTCACCAGATTTGCACAGGATCTGCCCTCCTAGTCTGTGGGTATTTTAATCCGCTGGATTGCGAGTTCCTCAGGCAAGCCTAGTGGTGCAAGCCAGAGGATTTCAGGATACTGGTTCAAACGGTCTTCTCACACCACACAGCGCTTTACTGGGTGGAGAGAATACATTTGAGGATTTGGGCCTTGCTGGAAATCAATAGTTCTCTATTGCTGGCAAGAGTCTTGGCATCTGGATCTGGAAGAATATTAAAGCTGGATGTAGATTGCTGGATCAGAGTGCTTCGCCGGAATCAGGAAAGTGAGTGGATCTGTTAGTCCCTATGTGTTGTCAGCTGTCTCTATTTATCCTTTAAAATGACATCACAAAGGGGGTGTATGGGCCGTATTAGCTAAGCTTGCCCCTGTGAGCTGGGATAGGACCAACATTCATCTCCGCCTTGCAATTTGAGTGGTTGGGTTCAAGGCTGGATGATGTCACATTTTATGATTTGCTTTACAATCCTCAGAAACCTCCCTTTAGCCACTGGTCTCAAAATCAGATTTGATACTAAATGTACATTTCTACATTGGTCACCTTTATACAAATCATACACAAAGATGCCATATTTTATGTAGCAGCTATTCTTCAAAACCCTGCAGCGGTGGGATCTTGTCTCAGCTTTCTTCAAAATGTTGTCCTTTTTGCTATGAACACAATTTCCAAACTTTATGCAACTTTCCACAAAGGTGCGTGTTTAACATAGGGATGTGCGTGTACATTTTCAAAATTTAACATTAATACATTTTTCCTAAAACTACATATATTGCCATTCCTGTCCAGGACATGTCACACAGTTCTACCGCCTCTTCACACATGTAGCCAAAAATTAAATTCACAACTCTGTCCTTGGTATATTTTTCACCCTTTTGGATGACAAGTTATGAGTCTTTTAAGACTTGTTCTTTGTTCATGTTTAGCAACAGATGGTCCGCCCCTTTTTGTCTCCCTGCAGCCCAGTGGCATCCCCCTCCTTGTTTGTTCCTTCCAGGAGGCAATTACGACCACCTTCACACCTCCAGTTTCCTGGGCTGAAGCTCAGTCATTGTTCCTTCTCGTTCTATAGACAAGAGTCTGGGCTAACCAAGAATTAGCACCTCCCCATGAATTTCTGCTGAGAGGAAGGCCCTCTTTCTGGGAGGAACCTGCTTTTCCAGTTCTTGCAGCTCAGCGAAGCTAATTAACTAATTAACTTCTTAAATCCAGCCAAAACCAAGTTTGTTGCATCAAACATAAATACATTTCTAGCTTAGCCTTAAAATCTGTGGGATCAAAAAAACACAACTAAAATCTGTATTCCTTTTTGTCAACAATCCTTTTTATGTTTTGCTAATCCAGCAGAAGTCTTAGTTATAGGTCACTTTAAAGTTTCATCAGTACTCATCTGACAGCTGTCATTCAGGTAGCCCCAGGTACTGCACCCAGATTTTGGCACAGTCAGTTTTCAGACAACCCAGTTTGTCTGAAGAATGTTTTGCTCTTCACATTAGGACTTTGTATGTTCACAAAGTTTCATTAGATACATGAATTTTAGCACCAGGTAAGATTGTGAATGTCAGTAAGACTAGAAGGAGAATCCGAGTCAGAAGTGGCTGACATAATGCACTGCAAACAGTCTTTCATATTTAGCTGCTTAACTTTCGTTAAGTTCTGTTTTTTTATGGTTTTCTGCAGGTTGGGTAGCTTGGTAAGTGGGGTAGCAATAAAGACTGTGAAAGAGATTTGAAAGTGGTCAGACCAAATACATGGAGAGGTGACCACCATATTTACAAGGAGATTGTTTGCCACAAACCAATCAAGGGTGTGGCCTTTGATGTGAGTGGGAGGACAGTAAAACAAAACCAGATTAAGGCAGCTATTCATTGACCGAGTCAATTTGAGGTGAAGATTATCACAATCATTAAGTAAGCAAGGAGAATGGAAACAGTTAAGGTGGCTTCTTGCTATAATAGCAACTCCCCCTCCCCCTTGGCCTGAACGGCGGTTCTGACAGAAGGTGCTATAACTGCCAGGGGTGGATAGCTTAATCAGTGGACCACTAGCTTCAATTAACCATGTTTCTGTGAGGTACAGTATGTCAAGGTCTTTTTCCATGATATAATCATGGAGGTTATTAGCATGTTTAGGGAATTAAGGGTATTAAGTGAGGCACAGTTAAGATTATTGATGGCCTTGTTAGTTGTTGCATTCTCGCAAGGAATAGCATGTGGTGTAATCACCAACGGGTTGACGAAGATGGTCTCATTGTTCATCTTAAGTGGTAATCTATAATGCAGAGCACTAGAGGCTTTCAATATAGTTAGTGGCTGAGCATTATTCAGAGTAGAGGGACGCCTGCTCAGAGGCACAGCTGGAGGCAGAGCACATTTCATATTCGTGTTGACCTTATTGTTGTTTGCAGTCTTGTCAGGGGTAATTCCATTGAGCAGCACAACCAGAGTCGAGAGGCCCAGAGGGGATCTGTGATTATCTAAAGGAAGTGGCGTTTCTGTGCATAGGTCTTTATTGATTTTTTTCAGAGCAAAAACCTTGTGGGCAATTTTCCTTAGGCATACAGATACATGAGAGTCAAAGTTAGGGTAAAAGCATAGTCTAGCAAAACCATGCCTCATGGTACAGGGGGCTACATTAGGCTTACAGAAACAAGAGAGTCAAAGTTAGGGTAAAAGCATAGTCTAGCAAAGCCACGCCTCATGGCACAGTTGGTTACATTATACATACAGAAACATGAGAGTCAAAGTTAGGGTAAAAGCCTAGTCTAGGAAAGCACACCTCATGGTACAGGGGGCTACATTCAGCAGATATATGAGCTTGAAAGATAGGGTAAAAGCACAGTCTAGCAAAACCACGCCTCATGTTACACAGGGCTACATTAGCATGTCTGGGAGAGGAGGAACGGGTGGAGAGATGTGTGTACAGAAGCTAAACACATGGTTTTTTGAGCTAGTTGAAAGGCAGCAGCCCTTCTTACCTTTGTAGGCAATGAGAAGGATGGATGGGGGATCCAAAGAGTCCATCAGGCATTGGCAGGAGACAGCAGGATGAGAGAATACTGCCCTGCAGTAGGCAGCACACAGCATGGTGACACCAGAAACACCAGAAACGGATGGACAGGGCCAGACAGAATGGACTGCAGCAGGTCTTAAAAGTTGGCCTTCAGAGGGGGCCGGCATCACCTACCGGCTCCCAGAAGGCATTTCCTTTTCAGCTACAAGCAGACTATCAGCTGCATGGGAGGGTGGGTACTCAGGCATCAATGCATCCGCAGGCTCATTAGAGGAATCAAAGCAGCCATTTTTTGTGTGATTATTTATGTAGCATGTTTTTATGTGTGTATGTATTTGTGAGTGAATGAGCAAGTTTATAATGCAGGGTTGATTTGGTTCAAGTATGAATGAGTGAGCGTGTGGTGTATGTCGGTGTACATGAACGAGCATTTGAAGGCTGTGTCAATGCCTTGTGAAAGCTGCTTGAATGCAGTGTGAATGAGGGAGTGAATTCTGTGTGAAGGTTAGTTTGAATGAGCCCCTGAATGTGTGTGCTTAGGTTTGGTCTATGCAGGTTCAGGGTTTTGATTGGGGGTCGAGGGGGAGGAACTGGATGAATAATTCTTTTTTGCTGGACATCTATAATAGAAGGAGTATAATAACTATTATTACGTGGCTAGACTTGCATTTGTTGCAGCCAGCCTTGCCAATTCTGACTGTGGCATGACATTTTTTACAGGGCCTCTACGATAAAGCAAGCATGATAAGTGCTGTTACGCGGCTAGACTGGCATTTTGGTGCAGCCAGTCCAGTCATTTCTTCCAGTTGCATCACAGTTTCTATTGGACATCTATTGTAAAGTAAGTGAGGTAAGTGTTAATATGTGGATTGATTGGCATTTTGGTGCAGCCAGTTTACCTATTTTTAACTGTGGCATGATACTCTCTACTGGGCATGTATGAGAAAGCAAACATGATACGTCATATTATGTGTCTAGACTGGCCTATATTGGTTGCTACCAATTTGGACATGTTTTATTATTGTGGCATGGCATTTTTAATGGCAAAGCCAGCAGGATTATATTCTTATATGTGGGTACTGTCATATATTGGCAGACACATCTTGGCCATGTTTTCGTATAGTATCATTCCTGGCAATATGTACAAAGCAAACACATGGGCCCTCATTACGACCCTGGCGGAAATCGAAAAACGATGGCGGAAATGCAATACCGCCATCGAATAGCGCTCGGTGCGACTATGACCCGTCACCGCAAAGTACGAAGCCATTAGCGACACCGTAGTGAACGCCAACGCTAACTGCACCAAGCACGCGCGCGCGCGCCATGCCAAACCGCAAACACCACCATGGTGCAACGGTACGCCAATTCCGACCCTAGCGGACATGTACCTAACGCCATCAGGCATGGCGTAATGTACCATTCCGCCATGGCGAGAAGTACGGCATCGCGAATCAACCGTAAACGGCCCCACTGAGTGCCTGTACACCGCTCCCTGCCCACAAAGTACAACTCCCCGTAGGTGCAATGAAGCCACAATGCAACCATTGAAATGTACAAGTCACCCATGCATGCCAACGAACAAAAGAAACACAACAGGGGCCAATGGGAGCTGCAGGGCACAGATGGCACGAATACAGAAGCCATCCCAATGGACATGACCACAGTCCCCCACCAAGAAACGCACGCAAACACAGGCACCTGTGACCAGCAATATTCCGAAAATCACATCATTCCACCAGTCCACCTGGCTGACCGCCATCTGTTACACAAAACCCAATCCCCCGCCCCTGAGCATGACAACATTCAAACTGTCATATTGGCAGCCCCCATCCCTGACCTCACTGGGCTTCGTAGGCAAACGCGGCCAGTACAGTACCACGCAACTAAACCCCGAAGCCGGAACCCGATGCAGATCTCCTCACAATACATCGCCCCCCAAATTGGCATATGCCACATCACTTGCAAAGAAAAACGCTACACGGGCCAAATCCGAATAGAAATTTTATGCACATCAAAATCACCAAGCCCATACAGCCATCAGGCCATGAACTCCAAAACACCAATCACCATTGTGGGCTGCTTCCGCAAGAAATGACCAGCCACCACCTGTGTGTCGCCCTGTTCCCCCATGGTACACAGAGCCACAATCACGTACGAAAATGCAACATGGAAGCGCACAGAACCGCAGGGCCGTCCCAATGGGGAGGCACTAGTCCAGCTGAAAGGCCGAAATGTTGCTCCGAGCCACCAGTACTGCGTAAGGGCATGTGGCCCATTGGCGATCGTCCCATAAGATCATAATGCTGCTCCACTGATTAACACGAAGCAGCAGGTGTCGGGAGTAAAATCCATCTGCAGGAGTGGCATACAGATGGCAGTGGCAAAAGGGGAGGAGATACCTGTCAACCAAAAGAAAAGAAAAAGAACAGAATGGCCATCAGAACTACATTCCAACTACTCACTTCAATGATCACACGAAATCCACAGCCATATGCATGCTAGCCCAACCAAAAGGATCATCACCACCCCAAAACCACTTGCGACTCATAACCATCTATATCGAGGTGCAAACACCATCACAAACGAGTGTACCTGTGCATGCGTCTGTCAAAACAGATTCCATCAGATGGGAATGTTAACGTGCATGGACACAAGTGTCTGAGGGCGCCTCGAGACAGGGAGGGCTCAACAAGGCCAGATGGACGATGGTCCCACAATGGCAGCCCTGCATCACATAGCGTAGGGGAGGCGGATAGATCCCAAGAAGCCCTGTACATGGCAAACTCTGTATCAAATCACCTGCCCATGCATCCATCCATCATTCCCTCATCCCGGGATCAAAATGCCTGAATAATTACTCACATAACATTAGAAACATCCATTGAGTCCGTGCGTTATGCAGCCTGCTAAATCCACAGTGCCCCAGCCCGTAATTCCAGTGTTGTGAAGTAACATGTTATTGGGAACGGACGGCCTCATCGCCCACTTCGCTATTGCGCATCCCAAACTATTCATATCAATCATTGCTCCCTCGCCATGGGCCCTGTCTCAAGGACATACAACAATAGAACGTTACATTTGCAGTCAGACCTGTGGGCATCTCCTCGCCGCTAGCTGGAAACCGAAAGCGCCGCCCCTCGAATTCCTCATTTGCAACATCACGTCGAAAAGGCATCTGTGGCCGTTTGAAATCACTAATTATTCCATCGAGTGCGGCTGTGTGTGAAAATGGCAACTGCCTTCACCCACGAATGGGACGCCCCGCCCGTCGTTGAACCTCGGTGCAGTGATGCATGAGGGTCCACCGTTACTCGAGTACTACGTTCCAGTGACCCTTCACAAGTCTGTTCGCGACTGCAATGAATGCATGTGAAACAATGGGACCACAGCAGAATGAACATATCAACCAATCTTACACGGCCATCGGGTACAAATACATGATTGCAATAGCAAGATGCCATTCCTCGAATTGCAGCGTTGTGTGCGGGACGTGCTCGCCCAAAGGGGAGAGCAGCTTGCACAGGTGGAATGAATAACCACAGGTGGAGGCCATACAGCCTGAAAACACATAAATTGCACAGCCAGTCTCCTCCCACAACCACACCGAAATGCTACCGGCAGGACTCGCGATGTTGGCCCTGGGGGACCTGATAGCACTGCAAGCGCTCCGACTCCAAGAAGAAGACGAACACCAACTACAACCAGCCGCACGGAGGAGACGCAGGAGGAGGAGGAGGCCAAGGCAGGGCCAGCAAGGGCTGCCAGCACAGCCACTACCACCACGCAGGCAGCCCGCAATCCCACGCCTCCGAGCACATCCGTTCAACCTCACTGATGAGCAGATCCACACCCTCTACCGTCTGGACCGGGACACCATAACCGCCATTGTGGACATGACACAGGCTGACCTTGTCAGCATGATAGATAGCCCAACCGCCATCCCACCCCTACTGAAGGTGGTGTCTGTACTCCACTTCCTGGCCACAGGCACCTACCAGCACACAGTCGGACAGTTGCATGGCATTTCTCAGCCACTGTTCTCACGGACACTATTGCAAGTGCTCGATGCCCTCCTGAAGCACGCAGACGACTACATCTCTCTACCACGCTCGGAGCAGGAAATAACCAACACAAAAGTGGGATTCCATGCACTTGGTGGCATACCGGGTTGCATTGGTGCCATCGACTGCACCCATGTTGAATTGGTCGTCCCACATGCCATGGAGGCCCAGTACCGCAACCGAAAACAATTTCATTCCCTGAATGTACAGATGGTGTGTGACTCCAACAGGATCATTACACATTGTTGTGCCCGATTCCCTGGATCAACCCATGATTCTATGGTCTTGAGGAACTCTACAATACCACGCTACATGGAGCGACACGCAGGGAACAGATCCTGGCTACTCGGTGAGTCTCATTACATGCATGATGAAGTGGGGTATGTGAATTGGCATTGACCTGCCAGGAAGGGGGGGGGGGGTGTGCGTACGTATCAATGGCATTCCACATCATACGTTTCTCGTCCACATACAGGTGATGCTGGATATCCACTGAAGAGATGGCTCCTCACACCAGTCCGGAACCCACGGGACCAGCATGAGGAGGACTACAACCATGCCCACTCACGTACCCGTGTAGTCATTGAACAGGCATTCGGCCTACTGAAGGGTCGTTTCCGCTGCCTCAGCAGGTCTGGCGGGGCACTCCTGTACCGCCATGAGAAGGTTGCAAAGATGGTGATGGCATGTGTCATGCTCCACAACATGTGCGTACGTAGAAATGTGCCCATGCCCCCTGACGCATAACTGCAAGCACCTGATGATGGTCATGATGAGGGTGGGGATGTGGCAGCACCTCATGGAGTCTGCGAGGCACCGGAGGCCCGTGACATTCGTCAGCATCTCATTGATGTATGCTTCTAGCACTCACGCCTGGTGGCTGATACATGGACATGGGACTCGTGGCACTGCGTGTGTCTGGGACATGCACAATATGGACTGTACGCCTATGATGGCCTAGTACACAAAGATCAATGTCCACACTTCTCATTGGTTGGTCGTGCACTTTTTATGGCATATGTGATATCATGTTGAACACCCTATCGACCCGCCACCCAAGTGAGCCCAACACACCCCCTCCACCCTCCTACCTCCCCCCCGAACACCAGTGTCCAAAGATGCTCATTGTCAGTGGGCTGTCGCTATTGCATGCCCCCTCTACGGGTATCAGGGGCACCCCTGCCTGTGGAGCGCAGGTTCCTTCCAGATCTACGTTGGGGGCTGCCCTGGACGGAACTTGCAACGGATGATGTGTCTGCCTGCTCACGTCCATGCATGTCCCTAAGGGTTTGCGAGAGCTCAGTGAGCACACGGCGCACTGCGGCAAGTTCGGCACATACGTCTTTGGACGTCGCATGCAGATCCCCCCTCAGGCTCTCGGTGCTTCTCTCAATTTGTGCCCTTAGCGTCTCTGTACCTCTCTCCATTTCTGCCCTAAGTGTCTCAGTTGATGTTTCTATGTCTGCCTTAGTGCCCCCACATTCATCGGCATGGTCCTTGAGGAGTGTGGCCAGTTGCTGCTGTTGTTCGATCAACTGGTCGAGGGACTGTTGCCTCTGCTGGGCCATGGCCATTTGCGGGGGTGTCACAGAGGGGCTGTTGTCCTCATGTTGCCTTGCCACAGGGCTTGTGGGGGATGGCCAGTCGTCGTCTGGTGGGTGCCCCTGCGTGGTATCCTCATGTTGTACGGGATGGAACAGACAGGGGGATTGGGACAGGTCATGGATGGATCTGACTTCGGCATCCCCGTTTTCTGTGTCCGAGCATGCTGCCATCAATGGGGTGTCACCTATGGTGCTGCTGCCACCAGAGGCAGTGCCTTCTGTGGCATCCATTGGGGGGACCTGTGGTGGTGGTGTTGTGGGCATGCTGGCTGCTGGGGTGCCTGTTGATGTTCCCTCCTCTGTGCTGCCACCTGATTTGTGCTGCTGCCGTGTCTTGATGCGTGCAGCTGAGGTGGAGGGTCTCTGGCCGTTGGTCTTGGCCCTCTTTGCAGGTGTGCTGGTAGGGGTGTCCTGTAGCTCGTCGTTTGGATCGGACCCTGTGGTGGAGTAAAGGAGGGCGAGGGTTATTGATGGGTCTGTGGGAATTGGAATGGCATTGTATCACATGCATTGGGGTGGTACCTGAGGGTGATTTGGGTCGGGGCCTTGGAGGTGCTTTGATTTGTGTGTGGAGTGAGGGAGCAGTTGTCTGGCAGCCTGCAGTTAGGGTGTGCCTGCTGCACGTGTAGTGCGTGTATTAGGGGTTTTTAATTATTTATGTATTTATTGTGGGTTTTAACGTGCGCTTGCAGGCCGATGTGTGTGGACGTTCTCCTGGACATGTGTTTCTGTTGCACTATGTGGACGCATGGTACTTCACATGGATGGACTGTGTGGATTTGGCATTGTTTTATCTGGCCCACCTACCTGAATCTTCGGATGTCTGCACTCCTTTCTCCATCCCTCCGACTCCCTCTATGCTCTCCATTCCGATGGTGGAGGCACAGATTTCTTCCCAGGGGGTCAACTTGATGGGTGATTCAGGACCTCCCCCGGTGGCTGTGGCAATGTTGCGGTTGGCAGAGAGTATGCTGCGGACGCGTATCCGCAGGTCGTCCCATCGCTTGCGGCATTGCTGTGGGGTGCGGGGTGCGGTCCCCACCGCACTTACCCGCTGTGCCACCAGAGCCCATATGGCCTTCTTGTTTGCAAGTGCCGTCCTGGTCATTTGCGTGCAGAAGACGACGGCAGCATTCTCCTGGAGGGTCTCTGTTAGCACGGTGAGTTCCTCACGGGAGAAGTGGACCTGCCGCTTGCGGTCGCACGCTTTCTTCGCTACTTTTCCCATTTTTCTTGGTTTCGCTAGGGTGGTTGACGGGTTGGGGTGTGTTTCAGGGTAGTGATTTTAGTGGTTGTGTGGTTTTAGTGTATTTATAGGTGTACGCCGGGATGTTTCCCGTTCCGGGCCCATGTTTTAACTTCCGTTTCCGTATATTTCCGGGCACCGTACTTTCCGGTAGGCGCACACTGCGGTGACCGCTAAGAGGGGTGGCGGTATTGCACCTAGGGCGCCGTACGGCGGCGGTGTGGGCCGTTTTGGGGTCATTTCCGCCATCGCGGACTTTGCACTTCCGCCATGCCGTGGTGCTCGTGCCCGATGGGTCGGAATGGGCCGCACTTTGCTCCTTCGTGCAATGGCGGAAACGCTATTTACGCTGTGGCGCTCCGGTCAGTCGCTTTCCGCCAGGGTCGTAATGAGGGCCATGGTCATTTATGGGACTACAACCTGGAGAGAAACCTATGGGCACAGCCAGCATGAAAATGTGTTTTATAGTGGCATATATTGTCGGGGAAAGCATCATGAACATGTGTTGTAAAATGCTCCTGTGCACTGTTGGTGACTTGTATCTATTGGATTTGTTCATGAGTTGTAAAGAAAGTGTGCTTTATAAGTGCACTATAATGTCTCATTTTAAACTATTTTCCAAAACAAAATTCTTGGGTGGAGACCCTCCCTCGAATCTCCTATGCTCATGCGCTCGCTCATATTTGAGGCAAAATGTACACCCTTCCACTTAAAATATACACCAGCCACCACTGGCAAGTGATGAAACCAGGATGTGTCCCTAAATGAGTTATCACAGAAGGTAATAGAGGTTGTCCAATATGCTGTAGTCACTGAGGAAAGAACACGGGTAAGTTAGCCATGAGAAAGTAATAAGTGTTAGTATGTGTGGAAGGGGAGGCGTGTTACTGTACTGTGGGCTTTGTCACTGTACTTATTGTGGTCATTTATTTTATGAAATTCTGAATTCTAAATCTAGCAGTCTATTTGTTTCTTGTAGTTTAGCCCCTTAAAATTCCAGTAAATAGTTAGACTGCCAGATACAAGGAACCCTGGAATATTTCAAACCATGCCCACTGATAACTGTGCTCACATTACCACTGATACAGTTTTGTTCTTCTTCTAAAATTATCATTCATGTGGGGGTGAAGACAAAATAGAAGCACACAACAACTCGGCCTCTTTCCCTGAAGACACTCAACTCTCTTTGTTGGTCCCATGATCACAAAGGGCACATCATCTCCACTCCTTCCCCTCTCTGATTTCACTCCCTCCTCTTTTGAGCATATCTCCGTCCAGCCACATGCTCCCAACCCACTGTCAAAGATGGCACAGAAATCACTTGAAGTCTTTGGGACAGGTCAAGGGTTTTTATTTTATCTGTGAGGCCTTAGGCCATCTCTCTCTCGTCCCTAGTCTCCATATGGGATGAACTCAAAAGAACCGCAGACTCAGAAGGCTGTGCAGCACTATCCTCCTTAACCTCTCTGTGGCCTTTGACACTATTGATCACTGCATCCTCATGGACAGACTCCACTCGCTCAGTGTTAGGGACACAACATTAAGCTGGATTACATCCTTCCTCTCCAAATGATCACAAATCACCCTCATTCCTCCCTTCTCCTTGCCCTCTCACCAATGGAGTACCACAGGGTGTCTACCTACCCCCCTGCTCTTCATCCTCTACCTGAGCCTGATCTTTGTTCGTATTTATGAATAGGACCTAACCTGTTACAACTACACAGATGACAACCAGATCATCTTCAAGATTCCCAAGACCTCTGCCACCCTCCAACCTTTCCTCATACCTCACAGAAACTGACCACTGGATGACGGCTAACCACATCCTCCTAAACCCTGGAAAAACAGAAATAATGATTTGTGGGAGAATGCCTCTCTTCCCCCAACTCACCCCCTGCTCATCCTCCCTAGGACCGTCTCCCGCCGAATCCAGCTCAGTAAAGAACCTAGGAGTTGCCGTGAATGTAGGTCAACTCTGTGTCTAAATCCTGCTATCTACACCTCTGCATTCTCAGACACATGTTTCATTACCTTTCTTATCCTCACAGAGTCACAGCAATCATGTCTATCGTCCTTTCCCACCTAGACTATGCTAACTCCCTGTACCTGGGTGCCCCGGTGGCCCTGCATGTCAACTCAGAAAGCAGATCACACCTGCCCTCTTTGTCCTCCACTGACTTCCTGTCGAGAAATGGCCCACTTTCAAAGCCATGTGCATCACCCACTTTGGCCTGCACAAGACAGGCCCAGAATAACTTTAACACAAGCTCGCCCCTTAACAACCCAATAGAAACCTGCAATAAGGTGCCACACTTCTCCTTGTCATCTGCCCCTTCAAATCGACAAGAATAGGGGTTCCTCCTTCTCTGTCCTAGCTCCTATAATGTGGAACACAATTCCCTGCAGCAGTCACCACTTAGAGGATCACCTTGCCTTCCGAAGGCACTCAAGACCTAGCTCCCCCCTCCCACACCCTGACAAATCCATTCCACATCCCGTTCTACCTACCCCCTTTGTCAGATAGGCCGAGGCAGCATTTTCACCCCTCAGAATGCACTGAATGGCAGAGAGAACAAACTCCAGAAGACTGCCCACATCTACACCACATCTACACCACATCTATGAAACCAAGAAACCAGCCAGGTTACACAGGTAGGTATCACACTCCATGTCGATGGAAGATAGTCGCAGGTACGACATTTGCTATCATACACCACTTAAAGACACATTGCACAACACCTCTGCCATTAGAATACAACTATGTCCCTTGACAAAATTACAGTCTAGCTGGACACATAGTCAGTCTCCTGCACTCGCATACACTCCCAAAAATCTTACAGCTCCCATCCTCAAGCCACATCAACATGGGTTGCTAGTAGGGACTTGGCCACCCCTACCTTTCTTCATATTGGCTAAAATGCACACACTCATTCTAATCTCCCATACCCTGGACTTTGGTTCACCTACATCGCTTTGACGCCACACCAATGAGAAAAGCTTCTATACAAATGACTAATTACATTACATTATGACCTTCTACCTAACCCAGGCATTTGTAAACTCGCGTTAGTGCTATAGAATGTTGAACCCTACTGTCTAAATGCTGTCTTGCTATGCATGGTTCCCTGAATGCTGGTTATCTAAGCTCCCTCAGGGACTTTCTAATCCTCCCAATGCTAGCCAAAGGTTAGTCTCCTAAAGGGCCACAGGGATAGCGAGAACAGGAACTGGGATAGTGACTTACATCTCCACTGGTTTGAGTGAGGCTATTCTGGCACATCCACTCTCACCTCTCCATCTCTACCCTGCCTTCCTGGTCACTCCTCTCTCCTGTTTCCTAGCACATCAATGTATCACTCCTTCTGATCTTGCCTCCTCCTTTCATGATATTTATCCTCCCACTCCACTTCACTGCACCTCTTCTTTGCTACTTCCCTCCTCTCCACTACTAATCCCCTCCTCCACACTTTACTCTTCTCCTCCACACTACTTTCTTCTTCCCATTACTACTCTCTCCCTTGCACTATTATATTCTTCCTCTGACTACTACTCTCCTCCTCCCACTACTGCTATCCTTCCACCATATACTCACTCTCCGTTCACGCTGTACCATTCAATTCACATTCACTTCTTATACTAACCTCTGTACTCACTTGTCATACAAACACACACACTCACATTGCAGGACCACTTGTAATCTTAAGCCAATACCTCACCTGCTCCACAAATCCCCTCCTTAAGCCACCCACCCTCCTTTCCTGCTGGTCATGTGGACGTCCTCCATCTCCAACCTCACCTGCAAAAAATAGACTTCTTCTTTCCTGTCCCCTGCTTAAATCCTCCTCCCCCTACAAGGATTGGCCACCTTCCCCTCTGGACCACCAGGATATTGGCAAACTTGTAATGAGGCCCAGTGTCGTTAAGAGGAAATATATATTCCAGTGTTAAATGTGGATTTAACTGTGATGGAGGATCTCCAGTACTGGTACATTGTGTTAGTCTTTTAGCAGCAGCTGATTCATTAGCTCCCACATTTGTTCTGCTAACCGAGTAACAATCTAAGTTACTAAAGCCCTTTTTCCGAATTGTAAGTAAATAGAGAAGCTACACTAAACAACTATGACCAGTTCAATCTAACGATCCCAGAAACAGGATTCATAGTATAGCAAAGAACAGGGTCAATTTAACTCTTATCCAATACCTATAAACTTAAAATCAGGAAGAATTTCCAAATAATATCTGGTTTATTTTAATCATAGTTATGAAACAATTAAAATGAATTCTCAATTCAGGTCCACTCAAAAGACAGTCTGACATGACATGTTTAGTGGTATAACACACCCTTTTTCTAATGACCTGAAAAGTGAAAACAAAAAGACAAAACTTAAGTTTAGCACACAAATGTGTGTAGAATGTTGACCAAGGAATCGTTTGGTTCTCCTGTAGATGGATTGGGTTGCTATCATGATTTGTAACACTTTCTTTCGGAGAGCAAGATTGTTTTAAAATGACAAGGAATAAAGGCAAATAACATTGAGTGTAAAAGCGTTGTTGTGCCTGTTTGTCAGCATAATAATTTAAAAAAACAGTAGTAGGTGGATTGCTTCAGGCACATGATTTTGCAGCTGAAAAATGTACAAGTATGTGTTGGGCAACTAGGATCTAGAATGGAGTTTGAATCTTGCGCTCCTTCTCCAGTAAAATACATCGGGGCGCTGTCAGAATGTGGTAAAAATCATGCGATTATGGATCAATTTGCAGGCCTGAAGGGCCAATTTTTGGGTCCCAATTGGCCAACTTGTATTTGCAATGCCGGCTGTGTTCATCAATATGGTAAAGGCCAGTCTGAATGTCTACATGAAGGGATGCAATTATCATTGTTTCGAGCACTAGCAAAAATGGTCCTAATGATGCATGCGAATTTTTGAAGTGGCTCCGATGAACCTGCCAAGAAAATCCACAAAAAGTTACTTATTGCAGACATCTGAGGCTCCCACCACCCTGTACCGAATGGGAAAGGCTGATAAAAAGTGTAACATGACCTCTTCCAAAAAGCAATGCAATTTTATTGTCTGGGCTTGAAGGTTTGACTCCATTTCCACGGACCCCACTAGCTGGGACCAGAGACAACGAGCTGGGCTTCACACAAATCTCAAGACATGCAAATCAAACTCAAGACCCAGAACCAAAACAAATTAAAAAAGACATTGAGCAATGTCTCTGCCAGGGTTGGAATTATTCTCTAACAAGGCACAAGGTGCAAACGCCAATCAAAAGAAGAAAATAGGACCTAGATAGACAGGTCTAAATGGAAAAATAGTTCAGGGTGCTAAAGTAGGAGGCCTACTAGATAAAGTTACTAAAACACTAAAGTTTAATCAGAGGAACAAGGTTAAAACAAGTATTAAATCAGTCAACATGTGATCACAAAATCACAATAAACACAAAAATGTAATACACAAATATATAATAAATAATGTTCACACTGTGGAATAGGAAGACAAAAACAAACAGATCTGATGGTGAACAAAAGTAAAACAGGTGGGTACAGCTGGGGTAGATCTCTGTCTTCGGCTGGGGCCTCCCTCTGGGACAGCCTCCCTGCCACCCTAAAACTTGAGGAGAACCATCTCAGGTTCCGGAAGCACCTCAAAACCTTCCTCTTTGATTCTGCCTTGTCCTCCCCTCTCTCCTGTTGATTCTACTCTCCCTCGGCACCATGCACCTGGCCACTCTCTGTTTTCTGGGCCCAGGTACCTGCTCATCTTGCCACCCTCATGCACTGCCTCCGGGCCACCCCCTGCACTGGTGTCTGTATCTGTACCCCTACAGCCCTCCCCTTTTCTTCCTGCACTTTCAGACCTACATGGCCTGCTGCCATAAACCCAGCACTTGCCACTTGCTGGCTGCACTCCCATTGTTTGTTGCCTTTTTATTTATTATTTTATTATTATTTTAGTTTTTTCCTTCTCGCTCCACACTCTCCTTTTGTTCCCCCTTCCATGCACTTCGCCCCCTTCCCCCTCTACCCTGCACTTGCACGTTCTCAATGTCACTGGGCCTAGTAAAATCGTTGTTTTTGTTCTCCCCTGTTCCCCTTCCCTTGCCTTGTCGCGCTCTGAAACACTAGTGTATGAGCGTGATAGAAATAAAAAATCAATATCAATGGTTCAGTCACTGGGCCTCATTACGACCCAGGCGCTAATGGGTTAACGGCGCTGTAAAAGGCTGCGGCGCCGTTAACCTATTAGTGCCTAATTACGAGGTCCCTTTGCGGGACCCAACCTTAACAGCTGGTTTTACCAGCCGTTAAAGTAGGGACCCGCAAAGGGAACTTGGTGCTAAGTACGGTGCCGCAATTTGCGGCACCATACTTAGCGCCTTCCCCATTCCCATTGAGCCCTATGGGGCAAAAATGGGAATGGGGAAGGGCCATGGAGGAAGGGGGAATTACCGCCCCGCCAACCTTGTAATGGGGTGGTAATTCCCCCTTTCTCCATGGCGGAGTCGGTAATTTACCGGCATGGACCATGGTGCTAATAGCACCATGGTCTTCCGCCAGGGTCGTAATGAGGCCCACTGTGTACAAAAAACAATGTTCTTAGATATAGTTCACGTTAATCACTCTAATAAGATTCAGAGTTGTACAGTCTCGACATGTTTCAGTTTTTTGTCAAAAGTACAGACCTTTCATCAGGAGAGGAGTCAAATAGAATTCCTATCAAGAGTGTGGGCCAGACACAAGAACTGCCAAGGGTAAAAAAGAAAGAAAGAAACTTCATACGGTTCAAGTGGGGGCAGTTAATTCCAAATTATGAGATAACCAAGGAGGAAATCAATGCACCTCAGGCAAGGCTTACAACCTCTGCAAAAAATGAACTGCTGGCAGATACTTAAATGAGGGGAGAACGATGGACTCAAACGTGTCCGGTCTCCTTACTAATAGAATACAGGGTAAATGTAGAGGCGTAGTCAAAGCACTCCCGTGCGCGGTAGAGCCTGGTAGGCCGGTACATAGATCGCCGTTTCTCGCTCAGATTTAGAGTAAGCAGCACAAGCCAGTGCGGATGAATCTCGAATAACCGCATACGTGTTCAGTGCGGGCTTGACAGGTCTTGTGTCTGGCCCACACTCTTGATAGGAATTCTATTTGACTCCTCTCCTGATGAAAGTTCTGTACTATTGACAAATAACTGAAACATGTTGAGACTGTACAATTCTGAATATTAGTAGAGTGATTAACTTGAACTATGTCTAAGAACATTGTTTTTTGTACACAGTGACTGAACCATTGATTTGTACCCACCTGTTTTACTTTTGTTCACCATAAGATATGTTTGTTTTTGTCTTCCTATTCCACAGTCTGGACATTATTTATTATATATTTGTGTATTACATTTTTGTGTTTTATTGTGATTTTGTGATCAGATGTTGACTGATTTAATACTTGTTTTAACTTTGTTCCTCTGATTAAACTTTAGTGTTTTAGTAACTTTTTGTAGTAGGCCTCCTACTTTAGCACCCTGAGCTATTTTTCCATTTAGACCTGTCTACCTAGGTCCTATTTTCTTCTTTTGATTGTCTATCCTTATCCGGATCAGATAGGACCCGACACTTACAAGTGGCTATTGTTAAGTGTCACCCGGGATTCCTCCTTTATCCCTAGACAAGGTGCGAAGCTACATCTCTATGGGCATGAGGAGTACTGTGGGCCACAAGCCTGTTTTTATTGTTACCTTCAAAATTGACTTATTTTTACATTTTATTATTTTGTTATGCTTTCTTAAAACCTTTCACAATACAAATGTAAAATACTAAAACTTATAAGGCAATATGAATTCAATAAAGCTCTAATAATATCCAACAGAGCAACATGCATACAATTAGAAAATAGTTCAATTTCCCATAGATTTTGTTGAAATGTGTCTCGTGTTTACCTTTATGCCTCCTCTTCTTTCCTCTCCTCTTTGCTCTATTTATCTCCTGATTGTCTATGACTCGTGTTTTTGCTATAGATGTGCTGTACTTAATTAGCTTCTTTTAAATGTGTATATGTGTATGGATTTCATCTCTAGTCCTTGGTCTTATATGAGACTGTGTAATTAGAAATTGTACAAATATAAAAATAAAACAAGAGATTGCCATTAAGGGCTCCAGCTCCCCCAACCAGGCTGACGTTTCTCCCAGAGGTAGAGCCTCTGCTTCTAAAAGCTCCCCCCCCACCCCCATCACATGTCCGTTCTGCACTGCGATGTCCGGCTGTCGCCACGGCTCACCTGTGCCGTCAGGGACAGTGAATTCCATTGTACTTCAGAAGATTGATTGTCGCCCTTTGTCTCTTTCAGGGCATTCCTAGTAGCATTCTTCGAGGTATTTGCGTTTTGGTTACTAGGAAAACGCATGCTTGCGCCTCTTCATCACTGTCGGGCGGGATGTTTAAACACAGCTCCCATTGTACTTACTGCACACCTGCCTGTGATCTTTCACCCTTTCCTCCCCTTGTGTTTTCTATATAGTACAACAGATCATCAGTGGAGATTTTCCTTCCTAGCTGACTTTCACTTTTGCCATCCAAAATACTATTATCGCCAACGGATATATGCACTGTCCCCTACCCATGAGAATGGATCCATGCTGGGTTCCCCTTCCTCAGGTTCCCAAGACGCCCTGACCATTCTGTGCGTGCATTATGTACACCTCCGGAATTACTGAACTCTTATTGGGCGCCAGACTCTTTTGTACTTGTCTGGTTACAGTGGGCACAGTGAGTTGCCCACAGTTGCAGACAGAAATATTTGTTTTAATGGTGTTTTCATTTTAAAGGTAACAGTGTTATAGTGCGTCTTGTCGAAGAGTCACTAGAGGGAGGGGCGACTCAAAGCCAGTCATCATGATTCACAGGCTAGCAGGGCCAATCGCACGACAGTGAACTGTGGGGGCATTGAGTTGATTTATGATCCTCTGCACTGAGTAGGCCCAAGATATAAATACAAAACATGTGTGTTCATGACAATGTGCGGATGTACGGGCCTACTTAGAACTTCTGGACAGCCACCTTACCTGAATCATTTTAATACACAAAGAAAGCAAGCACACATTGCATTAGTCAACGCACGCAACCCTAATTACATTCGGTCCAAGTAGGTCAGCAAGGGATGATTATTTTATGTCTATTGTTCCCACTTAGAGGCAGGCTGAATCCATAGGTCTAATGAGCACAACACTGAGTGGTTCCTTTGTTCTCACCTGGAACTGCAAGATCGGGTTCTGTTAAAACACAGTAATGCATGCAGGGTGAACACAACCATCCAAGAAGTAGCCAACCTCATTCAAGACTGAGGAATCCTAGGGGTATAGCCTACTGTTCTTAATCGTAATACAAAACGTCATTCCCGAAGGTACTATGTTTCTCTGCTGTCATGGGCCTCATTACACGGATGGCGGTAGGGATCTACCGGTACCGGTAAAATACTGGTACCGGTAAATCCCTACCGCCTTACTACGAGGTCCCTTTGCGGGTTGGGGGATTTAACGCCTGCTTTTTGCAGGCGTTAAAATCCAACCCGCTAAGGGACCTCGGAGCTAATTACGGCACCGCAAAATTGCGGTGCCGTAATTAGCGCCTTCCCCATTCCCATACAGCCCTATGGGGCAGAAATGGGAATGGGGAAGGGCAATGGCGGAAAGGGGATTTACCGCCCCTCCAACCTTGGAATGGGGCGGTAAATCCCCTTTCCGCCAAGGCGGTGCGGGTAATTTACCGGCATGAGCCATGGCGCTAATAGCGCCATGGCTCACCGCCTACCGGGTAATGAGGCCCATAGTCATTCGAGGCCAGTGCCAAAATGCTCCATGTTTCACCTTTTGTCCTAACACTATGGTGACTCCCATTGGGGCTGTGTGGAAAACTTCAAATGGACATTTACGCTGCCCTAATGATATGCAGCATAGGTCAATGGTAGGAGCGAATGGACTTTTAAATATAAACATTTGGTAATGTGATAAGTAGGGGTATTTTAATGGCAATGAGCTGAGCCTCTTAGCAAACGATGGCACTGGCTGTAAAATGGAGGAAGTTCCCCGGATTCTGATGGCGTAATCTTGCATAATGTGCGAGTAGCTGGCCATATGAAAGCAAAACATTGCGTATGCCTGCAAGACAGTGCTGCAGGTTGAGCACTCACTTCTGAGAGCTGTGTCCGTAATGATAATTATATGAACATAATGTTCTGTGAATAGTGCTTGATAAATAGCCAATGAGTATTATTTTAATTTTAGGATGTAAGTACCTGGCTCACTGGAGTATGGCTATGGTGTGGGTACCTGATCTTTGTTGGCAGTACAGGAAATGGAGTTCATATGTCTGGTTTTGCTTAGAACACTGATAAGAAAGGCGTGCACCTTGTGTTCTAATGGTAACACTTACAAATCATATGAGTGCATAGACAATTGAATCAGCATGCGGGTGAGCTGATTTGGTACAAGGAATATCTTGTGGAGAATAATATTGAAAGAAAATCTGATATAAAGGTGCACTGCATCACATCTAATCAGTTAAATAGACAGGCTACACATGTTTGTCCATGTCAAGCTTGTTTATATAACCTGATCCTGCCCCACCTGTCTTTCACATCTCTGTTGCATATGATTGATTATGTTATCTGTGGCTTTTTGGGGGACATTCTTCATCTATTGCATTTTTTTTATTTTAATTTTTTTATTTGAATTAGCTGAAATAAATCAACCTTTCAAAATGTATAGATAAAAGTTACATACATCAAATTTGCAGTGTTTAAAACAAAATAAACTCACTTCGTAATAGATTAACCATACAGTATGAAGTATACTTCATACACATAACATACAATGTGATGGCAATACATGAAAGATAAGAGGACCAAGGATGCAAATCCAGAAATTCAGGATAAAAGAATAAAACAAATATATAAAATGAGAATAGAACATAACAACGATGGGAAGAATGAGCAATTATTTTAAACAACAGATGGAGTAAGATTAGTAAGAAAGTTAATTGAATAACTCAAATACAATCATGATGTCTATCACTTCACATGTCTTCCAATTGCAAACTTGTCAAAAAGTTAATAGTGGCAATTTGAATAGGCATGTATTAATTGCATGTATTCGTGTAGAGTGTAGACTATTGACTAGAGTGGCATCATCTTGCTACTAAGTGAAAGAAAGGCAAGCAAGCCGTTCTAACACATTAATATGGAGACATCAAATGGATACTTTGGCAACAGCATTTTTCCCTCTACACTTGCTCTCCCTGAGAATGTATTTTGATGGACGTCTCTTGGTCATGAACTTACGTTCTACACAAGGCCCCCACAAATCGGATTAGTGAAGCATTTAATCGACATTACATGGAGACCCCTAAACCCTGCTCAGGCCTTGATCTAATCTTTAGGTACTTCAGGTCATGTTCTGTTCTGTTATTATGTTATGGTATTTGATGCTTGAAAAGCACTTGAACGCAAAGGCATACAGCACATGTGTTCCATTTAGGCAATTCAATGGTAAATTTACTGAGAAGGAAGGTATGGAAGAGGAACATCCTTAAAGATTTCATAAACTGCAAGAGGCTATGGAAAGTATCGAGAGATTCAAACCTCATACAGGATGGTAGCTCATGGTCGTATGCTGCCAAGAGCACTACCCTGTCTTACTCGTGTAAAAGGTGTGTTATGTACAGCATGTTTGATATAAAAATTGGCATATGAAGGCATAAGATTGCTAGGCCGATTACTGCCTATGTCATCATCATACAAAGGCCCAAACTGTGAGCTTAGTCTTTCCTTAATTATTTGAGTAAATGTACACACAGTGCTTGGGAAACATTGAAACATTGATGAGGTGCTAAGCAAGCCTTCAGCAGCTTTAGACATCCAGATTTTGCATAAGGCAAATAATGTAAACCTAAGGTGGGATCAGTCACTGCTGTCACTGATGCAAGCACAGCTATATATATTGGCAAACAAGGGGGTTAGGGGCACACTATGGTTTCCAGCTCAATCGGCCTTCCGCAGTACAGATGATGTTCTACTCCAGGTGCGTTCATACCTCTCGCACTCATCGCACTCATCAGGTAGGCAGTCTATTCAGGTGTTGCTGTTTATTAGACAGTTGTTGCCTCAGGGAATTCTGGTAACTGCAGTCCATACAGGCAGCCAGGAACCAACACCTCCTCCCATTACTCAGAGTGCATTCCACAGTGGGGGGAAAGGGGAAAACCAATAGTATGGCTCTCCTAAGTGGAGCATGTGTCACTCTGGTGCTGCCCCTCTGGAGTCGACACTCCCAAATAGTTTGACAAACTAGGGGGGTGAGGTGCGCACTCTGGTTCCCAGCTCAACTAGCCTTCCACAGTACAGATGATGTTATCCTCCAAGCACTTTTAGTGCTTGGAGGAGAACTCTTGCACTCATCAAGATGGAGATAATACATACAGGGGAACTAGGAACCAACTCCTTCTGCCAAGGATGAGGGGAATAATGCCACACGTGTACACTTTTTGCCTAACAAAGTTCTATAAGGATTTATATATTTGAGTGACCCTATAGGATTTATATATTTGAGTGACCCTATGGTATTTGTAGTTTTGAAGTTATCTTTATAAAGCAAACTCAGTTCTATAAGGATTTATATAGTTGAGTGATCCTATTGTATGTGTAGTTTTCAAGTTATCTTTATAAAGCATAATATTATTGAAAGCCAGATATGGGGGTGAGCAGGGGAAATGATGAGAGGGTAAGTAAGTCATGAGTATTTGGCCGAGATGTGGCAAGAGAGTTAGGAATCCTGGACACAGGTGCAGTTATTTTCCCCTAATTGTGGCTGCTTTGTAGGGCACAAGAAAGACACATGTGGTTTTCTTCAGTGGGCGGACACAACCCCTTGTTTTTTTTTTAGGTTGGAAAGCTTGCTCAAGTACTTAGCTACCAGGATTTTACTCAGGTTTGTCATGTTCCTAGTGCAAACACTTACTCACAAGACCACACGCACCATGTATACTTTGCCAGAATATTTATTGGAACATTTCCTCTCTCAGGTTATTTTTCTGGTGTTCATAATTATTTTTAAAGTCCAATGTTATTTTGTCTTGTGCACTTTCATCTAAGGAGTAGGCCTATTGAACTTCATTTTTATATTTCACTTTAAGATATATGTTCACTTACTGTGGGTGCCAGCTTTTGATTTATCGCTATGGGATAAAAGTACTTGGCCATATGTTACTCTTGCAGCTGGTCATTTTTTCCCCTTTTACGTGCTGCTTAAATGCTGATAGTTGCGGTTGTGCGATGTATCACAACAGTCACAAAGAGACCGGCCATTAAAAAAGGGGCTTGGAACATTCTGCTTAACAAAAGTGTGTGGTCAATGGCAAATAATGTAATCTCACTGCGTATTGCCTAAAACATTGTGTGTTCCACTGTCAAAACAGGAGAAAATCTGTTTGTGATTGATGAAAGTCTTTGAGCAATGGGTTGCAAGTGTTTTAAAATATAGAGTGGCCATGCCCATCGGCCATGTGCAAAAGCCATGGTTAGTGGTTTGGTACTGTTTGGGCAAGCCCACCAGCCATAGCAATGGCCATGGCTAATGGTCTGGTAGCATTTTAAAATGGACAGTGGCCAAATACCATGCTAGCGGTCTGGAAGCATTCTACACATCTATGGAATAACAAAACCCTTGAAATTCATTGAAAAACCTTTAGTTGCAGGGACGTTAAGGTGAGAACTTAACGCAAAAAAACCCCTCAAATTCACCTGAAGCCACCATAACTTTGCACCCCCTGTAGCGCAGTCTATGACCACAATGATGACATCACAGATCATATCACTGATGACATCACTAATTACATGTTGTATGAGAACACATATGACATTACAATTCACATCACTCATGCCATCACCGGTGACAACACTAATTACATTGTATATAACTGATTACATCAATAATGGATTTAGACATAAAATCATGTATGTGTTAGCTCATGAAAACTTTGATTATCTTAATAAAAATGTAGGCCATGGACTTGGCCATGTCAAAGACTGTGATCACTGGCCAGCACCAAAGTCCATAGCTAGTGGTTGGTTAGAGTTCAAAAATACTAATGAGCATAGTTATGCCTAGTAGCCCATTACTGTTTTGAAATATACAGTGAGCAACGTTGAAAGCTGTAGTCAGTGGTCATGGTTAAAGGCCATAGCTAGTGCCCATTAATATGTTAGAACATACAGACAGCACAACCAAAGGCCGTGCCCACTGGCTAGTATCGTGTTGATGACCATGGCTAGTGGCTGTTAGTTTATTTAACATACATTTGGCATGGCCAAAGGCCATAGATAGTTTCTAGTGGCTGGTTAGTGTTGTATAAAACACAGTGGGCACGGCCAAAGGCCAAACTTATTGCATTTGATTATTTTAAAATATACAGTGGACATGGCCACAAGATGTACAAACTGCTCAAGGTCAAAGGCCATGGCTAGTGGCAAATTTAAATGTTAGAATATATAGTGGAGACAGCCAAAGATTGTGGCACATGGCAAATATTGTGCTAAAGCCCATGTCTAGTGCCTGATCTGTGTATATAATATGTGTAATATACAGTAGACACAGTTGAAAGCTGCATCCACTGGTAAAGGCCAAAATCTATGGTCGGTAGCCTGTAAGTGCTTTAAAATATTCAGTGCACATGGGTGAAGGTTGTGACCACTGTCCATAACTGAAGGCCATGGCTAGTACCCATTCATGTGTTAAAATATATTTGGCCATACACACTGACTATGGCTGAAGGTCATACTTAATGGCAGTTACTGTTGTAATGTAATTAGTGATGTTATGTTATGTTTTGTTATGTTATTTGGCATAAGCTCAAAGCGCTGGTAGGTTTATTGCCCTCTGGAACCGTAGTTCGAGTCAGTAGAGAAAGAGTCATAAGGTGCATGTGTGCACCGGATATGTGTGCAGCTGGTGAGGTAGTTGCATGATAGCTACTTCTTAGCGGTAGGTGTAGCGGTTGGGAGGTCAGGTATATGTGTTCATTCTGGAGGGATGACACCCAGACTGATTTGTGGCTGCATTAGGCCTGATAAGACACTTAAGCTAGCGGTGTGCTTAGCTGATGTTTAATTAGGATGATGAGGAGTATGTGGCGGGTGTTAGTATGAGAACAGCTATACCGAATGTGTCATAGTATCGCTGTGTTCTAGTTGCATGTTTTTGTATAGGAGAGAGTAAGCGTGATAGTGTAATATGATGGTTACCAGTTTCATCCACTCCATCTGTTCCATCCACTCCATGTGTTCCATCCGTTCCATCCACTCCATCCGTTCCATCCACTTCTTCCGTTCCATCCACTCCTTCCGTTCCTTCCACTCCATCCGTTCCGTCCACTCCATCCGCTCTGTCTACTCCATCCGCTCTGTCCACTCTATCCGTTCCATCCACTTCATCCGTTCCATTCACTTCATCCGGTCCATCCACCCCATCCGTTCCATCCACCCAATCCGTTCCATCCGCTTCATCCGTTGCATCCATTTCATCCTTTTCATCCATTTCATCCGAAAGGCTCCAAGGAGGTCGAAAATACACTGCAATCACCGTGTGTGCTGGGAGCATGCCGGAAACTGGGCCAACAATGAGGGTCTCAGCCCTGTGCAGGTGGAAATACATGGGGCCTCATTACGACCCAGGCGGTAAGGGTTTACGGCAGCGTAAACAGCGCCGTCCCTTACCGCCTGAGTACGAGGTCCCTTAGCGCCATGGAGCTTTTAACACCTGCTTTTAGCAGGTGTTAAAATCCATGGCGCTAAGGGACCATGGAGTTAATTATGCCACCGTAATTTACGGTGGCGTAATTAACGCCTTCCCCACTCCCATTATGCCCTATGGGGCAAAAATGGGAATGGGGAAGGGTAAATGGGGAATGGGGACTTAACGCCCCGCTGACCTCGGAATGGGGCAGTAAGTCCGCCTACCACCATGGCGTAAACGTAGTTTACGCCATGGTGGTAAAGTCACGGCCCAGGCGGTAACTTACCGCCTGGGTCGTAATGAGGCCCATGGCCTACGGGCCAATGGGAGGTGCTGGGCGGGTTGGGAGGAGGGAGAGGGGGGGCAGGGAGCAGGATAGTGTAGAGAAATGAGGATACAACAAGAAATCAGGAGAAACAATCAAAATTAAACACAGAAGCCGGTCAGGGGAGGTTTGCCTACCACACGGCCATGGTGCCAGGAGGCGCCGAGATGCTCCAAGGAGGTCGAAAATGCACTGCAATCACTGTGTGTGCTGCGAGCCTTCCGGAAACCTTGGCAGTAATGGGGGTCTCAGCCCGGTGCAGGTGTAAATACATGGCCCACGGGCCAATGGGAGGTGCTGGATGGGAGGAGGGAGAAGGTGGGGCAGGGAGCGGGGGAGTGGAGTCATTAGTGATGTGATCTGTGATGTCATTATTGTGGTCATATGCTGGGCAACAGGGGGTGCAACGTTAAGGTGGCTTTAGCTTAAATTCAGGGGTTTTGTTGCATTAAGTTCTCACATTAACATCCCTGCAACTAAAGTTTTTTTGTAGAATATATATATATATATATATATATATATATATATATATATATATATATATATATATATATATATCATCATTGACATTTGTGATGTCATCTTTTATGTCCTGGGTGTTAGTCTTAGCAGTGCACAGTGGTGGCACGAGTTATGGTTGCTTAGCTTACCATAACTGGTGAATTTCTGAGGTTTTTCGGTTTTAACTGTAACCATAATGTACCTTTAACAACGTTTTTCCATTGAATTTCATAGGTTTTTATTAGTGCAACTTAACCATAACGTCCCCTTAACTACGTTTTTTCATTGAATATATATGCTACAAACAAAAACCGACAGTGTGAGATGCCTGTGTTGCACAACTTGCGCACAAACGCACCATCACAGACAAAAATGAGTCTGTTAAAACATGTAGATCATTTCAATACGGACCAGTGTCCACATATAGAAACAGCACAGCAATGTGTTTTGTGCCCCCACTAGGCACTTGTTCACACTTAATGGTACAATGCATCTCCAGTGAATAAAATTATATTTCTGCCTTCTACTAACATATAGAGCAAAGACGACGGACATCTATTAGTATTTGTAAAAAAAACACCATTCAAAAGTAAGTAGACAAATACATGTATAAAGTGCAAAGTGCTTTCAATTAATATTTCGCAATAAGAATGGCATGAAAACTAGTGGCATAAATATCACAATGCATACAGGCATGAAAATAAACATGGATGCAACAATGCATAATAATAAATCTCAAAGTGCTAAATGCAGAATGTGCAGATAGCCCATGTAGACTCAATGTAAATCTATACTGCAAAGTGCAAAATGCAGATGTAAACCATGAATACATATGCAATGCATATGATAGCAACAATAACATTGCATGTACTGCAAAATGCATGGTCCAAACGTAAACAGAGTACATAAATACAGTTCTCAATATATTTAATGTATACATGTCCTTTGGAAAAACAATAATAGAAATGTAAACAATGTATTACACATACAAGTAACTTCAAGTTCTATTTGAAAAAGAAAATACAAGCATCATCACTTAAGATAGACAGGAAGAAATTGATAAATCTAAAGGAAGCAGCAGAACGTAGCTGAGAGTAACAGAAGAGGGAGAGCTTTGCAGACCTTAGGGCCAAGAAGTGCAAAAGAGTGAAAACGTGATTCAACACATGGAGGATGACAAACTGCTAAGAGATAATGAGGAGGTGAGAAAAGAAATGGAGATGGATTGTAGGAAGAAACAAAAGGAAATAGATAGCAATTAGCAAGATCAGGGAGACATGTAGAAGAAAGAGAGGGCTAGGGTCAAAGAGAATATGCTAAGGTGCAAGACAAACACCCGGAGAAGGGGCAGTGTGACAAATGTGGACAATTCTGTTCCTTCTCCACAGAGGGGAGCTGCCCACTTTGAGGCTAGGGAGGTGAGCCCCATCTCTGGAAAAAGGACTTCGATTCGGGTAAGGAACTCCCAGTACGAGTACATTCTCTTCCTACATGGGAGTCGGAAAGACTGTTGATAGTTCTGTTTTGAATCCAACCAACAGTGACATTTCTTCAATCTCTTTGGCTTTAGGTGATGCTGGCTCCCACCTGAACTTCACAATCAAAGAGAGACGGCACACCCCTTTTGTTTGCAATGATGTTCATAAAACCATGTGGAACATAGAAACAGGGAGAGAGATTCCTATGCTGACATGAGCCTCAGACAGGAAGACGTCCTGGAGGGGAGGAGCCACACTGGACGATGGAGCCAGCAGTAATGTTGAGACCATACAAAATACTTGCAGATGCCTAAAGGCTGGTTGTTTGACTGGCAAAGAGTCCTGGGTCAAGGAGGAGACAGAGACGCGAAAGCAACTGTCTCGCCTGGTGGCGCGACCACTCGGAAGCTGTGGTGGGCTGGGGGCCCATTATCTGACACAGAGACCAGACTGGAGTAGAGACCAAATCCATGAGCTCCGCACGAGAAGTGTAATAGCAGCGAAGCAGTGGAAGGGAAGCTAACACTCCTAAACAGGTAATGCTGTGGAGAGGACCGAACCGTGATCATCAATGCTGGGAAGGCCACAAGAGTTAGTGGAGCCAAATAAACCTGAATAGAGACAAAGAAAGCCTAGAAATGATCCAACAAGCTTTGGGGGTCCCTGGGAAACCAAAAGACATTGCCACTCAAGGACGGAGAGCCCCCTATGGTTACGGGAGGCTAGAAAACTGAAACAAGCATGCACCATACTGAGGGCCTGCTAAAGCAAGCCTGACAGAGGGTCAGAGAACTTTGGGGAGCCCTGGAAACAAGAAACATAGTGAACAGAAATGTGAGGAGAGAGAAGCTAAAGTATTTAAAAACAAGACAAGGGCACAGTCAAGTACCAAGAAGGAAATGGGGATATAATCTGGGAGACCCACTATTTACAAAGTTGATAGAGAAGGCCACATCCCCTACTCTGGCAACTCCCTAGTCCATTGGCTTAGACATATATAGTGCAGAGAGCCTGTCCATACCGCTGAATGAAAGGTGCCTAAAACCAATAGGTCTGCGTCTTTCCCCTCCACCGGGAACCTACATCTGAGTAGGGACTAGGTCTGGACTGGCGACATGCCTTGGAGCCTGCAGCTGGTGAAATAGATCCCGATTATAAGGGGAGGTGATGGTGATCCTCCATAACCACAGGAACACAGCTTATCAGATTAGAGAGGAGGGAGCCATAGCGCAAAGGATCCTTGAAAAAAGCCCTCACACCCGTTCCTCAAGGGGTGGACACCCTAGTAGAACAGAGAGAGGGTTGATGGGATTTGCATAAGCCAGCCTTGTTAAAGACGAACAAGGGGTAAGAGAGGCTGCGGATATTACTCCATAACCCAATCTTGCCTTTGCCCACAGGAAAAACCCAGCCCTGACGGAGGCCTTTGAGAGGTTAACCTCAGAAAAACAAGGGCATAGTCAGGCAGGCCCCTTCCTTTTTTTTAATAAGAAAAGTATTGCTTTTTAAGGGATGTTGGGAAAGATGGTCTTCACCAAACAAAACTGGTGATTCCCTGTAGTCATTGGAGGATAGTGTTGGAGCTGGTCGATTCCCATCTCACGGCCACTGATGAGAGGATAGGGAAACCCCAAAGCCAGGTAATACCCCAGTTTTACTGGCACAGAGTGTAGCAAATGTGAAGAACTATGTCACTACCTGAGAGAATTGCCCAAAAAATGCAGCTGCTCTGGTTTCACACACCCCATTAGAACTCCTTCCCAACGTCAACGTGTCTTTTTCCAGAATAACAATGGACATAGTGGGCCTGCTATAAACATCTTAGCTCAGCAGTATATTCATACTTGTTCACTTTGCTACTCGCTATCACAAAACATTCCCTGTAAGGAACAATACTTGTCAACAAGTCCTGAAACCTCTACTCCCCTTCCTTTCACAAGTCGGATTCCCAGAGGAAATCTTCACAGATCAAGGTACCACATTTATGTCGGAAATCATGCAAGACGTAAAAGAAATACTGCATGTTAAAACCCTACGTACCTCTGTGCACCATCCACAGACAGATAGCCTTGTGGAAAGTTTTAATCAGACCTTAAAAAGAATACTTCACAAGTTGGTAGAGGCCAATGGTAGAAATTGGGATGTCATGATTCATTGGGCTCTGTTTACAGTTAGGGAAACACCTTAGGCATCTCTAGGTTATTCCCTATTTGTGTTATTATGTGGGTGAAAACCTCTAGACATACTGGATATGGTAAAGAAGACCTGGGAAGAGAGAGGAGAGACCATTCGACTCATTTCCAAGACAGCTCAAACCCTAAAATCCCATATGGCTAGTATTAGGGACATTTTGAAACATCCGTTTTTCTTCTCTAGTGTGCGACACACCAGAACAAAACTTGAATAAACTGCAAGTGGTTCAAAACAAAACCCTCTGAGCAGCCACAGACCTGAGCAGACATGACCATGATTCCGAAATGAGTAGATCCCTTCACTGGGTCCCAGTCAGGGAAAGAATACAGTCCAAAACACTTTCTATCACTCACCAATGTTTAGCCAGCCATGTACCAACATACCTCACTCAAAAGGTCAAAATACAAGCCCCTACAAGACTGCAGCGGTCGGCCTACCAACCCTGCCTGGAGGCTCCAAGATACTAACACAAAAGAGCTGGTGAGGACAGTTTCCTAGTCCGGGCTGACACCCTTTGGAACAATCTCTCCCTCCCCCCACCTCGAGCTGAACCTTGTTACCGAACATTCTGAACAAAACTGTAAAGCCACCTTTATAATTAACAACTACCACATTGTCATCCTTGTTCTTGTACTGTAAAAGCGTCTAGATGCCCCCGGGGTAGGTGCGCTGATATAAATTCATAAATAAATAAATAAAGTAGGGCGCAAGAGCATCACAAGTCAATATAAGATAAACAAGCAGTAGCCCAATCTTTCTCCATTGGGGAATCGGTGTTAGTTCACCTTTGCATATCAGTGAACAAAATTATCTCAAAAGAGTATCTTCCCAATAAGATTCTTGAGAGAAACGCTCCCTTGAATTATGAAGTGGCCCAGCAGACACCCAAATATACCATGTGAACTTGTTAAAAGATTGGAAGGCCGACCCAGTAAAATAGTGTACTGTAACCATGTTCACCATTCTTACAGACCAAAACTTAGGACACCAGTTGGTCCCTAACCATCTCCCACTAACTCAACAAGAAGATCTTCATGATTTGTTGGCCCAGTTTCCAGAGGTTTTCTATGAACAACCAAGGAGGGTGCAGAATATCGTCCATTATATATGAACACCAGCTGGGTAAATGATCAACTTAAAGCCTTCTTGGATCCCAGAGGCAATTTTCAAAATGGAGCACCACAAAATGCTCAAGGCCGACATCATTGAGCCCTCAGAGAGCCTTTGATCTTTCCCCATAATTTTGGCGGCAAACAAAGACGTAGAATTTCTGTATATATTTCAGAAAACTTAAGTCCATTTCTACATGCAATAATTACCCCATGCCACAAATTGACCAGCTCATTGAGAAGTTAGGGTCATCTGAATATATATCCACTCTGGATTTAACCAAAGGATACTGACAGTACCTCTTCACTGATAAGGAAAAGACTGCCCTTTCCACCCAGCAGAGGCTCTTTCAATTTAAAGTACTACCCTTTGATTTGAATGGTGCTCCTGCTACATTCCAAACATTAACAGATATGATTTTAAAACCATACTCTAGCTTTTGTGGAGCCTACTTTGATGACATTATCATACAGTAAAACCTGGCTCGAGCACTTGCACCACTTCTATGTGATCCACAGGGCATCAGAACGCCAGGTTTAACACAAAACCCAAAGAAATGCCATCTGGCCCAGGCAGCTTTAAAATATCTGGGCTACTACATAGGAAATGCAGTGATTAAACCTCAAGCTGACAATAGCCAAAGCGGTAAAACAAACACCTGTATCTAAAACCAAGAGAGACCTTCAAGCTATTTTAGGATTGACAGTCTATTACCTGTGCTTTATATGCAGTTATTCAACCTTGGCTGCCTATTTTACAGACAAGTTAAAAACACTCTCACCCACTAAAAGCTTGTCTGGGGAAAAGCTTTGCAGGTCCTTCTTTGACAGCATGCCCAGCATATTCACCTGCTTGTTACTATTTGTTTAACATCCCAGTGCTTGTGTCATTGTTCCTCCTTTTTGCCAGTTATTTTTCTTCTTGTGACACTGTTATAATGTCACCCACTAGCTCTATCCACCATTATCACAGTCCTTCCTCTCTTACTCCATCTCGTAACTATTCTAATCTTATTTGTCCTCACTGTTCTTCTTCTCATTTGCCTTCTATTAATTTGGCTCTTCGGAATGTTCCATCCCTTTGCAATAAGTCTTCCTCTGTTTTAGACCTATTTTTCTGCTTGAATTTGCACTTTCTTTGCATTCTGAGACCTGGATCATTACTGAGACCTTTTAATACTGCTACTCCTGCTTTTCTTTCTCTGTCTCTTAATTGATTTTCTCATAATTATCGCCCCTTTGCGGCGAGCACTGGTATGCTTTATCACTCTTCCTTTGTTCTTACCCCTACGACACTGTCTCCTCCAGCTTTTTCATCATTTAAATATTCATTTACATCTTTTTCCAAGCCTTATTCCTTATCATTGTTACTTGTCTGTCTTCCTCCTGGTCCTGTTGTGACCTTTTCTGAAGATATAGATAATTTGCTTTCCTTTATTTTTCCTTCGTCAACTTCATTTATACTTCTGGGTGATTTTTAAACTTCATTTGTCTGCTGTTCACTCATCTCTCGCATTTCTTGATATTCTTGATTATTACTTTCTTTCTCCTCGTCCTTCTCTTTCGCCTCATGTGTCTGGCTCCTGTCTAGATCTTATATTTACTTTACCTCTTTCCTTATCTTCTGTTTCTGTTCTCCCAGTTTTCTTCTCTCCTTTTCTATTTTCTTCTTCTTCTTTATCTTATTACTCTTCTTCTAAAACACCTTGATATGTCCAGCGAGATCTACATGCTTTTAATACTTGCTTGTTTGTTTCATCCTGAATTTCTGCTCTACTGTCTCATTCTTCATTTGCTGCTTTCTCTGCTAATTAAGCAACTGTAACTCTTTCAGCTTCTCTCGCTACTTCTTTGAATTCTCTTTATTCATCTATGACATGTTACCCTTCTCGTAGACCTCCACAACTTTGGCTTACTTCCCATTTTCGACCTATGTGGCATGTCCTTCGCAGTCTTCAAAGACACTGACGCAAATCCCTGTCAGATGTTGATCACCTGTCCTATTCCTCTTATCACACGGTCCACAACGATGTCTTACTTTCTGCTAAACGTTTCTATTTTTCTGATTTCCTACAGATGCAATCTACCCATGCTAGATGTCTGTTTCAAACGTTATCATGTCTTCTTCCCCTCCTTGTCCTGATTACTCACTTAATTCTACTTTGACTGCTTTAGATTTTTCATTATATTTTTTCTCAAAAGTGGCCACAATTCGTGCTGCCATTAAATCTTCCATCCTTCCCTCCTCCACAGTTTCTCTGGCATTGCCCTTTAATATTACTATCTCTTATTTCTCCCTAATCTGTAATGATGAGACTTCTCTTCTGTTAACTCAAGCCCATCCTACTGCTTCTCCATATTATCCTATCCCTTCATTGCTTATTCCCAAAGTGTATCCTTCTCTTATGGCCTATCTTACCTCTCTCTTTAACATTTCACTCTGTTCTTTCTATTCTAAAGAAACCATCATCAGATCCTACTCTCCCATCTAACTTCCATCCTATTTCTCTCCTTCCTTATCTTTCTAAATGTCTTCAATGCCTTGTTTACTCCCAGGTTACTACTTCTGTTTCCGATAACTCTATTCTTCCTCCTCTCCAGTCTGGCTCACACCCTCATTCTACTGAAACTGCTTTTCTTTCTGTCTGTGACTCCTTGCTTTCTGCGCGTTACTCTAAACACTCCTCTCTTCTCATTCTTGTGGACTTGTCAGCTGCTTTTGCCACTGTAGATAACACTCTATTATTGTCTTTGCTTCCATCCTTTGGTGTTTCTGGCTCTATTCTGTTTTGGTTTCATTCATATTTATCTAATCATTCTTTTTCGGTATCTTGGGCTGGATGTTCTGCTGACATTTTACCTCTTGTTCATGGGGTTCCGCAAGCGTCTGTCTCAGGTCCTTTTCATTTTTCTCTCTACACTTCTCTACTGGCCAAAGTGATCTCATCTTTTGGACTATACCATCATTTTTATGCAGATGACACTAAACATGTCCCTGTCCTTTTCCTCTTTTACTTCTTCTATTCATGATACTCGTTCTGCCAGTCTTCTAGTCTTGCACCTCTTAACTCTGTTTTTAATGCTTCCATTTGCCTGTTGTATCTTATTTCTCCTTGAGACTCCATTTCTTCATCTTTATCCTCTCTTGGGTGGCTTTCTTTTCAATCTCAATTGAAATTTAATTGTCTTTGTCTTGTTTTAAAATCCCTCTATGGTTTTGCGCCTGAGTATCTTACCTCGCTTATTTAATTCTTCTGTCCTTCTTGTTCTCTTTATTCCCAATCTTAATTTCTTTTCTAAGTTCCTCATTCACCATGTGATCGGTCATGATTTTGTTGTTTTATTTTATTATCCCTGCTCCACTTGAATGCTCTTCCACTTTCTCTTCATTCTGTTAATTCTTATTCTTTATTTCGTACCACTTTGAAGAAATATCTTCTTCAAACTAATGTTTGATTTTGAACATTTGCGTGTGATTTCAATTTCACTTTTTTGTACTGATTATTGTTTCTATGTACAGTGCTTTGGCTTAAAGCGCTATATAAAATACAAATAAAAAATACAAGAACATGATGTCATGGAACAGCCCATCTTGTATACAAGTCTCACGCGGTTCCCTAGACAACAAACGTATGCCATGGTTCCGGCCCTTGACAGATGACTCCCCTCTGACCTGCTTGAGTCTAAGGAAAGATTCCAATGCTCAAGTCATAAGATGGTTGTTAGATCCTCAAACATTTTGTGTCACAGTGGAACATCAAAAAGGGAAAGAACAAGGCAATGTGGACATTTTACATTGTTTCCCGCTTCCCAATCGAGGGGGAGCCTCTCATTTAACAGGAAGGGAATGTGACAAATTTGGACAATTCATCCATTCTCCCAAGAGGGGAGCCACCGTGTGTTAGGCTACGTAGGTGAGCCCACTCAGCAAAATTCTCCCTAGGGGTCTAGGCAAGTGGGACCTGACTGGGAGTGACTTCCATCTCAGGGACAAGGATGTCCATTCCAGTAGGGAACTCCTAGTCCAGAGTACATTGTCTGCCTACATGGGAGTTGGAAATTATGTTGCTACTTCTGTTTTGAATCCACCAAACAGTGATATTTCTTCAACCTCTTTGGCTTCAGGTAATTCTGCATCCTGCTCGAACACCACAGTCAAGGAGGGACACCATACCCCTTTTGTTTGTAATGACAACTATTAAACCATGAGGGATGTTGAATCAGGGAGAGATGTTCCTATGCATCAGCAGAGTCAGTGGGAGGGTAGAGAGCAAACCAAATGCTCATAAGAGGCCGAAAGGCTGGCATCCTGACCTGCAAAGAGGCCTGGGCCGAGAAGGTGACTGGGACAGTAAAGCAACCATTTCACCTGGGGCCAATAATTGATGCTGAGACCAGACTGCAGCCGAGAGATCAAATCCCTGAGCTCTGCATGAGAAGTTCAATAGCTGCTGAGTAGCGGAATAGAAGATTCACTGTGGAGAGGGGCAACGAGTGATCATCAAGGCTGGGAGGCCACAAGGGTTATGGGAGCAAGATAAACCTGAAAATAGACAAAGTAAGCCTATCAGAAGGCCAGAGGGCTTTGTCGAGCCCAATGAAACTGAAAAACCTTGACACTCAAGGCTGGAGAAGGTGCAAGAGTTACAGGAGCCTGGAAAACCTGAATGAAAAGATGCCATACAGGGCCCTGCTAAACCAAGCCCAGGAGAGGGCTGCACGACTTCGGGGAGTCCTGGAAACAGGAAATATAGAAGACAGAACTGGGAGGATAGAGAATATGAAGAGTTGAAGTGCTTAAAAACAAGACCAGGACACCGTCAAGTACAAAGTGGTAAATGGTGCTGTTGTGTTAAGGAAATATTGTCTTTCCCAAGAAAAAGGAGACTGTATGAAGTATATAAAAATACTGGCATACAGAACCTACAGAGAGTCTGAGGACTGTCGAGCAATACATTGATGAACTTTTCAAACTTTATTCTTGGAGAAGGACTCCAAGTGTTGGGCCAGGAAGAAGCCAGAGATAGAGGCCATTGCTCCGCCATCCTTCTCGTTGTTAAGTTTTCTTAAGTGGTAAGGCCAGTTAGCCGAATAGGATTTGGATGAAAAACAGTTTTTTTTGGCACATTTGCTAGCAGCATTAGTTTTACTGTGTTAGGCATGGGACTTTACTCATAGCGGTAGGGGTAGATAGTAATGTTCTTTCTAGTTTAAAAAAAAACATCTTGAACATGTCAGTAATATGTCCGATTACTGGTAGCCACAGTGAGTAGAACAGGATTTCCATTTGTTAAAAATGGAGGTCAAGGAGTGGTAATGCATCTAACATCTAAGAGCAGAGAGAGAGTTAGCTATTGTATAATTAACATGATCAGAGAAAGAGGGGAAAGACCAAAGAAGCTGATAACCATGAGCATAGACTTGTCACATTAACCCATAGGAAGAAACAATAGAGGATACGTTTATAGTGAAATATGGAATACTAGTGATAAGAGTACTGCCAAGAAAGAACATTGCCAAAAATACATAGAGAGGAAAGGAATGAAAAGAGAATAGAGTGATACAAATTGTCAGACACTGCAGATAAACGCAGCACAAAGAGTTCTATATATGTTCCAAGGTAAGCAAGCTAATTGAGCCTAAATGCACGTGCAGCAAATTAGCAACAGTTCTTGTGCTGCTGAGGCAGTTTTCAAACATTTCACCAAATACTATAACACATGAAAAATGCTAAGCCAGATACTAAAGATCTAAGTCTTTAATCGTTAGGTGATGGAAAAAGGTGACATTGAACCAACAGGAAAGTAGTTATATGTCTTGAAATGATAAAGAAACGGCAATGACATGGAGATTCCTAGCACTCTTTAAAAATGAAACACAAACGTTGGGAACCGTAATCCTTATCTTATGAGTCCATGCCACTTCTGGGACACACCACTCTTGAAAAAAGTCTCAGACATTGTAGCCAACATCATTATTTTATCCTAGTCATTATGAGTCTTTGGTTTTCTGGCTCTGGCTATTCGAATCTAATAAGACAACTCTTCCAAATCATCCAAACTGTGGACAACACAAGTGTTCTCAAAGCCGACTCCCAAAGTTAATCCAAACAACAAAACATGAAGAAATTATACTGTGAAGTCATCTTCTGGAGCTTCTCATAGTCTGGGCTTCTCCTTCTGCATCTCGGCCTTAAACTCTGGACTGCAGGCCCTCTGCCAGGAACGTCGCTTTTATTTGATGGGCACTCCAGAGCATCCCAATTTATACTTATAAGCTTCAGGATTCACAGCAAAATCCATCAGGAACTTGGCACTTTTACATGACAAATCTCTCTGATCGAACCCAGCAAGCAGATCTCTTCTAGAGGCATGTTTTGTTCGGGATTTTCAACACATCCTTCATAGATCATGGCCATGTTCAGGCGTAACATTTGGCCTCTCCAATGCCTAGGCCTTTATTCAGTTTCTCAGCTGGTATTTTATAATCCTTGGCTTTATTCAGGTTTCTCAACTGGCATCACATACGTCTAGGCTTGGTGCAGGTTTCTGAACTGGCCTCACATATTTATTGGGATTGTTGCAGTTTATTTATTTATTTGTATTTTTCTGTATAGCACATAAGCACAAGCCCAGGGGCATAGTAGCACAGATATGACAGATAAAACAGAAAACAAAAATCAGAGGAATGGTGTCAGAACTAAAGGTGGTCAAGGTCATTAAAATAAGGTTTTTTTCAAGCCGTGTTTAATGTTAGGGAAGGACCGGCAATTTCCGAGGTCAAGGGGGAGAGCATTGCTGCTTTTGGAGCAGCGTAGCTGAAAGACCCCTGTGCCCCCACATTGAGTTTTGCTCCGGGAGTTTACAGGAGGCCCACATTGTTGGATCCCAGTGTCTTCTGTGATGGCAGCCATGTAAAACGATTGTAAAGATATCTTGGGCTGGTGCCATATAGGCACATGTGCATTATGCACATAAGGCGGAAAGAAATCCTACTAGCTACAGGAAGCCATTGCAGTGCATACCTTGCCTCAGAGATACGATCCTTCTTCCATGGGCCTTCCACGACTCTGACAGAGTTATTTTGAATGATCTGGAGGCACATTATTTCTTCCTTGTTAATGCCTTGTAACAGGCTAGAGTCATAAACTAATGTGGCTCCAATAATTACCCTAGCAATGGTGGCACAGTATCATGAGACAGAAACACCTTAGCTGCACCAACAGTTTGAAATAATAGGATGTAGATGAGATCAGACTACTCACATGGGCCTTCATGCTTAGCTCTTGATCAATCACTACGCCCAGCGTCTTGACTTTAGGGAGGGTGGCGATACTACAGCCAGCTATCTGAAACTCACAGTAATCCAGGCTACAATATTTCAGTCATGCTGCTGTGCCTACACTCATCAGTTCTTTTTTAGTGTCATTAAGTGCCAGTCTATTATCCAACATCCACATTTGTATGATGGAGTAGACGGTGTAGATACATTCAGTGTCCATGATGTAATCTCAGGAGAGTGAGATGAGACATTGGGTTTCATCAGCATAGTTTGTATATAGCACACCTTTGACATCTAACAGTTCAAACAAGGACATAGTGAATATGTTGAACAATATTGGAGAATGCTGGAGCCCTGTGGGACTACACAGGGAACCACAGAATCATCGGCCTTGTGGCCGTCAGTGAAGATCCTCATGGTACAATTTGTCAGAAAGGACTCTATTCTTCTTGCAGCTGAGGGTGAGAAGTGGGTGGATTGAACAAGCCTAGAGATCAGCTTAGAATGTTCCACCAAATCCAAAGCCGCTGAAAGGTCAATAAGCATCAAGAGAGCGGTGCCTCCTTTCTCCAGAATTTCCAGCAAATTAGCCTTAGGGTCCAGCAGGGCAGTATCCCAATGCCTGTCTTCCAGTCTTGCACCTCTTAACTCTGTTTTTAATGCTTCCATTTGCCTGTTGTATCTTCTTTCTCCTTGAGACTCCATTTCTTCATCTTTATCCTCTCTTGGGTGGCTTTCTTTTCAATCTCAATTGAAATTTAATTTTCTTTGTCTTGTTTTAAAATCCCTCTATGGTTTTGCACCTGAGTATCTTGCCTCTCTTATTTCATTCTTCTGTCCTTCTTGTTCTCTTCATTCCCAATCTCAATTTCTTTTCTAAGTTCCTAATTCACCATGTGATCGGTCATGATTTTGTTGTTTTATTTTATTATCCCTGCTCCACTTGAATGCTCTTCCACTTTCTCTTCATTCTGTTAATTCTTATTCTTTATTTCGTACCACTTTGAAGATATATCTTCTTCAAACTAATGTTTGATTTTGAACATTTGCGTGTGATTGCAATTTTACTTTTTTGTACTGATTATTGTTTCTATGTACTGTGCTTTGGCTTAAAGCGCTATATAAAATACAATTAAAAAATACAATAACATGATGTCATGGAACAGCCCATCTTGTATACAAGTCTCAAGCGGTTCACTAGACAAAAAACGTGTGCCATGGTTCCGGCCCTTGACAGATGACTCCCCTCTGACCTGCTTGAGTCTAAGGAAAGATTCCAATGCTCAAGTCATAAGATGGTTGTTAGATCCTCAAACATTTTGTGTCACAGTGGAACATCAAAAATGGAAAGAACAAGGCAATGTGGACATTTTACATTGTTTACCGCTTCCCAATCGAGGGGGAGCCTCTCATTTAACAGGAGGGGAATGTGACAAATTCGGACAATTCATCCATTCTCCCGAGAGGGGAGCCACTACCTGTGAGGCTAGGTAGGTGAGCCCACTCAGCAAAACCCTCCCTAGGGATCTAGGCAAATGGGACCTCAGTGGAAGTGACTTCCATCTCAGGGACAAGGACGTCTGTTCCAGTAAGGAACTCTTAGTCCAGAGTACATTGTCTGCCTACATGGGAGTTGGAAATTATGTTGCTACTTCTGTTTTGAATCCACCAAACAGTGATATTTCTTCAACCTCTTTGGCTTCAGGTAATGCTGCATCCTGCTCGAACACCACAGTCAAGGAGAGACAACATACCCTTTTTGTTTGTAATGACAAATATTAAACCATGAGGGATGTTGAATCAGGGAGAGATGTTCCTATGCATCAGCAGAGCCAGCGGGAGGGTAGAGACCAAACTAAATTCTCGTAAAAGGCCGAAAGGCTGGCATCCTGACCTGCAAAGAGGCCTGGGCCGAGAAGGTGACTGGGACAGTAAAGCAACCATTTCACCTGGTGTGTGACCACACAGAAGCTGTGGTGGGCCTGGGGCCAATAATTGATGCTGAGACCCGACTGCAGCCAAGAGATCAAATCCCTGAGCTCTGCACGAGAAGTTCAATAGCGGAATGGAAGATTCACTGTGGAGAGGAGCAAAGAGTGATCATCAAGGCTGGGAGGCCACAAGGGTTATGGGAGCAAGATAAACCTGAAAATAGACAAAGTAAGCCTATCAGAGGACCAGAGGGCTTTGTCGAGCCCAATGAAACTGAAAAACCTTGACACTCAAGGCTGGAGAAGGTGCAAGAGTCAAAGGAGCCTGGAAAACCTGAATGAGAAGATGCCATACAGGGCCCTGCTAAAACAAGCCCAGGAGAGGGCTGCACGTCTTTGGGGAGTCCTGGAAACAGGAAATATAGTAGACAGAACGGGGAGGATAGAGAATATGAAGGGTTGAAGTGCTTAAAAACAAGACCAGGACACAGTCAAGTACAAAGTGGTAAATGGTGCTGTTGTGTTAAGGAAACCTTGTCTTTCCCAAGCAAAAGGAGACTGTATGAAGTATATAAAAATACTGGTATACAGAACCTACAGAGAGTTTGAGGACTGTAGAGTAATACATTGATGAACTTTTGAAACTTTATTCTTGGAGAAGGACTCCAAGTGTTGGGACAGGAAGAAGCCAGAGATAGAGGCCATTGCTCCGGCATCCTTCTTTTTGTTAAGTTTTCTTAAGTTGTAAGGCCTGTTAGCCAAATAGGATTTGGATGAAAAACTGTTTATTTTGGGACATTTGCTAGCAGCATTAGTTTTACTTTGTTAGGCATGGAACTTCGCTCATAGCGGTAGGGCTAGATAGGAATGTTCTTTCTAGTTTAAAAAAAAAAACATCTTGAACATGTCAGTAATATGTCCGACTCCTGGTAGCCACAGTGAGTAGAACAGGATTTCCATTTGTTAAAAATGGAGGTCAACGAGTGGTAATGCATCTAACATCTAAGAGCAGAGAGACAGTTAGCTATTGTACAATTAACTTGATCAGAGAAAGAGGGGAAAGACCAAAGAAACTGATAACCATGAGCATAGACATGTCACATTAACCCATAGGAAGAAACAATAGAGGATACGTTTATAGTGGAATATGGAATACTAGTGATAAGAGTACTGCCAAGAAAGAGCATTGCCAAAAATACAGTCTTCAAACATTTCACCAAATACTATAACACATGAAAAATGCTAAGCCAGATACTAAAGATCTAAGTCTTTAATTGTTAGGTGATGGGAAAAGGTGACACTGAACCAACACGAAAGTAGTTATATGTCTTGAAATGATAAAGAAACGGCAATGACATGGAGATTCCTAGCATTCTTTAAAAGTGAAACACAAACGTTGGGAACCGTAATCCTTATCTTATGAGTCCATGCCACTTCTGGGACACACCACTCTTGAAAGAAGTCTCAGACATTGTAGCCAACATCATTATTTTATCCTAGTCATTATGAGTCTTTGGTTTCCTGGCTCTGGCTATTCGACTCTAATAAGACAACTCTTCCAAATCATCCAAACTGTGGACAACACAAGTGTTCTCAAAGCCGACTCCCAAAGTTAATCCAAACAACAAAACATGAAGAAATTATACTGTGAAGTCATCTTCTGGAGCTTCTCATAGTCTGGGCTTCTCCTTCTGCATCTCGGCCTTAAACTCTGGACTGCAGGCCCTCTGCCAGGAACGTCGCTTTTATTTGATGGGCACTCCAGAGCATCCCAATTTATACTTATAAGCTTCAGGATTCACAGCAAAATCCATCAGGAACTTGGCACTTTTACATGACAAATCTCTCTGATCGACCCCAGCAAGCAGATCTCTTCTAGAGGCATGTTTTGTTCGGGATTTTCAACACATCCTTCATAGATCATGGCCATGTTCAGGTTTAACATTTGGCCTCTCCAATGCCTAGGCCTTTATTCAGTTTCTCAGCTGGTATTTTATAATCCTTGGCTTTATTCAGGTTTCTCAACTGGCATCACATACGTCTAGTCTTGGTTCAGGTTTCTGAACTGGCCTCACATCTTTATTGGGATTGTTGCAGTTTATTTATTTATTTATTTGTATTTTTCTGTATAGCACATAAGCACAAGCCCATGGACAAAGTAGCGCAGACATGACAGATAAAAACAGAAAACAAAAATCAGAGGAATGGTGTCAGAACTAAAGGTGGTCAAGGTCATTAAAATAAGGTTTTTTTCAAGCCGTGTTTAATGTTAGGGAAGGACCGGCAATTTCCGAGGTCAAGGGGGAGAGCATTGCTGCTTTTGGAGCAGCGTAGCTGAAAGACCCTTGTGCCCCCACATTGAGTTTTGCTCCGGGAGTTTACAGGAGGCCCACATTGTTGGATCCCAGTGTCTTCTGTGATGGCAGCCATGTAAAACGATTGTAAAGATATCTTGGGCTGGTGCCATATAGGCACATGTGCATTATGCACATAAGGCGGAAAGAAATCCTACTAGCTACAGGAAGCCATTGCAGTGCATACCTTGCCTCAGAGATACGATCCTTCTTCCATGGGCCTTCCACGACTCTGACAGAGTTATTTTGAATGATCTGGAGGCACATTATTTCTTCCTTGTTAATGCCTTGTAACAGGCTAGAGTCATTAACTAATGTGGCTCCAATAATTACCCTAGCAATGGTGGCACAGTATCATGAGACAGAAACACCTTAGCTGCACCAACAGTTTGAAATAATAGGATGTAGATGAGATCAGACTACTCACATGGGCCTTCATACTTAGCTCTTGATCAATCACTACGCCCAGCGTCTTGACTTTAGGGAGGGTGGCGATACTACAGCCAGCTATCTGTAACTCACAGTAATCCAGGCTACAATATTTCAGTCATGCTGCTGTGCCTACACTCATCAGTTCTTTTTTAGTGTCATTAAGTGCCAGTCCATTATCCAACATCCACATTTGTATGATGGAGTAGACGGTGTAGATACATTCAGTGTCCCTGATGTAATCTCAGGAGAGTGAGATGAGACATTGAGTTTCATCAGCATAGTTTTGTTAAAGACTCCAATCAAGCAGTCCCACTAAGTCAGTGCCTTGTCTGGGATTGCTCAAGGGAAGCCCTTAATTATATATTTTTATGTCCAGTTCGTGTACTCTGGATGACAACCCTCAAATAACACCCCTCTCTTAGAATCCCCCCTTACCCCACTGAGCCAAGAAGTAAGTTTGTTTTGCAAATGTAAAACGTTTATTTGAGAATTAAACAATATATATATATATATATATATGTATATATATATATATATATATATATATATATATATATATATATATATATATATATATATATATATATATATCACACTTTTATAATAAATTAATAATTGATATCACACTTGTGAATATGAGCAGTAATCAGCAATAGGTCATTCTACAATAGCACAGTTCTGGTGACTTATGACTAGGAACAGGGGAATAGGGTATCAGAGAATGCTTTATGGTTTCAAGGAGATGCAAAGATGAATAAGAGGCAGTATAGAAATAAACTTGATATGATTTCAGCAAAAGATAATGTGATCACTTTTTCATCGACAATTCACCCCCCCCCTATGCAATGTAAGGAGATGGAAGTAACACGCACAATTCTCAGGAATACACACAAATGCAATACAAAGTTCCAGTTCCCCCCAGCCAGCTTAGAGGAACGCAGATATGATTTTAAACACAGGCAAAATCCTTTTAAAGGTGGTGGCAATGAAGTGAAAAATATACTCAAATTGCTTTTAATTCCCTATAGGAGGTTCAGGGTGAGTGATAATTACTTTAAATTAGTTCAGTATCACTTTAGCAATGCTCTATGAATGATTGTCAGGTTGCAAACGAATTTCAGCAAAGGAAAGCAAGGAGCTGCTATTTTGACACGTGAAGAAATTTGAGCCAAATGTAACGCTCACCTGGTTCCCACGGAAGCGCCGATCTGTTCTGGACTGCTATGACCTCTTCTAAGGTGATGCGCAGGACTCGGAAGACGGACTGGACCGGACCCCCAAACCTCGCCTGTCTGGCCCGTAGAAGAATCCTTCTGTAGATGGAAAAGGGGATTAACTGTCTGCTGGATAATGTGTCGGATTCCCCCCCTTCCCCCTCTCACACTCCTCGAACCCCCTCCGCGATTCCCCGTAGAGTCTCACCTTAGAGTCTGAAAGGATGAGCTCTCCATCCTGCTTCCGATGCAGGGGCGCGTTGATTTCCAGTTACTTCACTGGATCTCGGGTTTGGTGAGTATTCAACTCTGCTTGACTTTTCTGATATGAGGCCGTAAGTATTCAGTTGCAAAAGTTCAAGCCTTAATTGTCCTTTGTCCTTTTCTCTATTTCAGATGTAGGATGAAGAATCCGCGTAGAGGAATGGATTCGCCGAAGGTAACTCTGGTGAGTCTTTTTGATGGATGGTTCCCTTAGTGATCTTGCTTTCACCCACTAATGCGTGTGTCTTTTTCCCCTTAGGGGCCAGGGTACGGAAGTGCCAAAGAAGCGGTGCCGACCCGAGGTGAGGAAAGATTGTCCCAACAATAATCAGGTAAGTCTTAAGGTGGAAGAATCAGGCCTTCCTCGATCTGTTCCTTCGCTCACCTTTGTTTTGTCTCTTTTTCCCCTTAGGGGCCGGGGTACGGCAGTGCCAGAGAAGCGGCGCCGACCTGAGGTGTGGAAAGATTGTCCCAACAAAAATCAGGTAAGTCTTAAGGTGGAAGAATCAGGCCTTCCTCAATCTGTTCCTTCGCTCACCTTTGTTTTGTCTCTTTTTCTCCTTAGGCGCTGAAAGGCGACGGATGGTGCCAATGGTGGCTGAAGAGCCCGAGGGCGCCTCGTGAAGGTGAGTGGAACGCGGCGCTGCAGCGAGCGATGCAATACGCTTCTAAAAATAATGTCTTTTCTCAGGATCGTCGGAGTGATGGTTCCGGACTCCGGATGGAGGTAGGTAAAGTTCAATTATTCACCTTTCTCTCCTTTCCTTCCTTTTCAGGTGTTCCAGGTTGCAGACGGGCGTGGCTGGAGCCAGGATGCAGGAGCAGACACGGTGAGCGCCCAGCTGCTAGATGCAGAACAACGCGAAGCGTGAGCTGCTGTCTGGGCGTGGTTTAAATAGCCCCAAAGTAGTTCCAGGTAAGTATTCTTCCTCAGCCACGCCCGAGTGGTAAAATAGTCCCATAGGTAAAATAGTCCCTTTCAGACCTCAAGGAGGTCTGGATCCGGCAGCATGGTCTGCATCAGGTAAGTCCATCCAAGCACTTCCATAATGAGCCTGGCGCCTATGGTGCCAGTACTGATGCCTTCTATGAGCCTGGCGCCAAAGGCGCCAGGACAATGTCCAAAGAGCCCCTATAAGGGGTTGCTGGGTCCCTCCCTGGGGACATGATGTCTGCTTTCGGGGACGCTGGCCCTGAACTGGCTTCCCGGGAGTAGGCATCATGACACCAAATCGCAAAAATTTTTCCGAGTGCGTCGAGTGCGATTACAGAAAAAGTATAATGAATGGAAAGTCAGTTCTGGGTTAGTTGAAACGCCCGGAATCTTAGCTTTAAAATGACAGTTAAAACCCGCTCCTAGCACCAACGGTTCAAGAGATACGGACGAATTAGTGGAGGTAGATTTTCAGAATTGAAATTGCAGTTTCAGAATGACAGATGCGCTTTGGAAGGTTTTGAATCAACAGGATGGACACGAATTCTGATGATGCAGTTCTAATAGGTTAAAATAGTTCGAATTAGATTATTTTAAACTAAGAGATTGGGTTTTTTCACAGTCCTAAGGATACTCACTCCTAATTTTGGAAGGACTCGGCCTCGTTACGGATCTGGTCAACAGGTTTGGACTGCGGTTCCCTCGCCACGGGTGGTCTCTGCCTGGTTCTGCTCACAGCGATCTCTGGTCTCTCTGCTCTCTGAGTCTGTCAGGCACCGGTCTCTGGAGATTGATGGATTTGACGTCTGGATCTCTGGATGTGAAGTCGTCTGTCAGCGTGCTCCGCAAGGAAATGGGAATTGCCAGTCTGTCTGGCTTCCAGTGGCTCTTTTTATGTGTTTTGAAAATGGGTGGGTCGGCTAATTCTGCATGCCCAACCCTCTCAAGATTTGCTAGGCCAAAGGATTCTTTGGTCCCTGATTTGAGAAAGGATAGTGTGTCAGAGTGATGTCAGCCATTTACGACCTATTGAAGAAACACCCCTTTGCTTTTACCTTAGAAATCATTTTTCATAACTGCCCAGATACACAGTTGTTTGACATTACATGTACATATTACTGATTACTTAAGGTACATTCTGGCCCAACTCTGAACTTCCTGGGGGCTTGCATTCCAAAATGACAACTTATTTTCATTTTTAGTTGATTTACCAATATCGGACGTTTACCAAAAATGGCACACATGTACACCGCCTTTCTACCCATATTCCATTAATTTACTAGGTCTCTAGCATAAACACAGTGTCTGTAGTATTAATAATTAGCGGGGTTTTGGCTCAGAACATCACAGAGCGACCAGCCTAGTTTTGAACTGGGAGTGAATGTGTCAATTTAAAGATCCCAAAGTTGTACATTTCTGTCATCTGGTAACAATTAGTTATTAGTGTTTTTATAAACATATATTTGCCTTTCAATTCAATTCACTTCAGTGTTTGGGTTCGCCCCCAGAAACTTGGGAGTCAGGGATCACATGTCTCTTCTTCCAGGCAGAGCTCTGTTTACAGTCAACACTCAAATCAGCATACTCCATTCAATTGAAAGAGTCTATTGTGTCGGCTGAGGTCAGAAGGCCAGGGGGCCACTCTTCATTTGGTTAGCATGTCCATGTGATCTCCTGGCTTCTTGTGTGTAGTTCTGAGGTGAGAAAGTTTCCCGGCCTCTTGCAATGTTAATTGAATCAGCCTGTCTTTAGGGAACAGCAGGTGTTTACATTTTTAATTAACCAAAAAGGCTTTGAAGTTTCCAGTTGTCTCAGGAGGCTGGCAACTCCTGAAGTACAGTTCTACTGTCAGAGTTTAGACCGATAGCGCCGGCTTGTGTCCAAAGCTGGTACTGCAGCTATTTTTTTAGGAGTTGAATTTGACAGGAGGATTTTGCTTGACAGCTCTAATCCTTGCTGCCATTGTTTTGATGGGCAATCTTACAGTAGAGTGGTGATGTGGAACCCTCCTCAAGAAGGTTGGATCTTTAGAGTGGTCTTGTGCCCATGATTTTAGCAACTTGTTGACATCAATAAAAACGGATTTTGAACAAATTGAAATGGACATTTTGAGCTTGCACTTCAGAGAAACAGCAGTGAATTCAAGGCGCTTTTGATCTAACAGGCACTGCTATTTTTCCTTTGGCACCACCTTTCACCCCTGGCGCTTCCGGTCCATCACGCTTGCACTGGTGGGTGGCAGGTTAGGCGACCATTTTGGTGTGCACAAAACTGCGTGGTTCTCCTGGTTCTGGGATAGAATGATGGGCGGCGACAGCTCAATCCCCACATCTACCCAATCTATTGATTTAGGTTTGTTCTGGAATAGAATGATGGGTGGCGACAGCTCATCCCCTCCTCTACCCGGTCTATTGATTTAGTTTTGTTCTGGCCTAATAATTCAACATGGGTCAAAACCCTTGACAGTTTGTATATAGCACACCTTTGACATCTAACAGTTCAAATAAGGACATAGTGAATATGTTGAACAATATTGGAGAACAGCTGGAGCCCTGTGGGACTACACAGGGCACCACAGAATCATCAGCCTTGTGGCCGTCAGTGAAGATCCTCATGGTACGATTTGTCAGAAAGGACTCTACTCATCTTGCAGCTGAGGGTGAGAAGTGGGTGGATTGAACAAGCCTAGAGATCAGCTTAGAATGTTCCACCAAATCCAAAGCCGCTGAAAGGTCAATAAGCATCAAGCGAGCGGTGCCTCCTTTCTCGAGAGTTTCCAACATATTAGCCTTAGGGTCCAGCAGGGCACTATCCCAATGGGTGTCTCATAGACCTTTGCTTTATTTGGATTTCACAATAGTTCTATCTTAGACCTTGACTTGGTTCAGGATTTGCAGCAAATACATTTCAATTTATGCGAACACTACCTGGACATTAACTTTCTCAGGTTTCACAGCAGGTCCATTGTGGGTCTTGGCTATCTCAATATTCCCAAACGGCCTCTCTTGGAGAAGGACATTCTCAGAATGTTCAACAAGTCCCTCCTGGGACAAAACTTCCACAGGGCTCAGAACAGGGCCCTCCTGGATGTTGACTTTCTCAGGGGTCCCAAATGGTCCTTCCTATAGATTGACTTTCTCAGGATTTTCAGAATTCAGAACAGGCCTCTCCTTGACCTGATGCTTCTTAGGGTTTACAACAGGTTCCCCCTGGACTTTAACATTCTTAGGATTCTCATTGTGTCCCTCTGGGACCTTGGATTTCCCAAGATTCACAAACGATCCCTCCTAGACCTTTACTTTTCTTTATATTCATAATGGCTTAAATAGGTGATCCTCCACACACATTCAGTGTATGTGTCAAGCAGTTAATGCTATGTCACCCCCTGATGTGACCAGAAACAACAAGGCTATAGTGCCCTCTTTTTTGATAACGAGGGGCCTGACTCTTGAGGGTGTGACAATAGAGAAGGGGAAATTAGTCAAGGCTACCTCTTCTTTCGAACGCTAAGCGGATGTTAGCATCTATGTAGAGTCTAGTGGGAAAACATTAGATCACACTAGTGGAACACATAACAATTTTTTTCTGATAAAAACGACTAACTAAAAACAAAACAGACTCATGACAAATTGACACAGTCTCGTGTACTGGAGGTTGTACATAAATGCGTGAAATGAAAAAAATAAATGACATTTGTATGGGAACATGAAACCAATTCGGAGAATTTCACAGTGCAGAATGCATTTTTAAGATGTTGCATGGGTCACAACTGAGTGCATGACTCATAGCAAGACTTGTCGACACTAAATTTGGTGTTTCAAGTTCGGAACAGTTAATTTCTCAAAAACAGTTATTTAATAACACAGTTCACAAGGACAATGTCCGAACTGTCCTTAGGACTGGTCGTGTTCTTGGAGGCACGAAGATAAGTAATAATGATCAGTGAGGTGCTGTTTCAGAGAATCATTGCTTGTTTAGTGTTTTTTGTTGTTGGGCTGTGGTCCGAGGCTCTTATGGCGAGTGTCGGATGATCAAAAATGATGCATCAAAGAACTGGTTTTCAAGAAAAGTGAGAAAACTCAGGAGAATCTGCAGGATGGTGTGGCAGCGTTATAATATCCGACCTGTTGAGTGGGACAACTAATGTCCCCTTTTAGAGCACCCAGAAAATAATATTTAGCTATAGACCAGTGATAATTAAACCACCACAAATTCAACATATTATTACAACTCTTACAATTAGTAAACTAGAGGGCTTCCTTGGAGAAGGGCTTACCTAATCTCACGAGTGAAAGGGATGTGGCAGGATCCCTTCTCACCCATCCTCTGATTGGCACATTGAATAGCGACTGGAGCAGCCCAGACATTTCGGCACAATGCCCCCCCACACAAAGATGGGGAGTTCAGGTAAATCACCACTATACCCTCTGTTCATAGGCTGTTCACCACTCAGTTCCACTATTAATTTTCCTCATTCTCTGCTTTTCATCGTACATAGATTTTGCTCTCTCCTATTGTCATTCTGCCTCTGCCTTTTTCTAACTGACTATTTATTTCTCTGGGTGGCTTTTCAGCACTTTAAATCTCAAATAATTGTCCACCTTGTTTTATCCTTCTCTATCTCCTGTTATGTTATGGAATTACTCTAATATCCCGTGATTTCTATTTATTACATTTCAACTTTTAATTTTGTCCCCATGCCCTATCTCTCCCATCATGTATTTCTTCTCAACTCTCACTCTTACTGTCTTTCCCCTTCTTTTATAGCTCACTTCTCCCTCTCTCTTCGTTCTTAACTCTCCTTTTCCCTCACACTATTTATCTTTTTGTTTCCCAATTCTTCCATCATGTTTCTGTGTCCTTGCCTTTGACTCTGCTTCTGTCTGTCTATTTCCTTTCATTCCCACTTTCTCTTATGCTCCACATCTCAGAACATATTTCATTCACCATCCTTCCTTCAATTGGTTACTTTTCATCTGGTCTCCCCATTAATTCCTCTCTCCATCCAGCACAGCATTAAGTTTAGTTCTGCTTGTCTCTCTCTTTATTTTATTTCCCTTTCCCACTCAATGTTTATTTCCCCTTTCTTCCTGTCATCTTAACTCTCTCCACTGCTTCTTTCGCTCATTCTTTGCTTCTCTTGTTCTCTCATCCTGTTTCATTGTCTTTTTTCCCTATCCCCTGCTGTTCCATTTGACCTGTCTCTCCCCTTCTTCTATTTCCTCCTTCCCTCATTACATCTTTCATTTTGCATGCAGTCTCTCTTTTCTCTCATTCTTATTCCCTCTCATCATCTGTCTTTGTCTCTTTGTCCACCTCTGTCCTCTTGTTACACATCTCTTCTCTATGACAAGGGATTAACAGAACACACAAGTCATAAAAACATAATTTAAAAAATGTGTATCGGGAAGACATATTTGTAGGGGCTTTCCATAACCAAATGGGATATTTTTCTCTGAGGACAAACTAAACAAACAGGTTTCAGGGGAGAGTAAATTATAATATGTCAGGGTTACCAGTCTAATGGGGATCACTTTTCATAGCCCTCTATGCTTTTTCTGGGTGTTTGGGCCAGATCATCCATTACACTGCTTGGCTCTTGTTGCCCCTTGCCCCTTATGAACAGGTGTTAATAAATGCCTACATGACCAAGAGCAATCACGCTAGAAACAAATAAAGCATTTAATTTGATAAAGGTTCACATGGTTGGGATAACTAAAGGTGTTTCAGTGGCCTACCTATGGGATTACTGTTCTTTACTCTAATATACGATCTCACTGATGTAGCACCTAGTTTTTGTCTCGAATGCAGTCCTGGTTTACAGTCACTTGCATATAGTGCCCAGTGTCTTTCTTGAATTCAATTACCAACACATATGTTCCTGCTCTTCCTTAGGTGTGTCAGGCATACATATTCTCAGCTTCCAGCTGTGCACCATACTCCTAGGCAAGCAGAAATATTGCACTTCACCAAACAGATATTTATTCTCCCATCTCCTTTTCTTGTGGATTTAGTCAGCCTATAATATTGTAACCCACAAGTCATGGCTCACCTGCCATGGCCAAGTCAAAATTCTCAATCAGTTCACCTTCAGGTCTTTATATAGACTTGTCCTACCCCGAGACTCTCTGTGCACTCGATATACATTTGGCCAACTTCTGTGCCTGTAATGTACCCCTCAAAAAGGTTATCAGTTGTCAGAGAAATAGCATGCAGCAAATTTCTTTCATTGGGCTCCTTTCTTTTCCCTCTGCTCCCTGGTCAGTAGCCTGATCTGTGGCCCTGCCTTTAGAATTTCTTTTTTTTAAATTTCCTTTGACTGAAGTAATTACCTAACAATTACCTAATGACCTAACAACTTGTCTACAAGTTTTGTTGATTTCCATTTGGCTTGGGACTGGGCAACCCCTTACATTGACAACAATAGTTCTCTCATAGTGGATTATGACAGGTCCTACCAATATTTAGCTGTCAATATGTCATACAATCGGCTAGGAACAAATTGATTGAGCTATGACAATGTAATAAAGACCTTTTGTACTAATATCACCCATTTCAAAGGTCTGGTCACCCCAACTATCTGGCCTGAAGACATCCTGTTAACTATATTTTAGAGCGGGTTAAGGGAAGATCTAAAAGACTCACTAAGTCAGATGGTTGCCCCCCAACTCTTTCTGTAAATATTGCTCTGATGGTAACGGTGGATCAGCGTAGTAGTGAAAGGAGAAGGCAAGATTCCAGGAGGGTTAGCCCTCATCTAGACAAGGACACTCTACACACTAACAGTCTGAACTGCACATTCATAGTCCCAGGGACCCTCTCCTCCCAGAAGAATGACACAGGAGGCTAAGGCTCAAGTTATGATTTAATTGCAGAGACTATGGCCATTCCCTTCACCTTTGTCCTCGTTGTCCCCCATTCCTATGTGAAAATGCCTTGACTTACCCTCAGTAGGGAAGCTACAGGCGAGCTTGGACCCAGATCCATCCCAATGGGTGGTTTTCCCCAAAGTTCCTAGGCATGCTTCTCATGTTTTCATAATGATCAACCTTTCAACAATAGACCATCATTGGAAAGGGGTAGTTGCCTTGCTAGGTAGTGGTGCCACTGGGAATATCCTAGATTTCGCTTTTGCCCATAAGAGGAAGATTGCTCTGAGCACCAAAACTAAACTAGAACCTCTTTTGTCAGTAAACACATCCACTCTCATTTCTGGTCCTACAGATCTGCAAACACAGTCCTGTTTCAAGGTCTTTGCTATGTGACATCACGAAATTACAGTTTTTAATGCCAAAGCCCATATCATTTACAATCAACCCTAGGATTTCCATGTTTCAGATACAATAATTCATATATCAATAGGGAAGAAAAACAGACTCACCTTACAAGGCACTCAATGCCAATTTGCTTGCTCAAATATACTCCTTCCAGGGCAATGGCCTATGGAGAACCCTTATACCGTGCCTCCCCAAGAACATCTATTAAGAGTCTTTCTGGTCCAAGAGCCACTTCAGGCTGAGTATCAAGATTATGCTGATCTGTATGACCCTCAAAGAAGCAGACAAATGACACCGTCATTATGATTATCTTTTTCAATATCAACTTTATTCCAGGAGCCCAGATTCCTTACAATAGAACCTATTCCTTTTCTGAAAAGGAAAAAAAACATACGCAAGAAGTACATAGATGAGAACCTAGAAAAGAAGTCTATCGGACACAAACTATCTTCAACAGGAGCTCATATATTCTTCATCCCTGAGAAGGATGATGCTGAACTCTGACCTTTTGTGGACTATTGGATATCCAATGCATTAACCATCAGGATCAGATATCCTCTTCTGCGCATGCACGTCTTAATAGATCAAGCTAGGAAAATCATAATCTACACCAATTTGGATATAAAACGGGCATATAGATTGAAATTGATGGATCCGGGAAACAAACGGAAGGCAGCTTTCTTGACTGGGTTTGAACACTATGAGTATATCGTAATGGCATTTGGGCTTTGCAATGTGCCTACAGCATTCAAATTCTTCCTCAGTGATGTTTTTCAGGATATCTTGGATGTTTTTGTCATAATCTATTTAGACGACATATTGATATTCTCTACTTCATAGAAGGAACATTTATGACATGTTATGGACGTTCTACTGTGACTTAGAGACCAGCTTCTATAAGCTAAATCCTCAAAGTGTTCTTTTAATCACGAATGACTATCATATCTTGCATATACTCGCATGCCCATTGGATAAAGATGGATATCCATAAGAACTCCACAATCTTAGAATGGATGCTCCCTCATTCTGCTAAAGGACTACAGAGATTTTGAATATTTGTGAATTTTCATAGCTGTTTTATTCCTGGCTAGTCTCACATCTCCTCACATTTCTATTTGAATATGAATGGACCCCAACCACTGAATTAGAGCATATGGATTTATTTGTAGTTAAAGAAGTGTTCACCACTTACAGGCATCTGTTCAAGGGTGTTCATCATTCCATCAGAGTTTTCACTGATGACAGGTATCTGGGATTCTTGAAAATGTCAAAGCGGTCAACTACAGACAAAATAGACAAATCCATTTAGTGTCACCTTTTGACTTCATAGTTACTTATAATCCAGGACTATAGAACACAAAAGTCGACGCACTCTCGAGATCCTACAATGAAGACACTCAGGACATGGAAGGGATTTCCCTTTTTTCCACCCAAGAAATTATTTATACTAACTACTGTCCATCTTTACCCAAATTAAGAACTACTCAAAAATGCATATATCAGAGACCAAAAGAAACACTTCTTGGAATTACACCTCTTCCATGAAAAAGAACAAAGATTATTGTTCCACCATGCCAATGATGGCTTCCTACGAGAGAAAGCCGACACACCCTTCTGAAATTGTACCATGATGTTCCTGGCATGGGATATTTTGTTATTCATAAGACCCTTTGAAATTTCAGAGATATGCCTTGAGGAACACACTGCAAAGTAACATTACGGATTACACATACATCTGCAATACTTGTGCTTGATCCAAGGCTACCAGGAATAAGTCCAGTGAGTTATTATGTACCTTTCCTATTCCAGACTTACTTTGACAGATATGTTTAATGGATTTCATAACAGATCTTCCCAAGGAGCAAGGTAGTACAGTCATTTGGAACATAGCAGATACTTTTAGGAAGATGGCTTGTTCCATAACCTTGAGGAAAGTACCTTCCCCACTACACTTGCCAGTTGCTTTCTCCATTAGATATTCTGTCTTCACAGACTGCCCAACATTATAGTTATGGTTAGACGCTCTTAATTTGAATCCCACATTTGGAAAGACGTCAGTCAACCCTTAGATGTCCAACTGAACTTTTCTTCTGCTTACCCTCCTAAAAGTGATGGTCAAAGTGAAAGAGCTAGACAGACTATTGATCAGCATGTGTGATGCTATGTATCTGAGTAAGATCTGGATAGGGTGACACCACTATCTTTAGCAGAATGTCCATTCCATCCTCTAGAAAATCCGTTTTCATTTGTTGCTAGGTGTTCATCCTAAATTCAGTACTGTCACAGAGTTGCAATTTATAGTCCCATCTGTGGCCAAGCTCATTACACATATTCAGGAGGTCTTTCCTAAAAACATCTAGAGGTGGCTCAAGAAGATTGTTGGTAATATGATAACAAGAGAAGGCAACCAGCTCCTCAGTATCAAGTAGATGATATGGTGTGGTTGTCCACAACACATGTTCATCTTCCTCTCTTTAATAAAGATATTCAAGCCTGGATATCCAGGATTATCAATCCTGTAACCATGGAATTACAAATCCCTTCCATCTTTAATATTCACTCTCTCTTTCATGTTTCCCTCCTCAAGCTTGTCCACTCCTCTTACAGCTATCCCTCACAAGTAGCTACTCCCCAACCAGTCACCATAAAATAATGAACTCTAGTTTGCTTAGATGTTCTCTACAATATTTGGTCCATAGGAAGAGATATGGTTTGTATGATAGATATTGGGTGGTTGAGTACCACGCCGTTGCTCCCAAACTGTATGTCAATTCCATTTGAATTACCAGCGCAAGCCTGGTGCACAGTGCATGGAGCCCCTTCTTGCTGAGTGTGGCTTGAAGGAGGGGGTGTAGTCAGGACCTTGTGGCAATCCCACATGAGAGCCCATCTTCTGCAGCTGCTCATCTCAGAGAGTAGGTAGGATGTAAAGTCCCTTCCTTGAAATAATGTTGGCCCATCAATGTGGAAATGTTCAGCATGTCAAAAGGTCCTTTACGTTAGTTGAGCTTCAACACAAGGATGCTCCAATGCTATGGCAGGGGGGAGAATAAAGGGCTGCAAAACACAGCCCTGGACAATCTCATAATGGTCCTTTCTTGCTGAAGGTCTTTTATGCTGGAGGATGAATTCATCCTCTCATGAATCCTGTTATTAGGTTTTTGACTTTAATGTTGTCGTTTGTCCATTCTTATTTCGTTGTCCTACATTCTGCCTGAGTCATTGTGTGTTCCCCCTGGACTCGGATGGACTTGACTGTGCTGCAGTAGCATCCACACTTGTGACAGTGACACACCAGGTCTCAGAGGGTGCCGCAACTCCTTCCTGATCTAGAATACCAAGTGTGTCTATTCAGGTGAGTCTAGATTCTTCTTGCATGGTGAATGCAGGATGTTCTAGTAGCATTGTAACAATATATCCTCTCCTCTGTTGCCACGAGGACCTACCCATGTATTCGATGTGAGGGGGTTCAACTAGTACTCCCCCTTCTAAAAACCCTCCTACCATTTGTTTTACTCCCTCTGTGGGTCCGATCCTCCACAGTTTAGAGTGTACCTCTTCCAGGTTCCAGAGAGACTCAGCACGTCACGACACAGATCCCGATATCTTCATCCTAGGGTAACTGGACTACAAGCAGTCCATTAGATAAGTCATATAGCACAGTGATGGAATACACAGTGACTCAGATCTGTTTCTAATTATGGAATTGCCAGACACAAAAGACAGGTAGCATCAGAGGAGAGTAATGAATCACTTAGCTTAAGGCCATTGTCCTCAGCAGAGCCTGTCTGACATGGTCACAACTCTGTCTCCCAATCCTCTGTCTACTATTTCATTGTCTTCCTCTGGCTCTGAAAGTGCTGGAACTCACCCTACCCATTTCCACTGACCAGGTGCCTGAGTTGATGTTTTTCCCACCTGATACGTTTGCTTGTGTAAATCAGCCCTCAGCAGAAATTGGTGCCTGCTGCATTCTTCCGCCTTGGGAAGTCCCACAAGGCAGAGTATGGGGAAAAACCCATTGTGTGATGAACATTGTCCTATGGCCTATGTCAGAATGTTAAAAGCAGAACCTCCAAGTGGATGACCCACAACCGTGATAGCACGCGTGCACCATGTGGAAAGCTAAAATACCACACAACCAAATAATAATGGTTTGTATCTACCGACAAAATCATGAAAAATACAAAATGCATATCACAATTAGTTATCTAAAGATAAGGGTATCTTCAATGTTCAGTAATAAGGTCAGTTCCAGTTCAATAGCACTCGAAATTTATTCACACTTGAAATTCTTGAGTACAATTTGTCAAAGCCTGAGGTTATGCTGCTGTGACATTAAATTCAAATTACCACCAAAGTCATATCCTTTAAAAAAAAGTATGTTTATCAAAACGTGGTTAATTTATTCATGTTTGCACTATGCAGCAGTGTTACTGCTTTAGGGAGATGAGATGACGTTATTTTTGTCGTTGTTGTTTAGATTGTAGCTGCACTGTACACCAGATTTTGTTTTAAAATAGTATCACATGTGTGCATGCACATTTCACCCCAATACTAAATGAATGTAATTACACTGTGATAATAGTAGACATGGTTATTTTTGCTTAAGCAGCAGTTTCCTTTATTTTTCAGCGGTTACATGGAGGGTACTTGTCGTGCTTCGCAAAACACATCTAGGGAATTCTCTTTTTGGCATATTAACTTGGACTAATTTAATTACTTTTGTTTACCGTTTTAGTTAAGAAGGTGCCACTCGGGGTTTATATTCTTGTCTTTTACTTTTATATACAATGCAAAACGTGTGTTTGGAGCGTGTATATTCAAGTAAGAAGGTCATCCTGCTCCTGAGACAACACAAGCAGCCACCTAGAGGCCCACAACTCTCCTTTGACAAACACAAGGACGTGTATGGTATCTGCCATAGCGTGCAATCTGTCATGGAGTGCTACACACCCTGTATGCCTATTCACGATGTTGCGCTCGCTCGACTGTGACATATTCACTTTAAATGGATCTGATCCAACAAAGCTCCCTTATTTAACCCAACTGCAGAGTGAAGAGTTTACGAGGTTGTTGAGTTTATTGGTGACCCGCTTTCTCCCAGAGACCAATATGTTTCGAGGCCAAGTGCTACCTAGAGTACTCTATCTTCGCAATGCACTTAAGTGCATGAGTATCGAGATCAGGGTGTGTGCAGGGTCGGACTGGGGCACGCAAAGAAACGTCCCCGTGTCCATGCTCGCAATTCTTGCTTTTTCACCTCAAACTGTTTGAGTACTATTTGGAGTGGCATGATTTGATAGCATGTGACATGATATGATGTAATAGTTTATTTATAACGCGCTTAATACCCAGAGGTTTCTAAGCGTGGACCCGGGATCGAACCTGTGTTGCTCCGTGTCGTCTTGCTTCCAATGAGAGCACGTTGTCCCTGATTTATGTAACTGCTGCTCCTGTACGTGAAGCTAAGCTTTGCAATTTATGCAATGTCCTGCACTTACCTGAACCAATGTACACCAGGTCTGTAATCATTGTACGGCACTTAGTGTAACCATATTCTTAGGCTAAGCACCAAGATGCCTGATGGCTTTGTGCACTATACAAATAAAAAAGCAAACCAAACCCTGAGCTATCCTTCCGAGACAGTGGGACTGATTATGAGTATGGCGGTAGCCATGCCGGTGAATACCGGCATGGCTGCCTGCCGTAGTCGGCACCGGTAATTGCCCATTGACGGGTGCCGGTAATAATTACTCCCCATTCCTCTTTGAGCCCCATAGGGCTCAATGGGAATGGGGAGGTCGGATGCACCAGCACCATTCGTGAATGGTGCCAGTGTATCCCACATGCACTGCTCGCGGGTGTCGTTCCGCCCGCCAGGTCAGACCTGGCGGGCAAAAAGGCACACGCGAGCAGAGCCTGTAGTGTGCCGGTCCGGTAACAATGGTACCGGAAATCTTACCGGTACCGTTGTTACCAGACAGGCAACCTTATAATGAGGCCCAGTGTGTGTGATGTTTTGTGAATTTTTAAGTATGCTGTTCTCCTATTATTTTTTTTAATCTACCCGCTGAAAGTGCTCTAAGTGATGAAAGCTGTTTACATTGGCCATCAAATGTTTCCAAAACTGATTTGTGAAGCCATCCCTTCGAGTATTGCCCTTTTGCCCTATGAGCCAGTATGAGGGCCTGATTTACAAAACAGTTTTCAATGGGACTTTCCCATGTTACATTTGTTTGTAAATCAGGCCCTAAACCTCCATATATGGCTGAAAACAATGACTAAGACGTAAGAGAAGTAAAACGTGTCCAAGAGTAGGAGCGAGGGAGAGAGCTGTAGATTTGGGTTTTCTGAGAAAGTGTGACAAGATTATGATCAAACGTTTAGGGCTGGTTTGAAAAATGTGTTCTATGAAATGATTAAAACATGCATTAAATGGAGTCAATTTTGGTTGGTTCATATGGGCTTTTGTTTTTATAGTTTCATTCCCTCCCCCTGCACTCCTGAAAGACTCCTTTTTTACTTCTTCCTGTGCACAGTAGTCTGGCACCTAAAAAAGGTAGCTTCACCAACGAATCACAAACCTATCACCAGTACTTTGGATGGGATTATAAAAATGGCGCCAGTACAAGTGCAATACGCACTGGGGCAAAATTGGCCCAGTGCCAGAAGCATATTCTTTCAGTGCATTTTTCAAATGGTTGCCTTATTCCTAGCATTACAGCAACATGTGTTCAGCTGCAAAAATGCACTGAAAACATATGAGCGATATTATGAAAAGAAATGCACTGGTGCGAGTGAAATTAGCACCAGAGCAAAAATGTCCCTAGTGCAAAACACATTTAATTCCAGCATATTTTTGCACAAGAGGAAAAGACCAGGCAACTGCTAGGTGCACTTGAACTGGCGCAGAATTTCGGTAATACTGCTAGAGCAAGGTTTTCCCTGATGCTAATTGCTTGCGCCAATGCAAGACTTCTGTAACAGCGCCCTATACCTTGGCAGCTAAACTCAGCTCCCCTGTGAGGGATTTAATTTGCACCACAAATCCAAAACTCGCCCTTTGCCATCCATCCCAATGCTGTACGGTGTTACCTCAACATCGTGGATTTTCTCTTCATTCACGAAGCTATGTATTTGAAACAAAACTGATTTGGATATTGGCTTTGGATATAGGGTCTGATAACTCGATTTTATGGCACTGTTTCCAGTTTAGCACTCCGTAGAAAGATGCATATTTGGCACCGCACATGTAAAGATGGTGGATTGTAACACAGAATATTTGTACCAGTGCAAGTGCAATTAACAATAGGTACAACAAAAATAAAATGGCCCTTTACAAAACATATTCTTGCAATGCATTTGTGCATGAGTGCAGAGGGCTAACACGAGGGCTCTATTGCCCTGTTGCAAAAGCGCATTAGAAGAATATGCTCATTTGCACTATGCAAACAATTAGCCCTAACGCCTGGCAATGTTAATTCAGATAAGTCTTCGCTATTGACACTTTTGCCGTGTATGGTTAGTTTGCATCTACTATTTTTTATTTGTTTTGCAAAAATAAGTCATTATGACAGTTGTATGTGTTGCAGCTGTTATTTTTATGATTTATTATGTATGTCCTAGTAGATCAAGAATCTGAAATCTAATATTCAACAATCAACACAGTTGGTAAACACAAGCAATGGCAAGAGGCATATACATATTCTCATTCCCAAAAGTGATGGCAGAGTAACATTCTAAAAAACAACTATTGTTAATTACTTTTAAGCGCTGAAGAAAACAATTTTGCAGAGAATCTGTGATGGTGTAGAAGACAAATGTACCTGATTTGCAAAGCGTTTCAAAATTAGACTTTTGAAAACAAGCCCACCTGACTCCTACAAGGAACCAATACTTAAGCTGCTAAGCTGCAATTCTGGAGACCCATCCAGTAGCTTACGTTTTTCAAAATGGTCGATGTTAATCTTCTGGATCACATGGTATGACATGAATCCTCAGGTAATTATTATTCAGTCTAACAATAGGTGAATGTCATCTATTCCTGATAATGTGCTTTTCAAGTAGACACCACTCCCTGGTATTAAGCGCGTTATAAAAGAACAATTATAATTATGAATATTCATAACTCAATAGCAACACATGCCTCCACTAAACAGACAGTCGCCATTACGCCACATCCTGCTCTTCCTAGTCAACTCATATAAATGTTAAAGGGTGCCCATGTCTTGAGACAGCCACACCACACATATGGGCTGTTCCACAACGTTCTAAAGATGGCCTCTTTCCCTCAGCTGCTCCTTAAAATTGCAAATTGATGAGCCATGGACCACTGCTGAGGGGCAGGGGGGCAAAAGGATCAAAACTAATGTGGCAATGATGAATAGCCCTTAAATTATTTGTGATTACCGAGTACAAACTGGGTATCACTACAACACTCCACTTACTTGACCTCCATTACTTACATATTGAAACAATACCACATTAATTTGAACATCTTTTTCTACAAATGATAATTAAAGAAATAGGAAAAGGTATGAAGGGCAGCAGGCACGAAATAATACTTTGCTCATGCAAAACATTACAAAGATTGGATATGAAAATCTTAGTGGCAGACCAATTTCCAAACCTGTCAGTCATAATGGAAGGATCATTTGGAATCTACTCATAAATGACAATGCAAAATAAAAGGTAGGGAGGCGCCCAAAATGCTGCTAAACATACAATTGTTAATGACAGTATTTTAGCTTCTGCCAATGTGGTCACACCACTTCTTACAGATGTTTGCCAAACAGGGGAAGACTTAATAGCACCTAATATTCTGTAAGCCTCCAAAATCACAGGGTAAGCCATCTGCTCAATGAATCAGTTGATGTTTGATGCCTGGATTGCTGAGAGAAATGTTTACAAAGAATGCTGCATAATTTCTGAAAACCACTGACCAATCTGTCAATTAAGAAATTACAGAGTAAGGTAATGCCCCTGGGACCATAGTTACAGGCCGGAGGCTTGCTCGGTCCTTAACGAAGGCCCCAGGGCATTACCTGACTCGGTAATGCCCCTGCGGCGAGGGGCTTATTGCTAAGGGTATCCCAGCCTGCAAGACCGGGTCTAATAGCATTTTTTTCTGTTCCGAAATACGGCAGCTGCTGGGAAAGGGAAAAACTGAGTCAGTTTTCCCTTTCCATCACAGCCATCGGGAGAGATGCGCTGAGGACAGAAGTGTTCCCAGCGCGTTCGCTCCCTAAAAAGGAGAAAAAAGAAGGTAAGTGGGGTTAGGAGGGGAAGGGGATTGTTTGCAGGGGAGGGGGGAAGAAGAAAGAAAACACTTACCTGAATCCCCGGAGGGGGAGGATGGCAGCCTGCGGCCTTGTGGAGGTTCGGAGCAGGGATTGCCCCGTTTCAAGCCTCCTCATTGACCGAGGGGCTGCCACACACCCCCGCTAGGGATGAAGATTCGAGGGATTCTGCATGGAGTATGGACCGTGCCAGTGCCAATCAGACTGCGTCTAACAATCTGATTGCCTCTCGCCGGTTACTAATAAATTCATCCTCCTGGTATCCAATGAATGTGGTTCGTGTCCTTCTGAGGAGGAGTAGGAACACACACCAGGCGAAACGTCTTATGGTTATCATGGAATGCTGAATGAACTTCAGGGAGAAAAGAAAACCCTGTTCAATAAAAGCATATTTGAAAATTCAGGCAAACAGTGCATAAAAATCACAAGGGCCTCAAAATCACCCAACTCCGGCCAGAGGGCATAGTCAAAGATATATGACCCCAAAGTTCTGCAATGAAATATAGCAAAGCACTGTATATTGCTTTGGGAATAGGTTCATTGAGTACAGAGGAACTTCACTGATGTAATACCCCCACCGCAACAATACCACCCCATTAGCTAGGACAAGAAACAGGTTGTTTTAATCATAATATGTTTTTTTCCTAATAATAAACCAACATACATAAGATGCTCCCCTGCAGGGAAATCACACACAATACTACTAATGAATAGAAATGACTGCAGGCAGCTTGTCTACAGAAAAAAAAACGCAACGTTCCTGATGTTGTTTCATTAACGTTCTCATTCGAAACACAATATCCAACTTATTTTGCATAATCACAAAAACATCCATACATTTGTATAATCAAATATAAAAGAATGGTCTACAAAATGTGCAGGGATATTAAATTCTGAATTACTATCCTCACTCAATAATTTGGCTGGTGCCAACAAAATGTGCTTCTAAATTCAAAAACAATGCTGAGTCGAAGCAACATGGGGAAAACAAGAACAAATACAACAATTTGTCCTTTACATGCTGAATATAATTAAACGGGTCTAATTGGATAGAGATAATATCTCAATTCAAATAACACTCAACTCAAAAGAATCATAGGATATGGGAAACATAATTCTTTTGTGCTGTGCAATTTATCAAGCTGTGCCAGCAAACTATTGAATGAGACGTTCCACGTCAAAAACGCTTTTGTATATAAGACCCTTTGCATCTAATGAGAAAGAGATAGGTTCATGATATTTTATGAAATAATATCAAAATAATTCCCTGTAAGAGGACAAGGTGTTTAGATGTTTTCAATGACCACACTCCTCGCCCTCGCCCTTTGTTGCACCAGACACATTGCTTGAACTACACAGAACTGTACCAATAAAAACATGTTTTATAGAAAAAAAGAGCAAATCCAATGTCCAATGAAAAAGACCTTAAAATAAAATAGCACATCTCAAGGGCAGTCATACTAAAGTCAAATTTTCATGTGATAGCTAAAGTGGAAGCATCATTGAACTGGACATACAATGGTCCAGAATAATCATAACTGTTGAAACATTCTTTCTCAAATGATAGTTGTGCTGGAGATACTCTGGAAAGTGACTCTCCCTGCAACCTGTGATTATAACATTCTTTTGAGAGTTTAATTCTGTAATGTGCATTCTCGTGAGGGTTTTCTAGTATTGGCCCCAATGGCTGACCTTCAATTTTACCTATTCTATTCAAACCTCTAAAGTCTCACATCTTATGTTTTTGGAAACGTTGGAAACAGTATTACCTTTGACCTTTACTTGAGCCAGCATCTTTCTTTCACTTATATCTCAGGGATTTCCTTTTTCAATGTGATTGTTGGGCAATCATCTGTTCTTAAATCAAAAGTCCAGTAGAAATGTGAGATGGTGATGCCCACATGTCTTTTGACCCCTGTGGGGATTCTCTCGTCTAGACAACAATTATCCTTCCCAGAGATTTACTGTTGGGAATCATGATGCTCACAAAGGAGGATTTGATTGGCGGACATAGAGCAGGAACTTTCAGTTCTTCTCTGGATAAGTCTGTGGGTTTCAGACATCACAGGTTTCACAGACCCTACATTTAGGGCAGACAACATCCACTTGTAGTAGAAGATTTCATTTATTTTTTATTTTTGAGGGGTGAGTGTGATGAAATGGTCCAAGAGGAGTGATTTGGTGATGTTACCCTTTCAAATGTAAGCTGCTTTCCATTGGTTGTTATGCAAGCTCTCCCCTTAAGCATGTATTATTCCTTCTGTTGGTCTTCCACAGTACCTACAAGCTCTGAACATCCAAGAAAGGGTGCCAGATCCATAAGTGTGAAAGGGACACACAGGGCTTCAGTAGGGTTTTATTTGTGTTAGGTTTGTCTTCCATTAGGGACCAATCATTAGGATCATAATTATAGAGTAGAACTTCTGAGTCCTTCACATGAGTTTTTAAAAGACTGATTTTCTGTTGATTAAGGTCAATATCAGTAAAGGTTTTCTACGGAGGAAGCAAAGATACACAACACTGGGTTTGTTTGGCTGCCAAAAGCAGAATGACACCTTTATCAATTGGGTTTTTTGGCAGAATTCAGCCTAGAAGTTGATGACAAATTCTCTTCTTTGTCTGTCTCAATGTGCTTTCATCTTTTCTCACTTCTGGTGCAAACTTTTTCTCCATCATTAAATGCACTCTTGTTGCAGGCATATTTATTCATAGTACGGCGTTCATGTTACTCAATTTGAAACATAATAGCATTCCTTGCCAAAAATGTAACATCTATCAACAACAGGCAATCAGCTGAAGTATGTGATAAAGGGATACACATGACAGATGAACTGACAAGCAGCCAAACGGTATTGGACTTGGCAGCAGTGCAGTACATGAGATGAATTCATTGCCCAAAACAATGGTTGTGGCTGTGGTCGTGGACACGTGCACATGTCTCAACGCCACTTTGCATGTTATGCATTACGTACAGAGGACTACAAACTCAGGGGGCACTCAGGTTTGACTCTTGTTCCCGCTCCTTACCACAACTTATTTTGCAATTGCTGCTGTATAGCTATGTCTTAACGCAACGGCAGTATGTCACCTCCTCTCTGATGCAATCAGAGATCAGCAACCTAGATTCCCGTTTTACCTCAAGTTCAGCAGACTCTGCATTCTTCCAAACCCACACATGAAGCAGCATGCCAAATTGTTCACGTGTCATTACCACAGTGGTGCACATAGCGGAATCTGTAGGTCCCGATAGCACAGCTCTCCAAGAGGCAGGATTTGTTACAAACATATGGTGACCTGGGAAAATGTTTTTTAGATTAACATAACGGCCAAGTATTTTGGAAATGGCTCAGCTTTTCCTGTTGAAATCTGTGGCAATCACTACTAGGCAGCAACTTTTATTTTCGAGAGAAAAACACTATTATCTTCTTAAATGTCACATAAACATGAGATTATGAAATCAAAAATGCTGATTAATCATCAAGTACTTTTTAGTTAGCATTACGAGTTCACTTATGGCAGAATCCTTCAATATCTTTGCAATGCTGCTTGGGAAAATGAAGTTGGTAATTTAAATAAAACTTACCTCATTTTAAGGAGTAACAAACCTGTGCTCATGATTTTTTTTTTTGTAAACTACGGTTTTCACAGGTCAAGAATGTTTATCAATCCCTGTAAATTCACAACACATGTTTTACACCCCTGACAAACCCAAATATGATTTGCTCCTCTGAAAACCAAGGCAATTAATGAATTGGTATCAGTAGAAGCAAATATGCCATGCAACATTGTAGATTTTAGGGAAGTATAATGTTAATTATATTTTCACGACGTTTCATTTATGAGCCAGTACTCCTAATTAGAATTCTTTAGTAAATGTGGCATTAACACCGATCCGGCCAGCCGTATCAGGTGTCCTGGGCTGATTAAACCCGATACGGCCTGTCGGATTGGCTGTTAAGGCCATTAGCACGCTGGGTTACCAAAGCAGCAAGGTTGGTAAAAGAATTGCCTTCGTTCACCGGGACGCAGCGCACATCCCGTTGAATGATGAAAAATCCTTTCCCAAGGTAGCCACCAGGGAAGGGGAAGACGGGGCTCTGTACGGAGTCCCTCTTCCCTTTCCATGGCATCCAACCAGGTCACTCAGGATGGTGGGTAGCAGCCGTGGGCAGCGGCCAGTGCCGCCGCCACGAAAAGGTAAATGGAGGGAGGGGGTTTAGGGGAAGAGTTAAAAAAATGGCAATCCGCAGCAGTGAGGCAGCCTGCAAGATCTGTACAACGCGGGCTGAGATCAGAGAATTTAGCCCACGCTCTGTGGAATCTGATTAGCTGCGCCCCCCCGCCATGGGTGCTAATGGAATTGCATTTAATTACAGTGGGGCAATTTACACATACATTGTTTACATTTTTTGAAGTGAATTACATGAATCCATCTGGGATATCTCAGGCCCACTCCTGGATGGTGTTTACCACTAGTTGCAGTTGTCAAGTGACTACGTCAAAAATTCACCTGAATCTCCACAGTCCCAAAGGATCATTTTAAAATATGTCCTCTGTTCTGGAACCTTTCTGGCTCACTTAGGAAATACTTTGGGGCCGGTCCTCCTTCCCCTCTGTACAATTAGGTATCAGTTTCTTCAGACAGATTGAGTGTATCTGGCATGCAGTGAGAAATTCCAGCCAGTCCCAGAGTTAGACTATTTGTAAATTAGCATTCCCACCCACCAGTGCATCATTTAACAATGCATGTTAGATTGGACTGTTACTGTGATTGGTTCCCTTCTCCTTCTCACACTGGGCACATGACAGCTGCCTTAGTTCAACTTTTTAATTGAACTTGATGGGTCATAAGAAGATATCTCGGCAAAAATGTAAACGCAACCACAATAAATGTGAATATTATTGGTGAAAAAATGTAAATTTGTATTTATTATAATTTAAATGTATAGGCATGAAATAAAGAACATACAATAATGTTTCTGCATATATTGAATTTATATATATCCTTTATGTTTCTATCACTTCATGCATGACAGAGTTATTAAAATATGCAAATCATACATAAAAATGCATTTCAAAATTGCTTCATGTTATGTATTGAATTTGTGTTTTTCCACTGCATTCAAATCGGTTTTTCAGTGAGGCAGAATGATTAAAAACTTCAACAAATAATGTATTCCCAATTGTCACTTTGTTTTACAATTTAAAGTCAATTTTACTATATGTCAGCTGAATTGCAGCTCTGTGTGGCTTAGCCATTAACATTAAAAAATAAATAACCACCTGTTGTGTTGGTCAGGACAGACTGTTGAACAAAGGATAATTGTAATGAGTAGTTTTACATTATCCAATGTGAAATGTGATACACGTTCTTTTTTAAACATTATATGCTCCAAGATTAAGGGTTGATTAACCTCTCTCTCCATCCACTGCTTTAAAATTGCACAGAACTGGTTGACCAGATACTCATTACTCAATTCAATAGTTGTCTTTCAAATTAGCTAGAACAACACAGCGCTGCTTTGGCCAGAATGTCCATTATAATGCTTGTGTTTAATGTTATTTTGGGATTTTGAGAAACAGTATATATTGTGTTTGGTACACATAGGTCATCTGCTTATCTTCCATGCATTGATCTAAGTGGTATGTTGATAGCTTCTTGCATTTCTGGGAGCATGACAAATGGTTGTTTTACATGAAAACATGGGTTTGGGAGATACGTATATGCTGTCCCATATAGAAGAGAAATGTGCATTTTAAGCTGTCCTTACAATAGTGATACAATATATGTAGGTCTATCAGCAGATACTATATTTATGCTACGATTTATAATGAATATTTTCATATTTTAATTTTTTTAAATAACTTTGCATTCTCTCCTTTTCCTACTCAAGTTGCAGTTCATTATATTGTCTTTCAAAGGGCAGCAGAAATGTGGAAGCATATTTAAATTATATTTGTCTTTCAATAGTGTCTATAGCTCATGAAAGGCTTGAACATCTGCTCAGCACACTCAAATGGTAACATTAGAAAGCCTTAGCATGATGTGAATCATGCACTTTGATAATGGTGCTATCAAAAGACAGATAAGAAAATTATTCAGCTTGTATGTGAAACACATCTAGCACAGAAGAACAAACCAAACCCTCTTACAATGTACTGTACATAAATGATTTTATATCCTTAAGGATATACATGGCTTTGTAAACTTCCTAAACCCCTGATGTCAGCACCAAACTTGATCCCATGAAGGAATTCTTGAATGTAGCATAAATAATCCTGTCAGTGGGGTAAGAGCGGGTAACATCATCCGGTGATGCAGAAATGTGGTCTGGTGACATGTTCTGGTGATGCAGAAATGCATTCTGTTATATCTAGCAGTAAATGATCCACCTCAAATAGCATGGAGAGCACAGATTCTATGATCTCTCCCTTTTCAGGTTAGTCATTTCCCTGTGGACAACATTCCAACTGTCATTTAATTTCAGTTATTAACGCTGAATTATTTTTTTATTATTTTTTTATTATTAAGCATCATTTGGTATACAAAAAAACTTAAATGCTATACAATTTTAGAAATTACAAAAGAAAAAAATGCAAAAAACAACTGAGAAGGCCACAAAACAAAACAAGTACTAAAGGGAATGAGTGCCGTTTAGAGAACAGAGAATACTCTGAGTCCCTTGTTCAAAAAAGATTCGTACATCATCACGATTAGAAGAATTAGTCCAACAAACAGTTAATTTCTACTCGTGTGAGTTGTTGAAAGATTTCTTTCACAAAGTTCAATAGTGCCAACGTCAATGATAGCCTTCTACCCCATCTTAAAATGTGCCACCATTCGTCCAACAAGTATAACAATGACTCTTCAATACATTTTCCCAAGTATTTATTTCTCGTGTCCATTAGAGAGTCACACTGCAAGACCAGGTGCTTCATGTTTTCGATAGAGGTTTTACAGAATCGGTAGATCCAGTTTCTAGAGGCTGGATCTCTTATTCTCCTCTCGGTGACCTCTTTCGTTGGATATAGTTTGAAACGTAGTCTCATAAAGTTTTGCCTTGCGACCTGAGATGGGAACTTATTTATGTACGGTGGTAGAGACCCTCTTTTATAGAGTTTGTTACACCCCTGGGCAGTTGATTTTAGAGAGGCTAGCCTTTCTTTTGTTGTTATCCAGTACACGTCTAACAATTCTTTTTCAGCCTGTCGGGGTTCGTAAGTAACGTTTCTTTTGTTTGAGCAATGTTCATCAAGATCGAAATGCATATTTCTTGCCACGATGTTAAAGATTGGTCTTCTTGTTTGTCCAGTGCTCATTTTATGACCATGGAGCCACTCACTCCCGGCGTGTCTAAGCACTTCCTAAGAAACAAAAGCGTTTTCCATACCATAGATGAATGCAAAGAGGTTTGGTCCAGCTCTCTCCAAATAACGCTGAAAATTCAAGACACACTGTCTGTAGCAGGAAGAACACCCAGATTTCCCCTTAGTTGTTGGATGATTTTGCTAACAACCTACTTGAACACATATCTGAACTGCACTTCATTGGACCCATGCTAATTCTCATGGGATGATAAAGATGATGGTTGTGTCGGGCAGTAGGACAGCGAAGGTAGCTCTGCAGATAGACTAACATAAGTTGGAGTAGGCTGACAGCTACCCTTATTTGGGCCTTGACTTATCGGTAGATGGGGCCATAGAGTCAAAGTTGAGAGTAAAAAGAGAAAAGCTTGACATCTAACATTTTTGATCAATAAATGTGTTTAACAAACAGCAGGCTATTCTCTGGACGGGATTCTAAAGATATATAAACAGAGCTTCTCACTGTGATCCTCTATGGCCTCGACACACTGGCCATGAGGGACCTGACTTGGTTGAATGTGGTTGAGGGACAATTTTGGAGGAAACTCCTAGGTCTCCAGACTACAACGCCAATGGCCTATTTAACATTGGAACTGGGACTAGTGTCCCTCATGAACCAAGCCCTAATACAAAGGGGTTCACTGTACATGAAGGAGAGAAGTAGACCAATGTGTAAATTGTTGAACCTAATGGGATCAAAATATGAAAAGGAAAGCTACCACAATTACATCATCTTAAATGAGGCTTGCTTCTCAAACATAGATTGGTCCCCCGATTTTGATAGAGGAATACGTTTTGAGACACTGAAATGTTTTATTTAAAAATAAAGTGAAACAGTGGGATAGAGTGGGAATTTTCACACACCTGGAACAACTTCAGAACTACAAATATGTATAGGGGATAGCCCATTGCTATTTTCAGACCCAAAGATATCTCTTGAAGTCCCAAGTACGGCAGTCCGAATGTTTAGGCTGAAACTATGAGCAAACCAACTACCATTGCTGGTACTACAGGGTGCACAAGCCAAAATACTGGCCGATCAGAGAACATGCCTTGTGTGTGGGTTAAAAGAGCAGATGGAAACACCTAGGCATGTACTGACACAGTGCATAAGATGGCGTCCCACATATATAACAATACTGGGGGAGTTTGTAGGAAGCTATGAAGCAAATAAAAGCGATTAGTTCTGGTGTTATTGTTTAAACACAGACCTTGAATCTGTGCATATGGTGTTGTTTTCAGTTTGGCAAGTTATCTCAGAGTGCCCAAATAAGATGTCATAGTGCCAAAAACACAGTATTACCAGCCTTACACAAAATCTGATGTGAACTCTTGGCAAACCCTCAGTGTTTATGAGTGAAAGGGTAGAACCCATTCAATGGGTACATGTTTAAACTCCTGTTGAGATAGCGTATATCGCAGAAACCTGAATTTTATGAATTTGTATGAACTTTTATGAATTTTAAGAATTTGAAGAACTCCAAATATGAATGAAGGGTTTTTATGTTTATCGAAATTTGTAAGGAAACTGTCATGAACAATTTTTTAAAATGTAAAATGGTAATTGTGTTGTTTTATAGTCCAAAGACTGACTGACATGTTGTTGTTGTTAAATATATATTATATTTTGTAAAGTTTCTTTTGAATCAATACAAACAAAATAAATGAATACAATAAAGTAAAAAAATAAAGATGAGGATGTGGAGGAAGTGCAAGATTCAGAAAAGAGAAAGCATCACTGTGAGACTTTTCTTTTGTTCAATGATTCAGGAGTCACCGCTCTTTTCACGAGAAGCTGGCCGAACCATGAATATCAATTTTGATTCTATTTGCAAGTACAGAAAGGAGGAGCTCAGTAGGAATAGTTAGTAACAAATGAAACAATGCTGAGGAACTAAATACCAGTAAGACAGCTTAGCGGGTTGAGCGCTTGCTGCTGTGATCTGAGTGTGATCTGCAGGTTCGAATCCCGGCAAGGCCAACTCAGCCTTTCATCCTTCCGAGGTCGATAAATGAGTGCCAATTTTGGTTGGGTGATATTGTATGCAAATATGTGTTCTGTAAAGCGCTTTGGATTAAGGTGCTATATAAATAATACATAATTATCATTAAATATCCCATATAGAAATGAATTGGTAACCAGAAGGGCCCAGGTCCAAAATCAGGCATGGCCACTGAGCCTGAAATCATTTTGTAGTTAAATAATGTATTACTACTTGTTTGAGTAATAGAGCTATTACAACTTTGTGGGACTAAAATCAGAAGAGGATAACCCTGTTAATGAAAAATATAAATACACCTATTAGGATGCTGTTTGTGTTAAATTTTAAGGTGCGATTAAGAATTCTACCTTGATGTCTCATAACAGATATATTTCAAACAACAACAGTGCTTCTCAACATTGTCATTGGAACAACTGTCTATAGATAAGTAATATATAAACTAAGCAAATAGATGTTCTTTCCTTCCATCATTCACCCAGCATGCGCTCAATACATAAAATAGCCATTAAGCAGAGAGATGCATCTTTGGATGTCGTCCCTTCTTGCCTGGGGGGTCTTTTCCCCCTGTGGCCAGTGTGATCCAGCCACAGTACAATAGTCCCCCTAGTGGTGGTGCACAGGGGTGGATCACATGCAGGAGGGAACTCCTGATGGGCCTAGGGACGACCATCCCAAGAGAATGCAATATGTTTTCCCTATCTCACAACTTTTCTCTTTCCCAAAGCCTATCCTTTCCTCCCCTCCACCAGGCAGTACTAGCATGGGCTTATGTAAGGTATGCCATCCTCGTATCTTAAAAAGTACCATGACTGAAAAGAACTACGTTGTCTGTCAGACCTCCACAGTGTAAGTACTGTGGAGAAGAAGGTAGGTAGAAACCTGAAGATCACTCCAGAGTACCGGAGTGAACAGTCTAGTCTTTCTCAGGATCTGATTGGGCAGATAAAATACAAAATAGAAGAAGGAAGCCAAACCAAAGAGAACCATCTTCCCTAGCGAACCCGCAAGAGACGCCTGCTTGGTGGAAGGATCAAATCAGGACGGGACACTGTGTAGAGAGGAGGAAGAGAGCCCAAAGGTAGTTCAAGACAAAGAGACTCCATGGGTTGCTGCTGAACAGATCCTCTGGGCCTCCCTAAGGCTAGGTAAGTTTCGAAAAGGGAAACCGCATGCCAGGGAAGAAACAGCAACCTGCAGCGCCACCGCATTCGAAGTGAAATACCCAAGCACTACCGGGGCACTGTGGAGGAACACAGCTGCTTGGGAGACACCAGCACTGATGTGAACCACAAAAGCAAGTATGCAGGTGACCCAAGAGGTGTTGAAGGTCAGGACAAGCCGGGGAATGGGATACCGAGAATTGGATAAGACGGTCTGTGATCCCAAGATATCAATAGAGAGAAAAGAAACAACGTAAGCATGGCAACTGAGTAAACCAAACAATAAGAGGATGGAACTGCAAGTCTGGGACCCACACCCATATGAAAGCCTGAGAGTTAGGAATGGCTTAATCATTTACAGATCCTCATAGTCACATTACCGGTTAGAGATGGAACCCAGGTTAACTGTGAAACAAAGGGAATTTAAGAGAACCAGGGGACTAGGACCCAGAAGAATAAAAAGGAGAGATCCTCAAATAACGAAGTTAATGATCCCATTGGCAGTGTCTGGCAGGCGAGTGAACCAGACCTACCATCTATGTGAGTCAGTAGAGTGGGATGCACAAAAGTAAAGAACATTGTTTTGCATCATCGTGAAAGGCTCAGACAGCCAAAGAAAGGGAGACATTTCCCCCAGTGTAGAGAACATTGTTTTGCATCATTGTAAAATCCTCAGAAGTCCAGGCAAAGGGAAACATTTCCCCTAGCACAGTGAACATTGTTTTGAATCATGGTGAAAGCCTGAGAAGGCCAGGAAAAGAGTGACATTTCCTCTGCCACAGAGAATGTTGTTTTGCAAGGAAGACATTTACCCTGCCACAGAGAACATCATTTGGCAACACTTGGAGAACCTAAGGAACCCCAGGTGAAGGGATCCATCCCCCTGGGACTGGAACATTGTGGCACTTGAAGAGTGCATTTGTTTTCTTTATTAGCAACAAAATACCTTTCGGAATGATATGCTTGTGAAGAACTTTCTACCACCAACTGGAAGAAGACAACACCCTTGCACTTTAGTTTCCGTTATTAGTGTTAGCGTCAGGAAAAGGCTTTTTGGGCATGACAGTTGACTGGCATTTCCTTTGACATCCTAACATTCTCATTACTTTTCTTTGAGGCAGGAACTCCTCTTAGCTTTAGAAACTTAGAGGCCGTTTTCCAACCTACCAATTTCTTTAAATAAAAGTATTTAACCAAACCCATGTCACCTCTGTTGTCAAATCTTACTTCTGCAGCCTTATATATGGTGTGGTGTCAGTAGTGCGATCCAGCCTGGTTGACATAAATGGGGGCCCCTAGAATTTTCCAATTTTAGTGATAAAGCCACTAGCCCCTCTATGGCAACCAGGGTAGTTCCCAAAATCCCAAGCCTTAAAATGGGAGTAATATTTAATCTCTTAACCTCCCAGGCTATTCATCCAGTACGGAAGGCAGTAGAGGGGAATAGTTATAATCTTTTTTGTCCCTCAAAATATCTGATTCCTGATAGAGACAAGATTAACAGTTCTCTAGATTTATAGGTAGAACCTCCCCCTAATTTTGTCATCTATATTATACATCCTTGGGAAGTTGGCGGAAGTATAGATTGGACATTGTTACACTTCCTATCTTACAGAGAGGAGGTGAAGCTTGCTCTCTGGAACTTCAATCAAGCCCAGTGAAGATCAAAAGGGGCAAGGTGATGGGTCATCTGATACATGAAAGCCTGTGGGAGTTCTCGTCCAGTCAGACCCACAGAAAAGAAGATCACCCTGAGAAACAACCTGCAGAGAGTCAGACCCAAGAAATGTGTTTCTATTCCTCAGAAGGGGAGACTAATTACGATCAGGCCGAGGATGAATCCTTGTGGGAGAATACCAACCTTTCCCATATCCAGACATCTTTGAACATTTCTTCCCTCTGGATGTAAAAAAACCTTTACATTTCATGAGCCTAAAGTCTTAAGGTCCTCCCATAGGGGTGATAACATTACTGAACCTGGAGACATTGAGAATGTCAAGCTATACCTTGAAAAGATTAGAGCATCTGAGCAACCAGTAGTGATAGCTCAACCAACCCTCCAAACCACTAAAATCCTAGCCAAGACCCCTAACACAGAAAGACACAGTGCTCCCGATTTCCCACCTTCTTGGGAAATCTCCTACACCTTAAAAAATTAAGACGATGAGACTTCCGAGAACCCAGTCATCCTGTCGCCCATCCGGGATGATAACCCCATTACGTCCGGAAGAGAGAGGAAACATATTTCTCACCCTATGAAAGATACCCTATCAGAGCCATCTGTTCTCCTGTGCTATAAACTAGTTGAAGTGAATTAACAGTGCTCCTTCATTCATTTTGTTGATCAGTGCTATATTTAATCCAATCTTGATAACAATTGCATTAGGTTAACCTGTATAAATCCTAACGTCCTTAAAATAATTGGGCTTCTGATCCCCTTAGATCATTAATCCAGGCTCCATTATTAGTGGAGACTTCACCAATTTGGTGTTATGAATGCTTTTGCAAAAGGAAGGAACAGTTATAATTCACTGCAACTAGTTTACAACTCAGCACAGACAATTGCTATCTACAACAATATTGGATGTTTTATATGATTAGGCATGTCAGCACTTAAATATATCTGTGTGTCTCAACCCAGCCTTGATAAGGACTGCCACTAGGTCGAAAGATGTGTTGGCTTAACTGCAAAAGGTTATATATTTCTGGGTTGTGGGCAAAATTAAGTAAATACTTTGTACTGTGGTCTAAGACATACGTGATTGGCAATTTACACATGTATTGTGTTAACACTCTGGTACAAGAACCATGTAATATGTGCACATGAATCCTGCGTTAAGTAATTAATATATGTACAGATGAGAGTCCAGAGGACATTAAATGATAGATATTGACCAATTGGACATCTTACAATTGACGTCTAAACATTCTTGTGACTAAAGCAAAGAGAACGGAAGGTACCATTTGGTCTGCTGTTTTCAATCATATTTTCTAATTAGCGAATCAGATCCTATTATTTCTTGTTGCACTTATCATAGACTTGCGTAGGAGTGAGGTGTAATTTAGATTCCTGTTATGTAATCACAGGCTTTGGACCAGCCTGTGTACACCCACCCGAGCAGCAGTCTTCCAATTGAATCCTACTTTTTCCATGCTCAGCTAAACTGGGTTTACCCCAAACCTGCTCCTAACATAAAACGGTATGCAGTGCACATAAAACATATGAATTTTGGTGAACATGCCTCAGGAGTCCAATCACAATGATAATAATTACAACACGCTAAAAATCTCCATTCAGGCTGAAAGACATATAAGGCTGGTGCATACATAAGATCTGTCACACGTTGATGTATTAACTATGTATAAAACAATGTTGCCCTCTAAGACAATGACATCAAACTCCTATTGAGAAAAAAAATCAAGCATTCAATTTCATGGCCACATAGCATAGTGCCTGCCCTGTGGCTCTGAACCGGAAGTTAATTTCCAGGGATGGCTATCTAATAGTGTTGTCACGTGTTTGGCTTGTTGTGGTCCATTCAACTTTCAAATTATATGGTAGATTTATTTTAAACCCATCATAATAATGATGCAATTTGGTAAAAATCCCCCAATGCTCCAATCACAAGGATGTCAAGTGTACCCCAATACCAATCCCCAATGAGAGTGAGACACATTTGTGGTTCTTGCGACCTCGAGAGTTGCTGATCTTGTGGCTGTAAAGGTATAGTGCTGCCCTATAAGACAATTACATTAATTTGATATGAAAGTGGGGCAGGCCCACAGTGCTGTTTATCCCTTGCTTTGAACTGGAGGTGACCTACCATGATTGGATTTTAGGGAGGGATGTGATATGTGTGGCCAGTTAACTGACATTGCTTATTGTACACTAACGTGTAATATTCCAACTATAAACATATGGGTTTGATCTTGAAACGTGTGTACTTTTTTATCATACAAATGTATATGTTCTTTTTCTTAAATGGTATTAAAGTATCTATGAATGTAAAATCTATTTCAACATGTTTAGTTTTTCTACAGAGTGTATATACCTGTATATATAGGTATGTTGTATATACCTGTATTTATGTATATAATCGTGTTATTACTATTACTATGTGTATGTATATATCGTTGTTGTTGTAACTAAGCTTTGCAAATTCATGTAACTGTTGCACCCTGTTACCTTAGGGTATTCTGGCGCGTTACAAATAATAAACAAACAAACAAACAAACAGATCCAGTGACCTGACCATGTCTGTTGGGGATTGGACCCCTCTGTATCTGGGGCAGTGGCATACCACAGGGATTCCCAGAGCCTGTCCTGCCCCAAAGGTGGGGTGTAGGAGTTGGGTGACCCCAGTCCCTGCCTCTTCTCATGTGCCTGGTTAAATGGACCGAATACCAACATATCATGCCCCATACCTGCTATGTTACCAATCTCTATTGACCACATTGGGGTTTAGGTACACGTGGTTTAGGGAGGAAACTGCCCTGGGAACACTAGAGAGGGAGAAAGGGATGGCCCTTAGTAGGCCCCTTATCAATAGTTTCATAAAAGCTCTTCTAGTGTCGTTGAGAGTTGGAATGTTCCTGTCACCATCTATGGCAATACTATAATAATGTGTTTGTAATTTTGTTCTGATTTGAAGTTTTTATTTACTTTTCTTTTAGCTCGTTAATTTACCTTGGATCAGAAAAATCCCAGTAAGGCTCTAATGTTTTTAGGTGGTTAGAGGAGAAGCAAGTGCAATGTCAATACTGCACAAAGCTCTATAATTTCTTGAACTTCATTTGAAAAAGTTGCAGGGGGACACAGGTCACTTTCACGAAAGTTCAAGTATGACTCAGACCACACCTATTGATTATGTTATTGGGCCTCATTACGACCCAGGCGGTAAGTTACCGCCTGGGCCGTGACTTTACCACCATGGCGTAAACTATGTTTACGCCATGGTGGTTGGCGGACTTACCGCCCCATTCCGAGGTTGGCGGGGGCGGTAAGTCCCCAATCCCCATTTACCCTTCCCCATTCCCATTTTTGCCCCATAGGGCATAATGGGAGTGGGGAAGGCGTTAATTACGCCACCGTAAATTACGGTGGCGTAATTAACTCCATGGTCCCTTAGCGCCATGGATTTTAACACCTGCTAAAAGCAGGTGTTAAAAGCGCCATGGCGCTAAGGGACCTCGTAATTGGCGGTAAGGGGTCGGCGCAGCTAACGCTGGCGTAAACCCCTTACCGCCAGGGTCGTAATGAGACTCATTGACTGCTAAAAAGTATTATTTGGTTTCACGGGATACAACTATAATGCCTGCTGTGAACGGTGTATTTGCTTACATGTCCTATCTATCATAACTCCTTTCCATCTACTTAACAACTCCTTCCCACTAGTTGCTGTGCCTTTTCAATGGCAAGCCTGCATGGCCCATGGACATTAGATGATGGATCAGGCAATATGTGACTGCCCAACCAGAACACTTGAGTCCATATTTGAAAATATATTGCTACCACTGCGTACTTAAACATGAGGTATGAAACTATCACCATGCTTGGGAAGTTAGGTTTGCAAACACATGCCGTCATGTCTTCATCACCAGATGACTTACAGAGTTTCTTTACAACAAGTCAAGCCGCATTACGGTTCCGGTGGTAGCCGTGCCGGTAAAAGCAGCAGTTAGCCACCGGACCCGTAATGAATTATTGGTGCCTGACTTCCTGGTGCCATGGTGCTATTCCAAGTCTGGTGGACAGGAAGTCAGGCTCAGGCAATTGTGTTAGTCCCCATTCCCACTCCCTGGGAATGGTGACATGGGAACACCGGCACCGTTAACAATGGTGTCGGTGCTCTCGTGAGAACTCTGCGAGCAGGTGCTGTCCCGCCCCGCCGGTCTGACCATGGCAGGCGGGACGGCATGCGCCCACAGAGTTGTACTGTGCCGGTCCGGTAACAACGGTGCTGGTAGGCTTACCAGCACCATTGTTACCGGACTGGCACAGTTATAATGAGGCCCAAATTCTGTCTTTATGAACACAGACAGACTTTTGCTTTTAATTCATGCTTGTTTCATGCTTGATGTAAACTTGCTGGATCATTGTTGGGTTTTGGGATGAGGGAGTGGTATTAATCTGAGTATTTATTTATGCATGTTTTGTACTTTTCCAAATCTCTGTAAATATATATTTTTATTAGTTTTCCTTTCGAGGACTGAATTTTTGAAGGCGGGTTAGTTCAAACAGTTAAAAGCACTGCACTGCTGCTACTCCAGTCAAGAAACACTGGCGTCTTTTAGGGGCAGTTCTCCAGCTGGATTGTGTCGCATCCACATTAAACCTTCCTCAAAGAGGCTGCAGCTCACCAAGCAGTTAAAAGTCAACTCATCTATGCCATCCCCCACATGTTTATTCTGTGTTCCTGGACAGAGAACGCTCTTCCTCACCCCAACGCAGCTTGTGCATGTCATTGACACCTTACCTTTCATTTCTTGCACTTCTCCGGGAGTTCCACTGCCTGTCAAGCTACTGATATAACCATTGTCTGTGATTTATCAAACCTTTAATGATTTAGTAATTGGTTACATACCTGCCAACAGCTTGCTCTCATCATGAATGCGAGTCGTTCGTTTGAACCCGTGCCTACCCAATCACCAGCTTCCAATTATCAGCGGGTGGACAGACGGGATTGCGAGTTCTACATATTTTCAGAAATGTTAGTAATACAGGGTTGTGTGCCAGCCTGGAATGTGAGCTGATAAACACAAAATCCGTGATTTACGATGCCGTTAATATCCATGATTTAATTGTCAACGATATATGGAATTGCATTTCTATAACAGCATTGATTTTTTTCAAAAGATTGTTAAAGCATTGTTATCTCATTAACACCTTTGGCATCCTCATGTTATGTCTAATGGACTTTCGCCTCAGGGTAGAGCGGCTGGCTCTGTTTACGGGGTACTGACAATAGATTGAAATGTGTTCATTTGGAAATACAAGCCGTTTACTGTGGAATAAAATGTCCCTGTGTGTGTGTTTGTTTCAAACAACTCGGCATTTGCTCTATTATTATTCCCCTAAATCAGCTACAGCAGTCTAGAGCATATACATGGCCCCCTATTGCAGAAACTTCACGGGTGCAAGTGCAGTTCTGTACAATGTTAGCATTAATGAAAAAAGATTACCTTGGCGCAACATATCTAATATTTCAATGTGTTGAAGAATCACGGCACTCTGCACTACTGCTTTATGGCACAGTAACAGCACAAGGGCAAACATCGCCCTTGTAAAAAAAAAATGCTTTGAAATAAATATTTGCACGTGGACATTTTTGCCCACGTGCTAATACCATGCAACATTGCTTCTATGCCATGGAAGGTTTGTCGTTATACCTGCCCTGATCATGTAGATTGGTAGGTGTTTGTGTCTAGTCAGGAGGCTTCCAATTGTGCATTATCTTCTTATCCAGCAGTGGCAGCCTAGGTGGGAGGAGCAACATTCAAGTGACCTGCATATGTATATATGCATATATATTTAGGAGCCGATTCATGGACACGAGCACATAAATCATGGAAGGGCCGCGCCGCGAGAACGACACTGCGTGCAGAGTAAAAAAAACATGCCTGCGTATTCATGACATTTTCCATCCAAAATAACCATATACGCAAGGCCTCGGACGGGACGGCCCCAGACATGCCTCCATGCAAAGCAAAAGACAGCCAGTGCAGCTACCTTTGCATGCTCCCCTGCGTGGGAATACAGGCACCCATCAAACAGTGCATGGGGCCCACCATAACTGCGACCGGCATCCCGACAACAGGCGCACAATATATCATAAATCTGCGTGCGAACACCTGGAAACCATTCCTGCTCCACACTACACTGCGTACGTGCACACCAGAGTGCGGTTGGATGCCGGCTGCATACACGCACCCCTAAATCCGACATTCAAACCGTCTCCATGCTGTGCCTGCCTTCGAGTGTCAGAGACATAGAAGGATTTGCTTGGGCATTTTGCAGGCGGGAGGTTGCACGGTCACATCCATGAATACTCTTTGTTGTGCACATTTGTGGGCGTGCTATGGACTGCCTGCGGCCCGTCCCTCATAACACCCACATTTATCTTGTTCTTCCTCATTTTCCGAGTTCTGCCCCCTACTCCGCCATCTGCATAGGCCTTGCCCACACTCTGTGTGGTGGCCCGGGCAAGGCACTCAACCACTCGCAGAGACTAGCTGTGTGTAGTTCAAGCAAGTTAGAAAAAAGTGCTGTGCAGTCGATTCCATGAATTGACGAACAGGGTGTTGCACGCAGAATGGCACGCAAATCCCAGATTTTCCACGCAAATAATTCCATGAATCGGCCCCATAGTTGTTAATAGTAATCTGGGATCAGTTGAGCCAACGACTAGTTCCTGATAGAGTTCCAGGTAGACTCTCTACACATGTTGCATGTCACGTTTATCCTAGACCTGGGAGAGCCAGGGAATTCAAGTTTAGAACCCAGCCTGTGGTGAGCCGATCTGGGGAATAAGCCACACAAAATGGGGAAGGGGCCGGTTTCAGTGGCTGGGAACAAGAAAAGGGGCTTAAAGTAAAGGTCTTGGGCGCAACTAAAGGGTCTAAAAGGGCAAGAAAAGAGGATAAGAGGGACTGGTGCAAGAAAGGGTCTACACGGAACTGGGTGACAAGAAACAGGGCTAAGGAGGGCTGGGACAAGGAAATCGTCTAACAGGGACAAGACATTAGGATCAAAGGTACTGGGGCAAGAAAAGGGACTAAAGGTGTCAAGAAAAGGGGTAAAGGGGACTGGGGCAAGACAAAGGACTAAAGCGGGTAAGAAAAGGGGCTAAACGGGTAAGACCATGGGCTAAAAGGGATTAGGCACAAAAAGGACTAAAAGGGGCAACAAAGTGGGCTTGAGCAAGAAAAGGGGCTAAATTGGACTGGGAGAAAACATTTAGGCTAAATGGAACTGGGTGGCAATGAAAGGGGTTAAAGAGGACTGGGGTAGGGAAGGGGGCTAAATGGGAAGGGGCAAGAAAAGGGGATACAGGAGGCTTTGGAAAGAAAAGAGGCTAGGGTGTGGGGTGTAGGGTCAATAATTGTGTTTTGGGGGGGGGGGGGCAGGTATAACCATTCAGTTATTGGTGCCGAGCTACATGGCGAAGGATCTTGGCTTGCACGTCTCTGTCTCAATACTGGATGCTTTATTGCACACATGATGTGGTGAGACTGTTTGGATTTTTTCTGGATCTTGCTTTCAGAAATAGAGGGCCCGATTTACAGAAGCATTTTACAATGGTGCTACCCCATTGAAAAACGCTTTCTGAATCGGGCCCAAAGACTTCTATCAGAGATAATGCTACTCTTGTTCCACGCGTAAAGCAAAGGAAGGAAGAGAGTCTAATTGCATAGCATGTCATATGCTGTGCCTTACCGTGATTGGCAATTACAGAGGTCTTGCGATTAGTGAAAACCTTGGTGACTGATCTTTGGAGACAATTCTTCTCATTTATAATGTTAAAGCCATGCAAACACTAGCTATGGGGCCGAAGTGTGGGGCCCTCTCTTATAGCCTCAAGCTAACGAAAAGAGAATACTTTCCTGCATTGTTTGGATTATCGACCAGTGCTCCTACATACTTGCTACATTTAGAAGCCAGTTGGGGCCATATTTCTAATACCTTAAATCTGAAACCGTTGACATTATGGGCAAGATTGGGCACACTAGGGAATGTGTTTATCATTTTACACATCAGAGCATAAAGGATCTGCTGACATCAGAGTTGGGCAGCCGCAGTCCATGGCTTCAACTTATAAAGCACGTCTTGTCCTCAATGGGATTTTGTAAGAAACTTATTACGGCCTTTCAGGAAGGAGCAGTTGTTATCCCAAAATGTAAAGCTGCTTTTAGACAGGAAAAAGATCTAACTCGGTGAAGCTGTAAGCTTAAAAATCCCACAGTTGGATTTTCCTGGAGCATAGTGCATGAGTGAGTCTGGATAACTACACCACCTGGCTTTCTGACCCATGTAAGAGGCCCATTTTATTCATTTTTAGAGTAAACCACCTGCCACTAGCCTCTGTAGTGTGTAAAGGTACAGAAGGAGGAGACAGACACACAAGTGGCATGATTCTTTGCATAAACCTGTATTTCATGCACATAAAGAGGATGCTTCTCCCTAGCTCCAAGAGGGGCTTCCCTGCCTCAACTAAAGAACTAAGGATTCTGTTGGAATGTTCAAGTAAATGAAAAGAGTCCACAATCATGTGTCAAACTGCCTACTTCTGTCCCTCATTCTTTTAACTAAACTAAAGAGGTAGTGGATCTTCTTGCTCCATATGAATGGCTCCTTTCTTCTGGGCAACAGATCATAGTTCCAATTGGCAGGCTGGAACTCTGCCCCCAATTTGCGTGGTCCCTCTCAAACCCACAATCGTGTGTGCTCTAGTGCCCCCCTCCATCCTTGGCCGTGCTCAGTCGGTGCATTCCCTGAATGTTCGTGATCGTCGTGCATCTTGCTGCCAATCTCTTCTCAGCCTCACTCACGTCTGTGTGCCTTAGCTCTAAATTCTAACTCAAACACCATTCCTTATTGCACATCGTTTTCTTCCTTATTGGGTTCCTCAATAATTCCTCCCTTCTCCTGGTATCATGTTCTCAGTATTTTCACAGTGCCAGGGAAATTTCTCCCATCCCCAGGTCTTCCTTGGCTTTGCTTTACAGTACACAACACCAGGGGGTATGGCTTCCTTCCCCTGTTGTCTCTCGGCTTGCCGTCTCACCATAGTAGGGGGAATGTCTCCCTTCCTGTGGCCCTTCTCAGGCTCTGTGTCACAGTTCAGGAAGGCTTGGGGATTGACTCCTTTCCGCAGGCCTTTTTGAAGCTCTTTATTACAATTCACGAAGATTGGGGAATGACTCCCTTCCCCTGGGCCTTCACAGGCTTTCTGAGGCAGTTTGCAATGCCAGGGAGAATGACCCCCTTCCAGGCCGATAGGATTCTGCTGCTTTCCCTCGGCATACCTGGTTCACTATTTTTGATGCTCTTCTCAACTGGGTGCGGGTCCCAGACCTGTACTACTCTCACTGATAACTCAGACCGGCCTGGCTCACCCCAATGCCAGGTACTGTGCCGAAGAAGAGGATTTGTGATGCTCTTCTCAATTGGGTGCATGTCCCAGGCTCATACTTCTCTATTTTTTGTATCCCCACCAACCGTCCCGGTCACTTAGATTCCTTTAGGGTGCTCTCTGTGACATTCTATGACTTTCTGGGTGCTGCAGTGAATCTGCACTGTTCCTCTCCTATGGGGCTGTGTGGCTTCCCTCGGCAGCATGCTTCCACTGCTGTTTTCGTCTGGACACAGGGCTTCCCCACTCGCTGGTCGGTCCTTCCTCGCTAGACTGATTTGGAACCCCTGAAAGTCCTTCTTGGTCCCTGCTACAAACCATGTTGCTTCTTCGTTCCGGTCGGCATCTGTACTGGGGGTTCCTCCAGGGTGGGCCTCTCTCTATGCTTGGTTTTCCCTCCAATCAGGATTCCTGACATACTAGACTATTCCATGAGTGTTTTGAGGATCGCTCTCCATTCCTCTCACCTCTTCCCAGTATTTCCCTGATATCTCTCTCGAAGGTAGGCCTGACTCTTCTTAGTCCCAGTACTTTTACAATAGATCTCTCTTAGGTTGACAATGTTCTTTATCTTCCCAGTACTGTTACTATTATGTACATGGCACATGTACATGGGATGGCAAGATAAAGGAGGGTTAGATGAGGAGAAGTATACCACATTCTCTCTGGATAATCGTCCCTAGATCCATAGGGGGGTTCTCCCGATGAGATCCTCCCACTGAGTACCACCCCAGGGGGACTATTGAGTAGCGGCCTCACCTCCCTGGCCTCATGGGAAGGGCCACCCCTTAGGTGATTAGGGACAACATTCAAGGATCTGACACATACCCTTGCCCTAGCAAGAGAAGGTTCCCCTTCTAATGCTGATGAGGGGGTTTCTTTAAATTCCCATAGAGGCTTTGGTCAGTTTTACCATACTGTCCAGCAATGTATTTTCCGCATCTCTGTTTGGGCTATACACAAGACCATTAATTGATCTGATTTACCGTACTGTCTGCGGCCAGTTAGACTAGGGGCCTCATTACGAGGATGGAGGTAACCATGCCGCAATTTGTGGCATGGTTACCTCCTTGCCGCATTCCGGGTTCCTCGAATGAGGACCTACTGCGCCATTCCAACCTTGGAGGACCAGGTAATTCCTCATTCAAGGAACCCAGACCCGGTCCATCCCCATTCCCATTCGAGCCCCCATAGGGCTCAATGGGAATGGAAGGGAGCTAACAACGGGCCCATTAATAACGGGCTTGTTGTTAGCTCTCAGGTCTCCTCGCGTGACCTGCTAAGGATGCCTGGTTTTACCAGGGACCCTTTGTGGGACCCGCAAGGACACCTCATAATAGGGTGGTAAGGGGTTAACGCCGCGCTGGCACCATTACCGTGGCCGTTTAGCCCTTACCGCCCACCTTGTAATGAGGCCCTAGAAGTTTTGGATTTACAGCTGCTATACTCTCTATTTCTTTTCCCCAGATTATAATGGGGATTTTGACAAAGGGGTAGATGTTGGTGTGGCCATGGATACAGTATACCACTTCTCTTTTTTAATTCCCCCTGGAATTAGTTCTGGTCTAATGACACATTCCTTGCTCCCACTGTCTAATTGGGCCCAAACCTTTTTATTCCAAATGTTGGCTGGGACTCTATATATATGTTTCCATATAGTTTACAGATAATGGTCCAAACTTTGTTTTTGGATTTTCTACCTTTACTAGGAGAGTGTAATGGATGTTTATTTTCAGGATCTATGTTAAGGGTTGGTGTTTGGGCCTGCAGAATAATTGCAATAAAAAAGGGGTGGCTTTTTCTGTGTGGTCTTTCTGGAGCTTGTTAGTTGGAAAACATTTTGAAGATTGGGTTTGGTTCCATGGATTTGAAGTATCAGATCGCTGTAAAGTTCTCATCATATCTGCCTGAACCAGGGTGGTGTTAGGAAGGGCAGTCAGTGGGCAAAGCACTCCTACTGGATAACTCTCTCTCTTAGGTTCCACTACCACAGCTGCACTACTTACAGGTAAATCTCCATGAAGGTGAATGATGGCAAAGTATGGATATACTCAGCAAAGTCTCGGGAGGACAGCTCAGGGGCAATGTGCTCACCTTGGAAGTAAGACGACACGGAGGAACAAAGGTTCAATACCCAGGTCCCGCTTAGAAACCTCTGGGTATTAAGCGCATTATAAATAACCTATCATATCATATCATATCATATGATTATCGTTGTTTTCTCCATCTGGAGTTTTACCAATTTATTTGTTTTTTTGGGCATTCAGTGGAGATATCTCCTCTAATGGGTTCAGGTGTTTTGAACATTTCACAGGGAAAATTGTATTCTCAGGTTTCTCCTGTTTGGGAGTGTTATTACCCTGGGTGAATGTCCTTTGGATTGGGGCCTCTGGATGGAGTTGTACAGCTTCCTCTTTTCATTGGGAAGATATTCTCCTGGGATATTAAAGAATTGGGAGAGCCGCTATCTTTCCCTGAAAGTCTTAAGGTGGTTAGACCATAATCAGAGTCAGCATCTAAGTCTGTCCCCAGTTGTAAGCCAGAGAAAAAATGCCTTGGATGAATTTCGCACAAAGTTGTTTCTTTGAATCACCCAAGTCTTCCCTACTAGTGTTTTGATCTCGGCACACTTCTCCTATGGCCTGAAACGCCAAGTATCCTACCACCTCACCTCTTTTGATGGAAATAGAATTTGGTGAAAAGTTCAAGAGGATGAACTTCAACCCTTGCCCATGGTATAGAAGAGGTACTATTGTTATTGTCTTCTTCCACTCAGGGCCTTACGTTGCTAAATTGGTAGGGATTTCTACCAGTTACCCGAAAGAGATTATGATCTTGTCCCTACTGTGGACACAACTTTCTTTCTTTCTTTCTTTCTTAGTTGATCCCCTGTACACTTTTCCTCATTGGCATAATGGCTTGGGAGGTTAATGGACAAAATATTACTCCCATTCTTGGGCATATATGGCTGTGGGGTTCATGGTTTCTCAGCCAATCCTGGACTAGTAGTCTTGACCCAATGAAGTGCGTTTGATCAGTCTCTATTTCTAGGGTAAATGATATACTCTTGGAAATTATGATCTTGCTCCACTCTATTCTGGGTGTAGCAACCATTGGGCTAAAGATCATATTACCCTGCTTGCTGCTTGTGAGGGTTCCCCATTTTGTATCAACTAGGAAAGATCCCATTTACTGACACTGTATGTATGTGTGCAGAAGGTGGAGACTAACACACAGGTGGCATGAATGTTGGCATACACTTGTATTTAATCCAAAAAAGAGTAAACCCACTTCGCCTTAACCCTAAGAGAGGTTTCCATGACTCAACTAAGGAGCTACGGATTCTGTCTGAATGTCCAAGTAAATGAAAAGAGTCAACCGCAATGTGTCAACATGCTTTTTCTGTCCCTCGCACTTGTAACTAAACTAAAGAGGTAGTGGACCTTCTTGGTCCTGAAGAATGCCTCCCTTCTTTTGGGCAAAGGATCAAAGTTCCAATTGGTAGGTGGGAACTTTGCTTGAGAGAATGACTCCCTTTACCAGGCCTCTGTTCCTTTCCAAGATACAAAACAAGTTCCAGAGAACAATCAGTTTTGTACTTTCCATTACAAAATAGATAAAAAGAAGATCACCTTTTAACACAAATGTGAGGAAAATTACACAAATCAGTCCTCACAGTTTTACCATATTCTTTGTTCCGGTCCCGATCCAGCCTTCATTTTATTTTTCATTTATAGCTTTTATTGGCCATCATATGAAGATGTAAAAACGTGCAAAGTCCCTCCTACAATTCACTTACATTAAACCACCGGCCACTTCTAGATTTGATCCCTGTGCATACCGGGACCACAATGCTTTAAGGACAATAATAGGCTAAAACGAAAAATTTCTGCTACTACTAGCTATGCTGACCTGTGCATGCCCCTCCAGTCATCATATGTACTCAGATGAATACGCATAACTTCAAAGGAGGACCACAATTATGAGCTAAGAATCAGTTGCCAGTAAGAGTGTTTATTGTTTACAAGTATTACTGACAGAAGTCTCACTCTCTAAAGTTAACAGATAGGGCTTGTCAGAAGGACAAAATAGATAAGTGACTCTTTAAAATATGACTACATTTTAACCTATGTAACTTCAATGGAAACCCCTCATATCTAAGGTTTCTAGAATGCAGGTCTTTTTCAGCTCATCCAAAAAGGACCCAGCAGCGCTAGGTTGTAAGAATACAGATTGCACAATTTCTGTATCCTTATGAATGGAAGGAGTTTTTCATCTACCTATCAACATTAAACATTAAACTATAAGAGTCGCGATCAATTTTCAGTACACTGTAAAAAGATGCTGAAGGAAATGGAAAGGGAAAGTTGTTTGGATGATGATGCTTCCTTTTTATGATTATGCTTTTCAATGTCGTTGTTCCTTGAAGCCACCTGTCAGTAGAGCTGAATGTGATCCCTTAATACGTAGCAACATTTCACCTGTCCTTTGTTCCGAGAGACCCTTTTTGGAAACAGTCAGCGGACTGATTAGTCCTCCCAGCCCATGTCATTACAGACCTGCAGATCTAGTGTCCACCAGCCTTGTCCTGGGGAGGAAAAAGCTCCTCATTATTCCCTTGAAGCAAGTGGCCCACAGCAAAATAATCCTGCTCCTACCATGCTGGGGGCTGAGCTGAAGAAGATACCTACATATGGACCATCATTTTGTCTGCCTTTTATCCCACCTGAAAATGTTAGAATCAGACAGCACCCTGGCTGGTCCTTCCAGGCAATGTGATTACTGGATACCAGATCTCGTTTTATCAGCCTTGCCCTATGGATGAGAGAACTCCTTCTTCCCTTAAGGCGCAGGATCAACAACCTCTGCTCATTTCCTGCTAGAGCTGGGCTGAAGAGGATTCCACACATTGATCACCTTTTCACCTGGTTTATCAGACATGACCCTGGCTACATTATTCAGTTTGTATCCAGTTTCCAAGACTGTAAGTGATTAATTAATGTATTCGCTCACTTTAGAGAGAAGCCAGGACTAGCACTATGGATCAACCACACTCCCTGAAGAAGGCAACTGCCTTAAAGTTAGAGGGAGGTTAGCCAGGGAGGGATGCGAATTGGAAGTGAATGACCCACATATAAAATAAAGGTTTCTCACAGAGTAGAAACACAATATACATAAGCAGTATTGGAGTAATAGATATTGGGTATTGATGGAACCAAAACACCCCATAATTAATCACCCTATGACCTTTGCGAGCTGACATGCGTGCAACTAATACAATCCGGAAGGTTTTGAGCTAAGGGACAGGACAGTATCACGCCATCTTTGTGATCGACCATATCACCCACTTCATTCATGGCATCTTCCAGAGATTTACCAGTGTGGCAGATCATATTCCAGCAAGCCAGATCATGAAGGCCCTTGATATTCTGCCAATTAGCCATCATCACTTTTAACCAACATGCAATTGTATAGAACACAATTAGAGCGTTGCCCTGGTACCCATTTTTGAACCTATTGTTTTCACACAAACATTCGATATGAGGACATTAGAGGGTAATTGAAAAGGGCATGATTTAAAGTCCCAGTAGAAGATGAAAAAATACAGCTAAGATCGGTTGCGTTCTGTTTGACTTTATGATGTCAAGAACGGGTGATTAGGATATGACTGCGTACTGAGGTTTTGTACAATGATGACAACATTACAACATCAAAGCCAACTTATCCAGATCTCATCTCAGTCAACTCTGTTAATTTGTCACTTCTAATCAGATTCCCAGGCCATTTCAATTTAGTTTTTTCAATGTTCTTTGACTGGGTTATTTTATGATACCATGCTCCTGACCTCATGTTTATAAAACTGCACCTTACATATGCCCGAAACGACAGTGGCCAGCATTAGCAATCTGCAAATGAGTGCATAATTTAGTGTGTTTTAATTGGGAGAACTCAAAAATGCAGATTTGCTCACTGTATCATGACCTATTTGCTTCAAATGGTAACTAATTTTTGACCTTATCCATTTGATCAAATAAGAGTAACCAAAGCAGTTGTCGATTTCTTTCACACCACATATTTGTCCTAAATTCAGATGTGCTTGTTCCACAAGAGGGAAGCATCAGCAGCATCCCGGGTCATTATTTGGCAGAGGTCAGTGCTTAGTGAGTTGAACGTTCTGGTGGCCTGATGCATAATGAGACCTAGACGCATGCATACACTGGGGTATGTTTATAGCAAGAGATGGAGAGATATGGACATGAAATATTCCCAGGGAAGCCATGGCATGTCGGGATGTCTGGGCCAGGGCATGCCCCACCTCCAAATCTGTCATGTGTTGCATTGTAATATTCAAATATTGGTACTGTAAGCCCCCCTACAGTGATCTTACTGTTTATTCTAACCCTTTGGCTTGCCCAGAAAATTAGGTCAACATCTGTAAAGCTTCTTTTAGCAGGGGCTCGGCTAAGGAATATGTAAAATGAGTAGTAATCATAATAATAAAAAAAACATATATTAAGCACAAGCAAATTCCTGTGCTGTACAAAGAAAGAAAACATTACAAAGCACATATATGTCACAAGAAATGAACAAACATAATGCATAAAATCCAAGCATTTTCGAAGACATAACGCAGACTTGGTCATTGTCAGCAGGCAATATTTTGACACTGTCATGATATGTGGGGCTTTAGGGTTGAGGACTATTTTGGTATGCTCTCCAGACATACCTGACATGTGATTTATAAAAAGGAACATCGAGGGATCATCTTTGACATGCTATCAATTGTAGAATTAGTGTTTAGGGGGCTTGTAAAAGACAGTGGGCCTCATTACGACTCAGGCGGTAAGGGGTTTACGGCGGTGTAAACAGCGCCGACCCTTACCGCCTGATTCCGAGGTCCCTTAGCGCCATGGAGGTTTTAACACCTGCTTTTAGCAGGTGTTAAAATCCATGGCGCTAAGGGACCTTGATGTTAATTACGCCACCGTAATTTACGGTGGCGTAATTAACGCCTTCCCCACTCCCATTATGCCCTATGGGGCAAAAATGGGAATGGGGAAGGGTAAATGGGGATTGGGGACTTACCGCCCCGCCAACCTCGGAATGGGGCGTAAGTCCGCCAACCACCATGGCGTAAACGTAGTTTACGCCATGGTGGTAAAGGTACGACCCAGGCGGTAACTTACCACCTGGGTCGTAATGAGGCCCAGTGAGCGTGTGAGTGACACTGCCAATTACTTGAGTGTCTTTTTTTTCTCCATAAAAGATTGTGCAAGACAAACATGTTCTGAAGTCACATAGGCTTAAGGAGTATCATATCAGTCTTTTCCCAATGTATTCAGTATCCCAAAAGTTCAGCCAATTCCTGGATATTCTGAATGAGATGTAAAGAAGACCTTTCAGGATGTGAAGTATAGATGAGGACATGGTCCATACGGGATGAAGCATTGCACTGAGTATACCGTAAGATAATCTGTGACTATCTGGGTGCCTTGGAATCTTTATGAGTAAGGTTTCTAAGGGCAGAATGAATAGCACTGGAGAGAGTGGACACACATGGTGAATCCCCATGGAACATTAAAAGAGGGTAAATGTGCCATTAGCACAGATCCTAGATCTGCGGTTTGTATATAATACGACTGATCGTGCAGAAACATGTGGGCCAAATCCATAAAGAGTAAGTAATGATAGCATTAAATCACATGCACCATGCTGAAAAGCTTTCTTCATGTTGAGTTAGATAGCTGCTGCAGGCTATGATATTCTGCTCACCACATAAAGTAGGGGGCAGGAGAGCCTAGTACTAACGGCAGTAAGTTGGCACTTAACAAAGACCCACGTGATCTGATAATGTTAACTTGTGAAGGAACATATAAATGTGGGTGGCAACATTTTTCACACAACCCATCGACAGAGAAAAGAAAAGCTTACTACCAGCAGCTAAAAGCTTACAGGGCATACATATGTAAGGCCAACATATCTTTTACTGGAATATAATCACCAATGCCCCAAAAACCTGTAGGGAACACCGCAAGATTATCTCTGAAATCAAGGCCACTTTGTGCACCTCCGACTCCCCCTCCCACACGCAATCACTCTGTGAATTTCTCTCTGAACACTTCCACAGCATAGCCCTGGAAAGAAACTGCACCATTGGCACTAAACTAGTTTTGCTCATTCACACCCACCAGGACCCACATCCGGGCTATCAGACCTGCCATCCAACCATCGACTCTTCGCTTCCTTCTCTCCTATCTCCCACCCAGAATTTCAAAATCGACTGGCTAACAGCCACCCCACAGTATCCCCTGGAAACCACTCCTCTTAAAATAGAAATCCTATCCTCAACATGTGCCGGCTACGTCCTCAAATCGACAATTAACTCATCTACCACTTAAGGCACTATCCCAGCATCTTTCACATAACTTGTACATCAAACCCCTGCTAAAAAAAGACCCTTGACCCCCATCTACTGGCCAACTATAGACCTATCTCTAACAACTGTTTCATAGCTTAACTAATTGACTGAACAGTTTACATCCAGGTATACCTTTTCACAGAAAACAGCCTCTTCCTCGACCACACCCAATCGACTTTAGACCCCTATGAGGAACTAAATCTGGCCCAGTCTCCATCGGGGATGATCTCAAAAGGAACCTCTGCCTTGGAAGGCTGTGCCACACTCTTCCTCCTCAACATCTTGGTGGCCTTGGACACCATTGATCTCCTCACCCTCATGGACATAATCCACTCTCTCATTGTCAGAGATGCAGCCTTGAAGTGGATCTCCTCTTTCCTCTCCAATAGATCCCAAATAATGGATATCCCTCCCTTCTCCTTGAATCCCTGCACTGTTACTCACTGAGTATCACGGGGTGCCTTTCTCTCTCCTCTGCTCTTAAACCTCTCTGAACCCTTCCCCGCTATCATCCACTCTTATGGATGCTACAACTATGCAGACCACACCAAAACCATCTTCAAGGTCCCAAAGGACCCTTCCAACACCACCCTGGACCTCACATCATGTCTCACAAAAATCAACCAGTGGATAACTACTAACCACCGCCTTCTGAAACATGGAAAATCTGAAATTATGATCTGAAAGGAAGACTACCTTCTTCCCCCAAACCACCCCTTGGATGCTCTCTTTAGGCCCACCCCTTCTACCTCCAAAACAGTTAAAAAAAAACCTGGATGCACAATGGACTCAAACCTGACCCTATCACATCACATCAACTCTTTGTCAAAATCCTGCTATCTGCACCTACGCATTCTCTGATGCATCTTCTCTTACATGACCTTCCCTCACAGAGTCGCTGCGATCATGGCTATCGTCCTCTCATTCCTAGACTATGCTAACACCCTAAACCTGAGCTTGCCTGCATCACAACTTTGAAAACTCCAATGGGTTCAAAAAACACTGCCGCAAGTTTCTTTCATCAGATCATACCCGCCCTCCATGTCCTTCACTAGTTGCTGAGTGAGCTACAATCCAACTTCAAGGCAATGTGCATCACCCACTGAGCTGTGCTTAACACAGTACTAGAATATCTACAACACAAGCTCACACCCTATAGGCCCACCAGAAACCTGAGCTCAGGTACAGCTCTCCTTCTCGTCACCCCAGCTGCACAATCAGCCAGATTAGGGTGATTTTATTTCTCTGTCTAAGCTTCTACCATCTGGAACTCGATTCCATTTAGCATCTGCTGTAGAGAGGATGAGTTCGCTTTCTGAAAGGTACTCAACACCTGGCTCTTCCCTTGTCCATCTTGACTGACTTAGTGAACTACCACCCCCAGACAGGTATGTGGGGGCACCGTTGAGTCACTTGAGCAAACAACATGACAGTACCTAGCCCACACAGAAAGGATTCCAATCGATCTTTATGATATGTTCTGCAAAACCTCATCCCAACTGGAAATCAGCCTTGACACTCTGGTACGCATAACACTCCATCTCAATGGAACATAGCCGTATCCCTCTCGGGGCACACCAACCCACCAACATACATCAACAATAATGTACTACTCGACTCTATAACGCACATCACCTCTGCCATTAGAATGCAGCTGAGTCCCACAAAAATCAAATTGTTCCAAATGGGCACATAAACAGTCTCCTTGACTCGCTTACTCTCCTGACAGTCCATCACAGCACCCATCCACTACTCAGAAATCCATGGGTCGCTAGCAGGGACTCAGCCACCCCTCCCTACCATTGTGCTGGCAAATATCTGCCATCCCTGACATCGACTCACTCGAAAGCTATGCAGCTATGTCACATTACACGCAAGGTAATATTGATCAGTGCCCCTTCCTACAAACTCTACCAGCGTTGACATCTCCACTACATTTACCCCCTGTGACATGATTCACCTGCCCTGATGGATTCTTCCGGTTGAACGCTCCCCCGATACTGATCAAAGCCTTCCCCCAGTGCGGCATTGAACCCTAACTCTTTACTTACTTACAGACTGCCTTCACCAGAACCTTCTCTTTTTGCCATCTTCTGAGCCACTATCTTGACTATTCCCAGCATCACACGTTTATTGTATCACTGGCCCTGCCTGTATCACCTTTATTTTAATGGTTCCACCTATATGCTATGTTACATCTTAGCTTGCAGCCTCATATTGCCTGACCTCTGCAGCCCCCACCTCCTCCAGCACCACTGCTGCTGACCACGCTCCTCTTGCACTGCCCTCCCCTTCCTGCCCACATTATCCTTGCATAATTGTTGTAGCCCCGCATACCATGAGGTGTGGCTTTCCCAGCTTATACACCGACTTGTCTCACCTATGTATACCTGATGTAGCCTCCTATAGCATGACATGCAGCTTTCCCAGTTTATACATCTACTTGACTTGGCTATGTATACCTGATGTAGCCCCCCATACCATGAGGTTTGGCTTTCCCAGTTTATACACCTACTTGTCTTAGCTACGTATACCTGATGTGGCCCCCCCGTACCATGAGGTGCGGCTTTCACAGCTTATACACCTACTTGACTTGCCTATGCATACCAGATGTAGCCCATCCGTACCATGAGGTACAGCTTTCCCAGTTTATACAGCTACTTGACTTGCCTAGGCATACTTGAGGTACGTCTTTCCCAGATCCTATTGTACTTTGTAACCTGCACCTTTAAGTATTATACTTCACACTTACTGTAACTAACACAATGCTGCCTGAGGATTTGGTGTACTGCTATGAATGCAAAATAAATAAATAAATGCACACACTCCTTCTAAAATCCTCCTCTCAATTCTCGCCGCACCTCAGACTTTGGTCCTTCAAGGGCATTCACCACACAGCACTTTGAAGAATTACCAATGGCAAAAGACTCTATACCAATGCCATATAACATAGCAAATATTCTATTCAAATTCTATAAGGGAGATAGGCCTATAATGTATAGGGGCCATGGGTTCTCCCAAAGGTTTGATGAATGCTACCATGAATACTCAGGCAATTATCCACTAGGCCATGACATATGTTGTAGAGTGCACTGTTAAGAATATCCATAAATCCTTTAGAAAATGTGGGGGTTAAGCCAACTGGGCCCAGAGCATTGTTATTTGCCAGCAACTGTATAGCAGACCTGATCTGAACTGAAATGTCTTCATCTAGATCATGCCACTCTGATGCAAAAATGGATGGGATACAATGGCCACTATGGATTTGTTCACGCACCACATCTTGCAGGGAACCCTCAGGAGTGTGAAACCCATGTAAACATGTTAAGAAATTCTTAGCAATTAAGTTGTCTTTTGTGTGTGTATTATATACCACTGGTATGAGTAATGTTTGCTAGATTGCATTTGTCTTAGTTTTCCTTGCTCACTTGTCCCAAAACATGGGCTCTTTCAAGGAGGATTTTCATCCTCGAACAAAGAAAACCTACAGCTATTGATTCTTTAGAGTGATAGCATCCCAGGATACTGACAATCCATCATTGGTCTGGAGGGAGAGGACCATTCCAGGCAGGAGCAGCATCTTAAGACATTTATCTGAGGTGAATCTGGCCATGAGTGTTTCTACCAAAAAGTAGAATAAGTCTGGATTTAAGTGAGACCATTCATATAGTCATGCAGTTCATTGGGCCCCTCAAAGAAGAGGGATATATCATGCACAATGATGCACATTTTAGTGGGGCTATCTATGCCATTGATGTTCATAATTTTAGGAGTAAACACAGAAGTCGTTTTCTTGTTTTCTACTGTGGTCCTTTCCTAATCTTAATTAATGTTAATGGTACTCCAACATGATTTAATTGGGCCATGATTGCTTAGGTCAATACTCCGATGCTGTCCTCTCTTTTGAGACTTATCAGGATAGCATACATTCATAAATTATTCCCTTGATTTCAGTCTTCTAGGTTACAAAGCTGATTTTTAATGGGTGGAAATGTCTTATTCCACCTCCTGAATGCAAGGCATTATGTCCTCCGCCAGTGTCAAGCAATGCTCTGAATTATCTTCATGAAAATGTCTGTTGTTATGAATTAGTTTAGTATTACACGTATTATGCTGTATACATTCTAACACTGTATTGGTTTGGCCCTTGAAGGCCTTCAGCATTAGATTGGGAGTCATGTTGGTGGTTGAGGGTGTCTGATTTCTGCTTGGCTTCTGGCATTAACATTGAAGAGGTATCCTTAATAGTTAATTTGAGTGTAGTGGTACTTGACTTTGAAAATACCTAAGCCCCAACGTTCTACTAATAACCCTAGATGTTAGGTCAGATGTGATTCAGTGGTAAAAAGGCAATATAGGGTAATGAAAAGGCTGAGCTAGGTATATGAAGATGGGTGCATTAGTTAACTAGCATGTCTCTAGTAAACAAGCGTACCTTCCACCAGAACAGAATCGCGGGGTGTGGGCATCAAGCAGGTATACCCCAGTGGAGCAACCCCCACAATGTCTGTGGAGGAGGTTAGTGCCCTTCTCAAGGATGTATGCAGATCAAGGTACGGCAGCCGATGGAACATTGAAGATTTACTGAGAATGGAAGGCATCATAAGACCCTCAGTGACTGATGTTATGTTTCGCAGGAAAGCACAATGTGGGCTTCCTTATCATTGCATGTGCATGTGTTGGGGCCATGTAGAAGACGCATGTCATACAATAGTAACGAGTACTGTGAGCATGTATACTATCAATGATTCCCCAGAAGGTGATCTGTCTGCGTTTCTGTGCTATAAAAGTAATAGATGGTTAGACTTTGCTGTGTATATATGAGTGCCAGAATAGGACATATTTTGTTTAAAACAGCTGTGGTATACTACAAGCTTGTGGTCAAGTGAACAAATGAAGAGGGAGAATTGTGTGGTTGGTTTATGGTGATTGAGCACAGAGGATTTTGGAGTCTTTTTTCACTTCCTACTCTTCTTTCTGGAGGCATACTCAGCATTATCTACTCGTGTGGAGTGGTTTATGGATCGCACTAGCACTTAGTAGTGAGTGCCCATTAAGATTCAAACCCCACTATTAGTTTGAGCTTGATTTTGACGGTATTGATGTGGGTTGAAATTGACATCCTGGAGACTGTGGCATGCAAGCGATGGAAAAGAAGGCAATCGCTGAGCCGAGTGCACGCTTTGCGCAGAATGGGACATCTACAGCTGCACATCTTGGGTAACAAACCAGCGGCTGCAGCAGTGGTCAGGACCGAAAATCAGAGCATGACAAAAACATCACACACTACTAGCCTGCCGCCAGGGGTAAAATCAAATCCAAACACAAATGAAAATAATATGAGCACAAGAAATGTGGGGGTTGAACTTTGAATGCAGAATATTTTAAATGGGGCTAATGTTGAAAGATCTAATGCTGCTAAAAGGAAACGAATCTGCAGCAAGTCTATCCAAATTAAAGGATAACTATTCAAAAAGTTGCACTGCTTCTGCCCCCATGTACAACATTGCTTGCAATTTTCCCAATTTCAACTGCAAACATAGATAACAACAATTCCCTATTAAAAATTGTGCTTAGATGTGCACAGAGCATCTGTCGGTGGATTGGAGGTAAATACACATTTCTCAATCACCCCTGATATGGAAACCATTGCCCAAACCGTACAGGATGTATCAGTGCCCTCCACTATGGACAATAATAGTGACATTACAGGTTATTATTCTCATCAGCACCAAGCAAGTTTTAATCCGAATCTGAATACTGTTGTAGTACCAGTTGATGCAATCCTTGGGCTGTGCTCGACTGTGGCAAATGAGCAGCGGGCAATGACGCAGATATTCTCAAGAGTGGTTGATATAATCTGAGTAAACAGTGCCAAGGAATTAAAGAGGATACTCCTGGGAGATACCATTGTAGCACAACTGGGGACTCTGAACAAGAATCCAGTATGCTAGATTCACCACTCTCGATAATGTCGAGCATCCCCGTGCAGCCAAAAGAATCTGTATTTTCTAATTCAAACTGCCTAAGGGATAGCCCAGAGTTGGAACAAATATCTAGTATAACGGTGCAGATGGTAGCTTTGGAAACCACACTAGTGAAACGTAAAAGGTGAAAAAACAAGAGAAAGACTATTGCACCTACAAAGAAATTACCAAAAAAGCCCCCGGCGAATGCGGGCTCATTGGCAATAATTACTAATAGATTGCCAAGTGGGAAGGCTAATATGGAATCACAAGGACGAATTACATCCAAGCATAAACAAAAGATGTCTTCTGGTGAGATTGGAACATTAGAGACATGGCTACAGTTCCCATAAATGAATATGTTGGTAAAAGTAGGTGAGGAGTTAAATAGAAATATGGTGGTCGATCCAGGGGTCCGGGGGACGTGCACTCTGAAACAGATAAGGCGGACTACTGCTGTTTAATAGCACCCTGCAAACTGTATGTGCATATGTGCCAACTTCTTTTCCGAACACTCCTCTCCAGAATGCCTTAGGGAACAGAAAATGCACAATGTGACCATTATTCGCAGCCACAAATGATTCCTGCCCTGCCTAGGTTTTTGGAAATAGAAATAGAGAAACCTAAGCATTGTGACTATGGCCCTAGGTATTATCCTACTGATACACGGGAAATAACACTTAAGGTGACTAAGAGCATCTCACATAGTATATGCATTGAGGAAGTGGAACCTAATGCATCAAGACTCTTGGTGTTGCAGGACATAGAAACAGTGGAGCTGCCAGCATTACATAGCCAGAGCAATGGGGCAGTAGTGGCTTTTGTAAGCCTGTTTGTAGTGGCAAAATGAAAGGGGTAGTTCGTCAGAAATGTTATTGGCCATATGGATCGGGCATATATTACAGAGCATACATTGATCGTTCTTAAATACATTTCCAATGCAACTTACCTGATTTGTTCTCACATGTGAAAACGACAGCTCAGGTATCGCCATCTTGTGCTGTTCTTATCTGTTGATCTATCGCCCTAAATTCAAGTCTCCTCGCGGCACTGATTAGGTTCACCCGCCCCTAACGCTGACATCACTAGATGCTCATGCCCCATTTCACAACACCAATGCACGTTTCATGCCAACGTCCTCTGTGTGCAGTCTATTGATGTGTCTCCATGGAAATGCCAAGACACCTCCTTTCTTATAGTGTAGCCAAACCCTTGCTTCCCTGATCTGTTTCTGCTCTGTTCAGCCTGCCAAGTACGACACACTGAGAACAGGTACTTATGCTGCCTAAAATCAATTAACTCACTAGTCGCTTTTCATTTCTTATATTATTTACAGAGGTATTTAGCAAACCATATTTAAATATGTGTCCATGGACATTTTTACAGTTTGAGACCATTAATCTTGCCTTTTTATGACATTGGCTGTTTCTTTGATTGTCTTTCTTTAACATTCAATTTACACAAACAAAAAGTTTTTTTTTTGCCTCTCTACAGATTCTGTGCTTCTTCACTATTCAGGAACTATGGCAACAATTCAGCACTACATGTACGAAGAGGAGATCTTTGAAAGATCCTTGAAAGAAAAAAAGTTGAGATGATGTGGAATCAAATGAAAGTCATGAGGATCAATCACCGGAGCCTGAAACCCAGTCACATGGAAGAAGTTTCTCCCTGGTGAACCTGCCATCGTTGTGAGCTTTTGCCTACTCTGGTGGAGAACTGCTGTTGCAGAGAAACCTCTAGCTGCTTGACCTTCATTGCCAAAGGAGACACACCACCGCTGTGCGTTACCGAGCTGCATGAATTTAAGGCTGCATGCCTTACAAGATCCATGCTGTGAATGATGATGGTCCTTAGGCATGATCTTTGAGCTACAATTCGCCCTCTTAATCCAAGTAACGAGTAAGTTCACTCTATATATGTTATTTGTTTGACAATAGAGACAGGTAACATAATATGTTGTTCACCTACATTAATATAAGTTTGACGGATCACTGAAGCGAGAATGTTTCTGTACATTGAATAGTGTACTTCTTGTAAAATGAAGCCAAAGTGTTCCACTTTAGATTCATCGTCTTAACAATTATGTTTTCTTTCACTTTGAAGTATCTCCCAAACTTATTTTTTTAATGTGTGTTCACATTTGTACCTGATGTGTACTTGAGATCACAAGTACTGTCAATACGTTGTATGCAAAGGTACTTTTTTTGTTTTTCTAAACATGATTTGTATTAGTTTTCATATCAACATACATCAACAAACACCATTAGAAATTTGAATGACCCACCACCCCAACCTCTCCACCTCCCTCACACCCCACCAGACAAGTGTCTCTTTTCATTACCAGCTCTTTTTTCTCACAATCCCACGATATCCAATATTCTAATCTTGTGTGGACACCATTGTTCCATAGAGGGGCGGGGGTGGAAGCATGGGACTCTGCAGTAGATAGAGGGGCACTCACGGAGGCCCCAACCCATTTCTGCCCGATGTTCGGGAATCCAGATTTTCAGCCATAGATGGGGAAAGGGGCGTATAAGAAATGGAAGGAAGCAGGAGAAACCAAGATACGAGGTTTCAGGGACAAACGGTTAGGTCATTCTAAGATTGCACTCAAGAATTGGGCCTGACAAACAAAGATGGGTATAAATATGAGCAACTGAAACATTTGATGGTCACCCGACCATTAAGAAAGCGGCAACAAGAAGATTAACACCATTGGAAACATATGTAACATCCCACATGGGATCAAATAACTTAATCTCCAGCATATACAGATACCCGAATTAAGTTCATTGGAATTATATGAAAAAATCGGAAAAAAACCTAGGGAATCCATCTCAAAGAATCACTGGGATCACCTGTGGGGGACTATCCCTAAGTTAACACGAGCCACACAACTAAGAGAAATGTGGATACAAATTCTCTTACAATGGCACTACACCCCAGAGAGGCTACATGGCATGTTCCCACACGTATCAGATCAATGCTGGAGGGGGTGCAAGAAAGTGGGGGATTGGAAATACACATGGAGGGATTGCCAGGATCTACAAACATTTTGGGAGGGGGTGCAAAGGCAAATGCAAGGGATGTTTCTGGGATTGTAACAGTGGAAGGAAATGTATGGTTGTGTGGTATGTGGGATCCGAAGAGGAAACACCCAAAAAAAGCACAGAAAAGTAGCTTTTTGACTGTATTAATTGCGGAAGGGTCGGTCATAGCACAAAAACTGGATGCAAAAGGTGTGCTATTTTGTCTCATTGGAATGGCTAACATACACGCTTCATGGGGATCAAGAGGGCTTCATGAAAGGAACAGACACCCTAATCTTCAGATAAGCAAAGGTACTTTTGAAATCAAAACAATGCCGTACATTTTACAAGGTAGTGCAAATTAAAAAAATTCTATTATTGGGTTCATTCCAGTAAACTGTGTCTATATCTCTTACACAGGTGGTACAGGCTTGTGGCATATTGCGCACTTACTTGGTGGATTCCTGGAAAACTTGGATTTCCCATCCGAAGATTAATACCTGTCTGTGTGGTTCAGGAAATTGTGATGATTTCCCCAGTGATAGGGGGCAATACCATGTATTCATGCAACCAGTACCTCGACCGCAGTAGTATGATTTGTAGTGTCATTGACATCCACCGAACTAAACTAAATACAAAAATAAAACATAATTCAAGCTGAACCGTTGTGAGACATTTTTTGTAAATCCACTACACGTTCAAACAGATAAGAGTATTGTAAGATATTGGTGTACAATAACTTGTGTATTGGCCTATAATACTCGCCCCATTCTCATGCATCTTCCCTTCCAGTAGCAAAGACAGTTTACACCGCTAGCCACTGTAGACCCGGTGTCTCCAGACTCCTCATTGAAAACCCTGTCACTGCAATCAACATATGTATGTTTCCCTTGAACATTGCTCCAAGCCTATCCTGCCTAGCCCAACCTCATTCACCCCCCTTCCAGTACAAATGGCAGTTCACAATGGTGACTGTGCACTCTCAAAGGGGCTGGGTGGATAGGAAGTCCCAAGGTGCCAAACACCATACACACCTCAAAGGTATCTTCTGCACTGTGTCCATTGTCCACATGTCCACCACATACCCAGTGTCTCCAGACTCCCCTTTGAAGACCCCATTCCTGTAATCAACATATGTATGTGTCCCTTGAACATTGCTGCGGTCCTATCAAGCGCGCCCCATCCTCATCCACCCCGTGCAGTATCAATGACAGTTTGCACCTGTAGGCGTGCGCTCACAGGGGGCTTCACTGGCGGGATTGAGAAGGTCAAACATTGTGAAAGAGATCTGGTGGTTGCGAATGAACACATTAGACATTCACATATACACCCACTTTAGTAAGCCATCATAAAGACTTTAGAAGTTACCAAGAGAACATCTTTAAAATTGACAATGTATTTCAGCATCTCTCCACTTCTTACCTTGCTCTGTGAATCAGCGCATCTGTTGTTCCAAGTGATGGTTAATCAAAATTTAGTGTAGTTTTCTGTATTGTCAATGACACTTTCGGCCTCATTATGACATTGGCGGTAGCCGTGCCTGTAATACAGGCACGGCTGCCACCGCTGTAATTTCTTTTCCGTCTCCTGCGAACGAACCCTGTAATTGCCCATTTGCGGTTGCCGGAAAAAAGATGCTCCCCATTCCCATTCGGCTCCATAAGGCTGAATGGGAAAGTTGGATGCACCGGCACCGTTTATAACGGTGCCGGTGCATCCGACATGCTTTGCTCACGGGTGCCACTCTGCCCGCCATGTCCAACATGGCGGGCAGAAAGGCACATGCAAGCACAACTCATAGTTTGCCGGTCTGGTAACTACGGTACCGGCAAGCCTAACGATACCGTAGTTCCCGGAACGGCAAACTTATAATGAGGCCCATTGTATTGCTTTATACTCCAATGTATACCTGATTCTCACTTTATTTTATTTAAAAAGTCTACACCATTATCAACTGGCCTATACATTTTTATCTCTGTTATTAGCACATAATATTACAGAGTATTGTTTTTAACTGTCATTTTTAGTAGTGCATGTTTTCAATGTGCTTTCAGTGCCATTTTCTGTAAAGTCAATTTATTTTTATTATCAGAGGGGTTTGATATTTGCTTTACTCACTGTGATACTTTTTTATTACTAATCATTTTTTATATTTTTTTAACTGCTCATAAAGGCAATCCAACAATGCCTTCTTGTATTTCTTTAATTTGCAGTAATACCAGCCATGCTAAAAGTGAAAGTGCAGTCTTTGATGTTTTTCAAAAGGATTTAAATTTAATCAGAAAATGGCTCTTGAACCATGGATTTCCAGTGCATGAAATTGAAACCAGATATAAGGATTTCTTTGACAACGTGAAGGGCAATCAATTCCGAGTTTGCAGTAGGCTCTTCTCAGAAGATATGTATGAGCAATCACAGTAAAACAAAAAGCGTCAGCCCAGAGTCGTTTGAAAACTACTGGGCAATGCAGTTACAACTGCATTTCAGTACTCACTGACCCAGGTGAGTAGTGGGTGCTACATTTTTAAATGTATTTTACCACTTTCTAACTTTGCATATATAAGAAGTCTTTGAAGTGAACACTCATATGGAAATCGTCTGTGGACAGGTACCATAAATAACATTTTTCAGTTTTTGAGGTATAATTCCATTGATATTTTATTGCATGCCTTTCCTTCTTGACACAAACTTCTTTGGTTTCTACATTTCTAACTTTAGATTACTTTGTGAGATACTCAAATAGCTCTGACCAATAGGAGCCTTACCAAACACACTCCCACTGAGTCTTCTGAAAATGATGTCATCTTTTTTGGTAAATTACCATGTCTGTCTTTACATAGACAGCACAGATGAAAGTACAGACCGTTACCATGGAGGAAACCACAGACACTTCCAACGTCCTAATGGTGAGGCCAAGCAACTTGCACACAAACATCTTTTTTGTTGTTTTGATGTGGTCTAAGTTACAATACCAATGTACATTTTCTAACAAACAATGTTCTGACTATTTGCATCGATTAAAAGACCAGGATGCTACATTGACCACAATTCCAGAGTCAACAGCGGCCTCACTCACCTTTCAAGTACATCCTTTAGAATAAACCTTCAGATGTGACGACACACAATATGTATTTGTACAATTTCCAGCTAAAACATATTGATTATTGTTATGTATAATGTTAACTTTTAGGCTTCTTTGTCAATACCAACCTTTTTGATGTAATTTCGTTTGGATTTTGCTTTTACATCTTTCTCTTTTTAATTATCATTAAATAAGCAGCGCCTGAAACTTTGACAACGTACTGTTGTCCTACGGTAACCAGTCCAGAGGATGAGGTAAGAGAAGTGAACATTTATTGATTTATACTAATGGTTATAGATTAAAAATGTGTTTTTTACATTTAATTTGCAATTTATGGGGTGATTTGCAATACTGTCAGCAAGTTGCAAAGCATTACATCAACAACCTTAATGTGCCTATTGCAGAAACACATACAACAATGCAAGTAAACTTTCAGAAACATGTACTTTGTCACTGAATAACATAGACCCTTTCATCATATTAATGGTGTTTGTTTTAGTTAATAAACTTTAGCTGCTTAACAAAAAATGGAATAGGTGAAAAGAAACAACATTACAATGCATTTAAGGGGATACGATTTAATCAATATATTTCCCAGGGTGAACTTGAATCAGCTCCCATCGACATCTCTGAAGGTTATGAGGTACAATTTTCATAGATGTCTTTTTAAAATATTACACATAGACTCATTGTTCAATTCTATGTTATTTTGAATATAAAAATGTTTGTCAGAGGATGAAACTTCATTTTTTAGATAGTTTAACTCATATTGCAAGGATGACAATATTTAAAACCACACTCTCAAGATGTACTTTGTGAGATTGAACGCTTTTAACATTACATTGTTTAAAAATGTATTCAATGTTGTGTTAAATTATTATGTACATGGTATACATAACTTATTGTAAAATATCAAGTATCATCCATTTTAACAGTAATGTAATATCTTTTAGTTGCTTCGGTAGTGACATTTCGTTATATTTGAATATATGGATATATGATTCTTTATGTGGAAGAGGACATTTCCAGGTGTATACAATTTAAGAATGTTGTTCTTCAGCTTGATATGATGGTGAGCAAATCCAATTTTACATTTTCAATGAAAATCTGCAAAACAAGGGTACATAACATAAAGGTTTTTTAGTATTAGTTTAGGAGTTACTCCATTGATATTACATTTTTTAAAGTTGTAATTGATCTATTATGTCTGTGTGCTAAAAATTAAGCATGTTTTTTTCTCTTAAATTAGAGACTTAGGACGAAGAGGAGTAAAAAGACTCATACAACTACACTAACCAATGATGTTGGTTGCCAAACAGACGTGATTTGGGAGCAGCTACATGTTGAGGCTGAGCATGGTTCACGCACGATTCAGTGTTGTGCTGCAGCAGTCCAATGGCTGTTTGAATTAAATGTCAGCAGTGACCCATTGAAAGTATGCATGGACCATTGTTACACCACACAACTTCACCCAGAAGAGACTGACAGCACAGCAGATGTTTCGGAATTGCTTGCAGAATCACCCACACAATCAACACCCTGTAAACAAATTGTTTCTGGGAACCTGAAAAGGTTCCCTGTTTCCCCAATACACATAGACATATCGGAAGTATAACACACAGAAATAACTGAACAATCTTCACCACTAATTGATGATTGTGCTCGTGATGAGGACCTCACTCTTCCTAGTTTTGAGGACTTATCCACCAAAATGGAACTGCAATCCACTGTACCTCTGGACGATTGGCTACTGAAGGAACCAAAATACAGTGTATTCAACTGCTGCCTGATTGAGATTATCCAAATGGTTAAATGTGATCATAAATTACGTGGGAGGATTTGTGTGGAACCATTGTTGGAGTTTACTCATGTAGTTAAAGGCACCAAAGTGCAGATCAAGGGTAGCTGTGGGCACCACCATAACTCATTTTCATGGTCTGCTCAACCTACGCTTGGAAAAGTGCCTGCTGAAAATGTACTTTGTTCATCTGCATTGTTATTTAGCGGATCAATGTTCAGTACACTTTCAAGTTTTTCTAATTCTGTGGGACTCCAGTTCCTTTAAAAAACCCAATACTACAAATATCAGAAGGATTTCTTGTACCCCCCATTAGGCATACAGTGACGCTCAAACTGTTGTCAATGGAGAATGCTCTGACTTGCAAAAAGCTCTGGCTTGCTGGTGAAGGACAGTGCAACAGTCCTAGTTGTTCTGCTAAATACTGCACTCACCACTTCAAAGACATGGGGCCTCATTACGAGTCCAGCGGTAACCATGGTGGTAAAACCGTCTGGTTACCGCCGGACTCGTATTACCATTCCGCCTCTGTGACTCCCGGAATTACTAGGGCATTACAGCCCTAGTGTCCCGGGAGTCATGGAGGCGGAATGGTGTTAATCCCCATTCCCATTGAGTCCTATAGGACTCAATGGGAATGGGGATTAACAGCATAGGACTCAATGGGAATGGAGAAGTGGAAATACCGGCACCATCTCGTGGTGGTGCTGGTGTTTCCACGTCTGCCTGCAGGCGGGAGGTGTTCAACCCGCCAGGTCAGACCTGACGGGAAGATCACCTCCCGCCTGCAGGACTCGGGATCGGGGGTCCAGAATTAACAGTGGCGGCGGGTTTACGGCCACTATTCATTCCTGACCGCCCGACCCGTAATGAGGCCCATGGAAACCAAACAAAAATATTGAGTTTGGTGTTTGTGCAAATAACTGAATATACATCTTCTGTTGCTATGGAAAAATATGGTTTCATCAAATTCATTGAACATTTGAAATTGGGAGGAATGAATTTAGACCTGATAGCCACTGACAGACAAATTTCAATTGGCAAGGCCATGCAAGAGCACTTCCCAGGATAAAAGCATCAACAAGATTCATGGCATGTCACAAAATCCATTTTGAAAAAAATTACAGCTGCTGGAAAAGAAGGCCACAGCAAACATTTTAAATTGGCCACAATCTATAAGCAACCATTTTTGGTGGAGCTCAAAAACTTGTCAAGGATCTGTTGATAATATGCTTGAAAAATGGCTTTCACTGATGCACCATTGTTCTAACGTACACTCTTGGCAAGAAAACAAACATTTCCATGAAGGTGCACATGGACCACTGAGCAAGGAGCAGGAGCGTAAGAAAAAGGTGGTTGGTTACAGGCTCCCCTGCTCACACAGCACTTGAAAAGATTGTTTTTGACAAAATGCTTTCAAGAGACATGAGGGGACTCACTGAATTCTGCCACACCAGAGATTTGGAGGTGTTCCACAATATGTGCCTAAAGTAAAAGCCTAAAAGGGTAAATTTTTTAATAGATGGTATGGAGGCCAGAACAAGACTGGCTGTACTTGCACACAAAAAGAATATTGGAAGACAACAAACAAAAAGGAGTTTTCTAAAGGAAGCAAACAGTGGATGGCAAAGCCAATTTACCTGCAGATAGATTTTGAATTCATGAAAGATATGACATTGAATGTGCTGGCCATGCAAACGCATGGCACTGATCCAGATGTTCTTTTTTTAGGATCCAGACTGTGCCATGTAACATTTCAAAAGAGGTTTACCTTCCCAACCTTGAACTTTTGGAAAGGTTGACTTTGAGATTTGAATGATGTATGACTCTCTTTGGAATGTTTAACAAAGGCAGTTTCAAGCTTTCGCACGGTGCCTGTAAGCTGTTTTCATTGTACAAAAATGAAATAGTATCTCAACTGAGATGTAACTGATAAAACATTTGCTTTTAATTGAATTACTCTTTGTGAAATAATATCACTAGATAGGCATACAAATGTCTACTTTCTGTTACTTTTTCTATGTTTAACCATCAAAATAAATGATTTATTTTTCAACATTAAATGCCGGTCTGATTACTTCAAGTATTTCACTCAAATCATCTTTGTCTCAATGACAGCAAGCCTGAGATCTTTTCTATTAAGACTGCATTTCGTTCTTTCCTCAATTCACTCTGGCTACCCTCCCTGTGCTCTCCTCCCTCCGCTTCCCCTAAAGCCAGAAACCTTGGAGTCATCTTCAACTCCTCTCTTTCTTTCCTTCATCACATTCTGGACCATGCCAAGGACATTTTCCAACGTCACCTCTCTCCTTGGCTGGTGCCTCCCTCTGGAACAGCAGCCATGCCTCTCTGAAACTTGAGCAGGAACAGCTCAGGTTCTGAAAGCAACTGAAGACCTTCCTTTACGCTTCTGCTTTCTCTCGCACTTGTCCTTGCTGATGTCTCGTTCTGCTGCAGTAACTGGTTACCTGACCACCCTCTGAACTTTATGGGGACCAGGCTCCTTCATGACCAGTATTCCCATGCACTGCCTACAGGCCCACTGTCCACTATGTACTGTATATGCAACCCTACAGTCCCATGCCTACTTGCACTTAATTAGAGCTGACCACACCGGCAGCACTTACTTGAGCTTGTTTATTGCACTCTCTCCTTCCCTCCCCCTTTCACTTCTGTCCCTTCCCTTTGCACAATCTGAATGACACAAGGCCTAGTTAGATTGTTTGTTTTGTTCCCCTTTGTCTTCCCCTTCATTTTCTTGTCCCACTTAGAAACACCTGTGTGCAGGAGTGTAATAAGTGACTTATCATATCATATCATTGTTGTTTTCTTCCCTGCCTCCCCACCCTTTTTTGGTAATGTGGTGACTTGAAACACAGTTTTTTGGTGTAGGCGCTTAACAAATAACCAAGAAATAAATCCATAAAGTAAATGTAGTCTGAACATGCTGGAAAGTAGGAACCATGATAAGTAGCTGCAGATTGCAATAGACCAAAGCTTTATGTGCCACAGTGTTAGCCAACATTGAAATAACAGAGCGAAGGAATATGTATTGCCAATGTGCATTAGAGCATGTGCCTGTGGCCTTTGCACGTTTACATCATACTGTGGAGGCCCACATGTGGAGGAAAACTAGGCGCGTGCAGAAATCAATATGATTGCAGGAATAGATCTACACAGAAGCTAGCAAGCCTCTACTCGACTGTTCATTCATCTACACTCTTCCATGATCCCTGTACCTCTCTCTCCCTCACTATTGTCCCTTCAGGCCCCAGCCATTACTCCGGACAAACTCTTATGCCTTCGTGATTGCTTCAAGGATCAAATTCAAACTGACTCGGGCACGCTTTGAATGCTAGATGAAGGTGCCATTGTTATGTGTCCTTGAATACACCACTATAAGAATTTGAAGGACCAAATGTGTCTCAAATCCACAAAGAAATTATAAGATTCACTATATTAATAGCTTACGCTGGAAAGTAAAGTTTCTATTTAAAAAAACTGTCTTTCGAATCGGTTGGTCTTCTGGCACATCGAAAGAATGGATTCTCAAAACACAATGTAAACAAAATTTTAAATAATATTATGCAAGTGTGGATGGAAAGTCTGCTGTGTGCTACATGATGAACGTTGTGACGGATGAATGTTCAATTTGATGCAAAGAATAGACATTGTACCTGGTAATTGTACCTTAAATGTATAGCCAACATAAGAATGTACTGTGTATATTCAATTATAAAGTGTGTACTTTTAAATATGTTTTTGCATTCTCGATTTTAAATAGTTATCTAATCCCGATGTGTGCCTGTCATGGGTAAAGCCTACTGGCTGATGTTTTCTTCAACAGTATTTGGACAATTGACTCCCACCTAGCGTTCCGCAAAGCCATCAAAACAACGCTATTTGCCTAAGCGGCCTTCGTCAACCCCCAAGCAAGCGCTACCTTGTACACTACTGTAACCTAACGTGATCACCCTAACTGTACTGTGTAACCTTGCTAATATGCTGTAACTAAGTAACCACTGCATGTTCTGTAATCCTGCTTACGTACACCTTCTTGCAACAAGCGCCTCAAAGCCTTTGGGTGCAGTGCACTCTGCAAATGTAAAAAATAAAAAATAAATAATCATCAACAACACATCTGTGACAACAATCTATCCTTTCACAGTTGCAGTAACAAGGAGCAACATGGCAGCCTATACTTTCTCGAAATGTGTCGATGTGAAAGTGCTGCATTTATTTCAATTTTAAAGCACTAAATTCTCCACTCTAATGTAGTGCCATCTGCGAAGATTAACTTATCGTTCATGGAAGATAAGTTTCGGTGAAGAACGCAAAGATCTGGATTAATCGATTGATGATCGGATTCGGGATTACAAGATCACCGTTCACAGTTACACCAAAAATTGGATTGATGCTAAGTTTGCTAGCTATGAACTGTGTTCGAAAAAGTTAACCACGTTTTCATGGATGTAAATAACTATTTTTATTGTTGTGTTAAAATGAAAACTACTTGTTACACTTCAGACTATTGCTGTTTTATTCAAAATAAAATGTTTCTATCATTTTTGTAAAAACAAACAAAGGTTTTGCGCGTGTTGTGGATGTGTGTGTTTAAGTTCCTGGTTCTGCCTTAGATAACATCATGATGTTGCTGATGGATGACAAGGTACGTTTGGCTATGCTGCCCACTCATGTCATTAAAATAGGTGGAGCTCATCCTGAGCGTCTAGTGATGTCAGCGTTATGGGTGAGCAAACCTAATCAATGCTGCAAGGGCCCTTGAACTTGGAGCGATAGATCAACGGATTAGAATAGCAGAAGATGGTGGGACCCGAGTCTTCATATATTTGCATGTGTTAAAGTGAGAAAAACTTGGGTAAGTTGCACTGGAAATGTATTTAAGAACAATCAATGTACGATCTGAAATACATGTCCGATTCATTGGGCTAATAACATTTATGACCAAACTACCCTTTAATATTCTCGGCAGAGGAATGTTGGGCTATTTTACAGGTGCAATAGTCTGAAACTAATGAAGGAAGATTTAAAACACCATTATACACAATTGAAGGAAAAAAGGGACGCAGTAAACAGGGGGTCCTTGGGAGCATTAAAAGCAAGTTATGAATTGGGACAACTGAAGGACTGTTCCACTGAGGCAGCTGATTAAAAATTGGCTATCCATGTTGGAAGAACCTAGTGGTTGACTCCTGAGGCTGATTTAAGGTTACAGATACTTTTGTGGAACACCCAGGGAACACCCAGTGCTATAGATCATTTACCTACCACACTGGGGGCATAGACCTCTTCTGAAATGTTCATGTTACAGGTAACTTGGTTACTGATACAAGGGTATCAGACATTTGTATTACCAGCAACCAAAAACCAACAAAGGAAGACCCAAGGGGGGTCTTTACATTGGGGTTAGAAATCACCTAAAAGCCACATTATATGATTTAGTCATAAATTGCCCTGGTTGTTTGTGTGTGGAGGTCAGTAGTTTACTGACTAGGAATAATTGAATATAAGTGACTAATATCTATGACCCTCCTGAAGGTGATGGCACTAAGGAACTTTGTGCAGGTGTGGAAATGCACCTGCTAAAATTCAAGGAAAAATATTTAATGGGAGTGATTTTGCTATTGGCTGACTTTAATGCTCATTGCATATCTGAGGATGAGTAGCAGATTGACAATGGTCTGGTGAGGTGTGAAGGACTGATCCCTGTGTTTTCAGTGCATAACTATGAGTTGCTCAAAAAAGAGCATAGATGAACAGAGTTGTTACGCAACTTTCAATTGCAGCCACTTGTGCCAAGTGCAAACGAGAGCCTTTTAGAAGTAGTAACTTGGGCAAGGGGAGGAAGTTCCTCCTGTTTAGATTGTATATACAAGAAAAGACAACCGGGTCAATTAGGCTAGAAAAGCCGGGAATGCTACTGCCTTCCCAAACTGTAGAACAACGTACTGGTACACAAAACAATGGTTCAGTGGGAGTACAAAGGTCTAATTGCAGTTGAAGGCAAAAGAGAGTGGTTGTGGCAACTGAAAAATGGTTCCAAGTGCGAGACACAAGATGGCCCTCAGGAAGGACACCCTATCCCTACAGGGGGGGTGCCTGTCTCTATATAGCGGATGGTGCAAGGCCTATCTAAGAGGGATAGGAGGAGAGAATGTCCCTGACTCTCTACAAAGAATGTGGCTCTCTATACAACACAATCAATTCTGTAAACAAAAGCCTAACAAGCAAAAAAAGGAAGGGAGGGGGGGCAACCAGCAGTGTTTGTGGTAAGTACGAGAGGGGGATTAGATCTCATAGTCATAAACCAAAATGCTTCGGTTAGCATGTGAGGATTGGGGGCATCAGGATTTTTAGCACATTTTTATTACCCTGATGGCTCCATGTTCTCTGCATGTTAGTGGTTGCCCAATCACTGGGGATATAAAACATCATAAGTTTAAATTTCTGAATTTTCTTAGAAACACAAGCCCCACTGGCTATGGAGTTTGCTATAGATAGAACCCATGCTACATGGGTTCTTTATAAGTTGTAGGAGTATCCCCTGCTGGTATTGGGGATATCGCGTGGTGTTGTGGTGGAGCCACAACAAATCTGGTCGACCGGTTTCAATGGTGCTTTAGTGGTTTAGACCATCTTCTTCAGGACACAAATTTCTTCACAGATTGGTCAGTGACATCTTCCTGCTGGCCTACGAATAAGGCAGCAAATGCAGGCTGCTTGGAATCCTGGATGCATTTATGTAGTCCAGGAGGCGCGTGGAGTGCAGGGGAAACAAATCCTGTGCAGATCAAAGCCCTGCTGGGTTCTTGAGAGAAACGCTGCAGCCTGCTCACTGGCTCACAATGCTACCGGCATTCTCCCAGGAGGAGAGAAAGCAGAAGCAAAGAGGAATGTCTTGAGGTGCTTCCGGAATCGGATATGGTTCTCCTCAAGATTTAGAGAGGCAAAGAGGCTATTCCAGAGGGAGGCCCCAGCAGAAAAGTGAGATTGGCCACCAACTTGCTGCTTGGAGAAGCGACTGACCCTGAGGGAGTTGGAGGCAGCTGAGCGAAGAGCTCGAGGCGGAAGATAGTTTGGAAGAGAGAATTTAAGGTATTGAGGTCCCGGACCCCAGAAGGCCTTGTGGACAATGCAGAGGGTTTTGAACTTAAACTTCGCCACCACTGGGAGCCAGTGGAGGGATTTCAGTCCTGGAGAGATACGATCCCTGGGCTTGAGGCCAAGGACAAGTCTCGCAGGGGAGAGTAGAGGCAGGCATATTTAGAAAGAGCTTATTGCAATAGTCCAGCCTAGAGAGAAGCAGAACTCTGGAGACAGTGAGCTTCTGGGGGAAGGAGAGGAAAGGAAGAATACCTCTGAGGAGGTGCAGCTGGTAGTGTGACTTCTTAGAGATGTCAGAGATGTGAAGAGAGAAGGAAAGTGTGTAGTTGAAGATCACCCTGAGGTTTTTAGCCTCACAGGTGGGAGTAGGAAGAGGCCCAAGAGAGGCCCACCAGAGTGTGCCAGTGAGGAGAATGTCGGACTTACTGGGATTAAAGCAGAGATCATTGGCGGCACACCACTCCTGGATGGCGGACAGACAGTCAGAGATTAGAGAAGGAGAAGAGATGGAGGAAGGGAGCCTGAAAATGAGTTGAGTTGATCCGCATAGCACTGAAAGTTGGAGCAGAGAGCGGCAATGCAGTGGGCAAGAAGTGCCAGGTATTGGTTGAACAGCCATGGAGAGAGGTTAGACCCCTGGGAAACACCACAGATAGAGATAGAGGAGAGGAAATACCCAAGTTGGACCTGGAGGGTCGATCGGAGAGGAAGGAGGTCAGCCAAGCCAGGGCCAGATCACTGATACCCAGGTTATCACGGGGACGGATGAGCAGGATGGCATGGTAGTCTCAAAGGCAGAAGAGAGATCAAGTAAGATGAGCACACAGGGGGTGTTGGAATCAAGATTGGAGAGCAGGTCTTCACAGATGTTCAGGAGAGCAGTTTCCATGCTTCTGGCAGCACTGAAGCCAGACTGATGGTCATGGAGACAACCAACAGATTCAGTGTGAAGATTTAGCTGGTAGATGGCCAGCTTTCTAGGAATTTGCCCAGGAAAGGAGTGATGGAGATTGGGCGGTAGTTAGCAGAGCAGGAGGGGTCGGCAGAGGGTTTCTTAAGAAGAGGGTGCACAAGGGAGTGCTTCAGAGGGGCGGGGAGTACTCCAGTGGCGAAAAATGGTTGCAGAAATCAGCCACCAGAGCAGGAGCCAGGGTGTCAATGTGGTCCTTGATGGTTTTGGAGGAACAGGGGCGAACCTGTTTTGACAAGATTTTGATATTATATATAGCCTGTGGGTCTGTACATAGGAGATGGTGTAATTCCACATTGACACCAGTCTATAAGAAGAATCCGAGTGATTTGCCCGCGGCTGAAATTACCGCGTTCAAATCGTTCGCATGAGAAAGATGCAAACTACCAAAAGGTTGCACCTTTCTCATGTGAGCACACATACAAACTCACACCCACACCCACAACACACCCATAACACTCCCCCACCCACACCCTCAGCACACCCCCACCCACACCCCCAACATAAACAAACCACACTACTTTTCACTCTGGGTTCCTGCAGCGCCAGTTCCCTTTCTCTTCCGTGATCCGGTTCCGGCGCTGCAGGGTCCTTTTCTTCTCCTTTTTGTTTTTTTTTGTAAACGGAAGGCTGCGGGGGTGTCCCCTGCAGCCCCTGCTCACTATACCATAAAGTATAGTGAGCGGGGCGATGCGGAGGACACCCCGCAGCCCCCGTTTCTTTTTTTTTTTAAACAGAAGGCTGCAAGGGTGTCCCCCGCAGCTCCCGCTCACTATACCATGAAGTATAGTGAGCGGGGTGTTGCGGGGGACACCCCCGCAGCCCCTGTTTTTTTTTATAATGCTACCACCAAAGGTTCAAACTTTTGGTGTTCGAACCTTTAGTGGTAGCATTTTTAGAACAAAAGGTTCATGCAAACATTTTGATGCGGGAAAATCGCCCTAAACCTATAAGAAAGGGGGGGATCATGCTGTGGTGGGCAATTATAGAATGCTATCAAAGTTGGATAGAAATTGTAAAGTTTTTGGCACCATGTTGTTGCAAATATTTTCAAATTGGGTCAAGGAAAAAAGGTTTTTGAGGCCCCTTCAGCTTGGTTTTTAGAAATGGTTGCTCCACTACACAGGCTATGTGGGCACTCCAGTATTCAGCAGCAGATGTCTTGGAGGGGTCTGGATGCAGTGCTGTGTCTGTGTTTCATTGATTACACAGCAGCCTGAAATCTATCCTGTGGGCTAATCTCAAAGGCTGGGTTATCAATAAACACCTTTTGCTGTACACTGGTATCATAGTGTGTGTTAGATTATCCCGAGAAGGTGCAGCTACTGCACCCATGTCTGCAAATAGAAGACTCAACCCGGGGTGCGTTCGGCACCCCTCTTGTTTAACCTTCATGTGGCGGACAAGGGGGAGGCATTAGCCTGGTGTGGCAGCTCCCCACGCAAATTAGTGTATTTGCGTTGCTATGGATCGCCTACACAGATGACACAGTACTGCTGAATTGCATCCTGATGGGTCTGCAGCGATCCATTGATCCACTGGCAAAATACGCAGAGGTGAACCAATTAAGGATTTTACAGAATAAAACCAAGGTTTTACAACTGCAGGGTAAGGCTGCTGTGCTTCTGGGTATGGATGTCTCATTGGTGGTATAAAGTTGGAAGTAGTGGAAAACTACTTATATTTGGGATTGCCCTTTTATAGTTTTCTGAGTCCAGTAAAATACAGGACGTATATAGCATTGAAAGCCACCCACAGATGGCACGTATTGAAAGGGTACATAAACATGGTGGGTGGTGGATACGTAGAGGGCCTCCTGGAGGTCTACTTGAAATCAATCGTGCCATGCACACTGTATGGGACTGAAATCCTTACTGAAAAGCTGGTGATCTGACTTGACATTGTGTAAGGGAAAATGCTAATGTCTATACTTAATCTCCCTGTGGGAGTACCAGTGGGAGCTCTAAGACTGGAGTTAGGAGTTACGTCCCTTCATACGAAATGGAAACTCGCCTGATGGCGACTGCTAATGAATATCAAATAAACTGAGCAGACAGATTCATCAGACAGTATATTGCCTATGTTTGCAGCACATTTTTGCTTACGACTGAGAAATTTGGCACAATTTCACCTAGCAACTGTGGTCCTGGGCCACTTGACAAATATTGGACTAGGGATGGTGGATGTGAAAAGTCCTGGTTATGTCCTCAATGATATTAAGATAAAGTCACTTAAGTTCGATCGGGTAAGGACTGCTGATAACCTAATAACAAAAAACAATATCAGGAATTCAGGTTGCCGGGGTCTGTACCACTGAGACTGTATAGTTATGTAACAAAAATTCATGAATAAAAAATGAGGCACTTTATCTTCTATCTAAGGCTACATTTGTTACTGACCCTGTAGTACACAGGGGCTTGGACGGGTATGCCTTGCGAACTTAAGTGGTGCTGACTATGTGGTCAAGAAATAGAAACCAGTCACCATTTATTGACTAGCTGAAGGTCTGCCCAGAAATATTACCTAGAGAGTTATCATAGGCTTTGTGTATCTATCGAATGGATAGAAATGGATCAATACTGGGCGACCATAATGGGGGCTGAGTCATCAGTTCTTACAGCGGCTCAATGCACATTTGGGACAGGACTTTGCTCTTATTAAAGTGAAAAGGCTGTACTTTCTTATAGAATAGCCATGGACATATTGTGTAAGGTACTATGTAAGGTGTACTCACCAGGATGGGGAGGTAATTTGAAGTGTAATGCTATAAGAGATTTGGAAAAGCATATTTTATTGCAGTGTTATTGTTGTTTTATTGATTTCTTTGTTTTGTTTTGTTTTGTTTTAATATGCAAAATGCTAGATACATTAGCCAAAAGCATTAATTAAAAAAAAAAGAAGAAAAAGAACAAATTAAATTGGCCTCCACTCATGCGGATTAGCCGTAAAATGTTTGTGATTAACAATCTGGTTGGTCACAATGAGGCAAGAGTAGAGAGTTTTTAATATTTTCACATTCTTCAGGCTTTGTTATACCAATCCCCTACCCCAATCCTCTACGCTCCTCACCGATGTTGGCCAGGTCCCTCTTGGTGACCCTATTTAGCAGTTTTGAGATTATAGTAAGCCACTAATGAAAACCGTCACTGGAAGTCAAATAGCAGTGGTAGAACACCACAATTAGAGGCATATCTGCTTTATGCTGGGATCATCTTACAAAGTGTTACAGCAATGTGGGTGGCCATCTTGGAGCAGGTTCAACCTGATTTTTCTCTACAGTTATTAAACAAATTCTGATGATGTCCTTTCAACTGTCATAACAGTAGCATCCAAGAAGAGTCATTTTCATATTACCATAATACCGTAAAAGACATTTCACACTGAAAATTACAGTTATTCCTACCCTCAATTATGTACGGGTGAAAAAATTCTGGCAAACCCCCGACCAACACGTTTTCACTGCAGTCTGCTGGTACAGGTTCCATCAAACGTCCCCAAAGGGACTCGGGTGACAGCTTTGGGTTCTGCTCATGGCAACCCATGGTGATAAAATGTTGCTGTAAATACTGGGTTGAAACTGTACTATCGGCACATTTTTTAAGAAAAAGAAAAAGAAAAAGAAAGTAGAACGTTATTGGAACAGATCAGAAGCTTTGCAGACACGGATGTTTAAAGTAAATGACTAACACTTGTCTTTTTCATTAATATATAAACCAAAATTAACTCTTTGTTTGGAGCTGACAAAACATAGTAGAAGCAAAAGAAATTCCCAAATGTAATCCATAATAAAACATGCAGAGTATTCCGAAGGGCTTGTACGGCAGCAACCCAAATGATGTGCTTGCCAGCCCCCTTGCATGACTTAGCATCAGGAGTATGAGTGGCAGTCCCTACACCTATACGCCCTTTAATATTGATAATAATATGTTATGTGTTTTTCCCCCAGTAGAGAGCTCACGCCTTTGCAATCCTGCCTAACAAAATGATATTCTTTAAGGGGTGCCAGAGGCTACCTGATGGATGCTTGCAATGTGAATGACTCTGCCTCAGACCTACTGGCCTTTCTGAGTTTATTCAACTGCACTCTTGGACTCTCCCAATTATTAAAGTAATAACCTTGCTAGTCCCCATGGAAGCAAACTAAATGAATGCAATGTCATGTACCCCTAATATATGATGACTCTTCCCCAGCCCTATAGGATTTTCAGAGGTCCATGTCTGTGGTGAATTCACTATGTTTTAATATTATAAACATCAAAATACACAATCTGTCGACATCTTTATGATGAAAAGCAGACACAAGCATACCTGATATGTCAATGACTGTTAGTCTGGCATGCAATCTTACAATTCCCCTCTTCAACTTTACTAAATTGATCAGCTTCAGAGGATGAAAGGTTCAAGTCCTCTTATCCAGTTCATTACTTATTTAATTATTTATTTACTGACCTACTTATTTATAAAATACACCCAGCCTATGGGCAACTAGGCACTGGTTACCTTGGGGTGAAAAAAGTAGAGCATTACAGCCACAATGCAAAGTGAAGTGTCAGTTGAAGAGGTGGGTGTTTAGTGTCTTCTGTAGGACGGTTAATCGGGCAAGTGCACAGGTAACTCATTCCAGAGCGTGGAGCCTAGACTGTTTCAAATGTGGAGCCTTCAGGTAACACACATAGTTATCTTCATAGATCTCTTCAGTAGGTGCAATATTCTAATGAACTATCTAACTGCAGGGTTTAACTTGTTGTCCCACTTACAGATGCTCTGGAATCTGTTTCCTCTTGCTAACCACCACTCACCCAAGCCCACCCTTCTCACTAACCTTTCTCTCAGTGCCTGAAGCCTTTCAAGTTGTTTTGTATATGTGTTTGCCCATGAATCAGTCTGAACCTGCACGAAAGTTGCCTAAGCATCTTTGAAGATGTATTACTGGTAAAGGAGATTCTGACAGATTCTTGCTGGAAGAAACTTCCATGGGAACTCACTAATTTACCCAAATCTCACAAGGAGATTCACAACAGCCTGCATGTCACTTTTGAGAAAGTTCAACCAGCCTAATCTCAATATTTACCTATATGAGAAAAGTGTGTACACTCCAACAAGGGATATAGGTTGTCTAAAATCTATTTCATTTTACTGACAGTACTCAAAGAAACCATCCCATGACTAGATCCCATGACTAGATCTGCACACGGAAATCGTAATCACCCAGAACATGCTCCTATCAAATATCAACTACGGCATAGTAATTAACATTAATTAGTTATCCCAAGTAGGACAGCTCAAGTCTGTAGGCTACTCAAACAGAGCAGTTTGACTAATCCTGGAGCTTGTAAAATGTATACAATACAATAAGAGAATAGGTTATCAAAATTATTCTAATTCTGAAGCAAAAGGAATAACTAATGCTTTTAAATAGTGCAACCTTTATCCAAAATGAAAGAGAGCCTATTTCTACTTCATGCCAGAAACCAAGGCTGAAACACCACTATTAATCAAGAGGAATTGTTCCCATCGTTTATAAAGCTACTATAACTAAGTTTACATATGAAGTTCAAAACATGAATTGCTTTAGTTCATCTGTGCCTTCAATGTAGTTCACTTAAAGGTATCTGTAAAATGTATCTCTTTAAGAAGCTGAGCTCCACGAAATAACAGACCTTTGTTCTCCAAAGGGTCAACTGGTTTCAGCAAAGTTCTTGCATTCATCAGGATGCTGACCCTCTCATGATCTGGTTACAACCATTCTCCATAACTGGTCAGTCAGTATCCCAGAATAACTCATCTGTTCTGAGCACCTTCCCCTTTCAAACCTGTTTTCACATTTGCATTAAATTATTTTTCACAATTTGGTATTTTTCATCAAAAGTCATATGATGGCATTCAGGCATGACCTGGTTGTTCTTAAAGGTTTTCCTATGTTTGTAGGTTGAGAAAGCATTCTTTCCTCTTTTAAACAAAAGACACGTATCATCTGAAGTGGTCAAGTACTAGTTTTCCTCATTGTGAATTGAGGATGGTGGATGTCATCCATGTCAAACATTTACTTTTCACTGCAGTAAACTTCAAAGAGGCGTTCAGAGCCCTCAACCCCTTACATTGGCTCAAAGTCCAAGCAAAATTGATTTCAAAAGACTTTACATCATTGGAAAAGTTAAGCACCTTTATTCCACGTCCATAGGCAGATTCACTGAAGCACCGTAAAGGTGCAAGAGATTGTGAGGGAAAATGCTTGTCAACAAAGGCCCTAATCTTGGAACCAACTCCTCGAAACCGAGGACCGAAAACTCAGATATGATCTGAAGAACCTTACTGTTGCAAAAGACCACTCAGCCATGAATGCTGAAAATTGTTGTAACCTATGACATTGTAATCCCTTCATATATTGCACAGCTGGATAGATGGAATACATCTCTCTAACATGCTGTGACTGAAACCTATTGCTAATGCCTCATCACGTCCGACTCCCAAACCCCCCAACAACACACCTTGTTTTTAGTCTCGCTGCTCACAAGGAATCATTAGGAATGCAGCATGCTTGAAAAATAAAAGTGCATGAAAAATTAAACAAGGGCACACCTTTTGGTGTACATATATTCTTGCATTTTAAGCTACTTTCTTGTGGTATAGCAAGAGCCCTAGTGCTGTTACATTTTCTTGGAAAGTTGCTACATAACAGATTTAAAATAAACATATTTCCAAATTGAGACATGTATAAAGTAGTGATGCTACTCAGATGATTATGGCATGTATAATGTCTAAATTGTTCATCCCCACCAAAGATATAATTTGTTTATGGGTCACACAACAAACGCTGCAAGATCTTCCCCAAGTGTGTCCCATGGATAATTTGCGGGACACAGAGTTAAAAGTTCTATTTCTGACAAATGCTCACTGAAGTGGCAACCCAGACTACTGCTTCTCATAAAAGCACCCGTGCCTTCTTCAGCTCTAACCTCTGATTGCGACCCATGGCCTCCTGGCCTCCCTCACACACACAAAACCCAAGAGTGATGTCATTGATTTCAAGTTCAGAGCATGATGCCAGCAGGGGTGTAATTTGGGGGTCATTAAGGGTGGAAGCCATGACCCCTGCAATCTCCCTTGCTGCCCCTATGGTCTCCATTGCTACCCCTTAAAAATAAAAATCTTTTACTTACTTTTTATTTTTAAAAATGGAAGCTCCTGTCAGACAACAATTACTGCTTCCTTTGCATCCCACTGATGTCTATAAATGGCACAAAAAAATGCAAAGCTTACATGAAGAGGCTGGACACTAACAATCCAAAGGCAGGCACCCTTAGTGCAAAATTCCCTAAGAACGGAGGGCCAGAGATTATTCAACACACTACCATTAGAGAAGAACCCATATGGTACACATATTGCCAGTATGAAGATGCATTGGCAAGGCAGCACAATATTTTCAAACTGAGGCAAATATTATGAAGCTGAAATTCTATTATATGGCTCAAAGCACTGTGGAAATCATAGATTGACTGCTTTTGTGCAAAGTGGTGCCCTCCTGTAGTTTTGGAGTCTACCATGATTGGGCACTTGAGGACATGGACATGGTGCTGATCTGTTTCAAGAACCTGAAATTCCTGAAAGGTTGTTACAAAGCAGAAACCCAAACATGGGAGGAGGCTATGACCATTACCAAAAGCTTGGAGGAAACAGCAAGGCATGCAGCGATCGAGAAAACCAGAACACATGAACCAAAACTGTGCGTGAGATATGTTGTGTGAAACACCAAACCATCAGGCAGGAAGAGACTGTGGGCCTCATCAGGGGTTGAGTGGAGCTGTAAAAGTGTGGCAGTAACGCTGTTGCCGCCGCATTACCACTCCGCCCAATCCCGAGTTTGGGTGGGAAGTGGGAGGGTGACCGCTAGTTTTTTGCTGGAGGTAAAAACCTCCCCTTCCACCCATATTTGGCACTACTACCACCGGCGGTATTAGCGCCAAAAAGCCACATGGAGTCCTATGTTATCAAAATAAATGGGGATTAACAGTGCCACCACAACTCAGGATCCAGAGCAAATTTTGCCAGATGGAGTTGCGGTAACGCTAATAGGATTGAGCGGTATCCCGGTGCACTTACACCCAGGTTACCACCAACTCATGATGAGGCACTGTATGGGCAGATGGCAAAAACCCATGGGAGGAAGCAGCACAATGGAACGAGAATGCTACCGATGTGAGTACAAACATATGGCCAATGACAAACACTGCCCTGCCTAAGACGCTAAACGCACCAATTGTTCATAATGCAGTCACTTTTCCAGGTGTTGCACAATGTGGAATATGTGGCTGGTGTCCCAGAGTGAAGATAGTTCCCGCAGATTGAGATGACCGGAGGGGCAAAACAGAGGGGTCATCCTTTGATTTAGATGCAAAAACGCAAATCAAAAGTACCAAAACCTATGTGCGGAATAGAGCTGTGTCAAGAAAACGTCAGGGTGTTAGCCGACTCCAGCTCTTATTATGACATCATATTGTAGAGCACATATGCAGAACTATGGCAAGAAAAATATCAGACAATAATCAGACAATGCATCTACATCAGAAGGGGAAAAGTTTCTTCAGTTATAATGGTCAAGTCATCATTCTAGTGGGCTACATAAGTTCAAGAGCAGATCATTATGATGCAGAGTGAACATAGTCAAGCAAGGCAGCCCATTCTTGGCTGGTGCAACTCGACATCAAGCTCAACCCAAATGCAAAAGAGCTAGTAGTCATGTTGATCAAGGTTTCTGAGCTAGAAGGCACCTGAGTATACGCAAATCTGTGTTTGATATTGCCAGAGGCGTGCTAAAGAACTATACACATGCAAATCGACTGAAAAAGAAAGCAATCCCGGTGAAGTTACTTACTGTAATATCATCATAGGGCAAAGGTCATGTGATATCACTTCTGCTACCCCCGGCATTTTGGTGAAATGATATTCCTGGATGCCAGGCCCCTGTAGCTCATTAGGGCAATAGGGCATGGGGCAATAGTGCATGGGGTCATGTAGGCCCCTTTGGGAGATGGCAGAAGTAGTTGATGGGATCCCTTTTTTGCAATGTTACATTTTTGACAGGTGGGAACTACCTTGGATGTCCTTAGTCCCGCCTTATTATGATATGGTTTGATATAAATGTAATATAAAATTAATATCAAAGATGATATCTAGTTGATATCAAATGTATATTTTTTATATAAAGTGTTTTTGAATTTTGATATGATGTTCAGATGATTTAATATAACGTGAAAAAAGGTCATAATAACATGTGGGCTGGGAGCTTGTGTGCGCTTCTGCCTGTTGGAGGTTGAAGTGAGCTGTGAGGAGATAGACTGCGAATGTTAGTATTTTGTCATCTGATGCTTTGATGATGCAGGAGTGGGTTTGACTTTGTATATATTATTGATAAGCCTTTGAATAATGTTTATATGTACTTTGTATTATTTTTTATACAAAGATGGCAGACATTTGATAAGAACTTGAGTAATGTTTATATAAACTTTATATTATTTTTATATATAGTGGGCGTGCATTTGATACAACCTTAATAATATTCATATCATTTTGATCTACAATTTGATTGAAAGGGCCGGCTTAAGGCTGTGACGGCTTTGGGGGGTAGCCTTTGCAACCCAGATATATAGCTTTTTGCAGTGAGCTGGAAAACACAGTGCTTCTTGATCCTTACAGGGGCTATTCAAGAAACAGCTACAGGTACTACGAGGGGACAACACCCTCAGGAACCTCAGTGGATTTCACTGTGTATGATGGATGGGAGATGCTCAGTATTTGATGGCCGACTATGAACCTGAAGAGTTCTGTGACAATTACAGTGTGGTTGTGGAGCAGCCATTTGCGGCCGTTGCGAGATCTGAAGACAAGGACTGCAAAGCTATGGTTCTACATGCGGAAGCAGCAATGATGACAGAGACTGATTTTGCCCTCCGGAGCCTTGATGAACAACAGGATCATGTGTGTGTGGGTGAGGAGAAGCAGACTGTGGCAGAGACTATTAATATTTATTGTGCTTGCTGTTCGAAACAACTTGAAAACCCTGGGTATTTTGAAAGTAGCCTGTGTAAGGCCTGTCTTTTGCTGATGGAGACCGATAGCCTCAAAGACTATACTATTATTCATTGAGCTTGTTGTTCAAAACGAATTGATAGCCGAGTGGATAACAGTCTCTGTAAGGAATGTATTACACTAATGGAGACCGATTTGGACACAATGCTCCTCTTTGCGCTGATATTCGTGCCACCCACGGGATTAGGGCCATAGTGACTGTGGCGTGTTTAAAACAACATTTACACAGATGGTGCAATGGTCATAAAATTAATGATCACCAGCAGGATGCCCATGAATGTTTTGAAATAACTTACGCAGATAATTCGTTAAGTAAAATATGTTTCGTGTTGAGTCCTTAATGCAATGTAGAAATGATGAGCTTGACGTAACCGCTGACACATTTAGGGATTGGTGCAGGAACTGAACGATGTATATCTAAAACATTATGGGCTATGTAATTGGTGAATAACACTCTTTTAAAAATGAAGCAGTTTAGACACATGTCTGATTGGTGTTAGAAACATCATTGAAAAACAGTTCTCAACTGGGCAGGGGTGAAGAACATATAAATGAGTGCATAATGGAGTCTAACTTGCTTGCTTAATGAAGCAGTGGAATGCACTGATTGTGTCCTTATGTTGAGCTGTTATAAAGCGATGGTGAGAAGGTGTCAGGGAGAGCTGGCAAGATGTTGCCGGCTGGGGAGGAGGATTATATGCTACACATGCACACAAACATTTTAAATGATTAATTACTATAGTATCTGATATCAACAAACAATGGCAGGCAAATATTATGGATTTGAATCAGTTTTGAGAATATAACAATGGTTTTCATTATATTCTAGCCATCATCGACGTTCTATTAAAATATGCCTATGTTGAGGCCTTAAAGAACAGGACGGGCCACTGCGTGGTGGTGGCTTTTAAGTGCATATTTAACAACGACAGTGTTCCCACTAAACTACAGATGGATGCTGGTAAGGAGTTTTTACATAAGCCACTGCAGAATCTTGTAAAGCAACATGTGATGCATCACTTTGTAGTTAAAGCCTCTATTGTAGAATGTTTTATACGTACATTTAAAACACAGCTCTGGTTATTTTCTATGGCTAAACACACCGTAGATATGTGTAGGTGCTACCCACACTTATAAATTTGCATAAAAACATGCATTATAGATCTGTTAAAACCACTGGTGTAACACCGCTGAATAATTTAAAGGTCTGGAAAAAACTATAAAGCGAAATACTTTTTAAAAAGTCAAAATATACACCCCTTAAAAAGGGGGATCATGTGTGGTTCTCAAAACACAAAGCCGTCTTTACAAAGGGGTCTGAGCAGGACTACGGCGAAAAGATTTTTATTATAGATGGAGTGGCTCACCGGGAGGGCCTTTATATATACAGATTAATTAATTATTTGGGAGAATCTGTTCAATGTGTTTTTTACAGGGAACAGATCCAAAGTCAGTAAAGACCAGCAACAAGTTTATAAAATTGAAAAAGTCATAAAGATTAAAGGTCCTGGTGTCAAGAAGCAATATCTAGTTAAATGTCTGGGGTTGCCTGACAAATTCAACAGTTGGGTTCCAGTCGGAACCCTAGAGATCACAGGTGTGTAACGATGGTTTGGAAATGGAGACTGAATCCGTTTATATTATGCTTCCCAGCAAAGCATCAGACAAGACATATCCAGGAAAATATCCAACTTTACTGTGAATCTGGCCAAACCCATAAATTTAGAGGGTCAATGGGCAGTGGAGCTCACAGAAGTTCATCGTCATGGGATACTCTAACCCCGGGAGGAGCCACCTTTACTATAAAACAAACAAACCCTCTGCGGCTCTGGCTGGATGAATTTCCCAAAGGGCATTACCCAAATATACAGTAACTTGTGAGAGCCATCAACAAATCCATATCAAATATACCCGAGTACGGCGATACGATGCTACACCTGGACCCGCAACAGAGGAAATTTCTTTTACAGGGACCAGACCCATCTGTTAGGTTTCCAACAGCGGGGAGACTGTGCAACATATTGGGAACTGTGCAACACATTGGAAGTAAAAAACCATGGCATAATTCATGCGCCAACATTAACAGGGTTTTTTATAGCTTATTGCTTTCCAGCGATATCGTGGAGTATCAAAGGGTGGGGGATAACTACTCCGGGCTACTTAGAACTATGGAGATTAAAGGGAACAACAATGATATTGTGAACATTCAAAACAATAAACCTGATTATGTCCCTGTGTGCAAAAAACATTTTGACACCATCATCAAGGATCAACAACAAGGACAGTTTGTATCATTTAAAATATGGAAAAACCTAGCTGCGGTTGCCCTTTATACTGCTCTGGCTGAAAAACGAATTAAACAGCGTTATAATGGCTGCGGTAAAGAACTATGGAGAGCCCAGGGCCTATATAGAATGTTATATGAACTATGCCGGTTATGGCGATCAGCCATATTGTAGCGGAACACCCGTAATGTATGGGGCGGGACTCAGTGGTATCTTTAAACGTCTTTTTAGATGCACAATGCCCTTTCTATGCCATGGCTTTGAACTAGCTAAACCGTACAAGAAACGGCAGCTAGCAATATTGCAAAAGACTTTGTGGGAAGCGTAACTACATATTTTGTGGGGCGGCTTTCCAAACAGCAAAAGGAGGGGCAGGACAGATTGGACTCATTTATAAACCACGTAGGAGCCTTAATCGAAAGAGGTCACCATCTCTGCTGCACTTTCCCCCAAAACCCAAAAACAGATCAAAAGCCTGACACACCTAGTAGAGTAAAAAGAAGAAGTGTGTTATTTCTAAAATACACAGGAACTGTGATATTTCTTAACGACAAATGGCCTTCTTACACATAAAATCTGAGCTCAATTTCTGTCTTCAGCATTCCACCGGTACCCAGGGTACCAGTCAAGACAAACTATTTCTGGGGCAGCTTCTAAAAATTATTATAATAGGAATTGTTGAAACAATGGATCTCAGCGGGGCATAGGATAAAAACCAATTTGAGTTCAAACACTGTAACATTAACTATGGGGCTCTGCACAAGGACAGTGTTCTGATTCCTACCAAAGCATATACTCCTAATTTCTGAATTCCAAACATAATCAGAGAATACATGTGGCTGGTGGTTGTCAAGGGAAAGTACATGCATGATGTGCCGGTTTCATTCACACGCAGCGAGTATGCTCTCAGCTATACCCTATTTGCCTTTTATTTAAGACCCGATAACGTGTCAGTGGGGCATTTCAACCTCGTGAGGACCAGAATCCTACAGGCTGGAGTATAACGTTTGAAGTAAACCTAACCGCCACACACTCCTTCCTAGTGTGAAGCATTTTCAATAGTGTTCTCGAGATCAACGAATTAAGAAACATAGTTTTTGATATTTAATGGATACTCTACAGATAAAATGATTTCTGTGCAAGCATAGACATGCTCTGAAAATATTTTACGGTGTGTATGCTAGCGATACATGTCCCAGACGCCTACCTAGAAATCAACCTGCTAGCCTGGTGGTGAACGCTGATCCAAAGGCCCAGGCTGGAACACATTGGATAACTCTTTTGCTGGATGGTGATGTGTTAACAGTGTTGGACAGTTTGGCACACTTCACATATATGCCAGAAATTTAAGGGACTATGTTCGAAGCATAGCAAAATATGTACGTTAGATTACTGTACCGGTTCAAGACTCTAAGCCATGACCTGTGGTCAACACTTGATATTCTTTATCAGTCAAATGTCAGAATGGAAATCGCTGTCGGTTGTTTTGAAAATGTATTCAAGCAATTTCATGCAAAATGATCAAATGGTAACCAGATGTGTTAACAAGACTCTACGTAATGTGAATAGATCTTGCAAAATGTTTACAGTGTCAAAAATGTAAATATGATCATCTATGCAGTGACAGGTGTATCAATAAAATAACATTGTGCCTTATTATACATAGTAAATAATATAACATAATAAAAGACCAGTCGGTTTTATGATTTGAAAACATTTATAATAAAAAAATACATATTTAATACATAAAGACAAAAAATTTTAGGCCACAATGTACCAAAGAAGAAATGTATACATTCAACAAGGGAAGCCCCCACATTATTTCGGATAACCATATAGGTCTGTGGCGTCTTCCGTGTGGCCTAAACATTTCGTAGTCATGCATGATGGGGGTGGGTAAGAATTCCTGAAACCAGCAGGTATTCCGTTCCTTTTCGGGGCTGGGGGAGCGGGAACTGTTCAGAGGGATGATTAATGGGCTGTGTTTTTGGTGAAAAGTTGCAGGAGCCCCAATTTTCAGCCACTCCAGAAGGTGCCATTGGGCGACATTACGCACATCCAAAGCTGGAATATTTGAATCAGCGACCGCTTGCATAAACTCATTCCAACAAATGGAGCCATTTATTGTAGCAATGGGGTGTCAGTTTGTAGCACCCTGTACTAGATTGTGCAGGTTCTAACTCCTTAAAACCCTGCCTTTGTAAATAAACTCTCCCCTATCGGTCCACTTGGCCCCATCCTTTGCAACTTTCCCCTTATGTAAAAATAGTTCCGCGTTAGGTTTACAACATTGGCTAAGAGTGTTTAACACATCAGCCGTAACCGGATCTGTCTCTTGTGGAGTCTTCACACCACTAGATTCTTTGGGTGACATGTATAAAGTTAGCTTGTTTAACTCTGCATCACTGTGTTGGGTGTGGTTTAAATATTTATGCTGAATATTCATATATAAGGTCGCTTTATCATGCGCCGCTAAATCAGATCTGTTTAAAACATCCTCCCTTTCTGGGTTGAAATACATGGTAACAACTTTTCGTATTTATCACAGTCCGGCACTGATGTGGGAGTCGCCAGTCTTTCTAACTGATGCTTGTCCACCAAATACATTTCATGAGTGTGTTCCATTATTGTCCCCGAGTAAGCTGGTGATTTTCACTAGGGCTATGCCTATGAGCGATCCTATGAACACACCGACCTGCAAGACCACTTTTCTTTTAGCCCTGAGTGATATTTCCGTATTCCTCAGTTTCTTGAGGACATTATTTTTCGTTTACAACACACTCATTTGATTGTGTGTTAGGGGGATGTGTCCCTTTAAAGTGTTCTGAGCAATCTCCGAAATAGCAGCCACCAAATAGTCAGAGGCCATGGCTAGAATGGCCCTGCGTTGTTGAGGGTTGGCACATACAAGCATTTTCTGCAGTGCAATGTTTCTTTGTATGCATGTTGACATGGTGAAAGCGCGACTGGCTACTCATCCGATATTGCACTTAATGTTGTTTTTACAATGGGCCTCATTACGACCCAGGCGGTAAGTTACCGCCTGGGCCGTGACTTTACCACCATGGCGTAAACTACGTTTACGCCATGGTGGTTGGCGGACTTACCGCCCCATTCCGAGGTCGGCGGGGCGGTAAGTCCCCAATCCCCATTTACCCTTCCCCATTCCCATTTTTGTCCCATAGGGCATAATGGGAGTGGGGAAGGCGTTAATTACGCCACCGTAAATTACGGTGGCGTAATTAACTCCATGGTCCCTTAGCGCCATGGATTTTAACACCTGCTAAAAGCAGGTGTTAAAAGCGCCATGGCGCTAAGGGACCTCGTAATTGGCGGTAAGGGGTCGGCGCAGCTAACGCTGGCGTTAACCCCTTACCGCCAGGGTCGTAATGAGGCCCAATGTCTTTTTCGGTTTATAAACAGCGGTAATCCCAGCAGAAACTTTTCAGTGTTCAATCTGTAATTCTCTAGGGTGGTTGTTTTTAAATCAACCAGGAGATATCCACAGGGCTTAACGATCGAGTCTTCAAAAGCCTCCTGCAAAAATGCATTTTGCTCGGCTACATCTGGCGGGCTATCATGCCTAGTTGTTGTTTATCATGGGGGTTTTAAATAACAATATATAACTAGCGCTTACTGTTATAGATCTGTTGCTCCTGCCCTTGTTAAATAGGTTCTGCACGATATAACAAATGCTTAGATTATGATGATAGAAATATTCAGTAAAGACCTTTTCTAGCGGCGTTCTGACCCCTCTCGGTCATCAAATCGTCCACAAAAATCATATTCACCATGCCCAATGGCAATAAACAATCGTCGTTCAGACTGTCTGGCATACCTTCTACAAACCGCTGGTGTTTAAACTGCTGTTGCAAAGTTTTGTAAGGAGGATGCTAGCAACTGTAAAACCAAATAATATCATTGGGTATATGTGATATTTCGGTGTGGATATTTTCGAAATGTTTTTTGACAAAATTACTCTTGCCACAGCTAGACGAGCCAGCTAGCACACAGTCGAAGGCGTGTTGTAGCCTGGTATCCATAATGACAAATACTTGAGCATTAACAAAATATGTACAGATATCTAAGTGTGAGGCGTCTTGGGTGAGGGTGAATGACAGCAGGTGTTTAGCCTTTCAATCTTTGAGAAGTTGATAAAAACAAGCATTACTGTATCTGTGCATTTGTATTTGCTGTTTAAGCATTACGTAAACACTTACAAATGAAATGCACAGCCTCCACTACATAGCTAGAAGCTGTAAATGAAAAACATGATACAGCTCTTGAAAACTGTATACAACCCATGCACAGTATATCACACACAACATTGCTTTAGAAGTTATAATAAATAATACTGCATGTAGCATCCCATCCCATCACACATGTAAAAAAAAAAAACATTGGGTTGCTGTTTGTCAGCCATTCCATGACACCTGTTTGCAAAAAATGAAACAACAACTCCATCCTTTGGGTCGGAGAGGCATAATGCGGAAGGTACGTGGCACAATAGCCTGCCATACCAAGAATTATCACTCATCCACCACCTGCATCGGAGGGGCCAAGTCCACAATAGTGCTGACCATGCCATTCCAGCATTAGAAAAAATATAGCCAAGAAATCTCATTTTCTTCTTGTTGATATTGCATTTGGCACACATTGAGGATCGAACCTGCTTTTTGCAAAGCCACATACTTTTCCACCAAAGCCTGACCATGTTATGCTGAGGGGACCCATACACCAGAATATCATCACTGTAATTCAAAGTAGATTTTATAGGGAGAATTACTCAATGAATAGCCTCCTGGAAAACCTTGGTGGCTGAGAAAATGCCAAAGTTCACAGGCCATTATGGGTTGAAAAGGTTGTATGTTGCTCTAGACTCAGGATGCAACTACAACTGATGGTATCCCTGATTTAAATCAAGTTTCGAAAACACAGAAGCACGGTTAAATTGTACAATCATATCCTCAATGCTACGCCCAGGATGCCGCTCATGCTGAATGGCAGTATTTGCAACCCGCATGTCAAAGCACAGCCTGATTTTCCCACCGTCCTTTGGTGTGGCTCCAGTAGCTCTCTCAATGATATTGTTTCGTAAGAACTGTTCCAACTCTTCCAAAACGGTCTCTTGCAAATGAAACCCCACTCTTCAGGGCTGTTGAGGATCAGGTCTAACTGACTCATCAATATGCAGCTTGACGACCATCCCTTTCATGTGTAATCCAAAAAGTGACGAAGAACACATTTATGTTAATGTTCCCCACTAAGTGTTCTCATTTTTCTACACCAAATAATTGTATGTACCATTTATATCACTGATTTTATATGTTTGTACATGTTAGATTTCACCATGTATGTTATTCTTGGTTTTTTTGACATAAAGCTTTTACTTTGCATTTTCCATAATGCTTATGCCTCATTTGTGAAGGAATGACTTCTACTTCTACCGCATGCAATATGTATAAATTACACTAGTTATACAGGTTTTGGACCACATAAGCAATTATAATTCATTTATACCTTACACGGGCCAACCTTCTGATACACCAGGACTTCGTTTTGTTGTAATCTACAGATGATTTTTGACCCCCCTGGTGTTTCACCCCTGGGTCAGACCACTGCTGCTACATGGTGGCACTCTTTTTTGTATATAGACCATCCCTTTCAGCCTACCCAAACCCTCAAACAACTTTGCAAACATAGCTTGGATGGATTATTTGGATAGAGCCAGAACATGTATCATACAGACAGACTTTATACTTTCAAAAGGTCTTTCCACAGATTGCACAATGTCACTATCTTGAAAATGTACATTGATCAGCCCCAGTTGATTTGCTATACCTTTGTTAAAGAGACATCTCCCTTTTATGGGACTGCGAATGACATGGACAATAATATCCGTTGATCTACCCTTGTACACCAGTCTACGTTGAAACTGACCCAATGACTGCAATGGTTAAACAGCAACCCACTGAAAGATCCTCACCATAGACCTATCCAGCATTGTGACCATAGTCATCGGCAAGAATTCCTGCTCTCCTATGACATTCACAGTCACTCCTGTATCTATAAAGAAACAATGAGCGTTACCCCTGCTGTCAATAGATATCCTTGTGGCCTCCTCTACTTCCTGACCATCTTGTATCAATTTCACATACTCATCTGATACCTTTGTTCCAATTATCGGCATAACTTGCTCTGACCACTGAAACGGACCTCCCGGCCTGACAGACAGTCTGAAAGTGACCTTCCCGCCCACAATTTGAGCAACGCTGAGCAATGGCTGGACACACCCCTGCATGCAGGAAAGCCAATCCACATCGAATCCCAAGCCTATTAAAATTAATTCTTATGATGCCTCTCATGCAATTAACAACACTAGTTATCCTGGTTTACTGCCCAATACACCACTGATTACTGTGAGCAATATTTCTGGCACCCTTACAACTGCTCATGCTGATTATGATGTTATGTTGCCCTCTATACCATTGACTACTGTGAGTGATGTTACTGTTGCCACCCTTACAACTGCTCATGCTGATTATGATGTTATGTTGCCCTCCATGCCATTGACTACTGTGAGTGATGTTACTGTTGCCACCCTTACAACTGCTCATGCTGATTATGATCCTATGTTGCCCACTGCCCCAAAGTTTACTATATTGAATGAACATGTTGTCACTATGCCCACGAACCCTCCAGCTATGGGTGCCCTGCCTGTTGATAGCAGCACAACACCCCCATTTAAATGTGCACTGGTCAACGCCCAATCTATCCCTGTCCACACTCTTGATGTGCATGATTTGATCACCAGTGACCATATTGACATCCTCTTTCTCTGTGAGATATGGCTACAAGACTCCTCCGGCCCGGCCCTCTCCCTAGCCATCCCTAGTGGGTACACTATCTTTAGGTAAGATCGAGTTGGCCAAAGGGGTGGAGGTGTTGCCGCTATTGCCAGAGATACACTCAACATCAGGACAATTCAAGGTGACCTAGGCCATAACTCTATATCCTCATCAAACAGCAGGCTTCGCCCACTTCCACCATTGCCTTCCATCTTGTCTATCACCCTCCAGGCCTTTCCACTGACTTTCAAGATGCCCTTATACACATGGTATCAGACAACCTCAAAATAAAAACTCAAACGTTGTGTTACTGGGTGACCTCAATCTCGGTCTGAATGACAAAAATGATGCACAGGCATCTGCTCTACAGAAATCTCTAACCACACTAGGATTTATCCAAGCCATTAATAAGCCTACTCATGAGAAAGGATGCACCTTGGACTGGGTAGCCCACCACAATTGCCCCATTCTCATCCAGGACATATCCGCCATCCCTTGGTCCGACCACTTCTGCATCAAACTAGACATCACCACCACCACTGGCCCCACTAAAACTAACATCACATTTCCAGCTGCTCTCTCTAGAAGCTCACGGAAGCTTACCAAAGAGAATCTTTTCCCACACGTCCTAGCACCTGCCCTCCAGCCACCATTTCCAAATGACCCTATCCTTCTGGCCAACTCCTTTAAAAAAGTCATCACTCTTGCAGTTGACACCATAGCTCCTCTTACCCGTAAAAAGGCTAAGGAAACCAAGCATTCCAATGCATGGTTCACTCAGGAACTAATGTTCTTCCGCTCTAAAAAAAAAGGGCCTCTCTCACCACTTGAAAGAAAAACCCTACTGAAAAAAAACAAAGCAGCATTCCAGGCCATCACTAGAGACTATAAAGCAGCCATCACACAGGCCAAAGCTGCATCCTTCAATACTAGGATCAACAACGCTCAGTCTGGGACGAAGGAAATATTTGCTATCTTCAGGGAATTAGAGACTCCCTCTACCCCTCCATCAACCCTCCTAAAGGACAAGTCATGGTGCAACACTATCCAAACTGCCATGCTAGACAAATTGGACACCCTGCACTCCAAAATTCTAGCTCACCAAAAAGCCATATCTGCTCTTCTAGAGACACTTGTCCTACTCCACCCCGCACAGCATCTGCCTGTAAGGATATACTGACATTTGAATTCGCAGACATGAGCGAATCGGAAGTCATTGCCCTTATCAGTTCCATCAAACCCTCCAATTGCAAAGGGGATGCCTGCACGGCGCATATCATTAAGGATTGTGCTCCTGCCCTCGCCCCCTTCATCACCGCATTCATTAACTCATCCTTCCGCTCTGCCCAGGTCCCGACGTCACTGAAGGAGGCCTGGGTCCGTCCGCTCCTAAAAAAAAATCCCTTGACCCACTGGTCCCAGGGAACTACAGACCTATCACCACTGACCCCTTCCTGCTAAAGATTCTGGACAAAGCAGCCTACCTGCAAGTTCAGAAATTCTTGAAGACAACCAACTCTTGGGACTGTGCCAGTCTGGCTTCCGTCCACGGCAAGGCACTGAGTCAGCATTACTTCAGCTTAAAAACGAAATCGATGGCCTACGGGACACAAGTAAGCCGGCTCGCCTCCTTCTTCTAGAGGTCTCAGCAGCTTTTGATCTGGTTGATCATAAAACACTATGGCCCTCATTACGACCCTTGCGGAAAGCGAAAAACGATGGCGGAAATGCAATACCGCCATCGAATAGCGCTCGGTGCGACTATGACCCGTCACCGTAAAGTACGATGCCATTAGCGACACCGTAGTGAACGCCAACGCTAACTGCACCAAGTACGCGCGCGCGCGCCATGCCAAACCGTAATTAGCACCATGGCGCAAGGGTACGCGAATTCCGACCCTAGCGGACATGTACTTAACGCCATCAAGCACGGCGGAAAGTACCATTCCGCCATGGTGAGAAGTACGGCATCGCGAATCAACCGTAAACGGCCCCACTGAGTGCCTGTACACCGCTCCCTGGCCACATAGTACAACTCCCCGTAGGTGCAACGAAGTCACAATGCAACCAGTGAAATGTACAAGTCACCCATGCATGCCAACGAACAAAAGAATCACAAGAGGGGCCAATGGGAGCTGCAGGGCACAGATGGCACGAACACAGAAGCTATTCCAATGGACATGACCTCAGACTCCGACCAAGAAACGCACGCAAACACAGGCACCTGTGACCAGCAATATTCCGATAATCACATCATTCCACCAATCCACCTGGCTGACCGGCATCTGTCACACAAAACCTAATCCCCCGCCCCTGAGCATGACATCATCCAAACAGTCATATTGGCAGCCCTCACCCCTGACCTCACTGGGCTTCGTAGGCAAACGCGCCCAGCACAGTACCACGCAACTATACTCCGAAGCTGGAACCCAATGCAGATCTCCTCACAATACATCGCTCCCCAAATAGGAATATGCCACATCACTTGCAAAGAAGAACGCTACACGGCCGATATCAGAATAGAAATTTAATGCACAACAAATTCACCAAGCCCATACAGCCATTAGGCCATGAACTCCAAAACACATTTCACCATTGTGGGCTGCATCCGCAAGAAATGACCAGCTACTTCTTGTGTGACGCCCTGTTCCTTCATGGTACACAGGGGCTACATTCCGTACGAAAAGGCAACATGGAAGCGCCTAGAACCGCAGGGCCGTCCCAATAGGGAGGCACTAGTCCAGCTGAAAGGCCGAAATGTTGCTCCGAGCCACTAGTACTGCGTAAGGGCATGTGGCCCATTGGCGATCGTCCCATAAGATCGTAATGCTGCTCCACTGATTAACACGAAGCAGCAGGTGTCGGGAGTAAAACCCATCTGCAGGAGTGGCATACAGATGGCAGTGGCAAAAGGGGAGGAGATACCTGTCAACCAAAAGAAAAGAAAAAGAAAAGAATGGCCATCAGAACTACATCCGAACAACTCACCTCAATGATCACACCAAATCCACAGCCATATGCATGCTAGCCCACTCCAAAGGATCATCACCACCCCAAAACCACTGCGACTCATAACTATCCATATCGAGGTGAAAACACCATCACAAACGAGTGTACCTGTGCATGCGTCTGTGAAAACAGAATCCATCAGATGGGATTGGTAACGTGCATGGACACAAGTGTCTGAAGGCGCATCGAGACAGGGAGGGCTCAACAAGGCCAGATAGACGATGGTCCCACTATGGCAGCCCTGCATCACATAGCGCAGGGGAGACATGGCAAACACCGTATCAAATTATCTGCCCATGCATCCATTCATCATTCCCTCATACCGTAATGAGAACGCCTGTTACCATACTCACATAACATGTGAGAATTCCATTGAGTCTGTGCGTTATGCAGCCTGCAAAATCCACTGTGCCCCAGCCCGTAATTCCAGTGTTGTGAAGTAACATGTATTTGGGAACGTCCGGCCTCATCATCCACTTCGCTATTGCGCATCCCAAACTATTCATATCAATCATTGCATCCTCGCCATGGCCCCTGTCCCAAGGACACTGAACAATAGAACGTTATATTTGCAGTCAGACCTGTGGGCATCTCCTCGCCGCTAGCTGAAGACCGAAAGCGCCGCCCTTCGAATTCCTCATTTGCAACATCACGTCGAAAAGGCATCTGTGGCCGCTTGAAATCACAAATTAATCCATCTAGTGCGGCTGTGTGTGAAAATGGCAACTGCCTTCACTCACAAATGGCACGCCCCGCCCGTCGGTGAACCTCGGTACAGTGATGCATGAGGGTCCACCGTTACTCGAGTACTACGTTCCACTGACCCTTCACAAGTCTGTTCGCGACTGCAAAGAATGCATGTGAAACAATGGGACCATAGCCGAATGAACATATCAACCAATGTTACACGGCCATCGGGTACTAATACATGATTGTAATAGCAAGATGCCATTCCTCGAATTGCAGCGTTGTGTGCGGGACGTGCTCGCCCAAAGGGGAGAGCAGCTTGCACAGGTGGAATGAATCACCACAGGTGGAGGCCATACAGCCTGAAAACACATAAATTGCACGCCCAGTCTCCTCCCACAACCACTCCGAAATGCTACCGGCAGGACTCGCGATGTTGGCCCTGGGGGACCTGATAGCACTGCAAGTACTCCAACTCCAAGAAGAAGACGAACACCAACTACAACCGGCCGCACGGAGGAGACGCAGGAGGAGGAGGAGGGCAAGGCAGGGCCAGCAAGGGCTGCCAGCACAGCCACTACCACCACGCAGGCAGCCCGCAATCCCACGCCTCCGAGCACATCCGTTCAACCTCACTGATGAGCAGATCCACACCCTCTACCGTTTGGACCGGGACACCATAGCCGCCATTGTGGACATGACACAGGCTGACCTTGTCAGCATGATAGATAGCCCAACCGCCATCCCACCCCTACTGAAGGTGGTGTCTGTACTCCACTTCCTGGCCACAGGCACCTACCAGCACACAGTCGGACAGTTGCATGGCATTTCTCAGCCACTGTTCTCACGGACACTATTGCAAGTGCTCGATGCCCTCCTGCAGCACGCAGACGACTACATCTCTCTACCACGCTCGGAGCAGGAAATTACCAACACAAAAGTGGGATTCCATGCACTTGGCGGCATACCGGGTTGCATTGGTGCCATCAACTGCACCCATGTGGAATTGGTCGTCCCACATGCCATGGAGGCCCAGTACCGCAACCGAAAACAATTTAATTCACTGAATGTACAAATGGTGTGTGACTCCAACAGGATCATTACACATTGTTGTGCCCGATTCCCTGGATCAACCCATGATTCTATGGTCATGAGGAACTCTACAATACCACGCTACATGGAGCGACACGCAGGGAACAGATCCTGGCTACTCGGTGAGTCTCATTTCATGCATGATGATGTGGGGTATGTGATGCGGCAATGACCTGGCAGGAAGGGGGGGGGGTGCGTACGTAGCAATGGCATTCCACATAATTCGTTTATCTTCCACATACAGGTGATGCCGGATATCCACTGAAGAGATGGCTCCTCACACCAGTCCGGAACCCACGGGACCAGCATGAGGAGGACTACAACCATGCCCACTCACGTACCCGTGTAGTCATTGAACAGGCATTCGGCCTACTGAAGACTCGTTTCCGGTGCCTCAGCAGGTCTGGCGGGGCACTCCTGTACCGCCATGAGAAGGTTGCAAAGATGGTGATGGCATGTGTCATGCTCCACAACATGTGCGTACGTAGAAATGTGCCCATGCCCCCTGACGCAGAACTGCAAGCACCTGAAGATGGTCATGATGAGGGTGGGGATGTGGCAGCACCTCAAGGAGTCTGCGAGGCACAGGAGGGCCGTGAAATTCGTCAGCATCTCATAGATGCATGCTTCTAGCACTCACGCCTGGTGGCTGATACATGGACACGGGACTCGTGGCACTGTGTGTGTCTGGTACATGCACAATATGGACTGTACGCCTATGATGGCCTAGTACACAAAGATCATTGTCCACACATCTCATTGTTTGATCGTGCATTGTTTATGGCATATGTGATATCATGTTGAACACCCTATCGACCCGCCACCCAAGTGAGCCCAACACACCCCCTCCACCCTCCTACCTCCCCCCCGAACACCAGTGTCCAAAGATGCTCATTGTCAGTGGGCAGTCGCTATTGCAAGCCCCCTCTGCGGGTATCAGGGGCACCCCTGCCTGTGGAGCGCAGGTTCCTCCCAGATCTACGTTGGGGGCTGCCCTGGACGGAACTTGCAACGGATGATGTCTCTGCCTGCTCACGTCCATGCATGTCCCTAAGGGTTTGTGAGAGCTCAGTGAGCACACGGCGCACTGCGGCAAGTTCGGCACATACGTCTTTGGACGTCGCATGCAGTTCCCCCCTGAGGCTCTCGGTTCTTCTCTCCATTTGGACTCTCAGGCTCTCAGTGCTACTCTCCATTTGGACTCTCAGGCTCTCGGTGCTACTCTCCATTTGGACTCTTAGGCTCTCGGTGCTACTCTCCATTTGTGCCCTAAGTGTCTCAGTTGATGTTTCTATGTCTGCCTTAGTGCCCCCACATCCATCGGCATGGTCCTTGAGGAGCGTGGCCAGTTGCTGCTGTTGCACGATTAACTGGTCGAGGGACTGTTGCCTCTGCTGGGCCATGGCCATTTGCGGTGGTGTCACAGAGGGGCTGTTCGCCTCATGTTGCCCTGCCACAGGGCTTGTGGGGGATGGCCAGTCGTCGTCTTGTGGGTGCCCCTGCGTGGCATCCTCATGGTGTACGGGATGGAACAGACAGGGGGATTGGGACAGGTCATGGATGGATCTGACTCCGACATCCCCGTCTTCTGTGTCGGAGCATGCTGCCATTAATGGGGTGTCACCTATGGTGCTGCTGCCACCAGAGGCAGTACCTTCTGTGGCATCCATTGGGGGGACCTGTGGTGGTGCTGTTGTGGGCATGCTGGCTGCTGGGGTGCCTGTTGATGTTCCCTCCTGTGTGCTGCCACTTGATATGTGCTGCTGCCGTGTCTTGATGCGTGCAGCTGAGGTGGAGGGTCTTTGGCCGTCGGTCTTGGCCCTCTTTGCAGGTGTGCTGGTAGGGGTGTCCTGGAGCTCGTCGTTTGGATCGGACCCTGTGGTGGAGTAAAGGAGGGCGAGCGTTATTAATGGGTCTGTGGGAATTGGAATGGCAATGTATCACATGCATTGGGGTGGTACCTGAGGGTGATTTGGGTCGGGGCCTTGGAGGTGCTTTCATTTGTGTGTGGAGTGAGGGTGCAGTTGTTTGGCAGCCTGCAGTTAGGGTGTGCCTGCTGCACGTGTAGTGGGTGTTTTTGGGGTTTTTAATTATTTATGTATTTATTGTGGTTTTAAAGTGCGCTATCAGGCCAATGTGTGTGGACGTTCTCCTGGCAATGTGTTGCTGTTGCGCTATGTGGACACATGTGAGTCACATGATTGGACATTGTGGATTTGGCATGGTTTTATTTGGGCCACCTACCTGATTCTCCGGATGTCTGCACTCCTTTCTCCATCCCTCCGACTCCCTCTATGCTCTCCATTCCAATGGTGGAGGCACAGATTTCTTCCCAGGGGGTCAACTTGATGGGTGATTCCGACCCTCCCCCGGTGGCTGTGGCAATGTTGCGGTTGGCAGAAAGTATGCTACGGACGCGTATCCGCAGGTCGTCCCACCGCTTCCTGCATTGCTGTGGGTTGCGGGGTGCGGTCCCCACCGCACTTACCCGCTGTGCCACCAGGGCCCATATGGCCTTCTTGTTCGCTAGTGCCGTCCTGGTCATTTGCGTGGAGAAGACGGCGGCGGCATTCTCCTGGAGGGTCTCTGTTAGCACGGTGAGTTCCTCACGGGAGAAGTGGACCTGCCGCTTGCGGTCGCACGCTTTCTTCGCTACTTTTCCCATTTTTCTTGGTTTCACTAGGGTGGATGACGGGTTGGGATGTGTCTCAGGGTGGTGTTTTTAGTGGTTGTGTGTATTTTGTGGTTTTATAGGTGTACGGGGTGTTGTTTCCCGTTCCGGGCCCATGTTTTTACTTCCGTTTCCGTATATTTACGGTCGCCGTACTTTCCGGTTGGCGCTCACTGCGGTGTCCGCTTTGATGGGTGGCGGTATTGCACCTAGGGCGCCGTACGGCGGCGGTGTGGGCCGTTTTGGGGTCATTTCCGCCATCGCGGACTTTGCACTTCCGCCATGGCGTGGTGCTCGTGCCCGATGGGTCGGAATGGGCCGCACTTTGCTCCATCGTGCAATGGCGGAAACGCTATTTACGCTGTGGCGGTCCGGTCAGTCGCTTTCCGCCAGGGTCGTAATGAGGGCCTATGCCATCACCTGTCATCCACGGCCAACTTCTCCACAAAGGCCTGTTAATGGATATCATCTTTTCTCAAAGAAAAAGTGATGAAGGTGTTCTCGGATTCCGCTAGTGCTAACACCAGTCCAATCAAATGTGGTGTCCCACAAGGTTCCTGCATAGCCCCAACTCTCTACAACCTCTTCACCAGGCTTCTATTCCAAATCCTCGACGCCATGGGCTTCTCATATACCAATTATGCATATGACACCCAGGTGCTCATACCTCTGACGGGTGACTATCCATCTGACATGAACACCCTCAATCTCATCTACTCCACAATTCAATCGTGGATGGCTGAAAACTGGCTTTGTCTCAACAGTGAAAAAACGGAACTCTTGCTAATTGGATCCACATCTACGCTGGGCAAATTGGACAAGCAGTACTGCTCATTCACAATAGTCAACATACCAATCACTGTGTCTCAAGTAATCAAGACACTGGGCATATATCTTGAACCTAGCCTGACCATGGAGAGGCAAGTTAATGCCATCGTGTCGTCAGCAGCCTATCATTCTAAACTAATCAATGCAGTTAGGCCATTCTTATCACAAGAAAACTGCCTCACTAATGCAAGGGCCATCATTGGATCTAGGCTTGACTACTGCAATGCCCTTTTTGTTGGAATGTCCCAAAAAAATCCAACTAGCTCAGAATAATACTCTACCGGCCGCAACTGGTATCTCACGTAGGGATCACATTTCTGGTGTCAGAAGGCAAGTGCTCTGGTTACCTGTCAAAGAATGGATTGTTTTTAAAACACTGACTCTCACACATAGATGTCTTCATAGGTTACCCCCCCAACCTAGCTCAAAGGATCATCAAACAAACATCCTCTAGACCGTCCAGGACTGCATATGCCAATTGCATCATTGTCCCTTCTACACGGAGAGTGCGAGCCGGTGGCTCAAGCTTCCCAACCATGGCAGCGACATACTGGAACACCCTCCCAGCCCACATCAGATTGATCAAATCTCACCTAGCCTTCCGTAAGGCATTAAAAACTAGCCTCTTTGTATGACGGCCTCCCCTTCCAACCTGCTTTGTGTTTTGTGCCCTCTGTTGTTCTCATAGCATGTACTGTACTGTGAAATGCAACCTGTGCTGGGTGTACGGACTCTCTGTAACTAAGCAATTGTATCAAACTGGGGCCGCTCACCTGTAACCCCGAAGCAAGCCTACTTTCATCTTCTTACAGCACCTCGTTGCCCATGGGTTGTAGTGCGCTATACAAATCCAAAATAAATAAATAATAAAATAAATCGATAACACAGTATCTGAACCTTTGCCTGCCGATATGCAGCCCAATTTAAAAACTTCATTCAATCCCCCATCTCCTGGGTGTGCATTGCATCCATCACCATACGATCGACTGGCCAGCCAGGAGCACCCTCCATAGATGCTGCCTGTACATCAACCCTCCATAAATTCCTGCCAATTCAATAAATTGGTCAATGGGAATTGATTTCCTCAACAGTTGTTTCCTAAAAGCAGAGGAAATACACCCTTTGATGACGCACAGCCTAATCACTTCATCATCTGAAAATTGAGATAACTGGCAGTGTATCAACTTCTGACATAGTCATGTAAAAAATGCATAAATAGTCTCTTGTACCTGCTGGGTACACTGACTGAACACATATATTTCATAATCCCTATTGAGCTGGATGACAAGTTTCTTATTCAGAGCATCAATCAGTTTCTCAAAGGTGCCCCTTTCACCCAACAGAATCGTCTTAATATTGTTCTTAATCTCTGTCCCAGCAATGTTAAGGAAAATGTCAAGTAAGACTCCTGAAGCATCTTCCCTTGCAGCCTTAACAAAGCCTTGAAAATCCACAACCCACTCCAGCCACCTGGGACCCTTGTCATCCTGAGGAATCAATGCAAAGGGGAGTGGCTTGCGAAGGAAGGCTACCCTAGCCATGGAGGCCACTATCGCCTGTTGCGCCCCCGGCTTCATAGTCATTTTCAATTACAAGGCTGAAAAAAGGTAAATCAACAGTCACTGTACTTTCCAGCACTTTTCCACATTCAGGAAGCTCAATACCCCAGGCAGTGCCACACTGCCATTCACTGGCACTTCTCCCTGCTCAGGCAGAATGGCACCTACACCGTCAGGTAGCGTATTTCCTACTCCAGATGCTTTTCCGTCTGCGCAGCGGCGCCAGTGCACCTTCAAACCACACCCAGGTGCACTCTTCGAACCCACACAAAGCACCCCCTTCACAATGCACCATGTGTATCAGTGCAAACTGCAGTGATGGCGAGCAGCCACCCAAGACAGCAGCCAGGCAATAAGAACGCACAGGCCAGAACTTTGTTGCCAATTGTTATCAGGTATGTGTAAAGAAAGCAAGTAACACAGGGCCACGTTTGCTTTCACAAGCTACCCTTTATTATCATTATGTGTTCCTTTAAATACCATCAGGCCACCATGTTCATACCGACGTGGGTCTTTCCTAAAAGACACAGCATCTTCAGCTTCAATCTGTGACACCTTGAATGAATCAGAAAAAGAACAACTTCGATCGTCGGGACCCCTCAGCCATTCCTTAGGCCCTTACGATCAACAACCAAGATGAATCAAAAACAATGCTTCAGATTCTGTAATGCCAGTTCTGATGATCAGCACCCCTTGATTGATATCTTCATAGCAGCAGCTTCTCTGCTGTATAACCCTTGGTGATGACGAAGCAATGGGCGCCATCACCCCCTCTGTACGTTGTGCTTGTGGTTAGTGATGGGGTCCAATTACCCTGTTTCTTTCTCAAGATATTTCCATAACCCTTGTTTCTGGGGCTCCATAAACTAGCCCAATAATAATTCTCCATTGTCAACGCCAACCCCAGGCCTTTGTGGCGAGAAGCCGCCTGATAACCAGCGAATGGCACAATCCATAAATCCTTGTTACGCAGATCTATCCCTGATGCATGCCTGAACTCATCAGATACATCCAAGGGTATTCCTAGATCCATTTCACATTCCTTGATGTTTGCAAAAATGCACAATCTGTGATGCAGCCCAGATCCATGACATCAGCATCTGCCAGTTGCAGGGGTCCACATACCACACTCAGTGCTGGAACAGCATAGAGCCCATGATGGGTTGTCGGTCTGCTAAGCACCATTCTTGGGGCCCTCAGAACAGCCAACTGTGCAGGCTGTTTTTCCAAAAGCAGCCTGCTGCAACATTCAATTGTTGAGACACATTTTAATAAACACATACATATACAATCAGTGGATAATAATATTCAGCGTATCTCAATATTCAGAATGTTTCAATATTAATATTTACATGAGCCCAAATATAACACACTGATTCTTGCCACCCTTAAACATGTTAGCCACCAGTCTGAGCTGTGACACATTGGCAAAAGTGTCAATATTTTATAACAGTTGCAAATATATATTTTAAATTCATGGCTCACAATTAAGAAACCACATTGCGCTTGAGTTCTAAGAGTGCAAGGTTTACATTAATATAATAAACTTATTACAAAACATCCGACAACAGGGCCACATAGGACAACAGGGCCAATAAGTAGCTCAGGCCCCATTTATAAAATGTGCTCCCCAACCATATACCCCAACCATATACAATCAGTGGCATATAATAGTCAGCGTATTTCAATGTTCAAAATATTAAACCATTATAACAACCAAGCACACCTTGATCCCAAATATAACAAACTAATTATTGGCAGCCTTACAAATGTCAACCCCCAGCCTGATCTGTGACTCATTGGCAAAAGTGTCTATATTTTAAAAAAGTAACAAAGAGGTTTAAATTAATATAATGTACTTACTGCAAAACATTGGACAAAAGGTCCATTATGTAGCTAAGGCCCCATTTATAACATGTGCTCTCCAACCAAGGCCAAAGTACAAATTAATATAATGTAATTAATACATCAGCCTAGAATTCTGGTTGTCAGAACAGGTAAAAAAAAAAGTTCAAATAATGTGTGGTTTAAAACTCTAATTAAAACAATTGTAACATTGTGATGTGTGCTGCCCCTCTAAACACGCCTTGGTTATTTACTGGTGTGCACTATGACACAGTAGACATTTTCTAAATCTACAAAATAAGGCTTAGCACTGTTGCTGCAGGCTGCCAGAACCATATAATACATACAAGTTTATAGTGCAAGCATGCCTTATTTAGCCAGACACACCCAAAAGCCAGGATGTGAATATTCTACATATAGTTTATAATACACATATCAATACTGCCTTGCATTTTAATACAGCTTTAGGTTTATAGCTTAACACAGGCCTACATTTTATAATGACTAGATTACATTTTCTCCATGTTTGAATCTTGCATATATAAGATGATGCACCTTGTTACTCTAACACCAGCCGGTACCTGTGGCAGTTATACCACTGTGTTAAAAAAAATGTGTTTTACAATGTTTTACAAATGTGTCTTAAAAATACACAGTGCCAGATTCTAGAACATAAACTTTAAAAAAAGCAGGCTTTCACACTAAGCATCTCTTTTAAAATATATTCTGCTGCCTCCCAACAGTTGTGACATGTTTAGAAAACAACAATTCCGCCCTTGTATAAAATAACTGACACAAATGTTGCTACATCATGTTTGCTGTTTACCAATAAACTCAGTCTTATTCAGACATGACCCTGCAGCTTGTTGGCCTCACAATGCATTATATTTTATTCACACGCCAGCCCCCAGCGGGCCTAAGCTTGTATCTATCCATAAGATGCAATTTCAAATTGTAAACCCTCTAAGTATAAAGGGTTTAATATTTAGATGTTGGACTACTAAATAACTGAGCTATAAACACTTACAAACATTATTACACTGCCTAGCAAAGTAAAAAAAACACATGTTAGCGACCTGAAGCACCTTCTCAGCAATAAGAAATACTGTTCTTTAGATTTTAGGGCCATATACATGTTTTACACTTTTAAACACAGGCTGCCAGGTCAGAAACAAATAACTGTTTATTTGAAAATACCTTCACACATTGGTGCAAGACTGCAGACAAATAAAAAAAACAAGTTTGCAAGAAATACAAAATCTTCCCCAGCAGCTCTCAACCTCTAAATAAAAATACATCATAGACATGCATAGAACATTTTGCCCCTCAGTTGAAATGTGTAATCCAGCTTACCTTAATGTTCTTTCATAAAAATAAGGCCTCTTCGGACCCAAAACAGAATTCCAATGATCCAGGAAACAGTGTAGAGATCCTCCGTGGCTTCAACACACTATTTCTGGCTGGCTTCCAAAGGCTGGTTTTTAAAGGCCCTGCAGTTGGCCCCAATCCCTCTGTATCCTGCTATCAGCAGTCTCCAGCTTGACATATTCTGCACACACTGTATGACTCAGCCCTGTAGTTCATTAGTCACGCATATTCTGCAGAATAATATTGTTGATAACACATTGACATTCTGAGATAAGACAACATGCGCACACAGCCCTGCCCATGTGTTTTTGCAAGTCACTATTGCAGCCTAACAGTTACATCAACCTGTTGGCTACCTGAAAACAGAACCCAGCTGAGCCAGACCAAATGGGCCCATGTCTTCATCTGTTAATGTGTTGCCTGAGTCAGCTGTGAGCGTTATAGATAAGAGCCCTGTCTCTGCTGTGAGTGTGTGTGAGCTGGCCAGCAGCATCGCCAGGCTTAGCCCACTTCTGTCTGCATAGGACTGTGTTTTGCATCCGTGAAAGTTTCAATTGGCATTACACTTTTGGTTGGCTAATGTATGCAAACAATTCTCACTCTGTAAAATTACATTTTACACTGCCACAAGCACTAGCTTTCAACTTTTTTTCTCAGACCTGTAAAGTGACAATTGCTTTTTGTTTTGCAAACATCTGTGTTCCTTCTAACAAGTTTTAATGTTAACAGATTCTATATTTATATTCACGCCGTGCAACTTAGCTCTGCTTTGTTGGCCTATATTTTCAATTATTTCATATCCACACATGCCCGGTCCTCCCCGGCTCATCCTAATATAAACATTTAAACATATTTTATTTGTATTAAAATGCCAAAATCCTCCCAGACCTACTTGTAGCTCAAGCCTCTCTTTACATTTAAAAATGTTGATGGTGTGACATAAAAAACACAACCTCCTTTTAATATAAATCTGTAGAAAAACTGTTATAAATGATGACGTCAGCTACTCTGCCTAGCTTTATAAAACATCTATATAAAAACTGTTACCATCATACACCCACTTTATATACAAATAATAGAAAATTATTAAATGTCATCAAATTCTTATCAAATACTTTAAAGTGCTTATCAATAATATATACAAAGCCATACCCACTCCCACGTCATCACCGCGTCACCACGACAAAACCCTAACATTCACAGTCTATGTCCTTATAACTCACTTCGAACTCCAGCAGGCAGCAGCGCACACAAGGCCTCCCAGCCCACATTTTTATATATATTTTATATTCACTGTAAATCAAATCATCAAACTACAAAAACACTTTATATCAAACAATATACATTTGATATAAAATAGATATCTTTAATATTAATTTTATATTAAATTAATATCAAGTCCATATCAAACCATATCATAAGGTGGCCGAACTAAGCACACCCATGAGGCATTCTCACCTGTCAAAAATGTAACATTGCAAAAAAAGGGGGCCCCATTAACTACTGGCAGAAACGCATAATCGTACTTCCCACGATGAATCTCTGGAAACGTTCTAAACATTCCCTGGAACAAAAACCGCCAGAGTTCGGGTGATTTAGCAAATTATCAAACATGTTTTCCCTGCACCAATTGTGATGCATGAACACACACTGACTATTCACCTCATACAGAAATACGACAGTTAAGCTGGGCGATCCTTTGCTTGCAATTCAGTGCATTGCTGTGTTGCTCTTGGTCACGCTCCATCTGAACGTTTACCTTAAAGTCAGACACCACTGTGGCTGATACAGGATACAGGGGGGCACAGGATGCCCATCAATGTCATCCTTTGACTGCCCATTGGCACCAATGATGCAGAGCGATCTCTGTGCTCTTCAATATACCACTCTCTCTAGCACACTTGTCTCAAAAGCGCAGCTCTTTTAATCCTGGCCATCTGCAGGTGAATGTAAAACACTAATCGCCTGATTTCCAAAAAACGCGTTAACATTGGAAAATGCCATTGAACATGTGTGTAAATCAGGCCCTAAGTGTCCCATAAAGGAGCCCTCAAAGGGTGTACCTTAAGCTAGTTTTGATATTTGTATGACACAGTGTTATTTCTTGATGCTTTCCAAATCAGCAGCTGTAGTGTTTAGAACTGATCTTCAGATGGTAATCCACTTAACTAAACTGAAAATATCATTTTAGATTGAAACAGATTGGTGCAAGTGTAAACATCAAGCGAGGCAGCATTGAACATCGTGCCGCCTCCCCGATGACCCCCCCAACCCTCCCCACCTCATTCTCTTCCTGTCACATACACACAGTACCACAGTTGGAAGCAATGAAGACACTTGCCAAATACATCCAGTGACTAAAAAGACAATTGAAAGCAATGGCATAAATGTTTTTTTGACAGGAATAGATACATCAGCAAACAGCAGTAAGTATGCATTGTGTCCTGGGTACAACGGGAAAATCTAATTTATTCTCTGTGAATGAACCATTTGCATATATTGAAGGATACAAACTGCATTTCCTCCAGATTTTGCACGAAGCAAACCTGTTACATCGCACCTAATTCAAATTAAATTCTTTGCTGTTCAATGTTGATTATGATCTCATGAGTTCTATCGCGCCATACAATTTCATTATAACAGAGGCCAGGGGAAACACAGCAGCTGTTTGATATTATGCAGAGAGGCTTGGATCTGTTTTGGTTTACAGGAGTAAATGTTGAAAAGTGAGGTTAATGCATGCTAATACTACTGCATTGTCTAGCAGGACGTTACTGGTAAAGCATTGAAATATAGCATTAAAGGGAAGCCTACAAAGTCTATTCACACACAGCAGAAAGGACAGATGTTCACACATACATATGTAGGCGATCATTGTGAAGATATGCAAGTGACCAATCAAAGAGTGGTGTGATACCTTTTCATCGTTAGGTATAGCACACTTCTATAACATGGAGGTAAATATTGACCATCTGTCAGCCAATCACCATGCTCATAATGCAGTAATTGCCTGGAGGTATTGACTGCCTTTCAAATATTCTAAATTAGGAAATAGACAGAGAAACAGCAGGGATAATGTATATGCATTCAAGAAATAACAAAGCAATTTTACAGAAATGTTCCTTTCAACAAGACATCTGGGTCCTGATTTACAAACTGTTTTTCATTAGGAATTCCCCATTGAAAAACGCTTTATAAATCATCCCCCAATGTCAACGTGAAAGTCTACATCCAATTTAGCATAGTACATGTAAACCTGAAACATGAACAATGCTTTCACTTCCTTATGAAGACACCAATAACATTTACATTGTACCAAATGCACACTCAGACTAAGGGTCTGATTTATAAAAAATGGTTTAACATGGGAAAGTCCCATTGAATTTTTGTGTGCAAATCAGGCCCTAAAACTGCTCCAGTTCATCCAAGTTTACAATTAATAAGCATACCTCATTGACAACTGTGATATTTTACTTTTTACAAAAAAACACCATATTCAATTTACTAATACATTGCGAGTATTTTCCTAACTCACTTTTAAGGGGCCCTTTTGCGCAGAGGAGCCGTCATGGTGGGCATCGCCTGAGCTCCGTGTGGTGCGGGACTTTCTGTCGCAACATGCCGGACCCAGGTGCCTATCCTAACCCTGCATGTGGGGACCTACTTGTGCATGCATCTGCTGTGCTGGGAGCGTTTGCTGTGGGCTGTGGCCTGTGGCGGCCTGCAACTGCTATCCACCTGTTAAGTTGCGAGGGTGAGGGGCAGAGGACATGCTACCGGCGATTCTTGGCAGCGGGACAGCTGCTGTGAAGAAACAAGGGCCTCCAGCTACTTTAACCTCTTGATGGGCTGTGGTGATCAGTGTGAGGTCAGGCCAGGCAGCCCCCTCTTTCTCCTCCAGTCAGTGACACGGGGAGGGTGTTGACAGCTGACAGTAGACGTCAGGATGCTGGGAGCAGGCAGCGGATTCCCTAGTGGGAACTGGATGCCGTGGTGCGGTCTGGGTATTGGAGGCCTGCCCCTGCTGTGTATACTGACACTCTGTGTCCATCATTAGTATTTTAGCTGCTGGATGGAATGGTGTGGATGCGCCCTGGCTGTGTTTGTGCTAGACTATTTTTCAAACTACATAAGAAGGCATCAGTGGTGACGTTGAGGGGCTGGAACTATTGAAATTGTCAAACCTGCTGCGTTTATCCCTGCTAGCAGCACTTCTTTAGTTTCTCCTTGTCGCTTGGTTCACAGCTTGACTGGCTACCTCTGCTTGAGCCACGGGGTTTGGAGTAGTGCCTTGTGATGATGAAAGGTGGTGGTAATAAGAAGGGTGGGAGCATGGTTTACAAAATCCATTTCGGCCCTCGACCATCTGCCACTACTAGGGCCATCCTGCATTCGCCCAGTGATTCCCAGGCTGCGGCGTAGGCCACCCTTCTTGACACTCAGTAAATCCTGGAGACAACGCAGTGTGGATTTGCTTCCGTGAATGAACGACTGGATGACATTAATATCAATGTTGCCACCCTTTGCACCCAGTTGGAGATGGATGTGACACGCTTTACGGCGGCGGAGGGCCGCATCAGCTTGACCGAGGATAAAGTTGCGGTGCTCCAAACCACCATTGCCAAGCTATCGAAGGATATAAAGCAGATGAAGGCGACGTGCGATGACCCGGATTCCAGGTCTCCAAGGAACATAATCAGAGTCCCCGGAGGAGTTACTTCATGGGAATATGGACGTGGAGGTTGAGGAACTGCTCCAAAACATCTTTGTCACTGCACTTCACGGGTGGAACACACTCATAGGGCTCTTGTGGCAAAAGCTAAGCCTGCCGATTACACTAGGCCCATCATTGCACAAATTCTGAATTACTGCGATCACACCAAAGAAACAAATACTAACGCTACCTTTTATTTTCACCATTCAGATTAGGTGACTCTATTATCTAAGAGAAAGGACTTTACCCTGCCGAAGAGCCAATTATAATACAAATGGGGAAACACGTGTCGAGGAACATCATAATCTATCCCAAAAAGGATATACTACTGAATACTGTAAATCAAGCATGCAAAAGGAACACCATTGTGAAGAAACAATAGGATAAACCTTCCAATTATTAAAAATTGCAAATCAAACAGGAAAAAAGGAGAACCTTTGTGAATAAAACAATAGACCAATCGCCAAGTAAAAAAGGAGCACCTTTGTGAATAAAACAATAGGATCAATCTCCAAGTATTACCATAGCAATTCAAGAAACCTTTGTGCAGTAACAATTGGACCTATCTCTACAAACTATCTATGAACTTATGTGTAAGACAAACTTATGTGAAAGGTACTTCACACAACTTTATAACAAACTGGCTAAGAGGTTTTTCCAGCGAACTGAGCATATTGAATCGTAATTACAAGTCCTTTTTATCTTCTATGTAATAAATTGAAAACCAATTTGAGACAACAAATGGATTTTTGACTAATTTATTTTGGTTTGACACACAGAACATTAGAATATCTGTTGGCGCAATCAGATGGTAAAACATTTTTCTTTATACTTTACTATTTTCGGCATTGGGCAACCTCAATGCAAAATTTACCATGCATCCCAAGACTACAACCTAAATACAAATAATAAAGCTTATACTAGGAGCTCGCGTTCAAGATTGCAAGCAGGTTGAAACTATCTTATGGTTTAAGGATGCATCTCCGGTGATGTTCCATTTGCTAGTTCCACCTGGGTATTCAATTCAAGTTATTAATAAGACCATTAAGGGAGGTCATCAATAAGACCAGTCTGAGGGTCTCACATTTGGAGCATGTATGATGGTATTATGTGCAACAGGTTAGTCTTATAACTGTGTGGCTTTCACAACCTCCTTTAAAATCATTCTGGGTTATAGACCCCTGAACCTGCAAAAACATTCCTGATTAATTTTGATCTATTCCTCTCGACCACAGGAATTAGGCATCAGCAGTTGATCTGTGTCAGTGATTTTAATGTTTGCCTCGATGATCCCACAGCAGTGGATTCTTCTGAGCCTGGGAGATTCTGAACAGTTAAAATTTGATTTCTCTGGACATGTCCCCTTTTCACCATCAGGGCCACAGCATGTATCTTGTCTGGGGCTCAGAGATGGCCATGCCCAATACCAAGCAGTCTCTTGGTCAGATATTTTTTATAAGATTATTCATGCTCTTGTGAAAAAGAAATTCACAATACACATAGGGCCTCATTACGACCCTGGCGGAATGGGTTAACGGGTGCCGCTAATGGTGGCGCACCCATTAAACTCATTCCGCCTCATTACGCGGATCCCGATGTGGACATATGGTTTTACCAGATGTCCTTACCGGGTCCTGCGAGGGGACCAGGGAGCTAACAACGGCCTGGTCGTAATCAGCCTGTTGTTAGCTCCCTGCACCCATTCCCATTGAGCTCTATGGGGGCTCAAATGGGAATCGGGAAGGTCCGGGCCCGGGTTCCCTGTAAGGGGAATTACCGGGCCCTCCAAACTCGGAATGGCCATTCAGGGAACCCGGACCGGGACCCGGTTTTGGTGGCAGCCATGCCCTTATTAAGGGCATGGCTACCGCCAAAGTCGTAATGAGGCCCATAGTGTCCTAAAATTCAGTCCACCTATTGGAGGACCAAAGATCTCTTGGTTATGCCAGGTTCTCAATTGGGGGAATACCCTGACCTCCATTAATACATCATTAGACTGTGATTTTCTGACTCATGGGTCTGTGGCTACAGACTCCATGTGCAAGGAACATGCCACATTGTTACAACAGGCACCAAAAAAACAATCTAATCCTTGGCACTCTCTGGAATTAGCTGACTTGAGGAAAAAAGTACCGGCAGATAGAAAATATTTGGCGAAAACATAGAATACCACTAGCTGCCTTAAATGCAAAATCTGCACTAAAAAAATACAAAGCAGCACATTTTTTAGGCCGAGTTGGAATTTTTACTGGGAACTATTCAGACCTCTAGGAATAAACCAAGAGAATATTATGCCTCTATCTCTAACGTTTTCCATCCTAGCTGCATATCAACAGCAATGGCACTGCCAAGTACTCAAGACAATGCTTTCAATCAGTTTTTCATGAATATGATTATAATAATGGAACAGAAACTGGTAATCTCGAATCCAGATATCGAGATACCTCTTCCTCTTTCTACTGCCCTTCCGGTCCCACAGTTTGAGTTTAATTTACAGGGTAATTCATAGAAATTCGCACAAAAGTGGCGCACGCGACTGGCGCACAGCATGCCCGTGCGAATGTCTGCGCCAGCCGCGTGCGCTAAAATCGATTACCGCGAACAGAGTATTCATGGATTTTCGCATCCAAAACCAGCTGTGGCGCAGCGTGGCGCAGCGACCCTGCAGCAGCGCCAGTTACGCCCCCAAGAACGCCCTCGGGCAAGGAAAAGACTTCAAAATCCGCAAATAATCGCAAAGGGCTGCGCTTACCCTGGACCAGTTCACAGGGCTGGCAAACAGCAAACGCCAAGCGGGGAACGTGTATTTCAGTGGTTCGCGGGAAGTTCCACACGCGATTGTCCTGTGTACGTGTGCATCAGGGGTGCGCGGGAAGTATCACACGCAAAATCAGCAGGGTATGTGTATTTCAGGGGTGCGCGGGAAGTTCCACGCGTGATTTCAGCAGGGTACATGTATTTCAGGGGTGCGCGGGAAGTTCCACACGCGATTGGCCCCGTGCGAGCAGGGTACGTGTATTTCAGGGGTGCACGGGAAGTTCCACACGCAATTGGCCCCGTGCGAGCAGGGTACGTGTATTCCAGGGGTGGGCGGGAAGTCCCACACGCGATTCCAGCAGGGTACATGTATTTCATTGGTGCGCGGGAAGTATCACACGCGATTCCAGCAGGGTACGTGTATTACAGGGGTGCGCGTGAAGTTCCACACGCGATTTCAGCAAGGTACGTGTATTTCAGGGGTGCGCGGGAAGTATCACACGCGATTCCAGCAGGGTACGTGTATTTCAGGGGTGCGCGGGAAGTTCCACACGCGATTCCATCAGGGTACGTGTATTTCAGGGGTGCGCGGGAAGTTCCACACGCGATTCCATCAGGGTACGTGTATTTCAGGGGTGCGCGGGAAGTTCCACACGCGATTGGCCCCGTGCGAGCAGGGTACGTGTATTCCAGGGGTGCGCGGGAAGTTCCACAAGCGATTTCAGCAGGGTACGTGTATTTCAGGGGTGCGCGGGAAGTTCCACACGCGATTCCATCAGGGTATGTGTATTTCAGGGGTGCGCGGGAAGTTCCACACACGATTGGCCCCGTGCGAGCAGGGTACGTGTATTTAAGGGGTGCGCGGGAAGATCCACACGCGATTTCAGCAGGGTACGTGTATTTCAGGGGTGCGCGGGAAGTTCCACACGCGATTCCATCAGGGTACGTGTATTTCAGGGGTGCGCGGGAAGTTCCACACGCGATTGGCCCCGTGCGAGCAGGGTATGTGTATTCCAGGGGTGCGCGGGAAGTTCCACACGCGATTTCAGCAGGGTACGTGTATTGCAGGGGTGCGCAGGAATTTCCACACGCGATTTCAGCAGGGTACGTGTATTTCAGGGGTTCTGGGGAGTACTACACGTGAATTGGTCGTGTGGGTCCTCCCAGGTGTTCGCTCTACAACCTCCACGGCCCCTGCAGGCAGCCCACACCACGGGGGACTACCCTGCACCCCTGCTCATGTCCCGCAGGCAGCCCATCCACCATGGGCATGCCCCCCAGCCAACCCACATGTCACCTTGCACTACTGATCAACAATGCATGTCTCCCACCACCCCCACCCCCAGCAGTGCAGGGGCAGCCTCCACCAGGCCCCCACCCATGTCTACCACCACCCCCACCCCCCAGCCACCAGGGGCAGCCTCCACCAGGCCTCCACTCATGTCTCCCACCACCCCCACCCCCCAGCAGTGCAGGGGCAGCCTCCACCAGGCCCCCACTCATGTCCCCCTGCACCCCCACCACCCAGCAGTGCAGGGGCAGCCTCCACCAGGCCCCCACTCATGTCCCCCTGCACCCCCACCCCCCAGCAGTGCAGGGGCAGCCTCCACCAGGCCCCCACTCATGTCTACCACCACCCCCACCCCCCAGCCACCAGGGGCAGCCTCCACCAGGCCCCCACTCATGTCTACCACCACCCCCATCCCCCAGCCACCAGGGGCAGATTCCACCAGGCCCCCACTCATGTCCCCCTGCACCCCCACCCCCCAGCAGTGCATGGGCAGCCTCCACCAGGCCCTCACCCATGTCTCCCACCACCCCCTAACCCCCAGCAGTCAGGGGCACCCTCCACCATGCCCCCACTCATGTCTACCACCACCCCCATCCCCCAGCCACCAGGGGCAGATTCCACCAGGCCCCCACTCATGTCTCCCACCACCCCCACCCCCCAGCAGTGCAGGGGCAGCCTCCACCAGGCCTCCACTCATGTCCCCCTGCACCATCACCCCCCAGCAGGGCAGGGGCAGCCTCCACCAGGCCCCCACTCATGTCCCCCTGCAACCCCACCCTCCAGCAGTGCAGGGGCAGCCTCCACCAGGCCCCCACTCATGTCTCCCACCACCCCCACCCCCCAGCAGTGCAGGGGCAGCCTCCACCAGGCCCCCACTCATGTCTCCCACCACCCCCACCCCCCAGCACTGTGGGGCACCTGCCAGCAGGCCCCCACTCATGTCCAACTCATGTACCCCTGCACCCCCACCCCCCAGCACTGTGGGGCACCTGCCAGCAGGCCCCCACTCATGTCCAACTCATGTCCCCCTGCACCCCCACCCCCCAGCAGTGCAGGGGCAGCCTCCACCAGGCCCCCACTCATGTCTACCACCACCCCCACCCCCAGGGGCAGCCTCCACCAGGCCCCCACTCATGTCCCCCTGCACCCCCACCCCCCAGCAGTGCAGGGGCAGCCTCCACCAGGCCCCCACTCATGTCCCCCTGCACCCCCACCCCCCAGCAGTGCAGGGGCAGCCTCCACCAGGTCCCCACTCATGTCCCTCTGCACCCCCACCCCCCAGCAGTGCAGCGGCAGCCTCCACCAGGCCCCCACTCATGTCTACCACCACCCCCACCCCCCAGCCACCAGGGGCAGCCTCCACCAGGCCCCCACTCATGTCCCCCTGCACCCCCACCCCCAGCAGTGCAGGGGCAGCCTCCACCAGGCCCCCACCCATGTCTACCACCACCCCCACCCCCCAGCCACCAGGGGCAGCCTCCACCAGGCCCCCACTCATGTCTCCCACCACCCCCACCCCCCAGCAGTGCAGGGGCAGCCTCCACCAGGCCTCCACTCATGTCTCCCACCACCCCCACCCCCCAGCAGTGCAGGGGCAGCCTCCACCAGGCCCCCACTCATGTCTCCCACCACCCCCACCCCCCAGCACTGTGGGGCACCTGCCAGCAGGCCCCCACTCATGTCCAACTCATGTACCCCTGCACCCCCACCCCCCAGCACTGTGGGGCACCTGCCAGCAGGCCCCCACTCATGTCCAACTCATGTCCCCCTGCACCCCCACCCCCCAGCAGTGCAGGGGCAGCCTCCACCAGGCCCCCACTCATGTCTACCACCACCCACACCCCCCCAGCCACCAGGGGCAGCCTCCACCAGGCCCCCACTCATGTCCCCCTGCACCCCCACCCCCCAGCAGTGCAGGGGCAGCCTCCACCAGGCCCCCACTCATGTCCCCCTGCACCCCCACCCCCCAGCAGTGCAGGGGCAGCCTCCACCAGGCCCCCACTCATGTCTACCACCACCCCCACCCCCCGGCCACCAGGGGCAGCCTGCACCAAGCCCCCACTCATGTCCCCCTGCACCTCCACCCCCCAGCAGTGCAGGGGCAGCCTCCACCAGGCCCCCACCCATGTCTACCACCACCCCCACCCCCCAGCCACCAGGGGCAGCCTCCACCAGGCCCCCACTCATGTCTCCCACCACCCCCACCCCCAGCAGTGCAGGGGCAGCCTCCACCAGGCCCCCACTCATGTCTCCCACCACCCCCACCCCCCAGCAGTGCAGGGGCAGCCTCCACCAGGCCCCCACTCATGTCTCCCACCACCCCCATCCCCCAGCACTGTGGGACACCTGCCAGCAGGCCCCCACTTATGTCCAACTCATGTTCCCCAGCCAACATGTCATCACAATCTAGATCCCTGATCCCTATGGTCAGCCTCCAAATGCAAAACACCCACCCGAGTATTGCATCCACCCACTCATAATTGGCAATTACATGACAGAACACCAATTGCAAGTTCTGAAACAAACACATTTCCCTCACATACACCCAATGGGTGTCAGTGAATCTCAAAAAGCCATATCATGATATGCATTAAACCAATGAGATGATACTACACATTGAAGTTTGATAAAAAATATGTATTGAAGGAAACATAAATAGAATCAAAAATAAATAAACAGAAATGGGAATGTACAAAAATGAAAAGAAGCATGTCCGTGAAAAAAAGCAAAACCAAAAATCAAAATCCAAAGTAATGGTGTCCAAAGTCACTGTCCAGAAAACAAAATCCAATGGGAAATAAAATAGAAAGCCATTGCTCCATGGTTAAAATGTGAAAGAAAAATACAATCCAACAGTGAACTATTTACATACGAACAAGCCAGGGTCCATTATCCCAACAAAAGAAAGGAAACCTATCTAACTACACTAACTAATAAAATAAACTATAGACAAAAATGTGGCCAATGTCCGAAAGATCCAAAAAAAAATGAAACCTAACACTACCTACATAACTATGTACAAGGGCAGTGGGCTAGTTTGACGGCTCACTTGTGGATGTCCCGGGCCAGGGCATCATCGAACTCCTGCTCAATGTCCCGGAGGCGGTCCTCCTCCATGGCCCCGAGGGTCCGCAGGGCCGTTGACGTGTCCACCTCCAAACCCCTGCGGATTGCCTCGAGGCACTCGGCCCGCCTCAGGGCCCTCCGCATGGAGTTCTCCGCCCTGACCATTGTGAGCCGTGCCTCTTCCGCCCGCTGCCGCTCCGCATCTATGGCGTGGCCCAAACGCTGCCACACGGAAGACATTCTCTGTCCTGGGTCCTCCTGCCCTCCGGCCGATGCCTGCCCCTCCGATGTTGAAGGCCCCGAGCCTTCATGGCTCCCACCACGTTGCTGCTGCTGCTGTGCCTCTGCCCTTGCACTGCCTCCTGCTGCCTGCACATCCTCCGTCGGCTGGGGTGCAGTCGTTGATGTGGCCACCCCTGCTGGACGTCCGACTCCCGACTGTGGCAGGGATGCCTCCTTCACCAGCAGTCTCCTCATGAAAAGACTGCAGGTCACCTCGCATGGCCCGTTGACGCAACGCCACACCACTCAGAACAAGCTCAACCTGGACCCGGATAGCCACGTCCGCAGGCAGTGGAAGGCCAGTTGTCGTGAGCTCATCCCCTGCCTGAAAACGGGTCTGGACGTGGGCATCCCTGCTGGTGCAAGATGATGCAGGGACAGGATCAGGGACAGGATTGCACACAGGCACCTCCGCGGCGGCCTGTGCTGCCTCCTGTCCCTGGTCCTGCACTGCACCACTAGCACCAGTGGGATCCCCACCTCCAGACCCCGTCTCTGTTGCTTGCATGGCCTCCTCCTCCACCAAACCCCCCACCAACCTGGATGACTCCGTGCCATCTTCCCCCGTTAGGCCCTGTGGGGTCCCAGCTGCCCCTTCTGCTGCCGAGGAGTCCAACTCCAACCTCCGCCTCTTGGACCTCCCACCGGCAGCTGCGGCCTGGGACGCGGCACCGGACTCCTCACTCCCCGACGAGATGACAACATGGGAGGGGAGCCGGGCCTTGCGTCTCCAGCTGGCGGTGGGATCCCAGCCGCTGTGCTCCACAGCACCTTCTCCGCCCTCTTCATCAGTTGACGCTGCAGACAGGGAGAAATAAAACACATGCATCAGGGCACTGTACAATGGACACATACACACATGACAGTTGTACATGAGTGGCATTGGCAAACCTCAGACATGTCATCACAATCCCCAACACACATGTAATTTCAACTCGCACACATGAGCCATACCACAGCCATATCGCAACTGCCAGCACCATCCATACACATACAACAGCATGAGCAGGCAAAGGTGAGCCAGACATCACATGCAACACAGGAAGTGCACCACACATGTACACACACCACCACACTTGCATGCATGTGTACACCTCTGCCAAGTGTCGCAGTGTTCAGATGGGCATCCATTTCACATCTGCCCATCAGGCTTCCACATACTGCTGTCACATGCATCCATGTTGCATCACTGTTGCACCCTTGTCAAATACACACACATGCACATGTACACAGTGCTGATACATGCAGCTGAAAACAACATACATGCGTGACATCACGGACATGTCTACTTACATACACATTCATCCAAACATGTGTGCCCACACAACTGCATTTGGCATGCAAGCCTACACACAAGCACCATCCATGTCTCACACATTCCAGCCCTCACATGTGTTAGCCCCACGGCCCTGTACACCCCCACCCATACTCGACCCCATACAAACAGATGTGCAACCTGCACACTACTGAAAAATCACCACACGCACAGCTCACAATCAGGATGCATGTACACTTACCGCTCGACTCCAGACGGGTCTGCCTCTCAAGGACCTGGACGTGGAGCGCTGGGGATATGCGTTCCAGGACCCTCATCTGTTCTTCTGACAAGTGGCCCCGGCGCCCCTTGGCATCCGCTGCCTTCAAGAGGCGCCAGGCCTTGTTCAGGGTCCTGGACCTGAAGTCCTCCCAGCGCTTCTTGACATGTTGGAAGTCGCGGACTGCCACCCCCTCCGCGTTTATGGCAGTCACGATGTCAGTCCAGATCCAAGTCCGTCCTTCCTTGTCGGCGCGGGAACCTCCGAAGAGGGCATCATACTGCCCCAGGACTTGCTCCACCAGGACACCGACTTCGGTGGCACTGAAGCTGGTGCCCCTCTGCCTCTCTGGCCGGGGGTTGTCAGTGGTCTCAGATGGTGTTTGCCCCGACATGACAACCCCAGAGGCAGGAGTGGGTGGGCAACTGGGTCCTGGGGCTGGGCTGCAGAGCGTTGGAATCCCAGTCGGGAGTCTTTGGTTCCAGCAGGGGTGGTCACAGCAACAGCACCCCTGGCTGATGTGCAGGCAGCAAATGGCAGGGCACGTGGGCAGCAGGCAGTCAGGCAGCAGCAGATGGCAGGTGGGAGCGTGCTCGGGGCTCTGAGGGGCAGTAGTTCGGCCTTCTGGGCAGGAGCGTGGTCTTCCGTGTGCTTACGCGTGGCCAGCTTGATACGGAGTGATTTGGCACGTGAAAATCCTGCACGTCTGCGTGTAAATCGAGGAAAGGTCCTTAGCGCGTATGCACATCAGCACGCATATGCAATTTCATTGGACCAAAGGCTCTTAGCGTGTGAGCGCGTCTGTGACGTGAGGCGCGCGGGTGTTTCCCTCATTACACGTGATGACAGAGCACACGTGGATTTCCACCAATCGCGTGTGGAACTTCCTGCGCACCCCAGAAATACACGTACCCGGGCCAATCGCGTGTACGCTCACTTCCCTCCGATTACACGCGATGACACTCGGACGTGCAGTTTTACCACGTGTGCTCGCATATGCGATTTCATTGGCCCAAAGGCCACCATGAGCAGCTGTGACGTCACGTGCATGGCCGTAGAGAATGGCGCATGTAAAAATGAAGAAATACACGTCCGAGTGTCAAAGCGCGTAATTGGTGGAAATGGCCTCATTGCGTATGCGCATCTGTGACGTGTGTATAAAAGGTACGTGTAGAACGCCATTTCCTTGTACGTGCTTTTCGTGGAGAGCGAGTGGGTGAAATCTGTACTTCTTGTCGGTTCACACGCGATTTACTTCACGGCGTTTCCAGTTCGTACTCCCTGTTACCTCTGACAGCTTTTCCTCTTTTCCTCTTTTTCCTGGGCCTGTTTCCTCAAACAGCTTCCCTACTACTGTTGTCCTATCTCCTCAGACAGCGTATAATTCTTCTTTTGGCGGGGGTGTTGCCAACGCGCACACGCACATATTTTCACTCTTTTGTTCCTGGCAGACGGTGAGTCGTGCACGTATCTAACATCTGTGCTTGCCCCGTTTGTCGCGTACCCCTTCAGAGGTCATTCTAGGCTGCGTGTGACACGCATACGTTCATTCTTGTGTTCCTGGGTGCCACAGCGTAGTGCAGGTTTATTTTTACACGCACGTGGTCTAGGAGGGGTTGCGTGCACCTTACTTTGCTTTTTTGGGGTGCCTGTGCGTTGCGTGACCCGTCATCTTTCCCCAGGGGTGACATACAGCCTTGCTAGAGCACTAGGGTACGATTACCATCTGGTACCCAACCCCTTTGACCCCCAATTGCCCAGGACAATAGTCCACATCGACTCCCATACGCACAATAACATCAGTGCCATGGCTGGGAGGCGAACAAGCCGTAAGGGTGGCAAAGGTGGCCGAGCCCCAAGTGGTGGCCATGGTGGATCCGGTAGGGGACGTGGCCATGACTTGCAGGGTGCCCCTAGCCCCCCATGTGTGGAGGAGCAGTCAGGGACACCCATGCCCCCCCCCTGGTTGAGGTTACCGTGGCTGACACCATCCATGCTCAGCCCTTGTTGGACCAGCCCACTGTGGAACCAGACCTGGCACAGGGTGACTCCATGGCTGACTTCAAGGTCAGCAGGTCTAGGCCACGTGCGCCGGTGAACGTTGGTGTCATCAGGCCACGTGGATCAGGGGCAGCTAGGTCATCTGCTGCCCTGCGTAGGCAGGCTGGGGAGGCTGCAGGGGCAGCTGCGGCTCCATCCACCCCACCTCTCACACACCCATCCAGGACAGTGTCGGTCCAAGTCCATCATGCTGACATTCCCCCTGACACCATCACTCTTGAGATAATGCCTGCACCAACTCCCATGCTGAGTGTGCAATCCCACGCTCCTGCCCCTAGTGTCCAGAGCGGCGCAGGACACTCCGGATCCCCACCACCTTCCAAGCGGAAGAGGAAGAGTGCTCGTCCAGTAGAGGCTGATGCCGCAGACACGGCTACACAGACCGGCCCGTCAAGGAAGCCCAGCTTCAATGAGGCCGAACTGAATGCACTTGTAGAGTATGTGTCCACACATGACCGCGAAATGGTGATTGTTGCAGGATCCAAGACCACACCTGCACAACGTCAGGCACACTGGCAGACCATTGCGGACATCATAAGTGCCCATGGAATTGTGAGGCGCACAGCTAATGAATGCTACAAGCGCTGGAATGACCTGAAGCGCAGGGCAAAGAATAAGCTGGCCTCAAGTCATGCCGCAACTCTAGTGACTGGAGGTGGGTCTCCAGCAGACGACATAGAACTCACTCCACATGAGCAGGTTGCTGGGACCTACGTCACGGAGGAACAGATCCAAGGCGTGGGAGAAGTGGCAGATTACGAGGCATTGTCCGGTGAGTGCACATGCATGTGTGTGTCATCCATGTGCATGGTGTGCGTGGGAGGGCTTCTGTTTGGGTGCCAGGGGAGTGTGTGTGTGCCTGAGTGGTTCGGCTCACCCATGTGCCTCTTCCTAAACATTCTTGGCAACAGCATTTGGGTATAGCAGCATCCCTTCGGCCAACATTAGACATCCAGCCCAACACCACGCCAGTTGCCCTTGGAGTGTCATCTTGCCACTACACTGTTGCTTATTTACCTCTGTTTATTCATACATAGCCGGTCAAGTGGCACAGCGAGTAGAGCGCCCGCTTTGACACCCGTGCAGAGCCTGTTAACGCAGGTTCGAATCCCGGCGGGGCCAAACTCAGCCTTTCATCCTTCCGAGGTCGATAAATGAGCACCACACACCGTGGGTAATAATAAGCAGCGCTCAGATACCTGAGGGTTTGTAGCGCTATATAAAAGCCTAATTATTATTATTATTATTATTATTATTATTATTATTATTATTATTATTATTATTATTATTATTATTATTCAGGCAGATTGTTTGCATACCACCACTTTTACTCGGGATTTCTCAGTCCTATTGTCACATGTCTGACATGGCTATGGTACAGTGGACTGGCTCAGTTTCGTGGACATGATTAGTTTGGACATGTCCCTGTGCTATAGGACCATTTTTGACTGGCAGCTGCATGTTAAACATTTGAACCATTACAATGAAAATAATCAATCATATGAACAAACTGGACTGAATGAACAATTGGTGACCTCCTCTCCCTCTTCACTTCATGGCTAGGGTACATGCCATCTGTGTGATGGCATGTGTATTTGACCTGCCAATCACTGGCCAATGTGTGATGCCACTGCTAGGAAGCATGCAGCAAATGTTTTCATCATCCATCTTGGTGTCATCAATGTGTGCCATCTGCCTCCCCATCACACGCAGTGACGGTGCATGCATGGGAGTGTTTTAGTCATGTGGGACATGTGTCAATCAAGTACAGTTTCTGTAGCCTCTCAGCCCTCATTGTGTGCCATAGTGCTAATGCCTGTTTCCATTTGTTTTCTTTTATGTCTTTGCAGGGGAAGACGCACCTGATACTGCTGGGGTTGTGGAGATGGTGCAGACCCAGGAGGGGTCTGAGGGCCGACCGACCACCAGTGAGGGACGTGGTGTGGTGGTGGGTGAGAACCCACAACTGCTGCAGGTCGTGCTCTCAAGGGGTGTCTCTGGCTGCACCTCCCCCGAGCTGTACTCAGGTGTTGATTCGGATGATGAGACCTAGGTGCCGTCGCAGGTGAGTGGTCCTGGGAGGGATTCTGTTCTGTCCGACCCACCTGCACCAGGGTTAGAACCCTCAATGGGGATGTCAGTGTTGGCAGGTACGCCTTTGGTGGTTACGGATGCAGGGTCACACTCCGCGACATCTGATCCTGTTCCTGGGCCAGCAGATCAGAGGGGGAATGCAGTCCTGCAGCCTCAGGCAGTGCCGGCACAGCAAGGCGCAGTTCGCCTTGCCCCAGACAGGTGTGGTGCCCGCCGACGTGGTGGCCGTACGCCACCTGGCAATACCGCATGGGAGCAATCCATTTACGGTATGGCAACCCAACAGGCAGCATCATCAGAGATGATGGCTCAGTCCATGGATGGGGTGGCCACTTCCATTGTCCCCCCCGAAAGGCTGATGGAGCGACTACAGCAGGCAACCGACTCCATCTGCCAGTCACACAGGGAGGACATGTTGGCGTCCGACAGGGACAGGCGGGCGGCACTGGCGACTCTGCAGGAAGCCATCTCCATAGAGTCCCAGGGCCACAGCGAAGCCCTGAGGCTGGAACTCCTTCACCTCAGGACGACTCTTGTTGAGCTTGAGGCTTCAACAAACTGAAGGACAGAACAGCAGCTGGAGCGTCTCACCCGTACGCTCTCAGCTGAGATGCAGGCAACTAGGGCGGAGGTCCGGGCATCCCGTGAGTTGTTGCATGGGGACCTCCGCACACTCATCCTCCAGAACGAGACCTACCACAACCGCATGCTTGCAGCCATGGAGGAACAGACTAGGGCTTTGCGTGGGCTGCCTCCCATAGTGCCACCACCTCCGGATGCAGCTGCAGAGGGTGAGGATAGCGACAGCAGTGATACTCCCACAATAGGGTAGCCGTGTAGGCCATGAGCCCATGGAGGTGTTTTTTTTTCGCAAGATCCACACAGGTGGGTTTTGGTGTGCACCCTGTCCTCGGACCTCCTGGATGGCCTCCCCAACCCCCCCGGGCCCATTAATGGCCATTTTTTTTTTTTTTTTTTTTTTCTTTTTTTCTTTTTTTTTTCTTTTTTTTTGGGACAGTGTGTTGCCTTGTGTGGCTCCCGTGGGCATACGCTGCATTGTGGCTGGGCACATGCAGGCTTGTCATGGATTTGGTTCAGATGCTTGGGTTTTTGTCACACACACCCCTCCTGCTTCCTGTTTCCATGGGATTGCAAAGGGTGTGCCCAAGTGACATTGACGTACATGGTGACATTGGACTCCCATGAGCTGTGTGGCCAGTCTGTAGTCAACACTGTGTATACATTCATAGTGCATATTGTTGTATTGTACACTGCGTGGTGTATTGATATGTGCCTCTGCATCCATCTCATCCTCCATATTTGCAGGTCCATTCCTCATGTCTTCACAATGCGGTCCACCTTGGAACTGGAGTCCATGTTGTAAGCAGTGCACCTACACTCTTGCGTGGCGCTAACACTGTATACTTGCAAGTGTTCGGAGGGCTGTCATCATCAGGTGGTGAGGCTAGCTAATTTTTAAGTCTGTAATGTCATGTTTAAGGTAGGTTGGAGGTTGTGTAGGTGATTGGTATTCTTGGTAAGTATTTGGTAATGTGGGTTGTAGGTCCTGCATTACTGTGAGCATTTCATGTGTGGACATGTTTCCATTAGGGACACTGTAGCTGCTGACACTTGGGGCATGTTGTGGGGATTAATTTCTTTCCTCTCACATTGCATGACATGCCATGGTGTGTTGTGTGGCCGTGCCGGGGAGGGGGTGGGTGACATGGCACTGTTTTCATGTAGTATTTTGCAAGTGGGTATTCATTTCTGCAGCATGGAAGTGTCTTTTCATGACACTGCATTGGTGGTGTTTGTGTAGGTAGGGATGCACACATTGTGACACTTCCACATGAACAATCTCAGGCTGCTATGGCTCTGACAGTTGACAGTCCCTTTGTTCGTCTTAATTGTCAGGTCGAGTCATCATTGCTTATCAGATGGTATGTGCCAGGCCTGTGTGCACTCCACTGGGGTGTGATTTCTATGTGAAGTAATTAGCCACCAGCTGCGTACGGGCTGCCTCACCCCGTGCCCTCTCCCCTCCCATGCGCAGCGGGCGTGCATGTGGTTGGGGATGTGGGGGCACCACCATGTCCACGGCCAGGCCCCGGCGTGTTGCAACATTGTGCAGGACACATGCTGCCACTATGATCCTGCACACTACTGGGGGCGCATATAACAGCTGCCCGCCAGAACGGTCAAGGGAGCGAAAGCGTGACTTGAGCACTCCGAATGTGCGCTCCACTATGCCCCGGGTTGCAATATGGGCTGCGTTGTATCTTACCTCTGGAGGCGTGATGGGGTTCCGAATTGGCGTCATCATTTGGGTGCTCAGAGGGTAGGCACTGTCCCCTGGTGAGGAGGTGATGGGTATCATTAGTGGGGTAGTGACATAACTCTGCATCTGACATGCATGCATGTGCAGTGGCATTCATACTCACCAAGCAGCCATGTATCGCCATGCCGCCCAGCTTCTAGGTCCCGGCTTAGGGTAGACATTTGGTAAATGAAGCTGTCGTGGGTGGACCCTGGATAGTTGGCATATACTGAGGTGATGATTCCCTTAGCATTACATACTACCTGCACGTTGATGTAATGCCAGTGCTTGCGGTTCCTATAGTTGTGCTCAGATGCCCTGGGGGGATGTAGTGCCACATGGGTGCAGACAATGGCACCTAGCACTTTTGGGAATTGTGCCACACCGTAGAAATCGAGGGTGGCAGCCTGCCTTTCTGCAGGTGTCCTGGGCAGGTATATGTGCCTACGGACTGATGGGCGTGCAGTGATGATGTTCAAGACCTGGTGTAGGCAGCGTGACTGCGTGGCCTGTGACACCATACTCACTATGGCACTTGTCCGCTGAAATGATCCTGTGGCCAAGAAGTGCAGTACATTGAGGACCTTCTCCAGGGGGCTGAGTGCTTGGGAGCACAGGGTGGGTGATGTGAGGTCATCCTCCCACTCACTGACCAGGTCCAGTATTATGTGTGGGGGAAACCTGTACCTCCCATACACCTGGTCATCAGGCATCCCAAAAAGGCTGGTTCTGGGAGTGAAAATTCGGGCCCTCACTATCCTCCTCCTCCTTTGGTAACCCACGGCCACTGCTGCTAGGAATGGTATATTCATCCTGGCGTATGAGCTTGTTTGTTGTTTGCGCGCACTTTTATGCTGCGCGGGTTGACGTACGCCTGCTTCATGCTGGCGTACGTGTCTCAGGATTGGACCATTTTTCGGCACGTCGTAGGCGAACGTGTGAATCTTCCCGCCCACCCCAGGAATACACGTAGCACGCTCTCACAGGCACAGTCGCGGGTAAATATTCCCGCCCACCCCTGGAATACATGTAACCCACTCTCACAGGATACACAGGTGGGTTTGCTCTGACAACTGGATTTTGGGGGGTACTCTTTTTTTATATAGTGCCCATTGGGTTATTTAGTCATGACACACGTGTTCAATCATGTGTAATAAAAGTGAAATCTAAACACAAATAGACTTACGGATTGACATCTTCATATAAAGTAAAGGTGCATTTATTCATTTTGCATTTCAACATAAATATTTAGTTTTTTTCTTTTACATTTAAATTTTTATAAATTCAAAGAAGTTTTTGGCAAACATAATTCAATTTTGATGCCTAGGAGTTAAAATCGTAACCACCACCTACTGGTGGCAAGTGACAAACAAGTTAAATTTAAGTAAACATATTCCAACCAATGTTCAAAACAGTATAAAGAGCTATTGGTTTTCTTTAGCCAGGCTTGGGGTGACTCTCACAGGCCCAATCGCGTGTGGAAGTTCACGCGCACCCCGAAGTACGCGTACCCAGGCCAATCGCGTGTGGGACTTCCCGCGCACCCCGAAGTACACGTACAATCGCGTGTGGAACTTCCCACGCACCCCGTAGTACACGTACCCAGGGAAATCGCGTGTGGAAGTTCACGCGCACCCCGAAGTACACGTACCCAGGCTAATCGCGTGTGGAACTTCCTGCGCACCCCGAGGTACACATACCCAGGCCAATCGCGTGTGGAACTTCCCGCGCACCCCGAAGTACACATACCCAGGCAAATCGCATGGCTGGGGGGTGGGGGTGGTGGGAGACATGAGTGGGGGCCTGGTGGAGGCTGCCCCTGGTGGCTGGGGGGTGGGGGTGGTGGTAGACATGGGTGGGGGCCTGGTGGAGGCTGCCCCTGCACTGCTGGGGGGTGGGAGTGCAGGGGGACATGAGTGGGGGACTGGTGGAGGCTGCCCCTGCACTGCTGGGGGGTGGGGGTAGTGGGAGACATGAGTGGGGGCCTGGTGGAGGGTGCCCCTGGTGGCTGGGGGGTGGGGGTGGTGGTAGACATGGGTGGGGGCCTGGTGGAGGCTGCCCCTGCACTGCTGGGGGGTGGGGGTGATGGGAGACATGAGTGGGGGCTTGGTGGAGGCTGCCCCTGGTGGCTGGGGGGTGGGGGTGGTGGTAGACATGGGTGGGGGCCTGGTGGAGGCTGCCCCTGCACTGCTGGGGAGTGAGGGTGGTGGGAGACATGAGTGGGGGCCTGGTGGAGGCTGCCCCTGGGGGCTGGGGGTCGGGGTGGTGGTAGACATGAGTGGGGGCCTGGTGGAGGCTGCCCCTGCACTGCTGGGGGGTGGGGGTAATAGGGGACATGAGTGGGGGCCTGGTGGAGGCTGCCCCTGGTGGCTGGGGGGTGGGGGTGGTGGTAGACATGAGTGGGGGCCTGGTGGAGGCTGCCCCTGCACTGCTGGGGGGGGGGTGGTGGGAGACATGAGTGGGGGCCTGGTGGAGGTTGCCCCTGGTGGCTGGGGGGTGGGGGTGGTGGGAGACATGAGTGGGGGCTTGGTGGAGGCTGCCCCTGGTGGCTGGGGGGTGAGGGTGGTGGGAGACATGAGTTGGACATGAGTGGGGGCCTGGTGGAGGGTGCCCCTGGTTGCCTGGGGGTGGGGGCGGTGGTAGACATGGGCGGGGGCCTGGTGGAGGCTGCCCCTGCACTGCTGGGGGGTGGGGGTGGTGGGAGACATGAGTGGGGGCCTGGTGGAGGGTGCCCCTGGTGGCTGTGGGATGGGGGTGGTGGGAGACATGAGTGGGGGCCTGGTGGAGGCTGCCCCTGCACTGCTGGGGCGTGGGGGTAATAGGGGACATGAGTGGGGGCCTGGTGGAGGCTGCCCCTGCACTGCTTGGGGGTGGGGGTGGTGGGAGACATGAGTGGGGGCCTGGTGGAGGGTGCCCCTGGTGGCTGGGGGTGGGGGTGGTGGGAGACATGAGTGGGGGCCTGGTGGAGGCTGCCCCTTCACTGCTGGGGGGTGGGGGTGGTGGGAGACATGAGTGGGGGCTTGGTGGAGGCTGCCCCTGGGGGCTGGGGGGTGAGGGTGGTGGGAGACATGAGTTGGACATGAGTGGGGGCCTGGTGGAGGCTGCCCCTGGTGGCTGGGGGGTGTGGGTGGTGGTAGACATGTGTGGGGGCCTGGTGAAGGCTGCCCCTGCACTGCTGGGGTGTGGGGGTGGTGGGAGACATGAGTGGGGGCCTGGTGGAGGCTGCCCCTGGTGGCTGTGGGATGGGGGTGGTGGGAGACATGAGTGGGGGCCTGGTGGAGGCTGCCCCTGCACTGCTGGGGCGTGGGGGTAATAGGGGACATAAGTGGGGGCCTGGTGGAGGCTTCCCCTGGTGGCTGGGGGGTGGGGGTGGTGGGAGACATGTGTTGGTGATCACTAGTGCAAGGTGACATGTGGGTTGGCTGGTGGGCATGGCCATGGTGGATGGGTTGCCTGTGGGACATGAGCAGGGGTGCAGGGTAGTACCCTGTGGTGTGGGCTGCCTGCAGGGGCCGTGGAGGGTGTAGAGGGAACACCTGGGGGGGACCCACATGGCCAAATCACGTGTAGCATTCCCCGGCACCACCGAAATACACGTACCCTGCAGAAATCGCGTGTGAATCTTCCGCGCACATCGGAATACACGTACCCAGGCCAATCGCGTGTGGAACTTCCCACGCACCCCCACCTAGCCAGGCCAATTGCGTGTGGAACTTCCCGCGCACCCCATAGAACACGTACCCAGGGCAATCGCGTGTGGAACTTCCCACGCACCGCCACCTACCCAGGCCAATCGCGTGTGGAACTTCCTGCGCACCCCGAAGTACACGTACCCAGGCTAATCGCGTGTGGAACTTCCAGCGCACCCAGGAACACGCGCACACGCTATTTTTCACACAGCGGGTGTCCGTGTTTGTCGGGGCCCCTTTGCACCTCATTTGTCCTAGAGGGCCACTGTATGGGCCATTCATCATGGCTGTATATGGGTGCTTTTTGTTAGCGCACATTTTGGCGCACATTTTTTTCAGTCGCAGGGGCGCTACCGCCTGCTTTCTTGTGGCGTACTTGTTTGGCCCTGTGCGCGTCTTTGACCTGCGCTGGTTTGCCCTATTCGAATCCATGAATACGGGTTGTAGGCGAGCGTGTGGGCGTTCCGCACACTTGCCTCCTGTACTTCCGCCGTGACGCCCATATTTTCACGCGTTGTTCCCCATTCCGAGTGTTACGCCCCGTGTTCCGCCTCTGTGATGTGCGCCGCGCTATGTGCGATTTCGCAGTGGCCGTGGCGCACGCTGTTGGATGACCTGTGCGCCGGCGTGCGTGGCGCACATTTTTAGCGCACATCCAATGTTTTTCTCACGCACGGACTTCCATGAATCGCTGTGCGCTGGTTTTCCTGCGATTTTCGCACTTGCACTGCGATTTTCACACTTGCACTGCGATTCGCACGTTTTGGCACCTCTGCGCGGGAATTTTCGGTGCACATTAATTCCATGAATCGACCCCATAGTGTCTTTGAACACCATTACTTATCTAATGCAGAAACTAAAACCAACAAATGACGCAATGTTCAAGCTGCCTGCACAGCTCAGTTCAATGCGGCAGACATCACTTACTTTATAAGCACATTTGTCAATTTCTTATTATGTCAGGGTAGGTTCTCATCAGAGTTTAAACACTCTGTTGTCTCCCCTGTATTAAAACAATCTACACTCAGCCCCACTGAGATGCAAAACTATCACTGAGTAGCTGGCCTACCGTGGTCAGCTAAAATCCTGGAAAAAGTAGTCACTTCCAAGGTGCAATAGCATGTGGAGAAATATGCACCATTGGACTCCCAACAATCTGGTTCCGGACCAGACATCGAATGGAGACGGCCCCGGTGGCAGACAGGGATGAGCTATTTCAACTCTCCGACAGAGGCAAATGATCTTTTTTTGGTGATGTTAGATCTATCAGTGGCATTTGACACCATGCATCACAGCATCCTATTATGACGCTTGAAGATGTTCTGAGATGTTTCAGAGCATGCACTTAACTGGTTTAATTAATTCTTATCTAACCGTTGTCAACAAGTGAAACTTGGAGACTTTCTATCTGACACCTTACCTCAGAAAAGTGATATGCCGCAAGGCTCTTTGCTTTCACCATTACTGCTCAATCATTATATGCAACCATTAATGAACATACTGAGGAAATATGATGTTGGGTTCCAATCATATGCGGATGACACACATTTATCTGAAAGTAGGTAATTTTGAGAAATCCTTCCAGAGAGTAAAACAATGTCTGGAAGAAGTGAGACTGTGGATGTTCTGGAACTGGCTGCAATTAAATCCAAGTAAGACTGAAGTGGCACTGTTTGGACCTAAACACCTTCTTACAGATGAGTCTAAGGGCCTAATTCATGGAACATTTAGTGTGTTGCAAAGTGACTTTGCACTCTCAACAAACATGTTGAATGGAGCCTAATTCACAGAGCAGTGTAAAGTGTATTTTTGCAGATGAAGTCACTTTGCACTGCAAAAGTACTCTTTGTACTGTGCTAAATGGGACCAATTCACACAAAAAAGCAGTCTGCGCTACCTAGTGCTTTTTTGTTTAATCAGGCCAATTTAGTGAAATTGTCACTAGTAATTTCTCCTTCATGCTTTTTCTCCAGAGGAGAACGATGCATTTCAGTGTTTGGGCCTAGGTTATTGAATACTTTGCCTTGGGAGTTAGGGAACCTGGCAGAATTAATACAGTGCTGAAAATCTCTCACCTAAATAAGGCAATATGACAATTCTGCACAAAATGCTAACCCCCTTACACATTGCTGGCAGTGAATTGACAACTGGGGGATATTGTGGTACTGTCCTTTGATAAGAAATACAATATGATTTTCAGAATGTATATGGTATTGACATCAGCAGGCACCATGGCAGCCCTGTGACAGGCATTTGTTGTTTCCGATAGGAGTGCCTTTGACCTAAGCTGTTCCTGATCCTGATGACCTGCGAATCACTGGACAGCTGGCAACATACAAAAAACACAGAAACACACAGACCCACATCATCGGGTCTGGGTTTTGAGGTAATTCCAACCAGGGTGTGGTAACACATTATGGAAATGAAACTGCAGTACAAAGGGTCGTGGGGAACTGAATCCATCCTGTATGTACAATATATTAGACAAGAAGTAATCAATGTATGAGAATAATTTAAAGTAGGCTAATATGCAACAAAAAAAAAGAAGAAATACTTACCTCGTGAACATACACCAAAACCAGTGTTTGGTCTCTCCCTAAGTAGATGGGGTGATGCATCCCGACGTCCACCTGAAATGCTGATCTCATGCAAAACAAAGTAAAACATCTGGTCCTGAAGAAGATGACAAACTAGGAAGTCATTGAAACCGGTCGACCCCTTTTTTTTAACAGGATATCCCGAAGAACACGCAGGGATCCCGACTAGAATTGGCTTTTCAATCAGTGGTCCGTACTAAACTCAACTGCGAGACCATTCTAAGGCTGGACTATTTAACCAACCCAGCCTTATTTAATTCCCTGGCCTTACTAAAAAGGGCCTGTTTACAAGGACTGTACTATGGGATTTTGTTTTTAATGCACGTATAGTCACTCTTTTAAATATAGCAAGTAGTCAACAACGTAGGGTCCACACACTCCTTTGAAGGTCGAATAAAACTAAAAGCATAAACAGCTCCTCACAGAAATGTGGCCCTAGTGACTGTGACACTGCTTAGTCTGAGCTATAGGTTCTTACTACCCCCAATCCTGCACATCACCCCTCTTCCAGGGACCGACACCTCACACTAGGTGAGGGCCTCCTCTCATAGGTAAACATTAATCGCAAACTAACAAGCAAATCAGAACTGTTTGGACATAAACACCTTCTTACAGATGAGTCTAAGGGCCTAATTCATGGAACATTTAGCATGGTGCAAAGTGACTTTGCACTGCCAACAAACATGTTGAATGGAGCGTAATTCACAGAGCAGTGTAAAGTGTATTTTTGCAGACACTTTGCACTGCAAAAGTACTCTTTGCACTGTGCTAAATGGGCCTAATTAACACAAACAAGCAGCCTGCACTACTTAGTACTTTTTTGTTTAATTAGGTCAATTTAGTGAAATTGTCACTAGTAATTTCTCCTTCATGCATTTTCTCCTGAGGAGACAGACACATTTCAGTTTTTTGGCCTAGATTATTGAATACTTTACCTTGGGAGTTAGGGAAACTGAAAGAATGAATACAGTTCTGAAAATCTCTACAGACATTCCTGTTTAAATAAACTACAATTAAAGATCCGTAGGCAGAACCTCTTTAAAAAATGTAGTTGGAACATGGAGTGGAAGATGGAGTTAGGAACATTGGTCGCCCAGGCCAATTGAGTCTGCTCAGTTTTTGCACTTTATGAGAACAAAAAAGAAACAAGAAAAGGATATGCTCACTCTTCCTGCTGTTGAATTTCTTGCTTAATGTTATCACTTCATTCTCCAAACATTATTGTTTGATACCCACACAATTCAAGGTCTCGATGTTATCTTCCCCATTTTCAGCATGCCAGTGGCATGACAAGAGATTGTTTTATGCCTTTAACAATAATTGATGTAATGTGTCCAAAAAAGATTTGTTGATTTCTTTTTAAAATGAAGAGCTCAAGAGTTTTAATAGCAAAAGTATGACATATTTACATATATAATGACACCATATTTAAGGTAAACAATATTTAGATTTGTTCCCATTTTAATCTATTCACAATATTGGTAATGTGCATAATATGCAAACTCTCATTAATATATGAGCATAGTTTGTGTACCCTATATCATTGATAATTGTCTCACTTGAGGTTGTTTGTTATATTCGCTTTGTACATTTGGTTTAAACAGATTGTTGTTATGGTTGGGTTATTAAGGATTAATTGTCTCTTACAGTTTATTGGTAAACATCCTTTCCAGAAACCAATGTTGTTCCTGCTTTCAAACGTTCCTTTGAAGGACTTTCACCCCTGCTGTGGGGAGTGGATATGGCCTTGAATGGCCCACCAACCTATGCCCTGATAGCGAGGGATGTGAACTGTTAAAGGCCATGTCCACCCCCCCACAGTGGGCGTGAAAACCATTTGCTTTATCCGGGGTGCAAATGTTTGTTTTTCCCCTGGGGAGATTGGCATCATTTGAGCAGCCTATCTCCTGAGGGAAAAACAAATTAAAAAACATGTCTCAAGTGTTTTAATAGCAAAGTTATGACATATTTCCATATATAATTACACCACATTTAAGGTTAACAGTATTCTGGTTTGCTCCCAGGGAGAGGCTCCCTGTTGCCTCCTCACATAAAAAAAATGGCACCTCTGGGGGAATGGTGTTGGGTGGATGAGAGCAGCGGGTTGGCTAAGCACCCGTCCATGGGGTGCAAACGTCAAATTGTCTTTATTTATCTTATTGTTACAATCAAGAGTTTTTAGATGCTCTTCTCCCATTTGCACATAGTCCTGTATATCTGATAAAACAATATTTTCTACTTTATTTGATTCCTTAATGGCAAGATTGTCATCTGATATTATATCTCTGAAGTGAAATCTGCTCTGCTTTGTTTAATGTGTGTCTTATATAGGTGTCCAGACATTTGGCCGACCTAAAACTGGTCGAATGACATTTGGTCGACGCAATTTGGTCGAAAACCAAATGGTCGAATTTTTTTTTTTAATTATATATTTATTTTTCGGGTTTTCGTTTTTTACAAAAATGGGTTTTTAGAAAAAAAAGGGGGTTGGGGGGGGGCCCCCCCAAAAAAAAAAAAAAAAGGGGTGCAAATAAAAAAATAAAAAATTCGACCATTTGATTTTCGACCAAATTGGTTCGACCATTTGTCTGGTCGACCAATTTTTTTCGAACAAATGTGTGGTAACCTCTTATATATGTCCTTTTCTTTTGTCATTTAGCTTACATCAGAAATTTGTCTTTCAAACCTATTTTAAAAGAAATGTGGTTTCTGTGTCATTTAATTATTTTATTGAAAATGACTTGTGTTATTTTCTTTTTTGTACAACATTTGTAAAAAAATGAGGTATATTTCTACTGGTATTAATCTAGTACTCAGTGCAAAAGACTGAACTTTGCTTTGTTTTATTCCCTCAGATGTAATAGTTTTAGATGATAGATTCTATACGTTTCTTGTAACTTTTGGCTGTCTACCACTTTTTATTTGTGATCTTGTCATGGCTCCTTCTTCTCACTTGTTTGTATCTTCTTTTTAGTCTTGTGGCTTTCCTGCTTTTACATCCTCATGTTCTGTATCACATATCTCCTGTGTTGGTTCTCTAAAAAACTCACTTTCTTGGAAATTAACTGAGTTGTGGCGCCTTTTGCATATCTCTTATTTTCAGCTAAATAGTTTCTCGTAGGCATTTGCTCTGTTGAAGTAGTAGTGGTATCCTCGATTCCCCTGTATCCACTTTCTGAATCCAAGCTAACCAGAATTGTATAACAAGTGTTTTCTTTAGATGCTGTTATGTTCATGATGTTGTCATTTCATGGTTGGTTGGTATAAAATGTCTATAATCTATGATTTTGTTCATCTTGAAAAAATGTTTTAGTTTGGCTTAATTTGTTTTTTCCTTGGGAATATTTGTGTATTTTGTCCATAGCATTATAATTGTTCTTGACTGACTCTGCTCTGTCTAGCTTGTCTAAATCTGCTTTTAAGTTATTAATGTCTTTCACTGTAGTTCCACCAAGTTGCAGATTTGCCCTTTTTTGGACTAACTGAAAAATCTATGCAGAGATAGAACAACATATTATCTTACAAGGTACCACAGACCTCTTCATCAGATGTTGCACAGTGACATGCTTTGTAAAGGAAAGCCACAGCACAAATCATTCTCAAAAGGATAAGATAAAATTCGATTGGCTGGTGGTACAAGATGACTGAAATGTGGGCCTGTAATTGCTTTCTTATCTAAAAGGCCATAAATACTCCTGGAAGTAGGAGACACATGGGGTTGGAAACAGTACACATATTGAGAGTTGTATTTTACAGAAAAACAGAAAAACAGATTATTTTCATATGTAACCATTAGGTTAGGCACAAGCAGTCTTAAGGTGTGAACTTTTAGGTTCCTACAATTACTGATGTTATGTTAAAACGTGAATTGATGTGAGAAGTTTGAAAAGACGTAGGGCCTAATTCACAGAAGCATTGAATAAAGTTAAACCCCATTGAAAAACTCTCTGAGAATTCGGCCCATAATTTGGGAAATGGGGTAGATTTACATTTTAAACACAGTCCAAAAAAGTGTTTTGCAGCATCTAAGTAGTGCCATGGCATTTTATTGATTCAATGCAGCAGCTAAGACTTCCTGGCTGGTACACAATTTGGCACTACAATAATGTTCACTAGGATTTTACTGATGTAGTTTACAATGTTGAGAATAGTGTGTGATACATCTAATATCAATGTTAAGACTGCTGTCTTTTAGATTAAGGTTAGGTGCCTGGGTTTACACATCCTTCTGTGTGGGGTATTTGAGAGGCCACCTTTTAAAACCATCACTGACAGATCCTGCAATGAATGTTCATCCTCTATGAAGTGTTGATCTACTGGTTTTGTTGTGTTGTGGTTTGACATGGTGTATCTGTGAAGGTTCATCCTTTCATGCATCTCTTTGCAGGTCTCACCCACGTAATTCCCTTGAATACTTTTTTTGTACTTGTTCTGTCTCTCTTACATATCTTTATTGTAGCAAGTTGTCTCTGGGTATTTTCAAAGCATAGTTAAATTTCCTGTTAAGTTGCATGGCTGAGTCACCTTTTTGCAAGAAGGATTTGTGACGTTTGGGACTTTGGCTGCACCTTGTTTTCCTGTTGGAACATATGCATTGGTATTGGATGGCCTAGCTGTAAATAACTGACTATTTTTTGTAGCCGTGATGATAACTTGCGCTGTGCAGGTATTTATTTATTTATTTCAGTGGGTTTCTTGTATACAGCTGTTTCTAGATGGCCATTTCCGCCAGTCAAATATCTAGGAAGTGCCTGCTCTTTTTGGAGTATTCCATGGTGAACCTAAGGCATCTGTGGAAGCCATTTAGTGATTCATGCAATTGTTTAAGAGAGAGTCTTCATGAAGACACCATCAATGTAGCGCAGTTATGCGATTGATTTGAGGGATTGTTGTTGTAAGAACTCCTGTTTGAGATGATGCATGAAAAGTTTTGCGTACTGATGTGCCATTTTTGTTCCCATGGCCATTTTAGTCTTTTGCAGGAAGTGTTTTCCATTGAAGCAGAAATTGGTGTGCATGAGTGTGAATCTCCTGAGAACACTGAAAGCTGTGATCGGGGTGTCTATTTAGGTGTGCACATTTTGCTGAATTTCTGGCATGCCACAGTTCCATCTTCATGTGGAATGTTGGAGTAAAGTGCAGCGCCATACAATGTGGCCAGGAGTGATACATAGTCTATCTCTTGGTTTTTCTGAGGAAGTGTGTTATGTCCTGTACACATCTTTCTGTTTCAATCTGCAGGGGCTTTGGGATGTATTCCATATATCCGCATATGGCTTTGGTTAATGTATTTAATCCAGAGGTGATTGGGTGGCCTGGATGTTCTGGCTTGTGGATCTTTGGGAGCAAATAAAAGGTCCTAGGAGTTGGATTGTTCGTATCAGATGTTGGTGGTGTTCCTTGGTTCTGCTTGGCATGGATTTGACAATTTGTTCTAGAGATATTTTGTACTCAATGGTGGGGTTGCCACTAAGTTCCAGGTCATAATTTGTGTCAAGCGATTCCATTTTGTATTCCTGTGTATCCATGACCACAATAGCACCACCTTTGTCAGCTAGTTTATTTTAATTTCATTGTTTGCTTGGAGTGTTCTTATTGCACTTCTCTCTTGGCGAGGAGACCATGTCTGATCATATGCATTTTCTGAGACAGTCGATGTGGGTTTCAACATTTAAGGTACATCCACGTGGCGGTGTCCAGTTTGAGCATTATTATGTGTCATCAGCCCTTTGTTCGTTGTTATGTTCATGGAAGTATTCTATGATATGCACATGTTGTATGTTGTCTTCAATGTCCCCACAGAGTTCAACTTTCTATAGTATAACAGACTTTCCAGTATATGTAAGTGCATGCCCATAGAAGTTGATGACTGATAGTTGATTGGTGGCAAGGTCTCCCATCTAGTCTTCAGTGTTCAATCCTGGTTGTTGTTATTTTATTGGAGGGGATTTCAATGTTGATCCTCTTTGGTGCAGGAATCACTGTTTCATGGGGAGCTGTGACTCTTCCTTGTCCCCAAACAGAACCATGTGTCATTTCTTGAAGTTCCTGTAGTTTCTTGTTTGTCTGAATTAGTAAATAATTTAGTGTCTTTTGATCGTTTTTTGTGCTCATGTTCGAGTTTTGCTGCTGGGCCATTCATTTGCTCTCCCAGCCTTCTTGTGAGGTTGTTTATCTCCATGTTCAATCTCATTCCCCTGGAATAGAGATGGTGTATGAGATGATTAATTTTCCCTGATGTTCTCCTGCAAACCTGCTGAGCATACAGCATATTATGGGTAGTTCTCAGTGGGTTTGCAATCCTGATTCCTTTTGGTATCTTTTTTTTTTTTTTTTGCAGGCAGTCTAGAAAACAATATCACTGTCCAGCTGTGCTTCCTTTCTTCTCATTTGGCAGATGTTCCACTGTATGTATGTAGTTCCATGTAATTTATCAGTACGTCTGATTAGTAATTTCAACATACTCTTAGGGAATTGAGTTAGGCTGTAATCAAATAATTTGACCAATTCTTTGATATCTTCCTGATCAACATTATGGGAATATGTGTATTCTTAAACCTCTGTATATCATGCTTTTTTTTCTTCAAGATTTTGTGTTAAGGCCGTAACTTCCAAAAACAAGGCAAATTCATTCATGATAGCTTTTTTATTGTATAGAATGTTTCCATTATTCTTTCAGTGTGGGCAATTCTATTTGGAAATATGTGTTCTGTGCTACCCCTTAGAGCAAAGAGTACTTAAATGTCCTAGCTCTTCCATTTTAGTAACTAGTCATGATGTAATTAACTTTGCTGCCATACTTATTATGTAATACATACATTATGGGGAAAAAACAGGTTCCTTTAATAAGAGGCGTATTGTGTGAAATGTATCCAATGTTTTTAACTTAAGTTTAATGTATGGGGCTAGCCTGGATTCAGAATGTGCTCAGGTTTGAACAGATATAGCTAATTGAAAGTAGGATACTGTAGGATAGCTGCAGACTTTGGGTCTCAGAGATTTTGTGCCTATCTCCTGATAGTATAATGTGAAGCTTAAGTGCCTCCCAGAGTATTGTGCTTGTCCTATTACGATGTTAGAATGTACTTAATAATACACAGTTTCTAATCAGACCATCCAGTTTATGGTGATTTTGCGATATGCAAAAAAACGCAAAATGTGCCCTTTGCTGATGTGGCCTCTATAAATCATTAAATGAGTGCGGAAAAGACACATTAGGTTAATGTGTCTCTTTTTGTGCTCATGTAATGATTTATAACAAACACAGCAGGTCTGCCAATTGTAGCAGCTCGAAGGTTAACACCTCCCATGCTTTGCATGCTCACGTTGCAGGCCTGGGACTGGAGGAGAGTCACGCTAGGAGATGCACAGCCATTGGCTGTGTCCCCAGGCACCTTCCAGGTCCATTACTCGTGTGCCTGCCCTGCAGAGCTGACATTTGGTGATGGCACATAGCCATCGGGTAAGCACTGGCCTGTCCACCCACCTGCCCCCAACAGCACCCACATAGGCCAGTACGGTGTTTTCATTACACCTGCCTGTACCTTTTACTTTATGCTTTCTCTGCCGCTCGTACCTACAGCTATAAGTGTCTTTCTGCACTGCATTGCCCCTGTGTCTTGGGCCTCGTCGATTCCTACCCTGTAACTTCCAGGGTTGACACCTTTGAATTGAAGCCCCTCTGTTTATTTGCTTTTTGCATGTCTGCTGGAAGCAGTGGCACAGCACTATTTCCATGGAGCTGATTGGGCTCTAGCCCCGCAAGCCCTTCCACACCCCAAAATCTTGGGCTGTGGTGACTCGACTGTGCTGTCCTACAGAGCTTGGCTAGACAGAATAGGACACAAATGTTCTTCACTGACAAAGGCCTTGCAATTATCAACTAATAGCAGCACCTGGCAATTCCTATACACAGTTGTGTTAAAAACAGGTCAATACTGTTGGATTTGCGAATGCTTGTTTTTAACAGGACTTCAGTGAAGGACACTCATAGTGCTTATAAATCGAGTGGCAGAAGGCATTAATTCAGAAGACTGCTTTGAAAAAACACTGACAGGCACTTCGGGCTCACAGTTTGATGCTAATGCTTGATAAAGTTAGCTCAAAGAGATTCCGAGAGAATGTGTTCTGAATGGGCGGAAAGTGGGTGGGTGGGAGTGGCCATAGGGATGCGGAGGGAATTAAGTCTGGAATTGAAATGCAGCCTGTAGCATGTGTGATGTACTAATGTTTTTATGAATTTAGATATATTGCTGTGTAGTGAGACTGACAACATATTCCAATTGTACTTTTTACAGTAGACATCAAATACTTCCTGGTTAAAGAAGAGTGCCAGAGAGCAAAGACCAGTTAGCAAGGTTAGTCTTCCATGCCACAGTGGGCAGGTGGTATGTCAAGGGCCATATGCAGATCATTGCTGGTTGGGGTTTTGGACATTTTGAGGAGTTACATTAAGTAATCAGGAAGTTATGGTTGGCCGCCAGGCACTTCCCTAACCTCCAGCATTCTCAATTACTAACCAGTCACTCTATAAACATACCAAAAAAAGGCACCCACACAGCCTGTTGGACGCAACCTGAGAACTAATTTGTTTTCTGTTTGAGCAATGACAATGCACTGTTCAATAATGCAATTTCTTGTGCATCTGTGGCTGCACCAACATTCTACATACTCTGTTGGAGCAGCAAGGGAGATTGATCATTTGTTTTCTGCTTGAAAAAGTAGGCAATGTTCAGCCTAGCAAGGATGCCTCTTTGTTCTGTATTCCACCAGGAACATATGTTGCCATCCTTGAGATAAGTTGCAGGATCGGCATATCCCAAAAGAAACCACTGCAGCTGACATCATAGCAGACTTTTTCCAGAACGGTCAAGCGAGAAGGAGAGCACCACACTGCAGCAAGAGACTTTTAGCCCAGTCAAATGGAGAAATTTTTGCAACTGTTGAAGCCTAAGAAGAACCGCTCCCAGATAATTGCAACTAACAGGGCAAAACAGTACAGCATGATAATGTATGCAGGTGGTCGAGTCATGTTTTGCTCTGTATTTATGTAATGTAGCTGTGGACTACGTCTGAAATACACCATTGATATGCACATGCGCTCATAAAAGCACACAAAGCATTGTGGAGATGATGCTGAGCCTCATTCATCCTCAAAACGTCCTCGGAAACTACTGTTAACTCAAGCTCTGGTAAAATTACAGCTGCTATTGCAGCCAACCAAGATCTAACAATTGACTGGATCAATGTGTGCACATCCTTAAATATCCGGCTAAGCAAGAGCGGCCACCCTGTGTTGTGCAGGTTGCTTCATGGCAAAGTCCGCAATAGTGGCACCATCCCTGGAAGTCACCAGCTTTCCCAGGGGTATTTGCCTGAAAGATACATGCAGGCCAAAAATGACCTCAAGGAGAAACTGAAAAATCAAGACATATGAGTCCTATTCGATGAGACACTGGATGTTGAAGGACGCTATGCCCTCAGTATATTATTTGGAGCAGTTTGGATGATGGATGGCAGTCAAAGAATACACATATAACTGGCTGACACAGTGTTCCTAGTGCAGTGCAGCCATGGCACAGTTGCATAGGCAGTTGTGAGGGTTCTCACTGACAATGACATTGCATTCCAAAATGTTCAGTGCTTCAACACAGACAATGGCGCATACATGCTTAAGGCATACAAAACTATTCTACAAAATCTGTATCCAAACTCAATCCACATCACATGCTTGGCACACATCTTCAACCTTGTTGGGTGTTTTTCGAAAAACAATTTGTTGATTTGAATGTGTTTATAATGGACTTCTCTAGGATTTTTTTTTATGGCTGGTTGCAGAAAGCAGAGATTTTTACAACACCTCACTGAGACACCTGACCCATGCAGTACCCATTGGAGTTCTTGGTTTGCTGCAGTTCAGTATCACTGCAAACATTTCCACACATATTCTGGTTATGTGGAATCTGAGCTGCATCTCAGTAAGTCACCCCCAGATTCCTTAGAAAATCTTCACATGATTCACAGTGGCAATAGAAAGAATTGCATCAATGTTCAGGTGGAGATGGTGGCTGACAAGTGCCAGAGCATCTTGTTTCTGACATCTTTCAGAGTCAGACAACTGTTGCCATGAAGGTGTATGATTATCTTGAAAACCTACAGATTAACTTTACCAACAATTCTGTGATGTGATTGGATTCGGTGCAGCCTTTTATTGATGCAGGAGAAGGAACTACATTGAGCCTGAATCAGAAAGAACAGCTCAAGAATCAGCTTACTAAGACTTTTGAAAATGTTCTCGACAAACTAGGCGAATACATGGATCATGGTCAGCCTGGAATATACTTCTTAAAATCGGTACGCATATTTAACCCAGCCTTGCATTCTAATGCAAGACAAACATGATTATTCTGCAATCCCAGGACTAAGTGAGATTCCTGATCAGGAGTTTCTTCTGTACTTTGAAAATGTAGGTCCTGAGGCAGTTCATGCATCTGTCACTGGAACCATTGACACAGACATTTTCTAGCACAGGATGGCTGACTGTCTACCTGTACTATCAAAAGTGGCTAAGCATACAAATACTGTGTCATAGGTTCTGGTGATGCAGAAAGGAGTAAAAGCATTTACAAAATATTGTCTGCTAGGCGACGATCGCTTGTCAAGGAAACAATACAAGCACTTGTGTTTTTGCACTCCAACCAGCAGCAACGGGATGTTGAGTTTTCTTCTGGTTCGTCCGAGGACTTGCAACAAAACTGACAAGTTTCAGAAGCCGAGACTGAAGATAAGGCCGATTAAAACTAAACTACTATTTGTAGGTTTTTTAAACGTTTCAGCGTATGTCCTTCAAGTTGTCCAGTTCATGCAATTCCTGCCAGTGGTTTGCTAGTGGCAATCTCATATCCTGAGCATCGAGACAGGATAGGTGTTCCTGAATATGAATACGTAATTCACATATCATTCATTCCCACATAAATGTTTTGATATACACAAACAATTGCATAGACCACCAACTTCGTTTGACAATTAATCACATCTCTTATTTCTATTAGCATATTGTCTTTACATACAAAATTGAAGCTATCTGGATGTGCATACTTGCTTATGCTGCAATTCCCACACGTAAAGAAACCGTGGTTAAGAGGTCTCAACCATTCGCACACACTCCTCACATTGTCAACTGAGGGTTTAAGGAAAGAAGGAATTACAATATTCCTAGTTGCTTCTCGTGTATATATAAATGTGGGTTTTTCTTCTATATATTTGGTCAAATCCGTATCCATCTGCAATATGTGCCAATATTTATGAACCAATCGGAATAGCACATGACTGTCCTTAAAATATTTGGCAATGAGGCTTACCACCTGATGCTGTTTGGTGTTCTCTTTCTTAACTGGATTCAGCATAGTCTGTCTGGTGATACCTTGTATCGTATTGCAGGCCTTCAATACACACTCCCTTGGATAGCCTCTCTCACAATATCCGTTTGTCAATAAATCACATTTTTGATCAAATGCAGTATCATTACTACAATTTCTGAATGCACGATATAATTCGCCCATTGCAATATTGGAGATGGTAGATTTCTTGTGACAACTAGTGGAAAAAGGGTAGAATTCACCTAGGTTTGCTTCCTTTATGTTCTGGTTTCTATTCTGTCAATCACAACATATGTATGTAGATCCAGAAAATCAATAGCTTTAACATCACTGTATCCTGTTAGTTCAATTCCATAATCATTGTTGTTCAGAGAATTTGAAAACTTGTAAACATATCTGATGTCCCATTCCAAATCACAATGTCATCAATAAAATGTTTCCATATAATAATCTTGTCCTTATATCCATTGCGTTTCAATGCTACCATTTGGTCAAATTGAAGCATGAATAGATTTGCTAGTGGTGGGGTGCATTTAGTACCCATCACTACTCCCTTAGTGTGTAAATAATATTCTTTGTTAAAAAGAAAATAGTTATTGTTCAAAGTGACTCTCAGAAATGATTTTATCATTTCTACATGTAGCCTGTGAGATGCTAAATAATCAATGTATGTGAGATCTATTGATTTTAGTGCCAATTCATGATCAATTGAAGTATAGAGATATTGCACATGTGATGCAGCTAAATCATAATCTGGTTGCCACTTGATCTTGTCAAAAAATGTGTAAGACCTGTGTGGAATCTCTAATATATGAGGGTGGGTTTAATACTTGGTGTCCAAGCACACAGTCTATATATGTTGAAAGACCCTCTGTGGCCCAGCCTATTCCACTAACGACATACTTCGGGTAGATTTTTAAAAGGCTTATGCATCTTTGGAAGAAAATAAATTGTTGGCATAATGGGTTTGGTTATGTTAAGAAATAGTTTTTCTTCATCCTTCAAAAATCCCTTCTTATGCCAATCATAAATTATCGCTAACATTTGATACACAACAACTTTAGTAGGATTTGTTGTTAAATTTGTATAACACCCTGGTGTTTCAAGATGTGCATTGGCCATGTGTATATAATCCTCCCTGTTGAGAACAATGCTACCCCCTTATCTGCTTCCTTTATGACAATAGTGTGGTCCTCAGATAGTTTCTCTAAAGCTTTTGTTTCTTCTTTACTAAGATTCTTCCTGGTATTATTGGTTCTTTTATTTTTCTTATCAATATATCAATGTATTTCTGTAGTGACAACCTTGTGAAAGGTTTCAATCATACTGTACCTGGGTGACTGCGGACAACATTTTTATCTAGATCTCAGTTCTTGTATTTCAAGGTTCTTTGCGTGTACACCCAACTCTTCACAAATTAGATCCCTACTTTTCAGTGTCTCCTTGTCTAGTGATAGCAATAGATGAGTGTTCTCTATGTCTGCTATGGTAGGACTAGTGTGGGCAGTGTCTATTTCATATGCTTTATAAATGGTCACATTGTGATGGAAACATTTTGTAAGCTTTACTTTCATGACAAATGTGTATATGTCAATTTGGAAATGTATTAATTCTGTACCCACCATTGGCGCAAACGAGAAACCCTTATGAAAAACAGATGACTCTGTTCTATAAAAAAAAATGAATGCTGTAATGATATCATAATTCTTTAAAATATGGGAGAATAATTTGTTTAGAAACAAAATAGTTTGTTTTTATTTTAATATGAACAAATGTATTGATACTTGTGATGAAAATATGCACATACTTACTATTGTATGTGTGAGTAGACATACTAAGCAATGTGAAGCCTCCGCACCAAGAGAAAAGGCTATAGTAAAAGCAAAACTAGGAAAATAAAGGGGAAAAAAGGGAAAAAAAGATAAGAAGCCCCAAAAAAAAGTAATGAGGCATACCTTAATTATGTGTATCAACCAATTTCCAAGGAATGATAGGATAATTCTCTAAAATAAAAGAATAAAACTCAAAACATTTATAAATTAAAAATAACATATAAACTTACAGTGGGGTGGAAATTTCCTTAACAATAATATGCAAGAATAGAGAGCGAAATGATAATCTAGCACATACAAAGCTGGAACAAACCCTACAAAGTCTGCCGTCTAGCTTCAGCATACAGTAGAAAAGGTGAAAACCAAAATGGCTGTGGCACACGAAACACAATGACATTATCGCGCATGCAAACGCAATGACGTCACTGCGCTCGTTGATATAAGACTGCAAAAACAAACCAAAAACATAATTGTGGAACGGCAGTGAAAGTCACAAGCCTATCTCCCATCACAAAGGTAAGGAAATTATTTTTCAAACCATGAGCCCACTTGTGCAGAAAAGTCTGTAATTCCCTAAAATGATCTTGTTTTCTGGTAGCATGCCATTTAGAAGGAAATGAAGTCCTTTTGCTTGAAAGTAACAGAATAGCTTTAAAATAAAATATAGTCTACAAAGCAGGTTGCTTATTTAAAAAGTAGAATCTACACTGGCAATTGAATAGCATCAGACTATAAATAACCATAAGGGAACAGCATCTCCGACCAGGATCGGAATGGAAAGAAAGATATTGAAGGCTAAACTATACAAGAGAAAATTGTATTTTTGCAAATGAATAGGTGCATTTTTACTGGATGCCAAATATACCTTTGTACTTGATAAACAATCAATCTATTCATTACTTTAAGGTTTTGAACAAGCTGTGCAAATGAACAGTGAGGGATAAAAAGCCACAAAAAAACATCAGATAACATGTGACTTCACAGACAAATGTGTACAGAATTAAGAGCAGGGTGAGCAGGGTGATTAAACATAAGTATTGTAGTTAAAAGCACTCATAAGAATGGGTGATTAATTAAGTAAATTACTAATATTGTGGTGATGTATGATTTTCTTTACAGATTCTCTCCTGAAGATCCATGTTAAATACATGATGAAACACACGTAGAAAGATAAAATGTTGATATGTATAGAACAACAAGGCAAAGACAAAATATCCTTAATTTTGGAAAATTGGAAAACAAAAGTATCTTTTATTTTTTGGAAAATTGGAATACAAGAGAAATAATTGAATAATCAAAAATGAAATCAATACCTGGACAGTGTGTTTTTGACTAAATTTGAAGCATCACCCTATAATTCAACAAATATTGGAATTGGCGCACAGGTAAAGATACCATTTGGAAAAATATAATATCTATTGTTATATTGAAATGGTCACAATATAGGAATCTTCTGTGCCGACAACCACACACAAAAAAGAGGCACATTCGTCTAGGACTTAAGCCAATTTCTTGACTGAAACATTTTTTAATGTAAACACTATGGGCCTCATTACAAGTTTGCCAGTCCGGTGTACTCCTATTCGCTTTGCCGGTGTTACCGCATAGCTAGGGACCCGGCGTGCCCGGCCACACAGTTGACATGCAGCAGCCGTGCAAGTGATACCAGCATGCCGTAAATAAGTCCACATTAAGAGGTGCATGGACACGCAACCACCGGCATGTACATGCCGGTAATAATGGACACATTGATGCTGGAAACACAAGCATCGCGGACCAGGCGTTAAGAGGATTCTGGTGTGTAGAAACCTGCCATAGGTGCTCACAATCAGCACAGGTGGAAGCAATGGACTGTGGCACAGCACAGAAGGACCACTCCCACATGCCACACCCCTTCCAAATCCACAATGCTACCATCAGCACTAACAGTACTGGAGCTGGAGGACATGCCTGCACAGCTACCCTTTGAGGAGGCAGTGAGCGAGAGGATGCATCAGAGGCACATGAGGAGAAGGAGGGCAATGATGGCCCAGCAGATAACCAATGTGCAGCCGGTTGTACCCCACAGGCAGCCACCAATCCATCGCCTAAGGGCCACCCCATTCAATTTCACCCCCGCTTAGATCCACACCTTATACCGACTGGAGAGGGACACCATCACCACTATAGTGGACCTGATACAAGATGACCTGGTGAACCTAATAAATATCCAGACAGCCACCCCCCCTTGCTAAAGGTAATATCTGTGCTACACTTACTTGCCACAGGCACTTATCAGCACACAGTGGGTCGTCTGCATGGAATCTTCCAATGCTGTTTCTCCTGTTTACTCTCCCAGGTGCTAGATGCACTCCTGTCCACTTACGTGACCACATCAGTTTACCACGGTCTGCGGAGGAGGTGAAGTCAACAAAAATAGCATTCCATGCACTTGCAGGCATGCCTAATGTATTTGGCGCGGGCGACTGCACACTTGTGGAGCTGGTTGTCCGGTATGCTATTGAGGTAGTGTACCGCAACAGGAAGCTGTACTACTCCCTCAACGTATAGATCGTTTGCAATGCACGCAAAATAATCACACATCGCTGCGCAAGATTCCCTGGCTCCACACATGACTCCACGGTTCTGCGCAACTCCACGCTGCCCTGCTCCATGACACAACATGCTGGACATCGGACCTGGCTGCTGGGTGAATCTAACCACAGGGCCTTGAGGAGTGTTGAAATGGGGGCGGGGCACTAAACAGTATAGACAACCTGGCTGCTGGGTGAGTCTAACCACAGGGCCATGAATACTGTTGAATTGGGGTGGGGGCATTAAACAGCATAGGCAACATGGCTTCTGGGTGAGTCTAAACACAGGCCATGAAGAGTGTTGAATTGTGGGGGGGCACTAAACAGCCTAGGCAACCTGGCTTCTGGGTGAGTCTAACCACAGGGCCATGAGGAGTGTTGAAACATAGAACAGCATGGCATGCATAAAGAGCGAATGTGCACACTGCATGCATGAAATCAGCATCACTCCTTCTGCAATATCCCGTAACCATTACCAAGCATTCATTGAAGTGCACAGAGACTGGATAGGCCAATAGAAGGCTAAGGTAAATGAGGACTAAGACCATGCAACTTCATCATCCGCAACCTGTACAACATCAAACCTCACACATAGAATGGATCATGACCAAACACAGCGTACTGAGTGCTCTGAACTGGCTAGTGTGTTGATGTAACTGAATGTGCAACACAGTAATAGCATGCCGAAGTGCAAGACCTTCCCAGCCATGTCTCCATGCATTTAACAGACACAGTGCACACATAATTACATGTATCCGAATCTTTACACAACAGAAATCACATGTACCAGAATACACCACTCATAAGTGACATTGGGGGTCATTCCGAGGTTGGAGGTAAGGAATTACCGGCACTGGTAAGGGTGCCGATGCCGGTAATCCCTTACCTCTGTATTCTGAGGTCCCTTTGCGGGTCCTTCCTTACCTCCTGCTTTTAGCAGGAGTTAAGTACGGGACCCGCAAAGGTACTTTGGAGGTAATTACGGTACCGTAATTTACTGTGCCGTAATTACCTCCTTCTCCATTTCCATTGAGTCCTATGGGGCAGAAATGGGAATGGGGAAGGGCAAAAGGTGAATGGGGAATTACCGGTCCCTCCAACCCTGGATTGGACTGGTAATTACTCCCTTCACCATGCCGGATTTGGGACGGTTTTGGAGGCAACCATGGAGCTAATTACTCCATGGTTAGCTCCAAACCCGGAATAAGGCCCAATGACTGACATTCAAAAACACAATTAAGTAATTCACAAGTCATGATGGTCAGCCAGAGAGAAAACTATCTGCCACACTGAAATTAACAGTGACTGCACTCAGACTCCGCAGGTACACTGCTGGTCTGTATACCTTTCATGTCTCCATAATGGACACCTTCAAGTAGAATGTACCAAAATGTTACAAATCTTGACTACCACCAATACATGGTTGAGAGCTGCCGACCTCACCTAATGTAGCTTCATTCATTCATGCAAACACCCACCAAGCAGTAATGTTGTTACGTAACCCTTTACCGGTCACACATACTACCAATGGATAGGTGACCTTGTCATATGGGCAACGTTGTAGATGGATATGCACATTAAGTCCTGTAGATGTAGATTGCATACCATGAAGACCACTGTATAACAAATTTAAATGAGGCAAATGTGTAATGTGCCACTGTATAGGCACAGTCCACGTTCATCAGTAACACAATAATGAGATTTGAGTCCATTGTTGTGAGCTGTACTTGATTTGTGAGCGTGCAGGGTCACAGTGAATGGCCCATGTGACACGACTGCACCTAACCCCACCCCCATGCATCTGCCCTAAGTCACTTATGGGGTACATAGCCAGTTACATACACCATGTACAGTTATAATTCCCTGTGCATAGTTGACTTATCAAATGAACACTGTACACACTGTGCCAACATGGAATTACCACATAAGTCACAAGTACCCTTTATCTTGCTACCATGCAGGTGATGCTGGGTATCCCCTGATGGCATGGCTCAAGACCCCCATCAGACACCCCACAACAGGCACGAAGAGGCCTACAACCGTGCACATGTACCCGCTCGCTGCACCATCGAGCATATTTGGCCTGTTGAAGGCCAGGTTCCTCTGCCTCAGCAGATCGGTGAGAGCCCTCATTTACAGCACAGAGAAGGTGGGCAACATTGTGCTGCTATGTGTCATGCTGCACAACTTGTGCATCCTGTGCAACGTAACCCTGCCCCCTGACATGGACATGCTGCCACCAGAGGATGAAGATGAAGAAGGTGTAGGAAATGCACCGCGCCACAATGGCAATGATGGACGTGCCACGCAGCAAGATTTAATTCAAGACTACTTTTGATGGACTGTTACAGACATGGCAATGGACATGGGTCACACTGAGCACTGGACATGGACCACACTGAGCACTGGACATGGATCACACTGATCACTGGACATAATTAAATGCACTCACACTGAATAAGCGATGTCCAGTCATGTTTGTTTGAAACCACAGGTGTATTGCAACATGAAAATCTATGTACAGATGTGAATGACATTGCCTACCACTACAATTACATTCTACTGACCCCACATCTCCTCTCCAACTACCCCCGCGCTCCCTCACCAACTACTCCCTCCCCAGATGCACAAGAACCTTGGCATATTTACGCCCCCTTTTAGGTGGATGGGGGTGCCCCTCAGATGGATGATTGAGCCACTGTGAATGACGCACAGGGCTACTTTGCATCAAACTCATCAGTGTTGTGCTCGAGGATGGGCCCAGTGGGGCGGTGATGTGGCGTTGTTCCGCAATTGCGTGGAGGTTGATTGACTCCACCAGAAAGTCATGGTACCATTGCCTTCCCCCACACGCCTCGCCAGGTGGTAGACCACCTCCGTGGCTCTGCCCAGCATTCGTGCAGTGTTCCGTGAGGTGTCCTGCATGGTCTGGCACGTTAGTTGTGACTCAGTAAGGTACTGCTACACCAATGCATGCATTGACTGCTGCCTTTCCTCCATCCTAGTGAGGGGCCCCTCAATGTCACGTATATGATGGAGTTCCAGTTGTGGCTTGGGTGGTGGGCTGTGAGGGTCTGTGAGACTGAACACTGTGTCTCCTGCTGGCGGGGCTGCTTCGCAGCAGGTGTTTCCGGCTGGTGGGGCTGATTGACAGCAGGTGTTGCCGGCTGGTGTGGGGGGGAGCAGGACCAAAGGTGTAGTTGCACGCTCTGGTCTGGAGGCGGATGTGCTTGCATCTTGGCTCAAGATGGTGGTTTGCCTGTGGCAGGGCTGTGCTCTGGTGCCCCTGGATCTGGTTGCATGTTCCATGTCATTGTCAGATGATGTGCCTGTGGGGGACAGTGAGGCAGGGCATCAGTGATGGGTCTGGATCCATCAGAAAAACATCAATGATAATACTTTCTGTATCAGGTGCATTGTCATGGACATGGTGGAGGGCATGGCATGGTGCACACATGCATGTGTTGGTGATACATGTTTATTGTGCGAGCATGGTGTGCACAGTGTCTGTTGACTGGGGTATTTCTGTTTACATGTTGCTATGTGACATGTTGAGTTTGATTGTGATATGCATGTGATTCACTTGTGAATGCTGCCTATGGCTCTTGCTGCGTTGATAGTGATTCAGCGTGATGGGACATGGTGGGTGTGACAGGTGTGCTGCATGTGTCATTTATGTGTGCATCTTGTCATGATGTGGCTTTGGGCATGTGGTGGCACGGCGGTCAGAACAGCAGGTGGCCATTGTCTGTATGATGTGTGTCTGTGTGCATGCAGGTCTTACTTGTGTGGCCAATACAGGGGAGATGTGGGGTGTGTCAGTGGTGATTGTTTTCGGGTTGTGGGCAAGTGTATTGTGCATGTGTGCTACAAGGTTGTTGGTGGGTGGGACGGTAGCAGGGTTCTGGTTCCACTAACTTGACATGTTGCCCTAGCTATCTGCATTAGGGCTACAAGGTGTGTGATGTGACTTTGGCCTTACAGACACTCACCGGCATCATCGGATGTCACACCTCCTGCTTCCACATCGCCAACTCCCTCTATTGCCTCCATGTGCAGGACAGAGCTGCACATCTCCTCCCGCGCCTGCAGTTTGATTAGTGATGGTGCTCCCCTCCTGTGGCCAGGCCCTGGCTGCGCTCTGCGGCAAGGAGGTTGCAGACATTCAGACGTAGGTCGTCCCACCTCTTCTTACAGTCTTGCATGGTCCGGGGTGTTGTCCCCACCGCCGAACCTTTACGGGCAACCTCCTCCCATGTGGCCTTCTTGCGTATTTGCGCTTGGCACCGCAGATCTGCGCAAAAGGCCACATCGGAGTGCTCAACCAGGGTGTCAGCAAGCATGTTGAACTCCGGTTCACTGAACCTCGGCATGCAGCGACGGACTGCAGGTTGCCTTGCAGACATGTCCCTCAGTGTTTGTAGCTCCTCAGATTTGGACTCACACTCCTGTGCACTGAGAATTACAATGGGTTGTGTTTTTGTAATGGCTGCCGGTAAATTTACTGTTCCGGCACAATGATGTTATTTCCGTTTCCGGTAATACCGGCATCGGTAAAAACTTCTCGTGAGCCGGCGCCGGAGTCAGCGTCAGCGAGTATGCCGTTAAAGGGGCTTTTGGGGCCGTTACAAGCATGCTGGTGCTACCATTTCCGTCATGCCGGAATGCGTGTGCACGCTGACTCGGAATCTACCATAGATTCCGGCAGCAGTGCTACACGGACACGGTAGCACCAGCATGCCAGTAATTTTGCTTTTTTAACGGCAAACTCATAATGAGGCCCTATGTCTCCATTATGATCATGCCAATTCAAGATGAATCATTCATTTACGGAATCGTTTTGAGTCACAATCCATCTCCACAAAGGCTCCAATAGCTGGAGCCAATTCAAACCTTTTATTTGAAGATTCAAAGTGTTATTCAAGTCCAGCAATTTAAGACTCTCCCATACCTAGCTAAGATGGTTCATTTTATGAGGGCTTGGTTCATATATATATATAGATATATATTCAGTGAAAAAACTTTGTTAAAAGGGACGTTATGGTAAGATAAGCAACCATAACTCGCGCCACCGTGCACTGCTAACACTAACACCCAGGACATCAAAGATGACATCACAAACATCATTGATGACATCACTGATGGCATCACATGGCTGGCTCTCCCTTTTTTTCCTTTACTGACATATCTAAGCCACATAGTTTTCTTCAGTTACAGTCAGGAAGTAAAAATTGAAAAGGTACTATATTTGTAGACAAGTCATATCATATGAAACATATATATAGCGGAAGACACAGGCTTGAAAGAGAGCACTCCTTTCTGTGCATGAAGATGATCATTACAGTTATCAGCACTTTCTCATAGTTTTATTTTTATTACTATACCTTCTACCTTCCCTGTATATGCTCATATTTGCACTCCTTTCCTTAGGGTTCACTGACATCATTTGATACACATACATACAGTAAGTAGCACCTTTGAAACAGAACAATCGTTTCTCTGCATAAAGATAATGAGTTAGGTTATGAACTCTTTCTGCTACTACTTCTGCTTTTTTGCTTACTTCTCTGTCCCTGTATATACTCATATTTGTATGTGTTGTTGTCTCTTTGTGTTTTGTCTGTATTAAGTGTAATTATGTATTAAGTCGGTTTTATTAGCTACTTATTACATGTTAGATTATGAATATTGCACCTTCATCATGTATACTGCACACACTGCCTAGGTTTATGCATGAGTTGCTTAGTATACTGGATAGAACTTCATAATAGAATGCTATTTATATCAATGCATTGCTTAATGCACTAATTAGCTCATGATATTTATTGAAATGATCCTTCACACTTTTTGGTCAACATTATAAGAATCCCTTGTACATACTTTTCATAAAAAGTAAATGCACATGTGATGTCATCAATGATATTTGTGATGTCATCTTTGATGTCCTGGGTGTTAGTGTTAGCAGTGCACGGTGGCGCGAGTTATGGTTGCTTATCTTACCATAACTGCCGAATTTCAGGGGTTTTTCGGTTTTACTTTGAACCATAACGTCCCTTTAACAAAGTTTTTTTACTGAATTTGATAGGTTTTTAGTAGCGCAATTTAACCATAACGTCCCTTTTAACAAAGTTTTTTCACTGAATTTCATAGGTTTTTAGTAGCACAACTTAACCATAACGTCCCTTTAACAAAGTTTTTTTACTGCATTTCATATGTTTTTAGTAGTGCAACTTAACCATAATATCCCTGACTTTATATACATGTAACATAGAACATACTGAACCCCTAGCTAGTGATTTCGATGTCCGTGGACTACCACCATGTCCGCGGACATATCGAAAATCTGAGCATGGTGAATGTAAATTTAAATAGTGTGCCCCATTTCCCCTTTGAGGTTGGCTCTGAAAAGAGCCGTTTTTGGGGGGGTTTTGCAGATGCTTGACAGACACCTGTTATTTTGTATTTTTATTTTTTATTTTTCTTACTTTACTCCTAAAATCTTCACATAACCTTTTCCAAAGCAACCCTTACATTCCAAAACAGAATAGCATTTCCCATAAAAGATAAGGAAATGCCATCTTCTTTAAAATAAACAGCATTACTGGAATCAATATTCTCATTATTACAGAAGAACATACAAACTCTAAGAATGAAGGCACACATGCCTCGGTTGATTACACACCTAGCATTGTTTTGCTGAGGACAAACAACTGAACTATTGTCCCATATTGCCCTAGGTACTAATCCAGAAAATATTACTTTGGCATTTGGAAGGATGTTCATTACTGCTTGAACCAAGTGTTCCAAATCTGCCAACAAAGTAGGGGCACTGACATAGCCCAAATGGAAAGCACCATAGTGCAAAACTACCACATGGGGACTGTTGATCCTGCCCATATCTTCACAAACTTGTACAATTTCCTGTACATTGCAATCAGGCACAGTGCTCCACACCACCTCCACTCCTTTAACATCGCAATTCTTTGCAACATGCCTGCATTGAGCATACTGTTGTAAACCATGCACAAACATACCCCCGAGCACCAACACCCTGACTTTCTCCACTTCTGCCATCTTCACTACACACAGTCTCTTTGAACACAAATCCACAACCTCAACATCTGATTGGCTGATCCCTACAGTCTTCTTTCCATGCTGGATTTGCTGGAAAACCCTGGATGTAGCACGCCCTGTCCGCGGACCGCGGAACTCTTAGACAGCCCTTCTACCATTTCCACTTCATTCTCTGTGCCATTCCCTCATTGGATACAGCTAAGCAGGCACACAATACGGAGAACGTCCTCAGAACACCCCCATTTTGTTTATTTTCGAACATTTTCAAGACACCGCGAGTGTTCTTAGAACACATTCAACTTGCCAGCGAACAATACGGACAGCGGGCCTCATTACGACCCAGGCGGTAAGGGGTTTACGGCAGCGTAAACAGCGCCGACCCTTACCGCCTGATTCCGAGGTCCCTTAGCGCCATGGAGGATTTAACACCTGCTTTTAGCAGGTGTTAAAATCCATGGCGCTAAGGGACCTTGTTAATTACGCCACCGTAATTTACGGTGGCGTAATTAACGCCTTCCCCACTCCCATTATGCCCTATGGGGCAAAAATGGGAATGGGGAAGGGTAAATGGGGATTGGGGACTTACCGCCCCGCCAACCTCGGAATGGGGCGGTAAGTCCGCCAACCACCATGGCGTAAATGTAGTTTACGCCATGGTGGTAAAGGTACGACCCAGGCGGTAACTTACCGCCTGGGTTGTAATGAGGCCCAACGTCCTCACAACACCCCCATTTTCTTTATGTTCGAACATTTCAGGACACAGCGACTGTTCTTAGAACACTTTCAGCTTCACAACGAACAATACAGACAACGTCTTCAGGACACCCCCTGCGAACATTCCAGGACCCCACGAGTCTTCTTAGAACACTTTCAACTTGACACCGAATCCATTCTGCTTATTTACGAACATTTCAGAACAGCCGTGTTGTCCGCAGACAAATCGAACACAACAAAGCGTCTAGCACATAAAAAAAATACAACATTGCACCTATCTCATACTCCCCCACCCTCCCCAAACACTCTTACACACCAACACACTCCACTAAATACAATTTTTAATCCAAGTTTCACTGCGCTGTCTGCGGTGGTCCGCGAATGCAAGATGGCGGGCGCCACAGAAAATCTGACACGCTTCACGCACCACGCCGTCCAATCAGCGAACACGTCAGATGTCCGCGGACGTTGCGCAAGCCGCTCGGCCAATCAGGGCACTGTCCACGGAGCGAACCGGGAAGTCCGTCTGCAAAGCGAACGGAGATATCACTAATTTTTTTGCCTTACATTTTGGTCATTTTAAAAAGAACTACTGGACGGATTTATACCAAATCTGCAAAAGCACGCTTTCGGGACCAAGCCCCCACTCCTGCCGCAAATTTGGTGTAAATCCGTCCAGCGGTTTGGGCTGTAGGCGTGCGCAAATTTTTTTCCCATTATGTCTATGGGAAAAAACAAACGTTTTGGGACCCCCCCTATAACTTTGCCCCCCCTGGACCAAACCTCTCCAAATTTTGCAAAACAATCCAGAGTGGGCCATATGCTTTTTTTGCAAAGTTTGGTGAGGATTCATCCAGAGGGAGCGAAGTTATAAGCCACCCAAAAAATGGCCTTCCTATGGAAACACCAACTTAACCATAACTACATGGACGCTACCGCGTCCATGTAATATATATATATATATATATATATATATATATATATATATATATATATATATATATATATATATATATATATATATATATATATATATATATATATATAGATCTCCACCAATCTGTAAGCTGCGTGCATGCATATTCTCAAGTTCTGGCAGGGCCCTTTCCGCCTTTTATATTTATACAGTTGATAAGAATATGTACCATTTCGTTTTATAATAGTAATAGTAATTTCTAATGGATATATCTTATTAAAGCTCACAAGTCGGCCTTTTCCACTGAAGCTTAAAAAAAAAACTCTGATGCAGGGAATATATTGCCTTTAATTTATCAGGCTTTTGCCCTTGAACAAAGTACAGACAGTGCAGCCCCAGCCACTAGTGAAATTCTGGCTACACAACTACTCTGCTTACATAGCAACATGCACAGGAGCTGCAGAAAGAGGTGCATTAACTGTTGCTTTGCTTGTAATCTCTCAGGATGGCCAGAAAAATGAGGGGTCTTTTGTCAATGGACAAATTCCCATCCAAGCTGTTCTCCTTGCCATCCATAGCAGCTGTGTTCCATATGATATGATATATGATATGGTATTTGTAACGCGCCTATACACAGGTGTTTCAAGGCGCGACGAGGCAGGGAGGGGAGGAACAAGGGGAGACATACAACGATCCTACTAGGCCAGGTGTCATTCAGATCGCGCAAGTGCAGGGGTGGGGGAGGGGGAAAAAGTGCAAGGGGAAGGGGAGGGGGGAAGTGCAGTAAAGGTAAGTGGCGTAAAGTAATAATAAAAGGGCCAGCTGGTGGCAAGTGCAAGGTAAGTGCAGAACAAGTGCTGGGAAAGGGGGGGGGGCTGTAGGGATACAGAGACAGTCCCGCAGTGCAGAGGGGTTCCAGGGGATCAGTGGCTGGGCCAGGACCAAGGCCATTTAGAGTGGTCCAGTTGCAGGATCAGTGCAGTTTAGTGAAGAATTTAATTAGCTGTTCAGCAGGGGAGAGGGAGAGAGAAAGCAGAAGCAAAGAGGAAGGTTTTGAGGTGCTTCGGGAACCGGAGGTGGTTCTCCTCAAGTTTCAGGGAGGCAGGAAGGCTGTTCCAGAGGGAGGCCCCTGCCACGGAGAGAGATCTACCCCCAGCTCGTTGCTTCGAGAAGCGGCTGACCATGAGGGAGTTGGAGGCGGATGAGCGAAGGGCTCGGGAAGGAAGATATTTGGGAAGAGAGAGTTGAAGGTATTTAGGACCCAGGCCCCAGAAGGCCTTGTGGACAATGCAGAGGGTTTTGAACTTTATCCTCGCAGCCACTGGGAGCCAGTGTAGGGATTTCAGTCCTGGAGAGATATGGTCCCTGGGCTTGAGGCCAAGGACAAGTCTCGCAGTTCTGTTCTGGATGAGTTGCAGAAAGCGGAGAGTGGAGGCAGGCAGATTAAGATATAGGCTGTTACAGTAATCCAGCTTCGAGAGAACCAGGGCTCGGGAGACAGTGAGCTTCTGGGGGAAGGAGAGGAAGGGAAGAATACCTCTGAGGAGGTGCAGCTGGTAGTGTGACCTCTTGGCGACGTCAGAAATATGAGGAGAGAAGGAGAGTGTGGAGTCGAAGATGACCCCAAGGTTTTTTGCCTTGCAGGTAGGAGCAGGGAGGGGGCCAAGGGAGGCAGGCCAGAGAGCTGCAGGGAAGGAGGGAGTGGGAGTACCGATGAGTAGAATCTCAGTCTTACTGGCATTAAGGCAGAGGTCATTGGCGGCACACCATTCTTGGATAGCAGACAGAAAATGAGAGATGAGGGAAGGAGAGGGGGAGGCTGAGGGTAGCCTGAAAATGAGCTGGGTATCGTCCGCATAACACTGGAAATTAGGGCAGAGAGCGGCGATGCGGTGGGCAAGGAGTGCCAGATACTGGTTGAACAGCCAGGGAGAGAGATTAGATCCCTGGGGGACACCACAGGTGGAGAAAAAGATGTCGGAGAGGAAGGACCCCAGTTGGACCTGGGAGGGTCGATTTGAAAGGAAAGAGGTCAGCCACGCCAGAGCCTGACCAGTGATACCCAGGTTTTTCCGGAGACGGTTGAGCAGGATGGCATGGTTGACAGTGTCAAAGGCAGAGGAGAGATCGAGCAGAATGAGAACACACGGAATGTTGGAATCGAGGTTCAAGAGCAGGTCTTCACGGATGTTCAGGAGAGCAGTTTCCGTGCTTCTGGCAGCTCTGAAGCCAGATTGATGGTCATGAAGACTACCAACAGATTCAGCATGGAGGTTAAGCTGGGAGATGGCCAGTTTCTCCAGGAGCTTGCCCAGGAAGATAGTGATGGAGATAGGGCGATAGTTAGCCGGACAGGAGGGGTCGGAAGAGGGTTTCTTGAGAAGAGGGTGCACAAGGGAGTGCTTGAGGGGGGAAGGGAAGACTCCAGAGGCGAAGGAGTGGTTGCAAAAGTCAGCCAGGGCAGGAGCCAGGGAGTCGATGTGGTCCTTGATAGTTTTGGAGGAACAGGGGTGAACCTGTTTAGACGAGACTTTCATTGATCGGACTTGTCTGGAAACCTCGTCAGCAGAGAAGGGTGGAAAGGCAGAGAAAGAGGGAGGAGGGTTGACCGCAGAAGGGCCAGAGGAAGAGCCGGGTAGGGAGGAGGGAGGTGAAAGGAGGAGAGCGAGGACAGGATGTCCTGAGTTTTAGAGATGAAGTGAGAGGCCAGTGCTATGAGTATACAAATGTTATGCTAGGGGTGGGTGAGGGCTTTCTAAGCCATGGTTAGGCCACCTTGTAAGGCAACCAAGAGTAGCAGATTAGGGAAACAAATCTCAGTTGGCTCGAGTGGATCAAGGCATTATAAAATAAACAATATGTGGCTAGACAATTCCATGCAGTCATATGACTCACTAAATTCAAAGTACAAGCTTCCCTCAAAATATACAGACTAGTCTTTGTGATGCGGGTGATATTTGGTGACCCCCCTCAATGTTTCCCCTATTGAGGCGGAGGGGCCTGCCAGCCTCTACTGTGTAGACTCTCTTAGGTGCAAAGTGGACGATGAGAGAGTGGATGGTAGGGATTTTGTTGAATGGGGAAGTCAGCTTGGTAGGGGCATTGATAGTGAACACTGATCCGGGGCATTTTTAAATATAAAAAGGTGGAGCTGAACCTAAGCCAACAGAAAAGCTTGTTTAGTTTCTACTGGTCCCCATAGAGGTCGTCCAAGAACACATGGAGTAATTGGGATATGTGTCGGGCCTAAGCACTGGCAGCGGATACAGCGTTGCATACATTCTGGGTTTGCACACGAGTAAAAGATTTCTGTAAGTAGGTCCACGACCCATGCGCGGTTTGTCTGTATTGGGAATATTCCCCACACGACTTCGTCATCCTTATGGGAGCGCACTCGTGCAATAACGAGTTGAGAGTGTAGTTGAAATGGAACTCCAGAAGGATTGGAAGTCCACCAAGAATTAATCAAGAGTGGATGAAAAGTGTGTTTGTTATCTGCGAGAGAGTTGTGCATGAGAGAAGGGCATCTCTTGACCTGTGCGTGGGCCCCTTGCCGCGACTCACTCTGTAGGACTCTCATTATCTATATGGCTTGCTCGGCCATCTCCCCGCTGTCTCTTTCTTGTCAGTGTTGCGCGTTCTCCTTTTAGATATGAGAGTGTAGGCGTGTGCATGTTATACCTGCTGTGCCGTCACTTGATGCACTGCTCCTTATTTTCAGGCATGCTTGCTGGAAAGGATTGGCTGTGTGTCAGAAGCGCACTCTGGACACGCTGCCACCTCATGAAATTGCTGTTTGGTGTGTTTGTATCTCCTGTGTTATGTGTGCAATCACATTTTAAAAATGAAAAGATGTGCTGTTAAGATGGACCCCTTTTGTCGTGCTGCTGGATCCAGAGGATATTGCATTGCTTCTAAGAATACATTTTTCCGAGGTAGGGCTATTCGTGTGTACTGGGATGTTGCACATTGGATTTTAGTTTTGGATGAATGGTGGCACAGATAGCAGTTGTCATGTGCGTTGTGGATAATTGCAAAAGGAAACACACTACACAACATGTTGTTGGGTGCATGGTTTCAGGGGTAGGGTTAAACCACGGTGTTCTATTAGAATATGGGTGCAGCTGCATTGCAGTTGTGATTGCATGTTTGCACTTCCCATTGTAGCTTTACAATCAATGGCAATGTGAGTAACTGTGCATATGATGGCGAGCCATGGAAAATAGTATATGCGTAAGGAATGCATGCATAATGCCCATGCAAAGCTTGTTTTAAGATGGACCGAGCATGAAGAACATATAGATGGCCTATTTTTTTTAATTCCCGTGTTTTTCATCTTTGAAAATTAGCAATTTTCTCAGGAAAAGCCTTGTGTAAGTGAACAGAGAGCGCTCTCTGATTGAAGTTTCGAAAGTGTGGAAAGATCTGCTAAATTTTAACATAGATTTTAATGGCCGCCCCCTCCAACATTCCTCTTCCTTCTCTGTCCTCTGAATCTACTTAGCCCACAGGCCGTTCTTCTTAGGTCAGGGGTCTGCAGCTACCCTAGCCAGCATAGTCAATGGTGTGAGGGATCAAGGGAGTTGTAGTCCAAAATATCTGGAGAGTGCCAGGTTCCAGACCTCCATCTTAGGGTTTTCCTGGGTCCCACGAGCCACACTCTACACTGTACCGGATGACATAGGCGGGTCGAGGAAGTGGCCTGGGCGGCACGTGCTTCCCCAGGAATCTGATTGGCCACCGCCGGCGCCGCCACATTATCCTAAACTATGATCATGAAACTTTGAACACAGGAATGTACGACACTAATGTTAGTAATCAAAGTAGATATAGGTACTGGAGACAAATAGCAAATGAATGCTATTCAGATGTGTGTGTGTGTGTGCACGCTCGTACTTCCTGCCACCCCTGCATATGTCGGTGCCCCGCTTGGGTCACCCCAGTCAAAAGAGTCTGGACATGCCACTGCCGGGCAAAGTTATATTTGTGATGCTGGGCTCTTAACACCCACACAAACCGGCAGATGAAACAGTTTCCAACACCAGTGAGCTGTATTTCAGCAAAGGTGGACTGTCCTATAGGGAACTCTGGAGATTTCCCAGTGGGCCTCTGCACCCTGAGCCTCTTTTGTGTGGTATTTCCACATTTTCTCATAGTAAAAGCATTATTTCCAGGGCCTCTTTTAGTTCCCAGTCCACCTGTATATTTTAACATATTTGCACAATGAATCAACACATTAACCTATCCCAAAAAGGCTATGAGTTCTGATTGAAGGAAACCGCAATCTGTTGAGAGCCGTAACTGGTTTGCTCAGCTTTCCACTGTATGCAAGGATCCCATTCCAAGTGAACGCATGCAAGGCCACAATCCTCAGATGTCCGGTAGAACGAGCTATCAATTTCCAATCAGAGATTATAACCCACATTAATCAAATGTGATGATTCAAACTCACACTGCTGATCTCGGGCTCACAAGCAACGCGTGCATTGTTTCACTTAATCCCACACTTTATCTGGTCTGGATAATTAGTTGACTTAATGATTTGCCTGCCAACAAACCAGCTGCCTTCTACGGCCTGTAACTATCTCAGTTTATGTTTGACTACTTAAGTATGTTGTTTGAAAGGGTTCTCTGTGCACATTTCATCAGCGATCAATCAGTATTCAATGCAAATGGCGAGCCCGTGGCACATACTGGTGCGGTGTGCTGGAGCTGACTTGTACTGCTGTGACAGACGAATCTCGAAGGTACGATGACGCCGCACGTGGTTTTGTTTGTGGTGTGTGGGAGATAGAAATAGGCGTGTCTCTGCTGTGACAGCCAGATGTTGCAGATATGCCCCCCTCGCACATACTGTTGTGGTGTGATGAAGAAAACTTGTAAATCTATGGGTGTCTCTGCTATGACAGCCAGATGTTGCAGATATGCCGCCCTCGCACATACTGTTGTGGTGCGATGAAGAAAACTTGTAAATCTATGGGTATCTCTGCTATGACAGCCAGATGTCGTAGATATGCCCCTCAGGTCTACTTTTGTGGTGTGATGAAGAACACGTGTTAAGCTATGGTTGCCTCTGCTTCAACAGCCGGATCGCACAGTTAAGCACCTCACATATACTGGCCCTCATTACGACCCAGGCGGTAAGGGGTTTACGCCGGCGTAAACTTCGCCGACCCTTACCGCCTGAGTACGAGTTCCCGTAGCGCCATGGTGATTTTAACGCCTGCTTTTTGCAGGCGTTAAAATCCATGGCGCTAAGGGACCTTGTTGTTAATTACGCCACCGTAATTTACGGTGGCGTAATTAACGCCTTCCCCACTCCCATTATGCCCTATGGGGCAAAAATGGGAATGGGGAAGGGTAAATGGGGATTGGGGACTTACCGCCCCGCCAAGGTCGGAATGGGGCGGTAAGTCCGCCAACCACCATGGCGGAGTTGGCAACTTAGCGCCATGGACCATGGTGCTAATAGCACCATGGTTCTCCGCCAAGGTCGTAATGAGGGCCACTGTGGTGGTGTTGGGAAGCAAAAGTGTAGAGATGGGGTGCTTCTTCATTGACAGGCAGATGCCGCTGGTGTGCCCCTGGTATATTGGGGTGTGGTGTGGCGAGGCTAGCCTATATATGGTAGTGCCTTTGCTGTTAGATCCAGATCTGGCAGGGATCCCAATGGCGCCTACATTTGTGTTGTGGGGGAGCTACAGTAAAGTGCGGATAGGAGAATATAGGCTATTCTGATAGTCCCGGGAGGATAGCTCAGCGGCAACGTGCTCGCCTTGGAAACAAGTCGACATGAAGCAACACAGTTTCTGTCCCCGGGTCTACGCTTACAAACCTCTGGGCATTAAGCGCATTATAAATACGCAACTAAGACATATTCCTCTAACAGCGTCTTGGTGCCCCGGGCTCCGTGAGCGCTTTAAAAATGCAAAATAAATATATGTTCTGTATGTTTGGAAAGACACCTTCTATCCTATGGGGAATGCAAAATCCTTTCAAGGACTAGGACTCGTCTCTGCTACTTTCACTCTATGTGTTTGATCCACTGACAGAGCTAAAAAGCCACTTGTGCCATGCAAGCCGTTTTCAAAAGCAGCTATTCAACTGAGCATGAAATAACCTAACGCGCTGAAAGGTACCTCTTACCCTAGTGATTCTCCTCGAGCCTTCTTTTTCTTTGAATGGTGCCATGTTTGGCTTCGCCAAGTAAAAACGCTTAACTACTCCTATTTTTCTCTCTTGCATACATTGTTATCTTGCTCCAAACTAAAAGAAATTAACATTTGTATTGCAATCTTGCTTGTAATTAAAATACTAATGCCATACTTTAACAAGCATTGGAAAAGCCAACAGTTTAGGCTTTTGTGTAGGTATGGGATAGGCACTTGCTAGGCATTGATGTAAAGGTAGTACTGAGATACAAGATCACAACAGTTGAAAAAAGGAATGATTGCCTGGGCACAAGGTTTCAGTACCTGGCAAATCCATATCTAATATCGCAAGCCAACATTGTTGGCTTTCTCATTGCTTGTTTTTAAAAGGACTTTATTTATTCTTTAATGTGATATAGGTTGAAAATAAATTCAAACTTTACACATAATACACAGAAGAACAGCAAATATTATATACATTAATACATTAATACCAAACCGTCAAGAACAAGTCCACAAAAATGTTATACATAGATAAAAAAGTAAAAATAACGGATGTTAGAATAGGCAGATAGTGATAAATCCCACATTACATCCGGAAGTGTATGTATGTTTCTAATTTTCCTAGTTTCCCCCAAGATTCTATACACACTTATGGGCATATACTAACATAATTAAGAATCAAAAGAATAAAATGGAGAGCTCTCCTCATGGTTATTCAAGTCGAGTTTTTAGGTAGCCAGAGTTTAGCAAAAGGCCCACGCTCGGACCAAAATGGTGTGTCTTTTATAGGCTCTACCATTTTCTCAAATAAGGGCACCCAACCTTGCTTCAATCTGTTGCCAGACATTATAAAGTGTAATAAGTAAATGCATATTACATGAATTTGTACAATATAGCCAAAATGGGGTTTCACATATGGCTAAAGGATTGTGTACAAATTCGCCCAGATGTGACAATGTGTAGGGCAGAGATTGAGGTATGCTTGGGGTTTCATGACAGTATATAGTCTGAATTTTATAAAATGATAGGACTTTAGAGTGCTTAGATGAGCAAAATTCTCGAGCCAGTCCCACAGGTCCACCCTTTTCCCAAGAGAATTTAGGACTTCCTTGGAAAAGGTAACCCCTCTGTACGTCCAGCCTATATCTGCTTGGAAGTTTTCCATGTCTTTGACTAGAGGTGAAGTCGTGTGCTTTTTAGCCTTTTCCTGGTGGATCACCAACAATAGGGGATTTGTAGGCCTACTGATCATCCTAAGATTGAGCCCCGCCCTCCTCTTCAGTACCATGGCTTTCAATGATGGAAGACCCAATTCGAGTTTTATTAAGGCCATAGGGACTCCAGGGGACAGCGCCAACAACCGACTCCAGAATTTGCCCACCATCACTTGAAGCCAAGTTAGATCGAATGAGAGGATGGACTCAAGGCCATATATGATCATGGGGGTAAATACTTGAAGGTATAGATGGCGTGTCCCCCAGAGTGTAAAGCCCCCCTGTTTGTTAGTGAATACAGATATAAATGCGGTGGCTTGCATTGCCCTAGTTTTGCGTCCTTGTCTACATTGATGGTAGTCGCCATTAGGCTCGATATCCACTCCCAAATAAAGATAGAAGGGAGCATAAGGTATATGATTAGAGTGCACCATCAGATTTACTCGGGATGATCTTTTCCCGGTGAATCTAAGCACCTTGGTCTTATCTAAATTAATAGTAAGTCTGTTGGTCTTGGCATATTCCCACAGAATAATGGCTGAGCGCCGGAGCCCACTTATAGTGTTGTCAAATACAACCAAATTGTCTGCATACGCTAGGACTACACAAGGTGCCTCACCTATTTTCGGAGGGCAATTCTCTGCACCAGCCAGAGCTGCCAGAATATCATACACATACAAATTATAGATAAGTGGTGCAGTCACAAATCCCTGTTTTACCCCCCTATTTTGGATCACTTTTCTGGTCAACGTACCTTCCTGATTGAGTCTGAGTCGGGCAGTGGTACCCTAGTGAAGGAGTCTCAGATAGTAAAGGAGACCAGTGGGACAGCCCATTGCTTCCAGCTTCGCCCAAAGTCTAGCTCTGGGGATAGAATCAAAGGCAGCCTTAAAATCTATGTATAAAGCATACAATGGGGGTTGTCCCTTGTGATGCGCTCGGGTGCGGAGTAAATCCAGCACCAGTAGATTGTGTGAGGTGGAAAAGTTCCGTCGAAATCCACACTGAAATCTACTGAGTATGTTTGCCTCCTCTACCCATTTCTGCAGTTCACTTAGTAATAGGGAGGCAAAAGGTTTGCCTGAAATATCTAGCATGGAAAGGAGCCTGTAATTATTAGGGTCAGCGCGATTGCCCTTTTTAAATACCGGGATGAGAATAGCTGTTTGCCAAGATTGGGGAATTACCCCCTGAGCTAACATCTTAGCAAAGAGCAGGGAGAGTAAGTTGGCCCAGAGTTTGGGGAAGTTCTTAATGACTACATTCGCCAGCCCATTGGGGTCGGGAGCTCTGGAAGACTTAAGACCTATTATTTTGTTTAGAACGGCCTCAGGGGAAACATCAAAGGGAGGATAACAGGGTACTTTAAAGAAAGATGTAATCAAGGGCTCCGTCTCCTCTGAGTTATGACCAATTAGAATTTTTACCCAATCCTCCTCGCTACTGGAGTTGACTAGCGGGCCCTTAACCTTCTCCCTAGTCTCATTTAAGAGCGACCAGATGCTGCATGAGTTCCTAGAGCATATAGTCTTCACTAGCCTTTGATAAGCAGTATTTCTTTCTGCTTTTTTTATGTTCTTAACTCTAGTTCTATATCTCTTTTTGGCTTGTCTTACTCTCTCGCAGTAAAAGATGCCTGGCAGGTTCAAGGTCTTGATACCCCGGATCTCCGCTCTCATTCCTCTCTCAGCATCCCTAATTCCTTTATTATAAGGAGGATTCCCGCCCTCAGTTCTTACCATGTAACCCATTTTCAATGTGGCATGCTTGGCCGAGAATGCCAGAATCCAATCCTCAATGGCATTGATGGTCATAGAGTTAAAGTCAGGGAGGCCACCAGGTAAAGTAGCTTTTAGGGCTTCAGTGGCAGATCTTATATTCTGTTCCGACCAGGCTATTCTGGATACTGCGGTATTGAGATTAATGCTACCAATATTCGATAATGAAGCGGGAGGGCTAGGTAGACATATTACACAGTGAAGCAGTCCGTGGTCATTCCAGTTGTTATTCAGCACTCTCATGTCGATAACTTTGGACTGCATCTCGGGGCACATACATATATAGTCCAGCGTTCTGGAGGAAATACCATTAGACCAAGTGTTTCCCAGGCCTATCCCCGGGAGTGCGTCCATTAATCATCCCCAGGTCCCAGCCCAGGAGTCAAACAGCTGGAGCCATCCTAATCCTTCAGACTCCCTTTTATCATGGGTCATTAAACATGTTGCATGAAGTTTAGGGTTAGAAGATACAAGTGTGCTGTCTTTCATGCAGCAATTAAAATCCCCCATGACTACCACTGCGTCATTCCCAGGGATCAGTGACCCAGAAGACAATAGGTCCTGTAGAGCTTCTTGTAAGGGTTCTCTGACTACCGCCCCCGGTGTATTATACAAATTAATAAGAAGGAACCTATAGAGACCGTATTCCTCATTAAATTCCACCTCTAGTGCCAAGAGGTTCTCCTGGGATTTACACTGGATCCTGTGGGATACCACTGTGTTAACCACCCCCACAAGTAAACCCCCAAACGGGCGACCCTTAGTCCCTCATTTTGCAAAAGATTGGTACATAACAAAATCATCTAATAGTAGAGGGTCCATTGCCCAGGTCTCCTGAAGACAGATGCAGCTATACTTAGACAGTAAGTCTGCAGAGCCATCAGGCCTTAATAAATGGGCAAAGCCTCTGCAATTCCAAGTAAGTAATGAGAAGGATGAAAGGTTCTGTAAGGCTCCAGGGAGTGATTCCAAAAGTGTTTTTAGGACTTGTTGTATTTCAGCAAGTACTAAGTTGTTCCCTGCCGCAGGCTTGAGGTCATTCGATGAGGAGATCGAGGTGATAGTGTCCTCAGGGTTGATACCCTGCTCACTCTTATTGGGATCCACATCAATGTCAATGTCCACTGCCCTCAATTCCTCTTTATATTTCCTGATCAGTCGCGCTGTTGATAGGAAAGTACAGTGTGGGGCAGAGACGTAGATATTAGGGCCATTCAAAGGCTCAACATACAGGAAATCATCAGATTTCAGGACACGGAGTTGAGGAATGTAGTAGAGTCTGTGTAGTAGTTCTGAGCAGGCCAGCCAGGTGTTTTTGCCGCTCAAATATAAGTTCTTAATAAAACAAATGCGGTTGTCATTGATGTCCTTAGGTTCGCTCTGCAAATCCGGCAATATAGTGACCAATGAATCTTCCTCCTCAGTCGACCCCAAATGTGGCTCAGATCGAATGGGCAAGCTTAATTCGAGCCCCTGTTCCGGGGCAGCTGAAGGGGGTTCGTCTGGGTCCATACTGATAGACTTCTCTTCAGGCACAAGCCAGTCAGTAAGGAGGCCTTTGGTCGTTGCTGCCCGTGCTGTAGCTCCCGCTAGTCTTTTCCTGGCTTTTTTGGAGCGCGTCTCCAATGCTATCTGTGGCTCCACGAAGGGTGAAGAAATATTTGTTTTGGCTTTCTTATTTTTAAGTGCCTTTTTCGCCAATTTGCGTTGTTTACGTGAAGGGAACACATAGGGCCTCATTACGACCCAGGCGGAGGACCATCGGAGGACCATGGTGCTATTAGCACCATGGTCCATGCCGGTGTCCGCCATGGCGGAATGGGAAATTACCACCCCATTCCGAGGTTGGTGGGGCGGTAATTCCCCATGCCGCCATGGCCCTTCCCCATTCCCATTTTTGCCCCATAGGGCTCAATGGGAATGGGGAAGGCGCTAATAACGGTACCGCAAATTGCGGTACCGTTATTAGCACCAAAGTCCCTTTGCGGGTCCCTACTTTAACGGCTGGAAACACCAGCCATTAAGGTCGGGTCCTGCAAGGGGACCTCGTAATCAGGCATTAAGGGTTTAATGGCGCCGACACCTTTTACGGCGCCGTTAAACCCTTAACGCCAGGGTCGTAATGAGGCCCATAGTCACTTATTTCTGGCTCAGGCTCATCTTCAATCTCGATAGGCGCGTCATAGGCTGCCCTGCAAGGAGTGGATTCAGGAGTCCCAGCAATAGCCCCTGCTGTATTCCCCAGGTCCTCCGTCCCCTCTACAAGATGTATGGCAGCAGATAAATTGACTTCCGCCTCTTCACGGGTATGTTCCTTTAGATCTAATGCCAGAGTAAGGATGTTGGTATTTGGCAGAATATGTCCCACCATTTGCAGCAGAATCTTAAGTGCAAATTGGAGGGCAGCAACTGATGATTGCAACTCTGCTATCTCAGTTGCGCCCAAATGTGGACTAATATTCTCATCATCCTCTTTGTCAGGAGCATCCTCCATCGATGCCATAGCTAGATTGGGCGAAGCAGACAATCGGCCACTACTTCCCACTGAATTGTGCAGGGCGGGGGGAGTATTCATGTTGTTTCCAGTGGAGAGTGTAATGCCACTGTTGCAATTGAGGGGTTTGTGCCGACATCCCTCTTTGTATGGTCAAACAAAGATCTAGGAGGGAGTTATTGTCAATGTCATCAAAATTTGTAGTCTTACGAGAAATGCAATCGCTAGGTACGAGAGCTGCCGACTCCTCGATGGCAGTGGAATTGATTTCAGGTGGAGGGTTCACTGGAAAATACTCAGTGATGGCACCTTGCACCACCGGCATGGCATATTTTGCATTCTTCTTAGGTTTGACACCATTCTTGTAAGTCTCCCTGTTCTCCTTTGTGGGTAAGGGCTTAGATTTCCTCAAATTATAGATTGAGTGGGGAGACCATTTCCCCCGCTGCATGATAGTGCTGCAGACCCATGACCACAAAGAATTTGCTATTCGAGGATAAGAAAACACTCCAATCAAGAATGCAGCGTAATTGCTAAGGTCCGGGGGATGGGAGTAATTATTCCCCTAAAAGGGAGAAGATGGTATGACAGCGTCCTCCCACGCAGATCAGGCAATTCCTCTAACCAAGCGACCGTGAGTCAAATCAGCAATAAATAGCTGTAAACAATTACCCCGGATCAAAGGCGAGAACCCGCAGTCTCCGGGGCATAAGCACCAGGTCTAATGATTCTCTCTTCCTGCTCCAGGCCACGGGTGCCTACAAAAATCAGCGGTCAAGTTTGGCGAGGGGTGGTAAATCGCCTTAAAAGCCAGGAGGCTGTATATGTGCACCAATTGTGCTTAGGGAGGTAATGGTGCAAGCAAGAAAGGAGGCAAATGGCAATCAGCCTACTCCACTCACCTCACCGTCTTCTGGCTCAATAGAGAGCTAGGTCAAAAGTGGCCACAACTTGTTCAGCCTCTCCGGGCAGAAGCCATACTATACTGCCCAGCCAAGATGTACTCAGCATCGGCGCCTCCACAGCCGCCGACGTAATCGTGGTGATAGAGGTCTCCCCTCAGCCCCTCCGCTCTGTAAAGCACAGGGAGCACAAGGGAGCAATCCACGTTCCAGCACGCGTCGTGACTCCTCCAGGGAACGCAGGGCCACTACAGGACCGCCACCGCTGTGAGCGATCGAGTCCCGTCAGGGATGGGAGGCGCGTGAGAGGAAAGGACCCAAGGCGTCCTCGGCGTCCTCGTCAATGTACAGCAGAAGTAGAGCCAGAAGCAGGAAGTGTCAAGCCACACCTCAGAGCAGTGAGCACAGTTACGAACCCGGAAGTGCAAGTTGCAAGAGGCCGCTTCCGACGCACTTCCTACGACGAAAAGGACTTTAGTGCAAGGACAGGTACAAATCAGGAGGCTAAAGGCCAGATGACAAGGGGAATGTTACCATTCCCTTGTCACCTAGAAACAAAGAAAATCGGGTGAGTTTCTTGAAGTGTAAATACATTTTTATTATCACTCTCTGCTAAGACCTGCATACTGCCCATGCACACTCCTACCTCCATAACAACTACTACTAATATTTCTTGTTTTCATATCAGGACCCCTCTGCAGCCTCTGTATTCATTGTGGCAATACATGGTCTTCCTACTTAACGCATAACGGGATGTGCCCTGTGGCGAATGATTGCTCCTCCCCCTGTTACCTCTGCAATGTACTTGTGTGTTTCTGCGAGATGTGAGACATGACAGCACACACCACATATGCAGTTGTGCCCTCTCCTGCCCCACCCTCTTCACAGATCCACAGCACACTTTTCCTTGCACAGGACTGTGCCTCTTCGAGTGTCATCTCCAAGCAAGCATATCCTTAGAAAACAGATAACAAAACAGAAACAACAATAACAAAAAACATTTTCCTTCCTACTCTTTCTTCCTGCTACGTCCAATGGCGCACTACTATGAATATGTCCTGGGGATAGAAAGCAATGTTATAATGTATTTATACCTTGTACTTCCCATTTAGTAGGTCTTCCTTCGTTCGTCTGCATGGAGAGCACTGGCCTTGTTCCGGCGTACTTCTGTAAGGTGCCTTTTCGTCCTCATTCATTTGCTAAACTCAGTGTTTGTGGTGCACTGTCCTTTTCCTTTTATGCAGCTGAACTTTCAGTGTCCCTACAAGTGATGGCAGGTCTGCGTGGCCAATGTTCGTTACTCTCTCTTTGTCACCCTTGTTACCCTTCTTCAGGTGAGGTTAAGTCGCAACCTTATCTGTTTCTGGCTGGTTTGTCCAGGTGAGATACAACCATTTCTGTTATTTCCCTAACCTGTTCCTACTCTGACACACCTACCCCTGACTCTGTAACAAACGCATGTGATGTACGTGTGCATGCAAGTTTGGCATATGTGTATACACATTTGCCTGTCACGTATCTCTGTAACTAGCACTACCTGTCTGTTCCTTTACTAAGACACACCCAACACACTGTGCACATTAAGCCTATGTACATTGTCAGGGTGCAACATAAACATAATCACAGAGAATATTACTATACCTGTTCTTGTCCAGAGGTCGCCTTTACTTTTTACATATACTCAAAATAATTCCTCTGTAATGTGATATGACCAAGTATATATATAAAACCCCTACTTAACCCGTGCATTGCTACACTTCACTTAAAATGCTATCAATTAAAAACCACTATGCTCCACAATTACCTTTTACTTGTGCACACCTGTGTCTCTTTCCCTTAAAGAGCAATATAGGAACTCGCACACTCTCTGTTTCTATGAATACCTATCTTTTATCCCTATTCACTTCCCCTTCTCCTCTACAAGTAGTTACCTTTTTCTTGTATTGTTCCATCCACCTACATCACTAAGCTGTACCCTTAATAAGGCCATGCAGGAAAATAGTGGCCTTTACTCTATAACACAAACCAATATATCTGTTAATATACAAGACATGTGGTTACTTGCTCTTATACGTTGCTTCCATTCTGCATATTGTGATTTTCCTCACAGCCCCTCATTTGTGGACCTGACAAGTGCATATTACTAGGTGCCATTTTGTTTCTTGTAGCCCCTCTATAATTTCAAAATGCTTCAAATATACTGCATATGTGACATGTATTCACTCCCCATGTGCCTTCCGGTTGTGCTAGCACAAAATGTGGTTACTGTTGTTTAATTTGGTACAATGCTGGTATTGTAGGACCATTGTCTGATGTTGTGGGGGATACAGAGTCACAGTGTGTGCTGCCCCCGTCTTTGTGCCAGTAAATTGACAAAACCATAATGTGATACCCCCTACTTCTGCATATTTGTGCATCAAGCTCTCTCTTTCCGCATGGCTAGCATTATCTCCACTTACTCCGGGTTTCCTTCTCTTTACTCTTTCTCCATGTATATATGCCCCCCAGAATATGTGCACTGGGCACAATGACTACAGTAGTATTTGTAATTATAGGTAATATAGTAGGAGTAAGGCCAGAATGATCATAGTAGCAACAGGTGTAACGTAATTGTCCTAAAATGTAGTGGGAGTATAACGTGTTTTTAATATGTGGTATTATGAAATGGAGTTGTTGGGAAAAATAAACTGTACTGGATTTAAAAAAAGAAAAAAACTAAATACAAATATTACAAATAGTTGCCGGTAACAGTTGTGAGACACTTCGGTAAATGCACTATACTTTTAAACATATAAGCGTATTGTTACGTATTGGTGTACAGTAACACATGCATTGGCCTGTGACACTCGCCCTACCCTTACATACCCCCCGTCTAGTATCAATGGCAGTTGGCACCTGTGAGGGTGTGCTCGCAAGGGGCAGGGTTGATGGAGAAGCTGAAGGTGTGGACCAGAAAGGTATCCGATGCACTGTGACTATTCTGCAAATGGACACTGCAGTGCTGGTGTGTGCAGACTCTCCTTTGAAGACCTCGTTCCTGCAGTGAACATATGTACAAGTCCATTAAATGTTGTCCCAGGCCAATTGCGCTTACCCCATTTTCATAATCCTCCTATTACTTTTACCTAGAAGCAGAATGTGTGTAGAGCAATGGTACTTTGTAGGCAGTACTATTGCCACAGCCTTTTCTTTAATTTACCCACTTTCTTTTGTGGCCCACTCCAGGTAATTCGAAATAAGGCTGGCAGACTTATCACTGGCCTAAACACCAGGGACCGCATATTTGATCCTTGGTCTTCGATCTTTACTTGGCAACTGTAGCGCACCTAATGACTACATTGCTATATAACTTTGAGTGTAATACGGATGACAAGCTTCAAGCTGTGTGCTGCATCCTCCTGAAGGTGGGCACTCAAACACGCAATTCCACAATAGACCAAAATAATGATAGCACACCCTGTCAGGGAATGAGACCAAGAGATAAATTGCAAAGATAACAAACTTTATGTAAAATAAATTCAGCAAGCAAAGAGCTCTACTGCCCAAGAGCGATCAGCCAAACAATACACGGGAAGCACATTTTAAGGGATATTGGCCCTCATTACAAGTTATGCCGGTAGCCATGTCGCAATTTGCGGCATGGCTGCCGGCAAAACCGCATCCGTGTCCTTGTCCTCGAAATGAGGACTTAACGGACCATTCCGAGTTCGGATGGCCTGGTAATTCCTCACTCGAGGACACGGACACGGTTCATCCCCATTCCCATTTCAGCCCCCATAGGGCTGAATGGGAATGGGAGAGGGAGTAAACAACGGGCCATTACGAGATGGCCCGTTGTTTGCTCCCTCTTCCCCTCGCGGGACCCGGTATGCACACCTGGTTTTTCCAGGCGTGCTTAACGTGTCCCGCGAAGGGACCTCGTAATGTGGCGGAACGGGTTGAACGGCGCCGCAGCCTTTTACGGCGCCGTTTAACCCGTTCCGCCAGGGTCATAATGAGGCTTATTGTCTTCATCTGTGAGGTCCTACTACACAGTACAAAGTAACAGTGTGGATTGGTGGGCCTGTATGGCACAGCCTGCTCTATAGGGGATGCCGGGCTGCAATTGGCAGTTGCCTCCCAGTCTATCTTGTGACGCGTGGGTCAGCTGGGCTCATCTCCGCAGTGAAGGTCAGGTCAAAATGTAACACACTTCTAACTGGCTAAGCTAAGCAACAGGAATTGATAATATGAGAATAAAGGCAGACATAAAATCATTGCTTCAAGGGGGTATTTAGAAAAGGTGGGCTAATATGTGGACATTCCGATCTCTACTACATTCAGAACTTTATTGATAGTGGGGTCCTGCTCCCAGGTGTCTTCCCCTGGGGGTTTGAATTGCCATTTATGTTCCCTGGTGCCTCATGATACAAACAGACATGTGTTGGGATTGGGATGAATATACTCTGGCAATGCATTAAGTCTAAGGTGGGTGTTCTGGAATGGCCAATGCAAGGGGGTCAGATGGGTATTGTCATGAAAGAGGGTGAGGGGTCGAGGACTGGTGGGCCCTGGCCTGGCAGGGCGGGGGTTGAGAAGGCACAGACAGTTTAGTGAACATGGATGAGCACTTGTGCTGGGGCCTGCTCTGGTCTCACGCTCGGCAGAGAGCACATTCTGTGGAAGTGATACTAAACAATTGCAACAATAAACGGCTGGACTTCCGTGAGAACAAAGCTTGTGCTCAGCTGGCAGTGGGATGCGATGTCCGGAGCTCTCTGTGCGAGGTCCTGCGGAAGGGTGAGCTAATTTTGCAGAGGGCTGATTGTTGGGCCTAATAAAAGATGGAGCCTGCTCTAAAACAAACCGCCGTATATCTGCGGGATCTTGGGCTGCACTACGCATGTAAATCTCTGTTTTATATCATAAGACAATGTGCCGTGGAATGGGGGTATCTCCCTCTTGGCCTACATGTGATCTATTCACCGCGGGATTGGCGAGAGCGGTGGGATAGAACCACCTCCTCCCTAACATTCCCCCCTTTCGTTACTCATAAAGTAACAAATTTGTCCCAGGCGGAGGTACTTTTTGTGGGCATCCATGCCCTACACACACTTCTTAGACTCTCCCCATGGCGTACATATTCTGCGGGAGTGCATGCATGTAAATAGATCCCCCATCCCCATCCAGGTCAACCTACACCTCTTTGTAATTGTTAAGATCTTGGGGCTGTTTGATAGCTGTGTGGTAATAGTTAACTACCTCATCCCCTATTTGGTATGTAGCAACCATGTGATATTTGGGCTCATAATTTTTGCCAGTTTGTACCTTAGCTTCCCTAGTATCATGAGGCACCTTGTTATTGATATTTCTATTGCCAATGGTCACCATCATCATCACACTACCAGGGACAGCTTTTGCACCGCACCGAACCCCTAACTGGCACACACAGAAGATCAGCAGGAAGAATACGATGATGGGGACCAGCCAAGCCACAAGAGCACCCAGCTGAATGCCATACTGAACTAGTCAGAGGCTTGAACGCCTCCTTCGTTTTTCATTTTCACACCAAGTTCATGCACTGGTGCGATCACGTGTGATAACGTCCCATTTTCAGCATCAAAAAGAGGTGAGAATGTGCAACATGAACTCCTGATTTTCTAGCAAACACCGCCCTCCATAGCCGTGAGGTGGTCTAACACATACCGATTCTGCATCGTCATGAGTCGGAGTGCTCTGAGTTCTACTCTGATGATGCTGAACCCCTCTTCAGTGTCGTTAGCCAGCTGGATCAGCTCCCACCGGATGATCTGGAGCCATTTTGTATGTGTTCTTGTCTGGATACTGGGCACAAGTGATGCACAAAATGTCTCTGCTGAATTGAAAATGTTGTATTCATCAGCATTCAGTGCAAGGAGATCAGATGATTCTTGAGACAGGTAGTTTGATGCTCGCTTCCTTCTGGATACCTGATCTTGTTGCCCTTCTTCAGACAGTATGTGGAAGATGGGGGGGTGATGCTTCGTTTGGCTGCAATGCCAGTTGCTGTCCTGTAGGCATCACTCCCCCTTGATATGCTCTTCCGGTATTATCTGCAGTGCAGAATGCAGCATTGCCAGGGCACAGTAGCCCCTCCAGGATGGTGGGAGGTTCAAATATGCCTGTTTGCCACACACCCAGTAGTAATCCATTAGTGCTGCAGTGCCTTTTTGTAGATCAGGAATGATGAGGGTTTTGTTGCAAAGTGTGTTAGGCCCCATTGCCACTTTTCCTTCTCCACAAAAACAAAGTTCATAATTTTCCTCATGCTGGACCTTGATTGGTTTTTCAAGAGCGGTGACCCATGTGAGTTTTGTGATATGTTCAGTCCATATTGGTGCCACACAGCCCTTCCACTTTGCACATTAATGTCGATTGTCGCAATTTATTTTCTGAGAATGTCGTTCCATATATAGCCAGGACAGTTCCTTGAAAGATTTTGTGCATTGAGATCCTTCTTTGCAAATCTTCTCGTCCGGCAGGAGTAGCTTCATTCTTACTGTGTGTGCCTGGAAGGTGCTCTTTATCCACATAGTGTGAGATGAAGGAGGCATTTCTACTAAAGGGGCTACTTGGGGCACTAGGACCTTGGGCGACCCAGACATGTGTGGTATCAAGGAACAGACGTGGCAACTACCATTTGTTGTCTGTCTTCCTGAGGCACTGATATCCGACTACCACTTGTTAGACAGCCCAGGATGACGGAGGTCCTCTACTTTATCTAATCCTAAACCATGATAGGCATCATATTTCTACTGATGTGTCTCCCTTTTCCTTCTACTGTAAGTGTTATTCTTTGAAGTTGCAGCAGTTATGCTGGACAACATTTGCAGCCTTGGTGATGGCTGTAAGGATGAATGAAAATCCTTGCATTATCGAAAAGGCTAAGCACACTACCTTCAGCTCTTTCTTACAAACTAGTTTTCTTCACAATACATTTGATGTTGCTGCTACAACTGTGTGCTAGGGAAATGTGTTTTATAGCTCAGAGCAGGGGGTATATTACTGTTGACGTATAGGGAAATACGTGCCTGTGTGCACCGTGGATAAGGTTATTTTTGAAAGAAAATGTAAATGTATTGTAAACGGTGTGAGAAACCTGATGGTATTCTCTGAGTAGAGCTTGAGAATCCCTTATTCAGGTAGCCAGGGAGGGGCTGGTGCTCTCAGATCCCAACCCTGGGGGTACACGCATGAGGGGTGATCAACTGTGTAGGGGAACCCAGGGTTATGCTTGGAGGACTACCCCGTGAGAGAAGCGGTATTCTACCAGGGATGACGTCCTGAAGGTTTTTTTTGGTTATTCTGCATCCACCTCCCTTCCAACCAAAGAAGCTCCCTTAATAAAATCCTGCCACCGACAACTCTGGTAGACCAACTAGGAACATTGTTAGCCTAAAAAAAACACGAATCCCAGAGTCATTGTTTTCCTGTTTTCTGCCAGAATACTCCCAACCATTCTTCTCCACATCCCTATGATTATTTGTTCCCAAACACCCCATCTACCTTGACAAAACCCTACCAATCCCGTCCCTCTGATTACCATTTCCTGCATTCCCAACCTGCTCAGACAAAACACTACCATTCCCACAAACCCCCCTGTTTATCTTTTGACAATAATCCTGGTCATTCCCGTTTGTTCCAAACAGCCTTCAACATCTTTTCCCCATCCTACCATGTAGGATATTCCAAAACACTGCCCCCCTTTTCCGACACTTTTGCACAACGCGAAAGACAACGGACCAACACCAGAGCAGTTTACCTGACATGTCCCAATGCAAGGGTCAGGCAAAGTCAGGCAATTGAGAAGAATTAAACACACCTGATGGCACGTTCCCTTCCCCACACTGCTAAAAGATGGGTGTCCAGTCAAAGGGTCAAATAAATTGTTTCGAACTGCAATAGTTTTGAATCAAAAGGACCGAAAAAAAAAATCGAAGGCCTTTTTTTTAAATGTCTTTTTTTTGCCTTCGTATAGGAAAAAATACTAGTTTTTCCCCCAAAAAATTGGGGTTTTGTGGGTTTGGGGGGACCCCCCCCAAACAAAAAGGTGCATTCACATTCATTTTTTTGCTCCTTTTGATTCAAAACTATTGCATTCGATCCTTTTATATTCAAATCTTTTACTATAAACCAAAAGATGGAGCACAAGAGCACAGGATGAGCAAGGCAGACCGCACAACGTCAGAGCTAACTCAGCACAGCAGTTTAATAGGAGGCGAAAGACGGCGAACACCGAGAGGGTGACCAGGAGAGAAGTGACCTTCCCCTTTCTGATCAAAGGTCAGTGAAAACCTCTGCAGATGGAAACATAAGTCCACGAATAATAGCTAGCGTGTGTTGCAGCAGTTGTCTGCGGTACGTGAGACCCTCCTCCTCTGATAACTAAGTGGGGGAAGAATAAAGAAAGGCAAGCGGTTCATCACAGCCAGTGAGTCGAGGGTAGAATCGCTAAGAAACCAAACTGCGATGAATGAAAAGTAGCCAACGGCTAATTTGAACTATGAAAGGCTTCATGATATATTGATGAAAGAGGGGCAAAACCAGGAACCGAGGAGTATAGCATCATCTGGGTGCTCAAGCAGGAAACTCTGTGCAATTATCCGAAGATAGAAACTACTGTAACTAGAAGCCCTTGGGAAGAGGTGAATGAAAACTTTAAGTCGTCATACAGGGTTATTGTAAAATCCTCTGTACCGTTGAAAGTCTTTGGTCGACAGATGATCGAGACGCTAAGGGAAATGAATCCTGGTTGGTGAAATGAGTGTATGAAGAGTGATTTGAAGTTGGCAAGAGTAAACCCAGCAGACGGATGCTAACAGAAAGAGGTGAGGTCTGAAGTCCCTATGCACAGTGTGTTAACTAAAGTGAACCCGACCACAGGGTGTCCACAGTGAAATGTCTGTGAAAGTTGTCGAGAGTGAAGCCAGTAGAAGGAAGCCGACAAAAAGGGGTGAAGCTCAAACAACTGTTTAAAAAGACATTAAGATTTGTGAAAGCAAGAAAAGCATCAGTGAACTGAAAGGAGGGAGGCAATTGTCTGAAAGGGGTCCGAGCCCAAAGGAGGGAGATCCGGGGTGGAAAGTTATCACCCAAAGACTCATTGGAAAAAGGAACTGTTCAGTCAAATTGTTGAATTTGATATTGTGAAGGGTCTACGCCCAGAAGAGTGGGACCCAGGGGTGAAGCCGTCACTCAAAGCCATATGTTGAACAAACCTTTTGTTTGTTTGTTTTGTTGTTGAACACATCAGGCCCTCAAAGGCAAGAGACTTTACCACCGAAGAATGTGATAGATGTAATGGAACTGTTGGCTCATGCTGAGAAAGCTTGAGGGTGTGCTGTGCTCCAAGCTCCCACCTTATCCCGTGCTGAAAACATAGGGAAAGGAGACCCCTGGCAATCACATCCTGACTTATGATTTGAGAACACTTCTTTCTTTATTTGATACCCTATGCCACACTCTTTCTGTAATTAGTTGTAATGAATTGGCAATAGGTTTTTCTTAGTATAGGTACTTTTATTTCGACACAACACCACTAGTACTGCCTTATTTTACATTTGATGGTCGACGCATGCTCCCGTTTTTGATTTAGGTTTAGGTTAGACGTTTTTCCACCCTGCATTTATAGTTCAATTAACAACCTTGAACTGTGAACACTTGTGGCTGTCTTTACTGTTGCCACCATGAGTTCCTCACAACAGGCGCTTTGATACAAGTAAAATGGAAGTAAATATTGTGATATGTGGTTCACTTGAAATATTTGGTTGTTTTTGTACTATACTCTTTGGCAGTAATAGTCTTAATTGTTGTGGCATGTGTTTCTAGAAACTAAACTGACTCAGGCACGCTGTGAACGCTACATGAAAGGTGGCATTGTTATGTGTACTTCAAAATAGTGCACTAAGAATTTGTGGGAGTAAATGTGTTGAAAATCCCCAAAGAAATGATAAGATTTACTCTATTAAAAGCAGACATCAGAAAGTAAAGTTTCTAATTCAGAAAACTGTGCTGTGAAGCGGTTGGTCCTTTGCAACATCGGAAAAATGGATTTGCAAAATGCAATGTAAGCAACATTTTAAGGGAAAGCTATTGAATTGTGGAAAGTGTACTGTCTGCCATATGATAAACGCTGTGGCGGATGAATGTTCATTTTGCCTAAAAGAGTAGATGTCGTACATGTTACTTGCAACTTTAATTTCTAGCCAAAATAAGAATGTATTTGTATATTTAATTGTAAAGTGCTTACTGAAATATGTTTTTCTGTTATCTACTTTGCATAGTTATATAATCCCGCTCTGTTCATGTCATGGGTTCAGTCTACCGGCCAACGGCTTCTTCAACAGTGTTTGGACAATAATTATCAACAACAATTATCAATACGTCACAAGTATTGTGTGGGATGATCGCCAGAAAATGTTGCATTTATTTAAATTTGAAAACAGTAATTTGTCCATGTGTAATGAAGCGCCATGTGCACAGATTACTCGTCGCTTATGGCAAATCATTTTTGGGTGGAGAACATAAAGAATTGCTTTGATGGATCGATATGATATGATATGATAGTTTATTTATATAGTGCCTATACACAATGTATTTCAAAGCACTTCAAGGCAAGGGAGGGAACAAGGGAAAATACAATTACATTCTTACAGGCCATGAACAGTAAGGATGTGAAATTAACTATCGTACTCTGCCTGACGACATTTCAGATAGTGCAAGAGCTAAGACATAGATAAGGAAGGGAGGGGGAGTGTGGGAAGGAAATGGAAACAGGTGACTACCGTATTAGGACTGACGACATTTCTGGTAGAGCCGGAGAAAAACAAGAGGTGAGGGAGAGAGGTGCAGAAAGGTAGGGAGGAACAAAACAAGCAACTGTCATACTAGGCCTGATGACGAGGTTGCTATCATACTAGGTCCAGGGACAATTCTGATAGAGTAAGTGCTTAGAAGAAAGTAAGGGGAGGAGATAGGAAAAGGGAGAAAGGAGGAGGAGAGAACAGAGAGTAAGCAGTCAAAAAGAGTGGAGAAGCAAGAGGGGAGAGCGAATACAATTGCAGAAGTCAGTAGTAACACAATGTTGCAAGCCAGGATACAAGATGAAGATGGGAACAGCATGATTCAGGGCCACCATGAGTACAAGATGCAAGGGAAGTCCAGCATGAGAGTTGAGAAAGGGTGATGCACCGTGAATGAATGAAGTCCATAAAAGTCAAATCCAGCTCGATGATCGGATTTGGCAGTAGAAGACTCCAGATGACAGTATGATTGAAAATGTAAACGCTGCAACGGTTGGTTGCTATGAACTGTGTTCGAAAAAGTTAACAAAGTTTTTGTAGACTTAAGTGAATGTTTTCATCGTTGTGTCAAAATTTAAAGTATTTCTTACGGTCCCCACTATTGCTGTTTTCTTCAAAATAAAATATTTCTATAATTTCTGCAGTTAGTTCTGCATAACATAACGTTATGATGTTGCTGATGACCGTGTATGTTTGGCTACGTTGCGCACTAACGTCATTGAAATAGGTGGAGTTTATTCTGAGCGTACAGTGATGTTAGCGTTAAGTGCAGGCAAAAGTAATCAGTGCTGTGTGGCCCTTTGAAGTTAGGCTGATAGAATCTTATGGAGTTTATCTAGTTTATTGTACATGTAAGTAGATGGATTCTATAAGATTACTTCTATTTTTTAACTGTGAGGGGTGGTTCCTGATGGAACCTTTCCGTTTATTTTTTTAGAAAAGGTCACAATGTAAGGTGGGCCGGGAAATGAGGGAATAGGCACCAAGCAGTAATATGGAGGGGCAGGTGGACAGGGTAGGATGTTGCACATGTGTTACATCTAAGGTGTTTTTCATGCTCTTTGATTACAGCTTCAAAAGCACGTCAAAATTGCTCCACATTGCAGAGTGGTGTGTTGCAGTATATACAGAGGAGTGTTGTCTTTGAAAGATAGGGATGAACAGCTTATTTTATTGCTTGCAAGGTAGGTGGTGGGATTTTGTGCCCCACAAAATTAGGCTGTGTGGTTTTGGTACTAGTTGCGCAATATGAGGTGGAGGAAGATAGCCTAGTATTTGCTAAGAGAGGAACAGCCTTTCCGAGAGCATTGCGGTGGTTGGATTGGGTTTGGCGGCACATCGATGTTGTCCCGTAGGAGTACTGTCCAGGTAGACCGCAACTACTCTCAGTACATTTCACTTTTGTAGCTTTAGCCTTTGGTACATTCCCAAAAGTGGTAAAGAACTGCTACACCCATGATTCTCTGTTGGTGCAAGAGGTAGGCACTTCCTCTACCTCCTTTTCTTGGTGCTCTTCATTATCTTTGGAAATGCTGTGCTTTTTTTTTGTTGTGTTCATCTTGCAGTTGGTAGTGGTGATGGTGGCTCTTGGGAGGAAGGATGGCAGTAGATGATGCAATTGTTAAGATAAATAGCAGTTTTGCTAATATTCTTCCAAGTATGTGCTGTGTGCTAGATTGTTAGTGGATAATGAGTAAGGATAGGTGTAGGAGCTGTGTATTTTGAGCTTGAAAGTTGCTAGATCAGCAGAAAGTGTAGTTCCGAACTGTCCGTGAAGCATGGACCTGATCACCAAGTGTGGACAGGTTCGCGAACACGTCATCATGGTGCGCGTGCAAGATAATGGGCCTCATTACACGGTAGGCGGTAGGGATTTAACGTTACCGGTAATGGAATACCATTAACGTTAAATCCCCATGCCAATTACGACCCGGATCACCGCTATTAGCAGCACCGCTAAGTACGGTGCCACTAATAGCGACAAGTCCGCATGCGCGCGACCCTCCATCCCGTAAATAACGCCATGCCGCTAATAGCACACCATCACAAGCCAAGCGGACATGCCAATAGCGGCATGGTAAAGCCCCCAAAACCCCTTACCGCCATGGCGCTAATATCGGCATCGCGAACCACCCGTTAAGAGAACTGAGCAGTGTGCCCACCTGCCACAGGTGGACACAATCAGCACAGGTGGAGGCAATGGAGACTGTGGCAGCACAAAAGGAGCACACCACACCCCTTCCCACACCAAGATGGTCCCAATACTAGCAGCATTATATGGGCTGGAGGACATGATTGCAGTGCAGCAGCAACAACAACAGCCAGCACAGAGGAGATGCAGGAGGAGGAGGAGGAGGAGAGCAAGTCAGGCACAGCAAGCACCACCACGGCACCTAGTCATACCACAGAGGCAGCCAGCAATCCCCAGGATCAGAGCCAGTCCATTTAACCTAACCCCTGAGCAGATACACACCCTGTACCGTCTGGACCGGGATACCATCACCGGCATCGTGGACATGATACATGATGACATTGTGAGCCTCATAGACATCAGAACTTGCATCCCCCCTCTACTGAAGGTGGTGACCGTGCTCCACTTCCTGGCCACAGGCACCTACCAGTATATAGTGGGGCACATGCATGGCATCTCACAACCAGTATTCTCAGGCACGCTGTACCAGGTACTCAATGCCCTCCTGAGGCATGCACCTAAACACATATTCATGCCACGGACTGCCCAGGAGATTGCAAACACCAAAGTTGGCTTCTATTCACTGGCAGGCATCCCAAGTTGCATTAGGGCCATCAACTGTACCCATGTGGAATTGGTGGTCCCACATCACAATGAAGTAGTCTACCGAAACAGGAAGCAATTCCACTCCATCAATGTCCAAATGGTATGTGACGCAAAAAAGATAATCACACATTATTGTGCCCGATTTCCCGGATCAACCCATGATTCCATGGTCCTGCGGAACTCAACCATCCCACGCTACATGGAGCGACAAGCCGGACAACGTTCGTGGCTACTTGGTGAGTAGCAAGGCAAGCACATGGCAGTGTGATTGGGGGGGGAGAGATACATACTCCAACTGGGTGTGATGGGGGGAGAGATACATACTCCAACTGGGTGTGATTGGGGGGGAGATACATACTCCAACTGGGTGTGATTGGGGGGGAGAGAGATACATACTCCAACTGGGTGTGATTGGGGGGGGAGATACATACCCCAACTGGGTGTGATTGGGGGGGAGAGATACATACCCCAACTGGGTGTGATTGGGGGGGGTAGATACATACTCCAACCGGGTGTGATTGGGGGGGAGAGATACATACTCAAAATGGGTGTGATGGGGGGAGAGATACATACTCAAAATGGGTGTAGCTTGTCGTCCATAGGACAAATGCACATACAGATGTACGCCAATGTCCATCTGGGAAGGCCGCAACGTACTTGAGATGAACCGACATGCAAGTATAAGCTACACAACATAGAGACCAATCCTGGTCTAGAAACATTAAACATCCATCCACATCCACATTGCACAACATTCCACACCACAAAAAACACAAATCTCCTACATGCCGTCAAGATAGTCATACAGAATTAGCGCAGCACAACAACAATAATGCAATGTGCCCTTGAATGCATGCAAAGGGATCACCCCTAGCCATAGCATTGAAGCACACACCTATAGCACCACTGAAGTGATGCCTCTCAGCATGGCAACATCAATGTTGGAATGGCAGTACACTAGCAGTGTGGTACCAATTCTGCCTGGGCCCAGGGACACCTAAGACCTGGCCTCACCCAGGACATGTCAATTACTGTTGGAGGCATTAATGGGGCATGTTTACTTGCAGGGTCGAGCTCACCTTTGCACATTGCAGTCACACAGATTGTCTGCATGCATGCTGTTAATTGTGGACTTCAATCACAATGCAAAGTCAATTTCGTTGATATGAACAGGCCGCTCTTGAGGTGAACAGTAACAGGACCCCATTCGTCCTCCCATACAGGTGATGCCAGCTATCCCCTGAAGAAGTGGCTCCTTACCCCTGTACGGAACCCACAGAACAGGCACGAAGAGGACTACAATCGTGCACATACCCGTACCCGCATCGTGATCGAGCAGACTTTTGGCCTTTTGAAGACACGGTTTAGGTGAATTAGCAGGTCTGGTGGCGCTCTCCTGTATGGCCATGAGAAGGTGGCCAAGATCACCATGGCATGTGTCATGCTGCACAATATGTGTATCAGACGGAATGTGCCACTGCCCCCTGACGTTGAAATAGAAGCAGGATGATGATGGTGATGAGGACGGAGATGACGGGGATTCAGGTCATGCAAGAGGGGATGGCCAGGAGGGACCTGTTGTGAGACAGCATCTGATCAACCAAATATTCTGAGTAACATGGTTTCTTTCTGTAGGATGGATATGGGTAATAATGCACTGGTGTTGTTTTGAAGCGCACAATGGACCCTGTCGCAAATAAAGTACACATACACAATGAAGAAGTCCAAGCCTGTGTATTGATCAAACACCAGTGTATTAAGGAATGTAAAGATGTATAAGTGCATGTCCCCAAACATCCCACCACCCTTCCACCCTCCCCCCACAACAGTCCCAAAACACCCTTCCCCCCTACCACCACAACAGTCCCAAAACACCCTTCCCCCCTCCCCCCACAACAGTCCCTTATGTGTCTGGCACAATGTTGTTGTCCAGCTATACACGTGGAAGCTTGACCCTGCAGTCCCTATTCGCCATTGCCACCACCAACATTAGGAGGCTGGCTAGATGTGCACCTGGTGGTACGTGTGGAGCGGCAGAGGGGGCTTGTCTGCCTCGAACTGGCGGATGAGGATGTGGCTGTCTGTCCTGGTGGTGGTGGTGGTGGGAACTGGCGGTCCATTGCGCCTGCTATCCGCGTGAAGTCCTCCCTGAGTTGGACAATCTCCCCACACAGCCTGTTGGTACAGGCCTCCATTGCCTCCCTGGAGTGCCTAGCTGTCTCTGTAAGCTCCCCCCTGAGATGGGCAGCCTCTTCCACATGCTGCCCAACCAGCACAGTTATATCCTCTTGGCGCTGCCTGATGCTGGCCAGGTCAAGGGCACTGTGGCGTTCTGGTGGTGTGGCTGCTGCGCCTTCCGATGCAACCAGGACAACTGGTGAAGCCACCGGTGGGCTACTGAACCTTCCCATGTTGTCCTCGCCAGGGACACTGGACCCAGGTGTCTGCTGTGGTGTTGCCTCATGGGTTCCAAGGGGGTTTGGGGTGTGCATTTCCATGTGGAAATCTGTCGGATCCTCCACATCTGACAGTGGCGCTGTGGCTGCCGCCTCTCCTGTGGAACTTGTTGCAGCTGAGGGTGGGCCCTCAGTGGCTGGGATCTGTGGTGGGGGGTTCACTTTAGGAGGTGGTGCAGTTGTTGCTGGTGTGGACAGTTGCATCTTGGCAGTGGCGCTCCACCGATGTTTGCCACTCTGCATGGGGACTCTTCTCCCTTTGTTCCTTGATATCGTGGGGGTGTCCTCTGTGTCCTGTGGCCTTGATTTTTTTCTGGCAGGGGGTGCCTGAGTTGCAGTGCCAGTATCTTCACTGTCTGTATGTGAGCCTGTCGGGGATAAAGATGGGGATGGCATTGGTTACAGTTCTATGTACTTAATGCAGTATACGTCAATCATGCAGTTGTGGGCATTTGGACTTTATTGGTAGGGATGCAGGTGATGTGTCTGTTGAGTGGCTCATCCATGCATGGTTGTGTGTGGCACTTGTCTCTGGTGATGTGTGCATGTGTGTGTGTTTGGGTTTGACACTGACATGGCCAGGGTTGTATGCATGTGTGGATGTTTGGGCATCCATGAGGTGATTCTGGGCTCACATTTGGGGGGACCTGAACATTCACAGTGCATACTTTCATGTGTACACTCACCTCCATCTGAAGTGGTTGCCACACCATGCTCCATTGTCCCGACTCCCTCTATTGATTCTACTCCAATCAGGTTGGCGCAGGTCTCTTCCCACTCCTTTAATTTTATCGGCAAATCAGATCCACCTGCTGTGGCTATGTTGTGGTTCGCAGACAGGATGCTTCTGACCCGGAGATCATCCCACCGCTTTCTGCACTCACGGACATTGTGGGTGGTGGTGCTCACTGCACTCACTTTCAAGGCAACCTCTGCCCAGATTGCCTTCTTGCGGATAAGGGTCTCCCGACGCATGTCGTTCGCAAATACCACGTCGGCATTAGCAGCAAGGGTCTGTGTGAGCATTATTAGTTCCTCTGTGGTGAACTTCTCCTTGCGCTGGCGGTCGGTGTTTTTTTTAATGGCCTTAGGCATGGCGAGGGTGTCCTTGTGGCTTTCCAATAGCAAACTACTCAAAACAGGTCCAGGGGGCAGAGGATGGCAATGGATTGTGATTTTAAAGATGGCCGCCGTGCTCCTTCCCGTTCCTGTGCGATGACGCTATTTCTGTCATGATCTCTGCTTCCAAAAGATCAGGACTTGCCCGACTCCCTTGGAAGTAGACCCATAACCCCGGTTCCGAGTGCCAGCCAGTCCCAATTGGGACCTTTTGGACCCTGTCCTGGCGCCAGTGGCACCAGGCTCATAAAGATGCCCAGTCCCAGCGCTGGAAGCGCCGGGCTCATAATGCTTGGGTGGACTTACCTGCAGCAGACCATGCTGCTTACTTACCTGCCAGTTGAACCCCGGATCCTCTTCTGTTTGGGACTACTTTTCCTGTTGGGTGGGGCAGGAGCCACTCCCTAGGTTCAGAACACTGGAACTCTTCTGGAAAGCAGGAACTCTTTTCTTACCTAGGCGTGGCTGTGGAAGGAGACACCTAAGCACTACAGGAGGCTATTTAAACCACACCCGATGGATGAATCTTGCTTTGTGTTATTCTGCATTCTCTGCAGCAGAACGCTGATCGTGTCTTCTGCTTCTGATCCTGGGCCTAAGGAAACAAAGGCTTACCATCCTGGAATCCAGTCTTCAGCAGCACCTGTAAAGACAAAGAAAGAACAGGTTAGCACTACGGTCTTCAGTGGCAGCGCATCTCTTACCTGGTCCATCGGCTGTCACCAACGCCTCGCGCTGCATTCCGGCATCTGAAAGACAAAGGCTTACCTACTCTTCGCATGTTCCTGAGGTCTTCGCACTGCATTCCGGCATCTGAAAGACAAAAGCTTACCAGCTCTTCGCACGCTCCGGAGGCCTCCGGCGCTGCATCCCGCATCTGAAAGACAAAAGAAGGTGCGTTTAAAGACATTGGGCAACTTTATTACTCATGTGCCATTACTCCTTCCCACGCCGAATCCAGTGGGTATTCCAGCACCCTTCAGCTTCTCTAAAGCTCCGAACTTGTACCTGCAAGATAAAAGGGACAGTTAGTGCGCATCGTGAAGCAGGCTACAAGCGCTTACCTACGTGCTTCCAGGCGCTTCTATTCCTCACGCGGGTTCGATCCTCAACTCTCATCAGCCCGCCATCCGCCATCGCCGGAACTCTGCAAAACAAGAGATATCATTACAAAAGACTTTTAAGACATTTGAAGCGCCCAGAACTTACCGTTCGTGCAGTTAACGACGGACAGCAGTCCTCTGAGGTCAAGAGGCCTGCACCCTTATCCAGTGAAGGAACTGGTTACGGCACCCTGCCCCGAGGCAGATGGAGAGCTCGGCGTTCACTTACCTAAGGTGAGGGCGTTAACCTTTGGGGTTCTACAGGAGAAGAGAAAGGGAAGAGGAGAGAGGCACCCAATAACCCCAGTTCATTAATCCCATATTTTCTATCTGCAGACATCTTACTCTTCGAGTCAGACATACAGTGCACAGAGGTCCAGCCCAAAGAGCCAACCGTGTGTTACACATCACCTTTGAAGATACGGCATTCACCCAGTCAAGACCGGCGCCTCTGCGGGAATCAGGTGAGCGTTACAGAACACAAAGCCTACCGCAAAACTCCCACCCAGGCGCTATGGAAACCTCGGATACCGACCAACTAGCCCAGTTACTTGGGGAACTAAGAGCAGAAGTGCATGCAGCCCGTCAGGAAACGAATGCTCTAAGAAGGGAACTGATTATTTCCAAGGAGCGAACAGACGATCTCGCTAGACAATTGCTACAGTCACAAGACGGACAAACTCCGTTACCCGCATCAGGGGCAAATCTTCCTTCAACATCCTCTACGAACCCAGTGCAGATCAACCTACCTGAGAATGTACCTCTGGCTCCGCCCGAACGATTTTCTGGTGACCCAAAGAGGTTTGCAGTATTCATTAATCAGTGCCGGTTGCACTTCTTATGCCGGCCAGCAGCCTTTCCAACTGATCAAGCTAAGGTAGCTTTCGTGCTTTCGTACCTTAGTGGCAATGCGGCAGACTGGTCGATCCCTCTAGTTAATCAAGATGATCCGGTTCTCCATGATTTTCAAGCTTTTCAGCTCAGTATGGAAAAACTGTTTGCAAGACATTCACAGGGGCAGGCCTTGGACAATGAGCTCCTTTCATTGCGACAGGGTAATCAAGACCTTTTGGCTTATATTGCGTCTTTCAACAGACTGATAGTGGAAACTCGATGGCCTGAGGACAAAAGGATTACGCTGTTTTATAGAGGTCTACGTGGAGAGCTCAAAGATGTGTTAGCCCAAGTAGTGAATCCCCCGCAAGACTGTTCGGACTATATTGACTTAGTCGTTCAAATTGACCACAGACTGCAGAACAGGAAGGCCGATCGTTCCAAGTTTGATGCTCGAGTATTTTCCAAACCACCAACTCCTACCAAAGGAGTAGACTCCGGGGAACCCATGCAAATAGGGGGCCTGAAAGGACCACTAACACAAAAGGAGCGGGAAAGGAGAAAACAGCTGCAATTATGCCTCTATTGCGGAAACTCGGGGCACTTTCTTCGAGACTGTCCGGTGAAACCAGCCAAGAAGGCAGTAGGAGCTGCAGTTACCAGGGTCACAAACTCTGAGCAGGGAAACGACCTCGCCCGACAAGAATAGAGGTCCTCTTGCCGATCGTTAAAACCAGTTCCGTGACCTCGCATTTCGTGATACCTATGGTCCTCATTAGCCCTGAACATCCGGATCGATTACATGCGATTGAAGCTTACGTCGACAGCGGTGCCATTGGCAATTATGTGGATCATGAAATGGTTTTGAGGATGAATCTGACTCTTTGTCCAAAGGCTGTAAAGGACGTCATTACTACGGTGGATGGTACGGAGATAGCCTCCGGACCAGTAACGCATACCACCCAAGAAGTGACGCTAGTAAGTCAAGATGGACACCATGAGAAGATCGTGTTCGATGTGATCAAGGCCCCTCAGTTCCAGATTATTCTAGGAATTCCTTGGTTAGAGAAGCACAATCCTCAGATCGATTGGCGAGCAAGAACGGTTCAGTTTCCAGAATGTGTCTCTACTTGTCACCCTCGACCTGGTGTTGCACTGGCAGCAATTTCCTCGGAGGCTCCCCAGTTACCTCCTGAATACCTAGAATTCCAAGATGTTTTCCGGAAGGATCAGGCTAACTCTCTACCTCCTCATAGGTCTTATGACTGCCAGATAGACCTGATACCTGGATCTACTCCTCCTTGTAGTAGAATTCATGCCCTCACCGAGCCTGAGAATCTTCACCTCCGACAATACCTGGATCAATACCTAGCGAATGGGTTTATTCGTCCTTCCAAGTCTCCTGCTTCCTCAGCTTTGTTCTTCGTTCCAAAAAAAGAAGGGGACCTTAGAACTTGTATAGATTATCGCGCCCTGAACCAGATCACCGTTAAGAATAGATATCCGTTACCTTTGATCCCTGAACTCCTGGACGAAGTCAGAAAAGCATGCATATATACAAAGCTGGATCTTAGAGGAGCCTACCACTTGGTACGAGTAAAAGAGGGCAATGAATGGAAGACGGCCTTCCGCACCAAGTATGGGCTATTTGAATATCAGGTCATGCCCTTCGGACTTTGCAATGCCCCGGCCGCCTTTCAATATTTTATGAACGATGTCCTCAGAGAGCTCATAGATGTGTGTGTTGTTGTTTACATTGACGACATCCTCGTTTATTCTTCATCGGAAACTGAACATCGGAAACACGTGAAAATGGTCCTCGAGAGATTGCGTCAACACAAACTTTTCGCTAAGTTGGAAAAATGTGTTTTCAACGTGACTGAAGTTGAATTCTTGGGATTCATATTATCACCTAGCGGAGTGCGTATGGATTCAAAGAAGGTCGATGCAATTCTCAAATGGCCATCGCCATCCTCCGTAAAAGGTGTTCAAAGCATGTTAGGCTTCGCTAACTTTTACCGCAGGTTTATCCCCGAATTCTCTCGAATAGTCCAGCCCATCACCGCCTTGTTAAAGAAAAACAAACGTTTTGAATGGTCTACCGAGGCGGAACAAGCTTTCCAGAATTTGAAGACTAGATTTATCTCTGCACCGATCTTAAAACATCCTCGCCCAGAACTCCCCTACATCGTTGAAACTGATGCTTCGAGCCTTGCCATGGGGGCAGTTCTATCACAAAAGGACCCAGTAACCAATCAGTTGCATCCCGTGGCATTTTGGTCCCGCAAATTCTCGCCTCCTGAAATCAATTACACTATTACTGATAAGGAACTTCTAGCTATCAAGTCCGCCTTTAAGGCTTGGCGACATTATCTTCTGGGGGCCCGACACACCGTTACTGTGATTACAGATCACCGAAACCTGCAATATTTGAAAACCGCAAAAGATCAATCCTCTAGGCAACTCCGTTGGGCACTATTCTTTGCCGAGTTTGACTTCATAATTACCTATCGACCTGGTACAAAAAACGGTAAAGCTGATGCCCTTTCTCGGATGGGAGTGGAAGAACATTTGATCAATCCTAAACCTGTACCTATCATTCCCGAACAAAGAATTCTAGGTGTAATCGCCACACAATCCATAGAGGAAGTTAAGGATAAAGCCAGGCTACTGGTAACTCCAGCAGACATACAGAATTGGCATCTGCAGGGAAAGGACTTTACGGTGAAGGACAACCTATTATATTTCCAAGAACGGTTATACCTGCCCAGCACAGATTTACAGAAAAAGGTAATCTCTTGTTATCATGATTCTTTAATGGAAGGACATCCCGGTATGACCAAGACCTCGGAAAAGATCAAGCGCTACTTCTGGTGGCCGTCTTGGAAAAAAGATATCAGAGACTTTATAATGTCCTGTGGAGTATGCGCCCAAAACAAGAGTCAAAAGGAAAAACCAGCCGGCCTCTTACGCCCTATTGACATCCCGCCTCGCCCTTGGCATACGCTTTCTATGGACTTCATCACCGATCTACCTCCATGCTCCGGATACAATACGATCCTAGTAATCGTGGACCTATTCTCCAAGATGGCGCATTTCATTCCACTCAAAGGCTTACCAACAGCAGCAACTCTGGCCCGAGAATTTCTCGAAAACATCGTCCGACTGCACGGTTTTCCTCCAGTTCTAATTTCGGATCGAGGTAGTCAATTTATTTCTCATTTTTGGCGAAGTTGCTGTCGGTCGGCTCAAATTGATGTGAGACTTTCGACCAGCCACCACCCTCAAACCGACGGACAAACCGAGAGGACCAATCAAACTCTGGAACAGTATTTGCGCTGCATGCTACAACAAACTGAAAAAACTTGGAAAGATATCCTTTGGATAGCCGAATATGCCTACAATAACTCTGTCCACTCGGGAACTGGGAAGACCCCGTTTTTTCTTTTATACGGTAGTCACCCTCGAACCTTGGAGTTGGATCCACTCCAAGATCTTGGAACACCGGCAGTAGACCACCTGCATTCTACAATCACCCAAGCCTTTAAGGAAGCCGTTTCTCACCTTCAAAGGGCTAAAGAACAATACAAGAAAGGAGCAGACCAACATCGGAAGGAAGCCCCCCAATATCAAGTAGGAGATCAAGTCTGGTTATCCACCAAATATCTACCTCTAAAAGGACCACGCACATTCAACCCAAGATACCTTGGTCCCTATTCCATCACTACCATAGTAAATCCAGTAGCGGTCCAGTTGGACTTGCCCCCTCACATGAAGATACATCCGGTCTTCCACGTCTCTCTATTAAAACCCGTGCAACCTCAAACCCGACTAACTACATCTCCAAAACCTATTCTAGTTGATGGAGAACTCGAGTTTGAAGTCAAAAGCATCCTGGATTCCAAGATCTCCAAATCTAAACTATTTTACCTGATTGACTGGAAAGGCTACGGTCCCCAAGAAAGATCCTGGGAACCTGCAGAATATGTCCACGCGCCTCGTCTAATCAAAAGATTTCATCGAACATTTCCTAACAAGCCCAAACCCCCGGAGAAGCCCGGTTTGGGAGGGGCCTTGAGGGGGGGTGCTGTCATGATCTCTGCTTCCAAAAGATCAGGACTTGCCCGACTCCCTTGGAAGCAGACCCATAACCCCGGTTCCGAGTGCCAGCCAGTCCCAATTGGGACCTTTTGGACCCTGTCCTGGCGCCAGTGGCACCATGCTCATAAAGATGCCCAGTCCCAGCGCTGGAAGCGCCGGGCTCATAATGCTTGGGTGGACTTACCTGCAGCAGACCATGCTGCTTACTTTCCTGCCAGTTGAACCCCGGATCCTCTTCTGTTTGGGACTACTTTTCCTGTTGGGTGGGACAGGAGCCACTCCCTAGGTTCAGAACACTGGAACTCTTCTGGAAAGCAGGAACTCTTTTCTTACCTAGGCGTGGCTGTGGAAGGAGACACCTAAGCATTACAGGAGGCTATTTAAACCACACCCGATGGATGAATCTTGCTTTGTGTTATTCTGCATTCTCTGCAGCAGAACGCTCATCGTGTCTTCTGCTTCTGATCCTGGGCCTAAGGAAACAAAGGCTTACCATCCTGGAATCCAGTCTTCAGCAGCACCTGTAAAGACAAAGAAAGAACAGGTTAGCACTACGGTCTTCAGTGGCAGCGCATCTCTTACCTGGTCCATCGGTTGTCACCAACGCCTCGCGCTGCATTCCGGCATCTGAAAGACAAAGGCTTACCTACTCTTCGCATGTTCCGGAGGTCTTCGCACTGCATTCCGGCATCTGAAAGACAAAAGCTTACCAGCTCTTCGCACGCTCCGGAGGCCTTCGGCGCTGCATCCCGCATCTGAAAGACAAAAGAAGGTGCGTTTAAAGACATTGGGCAACTTTATTACTCACGTGCCATTACTCCTTCCCACGCCGAATCCAGTGGGTATTCCAGCACCCTTCAGCTTCTCTAAAGCTCCGAACTTGTACCTGCAAGATAAAAGGGACAGTTAGTGCGCATCGTGAAGCAGGCTACAAGCGCTTACCTACGTGCTTCCAGGCGCTTCTATTCCTCACGCGGGTTCGATCCTCAACTCTCATCAGCCCGCCATCCGCCATCGTCGGAACTCTGCAAAACAAGAGATATCATTACAAAAGACTTTTAAGACATTTGAAGCGCCCAGAACTTACCGTTCGTGCAGTTAACGACGGACAGCAGTCCTCTGAGGTCAAGAGGCCTGCACCCTTATCCAGTGAAGGAACTGGTTACGGCACCCTGCCCCGAGGCAGATGGAGAGCTCGGCGTTCACTTACCTAAGGTGAGGGCGTTAACCTTTGGGGTTCTACAGGAGAAGAGAAAGGGAAGAGGAGAGAGGCACCCAATAACCCCAGTTCATTAATCCCATATTTTCTATCTGCAGACATCTTACTCTTCGAGTCAGACATACAGTGCACAGAGGTCCAGCCCAAAGAGCCAACCGTGTGTTACACATCACCTTTGAAGATACGGCATTCACCCAGTCAAGACCGGCGCCTCTGCGGGAATCAGGTGCGCGTTACAATTTCCGGTTCCGCTTTTTAACGGTGACCGCTATTGCGGTGACCGCTGTTTGCATGTTGCGGGAAGTCGGAAGTGCTATCAGCGCTTTCACCGGTGCCGGTAAGGGTCTTTTTGGAGTCTTTAGCGGCATGGCGGTAGGGTCATTACCGGCATGGCGCTCTGCTAGTGTACGTGTACTCATAATGGTACGCTATTAGCGGCCTCTTGCAAGGGCGGACACCTTAATAGAGCCAATGCCGGTAATTTGCGATTTTTACTGCACAACGTGTAATGAGGCCCAATGTGAGGCTATTCAGAGGCTCTGCGATGACGTCAGACGTTCGCGGACATCGACGGATGCAAATGCTGTCAAAAGAATTCCAAAAATTGTATAGAAAGGATACAAATGATGCTAGCAGGAGGGGAATGGCTGCGTTTTAAGGTGAATCTTTGTAAATTGTACACAAATGTTGCTATATTGGTTTAAGTATGATATTAGTAAGTTGTAAGAAATTAGCACGCACTAGTAAACAACCATGAAATTCACTAAAAAAACTTTGTTAAACTGATGTTATGGTTAAATTGCACTAACAGGTTAAGGTGCACTAATAAAAACCCATGAAATTCAATGAAAAAACTTTGTTAAAGGGACGTTATGGCTAAGTTGCACTAATAAAAACTTATGACTTTTATTGATAACATTTTGTTAAAGGGACGTTATGGTTGCAAGTAAAACCGAAAAATCTCAGAAATGTGCCCGTTATGGTAAGCTAAGCAACCATAAATTGAGCCACCATCGTGCACTGCTAAGACTAACACCCAGAGCATCAAAGATGACATCACAAATGGCATTGATGATATCACTGATGACATCGCATATGAGATTATTTTGGTGGAAAGTCCCTATAAGGAGTTGTGTTTATAATATTGGTAACAAGATGTCAGGGATGATCGGGAGATCTATCATGAACTACTTAATCTATTAAAGAGTGTTTTCATCTAAACAAAACATTATATTGCAGTGCTGTTGTCAATACAGGAACCTAATCATACATAAATATAGGCAAGGGCTGCAGCATGCACCATATAAGTACAATATTTATAATCTTGTCATTTTGGATAGTAACATAATGAATGCTACCTTATCAGAGTTTTGAGTAATGTTAAACATGTAATAACAAGCCAACACTTCAAGACTTGCTACACACTTCTACTAGTAAAAGCAATAGGCCCACAATGCATACAAATCAGAGGCACGTACAGTGAAACTAAAGTAAGGAAGAATGAAAATGCATCACCAGAAAATGTTAATAACATTCAAGTTTATCTTCATGTATACAAATACATTGTGTCTTTGAGGCCTGCTTATTGCCCTATGTATGTGCACCATGAGCTAAGACCAAACCCTAGGGAAATTACTTTAAGAACATAAGACAAGGTTAACATCTAGATATATAGCACCTTTTGAATTGTATTATTCTGACTGTCAGTGAACAAAACCACCTGCCTTAGATATGTCAATGAACAAAAACAAGTGGCCCTGATATTTGATGTCATCAGTGATGCCATCAATGGCATTTTTGATGTCATCTTTGATGACCTCGGTGTTAGTCTGAGCAGTGCATGGTGGTGGCACAAGTTATGGTCGTTTATCTTACCATAACTGGAAAATTTCAGAGGTATTTTAGTTTTACTTGTAACCATAATGTCCCTTTTACAAACATTTTCATTGAATTTCATGGGTTTTTATTAGTGGCAGTTAACCATTACGTCCCTTTAACAATTTTTTTTCAGTGAATAAATATATTACAGGGCCTGTGGTAGCAGCCCTGCAGTTATGGTTAAGCGGTTCAACCCATTGGAAGAGCACTTTTTGGGTGAAGTATAACTTCAACCCCCCGGATGAATCCTTACAAAACCTTTCAAACTAAGTATATGGCGCTGTAGGTGAGGTTTTGTCATGGCGGGCAAAGTTATAGGGGAGGTCCCAAAATGTGTGGTTTTTCCTATAGATGCCATGGAAATACATTATTTCTCACGTCTACAGTATAAACCGCTGGACGAATTTTCACCAAATTTGCAGCAGGAGAGGCGGCTTGGGTCCGAAAGCGTGCTTTTGTAAATTTGTTGTAAATCTGTCCAACAGTTTTTTTTTTTTTAAAACTGCTAATAAATAGCTCAAATAAAAATGCGTGGTGTCTGTGTTTGGTCCATGGACACATTTCTCTGTTCGGTCTGCGGACAGGCCTCCGATTGGCCCAGGGGCCAACATGATGTGTGGTGACATTGTACACACTCGCTGATTGGATGGTGGAGAGCATGAGGTGCGTCATATTTTTGGAAGCGCTACTGTGCAGGAATGGTAAATTTACCAAATTTACTGCAGCAGACCGCAGACAGCTTGGTGGGGAAACAGTCTGGAAAGCACATTTTTGGTCATTTGGTGGTGGAAAGAAGGGCTGGGAAGGGTGGTGGAGTAGAACAAAGATGATATGGGGCTGTTTTTGTAAATTGAAAAAGGTGGGCAGGTGCTGTGGTTGTTCACAGACCATGCAGTGGTTTGTGGACAGTGCCGGAACGGGTGGCTTTGAATTGCCATTTGGGGTTATTTGATGGCTGGAAGAGGGCGTAGAAATGGTAGGCAAGTGGAATGAAGGTAAGCTAGAGTTTTCTCTATAGGTGAAACCGGGTTTGCAAGTGCCGCCGGGCCCACGGTCAATTTCAGTGTCAGCGGACACTGCTTTGATTGCAAGGGTGTGGGGGTGAATTTTATTGGTTGACTGTGTATGATATGTAATTGCTATAGAGTTAATTGTGTTGTGGTCAGTGGCCAGATTCTGGGGGGCATGGCATGTTGTAATTGAGGGAATGCATGAAATAATTAAATACCTGTTGGCCTACTGTAACTACATTAGAGGTTAGACGATGTTTTGTTATATAAATGATATCTGGCCTAGAAATCTGAATGACACCTGGCCTAGTAGGATCGTTGTCTGTCTCCCCTTGTTCCCCCCGCCTCGTCGCGCCTTGAAACACTTGGGTATAGGCACGTTACAAAGGCCATATCATATCATATCTATTATATCATATCATATCTATCATATCATATCATATCATATCATATCATAACATAACAATTTAGACAGCATATTTGAAGTGCTTTGCAATGAAGGGTGTTTTTGAATTAGTTAGATACCTGTTGGCGTATTGTAACTGGATTGACTTTGCAAATTGTTATTGCAGTATTATGGATGTAGTTAGATACCTGCTGGCGTATTCTAACTGTTAATTATGCTACATTTTAGTGACTAAATTTGGGTTGAAGGAATATTAAATAGGCATTTGTTAAATTTGCTGGTAATCTATGTTTTGGGGTAACAGAGTTATCGTTACTTTTGAACAAACATTTTTTTCTTTTCACATATGTAGGGCAGTGCCCTGAAGTAGTTGGGGCACCACTGGCTCACAATGTTGAACAGGTGTTAAGCTCACCTGGCTCCCACAGAGGCGTCGATCTGAACTGGACAGCTGCGGTCTCCACCAATGTGACGCGTAGGGCCGAGATGACGGACTGGACTGGCCCATCTAGCTTTGTTTGCTTGGCCCGTAGGAATATTCTTCTGCAAATGGAGAAAGGGAATTAACCACCCGTGGAGTTGAGCGTAAATCCACCCACCCCCGCTGTTCTCCCCACAGATCACCTTTAATGTCCCCTCTTATAGTCTCACCTGATGGTTTGAAAAGATGAGCTCTCCATCCTGCATTGGGCCTCATTAGGACCCAGGCGGAGTGGGTTTCCGCCAGCGCTAATCGCGGCGGACCCGTCCGCCGTACTACGAGTTCCCTTAGCGCCATGGAGGTTTTCTCCGCCTGGTTTTACCAGGCGGAGAAAACCATGGCGCTACGGGACCTCGTTGTTAATTACGCCACCGTATTTTACGGTGGCGTAATTAACTCCTTCCCCACTCCCATTATACCCTATGGGGCAAGAATGGGAATGGGGAAGGGCAGAATGGGGATTGGGGATTTACCGCTCCGCCGAGGTCGGAATGGGGCGGTAAATCCGCCAACCCCCATGGCGCTATCGACGGCTTTCCGCCGTGCTTCGCGGTGCATTTAGCACCGCGAAATCCGCCTGGGTCCTAATGAGGCCCATTGAGTGCAGGGGCGCGTTGATAACCAGTTGCTTCACTGGCTCGAAGGAATTGGTGAGTTCCAGAACAATATTGACTCTGAAAAGTATGTAGTTCGTAAGAGTTCACATGTCTGACTTTCACTCTTATCCGATTCCTTGCAGTTTGCAGCTTGACCCCAGCGAAGAGTTCCTCGTGGTAGCTGACGAAGTTCAGGTAAAGATTTGGCTTATCCTATACAGTTCAATAAAATAAGTCCAGAATGTAACCTGCTGCTTGCTCCCTTATTCATGTGTGGAGAGAAAATATGAAGTTCGGGGAATAATGCCTCCGGCGGTAAAATTAGGTAAGTCTATTGTGGTGAGAAGAGTTCCCCTAGTTTGTCCCTTTGTCTCACCTTGTTGTCCTTTTGTTCCCCTTAGGGGCCGGGGTACGGCGAGGATGCAATGGAGACTGCGCCGACCCGTGAAGAGGAATAGTACCCCCGGCGGTAATCAGGTAAGTCTAAGGGGGTAATTACTATTGCCTCTGTTTATTCCCTTGGCTCACCTTTGCTGTTCTTGTGTTCCCCTTAGGTGCCAGAGTGCGGCGGGAACGTGCAGAAGGATGCGGTGGATTGTGAGGATGCTGCGAAGACAGGTGAGTTCAGCGCGGCGCTGCAGCAGGCGAGGCGGCGTGTGTAAAATGCTTCTTTCTTCCAGCTCGAAGGCGCGGTGGATCCGAATTCAGGTAAGGATCGAAGGTTTTGCTCTTATTCTAACCTCTTCTCCTTCTGTTCCTCCCTTTTTCTAGGAGCTGCAGACTCGAGGCAGGCGTGGCAGAAGACTGGATGCAGGCTTGCAGACACGGTGAGCATTACGCTGCTGGATGCAGAATAACGCGAAGCATGTGCTGCTCTTCGGGCGTGGTTTAAATAGCCTCCAAAGTAGTCCCAGGTAAGTATTCCTCCCCAGCCCCACCCGAGTAAAAAATAGTCCCTAGGTAAAATAGTCCCTTCCAAGCCTCATTTGGCTTGGAGCTCTGCAGCATGGTCTGCATCAGGTAAGCTTGCAGCATGATCTGCATCAGGTAAGTTCTAATCTATGAGCCTGGCGCCTATGGCACCAGGACTGACTCTCCATATGAGCCTGGCACCATAGGTGCCAGGACCGCACCCAAACAGCCCCTAGAAGGGGAGTTGGGCTTGCTCAAAATGACTTGATGCCTGTTTCCGGGGTTGCTGGACCTGGTCTGGTTCCCCGGGGGTAGGCATCATGACAGCACTCCCCCCCAAGGCCCCTCCTAAAGTCGTGCTTCCCTGTGGTTTTGGTTTGTCTGGGAAATTTTGGTGAAATCTTTTCACCAATCGAGGTGCATGCACGTGGTCACTAGGTTCCCAAGACCTTTCCTGTGGTCCGTAACCTTTCCAGTCGATTAAATAAAAAAATTTTGACTTCACCATCTTGGAGTCCAGGATGTTCTTAACTTCAAATTCGGGTTCCCCGTCTATAAGGATGGGGTCTGGTGGCTTGGTTAGTTTTGTCCCTGGTTGCACTGGCTTCAAAAGTGACACATGAAAGACGGGGTGAATTTGCATATTAGCAGGTAACTCCAACTTGACGGCCACCGGGTTGATAATGGCCTTAATAGAGTAAGGTCCCAAATATCTAGGGTTAAAGGTCCGCGTTCCCTTGAGAGGTATGTGTTTTGTGGCCAACCATACTTGGTCCCCTGTCTGGTACTGTGGAGTATCACTTCTATGCTGATCAGCATCTTTCTTATATTTCTCCTTCGCCTGTTTTAAATGTATAGCTGCCTCCTTAAAGGCTTGTGTAATCATAGCGTGTAGATGGTCCACTGCAGGCATTTCTAAGTGTTGGGGCGAGTCAAGGTCTGAGGTTCGAGGGTGGTGCCCATATAGGGTATAAAAGGGGCTTTGTCCAGTTCCAGAATGTACTGAATTATTGTATGCATATTCGGCGATCCAAAGAATGTCCTTCCAATTACCCTCAGTCTGATGTAACATACAACGCAGGTATTGTTCAAGAGTCTGGTTGGTCCTCTCCATTTGACCATCGGTCTGGGGGTGGTGACTGGTCGATAACCTCACGTCGATTTGCGCCAATTGACAACATTTCTTCCAAAAATGTGAAATGAATTGACTGCCCCAGTCAGAGACCAACACGGATGGAAATCCGTGTATACGAACAATGTTTTCTAGGAATTCCTTGGCCAGGATTGAGGCTGAAGGTAGTCCTTTTAAAGGAATAAAGTGGGCCATCTTGGAAAAAAGATCCACAATAACTAGAATGGTGTTAAACCCATTACAAGGAGGTAGATCGGTAATAAAGTCTAACGATAAGGTGTGCCATGATGTAGGCGGAATGTCTAAAGGTTGTAAGAGTCCAGCTGTTTTTTTCTTTTGACTTTTGTTTTGGGTGCAAATGCCACAAGACATCATGAATGATTTAATATCCTTTCGCCAGGTGGGCCACCAGAATTGTCTTTTATTTTTAGCTTCAGTTTTTGCAATTCCTGGGTGCCCCTCCATTAGGGTATCATGATAACGGGAAATTACTAGCTCTTGTAGTTCCTTGTGTGGTAGAAATAGCCGCCCTTGGTAATGAGGCAGATCATTGGTGACAGAGTAGTCCGGGCCTTTCTTTACCCAGTCCTGCAGGGCTGTAGGATCAAAGAGTTGCTGGATCTTTACCTGAATGTCCTCTAGCGTCTGTAGAGTAGTCATGCCAAGAATCCTTTGTTCGGTGATTATAGGTACTAGTTCTGGGTTCACTTCTGCCACTCCCATCCCTATTCAGGATAAGGCATCAGCTTTACCATTCTTACAACCTGGTCGATAGGTTATCACGAAATCGAACTCGGCAAAGAACAATGCCCATCGGAGTTGACGTGACGATTGGGCCTTGGCTGTTTTTAAATACTGTAAGTTTCGGTGATCGGTGATCACAGTAATGGTATGCCTGGCACCGAGAAGATAGTGCCGCCAAGCCTTGAAGGCGGATTTAATGGCTAATAACTCCTTGTCGGTAACCGCATAGTTTGACTCGGGTGCCGAGAACTTTCTGGACCAAAATGCTACTGGGTGAAGCAGGCCAGTTTCAGAGTCCTTTTGAGACAGGACAGCTCCCATGGCTAGACTGGATGCATCAGTTTCCACTATGTATGGAAGTTCAGGGCGTGGGTGCTTTAACACAGGTGCAGACGTGAATTTCGCTTTCAGATCTTGGAAGCCATTTTCAGCTTCTTCTGTCCACATAAAGCGTTTATTTTTTCGCAAGAGTGCTGTGATGGGATGTACGACATTTGAAAAATCTAGGATGAATCTGCGGTACAAATTGGCAAAGCCGAGCATGCTTTGTACTCCTTTAACTGAACTTGGTGATGGCCACTTAAGGATTGCGTCCACCTTTCGTGAGTCCATTCGGACTCCCTTTGGGGTCAGGATAAACCCAAGGAATTCAACTTCTGTGGCATGAAAAACACATTTTTCTAGTTTTGCATATAGTTTGTGCTGCCGCAATTTCTCAAGGACTGCTCGGACGTGCTTCACATGGTCAGATTCTGAAGAGGAGTACACTAGAATATCATCGATATACACGACAACACAAACGTCAATGAGTTCACGAAGGACATCGTTCATGAAGTATTGGAAGGCTGCTGGTGCATTGCACAACCCGAAAGGCATCACCTGGTATTCGAATAACCCATACTTAGTGCGGAAAGCATTCTTCCATTCGTCGCCCTCTTTTACACGTACCAGATGGTATGCCCCCCGGAGATCTAATTTAGTGTATATACAATCGTCCTTCACTTGGTCTAGTAGTTCAGGGATCAGAGGCAATGGGTATCGGTTCTTAACAGTTATCTGGTTCAATGCGCGGTAGTCTATGCACGTTCTGAGGTCACCTTCCTTTTTGGGCACAAAGAACAAAGCTGAAGATGCAGGGGACTTGGATGGGCGAATAAAGCCATTGGCAAGGTACTGGTCTAAGTATTGTCGTAGGTGAAGGTTCTCAGGTTCTGTAAGGGCATAGATCCTGCTACAAGGGGGTTGTGCACCGTGTATGAGATCGATTTGACAATCGTACGATCTGTGAGGAGGTAAGGTGTTTGCCTGTTCCTTTTGGAAGACATCATGGAATTCTTGGTATTCTGGAGGTAGTTGCATGACTGCTGTGGTTACTGTGGCCAGGCCTGCATTCTGATTTTTCTTTGGGTAACAGGTTTGTGCACAATCCGGGAAGGTTATTCTCTTCTCTCGCCAATCAATACAAGGATTATGTGTTTCCAACCAAGGTATCCCCAGTATTATTTGGAACTGTGGGGCTTTGATTAGATCAAACACAATAGTCTCTCGATGCCCATCCTGACCCAATAGTTTTATCTCTGCGGTGGAATGAGTTACAGGTCCAGAGGCAATTTCAGTTCCATCGACTGTGGTGATGACATCTGAGGTGGTTTTTCGGCAGAGAGGTAGATTCATTCTGGAAGCGAATTCATAGTCCACATAGTTTCCTATGGCCCACTATCAATGTATGCCCTTACTGCGTGCATACGCGATGGCTGCCCTGGATCTACGAGGACCATTGGTATGATGAAATGCGAGGTCTGAGTATCCTTCTTCAAGCTCGGCAAGCGGACCTCTACACTTGTCGGGTGTGGTCGTTTCCTGAGTCTGACTCCATATGGCTTTTATCAGCAGCTCCTACCACCTGCTTGGGTGGTTTTACAGGGCAATTCCGTAGAAAATGCCCAGAAGTTCCACAATATAGACACAATTGAATTTGCCGTCTCCTTTCTCTTTCCTTCTGGGTTAAGGGTCCTTTAAACCCTCCGATTTACATGGGTCCTGAAGCATCTGCTCCTTTGGGGTTAGCGTGGGTTTTGACCCACACCCGATTCTCAAACTTGGCTCGATCAGCCTTTCTGTTCTGAAGTCTGTGATCTAACTGGACCATTAAGTCTATATATTCAGCGCAGTCTTGAGGTGGGTTCACGACTTGAGCCAAGACATCCTTGAGTTCTCCTCGAAGCCCTCGATGAAATAACGTGATTTGTTTTACCTCAGACCATCCAGTTTCCACTATCAACCTATTAAAGATCGCGATGTAGGATAGAAGGTCCTGGTTACCCTGTCGTAGGGACAAAAGTTCGTTATCCAGGGCCTGTGCCGAGCAAATAGTCTTTCCATGCTAGTTTGAAAGCCCTGAAAATCCCGAAGAATTGGGTCATCCTGAGTAACTAGTGGAATTGACCAATCAGCTGCACTGCCGCTGAGATATGACAATACAAAGGCTACCTTGGCTTGATCGTTTGGGAAGGCTCCAGGTCTGCATAAAAAGTGCAAGCGGCATTGGTTCATAAACACGGCAAACTTTTTGGGATCTCCGGCAAAGCGTTCGGGTGGAGCTAATGGAATATTACCTCGTAGGTTTATTTGCACAGGGTTACTTGATAACACAGGAGCTGGATTTTCCCCGGAACCAGGTAGGGGTGCTTGTCCAGCCTGGCTTTGCAATAGTTGCCTATGAAGGTCATCAGTTTGCTCCTTTGAAAAAATCAGTTCTCTCCTAAGAGCATTGGTTTCTTGACGGGCGGAATGCACTTCAGCCCTCAGTTTCCCTAGTAATTGGGCCAATTGGTCAGTCTCTGAGGTATCCATAACGCCCGGGTGGGAATTTGTGGGTAGGCTTCGCGTTCTGTTACGCTCACCTGGCTCCCACAGAGGTGTCGATCTAAACTGGACAGCTGCGATCTCCACCAATGTGACGCGTAGGGCCGAGATGACGGACTGGACTGGCCCACCTAGCTTTGTTTGCTTGGCCCGTAGGAATATTCTTCTGCAAATGGAGAAAGGGAATTAACCACCCATGGAGTTGAGCGTAAATCCACCCAGCCCTGCTGTTCTCCCCACAGATCACCTTTGATGTCCCCTCTTATAGTCTCACCTGATGGTTTGAAAAGACGAGCTCTCCATCCTGCATTGAGTGCAGGGGCACGTTGAGAACCAGTTGCTTCACTGGCTCGAAGGAATTGGTGAGTTCCAGAACAATATTGACTCCGAAAAGTATGTAGTTTGTAAGAGTTCACATGTCTGACTTTCACTCTTATCCGATTCCTTGCAGTTTGCACCTTGACCCCAGCGAAGAGTTCCTCGTGGTAGCTGACGAAGTTCAGGTAAGGATTTGGCTTATCCTACACAGTTCAATAAAATAAGGCCAGAATGTAACCTGTTGCTTGCTCCCTTATTCAGGTGTGGAGAGAAAATATGAAGTTCGGGGAATAATGCTTCTGGCAGTAAAATTAGGTAAGTCTATTGTGGTGAGAAGAGTTCCCCTTGTTTGTCCTTTTGTCTCACCGTGTTGTCCTTTTGTTCCCCTTAGGGGCCGGGGTACGGCGAGGATGCAATGGAGACTGCGCCGACCCGTGAAGAGGAATAGTACCCCCGGCGGTAATCAGGTAAGTCTATGGGAGTAATTACTATTGCCTCTGTTTATTCCCTTGGCTCACCTTTGCTGTTCTTGTGTTCCCCTTAGGTGCCAGAGTGCGGCGGGAACGTGCAGAAGGATGCGGTGGATTGTGAGGATGCTGCGAAGACAGGTGAGTTCAGCGCGGCGCTGCAGCAGGCGAGGCGGCGTGTGTAAAATGCTTCTTTCTTCCAGCTCGAAGGCGCGGTGGATCCGGAATTCAGGTAAGGATCGAAGGTTTTGCTCTTATTCTAACCTCTTCTCCTTCTGTTCCTCCCTTTTTCTAGGAGCTGCAGACTCGAGGCGGGCGTGGCAGAAGACTGGATGCAGGCTTGCAGACACGGTGAGCGTTACGCTGCTGGATGCAGAATAATGCGAAGCGTGTGCTGCTCTTCGGGCGTGGTGTAAATAGCCTCCAAAGTAGTCCCAGGTAAGTATTCCTCCCCAGCCCCACCCGAGTAAAAAATAGTCCCTAGGTAAAATAGTTCCATCCAAGCCTCATTTGGCTTGGAGCTCTGCAGCATGGTCTGCATCAGGTAAGCTTGCAGCATGGTCTGCATCAGGTAAGTTCTACTCTATGAGCCTGGCGCCTATGGCGCCAGGACTGACTCTCCATATGAGCCTGGCGCCATAGGCGCCAGGACCACACCCAAACAGCCCCTAGCAGGGGTTTTTGGGCTTGCTCAAAATTACTTGATGCCTGCTTCCAGGGTTGCTGGACCTGGTCTGGTTCCCCGAGGGTAGGCATCATGACAACAGGATTCACAATATTCAAGAGGATCTCGTAATTCCCTTCTCCAAGCTCAAGTGTATGTGTTCAAAATGTTCAGCAGAAGCTTGGGGTTCCCTTCCCCAAGCTTAAAACACTGATGAACAAACAGTTCTGTGAGAACTCAGGGTTCCTTTCCCTCAAGATCAAGACAATTCCATTACCCCTTTTGATTCCCTTCCCCAAGGTCAAAACAGACATATTGTACGTGTTCTCGATCTCTAACTACTCATTCTTCATTGTGCTTTCCCTTACTTCAGCTAGCTCTTATATATTGCTTGCACTTGCTCAAATGTTCAACACAGAATAAAAACAATAGGTCCATTTAACTCACTTTCTGGTTTGCTTCATCAATAAGTTCACAGTTCTTTGTAGTTTACTCACAGTGTCCTTTGTTCAGTCTCATTTAGGTCTCCCTGGTCTGGGTGCAGTTGTCAAAACACAAAGTTCACCCATCACAGGTCATGCAACCAGGAGCCCAATACGTCTCTTTGACTTGATTTGTGATGTCTGTGATTTTCACGGTAGGATACTTCGTGGTCTAGGTGCATTTTCCAGACCACAGGGTCCACCCATTACAGGTCGCACTACCACAGGTTCCCTTTAGCTTTGCTTGGCCCCCTCACAGGCTCTTCTGCTTTGGGCTTTTGACTTTTCATAATTGTATTCTCTTTGGTTACTGTAACACTCTCCTGTATCAGTCTTTCACCTTGCCACAGGCTTATAGTTCTTTCTCACCTTGGGTGATAGAATACTCAACTGATTCGTTGAGTATCGTTCCCTCCGGGTCTTGCAGGTCCTCAGTGAATGAGATAAATAACATGGTCGGTGTCACCAACCAAAGCATGAGAATTAAATCCATCATACAAAAACATTGGAAAACTTTCGATATCAAAGATGTGTCCATGCCTCAACCCATTTTTGCTTTTAAAAAAAACACTTCAGTAGGTAATAGGGTGAGCAGTAGTAAGTTAAAATCTAACACCACCCCACAGCCCAGCATCACCAAACTGTGGGGTATGGACCCTATTGTTGGACACCACCCGTGCGAGAACTGTGGGGTGTGTAAACTCACCGAAAAGACATCAGAGGTAGACATTGGTACGAACAGACTTTGGAAACAAAAAAACATGACTAACTGCAACACCAACCATGTTATTTATCTCAGTTGTTGCAAATTTGGTTTATCTTATGTGGGGAAGACAACTAGAAAGGTAAAAACCAGGATCTTTGAACATAGAAGCTGTCTGAAAAACAGAACCGAGAATGCACCTATGGTTCAACATTTCACCACCATGAAACATGATTTTGAAGATTTTACATGGACGGTTTTACAAACATTAAAAGGTGGCTCCAGCTCCACCTTGGGCCAAAAACTACTGAAAATAGAACAAAAATGACCTTTAGAATGAGAAGTGATTTACATGGTCTTAATGACTCGATCAAATGGTACAAGATCAAGAACTGATAAACGGACATGCTTGCACTGACTATGTTTCTGTTATTCATAACTTGTTTGAGATTATGTCAATTTACCTGTATCTATACTGTTTCTTTATACACTTGTTGATTTAATAATGTTTTATCCATGTTCTAATTCATTATTCATTAAACTTTTGTGGTTTTTGATATTCAATGTAATTTGTTTTTAGTACTTCACTAGACCTGTCTATTTTCTTGATATTTTCTTGATATTTAATGTCTATTCCACCCCAGATTAGATAGAACGGACACTCAAAACTTGGTTTTTATCAAGTTTCCCCCAGGATTCCTTCCATATTTTTTGATTGAATAAGTAGGGACATTACGATGTTTTAAGGAAATCAGTGGTTGTTATAATGGTGTGATTTAGAGGCTATGTATGAGGGTCGTGTGGGTGTAATGGAAAATGGGTGAGGAGGTGTGCGTATGTGTGGTAATGTGTGATAGTAATTTGGAATGCAATGATTGTGAAACTTGTTGGGTTGGAATTAGGACCTCATGTTGATAGGGGAATGGAATAGTAAGGAAGTTAAATTGTGTTATAGAAGTTGATGAGAGATGATGTGTTTTTAGCCAGTAAAGAAATGACTGGTTTATTGAATAATTGAATAAAGAGCAATGCTTGGATGGGAATTGAAAGAGTGTGAATGTTGCAACATAATGAGTAAGAGTGAATTAAATGTTGTTAAATCAAAAAGAATACTCTAGGCTAATATATAGTGAAAGTACATTTAGAGAGATATACATGCTATATTAATGTACCTACTTTGTTGGATGTGAAGAGTGTTCTTTTTTCGGTAGCTGTCTTTGGCAATCTTCTTTTTTCCTGTAATTGTAAAAGAAAGTTAGTGGGTATATGTGGTAATGGCAAATTACTTTTAGTAAGAGAGGTTGTTGTTCATGAAGGTAGGAGGAGTTGTTGGGGAAAAAATGTTAGTAAAGTTTTGCTATGAGTGGTGTAGTAAAGTATGTTAACTATGTTGTTAGAACAATTGGAGTATGAGTAGTGATGTTTGGGACATTACAAGGAACAGAACAAAAATGGGTGTAAGAAAAGATGCAATCAATTCCCTAAGAACTAATCATAATATAAGCATAAGGAAAGTGGACAAAGGAGGAGCGATTGTTTTGCTCAATCGCTATGATTATATAATGGAATGTGAAAAACAATTTAGCAATAGAACTTTCTACAATGAAATTAAGGAAAACCCCACTGAACATATGCAGGTACTAATTAACAATAAAATAGATAAAGCCAAAGAACAGAATTTGATTACGCACAAAGAAACAGATTATTCTACAACTAGGAATCCTAATATTCCTCAGTTTTATATTTTACCAAAAATTTGCAAGACACTCATCAACCCACCAGGACATCCTATCGTCTACGGAAGATGATCTGTACTAGAACCACAGGCTAAGTTTAGGGATCATTTTTTGAAAGGCTTTGTCACAGTAATGCACTCCTACTTACAAGATACCATGAGCATCATTAACCTTATAGAAGGTCACCAGTTTAACCAAAAGACTGACCTGCTAGTGACACTAGAGTTGTGTCACTTTATACAAAAAATTCACAGCAAACTACATTAGAAATTATCGAAGAACGATTATTATCTAAACAAACAAATGGAGTTACCCCCAATTCTTTTATCCTATGGTGTACAGAAATGGCACTCACTGGGAATGACTTTCAGTTTAACAATAAGTTCTACAAACAAATACACAGGACAACGATAGCCTCATCAGTTGCACCCACACTTGCTAATTTGTATGAGGAAATGCTAGAAAGCAAAAACAACTTAATAGCCACAAATCCTTTTCTGAAACAAATAATATAATGGAAACGTTACATAGATGACATGTTCCTACTCTGGCACGGTGATCAGTTGGGTCTTGATGCATTTCTTGACTGACTTAACACGTTAAATCCTTATTTACAATTTACTTTGAAAAAGAGCCATACGGAAGTTAACTTCCTAGATGTAACAATTTACAGTGACAGCCAAGAAGGGAGTTTTAAAGTGAGACCCTATCATAAACCAACTGATAAAAACGGTATCCAGGCATTGTTTCGAAAACATAGTTTCGAATGCCAAAGTTCTGAAAAAAATGCATCTTTTCGTAGGGAAAGGTTTTTTTTTTACTAAAATGGGTGTGAAGGGGTAAGAAAACAGGGCTTGGGGGGGACACCACCCGATAAAAAAAAAGTAATAAAGGTAACACACTAACTAATAATCTACTTAGATGTGGCTAGCCAGCAAATGTGTGAAGAATGCCCTTAAAAGAGCACATAATAACAACACAGAGAGCCTGTTAGAGTACAAATCTCAAACAAAATGAGCCAGACAGTATGGTATTTGTGAGTCCCTATAATGCCATGTCAAACCGTATCCGCACATGCTAGCCAAAAGCAAAAATGCAGTTCTTCCCCCTAGATGTGCATTTAAAATCTAAAGGAACTAGTACCTAAAAACAATGTGTATGAACAAAAGTGTAACCAAAAGACCATTACAGAATTATGGGGCCTAGATAAATTGAAAGGACACAATCCCTGCAGCAATTGTAGATGATGCAGCTAAACTAGCAAAACCACTTCACTGGATCTAGGCCTGAAGACACCATGGCATCAGAGATCACTAACTAATTGTAGCACAGCATGGGTAATCTATGCCATCTCTTTCCCTTTACATAGGGAAGACATAAAGACTGCTGAAAATACATGTCCGTGAACATAAAAGCTGTATTTGGAGTCAAACATTAACAGCAGCAATGGTAGGTCATTTTACAAGTGTAGGACACCTGCAATGAGATTAGATGGTCAGTGATCTTTAAACTGCAGCAGAGTGGGAATACAGCACATGACAAAAGGAAACTCTCAAGGGAGGAAACATGGTTCATTTTTCTGACCAGAAGCCATGAACTGGGCTTGAATGACTCACTAGATTGGACTATGGCATATTATTAATAATCTGTTTGCCACCTGTCCGTTATTGTTTCTCTATTTTATTAGAGACTTACAGGGTAATTCATAGATTTCAGCGCAGAGGCAGCGCACGCGAGCAGCGCAGAGAGCTAGCGTGCACCAGCGTGCGCTAGCCGTGTGCGCTAAACAGCATTCTGGCACACCGCGTATTCATGGAATATCAAAGCCATTTTGAGCGCTGGTGCAGAGAACATCCTGCAGCACCAGTTTTGCCCCCAGGAATGCCCCTTGCGCAAGGATAAGGCATTGAAATCCCTAATGCAGTGCAAAGGGCCGCGCTAACCCTGCACCAGTTCACAGGGCCAGGACAGTGCATTTGGGGGGTGCGCGGGAAGTTTCACACGCGATAGGTATTGGGCAAGCGGGGTACATGTATTCCGAGGGGTGCGCGTGGAGAATGACACGCGATAGGCCTTGGGGAGCGGGGTACGTGTATTCCGACAGGTGCGCATGGAGAATCACACGCGATAGGCCTTGGGGAGTGGGGTACGTGTATTCAGAGGGGTGCGCGGGGAGAATCACACGCAATAGGCCTTGGGAAGCGGGGTATGTGTATTCTGAGGGGTGCATGTGGAGAATCACACGTGATAGGCCTTGGGGAGCCGCGGAAGTGTTTTCCGAAGGGTGCGCGGGGAGAATCACATGCGATAGACCTTGGGGAGTGGGGTACGTGTATTCCGAGGGGTGCGCGGGGAGAATCACACGTGATAGGCCTTGGGGAGCGGGGTACGTGTATTCCGAGGGGTGCGCGTGGAGAATCACATGCGATAGGCCTTGGGGAGCGGGGCACGTGTATTCCGAGGGGTGTGCGGAGAGAATCAGACGCAATAGGCCTTGGTGAGCGGGGTGCGTGTATTCCGAGGGGTGCGCGGGGAGAATCACCCGTGATAGGCCTTGGGGAGCGGGGTACGTGTATTCCGAGGGGTGCGCGGGGAGAATCACACGCGATAGGCCTTGGGGAGCGGGGTACGTGTATTCTGAGGGGTGCGTGTGGGGATTCACACACGATAGGCCTTAGGGAGCGGGGTACGTGTATTCCGAGGGGTGCGCGGGGAGAGTCCACGCGATAGGCCTTGGGGAGCGGGGTACGTGTATTCCGAGGGGTGCGCAGGGAGAGTCAAACGCGATAGGCCTTGGGGAGCGGGGTACGTGTATTCCGAAGGGTGCGCGTGGAGAATCACACGCGATAGGCCTTGAGGAGCGGGGTACGTGTATTCCGAGGGGTGCGCATGGAGAATCACACGCGATAGGCCTTGAGGAGCGGGGTACGTGTATTCCAAGGGGTATGCGGGGAGAATCGCACGTGATAGGCCTTGGGGAGCGGGGTACGTGTATTTTGGGGGTGCGCGGGGAGGTTTACACACGTTTTTCCTGCCACGGGAGGGGTACGTGTACTCCTGGTGTGCCCCAACGTGAATTGACAGTGTGTGTCCTACCAGGTGTGCCCTCTCACCCCTCCCCAGACCCTGCAGGCAGCCCACAACACAGGGGACTACCCTGCACCCCTGGCCATGCCCCGCAGGCAGCCCATCCACCCTGGCCATGCCCCCCAGCCACCCCACATGTCACCATGCACAAGTGAGCACTGACACATGTCCCCCTGCACCCCCACCCACCCAGCAGTGACAGGCACCTGCCAGCAGGCCCCGACTCATGTCCCCCCACCCACTCACCCACCCAGCAGTGACAGTCACCTGCAGACAGGCCCAGACTCATGTCCCCCTGCACCCCCACCCACCCAGCAGTGACAGTCACCTGCCAGCAGGCCCCGACTCATGTCCCCCTGCACCCATACCCACCCAGCAGTGACAGGCACCTGCCAGCAGGCCCCGACTCATGCCCCCCCACCCACTCACCCACCCAGCAGTGACAGGCACCTGCCAGCAGGCCCCGACTCATGTCCCCCTGCACCCCCGCCCACCCAGCAGTGACAGGCACCTGCCAGCAGGCCCCGACTCATGCCCCCACCCACTCACTGACCCGACAGTGACAGTCACCTGCCAGCAGGCCCCGGCTAATGTCCCCCTGCACCCTCACCCACTCAGCAGTGACAGGCACCTGCCAGCTAGCACCGACTCATGTCCCCCTGCACCCCCACCAACCCAGCAGTGACAGGCACCTGCCAGCAGGCCCCGACTCATGTCCCCCCACCCATTCACCCACCCAGCAGTGACAGGCAACTGCCAGCAGGCCCCGACTCATGTCCCCCCACCCACTCACCCACCCAGCAGTGACAGGCACCTGCCAGCAGGCCCCGACTCATGTCCCCCCACCCACTCACCCGCCCAGCAGTGACAGTCATCTGCCAGCAGGCCCCGACTCATGTCCCCCCCAACACCTCATGACAATGCACAATCATGGGCCTTATGGCCCCCCAAATCACACCCCACGCCACCCCAGTCCAAACACGCAACCAGTTATGACAACCACCTCACAATGAAATCCCCATCACATGATACATCCCAAATGGCAAGTATGCACATCAACATATTTCCGTCACACCCACACAATGAGTGCATGTGATTGAGAAAACACACATTGTGACATGCATGAAACCAAAGAGAGAATACCACACATTGAAGTAGGAAATAAAAATGTATTAAACACAAAAGCAAGGGAATGAAATGAAACACACAAAAATGGAACTAAATAATGAAAAGCTGCAGGTCCAAAATATAAACCAAAAATGCATGATAGCAAAATCCAAAGCAATCCAAAAGCACGTGTCCAAAGTGTCAGTCTGGCAAAACAAATACAAAGTGCAAAAACAATAAAAAAACCATTGATCCATGGAAAAAAATAATAAGAAGCCAAATCCATTGTCGAACTATTTACAAAGTACAAATCCAGGGTCCATGTGCCCAAACTTTGAAATGAAACCTATAAAAAAAAAACCTACGGCGCATCGAAGTGGGCTCCAAGTGGACTGTTGGGCTGCCCGGAATTGCTGAGAGGATTCGCAACGCTCCATCTGGGTCGTTTGTGCCTCCTCTTCCACCCGAACCGCCGTGCGCAAGAGGAAGTTCTGCGTGGGCGAAACGCCGTATTGGACATTCCATCAATCACCAGTCCGGTAACTCCGCCCCCTGCTATCAGCGCCCGGCCCCCCTGCAGCTGCCGACCTCCCTACTTAGCCCATGCACTAGCGCATCGCGCGTGCGCATCGAAGTGGGCTCCAAGTGGACTGTTGGGCTGCCCGGAAATGCTGAGAGGATTCGCAACGCTCCATCTGGGTCGTTTGTGCCTCCTCTTCCACCCGAACCGCCGTGCGCAAGAGGAAGTTCTACGTGGGCGAAACGCCGTATTGGAAATTCCATCAAGTAATGAACTCTAGTGTATTAGACTCGGAATAGTTTCTCCCTTTTTTAACTCTGAACCACTGCCGCGGCATTGCCACGGCAGCTCAAAGGAGTCTCTTGTGTTGTGTTCGCACTGTGCCCAGAAACCTAATAGTATCCCTTTTCTATTTTGTTTTAGTCACCAGTCCGGTAGCTCCGCCCCCTGCTATCAGCGCCCGGCCCCCCTGCAGCTGCCGACCTCCCTACTTAGCCCGTGCACTAGCGCATCGCGCGTGCGCATCGAAGTGGGCTCCAAGTGGACTGTTGGGCTGTTAGGCAGTGAGGCTGGGAGCACGGGACAAGTGAGTTCTTCTTTCTTCCTGGTATCTCAATTTTTCACGTTTGGTGTAAATGGTATCAAGTCTGCGCAGTGTGCGCCCCATGAAATCGTCTCCCGCTAAAATTACAAAAAAAAGTCAAATTAATTTAAAAAAAATGTCACTGCCTAAAGAAGTTGGGAAAAGTGAGGTTCCTGGGACGAGTGCATGCACTGCGTTAGCGGCACTTTGGGGTCCAATTATCGATCAGGACTTAATAAAACATGAAGTGGCATTCTCATACGCGCGTGCACAGGCACTCGCAGCACCACCAGATGGGTCTCCCCCCGCTGACTCTAAATCCCCGCCTAGGAAGCCCTCACCCAAACCTGCCCGTAAAAGCTTCTTGAGCATGCGCATGGATACCGTAGCCCCTGAGCCTGTGCATTCCATTGACGATACCGCCTCCTCCCCCTCCGACAACTCCATATTAGCGCCAGTGGTACTTGCTGCCCTGGAGAAACAGGTGAGGTTATCGGTGGGTCCTTCGACACCGGTTACCTTTCCGAGTTCCAAAAGCGCTGATGTCCATATTCACTGCAAAGACGCCCTACATATGGAGGACGTAAACAGCTCGCCAACACCTCTCCCCAATTTACCCCAGTCTGTCACCTCTCCTGGCTCTAGCTCGTGGCCGTCTTCCCCCGCTCGGCCTCCTTCCCTCACCCGGGCTGCACCTGGTATCAATACCTTAGAAACGGATCCCCTGTATTCCCCCCCCAAAAAGGCCTTGAATCATCCATTGGGCTTTGATATGCTGGAACCCACAGGTGACATGCAATCTCTGGAAGCATCTTACCAGGTACTAATAAGAATACTCAACTTGTTGGATCATGGTCATGAGTACGCGCACTACGAATTGAGGGATTGCAAAACAGCTCTCACAGAAATCCTAATAAAAATAAACAAACTAGACGGTTTCATTTTTGCAGACAGCCTTAGACAGGGTGGTGACGGGCACAAACCATTGAGAAAAGAAATGCTGCCAAACAGTTCCGTCTCTACCCAAACAGATGTTTTAGAAATCCCAGTGAATTAATCTATCATTAGGAATGCCCCCACAGTCAACTACGCATTCCCTCAATCTTTTGCGCAAACCCTGACTGTCCCAAGACCGGCTACTACATGTCATATCCTCTCGCATGCGCAACTATGTACGGAAGTTGCACTACATGCGGAAAAGTTGGAACAGCTCTTATTCTTCCTGCAACCCAGCCAGGGGGAGGAAAAAGTGTGGCTGTCTCTTTCCTGCATGGAGGGGGGCAGGAACTCTATCCAGACAGCCCCTCTGTACTAACCAAACTGTTTGAAACCACCAGTCAAACTGACTCTTATCTTGACAATATTATATCTGCTCCTGATATCAGGCAACCTGCTGTTGAGAAAAGTCCCCCGCAACTTCCAGAGCGGTCCTTTATCTCAAGGAAGGAAAAAAGGCTATTCTTCCGTGCTTTGAAAAGAAAAGCTGATCGGAAAAAAACGGCAAAAACGTTCCAAGACGAATTGATCCCTCCTGTAAAAATGAATGAAAAAAGCAAAACAAAAATTGAGAAGAAGAGTGCAGGGAACCCACTAAGCAAGTCTGCAGGACGGAAAAGTCCTGTAAATGACTTGGACACCGGCGAAATAATTGCAACCAAAAACACAAAAAAGTGCACCTGCAAGCACCCCATTCTGTGATTGAAGAGCTAGGACACCCCTCATCTCAGACGCAACTACCTAACTTCTTTAAACCTATAGATAACAAAACAACGCAAATAGGTAAGGCAGTTGTGTCTCCTCCCAACAATAGGGAGAGGGAGACAGAGATGGGGATCGCTGATGCGATGGCCGTAGGAGGTGATGAAGGCATTGAGTCACCTCATCCTGGCAATGATCGAGAGACTGTGAAGAAGTCCTCTCCCGTGCTGAACAAATTGGGAGTAGGTGAAAAGCAAAAGCAGCAGGAGTCAGTGCCAGAGCGGTTTGTGGGGGACCCTGAAGTATTGGGGGAAGCAACGAAACAATCCACTACCATCTTAGGATGGGAAATTATATAATTTAAGAATGGCATAAAGCGACTTAATCGCTCTGCCCTGATGCAAGCCTTCACCCGTATATCTGGTCTGCGCATGTTGCACACGAATGATATCGAAAAGGATAACTTTGCCACCCATGCAAAACCATTGCATGGTATGTAAGGTGCAATCGGCCATTATCACCAACCTCCTCCTGCAATACATGGACGAGTTACGTTTTATTGGCCTAATGCTGTATCCGTTCGATTCAATCGATGATGCTATTTCATTTAACGAAACGCCTCTGACGCCTGATCCTGCGCAGTTGCCAAATTTGGCCACTGCTGGTTCTCACAGTGGCGTTAATGCTGAAGTGATTGCACAACTTGTAAGCCTATCTAATACTAGTAAGGATTGGTCATGGTTAGCCGCCCTGCAAAACACTCGAAACTCAGCCATGTCTAACACTCCCCAGTAAGTAGCCTGCTTCCCTATCTATTCTATCTTGGAATTCATGCGGGTATAGCAATTTGAAGTTATGGTTTAGCAATCCACATGTAGGAATGGAGTGTGATATTATGTTATGTCAAGAAACTATGTGTACCCACGATCTCGTGTTGCCCGGTTTCACTGTTATCCAAACTCAAGCGAAACAAGGCACAAGTGGTCGGCCGTATGGGGGTCTGGCGATAGCCTTGAATACCAATCTGAATATATTGGTACTGGATGTTTTTAAAGCAACTGTAATGATGGCCGTACTAATTATGTTCAAGGGTTCTCGGCTAACTCCTATTCTCCTGGTATCCCTATATCACAATCCTATAACGCTTAACCAAACATGTGCATTTCAAGAGCTCAATACTTTATTCGATGACATCTTCGCTCTTCATCCCTCATGTGATATCGTATTAGGAGGGGACTTCAATGCTTATTGTATGAAAACTAACTCTAACCCGTTAAGCTGTGGGGGTACTCACCAAACATGGCATAGAGGCAGATTGTGGCAGGAATATTTAAAATCTTGGGAACTTGACATCATCCCATTTTGTACTATTGACGAGTGTCATACCTGGAGAAGAGGGGATAGATCGACATGCATTGACTACTTCGCCATATCGCGAGGTATGCAATCGTATTCCGATAACATCGCAATACATAATCCTGGTTTTAGTGACCATTACATGATCTATCTAAATCTTCATTTCGACACGATGCACCTGCCCATGGACTCTCAGCAAGGGTTTATAGAAGGGGACCGTCCTGGCCTGTCAATTCGATGGGCCACCAAACTTTGTGATAGGGTGAACGACATGGTTTCTGCATGTTTGACATTGTATCACAGTTCTGATTTCTATTCTAACAGTCCTAACCAAGAGATCACCGTTATATCTAGAATAATAACGGAGGTAATACAATCGCTGCGAGTACATGCACCGCTCCCCGAAGTAAGCTCGTCTCTGCAAGCCCCTAATTTTATTCTTGAATCCAAAAGATCAAAGAGGGCGGCCCTGCGGCGAATGTCTAAAACTGCTCCCACATGGGGGATTTATTTGCTAGAGAAAAAAATTGTTCTGAACACCTATCGGAACAAATGCAGAGATCACAGGCATTTTATGCATAACCAGGAGAACCAAAAAATGTTTAGTACACTCTGCCACAGAGACAGGCGCTCCACTTGGAGTTTGCTTAGGGCAGGAACAACTGTACTCTTCTCCGATCAATCATCATCTATCTCTGCGCAGACTTGTAGAATTTATTTCGAAAAAAAGTTTGCTCTTCCAACAGCATTTGTAGAAATCGTATATAAATGGACCTGCTTAGCATCACCCACCTTTCCACTCTGGGATATTTCGAGTATTGAAGCCGCAATAACTGCCCTGAAATACTCAAAAGCAGCAGGCCCGGATGGGATTCCACCGTGTGTTCTTAAACGCCATCCAGCTTTGTGGGCAGGGATCTTCAAGAAACTGTTTGATAACATGCTGACAACTGTGTCTACCCCCCGTCATGGCTAAATTCCATCATTGTTCCAATTTACAAAAAAGGAGTGAGGTCTCAGCCATGCAATTTTCATCCAATAGCGCTAATTGATACGGCTGCTAAAGTGTTTGCTAGCTTACTCTTGGGGGAATTACAAGCAGTGATTAGAGATCTTGTCTAAGTATCAAATTGGTTTCCGTGCAGGAATGGGGACCCCTTTAAACGCTACAATTATGGCGCATTTATTAGCTAAACACAAACTTAAGGATTCTGGCCGACTATACATGGCGTCGATAGACCTCACATCCGCCTTTGACTCGGTTGTACGATCACTTTTGTGGAAAAAAATGGTTGCTATGAATATACCACAATACATTATACAACTGATATCCAAGCTCCACACAAACACCAATTATTTGGTAAGGGCAAACAACGAAGGTGCAACAACACATCCAATAAAGATCGGCCTTGGTGTGAAGCAAGGATGTAATTTAGCAGCCACCCTCTTCAATCTTTATTTATGTGGCATCAATGACATTTGGAATACCCAGATTTCCTATCCAGCAAGGCTTGGATATCTTAAAATACAATGGTTAGCCTTTGCGGATGATATTGTAATATTTGATCGTACGCCCAAAGATATGCAAACCAAATTGGATCTATTCGCAGCTTACTGTCTGACTCACAATCTGAAATGTAATGTGGAAAAATCCAACATAGTAGTATTTAGGAATCGCAAGAGGAAGAACATCACACGCAATTGGAGAATTGAGAACTTTCCTTTAACCATAGTTTCTCAAATCCGTTATCTTGGTTATACTATAACTGATTCCCAATCGCTGGCAATGTGGAGAGAGGTAATACAAAAAAAAGCTGCTCCCCTCGCCACGCAAATGCGGATGGTATATCTGAAGTTTTGTAAATTTTCATTGCTGCCACTAATGCAATTTTACATCCTAAAAGTAGAGTCTGTCTAACAACGGTTTGAAATAAAAAAATAAATAAAAAAAAAACCTACCTAATGAAGAACTATATGCAATTGTCCAAGTGCCCCAAAATAAATAAAAACAGAAAGGAAACCTACCACTAACTAACTATATACAATGGCGGTGGGCAAGTCCTACGGCTCACTCTGTGATGTCCCGGGCCAGGGCATCATCGAACTCCATGTCAATGTCCTGGAGGCGGGCCTCTGCCCTGGTCCCGAGGTCTCGCAGGGATGCATTCATGGCCTGTTCCAACTACCTGCGAGTTGCCTCAAGGCACTCAGCCCGCCTCAACACCCGGCACATGGAGAACTCCGCCCTGACCATGGTGAGCCGCGCCGCTTCCACCCGCTGTCGCTCCGCATCTATCCGCTGGCCCAACTGCCGCCACACATAAGACACTTCCATTCCAGGGTCCTCCTGCCCTCCGGCCGATGCCTGCCCCTCTGATGTTGATGGCCCTGAGCCATCATCGCTCCCACCTTAGCTTGCTGCTGCTGTCCATGTGCCCTGGCAGATGATGCCGGCACATCCTCCATCTGCTGGTCTCCAGTTGGTTGGGTGTCCACCCCTGCTGGACCTCCGACTCCCGACTGTGGCAGGGATGGGAGCTCCACCAAGCTGGCTGCGTTGGTTGGGCCAGGTCCACAGGGGGCCCTGGTGGAATCTGGGCCGGAAGATGGCAGGGAGAACAACTGGCGCATAGTCTCCACAGAGGAGGAGAGGGCCGCCAGAGTGCTCGACACATAACCCTCCGAACAGGGCCCCTCCCAACTGTGCCACGTTGCCATGCAGCTCTTCGTGATGGCGTGCGTGGTCCCCCCAGGAAGCACGCAGGTCATCACGAATGACATGCGTGCGCAACACGACACCAATCAGGACGGAACCCATACGGTCAGGGGTCTCCTCGTCCGCAGGTAGTGGAGTGCCAGATGACGTGGGACTCCCCCCTACCTGCGGACGGGCCTGGGACAGGGCATCCCTGCTGGTGCATGGTGGTGCAGTCACAGGGTTAGGGATAGTGACATGCACAGGCCCCTCCGCGGCGATCTGTGCTGCCTCCTGCCCCTGGCCTTGGACTGCACTACTTGCACCAGTGATACTACCCCCACCAGGCCCCATGTGCGGCTCAGTAGTGGCCTCCTCCTCCTCTGTAGAGAACACCAACCTGGATGTCTCCGCACCATCTTGCGCCATCGCAAGCCCCTGTGAGGGCTCAACCGGCCCTTCCGCTACAGCCGTAGTGGCAGACACGGCACCAGTCCCCTCGCTCCCAGATGATGGCAATTCCTGGGAGGGTGGCTGGGCCTTGCGTCGCCGCCCGGTGGAGGCATCCCTGCCGCTTTGCTCCACAGTGCTGTCTCCACCCTCTTCTGCGTAGAGGGAGACATAGAACACAAGCATCGGGGTACTGTACAATAGTCCCCTAAACAGGAAGCAATAACACATGAGTGGCACTGTCAAACGTCACTTCCATCCTGTCCCTCCACAACACATAGGTCAATGCAGACAACAAACATGCAGAAACAGGCACAGCGCATGCAATCAACATCAGCATCCATGTACAAGGGCCTCTATTGAAAGAAATGTTGGCTTCAAGCTCAAATGCATCATGGCTCATACTGATCCCATGCACACACATCACCGGACGGTCATGCATCAGGGCTTGTACACCAAAGACACAGTGGATAAAAGGATGACTAGACTGCATAAGTGAATCACCACATCGTCATGGAAATGTGTCATGCATCCATGGCGTTTCAAAGTCACACATACGCTTCTCAGACACACAGACATGTACATGAGAGCATCACCCATCTCTCACACCCCATCCATATCCAAGAACAGAGACAGGCATGCAATCATGTGTGCATTCCTCTTGCTGCTCCCCATGTTGCATTGGGACACATGCACCATCCATGTGGTTCACGCATTACCATGATGTCCCTACACACACACATCCATTCATGGCCTATGTCACACACACAGGCAAGTAGCTGACTACCAGCACACTGCAACATGCCCTGTTTCACACAGCAAGGCATGGCCACTTACCGCTCAACTCCAGATGGGTCTTCCTCTGAAGGATCTGGACGTGGAGCCCTGGGCTTATGCGTTCCAGGACCCTCATCTGGATGTTGCTCAGGCTGACCCGGCACCCCTCTGCATCCTCTGTCTTCAAGAGGCGCAGGGCCTTGCTGAGGGTTATGGCCCTGAAGTCCTCCCAGCACTTCCGGACGTGCTTGATTTCGCGGGTTGCCACCCCCTCCGCATTGATGGCAACCACTACATCCTCCCAGATCCTCTCCCGCCCTTCTTTGTTGGCACATGATGGTGTGAAGAGGGCATCATAATGCCCCAGAACTTGCTCCACCAGGGTACCAACTTACTTATCGTTGAAGCTGGTAGACCTCTGCCTCTCTGGCTGGGGGCCGCCAGTGGTCTCAGATGGTGTTTTCCCCGACATGGCGACCCCCGAGGCAGGTGTGGGTGGGCAACTGGGTCCTGGGGCTGGGCTGTGGAGCGATGGTATCCCAGTTGGGAGTCTTCTGTTCCAGCCGGGGTGGACACAGCAACTGGACCCCTGCAGATGGCTAACGTGCAGACATCAAATAGCAGGGCACGTGGGCAGCAGGCAGGCAGCAGCAGATGGCAGGTGGGAACGTGCTCGGGGCTCTGGGGGGCAGGAAAATGGCCTTTTGGGCAGGAGTGTGGTCTTCCGTGTGTTGTCGCTTGGACAGCTTGATACAGAGTGATTTGGCACATGAAAAACTGCATGTCAGCGTGTAATTTGAGGAAAGGCCCTTAGCGCGTAAGCACGTCTGTGACGTAACGCACATGGGCGTTTCACTCAACACGGGTGCATAGTGAATCAGCACGTGAAAAAACAACATGTCAGCGTGTAATTCGAGGAAAGGCCCTTAGCGCGCATGCGCGTAAGTGACGTTGCACGTGTGGGCTGGCAAAAGTCACGCATATGATGCCATTTTCTCATATGTGCTTTTTGTGGAGAGCGAGCAGGTGATTCTTGTACTTCTTGTCGGTTCACACGCGATTACTTCACAACGGTTCCAGTTCGTACTCCCTGTTTACTCAGACAGCGTTCAATTCTTCTTTTGGAAGGGGTGTTGCCAACAGGCACATGCGCGTCTTTTTCATGTTCTTTTTCCAGGCAGATGATGAGTCGCGCACGTATTTTCCAACTGTGGTTGCCCCCGTGTGTCGCGTACCCCTTCAGAGGTCATTGTATGCTGCGTGTATCACGTGTATGCTTATTTTTGTGTTTCTGGGTGCCACAGCGTAGTGCGGGTTAATTTTTCCACACACGTGGTCTACCAGGGGTTGTGTACACGTTTAATATTGTTTTCGGGGTGCCTGTGCGTTGCGTGACCCGTCATCTTCCCCCAGGGGTCACAGACAGCCTTGCTAGAGCACTAGGGTACGAATTCCATCTAGTACCCTACCCCTTTCATCCCAATTGCCCAGGACAATTGTTTACTGCAACTCCCATACGCACAACAACATCAGTGCCATGGTTGGGAGGCGACCAAGCAGTAAAGGAGGTAAAGGTGGCCGAGCTCAAAGAGGTGGGCGCGGTAGGGGAGGTGGCCAGGATGTGCAGGGTGCCCCGAGAGGCCAGTGTGTGGAGGACCAATCGGGGCCACCTATGCCCCTACACCCCCCCACTGGTTGGGGGAAATGTAGCTGACACCATCCCAGCTCAGCCCTTGTTAAACCGGCCCATATTGTCAACTGAACTGGCACAGGATGACTCCCAGGCTGACTTCCGTGTCACCAAGTCTAAGCCATGTGTGGCGGTGAAAGTTGCTGTCACCAGGCCACGTGGATCTGGGGCAGCAATGTCATCTGCTGCCCCAAGTAGCTGGGGTGAGGAAGCTGCAGGGGCAGCTGCAGCTCAATCCACCCCAGCTCCGAGTCTCCCAGCCGGGACAGTGTTGGTCCAAGTCCATCACACCGAGGCTGGTCCTGACAACATCACCCTGCAGCCAAGGCCTGCAGTGAGACCTTTGGTCATTGTGCCTTTAGAAACTTCCAGTGCCATACCCTGGTGTTCCCCATGAGTTGACTAGGGTTGGGATTAGGACCTCATGTTGATAGGGGGATGGAATAGTAAGGAAGTCAAATTGTGTTATAATAATAATAATAATGATATGATATGATATGATATGATATGATATTTGTAACGCGCCTATACACAAGTGTTTCAAGGCGCGACGAGGCAGGGAGGGAGGGAAACAAGGGGAAGACAGACAAACGATCCTACTAGGCCAGGTGTCATTCAGATCGCGCAAGTGCAGAGGTAAGGGGAAAAGGAGAAAGTGCAGGGGGAGGAGGTGGGGGGGAAGTGCGGTACAAGGTAAGTAGCGTAAAAAATAAATAAATAATAAGTAATAAATAAAAGGGCCAGCTGGTGGCAAGTGCGAGGTAAGTGCAGAGCAAGTGCTGGGAAGGGGGCTGTAGGGATGCAGTGACAGTCCCACAGTGCAGGGGGAGCCAGGGAGGCAGTGCAAGTGGAGAGTGGCTGGGACCTGGACCGAGGTCGCTGAGAGTGGCTCAGATGCAGGTTTAGTGCAGAATTCAGTGGGGAGTTAAGCAGGTTTAGCAGGGGAGAGGGAGAGAGAAGGCAGAAGCGAAGAGGAAGGTTTTGAGGTGCTTCCGGAACCGGAGATGGTTCTCCTCAAGTTTCAGGGAGGCAGGAAGGCTGTTCCAGAGGGAGGCCCCTGCTGCGGAGATATTATTAATAATAATAATAATAATAATAATAATAATAATAGAGATGGATGTGTTGTTAGCCAGTAAGGAATTGATTGTGTATTCAATAAAGAACAATGCTTAGATGGGAATAGAAAGAGTGTGAATATTCCAATATAAGGAGTAAGTGTGAATTAAATGTTGTTGAATTGAAAATAATACTCTAGGCTAATAAATAGTGAAAGTAAATTGTTACAATTAGAGAAATATACATGCTATATTAATGTACCTACTTTGTTTGATGCATACATAGGTTATTTCTGTGCTGGTGATTTTAATAAAAGAAGTGCTGAGTTTGTGGTGCAATGTATTTGTAATGTGTTGCAATGTGGGGTAAGGGCGCAGTGTTTGGTGCTGTGCTGGTTCCTGGAAGCACTCTCTGGTCCCTGCTCCTCTGAGGCCACACCCTCCTGGACATTTCAGCACTGCCCCAGCCCCACAGCGTTAAAGCCTGTGGCAGGGCAAGGGTGCAGTGTTTGGCGCTGTGCTGGTTCATGGAAGGACTCTCTGGTCCCTGCTCTGCTGAAGCCACACCCCCTTAGACATTTCGACACCACACGAGCCCCACAGCAGTGAAGCCCATGGTGGGGCAATGGCTCAGTGTTTGGTGTCATGCTGGTTACTGGAAGGACTCTCTGGTCCCTGCTCCTCTGAGGCCATGCCCCCTTGGACATTTTAGCACCACACAAGCCCTGCAGCGGTGAAGCCCGCTGCGGGGCAAGGGTGCAGTGTTTGGTGCTGTTCTGGTTCCTGGAAGGACTCTCTGGTGCTTGCTCCTATGAGACCACACCCCATCCACATTTCAACGCTGCACCAGCCCTGCAGCTGTGAAAACCGCGGCAGGGCAAGGGCACAGTGTTTGGTGCCATGCTGGTTCCTGGATGGAATCTCTGGTCCCTGCTCCTCTTAGGCCACACTCCACTGGACAGTTCAGTGCTGCACCAGCCCCACAGCGGTGAAGCCCACTGTGGGGCAAGGGCGCAGTGTTTGGCACCGCGTGGTGTTTGGCGTAGCTTGAGTCCAAGCCCAAACCCAGGATGGACGGGGCACTGAATACTGAGGGGAGCACTTGTGGAAGGGGACTGAGCCCGGGGAGGAGGTATACAGCGGGCTCCTGCCAAAATGTTTTGAAACAACAGCTTTGTGGGACCTGGTCATGGAGCAGCCATCTAGCCACCCTACCTACCCTTTCCCTCTGCTCCTTTTTTGCCCCAAACCACTGCCAAAGACCTTCTCCTCCACAAATCCCATTGCAAGACCTTGGTAGTGAGGAGGTAGCGACAACAGGGGTGGGGGGCTGCACTCAGCTGTTATCACCGAGCCTATTTTGGGGTAACCAGAACATTTTCCAACAAGCCCAAGCCCAAGCTTCACAATTCTGCAGTGATAGCCAATTTGCCAACAGAAAAGACCCTGTGACATCATCAATGACATTTGTGATGCCATCTTTTATATCCAGGGTGTTAGTCTTAGCAGTGCACAGTGTTGGTGTGAGTTATCGTTGCTTGGCTTACCACAACTGGCACATTTCAAGGGTTTTTAGGTTTTACTTGCAACCATAACGTCCCTTTATCAAAGTTTTTTCACTAAATTTCATAGGTTTTTATTAGTGCAACTTAACCATAACGTCCCTTTAACAAAGTGTTTTCACTGAATATTGAATTATGTTATGTAAATATGCATGTCTACTGTGCCACTAATTAAAGCCGGGTTTGGTTGGGTGTAAGTGTCAAAGGCAGTCTGGCAGTGGATCCTGTCCTGGTTGTTGGCAAACAGACACTGGAGGAGTGCTTTCCATATATCCACTATAGACTACTCTAGCCTGAGAGCTCGGCGCTTGGCGTGATTGGTCTGCCTGCATCTGTAAAAACTGGGAAACAGCACAAATGTGCGCGTGAATGTGAAAGTGGCTGTAAGTGGCAAAGGCAGTCTGGCAGTCCAGGAGTCGGTGAGTCATCCATCCCTCAAATTAAGGGGAGCTTGTAACACATATGTACTAGTAACGGTGGTCAAGTTGAAAGCTACCTCCCACGTAAACGTGTGACACCCCTTTTGTATCCCACCTCCTGGCAGAGTAGGCAACCACTCTAACTGTAACATTATGAGGAAGTGCACATTTCTGAGAAACGGCTTGTGCAGTGCTGTGGTTAGTGCTGGCAAACGAACCCGAAGCCCAGCTGCTAATAAAGTTGGTGCTACTCTGCCCGCTTGCACAAATACGGGAAGAAAGACTCTAAGCACAATAAAGGAATGTCCACGCAGGCCATAACTGGGTTTCTGCAGAACAAGAATGTGGTATTGGTTGCGGATAAAAATGTGCCCAGTTTGGGAACCATGGGCAATGTGCCTCCTCTACCACTGTCATCACCCAATTCTGATAACACCTCAAACTCTGCTGCTATGGTTGATGTTTCACATTGCTCATCTACGATTGACATTAATGGCTCCTTATTGAATAAGTGCCTGGGACTGAAACGAAACTCATTACCCATGGGAAATAACCGTCATGAAAGTATCACAGAACTAATCTGTATGTTATGTCATGTTATGTTATGTTATGTTATGTTAAGAAAACTTGTATTGCACACGGTCACCCGAGGGTATCATGGCGCTAGAGAGACAAAGCAAGACAGGGAAACGAGGCCGCACCGGCTAAAACAGAAAGGTTTTGACGGCCTTTCTAAAAGACAGATGATTAGTTAGGTCGTTTATGGCCACAGGGAGCTTGTTCCATAGTTGAGCCACAGAAATGGAAAAGGCACTGCCCCCAATCCGCACATGGCGGAATAACGGTACACATAACAAGTTGGAAGAGGAAGACCGCAAACCGCGTTTTGGATAGTAGCACATGAACTTGGTGCGGATGTATACCACACCCAGGCCATGTAATGCCCGATGAACAATGCCTAGCGTTTTGAACTTCACCTGCTTGGCCACTGGAAGCCAGCGCAGGGCACGCAGAACAGGAGAGATGTGAGCTCAATACGGAGTAACTGTGGGAACCTGTGCCGTTTGATTTTGAAGACAATGGAGCCGTAGGATCAGCCCCTTGGGTTGGGCCAGATAAAGAGAGTTGCAGTAGTCAAGCCGACTAAGCACCATATCGGCCACAACTGGGGGCGCATAGCAACAGGAATTATCGGGAGTGCTTTTTTCAGAAGTTTGAGCTGAAATGTCCCACTTGGCACACCGAGGTGACTTGGGCGTCCCTAGACAGGGACACCGAGAGCACCACACATAGGTTTTTCACCTTCATCGCCGGAACAGGAAGAGGGCCAAGGGAAGAGGGCCAAAAGGAGGACACCCAGCGTGAAGGATCAGGAGAAGCACCAACCACCAAGACCTCGATCTTGTCTCCGTTCAATTTAAGCCAATTGTGGTTCATCCACTCCCCTACGGCAACCAGGCACCTCAGAAGACACAACGACAACTCAGCCTGATCAGATCAGGATCTGGGTGTCGTCGGCATAAGAGTAGCACCTGACACCGAAGGAGCGAATGAGACACACAAGAGCCCAGATGTATATATATATTAAAGAGAATCGGAGACAAGGAGGAGCCCTGCGGCACCCCACAGGTCAAATTGCAGTGGGCTGATTGAAAAGGGGGCATAGAGAGAGTCTGTGTACGGTCAGCTAGGAATGATGAGAACCAGACTAGTACCTGCCCAGATATCCCTATCTGAGCAAGACGGGACAACAGAATGGGGTGGTATACAGTGTCAAATGCTGCAGACATATGTGATTCCAGATTTAGGAAAACGGGCTATACCATCAAATATTTCATCCAGTGATAGCGATAATGAGTTGGACATATCAGTCTATGGCACAGACTCTTACCATACCTCTACTGGGCCTCGAAATTCAGAATTGAATACTCTTGCAAACAAACTGGATGTTCTTTTCCAGCTATGTACAAAAATGCCAGAAGATCAACACTAAACAAACCACATACCTGGCTTCATAGTAGACATAGACCCTCATTACATGTTTGCCGGTCCAGAAACAACAGTGCTGGTAAGGTTACCGGCACTGTTGTTTCTGGACCGGCAAACTACAAGTCTGCGGGTGGGTGCCATTCCGCCTGCCAGGGTCAGACCTGATGGGCGGAACGGCACCCGCCCGCAGACTTTCATGGAAGCACCGGCACTGTTATTAACAGTACAGGTGCTTCCGTGGTCCCCACTCCCATAGAGTCCTAGGACTCTATGGGATTGGGGATCATAATTTTACCGTCGCCTGATTTACCAGACCGCCAGGGTTGCAATGCCCCAGTGTTTCCTGCAAGTCAGGCGCTGGTAAATCATTACAGGTCCAGCAGCTACCTGTCGGTTTTACAGGCACAGTTACCACCGAACCCGTAATGTGGCCCATTGTCATCACATCGATCCCTGATTGCTTGAATAGTGTTAACAAGCTAGGACGTAGCAACACAAGCAAAGAGGAAAATAAACTATCCAGTAATGGTGAGATTACTCTGTGGGATCGAGATTTAACTGTTATCCCAGATAATCCATAAATAGTTGACTTAGTAACCCAGATGGAGGCCGGTGAAATGGTAAGGGTAACAGCAAGCACTAGGGAGCTAGCCTTAGAGGGGTTCTCAAATGAGAAATCCTTGGGGGTCATTACGAGGTGGGCGGTAAGGGATTTACGGCACCAGTAAGGGCACCGTTGCCGGTAATCCCTTACCGCCCTACTACGAGTTCCCTTTGCAGGTCCTCCCTTAACGCCTGGTTTTACCAGGCGTTAAGGACGGGACCCACAAAGGGACTTTGGAGCTAATAAAGGTACCACAATTTTCGGTACCGTTATTAGAGCCTTCCCAATTCCCATTGAGCCCTATGGGGGCTCAAATGGGAATGGGGAAGGGCCCTGGTGAATGGGGAATTACCGCCCCCGCCAACCTTGGAATGGGGTGGTAATAGCTCTATTCACCAGGGCGGAGTCGGTAAGGATTTGGAGGCAGCCATGGCGCTAATAGCGCCATGGTTACCTCCAACCTCGTAATGAGGCCCCTTGTATAATGCTCCAAACAAGAACAGCAGACCCCAGCGAGCAAAATGGAAAATATGTTCACAACAAGCACAAGGGCATAAAGGCCCTTTACTAAACCCTGTCAATGGGAACAGTAAGAATTCCATAAGACAACCTACATCCCTTAGACTCAAGACCTGTGAAGATGGCAAATATGTTGTTAACAATGACTTGGGGTACGGGGTCTTAAGAGAAGTGGTATTGCAGGGACCATTGGATAACTGGGTTTCCTCCACATGTATGAAGTTGGCTAGTAAGGATATTACATGACAGGCATCAGAAGGTCCTGTGGCCCTTGAAGGACATGGTGCCTCTGAAACCTTAGACCCACAGGTTTCCGAGGATTGGAGGTGGCAAACCAAAAACAATGGTCCATCATTGCAAGTAATGTCCCAACAAAGAGAGGTTGCATAATTGCAGGGACAATCAGCTCTGGCACCAAACTTGGTTGTGTTCCTCTGTCCTTGGGCTGCTCCGTATACACCTAGCATGGCCGGTCTTACCCAGTTTTCGGAAAATATCACCCTCCAGAAGAAGTGATTTCTACGTCGGGCAGCCCAACTGTTTTACCATGGTTTTCCCAAGTGGCTAACGCTCAACCTACTACTTTGGCTAGGGACATAGAAAAAGCACCCTCTTAATACATACAAATAGTGGCGGTCGAGCCTTCTGCATCTAGACCCTTTCTAAATAGGTCCTGTCTATTGGATTTACTGCACTTATTGACGGATCTAGAAATGATCACTTCTAAAGATATTGAAGGTAGCGAGTTTCCCAAATTCAATAGTCAATCAAATTGGGCTCTGGTAACATGTATTTCCCCATTGATTAAGGAATGAGCATGCTTGAATGCAAAAGCCTTATATGTGCTTGGCTTTGAATTATACACGTTTTACCCAACAGGGCTCAGAGTGTTCAGAGGGCATTATATGGGCCTGGGTGTTCACAAGGGTGGGCTACTATGTTTATTAATAAACAGGGCCCCAATACAGAGTCTTTCTATTGGCAGGAAGTCCATGCAACATCCACCAGGATCCAGGGTGACTGGATAAGGGCACACAAAGGTCGGGATTGACCTAAAGCCTTGCAATCTGTTCCCTTCTCAGTCCTATCCTGGAATTCGCGTGGCCATCGTTCTTGCTTGATAAATCCACAGGGTAGTCATTAACATTTCACATCAAATCTATTCTTCTTACAGGAAACATGGTTAACAACTCCTTTTTACATGGATGGGTATTCTACATTGTTTAGTCTTTCATCTCATATGCTTAGGAACCGGCCAAAAGTTGGTCTGTGTATAGGTGCCAAGATTGATCATATGCCTTCCCAGTACCAAGGTGCCATGAATCATGTAAATTTCCTTGTGGTGATATTGGCTGACTTTTCCCAGTCTTCGGGGGATACTCTCGTTGCAACTCTCTCTGATCCACTGAGGGGTAAGCACACGGGAGAACTTAGGAAGGTTGTGATAGTTACTCTATATTCATGGGCAGCTCAAAAATAACAAAGGTGGTATCATCTTGGCTGGGGATTTTAACACAGACTGCTTCTCCGTCCCCTCACCCCTCAAAGAAGGAGGGTTGGCTCCTTATAGTTCTAGTTGTGGGTTGGAGTGGGTTTCACCTTTAGCTAAATTTGAACATGTTCCCCTAGTTATAAACACATCTGGAACAAACTACACTTGGTCTAATGGTAGTGCGTCTTCTGTGATCGACTTTATCTTTGTGAATCATATGATTTGTGATCTAATTCTTGATCTACAAACTAAAGCGGTCACTATGAGTGATCATGTTACACTGAGAATGACCTGCCAAGTACCCAAGATCAAATACCGCACAAAACTGAAGCACCCCCACAGTAAATCTACAGGGAACCCGGCTCTGCTGAACATCCATAAACGTGTAAAATGTGAATGCTGGTATTAAGACTCATGGGTATTATGGTGAAGAGACCCTCAGGAAACACTCATGGGGCCTGAAACATATGGTTGCAACAAGTATGGATCACAAGGGAAGGGGGGCTTTCAAAGTGAAAGGAAGCAACCCCTGTGTCCCTTATGATGCTGGCATTGCTGAGAAGAAATGCAGGATAAATATTGAGGTCCATAGGCTAAAAAGAACTAGAGTGTTGCCTCCCCTGGTCATTAAGTGTTAACTGAGCAGGATGAAAACAGAATATAAGCAGTAGTTGAACGATTCTTCTTTTAGGGACACTACCGCTAAATGGAAGACCATAAATAGGATCATTCATAAGCACGATTCCAAAAGGTCCTGGCTATTGATCCGCTCCATTAGAGGGGGCCAAATAGCCTTGGAGATTAGCCCTATCTCTGAGGAGAAACGGGCTTCCCATATAAAGAAATGCTTTTGGGTTAGCCAATAAAGTTTGTCTAGCCCCATGGTTAGTTGAACGGAGGGCTCTGTCCTGTGGCATCATTTGATGAATTCAAATGCGGAAGCGGTAATCAAGAAGGCAAAGCCCTTGCGGGCCATTGGTTCTGATGGACTGTGCAACATTGTGCTAAAGAAACAGCCTGTGCTGTGGGCTGAGCTCTTGAAAATGCTATCTCTCCACATTTGTCGAACTGGCCAAGTTCTAAACTCCTGGCGGGACTCTATTCTTATCCTACAGACGACTAGCAATGCTAGACAGCAGTGCAAACATATTTTCCACCATTCTGCAGGATATACTTGCCTCATTGTCTGTGACAAACCCTCTCTTAAGCAAACATCTTTTTGGGTTTGATACCAATCACCCGTTATGGGTCCTTACAAATTTAATTGTGGATGTTTATGGGTATCCTGGCCTTTCATTATTTGTTTGTTATGTTGACTTTAGCTCTGCCTTTGATACGGTCATCCTTTCTAGATTGTGGGAGGAGTTGAGTAAATGGGCCATTGATCCATCCCTCCTCTACTTCATTAAACAATTGCACCATGATACATCGATACAAGCGCGGCTTTCACAGGATGGCACCTTGTCTCAACCTTTTGCAACAAATGTTGGCCTAAAGCAAGGGTGTGTGGTGGTGCCACTACTATATAACTGATAGATGGCTGATCTGGACAAGGCCCTGAAGACAGAGCAAAAACATCCTCCTCACTATGGCCATGAGGCAGTAAATAGCCTCAATTACGGAGATTATATTGTTCTATTAGATAGAACTACAATGGGGCTACAACACTCTCTAAATGCTTTGTATACAAGTATAAATATGAGGAAAACAAAGATTATTGCCATTGGTAATAAGGCATATGGGGGAGACAAGTTTAACTTTCAACTCGGAGGGACACAATTGGCCCAAATTGACACATATTATATAGGTACCTGGAAATCCAGGTGAAAGCATCACCTTCATTTGCATACTTGTATGAGACCATAAAACCGAAAGTATGAGCCAAATGGTTGGCAATCAGGAAGGTGATCAACATATGGGGTGGTTGCTCCTGCCCTATAGGAAGGCAATCGTTCCAGGGATCCTATATGCCTTATAGGTTTTTCCTAAGAGGGCTATCAGTTTAGTTACCATTTTAGAGGCCAAAATATTACGGTCTCTACTGGGCCTGCTGGGCCAAGTACCAATCGAAGTTTTTGACTTGAATTGGGCCTCCAATCACTCCTGTCAATCTGGACAACTGCAATCTGCAAACTATGGGTCAAAATCCAGTTTGGGGAGGGCAGATGTGCATTTTTGCTGTACTCTGCCATGGCTCATGCTGAACCTTACTCTCTTAGCACATGGTATGGTGATTTGGAGAGTGTGGCACTTGCCCACTGTCAGAATATCTCTTTAACATGCTGCTCCGAACAAGAGGTTCCTATCTTCTTGGCTAAACTTGACATCAGGAGTCGTGAGCGTGACCATGTCCTAACACGAGCTTCTCTGGGGGAAAGGCGTACATATATTCAGTGTACACATCAGGGGGATTCCACCTGGGTCCGAGGCAGTATTTAATTAAATTGCGCCTCCCCATGCTGATTCGCTTTATTATGTACTTGCGTCGTGATTTATTACCTTTTTATGCCAATAGGGTAGCTTGGCGTGGCAGCCTTTGCTGACTCTGTGGCAAACAAATCGAAACTGCCCGGCATATATTGACACATTGCCCCATTTTACCAGATTACTATGATAGGACATATGTACAGTTTAAGATGTATGAAAGTGACCAATTTTGGAGCTCGCTCTTTGCAGCAGAATCGTACGTGTTGGCCTCTGCGGCCCACCATGTTTGCCTTAGAGCTACTGTTATTCTCTCGGAAGCCAAAGATACTTGACTATTAAGTTCATCATTGGCTGTGGAAATTTCCTATCAACCTCTGTGATGGTGTTTGTGATTGCACATTTAATGTCTTTTTTAAGAGTTTTATGTTTTGATATGAATTGTACTCATTGTTTTAATAATATCATTCATTCTTTTTCTCTTTTATATATTATATCTGCCTCACTGTATTGCACTTGAAGGCTAGTGTACAAAGTTGTTTATTCAACTGAATGCACTTAAGTAAAGCAAACAAAATAAAAAAATTAAAAAAAACATTACATTCAATCACAATTGACGTGTATGGAGCTTCTAGGGTCAACTAAATAGACAATCCTGCCAATTTCTCTCTGAAAGAAAAAAACTCTCAAGGTGTCGAATGATATGTTCTACAATGTACAAGATACCTCGGGGTAGAGTGGGGACTGTTAACAGGAAGCCAGCTGCATGAGCAAAGGCAATTCCCTCAGCAGACATGTACATTACGCTGATATACATGGTATTCAACATGTCTCTTCTCTAGGTAGCACTTTATTACATATGTGTGGAACAGATACGGCGAAGGTTGGTTGGAACTTAGCTTTTATAAACTGAGCTTAGAAGCCTTTTATGCAAAACGTGTGTTGAAAATCATTTGCTACCCGTGCTCAAGCAAGACAGTGGGGCCCAATTCACATAACGTTTTCCAATGGGTTTTTTTTTCCATTATAAAACGCTTCTGTAAATTCGGCCCTTAGAATCGTTTTCTATTCCTTAGTCACCGTGAGTGTTCAGGCAAGGTATACGTTCCAGAGGTTCTTGTGGGAATGATTGACATGGACTCGAGTGGTAAATCGAATTCCAAAAACACAAGAAAAGGTAATTTCTCAGACTAGGGGCACTTGAAATTAAAACCGGGAGGCGTAGCTATGTCATGTGAAAAAGTGAGTTCTAACATCCACGCTTCTTTTCTGGACGTTTTATCTTTGGCTTTGTTTGACACGTGGAATTCCATCCGTCTTGATTTCGCTCTTTTCTTCTTCTCATGAATAAACATGAGCACACAGTGGGGCTGGCAGCTCTTCCTCCTATCTTGATGGATCGCTGGGGCTAGGCACAGCTTTCTTTACTAACTAAACATCTATGCATTCACTGTAAAATGAATCACAGACTAGCAAGGTATGCAAAGAAAACGAGTGTGCCCCCTTTATCTCTTGCTAGTCTTTCTTCGTCTACTGCACTTCTCATCCGTCTTATTGTTGTCAAACACTGTGCCGCAGTGCCAGGAGATGGCCTCAGAACACGAACAGTGCTACATGCAGTTGTCACGTGATGCACGTCAGAATGATAATGATTTACTTTATGTGCCGTGCTTAAAAGCAGAACATATAATGTACACAAGAAAAACGGAATTATGCATAATTGTAATTGCTTCTCTCATCTTACTTGTAACAATTGACTGACTGGCTGCCTGGCTTAAAGCACTTGCATTGTCCATTGGACCCTAAGGGGCTCTCAGTGTGCTGATGGCGTGCAACATATTTGAGATTTAGAATGCATGTAATTTCCAGTGGTCAGATAGGAAAGATTACTGATACCCCGCAACAGTAATCTCTGGCAACAGAGATCTAGTTTATTTTCCTCAAATAGGACATAAGTCGGACTCCAGTGCTTTGTGCAATCGGAGAAGTATACCACGATTTTGAAAATTGACGCAAAATAATAGGGTGTCAAAATGTAAGACTGAACTTGTATTTTAACTTTTTTTTTTTTTTTTGTAAAGCATTTACACAGCGACGGGTCGTTTCAAAGTGTTACTAGAGCACGCTTTAAAAGTTGCCTGAAACTGACAGGTCAGCGGAATTCATCTCCTCAGAATGTTGGTGCAAGATTCTATTTTCGTTTTTTTATTTTTTATAAATCTGATTTTTATTAAACCATGTTTAACCAATACAAGTAAAAGCAGATCTCAGTCAGAACAACATTTCATCATGAACAATTACACACAGGGCAGTGACAGTCCAACATTTCAGGTGATCACAAAACATAAAAATAGTCCCAGTTCATGTTCAAACCCAATTAACCGCCTAGATTGCTTGTTGCATTGCCCACTACCAAATCAAGTTCATGTTCAATTCTCTACTTTGACATTACTCACTGATCCCAGCCCGGACAGTGGACCACTGAACAGCACAATGGTAAAAGCAGCCCAGGACCTTCTGCCTCTGGCCAGCAAACCAAGAGCCAATAAGAGGAAACAGTAACAATTATGACAATAACAACTTAAACGGGACCAACGGAACTAACACAGCACATGTCACTAGTCTTTGTCAGCAAAATCAGTCCCTCTACATACAACCATCCGCCTCAGGTCAGCTGAAGGGGGAGCCCAGAGAGTAATTACATCATTCCAAAGCAAGGTGGAGAAGGGTGTGGGGGGGCGGTGTTATTTTCACTTTAAACACAACAACCGAAATGCCAGGTTTCAGTGGAATATTAAAATGTGTATTTATGAATTTATGTATTTATTTATTTATCATGTCAGTATAAAGTTCCCACATTGAACCCAGTCACTGCGGGGGAGGGGGAGGACGAGGAATTGACCTTCTCAACCATCCAATTTCGGGTGCAATGACTTATAAGCAGACACAGCGGGGTAGCATAGTAAAAAAAGTCATAAAGGGCAAGGTAGAGACCTCACCGTAACCAAGAAGAGAAAATGCAGGGAAATACAAGTGCAGTGACTAGGTAATAACAACAGGGTAGGATTTAGGTGTGAAGGAGAACTGCTGCCAGTGTAGCCACTATACTGTGCTCATCGAAGCGCAGCCAGCACCAGGGCCCAGGTGGGAGAACATTAGTGTCAAGAGTTGAGGCCATAGGTAAGGGTTAAATAAGCCTTTGAAGACCTTTTATGAAGTGACTATGGATGTTCTGTTTCCTAAGGTGAGATGGAAAGAGTTTCGACAAGCGACACCCAGCAACACAAAAGGCCTTGCACCAGATTTATTCAGGTGAAGGTGATCATATCGGATTACGAAAAGCTTTAATTGCAAAATACTGAGGCCCACTTTGCCGCATTTTGCAATTCGAGCTTTTTGTTTATTTTTTATTTGTCCCCTGCATTTTTTCCTGTATGCGGGGACAGCCCTGCAACCTCCAAACCCAAAAATATGAAACTAGGGGCGCGGGGGACACTCCGACAATCCCCGCTCAACTAATTATGTATTTTCGGGTTCGGCCTTTTCTAGCCATATCGAATGCGTGCAAACCACCCGTTTGTTCTTTCTTTCTCTGTCTTTTGGTGCGATTCCGATTTATTCCACTAGGAATGGTGGCCAACAATAGATTTTGAAGTGAATGATCTCAGTGGTCTGGATGGACAATCGATCATCACTGGATGTTGTCGATATAAAGGGCAAACTACGTTAAATTGCTATGGGATTAAGCAGAGGGCTTGGAACATGGCTGAAAAACTGACACAGAGAATCCAAGGCAGTGGGATCTGGGTCCCGGGGTAAAGACCAGAATTACCAAGGCTGCCTTTGTTTGGATCATCTGCAGAAGATGGAGGGTGGTTTTAGGGATCTGATGTAGAGGTTGATGCATTAGTCCATTAAAAAAAAATAAAAAAAATAAAAAAAGAGCCCTTGTCACTTTCACCATATGAAAGAATTTGAGAAAAGGAAGAATGCATCTAAGGTGTTGCTGATGGAAGTGGGATTTCTTAGATATCTCAAGCATCCGTGGCATGAAGGAGAGAGACTTATCAAAGATGATTGCACAATGTCTGGCTGTGGAAGCCAGAGAAGGTAGTGCCCCCATAGAGGGAGGCCATTGAAAAAGAAGGGGGTGGGGTGGTATATGAGTATGCTGTGCAGACATTGGAAGTTACATGCATATTTGTTTTGTTTATCCTACATATTTAGGAGGTACGCTGTTCTACAGGTTCAACTGCTTTGTCCTCTCACTGCAACCTTCCATGAACATTGGTCTCTCCCCACATTCCATATCCAGCCTCCTTGTTCTGCCAGCCGACAGCATAGATAACACACATGCCCCTTCTTTCTGTGAGCAGACGTCTCACTCCACATAGTCCCATAGATGCTTTGTCCTCCTCCTACTTCTTCCTGATCTGCTTGGCCCCATTCTGCATGCCATTTCCAGTCTTTGCCCTCTTAAGTCTTGAGTGTCTGCTCCTTCCCAAGGTTGTGTTTGTTTTGGTTAAGGAGTTTGGATTCTGCTCGTTCTAATATCCCCATGCATTCTTGCACATCATCACACTCTCCAAGTTCCACAATCTCTCATCAGCTGCCTCTATTGCACTGAAAAGCACTCTTGAAACTCTGATTGGCTGTGCTATGTTACTTACCCTCTATAGTCAGGCCCCCGAAAAACAAAAAAGAGGGTTCCCCCGCCCCTTCCTTTTTCCATTGCCTCTTGTATGCTGTCAATTACTTTCTTTAACTCTATGTCCTTCTCCATTGCTTCCTTCCATCCTTTTTCCTGGCTGGAGTGACTCGTGACTGGCATTATCTACTCTGTGGCCTCTTCAATGGCTTGCTCATCCTTGCTTGTCAACCTTGAAAGACAATCTGCAGTGTGATTCTTGACTCCTGGTACATATATCACCTCCATTGCATGCTCTTCAATTTCTACTACCCACTTCCTTATTCAGTGGAACACTTTGTCCAATCCTTTATGCATTGTGATTTCCCTCAGCGGTTTATGGTCGGTATGAATCTCAAATGGTACACCCCACAGGAACAACTGTAACATAGTCACAACCCATCTTACAGCCAGCATTTACTTCTCTTTTGTCATATAAACCTTTTCAACACCTTACAACTAACTTGAAGCAAATGCAATTGTGTATTCTCTCTCCAAGTTCTTCTGCATGAGGGCTGCACCAAAATCTACATTGCTTGCATCTGTCACAATTATAATTCCCCTGCCCTGCTTGTAGTTGCTTAACATAGCAGTGTTTCTCACTGCATCCTTTAATGTAAGGAATTCCTTGTTGCATTTACCCGACCATTCAAATCTTACACCCTTTTTCATGAACTCCCTCAGGGCTACCGTCTTGTTTGCAAACTTCATCATAAATTTGGCATAGTACTCTGCCGTTCACTAGAAAGTCATACTTATTTCTGGCCTTTTCATTGGGGTGTTCTCTCAATGGTGTCCACCAATTCTCAATGGTGTCCATACTCTTTTCCGAAATTGTAATGTCCAGCAATTCAATGTATTGCTTATTCACTTAGCACTTCTGTCCACCTAATGACAAGCCTGCTCTCTTCAGTTTCTCTAAGTCATATTTTATTCTGCCGTTGTGTTGTACTTCATGCTCTCCATACACTAGAATATTGTCTTGGAAGAATAAAATACCCTCATCTCCATTGAAGATCCTGTACATGATGTTCTGGAATACCATGGGTGCTGACACCAGTCCAATCGGCACCCTTACTCATTGATACAAGCGTTCTTGTTTGATAAATGATGTAAGATGCTTTGCTGTTTTGTGTGGGCGTTCCTGGTGGTATGCTGCAGTGAGATCCAGGGTACAGAATACTCTCACTGGTTCAATAGTTGACAATAACACATGAACATTTGGCAGGGAGTGCTGGTCCGTATTACACACTTGTTTAGTGCTCATAGATCTACACATATTCATAGCTTTCCCAGTTGCTTTCTCACCACTGCCAAGAGAGATACACATTCCGATCTGTGGATCCTGTCTACCATTCTCTGCCTTTCTAGTTTTTCAATTCTTTCATAACTTTGTTTCTCATTGTGATGGCTACACTTCACAGTTTGTGCATGACAGGTCTAGACTCAGTTATCATTTATATCTGGTGCACATTTTTAGACTGGATTTCTAAACTCTGGCCTGGTGGGCAGTTGTGTAGGAGGCCAACCTAGTTAGTCAACATAGAAAACTCTGGGAGGTGTAGCCAAACCAATCAAGGTAACATGGGGAGTGGTCAAGGCTTAGTCTCAAAGCCTGAGCATAGTAAAGGGTCCACAATGAGTTCACACAGCAATTAATCAAGGATCACACTTAGACAGGTAGTTATATAACATGGTATTTATTTATGGGCAAGTAAACACTATACAAATGGCTCTAGGCAAGTAGTACTATCAAACAACACTAATAATACAATACATATATACAGTCCCAGTAGCCAGTGGAATACAATCACAATCCCCCCACCCCACAATACTGAAAGGGAAGGCAGTGGTTATTATTTGCAATGGCAATCCACAAGAATACAACCCTAACTTTGAAAGTCCAAACATAAGTTGACTGGTGTCTTGTGCCCAACACGTTCACAAAGTTTCCAGGAGACTTGGGAGCTGGGAAAAATTAAGAGGAGGTTCTTGTTGATGGGAAAAAGGTTCCAAAAGTCAGAAGAGGAGGTATTCTAGTGAATAAGACTGTTCCCAGCTTCTCAGTGGGCTTTCATAAACACGTTTTGCCAAGACCAAACAATTATAAAACTTTTAAAAAAAATTCAAAACATTTACAAGCAGAGATAGAGGTGTGGGTAAGTATTGCTGTAACTCACCCCCCATACTCTGGTTTCTCCTCAGACTTGGTAGGTCATTGGGGGGTTTCCTGTTGTTGTTTCCGGTACAAGAAGCCCAAGAGCTGCAGGTGCAAGATGAAGCTTGTGCAACCTGTTCCAGTGAATGAATGCAGACCACACCAATGCAGCACTCATCTAGGTACTTGCCCAGACACGGCATGTCAGTTTCAATGAAAGTCACCAATGCGTGGTGATAGGAGAGGACACAAATATTGCGGTCAGATCTGGACCCCTATCTCGGGTCCCATAGATGCTGGAATACTGACATTTCGCAGGAGGGACTCCTGTAGAACAAGCCGAAGGTCCACACATTTCTAAGCCGAAACATGGAACAACGACTCCTCTACCGCCATAGCCGATCCTAGATTTGGTCGGTCCACAGGATGGTTCCAGGAACACCTCAGAAGGCTCCAGATGGCAGGGCACCGAGCAGACTTTGTGTGTGGTTGGTCCCACACTCCAAGGGTCAAACGTCCTCCGAAGGACTTCTACAGATTACCAGCCAGACAGGGCTCCACCGGGACTGCAGCAAATATTGGTCACCATGCCTTCTTAGGACATGTCCATGGGTCTTTCAATGTCTTCACAGCTGGGCAGGATACTTGGCTCCTTGCAAGATGTCTGGGGCATTTCTGCAGGACTCCTCTTCTTATCCAGAACTCAGGTGAGACAGAAACTCAGCCCACCCAGTGGAAAATCTTCCCCTCTCACACACCCCAGCAGTGGTCCAATCAGGACCACTGATGGTGAATCTCATGGATGCTCTCTATACAGAAAACAGTTTGTGGATTGGGACCAGGCAGTTCCAACCCACTTCCTTCAAACACACAGACATGGCCCTGCACTAGCCTGCCAAAAGCATTGCTTTGCCGGGAAGTGTATGATATAAAAGGCATGTCCTGATCTGGTAAGGCAGGAAGAAGGTAACAAGACAAGATGGCCAAGGAACAAACAAAAAACCTTGTGGCATGGCCATGTGGGGACACTAGCCACTGTTAGTAGACCAAAGGCTGTAAACTTGGCAAGGCTAACAGAAGGTGCAGTAATAATCATCAAGAAGAAAGGGCTGCCACCAGTTTGTCCTTAGGCACATTTAAAATAACCAGAAAATCCCTTTGAGTGTAGTCTAGGGTCATACAAAAGGACCCCATTGCACTGCATTGAAAGATGCATGGTGCAATGATAAAACGTTACCCAAAAAATAGATAACATGTAAAAAGAAAAGGGAAACATAACAATTAGCAAAAGTGCAGTGGAATGAAGCTGAAGGCTTCACTTCACTGGGAAAAGTCAAGGCAGAGTACAAAAACATAAGCTAAAGGTTTGGGGGTCCATAGAAATGGAGGGAAAGTTGCTAAAAAGAGAAAACTTTCCTAACACATGCAACTTTTCAGACATTCCAATTGGTCCAATTTCTTTATTATGGGTTCATTTGCACACATCAGTACTGCATTTTCAGAGTTGCGGTCCAGTTTCACATGCAGCTTTTTTTGGTGTGCCCAACTCCACAATGGTATGTCACTCTTCTCTGTCGCATACACTTTTTCTTAAACAACCCTGTCCTTGAATTGTAGGATGGCATAGAACCACCCAGCAGATCAATTTTTAACCTTCCATACGTTGCCAGCCTAATGTCAATTTCATGCAGTGCACACTTCATGCAGTGCTCTCTTGTTAAATACTTCATCAAATTTCTTCTTTGGCAATAGGTAATATTTGGCTCCCGAGTCCACCATCATGGTTATAGGCTTTGCATCTACACGTACTATGGCTCTGGGACCATGCAGGGCTTTGGCCTCATTGATTATCACATGTATGCTTTTCTCAACTTCCTCTGCATATTGTTCTTCCATGCAATGGACATATCCGGTAGACCTACAGCACCTTGGGGTGTGGTCATTCCTATTGCATTTCCTGCATATCATTTGTGGGCCTTAGTGTAGATTGCTCAACAGCTACCTCATTTACGGTGTTACTGGATATCTCACCACCTTGTGTTTTCATACTCCTCTCATTTACAAGCCTTCCCAGATGCTTCCATGTGTTCCACCTCCTTTGTTATGAGAAGAACCTCATCCAGCGTCAGGTTGCTTTTTTACCACAGGTTGTCCCTCACCTTACTATTTCTACATTCTAACATGAACTGGCCTCTTAGTCTCTCTTCCAGCTACTGTCTAAAACCAAACTTTCTTGACAAACCTTGCATGACTGTTATGTATTGTTCTATGGTCTCTACTTCTTCTTGCACACTTTTTCCAAAATTGTATCTTTCCAGGACTATGCACATTTTCTTCTTGCAGTCTTTATCAATCTCTTTCATGCATTTATCATACTAACTCAAAAGCCCTGCCTCCCCATCGGGCAGATTTTCTCTTGTAGGTTGTCAAGCATCTCTTATATTGCTATTCCAAGGCAGTGCAGCAGTAAGGATTGTTTTCTTTGCCATTGCACAATCAGCGCCCCATACTACGGTAGCATAGTGTTTAACTTCTTCCAGTGGTCCCATGATATGGGTGGCTTGCCAGGAACATCATGGTTGGGTTTACATTTTGGATTGTGATTTGTGGACTCTTACTGTACTTGCAATGTATTTGTTGATTAGGGATTGGTTGTTGGCAATTGTGTTTATTTTTGCTTTCTTGTGTTCAACATTACACTCTGAAATTCTGTCAGTTGGCATTTGTGATTATTTGTGCCTTCCTGTGTTCGACCTTTTACTCTATGTTTCACCTGCCCAATGCTGTTGCCTTTTTTGTGCATGAGTGCAGCGCTTTGTACTCTCTTGCCTCTGTATGATCCAGCACCTCATTGCAGTCCCTGTCCACACGTTCCTCCTCAAATGCCTTGTTATCTTTGTCTTGCTCCTCTATTTTTTACTTTACTTTAGAGGTGCACCACCACTTTCCTGCAGGGAGAAGTGTTGGCTGTAATACACAGTTTAGTTGCTGGGCAACCTGCCTGCATATGTGGTAATACATCCACGTCCACTCCCTACGCCAGGCTGCGTTCTTCTTTCGTGCCTGCGCTGCTTGAGCCGGTCTCCTTCCACTGGGACAAGGTCATCCCTGCTCATCACTAACAAGGCTGAATTACGTATGGGCCTACCTGGCTTTGTCTTCCAGTGCATTGCCATGGAGGCTTTCTATGGAGCTCTGCCTCCCGCAGGTCCAAGCAGTGTGGGTTTCTCACCCGTCGTTGATCGTCACATCTGAAGAAGGCTGCACAGACACTGGAAGGGTAAGTTAAACGTATATTTTTATGTTTTTCTTGCATATTAAGGAGCTCTCTTGCTCTGCTGGTTCTCCTTCATCCTCTCTCTGCAACCTTCCACAACTGTTGGTCTCTCCCCACATTCCATCTCCAGCCACCATGTTCTCCTAGCCGGCACCATGGATATCGCAGAATAGTCCAGGTAGTGTACTTTAGTCATGGCTGTATTAAGCCACAAATTGTCTTTCAACATCTTGCCTGGGAGAGGCAGAAGGAGGGGAAGATGGGAGCTACAGTGATGCCACCTTCATCTTGGTGGCCTTATGTGTATATTTGGTAAAGGACTGAAAACTGCAGGAGAAATTAGAAATTTGGTTAGCCAGAGGTGTGTGGTAGGTGCTAAAGAGCTAAGGAGAGAGAGAGTCAAGCATTGAGGAACCTCCGTGTTAGAAGTGTTAGGTATAGAGAAGAAAGAGTTAGACCTTTCCTGAGACACTCCTTTAAGCATGGAGCATATCAACTCCAACGCACAACCTTTGATAACCAAACAAGTATTAAGATGGTTAAGAAGGGTGGCATTACTGACAGTGTCAAAGTCACAAGAGAGCTACAGGAGGATAAGGATAGCAGGAATTTTAGTATACACAGACTGACAGAGTTCCTTCCTCATGCAGAGATTGGCCAATTCACCCTCTTACCTTGGGCTGAAGAAACCCCTTTTTTCTTGTATTAAAGGAAATTACTGGTGTTTCCTTCTGCACATCACAAAAGGACACCAAATGTTTGGGCTCCTTTGGAAACTTTACCTCTCCCTTTGAGGAGGTGGTAAATATAGACAGACTTTCATCTAAAAGTTATTTTAGAATCCAATCAGCTCTGTTTTCATACAATACCATTGCAAATATTTAGCACAACCCTGAATTTGGCAGATGGTATATGCAGTGTGCTTTGGCCAATACCGCTGGTTTACCAGTACTGCCAACATCTTAGTGACCCTCTCAATTTTAACCGAAGGTCATTCAGTTTTTCAAGGAGTGGAGCACTTTAAATCTTCAAGACAAAGGTGATACATGCTCCAATACAGAAATAACACATTGCTTGAAGGGAAAGATGTTATACATTCTGTTTGTGCCCTTTCAGGTTAGAAAGTCCTCGAACAAGCTTATTGTTCTGTATGATATGATATGGTATTTGTAACGCACCTATACACAAGTGTTTCAAGGCGTGACGAGGCAGGGAGGGGGAACAAAGGGAAGACAGACAACGATCCTACTAGGCCAGGTGTCATTCAGATCGTGCAAGTGCATGGGTAGAGGGGAAGGGAAAAGTGCAAGGGGAAAGGGAGAGGGGAAAGTGCAGTACAGGGGTGGTAGAATAACAAGGTAAATAATAAGGGCCAGCTGGTGGCAAGTGCAAGGTAAGTGCAGACAAGTGCTGGGAAGTGGGGCTGTAGGCATATAGAGACAGTCCCGCAGTGCACGGGTTGCCAGGGAGGCAGTGCAAGGGGAGAGTGGCTGGGCCAAGGACCGAGATCGGTGAGAGTGGCCCAGTTGCAGATTCAGTGCAATTTCAGTCAGGAATTGAGCAGGGGCAAAGGGGAGAGAAAGCAGAAGCAAAGAGGAAGGTTTTGAGGTGCTTCCGGAACCGGAGATGGTTCTCCTCAAGTTTCAGGGAGGCAGGAAGGCTGTTCCAGAGGGAAGCCCCTGCCGCGGAGAGAGATCTAACCCCAACTCGTTGCTTGGAGAAGCGGCTGACCCTGAGGGAGTTGGAGGTGGATGAGCGAAGAGCTCGAGAAGGAAGATATTTAGGAAGAGAGAGTTGAAGGTATTTTGGCCCCAGGCCCCAGAGGGCCTTGTATACAATGCAGAGGGTTTTGAACTTAATCCTCGCAGCCACTGGGAACCAGTGTAGAGATTTCAGTCCTGGAGAGATACAGTCCCTGGGCTTCAGGCCAAGGACAAGTCTCGCAGTCCTGTTCTGGATGAGTTGCAGAGGGCGGAGAGTAGAGGCAGGCAGATTTAGATAGAGGCTTTTACAGTAGTCCAGCTTGGAGAGAACCAGGGCTCTGGAGACAGTGAGCTTCTGGGGGAAGGAGAGGAAAGGAATAATACCTCTGAGGAGGTGCAGCTGTTAGTGTGACTTCTTAGAGACGTCAGATATGTGAGGAGTGAAGGAGTGTGGAGTCGAAGATTTTTTGCCTTGCAGGTAGGAGCAGGAAGAGGGCCAAGAGAGGCCGGCCAGAGAGCTGCAGGGAAGGAGGGAGTGGGTGTGCCGATGAGTAGAATCTCAGTCTTGCTGGCATTAAGGCAGAGGTCATTGGCGGCACACCATTCCTGGATAGCAGACAGACAGTCAGAGATGAGGGAAGGAGAGGAGGAGGCTGAGGGTAGCCTGAAAATGAGCTGGGTATCATCCGCATAGCACTGAAAGTTGGGGCAGAGAGCGGCGAAGCGGTGGGCAAGGAGTGCCAGATACTGTTTGAACAGCCAGGGAGAGAGGTTAGATCCCTGGGGGACACCACAGGTAGAGAAAAATATGTCAGAGAGAAAGGATCACAGTTGGACCTGGGAGGGTCGATTGGAGAGGAAAGAGGTCAGCCACGCCAGGGCCTGACCAGTAATACCCAGGTTATCACGGAGACGGTTGAGCAGGATGGCATGGTGACACACCTACTAAGACAAGCCTATCTAGATCAGGGTTTCCAAAGTCTTGTTCTTGAGTGCCATGTCTAATCAATCTCTAGAGGATATGCACCCAAAATAAATGTGAATACAGTGAATCTAAATCTGAGTTATTCTGTGGTTCTCATGAAATTATTGTATGGTTGGTGTTCTGGAGGCCTATCTGGGTGACCTAAAATAACAGGGTGTTTCAGTGGTCTTCATACTGTGGACTGGCCCCCCCTAGGGGCAGTCAAAGGATGTCCTGGGGGCGTAAACCCCATCAATAAGTGAGTACAGTGACTGCTTTTAATGGAAAATATAAGCAGATACGGTATCAGGAGGGGGGCTCAGCAACAATATTTTGACTCAAGGGGGCTCAGCAGAAAAAAGTTTGAATACCACTAGGTGTTTTATGTTATCACTCTAACCCTAGATGGTCAATACTTTAACATTTGCTTTGCCAACCTTCTTGCACTAGTCATCCTGGAGCCTAGACAGTGTAAGAGGATTCAATTCAACACTACAGCTAAGTCAACGCCTAGTCTATAATACTGAATGAAAACCCTTATTGATATATCTTTATGTCCAGTTCATGCGTTCTGGATGACTACCCCTATATAACACCCCTTTCTTGGAATCCCCCTGACCCCACTGAGCCAAGAAGTAGTTCTGTTTTGCAAGTTAAAAGGTTTATTTGATAATTTAAAATATATATATATCTATATCACGCTTTATAATAAATTAATAATTGGATATCACACTTAATCTGATATGATAAAGATTAACAACGGAGAATCTGGCACTAGCACACTTCTTTATAATCAATGATGAGTGGTTATAGGATGGATAAGATAGCAACAATACTTTTATGGTTTCCAATGGATGCAATGTGGAATGAAATGCAGTACAGAAAATACTCAATATGATTTCAACCAAACAATGTAATCACGTTTCTCTGGCTATTCACTCCCCCTCTCTTTATGCAATGCAAGGAAATGGGAGGAAAGCACACAGTTCTCAGAAATGCAATCAATGTAATTCAGTTCAATCCCCCCCAAGCACGCTTAAAGAAAACAGATAGGAGTTTTGAAAACACAGGCCCAAATGCTTTTATATGTGCTAGCAATGGATGAGAAATATGCTGGAAATGCTTTGAATTCCCTTTCAGAGGTTCAGGGTGAGTGGTATCTAGTTAATATTAGTCCAGGCTCACTCTTGCAATGATTCAGGGATAGTTTTTATGAGGCAAACGATTTTCTGGCAAATGGAAGGCAAGCAGCAGCAGCTTTTTACACATGAAGAAATTGCAAATCGCGGTAAAATTCGTGGATGCGTGTTCCGCGATTGCGGTAAAACTATAGGGGGTAGGAATGCGTTTCTTAGTGCGATTAAAAGCTTAGATTCTCAGATGAAAGTTACTGCAAGTCTCTAGCACAAACGGTTGCGGAGATATGAGCGATTGAATAAAGGTCGTTTTTCAGATTTGAAATTTTAAAAGCTCAAAATGACAAGTGACAGATTTTGCAGCTAGAATGACAGGTGACAGATTTGGAGCTATCAGGCAGTTCTACTTAGGTTAAATAGATTGAATTAGATGAATTTAAACTAAGAGATTGGTTCTACACAGTTCTGCTGGGTACTCACACTATATTCTTGAATTAAATGGGCCTCATCACGGATCTGGTCAGGGTTTTAGACTGGGCTCTGGTCTCTCTCTGGGCACAGCGTCTGGTCTCTGGAACTGCTCGCTCTCTGGTCTGGTCTCTTAGTTCTGGATAGATTGAAGTCTCTAGTTTGGCTTTCTGGAGGTTGATGAATTTGAAGTCTGGATCTCTGGAAGTTGTATGGTCCGGCAGAGCGCGTTGCAGCAAATGGAATTGAAGGTCCCTATCTGTCCTGTCTGTCTGATTTTATGTGTTTTGAGAGTGGGTGGGTATGTTGGTCATAACTAAACTTGCCCCTCTCACTTGTCATTGGTCAAATTTCCATTCCTCACTGGATTGGCGAAGCTAAGTTGTGTCAGAGTGATGTCATTTTATGGCTTGCAGATAGGACACTCCTCTGTCAGATTGCACACATTCTATATTTGATAACAAAAGACATATTTCACAGTTACACAGTTGCTTGAAATTACATATACATGGTGTGGCTGAATTTAGCCATGTCTCTGTCCAAATCTGTTGTTTCTAAGAGCTTGCATTCAGAAATGGCACATAATTGACTTTTTAACTGATTTTTCAATTTCTGACATTGACCCCACTTTACATACATGTGCGCAGGGAGCATGGACATTAACTGATGAAGTTTCAGATTTTTAACATGCATACATTTAGAGTAATATCCACTTTTCCGCTAACACCCCCCTGAACATACCACCGGTTCTAAAAACCTCTTAAACTGTGGGCAGAAAAATCACAAGAATTATGGTATCATTTATAAAAATTTTCACATGTCCGCTCTATGAATGATCCATCTTTTTAAAGTTATGTTCTGGCTCCAAAGGGGTGTGGTTTCCTCTCAGCACAAGGTAGAAATACTGGTTTATCCAGTTCTGCCAAGCCAGCTTCTGTCTCCAGTTTCTCCCCCTCCCAGTTTCTGCCAAGAGTAAGCCACTTTTACGACCCCTGCAATATAAGATTTGCTTGGGTCCTGAAAGGCTCATTGTTCAAGAGGAAGCCATTTATGATCCTCTCAATAAACCCTCTGCCTGGGTGAAGGGAGTTGCATTGTTCACTCTCCTGCAGAGCACAGGTAATTCAATTATCAGATAGATGGTATATTCTTAGTGTGGCCAGCAAAAAGGCAGATAGTCCTGGGAACACAGCTGTGACTCAAGTTTCACTCCTGATGGGGGTAGTTGTCAAGCAAAATCAAGTTCCTTAAGCCAGACTTTCAGCTAACTGTCATGTTTTTTGTTGCTTTTTAAATTAACTTGCAATTTTACACATGCAGCTAGAATGCTGATTCTAAGTGCAAAACTATGACATTTCAACAGTTACAAAGGCATGTGACACCAAACATAGGTCACTCATTTAATCTAAACATTTTCGATTTTAGTGTCTTTAAATCCAGTGCAACTTAAACTGCTGACTCCATAGCAGTTTTGTTATAAGCATTGTCTTGGGCTCTTCATTTCCCAGATTTTGTAGGCACACAACACTCCATTCTACCAAATGTCTGCTGGTGTCCAGTGAGTTTTTAGATATGTTGCAATGTTTAAAATAGACAGTTTGAGCCTGCCTTCAGAGAAACACAGGGTGTTTTTAAACTGCCGGCTTTTGGATAGTGGTGAGTACTGGTACTGCACCCATTTTTGGGATTTAAGAAAATGAATTCCCAACAATTCTAGGTTGCATTTGGCAATCAGCATTGCCATTCCTAATGGTTTCAGACTACTGTGCGGGTAGTCCAATGGTGGTTTTAAAGCGCTTTGAAGCTAACCGGCGCTACTGTTTTTCCTTTGGCAACCCATTTCCCTCATGGCAACCCGGCCTTTCATTCTCGCACTGGTGGGTGGCAAGTGAGGCAACCATTTTGGTGGGCGCACAAACTGCGCAGCTTTCCTGGATTTCGGCGCACATGTGGGTTTTCCGCCATCTTGAATTTTCTAAGCCCACAGCACCAAATGTTGCAGCATGATTACTTGCACGTGGGTCAAGACACCCAACAAGCCCCCCCACGCGACTGCACTTTGAATTTGAGTCGATGGGGAGTCGGGTGCACAAGGGTTTTGACCCACGCACCGGTCTGTCCGCATAATCTTCTTCCGGTAGATGGCACAGTTCAGCATCTTTTCCTCCATCCGGTCGGATCGATCGGTTCTCCTCGCCAGTCCTGATGGGAGTATTGGGCGGTCCACTGGGCCCATGGGATCTTCGTTCCTGGTCTCCGGATCGCCCTCCTTGGCCCGTCTCCCGGTTTTCTTTCTCCTAGGACGACAAAGGAAGAGCGGCAATACCTACTCATAGACGTTTTTCCACCACTGTTGAGATAGTGGGGCAGCATATGCATTTCATCATAACGAAACATTACATTCTTATTTTGAAAAAAACAAAAAAAACAGTATAACTAAGAGACAGTTTCATGCGAATCACAATATTTAAGAGACTAGATGTGGTATGTTTTATGGTTGGAACTGAATTAGTCTGAGACAGTACCCGCTAGGATTCCAGAGGATTCCTCCAGTTGTTGCAGAGTGTGCCTGGGATGGCAACATTTCAACTGGTTTATGTGGACCCACTTGTCTTCCCCCGCTGCCAAAGGACCTTTGGGGATGTGGATTTTGTAGGCCACAGGGGAGATTTTGTCTATGATCTCAAAGGGTCCTTTCCATGTAGGCAAAAATTTGCGCTGCTTGGCCTGGTTCCTTTGGAAGTTGTATAGATAGGCCCGGTCTCCCACCTGATATTCCTTCCTGGAAGTTTTCAGGTCATAGTGGGTCTTCATGCTATCAGCTGATCTTTCTAGATTCCGCTGAGCATAAGCAAAAGCATGTTGAAGGTGTTTCCTTAAATTCTCCACATACTCATGAGTTGTGGAGGCATTTATCAGTGTCTGCTCTTGGGTCCTGTAGAGCAAATGCTGGGGAAGCACCATCTTGCGCCCAGTCATCAACTCAAATGGTGACATTTTGGTTGCAGATGAAGGGGTAGATCTGATGGCCATTAGGACCAGAGGTAATCGGATATCCCAACTTGGCCCAGAATCTGCCACAAACTTCTTTAATATGCTCACAATTGTCCGGTTATATCTCTCTACTGCCCCAGAAGAAGCTGGTCTATAAGCAATATGCAGCTTTCTCTTGACCCCCAATATCTCCCACATCTTTGTCATTACTTCACTGGTGAAGTGGCTACCTCTGTCTGACTCAATCCTTTGAGGTAGACCGAAACGGGAAAAGATGTGGTTAATCATCAAGGCAGCTGTGGTTTCTGCCTTGCAATTTGGGGCTGGGAGACATTCCACCCACTTGGTAAACAAGCATGTCACAGTCAACATGTACTTATTCCCCCTAGCAGAGCGAATCACAGGGCCTACAAAGTCGATTTGTAAATCTGACCATGGCAGTGTCATCCCCCTCTTTTGGAGAGGCGCGCGGTGCGTGAGGGATGATGGCTGAAATTGTGCACACACAAGACACCCCTTCAAGTATTGGTCGAGGTCCTGCCCCATGTGTGGCCAGTATGCAACCTCTCTTAAGATTTCCAATGTTGTGTGAAACCCCCTATGACCGGCGGTGGCCGCATCATGGGCGTGACTTAACATCAGGCTTCGGAATGAGGTAGGAACCACCCACTGATCGTGGCCAGCTTTGGATTTCCTTACCAACAAACCGTCTTGGATTCGGAACATTTTTGGACATTTCATCAACACTCTTAGGTCCTCTTTCCCAATGTAATCGCTATCCGTCAGGGGAAAGTTCTCAGGGTCCTCAAGGTGCTGGTAAAATTTACCAATTATTGGATCCCCCTTCTGAGCTGTAATCAAATCAGCATCAGGGGTCTCCTTACTCCATTGTGCAATTGAAAGGTCGTTGTGAGCATTTGTCTGGGACCTAGTGATAGCAGTGACCTGGATTTCCCCCAACAGGGACTCAATCTCAATTAGATCCCCTTGGATGGCCCCGGTTTTGGCCAGCTGATCAGCTAAGTCATTTCCAGTTTTGTCTGGTCCCTCTACTTTGGAATGACCCTTGATCTTTTTCCAATAGATGGTCATCTCATTCGAGGTGACCAGATCATCAATGTTTTGGATCAACTTCCCATGTTTCAAGGGTTTGTTGTTAGCACATAACATGCCTCTGGTTTTCCAATTAACCAGGTGCTCCACGAACCCGTTCCGTACATAATCCGAATCTGTGATTATGACCAGTTCGTGGAGTTGATGCTGGACAGCAGTGAGGATGGCCTGATGCACAGCCATCAATTCTGCCACCTGACTACTTCGGGGACCAATTTTGTATCCAGCGGAGGGTTCTGGGAACTCATTCACCCATGCATTCCCTACGCCGGCCACCAGTTCTTTCTCCCCGTTGTTGTCAACATGGTAAGAGCATCCATCCACATAGACAGTGGGCATTCCCTCACACTTGTCCTCTTCAAAGAATTTGTGTGGGGAATTAAGGTATGCCTCCGTGTTGTCCTTGATTTTTAGACTTTCGTCCTCGAGACAGTTTTCTCTGGCACAATCATGCAAGTCAGCCAGACCTTGCGCGAGGGGACTCTTCTTGTTTTGGCCATATCTGACCTCCACAGGAAAGCCTTGCATTGACAGAATCCAGGAAGTAATTCGGGAATTACTCACATTTCCGGCCCGGATTCTGTCACTTTGGAGATATTGCAGAGGCTGGTGTGGAGTCTCCACTATGATGTGTTCCCCATGGATAAACGGGCGGTAATTCTTCAATGCCCACACCGTTGCCAGGAGTGCCTTCTCACAATCGTTGAATTTTTCCTCCACAGAGGATAAAGTTTTGCTCGCATAGGAGATTACTTTATTGACCTTGTCATGCTTTTGATATAATACTGCCGTCAAGCACGTATTAGAGAACCCCGTTTCCAGGAAGAACTCCTTGTTTCTGACAGGGTAAGCTAGGCAAGGCGCTTGTGAGAGGCTTCTCTTGAGTTGTCTTACTGCCTCGGCTTGTTCTGGACCCCATTCCCACTTGACCCCCCCCTTCAGGAGATGAATCAGGGGTCTAGTGATCTCTGCGTAGCCCTCAATGAACTTTCTGCTGTAATTAGTCAGTCCAAGGAGGCTCCTTAGTTCTCGCAGAGTTGTGGGGTCTTTCAGTTTCTGAAGTGCTTCCACTTTCTTTTCCTGGGGACAGAGACCCTGAGGAGTAATCTCATGCCCCAAGAAATTAACACGGGTTCTACACCACTGTGCTTTCTGAAAGGAAAGTTTTGCTCCGGCGGCCCTCAACTGTGTCAGAACATAACGGATCTCCGCTATGTGTTCCTCCACAGATGAACTTTTGATGAGGACATCATCTACATAAGCCAGGTTACCCCTCGCACCCAGGTCGGGCATGGCCTTATGTAGGAAAATGTTGAATTCATTGCCGGAGTTGAGGTATCCGAAGGGAGTCCGGGTCCATGTGTACTGCTGGCCCCCAAAGGTAAAAGCCAGTTTGTATTGGTCCTCCCTGCTGACAGGCACGGTCCAGTATCCATTGGTCAGGTCTATTGCAGTGAATACCTGTGACCCCTGAATCTGGGCCAGCCCTTGGTCAATGTAGGGCAGAGGCCATCGGGAAGTATGGACCCGTTTGTTGAGCTCCCTAAGGTCGGCGCAGAGTCTCCACTGGCCGTTTGGCTTCAATATTCCCAGCACCGGATTATTGAAGGTGCTGTGGACGGGACGGATTATTCCCCGGGACTCAAGGTTCTTAATTATTTCGGTAAGGGACTCCATTGATGCGAGAGGCAAGCGATATTGCTTCACAAACACAGGAGTCATGCCAGGGTCCGTGGGGATTGTTGTTGTGTGGATGTCAGTGCGACCACAGTCATATGAGTCTACCGCAAAGAGATCTTGGAAATCCAAGAAAACTTGTTTCAACTTTTGCTTTTGTTCCAGAGTCACACAGGCATCAGCTAGGTTGACTCTCTCTTCCACCATCTGCCTGAAGCCTGGAAAGACTTCTGGTTTGGCTATTTCAGCGGCCTCCTCCAGCTGGGTGGAGAAGTCCCTGGTCAGAGTGCTGATTTGGACTGGAGGCTTCAGGTGGGAAAGGCAGCCCTCATGGACTTGGAAAATCACCTCATCCCTCCTGAAGTCACAAGTCACATCTTCCTTACCATAGGGGCAGGAAGTGTACACCAGGAAGTTCCCCCCATGCCGGGTAAAAATCCTGTCTGGTGTTGTATTGTCATCCCTGTCACTGTCAAAACAGTCCTTGGGGATTGGTCCTAACAGTTCATTTCCAAGATCAATGGAGAAATGTCGGTCATCAACCGCCATTCCAATAATGGTGCCTGCGGCTAGGGTAATACTCTTTAAGTCGCTGTTATCCACCTCTATTGGAATGGTGTCATGTTCTATGTTGACTAATGGTGTTGGGTTTACCCCTAACCCTTGCTGTTGGAGAGAAGCATTTAGATGTATGTAAGCATCAGGGTTTTGCAAATATTGTCCTCTTTTAACTTTCACTTCCAGGGAGAATTGTCGGGTCCTTTCTGGGATGGTGACTTCCTCTTTAATCTGAATTTCAACTGCATAAGGTAGCAATTGAGCTGACCTAAATGCTTTTTCTGGATCATCAAAGCTCATGGGATTATCCGCTAATCGGGACCAAGCTTTGAAGTTTATTAGGTCCAAACGAATGGCAAAGCGATTGAGAATGTCACTGCCTAAGTAAAAGGCGGCAGGGACGTCTCGCACGACCCAACAATTGTGGACTATGCTCTTGTTGCCAATGGAGATTTTGAGCATACACCTGCTTGGCAGGAGATGTTTGGAATCAGGTGCTTCCAGGTCCATTTCCCATTTGTCTATCAGTTTGAAGGTGGGAATGGCTGGATCTTTTGGGAGTTGGCGAAACATGGCTTCGCTGATGAAGCTCTTACCGTTGCTCACACACACTCGAGCGAGAACAGAGTCCTTCCCATCATTTAACTGAACAGGGATGAACAACTGCTCTCCAATTTGCTGAATATCAGCCAGGCTTTGAGCTAATTTCACATCTTTCTGGACTATAGGAGTGGGAGTTTCTGATTGTGGATTAGTATAGAATTTCAGAGTGTTTCCTTCCAGTGTGGAATACCACCTTAAACTGGAAGGAAGGTTGATTTTCAGAAATAGAGAGGACCCCCCATCACCAGTCTGTTGTCCTACTGCTATTACTGTCACGTCTGGAATTTGGCTATTCTGGAAGTGAAATTCTACTTGGTCAGATTTTTGTTCAACCATGTGGCATGTGCCGTTTAAACTAACATGGTTGAAACTCTGTTTTAATTTTATTGGTCGGCTAGTCTGGGTCCAGAGGACCTTGTTTACACAATCTATTAGGGGTGACAACCTTCTCAGGAGGTCATTCCCTAGTAAACAAGGGGTGCCCTCCGGGGTCACAACTATGACCGGGTGTTTCAACTTATGTCGCCCAATTTTAATGTCCAAGTCTGCAGTCCCCTCAACGGGAATTTCCTTCCCGTCAAAGTTCTGTAGTTGTCCCGGAAGAGAGGTGAGAGGAATTTGGTAATTCTCTCCCCTTCCTGCATTCAGTTCGTCAAAGGCCCTTCTGGACAGAAGGGTAGCTTGAGATCCAGTGTCCACCAGTGCCAAAATTGTACCCTGTCCCTGTACTTGTACCGGGGCATAATATCTTCCCTCCTTCTCCTCAAGGGGGCACAGATAATGTACATTTTTGGACAACTGGTGGGCTAATTTTCTGGTTTTGGGCATCGCTAGCGAAGAGATTTGGGCAGAATTCTGTGGAGAGCCTTGGGAATCTGATAGAAAAAGTTGGCAACTGGAGATCAGAGCCATTGTGGGTTCCCCTGGCTCCGGTTCTGGGCCGCCCCCCCTTTTTGGAGGCAGTCACCAGGATGGGTTTGAACCAGGGGATTTTCTTGCTGTTGGTTCTGGGATGAGATGGTGGGCGGCGGTAGCTCAGTCTCCACATCTCCCCAGTCTGGATTTGCATCCCTAGGGACCCATTTTTCTTTGGGAGGAGTTCCCCCCTCTCTGAAGGAGAAGATCCTTTTCCCAGGATCCTCTGAGGATCCCTCTCCCTCAAATTGGAAGATCTGTACCTCCTCCTCAAACTGAGTCTGTTTGGGTCTTTTGTTTCTCCTACCCCCCCTCTGCTCCTTAGGAGGCAGACTTTCAGGGGCAAGAGATTTAGTTTCCGGTTCCTGGGTTTCCAGGGGCTGTTTACAAGTGAGGAAGGAAGCTTCCTCCAAGGCTTTACACCCCCCTTCCCTTTGTGCCTCCTCCCTGGGAACCGATGAGTTATCGGGGTGCTGCCCCCGTCATTGTTCTGGAGCACCAGGTCCAGAGTTGGGTACGTTCTGCGCCGGCATGCCGATCTGAGGGTTCTGCTGAGCCCTCAGTATGTGACCCATATCCCGCGCCATGTTTTGAACCTGGCGCTCTAACTGGGAAACCCGCTCAGGCTGATACGGGGCCCTGTTTTCTCCCCTGGGCTGATCCCGGGAAGGGTAGCTGTCCCTCCTCTGGTAGTACCCCTGGTTGGGAAGATTTGGGTACCCCTCCACCCTTGGCCTCCCCTCTCCCGGATTCAGTGGTCTGGGCTCAGGGAATTGGCGAAAGAAGGATGGATGGTTTTGGGGCTGAAAGTCGGGTGGATATCTGGGGAAAAAGTTCTGCCCAGGGTTTAGAGAATTTCTGCCCTCCTGTGGGAAGTTTGGAGGGAAGTTCCCTGGGTTAGGTGCTTGGCTGGATCCCCCCCCTTGGGCTGGAGGAGTCCACACATAACCCAGGATGGGTCGATTTCCCTTGTAACGGGGACTTACATAATCAGGAGAGCGAGGGACCCCATTTGTGGGGCTGCCTCCTTGGCTCCCTGTCTGTGACTGACCCGAGGACCTCCTGGGCCTAGCATTATTAGGTGCAGGTAGGTTTTTAGGCCCCCCCATCTCCAAATCCAAAACGGGGGTGACCTTTACCTCTGCCACCTTGGCAGCAGAAGGGGTGCTGTTGGCTTTGGGGTTTTTCTGGGCATTACTTTTGCTATCTATCGGTTTCTGCACCTCATAGATCCGGGTAGCCTGTTCAATGACCCAGTCTAAGGATCTTTTCTCGTGAAAATCCCTCACGAGCTGGGTCATGATGTATTTGGGCAAGGCATGAAAAAATGTATTAACGAATTCTCGACTGTCTGTGCGCACCCTTCTGGTGGTCTGCGCAAAAGCACGCTTTAACTCCTGCACAAATTCTTGTGGGGCCTGATCCTCCCCACATTGCAAATTGTAGGCCGCCTTGCGAGCCTCTTGAGGATTTCTGTGAACAGAAAAATGTTTCAAGATGGCCGCCTTATAGGTGGACCATCTTAAATGATTTTGGTCCTCCAGCCCCGCAAAGAAACTGGAGTATTCCGGGGAGAAGGTCCACTTTACATATTGAATACAGCTTTGGCTGTCCTTCAAATGGAAAGTCTCCATCATTTGTTCAAACAACTCTAAGTGCTCCCAAACAGAATACTTAGCGTTCTTATGGTAAGGCGTGATGACGCTCCTGATCGCCTTAATCTGCTTTAAGGGGTCCTTAAGCAAGGCCCTTTTTGCCTTATTGGCCTTTTTGGTTCGGGTAACCCTTGTCCATTCGTCCTCGGACTCAGAGGCACTGCTCCCAGAGGTTCCCGTCTGTTCTTCCAGGTTTTCCCGGATTCTGCGAGCCTGGGAATGGCTGGCAGAATGTGGGGACCTGGTCTCCTGTGTCCTGCGCAGTTCAGAGGAGTCTTCAGATTCCTCCTTGCTGCCAGGATTTGATGGGTACCCCCTCCACTGACCTAACTGGGCAGAGGTTTTCAGGATGCCCTTAATGGGCCTACTCTCCTGGGGTTCCCCACTGAACTGTACTGTACTTGGGTGCCCATACCCGGATGCCCACCCCTCCATTCCTGAGTGGTACTGGCCTATGAGCCCCATACTCTTAGCTGGATAGTAATCTGCCATCCCTGTGGCCCTGTGCTCATGTGCGCCAGGGGACATGGGGGTGGTAGAGTCCAGGGACTGGGGGAGATGAAGGCCCCTGGTGTTAGGGCTCCTGCGGTTATGTTCAGGAGTCTCTCTTTCCCAGCGGACCTCATCTCTATCCGCCCCTGCTCCCTGTTGCAATGCAAGAGCCTGCATTTGTGCTTTCAGTTCCTCTGTTAAGGCCTTACTCGACTCTATCAGTTTCTCCTGCATCGCTACCTGTTGCTGGAGCCTCTCCTTGTGCTGGCAGAGAGCCTCATTTTCCCTCTGTACTTCCTGGTTGGTCCTGGAGAACTGGGCCAGTCTTTGCTGCAGGAGGGTTACCTCCTGAGCTGTGTCCCTATTGGCCTGCTCCTTTCTTGCTCGAGCATCCTCCACCCTCCTGGTGTGCTCTAGCAAGTTCTGGTGTTCTTTTTGGAGGTCACCCAGTCCCTGGTGGGCCAGGTGATTTTCTTCCATTTTTCTTTTTAAATGGCAGGCTTCCTGGCCTAAGGTATCCCTTTCCTGACTAAGAGCCTGCATCTGTGCCGCCAGGTCGTCCCTTTGCCTTTGGAAGGCACCAGCATTCTGGCGCTCCTGATCAAACTCTGCCTGGGTATCCAGGTCTTTCAGAATTAGTTTGTTGCTCTCTGCCTTCACTCTATCTAGGTGGCCTTGCAGGGTGACTACCTGCTCAGCACATACCCTGTTGAAGTCCAGTTGTTGCTCCAGCTTTTTCTGGTTTTGCAGTAGGGAGTCCAAACCTTCTTGGTATTCCTTCTGCAAGGCCAGAAATCTGGTATCCTGTTCTACCTTTTCCTGTTGCAGCACATCCATATCCTTCTTTATTTTAATGATGTGCTGCCTACTATCATCTTCTGACTCCTGGCTCCTCTGCAGCCTCTGCTCAGAAGAGACCAGGTCAGATTGGACCTTCTCTAACGCCATCTGTTGCCTATTTGCCAGATTTTGGCTTTCAGCACATCTATCCTGCATGTCTCCCATATATAGGTACAGGTATGCCGCTATCCTGGCAATCTTATTGTGTTCCTCTTTGGCTTTAGGAGCCATATATAGTTCACTCAGGGCCACATGTAATGGACCCTGATCTCTCCATAAGTCTGACCCTGTTTCAGTGACCTGTCGCGTGATGGCCTGCAACCAGGCATCCTGGCCCTGTTCGGTCCATTCACCTCTCACAAATAGCTTATGCAAGAGGTGCTCTCTGGCTATTTTCATATCTACCAAGGTCGTCATTCTAGAGATTGGTCTCTGTCCTGACTTACAGAAGTTAGTATTTTATTTTTGCAGAACAGAACTTTTCTTGGAGTGTCCCTTTTGAGGAATGCTTTACAGCGTAACACAGCGTGGTGATCAGACCGGATATGTGTATCTGGTCAGCTGGCACACTGTATTAATCTGCACAAGTGGTATTCTAACCCAGAATCCCGGATACGAGCCCCCACTTTGTAAGAGGATTCAATTCAACACTACAGCTAAGTCAACGCCTAGTCTATAATACTGAATGAAAACCCTTATTGATATATCTTTATGTCCAGTTCATGCGTTCTGGATGACTACCCCTATATAACACCCCTCTCTTGGAATCCCCCTGACCCCACTGAGCCAAGAAGTAGTTCTGTTTTGCAAGTTAAAAGGTTTATTTGATAATTTAAAATATATATATATCTATATCACGCTTTATAATAAATTAATAATTGGATATCACACTTAATCTGATATGATAAAGATTAACAACGGAGAATCTGGCACTAGCACACTTCTTTATAATCAATGATGAGTGGTTATAGGATGGATAGGATAGCAACAATACTTTAATGGTTTCCAATGGATGCAATGTGGAATGAAATGCAGTACAGAAAATACTCAATATGATTTCAACCAAACAATGTAATCACTTTTCTCTGGCTATTCACTCCCCCTCTCTTTATGCAATGCAAGGAAATGGGAGGAAAGCACACAGTTCTCAGAAATGCAATCAATGTAATTCAGTTCAATCACCCCCAAGCACGCTTAAAGAAAACAGATAGGAGTTTTGAAAACACAGGCCCAAATGCTTTTATATGTGCTAGCAATGGATGAGAAATATGCTGGAAATGCTTTTAATTCCCTTTCAGAGGTTCAGGATGAGTGGTATCTAGTTAATATTAGTCCAGGCTCACTCTTGCAATGATTCAGGGATAGTTTTTATGAGGCAAACGATTTTCTGGCAAATGGAAGGCAAGCAGCAGCAGCTTTTTACACGTGAAGAAATTGCAAATCGCGGTAAAATTCGCGGATGCGTGTTCCGCGATTGCGGTAAAACTATAGGGGGTAGGAATGCGGTTCTTAGTGCGATTAAAAGCTTAGATTCTCAACTTTCAGATGAAAGTTACTGCAAGTCTCTAGCACAAACGGTTGCGGAGATATGAGCGATTGAATAAAGGTCGTTTTTCAGATTTGAAATTTTAAAAGCTCAAAATGACAAGTGACAGATTTTGCAGCTAGAATGACAGGTGACCGATTTGGAGCTATCAGGCAGTTCTACTTAGGTTAAATAGATTGAATTAGATGAATTTAAACTAAGAGATTGGTTCTACACAGTTCTGCTGGGTACTCACACTATATTCTTGAATTAAATGGGCCTCATCACGGATCTGGTCAGGGTTTTAGACTGGGCTCTGGTCTCTCTCTGGGCACAGCGTCTGGTCTCTGGAACTGCTCGCTCTCTGGTCTGGTCTCTTAGTTCTGGATAGATTGAAGTCTCTAGTTTGGCTTTCTGGAGGTTGATGAATTTGAAGTCTGGATCTCTGGAAGTTGTATGGTCCGGCGGAGTGCGTTGCAGCAAATGGAATTGAAGGTCCCTATCTGTCCTGTCTGTCTGCTTTTATGTGTTTTGAGAGTGGGTGGGTATGTTGGTCGTAACTAAACTTGCCCCTCTCACTTGTCATTGGTCAAATTTCCATTCCTCACTGGATTGGCGAAGCTAAGTTGTGTCAGAGTGATGTCATTTTATGGCTTGCAGATAGGACACTCCTCTGTCAGATTGCACACATTCTATATTTGATAACAAAAGACATATTTCACAGTTACACAGTTGCTTGAAATTACATATACATGGTGTGGCTGAATTTAGCCATGTCTCTGTCCAAATCTGTTGTTTCTAAGAGCTTGCATTCAGAAATGGCACATAATTGACTTTTTAACTGATTTTTCAATTTCTGACATTGACCCCACTTTACATACATGTGCGCAGGGAGCATGGACATTAACTGATGAAGTTTCAGATTTTTAACATGCATACATTTAGAGTAATATCCACTTTTCCGCTAACACCCCCCTGAACATACCACCGGTTCTAAAAACCTCTTAAACTGTGGGCAGAAAAATCACAAGAATTATGGTATCATTTATAAAAATTTTCACATGTCCGCTCTATGAATGATCCATCTTTTTAAAGTTATGTTCTGGCTCCAAAGGGGTGTGGTTTCCTCTCAGCACAAGGTAGAAATACTGGTTTATCCAGTTCTGCCAAGCCAGCTTCTGTCTCCAGTTTCTCCCCCTCCCAGTTTCTGCCAAGAGTAAGCCACTTTTACGACCCCTGCAATATAAGATTTGCTTGGGTCCTGAAAGGCTCATTGTTCAAGAGGAAGCCATTTATGATCCTCTCAATAAACCCTCTGCCTGGGTGAAGGGAGTTGCATTGTTCACTCTCCTGCAGAGCACAGGTAATTCAATTATCAGATAGATGGTATATTCTTAGTGTGGCCAGCAAAAAGGCAGATAGTCCTGGGAACACAGCTGTGACTCAAGTTTCACTCCTGATGGGGGTAGTTGTCAAGCAAAATCAAGTTCCTTAAGCCAGACTTTCAGCTAACTGTCATGTTTTTTGTTGCTTTTTAAATTAACTTGCAATTTTACACATGCAGCTAGAATGCTGATTCTAAGTGCAAAACTATGACATTTCAACAGTTACAAAGGCATGTGACACCAAACATAGGTCACTCATTTAATCTAAACATTTTCGATTTTAGTGTCTTTAAATCCAGTGCAACTTAAACTGCTGACTCCATAGCAGTTTTGTTATAAGCATTGTCTTGGGCTCTTCATTTCCCAGATTTTGTAGGCACACAACACTCCATTCTACCAAATGTCTGCTGGTGTCCAGTGAGTTTTTAGATATGTTGCAATGTTTAAAATAGACAGTTTGAGCCTGCCTTCAGAGAAACACAGGGTGTTTTTAAACTGCCGGCTTTTGGATAGTGGTGAGTACTGGTACTGCACCCATTTTTGGGATTTAAGAAAATGAATTCCCAACAATTCTAGGTTGCATTTGGCAATCAGCATTGCCATTCCTAATGGTTTCAGACTACTGTGCGGGTAGTCCAATGGTGGTTTTAAAGCGCTTTGAAGCTAACCGGCGCTACTGTTTTTCCTTTGGCAACCCATTTCCCTCATGGCAACCCGGCCTTTCATTCTCGCACTGGTGGGTGGCAAGTGAGGCAACCATTTTGGTGGGCGCACAAACTGCGCAGCTTTCCTGGATTTCGGCGCACATGTGGGTTTTCCGCCATCTTGAATTTTCTAAGCCCACAGCACCAAATGTTGCAGCATGATTACTTGCACGTGGGTCAAGACACCCAACAACAGGTTTTCCTGATCTCATCCGGAGGTCTGAACACTGCCTGGCATGCCACCACATGGCTAAGTGGGACAACAAAGGTGTCTAGCTTTTTCCCCACAACCTTTCTCCATCATTTTGGGAGGTGTGATATGGATCAATAAAATCGGCTAAATGACTGAACATTTCTGACAGTTGAGTCAATGAACCTTAATATTAGGCATGGACAGAAGGCCCCATTGTGCCTTTCACATTTCTACCTGAGAGGAGCAAACCGCTTTCAATCTTAAAACATAAACACAGTTGGAGGGAAAGCCTTAAACAGCAAACCTGGCAAGTGCTTTTTAAGACTCCATTATTTGCATTTTGAAAGTCTTAACAGTTTCCTGAAATTCAAACGTACCCCCCCCCCCAAATGGACGAGTTCAGAGGGGTGCTACAAACACGCTGATGCAACTTTGGAAAGATGGTGTTTTCTACAGAGAACTTTCATTTACTTAATGATCCGTTGCATGATTGATGCTGCCGCCTCCTGTAAATGAAAGGAACGTGGCAAAAGTTCACCCACAGCCATGTCATCATTTAGTCTTCATTCTTTAATCGAAGGCGCGCAGAGACAAAAGGAGAAATCTTATCTCTGTGCATACTACAAAGGAAGTATCTCAATCTTATGTCATTAAGTTATGCACCCCATTTATGTCACACTAATGCGCATTGTGAATAGACGAAATTGTTAACCCCGATATGAACTTTGTTAAACACAGCAGAAAAAAAAGTAAATACAATTTTGTAAATGAAAGCAGTATGCAGAATCTGAAAAGATCGGAGACGTTAACCAGATTCACGGTACAACTGCATTGACCACTACCCATTCAAAAGCAACTTTATGTAACCCCATACCTCTTCTATCCTTGTTTCTGGTTTATGTTTCAACATCCCCCTGCATCATCAAGTCGTATATCCACACCCGCTCACCCATTGTTATGGACACTGGTCTCCAGCTCTGTAAATCAATCTTAAACTGTTTTGGAAGCATTTTTGTGTCAAAAAAGCATGGCTTTCTGATACTATGAAGGCACAGCATTCGAAGGTAGGAATCTTTAAGAGTCTATCGAGATGAGCAGAGATCAACAGGCACCACAGCCAAGCACTCCTTCAACAGCCCTGTGTTCCAGAGCCCGCCTGGAGCACAGAGCCCTACAAACAGTCACAGATATAATCTCAAAATCTGGCAGGAAATTTCCTGACCCTTCCACCCACTTGGCTACCTTCCACCGCTTCACCACTTCCACCACAACACTCCTTACCAACATTTCCATCATCCATGGGTGCAATACTACCACTAATTTTAACCTCTCCTTCTTGCCCCTGGTCCTTGTACAACTGTTCCCTGCTCAACACCAACCTTCCCTTCAACTATACAACACCACCATCAACATTCACCAGACTAACTCTTACTGCCGCAATCCTTTTTAGACTCAAAAATGTACTCTCTAAACATTTGAACCCATAACTGGGATTCTTATTAAGTACCACATCCTCAATCACCCATTCTTGTTCCTTAGTTTTAGAAGCTCCATCAAACACACTCTTGTATTGGCATTGAGCATCTTCTATCAATCTCATTACTTCTCTGCGATTGACATTCATACTGCCAGCTAACCCCACCCAACCTGGACATAATTTGGTGCCCGGTTCGCGCCCTTTCAATGAGACAAACAGGGATAGTTTAGTGACCGAATGGGGCATGATACAATAATCCACACCATTTCCTTTAGAACTTCAGCCCATGATAAACCTGACCTCATGGCCAATTGAATTCCTCACTTCAAAAACCTATTTGCATGCTCCACCAACCCGTTTGCCCTGGGAAGATATAATGCTGTGCAGGTGTGCACCATCCCAAAACGCAACAAAAACGTCTTCATAGTTTCTGAACATAACAGTACGCCGTTATCCGTCACAATCTCCATGAGAAACCCTACCCTAAAAAAACGACCTAAAGAATTGCCACCGATTCTGATGTCATAGCCTCTCTCAAACACTTCCACTCTATCCACTATGAGGGATAATCAACCAACACCACAATAAATGTAAAGCCTTCACTCAACCCCTGCATGGGACCCATCAAATCCACTGCCACCTTTTGCCGGGGCTCTTCAGGTACCCGCACAGGCTGAAGTGGCATCACCCTCACAACCTTGTTCTTGTCACATGATAAATACACAGCACATTCCCTTATCTTCCTGTCCACTCTACTGTCCATCGCTGGCCACCAGTAACTCTGCCTTAACATCCTCTTGGTACCATTCATACCACAATGCCCTTGATGGGCAATATCAATAAGTTTTTACCTGATTCCTTCTGGAGGAATTACCTTGCTACCCCTTCTGAGCCATCCCCCAGACTCTGCCAAGCGCAACTCATTTCTTATCTCATAAAAACAATCACATTTCCTTTCTATTTCATTTTTACCAGGCCAACCTACTACTGTTCATTCCTTCTCCTTACTAACTACATCATTCTCTATCCCGCCATCAGCTTCTTTGTCCACCGCTCCTTGTTCAATACTGGCTACAATCATCTCATCTTCCTGCACCTTTCCCCGGCTTCTCCGTGTCCTTCCACCGGAAGCCATGAGAGTCAATCTGCAACTACATTTTCCTTGACAGGAACATAAAACATTTGGAAATTATAACCTTCAATTGTCCACGGAGAGGCAGAATCAACTTTCATTGACAGTTTAGATCCATCAATCTGGAACACATCCACCGGGCCATCTGTTCCCTAAGACATTGCAGAAATCTCAATTATATGTTGAGGCTTGACTTTGATGCTCTGAACAGATGAGGCACTCTCTTGTTCACTATGTCCCTGCTTATGCTCCACAATGTTAATGGTCCACTCCTTGCAAATTCGTGCGAAATGCCCTCTCTTTCTGCACTTGATGCATTCTGTATTCCTCGCCAGACAGAATACGCCGTTTGCTGAGTGTCTGGGATTCCCACATCTAAAGCATTTGTGCCCCATCCATTCTTTTTTCAGCACAGCTGGTCTTCTTTGACCCACCGTGCACACTTCTTGATCAGCCTCTCCACTTTCATCTCTTTCATGTACTACGTTGTTTGCTCAATGCTCCTAGTCAGTTCCACTGCCTGTTCTAAGGTCATGGCTTTTGCCAAAGGTTTCTCCTGCACCTTGGGAGTGTTGGTGCATCTTACCAGTTGGTCACGACTCAGGGAATTTGTTAGGGCACCAAACTCGCAAGTGTGTCTCAATGTTGTTAGCACCGCCAGATACCCTTCTACTGATTCCGATGGTTCTTGATGAAAGAATATGTGTCTTTCAAAGATTACTTTTTTTTGGTTCAAAATGTTCCTCTATTTTCCTTATGGCTACAGAGAACTCACCCAGGTCCCCTGCTCCTACTCCCAGACGCTCAGGGAGGCCATCAAAGACACTGCGCTCCTCTGGGCCTAAATTGTGGAGTAATAGCACTTGCTTCCTGGAGGGGTTAAATTTGTCCCCACCCATGGCCACTATTTAAGTTTCAAACATTTGTTTCCATCTTTCCCATATAATTGGTGGTGTGCCAGAAATGGAGGTGGAGGCGGTGTTGCTGCAGCCATGGTTAGTGTAATTCCTTCACTTTTGCTTGTTTTGCAGTCTCTTAGAATTTTTCTTGTAACTCTTGCCATGCAGCTGTGCTATTAGATTGCTCTTCAAATGATCTGATAAATATTGTTCCTGGGCTAAGGTTATTGTTCATGCAATCTTCCTCTTTTTTTCTTAGCTATGCTATGTCGTATAGCTTTAATTTAACATTGCGTCAGCAACTTTGCTTGGCTGCATTCTTGTTGCCTGGGAGACCATTGCCCTATTGAAGGCCAAGACACGTTGCGTTACCGAGCAACGCGTCTCAATGCTTGATTGAGGGATGGGAAGGCATAACGTGACTTACATGTTGCTCCGTTGGCAGGAGGCTGTCACGGGCGCACATGCTACTCTCGTGCCTGTGTATTTTGTGTCTATGTTGTTCCTTTAAATATTCTCTGCCTCCGTAGTGCATCGCCCCCCCCCTTATCCACAGAGTTGCAGCATCCTCCTCGCCTCATTACCCGAGGCATGATCCTCGCTCCCTCCACACACTGCAATGTTTGTTGCTTCACAGAGGGGCCTCTACTTTCCTTCTTCGCCACTGATACGATGAAGGCACAGCACTCCAAGGGAGGAATCCTTAAGAGTGTATTAAGATAAGCAGAGAGCAACAGGCACCACATGCACACCCTCCTTCAATAGCCATGAGTTCCAGAGCCCACCTGGGTCCTGGAACACAGAATAGAACACAGAGAAAATACAGAACACAACACTTTCCCTGTAATTTTCAGTTAAAAACAAACAAATAAATAAATAAATATTGGTTTCCCAGTTTCAATATAAATACAATGCACCATATGCCTCAACAAGTAAGAAATAAATGAATGCATACACACACACACACACAAGTAAAAGGTCTATGGAAAAAGTCACAATGAAATATGTAAATCAGTGTAATTTACTGTACCTGTTTTGTACATGGAAACACAAACCAGTAAGAAAAAAAACACACACACACACACACCATTTCAAAAGTGTAAACATTTAGTTTGAAATTGCCACCCTTGGTAATGTCCCAGAATAGAGAAACTTGATAATTGTTCGGCCATATGGCTTCTTTAAAAAGTACAACCATGACTAAAAGTTGAGGAGAAGCTGATGAGACACTGTGAGAGGAGAAGTGTTGTGGATCAACAACCCTGTCATACGTTGGAAGACACCAGAATGAGGAAATATGCCCCTGGCCGAAAGTCTGCACCTGTTTCCTGCATAACATCCACAGAACCTGTGGCCCAACGCGGCTATAGTATCGCCCAGGCCCTCAGAGTGTCATTGTAATTTCATAGGGAGATGAACAAAATACAATCTAAAAACTTTGCCTGATGTGTGTCCCATAGCCCCATCACAGGATGTGTGCCCTGTCTGCAGTTAGAAAGATGGACCGCATTGTGCCCTGGGCTCCCACCACCTTATCATTGCTTCTGGTCTCATCATCCTCAGTTAGAGACTGCAAGTTAAATTAGTAATGACTTTTGCTGTTGTCTCATCCAATGGAGCTCTGTGCTCTACTCCTGCAGCACCTGTCTGAACGAGAGACTGCCTGCATATTGCCTGAGTGACCCCAGATTGACACTGCTTGAAATGTGGAAAAGGAAACTGCTGCATGCTGTTACACACTGGGAGCTGAGCTCCATGGCACTGAGAAACAAAAGAAAGAGTATTCTGCTTGCCCATGGAACTGAGAAACAAAAGAAAGAGTACTGTGCGGTTTTGTACGATCGGACCGAAAAAAAAGGTCCGACTGTACAAAACAACCGAAAAATGCTACCACCAAAGGTTCGAACACCAAAAGTTTGAACCTTTGGTGGTAGCAGTGCAGGTAAGTAAAAAAATAAAAAAGACTGTGGGGGCAGCGGGTGTGTCCCCCACAACACCCTGCTCACTATACTGTGTGGCATAGTGAGTGGGGTGTTGCAGGGGACACCCCTGCAGCTCACCCGCCAAAAATAAAATGAAAAAAAAAAAACAGGGGCTTCAGGGGTGTCCCCCGCAACACCCCGCTCACTATACTTTACTGTATACTTATACTTAAACTTATACTTTACTGTATAGTGAGCAGGGGTTGCGGGAAAACCCTGCAGCCCCCGTAGTATGTAAGTGTGTTTGCATGAGAAAGGTGCAATCTTTTGGTAGTTTGCACCTTTCTCGTGCAAACATTCCGGCTGCGCAAAATCAGCTTGATTTTTCTATCATGCTTTTGGATAATTGTTGATGCCATGCACGTGCCCCTCGAGGTCTTCACACCAGTCACAATGGCTCAATATGACTGTTGGTAGAGTCCCCCAGTGTAGGGATGTGTTCCTTGGATGTTGCAGGGTATCGACTTGAATCCTGGTAGTCATGTGCAGTGGGTGATTCCCCCACCAATCGCACCCATGTAGGTGTTGAATACTTAATGGCTCCAATTTGAGACATCCTTGTCACATGTGTTTTCCCATTTGTATTCATCTGCACATGTTACCAAGGTGTTATGCAGTGTTACTGTCGGGTAGGGGCAGTGACAGGAGATTTCCCTGAGGGGGAATTCATACTGCACACTCATGGAAGCATGACCTGCGAGGTGCTTCGATGCAGTCATGTGTATTCAGATTTGTGACTGCATGATGGTGCATTGTGGTGCTGTGGGTACGGTCAGGGAATGTCCGGTGGACAGATTCAGGGGTGTGTGCTGATTGGTGTGCGGCCCGAATATGTTGGCCTCTATTTTCTGTGCCATGCATTTTATTTGTATGATTCATGGCACGCTGTTTGCCAGCATGGACAGTGTCCAGAGACCCCATTGAGGACACTCTCATGGCCCAGAGGGCAGACAGGTTGCATATGCATGCCCCCCCATAATACACCCCCATGGCCCAGAAGGCAGACAGGTTGCATATGCATGTCCATCCCACAATATACTCCCATTGCCTAGTGGGCAGTCAGGTTGCTTATGCATGTCCCCCCCACAATATGCTACCATGGCCCAGAGGGCAGACTCACCCAGAAGCCAGGAGGGGTTCCGCAGCGCCATTGCATCAAGCAAAACCATTATATTAAAAAAAGATCCTGGGATCCTGGGAATCTGGCACAGCAATGTGTTATCATCTTGCTGGCATCACACACCATCTGCACATTGATGGAGTGTTATTGCTTCCGATTGTGGTACACAACCACCACAGCATGTGGGACTACCAAGTCCATGTGGGTGCAGTCGAGGGCACCAATGACATTGGGCATGCCTGCCAGTGCATGAAATGCTATTTTGGTGTCATTCACCTCCTGTTCTGTCCGTGGTAGGGATATGTGGGCCCTTGCATGCTTTAGGAGTGCATCCAGCACTTGGTTTAGCACACCGAAGAAACATGGTTTCGAGATGCCTTGAAGCTAACCCACTGTGTGCTGGTAGGTGCCTGTGGCCAGGAAGTGGAGCACAGACACCACCTTCAGCAGATGGGGGGTGGTGGTGCGGATGTTGATCAGGCTGACCAAGTCTTCATGTATTAGATCCACTATGGTGGTGATGGTGTCCTTGTCCAGGCGGTACAGGGTGTGGATCTGTGCTGGGGTTAAGTTGAATGGACTGGCCCTTTTGCGAGGGATTGGTGGCTGCTTGCGGGGAACCACTGCCTGCACTGGTGGGATTTGCTATAACGGTCTCACCCTCCTTTTCATCCTCCGTCTCCTCTGTAATTCCTGGTGTACTGCCTGCTCAAGGAGTAGCAGTGCAGGCATGTACTCCAGCTCCAGTATCGCAACTGCAAGTGGAATCATTTTGGTCTTGGAAGGGTTGTGGTGTGTGGGTATGCTCCTTTTGTGCAGGTCCAGGCTCCATTGCCTCCACCTGTGTTGACTGTGTGCACCTGTGGCAGTTGGGAACACAGGAGTTTGCTATTTACAGGTGGTCCCCGTTGCCGGCATTGCCGGCATCATGGTGGCCCTTCTTACCGGCATCTGGATGCCGGTATGTGCATGTCCGTGCGACTTGTAATGTCCTCTTCCTTGCGGCATGCCAGTGTTACTGGCACGGCGCCCATGCGCATGCCGCTATGGTGGTGCACGCCCACAGCGGGTCCCTGTTGATGCCGGTAGCACTGGCATCTAGGGTCGCAATACACCGGTCCGGTAATGGATTCCGGTATTGCCTTAACAGTATCGTTATCACCGGAGCGCCAACCTTGTAATGAGGCCCATTGTGATGTGTAAATCAATAAAGATAATGTTCTGTGATCAGAAGCCCTATGCCATTATGTGAATAGAGTGTCCCTGTCTGTTCTCAGCTCCCAGCATGAAGCACTATATAGAGCAAATAAACAAAATGTGCTAGATTTCTGACTGTAGGCTGCCAACCATATACCGAGCAAGAGAACACCTAAAGAAAAAGAAAAGGCCTGTGCCCTTCTCTCTAAGCAAACAAAAATAGAAAACCAAAGGCCATCATGGACCAACCACTTTCCCAGTGGGTTCCGCCTCACCTTCTGACTTCAGAAAAGGCATGTTTACAAGTAGGAGGCATCATGAGCCTCTTAGGCCAATCCCAGGCTGCCTCACTTTGTAGGAGAACCCACAAGAAGCAATATGTCCTATCCCCTTTGGGCTTTGTTAGCCAATCTTTAACCAGAGCAATGATCACCATGCAGAACGAAAGAAAAGTGAAGCCCATCAAGGAAGGATGTTTTGCCAGACTGACCAGCATTCACTGTGAGCACCACCAGGCCCTTGCAGACCAGATTACATCCTTGCAGCCACTTCAGAAGATACATAAGCCTAGTTTTAATTTGTATTTAGGGGGTCACTTGTCGTTCTTGGCAGATTACAGCTGCCATTATTAATTTGTGACTTTTAGGGTTATGTTTTTTAAGTAAAAGAAATCTGAGAAAGAATATTGAAATTGAACAAGGGCATGTGCCCCGTGTATTACCTCTCCAACCAGCACCATATCAGCACTGTTGGTCTTTACCAGCCTCCTTTCAAGTGTGGATCTTCAAAGCGCCTCAGTAGCGGTGGGTTGATAGAGTTTGTCATTTGTAGGAGGGTGCATGGCGGAGGGATATGAATGTATGGAAGAGGCATGTGTTGAGTAAGAAAACAAGAAGGGTCAGGACATGGAAAGACAAACTTGTAGATTAGCTGTTGTGAGCGCATGTGAAGAGGGAACATGGCTGGAGAGTGGGAGCAGGGGCAGAATGAAATGGGCAGTGAATTGGTTTCCCCTCTTTGCAGTGGGAGAGAGGGACAGTTGCGGGTAGTGATGAGATGACCTCCTTTAAAAGAAATAAAAAGGGATGGTTAAAGAGCCACACCGACCAGCATGTAATAATCAAAGGGCTGCAAGGGAAAGACTCACACACAGAAAGAAACAGCATGGGAAAGACATTGATGCATACTCTTCAGTTTAAAGCTTGCCCGGGACTTTACAATGTGGATTGTGCAATAAGAAACTGAAGAAAGTAATGGACTGCAAAGAAAACACACTTTACACATATCATACTTACCATAACCACAACTCCCATCCAACCTAGCCAACATAATGAACGGTGAGGGATCATGACCATCATAGTCCAAAACATCTGGACAGCCACAGGTTGCAGCCCCATAACCTAATGTGAATTGCGGCACTTTGTTATTTATTGGGATTTACATCACAATGTTTATGGTTATTACACTTCCACTATTTACTGATCTAAGTTGCCTTCTTTTTCTCTGAAACAATATGAAATATTTTCTAACTATATGTATTCCATTTGTAAGTCCATCCTGTGAAAGTGTTCAATTGGAGGAAAGTGCCCTAACCACTGTTCTTGAATTTTGGCAAAATCAAAATCTAGGGGTGTTCAACCTGGGTTGAAGAAAGATGACAAACTAGAGAAGAGAGTAATCATGTTTCTGAAATAAACTTTAAGAAATCTGATATGGTGTTGTACAGATTGCTGAATGGTACAATTATGCAGTTTCCTTACTTTACATCAGTGAAGAAAATGAATCATCATTCATTCAGAGTCTTTCTAATGTAATGTTTTATTCCTTTAACAACGATCAGATTATTCTACCAAACTTATATAATGAAATAATACCCTACAGAGTAAATATGTTGAAAACAGTTATTCTTTTGTGTTGGTTTGAATAACATTGGTATTCAATTCAGTCTGGCATTGTACTGACTTCAAGTTGGCCCATATTTCACCGTAGATTGGCCCCCACCTTTTGGAAACTCCTTTGGGGAGGGGATTATAAAATAACTCTTAGATTCCAAGGAAATAGAATGTGTGGTCTTCTGAGGGATTAACACCTGCAGTGACTAAAAGGTAAGATGTACAGGAAAGCAACGACAGCCAATTCATCCATTATAAATTACACTTTTGAACTCTGGCTGGCATCAAAACTGGCCATCTCGAAACAAATGCAAAGAGAACAAAGAGACCTGTCATCTCCTCTTTAATCATTCACTGAACCCATGCTATACATTTGCTTACATGATTAGTTAAGTGCAGAACCACAAGGCCTTAGGCCACAAATTAAATGCAGAGCATGATTCAAATATACATTTTACATAGATAGGTTAATTAGGCTCAACACATTGAAATCTTCTGTTCTACCAACATGGGAAAGGGTGCGTTTTGAACATTAGAGTTTTCTCTTCAATTTGACACCAACCAGTATTAAAAATAATGCAATTATACATATTAGTAAAATTATGAATGGAAATGCCATGCATTAATGGTTCATACCCAGACATGTGTCTAGGTCTGGGTATTAAAGACAATCCATCTCTGGTTGCTGCCATGAATTTTGGAAGAACAACAAATTGGAATTAAGCAGTAAATTACTAAACCCCTTCCTTTGCTCATGTACAAAATATAGAATTTATGATCATCCAATGAAGACTGGATGTGTGTATTCAGTAGGAGTGTCCATAAGGCAAGCCAATGGAAATATCAAGGCAGTCACATAGTGTGACATAATTGTGACATAAGCATGGGAATTTTGTACACTTTAAAAAGTGTGAGCACAGAATGCATATCATGCTGACTCTGGAAAAGGTGCCGGGATGAAGAATACCTGTCTCCATTAGTTGAATATGGACACCCTTTGGGGGACTGGCCCTTGTTCTTAAGAGATTCTGAACCAAATCCCCCCAAAAAATTCTAATATTTTGTATGAACTGCAACAGTGTTTCCCTTTATATTTAAAACATATTGAGATTTGATTGGATATTGAAAACATTATAGTTTGCTAGTGTGAGTTGCATCCTGATTTCATTGTATTTTAAGTCACAGGAGTTTACATTCAAATAAATAAAAAACTATGCTTCCAATGCGTTGAGTGCTGTATAAAACAGGGAATGTTTACCAGCGCTGACAGTGTAGCATTTTATAAGTGATATTTAAAAGGTCCCCAAAGCCCTATTTTGTAAATAGTAAAGCTTAGACTATGGTTTAAGGGCCCTATAACATAACATAATAAAGAATTGTTTACAACGTCCATACTATGAAGGCCATAGCTAATTGGAAGGGAATGGAGAATGGAAACATGATTATTGTGTCATTTCTATTGTAATAATAATAGCATGAAGTGGGTAGCTCAGCCAAAATTGTCTCTGCATTCTAAATGGAAAACATTTTTTCCCAAACTCAAAACCTGCAGAATTCAAATATAATCTCATAGGACCATATTTACATGGGAATTATGAGACCTGAAACAGTTCTTTGCTTACCCAATGACACCCATGCATGCTAGAATCAATGTTTTTGCATCATGTAAAAATGTACTTTAATGTGCAATTTAGAAATGTTCTGAGACAAAGGAAATCTTTACATTTGTGCCGATAAGCGGCAGAATTGAAATTAGAGGACCTATTGTAATTTAAAACCTAATATAGATAAATAATTAATTATGCAAATGGTGTTTGAGTGCATACATAAATTAACTTCATGCAGGCAGGTAACATTTGTTTTTGTGGACATGCTGCCTGTGATTGTGTAATATTGTGTTGATGTTCCCTTCATGAAGCTTGTGAACATCCTTTGATTTCTTTATTTAAATACATTTGAGTTTTGATAAAAGCACCTACACAGAATTGTAGGTTGAGACTGTAAAACTAGAGGGCATTGTATCAAGTGTCCACTTGCTATAGTAGCCATACATTATTCTAAATATATCTTACACATCCCTACATTCTGTGTATTACCTACTTTTTTCAAAATTTGTTTATGGGTTAATAAAACCTTTACAAAATTATTACATCCCAACATATTACATTAATCTAAAAACAATTCACACCATTTACATATAAATTATAACAATTACAATTTCCCATATTCAATGATCTCACTATTACATAAATCGATTTTGAGTTAATTGGAAATGCAATAGGATCACAAAACACATGTATTTTGCTAAATGGTACTTATGAACTACTGCCAACCACTCAATTTAACTGGCATTCTCACACCTTACTCCTTTTGCACTTCGAGTTGGGTTAAAGTATTAAATTGCTAATATAACAGTGCAACCTAAAATATATCAATTATAACACAAACTAAACGAAAACGACACCAGATAAAAATCACATGAATATAACAAAATCTAATAAAAGAATTAAAAATACACTCTATTTACATTTTAAAAGGATCATCATTCAAACTTCATGTAGATCAATGTATGATTTAGTTCATATGTAAAAGCAAAAAGAGAATATCGAGGCTGAGTACCCCAAAAGGAAATACACCAACACGGGCTTACAAAGATACACAGATCTTTATTCTACAACTGAACAGTTTTTAAAGGACGAAGTAACAGATAGCTATCAGGCCCTCAGTACAACACAGCGAATACCAGCCCTGTTCGGTGGGTGAAGTGAGTCGGACTGTACATCAGAATGTTTGTGCTTTTTATATAATTTGTAACATGATGTCCAGCCCACTTGCAGGTCAACCATTTCTCAGGCTAGGGGTTCATGTTGAGTTCGTTCCTAATTTATGCATCTATTCATTTATGGATTATCCTTAATACATACTCCAATAGTTTACAATAGCAACAGTGTGTCTTTTGATTCAACATTAAGCCTTCGTACATATTCTATACAATGCAGTTAAACAAGTGTTCACATTCATCATTAAAACAGTATCATGCTTAAAATATGTTCATGGATTAGTATCATTGGCACAGGTAATCCTCGATCTACTGGTCAACGAAGGACAAGGTCTCATTACGTGACCCTAACATTTGGCCTATGAGCAGTTTAAGCATTAACTCGTACAGAGGTCAAGACGGCCATGTTACAAGCAGAACAACACTGTCCACGATTTTAGAACACAGGGTGACTTTGGAGTGAGAATTAAAATGGCGGATGAACCTAAAATGGCGGCTTAATCAATCTAAGGTCAGAAGCTTGAAGCGCTGATTTCCTCGCAGAGCGACTGGGCTTAGGCCAATATATACCATAAGGAAGGCACAATATGGTTTCCCGTCTAACAAACCCTCCTTTTGGCCTAAGCTAAGCGCTAAACTACTTCTAGTCACTTCACAAGCAACTCCACTTCTAAGAATCCATACACCCTGAATCACTATCGGAAATGTCAATTGCCATAAGATCAGTTACTAGGATTTCTTTCAGCACATATTCATTGGAGTTCTTCTCTGGGGCGTATGCGTTGCGTCCTAATACACCCATCAACTGTGTGCAACATCCCCCAAGCACCGAACACATATCAGGAAGACATTGTACACAACAACAAAGAAACAACAGAATTCCTAAAATGATCAGTAAGATCGAAAGTAGTTTCCATCCCCAAGATCGCAAGAAGTCCCAGAACCAAGTGCTAAGATCCCAGTTTCCCTCGGGAACATGCACTTCTGAACTTAGGACATGCAGATTCTGTATTGCCTTGAAGATAGTTGAGGAGGAATCTGGCACAAAAACACAGCAAGCGGACCCCACTAATTTACATACCCCACCACGTTCAGCCAGGATGCCATCTAATGGCATCCGGTTCTGAAGTGCAACTAACCTTATTGCGTTCTGTTCTAGAGTCATATTATAGAGTATGTCAGTGGTCCGGTTGATGGTCCTCTCCAGTACTCTCGCTAGTCTCCTGATATCTTCAGAGTTCATTATTTGTCCCCAAAATAGCACAAAGGATTTCGCTACATCGCCCAGAACTTGTGCTGAAGTGTCACCATTCTCGTCCTGCCGTGGACGAGCCTTTGAAATTACTACAGTACTGGCTCTGAATACCCCGGGTAACAGAATCCCTAAATAATAAGTTCCCTGCCAATCCCTGGCTAACCATGGAAATGCTACATTACCGCAAACAAAGTAGACAGGTTTGCCTACATGCAAAGGTCTGTCTTCGCTAGTCAAATTCGCAACGTTGGCGCAACCTTTGAAATCACCCATTGACTGAGTACCATTCCTTTGTATGCAGAAAGAAACTGAATCAGGGCTATGATTGACAGTGTAGGAAGGAGGCATGGCATCCTTATTACCTATAGGAGCCATCTTAAAAGAAGTCAAAGATTGAAAAGGAAGGGACAGTCTATCAGAAGGCCTAATAGAAGCAACATTAGACTTACTCCTATTTGCAAAGAGCGAGCATCCCAAGGGAGTCAGAACACGTTTTTCAAACTGGTTCAAATTAGTCCCATCGAAGTTCCCTGAGATACTATCGGTCCAGCGGCCAAAGAATAGTGCTCTAAGAGAAGCATAGCATGCAGTTGTCAAAGGTAAAGGATGAATATACCAACTTAGCCCCTTGTCCCCATGTTGCGGTAAATGTGAACAGACCCAACAATTAGATTTGTTAAAGATGGCATGTGTAGCATTCATAATGACTGATAGTGTATTATTATGATATTTCTGTATGTGCTGAGAGTCTCTAGGAGATAGAGTGTGCAGATGCACGAAAGGAGTAGAAACAGTAGGTACATTTTCAGTCGGCAACAAATTCTCAAGTGCATGTACTTCTTCTAGATACCAGAAACCTAGGACAATGACTATTGTAAAACCAAATAACATTAGCACAAGGCAACAGTATTTTTTTGGGGCCCATGTAACAGATTGTCCATTTTCACAGCTGGTCACACGTTCTCCTATCAGTTCTGTACGAGCGGTAGTGGTTGCAGGCATTGTAATTTTCAAACAAAAGCACCAGTGTTATTTTGCTGGCGACCTCTGGGCCGAGCGTCTTCTTAGTCCTTCCACAAACCCTAGCCAACAGTATCCCCTTACGAACAATTGATCGGGCCAAAGAGGCAAGCTCTTGATGATTTTTCTTCGATCGCACAGCCGAACCGTGCCATAAGTCTATTTCCTTGGGCGCAGATCGTACCTCATGATCCCTGGTACTGAGTGATCTGAGAACAATATGTTGTCACTTCCCGCTGGAAGCGATGAATCAGGAGTGGAATTGGATGCAAGATCCGGAACTGCTTCCAGAAACAAAACTGTTGGGGATGTGGAGGCAAAATGGATGTATCGTATGGCACTGGGTGCGGAATCTTCTTGGTGTGTGACGCATGAATCCAATTCTTCCGGCCTGCCACCCGCACCGCAGTCTGTGTGACCAGCAGGACTTGGAAGGGGCCCCGCCAACGAGGTGCAAGGCAAGAAGATCGCTCAAAGGATTTTATGAGGATCCACTCCCCAGGTCGTATGCTGTGACCGGGACGCTCGTATCGTACAGGTAAAGCCCCTCGCACCTGGTGATAAATCAAATACAAGTTTTTAGTCAACTGGCTACAGTAATCTAAAAGAAATACATTTTCAACATTTCGCAAAGAACGGCACTTCAGAACATTCCAAATATTAGCAGGCCTCCCCATAACCACCTCAAAGGGAGAGAGCCCAGTCTTAGTTTGAGGGGTTGTTTGCATGGATAAAAACACGATCGGTAAGGTGTCCGGCCATTTTAGTTTGGTACCGGCACACGTCTTAGCGAGCTTGTTTTTGATGATGCCATTGTGTCTTTCCACTAGTCCAGCACTCTAAGCGTGCCTGACCGAATGAAACCGTTTATCGATCTGTAATCCCACGCATATCAACACAATTACAGCAGTGATAAAATGTGGACCATTGTCTGACCAGATGACTGTTGGAAACCCAAATCTCGGGAAGTATTCCTTTGACATAGTCTTTACAGTGGTCATGGCTGTAGCATCTTTGACAGGAAAAGTCTCAACGCATTTGCTAAAAGCACAGGTAACAACTAACACATATTTCAAATTATTGCAATGCTCCATCTCAATAAAATCAAAATGGATGACCTCAAATGGGGCAGAAGGTGGGCCAAAACTACCCCTAGGAGTTGATGTGCCCTTTCCCACATTATGCTGCAGACAAATAATACATTCTTGAATGAAACCTTCTGCTACTTTAGAAATTTTGTCATTTACCCATACTCTTTGCAGCATCTTGGTAATTTTACGAGCGCATATGTGTGTGGGACCATGAGCCATAACAACCATCATCATAATGTAGGCGTCAGGAAGTAGCCATTTTCCTTCAACTCTGTCCACCCAACACCCATCATCATCAAGTTTCCCCAAGCCCTCAGCCCATTTCTTGGACTCTACTAACACAGCATCGGCATGGATATCCCTTACGGAATCAATACCCTCATCCATGGTACAGGCATTTATGGCTTCCCTTGAAGTATACATGTCTGAAGAGAGATCAGTGGCAGTCTGTTTGGCTATCTGATCAGCAAAAGCGTTCCCTTTTCCTACATCATCTAGAATCTTCTCATGCGCTGCACATTTTATGATAGCTAGCTGAGTAGGGAGTGCAAGTGCTGAGAGTAGCCGTACTATCAAGGAGCCATGCTGGATTTTTGTACCATGTGAAGTCAAGTACCCTCTTTCTGACCAAAATCTCCCAAAGTTGTGGACCACCCCAAAGGCATACTGACTGTCAGTACATATGTTCACTGTAAACCCTTCGGAAAGTTCACAAGCTCGGGTCAATGCTATAATCTCTGTGGTCTGTGCGGAGTTATGCGTAATTCTCTTGGTCTCCACGACCGTGCTCAATGTAGTGATTGCATAAGCAGCTGTGTATGTACCATCCGGGAGTTTGAAGCAGGAGCCGTAGCAAAACAATTCCCCTTGTGGATTGTTCAAAGGAGTATCTTTCAGGTCGATTCTACCCTTTTTTCTTGTTCAGTAGTGTAAAGGCAGTCATGTGACTCTTCGTCAATGCAAGCAGTACCTTACGGGAAAGGTAAAAGTTCAGCCAGATTAAGAACACAACACCTCTTAATTTGTATGTGTGGCGCAAACAAGATCAATTCATATCTTGTTAACTGTGCGGAGGTGAGGTGTTGCATTTGAGTTCTGTTCAGTAGAACATCTACAGAGTGAGGTACCATTATGGTTAAAGGATGGCCTAGGACCATTTCCTCGCTCTGTTTTACAGACGCAGCAGCAGCAGCGACTGCTCGCAAACATCTTGGCAAAGAGCATGCTACAAGATCAAGGGTGGAAGAAAAGTAACCACATGGCCTATTCTTCCCTCCATGTTTCTGTGTTAATACAACAATATCCAAGATTAGATCAGTAATATGGGATGACACTCCTTAGTATATATTCACATTTTATTAGCCAAATTTAGTATATAGAAAAACATTTTTCACAGGTAAAAAATTCATAAAAAACATCTCATATCGACATTCATAGCCACATACCAAACTCATTCATACAATCGCACAAAATACCAACACCCATAATATTTCATTTCTCATTGGGTTTGGAGAATACAACTTCATTGCATATATTACACAGTAGACCCAGTCCCTAAGATTAGGTGTCATGGTGTGTCTCACACCAGATTTTTTAGGTCAGATATTTGTTACACAGAAAACCGTCGACACGTGTTTCGGTCAGAGACCTTCCTCAGGACATGAGGCAAAGCAAAAGTTCTTCGCCCTGATTCTTAGTATGTAAGGGCCCGTGACCAATCCCCAAGTTCCAAGTCGAGGAAAGGTGAACAGAATATAAGATATTAATCCTCCACTGGACTCAGTGCAAGTACTGAACATGTGCCCATGGTACAGCTTCAGGCAAACCGTCGTTGTTTTACCACTGCAACCTGCAGCGTAAGAAATGGCACACTTGATTTCCCATTCACTGTGTTCCGCACGGTAGCCGCGTCTCACTTCAATCACTCTCGAATTGGCAGTCTTCCAGAATATATACTAAGGAGTGTCATCCCATATTACTGATCCAATCTTGGATATTGTTGTATTATATCTGAAGGATCAGGGTTTAAGCGCAGGTCTACCCCTTTATTTTTCCCTTTGTGTTAATACAGCCAAAGCACATCCATCACATTCATGCACATACAACACAAAGGCCTTTTCATAGTTTGGTGTGCCCAAAACCGGTGCCGAGCACAGTGCAGTCTTGAGCAAATCAAATGATTGCTGGTGTACCAAGTCCCACGGCAATGGCGAAGAAATGCCCTTCTTCGTCAAAGCCAACATTGGTTTGATCACTAAGGAGAAGTTCGGGATCCACTGCCTACAGTAAGAAGCCATTCCTATCAAAGCTCTAACTTCTTTCTGCGTATTTGGGACAGACATGCTAGAAATGAGTTTATCCGTTCAGGTGTCAACCTTCTTCCCTCCTTTGACACAAGAGAGCATAAATAGGCGACCTCCTGAGAACAATATTGAACATTTTTAAGCGAAGCTTTGTGTCCATGTTTAGCCAGGTGAATAAGTAACAACACAGTGCCCTCCTTACAAGCGCTCTCTGAGTCAGTGGCTAAAAGCAAGTCATCGACATATTGAAGCAGTGTACAAGTAGAGGGCAAATCAAGGATATCAAGCTGCTCTTTCAAAGCCCTACTATAGATGCTAGGACTTTCTGTGTAACCTTGCGGTGCACGGGTAAAGGTAAATGAACGTCCCCCTAAGGTGAACTGGAACAAGTGTCTACTGTCTTTGTGTATAGGAATACTAAAGAAAGCATTCTTTAGATCCACGACACTGAAATAAGTACCTAAAGCCGGGATCATAGTTAATATTGTCGGCACATCAGGCACAATTGGAAATTGTGGAGCAACAATCTTATTGATGGCACGTAGATCAATTATGAAATGAAAAGGATTTGCGTTATCACCTTTTTTGTACACGGACAAAATCGGACTATTGCACAAACTACCTGTAATTTCCTCAATCACCCCTCGATGCACAAAATCGGAGACGATGCATTTCAAAGCTTGCTCACCATCAACCGAGATCTTATACTGTGGAATATGTGGCAGTTTTATTCCAATTTTCAAGACAATTTTAACAGGTTGGCAGGCCGATTCATGGAATAATTAGCGCGGCGCAAGTGGGCAAAAACGTGCGAATCGCAGTGGAATAGCGAAAATCGCAGTGCAATTGCGAAAATCGCACGAAAAGCAGCGCACGTCGATTCATGGAAGGCCGTGCGCGAGAAAACCAGCGGATGTGCGATAAAAAGTGCGCGGTGCACGTTGGCGCACAGGCCATCTAACAGCGTGCGCCAGGTCACTGCGAAAATCGCACAGGCCACAGCGAAAATCGCACATAGCGCGGCGCACGCAACAAAAGTAGGCGGAACACGGGCGTAACACTCGGAATGGGGAACAACTTGCCAAAACGTGGGCGTCACGGGGGAAGTACAGGGCACAAGTGCGCGGAACGCCCACACGCTCGCCTACAACACGTATTCATGGAATAGAATAGGGGAAAAAAGCGCACGCTCAAACCAGCGCACAGGCACAAACACGACCGCCACAAGAAAGCAGGCGGTAGCGTCTCTGCGGCTGTAAGAAATGTGCGCCAAAAGGTGCGCCAACAAATCGCACCTATATACTGCCATGATGAATGTCCCATACTGTGGCCCTCCAGGAAAAAAGACGTGCAAAGGGGTACCCACAAACACGGACACCCGCTGACAAAAAATAAGTGTGCGTGTATACCGGGGTGCGCGGGAAGTCTAACACGCGATTTCAGCAGGGTACGTGCATCACAGGGGTTCGCGTGAAGTTTCACACGCGATCGGGTCTGGGGGAGCGGGCTACGTGTATATCAGGGGTTCGCGTGAAGTTCCACACGCGAACAGGCTGGGCGCGTGTATTTCAGGGGTGCGCGGGAAGTTCCACACGCGAATAGCCTAGGCGCGTGTATTTCAGGGGTGCGGGGGAAGTTCCACACGCGAACAGCCTGGGCGCATGTATTTCAGGGGTGCGCGGGAAGTTCCACACGCGAATAGCCTGGGCGCGTGTATTCCAGGGGTGCGCGGGAAGTTCCACACGCGAATAGCCTGGGCGCGTGTATTTCAGGGGTGCGCGGGAAGTTCCACACGCGAACAGCCTGGGCGCGTGTATTTCAGGGGTGCGCGGGAAGTTCCACACGCGAATAGCCTAGGCGCGTGTATTTCAGGGGTGCGGGGGAAGTTCCACACGCGAACAGCCTGGGCGCGTGTATTTCAGGGGTGCGCGGGAAGTTCCACACGCGAATAGCCTAGGCGCGTGTATTTCAGGGGTGTGGGGGAAGTTCCACACGCGAACAGCCTGGGCGCGTGTATTCCAGGGGTGCGCGGGAAGTTCCACACGCGAATAGCCTGGGCGCGTGTATTTCAGGGGTGCGCGTGAAGTTCCACATGTGATTTGACAGTGTGGGTCCTCCCAGGTGTACCCTGTACACCCTCCACGGCCCCTGCAGGCAGCCCACACCACAGGGGACTACCCTGCATCCCTGGTCATGTCCCGCAGGCAGCCCACCCACCATGGGCATGCCCCCCAGCAAAGGCACATGTCTCCTTGAACTAATGAACACCAACTCATGTCCCCTTGCACCCCCACCCCCCAGCACTGTGGGGCACCTGCCAGCAGGCCCCCACCCATGTCCAACTCATGTCCCCCACCCCCCCCCACCCCCCAGCACTGTGGGGCACCTGCCAGCAGGCCCCCACCCATGTCCAACTCATGTCTCCCACCCCCCCCATCCCAGCACTGTGGGGCACCTGCCAGCAGGCCCCCACCCATGTCCAACTCATGTCTCCCACCACCCCCACCCCCCAGCACTGTGGGGCACCTGCCAGCAGGCCCCCACCCATGTCCAACTCATGTCTCCCACCACCCCCACACCCCAGCACTGTGGGGCACCTGCCAGCAGGCCCCCACCCATGTCCAACTCATGTCTCCCACCACCCCCACCCCCCAGCCACCAGGGTCACCCTCCACCAGGCCCCCACTCATGTCTCCCACCACCCCCACCCCCCAGCCACCAGGGTCACCCTCCACCAGGCCCCCACTCATGTCACCCACCACCCCCACACCCCAGCAGTGCAGGGTCACCCTCCACCAGGCCCCCACTCATGTCTCCCACCACCCCCACCCCCCAGCACTGTGGGGCACCTGCCAGCAGGCCCCCACCCATGTCCAACTCATGTCCCCCACCCCCCCACCCCCCAGCACTGTGGGGCACCTGCCAGCAGGCCCCCACCCATGTCCAACTCATGTCCCCCACCCCCCCCCACCCCCCAGCACTGTGGGGCACCTGCCAGCAGGCCCCCACCCATGTCCAACTCATGTCTCCCACCACCCCCACCCCCCAGCACTGTGGGGCACCTGCCAGCAGGCCCCCACCCATGTCCAACTCATGTCTCCCACCACCCCCACCCCCCAGCCACCAGGGTCACCCTCCACCAGGCCCCCACTCATGTCTACCACCACCCCCACCCCCCAGCCACCAGGGTCACCCTCCACCAGGCCCCCACTCATGTCTCCCACCACCCCCACCCCCCAGCACTGTGTGGGACCTGCCAGCAGGCCCCCACCCATGTCCAATCCATGCCCCCCTGCACCTGGGTCCCAACATTCCCCAATCATGTCCGTAATGCCCATCCTCCCCTGCCAAAAGGCCCAACCAACTATCACACCCACCCACATATCAAAGGCAATTACATGTTACACCCCCAATGTAAATAATGCAATTTAACACATGTCTGTCACACACAATGGCTGCAAGTGAATGACAAAACACCCAACATGACATGCCTGAAAGCAATGAGATGATACGACACATTGAAGATTAAAAAAATAATATGTATTGAACAGCAAATAAGAAAAAACACAAAGCAAATCAAACAAAACAAGATGAATGTCCAAGAAAAAATTCTGAAAAATTAAAATAAGCCAATTAAGAAGATCATCCTGGGTCCATGAGCCCTACCAAATTAAACCTAACTGACTGCTAACTAAAAAGTGAACTATATACAAAAAAGTGGTGCATTGTCCAATCGCAACCAAAAAAAAATCAAAAAAACAAAGGAAACCTAACCCTAACTATACAACTATATACAAAGGCAGCGGGCTATTCGGACGGCTCACTGGTTGTTGTCATGGGCCAGGGCATCATCGAACTCCTGGTCAATGGCTTGGAGGCGGGCATGTTCCCTGGCCCCGAGGTCCCGCAGGGATAACGCAGTGTCAAGCTCAAACTCCCTGCGAAGACCCTCGAGGCACTCAGCCCGCCTCAGCGCCCTCCGCATGGAGTCCTCCGCCCTGACCATCGTGAGCCGTTCCTCCTCTGCCCGCTGCCGCTCCGCACCTATCCGCTGGCACAACCTCTCCCACACGGAAGCCACTCCCATTCCAGGGTTCTCCTGCCCTCCGGCCGATGCCTGCACCCCTGATGTTGATGGCCCCGAGCCATGATGCCTCCCACGTTGAGCCTGCTGCTGCCTCCGACGCAACTGCCTGTGCCAGCACGACGGCATCCAGGCTGATGGAAACCACCGACGCCGTCGTGCACGTGCCCTGCCCGATGATGCCGTCACATCCTCCATCTGCTGGGGTCCAGTTGCTCTGGTGTCCACCCCTGCTGGATCTCTGACTCCCGACTGTGGCAGGGATGGGATCCCCACCGAGCTGGCTGCATTGGTCGGGGCAGGTCCACAGGGGGCCCTGGTGGCATCTGGGCTGGAAGACGGCAAGGAGAACGACTGGTGGATAGCCTGCACAGAGGAGGAGAGGGCCGCCACATTGGCCAACACATGCAGGAAACCCCCGAACATGGCCGATCCCAATTGGGCCACGTCGGCACGGTGCACTTCGTGATGACGTGCGTGCTCCTCCCGGGAAGCACGCACGGCATCACGAATCACAGCCGTGCGCATCGCGACCCCAATCAGGACCTTCTCCGCACGGCCAGGGGTTCCCACGTCCGCAGGTGGAGGGGAGTCAGGTGACATGGACATCCCCTCTACCTGCGGACAGGCCTGGGACGGGGCATCCCTGCTGGTGCATGGTGGTGCACTCACAGGGTCAGGGACAGCGACATGCACAGGCCCCTCCACGGTGACCTGTGCTGCCTCCTGCCCCTGGCCCTGGACTGCACCACTTGCACCAGCAGGGATGCCCCCACCAGGCCCCATGTGTGCCCCAGTGGCGGCCTCCTCCTCCTCTGTGCAAACCACCAACCTGGATGGCTCCTCACCGTCTCCCACCGTAGCAGGCCCCTGTGGGGGCTCACCCACCCCTTCCGCTGCAGCCGTGGGGGCATCCCCGCCGCCTTGCTCCACAGCGCCGTCTCCGCCCTCTTCTTCACTAGCCGCTGCTTAGAGGGAGACAAAGAACACAAGCATCAGGGCAGTGTACAATGGTCCCCTAGACAGGAAGCAATAGCAGATGAGCACCACTGTCAAAGTACACTTCCATCATGTCCCTCCACAACACATGGGTCAGTCCAGGCAAAACACACACAGTAACAGGCATGGTGCATGCCATGGACATTTCCATGCATGTCCAATGGACTCTTGAAACATTCAACGATATGTAACTCACATGCATCATGCCTCATGCCCATCACATGCACACACTTCACCTCAGTCACATCCATCTGGCCCCAAACACACCAAACACAGCGGATACAAGGGTAATTTGGCTGCTTTACTGAATCTCTGCATTGTCACACACATGTGTCATGCATCCATGGCATGCACAAGTCACAGACACGCAGGTCAGGCACACAGACATGGCTACCATATATGTACCTGGCATCAGCACCCATCCCTCACCCCCACCCATGTCCAGGTACAGAGACTGGCATGCTCTCATGTTCAAAATCTGAATAGGGCTCCCCATGCGGCATTTCAACACATGCAACAACCATGTGCATCACACATCACTGGTCGCACATGCATTACCATGATGTCCCTGCACACATACATGCATACATGGCCTATGGCACACATACAGGCAAGTATCATAGAACCAGCACACCGCAACATGCCCTGTCTCACACAGTAATGCATGGACACTTACCGCTCAACTCCAGATGGGCCTCCCTCTCAAGGACCTGGGCGTGGAGCGCTGGGCGTACGCGTTCCAGGACCCTCATCTGGATGGAACTCATGCGGCCCCGGCCCCCCTCCACGAGGCGCCGGGCCTTCACAAGGGTCCTGGACCTCAAGTCCTCCCAGCGCTTCTTGATCTTCAGGACGTCGCGGGTTGCCACCCCCTCCGCGTTGATGGCAACCACACAGTCGGCCCAGATCCTCTGCCGTCCTTCCTTGCTGGCGCGGGACGATCCAAAGAGGGCATCATACTGCCCCAGGACATGCTCCACCAGGACACCAACTTCGGTGACAGTGAAGCTGGTGCCCCTCTGCCCCTCTGGCCTGGGGTTGCCACTGGTGCCAGATGTGGAAGTGCCCAACATGGCAACCCCAGAGGCAGGTGTGGGTGGGCAATTGGGTCCTGGGGCTGGGCTGTGGAGCGATGTAATACCAGTCGGGAGTCTTCAGTTCCAGCAGGGGTGGACACAGCAACTGGACCCCTGCAGATGGCTGATGTGCAGGCACCAAATGGCAGGGCACGGTGGCAGCAGGCAGGCAGGCAGGCAGGCAGCAGCAGATGGCACGTGGGAGGCTGCTCGGGGCACTGGGGGGCAGTAACTCGGCCTTCTGGGCAGGAGCGTGGGCTTCCGTGTGTTTTCGCGTGGCCAGCTTGATACGGAGTGATTTGGCACGTGAAAATCCTGCACGTCAGCGTGAAATCCGAGGAAAGGCCCTTAGCGCGTAAGCGCGTCAGCACGCATACGCGATTCTATTGGACCAGAGTCCCTCAGCGCGTAAGCGCGTCTGTGACGTGACCCGCACGGGTGTTCCCCACTCAGCACGTGATGACGGGGCACACGTGGAGATACTGCACGTCAGAGTGTCATCGCGTGTAATTGGACAAAAGTGCGCGTACACGCGATTGGCCTATGTACGTGTATTTAATGGGTGCGCGGCCACTTACACACGCAAGTACGTCAGCGAACCTGTATCACGTGGTGCGTGTGAATTTCCGCACGCTATTGGACTGGGAACTGGATTCCAGGGGTGTGCGGGTCACACGCTGTATCCCGTGGTGCGTGTGAATTTCCACACGCTATTGGACTGGGAACTGGATTCCAGGGGTGCGCGGGTCACACGCTGTATCCCGTGGTGCGTGTGAATTTCCACACGCTATTGGACTGGGAACTGGATTCCAGGGGTGCGCGGGTCACACGCTGTATCCCGTGGTGCGTGTGAATTTCCACACGCTATTGGACTGGGAACTGGATTCCAGGGGTGCGCGGGTCACACGCTGTATCCCGTGGTGCGTGTGAATTTCCACACGCTATTGGACTGGGAACTGGATTCCAGGGGTGCGCGGGTCACACGCTGTATCCCGTGGTGCGTGTGAATTTCCACACGCTATTGGACTGGGAACTGGATTCCAGGGGTGCGCGGGTCACACGCTCGCCTAGAACACGCGCTAAGCATAAATTGCGGACTTTAACAATAACAAGCTCAGACGCCAGGATGAACATACCGTTCCTAGCAGCAGTGGCAGTGGGCTACCAAAGGAGGAGGAGGAGGATAGTCAGGGCCAGAATATTCACACCCAGAACCAGCCTTTTCGGGATGCCTGATGACCAGGTGTATGGGAGGTACAGGTTTCCACCACACATCATACTGGACCTGGTGAGTGAGTGGGAGGATGACCTCACATCACCCACCCTGTGCTCCCAAGCACTCAGCCCCCTGGAGAAGGTCCTCAATGTACTGCACTTCTTAGCCACTGGATCATTTCAGCGGACAAGTGCCATAGTGGGTGGGGTGTCACAGGCCACCCAGTCACGCTGCCTACACCAGGTCTTGAACATCATGACTGCACGCCCATCAGTCCGCAGGCACATATACCTGCCCAGAACACCTGCAGAAAGGCATGCTGCCGCCCTGGATTTTTACGCAGTGGCACGATTCCCCAAAGTGCTAGGTGCCATCGACTGCACCCATGTGGCTCTACGTCCCCCCAGGGCATCTGAGCACATCTATAGGAACCGCAAGCACTGGCATTCCATCAACGTGCAGGTAGCATGTAATGCCAAGGGAATCATCACCTCAGTATATGCCAACTATCCCGGCTCCACCCACGACAGCTTCATTTACCGAATGTCCACCCTAAGCCGGGACCTAGAAGCTGGGCGGCATGGCGATACATGGCTGCTTGGTGAGTATGTATGCCACTGCACATGCATGCATGTTGGATACTGAGCAAGGTCACAACCTCACCAATGATACCAATCCCCACCTCCACAGGGGACAGTGCCTACCCTCTCAGCCCCCACATGATGACGCCAATTCGGAACCCCACCACGCCACCCCAGGTAAGATTTAACACAGCCCACATTACAACCAGGGGCATAGTGGAGCGCACAGTCGGAGTGCTAAAGTCACGCTTTCGCTCCCTTGACCGTTCTGGCGGGCAGCTGTTATACGCTCCCCCAGTAGTGTGCAGGATCATAGTGGCAGCATGTGTCCTGCACAACGTTGCAACACGCCGGGGCCTGGCCGTGGACATGGTGGTGGCCCCACATCCCCAACCACATGCACAGCCGCTGCGCATGGGAGGGGAAAGGGCACGGGGGGAGGCAGCCCGTACACAGCTAGTGGCTAATTACTTCACATAGAAATCACACCCCTGTGGAGTGCACACTGCCCTGGCACATTCCATCTGACAATCAATGATGACTCAACCTGACACTGATCCTGAATGTCTGGAGAATGAACCGGGAATTCCATGTCAGCCTGAGATTGTTCACCTGGAAGTGTCACAATGTGTGCATCCCTACCCACACAGACACCACCAATGCAGTTTTGTGAAGTTACACATTGAAGCAGCTAAAATGAATACCCACTTGCAAAATGCAACAAGAGGACAGTGCCATGTCAGCCAACCCAACCCCAGCACTGCCACACGACACACCGTGCCATGTCATGCTAATTGCAGGTAAACAAAGTAATCCCCACAACATGACATCACTCTCACTATGTACAGTGGCACTATTAGTAACCTGCAACACCTGAAATGCTCACAGCAATGCCGGACCAACAACATACTTGAGCACGCAGTACCATTAACATGACATCAAAAATGTTACATATTAGTAGTCTCACCACCTGGAAATGCCTGCACTCCCACCACTACCAACTGTGCAGTGTTGGCGCCATGTAGAGTTGTAGGTGCACTGCTGCCAACATGGTCCCCATCGCCAGACTAGAGGTCCTTGTGTGGACTTGAGGAAGGGACCTGCAAATTGGGAGGTAGACACAGAAGAAGAGTTACACATCAATGCAACATGCAGTGTACAACACAACAGCAATATGCACTATGAATGTATACACAGTATTGACTACAGACTGGCCACACAGCTCATGGGAGTCCAACGTCACTGTGTAATTCACTGTCACTTGGGCACACCCTTTGCAAGCCCATGGAAACGGGAAGCAGGAGGGGTGTGTGTGACTCAAACCCAAGCATCTGAACCAAATACATTACAAGCCTGCATGTGCCCAGCCACAATGCAGCGTATGCCCACAGGAACCACGGAAGCCAACACATCGAAGCCAACACATCGGAGCCAACACATCGGAGCCAACACATCGGAGCCAACACATCGAAGCCAACAGATCGGAGCCAACAGATCGGAGCCAACAGATCGGAGCCAACAGATCGGAGCCAACAGATCGAAGCCAACAGATCGTCCCAAAATAATTGGGAATAAAAGAAATCAAAATAAAAATAAAAATAAGAAACAATCAAAAATGGCCATTGATGGGCCCGGGGGGGTTGGGGAGGCCACCCAGGAGGTCCGAGGACAGGATGCACACCAGAACCCACCTGCGTGGATCCTGGGAAAATAAAACACCTCCATGGGCTCATGGCCCACACGGCTACCCTATTGTGGGAGTATCACTGCTGTCGCTATTATCACCCTGTGCAGCTGCATCCGGAGGTGGTTGCACTATGGGAGGCAGCCCACGCAAGGCCCTAGTCTGCTCCTCCATGGCTGCAAGCATGCGGGTGTGGTAGGTCTGGTTCTGGAGGATGAGTGTGCGGAGGTCCCCATGCAACAACTCACGGGATGCCCGGACCTCCGCCCTCGTTGCCTGCATCTCAGCTGAGAGCGTACGGGTGAGACGCTCCAGCTGCTGTTCTGTCCTTTGGTGTGTTGAAGCCTCAAGCTCAACAAGAGTCGTCCTGAGGTGTAGGAGCTCCTGCCTCAGGGCTTCCCTGTGGCCCTGGGACTCAATGGAGATGGCCTCCTGCAGAGTCGCCAGTGCCGCCCGCCTGTCCCTGTTGGACCCCAACATGTCCTCCCTGTGTGACTGGCAGATGGAGTCGGTTGCCTGCTCTAGTCGCTCCATCAGCCTTTCTGGGGGGACAATGGAAGTGGCCACCCTATCCATGGCCTGAGCCATCATCTCGGATGATGCAGCCTGTTGGGTAGCCATACCGTAAATGGATTGCTCCCATGCGGTATTGCCGGGTGGCGTACGGCCACCACGTCGGCGGGCACCACACCTGTCTGGGGCAAGGCGAACTGCGCCTTGCTGTGCCGGCACTGCCTGAGGCTGCAGGACTGCATTCCCCCTCTGATCTGCTGGCCCAGGAACAGGATCAGATGTCGCGGAGTGTGACCCTGCATCCGTAACCACCGAAGGCGTAGCTGCCAACACTGACATCCCCATGGAGGGTACTGACCCTGGTGCAGGTGGGTGAGACAGAACAGAATCCCTCCCTGGAACACTCACCTGCGACGGCACGTAGGTCTCATCCGAATCAACACCTGAGTACAGCTCGGGGGAGGTGCAGCCAGAGACACCCCTTGAGAGCACGACCTGCAGCACTTGTGGGTTCTCCCCCACCACCACACCACGTCCCTCACTGGTGGTTGGTCGGCCCTGGGACACCTCCTGGGTCTGCACCATCTCCACAACCCCAGCAGTATCAGGTGCGTCTTCCCCTGCAAAGACATGAAAACAAAGTAATGGAAACAGGCATTAGCACCATGGCACACATTGAGGGCTGAGAAGCAAGAGAACCAGTACTTGATTGACACATGTCCCACATGACTAAAACCCTCCCATGCATGCACCCTCACTGCGTATGAAGTGCAGGCAAATGGCACACACTGATGACACCAAGATGGAAGATGAACAAATTTTCTGCATGCTGCCTGGCAGTGGCATCACACATTGGCCTGTGATTGGCAGGTGAAACACACATGCCATCACACAGATGGCATGTACCATTGCTATTGAGTGAAGATGGAGAGGAGGGCAGCACCTATTCATTCAGTCCAGTTCCCGCATGTAATAGCTTTTCTGATTCTAACAGGTCAGATTTTTCACCTGGAGCTGCCAGTCTGAAATGGTCAAATTGCACAGGGACATGTGTGTACAAATGATATCCAGGTAACAAAGTCACTCCACTTTACCATACCCATGTCAGACATGTGACTAGTGGACAGCGACATGCCTAGTGAAAGTGGTGGAATGCAAACAAACTGACTGAATGAACAGTGAAAAATAAGCAAATATGTTGTGTCAAGGTGACACTTCAAGGGCAACTGGCGTGCAGTTGTGCTAGATGTCTACTGTTGGCAGAAGGGATACTGCTATGGCCAAATGCAGCTGCGCAGGAAGTATTGCATGAAGCACATGGCTGACCCATACAACTGAGGCGCACACACTCTCACCTGGCACCCAAACAGAAGCCCTCACACACACACCATGCACATGGATGACACACACATGCATGTGCACTCACCGGACAATGCCTCGTAATCAGCCAGATCTCCCACGCCTTGGATCTGTTCCTCCGTGACGTAGGTCCCAGCGACTGACTCATGTGGAGTGAGTTCCATGTCTACTACTGGAGACCCACCTCCAGTCACTAGAGTTGCGGCATGACTTGAGGCCAGCTTACTCTTTGCCCTGCGCTTTAGGTCATTCCAGCGCTTATAGCAATCATTGGCTGTGCGCCTCACGATTCCAAGGGCACTTACGATGTCCGCAATGGTCTGCCAGTGTGCCTGGCGTTGTGCAGGTGTGGTCTTGGATCCTGCAACAATGACTATCTCGTTGTCATGTCCGGACACATACTCGACAAGTGCATTCAGTTCGTCATCCGTGAAGCTGGGCTTCCTGGACGGGCCGGACTGTGTAGACGTGTCTGGGGCATCAGCCTGTGCCGGACGAGCACTCTTCCTCTTCCGCTTGGAAGGTGGTGGTGATCCTGAGTGTCCTGCGCCGCTCTGGACACTAGGGGCAGGAGCCCTGGTGGACTCTGTATCAGGAGTGTGGGATTGCACACTCAGCATGGGAGTTGGTGCAGGCATTGGCTCTAGTGTGATGGTGTCAGGGGGAATGTCAGCAGCATGGACTAGGACCGACACTGTCCTGGCTGGGTGTGTGAGGGCTGGGGTGGATGGAGCCGCAGCTGCCCCTGCAGCCACTCCGCCCTGCCTCCTTGGTGCAGCAGATGACCTTGCTGCCCCAGATCCACGTGGCATGATGGCATCAACGTGCACCAGCGCACGTGTCGTAGCCCTGCTGACCTGGAAGTCAGCCATGGAGTCAGCCAGGTCTGGTGCCACAATGGGCTGGTCCAACAAGGGCTGAGCATGGATGGTGTCAGCCACTTCAGCCTCAACGGGAGGGGGGGGGGGAGGGGGAGGATGATGGGTGCCCTTGACTGGTCCTCCACACATGGGGGGACAGGCTCACCCTGCAAGTTACGACCACGTCCCCTACCGGATCCACCACGGCCACCACTTGTGGCTCTTCCACCTTTGCCACCCTTACGGAATCCTCGCCTCCCAGCCATGGCACTGATATTAATGTGCGTATGGGAGTGGCTGTAGACAATTGTCCTGGGCAATTGGGGGTCAAAGGGGTTGGGTACCAGATGGTAATTGTACCCTAGTGCTCTAGCACGGCTGATTGTAACCCCTGGGGAAAGATGACGGGTCACGCAACGCACAGGAGGCCCAAAAAAGGGAGATGACGTGCACGCAACCCCTCCTAGACCACGTGTGCAGAAAGAAAAACCTGCACTACGCTGTGGCACCCAGTAACACAAGAATGAACGTATGCGTGTCACACGCAGCCTAGAATGACCTCTGAAGGGGTAGGCTACACACGGGGCAAGCACAGAAGTTGGATACGTGCGTGACTCACCGTCTGCCAGGTAAAAGAGCGTGAAGAATGAGCGCGTTTGGCTGGCTAAACCCCCGCCAAAAGAAGATGTGTACGCTGTCTGAGAAGACAGGACAACAGTAGAAGGGGACACTGTTTGAGGGAACAGGCCCAGGTAAACCAGTAAAAGAGAAAAAAGAGAAAAAGCTGTCAGAGGTAACAGGGAATACGAACTGGAAACGCCGTGAAGTAAATCGCGTGTGAAACGACAAGAAGTACAGAATTCACCCACTCGCTCTCCACGAAAAGCACGTACAAGGAAATGGTGTTCTACATGTACCTTATATACAGGCCCACACGTACAGCGTCACTTACGCGGCGTGTACGTTCACCAATCACACGCTTTGTCACTCCTGCGTGTAGATCCATTTTCACCAATCACACGCTTTGTCACTTCTGCGTGTAGATCCATTTTCACCATTCACACGCTTTGTCACTTCTGCGTGTAGATCCATTTTCACCAATCACACGCTTTGTCTCTTCTGCGTGTACATCCATTTTCACCAATCACACGCTTTGACACTGGGACGTGTCACGCAACAATTTCCTGCACGTGCAGGTGACTATAGGCGCTCATATGCTGTTGACGGGTTTACGCGCTAAGGGCCTTTGCTGACGTGTGGGATTTCACTCCCTATCAGGCTGTCCACGCGTTCACACACGAGAGACCACGCTCCTGGCCAGGAGGCCAAATTACTGCCCCCCAGAGCCCTGAGCACGCTCCCACCTGCCATCTGCTGCTGCCTGACTGCCTGCTGGCCACGTGCCCCACAGTGCTGGTGGGTGGGGGTGTTGGGAGACATGGGTGGGGGCCTGGTGGAGGGTGCCCCTGCACTGGTGGCGGTGGTGGGAGACATGGGTGGGGGCTTGGTGGAGAGTGCCCCTGGTGGCGGGGGGGTGGGGGTGGTGGGAGACATGGGTGGGGGCCTGGTGGAGGCTGCCCCTGGTGGCGGGAGGGTGGGGGTGGTGGGAGACATGAGTGGGGGCCTGGTGGAGGCTGCCCCTGCACTGCTGGGGGGTGGGGGTGCAGGGGGACATGAGCAGGTGTGCAGGGTGGTCCCCTGTTTTGTAGGCTGCCTGCAGGGGCCGTGGAGGGTGTACAGGGAACACCTGTGAGGACCCACCCAGCCTAATCGCGTGTGATGATTCCCACGCACCCCTGTAATACACGTACCCTGGCCAATCGCGTGTTAAACTTCCCGCATACCCCTGTAATACACGTACCCTGGCCAATCGCGTGTTAAACTTCCCGCGTACCCCTGTAATACACGTACCCTGCCTAATCGCGTGTTAAACTTCCCGCGTACCCCTGTAATACACGTACCCTGGCTAATCGCGTGTTAAACTTCCCGCATACCCCTGTAATACACGTACACTGGCCAATCGCGTGTTAAACTTCCCGCGTACCCCTGTAATACACGTACCCTGGCCAATCGCGTGTTAAACTTCCCGCGTACCCCTGTAATACACGTACCCTGGCTAATCGCGTGTTAAACTTCCCGCGTACCCCTGTAATACACTTACCCTGGCTAATCGCGTGTTAAACTTCCCGCGTACCCCTGTAATACACGTACCCTGGCCAATCGCGTGTTAAACTTCCCGAATACCCCTGTAATACACGTACCCTGGCCAATCGCGTGTTAAACTTCCCGCGTACCCCTGTAATACACGTACCCTGGCTAATCGCGTGTTAAACTTCCCGCATACCCCTGTAATACACGTACCCTGGCCAATCGCGTATTAAACTTCCCGCGTACCCCTGTAATACACGTACCCTGCCTAATCGCGTGTTAAACTTCCTGCGTACCCCTGTAATACACGTACCCTGGCTAATCGCGTGTTTAACTTCCTGCATACCCCTGTAATACACGTACCCTGGCCAATCGCGTGTTAAACTTCCCGCGTACCCCTGTAATACACGTACCCTGGCCAATCGCGTGTTAAACTTCCCGCGTACCCCTGTAATACACGTACCCTGGCTAATCGCGTGTTAAACTTCCCGCCTACCCCTGTAATACACTTACCCTGGCTAATCGCGTGTTAAACTTCCCGCGTACCCCTGTAATACACGTACCCTGGCCAATCGCGTGTTAAACTTCCCGAATACCCCTGTAATACACGTACCCTGGCCAATCGCGTGTTAAACTTCCCGCGTACCCCTGATATGCACGTTACCCGCTTTGCGTTCCTTGTTTGGCAGCCCTGTAAACTGGTCCAGGGTTTGCGCAGCCCTTTGCGATGATTTAGCGATTTTGATGGCTTTTCCTTGCGCGAGGGCGTTCTTGGGGGCGTTACTGGCGCTGCTGCAGGGTCGCTGCGATACTCTGCGCCACGGCTGGTTTGGGAGCATGAAATCCATGAATACGCTGTGCGCGGAAATCGGTTTTAGCGCACGTGCCTGGCGCAGTCAATCGCACGCGGACACTCTGCGCCAGCCGCTTGCGACACTTTTCAGCGAAATTCTATGAATTACCCTGTCAATCTGTAAAACACCAACATCATTATCATCGATAGCCCATAAATACTCCAGAACCTCACTAAATTCCGGTGGCAAGGGTCTGGTCAAGAATTGGGAAACAGAAAATTGCTGTGGTGAAATCGTCAAACGCACTCCATCAGAAGAACAATGAATTACCGCATTTAATTCCTTCAACAGATTCGACCCCAACAAATTCTCTCCACAATTGGTAGTCAAAAGGAATGGACAATGGTCTGTAAAGGGACCTAAAGAAATAGGTACCAGCGAAGAAACCGGACAAACAACTGGTGTGCCAGAAAACCCTACAGAAACATTGGTTTGCCCTGACAGTGGAATGTTTGGAACCCGAGAATGAACAATGTAACACTTGTGTGCCCCTGTATCTAGTATCTATCAAGAATAGATGTTTCCTATTTCCCACTAACATTTCAACGTAGGGACCTTTCTGATTAACGGGAATAGGCGTTGGTTCCAAACCCTGCTTCGGGAAATCCTAGCGAAACAGAATGTCATCGAAAGGAAGTTCTTCAGAGGGGTAAGCAGCAGAAGGATGGTCAAAAATGTTTCTACTATCCACATTCGATGCCTGCTTGTCCCGTGAAAAAGGTTGCTGTGAATCCTGTGAATACTGTCCTCTACCAGGACCCCCTACACCTGGGCGGCCTCTGGATCATCTACCCATATTCCCAAATGTGTTATTTGACCTCTGTTGGAGGATCAGGCATTGTGCATGCCAATTACCCTCTTGTCTACAATAAGCACACTGGTTAATGTTTACAGGACCCAAGGGCGCATTACCCTGTGGAACATACTGACCTCTAATTTGCATACTACCCATTCTAGGGCCTCTAATAATTTGCTGCAATAATACTTTAGTCTTCAAATCACCTTTTCTCTTTTCGACTCTTTCTTTTTCATTATTAACACGATTCTCGAAGTACTGAGCCATGTGCAGTACTTCTGATTGAGATCTTGCTTGCCAAGCGCTCTCGGAGGACATAATTTGTGACTGGATGTCAGGCAGCAATCCATGCACAAATTTGTCTACGAATAATCTTTTCCCAGACTCTGTGCCTAAATCTTGTCCACTGAAATCTGAAAATACCTGTTTGAACCGATTAAAGAACTCGGTAGAACCCTCAGACTTCCCTTGGACACATGGAGTATGCTTGTCCCAAATAATTCTCTTTTCAGGAATTATAGTTTTCAATTTCGTAACTATTCTGTCAGGCAAAGTTAGTATCACCTGTGGCGGTCTTTCGCACCTGGCCTTTCTCCATCGAGCCTAACCATGTTAGTCCATGTATCTCCAAACCCTGGTACATCATCCACAGTTCTAATCTGCTTCCACAAATCAACAGGTAGGAGTACAGGAAATAACAAATCAATATCACTCAAAGCGAATACCGATGATTGCAAAACAGACTCTATTTCTTTGTAGAACCCTGTCAGATTCTTCCTAATGTTGGGAATAGATTGTTTGAAGGTGTTCACTTCCTGTCTCGAGAATGGGATGTGAACAAACTGTGACACATAGTGTGCATGAATTTTACTCGAGCTACTGTACCTGCTACAGCATCAACAGGAATCTCCACTTTTGGGACAAATGTCAGAGGAACCTCTCTCATAGGCAACTGAGAAGTAGGCAACTCCAAACGCTTACTAAGCAACAGAGCCAAATCGAGTGCTAAAGCAGCTGAAGAAGTGTCAAACGAAAAAGCTCTCTTGTAAGTACTCAATAAATCTGCAGAGCAACTAAACTTTCTTTTTACACACTCATCCTGTTGGTACTCTACCATTACCTGTATCACTTTCCCCTGCATTTCAGGCGTATACTGACTATACGTGTCATATACTTCAACGGGAGTTATCGTCATGTCTGAGATCCATCTAATCGCATCTTTCGTGCAAATCCGCATTTCTTCAGTTATTGATTTACGACAAGGAAAGAACCGTTTCTGTACGAACATAACATCCAAACTATCTCCATCTTCATCTTCATTCTGTAACCTTTTCAGCTCCCTTCTATACTCAAGAACTCTCTCAACATGCTCTTGCACTCCTTCCGCAGTATCTCAAGAGAACGCTAAAGTATTAAGATCCCTCAATCCTTGTAGGAGATCTGTGTCAGTTAACCTGTCCCACATTACACACAAATGAATCCCTAATCCCTCAATAAAAACGTTTTTCTCCGGAAAATTGTCTATATTAGAAAGTGTGGCAAAAACATTAGCTCGATCACCCCTCTCCATGCAATGCTTAGCGCACGCAGTTAACTCACGTTTTTTCTCTGGAGACACAGTATTACGAGTTACAACCCTCGATCCTGCTCCCCGATCTACTACAAGTGGTGTAGAACCACTTGGAAGTGGGAGAGTAGGCAAGTTTTGGACATCTGGGAACAGAGGTGCTATTACGGGTACAGCAGGCAAAGGTGGAGGAGCAGGTGCAGGAGCAACGAGAAAAGGCGGAGAAACAACTGGAGGAAGAGTAACAGCAGGAGGAACAATAGGAGCAGCAGGAGGAGCAGGAGGAGGAATAACAGCAGAAAGAGGCAAAGCAGCAGGAAGAGGAACATACGGAGGTGGCGCAGTGGTACCAGGCCTTCGTTCATTTAACAATTTATCGATAAGTTCATCGGAAACATGAAAGTCTTTAGAAGGATAGATTTTCTTGATACCAAGTGAGAAAGCCCTATCCATATTCCTAGCTGATTCAGACTGTTTTTCTTGGTCATATAACAGCGCCTTTTTGGCGTTCGTCATATGACGGCGCGCATGTTTTTCTCTACTCTTGAGCTGCTGTAAAGCTTCTTTCTTCCAATTCTGTAATACATCAAATGCTGCAGGTCTAGCCTTTTTCTTCAATAATATAGATTCTAAGTATTCAATACGAGGGATTTCAAACTACCATTGATTGGCCACTGAAGTTCGGAAGCATGTCTAGTTTGTCTGTGCCAAATATCATTAAACACTATACTACCAATCCCGTGCTTACAGTACATAGTACATGCCGGTGACCCCTCCATTGGTGCCAGTCGGCCAAATTCCAAAGATTGACTGTCCTTGCGGAATAATGCCCTGAAGCAGGCAGACAATTTCCCAGGCAAATCAGAATACTGGTGTTACATGGTCAATAATTGTACTTGCAAGTGCAATATGCCAAAACAAATTATCAGGATACTTAAGAATCGAGTCACGACTCACCTGATCAAATCCTAAGGAGGTCCGATCGGATACACATTTTCTAACAAACAAAGGACCCTTGTGTTTGGTGATTTCAGCAAATCTGCCCGCCTCGATATGTGGACCCTCGTCAAGATGCCGACTCGGACCGCGTGCTCACCGTCCAGGGATCGGGCCGTGCAGCGCTGCTGAGGTGTCGCTTCTCATCCAAATAAGGGGCGCCCTTTTACACCGTCCAATCCCGGTCCGATAGCTGCGTCAACCTTCAACGAGCTGGAATCAATCTTGAGGGTCCCTATTCGGGCGCCATCTGTAAAAGTAAAAAGAGAATATCGAGGCTAAGTACCCCAAAAGGAAATACACCAACACGGCATACAAAGATACACAGATCTTTATTCTACAACTGAACAGTTTTCAAAGGACAAAGTAACAGATAGCTATCAGGCCCTCAGTACAACACAGCGAATACCAGCACTGATCGGTGTGTGAAGTGAGTGGGACTGTACATCAGAATGTTTGTGCTTTTTATACAATTTGTAACATGCTGTCCAGCCCACTTGCAGGTTAACCATTTCTATGGCTAAGGGTTCATGCCGAGTTTGTTCCTAATATGTACATCTATTCATTTATGGATTATCCTTAATACATACTCCAATAGTTTACAATAGCAACAGTGTGTCTTTGCATTCAACATTAAGCTTTCGTACATATTCTATACAATGCAGTTAAACAAGTGTTCACATTCATCGTTAAAACAGTATCGTGCTTAATATATGTTCATGGATTAGTATCATTGGCACAGGTAATCCTCGATCTACAGCTCAACGAAGGACAAGGTCTCATTACGTGACCCTAACATTTGGCCTACGAGCAGTTTAAGCATTAACTCGTAAACAGAGGTCAAGACGGCCATGTTAGAAGCAGAACAACAACGTCCACCATTTTAGGACACAGGGTGACTTTGGAGTGGGAAACAAAATGGCGGATGAACCTAAAATGGCAGCTTAATCAATCTGAGGTCAGACCCTTGAAGCGCTGATTTCCTCGCAGAGCGACTGGGCTTAGGCCAATATATCCCATAAGGAAGGCACAATATGGTTTCCCGTCTAACACGTGGGGGATATATCCTAATAAAAGATGCATATTGTGGCAGCCTACAAGTTCGTTATGTACTCAATGATATATGGTTACTAGCTATCTCTATTTTTGCATCAGAACAATCATGAATCTCTAGTTCAGTTTCCATGAATTTTAATAGCTGTACCAGTGAAAATATCAAAGGTTTATAGTTGCCCAACATCATCCTATTCCATAATGATTCAAGACAGTACACAAACTCAATATTTGTAAATTTCGTTGACAGATTTGTTTGCGCAGCCCTACAGTGAGAACATTCCAACACTAAGTGTTCAAGAGTTTTGTTTCATTCAGTGCACAACGGAAAGCGACAGTTTGTTGCATGTTCATGACCTTTTGCTCTTTCCTAGTATCTTGTCCTTTTTCTTGTGTAGTTTTGGTTCATTTTAAAGCGCATATAATACCTGTGTGTTATATTGCATGGAAATATATTAAGTAGGTACAGCGCATAGCTCTTCTCCAGGTATGCTTTGCATATTCACTATAAGTGCTGTATCTGCCTAGTTCATCTATTGTGCTGATCCAATCTCCTTGAAATATGTTTTTTTGTTTGTTTTATGTACGCTGGTCTAGTACATAAGTCAAAGGGCGTAACATTTAGTTCTTCCAGGAGACCTTACATTCTACCAAGAAAATGCCTAAAAGATCCTCCACTGTTTCCCAATAACATTTGCTGAAAAACCTGGTACAGAGAATTGCTTGGTGGATCACTCCTTTTAGCATAGTTCGCCAGAGCACGCCATTCCCATCTACAAGAGAGTGAGATAAGGTCAAGCTCATGCTTTACTATACAGTTTGGAATTGATAAAGACAGGCACAGAGCTGATTTTATTAAACACCCCTGTAATATATCCAGATATTAAAGTCTAAGGTATATAGAAAAACGACTTCTACCTTAAGATTGAAAAAATCGAGCAGTGGAAACAAAGAGAATTTACAGTTCTTTATAAAAATCACCTTCAACTGACACAATAAAGGTCTTGCTTTCAAATTGAGTCTGTCAGTCCATAGCTTAAAAGATGAAGCATTGTTAATGTAGTACCCAAGATAGTTAGTATCGTTTGATTGTGAAATTGAAATACTATCGATCACCCACCGATACTGTATAATCTTTTTACCAACGTTAAAGACCATTATACAGGTCTTTGTGGCATTGGCTCTAAGATTGTGAGAATACACAAACTCTTCAAAGAGATTTAACTTCTTTTGTAAACCTGATGGAGTTGGATCAAATAGGATGACATCGTCAGCGAATGCTAACCAGTGCAACCTTGATGTGCCAAACTATAGAGCTAACATATTTGACTCTTTCCATTTCTCGTCTAGGTCACAAAGGTAAAGATTAAATAGTGTTGCAGCTAAGTTTCAACCCTGTTTTAGACAAAGATAGGTTCTTACTGCTTCAGTTATTGCCCCTTCACCTGTAATCTGATCTTATATGAAGTAGTTGTGTGAAGTAGAGTTATCCAAAGAATTAGGACCGCTGGAATTCCTAAATTGGTCATCTTCCATAGAAAGTTTCTTACCACACTATTGAAGGCGGCAGACATGTCTATGAATGCCATATAAACCGGGCATGCCCCTTTCATTTTAGTTCCAGCTAATATACATGACATGGCAGTTGTGTTTAGCACAGTGCTCATACCTCTGCAAAAACCTGTTTAGGATTTGGAATAGATATCATGTAGAGCAATATATTTTTCTAATTCGTGCATGATCAAAATTACAAAGATTTTTGCATCAGCGTCCATCAAAGAGATAGGACAATAATTGTTGGGATTAAGTGGATCTCCTTTTTTAAAAATAGGTATTATTATTGAGGTGACCCAAGACTGTAGGACATTACGAGACCAAAAGATTAGGTCAAATTTAGTTTTAAGAATTCTGGCCCATAACACTGGGTCTGCCTTGTATAAACAAGGCAGAATACCATCTGATCCTGCTGCCTTCAAATGGGACAATATACCAGTAGCCCACTCGTTATCCGCTAAGGACCAATTTAATTCTTGCTTGACAGTACCTTGTTAGTGTTCATAAATACAATCCATAAAGCATTCAGGCAGTTCATATTTGATTGCAATGTGGGCTTCCACACCTCTGCTGAAGTCAAGTTCGCAGAGATTATATTACTGTGCCCATTTGATATCTTAATTGCTTCCCAAATAGCTGTCGTGTTATGTTGACAAATTGATCTAACACGTGCACAGTTTATTTTATTATGGTTCTGGATTAGAGATCCTCTCATTTTATTTTTATAATTCTTCAGGATCCATCTTTTCAGATAATGATACTGCAAGTTACTTAATTGTCCTTTTTTCAGAGTTCTCAAGTCCCTGTTCTTTTCTCGTTTTACAATATTACACATGGGCCCTCATTACAACACCGGCGCTAAACCATGGCGCTATTAGCACCATGGTTGGTGCCGGTGTTGTAACGGGTCCGCCATGGTTCAATGGGGAATTACCACCCCAATCCAAGGTTGGCGGGCGGTAATTCCCCATTGAACCATGGCCCTTCCCCATTCCCATTTTCGCCCCTTAGGGCTCAATGGGACTGGGGAAGGTGCTAAGTACGGTACCGCAAATTGCGGTACAGTACTTAGCACCAAGATCCCTTTGCGGGTCCCTACTTTAACGGCTGGTGTAGACCAGCCGCTAAGGTCGGGTCCCGCAAAGGGACCTCATAATCAGGCGTTAAGGGTTTAACGGCAACAACACCTTTTACGGCGCCGTTAAACCCTTAACGCCAGGGTCGTAATGACCCCCATAGTGTCGAACAAGTGAATAGTCACTTCTTGACGTGGCTTTTGCTTGGAATTCAGATGCGCTAGCACTGTACTGACCATATTAGCAACAATCGACCCCCATTGCAGAATTTACCTACTTTACATGCATGTTGCCTTGGAAGTAAGGACAAACCTTTTTTGTGGCCCTTCGTTCTAAAATAAAGCATGACTTCCAGACGCATGAGGGTTTGGAAGGTCTGAAGGGACACTGTGGGATTACTCATATGCTTCGTTTGGGTAGAATGTCTCCTATCATGTGAGAAACCCCCCACACACACGTTCTCTGACTCCCACAGAGGGGGTTCATCAAGTGTGACTTTGTCAAAGACAAGGTTACATTTTTGCCAACATTCATTTATTCCAAAGCCACTACACACATGAGTAATTCAAGCAAATGTAGAAGGAAGGAATCATGCATTGGTATATAGCTTACACACTTAGAATTGTGCTTGAAATCTCAATTGTTTGAAGAGCTCATCTGCACATGGACCTGTATGGCACTCTTCACCACATAGTGTTCACACCTTGTTCCTTCCACCCTTCGTGGGATGCCTCTTGCTTTTTCATGTTTATGTAATGTAGCATACTCCATGATAATTCCTGTTATGGCTAATCTGAATACTTGCAAGCGTGATCATATCCCATGTCAGGCTCTGCTTTTCCAAGAATCACAATCCAAATCATTGAGACTCTATTCACGATACAAACGCTCCATCTTTTTAATAACAAGATGTATCTTGACAGAACATTTCTCATATCACTTATTTCTTTTTTCCTCTCTGAAACGTACGTTTGGACACAATACTTACAATGTGTCATAAACCAGTGTATAACAATCTTGCATTCACAAAAAAGCATAACATATACAATTTGAAAATGATATGTAAAGAAATGCATTTCTGAAATGGTTTTAAAAGGACCAAAAGCTAGTTGTTCAATGCCAGCTTCGGTTGTCCATTGCATGCAGCATGGGCACGTCAATCTACTGGAGCTTGTTTTCATTATGTAGAGCACAATATGGATACCTGCAATGGATATATGTATGCTTGATGACTATTTCTATTTTAATTAATCAGAAATGTCTCAAAAGCTACACATGTGTACTGCAACGTTTACAAATGTTAATGCTAAGTTTCGAGAGCATTGCCATTGTATCCTGTGGAATCTGTCCATAGCAAGTTACAAAGTCGTAATATTGAGTTCCCATACCTTTCATTGTGTAGGATGGATAACAATAAAAACATTCTCCTATTAAAGGTATATTTTCATTTTGGCGTAAAATATCAGATACACATTTTGGGGACTCAAACATCATGGGAGTCTGACTTGGCCCTCTTTGGATTTGAGTCTGCGAAGTGCAGGTTAAGCCCAGATCTCTAGGGCAAGCTTTTAGCATGATCATATATCTGAAAGGTCTCCTTGAAGCATCAGTATACTTTGTTCAGCCATGTTCAGCATAACATTTTTAATGACCCCTCACTAGGGTTTTGAGTTCTATTCTCCTGTGTAATCGCATTTAATTTCTCATTGACCAGGGTATTCTTGTGACCTAAATGTTGATTTATGTTATGTGACATTGGTAAGCATCCAATTGCAGTTAATAAAGCATTGCAAGCAATATGGGTCGTCTTGGAATCTGGAAAAGCGTAGTCTGATCTTTTAATAATAACCTGTACATTACATTGCAGTAAAATAACAATTGCTCTTGCAATGATCAGCAGTACTGAAAAACTGGCTTCATAAATTGTCATTTGTTGAGTGGTAACTACTGTGTGTTTGACTGTTAGTGAATCAGTGATTGCTGACATGAGTAGCCAATTTACATTATCTCATGATACACCTATACATTTGGTTGCATTTGTGGAATCTTGAATTAACAGGAATATACTTCTGAGCAGTATGTGTAATTATGATAAGTTATTGAGAAAATTCCACCTTGAGGATTGAATCATAGGGTGTTAGAGATCTAGATAATAGAATTCCATTTCCATGCTGCGCGTGCAGTCACAAATCTGAATAAATAGAGGACAATGTCCATGTTTCACGGTAGATCAAATAATTGAAGTACATTGACTTGCAGCATGTATGGTTATAGACCTACTTAGTAAACATATGCCATGTGCCAAATCAAGTTATTTAATATATTTTGTTTGCAGGGGAGAGTATATGTGTTACAACGTATCCTAGTTTACGCAAATAGGCATACATTATGTAGAATAATAGGTATACACCTAGCGTAGTGATATTGCTATGGCAATTCCTGTCCTCTGAAAGAACACTTGCATCTTATTTTTTATATATTTGTTCACTCTGAATTATAGTCCCCCCTCCCCCAACCCTGAGGATCTGCATGCCAACTATGGCTTACCTTGGGAATTGCTGTGATTTTCTAGGAGCAATCTTGTAAAAATTGTTTCTTCTTTTAAACAATTAAGTCAAGTAAATAAAAAACTAAAAACATTGCTGTGAAATGTGCTCCATTAACATATTGTGTGCACAGTAGCCAATCACGAGAAGTATGTTTGTGACCTTGAGGCGCCAACCTTAGGAAGTTTGAGAAGAGACTGGGATCAGGCAGAAGACAAACAGAATCCCCTGTTCATAAGATGTGCACACAACTCCCATACAGTGACCTCAGCATGGGTTTGTATTGATCATATGTTATGGTAGGTTGAGAATGGTGGGTTTGGGGCTAGACCACCATCATTTCTGTACATCAGGCATTGATAGGAGAAAGATGGCAGAGCAGAGTAGCCATCTGTTGCAGATTCCTGCTTCCACAGAGAGTTCCCCGGATACACTATATTTACCAGCATCAGTTAGAAATCCTCCTGGGGTGGTACAAAAACAGAGACAGACCTGACATCTTGTGCCATGGCTGGGACAGCTGAGCCCTTTAATAATGAAAAGTGCTTGACACAGATATTCCAGCCTGCAACTTGAACTCTCCAGCTTTGCAATAACCAAAGGTATGTCTTATAGATTGATTGGCAAAATGTAGTGTTTCAGAGTGAAAGCCTATACAGTACTGGAGGTTCCGGGTGGTAGGTAAAAGGAGATAAAGACATTTGAAAGTAAGCCTCCACACTTCAGTGAATGAGGAATAAGCACCTTGAGTTATAGACACCTTGAAGCATGGTGCTTCGAAGAATAAGCACAATAAGGAAAGAATGCAAGGGAAATACCCAATAAGGGAAGCACACATTGAGGACAAGATGAATTAAGGAAAAGGCACAAAGTACCATACAGAATATCCAGGGCAAATTGGCAGACACTCGCCCAATAGTGCCACTCTTATGAACTATTTTGAAAGTCAAAAGAGAACTGTACAATGGAAAGGTATAGATGCCTCAACAAAGGATTACATACATATTTTAGATGAACTCTCTATCACTTGATGATACCCGGCTATGTGTGAAGGATTCCAATTCATTGTGGAGGCTGCCCAACCATAATTACTGGATTTGAGTGAGAGCATATATAAAAAAAAGTTCTTTCAAGGAGGATATTGTTACCTGGCTATCCTCTGATCTCAGGCCTAGGTCCCCTCCCTGTCCGTTGCACACCTGCACTGCGCCCTGGCAACCCTTGCACTTGGGGGCTGTTTCTGTATCTCTACAGCCCTACAGCCCCCACTAGCATGTTCCCATGATGCCTGCTCTTACCCTTGCACTTGCCACTAGCTGGCCACACTTCTATTTATTGTCTTATTTATTTACTCTTATCATATGTACTGCACTGCCCCCGCCCCTTTCCCCCTGCACTTTTTCCCTACCTCTGCCCCCTGCGCTTGCGCGATTTCAATGTCACTTGGCCTAGTAGGATCATTGTCTGTGTTCCCTCTGTTTCCCCTCCCTTGCCTCATTGCACCGTGAAACACTTGTGTATAGGCGCGTTATAAATGCCATATCATATCATATCCAGACAGCACAAAGAAAGTGCATGCAGCTATTCCACATGTTTACGAAATGAGTAGTGTATGCAATAAAGGCAGATGGCCAAGGAGTTATATGCATACATTTTGGAGTTACAGAACACTCTAGAGATATGTTGGCAGGAATGGCAAGAACGGGAAAATAAGAAATTTGCCTGAGTTAGGCAGAAAATTGAATTTGGAAAAGGGTGAACAGCTACCACTATACCATGCCAATACTATGAAATGCTGGCTGGAGCAGCCCCAGTTACGATTACTATATCGAAGGTTAAAGAAAGCAATGCTTATCTAGTAGACACAAAGCGGGTACTTTCAGAGGAAAGTAAGATCATTTCTGTTTGGTGGACAGATTTCTTACAGCCAAAGAAAAGCAGGCAGTGATTATTCAAAGGCAAATTAGGAGAGGAACATAAGAATGTGGCTACATTGTTGAAGGAAGAGGAGGACAAGAGCTTGGCATTCTGCACAATAAATACGAAAACAACAAAAAATAAAGAAACCCCACACAAATCGAAAGGGCATCAGACAATATTGAGTAGGGCAAAATTGAGCATGATAGTTGAATCTTTGTAAGGGATATATGTGTGCTGGAATTATTGGCCTTTCAATAGGCTTATCAGCTGATGAATGGGTCAGAGATGAATCAGGAGCAGGCATGCTCATTTCTGATATCAATCGTCAACCCTCAAACTAAGACATACATTGTGCTCAGTAAATTGCAACAGATGGATGCAATTCACAATACAAGGAGACAGGAATGCTGAGGGTGGGCAGATTCAATAATGGCTATTTCACATACAGATTTCAACATCAAATGTTAACCTGAGTTATAAAGTAGATTATCTCCTAAAGAAGGCCAATGTTCATCAGAATACACATGACCGTTTTTCTTAAGGAGTTTGCACTTAAGATAAAGAAACATTTGCATATGTAAAAAATTGCTGGAGTGGGCAGATCAGGAATGCATGAGCAAAACGAAGGTTATACCGGTGAGAGAACAATGAGAATGCTTTGAGGGTGCTTACCCATAAAGAGCCTGGGAATGTGAAGAGCATGGGCACAAGGAGAGATGGGGTGGCAACACCATGACCTCTCAGAGATAAATAAAATTAGAGTACAAGAGGGAGGATGTAGATAAAGAGACGAGAGGAGCACAGTTATATTAGTCAAACGGAGCACATCATGTGGTATAAGGGCCCTAAGAATTCAACTCAGTACCCTTCTTATAACATTACACAGATCCTTTCCACAACTTTGCCACATTGAGAGAAAAAGAGACCAACGGCTCCACGCCATATAGGTTCGACACAGACTCATAGCATATATTAACCTTTGGATGAGCAGATGGTGGACTATATCTCATATTTACAACAGGTGTACATTATGCTCATTTTACATCACTACATATACAAACTTACTTTAATTGTATTTATCGAAGATTCTAGAACATTAGAATGATTTTGAGAATGGGTTAGTAGATGTCCCTTTAATTATATGTACATTTTCCGAAGCTATGTGATAACTTGTGATACCTTAAGCTTGATCAATTGACCTCACCTCATTCTCCCCATGCCTGCTGATTATATTACAGGAACACTTTTTATCAGCGCTCTTCCCATTGGTACATTCACGGTCTTGGTATCCAGATCTTAAGCTAATTCGTAAGGGCTGTATTTATTGCAAGTTAACAGTGACTTGTTACACCTTATTATCTTTACAGGATCCTGCATGTACATGTTACATTCTTTGGGTCACCATGCAGCTGGCTCGTCGCTTGCAGAACGTTACCGTGCCAAGTGAACACATCCCGTAACCATCAATAAACTACCCCTAGCAACCAGACGCTCACATCTAACTTGCTTAGCAGGTTGTGGAGCGTGTAACGCACAGGTGGATGTCACCACATCATGATATGATATGATAGGTTATTTATAACGCGCTTAATGCCCAGAGGTTTCTAAGCACGGACCCGGGGATTGAACCTGTGTTGCTCCGTGTCGTCTTGCGTCCAAGGAGAGCACGTTGCCGCTGAGCTATCCTCCCGAGTCACACAGTCCGTTGCTAACAGCGGCCTGTCCTAGCAACGCAGTCTACCCTTCCATACACAGGATGCCGGAGAGCAGACACCATAGAACGCTATCCTCAACTCATCCCCTGGTGAGTTTCATCACTCTCATTCATTTGTAGCATTTACACTACTCTAAGGGGAAAGCCCTGTTTATAAGACTCCTCCTTTTCTAGATCGCACCTGTTTGGAACAGATCACGAGCCATTTATTTCATGGTGAGCAAGCATTCAAGCGCAGCTTACATCGCATTCTCATGCCACACGCCATGTAAGTTGTAAGTGCCTCTTTTTCATAATATTCTTGTGCAGTCCATGCATTATCTTTGCCGTACAAGAGTGGCTATTTCCACTCACACATCCATTTATGTGCCTACTCCATAGATGGAAGACCCCAGGAGGCTATCAAGCACATATCAATACGTGGAACCAGATAGCACAAGCGTTTACTCTTCACACGACCTTGTGCGGTGAGAAACAGGGCGATTTACATTCAAACTAGGTTCTTGACATACATCTTGACAACAAGACTCCCTTATTTTATTTTCAGTTCCATGATTGAGCTCCGTGAGACTTTGCACATTGTATAGACTTTGGTGCCAGTATCCTTCGGAACTCTGTGATTTGTGAAGCTTATGCAGTATTTATTATTTTTCTTAGTCATGTCACAGTTATATTTCCTGAATAGGAACCCCTGATGAAGAGCAATTTTGCTTCAAACGCGTCGGCCATCCCATTAAAAGAAGAATTTGTGAAAATCACAGTATCTCGTGGACAAAATGTTTTGTTCTCAACATATATGGCGATATGACGTATTATGTATTATTACCTTAATGTGTAATGAAACTGCTTCACTTAACAACTACCTTAAACTACATTAGCTTTAATTGAACTAATCCATACCCTCTTCTTGAATAATTGACTGTCTCCATCCATTGAAAGTGTGCAGCGGACGGGAGTTCCCCCATGGTGGGAACTTTTTTCTTCTTGCTCCAGAGCTTTGAAGGAGGCTTGTGTTATAAGGCAAAATGATTATGATGTCACATATAACCCTTGTTGGTCATTGTTCACAAGGCCACTCAATGAAATGTGTTGATTACATTTTATAAAATTATGTAAAAGGCTATAATTAGCCACACACATTTTAATTTAAAAAAGGCCAGTCGTGTCACCTTGTCATTAATATTTTGAGGTACACTTGTTATTTTTGTAGTGCATTGTATGATGATAATGTTGTGTGTGTGTGAGTTGATACCTAGAGATTATAGTGATTTCAGAGGTTTCAAGTCTTACGTTCCAGCTACAAATGAGAAAAATGTAGGGAATTTAGGAGTTATTATGGGATAATATGAGTGTAGTGAGCTATACGAATACGTGCACATATGTTTGAATTATGTCAAATTAATATGTATACTGTTAAAGTATGGCTGTGTCTTTTGCAGTGCCTGTGCCCGCACAAAACACTCATGTCTTAATGTTCCTGCTCTGAGAAGCAGCTGACACCTAGCCTGTCGATCTGCATGAAAACGTGGCTTATCCTGGGGACAGGTCCAGATTGTGATCTATTAGCAACCTATGCAGGCAGTAGCCAATAACAAGAAGAGCCTGTCCATTGGAAACTGGCCTTGGGAAACAGAACATCTTTTTCAGCAGATGGACACGCCTTTGCAGATATTTGGGTCAGATTGGGGCCAGGCTATAACCATTTCTGCACATCAGTTGTTGCTGGACAAAAGGGGAGCATAATAGAGTATCCCTGCGTTTTTGAGTGCTGCTATCATGGTGAGTAACGCAAGACAAATCTGTGAACCTCTGTCTTGGCGTGTTCCATTATTTGGGGAAAGGCAGCCCGGATTCACCTTGGTGGAGTACACAGGGTGAAACAATTCAAACATGACATTTTACAAATTGTATTGTGATACAATCAGAATAATAAAGGATGGCGCCGCATAGTGGTGGCCAGGCGGGGAAGAGCCAGGAAATCACAGCTACCGCGTGTGCACACCGTGGTTTTTTCGTTGTGGTGCATTTGCTTTGAAGACAGCCCATCAAACACCTTCAAGAAGCAATGGTCTCACGCATTATGGAGCATCACATGTTGACGTCCTATTTTCATGACTCTGACTTCACTGAATGTGGGTCTTGTTAACATATGATGTAGCCCTCTTTTTAGATTGGATCTAAAAATTGCATTAGTGTCTGTCGGCCAGTAGTGTCTGTGAGCCAGTAGTGTCTTTTCACTTCCGCCGCTTCGGCCTGGCTTCCAAAGGTTTCTTTTTTTACAGTCTCCTGCAATCCAGTGAAATCACTGGTATTGTTCCCATTTGAGAACATTGTTTCGCCCCAGGGCCTCAGGTACTCGAAGAGGGTGTAGGCAGAACGACAGGTTAGATGGTCACATATGTCACCTTAGCGGGGTTTATATTGCCTGCAAAATCAAGTGTTGCTCTGTTTAAAACTATAAGATTCAGGTCTGTTACAAACACGAGACCTATGGCTGCCTCTGACAGTTCTGTCACAATTCACAATGTGAAAAACAGACTAGTATTCATATGCCAGTAACAGTCCATTAACAGCATACATTTCATCATGGCTATTGATTTTTTGTATCAACTCGTTTTGCCTTACATAATAGAGTTGTGGGTTTTCTTTATATATGAGCGAAAGCACATGCTGCATTCACTTCGATCGTTAACTTTGCTAATTTACTATCGCACAGAAATGCTCATATGCAGAAAAAATGGCATCCATTAAATTCATTATAAATGTGAGCAATCCTGTTTATCAATGCAATAAAATCCTTAGCAAGGATGCCCTACACAAAATGCGAAAAAAATAATTTGCCTAAAAAACATTTTGCGTATGCAAGGGTGGGCTGCCAGTTAAAATATTCGCGTATATTGCTTTCATAATAAGCCCATTTTAAGTATAGGCATGACCAGCTGGGAGGTCAATGGGGAAAAAATGCACAATGACAACGCACTCATGGATTGGCTATTACACTGCCCTTGCTAATAGATGATGCACGATTCAGACCTGTTTCGAACACTCTGAATTGGGTGTTGTGAGGAATCAGGAAACGTTCCAACAGAATGTCCAGGGTAATGTAAATCTGCACACTCTATCAGATTATTGGTATTTTGACATGTATGTCCTTATGAAATTGTAATCTATTTCATGTTCTTACATTTTCTGGGAGCTTGAATTAGAGATGCATTCTTTATTACTATGGGCCTCATTACGATCGTGGCGGTCCGGAAATAACGGTGGCGGTAAACCCGCCGCCACCGTTGTTTCCGGACCGCCTGATCCCGACCCCTGCAGGCGGGAGGTGATGTTCCCGCCAGGTCTGACCTGGCGGGTTTAACACCGCCCGCCTGCAGGCGGACGAGGAAACACCGGCAGCATTACAAGATGCTGCCGGTGTTTCCATGATCCCGATTCCCATTGAGTCCCATAGGACTCAATGGGAATGGGGATTTACACCATTCCGCCTCCGTGATTCCCGGAAAACCGGGGTTGTGATGCCCCGGTAATTCCGGGAGTCACGGAGGCGGAATGGTAATACGAGTCCGGCGTTAACCAGGCGGTTTTACCGCCTCGGTTAACGCCGGACTCGTAATGAGGCCCTATGTGTTGTCTCTTTTTGATGGTCTTTGAAGTTTAGAGTGTTCATATCCTTCTTGTATGGTTTGCTCATAACTGTTAAATAGTGATGCTTGGGAAACACTAAACTTGCTGGTAGAGCACATTTCAAAGCCCATACTCCCTCTCAGATGCCTTGTGGCCAGCATAGGCGGACTCATATATTGATGTTTGGATGGGACTGATGAATTGCAACAGGTGGCTTGCTACTCATTTATCTGTATTTTTGTATCAATGCATTTAGATTGATTTTAGGTCAACTTGTAGCCGTTGACATCTGATACATTATATGTATCCCGTGCATTAATTGGCTTTATAATGTCTGGAATACCATTGAATGACGACTGCTTCACCTATCCTGATAGCACTAATGCGAGCAGGGCCTTAATTATAGTGTTCCATATTTAAGATAAGTAGGCACATTGTTGATTGGTAATAGGCTTTATATTCCTGCAAGCGAATAGGAAAAGAGTATGATGCTAGGACTATAGCCAAGTACACTAGTACTTAATTTGGTAATTGCTTATTGTTTGACTATAATATTATTATTGTTCATATATTAGCTTTGCAATATAATTCATATACATGCACACATGTTAAACAGATATGTTTGTTTGTTTGTTTTATTATTTATAATGCGCGACACACCCTCAGGCAACAGGGCACGAGCAATTACAAGTATATGCAAAGCTTAGTTACAGCAGCGTAAATAATTACAGACAGGTATTACATACAAAGCATATACAGGTAAGTCCTATTTACCGAAGACATGTGCAATAACAGGAGAGCAAAATGATACATACAACTTACTTACATCAACAGTATATACAGGAAAGGGTCATGACAGGGTAAACGTGAGCAAGCATACATCTGGAGACAAGTGGGATTAAATCTGGGCGATGAATCCTAACTACATACTATGTTAATGAGCATTCGCTTTCAGCCACAAGATGGAATTAGTCCTGAAATGTTGATAGGGTAGGTCAGTTCTCAAAGTGGGAGGTAGGGAGTTCCACAGTTTAGCTGCTTTCACTGGGAAACTATTACCGCCAATTGTAGAGCGATTAAACTTAGCAATAGAGATGCAATCTTTATAGGCAGTTCTCAACGGCATCAAAGATATCCGTCAGTGGAATCTGTCGACCAATTAGGTAGGTGCAGCATTATTACGGGATTTGTGCGAAAGTGACAGCGTTTTTAGGAGGATTTTCTCATTAGTTGGAAGCCAGTTGTTCTGTCGGCTAATCTCGGAAATGTGGTCTCTTCTGGAGATGCCTAATGCCGCTCTAAGAGAATTATTTTGGAGAGTTTGGATTTTTCTAATAGTAGCTTTAGTTGACCCCAAATAAAGAGCATTGCAATAGTCCAGGCGAAATAAGATGAGGGCTCTGGCTAGGATAGTGCAGCTAGTGTCAGATAGAAATGGCTTAGCTGTTCGGATAAGCTTACACGTGTACGCCGTGGAGGACGCTAGCGAGTTAACTTGTTTGCTGAATGTGAGGCTTGAATCAAGATAAAAACCTAGTGTTTTTACCTCATGTCCAACTTTGATACTGTTGCCATCAATCGTGAAAGAGGAGTAAGCGAGTCCTAGTTTTTTTTAGGCTGGATGTAGTGCCCAAGATGATAAGTTCAGTTTTATCATCATTCAGGCATAGACCATGCGTGGCCATCCTTGCCTGGATGGTGATGTACACTTTATTCACAAAGGCCAAATCTGCTTCATAATCCCCAGAAAGCGGGAGGAGGACCTGGGTATCATCTGCGTAGTTAGTGTAGGTGATACCGAGATGATCCAGATCATCGAAGAGGGGCTTGGTAAAAATGTTGTACAATGTGGGCGAGACACAAGAACCCTGGGGAACACCACAGGTGATTGGTATAAGGTCGGCAGCTGCTGTGGGAGAAAAAACCCTCATGGTTCTGCCGTTTAGGAAGGATCTAACCCATGCAATTTCATTGTCAGAAAAGTGTGCCTCTGTGTTAAGGTGGTTGAGTATGGTGTGATCAACCAAGTGATCAACCAAGTCAAATGCGGCCGAAAGGTCTAGGAGGAGAAGTAGGGCAGCTTTGCCGTTGTCTCTAAGCTTATCAACTTGAGTCTTGAGATCGATAAGAGCTGTCTCTGTTCCATGCTGAGGGCGGAAGCCTGATTGTCTGGTTCCTAATAGGTGGTGTACTTCCCAGTGTTTTTGGATTTGTACATAGGCAACCTTATCCAAGATTTGTAGAAGAAAGGGTACTGTTGTAATTGGCCTGTAATTAGTTGGTGTAGATGGATCAAGAGTAGGTTTTTTTAAGAGTGGGAGTACGCAAGATTGTTTAAGATTGGTAGGGATAGTTCCAGTGGAAAAGGATGCACTAATTAGCTTTGTAATGAAAGGAGAGAGGTCTCGGGCTGCATCATTGATGAGCTGTGCATGGCAGAGATCGCCCTGGCAATTAGATGGCTTTAGGGTCAAGATAATCCTTTCTACTTCAAGAATAGATACTTTGGAGAAATTGAAACGGTTGGAGTCGTTGGCAGTGCTACTCTCGAGTATTTTGGATAGGGTGGAGTCATTTAAAGAGGCTCTTTTGCTAAAAAATGTATTTTGTAAGGTGGATATTTTATTGGCTAGTGTGTTTTGGATCTCCGAGCACCGTTTTTTTAATCTTTGATGCAGGTGTCAGGGGCAGCTATGGGGATCTCTAGTTCTTTGAGAATAGAGAATAGTTCTTTCATGTTAGATTTGGCTTGGGATATACGCGTATCGAAGGATATACATTTTGCTAGACATATTTCTTTTTTGTAGCGGGATGAAAGTTTAGTGAGTTCAAGTTTATTGGTTGCTGAGGGTAGTTTTTTCCATGCAGCCTCGCAGCTTCTTTTTTGTTGCCTTAAGTTTTTTAAGAAAGGCATAAACCATTTATTCAAATGGGTTTTAAGCTCGCTTGGTCTGAGTTTGAGGGGGGCAATCGAATCCAAGGAGGTGGTCATAACATTATTATATTCTTCGACCAGGATCTCCAGATCTGTGTTGTCAGGGAGCGAGTTGAGGGTGGGGAGTAAAGTCGGGATAATCCTATCCACGGTGATACTCTTTTTATTTCTGGTTAGCGTAGGTGGAGCCCTGATGGCAGGTAGTGGTGGCAGTCTGTTGGTAGAGAGCATAAAAGACACAAGGTGGTGGTCGGTCCAAGCTAGGGGTGAGATGGCGAGATTATTGGCTTGGCAGTTATAATCTGCCACCCAGTCGAGTATTCTACCTTTATTGTGGCTAGGTGCATTACTTCTTTGGGTAAAGCCTAGTTCTGAGAAGGTATTGCGTGTAGTAAGGGCAAGCTGGTCTGAAGGGTCATTACAGCCCATGTTAAAGTCTCCCAGTACAAGTACTTGAGTAGAACTTTTGAGGTTGTTGGACAAAATAGTGTCAGTGTCATCCTCAAAGGTTCCAGGAGGGCCTATAGGGTGGTAGATCAGGTGGATGTTAAGGGTCTGGGCATTAGAGAGAGGGACTTTTATAGATAGTAGTTCGCATGAAAGGACATCAATAGGAGTGATTGTTCTCATAGGGAGGCTACATTTGTGGATGATGGGGATACCACCTCCTCTAGATTTTGATCTGTCTTGTCTCAATATGGAGTAGCCGTCCGGAACTGCTACCATGAGCATGGGGCCTGCTGCATGGTGTAACCAGGTCTCGGTGATAGCGAGGAAGTCTAAGTCTTCACTAATAATTAAATCAGCATTTTCTATGGCATGTGCTACCAGAGATCTTGAGTTAATAAGTGCTCCCTTGATCAGAGAATTCACAGTAGTGGTCATGGTTGAGTGTCTGATTTGTGAAGATTTAAGTTTACTATGCTTAGCTAAGCTCTTTATTGGCATAGGGTCAGAGTTAGGAGCTAGGTTCAGGTTTATATTAGTTTGGCAGAGCCAGGTTGACTTAGTCCTTGATCCTGTTGTAGTAGGAATAGAGCTGATGTGGGGCTCATAGATTTTGGCTAATCTGGCTCTGAGATGTAGGTTCCTTTCTGTAGTTGAGCAGGGATTGCTAGGTGGTAGGGATATGAGGTCATTCGTGTCTGGGAGAAGTCTAGTAGTTGTAGTATCATGTAATTTGGAGGTATGTGTCGGGATAGGTGAGTGTTGTAACATGGTGTAGAGCATAATGTTTTGTAGGAACACGATGATGTGGGCTATCTGGCTGGCAGCTATCGGACGCATGCTGGCATGTGGTGGTGGGGCACTTTCTAGGAGTTAATAAAGTTAGGTGGCTGTAGGTTGTAGCAACAAAGGCAAGGGTCAGATAATCAAGTGAGGCTAAGGATGAGAGTACATCATAGGCTAGTTGATACGAATAGTGGCAATGGTCGGCAGCAATCAATATGAGGCACTAGCCATACTTATTCAGAGCAACTTGGCAGACAGTAAATATGGTCTAAAAGGTAGTCAATCAAACACTGAGCTATCAGTACGGATCAATGAGAGACACTAGCCATGCTTATTCAGAGCAACTTGGCAGACAGTAAATATGGTCAAAAAGGTAGTCAATCTAACACTGAGCAATCAGTACGGATCAATAAGAGGCACTAGCCATACTTATTCAGAGCAACTTGGCAGACAGTAAATATGGTCAAAAAGGTAGTCAATCAAACACTGAGCTATCAGTACGGATCAATGAGAAGCACTAGCCATGCTTATTCAGAGCATCTTGGCAGACAGTAAATATGGTCAAAAAGGTAGTCAATCAAACACTGAGCAATCAGTACGGATCAATAAGAGGCACTAGCCATACTTATTCAGAGCAGCTTGGCGGAGTTGGCAGACAATAAATATGTACAGGGTGGGCAATCAAACAGTACATGTATAGGTAATCAGTGAAGGGTGCAGGCTAAATTGATAAGTTTGGGCAATCGAGCATTGAGGCACTGGCATTGTTTGAGCAAGCCAACAAACAGGCACTGGGCTCAAACGAACCAGTTTACAGAATGGGTATGGCAGGCAGTCACTATTGACACAGGTGGTTACACCAGGTATGGCAGGAAACATGAGGAAGCGCGGGCTGCAGGCTGGGACAGAATAGCGGACAAATAGTCAAGCAGTTTGTGCAGTGCGGTTCATCGCAGGTCAGGTTTATGAAGGGGAAATATAAAGGGCGCTATCACAGGCAAAGGGATGACAAAGATAAGGCAGAAGGATTTTGTTGGAGGATTGCTGTGAAGCGCAAGACAAAATAAGTTACAAGTTAATGTTTTTCCGACATATAACTGTTCATCGTGGAGCACAAGTGAAAGGAGGAGCAGTGACTCATGCGAGGACTGGGGCTGGTTCCGGATTCAGTGCTGCGGGGTATCGTTCGCAGCAGTGTTGGCAATGATGCAGCGATGGAATCAGAGACTCGATGGCATGCAGATTTCATGCGGCGACAGTCACTGGGCACAGGCATCGGTCGGATGAATTGTGGGTGGGGCTACAGGAAGCCCTTGTTTCTGGTTATGAACGCTGATACAGGGTGGTGAGGGCTGGTTCAGGACAAGCGGGGGTTACTCGGACCGGTCCATAGTTGCGTGAAGGAGAAGGGACAAGAGAGTCACAGCCAAGGGGTTTGATATGGGTCTCACCTTGATGTAGAGAGGGTAGGCACACAGTCCGGGTCGCCGGAGCACTCGAGCACGGCCAAGCTCGGTCAGGCTCAGTCAGGTGGAGCCTTTTTCGGATTGCCTTTGTCGGGGGCCGGATAGCGCCTGCCGCTGCTTCCTGATTGGCTATCAAGCCAGGGCCAGCCTATCAGGAGGCAGTTGGTCTTCAGAGGGCATCAGGAAGGTTTGAATCAGCCAGAAATGCAGCAGTGGCCATCTTGGAAGGGCAAAAACCTAGTGTTTTTGCTATTACGAATTTAGGTGCTGTGATCTTCGTGTCTTATCCCAAACAACACAAGGGGCTGGGAATGGGTGGGAAGACAACACAAACTAGCAGCCTTAATTAGAAGGTAAAAATGACGATTTTGCAGAGTACTGCAGGGCAGTGCCTAATACCAATGGTGCAGCCTCCAGGCTTACCTTTGGCCAGCCAGAGCTTGGGGCTGCATGGGGCTGCTCCAGCAGCTGGTGGGAGAGGGAGCTCCTGCTCCAACCTCTACAGGCAATATGTAAGAGCATTCTCAGAATATCCCTATTATATGAGTATGAAAAGGCACTATATTGCAAGTGTAAATGTTTCTTGCTTACGTGTTAAAACATTGTAGTGCCTTTTGATGATATCTGATATTAATCGTTTGCAAAAAAGATAATACATGCAGGTTCAAAGATGTTGTGGGTGTAATCAGTGTTGCTGACTAATAGAAAATCTAGTAGGTGCTATGGTGTTCGCTTGCCATAAAGAGAGGGGATCTAACTCTTTATGCAGCCTTCGTGTATAGTACAATTCTCTGAAGCAATACATGCTCCAACCTGTTGCCATGAGCAGGTCTACAGTAAGAGGGCAGTACTCACTGTTTTCTATGCATCTTGGCAGTTTCTAATGGGACTAAGGCACACATGTTGAGGCAAAAACACCAACTTCTGAGACCCTCTGTGTTGTTGGCTGTCTTGTGAAGTGTGTATTGGACCGCCTTTTGCATGTGCTAAAGAACAATCTGCTGGTGCATTTGCTTTCAGAACTATCACCCCTTCTCCATTGTGTAGCACACCATTCTCATGCAGCTTAGTGGACTTCTGGGGTCTCATCCTTAGCTCAGCTGATTGGATTGCTTCTGGCTTCCCTCACAACAGTTTACTCAGACATTACTCTGACTGACAGGTTGGCCTGCTTGTGCCCTTAAACCTGAAATCAATGTCTGGTTTTGTTTGTTCAGACCTCGCTTCAACATTGGCTGCCTTATGAGACAGACCTACTCTTTGGATTGGTCTCTTGTATTGCCACCTGGGAACACTCTGCTTAAGTGTCCAGCCTAAGGTCACTCCTGATTGTCATTATATTGTGATGCACCTGTTTTACAGTGAACACTATCAAATGGATTGGCTTGTACGATTCTCCCAAAAAGATGTTTTTTTCACAGGTCCCTCTACTCTTTCTGGACAAATTAATGACTCTCCTTTTCTGCCAGTGGTCGAAAAGGACGGGAACAGTTGGCAGTGGTGTGCCTTTACTTTTTTTAATTAAGTTTGACCCTTCCTATACTTTTGTTTTAAAAACAAACCATTCTGGATAGTTTTTGTTTTAAAATAAAAGTGTAGGAAGAAGTAGAATATTGCTGCACTGAACATTTCCTTAAACAGCAGGAACATTTGGGGGTTTGTATTGTGTTGGAGGGGGCATGGCGATGGGGTATGTGGAGAGCGGGGGCATGCCAGCAAGGAACATTGTTCCTCTACTTTCTTACGTACTCTTCCACCACTGTTTCCTGCACTGTCAACATCAACCTCCTTGCTGCTCTCTTCTGGATGATGTTTCTCTTCTTCCGGCTCATTGCTTGAACTCTGGGTTTCTCCAATACCTTGGATTTGCCTGTAATGTGTGGTACTTTAGCATTATCCTCACCTGCCCGTCTGTATCTGTGGTTGGTGCCCCTTCTTTCCCGCGCATTACTTCCTCGCCCTCTCCTAAAAAAAAAAAATCCCCCCAAAAATATAATAGCCAGAAAGACAAAAAAAGTTCCTATTGGACCCAACTTTCACAGTTAAAAAACAGATCTACAAATAAAAATCAGAGGACTTTTTGCTGTCTGCATAGTCTGCGCATAGTACGAAAGTCCACGGAATTATGGAAAATTCTGGGTGTGGGAATTAAAATGAATTATGTTGTTTTTCATTCAAAAATGGTGGCTCTTCAAATAACCTTTTTTTTTTTTTGCGGGGGGTTTATATACTGAACTCACAAATGTGCTGCTGACCGTAATCATTTTTTCTAACTTTCACAAAAACTGCTTCAAAATTATTTTTGTTTTTGTTTTGTATTTTTCTTCAACCACTAAAAAAATACTTCACAACATCTTTCACGAGTTCACACAAATTGTTTCAGTGCATTTTTAATATTCAAAAGAAAAATCTGATTTCCGACATCAGTCAAATGCACTCTCATCTCCACAAAAAATATTTACGCCATCCAATTTGAGGTTTTCGTTGTGAAAAGAAGTTTCATTAGGCTTCTGAACGTATCCTTTGAGGCCCACTGCAAAGATCCTGCAGGTACACAGCCCAAACTGTTGCCTCCACAATGCACAATAATAATATCTGGACATTTAAAGTGAGACATACTCTCACAGAATGGTAATAAAGTTAGCCAGCTTAAGCCACAACCTGCATACCATGAAACGTCCACTTCACCCAATCCAATAGTAGCAGAGATGCCACGAGATTCAGTATACACCTTTCATGAATGAATCCAAGAATCCCCCACCATCCACACAATTTGCTTCTTCATAGCCATAAACCATCTTACCTACACACAACAAAGAAAACACTTCTTATCCTTTACTCCTGTACACTTCAACTCCTCCTCCAGACCCACAAACCCTGATTGGCTAATCCCCCAATGTCCTCTTTCCATGCCAGATAGCCCTAAAAGAGCCGGATTGCACGTGCAGGTTCGCAGACAACCGCATTGTCTGTGAACCTGGCGGCACCTGCAATGCCATTATTCATCTATAAAAACAGCACTCTACCAACTTTCTTCCACTCCTCGCACTTTCCAGTCCCTCTTTAACTGCCATGTCCACAAACTATGCTGGCTGTCCACGGATCCAATTTGGGGAACCGTTTCAAAGGTTTTGATGCACCCCACATTTTTAATTGGCCAATCAGCAGGCATTTATAATGTCTGCGAATGTCACGCTGCTCTCTGATTAGTTCAGAGGCATCCGCAGACTCCAAATCAGGAAATGACCAAACCCAGATATCACAAATTTTGTGTTAGCTACTTTTCGCCCATTTTTAAAAAAAAACCTCTGGATAGATTTACACCAGGCCCTGTGATATATATATGTATATACAATACAACCACGGTAGCGGCTGTGTAGTTATGGTTAAGTTGCTGTTTCCATAGAAAGAGCCCTTTTTGGGTGGCTTATAACTCCGCTCCCCCTGGACGAATCCTCACCAAACTTTTCCAAAAAAGTATATGGGTCACTCTGAATTTTTTTGCAAAGTTTGGTGCGGTCTGGTCCAGGGGGGCAAAGTTATAGGGGGGGGGTCCCAAAACTTCTTTTTTTCCCATAGACTGAATGGGGAAAAAACTTTGCTCATGCCTACAGCCCAAAACGCTGGACGGATTTTCACCAAATTTGGACCAGGAGCAGCGGCTTGGTCCCGAAAGCGTGCTTTTGCAAATTTGGTGAAAATCCGTCCAGTAGTTCTTTTTTTAAAATGACCAAAAAGTAGGTCAAAAAAAATTAGTGATATCTATGTTCGGTCCGTGGACACATTTCCCTGTCCTGATTGGCCAACCGGCTTGCGCCATGTCCGCGGACATGCAACATGTTGGCTGATTGGACGGTGAAGAGCGTGAAGCGCATCAGATTTTTGGAACACCCGCCATCTTGGATTCGTGGACGTCCGCGGACAGCACAGTTAAACCTGGTAGAAAGAATACTATTTAATAGAGTGTGTTGGTGTGTAAAAGTGTTTGGAGAGGGTGGGGGAGTAAGAGATGGGTTAAATGTTATATTTATTTAGGTGGTAGACCCCCCTGTTGTGTTCGCTTTGTCCGCGGACAACGCAGATGTTCTGAAATGTTCTAAATAAATGAAATGGGGGTGCTCTGAGGACACTACGCCTGTACGTATTGTTCGCAAGCAAGCTGAAAGTGTTCTAAGAACACTCGCTGTGTCCTGAAATGTTCGAAAATACATGAAATTGGTGTGTTCTGAGGACGGTAAGACTGTCCGTTTTGTTTGCAGGCAAGTTGAATCTGTTCTAAGAACATATCATGTGTCCTGGGATGTTCGTCAATAAATAAAATGGGGGTGTCCTCAGGACGGTATGCCTGTCCGTTCTGTTCGCAAGCAAGTTCAAATTGTACTAAGAACACATGAAGTGTCCCGGGATGTTTGTAAATAAACAAAATGGGGGTGTTCTGAGGATGCTGCGCCTGTCCGTATTGTTCACAGGCAAGTTGAAACTGTTGTAAGAACACTCGCGGTGTTCTGAAATGTTCGAAAATAAACAAAATGGGTGTGTTCTGAGGACGGTATGCCTGTCCGTTTTGTTCACAGGCAAGTTGAAACTGTTCTAATAACACATGCAGTGTCCTGAAATGTTCGTCAATGGACGAAATGGGGGTGTCCTGAGGATGCTGTCCGTATTGTTCGCTGGCAAGATGAAAGTGTTCTTAGAACACATTATGTGTCCTGGGATGTTCGTAAATAAACAAAATTAGGGTGTCCTGAGGACGCTATGTCAGTCCGTACTGTTTGTAGACAAGTTGAAACTGTACTAATAACACTCATCATGTCCGCGGACATTAAAAGTGCCAATATGGAATAGTTAAAAGGTTTGACTCTATGGGTGTGATATGCTGCAGTGGTTGTGGCCAGGGCATAGAGTCTAGGGAGCATGGCCATATGCATGGCCATAAGAGGCTTATAACTTTGGGATCCATGAACAAATTTATAAACAATGAAGTTATAAGCCACTATGGGTGTGATATGCTGTGGTGGTTCTGGGCAGGGCCTATAGTCTTGGGTGCATGGACAAAATCAAATTTATAGGCAGCAAAGTTATAAGTTATAAGTCACTATGGGTGTGATTTGCTGTGATGGTTGTACTTAATATAATATACTTACTGTTTGGTTTAGTAACTGGAGTACATGTATTTCTTGTTTATTTCTGTGATAAAAGAAAAGATCATGTTAGTATTGGTATTTTGCAACAACTTATAACATTGTATAATCCAAATTTTTTTTTTACCCTCATATTTAGTAGATTACAAACCAGTGTACTGTGCAATTTGCTCAGTTTCTGTGTTTGTTGCTAAATTCATTGGGTCTGTGGGAGAAAAAAAATCCATGTTGGATTAAAAAAAAACCTTTTTTGTTATGCTACAGTCTATTTGTTTGTTTGATTTCAGTGTTCACTTGTTGTTTCTGGCTAATGCTCTATATATTGGCTTGTTGCAGATTTTTGGAGCAGTTAGATACCTGTTGACATATTCTAACAGTCTATTTTTTGTTATAATGAAGTGGTATTGATTTATCTGTTTGGATATTGTAAAATGATGGGGTAGTTAGATACCAGTTGGCGTATTCTAACTGTCTATGTTTTGTTATAATGTAGTGGTATTGATTTATCTGTTTGGTTATTGAAAATCTTGGGGTAGTTAGATACCAGTTGGCGTATTCTAACTGTTTATTGTTTGATATAATTTAGTGGTATTCATTTATCTGTTTACTTGTTGTAGAATCTTTGGGCAGTTATATAGCTGTTGGCATATTGTAAGAGTTTATAGTTTTTTAAAAGTACAGTTTAGTTAATACATTTTGGTTTTAAGAACATTAAATAAGCATTTGTAAGATTTGCAGGTAATCTCTGCTTTAGAGTAATGGTACTATCATTACATTCGAACCATCCACATTTTTTTTTATATATGCAGTATAGTGACCTGCATTGGTTGTGGCTCCTGTGTGGTAGATTATACCTATTGTTGTGAAGGTTTTTTTTACCAAGTAATACTTGACCATGTGTGAATCCAGTCAGCTTGCAGTTGTTTTTGGTACCATCTGCATTGTATCATAGAAGCATTAGTATTACGTATTTAGTATGTGTTTGTATTAGTAAGGTGGAGCGATTATCCGAATTGCACGTAGTACATAATCTACCATGGTTTGCATTTTGTACAAGTTGCTGAAATGGAACGGATTCACAATTAGGTATTGATACATACACAAAGCGCTCATTGAGGATTTGTTCTTGTGTCACATTGTTGCACATTTATAGGTATGTTTTGTTTTCAAGTAGTTGTAGTAAGTACATTAGAAATTCTTGTGGATCTTCCTGTGAGTTTATAGTGAATTTCACCATTCTAGCACAGTAGTCCAATTGTTGTCTTATTCCATAAACACTATACGTGTTGTCAGGATTGTTTGTTGCGTTTGTATGAAGTACTAACATTTGCAAACATAATTGGTCTGTACTGTGTAAGTAAATGTTGTCAACTATTGGTGGTAATTGAAATAGAATATTCATTGCTACATTTGCGTAGCAACTTACACCAATTACATTTGAAAGTTTAAATGGACCAGGAAGTTCTGCATCTGAGTGTTTTTTTTTGGAGTTTGTCTTCCTTCTTTGAAGAAGTGCCTGGTTTACTTTCCCTAATAGGTTCTTTTTTGATTGTGGTACTTGATGAAGTATTAATTTCTTTTAATCTCTTTGGAGGATTTGCAGTGACATCCTGTTGCATTTCTGTTTGATTTAGTTTTCTTTTAGAACATTTTACTTTTTGTGGAATAGGATATGTTTTTAGATGGGGGTGTATAGTGAACTAAGTCTATTGTATTCTGAAATGCAAGGAATATTAGCGTTTACTTTACTTGCATCAAAGTTGATTAGAAATAGACTGTCAAGTGTGCGTAAGTGTGATAGTGCTATGTAGCTCATGCCTTCTTTAAAGACTGTGCTACCAATGTCTATCAATGCTTTGTCTAGGGTAAGACCTTGTGATTTATGAATGGTGACTGCGTATGCAAGAGTTAGAGAAAATTGTTCTTTTCCTACATACATGTCTTTGAAGAAAAGGAATCTAGCTGTTGAGTGTCCTATCCTTTTTACTTCTGAAAGTTTGTCAAAGAGAATATTGACAAACTGAATGTTGTTGTCACGTGGATATGTTTGAAAGCCAACAACTGTAGCCAGTGCTGCATTAACTAGTCCTTGATCCACGTTAAGGTTACGTTTAAGCATTACTCTGCAATTTAAGGATAATTTTTATATTTTTTCCAATCCTGCTGTGTTGGAGATTGAATTTTCTAAACTATTTAGTCTAGTTGTGGCTTGTTCACACATGGGTAGTGTCATACCATGTATGTCTCGTTTGTCTGTGGTGCTAATTTCAATTATTGGTTGCATTTCTTTTTTTAACATTGTTTAATTGAATTTGAAACAGCTTGCAAGAGTTGGCATAAAGGCCATACAATTGACATTTTTGTGAGCTAATTGTTCCATAACATCCGTAGCACATACATTATCGCCATAAAGTGCATGAATGTGCCGGGTTTTCAATATTACTTGTGCTTCTTGAGATAATATACCAACTGTAATATTTTTTAAGATGTTGGCATAAGTGAGATCTGCAGATTGCCGCATGTTTTCTGTTAATTCTCTGTATTGGAAATGTTGCCAAAGGTTGACATTTCCAATGCTGCCAACAGTTTTACAGCAGAGTTTGTGTCCTAAGGTTTTAAAAATAGGCTCACCTTTCACTGGTGTCAATTGAAGAAGATCTCCGAAAACAATAATGTGTTTTCCTCCAAAGAGCTCTTCGTAGTTTGTTTTCAGTACTTCTTGTAATCTGAGGTGAATCAAGGCCAACATTAGGTTGGAGACCATGCTCACTTCATCTATTAGTAGCATGTTCATTTGTTTTTATACTCTGCGTAGTTCCATTGCAGCTTCTGTAGAAAGTTTGTAATAGTATAATTTGTTTTGGTGTTCTACTGGCAGGAGTAGTAATCGGTGTAAAGTGACAACCCCTATGTTGTAGGCAGCTAGACCTGTGGGGGCAGTGACAACAGCTGACCGTTTATTGTTTATCAATTGTTGAAGGAATTTACTGATGATTTTGATTAAGTATGTTTTTCCAGAACCAGCTTCACCACTGACGTACAGTAGTATAGGTTTGTAATTTTGGCAGGTGCATTGTTTGTTTTCATGTTGTACACCATGTGCAATTTCTTTTGTTACTTCTTCAAAAATGCTACGTTGCTCATTGTTTAGTTTTGATTGTAGTATAGTTAAGTCTTCTTTATCTTCATACTGACACATGGTGTTTTCTACTTCTGTCATAGCTAATTCTGCCTCATTTGTTATTAGTGGCTCTCCCAGTAGTTCTTGGCTTCATGTTACAGAAGGTTGACTACTGTCAGGAGTGTCCTTATCTAGTTGGGCCTGGAGTTCTTCTTTGTGTTGCTGTTCATTGTGCAACATTGTTTTGTACTGTGTAAAGTTTACATCAGTTATAGTGCTTTCATTTGCTTTGAAAGCGTCTTCACAGGAGTCATAGTTATCTAGTATTTCTTCTTCTTTTCTCCATGGTTTAAAGAGTTGTAACAGGGACATGTAATATAGTTCTTTATGTTGAGGAGTCTTTAATTACAATTTGATATGATTAATTATATTTGGTTTGGTGAGTTTTACTAAGCTGCCTTCACAATTTGTCAATCTGTATTTACCTTTTTTTTCATCAGGTTTTATATTATTTTTGTATGTGATGTTTTGGGCTATGTGGTATAGACACATGGTTTCCAAAGTGGTAATTCTGTTTGGGCAGTATGTGTCCAGTAAATTGTTTTTTAAAATGTCTTGGCTGCTGGGATCGTGTTTGGCTATTGTTTCTATATCTTCATTTGATTTTAGAACTCTTTTTCTAGATTTAGCAGGACCAAGACTTAGCCATACTATATTTTCAGATTTTCCATACAAAGCAGTACCAGTTAAACAATCTGCTGCTTCATAGGAGCCACATTCTCTATGGGAGAGCATTTTTATGCCCAAGCTGTATAATTTCTGAGACAGTGTTTTGTCTGATGACCGGTCATTCCAGAGCTCTTGGAGCTCTGTTTTTTCTGCTTTGGTTAAGTATGCAGTAACATATCGTGCAACTGCAGTGGAAATGTCTGCAATGTACTGCACATCTATGTTTGCATTCCATAAGTGGGCAATGATTGCATTGTAATCATTGATATATTTTTCTTCTACTGTTCTTTTTATGTAATATGTATTTTTAGGTGATTTACCTTTAGCACTATGTCCAACTGAAGACATGAAGTTGTTCACTTGACCTGTTTTCGTAACTGGTCTAGGGAAACCAAAGCGGCATTTGTTGTAGTATTTCATTTTGTTTTTGTATATGCGACGACAATATTTGCCACATTTGTGTTTTTGAAATTGAAAAATGTGTGCATGAAGATCACTATTTGTTGCTTCTGATGAAATTTGACAAGTGACATATCGTTCAATAAACTGTAAAACAGTGGCGTAACTGTCTTGACCAAATTTAGGAGCTTCTTTGATCCATAAAAGCATGTGGATATGTGGTGCTCCTCTGGCTTGGTATTCTTTTCTCCAAAAGAAGTGTTGCACTTCTCCGAGGGGAGGAGCAGTTTTATTACAAATAAAGTGTAGCATAGCAATGAAGCGATGGTGAAAATATCTTGAAACATTAACAGGATCTAGAGAACAAAGTTCTCCAGGTGTTAGTATATCTATGTTTGTTTTGTTTTTGTTTGATATGCGTAGGAAATCATGTAAATCTTCCCATGCATACTCTGCACAACTTAATATAACAAACCAAGCGGGTGGGCCAAGGTTTCTTATCATACAACATACATCTCCATGACGTCAAAACCAATACTCTTTAGTACCACGCATATTTTCCAATAGATTTGCAATATTTGATTGTAAAACCTCATCTTTTTGTTGCACTTTTTGTAATAATTGTGTAGCTAGCATATTTTGAAAGTGGGATCCTGATTTTAATGTGTGTGCAACTCCGTAACATAAAGTTGCTAGTTCACTTTCAAAGAGTAGGTGGAACATGCATTCCACATTTTGTCTAAATCTGGGATCTTCAGAATACATCCGTAATGAGCGATATTCTGATGCTGTTATTTGAAAATGTCTATCATCGTACCTTCCTCCTTTGCCAGTAGGAAAAAGTAGAGGAAAAGGACGTGCTCCTATACTTTTTTCCCATATGCTGATTGGTGATCCTTTTGTTTGACGCATTTGGTACGTTTCTAGTGCATCTTCTACGGTGTCATTAGAGTGCAATGGGTGAATTGTATAATGGTCTAAAGTATTGGATATTGTAGCAGGATCTAGGAGCTCTAATTGACCAGCTTCTTGTGTCTCTTGAATTATTTCAGTCGTATCCTTCAAGTTTTCTTCAATATTAATTTCTTTGTAGTATTCATTATTGTCTTTTAGATATTGCAAGGCTTGTCTAACTTTATGTAAATCTACCAGTTGTTGCCATTTTTTTTTTTTTGGTCTTTTGTAGGTACACCATTTACTAAGATAATTAAAGATTGCTCCATTGGACGTTGCACTCCTAGAGTGTGCATATTTTCTTTTAGATCTGATGGTAAATACACTACTTTTCCCCGAATACCTTTCACTAATTCAGACGGAGGTAATTTTGCTGTTTTTTGTTGAAGGCATATTATTGCTTGAAATGCGTGCACTGTTTGAATTATGATGCTCTCATATAAATTCAGTTGTTGTAGGGGTTTTGGTAGTGGAAATAATTCCAAATTATTTGTGATAGCACGTGAAGGAGTTTGGTTGTTGTCAAGTTTTGTAGTGCAGTAAAACTGCAAAGGATTAAGGGGTCAGTTATTTCGTATTTGTTTTCTGCTATAAGGTAAAGAGCTAATTCACACCATTTAGAATCTTCATTGTCTTCTATTTTGTATGTTAGGTCTACAGTTTTTGTGTTACTTTTATAAAAAGTTCTATGGCAACATACACACACATGGTTTGGTATTTCAGCAGATGTACTTTTAAATGTCAGTGTTTCTTTTTTTTATGTGTGTAGTAGAAGGTTGCCATGCATAGAATTGTTGCTAATTTGCTTTAAAGCTATTTTATTCTGTAAGTGGCTTTCACTTCTAAAATATTTTTTCTGGATATAGTCAATTTCTTCAAGTAGGTCTTTTTCTGTACCATATAGAAGAATGTTATTTAATTTGGCTAGTGCTAAAGCAGGACTTTTAGCATCGTACAGTTTATAGACTAGATTTCATATAGTTGAATAATGTGTTGATATCATTTTGATATAATGGAAGGTGGTTTTGCAAGTAGGTCCTGAAATGCAGGCCAGTGAATGTCCTTGTAGTCCTGTGTACTTGTGCACTGGACAGGTATCCATATTTTGCAGTAGTTTAATTTTGATTTTGTCTTTGCCTTTCACATATTGATTGAGGAATTGGCGTAAAGACTTGAAAGATTCTTTGGGAATGTTACACATTGACGTGCATGACCATTTGTATACTAGACGTTCTGATTCAGTTGAATGGATAGGTAATTCTAAGTTTTCTGGGGATATTTTTGTAAGCAGTATTTCTTGTTCCATTATGGTATTATTAACTTTTTCATAACCTCGTCCACTGCTATGTATGGCAATTGTATTTGTTTGCTTTTGTTTGTATGCTTCTTCATTAAAGTATGGTTCTGTGCTCGTAGTGTGACTACATTCACCTCCACAGATACTAAAGAAGTTATTTCTGTTGACATTTAGTTTATTGAGAAGTCTTTTTTGTAATTTAGTCATTAGTTTTGTTAGTGGTTTCATTTTATTTAACACTAAAATAAATAACTTTCTTTTGAGAAGGATTGCACTGTCTATCAACGCTTCTAAGATTAATTTCCTACAATAGGTTTTGAGGGTTGCGCTTGATTTCTCTCCTGTTTTTATAAGATTTTGAAGGACTCTGTGACGGAACATTTTTGCTAAAATACTTTTTTTGCTATGCTTAGTTTGCACTACATCAAGATTTATAGGAGCAGTTTATCTGTAGTGGTAGCTGATTTTCTGTTAATTGTTTTGTGGTTTGTTTTACATTTTGATAGAAGGGGCAACGTTTCTGTACTTGAAGATTGTCTTGTTTCGCTAAATGACTGTATTAGCTGTTTTGTTTTAACTTTTTTTACAAATTCTGCTAGAGATGGATGCTTGTTTTGGACACTACTTTTTTCATTTGCTCTGCTTCTGCGTTGTTTCTATGGACTTGATTTTTGGTAGGCATTCTTTAGGGTCTGTTGAAAATAATAAAGAAGGTATAGGTTGGGGTGTTCTTAATGTATGTGTGCTGTGTGCATGAGTGTGTGAGTAAGATGATAAAGATGTATGTAATGGTGTGTGATTGTGCATTGGGCAACTACAACTAGTTGGGATGGGTATTCTTGAATGCGTGTGCTACTAAACTGGGGTTCAGATGATAGTAGAAAGTAAGCTGGTGGTGTGGAGAAGTAGAAATAGTAAATCTAATTGTATACAATTAAAACAGTTCTTTGTTACATAACATCAAAATTCTAGGGGTTGAGTTAGGTTATTTGTGTGTCGAAAAATAAGAAATTGTGTGTCATTCTGCCCGTAAATCTCTGTTTAAGAAATGGGGATTTGTAGACAGAATGGTGCACAATCTCTATTTTTAGGCACATAAATAGCATGAATTAACCTTACAGTGTGTTTGAATAATAGTACAAATAATATGGTGGTATTTAACTTACTTTTTTTCTGAAATTAGCAGGTTTCTTCTTAGTTGTTCTTTGTACTTCAAATTCGGCTGCTTCTTTTCAGGAGAATGGTCTTCACTGCAATTGTAAAGGAAATAAATAAGTAATTTTGTTTGTATATAGCATTGTTTTTAATATAGACATTGATTTTTTTAATTGACATTGACCCTCAGCGCCTTCCTCAAAATCATGAAACATAAGATGCGTTGCACCAGTTGAATACATATCATATGTTCTTAATGCATAAACTGTATTGTAATGACTAACTGTACCAACCAAAATATAATTTGTACGCCTTGTGGAATTCATAATTTACCACTGAATACCACTATTTCTGTAACTAAGCTCTTGTAAGTAACAGCGCCTCAATGCCATGGGCTGCTTGTGCATTATATAAATATAAGTAAATAAATGTTTATGTTTTTGTACAAGTATTGTTGTTTGATTTTTGAACATACTGTGTGCATGCAATTTTCTTTGAGTATGTTAACTCTTCATATTGTACTTTAAATATGTTAGTTCAACATGCTTTGAAAATGTGTGTGTAAAAAGAAATTAAATAGCAGATATGTTTGGAAGTGACAGTTGATTTTAGGAGATGGAAAAAATGATAGTAAATTAATTTTATAGATTATACAAGCTAAAAGTCAGTTAATCTGTTTATATGAATCTATAAAAATTGTACATGTACTATATAGAAAATATGCATACCTGTAGTTTGTGTTCATGCATATGGCTATGCATGCAGCTGCAAGTAGAAATCTTGGAGACTTGTACAGTATTTCTGGTAGAAGGTGCTTTCCAATGATATGACACTTGTACTCAGAGAGATTAAGAGTACATTTAAAGTGCTGATCTATGATGATGCAGTTAGATGTAGAGGTCTTAGATGTGATTGGTGGATGTTCATGTGACTTCTTAGCTATATCCAATGAGGGAATGGCACAGAAAGTGAAAAGGAAATGGTAGAAGGACTGTCCATGTTACGATATGTCCGTGGACATGGCGGTAGTCCGCGGACATCAGGTGTTACATCCGGTGATTTTTGGGTTGGGGAGCCATGCAAATGAGAATGAGCAGAGAAAGGGATTGGTCAGGAAAGTTTAGTGGGTGTGTTGTGCCAGGAGAGAGTTTCTCAGATACTCTTTTTGCTGAGAGAAGAACAGATAGCTAAGGCTGTGTGTTTCAGAAAACAGATTGTTTGGATTTTGGGAGACTTGTGGATACATTGGTTGAAGGTGCATGCAGAAAGCTGTGGAGTAGCTGTAGATCTTGGATTCCCACATTTGGAAGTGCACTGGCATGGAGTACGTGGAATGAAGTGGTTGGACTTGCTACCTCTCTGTGCTACTTTGGAGACAGAGCAACATCCAGACATAATTGTAATTCATTGTGGAGGGAACAGTTTAGGACATGTGTCTGGAATTTCTTTGCAATTTGCAATAAAAAAAAAGGACTTGGGAAGGTCATGGACATGTTTCCAAATTCTCAAGTAATTTTTTCATGGATTGTGCAGAGACAAATGTGGCTTTGTTCTTCTTCATTTGGTCCACAAATGGAGAAAGCAAGGCGCAATGTCAATAAGGCTGTTTGTGCCTTTCTAAGAGATTTTGGCATGTCCTCTTTTCACAATGAAAATATTATGTTTCGTAGCACATACATTTTTCGCAGAGATGGAGTCCATCTTACTTATGCTGGCAATCAGATATTTTTGAGAAATGTACAAAATACATTGCAACCTTTTTTGGAATTACAGCATCCATTTTATAGCAGGTGTTGAGCATTTCAAATTTTTCAAACACCAACAAACACCACCAAAAGGCTCTTTTCAGAGCCACCACTTCCTCCCAGATAAAACTGCAATGGTTATGATAGGGTAGCACCCTAAAATTTTAGATGTCCACACGGACTTCTAAAAAATACACAGGGACTGCTTCAATTATTTTCACTTCTATTTTTTAAATGTGAAAGGCGGGTCTGAAAAGAGCCTTTTTTTATTTTTGTTGTTTTATATTTTTTTGGTTTTTTATACAAGACACACTAGGAGAGGAGGGGAAAGGAGGGTAAGGGGGGGCACCAACCACAGGGATAAGAAAGGGCGAGCCGAGAGAGGAAGACGTAGAGTGGGTTTCACTTGGGTAGTGAGCAGACCTTCTCGTGCTCTGAGACGATAGCCTCAAAAGCACTACGAAGTCTCTACCCCTGCACAGTACTGCGTCGCAGTACATACACACAACTGTCACCCTTGAAAGGTAAGGGTCATCACTATTGCGTATGGCCTATGAGGCAGCGTGAGGAATACGCTGTCCCACAGGAGTGTTCCTTGTGGTGACAGGATCGGAAACGGAGGATGAAGTAGAGGAAGTCAACCTGCTACGCTCCTCGCAAGGTACAACCTTGCGAACGGCCCCCGAGTGGAATGACTTTAGGTGTCTCTTCATGGTAGTTGTCCCAAAGCTGTATGAACCATGCCTCCCGTGACTGAGTACCATTTTGCACTCTTTGCAGGTGACTTGGTTGGCACGCGCCTTAGGACCATTACCATGAATGGTAAATAACCGCCACACCCAAGACTCACGCCGATGCTGGTAGTAGGGACTTCCACTACATCATTCGCGTCATCCTCTTCATCCTCCTGTGCATCCTCACTCCTGTCCCCCTCTTCAGGTCCTTGGGGCGGTGGTGGTGGTGGAGGCGGTGGGGGTGGTGCTGAGGCAGATGCAGCACCAGGTGGCAAGAGTGGAGCCATGGAAGCCATCAGCTGGGCATTGAAAATCTTCAAATTGGCAGCAAAATACGCTGTGCTCTGTAGAATAGCCAGAAACACAATGAGAATGAGCTCTAGGGCGTGGTCTTTTATAGGGGTGCTTGAGCGCGGTTCGCGGACATGCGTGCTGTCCGCGGACAGATCGAACAGAAAAAAGGGTTGAAAAAGTCACAAAATCTATGTAGAAACTCAGGGTTACTATGTGGGACTTGTTCTATGGTGAGTTTTTATTGGAAAATATTGTAGATTACTTGAAAATGTAGTTTTAAATTGTTCAGGGACACGAACAGTGTTCGCAATCAGAACACATGCTGATCGTGGGCGCGGTCACATGATAGGTTCGCGAACGTGTTCGCAAAGGGAGCGGGTGTCCTCAGGACACCAAATGCACTGAAACAATTTTGCGCATGCGCGTTGGTGTTCTAGGGACACTGTTCGGGTCCTGAAGTGATTAAAAGTGCATCACAAGTGAAACGAACAGTTATAGACAGGCATTTGTTCTTAGATCCGTTTCAACTTGTCTGCGAACAATACGGACAGGCATACCGTCCTCAGGACACCCCCATTTTGTTTATTTATGAACATTCCGGGGCACTTGATGTGTTCTTAGAACAGTTTTAACCTGCCTACGAACAGTACGGACAGGCATAGCGTCCTCAGGACACCCCCATTTTGTTCATTTACAAACATTTTAGGACACAGCCTGTGTTCATAGAACAGTTTCAACTTGCCTGCGAACAATACAGACAGGCATAGCGTCCTTAGGACACTCCCATTTTGTTTCTTTGCAAACATTTTAGGACACATCCTGTGTTCTTAGAACAGTTTCAACTTGCCTGCGAACAATACAGACAGGCATAGCGTCCTCAGGACTCCCCCATTTTGTTTATTTACGAACATCCCAGGACACATAATGTGTTCTAAGAACACTTTCATCTTGCCACCGAACAATACGGACAGCGTCCTCAGGACACCCCCATTTCGTCCATTGACGAACATTTCAGGACACAGTTTATGTTCTTAGAATAGTTTCGACTTGCCTGCGAACAATACAGTGAGGCATTGCGTCCTCAGGACACTCCAATTTTGTTTCTTTATGAACATTTTAGGACACAGCCTGTGTTTTTAGAACAGTTTCAACTTGCCTGCGAACAATACGGACAGGCATAGCGTCCTCAGGACACCCCCATTTTGTTAATTTACGAACATCCCAGGACACATAATGTGTTCTAAGAACACTTTCATCTTGCCAGCGAACAATACGGACAGCGTCCTCAGGACACCCACATTTCGTCCATTGACGAACATTTCAGGACACCGCGTGTGTTCTTAAAACAGTTTGAACTTGCTAGCGAACAGTACGGACAAGTATAGTGTTCTTAGGACACCTCCATTTTAGTTTCTTTATGGACATTCCAGACACCCGTGCTGTCTGCGGACACCTCAACTGCTTTAAAAAAAAAAACAAGAAATGAATTAGGACACAATATAATAATTTTACTTTATTTTACATGTATGTTAAATTTATGACAGAGAAGGTGAGGCAGAAACTGAAACAAAAACAGGAGAACTGTGGGTTTCAATAGGATTTATATGAGGTGAAGAAGGGATGGAAGTCTCATCAAAACGTTTTGGTTCATGGAGAGGGTTTGGGGATAATTGACTGGGATATGGTGAGGGGGGACAGGTACATGTGAGACAATGATATGTAGTTGTTTGTTTGAAGTGATCCTCCACAAAGTTTTTTAAATTATTAAAATTTGCCAAGAGTAGGTACATTTTTTCTTCTATGTGCTGAAGAGTCTTATCCAATACAGCTTTTTCTTTAGTATTTTCAATTTTTGTATGGTCTGTACAAATATAAAATATATGTTAAATGTATATAAAATAATATTAATTAATTGGTTTATATAGTAAAGTGTCTACCATTAGATTCACTATCTTCTGACATTTCCTCACGTGGGAAATGCTCCTCTAGCCACTCTAGAGTACTAGACATTTCTGTGAGAAAAAAAAAACATAATATCATTTTGTTTGTATGTTTCTAATACAGAAAGTTTACAAATATATGAGTAAAATGCAGTACACTTACTTTTTCAGGTAAGGTGTGTTCTGAGTGGTCTGTAGATCTGCTGTTGCTCTTAGTTGTGGAGTTTCTGTGAGGTAATCATGTTGGAAGCCTATCTTTCTTCTTTTGGTATATTCCATTTTAGAAAATATTGTATTTAAATGAATGGTTAGTGTGTTATATATATGGGTTACAATTCTTGTTTATTACTACATATAATGTGTATGTGTGCTTGTTTGTGAATTTGTAAAATGGTCATATGTTATGATATATCAATTAAACATACCCCCCAGACATTTTGGGTAGTGGTGCTGTTGTCCGAACATGTACGCGGACATTAAAAGAGTTTGCGGACATCAAATCAGTAGAGGGGGTTCAGTATGTTCCATGTTACATGTACATAAAGTCAGAGTTATTATTGTTAAGTTGTGCTTCTAAAAACCTATGAAATTCAGTAAAAAAAACTTTGTTAAAGGGACGTTATGGTTAAGTTGCGCTACTTAAAACCTATGAAATTCAGTGAAAAAACTTTGTTAAAGGGACGTTATGGTTAAGTTGCATTACTAAAAACCTATGAAATTCAGTGAAAAAACTTTGTTAAAGGGACGTTATGGTTCCAAGTAAAACCGAAAAACCCCTGAAATTCGCCAGTTATGGTAAGCTAAGCAACCATAACTCGCACCACCACCGTGCACTGCTAAGACTTACACCGACGACATCAAAGATGACATCACAAAGGTCATTGATGACATCACTGATGACATCACATGTCTGTCTTCCTCTTTTTTCCTTTACTGACATATCTAGGCCACATGGTTTTCTTCAGTAACAGTCAGGAACTAAAAATTATAAATGTACTATATTTGTAGACTTATCCTTCAAGTATGTTCTTATAGCAATTCCCTTAGGGTCCAGTCATATCACATGAAACATATACATATGGGAAGACACAAGCTTGAAAAACAGCAATCCTTTCTGTGCATGAAGATAATCAGTAGAGTTATCAGCACTTTCTGATAGTTCTGTCTTTTTTTATTACTGTTGTATATGCTCATATTTGTATACATTATACTCACACTACTTTCCTTAGGGTCCAGTCACATCATGTTATACATGTACATAGGGTAAATAGCAGCTTTGAAACAGAGCAATCATTTATTTTCAAAAAGATAATCAGTTAGGTTATGAATTGTTTCTGCTACTACTTCTGCTTTTTTGCTTACTTCACTTTCCCTGTATATACCCATATTTGTATGTGTTATTGTGTCTTTGTGTTTTGTCTGTAATAATGCAATTATGTTATACGTGGGTTTTATTAGCTACTTATTACGTATTTCACAGTACATAAAACTCTAATAAGAAAATAGTTATTTCATTATTCAACATATCAACATTATGAATATTATACCTTCATCATGTATGCTGCACACAGTGCCTATGTTTCTGCATGAGTACTTTAGTATACTGGATAGAACTTCATAATAGAATACTATTTATATCAATGCATTGCTTAATGCACTAATTAGCTCTTGATATTTATTCCAATGATCTTTGACACATTTTTCTCAACATTATAATAAGAATCCCTTGTACAGACATTTTATGAAAAGTAAATGCACATGTAATGTCATCAGTGATGTCATCAATGACATTTGTGATGTCATCTTTGATGTCGTGGGTGTTAGTCTTAGCAGTGCACGGTGGTGGCGTGAGTTATGGTTGCTTAGCTTACCATAACTGGCGAATTTCAGGGGTTTTTCGGTTTTACTTGGAACCATAATGTCCCTTTAACAAAGTTTTTTCACTGAATTTCATAGGTTTTTAGTAACGCAACTTAACCATAATGTCCCTTTAACAAAGTTTTTTCACTGAATATGTATTACATGGACGCGGTAGTGTCCATGTAGTTATGGTTAAGTTGGTGTTTCCATAGGAAGAGCATTTTTTGGGTGGCTTATGATTTCGATCCCTCTGGACGAATCCTCACCAAACTTTGCAAAAAAAGTACATGGCCCACTCTGAATGTTTTTGCAAAGTTTGGAGATGTTTGGTCAAGGGCGGTCAAAGTTATAGGGGGGTCCCAAAACTTTGTTTTTTTCCCATAGACAAAATGGGAAAAAACTTTGCGCACGCCTACAGCCCAAACCGCTGGACGGATTTACACCAAATTTGCGGCAGGAGTGGGGGCTTGGTCCCGAAAGCATGCTTTTGCGAATTTGGTGTAAATCCATCCAGTAGTTTTTTTTTAAAAATGACCAAAATGTAAGGCAAAAAAATTAGTGATATCTCTGTTCGCTCCGCGGACGGACTACCCTGTTCGCTCCGCGGCCATCGCCCCGATTGGCCAAGCGGCTTGCGTGATGTCCGCAAACATGCAATGTGTTCGTTGATTGGACAGCGTGGTGCGTGAAGCGCGTCAGATTTTTTGTGGCGCCCGCCATCTTGCATTCGCCGACGACCGCGGACAGCGCGGTGGTACTTTGATTAAAAATTGTATTTAGTGGAGTGTGTTGGTGTGTACGAGTGTTTCGGGAGGGTGGGGGAGTATGAGATAGGGTCAATGTTCTGTTTTTTTTATGTGCTAGACGCTTTTGTTGTGTTCGATTTGTCTGCGGAAAACACGGCTGTCCTGAAATTTTCTATATAAACTAAATGGTGGGGTGTTCCAAGGACGGAGTATGTGTCAATTTTGTTCGTAAGCAAGCTAAAATTGAGGTAAGAACACTCGCGGTGTCCTTAAATGTTGGTACATAAACAAAATGGGGGTGTCCTGAGGACGCTGTCCGTATTGTACTCTGGCAAGTTGAATGTGTTCTAAGAACACTCGCGGTGCTGAAATGTTTGCAATTAAACAAAATGGGGGTGTTCTGAGAACGCTGATCGTATTGTTCGTTGTCAGGTTGAAAGTGTTCTAAGAACCCTCCTTATGTCCGCTGACATTACAATTTCCTATGGGCCTTACCCGACTTTTTGTCCACTAAACAAACGATAAATCAGGCTGCTATGCGCCGACATTATGTGATAATCCTATCACTTGCCCCATCTACCTGGCTGACCTGTTTTTGCGACACTAAATCATATCTCCCGCCCCTAAGCCTGACATTATCAAAGCATTCATATTCCCCGCCTCTCTCCGTGACGTTACCGGTTGCGTAGCCAAACACACCCAGTCGTCTCCAGTCCTACGCGACTTTACACAGAACCCGGAAAACAACACACATCATCTCACAACACAGCGCACCACAATTCGGAATATGAAACTGTGATTTAAAAGCAAACAGCAAGATTGTACACTTCGTAAAGTACATTTATTTGACATCAAATGTTTAGAGAATATTCGGCGATTTGCATTTGTCTTTTCTGACGATCGGCAAAAGTTCATCTTGACTCACGCGCTGTACCTTTGCGCTACACGGTGTTGGTTTATGATTAAAGAAGCACTATGGTCGCACTGATAATCGGAAGGCTGTTCCAACAACGAGGCATTAGACAACCATAACGGTTGGTATGTTGCTTCTAGCCACTAGTACCGCGTAAGGGCATATAGGTCCTTGGCGATTGTCCCATAAAATGGTGAGGGTCATGAAGTTGTTTACTAGGAGCTGCACCTGGCAGTTAAAAAATGCGACGGGGCATTGACAGTAGGGAAGGATGTACCAGTTTTAAAAACATAAATTAGTCTCACAAGCCGATCTTCATTAAAAATATTCATTTCATTTATTAGGGCGTGAAACTACTTGCTAGTGAGGATAGTGCAACAGAGTATGTTAACTTATTCCCACTAACCCACCCTCTCTCCTGTGCCTTTTTCAGAGCTGACTGAGCGCCAGCGGACCACTTTGGCGCTGATAGTGCGCGGTACAAAACAATATGCCACATTGAACGAACAAGTACAACTTAACCAGGCTTTAACGCCATGCTATTGTTATTATATTCCGGTATAAAATAATTTAAAGGGTTACTTACATTATATTGGCATTTTCCATTGTCTACGCGTAATGCAGTCCCTAAATACGACTCCGTCTGTGCCAACGATCTTTCTCATAGTGATATAATATATAAAAGCGGTTTCGTTTCAGAAATTTCATCCTTATTGTCTCTTACGTTTTTGCACCCCTCCTTAAAAAGAAGTCTTTTGGCACGATCCCTGTCTGTCAAGGTAAAAAAACAATAGAACCTTATAGTGCGAGTCGTGGGCCACTCCGGCCCGCGAGCAAAAAATGGAAGCAGCTGACCTTCACTGTGAATGAGCATAAATTCTTCATTGCAACCTTCTGTGTAAAGCCATCCCTGAGAAATTGCTTTTTACACTCCATCTTTGTATATTGTCTGCGTGCTAATGAAAAAGGTTTGTTAAAGGGAGTTTATGGTTAACTTCCGCTACTAAAAACCTATGAAATTCAGTAAAAAAATGTTGTTAACGGGACGTTATGCTTAAGTTGCGCTAATAAAAACCTATGAAATTCATTAAAAAAACGTTGTTAAAGGGACGTTATGGTTAAGTTGCGCTAATAAAAAACTATGAAATTCAATGAAAAAACGTTGTTAAAAGGGACGTTATGGTTAAGTTGCGCTACTAAAAACCAATCAAATTCAGTAAAAAAAAACTTTGTTAAAGGGACGTTATGGTTCAAAGTAAAACCGAAAAACCCCTGAAATACGGCAGTTATGGTAAGATAAGCAACCATAACTCGCGCCACTGTGCACTGCTAACACTAACACCCAAGACATCCAAGATGACATCACACATGTGTGAAACTTGGATTAAAAATTGTATTTAGTGGAGTGTGTTGGTGTGTAAGAGGGTGGGGGAGTATGAGATAGGTTCAATGTTTTGTTTTTTTATGTGCTATATGCTTTTGTTGTGTTCAATTCGTCCGCGGAGAACACGGCTGTTCTGACATTTTGTAAATAAACTAAATGGTGGGGTGTTCAGAGGACGGAGTATGTGTCCTTTTTGTTCGCAAGGAAGGTAAAATTGAGCCAAAAACACTTGCGGTGTATTTAAATGTTCGTAAATACACAAACTGGGGGTGTCCTGAGGACACTGTCCGTATTGTAATCTGTCAAGTTGAATGTGTTCTAAGAACACTCGCGGTGTCCCGAAATGGTTGCAATTACACAAAATGGGGGTGTTCTGAGAACGTTGTTTGTATTGTTCGTTGTCAGGTTGAAAGTGTTCTACGAACCCTCCTTTTGTCCGTTGATAGTACAATTTCCTATGGGCCTCACCCGACTTTTTGTCCACTAAAGAAACAATAAATCAGGCTGGTGTGCGCCGACATTATGTGATAATCCTATGAGTGGCGCTATTGACCTGGCTGACTTGCTTTTGCGACACTAAATCATATCTCCCGCCCCTAAACCTGACATTATGAAAGCATTCATATTCCCCGCCTCTCTCCGTGACGTTACAGGGTGCGTCATCAAATGCGCCCAGTCGTCTCCAGTCCTACGCAACTTTACACAGAACTCGGAAGACAACACACATTATGTCACAACACAGCGCGCCACAATTCGGAATATGAAACTGTGATTTAAAAGCAAACAGCAAGATTGTAAATTTTGTAAAGTACATTTATTTGACATCAAATGTTTAGGGAATATTCAGCAATTGCATTTGTCTTTGTTGTCGATCTGCAAAAGTTCATGTTGAGCCACGCAATGTTCCTTTGCAGTACAGAGGGTGTTAGATCAGCTTAGAACAGAGTGCGCCACAATTCGGAATATGAAACTGTGGTTTAAAAGTAAACAGCAGGATTGTACATTTGGTAAAGTACATTTATTTCACATGAAATGTTTAGTGAATATTCAGCGATTTGCAATTGTCTCTGCTGTCGATCAGCAAAAGTTTATTTTGAGCCACGCGCTGTTCCTTTGCGGTAGATAGGCTGTTGGTTTATGATAAAAGCAGTAAATGGTCGCACTAATAATCGGAAGGTTGCTCCAACAACGAAGCATTAGACCACCATAATGGTTGGTATGTTGCTTCTAGCCGCTAGTACTGCGTAAGGGCAAATGATTATCTTCATGCACAGAAACAATTGCTGTGTTTCAGGCCTGCTTGTTCCCCTATGTATATACATCATATGATGTGACTGAACCCTAAGGAAAGTACTGTAAGAACATATGAGAAGGGTAACGTCTACACATATAGTACCTTTTGGATTTTCAATTTCTGACTGTCAGTGAATAAAACCACCTGGTCTAGATATGTCAAGTGAACAAAAATGAAGGTGCCAGACATGTGATGTTGTCAGTGATGTCATCAATGACATTTGTGATGTCATCTTTGATGTCATGGGTGTTAGTCTTCGCAGTGCACGGTGGTGGCGCAAGTTATGGTTGCTTGGCTTACCAAGAATGGCAAATTTCTGTTTTTTTTTCGATTTTACTTATAACCATAATATCCTTTCAACACACTTTTTCCACTGGTTTTGATAGGTTTTTATTAGCTCAACTTAACCATAACGTCCCTTTAACAAAGTTTTTTCACTGAATTTCACATGTTTTTACCAGGATACCCTTAATTTGTGTACATGTGCCATACAACTTACTGACCCCCCCCTGGTCCAATATGATAGCCACAGAGTCTGCAGACTGTGCGACTGTCCGCGGACGTTGGGCAGCATCCAACCTGCAGAAATGCTCAGGGGTGTTCTTAGATTGTTGTAGCAAGTGGCAAACAAATAGAAGAGGTTTGAAGGGCAAACCATATGTGTACTAAAAATGTAAGTAGGTCTACAAACTCTGTACTTATCAAAGCAGCAGTGCAATTACATAGGTTGTGCAACATAATGGAATACACCAAGCAGAAACATAACCGGTGCATCCAACACTATTACCTCAGTGCTGCTTTGCATACACTGTGAGAGACAACTGTCACAAGAAAGTGTAATGTTCTAAGAGGACAACCATACACAAAAGTAGTAAGTACACTACATTTTTTCCTGTAACTGTGGAGTTTGTTCTGTGTACATGACTAGTAAAAAACATTATTTTCTTACACAGAAATGGCTAGCACCTTTGAGTTGCTTGTGGAGAATTTCCCTCATGATGAAATGAGTGACGATAGCAACTCCAATGGTACACATTACAATTTTTGAAGTAGGAAAATTAATGCACATTGCTTCAGATGTAACTAAAACATGCTTCCTGTTTAACAGTACATACTGCAAATGAAGTCAATGAGCCAGAAGTACCAGCCAATGTACAAACGGATGGGCAAAGAGACACCCAAAGTACAAATGGGGAAAATGAACTGAGAAGTCTGTTCGCAAAAATTGATAGGTTGAACAGCAAGTTTGCAGAGTTACAGATATTTATAGAAAGGCATAAAATGGACAATATTAAGTACTGCTGCCCCACTCGTACCTGCACCCCTTCACCCTCTTTCAGCCAAGTATCCCCACAAATTCCATTTAGTCAAAGACGCTATGATGGGACCTCAATCCCTTCCTCCCCTCATGGCCAGCTTGTGCAAAACCCCAATTCCCATGTATATATTTCCCATTCCTCTACCCCTTCCCTAATGCAATGTTTTTATGTGTGTGTTAATAAAGTTCTGTGTGTTTACTGTTGTTGTGTGTGTGTGTTTTTTAAAACAAGACACGTTAGGAGTCTTTAGAAGTGCAACTCTCCATAATCAAAATGGAGGTGTCCCACGGACACCGCACCTGTCCGAGCTGTCCGTAATGAAAACGGAGGTGTCCTACGCACAGGGTGCCTGTCCGGACATTTCTGCAAAATTATGATGCATCTTGGGGGCCCAGGCCCTGTCCTGCGGACACCTGAGTGCATGCAAATCCGATCCCCTGTGCCCACCGAACACTGTGCCTGTGTGCAAAGTACATAAAGTTGTGTCGCACTTTTAATTAGTTCAGGGGTCCCGCCCCTGTCCTACAGACACCTGGGTGCATGCACATCTAATCCCCTGTGCCCTCTGAACACCACCCCTGTCCGCAGATGTCCGTAGAAACATGACAGTTTAATTATTTCGGGGATCCCGCCCCTGTCCTATGAACACCTGGGTGCATGCGCATCTAATCTCCTGTGCCCTCTGAACACCCTGCCTGTCCGGATCTCTGCTGTATGTGGCACACTTTTAATTAGTTGAGGGATTCCGGCCCTGTCCTACGGACACCTGGGCGCTTGCGCACACAGCATCCCATGGAATGGATGTCCTATGGACAGCCGTCCCATCAGCGAATGTTTGTGACTTCAGCATGTGACCGCACCCACGCTGGGCATTGGTCTGTTTTTGCGGACACTGATGGGACCCCCTGATACCTAAAAAGTGCATTTTTGACCACTCCAAGGTGTTTTAAGGTGACACTTCACCCTTGCAGAGGTCCTGGACCAGGCCCTGGTCGATCTAGAGACTTTCTGCAACTTTTTTAGTCTAGCTTGGGGTTAGAAGTGTCCGCGAAGCGCTCCCCTGCACCCTAATAAAAGGCCATACCCCACTGCTGCTCCTCATTCTGTTTTGGCTGACCAGGACAGAGCACTGCTCCAGATTGCTCCTTGCTGGAATTACTTTTGGCTCCTTGCTGGAACTGCTTTGGTACTGTGCTGTGCTACTTTTGGTGCTGTGCTACGTTTGGTGCTGTGCTGTGCTACTTAACTTTTGGTGTGCTGATCCAAATGGCAACCATGGCTGCTGCTGCCGGCTCCTCAGCACCACCCTCACCACCACCATCACCATCTTCTGGAGGGGATGGGGAGGGGGACAGGCATGGTGATGTAGATGGGGATCAAGAAGAGGAAGAGGATGAGGTAGTGGAATTCCCCACTACCAGCTGCCAAAATGGGTCTTTGGTGTGGAGGCTCTTTACCACCATTGGAGTGGTACCCAAGGTGCGTGTGGCCAGGGTTTGCTGCACTGAGTGCAATAGCGTACTCAGTCGTGGTAAGCCTGGGCTGTACAGCTATGGGACCACCTCCATGCGGTGACACCTGAGGTCGAACCAAAAGGCAGCAATTTGGAGGATTGTACCCTTCGAACAAGGTAGCAGGTTGAGCTTCTCTATTGCATCCTCTGCATCTGCTCCTGTCACCACAAGGGACACTCCTGTGGGCGGCAGATCCCTGACCAGGCCTCAGAGGCCATACACAACACAGCAGCCCCTTACCTTTCGAGGGTCACTGTACTGTGACATGGTACTCTGCAGGGGGAGCAATTCTGCAGTGCTTTTGAGGCTATGGTCCGGGAGCACAAGGGCCACTGCCCCTACCTCCATGAGGCCCACCCAACATCTTCCTCTCTCCACCTTCCCCTTCATCCCTGTGGTTGGTGCCCCTTCCCTACCCTCCCTTCCCTTCCTTGTGTGCAATGTACAAAAAAACACACATTTTTCTAAAACAACAAAAACCAAAAAAGAAGTCTCTTTTTAGGGCCACCTTTCAGAGTTTAAAAATAGAAGTACCAAAAAATGGTGCAGACCCCTGTGCAGGCTGCGGACAGCGCGGTAGTTCGCAGACATCCAAAAAATGTAGGTGGTGGCAGCATCTAAACCATTACACTCTTTTGTGGGAGAAAGTGGTGTCTCTCAAAAGTGCCTTTTTTGTGTTTTTTTGTTTTTGAAAGGTTTTTTGGAAGTTTTTGAGATAAGTGCTTGCTATATCTAAAAAAGAGCTGCAAAACATGTTGGATATTTCACCAAAAAAGCTGATTGTCAACATCAGTAAAAGGGACTCAATCTCTGCGAAAAATATTGGCGCTATGAAATGTTTTAATTCTGGAAGTGTTAGTAAATATGATCATACATTTTATCATAAATTCAAAATATTGGTAACAATCTTCCATAGTAGAAACACAATCCACCATCTAGGATCACTTATGATCATTTGATTTAAATTCATGGGTTCCTCTGATTAAGTAAAGGTCCTAAATTCATTTTTTTGTCTACACACCTTTCTATCTATTTACTCTTTCACTTATGATGTTTCTTTGTAATCTTTTACCTGTATGTAATTTTAGGAACTATTTAGACTGTGTCACTAATATTTGTACTTGTCATGATTTACTGTTTTATTAATAAATGTTGATAAACTTTAGACACTTATTTTGATTTTTCCTAAACGTTACTCTTTGAGCACAGAATAATTCTAATTTGAATTCAAATGAATGCTGTAAGCCAATTATGTTGTTCCGAATGTGGATGCCCTATCTTTTGTTAAATATTAATTGTGGAAAGACGACATCCCAACAACTCTCAAAAAAGTGCAAACAGCCTTTTTGACAATGCACCTCGCTTTCTCCATTTGTGGACCAAATAAAGAAGAGCGCAGTCATGTCTGTCTCTGGGCAATGTGAGAGAAAATTACTATGGAGTATGGAAGCATGTCCATGACTTTCCCAAGTGCCTCCTTCATCACAAACTGCAGTGAGATTCCGGTAACATGGCCTAAACTGTTCCCTCCACCATGAATAATAATAATGGCAGGATGATGGCACGTCACCAAAGTGGCACAAAGGGGAACCAACTCCACCCATGTCATGCTGCGCACTCCATACCAGTGCACATCCACATGATGAAATCCAAGATGTGTGGCTACTCCACAGTGCTCTGCATACACCTGCAACCAATGTATCCATGAATCCCCCAAACTTCAGACACTCTGCCTCCTGAAAGGCACAGCCATAGCCATCTGCACTCCTCTCACCAAACAGACCCCTCTTCCATACTCTCTCCTTGCACAGCACACCCAGGAAAACCTATTGGCCAATCCCCTGGCCTCCAAAGTCCTGTTTCATGCCTGCTATCCTCAAAATCCCGGGATGTGGTACGTGCAATCTGTGAACTAACGCAGTGTTTGCAGATAAATCGGCCAATTCAAAGGGGTGGGAGAAAACTTAAACCCAGGGTAGGAGATTTCCTCTGCAGTGGTGGCTCTGGAAAAAGAAAATCTTTTTTTTGAAGGTGCTTGTAAACAAACACCTTTTGTTTTGTATTTTTGGGGAGGTTTCTCTTCTTTTCCTCCTTACTGCCTTACATCAACCTCTGCAAAGCATCCCTTAGATTGTGAAAGAAAATGGCATTTCCATGGGTGGAGAAAGAAATGCCATCGGTGGCAAAATAGTGCACACTAAGGGAATCAATGTTCTGATTGTGGAAAGAGAAAATCCCAGCACTTCGCAAAAATGCACACATGCCTCTGTTAACAAAGGAACCTTCCAGCATTTTGCTGGGGTAAGAGGACATTGGGGGTGTGCCATAGTGCTCTAGGTGCTATTTGTGAGAAAACCACCTTTGCACTGGGAATAAAAGCAGCATCAGTGCCTTCACCAACTCCTTCAGTGCACTGAGCAAACTTGGTGAACTCATGTAACCCAAATGCTCTCCTCCACAGTGCACCACTACAACATCAGGAGTACTGAAACTGGCCATGTCTCTGCAAAGTGCAAGCACTCCTTGTAAATTGTGGCCAGGCACACTGTACCAGAAAACCTGCACTCCTTCAAAACGAATATTGACAGAAATGCCTCTTCCCTTTGCATACCTCTCCAGATCACACACAAAAAAATCTTCCACCATCCATGCATTAACTATGTGTACCTCTCCACCAGTCACCTTCACTACACAACCAACACAGCAATGAAAACTAGTATTGCCCTCTCTTCCTGTAAAGTACAACCTGCACACCTGATTGGCTAATCCCCACAGTCCCGTTTCCATGCCAGGCATGCTGAGAAGCCCCGGATGTGGCATGCCCTGTCCGTAGACTACTGCGTTGTCTGCGGACCCCATAAAACAGGGCAGCCCTTCTTCCCTTTCCACTTCACTCTTTGCAGCACTCCCTCATTGGCTACTGTTAAGCAGGAACACAACCATCCACCAATCACATCCAAGAACTTAACATCTACCTCTGTCATCACAGTTCAACACTTTAGATGTACTGTTGAAAACTCAGAGTACAGGTCTCTTGTAATTCCAAAGCACCTCCATCAAAAAGTACTGAAGAACTCTCCAAGATGTCTGCTTCCAGATTCATCCACATCTGCATCCATCAACACAAACTACAGGCATGCATATATTTTGTACAGTACATTTGCAACTCTTTTACAAATGCATTTGAGCAGGGTGCCTGCCACTTACCCTGCTTAACCTACTCAATAATTCTACTTTCATTTGTCCCATCTCCTGACATCAAGTGGCAGTTACTTACAGTGCTGTGTGTTTTAAATGTTTTCTTTTAATGCCCACTTGTATAACAGTTTTAAACCACATATTTAAATTTTAGCAGAAATCGCTGTGCTTTTTTGTACAAAAAAAGAAAACCACATTGGGAACCTTTGCAGAGCAATTTCAAGTGCCAGATCCTATGTGAAACTTCAATGTATTACCACGACGTGCATGCTTGCCGATATCACCCATTCTAATGTGCACACTGTTATTTTCTTCTTTCCTTCTGTCACTTTTACAACAACTTCTCCCACTAACACACCTGCTGCAAAATGCCCAGAATGCACACAGAAAACTAAAACTGCATGTATGTTACCAAAGCATGGCAAGTACATAGATTGCACAATTAGCAAAATGTACTGCACTTACAACTACTCATTTCAGCACCATTTGAAGGAAAGCAAATGCATGTGTACATTGGCAACAGTGCTATCGGTAAATTGTGATAAATAAATGAAAGCATCAGGAAAGGATTCTGAATTATACTGCAATGGCACTCATGTAGCAAGCATTTATGTGTAGGAAAGTTAATACAATTCCACACACTAACATTCTTCTTTCTAATCTGTGCATCTTTCTGGGCTTCTGCCTTGTTTTACCCTAGTAGGCCTTGGGCTACGTGTCCAATGCAAGTAGTGCAACAACAACTCACACACTTGAAAAAGTGCAGCCCTGTAGGGCATACTTATCACTGCACCAATGACCCCATACCAACGATGCTGATGCGCCCATGTCCCCATTCCTATGTGCTGTACAAGTGCACACACATACTGACTAACATTTTCCAACACTAGACTTTCCAAGCCAACATGGCCTGTAATATCCTAGTGACACTGGGACGCTTGCTGCCAAACAAGTGTTAGGAATCTAGTGGCAACCTGTCTGCACCAACAGCAATGTTACAACCATATTCAGAATCATTTGCAATGTTACTAACTCTTCCTCCCAACAAATCCTCCTACAATGTACAATAATGTACAATAATGTGCTCTCATGGTGCAATCATTGTGCCATTAACACACATACCCACTAACTTCCTTCTTTCACAATTGCAGTGAAGAACAGCCTCCTGAAAGACAGAAACATATCTACTGGAAGATAAAACCCAGAAGAAACCTACTCTTCACATCCAACACAGTAAGTACAGTATTCTACATGTTACTCAGACAGTGCAGTGTTGTTGTATTGTAGCCTACAAAATTCTATCCAACTCAACAGCATTTGGTTCACTCTTACTCATTGCACCTCAGCAGGTCCTCTCGTATTCTCATCTGAACACCAGTATCGTAACACCCATTAGTTTTGTGAAAACCTTGTAATGGCCTTACTTATTCATGCACAGTACACTGCCATACACAATGAAGCAAACCGTTCACACATCAACAGACACAGATAACAGTATAACCTTCCCCACCAGAAGTAACAGCCCATTGAACAATCACACACCCCTCTATTTATGCATACCCTGATATTCAAACACTCATGCATAGTGCATGCAAACACATTGCACACCTTTGAAACCCACACTTTCCTTTTTTCTCCAACAGACAAAAGAGAATGTCTACCAAAAAGCAACTCAGTAGAGAACAATGTAAAAATAGAGCAGATAAAACTAAAAGCATGCAAAATAATCATCCACCTCTAGCAGAGTTTGTGTTAAATGTTCAAACAAAACAGCTAATACAGTCACTGAGCAAAACTGAACCAGCATGCAGGAAAAGAAGTGTGGCCCTTCTTCCAAAATGCAAAACTAAAAAGAAATGTATTAAGAAGAACACAACTACCAGTAGTGCTGGCACTGCATCTACCAATCTTAACACAGATAAGCATTTAAAAAAAAAATATTTTACAAAAAATGTTCCAGTGTAGAGTCTGTCAGAACTTTATAAAAACAGCTGAGAAATCAGGCTCAACCATTAAAACCTACTCCAGAAAACTGATCCTGCAAGCTCTCACAGACAGTGCAATGCTCCTCAAAAGGAAATTGTTTGTATTAATTTTAAACTTAATGAAACCACTAATAAAATTAATTAGTAAACTACAAAAAGTACTTCGTAACATGCACAATATCAACATCAAACTTCTGTGCAGTTGAGTGGATTCACACAACCAGCACAGAGCCATATTTCAATGAAGAGGCATACAAAAAATAGCAGAGAAACCCAATTGCCATACCTAGCAGTGGCCGAGGGTATGCAGTCGTAGACAACACCATTATGGCAGAAGAAATGCTCAATGAAAGAATATCCCCAACAATCAACTCTCCATTCCACCGAACCAATCCGTCCAGTCTACAAATGGCCCTGCTCCTCAATGTGTAACATACAAATACAGTCCTTAAATCTTTATGGCAATTCCTCAATCACTATATGAAAGCGAGAGAGAAAATGAAAATGAAAATGTTGCAAACCATGGACTCCTGTCCAGTGCACAAATACACTGGACTGCGAGGACATTCATTAGCCTTGATTTCCGGCCCTGCTTGCAGAAGCACCTTCCACCACATCAAAATGTTAGCGACACACCATTCCACTTTACGGAATCTCGTCCAGAGACTGTACTATGCAAAAAGTCCTGCTTTGTAACTGGAGCATTTAAATCACATTCTCCTACATGGCCCACCCAAAGAACTCCTGGAAGAAATAGACCACATCCAAAGCAAATATTTTGGAAGTGAACAACACTTACAAAATCCAGTAACTTTAGAAAAGAATAGCAACAACCTCACAGATGCCAACATTCTAATACTTGTGTACAAAACAGAAATAGCCAAGTTTCAAAGAACATCTGCTGAAGTACCAAACCAAGTATGTGTGTGTGTTGTTGCAGAACTTTTTAGACAAAGAGCACCAAAACTGTAGATATAGCGTACAAAATAGAAGACAATGAAGAATCCCAATGGTTCCAATTAGCTCTCTACCTTATAGCACAAAACAAATACGAAATTACTAACCCCTCAATACTTTACACACACTTCACTAAAAAGCTTGATAATAACCAAATACCTTCACGGGCTATCGCTAATAACCACGCCAAGAGCTTAATTTGTATGAGAGCATTATAATCCAAACAGTACACCCATTTCAAGCGATAAAACACCTTTAACTTCAAACAGCCAAGTTGCCTCTTTGTGAATTACTAAAACGCATTTGTGGAAAAGTAGTTTATTTGCCATTGGATTTTAAAGAAAATTAAGACACTCTGGGAGTGCAACGGCTAATAGATGAATATTTGATTATCCTAGTGAATGGTGTACGTACAAAAGACAAAAGAAATTGACAGCAACTAGTAGACTTAAACAAAGCTAGAGAAGCCCTACAATGGGCCTCTTTTCAAGTTTACCAGCCCGGAAACAATGGTGCCGGTAAGCTTACCGGCACCATTGTTTCTGGACTGGCAAACTACGAGTCTGCTGGCAGAATGGCACCCGCCAGAAGTCTTTGGCGGAAGCATCAGCACTGTTGTACACAGTACCGGTGCATTTGTCCTCCCCATTCCCATTGAGTCCTATGGGACTCGAATGGGAATGGGGAGTAACAATTGCTGCAACCTGATTTACCGGACTTCTAGGGCTGTAATGCCCCGGGTATTCTAGAAAGTCAGGCAGCAGTAATTCATTACAAGTCTGGTGGTAGCCTGACGGTTTTACCAGCATGGCTACCGCCGGACTCGTAATGAGGCACACTATCTTAAAGAGAACAATGAACTACAAAGAAATAAACATTGAAGAAAACCTGAGAGAAACAAGCGAAACAATTCAGGATTCTTCATCAACTGGCCAATTTGAACTTGTAGATCCTATTACAGCATCCAATATTTTAGACCAGTATACAATTCACCCACTGCACTCCAAAGACAGCATAGTCGATGCACTAGAAACATATCAAATGCACGCCAAAGGATCTCCAATCAGCATATGGGAAAAATGTTTAGAAGCACAAGCCTTTCCTCTACTCTTTCCTACTGGAAAAGGGGGACGGTATGTTGACACAAATAACAGCATCAGAATACCGCTCTTTATGAATGTATTCTGAAGACCCCAGATTCAGACAAAACGTTGAATACATATTCCACCTCCTGTTTGAAGGTGAACTAGCAACAACTAGCAACTCTATGTTACAGAGTTGCACACACATTGAAAACAGGTTCCAATTTGTTAAACATGTCTGCTACACAACTACTTCATAAGGTGCAAGAAAAAGATGAGGTTTTGCAGTCAAGTATGACAAATATATTGGCAAACAAGTGTGGTATGAAAGAATACTGGTTCTGATGTCATGCAGATGTACAGTGTATGCTACGCAACCTTGGCCTACCCACATGGTTTGTCACTTTAAGTTGTGCAGAGTATGCATGGGTAGTCTTGCACGACTTCCTACGCATAGCAAACGAAAACAAAACACGTATAGACATGAAAGCACCAGGAGAAATCTGCTCTCTTGACCCTGTAAATGTGTCAAGGTACTTCCATCACCGCTTTATTGTTATGCTGCACTTCATCTGTACAAAAATAATTATTCCTGTCAGAAAAGTGCAACACTTCTTTTGGAGAAAAGCATATCAATTCAGAGGAGTGCCACACATCCACATGCTTTTGTAGATACAAGATGCTCCTAAATTTGGTCAGGACAGTGATGACACTGTTTTTCAGTTCATTCACAAATATGTCTCTTGCAAAATCCCTTCAGAAAGTGCACATAGTGAGCTACATGCACACATTTTGCGGTTTTAAAGACATACATGTGGCAAGTATTGTCAACATAGATATAAAAACAAAGGGAATTACTACACCAAATGCCACTTTGGTTTCCCTAGACCAGTTTCAGCAGAAGCAGCTTCATGTGTTCTGTTAGACACAGTGTGAAAGGCAAATCACCTAAGAACACATACTGCATTAAAAGAAGTGAAGCGTCAAAGTACATCAATGATTACAATGCAATCATTGCCATCTTGTGGACTGCAAACATAGATGTGCAGTACATTGTAGACAAGTCCACTGCTGTTGCACAATATTTCACAGCCTACTTAACCAGAGCTGAGAAAACAGAGCTGAAAGACCTCTGGGATGACATATCATCTGACAAAACACTGTTACAAAAATGATACAGCTTTGGCATAAAAATGCTCTCCCATAGGGAATGTGGTTGCTATGAAGCTGCAGACCTTTTAACAGGCAGAGCCTTATATGGGAAACATGAAAACAAAGTCTGGCTAAGCTTTGGTCCTGCTACATCCAGAAAAATAGGGCTCAAATAGTACCAAGACATAGAAACAATAGCCAAAAATGATCCAAACAGCCAAGAGATTTTGAAAAACAATGCATTGGACACATACTACTACCCAAACAGGAGCACTGCTTTGGAAACCATGTGCCTATACCACATAGCCCAAAATTTCTCGTACAAGAACAATATTAAACCAGATGAAAAAAAGGTAAATACATAGTGAAAAGTTTTGAAGGAAGCCTGGTTAAACTTACCAAACCCAGCCTGATTAATCATATGAAGCTATCATTTAAAACTCCTCAACATAGAGCACTTTACTACATGTCCCTACTCCAACTTTTAAACCATGGAGAAAAGAAGAAGATTTATTGGACACCCATAACTCCTATGAAGATGCTTTCAATGCAAGTGTAAGCAGTATAAAAGATATGAATTTCAAGCAGTACAAAAACATGTTGGCCAATGAACGCCAACACAAGGAAGAAGTTCAAGCGCAACTAAATGAAGACACTCCTAAGGGCAGTCACTCTTTTGTTACAGGAAGCCAAGAACCACTTGGAGAGCCACTCATAGTAAATGAAGCAGAATTAGCCATGATTGAAGAAGAAAACCCCATGTGCCAATATGAGGAACCTGAAGAACACTTTGCTCTACTGAAATCACAACTCAATAATGAACAATGTAGCGCTTTCCTGGACGTAACTAAAGAAATTGAACATGGTGTGCAGCATGCAACTACAACTTGCAGCTGTCAACATTATAAACCTGTACTCCTGTATGTAAGTGGTGAAGCTAGCAAGCTGTGCACAATTCAATGAAACAATGTTAAAAAAAGAAATGCAACCAATAGTGCAAATTAAATGCACAGACAAACTGGAAGTGCGCATTATAACACTGCCTATGTGTCAACAAGCCACAGCACGACTAAACAGCTTAGAAAACTCTATCTCCAACAAAGCTGGGTCAGAGAAAATGTTAACATTGTGTTTAAACTGTAGAGTAATGCTAAAACATAACATTGACGTGGAGCAAGATTTAGTTAATGGAGTACTTGGTACAGTTGTTGGCTTCCGGACATATCCACATAACACAACATTCAGTTTGTCAACATCCCCTTTGACAAACTTTCAGAAGTTAAAAGAATAGGACGCTCAACAGCCTGATTCCTTCTTTTCAAAGACATGTATGTATGCAGAGAACAGTTGCTCTGTCTCTTGCAAATGCAGTCACTATCCGTATATCGCAAGGTCTAACCCTAGATCAGGCATTGCTTGACATTGGCAGCACAGTGTTTAAATAAGGTATGAATTACGTAGCACTGTCACGGCTACGTACACTTTAAAGACGATTTCTAGACAATTTTGATACAAAGTAAAGGCTGACATTCCTTGCATCATAGAGTACAACATACTATCTGCACTCTACATACCTCATCTCAATATGTACCCTGATCCTCAAAAAGGAAAATTTGTTAAATGAAAATGAATGCATACCGAAATTATAAGAGAGCTCCCAACAGTAACACCAACGAAATTGAAAGCAATTGCTACTACATCAAGTAGCACAACCACAAAAGGATGTAGTGAAAATGCAAATGCACATCCAACAGCACAAAGAAAGAGAAGTATGTCTTAAAAAAGAAAACAAGTGGAGCTCCAGCAAATTACTCAGACACAGAACTGTCGTCCATTCAAATTTTCCAACACAACTGGTGTAGATTGATATGTAAATGTAGCAATCAATGTTCTGTTCCAATTGACACCAATTGTTGAAAGCATTTACTAGAACGGAACAGACCAGTTGTGTTTGCAAATACCACCCCTTTATAGAAATGCAACAAACAGTCCTGACAACACTTACAGTGTCTCAGGAATAAGGAGGTAATTGGACTACTAAGTGAGAATGGTGAGATTCACCATAAACAAACAAGAGGATCCACAAGAATGTCTAATGTACTTACTGCAAGTGCTTGAAAGCAAAAACATACCTATAAATGAAACCCTTCCAAATTTCATATATCTGGAAACATACATGCACTCTCTGCAGTCATGTGGCACAGGAGCAAGTCCCTAATGAGCGCTTTGTGTATGTATTTATACCTAATTGTGAATCTATTCCATTTCAGCAGCTGGTGCAAAATGAAAATCATGGCATATTATGTACTGTTTGCACATAAACTCACACAGCCAATATGTAATAGTAATGCTTTTAAGATACAACGCAGATGGTACAAAAAACAACTCCAAACTTACTAGCTTCACACACAGGCAAGTATTGCTTGACAAGAAAACCTTCACAACAGTAGGCATAATCTACCACACACGTGCCACAACCAGTGCAGGCCACTATACTGAAGTCATTAAAAAGAAATGTGGGTGGGGTGAATGTTACAATACTTCCATTGCTTAGGGAACAGATATTACCAGCAAATCTATCAAATGCCTACTTAGTATTCCTGAAACCTATATTTACTCACTGAACTGAAAAAGTAGCATAACCTACTGCCCGATAGACACCAACAAGTGCAAACGAAAAATACCCTTCTGCCCTGAAAACTGTAAGAACTTAGCATACACCAACTGGCTAGTGAGTACATCAGTTGCACTGCTGTAAAGATTTTTTCTCCAATTACCTAATAAGTATAGACACAGAAACAACAACTGTGGAAAACATGCACTATTATTGTTCACCCATAGTACTTAAAAAGTACTGAGTATGAGGGTCTACAAACTGTCTGCAGTAACCTGTAAAACTACCAACTGCTAGAATATGCCAACTGCTGTCTAACTGTGCCCATACCACTGCAATGAATATGGCAACTGGCATCTAACTGCAACCATAGTACTGCAATATCACTTGCCAAAAGTGGAAAACTTAAATCCACCAACAGGAATGAAAGTACTTCAAAGCATACCCTGTGAAACTGTGAACAGCTAGAATACACCAACTGGTATCTAACTGCACCCATAATACTGCAATATACTTTCCATTACTACAAATGTTCTTCTGAAAATGCCCTTCAAGACTCTTGAAGTATCAACAGTCAGAATACGCCAACTGGTATCTTAGTACACCCACAGTACTACAATTTTACTTCCAGTAGTCAAACTGTTAAAATCCACCTTCAAGGATGAAACTGCTTCACAACATACCCTCGAGAACTGTGAAACTAGCAACAGTTAACCATGCCAACAGGTATTTAACTGCCCCAACAATACTCTAATATTAGTTTTCAATACTACAGTACTTACAATACACCAACAGGAATCATGTTGCATGAATGGACAGTGTTAAAAAGTGAAAAAAAGGATAAACAGTTAGAATATGCCAACTGGTATCTAACAGCAACCATACCACCATGCTTCCGAAAAGCAAAACACATACACCATTTCAATTCCTCCTACTGCAACAGTGCTTGTAACAGCAAAACCACTTAGTTCTGCACCTTTAACATTCCTAAAATTCCTGTACATTTTGCACAATTCAATGGAACATATGACACATAAAATCAAATAAATACTATACACATATTTGTCCAATACTTAAACCAGTGGACAGATTCTTGGGTGCATGGCTGTATTATGCTGTGGTGGTTATGGCCAGCACGTAGACTCTTGGGTGCTTGGCTTATGGCCTACTGCCTCTGGACAGGCACCCAAGACTCTAGGGGCTGGGCACAACCACCATAGCATAACACGGTCAGACACCCAAGAATCTGGCCAGTGACCTTAACCCACACACACAAATTAACTGTTACCTTCCCAATTCGAACACCATCTACAGATATTGAAGTACCCCGCCAACCCTATTTTTCCCCAAAGCCAATATCTCCATAGCATCCAGACTCCACTCTCCTAATTTAAGAATCCTTCATGCAGGCACCAAATAATCCCAAACATGTTTCTGCAACTGCCCACCACACACTAGCTACTGCAATAGCTGTGGGTAAACACTTGATTGCATGGTCGTATGATAGTGCAGTCATTCTGCCAGTACATACATTCTTGGATGTATGTCCTATTTTTAACCTATCCAAACATCCTCCTATTATCTGCATTCCACTCCCCTAACCTAATAAAGCCTGCCTGCTGTCACCACATAAACTGTCTTCCAAAGGCCTGGTCTATGCACTACTGTACACACATTATTGTAATGTTTTTTCCAATAGCCAAATTCCACTTCTTTACACATACTATTACAGTACGTGCAGCCAGTAAGCAGACTCTTGAGTGCAAGAGTCTAGGGGCTGGCCACAACCACCACAGCATAATACAGCCATACGCACAGGAATATGGTTAGTGGCCACAACCCACACACATAAGCCACCTGCCCGAGGCCCTGTCCACTTCTGTACACATACTATTATAGCACTTGCAGCCAGTGGGCAGACTCTTGGATGCATGGCCATGCACCCAAGAGTCTAGGAGCTGGCCACAACCATCACAGCATAATACAGCCATGCACCCAAGAATCTGGCCAGTGGCCACAACCCGCACACATAAGCCAGCCGCCCAAGGCCCTGTCCACTTCTGTACACATACTATTACAGTACTTGCAGCCAGTGGGCAGACTCTTGGGGCCATGCACTCAAGAGTCTACGGGCTGGCCACAACCACCACAGAATAATACAGGTATGCACTCAAGAATCTGGCCAGTGACCACAACCCACACACATAAGCCAGCCGCCCGGAACCCTGTCCACTTCTGTACACATACTATTACATTACTTGCAGCCAGTGGCCAGATTCTTGGGTGCAGGTCATCCAGCTATGCACCCAAGAGTCTAGGGGCTGGACACAACCACCACAGCATAATGCAGCCTATACAAATATCCTCATATCATCTACATTCCACTCTTCTACCATTATGAAGCATGCCTGCAGTCAGCAGATAAGCCGGGCGCCCAAGGCCCTGTCCGCGGACTACTGCCGTGTCTGCAGACTGCCACTCTCTGCAGTCTTATTCCACCTAAACAAATACGTCATATCAAACATCTTTCACTTCCTCACCCTTCCCAGCCCCACTTCCCAACACCAAATGCCCAAAACATTTTTCCCAGCCCTGTTCCACACACCGCTTTCCGTGGATATACCACATGGCGGACGTTTCGGGAAAATATGACGCTCATCATGCTTTTCGGAGCTAACAAGGGAAATAGGTCCGCTGTTATCACAACATTTTTTGGGACCTATATTTTGCCTGTTTTAAAGAAAACTACTGGACGGATTTACACCAAATTAACAAAAGCACACTATCGGGACGCTGCTCCTGCTGCAAATTTGGTGAAAATCCATCCAGCGGTTTAGGCTGTAGGGGTGAGGATTTTTTTTGTTCCATTGTGTCTAAAAAAAAATTGGGAACCCCCCTATAACTTTGCCCCCCCTTGACGAAACCTCACCAAACTGGCAAAAACAATTTCTGAGTGGGCCATATACTTTTTTTGCAAAGCTATAAGCCGTAGAAAAAGTGCTCGTCCTATGAGTTGAGCAACTTAACCATAACTACACAGCCATTACTGCAGGACATGTCATTTGTTTTGTTTGTGGTATTTGTCCCACTTGTTGCACCACCGCACTTCCAGAGAACGACTCCTCCATCTGTAAATGTGTTATTGTATGTAATTTCCAGTAGATATTGACATCCTTGTTCTTCAAATAGATACAAATACAAATACAATCCAAGACTGCTATGCTGTTGTCTTTTGTGATTAACCTGACTTAGTATACATGTTATTACACCCGCTCACCAGAGGAAGTGGACAAATCCTCATTTCACTTGAAGATACATATACATTTTTAAATATACTGAATTGGAGACACAGCTTTTAAAGATCCAGTATTGTTTGTAGTAGACAGAACATCGATTCACTGTTGAAGCTTTCAATTGTATATCATTCCGACCAAATCCCAATGTCCAAAGTACATTAGTCAACAGAATTTCCCAGACAGGCACTGGGTCACATCTCCATTTTTTAGAAAACCTGAGTCTCTTATGTAGGGAAGCTTGCTGCTGTGGGTGCTGCTGTAGGATTTTGCAAAGGATGCTGGCTTGGCTCAAAACACTGCAGGCAAGAGGAAGCCTGAGCCTTATAACTGCAGCTTAATAAAAGGAGAAGGGGTACCTCAGTGAATATATGGCAGCTCTGGCCATAGGACCCCTCCTAAATAAGCCACAGATCCTACCACTTGCCGTCTCTGTCACTTTATAATGCTTCCTCAGGCAACCACTTCTAGTTCAGCCACGTGGGTAACTCCTATTTAGGGAAGCACTCACCAGTTATGTCGTGGCTCAATACAAATACAACCATGCAAACCTACTGCACCAGGAACTCTGCCATGAAGCAAACCTTGGTTCAAAAGATACAGCAGCACAATATTACAAGCATTAGAGCTGACATGTAGTAAACACAAGTGCCCACGGATAAGAACAAACCCAAAGGAATGGGTGATTTTCCAAAGTGCCTGTCATTATCTAGATTTTGGAGCTTTGGCTAGAACTTGTACTTGGACCAACTTTCACTTAGAAGGGTGTTCCATGGGAAAGCCTTTCTGACTGCAAAGGTACACATTCAGAGCACTGAAAAGTATATTTAGCAACTAAAACCCTGGCAACGGAGTACCATAAATGTGCTCCTGATCTTGAGGCCATGCCAGGGTACGTACACGAGTTCCCTAATCTCAAAGTATGAAGAGACTACCTACGAATTATATTTAACGTGAATTGTTCAATTGAGATGTATGGGCTGTTGTGGGGATTTACAGGAAACATCATTATTTTATTTTTTTAAAGCGCTCACACAGCCCGCGGGCATCGAGGCACTGTTACAGGGTTATTTGTTTTGTTTTGCGTATAGTTGCGTATTTATAACGCGCTTAAATACCAAGAGGTTTCTAAGCGCGGACCCGGGGGTCGATCCTGTGTTGCTTCATGTCGTCTTGCTTCCAAGGCGAACACGTTGCCGCTGAGCTATCCTCCCGCACCAATCAGTATTTGCTACCTTTGTCTCGTGACTGTGAACAAAGGAAGCAGACATTTAATTACTGAATATAAGGCACCTAATGATAAAGCAAATAGCTAATGGAATATGCAGGTGTGGACGCCTTTAGATTGGATATATAGAGCAGGAATAGATTTATAACTGTGGAAGATCATCTTTTATTTGAATCGATTATGGAGAGAAATTGAAAAACTGGGAAATAACCCATACCTTACAAATGGACTAAATGCATGATGAAGGAGGGAGCCTTTGGCTTTAACAATGATTTTATTTGTCTGTCTTACTATGACATCATTTTATGAATCACTTACATTGCACTGTGTGGAATTGTACTGCTGTGTTTGACCTTGGATTTGAAAAATGTGTATGTTTAATTGTTTTATGTATCAATTGAAGTGTATGGAAGGTTTTACATTTATGACCATTATACAAATACATTTAAAAAAAGAAATGTACATTGGTGGAAATACAATTCATAGATAAAAAAGAAGGGTGTTTTCTTCAAAATATATTTATATATTTTGCACCGAGATGTTTGTAGGACACTGCAAGAACAAGGAGCCATGTATAGTGAGCTTTAACCATATGCAGATATTTTTGACTACAGCTCCCATCATCGCTATGCAGCATAGGAAAAAGTGAAGGATTGTGGGAGTTATAGTCCAAAACATCTGGAGAGCCACAGGTTGCAGACCCCCGCCGTAGGGATTGCAATCAAAGATGAGTGTGACAGTTCTTGCTTTTAATAATCTCCTTTTTTATAAAAGCAAAATCGCAAAGTTCACCTAGGGCACATTTCAATTGTGGAGCCTAATTATGTTTGTTGCATATACAGTCAACTATTGTGAACATATTCCAAGTATTGTGGAAGATTTCTTTCAAGATGATAGTCGATATTATTACCTTGCATAAAATTGTGGGAACACGCGTGCATTTCTTGTGCACATACAAACAGCCTTTGTGCATGCAAAATTGCATTAATGGTAGTGCAAACAGCATGTCCGTAAACACTAGGGCTGAACAAATGCAACTTGTCCTTACATAAAAAAGCATTTCCGCGATGTTTTGCTAATCCAGCCAAAATGGTTACCAGGCGTTTTAGAATTCAATATAATCCCTTCATTCTTAACTGAAGTTACTGGTGTGGGGTAATCCCCAAGAGTGTGCTAGGCGTGGGAAAGGACTGACCACCAGCGGCTCTGCTGTTGAACAGTTCTACTTCAATGGCTAGCCTGCACCTAATTTAGGAAGTTAAGCAGAAAGACAGTGGTGTACGCTCTGGTTGACTTCAAATTGGCCTTATCCAATGAGCTCAAATAACCCTGGAATTCCACCCACGGTAAAATAAGTTATTTTTAAATGGCTCATGGAATCACTAATCTACATTACTCATGGACCGTTCTTTCAGCAGGCATGGATCAATGGCTAATGTCCAGGGCATGGTTTTCACGATCATTAAATCTCCAGGATCCGAGCTTGCTATGTAATACATTTAAGAAAAATACAACATCCAAGAACAGGGTTTGTTCTATGATAGAGTATTAAAGTGAGCTGCGTAAGCCGCCACCAGCAATGGGAGACCAGCAGCTGCTTGTGATCGATCCATTGTTATGGAAGAGGGATCACAAAACGTCACTTCCTTATGGTGCCAACCATCCTTGCATAGGCCCTAATTCACTAACGTGTTCATAAGATTGTTTCAATAACACATTTTTCTGTTGTATACACCTCATATAAACACCTGTTTTTTTACTTCTGTAAACAAGCCACATTTCGAACAAGGGTTGGCTCCTAGGTTTGGGATGCTCAAAGGTCCATGGTTTACAAATGAGGCGAAAGTATGTGTCCGAGCCAAGCCACACACCTGCATATCTCTCGCTGGGAAGATCTCTCGGTAGGAAATAATCAGGCCGATATTAGTAATATCAATCAGCACGAGACGCGTGCAGAATCTTTGCTAGATCCCATTAAAAGATAAACAGGGTGCACATGTATTTATCTGAAGAAATAGGACCGGGACAGCCCAGAGCAGTGGCTTGCAAAGTGAAGCGCAGAAGCGTGTCTGCGGGCTCTCCGATTGATCCTAACACACTCCAGCATCGGCTGGTTCTTAGCATTCAGCTGTGCAAATGGGTCTGGAGAATCTGCATTGAAAGGATTACATTCAAGCGGGTGTGAGGATATGCACGTAATGCTGAATGAAATCGATTAAAGTTACAACGTGTGGTAGTTACTGAACTGTAATGACTAAACGCAGTCATTTTTGGCATTTCTTCTAACACGTTTGTGCGCGTGAATTTTGTAAGCGGAAATACATCGCTGGACGGAAGCTGAAGCGAAGTCTGGAGCTGAATTAGGTATGCACTGATAATAAACATTGATTTCACAGAATTGGGAGTAAACTGCTGAATTTGGAAGGTGATATCAATCTGTTGCTGGGTAATTAATACAATGTTAATTGCCAAATGTGATGTGAAACTGTAAATGTGATAATTGCCGTGTTACTTGGCCATCTGCACGACTCTCCCAGCGTTTCCAATGTGGACGCCAGACTCTCGTTGCGGATGTTCGTGGAGCCAGATAGTTCGCCGCCATCTTGGATAAAGTGAAAAGAAGAGCACTGTCTTGTAGCCATGTTGAAGATGTTTGTGCTATGGAAAGCCCATTGGAACACATTACTACAATACCAGACTGCCAATGATGTACTTGCCAAAATGCCTGACACTCAAGGGACAGCTTTACAAAGCATTTGTGTGAACACTGTACTTTGTTCAAAAATGTTGCACACAGGTCTTCGCCCACACTCCCCGCCCACCTGTCAACAAGGAAAACTCGGTTGTTGCAGCTGTCATTAGAAACACGTTTTCAGTTTGCACTTTACAGTGGAGTGCAATAATTGTGAATGTCCAAGGACATGCATAACCACCCAAATTGCATAGGACGAATGGCATTCGCCTTCCATAAAAGCAATACACACACAAAACCAAGAGAGGATATTTTCTTCAAATAGGTTTTTTGAAATCGTTAACATGTGTGCACGTTTTAAACTCCAGGAACCAATACAAAGGTTTTCCCTGGAACTTGCAGTACCAAAACTGGCCATTTGACCTTAGTTGTTTGTTATTTTTCATGAGGTTATATAGTGGAGTGGTGTGGTGTTCAGCCTGCAAAAGCTGTGGTTCAATCCCTGAGGTCGGCTAATTCATGAATTCAAAGACGACCTTCAATGTTTCTCATTTTAGCTGGGGGGACCGAGTCCACCCTCTGAAAAAAGTGGGTGTCCACCCGCATTTACCCTCAACTTGAGCCCTGGCAAACTGGCCAAAAAGAATGGAAGCTGATAAAATAGGAATACTGCTTTCAATCCGGTGTCATTATTGAAAGCATTATTCCGCTTTCTTTTATTGTTGCTTCAGCTTTCATTCTTTTTTGCCAGTTTGTCTTATGTGTTAGTCACTCTTCAATTTAGGGCCACTAAAACATAAGGCAAACTGGCCAAAAAGAATGAAAGCTTAAGCAAAATAAACACAGTAATACTGCATTAGTTTCCGGGTCACGTCCAATCCTCCATCCGATTGGCTGCAAAAGGCCACTGCCGGTAGCCAATCGGATCGAGGATTGGATGGGACACGGAAACTGCGTCGAAAAACCAGAGACTCCAGGGTCTTCCCGGGAGCCCAAGAGAAATGTCCAGAGGTTAGGCAGGTATGGGGGGCAAGCCAGACCCCACACTGTTAAATATATAAATATCGTTTAGCCATCCCACGCAAACCCCGTTCCTGCTGACCTACACTCTCATCCAAAAAAAACATCCATGGCATCCTATTCCCCAAAAATTAAAAACAAACCGTGTCTCCACATGTTCCCAGATATGGCACAGTGAGATAATTTGATTTGCCCTCGCTCATACACTAGTTAAGTGTTGAAGTTGGAATTTAAATTCAATGGGAAATCCCCCTCACTAACGTGACAGGGGGTTTAGATTCTATTAAAGACAGGAGGCGAGTATTATGCATTTCAATCTTTACTCTGAAACCACAGCAGCAAAGAAAAAAACTTATACAAACAAAAAAAGTTTCAACAACAGAACTAGATAGAGTTCACTGTCAACGCATGGGGAACTCCCCAAACCATCATGGAGGACAGGTCATGCCCTGCAGGGGACCAATGAGCAGGGACCCTCCTCTATATATGTCCTTTACTATAACCCCAACCCCTCTTTCTGCAGCTGTCTTGTACCAGATGTCCAATGTAACGATTCAACTGCGTAGCGCGGAGAAAGCATCCAGCAAAACTGGAGATCTCAACCTTTCCGCAGCCTGAAGCTATGACGGAGCTCTTCTGGATAGGACTTCTCACCCGAAATCTGAAACAATATGAAATATAACAGGGTGGGTGGGTGGAACAAGAACTGCCAATACAAAGGGAGGGTGGGTGGGATAATACTCGCCTCCTGTCTTTAATAGAATCTAAACCCCCTGTCACGTTAGTGAGGGGGATTTCCCATTCTATGGCATGACAGGAGGCTTCATATTATGCAAGTTCAAAGCCCTTGCATCCCAATCCCAATCCCAACCTGAGCAATACACTTGTGATAAAATAAAATAATTCCAAATATTATTCCCATGACCAATCAGATGCTTTGATAATTCCCTCCCCACCGGAGAGCGTCTTAAACACTATAGCATCTTCCACTGAAGGACCAAGGGAGCAATAGACTCCCTCACTCTGCAGCCTACGTAATCCATATGGCCCAAGGGTAAGAGACCCCGCAATAGTGCTCCCACAGGAAAGCAGCTGAGAGGTATTTAGGGGTTAAGTACAACTTAAGCATTTTAAAACACTTAATAAATTATACATTAGAAAATGTCCCGGAAACCTGGATAATAGACGGAGGAAACCCTACGGGTACCCATTCTGGCAATAAAAAAGTGATTTTGCCTCCCCCCGGGAGAAACATTGCACTGTCCATATCTAAAGGACTGATACAGGAGATGCACTTGTACAGGAAAGAAACTCCACATGGATAACCTTGAAAAACAGTTGTAGCACAGACAATCCTTCCTTGGAAAGGGAAAAAAATGCGGTAATGCAATACGATATAATCGTAGCCTGAAAGAAACACCTAGTTAAGGTGGAACCCCAAAGCCAATGGACCTGAAAGTCCTGCGCACCAAGTACTCCAAACCACTGTTTCCACCCTTAGCGACCATGTCTCGCTGAGATAATGGCAGTAATGCAATCATCGACAAGTAATGTACCCTTCGTAGACCATTCTACCAAAAATACCGATTTCTGGAGTCACATACCCATTCACTGAATAGCCGCCACCTAAAAGAAACAGACTTATTAAAGGCTTTCCCAAGTCCTTGATGACACAGATAGAGCACTGCAACAAGAAACTTCGGAAGCCCCAGGAAAAGAGGTGAGTATATTCTAATGAATAACAGAGAGGAACCCTTGAAGGAACCATTCATAAGAAAAACTGTCAGGCAGAGATAGACAGAGGTGGAGAGGGATGATACTAGACAATATGAACTGCAAAATCCTATAGGGATGGGAACCACCCCCCTCCCGAGAAGGCCAGCACTAGCTTCGTCGTCTGCTTGTGCAGTCGAACTCGCAACCCCTGCTATCCTAACACAGGAGGGAAAACACCCAAAAGGAACTGGGCAATCCCGGAGGAACCGTCCGAAGACAGTGCACTCGCATCCACCTTCTCACAAGGAAAAAAGAGATCACTCAATCGGAACTCCAACCGTACAAGATCGTGGCAAAGAGAGAGTTAATAATTTAACTTTCATAAAGCGCTACAAACCTTCAGGTATCTGAGCCCTGCTTGTCATAGCACATGGTGTGTGGTGCTCACTTATCGATCTCGGAAGGATGAAAGGCTGAGTTTGGCCCTGCCGAGATTGGATCCTGCACCAGCAGGCTCTACACAGATGTCAAAGCGAGTGGTGTACTTGCTGAGCTATCGGACCAACATCCTGATTGACAATATGTTGCTCCAGTCTCGCAGCTATCTGGAATAAATCTTAGAAAAGGGCTCTTGAGTGCAACAGATTTCGGTAACAATTCCAAAGGCTGATCTAAATGCGAGAACGATAGATTCTCACAAGGATACCTGGAACAATGACATGAAGGACCTGACCATCTGCCCATCTAGGTTAGCTAGCTAAGGGAAAAAATCTCCCTTTCCAGGGGAGAAGACGGATAACTCCTTATTTAAGTACAGTCTATCATCCAGAAGGATAAGATGCAGAGCTATAATGTCGTGCTGAAAACCAAGAACAAACTCTGAGATCGCGGAAGGGACATCTCTAACTGTATCCCAGAAAAAAAATATATATATATATATTCCCCAGAACCCTTTGGAAATGAGGTGAGTTATCACCTTCTTCATTAACTTGGTAAGCAACAGGGACTGATGGGAAAGGCCAAACCGAAAGGGAGGGACATTGATAAGAGTGAACCCATCAGTGGAACTGAAGCGGAAACTCTTGAGAGGAGGAAAAAAGGAGGAACCCCCAGCACTAATCCTCGAGGTCTAACACAACCATACCATCTGCCAGGAGACAGGAAACAATGAGCATAATAACACTTCCATTTAAAAGGAGCCACAAACAGATGTTAAAACTTGCAAAATTATTATTATTATTATTGGAAGTACCCCATATGCCCACTCCCAATTAGTGGGAGCAGAGTTATCTCATTCATAATTGAGAAACCGGGAGGGAGGCTGTTATCACCGCCCCTTCCAAAAATGAGGTCACTGACCCCCATACTAACACATTTCTTACTTGCCTAGTGACCACTGGGAAAGAGGGCAAGGGAAAACTGACAGAGGAAGTGCGCAAATTGGAACCTTGTTGACCTACAGCAACCCCCAGGGGTTTGTGGTGAACACCATTTAAGAAAAAACCTGGTGAACACCTGAGGCATTACAGGAGATATCCTAGGATTAGCAGGACTCCTGTCGGCATAATCCCTCCAAAGGAAAACATTGTGCTCAAACCCCTCGAGCAGAGGAGTAACAGTGCGCACCTCTTGATGCGTCTTTTCCCAGATAGGAAGACTCAGGAAAAACAAAGGAGCGGGCTCTAATCACCTGAGGGGCAAAGATTTTAATAAAAACCACCTGTCCAATAATACTTTGGGATGAAGTCGCCCGGGACAGGGCTTACGTCCTCCTGTGGCCATGAAGGCGTTTATCAATGCCGAGCAGGCAACCGTTCTTATAATCCAGCCCCTCATGATCCGCACATTACAAGGGCTCATATTACAATCCGAACCTGGATGCACTGTATTGTATTTACCTCTCAGAGGAATGCGTTGCCCTTGAGCCAACCCTCTTCACAAGAGGGGTAGTTACGCCGCTCCGTAAGAGCAGATGCGTTGACGTTGCCGAGCAGGCAAACAGGTCTCAATCAAGTAGCACAGTACTTGTGCATCAAAAAAGGGAAATACAGGTTACTTCCCTCTGTAGCCAGCCGAGCAAACTGGGTTATATATGACCCAAATTCACCGCTCTTCCTTCGTAGGGTCCTTTCATTCTTGCCCTACGGCAAAGAAGGATATGAAGGACTGCCCGCACAATGTCGAGGGGGTTAGCTCCCGAAACAAGAGGATGACACTGCCTACCAGGACCATCCCTTCAATGAGGTAAAGAAGTCTAAGCTCTTTAGTGCCTTTATGAAGGCAAACAGGGTCCTCCAAATTATCTGTCGCAGAAACAAGGGCCATTCAGTAGCGGAGATAAATAAGTAAACAGGCGATGAGGAACAGACCAGGACTGTGGGAACTCCTCCTAACCTGCACAACTGACCCCTTTTAGGGGAGGAGAAAAACCTAAGGGAAGCAAATGGACTGAATTGTCCTGCAAGACTAATGGAAAAAAAGATGGGGGTAACTAATCAGATATTTGTTCCATGAAGGGACATGAAATATCAGGCTAGCACAGGATTGCGTCTGAATGATGGCTGGATAGGAAAGCTCAAGCCCCCTATAGGTCAGACAACGACCTCCTCCACCAACCACTGTCTTTTCTTTAAAGGATCTGTCACTGAAAGGCACAGGAGACCCCACACTCTAGATTAGGGTATTACCGTAATAATTAATCTCGGAAAGGAAATCCAGAGGAAGCAATTTTCAAAAAGGGTGTATTAAGGATTTTATTATACCCAATACATTTTTTCTTTGTGAGTTTTCTTTAAAGGATAACATGAGAAAATAAATAAATAAAAACAAAGCAATTCTTTTAACAAAAGGGAAGCGTCAATGCTTCACCCACAGTTTAACCATTGCTGTAACCAAGGAATGCGCTGAGCAAGCGCACCACAAGCTGCTTACCTGAGCAGGGTATGGAAACCAGCAGCACACCAGGGAAACACCCTCGCATCCAAACTCAGGTGAAACCTGAAGCCGAGCAGGCAGCGGCATTCATAACATCTGTGCCGAAATTCTGACGCAATATACCTGTATTGCCAAAATAGAGAGACACCTTGTATTTTTGTATTATATTTCTAAATGTAAAGGAGATGGCACATGGCGCTCCCCTCATCTGCGCATCAGAAAACAAAGCTGTTGTCAGGGCGTGCGTGGGGATAGAAGTGGGTGGCCCATGCACTTTTCCCATAAGTTTCCTTGAAAGGGAAAAAACTCTTAGGGCCTCATTACACAGATGGCGGAGAACCATGGCGCTATTAGCGCCATGGTTCATGCCGGTAAAATACCGGCACCACCTTGGCGAAAAGGGGAATTACCGCCCCATTCCAAGGTTGGCGGGGCGGTAATTCCCCCTTCCACCATTGCCCTTCCCCATTCCCATTTTTGCCCCATAGGGCATAATGGGAATGGGGAAGGCGCTAATTACGGTACCGCAAATTGCGGCGCCGTAATTAGCTCCCTGGGTCCCTTTGCGGGTTGGTTTTTAACGCCTGCAAAAAGCAGGTGTTAAATCCCCCAACCCGCAAAGGGACCTCGTAGTAAGGCGTAGTAAATCCTTACCGCCATCCGTGTAATGAGGCCCTTAGTATCACATTTATTATATTTTAATAAATCAGCATTTATATAGCGCTACGAACCCGCAGGTATCTGAGCGCTGCTCCTCAATCCTCAATACCCCCAGGCCTGGGGCAGCACATAAGTAGGGAAAAAATCCCATCACAAACCCCCCCCCCCCACCGCGTCGGAGAAAAGCAAAGCTTTCAACATGCGAGATGTTTGGGGAGGGAGGGGCCGATCGGTAGTTAGCCGAACGTATTAATGAGTAGGCTTCCATCCGCGCGACGGGCCTGAAGCAAAAGCTTCTGAAAGAGCCACGCGCGACAGAGGGAAGCCCAAACAGCAGCCTGAGTGCGCGAGGTCTGAAGCCAAGGCTTCTGAAGACCCATGCGCAAAGCTGATAACAAAATTAGTAATAAAAAAGAAAACATAACCTGGTGCTCTAGGCGTATCAACCCTCGCGTGACAGGCCCGAAGCTACAGCTTCTAAACGGGCCGCACGCCAAAATGAACAAAAGGCTGTGCGCGCAAGGTCAGAAGCCACGGCTTCAAAGACCCGTGCGCCACAGTTCACATTCCATACACATCAAAGCATAAAAAACACACAGGCCGGCACAATCCGGTGCACCAAACCCACGCGTGACGGGCCTGAAGCTAAAGCTTCAGAAAGGCCCACGCGCGTTGGGTAGGTAAATAAAAAAGATTTCCTGAAAAGCAAAATATTCGTATTATAAAAGGAAACCACACCACAATTCAAGTGCGGGTGCTCACGACCCCATATTTAGGTTAAACGCCACGAAATAAGTGGCAGTTCATACAATACAGCAAAAGTAAACTCAAAATGAGGAAACACAATTCCCAAGGTGAACGCAGTAAAGCACCAAGCATATTAAATATGAAACACAAAGTCATATGGCAACCACTGACTAGCATGCAAGGCACAACTTAAAGAAGTGATTTAGCTGTGGTGTCAGCAGCAAAGAAAGAGGGGTTGGGGTTAGAGTAAAGGACATATATAGAGGAGGGTCCCTGCTCATTGGTCCCCTGCAGGGCATGACATGTCCTTCATGATGGTTTGGGGAGTTCCCCATGCATTGATTTCGAACTCTATCTAGTTCTTTTGTTGAAACTTTTTTTGTTTGTAAAAGTTTGTTTTCTTTGCTGCTGTGGTTCCAGAGTAAAGATTGAAATGCATAATATGAAGCCTCCTGTCATGCCATAGAATCTGCAATTCACACACTTCTCCACATATATTCTGCTTCCTATAGGTGACTTGAAAGATGCACCAATCACATTATAAATAGCCTGACAATATATAAATTGTGTTTTAAGCAAGATAGAGCTCCCTCACCCACATGCTTTTCCAAGCTCAGGAGATCTACAGAGCAACACCACACAGGAACACACAGATGTTCGATGGCTCTGATGCTAGAATTAAATGTACCTAAAACTCTATTGTGCTGTCCAATCTGCCTGGAAAATAAAGAAGCTGCTGTACCTAAAAAAGACAGAGGACAACACACACAAATAAATCTTTAGTCATCCCATCAGTTGTTAATGTACCGTAGTATCTAGAAAGGCAAACTGAAAAAAGCCAAATTAAAAATCGAAAATTAAATTGTGGTTTGAAGACCAGGGGTTAGAGAATTAGATGAGGAAGTTATGGAAATCAGGGTGTAAATAAATGTTTAGGTTTGCAATAACAAATTTAAAAAAAAAACAAAAAACATGCTGTGCCATCTCACCAAACCACCAGAAAAGAATATACCACCTCCATAGCTCTTCATTTATGTGTTACAAAAATATTGCCAAGAATCGCAAAATCCACCTGCACCCTTTCAAAATGTGTTCTACTCTATTACCAAAACTATACCTCACATTAAGCCATCATAAAATCTCACTCTCAAAGGATTTCATGATCTAGATCAAGAAACATAAAAAACTATCTCTATCTCAGTTAAAGCTAACAGCTGAGCCACAGCGGAGCTAGCCTCATGGTTGATTTACAACCGTCATCTAACCATTTATGCAAAAATAATAACAAGTAATATATGATATATATAAAAAAAACCTAGTGAAAAAACAAAGCCAATACATGTAAGTATGTGCATGTAGCTGCGCAAGATAACTGTTAAGTAATCGCTTATGCAAAAATTATAAACAAGAAATGTATGTTTTGCATAAATGTCTGGGTTAAAAAATTGAGCTAATACATGAAATTATGTGCAGGAAACAAAAAAACCTGGTGTCAAAACGAAAAACAACCTAATAATCTGAACTGAATACAATCCACAATATCAGGTTAGTATTCATTTAAAATTGCTTAAAGAAAACCCTTTCTAAATAAGAAATTGCAGAAATGTAGACATGGGGCCTCATTACGAGTGTGGCGGTAAGGGGTAACAGCACCGGCATCCTTAATGGCGCCGTTAACCCTTACTGCCGCACTCGTAATGAGGCCCACAGAGTTCTTTAATGGGGTCCAATGATTGAGTCATATTCAAAATGAAACTTGTTCATCCTGAAGAAGACCTAATAGCATACATAGAAAAGGTGTTAGAGATAACACCCAATAGAAAGAAAGGCCGAAACATATGTAGACAATTTATGAGGCCGAATTAAAGAACCTCACCATTTCCGAGAACATAGTTGTTGGCCCTCCATATTTAACAACTGTTTTTGTGACTTATATATGATGGCACTACAAGAAGTATGAGGAAAATATGACTGTTTCATTAGTATTGATTGTCCCATATGACAAATTCTAAAGAGGTGCTGTACACGTCATATTAAGGACAAAAAGTCACGTACTAATCCCACTTTGGAACATTTCTTTCTTCTTTTTTTCATAAAAAAGCTGATCATCTCTGTTTTTTTTATAATACAATAATCTGTTTTTACTTGTGTTTAAAAGTATTGAATATACTATTTTTGTAAGATATTTGTGTTGTATGGAAGGAAAAAACCTGATCAAACGGACAAAGGGAGGGGTAATCAGTCTTAGTTCTCTTTATATATACCTAACATCCAAAAAGCCAAAGGAATTAAACGAAAGAGGTCCAATAAACAAGAAAAGAACTTTGAAAGCCCCTTAATTCAACAAATATGAGAAGTGCAAACAACCCCTCGGGATTAAAGCCCATTAATACAGTGTGTTCCTATAACATTTTCAGAAATCAAAAGGAGGGTATACTAAAAAGAGAGGGTGTAATGAAAGAAACAAATAGACAGTACATTGATGGAATTGAATACCAAAATTGGTTTCTATAATTGTCCTCATTCAAACACAAAGAAGATAACCAGAGTCACTCTTCACATTTCCCAAATGGTCCGGATCCCAGGATGACAGTGTGACTTAAGGAGAAACTTATAAACATGACTACTTAGACTGAAGGTCCTGGGTCGAAACAACAGCATACAGGAAACAGTTCAAACATAATGCCTCGTTCATCCCCTTAGAGGACATTGCATCCAATCTATAAATCTAATACGCTATCTTTGGAGCAACATCTGTTCAATATTACCACCCCTGTGATTCATTTTTACTTTCTCTACACAATGCAGACACATTGTGGAACAAATGCAATGTGTTGTGTTAAAGTGTCTCACAACAAGCAAATTCACATTTCCAGTTTTAACATTGTTTTAATGCTCATCACAGCAAAGCTTTACCTTACAGGTTGTCATCCCTACATAAATAAACTCGCATGGGCAGCAGATCCCATGAATTAAAAGTACTAGTGTCACATCTTGCATAATGAAACTTGTTTTTGCTTAACAAGAGGGAAAGGGGAGGGGTCTCAAGGAGGGCGGCCAGAGAATATGAGGGTTTTAAGGGGGGGGAGGGTTCCAATGAGAAGTACCTAGATCTTACTGGCATTAACACAGAGATCTTTAGCAGAACACCATGCCTGAATGGCAGTCAGACAATCAGGAATGAGAGAGAAAGGAGAGGAGGTAGAGGAGGGGAGCTTAAAGTAGAGCTGAGTGTCATCCGCATAACACTGGATGGGAGGAGAGAAGGTGGAGATCAGATGGGCAAGAGGGGCAAGGTAAATGTTAAAAAGCCACAGCGAGAAGATAGAGCCCTGAGGGATGCTGTAACAAGAGAGCGAGGTAGAGGAGAGAAAAGTGCCCAATTGCATCTGGGAGGGCCAGTTCGAAAGGAAAGAGGTCAGCCAAACCAGTGCCCTGTTTGCGATACCCAGAGTATTGCAGAGTTAGTTTAAGAGGGTGGTATGATTAACAGTGTTGAAGGTAGAGGAGAGATCAACAACGATGAGAACAGATCGAGAGTTGGAGTCAATGTTAGAGAGCATGTCTTCATGGGTGTTCAGGAGAGCAGTTCCGTGCCCCTGGCTGCTCTGAAGCCAGACTGGTGGTTGAAGGCAGCCATCAGATTCAGTGTGGTGGATTATTTGGGAGATGACCAACTTCTCGAAAAGTTTGCCCAAGAAGAGGGTAGTGGAGATAGGGTGGTAGTGAGCCGGACAGGAAAGGTCCACAGATAGTTTTTTTAGGAGTGGGTGCACAAGGGAGGGCTTGAGAGGTAATTGGAACGAGCCAGTGGCAAAAGCGTGATTGCAAAACTCAGCCATAGAGGAAATGAGGGCTGCAATATTGTCCTTGATAGTTCTAGAGGAGCAGGGATGCACCTGTTTGGAGGAGACTGTCATGGAGCATACAGACTTGGTGACCTCATCCGGTGCTATGGGTGAGAAGGAGGAGAGTAGGGGGGATGGAGAGAGAGGGGCCAAGGGAGGCCTAAATGCAGTAGGAGGAGGGAGGGGAGTAGAGGAGAGTGAGGACAGGATGTCTGAGTTTTGGTTATGAAGTGGGAGGCCAAAGCCATGCAGAGTCCCTGGGAAGGAAGAGGAGAAATAGAAACCCCAGTAGGATTGTCAAGTTCCTTACAGATTCTGAAAAGTACAGCCGTGTTATTGGTGGCACCAGAGATGCAGGCTTGAATATGGGCCTGCTTTTTAGACCAGACGAAGAGTCTGTAATTCCTATGGAGTAGGCGACAGGCCAGTTTGTCAGAGGATGCGTGAGATGCCAACCACTTCCTTTCTGCAACTCTGCACTTGCTTTTCAGCGAGGCTAGGTCAGAATTTTGGAGGTAGGCATCATCCACATCCTGAGGACAGGGACAAAGATGTTAAGGTATTGGAGATGGGAAGGTGAAGTTTAGCAAGGAGTGAGACAGGGTTAGAGTCAATAGTAGGGATGTAGGGGGAAATAAAAGATGCAGAAAAGGTGTACGCTTCCCCACACAGCCTTACGGGGCCAGCAGGAAAACCTCCAGCCTTGATCCATAAAACGTGGCAATTTATTTCAGAAACTCTAGCCTTGAAAAGGACCCTTTGGGGTCAAGAACACGTGTCGGCTGACCACTTATGATCACTTGTTAAACACCAATAAAGCCACATTGAGTTTAAAAAATAAGTGTGTAGATACCAAACAATATAAATATTCAACACAAGGTATTTGGGTTCAAACTAGCTTTCAAAAAAAGAGGTGTGGGCAGCACCTCTACTCACCCATGACCATTCAGCTAGAATCTAACCTTTAACTAAAGCAAGTAAACTATGGAGTGAAGCGCAAGATGAGTTTTAGACCTAGAGCCCAATTGTTGAGGTTAAATATTTCAATAGAAATGAGAAGCATAACAGTTAGCTGGAGCAGACAGATATGAGCACACAGCAAGAGTATCAAAGGAGGACAATTAAGTACAGGTCACATGCGGCATGACTCAGGTTTGGAGGAAAGATGTCACTATTTGAACATCAGGAAGCAGCATGAATGTCAAAAGTTAGAGGCACAGTGCAGTGGATGCAGGGAGGCTGCAGCAGCATAAAGGTCCAGGGAGCAGGTGAGGACCGGCTGCCAAGTTGGAGAAACTATTAGGTTCACGAAAAGGGGGTGGGCTTGGGTAGAGGTGTGTGAGTGCTGGGGCTGCTTTGCAGGAGTGAGACCTTGGATGTCTTGTGGGTAAGTCGCATAATTTGAGTCAGCAAGGGGGGTACAGTGAGACCACCTCAAAGGTGGGAGGAGTGGATGGAACAGGGGGCTCAACAAGTGCCAGGAGACCAAGATTAGCAATGTGATAAGTGGTGGGAGTGCTTACAGGTAAATATATTGAGAAGGGTCAATGCTGGCCAATGGCCATTCCGCGACAGCAACAAACAGGGAAGGGGCCCACCCAGGCCTGGACAGGGCTAGACGGGTAAAACACTACCCTTTGTTGTTTGTTGTTCCACTACCCTTGGAACTCTTGTTCCAAGATGGCCGACCGCCCTTTGTTGTCTGCCATAAGAGCCTAACCAGGCCCCCAACAGCCACTGCCACTATCTGATTGGCAGCCTCTGCCTTTTACTTCCTGATTGGGCGCCGGCAGGTGAAGCCGCCCCTCTCCCCCTAAGGCCCACGGCAGCAAGGCTAGGACCTGTTTCTTGCCTGTTCTTTGCCGGGTCTGCCGTCTGCCAGACCCCCTGGCCATCACACCTGGCTCACATCCTGCATATCCAGCCTACTCACCTCGCCGGAAGGAAGAGCCGCTGTCCCGGGATCTCCCAACATCAACATTCAGCTCCAGCTCCTGAAGTCAATGGGCAAGCCACTCAGCTCACTGTGCGCTCTGTGCTGCATGCGCAAGACCCACCTATCTGCTCATTACCCCATACCTTACAAGGTCACTAGCCCACGAGTGCACCAGCATTGTGCAAGTTCACAAACCACGGCCCCAAATGGTCTCCTTCTCCATATGCACCACCTATAGTGCATGGGCCCGATGCCTACAGTAGCCACCCAAACCCTGCATGACAATTGCATTTTGAACCTGCCTCTATGGCCTTTGACTGCTGAGTTTTGCACCGAGGTGCACCCCTCTTTGACTGCCATTGTTTGCTGCATTATACTGCCATGCTTCCTTTGATTGCTGCCCGCTGCACCTAGCTGCACCCCTCCTTGAATGCCATTGTTTGTTGCATTATACTGCCTATACTGCCTCTGATTGCTGCCCTCTGCACCTAGCTGCACCCCTTCATGAATGCCATTGTTTGTTGGATTATACTGCCTGTACTGCCTTCTTTGATTGTTTCCCTCTGCACCTAGCTGCACCCCTCTTGACTGCCGCTCCTAGCATCCGGCTACATTGCCATCCGATCACAGCCCTCTATCTTTGCTCACCACGTGTCTCCCTCAAGCAACCAGCTCACCAGCCGTCCCCCCACCTTCCCCTCTAACATTCCCCCCTCCTACTTTCTACCCTCCTTCTTCACTAAAAGCAACATCATAGCCACCGATCCTCCACCCACCATAACATCATACACTAGACCCACTAACATCAGGAACCAACTCCTGGGACTCCGCGCCAGACACCCCAACATAATCCACCAAGCACCACCCAACTCACGCAAAACCACAGAAATGCCCACCCTCACGGCCAAACCATCCCGACCCACACCAGTCCTGGCGCACCCCAACCCCGCCTCACCGGCACCACTCAACACTACCCCCTCCTCATCCCAGACCTCACACAACCTACAGTGTGCCCTTAGTAACGCTAGATCCATCCCTGTTCATGCCACTGAAATTCACAAACTCCTTATCAACCTGGACTTTGACATCCTAGCCATCACAGAGACTTGGCTTCATAGCGCCGCAGGGCCAGCGCTCAACCTTGCCATCCCACAGGGCTATTCCATCATCAGGCAAGACCACCTTTCCTCAGTAGGAGGTGGGGTAGAACTCATCCTGAAAGATCACTTAGAGGCCAGACAAATTCCATCAAACATGGGCGATACCATAGATTCCCTTGCTATAAAAATCGCCCTCTCCCTCAACTCCACCATCTCCACCAACTCCAATGGGAGATGGGACCTGAGATAAATTGAATGAAGGACAGTGTCAGAAAACTCTCTCACGGCTTCGCAATTGCAGTAATTTCAGCACAGCAGGAAATGCCAAAGTGATGTGAAAGGTCCCATCTCCCATTTACAGCCTCGGATGAAGTGTCGGTTTAGACTCGAAACACGTGTCAGGCTACTTTGCAAATAAATCCATCAGACTTATAACCACATCTCTCTTCAATTACTTGCAACACATGCCTATATTGCACTCTTGGGCGCAGTGCGACTGAGAATTGCCCGTGCTCTAATTGTTTCCACAATAGTGGGTTGTACTTGGCAGTACTCCCACACCTCTCAGGCACCTGCAGCCTATGTGCACTCTTAATATTTATTCATACAAGTGCTGTGGTTTTGTGACTTTTTTCTGCCAAACCTGTGTTTATGTTAAGTTCAATCCTACTGTACCACCTATCACTGTACTACTGCTACCAACTGTTACACCCTACCTATGTTTAAACTCAAGCCTTCTGTAACAGCGCCACAATGCCTCAGGGCAGCTCTGTGCGCTTTATAAATGCAAATAAATAAACTAAAAAATAAAATAAAATTTGTTGGAGACCCTTCAATGGGGCCGGCATTCAACTGCCGGCTTCTGGGCCAGTCACTGATTAGTAGGTAGATGGCAAAAGCCAATCAGGCTGAACGAGAGAGTCTGGTGAATCCTGAGAGGCAAGCAGTTATCTCAGCGGCCTTGATGAAAAAGGCTGGGTTGATGTTGTAGATGCTGACCTCAAGGCCCCATGGGAGACTTAGCAATGAGATGCCTTGCTCGAGTGAAGAAGGAAAAGAAAATGCACACAAGGGAGACACTACCTTTTGTTGGAGGCCCTTCGATGGGGGCCGGTGTTCGCCTGCCAACTCATTGATTAGTAGGTGGCAACAGCCAATCAAGCTGAACGAGAGAGGCTGGTGAAGCCTCAGAGGGAGGCAGCTATCCTGGCGGCCATGATGAAAAAGGCCTTGTGTGATGTTGCAGATAACGTCCTTAATGCCCCAGGGGCCTTAGCATCTAGGTGCCTTGTTGGAGTGCACAAGGAAACAAAGATGCAGACAGGGCAGACACTACCCTTTGTTGAGGCCCTTCGATGGAGCTGGTGTTTGCCTGCTCGCTCAGTGTCCAATCACTGATTAGTAAGTAGATGGCAACAGCCAATCAGGCTAAATGAGTGAGGCTAGTCAAGCATCAGAGGCAAGCAGCTATCCCGGCGGCCATGATGAAAAATGCCAGAGGTGATGTTGTAGATGCCATCATCGAGGCCTGAGGGGCCTTAGCAGCGAGGTGCCTTTCCGGAGTGTATAAGGAAACAAAGATGCAGACAGGGCTGACCCTACCCTTTGTTGGAGGCCCTTCGATGGGGATCGGCGTTCACCTGCCTGCTCTTAGGCCAATCACTGATTAGTAGGTGGCAACAGCCAATCAGGCTGAATGATAGAGGCTGGTGAAGCCTCAGAGGCAAGCAGCTATCCCAGTGGCCATGGTGAAAAAGGCTCACCTGGGGTACCAGGAAAAGGAAGAGCGAGTCATAAGTAATGTAATGGATATCTATTGGGGTACCAGGACAAGGAAAAGGTAGCTCGGGGTAATAAAACAGATTAACAACAAGGTAATAGGGTGAGGAAGAGTGAGGTGGGGATAATTTGATGGATTACTAATAGGGACAAGGAAGATGGAGGCAGGGGGGATGGTATTAATTACTAATGGGGCACCAGGATGAGGAAGAGAGAGGCAGGGGTGATGTAATGAATTTCTAAAAGGTTACACAAATGAATAAGGGAGACGCTGGCAATAAATCAATGGTGCATCAGTACGAGGAATAGGGAAGTGCAGGGTAATTTAATGGATGCATACAGAGGAAATGGGATGAGGAAGAGGGAGGCAGGGGTAATGTATTGGTTTACTATTAGGGTAATGAGAGAAGTAAGAGAGAGAAGGGGTTAATTTAAAAGATTCCAAACAGGTACATGAATAAGGAAGAGGGAGGAAGGGATAATGTGATGGATTACTAACCGGGTACTTGGATGAGAAAGAGGGGGCTGGGGGTGATGTAATGGTATGGTATGTAGACTTGGAAGGCACAACTGTGGGTATCTTGGCGCTAAGGAAAAGGAAGTAGATAGAGAATGAAGGAGAGACAACAAAAAATAGACAGCAAAGGGGCTAAACACCACGTGAAAATAAGAGAGTATTAAGTGACTTCTTAAAGGCTAGATGACATTTGTCTTACAGAGACAGCGGAAGGTTGTTCCAGAGTTTTGGTGCAGCCACTGAAAAAGCACAACCACCCATCGTGCTCTTTTGAAATCGAGGTACAGTCAAAAGGAGGCTGTCAGCGGTGCCAAGTACATGGGAGCAATTATATTTTCCAAGCTTTTCCTGGAGATACATGGCAACTTTGCCATAGAAAGCCTGATGTACAAGGCAAAAAGTCTTATTTTCTAAGAAGTGGGGAAGAATGAGCAGATTTGGGCGAATGCGTTACCAGCCAAGTGGCAGAGTTCTGTAAAACTTGTAAACAATTAATATGGTATTTGGGCTGCGCCAACAGTGTGACGATGCAGTAATGCATTACTAATGGATTACTAGGATCATGAAAATAGAGGCAGGGGCAATGTAATGGATTGCTAATGTGGTACTGGGACAAGGAAGAGTGAGACAGAGAATAGATTACTCGTGGGTTACTCCAAAGAGGAAGAGTGACAAAGGGGTGATGAGATAGTGGGATGAGGAAGAGTGAAGCAGGGCAATGGATTACGCTGGAATGAGGAAGACTGAAACAAGATAATGAAGTATTGGGACAAGGAAGAGCGAGGTGGGGTAATGTATTACTAATGGGGTACTGGAGCTAGACAGAGTAAGGCAGGGGTAACAAAAAACTAGGATGGAGGCCGGGGTAATATAATGGATCATTAACAGGGACATGGGTTGAGGAAGAAGGAGGTGGGGGTAATGTAAAAGAATACTAATGCTGTAGTGAGACAAGGAAGTGGGTGCTGGTACTACTTTAATAGATTACTCATTGGTACAGAGACAAGGTAGAGGGAGACAGTTGAAATGTGTTTGATTTCTCTACTGGATAACCGATTTAAGATATTCGGTAGGGCCTTACTTAGAAAGTTGGATAATTGGGACGAGGAAAAGGATATGTTGGCTTAGATTCAGAGGGGGTTTGGTCCAGACCTTGGGACCTGTGAACAAGCTTTAAATCTTTATCTGAGCAGCAGGCTCAGTTCTTCTCAAGAAAGAGACAATGTTTTAACATGGGAATGTCCCTTTGAAACATTTCTGTAATTCAGGCCCAATCATTTTGGCATTCATGAACCTAAGCACTGCCTTTGAAAATGTCAATAGATCCAAATGATAGCAGTTGCTCAGGTTGAGGGGATGTCCATTGTATATAATGAACATTCTTCTCAATGTCCATTCTGAGAACAAGGCATGTGTGCAAAGTGGAGATAATGGACACTGGACCCCTTATTTTTCTGTTGACTCAGGTGTTAAACAGGGTTGGGTGCTAGCCCTGTTTTTATTATTGTTATACCTAAATGGCCTCTGCGATGCTTTAGTAATACTTGGAACTGATGTACTGAGGTTTGGTAATAAGGTACTCCCAGTTCTAGCATACACAGATGACATGGTCACACAATTTATGAACATGTAAATACTGCAAAGTATGCTATTTTAGTCTGCACTACAGGTAGAACACTCATTTGCAGTTTTCTTTATTAGAAATTGGGCATCTCTGGGAAAACCCTATATGATGTACCCGCAGAGAAATGACAGCCTTTTAAAGGAGGTTCCGGAAGAAGTGAATGAAGGAGAAGACTGGTGACATCACATGAAGCAGAAATGACGCACCCAGAAAAGATTCCAATGAAGAGAGTATATAGACCTTATAGAATCTGATGGCGAAGTGAAGAATTGAGCAACATTTCATAAGCGGAATGAAGATTGCACGTGTAGAGAGCACTGAAGAAAATGCAAGCCGTTTTATAATTGTACAGATGCTGAAATGCAAGTAGACTTAGTAATCCTGAAGGCTGGCTATACGTAGTGAATAGAATGCAGGCGGTGCCACCAATATATATATGAGTGTATAGAATCTGGATGTTCCACGTTGTGTTTTAGCAAACTAGAACCCCATGAACAGAATGGCTGAAAGTGTGGCACATTAGCAGAAAACAACTGATGATGAGGGAAGATTCAAGAAAGGTTGTCTGGCCCAGTGTCAAGGGTTGGGGCAGCCAAGAAACTGGTTATCTATTCGAGAAGATGCAATGAACATGAGAAGCAAGGCGAGCTCCTGTTGAGGTGTAATGGAAAAACACTAGAAGTGCCAGGTTTTATTAATTTAATAGTGTTAAATAGAAATTTAAGAGCTGAAACAGGGTCTCCTGCAACATGGTCTAGATGAAAATAGACTTTGGGCAAGATACACCGAGACTTAAAGATAAGACCATGCTCACACTTCCTTCTATTCTCAGGCGCAGTGATACTTTGCAAGGCCGAGATCAAATAATATTTGAATGGCGGACAGCTGGAGTGATAATGGCTGTTGGGCTAATTGGGTAGGGAGACATGCTCAAGTCCAACCCACAAGCACCTGGGGTACCAGCTTGCATGCTGCTGGTGAGTGGAGTATTCCAGAAGGGTACAAGCATGTCAACCAATCGTAGAGGCCCACATAGAAAAGAGCCCTATATTTGAAAGCCAATGAAATGTGTATTTTATGACAGCAAAGATGACTTGCACTAGTTGTGGGGATATCTGTCCACCTGACCTTAGAGACCCAATCACAATTCTATCCCCATAGAAGGTATACCTAGATGTTCCCCTTAAGCCTATCACAACCCCAAGTAGTTTTTCTTATTTTGCCACGTATTATGACATAAATGATGATGAGTTTTCTATATAACTGTGTTTTTTCATGTAAATCATTGAGAGACTTGAGCGAACGTCCGTTGATGTCTGTTGTACTCCCTGTTTTAGACAATTTCAATTAAAACGGTTATGTTTTGCCAACTTCCTGAGTCGGTTTTATTATTGGTGTAAGAGTAAAATCTGCACCCCCATCCATCCCATATAGCGCTATCTCGCTTAAAGGGTCTACGGGTTCACCTTTCTCTTAGAAGTCACTAGTATTAGAATGTGTTATGCAATTATAAACTATTTTGTATGTTTTAAAATATTAATGAAGGATGAGAGAGTATTAGCCACTGAAAGATGGATAGTAGAAAGATATTGATAGCACGGTGTAATTTATGGATGGCCTGAATGTAAGTATTTATTTAGCAGTAATGTTAGTTATATTTCAAGGTGCTGCTATATTCCCAACCTTTTGTGTCAACAGCTGAGTGATATCATCAACCGTATTTAAAAGGTTCTAGGCACCTATATGTCTCGTATTTGGTTGGTGGGTAAACATTTTTATGTACTTATATATGATGCAGGGTTGCATGCTGGCACACAGTGGAAAGGAAACACATATATTTATTTATTCATAACCCCGCTCATCTTCCACATTATATCCATTTAAACCTTGGGTTACTGCTCTTTGATTCCGCCACTGAAACTCATTGCCTAGACAGGAGGTGTGCAGTGGTTCTACTTTTCTATTCTGGTTGTAAACTCCCACTAAGATGGGGTGAGATATGGAGGACGACTGGAAAGCATGCTCATGGCTCATGGGAGGGTGAATAGTGTGTGGGCAGGGGTGCTTTGGGGTGTGGAGGATAATGATAAAGGACTAACAGCACGTGACAACACATTTAAAGAGTAGTGTGTTCTGATCGCTCACTGACTTAATAAAAGAGGGTCTTGTACAGTTGAAGTGCTGTCATTTTCATGGCTGTGTTGTATTCAGTTCTGCAAGGGTTATGGGATTATAGGAGAAGAGTGAAAATCAGGAAACGAAAACCTGACATGTGACGTGTGCTTATCGGATTTTTCCACCTTATGTGTGTTAGGGAGATTCTAGATGGTTCATTAGGGCATGTGGGTTTTGTTTTGCCAGAGGAGCTCCGTGTGTACATATGCACTGTTGTGTGCTAATGATATACTGTCGATGTTTGCCTTGAATGTTATTTGACAGGTAATTTTACAGAGGGCAGCTCCTAAGTAAAGTAAGGGCACATGATGACTCAGAGTTGTGAAGTCTTTGAGGAATCTGAGCTGCATCACAGTTTATACCTTTAAGATTGTCAAATGTGTGTTTAGTGTATGACAAGCTTTGCAAAATAAACATTACAATGGCTAATCAGTCAAGTGTTCAGTCATTTTTAATGCCATTGACATCAGTAATGGCGGTCATGTGGTTGTTCAAGGATCATGTGCTTTAAAAGGGGGGGAGGGCGTGGTAATGGATGATGCTGACCTTTGCCATGCTAACGATGGGAGGGATGTTGCTATCAAGGGCTGGTGTGGGATGTATTGTGCCGTTCCATGCTGAACTGCGCAATGAATTTCAAAGGAAGTTACAGTGGTCAACCTACAGTCAAATCCCGAAAGTGCTCTACCTGAGAACCTCAGCTGTTTTTGTGGCGTGGCGTGTTTACTGAAGAACCTCACTTCCTCGAGGTATTGCTTGTGCAATCACCAGATAGGAAATGAGCAAATACTGTTTTCAAATTTGAACCTTCAGCAGAGCAATGGTCACAAAATTGTCCAAGCTATTTAACTTTCCAGGTTTACAAAGAGCATTGTTATGTGATAGGCCCAGGGATGTCATTTGGAGGATGACAGGGGTAGCAGCTGCTAGCCCTGGCTCCCCCTCTGCTAACTGTAGATATGTCCGTTCCACCCCTGTGTCGCAGAATAAAGAGGCAGTGCCAAGAGCAGATATCTGTGTTGCACCTGAAAAACACAGTTGTAGATGCAGCTAAATATGCCACTACTTTTTTCACCAGGAATCGCAACCTTGTTAGATGGAGAAATAACAGGGATGCAGGAAAAACCCTGAAGCTGCCATCACTTACAGGTTGGCAGTTCGTTGGTAAATAATGCCTGTATGGATGGGTTCAGAGGGGGGGCTGTCTGCAGCTCATACCCAGTGCTGTAGGAACAGGAAGGGTATGGGGGGATAGGTCTAACTGGCTGGGAATGGGTAGGAGCAGCCTGCAGTACTCAATGACAGCATAGCATGAATGCAAATCTCATCAGTGTTTTTCATTGTCTGCTTTGCACATCCAGTGAGCCACTGGGCCTGTGATGAGACGGGCATGTCCCAGTGGCTTCTGCCACCGATCCTGCCTGCGAACTGTGTGACATAACCCAGATCTGCCCGACCTGCATCACAGGCACACTGTAGATAGACGCATGCTGAGATAATTAATTTACATGAGGTTGCCCTCCGCCTTTGAAGTAAACCATCTGTTGATTCCTCAAGCAGCAAAAAATGTATTTGTAAGAATAGCTCAGGAGAAACATACTTGCTTTGGGAACAAGAAGATGCAGTGCAACATGGGTGCAGTTCCTGTTCCAGTGATTGGAAGGTGGAGGAGGCTGGCACTAAGCAAGACATAAAGGAGCAAAGAAAATAATAAAATGTGCCTTTTCTAGGGGCGTTGTCATGGATCTGCTGTTGTTTACAATTTAAAATAAAAACAACCCTGCAATTACTGTGACCTGCAACACATCCCTACCCTCTATCTCCCATCTAACAAAAAAACGGTGGGTTACTTACCAAAGAAGTAAAACAGAAAGGTGATGGCTGGAAAAAACATATAGAATGAGCAAGGGAACTATTAGTGCAAAGAGGGAAGAATTTCATAATCAATGTACCTGCAAGAAGGACCCCAGTAGCGGTGTACAAGTAAAAGTTGTTTTTGTTATGACTGTTCTATCTTTTGGAATGCTGGATAAATGTTGTTTCAGAACGGATCTTAACCAGCAAGCACAAGTCGTGCATCAGTTTGCTCTTTATCTTGCAGCCATTAGTATCATAACCACTGGCAGAGCTCTGGGCAACCCTCCAGACAATCGTTTTTCTGGTTGAAGTTGCAGTTTCTAGTCTGTGACACTTGACAGGCACTGGATGTCAACACTTTGAGGTTTAGCCTCCTCAAGATGCTCTGTCTGTTTACAGTTTAGCCAGAGGGATGTACAATAGTCCAAGTTGTTGTGTTGGACGTCTGCCTACATTCACAGAAAATTGGCAACATGGGCCTATACACACTGATATTAACACTACATATGGAGATCCATGCTTGAATGAAATGCACATCATATTACAGTGATATCGTAACTGTATTTTTCTTACTGTACTGAGGAACAATGATATGTGATGCCAATTCATGTTTTGTCAATGGGTGAAAAGTCATGCGCCATCACTTCCTGCGATGTCCCTTGGGGGTGTGGTTAAATGGCATCACTTATGGTGATCTCATCAGAGGTCAAGGGTTGTGTGATGCCACTTCTGCTACCCCTGGTATTTTGGTGAAATGACATCCCTTAGACCATCTTGTAATTTACATGAGAACAAGTAATTGGGTTGATACAGGATGTGAGTTAACATTGAGGTAGTAGCACAAAGAGGCATTAATCTCCCTGCTGTAAATGGTCTTAATATGGTGTGCGAGTGGTTCTTGGGTTGACACAAGGAGATATAAAGTGAACGCAACTATTCAAGAAGCATGTATACCTCTCTGGTGGGTGGAATCAGAACTCTGGTGGTCAAATATGTACGTTGGTGCTGTTGAACTGCCCTTGCAGGGCAGACTCAGAACAGCAAAAGAAGGTAGAATAGCAGAGTGCTGTACTTTATCTTTGAACATCAGAACTACACTGTAAGTGTATGGAATCTTTGAAAATGCACCCCAGGATCCCTAAAATAACCCTATGTTTTGTATTTGTGTTTTGGTGTCTGCCCTTCTTAACATCTACATATCAGATTTGGGTGCCAGTCTAGTCCAGAGTGCTTATTTTCCCCCATGGCTAGGGCATGTCTGCATCCAGCATCTTATCTACACAGAGGGTATCTTCATTCTGTACCAAACCCCACTTGGCCTGCAGAGATCTTTGGATGTGCTGTCTACTTACCTAGCAGACCTAGATGTCTCTAAAACAAAAATAATCACTTTAGAATCCAAAGCTAGGAAGCTAATGAAATTGGACTGGATTTCCACTATTGTACCATGTAAACTCTATTAGCTCTATTCACAAACCACCATTAAAGAGAAACCTCTTAATTGTCTTCTTCCCTATTTAATGAAATTCCCCAATAGAAAGGATAATAATAATAATAATAATAATAATAATAAATCTGTTTCGATTGAGACTAAACCTTTTGCCTAGAATGGAGATTCAGGGACTTTGACTGATGCTTCCAGTGGAGGAACAAACTAGTAGATTGTGTAGAGACACAGATAATCTAGAGACCTTAGAACATGTATTCACTACATACATTTTTTAAATGCTACCCATTATATGCTTTTTGGTCCTTTTTTTAATGATCCTGCTCCATCCACTTTCAAAAATCTTTGTTATCACATATTAGAACACCCTAGTGGGTGTTTCACAATTGTGATTGGTCAATCTGCAGGCTATACGAACTGGTATAGAATGCAGATTTAATACAGCCTGCAAATAGTGTTTAAATGACTTACATGTTGCAGCTGCCGGTCTGGGTGTAATGTCCGAACGGAAGGAGTTAACTTTCCATTCTGAATTACACCTTGCAAGACCAACGTGGGCAACGCTGCCCCACCAACCGATTGCAAGATGGAAGAAACCGTTTCTGCTTTGGCTTTGCAATGATTGTAAAACCGGCTGGAAAGAAAAGCTTCTGTTTTCTTTCTTATGGAACGTGGCCTTTTCTTTTTTCACCACAATGAAAATACGGGGAAGCTTGCCCTTACCTCCTCACATTGTTTTGTTGTTTGGAGCAGCAAAGTATGAAAAGAATAATGGGAAACCACAACAGACAAATATAAGTAGATAGCACACTAAGGTAATTAAAATGCAGAGTTACCTTGCTAATGTTTGGTTACTGTGTTTTTGTGTAATTGAAAGCATATGTTTATGTAGGGGGGAAAAAGAAAACACCTGAAATTACCTTAGTCAAACACTGGGCAAGCATACCCACACCTGATTTCTGTTTAACATCATACTCCTCCCACCCAATCACCTCCCACCACCCTATAAAAAACCACAACCAAGTGAATGGCTGCAGCATTGTGGCTTCTACTTCGGTGTGCTTCACTGTGGTTTTTGGTAGCAATGGCAGTGATAACATTTAGCCTCCTTGGAAATAAAACCCTGAAAGAGTGGCTGAAAGAACATACTGAAGGCATTGAGGAAATGCCAAAACGACACAATTGTGTGTCTGATGCAGATTTAAATGCCCTGGAGATCAACAAGTGTGAAGCCAAAACCCAAAATGCTACCAAATGGGCAACTGACATCCGTAAAACCTGGCTGGCACAGTGCAAACCTTCCTTGCAATTTGAAGAACTTGAACTTCCAATGTTGAACAACTTGCTGTGGAAATTTCACGCAGAGGTGTGTTATTCATCTGGTGCCGAATATCAACCTGCAAGCCTAATTTCAATCTTTGCTGGCCTTAATAGGTATCTTAACCCTCAATTTTCGCAAAATGTGAACTTGATGCATGGGCAAGTGTTCCAGAGCGCCAACAATGTTTGTATTGCCATGATAAAGAAGGCAAGACGTGAGTGCAAAGATCAAACAACGCACAAACCATGCATTATTGGAAACAATCTATACACATTAAAGAACAGTGGAATTTTCAATACAGAACATCCAATAACTCTGCAAAACTAAGTATGGTCCAATATACAACTGCATTTTGCATGACGAGGAAGAGAAGGACAGAATTCTCTACCAAGTAATGCTTTCAGTATTTGTAGAGATGAAACCAGCTGCAAATATGCAACATTATCATTTAATGAGACTACCAAAAACCACCAATCCATAAATGAGAAAAAGCATAGTTAAGCTCAATCTACACAAACCACTCCTTGCGTGTGACATCTGTGCAGACTTTAACCAATGCATGCTTGCAAACACGTCAAATAATGCCTGTTACTGGCCACAGAAACGAGTCTTCAATTAAAAGCTACTGGATACCACAGTACTCTGAGTGAAGGGAATGGTCTGGACTTCTGCGCAATGTAGGAAAACAAAACAACAAAACTGCAACTTTGCATTCAAGCACAAAAGTGGACACAGATACACCTACAACAAGCAGAAAAAGACAAAATCCGGCAGTAATAGAAAGCGGAGAAAAACCACTGCAATAACTTTACCAGATGAATGTCCAAGCACATCATCAAAGGCCAATACTGTAAGTGGTACCATATGCACTCCTACAGCCAACAAAAATAATAAATATCCTAAACTGTCCCAAAAAAGAAACAAAGAGGCTGAAGAAACTTTTCCAGATGTACTGCCAAGCACATCATCTGGGCATAATTTACTGTCTACCACCTCAACCCCAATTCTGAAGGTGGCGCATTCTTCCAAAGTTGGAAGGAATGCGCCACTTTCGGAATACATGTGGCGGTTGCTAGGATGGGTTGGAAACCAACCTAGCAACCGCCACATTCGTAAACTGGCTTTTTTGGAAGCCTATTCTTGTGGCACTCCTCCAGTTTACTATGTGCGCTAAACTAGCGTACATTTACGGTGCCCTTTTGGTGCCGTTAAACTTGAGGAGTGCCACCAGTGTAAATGGAAGTGTCCATACACCCGTGTTGTATATGGACACTTTCATGTACACCAATGCAAGCAGCTTCAGATTTGCTGCAACGTTCCATTACTGGAACCAAAGATCATTAGCTCAGTTTTTTTGCTGTTTAAGCACATCCAATTTTCTTCCATCCATTTATCGATCAGGTTGTACAAAGTCGTGATCTTATTTTTATCAGATAGGTAGTCGCCCTCCAATTCTAAAACTAACTGTGTGTCATCGGAGTAATGAATTCTAAAAGGACACACAGATATTTCATAAAGAGGTTAAAAAGCAGAGGAGATATACTGGCTCCTTATGGGACCCCTGCACTAATAGGGGTAGGGGTATGGTAGAGAACTTCTGTTGCCAATGTACTCTGGCCACTCGATCAGTAAGGAACGATGTCAGCCAGGCCAAGGCTGCTTTGGAACATCCAGCTGTTTTCTCCAGTACCTGTTGCAATAGTGGGTAATCCACCAGGTCAAAGGCAGCACTTAGGTCCAGAAGTATTAATATCTCTGTCTTACCCTTATCCATGATAGAGAGCATTTGTGATTGCAGGTCTAACATAGCGGTTTCCGTACTGTGAGCGGCACGGAATCCAGGATGCTGCTCGTACAGGATGTTGTTAACTTCAACATGGGACTGCAGCTGTCCTGTGGCAATTTTGTCCATGATTTTCAGGATAAAGTATGTGTTGGTTATTGGGCGCATATTTCCAGGGTCCTTAGGATCCAGCCCAGGTTTTTTTAACAGGGGGATAATGGTCACCTCCTTGATGGCTTGGGGAATCATGCCATCATGGAAAGAGGCATTGATTATTTTGGACAACACAGGTGCAAACAATTCCTTATTCTCTAAGATTAGTTTAGGGGGGATTAGATTTTCTGCACAGGAAGATGGCATCATAGTAGCTTGCACCTTCTCCAACTCAGTATCAAAGATGGGATGAAAGTTGAATTTGTCTGACTTAAATGGCTGGAGTTTGGGCACGTTGGGGAGGTGGGTCTCTTTGGTAGTTTCCCTAGCCAGGATGATAGCATCTCTGGCTTTTTGGGTTTTGTCTGCAAAAGCCCTTTTCACGTTTTCGCAGTCCTCCTCTGTGGGTGTGTAAGGGGGAGGGGGGTCAATGATTTAGGTTTCTCAAGTGACTTGAGTATGTCAAAGAGCTTACTTGCTGAGTTGGGGGCCTCTTCAATCAGCGTGTTATAATGGTTGTGAGGGTGTGGAGTTGTGAAAGGGGTGATATTTAGAAGTATATTTATGTTTCATCGGCGTATTGGTGGAAATGGACATTGTGTTTGCTGTGGATTTGCCCAAGAGATTCAACATATATGTAGTGATGTTCTGGTGCAAACTTCAGGATAAGAGGACACCGCTACTTAAAGACTTGTGTGTTCTTTCTTTCCTTGGCTGGATCTCATCTCTGAGTTAAGTGGTGTAGTAGATTGAAGGTTGTTTTGTGGGATCCTCAAACGAAATACAATGAGAATTCAGAAATATTCTGCACTCAGACACAGGGGTTTTCACTCTTTTCTGACAGGTTTTGGGTTGGCGACATTACAGTGGCAATTGTGTGGGGTCTACAGAAGAAAGGTAGCACTGCACTCTTTTGTCATTATCTGTGTCCTCCCAGACTGTTTAGTGCTTGTAATGTCTGTATCCACATAAGGAAAAGATGCAACAAAGACAACACTTTGTAGTATGACAGACTGCAAATAGCCAATCATTTGTCTAGCATCTGAAATTATGCTTCTCCTTTTTTTATAGAGCATCAAAAAACATATGGACAATGTTTTATAAGTACCCCTATGGAATGGAGAGAGTGATATTGTGGTGATATTCTTTCTTACTCACCAATTTTTCGAGCCGGGTAGCTGATATCAAACAAACATAGATTCTCTTCATCACACAGCTATTTTATGCAATGCAGTAACACTAACTTCACTTATTTTTCTTCAAGATCATAAGCTTTCTTAAAGTTGAAAATACCATTTTGTTCTTAGCTCAGCACACAAATTCAGACACAGCACACTTTATTCTTTGCACTGCCCCTGTGAGGTCAACTGCCATGTTCCCTTTCAGCTACAACACTCTCACTGCCACCCAGGGCTCCACTGATGGTTCTATTCATAGTTCTACTGATGCGGTTTCCTGTCTAACTCTATGGACATCTACTAAGGTGGGCAAAAGGGGGTCTCCATGAGTTGGTGGATGATAGAGATGATCCCATGGCCAAACTTTATTAATCCCTGTTTTCTGGCAGGGGAGAGTTGCCTGCACAACTAAAACAATACTGGCCCTTTAAGGGAAACCCAAGCAGACCCAAAGCCTCTTACGAAAAGTGCTGCACTTTCCCTAATGCAGAAGGGGCTGGAGAAGTTCCTTTACATAAAAAGGTGGTAAATCAAATCACTGATTCTGTTTACCTTCATCACTGGTTCAGAGGTAATTGTGGCTCCATGTCAGATGCTGAATGCTGGCACGCATGCACAAACAAGCGCAAACAACAAATACAAGATGCAGCAATGGCTTTTTGAAGCCACAATCACTCTCCATACCATCTAACCAATCCTCATTTACTATTGCAGAATCACAATTAACCAATCCAGACGCGCAGAAATCAGTAAACCCGGCTGCAAATATTTGAACACAATTACACAATTGGAGAGGGAAAATAGGGTGTAAAAAGACTGACCCAAACCAGGGTAATGTGGGTGTTTGTAGGCAGATATTGGTGTTGGAGTTGTGAGTGAGTGGACAGTACAGAGAGGATGTTGTAAAGGAACATTGGAGTATAGGAGGCAGGAGGTGAGGGAAGTGAGGAAGGTGAGGGAGGTGAGGGGGAAGATGTGACTAAGAAACATCTGAATGAGGAGGTTGGCCTTTAACAGGTGAAGGTGGTTAAGAAACATCAGATGGAATATTTTGGAATTTAGGATGTGTAGAAGGCAAGTGGAATTGAACAGGGCAAGAGGTGGTAAAGTACCATTTGGCAAAGGTGCAAGTTGAATTTCAGCAGGTGCCTGGAATTGTTTATCAGGAGGAGGTTGGTGTGAAACATCAGAAAGAGGTCCCGGAGGCAGGCCAGTGTGAGGTAGCAACAGCTAAAAGGTTCTAGAGTGCACATCGGCCAAACACATAACATAGGAGTGAGCCATTGATCTGAAGGGCTGGTGGCCACGGGAAGAGGAGGAACACACATGTAGCATTTTGAAGATTAGTACCTGTAACAGTGCAGGAACTGATAGGCTGTCAGGAAGGAAGGCCTCAGTCACTAGGACAGGGAGATGAGAAGACCCTTGAAAAGTTGCTTAGGGAAACTGTCAAAGGCAATCCCAGTTGGCATCCTCTCAAAGTTCAAAAGAATCAACACCTGTGTATACAACGCAATGGGGGAGACAAATGAAACATACAGAAGTTACAAAGAGAGTGAAGGTTGCTGTACTGCACCATCAATGAGAGATGGCAGGACGAGAGCTATAGACATTATGCACAGACTGTGAGTAGCGAGGGTGCACCCCAAATCCTGGTGAAACCTCCAGCGGGTCAGTTGTTGGAACTTTTGAGAAGTGGCTGTCCTCGTATGTTATTTTTCTTTTTTTAACAGAGAAAGATACGTTTCTGCTAAGTGAAATATGCTTTGAGCTGAAATTGTGTACAGTCGTGTTGTGGTACCCCCTTGTCTGCAAATTCTCTATCCACACTTATTAAGTTCCTCAAACATGTCCATGTAATTGAATGAAAACAATTTAATCTTGAAAAGATTAAAGTATCATGGAGAATAAAACGACTTAAATTAATTTTGATTTTTAAACATAATTTGCAGTTCGGCTAATATCTCCATTCTCAGCTACCCTCCCAGCTCCAAGTTCCTCTCCTCTCATCACCAAGCATAATTGAACACCGTGCGTTTGTACCATTTCCTCTATTATTTCGACTCTCACCTCCACCTATTACAAGAGTTGATTCATTTAGACAACACAAATGTTACACTAAAAAACACTATTCACCAATCATTACTTGCTCAGTAGACGGCACGAGCAAGAGCATCCCATTCACCTGCACCGACAGATGTTGTGCATAATTCTCAAAAGGCACCAGAATGTGCGCGGCATAGATCCACATATTCAGATGCCCTTCCACCACCTTTTGAACAATTATGGAACCCATGGGTCAGTTCTGTGAATTCACAAACAAGTTGCACTTTTAAACATTTAAAGGACCAACCAGTTCCCCTTTGCCTGTTTGGAACAGACGCAGGAGGGTGCACAAAGCATAGCAGAGTCATTGCCTTTTATTGCATGTCTTCGAAGTGGAACCACAGTACTAAAAAACACGAGTGTTCCACTTGCATTTCTATCCTTCATAGATTTGTATTTTTTTTTTATTTCACAATGCCCGGCCCTTTATATCACTGTAAAGGGTGCTCCCAACATGGGTGCTGGGTACCTGTCAGACATTGGTGTCAGAAGTGCTCTTCTGAAATTAATGAGTGCAAGTAGGCTTTCCAGCACATCATTTGCACTTTAGCACAGCCTGCTGGAAATGTGCTGTTCACCTTTTCTAAAAAACAAAACAAAAAACAAACATGTTTTTTACCTTCTAAATAGGGAAGAACTTCAACTTGAAAAAAGACAACAATGAGCTATACACTATGCTATAATATGCTATGCAATATAATTGTGACAGAAGGCCTATTATCACTTAAAAGATTACTGGGGGTAACATTGAGGAATGATAGTGAAAGACTGATCTTACATCCATCCTCAAAATGTGCTGCGGTTCCAATTCTGAGAACTGTTTCAAGTTCCTCAGGAAAAAAAAACATATAGAAGGAGCGGGAGAACTATTAGTGCAATGGGAGAAGAATCACATTATCAACGTACCTGCAAGAAGGACCGCAGTAGCGGTGTAGAAGTAAAAGTTGTTTCTGTTATGATCGGTCCATCTTGTGAAATGCAGGGTAAATGTTCTTTCAGAGAGGATCCTCCTAATCAGCAAGCACGAGTGACGCATCATTTTGCTCTTTATCTTGCAGCCATTCGGATCATACATTATTGGAAAGTGAAGTACCCCCAGGCCAGTGCACACAAACCTCCTGTGCCAATGTACAATGAAAGAGGGACATCGAGAGTTAAGGCATTATGCATTGATTAAAAACACCACCTTGATATCAAAGAAAGTGTCTTGGCGGTAGCCTGCAGCTGCAATAAAATCTGTGCCAGGAGATATAGTATAGGTGTGTGTTTCATTTTGTGTCTGTTTGTGTTTATTGACGGAATTCCTTAGACTCAAACAGCTGCTAAAATTACAGACCAGGATGTGCTTTGCTTTCAGTGGCGATTGCTCCGGCTTTATTACTGTGAGTTAAGCTGTTGGTATAGTGTTGTTTCGTTGCTGGCACGGCAAAGGATGCACTCATTAATGCAGTTTAGCAATTTATAATGTATCCATAAATTAATATTGCCAATAATTAGCAAATAACCTACTATTTTGAAATGTATTTTGACAGGTAGGTTGGCATGGTGATGTTAAGTACATGCAAAGAGGCACTCAGATACCATGTTGTTAATAGTTTAATGGACGAATTTAAATGCCTCAAAAGCAGTTCATGTACGAGAATAATTTGTACAGGTACAAAAGCATTGATAAAATGTGAACTTTACTACTAAAATGATGGCCTCGGTCAATCACATGTATTTTAATGAGAGCTACCCTCTGTAGATAGAAGATAACCTAGTGCCTCAATGTGCAGGTGATGAGAGGCAATGAGGGAAGGACCGATACTTGAAAGATGACAAACTTATGAATTATTGATTTTAAGACTGCATATTTTGGGATCAGTTGTATAAAACGGAATGCAATGCGTTTTGACTCTCTACTGCTTAACCTCTTGGTACTTATTTTTTGAAGGGGCACATGATGGTTTATCACGCTGGGGCCTGCTGTTGCAAAAGTGTGCATGAGAAGGGACACCTGACACATATTATGGCACCATCAGAAACACTGCACGCAATCTCGGTTGTGTATACACAAACATGGAGTGCCTCGCAGGCATGAGTGGCATGTCTCCCTGGGTGAATTTATTATTATTATTAATAATAATAATAATAATAATAATAATAATAATAATAATAATAATAATAATAATAATGTATTTACTGTCTTATACCCTACATGAATAGGCCTTAACACAAAACTCCATTTTACATCGAAATTATAAAATGGCATACATTACATAATTTTCCAAGAAAAAGGAGAAATACATGAGAAAAAGAAAAGGGACTCGGTGTTATTTACAACCTCAATGTTCCTAAAAGGAGTACAATGCAATCAGTAATGATCTTGAACAATGATCAAAATAAAAACGCTCCCAGAGTAAATCACAAGGCTAGAGCCAAAGACCCGCAGTAAAGTGACCAAAGGTGTTATTCCTAAGGGAAGTCAAACCAGGAAATGCACACACACCAGTTGTTTTAAGAAATCAACAGAATTCAAGCCGCGACTACAAGTACGATCGCTTAGATCTTTCACTTTCTAGTGCAATTAGTTTTCCCTTGTTGGCAGTACATTTAAATGAAAGCATAGCAGACATCTAGCAAAATCCCAGGACGGGTGCAATTACAGGTATGGAGCAAAACAACCACATTTCCGATGCACCCCACCTGCATCTCTATTTCTCTTCTAAGTCTTAGATTTTTCACAGGTATTGATCCAATCATGTTGACAAATCTTCTTCCTGGCAAACATGTTATTTGCCGCCGCCACTTCCAAACTTGTGGATGCCAAGCTCAAATGCCCACTACATGATTGGACCTAAACACTCATGCTTAGGGACTTGGTAGACTCCATCTGCTCAAAAATGGAGTTTGCAGGTGTATGGTGGATCTTCAGGCACAATTGGGTTCTTTTCCAGCGTATTTTAGAATTTAGGGAATTCTGGCCCAATTCTGCTCGAATAACAGCCATTGGAACTGATCTTGGGAAGGCAAGGGTTCTTTTCCAGAGCGATAGTCAACGTCATACTCACTTAACTGGTAATGTACCTCTAACCCATAACACTCAGTCGGAAGCACTTTTGATTCATAAAACTTAAGCAGAGGCTTAAGTGAGAATTTGCTGAAACGGCGGTGTAGTGACTTTATTTGGCAAGCCATGTGCTTAGTCTTGGCAAACACCTGCTTAATTAAGAGTGTTTTCCCTTTCATTCCATAGATGTCAAGACCCAGGTATCTCAGGTTTTGGGCTTATTTGAGTTTAATAGAGTTTAGGATCCAGATCGTAGATACCTTCCTCCGCCCTCTGTGTAAACCCAGCATTTTGGATTTCAAAATGTTATTAGTCAAGCCATTTTTCATTGCATATAATCCAAAAACCCTAAGCGGTCGCTGGATACCAACCTTTCAGTGGTCCAAAAGTAGAATGTCCTCTGCATAGGTGACCCAGAATAATTTGCACCCTAGCATGATGGGGGAGCCAAACACTGGCTCCACAAGGTCTACTTCAATGTTTGATAGAAGAAGATGAAATGGTAAAAGCGCCAGGATACATCCCTAGAGCAGAGGTTTGGATAGTCGAGGATATGTTGCCCTCCTGATTTAGGGCCTCATTACATGGAAGGCAGAAAGGGTTAACGGTCACTGGTAATGGTACCGGTGACCGTTAACCCTTACCGCCTTACTACGAGGTCCCTTTGCGGGTAGGTACTTTAACGCCTGCTGTTTAGCAGGCGTTAAAAACCAACCCGCAAAGGGACCAGGGTGCTAATTACGGTACCGAATTTGCGGCACCGTAATTAGCGCCTTCCCCATTCCCATAGAGCCCTATGGGGCAAAAATGGGAATGGGGAAGGGCAATGGGGGAAGGGGGAATTACCGCCCCGCCAACCTTGGAATAGGGCGGTAATTCCCCTTTCCACCAAGGCGGTGCGGTATTTTACCGGCATGGACCAAGGTGCTAATAGCACCTTGGTCCTCCGCCTACCGTCTAATGAGGCCCTTAGTCTCACTCTAAGTAATATACCAGAGTGCAAATTTACCAGGACAGAGAGCAGGTTGGTAGGGATCACCCAGTTCCTTAACTTATCCAGAGCAAGTTTCTTTCGATTTTGTCAAAAGCCATCGACAAGTCAATAGATACCACGTAAATGTCAGGCACTCGCTTTCCCTAAATACTCTGCTGTAAGTGGTTGATGATTAAACCCGCTGTTGAGGTCCCCACCCCTCTACGGAAAGCAATCTGCTTGGGTTTAGTAAGCCTGTGTTAGTTGCCCATAGAAAGAGATCAGCCAGGACTAAGGAAGCAACATTGTTGGACTCAGAGTCTGGCAGAGCTATGGGTCTATAATTAAGGGGACTATATTCGTCATCCTTCTTGAAGATAGGTGCCACGATCTCGATGTGCCATGAACCTGGGAATTTGTGATACACAAGGACAGATTTAATTAATCTGTATAAAATGGATGCCCAGAAGCTGGGACTGCATTACAAAGCCCACGTGGCCCTGCGGCTCTTGAGCGGCTAAGCTTTTGTATAATGACTTTGATATCCTCACTTGAAAGACCCATGACCCCCTCCCCCACCTTCTACATCAGACAGTGGAAGGCTGGAGCTATACAGCTGTAAAGGATTGGTCACCCATGAATCCTCCGAGGCTGGACAGTCCTTTAGGATCTGCTGGTTATTCTCCCTCTCTTTTCTAATCTGCCAAACATTCTTATCTGACCCATTCAAGATGGCAGACAAAATACTCTCCCATGGTCTCTGATATCTCATCACCCGTACATTTTTTAACCTGCTCCTGAAGTTCTTCTTTTCCTCTCTAATACCTAGGAAGCATTCGGGGGAGCTCAAGCTAGAATTTGTAATGTTGCGAATATTCCCTGTCATCTTGCGATTTAGTTCTTGAACTTCGAGGATATAAATACCCTTTCCAATAATTGCACCAACGCCCATGGTTTCGATGCTTGCTATGGTATTGTGCTGCACTTTAACAAAAAGGGCATCAAGAGGTAGTGCCTCACTTGCCCCATTTCCCTGGGTGATTAGTAGCCTCAAATCACTGAGTGCAAAATGAATCGATAAGTCTGCTAATGTATTCAAATATAAATGTACTCATCGATTGATCATCGTATACCTGCACAATAAATAATATAAAAGGCTTTCAATGTTGTGTTATTTTTGATGCATCAAATTTTGTGTTGGTCACTTTCTTAAATCTTTTTTTTTTTCAAAGGTTTGGCAAAAGCAAAAATGTGTAAAACAATGACAATACTGGCACATGTTATAAATCCACTGGTGTTTTTTATCTCTAATTTGAAAATAAAGCAAGCCTATTATTTGGCTATTGGCATTCTCTTATCTCGATTTGTCACTACCTATGGTACAATGTTATATGATGTTCGGAACCTAGATTATGTGTTTTCCAGGAGGTGATGTTTGGATGTGTCCTTTTGTAACTATTTAATTTATGACATTGTGATGACTTTGTCCAAGAAGGCACGGCCTAGAAAAATCCTATAATCAGCGCGTGTGACTTCCAATTGTATGATGTGTTAGTTAGCAAAACGACTCTGCTAACTTTGAATATTTTGTGGAAGGTTGCAAAGAAATAATGGACGGCAAGTAAATCCAGTTTTAGGATTACACTAAATGCCCATTTGGATAACATTTAATAAAAGGTCCGGGCATTTGCATTTTGTGGCTGTTTGCTAAGTTTGGTTCATAATGAGGAACCAAATTGACCAAATGACTTTACAGCTAGTTTGTAGAAGCTGTCAATATGTTACTCCACTGGTGTCTTGTAGAAAAGTTGCTAGAAGGTAATCTCAGATGTTAATAATTTGTGTGGCTAATACAGTCCCTTTAAATGTCGAAAAATCGGTGGTTGTTAATATATATATTTTCCTCCTAAGGTGAGGCAACTATGCATCTTTAGGGATGAGAGCCTTCTTTACACGGTAATGTCTGGCACGGCCGAAGCCAGTACAATCACTGGAGGAGGTGTTAATGATAAATTGGGGAATGAACTGGCTTGGTCTGTTGAGATTTTGCTAATAAGGAAATATGTGGAATCCCCAAGAGAAGTTTTTTTAATCATGGTCAAGATTTAGTGCATTTTATAGACAAGGTTATGTGTACCCATATGCTTGTGGTGTGTAATGGGAGAGGCAAGGGCGATATCCCCCCTAAAATCACTTTTAAACTTGGGACTAGTATATCAGCTATCGATTATCGTTTGGTGGATTGCTTTTCTTTGTGCAATGTCAAGGTTTTTGAGATTGTGGAGAGGGACGAGGGCGACCATAACCGTCTGGAGTTTTCATGGATGTTGGAGACCTCTTAATTTAAACAACAAATCCATGGTGGTTTGGCGAATTCCTCTCACATGCACAGGGTGGATAAAGATAAGGTGACATGTATACTTGGTGATGCAGAAGTGGGGCAATCACTGCAGTGGTTGTGCCCCTGGTGTTGAAATTGTCTCCTTTGAGTGCTTTTTCCTCAAATATGTCTATAATAAAGCGGGGTGTACTGCCATATTCTCGAGGAGGGAGAAAGTAAACAGGCACATGATGCTCACTGGTTTGAGCCAGAATGCAGGCATGCAGATGCAGCCTGAATCTGGATGCAATGGAGGGTGCACTGAATGCAGGGCAGCTGCATGCTAAGAAGCAAGCTTACAGAGAACTTCTTAATTAAAAACAAGTCTATGTTATGTTATGTTATTTTGCATTTATATAGTGCCTTATATACCATTGGTATGGTCTGAAGGCGCTGGTAGGTTGAACACCCTTGGGAACCGAAGTTCAAATCAGTAGAGAGAGTAGAGAGAGTCAAAAGGTGCATGTGAGCACCGGGTATGTGTGCAGCTCGTGCGATATCCGTGTAGTAGCTGCTTCTTAGCGGTAGGTGTGGTGGTTTGAGAGGTCAGGAGAATGTGTTTGTTCAGGCAGGTTTTATCCAGAACGGCTGCAGCTGCGTTAGGCTTGAGGAGAACGCCTGGCTGGGGGGTGTGAGACCAGCAGTGTCAACTTAGAATGATGTGGGGTGAGTGGCGGATGTTGATATGAGAACAGGTATACCGAATGGTGTCATAGTATCTCTGTGTTCTAGTTGAGTGGTGATGTAAAGGAGAGAGTCAGCATGGTGGTGTGAAATGATGAGTTATATGCTCTTTCAAACGTTCTTTGCATTCTAGTCCATACTATATACGTCACTCAATATTTATGCGTTCCAGTCCGTACCGTGGACAGCTATCCATTCTATGCACCCCATTCAGGTCCAAATACACTCTGGTCTGCCCTGCGTGGTCTAGTCTGCTCCGCGCATGCGCTCTTGTCTACCACACGACTGTCCACTTGTCCGCACCACGCATGGCCTCTTGTCTGCCTCACGCATGCACTTTGACTGCCCCAGGCATGTACTCCTGACTGCTTCATGCTCTACGCATTCAGTAGCTCAACGTACTCATCCGTTCTACGCACTCATCAGTACTGGATGCGTCAGTGCTCGTTCGTTCTACGTGCTCGTTGGCTCTATGCGACGCGTCAGTTCACTCTGGGCACTCGATCGCTCCAGGTACTCATCCGCTTTATGCCCTCACGCGTGCTATGCGTTTACCTGTTTTACGCACGTATCCCCTCTACGCACTCACCCCCTCTATGCACTCACCCCTTCTACGGACTAACCCCCTCTATCGACTCACCCCCTCTACGGACTCAGCCCCTTTAGAACTGTAGAACAACAGGCAGTGTTTAAAAAGGCAGTATGGGAAATAATCGCAAAGTGTTTTGGAAACTTGTCTCAAGGGGCTATGAGGTGAAGGAGGAGGGTGATGTTGGATCTATTTCTCTGTCAGCGTGGCTAGCACACTTTTGAAGAGTTTCGTTTAATGCAGGCCCCGGATGCCTCTCGTTTAAACTGAGGGCCTCTGAAAATGATCACTTCCACAAGAAAAAATTGGTTACCACATTCTGGATATGAAAAAGGGCAAAGCAGCAGTCCCTAATGGGCTAAGACCCAAGCTTTTTATATGGTTTTGGAACTGGTGCGTTCCAGTACTGGAACAAGTATTTAATGCAATAGTATAGGCTCCTATCCATCCAGCATCCAGGAATAGAAATGTTTTGGTCCATTGTTTGAAAAGGGATTGATAGCAGATCTTCACTGCTACAGTCCAATCTCGCTGTAAAATGCAGTTAGCAAGATTTTAGCAATCTGTCTGGTTATGAGGTTAATAGAATTGGCTTCAGAAAATAATGTTCTACCAGATAGCCATGTTGGTTTTAGAGAGGGCTTCCCTATAATGGATCGATGATTTGTGTTGAACACCATTATAGAAAAGTATTCAAAAGCCAGGAGAGGATGAGTATATAAAGCCTTCTTAGATCTGTCTAAGGCCTTTGATTCCATTGATCGTGCTCTGCTATGGAAACAGTTGGATTGCACAGGTGTTCCCCAAGGCCTTCTTCAGCTAATTCCATTGTTACACGAGGATACTTCAGCAGCTGTTTGCTGCTGGAAGACAAATGATTACTGTAGAACTTCCACACAAACAAGAGGGTCAGGCAAGGCTATCCATTAGCCGTGTCTTGTTTACTTTGATTTTGTCCGAATTCAACTGGCTCTATCCCAACCTTATTAAATAGGATTGAATTTAGTGCCCTGTTAAATGCTGAAGATACAGTCTTACTTGACCATACCTTGGCAGCCTAGAGCAGCGTTTATGGCATTCAAAACACATAGTTTGATAACCATGGTGTGAAGTTAGATCTTATTTGTTTTTAGGACTGGAATTCATTAATAAAGGTAGCTGGGAAATACATATAAAGAAGATGTCCAAAATGGTTGTGTCTGGCTTTAGGAGGCTAATTTGTTTTCACTATAGTTACAGGGAAGGGGGAGAAGATTGGACAAATGTTTCTTAGTGTTGGAGACTAAAACCCAGATGTCAGCACTATAGAGCGAAATATGGTGTTTCTCTACTTGTGCAGACCTGGAGGTTTTTTTAGAACACATTATTGAGGAAAGTGTCAGGGTTATCACCCAACACGATGCTTTGAGCCTCGAGGTAAGGTTTCTTAGCATAACCTGCCAAGAGAAAGAGAGGTTTTCAGATTTTTTTTTCTTGCAAATTCAACTGTCCGTAAACCATAATATAGGCAATGCCCTTACAGAGGCGGTGACTTTGCGCACTCAACAAAAGTTTTACTGGTATTCGAGTGGGGTTTCAAATAATGAGTCTTGTCTCAGCAGTACTTGTGTGCAATGTCACTTAAAAAAATACAACATGCTGTTTTTGTCCAAGGAAATTCAGGAGGCCACTCTCAACATTATACACCAGCAGTGCCACTGTAAAACTCATTTTCTTCCTGATTGTCTCAAAAGAACATCGTGAGTCCTATCTCAACAAGATTTGCCAATGCTGGCAATCTGTCATGATGTTTCTGCCAAAAGGATACCATGGGCCTCATTACGACCCAGGCGGTAAGGGGTTAACGGCGCCGTAAAAGGTTGCGGCGCCGTTAGCCCCTTACCACCTAATTACGAGGTCCCTTTGCGGGTCCCTACCTTAACGGCTGGTCTTGACCAGCCGTTAAGGATTGGACCCGCAAAGGAACCTTGGAGGTAATTACAGTACTGCAATTTGCGGTCCAGTAATTACCACCTTCCCCATTCCCATTGAGCCCTATGGGGGCAAAAATGGGAATGGGGAAGGGCCAATAGTGAATGGGGAATTACCACCCCGCCAACCTTGGAATGGGGCAGTAATTCCACCATCCACCATGGCGCAATCGTTAAAATACCGGCATCAACCATGGCGCTAATAGCGCCACGGTTAACGCCTGGGTCGTAATGACCCCCCATGAGCCTGTACCTTGAAGATATGCCGGTGTTACTCCATCCCTTTCATATTTCTAGGACCCAAAGAACATCATGTCCATTTCTCATATATCCCATTCCTGGGCCACATTTATGCTTGTTGTGCCTATAGAACATCAAGAGGCCTGTCTAAACAAAGAATATCATGAGTACTGTTATTGCATGCAATATATGATAACACTGAGCCCCCCTCGTTATACTGGCAATGTGAAAAGAACATGTTTTGGGCGCTTTGAAGCAGTATTTTCTTATTGCATAAGCACCTAACAAGCAAACAATAAATACATAAATACACATCAAGTCAATTCAGACCAAAGCACAAATCTGCACAAATAAAATATAAGCACAAAATGCTATATCAAAACCCTGTCATAAAAAAAGTAAATGCACACAGATTCTTACACTAATTTTAAGTTATAGGCATATTATCACTCTTAAACAAAAGGGGGTGCTCAAGGAGTATTTATTTTACATTACTCCTCATTTCCATGCATTGAGATTTGTATGGCAGCAAGGGGGCACAGGGCATAATTTACAATGCCACCTCCCCCTTTCTTTCCACCATAAAAATGTGGCAGCATTAACACCAGCACGGCATTTTGATGTTGATGTAAATTCTATGGATTCCTATATCTATTGTAAACACATCATGCCATGTGTAAATGGCAGATGGCATTTACTCAATTGGCATGGCAGAGTAATAGAGGGAGTAGCAAAGACAAGTACACCTCTCTTTTGACATCCACAGTCCAAATGATGAAAATTATGAGAGGGGACCTGTTCACACCCACGTGCACATGTTTCAGCTCCCCACGGCGTAATGTAAGGGAAAACTAGCCCCATACATGTTTATATTGGAAGATACTGATGGATAAAGAGGTCTAGTACTCCTGATACTTCTTAGTCCTGTAAAACATAACATTTTGAATTATAATATGTACTGCATAGTAGCCATACAATATCTACACTTTGGAATATGTATATGGCTGGTACAAAGCTGATTCAGATGCATTTTACAACCAGTAAAGTCACTACAGGGCATTGGGTACTAATTTCCATCTACGTGCCTTCTGAATATGTCTTACGTCAGGATTCTTAAGTAGTGAATTTAAGCATTTTCCACACAGGGCATGGTCCACAAGCCAAAATAATAAAATGTGGTCCAAGGTCTCTCAGCTGGAGCCCAAGGTTGGGCACAAACATTTGTGGGCCGAGCGGCCAGACCATATATCAAAAAACGTTAAGAAGGGAAGAGTACATTTGGAGTCTATATGTGAAAAAAGAGGAAGGCGAGGTGTGCACTCCAGTTCCCAGTCAAATATGCCAAATGCGGGAAGTAACTGGGTTAAATCCCTAAATTGAACAAGTATTAACAGGGTTAAATCCCATCTGCTGCAGTTCGGTTGCTCTGTCGTTCTTCTCCTCCTAGCGCTTTCTTGTCACAAACAATCATCAGGGAGGCTGTATTTCTTTACAGGTGTTTGACTGGGAACTGGAGTGCGCGCCTCGCCTTCCTCACTTTTTTACATTTGGAGTCTAGCGCTTGAATCCTGGGAAAAATCATCTGATTGAAATATTTCCTCAAGCAATGCAAGTTCAGGTCAAAGTAATTCTGGTTTGTGAGGTTTGTTCTGGATATCAACAAAGTCTTGGATTCCACAAAGTCTCAGTAGCAGTGCTGTAACTTCCCTGTTGTGCGAATCATGCCGGGACCATATTCATACAAGATCAGCAGAGGCTCTGAGGATCCCACTTGCTTTGTATGCTGAAGCCTCGAATAAAACTCCCTCACCAAGACTGAATAGGTACTTGCAGGAACATGAAGGAGAGATTTGATAATCCCATTGTCCTTTATCGTGAGTACTATGGCTGTCATGTCTCTGCATCTCTGCTTCTGGGTCGCACTGTCTGCAGACCTGCTCGGTGTTCTCTATACCATCACAAGAGAATAATCTTTCCTTTCACAAATCTGTATATCTGAAAACATGGACTTCAATCCCCACAATGCACCTGCAAGATACCTGGAAAGACCGGCAGCAGCATCTGGAAACTCTTTTGGAATCTGAGTTGCCTGCACACTGGTTTCACTGTGACGGGAAGCACAATGTCTCCTTTCAATGGACTGAAACATTCAACATGCCACGACAATGATTGTGCTTCTGTTTCAATACTAATACTCTTGGTGTTTGTCAGCACTGGATCCTCTCTCAAAGTCCATTCCTGAGATTCCCTTTTACCACACCCGTGAGTGATTGTGTACAGGCCAAGCATGCAGCTCCACCCTGGCTTTCCACCCTGCTTGCACTGCTTATAAGATGCCACACCCTCAAGCTTCCTTGTTCTTGCATTGCATTCTGCACCTATTTGGAATCTCTCTGCTTTGCTGACTATTTTGCCTTGTGCTTTTCCTATGACTCTTCCCTGCTCCTTTGCTGCCTTTCTCCATATCTTTGAGCCTTGCCTTATAGTCTGAGTCTAGCTCTGCCATTTCCTTGCTTTTAGATTTTCCCCATTAGTCAGTCTCTGTCTTGCCTCTGTTTGTATCCTGCTCAGTCACCTTGTTCCAGTATTCTGTCTCTGTTACCGTATACCAGCTCCTTGACTCTGTTACCTGGTACCGGCTCCTTGCCACATTTATCTTTTACCAGCACCTTGCCTCAGTTTCCTGGTACCAGCTACTTGCCTCGGTTATCTTGTACCAGCTCCTTGCTTCTGTCACATTGTGCCAGTTCTGTGCTATAATGTTCTGCTTTTCTAATTCCTGTGTTCTTATTTTGAACTCTTGTTTCCCTTTTGGGGCTCTTAGTGTCAGGTAAGTGTTGTATGATGTCCACACCCTTGCCTCTGTGTGTTCCTTTGTACAGAGATTGACTCGTATACTATATAGTAGGCAATATCTGCCCTGTCCTTTGTCTCGTTTTACCTGTAGTCTATAGAGTATCTTATTTAAACGTTTGTTGTGTTTTGTTCCCTCAGAAGGCATCCACTGTATGTTCTGGCTGGACCGACGCCGGCTTGTCTCATGTTGGTGCACTCCATGTTTGTGCTTTAGGGTCCAGATATGGAAGCCACTCTTGCTGCACCCTTCCATGGGCTTGCATGGTGTGGTGCCTATAAGAATAGCATACACAGAGGCATTGAGCTTCCCTTATATGTGTGGGTAGTCTCAAGTCCAACCTGTGTGTACACTCTTAGTGGGATGCCTCATTGTTTGTCCAGTGCGTTGTTCCCAACCCTTCTTGTTCGCCATGGTGTTCTGCCCTTTCTTCCTGTTCCGTTATTCTGAATCACCTTGTCTATTCTTCCTTCTTTTTTATTTTTTTTTATTTTATTGCATCAATTAGTTACCAAAGGAAACTTTAAATGCATTGTGGAGATAAAAAGAAAAGAAAAGAATTGAAAAAAAGGAAGAAAAGGAAGAAGAAGAAAAAGAAAAAAAACACAGTTACATCGATTATATATATATATAGGGGGGAAACAGTATAACTCGAGAAAAGTAACTAAATGTCCAAAATTGTAAAGGTTTCTCTCATAAAGTTCAACAGAGCCAGGGTCGTAGATACTTTTTCCCCCCTTCTCAGAATTAGCCACCTGTCCTGCAAGGTTAAAGTGCTTAAATTTGAAAGGTGCGTCCCCAACCATTTCTCTCTGAACTTAGTTAAGGTAACACAATTCATCACTAGATGCTGTAAGGTTTCAGCCTCTTGCCCACAGCCTCGACACAGCAGACTGGGTTTTTCCTCTTTTTTGGTTCTTCTCCCTAAGACTTCTCTTGTGTGGAAGAGGTTTAGTCTGAATTTTAAGAACCGCTGTCTTTCCGTATTTGAGGGAAATTTATCCAAGTAAGGGTGGATGGTGCCTCTGCAATAGTGCTCGTCCATGCCTTGGGTGATTGATGGCAAAGCACTGAGCCTGTCCAGGGTGGCTATCCAGTCCCAGTCCAAGAGTTTTCTCTTTACCATGAGCGGATTTAACATGAGATTGTCTGGTTTTAGTGCTATGGTATTCAGGATTTCTAAACAAATTAATTGCCACTTGGTTAGGACCGGAATCAATTGCCTTTTGATTGCTTCTTTAATTGCCACAAATCCACTTCTTTCCTGGGGGTGCAGACATTTGCAGAGGAGTGTCAGGGATTTCCAGGCCGTAGATATGTAAAGGGACGATAGGCCTAGTTCCTTACGCACACTTTCCATTGGAGTTGATGTCGGTAAGCCCAATACTCTTTTCCAGAATAGGCCCTCCAACAGTTTCCAAACATCTGAATTGATGAAGAAATTTGCCTCTGCTGCGTAAGTGAGAATTGGGACGACTTTCAGTTTGTAGAAATCTATCAGAGGACGAAGGGAAAAAGAACAGTATCGTCGCTTGATTAACAAGGCTTGCGAAGCTAAGTTCATAACTTTACTTCTAAGCCTGCAGATACCTGGACCATCTTGGATGCTGTTGTTTGAGTTACTCCAAGGTATATCATGGACGAAACCACTGGTACTTCTTCCCCGGAAAGGTACCACCTTAGATTTTTCATGCCGATGATAGGTCCTAGCCTCAAGATCTTTGATTTTTTTGGATTTATACGCAGGCCGTTTCCTTGTGTGTATGACTCGAGTGCCTTTAGTTTCTGCTGAAGTCCGATGGCCGTTTGGTCTAGCAACAGAAGATCGTCCGCAAATAACAGCCTTCCCACGACGGTCTCCGCGTTTTCGGGGGGAAACACCTCACTGCTTCGAAAGCTTCCTGCATGTCGGATATAAAAAGGCAAAAAACAGCGGGAGCCAACCGACAGCCCTGTTTCAGACCGTGCATGGCCACCACATTGTTTGAGAGGTTGCCCTGTCTGTCCAACCTTACTCTGAGGGTTGTCCCCGTGTGTAGTGCTTCGAGAGGTTCTCTCAGGTTGGTCGGACATCCCCATTTCCTTAATTTGTGCCATAGCATTCCGCGATCAACAGAATCGAATGCCTGTTCCAAGTCTATTGACGCGATATAGATGTTCTTATATTTCTTGGCCTTAACCATGCATTTGATTATGTTGATGAGTAGCACATTTAAGGATGTTCCAATGCCCTTTCGAAAGCCTGATTGCCAAGGGTCCAGATGGTCTGCCAGCCGACTCCAATCATTTAGATGTTTCAAGATTAGTGCTGCAAATATTTTGCCGACGACATCCAAAAGGGCAATCGGTCTGTAGTTAGTGGGCACGGACCTATCTCCCTTCTTAAAGATCGGCACAATTATGGACGTCGTCCAAGATTTAGGTAACTTTTTTAGTCTTGTTATGTTGTTATACAAATCCAGCATGAACGAAGCCCATTTTTCCGGGTCCCTTTTGAGGATGTCGTTGGTGAGACCATCAGGTCCTGCAGCCCTTGAAGAATTGGACTGTTTAATAAGGTCTAGAATATCTTGTTTTCCAAATTTAAAGTCCCAGGGCTCATTCGATGGTAAGAATGGGGCAGGACCACAGATTTTCCCCATAGAGTAAAGGTTCCGAAAGTGAGTTTCCCAAACTTCTGAGGCTATTGGATTTACCATTTTTGAGTCGGAAGGGATGTTTATTTCATTGATCAACTTCCAAATACCAGTGATGTTTTTAGTAGATAGTAGGTGAAGCATCTTCTCACTGTCTTGTTGCATTATTTGATGTTTGTGTTGCTTAAGCCAGTACCTGTAGGTGTTTCTAGCTTTAGTATACAGGACTAAGTCAGCTGGTGCTCTAGTTTTAACATATAATCTCCTGGCTTTTTTAACCAGTTTTTTTTTGTCACTACTTGGTGATCATAGTGGTGCCACTTGCATTGGTGAATTGCATTGGTGAATTTCCTTGGCGACTACTTTTGGGCGAAAGATCTTCAGTGTTTCAGCATATTCTATCAGGTTTGGACCTTGGTCCTTGATTAAGGAATCCAGCACCAGGGCCATCTCTTTTCTTCCCATGCGTAGTCTATTGCCACCAGACTACTTGTTTCCCCTCCAGCTCTATGTGCTTGCCTGTCCCATTACATCAGCACAGCCACCCCATAACTATCTGTGTGCCCTGTGTAACCTCTTACAATGGCATTGGTATGACCACAAAACTCACTACCATAGATCAGTGGCTTTAACTTTTTGGGCTCTCACTGGTACAGGTAGCAACATAGACCCTATAAAACAGTGGAAGTAAAATATAACCAATCTAGATTACCCAGTAAAAGGGTGCTGGATTCCATCTGCCCTTTCCATGATCCAGTTGGTGTGGAGAATTCCCATATGGCAAGGTTATACCATCTGTGAAAGAACAATCTGCTGATCAGATTCCCTTTTGATAAGCTCCATGCCAAAAGTATAGTGTGTCAATGTGCCCTGCTGCTGCAGTATCCTGGTCTGCAGTGCCTGCTCTACCAGTGGTACAGAGCAGGTTCAGAGGTCACAGGTGCCCATATGTCCGCTGCTATGACAGCCAGGTTTTTGCAGCAGAGTGGCTTATTTTAAGACATGCATCCCTGTTCCAAAACTCTGTAATGATGTCTTTACTGTCCTGATGGCAGATCAATCTTTACATATCAGTCATACCTGAGTCGTGGTGTGGTGGATGGCATTTCTCATAATTATTACAGCCACTGCAATTTGATATCACACAGGTGTCAGACCTGTGATCTCAGCTCAGCTATGAAAGGATTATTTGTAGTCTCTTTAGGCTGAACCTTGTCACTGCTGGCAGGACTGTAGCCTTGGGGATTGCCTATTTCTGTTCCTTTGTGAGAGCAGGTAACACCCTCCCAAGAGAGCCAGCCATTCCACAGTAAACTGTCCTGTGAACAGGGATCAAAGGGCACACCCAATCACAACAGAATTAGTCTCACACCAGTGTGCTGCATATCTAAAGGCTTTTCCTCCGATTGAAAAGGGAAAGTGGGGTGGTTAGTGTAGAGAGGGGGACCTCTTTATAGCTGGAACAAGGTGCCACAGTCTTCTTTCTCTCTGCTCTATCTTTCCTTCCTGTCCACTCCACTTTACGTAGCACAGAGCGCTTTGGGTATGATGTCAGTAGGCAATGCTCACTTATTCTAAGTACAGGGATTAGACCTTACAACTGGATAACTTTAGTGCAATCAATTGTGAGATGTGTCCCTTAAAAGAAGGTATCTCACATTCCTTCTTTCATTTGATTTTGGACAAAAAATAATAACAGGGCTGAATCCCAGATGCAAATAGTCCCGGTGAATAATAGCCCCGGTGCTGCTGCCTCTGGAGCGCACGTTTGAGACTTGAAAGTACTTGGAGGAGTAGAACTAACTATTGTGCTTTGGAACTGTAGCAGTTGGGATTTAACCCTGGTAATTTCTGAACATTGTTGGGACTATTTGCATCTGGGATTCAGCCCTGTTATTATTTTTTGAACTGTGTTGGGATTCAACCATGTTATTACTTACATCAGGATTAAATGACTTGGAACCAGAGTGGGCGCCTGACCTTCTTTTTCTACTTAATGGTACAGGAGACCCGGGCTCCAGAGGCAGCAGCACCGGGGCTATTATGCCCCCACTTTGGAGAGCCATATTCATGGTTTTCCCCCCTCCCCCAATTGTGGGTAAGATTTGTGTTTGAAGGGGAGTTGGTTCCTGGTCTCCTGAATGAAACACTTGTGCCATCACTACAATAACCAGAATCCTTTGAGACTGAAATTGACAAAAGTAATTAGCAACACCTGAAAAGGAACACAGCTAACACAGCCTCCCTAATGAGAGTTTGAGACTTGAAAGTACTTGGAGGAGTAGAACTAACTATTGTGCTTTGGAACTGTAGCAGTTGGGATTTAACCCTGGTAATTTTTGAACATTGTTGGGGCTATTTGCATCTGGGATTCAGCCCTGTTATTATTTTTTTAACTGTGTTGGGATTCAACCCTGTTATTACTTACATCAGGATTAAATTACTTGGAACCAGAGTGCGCACCTGACCTTCTTTTTCTACAAAAAAAAAATTGGTATATCTCTTACCTCTGCCTGTTTTACATGTATGATTGTGTTGGCTCTTGATTTGCTGAAGTGTGAGGGCTGAGTGGATGATTTAGATTCTACTCATCCTTGTACTCCTGCACGGCAGAGGTCGATTTGTCACACTGGTGGGCAGCAGTTGGGATGTCAGACAGACTGCACCTACAGCTTGGTCGGCCAAAATAAGAGTGTGCATTTAATGTTACATTGGATAAATTGTGAGCTTGAAGGATGGGCAGACCCCTGCGCTAAATTTGGTTTAGTTGAAGGGTAGTTTTAATCCTGCTGCCGAGTACAGGGTTTTACTTGGGACAAGCTAAAAAAATTCCCAAAAAGAGTGGGTGTAAGAATTTTTAGGAAACCCAGTTTGTAATGGTGCTGGATTGAATTCACATCCTGTTAGTGTGGGTTAGTTTGAAAAAGGTCATTATACCTTGTATGTGTTGGAATGTTTTTTGGTTTTATTGAGCACATGAGTCCTAGCGGTTAACTTGGCACATAAAGTGCTTGATCACATGTGAAAAAAGCCAACACGTGTTTCAACCAAGTTTTTAACAAGGCTGTGCATGTGTGGTGATGTGCAAGCGTGTAGTGTCATTGGGCCTCATTACGACCCTGGCGGTAAGGGGTTAACGCCAGCGTTAGCTGCGCCGACCCCTTACCGCCAACTACGAGGTCCCTTAGCGCCATGGCGCTTTTAACACCTGCTTTTAGCAGGTATTAAAATCCATGGCGCTAAGGGACCATGGAGTTAATTACGCCACCGTAATTTACGGTGGCGTAATTAACGCCTTCCCCACTCCCATTATGCCCTACGGGGCAAAAATGGGAATGGGGAAGGGTAAATGGGGATTGGGGACTTACCGCCCCGCCGACCTCGGAATGGGGCGGTAAGTCCGCCAACCACCATGGCGTAAACGTAGTTTACGCCATGGTGGTAAAGTCACGGCCCAGGCGGTAACTTACCGCCTGGGTCGTAATGAGGCCCATTGTGAGTAATAACGATGTGACAGGTTTATAACAAATTCATGAATCATGCAAACATTATTCATATATGCAATGTGATTGGTGAGGTGGGTGGTGGCATGACAGTAATAGGTATATATGTACATTAACAGAGACAAATAGTTCGAATATGAAACCACATTGGGTTTTTGCATACAGACATCATGTTTGCTCACCAAGGACAAGGAAGGGAAAGAGAGATAACCGGGTCAGTTAGCTCAGACCAACTATACTGGACATTATGTAATTGCTATTTGCAATTGGTCCTTACCAGAGTAAGTGATAATTGGTCTTCCTTGTTTAAGCGAACTTGAAAGCCACAAGGTGGTTGGAATTGCTGATCGTTCAGTGAGGAGGCTGAATAGCCAATGTAGAGATAGGAGAGATAGAACACCCATTAGGTGTGGTGGGTGGGCTGGGACGCACGGCTGATAATAGGTGCATTGACTCTAATGTTTGCCTAATGTACTAGTGTGATTGCTGGCTGGTAACGGACTGTGTCATGGAAGGAGTGGCCCCAATGTTGGAGTGAGTTTGGGCTGGAGGTTGTGGTCCTTGCTAAGGAGTGTACAGATCTGGTAGCTGTCGCAGTCACTCTCAGATTGGCCTGGGGCACTAATATCATCACCAGCTGGCTGTGATCTGTGTTCTAGTGGTAGTGGTCACCAAGTCAAGGGGGAAGGTCCTGGAGGTGATAGTCCCATTGTGAGAAGGGAATGGACGGCAGTAGTTCTCTAATGCCGGACTGGCGATCACGTCATTTGCGAGGGATATCCATGGTAACTAGGGCGATGGTGGGCTACAGTAGTGAAGGCTGGGCCGGAGGGGTGAGACCATGAGCGTCTAAGGTTTGCTGGAGTGGAGGGAATGGTGGTGATTTCACTGGGTTGGTATGAGAGGTAATCGATGTACTCGGTAAGAATGTGCGATCAAGTGCATCACTGATAGTAGGTTTGGGATATAAAAAAGTGCAGCAGAGTCTGTAGACGGCCACCTTCCTTACGCACTGCCCGGCCTGCTTAGGACCTGCTCACAGCTGGAGCACCTTACCAAAGGCACACTCCTTCTCCGCACACCAAACTGTGTACTGTCCAGCCCCCTTTCAGGCATGATGAACTCACGCCCTGAGCACCGCTGGGACTGCAAGAGTACCTTCCCCACAGTACCCTCCTCCTCTGCACACGGAACTGTGTGCTCTCAGCTCTGCTCCTGGGCACACCAAAACTCCTGCCCTCAGCACCACCTGGCCTGCTGAAACACAGCTTCCAGACCAGGAAACCAGAAGCTGACACAACTGGCATCACACATAGGATGTGGATACATGGAGGGCGATGCTCCTGTACTCAACTGCTGCCCCATCCTCGACAGGATCCCATTCTGGTCGCCAGTGAAATATCGTGGTACCATAAAGCAACACCTGGACCAGCAGGTAAGTTAATTGTAAGTTTATTAGTATGATAGTTGCCAGGAAGACACTGGCACATCCCTCTTTGTCAGCTTACACTCTCCAACTGTGGGCCTCATTACGACCCAGGCGGTAAGGGGTTTACGGCGCCGTAAACAGCGCCGACCCTTACCGCCTGAGTACGAGGTCCCTTAGCGCCATGGCGAATTTAACACCTGCTTTTAGCAGGTGTTAAAATCCATGGCGCTAAGGGACCATGGAGTTAATTACGCCACCGTAATTTACGGTGGCGTAATTAACGCCTTCCCCACTCCCATTATGCCCTATGGGGCAAAAATGGGAATGGGGAAGGGTAAATGGGGATTGGGGACTTACTGCCCCGCCAAGGTCGGAATGGGGCGGTAAGTCCGCCAACCACCATGGCGTAAACGTAGTTTACGCCATGGTGGTAAAGTCACGGCCCAGGCGGTAACTTACCGCCTGGGTCGTGATGAGGCCCTGTAACAGTTAGAACCTCAGTTCAGATCACAACACCACAGCACTCTACACTACACTGACATCACAGCATTCCAGAGTCAGTGATGTCCCCAGCACTCAGACATACACTACAACAAACAGTGTTCTTGTAAATGCTCAGGAAACCCCTGCTATCAGAGACACTGGGGCAAGCATTACAGTGGTTGATGACTTTTTTTCAAACCTGGAGATGTAGTTAAGGCACCCTAAGATCTCACCAAACTTGCACGAGGCCCTATCCAAATGGTTCCTATTCTGCCAGCTCTCATCCAGTGCAATAATAGGACTGTTAGGATTCCTGTTAGTGTACAGAATGACGTGATAGGGATAGTCCTGTTGGGAAATGACTTGAAAACTCTTGGAGTACTGTTCAGTACTCCCAGGCCTCCCGGCAGAAAAAAGCAGAAGCAAACAAGATTGGCCAGAGAGGCAACCTTGCAAGACTCTCAGTTTGAGTTTGAGGAGATTTCCAATACCTCCAGTCCACATGAAGACCACCCTTTACTTCCAAGCCAAAAAAGAGACAAAGGAGAAATCCAAGATCTTTGGGAGAAAGAAAGGTTTGAATCCTAAACCTGTTCATAGGACAATGACATCCCTGAAAGCACTGTCCCAGGTCACTCCAGTGAACCCTTCCCCAGCTGATGCTGCGTGGGAGAACCAACTCAATTCTGTGCAATCAGCTACTGGTGACACAGAGCTGGAAGAAACCCTTCCCTGCATTGGACATCTGGATCCTAGAGTCAATCCTGAGCTGCAGAATTTACTTTCAGAACGTGGACCCTCTAGGGCAGACTTCAGCAGAGAGACAAGAGAGTGTCCCTCTCTAGAAGGTCTATGCCAGCAGACAGCTTCCCAGTGTAAAGGGCAAGGACCAGGGAAGTATAGGCTTTACTGGGAGGATGGCCTCCTCTACAGAGAACCTACTGAGTCTACCCCAGGGTACTACAGGAGACTGGTAGTGCCTCAGGAGGCAAGACAAAAGTTCTTACAATAAGATCCCTTTGGCTGGTCACTTGAGTTTCAAGAGGACTAAAGAGATGCTATCTCTGTACTTATACTGGCCCAAGATGGGTGCTGATGTAGATACATTCTGTAGGAGCAGCCACACTTGTCAGAATTCTGGCAAGAGTGGATCCAAGAATGTGGCACCTTTAGTGCCCCTCCCTGCGGTGGGAGTCCCTTTAGAGAGGGTGGAGATTGACATTGTTGGTCCCCTAGACTCTCTACCCTCTTCAGGCAACTGATTTTTATTGGTTGTGGTAGACTATGCTACTAGGTATCCTGAGGCCATACCTATGAGAACTGTTACTGATCAGGCAGTGGCTAAGGCACTCCTTGGTATTTTTACCATGGTAGGTTTTCTTAAGGAAGTCATCTCTGACAGGGGATCAAATTGTATGTCCCACTACATGCACACCATGTGGAAGAACTATGGAGTGACTTACAAGTTCTCAACAGTCTACAATCCCCAAAGCAATGGGCTGGTGGAGAGGTTTTCTCATACTATGAAGAGCATGATAGGTGCTTTAGAAGAACCCCTTAGAAGAAAGTGGGATCTTCTACTGCCATGCCATCTCTTTGCCTATAGAAAAGTCCCTCAAGCAGGGGTTGGTTTTTAGCACTTTTTAACTTCTTTTTGATCATCCAGTCAGAGGCCCTTTGGCCCTGATCAAGGAAGGGTTGGAGAGTGCTCCTCCCCTACAGCCAGTGTGAGTCACTGACTATGTGCTAGGCCTCAGGAAGAGGATGACACTGATGATGACAGACGCCTCAGAAAACCTGATTGCATTGGCATGACCAGAAGGCCAACATGGTGGAGTTTACTTCAGACCAGCTTGTATTGGTTATGGTACTTACAAAGCCAGAGGGCCTTACAGGACAAGTGGATTGAACCCTTCAAGATTATAGGCAAACCTGGAGAGGGCAACTATTTTGTGGACTTGGGCAGCCTCAAAGAAGCCCCTATGGTCTTTCACACTAACCATATGAAGTCTTATATTTCCAGACCAGATCTATGAGCTTTGCTTCTAGCCTCTGATTAAGAGGAGGAAGAGAGTGAGCCTCTCTCTGATCTCCTCAGGGGACAAACTTAAGATGAGACAGTTGAAAGAGTGAAACTCTCTTCAGATTTGACTCTGCAACAACAGGAGGAGTGCAATGCTCTGTTTAATCAGTTTGCCTCCCTGTTTTCACTGACACCAGGCTTGACCCTTTGGGGCCAGCATGATATTCTCATGGTGACAGTCTCCCCGTCAAAAGCAGGGGTTACGGAATGTCAAATCATGTTAGAACACACATAAAGGAAGAGGTCAAACAGATGCTTGATCTTGGGGTTTTTGAGTTATCTACAAGTCCATGGGCTAGTCCAGTTTTACTAGTGCCAAAAGCAGGAACCAAATAGTTGAGATTTTGTGTGGACTAAAGAGCTCTTAATGCAGTCACCACAACTGATGCCCATCCTTTACCCAGGACAGATGAGCTGGTGGACACACTTGGTTCAGCCAAGATCCTCAGTACATTTGACCGGACCTCAGGCTATTGGCAAATTGCTATGACCTCTGACAGACCATGCCAAGGAGAAAACTGCATTATCCACCCCAGAAGGTTTATACCAGTATAGGATCATGCCTTTTGGACTCAAGAATGCACCTGCTACATTTAATAGGATGGTGAATCAAGTTCTGAATGGGTTAGAGGACTTCTGCATGGCAACTTGGATGACATTGCAGTGTTCAGCCGCACTTGGGAAGAGCATCTTCACATCCTAGGATATGTTTTGCAGACTCTGCAACAGGCACATCTGACCAAAAAGGCTAGTAAATGTCAAATTGGTAAGAGTAATGTAGTCTACCTTGGACATGAGGTAGGAGGAGGTGAAATGAGGCCATTCCCTAGCAAAGTACAAGCTGTACAAGACTGGGCACCCCAACTAGTCAGACTCAAGTGAGAGCCTTCCTAAGTCTCACTGGGTACTACAGGAACTTCATAGAGAACTATGGGACCATAGCTTATCCCCTGAATGTAATTGTCCCGACTGCAGGTGTCCGCCAACTTCCGTTCCTCCCCACTCTCCTCACCTGATTCCAAGTCCTCCAGGTGCTGTTGTCCGTGTGAGAGGTAGTCCTTCTCCTTCTTGTGTGCAGCGTATCTGTCTCGAGAGGAAGCCACAGTGAGCGCTAATAAATAGCAAACCTGGGACTTCCTTCCCGCGAACAGAAAATAGCGAAGGGAAAATGCCTGAACAGGCAGAAAAAACCCTTTGATGAGAAAGGCAGCTGAAGATGGTCCGAAGCAAGCAGCTGGAAGCGGAGTCCTTGAGGTAAGTAGCAGATGGGGGCAGGCGAAGCCGAAATCCAATGTAGAGGAGGAACCGGAAAAAAGGCAGCGCAACAGGAAGGGGAATCCAGCGAAAGCCTCCTCCGGAAAACAACAGAGAACCGAAGCGGCTGGGGAGAGAAACGCAGCCGGGAGAGAAGCAGCAAGAGGCGGGCGCGGAAAGGGAGCCGCAGCCGGCAAGGAAAAGCGGAAGTCAAAGAAAAGGAGCGAGCGGAGAAGGAAAGCGGGGAAGAGGGAGGAGAGAATGAAAGGGAGAGGTTGCCCGGAGAGGAAGCGGACCGAAGACCAGAAAAGTGGCCCGAAAGGCCAAAGCAGGAAAACTAGTGTTAAGACCCAAAGTTGCGAGGAAGCGCAGTAAGGAGGGTTGCAACGCGGCGATCGCTGGGAGAGAAAGAAAGAAGCACTTCCCAGCGGGCGCCATGTTGGAAAACCTCTAGACCGTCAAGTGCGCTGGGAAAACAACGTAGTGGCACATCCGCTCGACCTCCTGCCATGTAGCCGCCAACGCGGATACAAACACCAAACAGGGCGGCGGATGACAGTATGCCCCCCTCCAGAGCGCAGAACCCCCGGCTTATAGGGGAAGCGAGCATGAAACCGATCCAACAACCAAGGGGCATGAATGTTGGAAGCCGGTTCCCACGAGTCCTCCGACCTGGGTTACCCCTTCCAGGATACCAAGTACTCCAACCTCCCACAGTAGTGGCGGGAGTCACGCAAAGTGGAGACCTCATATTCAACCGAGGAATCCCTCTGAGGGACAGGCTGGTCGGGAACAGCTATCTGCTGGAGATCCGGGAAGAAAGGCTTGAGAAGAGAAGCATGGAAGACAGGATGAATGCGGCTAAGGTAAGAAGGTAGTTTAAGCCGGAAAACAACAGGATTGACCTTGAAAAGAATGGGAAAAGGACCCAAAAACGAGGAGAAAGTTTAGAAGGGTGAGCCCATCGTGGCAAGAATCTGGTGGATAGCCAAACCTTGTCCCCCTCCTTCCAATCAGGGCAAGGTCTACGATGTTTATCCGCTTGAGACTTGTTATATCTGTGACTCTCCTCCATGCACCGTCTGCCAGTGATGTGCGCATCAGATATTGACTGCAGGACCTCTTCAGCCGTCGGGGAGTTGGTTGACGATGGTATGAATGGAAGGAGGGATCTAGGGTGCACTCCGTAAGTACAAAAGAAAGGAGAGAGACCAATGGCAGCATGTGATGAGTGATTATAGGTAAACTCCGCCGTGGGAAGCAACAAGACCCAATTGTCTTGGAGTTGATTGCTGTAGCATCTTAAGTACTGCTCCAGAGTGGCATTAAGGCGCTCAGTTTGACCGTTAGTCTGTGGGTGAAAACCAGAAGATAGGGCACGTTCCATACCCAAGTGGGAGCAAAGAGCCTTCCAAAACTTTGAGATGAATTGGCTGCCACGATCAGAGATGATCTTATCAGGAAGACCATGGAGACGGAAAATGTCCTGGGCAAACACCTCGGCCATCTCGGTAGTGGTAGGTAGACCAGGTAGAGGGGAAAAATGAGCCAATTTAGTCATGGTGTCGACTGTCACCATGATACATGTGCAGGAGTTGGATACGGGAAGCTCAACAATGAAATCCGTAGAAATCAATCCTCATGGACGAGTAGGTACTTCTGGTTGGGTAAGAAGACCCAAGGGTTTTCCCGGCGAGGGGTTTCGCCATGGCACAAACAGGACAACTGAGTATGTATTCCTCCACATCCCTCTTGAGTTCCGGCCCAAAAAAAAGATTGAGCGATCAATTCAGTAGTGTTAAACTTCCCACGATGACCTGCAGTGAGTGAATCATGGCACCAACTAATGATCTTCGGACGTAATGGTCCGGAAGGTATGTACAGCTGATGGTTAAGGTATAATAAACCCTCCTTTTTGGTATAGGGTGTCTCTCCTCTGGGCTGTGGGACAGTTCCTTCCGAAGCTACACCAGCTCGAACCTTTTGCAGAAAAGTATTGACCAAACTCAGGATCTTATTCCTGTGGAACATCGGTTCAGGGGTGTGTATCTTCTCTTCATGTTTAGGACCTTTCAGAGAGAGTGCATCCGCAAGCGTGTTGTTGGTACCAGGCAAGTAAGTAATCTGCAGGTCATATTGTGCAAAGAAGTATGCCCAACGGGCTTGTCTGGAGTTGACACACTCCATATACTGCAGAACCTTAAGATTTTTATGATCCGTTCTGATGATGACAGTCTGCCTAGCTCCCATATGCAAATGTCACCAGTTCTCACATGCTTGTTTTATGGCAAACAATTCTTTTTCCAGCACAGAGTAATTAAGTTGGCTAGGAGACAACGTCTTAGCGAGGTACCCAATGGGATCTTCCCGTCCTTCGAACAATTGTAATAAAACAGCCGCGATGGCCATGGCAGAGGCGTCAGTCTCTACAATTAACTGTTTGTTCTGGTCAGGATGGCGCAAAATGGGAGCAGTACAAAAGAGGTTCTTTAGATGATGAAAACTCTGTTCTACTGCATTGGTCCAGCGAAAGGGATTGTTGACCTTCTTGAGCAGACGAGTAATGGGCAGTACAGTCTCAGAGAAGTTTGGGATGAAAGTGCGATAGAAATTTGAGAGTCCGAGAAACCTTTGCACTTCTTTAATCGAAGCCGGATAAGGCCAATCAAGAATAGCAGCCACCTTACCAGGATCCATAGAGATACCTTTTTCAGGAAGGTGATACCCTAGATAAGGAACTGAAGTGGCAGCAAACACACACTTCTCTGGCTTAACGAGGAGCTGGTTGTCTTTAAGCCTTTCTAGAACTTGATGGACATGTGCCTTGTGATCCTCTAGATTGCCAGAAAAGATTAGGATGTCGTCCAGGTATATGATCATGGAGACTGACAACAAGTCTGAGAACATCCGGTCCATGAACCGTTGAAAAACAGCAGGGGCGTTCACCAAACCAAAGGGCATGACTCGGTACTCATATAAGCCGAACGGAGTGCGGAAAGCCGTCTTCCATTCGTCTCCTTTGGCGATACGTAACAGATGATATGCATTCCTGAGGTCTAATTTGGTGAAACAACTTGCCCCTTGCACGGTTTCGATGATCTCATGTATTAATGGCATGGGGTACCGATCTCGGATCGTGACCTTGTTGAGGCCTCGGTAATCAATACATGGACGCAATTCAGTAGAGTCCCTTTTTGTTCCTGCAATCTGTACTCAATTTGTAAGGCCGCAGAGAGCAAATCCAAAAAGAAGGTGGTCTGGGTGCTCTGGCGAGTTCTTCCTTAATTTCCTCCTTGAGACCTCGCCGGAATATGGCAAATTGTGCCTGTTCTGACCACCCAGCACCCGATGCCAACGTCTTGAACTCTGAGATGTACGACAGAACATCCGATGACCCTTGTCGGATATCTAGTAGATCCTCACAGGCGGTATAAGTCAACTCCGGCCTCTCAAAGGTCTGTTTCAACAAAGTCTGAAACCCAGCAAAATCGTGCAAAATGGGATTAGCCCCGGTAACCAGCGGAGTAACCCATGCCAGGGCATTGCCGGTCATATTAGAAATCATTAACCCAATCTTTGTCTGATCGGTAGCAAACAACCGGGGCCTGAAAGTAAAATATACTATACAGGCCGCCAAAAACTCTTTAACCTTTTTAGGAGTTCCATCAAACTTTCCTGCCGAGAGAGCCATAACAGGAAGTTCAGGAGATGGAGGTTCGCGGGCTGTAATCATTTGTTTCAAGACAACGTTTTCTGCTTTTACAGTTTGTAGCTCTTGGGACATTCCTTGAATGGCCTTCCGTAGTTCTTGTATTTGCTCTTCCGCCAACATCTTTTCTGAGTGGCGTTGCAAACTGTCCCGACTGCAGGTGTCCGCCAAATCCCGTTCTCCCCACTCTCCTCACCTGATTCCAAGTCCTCCAGGTGCAGTTGTCTGTGTGAGAGGTAGTCCTTCTCCTTCTTGTGTGCAGCGTATCTGTCTCGAGAGGAAGCCACAGTGAGCGCTAATAAATAGCAAACCTGGGACTTCCTTCCAGCAAACAGACAATAGCGAAGGGAAAAAGCTTGAACAGGCAGAAAAAACCCTTCGATGTGAAAGGCAACTGAAGATGGTCCGGAGCAAGCAGCTGGAAGCGGAGTCCTTGAGGTAAGTAGCAGATGGGAGCAGGCGAAGCCGAAATCCAATGTAGAAGAGGAACCGGAGAACTGTTTTGGGACTAGAGGCAGAGTTGACCACTGGGAGAAATACCCGATGAAGAAACGGTGAATGAAGCTTGCTGCATCCTCCTGGACCTTTGAATTGCCCGGTGAAGCCCTGCTTCTGTGCTGAAACTCCTTTTTAGATTCGACAGAGCAGCTCCGGAAGGGACGACTTCTTCCCTTGCGTTAGTGGGACCAACTAACCCTGAGACGAAGTCCACAGGACCATCTTCCCTGACTGACTGTACTTCTTCACTGCTTGTAGTCGATTGCAACGTCTCAAATCCGGCCAGAAGCTGCAGGAGTCTCCTAAGGACCCTCCAGAAGCAGGACGACCTGAGCTCTCATCCCCTCACAAGAGTGCAGGACCCAAGGAGGGAAGGAAGCCCAACCGATATCCAAGATCTGCGATGGTGATGTTAACTAAGCGATGAAACCGCAAAGTGCTGCTGAACCAAAAAGAGCCTGTAGCTGCCGACGAGATGCAAATTGCTGCCGCTGGAGCCCTCCAGATGTTCTCCCTCTTTTCCCTATGACTGAGTCTCAGGAACACAGGATCTGCACCGCTGTAACTAGACAGAATCGAGAAGGAGCACTCTTCTTCAAACCAGAGCTACTGTTTAGGCTTGGGGTACTTACCACATTGTCTTTTTAGCTGTGCTCTTCTCAGTTGGGAATTGCATTGGCTTACATTTAGAGTTGATACCAACTCCCTTTTCACAGGATTAATGGCTTTTGACCCTACAAGTGATTTTTCTACAAACTCTCTAACTTTGTGAAAGACGTTTTATCTAAGAAGTGCCTGCACTCCATAGACTGTTTCAAATTGATGTGTGCTGTCCTGTCTCCCTGCAGACTCTTCTAGCCCATAGACTTTAATATTGCTGTCCCTCATAGGTGGTAATTTGTTTTAGACTGTTATTGCTGGGAAAGGCTTGTCTAGATTTAATTAGATGATTTAGGTGTCCTCACATATACTGAGAACCTGTTTAACCTTTTCCTTTCTTAAACCCTTCCTTTCTGCAACCTCAGAATCTGCAAAGGATAATTGGTGTGATACATAAATGCCACTACTGTCCTTATGTATGAAGTCGACTTAGGGTTTAGGAATTGTGTATGAAGCATATCCAAAGATTATCCACTAAGTTGATTCTGAAAAGTATTTTTAAAGTATATTTACATTGTTACACAAATTGCCTTTTTAAAGAATGCTTATTTAAAAACTGATGTTAAATAAATAACTATTTATAACTGAAACCTTGAGTGTAAGTGTTACTTGGTTGCTTGTATTGACATATTTCATTGCCACAGCTCTACAGCTCACATATAACCCTCTTGAGATGGGCCTGGTTGCTCAGTCACACTACCAACTTGTGTAGTAGAGACCTGTACCAAAAGGTAAGTTACCTAATACCAAGCAGATAAGTGTTGTTTAGTCTCACACAGTGTGACTGACTCAATTCTTACGTAACACTCCCATTTTTTGGATCTTTTATTTGTATTTTATTTCCATTGATAGAGCAATTTCGCCAAAGTGTTTTGCAAAAAATAATTAAAAATATAGTACAAATAAATGGTCAAATCTACAGGAACATTTTAGCCAGAAGAAAGTGGGAGTAAGAGATGAGGCAGAAACGCTAGATATGAAGTGAGGGGGAAACACGATTGTCAGGAAAGAGGTTGTTACATAATTTAGGAGCCGGAAGGGAAAAAGAGCAGAACCATGAAGGAGCACAGGGAGGCTTGAGAGAAGTTAGAAGGTGAAGATGCTGAGAGCTAAGTGAGCATGAGGGAATTTAAGGAGAAAAGAGAGAAGAAATGTAAAGTTGAGCAAGACCATGATAGCATTTGAAAACAATACAAAGAAAGTGGAAAAGAAGGCAGGGGTCCCAGGGAAAGAAGAGAGTGCTTTAGAGGAGAGCAAAGAGGCAATAGAAAGATAAGACAAATAGTGGAGTTGAAGATAAAATAGAGACGGGTGAGATGAGATGAGAGGAAAGAAGGCCCACCAATAGGGCTGATAAGTAGTCTTGATCCGAAAAGATATAAGAGAAAATGATCCACTTTCTTGATGGTAAGAAACTTTTTACCACACCACTGAATTATATGTTTTGCCTTCAAGTGGAGGACTTACCTCAGCAGAATGTTGGAGATAAATCCACCAATTTGAGGTCAAAAATCATCTGATTTGCCATGGCAGAATTAGTGTTCATGTTAATCATTTGATGTCCCCTTTTGGTCCTATAGACATAAATAATGAGGAATTACATTGCCATTACTACACTGGTAATGCTCCGGGAAAATTTGTGGTACCAAGTAGCCGTAATTGAAAATTATTTTTTGGCAGTAATTCCAGTGGAGTTACCATCAAAGTAGTGAGTGTGTGTGTGTGTGTGAGCAACTTCACTTGGGGCCCAATTCATGGAAAAGTGTGCGCTGATCTAACAAAGTATGTGCGTCAAAAACAACATAGCGCGTCCCTGCACGCAGATGTTTTTAAATGTGCTATGCGTTTTCATGGAATATTCCCCGCAAAGTTACCCAATGCGCAAGTAGCAGACGGAACACCTATGACACACCTTCACACAAAGCAATTCCAACCACATGAACCGGGACAGCTGACCCAGCCCTTTAAGACGAGATAGCAATACTTTGAGATGAATGGGAATGCAGAAGTTACTCAAACATCAATACTCAAAACGACTCATTTATCAATGTATCAATTTATCAATTATCTAAAACAGGGAGTACAACGGACATCAACGGATGTCTCATAGCAGGGTCTCTCAATGCATTTCACAAAAAACATCACACTTTATAGTAAGAATCCGTCATAGCTGACGTCAACCTACCTATTTGCTACCGTCATCCTACGTGGCAAACTACAAAAACCTAGTGGCAAATGCGATAGGCTTAAGGGGAACATCTAGCTATACGTTCCATACGAGTTTAGGAAAGTGAAAGGCTCCTTAACATCAGGTGGGACTACCAAGCCCATCCTTCAAACAAGTCACTATGAACATCACTAAATACACAACATCTCATTGGTTATAGAAACTATAGGGCTCTTAATTACGTGCCCCCCTACAATTGGTTGGCACTCTTACATTCATCAGTATTTTTCCACCTACGTTAGCAGCACGCAGGCTGGACTTCCAGGTGCTGGTGAGCTGGTCATAACCATAGCTTCACACCAATTAGCATATCATCTATCATCACCTCAGTTAAGCCTTTGAACTTGGCCTTGGAAGTGTTCTTTGCTCTGGAGAATACAGGGGAGTATAGGCATGCTCTGCCTCTCTGCGTAGGTGTCTTTCGTCATGTTTGTCCACATTCATCCCTCCACGTGACTGAAGACCACAAATTCGAGCTCTGGTGCATTTAAAATACTACTATTTAATGAAACTCTGACATCTTCCTTGTTTTCATCCATGCCTTCAGAACAGGGTTTTCATTCTTTCACACGATTGTAACTAATGTCTGTTCATCCTAGTCCGATAAAACCTTGACTTCTTGGGGCTGATCCAGCCTCGACTTTCTGAGATTCACTTCTGTAATTCAATTGTTTTTCAACTGTGACACATAGGAAAAGGCCTTTCTTCTCTGGTCCAGCTCTGCTATGACACCTCGTTGAAACATCCACTCTTTACTTACTCATATATATGTATACGTTGGCGCATGCCACGATCTATTAACTACATAGCTAGCCTCAAGAATACTTTGTCTACTTGCGTTTCTTTGCTTCTATACACATATAAAATTACTTACTATCTTCATCATTTCTGTAGCATAAGTTTCTTCATCTCGAGCCTGAGATGTCATTTATTTTTTATCCTTTCTTTATGCTTTATAGAATATCCTCATCCTCTTGTCTCTGCATCTCTTCTATGCACATCAGTCTGGATTCGTGTGACATCACCAATCTGCTCTTTCATTTATTGGTCATGCTTCTTCTGGAATTTCATTCAAATGGCCATCATACTGTCTCGTATGCAAGTATGGTTTTCTCAATGGGAATCTTGCCTCCAGAATTCTCCTTGGTGTTGGTATTTTCACTGGTACTGCACGTGTCTCAAACTCTGTTTCCCAACATAGAGGCAATATGGGCGGGATGGTTGAGGTGGGGGTACTTGGCTTCTTCTCTACACATGTATACCGACCTTTGTCCTCGTCTACGAACTCATGCACCCCGACAATATTAAATGCAAACCCCCCCAACTAAGGCAGCACCCCGGCAACACTGCATGGAGTCCCCTGCAAATAATCACAGTGCCCCTTCAATATGCATACCATTTCTCACAACTGTATTCAGTCCCCAGTAAATCTGCATGCGAAACCCCATAAACTGTGGCTGCACCCCACTACACTGCATACGAACACCCCTAACTCCAATCTGCACCCCAACTGTGGGCACACACCTATAAATTCCCAATCGGACCTTACCTTTGTGTGGTGATTCCAATATGATGGGGACTTTACGCCTGCCTTCAGGTGGCGGTGTGTTCGCAAAGTTTGCGTGCTGATTTCCCTGATGTGACATTGTGCAGTCAGATCCATCAATACGCTTGGTTTTGCGCAGTTGTGAGCGTGCGATTTCCTCACAAGAGCCATCCCTCAACATGCCCACCTTCCCCTTGTATTTCTTCATTCTGCATGTTCCGCCCCTATTTACATCTCTGCGCAGGCCCAACCGACATTCTCTGTGGAGTCTAACACAACGCGCTTGACTTCACGCAGAGAAGTGCTGAACCTGCGCCAAGACCCTGCAGTGTACGGAAAAGACCTGCAAAGTTGAATCCATGAATTGACAAAGGTTTCTTTTTTGCGTGCAGAATGACATGCAAAGGACCTATTCACCCGGCAAAAAAATACATGAATCAGTCCCTTAATTTGCTGACTTTGGTCCTCAAACATAAAGTGTTAATGAGACATATGCCACCTCACTGAGTAAATGTGGGTGTGTTAGGCAATGATAGACCGCCAGTCACATGTTCATATCTTCTATATTTCTCCTTTTGATTAAATTCCTCATGGACTTAATTTGATCCTATACCAGTCAGACATTCACATTCTTGCAGTCATTCCCCTCACAGTATTTAGCATTTAACATTACAGCTATCAAGCAGTGCTGGACTGGGAACTAGAAATGGCCCTGGCGATGTTTTTCTAAGCGGCCTTACACTACTCTGTGCGAGCGAATGTAGCAAGTAGGCCCAACCCCTCAAACCAGGGCACCCACACAAAAGAGGCCCAAGGTGCAGGGGCCCAGGGGGCTATCTCCAGAGGTCCCTGTAGGACAGTCCACCAGTGCTGTCAAGTAGTTTTATCCTGTGAAACTTGTATCTGCTTCCATCGTCAAGGCAGTGTTTTCTTTTTGGCATGATTTTTTTCTTGCCGTTATGTTCTTTGTTTTAATATAACGTTTATATATACGTATACATGAGTGACTTTGCCTAATTATTAATATTAACCAAGTGCTTAATGGTTGTTATATAAACACTGCCTAGATACCCTCACTTCCAATCCTGCCATTTTTGCTTTTGATTGTGGTGATTGATCTTAATCCACCACTGGTTCTATGGAATCCTTCAACTACCTGCCTTTCCAAGCACCCAGACTTCCTGCGCTTAACCATAATCCTGTGTATACGGAAGCATCACCCGGCCTTCTCATGCTTTCAGTAGATCAAACAATTCCACTTTAATCCCCTCTCTTCATGTCCAATTCCACAGTTAAGTCAACATGCCTCTTGCATGAAAACTTTATAGTTTTGAACCAGACATCAGCCATGCTGTGAAGGTGTGTCTGACTTCTTTAACCGCTGATACAATAATGACTTTCAGTCCTACCTCCTCCTTGGGTGGAAACCTAAGTGTTGTCTCACTTTTTCCTCCCTCACTTACTACATTGTTATTAATGTACTGAAATTGGGCTGCGATTCTTGTTAACATTTTTTATACAAATAACGTTTACATTCCATAGATATGCAAACACAACACAAATATCTGTAGCAACACACATTATGACTATCGTCTCACATACCCCCTCCAGCCTACCTCTCTAGATTACCTGTGCCCACCCATCCACATGCCAATTAGACAGGGTTGGCTAGCCTGGTCTTGGGCACCTTCTTATATCCTCGTATAATAACACACGAATAACAGTGCCTTCTTGTATTTCCCATATTAGTGACCCCTGTCCCACCAACGGTGTTCAACCTACAGTGCGTTGTGACCATACCAGTGACGAAAGGCGCTAAACAAATGATGAAATGAATGAATATATACAGTGTTTATTGAAATGAAACCATGATCCAGGAACTGTACATACTTGGAAGGAAGGGCCAGATCGAGGACACTAAAGAAATACTTAGAAATGCAGTGAGCTAAAGTGAGCGTGCAGAACTAATTTTTTGTGTGCTTGTTGCTTGCATTGGAACTATACAATCGTGACTTTCCCAGGGCAAAACAGAAATACTCTTTGTCATTGTGCAGTCTCCGTATTTGGATGCGGCGGGAATTTGGTTTTGGAGGAGGGACTGTAAAGCCTCTCCTGTAATGCTAAACTGGGGTGCACTGCCAGGCATAAGGAGTCGTGTACTCAGGCCACGCAGTTTCTGTAATACTGCAGAAGATGCGTTGCCCCGTGTACTCTATGCTTCCTTCACGCCCCGAGTACTCACGTTCTGCTGATGCTAAATAGTATTATAGAAAGGTCACTATTAACAATGAGGTGGATTCTACCTTGTGTTCGAGTGGCGTTACTCAAGCTTCGTTGTTGTTGTCTGTACCGCCACTCGAATCCCACAGCTCCAGTACATCACCAGTTATTAGATATTGCCTATATCACACTGTATATGTATGTGCACAGTTACACCTTAGTTCAAACTGTTTAAACTCGTTCGCGCCCCCCCCCTCGTATTTTATATTGCTTACACTGCTGACCTGGAAATCCCTGCGTCTAACTTCCGGTGTCATCCCTTGTTCCTCCCGCAGGGCTGCCTTCGAGAGACGAGTTGCAGCTCGCTGATAGAACGCGTCTATGGGGCAACCTTCGTGAAGGGCCCTCTTTTACATTATTCTTGTACGCTGCATATTTCCTTACGCACACGTAGGTCTCTCCTAGAGGCCGCCGATACATTTCTTCCTTTACTCATAACCGATTGTAACCCGTGAGACCGATTATCAGGGTTAATTTAATAAATAATGCGTCGCATTTCCGTATCTGCTCCACTGATTTCGTTTCAGAGGATGACAGCGCAAATCCTGCCTCCCACGGCGCCCTTCGGTTCCCTGCATCCTCGAGTTTCCACGTCCATTCCTATTCTTGAAATGTGATTGATTTCAGCAGCCTTAGTCATAAAACCCTGTGGTGCCTCTAATAATTGGACCTTTCTGCTTTGATCTTTCGCAACTCACGCTATTTGAACTGTGTAGCCATTCGGTGCAAATGCCACTATTCTAATTCTAATTACATTACAGGGGTCATTTCAGGCCATTTCACTAAACCCCCAGCAGTCACAACAGCTCAGTCAGCGATGCCTACGACCCGAATTGTGTTTTTGAAGTCGCCTTCATGTGTTAAAATGCGCTCATATGTTTCTGTTTACAGAAGCATGTCGTGCATTCGGGGTTTAGTCTCCAAGTTTGTTTGGTGCTCGAAGATCAACAGACCCCGCCTGTCTGCATAAACTGAAAGCCGGATTCTCAAAAGTATTTGACGCTCCCTTGTGGGAAACACGCACGCACGCACGCGCGCGTGCACAAAGCTCTTGACAGCAAAAATTGGGCTTGATTGACAAGTGCATGCTAACTTTCCATAAGCTCAAACGAGACCCAATCAAAACACGCGGGGTGGATGGAACAGGGTTGCTGACAAAACACCCCTCTTCCTTTTCCCCATACTCAGTACTTACGTGCAACACTGGCTCAAAGTGCGCTCACGGGGTACAGCCGCACAAGGTCCCCCTCCCTCTCCGGTGCAGCAAATAAAGGGTGCCGTGCCTTCAGCTCGGTGTCACGTGAACTTAAATATCGGTCTGGCATCTGAGGGCGAGGCGCTAGTATCATTTCATCTGATTCCCGTGAGCAGAACACCATAAAAGAAACGTCTATAATACATCATTCATAACATGTGCCACATAATACAATAACAGCAGCATATAACCTCACAACATACAGCAATTTCAACATATCATATGCAAACAATATTCACCCAGGGCCCTTTATACCAAAATACCTTAAAACATGCAAAGTCCCTGCTATGTGCCTACATGACAATCTGTCCATACAGCGCTCCTAGGTTTTCGTATAGAGACTTGGAATACCAGAATGTTAAACGTGGATCTTTACAGAGCTAGCTAAATTATACCAGCAGCCCCAGTGTCCACGCCAGGTTACATGGGCGCAGTCTTCCAAGCAACAGATGACAGGACGAATTGTCCACTAAAGTAAGATTTTTTCATTTTATTCTGGCATGATTAAACACCTAAGTACATCACATCAAAACACATTTCATTTGCATATCAAACAAGATAAAAAAACAAGAAATCTATTGCTATTACAAAAATATTCCCTACATTATGGGCCCGATTTACGGAATATTTGCCCGGTTCAAAATTACTATGCACTGCTGAAAAGTGACTATGCGCTATCTACACAACCCCTGATACATTGAACCGTGCAAAGTGGATTTTTCCGGGCAGTCATTTTGTACTGCAAAAATGACTATGCACTGACTTGGCCCGTACTTTGCACTGTAAAAATACACTTTGCACGGTTCCATGAATCAGGGTTTGTGTCGACAGTGCAAAGTCACGTTTCAGCAGTCAAATTCACTTTGAACTGGGCAAATAGTCCATGAATCGGTCCCAACATTTGTCTAACGACTAGAAACTACAGCAGCCCACCTTACACAGATCGGCATTGCACAAGTACTGTACAAAGTCCTTATTTCAACATTAAATACTGCAACAAGCAAATAGAACGATTCCATATAAAGACCCACAACGCGTGCACCTCGTCTTAAAAATAATTCTATCACTTTAAAATGTTACCATACTATATTCTGAAAATAATACATCTACAGTTTTAATAAGCTACATTGAAATAAAAGCTTCAAAGCACTAATACATATTAGTGCACCCATTAAAATCCTGGCCCAAAGGACATCTTCATCAAACATTCTAAAGTGTCTCAGGGACCTTTCAAAGAACAGTTGACACTTTCCCCTTAACTCGGGCAATGACACAGTATATGATTTAGAGTTTCAACTCAGCCTGAGTCTTTACAAACAGCATCAGGACACTCCACTCCTTGTCTTATATACATGATTCCACGTGTTGGAAGTAGATTCAAGCTTATTCAGAGGAACTGTTGCCTTAAATACCTATTAGGAAACCTTTTTAAGTAAGTGGGTAAAGTACCCCATTATCTATCTTCCAAAAGATATTGGTATAGTTACAGCCTTAAGCATGATAATCAAGTCCTGAGCCTATGTATTTGTTTTAACTCCTAGTTATTCCAGTGGTCTTTAAACTTTTTAGGAGTATTTTGTTGGACCATCGTGATCTTAATTGTGTTCAACAATCGCTTTGCTTCCCTGGATTGACCTGCACTGCAAGCTGTGAAGGGGCTCTTGCAGGTGCGCGAGCGCTGCTGTGAGGAGGCGGGGCTTGCGCTCGCCACGTGATCTATCACGTGACATGTTCCACCTTTTAAAGCGCAGTGCTATCCGCCCGAGCGGCGCGTATTTTTTCTGGACCAACGTGATCTTAATTGTGTTCAACGATCCTTTTGCTTCCCTGGATTGACCTGCACTGCGAGCTGTGAAGGGGCTCTTGCAGGTGCGCGAGCGCTGCTGTGAGGAGGCGGGGCTTGCGCTCACCACGTGATCTATCACGTGACTTGTTCCACCTTTAAAGCGCAGTGCCATCCGCCCGAGCGGTGCGTATTTTGCTGGACCAACGTGATCTCAATTGTGTTCAACGATCATTTTGCTTCCCTGGATTGACCTGCACTGCGAGCTGTCAAGGGGCTCTTGCAGGTGCGTGAGCGCTGCTGTGAGGAGGTGGGGCTTGCACTCGCCACGTGATCTATCACGTGACTTGTTCCACCTATAAAGCGCAGTGCCCTTGCAGCCTTAAGCCCGTCGGGGTCAAGGCCACTGGCTGTTGTGCGGCTGTTTGGCGCTGGAGGAGCTAACTCTGAAGACAGTAGAACATAGGAGGCGACCTGATCCTCGTAAGTACTGTTTGCTGAGAGCCCTTGATTCGGCATCATAGTGTCACCAGACGCATTTGCAAAGACAGTAACTGAGAACCTGTTCCTAAACTGAAATTCTTTGCTATCCGTAACATTTCTAGTGGTGACCTTGTTGTGCTTACAAATAATGAGCGGCAGGAGACTACGGGGCTAGTCCCTTTGATCCCAGTCGCATAGTTTTTTTGTTTTATTTTGTTTCCTAATACACTGCCCAAACTTGTATAACTAGAGTGGTTAGCACAAAATATTTGCTTAGAATCAAGAGGACATTTTTTTTGGGTGGAATCATGACATCGAAAGGCATCTACCGTCTGACAACAGCGATGCCTGTGAACATTCGGCAGCGAATAATGTCAGAGTCTCAGCAAATACATGAAGATCAACCAGTAGTCAAGGCGGCTGCTAATACTTGCTCAACCCCAACCCTGCGAACACCCCGATCTAAAACCAAAATGAGCAACAAGAAAAAAGGGGTACCTCCAGATAACATAGACATTCGTAAATATGGATTTGGTATCATGTGTGAGAGCGTGTCGGCCACTAAAAACCTCACAACAGTTTCTCCACCTACTAATGGCCCTGGTAACACAAACTCCAATACAGGAACATTTAGTCATGCTCCTTCATCCTCCAAGGTCAGAACACAGGTTGAAGTAGTCCCTAAACCTGATGGTATTAACAGCTCTCTTACGGATAGCATGATCTTACGTAACACACTCTCTGGAGCGCCGTCTCATGCAATCCTTAATATACCCAATCCTAGCCAAAAGGCTGTGATTGAACTGGACTCAACAAATTCCTGTTTCTCGGCTGGAGTGGAGGACTCTAATCTTTCACAATCCCCTGACATGTTTCGGCAATCTGGCTGCAACATCTCAGACATAGATGTATCTTACATTGCTCCTACACCTTGTAGAGCAAATGAAGAAACACAAATTTTGACAAAAAACTCTGACCCATCAAAAACCTTGCAATTGACTCTAGAGGTAATGAATATTGCATTAATGGCACTTGCTAAGTTATTTGAATCTGTTGACAGTACTCTCAAAGATCTAACAGAAAATGTCAACATTATGAGACATGATCAACTAATTATGTCTACAGCCTTTAATCACCTACAGAATAGTCTCAACGAGAAACTTGACAATGCAATCAAATTGTCCAAAGATTGTTCCCAAATTCTAGCTGAGAAACAAAAGGATAATTTGAAAAACATTAAAGCTTATGCTGATGTTGACATACAAACAATCAAAATCACTGAATGTCAAACTGTAGTAATTGTATCGGATTCTATTGCATGTGAAAGTATTATGCCCACGGTTCAACCTGTGGCCATAAAAACATCTGTGCCTTTTGTTAAAGGAATAATCATGGAAAAACTTGTAGCATCAGTTTCGTCATCTCCTTCACATGACACACAACATTTGAGTCACTCTGAAAAACCGACGAGTGACCCTCATGACCTGAAGTCTATATACCCGGTTTTTGATGTAAGAGCTTCCAACATACCGATCCCAAGGAAACAAATCGTAAGAAAGCTCAAGCCCAAAAAAAACTGAAAAATGTGAAGACTGTGAAACTAGTTGCAACCTCTGCAACAAAACAGTTTATCAACAACCTAACACATGCAAATAGTAGAGCTCTGGCTGCATCCAATAATATAACAAAAAAATATGCAGCATTGGTGAATTTGAAGAAAACTAAGTATCTTGAGTCTAGTGAATCCCCTAGAGTAATTGTTGACCACCCCCCACTAGATGAACTGATCAAATTAGTATGAAGCCAGCAGACACCCCAATCAACTCTCTTTGAGAATTACTCTCCCTCCCTACAAACAGTTCATGCTGGTAATATTTCAAAAGAACATATAGAGCCTTTCAAGAATTCCGCAGTTGCTAGAACAGCACTAAGGCGTGAAATTGATTTGTATTTAGAACAGCGCACATTTGGACCCCCTTCTATGCCCATTATAACAAATGGGCCTGCAAAATGTACCTCTGCATCCTCAATGCCAGTCATGTCGTTAGTGATCTCTAATGAAAAGAAGAGTCTTCCATCTAAAAAAGTATCATTTGTAGAATCGGAGCATCTGTCGCCAGAGAGCGCCCCTCCCAAGAATGCTAACCATGACAACTAATCCCAATGTGATCTTCAAGAAATAGGAGACTCTATTGCTCGTTTGTGGCAGATGAATGCGAAACAAGCTCTAACGTCTCAATCTGGCACATCTACAGAAATGAAAACACAAAGCCCCCAAACCATGGATAGACAGGACTCTGTCAATACGCCTCTGACTTTTCAAAAGCGTTCTTCACTTTTTACTAAAAAGATAAGTCCCAAGCCAGAAACGAGATACTCTATGTTGCTCTCATGTCAACCTGAAATTACTCCTGTGTATATCATGAATCGTCAGAGTATCTTAAAAAACTTTTCTGACACCTTTGAGATGCAGGAAATTCGATCTGATGATCTAGATCAGATTGAATTCCCTAATCAAAATAATCTGGGTTTAGCTCAAATATGGACTCTTTCCTTAATAATACATAATATTATCTGCGCCGCAAGGGATACCCTGTTCAACCTGAGATTCTTGATCTCATATAATCTTGATAGGAAAAGTCCTCTAAAGTCTTGTTTTAAGACTAATCAGAATCCCGTCTCTTACACTGCCAGACAAAATGCTCCTGAACACAAAGAATATAGTCACATCACTAGAGTATAACTAGAACCTGGGAATGTCAAAGTGACTCTATCAGTAATCAGTTGGAACACCCAAGGCTTTAGCCATCTTATTAACAACCCCCGGAGTATCTTGGGAGATTATGATCTCATCTTTCTTCAAGAAACCTGGTTGTCCAGCCCCCCGGTTTGGAATCATTTTGATATCCATCTGGAATCTGCAATACAAGCAGCCAAGGGCAGACCAATGTCAGGCTTGTTAATCGCCACTAATATCACAACTATCAAGCATTTGCACACTCTGCCTGCTGTTAATTCTTTCATACAATTTTCTTATTTTTCTGTTAACTCCACTAAAATAGCATGTACCAACACATATTGGAACCCTGTGGGCATTTCAACTCACCTGTTTCTCAAAAATTTGACAACTTCTATGGAGCATATCATCCAGGAAAATGGCATTAATTATGTCATCATTGCAGGTGATTTGAACATACATCTTGTAAATAAGAATTTATCTAGAAAGCAGGACCGAGCAAAATTGTGGAACAGTTTTGCCAAAGCATGGAATTTGGTGATGTTGAATGGAACAAGCATGGCTGACTCTCCCCCCAACCCAACTTGGTCCAGACGCAACCAAAGCGCAATCATTGACTACATCTTTGTTACAAGAAATCTATTTGATCACATTTCAGAATTTGCAGTGATAATATCTGAATATAGCGATCATGGACCGCTAACTTTCAAACTGACCATGTCATCCTTCCCTTGTCCACAGAGACAATCGTTGCAAGGCTCTGTGAAAACAAATAACTCCTTGAACCGATTAAAATGGTCAGAAAAATCACTTGTTAAATACAGAAATCATCTAAAAAGCTTTGATCAAACAGGTATGAGTCTCATAGTAGCAGACAATGTAGCACCTTATGACCTTATGCAGCTGTATGCTACATGTCAGAATTCCAAACCAAGAATCCATCCCAATGCCAATAACACCGTTCGTCTTAGAAAAATAAGGTTCAAGAAGCAGAAACGACAAGTTCGTACTGCACCATTGGCTTTCAGAGATGCAGCCTTGAAATCTATTAAAACATTGTACAGAAATTGGATGAAGGAATATAGAATACTCGCTCAACAAAAAGATGCCGAGAGCATGCTAATGCATATTCAAAGTAAGAACACCACACAAATTTGGCAGCTGCTCAACAACATCAACAAGGCCCCTCAATTAACATCACAGCTAAACGGTGTAAAGGAAAATGACTGGATAAATCATTTTGCGGCCATTTATGCTGCGCCTTCGCAACAAGATGCCCCATGTCTTGAGCAAATTATTTTCGATCTAAAATTTGACGAAGATGATATTCGTCACTACATTAACAAGGCTTGCATGTCTCGAGCCCCTCCGGAGGTCCGGATGGGCTTTCGAATGCAACATTGAAAAACAATATTGATCTATGGGCCGCAATCTTGTATACCTTATTTAAATTGATCATACGTAATCAAGAGCTGCCTAAATCCTGGACCCACTCAATCATCATGCCGATCTACAAAAAAGGAGATCGACAAAACCCTTTGAGTTATCGGCCCATTGCACTTTTAGATGTGCTAGGGAAAATTTTTTGTAGATTGGTTCTTCGTGATTTGAATGCTTGGTCTCTGGCATCTCATCGTAGAGATCCTTTTCAAACAGGTTTGTTTCTGGTTTGGGCACATCAATCAACTTAACTCTACTTAACACCATCAAATCATCATGCATTTTATGGAAACAACCCATATATATGGCCTTTGTGGATTTCTGCATGGCATTTGATTCAGTTGACCGAAATCTCCTTGTGAAAAAGCTGTTAAAATATAAATGTCCAGATTCATTGATAAAGATGGTGAGCCTTTTGCACACAAACACGTATATACAAATAAAACTAAATATAGAAGGCCTCTTATCTAACATCATTGCCACCGCTAGAGGCCTGAAGCAGGGCTGTATCCTTGCTTCGACACTGTTCAATCTTTTTCTCTTGGACATTGCAGACGATCTGGCCTCAGCCCCATCATACTCACCTAAGATAGAAAATCAAACTGTATCTTGGTTGCTATACGCGGATGATTTGGTCCTAATATCACAAACTCCAGTGGGGTTACAGACTCTTCTTGATGTACTTGATCGCTATGTATGCTCAAACAATTTAACGGTCAATGAAGACAAAACCCAAATAATGATGTTGAATAAACCAAAATCTTCCTTCTCAAATAAGCACCAGTAGTCAATAACTGGTCTTAACTTACTGATAGTTTCAGAATACAAATATCTGGGGATGATGTTTAATAATCTGAAATCGGACAAATCGGTTGAAATAGCTATTTTAACAAAACTTACCATGTTAACATCTCAAGCAAAAATAATCTTGGCTAAATTCTGTAAGTTTACATGCACCCCGATTATGTCCTTTTATCAACAAAAGGTTCTACCTGTGATCACCTATGGCACGGAATCTGTGCTACCTAGAACCCAGTTATTCTGGAATCAAATAGAGGCAACATTTTGGAAATCCATACTCAATTTACTAAAAAGCACTCCGACTATGTTATTAAGATTTGAACTTGGGCTTCTATCCATACACTCTCAAGTTACTTGGAAAATGTACACGTTGTTTAGAAAATGTTTGTTGGGTGTCTCTACCCAAAATAGTTTAGCCATTTTAGCTAATCACCTCTTGACCTCAAACCAGATATTTTCATCTAACTGACAAAATCATGTGATGAATGCTCTTATCAATGCAGAAATCTCAATTGAGCTATTACTCACAAATCCATCTAGAGCTAAAATCAAATTATACCAGCTTAATTGGATATCCACTCAAGAGAAATGCATGAAGTTAAAAGATTTTGATAGAAACCTCTTCGGTCATAAGAGATTCCGCACAATGGCTGATTATCTCGTGAAATGTCCATCTTCTGCCTTAAAACAGAAAATTCTAAGATTTTAACTGAAATTATGGTCGGTAAATGATATTTTGTTCAGAAGAGGTATAGTGAAAAAAGATCTAATGTATTGTCGATTTTGTAAGGATGTATCCTACACAGAAACTCTTTGCCAAATTGTTACACAATGTGAGGCATTTGTGGCAAACCGCTCGAAATTGGCCAAATGCATGAAGTATAAGCTCAATACAAGATCTGCTAATGAAATTTGGGCTGAAATCTTCAGCACAAAAAAGATTTCAGTTAGAATAGCAACCATTAACATGCTTGATGCTGCATTTCCATATGAACGAAAAAGCAATATAACTGTCAAGTGGAAATAAAAATGTAATTATGTCGCTGTTAACCGACGATTTTTGCATGATAACATGTCCTTTCTTAAACTCCTCATTTAGACCTAAGTCTACTTACCATGTTTTTAGATGTAAAGAATGTGAAAAGATTGATTGTATTATAACAATGATGATTTGTTCTTTTTAATATTTGTAAAGTTTATTTTCAACTAAACCAAATTTAAAATAAATAAATAAATAAATAAATTAGGCCTGCTCCCCAAACCCCTGGCCAAAATGTGGGCAGGCCGGGCCCCCCCAAAAATGCCAAATGGACAATAAGTCCAAATGGCTATGAACTATCGCACGCCGTCACTGCACCCTACTCCCAGTATAGTCCCTGGACTCCCCATCCTGCTCCCATCACAGTCTCCGGACTCTCTCATTCCACTCCTAGCCCAGACCCTGGCCTCTCCAAACCCTGCTCCCACCACTATCCATGGCTATCGGCAATCCTGCTCCCACCACAGTCCCGGGGCATCCCCGCCCTGCTCTCAGCACAATCCCAGGGCCAGTGTTGCCAGGTGAATTTCTTAAGTGGAGGGGCATCCCTGTCCCCTGGGTTTCACAGTGCCTCAGAAGGAGAGCTGATGTTGGCAGTTGGGTAGAGGGATTGTGCAACAAAGGCAATATATCGGTTGTATAGCCCTCCTCCCCCCTTCTACCCTCCACTTGCCAAAATCAATCAATGGACCAAAACAAACACACTCACACACACAGCAATCACTCTATCATTCACATGAGCACCCATCACCATACACTCACTCATAACACAAGCATACACGCATCCGTACACATATTTAAATAAATTAACATAAATGTACCTTCTGCAGGGGCCTGAGCATGGGTGCTGAAACGCCCCGCTCCAGGCTGCTCTGTCTGTGTGTGCGAGGAAGCGCAGGGCTCTCCCTTGCACATACAGACATGCAGTGCCCCAGCTAGCATTTTAAATGTGCTCTGCAAGGTTGGCGAAGCAACACACCCCCAGGATTGCATGACTAAGCGAGCATGTGCGGCTGGGGAACACCCCTTTGGCTACTATTCAAACAGTCTGTGACTAAAGGAATGAATATCCATTTGCAACTGCGGGTCACTTTTTCATTGGAGCCTTAGACAGCTTTATGCTCCAGTCCAACCATGTGAGCCGCCCCTGCTCATTTCCTCCAGTCTACATTTATTTTTTGTATTTTTTTACATTTCATGCTCGGTTTTTACGCCCCCTCAGGGATGCGGCCTTGCCCCGCTAGGAGCGGCACCCACAGTTTTAACACGTTTTTTATATACCCTTGTAACAATGGAATGCAAAATGTATCTTTACAGACCTAGCCACAGTATACTAGCAGCCCCAGTGTCCTTGTCATGTTACATGGGGCACAGTCTTCCAAGCAACAGATGACATGACAAATTGTACACTAAAATGAGATATTTCGCCAATTTATTACAATTTTTAAAATCGTAAAAACCAATTTACTGATTTCTTCATTTCAGGGTTAAGTTTACAAAGGTAACCACTCTGTGTAGGTAACATTTTTTGTCACGGTTTACAAGCAGAAGAAAGGCCATGCTGTAGTTTTTCCCCATTCTCTGATCATTTCAATCACCCACCTCCTCCTGAAATCCTTAAACAATGGTAAAAAAAGTATTTACTCTGTCTCCCAATATTCATGGGCAACGATCTGGTACATACTCATTTGACCTCCACTTTACTTGGTGGATTCCATTCCACTCTAATGATTGAATCCAGATAGGCCAAAAGGCCATCCATCAATGTGCATGCCAATAAGTCCTCAGTGTACACTTATGAATGGACTCTACCCAATTCTGTCCAAGTCTGGCTTTTGCTGCCAGCCCTATTACTGTACTCACCTCTACAGATATCTTTGTTGGACCATTGAACCACAAGCTTGCCTCTAGCCCTGTCAACAGGTTACTCATATCACTGAGTCATCCAACTGTGTGCCCCACAGTTGAGGCATGCAGATCGTTTATTAGTGTTCCACACAATGAGCCCTCCTGTTTACCCCACAGATTTACCCAGAGTTTCAGGGGTCAAGCCAAGAGTATATACATTACGGCTCCCAGATTTAGCTACTTGAGGACAATACCATTAGCTACTGCCTCGGGTACACCAAATAGACTTTTCAAACAGTCATTTTCAATGCTCAGAAACTGCTTTCTGCCCTAAGTTAACTGGGGAAAACCTTTTGATTTATTCTCCTCTTTCTGAAGCCTCTCTTAGTATATGGTGCTGCGAAAGGAATGTCCCATGTTCAATGATTAAACCTGCTCTTTCTCAAAGCTATATGTAGGGCCCACGATAGTTTGAAAGAAAAATAGAATCCATAATATTCAAAGGTTTACTTTCGATTACCATTATATTTTCTTTTGTTTGGCTGAATTGCTCATGGCGGAATTGACTCTAGTTAATTTCTCCACAAAACTAATTTTGTCGCGGCCAAACTCCACAAATCTACGCCTCCCCCACTCCCCCAATACACTCCCCCAATACATCCCCACGCTCCCCCCAACTTACCTTTTGCACGTCTGCCTCATTCTGACCCTGCAGCATCAGTTCAATCCCTCTCACATAGTTCGGATCTGATGCTGAAGTCCCCCACTTTTTTTTTTCGTCCCCGGCTCCAGTCCTCAGGAAGCAGGGGACACCCCTGCTACCCCCCAAGACAATCACTACCGAACATTGGGAGTGGGGGACGCCCCTGCAAACCCTGCTTCCCATGTTCGGTAGTATTTCCCAATTTGATCGATTTCAAACAATAGCATGGTACTGCCCAAATTTGACCAGATGTACCATTCAATCAATTAAAATCGATCAAATTGGTAATACCTTCAGAACATCAGGTGTTTCCCTTAGCAAATAGCTCCCCATCCCGTTAATAAACACCATGAACAAAAGGGCGGCCAAGTTGGACCCTAGCTGAATCCCATAGGGTTACTGTGGCATTCCCTCTGCTGACAAATCTCACATGAGAAATGCCCTTGTCATACAGCACCATTATGCAATTCAAAAGACTTTGAGGGTTTCCCAAGGTTTACGCCCAGGTACTCAATCAAAGACCACACTAAGCCCCCTAAATACTAAGAACAGCTTGTCCTGTTTTACATGGTGCACCTTTTGGTTAATATGCTGAGGGTTATACATTGAATAGTAGCATTCGGAAAGCAGGGGGAGATGTTGTTAGAGATGATGTTATTTAGTTCCACCCACTCAAACATGTATCTATGAAGGAACCTCTGAATGGAAATGTTATCGAATTTGAGAATTCAATTCGCTATCTTGGGTAGCCTTTAAAAGTCCATTATTCTCTTAAATTTTGGCAATTATATCTAGAGATGAAGGTGCGTCCATTAGCATCAATGATGAAGGTTTTGATAAGAACTATTTGTGAGTTTTCCTTGTTACCGTTGATTAACTTCTATTTGATGAAAGTTGAACCAATCCTCTTATATGGTTTGGATATATGTCTTCTTCTTGAAGGAACCTCCCATATTTTACTGCATGTGTGTTGAAAGAGAAATAGGATGGTAGCATGCCGGATCACTTTTATGAAAATAGGTACCATTTAAGACTTCTACCATGGCACTTCTTTGAGGCAACTGCCAGTCTACAAATATGCAACACGTCTGAGCTCCATATAAGAGCTTCTGCTTTATCTAAATCTGAAGAGATGTGATAAGGGTCCAAAGCCTTCCCATTTTTCATTTATTTGATTGCCTTTTATCCTCCCTTGATTCCAAGGTGATGCAATTGTGTTATTCCAGGAAGAGGGCCTCTTTTAAGTGATATATGTTATGTTATGTTATGTTATGTTATTTTGCATTTATATAGCGCCTTATGTACCATTGGTATCGTCTGAAGGCGCTGGTAGGTTGAACGCCCTTGGGAACCGAAGTTCAGGTCAGTAGAGAGAGTAGAGAGAGTCAAAGGTGCGTGTGAGCACTGGATATGTGTGCAGCTGGTGTGGCATTCGTGTAATAGCTGCTTCTTAGTGGTAGGTGTCGTGGTTGAGAGATCAGGAGTATGTGTTCGTTCTGGCAGGATTTATCCAGACCGAATGTGGCTGCATTATGCCTGAGGAGAACGCCTGGATGGGGGGGGGGGGTGTGACCAGCAGTGTTTACTTAGAGTGATGGGGAGTATGCAGCAGATGTTAGTATGAGAACAGTTATACCGAATGGTGTCATAGTATCTCTGTGTTCTAGTTGAATGGTGGTGTAAAGAAGAGAGTAAGCGTGGTGATGTGATATGATGGGTTACATGTTCTTTCAGACCTTCCATGCACTCCAAAACGTTCCATGTAAGTCACGCAATTCTATGCACTCCAGTCTGCTCCATGCACTCCAGTCCGCTCCATGCACTCTAGTCTGCTCCATGCACTCCAGTCCGCTCCATGCACTCCAGTCTGCTCCGTGCACTCCAGTCTGCTTTGTGCACTTCAGTCCATTCCATGCACTCCAGTCTGCTCCACGCACTCCAGACCGCCCCATGCACTCCGGATCCACCCCACGCACTCTGGATCCACCCCACGCTCTCTGGATCCGCCAAATGCACTCCAGTCCACCCCATGCATTCCAGTCCACCCCACGCACTCCAGTCCACCCCGCGCACTCCAGTCCACTCCACGCACTCAGTCCACTCCACGCACTCCAGTCGGCTCCATGCACCACACACTCAAATCTGCCCCACACACTCCAATCTGCTCCACACATTCCAATCTGTTCGACACACTCCAATCCATACCACACACTCCAATCCGTTCCACGCACTCAATCAGTTCCACACACTCCAATCTGTTACACGCACTCCAATTCGTTTCATGCATTTGAATCTGTTCTATTTACCCCGATCCACTAAGTGTATTTTTTAATGGTTTTTTCAATGGGGACTTACCAGTCTTGCAAAGGTTGGACTACACCCGTAAGTCCCCATTAAACAAGACCAGTGCCGGTACCGTTATTGGAGGCAGTCATGGCGCAAATAGCGCCATGACTACCTCCAATCCCGCAGTGAGGCCCTCTATCTTGGTAATTAAGGAGGCAAGCAATTACTGTCCGTGGTGGTGCACCCGGTTTCGCGTGAGGGGCCAGGGACCTGTGGCCCTCTCAATCAGGAATTGTTGGGAGAATTAAGCATCTGGGCGGACTGTCCGGATCACTTCTTCCAGGAAGACCTCCATCGTGACATTGAGAGGGTTTTCCACTAGGCCAACTACTCTTATATTGTTCCGGCGCAATCTCGATTCCAGATCATCGCATTTAGTCTGGACCAGTTTTAGGTTTCTCTTGATTTCCTCAATGTCTTTGCCGTGCTTGGTCAAAGAATCTTCTAGTTCCCCTATCTAACTCTCTGCCTCCATGACCCTGTTGTTTACGTGTTCCAGATCCACTTTAATGGAGGATATCATGCTACCTATGTCGTCCAGCTTGCTATTAACAGCTGCAAACCCAGCCTGCAGTGCTGTCATGTAGGGATCAGCGATGTCCCCGGTGGGGGCCTGAACACATGAGGATGTCACCTATGGTACTCCACCTCTTTCCTCCATGTTTGGGCTAGTGTAGGCCTCCATGGGGTCCTTACTACCACCTTTGTTGCCCCTGGGCATGACTATGCAATTGTGGAAGATGGCGAAGCCAGTCGGAGTCGTTGTTGATGTATACCTCTGGGTGCGGAGTTGGTTCTTGTCACTGGATTCAGGAGATGATGTATTGTGCACCACTGCATATGCCTGCCTGCCTGGAGGCTCCCCCTGCGACCGTTCTCTGTGACAGACCTTAAGCATGTCTGCCTCTGTTCATCTCTAAGGTGGTCCAGGACGCAGGTGTGCTGTTCAAATTAAGGACTGCTGATTCGCACCAGTATGTTAACAGTTTTCAGCACCAGCAGGTGTGCTCAGTGCCATGACAGAGTGTTCCACGTACCAATCAGCCGGGTCAACCCAGGGGCCCAGTGCGCGGGTCTTAGAGGAGCGCCCGCTAGTTCTATCGCCAGGTATTTGCCACTGCTGCTGGTTATGGTGTTATTAAACCAGTTCCTCACTGAGGGGCTGCCCATGTGGTCTGTCGTGGCAAGGTTCCCAGCGTGGCTGTTATGGCCGTTCCGAACGGTTTTCTGCTGTTGTCGGGGGCAGGGTCAGCACACTCCACAGAGACTTGTATTCCGAGGATACGTGCACAGTAGGCAAAAGGAGCAGAGTCCAGTGGCGGGGCCTCCGCACCACGTATGGTACACTAATAGCTCTGTTCCTATGACAGTGTTCAGGCAGTGTTGATTAGGGGCACGAAAGGCGTTGCATAACAACGTCCGGGAACTATGGGCATTTTTCTGGTCTCTCAAGTCTTTCAAGCCTCCGCTCTTGGGGAAGGTGGGCAGGGTATTCACAGACAAACAGGAGCCCACTGTCATGATCCGACGCCCACCCACTTTGGCTCGGTTATATTGCACGCAGTAGCGATCTATTGTGCCCACTATGCCTGAAGTGGCGGGTCAACACGTGCGTTCGCTGCAAGCCCGAGTCCAGGGCGCCGTCTGGCAACAGACCGGGGGATGGCGATTATATGTTATTTGCAGCACATACCTCACGGGCTGTCACAATGTCTGTGGGGTTCCTCTCGACCCAAGTATCCTCTCCGCTTGCTCACAGTGGGTGTCGGGGAGGGGAACCTGTGTGCTTTCAGCTGCTGGGGGAGGTATTTTAGAGCTCAGTTCTTCTCCAGCAGGCTCCCGCATACTTTGGAATGTGTGGGGAGGATCGACTCTCTACTGTATCTGGGCTTCCTTATCAGTTCTAAAAAACACTATAACATCCACTCATTCTTGGCTACATGCAAAGGCTATTAAACTAGCAAGTCAATTAAGCAGAGTTGACACAAAATATGGTACATTTCCTCTCTTGCCAGCAGTTCTATCAACTGAAATTTGTCCCTAAGATCCTTTATGGGATTAAAGTCTATGACTAGACCGTGATGGATTGTCTGCCTGTCTTGGAAGCCTTGATGTGGAGAAGAGTTCTTCGTCCCCCCACACTTCAATACCACACTCAGTAATGCATTACGAACTGGGCATCACATCTTTAAAGGCTAGAGTTTACTGGAGATACTTGGCATTGTATCGGAAGATCTCGATCCCTTCAGATAACTCACTTTATTGCGATCTCAAAGTGATATCGCAGGAAGGGAGTGTGCGGGCACTGAGTGACCGTAAGGAATTCTCTGTGGAACTCTTCCTACTGCTGATCTCTTGGTTGTCCTCTACAGCCCTGGCTGACTTTTGCAACCACTCCTTCGCCTCTGGAGTCTTCCCATCCCCCCTTAAGGACTCCCTTGTGCACCCTCTTCTTAAGAAACCCTCTTCCGACCCCTCCTGCCTGACTAACTATCGCCCAATCTCCATCACTCCCTTCCTGGGCAAGCTCCTGGAGAAACTGGCCATCTCCCAGCTTAACCTCCATGCTGATTCTGTTGGTAGTCTTCATGACCTTCAATCTGGCTTCAGAGCTGCCAGAAGCACGGAAACTGCTCTCCTGAACATCCGTGAGGACCTGCTCTCGAACCTCGACTCCAACACTCTGTGTGTTCTCATTCTGCTCGACCTCTCTTCTGCCTTTGACACTGTCAACCATGCCATCCTGCTCAACGGTCTCCGTGATAACCTGGGTATCACTGGTCATGCTCTGGCGTGGCTGACCTCTTTCCTTTCCAATCGATCCTCCCAGGTCCAACTGGGGTCCTTCCTCTCTGACATCTTTTTCTCTACCTGTGGTGTCCCCCAGGGATCTAATCTCTCTCCCTGGCTTTTCAACCAGTATCTGGCACTCCTTGCCCACCGCATTGCCGCTCTCTGACCCAACTTTCAGTGCTATGCGGACGATACCCAGCTCATTTTCAGGCTACCCTCGGCCTCCTCCTCTCCTTCCCTCATCTCTGACTGTCTGTCTGCTATCCAGGAATGGTGTGCTGCCAATGACATCTGCCTTAATGCCAGTAAGACTGAGATTCTACTCATCGGCACACCCACTCCCTCCTTCCCTGCAGCTCTCTGGCCAGCCTCTCTTGGCCCTCTTCCTGCTCCTACCTGCAAGGCAAAAAAAAGAAGTCACACTACTAGCTGCACCTCCTCAGAGGTATTCTTCCCTTCCTCTCCTTCCCCCAGAAGCTCACTGTCTCCCGAGCCCTGGTTCTCTCAAAGCTGGACTACTGTAACAGCCTCCATCTTAATCTGCCTGCCTCCACTCTCCGCCCTCTGCAACTCATCCAGAACAGGACTGCGAGACTTGTCCTTGGCCTCAAGCCCAGGGACCGTATCTCTCCAGGACTGAAATCTCTACACTGGCTCCCAGTGGCTGCGCGGATTAAGTTCAAAACCCTCTGCATTGTCCACAAGGCCTTCTGGGGCCTGGGGCCTAAATACCTTCAACTGTCTCTTCCTAAATATCTTCCTTCATGAGCCCTTCGCTCATCCGTCTCCAACTCCCTCAGGGTCAGCCGCTAAATTCTTTGCTGAAACTGCACTGAATCTGCAACTGGGCCACTCTCTCCGACCTCGGTCCTTGGCCCAGCCACTCTCCACTTGCACTGCCTCCCTTGCGTGATCTAAATGACACCTGACCTAGTAGGATCGTTGTTTGTCTTCCCCTTGTTCCCCCTCCCTGCCTTGTCGCGCCTTGAAACACTTGTGTATAGGCGCGTTACAAATGCCATATCATATCATATCATATCATCCAACTGTGACCTCACCCGGGTAAGCCACACTGCCCATGTCCTGCTGATTCATTTTATTCTCCTTCCCTAATGGGGATCGGGCCTCTGTCTCTGGCCAATCGTCTCCTGTCTTCCCCACTCGTGGCATGTGTATCAAGAAGTGTGCTAAACCCAGCACACTTTCCCCATGTGGGTCTGCCGCAGAGTAACAATGCTGGTCAGGGAAAACAACTGTTTGTGTTGGTATTCTGTGGACCAGTCCATGACACGCCTGAGGTAAGTGCAAGGGGGAATGTCCTCCCTTTTCATCCCTGGTGGTCTACGGATTGTTCAAGTCCTTCTTGGTGCTTTCTGGTCTCCTCTGGTAGTTTTGCATGATCCTGTAGTGTGTTACCTCTGATTTTGGTATTCAATTGCGACTCTCCATCTCTCCATCTCTCCACTGTGGACTGTCAGCAGCTTTGGGGTTCTTAGGTGTTGCAGTTTCCCTCTCTCCTTGGGGGTTTCTACACTGTGGATCCTACCTATAACTGAGTGATGCTGGAGCTTCTTCCTTATGGACATAGCGTGCTGAGTGAAGGCTCTGTATTGGATGCTTCGTATTGGTTCCCAACTGGCAGGTTGAGTGTTGTGGGATGTTTTTAGCCATGCATCCAAACCCAACCATAAAACTGTGCATTACTGGCATTGAAAACATCATGATGACCAGAACTCCCCAGAGAGTGCACAGGGAAAACATGAAGAATAGGCTGCCACCCATTTTTGCCTATGTTGTGAGCACAGTAGGGCACTGCCTAAATCCACCACTGGGCTACACACACAGTAGCCTGAAACCATTGGGAATGGCAATGCTGATTGCCAAAAGCAACCCAGAACTGTGGGGAATTCATTTTGTTAATGTCAAAAATGGATGCAATACTGGTGCTCACCACTATCAGAAAGCCGGCGTTTTAAAACCACCAGACTTTTGTGTAAAACTGAACAAATGAACCCAAACCAGGCCAAGGAAAGACTTGCTAAGAGGTGGATACAATGTAAAACTATATTCTGAAATGACTCGAAGGAAGTAATTATTTAATGTATATATAAAAAATAGCTGGGGATGTCAGCAGCTTAAGTGAATTTGGGGTTAAAGCCACTAAAATCGAAATGTTTAGAATAAATGAGTGACCTACTTGTGAGTGTCACATAGGTTGCAATTGTTTAAATGTCATAGTTTTGGACTTAGAATCAGCATTCTAGCTGCATGTGCAAAAATTGTAAGTTGGATTTGAATGTAGAAAACTGGGAACTAAAGTGACATTTAGCTGAATTCTGCCTGACAACTACCCCCGACAGGAATTCAACTGGCTCAACTACTCTTCCCAGGCCTGGCTGCATCCTGCTGCCCCCACCAAAAGGAGGTGACACCTCTCTGATTGAATTAGGGGAGTGGTACCTGCAGACTGCAGGAAGTTGAACAAAGCCCTGTCCTGGACTCAGGCAAATGTTATATTAGGGGGGTCGTAAAATGGCTTCCTCTTGGGAGAAACTGGGAGGGGCTGTGCCTGTGAGAGCCAGCTGAGCTGGGGGGAAGTGGATAAACCAGAAATTCCACCATGTGCTTAGGAAAACCACACCCCTTTGGGGCCAGAGCATGATTTTAAAAAGATGGATAATTCACAGTGCGGACTTGTCAAAATTATATAAATAACACCATCATTCGTGTAATTTTCTGTGCACATTTTAAGAGGTGTTAGGACCCTGTGGTATGTTCTTGGGACAGTAGCGGAAAAAAAGGTTGTTACTCCAAATGTATGCATGTTAAAAATCTGACACTTTATCATCTGAAACCCATATCCCTGGTGCACATTTGTGTAAAATCTGGAAAGGTTTAGAGGTCGTTATCTGGATGAAAAGGGGAGAATTCTGCGTTGAGTGGACACAACATCGTACAAAGAAAGGGATCGAATGGTTTGGTGCTACAGAAAATATGTTAACTGGACCTATAATATTAGAAAAATGGTACATAGATAAATATGTATTTGGGTCAGAAATAGATTTGTGTGCAATTTGACAAGGGGAGGTTCCTCTGACCATAAAACCTACAGCATCACTCTGACACTCCATTTCTTTCCCCCAATCATGGGAGAGAGGAAAGCTTGGCCAATAATGAGTGAGAGGGGCAGGCTTAGCTAGGCCCAGACACACACCCATTTTCAAAACACATAAAAAGGAACATTGAAACCCAGGTAGAGACATTCACTTTCCACTTTCTTGCGGGACGCTTTGCCGGGAGACTTCAGACTTCACATCCAGAGATCCAGACTTCAAATCCATCAATCTCCAGAGACCAGAAATTAACTCCAGAATTTCTAGCATAGAGGCCTGAATCCACAAGATGAATCCTCTTCAGCAGGCCTCAAAACCAACCAAACTATTCAACAGCCGGGCGAGCTGTTTGATTTCTTTGCCAAGAACTTTTGCAAGAACCTTTAGCAGTATCCAGAAAGCAGTGCTTTATCCAGAACCAGAGAGAACCAGAGACCAGATCGCTGTGAAGAACTGCTAGCAGAAGTCCAGCCAATCCTGACCCGATCGGTGACGAAGTCACATTCCTGTCCAAAATCTAGTGTGAGTATCCAGCTAGTACTGTGCCAAAATCAATCTCTTAGTTTAAAATAATCTAATCTAAACTATTTTAGCCTATTAGAGCTGCCTCCTAGAATCGTGTCATTCTGTCATCTTTAAAACTGAAAACTGTCATCTGTCATTCTGAGCTTTAAAATTTCAAATCCGAAAAACTACCTTTACTAAATCGGCCGTATCTCCGGTACCGTTTGTGCTAGGAGCGGGTTTTAACTGTCATATTAAGGCTAAGTTTCCAAGCTTTCCAACGAGCCTAGAACCAACTTCCTTCTCCTTATAGTGCCTCCGTAATTGCGCTCGACACACGCGACTAAATTTGCCGCGATTTGACATTTTGCTTCATTTCAGCCACGTGTAAAAATATTTGTCCTTGCTTTCCTTGCTGAAATTCGTGTGCAACCTGACAATCATTCATAGAGCATTGCTAAAGTGATCCTGAATTAATTTAAGTATCTCTCACTCACCCTGAACCTCCTATAGGGAATTAAAAGCATTTTTCGCATATTTGTCACTTCTTTGCAAACCACATCAAAGTATATTGCCTGTGTTTAAAACTCCTACCTGTTTAACTCTAAGCTTGCTAGGGGGGAACTGAATTATATTTGATTGCATTCCTGAGAAGTGTGTGCTTTCCTCCCATCTCTTTACCTTGCATGGGGGGGGGTGAATTGTCAAAGAAAAGTGATTACATTGTCTTTTGTCGAAGTCATATCAAGTTTATTTTCTGTACTGCATTTTCATTCATCATTGCATTGTCCTTGAAGCTATAAAAGCATTCTCAGCTACTTTATCCTCTCTATATCACTTCTAAGCCATCAAAAAGAGTGTACCACTGTAACATTATCCATTGTTGATCACTATCATCTTCACAAGTGTGCTATCAAACATTAATTTATTATAAAAGTGTGATATATATATATATATATATATATATATATATATATATATATATATATATATATATATATATATAGTTTCATTTTCAAATAAACCTTTTAAATTTGCAAAACAAACCTACTTCTTGGCTCAGCGGGGTCGGGGGGATTCTGAGAGAGGGGTGTTATATAAGGGTTGTCATCCAGAGTAAATGAACTGGACATAAAAATACATCAATAAGGGCTTCCATCAGCATCCTAGACTAGGCATTGATTTAGCTGTAGTGTTGAATTGAAGTTGCTTACAGTGTCTAAAACAAATAGAGCAACACGGGTGAATATTTTTTTACGAGAGGGATGGCATGAGATATTCTTGGCATGCAAAGAAACATACTGGCATGGGGGGCATGTATTAGGGTCCCTTTCATGGCTTTTGCCCTCAGGATGGGGTTAGCTTTGGATTCCTCCCTCTGCCTCTCATTCCCTTGGACAAGGCCAGGGGGCTATCGTTGTCACAAGGGACAAAGAATCTTTAATAACTTCACATTGTGCTTAGAAAACAGAATATGCAAACTGGTTAAGGAAGCCAAAAAACATTTAAATTGAGTGTCCTTTGGGTTGAGATGTACATGATACTTAAGAATCATGAAAAGGAAGCGTAGTGTACATTCACTGGGCCATCTCATATCCAGCAGTGTACCTGAATTTATTTAGGCACAACAGATTGAGACTGTATATTGCATATAGTTTAATCATCCTTGTAGTCTGAAATATCTGTCTCAGAATACTCCATGGCAATACACTGCCTCTTATGTGGATTTATTCAACTTTAGCAGAAATTTGAATTCGGAAAGAGCACCTGGTTGTGATAGTACAGGCAACTCTCTGCTTCAACTAGCGCCAAGTAAGTGGGCAAGGACATTCCATGCCTTTTTCTGCTATTAGTGTTAAGTGTGCTCTTCCTCCCACCTGCACACAAAGTAAACTGGAAATGGTTTAGAAACATGCAGCCCAATAAAATTATAGTTTGCTTGCGATTTTGGATACTCGTGCAAAGATGCATGCCTGTGTATTATAAGTGAGCCTAATGAATGGGTGACCACATCATCCAAACCGGGTTCCGGAAAGACAGTTCTACAGCAGTTAATGTTCTGGCGTCCACTACATAGATTGAACAAGCTAACACAACACCGCGTGAACTTTGCCTTTATAGATCACTCCATAGCATTTGACACCATAAAGCAACAGCATCTTTAGCAGAAGCTCCATAATTCGGGTGTTTCGGATGGATTGATGATAAATATAAACATGGATATTATTGATCAATATTTACAAGAAATAATACAACATCAGTGATGAAATTGCCCTTTGTCATCATGCATATCAGCTGCATGCAGGCCAGAGTCTGTCTATCATCTGGAGATACACATTAGATACTGGCAATTCCCTGAAAATGAGCACGGATGCCCTTCATGGGACTTCTGTCTGATCATGGGCATATGACCTGAGTCTGTGTTTTATGGCTACCATGTCGTTATGTCAAAAAAATCCATTTGACGAACCAGAAACTGGCAAATGCGAGGCCTTCAAAAATTGGGTAAAAGCCAGAAAGGACGACCTTGCGAAAATCGAATGCGGTGACAAAGAGTTGAAAGAAAATCCTGATCGAATTAAAAGGAAAATGGAAGACTTGGACTGGATTCTGACAACAGAGAAAGCAGTAGGGAACAAACTTCTAAATCAGCTGCCTCCAACATTCAACAAGGTGAAAAAACCACTGAAATACTGTGCCAAGTTTCCAGATAAGAAGCTGAGAAATTCGATCATGAGAGCAAGGTTAAACCTGCTGCCTACTAGAGAAATCATAACAATCAGAGGAGCTGGTGCCGAGAAGCGATGCCGATTATGTAAAAAGGAATTATACATCGAGACTTTGAAGAACCTTGTGATAGAATGTCCGAACACAAATGAAAATAGAAACACATACCTCCCTTTGCTGGCCGAAAACCTGTGGATATTGCAAACAGACGAGTTATGGAATAGATTAATTTCCAGCGAGAACACTAGATGGACTCAAGCCTTGGCCAAACTGATCGATCTAGCGTTTGACCAGATAAACCAGCTAAGGGGCCGATGGTCGATCGGTATTAGATCAGGAAGCAGCTTAAAGAAAAGTCTCACAGTGTTCCTTCAAGGAACTAGCCCTCCGGCTAGCTAGGTGGCTTGGCCAGCGCATAGGGGAGGCGTTAGCCCATCTCATCCAGAACTGCATCTGTAGATATGGAAGGTTTTTGACAAAACTTAGTAGTTACTGAGTAAAGTTAAAAAAAACCTAAAAAAAAATTCCATTTTAAAACCTTTGGATCAGAACAAGCAAGTAAGCATGTGCAAAGCTTCACTCATTTCTTTTCATTGAATATTTGCCACAATGAAGTGTGTGGACAATTTTTACTTCAATTAAATATTTAAAAGAATGCCTGGAGAACGAGGTCTAGGCGGTTTTAACGATAACTTTGGACTTGATTTAAAGGATTGGAAAGTAAGAATGAAGTGTGTGGACAATTTTTGCTAAAAGGTTTAATAAACTAAAATGCAAATAAAAAAAAATAAAAACACATTTGACAATTCCGCAGTATTGTGGTGGAAAATGTTTTTCATATTAATCGGCCCAAATGATATAGATAACTCAGCTCAGAGCATGCACATGTGAAAACAAGGAAATAATATGAGGCAGGGTAACCAAAAAGGAAACACACCAAGCACAGGTTACAAAGGAACATACAAAGCACTTTATTTTATACTGAATCCAGTTACAAAAGAACAGAACAAAATTCAGATAGCTATCGACCCTCAGTACAACACAGCGAACTCTGGCGTGGTTCGGTGTGCTCAGTGAGTGCAAATATTCATTGAAACAGTCAGGCTTTTATACATTTCAAGTCTGCTGTTCAGCCATCCTTTGGGTTAACCATTCCATAAATAAGTTACTGCTCTAGGGTCCCTTGCCAGGTCAAATCTAGTTCATCTTAGGTTTATACATTAACAAGAAGAAATGGTAATAATGTATGCTCTAGGCCTAACATTACAATGCAGGACTTAATTTATACAATATAGTTAAGCAGGTGTTCTCATTCAATTATAGATCAGTTTCGGTGATACAGGTAATCCATTGCACACAGGTCAGCAGAAGGACAAGGTCTCAGCTCATGACCCTAACAAGTGGCCTGCAGGCAAGTTATACATTAGCTGTACAGAGGTCATGACAATCGAGTTCTGTTCTGAATAACATAGGCTACCATTTTAGCTCACATGGTGACTTATAGAGCAAGAAAACCTAAAATGGCGGCTTGACCCAAAATGACAGTTTACATGGTTTCTAAGGTCAGGACCTTGCAATGCGAGTTTATTCGCATGTAGTTTATAAGCAGCTTGTTAGCAGCTTGGCGTAGGCCAATATACATATATTCATAGCAATAGGAGGCACGATATAATTTCTAGTTTGACAAACCCTCCTTTTGGCCTATGCCAAGTGCTAAACTACTTCTGATCTCCCTGCAAATAACTCCATGTGTCATCGTCCACACACCCTGAATAGCTGTCAGAAATATCTATCGCCATTAGATCTTTTACTAAGATCTCTTTCAGTACATACTCCTTAGAGGTTTTATCCGGGGCATACACTTTATGTCCTATTGTACCTATCGCCTGAGCGCAACATCCCCCTAGCATTGAACATATACTTGGTAGACATTGGATACAACAACAAAGAAATAGCAGAATTCCCAAAATAATCAGCAAGACTGAAAGCACTTTCCTACCCCAAGACCGCAAGAAGTCCCAGAACCAAGCGCTAAGATCCCAATTTCCCTCGTGAACATGCACTTCTGAACTAAGAATGTGCAGATTCTGTATTGCCTTAAAAATAGTTGGGGAGGAATCCGGTACGAAAACACAGCAAGCGGACCCCACTAGTTTACATACTCCAGCATGTTCAGCCAGAATGACATCTAATGCCATCCGGTTCTGAAGCGCTACCAATCTGATTGCTTTCTGCTCTAAAGTCATATTATAGAGTATATCTGTGGTCCGGTTGATGGTTCTCTTCAGTACTCTTGCTAGTTTCCTGATATCCTCGGAATTCGCTATCTGCCCAAAGAATGGAAGGAATGATTTTGCTACATCTCCTAAAACCTGTGCTGGAGTGTCGCCATTCTCGTCCCGCCGTGGACGAGCCTTCGAAACCTCTACAGTACTTGCTATAAACACCCCAGGTAACAGGATTCCTAGATAACAAGTTCCCTGCCAATCCCTGGGCAACCATGGAAATGCTACATTACCGCAAACAAAATAGATAGGTTCACCTACATACAAAGGTCTGTCTTCCCCAGTCAAATTTGCAACGTTGGCACAACCTTTAAAATCTCCCATTGACTGGGTGCCATTCCTCTGTATGCAGAAAGAAACTGAATCGGGGCTATGGTTAACAGTATAAGAAGGAGGCACGGCATCCTTATTGCCTATCGGAGCCATTTTAAAGGAAATAAAAGACTGGAAAGGACGAGACAGTCTATCAGAAGGCCTAATAAAGGCAATATTGAGCTTACTCCTATTTGCGAAAAGTGAGCATTCCAGGGGAGTCAGAACACATTTCTCGAAACTATTCAAATTAGTTCCATCAAAGTTCCCCGAGATGCTATCGTTCCATCTGCCAAAGAACAGTGCTCTAAGTGAAGCATAACAAGCAGTTGTCAAAGGTAAAGGGTGAATATACCAACCTAGCCCCTTATCCCCATGTTGCGGTAAATGTGAGCAGACCCAACAATTAGTCTTATTAAAAATGGCATGTGTTGCATTCATTATAAGCAACAAGGTATTATTGTGATACTTCTGTCTAGGTGACAGAGTATGCAAATGTACAAAAGCTGTAGGAACAGTGGGTACAATTTCAGTCGGCAGCAAAGACTCTAAAGGATGAGTTTCTTCGAAATACCAAAGGCCTAAGACAGTGACTATTAGAAAACCAAATATTATCATAAAAACACAGCAATACGTTTTCGGGGCCCAGGCACATTGTTCATTGTCCCAGTTGGTCACCCCCTTATTTATAAGTCCAATACGAGCAGCAGCGGTGGCGGTAGCAGGCATTGTAGATTTTCAATTGACGACCCTAATGTTCGTTGCTGGCGACACTACGGTCGCGCGGCTTCTTAGTCCTTCCACACCCCTAGCCAACAGAATCCCCTTCCTCAACTTTTTGGGCAAAAGCAAGCCCTTGATGATCCTTTCCTTCCTTGAATGCACAGCCGAACCGTGCCGTATGTCTATCAGATGCACAGCAAAACCGTGCCGTATCTATCTTCGTGGCCGGAAGTTGTATCTTGGTGTGCCTGGTATTGTTTGATCCGAGAACAAGATGTCGTCACTTCCCGTTGGAAGCAACGTATCAGAGGCAAGTGAAGTTGAAACAGCAATTTCCGGGAGCAAAATTTTCAGAGAGTGAGGAGACAAAATGGAAGCTTCCCCAAGCATCACGGGCTCAGAAAGATTCTCCGACGCACTCTCAGTGCTACTCACTGCTTTGGGATCATTGGTTGCAGCGTTAGCGAGGGGTTCTGTTTCTTCTGTAACGTGTGGCAGTGGGTGAGGAAGTTTCTTGACATGCGTCACGTGGATCCAATGCTTCCGGCCTGCGACACGCACCGCTGTTTGGGTGACCAGCAGGACCTGGAACGGGCCCCGCCACCGAGGTGCAAGGCAGGAAGATCGGTCAAAGGATTTGACCAAAACCCAACTTCCAGGTTGCATACTGTGGCCTGGGCCCTCGTATCGCGCGGGTAAAGCGTCTCGTACCTGGTGATAAATGAAATACAGGTTTTTAGTCAACTGGCTACAATAGTCTTAAAGCAATACATTTTCTGCATTCCTCAATGCCCTAAGCTTCGGAAGACCCCAGATATTGGCAGGTCTCCCCATTACCACCTCAAATGGAGAGAGCCCAGTCTTAGTTTGAGGGGTTGTATGCATGGCTAGTAACACGATCGGTAAGGCGTCCGGCCATTTTAGTTTGGTGCCGGCACACGTCTTAGCGAGCTTGTTTTTTATGATACCATTGTGTCTTTCCACTAATCCGGCGCTCTGAGCATGTCTGGCCGAATGGAATCGTTTGTCAATTTGCAATGCCGTACATATCTGTTGAATTACAGCAGCGATAAAATGCAGACCATTATCCGAGCAGATAACTCTCGGCAAACCGAACCGTGGGAAGAATTCCTTTAACATGGTCTTTGCAGTGGTCATGGCTGTAGCGTCTTTAACAGGGAAAGCCTCGACCCACTAACTAAAGGCACAAATGACCACAAGGACATATTTTAGATTGTTACATCGCTCCATTTCAATAAAGTCAAAGTGAATCACTTCAAACGGGACAGAAGGACGCCCCAAGCTACCTCTTGGAGTTGCTGTCCCCTTTCCCACATTGTGTTGTAGGCAAATCATGCAATTTTGGACATAATGCTGGGCAATTTTTGAAATCTTATCATTTACCCAGACTTTCTCTAACATTCTCGTGATCTGTTGAGCGCACACATGTGTGGGACCGTGTGCCATGGTAACCATCATTACTATATAGGCATTAGGAAGCAACCATTTCCCTTCAACCATGTCCACCCAACACCCATCATCATCGAGTTTCCCCAAGCCCTCAGCCCACCTCTTGGATTCTTCTAATGTGGCATCGGCTTGGATATCCCGTACAGACCCAACACCCTCATCCATTACATAGGCATCTACAGTCTCCCTTGAAACATACATCTCCGTGAAGAGATCAGAGGCAGTTTGTAGCTATTTGATCAGCGAAAGCATTCCCTTTCCCTACATCATCTATAATCTTACGATGTGCTGCACACTTAACGATTGCTATCTGACTAGGGAGCGCAAGCGCTGAAAGCAGTTGTACTATCAGGGAGCCATGTTAGATCTTGGTGCCATGCAAAGTTAAAAACCCTCTCTCTGACCAAAGTCTCCCAAAGTTGTGAGCCACCCCAAAGGCATACTGGCTATCAGTATATATGTTTACTGTTAGCCCTTCGTAAAGCTCACAAGCTCGAGTCAATGCTATAATCTCTGCGGCCTGCGCAGAGTTAGGCGTAATTCTCTTGGTCTCCACAACCGTACTCAATGTAGTGACTGCATAAGCAGCTGTGGATGTACCATCCAGTAGTTTGAAGCAGGAGCCATCACAAAACAGCTCCCCTTGTGGGTTATCCAAAGGAGTGTCCCTCAAATCAACTCTGCCTTTTGTATCTTGTTCAGTAGTATACAGGCAGTCATGTGACTCTTCGTCACCGCAAACAGTATTTTGCGGGAAAGGTAGGAGTTCAGCCGGATTAAGAATGCAGCACCTCCTAATTTGAATGTGGGGAGCAAACAAGATGAATTCATATCTTGTCAGTCGTGCGGAAGTGAGGTGTTGCGTTTGGGTTTTGTTCAATAGAATATCTACAGAGTGAGGCACCATCAGGGTTAAATCATGGCCTAGGACCATTCCCTCACTCTGTTTTACAGACGCAGCAGCAGCAGCGACAGCGCGCAAACATCTTGGCAAAGCGCATGCATCAGGATCAAGGGCGGAAGAGTAGTAACCGCATGGCCTATTCTTCCCTCCATGTTCCTGCGTTAATACAGACAAAGCACATCCATCAAATTCATGCACAAACAACACAAAGGCCTTCTCATAGTTCGGTGTGCCCAAAACTGGCGCCGAACATAATGCAGTCTTGAGCAACTCGAATGAATGTTGATGCTCCGTATTCCATGGCAATGGCGAAGAAATACCCTTCTTCGTCAAGGCCAACATCGGTTTTATCACTAGTGAGAAGTTTGGGATCCATAACCTACAGTAAGAAGCCATACCTATGAAGGCTCTAACTTCCTTTTGTGTATTTGGGACAGACATGCCAGAAATGTGTTTTATTCTTTCAGGTGTCAATCTTCTTCCCTCCTGTGACAGGAGATAGCCTAAATAGGCGACCTCCTGGCAACAATATAGAAACTTTTTAAGCGAAGCTTTGTGACCATGCTTAGCTAGATGGATGAGCAACAACACAGTGCCCTCTTTACAAGAGCTCTCAGAGTCAGCGGCTAAAAGCAAATCATCAACATATTGAAGCAACGTACAAGTAGGGGGCAATCCAAGGGTATCAAGCTGCTCTTTCAAAGCCCTACTATAAATACTAGGACTCTCAGTATAACCTTGAGGTGCACGAGTAAATGTGAATGAGCGTCCCCTAAGGTGAACGCGAACAAGTATCTACTATCCTCATGTATAGGAATACTGAAGAAAGCATTCTTTAGGTCCACAACACTGAAGTGAGTAGCCGTAGCTGGAATCATGGTTAATATTGTCGTCACATCAGGCACAATTGGAAATTGCGGAGCGACGACTTTATTAATGGCACGTAAATCAATTATAAAACGAAATGGAATTGCATTATCACCTTTTTTGTACACGGGTAAAATCGGACTATTGCACAAACTTCCTGCAATCTCCTGAATCACCCCACGATGCACAAAATCGGAAGCAATGCTCTTCAAAGCTTGCTCGCCTTCAACTGAGATCTTATACTGTGGAATACGGGGCAGCTTAATTCCATGTTTCAAAACTATTTTAACAGGCTCAATCTGCAAAACACCGACATCATTGTCATCAACTGCCCACAAACACTCTGGTACATTACTGAATTCTGGCGGCAAAGGTCTAGTCAAGAATTGCGAAACAGAACATTGCTGTGGTGAAATCGTCAAACGCACTCCATCAGAAGAACAATGAATTACCACATTTAATTCCTTCAACAGATTCAACCCCAGCAAATTCTCTCCACAATTCGAAGTCAAGAGAAATGGACAGTGGTCCGTAAAGGGACCCAAAGAAATAGGTACCGGTGAAGAAACCGGACAAACAACGGGTGTGCCAGAAAACCCTACAGAAACATTGGTTTGCCCTGACAGTGGAATGTTTGGAACCCGAGAATGATCAATGGAGCACTTCTGTGCTCCAGTGTCTATCAAAAATTGATGTTTCCTATTTCCCACTACCATTTCAACATAGGGACCTTTCTGATTAACGGGAATAGGTGTAGGTTCCAAACCCTGCCTCGGGCAATCCTAACGAAACAAAATATCATCAAAAGGAAGCTCTTCAGATAGATATGCAGCAGAAGGATGATCAAATATGTTTCTATTATCCACACTCGAAGTCTGATTATCCTGTGAAAAAGGTTGTTGGGGATCCTGCGAATTCCACATTCCCTTGTGGAACATACTGACCTCTAATCTGCGAACTATCCCCTCTGGGGCCTCTAACAATTTGCTGTAACAATACTTTAGTCTTCAAATCACCTTTTCTCTTCTCGACTCTATCTTTTTCATTATTGACACGGTTCTCGTAGTACTGAGCCATGTGCAGTACTTCTGATTGGGATTTCGCCTGCCAAGCGCTCTCAGAAGACATAATTTGTGACTGGATGTCAGGCAGCAATCCACGTACAAATTTGTCCACAAATAATCTTTTCCCAGACTCTGTGCCTAAGTCTTGTCCACTGAAATCCGAGAATACCTGTTCGAACCGATTAAAAACTCGGTAGCACCCTCAGATTTTCCTTGGACACAGGTCGTAAGCTTGTCCCAAATAATTCTCTTTTCGGGGATTATAGTTTTCAGTTTTGCAATGATTCTGTCAGGCAAAGTTAGTAGCACCTGAGGTGGTCTCTCACCAGCTGGCATTTCCCCATCAAGCCTAACTATGTTAGCCCATGTATCTCCTAACCCTGGTACATCGTCTATAGTTCTAACTTGTTTCCACAAATCTACAGGCAGGAGTACAGGGAATAGCAAATCAATGTGGCCTAGGGTAAACACTGAGGACTGCAAAACGGACTCTATCTCTTTATAGAACCCTGTCGGATTTTTCCTAATGTCAGGAATAGTTTGTCTAATAGTATTCACTTCCTGTCGGGTGAACAAACTGCGATACATAATGTGCAGGAATGTCCACAGCAGGTGTACCTGCTGCAGCATTAGCAGGAATCTCAACCTTTGGGACAAATGTCGGAGGAACCTCTCTTATAGGCAACTGAGATGTAGGCAACTCCGAACGCTTACTAAGCAACAGAGCTAAGTCGAGCGCTAAAGCAGTTGAAGAAGTGTCAAGTGAAAAAGCTCTCTTATAAATGCTCAATAACTCTGTGGGACAACTAACCTTTCTCTTTAAACATTCATCCTGCAGGTACTCTACCATTACCTGTATCACTTCCTCTGCATTTCTAGCGTATATTGACTGTATGTGTCATATACCTCAACTGGCATTATCGATATGTCTGAAATCCATCTAATCGCATCTTTTGTACAAATTTGTGCCTCCTCAGATATCGATGTACGACACGGAAGAAATCGTTTCTGTACATACATACTTTCTTCTTCGTCATCCTCATTCCGTAACCTTCCCAACTCCTTTCTATACTCAAATATCCTCTCAACATGCTCATGTACCTTCTCCACAGTGTCTCTTGAAAACGCTAAAGTATTCAGGTCCCTCAACCGTTGTGGGAGGTCCGCATTATTTAATTTACCCCACATTACACATAAATGAATCCCTAAACCTTCAATGAAAACATTTTTCTCAGGAAAATTATCCATATTAGAAAGTGTGGCAAGAACATTAGCTCGATCATCTCTCTCCATACAATGCTTAGCCCATGCAAACAAATCCTGTTTCTTTTCTGTAGGAACAGTATTACGAGTAACAATCCTCGACCCCGCACCCTGATCAACTACAAGCGGTACAGAACTACTTGGGAGTGAGGGTGCAGGCAAATTCAATGGAGGTACTATTACTGGTGCAATGGAAAGAGGCAGAGGAGCAGGTGGAGGAACAACAACCGGAGGAATAGGAACAACAGGTTGAGCAGGAAGAGCAGGAATAACAGCAGGAAGAGGTACAGCAGGAGGAAGAGGAACATACGGAGGTGGTGCAGAGGCACCAGGCCTTCGTTCATTTAACAATTTGTCGATAAACTCATCAGAAACATGAAGATCTTTAGAAGGATAGATTTTCTGGATACCGAGTGAGAAAGCCCTGTCCATATTCCTAACCGACTCAGACTGTTTGTCCTCTGATCATATAACAACGCCTTTTCAGCATTTGTTTTATGACGGCGCACATGTTTTTCCCTACTTTTAAGCTGCTGCAACGCTTCTCTTTTCCAATTTTGCAAAACATCAAATGCTGCAGGTCTGGCCTTCTTTTTTAACAAGACTGACTCTAAATATTCAATACGAGGGATCTCAAAACTACCATTGAGTGGCCACTGAAGTTCGGAGGCATGTCTGGTTTGTCCGTGCCAAATTTTATTAAATACTACACTTCCAATGCCATGCTTACAGTACATAGTACATGCCGGTGACCCCTCCTGTGGTGCCGGATGGCTAAATTCCAAAGATTGTCTATCGCTGTGGAATAATGCCCTAAAGCAGCTAGACAATTTCCCAGGCATTTCTCAAATACTCGGTGTTACCTGGTCAATAATTGTGTCTGCAGATACAATGCGCCAAATTCAAATTGTCAGGGTTGAATTAAGAGTCGGATAACGACTCACCTGACCAAACCTAAGGAGGACCGATCGGTTTACAAAGGACTTACCCAACGAATTTTACCTTGTGTATGGTGATTTTGGCAAATCTGCCCGTCTCAAAAAATTGACCCTCGTCAAGATGCCATCTCAGACCACACGGCTATCGTCCAGGGAACGGATCGTGCAGCGCTGTTGAGGTGTCGCGTCTCGTTCAGTCGGGCCCGTTTTGTCACACCTTCCGATCCCGGTCCGATAGCGTGCGTCAACCTTCAATAATCCGGCATCAATCTTGAGGGTCCCTATTCCGGGCGCCAACTGTGAAAACAAGGAAATAATATGAGGCAGGGTAACCAAAAAGGAAACACACCAAACACAGATTACAAAGGAACATACAAAGCACTTTATTTTATACTGAATCCAGTTACAAAAGAACAGAACAAAATTCAGATAGCTATCGACCCTCAGTACAACACAGCGAACTCCGGCGTGGTTCGGTGTGCTCATTGAGTGCAAATATTCATTGAAACAGTCAGGCTTTTATACATTTCAAGTCTGCTGTTCAGCCCTCCTTTGGGTTAACCATTCCATAAATAAGTTACTGCTCTAGGGTCCCTTGCCAGGTCAAATCTAGTTCATCTTAGGTTTATACATTAACAAGAAGAAATGGTAATAATGTATGCTCTAGGCCTAACATTACAATGCAGGACTTAATTTATACAATATAGTTAAGGTGGTGTTCTCATTCAATTATAGATCAGTTTCGGTGATACAGGTAATCCATTGCACACAGGTCAGCAGAAGGACAAGGTCTCAGCTCATGACCCTAACAAGTGGCCTGCAGGCAAGTTATACATTAGCTGTACAGAGGTCATGACAATCGAGTTCTGTTCTGAATAACATAGGCTACCATTTTAGCTCACATAGTGACTTTATAGAGCAAGAAAACCTAAAATGGCGGCTTGACCCAAAATGACAGTTTACATGGTTTCTAAGGTCAGGACCTTGCAATGCGAGTTTATTCACATGTAGTTTATAAGCAGCTTGTTAGCAGCTTGGCGTAGGCCAATATACATATATTCATAGCAATAGGAGGCACGATATAATTTCGTTAGTGGATCTTTACCTAGTGTACTTTATCCCTGAACATGAATTTATCACATTCATTTCTGATGGTGGAAGACATTTGGGAATGGTGTGGAAGGTTGTTGGTATGATGGGGACATTCTTTAACTTGCATTACTTCCTTAAATTGCCATTTCGACCCATCATGCAGAAATGCCCAACGTGAAATGGTGCAACCAGGGATATGCATTCCTCTCTGAGTGGCAGATAATGCACGCGTGTCTTTCTCCTCTTTTTCAATGCATGGACAGATTACATATTTTGCACTACTGGAAGGCAATGTTTGATACATTTTTCCAGTGAATTACAAGTACAAAATATGTTTTTTGTGCCTGCAGTTGGTATGCATTTAATTTTTAACTGGTCACTCTTGGTAAATGTGGTTGCAAAACCTACTAGGTCTCACATTTGCTAGCCACAGGTGCAAATGGCCAGGCACAAGTACAATGTATGTATTTTTGTTGGCTATTATAATTATAATTAGTTATTTATAACCCGCTTAATACCCAGAGGTTTATAAACGCCATCCCGGGGATCGAATCTGCGTTGCTCCACGCCGTCTTGCTTCGAAGGCGAGTTGCCCCTGACCTATCCTCACAAGCAATTGGTACGCTGTGCATAACCCTAAAGATGCACCTGCCTCAACATGTTTTATTCTTATTTTGTGCTGCTCTGCAGGGCTGTCAGAAGCAGCCACAATAGGTTTTGCACTAGCAGAGGCCTCTCAGAGGGCTCTTTCGTCACCCCCTAGCTGGCAGATTGCACTCAATTACACCTAGCTATAAATGTAATCACATTTTAGTGTAAACGTTTCAGGATGGCCTTCCTGCAGGTATCAGGCTCGTGTCGGCACCTATGGCCATTTACACCACTTCGCACTCTACAGCATCAGCTTGGTAGGGTGCAGGCTGCCTGCAAAGGCAGTGAGATAGCACCGGCCATCATGCTCCATTCTCAGCTGATCAACTCGTTGCCACCTGGTCTCTCTGCATCTTGCTTGAGTGACCTGAGGGTCTGCTTCATGCATGCTCTTTGGCCTTATTCCTGTCTGCCACCCTCCCACCCCGCTCAGTTTTCAGGAGGAAGTGTGCCCAGAATAGCTGTTTCTCATACGGTTCCTGGCCACCAGATGGGCTGAGGGACAGAAGAGGACAGTGGTGTGTCCAAGAATGTATATTCTGGTGAGGAGATAGGGCTCATTAAAACGTCTACATAACAATTTGTAAATTGATATCATCCTCAATGTTGCTCCCCACAAGCAGCGTGAAGGTCCATTTGCACCATCGGAAAGGCCATTAGCCAATGAGGTGGATGCAACAGCGGGCGAGAATATATATTCTCTGCCCGCTGTTCCAGCCACCCGAGGCACTTCCCCGAGTGGTGGCATTTTTTATGTTGGGAGGCAACAGGGAACCTCTCTATGTTTTCTTCTCACCTTCCTCCACTCACAAAACCAACCAAACTCTTTCTCCATGCCCTCCCCACTTACCTGCAAGACCGGAGCTTTGAGCTCTGGTCCTCACGCTCCTTCCGATCCAAGCCGCCGCCACAAAACTTTCCCCATAGCGGTGGCCACCTTTTGTTCCTTTTTCTCCCCCTGAGGATATTGCCAGCGCAAACAGCACAAATCTCCTGAGGGCAAAAAAAAAACATTTTCACCCTGGGTGCAAAAGGCATTCAGACCACAGTGGGGGAGGGGTCTTGGGGGCTGGACATAGCTGGTAACAGCGCACATCCTTCATTCAGGCCCTCCATGGCTCGGGCTGTCGGGCCATTTCCGCCCACGTACACCCCCCGGCCAGGGCGCATGATCCATATTAGCTCACTGCCAATGCATACATAACTCAGTCTTATTCTGCTTCAGCTATGCCAGTATACTAAAAGAATCATACATATCCCAGGGAATCAAACATGCATTTAGATACGATTTTTATACAGGCATGTCAGTAGTTGAGTAAGAGTTACAGAAGGCCCACTTGAAGAGACATTAGTTTAAAACAAGGAGATCATTCTGAGCCTATGCTCAGATGTAGTCATGTATAATAGTCCATGACTTCCAAAGCACTTTACATAAAACAGTCTTAGCAAACATGATAACATGTCAATTGAAATTAATACTCAAGTTTTGACCATAGGAAAGACATAATGTAAATGGGACCCAGTTTGTTGAACAAAGCACAACGTTAGTGACTTGTTCATTTATATCATGTGAAAAGGTTACAGGGAGACAGATGCTGGAAGGAGGAACATCTATTCTGCACAGACCTGTTGCACCAAATAATGAAACATGTATACAACTGCACTAGTTTAATCCTGTCCTTTAAAAAAATCAATCATTTGTATTATGAATTGCTTTTCATATCTGCATACTATTGAGAAAATGTGTTGGCCACAGTCAATTTAAATAATGCTTTTTTGCACAACCATTCCCACTGTACCATTTCTTTCTGTATACATGTTGTCTCTCGAAAATGGTTTTAAATAAGATAACTGGTCCCTTTTTACAGAGAATTAATGCATATATTAGATTAACTTCATTGCTGATTGCCAAACACCAAAGAAAATACATTTTTGACTGGACTTGTTACTTTAAGAGGACAAATAATGTTCACAATAAAGTGGGAGGCCAATGGCTTTGAAAGTGGGTTGGCTAGGAAAATGAGGCCTGAGTCAGCCACCTGCCAAAACCAGATCTCTCAATAATCAATAAAATCAGGGAAATAGGCCCAATTACTTTCTAATTTCTTGGTTTTCCTGGGCCACATCGACATTATGGCTCAGAGATGGTCACATGCAGGCAGGCCTGCTTTCATAACTCTAGCCTGTTTCATGTTCTTCAGGCAAAGCTCCACAAAGATATAACCTGGTCATGGCTTAGAAACTAGCCCAGTCTTGAATTAATAATTAGTTAATGACATTTTAAAAAAATGGCTGCAACTTTGCAATACATTTTGGTAATCTGAGAAAGCGAAGACAGTTTTGGAGAGTTTCGGACTCAATGGAGCATGCCCCATAGGTAGGTCCAAACAGTATACATTGATATATATCAATAATTAACACATTTGCATAATTTAAGAACTGTCATCTAGCTTGTTAGGGACAGGGGGATGCTATGTATTCGTAGATCCGGGTTTGATGTGCAATTCCGAAAATGCATGCCTCAATAGGGGGATCAACGTTATGGGATAACATGGTCTTGGGCCTGAATCTGATCTTGTCAAATGGTTAAATAACAGTGATCTATCCTAATAAGTGGAAATAATAGTGCGAGCGTCAACATGTGAATGCAACCAATAAGAAAACTCATCCAATGAATAATTGCCATGTCAAATTATGCTGCATTTTATAATTTGCCGTCGATTTAAGCTACAACACACAGGAAGAAAGGAGAGCTCTGCGATTCTGACAAGTCTACACAGTAAGGACCCCTTCTGACAGGAGAAGTGCTGATGTGGGGTATTACCTTGTAGGTAATTGAAGGATCCCCAAGAGGGCCTTGTCCACAAGAAACCTAATGCAAAACATTGACTAAATGGGACCAGATTCCATCAGAACGTTGTTGAGAAACCGAGGACAGCTGGGAGGCATAGTTGACTGGGTGAAGTTGCCTGGGGGTGTACAACGTCATATGGGTCCTTTGCTTTAAAACACAAACACAGAAGTGGGCATAACGACCCCCTGTGCAATTAGATATATGTCCTCAGGGATCCTTCACCAGATAGGCCACTGAATGAGGTTGGACTGTAAGGAAAGCCATTAGAGGAAGTGATTTAAAATATAATGTTAGACCACTGTCAGCACAACATGCACACTGTTTTCGTTCAGTAGCCAAGTCTGGCCTCTGCTCCACAATGAGCCCGCTTGCGTGTGTTACTCTTATTCTTTTAGCACCATGAGCAATCAGTTAGTCACAATCTGCAAATGCTGCTCTGGGGATCTTGTCACTGCCTGGCTACATCTTTCACCCCCCCGCCCCCCTCCTGCCGCCCAATGCTGCCTCCAGTTTCTTGACTAGGGGGTGGATTGATAGCTCCTAAGGAATTTGTGTAAACAAGGCGGGTCTTGTAATGGTGCCATATTGTAATATTAGTGTTGATTTGTTGTTAGCAATAGTTGAGGAGCACTCACCTTATCCTCTCCCCCAAAGTAAGCCACAGAAGCTCGGTTGGTTGTGCGTAGTCCTGCTTATCATGTAGGCTTGATATCTGGAAGGGCTGGCCTGAGGCCTGCCCTCCTCTGGAGGACAATATGTTGGGTAGCGGGATTGCCGCATTTTAGGTGCTTGGAATTTATGATAAACACGGCAAGAGTGGTATCTTTCTAGTGTGTTCGCGTGCGCATGGCAAATGCCGCCTCCTGACAAGAAAAGCTTGTTCCCGGTCAGAGCATCTGCCCCAATGCATCTCTCTTTACACAAAATGGATCGTTTGAGACCCTGCTGCTGCAGCTCAATGACAGTACGTTGTGCACAGAGGAACAGCTCCCCGCTGTAGCCCTCACCAACACTGTGCTTGCCAAGAGACGAGCAAGTCAGCCCTCCACTCCCTGAACATTGCAGGCACTGCTTATAAATGCAACAAGTTGTGTGAAGACCTCTGCACATGGGATGATTCAGTGCAGAACAGAGCACCGCAAGAGGCACTTCTGAATATATGTACAGCCTGTGGCATCTCATCAGCAAACCTCAATACACATGGTGTTGGGGCGGCCAGGTGTCACATCAGCCTTTCATCCTTATGAGGGTGAGACATTGAGTACCATTATATTTGGTAGCTGCAACACCTAGTATTACAGCTCTTAGAAGCCAAAGAAATCGGACATGTAGTGCTAGACACAAGCATGTGATATAGTAGCAACTGTAGCAGCTGGATATGGAATATCCAGGCGACAGTAACCTCAACACATGCACCATTTTATATTAGGAACAAAATGGTAGGACACAGAAACATAACAGAGTCAGGGCCACTCTAGATAATGTCTGGGGCATCCAGCCTCCATGCCCTGTATCGGCAGACCCTATTCTCCCACTGTACCTTTATGAACATAACGCATTACAGAAAGCCAAACCACACATGAGAGGAAGGCTTCTTGGCGGAGGGGATTAGTGACACCGCAGACTACTCACCCTCCCTTCCCAAGTCGAACCACATACTTTCCTGTCCCTTCACATCACTTACGCTCCTCTATGTTTCCATCAACTCGTATTGAGGAGCAGTCCTGCACAAAGGTTGTAAAATTACTTCGTTTTAAAAAATAAATAAGAAAAACATTAGAATTGCAACCCTCCAAGGCATCCTCTTTTTCCGTGCGTTTACCTCGAATACCTATTTTTGACAATGTAAAATTAAGTCAGTAAGAATGTTTTTGCCTTTTCTAGCCCCGTCCACTTCTGCACTCTTTCAATAGGCGCGCCTGTGGCCACGCCTCTACAAATAATGTTTCCATCAAATCCCATAATTCCACTATTTCATTGTTTACACTTATCACTGATTGTGGATAGATGTGTTTTTGTTTTGCTTGTATGTCTCTTTTAGACATAGGGACAATCGCCTATCTGAAAGGTTCCATTTACATGCATATGTGCATAGAAAGTTTGACACTTATTCAGATAAAACCTCTATATAATCCACTCTCCTCCTTCAATGTATTTCTTTCATTTAATGTATAGACCCTTTATCCAACCCAACAAACCTCTCAGCACAAACATGTACGCCACCTCTTTCTCATCAGCTCACCTTGGATAGAAAGCTACCAGAATTTAGAAACTGGACATATTTTGAAGCAACAAGATTTCACACATGAGTACAACTTTAATCCATCAAACCTGGCAATCCAACAGCATTTCCTGCACTGGCTTGACTTGGTCTAATGTGGCTGGCACAAAGGTAAGCACACAATTCAACTCTTATAGACACCGCCTAACCATCACTCCCAGAAGAACAAAACATTCACAAGGGCAACTAGATAGAACAAGCTTCAAGCATCCTGCAATTCGCTCTCCTCCAACTTCAGCAAGATAGAAGAAACTCCTAGACTCTGCCTTCTTCAAGCATAAGCACAACTGAACCTCAGTAGGTCCCAGCAAGGCTATGCCTGAACAACTGGCATGTATTCATGGTCATTTCTGCATGTGGACAGCATTATAAATCTGTACGTGATAATGGAAATAATGCACTACCACAGAAATACTTCTACTAAATGTGCACAAAGCAGGAAGTGCTGCAGCTGCCATTTTGGAAAAAGGCCATTCGGAAAAACTGTTCAGCCAAAGTGTAACTGTACATGATGGCGAACTCCGGAGCTGATGGAAGACAGAGAAGAGTAACATTATAAAAAGCATGAGGTCCTTGCAATGGAGACAAGAAAGAATGCACAAAGGATGTTTGTCCACCTTCTGAGCCCTCTCTGGAACCCCCTCCCTGTTGGCCACCCATCCTAGATAAAGCCATGGCCATCTCCACCACATACTAGCGAGAGGTACGGAAAAACACTTGGACAGCGCGGGGTGCATGTCCAGAAACGTGTGACTCAATATCAAAGGGAGTGCATGCCTACTGGATGGGGCACCATTCAGCCGTTCATGCTACATCCAACGGAGGAGAGCAGGGGAGTATCCAGCATTGCAAGAGTGTTGGGGGGGAGGCGAGTCACAAAAAACTCTTGCTACTTTCCCCCTAGTGCAGGGCATGCAATATCCTTGCACCTGCCCAATCAACATTTTTGATAACATGAGTGGCAGATGGCATTTTAACACATACACCTAGCAAATAAAATAAAACTGCAGGACCATTACAGATGCAGGGAACCCATCTATTATAGGTCTGTGTGGCAAAGTACATGCAAACCTTACATGGATTGCAAAAACAGAAAAGGGCATTGCAAGGAGCATCATCAGTCTTTGATATTTGGAGGCACAATGAACGTGACTTTAGAATAAGTTTCCATAAGTAAGCCAAGTGGCAAATAGCTGTGTGCTGCAAAATAGCTACATTACACTAATTTTATATATGGAGCAACTCTATAGTCATTAGGCCTTTTTATGATAGCATGATATATTAACATAAGCTATGAAGTGAATCGCTTACGGAGATGCAGATAAGACAGAGTTTGATTAAAAGATTTACTCAGGATCATAAACTTTGGTTAAATGGTGAAACCGGGATGTGGACTATTTAAGAAACTGAACACATCTTCCCAGGTTTAGTTGATATAGATATTTATTAAGGTTTCGCTTTGCAGTTCATGTGCTTAAATAATACTGTATTTATTGCAATGCCATGGAAGCAAGCCACATTACATAATAAACTAGCCTTTCATAATAAACTCACTTTACACTATATACATCATTGTAGAAATATGTTGAGCAATAAGAGTATGGCTTTAGTTTTATTCTCCCCATCCTGCATGCACAGTCACAATAGCATCATGCAGGTTAATGTAGGCTTACAAACCCCCCTTGGAATTTATAGCCATTGTCATTATTTCATAAAACATGCAGCATTATGCACCCTTCTCACTTCTGATCACCCTCATTCACATTTCATAAGACACAAAAGTCCCTGATTATAGACCCTCTCCCTCCCATCAGTGTCAAATGGCTCTCTTTATAGTGCTCTGTTGACACAAAACAAAGTGTCAGGTCTTTGGACAGCCACACTGCTGCCCGGAGCTCCACTGGACATTGGGCCTCATTACACAGTAGGTGGTGGACCAAGGTGCTATTAGCACCTTGGTCCATGCCGGTAAAATACTGGCACTGCCTTGGAGGAAAGGGGAATTACCGCCCTATTCCAAGGTTGGTGGGGCGGTAATTCCCCCTTCCCCATTGCCCTTCCCCATTCCCATTTTTGCCACATAGGGCATAATGGGAATGGGGAAGGTGCTAATTACGGTACCGCAAATTGTGGTACCGTAATTAACACCCTGGTCCCTTTGCGGGTTGGTTTTTAACGCCTGCTAAAAAGCAGGCTTTACAGTACCAACCCGCAAAGGGACCTCGTAGTAAGGCGGTAAGGGTTAACGGTCACCGGTACCATTACCGGTGCCCGTTAACCCTTACCGCCTTCTGTGTAATGAGGCCCATTGTCCTGGCAGCGGCACACCTCTCCCGTTCGGCACCCGCAGACAATGAATGTGCCAAATTGTAAAGGTGCCCTGATGCTAGGACAATGAGGGTGCTGTTCGGCACCCTCATTGTCTAGCCAGTGAGATACCTCTCCCATTCAACAGGAGAAGTGTCCCGATGCAAAATGTCCCAGTCGGTTCTTAAAAGAGCAACAGGGAGGCAAGCTGCTACCCGCAGCCCCCACTCGGCACGCAACTGGACGAGGGGGCTGTGTCTGTTCTGCATATGGCAAGCGTTCACCAGTTGACTACCCTGAGATAAAAGCAGGAAGATCCACAGCAAATGGTGAGTGTATTTGAAAATCCAATTCATGGTACTCACACTATCTCTCATAATACAGCAATGTACATCCAAGCACATGCTAGTTGGGGCAAACACATCCCTAAATTGAAAACATCTGGAAGCTAAACTGTTTCACACATATTGAGCCATTAACTACTGGGATGTGTAGTGTCAAAAAGTCAATGCAACAAAGACTACAAATACCGGATCGCCCATTGAAATTATGTGAATACGCATGCATGCCTGCATGGCAAGGTCTTTCTTAACACAGATTATGAGTACATCATCAAAGTTTGTAAGATTGATCAGCCAAAAAGTCAACCAAACAAGATATCAAAGAATAAACATGATTGTACAGTTTGAGCAAAATTGCATTCCAACAAGGGATATTTGCTAACATAATACAGGCACCACCGAATTGTCACATCCCAGCAACAATGCTAGCAGCAAATGTGATTGGTCATGCCTATCAGAATATCAATGTCACACGGGTTGATAGCCATACACTGACTATGGAAACCAGATAGGAAGGGTCAACTACCCTTTTGTCATGTCAAACCGTGGGGCCTTCTAATGGCATACACATCAGGTACATAAAGAGCCAGCTATGTACGATCAATACTTGAAGGCCATGTATGGGCATCAGGTGCAGCTACACTACCATTAGTGATTCGCTAGCAGTATCACCAACATTAGTGATACTGATACCACAGGCACCAGATCATTGTGATGACTCATCACAGCGGCATTCCTAGGACCGCGACTACAACTGTCTCCACTATCTGCTCCTCCATTATTTCCTTCTATTATATTTTGAGTTTGTTTTGTGCATGAATATAGCTTTTGGAAGAAATGGAGTGCTGTACATTGATAGGGGTTACACGTATACAACTCAATACATGCTTACGGTACAAAATGATATTAATTATCAACACATCATTTAGGGAATAATTCATATTTACATTAGGCTTGGAACACGTAACTCTTCCTGGACCGGTATTGCGGTTGCTGTTGGAAACAGGAGAGTGGCTGTATGTGGTAGTCACTGGAGGTTTTACTTGCCTGGGTGGTTGCACGGAGCGGTCTATTAAAGAATGTGAAGCAGGCGCCCCTTCAGGAGGAGGATCTTCATTCATTTTCTGAATTCTGCTCATCACCACTGCCTCTTCCAATGCTTCGGGACCTACCCATGCAGAAATGGACAGAGCAGGTGGCCAGTTGGTAAGGTACCCCTGCATACCTCAAGTAAACCATCCATCATCAGGGTTACACCCACCTGCGCCCCATTACCCACATCTTCTCTAACCTCATGTTCAGTTTCAATGAGGGTTTGAGCCCCCTTTGGCCTTCTGATAGTTTAAATGGTTTTGCAGGATACATGTGGCAATTGGTGTTAGGGCAGGGTAGGTCTATGTGAGGATTTAGAAAGGTGGTGTGCTTTGTTGCGGACTATGGGAGGGTCACACTGGTATAGTTGTGTATTATGAAAGATTGCAGGCATAGCTGAGCATTATTAGTGGTGGTTACATACAGTTACATCTTCGGAGGGTGGGTTTTTTGAGGTTTGTAGGTTAGGTGTGTGTGTGTGTGCTGGGTTTGAGGGGGAGAGGTAGAAGTTGGGATTTGCGGAGTGGATGCGTATTCTCAGGTTTGGTCGAGGGCGGTGTGTGTTGGGGGTTTTTAGAGGGGACATCGGTATGTACATTTGCCATCATGTTAAATAACCTTGGCAGAAAATGCTGGTATACATGAGTTTAATTCCTGAACATCGTGGTGCTGGGGGTGGCAATAAACAAAATGGAACACAATTTCATGATGGCCGCTAAGCTGGGCTGTTAACAAAATTTCCCACAGGTTACTGATTCACAATAAACTGCTGCTCCATGTCAGGTTGTCGAACCTATTTCCTGATCAATTGAATTTTGTTCAATTGAATTTTCATAATTTCATAAAAAATACAAACATGTCCATACAAGCAGGACATACGCATAGGATGCAATAGAACAATAAGATAACATGTACATGAAACAGTATGATAATAAGGCAGGCTGGTCTATGCAAGTGACAATTCAAAGCTGATACACACCATTTTAAGATCTAAAAGCATTTCATCCATGTGTGACATTTGGTGATGCTGACATTATTTCATTTAAAAAAAAAAAAACGTTTTCACTGACCAAGAACCTGCAGGAGTTATTAGACATGGCCAAAAACATCAGAGCAGTGCCACAGAGGCTAAAATGTGTCATGCGTAGAATTGGTAACATTTTCAGAGTGCATAACGATTTGCATTTCGCACAGAATAGCTTAAAATGTATTATATATTCTATAACATCTGGTCCACGTGTACATTTATCATCAGAATTCATTGCGCCTTTCCACTTAATATAAAAAGGCTTTTAGTGGGAGGAAACCAGACCTACATTGTGTAATAAGTGAACCGGAGTACAGGCCCCTAATCCTGATTAAATAAGAGTCAGCACAAGGTGGTAACTCGATAGGTGGGTACGTTCAAACTATTGGTTTCTGTATCTCACAATCTTCTCTAAGGGAACTCTGGTAGCCAACCCAACGTTCCTTCAGACATGCCTTCCAGTTTTTCCCTATGAGAGTGGTATCAGGAAACCAGGATTCCAGGCTGATCTCTAACCTCATCCCGACATCACTTCTCTAAAGGTCAGTGAGCAGGCCCGCGAGTTCAGTCAGCTTAGGGATTCCTCCAGCTAGAGCACCACTAAAGGTGCAATATCAAATTCAGGATTGATAGAGTAGGGTGGGGTGCACTGTGATACCCTTCAGAATCCTGCAGAGAAAAGTGTTTTCCGCACTGGCGAATGGTGGGACATTAACATAGCCCCAAATGCTTGCTCATAGGCAACCATTTCAACATCTCTTGATCAGTATGTTGTGTAACATGCAGTGCAGCATAACAATATTGTCAACATTATTCGGGCTGTATTGCAGTCCACTGTCTGCATGATTTAAGCGGGGGGGGGGGAACACCTTGAGGAGCCCAATTGCTTGCTGCATAGGGTGTTGGGTCAGATTAAGGGTCTCATCACGGGTTTGGTGGTAATTCAGCAATACATGTGCCAAATTACTACCAGACCTGAGTACCGTTACCACCACTTGGTCCCGCAGATTTACTGCATGATTACAAGTGGTTGTAGAACAGTGTAATTCCCCATTTCTGGAGTCCATATGACACCGTGGGGATTTCGGTGGAATTACCACTGGCAGTAATCCTGCTGCCGCAATTTCACTGTTTCTTGCCAGTAAGGTCGAAGATTTACCTCCAACTTTTTTCTGGCTGTAAAGCTTCCACAATACCACCAAACTTCTATTATGGCAGTGCTTTAATGCAGCAGTAACAGAATTATTGCTGCATTGCAGCTGTGTTGACATGGACTGTTGTACTTTTAATAAGGCCCCGTATGTGTGCTTGAAAGCAGATCACCACATGCAGGTTCATCCGACATGACTAGAGGACAGGAGCCATGCCGGGAGTGCACATCAAGTACCACGTGTAGAGGAACGATACATTGTAAGGCTTATGGTGGACACAGATATCATGTGCCCTTTATCTTGTGCATCCAGTGACCTTAAATGCTTCTATCTTTCAACACGCATCTAAGTGCATGGCCATGGCATTGGTATAATTATTTCACACCATGGGTGAGTGGGGAAGTGTGCAGATGCCCATCAGTGTGGGTAGAAGACTGGCTGTTGGTCAAAATTGATTAATCCTGCCACCTACCTAGAAGCCATTTCCAGTTTAAACCAGTGAATACATGAATCTTGCAGGGTTGCTGTGCGCAGGATCCTAGAGTTTTGATTCAATCCGTGGGAGCATGCAGAACAGTGCATGATGCATAGGGCAGCAATAAATGTCATCTAAAACATTGAGCATGTAGTGTTGTTTTCACTTCTGACAACCTGCTCCCTTGCCCATGGGGCAACAGGAGGGATATGGGAGAAGTGCAGTGCTACAAGCACATTTGCAAAACAAGCAATGGCAAATAAGCTAGCTTTGGCATTATTTGTATCAGCTTGATTGGTGCAGGGAGATGTAGGTATGGGCATGAGGTGACATAACATTCTGGATGTGGTTCATGCCAAGGGAAAATGTTGGCTGATGCATTCCCTTAAGCAGTTCAGAGTTGAAATCTCTATGTGGCACAGAACTGGAACATTGGGGTGACAGTGTCCCTGCTCTGCCTGTACAAAATCCCAATATACTGATTGCTTAGCTGCTCTGCAATGGTGGGCGGAAAAGGTGCAAATTCAGTGCTGCAAGGGGGGTGCACCTACCAATTACATAACTAATAGAGGGGCGCAGTGGGGTAGGGGAGGGGCCACTACTGGGGTGCAGACATCATTGACTGCTACGCTATGTAGCCTATGCACAGGTGCAGCAGGAGAGGTTCACAGGGGTGAGGAGCATGTGGGGAATAGGGGTAGTTGATGGGGGGATAGTGCAAAACAATGTCAACTATACGCAGCCAATTTTTAGTATAGGCCTGGGGTAAGTAAAACACTTTTCTTATCACAGCTGCAGGCCCCATATACTGGGTGAACAGGGATTTTTTGAGCACTCACTCTCAGGCATGTGCTGGAGACATTGTGCAAGCTGACGGTTCCCAGGAGAACATGGCTACTTCCAAGGCCAGTGAGCTAGGCACCTAGGTGCTCGCTAGGAATTTGTAGGGAATTAGAAATTAAATACAGTTAAATAAAATCCAACCACGGTGGGGTAAGCAGTTTCAAATTGCCCCTTGACAGATGATTCTGGGAAGAAGGTTGTGGGTGAAGGAACGAGCAACGGGGAACCAATCATTGGTAGAGGTTTCGGTGTCCTTAGGGTCGAACAGTGTTTTTTGTCCTTGCTGATGTCCGCAGAGCATCTCATTGGTTGGATGCCGTGTGAACGTCTCCCCTTTGGCAAACTCATGTTGTTTAGCGTGTTCTATGAGGACTGAACAATGGCAGATGCATAAAGTTCCAGTGGTCAGCACAATCACGTAATGCTTTAAAATGTCATTGTGATGTGGTGTGGGAAGGTTTGTGACATAATGATCGGAGGTGATGGACAATGGGGGCCAGGATGGAGTGAACCAATTACAATCATTCAATGTATGTCTGGATATAGGGGACTGACGCAGTGCTACCAATCAGCTTTTGCAAGGTGTTTAAAAAATATTTGAACTGTGTGTGTGCAAATTATGTTGTTTGTGTATAAAAGGTTTGCGTGCTATGAGCGGCGTCGACAGCTCACTTCATTCAGTTCCGTTCCACAGTGCTGTTTGAACTGTGCTTTCCCAGCTGCGTTGTGGACCTAAATACATTGGGCCTCATTACACGGAAGGCGGTGAGTCATGGCGCTATTAGCGCCATGGCTGATGCCGGTAAAATACCGGCACCGCCTTGGCGGAAAGGGGATTTATCGCCCCATTCCAAGGTTGGAGGGGCGGTAAATCCCCCTTCCGCCATTGCCCTTCCCCATTCCCATTTCTGCCCCAAAGGGCTCTATGGGAATGGGGAAGGCGCTAATTACGGCACCGCAATTTTGCGGTGCCGTAATTAGCTCCGAGGTCCCTTAGCGGGTTGGTTTTTGCAGGCGTTAAAGCACCAACCCGCTAATGGACCTCGTAGTAAGGCGGTAATGGTTAACGGTCACCGTTACCATTAACGGTGGCCGTTAACCATTACCGCCTTCCGTGTAATGAGGCCCATTGTGTTACTTCCTGCATGTTGTACGCTCCTTTCTGGATTACTTTGCTGTTCCACTCGTTACTTTCCTTGGAGGATCCCTGACACAAATCTTTACCTTTGTACTGGGGCCCACCTTCCCCAATTCTCCCGTCTGGTCTCCATTTCTCTCTGGGCAGCTACTACTCCCTCGATGACTGGCATAATATCTTGGATGCGCCTGTTTAGTGCACCATCCTCATACATCCTCAAACATATTGATCAGCAGTCTGCTTACTGGATCTCTGTCCTTGACACCTTTTTCCGGTGATTATCTGCTCCAGACCCTAGTTTGCTGTGACCTGCGGGCCATTACCTGGTGTTGATGTAGCATGTGTGATCATCACCCTGGCAATGTTTTGATTATTTCTGCAGGAGTGATTAACTGTTTTAGAAAGTTATCCCCCATGCATACCTGGCTACTGGTAATTTCTTTGTGTGTGATGGCGTCCACATATTTAAACATGTGTATTCACCAATAATTTAGTCCCATCTGTTGTCCTATGAACAGATTTAGCTCATCTTTCAGCCCATTTCACCAGACCATTGTTTTTCCAAGATTTTTTTCAAATTTATGACGAGGCAATTTATAATGTCTTTGTTTTCAGGAAACACTGTCATCTCCTGAATAGCGGGTGCAGATTTGTGTCCATTGTACTACATGGGGAACGAATGTGTTAACAGAAGGTAGGAAAAATTGCAGTATCCCAAATACTTCCCATATTTATCTTTACATTGTGGGCCTTACACTCTATGCACACAACAAACAGCTAATCAAAATGTACAAATGGCCAGTTGTTTAGGATTGGAGCATAGGTCCTTAAAGATGTCAAGAGTAAGGTAAGGGAACTTAAGTAGACAGTCACTGTCTGTCAAGCACATTGGGCCTCTTTATGAGTTAGCCGGTCCGGATTTAACGGGGCCAGTAAAACCATACCGGCACCGTTTTCCGGACCGGCTAACTCCAAGTTCTGTGGCCATGTGGCACGACAAGCGCCAGGTACCTGGCGGGTGTAACGCTACCGGCCGCAGATGGACATGGAAACACCGGCACCATTACCGCATGGTGAAGGTGTTTCTGCGATTCCCAATCCCGTGGAGTCCGATGGGACTCCACGGGAAGGGGAGTAACGGAATGCCAGCGTCAGATTTACCGGACTATCGGGTCTTTAATGCCCCGGTAATTCCAGCAAGTCCTGCGCTGGTAAATCCTCACGAGTCCGGTGGTAGCCTGCCAGATTTACAGGCACAGCTACCGCCGGTCTAGTAATGATTGACTCACTTTGGTATAATTAAGACAAAAACCACCTAGCCACGTGACATGTACAAGGCAAAGTATGGGATAGGGTTGAAGTGAAAACCTCAGAACAGGGATATAGTGGTGCGCTCAGTGTCCTCGTCCCCTGGCCTAGCGAACCATATCCCACACACTGTTTACATGCATGGCTCCCGTGGGGTCCGTGATTGATGCTGGCCGCGCTGCTACAATAAACACATGCTTGCTCCTGTGGATTCACTTCAAAGCTGCACAAAAACACAAATATTGAAGTGAAATCAGATACATACAGATTCGAATGTTTCTTTTTGTGACGGTCTCCTTTGTGATGTTATAAGCTACGTTTCTTTTTTTCCACCGAGTTAAACACTCAAACAAATTCTGGTCTGGCACCCGACGTGGGCCATTTAGCAGTGTTGATTTTGGTGACAGCAGTACAATACCTCGTACCTAAAACTAACATTTGCTCACCAGAGACGCTGCGCGGCTGTAATATGTGAGCAATTTTAAACATTTGTACAGATCAGTCGATTGAGGAATTGCTTGATAGATAGGTCCAGATTGTGAGATTAAAAATAACAATAGTCTAGACACGGTGTCCTTTTTCAAAGCTGGTCTTTTTTATTTGACAGTCATCTCGACGGCATGGCTACATAGTTTCCCTCCTGCGTAATCTCTGGAGCAGTGACCTGGACTCAGCGCAGTATTTGTAGATGCGGATGTGTTCCCAGGCTGTGCAGAATGTACACCTGGAATGCATGAGCCCCCATGGAGATTGCTGCAGCACCAGTGTTTGTCTTCATAGGCTGAACTGCTATAGAGAACATTCCAGTTGATTCTCATTGCATCCTGTAATTGGCTAATGTGTAGGGTGACCAGATTTTCTAAATAAAAAGAGAGGGACAGACCACAAACATAAAGATAGGACTATGCATGCCGCCCACAAGCCTTCCCACCCTCCCCCACTCATCATGATCTCATCTCAAACAATGTACATGTTACAGCAATGCTCGTGGATTTAAACTGTGGAGCTTTAGTTGCCACTATAAGCAAGTTAAAAATAAATAATGTTTTGCTCTGTTTGCTATTACAGGTTTTTCTGTGTATCTGTGAAGTCTTTGAGGTACAATCAGTCAATGTGCGTGTTTGATAAGTCAAAGGTTGGATGTTCGAGTCCACCGTCAGATGGGAGAAATAATTATATAGAATTAACAAATATGACGATTATTTGTTTTATAACTCTCATAAAGAATAGACACATGACACTTTGCAGTGGTCACCCTCGCATTCTGCAAAATTGGGGCAGGTTTTTTAAATTCAAAAACTCTCGGGACTGTGGTACAGAAGGACCAATTTCGGGACAGTCACAGCAAAACCAGGACATCTGGTCACCCTACTAATGTGACTGTTGTCGACAATAGTTTTGGTTAGTGTTTTTATTCAACCGCAGTTGTGGCTCGTGAATATTTTGATTAGAGGGGTGTAAAAATGTTTCCATGAATGTATGTCAGTGACCGAGAGTATCGCAGGAGCCTGAACCCAGGCACAGTGGTGTGGAAGGGGGTGCTCCCCCTGACACAATGTTTTAAATAATGGTTTAAAATGGTGCATTTGAGAGTAAAATGCAACACGGGCTGATTTACTAAGCTAAATAAGTAGCTTAAATAAGAACCCAAGTCATTGTTTTGTATACGTTTTACTTATCCTCGTTTTTTTGAGTTTAGTGCATTTTGTTTTACTTACACTATTTTGTTTAGCTTAGTATTTATTAAGATCAACGTACACCAAACAATGGCAAAAGTTCTACTTACACTGTTTTCTTTTACCTCGGTAATGTTGTCTTACTTAAGTTACTTTTTTAGCTCAGTAATAAATCATACCCAACACAGTATACAGTTAGTCAAACATTGTGCCAGAGAAGGTGTTTGAGGAGATCCTGTACTGAATCAATCATTAGTTGTCTGTGTCTCAAACCACCAATGTAAGGACCCTTCTCTTCTAATCTTTCATAAAACCATCTGTGCAAGTACATTTCACACCCGGTTTATGGTTTGTGCCAACTCCAACTCGCTTGAAATATTAAGGGTTCTTCCATGCAATATAATTGTATAATTCAATTAGTTTTACTTACATTATCAGTCTGATAGTTTGGGTTGATTATTTAATTTGAATTGCAGTTGCCGCAAACCATGAACCAAGTGTAAAATGTACTCCTGGTTCGAAACTCGGTTGCGTGCTTTGTATCTGAACTCTTTTAGTGCAATGTGATAACCCAATTTAATAATGTTTATAGACAGTTTACTGGTTCTATGTTGTTTCCGCAAAGGCCGATTTGATAAAATCCTGAATCACTGGGTAAAATTTAGACACTGCAGGGACATATAATTTCCCATTGCGTGCCACCTCTCCACTATTCTCCTGTTTGGGGGACACCCTTGCAGCTCCCGTAGTCTGCCCAACCCTGCTACCCCCACTACTTACTCTGTGTTCAGTGGGGGAGACCAGAGGCCTGCTCTCTGGCCCGTTCTCTGTCTCTCTCCATCACGTTCTCTCTCTCCTCCCCACCCTCCTTTCCACAATCACGCTCACACATGCAAACATACACACATGCAATACACAGACAACCTATCCCAGTCCCCCTCCTTACTTTCTTTCTCCATATTTCTCTACCTCCGCGTTTCAGACCTTCCGGTGAGCAAACCAGATGTATTTTGTTATGCAGTGCATGATTGATGGTGATTTTGCATTGGACACATCGGTTGTAATACAGTTTATCATCAGTTTTGTAGGGTAAAATGGGAATAAAATCCATTAAATGCCAAGTCACCAACAGTGCACGTGTGCCTTTTCCAACATATTTCCATTACGCCTTTGCCCACTATATGCTAGTAAAAAAAGCTTTTCATGCTGTCTGCGCCCATTCATATGCATGCTGGCTGCACAAATATATGCCAGTATTTCCATATAAGAACCGGTTAATTTTAATTTTGAAATTAATGTCAGGTATGATTGTATACGAAGCAATGTGCATGTTGGTTCTGGCAATATATGCCATTATACCCAGATACGAACATACCACTGTTGGGTTGGTCCTCAACACCAGTAATAAATGCCATTCTATAGTAAGAAAAACTACCCAAACATGTTGCACAAATATATGGCAGTATGTTCACGTAAGAACACTTTTCATATTGGCTTTCTCTTAACGTCAAGAAAAGTGTATGTAAAATATCATGCTCAGTAACAACTGATTTAGGGGGACCCCATGGTTCAATAATATTATTTAGTCCTGACAAAAATCCTATATCTAATATTGTATGAAAGACTGAAAACAGGTGAGCCTAGGAAGATGCAGACAATATTACACAATGGTCTTGTGTGTGTACTGTATAACTGTGAGAGTCTCTCTTCACATCATCTTCTTACACTAGTTTTGCTTTCTTAGAACTCAGTTTGATTGTCAATGTTTTTTGCTGTGCCAATTCAAGAACCAAAACCCTCCAATTTCTGTTTTATTTAATTAGGTATATAGATTCCACTTCAACACCCATTCTTCTACAAGTGGTAAACACTTCAGTGATAATTCTTTCTAAAAACTGACCACCAGACATCTACAAGACCATCCTCACACAGACAACATCTGCAGAATATTACCTCAACCTCTTCAACCACTCACTACCAACAGGAACCATGCCACAAGTCTTTAAATCAGCGTACATCAAGCCACTCCTTTTAGACCCATCAGGAAACACGGAAGTCCTAACCAACTATCGAACAATCTCAAACATCCCATACACAGTAAAACTATTAGAAAGCTACATCTACAAACACATCCTGGAACATGTAGAAAACAATTGGATACTAAATCAGGCACAAGAAAGCTCCAGACCCATGAGAGGAATGGAAAATGCATTACTATCTATATGGGATGATATAAAGACCAACGCAGACTTCAAAGTCAATTTAGCACTAATACAATTCAATCTATCAGCAGCCATTCGACACAGACAACCATGAAACACTCTTCAAAAGACTAGAAGGCATTGAAATCAGCAACCCAGCTTTCCTCTGGGTAAAATCCTCCTTGACAGAAAGAACAGAAACAACCTGGATATCACCATTCAAGTTAGCAGCTTATGAAACAACATGTAAAGTACCACATGGCTCATCGCTATCACCACTACTCTTCAACATCTACATGACCCCTCATCAAAAAACATGTCCTCACCTGCTACAACTACACAAATGACATTCAAGTCATCTACAAAATCAACACCAGCAAAGAACAAAACCCAGCACTAACCAACTGCCTCACTGAATGAAACCATTGGATGAGCACCAACAGCCTTACACTCAACCTGGAAAAATCTGAAATCATGATTGCACCCAATGACCTGTTGAATAACCACCACATCCCATGGCCCCCCAAGCTGGGTAACCCACCAGCACCATCTAAAGTGGTAAACAATCTTGGAATCCCAATGGACAACAAACTTACACAGGCGCCACCACCAACATAGTAGTTAAGAAATGCTTCTTCCACCTAAACACAATCAAGAGGATACTTCCCTTCTTCATTGCCACACACAGAACACCTGCTGTCATCTCTCTCTTCATGTCAAAAATAGACTACACCTTCAAATCTATCTCGCAAAGCCAGAATACCTTATGAGAAAACTACAACGAATAGAGAACACAGCAGCAATACTTCTTCTCAGACTCACTAACAGAGAACACATCACACCAGCGCAAGGAGAACAATACATTGGTTACCATTCAAAAAACAAATCTTCTTCCAAACACTCTGCATAACATACAAAAAAAACCACGGCCTAGTAGCAGAATTCATACAGGAGAAAATTTCCTTCTAAAAACCAACACAAACCAAAAGTCAAGCAACGGCATTAGCCTTGAACCGAAACAATACGCAAAACACAAATTTGGGGATCAAAAATCCCCTGCATAACAGTGAGACTTTGGAACTCGCTGCCAAGGGAAGTATGAATAACAGAAGAGCACCTCAAATTCAGGAAACTGTTATAAACATAGCTCTTTAACTGACCAAGCTGAAGAGATAATACTGAGGAGACAAGAAATGCCACTTCAACACAATGAGAATCTACTTGACCGGATCACACAAGAAAAACCTTGCCCCAAACTCAATAGAATAAGATTAACCCAATGAATCAACACAATGCACCCGAGAACATGAAAATGGCAGCGGTGCACAATACAAATCACAATAACATAACAATACTCAAGAAGTGAGATTTAGTAACCCAAACAGTTTTTCATGCTATGGCTCTAATATGCTATTTGGGATTTGTTGGTGTTGTGCACTTTTGATATCTTCCACCCTTTTGACAGCCATTCTTTGGATTGGCACGGCATGGAATTTCCATTTTACTTTCTCAAATATTAAGTATATGCCAAAGTTTAAACACTATCCCGTTGTTCTTTCTAACAAGCTTTTCAAATGTGTTCACAAATGTGAGCCTCTCGACTGTTGTTTTGCTCTTCCATTACATTTTCTGTGTTACTATCAAATTCCCATTTCATTGATCTCCAGGTCAATCATTTAGCCTAGCCTTTAGGTCTTTGATTGATTCCATCCTACGGTGCTCAATGTGTGTACTAATTGTATGCAAGAAGATGAAATTAACATTTGGCAGATTTTCTTTAACAAATTGTGATGGTACAAGTAATACCGTAGTAGGATGTTTTGTCAGTGAATTCAAAATACAATGTTACACATAGGTTTCCATCAGCATGGAAATGCATTTTGATCAGTGTGGCAGAAGGTGAGTAGAATTGTAGTTTTGTTTGTATCAGTAAATGGATGATTCTGTGTTTTGATCCGAATTTCAAACGTTTAAATTTTTTTGTCACCATTGCATATGACGAACCCATCATCTATTTACATTTTTTATGGCTGCATTTGGTTCTTGCATGGATTATTTCCGTTGTATGATGGAATAATTGAAAGAGTGAACATAAAAGTTAGCAACATTGGGCACAACAGTCGGTTGTATAGTTGTTGATTGGATTACATATAAAAGCCATTTCATTGCATTAGACAATAACACTTCCCACTGAAGATTGTGAAAAGCAGTGATTTTAAGTTTGTGGAGTAATGCTCCCATGCTATGACTAAAGTACACTGTTTTTCCGAGGAAGTGATCTCCCTTATTAGAAACTTCAAATTTAACCTAAGAAATAATGGTTATGAAGTAAATGGTGGACAGGCACCTAAAAAATAGGGACACATGGGTAGATCATGAAGGATCAGACTTGGACAATAAGCTGAAGGTGTCATTATCACCTTTCCTAAAACAGGACTGCTGCAGATTTCATGTAGTTGTTATAGAATACGCTGACACTGACTACAGCGGAGATGCAATCATCTATTGCATTTAGACATGAAATACTATGTGAACATTGTCAATGCTCAAGTTAGCTTTTACTTTCTAATGACTGGTTGTTTATCTGCTTGCATCATTGACTTGGTTACCAGTAACTAGAGGTGAGTCAATACATACTCAGTCATACATTAAACACACTACTGTACCTGAGACCTGTCACTAATATACATGACACATAGTCTACTATACTGTAAAGAGATGTACTTGATTTCTTTGTTTGTAGCCTCTGCGTGGATTTTTGTTTTTAAAAGGTATTCAGTGTACTTACATGTGGAAAATGAGTTCTCTGAGTTATGCCACGTAAAGCAGTGCCTTTTTAGACAATTTATAATTGCTTCTCTGACTTTCCAAAGTGTCCTGTGTATGGATATCAAAGTGTATTCATTTGCAAATGTTCACAATGTGTAGCAGATCTCACTTTTCAAAAGCACCATTGCATGTGGTGCAAGTTGATAATACACCATGACATTTGGTGAGTGATCTAACCTCTGATTTGTTGAGTGATCGGACATGTACTTTGAAAGCGCAAAATGAGGAGTGAATGCCATCTTCCAAAGATTAACTCTGTGTACATTGCTACTGGTCTGTTAAGTATTTTGTGATACGATGATTAACCTGGGTGTGATTCCATAGGCACTTTCAAACATAGTTGTTTCTTCAGATGTATTATTTAGAGAAACGGCCAACACCACCTTCATCATCAAAGACAATATTCTGTATGTATTTCAGAAAATTATAAGGCATTCCATTCATCCATCAACTTTATCCTCCCGTGTGGCCCCATTGGCCCAATCAAATACTTGTAGTTCTGATATAAACACCACAATGTTTCCCTTTCTCTCCTAAGTGACTTTAAACATGAACAATGATGTCCATGTACAGGTATTGTTATGATTCCTTGCCCCTTTACAATGGCCTTACCAAAACACACTAATTGCAAAGGAAATCCTTTGCCCACTATATGCTAGTAAAAAAAGCTTTTCATGCTGTCTGCGCCCATTCATATGCATGCTGGCTGCACAAATATATGCCAGTATTTCCATATAAGAATCGGTTAATTTTAATTTTGAAATTAATGGCAGGTATGATTGTATAAGAAGCAATGTGCATGTTGGTTCTGCCAATATATACCCAGATACGAACATACCACTGTTGGGTTGGTCCTCAACATCAGTAATAAATGCCATTCTATAGTAAGAAAAACTACCCAAACATGTTGCACAAATATATGGCAGAACACTTTTCATATTGGCTTTCTCTTAACGTCAAGAAAAAAAAATAAGACATGTACATGTTTTTCTTCCAAGTGTATGCAAAATATCATGCTCAGTAACAATTGATTTAGGGGGACCCATGGTTCAATAATATTATTTAGTCCTGACAAAAATCCTATATCTAATTTTGTATGAAAGAATGAAAACAGGTGAGCCTAGGAAGATGCAGACATTATTACACAATGGTCTTGTGTGTGTACTGTATAACTGTGAGAGTCTCTCTTCACATCATCTTCTTACACCAGTTTTGCTTTCTTAGAACTCAGTTTGATTGTCAATGTTTTTTGCTGTGCCAATTCAAGAACCAAAACCGTCCAATTTCTGTTTTATTTAATTAGGTATATAGATTCCACTTCAACACCCATTCTTCTACAAGTGGTAAACACTTCAGTGATAATTCTTTCTAAAAACTGACCACCAGACATCTACAAGACCATCCTCACACAGACAACATCTGCAGAATATTACCTCAACCTCTTCAACCACTCAATATCAACAGGAACCATGCCACAAGTCTTTAAATCAGTGTACATCAAGCCACTCCTTTTAGACCCATCAGGAAACACTGAAGTCCTAACCAACTATCGAACAATCTCAAACATCCCATACACAGTAAAACTATTAGAAAGCTACATCTACAAACACATCCTGGAACATGTAGAAAACAATTGGATACTAAATCAGGCACAAGAAAGCTTCAGACCCATGAGAGGAATGGAAAATGCATTACTATCTATATGGGATGATCTAAAGACCAACGCAGACTCCAAAGTCAATTTAGCACTAATACAATTCGATCTATCAGCAGCCATTCGGCACAGACAAACATGAAACACCCTTCAAAAGACTAGAAGGCATTGAAATCAGCAACACAGCTTTCCTCTGGGTAACATCCTCCTTGACAGAAAGAACAGAAACAACCTGGATATCACCATTCAAGTTAGCAGCTTACGAAACAACATGTAAAGTACCACATGGCTCATCGCTATCACCACTACTCTTCAACATCTACATGACCCCTCATCAAAAAACATGTCCTCACCTGCTACAACTACACAAATGACATTCAAGTCATCTACAAAATCAACACCAGCAAAGAACAAAACCCAGCACTAACCAACTGCCTCACTGAATGAAACCATTGGATGAGCACCAACAGCCTTACACTCAACCTGGAAAAATCTGAAATCATGATTGCACCCAATGACCTGTTGAATAACCACCACATCCCATGGCCCACCAAGCTGGGAAACCCACTAGCACCATTCAAAGTGGTAAACAATCTTGGAATCCCAATGGACAACAAACTTACACAGGCACCACTACCAACATAGTAGTTAAGAAATGCTTCTTCCACCTAAACACAATCAAGAGGATACTTCCCTTCTTCATTGCCACACACAGAACACCTGCTGTCATCTCTCTCTTCATGTCAAAAATAGACTACACCTTCAAATCTATCTCGCAAAGCCAGAATACCTTATGAGAAATCTAAAACGAATACAGAACACAGCAGCAATACTTCTTCTCAGACTCACTAACAGAGAACACATCACACCAGCGCAAGGAGAACAATACATTGGTTACCATTCAAAAAACAAATCTTCTTCCAAACACTCTGCATAACATACAAAAAAAACATGGCCAAGTAGCGGAATTCATACAGGAGAAAATCTAGTTCTACAAATCAACACAAACCAAAAGTCAAGCAACGGCATTAGCCTTGAACCGAAACAATACGCAAAACACAAATTTGGGGATCAAAAATCCCCTGCATAACAGTGAGACTTTGGAACTCGCTGCCAAGGGAAATATGAATAACAGAAGAGCACCTCAAATTCAGGAAACTGTTATAAACATAGCTCTTTAACTGACCAAGCTGAAGAGATAATACTGAGGAGACAAGAAACGCCACTGCAACACAATGAGAATCTACTTGACCGGATCACACAACAAAAACCTTACCCCAAACTCAATAGAATAAGATTAACCCAATGGATCAACACAATGCACCCGAGAACATGAAAATGGCAGCAGTGCACAGTACAAATCACAATAACATAACAATACTCAAGAAGTGAGATTTAGTAACCCAAACAGTTTTTCATGCTATTTGGGATTCTTTGGTGTTGGGCACTTTTGATATCTTCCACCCTTTTGACAGCCATTCTTTGGATTGGCACGGCATGCAATTTCCATTTTACTTTCTCAAATATTAAGTATATACCAAAGTTTAAACACTATCCCGTTGTTCTTTCTAACAAGCTTTTCAAATGTGTTCACAAATGTGAGCCTCTCGACTGTTGTTTTGCTCTTCCATTACATTTTCTGTGTTACTATCAAATTCCCATTTCATTGTTCTCCAGGTCAATCATTTAGCCTAGCCTTTAGGTCTTCGATTGATTCCATCCTACGGTGCTCAATGTGTGTACTAATTGTATGCAAGAAGATGAAATTAACATTTGGCAGATTTTCTTTAACAAATTGTGATGGTACAAGTAATACCGTAGTAGGATGTTTTGTCAGTGAATTCCAAATACAATGTTACACATAGGTTTCCATCAGCATGGAAATGCATTTTGATCAGTGTGGCAGAAGTTGAGTAGAATTGTAGTTTTGTTTGTATCAGTAAATTGATGATTCTGTGTTTTGATCCGAATTTCAAAAGTTTAAATTTTTTTGTCACCATTCCATATGACGAACCCATCATCTATTTACATTTTTTATGGCTGCATTTGGTTCTTGCATGGATTATTTCCGTTGTATGATGGAATAATTGAAAGAGTGAACATAAAAGTTAGCAACATTGGGCACAACAGTCGGTTGTATAGTTGTTGATTGGATTACATATAAAAGCCATTTCATTGCATTAGACAATAACACTTCCCACTGAAGATTGTGAAAAGCAGTGATTTTAAGTTTGTGGAGTAATGCTCCCATGCTATGACTAAAGTACACTGTTTTTCTGAGGAAGTGATCTCCCTTATTAGAAACTTCAAATTTAACCTAAGTAATAATGGTTATGAAGTAAATGGTGGACAGGCACCTAAAAAATAGGGACACATGGGTAGATCATGAAGGATCAGACCTGGACAATAAGCTGAAGGTGTCATTATCACCTTTCCTAAAACAGGACTGCTGCAGATTTCATGTAGTTGTTATAGAATACGCTGACACTGACTACAGCGGAGATGCTATCATCTATTGCATTTAGACATGAAATACTATGTGAACATTGTCAATGCTCAAGTTAGCTTTTACTTTCTAATGACTGGTTGTTTATCTGCTTGCATCATTGACTTGGTTACCAGTAACTAGAGGTGAGTCAATACATACTCAGTCATACATTAAACACACTACTGTACCTGAGACCTGTCACTAATATACATGACACATAGTCTACTATACTGTAAAGAGATGTACTTGATTTCTTTGTTTGTAGCCTCTGCGTGGATTTTTGTTTTTAAAAGGTATGCAGTGTACTTACATGTGGAAAATGAGTTTTCTGAGTTATGCCACGTAAAGCAGTGCCTTTTTAGACAATTTATAATTGCTTCTCTGACTTTCCAAAGTGTCCTGTGTATGGATATCAAAGTGTATTCATTTGCAAATGTTCACAATGTGTAGCAGATCTCACTTTTCAAAAGCACCATTGCATGTGGTGCAAGTTGATAATACACCATGACATTTGGTGAGTGATCTAATCTCTGATTTGTTGAGTGATCGGACATGTACTTTGAAAGCGCAAAATGAGGAGTGAATGCCATCTTCCAAAGATTAACTCTGTGTACATTGCTACTGGTCTGTTAAGTATTTTGTGATACGATGATTAACCTGGGTGTGATTCCATAGGCACTTTCAAACATAGTTGTTTCTTCAGATGTATTATTTAGAGAAACAGCCAACACCACCTTCATCATCAAAGACAATATTCTGTATGTATTTCAGAAAATTATAAGGCATTCCATTCATCCATCAACTTTATCCTCCCGTGTGGCCCCATTGGTCCAATCAAATACTTGTAGTTCTGATATAAACACCACAATGTTTCCCTTTCTCTCCTAAGTGACTTTAAACATGAACAATGATGTCCATGTACAGGTATTGTTATGATTCCTTGCCCCTTTACAATGGCCTTACCAAAACACACTAATTGCAAAGGAAATCCTTTGCCCACTATATGCTAGTAAAAAAAAGCTTTTCATGCTGTCTGCGCCCACTCATATGCATGCTGGCTGCACAAATATATGCCAGTATTTCCATATAAGAATCAGTTAATTTTAATTTTGAAATTAATGGCAGGTATGATTGTATAAGAAGCAATGTGCATGTTGGTTCTGCCAATATATACCCAGATACGAACATACCACTGTTGGGTTGGTCCTCAACATCAGTAATAAATGCCATTCTATAGTAAGAAAAACTACCCAAACATGTTGCACAAATATATGGCAGAACACTTTTCATATTGGCTTTCTCTTAACGTCAAGAAAAAAAAAAAAACATGTACATGTTTTTCTTCCAAGTGTATGCAAAATATCATGCTCAGTAACAATTGATTTAGGGGGACCCATGGTTCAATAATATTATTTAGTCCTGACAAAAATCCTATATCTAATTTTGTATGAAAGACTGAAAACAGGTGAGCCTAGGAAGATGCAGACACTATTACACAATGGTCTTGTGTGTGTACTGTATAACTGTGAGAGTCTCTCTTCACATCATCTTCTTACACCAGTTTTGCTTTCTTAGAACTCAGTTTGATTGTCAATGGTTTTTGCTGTGCCAATTCAAGAACCAAAACCGTCCAATTTCTGTTTTATTTAATTAGATATATAGATTCCACTTCAACACCCATTCTTCTACAAGTGGTAAACACTTCAGTGATAATTCTTTCTAAAAACTGACCACCAGACATCTACAAGACCATCCTCACACAGACAACATCTGCAGAATATTACCTCAACCTCTTCAACCACTCACTATCAACAGGAACCATGCCACAAGCCTTTAAATCAGTGTACATCAAGCCACTCCTTTTAGACCCATCAGGAAACACGGAAGTCCTAACCAACTATCGAACAATCTCAAACATCCCATACACAGTAAAACTATTAGAAAGCTACATCTACAAACACATCCTGGAACATGTAGAAAACAATTGGATACTAAATCAGGCACTAGAAAGCTTCAGACCCATGAGAGGAATGGAAAATGCATTACTATCTATATGGGATGATCTAAAGACCAACGCACACTCCAAAGTCAATTTAGCACTAATACAATTCGATCTATCAGCAGCCATTCGACACAGACAACCATGAAACACTCTTCAAAAGACTAGAAGGCATTGAAATCAGCAACACAGCTTTCCTCTGGGTAAAATCCTCCTTGACAGAAAGAACAGAAACAACCTGGATATCACCATTCAAGTTAGCAGCTTACGAAACAACATGTAAAGTACCACATGGCTCATCTCTATCACCACTACTCTTCAACATCTACATGACCCCTCATCAAAAAACATGTCCTCACCTGCTACAACTACACAAATGACATTCAAGTCATCTACAAAATCAACACCAGCAAAGAACAAAACCCAGCACTAACCAACTGCCTCACTGAATGAAACCATTGGATGAGCACCAACAGCCTTACACTCAACCTGGAAAAATCTGAAATCATGATTGCACCCAATGACCTGTTGAATAACCATCACATCCTATGGCCCACCAAGCTGGGAAACCCACTAGCACCATTCAAAGTGGTAAACAATCTTGGAATCCCAATGGACAACAAACTTACACAGGCACCATCACCAACATAGTAGTTAAGAAATGCTTCTTCCACCTAAACACAATCAAGAGGATACTTCCCTTCTTCATTGCCACACACAGAACACCTGCTGTCATCTCTCTCTTCATGTCAAAAATAGACTACACCTTCAAATCTATCTCGCAAAGCCAGAATACCTTATGAGAAATCGGCAACGAATACAGAACACAGCAGCAATACTTCTTCTCAGACTCACTAACAGAGAACACATCACACCAGCGCAAGGAGAACAATACATTGGTTACCATTCAAAAAACAAATCTTCTTCCAAACACTCTGCATAACATACAAAAAAAACATGGCCAAGTAGCGGAATTCATACAGGAGAAAATCTAGTTCTACAAACCAACACAAACCAAAAGTCAAGCAACGGCATTAGCCTTGAACCGAAACAATACGCAAAACACAAATTTGGGGATCAAAAATCCCCTGCATAACAGTGAGACTTTGGAACTCGCTGCCAAGGGAAATATGAATAACAGAAGAGCACATCAAATTCAGGAAACTGTTATAAACATAGCTCTTTAACTGACCAAGCTGAAGAGATAATACTGAGGAGACAAGAAATGCCACTTCAACACAATGAGAATCTACTTGACCGGATCACACAAGAAAAACCTTGCCCCAAACTCAATAGAATAAGATTAACCCAATGAATCAACACAATGCACCCGAGAACATGAAAATGGCAGCAGTGCACAGTACAAATCACAATAACATAACAATACTCAAGAAGTGAGATTTAGTAACCCAAACAGTTTTTCATGCTATGGCTCTAATATGCTATTTGGGATTCTTTGGTGTTGTGCACTTTTGATATCTTCCACCCTTTTGACAGCCATTCTTTGGATTGGCACGGCATGGAATTTCCATTTTACTTTCTCAAATATTAAGTATATGCCAAAGTTTAAACACTATCCCGTTGTTCTTTGTAACAAGCTTTTCAAATGTGTTCACAAATGTGAGCCTCTCGACTGTTGTTTTGCTCTTCCATTACATTTTCTGTGTTACTATCAAATTCCCATTTCATTGATCTCCAGGTCAATCATTCAGCCTAGCCTTTAGGTCTTCGATTGATTCCATCCTACGGTGCTCAATGTGTGTACTAATTGTATGCAAGAAGATGAAATTAACATTTGGCAGATTTTCTTTAACAAATTGTGATGGTACAAGTAATACCGTAGTAGGATGTTTTGTCAGTGAATTCCAAATACAATGTTACACATAGATTTCCATCAGCATGGAAATGCATTTTGATCAGTGTGGCAGAAGGTGAGTAGAATTGTAGTTTTGTTTGTATCAGTAAATTGATGATTCTGTGTTTTGATCCGAATTTCAAACGTTTTAATTTTTTTGTCACCATTCCATATGACGAACCCATCATCTATTTACATTTTTTATGGCTGCATTTGGTTCTTGCATGGATTATTTCCGTTGTATGATGGAATAATTGAAAGAGTGAACATAAAAGTTAGCAATATTGGGCACAACAGTCGGTTGTATAGTTGTTAATTGGATTACATATAAAAGCCATTTCATTGCATTAGACAATAACACTTCCCACTGAAGATTGTGAAAAGCAGTGATTTTAAGTTTGTGGAGTAATGCTCCCATGCTATGACTAAAGTACACTGTTTTTCCGAGGAAGTGATCTCCCTTATTAGAAACTTCAAATTTAACTTAAAAAATAATGGTTATGAAGTAAATGGTGGACAGGCACCTAAAAAATAGGGACACGTGGGTAGATCATGAAGGATCAGACCTGGACAATAAGCTGAAGGTGTCATTATCACCTTTCCTAAAACAGGACTGCTGCAGATTTCATGTGGTTTTTATAGAATACGCTGACACTGACTACAGCGGAGATGCTATCATCTATTGCATTTAGACATGAAATACTATGTGAACATTGTCAATGCTCAAGTTAGCTTTTACTTTGTGATGACTGGTTGTTTATCTGCTTGCATCATTGACTTGGTTACCAGTAACTAGAGATGAGTCAATACATACTCAGTCATACATTAAACATACTACTGTACCTGAGACCTGTCACTAATATACATGATGAACACACGTAGGGGAGTCCCCCGAATGAACCATTCAGCAACTAATTTGATAGCCCAGTTTTAGCTCATACTAGGCCCCATTCCATATGCTGTTTTCATCACCACACAGAATGTAAAATATAATACACAGTGTTTGTCATTTTGTACAAAAAAGTAATAATGTATTACATAGGCCATTGGTCCTACGTTTACACAAAAATATAAAAAAAGCCACATGAATAAATATATCAATATGGGAGATGTATATATACATCTGATGGCGTTTTAGTGATTTAATCATGAAACAAAAGGTGACACAAAGACAATTCTATATTATGGAGGAAAGAGGGCACAAACCACTGTCTTCCTGGCCCTATCTGGCTAATAAGTCACAGAAGTCCTCCAAAACATAGTGTCACCTAATACATATTCTAAAATTGATTATGCATGACAAGAATTGTACTTGACTAAAAATACACATCCCAGGTCGACGTCCATAGTGGCGATGTTGAACCACATAGCATAACTCGTTGGTACAGAGTGATGCAAAGGACATTTCTGCAGGACATCAGTTATACTGCCTTCGTCAGGACCCCAAAGGAGATGGAGCTCTGTAGATGTGATAAAGATTTAGCTTTACTATCAAATGAATAAAAAACATGTTGTAAAATCAGTGCCTATAAAAACGGCTGCTGAAGAAATGAAATTATCGAAACGTGAGGCTAAAAGAAAAAACCTCCACCAACGCAATACCAAACTACTGTGTACAGAGAAAAAAAAAACACAAAACCAACACCTACCCAGTGTGGTGATATCTACATTGAGAGCACCCTCCACCTAAAAACGGTGAAGGGCAAGAGAAAATTAAAACAACCAATGAAATAAGATCCCCAACAAGTTTGTGTGTGGTGATCCTGTGCCCAAAGACCGGTGTGTCGAGTGCCCCAAAAGACCGAACCCAAGGCTAAAAGCCCCGTAGCGCCCCAAAGCAGTGTATATGTAGAAAAAGAGAGGAGGAAGGGGCTGAATGGGCCCTCAACTTACTTAGAAAAAAGAAACGGTCCTCCAGAAGTAAAGTTGCTGCCACCAAGGCGGCGTAAAGGGAAAAGAACCTCCTGGTCTGCAGACATAGGGACAAGAAAAGCATAGAACAATGACGCCCTAGTCAAAGGGGGAGATATCGACCCAAAATGGACTACAAATCTAACCCTGAGCCCTGCAAGGAGCCCCACCCATGCTCACCTAGATGGGGGGACTGGGTGTGCCCTCAACGGGTATGCCTCTGTTGACTGTCATGTGGATCAAACGTCCATGTAGCCAAATTCAGTGGTCCGGGGCAACTATATAGTCGGGCGTCCTCCCGTAAACGTCCCTAGGCTGGAAACAAAGGAACAGAAAAAGCCAGATTCACTTGGCTGTGCAATCATGAATAGAGGATCTATACGTGCTAATCGCTCATAGTTAATGAACATTTCACAGCTTGGAAATACGTGTAGAGCCGTGTGCATGGGTGTTTACATAAAGCGCGTGGTACATGACCTTAGCAACATGACCCATATATCGGGCATGCGGACATGGTGACTCGTAACTTTAGAATGCGGCGCCTACCTGGGAAACGCTGCTCAACTCTGCAAGAAAGGCGCCGAACGTGACTTTGTAGAAAGCCTTCCACTTGACACCCCGTGTCCGCGGTGTTATATCATGACACATAGTCTACTATACTGTAAAGAGATGTACTTGATTTCTTTGTTTGTAGCCTCTGCGTGGATTTTTGTTTGTAAACGGTATGCAGTGTACTTACATGTGGAAAATGAGTTCTCTGAGTTATGCCTGGTAAAGCAGTGCCTTTTTTGACAATTTATAATTGCTTCTCTGACTTTCCAAAGTGTCCTGTGTATGGATATCAAAGTGTATTCATTTGCAAATGTTCACAATGTGTAGCAGATCTCACTTTTCAAAAGCACCATTGCATGTGGTGCAAGTTGATAATACACCATGACATTTGGTGAGTGATCTAACCTCTGATTTATTGAGTGATCGGACATGTACTTTGAAAGCGCAAAATGAGGAGTGAATGCCATCTTCCAAAGATTAACTCTGTGTACTTTGCTACTGGTCTGTTAAGTATTTTGTGATACGATGATTAACCTGGGTGTGATTCCATAGGCACTTTCAAACATAGTTGTTTCTTCAGATGTATTATTTAGAGAAACGACCAACACCACCTTCATCATCAAAGACAATATTCTGTATGTATTTCAGAAAATTATAAGGCATTCCATACAATCATCCATCAACTTTATCCTCCCGTGTGGCCCCATTGGCCCAATCAAATACTTGTAGTTCTGATATAAACACCACAATGTTTCCCTTTCTCTCCTAAGTGACTTTAAACATGAACAATGATGTCCATGTACAGGTATTGTTATGATTCCTTGCCCTTTTACAATGGCCTTACCAAAACACACTAATTGCAAAGGAAATCCTCTTGAGCATGTAATTTCTCTATATAATTCCCATGATAAACAGATGCCGAATCAGCATCCCCATGATAAACAGATGCTGAATCATCTCTGGATAAGGCAACTTGATTGATAAGATCCCTGACTGAGTTGAGGAGACCTTAAGGGCAGTTGTAAGAGTGACCCCAAGCTACATTCATGAAAGCACTGATTTACTCAACAATCTGTATACAACAGGTCCTCGCCCATGGGGTGAATTAGTACAACTATGGATGTTGAGTCACTCTAAGCAAACATTCCCCACTTCAATGGCACTGAGCATGCAAGAATGGTTTTGGTGACCATAGCATGCCTGCAGACGCTAGAGCTAAGTGCATAGAATTAATCTTGAGTCACAACTATTTCACACTTGGTACTGATACTCATCTCCAAATGATTGGCATTTGAACAGCGCTTTAGTATGCAAATGTAGTGATGTCATAACTGGATACAGTTTTCTTCTCCCCCTTTATCTGCCGATCACTGAAGTATGTGCGCTACATTGATGATAACCTCCTTATTTAGACGACTAAGAATAAAGACCTCCTAAACTTCCAAAGAAGATTTAATGAATTCCATGTAACCTCTAACCTCAAACTCCCCAACTCTCCTAAAAAAGTGCATTTCCGCGACACCTCCTTAGCAATAAAAGATTACTAGATACAGACCACAGTATGTCACAAACAATCAACCCAGACACCTAGTTAAGAGGGGAAGATTTAACCTCGGGCACACAATGCATGCTACAACAGTCCGTCAGTTATTAGCATACAACTGGATATGCTCAGATACAATCGACCAGGATCAACATACAGAAGTTTTGAGATATTACTTCATAAACCAGGGATATAACCACATATTTGTGCATGTGCTTCTAGCAACATTGTAAAAATGATAAGGTTCATGATATGCCCCATCCAGCACTGCTATCAAGAAGACACCAGTCAACAAATGCATGCATGCATGATTTTCCACTCGCTAAGCTTTAAAGCACAAAGGACATTCCGCTAGTGAACATTTCTCAGAACCAAATCATACCGTTGATGATTTTCAATTTGTGGTAATCAGGTCTAATTTCAGGACTGACAAAGGCAGGAAGACCTATGTATTCAAATGCATGCAGATTGCCAATACACTGATAGGTGGCTGATGTGACGAGCAGTGTGCCACCACTGATCATGCAGAGAGATAGGCCTGAGATACGGTGACCTTTAGAAGGACTGCACCAACTATGACCTTATCCCATCCCTTCCTGCCTTCCTTAAAGCCCACCGGCAGGTTATTCTTTTCTTTTCTTTAGCTCCCCTAACCAGTACCACACTTACCCAGTGTGCTATTTAAACCTTTAAGACTGCAATGTGTGAGGAGAATTACTATCTAAAATGTGTCTCTCTCTGAAGAAGCTTAAAAACAGGTACACAGGTACAGATACAGAACTCCAAAAGTGGCTGGTTAAGCTGTTTTTTTTTTAATGCTTCTTGTAATTTCTGTCTGAGAAATGAGTCACAATATAATGAAAGCTTACAAATAAAAATCTTAAAGGGCCCATCATTTCTATCCCTATTTGATGGATAGTAACCAAAGTGGGACATTAGCGGTTCATGCATGCATAGGAAAGAAATTACCCTCTCAAGCATTGCATTTCCCCTGCACTTGTTTAATAGGGACACCGGGGAATGTTTTTGTTGTCTGCACATTTTAAATGTGTATCCATTACTGAATGTGAGATGTGAGTTAAAATATGCAGAAACGTCCCTTATTTCTGCAAATGTGCTTAGGAGTTGAAAAGGGAACTTGAATGTGTGCATCTCCCTCCAGAAGACTTTTAAGATATGTTGGGCCTCATTATGACCCTGGCGCTAATGGGTTAACGGCGCCGTAAAAGGCTGCGGCGCCGTTAACCCATTAGCGCCTGATTACAGGGTCCCTTTGCTGGACCCGACCTTAACGGCTGGTCTACACCAGCCGTTAAAGTAGGGACCCGCAAAGGGACCTTGGTGCTAAGTACGGTACCGCAATTTGCGGCACCGTACTTAGCGCCTTCCCCAGTCCCATTGAGCCCTAATAGCGCCATGGTTTAGCGCCGGTGTTGTAATGAGGGCCGTTGTGTATGTTTATACCCAAGAATCAATCTGAAACAGACAAACCTCTGAAATTCCATGAAGTTTCGCGACTCCTAAAGGAGCATATTCAGACTAGAACAATTATGTGAGGGTACTTGGGTGCCTACCCAAAATTCACTAGGAAATTCTCTGGAGCTCACAGATCACTTTTCAGAAAGTTTGCTCAAGCTTACTAGCTAACTGTCGCTACTCAGTGCCTGGACTGCTCACCATAACACCTTATTACATTTCTCTATGCTTACCACTTAATTGTGTTTCTTCTACCCAGAGACGCACACAGGATAGGGCTTGTGTATGCAAGTCCCACCCAAAATGTGTAAATGCCTACTCAGCATTCAGTGTTGTGTGGGCATTTACAGATGTCGATTTGAGCCTGAGCAGTAGGGGTCAACCTCCAGCTGCTGTGCCCTGCTCATGTCAGGAACCAGGAATCTCTCCCTAGCACCTAGACGCATGCTCGTGTGACCCCAGGATGCAATTTTCTACTTTTGTATAACTGAGTGCAAAGGAAAAGGGTAAAATCAAGTGAAATCGCATGTACACCTTTGCCTTTTCACTCTGTTTTATCAAAAGTGTGAATGCTGCCTGCTTTGAGCTGGTGCTAAATCCATTATTTCTAAAACAGCATGAAATTCAACGCTCTCGTAAAACAAAATGGTGTGGCAGGCAGATAGGAAATGCAGATCCCCTTCCACCTAATACTTAACCTGCAAAATAACATTAAAAGGCTACATTTAACAGTTGCCACTTACTTTGTATACCTCATTGTTATCTGCGGGGGAGAGGGGGGACTCGAACATGAAATTGTTGGTGTCCTGTGGAATGCACCTCATTAGGGGTGTGCCGGTCCGGTACTAACGGCGCCGGTAAGCCTACCGCCACCATTGGCGCACTTCGAGTCTGCGGGCGGCTGCCATCCCGTAGCCAGGTCTGACCGCAGACTTTCACGGAAGCACCGGCACCGTTATTAACAGTGCCTGTGCTTGCATCATCCCCATTCCCATTGAGTCCTATGGAACTCAAATGGGAATGGTGACTAACGAGTTTCCGGCGCCTGACTTTCAGGAACACCGGGGTGGTAATTCCCTGGTGTTTCCGTGAAGCGAGGCCACGGAACAATGCACAAGTCTGGCGGCAGCCTGCCAGTTTTACCTGCATAGCTACTTCCAGACTTGGAATGAGGCCCTATGTTTAATGTAAATCAAACTGGAATCTTTGAATAGGTGTCCCCTACCCAATATCTGCAAATTCAATGCATGTCCAAACCTCCACTTTGCCTAAACCCAAATGTACAAATGCAAACCTCGTTCTGTACTTCCACACTCAATCCAAATACCTAACACACCGGGCTTCATTACACGGAAGGCAGTAAGGGTTAACGGTCACCGGTAATGCTGCCGGTGACAGTTAACCCTTACCGCCTTACTACGAGGTCCCTTTGCGGGACCTGACCTTAACGGCTGGTGTAGACCAGCCGTTAAAGTAGGGACCCGCAAAGGGACCTTGGTGCTAATTACAGTACTGCAATTTGCGGTACCGTAATTAGCGCCTTCCCCATTCCCATTATGCCCTATGGGCCAAAAATGGGAATGGGGAAGGGCCATGGCGGCATGGGGAATTACCGGCCAGCCAACCTCGGAATGGGGTGGTAATTCCCCATTCCGCCATGGCGGTATCGGTAAATTACCGGCATGAACCATGGTGCTAATAGCACCATGGTTTACCACCTACCGTGTAATGAGGCACACCGTCTTCTCTTAGCAACCTCCACTTACACCCGTAAAGCAGTCTGAGCTGTACTTTACCACAGGTTCTAACTTACCGTGACAACCTTTATTCACATGGGTGCCTCTTTCAATCACTCGCTGCCTCCATAGCTGCCTGTCTTCTCGGAAATGCGGCTATTTTTACTCTTGCTGTACTTCAGTGGGCTACAATCCCACGGACCCAAGCTATGCAAAGTTGTAAGGCATTTTCAAAACACCACCCCTGTCAGCCTGAGGATGCCCATGTCCCCACAACCTTAAATGTTAGGTCTCACGTACACACGATGCGTTCTGATCACTGTCTGGATCTCACGGCATGTGCTAACGGATTAAAGGGAATGCAACTGCTCGAATAGTCCTGCAAATCTAGTCATGCCTCGCTCACCACCGCCATCCCAAACACGTGCTTGACATCATGACACTAAACTGTTTTTGAATCACCTACTGATAGTCTGACATCCCGATGCAATTATCCCATGCGTAGATGGGAACAATAAACAAGACATTGCACCATGATAGCATTGCTTCAGTATTTAATAATGGTAACCCTTACGTGGACTTTCAAAATAACAACTTTTCCTTTGCATCTCAGTATACTCAGAAACAGAAAGGCTGCACATAACACTGGTGCATGCTTTTTCTTTGGAATGCCAAACCAATCAAAGGACAGACGATACGAATACCAACAATGCATCCTTGCGAATATGTATGTATTGCATGTCAGAGTGCATGGCATAATCAAACAAGGAACTAGCCATCTCTACCAGCAATGGCATACTTTGCTGTAACTGGGGCTGCTCACGAATATATAGCCATTAATAGCAGACCATCTATATTACACAGACATCTTTGTTATGCTGTTATATGAACAGACATCATTGGCACTACATCACAGATGTCGTGCAACATGCAAAGGTGGTCTGGGTGCAGGAGGACCAGCAAATGGCTCGCGTCATAGCACTTTCCATGATTATGCATTCTACACAAGTTCTTGCTTCCTATATATGCACCCATGCAGATGAACTGGATGCCAAACCTCACAGTCCTGCTAGTTCGACTTCTGCGCTGTGAGAATGTGGCTTTGTGATCTGACTTTACCAGGACCCACTGGATGGCTTTTGTTCCAGGAATTCTATGACCTGTCCCATACTGAGCCTGGGGCCACTTTGACATTAGTCACTGCATCCTTTCTGAAGTACCGCCACCAGAAGCCACATCGTCTACGAATGTCACTTGCTTAGTTGTAAGTACTATTCTTGAATTTGCATGGGGCATGTCATTATGCAAATCAGGGAATGGCAGGTGTTTCAAAATAGCTCACTTGTGTCAAATTACATAGTGTCAATGTGGCTCCTTCTATTTAAGTGCTCAATGTAACTACTAAAGGGCTTGTTATTTTCCACTCCCTCAGAGTGCTCTTTCAACAGGTTCATGGGAGTGTCCCTGGACAAGTGACCAGCTCTGCCTCCTCCAGACCACCATCTAATCTGGTACAGCCTGCTCTTTCTTTTGTCCAACCTTCCAGGGCATACTCATCAATGGCATTCTTATCTAAGGACAAAGACAACGATCTCACTGGTTTATGCCTGTTAAGTCTTGGCCAGAGCCTTTCCCATACTTGTAGACATCCACACCAGCAACACTCACAGAATCCCCACGCTGCATGTCCTGAGAACTGCAACCATGACTCTCTTATGACTACCCAGCCCTGGTTAATCTTGAGCACCCTGATGGTAATCAACGCTCACTCATCCATCCTTCATGTTCACAACATCCCTCATCTCATTTCAACACACAGGTTCGATGCCATCTTTAGTACTGAAACCTAGCTCTCTCTAACTCCTCCCATGTTTCTGATATACTCTTCTCACCTGGGTACCTTTGCCTGTAGGACACGCAAACAGACTGCCATGTTCCATTTCATCTATTCCCCACCTCATCGGGATGGTTTATTCCTTGATTGTATCTCTGATTACATCCCAAAAGGCTCAATTGCACACTCGACACACATCTTTCGTTGAGATCATATCTTGCAAGCAACCGAAGACACCAAAAGCACCAGGGAGGTTGTCTATCACATCACAGAATCCATGAATCTAAAGGTGCATACACATCAGGAGAAACATGCTCAACCATGCCTTTTCCATACGAGCACTCGTCAAATGCCTCAAACCAACCCCTCATGACTGGACAGACCAAGTTGCCATCCCTAGCCTCCTCATGGTTACCTTCCCGACTAATATGAAACAAGTACACTATGGGCCTCATTAAGAGTGTTGTGGTAAGGCAACAATGGTGCCGGTAGTGTTACTGGCGCCGTTCTTACCTCACCACAACATTCCGAGGTTTGCTCGCCGGTGCCGCTCTGGACACCTGGTCAGACCAGGCGTGCAGAGTGGCACCCGCAAGCAGACCAGGATGGTAGCAACGGTCCTGTTATTAACTGCTACCATCCTCCCCATTCCCATTGAGCCCTATGGGGGCTTAAATGGGAATGGGGACGTATCGGGTCCGGGTCCCATGAATGGGAATTACTGGGCCCTCCAAGGTCGGAATGGCCTGGTAATTCCCCTTTTGCGGGACCCGGACCCGAGTTTGGGGGTAGCCATGCTCTTGTTAAGGGCATGGCTACCTCCAAACTCGTAATGAGGCCCAATGTCTTCCCATTCTTCTTGTAAAACTTCCCCTTGTATGCAGTAGACCATAGTCTTGAAAACCGGAGCTGTGTGATCGCAACCCCCAGAATTCCGATGGCCGAAAATGCTGACCTTTTTTCTTTTTTTAAAGCCCCTTTACACCACATACATATGCGGGGGAGACCCCATGCAGCCCCCCATACTACTATTCTATCCCATACACCCCAGATATATATGTGGTGTAAGAGGGGTCGTAAAAAAAAAGTTGAATTTCAGAAGTCGGAATTTTGAGGGCAACATTTTGGGCCGTTACCTTGAAAAACCAGCTAGCCAAACAGCCGGCAACATTGTCAGTTTTCAAAAAAATCTGTAAGGAACTGAAAGACATAGGGCCTCATTACACGGATGGCGGAGAATCATGGCGCTATTAGCACCATGGTTCATGCCGGTAAAATACCGGCACCGCCTTGGCGGAAAGGGGAATTACCACCCCATTCCAAGGTTGGCGGGGCGGTAATTCCCCCTTCCACCATTGCCCTTCCCCATTCCCATTTTTGCCCCATAGGGCATAATGGGAATGGGGAAGGTGCTAATTACGGTACCCCAAATTGCGGTACCGTAATTAGCTCCCTGGGTCCCTTTGCAGGTTGGTTTTTAACGCCTGCAAAAAGCAGGCGTTAAATCCGCCAACCCGCAAAGGGACCTCGTAGTAAGACGGTAAGGATTTACCGGTACTGGTATTTTACCGGTACCGGTAAATCCTTACCGCCATCCGTGTAATGAGGCCCATAGTGTACCCATCAAACAACGCCTTATCAGGGCTAAACCTTCTGCTTTCTGGTTGACCCGAGAACTGACTGACAAGAAACACACCAAATTGAACACAAGAAAAATGCAGGTGAAAAATATGTTTCAGAACCTCCTTACTTGATCTGACAACTGCATATTACACCACAACTATCATGTTGACCGCTGATTCGTAGATTGGAGAGACAGTTCCGGGAGAAGGTGATGCGGGATTCACACCATGCCGGCGCAAGAAAGGCATTTAATTTTTTCTCCAACATGTTGTCCAAACTGATAATCCCTGAGTCCATATCAATTGTATTGCTTTTAACAAGTTCTTCCTCACAAAGCAAGATAACATCAGTCAGCTTATGGATGCGTCAACATTAGTGGTCCCACCACTCATGATTCCACCACATGCAACACATACCCAGAAAAACCATTACACCCCTCTCCACAAGGAACCAACTGACACTCTAATATCACTAAAACCTACCTTATGCAAGGATGATTTCATTCCTTACGCCATTATGAAACAGTTCTCAGGATCCCTCTTAACCCCCTTCTCCAATGTGTCAAAGCCTCAATGGAAATGGTCATCGTCCAAAGCACTAAAAAAACAGAATGCATCTGCCCAGTCCTCACAAAATGCACTTTAGACCCAGACAACCTTGCTAACTATCAGCTAACTACAATCCTTCCATTTATTAGTAAAATGGTATGCTGGTATGGTAATAGTATATGTTAAGGTCACATCCTTTTAAAAAGGCATCTTAGCATTGAAAAAAACCCTGAGAAATACAGAGCATACTGTCATAATCTGTGCTTGGGGCCTTATTATGGGCTATGTCTTGTTATAGGGTTGTGATGTCACTGTGGAACCTGGGTGGTGCCTGCGGATTCTGAGAATGGCAGTTGGTGCTGCTGCTCTATATGGGAAAGGATGTCCCTGTTTTTTCTCTACCTGTTATCTTAAGTGAAGCAATAAACTCACGTATATATAACTTACATGGCTCAGGTACATCAGTTATATCACTGGCGATGGGATGCTGCTGGTAAGGGGCAGCTGTTTGAGTAATACTGTCTTCCAGAGGTGACATCAGTTCCATGTTCCAGATAATGCCAGAGCAGGTTTGCTGTGGGCCCCTGTTAGCCGGGCGGTGGCAGAGGGCAGCAAAGGTGCAGCATCGGGGCCCAGGAAGAGGGCTTTGGTGAGGAACAAAGATCACTGGTCCAGTGGTCTCTATCATGCCAAGCAGGACAGCAGGGATTGTCATCCCGGGTTGGCTGTTAGGAGGCTGAGGTTGCTGCTGCCGGCTGAGGGAGGTCTGTTCAGGGTGTCGGTGATCAGGAATGTAAACGGTGAGGAACAGGCCAGTTTTGTTTTGACTACAGCTGTTGAAGTGATGAAAGTGTGCGGGTTGGTGTCCACGCTGGCAGGTTGCTGCGCGTCAAAGCCTGGTGCCAGTGGTCGAGGAGTGGGCCAGTGTGTGTGGTCGTCTGCCGGCCAGGGGGGTGTTTTCTGCCGTGCAGAGAAGGCGATCAAGGCAAAGCTCTCAGAGGATTTGTGGATGCCAGGGTTGGCGGCGGGGAGCAGTGATGTTTACTTCTCAGTGTCGAGGGAGAGAATTATGACGTCGACTGATGATGGGTGTGAGCTCCAATGTAAACAGTTGGAATGCGACATTGGATGTGAAGGCGACATTCAGTCGGAACGCACCACGGGCAGCATAGCCGCAGGCCCGCAGGTTTTTCTGGCATCTCCAGGGAAGCCGAGATTACTCGTTGGTGTGGCGCAGCTTGTTGCAGCAGCGACAGGCATCAGTCATGGCGCCCGGATGACCGAGGGCGGTCAGAAAACGTTTGGTGTGGAGCCCAGCACAGAAATGGATGGGTGGCGTGATGGTGTCAATGGACGGAACAATGAGGAGTTGAGCGGAGCACAGTGACTATGTGCGAAAAGTACGCAGGACAGTTTCAAGGAGTTTGTGGCTGTGGACACATGTTTTATGGGTGCCAAAAGGAGGAGCCTGCTATGGGAGCCCTGTGAGAAGCGTTTTGGAGCCGTTTTGTACTCCAGAGACTCGGATCCTGATCTTTGGGGTACGTGGTTGAGAATCAGGGGTCCCGCTAAGTGGATGGACTAATCAGGGTAGGTGTTAGTTGAGGCCTGTTTTCTTTTATTATTGTGTATACGTCGTGTTCTTCGGGGTTAGTGCGTGCATTGGGTTGGTCTTGGGTTTATGTTAGATGTTTCAGCCCAGTGATGGTATGTGGATTGTAGTCTTCATGTGGTGGCCTGTTCTGTTTAGGACTCCTTGTTGGGGTGATTTGTGGACTGGTGGGTGCGGGGTCGTGGATTTGCAGTGTATATGTTGTTTTCTTTGGCAGGGGGTGGTTTGGACATTTTCTGCGGGGTTTGATCTATTGTTTTGTTTTTCTTCTCCTGCATCGTGGATTTGAGGGTGTGGGGTGCAGGACTGGACTGTAGCGCAATGGACATTTGGTTAGGGGTATACCTATTTGCATCTCATTATGGGACCTCATTTCTATTTTGTTTTATCTTTTTGTGTGTGTTGTGTATGTTTGTAGGGGAGATTTCACCAGGTAATCTCTGGGGTGGTCAGATGGTCTCTGGAAGGGGCGGAGGGACAGTGATGCCTATTCTAGGTTGACAGTTTTGTGCTGGTTGGCGGTTGACACTGAGGTGCTGTCTGTTTATGTTATAGTTAGGTGCTTCCTAGTTAATTTGTGGGCAGTGAGGTGCTGTTTAGGGGCAGTGAGGTGCTGTCTAGGTTAAGGGGCAGTGAGGTGATGTTTGTTTTTGCGGTTAAGGGGTGGTGAGGTGCTATCAATTTGTAGGTTAAGTGGCAGTGAGGTGCTGTCTAGGTTAAGGGGCAGTTGGGTGCTGTCTAGGTTAAGGGGCAGTGAGGTGCTGTCTAGGTTAAGGGACAGTTAGGTGCTGTCTAGGTTAAGGGGCAGTTTGGTGCTGTTTAGGTTAAGGGGCAGTGAGGTGTTGTCTAGGTTAAGGGGCAGTTAGGTGCTGTTTAGGTTAAGGAGCAGTTAGGTGCTGTCTAGGTAGGTTGTGGGGATAGTGTGTTGATGTCTGGCGTGAGGCACATAGTTTTGTTTTGAGTTTGTGGGCCATTGGTTTGGAGTTCTTGAGTTGGACATAGACATGGTGGCCACATGTCTGTGTGGGGCTGAAGAGTTGAGTGGGTTAGTTTTGCGGTTGTGGTTTGCAGGGTCTCCACCGGGGAAGGATCTGTTGTATTGTTTCTTCCATTTCTATTGTTGTTGTTCATCAGCAGGTTTTCTAGCTGGTGCGGGCGTTCAGGCTTTGCGGATGGCCTGTGGTTTTGTTCTAGTTTATCTTTTGATTTCCGTTTAAGATCTTTGTGAGATTCATGTGACATGGCATTTTGTTTTCAGTGGTAATTATCTCTGAGCTTGTGTGAGCCGCAGGGTGTTCTTCCATCTTTGTGGGTTGGTGCGCAGTGTTGCAATCAAGGAGTTGTGTTCTAGCTTATGCTGTGTTAGCTGGGGTAAGGTGAGAGGTGTGTCATAATCTTTCTTGCACTTTGATTATTGAGGTGCAGCTTGATTATTGAGGCTGAGTGTGCTGAGTGAGTTGCTTGTGGCTTGTTTATGGGGTACTGAGTTACTCAATAATTGTGACAGTGGAAAGGAGGGAGATGTGTCATAGTTTGTGTTTGCTCCTGATTATGGGCTATATGGTTGTGTCAGTGGTAAGGAGGGAGACGTGTCATAATCTGTGCTTGGGGACTGATTATGGGCTGTGTCTTGTTATAGGGTTGTGATGTCACTGTGGAACCTGGGTGGTGCCTGGGGATTCTGAGAATGGCAGTTGGTGCTGCTGCTCTGGATGCGAAAGGATGCCCCGGTATTTTCTCAACCTGGTATCTTAAGTGAAGCAATAAACTCACGTATATATACCTTATCTGGCTCAGGTACATCAGTTGTATCACATACCTAAACATTCTACCAAAGTACTAATGTGGATACAGCTGTGCCTTTAATTTGCATCTCCACTACCAAAGGTTAACAGTATTACCCAAATTGATCATTTACAAATGATTGTATGGTAAATCTGTCCGAATTCGGCCAGTACCATTCGATTGTTTGTAAACTATCAGTTTGGGTAATCAGTACCAAACATGCGGAGCAGGGAATGCATCCCCCGATTCCCATTTTTGGTAGGGATGGCCTTTGGCGTTAGCGGGGGTGTCCCCCGCATCCAGTGGTTTGGAAGTGGGGGATGAAAAAAGAAAAGAAAAAAGAAAACCGGACCCTGCAGCATCAGAATTTGTCCCGCATAGGAGGGACGGATCTGATGCCAGAGGGTCAGAAATAAAGTGAATGCCAAAATGGTAAGTAGGAGGTGGTTGGGGGAGTGTTTTGGGAGTGGTGGGGGATTTCAATTTTACTCTATTTGGCCACAGCAAAATTGTCTTCCCTGCCAAATTGACCACAGTTGATTCAGCAGCAAAAAGTTGTGCCACAGCCAAATCATATACTTTCAGGTGAAGTGGGTGGCTGCCACTAAACAATTCCACAAAATGTCCGCCTACACCAAGAAAGAATGCCCACCCACAACATATACCTGAATTTAGAAACATTAACCAGACCTAAGGATGATTTTCTTATGGCTGTGCCTAGTTTATATTGCATGAAACATTTTTGTAAGAAATTAGTGCATGATTGTTGTAGGACCTATATACCAAACAGATGGTCTCATTCCAAGTCAGGTGGTCCAGTAAATAAGTGCCAGTATTAGTGCATACCAGTACTTTACTGGACTGCCAGACTAAGGGTTTGCTGGTGGGGCACCCGGGTTACCTCCAGCTAAAAGCTAAAGGTGAACCAGGCACCCTAGCAGCAATAAAAACCATCATTACCACCACTGGCATTGCCAGTGGCAGTATTGATGGCAAATCCCCTCATGGAGTCCTATGGAACTCTATGAATGGGGATGAACACCGTCACACCAGCACTCATAATCGGGCAGCAATGGACTGAGTGCTGGTAAAGGTAAGTACCAAATGCCGGTATCCTGGCAGCTCTACCGCCAGGATATCAGCAGGGTCAGAATGAGGCCCAGAGTGCCTTAACCTGGATATGTCTTTGTGTCGGAAACCAATGCAGTACGCTAGCTCAGGGGACCAATGCATCCACTACAGGGGCCTGTGTTTGACCCGCTAGATCTACTCAGCTCTTCATCCTTTCAAGGTTGATTGAATGAGTGAGTACCAATAGACATCAGGTGTCTGTCAATAGCACTAAGATACCCCTCTGGGATAAAAATGTGCACTACAAATGCAGCTGTTCTGTTATATTATAGACAGAGCCAGTGAGATATGGTCCGTTAAGCCCAAATGCAACAGCAGTTATGCTGCAGCCTTGTGGATGATTTTGAGTTTATTTAATGCAGTCTTTGGTGATCCCGAGTAGACTGCGCTGCAAAATCCCACAGTGACAAAAAACAAATGAATTTACTAGTTGGAATTTGTCTCTGAAAGAAAAATTATCTTCTAAGAGTTTGAAGTTGAAAGCACCTTGGATAGTGAGCTAATCTGAGCATCTTGTGTTAAAGATGGATCAAGCCGTACCCCAAAATTTCTAAATTTCTTCATTGGGGCATGGCAAGGTCCAAGGAGAGGAATTACTGCAAATTAAGATTTGTGTCTTTTGTGTTTTAAATTTCTGCCAATTTGGATTCAACTGAAAGATTAAAGAATATCGAGGCTTAATACCACATAATAGAAATACGCCGGTCACAAGTCAAAGTATAATGTATATTTATTAACAGACAGCTGTCTGGCTCTAAACACCCCGCAATGTGTGCAAGCAGAGACTGTGAGATGAGAGAGTGCTGGACATTTCAAAAACACAAGTGTTTATACAGATTTTCCACAATCCCAGACACATCGTCCAGCCCATCTTTGTGCAATATATATACACCTAGGGTTCATGGCCTATCCACATAACTAAGTCATGCTTATACATCTTTGAATAGTTTGTTGTTTTCTTTTAAACATTTCACATGTTTTCCAAATATAAGACACAAAGGTAACATTCCTTATTTTGCTCGCTTATATTTGTCTATCTTTTGTTCTTGAGTTTAAAGTCGGCTTAGTGTCAAGGAGCGAAAACAAAGATTTATGCAAAAAGAGCACATTCAACTGTTCATCATTCTACTTAGTTGTTTCAACAGAGAAGGCACTATTGGAACAGATGGTATCTAAATTACTGATTAGTACAGCTTTTGTTTAACTCCAAGCTTTCTCAGTGTAGGACAAATAATCCACTTTAGCAGCTTCAACATTCTTATATATGTTGACATCATGGAAACAGTACAAAGTTCATTTTGCTCTGCTGGAGCCAAAAACACAATTCTACATGGGACAGAAAGCAAGAGGCGATCGAAATGGCGCATAACTCAAAATGGTGGCGTAGTCAGCCTGTTTCAGGTTCATTCAATGCAATATATAGTGCAATGTGAATGTGCTTAGGCCAATCGTTTACTATCGGGCAGTATTCATGCAAAAAATACTTTTACAAACCCTCCTTTTGGCCTAAGCCAAGAGCATTACTCAAACATTAGCATCATCCAAAAACCATGTATCATCATCAGAGCATCTGGAATAGCTATCTTCAAAAACATTGATCACCATTAATTCCTTTATGGTGATGTCCTGCATTGCCAAGGCATTAGTCATTTTTCCCGGCCTATGTGTCTTAGGTTCTAGTTTACCAACTGCTTGTGCACAACTTCCCCCTATCATGGAACAGATAACAGGAAGACACTGTATGCAACAACAGAAAAACAGTACAATGCCGAGGATTACCATTAGGACTGCAAACATTTTCTAGCCCCAAAATCGTAACAAGTCCCAGAACCATGTGCCTAAAGGTGCTAAAACTCATTTTTCAAACTCGTTGAGATTAGTCCCATCAAAATTCCCAGTGACACTATTGTTCCTTCTGCCAAAGAATAATGCCCTAAGCGAAGCATAACAAGCAGTAGTTAGAGGGAGTGGATGTATATACCAGCCCAATCCTTTTTCCCCATGCTGTGGCAGATGTGAACATATACAACAATTGGTCTTATTCAAAATGGCATGTGTGGCGTTAATGATCATTAGGAGAGTGTTGTTGTGATAACCCCCTCTATGTTGCAGGTCTCGAGGATGGAGAGTGTGCGAATGCACATAAGGTGGAGACACAGTGGAGACACTTGCAGTTGGCATTAAAATATGAAGCGGATGTGCACTCTCCAGATACCAAAATACGAATGTCAATGTAATTACAATACAAGCTGTTATTGTGATCAGTATCCATTAGGTCCTAGGGGACCATGGCCTTTGTAAAACAGGTTCATCATGAGTAAAATGGTCAGTATCCTTTTTACTATGAGTGGCCCCGAAAACAGGCAAAGTTTCTCAGTGTCCATTAAGAAGCCTCACTGTTAGGCTCTTTTAGTTCATCCGGGGGTGGCACTTGACCATGTTGCCTATCTTGATTGAAGGTAACTTTGCCGGTCCCTGACTCCTATTGTATGCAGCAGAAGAATGATGATGGACTTGCTCAATGTTGGTTTTGTGGGTTTCTTGTGGGAACAGAATCCTAGCTGTACTTTCCTAATCTATTTACATTAATGTAATGTCAAAAGGCCCTAAATCGAAATCCTTTTCCGTGGTCACAGATTGTACCTTAAAACTCCAGGTACAGAATGATCAGTGAACAAAGCGTTGGCATTTCCTGAAGAAGATGAAGAAGCAGAAACAAGATCGATCGACAGTGAAGAAAATATTGAAGAAGAAGAAGCAATCTCCCCAGGCCACACAGGCTCAGGAAGGACTTTCGAAGAAGAAGCAACAATCTCCCCAGGCCTCACAGGCTCCAGAAGAATTTTCATGGCACCCCCTGTGTCGCTCAAAGCAGGCTCGTTATGAGTGTCAGGATCATCAATTCCCTTCTCCTAACCCTTCGTCATAGGCCCGAGGAAAGGAAATCCTCTTCACATGTGTCGCGTGGATCCAGTGCCTCTTTCTGGTCACTCATACTGCAGTTTGTATAGCCAAAAAGATCTGATGGGGTCCCTTCCAAAAGGTGCAAAGTAGGTGCCCCTCTCGAAATGTTTCACCAAGTCCCACTGACCAGGTCGGAGTCAGTGACCTGGACCCTCGTATTTTACAGGGAGGGCTGCTCGTACCTGTTGGTGAATCAAACACAAGTCTTGAGTCAACTGGTCACAATAATCAGAGAAAAGTGGATACTCAATATCTTTCAACTGTTTGGGCATCGGAGCATTCCATACGTTGGCTGGTCTCCCCATGACAATCTCATAGGGGAAGAGCCCTGTCTTTGCCTGTGCGGTCTTTCGCATCGATAGTAAGGCTATTGGCAAAGAGTCCAGCCATTTCAGAAAGCCTCAACCCATTTGCTAAAGGCACAGATCACAACTAAGACATATTTCTAGTTTTGGCAGTGTTCCATCTCAATGAAATCAAAATGGATCACATCAAAAGGAATGGAGGGGGGACCAAAACTGCCCTTCGGTGTTGGTGTTCCCTTCCCAATGTTATGTTGCAAACATATCATGCAACTCTGGACCAAACGTTCAGCAGTTTTCTGGATATTAGTCTTATACCAGAAGGGATCTAATTGTTGACAAATCTTTTTAGCACATATGTTTGTTGGGCATGTGCCATGGTGACCATAGCAGTGACATAGACATTGGGTATCCTCCATCTTTGTTTCTCACTATCCACCCAACAACCCTCATCATCTAGACCCGCTGGGGCCTTATACCACTGTTTGATTTCTTCTGGAGTAGCTTCAGCCTGAATTTCTTTTACACTGCTAACCCCTTTGTCCATCATGCAAGTATCAGTAACCCATCTTGCTGAATCGAGCATGTACATTTTTGAGTGGAAATCAATAGCAGTCTGTTTGGCTATTCTGTCAGCAAAAGTGTTTCCTTTTCCTATATTGTCCGTCACTTTCTGGTGTGTGGCGAAGTTCATTATTGCTAGTGGCTAGTTGTCTAGTTGTGCTGATAGCAACCGGACTATCAGAGTGCCATGTTGAATTTTTGTTCCATGTGAGGTCAAGAATCCTCTCTCAGCCCATAGTCGGACAAAATTATCAACCACCCCAAATGCATATCGGCTATCTGTATGTATATATTTACACTAAGCCCTTCAGAAGTTTCACAAGCTCTGGGTAATGCAATAATCTCTGCATCTTGCGCAGAGTTATGCAGAATGTGTTTACTCTCCACAACATTGCTAATGTGGTGATTGCATAAGCAGCTGTAGATGTACCATCTGGTAGTTTAAAACAGGAACCATCACAGAATAGTTCCCCTTGTGGATTCCTTAAAGGTGTATTAATTGAATCAATTCTGCCCTTTGTTTCTTGTTCTGTAATAAAGAGGCAATCATGTGACATTTCGTCACTGCAATCCTTCACTTGTGGAGAAGACAATAGTTCAGCCGGATTCAATGAACAACATCTCTTAATTTGAATATGCGGAGCAAATAGAATCAGCTTGTACCTTTTTAGTCGCGCTTATGTGAGATGTTGCATCTGCGTTCTGTTTAATAGAACATCTACGCAGTGGGGTATCATCACGGTTAAAGAGTGACCTAAAACCATACCCTCACTTTGTTTCAAGGATGCAGCAGCAGCAGCTACAGCTCTCAAACATCTCAGCAAAGTGTATACAACAGGGTCTAACAAGGAGGAAAAATAGCCGCACAGCCTTTTCTTGCCCCCATGTTTCTCCTGTCAAAACAGCCAAAACACATCCATCATGTTCATGCACATACAAAACAAAGGCTTTTTCGCAATTTGGTGTGCCCAAAACTGGTGCTGAACAAAACGCAGTCTTAAGCAAATCAAAAGCGTTATGGCAATCCATGTACTACAGTAAAGGCAAAGAAATGTCCTTCTTTGTCAGTGCCAACATAGGTTTTATCAACAACGAAAAATTTGGGATCAACTGTCTACAATATGAGGTCATGCCTATTTAAACTCTGACCTCTTTCTGTGTATTTGGAACAGACATATCAGAGATGCTTTGTATCCATTCAGGTGTCAGTCTTCTTCCCTTCTTCGACAGGAGATAGCCCAAATAGGTGACCTCCTGTCGACAATACTGAAACTTCTTCAATTAAGCCTTATGCCCATGTTCTGCTAAATGAATTAGCAGCAACACAGTGCCCTCTTTGCAGGCATCTTCAGAATTGGTAGCTAGAAGTAGATCATCAACATATTGCAACAACATGCAAGTGGAAGGCAACTCGAGCGTATTAAGCTGCTCTTTCAACGCTCTACTATAGATACTTGGGCTCTCAGTGTACCCTTTGCGGCACACGAGTAAATATGAAAGAGCATCCCCCTAGGGTGAACTCAAATACATATCTGCTATCAACATGCAGAGGGATAGTAAAGAAAGCGTTTTTTCAAATCCACAACACAAAATTTGTAGTCATGGCTGGAATCATAGTCAGAATTGTGGTGACATCAGGTACAATCGGAAACTGCGGAGTACCCACCTTATTAATTGCGTGCAAATCAATAATGAAACGAAAAGGAATCGCATTATCCCCTTTCTTATTGACTGGTAAAATCAGACTATTACACACACTCCCCGCAATCACTTCAATATCGCCTCGGTGTACGAAATCAGAAATAATACTTTTCAAAGCCTGTTCACCTTTGACCGAAATCTTATGCTGCGGAATACGTGGCAATTTATCACCGGGTTTTAACACAATTTTAACTGGCTCAACCTGTAAAATTCTACATCATTGTCATTATCTGGCCATAAACATGTTGGAACCTTATTTAATTCAGTTGATAAAGGCATATACAAAAGTTGTGGAACGGAAGTTTGTTGGGGAGAAATCGATACGAATGCTCCATCTGGAGAACAGTAAATCACAGCATTCAATTTCTTTAATAAATTCAATCCCAACAAATATTCACCACAATTTGTAGTCAATAGAAATGGACAAGAATCAGTAAATGGTCCCAGTGCAATTGGTACCGACCGAGAGACCGGACTAACCACTGGCATACCAGAGAACCCTACAGAAATATTGTTCTGGCCTGACAGTGGAATATCTGGAACCCGTGAATGATCAATAAAACACTTTTGCGCTGCTGTATCTATCAAAAAGAGATGCTCCATATTGCCCACCTTCATTTCAACATAGGGCCCTTTCTGATAAACAGGAATAGGTACTGGTTCCAGACCCTGCTTCGGTCTGTCCTAACGGATCAGTATGTCGTCAAATGCAAAATCCTCAGAATAATAGACAATAGAAGGATTATCAAAAATATTCCCACTACTAACATTCTGTTGCTGATTATCTTGTGATGGTGTCTGTTGGTTCTGTGCAAACTGATTTCTACCAGGACCCCCTATCTCAGGACAACCTCTGGATCATCTCCCCTTGGCACCATACGTACTATTTGATCTCTGCTGTAGGATCGGGCATTGTGCTTGCCAATGACCCTCCTGTTTACAATATGCACACTGGTTTATGTGTACAGGGCCCAGTTGTGCAGCACCCTGTGGTGTAAACTGGCCTCTGAATTGTGCATTCCCACCTCTGGCTCCACTAGCTATTTGTTGAAATAACACTCTAGTCTTCAGGTCTCCCTTTATCTTTTCCACCTTCTCCTTCTCTGTATTAACCCTATTTTCATAGTATTGTGCCATGTGTAAAACACAGATTGTGATTTTGCTTGCCAAGCACTCTCAGAAGTCATAATCTGTGATTGGATTTCAGGCAACAATCCATGGACAAACTTATCAACAAATAGCCTCTTTCGTGGCTCTGTACTTAAATCTTGACCACTAAAATCCGAAAATACTTGCTCAAATGTGTTAAAATACTTAGTTGCACCCTCTGGCTTCCCTTGCATGCAAGCTGTAAGCTTATCCCATATGATTCTTTTTTCAGGAACCAGAGTTTTTAATTTAGTCACTATTCTGTGTGGCAACATCAGTATCACCTGTGGCGGTTTCTCACTGGCATTTATTTCCCCATCTGCTCGTACTAAAGCACCCCATGTATCACCCATCCCTGCCTGATCATCTACAGTTCTAATCTGCTTCCATAAATCAGCAGGAAGGATCCCCGGAAACAGCAAATTTATACCACCCAGCGTGAAAACTGACGAATGCAAGCTAGATTCAATTTCTTTATAAAATCCTGTTGGACTCTGACTTATATCTGGAATTGATTGCCTAATGGCATTCACTTCCTGTCTAGAAAATGGGACATGGACAAACTGTGAGAAATAGCATGCTTCAATAGTGGTGGCAGGTTTTCCTGCTGCAGCATTAGCAGGAATCTCTACTTTCGGAACAAATGTCGGAGGAACCTCCCTCATCGGCAATTGTAAAGTAGGCAAATCTGAACGTCTATTAAGCAACAAGGCTAAATCAATTGACAAAGAAGTCAATGCAGTATTGGGCGAAAATGCTCTTTTATAAATAACCATCAAATCTGTGGGACAACATTCCTTTCTCTTCATAAATTCATCTTGTAAACACTCAACCATCACCTGTAACGCTTTCCTTTGCATTGCTGGAGCATAATGACTAAACGTGTCATGCACTTCAATGGGAGAAATTGAAACATCTGAAATCCATCTAAGAGCGTCTTTTGTGTAAATGCGCATTTCTTCACTGATTGGTTTCAATGGAGGAAGAAATTGCTTCTGCACATATGAAGCCTGCCGTCCATTATCATCCATCTCATCTTTCTGTAACCGATCTAGCTCCCTTTTAAGCTCAAATACCTTCTCTACATTCTCATATACTTTTGCTACAGTGTCCCTTGAGCGGGCAAGGACATGCAAATTCCTCAACCCCTGTGGGGCATTCATGTCCGTCAAATCACTCCATATATCAACTAAATAAGTTCCAATCCCTTCTATCAAAATATTCTGTTCAGGAATACCCCCTTGATCAGAAATCGCAAACTAAAAAAGCCGATTCATCACCCTCTTCTATGTACGTTTTAGCCCACGTATACAATTTCTGTCTTTAGATAATGTGCCATGAGTCCCTATTCTTGGATCAGCTCCCGCCCCTTCAACCACTACAGGTGGAGCAGAACCACCTGACAAAGAGAGTTCATACAATTCTTGTTCAATAGGTAGTGGAGGTAATACTGTTGGCGGTGCAAACAGAATTATGGGGACGGCAACTGTTGGCACAGGTGGCAGTGCAGGAGGAGGAACAACAACGGGATGAAGAGGAACAACAACGGGAGTCGGAGGATCAACAATGGGGGCAGGCATATTAGGAGGTGGTGCAGTTGAAACAGTTCTACGTTCATTCAATACTTTATTAATTAACTCGTCTGATGTATGAAAATCCTGAGAGAGATGTATCTTTTGCACATCTAGTTGGAAAGCCCTGCCCATACCTCTAATGGATTCTGACTGTTTCTGTTGATCATGCATCAATGCCTTATCAGTATTCGTCATGTGTCTACGTGCATGCTTTTGAGTTGCTGCATAGCTTCCTTTCTCTTTAACTGCATCAAATGCTGAAGGCCTAGTCTTTTTTCTCAAAAATACAGATTCTAAATGCTCTAGGAGGGCAATTTCAAAACTACCATAAACTGGCCACTGAAGTTCGGAAACATGTCTGCGCCAAATTTCATTAAATACGATAGTTCCTAGGCCATACTTGCAATACATTAAATAAGCCGGCGACCCATCGGGTGGTGACAGTTGGCCTTGTTTCAAAGATTGTCTTTCCCTGCGGAATAATACCCTGCAACAGGATGACAATTTCCCAGGTTAAATCACAATCTTACCTGTCTGCATTTGTTTCAGCAGGGACAACACATGCAACAAATATCAGGATTCTAAGAATCGGGGCATGACTCACCTGATTTCAAATGAAAGGGTCCAATCGGACATCAAATCGTCAAAACTGGTGTTTCTGCAAAACAGGCCTCAATACAAGGACCCTCACCGTCAAGGAATCGGGCGTGCAGTACTGCAGAGGAATCGCGTCTCAGTTTGCAGGGCACCCAGTTCATCTCCGATCCCGGTCCGGTAGCCTCGTCTTCATCTAGCGATGCAGCATCGATCTTGAGGGTCCCTATTCAGGCGCGATCTGAAAGATTAAAGAATACCGAGGCTGAATACCTCATAATAGAAATATGCCGCTCAAAGTTTAATGTACATTTATTAACAGGCAGCTGTCTGGCTCTCAACACCCTGCAATGTGTGCAATCAATGTGTGAGATGATAGAGTGCTGGACATTTCAAAAATACAAGTATTTATACAGATTTTCTACAATCCTGGACACATCGTCCAGCCCCTCTTTGTGCAATACATTTTCCTAGGGTTCATGGCCTATCCGCATAACTAAGTCATGCTTAAACATCTTTGAATAGTTTGTTGTTTTCCTTTAAACATTTCACATGTTTTCCAAATATAAGACACAAAGGTAACATTCCTTATTTTGCTCGCTTATATTTGTCTATCATTTGTTCTGGAGTTTAAAGTCAGCCTAGTTTCAAGGAGCGAAAACAAAGATTGCTGCAAGAAGAGCATGTTCAACTATTCATCATTCTACTTTTCTGTTTGAACGGAGAAGGCACTATTGGAACAGATGGTATCTAAATTACTTATTAGTACGTCTTTTGTTTAACTCCAAGGTTTCTCAGTGAAGGACAAACAATCCACTTTAGCAGCTTCAACATTCTTATCTACGTTGACATCATGGAAACAGTACAAAGTTCATTTTGCTTTGCTGGATCCAAAAACACAATTCTAAACATGGGACAGAAAGCAAGAGGCAATCAAAATGGCGGATAACTCAAAATGGCGGCATCGTCAGCCTGTTTCAGGTTCATTCACTGCAATTTATAGTGCGATGCAAATGTGCTTAGGCCAATCGTTTACTATCAGGAGGTATTCATGCAAAATATACTTTTAAACAACCACCCACTGTCCTTCTTCATGCAATGTTTAAAATGCTCCACTGTGTAACTCAGGGCATCCCGAAAACAGAGGATCACATGGGTGTCATTAGTGCACATAAACAACATAAAGGTAATGAGCGAACAAGATCTGCAAATGGCTTCATATAGATTTTAAACAACAAAGCCTGTCCCAACTATCTCTCTGGGAACTGTCATTAGATCACATTTTTGGTTGATACAAAATGGTTCACAGCAACTGTTTGAATTATGTCAGTGAGGAATTAGCTAAACCAGTCAAACGTCTTGTCTCCAATACGAAACTTACACAGAAGCCCAAGTTGGTTGGAACAGTCAGAGATGTCAAAAACTCTTGACAAATTAAGTAAGCTAAGGATCCTGACACAGCCACATCCCACCACATGGCTAAGATTGTCCACGGCTGCCAATACCACAGATTCTGTATTTGGAATGGTCTTAAATCTGGCTTTGCGAGTCATCCAGCAGACCAGACTACTCTATAAATGTCTGAAATTGTAATCTGACCACCACCTGCATCAGTTTACCTGGTTGGGGAAGCTTATAGAATGGGTTGCAATTTCAAGACCCCCTGATTGCAAAGTCAGTTTCTTCTGCAGTGGTTTTACTGCCCGAGATTTAAAATATTCTGATGCTAGTTCTAAATGGCTACATGTCTTTATAACAAAACATTTTATGAAGAGAGCACTTAGAACAAAACTTTTATTTAAAAACAAATAACATTTTTTTGGCAGGTGACCCCCCAACCCCCTATTTCCCACCCCTAAGAACTCACCCCTACCATTTCCCCCATCATATTTAATGCTATACGCCACCGCCACATACATTTTTGCTATATTTTCCGTTATAAAAGATTCAATATATGTGCATTCTTCATAACATTTTCATTATAAAGACTGCATACAGTTCTAAATGAAGGGACCTACTAATGACCCTGCAGAGACCAGAACCGCGCAGGATCTAGCCTCTATTTTGACCCTTGCTGGGCTTGGCTCCTAAATTGTGCCAGAAGTGTGTCATGCTGCCATAATTTCACGTACAATTGTGTCTGAAATAGCATCATAATTGCAAAAATTGCTTTCGAGTTCAAACCATCTGCTGTCAATGGCATAGCATTGTGCAAGTCAATCATAAGTGCAATTTCTAATAATTCAAACTGAATCTTATTGATTTTGTCCAAAGAATAGTGACTACATCTTTGCATAATGCCAGAGAGGAAACTATGGGTCTAGAGAGAGCAATCAGGAGAAAGAAGGTCATTAAGAACTATCCTGTGATACTTTAGGGCTGGTGTAAACACAGTTTTTTTATGCTTTGTTTTCCGTATCTGTTTTTTTATAACTATGCAGTTTGCAATTGTATACAGTCTCTGCCCTCTGCTAATTATGTTTACTCCAAATATACAGGGAAAGTCATCCAATAACAACAATGATCCAGTAAGGATGTACTCCTAGAAACCACACAAAATGCTGGAAAGAGATACAAGGGACTGGCTTTCTCTAACATTACAGCAAAACTCAAAGGGCCTGATTTACAAAGTCTTTTTCAATAGGGTTTTCCCATTCAAAAACCCTTTTGTAAATCAGGCCCGAAAACTCCCAAAGTGAAGCCGCACAGCCCAGGATCACCTCACTTTTAGAAAAGAATTAAAGACTCAGCCTCAACAGAGGTTGTGTGGTCCGGTAAAAATGCAGCATTAACGCTATTACTGCCGCATTACAGCACTGTCCAATTACTGCTGCAGTAATTGTGTCAAAAATGGCCATTGAGTCTCATGCACTCAAAGAAATGGGGACTTACACCGCCACTGCATGTGAGGATCCGGCGCTAATATCGGCGGGCCAAGTTGTGACAATGTTAATTGCTTTGGGCGGTATCCTGGCATACTTAATACCGGGATACCGCCCAACTTGTGATGAGATGCTCAGCGCAAAGCGCCATCCCAACAATGAGCTGCTAAATCAAAAGATTCACTTCCTAAACTCCCGAATGGCCATGCAGCCAATCGCCCAGAGTACCAACCTCAACTTCTACACACAATCCACGATAAGCTGTGAGAAACATGGAGGTGTTTACATGTCTAGTCCCGGGGGATCTGTCATCCAGGTGGCCAGGACCTGGCCATCACTTTTGGAAGCAGCTCCTTGGGGTGGACCAGTGAAGGAGGATCACCTGGATGGGGGCTGCTTGGGGTGTGGGAGTGCGACACTGACGGGTGAGACGCGGTATCCCCTTTCTTTGAAAACAAAGAACTGTTGATATAAGAAAAGGGGAAAGCCAGCATAGTAGGATCAAGCACCACGTAGGTGCGCACTCGCAGCGATTACCCTGTTGCTGAACTTCAGTTACCAGAAGGCCTTGGGAGAAAGGCGAGAAGAGGGGTCAAAGTGGTCCTACGGGGGTCTTGTAAAATCCTCTGTACAGTCGAAAGTCTTTGACCGGCAGATGATTGTGAAGCAAAGGGAAATCAATCCTGGATTTTAAAATTAAGCGTGAGCAGTGTGTTAAAAGTTATTAAGATTTGTGAAAGCCAGAAGTTTTGCAGGACAAGGGCAAGTGAAGTGTCCCCCTTGTCATTTGGGGTCTGAGCCCGACCGAGGGAGATCCAGGGGTGGAAAGTCATCACCCAAAGTTCACTAAGAAAGGAAGTGTTTGGTTGTTTTTTTGTAACAAGACTTGCAAGGGGCCTGTGCCCGGAAGATGGGGGACTAGGGGTGAAGCCATCACCCAAACCTATATGTTGAACAGAACTTTTGTGTTTGTTTGTTGAAAATATCAGACCCTTGAAGGAAAGAGACTTTTTACTAAAAAGAGACTTAACCATTGTAGAACCTGATAGCTGAAACGGAACTGTTGGCTCGTTCTGGGAAAGCTTGAGTGTGCTGTGGTCAGGAGATCCACCTTGTCCCGTGATCAAAACATGGGGAAGGGAGACCCACTGGCAAACACATCCTGACTTATTATTTTTTAACACTTTTCTCTTTTTTGAAACCCTTATCCCACACTCTTTCTATAATTAGTTGTGAAGGTTTGGCAATATGTTTTTTAGTATAGCCCTTTTACTTTGACAGGACGCCAAAAGGACTGCCTCATATTTCATTTGATGGTCTACGCTTGCTCCCATCTTAGATATAAGTTTATGAAAGGTGTTTATCCACCCTAGATTTGACCAGAGGATACTGACAAGTTCCTTTATATAGGCCAGAATAGGAATAAAACAGATTGTCAATGCCTTTAGGACTATTCCAGTTTAAAGTATTCCCCTTTGGCCTAAACAGTGTGCCAACCACTTTCCAATGCCTCATAGATAGGATCCTACAGCCCTACTCTGATATCTGTGGAGCCTATATTGACAATATTGTCATTTATAATAAAACTTGAGAGGACTAGCTCTTCCACCTTTATACCATCATGAAAGTTCCCAGAATCGCTGGCCTAACTGTTAATCCAGCTAAGTGCAGATTGGCCCAATCAGTCATAAGATATCTTGGCTTCTCCATAGAGAATGGGAACGTGACACCCAAACATGAAAAGGTAAAAGCCACCTTAGATACACCAACCCCTAATACCAAAAGAGACCTTAGAGCTTTCCTCATAATAATAGGGCAATACCATAGGTTTATCCCCAATCTTTTGGACAAAACAGCTCGGCTGACTGATAAACTTAAGAATGCCGAACCTCAGAAACTTCATTTGAATGACAACAACGAGATACGCTATAGCATACTGAAACAAACTCTATGTCAAAATCCAATCCTGAAGGTAGTCAACTTCTATAAGGAGTTTGTGTTACAGATGGAGGCCTCCCTTACAGGGTTAGCAGCCGTCTTGTCCCAAATCTGCAATGGACTAGAAAATACCATGCTATACACCGCCACAAGCCTCCAAATTATGGAACACAATACCTGCGCCTTTGCGAGCAGAACCTTCATTTAACCTATTTAAACATAACACGAAGTGTTGGCTTCACAACATGGACTCTATGACAGCCTAACTGCCTGATCCCTGCATGATCGACTGTCACTGGTACACTTTGTAATTAATGTACTTATACTAGACTATGTATATATGCATTTGCATGACTAAGTTTGTACCCACCTGTAACTGCAATGTAACGTAACCTTTATTCACTGCTTTCAATTGCAACTGTAACCAGATCTAACTTATGCGCCCGTATGCCCCTGGGCCTGGCTGCGCTTTATAAATAAAATAAATACAAATACAAATTCACAAGTTATTTCCATGTGAAAAAAACAACTCTGTGGTGGAACTAGAGGCCCCAGCCATCAAATGGGCTATTATCCATCGCAGATACTACCTATTAGGACGAAAGTTCACACTTGTCATAGAACACTCTCTCCTAGTTTGGATTAGCCAGTGTAAAGATTCCAACCCTTGGGTCATGCGAACGTTTCTACACCTACAACCCTATTCTTTCACAGTGGAACTCGAACAAGGAAAAGACTAGGGAAATATGGATTTTCTTTTGCCGTTCCCCTGTGAAACAATTGTGGCTACATCGCATGGAGGAAGGATTTGTAAGAAACCTGAAGGTCTCTCCTGTCTAGTCCCCGGGGATCTGTCATCCAGGTGGCCAGGACACAGCCAACACCTTTGGATCCAGTTCCTGGGCATGGAATCGATGAAGGGAGTTTTGCATGCAGAATGATGAGTAAAGTCCCGATTTACTGCACAAAAAAATCCAGGAACAGGCTCCAAGTATTTCCATACATAGGCTTGTCAACATATACATTAACAGGATCCATTTGCGATTTTATGATGACCAAATTATAAGCAAATTGTGTCCATTACATATATTGCATGTCAATTTTTCTTAGACATATTTACTGTAGATATGCTGTATTTATATTTGTTTTTGTTTTATTTCTGTTCATTTGCAGTTGTTTTGGTGCTTCTGCAAGAAGCACTATACAACTACGTATACAAGTGGGTGTGGAACATTCCCATTTCAGTGCACCTTCATATGGGTGGGTAGTATTATTACAGCATATCATCAGCCAGATGGTCGAGGAGGAAGTTGGGAATATGAAATAGGGATAACAAAGAGGCATAGTATACATTATTTAGAGATGTTTACACATAAAGACAGATTAATGGATGAGAGGTAGGACATAACACATACTGTACATCATTTAAAGTATTGTACAGTTGAGGAGATGGTTGGGGATTAGGGTAAAGGGATTAACATTTTTCACATAACATGTTCTCTCTTTTCGGTATGAAAGTAATTCTTGAGTGCACTTTTAAAGTCCTGGAGCATGTTGGTCTTCCTTATTTCAAATAGTAGGGAGTTCATGTTGAGGACCAAGGTATGATAAGGAGCAGACGAAGGATGCATCACGTGGCAGCTGATGAATTGACAGATTGAGAAAAGCTTGGGACTGCAAGATTTAAGGAGGGGAGGAGTAAGAGACAACGTTATCCAGGTGGGGGCATGCTATGAACTGATTTGAATCCAAAACGCGAGCATTTGGGGAGGGATCAATGTTGCCTAAGGAGCCAACCTGCATGAAGGTGGAGGGAAGTGGTGCGAAATGCATTTCGAAGTTACAAAGTTCAGTACTTGTTGAGGGGTGAGGAGAATGGAGAGGAAGACATTGATGGTGGCTACAACAGTTGTCAAGGTGACTGTGGACTATAGAGGATATCAGTGTTTGAGTAGAGTGGCATGGGATGTGGGGACATATTTTGCATAAATTCAGACGGTTTAACCTGACTGTTATCACAATAGAGCCAAAGAATTGTTGGAAGTGTCAGTGACCTAATAAAGAGGATAACAAGGTTGCACGCCTTCTTGGTTTGTGTGAGGAGGACAAGGGGGAAGAATAATAGGAATACCAGAAAGTATGGGGATCTGGAAGCTGGGAGTTGACTTTGGTCTGAGAAGAGTTCAGCTTTAGGCACAGAAAGGCATCCAGTGGTGAATGCCAGAGAGCATGTCTGAAATGCTGGAAGATAGTTCAGGGTTTAGACTGTGAGGGAGAATACGATTGAGGAGTACTTAATATATTATGGGTAAAATAAGGCAAACAAAGAGGTAAGTCTAATGAGAAGAGCCAAAGAATGTGAATGGGGATGGGCCAAGAAGAAGACCCTTGGGCAACCTTCAAACAGTGGAGGAGGCAAGTAGAAACAGCAGTGTGCCATGCAATAGATGAGGGCTGATCTAAAATGTAGGACTGCATTAATTATTCAAGGGCAGAGTCATGAATGCCTACATAAGAGAGGGTACGTAGGACAGAATGATGACGGATAGTGTTAGTGACATCGGAGAAGTCAAGGAGGATGACATATATGAGAATTCAGAGTTGAGAGCAATGGTGATGAAGCATAAGTGAGAGCCATTTTTCTGGAGTTCCTGCTATGGAAACCGTATTGGAGGTGTTTGCTGAATCAGTTGGTCTCCAGCTAAGCAGAAATATGTTTAAGCAAAGCAAACAGCAAAATGTCTTAATCATATGCGAGGTATGAGAAAGTTCAGTAGCTGCCAGGAGTATTGGGGTCAGAAGAGGTCTATTTTATTGAATAGTTAGACTGTAGTTCTTTTGAAGATAGTAGGGACATTCTGACAGGCAAGAGATAGGTGAAAGAGAGAAGAGAAGCAAAGGCAAGTGCTGTGTGCAAAGTTCTTATTTGGCTGGTTGGTGAAACTTTCCACAGGAGCGCAAGGTGGGTTGGGAGCCAGAGAGATGTGTGCCAACTCATTACAGGTAGTATTAGGGTGTGAAAGTAGAAAGAAATGTATGGGTTTGTAAGGAGATTGAATGGGCAGGGAGGCATTAGAGGGCAGTGTTGGTATCCCTTATGTTTATCAAATAACTAAGAGGTCACTGGCTGAGACGAAGAAATTGAGTCAGATCAAGGGCAGGCGAGCATGGGATAAATATGGACGGAGAAAGGCAACATTGTTGGTGAAGTAACTGGATTTTGATGAGCCCATAGGAGAAGAAATAGCAAGAAGCAACTTCATAGCATAACCAATAGAGTCTCATCATAGCCATCAGTAGGTGGATGAAGAAACACAAGGCTTGTATCAACACAATGACATGGCAGAGCAATCAGGATAGTGATGCTCAGTTGTAGAAGTAACAGCAGATTAGTACTTCATGAAGGCCTTCTCAATAGCTTGGTCATTGTATTTAGAGAGAACAAATCATGAAGACCTGGGTTCAAGTATGTAGGAAGCCATAGATTCAGCTTTGAATTTGCGATTATTGATAGGCCGTAAGGTTAGAGGGGCAGAGATAGACACATGCAGGGGATAGTGTTCAGATTAAGGGGGTTATTTGGGATGGGAGTGGAATATGAGTTCTATATAAATGCCCTGCCTGTGTATAGGCCCGTTGTGAAGGGATAGAGAGGAAGGAGTCAACACTCAATATAGTTGATTTGGTATTGGTGATATGCAGGGGTTTTAAAACTTCTATGAGGACAAAGAAATTGTCTAGATGGTGAAGGTCTCAAGATTGAAGATACGGACAGGGAATACATATTTGAGAGCCAGAGGGGATCAATAAATGAGGTGAATAGCAAGGGGTGTTGTCTGCAAAGTTAGCCCGCAATATGTTTTGAGCCTTGCTAATCATGAGACACATCTATGTGTCTAAGCTAACAAAGGAGTTGTTTCTTTGAGCAAAAGATAAGACTGGAAGTGTCTTAGTCTCTTCTTTTCTAGTTTTTCTGGGCTCAGGGTCGGGAGGGATATCGGATGTCTCATCAGCCTCTCCAAAGCCTTGAGTTCCCCTATCTGTACTTTCCTTCTGGGATTCTTGCTTCATCCTCGGGAACCCTGCTTCCTTTTCAAGCACCCTTTCAGCAATTTGATCACCTTGATTATAATTATAATTGTTCTTTTATAATGCGCTTAATACCAATGAGTGGTTTCTAAGCACAGGATCAGGATTCAGATCTAAGACAAACCCGTTGCCTCTGAGCTATCCTTCCTCACTGAATTTGGAATGGGACTTTTCCGTGATTTTGTAGTAATACCTTAAAATCACCACTAAAGTCTGGGTCTATTACCCCCTTAATACATACATTCCAAATCTCCATACCAGCTGTGATTTGGGTGCTAATTTGATGTTTGTATCGGGGGGAGGATTTGTGTCAAAACAGCGGTTATCAGTCTTCTTTCCCCTGGAGGAATAGTCTCATCCATACTACTACAGATATCAAACTCGACAGTGCCCTTGGTACTTACTGAAGGGTCTGATGCCCTGGCACTCAGCTTTTCGAATCTTAGGTTTCCCCAACTTGCATCGGTTGAGCCGCAACCCTCTCCTGACACCATTTGTGAAGGAATCATGGAGCAAGACACAGGCAACAGATTCAAAGTTCAAAATCAAATATTTTATTAAATCAAATGTCAGCATGTTAGAAGGCCTAACTTGCCCTATGCTAAGGTGGTATTTGCCAACCTGAACGAAACTAAAGAAAGACTGAGTCAAAAAGTTCAACTTAAAAGTATATCGGCATCTAACCCCTGTCCTTGCCCTCACAAAAGCTAAACAATGTGCAGGGATGTCAATAATAAAAGAGATGGTGGTCAATGTAAAGTTGTGAGCTTCTTCCATATCGTAGCTTCCTTTTTAACTCCCCTTCTCCAAGTTCAAGAAAGTTCCACAAAAGTCTCAAGATTACCTTTCCCAAGTTCAAGGCACTATAGTTCGACACAATCCTCAGAGGTTTCCTTCCCCATGTTCAAGGCAATACAGTTCACAAAGTCCTTGGGGTTCCCTTCCCCAAGACTTCAATGTAGCAACTTGTATAGGTTTCAACCATTCAAAGTTCAACATAAAGCTAGGTCCATTTAACCCTCCTTCTAGCCCACCTAACCATTTCACCCACAGTGCTCCTTCTTGAGTTTATTTCACAATGTCCTTGGCTTTCACTATTTAGGGCTCACTGGTCTAGACACAGTTGGTGGACCACACAGTCCCCCCATCACAGGTTGTGCAGGTACCCTAGGCTCTTCAGACCAAACATGTTCTTCGGTTGTTGTCCCTGTGTACATATTCAAATTCACTTAATTTCTCATTGTCAGCCTCTTGGCTTTGTGTGTAGCTTTACACTCTCCTGGATTCGCTGGTTAGCCTCTTGACTTTGCCTTAATACATCACACACCCCTTGTCAGTCTTGTCTTCTTCCTGTCCCACCTTTCTATTGCACCTTTCTTTTGCACTCTTTCATACTTGCATTCTCTTTCTGTAAGTTCATTTCAAATGGGTGCTTTTCCATTTGGCTTTCATCAGCTATTAGCTTTGTACCTACAATGTTATTCTGTTCAGAGTTCAATATGTTTAATTTTGCTTGGTTTCAAAATTTCATTCGTTTCGGCATTGAATATGTTTAATTAAACTTTTCTCAAATTTTCACTAATTCAGTATTCATGAGGGTGCATCTATGAGACCCTTATGATTGCGCTCTGCCCCTTCAAGACCCCATCCTTTTCCCTCTGGTGTCTGGCAGGCTCACCAGTCTTTGCAATATTCCACTACCTCTGCTTAATGCCATGTCCACTGTACATTCGCTGGGGAGATCCAGCTGCCTTTCCCACCTCTTTTACTCTGGTTTCTATTTTATAAAGGGTAAGGCATCAAGACCAAAGATAATGACACAACATATAAGAACAAAAAGGAGTGTATTAAATGCATATGTGTTTCATGAGGGCATTGGCAGAAGGCAGGACAAGGCATCTGACAATGTGTGATAAGATGGTATGTAGTGTGTGGGGTGAGAGAGAGCTAATGGCACTTGTTACATGTGCTCTCTCATCCCACACATGAAAGGGAAACCCAAGCTTTTTTTGCCCCAGGAAGTGACAATGGGGGAGGAATGGTTCATAATGCTCTTGTTATTTTCCAGGGACAGACAATGTCGTTCACTGGATAGTTGAAGTGGGAAATGTACATGCAGGCAAGTACAAAAAGCTAGGGAGAAGGTCCAAAAATGAGGCTATCAAGAACATAATATTAGAATGCATAACAGACGGTGCAAGGAAAGGAGAGCATCTGTTCACAACTCACAGCAGCGTCTACTGCAGAAATTTGACAAGGCATGATATTCCATGGTGCCACGCAAGGCCATTAAAGAGGATACATGAATCAGTGTTTCATGATGGTAAATGGGAGGGAGGAATGGTGCAGTGTCGAGTAGAGGGATTGTTGGGGTTTGAGGAAGATGTGGTAGCAAAAATAAATAATAGTTGCATGGCTGTATGGAACAAATATATAAATGTGTTGACCTGGATAGATGAGAGACATCAACCGGTCCACATAACACTGCTAACATGATTTTCCTAATGTTTCAGGTCCACAGGGTCAACATATCTGGGGGCCAATGTCAGCTGCACCAAGGTGATGAGTATCCCAGCACTGCAGAGTTGGACAGAGGCAGTGATGGACCATTTCTAGGCATGTTGGACCCAGGATTATGCTCAGCTGCCTCCTGATTGGTTGGGGACTGTGTTCCCTCATCATGATTCACAGCCCTGCCCTGGAGGGCGGAGCAACCTCTGAATGGGCCCATGAGATTCAGAGCTCACCCTCTGGCACCTTAAAACGAGATAGCTGCACCTTGAGGAGGATGTGGTGCAGGATTCAATACCAATCAATAAGGAAAAGTCAATGGCTTGGCAAAGGGAAGTCTGTTTAATGACAAGTACAAAAAAACAAGGAAACAAATGGAAATCATCAGAGCTGCGATCGCTTGTCTCGGTGCAACTTCCAAATTCTTCATGCAAACAGTAATTTTTATAGCAAATTCTCGTCATCATTGACGTGTAGAACTCATAAGTTTGACATGCAATTCTATTGGTTGGGAAAGGTAACTTAAGTATAGGTACTATATCTGTATATGGTAACAGAGCGTGAGGATTGGAAAACTCTTATCGGGCAGGCGTCTATGCCCATCCCTCTTCCTCACTCTATGCCCATCCCTCTTCATCACTCATGATAGACATCACTACAAGTACGACGTCTTATTGGTTCTACTTGCTATAGGACCCTAGATTATTTGGTCCATTGTGATTGGGTAGGTTACACCCCTAGGCATAAATCTCCACTTTAACTAGCAGCATGCAGAACGGACACCCAGATGCGGAGTGCCCCAAGATTCACCCTGCCTCCCTTCCATCAATCAGCGCTTTAGGGCTATGTGTCAATTAGTTGGCTGAGGTTGGGCTCGAAACTGTAGCTTCTTATCAGGAATAGTTGTGGCATCCTCTGGGTTTGAATGACATCAGACATGGGTACCTCTCCGCGCCAGGCTGTTCACGTGTCAGTTCACCGTGAATCGGCTGCAATTTCCTTCTATTTGTGTGTTAGATCCTTTGTTCAGCCTCACCACCTGCCTGGGCCTCCTTATCTCGACCTTTACGGGACAGGCTTCTATGCTGTTAAGTTTCAATTCTTCAGAGTTGCTGCTCTCCTCCCTTCCTTGGGTTGACCTCGAATTCCTAGCCATGAGCTGCTTCTTGCTGAGTTTCGATTCCGCTCTTTCATCTGACTTTGAGCTAGTTTATGAATCCTGGCCTGTTCGTCCTCAATCATCCTAGGCTTAGTTCTGCTTTTATAAAATGGAGTCGCACTTGTATAATGTGCTTCTTGAGGTAGATATATAGTTGGTGCTTGCCGCTCTATCCTCCTACTAAGCATTGCAAGCAGTATTGTTTCCTTGGCTTTTTGCGTTTCAAGCCTATTTACATGCAATTTAGCCACTACCATACTTCCATTCTGCTTAAATGGTTACATTTCTCCATAGTTCAGCATTGTTTCTTCTTTTATGTTCATTACATCCTTCTTTGCAACATTTCATCTTTGTTTATCGCCTTTTGGTTGTCGTTTCTTTCCTCTGTGAGTCGGTCCGGACCATTGTGACGTCAGCATTCGCCTCCAATTAGAGCCCTTTGGGTCTCTTCAGGAACAGTTTGTAAGTAGTCTTCATTTCGCGTCAGCTGCCGGTACGGTTGTCTCAATGGGTATCGTGCTGCCCATGGTTGTCTGGTTAATGGTGCTTCAATAATTATACAAGTCCTTCTGATGGGCACTGGACAGAGCCCTACTGTGGCTGTCCGTTGGTTTATTTGCTCCTTATACGTCACATATCTTGCCGAGTATGCTTCTGGCATTTCAAAATGGGTGGCTGGAGTGCAGGCCATATTTGGGACCTCCTCTACACACACCCCTCTGGTCGGTTTATCAACCACTTCTTCTTCCTCCTTTAGACTATTCTTACTTGGTTCTCCTGCATCCACTTCTTCATCTTCTGGGTTTGTATATGATGGTGTAAATGTGTGTTTCTTTGGAGTTCATATTTTTATCACTCTATTCAGGCTTCCTGCTGTTTTTACGTTTGTCTTTGTTCCAGGTCATAAGCTGACACTGACCATTTGGGCAACAATAAATCCATTTCCTTCATAATGTCTACGTCTTCTGGGATACACAAATATTGTTCCTTCTGGTGCAAATTTGCTGGCCTTCACGAAGTCTCTTATTTCTTCATCTGTTAGGTCTTTCGGCTTCCAGCCTGGTTTGACTTCAATCATGATCTTCATCCCAATGGCTTTCTTCTCACTTTTCTGGCATTGTGTGAGGATTATCTTGATAACGCAAAATCCTAGTAGTATCATGAATAGCAGGGCTCCCAGAAACTTGAATATGTCTGCCATCCATTGTGGGACCCATGAGAAAAGTTTTCCAATCCAGCTGTCATCATCAACTTCATCAGTTTCATTGATCATCTGGTTCTGTAGGTTTGTCAGCATACTCATGGCTTCTGTTAAGGTTCCATTTTCTTCGTCATGCGAAGGTATAAATGTGCAACACGATTCTCCAATTTTTGTGCAAATACCTCCATCCATCGCTGTGATCATGTCAAGTACATATCTGTTCTGGAGGGTCATCAGTCAGATTGCTCTTAGTTCTTCCTTAATAGCATTGAATCCTTTTATGGTAGTGTTAATGGTCTGCAATAACTCCCATCTGGTTATCTGCAACCATTTAGTATTTACTCCAACTTGGATCCATGGCATGAGGATCGTTGTGAACACCGATGAGGTGAGGCTGAAGAGCCTGTGTTCATACGGGATTGCATGGAATGCCTCTTCCGATTTGGCAGAAAAGTAGTTTTCTCTCTTCAATCGGGATACCAGTTCTGCAGGTCTCCTTTTCCTCAGGTGGGCATCTGCTTTTGGAAAGCTGTCACTATTTAGGTCACTCTTTGGGATCACTAGTGCAGGAATGTAGACGTTCACTATTGTGCATATGCCTCCCCAATTTCTTGGCAGCCTTATGTATGCTTTGGATCCACACGCCCAGTAATGATCCATAATTACTGCGGTTCCATGAGTCATACCTGGAGCTTCAAAGATGCGTCTGCAGTTCTGATTCTCTCCCATCTTCCTCATGCCATTGTTCCTGTAGCACAATTTTGGGCTTTCCAGTGGCACTATCTGCAGTGGTCCCCATCTTCGACCCAGGTTAGTAACTTTACCAACTTTGGCCATAGAGATTTGCACAGTTTTTGTGAGTTTTCTACTGCTTCCTTGCAGGCTCCAAGGACCATCCACGCTCAGCATATCACTACTCCTTCTTCCCATCTGTTTAGTGAAAGCACCGTTCCCCAAATCTGGATTTGGCCTCTATTCTTCCAAATTTGTGCTTCTTTTGGAGTTTTTCCTTGGACGTTCAGTCTCGGGTTAACCTCCCATCTTGTTCCTGTTTCTTTAACTTCTGGCTTTTCATACCTATTACGTGATTCCTGGTATGAGCTCTGTTTCTTGTCTTAATGTCCTGGATATAATCATCTTCATCGGGATATGCTGTTTCAGTTGCCCATATCAGTGAGGCATCTTTTCCCATAAACTGTCCTCTGGTGTTGCACATTGCTATGTGTGACAAACAGTGTGCTTTCGGGACATCAATTTCTACAGCTATGAAGATCTTGGATTTTCCCATGCTGTACAGTAGAAGTGCACACACAAAGCATTCTCCTTCCGAATTTCATCTTCCAACTTCATTCATGTGCTGGTACCAAATGTTGTTCCCCAGATGTGCTGTGCTGTTCAGGTGATCGTTCAATTCATTGTTGTCTTCATGTGGGCTTCTCTTGATTCTTAGAGTCTTCCTGTAGTTCGCTATAACTTCATCTATAAATGCGTCTGTGTGACTTTTCCTTGCTGGGGGATTCTCAGGCATTCTGGTCGATGGAGCATGTTTCCTTCTCTGCATCGATGTGGTAGGTGGAGGTTTTGCAATTCTCTCCTTCTCTTCATTCATCCTTTTCCTGCCCTTTATGGTTGTCTTTATTAGCCACCGGCCTGTCACAAGCCCTGTGTATGGCTGCATCATGGGCCTGGTACTTGTTCCTTGTGTTGGAACTTGTGTGATTGTCAGTACAGTCTCTGCGGGTTTGGTTTCCAGTTCCTCATGTAGCTTCTTAGATTTAGCTATGAACGGGAATAAATGATCTGTCAACATTTGTGTCCTTGCAGTGAATTCTCCTACAGCTGCTTCAGTCTTTTTAAGGGCTCTTGTTATGTCTTCTTTAGTTGGCGTTTCTCTTGATTATTCTCGGTTTCTCTCATTGTTTTCTGAGGCTGATTGTTCGGCAAGCAGTCTTGTGCTCTCTGCTGCCTTTGCTTGAGGTTCCCTAGCCACTGGCACTTGGCCTAGTTCATGTGCATTCAGTGTGTGGGTGCGTGTAGTGGTCAGTGCTATGTTTTGATTCATTCCGTACTGACCCTGTCTCCAGCTCTTTTCTTCATTCGTTAACTCAGATGTGTGTGTGTCACTGTGGATTAGATTCAATTTCAGTTCATTTACCTTGCCATCGGATTTTCTCGGGACTGGAATAACTATATAGGGTCTAGGGGCTTGTATGGGACTCATGCGTACATTATCATGTGGGTGCACTGCAATTGGACCGCTTCGTGCACCAATAAAGAATGCAGTTCTGATTGTTAATGACAAAAAGACAATGATAATCACCATGCATATACATATGATCATGCGGTAAAACAGGTGGCAGCATTTCCTGCCAGGGAAGCGGGTGCGCCCCTCTGCTGGTGGGATGACCAAGTTACTGTTCTGGGCACCCATTTTGATTATAGGAAAATGTCAATGTTCTATTCTTTTCATTCACTCCATTGTTGGTTCTCGAAAGTTAGTGTCTTAAAGTGTCTGGTGCTTCATAAGTGTCCCCCCTCTTGCGGGTGATGATTGTCTCTGGATATAGGATACAGTCCCTTGCTAGACTATGGGAAAAGATTAGACTAACACCTTTGGCGAGTCACATTCATTGTGCATATTCAAAATAGGTGAGATCCCACTCCACCCCCCGAATCTGCTTCAGTCCTGAGGACATAGCGGAGTCTGTTTAATGCAAAAAATAGAAAACTAGCAATCCCTCAAAATTAAAGTAAAAAAATAGGGAAAAAAAATGGTGAAGTTCTCGTCTCTGCTTCCATGCTCTGTCTCACGGCGGAAAGATGAAGTGCTTTGACTCTGTGTCCTGGATCTGTCCCACGGCAGACGGTTTCACTGGAATCTCCTCATGTAGTCTCTCTGAAAGTTGGGCAGCTCCACTTGGAGCATGATACCGTGGAGGAGCGTTCCCATCTGTGCACCGTTAGCTGGATCTCTGATGAAAGTGAGGACATCAACCTCGACAGGTCTCCCCACCATTTCCGGAAAGTCAGTTACTAGGCGAAATAGGATGTTGTGTGCCAGCCGGCTGTCCTCGGGTGACAGGGACATTTGTCCTGCTTGCTGGGTTCTGGATCACTGGCCCTTCTTTTGACGAGAACAGTCTCTGCACTTTCCTGCTGCGTGGATTGCCACTAGGTAGTTTAGTTTAGCACACAGTTGGTTCAAATGTTCATTGTTTGTTGGATCTCTGATGAATATAAGCGTGTCAGTGGTTCTTCCGACAATAGCTGGGCACTCTTCTATGATGCGGAAGAAGAGTGTATTGACAAGTTCATCTATAATTGCCTGTGGTGGAAGCATTTGTGTCCTTATCACTATATTCAGGTAACTGAATGTAGGCTTCTGCAATGACAGTTAAAAGTTGCCAGATTACTTTCTTATTGGCAGGATCTTGAATAAAGTCTGTGATGCTGGTGACTCTCCCTACAAGTAACGGATATGTTTCCAGCACTAATTCGAAACAGGACAATACATCCCTTGTGATATGTCTGCTAGGTGACACCATAGATGTTACAACACGACGTCCTGTTCTTTGATGAATCGGGATGCTTCATTTAGCTCTTTAGGCAAAAGTCTTTTGATCACAATCTATTTGTGTCTTGTTTTCTTCAACGCTTCAGTGTGGTTGCTTTATAAGTCTGAGTCATCAAACGTGTCATGGCTTAGATGCGGAATTGTCTTCATCACCCTTCAACTGAGATGCATAGAGTGTCCGTTATGTCCTTATCCCCTTTTTTCTTAGAGGAACTGTCCAGTTTAAGCCACAACTTGCAAACGTGTTCTTTGTCATGGCTTTTCTGCTCATGCGTCCTTCTTCCTCATCATGGATCTCGCCTGCACGTGCTGAGGTTCTTCCCTGTTGTCTATAGGTTCTTCGCGGTGGGGTACAGCTTGGGGGCTTTCTCCGATATAGGGCTTAATGTCATTGAGAAAAATCCATACTCTCCTGACCTGCAATTTGACTGCTGATGGAGTGCAGTGTTCTACAACGAACGGACCATTGAATCTCGGCTCATCCTACGTTTTCCTCGTGTGGTTTTTGATTAGGACTGTGTCTCCAGGGAACACGAGTGGTATGCAACGATCTTGAGCTGGGTCTGCTGCAGAGTCTTCTGTAATGCTTTGTGCTGTGCTGCACCCTTTTTGTCACCGCTGCAGCTGGTCTGAAATAACAGTAAGGCTGGATGTCATACAGTTCAAGTATTGTGACATTTCGGTTCCCAGGACCTCGTTGGTTGGCTGGGCATCACATCTAGCTCTATCTCGTGGGGTGAGAGGGGTATTCATTCTCCTTCCCGTGACTATTTCGTGCTGCGTAAGATGATGGTCGGAGCCTGGTTGGTTCCGAAGAACATACAATGCCAGTGGAAGGCAGTGCAACCATCCTCTCTTTAGAGTAAGCTTCAACTTGGCTATCCTTTCCTTTAACAAGCCGTTGAGCCTCTCACAAATACCATTACCTTCCGGATGATACGCTGATGAGAACTTGTGCTTTATACCAAGCAACAAGCTGATCTGTTCAAAGACTAAGTTAACAAAATGAGCCCCGTTGTCTGACCTCATCACCTCACACACCGCCCATCTAGGGAACACTTCCCTCACCAGGAATTTGCCCGCACAGGTTGAGTCTGGGTGTGTACAGGGACCTGCTTCTGTCCATCTAGAGAATGGACACACCACTACAATTAAGTACCTGTACCCATTACACACTTGGATCATGTCGCCGTAGTTGATATGTAAGTTCTGAAAAGGGCCATTTGGCTGGGGGAGGTCTCCTCTCACTACTTTTAATGTGTGCCCGGCAGTGAATTGCTGGCAGATTATGCAGTTCAAAAACAAAGAGGTGATGGCTGGAAGGTTTAGACTGAATCGTAACCACTGGCATTGCTCTGGGCAACCCTCCAGACCATCGTTCTTCGCCTGCCAAGCCATTACAGAAGGGGAAAGACCATAAGCAAATCAGGCTTGGTCCCACCCCAAAAGGGGCAGTCCAGCCCAAACTGCTAGGTCACATCCTGTCTGCACGAGACCACACGCATCCCCAAACATGTTTTGGCCTTTTTGGGCCTCATCAGTGAGGAGTAGGTTGGGTCTCTAGGCCCAGCAGGCACAGGACCCACATCTGGGCATACCCGTCTCACTCAGGGTGACAAAGCAAAAACAAAGAAGTGATGGCTGGAAGGTTTAGACTAAATCTTAACCACTGGCATTGCTCTGGGCAACCCTCCAGACCATCGTTTCTTGCCTGCCAAGCCATTACAGAAGGGGAAAGACCATATGGGAATCAGGCTTGGTCCCACTCCAAAAGGGGCAGTCCAGCCCAAACTGCTAGGTCACATCCCTTCTGCACGAGACCACAAGCATCGCCAAGCAAGTTTCGGCCTTGTTGTGCCTCATCAGTGAGGAGTAGCTTGGGTCTCTAGGCCCAGCAGGCATGGGACCCAAGTCTGGGCATACCCGTCCCACTCAGGGTGACAAACCAAAAACAAAGAGGTGATGGCTGGAAGGTTTAGACTGAATCTTAACCACTGGCATTGCTCTGGGTAACCCTCCAGACCATCGTTCTTCGCCTGCCAAGCCATTATAGAAGGGGAAAGACCATATGCAAATCAGGCTTGGTCCCACCCCAAAAGGGGCAGTCCAGCCCAAACATTCTAGGTCACATCCCTTCTGCACGAGACCACAGCATCCCCAAACATGTTTCGGCCTTGTTGGGCCTCATCAGTGAGGAGTAGCTTGGGTCTCTAGGCCCAGCAGGCACGGGACCCACGTCTAGGCATACCCGTCCCACTCGGGGTGACAAAGCAAAAACAAAGAGGTGATGGCTGGAAGGTTTCGACTGAATCTTAACCAGTGGCATTGCTCTGGGCAACCCTCCAGACCATCGTTCTTCGCCTGCCAAGCCATTACAGAAGGGGAAAGACCATATGCAAATCAGGCTTGGTCCCACCTCAAAAGGGGCAGTCCAGCCCAAACTGCTAGGTCACATCCTTTCTGCATGAGACCTCAAGCATCTCCAAACATGTTTCGGCCTTGTTTGGCCTCATCAGTGAGGAGTAGCTTGGGTCTCTAGACCCAGCAGGCACGGGACCCACGTCTGGGCATACCCGTCCCACTCGGGGTGACAAAGCAAAAACAAAGAGGTGATGGCTGGAAGGTTTCGACTGAATCTTAACCACTGGCATTGCTCTGGGCAACCCTCGATAGACCATCGTTCTTCGCCTGCCAAGCCATTACAGAAGGGGAAAGACCATATGCAAATCAGGCGTGGTCCCACCTCAAAAGGGGCAGTCCAGCCCAAACTGCTAGGTCACATCCCTTCTGCACGAGACCTCAAGCATCCCCAAACATGTTTCGGCCTTGTTGGGCCTCATCAGTGAGGAGTAGCTTGGGTCTCTAGGCCCAGCAGGCACGGGACCCACGTCTGGGCATACCCGTCCCACTCTGGGTGACAAAGCAAAAACAAAGAGGTGATGGCTGGAAGGTTTAGACTGAATCTTAACCACTGGCATTGCTCTGGGCTACCCTCCAGACCATCGTTCTTCGACTGCCAAGCCATTACAGAAGGGGAAATACCATATGCAAATCAGGCTTGGTCCCACTCCAAAAGGGGCAGTCCAGTCCAGCCCAAACTGCTAGGTCACATCCCTTCTGCACGAGACCACAAGCATCCCCAAACATGTTTCGGCCTTGTTGGGCCTCATCAATGAGGAGTAGCTTGGGTCTCTAGGCCCAGCAGGCACGGGACCCATGTCTGGGCATACCCGTCCCACTCGGGGTGACAAAGCAAAAACAAAGAGGTGATGGCTGGAAGGTGGTTTAGAATGAATCTTAACCACTGGCATTGCTCCGGGAAACCCTCCAGACAATCCTTCTTCACCTGCCAAGCCATTACAGAAGGGGAAAGACCATATGCAAATCAGGCGTGGTCTCACCTCAAAAGGGGCAGTCCAGCCCAAACTGCTAGGTCACATCCCTTCTGCACGAGACCTCAAGCATCCCCAAACATGTTTCGGCCTTGTTGGGCCTCATCAGTGAGGAGTAGCTTGGGTCTCTAGGCCCAGCAGGCACGGGGCCCACGTCTGGGCATACCCGTCCCACTCGGGGTGACAAAGCAAAAACAAAGAGGTGATGGCTGGAAGGTTTAGACTGAATCTTAACCACTGGCATTGCTCTGGGCTACCCTCCAGACCATTGTTCTTCGCCTGCCAAGCCATTATAGAAGGGGAAAGACCATATGCAAATCAGGCTTGGTCCCACCCCAAAAGTGGCAGCCCATCCCAAACTGCTAGGTCACCTCCCTTCTGCACAAGACCACAAGCAGAAGGGGCACATTCTCTGGGGCACTTCTCTTTTGATCATTTTCACCCGGAATATGAGACTCACTTCTACCCTTGTCTCTTCTGAGTCAGGCTGTTCTTCAAACAGATCGTCAGGGGTGACGTCAGTCACTCGATACCCTTCTTCAATAGCAATAATTGCACACCATTGTCTGCCTTCATCATCGTAGCCTTCAACTAATGCTATCTTACTTCGCACTGTTGCAGCATATATCATCAAGGGAAATATTTGTCCCTTCTCTTCATGTATTGGTATTCTCGGCCTGAATAAAAATTTGTCCGGGGTTCTCCTGACCTTGTCTGCGAGGCCTGGTAATCCCGCCATAAGTACACATATGCCATATGCAAAAACCTCAGGTTCCAGTGGTATAGCTCTCATGGCTTCGTGTCCTGAATAGCTCCTTGCATCATCTTCGTTGTTACTCATTTCCAGCCTATCCCGGGACAGTCTCCTGCTCCCACTACTTCGGGTGACATCCTCAGTGTCATACAGCTGAGTGCTTTCTAAGCGCTCGTCTTCCCTTTCCCCTTGGGATACTTGTTCTAACCCTATTTCATCATATATTTTATCGATCGTTTCCCCGATGCTTCTGGTGTCGAAGTCATCCTCAATATTCGCCCCACTGGTGCCTGGTACTGAATTGTACGCAGGGTAAAATTCTTCATTGTCTTCCCATTCTACAACAGGATTGGGTTTTTTAGCTTCCCGCTCCAGATAGTCGAGATCGTGTGCCCTCTGTCTACGCTTACATTCAAGATCATCATCAAATTCTTTGCGCTTCCTCGCCTCTTCTCTGCCCTTATCTTCTTCCCTTCTTCTTTCATTTCTATGTTCGTTTGCCCTTCTAACTTCCTCATCTTCTCGACTCTTTATTTTTCTTTCATGTTCTCGTTGCTCTTCTTCCAACCTTTGCAGGTTCTGCCTGTACTTGTCATAGGCTGCGCACTGCTTGCGACTAAGCGGCTTTCCTTGCTCTTCGCGATATAGCTATTCTAGCCTCAGCCTATCTTTCCTCTTCATTCTTTCGTCCCTTACTTCCTTTTCCTTCTCTTTCTCCCTTCTCTGTGCCTCATCAGACCTCTCTCTCGGTCTCACATCATCACTTCCTTTACCATCAAGTTTCAACAATATCTGTCCTCCCATCCATTCGTCTTTCGCAAATGCTATCTCATCAGTTCTGTGTTCACGTCCTTTCCATTTCGTTCCCTCTCTCTCCTTATCGAGAGGTGCACTTGTCTGTGCCTGATCCTCCTTTTCATCATAGTGTCTCTCCTTGTCCCCAGGGACTGCAGAGGTGAGATTCTTATCCTGATTCTTCCCTTTATTTTCGTCACTACCGCACGTAAGTGACTCATATGCGGGTTTGCTGTACCCTGTAGCTGCCTTGAGCTCTCTTAATGGGTAGAGTCCCTCTGACTTACTTCCCTCACTTTCTGTTTCAGGCGGGGCTGGTGGCGCGGTAGGCATCTCACCCTCCTCCGTCCATACATTTAATATCCAATCTGCAGGTGGCTCTACTTCTTTCGCCTGTTCGAACATTTTCCAAAGTTCTAGAACAGCGAGGCATTTCTCTCGTCTCTTGCCTGTATATGTGGCAAGCAAATAAGTCATCATATGTTGTAAAACGGCTTTAGATAAGGACCCATTTTGTGGCCACGGCATGAACATCTTGTGGGCGGTGCCCTTAATCACTCTGTACTGTATTTCTTAAGCTTGGGTGCATGTTTAGGCAATTGTTTACACAAGTGAGCTAGCGGAGTAATATCTTCCATGCTCAATCTGTTTTAGCAATACTTTCATGCAATTTCACTGCACCCACCAATATGAACGAGCACCAAATGTTGCAAGCTCCAAACCAATCTTCTCCCGCAAAAATTTTTATATCACCAATTCATTCAAGAACATCAATTCATGTGCGATTACCTCTTAATTATAGAATCGCGAAAAACCCCTAATCCATTTCAAACAACACAGAAATACATTTTCTTACATGTGATACATCAACAGAACATGTATGATGAACGTTAAACAGACTAGACAGACTAGACAGACACCAGCTGGACACAGATATCTCTGCCTTCTAATCAATACCCCGACATGGAGTTTAAACAAACTCCTTTTATGACGTCTTTAATCATCATAGTAGCCTAGTTTTTCCCTATTATGTGGGACTATGAGTACACGTTTTTTCTGACCGCTATATTAAAGCACAGGAACAAGGCAAATCCTTTAACTCGGGTGTCCTCCCCAGTATCCGCTCTCTTCTCAGGTGTCTGTCCTGCTATCCTCTGTTTTCTCTCAGGTGTCTATCCCGGTATCCTCTGTTTTCTCTCGGGTGTCCTATCCCGGTAACCTCTGTTTTATTCAATTACCCTAGAGTCATTATTCCCCTATATATATATACAGTCTACTCTACTTCTGACTATTTTGTTTTCTCCACCTCCCTCCGTTACCTTTCCCCTTACTTGTTCTATTGCCTAGGAACATTTGCCAAAGCATCACTTTTCATTTCACTCACCACTCGCATCGTTCCTGTGGATCCTCGGGATCACCAACTCCTTTTACCACCTCCTTCGGTCTTTTCGTCCGATCGGCTGACCGTAGAAATTAGAAAGGTTATGCTTTGTAAGGCAGGTTCCTTGAGACCCACTGCAGTTTTTTGATGGACTTACACTATCATTGTCCACCAGAAGCTTCTCAGTCTACTCAGCCGAATGGCGAAGGTCTCGTCATATTGCTGAAAACCTAGAGTTACTACGTGTCGACGGTCAATAGCTGTTTTATCAATAATCAAAATTCACTAGTTGATGGTCATAACCATCCTCGTCGCTACCAAGTGTACTAAAGGACGGAGCGACCTCTGAACGGGCCCATGAGATTCAGAGCTCGTCCTCCGGCACCTTAAAACGAGATAGCTGCACCTTGGGGAGGATGGGGTGCAGGATTCTCTTACTCCAACACCAATCAATAAGGACAAGTCAATGGTTTGGCAAAGGGAAGTCAGTTTAATGACAAGTACAAAAAACGGGGAAACAAATGGAAATCATCAGAGCTGCGATCGCCTGTCTCGCTTCAACTTCCCAATTCTTCATGCAAACAGTAATTTCTATAGCAAATTCTCATCATCATTGAAGTGTAGAACTCATAAATTTGACATGCAATTCTATTGGTTGGGAAAGGTAACTTAAGTATAAGTACTATATCTGTTTATGGTAACAGAGCGTGAGGATTGAATAACTCTTATCAGGTGGGCGTCTATGCCCATCCCTCTACATCACTCGTGATAGACTTCACTACAAGTACGACGTTTTATTGGTTCTACTTGCTATAGGACCCTAGATTATTTGGTCCATTGTGATTGGCTAGGTTACACCCCTAGGCCTAAATCTCCACTTTAATTAGCAGCATGCAGAACGGACACCCAGATGCGGAGTGCCCCAAGATTCACCCTGCCTCCCTTCCATCAATCAGCGCTTTAGGGCTATGTGTCAATTAGTTGGCTGAGGTTGGCCTCGAAACTGTAGCTTCTTATCAGGAAAAGTTATGGCATCCTCTGGGTTTGGATGACATCAGATGTGGGCACCTCTCCGCGCCAGGCTGGTCACGTGCCAGTTCACAGTGAATCATCTTCAATTTCCCTCTATTTGTGTGTAGGATCCTTTGTTTAGCCTCGCCACCTGCCTGGGCCTCCTTATCTCGCCCTTCACGGGGCAGGTTTCAATGCTCTTAAGTTTTGATTCTTTGGAGTTGCTGCTCTCCTCCCTTCCTTGGGTTGACCTTGAATTCCTAGCCATGAGCTGCTTCTTGCTGAGTTTCGATTCCGCTCTTTCATCTGACTTTGAGCTAGTTTATGAATCCTGGCCTATTCGTCCTCAATCATCCTAGGCTTAGTTCTGCTTTTATGAAATGAAGTCACACTTGTATAATGTGCTTCTTGAGGTAGATATATAGTTGGTGCTTGCCGCTCTATCCTACTAAGCATTGCAAGCAGTATCATTTCCTTGGGTTCTTGAATTTCAAGCCTATTTACAGGCAATTAGCCATTACCATACTACAATACTTCCATTATGCTTAAATGGTTACATTTCTCCATAGTTCAGCATTGTTTCTTCTTTTATGTTCATTACATCCTTATTTGCAACATTTTGTCTTTGGTTATCGCCTTTTGGTTGTCGTTTCTTTCCTCTGTGAGTCTGTCTGGACCATTGTGACGTCAGCATTCACCTCCAATGAGAGCCCTTTGAGTCTCTTCCGGGACAGTTTTTAAGTCTTCATTTCACATCAGCTGTTGGTACGGTTGTCTCAATGGGCATCGTGCTCCCCATGGTTGTCTGGTTATTGGTGCTTCAATAGGTATACAAGTCCTTCTGATGGGCACTGGACAGAGTCCTACTGTGGCTCTCTGTTGGTTTATTTGCTCCTTATACGTCACATATCTTGGCGAATATGCTTCTGGCATCTCAAAATGGGTGGCTGGAGTGCAGGCCATATTTGGGACCTCCTCTACACACCAATAAGCTTCATAGTATTAACTACTAATGGTTACAAACTTTATCTATGCTAATAATGTGAGAATATATAAAAAAAGACGTTTTTCCACATAGGTGGTGCAGACAGCTCCATTCATTCAGTTCTGCTCTGCTCTGCTGTTTGAATAGTTCTCTCTCAGCTGTGTCTGGGCCAATAATAAAACTGTGTTACCTCCTGCTTTTTTGGATTACTTTGCTCTTCGAGTCGTTACTTTCCTTTGGAGTTCCCCTGATACACTATGCTCCAGGTATTAGACAAATAGGTGACCAATCTAAGAACTGATTGATATCTGAGACCCCCTAAACCTAACCCAGGTTTAAAAGATTTAGGTGATGTACTCTTTGGGGGATTTACAAGGGATCATAATTGGCCTCATTACGAGTCCGGCGGTAGCCATGCCGGAAAAACCGACAGGCTGCCGCCGGACCGGTAATACCATTCCGCCTCCATGATTGCCGGAATCACCAGGGCATTAGAACCCTGGTGACCCGGTAATTCTGGAGGCGGAATTCGGTAAATCCCCATTCCCACAGGACTCCATGGGGATGGGGACCATGGAAACACCGGTTCCGTCTATGACAGAGCCGGAGTTTCCATGTCCACCTGCAGGCGGGTGGTGTTAATACCGCCAGGTCAGACCGATACTGTGCATGGTAATAATGATATGCAGGGCAGTTGTAAAGCACAGGGGAATCCCACAGGCTTCATCTTCCTCTCTATTGCCATAGCAATTTGGGTTCAATCTGTGCATTTAGATGACCAGCTAGCTGAAACAAGGCATGCTCTCTATGATGATCAAAATGTATGTTGTCCACCATATCGGAATCAGCCGGTCCGGAAACAACGGTGGCGGCGGATTTACCGCCACTGTTGTTTCCGGACCGGCTGACTTGTAATGAGGCCCAATGTCTTATTTTAGGCATTATATAAAGGAGATTGATTTGAATGAACCAACAGTTCAATTCCATAAAATAAAACAGATTGTATCTTTATTCCATATATCTCAAGAGTTCAATCGCTAACTCTAGCACCAAAGCGGTGCCAAGCACACAATAATGGATTTGCTCTTCTGGATTTGTGGAATAATACAAATACAAATACCAAGATTATCATAGTGGGTCACAAACTCTAGATCTTTGATAAGTATCATCAAGGGTAGACCTATTTTATCATTCTTCTTAGTAGAACAAACCATACATTTGGTTTTATGGGTATTAATAACAAGTCCCTTGTTTATATAACAATGTTCAGATGTTTTCAGCTGTTTTAGCAGGCTCATTGCAGTTTTTCAGATCAAATTTTAATTATCTGCGTACATTAATATCCCATTTTTCTGTCCCACTAACAGTGGTCCATTTGCTTCAAGCTGATTTATGGACATAATTAAGGAATTTATGAACAAGGAAAATAATAGAGGGACATTACATATCGCTGCCCTACCCTGATATCACTGGAAAAGGCTTCTTGTGACCTCCCATCCTTGCATATATTGGATGACAGTGTGATTACCACTATGAAGGCAGTATATAGCACTTAATATGCCATTGGTACCCCAAATTTAAGAAGTTCATGCCATAATTTAACATTGGAATCGTATTAAAAGCCAGCTTCAGGTCAATTTAGGGGAGGTAAAGGTTTTGTTTCTGCAATATAACACATTTTTGAAGAATGATGATGAGCCTAAAGACCTGGTCCAGAGAATGTAGACCTATTCCAAATCCTGCTTGATACCAGAATAGTGTGTTATTTTCTTCCACCCACTCAACAAGGTGGTTCAATAGGACCTTGCAGTACATTTTTGCTGAGCCTTACAGCAGATAAATGGGTATATAATTAGAGGCTTCACATTTGTTTCCCATCTTAAAAATTGGCATGATAATTGCACCCTTCCAGCTAACTGGAAGGGACTTGTTCGTATTCATCTTATTGAAGAGGTTCTTTAGTCCTGACACCCAAATTGTGGGTACGCTACAAAATAGACCAACTGGCATCATCTCCAAGCCTGGTGACTTTCCCTTTTTTGGGACACAGGTGCCCTTAAAAGTCTCTACTAAAGAAAAATAGAAAATATTTCCTTCAATTGAACCTACTAACTCTTTGGACCTAGAAACATTGGTTGTGTTCTCTTGGTATCCATCAATAACTTTGTTTTAATACAATTTGCTGAAGTTATTAAACAAGTCTACTTTGAGAATCTTATGGTCTGGCAAAATCTGCCTCAACACCTGAGCTAAATGTACGATCTTCCTGAATAATCTAGAATTATTCAAGGCCACAGCACCTTTCAAGATGGTAATCCTTCTTTTTTCTAACTATTAGATGTGTGTACTGCATACGTACTTATACACACTTGATTGATATTCTCACTCCTCCTGTTCAGCCTTTTTGCCTTTTTTTAAAAATGTGTTTTTATTTCTCTACATTCTTTGTTGAACCAAGACTTGCTGACAAAGTTCAAGATTCTAGGTGGACAGAGGGCAGAGTAACATACAATCAAATTAGTGTGGTCAGAAGGTTGGAAAATTATATCTGGGCTTCGCTTTGACTAGTATTATTAAAAGCACTTCTAGCTGTAGAAGGAATGTATGATAGCTCATAGGTAAAATTGTTTCTTTTTCGTTCTTCCATTGTAATCCATGGTGTATTAATGACACAATAGTAATGGCTTTCAAGAGCCTCACATGCTCGAAAGTGGGTGTTCAATAGTAGGTCAAGCCTAAGATACAGAGGATCATGTGCATGTTCTATCCTTACTTCCATTTCAAATTAGTGACACATTCCCATCCGTCCCACTCTGTAAAATATGTAATTATGTTATTGATATAGGATGATCTCAAATTGTCTATAGATTGTACATGAAGGCTGGTCCCCAGCAATCGCCCGTTGCATCCATGCAGTCTGACCTCGTAGAGCTTATACGTGAGGGACTGTGCATGGTAATAATGATATGCAGGGCAGTTGTAAAGCACAGGGGAATCCCACAGGCTTCATCTTCCTCTCTATTGCTATAGCAATTGGGGTTCAATCTGTGCATTTAGATGACCAGCTAGATGAAACAAGGCATTCTCTTTATGATGATCAAAATGTATGTTGTCCACCATATCAACAAGATCAAGAAAGGCGTAGACAGAATTATCATCAGTCCTAAATAAACAGTAAACAGTAGTCCGATATACTATTTACCATCAAAATCTATTTTGATTCCTAAGGCATCTGGCAGCTCAGTGGCTACATTTACTGCCCTGGTGTTTAGCTCTACTGACAGCCAAATCAGTAGACCACCACTGGGCCTACCCTGATCGCTCTTCTTATAAAGTATGTAATGGCTCATGAAACCCTGCAAGATAATGTCATCCAGCTGCCATGTTTTTTGAAGACATACAAATTGGAATCCCCTGATCTGCTCATTACATTCCCGATCCACCATTCCACCTGCGCATCCCTCAATGTTCCGAAGAATAGGGTCCACTGGGCACCTAGAATGGGACCATTCCAGTTTGATAACACTGGGAAGACGGTGCAACACTCCATTAATCCTACAGTTTACATATTTGACAGGAGGATGAGGGGTAGATGTATGTAGGGCTTTGTCAAGTGTGATCATAATTATCTCCCCAACAAATCTTAATGGACATAGAGATAGTGAAATGTCTGAAACAGGCAAACAAGATTAGTCAATAGATACAAATCCATCGATCAATTCCAGGTGGGCATGTGTAATTAATACCCCATCAGTAGTTTTTGGAAGGCTGTTAGAGACCCAATTAACTTTAAGCATATCGGATCTAATGACTGAAAGACACCCTTGTGATGTTGTGGCCAATACATGTCCCCTTTGATAATTTTAGTACCCCTCCCATTTATATGGTGCACCCTTACCAGCATTGCCCATGCTAAATTCATAATTCTCAAAACTATTTCAGGATGCTAACTGTGTCCCAAAACTGCATGGGGGCCCGTTCCTTGAATTATTGTCCTTCGATTGATATATCAAATACTCCATCAAGACTAAATTATTTTTATATCCTTCCTAAGGTCATTAAGTGTGAGTCTCATACAAGCTGCCTGAGTGATTCTCTGTTCCTCATGCGCCTCCTATCAAGTGTAATCCAGTGACACATGTGTCATTCAGTGACTTGAAAAGACTGACACTGCATGGTATCTCCTACATCCCAGAATCTTGCTTACATTATCACACACAAATCACATGAGGTGAGTCTCACACAGGTTTTCCTACCCCACCTGCTCTTCCTCTCAAGTGTCACTCAATGATATGTCTCTTAAATTCACGTCAAGCAATGTCAACTGTATGGTATCTCCCACCTCCCCTAATCACTGCTAAGTCTATCAACAAAGATCACACAAGTGGGAGTCTCTCGCAAGCTGCCCACATCGATTTCGTGCTCATCCAACCAAGTGTCACTCAAAGTTACTCGTTCATTCACTCTCAGAGATTCCCTCTCTCTAGTCTCTGCAGATAGCGCTTGTTTTGTTCACCCACTTGAAACCACTCAATGCGCCACTCAGTTCAAACAATGGTCCTCATTACAAGTGTTGCGGTCCGGAAACAAGGGTGCCGGTAAGCTTACTGACACCCTTGTTTCCGGACTGCCACACTACGAGTCTACCTGCCGGGGCCACTGCGTCCATCAGGTCTGACCCTGCCGGGTGCATCGGCCCTGGTATGCTAAATCATCACAAGTGGACCGGCACAGTTAGCAACTGTGCTGGTGCTTCCGTCTCCCCACTCCCATAGAGTCCTAATGGGACTTACGAATTCCGGCACCTGACTTCCCACGTCGCTGGGACTTGTAATTTGCTGGTGGCACCGGGAAGTCAGACACCAGATTCGGTTTGATGGAGTTGGCTTCAACTGGCCGGTTAAACCAGTGGGCTACGGCCAACCTCCTAATGAAACCGAATATCTATCCTAAATGTATCTCTCTGAGTCCCAAGTCGATCATTACCTTTCTCCAGTGTTCTTCTTATTCAATTGCACTATCCCCACTTCAGGTTATTAACCTTTCCCTAAATATCCTCCTCTTGAAACAAACAATGGCATCCTGCCTCTCCAAAAGTTGCCTAAAGTTGAATATAAACACCAACCATGTGTTCCCTTTTCTAGCACATGAAGGTGAACTTCATAAAATGATTAATATAATTTTGCCCTGTTTGCATCACCAAAGTTCTGGTGTTTCGGGTTCTCTCGAAAATGTTCCTCAAGGATTAATAGTCAGGCATGTATTTCTTGTTTTCAAGAACTATAAATGCTTGCCACCCATCATGTGATAATCCCTCCTCACTACAAGGCATTAACAACACGCATCAACAATGGAAGCTCGTGCTGCCTGGAAAAATACTCCTGCTTGTCAATTGCACTGACTCACGGCTTACTTGCGTCGTTAACATTTTTATTGTACACACATGCACGTTGACGGTCCACAGTAATTATGTTTCAATTGTTTTTCTGCCATCATTTTGTTGTACATTTGTGGGGCTTCTGGGGCCTGCATATATTGGGGCTTCTGCTAACTGGTTCGGGGAATATGAACATCTGGGCTAAGTCACTGCACGTGGCCCTTCCCAGCATTAACCCAAAGAAAGACCTGAGTGCTGACATTTCACTCAGGAAGGACGCAGGACATGTATTGCAGTGGGAGGTGCACCATCAGCTTTCAACATATTTTGCGGCTGGCGCACCTTCACTAAAACTGACTGTGTGGTTCCGGCTGCTTAGTCAATATCTGTGTTTTGACCAGTATGTCTTTGGAAGGGGCTCAGAAGACAGGGACATGTCATACTTGCAGAGCCATCCCCTCGGCCTTGTTGGCCTTGTCCATCCTTTTTCGGTATATTGATTCTCTCATTTCCACGGGTACGTTCTAATGCAAACGAGGGGTCAGCCCTGACAATGTACAGCTGCGTACCTTCTATGCATGTACGTAATTGCTATGAGAGTAGGGCATTGTGTGTGTCCCCTGTATTCCAAATAGTACACAATGGGCCTCATTATGAGGTTGAAGGTAGCCATGCCATTTATACCCGCATACCCACAAACTCGGGTCCGGCTCCGGGTCCTGCAAAAGGGGAATTACCGGGCCATTCCAACCTTGGAGGGCCCGGTAATTCCCCTTTCGCGGGACCCAGAACGGGTAGATACGTCCCCATTCCCATTTGAGCACCCATAGGGCTCAATGGGAATGGGGAGGATGGTAGCAGCTTTACCGTTCATAATGGTACCGTTGCTACATCCAGTTCTGCTTGCGGGTGCCGCTCGGCACGCCTGGTCTCACCAGGCGTACAGAGCGGCACCCGCGAGCAGAGCTCGTAATGTGGCGGCATGGTAACAACGGCGCCGGTAGCAATACCGGCGCGGTTGTTCCCTTACCGCCACTATTGTAATGAGGCCCACTGTCCTTTCCACGTCGGACACGCTCAGTAATCTAGCCGCTGCTGTAGATCAGAGCCAAAATGCATAAGGCAGGATTTTGGCAAAGCTCAGTCACTTATATGGCGGACATATTTTGAGGCGATTGATGTTGTTCAGCCTATTGATATGAGCACATGTCACCACATCAGAAATAGAAAAGGGTGTTTGGTTTATCTAGTAACTTGACTGTGTTAGCCTCGGGCTCCTTCTAACGGAAACTTCACTACGCGCTAAAGAACAAAACATGATTCACTCCCTTGGCAGAGCAGGAGGATGTGTTTTCATGTTTTTGATTAGAAACCCGCAAATTGCTTGCATTTATTGGTCCTGTATGCCTCATCTCATTTTATATGACAGAGTGAACAAATAGGTTACACGATGCCTTTTATTGGAAGAGCATATACATTTCAGTTCATGTGCCTGAGAACCTCCAGGGGCCGTCACCAGATGTGGTAAGTTTTCAGTAAAATAAGAAGCCAAGTCTCCAGTGATGGCCCAGGGGAACGTGCACGTGTTTCTTTGCAGTTTTCATGAGGAACCTCGAGACATCTGGTTTGACCCAATAAGCTGTCCTATGATGTATGAAACATGAGGCGAAGAAGCCACTGCGCTCTGCTATGGGTTTTGGGGCTGCATATCTTCGGTTAGAGCTTTTTGGAGCTGCGATAATTGTGATGGCATTTGATTAAATGTTTTGACCAAATCATGAACAATTATCTTCGAATCAGAAACACATGAATTAATTGCATCAATGAAATTGCAAATTATAACTATGAAAGTTTATTGAACCTATGCAGTCCTGTGGGATGTTAACAAAAAGAAAAAAACTAGCACATATCCACTGCCTGACCCTATATGATTACATGACAACTGATGCCATTCACACACCAAGGGTAGACACTACTAGAAAACGTTATCTCTCTCGCTACTCTGCCAGAACAACAACTGGTATGAGATTTTATACAATGTGAAATTATAATTTGTGGCTAGTGGAAATTAAACATAGTTGCTCCTTTGTTAGTCGAGCACCTTTCAGAAAGTCGAGATAAAAGGATATGTCAGGGCTGATGTATGTATGAGCCTTTTAAATTAGCGCGAGACTTTGCTGTGTCGCCAGAGCCACTTTCCACGCTGTAGTATGTCAGGAACAATAGGGGTCACTTTCTCATTCTTGCTCATTTACTCCGGTGGAATCCTTCAACATTCCACCCAATCTTTCACATGATTCCTCTTCTGAAGATGGCTATAAAATAAAGCAAATACATCATAATGGGCCTCATTACGACCCAGGCGGTAAGTTACCGCTTGGGCCGTGACTTTACCACCATGGCGTAAACTACGTTTACGCCATGGTGGTTGGCGGACTTACCGCCCCATTCCGAGTTTGGCGGGGCGGTAAGTCCCCAATCCCCATTTACCCTTCCCCATTCCCATTTTTGCCCCATAGGGCATAATGGGAGTGGGGAAGGCGTTAATTACGCCACTGTAAATTACGGTGGCGTAATTAACTCCATTGTCCCTTAGCGCCATGGATTTTAACACCTGCTAAAAGCAGGTGTTAAATCCGCCATGGCGCTAAGGGACCTCGTACTCAGGCGGTAAGGGTCGGCGCTGTTCACGCCGCCGTAAACCCCTTACCGCCTGAGTCGTAATGAGGCCCATTGACTAATTTATAAAAAAAAAATATTCAGAGACAGCAATCATAGGACCCCCGGCATGTGCTGGCTTTCTCCTCATTTTTAAATCACAGATTCTCTTTTATCCTCTTAGTTGCTAGAATGTGTTACCTGCCTCACTTACAATTGCATACACCACCTTTATACTGCATTAGCTTCACCCCATTGAATGCAGGCTCTTCCTCATGTTCTCATAGCAAACGCAGCAAAGAGTAGCAGAGAGAAGGTGGAGGACAACGTCCTAAATTCCCCACATTACACAGGGGCCTACCACAAGCAAAGGCGAGAGAGAGTACTTTTATTTAATTCACCATTTTATAAGATCAGCTTGTTTCAATATCCACTCCATTATCTTTTATTTCATGACAGTCGTTAGAGTTGTATAGTAAAGCATGCATGGGTTTAGGGCTTACTAATGCTACGTTTAGCTTTACATGTAAAAATGACTGAAGAAAAGCAACTCTGGTGATTAGATCAAGGGCCTGATTCACAGAAGCGTTTTATAATGGTGCAATCCCATAGGAAAACGCTCTGTGAATCAGGCGCTAAATGTGCTCTACTTAAAGGCCTGAATGAGGTGGTTGAGTATTGACAAGTTGTACACCTGTGGTACGGGAAAATACGAGAATAATGTGTGTTTCTTATTAATATGTAAGTTTTTTATAGATTTTAGAAGGGGATTTACTTTATTAAAACTAATATTAGGTCATGTAGGGAGGCCAGGTCCTTGGCCATGAATCATAACAATGAAGATTTTATGTATGACGTTACGAATTATGAAAGAGAGACTTTTAGAAGAATATCTAGAGCATTCTGAAGATTTTATATCGACTGTGATTATTTATCATGTGAAGGTTTCAGACAATGGGCCTCATCAGGAGTTGGGCGTTATCACCAGGATACCGCCCAAAACTGCCCATAGCACCAGCGCATTCACCTCTAGCTCTATGGAGAGATAGGGCCATACTCGGCACTAGGTGGAATGGTAAAGCGGTGGTAATAGAATAAGCACTGCTTTTTTACTGCTCTGCCCAACCCTGATGAGGCTCAGTGGGGCTCATTACAAGTATGCCTTTCTGGAAACAACGCTGTCGGTAAGCTTACCAGCACTGTTGTTTCCGGAAAGGCATACTTCAGGTCTGTCTGCTGGAGCCGGGAACAGTGGCCACGGTAGGCAGACTATCACAGAAGCACCGGCATGGTTAGCAACGATGTCGGTGCTTCCGTGGTCCCTACTCCCATAGAGTCCTACAGGACTCTATGGGAATGGGAATTCACAAAATTGTCGGCGCCTGACTTCCCGGCCGCCGGACTTGGAATAGCCTGGTGGCACTGGGAAGTCAGGTGCCGGTCATTTTTCATGACGCCGTGAAACAGGCTCTTCAAGACCATTTTCTTCCCATGGCAAACGTGGACTTTGACAGATATGTCATGTGTGCTGAGAAGCAGCTAAAAGAGGAATCGCTAGACCAGTTCTGTGCATGGCTGAGGCACCTGGCAAGCTCCTGCAGGTGGGTGAATGAGGAGGAGATGGTCCGGAACCAACTGCTGCAAGGGTGCAGTTCGGGGAAGCTACAGAGGCAGGTGCTGAGAGAGCCTGGTCTGACCCTACAACAGATCCTGGACACAGGGAGAGCTTATGAACTGGCGGAGGCCAGGGGGGCGAAGATGGATGCGGCCACATACCCGGGTAAGGGCGAAGAGGCACTTGCAATTGGGCGCTCTGCTCCAGGGAGGGCGAGATGGACACCAAGGTGGGAGGATGGCCCCCGGTGCCGAGAGCAACACTCAGTCGTGCCCTTATTGTGGCTATGACCTACCGCACGTGGGGGAGTGCCCAGCAAAGTCGCGTGTCTGTGGCCGGTGTGGCACACAGGGACATTACGCGAGGGTGTGCAAAGCATCCACCCCGGTAGCGGCCTCGAGAGGCAGGAGCAACATCCGGAGGGTGAGGGGTATGTCATCAGTCGAGGAAGGCTTGCAGGACCTGAACATAGCAGAGGAGGAAGAGGAGGAAGAAGAAATGTTCTTCATCTCAAGCATTGCCACTGGTCCCAGAGGGAGCAGACAACCGACCTGCATGGTGAACATCGGAGAGGTTCCCACCCCGGTCCTCATAGATACGGGGGCGTCAGTCTGAGTGCTGGCGACTGAACATTATGAAGCACTCCCAGGCCCTCCCGAGTTGGCGGAATCCAAGGCGCTGATATATGCCTTTGAGGGAGACACACCACTTCCGATCCAGGGCGTGTTTGTGGCACCAGTGTCCCATGGACAGAGCAAAATTAAAGCAAGGTTCTTCGTGACAAGTGCGAGCCCGCACTCCCTCCTAAGCTGTGCCGGCACCGAAGCCCTAAATATAGTGCACTTCACGCTCGCGGTCTATCACACAGACCTAGAACGCCTGCTGCAGCCTTTCAACACCATCTTCCAAGGGAACGGGAAGCTGAAAGGGGACCCCAACAGGGTCCACATTGATGGGTCGGTGCGACCAACAGCACTCAAGCATCGCCGAATCCCGTTCCAGCTGAGGACACAGGTGGAGAAGGAGTTACAGACACTTGTTGACCTGGACATTATCGAGAGAGTGGAGGGCCCGACTCCTTGGGTTTCTCTGATTGTGGTTGCCCCTAAGCCTAAACAGCCAGGAGCAGTCTGCATCTGCGTGGACATGAGGTTGCCGAACATGGTGATCAAACGGGAACGTCATCTCATGCCCACCCTAGATGACATTGTCGGCGAGCTACAGTGGGCGAGAGTTTTCTCTAAACTGGATCTGAGGTCCAGCTACCATCAACTGAAGCTCCACCCCGAGTCAAGATACATTACCACCTTTACGACTCACGAGGGGCTGTACCAGTTTAAGAGGCTCAGCTTCAGGGTCCCGTCGGCAGCGGAAGTTTTCCAGAACGCCATCAGGGGAGCCCTGTCAGGGCTAAAAGGAGTGATCAACATGTCAGACGACATCCTGGTGTTCGCAAGGTCAGAAGCGGAACACCTGAAGCGCCTGCAGAACACCCTGGTGAGACTCTGTAGCCTGGGACTGACCCTGCACCGGCAAAAGTGTGAATTTTTGAAAGACCGGATAGAATTTTTTGGCTTTGTATTCCACGCCGGGGGCATCTCCCCGGACCCGGAGAAGGTGAAGGACATTCAAGAAGCAGCCCCGCCAGAGTCACCCACAGAAATAAGGAGCTTCCTGGGCATGGTCAATTACTGTGGATGATTTATTCGCGATTTGGCCTCGCTGTCGGAACCCCTGCGGGTTCTGACCAGAACTGACGTGGCCTGGACCTGAACGGGGAAGGAACAAAGAGCGTTTACCACCATCAAGAATGCCCTGTCGGGGCATGAGACAATGGCGTATTTCAATCTGGACCGGGAGTCGGAGATCGTAGTAGACGCCTGCCCGGTGGGACTTTGGGCGGTCCTTATGCAGGCGGACCCACAAGGGACCATGCGACCCATCGCCAATGCCAGCAAGGCGCTCACCGAGACTGAGAGGCGGTATTTGCAAATTGAGCACAAAGCCCTGGCCATCCTGTGGGGCTGCAAGCATTTTCGGATTTACATTCTAGGCAAGCCTGTGGTGGTCGTGATGGACCACAAGGCCCTGATTCCGATAATGTCCGGGGCATCATCCAAGCCACCACCACGCATCGAGAGGTGGATGCTCTTGCTCATGGAGTACGGCGTCAAGCTGCTGTATCGTCCCGGCACGCACAACCCAGCGGACTATCTGTCCCGCCACCCGGGAGCAGGGCGGCCCCGAGACTCAGTGGAGGTGGCAGACTGTGTGGAAGCGATGCACCTGGTAGTGGAATCGGCGCTGCCTGTTGCCCTGGCGCGCCAAGAGATTGCGGTGGAGTCAAATGCAGACAAAGTGTTCCTGATAATCAAGGAAGCTGTGGCCAGTGGGGAGTGGCGCGAAGTGCTCATGAACAGTGCCAGAAGGGATGATGGTGCACAGAAGGATCTACAGGCTCTTTGGAGGGCCTGCCGCGAGCTGTCGATGGCTGAGGACTGTCTTCTACTGAGAGGGCACCAAATTGTTATCCCACAAGCACTGGTGGGCAAGGTCCTGCAGCTCGCACACAAAGGACACCAGGGGATGGCGAAGACGAAGGCACGCCTCAGGTTGAAAGTGTGGTTCCCGGACTTGGAGAGCAGGGTGGATGAGTTTGTGAAAGCATGCATCCCTTGCCAAGCAGCAAGTCCAGTGGAGAGAGGGCCGCCCATCCAGGCCATGGAAAGGAGTGAACACCCGTGGGGGACAGTGCATGCAGACTTCGGGTCCACGGGCCGGGGAATGTACCTTTTGGCAGTGATAGACCAGTGGTCGCGCTATCCTGAGGTGGAGCTGGTTGAGTCCACGGCCAGTGACCACACCATCCTGGCACTGGAGAAAATGTTTGCCACCCATGGGTTCCCCATGGAGATATGTTTGGATAACGGAGCGCCATTTCAGGGGCAGCGGTTTGCGCAGTATTGTGAGGAAAGAGGGATCAAGCATAGGAAGTCTCCCCACTCTGGGCCAGGGCAAATGGGGAGGTGGAACGCTTCATGCAGACGCTGAATAAAGTGTTCCGAATATCGCCGAATGGAGGGGAAGAACTCCGACGCAATATGTTTGATTTTCTGCGCGGGTATCGCATGACCCCGCATCAGTCTACTGGGGTCGCCCCAGCTGAAGCCCTCTTCAAGCGAACTCCCCGGGGGCTATTGCCCAAAATCGAAGGCCGCAGCCCGGGAGAGATTGACAACAACCAGGTACAAGAGGAAAGGGCTGCCCAGAACGAGCGGGAGGGTGTCCGGCGAAAAAATATCAGAGATGGAAATTGCAGTGGGGTACACGGTGCTGGTTCGGAACCGGAGGCCGGAGGGAAAGCTATCTTTACCTTACGAAGCACAGCCATTGGGAGTGACCCACGTCAAGGGGTCCATGGTCACAGCAGCCAATGCCCGAGGAACGGTCACGAGGAATGCATTGTTCTTGAAGCGGATAGAGGCGGCGCCAAACCCAGATGTGAGCGACATGCAGGGGCCGGCGTCTGACGGAGGATATTCACCGAGGGATGATGGACCGCCAATGGCTCCAGGGACACCAGAGGCGCCCCCAGAAGAGGCACGCAGGTACCCGAGCCGGGCAGGACGCAAGCCGCCACAGAGGTTCCAAGACTTTATTATGGACCCAGCCTCGTAACAGGTGGAAGACTGTTAGTCTAAGTTTGAACTGTTGATGTTGATTGCACTGGTTGTAATTGTGTCTTGTTTCGGGGGAAAAGGAGGAATGTTGCGTAGTGTATGCGCAGTTATTACGCATACGCGAGTGGCAATGAGGCTCGCGCATGCACTGTTGGAATAAAGACGGTCACCCGGCAGTTGAAGCCAGGGACCCGAGCAGTCCACATGCGTCCCGTGTGGTTCCTCGTGTGTGTAGGTGTGGCTGCGTGTGAGTGCGGGTGGAGGCCCTGGCCAGCCCCACCATACAACAGCAGGGTTACCGCCGGACCCGTAATGAGGCCCAATGTGTGTTGTTTATGATTTACGTTAATGGGTACTTTCCGAATAAAGTTTATACATACCCTACCATAATCGTTTGTGGAGCAGACCACCAAATAGGAAGCTAATTTCACAGCAACATTGCTACATACTGGTAGAGAGATGGGTAGAATGTGGTGGCCAAAGCGTCCACATTAAAGTTCAAAGCAGGTTTGAAGAAATTAACGCTTTGGGGAATAAGTGGATTTGAGGACTGCTTTGTAGAGGGAATTTTCCACTACTTCACCAAATCTGTGTTTGATGTGTTCCTGGTGTGTGCTGGGTATGGTTATCAGAGCTTAGCGGACAGCCACACAATGAAGGACATCAAAATGCAGTGATTAAGGGTTTTCCTTGGAATATTTACAATGTTGGGCAACATAAAGGGTAATGGATCTCAAAACCCCATAATGGATTGCTAATATTCTTCAATTCTGTGATCGCCTATCAAAATCCTGATAGACTTATCCAGGTCTCTCATGAGTCACTCACACGCTACTCAGAGCTCAGGGTGGAAGTGACCCTGCAATAATTTGGTGAAACTCTAGAATACTCTACTCTAGGATTCTTTGAAGCGTGTGTGGGTGCTGAGATGGTTGCCCCTTGATCTGTGGTCTGGATTTTGCATTCTTAAGTGGGATCTTTGCAAGTCAAACCTGCATAAGCCCGCCGTTGTATCCATGAATGAGGCCACATGACAGGCTCCACGCTGGGCATCCTGCTCCCTCCCTTTCCTAGGGTCCCGGCTCTGCTGCACACCATCCCACTCTCACCTTCCTCCTTGACATCTCACCACATGCTGGTTTTTAATGGAACATCTTCTCTTGCCTCTCTTATCTTACCACCATATTCTTCACCTCTACCTCTTTTTTTTCCCACCACATACTTTTTCCTCTCCTAGGCTGCAGTGTAGAAGAACTCCAGCAATCAGTGACTGCCTTTGCTCTCTGAAGGTCCAATGTAAATGTTCATAAATGGCATTATTGTGTCTATAATAGAGATTTTCCGAAAAATGCAGTGCCAAACCCCCTGCACCGTGTCAAACACGAGTCCATACCATTACAAGTGCTGTAGACATATGTTACGCCAAACCTGTCCTCCTTTGAATGAGAAGTCTGCAGTGCAATGCCCCCCTCTCTCAGCACATACACATAGACAGCCACTCTTTGCACTCGACCCTTCTGTTCAGGGCCCCAGCATACAAAAGATAAAGAACAGATGTACACACACCCAAGCATTTTAAGTTACTCTTGAGTTCAGAGGCCATGAGATAGATTCAGTGCATGTGCATAGAGTGATACTGGACACAGATCGGGGCCATGATGAAGCTGCTTTGATACATGCAGTACCTGTTGCAGCACACATGCATGCCAATCAATAAAAGCGACAGTGTGCACATTCTGTATCCTTTATTCTGTAAGCCTATTAACAGATTAAAATTACAGAGCACAAAGGCATTCCTCACTTTGTCTCATGCCCCTTTGCCAGTCTGCTTGCACCTGATTTCACCCAAATGTTAGACGACATTAATAATTAGCATACACATGTGGCTATATCCAGTATAATGCACCATACGGTGCCTGAAGGTCTAGCCAATACACAGCCGTTCTACGGTTGCTGGGCCTTCACTATTCCATGACCATGGAACCAGAATGTTTCTACAATACTCACACCCTGCCATGGAAACTCACCTTTGATTGGCCCCCACTTGCCTTCAGATTTAGGGTTCACATTTCTCTCCTCAATATATTATTTGTTTATGTATTTATTTATTGTTACATGTATAACAGCGCACAAAGGCCTGAGGCAGCAAGGCGCAAGGTACAGTAGAAGTGTGAGTTAGACATTAGAGAGTGAATGCACAATCTGGTAAAGCATCACCTCATGGTGCGGGGGCTACAACAGTGTGCAAATAGGCAAATGGACACATTAGCTAACATTTGTGTAAGTACAAAGTACAGCGAGCTACACCACTTGGTGCAGGGGGGTACCACAGTGTGCAAATAGGCAAATGGACACATTAGCTAAAATGTGTGTAAGTACACAGTACAGCGAGCTACACCACTTGGTGCAGGGGGGTACCACAGTGTGCAAATAGGCAAATGGCACATTAGCTAACATTTGTGTAAGTACACGGTACAGCAAGCTACACCTCATGGTGCAGGGGGCTACAACAGTGTGCACATAGACAAATGGGGAGAAAAGGTAACATTTGTGCAAATACACGGTACAGTGAGCCACACCTCATTGTGTGGGGGGCTACAACAGTGTGCAAATAGGCAAATGGGGGAGAACAGGTAACATGTGTGTAAGTACACGCTGCACCAAGCCACACCTCAGGTGCAGGGGCTACATCAGTGTGCAAATAGGCAAATGGGGAGAATAGGTAACATTTGTGTAAGTACACAGTACAGTGAGCCTCACCTCATTGTGTAGGGGGCTACACTAGTGTGAAAATAGGCAAACAGGCATAATAGGTAACATTTTTGTAGGTGAAGGGTACAGTGAGCCTCACCTCATGGTGCAGGGGATGTGTTGAAAGTGCAGTATGAGCTGTGGATATGTGGAGACAGTCATGTGTAGTACAGTACAGTACAGTGGGACTATGGCCCCATTTGCTGTAATCGCAAAAATGAACAAAGAATGTACAGGAACATTACAGGCAGGCAAGGGATCAATCAAGCAATGGTTAGTGCTCTTGAGATCGTAGTTAAATACATAAAGCCTGAAGATGGTCAAGACAGTGCATGCTGGCAAAGCCACACCTGGAATAGCAGGGGCTACCTCAGTTATGCCGGTATAGATGGAACAGTTTAGATGGCAGTAGTGATAGTGATTGTATATAGAGTTAAATATGCGTTCATCTTGGTCTGAGAGCTGAGCGAGGAGGCACAGTCAGCAACATGCACCGTGTGGCAAATGCAGGCAGCAGTGCTAGTGATAATGAAGGCATCTACACTCATTGCAGTTGCGAGGAGGAACACCGGGAAAAAGATTGGACATGGGGGGGCGAAGAAATGGTTATGAGGAGTAAGGATAGCTGGCAGTAGGCTATGTTACCTGCAAGGCAGAGCTCCAATATTTGCGAATTGTCTTGTGCGGCTGGACTCAAACTCCTTTGTGTGGCAGTGACTGTTAGGTGGGCAAGGAGCCCTTCCATGCCCAGACAGGGCCAGACAGGGGTCTTCATGCAGGGCCTTAAATTATGGCCTTTGATTGGGCCGGCGTAGCCTGCCTAGTCCCAGGAAGAGGTGTAGTTATGCTGCAAGGTCATCTATCGATGGCTGGCGAGGGCCTGCATCTAGGAAGGACCTCTCCCTCTTCATCTCCCTCTTTTCCTACTCCCTCTCTTCTTTCAAGCCATCTCCAAATACACTCTTACTCCAAAAACCCAGATCACAAAGTCTGTTCCCCCCCTTTACATGGAAGCCTGAGAAGTGACTAGGGCTTCATTTCGGGAAAAGGATTCATTGTGCAGTATGTGCCACGTGTATTGGCGTTCTCGTAGTATTACAGCAGTCTCATGTTCATTTAATTATACAGCACTCTGCACCACAGAGTCATGAACTGAATGTTCCACCAGCAGGTATGCTGAAACTGCATAGAGCGTACACCACCTTTGGATGTTGTCAGCTTCCACGTGTTGCCTGCCTCCCTTCTGTGAAGATCCTGAACTGCAGCATGTGCCCACCAGATTGACGTTGATCCTGGTAGCTCCCTGAATCAATGTGTGTATTTCAAAAGGTTGTCACCAGTTCAGCTTTCTTCTGTATCGGTGTTGCAGGGAAAACAAAAAAAAAACATCTAGATGTGTTAGGGGGCATTTGGCCTGCAATATGTTCAAATGTTTTTTAAGGACATTAACCTAACATCCCTTATAAGGCCATTGGTGAGTCCTGACAGTCTTCAGTGGCAAGGTTAGGATAGCCTGGGGATACTTGCCATGCCACCCCTGGAACCAGCATCACTCATTGGGTGAGGTGTTCTGCACCCTTTGCTACTCGACCATCCATAACCAGGGTCTGTCAAGGGACTTAATCACAGCTGTGGGTGCCTGACCATATCATGTTTTGCTTTAGAATGAACAAATATACAAAATGCTTGATGATATTTCAGAATTGTTTGATCAGTCAGTAGAGTGAGGAACACTGTAGAATGCTAAACACATCTGGCAATTTATACGAACAATATTATATGTTCTTCAGGCTTTTATTATGTTTTCTTGGTAACACCCATGTGACTCTTTAAACAGATCCAATGCCATATTGTTCAAACTCCATTTCCCACGAACAGCCCTATTTTCATAGCAGGCGGCATTGTGAGGCATGGGAAGTGGTGCCTAATACTGCATCAAGCAGTTCATCTTATTTGATTTGACACATAGCTGAGATCAGTATTGGTGGCAGTCATGTTAATGCATGGCAACAGCCACGACTGTGGATCTCTATGGACTCTGCCTGCTTGTAGCACTCATTTAAAAGCAGGAGAACTGTGTAGGGATTCCTGCGTTCCACTGGCATCAGAATAACGATGCTGGTGAAAACACATTTAGATTCACTGCATAAAAAGTGGAAATTCACATAATGAATTCTCCAGGGTGGTTCCTGCTCCATCAGGGGAATCGGTGTTGAAATAGTGCAGACGTGGACAAAAAAACCCATAGAAACACTGTTTGAAGGTGTTTTATGTTTAATGAGCTCAAAAAGGCAGAGCCTGCTTTACTTTCAGAGGCTCTGTTGCAAGGAGTTTTTTAGACAGGGTAAGTTGCAACTCTGGCCTTCCTATAGAGAGTTATGGCTCAGTTAATATTGAGTTATTTGAGCTACTGTAGGGACTACACGTGTATAAGTCATAGAAGTAATTTTGATCAACTGTTTTCTGCCTCATTATCACACACATTCAATTTTACTTTCTATAAAACAGATTCTTCTGTTGCTAGAAAACTACTTACTCGAAAACAACAAAAATTCAGGACAAACATACACACCCTTAGCACTTAAGGGGTCAGTCTTCCATAGGGATTCATATCCATTTTCAAATTCAAAGTTGATTCTCAAGTGATCCAAGATTGGGACTGTTTTCACATATGTTCTCTCTCTCTCTCTCTGCTTAGTCATCAAAGCTTCATGCGGACAATGCCTGGAAATGTAGCCTTCTTGAAGACATGGATACCCGGTGACAAGTCTTTGCACCAGTGCCTATATCTCTGTATGTCTTTATATTGTGGGTGTACCAAAAAAGCATATGTAGTATTCGGCCGAGCAATGAAAGGTTTGTCAAGAATTCGGCCAAATAGTTGTTTTATTTAATACATCCATGTTCCAAACTTTAAAGACACACTTACAAAAAATGAACCTTATGTAAAATGTGTTCCCATGTGTCATGTATTTCTCTTTCTTTTAATAAGCATATCTATACTATTTAAGGAATACACCTCAGATATAAACAGATTTACAAAGAAGCAGAGACAAAGTGCACGGAAGGATGTTTCATATGGAATAGCATTGCTAGTCAAAGTGTTAGGCTTCACAAATGCACAGTGTTATGTTCTGATAAACACCATAGATATTGCAGTTTGCACTTGCCATTGTGAATCACAGATATTGATCTCTTGTGAGTTGCAAGACTTCTTAGGTGGAAATACGAGTTCTGAACCTTCCTTGCAGCTCATATAGAAATGCACACGTGTTCTTACTGTTTATCAAGGAAACAAGTCATTGGTACATGTGAGAAGAATGGACTCCATTTCCCATCTATTCCACCATAATATGTCGATGTGGGAGATTACTCTCACCTAGACGCTCAAAGGTTTGGGGCTGGGGCAACCACTGGTAAGAAGCCTGAAAAGTGACTGAAACTTCCTAAACCCTTTACGCTCAATTGTGGCACTGCTCTGTTGGACAGACACTCAATTTCACCAAATTTCAAACAATGTTCACTCACCACATTTCCTATCCACCACACTAGATTATGACAGACTCTATGGGTTTCTTCATGACTGTTACTCTTTAAACATTATTCAATGAAAAAAGAAGATAGAGAGCTGTCTCCTGGTCCATATAGAAATAAGCTCTAATCTCTCAACTGTTCCTGTTGTGGCAGACTAGCCTCTTATGCTATATGGCAAATGTCCAAACAAGCCAGTGCTCCAAGAGCCCAATGTGGATTGGGAAATGTAGGCCACACCTTACACTGCTTGACATGTAAATTATTTGTCTCCAGCTACACTGACCTAGAAGAGGCAATTCAACTCTTGGAAAAATTTCCAATTTCCAAACATCCTCCCCTCCTACCAATTATAGTAGAAAAGCATAGCTCTTTGACTTCGTCCCATACAAACATCCTGCTGACCTTCTTTCACCCTCCATAATCACGACTGCCTATCTGCCATCCAGTCCTGGTACACCTCCAATGATCTCTGCCTCAACTCCTGTAAAAGTGAGATCCTTCCCATCGGCACTCCTGCTCCATCCTTCTTTCCTTTGCTCTGGCCTTCCTCCTTGGGCTCTCCCCATGCTCCTTCTTCTGAAGCCAGAAACCTTGGAGTTATCTTCGAACCCTCTCTCTCCTTTCTCCCTCGCACTCAAGACATTGCCAAGAAGTCCCACTTTCATCACTTCCTTCTCAAAGGAATTCTCCCTTTTCTCACTTTCCCCCAGAGGCTCAATATTACCCGAGCCCTAGTTCTCTCTAGGCTTGACTATTGCAATAGCCTCCTCCTGAATCTACCTTCTTCCACTCTGCGACCCCTCCACCTAATCCAGAATAGGGCAGTCAGACTTATCCTTGGCCTTAAGGCCATACACTGCATCTCTTCAGCCCTAAAAAGTGTTCACTGGCTTTCGGTTGCTGCACGGATTACATTTTAATCCCTCTGCATCATCCACAAGGCTGACTGGGCCAGGGACCTCACTATCTTCAACTTTATCATATTAAATACTCTCCCTCTAGAACACTAGGTTCCTCTGGCACTGTTTCTTTGGAAAGTGGTTTGCTAAACAGAGGGTTGGTGGTCTATCACTTTCCTCAGCTGGCTCCCTCCTATGGAACATCCTCCCCCCTCCCTCTACGCCTTGAACACGACTTTCTTGAATTCTGGAAGCTCCACAAGACTTTCTTCTTTACCTCCTCCTTCCCTCTTCCCTCCTCTGCTAATCCCACAGTTGCTGAGATTGGTGTCGGAGGCCCTTATGCATCCTTGGGGCCCCAGACCTCGCACACCCAATTACTTCAGATCCTGTCTACCCTCGGTCCTTGTCTCTGCACACCCTCCTCCCTGAAGGTTCGCACTTACAACCAACATGGCTCTAAGCCATGTAGTACTCAACATTGCAAGCACTTAATTTGTGGCTCATCCATGAGCTTGTACTCCCCAGCACGTCCCTCCTCTGCCCTCTTCCTTGCTGCACTTGCACGTTCTGAATACTCACAAGGCATATTAGGTTGGTTCCCTTTTCCCTCCACTGCCTTATATTTTGTGTTTGTAATGTGTTTCACTCCTTTGTTCCCTCCCCTCACCCTGTGGGAGTTTTGAAACAGTATTTTACTTACTGTGTAAGCGCCTAACAAGTAAACAAAAATACATAAATCCATCTATACTCCCCCTAGCAGAATGCACACAGGGGAACTGACAAGACCTCTTAGGCGGTGGCATGTAACTTTGCCTGACACATAATCGACTACCTTAGTGCTAGTGGTCTCTACTACCTGCTGTGAATTCTCAATTTTCTACATGATCATTTGCCTTAAAACCAGACCATGCTCACCTCTCACTCATCCTCACCAATCCTTCTCTCCGACACACAAACAAATGCACCTCATACATAATCAAGAATGTTGTTGGCCAATGTTCAATTATGTTCTCTTTTGCATTGTTCATTCCATTTTCGCTTCTTGGAGTTGCATTCAAATGTTATTATTTGTTCAGTTGGAATTTAGCTGAATACTTCATCAAAGCTGAAGTTTGGCACACCCCTATTTTGTATCAGGAGTGACAATTTGCCAGGTATCCTCACTTCTCTCTAGGGGAAGCCCTTTCCCTTTCCCATGAGGCTACTGAAGGGTGGCTGTTATCCAATAGACCGCCTAGGGGTGGTTTAATGTGGAAAGACATCATGGGGAGGCACTCCCCTTCTGGGGAAATGGATGGTCAACTAGGGTAAAGCCAGTTGAAAAACGTCACACCCAAACCTTCTCTCACCCCTCCCTCCATTTTACGCCACTTCTTTTAGAGTAGACCAATGTATTATTGTTGTACTTGGCATACAACTAGAACAGAAAATACCAGCACGAAGAAGACCACTGAAGACATTAAGATTACTGACTGTGCTAGTACTGGTACGAGGTAGCCCTTGGGAGACATAGAGATCCAGGTGTCAAAACAAACATAGGACTTTGACAATCTGCCAGGGCGGGACTGTCAACAATGTATAAGAAGAAATGATGGACTAAAGAACTTGTCAAGCTCAGCCAGTAGAAGGAACAGAGGCAGAGACTGTCCTGTGAAGGAGTTTTGAACCTGGATGTCAGACATGAGAAAGACAGGAACGGAGGATGCTGGCGAGCAGCTGAGAGAGTCCTCCTGGGGTCTCGCTGGAACAGACCCAGGCACGAGACTGAGAGGAATCAGACCTGAGCGTAGCTGCACACCGAGATGCCACAGTGCAGCGAGAGTGGAGGAGAGCAGCCCGAAGAACTGGAGAGACAAACCTCAGTCCCAGGAAGCCCTGGTGACAAACCAAATCCCTAGTGAAGGTAACGGTTGGTAAGGGAGACCCAGAGAGAACACAAGGGTGCAATCGGGGCAGACTTAGGTGACTCTCCATCACCTCATGAGTAGTGATATAGCTGTTGGGCCTAAGAAGGATCAGCCGTACGTCCAAACTAATCCTCCTCATAGCAGTTGTAGAGAAAAGCCCACTGACCACCAGAGAAGGGTTTGGTACCCCAATGTCAGTGAAACAAGCATCTGAGGACATCCTCCCTGTAGCACTGGCAGATAAAAGACCACAGGCAACCAGAGAAGTGTCTGCAGACCATAATATCAGTGAGGCAAGTATCTGAGGACATCTTCCTCATAGCAGTGGTGGAGATAAGCCCACTGACCACCAGAGAAGGGTTGGGGAACCCAACATAAGTGAAATAAGCATTGGAGGACAGTATCCTCACAGCACTGGCAGAAATAGATCCACTGATCATCAGAGAATGGTCTTGGACCCCAACGCCAGTGAAATAGAATCAGAGGAAATCTTCCTTGTCTCAGCGGCAGAGATAAGTCCACTGAAAACCAGAGACGGATTTGGGGCTTTGTTAATAGCATGTGAGAGTCGAAAAAAATAAACACCAAGTTTGAAAAATATGGAAGAGAACTCGCAAAACCAGGAGAAGGGAGTCATTCTCCTGGTGAAGTAACACAATGGTTTTTGAATATACTCAAGAGACACCATGGGAAGTGGATCACTCCCCCTGGCCTTGTTGAGAATTATACTGTAGTGTGCAGACCAATACCAGGAGCAGGGAGTCATTCTCCTGGTACGGGAATGTGAGTTGCCCAAAGTTCTTGTTTATACCACAAGCCAGAGGAAGGGAGTCATTCCCCCTGGCAAGTGGAGAACATTTTCGGGAAGAACATCCAACTGCTAGGAGAAGGGAGTCACTCTCCTGGTCTATAAATTTCAGTTGTACAAGGTTTGGTGGAACTACAAGCCAGGGGTAGGGAGTCATTCCCACTGGCATCCTTTTGCAAGAGAACATTTTGTGAACACCAACCGAATACCAAGAGAAGGCAGTCATTCTTCTGGAGAAGGAACTTTCTGTTGGATTATATTATTCTTTAGTTGTAATGTAAGGGATATAAGTAGGCTGTGACACAGGATGGTGGAGTTTGATTTTGATAGACATACTGACAGATCCTTTAGTATTAGTTTGAGGCAGGGAAACCCCTCTTAGAAGAGAGGGACAGTTAGGGTTTTGTATCATTATAAATAAAAGCGTATAGCAACCATCATGCCACCCCTGTGTCAGCTTTCTTCTTTGACACCCTGGCATATGGTATCAGGAGTCGAATCTGACTCAGCTGATATAAATTGAGGAACCCCAAAAAGTATATGGCCAAAGCAGGAAGAGATTTATTGGCCATTGGATCCCAAGGAATAAAACCCAGTTTGAGACGACAACCCACCTCATTCCCTTTAAAGATCCCTGTTACTTCCTCCCTACCAGGTAGCTCAGATAGAAGAGAGAACCCTGAAAAATCTCCCCAAAAGGCCTCAAAGATATCAAAAGCAGGACAACCACCTGTAGAAATCCCAGAGCCTCCTTCTGTTTATTCAAAGACCCCTAGTGAATCTTCAAAATCCCTTTCTTCCCACGGGAAAGAATCGTCACATGAGTCAGAGGAAAAAAAAGCAAGAGTCTCCCCAGGTAGACGTACCAGACTCTCCTCCCAGTAGTTGCAAAGACTCTAACAAGTCCCTTCCTCACCATCAGTCTAAATCATCAAATGAATCCGTAAGTGAAAATGTAGACAAAGTGAGTTCAGGGGATTGGGAGGACATGGCAACATCAGACACCTCTCTAAACTCAATGGCAGAGAAAAAGGGGAAGAGAGACAAACAGGAAAAGACTAGCCACAGAAAATAGAAACAACCAGATTCTCGCACCCAGTTTCCCAATCTACTCATGATGAATCTGATCGAGGCATTAGTCGATCACTTGACAACCCATCAGATCCAGGTTGACATAAGATTCCAGGAGAAGCTGGACAAAATAGAATCCAGCCAGCAAAAACGAATCCTGCCAAATTAGATTCTTCGACCTTATCGAGAGGGTTAAGACCTGGGGATTTTGTTTTATATATTGAGAGACTGGCATGCACTTTCTCTTCAGTGAAGAGATTAAGACGTTCTGCCTCATGCCTCACTCCCCTACTCACAGGTGAACTCCAGGCATCCTATCAAAACCATTACCCTGTGGGAACGATATCATTTAATGAAATAAAGCAAGGTCTCCTACACAGAGTAGGACAAACTGAGAGCTTCTACCATCATACATTCTGGGAGATCAAGCTAAACCCTTCTGAGACTTCGCTGGAATTAGGGGCCAGGATACAGAATACTCTGTTTCAGTGGTTTGGCAAGACAACCCTACCAGAAGTAATTGAGGCATTAACATTACAACAGCTGATTCCGCTATATTTGCAACAAGCAATTTTACATCTTATTAGACCTACCTTGTATAGCGCTATTGAAACCTGTCAAGCCCATGTAGAGGCAGCCAGCGAAACAACTGAGGGCTTTGCATAAAAGAGAGACAGGGCAAAACAACCTAAAATTAAACCCTAGAAACCTACTTCCAAAAGACTTCAAGAGTAACCCCAAAGTAGCTTTTCCCAAGAAAATCGCTAAGACCAGTAGTACAGGGGCTAGAGAGATAGAAAAAAGGAAGAGAAAAAATATATTCCATATAAAGAACAGGGGTTAACAAACCTGAGGAGGTGAGAGCTTCGAATGTACCAGTAATAGCCTTGTTCTCTTGTGGAAAAAAGGGGCAAATGGCTAGACAATGTCCCAGAAATCAGTAAGATGAACCTATGGCTGAAGAGGAGTGGGGAGGTACAGAACCAAAAGGAGAAACTGACATCGAGACCCTTAGCAACTGTCTCTCCACCCCATTTACTTTAAAACCCATGAGATTGTCATAGTCAATGGATTGCCAGTATCAACTCTGGTTGATTCCGGCAGCCGACAAACTGTAGTCAGAGCAGTCTTGGCATTTGCTGCTGAAATAAAATGGGAAAACCACTCAGGATAAAATGTGTCCATGGAGATCAAGAATTCTACCCTAGAATACCTGTCTCTATTAGCATCAGGGGAAAAGAAACCATTATAAACACAGCTGTAGTACCCAGACTCCTTGAGGAGACCATTATTGGTACTGACTTTCCTCGATTTGGTAATCTAAGAAAATAAATAAATAAGGTACCAGTTAAATATTCCCCATTTGATACCTGGGAGGAAGAAGGATTTAGAACTGATACCCCTGTCAGGACATAGTATCAAAACCCCAGAGATGGTCATAAGCAGGATAAGCAAAATCATGACTTCTGGACAATCTCAGATGGGGAACCAGCATCATCAGGAGAAGCGTATGTGGCAATTTGACAGGTAACAACATTTTTTCCAGGGGGGAGCCCTTTCCCAAGAGACTAGCAAGGTGAGGCCACTACCCAATTGTCCCCCTAGGGGTGGTTTAATGCTGGAGGATCTCATGGGTAGGTACTCCCCATCTGGGGACTAGGATGATCACCTAGGGTACAGCCAGATGATCAACATCACTCTGCAACCTCCCTTCCCTCCATGCATTGCAAGCCACTTCTTTGAGAGTAGACCTATGCAATATTGTAGTACTTGGGATTCAACCAAAACAGAAACTACCAGGACAAAAAAGAGCACAGAAGACATGAAGATTACTGACTGTGTTAGTACTGGTAGGAGGTGGCCCCGAGGGGGCATACAGATCAAGGTGTCAAATGAAACAAAAGACTGACAATCCACCAGGGAGGGACTGGCAACAATGCATAAGAAGAGACAATGAACTATAGAACTTGTCAAGCCCAACCAGAAGAAGCAGCAGAGGTGGAGAGTGCCCCTGCAGGAATTTCGAACCTGGATGGCAGACCTGAGGAAAATAAGAATGAGGACGGCAGCGAGCAGCTGAAAGTACCCTCCTGTGTTCTCAATGGAACGGTTACGAGACAGAGGAGAAGTAGAGCAAAGCAGAGCTGCACATCGAGACGCTGGGGTGCAATGAGAGTAGAGGAGAGCAGCATAAAGAGCCGGAGAGACAAACCTCAGTCCTGTAGGATTGTTTAGCGTGTTTTGGGAGCACAGAGTACAGCACCACTGCACAGGATCAATATATAGCATGCTTTTTTTATGCAGCACCACTGCATGGGTTTGGTGCATTGCTATGATGCAGTTGTTTCAAGCTATGTGTTGCCAGTGTAACATGGACATATAAGTAAGGGCAGGTTATTCAGTCAAAAACGATTTTTACATATAAAATGCAAATACATTTTCACATTTAAAAGCACACATCTGTACCTTCAAAATGCACACCATTTCTCACCTGAAATGCCTATGTTGCAAGAGACACATTTGGTAATTAACAAACTAATCTCACTAACAAGACTAATAATTATAACTCATTAATAAAATAATGTGTCTTCACTGCAAAATGAGGCCTACTCAGAAAATCAGTTTTAAACACACATTCAAGTTTTTTTTTTCTTTTGCCTTTCTGTGCTCTGTCCACAGTAACTGCAGGAAGCAAAGACTTCGAATAAGCAGGAGATCAGTTTGCTTACAGTTGCAACTGTATAAGCCAACCCATTGTGTACAGAGGGTGGTTAGGGCATGATAGAATTTTATTGGTTAGGATCCTTTGGTAGGAGGGAACCAGAGTTGTTTTTTTGTTTAATCTCGAGGAAGGAGCTAGGGGCAGACGAGCTTGACACAGCTCGAAGAAGGATGGGGTTGACAGCTGGGGATGCCTGATTTCTAAAGCAGATTCATCTTGGTTGCAGATACTGGCTTTTCCAGTCCACAAGTCCCAGTTTGAGTGACAGCAGATGCTTGTCCTTGCTGGGTGAATCCCTCCAGAAGGCGACCAGCCAAAGAAGTTACATACTAAATAAGCCTGGTAATTATGTCGCTGAGGTGTGGGGGCTGAGTGTGTACGAAAATATTCAGTCAGTGTAGGAAAGGAGATTCCTGTGCTTTACCCACGTGTTTAATGTTACAAATTGAATTCTTGTCTCCGCCACTCTCTTTTCAGTGTATCACAAATAATGCTGTTACTGTGCTATTTCATTTATTTCTGTAAAGAGTGAGATCGTGTTTAAATGCAACTTTTATAATACACAAAAATATCTGAAAGCAGACGGGTGGTGTGTTTTATATTTACCAATACAGTGCTGATGATGTGGGGAGATGTTTAGACAGTGCAATTGTCATTTTTAAGGTAGCTAAAAATAAGATTTGGCTGCAGCTGTGTGCACAATGTCATTCAGTATGGGCAATTATAACTAACTGTGTGTGTTGTAGTCTGCCGGAGGTCTATGAGTCGGCAGAAAGGGAGGCCCGGGACATAGTTCACTACCGTATATGAGTAAGTGAAAATTACCACATATAGCTCACTGTTGTAAATAATTCAGTGGGAATCGCCCATGGTGGCACACTAAAACTGAAGATGTGGTATTTCTGAAATGCAGGCCTGAGGTCTCTCTAGTGATCACACGAAAAATCTAAACAAAACAAGGGGTTCTGGATATTGGGGTCACAAATAAACCAAAGGAATTATGCTCACCACTATACATACATACCAACCACGCATGCCATCTAAATAGGTCTGTGTGCTGAAATAATGCATATTCACTGTGTTATTGTTATACATAGCCCAATCTGAATGATTATTTTATCAGTAAGAAAATACCATCAGGCCCCAACTCTCCACAAAAATACCCAACAGCCCCAGGAAGGCCTGGTGTTGTACCAATGTCCTAGTGACGTTAAAGGGTCGTGACAATGGTAGAGAAAAGACCACTGACCACCAAAGACGGGTCTGGTCCCCAATATCAGTGAAGCAAGCATCCAAGAACATCCTCCTCATAGCAGTGGCAGAGATAAGCCCACTGACCACTTACTATTCTTCCAAGTATGTGCTTTGTACTAGATTGTTAATGGATAATGAGTAAGAATAGGTGTAGGAGCTGTGCAAGGGTACATTTTGAGCGTCTAAGTTCCTAGATCAATAGCAAACGGAGTTCCGGACTGTCCTCGAAGCAACGACCCGAACACGAAGTACAAACGCGTTCATGGACACCTCATCATGCCACGCGCGAACGCATGGTCATATGGAACTGTCCAGAAGGTCCGCAATGACATCAGATGTTTGTGGACGTTGATGGAAGCAAAAACTGTGCAAGAGGTATAGAAGTGTTAAAAATGATAGTAGAAGGTGCCAAATGGCAGAGTTTATGGTGGAACTTTGTATATTGGACACAAATGTTGCTATATTGGGGTAAGTAAGGTATTAGTAAGTTGTAGGAAAATAGGATGCACTGGTAAAAACCCATGGAATTCTTGAAAAAAAATGGTTAAAGAGACAGTATGGTTAAGTTGCACTAATAAAAACCTACGCAATTCAATGAAAACACGTTGTTAATGGGATGTTATGGTTAAATTGCACTTATATAAATCTATGAAATGCAATGAAAAAACATTATGGTTAAGGTGCACCAATAAAAACCTACCATGGGTGATTTTTATAATGTTAAACATGTAATAGCTAGCTAACAATTCAAGACTTACTACACACTTGTGCTAGTACAAACAATACATATGAAGACCAACAAAGCGTACAAATCAGAGGCACATACAGGGAAACTAAAGTAAGGAAGAAAGAAACAGCATTGTCAGAAAATGTTAATAGCATTAAAGTTTATCTTCATGTATACAAATTAATTCTGTGTTTGAAGCCTGCCTATTGCCCCATGTATGTGCACCATGAGCTGAGACCAAACCCTAAGGAAAGTACTTTAAGAACACATGACAAGGTTAACGTCTAGATATACAGCACCTTTTGAATTTTAATATTCTGACTGTCAGTGAACAAAACCACCTGGCCTAGATATTTCAATGAACAAAAACAAGTGGGCCAGATATGTGATGTCATCAGTGATGTCATCAATGACATTTGTGATGTCATCTTTGATCCTGGGTGTTAGTCTTAGCAGTGCACAGCGGTTATGGTTTCTGAGGTTTTGGGGTTTTACTTGCAACCATACGTCCCTTTTACAATATTTTTTCATTGAATATATATTTATATTTATTTCAGTTGTGAACAGCATACTGAAACGCCATTCCATCGAGCAGCACTCCTCACATAACAGTTCCAAACATGAGGCTCAAAGCTCCTTGTCGCAGACAAAAATCAACAGAGAAACTGTGCTGTTTCGTATGAAGTTAACAACCTTTATTACAAAATTAGAGTTTAAAAACAGAGGTTAAAGTATCCCAGTCAAGGTATTGCCAGAAAGCAGCCTGACGCGTTTCGCCACAACCTAGTGGCTTGTTCACAGTAATTCCTCCCCATGAGGAAGTTCATTTTAAAACCAAACACTACAGTGATAACATAGAAAAGGTGACTTACACAATTCACACCATAGCTAGTGGCCATGTTTGTATGGGCTCACAAATGTGATTAACAATGCATAAAATTGCATGTAATCTAAACCTATTCCATTCTTTTTGGGCGGCTTATAACTTCGCTCTCCCTGGACGGATCCTCACCAAACTTTGCAAAAAAAGTATTTGGGTCACTCTGAATTTTTTTGCAACGTTCGGTGAGGATTCGTCCGGGGGGGGCAAAGCTATAGGGGGGGGCCCAAAACTTTTTTTTCTCCCATAGACTGAATGGGAAAAAATGTTTGCTTGCGTCTACAGCCCAAACCGCTGGACAGATTTTCACCAAATTTGGACCAGGAGCAGCGGCTTGGTCCCGAAAGCGTGCTTTTGCAAATTTGGTGAAAATCCGTCCAGTAGTTTTTTTTAAAATGACCAAAACGTCGGTAAAAAAAAATTAGTGATATCTGTGTTCGGTCCGCGGACAGACTTCTCTGTTCGCTCCGCGGACAGTGTCCTGATTGGCCAATCGGCTTGCGTGATGTTCGCGGACATGCAACGTGTTTGCTGATTGGACGGCGTGGAGCGTGAAGCGCGTCAGATTTTCGGTAGCGCCCGCCATCTTGGATTCGCGGTCGTCCGCGGACAGCGCGGTGAAACTTTGTTCAAAATTTGTATTTAGTAGAGTGTGTTGGTGTGTAGGAGTGTTTGGGAGGGTGGGAGTGTATGAGATTGGATGAAAGTTGTGTTTTTTATGTGTTAGACGTTCTTTTTGTGTTCGATTTGTCTGCGGACATCACGGGTGTTCTGAAATGTTCTAAATAAACTGAATCGGGGTGATCTGAGGACTCAATATGCGTCCGTTTTGTTCGCAAGCAAACTGAAACTGTTCTGAGAACACTCGCGGTGTCCTGAATTGTTCGCAAATACACAAAATGGGGGTGTTCTGAAGACGTTGTCGAACACTCGCTGTGTCCTGAAATGTTCGCAAATATGAATGGGGTTGTGGCTGAGAAGTTGAATGTGTTCTAAGAACACTCGCGGTGTCCTGAAATGTTCGCAAATAAACAAAATGGGGGTGTCCTGAGGACGCTGTCCGTATTGTTCTCTGTCAAGTTGAATGTGTTCTAAGAACACTCGCGGTGTCCTGAAATGTTCGCAAATAAACAAAATGAGGGTGTCCTGAGGACGCTGTCCGTATTGTTCTCTGCCAAGTTGAATGTGTTCTTAGAACACTCATGGTGTCCTGAAATGTTCGCAAATAAACGAAATGGGGGTGTTCTGAAGACGCTTCTAAGAACACTCGCAGTGTCCGGGGAATGTTCGTAGGAGGTGTCCTGAGGACGCTGTCCGTATTGTTCTCTGTCAAGTTGAATGTGTTCTAAGAACACTCGCGGTGTCCTGAAATGTTCGCAAATAAACAAAATGGAGGTGTTCTGAAGACGTTTCTAAGAACACTCCAGTTGTCCTGGAATGTTCGTAGGGGGTGTCCTGAAGGCGTAGTCCATATTGTTCGCTGGCAAGTTGAATGTGTTCTAAGAACACTCGCAGTGTCCTGAAATGTTCGCAAATAAACAAAATGGGGGTGTGCTGAGGACGCTGTCCGTATTGTTCTCTGTCAAGTTGAATGTGTTCTTAGAACACTCATGGTGTCCTGAAATGTTCGAAAATAAACGAAATGGGGGTGTTCTGAGGACACTGTCCGTATTGTTCATTGTCAAGTTGAATGTGTTCTAAGAACACTCGCGGTGTCCTGAAATGTTCGCAAATAAACAAGATGGTGGTGTTCTGAAGACGCTTCTAAGAATACACGCGGTGTCCAGGGTATGTTCATAGGGGGTGTCCTGAGGACACTGTGCGTATTGTTCTCTGTCAAGTTGAATGTGTTCTAAGAACACTCGCAGTGTACTGAAATGTTCACAAATAAACAAAATGGAGGTGTTCTGAAGACGTTTCTAAGAACACTCCCGGTGTGCTGAAATGTTCGTAGGGGGTGTCCTGAAGGCGTAGTCCGTATTGTTCGCTGGCAAGTTGAATGTGTTCTAAGAACACTCGCAGTGTCCTGAAATGGTCGCAAATAAACAAAATGGGGGTGTCCTGAGGAAGCTGTCCGTATTGTTCTCTGTCAAGTTGAATGTGTTCTTAGAACACTCATGGTGTCCTGAAATGTTCGTAGGGGGTGTCCTGAAGACATAGTCCGTATTGTTCGCTGGCAAGTTGAATGTGTTCTAAGAACACTCGCAGTGTCCTGAAATTTTCGCAAATAAACAAAATGGGGGTGTTCTGAGGACACTGTCCGTATTGTTCGTTGTCAAGTGGAAAGTGTTCTTAGAACACTCATGGTGTCCTGAAATGTTCGCAAATAAACGAAATGGGGGTGTTCTGAGGGCACTGTCCGTATTGTTCGTTGTCAAGTTGAATGTGTTCTAAGAACACTCGCGGTGTCCTGAAATGTTCACAAATAAACAAAATGTGGGTGTTCTGAAGACGTTTGTAAGAACACTCGCAGTGTCCTGGAATGTTCGTAGGGGGTGTCCTGAAGGCGTAGTCCGTATTGTTCGCTGGCAAGTTGAATGTGTTCTAAGAACACTCGCAGTGTCCTGAAATGTTCGCAAATAAACAAAATGGGGGTGTTCTGAGGACACTGTCCGTATTGTTCGTTGTCAAGTGGAAAGTGTTCTAAGAACTATCGCGTTGTTCTGAAATGTTCGTAGGGGGTGTCCTGAAAACGCTGTCCGTATTGTTCGCTGGCAAGTTGAAAGTGTTCTAAGAACACTCATAATGTCGGCAGACATTAAAAGTTTCCATAGACCATAGTTGAAATGTTTGACTCTATGGATGTGATATGTTGCGATGGTTGTTGCGATGGTTGTTGCCAGGGCATAGTGTCTTGGGTGCATGGCCATTTGGCCATGCACCCAAGACTCTATGCCCTGGCAACAACCACCGCAGCATATCACATTCATATTTGCTTATAACTTTGGGTGAAAAACAAATGTATAAGGAACAAAGGTATTAGATACTATGGATGTGATATGCTGCTATGGTTCTCCTTATTATTGTATACTTACTGTTTGGTCTAGTAACAGGAGTCCATGTTTTTCTTGTTAATTTCTGTGATAAAAGAAAATAGCATGTTAGTATTAGTATTTTGTAATGACTTATTACATTGTATAATCAATATACTTTTTTTTTGGACCCTCATATTTAGTAGATTACAAATCAGAGTACTGTGCAATTTGCTCAGTTTCTGTATTTGTTGCTAAAATCATTGGGTCTGTGGAAGAAAAAAAAAATCCATGTTGGATTAAAAAAAAACCTTTTTCTGTTATGCTACAGTTTGTTTGTTTGTTTTCAGTGTTCACTTGTTGTTTCTGGCTAATGCTTAATACTTTTGGCTTGTATTTTTTTGGAGCAGTAACATATTATTTATTTGTTTTGATATTATAAAATTTTGGAGCAGTTAGATACCAACTGGCGTATTCTAACTGTCTATTTTTTTGATATATTTTAGTGGTAGTGATTTATCTATTTGGATATTGTTAAATTTTGGGACAGTTAGATACCAATTGGCGTATTATAACTGTATATTTTTTGGTCTAATTTAGTGGTAATTATTTATCTGATTAGTTGTTGTAGAATCTTTGAGCAGTTAGATAGCTTTTGGAGTATTTTAACAGTTTATATTTTTTTAACACAAGTTTACTTAGGGTTTAAATACAGTTTAGTTATCAAATTTTGGTTTTAAGAACATCAAATAAGCGTTTGTAAGATTTCCTGGTAATCTCTGCTTTAGAGTAATGGTACTATCATTACATTTAAACCATCCACATTTCTTTTTTATATATGCAGTGTAGTGCCCTGAATTGGTTGTGGCTCCTGCATGGTAGATTATACCTATTGTTGTGAAGGTTTTCTTACCAAGTGATATTTGACCATGTGTGAATCCAGTCAGCTTGCAGTTGTTTTTGGTCCCATCTGCATTGTAACGTAGAAGCATTAGTGTTATGTATTTACTATGTGTTTGTATTACTAACGTGGAGCGATTATCTGAATTGCAGGTAGAGCATAATCTAGCATGGTTTGCATTTTGTACAAGTCGCTGAAATGGAATGGATTCACAATTTGGTATTGATATATATATGAAGCGTTCATTGGGGATTTCTTCTTGTGTCACATTGTTGCAGAGAGTGCATGTATGTTTCCACATGTATGAAATCTGAAGGTTTCATTTATAGGTATGTTTTTGTTTTCCAGTACTTGTAGTAAGTACATTAGAAATTCTTGTGGATATTCCTGTAAATTTATAGTGAATTTCATCATTCCAGCAGAGTAGTCCAATTGTTGTCTTATTCCAAAAAAACTATACGTGTTGTCAGGATTGTTTGCTGCATTTATGTGAAGTACTAACATTTGCAAACACAATGGGTCTGTACTGTGTAAGTAAATGTTGTCAACAATTGGTGGTAATTGAAATAGAATATTCATTGATACATTTGCGTAGCAACTTACACCAACTATATTTGAGAATTTAAATGGTCCAGGTAGTTCTGTATCTAACTGCTTTTTTTGGAGTTTGTCTTCCTTCTTTAAAGAAGTACTTGGTTTACTTTCCCTAATTGATTTTTTTTTTGCTTGTGGTACTTGATGAAGTATTAGTTTCTTTTACTCTCTTTGGAGGATTTGCAGTGACATCCTGTTGCATTTCTGTTTGATTTATTTTTCTTTTATAACGTTTTACTTTTTGTGGAACAGAATATGTGTTTAGGTGGGGGGTGTATAGTGAGCGAAGTCTATTGTATTCTAAAATGCAAGGAATATCAGCGTTTATTTTACTTGCATCAAAGTTGATTAGAAATAGACCGTCAAGTGTACGTAAGCGTGATAGTGCTACATAGCTCATGCCTTCTTTAAAGACTGTGTTACCAATATCTATCATTGCTTTGTCTAGGGTAAGACCTTGTGATTTATGAATCGTGACTGCGTATGCAAGAGTTAGAGAAAATTGTTCTCTGCGTACATACATATCTTTGAAGAGAAGGAATCTAGCTGTTGAGCGTCCTATCCATTTTACTTCTGAAAGTTTGTCAAAGAGTATATTGACAAACTGAATTTTGTTGTCGCGTGGTTATGTTTGAAAGCCAACAACTGTACCCAGTGCTCCATTAACTAGTCCTTGGTCCACGTCAAGGTTACGTTTAAGCATTACTCTGCAATTTAAGGATAATTTTAATATCTTTTCTAAGCCTGCTGTGTTTGAGATTGATTTTTCTAAACTATTTAGTCTTGTTGTGGATTGGTCACACATGGGTAGTGTCATACCATGTACATCTAGTTTGTCTGTGGCGCTAATTTCCATGATTGGTTGCATTTCTTTACTTAGCATGATTTCATTGAATTTGAAACAGCTTGCAAGAGTTGGCATTAAGGCCATACAATTGACATTTTTGTGGGCTAATTGTTCCATAGCATCTGTAGCACATGCATTATCGCCAATAAGTGCATTAATGTGCCGGGTTTTCATTATTCCTTCTGCTTCTTTAGAAAGTATACCAACTCTGATACTTTTTAAAATGTTGGCATAAGTGAGATCTGCAGATTGCCGCATGTTTTCTGTTAATTCTCTGTATTGGAAATGTTGCCAAAGGTTGACATTTCCAATGCTGCCAACAGTTTTATGGCAGAGTTTGTGTGCTAATGTTTGAAAAATAGGCTCACCTTTTACTGGTGTTAATTGAAGCAGATCTCCAAAAACAATAATGTGTTTTCCTGCAAATAGCTCTTCATAGTCTATTTTGATTACTTCTTGTAATCTGAGGTGAATCAAAGCTAACATCAGATTGGAGACCACGCTCACTTCATCTATTAGTAGCATTTTCATTTGTTTCAATACTCTGCATAATTCCATTGCAGCTTCTGCAGAAAGTTTGTAATAGTCTAATTTGTTCTGGTGTTCTACTGGTAATAGTAGTAATCGGTGTAATGTAACACCACCTATGTTGTAGGCAGCTAAACCTGTGGGGGCAGTGACAACAGCTGACAGTTTGTTGTTTGTCAATTGTTGAAGGAACTTACTAATGATTTTGATTAGGAATGTTTTGCCAGAACCAGCTTCACCACTGACGTACAGTAGTATAGGTTTATAATTATGGCAGGAACATTCTTTATTTTCATGTTTTACATCATGTGCAATTTGTTTTGTTACTTCTTGAAAAATGCTACTTTGCTCATTGTTTAGTTTTGATTGTAGTATAGTTAAGTCTTCCTTATCTTCATACTGACACATGGTGTTTTCTACTTCTATCATAGCTAATTCTGCCTCATTTATTATTAGTGGTTCTCCCAGTGGTTCTTGGCTTCCTGTTACAGAAGGTTGACTACTGTCAGGAGTGTCCTTATCTAGTTGGGCTTGGACTTCTTCTTCGTGTTGCTGTTCATTGTGCAACATTGTTTTGTACTGTGTAAAGTTTACATCAGTTATAGTGCTTTCATTTGCCTTGAAAGCATCCTCATATGAGTCATAGTTATCTAGTAATTGTTCCTCTTTTCTCCATGGTTTGAAGAGTTGTAGCAGGGACATGTAATATACTTCTTTATGTTGAGGAGTCTTTAATAACAATTTGATATGATTAATTAAATTTGGTTTAGTAAGTTTAACTAAGCTGCCTTCACAGTTTGTCACTCTATATTTACCTTTTTTTCATCAGGTTTCATATTATTTTTGTATGTGTATTTTTGGGCTATGTGGTATAGACACATGTTTTCCAAAGTATTACTTCTGTTTGGATAGTATGTGTCCAATAATTTTTTTTTTAAATGTTGGGATCATGTTTGGCTATTGTTTCTATATCTTCATATGATTTTAGAACTCTTTTTCTAGATTTAGCTGGACCAAGACTTAGCCATACTATATTTTCAGATTTTCAGATTTACCATACAATGCAGTACCAGTTAAACAATCAGCTGCTTCATATGATCCACATTCTCTATGGGTGAGCATTTTTATGCCCAAGCTGTATAATTTCTGAGATACTGTTTTATCTGATGACAGGTCATTCCAGAGGTCTTGGAGCTTTGTCTTTTCTGCTTTAGTTAAGTATGCTGTGACATATCGTGCAACTGCAGTAGAATTGTCTGCAATGTACTGAACATCTATGTTTGCATTTCATAAGTGGACAATGATTGCATTATAATCATTGATACATTTTTCTTCTTCTTTTCTTTTTATGTAATATGTGTTTTTAGGTGACTTACCTTTAACACTATGTCTAACTGAAGACATGAGGTTGTTCACTTGACCTGCATTTGTAACTGGTCTAGGGAAACCAAATCGACATTTGGTGTAGTATTTCCCTTTGTTTTTGTATTTGCGACGACAATATTTTCCTCATTTGTGTCTTCGAAATTGTAAAATGTGTGCATGAAGATCACTATTTGTGGCTTCTGATGACATATTTTTCAATAAACTGTAAAACAGTGGCATCAGTGTCTTGACCAAATTTAGGAGCATCTTTAATCCATAAAAGCATGTGGATATTTGATGCTCCTCTGGCTTGGTATTCTTTTCTCCAAAAGAAGTGTTGCATTTCTCCAAGGGGAGGAACAGTTTTATTACAAATCAAAAATAGCATAGCAATGAAGTGATGGTGAAAATATCTTGAAACATTAACAGGATCCAAAGAACAAAGTTCTCCAGGTGTTAGTATATCTATGTTTGTTTTGTTTTTATTTGATATGCGTAGGAAATCATGTAAATCTTCCCATGCATATTCTGCACAACTTAATGTAACAAACCAAGTGGGTGGGCCAAGGTTTCTGATCATACAACGTACATCTCCATGACGTCGAAACCAGTACTCTTTAGTACCACGCATATTTGCTAATAGATTTGTAATATTTGATTGTAAAACCTCATCCTTTTGTTGCACTTTTTCTAATAATTGTGTAGCTGTCATATTTTGAAAGTGTGATCCTTATTTTAATATGTGTGCAACTACGTAACATAAAGTTGCTAGTTCACTTTCAAAGAGTAGGTGGAATATGTATTGCACATTTTGTCTAAATCTGGGATCTTCAGAATACATCCGTAATGAGCGGTATTCTGAAGCTGATATTTGAATAGGTCTATCATCATACCTTCCTCCTTTGCCAGTAGGAAAGAGTAGAGGAAAAGCGTGTGCTTCTATACTTTTTTCCCATATGCTGATTGGCGATGCTTTTGTTTGACGCATTCGGTAAGTTTCCAGTGCATCTTCTACGGTGTCATTACAGTGCAAAGAATGAATTGTATAATGGTCTAAAGTATTTGATATTGTAGCAGGATCTAGTAGCTCAAATTGACCAGCTTCTTGTGTTTCTTGAATTATTTCAGTTGTATCTTTCAAGTTTTCTTCAATATTAATTTCTTTGTAATATTCATTATTCTCTTTAAGATATTGGAAGGCTTGTCTAACTTTATATAAATCTACCAGCTGTTGCCATATTTTTTTGTCTTTTGTAGGTACTCCATTTACTAAGATAATTAAAGATTGCTGCATTGGACGTTGCACTCCTAGAGTATGCACATTTTCTTTTAGATCTAATGGTAAATAAACTACTTTTCCACGAATGCCTTTTACCAATTCAGAAGGAGGTAATTTTGCTGTTTTTGGTTGAAGGCGTATTATTGTTTGAAATAGGTGTATTGTTTGAATTATGATGCTCTCATATAAATTAAGTTGTAGGGGTTTTGGTACTGGGTATAATTCCAAATTATTTGTGATAGCACGTGAAGGAGTTTGGTTGTTGTCAAGTTTTGTAGTGCAGTAACTGCAAAGTATTAAGGGCTCAGTTATTTCGTATTTGTTTTCTGCTACAAGGTAGAGAGCTAATTCACCATTTAGAATCTTCATTGTCTTCTATTTTGTATGATAAGTCTACAGTTTTTGTGTTACTTTTATAAAAAGTTCTACGGCAACATACACATACATGGCTTGGTACTTCAGCTGATGTACTTTTAAATTTTAGTATTTCTTTTTTGTATGTGTTTAGCAAAAAGTTGCCATGTGTAGAATTGTTGCTTAATTGGTTTAAAGCTATTTCATTCTGTAAATGGCTTTCACTTCCAAAATATTTTTTCTGGATATAGTGAATTTCTTTAAGTAGGTCTTTTGCTGTACCATGTAGAAGGATGTTATTTAACTTTGCTAGTGCTAAAGCAGGACTTTTAGCATAGTACAGTTTATAGACTAGATTTCTTATAGTTGAATGATGTGTTGATATCCTTTTGATATAATGGAAAGTGGTTTTACAAGTAGGTCCTGTAATGCAGGCCAATGAATGTCCTTGTAGTCCTGTGTACTTGCGCACTGGACAGGTATCCAAATTTTGCAGTAATTTAATTTTGATTTTGTCTTTGCTTTTTACATATTTATTGAGGAATTGGCGTAAAGATTTGAAACATTGTTTGGGAATGTTACACGTTGACGTGCATGGCCATTTCTACACTAGACATTCTGATTCAGTTGAATGGAGGGGTAATTCTAAGTTTCAGAGCATATTTTTGTAAGGAGTACTTCTTGTTCCATTATGGTATTATTCACTTTTTCATAACCCCGACCACTGCTATGTATGGCAATTGTATTTGTTTGCTTTTGTTTGTACGCTTCTTCATTCAAATATGGTTCTGTGCTCGTAGTGTGATTCCATTCACCTCCGCAGATACTTAAGAAGTTCTTTCTGTTGACATTGTGCTTATTGAGAAGACTTTTTTGTAATTTAGTTATTAGTTTTGTTGGTAGTTTCATTTTGTTTAACAGTAAAATAAATAACTTTCTTTTCAGAAGAATTGCACTGTCCATCAACGCTTCTAAGATTAATTTCCTACAATAGGTTTTAAGCATTGAACCTGATTTCTCTCCTGTTTTTATAAGATTTTGAAGGTCTTTTTGATGGTACATTTTGGCTAAAATACTTTTCTTGGGATGCTTACTTTGCACTATATTAAAATTTGAAGAAGTAGTTTTATCTGTAGTGATAGCTGATTTTCTGTTAATTGTTTTTTTGGTTTGTTTTACATTTTGATAGAGGAGGCAAAGTTTTTGTACTTGAAACTTCCTGTGTTTCACTAAATGACTGTATTAGCTGTTTTGTTTCAACTTTTTTTTACAAATTCTGCTGGAGATGGATGCTTATGTTGGACACTTTTATTTTCATTTGCTCTACTTTTGCGTTGCTTTCTACGGACTTGACTTTTGGTAGGCATTCTTTAGGGTCTATTGAAAAAAATAAAGAAGATATGGGTTGGGGTGTTCTGGAATGTATGTGTGCTGTGTGCATGAGTGTTTGAGTAAGATGATAAAGATGTATGTAATGGTCTGTGATTGTGCATTGGGAACTACAACTAGTAGGGACAGGTATTCTTGAATTTATGTGTTACTAAACTGGGGTTCAGATGACAAAAAAAAGTAAGCTACTGGTGTGGAAAAGTACAAATAGTAAATCTAATGTATACAATTAAAACAGTTGTTAGTTCTCTAATATGAAAATTGTAGCGGTTCAGTTGGGTAATTTGTGTGTCCAAAAATAGGAATTTGTGGGCCATTCTGGCTGTAAATCGCTGTTTAAGACATGGAGATTTTTGGACAAAATGGTACACAATCTCTATTTTTAGGCACCAAAATAGCTTGTATTAATGTTATAGTATGTTTGATTAATAATACAAATATTATGGTGATATTCTAGTTACTTTTATTCTTAAATTAACAGGTAACTTCTTAGTTCTTCTTTGTTCTTCGAATTCGGCTGCTTCTTTTCAGTAGACTGGTCTTCACTGCAATTGTAAAAGTTTCAAATTAGTAACTTTGTTTGTATGTAGCGCTGTTTTTAATTTAGATATTGATTTTTTTAATTGAAATCCTCAGTGCCTTCTTTAAAACCATTAAACTAATTTATTTACATAAGATACATTGCATCAGTTCAGTACATATGATATGTTCTTAATGAACAAATTGTATTGAATGACTAACTGTAGCAAAATAAATATCTTTACTATGTCTTGTGAAATTTATAATATACCAGTGAATTCTACTATTTCGGTAAGTAAGCTGTTCTAGGTAATAGCGCCTCAATGTCATGTCTAAATTAAAGTAATTAAGTAAATAAATAAATAAAAACAAAAAAATATGAAATTGTATAAGTATTTTTTTAAAGATTTAAACATAGATTGTGCTTGCATGCAATTTTGTTTGAATATATGTACTCTATATATTTCATTTAAGAAATGTTAGTTTAACATGATTTGAGTGTGTGTGTATAAAGAAAGTAAATAGTATAAAGGTTTATAAGTGATAGTTGATTTTAGGATATTGAAAAAAATACAGTAAATTAATTTTACAGATTACACAAGCTAAAAGTCTGTTTGAAAATGTGTTCATCTACTGTACAGAAAATATGTACACCTGAAGTTTGTGTTCATGCATATGGATATGCATGGAGCTGCAAGTAGAAATCTTGGAGACTTGTACAGTATTTCTGGTAGATGGTGCTTGCCAATGATATGACACTTGTACTCAGAGAGATTCACAGTACATTTGCTGTGCTGATCTATGATGATGCAGTTAGATCTAGAGGTTTTGAATGTGATTGGTGCATGGTCATGTGATTTTTTAGCTACATCCAATGAGGGAATGGCAGAGAGAGTGAAGTGGAAATGGTAGAAGGGCTGTTCATGTTACGATATGTCCGCGGACATGGCGGTAGTTCGCGGACATTGGGAGTTACATCCGGGGATTTTTGGGTTCAGAAGTCATGCAAATGAGATTAAGCACTGAAAGGGATTGGGCAGGAAAGTTTAGTGGGTGTGTTGTGCCAGGAGAGAGTTTCTCAGATACTCTTTTTGCTGAGAGAACAAAAGATAGCTATGGCTGTGTGTTTCAGAAAACAGATTGTTTGGATTTTGGGAGATTTGTGGATACATTGGTTGAAGGTGCATGCAGAAAGCTGTGGAGTAGCTGAAGATCTTGGATTCCCACATGTGGAAGTACACTGGCATGGAGTACGTGGAATGAAGTGGTTGGACTTGCTACCTCTCTGTGCTACTTTGGAGACAGAGCAACATCCAGACATAATTGTAATTCATTGTGGAGGGAACAGTTTAGGACATGTGACTGGAATTTTTTAGCAATTTGCTATGAAAGAAGGACTTGGGAAGGTTATGGACATGTTTCCTAATTCTCAAGTGATGTTTTCATGGATTGCACAGAGACACATGTGGCTTTGTTCTTCTTTATTTGGTCCACAAATGGAAAAAGTAAGGCGCAATGTTAATAAGGCTGTTTGTGCCTTTCTAAGAGATTTTGGCATGTCCTCTTTTCACAATGAAAATATTATGTTTCGTAGTACATACATTTTTCGCAGAGATGGAGTCCATCTTACTTATGCTGGCAATCAGATTTTTCTGAGAAATGTACAAAATACATTGCGACCTTTTTTGGAATTACAACAACCATTTTGAAGTAGGTGTTAAGCATTTATAATGTTTGACTTACAAACACCACCCAAAGGCTCTTTTCAGAGCCACCACTTCTTCCCAGAGAAAATTGCAATGTTTGTGATGGGGTAGCAACCCAATTTTTTAAATGTTCGCGAACTGTCGGCGGATTTCTAAAACACACAAAGGGCCCTGCTTCATTTGTTTTCACTTCTATTTTTTAACTGTGAAAGGCAGCTCTGAAAAGAGCCTTATTTTTTTTTTTTGATTTTTGATATTTTGTATTTTTTTTGGTTTTTTATACATGACACACTAGGAGAGGAGGGGAAAGGAAGATAAAGGGGGGGACACCAACCACAGGGATAAGAAAGTGCGAGCTGAGAGAGGAAGATGTAGAGTGGGTTTTATTTGGGTAGTGAGCAGATCTTCTCGTGCTCTGAGACGATAGTCTCAAAAGCACTACGAAGTCGCTCCCCCCTGCAGAGTACTGTGTCACAGTGCATACATACAACTGTGAACCTCGAAAGGTAAGGGTCATCAGCATTCTGTATGGCCTGTGAGGCAGCTTGAGGAAAACGCTGTCCCACAGAGGTGGTCCTTGTGGTGACAGGATCAGAAACAGAGGATGAAATAGAGGAAATCGACCTGCTACGTTCTTCGCAAGGTTTAACCCTGCGAATAGCCCCACAGTGAAATGACCTAAGGTGTTGCTTCATAGTAGAGGTCCCAAAGCTGTACTTACCGTGCTTCCCATGACTGAGTATCATTTTGCACTCATTGCAGGTAACACGGTTCGCACAAGCCTTAGGAACATTACCATGAATGGTAAATAACCGCCACACCCAAGACTCACGCCTAGTGCGGGTAGTAGGGTTTTCCTCTACCTCATTCTCATCATCCTCTTCTTCCTCCTCTGCATCCTCACTCCTGTTCCCCTCTTCAGGCCCTTGGGGAGGTGGTGGTGGTGGAGGGGGTGGGGGTGGTGCTGAAGCAGGTGAAGCACCAGGTGGCAGTTCAGCAGCCAGGGATGCCATCAAAGATGCGATGGAAATCTGCAGTTGGCAGCAAAAATCGCTGTGTTTCGAAGAATAGCCAGAAACACAATGAGTATAAGCTCTAGGGCGTGGTCTTTTATAGGGGTGCTTGTGCGCGGTCTGCGGACATGCGCGCTGTCCGCGGACAGATCGAACACAAGAAAAAGTTTGAAAACTTTCAAAAGATATGTAGAAACTCAGGATTACTATGTGGGACTTGTGCCATGGTGAGATTTTATTGAAAAATATTATGGATTAATTGAAAATGTACTTTTAATTTGTTCGGGGACCCGAACAGTGTCCGCATTCAGAACACGCGATCAGCGTGGGCGCGGTCATATGATCCGTTCGCGAACAAGTCCGCGAAGGAAGCGCATGTCCGCAGGACACGAAATGCATGGAGAGTGGCTAGCGCATGCGCGTTGATGTTCTACGGACTCTGTTCAGGTCCTGAACTAATTAAAATTGCGTCACACGTGAAACGAACATTTCAGGACACTGCGTGTGTTCTTAGAACAGTTTAAATTTGCTAGCGAACAGTAAGGACAGATATACTGTTCTTCAGGACACGTTCAATTTCGTTTATGTACGAACATTTTAGGACACCAATTGTGTTCTTAGAACATTTTCAACTTGCCAGCGAACAGTACGGACAGATATAGTGTTCTTTAAGACACCTCAGTTTTCGTTTAATTACAAACAATTCAGGACACCGCTTGTGTTCTTAGAACAGTTTGAACTTCCTAGCGAACACTACGGACAGATATAGTGTTCTTTGGGAGACTTTAATTTTTTTTTTTTTTCACGAACATTTCAGGACACCGCCTGTGTTCTTAGAATAGTTTCATCTTGATATCGAACAGTACGAACAGGTATAGTGTTCTTCAGGACACCTCCTTTTTCGTTTATTTACAAACATTTTAGAACACCTGCAATGTCCGCGAACACCTACATTTAAAAAAAAAAAAAAAAAACAATTTACAACACAATATAAAAAATAAACTTTATTTAACATATATTAATAATTTATGACAGAGAAGGTGAGGCAGAAACAGAAACAAAAACAGGAGAATTAGGGGTTTCATCATGATTGTTATTAGGTGAAGAAGGGATGGAAGTCTCATCAAAACGTTTTGGGTTATGGAGAGTGTTTGGGGATAATTGTCTGGGATATGGTGAGGGGGACAAGTACATGTGGGGCAGTGGTATGACGTTTTTGTTTTTAAATGATCTTCAACAAAAGTTTTCAAATTATTAAAATTGGTCAACAATAAATCAATTTTTTTTCTTTTATGTTGTCAAGCGTGTTTTCCATAACAGCTTCTTCAGAGGTAGTTTCTATTTTGTTATGCTCTGTACAAAAAAATATATATATGTTAAATGTATACAAAATAATAATATTTAAATGGTTTGTATTATAAAGTGTTTACCATTAGTTTCACTATCTTGTGACATTTCTTCATGTGGGAAATGTTCCTCTAGCCATTCCAGAGTACTAGACATTTCTGTGAGAGAAAAAAAAAAGATTATATATTTATTTATCTAATACAGAAAGTTTATAAATATATGAATACAATTAAGTACACTTACTATTTCAGGTAAGATATGTCCTATGTACTCAGTGGGTCTGCTCTTGTTCTCAGTTCTGTTGTGTTTTTGAGGTAATTATGTTGGAAGCCAATTTATTTTCTTGTGGTATATTCCATTTTAGAACATAGTGCATTTAAATGAATGGTTAGTGTGTTGTATATATTGGTTACATTTCTTATGTATTAGTACATATAATGTGTTTGTGTGCTTTTTTTAAAAATGTGTTAAATGTTCCTATGTGATAATACAACAATCAAACCTACCCCCCCAGAGTTTTTAGGTAGTGGTACTGTTTTTCGAACATGTCCGCGAACATTAAATGAGTTCGCGGACATCAAGTACAGTAGAAGAGATTCAGTCAGTTCCATATGATATGTATATAAAGTGAAAGTCATTATTGTTAAGTTGCGCTACTAAAAACCTATAAAATTCAGTGAAAAAACATTGTTAAAGGGACGTTATGGTTAAGTTGCGCTACTAAAAACCTATGAAATTCAGTGAAAAAACTTTGTCAAAGGGACATTATGGTTAAGTTGCGCTACTAAAAACCTATGAAATTCAGTGAAAAAACTTTGTCAAAGGGACGTTATGGTTCCAAGTAAAACCGAAAAACCCTTGAAATTCGCCAGTTATGGTAAGCTAAGCAACCATAACTCGCGCCACCACTGTGCACTGCTAGGACTAACACCCAGGACATCAAAGATGACATCACAAATGTCATTGATGACATCAATGATGACATCACATGTGTATGTACTTTTCATGAAATATGTGTACAAGGGATTCTTATTTTAATGTTGCAAAACAAGTGTCAAGGATCATTGCAATAAATATCATACCCTAAATAGTGCATTGAACGATTAGTGATATCTGTGTTCTCTTCGCGGACACACTTCCCTGTTCGCTCCGCGGACAGGACCGTGATTGGGCCAGCAACTTGCGTGATGTCCGCAGACATCTGACGTGCTCTCTCATTGTCTCATTGAATGCGGTGAAAGCGTGCTGTGCGTCTGGCTTCAGAGACGCCCGCCATCTTTCTTTGCCGCATGAGAGTCTTTGTCAGGTCAGCAGGAGCGTGTCTGTCTCTTGTTCCTCCCACACCCGCTCATGCCCGTGTCTGCACCACCCCCCGCTCATGCCCTGTGTGTCCTTTCTGTCCCCCCCACCCCGCTCATGCCCCGTGTGTCCTTCCTGTACCCCAACCCCCAGTCATGCTCCGTGTGTCCCCTGTTCCTCCAGCCCTCCCCTCACGCCATCGCACACTGTGGCCAGCGGAGGGCCGAGGAGCGGGATCTGCCGCACAAACTCATGTCCGTGCAGCATGTCTGTGTTTTTGTTTGTTCCCCCCACCCCCCGCTCATGCCCCGTGTGTCTCTATCCCTCCCGCCCACCCCCCGCTCATGCCCCGTGTGTGTCTCTCCCTCCCCCCCACCCCCGCTCATGCCCCGTGTGTCTCTATCCCTCCCGCCCACCCCCCGCTCATGCCCCGTGTGTCTCTCTCCGTCCCCCCAACCCCCGCTCATGCCCCGTGTGTCTCTCTCCTTCCCCCCACCCCCGCGCATGCCCCGTGTCGGTGGCCAGTGGAGGGCCGAGGAGCGGGATCTGCCGCACAAACTCATGTCCGTGTGGCATGTCCGTGTTTTTGTTTGTCCCCCACACCCCTCCGCTTATGCTCCATGTGTCTCTATCCCCCCACCCACCCCCCGCTCATGCCCCGTGTGTCTCTATCCCTCCCACCCACACCCCGCTCATGCCCCGTGTGTCTCTATCCCTCCCACCCACCACCCGCTCATGCCCCTTGTGTCTCTATCCCTCCCACACACCCCCCGCTCATGCCCCGTGTCTCTCCCTCCCCCCACCCCCTGCTCATGCCCCGTGTGTCTCTCTGCCTCCCCCTCACCCCTGCTCATGCCTCAGGTGTCTCTCTCCCTCCCCCCCACCCCCGCTCATGCCCCGTGGGTGTCTCACCCTCCCCCCACCCCCGCTCCAGCCCCGTGTGTGTCTCTCACTCCCCCCACCCCCTGCTCATGCCCCGTGTGTCTCTCCCCTCACCCCCTACTCATGCCCCATGTGTCTCTCTCCCTCCCCCCCAACCCCGCTCATGCCCCGTGTGTCTCTCTCCCTCCCCCCACCCCCGCTCATGCCCCGTGTGTCTCTCTCCCTCCCCCCACCCCCGCTCATGCCCCGTGTGTCTCTCTCCCTCCCACCCACGCCCCGCTCAAGCCCCGTGTTTCTCTAGCCCTCCCCCCCACCCCCCGCTCATGCCCCGTGTGTCTCTAGCCCTCCCACCCCCACTCCTGCCCCTTGTGTCTCTAGGCCTCCCACCCACCCCCCGCTCATGCCCCGTGTGTCTCTAACAGTCCCACCCAGCCTCCGCTCATGCCCCGTGTGTCTCTAGCCTGAACCACCCACCCCCCGCTCATGCCCCATGTGTCTCTAGCCCTCCCACTCACCCCTGCTCATGCCGCGTGTGTGTCTCTCTCTCCCCCACCCCCTGCTCATGCCCCGTGGGTCTCTAGCCCTCCCACCCACCCCCCGCTCATGCCCCAAGCCCTCCCACCCACCCCCCGCTCATGCCCCGTGTGTCTCTATCCCTCCCACCCACCCCCCGCTCATGTCCCTAGCCCTCCCACCCAACCCCCCGCTCATGCCCCGTGTGTCTATAGCCCTCCAACCCACCCCCCGCTCATGCCACGTGTGTCTCTCCCCTCACCCCCTACTCATGCCCCGTGAGTCTCTAGCCCTACCACCCACCCCCCGCTCATGCGCCTAGCCCTCCCACCCACCCCCGCTCATGCCCCTATCCCCCCCACCCCCCGCTCATGCCCCGTGTGTCTCTATCCCTCCCCCCTCCCCCGGCTCATGCCCCGTGTGTCTCTATCCCTCCCCCCTCCCCCCGCTCATGCCCCGTGTGTCTCTATCCCTCCTCCCCACCCCCTGCTCATGCCCCATGTGTCTCTATCCCTCCCGCCCACCCCCGCTTATGCCCCGTGTGTCTCTATCCCTCCCGCCCACCCCCCACTCATGCCCCGTGTGTCTCTATCCATCCCGCCCACCCCCCGCTCATGCCCCATGTGTCTCTATCCCTCCCGCCCACCCCCCGCTCATGCCCCGTGTGTCTCTATCCCTCCCGCCCACCCCCCGCTCATGCCCCGTGTGTCTCTATCCCTCCCGCCCACCCCCCGCTCATGCCCCGTGTGTGTCTCTCCCCCCCCCCGCCCCCGCTCATGCCCCGTGTGTATCACCCCCTACTCATGCCCCGTGTGTCTCTATCCCAAACACCCACCCCCCCGCTCATGCCCCTATCCCTCCCACCCACCCCCCGCTCATGCCCCGTTTGTCTCTATCCCTCCACCCACCCCCCGCTCATGCCCCGTTTGTCTCTATCCCTCCGACCCACCCCCCGCTCATGCCCGTGTGTCTCTATCCCTCCCACCGAACCCCCCGCTCATGCCCCTTGTGTCTCTCCCGGCACCTCCGCTCACGCCCGTGTGTCTCTATCCCTCCTGCTCACCCCCGCTCATGCCCCGTGTGTGTCTCTCCCTCCCCCCACCCCCTGCTCATGCCCGTGTGTCTCTCCCCTCACCCCCTACTCATGCCCCGTGTGTCTCTATCCCTCCCACCCACCCCCCGCATGTCTCTATCCCTCCCTCCCACTCCCCGCTCATGCCCCGTGTGTCTCTATCCCTCCCACCCACACCGCGCTCATGCCCCGTGTGTCTCTATCCCTCCCACCCACCACCCGCTCATGCCCCGTGTGTCTCTATCCCTCCCACCCACCCCCCCGCCCTCTCATGCCTCGTGTCTCTCCCTCCCCCTCACACCCTAATCATGCCCCGTGTGTCTCTAACCTGACCACCCACACCCCGCTCATGCCCCGTGTGTCTCTATCCCTCCCACCCACCCCCCGCTCATGCCCCGTGTGTCTCTATCCCTCCCACCCACCCCCCGCTCATGCCCCGTGTGTCTCTATCCCTCCCAGCCATCCCCCGCTCATGCCCCGTGTGTCTCTATCCCTCCCACCCACCCCCCACTCATGCCCAGTGTGCCTCTATCCCTCCCACCCACCCCCGCTCATGCCCTGTGTGTCTCTCTCCCTCCCCCCACCCCTGCTCATGCCCCGAGTGTCTCTATCTCTCCCTCCCACCCCCCGCTCATGCCCCGTGTGTCTCTCTCCCTCCCCCCTCCCCCGCTCATGCCCCGTGTGTCTCTCCCCCTCCCCCCCACCCCCGCTCATGCCCCGTGCGTCTCTCTCCCTCTCTCCCTCCTCCCCACCCCCGCTCATGCCCCGTGTGTCTCTCTCCCTCCCCCCGACCCCCGCTCATGCCCCGTGTGTCTCTCTCCCTCCTGCTCACCCCCCGCTCATGCCCCGTGTGTCTCTATCCCTCCCGCCCACCCCCCGCTCATGCCCCGTGTGTCTCTATCCCTCCCGCCCACCCCCGCTCATGCCCCGTGTGTCTCTATCCCTCCCACCCACCCCCCGCTCATGCTCCGTGTGTCTCTATCCCTCCCCCCACCCCCTTCTCATGCCCCGTGTGTCTCTCCCCCCACCCCCTGCTCATGCCCCATGTGTCTCTAGCCCTCCCACCCACCCCCTGCTCATGCCCCATGTGTCTCTCCCCTCCCTCCCACCCCCCGCTCATGCCCCGTGTGTCTCTCCCCTCCCCCCCACCCCCGCTCATGCCCCGTCTGTCTCTCCCCTCCCCCCACCCCCCGCTCATGCCCCGTGTGTCTCTCCCCTCCCACCCACCCCCCGCTCATGCCCCGTGTGTTTCTCCCCTCCCACCCACCCCCCGCTAACGCCCCGTGTGTCTCTCCCCTCGCACCCACCTCCCGCTTACGCCCCGTGTGTCTCTCCCCTCCCACCCACCCCCGCTCATGCCCTGTGTGTCTCTCCCCTCCCGCCCACCCCCCGATCATGCCCCATGTGTCTCTGAACCCTCCCAGCCACCCCCAGCTCATGCCCCGTGTGTCTCTCCCCTCCCACCCACCCCCTGCTCATGCCCCGTGTGTCTCTCCCCTCCCACCCACCACCTGCTCAAGCCCCGTGTGTCTCTCCTCTCCCACCCACCCCCTGCTCATGCCCCATGTGTCTCTCCTCTCCCACCCACCCCCTGCTCATGCCCTGTGTGTCTCTCCCCTCCCACCCACCCCCCGCTCATGCCCCGTGTGTCTCTCCCCTCCCACCCACCCCCCGCTCATGCCCCGTTTATCTCTCCCTCCCACCCACCCCCGTTCATTCCCTGTGTGTCTCTATCCCTCCCGCCCATCCCCCGCTCATGCCGCATGTGTCTCTATCCCTCCAACCCACCCACCGCTCATGCCCTGTGTGTCTCTATCCCTCCCACCCACCCCCCGCTCATGCCCCGTGTGTCTCTAGCCCTCCTCCCACCCCCTGCTCATGCCCCGTGTTTCTCTCCCCCCGCCCCCTGTTCATGCCCCGTGTGTCTCTAGCTCTCTCACCCACCCCCTGCTCATGCCCCGTGTGTCTCTCCCCTCCCTCCCACCCCCCCGTTATGGTTAAGTTGCGCTGCTTAAAACCTATGAAATTCAGTGAAAAAACTTTGTCAAAGGGACGTCATGGTTCCAAGTAAAACCAAAAAACCCTTGAAATTAGCCAGTTATGGTAAGCTAAGCAACCATAACTCGCGCCACCACCGTGCACTGCTAAGACTAACACCCAGGACATCAAAGATGACATCACAAATGTCATTGATGACATCACTGATGACACCAAATGTCTGGCTCGCTCTTTTTTCTTTTGTTGACATGTCTAGGCCACATGATTTTCTTCAGTAACAGTCAGAAACTAAAAATGTTATTTTATTTGTAGACGTATCCTTCAAGTAGGTTCTTACAGTAATTCCCTTAGAGTCCAGTCACATCAAATGAAACATATACATACGGGAAGACACAAGCTTGAAAGACAGCAATCCTTTTTGTGCATAAAGCTAATCAATAGACTTATGAGCACTTTCTGATAGTTCTGTTGTTTTTTTTTTATGGCTGTACTTTCCCTGTGGGTCCAATCACATCAAGTGATACATATACATAGAGTAAATAGCAGCTTTGAAACAGAGCAATCATGTATTTGCATGAAAATAATCAGTTAAGTTATGAATTGTTTCTGCTACTACTTGTGCTTTTTTGCTAACTTCACTTTCCCTATATAAACCCATATTGGTGTGTGTTCTTGTGTCTTTGAGTTTTGTCTATAGTAATGCAATTATGTAATGCATGTGTTTTATTAGCTACGTATTACATATTTCACAGTACACAAAAATCTATTAAGAAAACAATTATCATTCAATATTCAACATATTAACATTACGAATATTATACCTTAATCTTGTACGCTGCACACAATGTTATGTTTCTGTATGAGTAGCTTAGTATACCAGATAGAACCCCATAATAGAATGCTATTTATATCAATGCATCGTTCAATGCACTAATTAGTGTATGATATGTATTGCAATGATCCTTGACACTTGTTTCGCAACATTATAATAAGAATCCCTTGTACACATATTTCATGAAAAGTACATACACATGTGATGTAATCAGTGATGTCATCAATGACATTTCTGATGTCATCTTTGATGTCCTGGGCGTTAGTCTTAGCAGTGCACGGTGGTGGCGCAAGTTATGGTTGCTTAGCTTACCATAACTGGCGAATTTCAAGGGTTTTTCAGTTTTACTTGGAACCATAACGTCCCCTTGACAAAGTTTTTTCACTGAATTTCATAGGTTTTTAGTAGCGCAACTTAACCATAACGTCCCTTTAACAACGTTTTTTCACTAAATATATATATATATATATATATATATATATATATATATATATATATATATATATATATATATATATATATTTATATATAAATGCCCTCATGGTTAGAAATTAAGGAAGAAAGTTTTAAGAAGAAAACACAATGTTTAGCATCTCTAATAAGACGTACGCATTCGTACCAATAACGTATCATCAGAACCATGATATTTGGCTGATACCTGCGTACACAATTAAGTAGCACGTTCATTATGCAATATATAATGTTGTAGATACACATTTCTACAATTAAACAGTAAATAATGTTCTTAGAAATTAGAAAGCATAGTGCTTTCCAAAAGGTCATATTTAAGGTGCATGGTGCATTCAAAAGAGTTCAAATAGGTTCCTAGGCCATATGCGGCTATAGAAAAGTGCATAGTGCCTCAACAATCTAAGAATATATATGCCAACCTTTCAATGTTATATCTGGAATGTTATGTGTATATAAACATATGTTTGATTGTATTGTGTATTATGTTAGATTCACTAAATCGAAGCACAGTGTTTCAATACGATCACTTACTATCTTGAAAAAGAATGTGAAAGGATCTAAAGCAACTAGCTCACAATTATATGTAAATGTTGCATTCCTGAAGCAACAATGGCATAGTATAAAGTGTATAGTGCATTCCTATAATAGATAAGCTGCATATGACTTTGGGAACACATAATGTAAAGTGCAGAGCACATTCCGATGATGAATATGCATTTCACATTCATGAAGCAGCATTGACATAATATAAAGTGCATAGTGCATTCCTATGATAGATAAACCATATAGGACCTTGGAAACACATAATGCAAGATACAACAATGCATTCCTATGACATATGACATAAAAAGAGCATAATATAAAATGCGATATAAAGTGCCATGTTCAAAGTGCATCTAAGGGTTGAGTGTCCAGGCACTTCTGATTCTAGAATAAAATCAGCATTTCACCATTATAAATGTTGTTCATGAAAATATAGTGATTCAGCTACATAAATGTCATACTGTTAGTGTTACTCCCATCAACTTTTACAACCATGTATACGGGCAAATGTACAATAGATAAAAGTGTGAGATAAAATAGTGTTTCAAGTCACCATAAAACAGTGAAGGGAATAAGAAATTCATGAACCAAAAAGAAAAGGAAAAAAGAAAGCCTCAAAAACAACCAAGCACCAAGGATTACAGTATGGGGTCCTTAAGGTTGATGATGGTCTCTTTCTTGACTCACTATATTTAATGTAATAGGATGATTAGGTTCCCAAGAAAGTATATAGTTCTTCATCAACATTATGGCCAACAGGGGTCTTGCTCTCATAATCGAGAATTAATTTTGTCTCTTCTTGCCGGAGTATTCTTTCATGTCTCTTCCCCTGGGGCCAGGGATGACCTTATGTATGCCAAAGAATATTAGACTGACCGGGTCACCATTATGAAATTCATAAAAGTGCCTGGTCATAGGATATGTGCGGTCTTTGTTGATGATGGCTCGAACGTGTTGTAGGATACGTACCTTTAGCTTACATTTGGTACTTTCAATGTACCACTTAAGACATGGGCATATCAAGACATAAACCACCAACTCAGATTCACTTGTGATTTTGCTTTTTATGTGGACCAGATGTTTTAAAATTGGATGAATGTAACTTTTATAGTTTTTTGCATATTTGCAAATTTTATATCTGGTACACTTCGAGCAACCACCTACTGTTGTAGAAAGCCAGTTAGTGCTTACATCATTCTTTTTCACAGTCATATAGCTGTTAACCTATAGGTCTTTAATATAGGTGCTCTTTCAAAAAGTAATGTCAGGATGATCATTTAGTGAGCTACCTATATCTTTGTCAGCTTTCAGCATTTCCTGTATCTATTTATTATCCTTTTGATAACTTGGGAGTGGCTTCCAAATGTCAAAATGAGTCTGGTGGTGTTTTCTTCTTCCTTTCGCAGGTACTTCTTTGATGTTATTAACATTTTTTGTCTACTCATTTCTCAGACCTTCAGATATGCCCTTTCAATGATCTTCTTAGGGTACGGCTGTTGTAAGAAATATTGGGCAGTTACTTTGCTAGCTAGATCAAAATCCATGATGTTGCTGCAGTTCCGTCTGATACGGATGAATTTGCCCTGTGGGATGCCTCATAGTAGAGTTTTAGGATGTGCATTGTTTGCATGCAGCAGAATATTGACGCCTGTAATTTTTCTGTGTAATTCAGTCTCAATTTTTTGTGCCACTATCTTAACCTGCACATCCAAGAACACAATTGATTGTCGGCTATGGTGTTCAGTAAACTTAAGATTCAAATTGTTGATACTAAGCAGTTTGACAAATTTGTGCCATCCCAAATGATTAATAATATTACAGGGCCTGCGGTAGTGGCCCTGTAGTTATGGTTAAGTTGCTCAACCCATAGGAAGAGCGCGTTTAGGGTGGCTTATAACTTTTCTCCCCCTGGACGAATCCTTACAAAACTTTGAAAAAAGGTTTTGTGGCCCCGTCTGAATTTTTCCCGCAAGGTTGGTGACGTTTCGTCAAGGGGGGGCAAAGATATAGGGGATCCCAAAATTTCCGTTTTTCCATAGACGCAGTGGAAAACAAATTTGCTCATGTGTCATGCCAAAACTGCTGGATGGATTTTCACCAAACCTCCGGCAGTACGCGGACAGCGTGGTGCGGAACAAGTCTGGGAAATACATTTTGGGTCATTTGGTGTAGGAAAGATGGCCTGGGAAGGGAGGGGGAGTGAAAACAAGATATGGGGCTATTTGTTTTGATAGAGGAAGAGTGTACGGGGTTCGGCAGTCCACAGACAGAGCCTTGGGCGGGCAGCTTATCTAGTGACTGCAATAGAGCTTTGCCATGGTAGGGGAGTGGAATCTAGATGTTATGGTGATATTTGCATAGGTGAACAGTCATCCAGGCACCCAAGAATCTAGGCACTGGCCACAGCCACCACAGCAGAGTCTTGGGCGGGCAGCTTATTTGTTGACTGCAAGAGGGCTTTGTCAGGGTAGGGGAGTGGAATTTAGATGATATGGGGATATTTGCATAGGAGAACAATAGGGCATGCACCCGAGAATCTATGCACTGGCCACAACCACCACAGCATAATATTGCCATACACCCAAGAATATGGCCACAACCAAAGTAATAATAAGTCTTGGGCGAGCAGTTTGAGAAAGATATTTGAGGTTATTTTGTGCGTATAAAATGGCTTGGTTAGAGTAGGGGAGTAGAATCTGGATGATATGGGGATATTGGCATAGGTGAACATTTGGGTTGGTAGTCTATTCGATGTCTGCAGATGTCATTTGAATTGGGAAGTTAAGGGCAAGTAGTACTGCGGTGGTTGTGACCAGTGCCTAGATTATTGGGTGCATGGCTGTATTCCATGCACCCAAGAATCTAGGCACTGGCCACAACAACCACAGCATGATACGGCCATGCACCCTAGAATCTGGGCACTGGCCACAACCATTGTAATAATATGTGTACAGAAATGAAATCCGGCCAATGAAAACAACCATTACAATAATATGTGTACAGTAATTATACATAGTTTGTGGGCAGTGTATAGTATTTGTAACATGGTGACACAATACAATTGAAGTGCAAATGGTACTTATGATTGCTGTACCATTGGGGGCACAGGTTGTCTTTGTTGTACATGGTAATGCAGGAGAAATCTTTGTTTCTTTTTCTGTGAAAAAAATGCATAATATGTTCGGTAGGATAGTTCGCAATGTCGCATTGCACACATTTTCACATATTCATGTACTTTTTAGACCCTCATAATTAGTGCATTCTATGTACATTCTAAGTACTATGTTTGAAACAACATTACTGTGCATTTTGCACACTTGCTGTTTTTGTTTGCATAATCATTGGATCATTTGGAAAATAAATCCATACAGAATTTAAAAAAAACTACTACATTTATTTGACGTTATGTGTCACAGTATGTTTGTTTGAAGTGCACAGTACTTAAAGGAATGTTTAAGGTACACTAATAAGTGTATTAGTTGTTAAAAGCAGTGTTGCAGTAGGAAAAATCACAATTCTGCATTTGCAATGAAGTGAAATGACAATATTCAAAATGCACTCAGAAAGTTCTTGTGAAAATGATGTACAGTGCATGTGATTAGGTGTAGAAAGAAATTCTGAAAAGCCCCCAAAAAAATCAAAATACAAAAAAAAATGTTCTCTTCATAGCCACTACTAAAGATTATATAACTTACATTCTGTTTAATTTCTCTCACCACCCCCTTGAATTGGACGATCTGTCCATGACCACTGTGGTAATCCATGGACTGCACGTGCCACATGCAGGTTTTATGAGGATGCCAGGCATGGAAATGGGACTGTGCAGCCCAGGGGATTAACCAATAAGGTTTCCTGGGTGTGGTATGCAAGGAGAGAGTTTGGCAGTAGGTGTGTTTGCTGAGACGAGTGCACATGGCTATGGCTATGGCTGTGTCTTTCAGGAGGCAGAGTGTGTGGATTCTAGGGGACTCTTTAATTCATTCTTTGATGGTACATGCTGAGAATCATGGCATCCTTGGAAATGTTGGGTTGCCAGAAGTGGATGTTTCCTGGCATGCAGTTTGTGGCTCAAACTGGGCAAGCTTGCTTTCCTTTGTCAGAGTATGGCATATTTTAAAAGTCCAGACATTGTGATTGTCCATTGTGGAGGGGACAGTGTGGGGTCTGTGACGGCAGGGTCTCTGCCAGTTGTGTTGAAGCATTTTTTCTAAAGCCTTATGCAACTCTTTCCTGCTGCTAAGATTATTTTTTCAGAAATAAATCAGAGACAGACATGGATATGTCCAACAAATATTTTCAGTCATCAAATTGAACAATCAAGACAGAGGGCCTCATTACAAATCGCCCAGTATGGAAACAACGGTGGTAGTAAACCCGCCGCCACCATTGTTTCCATGCCGGGTGATCACAACTCCTGCATGCGGGAGGTGATGTTCCCGCCAGGTCTGACCTGGCGGGTTTAACACCGCCCGCCTGCAGACGGACGAGGAAACACTGTCAGCATTACGAGATGCTGCCGGTGTTTCCATGATCCCCATTCCCATTGAGTCCTATAGGACTCAATGGGAATGGGGATTAACACCATTCCGCCTCCGTGATTCCCGGAAAACCGGGGTTGTAATGCCCCGGTAATTCTGGGAATTACAGAGGCGGACTGCTAATACGAGTCCTGCGGTAACCAGGTGGTTTTACTGCCTCGGTTACTGCCGGACTCGTAATGAGGCCCATATTGTCAATAAAGAGGTATCTGCTTTTTTGTATGGTTCTGGAATGTCATCTTTTGAGAATGAAAATATCAATTATGAGGGTTTGATTTTTTTAGCTCCAGATGGAATTCTCTTTTCAAATATTGGAAATGCAATTTTCCTTTATAATGTAAGGAATGCATTGAAGAGGTTCCTGTAAGGAAGAAAACAACATAAAAGCAAAAAATAAAATAAAAGAAAAGAGGTGTTTGTTTGCATAACTTACTCTGTGTTTAATTTCTCTCCTCACCTCTTTCAATTGGACGATCTGTCCACGGACACTGTGGTAGTCCGCGGACAGCACATGCCACATATGGGTCTTTTGAGGATTGCAGGCATGGAAATGGGACTGTGCAGCTCAGGGGATTAGCCAATATGGTTTTCTGGGTGTGGAATACATGCAGAGAGTTTGACAGAAGGTGTGTTTGCTGAGAGGAGTGCAGATGGCTATGGCTGTGGCAATGTCTTTCAGGAGGTAGAGTGTGTGGATTTTGGGGGACTCGTGGATCCATTGGTTGAAGGTGTATGCAGAGCAGCATGGAGTGGCTGAAAATCTTGGATTTCATGATGTTCATGTGCAACGGTTTGGAGTGCGCGGCATGATGTGGGTGGACTTTCTCCCATTTTGTGTCAATTTGGTCACACTGCAACATCCGGACATTATCATTGTTCATTGTGGAGGGAGCAGTTTAGGGTAACTAACTGGAATTTCATTGCAGTTTGCAATGAGGGAGACATTTCGCTGAATGAAGGAAGTGTTCCTAAACTCTCGACTGATTTGGATGCGCTCCAGTTCATTTGGCCTGCAAATGCAAAAAGCGAGGCACAATGTCAACAAGGATGTGTGTGCATTTTTGGGAGATGTTGGCATGGTGCCTTTCCATAATGAACATAATAAATTTGACAATGCCAATATTTTCCGCAGAGAAGGAGTACATCTGACTTATTCCGGCAAAATATTCAAAATGCTTTGAAGAACTTTTTGTAAATATAGAAAGCATTTTGCAAGTTGAAAAAAAAGTTTCATTCTGTAGAATGTTGCTTAGTTTTTTTAAAACTTGAAAAAAAAACTTTAAAAAAAAGGTTCTTTTCAGAGCACGACTTTCCCACGCAACAGAGTGCAATGTTTTTGATGTCACCACCACCCACATTTTATAGATTTCCGCGGACTACCACGCTGTCCGCGGACTTCGCAGGCTGCATCTGGGCGAGTAACTTTTTTTGGTACTTCTATTTTTGAACTGTGAAAGGTGGCTTTGAAGAGAACCTTGTTTTTATTTTTTGTGTTTTGTATTTTTTTTGCTTTTTTTTGCAGAAGAGATAAGCGAGGGGAGGGAAGGGAGGAAAGGGGCATCAACCCCAAGGATGAAGGGCAGGTGGAGAGAGAAAGATGTTGGGTGGTCCTTAATCAGGTAGGGAACAGTGTTTCTCATGCTCCTTGACTGCAGACTCAAAAGCACTTCGGAACTGCTCCCTCCTACAGAGCGGTGTGTCACAGTTCATACAGAGCACTGTCACCCTCAGAGGATAAGGGTCAACTGTGTCATGTATGGCCTGCAAGGCTTCCGCAGGGATCCTCTGCCCCACAGGAGTGTCCCTTGTGGTGGCAGGAGCAGATGATGAGGGTGCAGTACTGGCCATCAGCCTACTTGTTCCTTCAAAAATACAATCTTTCAAACTGCTGCCTTGTGATTGGACCTGAGATGGCATCGCATGGAGGTGGTCCCGTAGCTGTACAGACCCGGTTTTCCACGACTGAGTACAACCTTGAACTCAGTGCATCTAAACTTGTCCGCCTGAGCCTTAGGTAAACCGCCAATGGTGGTAAAAAGCTGCCACACCCACGTCGGGAGCTCATCGTCCTCTAGATCCACCTCTGTATCACCCTGTCTGTTCCCCTCTACAGGCCCTCCAGATGGTGGTGGTGGTGGTGGGGCAGCTGCAGTGGCCATGGATTCCGTCGTATCCAAGAAATACAAAGTGGAGATACTTTTAAAACAAAAAAAGAAAACATTTATTGAATTATTTAGTTTATTACAAACTTTTTCACTCTTAATTTTATAGTAAACAATTTCCTTTGTTTAGACATGTACAAAGTAGAGATACCGAATAGCCAAAATCAACTGCATATGCTCTCTCCTGGACAGCCAGAAACACAATGAGGAGCAGCAGTGGGTGGGTCCCTTTAGAGGGGCTGTCTGCGGAGAGCGCGACTGTCCACAACAGTACGAGCCACAGATAGGGCTCAAAAAGTTATAAAAAGTTAGTTGATCAACTAAGACACGGTCTAGGAGCTCTGTAAGGGCAACATTTCAGTTTAAAACACCCTGGATTGGCCCAAAATTCTGTTTTAAACTGTCCAGGGGCACAGACAGTGTCTACGGATGCTCCCAATGCACAGCATATGTTCGTTCGCATGATGACGTCCCCGGACGGCCCCAGACAGGACAGCTATCCTGTGGACACCTGTTGCGCGGGTGAAGGTGTGCGCATGTGTGCCAGGGTCCGTAGGACAGGGTGGGAGTCCCTGAACTAATTAAAAGTGTGACTCGTGTGAGTGGACATGTCCGGACAGGTGCAGTGTCTGGGGCACAATGGGATCAGGTGTGCATGTGTGTCAGTTTGCGTAGGACAGGGTTGGAATCTCCAAACTAATTAAAAGTGCAACACAACTGAGCGGACATCTACAGAAACACCTGATGTCCGGGGGCACCTCCATTTTGGTTACAGACAGCCCGGACAGTCGTGCAGTCCGTGGACTCCAAATTGGGCTTTGAAAAAAAAAGAAACACGCACCAACAGTATATACATAAATATTTATTAAACAAAAACATATACAATAAATTAGGAAAGAGATGAGGTAGCAGAATGGGAAACATATATGGGGGAATTGGGAGTTTCTACACACTGTTCATGAGGGGAGGAAGGGATTGAGGTTTCATCATAGCGTCTTTCTTTTAGGGAATTTGATGCAGATGATTGTTTGGGACAGGGTGAATGGGCACAGGTATAAATCGGGCAGTGGTATTGGATATTTTCTTTAACATGATTTTTGACAAATGCCATTAAGTGTATCAAATTATTATTTAGTTCATCCATTTTTGCAGATTGGTTCATTAGTTAATTTGCATTTGCAGTTAAGGGATGTCTGTGGCCATCTTCAGGTTAATTCAATTGTAATTCGGGCCCACCTTTTACGTGCCCACTATGTACGGTTAAAAAGAAAACCTTGCTTTAGTGACAACAAATTACATCACTTATTCTGCTTTAAAAATGTATTCTGTACCCATTGGAGTTGTTTCCTTCACTCATTTCGTCATGGGGTAAATGTTCCCCCAACAACTCCAGTATTCTTGCCATTTCTGTTCAAAGAAAACAATACTGCTATTTCTTACAAGTTATGTATACATAATACATTGTAATGTTACAGAATGAAATGCAGTGTATTTACTATTTTTTAAGGGTTTCTTCTGGAATAACTGCCAGCTGCTTGTCAGTGTGTAAGCAAGGATCCACAAATCTTAACTGTAATCCACTAGGTGTACAGTTAAGATTTGTGCTTGGTGAATTCCATTATGTTGTGCAACCTATGAAAACATAGTTCTGGTTTATCAAGTAGAGAATTTGTATACATATTTATTTTTGGATGTGCTACATATATTTCTTATTGTTTCATGTACATGTCTTAACCCATTGAAGGATACAACTATGTAAGGTAACTCTGGTGCTTTTGGGCAGTGTGAATGCTGTCCGAAGTCTGCGGACAGTCGCACAGTCCACAGACTCTGATTTTATCCCAATGGCCTAGAGGAGGAGTCAGTATGATATCAGCAACATGTAGAAAAATTAAAGGTATCCTGGTAAAAACTCATGAAATTCAGTGAAAAAGCTTTGTTAAAGGGTCATTATGGTAAAGATGCACTAATATTTTTGCATCGTTGCAATGAACTTGGGGTTGATCACCCTAAATTACCTGGGGGAGCCAAGACGCGGACACCTTGCTAACTGTGCTCAGAGAGGCACAACTCCATCTCACTGATGAGGCCTAACAAGGCTGAAAAAAGTGTCTGAGGTTGCTGTTGCTACTCTTGTTCAAAGGAGGTTTGCCTGGCATTTTGATGCTGGACTGCCCCTGTGGGTGGGACAATGACTGATAGGCAAATGGTATTCCTCCTTTGTGAAAAGTACAGTGAGCAAAAAGCGATGGCTGCAGACTCTCAAAGTGGGAAAAAAAACATAGAACAGATTATCATGCCATGTTCTTTCTAGAGAGGGGTGTCTGCTACCTTTTTTGTATCTTTGCAAGGAACTTGGGTTTGGTCACTGTAAATTACCTGGGGGAACCCAGACATGGACCACTTGCTCATTGTGGTCAGAGAGGCACAGCTCAACTTCACTGATGAGGCCCAACAAGGCTGAAACACGTGTCTGGGGTTGCTCTTGGTACTCTTGTTTAAAGGAGGTTTGCCTGGCATTTCGGTGCTGAACTGCCCTTGTGGCCAGGACAAAGATTCATATTCAAATGGATATTCCTCCTTTGTGAAAAGTACAGTGTTAGGCGGAAACCTGTGCAGTTCCCTCTGGGACCACTGCAAAAGATTTAGGACTACAGGTGTTTGGCAATGAACCCACTTGGTAGCAGTCTGTACCACACAGATTCACTTGGTAGCTGTGGCTGAGCATTCAGACTTCTCTCAAGAAGTGTTAGAGAGTATGTGGAGTATACAAAATAGGGCAATCCTCACAGTAGAACAAGCAAACACGGAACAAGGCTTCGGTGTAAAGATATAAAGGTATTTATTTAAAACAACACATTTATGGAAAACACTCTGGAACTAATACGGCAAACAACTTCAATCACAATTATTATACGAAGAAAAATATCAAAACCCCCTAACAATAGTTCGACAAGTCTAGGTTCACCGGCATCACTTATTTGCAGACAGAGGTGTATGCTTTAACCTAAATGGCACTCTAGTATTCGTTAGGGCGGGAGAGAAAAATAAGGCAGGTTATGAAGTCAACTCGGTACCAATACTTTACACACAAATGCAAGGCAAGTAAGGCAGGGTCTACTGCAGATCACAAAGTTCAGAGGCCAGGCCCACTCGGAGAGAGGCAAGGCGATATGTCCCAAAAAAGTGTCTCAGTGGAAATGCGCTTCGAGTCTGTATCGCAAATTGTTATGGAAGATTGGACCAGTTCAGAACAACACGTTAAAGAAAGCTTGGAGGCGACCCAAATGGAAAGGCGAGGATTAAGACACCTCACTCTATCCGGCAGAAAGGGAAGCCAGGCAGGTACAGTACCTTGTTGTGGAGAGACAGCTCTGGCGGGGGCAGTTGTTCCTGGTGGTGGGTGCACGTCGGGTCTTTGCCAAGAGTAGAGATGATCTCGTATTTGAAGAAAAGTGAAGTCTGGTGCACCACTAGGGAAGAGACCAGCCGCGGAGTGCTCCGTCACAAGGCACCACCTTTTGGTCGCGATACAGGGGTAGTGGCTATCCGGTTGCCGAGGTGCTCTGCACGGGAAATTCGACCACTGCGTCCTGAAGCGAAGAAAAAGCAATGGTGACTGGTTGTTCCCACCAGCCAGGGGAAGAGACTCTCCAGCAGGGAGATCTCCTCTGTCGTCAGAAAGTGGTGAGTCGGTTCAGCAGGGCTCCACCGGAGGTGTCATCGTTGCAGGTCGGCTCAGCTTTACCCTTGTCGGATTCTTAGGTCCTGTGGCGACTTCTAAAGATCCAGTCCCAAAAGCCCTGCTTTTATGCAGAAAACCCCCATTCATTCAGCTTAGCTGTCACTCAAAACACGCTAAGTGGTTAGCGGGGATGCTCACCACTTGGGCCAATCACACCAGAGTGCGACCGGAGTTGGCAAGGCAACTCGGTCCAGGGTGCCTAAACCCCCTCCCACATCCCTGTGGTAACCCAGACAGAATGGCACCACTTTGGAGGCCTCTGTACAGAAGCCCGCCAAAAGTGGAACAAAGGGCTCAACCTTTGCTTTAGGAGTCACAGAGATGAACACAGACGCCATTTTACAAAGCCGAGTTCTGGCAAAAAATACCATGTGATAGACTTATTTAAGATAAGTAAACCGATGGTATGTTAGAGATCAACGGGAAAAAGTATCCATCTCCAACAATGGGAAGAATCCCATAGGGTTATATTCGGGGTCGAATATAACAAGTAGTTTCCACTGCAACCAGCCAAACCTCGATGAGCGGGGACGGGACAGTGTCCCCTCGAATAACAGACCCAGGAGTAATCGAATTACCCCTACTAGTACGTCCACAATAGGATGGTTTGTACTAGTTCTGTTAGTAAATTTAGGTCTAGTAAAGCCAATGGCGACTTTACATGCCCGGGGAGATGGTAGTCAGTCCCCGGGTATGGAGTCTATGATGGAGGTCCGCTAGGACGCCCCAGTGTTACGGCACGTAGGGTGCGGTGTAACATACATAGAAAAACATATGAGACCCTATGGAGTAAAAGACCCCATAGCTCATAGAACACATTGACACTCCAAGGAATTACACACATTCATGTCCAAAAGTGGGAGAAAAAGAGTCTCACTCTTGGCAGGATGGAAAAAAAACAAACTCCAGAAATCCAGCAAAGCTGCTGGGGGACTCACTAGGTTAGGAAATTCAGCCTAAACAGAGAATTCTCCCTAACACTCGCCCCCCCCCAGACTAAGGGACAGGAGGATTTAATCCACTCCTGGATGAATCTCATACCTCTAGTCGATGACATATATCCTAGAGAGACCATCAGCATTTTGGTGGTGACACCCTGATCTGTGCTCAATGGTGAAATCAAACCCTTGCAGGCAGATCGACCATCTCAGTAGTTTTGGGTTTTCCCCTTTCATTTGCATTAACCATCTCAAGGGTTGGTGGTCAGTCTGAATGACAAAAGTAGAACCATACAAGTACGGCCTAAACTTCTTCAGAGCCCACACGATAGCAAAGCACTCTCTTGCGATCGTTGCCCACCTTGTTTCAGGATCCTTCAGCTTGCGGCTGATGAAGCAAACGGGGTGCTCCCTACATTTCCCATCCAGTTGACTGAGTACGGCACCTATTCCTACATTTGAAGCATCTGTCTGCACAATGAAGTGTTGGCGGTAATCAGGAGCTCTGAGTACTGGGGCTTGGCAAAGAGCCTTTTTCAGGTTTTCAAAAGCCTGATTGTACTCCTCGTTCCATCTGACCTTCTTAGGAAATTTGGGCGAGGAGATGACATTCAGTGGAGAAGCTATGGTCCCATAGTTCTCTATGAAATTCCTGTAATACCCAGTGAGGCCTAGGAAGGCTCTCACTTGGGTTTGAGTAGTAGGTGTTGTCCAATTTTGCACAGCTTCAATCTTACTGAGCAAAGGCCTTATTTCTCCACCTCCTACCTCATGTCCAAGATAGACTACCTTACTCTGTCCAATTTGGCATTTACTCGCCTTTATGGTCAGATTGGCTCGTCCAAGAGCCTGCAAAACATCTCTTAGGTGGGTTACGTGTTCTTCCCAGGAATTGCTGAACACTGCTCTGTCATCCAAGTATGCCATGCAGAAGTCCTCCATCCCATTCAGAACCTGGTTTACCATCCGTTGAAACGTAGCAGGTGCATTCTTCAATCCGAAAGGCATTACCTTAAACTGGTATAAGCCAACGGGGGTAGAGAATGCAGTTTTCTCCTTGGCATGGTCGGTCAGGGCTATTTGCCAATAGCCCGACGTCAAGTCAAATGTGCTGAGGAACTTGGCGGCACCAAGTTTATCCACCAACTCATCTGTTCTTGGCAAAGGGTGGGCATCAGTCTTGGTGACTGCGTAAAGAGCTCTATAATCCATGCAGAATCTAAGCTCTTTAGATCCGGCCTTTGGTACTAACACAACTGGGCTAGACCATGGACTAGTAGATGGCTCTATTACCCCGAGATCGAGCATCTTGCTGACCTCACCTTTGATGTGGGTTTGTATGTGTTCTGACATTCGGTATCCTCTGCTTTTGACCGGCAGACAGTCACCAGTGAGTATGTCATGCTGGCCCCAAGGGGTCAAGCCTGGTGAAAGCGAGAACAGAGAGGCAAACGGATTCAATATGGATTTGCACTCTTCTTGCTGCTCGGGTGTCAGATTGGAGGAGAGATTTACTCCTTCAATTTTTTCATCTAAAGGTAAGCCTCTGAAGAGATCCGGAAGAGCTTCACTCTCTTCTTCTTCCTCGGATGATGCTAGAAGCAGCGCTCCTACATCAGGTCCAGAGATACGCTTTGAGTCGGTTGGTGTGGAAGACTGTCGGAGCCTCCTTGGGATTGCCCAAGTCCACCAGATAGTTGACCTCTCCAAGTTTACCCACCACTCTGAAGGGTCCCATCCATTTGTCTTGCAAGGCCCTCTGCCTTGTTGGGATCATAACGAGAATGAGCTGGTCTTGAGCGAACTCAACCATGTTAGCCTTTTGGTCCTGCCAGTGCTTGACCAATGCTTGTCCAGCTTTCAAGTTATCGCTTGCTTCCGTCATCATGTGCAACATTCACCTCCGGAGACCTATCACGTAGTCAGTCACTCGGACTGGCTTGGGGGAAGGAGCACTCTCCAACCCCTCCTTAATCAGGGCCAAAGGACCTCTGACGGGATGACCATAGAGAAGTTTGAAGGGAGAATAACCTACTCCCTCCTGAGGGACTTCTCTATAAGCAAAGAGAAGGCACGGCAGTAGAAGGTCCCATTTACGCTTAAGGGGTTCCTCTAAAGCACCTATCATGCTCTTCACGGTTCGGTTGAACCGTTCTACCAACCCATTGGTTTGTGGGTGGTAAGCTGTTGAGAACTTGTAAGTAACTCCACAGATTTTCCACATGGCCTTCATGTAGTGGGACATAAAGTTCGACCCCCTGTCAGAGATTACTTCCTTAGGAAACCCAACCCTAGTAAAAATACCAAGGAGGGCCTTAGCCACAGCCGGAGCTGTAACAGTCCTCATAGGAATTGCCTCAGGATACCTAGTAGCATGGTCTACTACAACAAGTATAAACCTGTTGCCTGAGGAGGTTGGAGGATCAAGGGGACCAACGATGTCAATCCCTACTCTCTCAAATGGGACTCCTACAACTGGGAGAGGCACTAAAGGTACCACATTCTTGGAGCCAACCTTACCAGAGGTCTGGCAGGTGTGGCAGCTCCTGCAGTGTTTTTCTACTTCGGCCCCCATCTTTGGCCAATAAAAGTAGAGAGAGAGCCTTTCCTCAGTCTTCTTGAAACTCAGGTGACCAGCCAAAGGAATCTCATCGGCTAACTGCAAGAACTGTAGTCTGTTCTCTTGGGGTACTACAAGTCGCTTGTAGTCTCCAGGTGCAGACTCGGTCGGTTCACTGTAGAAGAGGCCATCTTCCCAGTGCAACCTGTGTTTCCTAGGCTCTTGCCCTTCAGCCTGAGCTTCTGCCTGGTGGCGAAGACCTTCCAGAGTTGGACATTCTCTCTGTCCCTTACTGAAGTCTGCCCTGTTGGGTCCACCTTCTGCCAGGAAAGACTGCAGCTCAGGATGGTCAACAGGATCCAGATCTCCAATGAGTTCCTGGCCTTCCATTAGCTCTGTCCCTCAGAGTCTAATTCTACCACACAGGGTTGTACCTCCCTTTCAGCCTCAGCTGGAGGTGGAGTTACGGGTGTAACTTTGGACAACCGCGGGGAAGTCCTTGTTGGCTGCACTGGAATGCTGGCTGCTGGTTTCGGTGTAGAAGTTTTAGGTTTCCCTTTGCTTCTGATTTCTTCAAGACAGCTGCCGACAATTCCAGTGGAGCAGGAGTGATCTCTTTCTTCATCATCTCCTGGAGACTACCGTGCATGGTCCTCTCTCTTGCGGGTCTGGTTTGCTCCTGTAACCGTTTACTAGGAGGTCTGGGAGTATGCGATACAACTCCGAGAGTTTTCAAATCGTTACCCAACAGTACGCGTCCTGGTACCTCACTCTGTATGCTGACAGGTATCTTTACAGTCATGTCGTTACACTGGATGAGAACTGGTAATTGGGGAAGCATCTGCACAGGCCCTCCAGCTAACTTGGTGAGGCGTTTGGGTGCCTTAGCAACATCCTCAGCCTGAAAAAACGATTTATCCACCACAGTTATGCTGGCCCCAGTGTCCCTAATGGCAGGAGTCTCCTGACCATTCACCTGGACACTATCCTTATAATACTCTTTAGTATTATCGGGGATCGAATTATAGACATCTAAATTCTGTTGTTCCCACAACCCCAGAGATACTAAAGAAACGCTGGCTGAGACTCCAATGGGTTTGTCAGCTAGCAATAGAACGTTTCCACTTGCCATTTGGACTTCCTCCTCTGGAGCGAAGGCTAAGGAGACAAGCTGGACCCCTGAAGGTTTACCCTTACACCTGGGATCTCCTTTCACGTGGTCAGTCGAGCCACAAAGAAAGCATTTTCCGAATGCTTTCTGGAATGGTGGCTTGTTCTGGCCTGCTTCCGGTTTGGCACCAGAAGACACACTATTCTGCTGCGGTTTTCCTTGTGGCTTACCCTTCTGGTTTTCTTTGGGGCCCTCTTTGGAATTTGAGTTATTTGAATTCTCTTTTGAGTCTTCTTTAGGCTGTTTTCCCTCATCCTTTTTCTGAGGTGCCCCAGAATCCTTGTGAGTAGCCCTGTTGGCACCCACAAGTCAGCAGCCTTAGCCAGTTTCCGGGAATCCAATTCCTTCGAATCAGCCAAGTGCTGTCTGAGCTCAGGAGAACAGGCATCATAAATTGACTCCAACATAAAAAGATTCTTCATACCCTCATAAGTGTTCACTTTGTAACCCTTAATCCATCCCTCTAAGTTTTTCAACCCTTCACTCACCCAGGTAGCCCAAGGGGTACCATCATGCTTTTTGAGGGTTCTAAACCTCTTAAGATACTGTGAAGGGGTCTTCCCGAATCTAGCTATCAAAGCTAGTTTCACACTTTCGTAATCCGTCTTATCCGCCTCCCCCAACTCCATTACCACATCAGTCACAACAGGGGGTAGCCTAGAGAACAACCAGGGAAGTAAGTCATTCCCGGTGATGTCCTGGAGCCCATGATTGTACTCAAACAGTTTCAACCAATCCAACACATCCAATCTCGGTTCATACATACCCACTAATTCTTTCGGCATCCGGGGTCTTTTGGGACTGGAGCTCCTAGAGGAACCAGAGGAGAGAGAAGCATTTTCTATAGACAACTTTTTCATCTCTAACGCGTGATTAAGTTCTATTTCCCTGAGCCTCAACTCAGCTTGCTTCTGCTCAGCCTGGGCATTCATCCGTCTGAACTCGAGCTCTTGGTTTCTCTCAGATTGAGCCAAGAACCGTTTGTATTCTAATTCGAGCTTCATTTTTTCAAGTTCAAAATAAGCAGGGTTACATGTGGGACCTGGTATGTGCCCCGTAGGTACAGCTGGTAAGGCAGGTAGAGGAGCAGGGGAGACATTTTCGTTAGCCTCTCCTTCCTTTTCAGCCTCTTCATCACTATCATCAGAATTATGATGTAGATCAACACCATCACTGTTATCTACATTTGCTGGAGAAGTTGGTTCCTCTGAACCAGTACCCAGACTTTGGTTTTCCAGTAATCTCGCTATCAGTTCTAAGTTCTTGCCTCTTACAGGAAGATTCTCTTGCCTACAGAGAGCTCGTAAGTTCTCAGTATTTTCACCCGACAAGGTCTCTTGACTGTAAGCTTCCATCGTAGACATGTTTTTGAAAGTTGCTTTTTAGTGCAAAGCTTTGTGGTTAGTTATCCTAAAGTGTCGAAAAGCACTCTAAACTGTATACTCGATACAAATCCCACCGCTGTACACCATTGTTAGGCGGAAACCTGTGCAGTTCCCTCTGGGACCACTGCAAAAGATTTAGGACTACAGGTGTTTGGCAATGAACCAACTTGGTAGAAGTCTGTGCCACATAGATTCACTTGGTAGCTGTGGCTGAGCAGTCAGACTTCTCTCAAGAAGAGTTAGACAGTATGTGGAGTATACAAAATAGGGCAATCCTCACAGTAGAATAAGCAAACACGGAACAAGGCTTCGGTGTAAAGATATAAAGGTATTTATTTATAACAACACATCTATGGAAAACACTCTGGCACTAATACAGCAAACAACTTCAATCACAATTATTATACGAAGAAAAATATAAAAACCCCCTAACAATAGTTCAACAAGTCTAGGTTCACCGGCATCACTTATTTTCAGACAGAGGTGTATGCTTTAACCTAGATGGCACTCTAGTATTCGTTAGGGCGGGAGAGAAAAATAAGGCAGGTTATGAAGTCAACTCGGTACCAATACTTTACGGACAAATGCAAGGCAAGTAAGGCAGGGTCTACTGCAGATCACAAAGTTCAGAGGCCAGGCCCACTCGGAGAGAGGCAAGGCGATATGTCCCAAAAAAAGTGTCTCAGTGGAAATGCGCTTCGAGTCTGTATCGCAAATTGTTATGGAAGATTGGACCAGTTCAGAACAACACGTTAAAGAAAGCTTGGAGGCGACCCAAATGGAAAGGCGAGGATTAAGACACCTCACTCTATCCGGCAGAAAGGGAAGCCAGGCGGGTACGGTACCTTGTTGTGGAGAGACAGCTCCGGCGGGGGCAGTTGTTCCTGGTGGTGGGTGCACGTCGGGTCTTTGCCAAGAGTAGAGATGATCTCGTCGTAGAAGAAAAGTGAAGTCCGGTGCACCACCAGGGAAGAGACCAGCCACGGAGTGCTCCGTCACAAGGCACCACCTTTTGGTCGCGGTACAGGGGTAGTGGCTATCCGGTTGCTGAGGTGCTCTGCACGGGCAATTCGACCACTGCGTCCTGAAGCGAAGAAAAAGCAAAGGTGACTGGTTGTTCCCACCAGCCAGGGGAAGAGACTCTCCGGCAGGGAGATCTCCTCTGTCGTCGGGAAGTGGTGAGTCGGTTCAGCAGGGCTCCACCAGAGGTGTCATCGTTGCAGGTCGGCTCAGCTTTACCCTCGTCGGATTCTTAGGTCCTGTGGCGACTTCTAAAGATCCAGTCCCAAAAGCCCTGCTTTTATGCAGAAAACCCCCATTCATTCAGCCTAGCTGTCACTCAAAACACGCTTAGTGGTGAGCGAGAATGATCACCAGTTGGGCCAATCACACCAGAGTGCGACCGGAGTTGGCAGGCAACTCGGTCCAGGGTGCCTACACACCCTCCCACGCCCCTGTGGTAACCCAGACAGAATGGCACCACTTTGGAGGGCCTCTGTACAGAAGCCCGTCAAAAGTGGAACAAAGGGCTCAACCTTTGGTTTAGGAGTCACAGAGACGAACACAGACACCATTTTACAAAGCCGAGTTCTGGCAAAAAATACCATGTGATAGATTTATTTAAGATAAGTAAACCGATGGTATGTTAGAGATCAACGGGAAAAAGTATCAATCTCCAACAATGGGAAGAATCCCATAGGATTATATTCAGAGTTGAATATAACAAGTAGTTTCCACTGCCACCAGCCAAAAGTCGACGAGGGGGGACGGCACAGTGCCCCCTCGAATAACAGACCCAGGAGTAATCAAATTATCCCTACTAGTACGTCCACAATAGGATGGTTTGTACTAGTTCTGTTAGTAAATTTAGGACTAGTAAATCCAATGGTGACTTTACATGCCCGGGGAGACAGTAGTGAGTCCCCGGGTATGGAGTCTATGATGGAGGTCCGCTAGGATGCCCCAGTGTTACGGCACGTAGGGTGCTGTGTAACACACATAGAAAAACATATGAGACCCTATGGAGTAAAAGACCCCATTGCCCATAGAACACATTGACACTCCAAGGAATTACACACATTCATGTCCAAGAGTGGGAGAAAAAGAGTCTCACTCTTGGCAGGATGGAAAAAAAACAAACTCCAGAAATCCAGCAAAGCTGCTGGGGGACTCACTAGGTTAGGAAATTCAGCCTAAACAGAGAATTCTCCCTAACATACAGTGAGCAAAAAGCGATGGCTAAGGACTCTCAAAGTGAGAAAAAAACACAGAACAGGTGATCTTGCCATGTTCTTTCTAGAGAATGGTGCTTGCTACCTTTTTTATACATATATTTTAAGACATATATATGTTTTTAAAATGAAAAAGGATCACATGAAATACAAATGAAATAATATTGATCTATCTGCTGACTACTAAACCTAAACAATACAAACATGTACAGAGAGCCTAGTAGACTTGAGGCTGATGCTCACAATAGGATAGGACATATGATACTACAAACCCACCGAAAAATGCACATTTTAAAAGATAGGAATGAATTCATAGAACATGTGAATGTAGTACTTTCACCTATTAGATCAGGCTTGTCTAACCTTTTTGAATGTGGGGCCGAAGCATTCACTTTTTGTCACCCGGAGGGCCGGTGAGCCAAAAGTGAACACCCTCACCTAAAGCAGTATATTCAAAAGCGATGGTGTGTGACCTTTCACACAGTAGCATCAAAGGCATAGCCATGCAGTCCCAAAGATAGCTTTGGGTGTCGGGGGCAGTGATGAAAGGTTAGTTTCTTGTGATTTCTTCCAGTGTGTGTGTGTTGATATTTCTCGGAAATAGTGGGGGCGACCGAGCGTAGAGAGGGAGCTATAACAATATAGGGAGGGTTGTTTTTTTTTCCAAATATGGGGCTGAAACTGTGCATTTTACAGCAGGAAAAGTGACCAAAAAGCCATACGTTTACAATCTGTTCTAAAGGGGAACATGTACATTCCATGTCACTAACAGCATACAAGAACATTGTAGAACACAACACATTTTAATGATCAATGTGTCCACAGTGTAAGACAGCACTGTCACTGATGTAACACATTGACATGCTGGTTGTGCCCAATATATGCCTCTGTAACAACATGTCTGTGCTGGCTGTTACCAATTTAGGCCAGCATTGTCCTCTACAAGGCATGATTGATGCTGCCTGAGCATGTGCAGTGTGCCCAATACATATGCCAGCTTATCTCTGTAATACACATTCATTACTTCTGTGGTAATGAAAGAAGCATAATCCAATTCCAGGGGGCACCTGAGGCAGTAAAAGTCCTCCGCCACGGCCCGGTTTATTGGTCGGACCCAACATTGCAGAAATCAATTAATTAATCATGTCCACGGACCCGACAAACATTGAATAAATAAATCGGGTAGGGGAGCCGACTTATGAATTTCCCGGGTGGTGCCCAAATATAGGAAGTGACATCACCGGCAGTTATATGACCGCATTTGCACATAGTCGCCAACTTGGTGCTAGGGGGATGGGGGGGTGCAGAACAGTGGAAACATTGGCTAGCATGTATTGCATATACTAAAGGCAAGTAAGAAGGAGGTTTAAGCCTTCCAGTTGCATCCCAGTAGGCCAATACTGCCCCTACTCCATACCTCTATAATCATCCAGGTTGTAGTAGCCCTCAAAAGGCAGAGCAACACAACTAGGATAGGAGAACAAAATGCCATCCCATCCTGTGAGTGTGTCAAACCTCAGAGCAAAGACTGTGCGTGTGCCTTGGAGCACTATCTCACTAATTTGGTGCAATTCGCGCAAGTGGGTGCATGGGAATGCCATGCGTGTGTGTGGGCTGCATACCCCGGATCACTTGCTCACTTCTTCACTGTGAAACTCTGTCCAAGGCAGTACTGTCCCAATGGTGAGAAGTGTCATATTTTCACATTAACTATGCTTAAGCACTTTGGGTTATTGAATAGTGCTGCTACATTCGGAGTAATTCTATCCCTTTAAATATATTAGCTCTTGTATAACCACAACAGTGTTGATGTATTCTGATGATGATGAAGATGATGTTAGACTTGCTCAATAGTTCTGGTTCTGTATCATTAAATGTACTTCAGATCTTCGGCGTCTCGGGAGGATAACTCAGGAGCAACACAGGTTCGATCCCGCTGGGTACATTATACCTCTACATCTGTGCACCCCTCTTACCAAGAGAGGTGCACAGATGTACAAATACACCCAACCCAAAACTATTTTTTAGAAATTGGGGGACAGACTTGCTTTGCATCTGTGCCTCCATTTCTAAAAATCATTTTGGGTTGGGTGTACCTCTACATCCGTGCACCCCCCTTGCCAGATGCAAAACAAGAGCATCTTGCTTTGCATCCGTCCCACAATTTTTAAACATTGTTTTTTACCCGGCTTTTACCCAGGCCGCCAGAGAGAGACACAGTGTGGATGGAACAAAGGACCATCCATACTGCGTCTCTTCTCTCCGGCCTGGGGGGCCGGAGCACCCGCATACTCTGCACCCCTGAAACTGGGCCGTGGCCTGTAACTGCCTCTGGTGCTGGGGCACCAGAGGCAGTTACAGACCACGGCCCGGTTTATTTATTTATTTGTTCAATGTTTGTCGGGTCCGTGCATTGCAGAAATAAATAAATTAATCGAGTTCACGGACACGACAAACATTGAACAAATAAATAAATAAACCGGGCCGTGGCAGAGGCAGTAACAGTCCTCCGCCACGGCCTGGTTTATTTATTTATTTGTTCAATGTTTGCCGGGTCCGATGACCCGATTAATTAATTTATTTCTGCATTGCAGAAATAAATAAATTAATCGGGTTCACGGACACGACAAACATTGAACAAATAAATAAATAAACCGGGCCGTGGCAGAGGCAGTAACAGTCCTCCGCCACGGCCTTTTTATTTATTTATTTCTTCAATGTTTGCCGGGTCCGTGGACCCGATTAATTTATTTATTTCTGCAATGTTGAGTCCGCCCAACATTGCAGAAATAAATAAACTAATCGGGTCCACGGACCCGACAAACATTGAACAAATAAATAAATAAACCTGGCCGTGGCCTGTTACTGCCTCTGGTGCCCCCCCCTTTTAGGGGGCACCAGAGGCAGTAACAGTCCTCCACCACGGCCCGGTGTATTTCTTTATTTGTTCAATGTTGTCTGTACAGCCTCGCGGGCCACATGAAATGGCTTGGAGGGCCGCATTGTGGCCCGCGGGCCGTATGTTGGACAACCTTGTATTAGATACTTTACTGGATAGACCAGAAGGCATCACCATCACTGACAAATATTTCCAGTATTTGTTCCTATTTTTCATCATATACAGGTAAATTAGAGTAATTGGAAATATGATTCTATCTGTAAGTATCTATATTTAATACCCGGAACAGGACCCCAATTCTGTTGCAACTGACTGGAGAGAGATGTCAGCACCTTGATGACCAGTTGTGAAGCCCCAGATGCCATAGTCATTCGGGATCCGTAGAGCCTTGGAAATCTTTGCTAGTAGGAATCATGGCATTCGAATATGACAGAGAAGAAGTCTTTCAGTGTTGCTCTGATTATAATTTAGAATATAAACAAAAAAGTAAAGAAAATACCCTCAAAAGTATCAGACTGAAATGTCCAGTCATCTGGTGTCCTTGGTGTCCTGGAGGTGCACACTATGTTTAGTTAGCTACTTCCCTTATCACTACAAATGGTGTCTTGCATTTGTAATTTCTAACATAACTTTAATAAAAAAACAATATGGTGAACCAATTGTTCAATTATTGGCAAGGTTGATGTTTTATTGTGGGGCTCAACCAAGATAACTTGCCACCCCAGGCAGATTTGTCAAAGCTTTGCCTCACCTGAACCCAAGCATGGGAACCCAACTGGAGACGTCAACAGTGATAGAAAATCTAGGAATTCTCATGGACAATGCCTCACCTTGGAACCACGAGTAATGCAATAGAAAAACATGTTTTTTTTGCCTCCTCCAATTAATAAGAGGGATTCTGCCCAACCTCAATCTCGCACACAGAACCCTTAAAATCCTCTCCCTGGTCTTATCTAGGATTGGCAAGGCAGATAGTCCCTACCTAGGAATGCCTGAACGCCTTAGCTAAAAACTTCAATGCATCCAAAATACTGCAGCAATTCTACTCCTGAGACTAAGTAGAAGAGAACACATCACACCAGCCCTAATACGTCTACACCGGCAAGCAGTAAATGACACATAAACTTCAAAGTTCTATGCACTGCCCAGAAACGCTTACACAGACCAGGAGCAGAACTCATCCAAGCTACAATCACCCAATGCCAACTGAGAAGAGACTTAAGATCTAGTACCGGCCTATAACTAGAAATAAGACACTTGACGGAAAAGAAATTCAGAGGAACCATCTTCTCCTATCTGATTTCCAAATCATGGAACTTAGTCCCAAATGAAATAAGAAAGATGTAAGACCACCTAACCTTCAGGAAACAACTAAAAACCTGGCTATTGAACTCATCATGATAAACATAGACCAACTATACAACAATCACCCTCACGAGCAGTCCACCCTACCCATACAATAACTGCTGCTACAAACCATATGTCAGAAACAAGGGACAAATACAGAATCAAAGACAATAACAAAGCCACAAATACTCAGAGATCACCCAACGCCCACTAACCATTCAACAAAGGTAGCAGGCGCCCCTCTCTCGGAAGAACAAGGCATGATAACCTGTTCAGTGGTTATTAACCACATTGAGAGTTCGCAGCCATCTGCTTTTTGCTCACTGTACCTTTCACAGATGGGAAATATCCATTTGCATATCAGTCTTTGTCCCGCCCACATGGGCAGTCCAGCACCGAAATGCTATGGCAATTCCTCTCTGAACAAGAGTACCTACAGCAACCCCATACACGTGTTTCAGCCTTGTTGGGCATCATCAGTGAGGTGAAGCTGAGCCTCTCTACGCACAGTGAGCAGGGAGTCCACGTCTGGTTGCCCCCAGGTAACCTAGGGTGACCAACTCCAAGTTCCTTCAAAAAATTCAACAAAGGTAGCAGGCGCCCCTCTCTCGGAAGAACAAGGAATGATAACCTGTTCAGTGGTTGTTAACCACATTGAGAGTTCGCAGCCATCTGCTTTTTGCTCACTGTACCTTTCACAGATGGGAAATATCCATTTGCATATCAGTCTTTGTCCTGCCCACATGGGCAGTCCAGCACCGAAATGCTATGGCAATTCCTCTCTGAACAAGAGTACCTACAGCAACCCCATACACGTGTTTCAGCCTTGTTGGGCATCATCAGTGAGGTGAAGCTGAGCCTCTCTAAGCTCAGTGAGCAGGGAGTCCACGTCTGGTTGCCCCCAGGTAACCTAGGGTGGCCAACCTGAAGTTCCTTCAAAAAATTCAACAAAGGTAGCAGGCGCCCCTCTCTCGGAAGAACAAGGCATGATAACCTGTTCAGTGGTTATTAACCACATTGAGAGTTCGCAGCCATCTGCTTTTTGCTCACTGTACCTTTCACAGATGGGAAATATCCATTTGCATATAGTCTTTGTCCCGCCCACATGGGCAGTCCAGCACCGAAATGCTATGGCAATTCCTCTCTGAACAAGAGTACCTACAGCAACCCCATACACGTGTTTCAGCCTTGTTGGGCATCATCAGTGAGGTGAAGCTGAGCCTCTCTACGCACAGTGAGCAGGGAGTCCACGTCTGGTTGCCCCCAGGTAACCTAGGGTGACCAACTCCAAGTTCCTTCAAAAAATTCAACAAAGGTAGCAGGCGCCCCTCTCTCGGAAGAACAAGGAATGATAACCTGTTCAGTGGTTGTTAACCACATTGAGAGTTCGCAGCCATCTGCTTTTTGCTCACTGTACCTTTCACAGATGGGAAATATCCATTTGCATATCAGTCTTTGTCCTGCCCACATGGGCAGTCCAGCACCGAAATGCTATGGCAATTCCTCTCTGAACAAGAGTACCTACAGCAACCCCATACACGTGTTTCAGCCTTGTTGGGCATCATCAGTGAGGTGAAGCTGAGTCTCTCTAAGCACAGTTACCAAGGTGTCCACGTCTGGGCTCCCCCAGGTAACTTAGGGTGATCAACCCCACGTTCATTGCAAAGATGCAAAAATCCTTTCTCTAACAAACAACCCACACTTCCAACTTACAACACATGCCCAGAGGGCTAGTGAACCAACCCACCAAAACATGCAAACTGCACATCACTCTCTAGCTAAGCTAGAAACCCAATAACCTCTGAAAACAAACAACTCAAACACTGGACACCACCCTTATGGACACAACAAGCCCAGTGTACAAATAAAAACACACCCAGAACCCCCACACATAGAGACGCCAGTTCCTCCTGGTTTTACACGCATTAACTGATGAGCTCAGCATCCATCCTATCCCTCTCTCCCTCACTAACCAACCCAACCCACTTTTCCTTACTGTGCCATGTAGACCAGGAAAATTGTAGTGTTGTGTGGTATAAATGAACTTACCATTACATAACATAACACATACCTCTGCCTTTCTCAAAATGTGGGCCAATGCTTCCTGCAACATCCATGATTTTTTTTAAGTAACACATAATGAGGGAAGAAATAAATCCTCGACCCCAGTACAGCATCCACAGTAGAGCATGACACTTGCACACAATTACATGTAGTGTGGAGAATGGGGTGTCCTACTCCAAACTGAAACACACAGTGTAATGCAAGCCAAGCAAGGAGAAAATATAAGTATATCATAACTTTTGAAATGCACAAGTCATCCTGCTATCTAAAGCTTCACCTTTTTCCAGGTCATGAATAAGTGCGGACCTTCATGCACATGTATTGCACACATAGCACAAGGAGATACACACAAGTACACACACATACATCTTCTCTTTTATTTAAAACTTCTTTGTAGGTCACACTGAGAGTTAAGAGGAACTACTGCTCTGCTGTATTGAATTTAGAAAAGTGTACAAGAAATAAAAAAAATTGAGCTAGTAGATTTCATGTTTTTGTTATGTTAGATTGATGTTGTGTTAGTGAAAAACTATTTATGAATAGTTGGTCGACGGGCTTCCTGGATGTCACAAGTTTAGCCGGGAACTGCTTTTCCTCGCAGCTGGTGCCTGCTGCAACAGTTCCGCTCTCCCCTGAAGGATTAATTCATTTTGCCTAGAGACTCAGGCTGCTGCAGGAAGACTAGTGGACATCTTAACCTGCTTCCAAGCACATAGCGTGCTGCCGGAATTGTTGTCTTTGTGATTGTGCAGGAAAAAGTGAGTAGAATTAACATTCACTCAACATTCAGATACACTTTGTGTTAACTGTTACATTCTAAATGCCGCTAAAATGGATGTATAACCTCCGTAGAAACAAACAAGTTATGGCTCCTGTACCTGCAAAAATTGTTACCACTTGTTCGGGTAGGAGAACAAGATCAGTCTCCTCTCCACCCTGTGCTAAAACAAATTTCATCTGAGCTGGCACCAAAATTACAAATTACTTCAATGTAAAAGGGGGTAGAAACAAGCCGCACAACGAGCTTGATCCGTGTAAAGAGCCTCTGTGGCTCGTGAATCCATTGAAATTGACAATAACAATCTTTTATCAAACTTGTGTTTGTCTTCGCAAGCTGATATCCTTCAGCAACCTATTGTTATTTGTTTGAATTTAGAGCAAGAAGCGGGATGACCCAGTGCTACATTGGATGGTGGTACAATTAAAGGAACAGTAAATCAACTGTTATCAATTTCGCCCTGACTAACAGGTCTGCCGGATGCCACTAATCACAAGGTTCAAAAAGCGGATAAGTGTGATCTCTTGGAAAATCAGGATACCTTGCAAGCCCTGAGTGAGTCAGAGTCAAATGTTCTACTGGCTCTAGATAATGAAGACACGCACTTCGCTTTAATAATTCTTCTTAAACTTTGTAACTTCCTCTCCATTGAATCAGAAAAACTCACAGCCCAACTTGCACAGCTGTCATCATTGGCTAACGATAAAGTTATTGCTATAGAGCTGCATAGGAACATCTCTGTGCAACCTAATTTAGGTGAGTTGAAAGCGCGTAGAAAGACATCCTCTCCTCCACCTGTTGCTGAAGTAGATACATACATACATACAAAAGAAGATTTCCAAGAATTCCCCATTTACCAATTAGATGGTCTAGAGAGAGAGCGAAAACATCCATGTAAATGAAATCCTACAGATTATGTAACCATGTCAAAAACATATTCCCAATGCATGATTTGTGTATAAATTTATACCAACTTGTGATACTATGCACTTTTCAACAACTTCTAAATATTGCAAATCATAGAATGGTATGCTCATTTTGAAATTCAGCCATCTTTGCACCAATAAAATAAGATACACATAGCAATTGTGTTATACTAATGCCTTCAACATGTAAAATAGAATAAACAAAATATAGCTGTAAACTCATCAACTTCACACATGCACAAGTCTCTCTTGATTGAAAAACATTCACCACAGTAGGCATTATATACCACACAGCTGCTACAATCTATTCATGGCACAATATTGCATATCTCAAACAAACAAATGGTTGGTTTGAATGTAACAACAATTTGGTTAACCGAATACAAAGATTACCACCAAACCTACATAATATATATTTAATGTAACGTAAACCAAAAATTAAATCATTAATGTATACATCAAATATATATGTGCTTTAACAGTATAGCAAGGTAGCTATGTCATCTAACCATCTTTGTAAGATACATTGATGATGTGTTTGGTATTTGGTCAGGTTCCGACGCTGAATTACAGGAATTCTTCTGTATAATGAACGAAATGCACCCTAGGATTAAGTTTACTACAGAAAAGAGTAAAACCACGATCAATTTCTTGGACATAGAGGTCTATGTGAAGGGGGATAATCTTGAGACACGGATCTTCACTAAGGCCACCGACAGAAACAGCCTCCTACTAGCAACAAGCTTTCATCCTCGTAGGACAATTGACAGTGTCCCTCTGAGTCAGTTTTTACGCTATCGTAGAAACATCTCAGAAGATACTGAATACGTGAGACAATCAGCCTCTCTACGTCACATGTTCATAGAAAAAGGCTATAACGGAACCACCTTAGCCCAGATTGAGGAGAAAGTGGCAACTATGGAGAGAGACACCATACTGAAACCCAAAGAGTGAAACAAGGAGGAGTCAATGGTCTACGTTACAACATACTCAGCTCAGAGCAAAAAGCAAAAAAATCAGGAGTATTATCCAAAGAAATTGGCCAATGCTGCAAATGGATCCCTCAACACAACCACTTTTTCAACAATTGCCAATTTTCGCTTACAGGAACAGCAGCGCCCTTAGAAACAGCTTGGTTAGAGCGGACTTACCTTTGCCTCAGGGGACTGAAACACAATACAAGGGGACCCAACCTTGTCATAACTGCCAGCATTGCAGCAACATCCTTGCAGGCAACACAATTTCACACCCACACACAGGCAAGCTGATTACGCTCAAACACTCATGTACGTGTGATTCCACAAATGTGGTCTATGCGCTGAAATGCCCCTGGGGTTTCTATTATGTTGGTATCACCATGAGAAAAGCGAAACTGCATTGGACTGAGCACAAGTCCAACATCCGTACAAAAGGTTTGAGATCCCCAGTTTCTACGCACTTTCTAGAAGCCAGACACAGCATTGCCCAACTGAAGTGTATGATTTTGGAACAAGTAAAGGTGGGACAAACAGGGGGAGATGTCCATAAGAGACTACTCCAGAGGGAGATTGCTTGGATTGATCTCTTGGATTGTCTGAGCCCAAGAGGAATGAACTGTGAATTCCACCTAATGTGTTTTCTTTAGTTGTCTTTAGTGTTTTCTTGAGTGCTCTTAGTTATTTGTGTAATGTTGCATGTAGACTGTCATTGTAGTAAGTCAATGTAGTGCTTATAACAGGGTACCTCCAAGCACCTAGCATACTATGCTTGAGGCTAGAGCTTGAGCAAGAGTCCTATCTACGACTGAGTCTTATATCTTGAAGACAACTGATACATTTAACTGTCAGACTTTGCTATGTTTTTCCAGATTGTTAATGGCTTAGGCACCGGGAGACCCAATTCTGATCAATAGCATCTGAGTCGTGTAACAGATGGTTAGTTAACCCATTGAATAACCAAAATGTGAACGGTATACATACCACCAGGTTTACATAATTTATTGGAGAGATCTAGCAAACCTCACAGAGTTCCAGGAGTTAGGTATCCTGTAATGAATGAGTCTGTTTACATACCTTTAAAGTAGTGACCATCAGTGGAGTGAGAGGGTGTACTGATTTCCTGGATTGCCCCACACTCGCCACCTGGTCATCCTTACCACTCTACGGGAGGCAGGGGCACCACGCAGTATTTTACTGCTGTGATGCCCCTCCTCCCGTACTTTATTCTCCAAACTCCAGTTACCGTACTCTAAGGGTCAGTAGAAGGGAGGGGCACCATGCAGGTGTATACTGCCCCGATACCCCCCTCCCGCTTGTTACCCTCCTTTGAGAGCCTTGAGTCTCGACTCACGTGTAATCACTATTAGACTTCTATCTCCTGTTTGCACATTACTTATGGTGCCACCATACAATAGTATTCCCAAACAACTGCACTTGTGCACATAACGGGAATCCACACTGGTTTATTGTCTAGCACTGGGACGTGCACACACTTACGTGCCGCCGGACTGTCAGAAACGCGCATTCGCGCCACAAGTAGATCGATCTCTGCACCACAGTGTTTAGACACTTTGGTGCCTCTCTTATGCTCTGGGGTCCTTCACCCTTGCATCACTCCATTAGGATATGGTATTGATGAGCCATAGAAGTAAATACTGCAAGCCTTTTGCTGCCGATGCTGAGTCCCACACAAAGATGGTAGCCAGGAGCCGAGACGCGCATGCGCGCGGCTTCCATGGCTACCATGTAAACAAGCCACAAACAAGCAGCGCGTCTTGGCGATGGGCAACTCGTTCAACCCTGGTGGAGTTACGTGATATCGTTAGGTGAGTTTGCATCATGCGAAGCATTTACTGCTTCGTGCACAGTGAGACGGTCACACAATGCAATGTGTTGCCCGTTGCTTGAATTATTACAAAAGTGTCAGCTCTTCGATCGGACGGCATGACTTTAGTGTGACTTTCACCGCGCATATGTTAGGCGTCTCTGTTAAGTCGCGGACAACATTATGTCCAGCAACTGGGGATATGCGCAGCATTTAGAGAGAGCCATAGACTGTACTTCTCTCTAACACTATTTTCCACAAATATGAGCACACAGCAGTATGCTCACTTGACCACCTAAGAGAGCACAAGAGTTAGGGATGTGATAATCGTAGGCAATCCTTAAACTTATTCAGTTTATTATTTCAACCACATCAAGGAGATATATTGACTATATTTACACTGAATATCCTTCACTTGTCTTCTTGCCTCCAGGCGTTGAACACTTGAAATCACAGCCTGTCACTGTCACACTGCCCGGGAGAGGTTTTTGTTCTACCATCCAGGTGAGTAGACCAGACTTCAGATATATTATTCGAGAATTCGACTCTTGCTTAAGAATGTACACTCATTACGTACTCCTTTTTATATTTACCACGTATACAGGAAATAAGGTTAGTGTTTTCGCTTTATTTGAGAGTAACTTGAGTAATCTCCCTAGACTACATAGAGGTCTAATTAGTTTATCTTTACCACCTCTAGGAATTTTGAATGAACTCTGTCGAAACTATAACACACCCTGTCCTGAAGATGGATTTTGATTAAATCGAAATGCATCGACACACATGATTCAATATGAGTGTGTATAGGAAGCTCTGAGCAGGAGAATTAGTCTGCCCAGAAGGACAATTACGTGAACGTGGTTCTGTTGTTCAGCCACAAACGAATTCCTATGTTAAATGATTATGCTATAATGTTTGTAAACGTTGGTACACATTTTGATGTTTGTTAGGACTGGTTTTCAGCTCAATTATATCACTGTCATTGTTGCATAATTTGTGAATCTAGTATTTTGTTGTAACGTTATCCCACACTATGAGTTAATAGTGTGGTCTCAAAATTGTTTACTCGTTTTGTAAAACATAAAACACTTTAATCTGTCTAAACTCTGTCTTGCCTCAGCCTTGTGGTTCCTGTCTGTAGATGAGCAGATAGACAGATTTTCTGATATATTGTTGATAGATTGAACAGTACATAAACTCTGAAACTTTTGATTGCATGGGAACAGGCTGACTATAATGACCCCAGTGGGCCTAAACATCTTCGGCAGGGAGTTGGATTGGGTTTACGAGGTTTCAACAAAACATCGGGGACTAAGTCCCACAAGGAGTGCAGCTTAGGGTTACCAGCTGGCAACAGCTGGTTTGTGTTTGGTGCTTTTGTTTCGTGAATCCCGAGTGGCCTTGTGATTCTCCCTGCTGCACCTGAAATTCCATTGGAATAAATCATAAGGACTCTGATTATTATACCTCCCTTAAATACTGACCGAAATAGATCATATGACACTGTTGTGCCTCCCCTCCTACACTTTGTTCTATTTTAACAGTATAGTCACAATATGCCAATGGGTATATAACTACTTTAAAACATAACAAAATGCACAAAACAAACACACTGACAAATTCATGCATTAATAAATTTCTTTATACAAACAAAATAGTATGTCTTAAGCAAATTACACTTAGAATATGCCATAATTTATTTAACTACTGTAAATGTACTAGAACACACATAGCTGTGAATAGCAAAACATAATGAGGCTGAAAGGAAAATAAGATTGTTTTCAATCCACCTAGGTATTGTTTCTCATTACACCTAATGTGTGAACCCTTCAATAACCTTTAATAAGTCTTAAAGCAAGCACGCTCATTTGCTCCAATGCCCATGTTATTCCCTCACCTGTCTTCAAGTGGTGATGCTGGAGTTGATGGTGGCCCACAAGGTTTAGGAACAACCATCACTGCTGCCATGTGCCATGGTAACAGTTGCTCCTCAAACTACTTTTCAGGTTCAGAATATGTTTGAAAATGAATAGGAGAAACAGGTGGGACACACTGGATGTGCTGTCCATGGTCTCTTTTCCATGTCCACGGATGTCAGAGGCTGGAAAAAAACAGGAAAAGTGGAACAAAGTAAATAGAGTAACTCAAAATCATATAAGTAAATGGGCAAAGACGTACACTGAAATATAAACATTCATAGTAAGCTACTATTATAGCTACTATTAACAAAAATGTACATAATTGTGCTTTGAGGAATTCCTCTTGCCTGGCTCCAGGAGAAGAGAATTTAGAGGCAAAGGGGCTGTATGCTACCAATGTGGCTATTCAGTGCTGGGCCCAAGTTAAATGCGGGGATCCCATGGCCTACACCCCCATGCCTCGGATGTCTTGCAGGGGTACGTAACATTGGACAGGAGCATGTTCTTGTGTCCTTTAGAGAGGTTCCAGTTTGGGGTATTACAGACAAATTATTTGCTCTATGAAATATTAGTGTGACCTTCACAATCCACAAGACACACTTGTAAGGCCTTTTCCAACCAAGAAAGCGATCACCATGGAGCTTCAGGGATAGAAGGAATGGTTTCTAAGTCTCGACTGAAGAATAATCAGTGCCCTTGGAATCGCAGAGTTAGGAAAATGGATGGTGTGGTTTGAAAATATGATTACACATTTTAACGTAGTATGTACAAATAACTGCAGGCCAAGAAACCTCTGTTAGGCCAAGTTACAGTCACCATGGAATGATACCTTAAATGAACACAAAATGAGGAAATACATGGTAACAGTCTGCTCTCGGGTGTAATCCCAAGATGGTGACCTGCCTTGATCAAGGCTAGGAATGCACCTCTGCAAACTAAGGGTGCAGTTATCGCGTAGCAACAAACATGTGAGCAAACAGTTAGGCCAATCTTATTAAAACCTAGGGATTCTAGAATCTGGCTGCTCCAGGAATGCAGCTTGAGAGTTGAGCTCCTGTGCCCTGAGCTTATCTCCTATTATTATAACGGCTGACCTTACTGCTACTGAATCATCCCAACCAGCTAAAAGACAAACAGGAGGTGATGCTAATACTACAGAGTGTTAAAGAAGAGAGGACAACCTCCTGGAACTTTTAACCAAAGTGGCATCTGACATTGCAGACATCAAGGCAAAATTATTTGCTTCAGAGGAAAAATATGCTGAGCTATCCACCAGTGGAAAGTCACCTGAACAGGAAAACTTGTCCAGAAGAAATAATATTCAAATTGCAGGATTTCCAGAACATGTTCAGAGGAGTTGTCCTGTGGTTTCCTTGGTTTTCGTGGAGAAAAACCTGATTGCATTACTTAAACTGGACCCTAAAATGCCTTTTGAAATAGAGAGAGCTCATAGGTCCCTGGGACCAAAACCAGAACTGGGACAGAGACCACAACATATTAGTGTGAAGTTCCTGAGGTTTCCTGTAAAATAATTAATTCTCAGAAGGGCACTGGAATTGGGTGATCTTTTTTGTGGAGGTCAGAAAATTATGATTTTTGGAGAATTGAGCAAGGATGTGCTTGACAAAAGAAGAGCTTTCAATCTGGTAAAAGAAAAAGCAAGGAGCAAGAATCTAAAATACTACATGGTCTACCCTGCAATCTTCAGAGTGGTGCTTGTTTGTCAAACCCACTCTTTTACTGAACACCGTGGAGCAGAGGCGTTCGTAACAGACCTGGTCCAAGAGCCAATGGAGGAATCAGCAGCTACACAAAGGAATGTAGCTTCAGGAAAAAAGAAATAACTATTTCGAACAAAATGTGGTCTATCTTTATTATTATGTTGGATCACAGTTGCACCCAACAAATGGTGATGTAAATATCTTTATTGGTTATTTCCCACTTTGTTTTTTAGCTTCATGGCTATATTTAAATATAAAAGTAATAACAAAAGATGAAATCGTTTGAGAACAGCTTCCAAAATGTTTCAGTTTGGTGCGAGCGCAAGCAACATAGAAAAGGGGACCCTAAAATGCTGCGAGGCATGGTCACGCAGATCCAGGAAGTAACTGGCTATGGTGATCCTTACGACACTGTGGGCCTCATTACACGGTAGGTGGTAAGGGTTTACCGGTACCGGTATTTTACCGGTACCGGTAAACCCTTACCGCCTTACTACGAGGTCCCTTTGCGGGTTGGAGAGTTTAACACCTGCTTTTTGCAGACGTTAAAAACCAACCTGCAAAGGGACCAGGGAGCTAAGTACGGTACCGCAATTTGCAGTGCCGTAATTAGCACTTTCCCCATTCCCATTATGCCCTATGGGGCAAAACTGGGAATGGGGAAGGGAAATGGGGGAATGGGGAATTACCGCCCCACCAACCTTGGAATAGGGCGGTAATTCCCCTTTCCACCAAGGCGGTGCCAGTATTTTACCAGCATGGACCAAGGTGCTAATAGAACCTTGGTCCACCGCCGTCCGTGTAATGAGGCCCTGTGTCATTAAAAATGACCAGAGGGAGACAGAATTTCCCAGGGAGATGTGGGAGTGAGAGCAGCAGAGCAGATGATCTGGATATTGGGCAACTTAACCTAACAAGGTAACTTAACTCTTAAAACACGCCCTGTTATGTGACCGTACAGGCCTTGGAGGAGCTCATTAAATCATAAAGCTCCTCTCGGTTAAATGGCCAGGTAACTTAAGGAGAAGCACCATCAGCATGGCGCAGTTTATATTTTCCACAAATTGAACCAATTCAACTGTTATCTCCCCAATAGAAGGTCTAGCTGTATACCATATCGACTTACTCCACACCTTAGTCGGGTTGAAGTTAGTACCCGCTTGACTTCATATACAGATTTGGGTGCTGCTCATTTTTCAAGATTTCTGAAATCTTTGTCTAAAGAGTTGTGCATAAAGGAAGGAGAGGTGGCCATTCTGATCAACAAAAGGGAGCAGATTTAAGGATCATGGCGACAACATTGTATCCCCTCATTCTCTTCTGCTAGGGCCCTCAGAGCTGTCACCTAGAAATGAGTTATTGCACTGACTCGCTCCCAAAATTCCATATTGCTTTATTTTGCATGCAGCAAAAAATAACCTCACCTCCGAGTCAATAGACCAGATGTTCGAGTGCAACAGACTAACTGCAGAAGAAGCAGCACTTTTTTTCCCCCTCTGCTGCTAATCACTGAAGTTGCCCGGAGAATAGGTGGAACTCTTGCATGCCCTGTTACGCTATATTATGTAACCTTGTGAAACACACCTGCCATGCTGACAGCTTCTTAGAGCTCTGGGGATGATGTCCTTGAAGTGCTTGAAGTCCTTGAAGTAATGTTTATTGGGAACTTCAAGTTGCTAATATACATTTTATGTGTGGTTGTCTGGGGGGGTGCCAAAGTAGGGTTTTAAGGATATAGAGTGTCACATTGGTTTATCTGTGGTGGGTTAGTGTGGCAAATGTTGTGTAGGCACAGTGGTTTACATTCATTGTGCAACTTATCCTTATTATTAACCTGCCGATGGTTAGGGTGGTAGGTTGACATTTTGAAGTTGCTATGGTTACCATACTTTACCAAACAGACCACCCAACAATAACTGCATGCAATCTTTTTTACTTTTATATCCATGAAAAACATTTCTCCTGTGTTTATGCCTTGTTCTGCCATAGTATGTGCGGTTAGGCTAACCCACATCGGGTTACCCTCTGCCAGGTCAAAAATTCAGGGCCCACAGTTTTAATCAGTTACCTGGTAATTGGCCTGACTGCCCACCAACATCTCTAAGACACCAACTCAACTATAGCACCTTTTGGTCTGGTATGGGATTATGGTAGACTGCAGCTGGGCATGCTACAGTAACTAGCAAGCAACAAAGCCAACCAATCACTGCATTACCTTGCTGGTCAGTACCATTAAAATGATGCATTTTCCCTTTAAATCTGAATGTGTTTTTGGGCAATGTCATTGCCTCAATCTGCATTAATTTGTACCTTTTTCTGCTAAGTTGACACCAGTTCCCAAATACCTTCCTTGTGGAGAATGGGCAATGGGCCCCCATACAATTATGTGCTCCCCATCCACACAGGCTTCAAACATCACCATTTAATCACCACGTGAACCGTTAGCCCCACCAAACTTCGGTTTAGTTGCGTCCTTGCATGGAATGCCACCTCAACAGACAAAGGCCTCAGGGTGGAGAAAAAACGATTGAGTCTGTTCTTCCAACTCTCCCTTCCATGTCTCCCCCTCTTATTCCATTTTCTATCCTTTTTCTCAGACTCCCTTTCACCCAGCTTGTGTGGTATAACCTTCTGGTACATATGTGCAAAGCCTTTTGAGGGATCCCCTTTCCACGTGAGTTAATGATGCAGTGTTCCTCTTCACCTAATGCTCCCTTAAACTGATATGTGGTCCTGTGTGTCTGGGTTTTACAAGCTCCTGTTAAACTGTGTTCGTATAATACCGCCTTGTTATGAATATTGGTCTAAACCCATTTGCGCTGCATAGAAAACCGCGTTTGAAATGCTCGATTTCTGATCAACTTCACAGCCATTTTTAAGAACCATCAGCCATTTTGATTTTAACTCTTGCTTTGTGTCCTAAAATGGTGGACTGTGCTTTCAACTGCAGCCGAGCCGAACGACCTTTGAGTTACGTCAACATTTAGGCTGACCAGACTGTTTGTTCTGTGCAAAGAAACCGTGTGACTCGTATGAACTGCAATCCAAGAGTTGTCTGCGCTCACAAGCCTCATCCTCATCTAAGCAATGGAACAATGTAGAGCAAAAACAAACCATGTGCTTTGGTTGTAATATATTGTGTTCTTTCTTGAAACTAGGCTTACTATGAGCCGGAAACCCAACACTGCCATTACATCTTCATGGACAAGCAAACTTGTTAAATAGGTTGAACAAAATTGTCAAATTCGTCATGTGAACTGGGCACGAACCCTAGCATGTAAATTATTAGTTTGGAGAGGGGCTGGACAATGATTGGAAAAATGTATAAAAGAACCTGCATTAAAATGTCCAGCACTCTCACCCATCACTGTGTCTGCTGGTACCCACTGCGAGGTGTTGGGAGCCAGATAGCTATCTGTTTTGCTTTGAATCTGTACAGAAATAAAGATACTTGTATCTTTCAAACCATGATTGGCGTATTTCATTTTGTGGTACTAAGCCTCGATATTTCTTTGGTCTTTCACTCCTTGGGGGAGAGAGAAGAAGACTGTAATATATCCCTGCATCATTAAGACAGGTTGTAGATTTGTTCTCCTCCCCTATGGGCAGGAGGTTAGAATCTGCCTGTGTTCTCATCCCTAATGTTTTGTTAGAAATAAGGTGGATGAATTCAATAACAACTTGATTCTAATATTTGAAGTGAGAGATGAATAAAATGGGTTAGATAGAGGTGGAACATAGAGTGTGATTGCAGGTTAAAATAATATAATGCGATATGAGAAGGGAACTAAATGTAATGCTTCTGTGATGGGCACCGGTTATCGGGAGGCTATGGTTCAGAATACGATATGTATAAATCGGATTGTAACTTATATGTGGTTCAGTTTGAACTCGACTGATATGCGGCTGACACGTTACAGTTCTTTTTGATTTATTTTTGCTTTGTGTTGTATATCTATGTTAGTTAGGTTGTTTGGATGTAAAAAAGAGGATGCATGTTTTCTAAAGGATTGGGCAGATTATAATAGTCACAAAAATTCCTATTGTTACTTACAAGAGAGAAGTAATTATACAATATGTGTAGACATAGTTACTGATATACTTATGAAGAATTTGCAATATAAAAGTTACTATGATATAAAATGAATGATTTAATATTTGTGCCTAGAACGTTAAAGGCTTGAACTGCCCAAAAAAAAGAAAGAAAGAAATGGCAAGGATATGGAGAACAAAGGAAGATGTAGTATTTATAAAGAAAACACACTTGCTAGATGAGATTTCAAAATATCTAACCAATGCAAAATACTTGTGTGAATTGTCAAATTGCCACTCTTCAAAATCAAGAGGAGTAGAGGAGTTAGCATTTTGTTTAGAAAGGCCTTAAACTTCAAAATTGAAATAGTGTCTATGGATGGTGTAGGCAAAATGATCTTTGTGGACCTTCTTTTTTAATGGTAGGGTGATAACACTAGGATGTGTTTATGGTTCACGTCCACCTAACAAGCTTTTTTTTAGGGTATCACCCAATTATTATGTGATATGCATGGAGAGACAATTGTACTAGGTAGGGAATTTGACTGTGTTCTCAACCATGTTGTTGACCGTTCAGCTTCATGCAGGTATATGAATCACGGAATAAGCATTTTTTAATGGATGTATGGGGGACCATGCATCCGTCTGTGAGAGAATACTCCTTTTACTCACCGGTGCATGACTCATTCTCCAGGATTGATTATATACTATTATCTGATAGACTCATTGATAAGGTATCATGTATAGACAATCAGGAGCGTGAAATCTCAGATCATGCTGTGGTGGATTTACGTCTGCCAATGGGTGAAAAAAGGTCTTGTTTTTTAGATGGAGCCTGAAAACAGGTATTTTAAAGAACGAAAAAGAGATAACACATTTTAGAACATTTATTGAGATGTTTTGCTCAGCAGACATTCAAATGGTTTGGGATTGTTTTAAAGCTACAGTGAGAGGTGAACCGATTTATAAGACTTCTTACACAAAGAAGTTTGTATTAAAAGAGATACATGTCTTAGAAAAGGGACTTGCCAGCCTGCAACGAAGATATGCACAAACTACAAGAATGGGTGACCATATTAAGATGGTCCGCGCACAGTAGGATTTAAATAATAAGACTAATATGCTGGTGGAAAGGGATTTTATTTTGAGGGACAAAAATACTGGCAATATGGCAACAAGAGCGGTAAATTATTAGCTAGTAGGTTGAAGGGAATGATGGAGGCATCATATATACAAGGCATTGAGGATGAACATGGCTGTAGAGTAGTTAAAAACACAGAAATGTGCCAGTGTTTCCACTCTTTCTATAAATCTATATATACAGAGGACACCTTCCCGTTAGTGCATGATCTAGAGATTTGTTTAGCACTTTAAACATTCCCAGTTTAAAAATTGAGGATAAGCTGTCTTGGAAGCCAAGATTGAGATTGAAGAGATCCTACAGGAAATTGAACAGCTCAATATTGGTAAATCGCCAGGCTTAGATGGCTTGCCGACAGAATTTTATAGGTAATTTGGGCTTACCGTGACTCCCTTTTTATGTGACTTATTTGATGATTATATACGGGTAAAGACCATAAGACATGTGGAAATTACAGGCCAATTTCATTGCTTAACGTGGATGTTAATACATTTTCAAAAATACTAACGAATAGACTAGATAGATGTATTGGATACCTAATTCATGAATCCCAGGTCAGTTCTATGAAGGGTAGGTTTGGATATGACAGCATTAGGACCATAATCAACATAATGGGGCTTCGCAAGAATATGATTCTAGATACAGTGCTAATCTTTATGGATGCCGAGAAGGCGTTTGATAGAGTGAACTGGACATTCCTGGAGTTTACTATGCAGAAGATGGGGTTTGGTGCATGATTTTTAAAGGCAATTAGTTGTCTACATAATGCTGTGACTGCAAGGGTATGGGTGAATAATGAAGCTTCTGACTCATTTACGTTTGAACGGGGCACAAGACAAGGGTTCCCATTGTCATCATTCTTGTTTAATATTGCTTTAGAGACATTTATTGCATATATACATAGGGAACAAGGAATTAGAGGACTTACATTTGGAGATAAAGAAATTAAAGTATTATCATATGCCGATGATATGTTTATAATATCAAATCCGGAAGAGGGAAGGACTATTTTGAAAAATGCATTTGAAAGGGTGAGCAAGCTTTCAGGGCATAGAGTCAACTGGGAGAAATCAGAGCTCTTTACACTCTCAGAGACGTGAAGACAATAGCCCTCATTCCAAGGTTGGAGGTAAGGGATACCGGGCACCGGTAAGGAGATTGGTGCCGGTAATCCCTTACTGCCCTACTACAAGGTCCCTTAGCGGGCCTCTCCAGTAACGGCTGGTCTGACCAGCCGTTATGGACAGAACCCATTAATGGACCAGGGCACAAATAACGGGCTTGACATTCGCAAGCCCGTTATTTGTGCCCTCCGCATTCCCATTGAGCCCTATGGGGGCTCAAATGAGAATAGGGAATGACATTTTCAATGGGGACTTACCGGTCGCGCAAAGGTCGGACTACACCAGTAAGTCCCCATTGAACTATTCCGGTGCCGGACCCATTATTGGTGGCAGTCATGGCGCAAATAGCGCCATGACTACCACCAATCTCGGAATGAGGCCCAATGTGACTTTGCAAGATGGAACTGTAAATGGTCAGATTCACAAGTTAAATATTTGGGAATTTACCTTATCATGGATCTGAAGAAAATTGTACAGTTTAATGTGGAAAATTGATAGGGGAATTGATGAGAGATGTCAGGAAATGGGAATGCTTAGCTTTAGGAATCTGGGCCAAGGTCAATGCGGTTACAATGGGCCTCATTACGAGATTGGTGGTAGTCATGGTGCTATTTGCGCTATGACTGCCACCAATTATGGGTCCGGCACCGGTATAGTTCAATGGGGACTTACCGGTGTAGTCCGACCTTTGCGGGACCGGTAAGTCCCCATTGAAAATGCCATTCCCCATTCCCGTTTGAGCCCACGTAGGGCTCAATGGGAATGGGGAAGGCGCAAATAACAGGCTCGCGAATCTCAAGCCTGTTATTTGCGCCCTGGTCCCTTAACGGGTCCCGTCCACAATGGCTGGTCAGACCAGCCGTTACTGTAGGGACCCGCTAAGGGACCTTGTAGTAGGGCGGTAAGGGATTACCCGCACCGGTCTCCTTACCGGTGCCCGGTATCCCTTACCGCCAACCTTGGAATGAGGGCCAATGACTTTGTTACCAAAGGTGTTATATCTTGTGTTCAATTGCTTCCCTTGCGCTCCAACACAATATTGTTACAAAAAATGTATTGAATATTTCAGAAATGAATATGGGGTGAAAAAAAGAAAGCAAACATTCCTAGATATATTATGGTACGCAGCATACAGGAAGGTGGTTTTGGTTATCTGGATCTTATCATAGGGGTTTTATACTGAAGAAAGCCGCTCACTGTATGGCAGCCACAAATATGCAAGAACCAGTTTGACTGACAATTGAAAGAGATGTGTTTATCCGTTTGAATTAGATAACACTATTCAATGGGGAGAATACCAATGAATGTGCATAGATTAGCCACTATAGATGTGACACATGCAACCCCTATTTCTTGGCTGACTGATACTGATCAGAATATCTATGTACATTGTAAGGCCTCACTTTGGGGGAACCCTGGGCTCCAAATTGAAAATAAATCCATATGCTGGTGCGACTGGATCTTAAAAGATATTCTGAAGATAGGTGACATCATGCAAGATGGGCAGATAATATTTTTTATGGAACTACAGAGCAAATTTGGTCTAGGAGATAGGGAAATGTGTAAATTTAAGGAATTAGAGACACTCTTGCAGCAGAGGCTGAGAATGTTGACTGGCCCAATGGAAAAAGTACCTTCAGGATGTACCATATTCAAATCTTCGCCCTGCATGGTATCTACTTAGGTTAATCTAATGCCTTTGGATCATTCCATTATTGAATCATAGGACAAGTTAAAATACATTCGGGAGAATGAGTTGGAAAGTATTATTTTAGAGGAAGAGTGGAGAAAAGTACAGCAAGCTTTGGGAGTAAGTTAGATTTGAATTTAAGGCTCAAACATCAGAATATTCTGGGTTGCCTATACTGGATGCCAGCATGCATGTATAGTCTTGATCTTTTGGACAATGAGACATGCTGGTGGTGTGGAAAGGCGAGGGGGACGTTGATTCATATTTTATGGAATTGTGCTCGATAGGTTGGATTTTGGGGGGGTGTACTGGATGGGATGGACACGGTCCGGTCTATAAGCTTCCCTAAGACACCCTTTTCAACAATCCTTGTGCCTGATAGGGCAAGGTGCATGGTTGCTAGGAGATTTAGATGCTGGATTGACAAAGCTCTGATGGTGCCAATGAAGCAGATCTTGAAACTATGGAAAACCAGGAAAAAAAACACAAGTGGAGAATTGGCTTAGTGATATGCAATTGTTGTCGGATTTTGAGAAATGTATATATCATAGGAGGAATCAGGAGGATGCCTATTTGGATCTTTGGATGCCATTTAATGATCTATGTGGTCCAAAGAAGTAGATTGCATGGAAGAAGATCTAAACAGAAGCATGCAAACTCAAGTTAATATGGGAAGGTGTGCACATACTTATATGTTTAAGTGTGTATTCATGCGTTTTGTTTATTTATTTATTTATTTATTTCATTTTTGTTTTCTGTTTTTATGTTTTGTTTTTTGTCTGTCTTTTTCTATCTTTTGGACTTCAATGAATTTACAACTATGGTAATTGTGTTTTGAAAGTTGGTAACAGTACAGTGTTTATATTTGTATTGTTTTGCTCTGTTGAATATCTATAATCTCTAGAAATGTTTAAGTTATTTAAATGCTTTACATTACTGTATACATTACTACCAATGTTAGGTTGTTGAATCAAATGTTACCTATTAATACATTTTATTGAATATTTATGAAAACTGATGAATACAGATTATTTTAAAAAACTAGTATCAATCCACATCTGAACTCGTTTAATCATTGATGGTCACTGGGGGGAAAGGCCAACCCATCATGCAACCCACAAGCTTTGAGAGAGTGGTATAGGTCTTCTTAGAAGGAGCTTTGGTGAGCGATGGAGAAGGAAAGATGAGAAAATGTACAGCAGAGCAGGAGGAAGGCAGATGGAGAGGTGACCAGAAGGGTTACCAGTGATAGTATGGAAAACAAAAGGATCAAATGCCTTTTGTTCGACAGTGAAAGGATTGAAAAAAAGGGTTGATTTTTTTTTTTTATGGGGGGGTCCCCCCAACCCCCTGTTTTCTTTATTAAAAACATTTTTTTACCAACCCAAACTAAAACAATATATAAATAAATAAATTAAAAAAAAATCGACCCTTTTTTTCCGATCTTTTTGCATTCGAGCAAAAGGTCATTCAATCCTTTTTTTTCGATCATTTGACTGGACACCGACCAGAAGGAGGTAGAATGGGAGTGAGGTGGATAACAGGAGCAATGTAACTTGCAGAAGAGAAAAAGAATGGTGAGGCAGAAGGTGAAGAGAGGAGATGAGCAGTTATATCAAATATGGAGCCAAAGTATACAATCAGGTGGTAGTTAAAAGGGATATAATGTCTGATAATTACCATTGGATGAACAGATCATCAATTTATATGTCACACAATGCTCTCTTACCTGCTTAGTTGATGCTCTCTTGAGTTCACATACACTCCTTCATCCCATCATCAGGTTGCTATAGAATGATGGAAATCATCTCCCCATAGCAATTCCTTGGAAATGCTTGAAGATGTCTCAATTGGACAGAAACATAATTTCATGAGCCATAATGCCCTAATTCCGACAAGCATAGTCCAGCGCTGGAGCATTTTGATTGGTTTGTTCTTTAAGAAATATTCATCAGTATTTAACCCTATCTGTGTGATATACTGGTATATAATGCCACCACATTCATAATGACCATGTAACAATTCTCTTTCCATGATATAGTGTCAATTTTGGCCAGTAGATCAGTGTTATTTCAGAGATATGAGAAGTGGTCTGGGACAAAATTAACATGTTTGTTGACCTAGTTGTGGAGATGCTCTACAATAGTGACTCACTGATTAATTCTATTCATACCTTTGGCCCCAAGGGACATTTGTATAAACAAACAATATACATTAAAATATCTTAAAGATAGGCATACACCACTGAAAAGGATAAAATATTTCTAATTAAGGACATTTCAAAAATAACTAAAAACTACTTTCATTGCATGAAGAACAAATATAAATTCAAATCAAAGTACTCACTGTGACGATTCATAAGTGGTTGCCACTTTCCCATGAGGGTAGGGAGGTGGGGCCACTACCCAATAAACTCATTAGGGGTTGTTTAATGTGGGACAACCTCATGGGGACTGTCTGCCTCTCTGGAGACAAGAATGATCCCCTGAGGTACAGCCCTTGAGAATTGCCACTCCCCAACATTCCCTAGCCTTTCCCACTAGTGAAAATGCATTTATTCAGGTTTGCCTTAAGCTCCTCCATTCTGTTTTTAGAGCTGGAAGGACTATGTTTGCCACACAGAAATGCTGAGCCACACAGAAATGTTGTTGCAAAGAATGATGAGCTCATTGTTTATACAACCCAGGATATTGAACAACCAGTATCAAGCACAATAAGATATACGGAGTGCCTGCCCGGCTGCAGCTGTTAATTGCTTGTACTAATAATTTATGACACAGGAGATGTTCTATATGTACCAGGAAAGGGTTATCCTAAATAAACTGTAAGACACACCAATGCACAGTAACCCTTGGTCATGAAAACAAAGATAATAGCGGTAGGAATGTCTCCTTTCAGTGGGAACAGTTTGTTGTCTTGTAAAGTCAGAGTTAGAATGTACAAGCATGAAATCACTGACAAATGTATGTTTTCACAGAAAACCCTATACGTAGCAGGAGGCTGTAAACTATCTATGCCATGGCACTCGCAGCAGAACTCATGTAAACTGGAGTGCATAAAAGACACGATTCCCTTTCAGTAAATTGTTCACTTCTCCACGACTATTGTTGTGTTGAACCTGCATTTGCATGAAGCAAATAAACTCTGTTTTTTAAACTTGCCTCCATGTCTGATGGTCTTATTTTATTTATAGTCACCAGATTTTGATTTTACACACTGTTCAGAACCATTTTATTGAAAGTAAGTCTATGTAGTGTGGTACCACAGGGGATAAAGACAAAGCCAAAAGTACTAGGACGAAGAAGAGCACAGAAGACATTGACTGTGCTAGTACTAGTACGAGGTGACCCCATGGAGACATGAGGATTAAGTTATCAACAGAAACAAAGGGATATTACAATCCACCAGGGTAGAACTAGCAACATTGTATAAGCATGGACAATGGACTAACAAGCCTATCGAACCGAGCCCTGTGTGGGAACAGGTGCAGAGACCAGCGGGAGTTTCAAACACTGTGAGCAGACCAGAGTCAGAGAAGAGCGAGGAAGCCGACAAAACACAGATGGATTTTTCCGAGGGTCCAGCTGAAGCAGGCCTGAAAAACAAAGCAGGAGAGAAAAGCCGAGCAGCTTTCCAGAGCATGGAACTGCCACAGTGCTTTGGAAACTGGAGAGAGAAGCTTGGTCCATCGGCAAGAATAACCCCAGTGCCAGAAAATCCTGGTGGCATGCTGAATTCCCTCAGAAGATAAAGGGAGGTGAAAGAGACCAGGAAGGAGAGGAGGAGAGTGAGGACAGGATGGCCCGAGATTTTGTTGTGAAATTGGAGGACAATGCAGTCTAGAGAGTCTGAGAAGGAAGAGTAGAGGTGGCGACTGCAGTAGGATAGCCAAGTTCCTTACAGATTTTGAAAAGTTAAGCCGTGTTGTTTGAGGCCCCAGAGATGCGGGATTAGATGTGTGCCCATTTCTTGGAGCGGATAAAGTCTGTAATGCCTTTGGAGCAGGTGGCAGGTCAGTTTGTCAGGGGATGTTCTAGAAGCCAACCACTTCTGTTCCGCAGTTTTACATTTTCGTTTTTTCAAAGAGGCTAAATCAGAATCATACCAACTATTGCACTTAGAAGCAGGATTCAAACATATCCTCATGGCAGGGGTAAGGATGTCAAGAGTGTTGGAGATGGAGAGGTGAAGGTTAGCAAGAGCTGAGTCAGTGTGAGAGTGTATAGTAGGAGTGGGGGGTTGAAGGAGGTGGCTACTGACACTCATTTCATCAGTCGAATGACGGTGAAGGAGACTGGCAATGCAGGAAGAAGCTTAGCCGGGGAGTCCAGCTCCATATGGGAGGAGAGGAGAGAATGGTCTGACAAGGAGACAGGAGTAGGGAGAGGGGTAGAGAGGGAGATATCAGCTGCGATGGGTGCATCCAGAGTGTGTCCGGCTGAGTGAGTTGGATTAGAGGGAAGATTGGTGAGAGAGAGAGGAACGAGAAAGAGAATGTTAGTAAAAGTCTGCCTGGAAGAAGCGTTGACATATGTCAGTGCTTCTTTGCAATCCAAGAATAAACAGTATGAAAAACCTGAAGGATGTAACTCTTTCTCAAGAGATTTAAAGGCATTAGAGTGACAACACATAGCGTGATGTTCCTTCCATTCAAATTGACTCTATTCACAAAGAATTTATTCACTGCATATCTTGCCAGTGAAGTAAACTTCCTATCTACTAAAGATGCACAGGTTACATTACTTTCAAGAGCGGCATTCAGGGAAACTCTTCGAAAGAAGCAAAGCATGCTTCCAAAACGATCTTTCATTACAACAAAACATTCTATATGTTTCTTGAAATACCACATTTCAGCTCCATCGGTCACTGCAATTCCGATTTTGACCTAAACTAAAAGATCATATCAATTTGGGGAGAGGTGATATATCCATACCTCCTCAGCATTTGTGTTACTGCTCTTACAGTAGATTGTGCTTTTTTATACAACATAAGATGCAGGATATCTCCAGTTAATACCATGTGGGATGTTCGTTCCTATTAATAAGTAATTTTTAACCTGTTCTAGTGGGACCCAAGCAGGAGGACAGTCACTTTTACATAGCCTTTGTGTACCATAAATCTGAATTTTAGATTAGTTTTGTTTTTTAAAATTTTATTTTGACCACAGTATTGTCCTCAATAGTTAACCTATGGAGGCCACTATGACTCTGCCAGATGGGTTGTTTGCCATTTTGTATATTTTTAGCAGAACATATATCACAGGTGTGATGGATCGGGTAATTGTCAGAGTGTATTCTTCTTCTTGTTCAAAGAGGCATGAGATGCACAAGTTGTATAGTAGATTGGCCATTATTACTTTGGTGGCCAAAGGCAGATTTTTTGTTTTTATCACATGTAACAGTTGGTGTCCTTTAAACAATGTTTGGCTTCAGATAAATGTTGCTGTTCGTCTTTTACAACAATGTTGCCCGTTTGTCTAAGGGTTGTATCAGAGTCAGTGCTAACACTTTGTGTAACACCCCAAATGAAATTGTCTTTATGCGTTGGTCTCTCTTTCAAGAACTTCTTCCTCAGAGTGAATATTCTGACAAGATCATGTTACTAAAAAAAAAGCAATATTGATATTGGTGGAAGTTGTGGAATGTTATGGCTAAAACACAAAACGAAAAACCAAAAATTCTCCATTTATGGTTCCGAAAGTAGCCATACCCTGTCCACCGTGCACTTCTCATGATGCCATCTCATATATAAAATGACATAGTATGTCATCACTAACATCACTGAGTGTGTTCGTGTGTGTGTGTGTGAGTACTATATGCATTATTCATTTTGCATGTGTAACGTGCCCACCATAGATCTTCACTTGGCTCTGCGGGCCATCTTTTCTGATTGAGCAAAGATATGGGACATTGCCGCAATAATTCAGTACAAAAGAAAAATGGAAGTGGATATTCTCTGCTGCATCTCCTTCACAGGCATGGTTATGACAGACACTGCAAGGCATTGAACTCAAGTTTCTTCAAAGCATATGTTACAACCGCCAATTAAGGTGCAGCCTCAACTCTAAATCTCAGTAACAGATTGAAATGCCATGTTTCTCAAAACCGTGTTTACGCTGCGCTTCCTTCTCATTTCAAACCGCCAAGCTCTGGCACGTTCTCCCATCCAGAGAGGTAAACTAGAGGACCACCTAGCTGTCAGGTAATTTGCCAAATCCTAGCTATTCCCCTCCTCTGGGACCTGATCAGAGCCTCAATCTATACATGGCATTGACCACATTTAAGAGTATAATTTATAATGGCTATTTTATAATGCGCTTAATACCAGAGATTGATTTATAAGCGCAGGATCGGGATTCAGACCTGTGTTGCGCTGCGTTGTCTTGCTTTCAAGGAAAACACATTGCCCCTGGACTATCCTTTTTCATCCCAGCAGCAGTAACTCTGGAGAGTGCTGCAATTACAAACCACACATTTCTACACATATTCTCGTATACAAAATTCACCTCTGCCAGAATTCAGCTACCCCAGGTCCATTTGCCTTGCTGCACACATACTACTGATCCCACACAACATGAACACTAGTCCTTGCATTAGAATGCAGCTGCTCACCACGAAAATTCGGCCTGGCTGCACACATGCACAGTGCACCCATGCAATACTAACATACTCTCTCCACTGATCTGGACTACGGTCCCCGACGGCGTTCATCCCACAGCAATTTTGAGATCATACCAATGGTAGAAAAGGTGCTATACAAATGACCAATAACATAACATTTCGATATGATCACAGTCATTTAAAATCCCAGCTACCAATAGGATATTGCCACCTACTGTATTTTTCTGCAGACACTGTAACCAGTAAGCAGGAAAACATGCTGCATGCCCCAGAGATACATCTAAAATCCTTCCAGCAGGTCCTGCACTCAAAGCCTCCACAATATGTTTAAATCATAATTAAACTGATGGCATCTCTCATCAGTATCCTGATGCCACATAGATTACTCATCAGTGGCGCGCCACCACGAAGAGTCAACTGGCTGGACTGATGCACTGCCTCTCCATCAGGCGCCGTACATCTTGTGCACATAACATGGCACACACTGGCTGCAACATACACAATGCAGCAGCATGATAAGAGCACATCTCGGGCCCTCACCGAACATGATGCACCTTATGGCTCTCACCCAATAATCCCCCAACATGATCGACCTAGAACACATCTAACCGGGCACCTATCCATTCACAGCACCATGATCTGGCCTACAAACCTCCAAACAGGCCTACAAGGTCGCATCAGCAGAGGATACGTGCCACACAAATGCAAATTAGCATAAAATGTCGCACTTCCACCAAGTGAAAACGAGATCCCTGTACAATTCCTGCATAGGACGATCTCACAAATCAAAGTATGATGCTAAATTACATGTTTTATAGAAAACATGTTTTGTTCGTAACCATTGGAACTCGATGGGTTTAACTACTACCTTATTCTCGGCAACGTGCCCGAGATCAAAATGCGAAAAGAGGCCAAGATAACACACTGTGAGTGAAAGAGCGCAATCTGAGATAGTAAAGGATGGAAGGCGAGATAATGCAGACATGAAGCCACTTGTATGTACAGGTGTTTACATTTAGTGAAATAGAACAGCATACATACAGTTGATATACATGCATGTTGTTATACAGTCACCAGCCCTTACTGCTGCATACTTTGCCCAATTGTCCGTTTTATGTGGTCCAATAATATTTGCATTGTGGGTTCCCCTAGCTAATTAGTTTAAGGGGCCAATTCATGGTACAAAAGTGTGCCAAAAATCTCAGCGCAAGCTGGCGCAAGGTAGTGCAAGCGTGAAAAAGCAAGTGCATGCGTGCGATTCAAGGAAGGGCCTACACGCGTTTTCCAAAGGTTGTGCGTCAAATCCATGCATGGCAAACACAGGCGCACACGTCATTGCAACAACCCGAACGCCGTGCGTGATGCGCACACACCTAAAAGGGGGCGGGACACAGGGTGTAACACGTGGCATGGGGAACAACGCGTGAAAATGAAGGCGTAACTGGGGAAGTACTGCAGGGAAATTCATGGCAAGCCCACATGCACGCGAACAACTCGTATTCATGGATTCGAATATGGGAAACAAGCGCACGCGAAAAGATGCGCACAGGCATCAACACGTCCGCCACAGGAAGGCAGGTGTAAGCATCCCTGCACACAGTAAAAAAGTGCGCGAAAACAACAAACACATATATACAGCTACGATGAATGCCTCATTTGTCGCAGCACTGATCATGGGACACCGCAGGAGGAGGAGAATAGCCAGGGCCTGCATTTTTTCCCCCCCGACCAGCCTTTTTGGGATGCCTGACGACCAGGTCTACGGCAGGTATAGGTTTCCACCTCGTATCATCCTAGACCTAGTCAGGGAGTGGGAAGATGACCTTACATCCCCCACCCTCTGCTCCTAAGCATTGAGCCTCTTGGAGAAGGTGCTCAATGTCCTGTATTTTTTGGCCACTGGGTCATTTCAGCGGACTACTGCCATAGTGGGGGGGTCTCACAGGCCACGCAGTCACGCTGCCTACACCAGGGGTTGGTAATCATGACTGCGCGCCCCTCAGTCCGCAGGCACATATACATGCCCAGAACACCCGCAGAAGGCAGGCCGTGGTCCAGGACTTTTACAGGGTGTCACACTTCCCCAAAGTTCTCGGTGCCATAGATTGCACCCATGTGGCCCTACGTCCACCTAGGGCCACTGAGCACATCTATCAAAACCGCAAGCACTGGCATTCCATCAACGTGCAGGTGGTATGAGATGCAAAGGGAATCATCACCTCTGTCTATGCAAACTACCCAGGCTCCACCCATGACAGTTTCATATACAGAATGTCCGCCCTGAGCCGAGCCCTGGAAGCTGGGCAGCATGGCGACACAGGGCTCCTAGTTGAGTACAAATGCCCGTGCACATGCATGCATGTCACACACAGACAAATACACAAACCCCAATAATCACAACCATTATCACCTCTCCAGAGGAACCACATGATGGCGCGAATCTGGAACCCCACCACACCACCACAGGTAAGATACAATGCTGCCCATATTGCAACCAGGGGCATAGTGGAGCACAAATTCGGAGTGCTAAAGTCACGCTTCTGCTCCCTTGACCGCTCTGGTGGGCAGCTACTCTATGCACCCCCAGTAGAGTGCAGGATAATTGTGGCAGCATGTGTCCTGCACAATGTTGCAACACGGCAGGGTGTACTGGTGGACATGGTTGTGCCCCCACATCCCAAACCACAGGCACAGGCACAGGCGCTGCCCTTGGGAGGGGATAGGGTACGAGGCGAGGCAGCCCAGACCCAGCTTGTGTCGACATTTTTCACCTAAACTCCCACCCCTGCGGAGTGCACACAGACCTGGCCCATACCAGGTAACAATCGATGATGACAAAGAGACAGTCAATTCTCACAACCTTACCACCCTGAGAATGTTGCCATGGAAGTGCTACATTGTGTGCATCCCTAGCTACTAAAACATGAACAATCGTGTGTGACCAAAAGGAACACATGCAAGGTGTGCATCACACACCCCTGCAAAACAGGCCATCACAATCCCTGATATGTCATCCAAACCCTCCTAAACCACAACACCCTTGTTTGACACACCATGACATGGCAAGCAATAGCAAAAGGCCAACACATTACCAATAATATACAAAGTGACATGTGATAAATGTAAATTGGCTTCACTCAATGATGCCTGTCATGGAATCTGATGAAATGACTGACCAACAACCTCCCACACAAAACAAGTCATACCCAAATGCATTCCAACAGTTGTAGCATGAACATATCAATCCATGCCTGTTCACATGCACATTGGCCAAGGCAAAATCCCTACTCCTGAATACCTGTGCTGTGTGCATCTCCTCCAACACACTGCTCAGCACACAGCATAGTGACCAGCCATTGTGTCAGAGACACACCTTGAGCATCACATGAAAAGGACAACATAAATAAATAAATAAACAATTGATGCATGTACAGGATCCACAATTGTTCATAGATCATGTGCTGCGGGGACACAGTGGTCCCCAGAAGGCAAACTGTGTGCACATTTGGACATGGAAGGGTGGATGTACATGTGGTTGTGCGACTATGTGTGTCAGTAGGGACATGCACTCAATACATGCATGTACAATCAAGTGACCATCAGTGTCCTCTACACATCACATGTGAACATTGCCCATGTGCACACCCCAGCCTGTCAAGCCACACCAATCCACTCACACCTGAAAGGTAAACACAACACAGGAACAGGCATTGACCAGCAGAACACATCATGTACATAGGACACCACAATAACAATGTCAGAGTGCCCATCACACTGTAGGCCAAGACAACTGTCCAACAACCAAACACCCTCCCTCATTCACATATCACCATGACCTGCTGAACAACTGTGTCTGGGGTATGTAGCCTTCTTCCTTGAAGTCTACCTGGCCAGAGGATCACCCTACCCCTTTGTCTCCATCTACCACCTTGCATGTAAATAGTGTCCAGCGCCCTCAGAGGCCACCTTGACTGGCAAATATACCAAATCGAAGCGAACTCAAAGGAGCCAAACACACAAGCCAGGCAAAAAGCCTGTAGGCAGCAAAAAACACCTGAAGAGTCTCCAGTAGATGACTTGAAGTAGCAGCAAAATTTCAAAGCACATGTACAAGCACAATGATGGAACAACCAAGTTAGCACACTTAAACAATGCTACGACAGAATGTGTACCATGTTTACTACATAATATACAATGATGCAGCACCAACTGATGGGTAGTGTCACTGCTCCGGTGTCCACGCGCAGGAGTGGCACGAACCAACCACCCCCTCCGTGGGCTGAGCGCCTGCAAGGTCAAACTTACACAGGCCTCTGAGACAACGGTGGGGAAGGAGGGTCAGGGATATATTTACTGGACTGGCATTGGTATTTTGGATAACCAGAAAGAGGGGCAGGAGAGGGGAGTTGGATTGTCAAGGGAAAGTAGGGAAAAGACAAAAAACTACTATTCACAATAACACATACTCAATCAGATAAACCATGTACATCATGCACATTGTACCAAATGACTCAAATGGAAGTCAAAGAGAGACTTATCTCTGGGGTGAGTGCTGGCCTCCTGCCTGCGCACTCTCAGGTCTGGTAACAGGAGCAGTTCAATGCTGCAAAGATAGTAAGAGTTATTAATCTGTGTGTGTCCATAACACAAACACACACCACCATACATGCCCCAAAGCAAGTAAATCTTCCACAAACAAACATTCTTGTCTGCTGCTTCGTACCCATACATAAGACTCCCCCCGTGATGGTTCATACACTGTCAATGCAGTAAGTCAGGCGCACGTGGGCGCGTGTCAAAAGAAGACCAATGTGTCAAGATTCACACATCATGCAATGGTCCCTGGGTAAGCAGCTTCATGCAGATAGCGAGGTACGACTTCAGTACAATTAGTGTTCTGGCATCCCCCAAATAAAAGAGGTAGAGCATGTGTCAATTTGAACATGCAAATGATATGCACTGCACACCAGTCTGTCTCTCGCTGGGTGTCCCTGTGTGCAGCTCTATTTTTTCAGGCGCTTTGAACGCTAATGGGCTTATACATCTGCTTCAATGGAGCATGGTGGATTGGAGGATATGTGCGACAGCCCCTGCATGTGCCCCTGACAACTTCGAAAGCAACTTGCCATGTGTCCACCAACTCATCTTAGCTGTACTGTGCGCTTCAACACCAATAACTGTCCAAGCTCACCGTCAGTGGCACTACCTAGCATGCATGTGCAACAGGCCTAGTGGAAGGTTGGCTGTGGTGTGTGCCCCTTGTGCTACTCACCTTGCATGGAGTTCCTGGAAACACGTCTGCTTCTGTTGGATGTATGAGCACAAGCCCTGTGGCACTGCTAGGGCACACATGCACATGTCTGCACCACCGAACGTGGCCAGCTGCCAGATGTACACTGGCCCATGTCTGTCGACAAAGTTGGTCTGGAGGCTCATTCACCTGCAGAAAGGGCACAAAACACACAATTAATGCAGGAAAGTCACCTGTGTGTGTCTCTTTTTGCTGGTTGTGACTGGACCATGTCAGAGACGTACATCAGATTCCATCCCACCATCAGTGTGACTTTGACAGGCAAAGGGTGGCGGACACTCTCTACAGCATGAAGTGCATCAAGCACATGTACATTAAAGAAAATAAACATACAACACAATGTATAGCAATCAATGGACACCTGATTCCTGAAACCACCCATTTCTAATGCTGAAATGCCATCAATAAGACCCCTACAATCCCCACTAGGGGTGTTAACACAAGTAGTACAGCAGCAGACAGGCCACAGATATGACAGTCCAAAGACCTTGGGAAATAGACTGTAACACCGAACCATCCTTGCGAACCCATTGATAAGGGAAGCAGGAGTGGCCTATGTGAGTCAGGACCCCAAGCTGCAAACACATACACGAGACAAGCTTGAAGGGCCCAGCTGGAACAGACAGTGGATGCTTTCAAAAGCCACAAAGCACCACACAGTCACATGAAAGCTCAATAGAAAAGCAATTTTAAACTATATTAACTAATTACACTAACTATAAAAAACCTACATTACCAAATTAAACTAACTATCAAATTGAATGTTAACTAAATAAACTAAAATGAAAAATAAAAAATGGCTGCATACAACCCAGGGGGGCACCCAGGAGGGGGGAGGTACAGGGTGCAGCTCATGCTATGATGTTGAGGAAAAAAAAACTCCATGGGCTCAAAGCCTGCACAGCCCAACCTGTGTGGGAGATACCTTGTCGTCCGAGTCTGGCTCATCCTGAAAAGGAGGATGTGGCACAGGAGCCTGACCATGCCTAGCCGCAGCTTGCCCCTCGTTGGCAGCAAGTCTGCCTGACGGGTGAGCCTGGTTCTGTGCGGCGATGACACGTAGGTCTGCATGCAGAACCTCCCCTGATACGCCTGCTTCCTCTTTCAAGGTAACACATGTAACACAGAGTTCTTCCTGCAAGGCCTGGCTGGACAACTGATGCACCTCCCGGCAAGCACCTAGCTCAGCCGAGATGGTACGCTCAAGCTGCTCAAACCTCCCCTCTGAACCCTCCCTCTGGGACATCAAGAGGACACCCAGAGTGAATCTGAGGGACTCATACTCAGCCCTCAGGGCCTCCATGTGTGCCTCTGTGTGAGCAGCAATATCTTGATGTAAAGACATTTCAGCATGGCGTGCCCTGTCTGAGGCCGCCATGCCCTGCCTGAAAGAGCAGGCCACGGACTGTGCCGCCCGCTGCTGGAGAAGCACCTAGCAGGGGGAGCATGGATTGGGCCACCCGGTCCATACTCACAGCGATGTTTTCCATTGCTGCCCCCTGGCGTTCTGAATTGGCAGTCATGTCTTGCTCCCACTCAGTATACCTCAGTGGCGCGCAGCCACCGTGTTGCTGAGCTTGACACATGGGGGACCCAAGGACCGGCCATCCTCGTTGGGTTGGCACCGCCCGCGGCTGCACGACTACATGCCGCCATCGACGTGAGGGCCCAGGCCCATCAGCGACTGATGTGGAGGTTGACCCTGCGTCCCGATCCACCACAGGCGGAGGTCCCACCACTGTCTGACCCCTCAGTGCAGGTGTCCTGACAGAGGAGTGTCCACATCAGAATCACTCACCCCTGACTTATGGAACTGATGCACATCCAACTCGACATGGACGTCAGAGTGGTCATCTGGGCTGGACTCATTGCCAGCCAAAGACAAGATGGTCTGTAGCACATGTAGGTTCTCGTGGTCTACCACCCCACGACCCCCACTTGTGCCGGGTTGCTGTAGTGATAACAACCCTGTGCCTGGCATGACAACACCATCCTCTGGCTCCATTGCGTCATCATCTGAAAAGTAGAGGGAAAAAAAGATCACTACACATGTTAGAAGCACACAACACACACACACATAGACATCACACAGACAGCCAACACATGAAGCAGACATGTCACACACAAAAAAGAACCTGCCATGCATGCGGGCTCAACTTGACATTGCTTCTGTGATTAGGCATGTAGAAGGGTGTCATACCGCTCAGAAGTGGCTCAATGCAGTGCAGAACATTTGTACGTTACTCCCTATCTACACGTACAAGTACTTCATGATGTGTATCAGAAAACATGAAGGCAGTGCAAGGTCAAGTTCAGGCATCACTTGCAATGTGCAAGCAATTGGTTGCATGGCTACAAGCACACCACCCCTTCCCCTAAGTGGAAATGCAGGGATGCCTTTCATGGTATCAAAAGAATGACCAGAGACCTGTGTATTGGCAGACAGTGTTGACTAGCATCAAGGTTGGCTGGTGGAAGTTAGCATGTACACAGGACGCATGAACAGGCCATTGCATTACGGCAAAATGATGCAGACCAGTGCAAAGGAGATATTGAGGTGCAGGGGGGGTGGAGGGGCAAGAGAGCATGCCTACGTGGAGTACCCGCATACAGGCAGAGGACACATTCACGTCAGTCATGCTATGACATAGTCCCAGTGCTGAGAGGAAGGACACCCCGGGCTACATGCAGAAGGGCCAGTGAGCTGGAACATGGACCTGAGGGGCATCGAGGTGACCAGCATGTGAGTAGGGTGCAAGTGTGGTGATGAGGACAGTCCCCGTCTGCTCCACATGTCCACCATCCTGCAGAGCAGCCATGCATCAGTGAAGCATTGCATTACTTGCACATCTGAACCATGTACACATGACATGTAGTGGCTGTCATGCACAACACATCACACAAGTAAAACACACATGGCCTCGACAAACACGCAGCAACACTCACTGGACTGGGCATCAAAGTCCGGCATCTCTCCCACTCCTTCGACCGATTCTGGTGGTATGAACTCCGCAACGAGTGACTCGTGCGGAGTGAGGTCTTCCTCCTCAGGTGCCAGCCCACTGCCAGTCACCAGAGTTATGTTGGAATTTGAGGCACGCTTTGCCTTAGCGCTGCGTTTGAGGTCATTCCAACACTTTTTGCACTCTTGCGCCGTGCGCACCTCATGACCGAATGCACTCACATGTTCCGCAACTTGGTTCCAGTGGGTATCACGATGGGCAGCCGTAGTTTGACAATTAGGCCCCACTAGCATGTCACGGTTGTGGTCCCACATGTAGTCCACGAGGAAGTCCAGTTCCTGCGCACACAAAGTCTTTTTCCTCGACATGCAGGAGGTTGTGGCTGTGTGTGGGGTCCCAGCCTGTGCTGCAGGTGCAACCTTCCTCCTCTTGGATAGTGGCACGGACCCTGGTAGGCAAGTGCCTCCCTGATCAGTATAGCCTGTGGCACCGGTGAATTGAGCCAAGGGAGTGGCAGGTGGAAGGATGACCAAAGGCCTGACTTGCATCAGTGGCTGCTGGGTGCCCTCGAATGGACCCTGTGCAGCAATATCCGCTGTGGCAGGGTCATTGACCGTGACTGTCCTGGTTGGACTCACAACCGGGGTGTTGTTGGCTGCATCTGCCCCTGCACTTGCCAACACCCAGCTGGTCGGGGCAGCAGATGACATTACTGCCCCAGGGACACGTGTCTCGGTCAGGGCAGCCCTGCATGCACCTACGGTGTTCCTCCTGCCCTGTTGGAAATCCTCCATGGACACTTCGAGTGCCAATGCAGCCTGCGCTGGCAGACCCTGATCCTGGGTGGTGTCCACAGCTGCACCTGCAGCTACCACTACCCTTGGGCCCGTGGCAGTCGATGAAACGGACTGCCGGGTCACATGGGCACCAGTGCCAGATGCAGAAGCTGCATCTCCCTGAACCACAGGGTGTGGTGGCAAGACTGCACCAACACATGGCAAAACATTGTGCCGAAGTGGCGCACCCCTGCCTCTTCCCCCTTTGCGGCCATCATGGACACCCTGGAGTCCTCCTACTCCCTGGTCACCCCAGCCACGTCCCTGACCATGCCCACCACGAGGAGTACGCCCAGCTGAGGCGCCCCTCACCTTTGGTGGCCTCCCAACCATGGCACAGATGGAGTAGTGCCGGCACAGATGGTGAAGTGCCAATGGGAGGTGTACATGACAATTGTCCTGGGCAATTGGGGCGAAGGGGGTGGGATGCAAGATTTTAACAGCATCCCTGCACCTGCAAGGCTGTATGTGACCCTGGTGATTAAGTGACAGGTCACGCAATGCCCAGGCACCCCAAAACTGCAGTAAAACCGTGCACGCCACCCCTGCAGCCTCCGTGCGTGGAATTAACCTCCCGCATTACGCGGTGGCACCCAGGAACACGAAAAACACGTACGCATGGGACACGCAGGCTACTATGACCTTGAAAATGGGTACGCGATACACAGGGACACCCGCAGTGGGATAAATAGCATGCGTGACTAACCGTCAGACTAGCGTGATGCTGAAAAACACATGTAGCCAACACCCCCACCAAAAGAAGAGATACTTCCTTGATCCGCTGTGAAGTTGTGATGGCACGCGAAACAACACGAAGTAGTAACAAACATGTCAGTCTCCACTAAAGGCACATACAGCGAACTGTTGGCAACGCTCACCTTTTACCCATGCTGAGGGTGATGCCTGCGCGCATCACATCACTTACGCGCTTAGGCCCTTTCCTCGGATTGCACGCATTCACACACGGATGTGTGGTTTTTTCACATGCTGATCCACTATGCACCTGTGTTGAGGGAAACACCCGTGCGTGTTACGTCAAAGACGCGCTTACGCGCTAAGGACCTTTCCTCAAATTACACACTGATGTGCACTTTTTTCACGTGCCAAATCACTCTGTATCAAGCTGGCCACGCGACAACACACGGAAGACCACACTCCTGCCCAAAAGGCCATTTTCCTGCCCCCCAGAGTCCCGAGCACGCTCCCACCTGCCATCTACTGCTGCCTGCTTGCCTGCTGCCCACATGCCCTGCTATTTGGTGCCTGCACGTCAGCCATCTGCAGGGGTCCAGTTGCTGTGTCCACCCCTGCTGGAACAGAAGACTCCCGACTGGGATACCATCTCTCCACAGCCGAGCCCCAGGACCCAGTTGCTCAGCCACACCTGCCTCGGGGGTCACCATGTCGGGGCAGACACCATCAGAGACCACTGGCGACCCCCAGCCAGAGAGGCAGAGGGCTACCAGCTTCAGTGACAAGAAAGTTGGTATCCTGGTGGAGCAAGTTCTGGGGCATTATGATGCCCTCTTCACACCATCGCGCGCGGACAAGGAAGGACGGGAGAGGATCTGGGAAGATGTAGTGGTTGTCACCCCCTCTGCTTTGGCTGGTGCATGCACCACCATGCACCAGCCAAAGCAGAGGGGGTGGCAACCTGCGACATCAAGCATGTCCGGAAGCGCTGGGAGGACTTCAGGTCCAGGACCCTCAACAAGGCCCGGCGCCTCTTGAAGGCAGATGATGCAGAGGGGTGCCGGGTCAGCCTGACCAACATCCAGATGAGGGTCCTGGAATGCATAAGCACAGCCCTCCACATCCAGATCCTTCGAAGGAAGACCCGTCTGGAGTCGAGCGGTAAGTGGCCATGCATTACTGTGTGAAACAGGGCATGTTGCAGTGTGCTGGTAGTCAGCTTCTTGCCTGTATGTGTTACATAGGCCATGTATGGATGTGTGTGTGCAGGGACATCATGGTAATGCATGTGAGATCAGTTATGCGTGAACCACATGGACGGTGCATGTGTTCCAAGAAAAATGAGGAGCTGCATGTGGAATGCACACATGAATGCATGCCTGTCTCTGTTCTTGGACATGGATGGGGGGTGGGAGATGGGTGCTACTCTCAAGTACATTTATGGTGTACATGTCTGTGTGTCTGAGAAGAATGTGTGTGACTTTGAAACGCCATGGATTCAATGCACATGTCTATGACGATGTGTTGATTCCCTTATGCAGTCTAGTCACCCTTGTATCCACTGTGTCTGTGGCGTATGTGCCCTGATGCATGACCCTCCGTTGATGTGTGTGCATGGGATCAGCATGAGCCATGATGCATGTGAGTTTGAAGCCAAACCTTTATGTTAATAGAGGCCCTTGTATATGGATGCTGATATTGATTGCATGAGCCGTGCCTGTTTCTGCATGTGTGTTGCCTGCATTGACCCATGTGTTGTGGAGGGACAGGATGGAAGTGACGTTTGACAGTGCCACTCATGTGTTATTGCTTCCTGTCTAGGGGACTATTGTACAGTACTCTGATCTTTGTGTTCTATGTCTTCCTCTACGCACCGTCAAGTGAAGAAGAGGACGGAGACGACGCTGTGGAGCAAAGCGGCGGGGATGCCTCCACCGGGCGACGACGCAAGGCCCAGCCACCCTCCCAGGGTTTGCCATCATCCTGGAGCGAGGGGAACAGTGCCGCGTCTGCCACTACGGCTGTAGCGGAAGGGCCGGGTGAGCCCCCACAGGGGCTTGCAATGGCGGAAGACGGTGCTGAGACATCCAGGTCGGTGGTCTCCACAGAGGAGGAGGAGCCCGCTACTGAGCCGCACATGGGCCTGGTGGGGGTAGTACCACTGGTGCAAGTGGTGCAGTCCAGAGGCAGGAGGCAGCACAGGTCGCCGCAGAGGGGCCTGTGCATTTCGTATTCCCTGACCCTGTGACTGCACCACCATGCACCAGCAGGGATACCCCGTCCCAGGCCCATCCGCAGGTAGGGGGGAGGCCCACGTCATCTGGCACTCCACTACCTGCGGACGAAGAGTCCCATGACCGTATGGGCTCCGTCCTGATTGGTGTCACGTTGTGCGTGCGTGACATTCGTGATGACGTGCGTGCTTCCTGGGGGGCCACGCACGCCATCACAAAGAGCTGCGTGGCAACGTGGCACAGTTGGGAGGGGCCATGGTCGGAGGGTTCCTACATGTGTCGTGCACTCTGGCTGACCTCTCCTCCTCTGTGGAGACTATGCGCCAGTCGTTCTCCCTGCTATCTTCCGGCCCAGATTCCACCAGGGCCCCCTGTGAACCTGGCCCGACCAACACAGACAGCTTGGTGGAGATCGCATCTCTACCACAGTCAGGAGTCGGAGGTCCAGCAGGGGTGGACACCCCACCAACTGGAGATCAGCAGATGGAGGATGTGCAGGAATCATTGGACAGGGCACATGGACAGCAGCAGCAGCAGGCTCAAGGTGGGAGCGATGATGGCTCAGGCCCATCAACATCAGAGGGGCAGGCATCGGCCAGAGGGCAGGAGGACCCTGGAATGGGAGTGTTTTCCGTGTGGCTGCGGTTGGGCCAGCGGATAGATGCGGAGCAGCAGCGGGCAGAAATGGCGCTGCTCACCATGATCAGGGGGGAGTTCCCCATGCCCCGGGTGTTGAGGCGTGCTGAGTGCCTCGAGGCAACTGGCAGGGAGTTGGAACAGGCCATGACTGCATCCCTGCGAGACCTCGGGGCCAGGGCAGAGGCCCGCCTCCGGGTGATTGACATGGAGTTCGATGATGCCCTGGCCCATGACATCACAGAGTGAGCCGTAGGACTTGCCTGCCACCACTGTATATAGTTTTTTGTTTTTATTTCTTTTGGGACGCTTGGACAATGCCCCACGTTTTTGTATATAGTACTTCATTAGGTAGGGTTTTTTTTATAGGTTTCATTTCATTCGTTGGGCTCATGGACCCTGGTTTGAATCGTTGTACTCTGGATTTCTGAACAATAATTTATTTTAAATCACCATGGATCAATGGATTTTACAATTTACGTTTCCTTTCAATTTGCTTTGGTGGACGGAGAGTTTGGACTAACTTTCTTTTGGATTACTTTGGATTGAGACTTCCTTTCTTTTTTTCATTTTTGGACATGCATTTCTTTTCTTGTTTAAAATAATTTTCATGGTTTCATTCCATTAGCTTCATTTTGTGCAAAATACATTTTGATTTATTACTTCCATGTGTGGTATTCGCTCATTGGTTTACTGCATGTCACAATGTGGGTTTACACAATCACTGGTACCCAGTGTGTGTGTGTGACGGACATGTGTTTATGTGCATAGTTGACTTTTTGTTTGTGTCATGAAATAGGCCTTTCAGTGTGGGGTGGATGGGAAACTTGATTGGGTCTCAAGACTGGGGTGGTGTGCAGTGGGATTTTGGTGGACATGAGGCCCATGAATGTGCATCTTTATCACATGTTGGGGGGGCATGAGTTGGGGCCTGCTGGCAGGTGCTCGTCAATGTTGGATGGGTCGGGGAGCAGGGGGACATGAGTCGGGGCCTGCTGGCAGGTGCCCGTCAATGCTGGATGGGTGGGGATGCAGGGGGAAATGAGTCGGGGCCTGCTGGCAGGTGCCTGTCAATGCTGGATGGGTGGGGGTGCAGGGGGACATGAGTCGGTGCTCACTAGTGCATGGTGACATGTGGGCTGGCTGGGGGGCATGACCAGGGTTGATGGGCTGACCAGGGATGCAGGGTAGTCCCCTGTGGTGTGGGCTGCCTGCAGGGGCTGGGGAGGGGGTAGAGGGCACACCTGGGAGGCCCCACACTGCCAATTCATGTGTGAAACTCCCAGCGCACCCCCCAAATACATGTACCCTGCTCGCACAAGGCCTTTCACGTGTGATTCTCCCCGCGCACCCCTCAGACTACACGTACCACGCTCCCAAGGCCTATCGCGTGTGATTCTCCATGCGCACCCCCGAAATACACGTACCCCGCTCGCACAAGGCCTATCGTGTGTGATTCTCCACGCACACCCCTGAAATACACGTACCCCGCTTGCACAGGGCCTTTCGTGTGTGATTCTCCCCGCGCACCCCTCAGAATACACGTACCACGATCCCCAAGGCCTATCGTGTGTGATTCTCCACGCGCAGCCCCAAAATACACATACCCCGCTCGCACAAGGCCTTTCGCGAGTGATTCTCCCCACGCACCCCTCAGAATACACATACCCCGCTCCCCAAGGCCTATCACGTGTGATTCTCCACGCGAACCCCCGCAATACATGTACCCCACTCGCACAAGGCCTTTCGCGTCTGATTATCCCCGCGCACCCCTCAGAATACATGTACCCCGCTCCCCAAGGCCTATCGCATGTAATTCTCCACGCGCACCCCCGAAATACACGTACCCCGTTCGCACATGGCCTATCACATGTGAAACTTCACGCGCACCCCCCAAATACACGCAGGCACCCCATCCACCCTGGACATGCCCCACAGGTATCCCACGCCACACGGGGGTGCTTTTTGGACTCAATTTACCTGGCGTGAGCAGGTTACGTGTCTTCGGAGGGGTGTGCTGGGAGTTTTACACACGATTTTGCTACCAATGTTTTTGTGGTTGGGGGCTGTATGCTGGTCCACTGGCCTGTGCGGCATGTACGGGATTTGTGCGCTCTACATGGCGCACGGGGTGGGGTTGAGGGCGTAGCTGGTGCTGCTGCAGGGTTGCTGCGCCACTCTGCGCCACGGCTGGTTATGGATGTTAAAATCCATGAATACGCTGTGCGTGGAAATGGATTTTGGTGCACGCGGCTGGCGCAGACTGCCGCACGGACACACTGTGCGTCAGCCGCGTGCGCCACTTGTGCACCGAATCCTATGAATTACCCTGTAAGAGTTTAAGGGCGTAATTCACAGAAATGATTTATAATGGCAAAATCCCATTTGACACGTTCTGTGACTCAGGGCCTCAGGGCCTTGGTGCAGCTGTGGTGGCAGCCGTCATACAGGCAGAATGTTCACACTCTGACTGTTTTAGTGTCCTCCATATTACAGTCCTTAAAGTAAATACAGTTGGCAGTAGCAGTGGCAAGTGCCGCCACAAGGTGCAACATCACTGACAATCTGTCCATTTTACCGCCAACCCACAGAAAATGTGTTGAAGTTTTTTTCTCCCTACACATATAGAAAGCACAAGTGCTTCTCCTTAATACACGGGGAAAAGTATATGCGGACAAAACAGAAGTCCTGTTTTTTGTGCGGACAAAACAGAAGTCCTTTTCTTTCCTTTTCTTCCCTGCTAACACACATCCTCCCCCCTCCCCACCACCTTCTATTCTCTTCTCCTCTTCCCCACTCCCTATCTCTCCCCATGCCCGCAACCTTGGCTTCCACATTGATTCTAATCTCTCCCACTCCCATCATATCTCTCTCACCGCCAGGTCCTGCCGCTTCCACCTTTATAATATCCGCAAAATTCACCCTTTCCTAACTTTCCATTCTACCAAACTTGTAGTCACCTCTCTCGTCTTCTCTAGACTCTTCTACTGCTCCACCCTCTTTTTCGGACTCCTCTCTACTCACTTAACCCCCCCTTAAATTTATCTACCACTCTGCTCTTCGCTCCCTCTTTCTGCTCTCTCCCTACGAGTCCTTCACTCTCCTCCTTAGGTTGGCTCCCCTTTCACTCCCAGCTCAAATTTAATTTCCTCTGTCTCATCTTCAAATCCCTCCATGGCCTTTATCCACCCTACCTTTCCTCCCTCCTTTCTTTCTATACCCCTTCTCGCCCTCTCCGTTCTGTCGAACACTTCCTACTCTCTTCTCCTCCTTCACCCTGTGCCCCATCCCGCTTTCCTTCTTTCCAACTACTGCCCCTTGACACTGGAACCGTCTCCCTCTCCCTATCCATTCTAACTCCTCCTATCCTTCTTTCCGCACCTCTCTAAAATCCTATCTCCTCCAGTCCCCACCCTGACATCTTCTGCTACCTCTATCATCTCAGCCCTAGCACCCATCCTTACTCCTTCTTGTTCTTTCTCTTACTATAGCCTTACAACACTCTTGTTACACCACAGCGTTCAAGTAATCTGTTGTAAATTGTTGCACGTATTGCTTTCTGTTACTTGATTCACAGGTTTTCAATGCTTATTGCATTTACTATTGTCCTCTTGCAAAGCGCTTTGGCGTAAAGTGCTAAATCAAAATGTAATCAATACAAATACAAACATATATGGGGACATTGGAAGAGAGTAAACATTTTGCCATCTCTAATGCTGACCTTCTTGCCTCATATTCTTTTTTTATTTTTTGTATTTGCATTATTGGCTTATTACAAACTTTTTGCAAGAAAAAAAAGACAACAATGAAATCATGAAATCATCAAATTCCATCGTTGTTCATCACCATCATAATCAACATGTAAAAACCTTTAAAATCTGTGCCGGTTATACAATGCATGATTTACAATCCCCCCAGTTTTTCACACATAGGTCAAAACCGCTGTCACCTTTAATTTGTAAAACTCAACCAACGGTATGAGTGAAAAACAACCAAATCGTCTGTTGAGAATCCCTTCTTGGGCGACAAATGTTCTTGTCCTATTTTTGATTAACTCTTCAGTTTTAGATTGAACCTTAATTTGAATTTATATAGACACTCACGTATTTCAATGAGTCAACTAGTGTGACCCGTGATGACCCCAGTCTCCAATGGAACTGCGCTCTGCCCCTCGTTTTTACTTTGCCCAAGATCAATATTTTGGTTTTGGCCATAATTCCTGCCAACTCATTTTACCTAACATACTCCCCTAACTTTGTCAGCTGACGTTAAAGACCAATGGCCATCTGGTCCATCAATACCAGGTTGTGTGCGTAGAGTAGGTGACCCATTGGTGTGCCGTACAGCCTTGGTGGGAATGATGTTGCTTGGTTTAGTGTCAGCCCTATATGAGAGAATCATAGATTGAAAAGGGCTGGACCAAAGGGCAACCCTGCTTGAGTCCTTGAGAGGTTGGAATTTCTTCAGATAGCAGGCCTGCTTTATTTAGCCTCACACTCAAGGTGGTTCCAGTGTGTAAGGCCTGCAATTGGTCTAGTAAGTCCCCAGGACAGCCCTATTTCATCAACTTCTCCCACAACCTAGGGCTGCTTACTCTATCAAAAGTCTGCTCTAGGTCAATAAAAGCAACGTATGTCCTTATCCTACCTTCCAGAGCCCTGCCCTTAAGCACATTAATCGGGGCAATATTAGGGCTTCTTCCGAGGCCTTATACCAAGCCAGCTTGGAATGGGTCCAAGTGTGATGCTTTTTCCACCCATTCATTCAGTCTCTTAAGTAAGCAAAATCCAAAGAACTTGCCCATGATGTCCAAAGGGCAATAGGGTGATAGTTATTGGGATCATCCTTATTGACCCTGTAAAATATCAGTACCATAATGGCTTGTGTCCATGATACTGGGATGACTTGGTCACATTCAATTTACCCAAACACTACCCAGAGAAAGTGAGCCCACAGCTCCGGTTCTTGTTTGAGCATTACATTTGTGAGCTCATCTGGGCCCAGGGCACAGGGAGTGCTCACCCTTTTAATTAACTCCACTATGTCATCAACAATTTGCGGAACCATCTGGGCACCTGAAGGTCCACTGCTATCAGTTTGCTTCAATCAAGGAGAGATTTTTTTAAATGTTCCTCCCAAGCTGACTCAGAAACTCCATTTACCTGAAGGGCGTCCTGGATTGTGTGGGTAGATTTAACTAACCCCCAAATGTTCCATATTTCTTTTTTGCTGATGGCCCTCAGCATATCCTCTGCATCTTTTGTAATATAGAGGATTCATGACCCTGGAACCAGTATTTGTAACTATTTTTCAATTTAATAATCTCTTAAATTGCATGCCCTGGATTTAGGAGTGTAGCCTGCCTAATGCCTCTTATTAGTACCCTTCTATTCCCTACTACCATATCATCATACATATGGCGATATTTCAATGGAATAGCCAAACCATCATACTTTTTGACCATAAAGCACTGCAAAATTGGAGAGTAGTCCAACTCGGGATTATGATGGACACTGTTGGCCCAGTTTACACTGCCCTCTCCATTTACTACTTCCACATTCAAATCCATACAATCCCCACCTTCTTTCCCTTGACCTACCACTGCATTTTCAACAGATTATGGTCCATGGTTGGGGATCCCCCCACCTCGAAGTCTTTCACCTCTTGAAGCAAATCTCAGGAAACATAAATGTAGTCAATTAAGGCCACTTAGCTACCTCTAGTAGACCATGTGGGCTTACATGGGATATCCCCCATGAAACAGCCATTGAGAAGGTGCAAGTCCCTTGAGTCCATCAACCTGGACCAAGCCATCCCTCGTTTCTTTGACTGGGACAAGTTAACTCTGTCCACCCTGTCAATACAACCACAACTGTTCAGGCAAGTGTTATTTAAATCCCCACAGATTATGACTGAGTAACCCCCCTCCCCTCAACGTGTGCATCATCGTTGAGATTGTAGGCTCTTTCGATAAACTCCTCAACAGTCATTTCAGCTGGATTCCAGTAAAGATTTAATATGGATAGATGTTTCCTTCCCCCCCCAAAATTGAAGAGCCCATTATTTTGCCAGTGTAGGACCACCTTCTGCATTAATGGATTAGGATTATAAACCTATTTTAGTTACAGGTCAATCCCGTTTCTCGCTGCAAATGGTAGGCTTTAGGTAGGTCTCCCTTTTGGGGCACACAATGCAGGATTTAATGCCACAGTAAATCCATCCAGGTTCAGTTTACAACATAGCCAAGTCTCTTGGAGGCTGATGAGATCAAAATCGCCCAGATTAACAACCCCCTTTTTAAGAAGATGCACAAATCCCCTCGTGTTCCATGAAGCCATGGTCATAAACTTATCGCTGACCATCTCAGTTAGCTTCTGCATTTTTGCTCTCATGATTGCACCGGGAAGCCAGGACCACTGATCTTTAGATGGTGAGATCATGGAAATCTTCTTCAGTATCTCCACATTTCTTCCAACAATGGAACCTCCATTTAGCATGATCATCAGTCTCAAGTCTCGCATTAAATGGGGCGCAGAATCATTTATAGGTGATGGCCCCTAAGGGATTTGGAGGCCCCAAAATGAGGCCCCTCCATCTCTCACATCATCGTCAGCCCCATTTCTCACATCATCGTCAGCGTTGTCTTCTGATGTTAGAGATTCCGGGGCCGGATTGATGTTTTAACGCTGGCAGAGAATTGTCGTGCAACTCCTCCTGCAAACCAAGGCGAGTCTCCATCAGAAGAGTCAGATCGAAACTCATGAGTCGGAAGCTCTCACTTGCTTCTAGAAAGTATGATTGACTGCCATAGATAGAATGTGCAAGAAGACTGCATCCATGTGGCTCTCATCGACAAATTATATTGCCAACCGGTCCTCTGAAAGTATTTGACAGAGGCTCGGAATGCACTAGAAAAAAGCCAGGACATTTCTTTTATTTAGGATTAAGTGATCATCCCTATTTATCATTCTTTCCGAATGCAGACAGCGAAACTCGTTTTTGGATTAATGTTGTGTTTGCTAAAACGACCGTTGCACTACAGACCTCTTCTGAACCTTCATGAGGAGCAAGTCAGGTTTAAGGATATCACTAGGGGCACCATCAGCCTTGCCCATAAATAAGTCTTGCTGGTGTTCATTTCCAACTGGGGCTATCAAAGAGCCAAAATCCAAGAGGAGGCCACTTCGACGATCAAAAGAAGGGTTCAATTTTCCAGGATTCTGAGTTGCACGGAATCTAGCGTCGGCTTCCAGACGTTTTTCAACAACAGTTTTAAACCTGGTTTCTAAGACTTTAGTGAAGTCTCATGACAATTGCACCCCAGCAGAGGCACTACCCTCCCCGTTCATTAACGTATTACCTTCAGCCACCACCTTGGATCCTGTTAAGTAAACCGACCAGTCTGGGGTCACACTAAGAACCACTTGGTCCCCAGCTGATTCCAACTCTTTCAATTCCGGTTCCTATTATATGTAATGCACAAAGGGTCCGATTTGAAACCTCTGTGCAATACAAATAATTGTGCAACAACAGTATGATGAGGAAGGAAATAGTCTTTTTCTTTATATAGTTGCACTCATTTTGCTTCCACGGGTGGTATTGCAACAGACACACATCCATACTATGTTGGCAGTATTCCTGCAATTGGACGGAATGACAGGATAATTTCCGCTGACGCCAAACTGCCAAGAAAATCCACATCAAGCCGCAACAAGGTTCTAATTGAAAGTAATGATACCGAGAAAAGGACTTCTGCTCGTAGCTAAATATTAGTATGCAGCAAAGCACTGTAGCAATACCAGCACAATATATAGTTCTCACCGGGAAAATAGTCAACATAAGAGCACCCGAAGGAAGATGATTTTTAGGTCATTCAATACCTGTTTTTCTAGGTTTGAAATATAAACCAGAAATAAAAGAGCCTATGTCACAGGCTGTCCACTGAATAATTTACTAGCAGTGTTTGGTCAAACAGTAATGCTGCATTCATTAGCAATGTGCTTCAGGGGAAGTGCTCAGGCCAGATATTTCTGGCCCCTGATTTCCAAGCGGCCGCAGTGTAAGCACAGAAAATACCGCATTTTACAATTGCTTGCAGGCAGCGGATCAACGCATAATACAATTTTGAAAATTGCAACAATTTACCATCTGGATATAGAAATACTGAACGAGTGATGTCAACGAAGAATACTGCTGCAGAGCCCCAGGGATGTTCTTCGGGAGAATTTTACAGATATTCATGGCAGGAAAAAGATGCTAATATGCCTAATATGCATTATAAAAATGACAGACTACAGAATGTGCTACATGTCATGGAGTACGAATGTGGAGGAGATTTCACGTTCAAGGAATGCCATGGCACACCCTATGTACTATGCACCATGTACAACCAATCGAAACACTTTTGAATGGGGAAACCCCAGTGAAAAAGGCTTTGTAAATCAGTCCCGTAGAATCTTATTCTTTAACAAGGAGTTTGCTAATAGTACAGAAAGATTTCTCAGCTGGACTAAGATCTATCGTTATATTTTGTGTATATTTTAATATTGTTTCAAGTGTTCCCATTCCAAACATATACATTATTATATATCAGCTCTCAAAACATATTTAAACAAAAAAATCTAAATGTACGTCTCCAACTAAATTGATATCCTATACGCTATCAGGTGACTTTTCCCACAGCCACATCAATCAGATTACTATTGTTTCTAGAAAAGTTCATAGCTGCCCTATTGTGTTGTGGCTGTGGTTTGTTGTTAGATAAATCAGTCTTTTGCCGCTGGGGAGGTAACTTGGCTCTGGGCAGAGGTTGTACAACACTGGTTATACAAACAAGCAAAGCAAAAGAAAACAGATAAAACACAGACACAAACAGCAATACATCCAAAACAGTCCATGACGGCGGAAGGAGAGAAAAAGCAGTGAGACTGACTAGGAAACACAGAAGACTCCCGTTAAGATTGCACAGTGGCAACACTCCATGATTCATGGGACCTTCAGAAGAAGGGACCCAGCATCTCATTTGTTTCTAAAACTCTCTGTTTAGAGGCAGGCCCTCACTGCAAGGATGACTTTCCTTTGCAAACTCTTTACACAAAGTCCACATTCACAATTTGACTTAAAATTAGCCATTTCCTTGCGCCGTGGATCCCAAGTTCACAGTATCTGCATCCTGCCCATCACACATACCCTGGGCAGACTAACCGACTTCCAACCTGACTCTGTATCCTTGTGTGTACATTATGTGAATCAAAAGCAGTTGTGTGAGTAAATGGAGCGTGTACTTGCAAGTGCGGTTCATAGTTGGCTGTAAAATGGCGAATCCTTATTTTTTTGTTTTTTTTTGTAATCCTAATTTCCCAAAGCACCTGATGCAGCCTGATCAAACTAAAACATGATCATCAGAGAGACATTGAAATACGACCTCTGCAGCCCAAACTAGTGGGCATAGAGAGGAAAGGGGGTGGTCGATAGTATATACGTACTTGCTCAGAAAGAATGGTGAAACATCGAAGGAGAGGTTCCATTGTTATATTATTTTGGAATCAAACATATGTACTTTTTTTCATTACACCAACAAATCACTCTTAGTTGAATTGTCACCAGTAAAAATGCCACCAGCATTATTTCCATGTTTTTACCTAATTTTACATGGCTGTACATGCCGACCCCCACTATCTAAACCACTGCCCTTTATCCAAGGTACTCCCCTGGCATGGAATACTACATTCAGTGTTTGAACCGCAGCATTCCTCCCTGATTCCCCTCCCTGCCTACCGCATGTGCCTGAGCAAATCTTCCGGAGCTGCGTTCACAGATGGATTAAGCCTGGTAGCGACATTATCCCTGGCGTTTGCCATTTTCTTTGCCAAAAAAAAGACTCGAGCGAGACTTAACATTTTTTTCTACAGTAGAAGTAGTTACATTACTTGCAGTTTCTCCTTGGGTTGAGTGTCAACTGACCTTGAAAATCATTGGTGCAGCTAAGTACTGACTCGTGCAATGCCCTCCAGAGGAGAAAGTTTGTTTTTTACTTTTTAGATGCTGAATCAGAACAGTGTGGAATTGTAATGGCGGTGGTCTGTCAAGGTGCCCAGTCCTTCATCAAAACAGACAGATGCTTGGTGAAGGATCCTATTTACTGGGATTGTGCACCTTACTCCTGGATTGTTGCATATTGTGTTGGTGGATACCATGTTTGCAATCGTCTGTGTTATATTGGAGTCCGAGGGTCCTCATGAAAACATGTGAACATTTTGAGTATAAGAAACCTTTATTTTAGACTTGATAACTCGCTGCCTCATTTAAACATTCTTTATATGTACAAGGAAAGAGCTCACCACACCCCTGAGAGGATGTTAATCTGCTAATCTCCCAAATGTGGAGGTTCTAAACAGCGTCCTTGTCTGCAAAAAGGTTCAGCAACAGACTAGTGTTTCCCAGCATGTCCCCACTATTAAATGGAAGGTTCTTTGTTAGTTGCTTCTGCAGGTTTCTGGAAACCACATTGTTCCATTGTTCACGTTCCTCTTCTTAGTTGAGTTTTTCCACTAGATTATATTGTTCTAGAAAACTTGACATATATAGGTAATGTTTTCTAGATTTAACCTGTCCAAAAATACCCATTGATACATTTCAAGTCTAGGCTAAATATTCCCACCCTCTCTTAACCTCACATGCAACAAAGTTGTGGTTGAAGACCTGTCTGCTTTTATGTCTGTGATAGACTAACTGATAGCAAGTAAAATATCAAGATTGAAACTGTCTACCACACTTTCCCCATGGGCTTAAGAAATAATGGGGACCCAGGACCACACAGTCCCTTATTCTCAGTTAATAGGGTACTGCAGGTACAGAAATAGAGCAAGTAAAGGAAAGGAATATCAGATGTATACAAACGGAATGCAAGAAAGAGGGTCAAGATGCATGATTAATCAGATAAAATACTTCTTTATTGCCTAGGATTGTTGTGATTTGTTCGGAAACATGCTTACTTTGTTACATCCTACTGATGAAAGGCTACCAGTAAAACAAACGAGGGGACGTTTTGAAATTAATCTTAACCTCTCACATCACACTGGACATCCCCTCAGAATATCGTTATTCACCTGCCAAGCCATTACAGAAAAGGGAAAGACCATATGCAAATCAGGGTTGGTCCCACCCCAAAAGGGGCACCCTAGCCCGAACTGCTAGGTCACATCCCTTATGCACAAGTCCATAAGCATCCACAGACATGTTTCAGGCTCATTGGGTGTCATCCATAGGAGTAGCTTTGGTCTCTGATGGTGACCCAAGTCTGGGCATTCCTGTCCCACTCAGGGTGACTAGGCTACCAACAGCCAATCACCCAATAGTCCACAGGATTGTGGTCATGAAGTGTAGGAGTAGGTAAGGATATTTTACCCCGTGTCCTTGAGGTAGGCTGACTGTTGTTTATTTCACAATATTCTTAAGGCTATTTGGAAGATAGTCTGGGCATCAGCAATGCAATGATCTGCTGCCAAGAAAAACCTTTGGGGCCCCACTATGTGGCACGGGTGTGGTAATGCTAGTGGTGTAAACCGGTGTTCCATAACTCTTCAGTTTATCCGTTGTGTTTGTACCTTCCAAGAATCATCAATACATGTAAACACATCCCTGGTGCACATAATCATGTTTTTATGTCTCATGCCCACCATGGACATTCAATGAACTGGGCAACTCTATTTGCTCGAACTCTTGGGAGGTTTAACGATTTGGTTACCTGAAAATGAGCTAATTTATTATGTTATTTATTTTATTTTAGCAATGTATGAAGCAAATAACCCTAACCCAAAGGCAATATGGTTCTGTACAACGTGCAAGCGGTACAAAACAATATAAGAATCAAAGTACGTAACTTACCCTCTTAGTTAGATTGAACTGACTCGATTGATAAAAAACAAAGCTCTGTTTTCTTTTTTTTAGAACTGCTAGCGCTTTGATCAGTAGGTGTGCATTAGGGAACACTTTGTTGTGTGCTCGAATCACTGTGTTGTGTGGTTTGACTACATTTCCAAGCAAACTTAGCATGGGCTACTTATTTTGTGATCGGGCGCATCAGCGCTGAATGTCTTTGCCGGTGCGCGCTGGACGCGAGAGCGTTGAGAGCTGCCAGCATGCTTCCTGCTGTGCCCTGAATACGTCATCAAGTAGGTTCTTTACCACGTAGTTTCTTTATATCTTGCCCTCGTTCCGATACTGCTAGAGATACCATGCAACCCCTTAACCCTGGAGTTTTGGCTGGCAATATTATTGTTGATAGTCCTGCCATTTGCGCTATTGACTCAGCTTGCCCCAAGCATTGCCAATATGCGGACATCTTGTCCGAGTACCTGGAACAAGTTGATACCCCACCCACCAGGGATTCTGGAGCCAGTGAAACTATTCACATTAAATTGAAGTACTTTCTTCCCATATTTCAATCCGGGATTAATTTTGTGTCCACTGAAAACAATATGCCAGTATGTATGAGGCCATCTACACACTAACCATCAGTAGTCCTTAGCCCCTTTCGGGTGCTTTGTTGGAAGAAGTGTCTTCTGATTTGGGAAGTGGCAAATTGGATATTGCCCCGATGATCATTTTACAGGGCATTATTCTGAACCCTATTTCAATGGACACTCAGACTATGCTTGTCGTTCCCCCTTTGATTGGGCATAGCAAGGAAACCCTTGGTCCTAATGCTTCTGCTATTTGACAATCCATCTTGAAATGTGCCCTCCTTAATTCCAGATCCCTGGTGTGACATGCTCCTGAAATAGATATGACACTTACTCTGAATCTTGCTTGTCTATTTCTGACTGATACATGGCTACATGAGACTGCCACACATGCTGCTCTACTTGCCTCTCCTCCAAGCTTTAACATCTTTAAAGCTGATCAAAGCAGTGCTAGTGGCAGGGGTGTTGCCATCATTGCCAAGATTCATTAAAATGGCACTTATTTAATGTAGATGTGCTGGATAGCTGTGAGTGCCTACATCTTAAACTCAGTATCAGCACTAATACTACTGTGGCTCTCACTGTTCTTTATAAACCACCACAACACACTGTGTTTTGAAGACCAAATGGTGTCACTCCTTAGTGATCTATTGAATACCTCTTCATATATGATGGTTCTTGGCGATTTTAATCACTGGGCACATAACAATTCTGACCAGGAAGCTATCACTTTATAGTCAGCGTTCTCCGATATGGAATTTAACCAGCACATGGACGTTCCCACACATAGGGATGTAACCTTTTGGATTGGATGCTTAGTCACAATTTTAGCTTATCCACCCCCATTTGTACTACTTGTCCCTGGACAGATAATTTTCTTATTTCCTCTAACATTTCGATGCCTAGTGCACCTTGTTGAGTTAACTACCTACCAAGAGTGTACGTAAGTTAAGTAAGGTTACTTCGCAAGAGTTTGCTAAACTTGCTAAACCAGGATTATGAAGCATTAGTGATACAATTTCAGGAGATCACCAACAATAATCAATACCCTTGCCCCAGAAAACATGAGAACTGGAAAAAACAAAGTTAAGAACACATCTTGGTTCAATAGCAATATTATATTGCACAGAAAAGTAACTAGGTCCTGTTAACAATCCTGCGTAAAGATCCTTGTGTAGAGACTACATTTCCCTACCAGCTGGCAGCTGATGCCTATAAAAAGAGATTATACTAGCCACAAATGTAGGCTTTTAATAGCAGACTTGCAAGTGCTAAATCAGATCTAAAGGAATTGTTCTCCATTTCTAGAGAGCTTAAGGGTACCAAACAAATTGACAGCGGAGTTCACATGAGTGAAAGTTGTTGCAAAACCATCCAGCTTTGATTATCCAGTATTATAGAATCCTCAGTATCAGGGCAATCCGTTGCTGTCATATCTGGGGACCACTGGCTCAGGTAATATGGGCACTCTTATCCGTCAGTTTGACTTTTCTCAAGTTACTGAGGAAGATATCTATAAGATCATATTAGGCCTCTAGTCCACCACTTGCAAGGGTGATATTTGCCCAGCAAACATTATTAAGGGGTCTATTTGCTGCCTTGCCCCACTAATCACTTGTATAGTTAACTCATCCTTTTCAGCCTCTAGTGTGCCCAAGAGTCTTAAGGAAGTGTGGGTGTCCCCCTTACTTAAGAAGACAACGCTTGACTCTGGGGTTGCGGGCAACTACCGTCCCATAACCAACGTCACTTTTCTTCTAAAAACTAAGTACAGGACGGCTTGCCTGCAGGCAGCTTTAGGAATGCATGTAAAACCATTGCCTCCTTGATCCACCGTAAGCAGACTTCAGGAAATCGCATGGAACTGAGACTGCATTGATTCACCTCAGGGCAAACTTCACTGAGATCATCGAAAAGGGACAGGGTACTTTACTAATGTTACTTTTTATTTCTGCAGCTTTCGATCTTGTTGGCCACCCACTATTACTAAAAAGGCTTACTGAACTTGCCAACTGTTCTGATTCAGATATGGCATGGTTTAGCTTCTTACTTGGGCCAAGAACCTCCAGGGTGGCGGGTTCAGACTTTAAGGCACCACCTGTTTCCATGTCATGCAGAGTTCCGCAGGTATTGTGTTTGCCCCTTGGACTTTTTAATCTTTATACCTGGCTGTGGTAGGTGTAAAATACACCAACTACGCAGGTGGCACCCAGCTGACTTTTAAACTCACTGGGGATTATGACAATGGGCCTCATGGCTACCACCATACCGGGTACCGGGTCCGGGTTCCAGGAATAGGGAATTACCAGGCCAGTCCAACCTTGGAGGCCCCGGTAATTCCCTTTCCCGGACCCAGACCCCATACATCCCCATTTCAGCCTCCATAGGGCTTAATAGGAATGGGGAGGATGCTAACAACTGACCCGTTAATGACGTGCCCATTGTTAGCATTCTGGTCTACTAGCGGGTCCCGCTAAGGACGCCTGGTTTTACCAGACGTCCTTAGCAGGGACCGCAAGCAGACCTCGTAATGAAGCACTAGAAGGTTAACGCGCTGGCAGCTCTACCGGCGCCATTAACCCTCTACCGCCTACATTGTAATGAGGCCCAATGACTCCTTAGCGATCAATCATGTTTACTCAATAGTACAGACCTGGGTGGCTGTTAACTCTCTGGCTTTAAATGACTGCAAAACAGAGCTGCTCATATTTGGGTCCACTCAGAGATTGAAGAATCTTGAGGAAAGATATAACTAGTTTGTAATCACTGGCTGTGACATCCCAGTGGTAGGATGTGTCAAGACACTGGGAGTTCTTCTGGACTTCAATCTATCTAAGAAGAAACATGATGCACACCTTAAGTCTACCTGGGCATGTGCGACTAAGATAATCATGCAGATAAGACCTTATCTCTCTTCTACCACTTGGCCTATCTTTCCAGTGCTCTTTTAACACCAAAATTGATTACTGCCTGTTGGTTGGTACTTCCACAACTAATTTAAAATCACTGCAGATAATTCAGAACGGAGCAGTCAGAGCTGTAAAGTGTCTTTCATGTCACTGAGGCCAGAGAGCTAAATTGGCTTCTGGTGTGCCACAGAATTGAACATAAAATCCTGTAATTGACACATAAATGCTGTACTGGTAATGCCTCTGGATTTCTTTCAAGGTGTATACATGAAGCTGTTGCATCCAGAGTACTTAGGTCCAATGGTTAAAAAAAAGACTGCAGCAGGCATGTGTCAAATGAAAGATCTTTGGTGGGACAAACTTTGATTATTGTGCCCCAGAGCTTTGGAATAAATTTCCATCCAACTTGTGGGAATGTTAGGAATTTTGGTAGCTTTAAGAACACTATACATCTTCAACTCAAATGATTAAGTGGCACAGACTTGTATTCCTCTTGGACCTCCCCAGAGGTCTAGCATTTCTTCTTGCTGTTGATGCTTTTCACGTTGTTGGTTTTGTTTAATTTTTTGTGCGCACAGAGATGTGAGGGCGAGTTGCACATTATAAGAAATAAAATAAAATAATCACATAAATACATATTAAAATATATAATAGCTTATATATGAGTGACTCAGAATCCAGTAAATCCGTTTGCAAAGGTCCAGTTGTGATCACTGCTACAAATAATGCTAGGAAACTGAGGGTTTAAATCATAATTAATTGTAATTGGCACAGTGCATTTGTTCTAAGGCCAAAAATTTTATCTTTCAGATTTGGTGCTAGACCCAGAGTATGTTTGATTTTCTCTGCCATGGTTTTCCTTTGATTTCCAGTCCTCATCAAATGTCTTATTAGGGAAACAAACAAACATTGTGCGCTTTGATAGATGGTAAGTCCCTCATGGTTAATGCGGTCCAATGTTCCCTGCTTCTCTATGAAAATACTCTTGTACACCTGTTGATGTGCTCTCATTGGTTGGTGGCAACCTTTGTTTGATTTAAGTGGAGAAAATCTTACTGACCAACAGGGGTTGCACAGCTGAAAACCTTTGCCTAAATCTTGTAGTCTAATGGCCAGATATGTTTTCAGCAAAAGAAAGCTAGACACAGATGGTAGAATGCATGACAATGGGTATTGCCTGCCTTGGAGAGTGAGACCCAGATTTTCCAGAGTCAGATGATACCTATTTGTCAATGATGTTGGATTCAAGATAGCATCTTAACCTGAGAAAGTATCTGGGAAGAAGCATGCAGACGTAGAATGTGACAACCCCAGATCGATTGGTTTGTGTGATAACATCCCTGTGCTGACTGATGGGGTGAAGGGTTGGATGAACATGGTGACTGGGTGTCGCCATCAGCTAAGCAGTACTAATAGGGGAGGATTCCCATATTGCCAGAGCCAAATGTTCCCTATCTATCCTCATGAAATGTCTTATCAGGGATACAGCTACAGATTGTGGAATACTCAGGGTCAGTGTGACCCAGTGCTCCCTGCTGACATGTGAAAGTCTTCTTGGACAGCTGTTAGTGTCGGATACTCTGGTTGGTGGAAGAGTCTCTTTGGTTTTAGTGGGGAGGGGGGTAAAGCTTGCTCTATTACAGGGGTGTCCTAACTGCAAACCTTTGTGTAAATCCTGTATTTTAATGGAAAGATATTGTTTCAACAATCATATGCACTACATTGATGGTACCATGTATGGTAAAGGGAACTGCCTGCCTTGTTTCATAGAATATCCCAAGTCCCTGAGATGGTTAAAGGGCATGTATTCAATGATTTTTCAGGGATCTATAGCCGTCCCTCTCTCTCTTGTCTAAAAGGCTTCAATCCTCCCTAACCCAGGTATCCCTACTTCCAAGATGAGTAAACAAACCACAACTTCCTGTTTTCTGTGGTCTCTTATATCCTCCTTGTTGATTGTTGTCTGGCCCTGTCTACCCAGCCTAGGTGGTGTTGCATACAACAAATATAGTTTACAGCATGTTAAGCCCCTTCCCTTTTGTCAGTGTGGGGTCACCAGAGAATACCAATGGCGGTTCGGGTTGGACAGTGTCCAGGTTCTTTTTAGGGAGGATGTGGCCAGGCCTCCCCAAGATAAGTATAGCCTTTGTGAATGCTTGGTAGCCTGTTTTTAGTCCCTTGTGGTATAGTGGTATTTCAGCATTTCCATTGTGGTTTGCTTCAGTGCTGGGGATTGGTGTAAAGAATGTCAGGTCAGGGGGCTGTGTGGGATCTTTGCTGCAGCTTCCTCTCTCTCTCTCTCTCTGTCTCTCTGTCTCTCTCTCTCTCTCTCTCTCTCTCTCTTGCTTTGCCTGTTCACCACTGCAAGGTGTATAGCATTAGACACTACTGGGTTGTGTATTTTTTGTTGGTCTCTCACACTGGTTGTAGTTCTATTAATAGTTCTAAAATAGAGCGAACAACCCTGGTAAGCATGTGTAATAAGAGGCATGGGGTGATGCACATGGGTACTGGCCATGAATAGTCAGTCACTTGGAGAGGGGACAGGAATTGGGGCCCTTCCAACTGTGATCTTATCTCTCTGGGGTAGGTCTGACCTTGGCTTTCACCGTGGCTGGGAGTAGTTATCTATACCAGAATGCTGACCTTGTCACACAGGGAAGAAGCATGGAAATCCTGAATGCAGGAGACCTCCAGTAATTGGGCGATATCATAAAACCCCACACCTGACTAAATGTTGGGGTGAACATGGTGAATGGTTCCTCCCAGCTGTTAAGCACTCTTAGGAGGGGAGCATTCCCTTGCTCATCCTGTAGATTTGTGGCAGGGGCTTGCCACCAAGAGAAAACCTACAAACCTGTCCCTTTCAGAGAACAATTAACCGTGAGTAAGTCCAGGGATAGTGCCACCTTTCACTTTGCCAATAGTCCCCAAATCAGGGAAAGTCAATCAGACTCAGAATCATGTGGTAGCAGTGAAGAGCCTGCTTCCATTAGGTCAGAGAGCTTGTTTTGGAAGGTGAGGGGGAATGAAAATGTGCAGAAGCAGTGTAGTACAGACAATTTTCACAACGCAAGCTACTGCATTAAAAATATTTCCTGATTTACTAGATCTTTTCTGCTAGCAGATGATCAAAGAGAGGACCATAGAGCAGTCAGCTCTGCTGTGACTGCCTCTTTCTGTGCATGCACAATTTGAAAAGCCAGGGTGGTGACCAGACTACTTTAGGCTTGGTCTGTTTTTCCTTTCAAAGGAAAGCTGGGCTTCCTTATCTGCAGGTAAGCAAGAAGTGACCAATCACACTTTACAAGATATAAATGAATACACCTGCATGTAGTTGAGTAGAGGCAGACCCGAGAGAAAGGGCCCCTATATAAGGCCCAAGTCGTTGCTTCTCAAGAGAGTGTGGGAAGTTGTAGAGAGGGTCGGAGCAGTGCAACAGTGAGTTGGAGAGAGGAGGACAGAAATAAGGAGGATAAAAGACCCCGGAGAAAGGAGACTGGAGTTTATGAGAAGGTGGTGGTACAAATATAGGTGTTAGGTATGAAGGAGAAGGCAAGTAGGAAAGTTGAGGGGAAGTTTAATGTGGATATGAATGGTCAATATGTGGAACAGGTAGAACAAGGTCGGGGGAAGAGGAAGAAAAGCAAAGGATGGGGATGAGTGATAAAGATATCAGGAGGGAGATTGTGAAGAGATCTACAAACCAGGTTGAATGGCAAGTGACAACTTTGGGGGAAAACAGGTAAAGCCAAATTGAGGTCTCAAGAGAGAGAGAGCCAGGCATGCTATATACCTGACAAAAGTGGGAGACAGAGAGGAGGAGGCATGTGTACATGGTGAAGCATTTACAAGGTTTCAGAAAGTTGAAGCAGTGAGGAGAGAAGCAAGTAGAAAATATGGAAAGTTAACATAAGCTCAAGACCATCCACAGTCATTGATTATGAAGAAGAGCAGGGGTTTTCATAACATTGCACCAGCTCACCTAAGTCAGAAATATGAGAGTGATATTCTTCACAGCCTACTAACACAGTTAAGTGTCTTAACCCCGGATGGAAGCTCTGGGGATTTGGCTTGTTGCCTTCCAGCCTCTATTCTGTTGTTTCCAGACATGTAGTGCAGTGGCATAAGACCCCAGCAGAGTGGTGTAGAGGAGGTGCTAGACTTGCTAGACCCCACCCATCCCTCAAATTGAGTGCAGATAACTTGTCATGCTGATCAATAGTTTCAGTATAGCACAAATCAGAATTGTAGCACTTCTTCAGAGAAAACCACATCTTAGGGTGATATATTTATTTTTAGGGTCAGAATGCCTTACGCAGTGGAGGGTATCTCAGGTAGTATACATATATCATGAATATCGAAAAAAATCTAGTCTTGGAACTGCACAGAAAAAAAGGTATGCTCAAAAGTAGGTTGCCATTTGGTAGAATGGTCAAGTATTCAGACAGGGCTGGATTCTAAAATGGCTGCCGGAGAACAAGATGGTGGGGAAAAAACCCATAGTCACGCAAAGATAATTAAATAATTATATAACAACAGTTCATGGATAGTCCACTGCAGCTGGGGCATATATTTAGAACTCCTTGGCAGTAATTCTGACATTGATGGGTCGAGGGAGGCCAGTTTATGGTCTGGGAAAGTACCAATTAGACAGAACAGCTGTTAAACTAGCAACAAGTATGTTGAGTTCATAGGCAGTTCCCTGCAGCTGATGTTTATATTTAGAATTTCTTGGCAGTAAAGCATGGTATAGCCTGCCAAAAAGACTCAGATGATCTGAGAAAAATTACTCCTTTCAAGACATCAAAGGCTTTATAATAAAGGTCAGTAGGATATCACACACGTTTAATTAGCCTATATGCCAGTCAAGTGAGACATGCCAAGCTATGTCGTGTGGACCTGGTGAGTGTCAGTTAAGCCAGCAAATCACAGGCAAATAAGGGTTTGTCTTTAATTGAAAGTGCCAATCAAAATCTATTGTGTAATAAAAAGAAATATTGCACCAGCAGTAAAAAAAGTATATAAACCCAGTCATTTTGGGAGCTCATTGCTGTTGTTTTCCTACTATCCTGTGATGCATTAAAAAGGACTTTTGAAACCAGACCAGGCCTGTCTGCCTCCTTGCCTTTTGTTGTGTCTCTGCCGCTTGATCCACAGGTGTCATGCCCAGGGAGGGCACCGGGCACTCCTCTTCAGTAGTTTAACAGGATACCAGTGCAGTAGGGTGAGAAGCAGAAGGCATAACCATTAAGCAAGAAAGAAGTCTTTCAGTGACACAGGGACTGTGGAACCCAGATTGAAAGAATTTGGTTGAACTTGTAAAAAAAAATAATATCACAGTGACATTTTCACGTTGCAACCCATGGAGAACCGTCGTGCTGGGTTGCTGAACTTATATTATACTCAGATGCATACAACAGTATAAAAATGGTCTAAAAAGGCATAAAAGAGTATTTCTACTAGAAATGGGCAAAGGTCCTTATTGAATAATGAAACTGTAAATCAATCATCAAATCAATCGAATCTCATTTATGCTGCAACATGGTGCACCTCTCAGATCAGTATGGTCCCATTCCTTCTAATCGGGAACTCATCTCCCATCCTGTTCTAAGACCTTGGTAGATACATTTTGACAGGAAAGAGCTTGAACTTATATTGCACAGGTTAAAGGCTTGAGGCCTGGATGGTCTGTGCAATGCAGTTCTAAAAAAAAATACAGGTCTTTGGGCGGACATACTGATGATACTTTTTCAGGAGGTCCTTAAATCAGGTATATTTCTGAGCTTATGGAATAATGCCGTTATTTTCCCAATTTATGTAAAAGGGCACCTGTATCAGCACTTTCTGGTTGAAGTTTGTCTCCCTGTGTGAAAGAGGGTATGCCCAAACGTTGGTCTCTTGCTAGCTGTGCCATACTGAACCAAGCTGCACCCAACTCACTGATGAGGCCCAACAAAGTTGAAAGATGTCTGGGGTTGCTTATATTTCTGTGCAGAGGGTGCCGGGCCTAGCAGTTAGGGCTGGACTCCTCCCATTGGTGGCAGTACCTGGTTAATTTTTATATGGCTGGACCCCTTTTGTAATGGTGCAGACAGGCTAGAAGACAGTGGTTTGGAAGATTGCCCAAAGCAGTGCCAGTGGTTCAGATTTATTCAAAACCTTCCATCCACTGCTTTTTTGGTTGTAATTTGTCTCTCTGTGTGAGAGAGGGTATGCCCAGATTTGGGACCCACCACTTTTCTGGTTGTAACCTATATCACCAACCAACTATCAAACCATTTCTCTGATTGACATCATTAGTAAGGTACTAGTCGCCTTTGTTCTTAAAGATGTACAGGATCGGGCTGTGGCCACAAAACAACTCAGCATCTTTCAAACTCGGTTCAGAAAACATATCTCAGCTGGCTTATTTATTATCTTTGCCAGAGATGGATGTTGGTATAAAAGGCAGATATTTGTATTCAGCCTGTTTAGACATGTGTATAGCTTTCAACTGCATATATTGGAAGTTTCTGTGGAAAATGCTTGCTGCCTGGAAAATTCCACCTGCTTTACAAACCATGCTGATTTTATTTAACACTGATGACTCATTATAGATATGGCTTGATACCAAGGGTTCATTAACAAAGGATGCTAAGAAGTTCATTCATTGCCCATTTATTTCCCCGCAGAATCTTTTGCCGAAGAATTCCGACTGAAAAAATCCTCAAAATATATGGGGTGGGGGTTAAGGGCATATAAGGGGTATGGTGGGGTGGGTAATAGGGAATATATAATAGGGGAGATGTGGCTTGGGGGGGAACCCAGCCAAATAAAACGACAATTTGATTAATTGTTTTGGGAAAAAATATTCAGCAAAAAATTCAGCAAAGAAAAAGGGGGCTGAATGAACATAGAACCGAAAGGAGATTAAAACGCATATAGGTCTAAGGCAGGGTTGTGTCTTGGCCCCTAGACTTTTTACCTTATACATGTAGACCTTCAAGACATCTTATCCCAATCAAGTGCATTCTCTCTGAAACTGGACAGCCTTCACCTTGGCTGGCTCTCACATACTGATGAAATCCTTTTACTGGATACCAACCGTATAGGCCTCCAGAGACGTTATAGTAAATTTGAGACTTTTGCATCAACTAATAATTTAAAAGTACATTCTGGTAATTGGTAGATATACTTTTAAAAGACATAGACATTTTGAGGGACACAGATGGTTCATTGAAGGTGAAGCATTGGAAAAAGTTAATTAATTAGTGTATCTGGGCTTTTTAAATGCAAATTGAAACCTAGTAGCCCTGATAAGGATAAATTAACCAAAAAATGGGGCATTTTTTCCCACAAAATGATTAATATTTTAAGACAATTTTTGAATTTTCTCTGCAACCCATACATGTGTTTTATAAAGTGTAAGTCAATCCAGGCTTTACATACACATTAGAACTGATTGAGATTCTAAATTGGAAATGGCTAGGTGTGTTGGAAGTGTTAAAATGAACTTCATCCTTGCCAAATGAGCCAATAAAATTCCAACTGGGGTTGTGTTCTTTAATGTCTATTGCAGAATTGAATAAGATGGACTTATACTTTACGATTTATCTTGCAATCAATAATCAACCAAACTTATGCTATGAATTGGGAAGGATGATTACAAAACAAGATACTGTTTTAGGATTTACAATTATTTATGCAAAGGTGCAAAGGGTAGCTACAGGAGTTGAATATTGAAACTGACCATCTCCTTGAAAAATACAATGTGGTAAAGAGTAAACTGAAAATTGCTTACATCTCTTAAAATACTAACACCTGAAAAATTATATGAAATATCCCCCATTTCTCTTTACACTTATGGCTTATGTGAAACCATGTTCTTGTTCTTCTCATAGCTATTGGTATTTCAGATTTCAACTTCACATACTAAACATTATTGAATCTGTTGGGCCTATAAGAAAGATAGAACCAATGATGCAAGAATGACGACTATGAATATCTAACATCACAGAGTCAATAAAGCATCTAGTTTTAAATTGTGAGGTGATTGAAAATATGAGAGCAAGATTGTTTTCAATAATTTCAACACAATGGTGCATCTTTGAGATGTGAGAACTTTGAGAATGTTGTATGTGTGGCAAACAGTTATCTTTAACTGTAACCCTGGTTGCCTTCTTACAGGAAACTTTGAAGAGCGTCTGGGAATGTGAAATTACGAGTTAAGATTGATGGTTTATGTCTATGACATTAGTATTTGGTTTAACAGACAGTGCACACTTCAGCACATGTCACTTTGGTGTATCCATGATGACCTATGTAACCTCTGAATTATGATGTAAGAAGTATTTCTATCTTTGCTTGTCGATAATCACTTTATCGGTCATGTTTTCCCTCTCAAGGGTTATATTTAATTGGATAGAATTGATTTATTGGATAAGTAATTGCATTGTTTTGAATTGGCAAATATGTGAACCAATTTGAGACTGCAAAATTGAATTGTTTTTAGCTATATTGTATGTTTTATCTTTTTTGTTAATGATGATAAACGATGAATTGGAATTGTATACCTTGTGAAGAACAGTTTTTTCTTGTAACATTAGATGAATAGGCTACTTTAAATATTTTGTTTTTTTTAATGTTGATGTATTATGTATTGTGAAAGGTTTTGACTATTGAAACCGTAACACAATAAATACATAAAATAATATATTTAGTTCACCCAAGTTTATGGTTAACCGAGATACAGCTATAAACCTAGTTTATTTGGGTGCCTCTCATTGAATCACAATAAGATTCCTGAATGAGGCCACCAAATATTTGAACAAATTCAACCTTGTGATTGGGAGCTGGCTTACCTGCATATGTCCCAATATTCAATTAAGCTTCACTGTCTGTAGCATGTATTTATTTATTGTGCATTTGTAAGGCACTTATACATAGAGTTAATTTTGTTTCAAAGATCTTACAGATCGACAGGGAGGGAACATGAGAATGAGAGGCAAATATAATAATGAAAGAGAGAGGCGGTCCTACTAGGCCTTGTGAGCATTCAGAATGTGCAAGTGCAGCGAGAGAGATGGATGAGGGGGGTAAGTGCTAGGAGTAACACAGAGGGAAGTGCTAGATAATAAGTTGTAAGCAACTGTTAAGTGGCTGGCAGAGATCCCTTTGTTTGAATGGTCAACTGCTAATAAATAAGTGCAGGCCTGTGATACCATAGGTCAATGGGCAATGAGGCAGGTGCTGGGAGTGGGCAGGGGCTAAAGGCAATTGGGGTTAGTTGGCTGGGGGCCAGGTGGACACATAATGACCTTAGTCACCAATCTCAGTGACTGTGTGGTTTTAGCAAAGGAGGGAGGGGGTTAAGGAGGAGGTGAAGAGGAAAGTCTTGAGTAGCTTCCAGAAATTTGAGGAAATCCAGCTCAGGACAAAGATGGAGGGTGAGGCTGTTCCTTAGGAGGGAGCTAGTCAAGGAATATCATATGAAGAAGTTAATGGGAGTCCTTTCTGCTATGACAGAGACTGTGCTCTGGTGGCAGTTACAGTGAAGGCAGGCTTGCCAGCCAGGGACACAGATGTGTCTGTACTCGGCAGATGGTGTAGAGCATAGTAGTGGCGGTCAAATTAGATATGATATGATAGGTTATTTATATAACGCGCTTAATACCCAGAGGTTTCTAAGCGCAGACCGGGGGATTGAACCCATGTTGCTGCATGTCGTCTTGCTTCCAAGGTGAGCATGTTTGCCGCTGCGCTATCCTCCCGAGACAATGTTAAAGACTGTGGATAATAGCTAAATCTGAGAACTGAGAAACATTAGAGTGGAATGCATTGAACAGCATGCCTTCTAGAGGTCTTGCTTCACCTGATTGATGAATGTACACTGAATATATGGCTTGTAACTTAACATATGGAGTTTGCAGTTGCAAAATGTAATCTAATCCAGAGTAAAGCTTGTGTTTCTTTAAATAAACCTGATTCTATTTCCAGTGTTGCTGTGCTGCAAATGAAAAACACATGTTTGCTTTACTTCGGTGCTTTAATGTTGATGGAAGCCCTGGGGTTCAGCGGTAGTGATAGGGTTGCTTTGGTGAAGATTGTGTCTTCACAAAAGTAACCCACAAACATTTATGGATAAATAGCTTTTATATCAGTGAACCGCATATCATCGTGGGTCCGTTCTTGTCCCCCCCCCCACATTAATTATAATGTCCAATATGAAGAATCTGGTGGCATTTTAATTTCAAATATGTACACATTTGTTTCATATTATTTAATTTCCTGGCATTTATTTTTATTTATCACTTGCACACTACTGGTACCAATTTCAAGACAATATAACATTTAAATGAATGTGAGAATAACATAAGAAAACTCTCATGATAGTATATAAATTCAAGCAACTTGAAAATAAAAATGGACAAAGCAGCACACAAAATGCAGCAATTAGGCTAATATTTGTTGAAAGCTTAATTTTTAGACGATTAAAAAACATTAGTACCCGGCGAGGGGGGTGTGGTGGCCGCCATCCAATGATGAGGCTTGGAATGGGGTCCTTACCACACAAGGTAGGACCCCACTTCAAGCCTCCTCCAAGCATGAGGCCTCCATCTTCCCTCACCGGGAATAAGGTTAAGTGTGCTTCCTGTTCTCCGTGCCCCTTTACCCCCATCCCATCACACTTTTCCACATATTTAAGTTAATGGCTCCCCTCCCCACTTACCTTCTGCTGCGTTGTCCCTTGCTGGCCCCGGTAACAGGACTGTTCCCTGCACATCTTGGTCCTGCGATTAGCCACCATGGAAAGTGAGAAGGGACTATGGTTTGTTTCTTTCCATGGTGGCCATTTTGTTTGTTTAAATTTTTCCATTATGTTCAATGGTTGCCATGAAAAGGGAGAAGGGACTACATTTAGTCTGTTCTTCCTGATCCATGGCAGCCATTTCCTTTTCCTTAGTCGAGAAATGGTTTCAATACTGTTCCTCAGCTCTAGAAAAAAAATATATTAGTACCCTGGTACGACATGCTAGGGTACTAATAGCAAGAGAACCCTTGGAGGGGGGCATTATCGGTCTGGCAATGCCCCTTGGGCTTCATTAAAACTCTTGCTTGGCTTGAGCTTGTAACTATCGCCACAGGGCATTACCAGACCAGTAATGACCTCCTCCTTGGGTTCTATTGCTTCAATAGTCTGGGAAGAAAGAAAACATCACAATACTAACAGAGAATGCCAAGGAGACCTGAAAGCAGTTGCCCCTTTCCCATTTTCCATCTAACTGGAATGGTAATACAGTCTTGTCGTCTCTGAGCGTATATGATGCATTGCAGGGTGGCTCACTGTTAAACTGGCCCTAAGTCAAAGGTCAGTTAAGAAGAGTGCCCTCCGCACAATCATGGATCACTCACATTTTAGTTTTGCTAACAAACAGCTAGCTCTCTGCCTTTGTGTCTCTCTTTAGATGGTAACAACAACTGAGGACCAAACAAAAGATGGATGGTTGTATTGTGACCAATTTGGAGTTTGTGAAGCAGTTTTGTTTGAGATTTTCACACAGCTGTTATTTTGGTACACAACAAAGAAATGGGCCAGAGCGTGGATCATAGATGCCCAATGCTAAGGGATAAGCAGTGGCCAATGTGGTGGTACTGGGCATGATTCATGACAGCACTGGCTTGTGGTTTTATTGATAACACTGAAGAGGGGCTTGTGTCATGATTACAACCCAACTAGGTTAGTTTATGTTTATTAGGTTTATATAGCGCTTTAATCCAAAGCGCTTTACAGTATAACAATAAGGTTCAATAATGAAAGAAGCATATTTACAATCATGAAACAAAGCAGTGAGACAATGTGTTGAACAATTTACTTAGGTGGAGGGGGAGAGGGAAGGGGGAAGGGAAAGGGAGTGGAGGTAGGTAGGAAGGTTACAAATAACTGATTTGAGGTCAGTGGGTGTGAGAAGAAGGGGAAGGGAGTGAAGGGCATGTATGAACACTTTAGGCTGTGTCAAATGCACCGTACAGGGGGTGCGTTTACATCCCAGATGAATCACTACCAAATTACTTTTATTTTAGAAAAGCTAATTCTCCACTCTTCAGGCACGTATTGAGAGCAAAAATGAACACCCCCACATTGCTCCCAGATACTGAGCCAAGATTAAGGAGCAATTGTCTATCATTTCTATAATTGGTCACTATATGAGCACAAAGATCAGATTTAACAATCAGCCCCCGCAATATTTGGAGGTTGGTATTGAAGAGCAGAGGTGAAAGTGAGAATCCTTGCAGAACCTTTTAGTTTAATGGGGCCTCATCCATCCAATGCCGTCCCAACTTCTTCTTCTAGACCCTTTCTGAGATGAAGGACTGATTACTGGGCCTTACAAATCAGATTGGCAAGGTGTTTGATACCTCATGCATAACATACAAGAATTCCCTTGCTGTCCTTACCTCTGCACTGGACTCTGCCAAATCCTCCAACTTCAAAACATGAATCTCCTCCCTTTGCAATCGCCCCTGCAAACATTACTCTACCTTCCAATCATTGCTCACACTTCTGAAGCCAATATCCTTTGTCTAATCCCTTTCTGCTAATGAGTTGGCCCACTACCTTTCCTCTAAAATATCTAATATCCATGACACTCTTACAACCCTCCTCTCTTTCCCTTCCCAATGCTCCTTTTGTACACCACCTCTCCCCATACCTCTTCAACTATTGACTTCTTCTCCCCCACCCATACTATTGAATTACCATCCATCCTTCACAGTGACAACCCATGGTGCACCCCTATTGATCATTTTGCTTATAGACAAACTCCCAATCAATTGCTCTTTAACTTCACTCTCTGCTGGACTCTTCTCTGGGTCCTCCAATTCTGCAACTGTCTTACCCTTATTGAAGAAACCCCTCTGCTGACCCATTCAGCTCAGCAAATTATCAACCAGTTTCTCTCCTTCCCCATTATTCAAAAGTCCTTGAGCAGGTGGGCTTAGTCTGGGTAACTAAATATGAGGTTAATGGCCTGGGAAGTCCACTTCAATCAATCTGTCTTCCATAGTAAACACTCCACTGAGACTGCCCAAATGCATGCCGCTAATGTTCTCTTTAAAGCTCACTACCTACTCCAAACCTTCATCTATACTCATCCTTTTGGACCATTCCACCACATACGACACAGTAAAACACTCCTTTCTCCTCCTCACTCTCCAGGTCCCTGGGTTTCACAAGTCTGCTCTTGCCTGGATCAACTCCTATCTGGAATATCGATTCTCTTGGAAGTCAAAATCCTCTGACCCCACCCCTCTCCTAATCGGTGTCCCCTAAGGATCAGTCCGTGGGCCTCTGCTCTTCACCCTCTATACCTAAGCGCTAAGAAGATTTATCTCATCCTTCAAAATTTACTATCACCTTTCCTTGGCAAACTCCTGGAGAAGTTGGCTATATCTCAGCTGACCCTCCATGCTGAATCTATTGGTTGCTTCCATGACCATCAGTCTGGCTTTAGAGCATCCAGCGGCATGGAAACTGCTCTTCTGAACACCCACAAAGACCTGCTCTCAAATCTTGACACTAACACTCCCTCTGTCCTCATTCTTCTTGATATCTCCTCTCCCTTTGATACGGTTAACCATAACATCCTGAACACTCGTCTTCATGACACCCTGGAAATTCCAGGATTTCCTGCACATGCACCTACCTGCGAGGCTATAAACCTTGGGGTCATCTTCGACTCGGCTCTCTCCTTCTCCTCTCATATTTCGGACATCTCTAAAAAATCTAACTATCAGCTACACCTCCTCAGAGGTACTCTACCTTTTCTCATTGTGGGATGTTTCATCCACGCATCCAAGCCCTACCACATCATTGTGCATTACTGACATGGGAAACATCATAATGGCCGCCGGAAAGCATTCTACTCGCCAGAGATCATCCAATAATGCGCAGTGAAAACCTGAGAGATAGGCCACCATCCACTTTTGCCTCTGTCAGTGTTAATACAGGAGACCATTGCCAGACCCTATCCTTTGGCTGCACACAGAGCAAAATCAGTGCAAAGGAATATAGTGCTAGTCAAAATCTGTTGTAATTGATGTTAAAAATTGCCAAAATCATGGCTCACAGAAGCACTAAAAATGTCCCACCTCCTTGTTGGGGGGTCAACATCATTCTCCCGCAAGAATCTACATGAATCTGAGGTCCACAGAAGTGCACCTATATTTGAACAAAGTATAATTTGAGGACTGCTTACTGGTAAGGCAGTTGTCAAAAATGGCTGCAATACCGTTGCTTGACACTAATCGGCGCTAGCGATCTAAATTCTGACAGGAGACCTGTATTTCAGAAGCTAAACAGAATCCTAAGTTAGCTGAGACTTCAAAAGGATTGCTGGTCAATGAGAATTCTTAACACCTACTCTTCCCAGGCCCTACACCAACAGCACAGGATATCACAGGGTCCTGTTGATTAAAAGGGGAGGAGAGTTTCCCTGCAGCCTGGAGGAAAGAGACAATGAATGCCTTCAGCTGAATAGAATATGCTGATGTGGGTGTGAACTGTCAACCCTGCTCTGGGGGAAGGCAAGACATTTGACCTCTGAGCCAAGCCAAGTTTCTGGGGGTGGGGAAAACAAATGGGTGTACTGCAGTGGAGGCAAATGTATGTTTTATTAAACTTAAACTGCTTATAAAATATTGTATCAAGCTGACAGAAATTTACAATTTGGGGATTCTTAATATGAAAAATTCACTCACAGTTGAAGACGAAGTTGGACGTTGTGGAATGTTCTGAGGCAAAACCCTGGATTTATTAATATTGTAGACACTGTGTTTATGCTAGGACAATGCAAGCTTACAGTAATATGCGCAGAGAGGGGGTGTACCTCCGTGGAAGATTTGATGAAAAACCAATATGGCGAAACCCACTAAAAGCGCAAAATGTTGTCGTTTCTGAACCCAAGCTCGTAGAAACATGTGCCTCGTACCGAACTGTACCTTAAGCAATCTGTGATGTGTACATGTAATTTCAACAACTTGTGTATCTGGGAAATATGTGTTTTGGGTAAAATTGATTTTCTATAAGAAACCAAAGGGGAGTGTTCTTTCCTTAAAGCCATAAAAATGATACCTGATGACAAAGGATGACTTACTACTCTGTTCTCCAGTCAGTAAATCCTTTAACCTATCAGAACCCTTAGTGGGTTGGGCAGAGAAAGTCAGCCTTCCCACCCACTTTCAAAAGACATAAAAAGAACCACTGACAGCCAGATAGGGACTGCTCTTTCCACTTTCTTATGCAGCACTTTGCCGGACCAGACAATATCTAGAAGGACCATAGACTCCAGAACTTGAAGCAGAGAGGCCTGAACCAAAAGCTGAATCCTTCTCAGCAGGCCTCAGAATCCAGCAACCTAACTAAACTATTCAACAGCCGGGCTGTGCTGTTCGCTTCTGGCCCAGAACCCGTGCCAGAACCGAGATCCAGAGAAAGCAGTGCTGTATCCAGAACCGTTAGGTCCAGTTCAAGAGGCCGACCAGACCAGACCGCTGTGCAGTGCCGGTAGCAGACCCAGACCAGACCGCTGTGCAGTGCCGATAGCAGACCCAGATCAGACGCTGTGAGCAGAACCAGTGGCAGAGACCGTCCCATGGCGAGAGTGCATTCTAAGGCCCCTTCCGGTCCAAAAACTAGGAGTGAGTATCCAGCCAGATCTGTACAGAACCAATCTCTTAGTTTAAAATAATCTTATCCCATCCATTTCAACCTGTCCCGAACTGCATAGAAATTGTGTGTCCATTCTGTAATTTCCAACCTGTCAAAGTGAAATTGTCATTCTGAAATCTTGATTTCATTCTGAAAATTGACCTCCACAAAAACGTCAGTATCCTTTGAACCGTATGTCCTAGAAGCGAGATTTAACTTTCATTTTAAAGCTAAGAACCTAAGCTTTCCAACAAACCTGATACGACATCCCAGTTTTTCCGTAATCGTGATCGACGCACTCAGAAAAAGTGCTGCGAAATGCAAACTAGCTCAATTTCACCACTTGTAAAAATAGCTGCTTCTTGCTTTCCACTGCTGAAATTCATTTTCAACCTGATAATCATTCCTGAATCATTGCTAGTATTGACCTGAACTGATTCAAAGTAGCTGTCACCTACCCTGAATCTCCTATAGGAAATTAAAATAATTTTTAGCATATTTTCACTTCATTGCAAATCACATGTAAAAGTATTTTTGACTGTTTAAAAGCATACCGGTTGCTCTAAGCTTGCTAGGTGGGAACTGAACTGCTTTTGATTGTATTCCTGAAAACCTGTGTGCCCTCATTTCCATCTCTTCATATTGCATGGGGGGGAGTGAGTTTTCATAAAGAAAAAAGTGATCAGATTATCTCTTGTTGAAACCATATCCAGTTTATTCTGTGCTGCATTCTTTCCATCATTGCTTTTCCTTGAAACCATACAAAGTATTCTCTGCTACCTTATCCTTTCTATACCAACTCCTAAGTAATTAAAGAATTGTGCTACTGTAATATTATCCACTGTTAATCACTGTCATATTCATAAGAGTGCTATCAAATATAAATTTATTCATAAAAGTGTGATATATATATATATTGTTTAATTTTTCAAATACATCTTTTAATTTGCAAAACAAACCTACTTCTTGGCTCAGTGAGGTCAGGGGGATTCAAAGAGAGGGGTGTTATATAAGGGTTCATCATCCATATTTATGAACTTGTCATAAAAATATATAAATAAGGGTTTCCATTGGGGCATCCCAGACTAGGCATTGACTTAGTTGGAGTGCTGAATTGAAGTCACTTACATCATTTTCCACAGCGGCTCACTGCCTCCAGAGCCCTGGTTCTCTGTAGACTGTACTATTGCAACAGCCTCTTCATCAACCTCCCTTCTTCTGCCTGCACTCTATGCAACTAATCCAGAACAGAACAGCAAGACTTATCCTTGGCCTCAATCCCAGGGACTACATCTCTCCGGCACTGAAATCCCTCCACTGCGCATTGTCCACAATGCTTTATGAGGCCTTGGACCTACCTACCTGCAACTTTGTCTACCTAAGTACTGTCCCTCTCCAGCCTTTCTCTCATCTACCTGCAACCTTCTGCGAGTGAGCCGGTTCTCCAAGCAGAGATTTGGAGGGAGATCCCTATCCTCTGCAGGTGCTTTCCTCGGGATTAGCCTCCCTGCTGCCCTCCGTCTTGAGCCTTAAGTGTCGGGAACTCGTCAAGACAATCCTCTTTCTTTTCTCTCCCTCTACCCTGCTAGCCAAGCTCTCTACTCTTTCCCTCTCTCCATCCTCCTCCTCACAGCTTTCTGACTGGCCACCTGGTGTACCTCAGAGTCTCACAGGTCCCGGGCTCCCATGCCAGTCCTCTCTCGCACTTGCCACAGGGCTCTAAACTCCATCCACCATCACTGCACTTGAAAATGAACCCAAGAGAGTGGCTCTCTCTGCACTTACCTCAGTCTCCACCGACCGGGTGCAATCTGGCCTCCCTTTGACCATCTGTGCACTTGCATGATCCAAATGCACCATGCCTGAAGATCGTCTATCTGTTCTCCCTGTCTTCACCCCCTAACTGCACTAGTAAATCTGCAAAATCTCTGTTAGGCCTATTTGCTGTGTCTCAAATGTTAAATATATCACACACACTTACTCTGCCTTTGCAGACTATCATCGTCTCAGAATTTCAAGGTCTCTGAGAGACTGTTTTTTTTCTCCCATGCTCCCACCCTCCTTAAGCGCTTTGAAACACTTGCCTGTGTATAAGTGTTTTATAAATAAACAATACCATACAATACCATACCATACCTTTTTGCTGATGATGCTCAAATTGTTTGTTTTCTCATTAACATTGTATTGGAGGAAAGGTGTTTAGACCCCCTTACCCTACATCCCTCTCCTACGTGGGGCTTATGACTCATCGACAGCCACCCGTGCGCCTGGGCCCAGGATGGAGGATGGCTGCTGCCCGATGCATGAGACTGCATGGCTCACCCTGTAGAATGATATAGACTCCATTATGTGATACACTTAGACTCCATTTTGAATACTCTAACTCAGGCATTTGCGGCATAAACAGCCTGCAGAACTGCAGCTCTCCCCCATTTGATCGCGCACAGCGAGCCCACACTTCCCCCCAGCCTCCTCCCCATGGCGGCTCCACTGAAGGCCTGTTCTCACCAGCAACTAGGCGTGAACAAGTAACAGAACAAACACTGTATCATTTACCTTCCGCAGTACATCATTGCCCTGACGGTGACTGGAGCCCAATTTGAGGTCTGGGAGAAAACAAAGCTGTCTCTATCAAACATGCCTTGACCCCCGGCAGACCCCCACACTCATGATATATGTTGTGCCTAATCCCCTATCCTGCTCCCCGTTTGTCACCCAGTCTTACCCATGCTGCTAAGCCATTTGCAAGAAGGTTCAAAACTCATAATGTTCATTGTTCGTATTAAAATGGGTGTTATAATTAAAAGGGATGACCCTTGCCCACCCCAGATACCTACATGCAAAGTTGTCCAACATATGCCTATTCAAACCTAGTGTCACTAATCAAAGCTTATTGCTACTGCGCAATATTTAAAAGGCAATGTACAAATTCCATATGCATGATACAATTTTAAGTGTTGTAACATATACCAGCCATTTAAAGTGACACACCCCACCTGTTGGCAAATGAGATGTCGTTTGAAGTAATTGTTTTCACCCTTAAGAATGTACATCAGTCCAATTATAGGTGTAACATTGTAATTTGTACATATACACCAACCTCGTTCTACCTCACGTTTTATGCTATCTTTCCCCATGTGTCCCCGCAACAAAATGAAGAACTGTGAGTGATGTTAACCAAAGCTCTTTTATTGATTCTGTAAACACAGTACATATGAACCAGGAAGAAGTATAAGATGAATAGTGCCCACGATATCTCCATAGATTAATGCATGTATGTAAACATGCAATTGTACTGCCATGCCTCGGTTCTCCGTCTCTATAATGATGCGTCTGTTACGTGATAAATGTAGACCCGCGAGAAATTACAAGGCCATCTCCCTCTCCTGCTAGCAAGCTGCGCATTCAACTCCCACCTCCCTCCAAGGCCCGGCTGAGGCTTGAAGGTCCCTGGTTCACTGATGTTAGAATAATACAGCTGCACCTCCCCGCTTTCCTGTTTAGTCCACACCAAGTATTCCTCTTCCCCCCATGCCCCCTGACTCCTGATGCCACCATAAAATCACCCTGTACCACCATGCCCTGGAACAACACAGCCCCACAGCCCGCCACCTTTTGAGGTGCCAGCCATGTGCCCCTCTGACCCAATGGTACCTCGGTTCACCCCACCCTCAACTGACCACGGAGGTAGTCATTCACCCTTGTACTAACATATCCTAAAGCTGTCTCTTACTACATCTAACAAACCAAAGTGATGAAGGTACCTTAACCCGTGCCCCCTGATAAGACACCTGGACTCATGATACTAGGTCCTTTGTACCAGCAATTTTATGATGATGTATTGAGGATGCCCAGAGATATATACTGCTTCTCCCTGTCTCTTTTATGGTATTAGATTATTGAGTTGTAGGATTTATAGGCTAAACTGACACAGAACCTAGTGATTAATGTGAGTGGGTGGCCACAAAGGCAAAATGTTAGTGCATCAGCAATGTATCCACATGGAAAGCTTGTGACCTGATAATCCACCCCGATGCGCCCAGCTGACCCAAGCACCCAACAATGCCACCACGTTGATCTCCATCAATCATGGATCGCCGTCCTTGTTTTATTGGACTCATCCTGACATTGGCAATTTAGACTGTTCTCAGAGAGGAATACTTATTTGTGTTTCAGATAAATCCCAAGACTCTAGAGACCAGCATCCCAGAGAAACCTTGATTTTCAATACAAAATATTTGAACCTTCAGTTTAATTGTCACTTGGTTTGCAGATCTCTCATAGTGCCAAACTACCGAGCAACAAAGGTAAGATAATAGAACGTCATCCTTCAAGTGACCACTGCTCGAGGTGCCAAAGATCAAACTAAATTGCACCCTCCTTACCTTGTCTCAGAGGTATGTGCCCTTAGAAAATGTCTTCGTGCAGATGCACAGTCTTTCTGAACAGTTTCTCTTTCATGGTTTTTGCCATTCACTGGCTTTACTATTGCAAATAGATAATTGAATCATTGGGCAAGGAATCACCTTCACTTTACTACCTGGTAGAAAAACAGTGGTATTTTCAGAAAGCTTTTAAAATTGTCATGCAATAAAACTCAAATGAAGAGTATATCTCAGCACATATTGCTGCAATAATACTTTGTAAGATCGTGTCTTTGAAGACTCATAATCAGTTTGTGTCACCCTTTTGTTCCTTCATCCTCTCAACTCCTCATTGCACTTGCACTTTGAAGAGGCTGGTTCGCTGTAGTTGGATATAAAACACCAATTCAATGATTTAAAAGAAATGAACATAACTGAACTGCTGTGACATGCTCTTCTTGTTAGCCTTTGTACTTTATGATTTAGTAATGCCACACAAAGGCAACGTAAATGATTTAAAATGTGTGTAAAAAAGTGTCACATCAGACATAGATGCTGTTTTCAATCTAGGGTTCTTGATATTTGCCATCAGGTTTTATAATTATGATCATACTAGCGGTACCAGCCGGCGTTGCCCTTGTATGCATGTAGGGGTCTTTTATAGTTTTTGGGATGTTTTATTGTGTCATGAATTACTATTTTTGAAAAATTGCCAAATCAGTAATCTCCTGAAATCGCCTATACTGATAGCACAGTGCCAGATCTCGCTCCACTCCTGTGCATGGCAATTGGGTGGGATTGGTGAAATTTCACTATCGCCAGTACACCCCAGACTGGTATGCCAACCTTGTGTTCTAACTTCCTATTTTTGAAAAAGTCGCACAATTGGCAATCTCCTGAAATCGCCTTTACTGATATCACAGGGGCGGACCCCGCCCTGTGCATGGCGAATGGGTGAGGTTGGTCAGATTTCATGATTGCAGTACATCCCAGACTGGTATGCCAACCTCGGGACAAAATTTCAGCCCACCAATTGTTGTGAGACTGGAGCCAACAAAAATTAGCTATCTCCCGAGTTCGCTCATACTGGTAGCACGTGGCTGGACCCCGTCCTGTTCAGGGTGAATGGGTGGGGTTGGTCAAATTTTACTATCACCAGTACACCCCAGACTGGTATGCCGACCTTGGGCCAAAACCTCAGCCCACCAACTCTTATGGGCCTGGAGCCAACACCTATACTGATAGCACAGGGCTGAACCACACTCTGTGCAGGACGAATGGGTGGGGTTGGTCAGGATTCACTATCACCAGTACACCGCAGACTGGTATGCTGACCTCGGGACGAAACCTCAGCCCATCAACTGTTGTGGGGCTGGAGCCAACAATCACATGATCTGTAATCTCCTGAAATCGCCCATACTGATAGCTCAGGGCCAGACCATGCTTTGTGCAGGGCGAATGGGTGAGGTTGGTCAAATTTCACTATTGCCAGTACACCTCAGACAAACTTTCAATGACTCCCAGCCAGAAGAACTGGAGACTCAACCATGTGGCGAATTTTGCTGTCCTTGATTAGCCAAACAGAAATGACAGGGATCATATTGGATATGCAAGTATCTCCTAGAGCTCTCTTCTTCTAAGCATGTGTCATCCGGTTTTATCCCGTTGTGGCAACACAAATTTAAGTTCCAACCCGAAAACCTATCAGCCGATTACATTGGTCAGTTTGGGTAAGCTACATATAGAGAATATGCAGTTCAGTTGTATGGTTGGATAGCCATATCTAGTGGCTCCTCTACTAGGATTAGTCTACAATGGCGCGCAGTTGTGCAAAGCCCTATTGTGAAAGGGCTATTTTGTGGCTGTGATACTGGCTGTGATACTGCTGGACGCACACTTATGTACAACAACTGTGTTTGTTTTACATTTTTCTCCTGCTGCTGGCTAAGTGGCTAACCTCCACCCACCTCTTCCACAATCCCTCATTACTCGCGGGACTTGCACCATTGCGCGCGCGCTACTGTACAAAGCGCTGTTGTGAAAGGGCTGTTTCATGGCTGTTTGGGGCTGAGGTGGGCGAGGTGAGCCACAGTATTATTTCCTCCTATTAACGTGCACCTTTTTCTGTCCATGGTTTAATTGCACTTTTATGAGCATCGAAAATAGTGCTAGGCACTTTCTTTTACTGCCTGGCCATCGGGATATCGAGTCCCACTTGTGAGTATACGCTAAACGTTATTGTGTGCATCACACGCTTTTAGTTGAACCTTTCTATTCATTGTATGTTGTATGTTGAAAACTCGCAGATCAATTTTATATACGTTAAGGGCTGACATGCTGTCCAAATTAGACACACTGAAGCTTGTGGAACGTTTAAAACGCACACCTCTTTAACCAAATTGCTCACCTCATCTTTTTAAAGACTCGATATCTACACCCAGACATGGACCATATTCGGTGTCTGCCGATATACAAGCTTTTTATCCTGTTGAACTAAGCAAAACTCTTGCTACTAATCCAGGCAGTAACACTGCAATAGATTCACACAGAGACAACAATACAAAGGACAGCTTACCCCCTTTACGCACAAACATTAGTGATAACACCATGATATCTGTCGCCACCACATCAAGTGCTCCTAATCAGCCACTAGACAAGGTGTCATGCGAACCCCACGATGGCACCTCCCTAGCTAAAACCAATCCAGCCTGTAAAACCATACGACAGATAGCTGGTTGCAATCCCATCCTTATGAATGATTTGATAATCATTGATTTTCCTACATTAAAGGAAGCTGACCCAAATGTAGTTGATCAGGATGACTTCAATAACTCTAAACTTTCGGCTGGCCCACAATCCCTACACTCTCCAGCAAAATCTTGCACACATAAACTCGATTTACATCAGCATTCTGCCTTGTTGCAATCACCTATAACGTTTGCAACTGCTGGTCATAATTCATCAGCCCTATCTATAACCTTCCATGAGCACTCACCTGCGAAAGAGCCAATTACTATTAACCCGCAGCCCTCACCTTATTCTTCTTCTCCATTAGTAGATCCATTACTTCAGTCTACCTTGGTGGCCATGAACATAGCTCTCACAACTCTAAACAAATTATATGAGACTAAGGAGGACAGGATAAACACTCAATCAGATCTACTAAATAATATATTAAAACAGCAAACTGACGCTAACTATATATTGACCAATCGATACCTAACTCATTCCAAACTCCCAGGTGAGCTAACAATTAAATGTCTCACCGAACCTGTACCATCTACATTAAGAACTAGCTGCTTGTGCTGTCATGTTAAACATCAATCTTTATTAGAAGCAGCAGCTCCTTTCATAAATCTCAATTTGCGCACCCACCAACCATGTGTGATAGCTGATTACATCATGGCCTCCAACGTGACTCCAATCATAGAAAGCAGTGACACACAACATCCTCCTGCACAATCGCTTGAATCCAATAAACCCAATATAGATTTTATACTCGACAAGAATATAAGCCGAGGGCAAACCGCGATAATTGCGGGAACTAAAGACGATTTTGAAATATTCTCCACACTCACCAAACCACTCTGTAAGAAAGTTGTATTATTACCTCAAACAAAGAAAAATGCTTCACTACTCCAAATAAATAAAACGAAAAAAACATTGTCAGTTCCTCTAACTAATCATGCGGCATCTAAACACTTCTTAAAGAACTTAACGAAGCCGAATAAACAAACTATGGATGCTAGTACAGCGATTAGCAAGAAATACACAAAGATTACATAAGAAACGAAATATTGAAAAGGGGTAAACTTATCATTGCCACTGTGGAATCCGCTCTGGAGCCCTTAGATGAGCTCCTTGACGCAATTGAAGAGCAGGAAACACAATTGCTAAATCCTCCAAAAAAAGGAGAGTGCAACAAATTATGTTACTCGCCCTTCGAACTTGACATCCTTACAAGTTAACAAAATCTTAACACCATTAGACCAAAGATTAACTGGTTTAGAAATGCTAATTCAGCATTATTTTTCTAAATTGGCTCCTCCAATGCCTTCTCAACCCTCTTTAATTGGGACTAAAGTTCAATTCACGGAAATCAACAACATCAGCCACTTACCCTGAGGACCAACCAACTCACCCAACAGAATCCAAAATCTACTCTGACCTTTACCACTCATACTTAACCCCTGATAACAGGGCCTAAGCACAACTTAGCACAAGGCATCAATAGCAGTTAGTAAACCTCAAGAATAATCCGCAAACCCACCAAGACTCAAAACCTAAGCTAGCTCCATCAGTTAGTGGCCTTACAATGTCGTCCATTTTCACACTTTAACAATACAGTGTATATGAGATTTTGAGGAGAAATACGAACCTCAGTGTTGAATATTTTCACTGAAATACCAGCGCTTGAGGACTTATCATCATTGGATATAGACCAAGTGGAGTTTCTTCACGCGACATATCTAACTAGTGCAAGACTGTGGATTCGCTCTGGTGCAATTCTCAACTTAATATGGCAGGAGAGACCTACAATATTCAATCTGGGATTTACATTGTCTTACGAATCATATGAAAAATATAATACTGTTTTGAACAAACCTAGAGAATTTCTTAATCCAAGCCGATTGAACATCACACATCAACCAAAAACTACTAGATTAACAAACCCTACAGTAGGCAGTCCGGATCTGAGATAAACCATAAAAGTACCTATATCTAGTCATGATATTCTCCAGACTCATAATCATCAGCACAAGTAACAGAGCGAATATTCAAGTTATTATCATGGAATACCCGGGACATAGTCATCTCCTAAACCAAGGATCCCCAACGTGTAGCTCGGGAGCAACATGTTGCTCACGGCACCCTAAATTGTTGCTCGCCAGTTGCCCTGGGCCATGGTGTGAAGGCCTAGAAGGAGGTGCTGAATGGATGAGACCTCAGTAGCACTGTAGTCAGGACAGAGTCCTGGACTGTGCAAGAATGTTGGCCAATGAGCCGCTGTGTTTCCAGCTGGATTATTTTTATACATGCAAGATTTGTTTGGTGCCACCATGCACATAATTCTTCAGTAAATGTCCTTACTTGTTATGGTAGTGTCATTGCTAAAACCCTGTCATCTCCAGTTACTTTGCCCAGCTGACAAATGTATTAATGAGTACAATATTTGAACCATGTTTGTGTCATGGAGAAAATTGGCATATTCTGTTCTTTGGTACAACTAGTATGAGCATAATGGACAAGGAGGTGGTATGCATACCCAACTTTCCTTTATTAAATAATGTGCATGCACACTTTCTGTACAAGTGATGTATGTGTTTGATCCCACCATGTATATTTATCGACAATATTCATTTTGGTGTCTCCTGTATTTATTATTACATAGTGTCCTAGCGGAAAAATGGTCTTCGTTTGATAACCTGCCCATCTAGCACATGGTTAATGGGCAGATACGGTAAATGCATGCCACATTTTTCATAATTAATTTGCCCTGTATTCCAATCCAATTAATTGATTGCTAATAGGTTTAAACTAACAAGTCAATTAATTGATTCAAATACTCAGTTAACACCACCACACCCCTCTATGAAGTGGTCATCAAATGCTCAAAGGTTTGACCAATGTTTGCCAGTAAGGGCCTCATTACACGGTAGGCGGTAAACCATGGCGCTGTTAGCGCCATGGTTCATGACGGTAATTTACCGGTTCCGCCTTGGAGGAAAGGGGAATTACCGCCCTATTCCAAGGTTGGGAAGGCGGTAATTCCTCCTTCCTTCATTGCCCTTCCCCATTCCCATTTTTGCCCCATAGGGCATAATGGGAATGGGGAAGGCGCTAATTACGGTACCGCAAATTGCGGTACCGTAATTAGCACCCCGATCCCTTTGCGGGTTCGTTTTTTAACACCTGCTAAAAGCAGGCGTTAATTTACCAACCCGCAAAGGGACCTCGTAGTAAGGCGGTAAGGGTTTACCGGTACCGGTAAAATACCGGTACCGATAAACCCTTACCTCCTACCGTGTAATGAGGCCCTAAGTCATGTGTAAAATCCCTTTTGGGCAGAGTAAATAGGCTCCAAATAATTGAGAAAGGTATTATTTTTATTCCTAACCATTTTTTCACCAATGCAACAGCCTTCTGGAGCTTTAATACACACCATTTGCCATAACATTCCCAAATAATTCTCAGGAGGTAACCTCCAAAGGCCCAATGAAGTGATCTTTAAAGTCTACCATGTAATGACCTGAAGTACTAATTCATATTTATATTTCTCCATTAAGTCAGCAACATTTAAAAACATGTTTCATATTTTTCATACAATTCACACAGAACAAGCACAAAATAAAAAAGCAACTTTAACATAATCAAACCTGCTATATATACAAGTCTGAACATTACAATTAATTATATATAACATAGCTCCCATGCATTCCACGCTTATGCAAAACAGAGAAACAACAGCAAATGAACAGAAAATGAACCAAATCTTTGACTCCTATTTTGCAAGCGCACTTTGTGCTTCCTCCTGCACACTTTCTTAATTGAGGAGTGGGTACATTTAAACGTACCATTACCATCAGCCTACTGCATTCTGGGGATCTTATTTGACAGATTTCTCCTTGCCATCTTATATGTGTACATAAGTCTGTATAGAAGGCTAAAGTGGACAGCCTATGTATATTTTGGACATCTGACTCTTTTTCCATCGGACACGCTCTTGCTTTTGGAGCTATTTTGAGGTGGCTTAATGCACCAAACGTAGTTATATTGCATCCCTATTCAAATGGACAGTGCCCTACAACCGCCCATAACCACAAGTATATCTCTTCACCAGGGGCGGCTACAATCGCACTTGCACTGAAATTCACTTTATGATTAGCAGAAAATCCCAGATGTGCTTTTAAAAAATAAGGAACATTCTTAACTGGCCTGACACTCAAATTGAACACCCCCAATTCGGCTCAAAAGGGGCTAGCAGGTGTATCTGCAGGGAGACCTGCTATTTGGCAGAGGAATTTATTTTGCAACCTTTCCAGGAAATGACAGTTCTAACCACACTAGATTTTGTGGCCTTAAAATCATGGAGCAGACCTTTGTCTTATATACCTCCAACTTCTCCAAACAGAATGCTGCAAACCTGAAATAACAACGTAAAAAGCCATTTAATCATTAATGATGCCTTTTCAGCTATCTTATTAAAATTACTGATGCAAGCACTGTTCTTTCAGAAGAGTAGGATCAGATAAAAATGAGACTGTCCCCTCATCTCTACATTCATTTAAAACTATCCACAAGGTTTCACCCTTTGCCTGAACACCATCATTTTTATTTTTATTATATTTAATTTCAAACTGTAATTCCCAAAATAGTAACTTGTGTTTAGCAGGCCCTGTTGGAGACCTGCTGGGCGCAAGGCCAAATTAGTTGTGTCTTCTGCATAAGGCTGCATGCTATAAAATGGACCCTTCAGGTGGAGGGTGGATTAACTTTCCTAAGAGAAGTACTAGAATTAACATCCAAAAGGAATACATTGGGACCAACTGACATCCCTGCTGGTCACCTTTATTTGTGTTGGAAAACAATGTATAATTCCATAATCTTGTATATTGGACAGATGTTGAGAGGTCTGCATCTCACGTTGGATAAGACTTAAAAAACCATTAGTGACCTGTAAGAATTTAGAAGTAGGACTCGGACACAGTGGGCTCATGTTTATTGACATATACTTTTATTGAAAGGAAAAGGGTGGGGGACTGGGGAAACTCCTGCCTTTCCCTAAAGCTAAGAGGGGTTTCCCTTCCTCAACCAAAACTAAGGAAACTGGGTTCCATGTAATAATGTCGTCACAAAAATATCGCCATGCAAAAATATCACCGAAAAATGGTCGTTTTTCGTGGCAACATTATTGCATGGAACATGCGGGGGACACCCCCGCAACCCCCACATTTTTGTATTTATTTATTTATTTTTTGTAAAAAAAATGTTTTTGCCCCTATCGCCACATATATGGTCACCCTAATAATATCGCCACAATATTTTCCCGGCGATATTATTTACGGCGACCATATATGTGGCGATATTAATACCTGATACCGGAAACTTCCAGTATCTCTTGTCTAAAGTAGTCCACTGTCTGTCACAAGTCTGAAACCTATTTCCATCCCTCACACTATTTACTAACCTATAAAAAACAAAATGTCTTCTTAATTCAGAAGAATAGGTTGTAGATCCAATCAAAGAGTTCCAAATAACACAGGTTCCAAACCCAAAGTTCTTAAATGTAAAACAAAGTTCCATAAAGTTCTTAGACATTTCTCTGTTGCACAAACTTCGTAGCAACCTGGGCAACAACTCCCTTGCCCTGGTTCCTTCTCTTGGCAACTCTCTATTTATTGGACCACAGCCAGGGTCAATGACTCCTTTGCCCTGGTTCCTTCTCTTGTAGGTCTTAGATCTCTGCCTTTCTCTCTTTCTGCTTGGGCCAACTTGGTTCACTTCCCTGCGAAGTGTGGTCCTTAGTAAATTACTCTGTGGTTTCCCTTCTTCTCATTGGATTGTACCCCTCTTTATGTTTGGGAACTGGGAGCCCTCTTCTCCCAAGTACCACCACGAGGAAGAGGACTTGTGTGTTTCTCCTGTAGTGGGTCCCAAACACCCCTTCTTTGCGTGAGGGTACTTGGAGCTCTCTTCTCCCATATACCACCACGAGTAAGATGACTTGTGTGGTTCTCGTGTAGTGGGTCCCAGACACCTTCTTTGTGTGTGAGTACTTGGAGCCCTTTCCTCCCAAGTACCGCCACAAGGAAGAGGACTCATGTTGCTTTCGTTTGGTGGGTCCCAGACCCGTAAGTTTCTCTTGTTGGGGGACAGACATGGTTCACATGCCTGCCAGGTACTGTGACTATTCAGATGCTGACTGCACCATCTTAGTTTCCCACCAGCCAGCCTGAGTGCTCCCCTTTGTAGTGGACTCTGGTCTGCCCAGGAACACTGCAGTGTCAATCTTTCCCAAGACAGCGTGGGCTTCCTTTCACGCGCTTCCCTGTCTGCAGGAACACCGGGAGCTTCTCTCTGCCAGCTCGCCTTTCGGTCCTTCCACTGTGGACTGGCCCTTGTCCTTCCAGCTCCTCTCTTGGCATCCTGGTGTGCTTCCTTGCACTTTCCTGCACCGTGCTGGCTCCTGCAGCTCCTTCATGGAGGACTAGACAACTTCTTCCTGAGTCCCTCATCCTTTTCTACTAAGCATTGACCAATGAGCAGCCAGCAACAACTAGACTGCTCATTGTGGTTCTTAGGAGAACTCTTCATGCCTCCGCCCCTCCTCTTCATCCCAGTACTTATTCCAAGTTGTCTAGAATGCTCATGTTGGTTATGCAGAACACTCTACATTCCTCCATGCATCTTATTTGTCTCAGTGGTTGTCAATAACACATCTTTCAACTCTTCCCCATTCTTCCTCGTCTCAGTATTTCTAACCTTGATCTCCCTTGGGTCAGTTGTGCTCTTCATAGTCCCAGTACTTATCTGGGGAAGGGGTTGTTCTTTGGGTTATAGGAATGGGGGGGGGGTCCTAGGGTCTGGTGATTAGCGAGTATATTGCGTTCTCAGGGTAGGGTTGTTCCTAGTCCCAGGAGGGGTTTCCTCTCCCATGTGATTCTCTCCCTGTGCACCACCCTCAGGGGAACTATTGTACCGAGGACGTACCGCCCTGGCCACATGGGAATGCTCTCCCCCATAGGGGAGAAGGGACAGCATCCACAGATTTGTCACAGACTCCAATAAAATGTAAATTCTGCCACATTATGTTTCTATCAATCAAATACTGACGAAATCCACCCTGGAGTGCTACGGACTCCATAATTGGGGACTAACACCGCCAAACCACCACTTGGAATCTGGCAGTGATACCGCTGGACGAAGTAGCAGTAACGGTACCGTTGAGATGCCACCAAACTCGTAATAAGCCCCAATGTCCAGTAAGGGAATTGGCCTACAACCTTGAGAGGCTGGTGTTCCAAGAAATACCTGTCTAAGGGGATGGCATAATGCCTGTCTTGATTTTGGTGTCCTTCAAGAAAGCTCCCATTTTTTTCTCAAATTCTTTTTTTGTTTTAACGCAATTTTTTATGCCATTTTGAAACTATAAATCTGACCAGCAGTGTACACACCCCTCATTAAATCATGGTCCAGTTTTCTTTTCGAGATTCTACATTCTGCATCGAACCATGGTGCATCCCTTTCTACAACCTGGAACTCCTGAACATGGGAGCACGGTTTGCCAATAGCTCTGTCCTGGATAGTTTCTCCTAAAGACTCAGACAAACTGACGTTTTCCTTTGTGGCCTCTGAACTGTTCAACAGTTTTAAGAGAATATGTTAATTTCTTGTGAATTAGTCATTCTTTCCAATGCCTCCTTTTCGAGCGTAGGCATCGCCAACCAGCCTCTCTGGCTGTCAGATATCTTCTTCGTGGTGCCTACCCTGGCCATTCGAAAATGAACTCAAGAGGATTGTGTTTACTCTTTGATCAATAAGAAATTTAACATTTCATAACATTCCTGAAGAAAAAAAAATCCACAATACAGTCATCAATGACTGTGGAACAGTACTGCCGATCTTACATGCTTAGGAATGCACCATTTGCCATTAAAGATCCCATAAAATCCTAGGCAGAATCTCAAGCTCCGTTTGTGGCCATTTTTACTGTCCATACATTTGCACTAATATTTTGCTCGGGAACCTGAAACCCCTGGCAATGTTTATTTACTCCTACTCTTCTTTTGAACAGCTGGACTGGTCCTATATGTCTATAAATGTACTACTGACCACTCAATTTCCTCAACATTCCTTGTAAACAACCACTTAAAGTCAAATGAAGTTAAAGGCATTGCACATTTCCTTGACTAGAATAACACGTGGTCTAGATAAATATTAAGTACTGCAAATTAAAAGTTCTATATGCAGTTTTACTTTTGTTACATTTCTAATTTGTTTTGCGAACAATTTGTCCGCCAACTGTGCGCCGATATATATTCCGTCGAAAAAATGGATGTTGCTCACCATTTAATTTGATATGCCAATGTTGCTCATTGTGCACAAAAGGTTGGGGACCCCTGTCCTAAACAATCAATTTAATGGTCTTGAAACATTTGACATTATAGTTCTACAAGAAACTTGGCTGACGACAACTCCAGTATGGAATGATCATACCATTGTAATGACTCCTGCCCTAACAGAAACTAGAGGCTGACCAATGGCGGGTTTGCTTGTTGCCACCAAGAACTCAACTGGCCTGATATTAGAAAAATGGGCAGAACCAAACTCATACATTCAGCTAGTAAAAATGTCCTTACACTCTCATTCCATCGCTCTAGCTAATATTGATTGGAATCATCTTGCCATCACAGATGAAACTTTCTTTAATGACATGGAGATGACACTTAATTTGAAACTATCTGATCCAGCCATTACGACTACCATTATTGCAGGAGATTTTAATCTACACTGCCTGCCTAACTCAAACCAACATCAGACGCAAGCTGCTCATAGATAGATTGATCTGATGACTGACAGACAAATGCTTATGCTTAATGATGCTGTAGAAGGTGATGTGCCAGCGCATCCAACCTGGCATTGTCAACATCAAGATGCCAATCTTGATTATATATACACAGACCGGACTATGTTATCACACATTGATAACTTCACTATTCGGAATTTAGAATTTTCTGTTTCCGAGGGTTCTGAGGATCCAGATGAGTGATATAAGACTCCAAAATGTGTTATCCAGTCAGCTTCTGACACCATACATGCTTGAATTGCATTTTGAGGGGCATGAAAGTTGTTAATAAGGCACCAGAAGTCCTTTGTATATTTTTTTTGCAAGGTCCTCAGCATTAGTTCAGCATCATTTTGCAACATGATGTGCTTGTGAGATTTCACCCAGTTTTTATACCTTTGCTTTGCAGCCTTATTTGCTTGCAGTCGGACATGTTCATCTAGCGTCTTAGAGTGTCTTAATTCACTTCGTAACGAACACTTATGTTTCAAGCTCTCCAAGTCAAAGCTGTGCGCACGTGCGTAGGACATGTTTTTAAGGCCTGCCTTTTTAGGTTTAAACTGCATCAATAGCTGGTCATATTCCAAAGATTGACTGGCATTACAATACTCGCTTGTCAGGTGTTCCAACTCACGCGTATCCAGTCTCAGGCGAACTCTGTTAGATTCAGCCTGGATTTTATGCTGCCACATATGTGTTGGAGCTTTTAACTTCGTTGAAAATTCTGCTACCAACATATCATGGTCGCTGTCATTTTTCTTTATGTCCTTCAGTGAGCTTATTCGCGGATGTAAGGATTCTGAAACAAACATATAGTCAATTGTTGAAGCTAGGCTTGCCCGATGCCAGGTGTTGGCAGGTGGTATATCATTAGGGGTATTCCCATTTAGCATCTGAAAGTTGCATGCAGCCATCCCTGCTGACCAGGATTGCATTATATTCGACGGTTTAAACAGATCAATGTTCAGATCACCACATATGATTATATTTGACCAACTAGAATCCTCAATAAGAGAGTCCAAACTTTCCATTACTTTGGCCCTCATTACAACCCTGGCGTTAAGGGGTTAACGGCGCCGCAAAAGGTGGCGGCGCCGTTAACCCCTTAACGCCTGATCACGAGATCCCTTTGCGGGTTGGCCATTTTAACGCCTGCTTCTTGCAGGCGTCAAAATCCAACCCGTAAAGGGACCTTGGTGCTCAGTACGGTGCCGCAATTTGCGGCACCGTACTTAGCGCCTTCCCCATTTCCATTGAGCCCTATGGGGCAAAAATGGGAATGGGGAAGGGCAATGGCGGCATGGGGGAATTACCGCCCCGCCAACCTCGGAATGGGGCGGTAATTCCCCATTCCGCCATGGCGGAGTCAGTAAATTACCGGCATGGACCATGGTGCTTAGCGCCTTCCCCATTTCCATTGAGCCCTATGGGGCAAAAATGGGAATGGGGAAGGGCAATGGCGGCATGGGGGAATTACCACCCCGCCAACCTCGGAATGGGGCGGTAATTCCCCATTCCGCCATGGCGGAGTCAGTAAATTACCGGCATGGACCATGGTGCTATTAGCACCATGGTCCAACGCCAGGGTTGTAATGAGGGCCTTTGTCTATAAAGACAAAGTAATGGAAAGGGAAATTCTAAGGAGGTTATCTTAATGAATGGAGAGTAGTTAGTTGAATTTACAATCCTCCAGCCTGAAGATCTTCTGATCATGGTGAGTAGGCCAGCCATTGGACGACCTTTTAAGGGCTTAATTGCAGGATTTAACGCAACCTCAAAGTCATTAGTGACCGGGGCTTCCGTTAGCCACGTTTCGTGTAAGCAGATAATCTGCAATTGATCAAGCCAATTTGAGTTAAATAGATGCAGAAAACCGCGGGTGTTTCATGATGCAAGACTACACACATCCTGTATTGTTGCTTTTTGGCATTATTGTTGGGGTTTAATGCACAGAGCCTCAGACAGCCAGAGCCACTCAAGAGTTTCAATAGAGGGTTTCTCGAGTTTGGCTCTTGAACCTTCCGATGAGGCCTGGCGTGTGTTTCCATTGATTGTTATTTTGATCTTATCTTTTGGGGACCTGTTTCCATCAGAGGCGTCGATAGTTCTTGAATAAGATGGTTTGATGATGTATTATTTTTGACTACCATTTTGTCCTTCTTATTTCCACGACGAGAGCTTGTTTTTATGTTACCTTCAGTCAAGTTATTGGCTGACAATGTTTTCAAGATGGTTGCTCCTTTTGAAGACGTGCAACATACAGAGTCCTCACCTCTGTAAGCTGATGAACAGTGCATTTCGTCAAGTTTGTATACGTCAAAACCCAGCGAAAACAACGCAACATTAGCGTCTATAATAGTTGACCCAATCAAGGAAGATGAAACATGGAGGACGACTTTATCGTTTCTGTTCTCCACAATCTTCAAATCATTGGAACTTATTGCTCGCTGTGATGGTACCAAGTGAAGTAGTATGACAATATTACCACAGTTAACTTGTCAGAGGGTTCCAACCTCTCAATGATCAGTTTTTGAACTGAGCTTGATGAGTTACTGCCACTGGGGGATGAACCTTTACTAAATTGTACACGCTTTTGCGGACCGTTTGGATCACAAGATTGACTAATGCCTCGGCCAATTTCCTGCTTTCTAGCAGAACATTTTTGATCCCCTTTTTTCTCCCAAGGCACACAATTAGGTGAGTCACACAAATGTAGTCCTGCAACATTAATACACTCAAGAGGTTGAGCTACTGAGTTCCGCATCCTTTTTTCTTGTAAGGTTAGAAACGTTGGGCTGGCTGGACACGTTAATTGTGGTGGCAAACTGTCGACCTTGTTAATGATACGACAGATTCTACCATGAGGCACCAGAGCCTCTCGGGATGCTTGCGAGGACTCCTCTAAATTAGAGGCATTGTTAAGCATCTTAAGGCCATGCTGGGTGCCTGAGGTTCCTTTGAAAAGCCTTGTATGTTTAAGTTCATCTCGCCCTTGGTACTTATCGGCTCCACGGTCTCAAGCATTATGGGATCATTTTCCAAGTCTATGTAATCAGAATCTTCATACGTTGACAAATTTAACAACTCAGTAGAAGTGTCCTGAGCTGAGTCCATTGAGGTCACTTTGATATCAGTTGTGGGGATGACTTGTGCAGCACATGCTTGTTGCCGTAGATTGTTTTGTTGAGATGACGCAATTATGCATTTATTTATGCTACTGGCTACATTCTGTACTACATTTATACTCCGCAAAAATGTTCGGGCCCCTTGTAGAGATTTATTTTTCCGACTTATTTGTTTTTTTGTTTGTTTTGTTTGCTTTGAAGATTGCATAATAACCCGTTTTGGTGAGACGGGCTTAGGCAGAATTTGGGTGCCCCCGCTAAATATTGAATAAACGGGCCCCACTTCAAGGTCCTTTGGAAGAATATTGGTCACAACATCAGCGCTCTGCTCCTGCTGCGAGCAAGAGGCCACCTGTCAATCCATCTGAGCCTGGTTTGAACTGTTCCGAGCTTGTTCGAATGCAGTATTGAAAAAGATGTCTGCAGCCGAGGTAGTACCGCCACTCATAGAAGTTTGTAAATCTATGGTTCTTGGACAAGGAGTTTGCACAATTGTTACGGTCGAAGAAGAAGTCATTAACTGAGTTGGAGTAAAAGAAGGTGCGGACCGTGTCACAGGCGCATCACCTGCTCTCAATAGTGGACTACTGACAATTGCCATAGAATCCACCTTTTCTACAGAAGTTGAGTGAGGGGCCTGTGTACCTCGTTGGTCAACATTTGAATTAAATGAGGTACTATTAGGCACCAATGTTTCAAATTGACCTTCTCTATTTGGTAGACGGCTCTCGGATTTAAATAACGCGAGGACCTCTTTTGCAACATCAGCCAGTAATTTTTTGTCAAGAGTGTCATGTTTCCTTTGATCGTTTAACAGGCTGAAGGATATGTCAAGCCTCTTAATTCCTTCGTATTGTTCATGATATGAACAGTCGCACACTTGTTCCAGATGAATTAGCTTAGATAGTACCAAGGCCACCGTTGTCGAAAGGTCCTTGGTTGCTTCGTGCATACTTTCATATAATTTCATGAACGGTGCCAAGGAAATTGCCATTGATGAAATCAAGATTGCTTGAAGATCGTGAGATAAGACAGGAGTAGTTTTATTAGGAGAAGACTCATGGATCTGATGAGACCTTATGTTTGTTGCAGGAACTTCCCTGCCTTGACGAATTTTTGGAAATGGGCGTTGCATAAAAGAAGAATCTTGAGAGTCCTCCAGGCATGACCCATTCAGTCCGGGAGACAGTGGCGTGACCATAGACAGTTCATTGTCAGCATTTGTCTTCTGTTGTTTCAATACTACGCTCTTTTGCGATGAAAACAAATCAGTAGATACGTCATCAAAAGTAAAGCTATTATCAATTTGGCCATCTGTTTTTGCTCGTTTGTAACACACTTTGTGCCAAATGTCCTCATTTGTTCCCATTAATTGGCAATTTAGCCTTTTGGCAGGGGGTCTATCAATTTTAGTTGGTGAATGCAAACGCCCTCTGTGGGCGTGCTCATTACTTGTTTTGTTCATTGCTATAAAATTTCCCAGCATTTTATTTGCAAATGATCAACCTTGAGTAGCTCAGTGTCTTGTGTGCCTGTAATACATTCTTGGACGCTGCTGACGGTGGAAGAGATTGGAAGATCAAACACGTCATCCAGTAGCGCCTCACACAGGGGGCCGCCAAGCATTACAACTGGCACGCTGGTTTCTGGAGGAGAGCCACGGGAAAGGACTCCAGCGCCCGCAAGCGTCCCAGCCCCTAAAGGACCCGGCACAAGAACACCGGCGCCAGACCCCGTTTCCATCACAGTTCCGGACCCTCCCCTACCCTCGACGCCACAACCACCAGGAGTAGAGTGCGCCTCGTCCACGCACGGCCGCTGCCGCCCCACCAGCGCCTCCGCCTGCTCAGCTCCGCCCAGCCATTCCACGGCGGCAACTGTTAGGGCACGTCCACTCGCAGCAGAGGCTACCCGATCATCATCGCCGATGGCCAGAACCCCCCCGGAGGAGACAGAGAAGGCGAGGCCAAACCGCGGTGAGTTCACAAAGTCAACAGAATGTTCTACCGCAACTTTGCCTGCATTAGCATCGATTTCGTGTACATCAAGTTCACTTGGTGCAGCTTGTACTGTTTGTACCTCCTTTTTCAGTGTGGACGAAGTATGTACGTCAACCCACACATCCACCCCTTCTATTAAGAAACAGTCACTCGATATTAAATCTGCTTCTTGAGATGAGTCAGCCACAGCCACATCCATTATAGTACATCAGTTACTAGCTTTGCTGGCTTTGCTACAATCAAGAGTACCGGGGGGGGGAGGCGGGGGTACAAATTCTTCTGTAGTCGATACACACGAAAAGTAATGACTTACTTTATTAGTAGGACCCCGCTGAGTGAGTACATCAACGGCGGTACCGCCAGTGCATTCTCGCTTCTTTTGGGCACGGGTCCTTGAGGCTGATGATAATATTAGGTCCGGCATAGCCCTCCACGGAGCTTAAAATACCACCAGCTCAGCTCACCACTCGCCAAACAGCCTAACAGCCAGGAAAAAGTCCACAGCCCTTCACTCCACAGGGCATAACCGCGCTATTCTCTTTCTCGCGCAAAGTAATCGCGCGAACTTAGTGCTTTTAGTGTAAATGAGGCCCTTAGTGCTGCAGTCGAGCGTAGCTATTATGATAAATTGGCCTTGACCATTAGTAGCCCTCATTTACCTTGTGACTGTTAACTCGGGATCTGGTCAATTAACCAGTTAGTGCCTTCAGTCTCATGTACTAATGCTAAAAGAAAAAAAAACAGCAGATATGTTGCTAATGCTCATGTTCCCTTGGACTTTAAAGAGTTTGATTCATATATTTAAAATCTAAATAATAGTGCGTGTTAGCAGCTTTTTGGTATCTGTACGAATCTCACAAATACCCTAGCATGCCGTCCCTTAACATTGGTTCTTGTGTTTTTGGCCTATAGTTAAGCAAAGCATATTTTAATTCTTCTGGTATGGCTATTTTCTGTTCATGTTGTTGAAGGAGAATTTGAGATAGAGGCTACATTCAACTGCAAAATCACTGTGTAAACCAGCAGAGATGGCATAACAACTGTGGAATATCTAATATGTTGCTGAACAAAGAAAGGTGAAGAGAGAGGTTAGATAGCTTGCAACTTCTTACTTCTGCAACTTCTATTTTCTCTTGAACACAGAATTAAACAGTGGAGATTTCATAAAGGAATGCGATGGCGCATTTGTAAAGCTGTCATCAGAGCGGCGCGCAGAGATGACCATAATAATACTGGTGAGAGCTGACTGGGGAATCATGCCTGGGGCAGTAAACAAAGCAAACAGCACAGCCATCCACTCCCAAACTTGCACTCAATTTGAATTATTTTTCTCTCACTGCTCCATCCTTCCTCAGAGGCACTGAATAACATATTCTTTTTGGTATGCATTACGTGTAGCTACTGGCCAGTGCACATGCAAATGGTACATGAATATTCAGTGTGTGTTTGCACACATTCTAAAAATGTAATGTTGTATATGCAAATGCTTGAATCTCTGGTTCAGAGTGATATTGTCGCCCTCCAAGAGATGCACCTGCACCCCACCTCTGTATTCCCAGATGCTGAGTTAGGTGTGCTAAGGTGCTACACCTGTAAGGACTAAGAGCTGTCCTCATCACCATATACCACCTGAATCCTTATGTAAATCAGAATTACCATGATGCGTAAATGGTGTGACTTGACCTGGAGCTTTGAGGGGCTCCCCGAGAAAACCTTGTGCACGAGACAGTGACTCTTTAGCTCAGAAATACACTTGCACTGAAAGGTTGTTCAAAACGTTGTTCTTATTATTTTAATTCAAAATCAGAAACAAGAAAAAGTTAGATCACAACTATAATACATGTACAAAAAGATCCCCTTTGGGATGACAGTGGCTCTTCATAAATAAATACAATAAATGGTGCACACTTTGAATCAGTTAATATTTTGAATCAGTCTTACTTTTCTTTGCTGATTTCTAGTTGTACCAGGCAGCGAACTCCTGCCCTCAGGACTTCTCAGCCCAGGTACCTTGAAGTGACTAATCTTCATGAGGCCCTTCAGGCAGGCATTCATGGAGTTGTGACCCTCTCCCCCAGAAGTGGGATGCAGCATTGCCGAACCTTGCCAGAATTCCGACATTTGCTGATCTTCGGGATGTGACGAGGGACAGAGCAGCGCTACTCTGCCACTCTGTTGCCAGCGGTGAGGATATCTTTGATTTGGGTGCTGGTCCCCCTTTGAGCTACGGGAAGCTCACTGCTGGTTTCATTGGCAAATTAACGGTGGGCCAGCATGTGAAGCGAATGCATGTTGAAGGGTATGCAAGGGCAGCCTGAGGAACTACTTAGAAGTGGGGATCAGTTTGGTGGTTCAGGTGAGGAATCCAGTCTTGAGAGAGATTCCCAGAGCCACACTACTTCTTCTTGGTCACCCACGTCCTAACCAACTCTCTCAACTGTCACTTATTCTCAGAAGCTTTCCTGACAGGCAACTCGGAGTGGTACGACGTTCATTCATCTCCCGTTTTATTTATTTCCGCAGCACTTGTTGCCGAAAATGTTTTGGAGGAAAAAAACACCAAAAAATACGGGGGGAGGTATCTAAGGGGTAGGGTGGGGTGGTTTATGGGGAATACAAATAGGGGAGGGGTATTTGGGGGAAGCCTCCACAAAAAAAAAATGCAATGATTTTTTTGGGCAAAATATTTTCGTCGAAAAGTGCCAAAAAACAAAAACAAAAAAAACCAGCAAAGAATGATTTTTAAACCCTCAGTGTGTTCCATTTGCAAAAATGTTGGCGGTGGGACCCCTGTTTGAGTCCTTTCTCATGCAGCATTTAGGAATGTACCATGTTTAAACTGTGCAACATTTTACTTTTTCAGCCTTCCAAACACTTCCTCTCGTGTTTCTGAGTGGATTAGTAGACACATTGGGCCTCATTCCGAGTATGGCGGTAAGGGATAGCGGCCACCGGTAACGAGACCGGTGGCGGTATTCCCTTACCGCCATACTCCGAGTTCCCTCTGCGCCCTCGCCCTTAACGCCTGCTTTGAGCAGGTGTTAAAGTCGAGGGCGCAAAGGGGCCTCCAAGCCAATAACGGTGACCGTAATGAACAGTCACCGTTATTTGCATCTTTCCCATTCCCATTGAGCCCTATGGGGGCTCATTTGGGAATGGGGAAGAGCCTTGGTGAATGGGGAATTACCGCCCCGCCAACCTTGGAATGGGGCGGTGTTTCCGCCATCCACCAAGGCGCTGCCGGTCCGGGTACGGCGTCAACCAAGGCGTTAATAGCGCCATTGGTTAGCGCCGTACTCGGAATGAGGCCCCTTAAGTTTACAAACTTCTATTTGCCTATCCTTTTTCAATATCTTAAAACTATACTGTGCAGTGCATTTTACCAGCAGCTGTGACAGACACTCTGAGAGGCTTGGCTCAGGGGCTGTTCCATTTTACGGCAGTGTGCGACTTCGCAGGGTGTTACTCTGCTTCTTTTCGACTGGGAACTCCTCCTGTGAACTGGGACTGAGCAGTGCCTCGTCTGTCTCTACTATGTAGAGGCGTGCCTTTTCACCTCAAAACCGAACAGACATAGCAGAGCATGCGTGGTGTGCGACTTGTGTATTGCAGTTTGCAGGGTGTTACTTGGTTTCTTTTTACCTGGGAACTCCTCCTGTGAACTGGGACTGAGCAGTGCCTCATCTGTGTCTACTACTATCTGGAGGTGTGCCTTTTCTCCTCAAAACCAGAGACACAGCATGGAGCTTGCGTGGTGTGTGACATGTGTGTTACAGTTTGCAGTTTTGCAGGAGGGGCGTTCCCCACTGTCACTTCATGCCACCTGCACCTCAATAAGGATCAGTGCATAGTCCCTTTCCTCACACAATTCACTTATCTCGGAAATAAAGGGGGCTATGTGCAAGTTCTGAATAACTGATGGAAAGTTTACACAGGAGTGTGGGGCGTTTTTAAATAATCCCATAGCCTGGGTTTTATGCCTTGCACAGCCTTCTGATTTTGAAATTGTATGTGCAAGTGCTAAATAACTGCACTGAACAGTTCACCAGGAGTGTGTGGCGGTTTGGTAAAGCTTCATAGCCTGGGTTAAAGTTTTCTCGCAGATTTCTGCCTCCGGAACTTGACTTATGACAACAATGTATGACCAATCCACCTTTGTTGATATCTCTGATGCGGAAATGTTGCATGTGGTTAATCTTCCATTGCCGCCTTCTATGGCACAAAAGAAAGCCTGTGAACAGAAAATGGAATGTGCTTCATAGCACTGACTTTTGTGTTGCATGCATGTTATTTAATGTGCTCTAAGTGGGCAAAACTGTAACTTCATGCTTTGAATCTGTTCACCGTGGGCACTTTCAAAGATGGCTGCCCCCTTCTTGGGAAGTGGAGGCATCCTTTGCGCAAAGCCTGCTCCCCCTAATAGGCTGCCTCCAGTCAATTTGAACCAATCATGAGCACCGGGAGTCGGAAGCCGGCCTCCACAACTAAGACCCACATCTAAGGCCCTGCCTGTGCCTGTCTTGGCCAGAAAGGGCTCTGCGGTCTCTTTCCCCCTTTTTTCTATACAAAGCATGAAGCAGCAGACACGTGATCAGCCTGTTACACTGCAGACTCAGACAAAAACTCACTACACCCTTCACATTGCCAGTGAGTAATGTCTGAGCATTGGAACTGAGGCACACTGTGTTTTGCCTCAATTTTTAAAATTGGATTTAGGTGGGTTTCTTTTACATCTGTGCACCTCCTGTATTTCACTGTGTTGTACATCCATTTTTAAAATCGGATTGCACCTCCTGCATTTCACTGTGTTGTGCCTCCATCTGTAAAGTCGGATTTAGGTGTTTGTTTTAAATCTGTGAACCTCCTGGATTTCACTGTGTTGTGCCTCCATTTTAAAAAAACGGATTTAAGTGTGCTTGTTTTAGATCTGTGCACCTCCTGTATTTCACAGTGTTGTGCTTCCATTTTTAAAATTGGATTTAGGTGTGTTTGTTTTACATCTGTGCACCTCTTGCATTTCACTGTGTTGTACCTCCATTTTTAAAATCGGATTGCACCTCCTGCATTTCACTGTGTTGTGCCTCCATTTGTAAAATCGGATTTAGGCGTTTGTTTTAAATCTGTGCACCTCTTGCATTTCACTGTGTTGTACATCCATTTTTAAAATCGGATTGCACCTCCTGCATTTCACTGTGTTGTGCCTCCATTTGTAAAATCGGATTTAGGTGTTTGTTTTAAATCTGTGAACCTCCTGCATTTCTCTGTGTTGTACCTCCATCTTAAAAAATGGATTTAGGTGTGCTTGTTTTAGATCAGTGCACCTCCTGCATTTCACTGTGTTGTGCCTCCTTTTTGGTGTCTCCTACTAGCCCTCCTGGTGGGTTTAGCTAGAACTGTACTGTGCAGCAACTTTCTTTCTTGTCCAAACCTCTGCAGACCTATGGCTCTCTCAATTTCTCCTATATTCTCTAATTGCTATACTACCACTTTTCCACCCTCTCTCATAAAGTCCGGTAGAAAAAAGCACAAAAAAGAAATCTTGAATGCAAACCCTGGACTTGCCATCACAGACACCTATATCAGTGCTTTCGATAGAGAGGTTTTCACTGATATCCGCTTTTCTGTCCCCTCTCCAGATATGTGGACCCCCTATCTCATCTCTACTCTCTCTTCCTCCACAAGTTCTACCATTAACGGTGGCATCAAGTGGGACGTCCTCTTGGCCAGCTTCACATACTCTCCCTGCTTTGGTAATGTCTATCACACTGGCACTCTCCTGGTTCAGGGTTCACAACCCAACCTCCTCTTCTTTGACCGGATCCTGCCCTCTTTCTACTCTTTCTCCCCTCCTCTGACTGATGTACCATGCCCCCGTACACCACCTCAGAAAACCTTCAAAGGCACATACCTCCTCCACCTGGCAACTCTTAACGCCCGTTAAGGAAGAGCAGGCACCTCAACATTGACCTCAACATTCTCGCTCTTATCGAGGCATGGTTCAATGCCAGCTCAGTCACTGCTTTTGACTCCCTCCTCCCTGAAGGCTTCAAGATCATCTCCACTTCTCTACCTGACCACACGGCAGAGACGGTGCCTTAATCTTCCCTGAGTGAGTTCCTGCTTCAATCTTACCTTCCCAGCTCTACTCTTCCTTTGAAAGCATAGTTTGAAAGTTGGTTATCTCCCCTATCACCACCCTGACCATTACCACCATTCATCCAGGCACCACCACCCTGTTCCTCTCTGATGGGCTGACTTCTGCTCTTCCTTAGTTTCATCCACATCCAACCTCCTCCTACTGGGTGACTTCAACATCCAATTGGACTCCCCAGGTTCTGCATCCATGCTATTCACTGACCTCTCACCTCGCTTCCCTTCTCCATTTTCCCTTCTGGACCAAACCCACTCAGCTTGACACACTCTGGATGCCCTCATACACTGTGACCTCTCTCTTTCCCAGCTCTAGTCACCACTCTTTCCTGGTATGACCATTCTCTCCTCTCCTCCCACTTGAATCCCCTTGCCCCCTTGACCACCTGAAACCTGCCTCTAAGTGCAACAACTGGTACAACACCAAACTTGCGGCCCTGAAGCCCAAGTGCAGGGTAGCAGAACAGAAGTGGCAAACCTCAGGCTCATTCTCTTACAAGCTGTCCTGCCTGATCCAAAGGCAATACAGACACTCCATCCGTGACAAGAAAAGGGCCCACATTCAGTCACAGGTTTCTGGTGCATCCAATAACACGGCTGAACTTTTCAAGGTCTGCAGGGAACTAGCCAACCCCTCCTCAGACTACTCCTCCCCTTTTCCTGCCAGTCCTTCAGCAATGCACTGGCCTCACACTTTGCCCCCAAAACCCAGGACATCCTTACCACCCTTGCTACTCTACCTCAAAACCTGTCCCACGCCCCCTCACCACCACCCCCACTCTTCCGAGCCTCCTTTTCCTCCTTCACCCCTGTCACATATGAAGAAGATACTAGAGTTGTCTGCTCCATGAAGGCCTCTTCTAAGCAGGTTTCAGGTTTCCCCCTGTTCATCCAGGAACATCAAGGAGAACCTTGGCTGTCTTGTCCCTGCTCTTGATGATTTCTGCAATCACTCGTTTGTCACAGGATCTTTCCCCTTCTCCCTTAAGCACAACCTTGTGCACCCACTCCTGAAAATACCTTCATCAGATCCAACGTGCCCTGCCAAGCACTTCCCTATATCCATCACCACCTTCCAGGGGAAACTGCTGGAGAAGTTGGTTTTGCCACAAATTCAACTCACACACTGAACTTTTTGGTGGTCTCTACAACCATCAATCTGGATTCCAAGAATCCAGCGGCACAGAAACGGCTCTTCTGAACAACTGTGAAGAACAGCTCTCATCCCTGGAATCCAACTCCCCACCTGTCCTTATCCTTCTCGATCTCTTCTCTGCCTTTGACACAGTCAACCATCCCATCCTCATACAAAGGCTCCACAATACCCTTGGGATCTCGGAACGGGCACTGAACTGACTGACATGCTTCCTTACTGACTGCTCTTCCCAAGTCATCCTGGGAACCTTCTCCTCTCCTACTTCCCTCTCCACCTGTGGTGTCTCCAAGGGTTCTAACCTCTCCCCCTGGATCTTAAACATCTACCTTGCTCTGCTTGCACGCCTCATCTCCTCCTTCTCTTCCAGCTTCTAGTGTTATGCAGATGACACACAGCTCTTTTTCAAATTTCCTGATTACCCTCTTTCACCCTCCATCATTTCTGACTGCCTATCTGTCATCCAGTCCTGGTGCAGCACCAATGCTCTCTGCCTCAACACCTATAAAACTCAGATCCTTCGCAGAAGGACCCCTGCTCCCTCCTTCTTTCCTTTGCTCTGGTCTTCCTCTTTCGGCTCTCCCCTCTGCCCTCTTCTGAAGCCAGAAACCTAGAAGTCATATTCAACTCCTCTCTCTCCTTCCTTCCTAACTCTCAGGACATTGGCAAGAAGTCCCACTTTCAGCTCTTCCTTCTCAAAGGAATTCTCCCTTTCCTCACTTTCCCCGAGAGACTCAATTTGACCCAAGCCCTGGCTCTCTCTAGGCTTGACTATTGCAATAGCCTCCTACTGAATCTACCATCTTCCACTCTGCTACCCCTCCAGCTAATCCAGAATAGTGCAGCAAGACTTATCCTTGCCCTAAGTCCAGGGACCACATCTCTCCTGCACTAAAAAGCCTTCATTGGCTCCCAGTTTCTGCACGGATTAAATTCAAATCCCTCTACATCATCCAGAAGCCGGTCTGGGCCCGGGGACAACACTATCTTGAGCTTTTATCTTACTAAATACCCCCCTCTAGACCACTATGCTCCTATGGCTCTAACTCTCTGTGTGTAAAGCATTTTGCTAAACAGAGGGCAGGTGGTTTGTTCACTTTCCTCAGCTGGCTCCCTCCTATGGAACAGCCTCCTCCTCCCTCTGTGCCTTGAGCAGAACTTTCTTAAATTCTGGAAGCTCCTTAAGACTCTCCTCTTTACCTTCTCCTTCCCTTCTTCTCTCGCCTTCTAATCCCACAGTTGCTGTGATTGGGGTACTGCACCCTTATGCATCTTCAGGGCCTCAATCTCCTGCACCCAATCAGCCCAGCTCCTGTCTATCTGCACTTGCACTTACACCCTCCGCCCTGGTGACTCACACTTGCACCACTCACGACTCCAGGATGTGTAGCACACAACATTCTTAGCACTTCATCTGTGGCTCACCCATGAGCTCTGACTTCACAGCACTGATTCCCTGCCTTCTTCCTTGCTGCACTTGGACGTTCTGAATACTCACAAGACACAGCAGGTGTGTATTGGCTTCCTCTTCCCCCCACTGCTCTTATATATTGTGTTTTTAATGTACTTTAATGTATTTCCCACTCCTGCTCCCTCCCTTGCCCTGTTGGTGCTTTGAAACAGTATTTTCTTATTGTATAAGCAGCTAACAAGCAAACATTAAAATAAATAAACATGTTATTAATATTAACATCACACATGGGAATTTAAGGGGGACCTCAGAGCCTGATTCACCACCGGCAGCACCTGTTGAAACTATCTCACTGAAGAAACAAAAAAAAAAAAACTGAGATTATGTTGGGCCCCCTCGTGGGGCTGCTTCAAGTATGCCCAATAACCACACAGGAGCCATTGTGCACTCCAACCTTCCCTTTATTCCTCCATAGCCTTACTGGCTTCCCTCTTCCCTTGCCCCTCCCTTTCCTCCCGCTTCCCGCTCCCTCCCATAGTCCTGGGCTCCCCTCTTAAAGGGGCTCTGTCCCTTTTCCCACTTACAACACCTCCCCCTTGCTTAACATGAGACTTCCGGGGTCACATTTGCTCGATAAGACGTTGGGGTCTCTTTGTGGCTCGGTGGGGCCTGCCTGGTTGCTCGTGGGTCTCTTCCACGCTCTCTCGTTGCGGTGCTTCATAAGTCTTTGCTCTCTCCTTTTCCTTCCTCTCAATTGCTTCTCCTTTCATTGGTTCCTGCTCTTCAAAGTATAGCTCGTGGAGGAGGGAGTCCTTTGGCGTCATTTTGCCATAGTTCTCTGTCATAGTTGTCACCTGCTCTCTGTCCCTTGTTGCTAGGATGGGGTCTGTGCAGTTCGTCTGTCCTCTGGCTTTGTTTTCTTCTCCCGCATTTTGCTCGGGCACGTGGTCCTTCTTGTGGGTTACTCCGAATGACCTATAGTGAATGCTGATGAGTGCATGCTGTAGTGCTGTCCGGTGGCTAAGACGGCTGTGCCCTATGGCAGGACTCGGTATCATGCGGATGGCGTCAGACACTCTGCGGCCTCCTTGGGTTGGGTCGCGTCGTGACTGACCTTTTGGCTGTATTGTCTGTGCGGTCCTCCATTGGCCGGCATGGTCCTGGGGTTTGTCTAGGGGTTGTTCTTCCGCCCCTGTCTGGTACAGTTGCCTTGTACCAACGTTTCCTGTGGCTTCCGCATTCCCCCCCCCGTACGATATCTCGAAGGGTACTGGGTGGTTGCGATATTCATAGTTCTCTCGCAGAACGGGTGGCGTTCGTGTGCCAAGTGCCGGTCCGTCTCCCTTTTGGTGGGCTATCTCCGTGTAGAGGGGGTGTGCATGTCTGTGACGTCTCGGTGGGCTGGTGTTCGTGGCCTTGATGTCTTTTCTGATCTCTAACCGTGCCATCGGTGGACTAGGGTATCTTGTCTGGGCTGATGGTGTGGGTTGGTTTGCAGAGCTTGTGGGTGGTCCTGTTCTGCACATTCCCTGAAGGTGACCTTCCTGGCCACAGCGCCAGCATGTTCGTCCAACGGCTGGGTATGGTTCTCTGTGTGTGAGTTTCCACCCTCGCTCGAGGAACTGCTCTTTGTTCGAGCTTTGTTGCCGGTGTCTTCCAGGTTTCCTCTTTCTCCAGGGTCGAGTGGGCTTAGACTGTTGTGGTTGCCCTTCTGTGAGGGCTGCGATGATGCCGCTTTCAACGTTTCTTTCAATGGCGGCTGCCTGTGCTTCAATTCTCTCGTATGTCTTCGCCAGATTGAGTGTTTTCGCCAGGGACAGGGGCTTTTTGAGAAGGTGTTTTCTAAGCGTTGACGAGGTGCACCCTTCTATGATCCGCAGTCTTATAGCATCTTCATCGTTGAAGTTGGCGAAGTCGCAGTTTATTATTTTCTGCTGGAGACGTAAGACGAATTCTCCAATGGATTCGTGCGGACGCTGCCTGTGTTGGTTGAATTCAAGGCGTTCGTAGTCTTTGTTGGATCCTACTATCAGCTTGTCGTTGACTGCCTCGAGGAGACGTTGGTATGTTGTTTTGTCTGTAGCTGGGATTGTCTTGATGATGTCCTTTACCTCTTTTCCTACCAAGTTCCTAAATATGCTGAGTTTGTTTGGTGGGTCTTTGTTCCCTATTGCTCCTAGGAAGTCTTCAAACTCTTCGATCCATTCTTCCCACCTTGTTCCTTGGTCGTGGCGCGGGTGCAAGGCGAATGGGTCGGGTCTTCTCATTGCGGCAGCATGTGACGTGAGGCCCAGGCTTGCCAGTGTTTGCGCCTCTGCGTCGGCATCTGCTTGTGTGTGGTCGGTCATGGTGTGGGCGCGTTGTGGTGCTCCACGGGGCGGTAGGTCCTTGGTTGTCACTCCTGGCTTTCGCTCCTGGCTTTCTGGATGGTCATGGGCAGTTGGTTGGCCTGTGGCGTGGTTACTCGTATTCTCGTGTTGAGCAGCAGCAGTTCAGGTGCAGCTTTACTCTTGTGGGCTGTTGGTAGTATCCAAATGGGTTCCCTTGGTCCTTTGTAGTCTGCAGGGGTGTGAGAGGCGTGATGGCTCTCCACCTTGTGGTTGACCTTGTGGTGGTGATGCACAAATTGTGTTGGTATTGTCCTTCTGTGGCCCTGTCACGTTTCTGCACCGGTGGCAGGGTCTTGTGACTTGGGCTGGGTGGCCTCCTGGCTTGCAGTGTGGTGGCAGGTGGCTCAAGTTTATACGCAACCTCAACTCTGGTGGGGTTGTTGGCCGTGTTCGATGTGAGGTGGCACCCTATCCAGTTGATCCGCGTGGTGGGGCTGCTGTGATGTGGTTGGCAACACGTGTGGCCTGCGTGGCGTGGTCTGCGCACGTGTGCTGCTGTCCCTTCTTTCCTTCATGAGGCCCATTAGTGGGTCCGTGGGCTGGCGTCCCGGGGCCAGCAGGGTGTCCTGTGACACTGTTGGGCCCGTTTCCTTGCTTCGTTTGGGACCTCTTTCTTTTCCTCGTATCCCAAGTCTGTTCCTTCTCTATCTTATTATACATATGTATTTTTATTTATTTTTTTGGCGCTCACGCGAGCGTTTCCCTTTCTGTTTGACTGTCACTTTGTAGGAGACACGGGGATCTCGGGGATTCCCTTTTCCTTTTTTTTTTTTGAATGTCACGTCCTTTGTGGGAGACACGGGGTTTCCCTTTCCCTTTTTTTCGGATGTCACTGTGTGGGAGACACGGGGATTCCCTGGTTTGTGGCCGTTCCCTTCCCGACCCCCGACAGAACACCTTACTTGGTGGGGTGTGGCCGCCGCGGTCCGTTGTCTTCCTTTCTTCCTGCTGCCGATGGCGGGATGAAGAGGTGGATCAGCTGGGCCTGCTGCGCTGACGCGGGTGCTGCAGACGCGGTCTTCTCCCTTCTTGTCCGGCGGCTCCGCAGCCGCTGGTCCTTCCCTCCAGAGGCGCACGGGCCTCTTGGTGGATGCCAGGCACACGGGCCCGCGAAGTCGTTCCTCCTGGTCTGCTGCCGTCGGTTCCTCCACTGGGCTCACGGCCCTCCTACGTTGCTGGGCGCACGGGCCCCCCTCCGCTGCAGGCGCACAGGCCCTCGGGCACACGGGCCCCCGAATGCGGCTGGGCACACGGGCCCCCAATCACCGCTGGGCGCACGGGCCCTCAATCACTGCAGGCACACGGGCCCCCGGATGCTGCTGGGCACACGGGCCCTCCGGCAGGCACACAGGCCACTGCACTATTGTAGGGCGCACAGGCCCGCTAAAGCTGTAGGGCGCACAGGCCCACCTCCCACTGCCGGGCACACGGGCCCACCACGAGGGCACACCGGCCCATTTACTCTGGGCGCACAGGCCCGCTGCAGGGCTCACAGGCCCACCTCCTCTTGCCGGGCGCTCTGGCCCACCGTTGTTCCGAGCTCACGTGCTCACTGCAGGGCTCACGGGCCCCTCACTGCTGCTGGGCACACGGGCCCACTGCTGCTGGGCACACGGGCCCATCACTGCTGCTGGGCACACGGGCCCACTGCTGCTGGGCACACGGGCCCATCACTGCTGCTGGGCACACGGGCCCCTCGCTCCTTGTTCCCAGGGACCTCTCTTGTCCATTTTCTTCACGGCGTGGGACGTTTCCCTTCGTCGCCAGTTGTTGGGCCCCCTCGTGGGGCTGCTTCAAGTATGCCCAATAACCACACAGGAGCCATTGTGCACTCCAACCTTCCCTTTATTCCTCCATAGCCTTACTGGCTTCCCTCTTCCCTTGCCCCTCCCTTTCCTCCCGCTTCCCGCTCCCTCCCATAGTCCTGGGCTCCCCTCTTAAAGGGGCTCTGTCCCTTTTCCCACTTACAACAGATTACATTATGTTTTAGCACAAGAGAAGATTAATGCTGTAATAAACGCATCAGCTACCCTTGTCAACTCTGGCTTAAATCATGACCCTATCTTCATGCATTCATAACGATGATCAGAGTTTTTTGTGTGATTCGGATGACTTCATGAATATGACCGTCTGTAATGAAATGCATAACGGAACTATAAGAATGGGTGCTAACTCTGACGGTTCCCTTTTCTGTGCCTCTTCTCTCCTTTGGAAACGATGAGACATCCCTCTTATAAACATCAGGAACTAACTTTCGATGGTCTCTCCCCATTAATCGGTTGCTTATCGAAATTAACCATGTGATGTGTATCCTGGTCAAACTCTATGAGGGATTGAAATTCAATATTAAGGCCAACACAGCCTTACTCGAAATGCTGTTAACTAAGGTTGGGTCTGTATATGATCTACGTGTTAGTAATCAAGGGATGAAAAAGTTAAATGTACAGAGAGATCTAAAATGTCCCTCAAAAGATAACCAAAAATGTATTACTAATTTTGACCAGGAAAGGTCTACTGATAAGTATTAACAAGGATCTGTGTATTAGTAGTCAAGGGGTGTAAAAGAATATTACATTGAATGATTTAAAACATTCTTTTAAAAAAAGTGCAAAAACTCACAACCAATTTGGATCAGGGAATGTTGTCTGACACTAGCAGTAACCAGGGAATTGTGGAATCTGTAAATGTGACTGTGAAGAAGTGTGAAGGAGGAAGTCCTGTCACTTGATGATGATGTGAGATATTGGCCACCTCCTTCAACAGTCTCCTGCGATTTATATGAAAAGTATACTGCTTCTGTCGACACCCAAGCTCGTTTGCCTACCAATGTTACCCATATTGTTAGGAAAAAGATCAAGAATGAAACACAGAGCCCCTTACTAAACCTAAAATCAGAAAGTGTTGAGCTGCAAACATTAAATCAAAGCAAACCAAACAATTTCTGCTCAGCCTTTTGAGACAACCTGTTGTAAGAGATATATCAGCCCGAAATTCTAGTAAGGATACAAACAGCAAGCATGGAGACCGGATATATTAACTTAAATACTCAGTAAACACTGAGGAATTTTCTTTTAGCATCCCACTGCATAAGATAATGGGTTTCCAGGTTGGAGAGACAGTAGCTAAGTAGGGTTGTACAATAAAGAGATCTTTCCAGCCAGAGGTACAATGCTCATAATTAGGGATGAGTGTTCAGGGCGGACCCCAAGTTTATGCTAAAGAAACTCCTTTGGAAAAAGACTGAACAACCCTGGGGGGTTTGCCTAATGAGAATGAAAAAATTGTCCGCGGTGGTGGGAAGGAAAAATATACTAAAACCCATTCAGTGCCCTGATGTAGAGTAAAAGAGGATTATTCAACAGGGTTTAGGCACATTTCAAAGCTCAACCCTTCCCCCTTCCCCGTATGTTGGTTCTGCCCCCCATTAGTGGCTAACAGATGCTTGGATGTACAAAAGACAATACTGTCACAGTGGAACCTCAAAAAACCTAATGGAGAGGAGGAGAGCTCTCTGTCCATTTGTAATACACAAATAAATGAAGTGAGTGGTTGTCAAATTGGGGAACTACTTGATAGATTTCCAAGGTGCCCTTTACCCACTTGAGATAAAAAAGAATATAGTTCTAAGAGCATGAGCAGCGGCAAGCAGGCGCAGGTTCATTCTTGGATTAATCCAATTAATCACCCTACACTATAATGGTTGAGAGCATCCTTCTAGTAAATCAGTCATAAATAAAGAGACGCTCTATGATCCTGCAGCTGTTTGCTAAAATCCCTAATTTGTCTGGAATTGCTTCCTCAGATTTACAAAGAGTGGACTTTTGGAATATCAGATTGCTGAATGTGCTCTTGCAGTTTTAAAATCAAGATTTGAATTTTACTATATTTTGAAAGAACGTGATAACCTGCATTTATTGGGGTTTGATGTCTGTCCCTAAAAGGATCAAGTAAGGGAGGATAGTTCTATATGGCCTACGGCTCAAATTGCATACATCAGAAGCCATGAACAACTGGGCTTGGCTGCTTAATGCGACGCAGCAAAAATGAGAACATACAGCTATTGACCTACTTTGAAGATACTCAGTTGAATCTGGTCACATGGAGCAGAAGGAGCCATCAGTATCTGTTTACTGATCTGGATATAGGGCGCAAACTACAAGATTTTCAAATAATAGCTTTGCAGGAAACATGGCTGACTCACTTCCAGGTATTTGATGGGTATGATGTAGGCTTTCCATCAGCCAAGCAAGGTCCTAAGGGACACCCTTCTGGTGGACTTCTCACTCTTATCAAGTCCTGTAGATTGTTGGAAGTGGTAAGCTCATTTGAGATAAGTTGGGGGGTGTAGGCAGAGTTTACGAGATGTTAATTTTGAATGTCTATTAGCATGAAGGTATAGGTATGCAGGATGCCCTCCTAGATAGTATCTCAGAGTGTTTACGTGATTGGTGTTGGAGAGTCTCGGATGGACACATGTGGTCTCATTACAAGTGAGGCGGTAAGGGGTTAATGGCACCGGTAAAGGTGCCGGCGCCGTTAACCATGTACCGCCTCATTACGAGGTTCCCTCGCACGACCCGTTCTGGGCGTCTGGTCAGACCAGATGTCCTTTACGGGTTCCGCGAGGGGACCAGCATGCTAACAATGGGCCCGTCATTAACAGCCCATTGTAAGCATGCTCCCCATACCCATTGAGCCCTATGGGGGATCAAATGGGAATGGGGATGGTCCGGGTTCCCTGAATGGGGAAATATCGGGCCCTCCAACGTCGGAATGGCCTGGTATTTCCCCATTCAAGGACACAGACCCGGACCCGAATTTGGAGGCAGCCATGCCCTTAATAAGGGCATGGCTGCCTCCAAACTCGTAATGAGGCCCATGGTGTTGATTGGAGATCTCAACTCTGACTGTATAAACACAGAAAATTGGGAAGAACTTGGGAGCAAGGGGTCATGGAGCAATACTAAAAAAGGGGAATGGACGGCAATGGTTATCAACTAAGGGGGGTCTGGGTATGAGGCTTACCATAGTAATGCACTTCCCCTTTCAACATGGTCTAATGGTGTGAGTAGATCAACCTTATACTATGTCGTTGTTGATGGAGAACTAGGAGTGACATGTTCAAGATTTGAAGCTGCCTACACCACTCTCAGTGACCATGCTATGATTGAGGTGGGATTTAATGTTTCATGGAATGAAAGGAAGCAGTGCTCATCACAGCTTCAGGGAATGAAGTGAAGTGTGCAGGCAACCTTTTAATGACTCATGCAGGTAACCAGGTCCTATGGAATCCTCAGACAATCATAAAAGTAAACTCCCTACTGGGTTTTTACCTTTTCTCCACGGATAAGAGGTGGAGATTAAACACTTTTACATCCTCTAATTCTGGCCGTTTCATAGGATCATTATTACAACAGTGGGGGGTCTCTGATAAGGTCGGCAAGGATAGGCTAAAAAAAGAATCATATCCATGTGCATAATGAAGAACCTGTACAACGGAGGAAGGACATGTGTCAAAGGATTGCGTAGTTGAAGAAGTCTGATTGTTGTAAGAATGTTGATATAAGAGAGGGAATAAGGAAATGAAAACAATCATATTGAAATGGGCACTACAATCAAAAGCAAGTAGGATCCAACTAGATGCAGAAGCTATGTTTTTGTGTATAAACGACAAACATTCACAGGCATTTTGGCAAATAATTAATAAAAGTGAAGCTCCAAATCCTTTGGCACAAATCAATGGAGTAGTTGAGGCTGAGTGGGTACAGCATTATGGCAACATTTTTACAGATCCAAATGCACTAGATTGCAGTTATCATCCTGTGGAATGTGACATATCCGATTTAATACCAGCAGGTTACGGGGAAGAGGTGGTATTTAGGATACTCACCTCTACCATTTCATCCCGAGCCCCAGGCCCGAATGGGCTGACAAACCTCATTTTTATGGCAGATAAGAACTCCTGGGGCCAAGACATTATCCACACTATTTGTCAATAAACTTGCCACTGGTACTTTTTCCATCTACCTGGTCTATGGCATACATTGTCCCTATATAAAAAAAAGAAAACCAAGCCAGTCCTGCTATTTATCACCCGATAGCATTACTTGACATGGATAGCAAGGTATTTGCGTTGATTGTTTTATCTAATTTGGAGGAATGGGCAGCTGGGACAGGAAGAATTGCAAAATGGCAGACTGGCTGTAGTCATGAGATGGGGACAATGGTTGATGGGCTAGTGATAAACAGTGTCCAAAATCTTATCTGGTGGGGAAATATGATGTGATATATGGTTCCTTGTTAGATCTGACCGCGGTTGTAGGTTCTCTGGATTGCGGTAGGCTTTGGAAAACATGACATGCCTGGGTCATAATGGTAGGGCTACTTAATTTCATTATTGGCTTTTATTCAAGAACTGTAATACAAGTTTGATTGAATAATTCTGGAGACCTATCACAAAAAATGCCATCTGATAAGGCAGGGATGTGTTTTTGCTCCCTGTCTTTTTAGTTTATATCTCTTGGACATTGAGGAAGCTCTATTGCCAGCCTCATGTGTTGCCCCAAGACTGCAACACCTACGATTTTGCTGGTTGGCTTACGCAGATGTCTTCTTTCTTTTTGAAGTCAGCGCTATTGTATTTCATCGTCTAACGAAACAATTTGCAATATATATGGAAGAGCATGCCTTGATAGTCAATCCAGCTGTAACATATCGGCCCAGTCCTGCAGTGTCTCCCTTTTCTGGTGGCTACATACGGGGGCAAGCGCGTTCCAGAACTTCGTTGTGGCTTTGGTATCGGTTGCCATGGTGCCTGACCGTGCATCAGAGGACGCCGCATCAGCCGAGACATCCCGTGCGCAGAGAACACGTAAGGAGGCCCCGCCCCCCTGCACCATAAAAGCCAAAGCGACTCAGCGGCTTGTTACTGCTAATTGTTGCGTTACGTTCCTTCGGTTCCATCCCGCTCCGGTGCTTATTCCCTTTTCCCCTTGATTACTTGACTTCCTGGCGCTTCGACCCACCTTTGTCTACTTGGATTGTCACTCCATTTTCCTCCAGCCTGATCCGTGAACCCTGCTGCCAACTTCGGACTGTCTTTGGATTTCTACCGTGCCTTCGCCCTGTCTGCTGAGATTACCGCTCTACGCACTTTGAGTGACCTTTCCAACACGGATTGCCACGCTGCACATTACAGAGTGCCGCGTCAACTTGGCCTGTGCTTGTGCAATTAAGGTAAAGCTCGTCCAATTCTCCTGTATTGTTCATTATCTGAAACTGCATCAGTCCTTCTCATACATGTGGATTCCTGGAACAATCTCATTAATTTCCTGCCTTCTCTACCCTAACCGAGTGCATAGAAGTGACACTTTCCAGTGTATGCAGCAACTCTTCACTAGTGCGACCCTGGTGCCGCCTGGGTATACTCTTCCTTATTAACCTTCCCATTTGTTGTTTTGTACCCGCCGTTGTAGTCCTTTCAACTGGTACCCCATTTTTCCTTAGTAATCCCACTTATCAGGTCCGCTGGGCGTTGTATCAGTCATAGTGAGGTTGTGGTTATGACTCGTGCATACTCATAGTCTTGGGTTCTCTTGTAGGTTCATCATTTAAGGTCCAACACCACCTCAACCATTGTCTAGGTACTTAAAGAAAAATCTGATTGTCTGGTTAATTCCATATTGCCTTATTGCTCTAATCATACTGTGTTTTCTTTGCAGCATTGGTTATTGGCGGTGCGTGTTTTCCCCGCTCTTTTAGGCGATAGACATCTCTGCTGGCTTTTACTCAGAGAGGTACATCGTAGAAAAGAGCCCCTCTTAGAGGAAGCCTGAATCACAGAATTCAGGGGAGTTAAAATCCTGGAGGCTGAACCCGAACCTGTTAAATCCTACCTCCCTCCGCGAGGTTGTCTTACCTAAGCTCCAATCAGCATACGGAGCGGTAAGTAACAGAATTAGCAGCCTACATAATGTCTACAGAGACGACTGATGCCTTGAATCACATAGTGCAAATGGTCACGGATCTACTGTTAGGTAGAATTCTCTGTTTAGGCTGAATTTCCTAACCTAGTGAGTCCCCCAGCAGCTTTGCTGGATTTTTGGAGTTTGTTTTTTCCATCCTGCCAAGAGTGAGACTCTTTTTTCCCACTCTTGGACATGTATGTGTGTAATTCCTTTTGAAATGTCAATGTGTTCGATGGGCTATGGGGTCTTTTACTCCATAGGGTCTCATATGTTTTTCTATTTGTGTTGCACCGCACCCTACGTGCCGTAACACGGGGGCGCCCTAGCGGGTCCCCCACCATACACTCCATACCCGGGGACTGACTACTGTCTCCCTGGGCATGTAAAGTCACCATTGGCTTTACTAGATCTAAATTTACTAACAGAACTAGTACAAACCATCTTATTGTGGACGTACTAGTAGGGGTAATTCGATTACTCCTGGATCTGTTACTCGAGGGGGCACTGTCCCGTCCCCCCTCGTCGAGTTTTGGCTGGTGGCAGTGGAAACTACTTGTTATGTTCGTCCCCGAACATAACCCTATGGGACTCGTCCCATTGTTGGAGATTGATACCTTTTCTCATTAATCTCTGACGTACCACCGATCTACTTTTCTTAAATAAGTTTATCGAGTGGTATTTTCTGCCAGAACTCGGTTTGTAAAATGGCATCTGTGTTCGTCTCTGACTCCTAAACCAAAGGTCGAGCCCTTTGTTCCACTTTTGGCGGGCTCTGTACAGAGACCCTCCAAAGTGGTGCCATTCTGTCTGAGTTACCACAGGGGTGTGGGAGGGGGTTTAGGCACCATGGACCGAGTTGCCTTGCCAACTCCGGTCGCACTCTGGAGTTATTTGCCCAGGTGGTGAGCCTTCCCGCTCACCACTTAGCATGTGTTGATTGACAGCTAGGCTGAATGAATGGGGGTATTCTGCATAAAAGCAGGGCTTTTGGGACTGGATCTTCAGAAGTCGCCACAGGACCTAAGAATCCGATGAGGGTAACGCTGAGCCGACCTGCACGACGACACCTCCGGTGGAGCCCTGCGGAACTGACTCACCACTTCCCGACGACAGAGGAGATCTCCCTGCCGGAGAGTCTCTTCCCCTGACTGGTGGGAACAACCAGTCCCATTTGCTTTTTATTCGCCTCAGGACGCGGTGGTCGAATAGCCTGTGCAGAAGCACCTCGGCAACTGGATAGCCACTACCCCTGAACCACGACCAAAAGGTGGTGCCTTGTGACGGAGCACTCTGCGGCTGGTCTCTTCCCTGGTGGTGCACCGGACTTCATTTTCTTCGACGACGAGATCCTCTCTACTCTTGGCAAAGAACCAACGTGCATCCACCACCAGGAACAACTGCCCCCGCCGGAGCTGCCCTCCACAACAAGGTACCGTGTCCGCCTGGCTTCCCTTTCGATCGGTTCGAGTGAGGTGTCTTAATCCTCTCCGTTCCGTTGGGTCGCCTCCAAGCTTTTCTCATTCGTTGTTCTGAACTGGTTCAATTCACTGATAACAATTTGCAATACAGACTTGAATGCATCTCCACTAGAGACTTTTTGGGACATCGCGCCTTGCCTCTCCCCGAGTGGGCCTGGCCTCTGAACTTTACGATCTATTGTGATTCTTGCCTTCCTGCCTTGCATTTTATCCGATAGGATCGAACTGTGTTGATTTCGTAACCTGCCTATCTTTTTCTCTCCCGTCCTAACTAATATTCGAGTGTCATCTGGGTTGAGGTATACACCTCTGTCTGAAAATAAGTGGTACCAGTAGAACCTAGAGTTGTCGATATTGCTAGGGGGATTGATCGTCTACTCCGTAGAGTAATTGTGTTTGATTTGTTTGCCGTGGTTTGCCTTAGTGTTTTTCATACACATTTTGTTATAAATAAATACCTTAATATCTTTACACTAAGCCTCGTTGCGTGTTTGCTTGTCTTGCTGTGAAGAATTGCCCTATTTTGTATACTCCACATACTGCTCTACTTTTCTTGAGAGAAGTCTGACTGCTCAGCCACAGCTACCACGTGAATCTGTGTGGTACAGACTGCTACCAAGTGGGTTCACCGCCAACGCCTGTAGTCCTAAATCTTTTGCAGTGGTCCCAGAGGGAACTGCACAGGTTTCCGCCTAACACTGGTGTACAGCGGTGGGATTTGTATCGAGTATACAGATTAGAGTGCTTTTCGACACTGTAGGATAACTAACCACAAAACCTTGCACAAAAAGCAACTTTCAAAAAACATGTCTACGATGGAAACTTACAGTCAAGAGTCTTTGTCAAGTGAAAATACTGAGAGTCTGCGAGCTCTCTGTAGGCAAGAGAATCTTCCTGTAAGAGGCAAGAAGTTAGAACTAATCGAGAGATTGCTGGCGAACCAAAGTCTGGGTACTGGTTCAGAGGAACCAATCTCTCCAGCAACTGTAGAAAACAGTTATAGTGTTGATCTGAATCGTGATTCTGATGATAGCGATGAAGAGGCTGACGAGGACGGAGAGGCTAACAAAACTGTCTCCCCGGCTCCTCTACCTGCCTTACCAACTGTGCCTACGGGGCCCATACCAGGTCCCACAAGTAACCCTGCTTATTTTGAACTTGAAAAAATTAAGCTCGAACTAGAATATAAACGGTTCTTGGCTCAATCTGAATGAAACCAAGAGCTCGAGTTCAGATGGATGAATGCCCAGGCTGAGCAGAAGCAAGCTGAGTTAAGACTCAGGAAAATAGAACTTAATCACGAGTTAGAAATGAAAAAGTTGTCTATGGAAAATGCTTCTCTCTCCTCTGGTTCCTCTAGGAGCTCCAGTCCCAAAAGACCCCGGATGCCGAAGGAATTAGTGGGTATGTATGAACCGAGATTGGATGTGTTGGATTGGTTGAAACTGTTTGAATACAATCATGGGCTCCAGGACATCACAGGGAATGCGTTGCTCCCCTGGTTGTTCTCTAGGCTCCCTCCTGTTGCGACTGATGTGGTAATGGAGTTGGGTGAGGCGGATAAGACAGATTACGAAAGTGTGAAACTAGCTTTAATAGCTAGATTTGGGAAGACCCCTTCCCAGTATCTTAAGAGGTTTAGAACCCTCAAAAAGCATGATGGTACCCCTTGGGCTACCTGGGTGAGTGAAGGGTTGAAAAACTTAGATGGATGGATTAGGGTTACAAAGTGAACACTTATGAAGGTATGAGAAATCTTTTTATGTTGGAGCCTATTTATGATGCCTGTTCTCCTGAGCTCAGACAGCACTTGGCTGATTCGAAGGAATTGGATTCCAGGGAGCTAGCTAAGGCTGCTGACTTGTGGGTTGCCAACAGGGCTACTCATAAGGATTCTGGGGCAACTCAGAAAAAGGACGAGGGAAAACAGCCTAAAAAGGACTCAAAAGAGAATTCGAATAACTCACATTCCAAAGAGGGCCCCAAACAAAACCAGAAGGGTAAGCCACCGGGAAAACCACAGCAGAATAGTGTGTCTTCTGGTGCCAAACCGGAAGGAGGTCAGAACAAGCCACCATTCCAGAAAGCATTCGGTAAATGCTTTGTTTGTGGCTCGACTGATCACGTGAAAGGAGATCCCAGATGTAAGGGTAAACCTTCAGGGGTCCAGCTTGTCTCCTTAGCCTTCGCTCCAGAGGAGGAAGTCCAAATGGCAAGTGGAAACTTTCTACTGCTAGCTGACAAACCCATTGGAGTCTCAGCCAGCGTTTCTTTAGTATCTCTGGGGTTGTGGGAACAACAGAATTTAGATGTCTATAATTCTATCCCCGATAATACTAAAGAGTATTATAAGGACAGTGTCCAGGTGAATGGTCAGGAGACTCCTGCCATTAGGGACACTGGGGCCAGCATAACTGTGGTGGATAAATCGTTTTTTCAGGCCGAGGATGTTGCTAAGGCACCCAAACGCCTCACCAAGTTAGCTGGAGGGCCTGTGCAGATGCTTCCCCAATTACCAGTTCTCATCCAGTGTAACGACATGACTGTGAAGATACCTGTCAGCATACAGAGTGAGCTACCAGGATGCGTACTGTTGGGTAACGATTTGAAAACTCTCGGAGTTGTATCGCATATTCCCAGACCTCCTAGTAAACGGTTACAGGAGCTAACCAGACCCGCAAGAGAGAGGACCATGCACGGAACTCTGCAGGAGATGATGAAGAATGATATCACTCCTGCTCCACTGGAATTGTCGGCCGCTGTCTCCAAGAAATCAGAAGCGAAATGGAAACCTAAGACTTCTATCCCGAAACCAGCAGCCAGCATTCCAGTGCAGCCAATATGGCCTTCCCCTCGGTTGTCCAAAATTGCACCCGTAACTCCACCTCCAGCCGAGGCTGAGAGGGAGGTACAACCCTGTGTGGTAGAATTAGACTCTGAGGAAGAGCTAATGGAAGGCCAGGAACTCATTGGAGATCTGGATCCTGTTGACCATCCTGAGCTGCAGTCTTTACTGGCAGAAGGTGGACCCAACAGGGCAGACTTCAGTAAGGGACAGAGAGAATGTCCAACTCTGGAAGGTCTTCGCCACCAGGCAGAAGCTCAGGCTGAAGGGCAAGAGCCTGGGAAATACAGGTTGCACTGGGAAGATGGCCTCTTCTACAGTGAACCGACCGAGTCTGCACCTGGAGACTACAAACGACTTGTAGTACCCCAAGAGAACAGACCACAGTTCTTGCAGTTAGCCCACGAGATTCCTTTGGCTTGTCACTTGAGTTTCAAGAAGACTAAGGAAAGGCTATCTCTCTACTTCTATTGGCCGAAGATGGGGGCCGAAGTAGAAAAACACTGCAGGAGCTGCCACACCTGCCAGATCTCTGGCATGGTTGGATCCAAGAATGTGGCACCGTTAGTGCCTCTCCCAGTTGTGGGAGTCCCATTTGAGAGAGTAGGGATTGACATCGTTGGTCCCCTTGATCCTCCAACCTCCGCAGGCAACAGGTTTATACTTGTTGTAGTAGACCATGCTACTAGGTATCCTGAGGCAATTCCTATGAGGACTGTTACAACTCCGGCTGTGGCTAAGGCCCTCCTTGGTATTTTTACTAGGGTCGGGTTTCCTAAGGAAGTAATCTCTGACAGGGGGTCAAACTTTATGTCCCACTACATGAAAGCCATGTGGAAAACCTGTGGAGTTACTTACAAGTTCTCAACAGCTTACCACCCACAAACCAATGGGTTGGTAGAACAGTTCAACCGAACCATGAAGAGCATGATAGGTGCTTTAGAGGAACCCCTTAAGCGTAAGTGGAACCTTCTACTGCCATGCCTTCTCTTTGCTTATAGTGAAGTCCCTCAGGAGGGAGTAGGTCACTCTCCCTTCGAACTACTCTATGGTCATCCCGTCAGAGGTCCATTGGCCCTGATTAAGGAGGGGTTGGAGAGTGCTCCTTCCCCCAAGCCAGTCAGAGTGACTGACTACGTGATAGGTCTCCGGAGGAGAATGTCGCACATGATGACGGAAGCAAGCGATAACTTGAAAGCTGGACAAGCATTGGTCAAGCACTGGCACGATCAAAAGGCTAACATGGTTGAGTTCGCTCAAGACCAGCTCGTTCTCGTTATGATCCCAACAAGGCAGAGGGCCTTGCAAGATAAGTGGATGGGACCCTTCCGAGTAGTGGGTAAACTCGGAGAGGTTAACTATCTGGTGGACTTGGGCAATCCCAAGGAGGCTCCGACAGTCTTTCACACCAACCGACTTAAAGCGTATGTCTCGCGACCTGATGTAGGAGCGTTGCTTCTAGCGTCATCCGAGGAAGAAGAAGAGAGTGAAGCTCTTCCGGATCTCCTCAGAGGCTTACCTTTAGATGAAAAAATTGAAGGAGTGAATCTCTCCTCCAATCTGACACCCGAGCAACAAGAAGAGTGCAAATCTATGTTGAATCAGTTTGCCTCCCTGTTCTCGCTTTCACCAGGCTTGACCCCTTGGGGCCAGCACAACATACTCACTGGTGACTGTCTGCCAGTCAAAAGCAGAGGATACCGCATGTCAGAAAACGTACGAACCCACATCAAAGGTGAGGTCAGCAAGATGCTCGATCTCGGGGTAATAGAGCCCTCTACTAGTCCATGGTCTAGCACAGTTGTGTTAGTACCAAAGGCCGGATCTAAAGAGCTTAGATTCTGCGTGGACTATAGAGCTCTTAATGCAGTCACCAAGACTGATGCCCACCCTTTGCCAAGAACAGATGAGTTGGTGGATAAACTTGGCGCCGCCAAGTTCCTCAGCACATTTGACTTGACGTCAGGCTATTGGCAAATAGCCCTGACAGACCATGCCAAGGAGAAAACTACATTTTCTACCCCCGTTGGCTTATACCAGTTTAAGGTAATGCCTTTCGGATTGAAAAATGCACCTGCTACGTTTCAACGGATGGTAAACCAGGTTCTGAATGGGATGGAGGACTTCTGCATGGCATACTTGGATGACATCGCAGTGTTCAGCAATTCCTGGGAAGAACATGTAACCCACCTGAGAGATGTTTTGCAGGCTCTTGGACGAGCCAATCTGACCATAAAGGCAAGCAAATGCCAAATTGGACAGAGTAAGGTAGTCTATCTTGGGCATGAGGTAGGCGGTGGAGAAATAAGGCCTTTGCTCAGTAAGATTGAAGCTGTGCAAAATTGGACAACACCGACTACTCAAACCCAGGTGAGAGCCTTCCTAGGCCTCACCGGGTATTACAGGAATTTCATAGAGAACTATGGGACCATAGCTTCTCCACTGAATGTCATCTCCTCGCCCAAATTTCCTAAAAAGGTTAAATGGAACGAGGAGTGCAATCAGGCTTTTGAAAACCTGAAAAAGGCTTTTTTCCAAGCCCCAGTACTCAGAGCTCCTGATTACCGCCAACACTTCATTGTGCAGACAGATGCTTCAAATGTAGGAATAGGTGCCGTACTCAGTCAACTGGATGGGAAAGGTAGGGAGCACCCCGTTTGCTTCATCAGCCGCAAGCTGAAAGATCCTGAAACAAGGTGGGCAACAATCGAAAGAGAGTGCTTTGCTATCGTGTGGGCTCTGAAGAAGTTTAGGCCGTACTTGTATGGTTCTACTTTCGTCATTCAGACTGACCACCAACCCTTGAGATGGTTAATGCAAATGAAAGGGGAAAACCCAAAACTATTGAGATGGTCTATCTGCCTGCAAGGGTTTGATTTCACCATTGAGCACAGGTCAGGGTGTCACCACCAAAATGGTGATGGTCTCTCTAGGATGTATGTCATCGACTAGAAGTATGAGATTCATCCAGGAGTGGATTAAATCCTCCTGTCCCTTAGTCTGGGGGGGGCGAGTGTTAGGGAGAATTCTCTGTTTAGGCTGAATTTCCTAACCTAGTGAGTCCCCCAGCAGCTTTGCTGGATTTCTGGAGTTTGTTTTTTCCATCCTGCCAAGAGTGAGACTCTTTTTTCCCACTCTTGGACATGTATGTGTGTAATTCCTTTTGAAATGTCAATGTGTTCGATGGGCTATGGGGTCTTTTACTCCATAGGGTCTCATATGTTTTTCTATGTGTGTTGCACCGCACCCTACGTGCCGTAACACGGGGGCGCCCTAGCGGGTCCCCCACCATAGACTCCATACCCGGGGACTGACTACTGTCTCCCTGGGCATGTAAAGTCACCATTGGCTTTACTAGACCTAAATTTACTAACAGAACTAGTACAAACCATCTTATTGTGGACGTACTAGTAGGGGTAATTCGATTACTCCTGGATCTGTTACTCGAGGGGGCACTGTCCCGTCCCCCCTCGTCGAGTTTTGGCTGGTGGCAGTGGAAACTACTTGTTATGTTCGTCCCCGAACATAACCCTATGGGACTCATCCCATTGTTGGAGATTGATACCTTTTCTCATTAATCTCTGACGTACCACCGATCTACTTATCTTAAATAAGTTTATCGAGTGGTATTTTCTGCCAGAACTCGGTTTGTAAAATGGCGTCTGTGTTCGTCTCTGTGACTCCTAAACCAAAGGTCGAGCCCTTTGTTCCACTTTTGGCGGGCTCTGTACAGAGACCCTCCAAAGTGGTGCCATTCTGTCTGGGTTACCAAAGGGTTGTGGGAGGGGGTTTAGGCACCCTGGACCGAGTTGCCTTGCCAACTCCGGTCGCACTCTGGAGTGATTGGCCCAGGTGGTGAGCCTTCCGGCTCACCACTTAGCATGTGTTGATTGACAGCTAGGCTGAATGAATGGGGGTATTCTGCATAAAAGCAGGGCTTTTGGGCCTGGATCTTCAGAAGTCGCCACAGGACCTTAGAATCCGACGAGGGTAACGCTGAGCCGACCTGCACGACGACACCTCCGGTGGAGCCCTGTGGAACCGACTCACCACTTCCCGACGACAGAGGAGATCTCCCTGCCGGAGAGTCTCTTCCCCTGACTGGTGGGAACAACCAGTCCCCTTTGCTTTTTATTCGCCTCAGGACGCGGTGGTCGAATTGCCCGTGCAGAAGCACCTCGGCAACTGGATAGCCACTACCCCTGAACCGCGACCAAAAGGTGGTGCCTTGTGACGGAGCACTCCACGGCTGGTCTCTTCCCTGGTGGTGCACCGGACTTCATTTTCTTCGACGACGAGATCCTCTCTACTCTTGGCAAAGAACCAACGTGCATCCACCACCAGGAACAACTGCCCCCGCCGGAGCTGCCCTCCACAACAAGGTACCGTGTCCGCCTGGCTTCCCTTTCGATCGGTTCGAGTGAGGTGTCTTATTCCTCTCCGTTCCGTTGGGTCGCCTCCAAGCTTTTCTCATTCGTTGTTCTGAACTGGTTCAATCCGCCGATAACAATTTGCAATACAGACTTGAATGCATCTCCACTAGAGACTTTTTGGGACATCGCGCCTTGCCTCTCCCCGAGTGGGCCTGGCCTCTGAACTTTACGATCTATTGTGATTCTTGCCTTCCTGCCTTGCATTTTATCCGATAGGATCGAACTGTGTTGATTTCGTAACCTGCCTATCTTTTTCTCTCCCGTCCTAACTAATATTCGAGTGTCATCTGGGTTGAGGTATACACCTCTGTCTGAAAATAAGTGGTACCAGTAGAACCTAGAGTTGTCGATATTGCTAGGGGGATTGATCGTCTACTCCGTAGAGTAATTGTGTTTGATTTGTTTGCCGTGGTTTGCCTTAGTGTTTTTCATAGACATTTTGTTATAAATAAATACCTTAATATCTTTACACTAAGCCTCGTTGCGTGTTTGCTTGTCCTGCTGTGAAGAATTGCCCTATTTTGTATACTCCACATACTGCTCTACTTTTCTTGAGAGAAGTCTGACTGCTCAGCCACAGCTACCACGTGAATCTGTGTGGTACAGACTGCTACCAAGTGGGTTCACCGCCAACGCCTGTAGTCCTAAATCTTTTGCAGTGGTCCCAGAGGGAACTGCACAGGTTTCCGCCTAACATCTACGTACTGATTTGACAAACGCACAGGAGGCATTGCGTCAATGGGTGGACGCTATTCAGTCTTTGGTGCCTACTCCAGCCTCACAATCCAGTGGCACTGGAGCCACGGCTTCAGGGTCAAGGTTTCTAGCTCCCAGTCAGGAACCAGCTCCGGTAATGCTTACCACTCAGTTTCCTCTGGCCCCCCCTGTGGGATGTTTTTACCCACTAGTCCAGGCCCTGCAAAATTCCTGTGCGCTGCTTGCATCAGGAACATCAGAAGTGGCCGCCGGAAAGCATGGCGTTCGCTAAAAATTACCCAGAAGTGCACAGGAGAACCTGAAAAATAGGCTGCCAATTCACTTTTGCCTATGTCAGTGGTGACACAGAAGACCACTGCCAAAACCCATCATTTGGCTACCCACAAAGTCACCTGAAACACAGAGCTGTTTGGAAATCCGTTTTTCTTGGTTGTCAAATTTGCAAAAATCATGGTTCACAAACCACACAAAAGATCCAATCTCCTTGTTGGATGTTAAACATCATTTTACTTCAAGAATCCACATAAATACAATATCAGCAGAAGTACATTTATCAGAACAAAATCCACTTTCAAAGATGCTTGCTGTGAAAGAAATATGTCAAAAATGGGTGCAGTACCGTTACTCATCTGTATCAGAAGCTGTCGATCTCTAAACCTGTCATTTTAAAGTTGTACACTGAATCAAAATATGCCAAAGAAGAGACTTCCTATCCAAAGCAAGATGGGTTGTTATAATTCAATCCCTATAATTTAAGAAGGCTGAAACTAAGAGAGTTCTGGATATTTGTTAAAAATGTAATTTGTATTTTAGGACAAAACTGTTAAAATTGATTTTCAAAGTGAGTTAAAGCCAACTACACTGGGCTTCAAAGACATTCCACACCCTTTTACCCAACAAAGGAATCTTTCCCCGTGCTCTCTGCTAAGAAACTGGCAGGCTGGTGTGAAAGGAACTGGGAGGGGGACGTTGGCCTGTTGTTCTACTAGCAGACAAAGGACTCCCTTTAACTGAATGCAAATGCTAATTTGGGGTGTCAATAGAAACCAGCCCTGGCAGGAAGAAACTCAAGTTACTCTCTGGCTCAGCCAAGACCTTGGAGGCGGGCCCAGACTGAGATGTGGATTTTGAACTGGAGGAAATACATGTTTGAGGAAAAGACTTATAAAAAAATTGTACCGAACTGGCAAAAATATGGAAGTTAGAGATTAATATAATGAACATATCGCTTACAAGTAGAAACTACTCTGGAATTTTTGCGATGTTCAGAGACTGAACTATCAAAATGTGGACTTTTGCAGCAGTTGTGATTATGTTAAAAATAGGAAAATTTACAGGAATATGTCTAGAGGGTATGTGCATGTATGGGGAAAAAGTTGTACAGATTTAACATTGAGAAACCAACCAAAAGCTTCAAAAATTGTCATTTGTGAACCAAAACTCTTATGAAGATGGGACTTTAACAGAGACGTGCCTTAATTAATCTGTGATGTGTATATGTAATATTAACAAGCTGGGGATATTATGAATATGTCTTTTCGGAAAAATGGATTTTCTGGAACAGAAGCAAGGGGGAGGATTTTTTTCTGGACCGTAAACACAGTGTCACTCTGACACATCATGACACTCTGTTCCTTCTCAAATCAGGGGAGAGGGAATTCTCTGACCTATCTGATTCTTAGAGGGTTGGGCATAGTATAATCAGCCTCCCCACCCCTTTGGAAAATGGATAATTAGGGACTGCTGAGGATAGGCAACACACACATTCACCCATCACTGATCTACCGGCGAAGCACTCTGAAGGAAGATCCAGACTCCAGAACCCATATCCAGACTCCAGAACCCTGAAGCAGAGGCCCAACCCAAAAAGCTGAACTCTTCCCAGTCGGCCTTTAAAATCTTGCAACTTGATTTAACCCCAAACTTCCACGGGGCCTAACCCATTCAACAGCCTGGCTATGCTGTTTTGGCTGCTTCTGGCTAAAAACCTTTGCTAGAACCCCAAGATCCAGATCAGTAGAGCAGAGCTATACCCAGAACCAACCCGTCAGATCCAGTCCAAGAGGCTGTGCAGACCAGAGTGCCTTGCTGAGAGCAGAACTAAGCATCTGAAACCTGTCCGGTGGCAAGCGAATTCCAGCCAAACCTTTGACCAGATCTTTGACAGGCCCATTCCATTCCAAAGCCATTGTAGTGAGTATTTAGCATAGGACTGTCCATAGCAAATCTCTTAGTATTAAGTAATCCAATCCAACCCATTCCAACCAATTCAGACTGCTTTATAGAATCAATTTTGTCTATCCTGAATCCTTCTCTAATCCATATAATTCTGTGATAATTGTAGTGATAAATCATCTTTGCGCTAATATTTTTGCTGAAGAAGGCAAGTGTCGCAGCGGACAAAGATCACACAGAGGCGCCTCTGGACTGATGGCTGTACCATTTGTATCTTGCATCTTCATAGCCTCCCTTAGTATTAAGAAATCCTTGTTTGTAATCTTCAAAAAGGGCATCTCTCATTTGAAATCTTGACTCTTTTCTGAAAAATCGCCCTTTACTAAAACCTCTGTAACCTTTGAACTGTACATGCTAGGAACGAAATTCAAATGTCATTTTGAAGCTAACATCCTCAGCTTTCAACCACATTCCAATTCCATATAGTTCTGTAATCGCGTTTTCCATGTGCTGAAAAGTTTGCCATGATTTTGCTTTTGGCTCAATTTCTCTATATGTAAAAACAGCTATTTCTTGCTTTCAACTTCTGTATTTCGTTTTCAATCTGCTAATCATTCAACAATCATTGCTTGTGTATACCTGAACCTATCCACAGCGGTTCTCACTAGTTCTGAATCCCCTTTAGCGAATTAAAATCATTTTAGCAAGTTTTCCCATTCATTTCAAACCACGTTTAAAAGCATTTGACCTGTTTTAAAATCAGTCCTGTTCTCTCTCTAAGCTTGCTGGGGGGAATCGGGATTGAAACTGCAATTGTTGATTGTTATTCCTGAAACCTGTGTGCCCTCATTCCATCTCTTCATATTGTATATTGGGGGGAGTGGGTAGTGTCAGGGGGGAAGAGTGATTACATTGTCTTTGACTGAATTCATATCAAGTTTCATTTCTGTGTTGCATTAATTTCATATCATTGCATTTCATTGAACCCACACACAGTTTTATTCTGTGCTACATTGTTCTTCCTATTCCTAATCCTAATTGATTAAAGAGATTGTTGATTATTGTAATACTACCCATTGCTGATCATTGTAGAAATATTCATAAGTGTGATATTCAGATATTATTCAGATTCATAAAAGTGTGATATATATATTGTTCAATTCATCAAATAAATCTTTTAACTTTGCAAAACAGCATTCTTCTTGGTTCAGTGAGACCGGGGGGATTCAAAGGGAGGGGCGTGATATAAGGGTACATCATCCAGAAATAAAAGAACTTTTGAAATAAAAAATATATAAATAAGGGTTTCAATTGGGCATCCCATACTAGGCATTTACTTAGGTGGAGTGCTGGGTTAAAACCACTTATACCCCAGTACGTTTTCTGGGTGATCCCAACCAATACAGAACTTTCGTCAATCAGTGCAAACTGCACTTCCTCTGTCGTCCGGTCACTTTTACCTCTTCCACCACTAAGGCCGCGTTTGTGTTATCACTCCTAGGTGGTACTGCAGCCGCATGGGAAAATCCATTGTTGGAATCTAACAGTCATGTGCTCTATAATTGTGATGCCCTTCTTACCATGATGAGTAAAGTATTAGATACGAGATACACCGCTCAAGCCACCGACCTAGAGTTACTGAAACACAGACAGGGGAATAACACCCTACTGGTTTATTTAGCCCACTTTAATCAGTTGGCTGCCGAAACCGACTGGCCTGAAGAGAAGAAATCAGCTTTCTTCTATCAAGGTCTATCTGACGAACTGAAGGACATTTTGTCCACTGTTCAGCTTTTTCATCTCCCTGTTGATTTTTCCTCGACCCAGGGAGTGTCATTAAAAGCTACAGTGATCATAGATTCCAGTGCAACAGGCAATTATATTGATCAAGATTATCTATCTGTGTCAGGAATACCCTTACTCCGCAAAAAACACACACTGAAACTGTCAATGTCATAGACGGGTCTATTCTTGCTTCTGGCCAGGTTACCCATCAGACGGTTCCTTTAATTATGAGTACTGAGGATGGACATACAGAAGAAATATCCTTTGACAATATCAAGGCTCCAACTTATATACTCATTCTTGGTATTCCGTGGTTGCAATTCCACAACCCTGCCATTGACTGGTCAACGAACCAGATCAAATTCCCGTCAACCATTTGTAATACCCAATGCACTTCATTGCTCGGGATAACTCAAGACGGTCCGGCTAGAGCGCTAGCTTCTCCTTCCATGCATATTGGGGCAATCGCTAAATCTTCCAAACCCACGGTCCCATCTCAATATGCAGAATACATGGACGTATTTGACAAAGGAATGGCAGAAACACTACCCCCACATCGGGTCTATGATTGTCCAATAGATCTTGTACCAGGGGGAAGGATACCAGCTGGGAGCGTGTACTCCCTCACTCTCAAAGAAGATGCCGTACTCAAGGAGTACATAAATAAGGCACTTGCTATGGGCTTTATACGGCCTTCAAAATCTCCAGTCGCTTCTCCTCTCTTCTTTGTTCCGAAAAAAGAAGGGTAACTGCGTCCATGTATTGATTACCGCGCCTTGAACGTGGTAACAATAAAGAACCAGTAACCCCTTCCGTTGATCTCTGTTCTCCTCAATCAGTTGGGTTCCTCGCAGGTCTTTACGAAACTTGACCTTAGAGGAGCGTACAACTTGGTACGCATGAGAGAGGGGGACGAATGGAAGACCGCATTTAAAACACGTTATGGTCTATACAAATACTTGGTGATGCCCTTAGGGCTTTGCAATGCCCGGCCACTTTTTAGGCCTTCATGAATGACATTTTTTTCCACAATGTTTTGGATCAGTACGTCGTGGTATATTTAGACGACATTCTAATTTACTCACAGAATCTCTCCGAACATGTCCAACATGTCAAAACTGTGCTTTAACGCCTACGAGACCATAAATTGTTTGTAAAAGCAGAAAAGTGTATCTTTCATCCCTCCGAAGTAGAGTTCTTGGGGTACGATTTAACGAACCATGGGGTTCGGATGAGTCAGTCCAAGGTGAAGGCTATCCTAGACTGGCATATACCCAAATCAGTTAAGGCCCTACAGTGTTTCTTGGGTTTCGCTAATTTTTATAGGCGTTTTGTGAATGGCTTTTCTTATCTGTCAGCTCCTCTGACCTCCCTGACTAGTGCCAACGTCTCATATGTATGGTCACCGGAAGCACAGAAGGCATTTGACCAATTGAAATCTGCTTTCACTACTGCTCCTGTTCTTATGCACCCAGACCCGGATCTACTGTTCTTTGTAGAAGCGGATGCCTCAGGTTATGTAGTTGGCGCTGTTTTATCACAACAGTGCTCTTTTTCGGGTGACGTACATCCCATCGCCTACTTATCTCGCAAGTTGACACCATATGAGAGAAATTACTCAATTACAGAAAGTGAACTTTTGGCCATCAGGGATGCCTTCTTGGAATGGAGGCACCATCTTCTTGGTGCTCTACACCCTGTAACCGTTTGTTCAGATCATAGGAGTTTGTTGGCCTTCAAATCCATGAAATGTCTCACTGCCAGGCAGGCACGTTGGCATTTGTTTTTCTCACAATACCAATTTGTTATTACATATTGTCCTGCCAAGGCTCAGGTATCTGCTGACACTCTCTCTCGCTCTTGTGCGGGTGACCGGCTCATACAGACGGAACATAAGCTACTTCTACCAAACAGAATCATATGTGGATGTTCTGTTTAACCCTCCTTGCGATCCGTTATTATGGATTTGGCCTCTACTCACCCCAATGAGATCGCAGCATTGAACTTGGATCTGGTACAAGGTTTACTGTTCATACAGGGACGTGTTTTCATTCCACCTGGTCAAGCTCGTACTTTGGTCCTCTAGTGGTCTCATGATTCACCTGTTGCTGCGCATCCAGGTAACCAGAAAACATTGGAAGCATTACGACGTTGGGCTTGGTGGTCGTCTTCGGCACGCGATGTACATGACTACATAACAACGTGTGCCATATGTACTCAATGCAAAACTTCCAGAACCAAACAAGCAGGTTTATTACATCCCTTACCCGTCCCACATAAACCCTGGCAGATGGTGTAGATGGATTTAATTGTCGAATTACCCGAAATACAAGGACAGACACAATTTGGGTAGTAGTGGACTACTTTACAAAGTATGCTATATTCGTACCTTGCTCCGGGTTGCCATCAGCACCCAAACTGGCCAGGTTGTTCATGTCTAATGTGTTTCGCTATTTTGGGTTACCGTCTGTCATTGTATCTGACAGGGGAATGCAGTTTACTTCACGCTTCTGGAAAGCTCTTACGGCTTCCCTTGGCATCGATGATAGATACTCTTCATTTTACCATCCGCAAACAGATGGGCGAACTAAAAGGGTTATTGCTACTATTGAACAGTACTTATGCTGTCTCTGTCTCCAGTTTCAACAAACCTGGTTTACGGCGTTGCCACAAGCCGAATTTGCGTACAATAATTCTATGCACACCTCTACTGGAGTGTCTCCTTTCTTTGCCCTCTATGGATGTCATCCCAGAACATTACTGCTTGATCCATCATTGCCAGATTCCAATCCGGCTGCGCGTGACTGCGTCCGCAATCTGGATCAAGTACACAAAGATGTACAATGTCATCTCCTTAGGGCCCAAGACCGCGCAAAGAAGGCAGCTGATGCACATCATTTGCCGGCACCTGCCTATCAGATCGGTATGAAGGTGTGGTTATCTTCCCGTAATTTACGGATTGCCAGTAAACGCTCGTTGTTGCCTCGCTTCGTGGCTCCTTTTTTGATTAAAAAAGTCATCAATCCTGCTGCAGTCCAGTTGTTTTTGCCCAGATCCTGGTGTATACATCTGCTCTTTCACGTTTCTCTCATTAAGCCTTTTGTTCCTTCTTCTAGGCTACCGGTGCATCCATCCCCTGTTGTGATGGACGGCAAAGAGGAATATGAGATATCTCGCATCCTGGATTACAGGGTATCCAGAGGTACAATCCTTTATGTGGTCGATTGGAAGGGTTTTGGTCCTGAGGACCGTACTTGGGAGCCTCTTGTTAATTTGCATTGTCCTAAGGTTTTGAGGGAATTCCATTCCGCCAGGGGATGGCTGGTGTCTTTGGGGGCGGATGCTGTTACACATCGGCCCAGTCCTGCAGTGCCTCCCTTTTCCGGTGGCTACATACGGGAACAAGTGCGTTCCAGAACTTCGTTGTGGCTTTGGTATTGGTTGCCATGGCACCTGGCCGTGCATCAGAGGATGCTGCATCAGCCGAGACGTCCCATGCACAGAGAATGAGTAAGGATGCCCCACCCCCCTGCACCGTAAAAGCCGAAGCGACTCAGCGGCTTGTTGCTGGTAATAGTGGCATTACGTTCCTTCGGTTCCATCCCGCTCCGGTGCTTGTTCCCTTTTCCTCTTGATTACTTGACTTCCTGGCACTTCGACCCACCTTTGTCTACTTGGATTGTCACTCCATTTTCCTCCAACCTGCTCCGTGAATCCTGCTGCCGTCCTCGGACTGTCCTTGGATTTCTACCGTGCCTTCGCCCTGTCTGGTGAGATTACTCCTTCTTGCCGTTCTACGCACTTTGAGTGACCTTTCCAACGTGAATTGCCACGCTGCACATTACAGAATGCACCGTCAACTTGGCCTGTGCTTGTCCAATTAAGGTAAAGCTCATGCAATTCTCCTGTATTGTTCATTATCTGAAACTGCATCAGTCCTTCTCATACGTGTGGATTCCTGGAACAATCTCATTATTTTCCTGCCTTCTCTACCCTAACCGAGTGCATAGAAGTGACGCTATCCACTGTATTCACCAACCCGTCATTAGTGCGACCCTCGTGCCGCCCGGGTATACTCTTCCTTACTAACCTTCCCATTTGTTGTTTTGCACCTGCCGTTGTACTCCTTTCAACTGGTACCCCATTTTTCCTTAGGAATCCCACTTATCAGGTCTGCTGGGTGTTGTAACAGTCATAGTGAGGTTGTGGTTATCACTCGTGCATACTCATAGTCTTGGGTTCTCTTGTAGGTTCATCTTTTAAGGTCCAACACCACCTCCACCATTGTCTAGATACTTAGAGAAAAATCTGATTGGTTAATTCCATATTGCCTTATTGCTTCTAATCATACTGTGTTTTCTTTGCAGCATTGGCTATTGGCGGTGTGTGTTTTCCCAGCGCTTTTAGGCGATTGACATCTATGCTGGTTTTTACTCAAACGGCAGAGAGGTACATCATAGAAAAGAGCCCCTCTTAGAGGAAGCCTGAATCACAGAATTCAGGGGAGCTGGAATCCTGGAGGATGAACCCGAACCTGTTAAATCCTACCTCCCTCTGCGAGGTCGTCTTACCTAAGCTCCAATCAGCATACGGAGCGGTAAGTAACACCAGCGAAGTCTAAGGTGATTAGGTTTAGTGGCACAAGAAAGAGGTGTACATTTCAATGGCATATTGGGAGTACGGCAGTCTCAAGTGTCGAGTCTATGATTTACTTGGGATTTTTTGTTAATGCTAGGCCATCCCTTGCATTATATATTTGGTTTAATGAGCAAGCCTTTAAATTGGTGATGCAAACGAAAAGGATCGACACAAAATGTGGAGAGTTCTCACTAATTCCGGTGATCAGATACTACAAGACCAAAGTTAATCCCAAATTGCTCTATGGAATTGAAATTGAAATGTATCCATTGGCTATGTTGGATCATTTATTGCTCCTGGAAGGAAAAAATTGAGAAGAATTTTGAATCTGCCAAAGAATTTTCCGGTGGTTGCTATAAGATATGAACTTGGCATTGTATCTCTTAGAGCTAAAGCATCTGACCATTCTGCTTCGACCCTGAGTGTGCATTCCCTCCTCTGGGTAATCATTTGATGTGAGGCCCTGTGCATTTTGCTTTTCTGCGTTTTCCATGCAGCTCCCTGCGTTCATCCAGGCCAGCAGACCCTCCTCTGCGTAAGCATTTGATGTGAAGCCCTGTGAATTTTGCTTTTCACATTTTCCACACAGCTTCCTGCATTCATCCATCCCAGCAGACCCACCCCATGCTCTCCTCTCCCCACTTGCCCCTGCCTGCCCAAACTGGTCTTCATTGGTCAATGCTAACACCACATGACCGGAACATCAATGGGACATGAAGCCTTACACCCAATGCCACCAGCACCCTTTGTTCTTTCTGCTTCGACCCTGAGTGTGCATTCCCTCCTCTGGGTAATAATTTGACGTGATGCCCTGTGCCCTCCAGCACCATCTGCCCATTCTGTGTCAACCCTGAGTCAGATTCCCTCCTTTGGGTAATCATTGATGTGCGGCCCTGTGCATTTTGCTTTTCTGAATTTTCCATGCAGCTCCTGCATTCATCCAGGCTATCAGACCCAACCCCAGGCCCTCCTCTAACCACTCCCCACTGCACACGCAAAATGGTCCTCATTGGTCCGTGCTAACACCATTTGGCTGGAACATCAACGAGACACAGAGCCTTACTCCCCATGTCTCCAGCACCATCTGCCTATTCTGTGTCAACCTGAGTGCAGATTCCCTCCTTTGGGTAATCATTGATGTGATGCCCTGTGCATCTTGCTTTTCTACATATCCACACAGCTCCCTGCGTTCATCCAGCCAAGCAGACCACCTCCAGGCCCTCCTCTCCACACTCCCCCCTGCATGTGCAGACTAGTCCCCATTGGTCCATGCTAAACACCACGTGGCTGGAACATCAATGAGACACAGAGCTCTAATCCCGGTGCCTCCAGCATTCTTTCTGATTCTGCTTTTGTCCTGAGCACGGATTCCATCTTCTGGAGGAAGCATTTGATGTGAAGCCCTGTGCATTTTGATTTTCTTTGTTTTCCACACAGTTTCCTGCATTTATCCCACCCAGCAGATCCACCACAGGCCACCCTCTCCCCAATCCACTATGCCCACCCTGAATGCTCCTCACCACGTGAACGGAACATCCATACTTTAGAGGCATTCCCAGGTCAGCCTTTTCCAGACAGCTGGCTGAGGGCCATAGGTAAAGGGCATCTCCCTAGGCCTCCTCCTTTGCCCGTTTGACTGTTTGCCCTTGGACACCCCTGCCAGGCCCCTATAACCTGTCTGAAGCAACAGACAACATTTTACTAGCCTTGGAGTAATGGTTGTTTGCTTTTAACATTAGAACTGACTTGTAAATAACTATTGTTTTCTTTTTAACCAACTGCACCTTGAATACAATGAGTGCAATGATTCTAGCTGCATGGTTAAGTAGAGCCAGTTCTATTACCTACACTAATTTGAATTTCCCTACAGGAGAGCATAGATAACGTATTGCACTTAAGTACATTAGATTAAATATGCTAATTTTCTTTGGGTGCATACTACATAAAACCACTTCATTTATTTGATTCTTTAGGAGCACAGTAGAGTATAACCTCTGTGCAGTCTTTAACTGCATTTTGGAATATAGCCAATGAGTTAAATGTAAGTGCATTTTAGAGTGTAGCCAATGTATTTAATGCAGGTATTTAAAAACATAGCCAATTGCATTGAATTTAGGTGCATATTACAGAGTAGCCAATGTATTGAATGTTGATGCATAGTAGAGAGTAGCCAAAATATTCAATGTAGGTGCATATTAGAGAGTAGACAATTGTATTGAATGTAGGTGCATATTAGAGAGTAGCCAATGTACTGAATGTAGGCGCATATTAGAGTGTAGCAAAGGCCTAGCATTTAGGAGTTCATTTGAAACCAGCTGCACTCTGATGGTATTTTCTGTATTTTCATAATGTTGTTCTAACTTTACTTCTGATGTCACTTTACAAGCGTCATATAGTTACACTGTGTGTCAATCACTAATTTGTACTTCTGAGGGTTCTCCCCAGCATTGAATCTCATGGCAGCATCGGGGTATCTCCCAGCTGTGCATTCAAACACTACCTCCTCCACAAAACAGCCTCTCTCAGAGTGTGCTGGCAGTCCAGCAAGCCCAACATCTTTCCTTTCTAGCCGCCACTGCAGACACAACAGATCATTCATCATGCCAACCAACTCCTAGATCAGAGGGGCACATTGTCATGCCAGACACACTGCCGTCCCCACTGCCCAACCCCTCCATTCATAGCACCCTTCTCACAGCCAACCCTCGGGGGGCACACTCTGACCCTCAGACAGCTTACCCTGCCCCGTTACCCACCAACGACTCAGTGCCTTCTCTTTCTTCTCACACACCATCTCCCCTTTCCTCAATCACTCCTGAACCCCCCTTCTAGGATCTGCACATCACAAACACTAGTTTCACACACTCTAAGAATGCCAGAACCCCCCCCACCATAACATAAGAGACTCCTCACCTCCACCTGTCATACACTACTCCTCCACCTCCCCACTTGTCCCGCTCTCTGACCTCCCTACCCTCCACCTCTCAGAGGGCCATCAGCCCAAACCGCCCCTCACTGCTCTCTTACATCCTCATCAACGCTAGATCAGTCACCAAAAACCGACACATAATATTCAAACTTATCTCCACCAAAAGCCCAGACATCCTTTTCATCACAGAAACCTGGTTCTCTTATGATTTCAAACCCATTATTCATGAAGTATTCCCATCAGCCTACACACTTTCCACCCACAGCAGTTCAAACACACCAGGCGTGATAGCCATCCTCCACAAATCCCACCTCTCCATCTCACATTCCAAGGAACAAGCCTACAACGCAGAATGTGAATCCCTCCTAGTGAAATTTTGCCTCTGACTCTCTCCTCTCTTCAAAGATTCCTATTGGTCTACAGACCTCCTGACTACAAAAGAGGCTTTTCTAATGCTCTAAGCGACTCCTAGCAGCCATCCTGGTCACATATCCCTCATTCACCATGCTTGGAGATTTCAACATATGGTTCGATTCCCTGCACCATACCATGACACAACCTCTCCTAGACAACCTGGAAACCCTCAACATGACCCAACTAGTATCAGGTGCCACACACACACTGCAGGACATACCCTAGATGCAATCTTCAATTCCACTAACCGTATCTCCATGCCCCGCCCCACAACCACTCAAATGGAAAGACCATGCAGCCATTCTCTTCTCGGTGGCAACTCCTATCACTCCTCCCGGCTTGAGAGTCACCGGAACATACACTGGTCCTAGTATCGCCGGGCCTGACCGACTATCTGCTTTCCTGCCTTCTAAGTCTGCATTCTCAGACGTATCTTCAATTACCTCTCCTACCCTCGAAGAGTTGCTGAAATCATTGCAATCATCCTCTCGCACCTAGATTACGCAAACTCCCTCTGCCTGGACATTCCGCTTATCAACTCAGAAAGCACCCACCGGTCCAATACACTGCAACTAGACTCCTCTTGGCCCTCGGCCCCAGAGAGCACATCTCACCGGCCCTCTGTATCCTCCACCGGCTCCCTGACAGGCAAAGGGCCCCTTTCAAAGTCATTTGCATCACCCACTGTGCCCTCCACAAAACAGACCCAGAATAACTCCAAGAGAAACTCAACCATTACCAACCCCAAATAAAACTGTGCTCAGGCACTCAACTACTCCTTGTGATCCCGCCTTTCAAATCGACAAAATTAAGGGGGACCTCCTCCTCCGTCCAAGCCCCCTCAAACTTGAACTCAATTCCCCTCAGCATCCGTGGCATCAATGACCACCTTTCCTTCTGGGGGAACCTCAAGACTTGGCTTTACGCCTGTGCTTCCTGACAAGCCCTGGCATCCACTTCAGATAAGTTAGCCTCCTCCCAGGTAAGAAAAGAAACCTTCCATGAAATGTACAGAGATTGATTTGATATGATTTTGTATTTATATTGCGCACATCTAATGGATCCAAGCAGAAAACTGCATCTAGATGTAGATGTTTAATTCCCAGAACAACAACTTAGGACTGCAAAAGGTGGAGAAGTACTGGAACAGGTTTTTTTTTTTTTTTAAAATTCAAAAAAGATTCAGGGGAAGATGTCTTTAGAGTTTGTCAGGCAATGCATTCCAAGGTCTGGGAACTTCTACTGAAAAACATTGGTCACCCCGAAAAACAATGTGAGATGGTGGGATAATCAGCACATTTTACCCATTCGAATGCAGAGAGTGTATCGGATGATAAAGACTGATTTTAGAGGACAAATAGCTAGGCACACTGCCATAAATACATTTATGAATTAGGCATAAAGTCCTAAAGTCAATTTTTTTTGGACAGGCAGCCAATGTAATGTCCTGCGAACCAGGGAGAAACATGCAGATCTAGGAGAATAGGTATGAGTCTAACTGCGGCATTCTGGGCAACTTGCAGTCGACGTAGCTGACTCACTGGTGCCCTTAGGAGAAGGGTGCCACAGTAGTCAAGGATAGAATTGATAATTGTCCCCACAACAACAAGACAATCAGATTCAGAGATAAATGGCAGAACAGATATTAATAGCCTAAATTGATTATAGACGGATCTGACCACTTCTGAAACTTAAGCTTTACAGCTCAGAGATGCCTGACATATACAACCTACATTGTTCACCATGTAGGAAAAATGGCAGGCCATGGGGTCGTAGCATGCAAATCACTCAATAGATGTTTTGGACAGAAGACATTGACCTCGGTTTTTGATGGATTACGTTGGAGTTTGTTTTCAAGCATCCCATTTTTTATTGAATTGGCATGGTCCATTATCCGATTGATAGCTTCAAATGGGGGTTTTAATCTGGTGTAAATGTGTGTGTCGTTTTTGTAGCAATTATAGTTCCACTCAAAGCTAGCAAGAATATCCATTAACGGCCTAATATAAATGTTGAACAAAATTGGAGAGAGGGGCGACCCCTGAGACACCCTGAGGAGGACATGAAGATTGTCAGATAAAAAGATTCCCAATTTGACAGCTTGGGTCGTATCTGAAAGAAACTAAGAAAACCACTTCAGGGAATAATTTGAAACCCGAGCAACCTCAGTTAGTCTAGCTAGGAGCTGCCCGAAATCAGCCGTTTCATAGGCTACTTAAAAGTCAAGCATGCTTAACTCCCTCATCAGTGGCCCTAAGAATGTTGTCCCAAACAGCTACTAAGGCTATTTCGGTACCATATTCCAGTCTAAACCCAGAGAGACAGGGAATACACTCCAGCAGCCCACTGGACAGAATCTGCGACACATCTTTGAAACCAAGAATCTAGCCAGAACACATGGATATATATCAAACTCCATGCTTATGGCAGTCAGCCTAAGGCAAGGATGCCCACCCGCACGCAACTACTATCATACACCATTTTAAGACATATGACATAACACCTCTGCCATTAGAATGCATCTATCCCCCATGACAAAAATTTGGTCTAGCTGCACACATAATGAGCTTCCTGCAGTCACATACCAGAACGTATGGGTAGGTAATTACGACTTGGCCACCCCTATCCTCCTTCGTATAGGCTTACATGCACACACGCATTCTAAACTTCTCTGATGATTTTCCCAGACCTTGGACTTCAGTACCCTGAGGGCATTACCTACAGTGCTTTAAGACCATACCAATAGGAATAGGCACTATACAAATGATAATTACATTACATTAAATTAGTTTACATATGTTTTTCACACTATGTTAGTGGAACTATGTGCCCATTAATTCCTCTTAACTTTCCATGCTTTTGCTGGCTATCCCAGCCGTAACATACTTTGTCTATATTTATTTCACTCTGTTTCAGAGGGCCTATGGACGGTCAGCTTCTTTTAAGCTCCAATGCTTTAAGTGGCTATCCTAGCCGTAACATACATTATTTGTATCTCTTTCCCCTGTTTCCATTGGCCCTTGAGCCCATTGTCTTCTGTTAAGCTTTTCTGCTTTAGGCAGCTATCCCATTCCAAAATACATTCTTGGTATCTCTTTCTCTCAGTTTCAGTGGGCCCTTGAGACTCTTGGCTTCTCTTAAGCTCTTGTGCTTTAAGTGGCTATCACCGCCATTGCATACTAGTGTTAGCATTTCTTTAATTCGGTATTCGTACCTGTTGGTTTCTGTGCTCAGTGACATCAACCGTTGTGGGCCTCACTAGCATCCACACCTCAATGGTGTTTGTGTTTCCGATGTTACCTCTTTTGGTGGACCAAACGCTTGTAGGGTGGAGCTCAGGACCCACGTTTCTCTTTGGTCTCTGGTCTCAGCTTCGGTTGCTGGGAGTTCTTCCCGCCACTGCTCTAGTAGACCTGTTTCTTCCAGTTGCACCCTTTCTCTTGATGGAAGTCTCTTGCTCGGTCAACTTACCTGCCTTACAGCCTCCAACTAGTGGATTTTACTCCATCCACACCACTGCTGGCTTTGCGCTTGAGATAGCTCCGCCCCTCCAGGTAGTCTGCGCTACAGAGGCTTGCCCATGCTTAGTGGTTGTTCCCTCTGTAGTAGTCTCTCATCCCTTCAAAGTTTGTTCTCTTTGTATACACACTATGGTACTGAATGGAATTGTATCTGTTTTCTGTGATCACAGTTTCAGGCACTGTTCAGCATTACCTGAAGCCAATTGAGTCAAAGATGGATCTTTGTCATTTATGCTTGAAAAGGCAATGCCAACAGTCTTTCCGTATCCATATATACAGAAAGGGTGGTTTTGACTAGAAGTTCCATATTGGAAAGGAAGTTCTTGTCCCCAAGAGGGGAATCACTCCCAGTGAGGTCACACTTGCCAGACTCCTAGGCAGGGTCTTGTGTAGCAGGCTCATCTCCCCAGGCTAAAAAGGGGTGGATCCCCTGTAGGGAGAAGGGACAAATTGTCCAGATTCTTCGCACAGGTCTTACCCTACATATCTTGCTTCCTCATTTTTCCAAAATTAATTGCAGGTTCCGTGGATGCCTATCTGATTAGAGATAAGAAACAATGTGCTGTCTGTATTTCCCTACGATTCTGGGAACTTCTTAACTTCTTGCTGACCATTGTTAAACACCAGACTTTATTTAAAGCCGAAATTGACTTTTCTCAAGAAACCTTTTCTTAACCCTTTTGTTCCCTCTAACTTTTGTCACATTTCCTTTCTTGCAGTACATGCAAAGAAACTTGAGGCTATTAACACACTCCAGCTTTGTGAATGTATCAGCTTGCAAAGCCTATGTCAGTCCCTTGAAGCAGAATTATAGCCTGGCTGATGACCAAAACCTGCCCTTGATCTTGAATTGAAAAATATTCCGTGACTGGATGTCACAGGTTGCACAAATCACTCAGATGCTTGGGGTCAGGTCAAGGGTGTTTAATTTAAGAGTGTGGGACCTAGGACTGTACCTCTTGCTCTCAAGTCCCTTAGCATTCCTCCATGCGCCAGGGGTCTGTAACCCCAGGTAAGTAAACCCTACTGTATATTTATGGCTTGGGTTAATGATGACTCCCTAAACTCCCTCAAGGTCTTCCTAGCTTTCTCTACCCTATCGAGCTGTTAGTGTGCACGGGATAGGTGAGAAGTGCTTTGCACTTGCTCGTCTGGATTCACTTTTGTTAATTCACACCCCCATTTACCCCTTTTCTTCTACACTTGCTGTCTCAAACTCCACCCTACTCGACCCATCGTTCTCCTGTCCCTCTGATGTTTCAATCCTCCGCCACCCTTTGATGTTACTAATCCCCTGATGCTCCTACGTATCTAGTCCGACTCTGACACTTCCCTTCCTGCTGCAACACATCTCCTTCCTCTACTACTCTCCTCTCACTACTACAGTCCTCCTCCCGCTACTATTATCTTCCTCCCATTGCTACAGTCCTCCTCCCACTACTATTCTCCTCCCACATTTACTGACCTCTCACTACTACACCCCTTCACCCATTACTACAACCTCCTCCCATTCCACCCTATCTCTGCAACACACCATTCTTTCAATCATCCAGCCACTTTACAAACACCCCTTACTCTAAGTAATCTATCTTCACTCATTTGCCAGTCCCACTAATTTGCGTTGCACTACTCTTGTTCTCACAAAACTAATACCTCACTTTCTCCACACAACGCCTCAAGAAGATGCTGCTCCTTCTTTCCTCCTGCTGGTCTCTTGGTCCTCCACCTCAAACTCCACTGACCTCACCAAGATAACTCACTTTTCCTAACTCCTGAATAATATTTCCCCCCTCTGTCCTGATTGGCCAAATGTCCCTGGTCAATCCTGACCTAACTTCCCATCCTCTGATGTGTATGTTCAAGGGGAAGAATTTAAAAGGGGGCTAAGCCCTGCCCACTTTCCTCACATGTGCTCACTGTTCCTCGAGCATGGTAGCGTAAGGGAAGCAATGTTCTCATCTATATTCCAGACTGGTGTCTTGGTATGTTCAAGGATTTATTCCCTCCTTTGATTCCCTGGTGGGCTGTCGGTCTCATTTTGCTAATTTCCACAAGGAATGTGTACTCCACTTTAGCAGCTTCTTCGGTTCACCTTAGCAGATGTAGGTTGCTTCGCTGCATTGAACTTCTGCACTGCAATCGTGCACAGGTGCCCCAGCACTCTTTCTCGCTTCTTCTGGCAGGCAGTCAGGTTCGTGCGGGAATGTGGCTTCTTGCTGTGGATTCTTGGTATCCATTGGCATGGGGAACACTGATCCTGGCTCCTTTGTGTGGCCTGGATTGACAGTGCTTTGACTCTGACCAGAGGTTCCTGAAAAAGAAAAACACTGGCAAGCATTTCGGTTCAGAGGAATGGATGGAAATAAGTGTCTGCAGATTAACATGTAGGCGCAATCCGGGGAAACTGGAATTGGGGTCTATAATTACTTAAACCCGCAGATTAGGGTTGGCTCTTGCTGTTTCCTCTTCTATTCTACACTAATGGAGGCTAATAACAGCAATACCTCTATCAGGGTCATGAGCATTCTCCATTCTGCACATCTGCTCAATGGCTTTCACGCTATATCTCTTCTCTTCTCGCTTCATTCTCTCCTCTCACTTGTGATGTTCCTCGGGATTCACATCTGTCCTGTCTATTAATCAATGTCTACGTTCAAACTTTGACTGAATATGCCCTCACGGGCACTTTTTCTTCACTTATGAGTTCAGATCTACCAACTTTAGTCTCTAATCACTCCTATCAGTAAATGGATGAGCAGGCATTCTTGGGCTTGTAATGATAACAAAACAGGTGGACCTCCTGATCTCTGGACATCCCCCCAACTTCCTGGTCACTTCTGTAAATTAAGTTAAGAATTTATTTTGTTTATTTCATCTGCAGGTTTTAATGCTTTTGTCCAATTTCAATGGGCTATTGTGATGCTCTATACTTCAGGACAGCAGACTTTAGCAGTTACAGCTATTCTCACATCACCAATCTTCTATAATCTGTTCATTGGCACATCTTTATCATCTTATTATTTTAAAATCTCCTTCTATCACTAATCATCGCCTTTTGTTTGCCCACGTGTACTCTTAAGATAGTTCATTTTACCAGTTTTGAATCTCACCACAGCACACAACACTGTGTTAAACATTTGAGAAATGTGGTTCTCCAGAATGTCCGGTGGAGGTCACTCTTTCTGAACAGCTATGGATTGTAACTTTTTCCCTTCCCTTCTATGTTCTAGTAACCATCTTTCTTTTAGACAATTTCTGAAAACCCATCTGTTGAAGTGGCTTTCAGCTGATCTGCTATTTGTCTAATTCAGATTGATACCAAAGTACATTCTGCACCAGTGACAGCTAATCCAGGATGCCACAGCAAGACTAATTTCAGGCCTCAACAAATGTTCTGACATCTACCCTGTTCTATGTTATTGACATTGGCTATTTTGTAGATCTCATATTCCTTTAAAATCTTCATGCATCACTCATTATTGTGTTTTCATGCTTGCTACACTTTTTTGCACAACATGGTTTCTTTTCACAAACACTGCTCAGCGAACAATGTTCACAAACATGGTTCCCAGAAAGGCAGGCCGAGATTTCTCAGTCAGAATAGCTATCAAATGAAATGTTCTCCCTCAACAGGTTTTCCTACCAGTAATTGTATCTCTGTTAGATGACTCATAAAAGCCTTTCTGTCCTCTAAGGCGTTCAGCTAATGCTCTCCCTTAGGCCGCTTGCATCTAGAAACAATTATTGGTGACTGTGCCTTAGGCCTTTTTTAAATAAAATGTATTTTATTTGTTTCTAACGCCCAGATCCAGAGGTATCACAGCGCTAAAGGTACATAGTTAGGAATAGATGGAAACAGCATGGTAGTTACATTACATCATAGATCATGAGTCAAGTTCAGAGTAGATAGGGGCAGTCCAAATTATTTACAGATTTTAATTGAACAGTGAGGTTTTTACTTTATACGGATGAGTGCATAGGCAGGTTTGTCTTGGATCTGCTGAGGGAGAGCGTTCCAGAGTGTGGGAGCGATGGTGGTGAAGCAGGAGCCCCCGCCTCTCTTTCTAGCAAATCTGGGTAAGCTCAAATCTGATGTGGTGGAAGAGCGGATATTGCACATATTGTGTTTCTTGTTGATATGGTTAGTGAGGTGGGGGGCAGTGTTGTGTAAACAACGGTAGGTGATAGTAAGGAGTTTGAATTCGATGCAGGCTTTGATGGGAAGCCAGTGTGCCTCCTGTCTGATGTGAGAACTGTGGTTGTAGTGCTTCATTCCCCCGACTGCTCTGATGGCGTTGGATTGGAACAGTTGGAGTTTGTCGATGTTTTCGGTGGAGGTCCCTGCTAGAATGCCATTGCAATAGTCTAGTTTTCTGCCTATGATGGCTCTGGCTAGGGTGAGATAGTTGTTAGAGGTAAGGAATTTCCTGGAAAGGATTATAAGTTTGCTAGAATAGGCTGCAGAGGAGACGATAGCTTTGACATGTTTTTGCATGTTTAGTTCTGCGTCCATGTAAACTCCTAGCGTTTTTACATGGGCGCAGATGAGGATGGTGTTACCATCTATTCAAAAGGAAGAGAAGGTGGGGCTGAGGAGTTTGAGGCGGTATGGGGCGCCCGCGATAAGGAGCCTGGTTTTCTCATCTCTCAGGAAGAGATGATGGGTGGCCATCCAGGCCTGTATGATGCTGAAGGCATGATTTATGTTGGTAGATTCTAGGTCGTGGTTGCCAGTGATTTTGAGGAGGACCTGTGTATCATCTGCACAGTTGGTGTATGGTATGTTGAGGCTGTCTAGGTGGTCAAAGGGGCATATGGTACACATGTTATACAGGTTGGGGGAGAGGCAGGAGTCCTGTGGGACACTGTAGGAAACAGGTATGGAGTCAGCTGACTCAGGGCCTGCAAAGACCCTGGTGGATTGGACAGAAAGAAAGGATTGGATCCATAAAGTGGCTTCTGGGACCAGGTGCAAAGTGGTGGTGAGTTGTTTGCAAATGATTTCATGATCTACTAGGTTAAAAGCTGCAGAGAGGTCTAACAGTAGGAGGATAGCAAGCTCACCATTATCCTTAATGTGGTCGAGCTGGATCTTAAGGTCAAGGAGGGCAGATTCCATGCTGTGTCTGGACCTGAAACCTGACTGGCAGGTACCTAGTAGAATATGTCTTTCAATGTGTAGTTGCCATTGCGAGTAGGCAGTATGGTCCAGGATTTTTTGAGGGGATAAGGTACTGTGGTGATGGGGCGGTAGTTGGTAGGGAAGGTGGGGCCTAAGGTGGGTTTCTTCAGGAGAGGCGTGACCCACGCTTCTTTGATGGCAAGTGTGAATTGAGTTGGACTTAAATAATGCATTAATAAAGTTAGCTATGGTAGGGGCCAAGGGTTCTGTGCATATTTTCACAATGTGGGCATGGGCTGGTGTTGCCTACACAATTAGAAGCTTTCAGGTGCTGGATGGTAGTGAGGACTTCAGGAGGGGAGATGCCAGAGAATTGAAATTGGGGAGGAGGGGATGCAGTTGTGGCAGTGCTGACCAGGCGGCAAGGGTAACATGGGTGGCAGAAGATGTTTTTTGTGAATAGCTTTGTCCCTTAGTATGCGTGTTTTGGTGTCCAGGGAAGATTGGTTGAGTGTGCACCATGCTTTATTTGTTGGGAAGTTGTCAGATGAGGTTGCTGGGGATTTGATCTCTCTAAGAATTTTCAAGAGTTATTTGGTGTTGGAGCTTGTATCTGAGATTCCGGTGTTAAAAATGTTGGCTTTGGTGTCAATGATAGCTATTTTATAGATGTCAGCTGAGCACTGGAAGGAGGCTTTGTTGGTGGGACTAGGGTTTTTCACCAGAGATGTTCAAGGGCGCGTTTATTTTTCTGGAGGGAGGCTAGGTCATCAGTGTACCAGTTTTGGGTTTTAGTTTTTTACAGGAGGTGGTTTTGAAGGGAGCATGTTCGTCAAGTGCAGTGAGCAGTGCAGAGTTGTATGATGTTAGAATGAATTGGGGGGAAGATATGTTTGGGCTGATTTGATGGAGGATAGGATGGAGGGAGTCTGAGTCATACTTATAGTAAGCATGGAAAATGAAGCATAATATTGTAAATTGTATCGATCAATGCAGCCTGTGAGTACTACTTGGACATTTATTTATTTATTGTTGTTCTTTCGTTCAAATGACTTTTACAACAGTAAAACATAATAAATTACTTCCATTCTTATTCATCTACACAATAACTTAAATGCATTCCATCTTATCTCATATTATAACATCTTAAAAGCATCATCTACATCTCATACTCATCTTCCAAACCACTGATGATTTCGTAAATTACACATATTAATTCTAAAAGTGTTTCACCATAACATCTACATTTGCATTTCCATTTACATCATTGTCAGAGTATGCTCTACGTTCATACCAATTCACTTTTCTTCTCAATCTGTTACCTTGTATCCTCAAGGTCTATATAACTTACTTCTGCCATTTATCAATTTTTCTCTGCATTAAACAAGGATATGGCTATCTGCCACACATTATATAATGCGATGATCATGGTTTCAGAGCATGTGTTCAAACATAGATTCCAGAAATGTATTGTCGCTACTGAATCATAATGATGGAAATAACGATTGTACCATCTCCTATATACTTTTTCCATCTTAACACATGCTGTGAAAATGTGTCTAACAGTCTCCAAATTGTCCTCAATTAAACATATGCAACGCATGCGTTGATTCAGGGCCAATTTCCACTGGGAACGATGAGTGGCGCCGAACCGGCAATTGATTAAGACACATTAGTAAATGAAATCTTCGAACCTTGGGACATGGACATCTAATCAAGTACAACTGGTGAGGAAGACATTTATACACAATGTTCTCTAAGTGTACATAGTTAGGGAGACCACTCAGATAAATATAATGTTTCTCCCAGTCTCTTACCTTGGTTTTGATTTTAAAGAGATTTTAATAGCCTTATATTTGCCACACATAGAACGCTTAAGTGACCAATTTAATTCAGCATAATACAACATGCATAATGCTTCATATGATTTATCTGGCACTTTAAAGTTAATCAGATCTTTTCCAATGATTCTTAGCAAATGGCTAGTGGGATCCCTCAATGCCTTCAGTGGTAATAAAGCTCTTTGATATTGTATAGTCACTTTTAAAGAGGTGAAACCAAACCCTGTTCCTATATATTGCATTGTACATGTATGTGGAAGACACAAGATGGTTCGCCAAAAGAAACCCTCAATCCTGTCTATCCATGTCAGGTTTTCAAGAGTGAGGGCTTCAAGGCCATATGATAGCACTTGGACAAACCACTGCCTATATAACAACAAAATTCCTTTCAGAGTATATCCAGCATATTCCAGGACATACTTTCTCACTAACAATGTGATTTGCTTTATTCTCGTGATTCTACTGTCAATTAGAGGGAGGTATCCCAATTTACAGTCCATCTCCACGCCAAGGTATTTGTAGAAATTGACATAATCGATGGTTCCCCAGCTGACTTTCATACATGGTCTATTAACCTTCTTGGAAGAGATGAAAAATAAACTTTAGGCATCATTCCGACCCTGGTGCAAATGGATACCGGGCACCGGTAAGGACACCGGTGCCGGTAATCCCTTTGCGCCTTATTCTGAGATCCCCCAATGGGACCAGTAAGGTACGTTTGGTCAGACCAAACGTACCTTACCGTTCCCGTTAAGGGACCAGGGCACAAATAACGGCCTTGGCATGCGGCGGGCCGTTATTTGCACCCTCCCCATTCCCATTGAGCCCTATGGGGGCTCAAATGGTAATGGGGAATGGTTTGGTAAATGGGGACTTACCGGTCCTTCCAAGGTCGGAATGGACCGGTAAGTCCCCATCTCACCAAACCGGAGTCAGTCCCGGTTTTGGAGGCAGCCATGGCTACCTCCAAACTCTGAATGAGGCCCTTTGTCTTTTTCAAATTTACCATCATGTCATACTCACTACAGAATCTGCCCTACTCTTCCAATAGGTTTTGCATAGCTACTATGGTGTGATCTACTATCACCAGATCATCAGCATATAATAATGCTGTGATCTTAGTTGTAGCAAATCTGGCTGGACTGTGAGCATGTTTCTCCAAACGATGTATTAGTTCAGCAATATACAAAAATTAAAAAGAAGAGCAGCCAATAGGCAAACCTGCTTAATGCCCTTATGTATCTTTATAGGGCAGGATAATCTCCCATTATTATCAAGGCATACCTGGGCTGTATTATTCTTGTGGATTTTAATTAAAATCTCCAATAACCAGTGAGGGTACCGAAGAGCTCGTAATATCTCCCACAGTTTGTTATGGTTAACCTTATCAAACAGACAACTAAAATCAACAAAGTTTACATAGATAGATGGATTCGAGAGTTGTTTGGCTTTAGACATTATCGCATCTAGAAGTCTGATATTATCAGTTGTACTGGCTCCAATGCGAAAGCCAGATTGAAAGGGATGAAGTATCTGGTTTGCCTCTGTCCAAGATTGGAGATGGTTCAGGACAATCACGGCAAATATTTTATTTGTAGTGTCCAGAAGAGACAAAGTGCGGTAGTTCTCAGGGTAAACTCGAGGGCCTGCCTTGTACACTGGATTCAGTATCGATTTTAACCATGATGCGGGAATGCTTTTTTCCACTTAAGCAAACTCTGCAACAGTAAAAGTACATGAGGATTTAAAGATTCAGTTAAGTATGGCAATCACACATTTACATATTTTCGTACCTTTGTCCTCTATCTTGAGGAAGCGTTTGGGAAAAATAGTCTAGGTTGCTGGATAGTTGTGGTCCTATTTCTAAAGACATTTCAAACATTGTCTGCACTCTAGGGCACATATGCAAAGGAAATGTATGAGCCCATATGCAGGATACAAATTCACTGTATAAAGTAAGCACTATGACAAGGAAGAATAGGACATGAAGTAATTGATCATTAATTTCAGCAGGGCTAGTCACAACTGTACAATAAACTTGTAGCACACACATTTCAGTGCAATCCAAGGGTTTAACATAGTTCAGTTGGTCAAGCACCTGTTGTAGAGATGTGTATAATCCTTAATTAGCAGCCTGGACGATGGCAAAAACCAATCAAGAGGGCTTGAATATGGGCTAAAATGCCAGTGCACTTCTGCATATGTTTCCCCTGGCTGGTTCTGGCAACATATTCTGTTCTTCCTTTTAGGCCTGTCCTATTTACTGCAGCCCGTCCCCACCATAGGCACATCCCCACCACAAGTCAACTTGAAGGCCTGAAGTCCATCCTAACCTTGAGATCCATTCCTGCATTGAGGCTTAGCCCTACTTCAATGTTCATCCCAACACCATGGTCAACCGCCACAACATGAGCCCATAACATTTAGAGGTCTATTCCAGCTGTGAGGCTCATTCCCACCTCAAGACCCATTCTGAGACCCAACCCTCTTGTGAGGCCTATTTCTGCACTATTGGTCATCCATGCACTGAGTGAAATTTAATGTCTGTATATACACTCTGGGGCACAGCATTCTATATCTCGTTGCCTAGATCTGCTGCAATCATTGAATCCACTGTGAAGGGTGATGAGCAGCGTTATCCGCTCATGGTTGCAACCTGCTGTATAACATGCCATTTAAAAGTGTTAATCAAAAGACATTTGACTCTTCCTCATCTCTTTCGCTTTCATTCTGCTTCAGTTTGGCAAGACTTTTTGAATGCATTCACTGTACACACTTAAGACATCCATATTTCCATCATCCCACTTCCGCTTCAGGGTCCACGGTCATGGGGAGAACACATTAAGGACCTGGTACATTCTGCATGTCTGTGATCTAGCGATACCTCTCACCTCTGGGTATGCTGATATTCTAAATGCACTTACAAACACAGCAATCATTTATTTACAGATGGAAAGCATGTATTGTCAGCATATTTTTTTCGACACTGCTTGCAAGGGGGCCTGTCATCCTGACACACAAGAACAAAAATGTCACCACCAAAACGGAAGAACATATGGGGACCACTTATAAGGTGACACAATCCATCTGGATTTATTTTCCTGACACACTGGAAACATGTGGCAATACGCGAAATCGTGATATACTTAAGCAATATGCCCTGAGCGGCAGGGCAGTACCGACTCAGGTAATGCCAGGGGCCAATAGTTATAGCCCCGAGCGAAGCGAGGGCCTTAACGAAGGCCCGGGCATTACCAGAGTTGGTAATGCCCCCGCCGCTCGGGGCATATTGCTATTAGTACCTTGGCCCGCTGTGTGACCAGGGCACTAAAAGCATTTTTGTCTGTCCCGAAACGCTGCAGTGTGTGAAAAAAAAAAAAGAAATGACCAAGAAAATTAACAGAAGTGTTCCCAGAGCGTCCGCTCCCGAAAAAAAGAAAGGAGCAGAAGGTAAGTGAGGTTGGGAGGGAGGGTCATAAAACATAAAAAATACGTACCTGTGTCCCCGTGGGGGCGTGGCAGCCTCTCAGCCGTGGGGAGGCTTGGAGCGGGATGGCCCCGCTTCGAGCCTCCTCATTGGCTGAGAGGCTGCCACGCCCCACCAAGGTCAAGGTGGCTGGAATCCCGGCTGAGAATCGAAGGATTCTGGGCCAGGTAACGACCCAGCGAGAGCCAATCAGAATGCATGTTGCATTCTGCTTGACTCTCCCCGGGTACTAATCTAATTTAGCCAAGGAAAAAAAATTGCATTACACTCTTCTGCAAAAACAGAGAACCACGATCCACTTCATAGAGACTGTGTGGCATATCTGGTTACAGGCCGGAAAAAAATACCATCTCACCAATCCTTCCTGGAGTGGCTCAGGGGAACATAAACTAGTGCAGCATTATGAGGAATGCTGGCCCCTAAACAGCGTTCAATGTTCAGTGGTTTGGCTGTCCATTCTCCCATGCCACACCCTCATTGTGGCATATGAGATCCAGCAACAACTCTGTCAATTGCAGCCTACTGGCCACACCTTCTAAAACTACTTGATAAGAGGGCACGTGAACTTCTGTCAAACCTGCACAGTATTTACAACTTTGTTTCTTGGCTCCATTTTCAATTGTGACGTCCCTACCTTAGATACATCCTTAATGCTAGACGTTTAGGGCGGGTTGTTTGATAACATGCGCACAACAGAGAGACAATCGGTTGAATCAAACCTGTTTATAGAATTTTAATGTAATGATAAAAACCCTACAGCCATGTTGACCTTTTAACTCTAAGTCCCCTTGCAACTATAATCGCAATGTTCAAATGCCTGGAATCCCATGCCAGGATACTGGTACATTGCTGACCCCTAGAACTGTACACATGACACCCTTCTATAAACTAAGAAGCAATGATAGGGGTATCAGGATCAATTTAATGCAGATTGTGATTTGAGCAATAAAACAGGACTAAAATAGCCATTGCACTATTCTGAAAAAAAAGACAAAGAATGTGTTTGTGAGACTGCACACATTCCATATCCAACCAAATAAAAAACCGTAAGCATTGGCATGCCCTGAACGTTGCAGTAGGATCCCTTCTAAGAGCCAAGTTGTACTTCAAGCATGCACAAAATATATTAGAAACACAGTAGTCTGCTTTGCCACATGTCAATCCTCTGACAATAGACAGGTGACCTGTGCCAGGTTCCTCCCTTTATTTGGACACATGCCATGTCTGCCACTTAACCACTAGAATCAACAGTGCATACCTTGGACTGAGTATTCCATGTACACAAACTGTACACCCTTATTGTAAGACCTTAGATGTCATATGCATGGCTTTAATACTCTAGGCTCATGAACCAGGTGACGCTCAGTAGACGATACTCATATGCATACACCCGGAACTTAGATACCAGAATGTTTAAAACATGTTACACAGAAAAGAACAAGGATGGATGTTCTATCTGACAACACACCGGGTGGGTTTAAATTATGGGAATTGCAGGGAATAGCTGGATCTAAAAGTTGATGAAGATGGAAAGAATCACAGGACTCTTTGTCACCTGTATTTATTTATTTAATGTTTTTTGTTAATAACGCGCCTAATACCATACCTGTGTTTGGTTTTTAAGAGCGGATCCAGGATTCAAAACTGTTGCTCTGCATGGTCAGGATCGATGATTGAGCAGAATTAATAATTTCTCAACTAGTGCAAGTTATGCAAATGCGCAAGAAAACAGAGTGACAGAGCACGGAACCATCTTATATCAAAGTTAAAATACAGTCACAAAATATCATCTTTTATATTAATTTATTCAAAGTCAAAACAAACAATCACCAATCATTAAAGCAGATAGACAAAAAACAGAGAGAAGTACAACACACATATTGCAGTTTATATTGCACAATCCTAATTCCTTCTCCCTTATTTAAATTCAAAAAGTTCACGTTGGATAAAAAAATATGGAAGCACAAAAAAGACGTGGAAACCTATAAAGAGACTAACACCTATGCCTACCTCGTCGAGTCCTACTATGAAGACCAGAATAAACAAGCAAGAACTAGAGGGAGAAACATCAACCGCCATAGGAATACATTTGTAACTTTCTCTAATACCTCGAACACCACTAGCAGTGACTCTGACAGAACCAACTCAGGAGGGAATACTCACCCTAATAACCAACCCCATTTTCAGAGAGGCCGGGGGAGGAGACCACGCAACTGGCAACAGGGGCCCCCCAGGATGCAAACCCGCAACTGGCGAGGCCCCGCGATGACATGTTAATCCGAGTTTTCAAGTTATCCAACCACTTTTTGACTAAGGCAGAATCTCAGGTCCTCAAAAAAGGCTTGAGTTTCGTTCCCACAGCCAAGGCCAAAGATTTTGAAACTCAACTAGAACTTCAAAAATTCTTCCGTCTAATCAGATTACGATATTTTTTCAAAGACTCTCCTATATCGAGTAAAAAACAAAGTGTAACAGGTTTAAAACCTCCATCTTCCTTTTTCAATGGCAATGCCATGGTTTCACCAGCCATCGTGGCCTTCGAAAACAAAATTATCCAAGAGAGTAAAAAACTCATTTCCTTTAATAATCGACACAAAGCCAACATGAGTCGAGAGGAAAGACAAGCCCTCCTATCACTACAAAGAAACCAGACTTTTCATATAAAACCAGCCGATAAGGATGGAGGTATTGTCTTATGGGATAAATTACTCTACGACATTGATATCAAAGTACATCTCGAGAATCCTTTGTTCTATCGCAAACTTGATCGCGACCCCACCTCACGCCTAAAGGACGAAATTAAAAGTCTCATGGACTATGCTACAACTGAAGGCTGGATAGAAACGGATGAATATGCATTTCTGGTGAAGGACAATCCAACTATTCCGGCCTTTTACCTTCTGCCGAAAGTGCATAAGAATGCAGTGACTCCCCAAGGCAGACCGATTGTGTCTGCAATCAATTCGGTGCTTGAACCTTTGTCTATGTATTCAGACTGGTTTCTTAGACCAATAAGGCACACACATGGCCATCTATCTTCAAACACCTAATTAAAATTCATTGAGTGAATACTTCGACGGGCACCATTGGCTTTGATGACACAGAAAATAAACATAGATAAATGAGCACAGAAGGTTATGAAAAATATATGTTATTCTCCATTGCCATCCCTCCCCTGGCTCCCACTGGCTGCAAGGATTAATTTCAAAACCTGGATCTGATTCGTCCACAAGGCTTTCTGCGGCCAGGGTCTGCACTATATCCAACTCTCTCTTCCGAAATACCTTCCTTCTAGAGCCTCAACTCAACCCTGGAACTCAGCTACCTCCAACTCTCTAAGGATCAAATGCTTCTCCAAGCAGAGAGTGGGGTAGATCTCTCTCCTTTGAAATGTGCCTCCCTCTGGAACAACCTCCCCTGCCCCTCTCAAACTTGAGCTGGACCACCTGAAGTTCTGGAAGCAGCTCAAGACCCTCCTTTTCTCCTCTGCCTTCTCGTTATTGCTCGCTTACTAACTTACCCATTTTACTGCGCTGACTGGATGCTTGGTTCCCACGCACTTAGGGGCTTTAACTAACCCCTACAGCCCCCCTTCCTCCTGCACTACCTCGAGCTGCACTGCCCTGGCTGCACTTACTCAGAGCCATGCTGCCCTGTTTGAACTTCCCCCTCTCCCTGCACATTCCCCTCTACTTCCCTTGCACTTCTATTGTCGCACTTGCATGATCCGAATGACACAAGGCCTAGTAGGATTGTTTGTCTTGTCCTCCCTATCTTTCCCCCTGCTTGTCTTGTGGCGCCTAGAAACACTTGTGTAAAGGCGCGTTATGAATGCCATATCATATCATAACATCACAAAATGATGTGCTGCTGGGGAGTAAACAGTACTTTAGCCCTTCCAAATAAGAACTGCATATCATAACCACTGTGCACTCAGACATGCACCTGGCAGAACGGTCTAGATAAAGATGTTGAGGTATCTATACACCACAATTAACTGTGCACTTTTTTGCCTCTTAAAATTGAAGGAAATGAGCATTTATTGACACCATTTATGACAACATGGCATATGCCATTGCACTGAGTTCAAAAATCTCTAGAAAGCATATCCTTCGACCTAGATGACAACTTATAAATGAAGATTAGGTAAAGATACATTATAAGGAAAGCCGTGTTTACCATTATTGCTTGGAATATGTGTATATGTTCTTCACATGCAAAGTGTTAGACCTTTAACCTCCTATTAACAATAGGCCTTTGGTCCAGAATAACATGTTTTATATTGCCTTCGGCACCTATCTTAAAATGATGCAGTCAAAGGGCCTCATTACACGGATGGCGGAGAACCATGGCGCTATTAGCGCCATGGTTCATGCCGGTAAAATACCGGCACCGCCTTGGCGGAAAGGGGAATTACCACCCCATTCCAAGGTTGGCAGGGCGGTAATTCCCCCTTCCACCATTGTCCTTCCCCATTCCCATTTTTGCCCCATAGGGCATGATGGGAATGGTGAAGGCGCTAATTACGGTACCGCAAATTGCGGTACCGTAATTAGCTCCCTGGGTCCATTTGCTGGTTGGTTTTTAGCACCTGCAAAAAGCAGGCGTTAAATTCCCCAACCCGCAAAGGGACCTCGTAGTAAGGCGGTAAGGATTTGCCGGTACCGGTAAAATACCGGTACCGGTAAATCCTTACCGCCATCCGTGTAATGAGGCCCATAGACTGTTTCCTCGCTGAGGGAATGGCTCACAATCAGGCCACATTTTTATTCTGTAGATATATGGGATCCCCTCTTTGTGCCCATTCTTTATCACATTGCATAAGTCTAATAGGTTCATTGTGCCTGGTACCATTTTGAACATATGTTAACTTGTCCTGCTTGTTTTTTTTTTATATTAGGAAGCAATAGAGCGCTTTACAATCATAAGGGGAAGAAAATGGTGATGGCAGCCGAGAGTCTGGGGAGGGGAGAGTTAACAGGTGAGAGGGCGGGACACCCGTTTTCTAGCAAGGGTCCTAGAAGCAATCAGGGAGGGAAGTGGCAATGACCAGACCAGCCAGTCTCAGGTAGAGTGTGGAACTAGATGTTAACATTTGTTTCGTCTTTGGACTTTGCCTACAGCAGACACATACGGAACAGTAGTGGCAGTGCTGGCAAATTACACCACAAATAGAAAGGCATTAAGGATCTACAACACTTAAGCTTAAAACTTTTTTTTATCTAATGAGCCGTTACGTACTGTAGTTAATATAATTAAATACATTGATACCTTGTTGTGTTATATGTTCATTGTATAACATTTTTTGAACTCTATTTAGGGATGGCACCACGTGAGACCTTAAAAGAAGATGGCATGTTAGATGTACACAGTTATTATGCAAATGGTAACAAACAAGAGATATTGAACCACGATTGTTGTGTGAAGTAGTTCTTTCTCTGCAGGACAATGTTCAGACAATAGCCATACGTGCAACTTATGTATCACACACATGTCAGGTTGCATCCACTGCTGGATTGCCATAGAGCCCATTTATCTGGCAGGTCTTGAGGAAGTGAGAGTAAGCGATTTTGTATGTCTTCAAAATTGTGTATGTCTTCAAATCAATATATACGTATTGGCGCTGAGAACATGGTGGCAGAGGGTTCTTTTGCATTGATCATCAGAATAATGGGTTGTGTCAGGGTTTCTGCCTCCTCTCCTACAGACTTGCTGAGGCATGCATCTTGCAAAATTAGCAAGTGCCGCTCACTACAAAATGGGAAGGGAGCCTCACCAACGGACGCCCTGAAACTTGATTGGGAGGGGGGGGAGGACATGCCAAATCTGTTTTACAGGCACAGGGGTAGCAGGGGAACCAAAGCATACTAAATAGAATACTTTTAAAACAACTCATCAGATTAGGAAAATGTTCCTGAAATGTTAAATGTTTAGACCTTCCTGCAAATTATATGGATTTTTTCATATTCCTGCTGAAATATGTGCTTTAAAATGTGTTGTTTTTACTTGTTAATGAGACCTAATAGCACAAACTAAAACTGAGTTATCTGTGGATCTGCCCCTTGCCACGGTCATTGACCCTAGGAACATATGTCGATGGGGTATCACCACCTGCGCCTTTACTATTCGCTTATGGCCCTTTCATTTATATATGAGGAATCAGGCTCTAGATACGAAGCCCCTATACTTGCTTCCTAGACCCAGAGGTCAAATATGTAGGGACAGTGAGTGCGCATAAAGTTCAGGGAACGCAGGTGATATGGGTGCAGAGAGATGAAACCCTCCAACGCAAAGTGTTGTGTTAAACACCTGTGAAGTATGGATTTGACTGATCCTCTAGACAAACACTCAGGTTTGGCCGATCTAATTCCATTTGAGGGAACAGAAGATACGCCATCTATCTTTTCCCACACCCACCTTGTTCAATGTCTATAGTTGAGAAGACCTCAGTCTGATTTGGAATAAATGAAAAAGGGGAACACTTTTTTTTATGAAACCTTAATACATTTATGATGATGGGGATGTGAGGCAGGGTGTTACCTGGGATAACCCACCTCCAATATACAGATCACGCCTGGTTCCTCATTCCAATACCATTAGAATAGAATAGGTATGACCGACTGAAATATCTCCATCAGTGGGATGCAAGCTGGAGTGGAATGTGTTTCTAGTTCATTTGTCAGATCAAGAGAGGCTCAGGTCTGTGTGGTGATGCAGAAAGGTGATGGTTCTCGGGTTGCTTCCTCCCTTCCCAGTGGGCTGAAGAACAAAATCCTTTTTCCAAAGAAAAGAGTATTAACCAAGACATCACTTAGTCAAGTGATAAAGGCAAAGGTACAAGGAATTGTAGCAAACATGTCTATAGAGCTGCAAAGGAAAGAACATGTGAGGAAGATAAGTGTAACCCAGTTAAACAGTAATGAAGCTCGGGGAACTTTTTGTGCAGTGACTCTTGGACCTCCGCGACTTGATGCAGCATAAAAATGTTACAGTGTCGCACCGGTGGGAGCAGAGAACGGAGACATAGAGTTCCCCACTCCGTTTGCAAAAAGTGAAAAGGGGAATCATAATGGTGTGGAAACAAACTGGTGATATATTTTGTTTTGTGTTTCTAACAAAAATGCTGATCTGTTCGGGTCATGTGCTGGATAATATGATTGATATGCATTTGGTCTTTTGGGAACCCCTGGGAATCTGTTTTATCTATACATCACAAAATTTGACTTTCAACTTTAATTTTATTTAAATTCTGCTATCTTCTATAAAGTATATCAAGCGACCTTTAATGCCCAGATTTGAAAAAGGCACACTTAGGGTGCCGAAACACGTGTCATCCTTATGGGCTATCAATAAATATAAGATGAATTAAGAAAAACTGGTTTTGGTTGATAACTGAACTTCACTGTGGCGCGGTAATAGATTGGCGCAGAAACCCCTTTTCAGTTAAACAGTAACACTGCCCTCCACGTATACCCCTTGCCAATTACCTGAGGAATGAGCGCACAACATGATGATGATGAACAGACAAACAAGGGACCTGTGAGTCATAAAACAGACATTTGACATAGCCCCAAAACATAGGCACTTTGCCACGTGGAAGGGGGCGTAGAAGGGTTGGCACAAGGACGAATCTGAGGGCAACAGCACAGTTCCAGGGCGGATCGTGATCCAAAGTTCACAGACCAGGAAGTGAATCAAATTGAACATAATACACCAATGGGAAATCCAAGCACAGTTCCAAAAGCAATCCAAGTCTGTGGAAGTCAAGAAAAGCAGTTCCAATCCGTCAACAAAACAAAATCACAAAACCACAAACAAAATTCAGAAATGAAGCCAGGGTTCAATGTAACCAGGATGAGAACCAAGAAACTGAGCACACCATGTAAGGCAGAAAACACAGCTGTGAGGCCCAGGGCATGGGCTTACCTTCATCCTATACAGGTCTCCTCCGGCCAGCTGCAGCTTGGCATGCGCAATCTATTCCCACATAGGTCTGCGGGACGGCGTGCCTATGTGATTGCGCTGGTGGTACATGGCCCGCTGGCAGTGGGGGGGGTCACTTTTTTCTATGGGTTTGCAGGAGGTGCCATGGAACACACCAATCCCACAAACTGAATCCTGGAAGCCTGCAGAGTCTGACAAAAATAAGGATTCATATACGTTTTTGAGCAATCACATAGGAGGTCATTACAACCCCGCGTTAAGGGTTAACGACGGCGTTAACCCTTAACGCCGGATTCCCACTTTAACGCCTGCTTTTGGCAGGCGTTAAAGTCCATGGCGCTAACCCGCCATGGTGCTAATTACGCCGCCGTAATTTACAGCGGCGTAATTAGCGCCTTCCCCACTCCCATTATGCCCTATGGGGCAAAAATGGGAATGGGGAAGGGAAAATGGGAAATGGGGATTTACCGCCCCACTCACCTTGGAATGGGGCGGTAAATCCGCCATCCACCATGGTGTAAACATAGTTTACACCATGGTGGTAAAGTTGGTGCACTTAGCACCAAGGTTGTAATGACCTCCAATGTGTCATATTGCTTTCATCATCAGGTCACATTTCTATAGAAACGGTTGTCCTCGGCAACACTTGTGCATTGTCACTGTTTCCAATGCACTTATTTTTCTTTAGTATGTGTCATACCGATGGAGGAAGGCGTCAATGTGTGTCATAAAGGATGAGTCAGTCCACAAAAGACGGATACATTCACTGAGTTATGACAAATACAGAGGTTTAAGTTTTAATCGTGTGTTTTAGTCAATACATGTTGGATTCAAAACATCTGTTTCATGAGTAGACAGACTGAACCTACCCCATGTTGTGTGTGTTTAATTGAATGTTAATTCTCTGTATTTGCATGTTATTCATCCATATCTACCCAGCTCCCTCCACATGCACCGTGTTTTAGTTTTCATGGATCAAAATAGGAAGACACTTTTTGTGTTAATTCGTCGTAGATTTCATTAAACAAGTCAATATTGCCAAATGTGGAAAGATTAGAAGACCCAGTGTGCAAGCAATGAAATGGCTGTAGTGCAATTCAGCTCCAATATAAATTGCACCTGTTGGAAACATTGGACACTAGGCTTGGTGAGTCTCAATGGGGAGTGAGAGCTACCAAGAAAAATTCAAGATTTGGCCAAATCTAGTCCTCATTTACAACGAAAGCCTCAGTATCCTCTAGGCATTCGATGGATTCTCAAGGACCAACCACATCCTTCCAAAAACAGTTGACGCCAGAGGTGCAGCACTATCCCTGGCCACAACAAATAAGAACCATAATACAGATATTTAGGTCCAAGAGGCTGCAAGAAGTGTTCCTAATGTTGGGTGATTATGTCTGCCTGCTGGCAATGATCCTTTATACCAAGTTTTTCTGGAATACTACTGCAGTAGAAACACGGTTATGGTGATCACTTTTCCTAAACCGTCTTTCTTTCTTTCTTTCTTTCTTTCTTTCTTTCTTTCTTTCTTTCTTTCTTTCTTTCTTTCTTTCTTTCTTTCTTTCTTTCTTTCTTTCTTTCTTTCTTTCTTTCTTTCTTTCTTTCTTTCTTTCTTTCTTTCCTTCTTTCTTTCTTTCTTTCTTTCTTTCTTTCTTTCTTTCTCAGTCCTATATATTGGATCTCAGGAATTGTTAATGAGCATAATTTGTCAACTATATCTGTGGGTGCTATTAAACTGAATATGTCCACTTTTGATGTATGAGGTGCTATTAAAGAGAATTTATGGAATTGCAGTTTGTGCATGTGGTTGTTCATCACTCCGTTTCAGGTGATTTTTACATTTTTAAATAGATATATTTCACCCAAGTGACCACAGAATTGTGCCCATCAGCAATTACTATTACATGTACTACAGCAAAGGCTACATTTCTTTACAAAACACGTTCAGTGTCTACTGTTCAAAGGAACATTCTGCTGCAAATGAACACACTGGTTTTTTAGGAAGATTTTCTAAATGAAACTAATTGTATGCTCACCACACTTCAAAGAGCAGTTATTGGACAAATTGCGTTACAGTGCTATGTTATCATCCAAAATGACAGATGGGTGCCCCTCGGTGGCTTCTATGCCTTCTCCAATGCCGCAGGGGACACCAAAAGCACTTGGGTCACACAGCCAGAACGACCTTCAAGTGAGACTCTTGGTTCGGATACGTGGCTGGTGAGGGCAGTGGGAGCATATGGTTAAAATATATATGTTTTAGAGTGTTCTAATGTACTTTACAATGCTTGATCTTCAATCACATGAAGCTGCAATGCATGTATTTACACATCATTAGAGTGGCTTTCCCTATAGGACCCAGTGAGGCCCAACAAAGTGTGTGTATCTGATACCTCATTTGCTAGAAAAGAATATGTTATCATAAATTACCATGAAATTAGTCTAATGCTCATCACTATCTAGTGTCAATGAGTATACCTTGGCCAGAAAATAATATTTCTTTGGAATTTCTCTCCTGCTCTCCTAACAGTCATGGGGCCTAATTATACGGTAGGCGGTAGGGGATTACCGCCACCGGTAAGGGCACTGCTGCCGGTAATCCCCTACCGCCCTACTACGAGGTCCCTCAGCGGGAACCGTCCTTAACGTGTGGTCAGACCACACGTTAAGGAAGGGACCCGCTGAGGGACTTCAGAGCAAATAACGGTACCGCTAATAGCGGTACCGTTATTAGCTCTTTCCCCATTCCCATTGAGCCCTATGGGGACTCGAATGGGAATGGGGAATGGCAATTGGCATGGGGACTTACTGGGTCCTCAAGGGTCTGAATGAACCGGTAAGTGCCCATACCGCCTACCCGGACCCAGAAGGCGGTAGGGGGTAGCCATGGCGCTAATTGCGCCATGGTTACCTCCTACCGTGTAATGAGGCCCATGGTATTTAACTGGTCTTATACCGACCATCAAGGTATGTGCTCTTGGACTTCTTTATCCATATTGTTAATCGGCCTGAAAGAAAACCACTCCTACCACGTCGAGAACTTACACGCATACCGCTCTATCATGCACGTGATTTAGCCGCTTGCAACCTGTTTCATTACCAACCGTAGCGCATGTAAGCACTGAACGTCATTCTTGGTGCTTGTAACATACCATGCTGCGTTTACCTACCTAAATTCCCAGCACGTGCTCATTGGCATCCTGGGCAAGCAGGCTCTGGTGCAGCAACGTCCATGCCATCACCGCACTCTCCCAAAGTTTCGCCACAGCGCTCAGGCGTTGCAGCTACTCACACTTGTACAGGCTTCATAAACAGAAGCTAGATTTTGAAGAGTATCGCATCAGCATTCATACACCAAATTCCTACCTTTGGCAGAGCACGCCCCCCATGAAGTGCAAACGAGGAATGTAACCAGACATGATGTGATGCGGGCATTGTCTCTGATTCCGCCCTTCTCACCTAATCTGCCCCTTGGATGCAACGCCAGTTAGTTTTCGATGAATATTGTACAAAGCGCCTCAACTTAATTTGGGAAATACTGCCTCTTATCTTACCTGTCACGCCCCCCCCCGTGTGATTTTTACAACACATACGCACCTAACGGGAACGGGCCACGTGCTAGGGATGGATACAATGCCAGCACATCATTCTATAAGCTTCCATAATTCCAATCTTGCCCTTGGTTTTGTACAGAATGCTGTCCATGTTTATTTCATAATGGGCATGCTTTGTAACACCTGTTGGAAAGTTATCATCTAAACTGCTGTCACTCCTTTAGCTATAAGTACAGTTATCATCCACATCCCACGTTAGGCGGAAGAGTTGTCCCCAATGCACTATAGGCACACATGACTGTGACGTTCCTATCAGATTGTGGCTGCTAAAACCACTAGCCCCAGTCAGGACTTAATGCTACATCGTTTTCCTTTCATAGCTGGTGAGACAACATATTGGAGAGCCATACCACATCTGCTTGCACCCCCAAGTTTCCTCTTTTTGTACCAAGCCTCCTTTCCATCAGATGTATACGTTTGTACAAGGGCAGAGCCCCCAAAGTGTCTTTAGGTGCATTATTCCAGGAACATTGGAAACGGAAACTACCCAGCCAGATATGGGAATGGCTTGCCTCAGACAGAGCTCTTTCAGAGTGTGTCAGTAGATGCCATCTTCAAGTTTTAATCATGGCTTTATAATGCATGTGAATTAGCCTCTGCAGTGGTAGGTACTACACCAAGGTCCTCGCGGACACACAGCAATGGGGCGAAGGACTGCAAAGGTACTGATGCACAGAAAAAAGACATTGGGCCTCATTCCGAGTACGGCGCTAACCAATGGCGCTATTAACGCCTTGGTTGACGCCGTACCCGGACCGGCAGCGCCTTGGTGGTTGGCGGAATTACCGCCCCATTCCAAGGTTGGCGGGGCGGTAATTCCCCAATCCCCATTTACCCTTCCCCATTCCCATTCTTGCCCCATAGGGCATAATGGGAGTGGGGAAGGCGTCAATTACGCCACCGTAAATTACGGTGGCGTAATTAACATCAAGGTCCCTTAGCGCCATGGTATTTAACGCCTGCTAAAAGCAGGTGTTAAAAGCACCATGGCGCTAAGGGAACTCGGAGTATGGCGGTAAGGGATTACCGCCACCGCTCTCGTTAGCGGTGGCCGCTATCCCTTACCGCCATACTCGGAATGAGGCCCATTACGTAGAATTCCAAACACCCATGTGAGGTGGTGGCCTATATACAGTTGCAGGCAGTTTGTGTTCCTTTCCCTTAATGGCATTGGTTATTTTCATGCCTCCACGTGTCTTATTCAACCTCTGCATAGCTGGTGCATCTTAAAAAAAAATGTGCTGGCTTTTGCACAACTAACATAACCAATACAGATTTCAGAAGAACCGTATACCTAAACGACCATCCTCAGATGTTTGACCAGAACCCTTGGCTAGAGGCAGATTGACCATAGCGTTTTGTTTTACTCAGGGCCATGATCTTGCTCTTAACCACTTCAGTAACTCCCTACAGTACTGCACAGAGCCCTCAACAAGTGCCCAAAGGAATGTTGCACCTTCTGCCAATACTAGGACCCACTGCCCCCCTGATACGCAGCATTCAGTCCTATGAATTGTAAATAAATGTTCCGGTCCTTTATGGGAAAGCTTCAAAACGTATCGGGCCAGGACACATCCTTTTCTTACTCTCACAACAATGCAAACTATGTTTTTGTCTGTACGGGATCCATGGGATCACTTAAATTAAACGGAGGGGAGTGCGTCCATTTGCACCTATGTGCAAACAAGATCCCTCCATTTAAGTTAGATCCTTTCCAGCAGAAGCAAAGAGTGAAAAGCAGACACAATAACATTTACGCTTCACTTTCCACTTCGTGATTTGGGTATTGTGACTCCTGAAATTAATGATAGTGAGATGCATTTACAAAGGAATCCTATGGGATATTTCTACCAGGTGTAAAAGTCAGGCATATAACATAATAATCCATTTGTTTTCAACCAGAATGAGAATACATGATGGGAAAAAACAGCCTGATCTTGCAGGCGGTTCTGGAAGAGCAGACTGTCATGTTAAGTCTGCACCTCTCTCCAACTCCGCCTGACAAATCAGTGAAAACCCCAAAAAACCAGAAAAAGTTACGGCAAACGTTTGCTGCCAGGTTCACCACTACTTTTTTCCAGCCCATGGGACCTGGGAAATGATCCATATAGTGGGTTTGTTAGCACTGTCTGAAAACATTTATTAATGCATGTTTCATCACTTACTTAACAATGGTTGTCCATAATAGGTCCCAATTGATAAAATCAAAGGCTTAATTTAGACCCCTTAATGTCATTACAAATGGCTTGTTTGTAACCTTCACATATTGCAGAAGGTGTCTAAAAATGTGGATGGTAGGGCATACTCCAATTCTACAGCTTGCTTGCACTGGTGTCACTAAATTATTTGATTCCATCAAAGAGTGAATCATGGTCAGTACTATTGTATCTTAACCCAGCAGAGTGCCCGTTCTCTGAACGGTTTCTTGAGACAGAAATGATAGCACTGATCTTGAAGGTCACTGTTCCGATTTGCTTATCGCTTGGTGTGCATTGTACTCGGAAGTAAACTGCCCTGAGAATGGGCGTGTGGCTGGCTGACATACCCCGTAGCAGATGTTGTGGGGAAGGCTAGAGTTTGTGTGCTGCTGCATACTGGGACTTCCCGTGCTCTCTCCCCACATCGTGCCTCACCCTGGCGTGGTGCAGTTCGTTTGCAGTGCATTGTGGTGCAAATATCTTGGAAACCGTGAATCCTAGGTCCTGGACCTCGAGTTTTGTTCCACGTATCGGGACCGTCCTCCTACTACCACATTGATGTTTCGCCGATTTCAGGCAACTTTCATGTGTGAAGGTGCTGAAATCCAGGTAAAGGAGAGGTGCGTTTAAATGTCATGTAGCTAGTAATGTCCTGAGGGTCCTAACAGGTAACTAAATAAAATGTGTTGCAGATTGGTGAAACGCTATGGAATTGCATAAGGAACAACACTTCACCACAAATCCCGCCACAAACAAACACATTTTGACATTTATATATATATATATAGAGAGAGAGAGAGAGAGAGAGAGAGAGAGAGAGAGAGAGAGAGAGAGAGTTTCAGTTAAAGAACATGTGATATAATGTTCTTGAATATTCTTGTCTGCTTTTCTGCATATGGCTAAAATGATTGCTGAATTGCAGATTTGAGGGTTTTCATCAGATACAATTACTGCATTACGTCTTGAAAACCCCAATCTTGACAGGGGGTAATTTTTCCTCCTGTCTTTTCACAACTTCCTGTAAATGACCTCTATTGTATATCTTTGCTTTATTTTGTATTTATTAAATCTACATGGCAGTAGTTACGCAATTGAACATTTCCACCTATACCTTATATTGTTTGTAATTTCCTCGGGTTGATTGCATCGGATGCAGGAGTGAACAAATGCTCATTGGTAGCAAATAGGAGTGCCTTTGTTTAGCATACAGCGTACGGATGCATGCAGGGAGCTACGGTGTGCCTTGAGAAACCTTGAAGGATAATAAGGGATCTCTTGTAATGTGGAGGAAAGAGTATGCTCTGCTGAATTAGGAGCAGAAAGCAGAATTGGCCACTGAATGCTGGTAAGAGGTAGCAGTAGATGGTGTCTCTTTAAGTTCTCATACGCTTTGGCAATTGGTGGCAAAATTATCATACCCAAATTCATTTCAATCGGAACTCAAATATGCCAGCACAGGCTTGAGTCAGGCAATGTTCCAATAAATACGGTAGCGCACTTCAAGTAAGGGAAGCCTCACATCATAAATGTTCCTTCAAGGGCAGCAGGAATGACATTAAATGAAGGGCCGAATTCACAGAAGCGTTTTATAATGGCAAAACTCCATGGGAAAATGCTCTGGGAATTAGGTCCTAAGTCCATTCATATTACAGGAAGTACTAAAGGCCCTAAACAGGCAGCACACTAATACAAGCCATGGTCCTGATAGCATCCCATTATATCATTTTAACCACAACACAGATCTGTATCTCTTACAATTGATACTTTTTTCAGGGTAGTAAAAGCTGACTCTCTAAAGCTGGAAACACGTGATCATCACCCCTATATATAAAATAGGAGAGAGATACACTATTAATGGGTTTGCATCGGCCTACATTGCTACAGGATGGTGCATCACATATCTTTGGCTGTCTACTTCATGCTAGGATAATGGAGTGGCTGCATGATTATTTTCTACTGATAGATACCGACTTGGTTTTCCGTAAAGGTTTGAGGGCAATCAATCAGGCAAAGAACCTCTATCTTGTTTTATCTGAATATGTTACAAATAGAAACACAGGTATGTATTTTGCGTTTATGAATCTTTTATCTGCATTTGACCTTGTGGATCGGTCACATGTATGAGCTTAAAGAAGATGGGACTGTGTTGGGGGTCTTGTGTGAATGGGCATTGCCATGCATGAGGACAGTGAAGCAGTTGTGATGTCTGGCAGGGTTGGTAAGTGCAATTTAGGCCAAGACGGCAGTGAAAGAGGAATGTGTGCTTGATTCAAGAATCTCCTAATGGAACCTCCTTTGGCATGCACAGGCTGCATATGAATATGATGTGATGTTAATTAGATGTACATATATGGCCTCTTGTTTGATAAGTAGGCCATGTTCATACAGAAGATAACTTTCAAGGTAACATCTATGAAATCAGCTGTAATAAAAGTGGAGGTACCCAAGCAGCAAAATGTAGATTGTACTTGGGCGGTCCGTACTTTCTATTGTGTTTGTGTTTGACTGTGTTTGACTGTAAAAAATGTTACTACCCAAAACAAAAATAGGGTGAGTTAAGGTTACCTTGATATCTGATTTAATGTAATATTTTGTAGACATGTAGTGATAATAGTTGTTATCCCTCATCAGACATTGCTCTCTGCTTACCGGAACATCGCTGCTGGTGGAAAAAACCAGCCTCTACGCGCCAGATCTCGCGCTCGCTTCCTGGAGGAGGCGGAGCGCCCTTGCGCTCACGTGACAGGTCACGTGTCTCTTCTGCCGGCTCAAAGAGGAGCACAACCCGGCCGAGCGACAAATATTCCCTCATCAGACATTGCTCTCTGCTTACCGGAGCATCGCTGCTGGTGGAAAAACCAGCCTCTACGCGCCAGACCTCGCGATCGCTTCCTGGAGGAGGCGGAGCGCCCTTGCGCTCACGTGACAGGTCACGTGTCTCTTCTGCCGGCTCAAAGAGGAGCACAACCCACCTTTGCGGCGTTAAGCCCGACGGGTAAAGGGCGCCGGCTGTTGTGCGGCTGTTTGGCGCAGTGGGGCCCGCAGAAACATTGCTAGCTTGCTTGACACCGATCAGAAAATGACTGCTCAATCAAGTCATGGTGGACCCGTCTTAAGGCGTAAGACCATTCAGCAGCGCCGGATGCAAAATCCTTGGACTGCCCTCAAGCCTGACGGCTCGCCCTCTACACTCAAGAAACCAAAGGTAAGCGAACCAAGTTGTTTGCTTTCATCTACTGCCTTTAATGACCTGCAAGTAGCCCCACTAGCTGCTATGAACAATCTTGCACAGCTTAACACTTCTGAAGTTACAATCTCTGGTACCGAGTTAACCTCACTATCCTCAGCTGTACAAGAGCAAATAGACGTGACGACGGCCACGTCCGGATTGGCGGACACGAATCTCTCGCTACTTAGCACACAGGTTATTCCATCTGACATTTCCGCTGAGTTTCCTGTAAAGTCAGGAGAAATACTAGACGCTGTTGCGACAACTACAATAGATAACGGCCTGATTGGCCATCAAGAAGAGCCAGCGGATGTCTCTAAACTTTCAGTCCACTTAGGAGCCACTCACAGCTCAAAATTCCAACCTCAAATGCGTCTACTCTCCTTAAAAGACTTACCCCTGAATTCCCGCTTACCATCGACTGTATCTCCTCCTATGACAAAAACACTTACAGAGCAGTCGTTACTAACCGCCGAGACTGTTGACGAATTTTTCTCACCATTTGACTTCACTGACGCCGAATTAATGGAAGCTTCTCAATGTGACGAGGACACTGAGCCACAAAACAATTCCTCGAATACCGGAGTTGAAACTGAAAAAGAATTGGATGCTGTCGTTGATAAGCGGCAGGTGACCATATTAGCTGAACCCACTCCTACTCCGACGCATACAGACCCAGACGCTACCCAGCCTCAAATAAATCACGAGAAAAGGAGCACTTTGCACCATCCAATTGCAAATGTTCACCGGTCACTGAGCATATCAACCTGTCACCTAGAGCCAACAGCCTCGTTGCAAACACCTAAAAAACAGCAAATTACTATAAATAAAAATGACATGCAACGAAACATGATGCGACTAGATGACACCCTCTCCATTTTGTCAAAAAACAAACCAAACTCGCGTTCAACGCTCTACGTTGAAAGAGCAGGGTGCGACCTTACAGTATCAACACTGCAAACACCGAGTTTGAAGCCATACGCATCTCAAACCGGAAAGAAACAAGCTAGCATGCCAATAGCTCCATCTGCTCGCACAAACTCAGTACCTTTATCAAAAGAGAACATCTGTGCTGCACCAGAAAACTCTTCTTCATGTAGCGACCTGCAGTCAGAGACATTAAATAACACACGCTCTTCTATTGAAGAAAATTCAAGAGTCAAATCTAAACCTAGTCTCTCCTCTGCCGCTGCCATGCAAATCTACAACAATGTTTTAGCAGCTTCCTCAACAGCCCTTCTTCCCTTTTTAAAAATGTACAAATCCCTTCACGAGTCCTTTAAAGATCAGACTGCGCTCATTATAAATATAAAAACCAAGATGGAAAAATTTGAAGCAGTCAACGAGGCCCTACAGACGCAACTGACTCACGAGGCCGAACAAACATTAAGATGGCAAGAGCGGCTGAGTGACCTTGCCGCACGTCACCATTGTCAAAATGACTCTTTAATGGACGGGCTACTGGACGCAGTAAAATGGATGAGGCACACAACAGACAATGGTAAAGTTTCAAACTCTGGTGCCCCATGGTGCTGTCCTGGGCCTCACTTGACAACTACTAGCGTGTCACCAGAGGTCGCCACCGTGAACAAGGATTCGCCATTGCAACTTACGGAATTGAATAACATAAGGAACAAAAAATCGCACTCGACAATCAAGCTACCAGCAGTGGCCGACATTTCAGTAGTGGTGTCATCACAATCCACAAAAGGAGTTGTAGAACCATCACCCTTGAACGGAAAGTTCGCAGACAACTTTCAAAAACCAGTTGCCGATCAGGCGGATGAACCGACACCTCTAAGACCTCAAACTGCAAAAGGAGTAGTTGCAATTCAAAATGTCTCGTTTGGAATCTTTTCTGGTCCCGCCAAATCAATACAAGTCAAGAAAGCAAAGAATTGTACTCAAAAAGGAACACAAAATGTTAGCAAAAAGACGAATATTAGCACAAATAAACCTCTCCTGAAAAGGTCACGTTCTAACGGCGCAAAGAAATTTATAAGAAATCTGACAACCCCTCCACGCCCTGTTGCCACCAAAACAAGTGCCCTGAAATCCAGATTGGAAAAACCGCAAGACAAGTACATCTCCACCAATGATTTAGATCGCTTACCAATTCCATCTGTTAAGCGTAGACGTGAAGAGTCAATCCTCTCAGAGGACTTGTCTTCAATCACTTCAATCGACCTATGCGACCTCTCTACTTATTCAACTGATGACGAAGATTGTTTAGCAACTGTCGTCAGTCTGGCTGACGAATGTCCACGGCCACGGCGCGATCCTCATGGCGACCAAGCGGCGCGGAATTCATCTAAACATTCGTCAAGCCTCAGGAATCCACAAGTCCTAAGGATAAACAAAAAGAAAGACCGTCGTCATCGTCCAATACGCCACAGCACCCGAAACCTTCAATAAAGTCAACATCAAAAGTAGTTGAGTCTCCTGCTTCAAAGCTTAATCCGAAGCAAACTGCAGCTCACTCGATGAAAAACGCTCAACCCGAGACCAACTCAAATAATCGAGTACCTGGACAATCTAATTCACGATGGTGGAAATTGGAACTAGAAAACATCCTTGAAGAAAAAAACGATGTTAATCTGAATCGTGCCAATATAATGAAGCTGCTGCACTATATCCCAGCTCTACGTTTCATATCATCTGATGACATAGCGATCGTAGAATACAAATCAGAACGTAGAACTGATTGGGTCATTCTTCACATGAAATCTAGACACGTAGCAAAACCACTGCTCGATGCCAAAGATGACCTACTATTTTATGGATTCGATCTAACGATATGTGACGAGCAGTCTTCATCCAATACTGTCAACTCAAATTCTTCCAAACCCACCGGCCGCAATATGTCAAAAAGAGACTATCTGTGGAAACAGCTCAGAGAGCAGCCTTCGCTCTCATCCAACATATACAACCGGAACAAGCGCGATTAGGATAACGTCGGGTCAAATTGTATGACCCCATTGTTAACCTCATGGAATACAAGAGGATTCACACATTTGTTTCAACCAGGATCAGCGGCAGATCTAAGAAGCCCAATAATTTGCCTACAAGAAACTTGGCTCCGTGATTTACCTGTCTGTGATGGATATTCCGTGGGCCTATATGCTGCGGGGAAAAATCAATTTGGCAGACCATTTTCAGGGCTACTCACGCTACTAAAAAACACATTCGAGTGGGCCGTGATCGACAGTTCAAACCCAAACTTGTTCGTGCAAGCCATAACCCTAGAATCAACATGTGAAGCCCACTTTAAAAAGAAAAACATCTTCTGATAATAAACACTTACTGGAACCCCGCAATGATTTCAGAACTTGAGTATTTAGCATCAATCATGGCGCAAATAGATGCCAGTTTTGTGCAGTTTGACGACCCTTTCGTCCTGATCTGCGGAGACTTAAACTATTCTTGGTTTAACCAAGACAAAACATGCATCTCTCGGAATCAGTTTAAAAATCTTTCTGACCCTGCCGATCGCGGTCACAAATGGGAATATGAATTAAGTTTGCGACATTGCACAATGCTGAATGGCTGTACCACAGGCGACATTCCAGCAGCCGACACCTGGCACAGAGGTCAACTAAGAAAAACCTTAGACTATATCTGGGTGTCTGATAGTTTACACCGACACATTTCCATGCTGACCATAATAAAATCGGCCAAGAGCGATCATGATGTCTTGAGGGTATTTTGGGAGCTGGAAAACAAAACTACCCAGCCAAGATACAAAACATCCCTAACTACAAACACTGCGCAAAACCGACTAAAGATAAACAGCCGTCAGATTGACATCCTGACCGCTGACTTTTGTCACGATAATAAGCTGGGCAACGCGAATAACTACGCGCCGTTGTTGTTGCAATTTTCTTCATGTTCAAATAGGCATAACATCAAAGTGACAAAAAATAAACATTCTTTCAGTGAAGAACTAGCTGAAGCCAAGAAGTCGCTAAAAAAGGACATTCGGCGGTTGAAGAAACTAGCGGATGGAAATGCACATGAACAAATTGCGAAGAGACGATCACGTTATCGAAACTGGCTAAAATCATTTAACTGCATTCGTGACCAAGATCAAGCAGAACAAATGCTGCGTGTAATAACACAAAAAGATAGCAAGAACATATGGGAACTAATTAACAACGGCCATTTAAAACAGATGTTTGCATTATCCAATGGTGTGTCTGCATCCTGTTGGGTAAAACACTACACGTCTGTATTTACATCTTTGGACGCTGTGGAAACTGGACCAACGCTGTTGGAAAGCCGCATCTGGCATACAACTGAATCTGTAGAAGATATCGAAATTGCTATTAGAAAGCTCAAGAATTCAAGGGCGGCGGGCCTGGACGGCATATCAAACCTAATGCTAAAAGCTAATAGCAAATAATGGGCAACTTTCATCAAAGCACTATTTGATCGAATGGCAGCAACACAAACTCTTCCGGCCTCATGGACTTCAGCAGTAATTGTTCCAGTGTTCAAAAAAGGCAACCGCGAAGATCCGGCAAACTACTGCCCTATCGCGTTGCTCGATACTATGGGCAAAATATTTGCCACATTTTTACAAAAAAAACTTGCAAGTTGGGCTGACGAAGCAAATCTGATTGATGAAAGGCAAACTGGCTTCACAAAAGGAGTGGGAGTGGAATTAAACCTACTGCTTCTCAATCTGGTAAAGCTGGACGCCCTGATCCGCAAGAAAAGGTTGTTTCTTGCATTTGTTGACCTCAAACAGGCCTTCGACACCATTAACCGACAACTGTTATGGTCAAAACTCAAGGCCTGGGGTTGCCCACCACAACTACTGTCGCCCTTATTGGCACTTCATTCGAACACTACCATCCGTGTGCGCACGAATGCAGAGGGAGACTTAACAGACGAAATTGTAACAACAAAAGGTGTAAACAGGGCTGCCCGTTAGCCGCATTACTATTCAAATTGTTCATCTCAGATCTTCCAGCAGCTTTGTCCGTAACTAGGTCGTTTCCACCGAAGGCGAATGGCAAACAGCTCAGCTGGTTATTCTATGCCGACGACATAGTCTTACTTGATTCCACCGAAATTGGCCTACAAAGACTTCTGACATCCTTACAAGTTTACGTAACTCAAAATCATCTGGCAATAAATGCTATGAAATCAAAAGTTATTGTCTTCGGCCAAAACACGCAGGCCAAGAAGCCAGTCTTCACCTGGAAAGTTAATAATGAAGCGCTAGAAAAAACCGCTGCAATTCGTTACCTTGGAGTGTTATTCAACACCTCTATCAGAGAACAGAGTTGGACCCTTGATGTTCTATCCCGAATGAAGATTCTCGCTCAACAAGGATCAAAACTGCATGCTAAGTATGGAAAATTTACTCTGCATCCATTAATAATCTTTTACATGCAAAAGGTATCTCCGGCAGTAACATTTGGAAGCGAGACAGGATGGAACATAAAAGCGGAATTTTGGACTCAAATCGAGGGGTTCTTTTGGCGAAAAGTTTTGAAATTACCCCGTTGTCTCTCAATGGTTGCAATTAGATATGAACTGGGCCTTGAGTCGCTATATAATCTAGTGGTCTGGAAGTCACTTTCAGCGCTTCGAAAAATGCGTCTATCAGCACCAGAAAAAGCATATGAGATCTTATCTGAACAGTCTAACGATCCATCAGCAGGCCTACTAAACAAATGGGAAGCAAAACTGAAGTCAATCCTACTCAACGCTAACATCAACATGGAATTGTTGTTGTCGACTCCGCAGATAGCAGAAAAAAAATTTCATCAATGGAATTGGATAACAAAAATGAACAAACAAAATGCTCTTACTTCATCATTAGATCTGGGAGTGTCATCAAAGAGGCTCGGAGATCTGCCAAGATACCTTGAGAAATTTCCCTCTAGACACCACAGAAATCAATTTCTAAGATTACGTCTAAATCTCTATAAAACTCGTGAGGTGCTGATGCAAAGGAAAGATCTGTCTACACCGAGTAATATCTGCCGGTTCTGTACGAAAGATGTGGAAACGAGCAAACATTTTAGAATGGGGTGCCCAGCAATCGCTGCCCAATGCTCCTTGCATTTGGAACGTTTTGCACCCAAGAACGGAAATATGCAGGACTGGTGGAGTTACTTAATTTCAGGGACAAACACCCAACTAACCTGTGCCACCATTAATTTTATGGATTCGATTCTTCCTAACCTTGACGAGTTATAAGTCATTAAGAGCTGGAATTAGTATATTCCCGTGTGTTTGTCTGTCTACACCCCTCCGCTCGTTTTTATCATCTTACTTTGAACCTGTCACTTCATTTGTAAGGATTGCATTATGTAAACATTGGAATTACAAAATTAATGTCAATAAAAAAAAAATAAAAAAAATAGTTGTTACCGTAACATTGTTATGGCTGTTTGTAGACTTTAAGTTTTTGTTGGTTTAATCATAAATCTTTTGTAAAAAAAAACGTTTTGCATATGATTCCCTCTATTTTATTTTATGTTTCTTGTAATTCTTTATAACATTTTCTAAAGTCATATTACATTTTGTAAATTATTATAAGTTATAATGTACTTAATTGAAATATATTAATGTTTGCTGTAATTGGGTTTTCATGTTTATGTAGTTATGTACAGTCTAAATTATTAACACATGGAAAATGTAAATTGACTGTTTTGATGGCATCCACATCACCCCTTAAAGCAGTCCGTTCACTTCACTGTTAAGAAGAACCTTTGAATAAAGTCAAATTAAAAAGCCCACATTTTGAATCTGAAAAAATCCAAATAGATTTCATTTATATATTATAGCTTTTTGAAAAATACCAATTAAAGGTTCTCCAAGTAATTTGAATATGTTTATGTACTTGTTCTATTTTTTCTGGTTATCATTAGGAAAATCACCAGAAATTGAAAAAGTATGGATAAGTAGACTTGCATGTTATTCATTTTAAAATAATACACATTTTAAACTTTTATTTTGCTTTATTCATTTTTTCATATTTTAATTAGTACTAAGTTTGTGTTTGTATGATGTATTTAGTAAAACGAATATATTTTTAATTATAGTGTGTTTTATTAGGTATTTGTGATGTTGGCGGTTTTACATTTTTCTAATTAGTAAAAACTATTTTCAGTGTTAGATTTTTTTGCACAGTATAAAGCAAAGGTTGAAATTATACTATATGTTATATGCATGTTTAATATTAATGGATGTGTTTATTTAAATTGGTATAAATTATATTTCTGTTTGTTGTATTATTTTATTAATGTTTAAATGTATATATACATTAAGTATACAATGTTCCATTTATAAATGAAAAAATATGTTACTTATTTATTATAAGTAATTATATAACAGTTGTATATATGTTAAAATGTATGATGTTGTTTGGCCCGCATTATTTGTTTTTGATACTTAATATGTGTTAATAAAAGTTACTTTTATTTTTTATTATAACTGAGCTTCATTTCAATTATGTATTATATAAGTTATTATGTTTAATGCAAGTCACTGAATGCTCACACCAGAGAGAATACAACCCGCTAGGGAAGAAGGTCCCAAGTTGATCTTGTAAGGATAACACATTTTAATCTCACACGGAGATGAGAGCAACAACAAAGAACGCTGCTGCCGAGAATGTTGTGCCAAAAAGTAGTACAAGCAGAATCTTATAAAGGAAAACATTGTCATAGATGATGCAATACATAGAGTAAAAACCAGCATGGCTGGTTGGTGTGTGCCTATACATGATCCGCCTGCTCCATTAGAGATGCCAGTTCATTTGTTCCAGCCCAGTCCATCCGTCTTCCATCATGTGGGTGCTGCAGTGATCAGTTTCTTCTCATTTCGAAGGTCATCGAACAAATTAACTACACTCCTAACCTAATGCTACTTTATCATATACTATACACCTGGCAGGCCTTAAGACGGGCACAAAGGAGGTCCTGGGGCACTCACTCTAACCTTCACACACATTTCACTCACTCCCTTTCAGGCCATCCAGCTCCAAGGTCGCCACCCTCGTTTTGAACTATAATGTATCCCACCCAGCACCCGCAATACAAATCATACGATTGTCACTCAACGATGTGCCCTGTCCATCCTCTTTGAACATTTCAGGACCTGTTACTTTGGGGTTGGTGTTCAAGTGACACCAGGTTATGGGCTATAACTTGTGGTTGCCTGGGGATGATCCGGGTCTTGCTTTGGGTCATGCTTTGGCCAGTGTGAGATAACATGCATACCAGGCACCAGTCTGTGATCACGGCCTTGTAGGGCACATTCATCTTGAGTAAAAAACACACCTTTGCAACACTGTTAAAACACTGAATAAGCGTTGCAGCGGTTGGGGGTGTGAGCTGTTCTCATGGGAGCTCGGGCATAGCTTGAGATTTCCTTTGTCTCGTAATTTGGGCCTAGTACATGCAATGCCGCATTTGCAGCGCAAACCATACCTTCTACCTTGGATTACTAATATGTACGCAAAAAGGCAATGTTGCTTGTGCCCTGCGCTACACTGTGAGGGCTGATTATATATGATTATATTGAAGTGGGGTCCTTTACATTGGGAGGTCGTCCTATCAACATCCCCCCACCCCTCTGGCCCATCATAGTGCATTGAATGCATTTCACCTCACTCTAAAGCAATTAGGAGTGGGATGGGGCTGCCCCTTTCCCGACATCCCCCCTTTCGTTACTGCTACAGTAATTAACTCTTTAATACCCCTCTGCTCCCACTGTCTCCTTTCTGCTTCCACTAATGGCTGTGTTCCCTTTATCAGTAAACAAGCCCTGCATATTTACTGCACACGCTCCTCTCTATGTGCATATTCCTCAGGTGTGCGAGTCATATAGATGCACCTCCCACCCCCTGCCAGGTCCACGCAAACCTCTGTGTAATCCTCTATATCAGGGGTGGAGAAATTATACTGTGGTAAAAATGGCAACTTCATCTCTATACGGGATGGGGAGCATTTCATACTTAGTGCCACTTTGTGGGATATCAGTCTGTACTTCAATATCTTTTGTCTCGTGAGGTGCTTTTGAAACCCCAATTGATACCATCATTCTTGCACTATTGGGTGCCAAAGTGGCACAACATCAAAGGCCCAGTTGACAGGTGCAGAAAATAACAAGTATGAACACGATAATGGGCATCAACATCTTCACGATCGCTCCGAGCCATGACGGGGCCCAACTGAATGCCAAAGTAAACCAGTCATTGTCCTGTACTCCTCCCTCCTTCTTCATGCGAACAGTCAAGCCATGGACAGCTGCAATGATGTGGGATGATGATGCGTTCTCCACGTGCTCTCAAGGCTTAAATGTGCAGCAGGAAATGCCAACTTTTTTTGCAAAACCCTCCTTCCATTGCTGTTAACATGTCCACCACATATCGGTTTTGCATTTTCATAAGTCTCAATGCCCGGCAAATCAACCTTGATCACGCTGAACCCCATTCTCTGTATCGTTTGCAAACTGGACCAGCTCCCATCTCACGATCTGCAACCATTTGGTGTTTGCTGCGGTCTGCACTCGCGGCAAAAGTAAAGATGCGACAAAGGAATCTGCGGAGCTTAAGAGCCTGTATTCTTCTGGTATTTCAGCAAGCAATGTGGAAAAGTCTTTGGATATGTAATTAAATCTTTTCATCCTCTTTAGTTGTTGGAGCTGTCCTTTTCCTAGCAGGATGTGGATCTTGTGTGTGGGCCACAGGCCCTTATCATCATTTTTGAATGTGGGGAGACTAGTTGGCCCCTCTGTAGGCAGTCCTCCCCTCTCCAGGTGTTCTTCTGGGATCACTAATAGTGCTGAGTGCAATGTGGCCAGCAAACAAACAGCCCCTCCATGATGGTGGGAGCTGCAAGTAAGCTTGTTGGCCACAGCCCCAGTAGTAATCCATCATCACCACTATTCCCTTCTTCATATCTGCGATCAGGAGAGTCTTGTTGCAACGTTCGTTTGAACTGACAAAGACTGTACCCTTGCTGCAGAAACCAAGTCTATATTCTTCTTCCTTCTGCACCTGAACCTTTTTTTCCATTGTTGCAATCCACGTCAGCGTTATGATTTGCTCTGTCCAGATTTGTGCACTGAAATTGTCCACTTGTGCTATCCTTTCCTTGCTGTATGTTACCAGTGCTTCTGCCAAGCAAGGTTGTGTGGTATCCTGCCAGTTGTTATTGACATGTTTACGTCCTTTCGCCATCAGATAGGGTAGCTCCACACACTTGATGATATTTGAATTGCTGCTGCACTGTACAAGATCTGGACCCACCATTTGCAGTTGCACACTATGTCCCTGGAATATTCCTTTTATCCTACATAGCGCAACTAGAACTAGGCATTCTGACTCTATAATTGGGAATGCTTGCGACACTAACACCTTGTGAGCCCCTGACGTCTTCAGAATGCGTGAAAACACATAACAGCTTCTATTTGCAGTGTTTCTTCCCTCACCACTCATGTCAGAATACCATGAGTTGGTAAACTCGGGATGACGTTTATCCTCAATCACATCCAAACTCAGCCCTTGATACATACCATACTTTCCTTGTACTTCTCTTTTCATTATTCTATACACGCTCTCAGGGATCACAGCTTTAACAGGGCTATCGAAAACAGCATCTTCACTAACACTTGTATCAGCACTATTGCCATCCCTATATTCATTCCTATTTTTTTTGTTAGTATTCACACTATTACTAATATGTGTAACTCTGCTAATATTATTAACTTTTATATGTACTGTCCCATTTGGATAATATACAATCCCATTCTCCCCTCACAGGGCCTCGCCCTATAAACAGCCTCCCCCCATTTCAGTCCCAATAGTACCATCAATATCACACACAGACCTGCAATAATGGTCAACCCACAATAATAAACATAGGTCAATATTTTCTCATTCATACATCTACACCTAAGGTCCCTACTTAACAAATTACTTACATTAGTCACTTCCATCCTCTTCTCTCCGATATTACAATACAGATACACAAGACAACACAAAGGAGAGATGTACAAGTCATATTTTTTAGACAGAGAGAGACATAGAGAGAGAGAAAGAGAGAGAGAGAAAGAGAGAAAGAAAGGTTGTGAAAAGACAATGATATGGAGCTTAGAGCTGAGCTTTGGCCTGCCAATAGAGTGTGCCATCGCACACGTATTTGGCCTGGACAAGCCCGGTGAGGTAGATGGGGCACATGTATTGGTACCCCTCTTTTTTAGCTAATTGGTGTGCCAACGTGGAGGGGTCCTGCGGAGGTTGGAGAGGTAGACCCAATAGCGCAAGCCTTTTACTTTCACTGCAAGGGGAGTGCAAAACTCCACCTCATAGGGCCCATGCAACCGAGGGTTGATCTACCTGTGCATGAAATTACAAAAGTTTATATAATCACCAGGCAGCAGTGATTTTATTGTAATGCGCTCAGGATTTGTCACCATCGTGGTTGCTACGCCTGGTGTCTCTGTCGTCTCAATATTGGGAGGTGCAATCTGTAAGGACATTTAATTTCCCTAGTTAGTGTGGTCAAACAATCTTTGAACTCATCGCCTAGCACCGTTGCTGCCCTATGTGCATCTGGAGCTCTTCTTAAAGGGGATATGGGGGTGTGCATAGGCCAACCAGTGACCACTTCATGAGGTGACAGATGGTGGTCTTTGCTGGGCTATGGATGTAAACTGAAGAGGGTCAGGGGCAAACAGTGCACCCAGTTCTTCAACCTGGTACAGTTTAGATTATTTGCTTTTGAGGAGCCTGTTTATTCCCTCCACAACACTGTTAGCTGTGGGTGGTAAATCAAACACATCCAGTGCTTGATGACAAGTAGTACTGCAACGTGCTGAAACAATGCATTGAAAAAGTGTGTGCCATTGTCTGATCTTTAGACCTCACACACCTGGTCGAGGGAAACCTTATGTACCAAAAATCTAGCAGCACACTTGGCATCCAGGTGTGCACATGGCCCTGCTTCCACCCACCATGAAAAAGGATAACCCACTACTATGAGGTACCTGGAGCCATTACAATGCTCACCCATGTCAGCGCAATCCATGTGTAGTTCAAAGAACGGGCCAATAGGGCAGGGCAAGTTGCCCCATAATGTCCATAGTGTCATCCCTGTACTAAAACTTCAATGTACCACCATTTCTGTGATACTCTCCTGAATATTTGGTATAAACCAATCTACCTGAATATATGCTGCTATGTGCTGTTTCAAACTGTGGGATGGATAATGTAACTGTTCAAATGCTACTCTGACAAACTCCCGGGGCATTACTGTCTTCTCAGCGCTCTCTTGCATTCATACCAGGTCTGTCGGGAATTTCTTGAAACCTCTTCATAACCACAACTCTTTCCCCCTTTCAGGTGCCCTTCCTTGTATCTTGATAATCCTGGGGATGGGCAATGCTGTGTAAGGTGCTGAATGTTTGCTTGCTGTTGGGGCAGTCGCAGTATACTCAGTAGGCATTTTGTTTGGCAGATATGTCGCCATTTTGGCTGCCACATCAGCGCCTGCGTTCCCCATTGAAATTTCATCCGTCCCGTTAGTGTGGGCAGTGCACTTGATGACCGCCACAACAGATGGCTGCGATAATGCTTCTATTCATATTTCTAGCAGCTCTGCATGTTACACTGAAGATCCATCAGAATTAAGAAACCTTCTCCTCTTCCAGCGGGATAAATAGGCATGCACAGTTGTGATGTATGCTGAGTCTGAATATATTGTGACATGACAACCTTTAGACGGTCTCAATGCTCCGATAAGCGTTATGATTTCCGCCGCCTACGCAGAATATTGCATGGGCAATCTTTTCAAGACCACTATCTTGTACTCCCCTTCCTCAAGTCGTACCACTCCACTGCTGTATATCTTTGCCCAGCCTCCTGATCAATTGTGGATGACCAGTCAATGAAGAGTACTTCACTCTCTGTCAATGCACAATCCTTTGCCTATGGGATATCATCCTCCTCCCCTTCGTATGTGGCGCAGTCATGCATTGTCAGATCTTCAGCAGTGGCCATAACTGTTAAAAAGGTAGCTGAATTCACTGTTTTCACTGTTTTATATCTTAACACATGAATGTGGGACTTTGAAATAATAATCTCGTACACCAAAAATCTCATTGTATTCAGAGTAGATTTTGACCTTTCTAGAATAGCAAACAAAGAGTGTTACACCTACAACATAACAGAGCACACCATTACAATTGTAGAACTTTTCTCTATTGCAAAAGCAGCAGCTGCTAAAGCTTGTTTGCACGCAAACTGTCCTTGCATTCCATCATCCAGAGTGCTGCTCTAATAGACCAATGGTTTATGGCCCATAGTGCTCTTCTGTGTCAGTATCGCTGTCATCAGCTGGCCATCTGAATGTGAGAAAAAGTAAAATTCCTATGTGTAGTCTGGGGTAGCCAGTAGGGGTGCCGAACTAATAACTTCTTTTAAATCGTTAAACTGTTTGATCATGTCTGCTATCTGCTGTAACTTATGGTCCTTTGTTTTTTGTGCATCCCAAAGGCCTGCAAAAGTGGCCTCGTGTATGCCATGTAATCTAAGATCCATGCCCCTCAGTAATTGCACAGCCACAAAAACCTTTGCATTTCTTTAACTGAGGCGTATCTGTGGGTGTTGTGTACTGACGCTACCCTATCCCGCATTCACCTCAGGTGACACAGCTGAAATCTGTGGGCACTCGCCAACACTGTTTAGCACTCTGAGGCAACACCTCAGTGAGCACAGACTGCCATAAATGAACATGTCAGGGTCCATGGGAGACCCACGGACCACCACCTCATTTGTCATTGTTGTATTATCAACATTTCTCTTATAGCACACATCCCAGGCGTGGAGCAAACTATACCACACTTTCTAAATTATATTGTCATGTTTAATTTGCTGAGCAGATCCCAGCCCAGCAAATTAATAGGGGAGATTCTAGAATACAGTAAGGGTGTCCATGCTAGCTTCCCTCCCACCTTTAAGTCCAGCTCCTCAGTGTATGGAACCCTGGAAATATCTCCAGAGAATCCCTGTGTGTCAAGATATGTTCCTGATAAGGGACAATTTCCCTCCATAATACATGATGTAGTTGCAACTGAGTCTACCAGAAATATGAACTGCCCTTGGCCCTGCTGCTGTGACTCGTAATTATACCCCATTGGAGGCCTGCTCCTGAACTCCCTTGCAAAATGCCCCCACCTAAACAATTCCAACATTGTGATTGTCCAAACCGATGCCCTCTAGGTCTAAAACCTCCCCCTCTTGCTCCTTGGAATGCCCGTCTTCAACGCTGTGGTCCTCCTTGTTGGGATACTGCTGCCCCTGCCACACTGTCCTTGGCCTCCTTCAGCTCAGAGTGTACAGGTGTCAACACAGGTTCCTGAACAACACACTTTGGCAATTTCTTGTCTACCAACTTTGCTTCCTCCGCCTGACTCCTTTGTGCGTTTCCCTCTCTCGCTCCTTGATCCTTTTGCAATGATGCACTATTATATTACTTTACAACTCCTTCAAAGATTGTATGTGTTTTCCAATGTATGCAGTACATTGATCTGAAGTGGTTGTTGTTTTGCCTGTGTGGTACATTATAGCTATTGGTGATAAGGTTGTGTTGGCAAGTGATACCTGTCAGTGTGTGAAGGTTGTAAGATTGCAGTTATTTTTGTCTCCATCTACATTGTATGTTGAAAGCATTCCTATTGTGTATTGCCTATGTGATTTTATGTGTAAGGTGGAACGTTTATCAGCATTGCAAGGCCTACACAATATACTATGGTTTCCATTTTGTACCACTTGCTAAAATTGAATGGAATCATAGTTCGGTATAGATACATAGAGACAGCATTCATTAAGGACATGTTTATGAATTACATAATTGTTGAGTGTGCATGTATGTTTTCACATGTAAGAAGTCTGAAAGATGTCATGTATGTGTATTTTTTTGCTTTCCAATACTTGTACTAAGTACATAACAACGTCCTGTGGAACTCATTGTCTGTTTCATGTGAATTTATCTTTCTAAGACACTAGTCCAATTCCTTTCTTTTTCCTGAGAAACTGTAACTGTTTCTAGGATTGTTTCCAGCATTTGTGTGCAGGACTATTGTTTGTAAACAACTGGTCTGAGCTGTTTACATAAAGGTTTTGAATAATTCCTAGCCTTTGTAATGTATCATTGAGTGCTACATTTGTACAGTAATTTACACCACTTGGTTGGAACATTTTAATGCAGCAGGCAGTTTTCTGTTTGAGTACTTTTTGTGTACTACACTTTGTAAACAAGATTGTTGACACTACAATGGTGTGTTGCTAACATTATCATATGGTGGAAGGTACTTTTGCAAGCAGGTCCAGAAATGCAGGTTAACAAATGTTGTGGTACTCTTGTGCATTTGCACACTGGTCAGGAGTTTATAGTTTGTAGTATTTTACTTTTTCCTTTCTCATTGCCTTTCACAGGATGGTCGAGGAACTGCTTCAACGACTTCATAGAGGTGTGGTGACCATTGCACATTGATTTGCAAGGTGTTTGCAAATAGGCCTTATTGCTTCGGCACCATTTAGAGGGGTATCTAAGTTTGATGGGGATATTTGTGAAAGCAGTATATTTTCTTCCATTATGCTATTGTCTCCCTTTCCATACCCTCGTACAGTGCTATGTACAGCAAATTGGTTCCTTTGCTCTTGTTTCTATGATCCTATATTGAAGTATGGCTCTGTGCTGGTGGTGTTTCCAAAGCTATCTATACTGATGGTGGGTCTATAGATGTAGTGGTTGTAGTTTACAAAATAAGTTTGGCAGTGGTTTTCATTTTTTACAATTAATAGAAATAATGTTCATTTCTAGAGCATTGTACTGTCTACAAGACCTTCCAAGATTACTGTTCTGTGGTGAGGTTAAGGGCTGAGCGTCATTTCTCCCCTCCACTTATAAGGGTAAAGGACTCTGTGGAGAAACATTTCATGTACAATTACTTATTTGGAATGCTTTTTTGTTGTGACATTAGCATTTATACATGCTGTATTACCAGTAGTGACAATTGCACTCTTTTTACTGCCTTGCTTTTCATGTCTACATTTTGATAGAGTTTTTACAATCTCCTTACTGGAAGGTGCTTTAGTTTTCGTTAGTGACTGCATCAGCTGTTCCCTTTCAACTTTCTGTAGAAAATCTGCATGAGGTGGATGGCTACTTTCTATGCTTTTAGGTAGAGCTGGTCTATTTGTGTGTTGTTGTCTACTGAGTTCATTTTGCTAGGCATTCTGTAGCAGCTGTTGCAGAAAATAGGAAAGTGTGGGAGTGCATGTTTTTTGATGTATATGTGTGCAGTTTTGCTTGAATGGATGAATGTGAGGGTAGGGCTATAGATAGAGGTGTGTGATAGTGTAATGGTGTGTTAGTGTCCGGCGGGAAAGCTATAATGCTATGTGGGAGTTAATATAATGGTGGCGACTTGATAACACAAAGTGAGGAACTGTTGAGGTGCAATGCGTGACAATGACACAAACACCAGTAGGTTGATGCAGTTCTGTACCTGAGAACACAAGATCAATGTACAGTCTCAGTAAGAGGTGACACTGTACAGTAGCATTGCACTTACTTTGTTGGCTGTCGAGAGTCGGTGTACTCTGGGTTGCATTTTCAAGTGGACACACCACTGGCTTTCAGGGCAGAGGTGCTTACTGCAACTGTGAAAGAAGACAGTAAGAACATATGTTTGTTAATGGCATACTGAGTGCATTTGGAGAATACATTACTTAAAAGGGTAGGGAGTGTGTTGGCAGGAACAGTTAGTGTGTCTGTGTAGGTGGATGGATTTGTATATGAATGGGGAATAGGGAGCAGCAGCATTGTTGGTGAAGGGGTAAGTGTTTCACTTGTAAGTGTGCTCTACGACACGCGGTTTAGTAAATGTGTGTATTGGTGTAGGAGTATTTACTTTGCAAATGCATTAGACTTAGCTGCAGAATGGTGAGAGAACAGTCTAGAAAGGTGTACAGCTTGGAAAGGAAAATGTTTTTGTGTGTGAAATTCTATTACCTTTTCTGCTCATATATGCCTTCACCATGAGTAGAGTAATTATTTCACTTGTTGGTTTTATTTAGTTTTATTTGTCCACAGGTACAATTGGTACTGTTGCCAATGCACACACACATTTTTTTGCTTTTGTAAGTAATGTCACATTCTGTGAAGTGTGTAAGGTTAGTGGCATGCTCCCTGTTCTCATGCATGCAATGTATCTTTTTTGTTTAGGCTGGTATGAAGCATTTGGTGGTGCAACCATTTTTACACATTTTATAGGAGATGTGTTAGTGCGGAACGAAGTTGTACAATTGTTAGAAATAAAGAAGAGATTAATTGTTTGGCTATTGCATTGGTTGATATGGGTAAGTGAAAACTTTCAAAGTCCATGCCGTTGCAAGTGGCATTTGATGGTTGGTGATGGCAGAAATGACTGTTTGCTTTGTGAGAACGTTATGGGGGTTTAGTGGCAGGTACACTGCTCAGAGGCACTTATAACAGAGTTGCAAAAGTACTGTTTAAAATATATTGATACTTGTACTTTGTGCTGATGGGTGCCTATATGGATGAATCTGGATGCGGAAATCTTGCATAGTTTCACAAATCTTTGTGCTGGAGGTGATTTACAAGTGTGTTGTGCAGATATGATAGTTTTGGATGCAGAGGTGTTGGATGTGATTGGTGGATGTGTGTGTCACTATTTAACAGTACCCAATGAGGGAGTGCTGGAAAAAGGGTAGTGGAAAGGGAAGAAGCACTGCCCCTGTTTTAGTAGGGTGTGGTCTTCACAGTAGTTGCAGAGTGCACGTGCCATAGTCTGTACTTCTCAGCATGCTCATTATGAAAATGCGGCTGTGGGGACTATCCAATCAGGTGTTGAGGATGTGTTTCACAGGAAGGGGCGGAAATAATTTATTTCTTTGCTCTGTGTAGTGAGGATGGTAGACATGGACAGACACACAGTGTTGATCGTGGGTGATGCCTTTGTGCAAGATCTGCACAGGTATGTTGTGGAAAGAGGCTTTGATGGCAATTTCGCTTTGGAAGGAGTGGAGGCATTGTGGTGCAGTGTTTGTGAGTGCAGTTTTGGCACTGTGGGTGCACTTTGCAGAAATGTGGCCACTGCCACTACTGTTCACCTTGTCATGGTGCACTATGGCGCACTGCACTTGGGTATCATGCCTTGTGCACATTTGCTGCATCAACTGAACAATTTTCTGAAAGCAGTGAAGTGGATTTTTCCCACTGCCAAGGTGCTTTTCTTATCGATATAACCAATAAGACTATGGGACTATCCGAATGTAATTTGACCCCATCCAGATGTCGGAAGGTGTCAAATAAACAGAAGCATGTTTGAATTTCTGTGCACTGCTGGGATGTTTTACTCAGACAATGACATCCTTAATTCGCGAAATGAGTACTTATTCCATGCAAATGTCATTTCTTTGACCACCATTGGAAATGGTATTTTGTTTTACAATCTGCAGGATTCTTTGAATAGGTTCCTGTAAGAATGTAAGGAGAAGAAAAGAACCCCCCCAAAAAAAGTTATTTGTTTGCAAGCACCACAAAAAAAATGTGTTTGTTTGCAAGCCACTAAAGACGAAATCTCCTACCCTTGTTTAAATGTGTTCACACACTCCTGTACACAGCACAATGTGTCCGCGGATATCGCAATATTTGCAGCATCGCATGTGCAACATCGGGGGCTTTTGAGGATGACAGGCATGGAAATGGGACTGTGGAGGCTAATAGATTAGTCAATAAGGTTTCTGGTTGGGGTGTGTAAGCGGAGAGTTCAGAGTTGTGAACTTGGTGACTTTCTCACTATATTTAGCGAGAAATCACATCCCCCTAGGGACTTTGTACTGTAAAAGTGGCTAGCGCGAAATCTACCTACTTTCTTCCATTGGATTGCTAGCCATGCGGCTAATAGTTGACCATTGTTTCCGAATAAATACTCTGTAAAGTGCACAATTTGCATCAAATTTCATGAAAAACTCACAGTTGCGTAGTATTTAAAAAAGTCTGCCACAAAAAGAAGGAAGAGCCATTTGCAACTTTGACCCACTTTTTCATTGGTGCCCGAGACAATTCTATGCCCGAGTCCAACCGTGACGCAGATCTAGTAGGGGTTTCCGCACATCAGATGCAGGTAAGTGAGGTGCTTTGGTGGAGCAGTGCATTGTGTCAGTACTGGAATTATGAACTTTCGGGCGCTTTGAGTTTCCTACGCATGAAACATGTAAAGCTATTTAGGACTGACATAGTTTCTGGTTTGGAAGCGGACAAGGGCCCTGCAGAGGAATTTTTCACGTTTTTACCTTTTTCCTGAAAATCATAAAGAAGCAAAATATAGTTATTACTATTTCTAATAGGTATTTACTTGTGGCTATGACATATCGACATACATGCTGTATTGCACTTATGCATTATGTTATGTACTGTCATCTGTAGGTCATCAGACCACGCTGCACTTATACTTAGGCAGCTGGGTGAAAAATTGAATCAGAGGCTATAACAACTGTGCCCTCTGTAATTACCCATCATGCACGTGGCCAATTATGCAAATTAGGGGATGATGTTATTTAGCTACTTCTAGTTACTTTTAGGACAGCCAATAGCTACTTTCTTTACTGAGGAGTTGGCAACACTGAGAGACTGTGGCAGAAGGTCTGTTTGTAGAGAGGATTGCAGAAGCATATGGTTATGGTTGTGTGCTTTAGTAGGCTGAGTGTATGGGTTTTGGGGGACTCTTAGATACATTTGTTGGAAGTGCATGCAAAACAGTCTACAGTGGCTGCACATATTGGATTCTATCATGTGCAGGTGCACTGGTATGGAGTAAGGGCAATGAAGTGGCTGATTTTGGTTCCTCTTTCTGCCACTTTGGTGATGCTTAATCATCCAGCCATTCTTATTCTTCATTATGGAGGAAATAGTTTAGTACATGTTACCGGATTTTCTGTGCAATTTGCGATGAAGGAGGCACATGGCTAGCTCATGGGTATGTTTCCAAATGCCTAAGTTATTTTTTTCTCGCATTGTGCAGACAGATGTGGCTGCCTTGTTCTCTCTTTGGTGCATAAATAGAGAAAGCGAAGTGCAGTGTGAAGAAGGCTGTTTGTGCCTTTTTGCGAGATGTTGCCATGTCGTACTTGCACAATGCCAACATTGCGTTTAGTAGCTTTTTCCCACAGATGGAGTTCATCTCACTGATGTTGGTAATCAGCTTTGTCTGTGAAATATGACAAATGTATTGCTGCCCTTTTTGCAAGTAAAGCTAGTATTTTTCTAGTAGGTGTTGCTCATATCAACCCTTCGAAATACACTCAAACACCAGAAAAAGCCTCTTTTTAGAGCCAGGAATTTCTCCCTGAAACAGCTACAATGTTTTTGACTGAGCTACCACTCCCATTATTTGTCGTGCAATCTGTAGAACCTTTCGGCTGCGTGTCAGCCAGCATCATTTCATTGGCAATTCTATTTTTGAACTTTGAAAGTGGCTCTGAAAAGAGCCTTTTATAAACTTTTTTTCTTTTTTGGTTGTTTTAACAAACGACACAGAAGGAAAGGAAAGAAGGGGCACCAACTACAGGGATAAGATAAGGCACGTGCACAGATAGGAAGATGTTGTGTGGCCCTCAGTTAGGTAGGGGACACTCATTTGCATGCTCCCGGTTTGACCCCTCAAACATACTTCGAAGTTACTCCCCCCCTGCAGAGTAGCACATCACAGTACATGCACAATCCAATGACCTTTGAAACATAAGGGACTGCTGTGCTGCGTATATCCTGCAAGGCTGGTTTAGGGATGTGTTGCCCCCACAGGCGTGTTCCTGGTGGTGGCAGGAGCAAATTCAGTGGATGCTATAGAAGCAACTAACCTACTGCCTTGTTTGAAGGGCATTACCGTCTGAACTGCTGCCTTCTGGTTCGCTTTGAGATCTTGTTGCATTGAGGTGGTTCCGTAACTGTACACATCAGGCTTTCTGCAACTGAGTGAGTGCATCTTACCATGGTTAGCATGATATTTCGGCACGTTTCCTACGCTGCTTAACAGTTTGCATACCCAGCATTCACACTGCCTGCTGGTATTGGGGATTTCCTCTACTTCATTCTCGTTCTCCTCTTGATCTATATGTACATCACCACCTATGTTCCCTTGTCCAGGCCCTTCGGAAGGAGGTGGTGGTGGTGAGGATCAGGGTGTGGGTGCTGGTGACTTAGAGGCAGTAGCAGCAGTAATGGTTGCCATTAGTTGCAAAGGTAATATAGCACAGTAGAAATGATGAGCAAGCAATGCCAGCACAAAGCAGCATGGCCCCCTACTCTGCTTTGGAAGGACACAAACTGAATGTGGTGCACCTCTGGGGTATGGCTTTTTGTAGGGCTTCTGTGCAGCACTTGGAGCTGGAAAGCAGGCCTAAATAGTTCAAAAAAATAGTTACATGCACAGTGGCACAGCGAGGGGCTTTTGTAAGGGTGTACTTTCACAATAACACTTCTTCTTCAGGAATATGTGCAATAATTGCTCTAGTGTTGGGATGGCTGGGGATGATGTGTGCATATGTGATGATTCATTTTTAAAGGCTTAATCAAGCCAATATAAAATAAATAAAAATAATACTTCTTATATTGCAGAAAACACTACGTTTCCAATGCCTTGGGGTTCCGAGTGTGTCCGGCAAAATAAGAGTCTACGCGTGGCATGGATGCGGTCACATACTGATGTCGTGAATGTTCTCCACTGGGACAGCTGTTCGAAGGACCTGTATTGGGTGGATTACTTTGTGCACATGGGCATATGTGTCTTACTAACAGGCTTGGCCTCCCCGGACTTATTAAAAGTGTGACACATGTCCGGGACCAATTTCGCATAAACTGGTTGTGTGTAGGCTACATCCAATGCAATGTTCCTGTGCACAGCTGTCCATAGGACGTGGGTGGACGCTTCAAAGTACTGAAAGTACGTCACAACATTTTGCTATCATGCTGCACAGGGCCGGTGTTACCAGGACACAGAGGATGACATACGCATGCGCATAGCTGTGGGACGGACAGACGTGTGCTCCCACAACTATTTAAAGATGCATCACAAGATGCAGACATGAGGCCAGTTCTGTCCTGCTACGTATACCTGCATTGTGATTGCGCATACGCTAGGCAGGTGCGGTGTCCGTAGGAAAACTCTATTTTGCTTAACTGCAGCCATCCTGGACAGTACTGTGCGCTACAGACATATAATGGAATTATAAAATAAAAGTAAAAGCCCCTCACACACCCAGCAACACTTTACATCTACACCTTTAATTTCTGACATACACACACACTAATAGGAAAGGGAAGGGGTACCTGAATTGGATACATACATAGGGGAATTGGGGATTTGTACAAGGTTGTCATGAGGGGAGGCAAGGATTGAGGTCTCACCGTAACGTCTGTGCTCACAGGGATGTTGTTGGGGATGGTGGGCTGGGAAATGGGGAAGGGGTACATGTGCAGGTGTGGCAGTGGTATTTACATTTTTCCCATATTATGTCCTTGCACAAAATCTTTAAAGGTGGCTAAATTGTTTAGCAATTGTTCAATTTTGGTGTACAGTCTGTGTAGACTGTTACTTAAAGAGTTTACTTCCTTTTGTGTGGCCATATGTTGTTGTGGAAGAGGTGCCGCTTACGGTGCATTCATTTAATTTCCACTATGTCCTCTTAAAGATATAAATACTTGGTAGGTATATATGAAGCAATACATACTAACTGTCTTACTTTTCAGACTGTGCTGCATACCACTGGGGTTACTATTGTTACTCACTTCATCATGAGGGAAATTCTCTTCCAGCCATTCCAAGTCGCTTGGTATTGCTGCGTACAAAACAAAAACTCATGGTTGTCCACTATTGTACACTGCACACGTTGTGTAATTATAGAAGAAACTTCAGTGTACTTACTGCGTTGTAGTGATGTTCTGCTGTCAATGCTTTGCAGTCCTTACTCTGCCATTTGCTTCTTCGTTCCCTTGTACAGCCGCAGTGCTGTACTATTGTTCCACACAGACATCATTTCCCTTATTGGTACATTCCATTATGGTCTATACCCTATGAATTTGCTTTGCCTGTTTCCCTAGTACTGACCTACCCTATTTTCCTGTGCAATGCACACACATGGTGCTCTTTGTATATGTTCCTTGTCTTTGCTAAATGATACTAGTATGTATGTAACTGAACCCCTGCCTTTTCCTGCAGTTTGATTGCTAGCTGCTATCCATGCACAGATGCATAGTCCGTGGTTACTGTGCCCATCGGTATGCCAGCATCCATTTGGTATGGTACATCTATACAAACTAAGGTTATCCTGGTAAAAACCTATGAAATTCACTGAGAAAAACATTGTTAAAGGGACATTATGGTTACGTTGCACTACTAAAAACATAACAAATTCAGTGCAAAAAGTTTTTTAAAGGGGCATTATACCTACTTTGCACTAATAACGACCTATCCACATTATGGTTACAAATAAACCCCCAAAGAAACAGAAATTCGCCAGTTATGGTAAGTTAAGCAACCATAATTCAGGCTACCACTGTGCACCACAAGGACTAACACCCATGATATGAACTATGACATCACAAATGTCATTGATGATATCACTGATGACATCACATGTCTGGCTCCCTCTTTTTTTTCACTGATATATCTACGCCAGGTGGTTTTCTTCACTGACCGTCAGGAACTGAAAATTCAAAAGGTACTATATTTGTAGACTGTATCCTTCTCATATGTTCTTACACTACCTTCCGTAGGAGTCAGTCATAGCATATGATAAATATACGTAGGGGAAGAAGCAAGCCTGAAACATAGCAATCATTTCTGTGCATGAAGATAATCAGTTAGGTTATGAACACTTTCTGATAATACTGTTGCTTTTTTGTTTACTTTACTTTCCCTGTATATGGTCATATTTGTATGTGTTGTGGTCTCTTTATGGTTTGTGTGCAGTAGTACAATTATGTAGTAAGTGAGACAGTGTTAGCTACTTAGTACATGTTTCATAGTACGCAAAACTCTAAAATGAAAGCATTAATCATTTTAGTATTCAACATGGGAAGATTTTGAATATTGCATCTCTGTGATGAATGCTGCAGACAATGCCTACATTTCTACATGAGTTGGTTCGTGTACTGGAAAGAACTCTGTAATGCAATTGTGTTTATACCAATGTATTGCTTATTGCATAATGAACTATTTATCTCATGATAGTTTTTCCAATGATCTCTCATACTTTTCTGCCAACATTATAATGACAAACTCTTGTGGATGCTTTTCATGAAAACTGTCACGCTTACCTGAGCCTCTGTGGGAGCAATGGAGTCCACTGGCTCTTCTCTTACTTCCTGCTTGTCCACTACTGCTGGAAGAACTATCTGCCAAGAAAGGTAACATTTTAGAGGAGAGATGAGTTGCCCTAACCCCACCCCTCTTCCCAGTCTCCTCTAAACCAGCAGTGTTGTTTTCCCTCCCACCTAAGGTATGACTCACCTTTCAGTTCAATTTGGTGAGCTCTCCATCCTGCTCTTACAGGGGCGCTATCCCTGGGGCCCGGAGGGTGTAGCTCGAGATGGCCGCTAGTAATGGCTAAAGTTCAGGTATGTATTAGTTCAAGTAAAGTTCAGGACCAGTTGCCTCACTGGTAGGTTTAATTGTGCCAACGGTAAATTCAGGAACCCAGTTAACTCACTGGATTTGGAGTTGGTCTCGGAGGTAAGTTCTGGTACAAGGTAAGTTTGATTCCCCAGTTGCCTCACTGGGTAACAGAGGGTTACTTGCACTGCGTGATTTTCAGCCTAAATGCAGTGAGCATGCTGAGCGATGTTATCCGACTCTAACCTTGTCTTCTCTTTCTCGTCCCAGGTCCGCTCCAGGAGGTGCTGAGGTGCTGGACGGAAGAAGGAGCAGTTCCAGATGAAGACCGCACACCAGAGGGGAGTATTTGTAAGCGGCCTGAGAGCAGTGTTTTACGCGTTGCAGAAAGCGAAGCAAGCTCTGATGCAAGCCGGTTATTAAATCACCTGTTCATGTTTTCCTTTTCAGGTGCTGGTATGCTGTGAGAGCTGTCGTACGAAGTCGAGCGACACCGGAGACATACTTGCTATCAGTTCTTCATTCCACCTCAAGCCGACGGCCGAGAAGTCCACACAGTTATTCAGGTAAGCGGAGATGTCCACACGGGAATTCAGGTAAGCGGAGAAGTCTGGGTAAGCGTATGATACAGAATTCACACAAAGCACGTGATGGTCTCTGGGTGTGGCTTTTATAGGCAACCACACCCAGAGACCAGACTGCACTGCTTGCTTTGTGCTGGGAACCTTTGTCCATGTTGAGGGAAGCAGGGTGTTCTCTTGGCTGTGATTGGATGATAGGGTTTCCCTGATGACATGCTCTGGGTTCCCAAAGCCTTAACCCCTGCCACTCCTGACTGTCTTCTCCACCTATCAATATGAACTACACAGAAATAGGGCCTGCAGGTATGCTTCTGGCCCGTAACCATGACAAAAACTAAATGCACGTGTGATGTCATCGGTGATGTCATCAATGACATTTGTGATGTCATCTTTCATTTCATGGGTGTTAGTCCTTGCAGTGCACAGTGGTAGCACGAGTTATCGTTGTTTAGCTTACAATAACTGGCAAATTTCTGGGTTTTTTTGGTTTTATTTGAAACCATAATGTGGATAGGTTGTTATTAATGCAAAGTAAGTATAATGTCCCTTTAAAAACATGTTTGCTCTGAATTTGATAGGTTTTTAGTAGCGCAACTTAACCATAGCGTAGTGGCTGTGTAGTTATAGTTAAGTTGTTAATCCCATAGGAAGAGCACTTTTTGGGCGGCTTATACCTTTGCTCCCCCTGGACGAATCTGCAACAAACTTTGCAAATAAAGTATATGGCCCACCCAAAGTTTGGTGAGGTTTGGTACAGGGGGGGCAAGGTTATAGGGGGTATCCCAAAATTTATTTTTTCCCATAGACTGAATGGGGAAAAAACTTGTGCACGCCTACAGCCCAAACCGCTGGACGGATTTTCACCAAATTTGCGGCAGGAGCAGCGGCTTGGTCCCAAAAGTGTGCATTTGTAAATTTGGTGAACATCAGTCCAGTACTTTGTTTTAAAATGATCAAAAAGTAGGTCTCAAAAAATTAGTGATATCTATGTCCGCTCCGCGGACACACTTCCCTGTTCGCTCCGTGGACAGGAAACCGATTGGCTGATCGGCTCGCATCATGTCCGTGGACATGTGATGTGTTCGCTGAGTGGATGGTGAAGTGTGTCAGATTGTTCCGATGCGCCCGCCATCTTGGAACTGCCGACAGCGTGGCAGCGAACAGAGGCAAAATGCAGTTTTGGGGAGTGTTTTTTTGTGCAGGAGTGCTTGGGGAGGTTTGGGGAGTAAGAGATGGGTTAAATACTGCATTTGTGTAGGTGGCAGGTGCCCCTGATGTATTTGCCATGCCCGCGCTGTCCGGGATGTCCGTAATTAGTCAAAATGAGCGGTGTCCTAAGGACACTGTTCCCGTCCGTGCTGTCCGCAGGCAAGTTGAAACTGTTCTAAGGAGACGCGCGGTGTCCGCGGACATAAAAAATGCCCATATGACACAGTTAAAATGTTTGATTCTATGGGTGTGATCTATGGGTGTGATATGCTGCGGTGGTTGTGGCCTGGGCCTAGAGTCTTGGGTGCATGGACGGAGACCGTAGGCCATAGGCCATGCACCCAAGACTCTAGGCCCTGGCCACAACCACCGCAGCATATCACACCCATAGATCACACCCATAGAATCGAATATCTATCAAATATTTGCAAATCTACAGTTTGTGTCCTGTTTGATTTGTATAGTTTGTATGTGAAGTTTTGGCTACGTCATGTCATTAAGATTGTAGAGTTTGGTAACAAGCACTGCAGTATAACATATCCATGGAAGTAAACATTTTGTATTGTGATTAGATGATTATGAAATGATGTTTGCTTCAATGGTTCTGTTATGCAGCAGTATTTATGCGTTTTATTAGAATATACTTACTGTTTGATTTTTTGTGATTGGATATATTTTTTTCATGAGTTGGGTAACTGGAGCAGATATTTCTTTTCAATTTCTGTGATGAAAGAAACGATCATGTTAGTGTAGGTCTTTTATAAAGACTTATTACATTGCAAAATAGACATTTGAGCTTTTTTCGACTCTCATATTTAGTAGTTTACACACCAGTGGACTGTGCAATTTGCTCAGTTTCTGTATTTATTTTTTTAAATCATTGGGTCTGTGGGAAAAAAAAATCCATGTTGGATTAAAAGAAAACTTTTTTTGTTATGCTACAGTCTATTTGTTTGTTTGTTTTCAGTGTTCACTTGTTGTTTTCGGCTGATGTTCTATCTGTTGGCTTGTTGCAGATTGTTACATACCTGTTGTTGAATTTTAACTGGTTATAGTTTTTTATTTAAATTCTCAACTTGCTGATCTATCTGTTGGGCAGATTTTTGGAGCAGTTACATACATGTTGGCATATTCTAACCAGTGGTGGAAGTGGGCGGGAGTGGTCGGGAGCGGTGCTCCTGTACTTCTTTTAATTAAGTTTTACCATTCCTATACTTTTATTTTAAAAAGAAACCGTTCCGGAACAGTTTCGTTTTAAAATACCAGTGTAGAAAGAAGTTGAAACTTGCACATTCAGTGCAGTGCACTGAACATTCCCTTAAACAGCAGGCGAATGTGTTTGGGGGCTTGTATTGTGTGTGGGAGGGGGCAGGGCAATGGGGTTTATGAGGAGCGGGACAGGCTAGCAGGGAACATAGTTCACTTCCACCACTGATTCTAACTGTTTATTTCTTGTTACTTTTCAGTGGTATTGATTTATCTGTTTGGTTGTTATATAATCTTGGGGCAGTTAGATACCTGTTGGCGTATTCTAACTGTTTATTTCTTGTTATAATTTAGTGGTATTGATTTATCTGTTTGGTTGTTATAGAATCTTGGGGCAGTTAGATACCTGTTGGCGTATTCTGTATATATATTTTTAATAGAAGTTTTATTAATGTTTAGTTTATGCACAGATTACTTATTAGTGGTATTGATTTATTTGTTTGGTTGTTGAAAAATCTTGGAGCAGTTAGATACCTTTTGGCGTATTCTAAGTATTCATAGTTTTCTAATTGAAGTTTTGTTAATGTTTAAGTACAGATTAGTTATTACATTTTGGTTTTAAAAAGATTAAATAAGCGTTTGTAAGATTTTCTGGTTATCTCTGCTTTAGAGGACTGTTACTATCATTACATTCGAACCATCCACATTTCTTTTTTACATATGCAGTGTAGTGACCTGCATTGGTTGTAGCGCCTGCGTGATATATTATACCTATTCAGGCCGATTCATGGAATTAATGTGCGCTGAAATTTTCGCCACAAGCGTGCGAAAGCGTGCGAATCGCAGTGCAAGTGCGAAAATCGCAGCGAAACCCGCACACAGCGATTCATGGAAGTCTGTGTGAGTGTAAATCCCTGGATGTGCGCTAAAATTCTGCGTGGCACACGCTGGTGCACACGTCTCCAAACAGCGTGCGCACAGCGAAAGCGCACATTGTGCAGCGCGCACAACAAAAGTAGGCGTAACAGGGGGCGTAACACGCAGAATGGGGAACAACGTGTGAAAATGTGGGCGTCACGGGGGAAGTACAGGAGGAAAATGCGCGGAACACCCACACGCGCGTCTACAACACGTATTCATGGAATCGAACGGGGCTAATGCGTGAGCCAAAAAAGATGCGCTAATCCGGAAACACGTACGCCAGCAGGAAGCAGGTGTACGTGGACCCGCGCAGCATAAAAGTGCGCGCAAACAACAAACAAGCTCAGACGCCAAGATGAACATACCATTCCTAGCAGCAGTGGCTGTGGGATACCGCAGGAGGAGGAGGAGGATAGTTAGGCCCAGAATTTTTACACCCAGATCCAGCCTTTTTGGGATACCTGATGACCAGGTGTATGTGAGGTACAGGTTTCCACCTCACATAATACTCGACCTGGTGAGTGAGTGGGAGGATGACCTCACATCACCCACCCTGTGCTCCCAAGCACTCAGCCCCCTGGAGAAGGTCATCAAAGTACTGCACTTCTTGGCAACTGGATAATTTCAGTGGACAAGTGCTATAGTGGGGGGGTGTCACAGGCCACGCAGTCACACTGCCTACACCAGGTGTTGGTGATCATGACTGCACGCCCATCATTCCGCAGGCACATATACCTGCCCAGAACACCTGCAGAAAGGCAGGCTGCCATCCAAGATTTCTATGAGGTGGCACAATTCCCCAAAGTGCTAGGTGCCATTGACTGCACCCATGTGGCTCTACGTCCCCCCAGGGCATCAGAGCACATCTATAGAAACCGCAAACACTGGCATTCTATCAACGTGCAGGTAGTATGTGATGCTAAGGGAATCATCACCTCAGTATATGCCAACTACCCAGGGTCCACCCACAACAGTTTTATGTACAGAATGTCAACCCTAAACCGGGACCTAGAAACTGGGCGGCATGGCGATACATGGCTGCTCGGTGAGTATAAATGCCACAGCACATGCATGCATGTCAGATACTGAGTAATGTCACAACCCCACTAATGATACCCATCACCACCTCCCCAGGGGACAGTGCCTACCCTCTGAGCACCCACATGATGACGTCAATTCGGAACCCCACCACACCACCCGAGGTAAGATACAACACAGCCCATTTTGCAACCCGGGGCATAGTGGAGCGCACATTCGGAGTGCTCAAGTCACGCTTTCGCTCCCTTGACCGCTCTGGTGGGCAGCTGTTATATGCTCCCCCAGTAGTGTGCAGGATCATAGTGGCAGCATGTGTCCTGCACAACGTTGCAACACACCGGGGCCTGCCCGTGGACATGGTGGCGTCCCCATATCCCCAACCACATGCACGCCCGCTGCACATGGGAGGGGAAAGGGCACGTGGTTAGGCGGCCCGTACGCAGCTGGTGGCTAATTACTTCACATAAAATCACACCCCTGTGGAGTACACACAGCCCTGGCACATACCAGCTGATAATCAATGATGATGACATAAGGGACACTCACCTGTCACAACCATACCATCCTGAGATTGGTCACCTGGAAGTGTTACATTGTGTGCATCCCTACCTACCCAAACACCAGCAATGCTGTGTCATCAAAAGACATACATCTATGCTGCAAAATTAATTACCCCCTTGCTAATTACAACATGAGAACAGTGCCATGTCACCCAACCCCTCCCCAGCTCCACCACCAAACACACCATGGCATGTCATGCAATGTAAAAGCAAAAAAAGCAATGCACAAGACCTGACAAAAGTGTCACAAAGTACACTGTCCCTAATGGAAACTGCCCACACACAATATGATACCAGTAATGTATACCTAACAGCACACATTACCAAATACTTACCACCAACAAAATGCTGCAACACACCATGGAAAAATGCAAAAACATGACAGTACTAAGTTCAAGTAGTGGTAGTCTTACAACCTGAATACACCAGCACATCGACCCCTTACAACTGTAGAGTGTTGCTGCCACGCAAATGTCTCAGTGTTCTGCATACAACATGAACTGCATCTGCAAAGTAGACGGCCTTGTGAAGACATGAGGAAGGAACCTGCAGATTAGGAGGAAGACATGGATGCACAAGCACATATCAATACACCATGCAGTGTACAATACAACAACAATATCCACTAGGGATGTCTACACAGTATTGACTACAGACTGCCCACAAAGCTGATGGTAGCCCAACGTCACTGTGTAATTCACTGTCACTTGGTCACCCTTTGCAAGACCATGGAAACGGGAAGCAGGAGGGGTGTGTGTCTCACGAACCCAAGCATCTAACCCAAACTCAGGACAAGCCTGCATGTGCCCAGCCGGAATACAGTGGATGCCCACAGGAGCCACAAAAGGCAACACACTGTAAAACAAAATAATCAAAAATCAAAAATGGCCATGTGGGGGCCAGGGGGTGTGGGGGAGGCCACCCAGGAGGTTCGAGGACAGGGTGCACACCAACACCCACCTGCGTGGATGTTGCGGAAAAAAATATACCTCCTTGGGCTCATGGCCTGCACGGCTATGCCATTGTGGGAGAACTGCTGTTGCTCTGCTCATCCTCTGCTGCTGCATCAGGAGGCAGTGGCACTATGGGAGGCAGCCCACGCAAAGCCCCGGTATGGTCCTCCATGGCAGCAAGCATGCGGGTCTGGAAGCTCTGATTCTGGAGGATTAAAGTGCGGAGATCCCCATGCAGCACATTACGGGTTGCCTGCATTTCTGCACGCATGGCCTCGCGTGATGCCCGGATCTCCTCACGTGTTGTATGCAGCTCAGCTGAGAGTGAACGTGTGAGCTGCTCCAGCTGCTGTTCTGCCCTAACAGTTCGGGAAGCCTCAAGTTCAAGCAGACTCTGCCTGAGATTATGGAGTTCTACCCTCACGGCTTCCCTGTGGGCCTGGGACTCTATTGATATGGATTCGAGCAGAGTCTCCAGTGCCGGCCGTCTGTCCCTGTTGGACGCCAACATGTCTTCCCTGTGTGATTGTCAAATGGAGTCTGTTGCCTGCTGTTGTTGCTCCATCTGCCTTTCAGGGGGATAATGGAAGTGGCCACCCTCTCCATTGCCTGAGCCATCATTTCTACTGATGCTGCCTGTTGGGTTGCCATACCGTACATGGAGTTTTCCCATACAGTATTGCCTGGTGGCGCACGGCCACCGCGTCGACGCGCACCACACCTGTTTGGGGCAAGGCAATCTGCACCTTGCTGTGCTGGCACTGCCAGAGGCTGCAGGACTGCATTCCCCCTCTGATCTGCTGGCCCAGGAACAGGATCAGATGCTGTGGAGTGTGACCCTGCATCTGTAACCTCCAAAGGCGGACTTACCAGCACTGACATCCCTATAGAGGGTTCTACCCCTGGTGCAGGTGGGTTGGACAGAACAGAATCCCTGCCAGAAACACTTACCTGCGACTGCACATAAGTCTCATCATCCGACTCAGCACCTGAATAGAGGTCTGGGGAGGTGCACCCAGAGGCACCCCTGGACAGTATGGTCTGCAGTAACATTGGGTTTTCACCCACCACCACACCACGTCCCCCACTGGTACCCGGTCGTGCCTGAGATTCCTCCTGGGTCTGCACCATCTCCTCAACCTCAACAGCACCAAGTGCGTCATCACCTGCGAAAACATGAAAGACAACAAATGGAAACAGGCATGAGTACCATAGCACACACATAGGCCGTGACAAGCCAGAGATCCAGTACATGATTTACACATGTCCCACATGACTATAACCCTGCCATGCATGCACTGTCAAAGAGTTGGAAGTGGAGTCAAAAAGGCAGACACTGGGCAGAGCAAGATGGAAATGCAACACATTTGCAGCATGTTGGGTAGCACTGGCATCACACATCAGGCTGTGAGTGGCATGTCCAATACACATACATGACACATGCCACCACACAGATGTCATGTAGCATAGCCACGGTAAATTACAAAACTACAGCAATATGTCCGTGAATGAGTACTGTCACACATCCATGTCACATCGACATGATGCGAAGATTGATGCTGAATAGTGTTGCAAAATATGCATGTGCCACACACTGAAACACATCCAGTGTCCAATAACACAGTCATTGTGGGCTGATCAATGGTTTGTCACTTTAACATTACAGGAAACATCTGTCATCTTCCACATGCAAACAGGCCCTAATAAAAAAATGTTTGCAGCCCAATACTCCATCAGCCTGAATGGTGTAATCATTAACATAACCAGGTAAAAGTAGTGGCCCAGTGTGGGCTGTAAACAATGACCGAAGCATATCACATATGTTGCAATAGAGCAGAATAATGTGTACTAAAAATGGGAGAGTGGAAACAATCAGCCTGAATGAACACTTACAAAATCTAACCAATGTAGTTGCAAGATGACAGTTCAAGGTAAAGTGCACTAAGCTGGGCATAAATGGCAACTGTGGGCAGAAGGGAAACAGTCATACCCAAATCCAAGACAAGTGAATGTATGGGAGGAAGCAAATGGGTGACCCATAACACTCAGGAGTACACACCCTCACCTGGCACTCAATCAGAACCCGTCACCCAAACAAACATACACATGGATTACACACACACGCATGGGCACTCCCCGGACAATGCCTCGTAATCAGGTAGTTCTCCCACACCTTGGATCTGTTCCTCTGTGACGCAGGTCCCAGCAACAGACTCATGTTCAGTGAGTTTGTTGTCCTCTTGTGCAGACCCACCGCTAGTCACCAGAGTAGCAGCATGATTTGAGGCCAGCTTGTTCCTTGCTCTGTGTTTCGGGTCATTCCACGCTTGTAGCAATCATCAGCTGTGCGCCTCACAAATCCAAGGGCACTTATGCGGTCCGCGATGGTCTGCCAGTGTGCCCTACGTTGACCAGGTGTGGTCTTGCACCCTGCAGTCACCAACATTTTGTGGCTATGTGCCGACACATAGGTCACAAGTGCATCAAGTTCCGGGTCATTAAAGCTAGGCTTCCTTGACATGCCAGAGTGTGTAGCCGTGTCTGGGGTCTCAGCCTGTTGTGCCAGAGCACCCTTCTTCCTCTTTTTCAAAGGTGGAGTGGAGCCTGAGTGGCTTACGCCACTCTGGTCAGTAGGGGCAGAAGCACCGGTGGACTGGGTAGTAGGAGTGTGCGAATACACAATGACCATAGGCCTTGGTGCAGGCATTGGCAGAAGTGTGATGTTGGCAGGGGGAACATCAGTTTGATGGAACTGGACCGACCCTGTCCTGGCTGGGAGACTCAGAGCTGGGGTAGATGGAGCTGCAGCTGCTCTTGCAGCCTCCCCACTCTGCCTACTTGGGCTAGCAGATGACATAGCTGCCCCAGACCCACATGGCTTGGTGACACCAACTTGCACTGCCACACGTGGCCTAGACTTGCTGACCTGGAAGTCAGCCTGGGAGTCATCCTGTGCCAGGTCAGGTGCCACAATGGGCTGGTCCAACAAGGGCTGAGCTGTGATGGTGTCAGCCACGTTTCCCTCAACCATGGTGGGGGGCATGGGTGTCCCTGATTGGTCCTCCACACATGGGGGTCTAGGGGCACCCTGCAAATCCCGGCCACGTCCCCTACCGTGCCCACCTCGGCCACCTTTTGAAGGTCAGCCACCTTTGCCTCCCTTACCGCTTGGTCGCCTCCCAACCATGGCACTGATGTTGTTGTGTGTATGGGAGTAGCAGTAAACTATTGTCCTGGGCAATTGGGGGTGAAAGGGGTAGGGTACTAGATGGAATTCATACCCTAGTGCTCTAACAAGGCTGTCTGTGACCACTGGGGGAAGATGACGGGTCACGCAATGCACAGGCAGCACAAAATCAAAAAATAACGTGCACGCAACCCCTCGTAGACCACGTGCGTGAAAAAATGAACCCACACTACGCTGTGGCACCCAGAAACACACAAATAAGCATAGGCATAACACACAGCCTACAATGATCTCTGAAGGGGTATGCGACACACGGGGCAAGCACAGTTGGTAAATACGTGCGTGACTCATCGTCTGCCTGGAAAAAGAACGTGACAAAGACGCGCGTGTGCGCGTTGGCAACACCCCCGCCGAAAGAAGAATTGTACGCTGTCTGAGGAGACAGGACAAAAGTAGAAGTGAACGCTGTTTGAGGAAACAGGCCCAAAAAGAATAAAGAACGCTGTCAGAGGTAACAGGGAGTACGAACTTGAAACGCTGTGAAGTAATCGCGTGTGAACCGACAAGAAGTACAGAATTCACCCACTTGCTCTCCACGAAAAGCACGTACAAGGGAATGGGGTCCTACACGTACCTTTTAAAGCGGCCCACACGTACAGCGTGACTTACGCGTGTACGCCCTAAGGCCCTTTCCTCCAATTACACGAGCTGACACTCGGCCGTGCAGTTTTTGGACGTGTACGATGAACATGCACCCGTATTGATGGAAACGCCCGCGCGTGTCACATCAGTTACGCTCGTAGGCCCTTTCCTCGGATTACACCATCCACACGTGGACGTGAAGTTTTTTCACACGTGCTGAACCACTATGCCCACGTCACGAGGGAAACGCCCGCGCGAGTCACGTCACAGAGGCGCTTATGCGCTAAGGGCCTTTGCTCCAATGAAACCACGTACATGTGCTGACGCGCTTACGCACGTAGGGCCTTTCCTCGAATTACACGCTGACGTGCAAGATTTCCACGTGCCAAATCACTCCGTATCAAGCTGGCCACACAACAATACACGGAAGACCACGCTCCTGCCCAGAAGGCCGAATTACTGCCCACCAGAGCCCTGAGCACGCTCCCACCTGCCATCTGCTGCTGCCTGCCTGCCTGCTGCCCACGTCCCCTGCTATTTGGTGCCTGCACATCAGCCAGGGATCCAGTTGCTGTGTCCACCCCTGCTGGAACAGAAGATTAACGACTGGGATACCATCGCTCCACAGCCCAGCCCCAGGACCCAGTTGCCCACCCATGCCTGCCTCGGGGGTCGCCATGTCGGGGCAAACACCATCTGAGACCACTTGCGACTGCCAGCCAGAGAGGCAGAGGGCCACCAGCTTCAGTGTGAAGGAAGTTGGTGTCCTGGTGGAGCATGTCCTGGGGCATTTTGATGCCCTCTTTGGAACATCACGCGCCAACAAGGAAGGACGGGAGAGGATCTGGGACGACGTAGTGGTTGCTATCAACGCGGAGGGGGTGGCAACCCGCGACGTCAAGCACGTCAAGAAGTGCTGGGAGGACTTGAGGTCCAGGACCCTCTATAAGGCCCGGCGCCTCGCGGAGGGGGGCCGGGTCAGCATAAGTGACATCCAGATGAGGGTCCTGGAACGCGTAGGCCCAGTGCTCCACGCCCAGATCCTGCAGAGGAAGACCCGTCTGGAGTAGAGAGGTAAGTGGCCAAGCATTGGTGTGTGAGCCAGGGCATGTTGCAGTGTGCTGGTAGTCTGATACTTGCCTGTATGTGTGACATAGGCCATGTATGGCTGTGTGTGTGCAGGAACATCATGGTCATGCATGTGAGACCAGTAATGTGTGAACCACATGGTTGGTGCATGAGGTACAATGCAACATGGGTAGCTGTATGGCAAATGCACACATGAAAGCATGCCAGTGTCTGTTCTTGCACATGGTGGGGGTGTGAGGGATGGGTGCTGCTGTCATGTACATGTATGGTGCACATGTGTGTGTGTCTGAGAAGCGTGTGTGTGACTTAGGTACGCCATCTATTCATGACACATGTATGTGATGATGTGTACATTCACTCATTCAGTGTGGTCACCGTTGTATGCACTGTGTCTATCCACTGTGTCTGTGGTGTGCAAGGCATGATGCATGACCCTCCGGTGATGTGTGTGCATGGGATCAGTGTGAGCCATGATGCATGTGAGTTTGAAGGCAATATTTTGCTTAATAGAGGCCCTTGTACATGGATGCTGGTGTTGATTGCAGGCGCCGTGCCTGTTCATGCATGTGTGTTGCGTGTATTCACCCATGTGTTGTGGAGGGACAGGATGGAAGTGATGTTAGACACTGCAACTCATGTGTTATTGCTTCCTGTCTAGGGGAATGTTGTACTGTACCCTGATGCTTGTGTTCTATGTCTCCCTCTACGCAGCGTCAAGTGAAGAAGAGAGCGAAGACGGCACTGTGGAGGCAAGCGGTGGGGATGCCTCCACCGGGCAGCGACGCAAGGCCCAGCCACCCTCCCAGGACTTGCCATCATCCGGCAGCAATGGGGCTAGTGCCGCGTCTGCCACTACGGCTGTGGCAGAAGGGCCGTGTGAGCCCCCACAATGGTGGAAGACGGTACGGAGACATCCAGGTTGGTGGTCTCCACAGAGGAGGAGGAGCCCGCTACTGAGCCGCACATGGGGCCTGGTGGGGGTAGTACCACTGGTGTAAGTGGTGCAGTCCAGGGCCAGGGTCAGGAGGCAGCACAGCTCACCACGGGGGAGCCTGTGCATGTCTCTGTCCTTGACCCTGTGACTGCACCACCATGCACCAGCAGGGATGCCCTGTCCCAGGCCCATCCGCAGGTAGGGGAGAGTGCCATGTCATCTGCCTCTCCACTACCTGCGGACGAGGGGTCCCATGACCATATGGGCTCCGTCCTGATTGGTGTCACCTTGCGCATGCGTGACATTCGTGATGATGGGCGTTCGTCCTGGGCGGAGAATGCACGCCATCACGAACAGCAGCGTTGCGACGTGGCGCTATTGGGAGGTGCCCTGGTCGGTGGGTTCCTACATGTGTCGCGCACTGTGGTGGACCTCTACTCCTCTGTGGAGACTATGCACCAGTCGTTCTCCCTGCCGTCTTCCGGCCCAGATTCCACCAGGGCCCCCCGTGGACCTGGCCCGACCAACACAGCCAGCTTGGTGGAGCTCACATCCCTGCCACAGTCGGGAGTCGGCAGTTCAGCAGGGGTGGACACCACAACTGGAGACCAGCTGATGGAGGATGTGAAGGCACCATCGGACAGGGCACAAAGACAGCAGCAGCAGCAGCAGCAGGAGCAGGCTGTAGGTGCAAGCAATGATGGCTCGGGGCCATCAACATCGGAGGGGCAGGCATCGGCCAGAGGGCAGGTGGACCCAGGAATGGGAGTGTCTTCCGTGTGGCAGCGGTTGGGCCACCGGATAGATGCGGAGCAGCGGCGGGCGGAAGAGGCGTGGCTCACCATGGTCAGGACGGAGTTCTCCATGCGTCGGGCGTTGAGGCGGGCAGAGTGCCTCGAGGCAACTCGCAGGGAGTTGGAACAGGCCATGAGTGCCTCCCTGCAAGATCTCGGGGCCAGGGCAGAGGCTCGCCTCCGGGACATCGACATGGAGTTCGATGATGCCCTGGCCCGGGACAGCACAGAGTGAGCCGCAGGACTTGCCCGCCGCCATTGTATATAGTTAAATAGTGTTAGGTTTCCTTTCTGTTTTTGTTTATTTTGGTGCGATTGGACAATGCACCACATTTTTGAATATAGTTCTTTATTAGGTAGTCTTTTTTGTAGGTTTCATTTCATTTGTTGGGCTCATGGACCCTGGATTGGTGATTTGTATATAGTTGAACAGTGAATTTATTGTTATTTTTTTTTTCATTTCACCATGGAGCAATGGATTTCACTTATTTTTTTCCCTTGGATTTGCTTTGTTGGTCTGAGACTTTGGACACATTTTCATTTGGATTTCTTTGAATTCTTATTTCATGTTTTTGATTATTTGCTGGACATGCTGCGTTTTATTTCTTCTTCACATTATTGTGTGTTTTCTTTTCATTACATTCATTTTGGGTTCAATACATTTTTATTTCATACTTCGATGTTTGGTTTTCTCTCATTGATTTCATGCATGTCATGATGTGGGTTTTCACATTCACTTGCACCCATTGTGTGTGTGTGACGGACATGTGTTCATCTACATACTTGCCATTCGGGTTGTATCATGTAATGGGCATTTCTATGTGGGTGGATGCAATACTTTGTTGGGTCTTTGGGCTGGGGTGGCGTGTGGTGTGATGTGGCTGGCCATTAGGCCCATGATTGAGGATCGTCATGACGTGGGGGCAGGGGGACATGAGTGGGGGCCTGCTGGCATTTGTACCTGACTGCCGGGGGTTGGGGGTGCTGGGGGACATGTGTGGGACATGATCGCGGGCCTGCTGGCAGGTGCTCCTGACTGCTGGGGGTGGGGGTGCTGGGGGACACGAATAGTACATGATCGCGGGTCTGCTGGCAGGTGCCCCTGCCTGCTGGGGGGTGGGGTTGTTGGGGGGCATGAGTGGGCACCTGCTGGTAGGTGCCCCTGACTGCTGGGGGGTGGGGGTGCTGGGGGACATGAGTGGGACATGAGTGGGGGCCTGCTGGCAGGTGCCCCTGACTGCTGGGGGGTGGGGGCGCTGGGGGACATGAGTGGGGGCCTGCTGGCAGGTGCCCCTGACTGCTGGGGGTGGGGGTGCTGGTGGACATGAGTGGGGGCCTGCTGGCAGGTGCCCCTGACTGCTGGGGGTGGGGGTGCTGGGGGACATGAGTCGGGGCCTGCTGGCAGGTGCCCCTGACTGCTGGGGGCTGGGGGTGCCGCGGGACATGAGTGGGGGCCTGCTGGCAGGTGACCCTGGCTGCTGGGGGGTGTGGGTGCTGGGGGACATGAGTGGGACATGAGTGGGGGCCTGCTGGCAGGTGCCCTGACTGCTGGGGTGAGGGGGTGCTGGGGGACATGAGTGGGGGCCTGCTTGCAGGTGCCCCTGACTGCTGGGGGGTGGGGGTGCTGGGGGACATGAGTGGGGGCCTGCTGGCAGGTGCCCCTGACTGCTGGGGGTGGGGGTGCTGGGGGACATGAGTGGGGGCCTGCTGGCAGGTGACCCTGACTGCTGGGGGGTGGGGTGCTGGGGGACATGAGTGGGGGCCTGCTGGCAGGTGCCCCTGACTGCTGGGGGGTGGGGGTGCTGGCGGACATGAGTGGGGGCATGCTGACAGGTGACCCTGACTGCTGGGGGGTGGGGGTGCTGGGGGACATGAGTGGGGGCCTGCTGGCAGGTGACCCTGATTGCTGGGGGGTGGGGGTGCTGGGGGACATGAGTGGGGGCCTGCTGGCAGGTGCCCCTGAATGCTGGGGGGTGGGGGTGCTGGGGGACATGTGTGGGACATGAGTGGGGGCCTGCTGGCAGGTGACCCTGACTGTTGGGGGGTGGGGGTGCTGGGGGACATGAGTTGGTGATCAGTAGTGCAAGGTGACATGTGGCTTGGCTGGGGGGCAAGCCCATGGTGGATGGGCTGCCTGCGGGACATGACCAGGGGTGCAGGGTAGACCCCTGTGGTGTGGGCTGCCTGCAGGGGTCATGGAGGGTGTAGAGGGAACACCTGGGAGGACCCACACTCCCAATTCACAGGTAGGACTCCCTGCGCACCCCCGAAATGCACATACCCCGCTCTGACAGCAAAATCGCATGTGAAACTTCCCGCGCACCACCTAATTACACGTACCCCACTCGAACAGGGCCTATCGCGTGTGAAACTTCCCGCGCACCCCAGGAATACATGTACCCCACTCGCACAGGGCCAATCGCGTGTGAAACTTCCCGCGCACCCCAGGAATACACGTACCCCATTCGCACAGGGCCTATCGCGTGTGAAACCTCCCGCGCGCCCCCGATTTACATGCACCCTGCTCCGATCGCGTGTGAAACCTCCCACGCACCCCAGGAATAGATGTACCCCAATCGTACAGGGCCAATCGTGTGTGGATCTTCCCGCGCACCCCCGATTTACATGTACCCCGCTCTGATCGTGTGTGAAACTTCCTGTGCACCCCAGGAATACACGTACCCCATTCGCACAGGGCCTATCGCGTGTGAGACTTCCCGCGAACCCCAGTAATACACGTTCCCCGCTTGCCGTGTGCTGTGTGGCGGCCCTGTATACTGGTACAGGGTTAGAGCAGCCCTTTGCGCTGGATTCGGGATTTTGATGGCTTTTCCTTGCGTGAGGTGCGTTCTTGGGGGCGTTACTGGCGCTGCTGCAGGGTCGCTGCGCCACTGTTCGCCACGGCTTGTTTTGGTAGCTAAAATCCATGAATACGCTGTGCACGGAAATGGATTTTAGCGCACGCGGCTGGCGCAGAGAATCGCACACGCACACTGTGTGCCAGCCGCGTGCGCAACTTGTGCGCTGAATTCTATGAATTACTCCCATTATTGTGAAGGTTTTCTTACCAAGTGATACTTGACCATGTGTGAATCCAGTCAGCTTGCAGTTGTTTTTGGTACAATCTACATTGTAACATAGAAGCATTACTATTACGTATTTACTATGTGTTTGTATTAGTAAGGTGGAGCGATTATCTGAATTGCTGGTAGTACATAATCTACCATGGTTTGCATGTTGTACAAGTTGCTGAAATGGAACAGTTTCACAATTAGGTATGGATACGTACACGAAGCGCTCATTAGGGATTTGTTCCTGGGCCACATTGTTGCAGAGCGTGCATGTATGTTTCCACATGTATGAAATCTGGAAGATTTCATTTATTGGTATGTTTCTGTTTTCCAGTACTTGTGTTAAGTACATTAGAAATTCTTGTGGATCTTCTTGTGAGTTTATAGTGAATTTCACCATTCCAGCAGAGTAGTCCAATTGTTGTATTATTCCATAAACACTATACGTGTTGTCAGGATTGTTTTTTGCATTTCTGTGAAGTACTAACATTTGCAAACACAATTGGTCTGTACTGTGTAAGTAAATGTTGTCAACAATTGGTGGGAATTGAAATAGAATATTGATTGATACATTTGCATAGTAATTTACACCAGTTATATTTTAAAATTTGAATGGACCAGATATTTCTGTGTCCAAGTCATTTTTTCGGAGTGTGTGTTCCTTCTTTGAAGAAGTACCTGAGTTACTTTGAGTAATAGATTATTTTTTGGTTGTGGTAATTGATGAAGTATTAGCTTCTTTTACTCTCTTTGGAGGATTTGCAGTGAGATCCTGTTGCATTTCTGTTTGAATTAGTTTTCTTTTGCAAGATTTTCCTTTTTGTGGAACAGGATATGTTTTTAGATGGTGGGTGTATAGTGAACACAGTCTATTGTATTCTAAAATGCAAGGAATATCAGCGTTTACTTTACTTGCATCGAAGTTGATTAGAAATAGACTGTCAAGTGTACATAAGTGTGATAGTGCTACGGAGCTCATGCCTTCTTTAAAGCCTGTGTTCCCAATATATATCAATGCTTTATCTAGGGTAAGACCTTGTGATTTGTGAATGGTGACTGCGTATGCTAGAGTTAAAGAAAATTGTTCTCTGCGTACATACATGTCTTTGAAAAGAAGGAATCGAGCTGTTGAGCACCCTATCCTTTTTACTTCTGAAAGTTTGGTAAAGAGAATATTGACAAACTGAATGTTGCTGTGACGTGGGTATGTTTGAAAGCCAACAACTGTACCCAGTGCTCCATTAACTAGTCCTTGCTCCACGTCAAGGTTACGTTTAAGCATTACTCTATAGTTTAAGGATAATTTTGATATTTTCTCCAAACCAGCTGTGTTGGAGATAGAATTTTCTACGGCATTTAGTCTTGTTGTGTCTTGTTGACACATGGGTAGTGTCATACCATGTACGTCCAGTTTGTCTGTGGAGCAAATTTCAATTATTGGTTGCATTTCTGTTTTCAACATTGTTTCATTGAATTTGAACAGCTTGCAAGAGTTGGCATTAAGGACATACAATTGACATTTTTGTGTGCTAATTGTTCCATGACATCAATAGCACATGGGTTATGTCCATAAAGTGCATGGATGTGCTGGGTTTTTAATATTGTTTGTGCTTCTTGAGATAGTACACCAACTTTAACACTTTTTAAAATGTTGGCGTAAGTGAGGTCTGGAGCATGTTTTCTGTTAATTCTCTGTATTGGAAATGTTGCCAAAGGTTGACATTTCCTATGCTGCCAACAGTTTTACGGCAGAGTTTGTGTCCTAAGGTTTTAAAAATAGGTTGTCCTTTCACTGATGTCAATTGAAGAAGATCTCTGAAAACAATAATCTGTTTTCCTCCAAAGAGCTCTTCGTAGTTTGTTTTAAGTACTTCTTGCAATCTGAGGTGAATCAAAGCCAACATTAGGTTGGAGACCATGCTTACTTCATCTATTAGTAGCATTTTCATTTGTTTTAATACTCTGCGTAGTTCCATTGCAGCTTCTGTAGAAAGTTTGTAATATTCTAATTTGTTTTGCTGTTCTACTGGAAGGAGTAGTAATCGGTGTAAAGTGACACCGCCTATGTTGTAGGCAGCTAAACCTGTGGGGGGAGTTACAAAAGCTGACAGTTTGTTGTTTGTCAATAGTTGAAGGAACTTGCTGATTATTTTGATTAAGAATGTTTTTCCTGAACCAGCTTCACCACTGACGTATAGTAGTATAGGTTTGTAATTTTGGCAGATACATTATTTATTTTCATGTTGTGCACCATGTGCAATTTGTTTTGTTACTTTTTGAAAAATGGTACGCTGCTCTTTGTTCAATTTTGATTGTAGTACAGTTAAGTCTTTTGTATCTTCTTCATAGTGACACATGGTGTCCTCTACTTCTGTCTTAGCTACTTCTGCCTCATTTGCTATTAGTGGCTGTCCCAGTGGTTCTTGTCTTCCTGTTACAGAAGGTTGAATACTGTCTGGAGTGTCCTTATCTAGTTGGGCCTGGAGTTCTCCTTCATGTTGCTCTTCATTGGGCAACATTGTTTTGTACTGTCTAAAGTTTACATCAGTGATAGTGCTTTCATTTGCTTTGAAAGCATCTTCATAGGAGTCATAGATTTCTAGTATCTCTTCTTCTTTTCTCCATGGTTTAAAAGGTTGTAGCAGGGACATGTAATATAGTTCTTTATGTTGAGGAGTTTTTAATGACAATTTGATATGATTAATTAAGCTTCATTTGGTAAGTTTCACTAAGCTGACTTCACAATTTGTCACTCTATATCTACCTTTTTTTCATCGAGTTTTATATTCTTTTTTTGTGAAGTTTTGGGCTTTGTGGTATAGACACATGGTTTCCAAAGTGGTACTCCTCTTTGGGTAGTATGTGTCTAGTGAATTGTTTTTCAAAATGTCTTGGCTGTTGGGATCATTTTTGGCTATTGTTTCTATGTTGTCGTATGATTTGAGACCACTTTTTCTAGATTCAGCAGGACCAAGACTTAGCTGTACTATATTTTCAGATTTTTCTTACAAAACAGTACCGGTGAAATGATCTGCAGCTTCATAGGAACCACATTCTCTATGAGAGAGCATTTTTATGGCTTAAGCTGTACAATTTCTGAGATAGTTTATTTGTCTGAAGATAGGTCATTCCAGAGGTCTTGAAGCTCTGTTTTTTCTGCTTTTGTTAAGTAGGCTGTAACATATTGTGCAACTGCAGTAGAATTGCCTGCAATGTCTGCACATCTATGTTTGCATTCCATAAGAGAGCATTGATTGCATTATAATCATTGATATATTTTGCTTCTTCTGTTCTTTTTATGTAATATGTGTTCATAGGTGATTTACCATTACAACTATGTCTAACTGAAGGCATGAAGTTGTTCACTTCACCTTTTTCTGTAACGGATCTAGGGAAACCAAAGCAGCATTTGGTGTAGTATTTCCCTTTGTTTTTGTATTTGCAATGACAATATTTGCCACATTTGTGTCTTTGAAATTGTACAATTTCTGAATGAAGATCACTATTTGTTGCTTCCAATGGAATTTCACAAGTGACATATTTTTCGAAAAAATTGTAAAACAGTGGCATCTCTGTCTTGACCAAATTTAGGAGCATCTTTAATCCTTAAAAGCATGAGGATATGTGGTGCTCCTCTGGCTTGGTATTCTTTTCTCCAAAAGAAGTGTTGCACTTCTCCGAGGGGAGGAACAGTTTTATAACAAATGAAGTGTAGCATAGCAATGAAACGATTATGGAAATATCTTGAAACATTAACAGGATCTTGAGAGCAAAGTTCTCCAGGTGTTAGTATATTTATGTTTGTTTTGTTTTTGATTGCTATGCGTAGGAAATCATGTAAATCTTCCCATGTATATTCTGCACAACTTAATGTAACAAACCAAGTGGGTGCGCCGAGGTTTCTTATCATACAACGTACATCTCTGTGACATCGGAACCAGTACTCTTTCGTACCACACATGTTTGCTAACAGATTTGTAATGCTTGATTGTAAAACCTCATCTTTTTCTTGCACTTTTTGTATTAATTGCATAGCTGACAGATTTTGAAAGTGGTTCCTGATTTCAATGTGTGTGCAGCTCCGTAACATCGAGTTGCTAGTTCACTTTCAAAGAGTAGGTGGAATATGTATTCCACATTTTGTCTAAATCTGGGATCTTCAGAATACATTCGTAACAAGCAGTATTCTGCTGTTGTTATCTGAATAGGTCTATCATCGTACCTTCCTCCTTTGCCAGTAGGAAAGAGTAGAGGAAAAGCACGTGCTTCTATACTTTTTTCCCATATGCTGATTGGTGATTGTTTGGTTTGTCGCATTTGGTACGTTTCTAGTGCATCATCTAAGGTGTCATTGGAGTGTAATGGATGCATTGTATAATGGTCTAAAATAGTGGATACTGTAGCAGGATCTAGAAGTTCAAATTGACAAGTTTCTGGTGACTCTTGAATTATTTCAGTTGTTTCCCTTAAGTTTTCTTCAATATTTATTTCTTTGTAGTATTCATTATTGTCTTTTAGATATTGCACGGCTTGTCTAACTTTATGTAAGTCTACGAGTTGTTGCCTTTTTTTTGTCTTTTGTAGGTACACCATTTACTAAGATATTTAAAGATTGCTCTATTGGACGTTGCACTCCCAGAGTGTGCACATTTTCTTTCAGATCTAATGGAATATAAACTACTTTGCCACAAATGCCTTTCGCTAATTCACAGGGAGGTAATTGTGCTGTATTTGCTTGAAGGCGTATTATTGCTTGAAATGGGGGTACTGTTTTAATTATGATGCTCTCATATAAATTGAGTTGTTGCAGGGGTTTTGGTAGTGGGAATAATTCCAAGTTATTTGTGATAGCACGTGAAGGAGTTTGGTTGTTGTCAAGTTTTGTAGTACAGTAACTGCAAATTATTAAGGGGTAAGTTATTTCGTATTTGTTTTCTTCTATAAGGTAGAGAGCTAATTCAAACCAATTGGAATCTTCATGGTCTTCTATTTTGTATGTTACGTCTACAGTTTTTGTGTTACTTTTATAAAAAAGTTCTGCGGCAACACACACAGACATGGTTTGGTACTTCAGCGGATATACTTTTAAATTTTAGTATTTCTTTTTTGTATATGTGTAGTAGAAGGTTGCCATGTGTAGAATTGTTGCTAGTCTGTTGTAAAGCTATGGCATTTTGTAAGTGGCTTTCGCTTCCAAAATATTTTTTCTGGATATGCTTGATTTCTTCGAGTAGATCTTTGACTGTACCATGTAGAAGATTGTTATTTAAATTGGCTAGTGCTAAAGCATAGTACAGTTTATAGGATAGATTTCTTATAGTTGAATGATGTGTTGATATAATTCTGATATGATGGAAGGTGCTTTTGCAAATAGGTTCTGAAATGCAGGCTAATGAATGTCCTTGTAGTCCTGTGTATTGGCGCACTGGACAGGTATCCATATTTTGCAGCACTTTCATTTTGATTGTGTCCTTGCCTTTCACATACTGATTGAGTTACTGGCGTAAAGATTTTAAAGATTTTTTGGGAATGTTAAACATTGACGTACATGGCCATTTGTATACTGGACGTCCTGGTTCAGTCGAATGGAGAGGTAATTCTGAGTTTTCTGGGGATATTTTTTTAAGCAATATTTCTTGTTGCATGATGGTATTATTACGTTTTTCATAACCTCGTCCACTACTATGTATGGCAATTTTGTTTGTTTGGTTTTGTTTGTATGCTTCTTCATTAAAATATGGTTCTGTGCTAGCGGTGTGACTCCATTCACCTCCACAGATATTTAAGAAGTTATTTTTGTTGACATTCCGTTTATTGAGAAGTCTTTTTTGTAATTTAGTAGTTCGTTTTTTTAGTGGTTTCATTCTGTTTAACACTAAAATAAATAACTTTCTTTTGAGAAGGATTCCACTGTCTATCAAAGCTTCTAAGATTAATTTTCTACGGTAGGTTTTAAGGATTGTGCATGATTTGTCACCTGCTTTTATAAGATTTTGAAGGACTCTGTGGTGGAACATTTTTGCTAAAATACTTTTTTTGGTATGGTTAATTACTAGTATATCAATATTTATAGGAGCAGTTTGAGCAGTAGTGGAAGCTGAATTCTTGTTAATCATTTTCTGTTTCGTTTTACATTTTGATAGAGGAGGCAAAGTTTCTGTACTGGAAGCTTATTTTGTTTCGATAAATGACTGTATTAGCTGTTTTGTTTGAACTTTTTGTACAAACTCTGCTAGAGATGGATGCTTATTTTGGACACTTTAATTTTCATTTTCTCTATATCTGCGTTGCTTTCTATGGACTTGCTGTTTGGGCAGCATTCTTCGGGTCTCTTTGGGGTCTGTTGAAAAAAAAAAGATGGTATGAGTTGGGCCGTTCTGCAATGTATGTGTGCTGTGTGCATGAGTGTCTGAGTATGATGGTAAAGATGTATGTGGTGGTGTGTGATTGTGCATTGGGCAGCAGCAATTAGTTGGGAAGGCTATTCTTCTATTTATGTGTTACTATACTGTGGTTAGTGAGGAGAAGCACTAATAGTAAATCTAATGGTATAACAATAAAACAGTTCTTTATTTTGTAGTACTAACATTCTAGGGGTTGAGTTATGTTATTGTGTTCCAAAACATGGGGATTTGTGTGCCATTCTGACTGCTAATCCCTGTTTAATAGATGGGGATTTGTGGGCAGAATGGTTCAGAAATCTCTTTTTTTTTGGTGCGCAAATTACATGAATGAACTACACAGTGGGCCTCATTACACGGAAGGCGGTAAACCATGGTGCTATTAGCACCATGGTTGCCGCCGGTACCATACCGGTACCGCCATGGAGGAAAGGGGAATTTCCACCTCATTCCAAGGTTGGCGGGCGGTAATTCCCCCTTCCTCCACGGCCCTTCCCCATTCCCATTTATGCCCCATAGGGCATAATGGGAATGGGGAAGGAGCTTATTACGGTACCGCAAATTGCGGTACTGTAATTAGCACCAAGGTCCCTTTGCGGGTCCCAACTTTAACAGCTGATCTACACCAGCCGTTAAGGTCTGGTCCCACAAACGATCTCATAGTAAGGCGGTAAGGGTTTACCGGTACCGGTGCCCTTACCAGTACCGTTAATCCCTTACCGCCTACCGTGTAATGAGGCCAAGTGTGTTTGAGGAACAGTAAGAAAATTATGGTACTTACTCTTTTTTTTTGGAATGTGCAGGTTTCTTCAGATATGTTTGTAGTTCAGATGCTGCTGCTTTTCAGGAGAGTGGTCTTCACTGCAATTGTAAAAGAAAGAAGTTAGTAATTTTGTGTGTTTATAGCACTGATGTTAATTTAGATGTTGATTTTATGTTTTTGTAGTAGTATTCTTGTTTTATATCTGAACATAGTGTATGCATGCTTTTCCTTTGACTATGTGCAGCCTTTATATTTTATTTACAATATGTTAGTTCAACATGGTTTGCAAATGAGTAGAATGTTAAGTGTATGAAATTCACTTGGTTTTTTTAAACTGTGTTGTGGATAGCAGACTGATTTCGAAGTGAATCTTATAGTTGATTATAATAGATGGGAAAAATTGAATACGTTCATTTTATAGGTTATGCAGGTTTAGTGGCATTACTCTGTTTATATGCATTAATAAGAGTTGTACATGTACTGTGAATAAAATATGTATACCTGTAGTTTGTATTCATGCATGCGGGTATGCATTCAGCTGTGAGTAGAAATCTTGGAGACTTGTAGAGTAGTTTTTGTACTAGATGCTTTCCAATGATATGAGGCTTGTACTCTGAGTGATCAACAGTACATTTGAAGTGTGGAACTCTGATCTCTGATGATGGAGTTAAATGTAGAGTTCTTGGATGTGATTGGTGGATGGTTGTGTGACTACTTAGCTGTATCCAATGAGGGAAAGGCACCGAGAGTGATGTGGAAAAGGTGAAAGGGCTGGCTAAGAGTTATGCGCTTTGCGGACACTGCAACGTTCCGTGAATATGGTGTGCCACATCCGGGGTTTACCATCAAATCCAGCATGGAAACGGGACTGTAGGGAACAGCCAATCAGATGTTGAGGTTGTGGATTTGTGTTGAAAGAGACTGTGTGTAGTGAAGATGGCAGAGGTGGCGAAAGTCAGGGTGTTGGTGCTTGGAGATATGTTTGTGCATGGTTTACAGCAGTATGCTTAATGCAGGCATGTGGCAAACCATTTCAATGTTAAAGGAGTGGGGGTGGTGTGGGGCACTGTGCCTGATTGCAAGGTACAGGGAATTGTACGAGTTTGTGAAGATATGGGCAGGATGAACAGTCCACATACGGTAGTTTTGCACTATGGTGCTTTCCATTTGGGCTAACGTCAGTGCCGCTACTTTGTTGGCAGATTTGGAACACTTGGTTCAAGCAGTAATGAAAATCCTTCCAAATGCCAAAGTAATTTTTTTGGATTACTACCAGGGGCAATATGGGACAATAGTTCTGTTATTTGTCCTCAGCAAAACATTGGTAGGTGTGCAATCAACCGAGGCATGTGTGCTTTCATGCTTAGAGCTTGTATGTTTTTCTGTAATAATGAGAATATTGATTCCAGTAATGCTGTTTATATGAAAGAAGATGGCATTTCCTTATCTTTATTGGGAAATGCTATGCTGTTTTGGAATATAAGGGTTGCTTTGGAGAAGGTTATGTGAAGATTTTAGTACTAAAGTAAGAATAAACAAACCCCAAAAAAATTAAAATAACAGGTGTCTGTCAAGCATCTGCAAAGAACCACACAAAAAACAGCTCTTTTCAGAGCCAACCTCAAAGGTTAAATGGGGCACACTATTTAAATTTACATTCACCATGCTCTGATTTTCAATATGTCTGCGGACATGGCGTATTACATACAGGGGTTTTTGGGGTGGAGAGGCATGCAAACGAGAATGAGCAGAGCTAGGTATTGGTCAGTAAAGTTTACGAGGTGTGTTGTGTAAGGAGAGAGTTTGCCAGAACGTCTTTTTCCTGAAAGAAGAACAGATAGCTTTGGCTGTGTGTTGCTGAAAACAGATTAACTGGATTTTGGGAGAGTCATGGATACATTGGTTGGAGGTGCATGCAGAACGCTGTGGAGTAGCTGCAGATCGTGGATTCCCTCATGTGGAAGTGCACTGGCATGGAGTGCGTGGAATGAAGTGGCTGGACCTGGTTCCTCTCTGTGCTACTTTAGAGACAGAGCATCATCCAGACATCATTATAATTCATTGTGAGGGAACAGTTTAGGACATGTGTCTGGAATTTCTTTGCAATTTGCAATGAAAGAAGGACTTGGGAAGGTCATGGACATGTTTGCAAATTCCCATGTATTTTTTTCTCATATTGCGCAAAGACAGATATGGCTGCGTTCTTCTTCATTTGGTCCACAAATGGAGAAAGCGAGGCACAATGTCAATAAGGCTGTTTGTGCCTTTCTAAGAGATGTTGGCATGTCCTCTTTTCACAATGAAAATATTATGTTTCGTAGCACAAGCATTTTTCGCAGAAATGCAGTCCATCTTATGCTGTCAATCAGATTTTTCTGAGACATGTACAAAATGCATTGCAACCTTTTTTGGAATTACAGTCATCTATTGTGCAGTAGATGTTGACAATTTCAAGTTTTTCAAACACACAAAACCACCACCAAAAGGCTCTTTTCAGATCCACCACTTCCTCCCAGAGAAAAGTGCATTGGTTTTGCTAGGGCAGCAGCCTAAAACTGTATATGTCCTAGGACTGTCCGCGGACTTCCAAAAAATGCACAGGGCCCTGCACTGTTTAATTGCCACTTCTATTTTTAAACTGTGAGAGGCGGCTCTGAAAAGAGCCTTTTTTATTTTTGTTCTTTTATATTTTTTGGGGGATTTTTACACATGACACACTAGGAGAGGAGGGGAAAGGTGGGTAATGAAGGGACACCAACCACTGGGATAAGAAAAGGCAGGTGGAGAGAGAAAGATGTTGGGTGGGCCTTACTTAGGTAGGTAGCAGGTCTTCTGGTGCTCCGTGACCGTATTCTTGAAAGCACTTCGAAGACTCCCCCCCTGGAGAGTACTGCGTTGCAGTACATACACAATATTGTGACCCTCGAAAGGTAAGGGTCAACAGCATCGTGAATGGCCTGTGAGGCAACTGGAGGGATGCGCTCTCCCACAGGAGTGTCTCTTGTGGTGAGAGGAGCGGAAACGGAGGATGTGGTAGAGGAACTCAACCTGCTACGTTGATCACAAGGTACAACCTTGCGAATGGCCCCACCGTGGAACGACGTTAGGTGTCGCTTCATGGATGTCGTACCAAAGCTGTACGAACCACGTCTCCCACGACTCAGCACCATTTTGCACTGTTTACAGGTGACCTTGTTCACACGTGCTCTTGGTATGTTACCATGAATGGTAAACAACTGCCACACCCATGACTCTCTGCGAGTGCTGGTAGTAGGGAGTTCCTCTACCTCATCCTCTTCATCCTCTTCATCCTCGTTCTCTACATCCTCACGTCTGTTCCCCTCTGCAGGCTCTTGGAGAGGTGAAGGTGGAGGGTTTGGGGGGGTGCTGAGGCAGATGTAGCAACAGGAGACATGGATGCCATCAGGGTTGATGAGATAATCTCAGCAAGAGCAGCAAAGGCAGCAAAAGTCAATCTGCAAATAGCCAGAAGTACAATGAAGATCAGCTCTGGGGTGTGGCCTTTTATAGGGGCGGAGGGGTGTGCTACGCAGACAATTCGAACACCCTAAAAAGGTTCAAAAAGTTCCAAAAAGTATGTCGAAAGCTAGGGTCATTGTCTGGGACATGTGCAATTGTGAATTTTTACTGTAAAATAATTTGGATTGTCTGAAAAAGTTATTTTAAAATGTTGGGGACCTGGACAGTGTCCGCAAATTAGGACACACACTCAGCATGGGTGCGTTCACATGATGACGTCAGGAACACGTCCGCATGTGCAGGGGAATGGGTGTGCACATGCGCGCAGGTGTTCTACGGACAGTGTTCTGGTCCTCAAACAAATGAAAAGTGTGACAAAAGTGAGACGGACAGCTACGGACAGGCGCAATGTTTGCAGGACTTGTGTGGTGTGGTGTGCATGTGCGTAGATGTTCTGCAGATTGTACGGACAGGTAGAGTGTCCTTAGGACACCTCCATTTTGTTTAACTACGGACATCCCGGAAACTGCGTCTGTTCTTAGGACAGTTTCAAGTTGCCTGCGGACGGTAAGGACAGGTATAGTGTCCTTAGGATACCTCCATTTTGTTCACTTACGGACATCCCGGACACCGGGTGTGTTCTAAGAACAGTTCCATCTTGGTTTGCGAACGGTACGTACAGGTATAGTGTCCTTAGGACACCCCCATTTTGTTCGTTTACGGACATCCCGGACACTGAGTGTGTTCTAAGAACAGTTCCATCTTGCTTGCGAAAGGTATGGACAGGTATAGTGTCCTTAGGACACCCCCATTTTGCTAATTACAGACATTCCGGACAGGCGCGTTGTACGTGGACACCCCAACTGAGTTTTTTTTTTAAAAAGGACTCAAAGGATTGAATTAAAAAAAAAAAATGAAGTTTACTTACTAGTTTCTGGGAAATTGTATTCTTACTGTTGTTTAGGTCTACTGTTGCTCCTATCTGTGCAGTTTCTGTGAGGTAATTATGTTGGAGGCATATCTTTTTTGTTTTGGTTTATTCCATTTTAATACATATGGTATTTAAATGGGGGTTGATGTGTTAGATATATAAGTTCCACCTCTTATTTATTATTATATATAATGGGCCTCATTACGACCCTGGCGGTAAGGGGTTAACGCCAGCGTTAGCTGCGCCGACCCCTTACCGCCAACTACGAGGTCCCTTAGCGCCATGGCGCTTTTAACACCTGCTTTTAGCAGGTGTTAAAATCCATGGCGCTAAGGGACCATGGAGTTAATTACGCCACCGTAATTTACGGTGGCGTAATTAACGCCTTCCCCACTCCCATTATGCCCTATGGGGCGAAAATGGGAATGGGGAAGGGTAAATGGGGATTGGGGACTTACCGCCCCGCCGACCTCGGAATGGGGCGGTAAGTCCGCCAACCACCATGGCGTAAACGTAGTTTACGCCATGGTGGTAAAGTCACGGCCCAGGCGGTAACTTACCGCCTGGGTCGTAATGAGGCCCAATGTGTTTATATGCAGCTTTTTGGACTTGTGCAGTGTTTATATGGCATGATAGAACAATTTAAAATACCCCCTGAGTGTTTCGGTAGTGTTGATGTTGTCCGCATCCGTTCACGGACCTACGCACAGTCTGCGGACATCAAAATCATCAGCAGATAGTTCAGTATGTACTATGTTACATGTATATAAAGTAAGGGATTCCTAGTAAACATCTATCAAATTCACGCTATCAATATGTATATTCAGTAAAATAAAATTTGATAAAGGGAGGTTATGGTTAAGTTGCGCTACTAAAAACCTATGAAATTCTGCAAAAAAACTTTGTTAAAGGGATTTATGGTTCCAAGTAAAACCGAAAAACCCTGTGAAATTCAACAGTTATGGTAAACTAAGCAACCATAACTCGCACCACCACCGTGCACTGCTAAGACTAACACCCAGGACATCAAAGATGACTTCAAAAATGTCATTGATGACATCACTGATGGCATCACATGTCTGACTTGCTGTTTTTTCCTTTAGTGATATATCTTAGACAGTAATAGTTAGGAATAAAGAAATCAAAAAGTGTATATATATATATATATATATTTGTAGTTATGCATATTCTGGGTTATATCATCTACTATTAAAGGCTGAATGCCAACATAAAGAGTTTTATTTCTGTATTGTGTTATGGTTTTCAATGAAAAACCTTTCACAATTCTAGTAAACATTAATCGACATTCAATGATTTCACACATAGAATAAAGGTGTAACACACTGTTCTGAAAAAGTTATTAAGGCAACAAAATGCAAACATCATCATTAGTATACACATTAATCCCATAAAAGTATAACTCAAAGTTCAGTAACAATTATTAAGAGGAGAATACAAATTCATCATTATTATAAACATTAATCCCATATTTCATACGCATTAAATGATAAATACGAAAAGAATCTTCATGAAAACAGGTTTTTAACGAAGAGTTCAGCCTTCTCCATGTTGTACACACCAACATTTTAACCATATACTAAGGGGCAACAATATCTACTAAAACATTATGATGTTTAAAACTAAAGTGCCTCTGTGCATCTACAGAAGGCAATTTCATGTTGTAATACATAATCAATCTTTTAAACTCAATAAAAGATCAACTCATTTTGGGATATACCCCAACTGACTGATTATCTCTTTCAGAAATGCAAGTAAAGTGATTGTGACGGATTACTGCTTTTCATTCATTAGTCTTCACCAGAGGTTTTCTGGGATGACAGCCTTAATAGAGTGAACGTATCTTTCAAAATGATATACTCGTCTTTGTAATGATGCTGAACATTCTAAAAGCAGATGGAAAAGGGTTTGCAATTGATCCATTTTGCAAATTCTGCAGGTATGTAGCTCACGTGGTAAACAAAGTCATGGACCAATTTCTTTAAGAGTATGCAAACAAGCATAGGGCATCAGGGACCTTAATCCTGGGAAACAATTTACATATTCTTTATAAAGTTCAGATTGGACGAGCTATCCCTATTTTCAAAATTGTTCCACTCTCTAAACTTCTTTCTGACCAGTGAGGGATTGGAACCTTTTTGTATCAAGTCTATACTTGCATCAGTAAGATAACTCTCACAAGCCAACATACATTAATTCAGGGAACAATCTGCACCTCATTGTGTAACTTCCCCTAATCTTGTGAAGAGAGTGTTCTCCCCATCTCTTTGCCCGCTATGTAAGGAATCAATGTATTCCATTGATAGAATGATATACCACCATGACCATATGCCAAGCTCTAAGTGAAGAATTGCCACAGGCAGACAAGGAGGAAGTCCCAACACTGTATGACACATGTTCCCTTTAAATGCAGTCAGCCATTTTCTGTTCTTAGTCTCTAGCAGCTCCAAGCCATATGCTAAAGTTGGCATCAAATTAGCTTTATTAATTTCTAGTAACTGACACATGGAATAGCAACAGTATTTGGCCAGAATGATCCTCATTTGAGTTATAAAGAGCTAATTCTTAGCCAAGATTTTTTTCCTTAATCAACCACAGCTGATACTTATTGGCAAAGACAAATTCCAGATATATGAGGTGATCTGCGTCTACTATCACTTTGTCACTCAAGAAACACCTGAAGTGTTTATACTTCTGTGTTTTGTTAAACATTAAGATGCATAGTTTAATGGCAGTGGAATATTTTCCCAACTATTCTAGATTCCTTTTTAACTCAATAGGGGCATAGTCAGAAACTGTTCAAATCACCTGCACTCATAACGGTGATGTAGAAGTGGATACCCATCCCAACACAATTGTATCCAGTTCAAGCCTTAGGGTATTTTCGCTCTCAGTACCAGGATTGCAATACACATTAATCAGCAAAATATTATTCACATCATCCCCAGATTGACTATTCAACTAAGCTGATGTGGTTTGTATGCATTTCAAAGTTGCTCCCAGATTATTTTTCACAGATATCACTAGTCCTACTGAGGGCCTCCCTCTAGAACTCTTTCTTTACTAGGGTTCTGAAACCATAAATAATAGACATTTCCAGTAGCCATATTTCCTGTATATAAGTAATATATATTTCTTTTAAATGATCCATTATATTGGAATTTAAAATACGATTAATAAACCTTGCGTATTCCAGCATAAAAAGGATGGTGTATCAAGTTTTGAATCATGGACATGTGCCAATCTGAGTTGACAGGGTAAATGGTAACCAAAACCAGTCATTGCTGTTGTCCTTGCTGAGGGGATTGATGAAACCATCCTGCGACCCTCTTTATCTATTTTACATCTGACATTCAAGATCTTTGATGAGAGGTTTCTCCCTTCTTCCTTTTTCTCACACTATTCCCCATGCATACAAATGTGACCTGTGCATCTGTTAAAACAACCAACCGCATAAAATTCAATTAATTTTAGGTCAGCTGGGGAGAGCACAGATAAGGAGTATACTCCTTCAAAGAGAGGGAAGTCCTGGTCATGCTGAAAAATAGATTCAAAAGTAATGCTCAGGGCATGCCCATTTCCCAGCTCCCCCTGCTCTCTCGTCCTTTCATATTTTCCTTGGTTATCTCTACCCTTCTTCTCTGTCTCGCCTCTTGCTCCATTTGCCTCTCATTCATTTTCTGACTAAGCCAAGTGTTCTCCTGTATGTTCATCAACATGATCTTGTCTGTTCCCCTTTTAATTGGCACTATGCTGTGGTTCTCTAAAATGGGTTCTCTTTACTATAGTAAAGATTTATTGATAATGATGAATGTACAGTTTGCAAACTCAGAAAATGCGAAAAATGCAGAAAATAGAAAAATACTCGTGATGCAGGAGCATCATGGTAAACCACACCTGAAACAAAAAAAGTGTACCATCACGTCAAACACATTGACCACGGGGTGTGCTGTGTAAGAGCCTCTAAGCATTCAAGTTAAGACTCTTAAAACTGTAAAGAAACAAAAGATATAAAAGTAAGGAATAGTAAGGAAAAGTAAGGAATTCTCCATAGTTCCAATACACTAAAAGTGTTTACCAGTAGCCTCGCAAAGAATGGTTAATCGCTGGTATGAATGCATAAAGCAGTACTGAAAATCACTCAAGGACACTAGATTTTATGCACACTTATATTGTACAGGTCTGTGTGAAGGGCCATGTCTACATACAGGTGTGATGACTTAATTGTGTAAACAATGCACAATTAATCATCAACAAGAACCAAAAACAAAGTAAAACACTGCAAATAAATGAAAAATGTGTAGCAAATAAAAAATAAAAATGTCTTAACCAAGTTACCAGAACCAACGAGGTGGATAGGGTAGATAGAGGGAAAAAATGCGAATAAAATATATAATAAATTAACAAACAGGATTCCAGAAAAATGCTAGCACTAGTGCCAACATAATGTGCCTGAACCTACTTAAGGAAAGAGTCCTGACAAGAACACCACAGATTTTTCTAGCGTTTCTCGACTTGTCCCAGGCTTTCGACAGAGTGGACAGACTGAAACTTTGGTCCAAACTTAGGACCTGGAACTGTCCAGAAAGCATTTTGGAGCCCATAATTCACCTTCATGCAAACACTAGTATAAATGTTTGCCTTAACAATCAAGGTTTAATTTCGAATTCTCTACCGACTTTCTGTGGAGTGAAGCAAGTCTGCCCTTTGGCACCAGCCTTATTTATATCTTTTCTCTGAGATTTCAAAGACAGCCAACTCAAGATCAGGTAATTTCCACCAAAAATTGGCACTACAAGGGTTCTGAGACTTCTGTATGGGGACGACCTGATTTTACTGGATCTCACTCAGGTCGGTCTGCAATGACAACTTGATAACCTTACAACCTACATCTCTGAAAACAACCTTGAGATCAATAAATCAAAAACTAAAATAATGATTTTGCAAAAACCAGGAACCAAAAAGAAAGAGAGCCTTCAATGGCACCTCAAGGGGACAAGAATTGAAGTGGTTGACTCATTTAAGTACCTTGGAGTACAACTTGACAGCACCAAGAAAGGCCGGAATATGCAAGAAGTTTTGTAGTCTAAACCAAAGAAGTTAGCTGCACAACTGAGAGCAGTCAATCAAAAATACGGCACATTTTCACTCCAACCGGCGATCAATTTTTACAAGGCCAAGATCATTCCTTCACTGAGATACGGCATGGACTCCACACACTCAATTCATCCTCTACTTTGGCAAAAACTCAAAGGTTTCATTTGGAGATCGGCGCTGGGCCTACCTAATTCCACAGCTGTAGCACCAATAAGACGGGAACTTGGTCTCGTCTCCTTGAAAGCAGTGGTGGATCACAGCACTCTACAGCTATACAGGAAGGTCATCCACCCGGAGTGCCTGGAAATCTACCCCATGATAGCAGAAGAATTTGAAAAAGGCAACAATCATTCTATGAAGAAGTGGGCCACGGACCAAAACCTAAAACTTCAGACGATCGCTTGTACTGAAGAAGAACTGATGAACAACCCGGTCAGGATAAAAACAAAATTGGAATGTTTGGATTGGATTAATACTATGGAAAAAGCAACTTCCAATAAACTCTTAGTCCAGCTCCCTACGACTGTCAATAAACTGAAAGAACCAATGGTTTATTGTTAAAGATACCCTAGTAAATCACTGATGAGAATTTTTCCGAAAGCTCGCCTTAACGTCCTTCCAACACAGGAAATCTTAGCGATAAGATCCGGATCCAAAGAAAAAGCCTGCAGACTCTGTAAAAATCCCGAAGAGACTGAATCCATTAGACACCTGCTGATGCGCTGCCCTGCCCTGCACCAAGCCAGGATCACCTTTTTTAGTTCCTTGACGGCAAACTCATTCGCTGGCAATGAAGCAACTTGGTGGAATTGCCTTATTACAGGCGCTAAGACCCGATGGCATACAGCGGCTGCTAAACTTTTGAACTTGGCAATGGACAGGACAACATTGAAAACTTCCATCGGGACTTTGCCTGTCTAACATTAAAAGACTGCCGGCCAAACTACAGATCGGTGTCTCTTTCGGGTTTTCGTCGTGAATCTTTTTGATTGGAATCGCTTTTGTAAAAATCTTACTGATTATATACAAATAAATAAAAAAATTAAAAAAAATAATAAATTAACAAAGTCAAGTAGGGTAGAATAAACGGAAGCGATGGTAAAAATTAAATGATGGGGAAAATAAATAAATACAAAGTACAAACCCAGGTAGAAAAAAAAATAAAGAAAAATAAGAGAAATAATAAATGGCAAAATAGATGATAGACTCATCATATAACAAATCATACATAGGTAGATTATGCTAATGGGATCCACACAAAGCCTGTCGATTGCATATAGGAATTAGCTAACATACCAAAATGAGAAGGTGGAGAAAATAAAAAAAAGTAATACACACAATAATAATGTAGCAGTGCATGAACATGCACTGTTCAAGTAATGAGAGCAGTGATTTCAACAAAATAGAATGGAAGACTTAATGAAAAGAATAGTTTCACTCACAGTATTTGTGTAGCAGAGCATGAATATGAACTATTTCATTGATAGTGATAATATGTCTGCAGTAAACTATCCAATGTAGACATGGTGAAGTTAGATGTGAAGCAAAATCAGTGGGCAACATAAAGGTGACTTATTTTTTTTTATTTCATTCAGCATGACATGCAGTCTAAATTAATCAATCACAGAAAGCAATGCACATTCATATACCTATTAATTCCTCCAGGAATCAAAGCATTTCATATATGAATCCAGAATACTTCCTCTTATCTATCCTTATATGTATGCACGTGGCACCCAACTTTTTTCAATTACCTCTGATATCTGGAATCGTAAATTGAGTTAAGAAATGTCCAATAACTTTGACGCCTTTGACCGATTTAGGGTTGTCTGATCCATGTTCATCCATCTAATTTGTGCTTTCCTTGAAGTATGTCACGCATAGTAAATGTCGCAAGGGCAGCATGTAGAGTATTGATATTGATATTGATATTGATATTGATTATTTATTTTTATAGCGCCTATGCACAGTGTGCTTCCAAGCGCTTCAAGGAGAGAGGGAACATGGGAAAATACAGTTACATTCTTAACGGTCCTTGAAACAATACAGAATGTGAAAAATAACTATCAAATCATAACAGATAGTACAAGTGCATGGAACATCAAGGGAGAGGCAAGGAAGGAAAAAGAAGGAGAACAATTCTAGCAGTAGCATTACTATGCCTGACAACAATTGTTGCAGCGCGATTGTGACAAGAGGAGGGGGAGCAGAGGAGGAGGAGGCAGGGGAGAAGGGAAGACGAGTGGTACAAATAATTGACTATCTTAATGGGTCAACGACTGATCAAGGTAGTGCTGGGGAGGGAGAGGGAGGAGAAGACAAGGAGGAAAGGTGGGGACAGACAAGCTCTTAACAGAGGACAGAGGACGGTGAAAAGAGTAAGTGCTAAATTAAGGAAACAGTGAGAGAGGGGAAGGGAGGGCAAGAGGGCTAAGAAGGGCAGGCACTACAATTACTATGCCTAAAGGCAATTGGAGTAGTGCCGGAGATTTACAGAAAGGAGGGCAGGAAGTAGAAGTGGGGAGGGGGGCAAGGATGCAAAGCAGGAGAGGGGAGAGGAAACCATGAGGAGGGCAGAGGGGAAGGTGGGAGGTGGACACTGAGAAAAAGGGGGGCAAGTTGTGAGGAGGGGTCAATGCAGAAGGGAGGGGTGGAGAGGAGGGAACATTGGGGGATTTAGTCAGAAAGGGGGTGTGGGGTAAAACAGAGGGACCCAGGGGCAAGAGGGGGTACACAGGCACACTCAGGGTCAAGAAGGGGTACACAGGTACACTAGGGGGCAAGAGGGGGTACACAGGCACACTCAGGGGCAAGAGGGGGTACACAGGCACAATCAGTGGCAAGAGGGGGTGCACAGGCACACTGGGGGCAAGAGGGGGTACACAGGCACACTCGGGGGCAGGAATGGGGTACATAGGCGCACTCAGGGGCAAGAGGGGGTACACAGGCACACTAGGGGGCAAAAGGGGGTACACAGGCACACTCAGGGGCAAGAGGGTGTAAACAGGCACACTCAGGGGCAAGACGGGGTACACAGGCACACTCAGGGGCAAGAGGGGTAAACAGGCACAATCAGGGGCAAGAGGGAGTACACAGGCACACTCGAGGGCAGGAGGGGGTACACAGGCACACTAGGGGGCAAGAGGGGGTACACAGGCACACTCGGGGGTAAGAGGGGTACACAGGCACACTCAGGGGTAAGAGGGGGTACACAGGCACACTCGGGGGCAAGAGGGGGGTACACAGGCACACTCAGGGGCAAGAGGGGGTACACAGGCACACTAGGGGACAGGAGGGGCTACACAGACACATTTGGGGGCAGGAGGGGGTACAAAGGCATACTCAGGGCAAGAGGGGGTAGACAGGCACACTGGGGGGAAAGAGGGGGTACACAGTCACACTCAGAGGCAAGAGGGGGTACACAGGCACACTCAGGGGCAGGAGTGGGTACACAGGCACACTAGGGGGCAAGAGGGGGTACACAGGCACACTCAGGGGCAGGAGGGGGTACACAGGCACACTGGGGGGCAGGAAGGGGAACACAGGCACACTTCAGAGTGGGATGCTAAGGAACACTTGGGGGCAAGAGGGGGTACACAGGCACACTGGGGGGCAAGAGGGGGTACACAGAGGCACTTGGGGCAAGAGGGGGCACACAGGCACACTGGGGGGGGGCAGGAAGGGGAACACAGGCACACTAAGGGGCAAGAGTGGGATACTAAGGAACACTTGGGGCAAGAGGGGGTACACAGGCACACTGGGGGGCAAGAGGGGGTACACAGAGACACTCGGGGCAAGAGGGGCTACACAGGCACGCTCGGGGGCAAGAGGGGGTACACAGGCAGACTGGGGGGCAAGAGGTGGTACACAGGCACACTAGGGGGCAATAGGGGTACACAGGCACACTAGGGGCAAGAGGGGGTACACAGGCACACTAGGGGGCAAGTGTTGGGTACACAGGAGGCACACTCAGGGCAAGAGTGGGTACACAGGCACACTCAGGGGCAAGAGGGGGCGACATACTCAAGGAGCGGCACTTTGGCATACTGTGGTGGACTGGGGTAGACAGGGCCTTCGTTGTGGGCCTCAGGTGGTGAGGCTGGCTCCCACCTTCCGGTTGTTGCCATTGGCTTAAGGGCCCGAAGGCAACCAGTGGGAGAGGGGGGTGGGAGCTAGCACAGAAAAAAACAGGAAGCAATGGCCAAACAATAGCACACAGAGCAAGGGATTAGGCAGTACAAAGCAAGAATTAAATGAAATGCCAGGTTTGAAACACACGAAGCGCATCATGATGGTAACGGCAGTCCAGGAAAAACAAGCACGATCGTATCGTGTTAATTGCAGCCAAGATTGAAGTCGCTCGCCTCAGTGAGCACAAGTCTGAAATCAATGTCCCATTTCCTTACTCCACAGCGGTGCGCATCTTGTAGTTTATTTGGCGCAAGGTAGAGATTGCTGAGGGGCAGAGGGAAAGGCTCCATCACAGAGGGAGGTGAGAGCAGGAAAGGAGCAGGATGGAGGCAAGGCCCCGTTGTGGGCCTTAGGTGGTGAGGCCGGCTCCCGCCTCCAGGTTGTTGCCATTGGCTTAAGGGCCGAAGGCAACCAGTGGGAGAGGGGGGCGGGAGCGGGCACAGAGAAAACAGGAAGCAATGGCCATACAATAGCACACAGAGCAAGGAACGGCCTACTTGGAAGGCCTTGCCACATGTTGAAATTAGGTTAAATGAAATGCCAGGTTAAAAACGCACAAAGTGCAGCATGATGGTAACGGCAGTCCAGGAAAAACAAGCACAATCGTATCATGTTAATTGCAGCCAAGATTGCAGTCGCTCGCCTCAGTGAGCACAAGTCTGAAATCAATGTCCCATTTTCCTTACCCCACGCATCTTGTAGTTTGTCCGGCGCAAGGTAGAGGTTGCTGAGGGGCAGATGGGAAGGCTCCATCACAGAGGGAGGTGAGAGCAAGAAAGGAGCAGGTACTTTTCCACTTTTACTTAGTATGAACTCAAACTTGATTGTGAGCAGCATCCGTTAAGCGGAATTGACGCTGTTACTTTTCCGCTTTAACTTCGCATGAACTCGAACTTGATGGCGGGCAGCCTCCGTTGTGCGCAGCTGACCTCGTCAACTTTTCCAACATTACCAAGTTACAAGTAATGGAGCACCTGTAAGCTACCTCCTGCTTAATAAAGCAACTGCGGCCTTGTACATCCAAAACCTGAGTCAGTGTCTTATTGTCGGGGGAGGGTGGTGTTGTGTTGGTGGAGGGCATGGTAAAGGGGAATTGGGTGGAGGGCTGCAGGGTAAACTAAGTGGAAGTGGAAACCAGGTAAATCAAATGCAGGGCTCTGGGAAAGACCTGTGTGGGATGTTGCAGCTAAGCCAGGGGATGCGCCGAGTGCAGCGAGGGATGTAGCATATGCTACTGTAGCCGCTACACAGACCAGGCTACGCTCTGGCCTATGTACCCCATCCCCCTCCAACAAGAAGATCAGGCTAGGGTCTGGGGGGGCCTCCTCAAACTAGCTGGCACCAGTCCCGGGAGGTATGAAGAGGGAGGGAACAACAAGGTCAGGAAAGGGGCGTATAGTGGGGGTGAGGTAGACCAGCCCACATGTTGTGCTTATAAGCACAGTAAAGAGGGGAAAACAGCCTCATTTTCCTTCTGCATAGAAGAAAGAAAGAGCCGCCCGCCCGAACTATAAAAGAACAACATGTTAGAATTGTTGAATGTATTAATCTGTATTTGAATCTTACAGCTGGATTGTCGCAGTGGAGGTACATGGTGCTCCAGGCTGGTAGGCCTGCTGGAATCCACAAGGGACTGGCAGTGTCCGAGTTTGACAGCAGCGGAGTACTTAACTCAGCAAGCCACGGGGAACGGTGGAGGGTTTGTATGGGTGGTGGGAAGGATTGGGAGGTCGATAGGTGCAAGGATCAAGGCTGGCAGTGGACTAGCCAACTGGCGGTAGGGGCTGGCAGGCGCAAGGTAACAGGGTGCACGGGAATCCAGTTGGTCCGGATACGGGGGAAGGGGCCAAAGGTACGGAAGGTGGCGCAACAACTTGGTAGAGGCCTAGTGGTCAGTTCTCTTGGGGGAGCAAAAAGGGAGGAGAGTGGGGGCAACCTCTAGGGGAACGAGGAGGCGGAAACGGGCATAAGGGAAGGGGACAAGTGCAGTGAGGAATGAAGGAGAATGGAAACCTAATGGGGGGACAACAATGGGTGAGTCACACAAGCAACAGGCAGCGAGTAGTAGGCCTGGAGACCATTTGGAAGGGGCAGAGGTGAGGCACCAAGGGAGGGAGGGATGAGGAGGCGAGAGAGCGGCAGGACCCCGGTGGGCAAGGAATAAGATAGGGACCTGGGGGCCGGGGTTAGGAAAGGGTGGGGTGAAGGGAAAGTTTAGAGCACGTACACCTGCGCAACGAGAAGCTAGGGGGGCAGGTGACGGGGGGTGAAATGGTTTAACGATCTTGCACCTGGGAAAGTAGTAGAAGTGGAACCGGCTGCAAATACAGCCGGTGCCAAAAGGGGGAGGTTCAACGTACAAGTTAACAAGTTAATAAAGTGGAAAAGTTAAAGTTGTCAATGTCAGCTCCGCACAAACGGAGGCTGCCCGCCATCAATTTGGAGTTCATACTAAGTGAAAGTGGAAAAGTAATGGTGTCAGTTCCGCTTAACGGATGCTGCTCACCATCAAGCTGGAGTTCATGCTAAGTAGGTACAGCATCACATGTGGCAAAATGTCCAAACAGAACTTTTTTGCCAGTCATACAGTGAAATACAATGTTACCTTTAATGATATTCGTAAATATTCCACAAAGCAAACATGAGAATGTTTCTGTCCATGTAGTGGCTACTTTTCTCTTAGTGTCGCGGTCAGTGTAGGCCAGTAAATCATGTAGATTATTACTCCTCTTAAATGCAAATACAGGAGGTGGAATTGAGCGCTTGTTCTGTTATGTCCCAATGTCTCCCTATGATGTATTGCTTAGTATGCAATACTTCAAATTGAATACGTTATATGGTTGTGTTCTACTCTTCTTGTTATTTCTCTTGCTCTGTATGAGGGACTCCCTGAACCTACCTACAGTTTTCTGTTGTGCTTCCTTACGTACCTCATCCAAATATCCAATTCAGAGAACCTTTCGAGGAATCTGGCAAGCTCACTTCGACATTGTGACTCATCACTGATGATCCTTTTCATTCATTATAGTTGAGTGTAAGGCGAACTCTTCATTGATTTAGATGGGGGAAAACTCATATGATGGAGTAAGTAGTTCCTATCTGTCGGTTTCTGGAACAGGATAGTTGTTAATTTAAATGCCTCTGGCATTAACTGCGCATCAAAAAAGTTAACACCAGGGTCACTAGGATCACCTGTAAAGTTGATACGTTTGTCGATTTCATTTATATATTTCCAAAAATCTAATAGCCTCTGTTGGACTATGCCAGGTGTAAAACATATCATTGATATTGCTGCCCCAATACCTAAGGTATTTGTACCATACAGGATAATTGATGATGCTATTCAATACAAATGTATGCATAAAACCCTTTGCATACATCAGGGCCATGTAATCCCACATGGCAGCCTGATATTTGTAGGTAATGCTTGCTGCGAAATTGAAAATAAGACATTATCAAGATGATTTCTAACAGTGGCAGAATTAATTCTTTAGCTGCCCCTGTTTGATCCCCTTTAAGACGAATCCATTCAACCGCATCGTATCCTAATTCGCGGGGTACAGAGTTGTTTAAACTCTTTACCTCAATGGTGAATAGGATGTAATTTGCCTCAAATTGGACAGTTTCCAATATCTGTAAGAAGTGTCTAGTGCCCTTAATATAAGTATTGGTTTACTAAATAAGAGGCTTCTGAAAATGGTTGATATAAGTACAGTATATTGTATTTCATACCTTGGAGCATAAGGTGGTGCCCACTCTGCCCTCTCTTGTTTATTAAACTGTGACCAGTTGAATGTGGCAAAAAAGCATTTTCTAAGTTGGCCGCTTCAGGTGGGTGAATGAATGTCCATGTTTTCACTGCGATGTGCTTGATTTTTTCTGATCTCAACAATCATTTCATGCAACCAATATATGTTGTATTTATGTATGTTTTCATGATTATGTTTTTTGTTGTTTTGATGTATAATTACGTTGCAATGGCTAAGCAAGCACATTCATAAATTGATTGAGTTATGCTGAAAGATTTGTGTTGGGCGGGGTATATCCTCCAGTATGCTTCAAAGTCAAGATTGTGTTTTGTCTCTCACATGCATGGTGGCCTTCCTGTAAACTGGGTGCAGTTGTTCATTTTGATTAGCTTGTGCTCTTCACGGATATCTTTTCTTTTGCTGTATGTTCTTCTTTTCATGTTGTCCCTCCCAGCATACTGCACATGTTGTGAATGGTGGATGATTTTGCGCTCTTTCTGGAATATTTTTAATTTCGCTGTATGTGGGTGTGTGTGTGTGTCTATAAACATCGTGTGGCATATGGTTCATTCCATTTGGCCACCTATGCCTACTACAAAAGTACATATACATCATTAGATTGTGAATATCTCCATTTTGGCTAATTTTATTTTCGCATTTTCTTCGCCATGCACAGCTTTAGGATACGGGTCATTAATCTCAAAAATCGAAGCAGACAATTTAGCAGTATGGGGGCTGAAAGCGTGATTTCGCAGTGCAAGTGATTGAGTCTGGGTGGATAAGATGTCTTCCAGCTTCGGTATGCTTACTTGGATGAGATAACATTTTAGAGCGGGCAATGCTGTTCATTTTCCTGTGTAATGTGCAGCAGTGTATTATTTATACATGTATTATGTCTATACACTGTCATTTTCTAGAGAAAAGCGAGTGAGGGAAACGATGCAATTTTTTATTTTTATTTTATATCTTTTTGAGAAATAATGTAATATGTGTGGGAGATTGTGCATGATATCGAATTCCAACTGGAAATTTAGAGTTGATTGGAATGACCCTCTAGTCAAACCTTTTCCGGAGAAACATGTGATCGTTTTGGCGGGAATTGGAAGATCTCCGAGTTCTCATGGTTTCATTATTTCCGAGCACTCTGTGAAGACCGGCGATATAACACTTGAATACGACTCAATCCCAGAACAGCGAGGAGGATCAATTTACTGTTTCCACAGCTGCGAGAGCATTACATGCTGCCTGACCCTAGTTCTGTGATCAGTGTACTGTGTCTAAGCACACACAAAGCCAAGAGTTAGAAGGAGCACTGGCGAGAGAACGCGCCGTCCCACAGGTCGGACACTCATAAGGGCATGTACTCTCTCACTCCAGTTATCCGCCTTTCACGCTCGAGTGCCTCTTTCACCGGCTTCAACCCTTTCTCGCACATTTTTAACCCTTGTTCTGAAAGATTTACACAGCATAGATAGCAACGATTCACAGGTCGTTATTGTTTACAGGTAATTAGGCCCCTAGTCCTGCAATGTGTGAACCGCCTTCCCAGTGAATTGAGACCGGCTGTTAATGAATAGACCGTGAAAGCATTTTAAACCTAGTGTCCCAAAAGGTAAGAGGGGTCTTGTTAATGATCTGCAAAGATTCACCTCTTGTGTTTGGCGTTCAAACCATTTGTTATACGGCAGAACCACATCGTTTCTTGCCTTCCTGGAGTGGAACAAAACAGTACTTAAGCAGTGTTTGATTGTTCTGTGTGATTCATTACAGAAAATATAGATAGCCTTTGTGGGCAGAGCGACTCCAAAAGGGAAAACGTGCCTGACACCGGGAGGAGAACACAGGCTCAAGGCACACATTAGGGTTCTCTGCGGACATCCACGAACCGAATACAAAAGTGAACATGCACAGGTAAATAACGTGCACTGATACAAATACACAAATTGTGCATGTGCAGAATTCAGAAAAAATTGCCCTCACCATAAGTAAGTTGCAATATTAATACACAATGTAAGCATTCACAAAAACGGTACAGTGTATACAATATTGTTCTAGAATGATACAGGACATTGATATCACTTGCTGAGCCTGCCCAAAATAACCGGACCTGTGTGTGTTCAAATTCCCACACAACACAGAATCATTCCTGCAGTTTTTTCGTTGGCAATAGTCAGAAATCAAAACTGCCTGCAAAGATGCTTTTGCAAAGGCTGTTCTATGCCACCAACAGAATTAGCAGGAAGCAGGCCTGCTGCAGGAGTGGCTACTCCACGTCAAAACGCGTCTGGTCCACAAATCGATGCACTTTGATATGTCTCAGTCTCTGCAGCTGTTTTCCTTGTGTTTTATATATATGCCAAACTCAACTAGGTTGCAGGGGAAAGTGCAAGGCAGACAGAAGTTTGCTCTGTCCGTGGTACACCTTCCTAGAACCAACAACGGTATGTTTTGCACATTATCCCCTTGAGATTGGTGGAAATTAGAAAATAGCATTTGCTTCTATGAGTTTATTGTGGCACGCCCAGAGCTTCGCTGGCCCAACAGTGCCAATGTTGACTTTGACACCAGATCAGCATTGGGTTTATCACATGCCATAGCCAGGGGTGTTGCTAGGTCTGAAAAAGATCTGGGGCTACACTCATGTTGGGAATGTTGAGACTTGGGGCTAGCTAGTCTTTTGGTTGTAGCTCCTGAGCTTATATCCGGGGCTACAGCCAAAAGATCCGGGGCTATAGCCCCTTCAGCCCCCCCCAGCAAAGCCTCTAACCATAGCCCAGAATGGCTTAGGTGCCCAATGCATGTCTAGATGTTTGGTTCATGAGAAAACACGTAGATGTGCATCATGTTCCACTTTTGGCCTGCCGTCATCTCACGAGGTTGGACTTACAGGGGAAGCTGCTGGAGGGGTGTACATGGTGAGGGGTATCCTCCATGGGGTGGCTAGGATGGGGTCCAGCGGAAGGCATTGCAGGAGGAACAATGGGTGGTTTGTGGGCGCCATTAGCCAGGGATATTTGGTGGGGCAGATACCACACTGCCCTTTGCGGCTGCTGCTTCTACTCATGCTTCTCCTCATGCTTCTCCTGAGCACCCTCCTCCACAACCATCACTCTTTTCCTCAGGCTCCTCCTCGGGAATACTGAAGCACAGTTGCATCCCCTATTGGCTCTAGTCTACAAACTTGCCGCTGTTTCGCTCGCGCACGAAGCTGCAAGAGACCACATAGACACGCATCAACCAATGCAGCCACCTTCATTGACACATCACTTCAATGTTGAAGAACAACAACGACTGCAGGACCTGTGGAAACATTCCAGTTTCCACATATATATGAATGATCTGTGTCCTTTGGTGTCACACTTTTGATGTCATATATGGCTGCATTTTCTGCTTGGGCCAGGGGCATGCTGACAGGCTTGCAACGCAAGTATTTCTCTTGCCACAGTATGCATTTGCATTGCCATTTGGAAATTGTCGAAAGTGTATTTGATACATCCAAGATGCAAGATGATTCGAAGAAGATCCTGGACCTGAATTATAAAGCAAACCATGCAATCAAAGTGCTGAGGAATCAGGTGATTCTTGAGCAAACTCAAGACATAACTGTGAAATGGGAGAACAGCTGGATGCAGGGTCTCAAAATGTAGATTTGATGATCATGTCCACAGAAATCCTATGTGGAATATACCTCATCCTGGCCTTGCATGCAGAATGCTTTCTGTTACTGCCATTGATACTATACATAGTCACCCCTCCCCTCATGTAAGTCAGTCACTGGGGCCTCTCCACCATATTTATGTTGATGCAGGTTTGGGGCCATGTCAATTAGTACATCGATGTCAAGATGACGTTTATAAGTAAGGTAAGACCGCTCAGTAAGTCAAGCACTTACCGCTGTGATCTGCAGGTCACAGGCTCAAAACCCGACAATGCCAACCTAGCCTTTTAACCTTCGGAGGTCAATAAATTAGTACCAGCTTTGGCTGGGTGATAATGTACGTAGATATGTTCTATGTCAAGCACTTTGGTAAAATGGCTATAAAAATAACACATCATTATCAGTACAACCCTATTGCATACACCCATCATGTAATCATTGAGAATTGCCATTATTAAGGGCAACAGTTCCTTGAGTTCACAGAGATAGGCTCCGCTTTTTGCATGTGCTGCAGTATTATGCTGCCCCCCCACTTATTCATCCATATCCTTCTATATGTAATTGCCTGGTATGGGTCCATAATAGGCAGGATTTATGATTACTTGTGCTCGCTTTATCAACATCAAGTACTGGTTCCTGCCCCGGTCTCCTACTTAACGCCCTGCACAATGTTTGGTGTTGGGAGAAGAGGAAGTCTCAATCACAGAAACGAGACACCTGATGGTTGAGCACTGTATAATGGCTGCACATACAGATGGGCCTGAATGCTCTGTCCCAGAGGGAAAAGGCAAATTCCAAAAAACACTCGAATTCTAGAAATTATGGTAACAAAAAAAGTGGAGAGTTTTCTTCTGCAGGTCTCCTGGAGGCGGGTCGCCTCCCCCAGTGGAAGGGCCACAGGGTGGACAGGGCGGGAGGTGCCGGGAAGACTTGGGAAACAGGCAGCTGCAATAAGCAGGCGCCGAGAACTGGCTAAGGGTGTGGTGACACGCCCTCAGCCGGAACAATGGTGGAGCCTCAGGGGCCTCAGCAACAGCATCAAAAGCTCCCGTTAAAAAGGGCCAAAAGAGTGCGGAAAGAGCAGCAACTCTTCCACTCCTCCGCCGTGACCCTACCAATGCCGCAAAGATCTCCTAGACCCTCTGAATTACTCTGCCTGATGCCGCCTGGAAATCTCTGCTTGCTCCACATCAAGTTTCCATCCCACCCTCCCTTTTTTTGTTGTTATGAGGTGGCGGAGTGGAGGGGTTGGCAGGTTTTGGGGAACTGTGAGGCCAGTTTGGTGCAGTGGCAAGGGCATGGTCTCACTGGGATGGCTTCGGGGATGGGGCCAGGGGGCAAAACATGTCAGACAAAGGAAGGGTGCCTCCTGGGATCAGTCACAACATAGGGGTACAAACGCCCATGGGGGCAGAGTTTGCTGTTCAACGTCGACCGCCTGTCACAAGGAAGAATCACTGTAAATATGCATATATGAGTTGAGATGCACCTGTTAAAATTATGCAGTTCTGATATTTTTAGGGTTACGTTTATACTTGGATGTGTTGATTCTGTTTAGCCATGTTAAAGAATTAAACATGTCCATATATTTCCATAAAGAAGGTGTCTGTGTGGTTTTTCCCTGTTTGACTGGCACTGCCTCACTGCTGAGCCCACAGGAGAATTAGACAATGAGGCACACAGGAGGTTGATGAACGGGGAAATGATTGAAGGTGGGCAAACGGAAAACAAGAGATAGAGGGAACAAATACTGGAGTCAAAAAGGAATAGGGAGCACACAAATGAAAGGGGAAAACTTTACAGGTGGATTACCTGAGTCATGATACAAGCCAATGCTCCAGGTGCCTCAGCCTTCATCTTCTACGGTCAGACACCGTACATGGTGCCACTTCGGAAAAACAACTAGACTGCATTAGGCAGAGCGTCCAGGATCTCTCTTTGTTGTCGCAAGCTGCTCCAGAGGTACCAGGACCTCATTGGGTACCTGACAACTTGGCCTGTACGTATTGCTGACATTGTGTGTCCCTCTGTAGCAGCATGAAGAGGAAGCGCCGCGTGAATGTGAGGAAGGGTGGCGAGACAGCAGAGGAAGCTAGACAAATACAGAGTGTGAGCACATTAATTAAATATGGTAATGTTATCCAGACAGGGCGTCATTAGAGAGGGCCTACAGGTATCTTTCAAAAATGCTGCCCCGGGAGGGCTTTGAGTGATGATCCTTTGGGGACTTGGCGACTGCAATATGGCAGGGCAGCACAGTCAGACAAATAACAATCTACACATGCAGGGGCCAAGTCCTAAAAAGAAAGTGGGGGACTCACTAACATGCCAATTGAATGTGGCATCACCAGAAATTAGCACATCAAGGTGCCCTCTGAAAAAGGTGGGGGGAATCCGTCCACCCGCATGTACCCTCGTCTTGAGACCTGCACATAGATATGTCCATGTACAGTGAGATAAGTGTACATGGGTGTGGAAGAGGGACTACCTTCACAGAGGACAGAGGGGAGAAGGTGAGAGTGCTCAGGGCTGTATGGATCCCAGGTGCAGTGTGGTGATGTTGCCATGTACGCATACATGGGGAAGTCGATGGAGAGTGAGGAGAAGGAGTGGGGATGCATTTTCACATGAGAGGCAGCAAGACAGAGCACAGCAGAGGGAGTCACATTGTCATCTTATTTAGAGACCTGCAGAAGATGTGGTGGATGGAATCGAGGTTAAGATGACAAGCACAGGGCAAAGGAACGATGAATATGATGGTATGTTTCAAATGGGAGCGGGAGGAGAAGGTGTGAATGGCAAACTTGAGTTTTGTCGACTATATGCATGCATCATGTATGCAGTCACATTTGAATCTAACATATTAGTGGTTGAGTTTATGTTGACATAGATAAAGCAGATATTTGAGTGATGGAATGCATTTGTTGATCATATCACAAGATGTTGTCCAGATTGGTTCCATGTGTTAATATCCCCACAAAAATATTGCGATACAAAAATATCGCCATATTTTTGCAGCAATATTGAGGCATGGCCCCTGCAGGGGACACCCCCACAACCGCCGCATTATTTTTAAATGTGCGAGGAAAACACCCCCGCAACCCCTGCTCCCACAAATTATCCCCCCCAAAAATATCGCCTGTAGTGTTACAGACGACCATTTATACGGCGATATTTTTGGTGGGGATAATATGTAGGGATACCTCCAGATCCATGGATTGTGGCTGCACCTGAGGGTTTTGTGACTCTTTTGTCAAGCCTAGTTCTTGTGTTCGCCCAAACCTAGGGACTTGTCAGATTCGTTGCTGTATTTACTTGCCCTGCATGTCCCCCTTCTGCGCCAGCTTCAGGGCTTAGGCTCACAGGAGACTTGGTTTTTATTGGACCTATGGACATTTCATAAGAGGAGTGTTTTTGTTTTGTCCGTGTCTGACTTTGTGCTGGACAATGTGTTCCTGTCGTTCTGCAACAGGTGCTTGCTCTTTGTATAGACCACTAAAATGGGGCCATGTGCCTCCTGTATTTTTGGGAGGCGAACAGCCAGCAATTTCAGAGCTAGAATATTGTATCAGGCTCTGTTGTTTTAGAATATTGAAAAGACAGCCCATTTGCATGCTAACCCCTCTTCCCTCCACTATAAGGGGCATCCCTGTTCCCTTAAAATGCGTTTGCATCTGTGTTATTCCGGATTACATGTGGGACATGTGCATGCATATTGGCAACGGGCACATTGAAGATAACGCATGGTGATGTATTTGGTGGACCATATCTGTTGTTGTTACCTCTGAGTCCCATTGTGCTAGCAATGAGAGGCTCCCTGATGCCTTTCCACATTAACAACAAAAAAAAAAACATTCTGCTGCCCGGTTAAAGGCCTTGGGGGGGCTGGCACAGTGACCGGCAAATGTATTGTCTTGCCTGCTGTTCCAGCCACCTGATTAGCTGAGCACCCTTCCCTGGGTGACAATGTTTTTTTCACATATGCTAAATTAGAATATTGCAGTCAAGAGTGTCTTTGACCACAGGGAGGTCAAAGAGTAATAGGGCTGATCAACTGTCCTCATTGAGGGAGAACATTAGAGCTTTTATTATGTTAATTAGTGCAATTTCCCTTGCTCTGGTGTTCTGAAACAGAAATTGTGGCAGTGAAACGCATATGTCCCACATAATCCAGAAGCTGTCAAAATGCCTCACATTCTGTGATTACACTGTGCTATGTAAACTTGGACAAATACACACTAGTTATGTAAGACCATGGAATCTGTCGTGCATTCTATCAGGAGGGAGTTGGAAGGTTCAGGAGGGTTGCATATTTAAGGGGATCAGCCCTGCGCTGTGGAGGAGGGATGCAGTTAGCTGTTTTAGGTTTTGAAGGACCTCACTTCACTCAGGCCTGTAACTATGGGCCCAGGGGCATAACTTGAAGTGGTAATTCCCCCCCTGTTCGGGGCTTATTGCTTAAATAATACATGAATTCTTTCTTTCCCTTTAATCCACCATTACTCCTTAAATCTTACAAGCCAGGCCGGATGAATACACTTGGTTATATCAGTATTCATCTTTGTTCTCTTTTTATGTCAGGGGTTTCTTGTCAATACATTCTTAATATTTGGGGGTTTCTTTAGTTTGCATTCATTTGATTGGCTTTATTTCTGTAATATGTTAAATTATGTCGGTTGTTTCAGGTTTGCACCAGTGCCTCTTTCAACGTTATGCCTTTTGATCCATCAGTCTACCACACAAAAAAAGCGTCTAAATGCCTGACGGCCCGGTGCGCTCTATAAATAAATAAACAATGAAAATGCAATACAATACAAAAACAGTAAATAGCATGTGTGTCTTATCCGTGTGTGAATACCTATGCATACATGTGTGGGATCCCAGGGGAAAGAGTTCTTATATGACTGATGTTTGCACAGGCACTCTCTCCTCCCTCTGTCCGTCTCTTTTTATGGATGGGGATTCTGTTTTTCTCTCTCAATATTCCAATGATCTATTTACCGGAGGGTTTGTATGCTCTGCTCACATCTCCTTTAAATCTCGTCCTTTTCTGCTCCTCTTCCCGATGGTCCTTCTCTTGTCATACTGTCTCTTACTGACTTCTCTTTTTGAGCCCAGCTCTTGTTTCACTCACTCTCTTTGTTGTCCCTTGTACACTTTCTTTCACACTGTGGATCCAGGCTCATTGTAGCACACAATATTTCCTTTCCCTATGACCCTTCTCTAGAACTTGTTTTAAATTTCCATCATCCTACCTTTCTCTGATTTAAACATGTGTTGGTGGCAGCACTGGCAAAGCGTCATAGCTAACTATTTCGGTCTAATGGGTTTCTCTTCCAGGTCCCAGCAGGCCAACTTGCCATGGTCATAGAAGTATATACAATTAATATAAAAATGAACCCTGGCACCAATACAAATATTACCCACAATTGCAAATGAAAATGTGTTACATTTGTGACAAACTTTTTGAACACTATCGAATGGGTTGTTTTGGTAACACATGTTGCAAATTGTGGATTTGAATGCACATGACATAAGTAACATGTGTCACTCACTTTGCAGTAACGCAAATTGTCCCACTTTGGCCCAAGAAGCTTGCCACTTGTTGGGTCGGTCTTTTAGGCATTGTCCAATTGCCTTGCAGACCAATCCAATCCTGCAATGTGCCTTCTGCGTGCTGCTGCTTGTAGTGCCTCCATTAGGGGGCTCTTGTAATCCCTCTTTGTGTTCTCCCACGTATTTGTGCACTGTGGCCGGTGAGTGTGTTCGAGTCCATATGCAGGCACTTGCTGTTGCTCCTCTACTTTCTAGATGTCACAGTAGATGCCCAGTGGTTTCCTGGGTGTGTAGCACCTTCAGTAACTTGCCACTACTGTCTGCTAGACTTCCATTCTCAGCATCTGGATAGAACATGTGTGAAAAGCTAGATAACTGATTGTATGCAGGAATCATGCACAAGTGGATAGCCTATAGCACACTCAAAAATGGATGAAGAGTGCACACTTTCTTCATCAGTTTACATTTATAACGATATTTTATGACAGCCTGTCCAAAACGAGTGCAATCTGGGATTCTGCAGTGAAAAGAAAGAACTGTGTTTTCAACTTCAACAGCCTGAGAAATCATTCATATTTTCTGTGTTTGTTTTTTTGCTTACCATGTGTCGCCAGCGAGTGCCCCTCTGCTCCCCGGAAATGATCTGTCATGTTTCACAGCACCAGCACGTTCTGCACACACAGTCTCCTGTTCCGTGCCTAGGAGAGATGTGATTCCAAAACTGATCAATGGTGGGAACTGAAATGTTCCCTTTGGCCTGTAAAGAAACGCTTGGCACTAGATGAAAACTATTTCCAATCTGTTCTGACAACAGAAAGGCCTCTGCTACTTTCTCCTGAAAAGCTATGATATTTCAATTGCTTATGTTCAGGATATGAATGTCATTTGCATATTAATATAATCATAGATTTTAATCGAGGGGAATTAAATTAACTGAACACGTTCGTGTTAGTGGTACTTTACAGAACATAATCTATTATACAGCCACGGTAGCGGCTGTGTAGTTATGGTTAAATTGCTAATCCCATAGGAAGAGCGATTTTTGGGTGGCTTATAACTTCACTCTCCCTGGACGAATCCTCACCAAACTGTGTAAAAAAAAGTATATGACCCACTCTGAATTTTTTTTGCAAAGTTTGGTGAGGTTTGTTCCAGGGGGGACAAAGTTATAGGGGGGGTCCCAAAATTTCTGTTTTTCCCATAAACTGAATGGGGAAAAAACTTTGCGCAAGCCTACAGCCCAAACCGCTGGACAGATTTTCACCAAATTTGCGGCAGGAGCTGCGTCTTAGTCCCGAAAGCGTGCTTTTGTAAATTTTGTGAAAATCCGTTCAGTAGTTCTTTTTAAAACGATCAAAAAGTAGGTCACACAAAATTAGTGATATCTATGTCCGCTCCACGGACACACTTCCCTGTTCGCTCCGCGGACAGGACACCGATTGGCCAATCGGCTCGCGTCATGTCTGCCGACATGTGACATGTTCGCTGATTGGATGGTGAAGAGCGTGAAGTGCGTCAGATTGCAGCACCGCAGCGAACAGAGGCGAAATGCAGTTTTGCAGAGTGTTTTGGTATGCAAGAGTGTTTGGGGAGGTTTGGAGAGTAAGAGATGGGTCAAATACTGTATATTTGTTTAGGTGGCAGGTGCTCCTGATGTATTAGCCATCCCCGCGCTGTTCGGGATGTCTGTAATTAGTCAAAATGAGGGGTGTCCTAAGGACAGTACTCCCGTCCGTGCTGTCCGCAGGCAAGTTGAAACTGTTCTAAGGACACACAAGGTGTCCACGGACATTAAAATTGCCCATGTGGCACAGTTAAAATGTTTGATTCTATGGGTGTGATATGCTGCAGTGGTTGTGGCCAGGGCCTAGAGTCTTGGGTTCATGGCCGAAGGTATTTAGTCTTGTTGTGGCTTGTTGACCCATGGGTAGTGTCATACCATGTACGTCCAGTTTGTCTGTGGAACAAATTTCAATTTTTGGTTGCATTTCTTTTTTCAACATTGTTTCATTGAATTTGGAACAGCTTGCAAGAGTTGGCATTAAGGACATACAATTGACATTGTTGTGTGCTAATTGTTCCATACCATCAGTAGCACATCCATTATGGCCATAAAGTGCATGGATGTGCCTGGTTTTAAATATTGCTTGTGCTTCTTCAGATAGTACACCAACTCTAATACTTTTAAAAATGTTGGCGTAAGTAAGGTCTGCAGATTGGCACATGTTTTCTGTTAGTTCTCTGTATTGGAAATGTTGCCAAAGGTTGACATTTCCTATGCTGCCAACAGTTTTACGGCAGGGTTTGTGTCCTAAGGTTTTAAAAATAGGTTCACCTTTCACTGGTGTCAATTGAAGAAGATCTTCGAAAACAATAATGTGTTTTCCTCCAAAGAGCTCTTCATAGTTTGTTTTAAGTACTTCTTGCAATCTGAGGTGAATCAAAGCCAACATTAGGTTGGAGACCATGCTCACTTCATCTATTAGTATCATTTTCATTTGTTTTAACACTCTGCGTAGTTCCATTGCAGCTTCTGCAGAAAGTTTGTAATATTCTAATTTGTTGTTGTGTTCTACTGGAAGGAGTAGTAATCAGTGTAAAGTGACATTGCCTATGTTGTAGACAGCTAAACCTGTGGGGGCAGTTACAACAGCTGACCGTTTGTTGTTTGTCAATTGTTGAAGGAACTTGCTGATGATTTTTATTAAGAATATTTTGCCTGAACCAGCTTCACCACTGACATATAGTAGTATAGGTTTGTAATTTTGGCAGGTAAATTCTTTATTTTCATGTTGTACACCATGTGCCATTTCTTTTGTTACTTCTTGAAAAATGGTACGGTGCTCTGTGTTCAGTTTTGATTATAGTACAGTTAAGTCTTCTGTATCTTCTTCATAGTGACACATGGTGTTCTCTACTTCTGTCATACCTAATTGTGCCTCATTTGCCATTAGTGGCTGTCCCAGTGGTTCTTGACTTCCTGTTACAGAAGGTTGACTACTGTCGGGAGTGTCCTTATCTAGTTGGGCCTGGAGTTCTTCTTCGTGTTGCTGATCATTGTGCAACATTGTTTTGTACTGCGTAAAATTTATATCGGTGATAGTGCTTTCATTTGCTTTGAAAGCGTCTTCATAGGAGTCATAGTTTTCTAGTATCTCTTCTTCTTTTCTCCATGGTTTAAAAAGTTGTAGCAGGGACATGTAATATAGTTCTTTATGTTGAGGAGTTTTTAATGACAATTTTATATGATTAATTAAGCTTCATTTGGTAAGTTTCACTAAGCTGACTTCACAATCTGTCACCTATATCTACCTTTTTTTTCATCGGGTTTTATATTTTTTTTGTATGTGAAGTTTTGGGCTATGTGGTGTAGACACATGGTTTCCAAAGTGGTACTCCTGTTTGGGTAGTATGTGTCTAGTAAATTGTTTTTCAAAATGTCTTGGCTGTTCGGATCATTTTTGGCTATTGTTTCTATGTCATCGTATGATTTGAGAACTCTTTTTCTAGATTTTGCAGGACCAAGACTTAGCCATACTATATGTTCAGATTTTCCATACAAAGCAGTACCGGTTAAACGATCTGCAGCTTCATAGGAGCCACATTCTCTATGAGAGAGAATTTTTATGCCTAAGCTGTAAAATATCTGAGATAGTGTTTTGTCCGATAATAGGCCATTCCAGAGGTCTTGAGGCTCTGTTTTTTCTGCTTTTGTTAAGTAGGCTGTACCATATCGTGCACCTGCAGTGGAATTGTCTGCAATGTACTGCACATCTATGTTTGCATTCCATAAGAGGGCAATGATTGCATTGTAATCATTGATATATTTTGCTTCTTCTGTTCTTTTTATGTAATACGTGTTCTTAGGTGATTTACCTTTAACACTATGTCTAACTGAAGACATGAAGTTGTTCACTTCACCTGTTTCTGTAACTGGTCTGGGGAAACCAATGCGGAATTTGGTGTAGTATTTCCCTTTGTTTTCGTATTTGTGACGGCAATATTTGCCACATTTGTGTCTTTGAAATTGTACAATTTGTGCATGAAGGTCACTATTTGTTGCTTCCAATGGAATTTCACAAGTGACATATTTTTCGATAAACTGTAAAACAGTGACATCACTATCTTCACCAAATTTAGGAGCATCTTTAATCCAGAAAAGCATGTGGATATGTGGTGCTCCTCTGGCTTGGTATTCTTTTCTCCAAAAGAAGTGTTGCACTTCTGCGAGGTGAGGAACAGTTTTATTACAAATTAAGTACAGCATAGCAATGAAACGATGATGGAACTATCTTGAAACATTAACAGGATCTAGAGAGAAACGTTGTCCATGTGTTAGTATATCTATGTTTGTTTTGTTTTTGTTTGATATGCGTAGGAAATCATGTAAATCTTCCCATGCATATTCTGCACAACATAACGTAACAAACCAAGTGGGTGGGCCAAGGTTTCTTATCATACAACGTACATCTCCGTGACGTGGGAACCAGTACTCTTTCATACCACGCATGTTTGCTAACAGATTTGGAATGCTTGATTGTAAAACCTCATCTTTTTCTTGCACTTTTTGTATTAATTGCGTAGCTGACATATTTTGAAAGTGGGTTCCTGATTTTAATGTGTGTGCAACTCTGTAACATAGAGTTGCTAGTCCACTTTCAAAGAGTAGGTGGAATATGTATTCCACATTTTGTCTAAATCTGGGATCTTCAGAATACATTTGTAATGAGCGGTATTCTGATGCTGTTATCTGAGTGGATCTATCATCATACCTTCCTCCTTTGCCAGTAGGAAAGAGTAGAGGAAAAGCACGTGCTTCTATACTTTTTTCCCATATGCTGATTGGTGATCCTTTGGTTTGTTGCATTTGGTACGTTTCTAGTGCATCATCTATGGTGTCATTAGAGTGTAATGGATGAATTGTATAATGGTCTAAAATATGGGATACTGTAGCAGGATCTAAAAGTTCAAATTGACCAGTTTCTGGTGGCTCTTGAATTATTTCAGTTGTTTCCCTTAAGTTTTCTTCAATATTTATTTACTTGTAGTATTCATTATTGTCCTTTAGATATTGCAAGGCTTGTCTACCTTTATGTAAGTCTACGAGTTGTTGCCAAATTCTTTTGGTCTTTTGTAGGTACACCATTTACTAAGACAATTAAAGATTGCTCTATTGGACGTTGCACTCCCAGAATGTGCACATTTTCTTTCAGATCTAATGGTAAATAAACTACTTTGCCACAAATGCCTTTCACCAATTCAGAGGGAGGTAATTTTGCTGTTTTTGGTTGAAGGCGTATTATTGCTTGAAATGGGTGCACTATTTGAATTATGATGCTCTCATATAAATTGAGTTGTTGCAGGGGTTTTGGTAGTGGGAATAATTCCAAGTTATTTGTGATAGCACGTGAAGGAGTTTGGTTGTTGTCAAGTTTTGTAGTGCAGTAAATGCAAAGTATTAAGGGGTCAGTTATTTCATATTTGTTTTCTGCTATAAGGTAGAGAGCTAATTCAAACCATTTGGAATCTTCATTGTCTTCTATTTTGTATGTTATGTCTACAGTTTTTGTGTTACTTTTATAAACATTCTGTGGCAACACACACACACACATGGTTTGGTACTTCAGCGGATGTACTTTTAAATTTTAGTATTTAATTTTTGTATGTGTGTAGTAGAAGGTTGCCATGTGTAGAATTGTTGCTAGTCTGTTGTAAAGCTGTTGCATTTTGTAAGTGGCTTTCACTTCCAAAATATTTTCTCTGGATATGTTCGATTTCTTCGAGTAGGTCTTTGGGTGTACCATGTAGAAGATTATTATTTAAATTGGCTAGTGCTAAAGCAGGACCTTTAACATAGTACAGTTTATAGACTAGATTTCTTATAGTTGAATGATGTGTTCATATCATTTTGATATGATGGAAAGTGCTTTTGCAAATTGGTCCTGATATGCAGGCTAATGAATGTCCTTGTAGTCCTGTGTATTTGCGCACTGGACTGGTATCCATATTTTACAGCACTTTCATTTTGATTTTGTCTTTGCCTTTCACATACTGATTGAGGAACTGGCGTAAAGATTTGAAAGATCTTTTGGGAATGTTACACATTGACGTGCATGACCATTTGTATACTGGACGTTCTGGTTCAGTCGAATGGAGAGGTAATTCTCAGTTTTCTGGGTATATTTTTGTAAGCAGTATTTCTTGTTCCATTATGGTATTATTAATTTTTTCATAACCTCGTCCACTGCTATGTATGGCAATTGTATTTGTTTGGATTTGTTTGTATGCTTCTCCATTAAAATATGGTTCTGTGCTCGGGATGTGACTCCATTCACCTCCACAGATATTTAAGAAGTTATTTTTGTTGACATTCCATTTATTGAGAAGTTTATTTGTAATATAGTAGTTAGTTTTGTTAGTGCTTTCATTCTGTTTAACACTAAAATGAATAACTTTCTTTTGAGAAGGATTGCACTGTCTATCAAAGCTTATAAGATTAATTTTCTACGGTAGGTCTTAAGGGTTGTGCATGATTTGTCTCTTGGTTTTATAAGATTCTGAAGGACTCTGTGGCAGAACATTTTTGCTAAAATACTTTTTTGGTATCATTACTTGCTAGTATATCAAGATTTATAGGAGCAGTTTTAGCAGTAGTTGTAGCCGAATTCTTGTTAATCATTTTCTGTTTCGTTTTACATTTTGATAGATGAGGCAAAGTTTCTGTCCTGGAAGCTTGTTTTGTTTCACTAAATGACTGTATTAGCTGTTTTGTTTGAACTTTTTGTACAAAATCTGGTAGAGATGGATGCTTATTTTGGACACTTTTATTTTCATTTGCTCTATTTCTGCATTGCTTTCTACGGACTTTTTTTGGTAGGCATTCTTTAGGGTCTGTTGAAAAAAAAAAGGCGGCTAATCCCTGTTTAATAAATGGGGATTTGTGGGAAGAATGGTTCAGAAATCTCCATTTTTTTGGTGCGCAAATTACATGAATGAATCACACAGTGTGTTTGAGGAACAGTAAGAATAATAAAGTAGTATTGTACTTACTATTTGTTTGTGGAATGAGAAGGTTTCTTCCGATATGTTGTTTGTAGTTCAGATGCTACTGATTTTCAGGAGAGTGGTCTTCACTGCAATTGTAAAAGGAAGAAGTTAGTCATTGTGTGTGTTTATAAAACTCTGATGTTAATTTAGACATTGATTTTTATGTTTTGTAGTAGTATTCTTGTTTGATATCTGAACATAGTGTATGCATGCATTTCATTTGACTATGTGCAGCCTTTATATTTTATTTACAATATGTTAGTTCAACATGCTTTGCAAATGAGTAGAATTTTAAGTGTATGAAATTCACTTGTTTTTTTAAAGCTGTGTTGTAGATAGCAGACAGGTTTGGAAGTGACAGTTGATAATAGCAGATGGGAAAAATGTAAATAAGTTAATTTTATAGGCAGACATGCCAACAATCGGGAGACCCTGAGAGGGAGATTTCACCACAGCAATCGGGAACATTTATTTTTCCTATAGGATTGCTTTGGGATTAGCATTAATTTAGGCGGGAGACAGTAAAAAATAGTGTGATTTTTCAATGAAAAAACATGAGTCTCACGCCTAAATCGGGAGGGTTGGCATGTATGCATAGGTTATGCAGGTTTAGTGGCATTACTCGGTTTATATGGATTCATAAGAGTTGTACGTGTACTGTGAATATAGTATGCATACCTGTAGTTTGTATTCATGCATGTGGATATGCATGCATCTGTAAGTAGAAATCTTGGAGACTTGTAGAGTAGTTTTTGTATTAGGTGCTTTCCAATGATATAAGACTTGTACTCAGAGTTATCAACAGTACATTTGAAGTGCAGAACTCTGATGATGGAGTTAGATGTAGATGTCTTGGATGTGATTGGTGGATGGTTGTGTGACTCCTTAGCTGTATCCAATGAGGGAATGGCACCGAGAGTGATGTGGAAAGGGTCGAAGGGCTGACAAAGAGTTACGTACCGTGCAGACACCGCGGGTGTCCGTGGATAGGGCGTGCAACATCCGGGGTTTTCCAGCAAATCCAGCATGGAAAGGGAACTGTACGGAACAGCCAATCAGATGTTGATGTTGTGGATTTGTTTAGAATGAGACTGTGTGTAGTGAAGATGGCAGAGGTGGAGAAAGTCAGGGTGTTGGTGTTCAGAGATATGTTTGTGCATGCTTTACAGCAGTATGCTCAATACAGGCATGTGGCAAACAATCTCAATGTTAAAGTTTGTGAAGATATGGGCAGGATGAACAGTCCCCATCTGGTAGTTGTGCACTATGTGGCTTTCCATTTGGGCCACGTCAGTGCCCCTACTTTGTTGGCAGATTTGGAACAGTTGGTTCAAGCAGTAATAAACATCCTTTCAAATCCGAAAGTAATTTTTTCTGGATTACTACCTTGGGCAATATGGGACGGCTGTTCTGTTTTTTGTCCTCAGCAAAACATTGCTAGGTGTGCAATCAACCGAGGCATGTGTGCGTTCATGCTTAGAGCTGGTATGTTTTTCTGTAATAATGAGAATTTTGATTTGAGTAATGCTGTTTATTTTGAAGAAGATGGCATTTCCTTATCTTTTTTGGGAAATGCCATGCTGTTTTGGAATTTAAGAGTTGCCTTGGAGAAGGTTACGTGAAGATTTTAGTAGTAAAGTAAGAAAAAAAAATAATACATAATAACAGGTGTCTTTAAGGCATCTGCAAAAAAAACCTAAAAAAATGTCTCTTTTCAGAGCCAACCTCAAAAGTGGAAATGAGCACACTATTTAAATTTACATTCACCACGCTCAGATTTTCGATATGTCCGCGGACATGGCGGTAGTCCACGGACAGCGCATATTACATACAGGGATTCTAGGGTGGAGAGGCATGCAAATGAGAATGAGCGGAGCTAGTGATTGGTTAGTAAAATTTATTGGGTGTGTTGTGTAAGGAGAGATTTTGTCAGAACGTCTTTTTCCTGAGAGAAGAACAGATAGCTATGGCTGTGTGTTTCCGAAAACAGATTATCTGGATTTTGGGAGACTCATGGATACATTGGTTGGAGGTGCATGCAGAACGTTGTGGAGTAGCTGCAGATCTTGGATTCACTCATGTGGAAGTGCACTGGCATGGAATGCGTGGAATGAAGTGGCTGGACTTGGTACCTCTCTGTGCTACTTTAGAGACAGAGCATCATCCAGACATTATTATAATTCATTGTGGAGGGAACAGTTTAGGACATGTGTCTGGAATTTCTTTGCAATTTGCAAAGAAAGACGGACTTGGGAAGGACATGGACATGTTTCCAAATTCCCAAGTAATTTTTTCTCGTATTGTGCAAAGACAAATGTGGCTGCGTTCTTCTTCATTTGGTCCACAAATGGAGAAAGCGAGGCGCAATGTCAATAATGCTGTTTGTGCCTTTCTAAGAGATGTTGGCATGTCCTCTTTTCACAATGAATGTATTATCTTTCGTAGCACATACATTTTTTGCAGAGATGGAGTCCATCTTACATATGCTGGCAATCAGATTTTCTGAGAAATGTACAAAATGCATTGCAACCTTTTTTGGAATTACAGTCATCTATTTTGCAGTAGATGTTGACGATTTCAAGTTTTTCAAACAAACAAAAACACCACCAAAAGGCTCTTTTCAGAGCCACCACTTCCACCCAGAGAAAAGTGCATTGGTTTTGTGAGGGCAGCACCCTAAACCGTTATATGTCCTCGGACTGTCCGCAGGCTTCCACAAAATACACAGGGCCCTGCACTGTTTATTTGCCACTTCTATTTTGAAACTGTGAAAGGTGACTCTGAAAAGAGCCTTTTTTTGAGGGATTTTTGTTGTTTTATATTGTTTTTGTTTCTTTACACACAACACACTAGGAGAGGAGGGTAAAGGAGGATAAGGAAGGGACACCAACCACGGGGATAAGAAAGGGCAGGTGGAGAGAGGAAGATGTAGGGTGGGCCTTACTTAGGTAGGTAGCAGGTCTTCTGGTGCTCCGTGACTGTAGTCTCGAAAGCACATCGAAGACTCTCCCACCTGCAGAGTACTGCGTTGCAGTACATACACAATAATATGACCCTCAAAAGGTAAGGGTCAACAGCATCGTGAATGGCCTGTGAGGCAGCTGGAGGGATGCGCTCTACCACAGGAGTGTCTCTTGTGGTGAGAGGAGCAGAAATGGATGATGTGGTAGAGGAACTCAACCTACTACGTTGATTACAAGGTACAAACTTGCGAATGTCCACACTGTGGAACGGCATTAGGTGTCGCTTCATGGAAGTCGTACCAAAGCTGTACGAACCGCGTCTCCCATGACTCAGTACCATTTTGCACTGTTTTCAGGTGACCATGTTCGCACATGCTTTTGGTACGTTACCATGAATGGTAAACAACCGCCACACCCAAGACTCCCGGCGAGTGCTGGTAGTAGGGAGTTCCTCTACCTCATCTTATTCATCCTCTTTCTTTACATCCTCATGCCTGTTCCCCTCTGCAGGCCCTTGGGGAGGTGGTGGTGGTGGAGCGTTTGGGGGTGGTGCTGAGGCAGATGTAGCAACAGCAGCCATGGATGCCATCAGGTTTGATGTATTAATCTTAGCAAGATCAGCAAAGGCAGCAAAAGTCAATCTGCAATAGCCAAAAGTACAATGAAGATCAGCTCTGGGGTGTGGCCTTTTATTGGGGTCAAGGGGTGTGCTTCGCGGACAGATCGAACACCCAAAAAGGTTCAAAAAGTTCCACAAAATAGGGTCATTGTCTGGCACATGTGCAATGGTGAATTTTTACTGTCAAATAATTTGGATTGTCTGAAAAAGTTATTTTAAAATGTTGGGGAACCAGACAGTGTCTGCAAATTAGGACACACGCCCAGCGTGGGTGCGGTCACATGATGACATCGGGAACACGTCCGTGAAGGGAACGGGTGTCCGCAGGACACCAAATGTATGGGAACGGTTGTGTGCATGCGCGCAGGTGTTCTACGGAGAGTGTTCGGGTCCTCAAACAAATTAAAAGTACGACACAAGTGAGACGGACAGTTACGGACAGGCGCGATGTTCGCACGATTTACGGGTGTGGTGCACATGTGCGTAGATGTTCTGCAGACTGTACGGACAGGTATAGTGTCCTTAAGACTCCTCCATTTTGTTTGACTACAGACATCCCGGACACCGCGCATGTTCTTAGGACAGTTTCAACTTGGCTGCAGACGGTACAGACAGGTATAGTGTCCTTAGGCTACCTCCATTTTGTTCACTTACGGACATCCCAGGCACCGGGTGTGTTCTAAGAACAGTTTCTTCTTGGTTGCAAATGGTACGGACAGGTATAGTGTCCTTAGGACACCCCTATTTTGTTTATTTACGGACATCCCGGACACCTGGTGTGTTCTAAGAACAGTTCCATCTTGGTTGCGAATGGTACGGACAGGTATAGTGCCCTTAGGACACCCCCATTTTATTCATTTACGGACATCCCAGACACCGGGTGTGTTCTAAGAACAGTTCCATCTTTGCTTGAGAATGATACGGACAGGTATAGTGTCCTTAGGACACCCCTATTTTGTTTATTTACGGACATCCTGGACACCGGGTGTGTTCTAAGAACAGTTCCATCTTGGTTGCGAATGGTACGGACAGGTATAGTGCCCTTAGGACACCCCCATTTTATTCATTTACGGACATCCCAGACACCGGGTGTGTTCTAAGAACAGTTCCATCTTTGCTTGAGAATGATACGGACAGGTATAGTGTCCTTAGGACATCCCTATTTTGTTAATTCCGGACATTCCGGACAGGCGTGCTGTCCACGGACACCTTAACTGCTTTTTAAAAAAAATAAGACAGAAAGGATTTAATTAAAAGACACATAATTTTGTTTAAATTATATACAGATACGCAATTTATGCAAGAGAGGGGGAAGCAGAAATTGATACAAATACAGGGGAATTATGGGTTTGGAGAGGATGGATGGGAGGGGATGAGGGGATGGAAGTCTCATCAAAACGTGTTTCTTGGTGTTGAGGGTTTGGGGATAGTTGACTGGGAAATGGAGAGGGGGAACAGGTACATGTGGGACAATGGTATTTCATTTTTTCTTTTATGTGGTCCTCCACAAACTGTCTCAAAACATTGAAATTTTCCATGACATGTCCATTTTTTGTTTCATACGCTGCAGAGTCTTTTCCAATGTGTCTTTTGATGTATTAATTTCAATGTTTGTATGGTCTGTTAAAAATAAATAGATATATATGTTAATTACACATAAAGTAATGATCATTAACTTGCTTATATAGAGAAGTGTCTACCATTAGTATCACTGTCTTCAGACATTTCCTCACGTGGAAAACTTTCCTCAAGCCATTCCAAAGTACTGCATATTTCTGTGTAAAAAACAAAAATATATTAATTTTAGTGTATCTAATACAAAAAGTTTAGAAATATATAAGAAAAATGCAGTTTACTTACTAGTTTCTGGTAAATTGTATTCGCACTGTTTGTGTAGGTCTACTGTTGCTCCTAGCTCTGCAGTTTCTGTGAGGTAATTATGTTGGAGGCATATTTTTTTGTTTTGGTATATTCCATTTAACAGGATGGTTGATGTGTTAGATATATAGGTTCCACTTCCTTTTTATTGTTACATATAATGTGTTTATGTGCTGCTTTTTGAACTTGTGCAGTGTTTATATGGCATGATTGAACAATTTAAGATACCCCCTGAGTGTTTGGGTAGTGTTGAAGTCATCCTCGTCCGTTCGCGGACATACGCACAGTCCGCAGACATCAAAATCACTAGCAGGGGCTTCAGTATGTTCTATGTTACATGTATATAAAGTAAGGGAATCCTAGTAAACATATATCGAATTCACACTATGCAAATGTATATTCAGTAAAAAAAAACTGTGATAAAGGGACGTTATGGTTAAGTTGTGCTACTAAAAACCTATGAAATTCAGTAAAAAAACTTTGTTAAAGGGACGTTATGGTTCCAAGTAAAACCGAAAAACCCCTGAAATTTGTAAATTATGGTAAGCTAAGCAACCATAACTTGTGCCACCAATGTGCACTGCTAAGACTAACACCTAGGACATCAAAGATGACATCACAAATGTCATTGATGACATCACTGATGACATCACATGGGCATTTACTTTTCATGAAAACTCTGTACAAGGGATTCTTATTATAATGTTGACAAAAAAGTGTCAAGGATCATTGGAATAAATATCATGAGTTACTTAGTGCATTAAGTAATGCATTGATATACATAGCATTCTATTATGAAGTTCTATCCAGTATACTAAGCTACTCATGTAGAAACATAGGCATTGTGTGCAGCATACATGTTGGAGGTGCAATATTCATAATCTTGGCATGTTGAATAGAGAAATGATAACTGCTTTCTAATTAGAGTTTTGCGTACTCTGAAACATGTAATAATTAGCTAATAAAACTCACTTACGACATAATTGCATTATTACAGACAAAACACAAAGAGACAACAACACATACAAATATGAGTATATACAGGGAAAGTGAAGTAAGCAAATAAGCAGCAGTAGTAGCAGAAAGTGTTCATAACCTAAATGATTATCTTTATGCAGAGAAATGATTGCTCTGTTTCAAAGTTGATACTTACCCTATGCATATGTATCGCATGATGTGACTGGACCCTAAGGAAAGTAGTGTGAGTACAATCTATACAAATATGAGCATATACAGCGAAAGTACAGTAATAAAATAATAAAAAACAGAACTATCAGAAAGTGCTGATAACTCTACTGATTATCTTCATGCACAGAAAGGATTGCTGTCTTTCAAGCCTGTGTCTTCCCCTATGTATATGTGTCATATGATGTGACTGGACCCTAAGGGAATTACTGTAAGAACATACTTGAAGGATAGGTCTACAAATATAGTACCTTTTCAATTGTTTGCTCTTGACTGTTACTGAAGAAAACCATGTGGCCTAGATATGTCAGTAAAGGAAAAAAGGGGAGCCAGACATGTGATGTCATCAGTGATGTCATGAATGACATTTGTGATGTCATCTTTGATGTCCTGGGTGTTAGTCTTAGCAGTGCACGGTGGTGGCGCAGGTTATGGTTGCTTAGCTTACGAATTCCAGGGGTTTTTCGGTTTTATTTGGAACCATAACGTCCCTTTAACAACGTTTTTTTACTGAATATATATATATATAAATATATGTACATGTATATAAAAAAAAACATTTGTGAAATTTAAAACAGACAAATCTTAATATCAACCGTATATAATCTATTAAACACAATGTTCTATATATATTTTTTTTCTAGTGTATTTGGCTTGCATTTCAACTGACTGAACAAAAAGACCAAGGGCCTGATTTAAAAAGCCTGTTTCTTTGGAGTTGTCCCATTCAAAAACGCTTTTGTAAATCAGGCCCAAAGACTGTATTTAGTTATGAAAAAATAATATTGTAGACTTCGAATCCACTAGCTACACTTGTGTCTCTTAAATAAGTGACTGTTTCCTGTGTATAATGTGTCAGGGCGTCAGGCTATTAGTGATTAATGGCCACTCACGTGTGGTCTGTTTGATGTCTTGCGAGCCACTTTATCTGTGCGACCTTAGTACAGTCATTTGTAATTGATGGGCACTCCAAAACTGGCTGTTCTACTACGAAGAACCATAGAAACAATCTGATGTATTGATTAAAATGTCTTGGGGGAAACGGTGAAATGGCTCCAAATGGAATATTGAGGCGACTGTTTTCAGCAAGAATTGCTTAAGTGACATCAAATATGCAAAGGGCTCCAGTTATCAGTGAATAGTTAACTAGGGTCTGATATTAAGTGGTTTAAAGTGCCCCGTCAGCCGGTTCATTATATTCAACAAGGCTTACTTAGAAATTGAATACATCATTTTACTGCAGTCAGGTTGTCCGCCAGACAGATTTTCCTGGTCTGTGCAAGGTCCTATGATTTAAGACTGATCAATGCACTTGTGAATTTGCAGAATATTTCACAATAATGATAATGAAGTGTTATTTATATAGCGCCATAATCCAGAGCGCTTTACAGAGCACATATTTACATAAAATATCACCCAACCGAAATTGGTACTCATTTATTGACCTCGGAAGGATGAAAGGCTGAGTTGGCCTTGCCGGGATTGGAACTGCGACCTACAGATCACGCTCAGATCGCAGCAGCGAGAGCTGAACCCGCTGAGCTATGTGTATCATTACAGAGAGGGGAAAGAGGAACATATGTACCAATGGGGATAGCATGAAAAGTTCTTCGTTATGAAGGCCTGTTATGACAGCAAATTGCAGAATGTTAAACTATCCCCAGTTTCATTTAATGCTATGGAGGAAAGAAGCAGAAAGCAGGTAACGTTTGATGCAACTGAAAAGTTTGGGAAAGATGGTTTGAAAATGTTCGTGGCCAGCTGTGAGAGGAAGGTATCAGAGATGTAACAGTCTCCATCAGCCAGACACGAACAATATCCACTTTCATAGTTAAACTGAGGTTCACATGTATGTACATTGAGTATGCCAGCAAGATTGCTGGTGGAAGGATAAGCAGAACGCTTCTGTTCTGAGCAGTGAAGGACTTGGTACATAGAAACGGGACCATGTAATACAGGTAAAGGGGATCCAACAAAATATGTTCTTCCTAACTGTTCACGTTGTATCTTATTTGCTTATGCTGTTCTTCAATATGTGAGCTGCTTTCAAACCCTTAAAAACAGGGGTCAAGTCCTAAAAATTAAAGTTGGCGGACTCATCAAGAAATGCAATGGGATGCTACGTCGCCAGAAATTAGCATATTAAGGTGAAATATGCACATTTCATTAAATTGGCTTTGCACAACCACAACCACCCACATTGCACAGGAAGAACGCCATTTGCCTTTCATAAAATCAACACACACACAAAATCAAGAGAGAATATTTTTTTCTAGTAGTGTTTTTAAAAATGTTAAAAGGTGTGCCTGTTTTAAACTCAAAGAAACACTACAAATGTTTTCCCTGGAACTTGCAGTACTGAAATGGGACATTTCACCTTTAGTTGTTTGCCATTTTTCATCAGGTTATATAGTGCAGTGGTGAAGGGTCCGGCCTACAAGCCTGACGACTGCTGTTCGATCCTTGATAAATTCAAAGAGGGGATTCAATGTTGTTTCTCATTTTAGCTGGGGGAGGCTGAGTCCACACTCTGAAAAAAGTGGGTGGACTGCCTCCCCCCACATGTACCCTCGACTTGAACCCTGCTTAAAAAGTATGTTCCATCTGAGAAGATCGTGTAGTACAATCAGAGCAACACAATGATACAATACAAGGTTTACTTTTATATTACTTTACACTAACAATTGTACTTACTAATTGTGCCACACTAATAATATTAGTACAGGATTTACTAGTGTTTCTACTCATAGTACCAATAGTGTTACTATCAGCAGTAGTATCCCTGCTAACAACGGCTGTAATATGACTTCTACTAGAATAGTAGCACCTTTACTAATATTAGAACTACTACTGCCAGTCCTACTATTACTACTACAACAATTAGTAGTAGTACTAGTAGTAGTGATACTTCTAGTACTCTCATTAATAGTCATAGTAATAGTTTTACCAGTAAAACCAATCGCACTACTCATTATGCTATTTCTGAAGTTATTAATATTAATACGGTTGCTACTACTCCTCAAACAAAGAGTGAAAACTGTAGTATTTTTAGTGTTAGTTTTCATAATACTACTAATTCTGCACTTTTTGTAATTTTGCTCCCAAAAAGTACTAAGTCCCACACAATCCAAAGGCCGCATCCTAGATTGGATCACTGACCATAACTGCCCCTCTACTATCACCTCTAACACAACCATGCCATGGACCGATCACAACTGTATTGAATTCACTATGCCCATCTCCAAAAGCCACTTAACTCTCACCCCTGCTACTGCAGCTCAAGTTAGAAGCTCCAAGAAGCTCAACAAGGATAACTTGTGCCCTTACCTTAATATCCCTGAACTAGCACCCCATTTTGCCAACAATCCTAACACCTTAGTAGACATTTACAAGGATATTCTCACTAAAGCCATTAACGAAATAGCACCACTCAAATGCAAAAAAGAAAAGAAATCACTACACACCAACTCCTGGTTCACTGAAGAACTTCAGTCACTGCGCTATTGCAAAAGAGTAGCATTAAAAAACTGCCAAACCAATCCAAGTGACAGTGCCGAAAACGATTTCAACTTAATCTCCCACCAATACAAAGAAGCCATCACCATAGCCAAAGCAAACGCTTTTAACACACGCATCTCAAATGCTAAATTGCACTCAAAAGAAATGTTCTCCATTTTCAATGAGCTCATCTCCACACCTAATACACCTTATGAAATAGTCAAAGATGAAGCATGGTGTACTAGTATTCAATCTGCCATGTTACACAAAATGGATCTCCTCCAAAAGAAAATTCGGGATCACTGCAAAGCTCTACCACCGCAGACGGGGACTAAGCCATCCAACTCAACTCTCGCCTCAACCAACTCTACCAAACCTGGCTTCTCCTTCAGGAACATCACTGAATTGAAAGTTATAAACCTATTCAAAAACCTCAAACCCTCTCCATGTAAAGGGGATATGTGCCCACCTAAGCTCATCAAGGACTGCACAGACCGATTCACACCGCTCTTCACGGCTTTCACCAATGCTTCCTTCAAAACAGGCATTATCCCGGCCAGCCTCAAAGAGGCTTGGGTCTGCCCTCTCCTAAAAAAAACGATTCTCGACCCTCTACAACCAAATACCTACAGACCTATAACCACTGTGCCTTTCCTCCTTAAGTTACTGGACAAGGCCGCACATAGTCAAATCCAACACTTCCTGGAAACCCACTCCATCCTAGGGACTAGGCAGTCTGGTTTCCGGAAAGGACATGGCACTGAAACAGCCCTGGTGGATCTAAAGAATCAGATCACCCAAATCATGGACAAAGGCAAGCCAGCCTTGCTGCTTCTCTTAGATCTCTCAGCCGCTTTCGATCTGGTTGACCACAAGACTCTCACATTACACCTTACACATTCAGCTTACTTTTCCAAAGAAGCAGCTCTCTGGGTCACCTCCTTCCTCGAAGGAAGAGCCATGAAAGTTTTCTCGGATATAGCAAATGCTACACCCACCACAATCCACTGCGTAGTCCCACAGGGATCTTTCACAGCACCCATGTTATACAACTTGTTCACGAAGCCTCTGTTCGACAAGCTTCACTCACTTGGTATCGCGTATACGAATTACGCTGATGATACACAGGTACTCCTACCTCTCTCCGGCTCATATCACGAAGATGCTGAGGCACTTCATATGATTTATTCCATCATCCAGGCCTGGATGGTGGTCAGTGGCCTCTGCCTCAATGGGGACAAGACAGAAATCAGGATATTAGGTCAAAAGAACACCCTAGTCAAACTTGATAAACTGTACGCCAACTTTACCATTGACAACTCCATTATCGCCGTGTCTACAGCAGTCAAGATGCTGGGAGTCTACTTGGACTCCTCTCTATCCATGACCAGACAGGTTAGCGCTATCACTTCCTCCTCTGCGCATACCACCAAACTCATAAACGCCATAAAACCATACCTATTCAAACCTAATTGTCTATCAATAGCTAGACTAACCATTGGAGCCAAACTAGACTATTGCAATGCCCTTCTGGCAGGCACATCCGCAAAGAACCTAAACAGGCTACAAGTCATGCAGAACAATGCTCTTCATGCCGCCCTAAGCATCTCAAAAAGGGAGCATATCTCCCAGGCCAGACAATAAGCTCAATGGCTCACGGTTAAAGAGTGCATCACATTCAAAATCCTCACCCTCACACATAAATGCCTCACCCTCTCTGCACCATCATAGCTATCGGAGACTATCACCAAATCCTCCTCCACACATCCCACCAGGACACAATGCACCAACCAACTCCACATCCCATGAAACAATAGAGCCAAAGCCGGTGGCATAGACTTCCCATATATTGCTGCCAAATACTGGAACGCACTACCCACAGACATCAGAGCAGAAAACTCACTCCCTGCATTTCGAAGAAAACTCAAAACCTCACTCTTTGCCCTGTAAAATGTAACTATCTTCTAAATGTCACAGTAAATGCTATGTACAATATAACTTGCCTGTAACTTTATGTATGCTCAATTATATGTAACTAAGCTATGTCTGTAACAAGTGCCTCGATGCCCTAGGGCTGTAGCGCGCTTTACAAATCTGAATAAAATAAAATAAAAAGTGCTGCTATCAGAAGTAGTGGTAGCACCGCTGCCAGTTGAATGTGTAAGGGCCTCATTACGAGGTGGGCGGTAAGGGGTTAACGGCGCCAGAAAAGGCGCTGGGGCCGTTAACCCCATACTACCCTATTATGAGGTCCCCTTGCGGGACCCGCTATGGACGTCTGGTTTTACCCGTGAGGGGGCCAGCATGCTAACAACGGGACTGTTGTTAGCATGCTCCCCATTCCCATTGAGCCCTATGGGGGCTCAAATGGGAATGGGGATGGTCTGGGTCCGGGTTCCCTGAATGGGGAAATACCGGGACCTCCAAGGTCGGAATGTCCCGGTATTTCCCCATTCAGGGAACCCAGACCAGAATTTATAGGCAGCCATGCCCTTATTAAGGGCATGGCTACCTCCAAACTCGTATTGAGGCCCAAAGAGTGCTTATAGTAGAAGTCGTAGTAGTACCACCCATTCGGTTACATGGACATCATTATTTTTCAATTGTGGATGTAAGGAATTTGCCTAAAAGGACACTTTAGGACTTATGTAAATAAGTTATTGGTGTGAAGGAAAACATGAGCTTTAGGGCCTAATTCACAGAGGTATTTTATAAACTCAAAACCACATTGGAAAACACTCTGTGAATTAGGCCCTTAGTACCCTGAAATGAGCAGCCAAATATTCTAGCACATTTGCCTTTGGAGTCCAAGTAAAGCTAACTTTACTTTGGCAGTGGGATGTTTATTCTCTTCATATTTTAAATGATTCATTATCTGATTCAGTGCAGTGTTTGAGTACCTCGGTTAATGTGTTCCATCACTTGTGCAGGTTTTTCAGGTTCATCCCATGCTGCATTCGTTGCTGGGTTTGCTTTCTAAATTGTGAAGCTCACATCATGCCCCTTTCTCTGGTGTATGCAATTTTGCCTCCCAATTTGTCTATGAATTTGGCATTTCCTATGCGCTAGCTGATGAGCCACCATATTCAGAGTACATATTATTACCATCCTATTGCTTTTGTCACCTATTCTGATGCATGGTCTGATAGGCAGAAGCTACCACTCCCAGATCTTCTATTTGAAAGTACATGTCAAACATGTGAACTCTCCACCTGTTTCTGAGAGATTACCAATTAGTGTAGCTTTATCATAATTTTACAATAGCACTACTCACATGATAAAGAGGATAAGTCTGCATTGCACTCCTTTAATGAAATTGAATCTACGAAAACGTGTCCTGATGGAATCTCTGAAGATAGAGACCAGCCTAATTTTCTTAGAATTCAGTAGAACAATTTGAAGCAGGTACACAGGGAGGCTTCCAGAACCATTCCAAATTACAGTGCAGTTCTACTATGGGTTTAGGAAAAACTTCAACACCATTTCTTATAGAAGTGTTAATTGGAAAGCTGGGAGGCAAAGGGAATTCCCAAGGAAATGCAATCTACCATTTTAACTGTAATCAGGGTAGTTCAAGATGCTGAAATGTTCATTAAATACAGACGAATTTATCTGCTGACGGTGCCGTATAAAATAATGATTAAAATACTTACGTTCTTAATGGAAGTTGTGCTACCCAAATGACTGTTTCCAGGGGAATCAGGATTTGTCAAAGAAGGGAAGTTGATTGACACAGCAGGACAGCTCACAGGTATTTACAAATTAAATGCGAGAATTAAACCACCTGTTGTGCTGTGAAACCATTTAATGTTGTTTTTTGGACTTTTGTTGTCAATTTCTGAAGGTTTGACTTTCTGAAAGAATTCACTGCAACAAAAGAGAAGCTTTGTTCAGGCTCAAGGGCAAGAATGACAGTCAATGGCTCGCTCTCCAATAGCTTCCACATTTGAAAGGAAACAACACAGGGCTGCCCCATGCACTATGTGACCTGACATGGGACACTCTTACCTGAGCCTTTAGAGCAGACACTGAGGTCAACAGGACTAGATAGACCATTGCCCACTCAAGCTATTGCTGCTCGCTGACGATATTTTGAGGCTGGCTGAAAGCAATGACCAACAAGGCACCCTCCTACCAGGATGAGAAATGCATCATCTATGGAGGCCAATCAAACACAAGAAGCTACATCATCACAAGAACGAGGTGATATGACCTAAGGTGGCAGTCCGACCCTGCCACTAATGGCCTGCTGTCTGAGTTAAGGGCTGGAGCGAAGCGAGTGTGCCCTAATGCAGGAGGTTGTGCCTTCAACAGCCCACACTACCCACCACTAAGTATAGTTTCGCCTTTAGCACCTGCTTAGCTTCCATGCAGGGGCTAAGGGTGCGGTTGAATACAACAGAAATTGTACGTGTTTCTGCCTGACGTTGCACTGTATTTCTAAAATCCATTTTCCTTGTTATTGACTATGATGTCATCAAAAAGGAATGGTGGCTTCAGGAGAATGGCAGGCCTGTAGGAATCAATCACCTTATACGAATTGTTGTACCTTGGTGTTTAATTAAACAAGCCCTTGACACCCTTGTGTGATCGTTGTGGGTATAAGGGACCTCATGGGAGAAGGCAAGGGGTGAGGAGATGGAAGGGATTGGGAATCAGGCCTAGCTACACTTAGGATGTATGGAACACAGGGTCATGCCAGAAAATATAGCTCACGTTCCAAGCTTCCAGGGTTCTAATGAAAGTTAAGAAGTGCATGAAGGAAAGAAAATAACAGGCTTTCACTGTATTGAGGAACAGCATGAAACAACATCCCAAACCACACCAGGATGCCATCACCACTCTTATAGTTCAGATTCAAACTAAGGACCCTTCTCTTCAAAGATCCTCTTGCCAACTGCTGGTCCCATATGGACCCCTGTTTTCTTCACAACCCTCAGCAATTTACACACCCAAACACAATTTGCTTTTCACCTTATTTCGTGCTAAAGAATTCCACCAACAATCATACAAGCAATGTCTCAACTCCATAGAGTTCATAAACATTTCTCTTGCATCTTACATCATCAAAACTGAATCTAACACAGACATCACGCATGTTATTTAATTAACTATCAAAACATGAAACTGAAATATGAAACTGAAAAGTATGATGTACATTACATAAACATCTCGTCTCCGCCAAAGAGAGTATTAACATATGTGTGGTGATCAGTACCTTCATCAGATCCTTACAACAAAACATGTTTGCATTATGTTTACGTTTCTTACAGCGTGCAGTTATTTAAACTAATTATTAATGTGAAAGCATAATACATTCTATAATGTACATTATATGCTTTCTTTACTATATCTCTATTATGATTTCATTATGTTATATTATCCAATGGCTGAAGTGTGCGAAAAGAAGTAGTGGAACTATGTTGCCTGCTGGCCTGCACCCACTTCCCACAAATCCATCGCCACGCCCCCTGCCACGAGCCATCTAAACCCACAAACCCACCTGCTGTTTAAGGGAATGTTCAGTGCAGTGCACTGAAAAGCAAGTTTCAACTTCTCCCTATGCTTTTATGTTAAAACTAAACCATTAGGGAGCTGTTTCTTTTTAAAATAAAAGTATAACAGTAAAACCTTTTTTTTAAAAAGTAGATGAGCACCGCTCCCAACCACTTCGACCTCTGATATTGTCTATCATCACACTTTCTATTGCATCTCGGACAGAGCAGAGGCAATACATGCAAAGAAGAAAACACAGTGAAGCCTAATACCAGGGTTTGCAGTATCTTCTACCCGACTTGCTTTCTTCAATTCATAAAGCTTACGTGTGCATTGTTTTTTTTGTTCAGTATTTTTAATTCCTTTTTGTTCTTCTCAACTTTTCTCTAGTACTGAATTGAGTGTAGATTATTGCAACTGTTGAACTGTTTGCTTGTATTCTGTGTACGAATAAGCACAGAGAGGACCCTTGCACCGAATTGTTAACCAGAGAGCGTCCATACACTTTCTGACTAGAAGGGGTGGACTGGGAACCCAAACAAGCACTGAAAATAATTTTCAGAAAGTCCGACCCTTTTCTTATGGAAATAAACGAGGCCCAGGTTGCAAATGTCTACCAGGAAATCTCCGGAGTTCCCTATAAGCCAGTCCACCCCTGCGTACGAGTTAGATCGTAAGAGTGTTATTTATCAAGCCCCTTGAATGCATTACCTTTGTATTAATCTCTACATTTGGTGATAAACAATACAGTCGTAATAAAGCAATTGTTTAAATCTCATTATTTTTCAGAGACATTATTGCTAGATCAGTGCACAACATTTCAATGTGGTGTGAGTACTCTCCTTTTCGAATCTTTCCAGCCCAAATGTTTGCATCATAACATGGATGCACGAGCAGAGCAGAGAGTGACTAGGCATTCACATTTAATACACGTTTGAGTCCACCCTGTCCCCATGCTGCACAATATACAGCATGTAACATTGGCTTGTCAGTTAGAGCTGTATATCATGTTTAGAATATTGCAAAGGTTTGCCCAGTCAACCCAACATAGTATCTCTTTGTGCAACACCCTTGCTTCATTCAGTATGTGTAGACATTGTTTTGTAGGAAACTCTGCATGAAACAATTATGATGATGGTTTTAGCACACATTTAACGTCTGAGTAATAAGCGATCCGAGAAGCACACCAATTATGTGGGAACCACTTGTGAAGCATCCAAATGACAACGAAAAACTGCTCTGAAATTCAAAAGGTTTAACACTTTGAATAATTGGGACCTGACTTAAAATGACGTTTTGGCAAGGAAAAGTTCAATTGAAAACATGTTTGTAAATCAGGTCCTTTATCTTTACGGACATCAATTATACATGCGTTATTTTTCATTCAGAAAATATTAGATGTTTGTTTCCCCCATTGCTTTATTGAGGATTTGCAACACCTTATACATTTGGAAGAATGGTGGCACCATTTCAGGAGTCATGGATGCAAAAAGTTCCCATTTTTCACATTGTCACTTTGCTTGTAAACATCTATGTCTAATGTGTGGCTGCTCAATTTGGAAACATTTTAACCCATATTTTTGAAAGCAAATTCAACTCCAAAAATGTTCTTGCACTGTGATGATTTTGACCATGGGGCATTTAATTACTGTGTTCCATAGGTTTGTTTTGTATGACAAGAAAGAAAGTGATGCATTGGAAATCACAGAAGAGAATTTCAGTTGGTGTTTGAAATCAGGACAGGATTGGAATTCAAGATATTTTAATGTATCATTCAATAGAAATGGGCAGCTTACATTTGTGCGCTTATTTTTTTTATTTGTACATTTGTAAAGTGCGCAAAGCCCAGAGGCAACTAGGCGCTAGCACCTAAGAAGAGGGTTACATACTTTTTCAGGCTTACATGAGAGAAAAAGCATTTACATAGTAGTGAAATAATCCATTACACATTCAAAACATACAATCAAAGGATAGTTACAGTTTCATTGGTTTTCGTCATCGTGGTTGTGGAATCAATAATAAGGGCACTGATAAGTCTATGCTAAGAGGTCTGAACTGAATAGTAAGGTTTTTCATTTTTCCCGAAGGACCAATAAGACGTGTCATTTCTGAGTTGTGTTGGGAGAGCGTTCCACAGTTTGGGTGCAATTGCCAGAAAGCTTGAGCCTCAGGCTTTGTGCCTTCTATATCTAGGTGCAGAGGCATTGCCAGGGCTGGGCTGAGGGGGCTATAGCCCCAGGTCTTTTGGTTGTAGCCCCGGATAGAAGCTCAGGCACTACAACCAAAAGGCTATAACTAGCCCTGAATCCCACCAGTCCCAACATTAACTTAGCCCCTGATCTTTTATAGACATAGCAACACCCCTGTCTAGGTGTGATGAGCAGGTTAGTGTAAGAAGACCGGGTAGGTCTTATGGATTGAGTTTTGCAGATCAGATTACTCAGATAAGATGGTGCATTATTAGATATACATTTGTGTGTTACACTTACAGCTTACACTTCATTTTGCAAATTATCAGGTAGAGGCAGCCCACAAAATAAAATCCATAGAAAATCATGATGACGTGTTACATAATTTTGCATTTAAATCATGTTAGGTCAGATTTGAGGAAACATGATTTTCAATGTATGGAGAATTGTAGGAATTCCTGTTGATACATTATTTGGAGAGTTTGTTTTGGTAAAGTATGTCATGAAAACAAATAGATGTGCCCTTGCTAGTGAACAATACTCAAGGCAATTGTTTTGGTGGACCGGTTCAAGTATTTAGGCTGGTCCAAAAATTTTGTGAAATGGTTGGTCTGCTAAGTGGCAGATCCAAACAGGGAGTCAAGGACATGTACAAACAACTCACTGTGTCAAGAATACAGAGATTCAAAAACATACATTTATTTTCTCATAAAGACTAACATATAGTGCATGGATTTTAAAACAGTGCTGTAAGGTACAGCATACATGTGCAGAAACAATAGTAATTCATAATGACATCAAATAACAAAAGAAAAGTGTAGTATATACAACAAAGTGAACATAAAACCCTCTATGATCAGTATACAGATAGATTTCAATAGTTTCATTATTGTATGACAGTATACATGTTAATATACATGGATGAGTGTTTTCTGAATAAATCCAGAGGAAAAATATAGAAAGAAACAAAACGGAAGGGGCTAAACAGCTTCCCAAATTTCATAAAGATTCCTAATTCATAGGATATTTCCTGTTTATGATTAGCATTTCTTCTAATTGTAACAATAAATGTTCCAGGGTCTTAGGAAAAACAAGATATCTTTTAGGCCAATGTGGCAGAAACTGAAGGTACAGAATCTGGTACAGTAGGGAACCATACAAAACAGGTGTTCCCAGTTCGTATCATGTTTCGGCGGATATGCATCAAATTGCGTCCGCCTTCATCAGGGCTCCCTGTTAAAGTAATCTTTTTATTTAGATATATGAGAGGGTTAATTGCATAAAGTTGGTCATTTTACCTAGGCTACTACATACGTTTGCTAATGGTATGTTTCTAATCTCAAATAGCTTTCGAAAACAGTTGGATTTAGTAATCACCAAATTTTGGGCAGTAAAGAAAGCATGGCTCTCGATGTAAAGGCTCAGAATAACCTTTAAAAAATGAGGGTTATAATTCCTGTATTTTTTTAATATGTCTGGGCATGTCTGCTCCATACAATTAAATATCTGATCCTGCCACATCACTGCTCGACATGGCATTTCAAAACTCTAGGAGCATTGAGGTCGCCTCTTCACCAGAGTGAAATTTATTTACTATTATTTGGCTCTCCAAAACATTACAAAAAGATCTGCCTGAAGATTATTTATATGTTGTGATATGAACCTAATGAGTATGGGGTAGCTGAATGTTTTCTCTACCTTGTATTTCTTTAAATGGAAGATTATTCAGACCTGGTATTGATTAAGGCATGATATTGTCAAAGCATATAAAATAAACAACATTAATGATATAACTTGAACATGTAACAGCCCTCAATTTAATCAAGCTTTTCAGAGTGACTGAACTGGTCTACACAATCCTTAACTGTGAAATTATGACAGATCTTTAGTAGGCTGGGTAGATTTGTACATACGTTTTATTCCTTATAATTTCATTTTTTTATTTGTTATTCAAAATCTTAAAGTTCCTCAGGAAGCACTATGCTTTCTTTGTTGAAGATGGTAGAATCACCCTAGAGATCATGGTCTGAAGCCTATATAAAAGGTGAAGAAAATATTTCAATCCTATTGGCTAGCTCTTAGGGGAACTGAAAGGTATTAAGCAATACGCATGGCTCAACAGTTGTTTATCTTGCATCTAAGGATGGCCAAACCTCACCCTGACTACATGCTGAGATAATAATGCAGTCAGTCAATCAATTTAATGTATTTTGGATAAAGAAAATCCAGAAAAGCAACAATGTCAACAACAATAATAGAAAAGTAAAGTTTAAAAAGGAGGCTGTAGGAATAATTTTGAAAACATCACACAACAAGCAACACCTAAAAAGTGAAACACTCTATAACATTTTCATTAAAAAGTATCTGCACTTGCAGGCTCTTCTAAGGTCTGTAACTAAGCTCCATGCCACCAGCTTGGTATTCACTAGAAGGATAAAGTGCATAATTAAAAGATATCCGCTGAGTGTGGCTGACTGGTTCTGAATCAAGGTTAATCAGCTGAATTTGTCAGGACCCGAAAAAGAGCATCAATGGTTTTATTCTATCCCAGGTCAGATATTCTATAGTTGTTTTGGATTTCAATTTTCATTTCTTCAACTGCAGTATTATATACCCAGTGGACTATGTAAACAATTGGAAAGTGAACATAAATCATACTACTCATTAGTTCTCAATGATCAGAATACTCTATGGTTAAAAAAGACTATTTAGTGGAGTTTAAAACATTCTTTCAATTACTAACCTTGCTATAGGTGACTACATTTGAAGATTGCATTCTCTCTTTTTTTTCCAATATAAACATCACCTGAGTCTTCATTTCAAAAGAAAACTAAACAGCAATGACCTGTTGTAGGATTCTGATTTATCAAATCTTTCATAAGGGAATCATTCCTATGTGAAATCCCCAATTACCTTGTCAGCATGTAAAAATTCTGCTGTCTTACCATGCACCGCAGCGTGCTGGCATCCTGCATATGCTTGTGTAACTGCGCAATATGGTAATTCATTTATAAGGAGTGTAAACTTTTACCATGGCCTAGTGATGTGCAGCTCTTCATATGTGTGTGCTGTGCGCATGGGCTTTTTATGTACCCACTTCCACTCCTCATGTTTTTATGCAAAATTTCCCTTACCAGAGTCTGTTTTTCTCACTAATGCCACCATACTGCTGTCAGTTATAAGACAGCCTATTTAATACCCACCATAATATCAACACAAAATTATATTAGTTGTAACTGTTATATTTTTTATAACACTTACAAGGGGGTATCTTTTCAGGGATGGCTATAATTGAACTATTAATCAAGGCTTTGTAACAACAAACATTTACACAGTTAAGGCAAATATAGCCCACAAGAAATAGCCAGACTTGTACTAATTGCTTATCTGAATATACATAGAAGTTTAATCCATGAGTCCATTTTGTTGTTCATATCAAACCATTCATGTAGTACACCAAAAACATATTTTATGACAACAAACTGATATAAATAAGCAATATATTTCATAATAATTGATCTAAGTGTGAAATACAGTATACATAAAAAAAGACCTGATACAACAAGCATTGTCACATAATTGTACAGCAACATAGACTAAGTTTGACATATGAAACACATATATATTGCATGTATATTATGTAAAGGAGCCTCAATAGGCTATGTGGAAAAACAATTTAACGACCATGTATCTAATCTTTATATATATCATCAAGGACTAGGCTGAAGGGGTGGTGAGATTCCAGTCCCTTTACTCTAATATTCTACAACAGGAAACACTGAGTGATCAAACAACTTTAAGGGAACAAGATACAGACCTTGAGGTTCCAAAGCTATTTCTCTTGCAGGGATAGTACTTACAAATCATGTTTTCATATGTAAAGATGAACTTGATTAATATAATTCAGGTCGGGCCATGGGGGCAATGTTTGCCCCATGTTTAGCCTCCCCATATGTAGCAGAATGTGAATGTTTAACTATCTATTTGGAAACAAAATCATTTTCAACAAATGTACAGAAGTGGGCAAGGTACATTGATGCCTTTTGTGATCTTTATAAAAAGATGTCCAAGAATTAACACCATGTCAGGACTGGCTTAATTCAGAAAATCAATATTTGAAATTTACTGTCATCACCAATAGGGAGACAAATCTGTTTTTAGGTTTCAAATTCCGAGCCCATGAAAGTGTGATCTTTATAAAAAGATGTCCAAGAATTAACACCATGTCAGGACTGGCTTAATTCAGAAAATCAATATTTGAAATTTACTGTCATCACCAATAGGGAGACAAATCTGTTTTTAGGTTTCAAATTCCGAGCCCATAAAAGAAAAATGGCCACTACGTTTTTTTATTTTTTTAAAAGAAGATTGTAATGCACTACTACTCTATAATAGCTATCATATTAGAAATATATGGGGAATCTACCTAAGAAAAAATATATAAATAATCCAACAGACCATTGAAGCAAGCCATACAATGACCCTTCATCATGTTTTTATGATATGCCCGGAATTGCAGGAACAAAGAGCCTTATGCAGGTCATATTTTAATATTAGTAATTAAATGCTTAGTTCCGAAACAAGATGGGCCCAAATATTGAAACGGGAAATAAGACTCATATAATGATCGAAGAATCTATTTTATACTGAATGAAGAAGTATGTTAGTTTTGAGAAAGGAATTAGTAAATGTATGTCAAATATAATGAAAAGTTTCTATGTAAACTAAATCATTATAATAATTTTAAAAAAATACAAAAAAGAAACACAAATACAACTACGGAATCACCAACAACTGACAATTCACCAACCCTAGCAACACTCCACCAATTTGAACCCATAGATGAAGACGTTTTCTTCACACTTATAAATGACACCAACCTTGTCAGATCCCCAAGTGACCCATGCCCACAGGCATCTTCAAAGAAATCCTCAACCACAGCACCACGGCATCTTATTTCTGGCTACTAATGAGCCTATCCTTAAACACAGGAATAGTACAGAAATCTTTCAAATCAGCTTGCACTGAGACACTCCTAAAAAATCAAATGGGAAGTGTGGAAGACACACTAACTACAGACATATATCTAATATACCCTACCCTGTGAACCTACTGGAGAACCACGTATACAAAATCCTACTAAACCATGTAGAATCAAGTGGAATACTCGACCACTCGCATGCCAGCTTCAGACCCATGAGAGGAACAGAATCAGTACTCCTATCCATATGGGATATCCTAAAAATAAATGCACACAACAGCAAACAATCTGCCCTTATACTGCTGGACATATCAGCCGCATTTGACACAATCAGACACGCAACATTAATTGAGAGACTGGAGGAATGCAGTGTAAATAACTTCACTCGACAATGGCTAAAATCTTTCCTCACCAACCAAACCCAAACAAACATACCTACCGCCATTCACCTCTAACACCAAAATCATCTCCTGTGGCGTGCCACTAGGCTCTAGCCTCTTCCCACACCTCTTCAACATCTGCATGTCCCCTTTATTGAAAATCATTCAAAACCACGGAATGACCACCTGCAACTAGACAACTGATAATACCCAACTGATTGTCAATATAGCCACAACCCAATACCCAAACAAAACACTCAACAACTACCTAACCGACTTATACAGCTGGATGACAACCAACAACCTCAAGCTAAACCTGAGCAAAACTGAAATAATGATCTTCCCCCTATAGGACAACACAACCAACACACAACTGGACTGGCTGCCTGGCATGGGAATCCAACCTGGAGCATAGGCTGAGGTAAAACATATGTGAATACTCATGGACAACAGACTTTCAGTGGAACCCCACTTAACACGATAACAAAGAAACACTTCTACCTCCTGAGAATATTTAGAGAGATCACCCCCTAACTTTCTTTGCCACAAAGAACCCTTTCAATCATCTCCCTAGTGCTATCAAGAATCGACTATGCAAGCAGCCTCTACCTTGGAATGCCAGAATGGCTCACTAAAAAACTCAAACACATCCAAAACACTGCATGAAGGATACTCCTGAGACTAAACAGAAGAGATAACATCAAACCACCCCTCAGAAGTATACACTGGCTCCTAGTACAAAAACACATTAACTTCATCATCCTATGCATCGCCCACACATTACTGCATGGACAAGGAGCTGAATTCCTATAGGCCAAGATCAACCACTACTGACCAGTAAGAAACCTTAGATCAAGCGGTGGCTCCCAAATCAAAACGAAACAATATGAAAAAAGGAAATTCAGTGGAACATCATTCTCACCTCTAATTGCCAATCTCTGTAACACAATCCTGAAAGGAGATAAGAATGACAAAAGACCACCTAACTTTCAAAAGATGACTGAAAACTTGGATATTCAACTCACAATGATTAGCATTAAACATGAACTGCCAGCAATAAAAATTGGGACCCAAGATAATCCAATGACAGCATAAATTCCGGAATCAACAATAAAAATAACACAACGCACCAACTACTAACCCTCCCCTCTCTTGATTCCTCTCCAGCATAGCCCACACTTACCTCACATGATCTAACAGATCGGTCCAATCTCACAGAAACACACAACTCACACATTCACCATGAAACTAACTGCCACAAATATCCCAATCTCTGGACATTGCCCTTTTAGACACAATAACCCCAGTGTACACAATCCAAACAGAACAAGAAAGCATACTCACACAAGATGCCAGGTCCTCCTGGTTCTACAAGCACCAACAGAAAAGCACAACCTCAAATACTACTCCATCATCTCCCTATAACCTCCCCAACCCACTTTCTTACAGAACCCAGTTAGTGCCTGGAGACCATACCAATCACAACGGTGCGCGGTGTAAGTCAACTTAACATAACGTAACAATTTGTTGTGTGGACAGTATTTGCGATATAGATGCCACTGTTCTGACCTCAGCAAGTACAAGATACAAGCCCAACAAATTACAGGATGATTACTTGCAAGGAGTTATCCCAAAAATAACATAGACAGTCATATTAAAGAGCTAAGAACATTCCATGGGAAATAACTGTACAAAAACATGTAAAATCTAATCTAAAAACATTTCAGACCTCCACACAGCTGTCGTCAGCTATTCCCCCTTTTCCATAAAATTAAGAAAGAGATCAATAAATTATGGGCAATTTTATTTTATATGAATGTACAATCACATTCTAAATACTATTAGTTTGCAGTGGTGCGCAGAAAAAGTATGAGCGATAACTTAATACATGTATACAAAAATCCCTCAAGTAAATGTACTGATGCACATGACCAAATGGTTCTTTGGCCTTGTTTGGAAGACACCATGGATACAAAACCATTTTACAAATTGCAATTCAAGTAGTGTGTGTTACAAAATTGCATGCCCATGTAATCTGCAAATATGTTGGCGTGATCTTAATTGAGCTATCAGGAAAATAATAATTGAACATAAATCCTGTAAAGAGACAAAACATTAAATGCTAGAATTGTATGCTAAAGCCTTCTAGATAAGACTCAATTAGGAGATACAGTGCCATCAATTGGCTGCTATGCAATGATGATAGGGAAATCACCTGCAAATTGACCAATATTGAGTCTCTCGAAGGTGACTCATAGTTATATATGAGGTTTTGGCTATCCTGTATTATTCCTTTCCTACATAAGGGATTTCTTTTAAATCATTGCATAATTGGAAACTTGGTCGTTTGTAATATGACACTCATCTTTATGACCAGGAATTTGTGCTTTAGAATCTCATTGGGAAATGTGGTCATACTTTTGTAGAGCTGAACACATTACAGATTGCATGAAAACATGAGTCTGTCAAAGGTGACTCATAGTTATATATGAGGTTTTGGCTGTCCTGTATTATTCCTTTCCTACATAAGGGATTGCTTTTAAATAATTGCATAATTGGAAACTTGGTCATTTGTAATATGACACTCATCTTTATGACCAGGAATTTTGTGCTTTACAATCTCACTGAGAAATGTGGTCATACTTTTGTAGAGCTGAACACATTATAGATTGCATGAAAACACCGGGAGCACAAGCTGGCACTTGAACACACATGCACACATCATCCAGATAGTGAGCATGGTATGCCTCCACACCATGGCAACGTTCACACTCTTTAAAAATGTCTCACAATGTGGTAGCACCCGAAAAAGCACACACAGAATGCCAGCACACTATGCTGGATGGACAGAAATCAGAATTCTGGCCTGCTGATATGCTAATTGGGGATTTCTAATAAAACGTATGCGGTAAGTCAAAATCCTACTACAGGTCACTGATACTTACAGGGTAATTCATAGAATTTTGCAGAAAAGTGTCGCAAGCGGCTGGCGCAGAGTGTCCGCGTGCGATTGACTGCGCCAGGCACGTGCGCCAAAACCGATTTCCGCGCACAGCGTATTCATGGATTTCAGGCTTCCAAACCAGCCGTGGCGCAGAGAATCGCAGCAACCCTGCAGCAGCGCCAGTAACGCCCCCAAGAACGCCCTCGCGCAAGGAAAAGCCATCCAAATCGCCAAATCATCGCAAAGGGCTGCGCGAACCCTGGACCAGTTCACCGGGCTGCCAAACAGCAAACGCCAAGCGTGGAACGTGTATTTCAGGGGTGCGCGGGAAGTTGCATACGCGATTGCAGCAGGGTACGTGTATTTCAGGGGTGCGCGGCAAGTTCCACACGTGATTTCAGCAAGGTATGTGTATTTCAGGGGTGCGCGGCAAGTTCCACACGCGATTTCAGCAAGGTATGTGTATTCCAGGGGTGCGCGGCAAGTTCCACATGCGATTTCAGCAAGGTATGTGTATTTCAGGGGTGCGCGGGAAGTTGCACACGCGATTGTCCCAGTGCGAGCAGGGTACGTGTATTTCAGGGGTGCGCGGGAAGTTGCATACGCGATTGCAGCAGGGTACGTGTATATCAGGGGTGCGCGGCAAGTTCCACACGCGATTTCAGCAACGTATGTGTATTTCAGGGGTGCCCGGCAAGTTCCACACGCGATTTCAGCAAGGTATGTGTATTTCAGGGGTGCGCGGGAAGTTGCACACGCGATTGTCCCAGTGCGAGCAGGGTACGTGTGTTTCAGGGGTGCGCGGGAAGTTGCACACGCGATTGTCCCAGTGCGAGCAGGGTACGTGTATTTCAGGGGTGCGCGGGAAGTTCCACACGCGATAGTCCCAGTGCGAGCAGGCTACGTGTATTTCAGGGGTGCGCGGGAAGTTACACACGCGATTGTCCCAGTGCGAGCAGGGTACGTGTATTTCAGGGGTGCACGGGAAGTTCCACACGCGATTGGCCCAGTGCGAGCAGGGTACGTGTATTTCAGGGGTGCGCGGGAAGTTGCACACGCGATTGTCCCAGTGCGAGCAGGGTACGTGTATTTCCGGGGTGCGCGGGAAGTTCCACACGCGATAGTCCCAGTGCGAGCAGAGTACGTGTATTTCAGGGGTGCGCGGGAAGTTACACACGCGATTGTGCCAGTGCGAGCAGGGTACGTGTATTTCAGGGGTGCGCGGGAAGTTCCACACGCGATTGGCCCAGTGCGAGCAGGGTACGCGTATTTCAGGGGTGCGCGGGAAGTTGCACACGCGATTGTCCCAGTGCGAGCAGGGTACGTGTATTTCAGGGGTGCGCGGGAAGTTCCACACGCGATAGTCCCAGTGTGAGCAGGGTACGTGTATTTCAGGGGTGCGCGGGAAGTTACACACGCGATTGTCCCAGTGCGAGCAGGGTACGTGTATTTCAGGGGTGCGCGGGAAGTTCCACACGCGATTGGCCCAGTGCGAGCAGGGTACGTGTATTTCAGGGGTGCGCGGGAAGTTACACACGCGATTGGCCCAGTGCGAGCAGGGTACGTGTATTTCAGGGGTGCGCGGGAAGTTCCACACGCGATAGTCCCAGTGCGAGAAGGGTACGTGCATTTCAGGGGTGCGCGGGAAGTTGCACACGCGATTGTCCCAGTGCGAGCAGGGTACGTGTATTTCAGGGGTGCGCGGGAAGTTACACACGCGATTGGGCCAGTGCGAGCAGGGTACATGTATTTCAGGGGTGCGCGGGAAGTTGCACACGCGATACCAGCAGGGAATGTGTATTTCAGGGGTTCTGGGGAGTACTACACGTGAATTGGCCGCGTGGGTCCTCCCAGGTGTATGCTCCACAACCTCCACGGCCCCTGCAGGCAGCCCACACCACGGGGGACTACCCTGCACCCCTGCCCATGTCCCGCAGGCAGCCCATTCACCATGTCACCTTGCACTACTGATCAACAATGCATGTCTACCACCACCCCCACCCCCCAGCAGTGCAGGGGCAGGCTCCACCAGGCACCCGCTCATGTCCCCCTGCACCCCCACCCCCCAGCATCCAGGGTCACCCTACACCAGGCCCCCACTCATGTCTCCCACCACCCCCACCCCCCGGCAGTGCAGGGGCAGCCTCCACCAGGCCCCCACTCATGTCCCCCTGCACCCCCACCCCCCAGCAGTGCAGGGGCATCCTCCACCAGGCCCCCACTCATGTCTCCCACCACCCCCACCCCCCTGCCACCATGGGCATCCTCCACCAGGCCCCCACTCATGTCTCCCACCACCCCCCCCCCCAGCATCCAGGGTCACCCTCCACCAGGCCCACACTCATGTCTCCCACCACCCCCACCCCCCAGCATCCAGGGTCACCCTCCACCAGGCCCCCACTCATGTCCCCCTGCACCCCCACCCCCCAGCAGTGCAGGGGCAGCCTCCACCAGGCCCCCACTCATGTCCCCCTGCACCCCCACCCCCCAGCAGTGCAGGGGCATCCTCCACCAGGCCCCCACTCATGTCTCCCACCACCCCCACCCCCCAGCCACCAGGGGCAGCCTCCACCAGGCCCCCACTCATGTCCCCCTGCACCCCCACCCCCCAGCATCCAGGGTCACCCTCCACCAGACCCCCACTCATGTCTCCCACCACCCCCACCCCCCTGCCACCATGGGCATCCTCCACCAGGCCCCCAATCATGTCTCCCACCACCCCCACCCCCCAGCATCCAGGGTCACCCTCCACCAGGCCACCACTCATGTCCCCCTGCACCCCCACCCCCCAGCAGTGCAGGGGTATCCTCCACCAGGCCCCCACTCATGTCCCCCTGCACCCCCACCCCCCAGCATCAAGGGTCACCCTCCGCCAGGCCCCCACTCATGTCCCCCTGCACCCCCACCCCCCAGCAGTGCAGGGGCAGCCTCCACCAGGCCCCCACTCATGTCCCCCTGCACCCCCACCCCCCAGCAGTGCAGGGGCATCCTCCACCAGGCCCCCACTCATGTCTCCCACCACCCCCACCCCCCAGCATCCAGGGTCACCCTCCACCAGGCCCCCACTCATGTCCCCCTGCACCCCCACCCCCCAGCAGTGCAGGGGTATCCTCCACCAGGCCCCCACTCATGTCCCCCTGCACCCCCACCCCCCAGCATCCAGGGTCACCCTCCACCAGGCCCCCACTCATGTCCCCCTGCACCCCCACCCCCCAGCAGTGCAGGGGTATCCTCCACCAGGCCCCCACTCATGTCCCCCTGCACCCCCACCCCCCAGCATCCAGGGGCAGCCTCCACCAGGCCCCCACTCATGTCCCCCTGCACCCCCACCCCCCAGCAGTGCAGGGGCAGCCTCCACCAGGCCCCCACTCATGTCCCCCTGCACCCCCACCCCCCAGCAGTGCAGGGGCATCCTCCACCAGGCCCCCACTCATGTCTCCCACCACCCCCACCCCCCAGCATCCAGGGTCACCCTCCACCAGGTCCCCACTCATGTCCCCCTGCACCCCCACCCCCCAGCAGTGCAGGGGTATCCTCCACCAGGCCCCCACTCATGTCCCCCTGCACCCCCACCCCCCAGCATCCAGGGTCACCCTCCACCAGGCCCCCACTCATGTCCCCCTGCACCCCCACCCCCCAGCAGTGCAGGGGCAGCCTCCACCAGGCCCCCACTCATGTCCCCCTGCACCCCCACCCCCCAGCAGTGCAGGGGCAGCCTCCACCAGGCCCCCACTCATGTCCCCCTGCACCCCCACCCCCCAGCATCCAGGGTCACCCTCCACCATGCCCCCACTCATGTCTCCCACCACCCCCACCCCCCTGCCACCATGGGCATCCTCCACCAGGCCCCCACTCATGTCCCCCTGCACCCCCACCCCCCAGCAGTGCAGGGGCAGCCTCCACCAGGCCCCCACTCATGTCCCCCTGCACCCCCACCCCCCAGCAGTGCAGGGGCATCCTCCACCAGGCCCCCACTCATGTCTCCCACCACCCCCACCCCCCAGCCACCAGGGGCATACTCCACCAGGCCCCCACTCATGTCCCCCTGCACCCCCACCCCCCAGCAGTGCAGGGGCAGCCTCTACCAGGCCCCCACTCATGTCCCCCTGCACCCCCACCCCCAGCAGTGCAGGGGCATCCTCCACCAGGCCCCCACTCATGTCTCCCACCACCCCCACCCCCCAGCCACCAGGGGCAGCCTCCACCAGGCCCCCACTCATGTCCCCCTGCGCCCCCACCCCCCAGCATCCAGGGTCACCCTCCACCAGGCCCCCACTCATGTCTCCCACCACCCCCACCCCCCTGCCACCATGGGCATCCTCCACCAGGCCCCCACTCATGTCTCCCACCACCCCCACCCCCCTGCCACCATGGGCATCCTCCACCAGGCCCCCACTCATGTCTACCACCACCCCCCACCCCCCTGCCACCATGGGCTGCCCCCACCAGGTCCTCACAATCCCCAATCATGTGCGTAATGGTCAGCCTCCACAGCCAAAAAGCCCTACCAAGTAACACATTCACCCACATGGAAATGGAAATCACATGTTACACCCCCAATGTTCATGAAGCTAATGAAGCCATGTCCGTCACACACAATTGTTGCAATGGAATGGGAAAACACACAACATGACATGCATGAAACCAATGAGATGATACCACACAGTGAAGTATGCAAACAAAATTGTATTGAAAAAAATAAAGAATGCTAAAGAAAGAAAACAAACTACAATGTGAATGAGAAAAAATAAGCTGCATGTCCGTATGAAAAAAAAAAACTTGAAATCCAAATAGAAAAAAATGTTGTCCAAAGTCAAATGTAAAAAAATCTCCATGCAATAAAGAACTATGTACAAAAATAACAAGGGTCCATGAGCCCAACTGAACAAAGGAAACCTACTAAAAAACCTACCTAAAAATCAACTATATACAAAAAGTGGAGCAGTGTCCGTCGACTCCAAATCATAATACGAAAGAAAGGAAACCTAAAACTAAAGAACTATATACAAAGGCGGCGGGCAAGTCCAGCGGCTCACTCTGTGGTGTCCCGGGCCAGGGCATCATCGAACTCCTGTTCGATGTCCCGGAGGCGGTCCAGTTCCATGGCCCCGAGGGTCCGCAGGGACGACGCTGTGTCCTCCTCCAACCCCCTGCGGATTGCCTCGAGGCACTCGGCCCGCCTCAGGGCCCTCCGCATGGAGTTCTCCGCCCTGACCATTGTGAGCCGCGCCTCTTCCGCCCGCCGCCGCTCCGCACCTATGGCGTGGCCCAACCGCTGCCACACGGAAGACACTCTCTGTCCTGGGTCCCCCTGCCCTCCGGCCGATGCCTGCCCCTCCGATGTCGAAAGCCCCGAGCCTTCATGTCTCCCACCATGTTGCTGCTGCTGCTGCTCTGCCTCTGCCCGTGCACTGCCTCAAGCTGCCTGTACATCCTCCGCCGGCTGGGGTGCACTTGTTGATGTGGCCACCCCTGCTGGACCACCGACTCCCGACTGTGGCAGGGATGCCTCCTCCACCAGCCTGGCCGCACCGTCAGAGGCAGCTCCACAGGGCACCCAGGTGACTGATGGGTGGGAAGATGGCACAGAGGACGACTGCCGCGTAGGGGGTCCAGTTGAGGAGGGGGTCGGAGCAAGCCCCATCAGACAGCGGAATCCGGCCTGGGTGACCTGTCCCAGCAGGCTGACGTGGTCAACGAGCCATTCGAGATGACGTGCAGTCTCTCCATGAAAAGACTACAGGTCACCTCGCATGGCCCGTTGACGCAACGCCACACCAGCCAGGACAGGCTCAACCCGGACCTGGATGGCCACGTCCGCAGGCAGAGGAAGGCCAGTTGACATCAGCTCATCCCCTGCCTGAAAACGGGTCTGGACGTAGGCATCCCTGCTGGTGCAAGATGATGCAGGGACAGGATCGGGGACAGGATTGCACACAGGCACCTCCGCGGCCGCCTGTGCTGCCTCCTGTCCCTGGTCCTGCACTGCACCACTAGCACCAGTGGGATCCCCACCTCCAGACCCCGTCCCTGGTGCTTGCGCGGCCCCCTCCTCCACCAAACCCCCCACCAACCTGGATGACTCCGTGCCATCTTCCCCCGTTGGGCCCTGTGGGGTCCCAGCTGCCCCTTCTGCTGCCGAGGAGTCCAACTGCATCCTCTGCCTCTTGGACCTCCCCCCGGCAGCTGCGGCCTGGGACGCGGCACCGGACTCCTCACTCCCCGACGAGATGACAACACGGGAGGGGAGCCGGGCCTTGCGTCTCCGGCTGGCGGTCAGATCCCCACCGCTGTGCTCCACAGCACCTTCTCCGCCCTCTTCATCAGTTGACGCTGCAGACAGGGAGAAACAAAACACAGGCATCAGGGCACTGTACAATGGACACATACACGCATGACAGTTGCACAGGAGTGGCATTGGCAAACCTCAGACATGTCATCACAATCCCCAACACACATGTCATTGCAACTGGCACACATGAGCCATACCACAGCCATATCGCAACTGCCACCACCATCCCTACACATACAACAGCATCAGCAGCCAAAGGGGAGCCAGACATCACATGCAACACAGGAAGTGCACCACACATGTACACACACCACCACACTTGCATGCATGTCCACACCTCTGCCAAGTGTCGCACTGTTCAGACGGGCATCCATGTCACATCTGCCAATTAGGCTTCCACATACCGCTGTCACATGCATCCATGTTGCATCACTTTTGCACCCTTGTCAAATACACACACATGCACATGTACACAGTGCTCATACATGCAGCCGAAAACAACATACATGCCTGACATCACGGACATGTCTACTTACATACACATTCATCCAAACATGTGTGCACGCACAACTGCATTTGCCATGCAAGCCCACACACACAAGCACCATCCATGTCTCACACATTACAGCCCTCGCATGTGTCAGCCCCACGGCCCTGTACACCCCCACCCATACTCGACCCCATACAAACAGATGTGCAACCGGCACAATGGCGAATGATCACCACACGCACTGCTCACAATCAGGATGCATGTACACTCACCGCTCGACTCCAGACGGGTCTGCTTCTCTAGGACCTGGACGTGGAGCGCTGGGGATATGCGTTCCAGGACCCCCATCTGTTCTTCCGACAAGTGGCTCCGGCGCCCCTTGGCATCCGCTGCCTTCAAGAGGCGCCGGGCCTTGTTCAGGGTCCTGGACCTGAAGTCCTCCCAGCGCTTCCTGACATGTTGTAAGTCCCGGACTGCCACCCCCTCCGCGTTGATGGCAGTCACGATGTCAGTCCAGATCCGAGTCCGTCCTTCCTTGTCGGCGCGGGAACTTCCGAAGAGGGCATCATACTGCCCCAGGACTTGCTCCACCAGGACACCAACTTCGGTGGCACTGAAGCTGGTGCCCCTCTGCCTCTCTGGCCGGGGGTTGTCAGTGGTCACAGATGGTGTTTGCCCTGACATGACAACCCCAGAGGCAGGAGTGGGTGTGCAACTGGGTCCTGGGGCTGGGCTGTGGAGCGATGGAATTCCAGTCGGGAGTCTTCGGTTCCAGCAGGGGTGGTCACAGCAACAGCACCCCTGGCTGATGTGCAGGCAGCAAATGGCAGTGCACGTGGGCAGCAGGCAGTCAGGCAGCAGCAGATGGCAGGTGGGAGCGTGCTCGGGGCTCTGGGGGGCAGTAGTTCAGCCTTCTGGGCAGGAGCGTGGTCTTCCGTGTGCTTACGCGTGGCCAGCTTGGTACGGAGTGATTTGGCACGTGAAAATCCTGCACGTCAGCGTGAAAACCGAGGAAAGGCCCTTAGCGCGTAAGCGCATCAGCACGCATACGCGATTCTATTGGACCAAAGGCCCTCAGCGCGTAAGCGCGTCTGTGACGTGAGCCGCACGGGTGTTTCCCACACAGCACGTGATGACAGAGCACACGTGGAAAGACTGCACGTCAGAGTCTCATCGCGTGTGATTGGTGGAAATGGCCGTACACGCAGAAGTGACAAAGCGTATAATTGGTGGAAATGGCCGTACACGCAGAAGTGACAAAGCGTGTAATTGGTGGAAATGGCCGTACACGCAGAAGTCACAAAGCGTGTAATTGGTGGAAATGGCCCTAGCGCGTAGACGCTGTGTAAGTGACGCTGGACGTGTGGGCCTGTATAAAAGGTACGCGTAGAACACCATTTCCTTGTACGTGCTTTTCGTGGAGAGCGAGTGGGTGAATTCTGTACTTCTTGTCGGTTCACACGCGATTTACTTCACAGCGTTTCAAGTTCGTATTCCCTGTTACCTCTGACAGATTTTTCTCCTTTTACTCTTTTACTGGTTTACCTGGGCCTGTTCCCTCAAACAGTGTTCCCTTCTACTGTTGTCCTGTCTCCTCAGACAGCGTACAAATCTTCTTTTGGCGGCGTGTTGCCAACCAAACGCGCTCCTTTTACACGCTCGTTTACCAGGCAGACGGTGAGTCACGCACGTATCTAACATCTGTGCTTGCCCCGTGTGTGGCCTACCCCTTCAGAGGTCATTCTAGGCTGCGTGTGACACGCATACGTTCATTCTTGTGTTCCTGGGTGCCACAGCGTAGTGCAGGTTTTTCTTTCTGCACACGTGGTCTAGGAGGGGTTGCGTGCACGTCATCTCCCTTTTTTGGGGCTCCTGTGTGTAGCGTGACCCGTCATCTTTCCCCAGGGGTTACAATCAGCCTTGCAAGAGCACTAGGGTACAATTACCATCTGGTACCCAACCCCTTTGACCCCCAATTGCCCAGGACTATATTTTACTGCCACTCCCATACGCACATTAACATCAGTGCCATGGCTGGGAGGCGAGGATTCCGTAAGGGTGGCAAAGGTGGAAGAGCCACAAGTGGTGGCCGTGGTGGATCCGGTAGGGGACGTGGTCATCACTTGCAGGGTGAGCCTGTCCCCCCATGTGTGGAGGACCAGTCAAGGGCACCCATAATCCCCCCCCTCCCGTTGAGGCTGATGTGGCTGACACCATCCATGCTCAGCCCTTGTTGGACCAGCCCATTGTGGCACCAGACCTGGCTGACTCCATGGCTGACTTCTAGGTCAGCAGGCCTATGACACATGCGCTGGTGCACGTTGATGTCACCATGCCACGTGCATCTGGGGCAGCAAGGTCATCTGCTGCACCAAGTAGGCAGGGCGGAGAGGCTGCAGGGGCAGCTGCGGCTCCATCCACCCCAGCCCTCACACACCCAGCCCGGACAGTGTCGGTCCTAGTCCATGCTGCTGATATACCCCCTGACACCATCACACTAGAGCCAATGCCTGCACCAACTCCCATGCTGAGTGTGCAATCCCACACTCCTGATACAGAGTCCACCAGGGCTCCTGCCCCTAGTGTCCAGAGCGGCGCAAGACACTCAGGATCACCACCACCTTCCAAGCGGAAGAGGAAGAGTGCTCGTCCGGCACAGGCTGATGCCCCAGACACGGCTACACAGTCCGGCCCGTCCAGGAAGCCCAGCTTCACGGATGACAAACTGAATGCACTTGTCGAGTATGTGTCCGCACATGACAACGAGATGGTCATTGTTGCAGGATCCAAGACCACACCTGCACAACGCCAGGCACACTGGCAGACCGTTGCGGACATCGTAAGTGCCCTTGGAATCGTGAGGCTCACAGCCAATGATTGCTATAAGCGCTGGAATGACCTAAAGCGCAGGGCAAAGAGTAAGCTGGGCTCAAGTCATGCCGCAACTCTAGTGACTGGAGGTGGGTCTCCAGTAGTAGACATGGAACTCACTCCACATGAGTCAGTCGCTGGGACCTACATCACGGAGGAACAGATCCAAGGCGTGGGAGATTTGGCTGATTACGAAGCATTGTCTGGTGAGTGCACATGCATGTGTGTGTCATCCATGTGCATGGTGTGTGTGAGGGCTTCTGTTTGTGTGCCAGGTGAGAGTGTGTGCGCCTGAGTCGTATGGGTCAGCCATGTGCTTCATGCAATACATCCAGCGCAGCTGCATTTGCCCATAGCTGTATCCCTTCTGCCAACAGTAGACATCTAGCCCAACTGCACGCCAGTTGCCCTTGAAGTGTCACCTTGCCACAACATTGTTGCAAAATTTTCCACTGTTCATTTAGTCAGATTTTTTACATTCCACCACTTTTACTAGGCATGTCGCAGTCCTCTAGTCACATGTCTGACATGGCTATGGTAAAGTGGAGTGACTTTGTTACCTAGATATCATTTGTTCAAACATGTCCCTGTGCAATTGGACCATTTCGGACTGGCAGCTCCAGGTGAAGAATCTGACCTGTTTGAATTAGAAAAGCTATTACATGCGGGAACTGGACAGAATGAATAGGTGCTGCCCTCCTCTCCATCTTCACTCAATAGCAATGGTACATGCCATCTGTGTGATGGCATGTGTGTTTCACCTGCCAATCACAGGCCAATGGGTGATGCCACTGCCAGGCAGCATGCAGAAAATGTGTTCATCTTCAATCTTGGTGTCATCAGTGTGTGCCATTTGCCTGCCCTTCATACGCAGTGAGGGTGCATGCATGGGAGGGTTTTAGTCATGTGGGACATGTGTCAAACAAGTACTGGTTCTCTTGCTTCTCAGCCCTCATTGTGTGCCATGGTGCTAATGCCTGTTTTCATTTCTTTGTTTTAATGTCTTTGCAGGGGAAGACGCACCTGATACTGCTGGGGTTGTGGAGATGGTGCAGACCCAGGAGGGGTCCGAGGGCCGACCAACCACCAGTGAGGGACGTGGTGTGGTGGTGGGTGAGAACCCACAAGTGCTGCAGGTCGTGCTCTCAAGGGGTGTCTCTGGCTGCACCTCCCCCGAGCTGTACTCAGGTGTTGATTCGGATGAGACCTACGTGCCGTCGCAGGTGAGTGTTCCAGGGAGGGATTCTGTTCTGTCTCACCCACCTGCACCAGGGTCAGGACCCTCAATGGGGATGTCAGTGTTGGCAGCTACGCCTTTGGTGGTTACGGATGCACGGTCACACTCCGTGACATCTGATCCTGTTCCTGGGCCAGCAGATCAGAGGGGGAATGCAGTCCTGCAGCCTCAGGCAGTGCCGGCACAGCAAGGCGCAGTTCGCCTTGCCCCAGACAGGTGTGGTGCCCGCCGACGTGGTGGACGTATGCCACCTGGCAATACTGCATGGGAGCAATCCATTTACGGTATGGCAACCCAACAGGCAGCATCATCCGAGATGATGGTTCAGGCCATGGATAGGGTGGCCACTTCCATTGTCCCCCCTGAAAGGCTGATGGAGCGACTAGAGCAGGCAACCGACTCCATCTGCCAGTCACACAGGGAGGACATGTTGGGGTCCAACAGGGACAGGCGGGCGGCACTGGCGACTCTGCAGGAGGCCATCTCCATTGAGTCCCAGGGCCACAGGGAAGCCCTGAGGCAGGAGCTCCTTCACCTCAGGACGACTCTTGTTGAGCTTGAGGCTTCTACACACCAAAGGACAGAACAGAAGCTGGAGCGTCTCACCCGTACGCTCTCAGCTGAGATGCAGGCAACGAGGGCGGAGGTCCGGGCATCCCGTGAGTTGTTGCATGGGGACCTCCGCACACTCATCCTCCAGAACCAGACCTACCACACCCGCATGCTTGCAGCCATGGAGGAGCAGACTAGGGCCTTGCATGGGCTGCCTCCCATAGTGCAACCACCTCCGGATGCAGCTGCACAGGGTGATAATAGCGACAGCAGTGATACTCCCACAATAGGGTAGCCGTGTGGGCCATGAGCCCATGGAGGTGTTTTTTTTTCCCAGGATCCACGCAGGTGGGTTCTGGTGTGCATCCTGTCCTCGGACCTCCTGGGTGGCCTCCCCAACCCCCCCGGGCCCTTCAATGGCCATTTTTATTTTTATTTTATTTTTATTTTTGTTTTTATTTTTATTTATTTTATTCCCAATTTTTTTGGGACGATTTGTTGGCTTCCGTGGTTCCTGTGGGCATACGCTGCATTGTGGCTGGGCACATGCAGGCTTGTAATGTATTTGGTTCAGATGCTTGGGTTTGAGTCATACACACCCCTCCTGCTTCCCGTTTCCATGGGCTTGCAAAGGGTGTGCCCAAGTGACAGTGAATTACACAGTGACGTTGGACTCCCATGAGCTGTGTGGGCAGTCTGTAGTCAATACTGTGTATACATTCCTAGTGCATATTGCTGTTGTGTTGTACACTGCATGTTGCATTGATGTGTAACTCATCTTCTGTGTCTACCTCCCAATTTGCAGGTACCTTCCTCATGTCTACACAAGGACCTCTAGTCTGGAGATGTGGTCCATGTTGGCAGCAGTGCACCTACAACTCTACAGGCGCCAACACTGCACAGTTGGTAGTGGTGGGAGTGCAGGCATTTCCAGGTGGTGAGACTACTAATATTAAACATTAGTGATGTCAAGTTAATGGTAGTACGTGCTCAAGTTTGTTGTTGGTCCGCCATTACTGTGAGCATTTCACGTGTTGCAAGTTTCTAATAGGGACACTGTACATTGTGATAGTAGTGTCATGTTGTGGGGATTACTTTGTTTACCTGCAAATAGCATGACATGGCACGGTGTGTCGTGTGGCGGTGCTGGGGTTGGGTTGGCTGACATGGCACTGTCCTCTTGTTGCATTTTGCAAGTGGGTATTAATTTGAGCTGCTTGAATGTGTAACTTCACAAAACTGCATTGGTGGTGTCAGTGTGGGTAGGGATGCACACATTGTGACACTTCCAGGTGAACAATCTCAGGCTGATATGGTTTTCACGGTTCTTTCTCCAGACATTCAGGATCAGTGTCAGGTTGAGTCATCATTGATTGTCAGATGGAATGTGCCAGGGCAGTGTGCACTCCACAGGGGTGTGATTTCTATGTGAAGTAATTAGCCACTAGCTGTGTACGGGCTGCCTCCCCCGTGCAGTTTCACCTCCCATGCGCAGCGGCTGTGCATGTGGTTGGGGATGGGGGGGCACCACCATGTCCACGGCCAGGCCCCGGCGTGTTGCAACATTGTGCAGGACACATGCTGCCACTATGATCCTGCACACTACTGGGGGAGCGTACAACTGCTGCCCGCCAGAACGGTCAAGGGAGCGAAAGCGTAACTTCAGCACTCCGAATGTGCGCTCCACTATGCCCCGGGTTGTAATGTGGGCAGCGTTATATCTTACCTGGGGTGGCGTGGTGGGGTTCCGAATTGGCGTCATCATGTGGGGGCTGAGAGGGTAGGCACTGTCCCCTGTGGAGGTGGTGATTGGTATCATTGGTGGGTTGTGACCTTGCTCAGTATCTGACATGCATGCATGTGCAGTGGCATTCATACTCACCAAGCAGTCATGTATCGCCATGCCGGCCAGCTTCTAGGTCCCGGCTTAGGGTGGACATTCGGTAAATGAAGCTGTCGTGGGTTGACCCGGGATAGTTGGCATATACTGAGGTGATGATTCCTTTGGCATTACATACTACCTGCACGTTGATGGAATGCCAGTGCTTGCGGTTCCTATAGATGTGCTCAGATGCCCTGGGGGGACGTAGAGCCACATGGGTGCAGTCGATGGCACCTAGCACTTTGGGGAATCGTGCCACAGCGTAAAAATCCAGGGCGGCAGCATGCCTTTCTGCAGGGGTTCTGGGCAGGTATATGTGCCTGCGGACTGATGGTCGTGCAGTGATGATGTTCAAGACCTGGTGTAGGCAGCGTGACTGGGTGGCCTGTGATACACCACCCACAATGGCACTTGTCCGCTGAAATGATCCAGTGGCTAAGAAGTGCAGTACATTGAGGACCTTCTCCAGGGGGCTGAGTGCTTGGGAGCACAGGGTGGGTGATGTGAGGTCGTCCTCCCACTCACTCACCAGGTCCAGTATTATGTGTGGTGGAAACCTGTACCTCCCATGCACCTGGTCATCAGGCATCCCGAAAAGGCTGGTTCTGGGTGTGAATATTCTGGCCCTGACTATCCTCCTCCTCCTCCTTTGGTAGGCCACGGCCACTGCTGCTAGGAACGGTATTTTCATCCTGGGTCTGAGCTAGTTATTTTGTTAGCGCGCAAATTAATGCGTTGCGCGTGTTGTAGGCGAGCGTGTGACCCGCACACCCCTGAAATCCAGTGCACAGTCCAATAGCGTGTGGAAATTGCCCGCACACCGGGATACAGGTGCGCTGACGTACTTGCGTGTGTAAGTGTCCGCGCACACCTGATATACACGTACATAGGCCAATCGCGTGTACGCGCACTTTTGTCCAATTACACGCGATGAGACTCTGACGTGCTGTCCAATTACACGCGATGAGACTCTGACGTGCTGTCCAATTACACGCGATGAGACTCTGACGTGCAGTCTTTCCACGTGTGCTCTGTCATCACGTGCTGTGTGGGAAACACCCGTGCGGCTCACGTCACAGACGCGCTTACGCGCTGAGGGCCTTTGGTCCAATAGAATTGCGTATGCGTGCTGACGCGCTTACGCGCTAAGGGCCTTTCGTCGGTTTTCACGCTGACGTGCAGGATTTTCACGTGCCAAATCACTCCGTACCAAGCTGGCCACGCGTAAGCACACGGAAGACCACGCTCCTGCCCAGAAGGCCGAACTACTGCCCCCCAGAGCCCCGAGCACGCTCCCACCTGCCATCTGCTGCTGCCTGACTGCCTGCTGCCCACGTGCACTGCCATTTGCTGCCTGCACATCAGCCAGGGGTGCTGTTGCTGTGACCACCCCTGCTGGAACCGAAGACTCCCGACTGGAATTCCATCACTCCACAGCCCAGCCCCAGGACCCAGTTGCACACCCACTCCTGCCTCTGGGTTGTCATGTCGGGGCAAACACCATCTGTGACCACTGACAACCCCCGGCCAGAAAGGCAGAGGGGCACCAGCTTCAGTGCCACCGAAGTTGGTGTCCTGGTGGAGCAAGTCCTGGGGCAGTATGATGCCCTCTTCGGAAGTTCCCGCGCCGACAAGGAAGGACGGACTCGGATCTGGACTGACATCGTGACTGCCATCAATGCGGAGGGGGTGGCAGTCCGGGACTTACAACATGTCAGGAAGCGCTGGGAGGACTTCAGGTCCAGGACCCTGAACAAGGCCCGGCGCCTCTTGAAGGCAGCGGATGCCAAGGGGCGCCGGGGCCACTTGTCAGAAGAACAGATGGGGGTCCTGGAACGCATATCCCCAGCGCTCCACGTCCAGGTCCTAGAGAAGCAGACCCGTCTGGAGTCGAGCGGTGAGTGTACATGCATCCTGATTGTGAGCAGTGCGTGTGGTGATCATTCGCCATTGTGCCGGTTGCACATCTGTTTGTATGGGGTCGAGTATGGGTGGGGGTGTACAGGGCCGAGGGGCTGACACATGCGAGGGCTGTAATGTGTGAGACATGGATGGTGCTTGTGTGTGTGGGCTTGCATGGCAAATGCAGTTGTGCGTGCACACATGTTTGGATGAATGTGTATGTAAGTAGACATGTCCGTGATGTCAGGCATGTATGTTGTTTTCGGCTGCATGTATGAGCACTGTGTACATGTGCATGTGTGTGTATTTGACAAGGGTGCAAAAGTGATGCAACATGGATGCATGTGACAGCGGTATGTGGAAGCCTGATTGGCAGATGTGACATGGATGCCCGTCTGAACAGTGCGACACTTGGCAGAGGTGTGGACATGCATGCAAGTGTGGTGGTGTGTGTACATATGTGGTGCACTTCCTGTGTTGCATGTGATGTCTGGCTCCCCTTTGGCTGCTGATGCTGTTGTATGTGTAGGGATGGTGGTGGCAGTTGCGATATGGCTGTGGTATGGCTCATGTGTGCCAGTTGCAATGACATGTGTGTTGGGGATTGTGATGACATGTCTGAGGTTTCCAATGCCACTCCTGTGCAACTGTCATGCGTGTATGTGTCCATTGTACAGTGCCCTGATGCCTGTGTTTTGTTTCTCCCTGTCTGCAGCGTCAACTGATGAAGAGGGCGGAGAAGGTGCTGTGGAGCACAGCGGCGGGAATCCGACCGCCAGCCGGAGACGCAAGGCCCGGCTCCCCTCCCGTGTTGTCATCTCGTCGGGGAGTGAGGAGTCCAGTGCCACGTCCCAGGCCGCAGCTGCCGGGGGGAGGTCCAAGAGGCGGAGGTTGCAGTTGGACTCCTCGGCAGCAGAAGGGGCAGCTGCGACCCCACAGGGCCCAACGGGGGAAGATGGCACAGAGTCATCCAGGTTGGTGGGGGGGTATGGTGGAGGAGGGGGCCGCGCAAGCACCAGAGACGGGGTCTGGAGGTGGGGATCCCACTGGTGCTAGTGGTGCAGTGCAGGACCAGGGACAGGAGGCAGCACAGGCGGCCGCGGAGGTGCCTGTGTGCAATCCTGTCCCCGATCCTGTCCCTGCATCATCTTGCACCAGCAGGGATGCCTACGTCCAGACCCGTTTTCAGGGAGGGGATGAGCTGACGTCAACTGGCCTTCATCTGCCTGCGGACGTGGCCATCCAGGTCCGGGTTGAGCCTGTCCTGGCTGGTGTGGCGTTGCGTCAACGGGCCATGTGAGGTGACCTGCAGTCTTTTCATGGAGAGACTGCACGTCATCTCGAATGGCTCGTTGACCACGTCAGCCTGCTGGGACAGGTCACCCAGGACGGATTCCTCCGTCTGATGGGGCTTGCTCCGACCCCCTCCTCAACTGGACCCCCTACGCGCCAGTCGTCCTCTGTGCCATCTTCCCACCCATCAGTCACCTGGGTGCCCTGTGGAGCTGCCTCTGACGGTGCGGCCAGGCTGGTGGAGGAGGCATCCCTGCCACAGTCGGGAGTCTGAGGTCCAGCAGGGGTGGCCACATCAACAAGTTCACCCCAGCCGGCGGAGGATGTGCAGGCAGCAGGAGGCAGTGCACGGGCAGAGGCAGAGCAGCAGCAGCAGCAACATGGTGGGAGACATGCAGGCTCGGGGCTTTCGACATCGGAGGGGCAGGCATCGGCCGGAGGGCAGGGGGACCCAGGACAGAGAGTGTCTTCCGTGTGGCAGCGGTTGGGCCACGCCATAGGTGCGGAGCGGCGGCGGGTGGAAGAGGCGCGGCTCACAATGGTCAGGGCGGAGAACTCCATGCGGAGGGCCCTGAGGCGGGCCGAGTGCCTCAAGGCAATCCGCAGGGGGTTGGAGGAGGACACAGCGTCGTCCCTGCGGACCCTCGGGCCATGGAACTGGACCGCCTCCGGGACATCGAACAGGAGTTTGATGATGCCCTGGCCCGGGACACCACGGAGTGAGCCGCTGGACTAGCCCGCCGCCTTTGTATATAGTTGTTTAGTTTTAGGTTTCCTTTCTTTATTATTATGATTTGGAGTCGACGGACACTGCTCCACTTTTTGTATATAGTTGATTTGTAGGTAGGTTTTTTAGTAGGTTTCCTTTGTTCAGTTGGGCTCATGGAGCCTTGGTAGTTTTTTATACGGACATGCATCTTTTTTTTTTCTCTTTCACATTGTAGTTTGTTTTCTTTCTTTAGCATTCTTTATTTTTTTAAATACAATTTTGTTTGCATACTTCACTGTGTGGTATCATCTCATTGGTTTCATGCATGTCATGTTGTGTGTTTTCCCATTCAATTGCAACCATCGTGTGTGACGGACATGGGTTCATTAGCTTCATGAACATTGGGGGTGTAACATGTGATTTCCATTTCCATGTGGGTGAATGGGTTACTTGGTAGGGCTTTTTGGCTGTGGAGGCTGTCCATTACGCACATGATTGGGGATTGTGAGCACCTGGTGGAGGCTGCCCCTGCACTGCGGGGGGGTGGGGGTGCAGGGCGACATGAGTGGGGGCCTGGTGGAGGCTGCCCATGGTGGCAGGGGGGTGGGGGTGGTGGGAGACATGAGTGGGGGCCTGGTGGAGGATGCCCCTGCACTGCTGGGGGGTGGGGGTGCAGGGGGACATGAGTGGGGGCCTGGTGGAGGCTGCCCATGGTGGCAGGGGGGTGGGGGTGGTGGGAGACATGAGTGGGGGCCTGGTGGAGGCTGCCCCTGCACTGCTGGGGGGTGGGGGTGGTGGTAGACATGAGTGGGGGCCTGGTGGAGGATGGCCATGGTGGCAGAGGGGTGGGGGTGGTGGGAGACATGAGTGGGGGCCTGGTGGAGGCTGCCCCTGCACTGCTGGGGGGTGGGGGTGCAGGGGGACATGAGTGGGGGCCTGGTGGAGGGTGACCCTGGATGCTGGGGGGTGGGGGTGCAGGGGGACATGAGTGGGGGCCTGGTGGAGGATACCCCTGCACTGCTGGGGGGTGGGGGTGCAGGGGGACATGAGTGGGGGCCTGGTGGAGGGTGACCCTGGATGCTGGGGGGTGGGGGTGGTGGGAGACATGATTGGGGGCCTGGTGGAGGATGCCCATGGTGGCAGGGGGGTGGTGGGAGACATGAGTGGGGGCCTGGTGGAGGCTGACCCTGGATGCTGGGGGGTGGGGGTGCAGGGGGACATGAGTGGGGGCCTGGTGGAGGCTGCCCCTGGTGGCTGGGGGGTGGGGGTGGTGGAAGACATGAGTGGGGGCCTGGTGGAGGATGCCCCTGCACTGCTGGGGGGTGGGGGTGCAGGGGGACATGAGTGGGGGCCTGCTGGAGGCTGCCCATGGTGGCAGGGGGGTGGTGGGAGACATGATTGGGTCCTGGTGGAGGATGCCCATGGTGGCATGGGGGTGGTGGGAGACATGCATTGTTGATGAGTAGTGCAAGGTGACATGTGGGTTGGCTGGGGGGCATGCCCATGGTGAATGGGCTGCCTGCGGGACATGGGCAGGGGTGCAGGGTAGTCCCCCGTGGTGTGGGCTGGCTGCAGGGTCCGTGGAGGTTGTGGAGCGTACACCTGGGAGGGCCCACACGGCCAATTCACGTGTGGTACTCCCCAGAACCCCTCAAAGACACATACCCTGCTGAAATCGCGTGTGTAACTTCCCACGCACCCCTGAAATACACGTACCCTGGTGAAATCGCGTGTGTAACTTCCCGCGCACCCCTGAAATACACATACCTTGCTGGAATCGCGTGTGTAACTTCCCGCGCACCCCTGAAATACACGTACCCTGCTTGCACTGGGCCAATCGTGTGTGGAACTGCCCGCGCACCCCTGAAATACACGTACCCTGCTGAAATCGCGTGTGTGACTTCCCGCGCACCCCTGAAATACACATACCTTGCTGGAATCGCGTGTGTAACTTCCCGCGCACCCCTGAAATACACGTACCCTGCTCGCACTGGGCCAATCGTGTGTGGAACTTCACGCGCACCCCTGAAATACACGTACCCTTCTGAAATTGAGTGTGTAACTTCCCGCGCACCCCTGAAATACACATACCTTGCTGGAATCGCGTGTGTAACTTCCCGCGCACCCCTGAAATACACGTACCCTGCTCGCACTGGGCCAATCGTGTGTGGAACTGCCCGCGCACCCCTGAAATACACGTACCCTGCTGAAATCGCGTGTGTAACTTCCCGCGCACCCCTGAAATACACGTACCCTGCTCGCACTGGGCCAATCGTGTGTGGAACTTCCCGCGCACCCCTGAAATACACGTACCCTGCTCGCACTGGGCCAATCGTGTGTGGAACTTCCCGCGCACCCCTGAAATACACGTACCCTGCTCGCACTGGGCCAATCGTGTGTGGAACTTCCCGCGCACCCCTGAAATACACGTACCCTGGTGAAATCACGTGTGTAACTTCCCGCGCACCCCTGAAATACACATACCTTGCTGGAATCACGTGTGTAACTTCCCGCGCACCCCTGAAATACACGTACCCTGCTCGCACTTGGCCAATCGTGTGTGGAACTGCCCGCGCACCCCTGAAATACGCGTACCCTGCTGAAATCGCGTGTGTGACTTCCCGCGCACCCCTGAAATACACATACCTTGCTGGAATCGCGTGTGTAACTTCCCGCGCACCCCTGAAATACACGTACCCTGCTCGCACTGGGCCAATCGTGTGTGGAACTTCACGCGCACCCCTGAAATACACGTACCCTGCTGAAATCGCATGTGCAACTTCCCGCGCACCCCTGAAATACACATACCTTGCTGGAATCGTGTGTGTAACTTCCCGCGCACCCCTGAAATACACGTACCCTGCTCGCACTGGGCCAATCGTGTGTGGAACTGCCCGCGCACCCCTGAAATACACGTACCCTGCTGAAATCGCGTGTGTAACTTCCCGCGCACCCCTGAAATACACGTACCCTGCTCGCACTGGGCCAATCGTGTGTGGAACTGCCCGCGCACCCCTGAAATACACGTACCCTGCTGAAATCGCGTGTGTGACTTCCCGCGCACCCCTGAAATACACATACCTTGCTGGAATCGCGTGTGTAACTTCCCGCGCACCCCTGAAATACATGTACCCTGCTCGCACTGGGCCAATCGTGTGTGGAACTTCACGCGCACCCCTGAAATACACGTACCCTGCTGAAATCTCGTGTGTAACTTCCCGCGCACCCCTGAAATACACATACCTTCCTGGAATCGCGTGTGTAACTTCCCGCGCACCCCTGAAATACACGTACCCTGCTCGCACTGGGCCAATCGTGTGTGGAACTGCCCGCGCACCCCTGAAATACACGTACCCTGCTGAAATCGCGTGTGTAACTTCCCGCGCACCCCTGAAATACACGTACCCTGCTCGCACTGGGCCAATCGTGTGTGGAACTTCCCGCGCACCCCTGAAATACACGTACCCTGCTCGCACTGGGCCAATCGTGTGTGGAACTTCCCGCGCACCCCTGAAATACACGTACCCTGCTCGCACTGGGCCAATCGTGTGTGGAACTTCCCGCGCACCCCTGAAATACACGTACCCTGGTGAAATCGCGTGTGTAACTTCCCGCGCACCCCTGAAATACACATACCTTGCTGGAATCGCGTGTGTAACTTCCCGCGCACCCCTGAAATACACGTACCCTGCTCGCACTTGGCCAATCGTGTGTGGAACTGCCCGCGCACCCCTGAAATACACGTACCCTGCTGAAATCGCGTGTGTGACTTCCCGCGCACCCCTGAAATACACATACCTTGCTGGAATCGCGTGTGTAACTTCCCGCGCACCCCTGAAATACACGTACCCTGCTCGCACTGGGCCAATCGTGTGTGGAACTTCACGCGCACCCCTGAAATACACGTACCCTGCTGAAATCGCATGTGTAACTTCCCGCGCACCCCTGAAATACACATACCTTGCTGGAATCGTGTGTGTAACTTCCCGCGCACCCCTGAAATACACGTACCCTGCTCGCACTGGGCCAATCGTGTGTGGAACTGCCCGCGCACCCCTGAAATACACGTACCCTGCTGAAATCGCGTGTGTAACTTCCCGCGCACCCCTGAAATACACGTACCCTGCTCGCACTGGGCCAATCGTGTGTGGAACTTCCCGCGCACCCCTGAAATACACGTACCCTGCTCGCACTGGGCCAATCGTGTGTGGAACTTCCCGCGCACCCCTGAAATACACGTACCCTGCTGAAATCGCGTGTGTAACTTCCCGCGCACCCCTGAAATACACGTGCCCTGCTGAAATCACGTGTGTAACTTCCCGCGCACCCCTGAAATACACGTACCCTGCTGTAATCGCGTGTGAGACTTCCCGCGCACCCCGGTATACACGCACACGTATTTTTTGTCAGCGGGTGTCCGTGTTTGTGGGTACACCTTTGCACGTCATTTGTCCTGGAGGGCCACAGTATAGGCCATTCATCATGGCAGTATATAGGTGCTATTTGTTGGCGCACCTTTTGGCGCACATTTCTTACAGCCGCAGAGACGCTACCGCCTGCTTTCTTGTGGCGGTCGTGTTTGTGCCTGTGCGCTGGTTTGAGCGTGCGCTTTTTTCCCCTATTCTATTCCATGAATACGTGTTGTAGGCGTGCGTGTGGGCGTTCCGCGCACTTGTGCCCCGTACTTCCCCCGTGACGCCCACGTTTTGGCAAGTTGTTCCCCATTCCGAGTGTTACGCCCGTGTTCCGCCTACTTTTGTTGCGTGCGCCGCGCTATGTGCGAATTTCGCTGTGGCCTGTGCGATTTTCGCTGTGACCTGGCGCACGCTGTTAGATGGCCTGTGCGCCAACGTGCGCCGCGCACTGTTTTATCGCACATCCGCTGGTTTTCTCGCGCACGGCCTTCCATGAATAGATGTGCGCTGCTTTTGGTGCGATTTTCGCACTTGCACTGCGATTTTCGCTATTCCACTGCGATTCGCACGTTTTTGCCCACTTGCGCCGCGCTAATTATTCCATGAATCGGCCTGTTAGTTTTCAGGCATGAAGATCCATTTGACGTTGATATTGAAAGAAAACAGAGAATGTAAGCTTCTCATCAAGGTCAGTGAATGAATCAAAAAAATAAAAATGTACTAGATATTTTATGTTACCCACAGATTATTCAAATCTATGAGAACCGATGAGTAGTATGGGTTATGCTCACTTTCCAACTGTTTATAAAGACAATTGGGTATATAGTTCTGCAGATGAAGAAATGAGAAATGAAAGCTAGAAAATCTGCTGAATATCGGACCCTTAATGCAATAGGACCATGCAAGCTTTCATTCTGGTCCTGAAGAATGCAACCCACTAACCTTGTTGCAGAAACTGGTCGACCGGACCAGCCAGATATCCTTTACTTCGTGAGATACCTTGTAATTTTATACATGCAGCCGGTATCCTTTAAGTAGTAAGGTACCTTGACATTTTAATTTGCTTTGTTGCAATACACAATCAAATGAGGGCAGAATATACATGGGTACAATCCCCAGTTATTTGTATAAGCATAAATGTACTGACATGTATAAGAGTATTGAATTCTAATCTCTGAATGTGGTCAGGCTGAGATTTGGTAATTTTGTTATTTTCAAGATAAAACACTTTTGGGGCAAAAGAATTTCAGCTTTTCTCCTCTCCTAAGAACTGACCAATAGGATTGAATTCTACCCTCATACATAGGGAAAGTGTAATTCTTCCATAGGATAGTTTAGATTTTGAAATAATCAAATTGAAAAAATCAAACCAAAAAAAGAATAAAAGGATGTTCCTCCATTTTTCTGTTACAAGTACGAGGGTGAGAGAGACAACGTGTTTCCCACTTGCATAGGTTCACTTGGTATTCTAGATTTTTAGATATAGCAGTGCTGCACGACAAGTTTCAATGCCAATCTCCTATTTAACATACATTAAATGGAGGCATTTGTTTGAGCATTCTGGGGCAAGCAGTAAGGCTGGTGGTGCATGCTGCCTTATTATGATTCTTTTATGTAATACATATTTCGAATAAACATAATCGACTGCCAAGTATATCATTTTTAAGGATATCATATCTTTAAAAAATGTATTCTATATTTGCTGGGTTAGACTATGAAACTCCAGAAATTATATTATATTCATGCACTAGTGAAGGACTATATTTGAAACAGGAGGATGGGGATCAATCTTTGCTAATGGCCAGTACATGTTTTACATCCCCTAAGCTGTAAAAGTAACATCAATTAATTTTAATGGAAAGGCACTTGGAAATGCAGTGTCTCTTTTCCGTATAAATACTGACAAAAATGCCCGCATTCAGCATTGCCTAAAATACAAAAAGGCAATTAAATCTGCCAAGAAAAGATACTGTAAGGAAAGAATTTCAGTAGCCCATTTTAGCAATTCAGAGGTATTACAAAAAGCCATAGCAGCCAAACCTACAATATCGGAAAGTATCCCAGGTGTGCCCCCAAAAAGCACTTCCCAGTTCAAAATGTTGGATTTTGTATCGAGTTCAGACATAATTAAAACAAGTTCAAAGGATGATAGCAAGAGACTCCTCGCTAGAGTCTATCCCACCTAAGCTCATCAAAGATTATATCAGTCTGATATCCATTCTAATAAATGCTTCACTTCAGAGAGGCATGATGCTGGCTCAACTAAAAGAAGCACAAGTTACTCCTTTACTAAATAAGGCACATCTGGAACCAGCTAAGCCATTCAATGTTTGACCCATTTTGAACCTACCCTTCCTTAGTAAAATATTGGAAGTGGAGGTGACTTGCAAACCATCTGGGCATCTTGAAAGAGATGGGTACTTGTCTGTTTCTCAATCTAGTTTCCGGCAACTAAATAGTACAGAGACAACCATACTTGTCAAGTGGGAGAACCTTTTGGAACTCTGTGACCCGGGAAGACCAGCAGCCTTGATCCTTTTAGATATATCAGCAGCATTTGACACCGACGACCATAAGATCCTGGTTCAGCACCTGGAGACAGTGTCGATCATCACTGTGTCTGCTTTGGCACGGCTGAAGTCATTCCTGAAAGAAAGAACGCAGAAAATAAAACTGGGGAGTTTTATCTCACCTAGTAGGCCTTTGACATTCAGACGACCACAGGGGTTAGACCTTATTTCATTTAAATTTTATTTTTAAAACTTTTGAAATACCCAGACCCGATGGTATTACAGTGTCTGTTAAGTACATAGGTAGAGAGCAGAAGACATAACAAACCACGCATGAAACAGAAGTCAGCTATTACTCATATTTATCAAACAACCAGATCTTGACTAGTTTTATAAAGGTGGAGAATGTTTGTTATTTTCTCATGTGTGCGGGTAGTGAGTTCCAGAGTGTCGGTGCCATGATGCAGAAACTGACTCCACCTGCTCCTTTGCTCTTGAAATAGGGGGTACGCAGTGAGATACTAGAACTACATCTGAGCATGCGCATGCACAGGGACAATTTGGCTAATGCATTTGTTATGGTACATGAGGCCTCCTTGTTCATGCAATGGTGAGCGATTCCATTCGAGCTTTCATAGGGAGCCAGTTGGATTCTCGTCTGGTAGCTGAGAGTGTTTGATGCCGAGAGTAGAGCGATGTGCTTTATTTTGGAGTATTTGGAGTTTGGACATGTTGGCAGTCGAGATGCCCATAAGTAGTACATTTCAGTATGTCTAATATCAATTGGATCAGTGCTTGCGTGAGTGTGAGGCAGTTTCTCAGTGAGAGGAAATGTCCGCTCAGAGAGATGAGTCAAGCTGTGTGGGCAGTTGATGATGCTAGGGCATCCATCTGTTTGGTCATTCTTAGGTCAGCTTCAAGTTATACTCCCAGTGTTTTTATTTGTTTCAGTACCGGGATGGTTGTACCATCAAAACAAAAAGTGGAGAAGATAGCATCCAAATGTCTAAGCCAGTGTAGGGAGCCAATGACAAGGCACTCCATATTTAAGTCCTTAAGGCATAAATTGTGAGTGGCCATATAGTTTTGTATTGTAAACTGTATTGATTTTGATAGTGTCAGAGTTGGCATCACCCATGAGAGGGATGAGAATGGGCATCATTACGACTCAGGCGTTAAGGGGTTAACAGCGCCGTAAAAGGTTGCGGCGCCGTTAACCCCTTAATGCCTTACTATGAGGTCCCTTTGCGGCTCCTGACCGTTAAGCTAGGGACCCGCAAAGGGACCTTGAAGGTAATTACGGTACTGCAATTTGCGGTACCGTAATTACTGCCTTCCCCATTCCCATTGAGCCCTATGGGGCAAAAATGGGAATGGGGAAGGGCCAATGGTAAATGGGGAATTACCGCGCCGCCAACCTTGGAATGGGGTGGTAATTCCACATTTCACCATGGCAGATTCGGTAAGTTACCGGCGTTAACCATGGCGCTAATAGCGCCAATGGTTAACGCCAAGGTCGTAATGAGGCCCAATGTGTGTATTGTCAGCAAAGTTAGTGTAAAGGATCCTTCTGGAATCAAGGAGATCAAAAAGGGGTTTTGTGTAAGTGTTATACAGGATGGGCGAGAGATACAACCCTTGCAGAATGCTGAGTGGGGCGGGGATGTCGTCAGCTACTGAGTCCCCTATGAACACTCGCATAGTCCGATCACTAAAAAAGGATTTGATACACATGGTTTCCCGGAGAGGTGAAAATGCTGGCTGAGGTGTTGGCAGAGGATATTGTGGTCGAAAAGGTCGAAAGCCACAGAGAGATCTCACAGGAGGAGGATAGCTAGTTTGCCAGATTCACAGATGGAGTGCATTTGTATTGTTAAGTTCCGTCAGGCCGTTTGAATACTGTGCATACGGCACAAGCTAGTTTGCCTTTTGCTGAGCAGGTGGGTATGCTCCAGGAACTGCTGGACCTGGCCATAGGTTAGGCATTTCAGAATTTTAAGTAGAGACTGGACTGTGGTAATGGGGCAGTAGTTTGTAGGGATTGAGGGGTAAAAGGAGTTTTTTTAATAGTGGGGTGACCCAGGCATATTTGATGGTGGAGGGCACCATGCTCGTTGAGAATGATGCATTGGCAAACTCGATGCTAATGGGAAGCACATAGCTTCACTAAGTGGGCCGGCATGAGTCGACTTTACAGTTTGAAGGTTTAAGCATCCTAATAGTGGCCGCTACTTGCTCTCGTGTGACTTGCCTAAATGCAAAGGGCGGGGGGGGGATTGGTGGTGAGGGTGCTGCTAGGAGGGACATCAACTTCAAGAACATGTGATTTGCTAATGAGTAGGGCCTTTTTTACACAGATCTTAGTGAGTAGTGACTCCATTTTGTGAGTGAGGGCCTCTTGTATTGTGGTACACCAGTATTGGTTGACGTGTACCAATGATAGGAGGGATAGGGGTTTCCAGCTCTCTGAGAATTTCAAATTATCCTTTACTGTTGGAGCTGGAAATGGTTTGTTGGTTTGTTTGTTTATTTGTTTATTTATTTATAGGGCGCTCCATACCCAGGGCCAGCAGGGCGCAAACAGAACGAATATGCGAGGCTTACAATGTTACAGTGATTCTATCATTGTAAACATTAGATTTGCAGGTGAAAACTGATTTCTTATAATTATAGGCCACAGTGGCGAGAGAGTGGCAATTTTTTGGAGAGGGGTGTTTTTTGCACAGGTGTTCTAGGGATCTTCCAAAAACCAGCTGTTGTGGAATTTGTGGGGTTTAGGAATTTGGGTTTTGATTGGCACGTGAAGATCAAGGTCCTGGAGCAGGCATGCCTGGTATTGGTTGGCCAGGTCGTGTACAGAATATGTTTGAGATAGGGCATTGGTGCTAAGCAAGGCGAGGAGAGATGGCTGAAATCCTCATGCTTCAAATTGTGTGTGTTGCAGACTTCTTAAGGGCTCAGTGGCACTGGAAGGGGTGTATGGAGCTTTGTCAGGGAGAGATTAAAGTGGAAGAGGAAATGGTCAGACCACAGTGCTGGATCAATGGAAGATATGTTGATGTTGGCATCGGCCGTGAGTACCCAGTGTAGGATGCATCCATTGGCATGGGTGGGGGCCGGTATGAGTTGGATGAAGCTCATGTCTCAGAGAGCAGCTTAAAGCGCAGATGCTTTGGGATCAGTGGCATCATTATAGCCAAGGTAAAGGTCAGCCAAGATGATGCATTTGGTAAGTGGTTTCATGAAAGCAGTAATCAGAAGCGGGTTGCTAAAATCAGGGGGGCTACGTCAGTTGAGTTTCCTGTAGATCAATAGCAAGATGAATGTGGTTTGGAGGTCAGTGTAGATCAATAGCAAGATGAATGTGGTTTGGAGGTCAGGGGTCAACTTCAGGAGTGACATTTCATACCCTGTGGTTGTGGGTAGGGGGCAGGTCCTGATTTGTAAAGAAGATTTAGCTATGAGGGCTACTCCCCATCCTATCGCATCTAGTCGGACTGATCAGTAGACAACATAATTAGGTGGGATGTCCAGGGAGAGTAGGGGACCAGAGGCATCATGGCGCCAGGAGTCATTGGTGTCTAAAATCTATAGGTGCAGATCAAGAATGAGGTCATGGATTTCAACCACATGGGTGCCAAGGGATCTTACATTGCGTACTTTGCGTACTTAAATGATTCGGGTTGCTGAGAGGTCATTGTGGTACTCATTGGCAATGAGTATGCTGTGTTTTGACAGGGGATATTAGTGGGTGAGGTTTATTCCTAGATCTTAGTTTGCAGGCTCCTAGAGGAGGGTGGTATATGGGGGTATTGGTGGTGAGCATTCTAGCACGGAGGTTGTGTAGGCGTGATGTGCCCAGGCATGGTAGTGTGTGACCAGGGGTCAGGTTTCTAGCAGAAGGAGGAGGGTGCTGTGTGTCTAGTGCAATGGGGTGATTGGAGGTGGCTATGGCCAGTGGTGGAGTGAAATAGAGTGGTGTGGCAACCAGATTGGTGGAAATGGTGGGTGGGTGCCAAAGTGACAAGCGGGAGAGAACAATGCGTAAAGGATGTAAGGAGTGCTGGTGGAAGCGGGATGCAATAGGGTATGCCATAGCTTAGGTCAGGGACAGAGTGCCCAGTGGTGCCCTTGGGGGTGGTAGGGTGAATCTGGGGAAACTAGCTGGCAGCTGGTGGACACAGATGGTAGCTGGCAGCTGGTGGACGTAGATGGTACTGCACAAGGCACAGAGGTGCCAATCCAGTCTAATGCAGGAACGAATATAGATGGAGGCGGGAGGGGGCCATCATGAGAGGCAAGAGGAACATCATATGTTAGAGCAGCATGACACTGCGCAGCTATGCCAAGACAGACATTTGTACTCCAAAATGGTGTCAGAGGTGGGCAGGGGTTATCGAGGGAGGCAGGAGGAACATCATATATGGTGCAACATCACAATGCGCTGCAGCCCCAAGATGGGATTCTTTGCTCGACGATGTTGTCTCAGGCAGGTGGGGACCATCAAAAAAAGGGCTGCAGAGTGGAGGTGAGACAAGCAATTGATGAACGTTAGGACAGCCAAAGGGCATCAGAGAAAAGCCGACAGGCGTACTGATGGGTGTGTATGAAGAGCTGATGCGCTTCTTACCTGAAATAAGGGTTGTCAGGATGCAATGGTGGCTGGCTCATCGGAACGGGTGTAAGGATGATTGTTCCTGCAGATGGACGGCCTGCATCATTTTTTCCGGCAAAGCCGGCATCCTTGGAAGGACAGGCAAAGACAGGCACTGGAGTCTTAGACCCTTCTCTTTGATATATAAATATACATAGATATATGACACCACTAGTACCGGTCATAGAGAAGTGGGATCTGCAGTGGCAACAAAATGCAGACATAACTCAGATACTGCTATGTCGCCATGGGGGAGCGAATGGAGACAAATTGGTGATGGAGTATCTGAGTGCAATCTAGTGCTGGATGCAAGATAGTTGCTTATGTCTGAACATAGGCAAAATGGACATTCTCCTTTTAGACAGCTCTACTGAACCTCCCTTTCCATTCCCCTGGCTATCCATCGTTGGGCATGCTCCAGTCCCAGTAACAGTGGCTTAGAGCCTGGGTGTACCTTTTGATAAACCACTTACAATTTCACCAAACATGTATGAAGTAGGTAACAATGCACATTTCCACCTTTGAAACATCAACCGGTTAAATACAATTTTAGAACCAACTCAGGATTGTAATCTAGGCAGTAGTGTTTTCAGGGCTGTTCTATTGCCTTTTCAAATTGAGTTGGTTTAGGATTGAAGAGCTGATTCAGTTAAGAGTCCTCACATTATTGCGGAAAATACTGAATGGGGCTTCACCAGAGTACTTACTCTATACGGCTCAACACTACGCCCGTCAGGCCTTCTCAGATCACAAATTACTCATTATAGGAAAGTTACAAAAAATGTCCTGTAAAAAACTAATTGGGCATGTTGCATGCTGCAAACTGTGGAATACAGTACCTATCCACATCAGAAAGAATGCTACTCTACAAACTTTTAAGATGTGATTAAACCATAATTTGAACTCCTTGTATGCTCCATAAGGGGAATGAAATGAGCAGGAGTGGTTGTAACAATCTAATTAGTGTTTTTATTTGTTTTATGCATTGTCTTGTTTGCATACATAATTATATTTTTTTTGTATTGGGTTGTATGTATTTTCTGCAGTGTTTTGAAACTGTTTTTCCCGGCAATGAGTGTGCATAATAAATAATTGTACTACTACTATCACTTATGTAAGCGGTATCAAACCCCTACAAATGTAATACATTTTGGAGAAATTAATATAGGCTCTGCCCCATATTTGAAGAGAAAAGCACAGATAAATTGGTTATGTTTTTGACTTGTTCAAGTATATCACATTGCTGGAGCCAATTTCTTTTTTTTGTTTAAATGTTAGATATTGTCAGTTGAAAAGTAGAGACAATTCCTTTCCTTATACAGATGGGCAGTCTGTAAAGTTTGCTGAACAGTCAGTATTATTGGCCATGATAAATCTGGTAGGATTACTTATGGGGAAAATATGGGTAAACATTCAAGCTCTGGAACACATATAATGGTTGCAGCTTCTCCATGTCAATGCAGACATTGCGGTTCTTATTGCTCAAGTGCATGTTTAGAACAACAATTGTGGCTTGGCTGATGTGGTGTATTTTTTCTCCAGTAAACTCAGATCAGAATTTGAAGGGGTATTAGGATTGGAATAAATGCAAGAGGCTGCTTAAGGTGAATCAACTAATGTTAATAGATGCTCATATATGTTAATTTACTACTGACTTAATTGTATGGCACTTTGATAAATGTGTATATTTCTTTCTTGTGCTCGCTCTATTGTCATTTGACCTCTCCAAAATTACAGCGCAACCATTGTTCTCTTACATTTCCAGAGTGGCTGAGTAATACTGTTAACTAGGATTAAAAGTAAGACGGTAATACTCATGCAATTAAGGTCTGACATGCTTTTTTGTGATGCTACACTTGTAAGTGAAATCATACGACTATGATGGTGAAAACGTAGAACAAAGAGAATTTTTCAAATACTAGTTTTAAATGATAGAATTTTAGAACTAAGGCGATTGAAGAAACACTACAATTTACCAGGCGCAAAACTGCATGTATTACATTAGATTCAAACACATGCACTAATTACATAAACATTAGTATTCATAGCGGTCCTATCGTTCGCTGAGGAACTTAACATTAATAATGTCAACCGTTATTTAAAGGAAGATCATAGTATCCTTTTAATAAGTGTCAACAACAAAGCTGTTATCAATTTATGAGATGGTGGGATTATGTTCAGAGCATTTTCAAGGTTTTATCTCAGTGTGATGGGTTCTATTCCACCACCTTGCTTGCCATTGTTTTCTATTTACATATGGATATGATTTGTCTATTTTAGTTTAAATTGCAAAATTAGGGTCTGTACTTAAGCAACTTGCTTGTCACAATATTTTGAGGCTGATTTGGGATTTCTAAGTGCCATATGCCATAATTGTGTAAATTGGGAGTGCACTGTAATATTAGATTGAGAACCAACTAAGAATGCAATACTGACACATACACTACATCAAATTTAAGAGTGATGGCGTCTCAAGTGCATCTATAATTAAGTAATAGGCCAGAGCATGGGGAGCATTACCACTTCAGGGAATGCCCCAAAGCCCATAGTTACAGGTCCAAGTGAAGCGAGGGCCTTAACGAAGGCCCAGGGGCATTACCTGAAGTGGTAATGACCCCCTGCTCGGGACCTCTTGCTATTAGTACCTCTGCCCATAAGACTGGGGTACTAAAATAATGTTAAACAATGGCCACCGGGGTAAAGACAATTAAGTCTGTTTTCCCTTTCCATGGCGGCCATAGAACAAAATTTGAAAAAGTAAACAAAAAAATGGCCGCCATGGAAACTGGAAAAGGAACTACATGTCGCCCCTTCTATCTTCCCGTGGCGAAATAAAAAAAAAGTAAACAAAAAAATGGCTGCCATGGAAAGTAGCAAAGGAACTACATGTAGTCCCTTCTTCCTTTCTTCCATGACGGCCTATTGCAAGATCGAGAGCGAACACAATGGGGACACAAGTGTTCCCAGCGTGTCCATTCGTAAAATGGATAGAAAAGAAGGTAAGTGTGGGTGGGAGGCCAGGGAGGGAATTCTGTGGATGGTGGAGGGGAAGACTTACCTCATTCCCCGACGAGGGGAGTGGTAGCCACTAGCAATGAGGAGGATTAGGGCAGCGGGATTACCATCTGGTAACGCCCATGTTCTGAACCTCCCCATTGGCTGCGAGGCTGCCACACTCCCCCTCGCCGAGGTACTAATTATAATTAAATGTATACATTTGTTGCCCTCTTCCAGCTGGATCGAGCTGCATGGCACTGATTCTACATTTTATTTAAACATTTACCCTTTGAAGCTGTTCAGTTGCAGTCAAGTGAATTTAGCAAAGGAATTGCAAAGACTGCTATTCTCTCCTTTTCCTCCCTTGCACACGTTTTCCCTTGCTCACCCTTTCCTAGTCTTCCCTTTTCCCCTCCCTTTATTTGTATTCCCTTCTCTTTTCATAAGAAAATGCAAAAAATTGTCGCTATTTTCTCAGATGGTTCTGATTCTATAAATTTACAACACAGGTGATTGTTTCAGGAATGCTGCTGCAGCCTACTACCATTTTGCGATCTTTCATTTTAACCTGCATTTTACACATATGCTTTTCTATCCCACCCAACCAACACATAAGAACAATATCGCGGAACATCAAAACTATATACGCTCTCGTCACTGAAATATTGAATTTAGTAACAGGTACAATGGCGACCAATGACATTGGTTTAGGACATTTACTAAATAAGTGTGTCATCGAATGGTCACATTTGCTTATGTAAAACATGCATACATTGTTAGTTCTCTTGATGGTGCTAATTTGTTTCCTGTTTTATTTTGTAATTATAAAATACTATTCAAATGACAATATATATTACAATGTATGATACTTTTCATATACATTTCCAAAAATCACACTGAATATTTTTTTTTAAACAAAGAATGTCAAACCTGATATGGACGACCAATCTGAGCTATCAATGCAGTGACAATATTGCCTTTGATATTGTATTGAAAAGAACTATGAATCTCTCTGAGATGCACTTGTTAGGGCGAATTCTCCAGAATGGCTAATTTCCCTTACCTACTGAGTCCCTCAGCAGCTTTGCTGGATTTCTAGGATTTATATTTTTCCACCTGGTAAGAGTGTGAGCCTTTTTTCCCCACTCTTACATGTGGTTTTGGCTGTGTGTTGTACATTTTGTGCTCATGGATTATGGAGTCTCACCTACTCCATTGGCATATCCTTTTACTTTGTGTCACACAGCACCTTTAGTGCAGTGATACAGGGTTGCCTTTTTAGACTTCCCACTATTAAACTGCATTTTTTGGGACTGACTATTGTCTCCCAGAACATGTAAAGTTGCAATTGACTTTTACTAGTCTTTTGAAATTTACAGACCCAGTACAAACTTTCTTCCATAGAGTACTGGAAGGGTTAATAGTTATCCCTTTTTGTCTGTTTCTCATGGAACATTATTCTGTCCCCCTTTCTCTAAGATTTGGCTGGTGGCAGTGGTATCTACCATTTTTACTTTACTATGAGCTATGAAAATAGCCTTGGTACTGTTAGAGGCTATGGTGGTCACCTCAAACTTTAATCCAATGGACCCCTTTGAATTTTATTTGGTTCCGGTTTGTTTATTCGCCATTTCTTTTTGTAAAGGTCTTTGTCGTGTTTTACTCTGTGCGCCAAACCAGGTTGGGTTCCTTTGTTCACCGTCCTTTGACGGGCATCTGCACAGAAGCCCTCCTTAAGTGCCTGCGTGTCTGGGTGGACAGGATGTGAGGGAGGAGTTTGAGGCCCCCTGCACAGGGTCTCCTTGGAGACCCAAGTCACACTCTAGTTTGTTTGTCTAGGTGACTATCCTGCTAGGACAGCCACCCTGCGGTGTGATTGACAGCCAGGCTGTGTGAATGGGGGAAAACTGCTTAAAAGCAGGTCTCTGGGACTTGGAAGGCAGAGTCGCCACTGGAATGAGAGAACCAACAAGGAGCTAAAGGAAGACAACTGCTGCAGCTACTGGACATCCCGGTGAAGCCCTGCTGCAGGTCCGACTTGCCTGAAACTTCGACGACAGTGAAGATCCGCAAGGAGTCTTCTCCCCTTGAGCCTGGTGGGACCAACCAGCTCACAAAGCCCCTGGACCTCCTCTTCAGCCTGGTTGAATTTTCTGTGCTACAGGAAACCGGATTGCCAGTGAGAGAGTGTGTGTTTGTGCTTTTAAGGAGCGTGCCTTTTATTCAATGCTTTGAGTATGCTGCTGGTTTCTTCCCTGGGCAGCTCAGGACCCTTCAGTCTTCCTCCTTCTTGTCAGTCCAACAGTCGCTTCAGGAACCGTGAGCCTGCAGGAACTGCCTGGAACTACCGCCTCAGCTAAGGCATTCTTCATTATGTAATGTATTGTTCAAATCCGGTCGTTCTTTCTGTCCAACCGCGGTGAAAGTGTTTTAAATTGTTAGCTTCACCAAAGTCTTGTCCTTTTCTACTCTTTTGAATAACTTTTCCTCTCACCAACTTCGTTTTGAACTATTGGCAAAGACTTAACTGCGAACTACTCTGAACTGTGTGATCCTCTGCAAAGACTCTGAACCATTAACATAGGCCAAGGCCTATTGATTTGAATCCTAGTTGTATTGAGCCTTTTCTTGATTGCCCTGCCTATCACTTGGGGTTGTTGATTTTTGATAACCTTGTTCTTTCCCTCCCTTTTTAAATTTCTGGAGTGCCATTTTGCTCACACTTCATTGTGAGCTTAACTTGTCCAGAATTGATTGGGTGTGGTGTAGTGTATTAAGATTGTGATTTTCTGCTGCTTTATATTAGTGAACTGTTTTATAACTGATGGTGTAAATAAATGTATATTCTTTTACTCAGAAACCTTGAATCCGTATTTGTTTGAATCATAGTAATTGTCCTTTGTGTATTTTCTGATACTGCTCACTTTACTCTTGAGATAAGTCTGGCTGCTCAGCCATCGCTACCACTTTACTGTGTACTACAGGCTTGTACTAAAGGTGAATTTGTACTTACACTTGTAGACTTAATTGTGTGTTGTGTTCCCAAAGGGTACTGCATATGATTCTGCCCAAGGGCACTTACTTCAATTAGTTAGATGCATAATATAATTTCAGTAAGTTGATTTCAGTGCATCTTTTGAAGCAGAGCTAATTTAGAACATGAATATCTTCTTACAGGGAATATATAATTGCTGCATACCAGATGTATGCTTTTTCCTATCATCATTCTCATTACTCCAACAGGTGTTTTATTCTTATCGTTTACATTATGTTGTGCTTTGATTCTAATAACAATGAGAATATGAACTCAGTATGGTTTTGCTTTTTGGAAAGGCACAGATGTAAGAGGGAGCAGATGTTGAAGATGATGGTTGTGTTGTGGGTTCATGATGCCAGACAGGTCATCTTGTGAAAACATTTTAACTACTGTAATGTGATACAATGTGTTTAATGGTACAACATCCCTTCTGTTCTCATCCCACTCGATCTCTCTTCTGCCTTTGACATGTTCAAACATGCCATCCTGCTCAGCCATCTCCTTGATAAGCTGGGTATCACTGATCAGGCCCTGGCCTGTCTGACCTCTTTCCTCTCTGATCGACCCTCCCAGGTCCAACTTGTGTCCTACTTTTCCTCTATCTCACTCTCTACCTGTGGTGTTCCCTGGGGGTCTAACCTCTCTCCCTGGCTTTTCAACCAATACCTGGCACCCCTTTCCCACCTCATTGCCGCTCTCTGCTCCAATTTTCAGTGTTATGCGGATGACTCTCAGATCATATTCAGGCTTCTCTCTGCCTCCTCTTCTCCTTCTCTCATCTCTGATTGTCTGCCTGCTATCCAGGAGTGGGGTGCCGCCAATGATCTCTGCCTTAATGCCAGTAAGACGGAGATTCTCCTCATTGGCACACCAGCACCCTCCTTTCCTGTCACTCTTTGGCCAGCCTCCCCTGGCCTTCTTCCTGCTCCAGTAAGGGTAAGAACCTCTGGGTCATCTTCAGCCCCACCCTGTCCTTTTATCCTCACATCTCGAACGTCTCTAAGAAGTCAAACTACCAACTGCACCTCCTAAGATGCATTCTTCCTTTCCTCTCCTTCCCCCAGAAGCTCACTATCTCTATGGCTATGGTTCTCTCTAGGCTGTACTACTGCAATAGCCTCTTTCTAAATCTGCCTGTTACTTCTCTCCACCCTCTGCAACTCATCCAGAACAGGACTGTAAGACTTGTCCTTGGCCTTAAGTCCTGGGATCGTATCTCTCCAGCCCTGAAATCTCTTCATTGACTCCCAGTGGCTGCAAGGATTAAACTCAAGACCCTTTGCATTGTCCAATAGGCTTTATGGGGCCATGGTCCACAATACCTCCAACTCTCCCTCCGTAACTACCTTCCTACTCAATCTCTTTGTGTTCCTACACCTCCAACTCCCTCAGGGTCAGTCGCCACTCCAAGCAACAAGTTGGGGGCAGGTCTCTTTCCTTGGCTGGGACCTCCCTCTGGAACAGTCGCCCTGCCTCTCTGAAACTTGAGGAGAATGATCTGTGGTTCCAGAAGCACCTCAAGACCTTCCTCTTTGTTTCTGCCTTCACTCTTCCTCTCCCCTGCTGATCTGTCTGCTTCGGCACTGGGCTCCTGGTTACCCTCTGATGTTTGGGCCCAGGTCCCTGCCCACCCAGCCACACACCCGCACTACCTCCTGGCAACCCTTGCACTTGGGTCTGTATCTGTAACCCTACAGTCCCCTTACCTCCACCTATCTGACACCCCTTTTCTGTGCTTTAACCTTGCACTTGCCACCTTGTTAGCTGCACTACCATTTGTTGTTGTTTTATCCCTCGATCAGCACTTTCCACTCCTCCCCTCTCCCTTGCAAGTTCCCCCTTCTCTATCCCCTGCACTTACAATGTCACTGGGCCTAGTAAGATCATTGCTTTGTCCTCCCTTGTTCCCCTCTGTTGTCTGGTCACACTCTGAAACACTTCTGTATGAGCGCAATTCAAATAAAATATCATATCATATCATACAGATAAAAAATGTATTCGTTCTTATAGCTTCACATTTACCAAAACATGTTCATTGGACAACTATCAAATTGTGTTTCTGATCATGAAAAAATTGTATGATTTATCTGTTGTCATTTACTTTTTGGCAAATGCATAGGCTTGCCATTTACATTTTTTTGCCCTATGTGGAGAGTTATTCTTGTGCTTATGCATCTTTTTGGAATTTAGATATGCACATTTTTGGTATGTTTGGACATCTGTCTTGTTAATTATGGTACATGTATTTGAATCTTCATGGTAGGGACTTATTTGTATTATGTATATAAGTACCTACTTAGTGCTTGAGATACAAAACATGTTTTTTTTAAAGTATATTGATCTATATTTGATGGCTACTTTAAATAAATTCAGTTAGAGAGAAAAACACACCTTTCATCTGTAATTAATCCTTATGTTGCCTTGTTTTTAATTTTATTTGTATATTGTTATATTCATTGTGTACGTGTTTGCGTCTTCTCTTTAATTTCAAAAATATTATGTATCTGACATTTGGAGGAATTTTGTGTGATGAAAGATTACTTATCAGTAGTACTGGTAGATTAATGGGAGGTGGGGGACGGGGATCATACCTGTGTGTTATGCTAATATGGGAGTTACCGAACTCCCATATCATAAATAGAGCATCACAACATCAATCATTCAATGTGGTTAGGTCATCATCACACAATCAATGACACATATTTGTTTATGTCCATTTAGGAAGAATTCAGGGACTCAACTTACTTGCACAATATCCTGTCTTTTACACTTTTGACCACTATCTGAGATGAATGACAGACTCCCTGTTACACAAATGTAAACATCTCTTTTGAATTGATGACAGATCAAATCTCTACCCTCATTACTTTTTTATGTTTGTTTGCTAACCTCTGGTGTCCAACTTAGTTTGTATCAGCCTGTATCCATCTAAAGTACCCATTTTTTTTTCTTTTTTACATCTCACATTTGGGCAGGTCAGATACAGATCTAAAAGATGTTTCGGCCCCAATTTATCTTCAATGTTGGTCATGCACAGACTTTTGAGATGCCATTTATAGTTGCCCAGTAGGCGGCTCCTTGCCATGTAGTGCAGTAGAAACACCTGCACCTTCATGAGTCGCCTTAGACATAGGCACACCAAGGTAGGCATCCCATCAACTACGCAAACATTCAGATGCCTAGCATTCTCTGTAGCATATATGCCTACCTGTTTTACCAGTGATAGTCTATTGACCAGGGTTAGAACCTCGTGTGAGCCCAATCAACAGGCACAATGCCTCTTCAACTTGTTGACACCTAATTTATTGGATTGAAGGATTCAATCTGCCACACTGTTGTAACTTTTACAGGCCGATTCATGGAATTAATGTGCGCTGAAATTTTCAGCGCAAGCGTGCGAAAGCGTGCGAATCGCAGTGCCAGTGTGAAAATCGCAGCAAAACCCATGCACAGCGATTCATGGAAGTCCGTGCGTGTGCAAATCCCAGGATGTGCGCCAAAATTCTGCGTGGCGCATGCTGTCGCACACGTCTCCAAACAGCGTGCGCTACGCGCACAGTGAAATCGCACATAGCGCGGCACACACAACAAAAGTAGGAGGAACAGAGGGCGTGACACGCGGAATGGGGAACAACGCGTGAAAATGTGGGCGTCACGGGGAAGTACAGGAGGCAAATGCGCGGAACGCCCACACGCACGTTCAAAACACGTATTCATGGATTCGAACGGGGCTAACGCGTGCGCCAAAAAAGACGTGCTAATCCGGAAACATGTAAGCCAGCAGGAAGCAGGCGTACGTGGACCCGTGCAGCATAAAAGTGCGTGCAAACAACAAACAAGCTCAGATGCCAGGATGAATATACCGTTCCTAGGAGCAGTGGTCGTGGGATACCGCAGGAGGAGGAGGAGGATAGTCAGGCCCAGAATTTTCACACCCAGGACCAGCCTTTTTGGGATGCCTGATGACCAGGTGTATGGGAGGTACAGGTTGCCACCTCACATAATACTCGACCTGGTGAGTGAGTGGTAGGATGACCTCACATCACCCACCCTGTGCTCCCAAGCACTCAGCCCCCTGGAGAAGGTCCTCAATGCACTGCACTTCTTGGCCACTGGATCATTTCAGCGGACAAGTGCTATAGTGGGGGGGGTGTCACAGGCCACGCAGTCACACTGCCTACACCAGGTCTTGGCCATCATGACTGCACGCCCATCAGTCCGCAGGCACATATACCTGCCCAGAACACCTGCAGAAAGGCAGGCTGCCGTCCAGGATTTCTACGGAGTGGCACAATTCCCCAAAGTCCTAGGTGCCATTGATTTCACCATGTGGCTCTACGTCCCACCAGGGCATCAGAGCACATCTATAGAAACCGCAAGCACTGGCATTCCATCAACATCCAGGTAGTATGTGATCCCAAGGGAATCATCACCTCAGTATATGCCAACTATCCAGGGTCCACCCACAACAGTTTTATTTACAGAATGTCAACCCTAAACCGGGACCTAGAAGCTGGGCGGCATGGCAATACATGGCTGCTCGGTGAGTATACATTCCACAGCACATGCATGCATGTCAGATACTGAGTAATGTCACAACCCCACTAATGATACCCATCACCACCTCCCCAGGGGACAGTGCCTACCCTCTGAGCACCCACATGATGACGTCAATTCGGAACCCCACCACGCCACCCGAGGTAAGATACAACACAGCCCACATTGCAACCCGGGGCATAGTGGAGCGCACATTCGGAGTGCTCAAGTCATGCTTTCGCTCCCTTGACCGTTCTGGCGGGAAGCTGTTATACGCTCCCCCAGCAGTGTGCAGGATCATAGTGGCAGCATGTGTCCTGCACAACGTTGCAACACGCCGGGGCCTGCCCGTGGACATGGTGGTGCCCCCACATCCCCAACCACATGCACGCACGCTGCGCATGGGAGGGGAAAGGGCACGGGGTGAGGCAGCCCGTACGCAGCTGGTGGCTAATTACTTCACCTAAAATCACAACCCTGTGGAGTGCACACAGCCCTGGCACATACCATCTGACAATCAATGATGATGACATAAGGGACAGTCAACTGTCACAACCATACCAGCCTGAGATTGGTCACCTGGAAGTGTTACATTGTGTGCATCCCTACCTACACAAACACCACCAATGCTTTGTCATCAAAAGACACACTTCTATGCTGCTAAATTCTTTACCCCCTTGCAAAATACAACATGACAACAGTGCCATGTCACCCAACCCCTCTCCAGCACCCTCACCCAACACACCATGGCATGTCATGCTATGTGAGAGCAAACAAAGCAATCCCCAAAACATGACACAAGTGTCACAAAGTACAGTGTCCCTAATGGAAACTGGCCACACACAATATGCTCCCAGTAATGTAGAACTACCAACACACATGACCAAATACTTACCAACAATACAATGCAGCTACACAACCTCAAACATAGCATAAACATGACAGTACTAAGTTAAAGTAGTGGTAGTCTTACAACCAGATTATGCCAGCACATCGACCACTTCCAACTGTACAGTGCTGCTGCCACGCAAATGTGTAAGTGCACTGCTTCCAACATGAACTCCATCTCCAAAGTAGACGGCCTTGTGAAGACATGAGGAATGAACCTGCAAATTAGGAGGAAGACATGGATGCACAAGCACATATCAATACACCATGCAGTGTACAATATAACAGCAATATCCACTAGGAATGTATACACAGTATTGACTACAGGCTGCCCACACAGTCATGGGAGTCCAACGTCACTGTGTAAGTCACTGTCACTTGGGCACACCCTTTGCAAGCCCATGGAAATGGGAAGCAGGAGGGGTGTGTGTCTCACGAACCCAAGCATCTAACCCAAACTCAGAACAAGCCTGCATGTGCCCAGCCGGATACAGTGGATGCCCACGGGAGCCACACAAGGCAACACACTGTAAAAAAAAAATCAAAAATGGCCATGTGGGCGATGGGGGGGGGGAGGCCACCCAGGAGGGTGTGCACCAACAGCCGCTTGTGTGGATGTTGGGAAAAAAACACCTCCATGGGCTCATGGCCTGCACGGCTATGCCAATGTGGGAGAACTGATGCTGTCGTTCTCATCACACTCTGCTGCTGCCACAGGAGGTGGTGGTGCTATGGGAGGCAGCCCACGCAAAGCCCTGGTATGGTCCTCCATTGCAGCAAGCATGCAGGTGTGGAAGGTCTCGTTCTGGAGGATTATAGTGTGGAGATCCCCATGCACCACCTGACGTGATGCCCGGATCTCCTCCCTAGTTGCCTGCATCTGATAGCGAACGTGTGAGACACTCCAGCTGCTGTTCTGTCCTTAAGTTAGTGGAAGCCTCAAGGTCAACAAGAGTCTCCCTGAGGTGATGGAGTTCTACCATCAGGGCTTCCCTGTGGCCCTGGGACTCTATTGATATCGATTGGCGTAGAGTCTCCAGTGCTGCATGTCTGTCCCTGTTGGACGCCAACATGTCCTCCCTGTGTGATTGGCAAATGGAGTTTGTTGCCTGCTGTAGTTGCTCTATCTGCCTTTCAGGGGGGACAATGGAAGTGGCCACCGTCTCCATTGCTTGAGCCATCATCTCAACTGATGCTGCCTGTTGGGTTGCCATACCGTACATGGATTGTTCCCATGCGGTATTGCCTGGTGGCATACAGCCACTGCGTCGGCGGGCACCACACATGTTTGGGGCAAGGCGATCTGTGCCGGCACTGCCTGAGGCTGCAGGACTGCATTCCCCCTCTGATCTGCTGGCCCAGGAACAGGATCAGATGTTGTGGAGTGTGACCCTGCATCCGTAACCGCCAAAAGCGGACTTACCAACACTGACATCCCCATAGAGGGTTCTACCCCTGGTGCAGGTGGATTGGACAGAACAGAATCCCTGCCAGAAACACTTACCTGCGACGGCACATAGGTCTCATCATCCGAATCAGCACCTGAATAGAGGTCTGGAGAGGTGCACCCAGAGACACCCCTGGACAGAATGGTCTGCAGGAAGATTGGGTTCTCACCCACCACCACATCACGTCCCCCACAGGTGCCCGGTCGTGCCTGAGATCCCTCCTGGGTCTGCACCATCTCCTCAACCTCAACAGCATCAAGTGCGTCATCCCCTGCAAAAACATGAAAGACATAAAATGGAAACAGGCATTAGCACCATAGCACACAAATAGGCCTGACAAGCTACAGAACCAGTACATGATTTACACATGTCCCACATGACTATAACCCTCCCATGCATGCACTGTCACTGAGTTGGAAGGGGAGGCAAAAGGCAGACACTGATGACACCAAGATGGAAGAGCAACACATTTGCTGCATGCTGGGTAGCACTGCCATCACACATTGGCCTGTGAGTGGCATGTCCAATACAAATACATGACACATGCCATCACACAGATGGCATGTACCATAGCCATGGTACATTCCACAAGTACATCCATATGTCAGTGAATGAATACTGTCAGCCATCCATGTGAGATGGACATGATGAGATGAAAAATGCTACATAGTGTGACAAAATAGGCATGTGCCACACACTGCAACACATCCAGTGTACAAAAATACAGTGATTGCAGGCCGATGTACACATCAATGGTTGTGCACTTCAACATGACAGGAAACAACTATCATGTTCCACATTCAAACAGGCCCCAAAAATGTATGTGATCAGGCCAATACTCAATCAGCCTGAATGGTCAAATCATTCACCTAACAAGGTAACACATGTGGGCCAATGTGGGGTTCATCAATGACAGGAGCATGTCACAAATGTGACAATAGGGATGAGGAATGCGTAAGAAAAGTGGGAGAATTGAAACAATCAGCCTGACCGAACACTGAAAAATACAAACAATGTTGTTGCAAGATGCCACTTCAAGGGCAACTGCCGTAATGTTGCGCTAAATTACTACTGTGGGCAGAAGGGATACTGTCACACCCAAATCCAAGGCCGCTGAATGTTTTGGATGAAGCACATGAGTGACCCATACCACTCAGGCACACACACCCTCACCTGGCACTCAATCAGAACCCGTCACCCAAACAACATACACATGCATTACACACACATGCATGGGCACTCACCGGACAATGCATCATAATCAGGTAGTTCTCCCACACCTTGGATCTGTTCCTCTGTGACAAAGGCCCCAGCAACAGACTCATGTTCAGTGAGTTCATTGTCCTCTTGTGGAGACCCACCGCCAGTCACCAGAGTAGCGGCATGATTTGAGGCCAGCTTGTTCTTTGCTCTGCGTTTCAGGTCATTCCACCGCTTGTAGCAATCATCAGCTGTGCGCCTCACAAATCCAAGGGCACCTATGCGGTCCGCGATGGTCTACCAGTGTGCCCTACGTTGACCAGGTGTGGTCTTGCACCCTGCAGTCACTAGCATTTCGCGGCTATGTGCTGACACATAGGCCACAAGTGCATCAAGTTCTGGATCGTTAAAGCTAAGCTTCCTTGAGGTACCGGAGTGTGTAGCCGTGTCTGGAGTCTCAGCCTGTCGTGCCAGAGCACCCTTCTTCCTCTTCTTTAAAGGTGGAGCAGAGCCAGAGTGGCTTACGCCGCTCTGGTCAGTAGGGGCACAATCACCTGTGGACTGGGTAGTAGGAGTGTGGGAATGCACAATGACCATAGGTCTTGATGCAGGCATTGGTTGCAGGGTAATATTGGCATTGGCAGGGGGAACGTCCGTTTGATGGACCTGGACTGACACTGTCCTGGCTGGGAGAGTCAGAGCTGGGGCGGATGGAGCTGCAGCTGCCCCTGCAGCCTCTCCACCCTGCATACTTGGGGCAGCAGATGACATAGCTGCCCCAGATCCACGTGGCTTGGTGACAACAACTTGCACCGCCACACGTGGCCTAGACTTGCTGACCTGGAAATCAGCCAGGGAGTCATCCTGTGCCAGGTCAGGTGCCACAATATGCTGGTCCAACAGGGGCTGAGCTGGGATGGTGTCAGCCACGTTTCCCTCAACCATGGGGGTGGCATGGGTGTCCCTGATTGTTCCTCCACACATGGGGGTATAGGGGCACCCTGAAAATCCCGGCCATGTCCCCTACCACGTCCACCATGCCCACCTTTTGAAGGTCAGCCACCTTTGCCTCCCTTACCGCTTGGTCGCCTCCCAACCATGGCACTGATGTTGTTGTGCGTATGGGAGTTGCAGTAAACTATTGTCCTGGGCAATTGGGGATCAAAGGGGTAGGATACTAGATGGAATTTGTACCCTAGTACTCTAACAAGGCTGTCTGGGACCCCTGGGGGAAGATGACGGGTCACGCAACGTACAGGCAGCCCAAAATAAAAAATTAACGTGCACGCAACCCCTCGTAGACCACGTGCATGAAAAAATGAACCCGCACTATGCTGTGGCACCCAGAAACACAAAACTAAGCGTACGCATAATACACGCAGCCTAGAATGATCTCTGAAGGGGAACGTGACACACGGGGCAAGCACAGTTGCTAAGTACGTGCAGAACTCACCGTCTGCCTGGAAAAAGAACGTGAAAAATACACGCGTGTGTGCATTGGCAAAACCCCCGCCAAAAGAAGAATTGTACGCTGTCTGAGGAGACAGGACAAAACGAGAAGTGAACTCTGTTTGAGGAAACAGGCCCAACAAAAATTCAGAAAGGAGCTGTCAGAGGTTACAGGGAGTATGAACTAGAAACGCTGTGAAGTAATTGTGTGTGAACCGACAAGAAGTACAGATTTCACCCACTCGCTCTCCACGAAAAGCACGTAGAAGGAAATGGCGTCCTACACATAGCTTTTAAACCGGCCCACACGTACACGTCAAATACGTGTGTACTCGGGCGCTTTCCTCCAATTACACGCAATGACACTCGGACGTGCAGTTTTTCCACGTGTCACGCAACGCACAGGCAGCCCAAAATCAAAAATTAACGTGCACACAACCCCTCGTAGACCACGTGCATGAAAAAATGAACCCGCACTACGCTGTGGCACCCAGAAACACAAAACTAAGCGTACGCATAATACACGCAGCCTACAATGATCTCTGAAGGGGAACGTGACACACGGGGCAAGCACAGTTGCTAAGTACGTGCGGAACTCACCATCTGCCTGGAAAAAGAATGTGAAAAATAGACGCGTGTGCACATTGGCAACACCCCCGCCAAAAGAAGAATTGTACGCTGTCTGAGGAGACAGGACAAAAGGAGAAGTGAACTCTATTTGAGGAAACAGGCCCAATAAAAATTCAGAAAAGAGCTGTCAGAGGTTACAGGGAGTACGAACTAGAAACGCTGTGAAGTAATTGCGTGTGAACCGACAAGAAGTACAGATTTCACCCACTCGCTCTCCACGAAAAGCACGTAGACGGAAATGGCGTCCTACACGTAGCTTTTAAACCGGCCCACACGTAAACGTCAAATACACGTGTACGCGGGCGCTTTCCTCCAATTACACGCGATGACACTCGGACGTGAAGTTTTTCCACGTGTGCTCTTTCATCACGTCCTATGAGGGAAACGCCCACGCGCTTAATGTAACTTACGCGCTTACGCGCTATGGGCCTTTGGAGCAAGTCCTGGGGCAGTATGATGCCCTCTTTGGAAGTTTGCGCGCCAACAATGAAGAACAGACCAGGATCTGGATGGACATCATGACTACCATCAACGCGGAGGGGGTGGCAGTCCGCGACTTACATCATGTCAAGAAGCGCTGGGAGGACTTCAGGTCCAGGACCCTCAACAAGGCCTGGCGCCTCGCTAAGCAGCGGATGCCAAGGGGTGCCGGGGCCAGCTGTCAAACCATCAAATGAGGGTCCTGGAAAACATATGCCCAGCGCTCTACATCCAGATCCTTGAGAGGCAGACCCGTCTGGAGTCGAGCGGTAAGTGTACATGCATGTTGATAGTACGCTGTGCGTGTCGTGGTGTGCCAGTAGTGTGCAGGTTGCACATGTGTTTATGTAGGGCCATGTAGGGATGTGTATGAACATGGGCGTGAGGCTGCCACATGTGAGTCCTCTCAGTTGTGAGACACATTGATGGTGTAGGTGTTGGTAAGCATGCTGGGCAAATACATGTGTGGGAGCACACATGTTTGAATTTCTGTGTATGTACATTGGCATGGTTGTGGCATGGATGGTGGTTCATAATGCATGTATCTGCACTGTGTACATGTGCATGCATGTGTATCTGACAAGTGTGCAACTGTGATGCAACATGGATGCACGTGACACTGATATGTGTGAAGGATGAATGGCAGATGTGACATGTATGGCGATCTCATCACTGCAACAGTTGGAGGAGATGTAGACATGCATGTAAGTGTGGTGGCGTGTGTGCATGTCTAGTGCACTCCTTGTGTTTCATGTGATGTCAGGCTCACCTTTGGCTGTTCATGCTGTTGTATGTGTATGGATGGTGCTGCCTGGTGCAATATTGCTGTTGAAATGTTCATGTGTGTGAGTTAAAATGACATGTGTCTCATGGAGTGTGATGCCGTGTCTGAAGTTAAACATTGCCACTCATGTCCAACTTTCATGTGTGTATCAGGCCATTGTACAGTGCCCTGATGCCTGTGTTTTATCTCTCCCTGTCTGCAGCGTCAACTGAAGAAGAGGGTGGAGAGGGTGCTGTGGAGCACAGCGGCAGGGATCGTCCCATCAGCCGGAGACTCAAGGCCCGGCTCCCCTCCCAGATTGTCATCTCATAGGGGAGTGAGAAGTCTGGTGCCACATCCTAGGCCACATCTGTTGAGGGTAGGTCCAAGAGGCGGAGGTTGGAGGTGGACTCCTCGGCAGCAAAAGGGGGAGCTGAGACCCCACAGGGTCCAATGGAGGAAGATGGCGTGGAGTCATCCATGTTGGTGGGGGGTTTGGTGGAGGAGGAGGCCGTGGAAGGGACACACACGGGGTCTGGAGTTAGGGATTCCACTGGTGCTAGTGGTGCAGTGCAGGACCAGGGACAGGAGGCAGCACAGGCCGCCGCGGAGATGCCTGTGTGCAATCCTGTCCCTGATCCTGGCACCAGGAGGGATGCCTACGTCCAGACCGGTTTTCAGGGAGGGGATGAGCGCACAACAACTGGCCTTCCTCTCCCTGCGGACGTGGCTACCCGGGACCGTGTTGAGCCTGTCCTGGCCGGGATAGCGTTGCGTCAATGGGGCATGTGAGGTGACGTGCAGTTTTTTCGTGAAGAGACTGCACGCCATCTCAGGTGCCTCTTTGACCGCGTTGACCTGCTGGGACGGGTCACCAGTGCTGGATTCCTCTGTGTGCTGGACCTCCTTGCGACACCCATCCTCACCTGAACCCCCTACGCGCCAGTCGTCCTCCATGTAATCTTCCCACCCATGTATCACCTAGGTACCCTGTGGATCTGCCTCTGAACCTGCGGCCAGGCTGGTGGAGGACACATCTGTGCCACAGTCAGGAGTCGGACGTCCAGCAGGGGTGGCCACCTCAACAACTGCACCCCAGCCGGAGGAGGATGTGCAGGCAGCAAGAGCCAGGGCACAGGCAGAGGCACAGCAGCAGCAGCAACAAGGTGGGAGCCATCATGGCTCGGGGCCTTCGACATCGGAGGGGCAGGCATCGGACAGAGGGCAGGTGGACCCAGGACTGGAAGTGTCTTCCGTGTGGCAGCGGTTAGGCCATGCTATAGATGCGGAGCGGCAGCGGGCAGAAGAGGCATGGCTCACGATGGTCAGGGCGGAGAACTCCATGCGGAGGGCCCTGAGGCGGGCCGAGTTCCTCGAGGCAATTCGCAGGGAGTTGGAGGAGAACATGTCATCGTCCCTGCGAACCCTCAGGGCCATGGAAGAGGACTGCCTCCAGGACATTGAGCAGGAGTTCGATGATGCCCTGGCCCGGGACATCTAAAAGTGAGCCGTCGGACTAGCCTGCTGCCCTTGTAAATAGTTTTTACAGTTAGGTTTCCTTTTCGTTTTCCTTTTATTTGTGGTCAATGGACAATGCCACACAAATTTGTATATAGTTATATTTTTAGGCAGTTTGTTAGGTAGGTTTCATTTGTTTGGTTGGGATCATGGACCCTTTACATTCTTGGGCAATGGATTGTATATAGTTTCATCATGTATTCATTTATTTATTTTTTTGCATTATGGACATGGAGCAATTGATTTATTTTTTCCCGGACAATGGATTGTAAATAGTTGGACTATGGATTGATTTCTCTTTTTTTTTTATTATGAACATGAAGCAATGGAGATTTCCTTTGGATTTGCGTTGTTGGAGGGTGACTTTGGACTGTTTTTCTTTCTAAATTTTTTGGATTGGTTATCATTTTCATTCAATCATCTTTTTCACATGCTTTTCATTTCATATTTCATATTTTGGTATGCTTTCATTTCATTGTTGATTTTATGTACATAATACATTTTCATTTTTTAGTTCCATGTGTGGGATTTGCTCATTGGGTTGATGCATGTGAAAATGTGGGTTTACACAAGCAATGCCAACAAGTGTTTGTGTGTGACCGACATGTGTTGATGTACATAGTTGACTTTTGGTTTGTGTCATGAGATCGGCATTTCACTGCTGGGGGGTGGGGGTGCAGGAGGACATGAGTGGGGGCCTGCTGGCAGGTGCCCCTTAGTGCTGGGGGGTGGGGGTGCAAGAGGACATGAGTGGGGGCCTGCTGGCAGGTGCCCCTCAGTGCTGGGGGTGGAGGTCCAGGGGGACATGAGTGGGAAATGAGTGGGGGCCTGCTGGCAGTTGCCCCACAGTGCTGGGGGGTGGGGGTGCAGGGGGACATGAATGGGGGCCTGCTGGCAGGTGCCCCTCAGTGCTGAGGGGTGGGGGTGCAAGGGGACATGAGTGAGGGCCTGCTGGCAGGTGCCCCTCAGTGCTGGGGGGTGGGGGTGCAGGGGGACATGAGTGGGGGCCTACTGGCAGGTGCCCCTCAGTGCTGGGGGTGGGGGTGCAGGAGAACATGAGTGGGACATGAGTGGGGGCCTGCTGGCAGGTGCCCCACAGTCTGGGGGGTGGGGGTGCAGTGGGACATGTGTGGGGGCATTCTGGCAGGTACCCCTCAGTGCTGGGGGGTGGGGGTGGAAGGGTACATGAGTGGGGGCCTTCTGGCAGGTGCCCTCAGTGCTGGGGGATGGGGGTTCAGTGGGACATGAGTGGGGGCCTGCTGGCAGGTGCCCCACAGTGCTGGGGGGTGGGAGTGCAGGGTGACATGAGTGGGGGCCTGCTGGCAGGTGCCCCTCAGTGCTGGGGGGTGGGGGTGCAAGGGGATATGAGTGGGGACCTGCTGGCAGGTGCTCATCAGGTCTTGGGGGATGGGGGTTCAGGGGGACATGAGTGGGGGCCTGCTGGCAGGTGCCCCACAGTGCTGGGGGGTGGGAGTGGAGGGGGACATGAGTGGGGGCCTGCTGGCAGGTGCCCCTCAGTACTGGGGGGTGGGTGTACAAGGGGACATGAGTTGGTGATCAGTAGTGCAAGGAGACATGTGAATTGGCAGTGTGGGTCCTCTCAGGTGTTCCCTCTACACCCTCCACGGCCCCTGCAGGCAGCCCACAACACAGGGGACTACCCTGCACCCCTGGTCATGTCCCGCAGGCAGCCCATCCACCATGGGCATGCCCCCCAGCCAAGCCACATGTCAGCTTGCACTACTGATCACCAACGCATGACCCCCTGCACCCCCACCCCCCAGAAGTGCAGGGCACCTGCCAGCAGGCCCCACTCATGTCCCCTTGCACCCCCACCCCCCAGCAGTGCAGGGCACCTGCCAGCAGGCCCCCACTCATGTCCCACTCATGTCCCCCTGCACCCCCACCCCCAGCAGTGCAGGGCACCTTCCAGCAGGCCCCCAGTCATGTCCCACTCATGTCCCCCTGCACCCCCACCCCCCAGCAGTGCAGGGCACCTGCCACCAGGCCCCCACTCATGTTCCACTCATGTCCCCATGCACCCCCACCCCCAGCAGTGCAGGGCACCTGCCAGCAGGCCCCCACTCATGTTCCCCTGCACCCCCACACCCCTGCAGTGCAGGGCACCTGTGTCACGCCTCTCAGAAAGCGCTGGTCTTTGTGGCACCATTGGATCCGGAGAAGTAGGGCGGCCATTTTCACACCCAAGATGCCGGCTGGTACTGGCAGCTGCGGTCTAGCTGCCTGGCTCCAACATGGTGACTCGGCTCCACCCTCCCGGTCGAGCACAGCATATCAACCTCGATTCACAACAAACAGACGTGTTGCTACTCCTATCTACCAACGCTACGTGAGTTCGGATCTAGGGTTTATTCTTACCTGTCCTTGCCACATTCTGTATTTCTAATTTATCTTCCTGTCTCCTGCAGTACCAGCTCCCGCTATTCTCCAGGAGAAACACAATCTGCAGTACACTTACCGTCACGCTCCTGCTCGCTGTTCGTATCCTCTCTCTTCCAAGGGAAACATCTGGACTGCCTCAGAAGTTCTATCACGGTCGTTCTTCGGCCTCATCTGAGGTACGAAGACTGGGATGACTGTTCCTTATTCCCCTTCCACTTTAGATATCATCCTGACGTTGTTTCTCCCTCTTTAGCAGACAGTCTTACACTTCCGTCAATCCACGGAACTTCCATCTAAAGCACTGTTTAGCGGGCAGACAATTCTTACCACAGGTACTCCTTGTTTATATTATCCCTTTCTCCATCTCTTCTTGTTGACCTTAACTAACCCTCTTCTTCCATCTCAGTGCTGTCTTCCGAGGTTCCCAAGAAACAGAGACTCCGGTATCACTTACCTCTATCTCCCGGTTCGCAACAAGGTGTTTACTAATACCTCCTTATCTTATTTATCCTACTTGTCCTAACACTACCAATCACCATTACTTATTGTGTTCTGTCTACTTTCCTCATAGCCTACGGTACGGGATAACCTTACCTGGAAATTCCTCTTCCACGAGAATTCAGAAGCAGACGATCGACTGACACGCAGGGTTTTCTTCCCCCTGAGGGTTTCCCTGGACTCTCTCTCCATCCCTGGGGCTTTGCCACTGGGGTCAGGGGGGAGGGAGGGATCAGTGGAATCCACATCAGCTTTGCTATTCCTGATTTCCATTCTCAAGTGGTTCCTAGTCCTCTTTCCTGCCGGTGAGTACGCCCTGGATTCTCTCCTTGTCATTTCCACTGTTTAAACATATTGAATGGTATATTGTTAACAACCTGCCAGCAGGCCCTGACTCATGTCCCCTTGCAAGCCAACCCCACAGCAGTGCAGGGCAGCTTCCAGCAGGCCTCCACTCATGTACCACTCATGTCCCCCTGCACCCCCACCCCCCAGCAGTGCAGGGCACCTGCCAGCAGGCACCCACTCATGTCCCCCTACATCCCCACCCCCCAGCAGTGAAGGGCACCTGCCAGCAGGCCCCCACTCATGTCTTACTCATGTCCCCCTGCACACCCACACCCAGCAGTACAGGGCACCTGTCAGCAGGCCCCCATTCATGTCCCCTGCACCCCCACCCCCCCAGCAGTGCAGGGCACCTGCCAGCAGGCTCCCACTCATGTCCCCTTGCACCCCCAGCAGTGCGGGGCACCTGCCAGCAGGCCCCCATTCATGTCCCCCTGCACTCCCACCCCCCAGCAGTGTAGGGCACCTGCCAGCAGGCCCCCACTCATGTCCCACTCATGTCCCCCTGCACCCCCACCCCCCAGCAGTGCAGGGCATCTGCTACCAGGCCCCCACTAATGTCCCCCTGCACCCCACCCCACTGCAGTGCATGGCACCTGCCAGCAGGCCCCCACTCATGTCCCACTCATGTCCCCCTGCACCCCCACCCCCAGCAGTGCAGGGCACCTGCCAGCAGGCCCCCACTCATGTCCCCCTGCACCCCCACCCCCAAGCAGTGCAGGGCACCTGCCAGCAGGCCCCCACTCATGTCCCCCTGCACCCCCAACCCCAGCAGTGCAGGGCACCTGCCAGAAGGCCCCCACTCATGTCCCCTTGCACCCCCACCCCTAAGCAGTGCAGGGCACCTGCCAGCAGGCCCCCACTAATGTCCCCTTGCACCCCCACCCCCAGCAGTGCAGGGCACCTGCCAGCAGGCCCCCGCTCATGTCCCCCTGCACCCCCACCCCCCAGCAGTGCAGGGTACCTGCCAGCAGGCCCCCACTCATGTCCCCTTGCACCCCCAGCAGTGCAGGGCACCTGCCAGGAGGCCCCCACTCATGTCCCACTCATGTCCCCCTGCACCCCCACCCCCCACTCATGTCTCCCTGCACCCCCACCCCCCAGCAGTGCAGGGCACCTGCCAGCAGGCCCCCACCCATGTCCCACTCATGTCCCCCTGCACCCCCACCCCCCTGCAGTGCAGGGCACCTGCCAGCAGCCCCCCACTCATGTCCCCCTGCACCCCCAACCCCCAGCAGTGCAGGGCACCTGCCGGCAGGCCCCCACTCATGTCCCACTCATGTCCCCCTGCACTCCCACCCCCAGCAGTGCAGGGCACCTGCCAGCAGGCCCCCACTCATGTCCCACTCATGTCCCCCTGCCCCAGGTCATGACTATCCTCAATCATGGCCCTTATGGCCAGCCTCCCCAGCCCAAATACCCAACCAAGTATTGCATCCACCCACATAGAAAAGGCAATTACATGCTACAACCCCAATGGCAAGTTTGTAAATGAACACATGTCCATCACACACACACAATGGGTGCAAGTGAATGTGAAAACCCATATCATGACATGCATGAAACCAATGAGATAATACCACACATCGAAGTATGAAGAAAAAAATGTATTAAACACAACAGGAATGTAATCTAAATCCAACACACAAAGGGAATAATAAAAGAAAAGTTGCATGTCCGTAAAAGAATAAAAAACAAGAAATCATAATCCAAAGAAATCCAAAAGAAATGGTGTCCAAAGTCACAGTCCAACAAAGCAAATCCAAGGGAAAAAAGAAAGTGAAAACCATTGCTCCATGGTGAAAATAAAAAAAAAGAGAACCATCCAATGCTGAACTATGTACAGATGAACAATCCAGGGTCCATGAGCCCAACTGATTAAATGAAACCTATCAAAAATACTAACTAATAATAAAAAACTATATACAAAAACATGGTGCATTGTCCAAGCGCAACCAAAATAAAGAAAAACGAAAGGAAACCTAACACTATCTAACTATATACAATGGCGGCGGGGAAGTCCAGCTGCTCACTCTGTGGTGTCCTGGGCCAGGGCATCATCGAACTCCATGTCTATTTGTCGGAGGCAGGCCTCTGTCCTGGCCCCGAGGTCTCACAGGGAGGCACTCATGGCCTGTTCCAACTCCCTGCAAGTTGCCTCGAGGCACTCTGCCCGCCTCAAAGCCCGACGCCTGGAGAACTACGCCCTGCCCATGGTGAGCTGCGCCTCTTCCACCCGCTGCCGCTCCGCACCTATCTGCTGGCCCAACCAGTGCCACACGGAAGACACTCCCATTCCTGGGTCCTCCTGCCCTTTGGCCAATGCCTGCCCCCCCCGATGTTGATGGCCCAGAGCCATCATTGCGCCCACCTAGAGCCTGCTCCTGCTGCTGCTGTCCATGTGCCGTGTCTGATGGTGCCTGCACATCCTCCATCAGCTGGTCTCCACTTGTGGTGTCCACCCCTGCTGGGCCGCAGACTCCCGAGTGTGGCAGGGATGTGAGCTCCACCAAGCTGGCTGTGTTGGTCGGGCCAGGTCCACAGGGGACCCTGGTGGAATCTGGGCTGGAAGACAGTGTGGAGAATGACTGGCCCCTACTCTCCACAGAGGAGGAGAGGTCCGCCAGAGTGCACAACACATGTAGGAACCCACCAACCAGGACGGAGCCCATACATTTGTGGGACCCCTCGTCCACAGGTAGTGGAGAGGCAGATGACATGGCACTCTCCCCTACCTGCAGACGGGCCTGGGGCGGGGCCTCCCTGCTGGTGCATGGTGGTTCAGTCACAGGGTCAGGGACAGCGACATGCACAGGCCCCTCTGCTGTGACCTGTGCTGCCTCCTGACCCTGGCCCTGGACTGCACCACTTGCACCAGTGGTACTACTCCCACCAGGCCCTATGTGTGCCTCAGTAGAGGGCTCCTCCTCCTCTGTGGAGACCACCAACCTGGATGTCTCCACACCGTCTTCCGCCATTGGAAGCCCCTGTGGGGGCTCACCCGGCCCTTCCTCCACAGCTGTTGTTGTAGACGCAGCACCAGCCCCCTCGCTCCCGGATTATGGTAATTCCTGGGAGGGTGGCTGGGCCTTGCGTCGCCGTCCAGTGGAGGCATCCCCGCCGCTTGGCTCCACAGCGCCGTCTCCGCCCTCTTCTTCACTTGACGCTGCGTAGAGGGAGACATAGAACACAAGCATCAGGGTACAGTACAAAATACCCTAGACAGGAAGCAATAACACATGAGTGGCACTGTCAAATGTCACTTCCATCCTGTCATTCCACAACATATGGGTGAATGCACACAACACACATGCAGAAACAGTCCCGGCGCCTGCAATCAACATCAACATCCATGTAGAAGGGTCCCTGTAAACCAAGATGGTGCCTTCAAAGTTGCATGCATCCATGACGTTTCAAAGTCACACACACACTTCTCAGTCACATACACACATGTGCACCATACATATACATGACATCAGCACCCATTCCCCACCCCCCCTTCATGTCCAGGAACAGAGACAGCCATGCTTTCATGTGTGCATTCCGCATAGATCTCCCCATGTTGCATTAAAACACATGCACCAACCATGTGGTTCACACATAACTGGTCTCACATGCATGACCATGATGTCCCTGCACACACACATCCATATATGGCCTATGTCACACATACAGGCAAGCATCAGACTACCAGCACACTGCAACATGCCCTGTCTCACACAGCAATGCTTGGCCACTTACCGCTCAACTCCCGACGGTTCTGCCTCCGAAGGATCTTGTCACGGAGCGCTGGGCCTACGCATTCCAGGACCCTCATCTGGATGTTACTCATGCGTGCCCGGCCCCCCTCCACGAGGCGCCGGGCCTTGTGGAGCATCCTGGACCTGAAGTCTTCCCAGCGCTTCTTGACGTGCTTGATGTCTCGGGTTTCCACTCCCTCCGCGTTGATGGCAACCACTACGTCGTCCCAGATCCTCTCCCGTCCTTCCTTGTTGGCACGTGATGTTCCGAAGAGGGCATCATAATGCCCCAGGAAATGCTCCACCAGGACACCAACTTCAGTGGCAGTGAAGCTGGTGGCCCTCTGCCTCTCTGGCTGGGGGTTGCCAGTGGTGCCAGATGGAGATGTGCCCGACATGGCAACCCCAGAGGCACGAGTGGGTGGGCAACTGGGTCCTGGGGCTGGGCTGTGGAGCGATGGTATCCCAGTCGGGAGTCTTCTGTTCCAGCAGGGGTGGTCACAGCAACTGGACCCCTGCAGATGGCTGATGTGCAGGCAGCAAATAGCAGGGCACATGGGCAGCAGACAGTCAGGCAGCAGCAGATGGCAGGTGGGAGCGTGCTCGGGGCTCTGGGGGGCAGGAAAATGGCCTTCAGGGCAGGAGCGCGGTCTTCCGTGTGTGTATGTGTGGCCAGCTTGATACGGAGTGATTTGGCACATGAAAAAATTGCACATCAGCGTGTAATTCGAGGAAAGGCCCTTAGCGCGTAAGCACGTCTGTTACGTATCGCGCACGGGCATTGCCCTTTCACATGTAAAACTTCACGCGAACCCCAGGAATACACTGCCCCCACTCGCACAGGGCCCTTTCGTGTGTAAAACTTCATGCGAACCCCAGGAATACACGTACCCCACTCGCACAGGTCCTTTTGCATGTGAAACTTCCCGCGCACCCCCGTAATACACATACCCTGCTGAAATCGCGTGTGAGACTTCCCGCGAACCCCAGTTATACACATACCCCACTCGCACAGGCCCTTTCGCGTGTGAAACTTCCTGCAAACCCCATAATAGACGTACCCTGCTCCAATAGCGTGTGAAACTTCCCGTGAACCCCAGTAATACACGTACCCCACTCGCACAGGGCCTATTGCGTGTGAAACTTCCCGCGAACCCCAGTTATACACATACCCCACTTACACAGGCCCTTTCGCATGTGAAACTTCCCGCGCACCCCCGAAATACACATACCCAGATCCAATCACGTGTGAGACTTCCCGCGAACCCCCTTAATACACGTACCCGCTCCAATCGCGTGTGAAACTTCCCGCGAACCCCAGTTATACACGTACCCCACTCGCACAGGCCCATTCGTGTGTGAAACTTCTCAGGAACCCCGTAATACACGTACCCTGCTCCAATCGCGTGTGAAACTTCACACAAACCCCAGTTATACACGTACCCCACTCGCACAGGCCCTTTCGCGTGTGAAACTTCACGCGAACCCCAGTAATACACGTTCCCCACTTGGCGTTTCCTGTTTGGCAGCCTGTAAACTGGTCCAGGGTTAGCGCAGCCCTTTGCGCTGGATTGGAGATTTTGATGGCTTTTCATTGCGCGCGGGCGTTCTTGGCGGCATAACTGGCGCTGCTGCAGGGTCGCTGCGCCACTCTGCGCCACAGCTGGTTTTGGAGGCTAAAATCCATTAATACGCTGTGCGCGGAAATCGATTTTAGTGCATGCAGCTGGCGCAAACATTCGCACACGCACACTGTGCGCCAGCCACGTGCGTCACTTGTGCGCAAAATTCTATGAATTACCCCCTTAATGTGTACTTGTATTAGTACATTGTTTGTCTTTGGCAATATTGAGTATTTATCATACTATATAATAAAAGGCCAGATGTATGTTTGTCTGAAACCATCCTGCATGGTTCACCTTTCATCACCGCAAGAGGGAGCTGTTGCCTTACGTTTACAACAATAAGACTTCAAGTTCAACTTCCAGGCGATCAAAATGTGTATTTCAACAATGATAACATACAATTTGCTGCAGAATAGGCCCAAGACAGGGATACCACTTTAATGGCATAGTTCAAGTTGCATTCACTAAAAAAAGTATACATTTTAAAAAAAAACATATAAACAGAAATTCATTTGATTAAGCACTACTTCTCCAACAAAATAAATGACCTTTTTAATGTACTTATGTAGTATGTAATTATTCATTGTAATATTTCTTGGTATGTTTTATTAAATCAATAATATTCTTCATGTACATTTTAAACTTAATTTGACATCAATTTACTTTATTGGATGATCGGATGTCTAATTTGAATCATGCTGCAAGCGAATTGTATTACTCTGACATCACTCAACATTATATATTTGAATCCAAATCCCATGAGTAGAATCCAAGACAATGAGGATCAGATACAATTGGCCATATGTATGTTGAACTTTCATCTGATTCTATGAGATTTTGTTTGAGGTTACTACTCCTCGGCGTAAAAGTAGCAAGAGCCTTTACAATATTTTTTCTATTAACATAAATTACATTAAAATCCACCACATGGTGGATGGGGAGCCAGAGCAAGTGGATCTAGGTCACCTGGCCTAAGCTCCGCCCACCTGGTACCTTCCTGCCTGCAGCTTTTTTTCACCACTTAGCAAGCCCCACCCACCTGGTGCCTTCCTGCTTGCCACTCATCTTCCCTACTTAAGGAGCCCTCCAGCCAACTTAAGGAGCCCTCCAGCCTCTTTTCCTTTGTAGATGGGGAGCAGGTGCAAGTGGATCTAGGTTACCTGGCCAAAGCCCACCCATCTGGTGCCTGCCGCTCTTTTACACCACTTAACAAGCTCTGCCAACCTGGTGCCTTCCTTCTTGCTTCTCTTTTCCCTACTAACGGAGACCTCCAGCCTCTTTTCCTTTGCAGATGGGACACAGATATAAGTGGATCTGGGTCACCTGGACTAAGCCCACCCACCTGGTGCCTTCCTGTCTGCCACTCTTTTACCTACTTAAAGAGCCCTCAAGCCTCTTTTCCTTTGCACATGGGGAGCAGGTGCAAGTGGCTCTAGGTCACCTGGCCTAAGCACCACCCACCTTCTTAGCCCTGCCTCTTACTTCCTGCTCTTAACTATTAGATCAAGGGCGTCTCTCGCCCGGGTGTCCGAAGTGAAGGGCAGACGAAGAAGAGGGCAATTCCTGTTCGGACCTATTCTGACCAGAAGGACCCAGGGCCCAACCCCCTGCTCAGACACCAGGTAAGCATGCACCAACATGTGTTAATTCTTCTGTCCCCACAGGCCATCCCCACCCCCTCTGGTCCCCCCATGATGTTCCCTTGTGCCCCCACCATTCTCGCACACAGGTGTTGCCTGTTTTGCTTGATTCTTCTACCCTGCTCCCCCCATACCCTCTCCAAGCCTACTTCTGCAGGAGTCTGTCCTGATAAATTCTGGTTTCACCATCACCGTCTTGTGGCCAATTCTGGATTTGACTTTTACGGACTTCATTCATTCACGGCGTGTCACCCTTTCTCAGCTCTCATGCTGAACTTCCTTTGCATCTTGTGTATAGGCGCTATATAAATAAACTATCATATCATATCATATCACATATATCATATCATATCATAAATATATTTACACTATGGACATTTTTTCGTTTATGCGCATTAGCCTGTGTACAAGGCTTTTGCACTAGTTTATAATGTTCATTAATTACTCTGCACTTGCATATTCTGAATGTGTTTATTCAATGTTGCCTTAGTTCTCATGTCTCCTCCCTTTTGCCCCGTGGGTGCTTTGAAACACTATTTGTTGATGTATAAGCGCCTTAATGATGCACAATAAATAAATAAAAATAAAAACTCCCAGCTTTTGTCCTTATATTACCTCCTTTACCCAGCTGAAATGAAAAGGTGTCAAGCACCCTGAAAGAGGTGAACATCTCCATATGACTGGTGGGCCCCCACCCTCAACCAAGAGCCACCAAATCCAGCCATCTACCATAAATGCAAAATTGAAAGTTACTATAAGTAATGGTATGAAATAAGGACAGGTACTCCAGAATGTAGACCATAGTTCAATAAAGTTGTCATAGACTACATACATCACAAAACATATGAGTATTCTGATTATTATGTTTTTAATTTAACTGCTTGAGGACATCAAAACAGAACCATGAAATATATTTTAAAAAATGCCCATTTCAAAAAGCATTTTGAGGAGATTGGAAAATCAGACTCTGCTCCTTGCCACCAGAGGGTACATCTCACCTATTGCCATGATAATGAAACCTGAAGAAGCATAAATGTGCTTCAACCACTCACCATATGTCACAGGTCCCTCAGCTAATAAGAGATAAAGTGACAATTGCATTGCACTGAACCACAGTATGTTGATTAATGATCTGAGTGTATATTTTTCTGCGTTTATACAGTTACAAAAGTAACAGAAAATGGCTATGCAAAATACTGGCTGCTATAGACCAGCATCTTCACTTTGCTGTTCAATGGTACATCATGAACGTGGCCATTACCCCATGTGAAAACCTGTGCTCACAGGTGGAGTTGAAGGGATGACATTTATATGTATTTTTCCATGCACGTAGTCAGTGATTATAGCAAGCTCTGCTGTAGGGCAGATAGCGGTAATGTTTGCATCAAAAGGCAAGATAAGGCTTGGTGGCTTTGATTGCAGACTCATGGTTGACTCATGGTTGTCAGATGGAAGACTATACCACTATTCTGTAGATTTCAATATACAATTAAAGTGCCCTCTTAGCAAAAAGACAATTGACTTTCTGAATTTACGTATTAGTATTAACAACAGGAGTATCCTAACATCAAGCTTTAGGAAAAAGACAAAAGTTAATTCAGTATTACGTCCAACAAGTAGTAATATTAGGAATATTATTAAGAGCATACCTAAATGGGAATACATTTCAGTCAGGAGGAATTGCAATACAGAAATAGTATTTTATACAGAAATAGATCTGATAACATAGAGATTTATTGGCAGTGGGAATGATAGGAAGGATTTGAAGAGGACCATTGTAGAGGTGAAACAAAGTGACAGGTGTAAGTTACTTTTGTCAAAAAAAGACAAATGGAGAGAGTCAACAACGAGACAAAGTCAGATTCATTACCACATATTCAGCTCACTGAAAAATGCTTCAAAAGATTCTGAATAAACATTAGACTACCTTAACACCAGAAAATGAGGTTAGGGGTTTCATAGAACAGTATCCCAATATCGTGTTCAGACAGGTTGAAAGGATTGGACAAAACATCAGTACTAGCCGCACGACTATGTCAATGTTTGCCATGATGGTGTGGAAACTGCTAGACAAACCATAATTGTGGCAGTCACATGGTAGCCACAGAGGGGAGGTGACTCAGAACGAAAGATGATTAATTGGCAAGCACATGGGTGCCTCTTTCATTTAAAAAGTGTTCTAAATGCATTGGCTCATTGATTGAACTGACAGAATTGGAATCTTTCTAAACCTTGTTTGCTGAGGAATCAAAAAATTGGTGGGATTCAAGGCTAACACATTTAGAAGAAACACCTATGAAACTATGTAACACGTTAGACAAGGTACAAACAGGATTGAAAGAAAACATGAATATCTATTCATCTATTAGGGTTATTTAAATGTTCAACCGATGACATGTGTAAATTTGCCATGTCTTAAATGAACCAATATATCACATACACTGATAGGATCATTACAATCAATGAATTCATCCATTGCAAGACTACATATGTTGTTTATGTTATTGTATGTATATGTAGGCTTTCCAGTTTTCAGTGAACTATGGTAAAAATTAAAAATAAAACAGAAACGCACTACTAGGGGAGAAAGTGCCTCCTTGTTTTAAACAGAAAAAAAATAAAAACGTTTTTTCCTCCCGCCCAGTGGTGCCTTAGTGTGAGCCAAGATGAGAGGAAGTTTTGGGATGTGGTGAAATGGGGGCTGGAGAGGGGACTTTGCATTCCTCTCCTGTCCCCTGGCCTTATTAAAAAAGAAACTGCACATTGTATGTTACATTGTTTTCTTTGTAAAAAGAAATGCATATGTTTGGCTGTGGTCAGGGCCTATTTCGAGGAATTGTAGACAACATTTAGCTATTTTTGTGGCTGCCAATTCATGTCTCAGAATTGGCCAAAATCCCACAAAGTAGCTTTTGACCAATGACAAATATTTTTATTAAGAAAAAATGGTTTCAAATTAATTTTTCAGTTTCTCTGTTTGTGCCCCTAGACCTTTTTCGTTCCCCTCCCTTGAATGTACGGTTTGAACAAGACATGCACACACACCAGAAAATGTATGTTACATAATTTTATGGAAATGAAAGTATTTGATAGTGGGCAGGTGCTACTTTAAGCAATTGTGGCTATTTCTGAGCCTTTCTGTGTGATCAGGAATCCCCCCCCCCCGCCAAAAAAGTTTTATCTCAAAACTTGCCACAATTCCTCAAATTGCCCCACCTTCTGACAAATACTTATTTTCCAACTAAAAAAGGATGTAGCATATATATTTTGTTATTATTATGTGGTTTACAAGATTCAAACGTTTTATGCAATAATTATATTGATATTCAAATCACAGATACATTTTTATACAAAATAGATAATGAATTTGAGTAGACAATAAATGTTAACAATTGCAGATAAACCCATGTTAAAAAGGAGCGAAAACAATCAGTGATAAAATTCACTAATGGTAATTAGATTAAAATAGTTTCTACATATACATCTCTAGACACATATTTGTGCCCCCACGCTGTCTTTGTGGCTGCTCCAATATATGTAGAAAAGAATAAGACACTTACAGACACTGCAAATTGCTGTTACATCAAATTTTTGTAAAATAAAATATTTGTCAATTGATAGGAACTGTTTTAAGAGATTATAGCCAATGTATAGTCATTTTTCATCCACACATTCACTTGACCCCAAGCCCCAAAAATAAAAAAATGAACCTGAAATTTGACACACTTCCTCTAAACAGGCCCACACACTTCCTCTAAACAGGCCCAAACCACTGAAAAATACTTTTTTCATTTACAAATCAAAGCAATGCAACATTGTATTTGCAGTATCTGCATTCATGCTCCCAAATTGTTTGCTTCTGTTCCTGTACACATGTTGAGATAAGGCAAGCAGCAGGTAAGAGTGAGGTGTGTGTCTAAGGAGTCAGTGACAAAGCACAGTATTGTTATACGTTTAAGGCCCTTCCCACTTAAGTGCATTGAGGCCTTGCCAACCCTCCCTAGTCTCCACTTGAATTTCGGTGTTAAACAATACCTAAAGCAGGTGAATCCACCAACCTATTTTGTTGCATCGATAGCCTTGAATACACATTCACAATATTCAGAAGTCATTATTAAGTCTCATGCTGCTTTGCATTCTGATGCATTCAGGCATCTGTTCAAGATGGGGAAAAAGGTACAATTATCCTCTTTTTGCTTAGCATATTTCTGCAAGGATGTATGTGTTTGTTGTAGTGGTTTATTATAATGTTGTATAGAGTATTCTTGAAAGACAAAAAGGGCCTCATTACGACCCAGGCGGTAAGTTACCGCCTGGGCCGTGACTTTACCACCATGGCGTAAACTACATTTACGCCATGGTGGTTGGCGGACTTACCGCCCCATTCCGACCTAGGCGGGGCGGTAAGTCCCCAATCCCCATTTACCCTTCCCCAATCCCATTTTTGCCCCATAGGGCATAATGGGAGTGGGGAAGGCGTTAATTACGCCACCGTAAATTACGGTGGCGTAATTAACTCCATGGTCCCTTAGCGCCATGGATTTTAACACCTGCTAAAAGCAGGTGTTAAAAGCACCATGGCGCTAGGGGACCTCGTACTCAGGCGGTAAGGGTCGGCGCTGTTAACGCTGCCGTAAACCCCTTACCGCCTGAGTTGTAATGAGGCCCAAAAACACATATTTCTACCAACTAGAGGCTGGAAGATACAGTGGTCAAAATTCTATGTTTCAGACTGGGCTTAAATCCCTGCATGACCACTTAACTGAAGTGTGTGATATTTGGCAAATCATTTTATCTCACTGTGACTTATCCATGAAAAGTAGATGTTCTTAGAACTGATTCCGACCATGTTGCCCTCTAGAAACAAAATGTCCACTCATTCTATTTCTTAATAAATAATAACTGTGACCATTTATAGGGTGCTGGAGACAATACAAACGGCAGTGGTGTGCGCTATAAATCAACATAACATAACATATATTACTCATCATAAATTATGTTTGCTTTTTGGCTTGCTGAGCAGAATTTCTAGTAATGTTGCTTTCCATGCTATCATCAATTATCACAGACTCATGTCACATCCTATAACATATTTATCTGTGATTTCACACTGATGCCAATACATATGCAAATTAGGGATGCCTGCAGTCCTTTGTCATAAAGGCCCTCACACATCATAGAACCTGGCCTGGATATTGATAAAGGGTATCATTCTGTACATGTAATTGACTATATCCTTTCCAGGGCAGCGTCTCACTGACATATGTTGCGAGCTTTATCAGCAGAAGTTTCTTGGCTTACCCTTTTGAGAGACTGTTCCGTCAATGAGCCTGATTCACAGAAGCGTTTTATAATGGCACAATCCCATAGGAAAACACTCTATGAATCAGGACCAATAGCTTGTCATTGAGAGCATTATATATCCCAAGAAATGTTTGCTCCAAAACGTCTGTATATTAATAAATGCATGTGTTTCATATACACTGGAAAAACACTGTTGTGCTTCATTATTTTCTTGAAAGAATGTACAAACACTGATATACACAGATATATATATTTAGTGAAAATACTGGAAAACACCACTGAAATTGAGAAAACATAAATATTTTTTTTTCTGTCAATTCCATCTGCCTTTATCCATATTTATTTTGTGGCAATTTTTTCTGGATTTATCAAAAAAAGATTTGTCTTTGAAAAAGATAACTTGCAACCAGTATATTTCTGCATGTATTCGAATGAAAAAATACATTTATTAAAATATACACATGTCAATACTGGACACAAATAGAACGCGTTTAATCCACATCAATATCAGCTCCATTTTTGGCACAACTACACAAGGTTTCTCCTGTGATTGCTGCAAACCTAAGATATATGTTGTCAGAAATTTAAATAATGTGTAACACTATTTTTATTCAATTGAATCAATTCAATTGGCTTGCAATGCATGATTGACAGCATAGTGAACCAAGCATAAAGAAATTGATTTCTGTTGTTTTCCATTTTTATAAACATATACAGACAAAAAGTAGATTGATTTCCATGTGCATTGTGTGTAAAAAAAACCCAGTAAGAACAGAAAACAGGGAGCCTTAAACATGAAGACTTAAATCCAGAAATCCTATGTATATGCCAGAAATGTTATATAGGCTGCACCATTAGAGAATCAAGATCCAGACTCTGTGAACATTTGTACACCATAATGACTAACAATCTGCTAAATGCATTTGCTGAACACTGGAATCAAGTACACGCAGATGGAGACCTCTCCAGTTTAAGATATGATGGTTGTGATTATGGATAATCTGCATGAGCCTCATCACGAGTTGGGCAGTATCCTGGCGGTATTACTGCCGGTATACCGCCAGTGCTAATAGCATTACCGCCAAACCCCCTGCGCAATTAGCGCTGGATCATGGGTTTGGCGGAATGGTAATTCCCCATTCCCCATTGGGCCCATTCAGGAATTCCCCATTTCCCATTGGGCCCAATGGGGAATTTTTGGCGCAGCTACCGTCTGGCTCAGAGCTGGGAGTAAATGCGGTCAAACCCCTTGATTTGGCAGGCCCTTAAATGCAGCGGTAATAGCGTTACTGCCGCATTTAAGGGTTACTGCCAAACTTGTGATGAGGCTGCTTCTTTTCGCTCTGCATAATTAACTTGGGGCTTATGATTCAGGCCTGCTGTTCTTTTTAATCAAGCTAGATTACCCAGCAACCTTTCTTTCTCATCTTACTTCCTTCCTCTATACCACATAGATTTTAAGAACAGGCATACAACAATAACACGTCAATTTGTGAGGCATAAAGGAAGAAATACCATTGCACCCCCTTCAGGTATTAGCACCAGGAGGCTTACAGGTATATGGATGACCTATAACACATAAACACAAGTAAAGAATAAAGATGTCTAGTAATAAGACAATAATAAACCCTCTACTAATACTTGTCTCTGTTTGTATATAGTGTTGGAGGGAGTAAGTTATGTGATCTAGAACCCTCGTGATTTTAAAAGGGAATTTTTGGGTTGCCCAATACTTGCACACACCAGCACTGTGAGGCTGAGACTGGGGTGGAGAAGGGAAGACCCTCTGGCCAACTGACTATTCCTGGTTTGAAAGAAAGGTTCTTACAACCACCATAAAAACTATCCTTTACGGGACTCAGGGAAGTATAGTAGGCAGCACAATTATAAGCCATATTCCTGAACTGGAGTCATTTTAAGGAGTACACAAAACAAGGTGGCAAAACGACTCTGCATTTATAAACAGTACGAAATTCCCCAAAACTGAAATAGTGATCCAAAAACAACAGTTACTGGGTCCTTAATGCAAGCACAAGCAACAACTGTACTTTTTATATTGGTTGTGTTGCAGAGGGGGGAGGACATGATTACCAGCAGATTGTTCTTTGGCTTGTGCAGCATGCATAGAGAATCCAAGATGGAGACTGAACTGAATATGCGCTCGGGCTCCCATGATGAAGAAAATCTACATTTGAGAGTTCAGGTGAACTTACTTAACATTGTCCTCAGGGTCTATCCGACTACTACTCCAAAACTAAATCTCAGGAGGACCTGTTTGGGTGGCCTAGGGGCTTGGCCAATATATGAAGGAGAGAAAACAGAGATGTGTCTGGGAGTTGGGTAAGGCACACATTCAGACCATGTTGGAAAGAGGATACCCGATATGTTGAAAAGAACACAAGAGGCTGGATGAAGAAGACAAGAGATCAGAGGAGAGAACAGAGTGAGCAGATAGTGATAGTGGAGCAGGGTGAGAAAGAGATGGTGGAGGAGCAGAGTGAAGAGGTGATGACTGTTGGAATTGCATAAAGGAGAGATGAAGGAGCTGAATCAACAGGGGTGTCAGAAGACTACAGAAGGGGAGAGTAGAAATATGTAGAGATGGAGGTAAAAGGAGGTGGGTGAGAAGACAAGCGCATAGTGGGATGATCTGAAATTGGAGTGAGGAGGAGGAGGATGGCAAGAAGACAAGAGGAGAAGAGAGGAGGAATCTCAGGTGGTGAAATGTGGTGCAGGAGAATGAGAAGCGGCAATGAGGTTGACAGCAGAGTATATGGATAGATCAGACCATGACAATTCTAAGGACTCAGTGTGGAGAGAAACTAGCTTTAGACTGCTCAGAGGAAGCTGGGACTGGTGGAGGAATCAACATATGGTGAGGTGGCAACCCGGGGCATGTGAAGCACAAGGACATAGAAAAGTAGAAAAGGGGTGTAAGAGATGGTCCCAAAGGTATGAGCACATGGTAAGACTGAAGGAGAAGAGAAAGAGTGGGCTTGTGGGCAATAAAGTCATGATTATTAAGGAGGGGGTCCTGCTAAGAAGTACAGGGAAGTTATAAAGTGGCCTCCTGTCTGCCTATGGCCCTAGACCTTTCTGAAAGATCAGTTTGATTTGAGTTATGGTACCAGGCCAGCAAGCAAATATCACAACAGACCTGATAGCCTGAGAAAAGCTCTCCCATCTGACCAAAGATCACTCAAAAGAATCAGCTAAGGAAGCATACATTTCAAGATAGTGGGCCTCATTATGAGACCGGCGGAAACCATGCCGGTAAAACTGGCACGGCTGCCGGCGGTATAATTTTTATTCCGGCACCCAGGAATGGGCAATTACCGGGTAATTACGGGCCCGCCAGACCAGGTAATTGCCCTTTCCCGGGCGCCGGAAAAATGTACTCCCCATTCCCATTTGAGTCCCATTAGGCCGGATGCACCAGCACCATTCATGAATGGTTCCGGTGCATCCGACATGGTCAGCTCGCGGGTGCTGGTCTGCCCACCAGGTCAGACCTGGCGGGCATAAAGGCACCTGTGAGCAGACCTCAGAGTTTGCCGATCGTTTAACAACGGTACCAGCAAGTTTACCGGTACCATTGTTACTGTACCAGCAAACTCATAATGAGGCCCAGTCAGCTAACCTTAGGACTGAGAGTGATGGACAAAGCCCTATAATTTAACAAGAGGAATTGTGGAGAGATTTTGCTTTGAGTTCTTTACATTTTGTTTGTGGCCGGCATGCACATATTCACCTTCACATTGGTACAGCTGTGGCAAGTGAGAGAAAGAGAGAACCAGACCTGGATGAGATGAACATGGGAGGACTTCGCTTTGTGACACACTCTGAAAAGCATAGATATGGTAGACACCTTTGAAGTTGACCATGTCTAATTGAGAGGTTTAATTTTGGAAAACATTTTGTGAGTTATTAGTTTGACTGATCACCGTGAGAAAGACCTTGGGCCTCATTACGACCCAGGCGGTAAGTTACCGCCTGGGTCGTACCTTTACCACCATGGCGTAAACTACGTTTGATGTGTGGTACAGTGATGAAACACAGAGTTTACAAGTAATTAAAAAGTGACACAGTATTAAGTTGCCCCTGTATTGCAGAGAATGGCAAAATGACATGACAGCATAGGTCACACAACAAATGCGCATGACTCTAGTTGATATTTAATTTTGTCAGATACCGACACTAGCCCCATGCCATCCCTTCTCATCTATTTAACGTGTATTTTTTATAAAATATGGCAGAATCTGAGGAGAAGAGTTTCCGAGCATAAGCCATATGAAAGTCTAATTAACTAGTCACATTTCCAAGCTCTAAGGAAAAGTTCAAGCGGGAATCCTCTATTTGTGTAAAAAATTTGGTAATTCATATTTACCTCAGCTTTCAAAAAAATATCAGAATTAGAAGGGATAAAGTCTCATTGCACCTCATTACTACAGTCTTCTATTTTAATGTGTACGTTAGTGTTGGACCCTGAGAACTGAGGGTACTGCCATATTATATGTGAATTAGACCTTCTTATAAATACTTAGCGTACTAGTAAAGGAAAAACAGCCATGGTGAAATTTAAGACCATTACTTGTGCATGCACAGAACCACAGAATTATCCTGTAAGCTACTGTGATGATAATATTTGTATATCTTGTAAGATACACATCTCTTGACAACTGCTTCATGGGTCATAATAATGAAAAAGAAAAAAATAATGGAAGCAGGAAGTAACAGAGAGGGTACTCAGAAAAATGTTATCAGGTCTCCCATATATAATAGCAGAGAAGACATGCAAAACATATGTTAAACCTTAAAAAATACTTGATTGGATAAAGATCTATGGAAAAGGTGAATTCTAACAAAAGGGAAATACTAACAGGTACAGCTACGTGGCAGTGAGCGACACCAAGTCCAGTGAAAGTTATAAGGACCTACTGTTTTGAAACCAATCACTGACCTAAACAAGTGTTCCTGAGCTTTCACACAGTATGTCGTTAAATCCAAAACTCACAGGGCACTTTAAAGGTTCCTGGCAAACTAGTTTATTTGGATCTATTTCTTTTTATTTTTGAGGATCTATCTGTGTCTTCTCTTTGTTGAGGACCTCTGTCCTGGATATCTGTGGTATTTGGAATTGTATTTCATGAACTAAACTTCTCCTTGTACCTTCCTCTGGAATTAGTGTTTTTTTTTTTAGCAGTTACCCCCAGTAATTTCTGTAGCATTCCCGCTCATAACACAGGGGTCTGTAATCTGCTCTTGGTAGGGATTCTGTTCTTATAGTAATGGGTGGTATTCTATAAGACCCCAGTACAGGGCTCCTGGATTCATCATTGCAAGCCTGCTTATTTGTGACAGTGGGTTGCAGTTTCCACCACAAACTAGGCAACATCCGTAGCTGATGATTCCCTCAGCACTCAGTTAAGATCTGGTTCATGCCACTTTACAGGCACAGGTGTGTAGAAGGCTCCTAAGGCTCACTTCTCCCCTACATTTCGCATGTTACACTGTGTGACCCAATTCTCTTCACCAATTTTAGGTACATCTGCTCTATTCTGCTGGGTTAATGCAGGTTTAGACTGTCTCCTTATCCATTTCTCACTTCTCTCTCTGAATCACTCACCTTTCACCAGAAGCCTTCCTCGCTCCTTCTGCATGCAGAAATGTATGCCTCCTTTTGTATGTAATGTAAACACTTGATTTATTCATTGAGCTTCTTGATTTGTACATTAGTTTCCCCCTGGTGAATCTGGATCAATATTGGTCCATTTCCTCCAGATGTGCGTGCAGCTCTGTACTATGTGGGGAGAGGTGGGTGGATCCTCTTATGTGGGAAATTGGTCCTAGTTGACGATTGTGTGGGTCAGTCCCAGCCAATGTGGTGATTTGCTCATCTGAGCATTTTCTATAAGTCTTCTCTCATCTTCTAGAGCAACCTTTTCCTACCTGAGAACTCTCTAGTTGTGTGATATGTAAAGCATCATGTGCTGCTTCCATACTTCTGACTCCTGATCCATAATGTTAGCAATTTTCTGACAGTTGTAATTGTACATGGGTGATCTCTAATTGCAGACTTTACCTGACACCCATTTCCCTTTATGTGTCCCCCTTTCTGGTATGAAGTGTTACTACGAATCCTAAATAAACATTATCCCTCCAGATCCACCACTGATATCGCTTTGGCCCACCTGGGTACTGGCCAATATTTTAGGGGCATACGGTTCAGATTAGGGAGGACTGGGTGATCTCTGAGGGAACCTCAATGTACCGCCTCCAGTGGTCACATCATAGAGCAGTTTGCTACACCTGGCTCCGCAAAGTTCCCAGACAACCCTAAGGGGTGAAACATTTGTGACCTAGTCAGTCAGATAAAAACAAGATTGGATTATAGATCCTGTATCAGAAAGTAGGTATTAGCATAGGGAATATACAATTCAATTTTGATAAGTCAGGGTGGGAACAATGTATGTCTTAAGGAGTACCCAGATCGTTGTCCCTCTGTGAAATGCATATTAACATCATGGTTTTAGGTATCTCAGAAGTATTAATAATGGGAGTACTAATACATCAGTGACATGAACAATATAATCCACTCATGAGGACCCAGCTTCTTGTTTATGCTCCAATCTGAACTAATCCACAGTTATTATCCCCTGCCACATCACTGTGTATTATTCAACATGTTTAGTACCTATGACTCCCCCACCATCCCTTGGAGTTTTAGGAAAAAAGACTGCCATTTACATTTAAATTAAATGCTGCATTCCCTCCTACCTATCACTTGGTACCCACTTTGTAGACCTTCCCATTATTTGTCCCTTGAACATCCTAATGTGGGTCATTTGCATGAAACTCATGAAATTAAATATATATGTTTACACCTCTTGCTCTCAGAAATGCCACCCACCTTTGGGCAGGAGATTGATGAATAACTAGGGGGCAGATACCACCCCAAAAAAAGAATAGAGGTGAACTGGTAAACTGTCCACACCCAAATGAATTGAAGGAATTGTCTGTGGTTTCTGTACATAGGGTCCATAGTGCCGGGACAGTGCAGAGTGCAGAGTGCAGAGTGGGATAGAATGTACTGGGACTCCTATAAACCTGGCCAAATAGGCATGAATGGGCCGGAGCGCTGTGTGGAACAGAGTGCCGGGAGAATGCAGTTGTGAGCAGCCCGAAAGCATCAGAGAAACTGTGCATCATTTCTGGTGGGAGAGATTTTACTGTAACTCCTGTGAACGCAGCGCAATAGACATGAATGGTCACTAAATGAGGTGCGGAGTAGAGTGCCAGGAAAGTGTCATTTTTACCAGGTGAGAGCTAGGGAGAGCGGAACTACAAAGATAAACCATTGCATATTCAGCTGTTCCATTTGTCATAAGAAATCCCCCCTCCCTTCCTGCCCGGGACTCTTATACTTACCTTACCTTTTCCATTTTTATCTCAATTATACATAACCTTATGAACCGTATTATAGACAGGGTAGCCTGGAAAGTTGTTTGAATGCTGTGCCTGGGTTTAGAAAAACAGCAGAAATGTCGATGCCTTTCGACAGTGACTCAGTGAAAACTGTCTTTAGAATCAGGAAAAGCATTAAGGACATCTTCGAAATTAACACTATCAATAAAGACGATCCTCTGTCTGTAAGTGACGCTCATGCCAGACCAGATATTCTGGATGGTACACTAAGATGAGTTCATGATTGTGAACCACTATTTAGTGGTGAGATTCATCTTCAATCTAAGGCACTGGACTCTCCAATATTAGTTACTCACTGTGGGGTAGATGTTGCATGCTTGTTTCTCGATACAGCGGGATTGATGGAAAAGGTGCCTTCTATTTATACGGAGTATTCAACAGAATCTCTTACATACTCTTCATTTTTATCCACTGCTCATCAAGATGAAACATATATGCAATGCCTGAGGATACTGGAAAAATCAAAAAGTTGGGGCCCGCTTCCATCTCGGCTCTAAAAATGGTACTATCATCAATGGGTAACCTCTGCAATAACATGAGGGCAGAAGTGAAAATGCATACTGAACTGCTGCACAACATCAACGTTCAACTGGGGTGGCCATCTACCTATGACCGAGGGGGTCATACGGATCTGGATCAGTCTGCCAAATTGAAAGTAGTTGTATCAGAGTGTGTTGAGACACTTCCCTCGCAAAATATGAGTGATCATTTTTTCAATGGAGAAAATCAACATATACGTGGATGGAGTCCTGAAAAGGCGATCGAGACAACTTGTTCATCATTGAAAAGACTTGGAAGCCCATTATTGAAATTGAATCCCAACCAAAAAAATAACCTTAAACCCAGATGAAAAGAAAACAAAATATGAAGTATGGAAATTTGAATCAGAAAACGTAAAGAAAATTCCTACGAGCTCTCACCACAAAGGCGCCCCATGAAAGTAATACGTCTGAGAAGCATCTGGTCCAGACCAAAAAACTGCAATACCAATAAAGTCAGTAAGAAAAGGTCAGAACAAGTACAAATAGCCACTGATGTTGGACCTTTATATGACATTAACAACATTCCTACTGCTTCCTCTATTCAACATCTTGAGGTGGATTCCCTAGGATGTTGATATACTACTATGCAGAGTGATATTCAAAGACCTGATGAACTTGACCAATTTCCACACTACACACTCCATAAAAGAGGTTGGGATTCAAGCATCCGAGGTTAGACCTATTACTTTAAAAAATGTGAATTCTTCTATTAGTGAAGACCACACTAATTCCATGATGCTCACTTTTACAACGATTTTTAAAAAAAAATCACTGTAAGCTCCCAGACTAAACAAGGAAGCTGGAACTTGCAAATTAATTAGAAAAAATGGGTGCTAGAGAGATTATGGAATGCATTCGGCCTGGTAGGAATAGATCTCTTTTAAACCAATCTAATGCCCTAGCACTATTGTACAAAATACCAAAATAAAGACTAGTTATGTCCAGAGATATCAAATTAGTTGCATGTTTGGATTCTGATCTCCTGGGCCTAGTCTCACTTTAAATGCCATCAAGAATTGCCCATGACATGATTATTGCCGAGTCTGAAGCCTTTAGGGTCATGGGATATGATATAACACCATACATGGACACGCATCATTGAATCATGCAGCTGAACGGTAAAAAAACAAACATGTATTGCAATCAAGGGGATGATTTCAAACTGATGTGCCAGTTTGGGGCGGACATACATTGCAAAGTAAATGTAGTAACTGTAAAATAACAAATTCCCTCTAACCTGCGGACAGCCATGGTTACCAGCAGCTGTTGTGAAATCTCAGAACGTAATAGTTGATACTCACTATTAGCGATATTCACTTTTCTAAAAGTTGTCTCATGGAACACTTGTGGTCATCATCAGTTGTTGACAAATGACAACTTATGCTCTTTACTCAGTAGCTTTACTATTATTATACTGCAGAGAGTGTGTCTTCTATCAATCCCCCATCTAGATGGGTTTCATATAGCCTTTCAACCAGCTATGCCTGTTCATGTTGTTGGGCGACCTTCAGGTGGCCTAACTATGGCACGATAAGGTTCTTGTGGGTTCACAATTGGGAAAAGGTGTTGCTCTTATGAATGTGTTTTAGCAACATTTTATAGTTGTCTTAATGATTGTAGGAGATGTTTCCTATTAATTGTGAACATATACTGTAACCCCATTAAGTGCAACATTGGCATTTTTCAAGTGGATCTTTCTAAAGTTTTTGGTGACTGGAATGCTACTGTGGGTAATAGTCTGGTTCCTATGGTGGGGGTCTTCAATGCCACTTTGCCTAATATTGATGTATGTTACCCTGAGGCAGATCTCTTGACTATGGTTACTTGTAAATATGGCAGTCATTCATGGTCCATATTCCTTAGAAATTGTGACCTATTAAAACAAAATGAAAATGTCTGTGGTGACATGGAGGGGGGCAACACGTGGCTCAGGGGGAATTCCTCGACGTGCATTGACTATATGTTTGCAAGTGAGGCCCTCTTCCATAAATATTGTAGCTTGTATGTCAATAAAACCGATTTAAGTGATCACACATATTATCTGCCAAATTCCTCATAAATACTAAATAATTGAATATCTACTGCATGAGAAATGTTAAAGTCAATTCATCAGGATCCACTATAACATGGATCCCATTAATATATTTACGTTTAATTAGCTAATAATACTTAGCACATATAAGGCGTTAGAGCCCATGGAATGGAACTAGGATTTTGTGCCAAATCTGTGTAGTGCATTCTTGAGTGAGATTTGATCTAATGCAGGCCCCAGGCAAATAGTAAATAGGGCAATCCACTCCAAAGTATTTGATGAAAGCATCCAAACACACAAAAGAGAATGTTCAATGTCAGAATAGATGTGTACAAGGGAGTAATGATATGCCACCATCTAAACATACATACAAAGTTCAAGCTTTGTAAGCAAAAATATATAAACAGGGCGATCTAGCATCGCCCTCAGATGTTATAGCATGATAGTGAAATCCTGCTGCTCATGTTGGTGGTTACATCTGATTCCGCTTTTTGGGCTATAGTGAACAATATCGAGCACAATCAGCTCGGGTTTCAAATTCATTCTATTCCTAACAATATATGGGTTGCGCATTTTAGTGCACTCTATGCAGCAGAAAGTAGACTCAAGGAAAATGGGCCCATATGCTCATAGATATCTCGAGCCTTATTGTTTATGAAAATATTTTGTATCTAAAAATGTAGTAATTCAGAGCTTCTGGCCTAATGCCCACTCCAACCAAGTTATAATTTATGCCCTTGAGTTTGGGATCATTTTCTCTTTGATCTCTTTGCCAATATTAATCTAAGACTACAAAGATGTTGTGGAAATGATCATATGTAGTTGCTATTGATAAAAAGGAACACAAGGTCTGCATAATTAGATACCCATTACTGTACTAGATGCTGACATTACCATTTATATTTCTCAGGTAGTTGAAAGTTGGGCTACAAACAAATATCACGCAGGTTTGCATAAGAACATCGGGATCTCTCTAAATTGCTTGATTCCCAATTTATTGCAAAATAAATTGTCATAGAAATGCCCCATCAATTGTATTGTGTGTTTTGAGGTTTGATTGCAGAATTGTCTTTTGAAGTTTAATGAAACTCCTCATTTGCTGGAGCTGTTACTACCTAATAGTACGAAATGTTATGATACAACAGTACAGAGAGGCAAGGACTCCATGCTTAATTCTATTCCTAATCTCATCGTCAACTTGTTAATTGTATATAGCTGTTGGCAAAGCAATGTACATAGAACAGATTTATCACAATTATCACCAAACTAAAGTTGGTACTCCTTTATCGACCTCGAAATGATGAAAGGCTGAGTTGGCCTTGCTGGGATTCAAACCTACAGATCACGCACTGATCCCAGCAGCGAGCGCCTAACCAGCTGAGCTATCTTATTGACTAACAGCCTTCAGAGGTTGGTAAACTGAGTATCAACTGAGGTTTAATAACCACAGTGCCTATATTGTGGACAAACCATGTATGAAGCGCTACATAAACTTATATACCTGTCTGGATTAACACAGGGACAGGTTTTGCTGAGTTTCAATTTCAAATGTAACTTTCATTTGTTTGTTTTTGAGAAGTACTTGCACTTCCTGGAGAGTCAGGTTCTGGATGTTTTAATTGTAGTCTTGAAGATTTGAGAGACTATAACTGTGATTGGTCTAATGACAATCACTGACCCTTGAGCAAATACGCTGCTGCCACTGACGATTTATAGTAATGTACCCCATTGACTGCAAGGTTCAACGGATGTAAACTGGATTATGCATACTCATCATATTACACACTGTTTTTATAATTATAGTGTAAATTAAATTATAAGTGTAAAAATGATGCACAGAGCACAGGAACTCTGGAAAATACAATTGTGCAATACTGGTTGGCTTTCACTGGGGAAAAAAACATAATTTTTACAAAAGATGAATTCTCAATTGCAACTTAGTTTTCCATATTATTAATCATACAATATTAAAATGCTAGGAAACTATGCACAGTGCTTCTGTTTGCACCATTCCTTTTATCACAGAATCTTGTTTCCTTTTTTGAAAGGCTTCAGAGAAATACATTCTGTTTCAGAGGTTTTTCTCCATGGTTTGCAATTACATCAATTTAGATACAAATCAAAAGAAGCGTTCTGGTTTCTGTCAAGTAACCTGACCTTTGCAATCCCCTTGGCTCTAAACGTGTGCATAAATGTACACAGGAAAATAATAAAGCTGTCGTAATTACAAGATTTTCATGTGTAAAAAGGCTTGTACACACCTTACCTGGAGGCCTCACTGAAAGAATCAGTGTAGAAGAAACAAGTTCAAAGGAAGAGTGATAAAGAATGCCAACACCCGCCCCGAGAAGATGGGCATGGGGTATGACAAAAAGATGTAAGAGACGTAAGAGATGTAGAAAATGACAAATTACTCTCTTCCCTGCTTCATTTACGTGGACGAATCAAGAAAAACATTTTCCCCCAGCTGTTTATGTATCACTATTAAAATATTCACTAAAGCAATGCCCATTGAGTATCCATACAAGAGTCTGGCCCACATTACTTCACAGTTTAAATCTTATAATCTCTTCATGAGCTTTCCCAACCACATTTTCCTCTCCCCGAGTATTGCGCTACAGCCGATCAGCCAATGTTTTAGCGTTTCTGCTTCATCCAGCTTTTTTCAGAGCCAACAATTTCTTTCTTGCCATGGGATCCCTCTTATGGGACCCCACCTTTGCAGGGAGTCTAGTAAGTTAAGAAGAAAGCGCATATAAATGTAATGATATTTCGGCCCTGGGAATCTCATCACAGTGGACTTTATCTCTGTTATATTTCCTCAGGTTTGTGGTTAGCTCCCTTTGTAGTTTATACAATTGCATTCTCTGTACATCTTTCCTCATTTTACAATGTTCATGTTGCTGTACATCTTCACCGGGCTTTCCATAAATGTAAGTTTGCCTGAGTCTATTTCAGGAAGAATCAGGTCAAAGCACTCTTCAAATTTGCTCAATGCTTTGTCATAATTATTGCTTGATGATGAATACTAATCTTCAAATAGCGAACCGATGGTGGAACCAATATTGCCTCATCCTATGTTGTACTATTGGGACTAACCCTGTCGTATTATGACCATATCCATGGCATATAAAGGCAGCACCCTTTTTAAAATGTGGTTGGTATCTGCGTCACAGGCCAAAATGAAATCCCCTTGTCCCCAATACCCACCCCTCACCAGGTTTTAAGGCTGCACCAGTACTTGGGTATCAGAGTGATGCAGCAGCCCTGCCAGGACTTCTTCACAATGAAACCAAGAGCAGAAAGGTTTGAAGATGGAGTGTGTATTTCTCAAACCGCACCTTCTTATCCCAGAGGATGGGGGAAGGAGGCAGCAGCTGCACTAAGGGGAAGAGAAACATGCTGGCAGTAAAAGACAGGGCGTTTTGGTTGGGTGGCTGGGATAGAGAGGCAATCTCGAGTCTTCAGTCTCTCCGGTCCCTTTGCTAGGTCAGGTACATTCATTTGGTTTTGCACTGTTCTTTTTCTGATGCATATAACACATGTCTGCTTGTTCTCTATTTCTTTCGTGAGCAGTTGGTGCATACAAAGCTTCCAGGTCCTTTGTGTTAGACTGATCCTCAACAATTGAAATTGAGAAATTAGAGGGGAGGAGAGAAAATATATATCCGCATTGGAAGAGGCATTCTAGGATTCTAGGGCACTGGGCCTATATAAACAACAACATGTGTATGGAAGGAAAAGGTGACAAAGCTGGCAACAGAAGTGCAATGTTAAGAGGAGAAAGAATGCACCAGCATCCATCTGCCCATTTCCGGTGATGCTGAAGAAGGCCCGTTCCCAGCCTGAACCTTTTCATAGGATGCATCACGGCTTCTGAAGCGACAACATCTCTCAGGGGCTTGCGGGAGCCTTTTCAACTGTGCCACCGGATTCTGTTTTACATATGACTATTACTTGCTGTAATTACAGCCATCTGCACCTCTAATCTGCCAAATGCCACAATTTAATGTGACCTTTGAGCATTGCACAGATTGAGTGAGACGGAAGGATGGCGGAGATCTTTTCCGATATCCGAGGCTGTTTCCGATGCATTCGACCCAACAAGCACCAATGCAAGTGAAAGTAAAGAGATATACTCCCGATATTAAAAATAAAACTGGCAGAAGATACGTTTTGATTTATTAATGGTGTCTGAAGTAGTCATTAGCATTATATGTGCGGCTTTTTCCTTAATGGTAAATTCACTTATCTGTTGGCTAGAGCTGTTCAGCTGCTGCTGTGATGAATTAGCACGTTAATGGCATATCCACCAGTTATTAGCATTTTTGTGTGAAAAGCTACTTTGTACAGAGCACTTGTTTGGTAAATATTGTTCTCCACTGGGAAATTATTTGCAAATGATGGGAAAATGGATCTTCTGTTCAATGTCTTTTGGTGGAGCGGGATCATATATGTTTTTGAACATGCGGATCCCGTGGGCCTGGAAAGTTACAGGAATGTAATATGTGGGTGCAGAGGGCTCAATATCTAACAAAGGACTCGCATGAGATGAGTTTATTGCTTTCATGCCGGGCTCAGATGTGCACATCACAGCACCGAGCGCCACTGACAGCCCCTGCGCTGGGAATGCATGTGGAGGCGGGGGATGACATTTCATTTGGATTTTATTTTTCAGCCACTAAATGGAACGCAGAGTTTTTGTTACCCGGCGGTAATGGACAGACAGTCGCCAGAGGCGGCTCACGCACGTGAATACAGCAGATATATCTGTAAATGGCGTCGTCTTGATTGTGGAAAGATGCATTAACCCTAACGGGTCGTAGTGTATGCAGATTGTGTAGAATATCTTTTCACCGCACAGGGATTGCACTTTGATCTATGCAATGAGGGGAGTGTTGGGCACGCGCATCCATTGACATGGTGAAGTTAGCACGTGCCACGGACCTGTGGGATGCAAGAACCAGGCGCCGGTTATAGCATGCTCAAAGTGATACTGCTAACTTACCAATACCATGCAGATATAGCCTTCTTTCCATCTAGAGATGGGCTGCTGGCTGGTGATAAAAGCTTCACCTGTATGTGGCTGGGAAGGAACGCTATGCTCCAACAGAAAGAAAGTCAATTGCTGATTTGGGTCACTTTATTTTCTAGTTGAAATGATTTAATTGTGTTTGTGTAAAGAAAGAAGCCTGCAAATAGTCGGAGTAATTCTACAATAAAGCAATCGTTTCAGCCACGTAAAGGCATAACTCAATGCAAACAGATAAGGGGGTAACTAAACATGCTTTCCATAGGACAAAATGCATCTGTGATAGTATTTTAATGTCCGAGTCAAGAAATGCAGCAAGTATATTGCGGGAAAGGTGGGTCAAGTGGAAGAACTCATGGCCAGTGTGCGCAGCAGGTGGCGATTGGTGAATTCCCTTTTCATATCTGAACCCTCCGAATTTCGGTGGTTTGAGTATGTATTTGTATTTCTGTTTGTTGCCTATAGAGTGTCATTGTAAACAGAAATGACATATGTTGACAGTAATGGATGATACAGAGGCAATCCCTGTGCAGGGTTATTTACAATACATTCAAGAACAGTTAAAGTGCAGGCTTTGGGTGGGCGCATTAACCTGACACTCATGGAACAGACATACAGGAGAGCATATAATACTGAAAAAGGACCACGGCCGCTGGGCATAACATTTTAAATATTTAGAGCTGAATGGAATTGGATGAAAGGGGAAGTGCAGTACCGGGAACCCTAGATATATTCTGGAGCTTCATTCAGAATCGTTTGAAGACCAGGAGGGGTAACATATCAGGGCCTAAGAGGCAGGGCATCCTACTGCCATTACCCTCAATAAAATGCCACACTGGCCTGCTGGGACTGCCATGCACCCATTTGGCCCGGAATACCTACCAGGAACCCTAGATATAGTACCAGGAACCCTAGATATATTCTGGAGCTTCATTCAGAAACGTTTGAAGACCAGGAGGGGTAACATATCAGGGCCTAAGAGGCAGGGCATCCTACTGCCATTACCCTCAATAAAATGCCACACTGGCCTGCTGGGACTGCCATGCACCCATTTGGCATTGGGAATGTGAAAGTGTTTATACATTTCCAACACGTTGTGCTAAAAATAGAATACAGGTTTGGAAAGCTGTACAAGCGTGTTGAGATTCTGGGGTGTGTGTGCAGTAGTTTTGGGGGTCAGAGTTGCTGGTTCACACTGCCAAACGTGACCTGGACAATTTTGCAGGTCATCAAAACTTTCTTGTGATGACCTGTTGAATTTCACTGGTCTCCTTCTGGTGATTTTTCACAATCTTAATAGCAGGAAAGTGTAGACCGATCATTTTCAAGTGGCCTTGCCTACCCAGATAGTGAAACTGATTACGGATTACATTATTTGATGATTTGTTAAAAAGATTCACGTGGCTTACAGAATTGTGTCTACAATGTGTTACAGGAATTAACATTTTCAGATGTGATTTTGTATTGACAATTTCAATTGTTTTGGAGCTCAATGTAGAAGTTTAAAACCCCATGGCAAAAAAATATCCACACAATTAATTAGTTCAGATCATTTTTTTTACGGGCATTTGCAGTACTCACATCCTTCTATCATTCAGTGGATATTTACTCAGAATAAGAGTACTTAAAATGACAAGTAAAACAGCGTCGAAACATTATTATCATAGTTAAAGTTTTGGGGACAACAAAAAGCAATTCAATATTTGAAATGTCAGACAATCAGGAAACCGAAATGATGATGGGATCAGAACATAGATCACTGATGGATCTAAGGCATTCACTTATGGCAAGACGCCTGGACTTCTCTGTGGAAAAAATTGAAATTGAAATTCAGCCCAAATGGGTTATTTTGAAATGACCATAGCATTTCCCAGGTAACATGAAGGGGTAAAACCTACCCATGCACAGGTGTCTATTGAGATGGTGTCCCCTCTTTCACCATCCCCTTTTGTGGTCCATTTCAAGTTAATTCAAGACTTGTATTTAAACTGTATCCATCGCAGGGCAATTGGTGTTTAGTCACTTTTAATCTTTAAGATGTATTGACCCCCCAAAACATACAGGTATATCTTTTCATCTGTGAAAACAAGGGAATGAATACATTTCTGCTAAGCTGAGGCAGGCATGTATTCCCTGAACTATATCAAATTCTTATTGAGATGCCGTTTTCCCAAAAAAAAATGTCAGTGTCAATTTACTCATTGCCTATGTTTATGTTTATTCATTTATAACGCCTTGGAGCCCATAGGCGTATACACGCTTAATAAGGGGCCCAAAAAGAGACACAATCAACAAAAAACAGGGGGACCTCTAAGACTAAGGACCTAATTCACGGAATGTTTAGAGCAAAGCAAAGTGACTTTGCATAGTTAAAAAACTTGTTCCACCCATGCGTTTAAGACCGTCAGAAGAGTTGCACTGCTAAAAGTATTAATGATGCACTACTACTATTAGATTAAACAGAGGTAAGGAAATGGCTGGACCACTGAGAAAACCTATTCCATGGACATGCTTTATCATCATTATAATTGTTTCCTGGTGTTGTTCATAGTCTTAGAGGTGTTCTATCTCCTATTTTCTGGCAGCAATACTTCTCCACCTCTGGCTTTAGGTACAGGTTGACATGTACATTTTCTTCTCAGAACACAGTTTGTCTAACTGGGCATCTGATGACTGAGATGTTACCCTTTCATGGCCTCCTAGCAGCAATCATGCCTTCTCCTTTGCTTTGGGTATTGATTTGGCAGATAAATTATTCTTTCGACGTGGGGCCCTTCTGGGATGATGCTGATAACCTTTAAACACTCGTTCCTCCCTGCTTACTTAGACTTTTTGTCTGAACCCAAAGGCCATATTTTGCCCTCCTTGGCAAAGTCCTCTCTGAATGTGTTTCCCACAAGGGACTGACATGAAGCTGGATGATCTGTATTAGCATACTTTGAACCATCCCTTGGATCTGATTTCCCTCATTATGTCCGAGTTAGTCATCAAGCGTCTTGTGGTCTTTTCTCCTTCTCTCAATCTGATAAATACCAGTGTCTGGGATATGTCCTGCAGCAGGCTTTTTTATTTGTTCTGCTTCTGTAGATCTTGCAACAGCCAGTACGCGAGATAAAGACTGCCACCCCCTTCTTTTGATGTAGTATATGCCAGTATATAACACATCGTATAGCGTCATTTCATCGACAGTCATTTTTCCGACTGCCTTTTTTATGAGCACAGACTTACGAAAAAAGGGCATCGACATTTTGTGGTGGGGTGGGAAAGGTCAGATAAGGAGTTGGGGAGGCCGGGAATAGTTAAAAATAGGTGGTGTAGTGGGGGTGACCTTTTTCGTAATTGTGTAATCATAAAAAAGGCAGTCATAAACATGACTGGCAATGAAAGAATATAGAACCATAGAATATATGCCTTTAGAAGGTTTTGGGTGCCTTGGCAGATGTTCATCCCATCCTTCTATTATGGACAGGAAGTGAGCCCAGTCTGTCAATTTCCATCTCTGAATCTAAGATCTTCTATAGGGGCTTTGCATTGATTATATAATCCTTCAACTAAAAGGTTATTTCCCAGGTTGAAATCTGGACTCTCACTTGTTATGCCTCCTTTCTGACTGTGCCTCCTCGTGTGTTCCAAATAATTTGCTCAGCTTACCTGCATTTCTTGCTTGGTTGCTTAGATACAGAGGTAGTCCATGGTAGCTAGAGAGGGCTTAAAAGTGTGCAGTGGAATTCTTCCACCGAGAGCTCTTCCACAAATATCACAATCTCTCACTTGCCAGCGAGTACTGTTTTGTGCTTTCTATGTTGTGGCCAGGAAAGACTGCAGGATTTAAGTGCAGGTTCCATTGTAAAATGTTGGTGGGGTTCATGCCTCATAATACTATGTGTACAAATGCTGATCGAAGACTGATCTTCCTGATAGATGAATTAATTGCTGATGAATCATCAGGAAGCCTACACAGGCTATGGAATCTAAGGGTATCTCCTTAATTTGTTATGTTATGTTATTTGACATTTATGTAGCGCTCTATCGCTGGTAGGTTGAATGCCCTCGGAGACCGCAGTCCAGGTCAGTAGAGAGAGAATGTGTCATGGGTGCGTGGGTGCACCAGTTATGTGTGCAGCCCATGTAATTGCCAGATGGTAGCTGCATCCTAGTGTTAGGTGGAGAAGATATCAGTTGAATGTGTGCAGTCAGGTGGGTGGACACCCAGACTGCGTTCTAGCTGTGTTAGACCTGTAGGATGCTTATGTGAGCAGCTAGGCCGGAATGTCATGGGATAGCTGCATGTTATTAGATTGATAAGGTGTTCATGTGGTAATGATGGTATGTGAACAGCTAGGCCAAATTGATCAGGGGTATAGCTGCATTCTAATTGTGTGATGGTGTAGAGTAGAGAGTAAGCGTAATGATATGGGATGGGAGTGTTTTCGGGGGTTTATGAGCCAATGCACCAGGAGCAATTTCTAGGTTGCGGTTACTGAAAATGTTTGTTCTTCCATCCAAGTGTGGCACTTGCCGGCATTTTACCATCCTGTCTAGATGTGACGCACGCCAATGTCCACAACCCTAACCAAGTGTGGCATTGCTAACAATCACAATCCTGTCTGGGTCTGGTGTAGGCCAATGTTCACAATTTTAACTAAGTGCGGCATTGCTAACAAATCACAATCCTGTTTGGGTCTGCTGCTGGCTACTGTTCATAAATCTCTCCAAATGATGGACAACTTAACATTCACAATCCTATCTAGATGAGATGCAGGCTAATGTTCACAATTCCATCTAAGTGCGGCACTTACTTAGCGTTCACAAATCTATCTAAGTACTGCATTGCCATGGTTCACAAATATATCTAAGTGAGGCATTACCATGGTTTACAATTCTATCTAAATGCAGCATTTACTTAGTGTTCACAAATTAATCTAAGTACGGCATTGCCATGGTTCACAATTCTATCTAAGTGCAGCATTTACTTAGCGTTCACAAATCTATCTAAGTACGGCATTGTCATGGTTCACAAATCTATCTAAGTACGGCATTGCCATGGTTCACAAATCTATCTAAGTGAGGCATTGCCATGGTTCACAATTCTATCTAAGTGCAGCATTTACTTAGCATTCACAATTCTATCTAAGTATGGAATTTACTTAGCGTTCACAAATCTATCTAAGTATGGCATTGCCATGAATCACAAATTTGTCTAAGTACAGCATTGCCATGGTTCACAATTCTATCTAAGTGCAGCATTTACTTAGCGTTCATAAATCTAAGTACGGGCTTGCCATGCTTCACAAATCGAACTAAGTGACACATTGCCATGGTTCAAAATTCTACTTAAGTGAAGCATTTACTTAGCATTCACAATTCTATCTAAGTGCAGCATTTACTTAGCGTTCACAAATCTATCTAAGTATGGCATTGCCATGGTTCACAAATCTATCTAAGTGAGACATTGCCATGGTTCACAATTCTATCTAAGTGCAGCATTTACTTAGTGTTCACAAATTAATCTAAGTACGGCATTGCCATGGTTCACAATTCTATCTAAGTGCAGCATTTACTTAGCGTTCACAAATCTATCTAAGTGAGGCATTGCCATGGTTCACAATTCTATCTAAGTGCAGCATTTACTTAGCATTCGCAATTCTATCTAAGTATGGAATTTACTTAGCGTTCACAAATCTATCTAAGTATGGCATTGCCATGAATCACAAATTTGTCTAAGTACAGCATTGCCATGGTTCACAATTCTATCTAAGTGCAGCATTTACTTAGCGTTCATAAATCTAAGTACGGGCTTGCCATGCTTCACAAATCGAACTAAGTGACACATTGCCATGGTTCAAAATTCTACTTAAGTGCAGCATTTACTTAGCATTCACAATTCTATCTAAGTGCAGCATTTACTTAGCGTTCACAAATCTATCTAAGTACGGCATTGCCATGGTTCACAAATCTATCTAAGTGAGGCATTGCCATGGTTCACAATTCTATCTAAGTGCAGCATTTACTTAGCGTTCACAAATCTATCTAAGTACGGCATTGCCATGGTTCACATATCTGTCTAAGTACGGCACTGCCATGGTTCACAAATCTATCTAATTGAGGCATTGCCATGGATCACCACTCTATCTAAGTGATGCACTTACTTAGTAATCACCATCCTATGTGGACACGGCGTAGGCAAACTTTCACAGTTCTATCTAGGTGTGACACTTTCTAACAACCACAAATCCATGTAGATTGGACTCAGGCTAATGTTCACAACTCTATGTTCTATGTTATGAGGTAAGGTAATGTTGAGTGGTAGGGCTTTCTGGAGTAGAGTGATTGCTCTACTCCCCACCCATGCCACACTTACTTTGGGAGTTGCTGCTGGTTGAAGGCTGGCCACTGGTTTCCCCTGCTGACACCTCTTGGAGCCGCCTATGTAGGAGTCCTCCTTTGCCTTGGTGCCCTCAGCCGCAGAGCCTGCTGGGCAGAGGGCTGCCCTGGAAAGCTGGACTAAAGCTCCTAGGCAGCCAATCGGGATGGTGGGAGGGCAAGGGAGGCAGGAGAAGGACAAACAGGAAGTGGCCTACTATTCCTCCCTATATGTACTCTAATGCAATAGTTCTGACCTAAGAGGTGCGCAGGTGGAGTTGCCAGAGACTACACTGGCAATCAAGATGGATTTATCCTATCAGGGGTGGGGGGAGGTCCGAGAGGCAGGAAGAGGGAGCCGGGGGATCTCAGGGACGAGGCTGCACACGTGGGGCCGGGGGAGCCTAAAAACACAAGTAAATGGTCAAAACGAAGCTCAGGGACGAGGCTGCACACGGACGGTTGGGGGGGCTAAAAGCACAAGTAAATGGGCAAATCAAAGCTCAGAGATGAGGCTGCACTCAAGGGCTGGGGGGGCCTAAAACTCAAGCAAATGGGCAAAATGAAACTCAGGGACGAGGCTGCACACATGCGCTTGGGGGGCCTAAAACACAAGTAAATAGCCAAAAACGAGCGTTAGGGACGAGGCTGCACATGGGGAGCTGGTGGGGCACCTAAAAACACAAGTAAATGAGCAAAAATAAAGCTTAGGGACGCGGCTGAAAACGGGGGTTTGGGGGAGTGTAAAAACACAAGTAAATAGCGAAAAACAAGGCTCAGGGATGAGGCTGCAGACGGGGGAGGGGAAGGTGCCTAAAAACACAAGTAAATGGGCCGAAACTAAGCTAAGGGGTCGGGACAAGGGTAAGCTCACCTGCAGCATCTGCGACTTAAGAGGTGCGCAGGTGGAGTTTCCAGAGACTACACTGCCAATCAAGATGGATTTGTCCTATCAGGCGTGGGGGGAGGGCCGTGAGGTGGGGAGAGTGTGCCGGGGGAAGCTCCAGGACGAGGCTGCACACAGGGGTTTGGGGGCCTAAAACACAAGTAAATAGCCAAAAATGAGGGTCAGGGGGTTGTAGCAAGGGTCCTACATACTCACTGCTTCTTTAGGTATGTGAGGTCTCTTTGTACTGGAAGACCTAGAAGACACTTGGATAGAAACATTTTCAAGAGGCAATTTCTTTGTTTCAAGAGCATGTTGCATTTCCCTTAGTTGGATGTCCCGATGTTTGGTTTCAGCATGGAGGGGGTCCCTGTGGGGGTCCCTGTGGATACAGGTTGAGGCAAAAGGGCCTGTTGAGGTAAAGACCTGATGGGTTGGGAATGAACACAGTACTGGTTCTCGAGGTGTGGGACTGATTGAAGGCATGGCCGGGAGGATTCTTGATTCAAAGTGGAGTGGTTGAGTCACAGTCAATGTCCCCCACACAGTAGTCTAAGATGGTCGCCAGGCACGTAGGCGTAAGGCCTTCTTACCCCATTGCTGCCGGATCATGTGCAGCAATATGATCTACCTTAAGGTGTGAAAACAAAATCGAAATATCGAGGCTGAGTACCCCAAAAGGAAATACACCGAACACGGGTTACAAAGGCACATACAAAGTAGTTTATTTTATACTGAACAGTTTTCCAAGAAAAGAAACAGATATCTATCGGCCCTCTGTACAACACAACAAACTCCAGCGTGGTTCATTGTGTTCAGTGAGAGACGCTGTACATTAGAATTCATTGCTCTTTTATACTATTTACAAACACGATGTCCAACCCTACTTCGCGTTAACATTCCTCTAATACATCACTGATCTAGGGTTCATGCCGAGTTCGCATATCCACATGGAACTAGTTTACCTTTAATACATACATCAACAAGCCTACACGGCAACTGTGTCTTTTGGGATTTCCCATACAGGTCTTCTCAAACATTAATACAATGTAGTTAAACAAGTGTTCTTAGTTCAGTATTTGAATACATTATTCTTAACATATGCTCGTGGATTAGTTTCATTGCACGAGTAATCCTTTACACACAGGTCAACGATGGACAAGGTCTCAGTTCACGACCTCAACAAGTGGCCTGCAGGCAAGTTATATATTAATTACACACAGAGGTCAAGACGGCCATATTGTATTTCGGAATGACATTGTCCACCATTTTAACTCATAGGGTGACTTTACAAAGCAAACCTAAAATGGCGGATTGACCTAAAATGGCGGCTTACATTGATTTTAAGGTCAGGACCTTGCAACACAGATTTTTCGCAAGTGACTTACAAGCAGCTTGGCATAGGCCAATATACATATATTCATTGCAATAGGAGGCACGATATACTTTCTCATTTGACAAAGGAAGGAAGATGATGATTGGCACATGGAGTGGCACTGTGGCATCCCCCACTTACCATATCTGGGTCATTGATTCCCAGATCCTCCCAAGGTGCAAACATCAGGCCAGAATATGTGACTTCATTGCACAATTTAATTCCAGTTTTGTTTAATCCTTTTGCATTTTGCTTCTTGCCACGTGTATTTATGGGTGTGTTAGGGGGAATATCAGTAACAAAGTACACATGTCTAGTAGTTTAGCGGTGTGAGGTTGGCGAGGACCAACAGTTGATTTGTTTTGCATATGTTTGTGTCTGTGTGTGTTATGTTTGCTGTAAGCAAGCCAAGCCCATCACATGGGGGCAGTTAGTGTAGGGGCATGTTAAGTTATTATGAGTGGTGATAGATTAAGGACATAGTGATTCTTGATTTGTGTGGTATATGTTGTGTGAGGGTTGTCTGGATCATGGTTAGCTTAGGAGGTTGAGTGGCAGATGTTAGTTGCAGTTTATATTTTAATACTTGTATAAAAACATGGATCACTATCATAAAACAATAACTTTTCTTGTGTTCATTTCATACATCAGTTAATTGTCGAATAACCTGACATAGCTCTTTAATTGCTTAAATTCAGGTAAGCAAACTAAACATAAATATCTTACACTGTGTTGTACCGTGAAGTGATCAAGCTAGATAATGCATCCTACCTGGGTAGCTTGTTTAGGGGACTGGAGGTGTGGGAAGGTATTGGGATCCCTTTGCATATGAGCAAATGAGTGTAGATTATGTGGCATATTGCAGTGATGCAAGACATAGCAGGTTGCAGTGCAGGATGAAAAAGCAGTTTGAAAGTGTAACCGGTCTTGTATTGGATCTTATCTTATGATTACGATTCTTGCTGATATTGCCACAGCCAAGTTCAGGATGAAGCAGTGTTGCATCAAAATGGGTTGTCAGCATGCCCACTCATGGTGCTACATCATAATATATTTCAGCCCTTAAGAGCAATACATGGAAGACAGTTCTCCAGGAAAGACGTGAATGCTGAAGTGCATTTGGAGCCATTACACACATTCTATCATGTGTGAGGTGTAGGCAGGCCAGTATTGCTGTTTCTTGAGTACAAATGAATGCATTGTCAGTACCAGTTTCTGCCTAATATTGCTAATCGGAAGACTGTGGCAAGGCATGAATGCAGTTGACACTTGAAGAAGGTTTTAATTGTCAACATTGCAATAGTGTGAAAGTGAGTTTTGGGTTGCAATTATGTCCAAGGCCTATGCATTGAATTTAAAGATTTGCTTATCAGTGCTGAAGGCAAGGCAAGCACCAAACAAGAACTAAGTGCACATATGGGAAAGATAGGGTCCATACCTTTGGAGTGCAGCCATATGTAATGTGTTTGGTCCCAAGTCCCAAGGAGAGAGAATATATATGTCACTTGTGTAATTAAACTGTATTTATTCTAAATAACTGTATTTGGAGATATTTCATTGCACCCCAAACTATGTGAGATGTAAAGTCAAACAGGAACTAGCATTCAAAGTTCTACTTTATTCAGCCATGCATGTAATTCACATTGTATTTAAAACTTGAAGTTAACATGAATGAACATATGTTGCTTAAGCTTGAGGGGAACTTAATTCTGTTAGAAGTTTCACATTCCCAAAACCCTACCCCATCTCAGGAATTCACAATAACAAAACATGAGGCCCGAGATACTGTGACTCACTGCCAGATGCTAATTCAATGGGTTTGGACTCTGAGCTTCAAAGGAGCCTGTTCCATCCACCAAGCGTAGGCTCATAAAGATCCTTTCTTAGAAGACCAAAGGAATTCGGACTGCATATATTGACAACATGATAGGGGGTATGAAGGAAATCTATCAATGGTACCCTCTATAGGATTAACTCAACATTTGATTATATCCTCTGATATACAAAATCTGAGGTTGCTATTTTTATTAAGCTTGCACATTTAATTGTAAATGTATTAAAAACACAGAAATCTACATTTTCCTTTAGGAGTGGACACACCCCTCACTTTCAGTGTCATAAGACTAGTAGAAACCACATGTTCTGGGAGGAGTTCAACAATATATATTCGCCTGCCCATAGAATGGTAGATTATGGCATATTGGGAGATACAGATGGAAGAATCTTGGAAAAAATGATGTATGAGCAGAGCTGAGAACATTTGGATGACTGACCCCATGCAGATTGGAGACTATTCCATTGAGAGAGGATGACCAATCCATGCTGAAAATTGGATTATATTAACCAGCTGAACAGAGATCTTGCTAAGGGAGTAATTCCAGACTCACAGGTTCCCCTGATGAATGTCCACAAATGTGAAGCCTCATTTAAAAAGGTAAATAAAGCCCCAAATGTCACTCCCAAATTGTTCCTATGTTTTGTCCAGGGTAAATGTGGGGAACATAATGCTTGGAGCTCAGGGGAATGCAATTTGATAACAGGTTCAAAGGGATGGTATTAAATACAATGCACTCCTTTTACATTGAATATAAATTGACACAAGAAAATAAATCTGTAAGGGGATGTGGGGAGATATGAAAGGAAGGAGGCAGGATGCATAGGAAAATAATAAGAGGAACATAAAACCAAGATAAGCAAACAAATTAGACCCAGGGTGCAGAGGTCCAATGCATAATCACCAGATTTCCCTATTTATAGGTCAGTCAACCACTGGCCACCGGCTCTCCTGCTCTTGCAGTGTGATGTCATCTGAGGGGCATTCTCTGGTCCATCGCTTGTATAGATATTCCAGGAAATGAAGACCAAAGATCATACGCCAATCAAGTGGGTATCAGGCATGCATTTACCGGGCTCATTGTTTCGGTATCGAAGCATCAAAAATCAATCATTTTGACAACATATGAATTGGATTAAAACATCAGAAAATGTCTTAAGCCACCCGATTGCAACATTTAGGGGGGTTTTCCTATGGATTTAGATTTGTAAATCAAGCATCAGCATGTTTATACTGAAAAAATGCAGTAGTTTTAAAAGAAAGTAGAATGTTTTTTATGAATCAATGTTTTGTTTAAGAATTGGTTTTTGGTATTTTTAATAGAGAAATAGGAGATGAGTCTCATTCTGAAGTAACACAATAGTGCCTAACATTTTCATGATTCACGTTTCAAATGAAAACATTCCTCAGCCCTTCAATCTAACCAGGAGCAACAGAGCTTCACAATTCTAGACATTGAATGGGAAGTTCAGTTGGTAACAAGAAAAGGAGAAATTAATTTACATTTCAAAATGTTCATTGACAGGAATATCGATAGAAGTGGTGCATCCCAATGTCCTCAGTCAGTGTCAGGTTTCCTTCTCTTATTCAAGTTTCCTTTTTATTATTATGCTTTTCAGATTAGCTTTGTGTGGGTGGGAAGTTTTCCATTATAGTTGGTTAGGCCTTAACTTGTTGATTCAGAATCCTGGTTCTTACCCAAGGCAAGATGGAGCCTCACAGTGACAGCTCTGATTGGCTAGAAGACAATGCTGAACAACAATGAACATTCTAAACTGTCACTCTGTGCCTTTCATCATCAAAACCCCATCTGAGAGGACGTGTTCAGTGGCTGCTCCTGCTTTAGTATTAGGCCTGGTGGATTTTATCCTTCAGATCTCAGCAGTTGAGCGGCTACTTTCTTGGGGGTTCAGGAGAAGTCTTCAGCTGGCAGGAATTCGTTTTGAAGATAGGAAAAGCAGGAAATCTTTGTGAATTCGCTCAGGAGATAAGTGACTTTATTTCTACTGTAAATCTGTTCATCTTAATAACATTCTCCTTGAAAATTCGTTAAAAGTAGTGTTTCTACTAAAACTATTGAACTATCGGAGTGCGCTTGTGTTTCCAGTGCGGTGTTCCTTAGCGCGAGATTTTGACTGTCGCGTGCGTATTCAAGTGAGCGCGTGCTTTCTAGCGTGTGTATTCCGAGCGCGAGTAGAGGTTGGTCTCGTGCCATTTTAAAAGCGCGTGTGTTTTATTGCGCGGGTGATCCTTTGCGCGAAAATCTATACGCTGCGTGAGAACTACAAAGCGCGTGTGAAATACAAAGCGCGTGTGAAATACAAAGCAGTTGTGAAATACAAAGCGCGTGTGATTTTTAGCGCGGGTGTACAAAGCGCGTGTGAAATACAAAGCGCGTGTGAAAAACAAAGCGCGTGTGATTTTTAGCGCGGGTGTACAAAGCGCGTGTGAAATACAAAGCGCGTGTGATTTTTAGCGCGGGTGTACAAAGCGCGAGAATCTGTTCGTCGCGTGTCATGTGAGTGCGCGTGTGTTTTTTCCATCGCGAGTGATTTTGCGCGTGAGAATCACTACGTTGCGTTTGAACTCAATAGCGCGGGTGTTCTTATTTCGCGTGTCTCGCAGGAGAACATTATTGCGCGTGTGGACTATTGCGCGTGTGAATTATTGCGCGTGTGGATTTTTTGCGCGTGTGGATTATATTGATCGCGCGTCTTCATCCGTTTGCGCGTGTTCTTCAACCAGGAAGATTTCTATGTGAAGTTCATCGATAATTTTAATGGAAATAACCTGCGTGTGCAGTTAGCACGTGTTTCCTCTTTCTTCAAGGATTCAAAGACTTAAGATAATTATAAAAAGTTAGAAAAGTTTTGAAAGAACATTTTAAAGACAATCTAATTGAACTACCAGTGCATGTTGGAAAAAAGACAAACAAAGAACTAAGACTTCCAGTTTTGCCTAATGTAAGAAGTTGCTGGGAATTTCAAGTATCGCAAGTAAGAGAGATTTTCAGCTTCTTATCCGCTTCTCTAAGAAATTTCAAGAGAAGAACCAGGTAGGATTCTCAATTATTAGTTAAGGATTAAGGTCTTCCCATTCATAAGGTTAAGTAAGTGAATTAAGGAAGTGTATATGTTATTCTTTATCCTCTGCAGGTTCAGCACTGATTAGCCTTGACGCAGTCTGCCTGGTGTTGTTTTGTTGTCCCATTCCCCCTTTCCCTTTGGGGTGTAGTTTACAGAGCTGTATTGAAAACTAGTTCTGGGAAATACATCTCAGGGGGATTGTCGGGGGTTCAGCAGCTTCCGCGGATACAGGACCTCTCAGCCTGACAGAATGAAAGGCCAATAATTTAGTCCGCCCGAGCTGTCATGAACCCCGACGAATCCATGGAGATGTTAGGATCTTTGATTAGGGAGTTACGGGAGGAGTTGAAAATTTCTCGGGAAGAAAATGCCTTACTTAGTCAAAAGGTAGATGACTTAAGTGTTAAAGTTACACAAATTCAACAGAGGGGAGAAAGGAGAGAGGATGAGGTTTCAGGGGGCGCAGGTTCTCCACCTGAGTTAGAAAGAGAAGATCAGTTACCACACATACAACGGGCGCCTTCAGTGGCAGAAGGGGTAAGGAGTATAATTATGCCAGTTCCTTTGGCGCCCCCAGAACGTTATCATGGGGATTCCAAGAGATTTAGGGTGTTCTTAACACAGTGTGAATTACATTTTATGAGTAGACCAGAATTATTTCCATCGGATGCTTCTAAGATAACATTTATGTTGTCATATCTTTCTGGGGAGGCATCTGCTTGGGCTGGGTTGTTGGTGAGTCAAAAGAGTGCGGTTTTAGAAAATTATACCAGTTTTTTAGAGATATTCCGAAAAATGTTTGATAGAAGACAGTTATCTCTGGAAGTAGATGGTGAACTTTTAGAATTAAAACAAGGTAATAGAGACTTGATTGCTTATATAACACAATTTAAGTCCCTTGTGTTAGAAAGCAAGTGGCCCGAGGTTAAACAGGTCTCGTTGTTTTATCGGGGCCTTAGAGATGAGTTAAAGGATGCTTTGTCTGGAGTAGTTGAACGCCCTCCTACTTGTGAAGGTCTGATTGATTTGGTTATTCAATTGGACTTCCGTTTGAGTGAAAGGAAGGCAGAGAGACGTCATGGTCAGAGTGATGTAAAGTCTATACTTAGAGTAGATAGACCTAAAATAGAGAGTAAACCCAAAGGGAATAATTCATCTCCAAGAATCAGAGGCCCGTTAACAGTGGAGGAAAAGACTAGGAGGAGAGATAATAATCTGTGTTTATACTGTGGAAGAGGTGGGCACTTTTTAGGAAACTGTCCTTACACTCCCAAGAAGACTTCTTCCTCAGCAGTCAAGGTACAACAGATCGCTAATACGGTGCAGACAGCGGTTCCTCATATAACCATAAATGTATCCTTATTTTTTGATTTGGAGTGTAAGGGAAATGGTCCTGTAATGATTGACTCGGGTGCGACTGGGAATTTCATGGATTGGGGTCTGGCCAAATCGTTGGGAATTCCAATTATTCTGAAGGAGGTTGTAGAGCAGGCTAGGGCTGTTGATGGTACATGTTTATCTTCTGGTCCTATTACTCATAGAACTGGTTCTTTAACTTTGGAGTTATCAGGAGGTCACAAAGAGATAATTTCGTTTGAGTTAATTGATGCCCCTTTGTTGAAGATTATCTTGGGCATGCCTTGGCTTACTCTCCATAATCCCCTAATTGATTGGAGTGCTAGGACAATTGACATGCAATCCGATTTTTGTAAAGAGAATTGCTTTTCAGGAAGTCTCTTAGAGGAAGAGGTAAAACAAAGTAATTCCGTGTCTAGTTTTCTGGCTGAGACTGGAATTGGAGGTCATGATGTGGGAGCTGTAGTGGGTCAACTTCCCCAGTGTTACAAAGATTTCTGGGACGTATTTGATGAGAAAGTGGCAGGAGAATTACCACCCCATAGATCCTTTGATTGTAAAATTGAACTGGAGTCAGGAACAATTTTGCCTAGTAGTAGGGTATATGCTCTTACTGAGAAAGAGAATGATTATTTAAAAGAATATTTGTCAGAAAATTTGGCCAAAGGATTTATTCGTCATTCTAAGTCACCTGCGGCCTCTCCTTTATTTTTTGTACCAAAACCGGATGGCTCGCTTAGAACTTGCATAGATTATCGAGCAGTTAACAAAGTCACTATTAAGAACCGGTATCCTCTTCCTCTCATCTCAGAATCAAATGCTTAATCAAATACAAGGAGCAAATATTTTCTCAAAATTAGATCTGAGAGGAGCTTACCATCTTGTACGTGTGCAGGAAGGGGATGAATGGAAGACAGCGTTTAAGACCAGATTTTGGCTGTTTGAATATCAAGTTATGCCATTCGGTCTATGTAATGCTCCAGCGGCTTTCCAATTTTTCATTGATGAGGTTTTTAGAGAATACTTGGATATTTTTGCTGTCGTTTATATCGATGATATTTTGATTTTCTCTTCTGACCTAGATCAACATCAGAAACATGTGCGCTTGGTGTTACAAAAGTTGCGAGAAAATCATTTGTTTGCCAAATTGGAAAAAAGTCAATTCCATACCGGTTCTGTGGAGTTTTTAGGTTTTATAATTTCACCTAAGGGTTTAGAAATGAATCCTAAAAAAGTGCAAGCCGTTCTTGAATGGCCCCCTCCTACTAAGGTTAAGGAAATACAAAGTTTCTTAGGATTTGCCAATTTTTATAGGAGATTTATAGAAGGTTTTTCTCGGCTGGTTGCTCCTATAACGAGGCTTTTGAAAAAAGGAGTGAAATTTGACTGGGACCTTGAAGCAGAAAAGGATTTTCAAGAGTTAAAACAAAGATTTACTTCTAGTCCAATTCTAATTCATCCAGATCTTTCTAAACCTTTTTTTTTGGAGGCGGACGCTTCAAATTTAGCGTTGGGGGCGGTGCTTTCTCAAAGGAATGAAACTACTGGTCAAATACATCCAGTTGCATTCTTTTCTAGAAAGTTTTCTGCTGCTGAAGTGAACTACACAATTGCTGATCGGGAACTGTTAGCAATAAAGTCCGCTTTTGAAGAATGGAGACATTTTCTTAAAGGAGCAAGACATACAGTAACGGTCCTTACTGATCATCGAAATTTATTGTTTTTAAAATCTGCAAGAACTTTGTCTCCACGCCAACTTCGTTGGTCTTTGTTCTTTGCAGATTATGATTTCATTGTGACTTTTAAACCCGGAAGTCAAAACAAAAAAGCTGATGCGTTATCTCGCCAATTTCCTGGAAGTGAAGACAAAGAGATTATAGAACCAGAACCTATAATTGCTCCAGAACGTTTTTTGTTAGCTGGAGCCATTAAAGAAGTTGATTTTTTGAATGAAGTTCGTCAAAATATGTCCTTGCAGAATATGGAGGAGTGGGTGAGACTGGATCCAGCTAGAAAGTTGAAAGACAATCTTCCTTTTTTTGATAACAAGCTTTATGTACCTACTGATGAGTTGAGAGAAAAGGTTTTGAGAAATTGTCATGAATCCATTTTAGCAGGACATCCTGGGTTCAGAAAAACTCTGGAACTGGTTCGAAGGAATTTTTGGTGGGAAAAAATTCGCCAAGACACCTTGAATTTTGTTAAAACTTGTGTAGTCTGTGCACAAGAGAAAAGTCAAGTTGGGAAGCCGCATGGTTTATTGGAGCCATTACCTGTTCCTCCTCGTCCTTGGCACACAATTTCTATGGATTTCATAGTTGATCTCCCTCAAGATAAGGGTTGTACTACCATTCTTGTTGTGGTCGATCTTCTTACTAAAGAAGCACATTTTTTACCAATAGAGGGAGAGGTTACCGCGGAAAAACTGGCTCATAGTTCTTTGCAAGGTGTAGTTAGACTACATGGACTCCCAAGTCAAGTTATCTCTGACAGGGGATCTCAATTTATTTCAAAATTCTGGAGGGCCTTCTGTAAGAAACTTGGAGTGGAAGTTAGTTTGACTTCTGGGTATCATCCGGAAAGTAATGGACAAGTGGAGAGAGTAAATCAAGAATTGGAGAAGTTTTTAAGGTGTTATTTACAAGCTAGAGAGGAATGGGTGGATTTGGTGTGGTTGGCAGAATTCTCTTACAACAATTGTGGAAAAGATGCTACTTCTATGTCCCCTTTCTTGTTGGGTCGTGGGTTTCATCCTCGTTTTCTGAGTTTTGAGGTGTTGGAGGAAGATTCAGGGAATCCTAGAGTGGAAGATCGTTTGTTGATAATGAAAAATAACTTGGATAGAGCAAAAAAGGTTCTGGGAGAAAATAAGTTGAAATATAAGAGATATGCCGATTTGAGAAGAAAAACTGGACCTGAATATAAGGTGGGAGACTTAGTTTGGCTTTCTACCCGATACCTGAAAATTAAGGGGAAGAATAAGTTCAGTCCAAGATTTGTGGGCCCTTTTGAGGTAGAGAAAATCATCAACCCTGTGGCAGTACGATTGAAATTACCCAAGCAGTTGAAGGTACATCCTACTTTTCATGTTAGTCTTTTAAAACCAGTTTGTTCAGGAACTAGATTCAGAACACCACCTTCCCCTGTGATTTTGGAGGATTCATCTGAGGAATTTGTGGTTAAACAAATTTTGGATTCTAGGAAAGTGAGGGGAAGGTTGCAGTATTTGATTGATTGGGAGGGATATGGACCGGAGGAACGATCTTGGGAAGATTCAGTTGATGTACATGCCCCCCGTTTAGTGGCTAAGTTTCATGCTAAAAACCCACACAAGATAGGCCCAGAGACTGGGCATTAGGAGGGGGGTACTGTCAGGTTTCCTTCTCTTATTCAAGTTTCCTTTTTATTATTATCCTTTTCAGATTAGCTTTGTGTGGGTGGGAAGTTTTCCATTATAGTTGGTTAGGCCTTAACTTGTTGATTCAGAATCCTGGTTCTGACCCAAGGCAAGATGGAGCCTCACAGTGACAGCTCTGATTGGCTAGAAGACAATGCTGAACAACAATGAACATTCTAAACTGTCACTCTGTGCCTTTCATCATCAAAACCCCATCTGAGAGGACGTGTTCAGTGGCTGCTCCTGCTTTAGTATTAGGCCTGGTGGATTTTATCCTTCAGATCTCAGCAGTTGAGCGGCTACTTTCTTGGGGGTTCAGGAGAAGTCTTCAGCTGGCAGGAATTCGTTTTGAAGATAGGAAAAGCAGGAAATCTTTGTGAATTCGCTCAGGAGATAAGTGACTTTATTTCTACTGTAAATCTGTTCATCTTAATAACATTCTCCTTGAAAATTTGTTAAAAGTAGTGTTTCTACTAAAACTACTGAACTATCGGAGTGCGCTTGTGTTTCCAGTGCGGTGTTCCTTAGCGCGAGATTTTGACTGTCGCGTGCGTATTCAAGTGAGCGCGTGCTTTCTAGCGTGTGTATTCCGAGCGCGAGTAGAGGTTGGTCTCGTGCCATTTTAAACGCGCGTGTGTTTTATTGCGTGGGTGATCCTTTGCGCGAAAAGCTATACGCTGCGTGAGAACTACAAAGCGCGTGTGAAATACAAAGCGCGTGTGAAATACAAAGCGCGTGTGAAATACAAAGCGTGTGTGATTTTTAGCGCGGGTGTACAAAGCGCGTGTGAAATACAAAGCGCGTGTGAAAAACAAAGCGCGTGTGATTTTTAGCGCGGGTGTACAAAGCGCGTGTGAAATACAAAGCGCGTGTGATTTTTAGCGCGGGTGTACAAAGCGCGAGAATCTGTTCGTCGCGTGTCATGTGAGTGCGCGTGTGTTTTTTCCATCGCGATTGATTTTGCGCGTGAGAATCACTACGTTGCGTTTGAACTCAATAGCGCGGGTGTTCTTATTTCGCGTGTCTCGCAGGAGAACATTATTGCGCGTGTGGACTATTGCGCGTGTGAATTATTGCGCGTGTGGATTTTTTGCGCGTGTGGATTATATTGATCGCGCGTCTTCATCCGTTTGCGCGTGTTCTTCAACCAGGAAGATTTCTATGTGAAGTTCATCGATAATTTTAATGGAAATAACCTGCGTGTGCAGTTAGCACGTGTTTCCTCTTTCTTCAAGGATTCAAAGACTTAAGATAATTATAAAAAGTTAGAAAAGTTTTGAAAGAACATTTTAAAGACAATCTAATTGAACTACCAGTGCATGTTGGAAAAAAGACAAACAAAGAACTAAGACTTCCAGTTTTGCCTAATGTAAGAAGTTGCTGGGAATTTCAAGTATCGCAAGTAAGAGAGATTTTCAGCTTCTTATCCGCTTCTCTAAGAAATTTCAAGAGAAGAACCAGGTAGGATTCTCAATTATTAGTTAAGGATTAAGGTCTTCCCATTCATAAGGTTAAGTAAGTGAATTAAGGAAGTGTATATGTTATTCTTTATCCTCTGCAGGTTCAGCACTGATTAGCCTTGACGCAGTCTGCCTGGTGTTGTTTTGTTGTCCCATTCCCCCTTTCCCTTTGGGGTGTAGTTTACAGAGCTGTATTGAAAACTAGTTCTGGGAAATACATCTCAGGGGGATTGTCGGGGGTTCAGCAGCTTCCGCGGATACAGGACCTCTCAGCCTGACAGTCAGTAGGGGTGTGGCTGCCTATTGTGCATAAACAACAACTGAAAAGACTAATGGTGAAAAGTACAATGGGTTTCCAAAACAAGTATCAATACATTAGAGCTTCATTTAGAGTTGTATATCTCTAGTAACTGGCAAATAATAGTACTGTTACCACATGCAGTATGAGTAATGATGGAGGCTGGAATTATATTGTCTTAGTAAGAAGTACGTTTGAGGGAGGCAATCATTTTCAGGAGATTTGGGGGAAAGATAGGAGAGAATTTGGTCCAGAGTGGCAGCGTGCATGGTGGATGCTAAAGCTGCGAGAGGTTGATTTGATGGTCTCTTGGATTTTGTTTATTTTTTCAATAAAAGATGTGTTGATTCTGCTGCATTTTTCCTGAGTTGCTGGTACCTAGTGGTCAGGTGATGGTATGGTACAATGCATTACTGCTTCAAAGATGGCTTTGCATCTGTTAGATGCTGCTGCAATGGTGGTGGAGTAGTAAGCAGCTTTGGCCTTGGTAATCAGGATCCTATGGTTTGCACTCGGAGATGTGAGGTTGGTAAGGTCTCCCGAGTTATGGTTTTTGTGCCACCTTTTCTGTAGTACTCTGATTGAGCGTTTGTCGGAAGTTAGCTTGTGGGTTTACCATGGGGAGGATGGTTTGGTCTTAGTCTGGCTGGATTTTAGAGGGCAAAGAGTGTCCACATGTTTCATAGCTGAGCTGTTCAATAATTCCAGGAGGTTCAAGACATTCCCTGTGGTGTGGAAATCTGCAAAGTTTGCTTTTAGCTCATTGACCAGAAAGGTTTTGAAAGAGCAGAGTTGAGTGATGGTGTGTTAAGCCTGACGTTTGTGAGCCATAGTCGAGTGGGTGACTGATAATGGAATGGTGCATTAGTCATAACAGTCAAGTGGGATAGGGTTTGCCCAGGTGATGCAGGGGGGTGATATGATGTCTAAGTCTAGGGTTTTGCCTTAGTAGGGTGCATTTAAAGGCCCCAAGCAGAAGTCCCTTTCACATGAACAGCAGGATTTTAAACACTGAAACAAAAAATCATAATTGCCATATGTATGTGTACCAATCTTGAAATCCTACTAGTAGCCTTTAAAGCTTGAATCGGACAACACTACATGAAAATTACTTTCATTATTGATCAGTGTAATTATTTCTTGAAGTGAAATGTGCAAAAAGTGAAGAATTGTGATTTTGTTATTTTCAACTCACTTTTGTAAGTTATTTATGCCGAGAGAGGTTGATTGTGTTGTGCCATGGTTAAAGTGGTGTTTGACATTTTTGTCCTATTACTTTTGTTTAAATAAATACCAATATGTTTCTCGTACACTGGTATGGTTCTTTGCTCATTATTTTCTCAGAACAGAGCGTTCCAAGTGGCATGATATTTGTCTGAAATAGTCTTGAATAAAAAAATCTTTTGAACAGTTTGTTGTGTCACACCTTACGTGGGGAAGGAAGGAAATCCCCGTGTTGAGGGTGGCTTCTCAATAAACTGTTACAAATTGGGGGCCCGTGATTTCGCTGCCTATTTCTGACCCATGACAAGCACATTGTGACAGACTATTCATTTTGTTGCAATTGCATTATGGTCATCTTTGTTTTTTTTTTTAATTCTACCATGTAGGTGTATAGGTGAAACATTAAGATTATGTAAGAATGTATGTGTGTGAGGAAATCAAGCATGAACAGAGTAATTTTGCCCCAGCATAAAGAAGGTTTTATTAAGGTGCAAAAAGCCATTGTGAAAATGACTACTGTACAAATTGGGGAAGCAAGGGAGCATCTCCTAGCTAAATTATTCCGTAAGGAAAGCAGAATGGGTTGAGGACGATGCTGGAAGCTGGCAAACAAGAATTGTGCAGGAGGTTACCTCAGTAAGCAATGATATTTGGCTTAAAGGTGGAATGTTACACAAAGCACTTGAGGCATTTTATATGACCACAACTGCTCATGATGCACAGATACAAATGGCTCAGCTAACTCCTCAGTTATATTTTCATTTGCTTTCAGTGGAAGAACGTTGGCAAAATAGTGAGGCTACTAGGGTGTATCTGGCTGTAGACCTATCACTGGCCCAGGATCTTATTGAACAACTAAAAAATAAGTTAAAAACCCAGCAGCAAGTGAGTGCAGAGCGTGAAACACAGTTTTCTGCACTGCAAAATGCACATAAACAGTCTGTGGAAAGTCTGCGCACATTGCAACAAACACAAGCTAAATTACAACACTGCTCATAATATAGTCATTTGGAATGACATTATGGCCTTTCAATTGCAGATAAAACTGTTGAAAAATGAAAACAGTTAATTATAAAAGGGGTTGATTCCCAAAATGACTTTGATCCGATACATAGATACATCAACAGGTAAGTGCTCTGAAACAGCAGATGATGCAGCTGATTCAGGAAAAAGACCTCTTTAATCAGGATAACAGCATCCTATTACAGAGGATAAATCATTTAGAAATTGAGGTAGAAAAGGTATAGTCAGGTTCTCAGCAACTGACCAGAATTAGAGTAGAAAGGAATGAGCTTGTAGAGCAAGTGAGGCAAATAGAAGATGAACTATCAGAGGCAGCGAATTGTACAGATGAGCAAGATGATTAGTCTACTGATGGAAAAGCACCTTGAATTTTCACACAGCATACAAGTCTCCCAGAGGGAAGAAGAATCACTTCAACACGAGGTGCAGCAAAGAAAGGATTGGTTGGTAGCTCAGAGAAGGGTGATTGACACTGAGCAGGCCTTAGTGTCAGAATTAAAAAGCCAGCTGTATGACTACCAACAGCAAATACATTAAGAGAGAAGCAGATGTGAGAGTCTCACCAAGGAAATTGAAAGTTATAAACAGGTCCTGAGGCACCCTGACCAATCACGATATGGTACAAGGTCCACTGATCAAGGTGAGATGCCCTTCTCAACAGGAGCTTCATGCCAGTCATTTACAACTCTCATGCACAAATGGGAACTAACCTCATGCATGTGACCTATCAAGAACATGGTGACATGAGGCAGTTTCACTTACCCAGTCCTACCCCAATTGATCAAGAAGGAAAGTCCCTGTCTGATATTGAAGAGTATTCACCTCTACCACACAGAAGGGAAAGTGGCTGGACCAGTGTGTCCTGGTAAGTAAGGGATAATACTGTAAGTACTTCAGACCATGAAAACGCTTATGAGGAAAAAGTCAGGGAGTTTGATTGGCTGAAGGTGGGACTACAAAGAGACCACCTTGCCCACTTCAATGAAGGAGAAAAGACAGACCCTCAGCCTAGGAAGGGCATTCTAAAAACCTACAGATATTCAGGTGAAGGAGAGAATTCCCCAGACTCCCTGGTAGGAGGGATGAGGAAACTGGATTCTATCCTGGGCCGGAAAAAAAGAAATCCAGTGAGAGTGACCCTGTGAATTCACTTTGGTCCAGGTGAGAATAGTCCAGGCCCTGTGGTTCTGGGAGATATTCCCAGTCTCATAGAAATATGGATCACCTAGAAGACAGGGAAGGGAGTACCAGTAGCAGTCCTGAGTCAGACTTTTAATGGACTTTGGTGCAGAAAAGGAAAATACAGGGAAACAAATAAAGGGTTTTGTCAAAAACCCAATCAGACAAATCTACGCTGTAAAGAGCTTCCTGATCCCATACCACAAGAATGGCAGATATTCGGTATGGGAACACCAAGATCTGGCTGGCCTCTCTTGGCCCTCTCCCTGCTCCCACCTGTGAGGCAAAAAACCTCAGGGTTATCTTTGACTCCACACTCTCCTTCTCTCCTCACATCTCTGACATCTCTAAGAAGTCACACTACCAGCTGCACCTCCTCAGCGGTATTCTTCCTTTCCGCTCCTTCCATCAGAAGCTCACTGTCTCCAGAGCTTTGGTTCTCTCTAGGCTGGATTATTGCAACAGCCTCTTTCAAAATCTGCCTGCTTCTACTATCCAACCTCTGCAACTTATCCAGAACCAGACTGCGAGGCGTGTCCTTGGCCTCAAGCCAAGGGATCGTATCTCTCCAGAACTGAAATCTCTGCACTGGCTCCCAGTGGCTGCAAGGATTAAGTTCAAAATCCCCTGCATTTTCCACAAGGCCTTCTGGGGCCTGCGGCTTCAATATCTTCAACAATCTCTTCATAAATATCTTCCTTCTCGATGTCTTCGCTCATCCGCCTTCAACTCCTTCAGGGTCAGTCACTTCTCCAAGCAGTGAGTTGGTGGTAGATCACTTTCTTTGGCTGGGGCCTCCCTCTGGAACAGCCTCCCTGTCCCCTGAAACTTGAGGAGAACCATCTCCAGTTTCGGAAGCACCTCAAAACCTTTCTCTTTGCTTCTGCTTTTTCTTTTCCTCTCCCCTGCTGATTTCCTGGCTGATACTGAAACTGGACTGGTTTACCTTGTTAAGTATTTCAATCAGGCGTTCCACGTTGGTCTCATCCTAGTATGCAGCACACAACCAAAATGCCTATTTTGTTATATATATGGATTCAATATTTGAGAGATACACCACTCATATAACACCCCTTTTTCAAATACCCCGGGTCACGATGGACAGGAACCAGGCTGGTTGGTAAAGGTTATATTTATTTATTTGTTTAAAATTCAAGAAAATCATACACTTTTTAATATATGGGGCAGGAATCACCAATGTGGTGACAATAACAATAGTAATGTAGGCAATGCACTTAAATGAACCCTTTAGCAACACAGATAGAAAATACCAGAGAATAGAGACACTTTTGAATTTTTAGAAAGATAGCACTCTAGTTAGGATTTCCACCTGCAATATTCCTCAACCCACAAATAATCAATTCTAAATAGATATAAGGAAGCAGCAGGTCATCAGGAATGAGGAATAAGAAAAAAAATTGAATCCAACCTTCCCTCCCCAACAAGAGAGAAAAACGAATTTAAAACTCTTGCAATGTTAAAATGACACTCAGAAATGGCTGAATAAAATGTGTGCAAAAATCCTTAAATAAGTACAATTCTCTATGGGAGCAACTCTGGAAAGTTACAAGCAATCATAAGCAATATATTGAGCAAAAACATACAATTTGAAAATGAACCGAAGGTTTAAATCAATTGATAGTAAAAATGACACGTGTAAAACTTTGCAAAAATACTCATTCCCGCCTGAAAATTACCAAATGGTTTTTGATAAAAACAGGTGAAATTCACTGATTTGTGTTTTCTTTGGTTGGGTTGTAGCTATATATCTTAGGTACAATCAAAAGGTGGAATGAAGTCTCTAGCTATTAAACTGGGGGAGATATACAAGGTAGTATGAGGTGCATTTTTAGAAAAATTGGGTAGAGAAAACAGAAAAGAAAATAAATTTGGACAAGAATAGTTTTGCTCTATACTAGAGCATTCAGGCTAGAATACCAAATGGGGACACAGTAAGCTCCAGGGTTGATTCATGAGTTCAACCATTGTTCCCAGCGCCCGCCCTGGCAGAACCAGTACGATCACTCGAAATAGGATTGATATCTTAGGATTTACAAGATAACATAAACATGACTAAAGAAAGGGTGTTTAGCAAGTGACAGGATTGCAATAAGTATTCTGACAATGTTACAAGTTATTAAGGTAAGGATAGGATGATTTAGAGACTGGGATATGACAAGGAAAGGCATGCTATGGTGTTCTATGGTTCCTATTGATACTTAAAGTCCAATTTTAATTTGGATTTTGGACAGTCAGTGCTCTGGATCACCACACGGATCTGGTCTAACACAGGACAGCCGGACAAAATCAGCAGGCATGGACTGGATACCGGGTATCACTTCTGGTTATTGGATAATAACCAGAAGGAGAGCAGATGGGAGCAGCATGCAGTGAGTGTCAAGACAGGTTAAATTCAGGATGCCTTCCCAAAACACCACAGCTTCCCTTTGGTTATTGGGATAATTAAAAGTTGAGGCCTAGTCGGAGCAGGATTAGCAAGCTTTGGCCTGGTGGTAGGGATCTGGATTCTAGATGGATAATTGCAAGAAGACAGGAACAGACAGGACGCAAGCAGGAAATCAGGAATCAGTCAGGAATCAGTGTGTCCTGAGTGCTAGTCAGGGGCCCTTATTTATAATACCAGATCATATCATTACAGTATGTGACAGGGGCAGGATTCACTACCCACGCCCCTAACAATAGGATTGGACAAGGGCAAAGTCTTTGCCTTGCTCACAATTGGTTGGATATCAGAAAAGTGATTTCATGTTTATGAGGTGATTTTTACTGTATCTAGAAACTCCCACATTTACTTTACTGAAAATCTGATTTTGCCAAAAACACATACTTCTGCAGCTGCAACCTCTTAGTAAGTCAGATACACAGGTTACATATTTTGTGCAGCACAGATTAGTACAAACCTCCAGTCTGTGCGACCTTGTTTCGCCTTTCTGACACATTTTGGTAATTTTACACATTGAAGATTTGGCCTAAAATTCCAAAATGTTATACACAGATGTTAATTGTCACTTGGGATGTATGTACACAATTTGACATTTGCAACATGGTTGCTTTTCTGGTAATACAACAGATATCACCATTTCTGTCCAGAGTGTACCACAGAGTGGGCCTCATTATGTGGTAGGAGGTAGCCATGGTGCTATTAGCACCATGGCTACCCCCTTACTACATACCGGGTCTGGGTTCTCAGAATGGGTACTTACCGGGTCATTCCAACCTTGGAGGCCCCGGTAAGTCCCCATTCTGAGAACCATTCCCCATTCCCATTTGAGCCCCCATAGGGCTCAATGGGAATGGGGAAGTAGCTAATAATGGTACTGCAATTTGTGGTACCGTTATTAGCTCTGAAGTCCCTTAGAGGGTCCCATCCTTAACACCTGGTCAGACCAGGTGTTCAGGAAGGGACCCGCTAAGGGACCTCGGAATATGGAGGTAAGGGATTACCCTTACCTCCTACCTCGTAATGAGGCCCAGTGTGTCACGACATTCTACCAAGTTTTCAAACACAGCCCACAATTCCACTTTTATGCTGTGAAAATTCCACATTTTTACCGATTTTGACAGCTGAGATATAAGTCTTTAGACAAATGGGAGTCATTGGGCCTCATTACACGGAAGGCGGTGAGCCATGGCGCTATTAGCGCCATGGCTCATGCCGGTAAAATACCGGCACCGCCTTGGCGGAAAGGGGATTTACCGCCCCATTCCAAGGTTGGTGGGGCGGTAAATCCCCCTTCCGCCATTGCCCTTCCCCATTCCCATTTCTGCCCCATAGGGCTCTATGGGAATGGGGAAGGCGCTAATTACGGCACCGCAATTTTGCGGTGCCATAATTAGCTCCGAGGTCCCTTAGCGGGTTGGTTTTTAACGCCTGCAAAAAGCAGGCGTTAAAGCACCAACTCGCAAAGGGACCTCGTAGTAAGGCGGTAATGGTTAACGGTCACCGTTACCATTAACGGTGGCCGTTAACCATTACCGCCTTCCGTGTAATGAGGCCCATTGTCTGTAATTATTTTCTTCCCAGCTAACACCAACTGGCAATTTCTTCCAAGCAGGATGGGGGGGCGCTCTCTTAATTGAAAGTTTTATTACCTCCACACTTGACAGGTGAGTATCCCAAGACTGCTAATGTCCCAGCCTGGATCACAAACAAATGTCTGATGAGCTTGTGAACTCCCATTGTCCTGTCCCATAAAGTGTTTTTCAAGCTGGCAATTAGCACTTTTGGTGTCCTGGATGTTTATGGTGTGCCTCACTTCCTGAAGGAAGTTACAGTGCTGGAACCTGAACAACTGCAAGACCAGGTTTTTTTCGAGCTTGCCAACTCAGCTCAGTTGATTTAAAAGTCTTTATTTCCTGATTTATGAGTCTTGATTTAACTAACCGGTGGGATAAAAATAGCCTATGCATGTATTATCACCAGCCACATAATCCCTTTACATTGCTAAGTAAGCCGGCATTCACTCAACAATTTACTTTGAAATAGGCCATTTTTCTTCATTGAGCAAAACCCATTTTACCACATGTGTTTAAAAACTGCTAAGATTTCCTTCTTCTAAATTCGATTTTCATCTCCAGCAAATTCACACACTGCCATGCAGCTATGGTTATTCTCTTGAATACTGGAGTTGTTCTGCAGCATGGATACATTTAAACAGGCATGACTCAGCTATTTAGAGTCTTTTTCTGAACAGCTGATTTTTACATACTTTTGCAAAGCAAATAGACGTGTTTCCTGTGTAAACGGAAAACAAAGCCCTTGTTTGATTTCTTTCCAAGCTAAGATGACTGGGCCTGTCATTCAGGAACTAGACATGGGGCCTCATTACGAACCGTGCGGAATGGGTTAACGGGTTCCGCTAATGGTTGCGGACCCGTTAACACCATTCTGCACGATTATGAGGTCCCCTCGTGGGACATGGTAAGGACGCCTGGCAAAACCAGGCGTAGTTACCGGGTCCTGCAAGGGGACCAGGGAGCTAACAATGGGCCGGTCGTAATCGGCCTGTTGTTAGCTCACTCTCCCATTCCCATTGAGCCCTCTGGGGGCTCAAATGGGAATGGGGAAGGTCCGGGTCCGGGTTCCCTGAGGGAGGAATTACCGGGCCCTCTGAACTCAGAATGGCCCAGTAATTCCCCATTCAGGGAACCCGGTAAAGGAGCCAGGTTTGGTGGCAGCCATGGAGGTAATAGCTCCATGGCTACTGTGAAGGGTTTTGACCCATGCTGAATCAATAGACTGGGTAGATGTGGGGATGAGCTGTCGCCGCACACACATTCACGCCAGAATCCAGGAGAACTGCGCAGTTGGCACAAGACCACTCCAAAGATACAACCTTCGTGCGGGGGGTTCCACATCACCACTCTACTGTAAGGATGCCATCAAAAAAATGTTAAGCAAGGGTCCTATTCTATCAAGCAAAAGACCACTCTATTGAAATGCAGTAATTCAAGACAGATCCCAAAAATGGGTGCAGTACCAGCTTTGTCCACAAACGGGCGCTAGCGGTCTAAACTGTGACAGGGAAACTGTATTTAGGAGTTGCAAGAGGGGTAGGGACTTCAAAGCCTGTTGGTTAATTGAAAATCTTAGCCACCTGCTGTTCCCAGGAGGCAGGCTGATTTCATTAACAGCTTCAAGAGGCTGGGAAACCTCTCACCTCAGAGATTCACACCAAGAGGCAGGATATCACATGACCCTGTTGATTGATTGAGGAGAGACTTCCAGGCAGCCTGCCGGAGCCCACACAAAAGACTCTTTCCCTTGAATGGGGTATGTTAATTTTGAGTATTGACTGTCAACAAAGATCTGCCTGTGAGCAGAGACATGTGTTCCCTGGCCCACCCAAGCTTCTTGGGGCAGACCCAAACACTTTGGGGAGTTGAATTGAAGGCAAATATATGTTTCATAAAAAGACTGATAACTCTTTGTAACCAGATGACAGAAATGTGCAATTTGGAGACCCTTAATCTAAGAAATGTACCTTCAATTTAAGACTAGATTCAACTTTGTACCATGTTCTGGGGCAAAACCCCGCTAATTATGAATATTGTAGACACTGTATTTAAGCTAGAGACCTGGAAATTTACTGGGATATTTGGAGAAGGGGGGTGTACCTTTGTATAATTTTTGATCAAAAATCAATGTTGCAAAACCCACTAAAATCCAAAATAAGTTGCCATTTCTTAACCCAAGCTCCTAGAAACGCCAGAGTCGGAACAGGGACTATCTTAAGTAATATATGATGTGTGTATGTGATGTCAAACAACTGTGTATCTGGGAAATATGTATTTGGATCAGAAATAGATTTGTGTGTAAAGATGACAGGGGAGTGTTCTTTCTGGGGGCCATAAAAATGACATCACTCAGACACACTATCCCTTCCCAAATCAGGGACCAAAGAATCTATTGACCTATCAAATCAAGAGAGGGGCAGGCTTAGTGATGCTACGCACACACCCACTTTCAAAACACATAAAAGGAACATTGAAACCCAGGTAGAGACATTCAATTCTATTTTCTGCGGGACGCTCTGCCGGGAGACTCCAGACTTCACATCCATCAATCTCCAGAGACCAGAACTTTATTTCAGAACCTAAAGCAAGGGCCTAAACCCACAAACTGAGAACTCTTCTCAGCAGGCCTCAGCATCCTTAAAATCATTTGCAAACTATTCCACAGCCGGGCGAGCTGTCTGAATTCTTTGCCAAGAACTTTTGCCAGTACCCAGAAAGCAGTGTTACATCCAGAATCCACTTAATCCGGACCGGAAAGCAGAGCAGTATCCAGAACCAGAGGCCGCTGTATCCAGAGAGGCTAGACCAGCAGAGCAGAGCTGACCCAGATGCTGTGAGCAGAACCGCCCGAAGTCCAGTCCAGTTGACCAGATCCATGACGAGGCCCATTCATTTCAAAATTAGGAGTGAGTATCCTCCAGAACTGTGCAGAACCCAATCTCTTAGTTAAAATAATCTAATGCAAACTATTTTAACCTAAGTAGAACTGCCTCCTAGAAATCGTGTCATCTGTCATTCTACAGCTGTGAGCTGTCATCTGTCATTCTAAAGCTGCAAGCTGTCTCCTGTCATTTTGAGTTTTACTTTAAATCCGAAAATCTACCTTTATTAAATCGTCCGTATCTCTTGAACCGTTTGGGCTAGGAACAAAATTTAACTTTCAGCTGGGATTCTAGACTTTCCAACGAACCTAAAACCGACTTGCTTCTCCTTATACTGTTGCTGTAATCACGATTCACGCACTCGCGAATTTTACCGCAATTTGCGATTTGACCTGATTTCTTCTCCAGTAAAAAAGTCAGCAGCTCCTTGCTTTCCTTTGCTAAAAATCGTTTAACCTGCTAGTTACTAATAGAGCATTGCTAAAGTGAGCCTGAACTAATATAAAGTAGCCATCACCTACCCTGAACCTCTAGAGGGAATTAAAAGCAATTTTAGCACCTTTTCACTTCCTTGCAAACCACATTAAAGTAATTTGCCTGTGTTTCAAACTTCTACCTATTTTCCCCTAAGCTTGCTGGAGGGGGAACTGAATTTCGTATTGTATTTGATTGCATTCCTGAGAACTGTGTGCTCCTCCTTCCATTTCTTACATTGCATAGGGGGGGGGGTGAATTGCCAGAGAAAAAGTGATTATATTATCTTTTTCTAAAATCATATCAAGTTATTTCTGTACTGCATTTCATTCCTCATTGCTTTTCCCTTGAAACCATAAAAGTATTTTCGCTGCCTTATCCATCCTATACCAACTCCTCATTGATTGTAAAGAGGTGTGCTAGTGTCAGATTACCCATTATTGATCAACATTATATTCATAAGTGTGATATTGATTATTAATTTATTATAAAAGTGTGATATATATATATTGTTTAATTTTTCAAATAAACACTTTTAAATTTGCAAAACAAATCTACTTCTTGGCTCAGTGGGGTCAGGGGGATTCTAAGAGAGGGGTGTTATACAAGGGCTCATCATCCAGATTATAACTTGCCATAAAAATATATAAATAAGGGCTTCGCTTGGGCATCCCAGACAAGGCACCGACTTAGTGGGATTGCTTGATTGGAGTCACTTACACTACCTCCAAACTCATAATGAGGCCCATGGTTTTGCTAATGCACAATGAGGGTCATTGCGAGTTTGGAGGTAACCATGGCGCTAGCTGCCTCCAGACCCTTACCGACTCCGCCCTGATGAATGGAGCTATTACCGCCCCATTCCAAGGTTGGCGGGGGCGGTAATTCCCCATTCACTGGGACCCTTCCCCATTCCCATTTGAGCCCCCATAGGGCTCAATGGGAATGGGGAAGGCGCTAATAACGGTACCGCAAATTGTGGTACCGTTATTAGATCTAAGGTCCCTTTGTGGGTCCTCTCCTTAACGCCTGGGGAGGACCCGCAAAGGGAACTCATAGTAGGGCGGTAAGGGATTACCGGTACAGGTGCCCTTACCGGTACCGGTAATCCCTTACCGCCCGGGTCGTAATGAGGCCCAATGACCTCTCCTGGGCATGGCCGGGCCTTTTCAATCACAGCAGTTTCATAGTGCATGGATGAATTTAGCCTCAAAATAGAATTTTTAAATGTTGAAAACGGTGTCATTTTAAAGTGAATTTTGGGGGTCTTCAGCAAGGCAATGTTGCCTATTTCACTTAATTCCATGTTAAACATTGCAGAACACACTGGCACACTCCTGCGGTGTGTACTCTGTTCCCCCCGCCTGAAATGTGTGTGGCAGGGTGGTGCAGCCATTATTTTGGTAGTTGTAAAAATGCAATTTTTGGATCCTGGCGTGCACAGGAGTGAGCGCAGCATTTTCCTGTTTCTTGCACCAGTGCAGCAAAGTGATGTGGTAAAGCACATCTGAGTGGGTCAATATATCCCACACATTCCCCCCCGACTTCTTCTGGACTTCAGTAATGGGGTAGTCGGTCAAGTGGGATTACTTTCTTGAAAAAGCAGGTTCAGTCGGGTATGAGTCCTTCTTCCATCAGCGAACGATGCAAAACGCTCCCCTCGCTGCCTCTGGTTGGAACGTGAAACGATACCCCCAGCCTTCTCTCAGGTTTTTCTTTTCTGGTGTGGAGTGACTCCCCGGGGTTCCTTGGGTTTCTCCTTCCGGGTCCCATAGGAGGTCCTCCTTGGTAATGACGGTTCAATCAGTGCAAATCTAGTAATGAAGCACAAACAGGTTATTACAATTTTCCCACTAACTGCCCCCAATCAGGGTGACAGCAGTGGGATAAGCATGCATTCTATGACAATTGAAATATTCCTATGTTTCAGATGTATCCCCCATTGTGTTTTTAGTCGCAAAGTGTGCCTGGGGTGGCAACTCTTTAGCTGATTGATGTGGACCCACTTCTCATCTGTCGAGTCACGTGGATTCTGTAGGCTAGGCCTGGGATCGTGACCTCTCCTCCATTTCTGAACTTCAACTTCCTGCTGTAGCACTGGGGCTGACCGGAAGGCTTTCTTTAGGACTGCCAGGGCCCTGAGATTCGCTCTCCAGTTGGGAACGTGCTTGGCAATAACTGGGATCCAAATTAATCTCGAGTCGGTTGAGGATGTGACTGCCCATTTAAAAGGCGGAAGGAACACCTTGCACGACCCAACAATTGTGTTCTATGCTTTTGACACCTCGAGAAATTTTTATCATAAAACTGCTCAGCAGAAGATGTTTGGAACAGGAAATATCCAGGCACCATACCCATTGATAAACTGACTCAACAGCAGGCACGGTCTGGTCTTTTGGGAGTTTCTTGAATAATATTTAGCTGATGAAGCTTTCTTCGCTATTCAAGTCAAGTCGGATGAGGACAGACTCCTTCCCGTCATATAACTGAATCGGAAAGAAGAGCTCTGCACCCTTCTTCTGAATGCCAGCTACACTTTTTGCTGGTTGGTTATCAATTTTTACTATAGAATTGGGATTTTCAGATGGTGGGTTGGTATAACATTTCAAAATATTTCCTTCCAGTGTGGAATGCCATTTGAGACTGGAAGGAAGGTTGATTTTCTGAAATGAGGAGGAGTTCCCATCACCAGTTTGTTGTCCCACAGCAATTATTTCATTATTCTGAAGATGAAACTTAATTTGATCTGGTTTTTGTTCAACCATGTGGCATGTGCTATTTAGACTAACATGGTTGACACTCTATTTTAAATTGATTGGCCTGTGAGTCTGGGTCCAGAGTACCTTATTCACACAGTCTAATAGGCGAGACAACCTACAGAGGATGTCATTCCCTAAGAGACAGGGGGTTCCCTCTGGAGCCACGACTATGACCAGATGCTTCATCTTGTGTCGCCAAATTTAAATTTCCAGCTCTGCTGTCCCCTCGACAGGAATTTCCTTCCCGTCGAAGTTCTGTAGTTGTCCAGGAAGAGGGGTGAGAGGGATCTGGTATCTCTCCCCCCTTCCTGAATTTAGCTGCTCCAAGAGTGGCTTGGGATCCAGTGTTCACCAGTGCTGGAATTGCACATTGCACCTGCACTTGGACAGAGGCGTAGAATCTACATTCTTTCTCCTCCAATAGGCAAAGGTAATGGGCATTCTGGGCAAGCTGGGTGGTCAATGTCCTTATGTTTGACAGGGATAGTTTGGGCATAATTTGGTGTTGGAGTTGGGGAATCTGGCAGAAAATTTGGACACACCGCTATTTGCGAAGTTTCGGGCTCCCCTTCCTCTGATTCTGGGCTGCCCCCCCTTTATCGAGGCAGTCAACAGAAGTGGTTGGTGAGGTTTGGGGTTCCTCTTGTGCTGGTTCTGGGCTGCCCCCCCTTCTAGGAGGCGGACCCGAATAGAGTTGGGTAATTTGGGAATCCTCTTGTGCTGGTTCTGGGTTGCCCCCCTTCTAGGTGGCGGCCCCCAGAATGAAGTTGGGTAGTTTGGGAATCCTCTTGTGCTGGTTCTGGGCTGCCCCCCACCCCCTTTCTAGGAGGCAGTCCCCAGAACCGATTTGGGTAGTTTGGGAACCTGAAAGGAACATTTTGCACTCAGGGATTTGAGGAGTCTCAGGCTCCTCCTTTTCTGATTCTGGGCTGCACCACTCTTTTTGGAGACAGTCACCAGAATGGCTTTGGGGAGCTAGGGAATCCTGTTTTTCTGATTCTGGCCCTCCCCCCTTTTTGGAGGCAGTCCACAGACTTGGTTTGGACAGTGTGGTATTCTTGATGCTCATTCTGGGGTTCAATGATGGGCGATTCAGAATCAGTCCCCACTCCCACCAAGTCTTCATTTGGATCTCCTGGGACCCATTTTTCTTTGGGAGGAGTTCCCCATCCCTGAAGGAGAAGATCTTTTTCCCAGAATCTTCTGAGAATTCCTCGCCTTCAAATTAGAGGACCCTAACCTCCTCCACAAAATAGGTCTTTTTGTGTTCTTTATATCTCCTACCCACCCTCTTTTCCTTGGGTGGCAGGTTTCTGGGGGCAGGAGATTTTGGTTCCGGTTCCTGGGTGTCCAGGGGCTTTTCACGGGTGAGGAAGCAAGCTTCCTCTTGGGCTTTACACCTCCCTTCCCCCGTGCCTCCTCCTCTGGAACCAGTGAGTTGTCAGGGTGCTCTCCCCATCATTGTTCTGGAGTACCAGACCCTTGGGTGGTGGGGTTCTGAGCCGCCATGTTCCTCTGAGGGTTCTGGGACAGGTTCTGGACCTGGCGCTCCAGTTGAGACACCCGTTCCGGCTGGTACGGCGTCTCTGGACAACCCTAGGTGAGTCACGGAAAGAGTAACTATCCCTTCTCCCATAGTACCCTGGGCATGGAGAATTTTGGTAACCCTCCACCCTTGGCCTCCCCTCTCCCGGATTGGGCTGTCTGGGCTCCTGAAAGCAGGGAAAGAAAGGAGGGTTGTCCTGCAGGTTGGGGTTTTGTGGGTACCGGGGAAAGAAACTCAACCCGGCATTTGGGGGATTACTGCCCTCCTGGGGAAAGTTAGGAGGAAAGTTTCCTGGGGTGGTACTTACCTGGTTGTACCCCTCCCCCCTTGGGCTAGGGGAGCCCATACATACCCCAGGATTGGTCTTTTACCCTTGTATAGGAGGCTTATGTAATCAGGGGATTTAGGGGTCCCATTTGTGGGATTACCTCCCTTACTACCACCTGTCTGGGATTATCCCGAGGGCCTTCCGGGTCTTTGATTGGGTTGGTTTGGTACAGGTATATTTTAGCCCCCCCATCTCCAGATCTAAAATGGGGGCAACCTTCACCTCTGCCACTTTAGCAGCAGCAGGGGTGTTGGCTGGTCTGGGTTTTTATTTGGATTTTTGTTATCTGTAGGTTTTTGGACCTCATAAATGCAGGTTGCCTGCTCTATGACCCAGTCCAGTGATCTTTTCTCATGAAAGTCCCTCACCCGCTGGGTAATTATATATTTTGGGATGGCATTAAAGAAGGTGGTGATGAACTCCGGACTATCTGTGCGTACCCTCCTAGTGGTCTGTGCAAAGCATGTTTGAGCTCCTGCACAAATTCTTGGGGGGCCTGATCTTCCCCACACTGCAAATTGTAGGCCGCCTTGCGGACCTCTTGGGGGTTTCTGTGAGCAGAAAAATATTTTAAGATGGCCACCCTTTAGGTGGACCATCTGGAGTGGTTATGGTCCTCCAATCCCACAAAGAAACTGGAGAAGGTCCATTTTACATATTCTATGCAATTCTGGCTGTCTTTCATATGAAAAGTATCCATCATTTGCTCATATAGTTCTAAGTGTTCCCAAACAGAATACTTCGCATTTTAATGATATGGAGTTATGACACTCCTAATGGCCTTAATCTGCCTAATGGGATCCTTGTTCATAGCTCTCTGAAGTTTGTTTGCCTTCTTTGTTTTAGTCACCCGAGTCCACTTGCCTTCAGACTCAGAAGCGCTGCTTCTGGAGGTCCCTTCTTGATCCTCTAGGCACTCCCAGATTCTGTGAGCTTGAGAATGTTGGGGCCTAGTTTATCTACTCCTGTGGTGCTCAGAAGAGTCTTCTGACTCTCCCCTGCTCCCAGGGTTGGTAGAGTATCCCCCCACTGCCCTAACTGGGAAGAGGTCTTTAGGATGCTCTTTTTGGGCCTTATTTCATTTAGTTCCCCTTCAAATTTAACCAACTGGTCCCTTGGTAGGCAGTATTTCAGTGGATCTGATTCCTTGACCTTCCCCTCTTGGGGTCTTCCTTGTCAGAGATATCAGCCATAACATTTGGGCATCTGTACATGGACGCCTGTACATCAATTTCTGGGGGGCGCGGATCTGTCAGTCCCATTTTACCAAACCTATTGAATTCTGCCAGCCCCATGGCTCCCGGTTCATGTGAGCCAGTAGACATGAAGCTGGCAGCGTTCATGGTATTGAATGGGTTTGAGTCCCTGAGTACAGAGGTCCTGATGCTATGATCGGGGTTTGCCCTGTCCCTCTCTACCTATTCAGGGTCCCTGCAGTTAGGATTTAGTCTAGCACCCTCTTTCTCCGACCTTGCTAGCTTTTCTTTTTCAGCCCCTATTTCTTGGTAATAAGCAAAGATCTGAGCCTTTTGTTCATCTATCAAGGCCTTACTGGTCTCAATGATCCGCTCTTGCATTGCCACTTGTTGGTGGAGTCCATCATTCATTTCACAGAGAGCCTCATTCTGTCTCTGCGCTTCCTGTATGGTGTGGGAATACTGGGACAATTTCTGCTGCATGAGACTCACCTCCTGAGTTTTAGCATTGTTGGTCTGGCTGTTCTCTACCAGAGCACCCTCTACCCATCTGGCGTGCTCCAGTAACTTCCCATACTCTGTTTTAAGTTCATTGAGCTCCTGGAGGGCTAACTCTCTTCCCTCTAACTCAGTTTTTAACCTGCTTTTTTCCTGCCCTACGGCGTCGTTCTCTTGATTTAGGATGCCCCTCTGTTCAGCCAGGTCATCCCTTTGTTTTTTGATAATATTGGATTTCTGGCGCTCCTGATCAAATTCCTCCTGAGAGTGGAGGTCTTTCACAATTAATTGGTTATTTTCCTCTTCCAATTTCTTTATCTGATCTTGTAGAGTAACTATCTGCCCTGCGCATACCCTATTATATTTTATCTATTTTATTTAACTTCTGGTGACTCTCTTGCAGGGAGTCAAACTTCTCCCGACACTCCTCTTTCTTTTTTTAATTTCTTTTTTTAAACTGTATTTATTGATTTTCAAATACGTCCAACAAACAACTTTACTGCAACCCATGAATCCCCCCTCACCCCGCCCAACAACAGTATTCATCTCGCAGTAGCATATATACCGAACCCAGGTTTACGTAAAAGCACAACTGGTTTCGTCTCTGTCCCTTAACACAGATAACCAACTGTTGGTTTTATGCCGCATGCCCAGGAGAAAGGAAAAAAGGAGACCCCCCCCCACAGTGTCCATGTTTCATCTTGGGATTTCCCTCAGTGAACCTGTCCGGGAGGCGATGTCCGCTTGAAATTGTCGAAATGCAGGCCAATAGTCAATAGGGCGGCTTATGGCAGGCATGGTTGCAGCATATCTGGACTCCCTAAATTCACATAATTTCATTCATTCTAGCCAGTAGTGAAATGTTGGGGGGTTCTTCTTACCCCACATCTTAGCCACCCCTGATGCCATTCCCAACAATTTCTTCTCAGTTGCGGGAGCCATCCTCAATGAAAGCCAGAAGCCATAATGCAGGCGAACAATGCTGCGTTGTAGAAAGCATTTCAGACATGGCGCCCTCACCCTCACACCAAAAGTGTCTCATACACGGACAGCTCCATGCAATGTGGTAAAAGTCAGACGGTTCCCCACCACATCTCCTGCACCCCGGAGTGCTGCCAGGGTAAATTCTACTCAGCTTCAGTGGGGTATACTAAACCTGGTGCAAAAACTTGTAATGTATCAATCTATATCGGCATTGAAGGAAAACGTGCGGGTCTGCATACATATGAGTTTCCATTGAGTTTCACTCAGGGTATTGCCCAGGGAGGCCACACACGTGTTCTTGAACATTGCCTGTCTCGCACCGGCCCCACTCTGAATCACTCTGTAAATGGAGGAAACTAGCTTACTGGTGGTCAACAGATTTATGATATGCTTTGAGCCAGGATGGGGAATGGGGCTTTCCGGAATTCAGACCATTTAGATTTTAGTATCCATCTGAGCATATAATACTGAAGTTGAGTCACTGCATTGTGTTCCCCTCTGGCACATAATTCTTCCCACTGTATAAACCGCCCTTTATGTACTATATCCCCTAATGTCTGCACCTGTAGTCTAGAAAAATGTTCCCTAAACGATTTTTCATGCGTAAGTGGTATGCCAACAACATTGTATATGTGCAACTCAGGGTGATAGTAGGTGTAGTCTCCAGTAATCAACTTACCTGCTCCCATGTTTTACAAATCACAGCTATAGGTTGGACCTCCCCCCTTGGGTCAGTACCTCTATCTCCCCAGAGCATTCCCATCAGATTATGTGGGAAGGAAATCGCTTTCGCCAGCATGGTATACGGATAGGCAGAGTTTGGGGGGGTTGCAACCCACTAAATACTGCAACTGGGCTGCTAGATAATACCAGTACATATCGGGGTACTCCAACCCTCCATGCTCATATGTCGAAGGTAGGGTCCCATATGCAATACGCGTTTGTCTGCCCACCCCCACCCGCCTGGCCATCATTTTCCTAGTATGGGTCCAGTACAGACCATGGGGCCATATAGGGACATTGTTGAAGATATGCAGCATCTTGGGCACAATGACCATTTTAGCCATGGCCATGCGCACTGCCTGGGAGATGGGTAGCAGGATCCATGATTCTACCTTCTGCTCCATGGTCTCGAGTACTTTTATATAGTTATCCCTTACTAGTGGTGTCCGTGTTGATCATGATACCAAGATAGCGCAAACCGCGGGGGCTCCAACAAAAGTCATCGCCAACGTCAGCCTGCTGCACACCTGGCGTTAGGGGAAGGACTTCGGGGAAGGACTTTGGATTTGTTCCACTTGATTTTAAGACTGGATAATTCCCCAAATCTGAGCACCTCCCGCGTTAAGGGAGCCAGATTCTGCTTGAGATGCTTGACATATAATAGTATGTCATCCGCATATAGCGATATGACAGTTTGATGCGCATTTACGCAGACACCTCGGTGTGCATGTAGTTCCAGAATATGGAACACCAGAGGCTGCATGGCTAGAGCAAATAGAATTGGGGAAAACGGACACCCCTGCTACGCGTGGGGAAAAACAACTCAGACATCACACTTCTCATATATATAGCTGCGCGGGGGCCAGTGTAAAGTAATTTAATCCAGTTGATACAGGTAAGGCCAAACCCCAGGCACCTCAACACTTCGACAAGAAAGGGCCACTCAACCGAATCAAAGGCCTTTTCGGCGTCAAGGGCCACAACCGCTATAGGGACCTCAGGGATTGACGTTATGCATCAAAGTGAACAGGTGTCTTAAGTTATTCTGTGTGGACCGACCTGGGTTAAAACCAGCCTGATCTGGAAGTTCCAGCACCAGCATATGTGGTAGCAACCGATCGGTTAATATCTTTGCTAATATTTTATTGTTGGTGTTAATCAGCGATAGTGGCGTACATGATGCCAGCTGGCTGGGGTCCGTGACCTGGTTTCGGGAGCACAGTCACAAGTGCCAATCTGGTGGATTCAGGGAGCGTACCTCCCGCCACAGCATCCTCATACATATGTAACAAATGAAGAACTAAAATGTCGATGTAGGCTTTATAAAATTTGGTGGTGATGCCATCAGTTCCAGGGGCCTTACCATTAAGAAGCTTCTTGGATCTCTTCTTCGGTAATAGGGGCATTTAGTGCACCACCTTGTTCATTGTCTAGCCAACTCAGCGCCACCTCATAAAGATATTCTGTCAGTTTGTCATGCCTACCTGTGTGGCGTAATGTATATAGTTGTGCATAGTGGTTATAGAACTCTTTGTTTCTCCCCTGCAGGTCCTTGACAACACCACCTTCCCTTCCCATAATCTCCGCTATGGGGGCGATTTGCCGTTCCCGCCTAATGGCCCAGGCCAGAGTCCTACTCGGGTGATCTCCCTCCCTGTATCTTGTTGCTGCTATAGGGTCACCTAGGAATTTTTCTTGGGTTGTTGCTCGTTGTTGGTATTCCTCCCTATGCCCCCTCAGCTCTACACAAATCGCAACGTCATCGGAGGAGTTTTGTTTCATTCTCCAAGTCACGGATATTGCCCTCCAGCCTCTTCATGGATCCCCGCAACACCTTCAGGACACCCCCCTCTCTTGATATGCAGGACCCCCTAACGTAAACTTTAAATGCTTCCAATATTGTACTTTGGCTAGACACTGAACCTATATTGACTTGAAAGTAGGTTTGTATGTCTCGCTCTAAGTCAGCATAAAATGCCCCGTCTTCAAAGGACGTAGCTCTAAAACACCACCAGAGCTGCCCTGAGGGACCCACAAGATCTGAGATATGGACCAGCACTGGCGAATGATCAGAGAGGGTTCGAGGCAGAATCTTAGCACCTGTAACCTTCCTAGCAACATGGGTAGATGCCATAATGTAATTGATCCTTGAAGAACTGCAATGTACCCCAGAGAAGAAAGTATATTCTCTAGAGGTAGGGTGCGCATCCTGCCATAGATCGCGAAGGTCATGATAAGCAGCAATAGATGACCATGCTTTGGCTGCCTGTGGAGGGACCTGTTGTGATGTTGCTGACCTGTCAAGATCTAGTGTGCGTGCTAGATTGAAATCACCTGCCCAGAGTATTTCATAAGACGGAAATTGTGTATGTGACTGGCACATTGATAGAAGAAGTCCAGATTGTCCACATTGGGGGCATACATATTCATAATTAGTAGTTTCACACCATGTAGCTCTCCTGCTAAAATGATATAGCGGCCCTCCTCATCCTTAATTTGCTCTTGTAACCTAAATTGAAGTGATCCATGTATGTAGGTTGCCACCCCTCTGGAGTGCGAGGAGTAGGACAAGCAGTACCTATGTATGCCCCATCCTGCTAGCCTAGGGAGAAGTGTGTCATTTGCCAGATGTGTTTCCTGTAAGCATAACACATTTACATTGTGATTCCTGCTGTAGTTTGCTATGAGGCAGGACTTTTTTTGGTTTGTTAACCCTCTCACATTTCAAGTCATTATTCTGAGATGCCCACTCGAGTTACCCCTCAACCCCGACCTGGCTATAGGTAACAGAATTTGACAATGCCAAGCTTCCTGTTATCTGTGTCGTTCATGAGATAAAGGGTCCTAGACCCAGATGGGTTAGTGCTTGTGTTAGGATATGTGCGAGCTGTTAAGATGATACTACCAGTGTACCGTCCCAAAAACTGTGAACTACTTAACCCATGCCCTCCCCACCCCACTCCCTGTGTCCACCCATGCCAGAAACCATAACCTACTGGCTCCCAACCCATCCCCCTCAGCCACTTCCCCAACCCAACCATACCAACCAAACTTCAACCACAACTAAACTGAACCGCAGCATCTGCGGCAACTGGGGCTCTGAGGGCAGCTCTAGCGCTCCATATGGCAATGGCTAACGTAGATATAACCCCTCCCCTGCCCCCCAGCTCCCTATGATTTTAGGATTGAAAGTGCTCTCCCCCAAATATCAAAGTTTCACTGCTCAAAGGATATCAGGACCAAATCAAGATGGATGTTGCAGTGACCCCCCCGGCTCTGGTAAATTCCTAGCATAGTGTTCCGCTGCATCCAGGGCAGTGAAAAATAATGCTGAACTCTTATATTGCACCCGCAGGTTAGCCGGGCACATCATGGAATACTGCACCCCTTTACTCCGTAGGATGTTTTTGGCTGCTTGAAAGGTCTTCCTTTGGTCTTAGAATGCCTGGATAAAATCCGGGAACAACCGTATAGTGGAACCCTCCCATCTTAGCTCTTTCTTCTCTCGGGCTGTTCGCAGTATGACGTCCCTGTCTCGGTAACAGAAAATTCTTGCAATGATGGGCCACTCCGGGGCTCCTGAAGCTGGTCTGGGAGCCAGTGAGCGATGCGCACGTTCCACCATATACATGTTGGATAGAAGAGGATTACCCAGTATATCATCCAGGAGCTGCTCCACAAATATTTCCATGTTGCCAATGTTTGTGGATTCTGGAACTCCCATAATCCTTACATTATTCCTCTTCGAGCACCCTTCCAAATCCTTGTTCTTCGCTGCTATTTTTTAACCACCTGTTGTAAGGCAGATACCTCGTGCTGCAAAGATGTGACATTGTCATTGTAGATCCAATCCTCTGTTCCGCTTCCTTCATACGCCCGCAAAGTTTTTCAATCTGCATTGCCGAGATGTCAACTTTATAGGTGAGGACGTCTATCTTCACCCCGAGCATATCTGTGCTATCCTTTAATGCAAGCAGCGTCTGGTTCAGGGCAGCTATGTCTACTTGCTCAGCCACTGGGGCTTGCAAACTAGTGGCCTGGGGCTGTGTCTGCTCAGTGCACGCAAATTTCTCCATCCACGCCTGCTTTTTTTTGGTTACTCATATTGCTGCACCAACCGGAGCCGTCCCGCGACATCCAACCTGGGTATTTAGGTATTAGTGCCAGCCCACTCACGTCACCAGTCCAGACCCGTGTCTTGCCCCTCACAACACTGTTCTGAGTTTATGAGAGACCGTAGACACGTAGTTATTAGTGCCACATATTTAATAAGAAGGTCAAGGCACAAAAGGCAGTGGCAATATAGGTCATCCCCGATGGATCTTGCATCAATAACTAATCAACGGGCACTGCATTCTTAAGAGTGGAGTGCCCGTTGTTCAGGGCAGCTATGTCTACTTGCTCAGTCACTGGGGCTTGTGAACTAGTGGCCTGGGGCTGTGTCTGCTCAGTGCGCGCAAATTTCTCTATCCTCACCTGCTTTTTTTTGGTTACTCATATTGCTGCACCAACCGGATCCATCCCGCGACATCCAACCTGGGTATTTAGGTATTAGTGCCAGCCCACTCACTTCACCAGTCCAGACCCGTGTCTTGCCCCTCACAGCACTGTTCCGAGTTTATGAGAGGCCGTAGACAGGTAATTATCAGTGGCACATTAATAAGAAGGTCAAGGCTCAAAAGGCAGCTGCAATGTAGGTCATCGCCGATGGATCTTGCAATCCATCAATAACTAATCAACAGGCACTCCACTCTTAAGAGTTGGGATCCAGACTCCTAATGTCCAGGTCTGACTCCCTTGCGCAGATATGGCTCACCGTAGTTCAATTCCTGCTCCCCGATGGAGGTAGACCCAGTACCACTTTCAGGATGTCCCTGGCACACTCATTGATTGAAGAGCCTGCGCCAAGCCAGCACTCAGGTGAAAAACAGCCTGACCATGCTGTGCAGTGTCCTGCAGGTCTGTCATTTCCACCTGCACAGGCCTCCCACACATCGACATAAGCTGCACTCACCGGGCATCCTATTCCAGGAGAGGCCCCTACTAGTTGGGTAGTGCCGAGGGGAAGACCACGGACCTCCACTACAAGTGTTCCAGTCCACAGCAGTGAAATCCAGGCTGCCCGCCGCTCAGGGGGGGGCGACTCCCCCAAGGGTCGGGCCCGGAGACAAGACCCTCCGCTCCACCTGCTTTCACCCTCCCAGTTGAGGCTGCATCACCCAGTCTGTCCCTCTGCAACAAGGAAGTTCGGTCACGCACCACTCCACATGCCGAGGCAGCCGTGTATCCTGTAGTGGGGCCCCTGCAGTCCAACCACGTTATGTCAGTCTGCCCACAGGGGGTCAACGTGTTTAGCCCCCTCTTCGACAGTCTATGCAGGACTTCCCTTAGTGATCGAGTGAGGGAGCTGCCACGGTCCCACGGCCGCCTCACTCCAGGCAGGCCGCTCCTCCCTCACTCTCTCCAATCCAGCAGCACAGCCCCTGTTCGTCTCTGCAGTCTCCTGGAGCAGTGGTTCACAGAGAAATTCCACCTGGTGGAGCCCTATACAGTCATTTTTCCATTCCAAAAGTTGCCGGGGGCCTGGGTTTAAGAAAGTAGGATGTTTAGCAGATTTTCAAATCAGCCATTGGCGGAGCTTTTCAGGCAGTGGCCATCTTGGTCGGCTGTGCAAAAGCGCCCCCCCTACACTCCTCGTTCAATGCCTCTACTTGGGTCTCTTGATCTGCATTATCCTGCTGTTGGCGAGCCAAATCCTCTTTTCATTTCATGACATTGGGCATCATTACGTGGTAGGCGGAAAGGGGTTAATGGTGCCGGTAATGGTTCCGGCACCATTAACCCCTTAATGCTGTATTATGAGGTCTCCTCGCGGGAACCGTAAAGGCCGCCTGGTAAAACTAGGAGTCCTTAGGAGGTCCTGCGAGGAGACCAAGGAGCTAACAACGGGCCTGTTATTAATGGGCTCATTGTTAGCTCCCTCCCTATTGCCATTTGAGCCCTATGGGCGCTCAAATGGGAATGGGGATTTACCGTGTCCGGGTTCCCTGAATGGGGAAATACCGGGCCCTCCAAGGTTGGAATGGCCCGGTATTTCCCCATTCAGGAAACCCAGACCAGGTATGCGGTAAGGGGGTAACCAGGCCGCTAATGGCGGCATGGTTACCTCCTAGGTTGTAATGAGGCCCATAATCTCGAGATTCTGCCGCCCATTCTTGGCTCTTCTGTAGCTTTTGTTCTGCTGAGTCTAGATCAGTCTGGATTTTATCTAATAATTCACTTTGATTCTGTGCCAGAACTGTGCTTTCAACATGCTTTTCCCGTATCACTCCCACGTGGAGATATAGGTAGGCCGCATTTCTGGCAATTTTGATTTGCTCCTCTTTAATTTTTGCGGCTATGTATAATTCATTCAGAGCTTGGTGAAATAGGCCATTGTCCTGCCATGTATCCAGGTTCATGGCAGGTTCATGGCAGTGACCTGTTGTATGATTTCCTGTAGCCAGAAATTTTCATCCTGTTCTGACCATTCACACCAGACAAAGAGCTTGTGCAGGGAGAGCTCCCTAGCCATACTGATTTCTGCTGGAACAGCCATCTTGGCAATGTTCTTTAGTTATTAATTATTTGGGGTTGATTTAATTTTACATTTATAGACACAGGCCTGGTGCTTAGAGTATTTGTTTTGGGGGGCGCTTGTACAGTGTAACACAGTATTCACACAACACAAAGTATTACTACTCTGTAGGTTAGTTTGCTGTGTTAGACTGTGACGGGTGGTAACCAAACTCAATCCCCGGACTCGAGCCCCAAATCTGTTTATTTTATATTTCAATCAGACGATACACCCTGGTCTCATCTAGTATTCAGCTCACAACCGAAATGCCTATTTTGTTATATATATGTGGATTCAATATTTCAGAGATACACCACTCATATCACACCCTTGTGTCAAATACCCTGGGTCACGATGGACCAAGAACCAGGCAGGTTTGTAAAGGTAATGTTTATTTATTTATTTAAAATTCAAGAAAACTCATACACTTTTTAATATATGGGGCAGCAATCACCAATGTGGTGACAATAACAATAGGAATGTAGGCAATGCACTTAAATAAACCCTTTAGCAACACAGATAGAAAACACCAGAGAATAAAGACACTTTTGAATTTTTAGAAAGATAGCATTCAAGTTAGGATTTCCCCCTGCAATATTCCCAACCCAGAAATAATCAATTCAAAATAGATATAAGGAAGCATCAGGTCATAAGGAATGAGGAATAAGAAACACAATTTGAATCCAACCTTCCCTCCCCAAACAAGAGAGAAAAACATATTTTAAACCCTTGCAATGTTAAAATGACACTCGGAAATGGATGAATAAAACAATGAATGTGTGCAAAAATCCTTAAGTAAGTACAATTCCTTATGGGAGCAACACTGGAAAGTTACAAGCAATCATAAGGAATAGATTGAGGAAACACATACAAAATCGAACACTAATGGAAGGTTTAAAAACTATTGATAGTAAAAACATTCCCTTCTGAAAATAAATAAACAGTTTTTTGGTTGGGGTGTAGCTAGAGATCTTAGGTACAATCAGGAGTTGAAATGAAGTCTCTAGCTTTTAAACTGAGGGAGGGAGATATACAAGGTAAAATGAGGTGCGTTTTTAGAAAAATCGGGTAATGAAAATAGAAAAGAAAATCAATTTGGACAAGAATAGTTTTACTCTATGCTAGAGCATTCAGGATAGAATACCACAGAAGGACACAATATGCTCCAGGGTTGATTCATGAGTTCAACCCTAGTTCCCCAGTGTCCGCCCTGGCGGAACCCGTCCGATCACTCGAAATAGGATTGATAGCTTAGGATTTACAAGACAAGATTAAAATGACTAATTAAATGGCTTTTAGCACGATACATCAATGACAAGGTTGTAATAAGTATTCTGACAATGTTACAAGTTATTGAGGTAAGGAAAGGATGGTTTAGAGATTGGGATAGGACAAGGCAAGGTATGCTATGGTTTTCTATTGTTCCTATTGATACTTACAGTCCACTTTAATTTGGATTTTGGACAGTCAGCGCTCTGGATCACCACACAGATCTGGTCTAACACAGGACAGCCTGAGAAAATCAGCGGGCATGGACTGGATACCAGGTAGCACTTCTGGTTATTGGATGGCAGCAGCATGCAGTGAGTGGCAAGACAGGTTAAATTCAGGATGCTTTCCCAAAAAAACCAAAGCTTCCATTTGGTTATTGAGATAATTAAAAATTGAGGCCTAGCTGAAGCAGGATCAGCAAGGTTTGGCCTGATGGTTGGGATCTGGAGATTCTAGATGGATAATTGCAAGACGACAGGAACAGACAGGATGACGGGCAGGAAAACAGGAATCAGTCAGGAATCAGTGTGACCTGAGTGCTAGTCAGGGGCCCTTATTTATAATGCCAGATGACATCATTACAGTATATTTCAGGAGCACGATTCACTACCCACAACCTAACAATAGGATTGGGCAAGGGCATAGTCTCTGCCTTGCTCACAATTGGTTGGATATCAGAAAAGTGATGTCATGTTTATGAGGTGATTTTTACTTTATCTAGAAACTCCCACATTTACTTTATGGAAAATCCGGTTTTGCCAAAAACACATACTTCTGAAGTAGCAACCTCTTAGTAAGTCAGATACACAGGTTATATATTTTGTGCAGCACCGATTAGTCCAAACATCCAGTCTGTGCGACCTTGTTTCGCCTTTCTGACACATTTTGGAAATTTTACACATTAAAGATTTGGCCTAAAATTTCACAACTTTATACACAGATGTGAATTGTCCCCAGGGATGTATGTACAAAATTTGACATTTGCAGCATGGATGCTTTTCTGGTAATACACCATATATCATCATTTCTGTCCAGAGTGTGTCACAATATTCTACCAAGTTTTCAAACACAGTCCACAATTCCACTTTTACGTTGTAAAAATTTCACATTTTTACCAATTTTGACAGCTGAGATGTAAGTCTTTTTAAAGTTCTTTATAAAATGGTCTTAAAACAAATGGGAGTCATGGGCCTCATTACACGGTATGCGGTAACCATAGCGCTATTAGTACCATGATTGCCGCTGGTATTTTACCGTGTCCGCCTTGGTGGATGGCGGAATTACTGGCCTACTCCAAGGTGAGAGGGGGCCGGTAATTCCCCATTCACCAAGGCACTTCCCCATTCCCATTTTTGCCCCCATAGGGCTCAATGGGAATGGGGAAGGAGGTAATTACGGTACCGCAAATTGCGGTACTATAATTAGCACCAAGGTCCCTTTGCGGGCCCGTTCCTTAACGGCTGGCAAAACCAGCCGTTGAGGTCGGGTCCATCAAAGGGACCTTGTAGTAAGGCGGTAAGGGTTTACCGGTACCGGTGCCCTTACCGGTACCGGTAAACCCTTACCGCATACCGTGCAATGAGGCCCATTGTCTGTCATTTGTTTCTTCCCAGCTAACACCAACTGGCAGTTTCTTCCAAGCAGGATGGAGGGCCTCTCTCTTAATTGAAGATTTTATTGCCCTTCACACTTGACAGGTAAGCGTCCCAAGACTGCTTTGTCCCAGCCTCGAGCATAGACCAATGTCTGATGAGCTTGTGAACTCCCAATGTCCTGTCCCATACAAAGTTTTTCAAGCTGGCAATTAGCAATTTTGGTGTCCTGTAAGTTTATGGTGTGCCTCACTCCCTAAAGGAAGTTACAGGGCTGGAATTTCAACAACTGGAAGACCAGGTTTTTCTTAGAGCTTGCCAACTCAGCTCAGTTGATTTAAAAGTCTTTATTTCCTGATTTCTGAGTCTTGATTTAACTAACAAGTGGTATAAAAATAGCCTATGCGTGTATTATCACCAGCCACATAATCCCTTTACATTGCTAAGTAAGCAGGCCTTCACTCAACAATTTACTTTGAAATAGGCCATATTTCTTCATTCAGCAATGCCCATTTTACCACGTGTTTAAAAACTGCTAACATTTCTTTCTTCTAAAATTCGATTTTCATCTCCAGCAAATTCACACACTGCCATGCAGCTATGGTTATTCTCTTGAATGCTGGAGTTGTTCTGCAGCATGGATACATTTAAACAGGCATGGCTCAGCTATTTAGAGTCTTTCTCTGAACAGCTGATTTGTAGATACTTTTTCAAAGCAAATAGACGTGTTTGCCGTGTAAACTGAAAACAAAGCCCCTGGTTGATTTCTTTCCAAGCTAAGATGACTGGGCCTGTCATTCAGGAACTAGACATGGTTTTGCTAATGCACAATGATCTGGGCATGGCCGGGCCTTTCAATCACAGCAGTTTCATAGTACATGGATGGATTTAGCCTCAAAACAGCATTTTTGAAGATTGAAAAAGGTGTCATTTTAAATGGAATTTTCGGGCTTTTCAGCAAGGCAATGTTGCCTATTTCACTTAATTCTTTGTTAAATGTTGCAGAGCACACTGGCACACTCCTGTGGTGTGTACTCTGTTCCCCCGCCTGACATTTGTGTGGCGGGGGGTGCAGCCATTATTTTGGTCGTTGTAAAAATGCATTTTGAGATCCTGGCGCGCACAGGAGTTAGCACAGCCATTTTGCTGTTTCTTGCACCAATGCAGCAAAGTGATGTGGTAAAGCACATCTGAGTCAATATATCCCACAACCTGGCCACCCTATGATCTCGGGCCCAGGTCACATCCTCTGCCAGTCGCACACCTGCACTGACCTCCTGGCAACCCCCACACTTGGGGACTGTTTTCTGAATCCCTACAGTCCCACTACCAGCACTCGACACCTGATGTCTGCACTTACCTTTACCCTTGCACTTGCCACCTGCGGGCCATACTTTACTATTGGTATTTATTCTATTATCCCATGTACTGTACAGTCCCCTCCCCTTTTCCCCCTTGCACTTTCCCCCTTGTCCCTTCCAATGCACTTGCGGAATCTGAATGACACCTGGGCTAGTAGGATCGCTGTCTGTCTTCCCTCTGTTCCCCCTCCCTTGCCTTGTTGCGCCTTGAAACACTTGTGTATATGCACATTATAAATGCCATATCATATTCTATCATATCATATCAGATGATATCATCATTTCCAATCAGGAATAATGTGAATTGTATAGCATTTGCAAAATGGACATTCTCTCCTGAGTACTCCGTTACGTTGTAGGAATGGAGGACCAGGATCATCATAAATGGTCTGCCTATAAGGCAGCCATATTGGAACATTTGTCAATGCATAGGAACCCACAAGTGGCCAGTAAGTCTTCATATAACCTGCAGTGCGGGGAACATCAGCCACCTAGAGAGTTTGTGCAGGATTAAATCAGGCATTTGGTCAGACTTCCCGGCTGGTGAACACCAACAGTAGGGAGTTCATAACTACACATTTCCATGCTCTCCCCAAATACATAATTACTCAGTTGGTGCATGACTTTCATGAGCATAGGACCCTGTATTTGGTGATTGAACAAGCCACCAGGATTTATCAGGTCCAAAAGCCTGATGAGAATAAAAAGACTGCCAAAACCCACACACCATCTAACACCCCTGCTGTTGCAAAGATGGCACAGGTAAAAAAGACCCCTATATTGGATTTGGATATGGGGGGCCTGAAAGTAACCCTCCTGCCAACCAGCAAAATGGAAAGCAGTAGGGACCCCCCAATAAAAGTCCTAAGTACAAAGGTACTAAACCAATCCTATATAACTAATCAGGAAAGTACTGCCCTTGGAAACTTCCCTCCAAACTTCCCTCAGGAGAGAAGTATAACTTCACCGCCCAATCTGCACTTTTTCCCCAGATATCCCCCGAATCAGAAATTCCAAAACAATCCTCCTTTTTCTCCCTGGTGCCAGAACAATAGATCCCTGAACCTGGAAGAAGGGAGACTCAGGATTGAAAATTGTGGGGGGATTTACAGTACCCGAGCTACTTTGGGAGAAGGGACAGTACCCTTTTCAGGAGCAGCAGAGGTATGATTCAAGACCTCCCTATCACCCAGACAATGTCTTACAACTGGAGCGACAGATCCAGCAACTGAGCAATGATCTGGGGTGGATGCTGAAGGCTCAATTTAACTCTCAACCTAACCCTGTTTCTCAGAATTCCCCAACACCAGGGTCTAATGCACCAGGGGGTAAATGATGGGAGGAAACCTTCGGCAAAGCACAGGTTCCTGAGGAGGGGGCTTGTGTGGGGAGGAGATGCCAAGCCCTAGAGGATGCTTCCTTTCTCACCCAAACAGAACCCCTAAAAACATCTCAAACTGAAAGGGTCTACCCCCCAAAATGTTAGAACCCGAAGAGCAGAGGGTAAGTAGGAGAGGCCAGAAAAGAACCCACTTTGTGGAGGAACTCTGGATTATCCCCTTTGAAAGAGAAGAATCCATGGACGAGGCAGGCAAGCAGACTTTATCTTTCAAAAACGGGAGCAATCCCTCCCAAAGAAAATGGGTCCCAATAGACACTGGGCCTCATTACGACCCTTGCGGAAATCGAAAAACGATGGCGGAAATGCAATACCGCCATCGAATAGCGCTCGGTGCGATTATGACCCGTCACCGTAAAGTACGATGCCATTAGCGACACCGTAGTGAACGCCAATGCTAACTGCACCAAGTACGCGCGCGCGCGCCATGCCAAACCGTAATTAGCACCATGGCGCAAGGGTACGCGAATTCCGACCCTAGCGGACATGTACTTAACGCCATCAAGCACGGCGGAAAGTACCATTCCGCCATGGTGAGAAGTACGGCATCGCGAATCAACCGTAAACGGCCCCACTGAGTGCCTGTACACCGCTCCCTGGCCACATAGTACAACTCCCCGTAGGTGCAACGAAGTCACAATGCAACCAGTGAAATGTACAAGTCACCCATGCATGCCAACGAACAAAAGAATCACAAGAGGGGCCAATGGGAGCTGCAGGGCACAGATGGCACGAATACAGAAGCTATACCAATGGACATGACCTCAGTCTCCCACCAAGAAACGCACGCAAACACAGGCACCTGTGACCAGCAATATTCCGATAATCACATAATTCCACCAATCCACCTGGCTGACCGGCATCTGTTACACAAAACCTAATCCCCCGCCCCTGAGCATGACATCATTCAAACAGTCATATTGGCAGCCCTCACCCCTGACCTCACTGGGCTTCGTAGGCAAACGCGCCCAGCACAGTACCACGCAACTATACTCCGAAGCTGGAACCCAATGCAGATCTCCTCACAATACATCGCTCCCCAAATAGGAATATGCCACATCACTTGCAAAGAAGAACGCTACACGGCCCATATCAGAATAGAAATTTAATGCACAACAAATTCACCAAGCCCATACAGCCATTAGGCCATGAACTACAAAACACATTTCACCATTGTGGGCTGCATCCGCAATAAATGACCAGCTACTTCTTGTGTGACGCCCTGTTCCTTCATGGTACACAGGGGCTACATTCTCGTACGAAAAGGCAACATGGAAGCGCCTAGAACCGCAGGGCCGTCCCAATAGGGAGGCACTAGTCCAGCTGAAAGGCCGAAATGTTGCTCCGAGCCACTAGTACTGCGTAAGGGCATGTGGCCCATTGGCGATCGTCCCATAAGATCGTAATGCTGCTCCACTGATTAACACGAAGCAGCAGGTGTCGGGAGTAAAACCCATCTGCAGGAGTGGCATACAGATGGCAGTGGCAAAAGGGGAGGAGATACCTGTCAACCAAAAGAAAAGAAAAAGAATAGAATGGCCATCAGAACTACATTCGAACAACTCACTTCAATGATCACACTAGATCCACAGCCATATGCATGCTAGCCCACTCCAAAGGATCATCACCACCCCAAAACCACTTGCGACTCATAACTATCCATATCGAGGTGAAAACACCATCACAAACGAGTGTACCTGTGCATGCGTCTGTGAAAACAGAATCCATCAGATGGGATTGGTAACGTGCATGGAAACAAGTGTCTGAAGGCGCGTCGAGACAGGGAGGGCTCAACAAGGCCAGATAGACGATGGTCCCACTATGGCAGCCCTGCATCACATAGCGCAGGGGAGGCGGACAGATTCCAAGAAGCCCTGTACATGGCAAACACCGTATCAAATCATCTGTCCATGCATCCATTCATCATTCCCTCATCCCGTAATGATAACGCCTGTTTCCATACTCACATAACATGTGAGAATTCCATTGAGTCTGTGCGTTATGCAGCCTGCAAAATCCACTGTGCCCCAGCCCGTAATTCCAGTGTTGTGAAGTAACATGTATTTGGGAACGTCCGGCCTCATCATCCACTTCGCTATTGCGCATCCCAAACTATTCATATCAATCATTGCATCCTCGCCATGGCCCCTGTCCCAAGGACACTGAACAATAGAACGTTATATTTGCAGTCAGACCTGTGGGCATCTCCTCGCCGCTAGCTGAAGACCGAAAGCGCCGCCCTTCGAATTCCTCATTTGCAACATCACGTCGAAAAGACATCTGTGGCCGCTTGAAATCACAAATTAATCCATCTAGTGCGGCTGTGTGTGAAAATGGCAACTGCCTTCACTCACAAATGGGAGGCCCCGCCCGTCGGTGAACCTCGGTACAGTGATGCATGAGGGTCCACCGTTACTCGAGTACTACGTTCCACTGACCCTTCACAAGTCTGTTCGCGACTGCAAAGAATGCATGTGAAACAATGGGACCATAGCCGAATGAACATATCAACCAATGTTACACGGCCATCGGGTACTAATACATGATTGTAATAGCAAGATGCCATTCCTCGAATTGCAGCGTTGTGTGCGGGACGTGCTCGCCCAAAGGGGAGAGCAGCTTGCACAGGTGGAATGAATCACCACAGGTGGAGGCCATACAGCCTGAAAACACATAAATTGCACACCCAGTCTCCTCCCACAACCACACCCACTCCGAAATGCTACCGGCAGGACTCGCGATGTTGGCCCTGGGGGACCTGATAGCACTGCAAGTACTCCAACTCCAAGAAGAAGACGAACACCAACTACAACCGGCCGCACGGAGGAGACGCAGGAGGAGGAGGAGGGCAAGGCAGGGCCAGCAAGGGCTGCCAGCACAGCCACTACCACCACGCAGGCAGCCCGCAATCCCACGCCTCTGAGCACATCCGTTCAACCTCACTGATGAGCAGATCCACACCCTCTACCGTTTGGACCGGGACACCATAGCCGCCATTGTGGACATGACACAGGCTGACCTTGTCAGCATGATAGATAGCCCAACCGCCATCCCACCCCTACTGAAGGTGGTGTCTGTACTCCACTTCCTGGCCACAGGCACCTACCAGCACACAGTCGGACAGTTGCATGGCATTTCTCAGCCACTGTTCTCACGGACACTATTGCAAGTGCTCGATGCCCTCCTGCAGCACGCAGACGACTACATCTCTCTACCACGCTCGGAGCAGGAAATAACCAACACAAAAGTGGGATTCCATCCACTTGGCGGCATACCGGGTTGCATTGGTGCCATCGACTGCACCCATGTGGAATTGGTCGTCCCACATGCCATGGAGGCCCAGTACCGCAACCGAAAACAATTTCATTCACTGAATGTACAAATGGTGTGTGACTCCAACAGGATCATTACACATTGTTGTGCCCGATTCCCTGGATCGACCCATGATTCTATGGTCTTGAGGAACTCTACAATACCACGCTACATGGAGCGACACGCAGGGAACAGATCCTGGCTACTCGGTGAGTCTCATTTCATGCATGATGATGTGGGGTATGTGATGCGGCAATGACCTGGCAGGAAGGGGGGGTGTGCGTACGTAGCAATGGCATTCCACATAATTCGTTTATCGTCCACATACAGGTGATGCCGGATATCCACTGAAGAGATGGCTCCTCACACCAGTCCGGAACCCACGGGACCAGCATGAGGAGGACTACAACCATGCCCACTCACGTACCCGTGTAGTCATTGAACAGGCATTCGGCCTACTGAAGACCCGTTTCCGGTGCCTCAGCAGGTCTGGCGGGGCACTCCTGTACCGCCATGAGAAGGTTGCAAAGATGGTGATGGCATGTGTCATGCTACACAACATGTGCGTACGTAGAAATGTGCCCATGCCCCCTGACGCAGAACTGCAAGCACCTGAAGATGGTCATGATGAGGGTGGGGATGTGGCAGCACCTCAAGGAGTCTGCGAGGCACAGGAGGGCCGTGAAATTCGTCAGCATCTCATAGATGCATGCTTCTAGCACTCACGCCTGGTGGCTGATACATGGACACGGGACTCGTGGCACTGTGTGTGTCTGGTACATGCACAATATGGACTGTACGCCTATGATGGCCTAGTACACAAAGATCATTGTCCACACATCTCATTGTTTGATCGTGCATTGTTTATGGCATATGTGATATCATGTTGAACACCCTATCGACCCGCCACCCAAGTGAGCCCAACACCCCGCCTCCACCCTCCTACCCCCCCCGAACACCAGTGTCCAAAGATGCTCATTGTCAGTGGGCAGTCGCTATTGCAAGCCCCCTCTGCGGGTATCAGGGGCACCCCTGCCTGTGGAGCGCAGGTTCCTCCCAGATCTACGTTGGGGGCTGCCCTGGACGGAACTTGCAACGGATGATGTCTCTGCCTGCTCACGTCCATGCATGTCCCTAAGGGTTTGTGAGAGCTCAGTGAGCACACGGCGCACTGCGGCAAGTTCGGCACATACGTCTTTGGACGTCGCATGCAGTTCCCCCCTGAGGCTCTCGGTGCTTCTCTCCATTTGGACTCTCAGGCTCTCGGTGCTACTCTCCATTTGGACTCTCAGGCTCTCGGTGCTACTCTCCATTTGTGCCCTAAGTGTCTCAGTTGATGTTTCTATGTCTGCCTTAGTGCCCCCACATCCATCGGCATGGTCCTTGAGGAGCGTGGCCAGTTGCTGCTGTTGCACGATTAACTGGTCGAGGGACTGTTGCCTGTGCTGTGCCATGGCCATTTGCGGTGGTGTCACAGAGGGGCTGTTCGCCTCATGTTGCCCTGCCACAGGGCTTGTGGGGGATGGCCAGTCGTCGTCTTGTGGGTGCCCCTGCGTGGTATCCTCATGGTGTACGGGATGGAACAGACAGGGGGATTGGGACAGGTCATGGATGGATCTGACTTCGACATCCCCGTCTTCTGTGTCGGAGCTTGCTGCCATTAATGGGGTGTCACCTATGGTGCTGCTGCCACCAGAGGCAGTACCTTCTGTGGCATCCATTGGGGGGACCTGTGGTGGTGCTGTTGTGGGCATGCTGGCTGCTGGGGTGCCTGTTGATGTTCCCTCCTGTGTGCTGCCACTTGATATGTGCTGCTGCCGTGTCTTGATGCGTGCAGCTGAGGTGGAGGGTCTTTGGCCGTCGGTCTTGGCCCTCTTTGCAGGTGTGCTGGTAGGGGTGTCCTGGAGCTCGTCGTTTGGATCGGACCCTGTGGTGGAGTAAAGGAGGGCGAGCGTTATTAATGGGTCTGTGGGAAGTGGAATGGCAATGTATCACATGGATTGGGGTGGTACCTGAGGGTGATTTGGGTCGGGGCCTTGGAGGTGCTTTCATTTGTGTGTGGAGTGAGGGTGCAGTTGTTTGGCAGCCTGCAGTTAGGGTGTGCCTGCTGCACGTGTAGTGGGTGTTTTTGGGGTTTTTACTTATTTATGTATTTATTGTGAGTTTTAAAGTGCGCTATCAGGCCAATGCGTGTGGACGTTCTCCTGGCCATGTGTTGCTGTTGCGCTATGTGGACACATGTGAGTCACATGATTGGACATTGTGGATTTGGCATGGTTTTATTTGGGCCACCTACCTGATTCTCCGGATGTCTGCACTCCTTTCTCCATCCCTCCGACTCCCTCTATGCTCTCCATTCCAATGGTGGAGGCACAGATTTCTTCCCAGGGGGTCAACTTGATGGGTGATTCCGATCCTCCCCCGGTGGCTGTGGCAATGTTGCGGTTGGCAGAAAGTATGCTACGGACGCGTATCCGCAGGTCGTCCCACCGCTTCCTGCATTGCTGTGGGTTGCGGGGTGCGGTCCCCACCGCACTTACCCGCTGTGCCACCAGGGCCCATATGGCCTTCTTGTTCGCAAGTGCCGTCCTGGTCATTTGCGTGGAGAAGACGGCGGCGGCATTCTCCTGGAGGGTCTCTGTAAGCACGTTGAGTTCCTCACGGGAGAAGTGCACCTGCCGCTTGCGGTCGCACGCTTTCTTCGCTACTTTTCCCATTTTTCTTGGTTTCACTAGGGTGGATGACGGGTTGGGATGTGTCTCAGAGTGGTGTTTTTAGTGGTTGTGTGTATTTTGTGGTTTTATAGGTGTACGGGGTGTTGTTTCCCGTTCCGGGCCCATGTTTTTACTTCCGTTTCCGTATATTTACGGTCACCGTACTTTACGGTTGGCGCTCACTGCGGTGTCCGCTATGATGGGTGGCGGTATTGCACCTAGGGCGCCGTACGGCGGCGGTGTGGGCCGTTTTGGGGTCATTTCCGCCATCTCGGACTTTGCACTTCCGCCATGGCGTGGTGCTCGTGCCCGATGGGTCGGAATGGGCCGCACTTTGCTCCATCGTGCAATGGCGGAAACGCTATTTACGCTGTGGCGGTCCGGTCAGTCACTTTCCGCCAGGGTCGTAATGAGGGCCACTGAGTGGGAAAGGGTAAGTGTGGAGACAGACTCAGTACCAGAAACTATTCACCCCCAAACATGTGAGCCAGACGGAAGTGAAACGGAGGGTGTGTCTTTCCTCCAAACAGGTTCTGAGAACTGTCACCAGGTGAAGGTGGACAGCCAAGGAGCCAGGAAAAAGTAGGATTCCCCAACAACTCCCATTATGAGTGGCACATTTTATTTTTGCAGATTCCCGAACACTGACACAGAAAACTTCCCAAGATCACACAGTGACGGAACTCAATATTAAGAAAATGACCACCGGGCTGTCAAATAACTCAAACATTATTTGCACCTTGGAGGAGAAAGAAGGCCGGTTTTATGTACCAGTCAAGGTGCAGGGTCAGTATGAATCATCAGCTCTAGTGGATACTGGATCTCAAACCACTCTCCTGTCAAAAAGGGCCTTTGGCCAACCAAACTCGGGACAGGGGGCGGGCACTAAATTCCACTCACACCACTTCCCAGAAAACTCCCAAATTTCAACGGTAATGTTATTTCCATCCAAGGGACTGCGGATCTGCACATAAAAATTGGACGGCCCCGGCTGAAACATCCGGTGATAGTTGGACTCCAGAGGGCACTCCGTGTTTACTGGGAACATTCGCCTGACGAGATTATCACCTCTGCTCAGCTGTGTAAACAAGTCCTCTGGACTCAGACAAACCACCCTATCAAATTAAAAGTGAGCACGAATTGTGTAAGCCTGAATGGTACGTGTCATGTCATTGATAAACTTTCTGAGAATGTAGAGTTTCATTTCAAGAATTACCAAGTCCAAGACATCACTGTCATTTCTGCTGAAGAACAAACTGGTGATACTTGAAAAGCAACCTTCCTCCCAGCTTTAAGTGGCAATGCACACTGCAAGCCAACACCCTAAAGTTTTACACCCTTCCAAAATCAGAAGAAACATTGAGTTCCATGAAACCAGACAGGGAAGAACGCACTCAAAGTATTATGGACATTCAGAAAAAGAGCGAGCGGTTGTTTTTCCCCATTCAGTTAAATGAGTGGGAGGATCTGGTGATTGCCATAGTATGATTGAATAATGGAAGGAGCTTCATCAGCCAAGAATTATTCTGGAAAGTCCCAAAGGATCAGACAATTCCCACATTTAAATTGATTGACAAATGGGAAGTAGGTCTGGAAATCCTGAATTCCAAACATCTCCTGCCTAACAGGTGTATGCAAAAAATGTCAATTGGCACCAATAGCATAGACCGTAAGTGTTGTGTCATGAGAGATATCTCTTCTGCCTTTTATCTGGGAATTGACATTCTCAACCAATTCTCAATCATTTTGGACCTAATTAACCATAAAGGCTGGTCCCGACTGGGGGGGTAACCCCATGGGCTTTTACAACATTTAAAAAGCATACTGGTCAGATCAATTCCTGCCTTATGCTGTTGAAGTTCAAGTTTGAGAGGAAGTTACCATCCCAGGACAAGTGCAACAGTTTAGTCTTCCCCTCAAAATGGTGCGAGGACATCCTCAAACATCAGGACGTCTATATAAATCGGAATTCCCATCTCCAACAACAAGGTTTCTTTTTAAATACGACAACTCCAGTAGACCTAGAACACAACACCATTTCAATATTGGTGGATAACAGCAACCCTTGAAGTATCACTTTGGGTGCAGAGATCTTTATTGGAATGCCGGTTGATGCATAACATTATTTGATTCATTTAGGAAATGAAATCATGGGACCAATCCCAAATGACTGTTTCGGCATCAGCAATGGTATTCCTCCATAAAAGATTTTGACTAGGCAAGGGGGTCATTTCCTGGTGTACTCTTCCTGCCCGTACGGTGTAGAAGAGGTGATTTGTGACATTAGGAGGGGGGAGGTAGTGTTCAGAGCCAAGGACCACTACCTCAAATCCACCCAACTGGAGGATACCACTGAAATTGCCAAGCCCAAGACTTTCTAGGTTTGAAGCAGATGGTTGATTAAAGGATCAATCTTGCTGATGCCTGTGAGATGGAGGAGAAAAGAAAAACGCTAAAACAGGTATTTCTGGAATTCCAAGATATCTTATCAGTGGACTCATATGACTGTGGATACGCATACATTCATTCAACCACCATTCTCATGGACCCTAAGATTGCTCAAGTATTTGTGAAATAATACTGGTTCCTCTCACATCCATGGAGTCACTTACAGAGATTATTAAGAATTTTGAATCCTGTGGGATATTTTGTCCGATCCACAGTATCTTCAGCAACCCGGTACTGGGGATACTCAAATCAAACGGCCAATGGAGACTATGTGCAGACCAGTGGGATTTGAAGAAACGGGTCCCCACATCAAGATGGCCTCTTACCTACATCGATCAGGGACTGGCCCAGATCCAAGGGTCAAAGGTGCACACTGCCATTTACCTGACCAATGGTTACTGAACAGTACCCGTGAGTAGGGAAGACCAGTACAAGCTTTCCTTTACCTTCGGGGGGCAGCAGTACACATGGACCTAAACACCATTTAGATACATAAACTCCAGCAATGTGTTCAACATCTTCCTACATAAGGCTATGCCAGATTTGGGCGAAAGGGGAAACCTGGCTTATGATGTTTTGATCAAGACCTCAACTGTGGAGGAACATATAGCAGAAATCTGTTAATTTTAACACAGTTGCAGAAAGCCGGAGCAGAACTGTCCTTTCAGAAGGCACAGTGGTATAAGACCCGAGTGAACTTCTTAGGGCATGAGATCACACCTGAGAGTCTTAATCCCCAGGCGAAGAAGGTGGAAGCCTTATTGAAATTAAAAGACCCTACCACTCTGCTAGAATTAAGAAGCCTTCCTGGACTCACTAATTATAGTCAGAAGTTCATTGAAGACTATGCAGAGGTCACTTGACCGTTGGTCCATTTATTAAAGGCCGGACTCATGTGGGTGTTGGATCTAGAACATTGCGAGGCAGTTAGACAACTGAAAAGAAGCCTTTCTCAGGCTACATGTTTGGCTTACCCCATAAAGAACAAGGAGTTCTTCTTGGAGATGGGGTTCTCAGATACTTCCCTAATAGCAGTATTCTACCAAAATCATGACAAGGTCAACAAAGTCATCTCATACGTGAGCAAGAATGTGTCCTCTGTGAAGGAAAATTTCAAGACTGTGAGTAGGCACTCCTGGCAACAGTGTGGGCGCTGAAAAATTATCACCCATTCATACAGGGGAGGACATCATTCTCGAGACTGCTCAGCAACCCTTGTAATATCTCCAAAGTGACAGAAGCCGGGTGGGGGAGCATTAGTAATTCCAGAATTAATTTGTGGATTCTGTCCATGCAAGGCTTTCCTGTGGAAATAGGATATGGCCAAAACAAGAAGAGTCTCCTAGCGCAAGGGTTGGTGGACTTGCATGATTGTGTTCCTGAAAACTGTCTCAAGGACGAAAGTCTAATGACCAACAACAACATGGAGACATACTTAACTTCCCCACACAAGGTCTATGAAGAAGGCACTTGTCAGGGGATACCCATAATTTATGTGAATGGGTGTTCCTACCATGTTGATAACAACGGGGAAAAAGAACTGGTGGCTGGCATTGGGAATGCATGGGTGAATGATACCCGGAACCCTCTGCTCATTATAAAATATGACCCCAAAGTAGTCAGGTTGTAGAGTTGATGGCCATCTATCAAGCCATCCTCACTGCAGTGCACCACCAATGCAATGAACTGGTCATAATCACTGACCTATGTTAGGAATGGGTTTGTGGAGCACCTGATTAAGTGGAAGAAGCAAGGCATGCTTTGTGCCAACAACAAACGCTTAAACCATGCCAAACCAATCCAGTCATTCGACGATTTGGTGACCGCCAATGAGATGACCATCTATTGGAAGAAGAGACAAGAAATTCCAAGATAGAGGGGCCAGATAATACTGGGAATGACCTGGCTGACCAGCTGGCTAAACCCAGAGCTCTGCAGAGGGATTTCATAGAAACAATTCCTGCTGGGGTAAATTCAAAGTGTTGCTGTCACCAGGCCACAAACTCATGTTAACAGGGAACTTTTGACAGCCCAGTGGAGTAAAGATACCCCAGATGCAGATTTGATCACTGCACAGAATGAGGACCCAATCATTTGGAAATATTATCGACACATTGAAGACCCCATAAGATTTCCACTAACAGAGTTAGATTGTACCAGTAAAGAGGATCTCCGGCTGTTGATGTAGTTTTCCAAGATGTTCCGGATCTTGTTGAAAAGGAGAGCCCTATATGGCAGTGACCAGTGGGTGGTACCTACCTCATTCCAAAGCCTGATGTTGAACCACACCCATGACATGGCCACTGCAGGTCATAGGGGGTTTCACACAACATTTGAAATCTTGCACAAGGTTTCTTACTGGCCACACATGGGTCAGGACCTCAACACTTACCTAAAGGGGTGTCTTGTGTGTGCTCAATTCCAACCCAGTTCACTCACACACAGAGCTTCCCTACAAAAAAGGGGAATGACACTGCCTTGGTCAGATTTGCAAGCCAATTTCATCGGGCCAGTGATTTGCTCCTCTAGAGGAAACACATACATGTTGACAGTGACATGCTTGTTCACAAAGTGGGTAGAATGTCCTCTAGTTCAAATTGTAAGGCAGAGACAGCTGCTGCATAAATGTTCAAACACATTTTCTCTTGTTTTGTCCTCCCCCAAAGGATTGAGTTGGACCGAGGAAGACATCTTACCAGAGGTGACGGCGAAGATGTGGGAGATTCAAGGGGTAAAAAGAAAACTCTACATTGCCAACCGCCCAGCCTCAGGGGTTAGGGGGTATAGAGATATAACAAAACAATTGTGAGTATACTAAAGAAGTTTGTGACATACTCTGGACCCAGCAGAAAATTTAAGGAAGCACCTCCAGCAATTTAGAAAATTGGACTGAAGGAATGAAGACCAAAACCTGCTGTGATCTAAAGACCACCAAGAAATAGTATGAAGTAGATGAAACGGTTTACCTGTCCAATTTTCAAAGGAATCAGGCCAAGGAGCAGAAAGTTCTCCCATCTTGGCGTGGTGCCTTTGAAATTGTAGATCAAATATCACCTGTTTATACAAGATGTGTATTCCAAAAGGAGAATAGACAGAAGAATAATGGATCCACATCAATCAGTTGAAAAGCTGTCATCCCAGACACTGATTGATGAGCCAAATGAAAGTCGACCAGAGGAACCATCTGGAGAATGAAAAGAAACTATGAAAAATCGGATGGAAACTTAGATACTTAGATGAATATATATATATATATATATATATATATACACAAATGGGAGTAATTTACTTTGTGTTTTTGTCAAAATGAAGAAAATAAATGAAATATGTTTTGTGAAATGGTGAAAATGTCATGTTATAATTGTATGTTGTTATTGTAAATTTTATGTATATCCTGGGTGGAAATATGTGTGAAAAAAGTACTGAAACTCTTTTTCTATCTTTCATTAGAGAACTAACCTCCTTAACTTCCAGCTGTGAGGTGAGAGTGGAGTCCAGTGAGAACCTCAGAGAAATGGAAAGTAAGGAAGAAAGGGGGTGCTGTGCCATACCCTCCAACCCAAAGATGTAAGGGATTTCTGGAGTGCCCACTCCCTAAAGAAGGCAGAAAAGGGGTTGCCATGCTATATCCCCACCCATAAATGTAATGGGAGACTGGAGTGCCCACTCCCTAATGAAGGAAACTATGCCTAATGAAACCCCACTCTGCCCTGCTCTTCCCCAACAAAGAGTAATGGAAGAACAGAGGGGGCATGTGGGGCCCCAAACAGATGTCCTTTTCACATGAACAGCAGGATTTTAATTTAAACACTGAACCAAAATCAGCTTGGCCTTTGTTTTTTTTCAAGTACAATTGAAGAGCTATGTGGAAAAGGGGCCTACATGTCATTGCCAAAGGAAAGGCAGCATTTTAATTCACAAAAGAAGGAGGAATCAAAGATCCCTTTCACATGGAAAACAGGATTTTCAAACAGTGACACAAAAATGGCTTACACAGGTGTGTGCAAATAAAAGCAGTTCAAATGTGAAAATGTATCACTGCTCACAGACAAATGTCAGGGAAAAGACATGAGGTGTGGGTTGACAAAAATCAATGCATATTATGCTTCACATACAATACACCAGTGACATTTGAAAACCCACTTTGTTTTCATGGAAAAATGTCAGCCCAAGACAAACCCTTTTGCTGGCTGTGGGAGATTTCACAAGGACATCTCCCTCTGCCAGTCGGGATGTTACATCTCCCATCTAATTACCAACTGCAATAAAGTGTCCTGCTAAAGGTGTCAAAAATCAGTGTTCTCCAGACCTGTTGGCTCTGAAAGCATTAACGGCATAAGAAGTTCACCTTGGCTGGAGCATGGCCCATATGTGTAAAAATGGGGGCAACAACTTCAAAGCGCAAGCTTCCAACACGAAGATACTGATAAAAAAACTCTGGGTACAGGCTGACCTAGTTAAAACAAATGACCACAAGACAGGAGCATGCCCATTTGTCCCACATGAAGATTCACAATTATTTTAAAAACACTGTTATCATTTAGGCCCTTTTCTCAGCAACCATACAGCGGTTATTCTTCAGCAATGTACCATGTTTAAGGTAATTTCCAGGTGATTTTGGAGTGATACGATTCCTCCACCTGCGACTCAGGGAACTCTAATGGCCAGTTAAGCTAGGTTTCTGGCTGATCTGAGCATGTTCCAAATGTGAGAATTTGAATTTGAATTTATTAATATACTTTCAGCATAATAGCTTTGTATATACAACATTTAAAACAACCATTTAAAATGTACATTAAAAACATAAAACACATAAAATTACAAGAGGCACTATGCGGCTAGTCCATATAAAGTGTCCACTAAAATCTTTAAGATAATTTTATTAATTACATCAAATTCATCCACATGTCAGGTCCATGATTTCTTTCTAAAATATTAATAATTAAAATAGGTTCCTACATTATTCAAAAAAGTGCAAGTATTGCATAACCTTTAAATCATTTCCATTCATAAACATTTGCCATAGCATGATAGGATCCCGAACACTAAAACAATTATTGTAGACTTTCAAAGTCTGAACTCTAATGTGTGGCAGACTTTCGCATCTTGTCAAGATATGTTATAACGATTCAATAAATTTTTCACCACAAAGCCGACATTCTCGTTCATTTCATGTCAGGCCTTTAGAATTGGTGAGCGGGTGGAGAATAAAATTAGGGACATGAGTAATAATTTACATATTCATAACGGTTATGCTTCTTATGGAAATGGCGAAAGATGCTACATGGCCATGCTACATAGCATGGAGTTGGGGGTCTGCTTATCTAATTCCCCATGATTAGATGAATCAGACAATATGTGCATTTTGGCAGTTGCTATTAAAATTATGAAGTTGTGATACATAACTAGGTTTTGCCAAAAATATGAAAGGAGAACAAATGGCGATTACAAATGGGAATTGCCATATCTTGCTGCAGACCCCTAAACCATTCCAGACTTGGAGGCTGGTTTGGGAGGAGAGAGAAGGGAGAGAGAAGGGTAACTGTACAATCATAGTTGCGGGAATTATTGAAGGGTACTTCCCTAAGATTGTAACATTGGTGGAGTCATCACTGCTATATAAGTGGGACCGCAGTAGGAGAAGGACACACATACAGACACTGACCAACAGAGAGAGAGACAGAGAGGGCTGCTGAAACTTACCAAATGACAGCTTTAAGGAAACATCAGAGGAGATTGCTGTCAGTGCATCTCTGTGGAGCTGTGTATTTCCTAATTTCCTCAAAGCTGACTTGTAACTATGGTGGAGAGCGGGAGGCCATATTTGAGAGTGGAGTGACCAGACCCCTTCCCTATCTTTCCAGAGTGTCCTGAGACGCAGCTGGCTTTCCTTAACTTTAAACAGAGGCTTTCTTTGTAAGTAGAATTGAGCCCTGGGAAACCAAAAGGTGGGGGAGTTTGCTTGCATTGAATCATTTCCCTTTACAGTGGGCAGGGTTTAACTGTGTAGACCCTTAGCCTATTATTCATTTAATTGATTTCCCATTTGGCAGAACACTGTGGGTGAATTTTGTTAAAATTCTAAAATAACAAAGCACACTTCCCAGTGTGTGCAGAAAATTGTAGACTATAATTTGATTGGGTAATTCTTATTGTCCTGCTGACCCCAACTTCTTTAAAGAAGAGGGATGTCTTTATTCTTAAATCATTTCAACATTTTTATCCTGCTTCCCCAACACAGGCCTTTCAGTAGAGGGGGATATGAAATCCAACATTCCCCAAATCTGTCCAGCTTCCCCAACACAGACCAAAGTAGTGGTGGGTTCTGAAAAACAAACCACTAAATCACAATATGTTTATTTTAAACCAAAAATGTCAGCGAAATCATAATTGCCATATGTATTTGTAACAATCTTGAAAACCTACAAGTAGCCTTTTAAGCCCACAGGAAAATCAAAATGGCACAACACTACATGATAATTGCTTTTGTTATTGATCAGTGTAATTATTTCTTGAAGTGCAATTTGCTGAAAGTGAAGAATTGTGATTGTGTTCTTTTCAACTCACTTTTGTGATAAATGTATGTGGAGAGAAGTTGATTGCGTTGTGCCACAGATAAAGTGGTGTTTGAACATTTTAGGACAAATTTCTATTACTTTTATTTAAATAAATACCAATATATTTCCTGTACACCGGCCTGGTTCTTGGCTAATTGTTAGCTCAGTGGAGAGGGATCCAAGGGTCAGCAATCTCTTCAGCTTGAACGAGCATTGATCAACATGAGAGGGCGTGTGCATGTGTTCAGTGGGTGTTGGATGGGGGCAAGGGCAATATTGATGAGGTTCGCTAGCGTAGCTTCCCGGGGCTGCCCAGGGCACTTAGTCATTCGAACCATAGTGAGAGCGGGGATGGTCTGTGGAGGGAACAGACACATGGTGATGTCTTTTGGTGAGTAGCATTAGCAGTGATTAGTTTACAGGTGAAATACAGTATAGCGGGTCAGGCCCTTGGCCCTATCAGGCCTGAACAGCTAAGACACATGAGTTCACTGTCTTTGCACGTCCTTTAATGAGGACATCTAGGTGCTGGGCGGAACAACTGAGTGGCAAGGTCTGGTCTCTTGACCAGTAGCCCTCTCAATGCTGTCTTCCTGCAGCTGGCCTGCAGTCCTTAAGTGGAGGCTTGGAAGCCCCGAAAACTGGAGGTGGGAAGAGCAACTGAGTGGCAGGGCCTGGTCACATGACCAGCAGCCTCCTCCATGCTGTCTCCAGCATTTCATGATCAACATGTTCACAAACAGAAGTTCTAAAATCCATCCAAATGTGTTGAGACTTTTTCAAACTGCAATGGCCACCAGCACTGAAAAAAACATACATAATAGATCTATCATTGAACTCACAGGCCCAAGGAATTTCTCATCAGAGAAACACTGGCCGACCTTTCTTCAAACATTATTCAACGTAAGGCAAATAAGAACACTTTGGTCTGAATTTACAAAAGTGTTTTACAATAGCGCAATCCCATTGGAAAATGCTTTGTAAATCAGGCCCCATGAGTCGTATCATTTCTACAGAGCACAGTGGTCTGAAGACGTGTTCAGGCATGGCTGCTTCTTGATGTGCGCATTACCCATTTTGCAAATGAAAATGTCATGAATAAAAAATGGAGTCCAATTATGCAAGAAAAATACCAGTCAGGTGAAACAAATGGCAAATTACCTAGCCGGTAAACACACAATACACACATTGGACGTTTCCACGCTTATCTTGGGTAAACTCATTTTCTAAAAGAAATCCCTTGGAGACCTCTTCACATTCCACGGCAGGCAATGCCCTTCAGAAAGACACGTTAACCGCGCTGATGCTGCTAGTCAAACAGAAATGCATGCTACAGATTAATCAGTCTGCGAACAGACAGATTCCCAAATACCAGACATGCGCCAGTGCGCCTGCTCGGCCAAAGCACCGTGGCCTCGAGTGGCCGTCGCTATTGCGCAACTAAAAGACACAAAGGCCTGATTTACAACGGGGTTTCTAATGGGATTACTCCCTTGAAAAAAGCGTTTGTAAATCAGTCCCATAATGCCTTCAAATGAGCGAACGTCTAGGTCTTCTCATCGAGTGGATGGGCTTCGATCATTACCTAGTTGCTCCATTGGTAAAATAATAATAAACAACGTTCAACAAACGAAGCTAATGATTTACACGTGTAAGCACCTGGGACAGAATAGCTGTCCAAAATGACAGGACATTCCGCACTTGTATCACTTCACAGAAATAAAAGAAGGTGTACAAAGTAGCTGGAGGTTTCTCTTCTGAAGACTGTGCAAAATACCAGAATGGCAGGCGACTTTTCTTCATTGTACACAATTCTAATTATAATTGCACCTGCCTTTAACACAAGAAACCTGCAGCTCACAACATGGCAGCGGGCCTAGTCACTGTCACAACTGTAGGAAGAGATCTATGTTTATATGACAGACAGCAGTAAAAAAAATCCTGCCAAAGCCAGTGTCAGTGTTCCTCCTCTCTCTCTAAGGTTGATAAACGTGTGTTATATACAGTTTGATTGTAGGAACACTTACTGTGCAACCAATCCATATACCTGTGCCAGAAAGGACTGTTACACAAGCATTTGTTAAAAATAATATATGTATATTACACAGCCACAGTAGTGGCCGTGTAGTTATAGTTAATTTGCTGTTTCCATAGGAAGAGCACTTTTTGGGCGGCCTATAACTTCGCTCCCCCTGGAGGAATAGTCACCAAACTTTGAAAAAAAGTATATGGTTCACTCTGATTTTTTTTTACAAAGTTTGGTGATGTTTGGTACAGGGGGGCAAAAGTTATGGGGGGGTCCTAAAACGTCTTTTTTTCCCATAGAGTGAATGGGGGAAAAACTTTGCGCACGCCTACAGGTTAAACCGCTGGACGGATTTTCACCAAATTTGCACAGGGGCTTGGCCCCGAAAGCGTGCTTTTGTAAATTTGGTGACAATCCGTCCAGTAGTTTCCTTTAAAATGACCAAAAAATATGTCTAAAAAAATTTGTGATATCTATGTCCGCTCCGCGGTCACACTTTCCTGTTCGCTCCGCGGACAAGATACCGATTGGCCAGGGGGTGGCATATGTTAGGGAGAATTCTATGTTTAGGCTGAATTTCCTAACTTAGTGAGTCCCCCAGCAGCTTTGCTGGATTTCTGGAGTTTGTTTTTTCCATCCTGTCAAGAGTGAGACTCTTTTTTTCCCACTCTTAGACATGAATGTGTGTAATTCCTTTGAATGTCAATATGTACTATGGGCTATGGGGTCTTTTACTCCATAGGGTCTCATATGTTTTGCTATGTGTGTTACACCGCACCCTCCGTACCGTAGCACTGGGGCGTCCTAGCGGACCTCCATCATAGACTCCATACCCGGGGACTGACTACTGTCTCCCCGGGCATGTAAAGTCACCATTGGCTTTTCAAGACCTAAATTTGCTAACATAACTAGTACAAACCATCCTATTGTGGACGTACTAGTAGGGGTTCTTCGATTACTCCTGGGTCTGTTATTCGAGGGGGCACTGTCCCGTCCCCCCTCGTCGAGTTTTGGCTGGTGGCAGTGGAAACTACTTGTTATATTTGACCCCGAATGTAACCCTATGGGATTCTTCCCATTGTTGGAGATTGATACTTTTTCTCGTTAATCTCTAACATACCACCGGTCTACTTATCTTAAATAAGTCTATCGGATGGTATTTTCTGCCAGAACTCGGCTTTCTAAAATAGCGTCTGTGTTCGTCTCTGTGACTCCTAAACCAAAGGTTGAGCCCTTTGTTCCACTTTTGGCGGGCTTCTGTACAGAGACCCTCTAAAGTGGTGCCATTCTGTCTGGGTTACCACAGGCGTGTGGGAGGGGGTTTAGGCACCCTGGACCGAGTTGCCTTGCCAACTCCGGTCGCACTCTGGTGTGATTGGCCCAAGTGGTGAGCCTCCCCGCTCACCACTTAGCGTGTTTGAGTGACAGCTAGGCTGAATTAATGGGGGTTTTCTGCATAAAAGCAGGGCTTTTGGGACTGGATCTTCAGAAGTCGCCACAGGACCTAAGAATCCGACGAGGGTAAAGCTGAGCCGACCTGCAACGACGACACCTCCGGTGGAGCCCTGCTGAACGACTCACCACTTCCCGACGACAGAGGAGATCTCCCTGCCGGAGAGTCTCTTCCCCTGACTGGTGGGAACAACCAGTCCCCTTTGCTTTTTCTTCGCCTCAGGACGCAGTGGTCGAATTGCCCGTGCAGAGCACCTCGGCAACCGGATAGCCACTACCCCTGTACCGCGACCAAAAGGTGGTGCCTTGTGACGGAGCACTCCGCGGCTGGTCTCTTCCCTGGTGGTGCAACGATCTTCAACTTTCCTTCAACGACGAGATCACCTCTTCTCTTGGCAAAGACCGGACGTGCATCCACCACCAGGAACAACTGCCCCCGCCAGAGCTGTCTCTCCACAATCAAGGTACTGTGTCCGCCTGGCTTCCCTTGTCACCGGATAGAGTCAGATGTCTTAATCCTCGCCTCTCCATAGGGTCGCCTCCAAGCTTTCTCTAGCGTGTTGTTCTGGACTGGTCCAATCTGCCGATAACAATTTGCTACAAAGACTCAAACGCATTTCCACTAAGATACTTTTTGGGACATATTGCCTTGCCTCTCTCCGAGTGGGCCTGGCCTCTGAACTTTGGAATCTACAGTGGTTCTTGTCTTCTTGCCTTGCATTTTTGTTCTTACACGTATTGGTATCGAGTTGATTTCTTAACCCGCCTTTTTCTCTCCCATCCTAACGATTACTAGAGTGCCATCTAGGTTAAAGCATACACCTCTGTCTGCAAATAAGTGATGCCGTTGAACCTAGACTTGTCGAACTATTGTTAGAGGGATTGATCTTTTTCTCATAGTAATTGCGATTGAAGTTGTTTGCCGTATTAGTGCCAGAGTGTTTTCTATAGATGTGTCGTTATAAATAAATACCTTTATATCTTTACACCGAAGCCTTGTTCCGTGTTTGCCTGTTCTACTGTGTAGATTGCCCTATTTTGTATACTCCACATACTGCCTAACTCTTCTTGAGGGAAGTCTGACTGCTCAGCCACAGCTACCAAGTGAATCTGTGTGGTACAGACTGCTACCAAGTGGGTTTACTGCCAAACACCTGTAGTCCTAAACCTTTTGCAGTGGTCCCAGAGGGAACTGCAATGATTTCCGCCTAACAGCATCATGACCGCCGACACACAACGTCTTCGCCGATTGGCTGCAGCGAGACGTGATGTGCGTCGGAATGTGTGGATGCACCAGACATATTGGATCTGACGACAGCGCGGTCGCCACCAGAGGCGAAATGCTGTTTCGGAAACTGTTTTGCTCTCCTACAGTGCTTGGGGAGGTTCAGAGTGTATGAGATGGGTGAAATACTGTACTTGTTTGGGCGGCAGGTGTTAATGATGTATTCGCCATGCAAAATGCTGTTTCCGAAACTGTTTTGGTCTCCTACAGTGCTTGGGGAGGTTCAGAGAGTAAGAGATGGGTGAAATAATGTACATGTTTGGGCGGCAGGTGTTAATGATGTATTCGCCATGCCCGTCTTGTCCAGAATGTTTGTAAGTACTGAAAATGAGGGGTCTAATAAGGATAGTACTTCAGTCCCTGCTGTGCGTAGGCAACTTCAAACTTTTCTAAGGACACGCGTGGTGTTGGCGAACATTACAAGTGAGTACATGCTGTAGTTACTATTTTTGTTTGTATGGGTGTGCTACTAATTTATACACCCCCATCAGTGTGATATGCTGCGGTGTTTGTGTCCAGGGCCTAGAGTCTTGGGTGCATGGCCATAGGCCATAGGCCGTAAGCCATACTCCCAAGACGCTAGGCCCTGGCCACAACCACTGCAGCATATCACAGCTATACCTACACCCGTAGCCTGGCATATTGATCAGGTGTTTGTGGGAAGGGCATATAGTCTTGGATGCATGGCCATAGGCCATGTACACAAGATCAAATTTGTACGTAGAGAATGTATAAGGCACTATGGGTGCAATATACTGCGGTAGTTGTGGACAGTATGTAGAGTCTTGGCTGCATGGCTGAAGGCCATGCACTCGAAAACACAGTTATAAGCACTGCAGTTATAAGCTACTATGGGTTTGATATACTGGACACCCATGCATTCACATATATATGCCCTTACACCCAAGACTCTAGCCTCTGGCCATAACCACTGCAGCATATCACAGCTATAGATACACCCGTACTATTAAACATCAATCAGGTGGTTGTGGGGAGGGCCTAGAGTCTTGGGTGCATGGACGAAGGCCATTGAAGTTACAAGCCACAATAGGTGCGATATGCTGTGGTGGTTGTGGCCAGGACGTAGAGTCTTTGGTGCATGGCCAAAGGCCATGCACCAAAGAACAAAGTTATAAGCACTAAAGTTATAAGGCAACATGGATTTTATATAGTGTAGTGGTTGTGGGCAGGATGTAGAGTTTTGGGTGCACGGCTGCAGGCCGTTGGCCGTACGCCATACTCCTAAAACTCTAGGCCCTGGCCAGAACCACCACATCGTATTACAGCAATGCATAGACCCCTAGTATTGCTTAGCAGTCAGATGGTTCTGGGAGGGTGTACAGTCTTGGGCGCATGGCCGAAGGTCATACACCCAAGAACGACCTTATAAGCAGTGGAGTTATAAGTCAATGTACACCCATACATTCAAACATCTATGGGCATACATCCAAATCTCTAGGCCCTGCCCACAACCATTGCAGCATATTAGGCAGCCACGTTAGTGGCTGTGTAGTTATGGTGAAGTTGCTGTTTCCATAGGAAGGTGCCTTATAACTGTGCTCCCCTTGGACGAATCCTCACCAAACTTTGCAAAAAAAGTATATCGAACACTCTGAATTTCTTTGCAAAGTTTGGTGATGTTTGGTCCAGGGGGGAGAAAAGTTATAAGGGGGGTTCTCATAACGTCTCTTTTCAATGGGGGGAAAAGTTTGTGGCCGCGGACATGTGGCGCTTGAATGTAGAAGAAATTGAAGGAATGAAAGGATAAAAAAAATAGCAATGGATAAGGTTATGTTTTAAAATGTTTGTAAGGCACATGCAATATCAGTCCACGAAGAATCTTCGGTGCGAATACATGGGTGTCTGACTTGCACAAAAAGAATGGAGGCAGTAAATATTTTGTACGTTTACTTTTGGCCACTCTACAGCAAACCGCGTTGTAATTTTACATTACTGAAAATCTAATTGTGACAATATAACTGAAGTATTATCTTTCTGCGCTGTTATGTTTTTCCTGTAATAATGCAGAGTGCACAGGTTCCGCATTTGTAGGGTATGACTACACTCATCATTTTTTAGCGTTTATATTTCTTGTTTGAAACATTATGTTTGCCCACATAGCTTTGTGTATCACTTTGCACGTTCTTTTGGTCTTCTTTGAATTCTCGAGATGTAATTGTTGCCTTCATAACTGAATTATCGTCTTCCTGTGTAGTTGCTATTTTTTTATCTTACGGCGCATGCAGAATCTCGGCGTTTGTAGCCTCTTACTATAGTTACACATGGTCAATAGTAACATTTCACTAAAATGTCGTGTTTGACCATTTACATTTGTGTATTACTTAGCACATTTTTTGTGTCTTTTTTGAATTTTTTTGGTAAAGGTTGGTTATTGACACATATTTTCTGTTACTTTTTCTGCTCAGGTACATCTAGCCGTACTGTCTGTGCCATGGTTTCCAGATGCCGAGTGAGGGCTTTTTCGGATGGCACATACAACTGCTCATGAGCGGTTGCCTGACCATAATAATTATGTGGGATGACACCCTAAATCCGCTTTGCCCATACGCTGAACTCGGTATTCAGAGCAACATCACATCATTTATGGTGCTTTAGGCCGAAGGTCATGGCGCCTTCTTGGAAATCACCGTGGAAACAAAGCGGCTGCTTTAACCAAGAACCCATCGTTTTTGTATGGGAAAAACCAACGTGTTCCTCATCTTTAACATTTGCAATGATGCCCTTAGAATCATTGTTATCATTGCATTGAACATGGGATTACTCCGATGGTCTCTGAGAGTTTGTTTTTAAATAAACCTACTTTATGAACTCTAAAATGTTAACGTTTTCTTTTACAATCCAGTCTACTATTTCAAAATGTAAGTTGTTAAGTTGTACGTCACTGTATGTTTATTTACAGGTTCTGCGTCACGTCACGTACTTGTGCTTTTTGCAGCCTACCATGGAAAGGGAAGAGGGGCTATGTATGGAACAACCGCCTTCCCTCTCTATGGTGGCCATCTTGAAGAAGGATTTTGTTTTGTAATTCGAACCGCCAAAGCCGCCACGGATTATAAACAGTAAACCTACTTTTTAGTAGCACACGCTACTGCTTTGCAAATCTAGACTATTAATGGCAAAGATTATTGTGTCTATGTATTTTACTGAGAAATATGAAGTACTTGGAGAGTATGCATTTTTTTAATTTTTTTATTTATTTACACTGTGAAAGGTCGCTATTAAAGGAATATTTACTTTGTTTACGGGTGGCTTTATTTTTTGGTACGGCAGGTAATAAGGCTCTTTGCGAACGGCAACGAGCAAAGAGGCAACAAACAGTAATATGGGTTGGTAGATGTACGGCAAAAAATGTTGTGCGTTTGTTATTTGCAAGGTAGCGGCACTGTTTCTCATGCTTCTTCATCACAGCAGTGCTGCTGTTTCTTGAGGGTTGAGGGATGGCTTTAGCTGATGTAATTTTCAGATAAGTACAACTTTGCTAACGATATATAATGTGTAGTGCATTGGTAATTGCTGCATACCAATACGTGTTGGCGCTGTGTAAGGGAAATGTTGAAGGTGGACGTTCCTACATCAATATTAAATCTATTTCCACACTGTCCACGAGGCATAGATCTTACTGTTAAGTGTGAACTGATTCTGGGACACGTCACCGTGCTGTACGCCAGCATATTGTCATGTGGCATTCTTTGCAAGGTGTATACTGTTTAGCAAAAGAACCTTGCTAAAGGGACGTTATGGTTACGTTCCCCTACTGAAAATGTGTGACATTCAGTACACTTTTTTTGTTATTAAAATGACGTTATACTTAAATTGACCTATTAAAACCCTGTAAAATTCACTCAAAAAAAACTTTGTTAAGGGGACGTTATGGTTAAGTTGCACTACTAAAAACCTGTGCAATTCACTAAAAAAACTTTACAAACGTGCCAATATGGTTCAAAGTAAAACCGAAAAACCCCTGAAATTCGCCAATTATGGTAGGTGAAGCAACCATACCTGCCCCCACCACTGTGCACTGCTAACACTAACACCCAGGACATGAAATATGGCATCACTAATGTCATTGATGACATCAATGATGATATCACATGTGTAGCCACTTTGTTTTTGTTCACTGCCATATATAGATGTGTATATTCAGTAAAAAACTTTGTTAAAGGGATGTTATGGTTCACAGTAAAACTGAAAAACACTTGCCATTCGCTGTTTATGGTAAGCTAAGCAACCATAACTTGTGCCACCTACGTGCATTGCTAAGGCTAACACCCAGGACATCAAAGATGACATGTCATTGATGACATCACTGATGACATCACATGTCTGGCTCCCTCTTTTTTCCTTTAGTGATATATCTTAGTCAGTAATACTTAGGAACAAAAAAATCAAATACATTTTTACAGTAATTCACTTAGGGTCCACTCAAAGCATATGAAACATATACAAAGGGGAAAACACAGACTTGGAAGACAGCAATGCTTTCTATGTATGAAGATGATTAGTAGGATTATCAACACTGTCTTATAGTTCTGTTGTTTTTTTATTACTGTACTTTCCCTGGATATGCTCATATTTTTACACATTGCACTTACACAACTTTCCTTAGGGTCTAGTCACAATGTGTGATAGTTATACATATGGAAGTAGTAGCTTTGAAGCAAAGCAATCATTTCTGTGCATGAAGATAATGAGTTAGATTATGAAGATTGTTGGGTAATACTGCAGTTTTTTTGTTTACTTCACTTTCCCTGTATATGTTCTAATTGTATGTGTTGTTGTCTGTTTGTGTTTTGTGTCCAGTAATGCAATAATGTAGTAAGTGGGTTTGATTAGGTACTTATTAAATGTTTCACAGTATGCAAGACTTTAATAAGAAAGCATTTATAATGTTAGTATTTAAAATAGCAAGATTATTAATATTGCATCTCCATCATGTCTGTTGCACACTATGCCTATGTTACTACATGTGTACCTTAGTATATTGGAAAAAACTTCATAATACAATGCTATTTGGATTAATGCATTACTTAATGCAGTATGTACCTCATGATATTTATTCCAATGATCCTTGATACTTTTTTATTATCATTACAATAACAAATCCTTGTACAGACTTTTCATGAAAGGTAAATGCACATGTGATGTCATCAATGACATTTGTGATGTCATCTTTGATGTCCTGGGTGTTAGTTTTAGCAATGCACGTAAGTGGCACGAGTTATGGTTGCTTAGCTTACCATAATTAGCGAATGGCAAGTGATTTTAGGTTTTACTGTGAACCATAACGTCCCTTTAACAAAGTTTTTTTGTTACTGAAAATATATATATATATATATATATATATATATATTACATGGCCACAGTAGTGTGGCCAGTAGTGGCCATGTAGTTATGGTTAAGTTGCTGTTTCCATAGGAAGAGCACTTTTTGGGCAGCTTATAACTTCGCTCTCCCTGGACGAATCCTCACCAAACTTTGCAAAAAAAGTATGTGGGTCAATCTGCAAAGTTTGGTGAGGATTTGTCCAGGAAGGGCAAAGTTATAGGGGGGTCCCAAAACTTTTTTTTTTCCCATAGACTGAAAGGGAAAACATTTTTGCTTGCGTCTACAGCCCAAACCGCTGGATGGATTTTCACCAAATTTGGACCAGGAGCAGCGTCTTGTAGTCCAGTAGTTTTTTTAAAAATGACCAAAAAGTAGGTCAAAAAAAATTTGTGATATCTGTGTTCGGTCCGCGAACAGGACGGTGATTGGGCCAGCAGCTTGCGTGATGTCCGCGGACATCTGACGTGCTCTCTCATTGGATTCAGTGAAAGCGTGCAGTGCGTCTGGCTTCAGAGACGCCCGCCTTCTTTCTTTGCCGCATGAGAGGCTTTGTCAGGTCAGCAGGAGCGTGTCTGTCTCTTGTTCCTTCCACCCCCGCTCATGCCCGTGTCTGCCCCAACCCCCGCTCATGCCCCATGTGTCCTTCCCTTCCCCCCAACCCCCACTCATGCTCCGTGTGTCCCCTGTTCCTCCAGCCCCCCGCTCACGCCATCGCACACGGTGGCCAGCGGAGGGCTGAGGAGCGGGATCTGCCGCACAAACTCATGTATGTGCGGCATGTCCGTGTTTTTGTTTGTCCCCCCCACCCCCCGCTCATGCCCCGGGTGTCTCTATCCCTCCCGCCCACCCCCCCGCTCATGCCCCGTGTGTGTCTCATTCAACCAACCCCACCCCCGCTCATGCCCCGTGTGAATCTATTACTCCCACCCACCCCCCGCTCATGCCCCGTGTGTCTCTCACCCTCCCCTCCCACCCCCGCTCATGCCCCGTGTGTCTCTCTCCCACCCCCCACCCCCACTCATGCCCCTTGTGTCTCTCCCACCCACCCCCGCTCATGCCCCGTGTTTCTCTCTAACTCCCCCCCACCCCCGCTCATGCCCCGTGTGTCTCTCTCCCTCCCCCCGCCCCCGCTCATGCCCCGTGTCGGTGGCCAGCGGAGGGCCGAGGAGCGGGATCTGCCGCACGAACTCATGTCCGTGTGGCATGTCCGTGTTTTTGTTTGTCCACCCACCCCCCGCTCATGCCCCGTGTGTCTCTATCCCTCCTGCCCACCCCCCGCTCATGCCCCGTGTGTCTCTATCCCTCCGGCCCACCCCCCGCTCATGCCCCGTGTGTGTCTCTCCCTCCCCCCCACCCCCGCTCATGCCCTGTGTGTCTCTCTCCCTCCCCCCACCCCCACTCATACTCATGCCCCGTGTGTCTCTCTACCTCCCTCCCACCCCCGCTCATGCCCCGTGTGTCTCTAACCCTCCCACCCCCCGCTCATGCCCCGTGTGTCTCTAGCCCTCCCACCACCCGCTCCTGCCCCGTGTGTCTCTAGCCCTCCCACCCACTCCCCGCTCATGCCCCGTGTTTCTCTCTAACTCCCCCCCACCCCCGCTCATGCCCCGTGTGTCTCTCTCCCTCCCCCCGCCCCCGCTCATGCCCCGTGTCGGTGGCCAGCGGAGGGCCGAGGAGCGGGATCTGCCGCACGAACTCATGTCCGTGTGGCATGTCCGTGTTTTTGTTTGTCCACCCACCCCCCGCTCATGCCCCGTGTGTCTCTATCCCTCCTGCCCACCCCCCGCTCATGCCCCGTGTGTCTCTATCCCTCCGGCCCACCCCCCGCTCATGCCCCGTGTGTGTCTCTCCCTCCCCCCCACCCCCGCTCATGCCCTGTGTGTCTCTCTCCCTCCCCCCACCCCCACTCATGCCCCGTGTGTCTCTCTACCTCCCTCCCACCCCCGCTCATGCCCCGTGTGTCTCTAACCCTCCCACCCCCCGCTCATGCCCCGTGTGTCTCTAGCCCTCCCACCACCCGCTCCTGCCCCGTGTGTCTCTAGCCCTCCCACCCACTCCCCGCTCATGCCCCGTGTGTGTCTCTCCCTCCCCCATCCCCTGCTCATGCCCCGTGTGTCTCTCCCCTCACCCCGTACTCATGCCCCGTGTGTCTCTAGCCCTCCCACCCGCCCCCCGCTCATGCCTCTAGCCCTCCCACCCACCCCCCGCTCATGCCCCATTTGCCTCTCCCCTCCCACCCACCCCCCGCTCATGTCCCGTGTGTCTCTATCCCTCCCACCCACCCCCGCTAATGCCACATGTGTCTCTATCCCTCCCACCCACCCACCGCTCATGCCCCGTGTGTCTCTATATCTCTCCCACCCACCCTTCGCTCATGCCCCATGTGTCTCTCCCCTCACCCCCTACTCATGCCCTGTGTGTCTCTATCCCTCCCCCCCACCCCCGCTCATGCCCCGTGTGTCTCTATCCCTCCCGCCCATGCCCTGTGTGTCTCTATCCCTCTGCCCACCCCCCGCTCATGCCCGTGTGTGTCTCTCCCTCCCCCCACCCCGCTCATGCCCCGTGTGTTTCTCTCCGCCCCCACCCCCGCTCATGCCCCTTGTGTGTCTCTCCCTCCCCCCACCCCCGCTCATGCCCCTAGCCCTCCCACCCACCCCCCGCTCATGCCCCTAGCCCTCCCCCCACCCCCGCTCATGCCCCGTGTGTCTCTCCCTTCACCCCCTACTCATGCCCTGTGTGTCTCGAGCCCTCCCACCCACCCCCCGCTCATGCCCCGTGTGTCTCTAGTCCTCCCACCCACCCCCTGCTCATGCCCCGTGTGTCTCTAGCCCTCCCACCCACCCCCCGCTCATGCCCCGTGTGTCTCTAGCCCTCCCACCCACCCCCCGCTCATGCCCCGTGTGTCTCTAGCCCTCCCACCCACCCCCCGCTCATGCCCCGTGTGTGTGTCTCCCTCCCACCCACCCCCTGCTCATGCCCCGTGTGTCTCTAGCCCTCCCACCTACCCCCCGCTCATGCTCCATGTGTCTCTATCCCTCCCCCGCTCATGCCCCGTGTGTCTCTCCCTTCACTCCCTACTCATGCCCTGTGTGTCTCTAGCCCTCCCACCCACCCCCTCTCATGCCCCGTGTGTCTCTAGTCCTCCCACCCACCCCCTGCTCATGCCCCGTGTGTCTCTAGCCCTCCCACCCACCCCCCGCTCATGCCCCGTGTGTCTCTAGCCCTCCCACCCACCCCCCGCTCATGCCCCGTGTGTCTCTCTCCCTCCCCCCGCCCCCGCTCATGCCCCGTGTCGGTGGCCAGCGGAGGGCCGAGGAGCGGGATCTGCCGCACGAACTCATGTCCGTGTGGCATGTCCGTGTTTTTGTTTGTCCACCCACCCCCCGCTCATGCCCCGTGTGTCTCTATCCCTCCTGCCCACCCCCCGCTCATATGCCCCGTGTGTCTCTATCCCTCCGGCCCACCCCCCGCTCATGCCCCGTGTGTGTCTCTCCCTCCCCCCCACCCCCGCTCATGCCCCGTGTGTCTCTCTCCCTCCCCCCACCCCCACTCATGCCCCGTGTGTCTCTCTACCTCCCTCCCACCCCCGCTCATGCCCCGTGTGTCTCTAACCCTCCCACCCCCCGCTCATGCCCCGTGTGTCTCTAGCCCTCCCACCACCCGCTCCTGCCCCGTGTGTCTCTAGCCCTCCCACCCACTCCCCGCTCATGCCCCGTGTGTGTCTCTCCCTCCCCCCCACCCCCGCTCATGCCCCGTGTGTCTCTCTCCCTCCCCCCACCCCCACTCATGCCCCGTGTGTCTCTCTACCTCCCTCCCACCCCCGCTCATGCCCCGTGTGTCTCTAACCCTCCCACCCCCCGCTCATGCCCCGTGTGTCTCTAGCCCTCCCACCACCCGCTCCTGCCCCGTGTGTCTCTAGCCCTCCCACCCACTCCCCGCTCATGCCCCGTGTGTGTCTCTCCCTCCCCCCATCCCCTGCTCATGCCCCGTGTGTCTCTCCCCTCACCCCGTACTCATGCCCCGTGTGTCTCTAGCCCTCCCACCCGCCCCCCGCTCATGCCTCTAGCCCTTCCACCCACCCCGCGCTCATGCCCCATTTGCCTCTCCCCTCCCACCCAACCCCCGCTCATGTCCCGTGTGTCTCTATCCCTCCCACACACCCCCCGCTCATGCCACATGTGTCTCTATCCCTCCCACCCACCCACCGCTCATGCCCCGTGTGTCTCTATATCTCTCCCACCCACCCTTCGCTCATGCCCCGTGTGTCTCTCCCCTCACCCCCTACTCATGCCCCGTGTGTCTCTATCCCTCCCGCCCACCCCTTGCTCATGCCCCGTGTGTCGCTATCCCTCCAGCCCACCCCCGCTCATGCCCTGTGTGTCTCTATCCCTCCCCCCCACCCCCGCTCATGCCCCGTGTGTCTCTATCCCTCCCGCCCATGCCCTGTGTGTCTCTATCCCTCTGCCCACCCCCCGCTCATGCCAGTGTGTGTCTCTCCCTCCCCCCACCCCGCTCATGCCCCGTGTGTTTCTCTCTGCCCCCACCCCCGCTCATGCCCCTTGTGTGTCTCTCCCTCCCCCCACCCCCGCTCATGCCCCTAGCCCTCCCACCCACCCCCCGCTCATGCCCCTAGCCCTCCCCCCACCCCCGCTCATGCCCCGTGTGTCTCTCCCTTCACCACCTACTCATGCCCTGTGTGTCTCTAGCCCTCCCACTCACCCCCCCGCTCATGCCCCGTGTGTCTCTAGTCCTCCCACCCACCCCCTGCTCATGCCCCGTGTGTCTCTAGCCCTCCCACCCACCCCCCGCTCATGCCCCGTGTGTCTCTAGCCCTCCCACCCACCCCCCGCTCATGCCCCGTGTGTCTCTAGCCCTCCCACCCACCCCCCACTCATGCCCCGTGTGTGTGTCTCCCTCCCACCCACCCCCTGCTCATGCCCCGTGTGTCTCTAGCCCTCCCACCTACCCCCCCCCGCTCATGCCCCATGCGTCTCTATCCCTCCCCCGCTCATGCCCCGTGTGTCTCTCCCTTCACTCCCTACTCATGCCCTGTGTGTCTCTAGCCCTCCCACCCACCCCCTCTCATGCCCCGTGTGTCTCTAGTCCTCCCACCCACCCCCTGCTCATGCCCCGTGTGTCTCTAGCCCTCCCACCCACCCCCCGCTCATGCCCCGTGTGTCTCTAGCCCTCCCACCCACCCCCCGCTCATGCCCCGTGTGTCTCTAGCCCTCCCACCCACCCCCCACACATGCCCTGTGTGTCTCTAACCCTCCCACCTACCCCCTGCTCATGCCCCGTGTGTCTCTAGCCCTCCCACCCACCCCCCGCTCATGCCCCGTGTGTGTCTCTCCCTCCCCCCAACCCCCCGCTCATGCCCCGTGTGTCTCTAGCCCTCCCACCCACCCCCCGCTCATGCCCCATGTGTCTCTAGCCCTCCCACCCACCCCCCGCTCATGCCCCTACCCCTCCCACCCACCCCCCGCTCATGCCCGTGTGTCTCTAGCCAGTCCTCCCACCCACCCCCCGCTCATGCCCCGTGTGTCTCTAGCCCTCCCCCCCACCCCCTGCTCATGCCCCGTGTGTCTCTCCCCCCACCCCCTGCACATGCCCCGTGTGTCTCTAGACCTCCCACCCACCCCCTGCTCATGCCCCGTGTGTCTCTCCCCTCCCTCCCACCCCTGGCAAATGCCCCGTGTGTCTCCCCCCCACCCCCCGCTCATGCCCCGTTTGTCTCTCCCCTCCCCCCACCCCCCGCTCATGCCCCGTGAGTCTCTCCCCTCCCACCCACCCCCCCTCATGCCCCATGTGTTTCTCCCCTCCCACCCACCCCCCGCTAATGCCCCGTGTGTCTCTACCCTCCAACCCACCCCCCGCTCATGCCCCATGTGTCTCTCCCCTCCCACCCACCCCCCGCTCATGCCCTGTGTGTCTCTCCCCTCCCACCCACCCCCCGCTCATGTCCCGTGTTTCTCTCCCCTCCCACCCACCCCCCGCTCATGCCCCGTGTGTCTCTCCCCTCCCATCCACCCCCTGCTCATGCCCCGTGTGTCTCTCTCCTCCCACCCACCCCCTGCTCATGCCCCGTGTGTCTCTCCCCTCCCACCCATGCCCCGCTCATGCCCCGTGTGTCTCTCCCCTCCCACCCACCCCCCGCTCATGCCCTGTTTGTCTCTCGACTCCCACCCATCCCCCGCTCATGCCCCGTTTGTCTCTACCCCCGCTCATGCCCTGTGTGTCTCTCCGCTCCCACCCACCCCCCGCTCATGCCCCGTGTGTCTCTATCCTTCCCACCCACCCCCCGCTCATGCCCCGTGTGTCTCTATAAACTCCCACCCACCCCCCGCTCATGCCCCGTGTGTCTCTCGCCCACCCCCCGCTCATGCCCCGTGTGTCTCTATCCCTCCCGCCCACCCTCCGTTCATGCCCCTATCCCTCCCACCCACCCCCTACTCATGCCCTGTGTGTCTCTATCCCTCCCATCCACCCCCCGCTCATGCCCCGTGTGTCTCTATCCCTCCCACCCACACCCCGCTCATGCCCCGTGTGTCTCTATCCCTCCCACCCACCCCCACTCATGCCCCGTGTGTCTCTCCCATCCCTCCAACCGCCTGCACATGCCCCGTGTGTCTCTATCCCTCCCACCCACCCCCCGATCATGCCCGTGTGTCTCTATCCCTCCCACTCACCCCCCGCTCATGCCCCGTGTGTCTCTATCCCTCCCACCCACCCCCCGCTCATGCCCCGTGTGTCTCTATCCCTCCCACCCACCCCCCGCTCATGCCTCGTGTGTCTCTATCTCTCCCACCCACCCCCTGCTCATGCCCCATGTGTCTCTATCCCTCTCCCCCACCCCCCGCTCATGCCCCGTGTGTCTCTATCCCTCTCACCCACCCCCCGCTCATGCCTCGTGTGTCTCTATCTCTCCCACCCACCCCCTGCTCATGCCCCATGTGTCTCTATCCCTCTCCCCCACCCCCTGCTAATGCCCTGTGTGTCTCTATCCCTCCCGCCCACCCCCCGGTCATGCCCCGTGTGTCTCTATCCCTCCCGCCCCCCCGCTCATGCCTCGTGTGTCTCTATCCCTCCCGACCCCCCCGCTCATGCCCCGTGTGTCTCTATCCCTCCCGCCCACCCCCCCGCTCATGCCCCGTGTGTCTATGCCCTCCCGCCCACCCCCCGCTCATGCCCTGTGTGTGTCTATCCCCTCCCGCCTACCCCCTGCTCATGCCCTGTTGTGTTCTCTTTATACACCCTGCCTTCCCTTTCCATGGTGGCCATCTTGGTAAAAGATTTTCCTTCCTGCACCGGGACGCCGCAGGCGTCCCGGTGCAGGAAGAAAAATCTTTTTTTTTACCACCTGGGTCTCCCACTTTGAGGACGTAAGATGCTAGTGGTCTTCATCTATTGAAAAGGATGTTATGGTGACGTTGCACTAATAAAAACCTATGAAATGCAGTAAAAAAAAATTGTGTTACAGGGACGTTATGGTTAAGTTGCACTAATAAAAACCTATGAAATTCAATGAAAAAACTTTGTTAAAGGGACGTTATGGTTAAGTTGCACTAATAAAAACCTATGAAATTCAATGAAAAAACTTTGTTAAAGGGACGTTATGGTTAAGTTGCGCTACTAAAAACCTATGACATTCAGTGAAAAAACTTTGTCAAAGGGACGTTATGGTTCCAAGTAAAACCGAAAAACCCTTGAAATTCGCCAGTTATGGTAAGCTAAGCAACCATAACTCGCACCACCACCGTGCACTGCTAAGACTAACACCCAGGACATTAAAGATGACATCACAAATGTCATTGATGACAGCGATGGTATGGTTGCTTCGCCTACCATAACTGGCGAATTTCAGGGTTTTTTCGGTTTTACTTTGAACCATAATGGCACGTTTGTAAAGTTTTTTTAGTGAATTGCACAGGTTTTTAGTAGTGCAACTTAACCATAACGTCCCCTTAACACATGTTTTGGAGTGAATATATATATATATATATATATATATATATATATATATATATATATATATATATATATATATATATATATATATATATATATATATATCTCAAGTTTTTTTTAATCAAATAATATGTCAAACAGAGCACTACACGTTTCGGGATTCCCCCTTCGTCAGGAGCAAACTTATTTCATAATTCCAGTAAATTTCAATCTTCATGTTCTACAAGGTAAGTACAATGCATTACAATTAACAGGATTTCACCGTGTCAATCTCTACAATCATAAATCAATTATATGTCCAAGTATCTAATCTGTACAATCTTCCATGTTCAATAGACATTATTTACCGGGATTCTGGAGTGAGTAAAAACTTGTGTGTAGATTTCTCAGAGGAGAAAGCCTCATCAAGGTTGTCTGATTTGATATCTAGCAATCAGGGAAAAGGAATGCATGTGATACAACTCGATTAAGATCAGGGCTCTATAGCAAGGCTATATAGACACATGTAGCAAATCTTGTCCTATAAACCTAACCACAATAGGAAACCTTACCTCTAAACTTGGAAGGGGTATGTGTAAGGTGAGATCTACCACAAGTTAGATCACTAGAGGGTCATCAGTTCTGAAAGTTGAAGGGAATATTGAAGGTATTGCAGAATCACGTTCAATTATCATCTCACATTAGCTGTACAAGCTCGAGGCTGTGGATAATTTAAATCATTGTAAAGACTGCATAGGTACAACAGCTAAGAAGCCTCACAAATAGGTTAAAATAAAGGAGGACAGGTGTACGAATTTGGATATGGCAGTCCCAAAGGATCCGTATCTAACTTACTTTTCGCGCTGCAGCATTCTCCTCCCTCTCCTGGGCCACAAGGTTGGCATGTGCACACCAAAATGGCCCCGTTTTATTTACAACGTAGTATATGACATTGTCACATCTCAGCTTGATGAAGTCACAATGTACACAGCAGTAGCAAGCCACGAAAACAAACGCCCAGCGGCATGTGTGTTTTCTGTGGATGTCATCTTGAGTGCGAAGAAATATATTGAATACTTCGTCTCATGTATTTAACTATCAAGTATTCACTCCCCGGACAATATACAGATTATAGTGATTCAGTCAAGGGTACCCATTCTATGGAGTCAGTTCATTACAAATCCAAATGGTTGGAGTGTGTGCACCAGCAAATGAGGCTAATGGCAGGTGGGGTGCAAGTAAACAATAGCTGTCTGCAAGTCTATAGGAAAGAAGTAATATGCCCATTTTTGATAAGTGGTTGGCAATCCAGTTATATTAATGATCATTAATCATGTTCATATTCTAATTATTATATGGGAATGCCAAACATATTGTGCCTAATTCACTAAAGATAAGAACATCCTAGATATAAATCTCATCATCTGTAATCTATGGTGTAAAGGTATGTATTTAAATAACATGCAGGTGAGAGGAACGCTGCTTAACACTCATACATAAGAGAAAGCAGTTCTTAGATGGTTTGATATTCTGAGCACTTAATACCACTTACAACAACAACATCATTATAAATATCGGACAAAAGAACCCGTATCTGAACAAGGTTTCTCATGGTAGGTCAATTAGAGGCATTGAATATTGACTCCTTAACAATATGAGACATATCCCCAAATTATGTATCACACTCTAGTCCATGTTGAGATATCACTTTCATCATCTGTAATCTATAGTATCAAGGTATGGCTTAAAATAAGATTCAGGTGAGAGGAACACTGCATAATACTCATACATAAGAGAAGGCAGTTCTTAGGTGATTTAGTATTCTGAGCATTTTAACACCCCTCCAAAGACAACACGTTATGAAAATTAATCAAATTAATAAAGGTTCTAATGGTAGGTCAATTAGTGGCATAGAATATTGATTCCTTAACAATATGAGACATCCCCACACTATGTATTCAGTCTCTATTGAAAATTATTTTGTGTTGACTGATAACCTAATATTGCGGTCAGGTCAACGTACTAATATCTGGGCCAGTGTCCACTTTCTGGATTCAATTTATAGAAATGCCCCCAAGTAGAAATCTTCATTCATCCATGTCGGGTATAGGAAATCCAATCTGACAATCCATATAAGCTCCTGTTGTTTCAATTTTTTAGGCAAATCTCCCCCTCTCTGTGGTCTGAGTACAACCTCTAGCACTATACAGCGTAGTTGTGCAATAGTGTGCTTTTTTTCTAAGAAATGTCTAGCTAAGGGCGACATGATGTTAAGAGTGCGGATGTTGCTCTTATGTTCATGACATCACTCCTTAGCAAGTCTAGTAGTCTGTCCCATGTGAAGGATTCCACAAGGGCCACTGAGTCCATAAATGATGTTAATGGAATTGCATGTTGCATAATCTCCAAGTTTGATCTTAGCCCCTGAACGAGGATGTCTAACGTAGGTGCCTTTAATTATATTACTACAATTATTGAAACTCAGACATGGATAGGTTCTATGTTTCCATTTGTGCAAGAGTGGGGCTGGCTCTGTTTTTTCTGTTTTGCTGCCTTCCGTGGCTGATCAATGAAATGTCTCCCTCTCTTGTATGCAATCATCGGTGGTCTCGGGCAGAGTTTATTCAACTGTGTGTCTCGTTGAATAAGTCTCCAATTCTTCTTGATTACCCTATTGATGAGCTGACTATGGCTCAAATATTTCATCATATATAGGAATCGGGTATCCATATTCCTATGCTTAGGAGTGAGTAGCTCCTCATGAGTTTTGGCAGTGGCTTTAGAGCGTGCTGTCTGATTTATGCCAGTGGGATATCCCCTGTGTTGGTATCTTTTTGTCAAATTGTCACATGCCCTAGCGAACATACTTTCATCTGAGATGATTCTTCTCAATCTTAGAAACTGGCTGTAGGGTAGATTGTCTTTCAAGTTTCTAGGATGGTGACTCAAGTAGTGTAGGGTGTTATTTACATCAGTGGGTTTTCTATACACATTGGTCGACACTTGGTTATTCACAATATCAATCTCTACATCTAGAAGAATTCAGCTTAGGGTCACCCCTTTCCATTGTGAAATGTATCCTATCATGTATAGAGTTCAGGTAGTCAAGGAACTCAGATAGTTCTCCCAAATTGTCTTTTCAGACTGCGAAGATATCATCAATGTACCTTTTCCATAATAGCAGTCTTGAAGACCAATGTGGATTTGGAGGACATGTGTGTGTTTGAGGTAAAACATAAATGTATTAGCATAAGATGGGGACATAGCTGACCCCATCGATGTACAAGATGCCTGTAAGTAATATTGTGAATTAAAGCAGAATAAATTGTTGTGTAGGCTTATCTCAGTCAGTTCCAACACAAATATCTTAGCAGCTTGACAATTTTCAGCTCTAAACAGAGCCCATTCAAGTGCTTCCACCCCTTCCTGATAGGGGATAGAGGTGTACAAACTCTGTACATCAAAGGAAACTAGTATAAAATCTGTAGGAAGTTGTCATGATGCCTACCCAGGGGCATCCGGATCGAGTCCATCAGCCCTGGGAGCAGGCATCCAGATACTTATCAAAACCCCAACAGCCCTGGCTGGGGGCTGTTTGGGTTCAGTCCTGGCGCCTTAGGCGCCAGGCTCATAATAGGAATCAGTCCTGGCGCTGTAGGCGCCAGGCTCATAGACATTACTTACCTCATGCAGACCATGCTGCAACTGAATCCAAGCCAATGTGAGGCCTGGATGGGACTATTTCATTACAGGGACTATTTTTTACTCGGGTGTGGTTCTGGGGAACTTCTTACCTCGAACTGGTTTGGAGGCTATTTAAACCACGCCCGATCAGCAGCACACGCTTCGCGTTATTCTGCATTCTGCAGCGTAATGCTCACCGTGCCTGCAAGCCTGCATCCAGTCTTCTGCCACGCCGGCCTCGAATCCAGATTCCGGATCCAGCACGTCTCCGAGCCTGGAAAGGACATTATTCCAACACGCCTCTTTTTCATCGTCGAACTCCAGCATCTGGGGAAAACCAACAAGGTGAGCTGGGAAGCCGACAAATACCACAGTGCTGGGAAATACAGACTCTTACCTGAACGCCATCAGCTACCTCCAGGCAATATTCTTTCGGACCCAGCTGCAATTCAAAAAAGGGAATGGAACAAGAGTGAACATCGGACATATTGTATTGAACTTTATAAGCTTACTTTAGTAAGTCAATAGCCGGAACTCTTCCAGTACCTTCAAGCCAGTGAAGTAACTGCTATCTACGCGCCCCTGCATACCACGCAGGGTGGAGAGCTCATCATTTAAAAACATAAGGTGAGTTTACTAAAAGGGAATATCAGAGGTGACTAGTGGGGAGATCGAGAGCTGCGGGGGGTCCTTGCTAAAATCCATGGGTGGCTAAATCCCTTTCTCCACTTGCAGGAGAATACTTCTTCTGGTCAAGCAGACGAAACTAGGCGGGCCAGTCCAAACAGTCATCTCTGCACTACGCATCAAGTTGGTGGAGACCGCAGCTGTCCGGGTCCGACCGACGCCCCTGTGGGAACTAGGTGAGCGTAAAAGAACGCAAAGCCCATTTACAAATCCCCACCCGGGCGTAATGGAAACCTCAGAAACCGACCAACTAGCCCAATTGTTAGGGGAACTTAGGGCAGAAGTGCATTCTGCGCGCCAAGAAACTAATGTCCTCAGGAGAGAATTGATAGTCTCAAAGGAGCACACTGATGATTTGGCTAGACAACTGCTGCAAAACCAAGCTGGGCAAACACCACTACATGGACTTGGGGGGAATCCAACCCCCGTTTCATCGAGCAATCCTGCGCAAGTGATTTTACCAGGGAGCATTCCTTTAGCTCCACCCGAACGCTTTGCTGGGGACCCGAAAAGGTTTGCTGTGTTCATGAACCAATGCCGCTTGCACTTTTTATGCAGACCTGGAGCCTTTCCAAACGACCAAGCCAGAGTAGCCTTTGCACTATCATACCTTAGTGGCAGCGCAGCAGATTGGTCAATTCCACAACAAGTTAAACACATGCAACTTTTACCGGTCAGTGCTGGGAAATACAGGCTCTTACCTGAACGCCATCAGCTACCTCCAGGCAATATTCTTTCGGACCCAGCTGCAATTCAAAAAAGGGAATGGAACAAGAGTGAACATTGGACATATTGAACTCTTTTGAACTTTATAAGCCCCGGAGTCAATAGCCGGAACTCTTCCAGTACCTTCAAGCCAGTGAAGTAACTGGTATCTACGCGCTTCTGCGTGCCACGCAGGATGCAGAGCTCATTATTTAAAAACATAAGGTGAGCTTACTAAAAGGGAATATCAGAGGTGACTAGTGGGGAGATCGAGAGCAGCGGGGGTTCCTTGCTAAAATCCACGGGTGGCTGAATCCCTTTCTCCACTTGCAGGAGAATACTTTTTTGGGTCAAGCAGACGAAACTAGGCGGGCGAGTCCAAACAGTCATCTGTGTACTACGCATCACGTTGGTGGAGACCGCAGCTGTCCGGGTCCGACTGACGTCCTGTGGGAACCAGGTGAGCGTAACAGAAGTGTTACTACCTCCTTCAAGTATTTTAGGAAGTCAGAGGTGTCTCAAAGATATGTTGATGCGCTCTGTACAATTGGTTGTAAAACCTTGTCCAGGTAAATGGCTAGGGTGTCAAATACACTGCCTGTGCTCGCTACTTTTGGTCTCGTGGATTTCTCAAGTATTTATGAATTTCAGGCACGCTTTGGTCTTTTGGTTAATCCATTCATTGTGGAGAGCTTTATCAAATGTCTCTTTGACCAGTGCTGTGATCATTGGTGTAGGATCACTGTCCAACTTGATATGTGTGTCAGTATCATCTAAGAGATATTCACTGTGTGTATTATAGAATGTGGTATCCATGGTAAATATGGCACCTCCTTTATCTGCCGGTTTCAGTGTCAAGGTGGTGTCATTTGCTAGAGGTCTAATCAAATCACATTGTTGTTTTTATATGTTGCAGTTGTTGGTTTTAGTGTAATTGATGCGCCTTAAGTCTGTGATCATCTTTCTCACAAATATATCTAGTGATATGTTATTCATTTGGGGATCGAGAGTACTTTTATGTCACATCTCCAGATAGTCAAAGGATATAGATGGTTCCTTCACTGGGGGTTGTAGATCGAAACAGACTTTGTGCCTCATTGTACAAACAAGTCTCAGGAGATCTGTTCTCTCTTCATAAAAAGATGAGTGCCGTCAGGTGTTCCTCTTTCTAAAAAAGGTAAAGCAGGTTTTGGGACTGTGAATGTGCTTGCCAAGGCAGGCCTAGTCTGCAAGGGACTCCTGCTCTGGTGCTAGAACCTGAAGAGACGGTTTCTATGTTGTGGATAGCTGTTCCTTGAGTTTCACCCCATTTGCTGTTACATCACTACTGGTACCTCTACGCGGTGGTCTAGGCTGTGTTCTGTTCATATGTTGTAGTCTAGTAGCCTGATAGAACTCTTGCCAGGTATGGACAGTATTGTCAGGTAGTCTAACATGTCCCTCCTAAATTTGTGGCTCTTTCTTTGTTCAATATCCTTTTTGTATGAGTCCAAAGAGGTATTGATAAGTACTAAAATGGTCTGCAATTCCTCATGTGTTTTGAATGATGGTAGCTGTTGCGTCAGATCTTCTATCTCAGAATCTAGATGGGACACAGATTTGGACAGTTCTTCTATTTTAAATTAAATCCAATCCAGGGAAGATTTATATAAGGATTAGGTCAGGATTATCCTTCCATAAAGTAGCCCAAGATATACCCTCAAACCTCTTGGGATTTGTTGTGCTCGGTAATAATGTGCCAGTGTCAACGCATTTAACTTTTGGGGTATCTCTCTTCTAATTAGTTTTTCCAATTGAAAAATTATCTTACCTGTTTTAGACGTCAGCGGAGTGGTGGATTCAATATCCCTGATCCTAGTCAAGTTGTATCAGACGCATTGCTTTTTCCCAGATTGCTAGAAATCACAGTGGACATCCACCTTGATGAGGTTTTCTCCTATGAGAAATCTACACACAAGTTTTTACTCACCCCAGAATCCCGGTGAATAATGCCTATTGAACATGCAAGATTGCACAGCTTAGATACTTCGACATATAATTGATTTATGATTGTAGAGATTGACATGATGAAATTCTGTTGATTTTAATGTATTGTACTTACCTTGTTGAACATGAAGATTGAAATGTACTGGAATCATGAAATAAGTTTGCTCCTGACAAAGGGGGAATCCTGAAATGCATACAGCTCTGTTTGACATATTGTTTGATTAAAACACTTGATCTATATAAATTGTTTTGAACAAATGCAAGGATTGCTTTGGTTTCTTTTATAATCAGAATATTCATAGACTTAATCTAATTTTGCCTGCATCACAGTACAGTTGGGTGCAGGGGTTGCAAGGGCGCTTATTACTGTGGGACACTTTCCTTTTTTTTTCTTGCGACCTACCACCTTGTGCCAGGGTGGCACAGCTCTCCCCGCACTCCAGATTATAAATCTATTAATTCAACTCAATTTAAATATATCTAACTAAGGTGTGCAACATCAGTGTGACTCTTTTTCGAGTGAGAGTTTTTTAGCCCACAACGATTAAGTTTCTGGTACCTGCAGGCTTCCTTTAATAATGGAGGAAATACAACTAGGATCATGCTCCTTTTGCATGTTTCATGAAGAGTCTTAAGTTATTTTAAATATTGCAATGTTCGTTTATAATGTGATGTGTGTTCTTTTCGTGTCAGGTCTAACGAATAGTGTACATTTCTGTTAATTAAATTCAAACATTCACACATAATTTCAGAATGTTGTATGACAAGAACTGTGGAACAACAGTGCAGTCAAGTGCTGAATATGAAGGCTGGGTTCAAATCTCAGCTACGCCACTTTACTAAGTTGTGTGATGTGGGGCAAATCATTTAACCTCATAGTGCCTCACCTGTTAAAATGGCCAATCCCTAAATATTTCAAAATTGTAAATCTGTAATATTGGGTTAGTTCTTGTGTTATGCTCTTCAGAAAAGTCCTATTAATGACTTAACTAGCAGTAGTGCTACTTCATATCTAACAATGGTGATCATTCAGATGCTGCACCCCACAACATATTTTGTTTCTTGACTGACCCATGACAATACTACTTGAAAATCATAGCTCTGAACTCATCTCAGTCTACTGCTTGAATATGTGCACTTTCCTTGTCACTTCTAAGTTGTACCATGTATCTATGCTATGGCATGGAAACCTCACTCCTTGCTTCCAGTCTGACCGTTTGTTCATGTGTAAGCACTTATTCTAATGCTGTGGAGCCTGCTTCGTTTAACATTCACTTTCTTGAAGGCACAGTCAGTTGTACTATTTCTTTCTTTATAAGACTACATAGGTTGAAAATAGAGAAAAGACTGCAGAGGGCCATTCTAAGTGCGTTTGTGACCCACGGCACATACACAGTTGGTGCCAAATGAAAAGGCCCTTTACCTTATCTACCCTACTGCTGTTGGAAAACACTACTTCATGCCGAATTTTCCCCATATGGCTTATGTGGTTCTAATCATTACAATGAACTGTCAATACAGAGAACGTGGCCCCATTGCTCTAATTGTGTTCGTTAATAGGACTAAAAAACGAATTCAGAGATAGTCTATTGCCTTAATTGGAAAAGCAGTAATGCATTAATCAGAAAGTACTTGCTTTATTAGAAAGTACCACAATGCTTGATGCAACTTCTTTAACCAGTTCCTTCCGGCATTTTGGTACTTTCCATATTTGTATATACATATATTTCCCCTTTGAAAAGATTGTTCTGTGTACTAGATCTCTGGAAAACCAGGAATGATGCACAGAAGGCAGCAGCTTGGCAACAAGCACTAGCATAATGAATATGTCCACATGAACAAGCATTTTCGTAGTTAATATTCTAAGAGTGTTAGGTATTATCAGAATGCAGATGCTTAACCTATGCCTAGCGAGTGGGAGGGTTTGCCAGGTCTATGATAAGGAACAGTCAAAAAAAGTAAAACAGTGAATATGCCACCAATCACCACTAGGCACTGCCAAGGTGACTAGTAGCTCAAGCTCCATAAAAACGCTCTCACTTGTTGCAACCTTACCCACCACTGCCCAACGCTCTTTCTATGTTCCTAGGCATCTTACTACACAGCCTGTATTAAGTAAACTGTAACGACTGCAAATTAACCTGTCATTTGATGTAACCTAACGCAACTTTAACTAGCGCGCTTAACAAATGCCAAAATAAATAAATAAATGTATACATCTGGCCATGCACTTCAGCCGTTCCTCCCAGGGCACAGTGGTCATGTCGACAGTGCCTGCTGGGTATAGCCAAGGGCTATGTCTTTTGCCCACCGTCGGAATGTTTGGTCTTTCCATATGCCCTGGCGTATGACCATGCCCAGATCACACTGTGCCCTGAGGAAGGCCAATTAGCCATCCTTCTGGCTCTGTACTTCCAATGGCTGAGGTGCCTGTTGGCCGTGCTCCTACTTGCCAACGTGATACAATCTCTATGTACTTAACTGTTCTTGGCTTTTGCTGTGTATTCTGAGATCTGTATGTCTAGTTTTCTAATGAGAAACACGGTACTTCAACTCTCAGAATAGTAGCAACAAACAGGACAAAAAAAACCCACCAAAATATTGGCATATCACAGACACTCAAGGCTCTCACTGACTATGGCCTGTGTCCATAGACAGTTGAAACTGTATCTGGTGCACGAGCTGTGGTTCGATATCTATCTGTGCCTCTCATTCTCACTCCTTCCTTATCGCCTGCTCAGCCCAGTCACTCAATTCAATTGACTACAGTTTCAAAATCGGATTTTATGCCCGAACGATATGTCTCTCTGGCCTAAATCTGTAACAAGATCAACTGTAAAAAGTCCTTTTTTTCCGAATTAAAAAACTTGACCAAAAGTTGGTTTTGAAAAACCACATTCCGAAGTCTTTTTTCCTCAGAGATCTAAAGAATAAAATAAAATGACTCACTAATGTGTTGCATGTTTTCTTCCTGGGATGCACGCAATAAAGCCATCATTACAAAAAGGCATCATGACCACCAGCATCAGGCTGCAATAAGCCTAATGGCAAGAAAACATACATTTTAAGGTCAAGCACTTGACTGCACTCCTGAGCACAGGGCGGATCTATCGCCCTTTCTGGGCGGATGGGCTTTTCACTGCGGTTTTCCGCGGTGCCGTTCTTGGAAGGCAGTTAGTTATAGGAATTGAGAAATATTATTGGCCGATTCACAAAGCCTTTTCCAGGAATAGGTGCGATGAGTGGCTGCTGAAGTTTAAAATATTCGCTGATGGAAATTATGAAGGAACCTCAAAAGCTGCATGTCACGTGCCTGAACCTTGCTCTGCACATTTGCATACAAGGGAGCCAGATTATCTGGATTTTGCTGTGTGCATAATAAGGACCACATTAATTCATCAGCACTTTTGCTGCTTGCATTATGAGTTGTTCTTCAAAATTTGCTTACGCTGATTCAACGTGTAGTAGTATTGTTTTTTTTACACTGGTTGAAATGTTAGTAAGTAATAGTATGTACTTCTATTTGTGTTAATGATGTAGTGTAAAATTTACTATGTAAACCAATTAACTTTAGTGAAAACAATATATACTTGAGTAAAGGGGTTTTGCACTAATACACGATTGTTTTAATTGGGTCAAAAATTAGCCAAACTATTCTCTTTACTATGTTTGCTGTGTAGTATATATGCAGTAAACATATGCCTTTTTGTGTCACAATGAAACATAGAAGTACAAAATTGTATGTTTCAATTTTAGTCTTGTGAACGTTTTAGAGATAATATGCATTTACTCAAAATGTCTTTGCTCCATTGCATATTACTAAGGATGAGCAAACCAGTTCGGGCAAAACTTTAACGTGTTCCATGAACTTTGTAACTCATTAGCATAACAAAAGGGCTTGTGAGACTGTACAATCTACCTCCCTCCTAAAATCCTCAGGATAAACACTCCTCATCTGCATCTACTTGGTCCCTGTTCTCATGCAGCACCAGTAGCTCACTGCATTACGTGCATGTTGTTCAAAGCCATGATTACTCTGCAGAGAACGTGCTCCAGTCAAGACAGGGCCGAACCTTGTTTTTTTCTATTGTTGAGAAAATGTGTCCTATTAAAATGGCTAATATAGAGAAAAGTGTTGCAAGAACGGCGGCCCATCTACTCGCTTGTAAGCAAGCAATACGTCTTCTTGTTTTGTGTCAGTGTTTAGGAGCACAGAAGCCTTCCCAATGTTTGTCTGCCCAGGAATTGTTAAAGATTCATCAAACAGGCTGGAGGCTCTTACTGCCCGAGCTGCTGATGGCCACCTAGCCCGCCCCTGCCTGGAGATGTTAACTTGTACCCATTGGTAAAAAAAGAAAATAGGGCCCTGTAAAGGAGGTCAGGCTACTGCCATCCACTACAGGGTTCTGATATAAGAGCATGCCATGAAGGTACGGTTTAATGCAGTAGCCCACATGCCCAATGTCATTGCTGCCCTATACTGTACCCATGTGTTGTTGGTGGCCCCCCTGCATGTAAAAAAAGGTATAGCACAAGCAGTATCACTCCCTCAACGTCCAGATCACTTTTTATCCTTACCTCTCTATCCCTGGTTCCAACCACGATGCAATGGTGCTGCGCAACAGACACTGCCTAGATACATGGAGAGACACAGAGGCCAAGGGATGTGGATAGTGGATGAGTCCAAGTGCCATCACACAAATGTATCTCGCAACACTACCAAAAAACAATGTGAAGGGGGTTAGAGGGGAGGGTGCATGGCCGCAACTGAAAATGCATGCCTTGTTAAGGCCCTGTGCATGCAGGACTTGCCCTCTTACCACACAAATGACATCCTACAACCAGCTGGACCTGGAAATGATGGACAATGCTGTATTAATTTGCAAATGCAGATTGACCCAAAATGCTACCAATACACACACATGACTACAGGTACAACAACGCAACATTATACATCCCTATTCATTGAACCACATGGCAAAACAGTGCACCATAGCAATATAACACTGGCAGTAGTAATGCCATGTAATGAGGTAAATGACATCATCATGTAATAGACAGAAACAACTGAAACCTGCTGAGGTACAACTAACCAACCATAAGGGCACATACAGGAGAGCAATGTACAGGCCCACAAAAAGCACCATGGCATCTGGCCATGAAAATTACAGACCAGGAAAGCAACAACTGCTGGCTGTGAGCTTGGTGCATGGGGTGACACAACAATGCAAATACTGAAGGATTCCACATGCTATTATTGTGATAGATAGACATGTTGCATGATAAGACCCGTAGAATGCATGCACAGAATTACCATGAACATGCTGTTGTAAAAGGCAATACATCCACAATGTTCTGTGGCTAACACCTTACACCTTTGCCCTTGCAAGTGACTCTGGATACCACCAACTACCATGGCTCATGATATCTGTGCAGGATCCACAGACACCACAGGAGGTGGTCTACAATGAAGCACACATCTGGACCAGGCTCTGTATTGAGCAGACTTTCGGTCTCCTGAAGTGTTGTTTCCAGTGCCTACACTGCACTGGAGGGGCAATGATGTACAGGCCTGAAAAGGTTAAACAAAACTGTGATTGCCTGTGCCTTGCTGCACAACATAGGTCCCATGCAGAATGTTCCTCTACCCCCAGATGTGGACATGCTCCTTGAGGTGCTGGAAAATGATCCCTCTGTGGGGCTGATGGAGTTGGATTGCTCTGACTCTGGTCCCCAGATGTGTTGCACTGTTAACAGCATGCTGGCCTGCATAGCCTCGGCAAAGGCTGAGATGCCCTCTATCAATTCTTCCACCCTCTGTCCGATGACAGTCAAGGCAGCAGTTGTTGCAGCCACCTGTTATCGATCCTGGCCAATGGCTCTGACTACCCTCCTTTTGGCACCCTGGACAAAGTCCAGGATGGCCTGCAGGTGTAGGACCTGCGTGTCAGCAAGAATTTCGGTGCACCTGGTGCTGCAAACATTGCGTCGAGCCTCCTCAACATGGCTTCTTCCTGTGTGTCATGGGGAATGGGTTGAGGGCTATGGGGAGGGCTGGGTCTAAAGCAAGGTGACCCGTATGACCGGACATCTGAGTCACCCTCTGACACCTGCCCATGCCGACCATAAAACTGGATGTCTGCTGAGGTGACAAGGGGGTTTGATGGGCCAGTTTCTGTGCAGTACCTCCTGCACACCTTCCAGCAGGAGGCTCCCCTGTCACATCCACATTTATCAGCTGTTGGGGAGCGGTTGCAGGTGCCAAGGATGCAGTCTCTGTCACTGCCAATGGGTGTTTTGTTGGCTCTGGCAGATGTGGTGCTGCTCGTCCATGGTGTGACATGCCTTGCCTTTTTCCTTCCCTTCCAATTGCTGAGCAGTGCAGGGAATGTGGCAGATGGTGTAGCCATGGAGGCCCGGCCATGTGACGCAGATGGGCTACGCTCCTCCTCCTGAGTTACCTGTGAACCTGTTGTTTGAAAAATGACATGCTGTCATTCATCATTCATACATGTACGTGGGCTTGCTGGTCACACATACTACACCTGTGGACTGAAGGGTATGGTTGATTCCAGGCCAATGCATATGGTCACAACAAGGTACACCCCATTGCAGGTGTATTTTTCCCCTTGTGCTGCCAAGGTTGCCTTTCCATATGGGTGGGCTAGGGTTCAACTTTGGCCTTTATTAGCACACATGCTCCCACAAACATACATACTGCTGCGCATGGTTACTTGTACATTTGACCACCTACCCCTGGATGCAGTGCAGAAATTAGCCCTGGCAGCGCACAAGAGACAAAGATATTTGTTGCACCCCCTCCCCCAAGGGGAGTGGCACTATATTTGTGTTTCATGTGCCACAACAGCATGGGGCAGCCTTGCAGACCCATGCTGGTGTAGCTGTGGTGCTGTGTTGCAATGGAAAACACCCAGCTTCCATGTTGTAGCTGGGAGTCAATGATTACAACAGAGCACCAATCCTATGCCCACATAGGGTAGCCTTCTGAAGGCATCTCCATGCTGGTATGGCAGCTGTGCTCTATTGAAATGATTGAGACCACGCTCCAGCACGGGAGCTGGATATGTTCCATTGCTATAGGGAGCCTTCTAGACACAAGCAAGGTGGGGGCCCTTGTTGGACTAACCCAAACTGGCGAGCCAGTGGGGCTGATGTGGCACCCTGGGTGACTGGCTGAGTCACCCATGCCTGAACCCTGCTCTGCTTGGAAACACATTGTGTGGCGTTTCCTATGGGAGAATTGCCATGTGGTGGCACCTTACCCTGTCCACTGGGCCCATCCATGCTAAAGGACACATACTTGGCATGGTAATTTGCCCATTGCATTGTCAGGAGAAGGGGGGGCATTGAGACTCACTAGATTGACCTAGGCGCTGGCTTCAGCCTCAGGGCCCCCAACTCCTTCAGGACCCTCCATGTAGAGGATGGAGCTGGCCTTCTCCTCACACGGGCCATGGTGCTGCCTCCTTTGATCAATGCCTCCAGACAGTGTTCGGAGAGGAGGCTCTGGACCCTGACCTTGAGATTGTTCCAGTGCTTCCTGCAATCCCCCCATCCCATGGGACCGTTCCCACAGCTGTCACCTTCTTGCTGATGACTGCCTAGATGGCTGTCTTTTGCTGTCCCAATGTTTCGTGGTGGTGGCAGCTACAAAGCTCCACAGCATGGCAACCATCTCGTCAGTGAGGACCTGTAGCTCTCCCTCACTGAATCTTTGCTTTCTCAGCCTGTGTTCTGTCACCTTTCCCTTGGATTTTGCAGAGACATGATTCCACTGTCATGTTGGTTTGGATGGCTACAGGAAGTGGTGGATTCAGATTGGATTGAATTTTTCAGTATGGCCACTGCTGTGCTTCCTGTTCCAGCAATGAAGCTATTACCACTGGCGGAAATTCCGCCTGTACAATTATCATCAAATGTATAGCAGCAACTGTAATTCTACCGAATATGTGTGTAGATACCATTGTGTGCTCAATTTCAGTGGTAATTACACTGGCCGGAATTACAGTTACCGTCAATGGTAAGTGTGTGCTCCCACCAAGTTGTAATACAGCATACATTTTGTCCAACACCACATCAGTGATGTTACCACCCATCTCATAATGAGGGCCATTGTCACAATATTGTCTCCATTCATGTGAATAACAGAAGTGGATCTGACTGTCAGCTCTGGGACTCCAAACAATGTAGAAATTGCATTTGGACAGTGGCTGTAGGCAATTCTGGCATGCTAACGGGCTCGACAATGAAACATACCCCTTTAGTATCTGGCAGCAATAATAAAATGACTTTCATCTTTTAATGGAGGAGGAGAAGCGATACGCAGAGGTGAGCCTCAGACGTACCAACATCATCTGGAGGCAATACCATACTGCTTATCGGAGCCAGCTGTGGTGTGGAGAAGGGCCTGGAAGGCGGTCTGAAACAAGACTTGGAGAAAAACTTGTTGAGAACACAGAGAGAACGAGAAACATGTCTAACAAGGCATAGGGCTGTGCAGATTTGGCGAGGCCAAGCAGGTCCAGCCCAGAGGGAAGGTATGAACAATCTGAGGACATGGTGTGCCTGGATCCCTGGAAACAATTCCAAACCCAGCGAGTGAGTCCCCCACTTGCACTACATGAAACCAGAAAGAGAGCAACATAGCAGTAAGCAAAGGAACATTTATCTTGCATTCAGGAGAGGGAGCCCAGGAGCGGGGTAAAACTCCAGCATCATCAAGTCATAGACAGGCTTGGACTGGCCTAGAGGGCAGTAGGCCAATGCCCAAACCAAAGTGGTCAAAGTGGCCCACCTTTTTGACCCATGTGAGTCAGTTTGATAAGTTACTTCACCATGAGGCCTGTAGTTTTGGCCAGTGTTACTGAATACATATTTTTTAAAATGCACAATTTACATCTCATTTGATCAAAAACCTCCTTCTTGTCTACTACTACAACAGTCTGTCACAAAAAGAATGAAAATGCCATTTGCAACTGTGGGCCACTTTTATATTGGTGCCTGAGATAATTTTATGCCCCAGTCCGACCCCGGTCGTTGCCACCTTGCTACAGCAGGACCTGACATAGAGAAGGTATGTGGCTTTCTCACAGTAAACGGGGGCACAGACCAGACCGTGTGAATGGGAGAAGGAATGGAGAGAATAGATCTATATGAGGGGTAACCAAGTCCAGAGTGGGAAACAGACACACATAATGATAGTAGTTACAGGACTGGGGAAATCCAGACTTTTGGAACCAGCCTAACGGTTCATAGTCACACTAAAAAAAACAAGATATAGATATAATAAGAGGGGATATGCACACCCCTACGAATTGAGTGAGAAAGTGAAAACAAGAGAACCAAGGGAGCCAGGAGGGCCCTATGAAACAAATAAAGAATCATTACGAGAGGCGAAGCCTCAAGAACCCTATGATGGATAATCAGGTCCAGAGACAGGGATAAATAATAAGACTGATTACAGGAGGCCCAACAACCTGAGCCATGGAATCAGCCAAACAACAGCTCAAAGCAGAACACAAATAAAAAGAGAAATATATATTAAGAGGGATTACACATACCCCTGCCATTCCAGTACGAAGGTGGGAGTACGATAACCAAGTGTGCCAGCAGGACCCTATAAAGCAAGTAACAACACATCCCCAGGGCAACCCAAAATCAAGCAAAACTGGAATCTCGAAGGGAGGAAGCCAAATAGTTGGTGAAGTATTCATTGTTTTCTTTTAGTTATTGTAGGGCTTGTCTAACTTTGTTTAAGTCGACTAGTTGTTGCCAAATTTGTTTGTCTTTTGTTGGCACACAATTAACTAGTACAATCAAAGATTGATCTATTGGTCCTTGTACACCTAGAGTTTCTACATTTTCTTTTAGATCTAATGGAAAATGTACTACTTTTCCATAGATGCCGTTTACTAACTCAGATGGAGGTAATTTGGCTGATTTCTGTTGAAGGCATATTATAGCTTGAAATGGGTGCACTGTTTGGATTATAATGATCTCATACAAGTTAAGTTGTTGTAGAGCTTTCAGAAGTGGGAATATTTTGAAGTTATTAGTGATAGCCTGTGAAGGAATCTTGTTATTGTGAAGCTTTGTGCTGCATGCAGTATGTGCAAACTGTTGAGGGGTAAGTTATTTTGTATTCAGTTTCTGCTGTTAGATATAAAGCTAATTGGAAACATTGGGATTCCTCATTGTCTTCTATTTTGTACGCTGTACCTACTATTTTTGTGCTCTTTTTATAAACCTTTCTGTGACAACAGACACATATTTGGTCGGGTATTTCAGCAGTTGTGTTTTGAAACTTAGATATTTATTATTTGCATGTCTTTATTAGGACATTTGTTTCCATGAGTTTTTCAGTAATGTTGTCTAAAGGTACAGAATTTTCTAAGCCAGCTTTAGTTCCAAAGTATTTACATTGGATGTGCTCTATTTCTTGAAGCAGTTTTCTGGCTGTTCCATGTAGGAGAATGTTTTTACATTTTGCAGTTCTAGAGCAGGACTTTTTGCATAGTATAGTCGATGCACAAGATTCCATATGGTAGAAAGGCGTGTTGCTAACATTTTGATGTGGTGGAAAGTGCTTTTGCAAGCAGTTCCAAAAATGCAGGCTAGTGAATGTCCTAGCAGACCAGTGTGGCTGTGCACTGGAGAGGAGTCCATGGTTTGTAAAGTTTTAATTCTACATGTGTCTTTTAGTTTCACATAGAGATTGAGGAATTGTTGCAAAGATTTTAAGTATTGTTGTCATACATTTCACCTTGAGCTGCATGTCCATTTGTACACTGGACAGTTTGTTTGGGTGAAAGGAGCATTTGGTTCAAAGTTTGTTGGGGACTTTTTTTCTATAAGGGTTTCTTTTTCCATAATGGTGTTTTTCACCAGTTCATTCCCTCAGCCATTATTGTCTAAGGCAATTGCTTTTTATTGTTCTTGTTTATAAGCTTGTTCATTTAAATATGGTTCTGTGCTGCTTGTGTGAATCCATTAACCATCACAGAAGTTTGAAAATGTGTGTATTTTGACACTGTGCATGTTTAGAAGTACTTTTTGTAATGTATTGATTAATTTATTTAGTGGTTTCATTAGTTTAAAAACAATATAAACAATTTTCAATTTAGTAAAAAAGTGCTCTCAATTAGAGCTTGCAGGATAATTCCCCTGTGGTCATTTTTAAGGGTAAATCGTGACTTTACAGCTGTTTTGATCAGATTGTGAAGAACTCTACAGTGGAACATTTTCTGTAACATACATTTTTGGATTTCTTTACCATGACTACATTAACACTGGTAGACACATTGTTAGGATTGTTAGTAGGTCTGCTTTTCTATGTACATATTTTTGTACTTTTAGTTATTGCAAAAGGGGCTTCAACCTTTTTAGTCATGACTGGTTGAGTTTTGTTGAGTGAGGTTACTGGCTTTTTCATTTTTAATGTTTTTTATACATTGTTTTAGAGGTGGATGACAATATGGTGTAGTTGTATTCATATCTGCTCTATTTTCTTTTGGAGTTGATTTTTAGTAGTCATGTTGTTGTGTCTGTTGACAAAAGAGAAAGTTTGGGTTGGAAGGTTGAGCAATGTATATGCATGCATGGTGCATGGATTTGTGGATGTGATTGTAGAGATGAAAAGAGTGCTGTTTGATTGTGAGGTGGCATACTAAGTGTGGTTGGGATGATTGTGAGAGTAAGAGTATGCAGAGGTGTGATGGTGTTGGATTAGTGAGTAATGGTTACATGTATTTATAACAACACATTTTATGTAGAATGAACGTAAAATGAAAATCTTATAACAAAACATAACCAATTTTTAAAACTTTTTTTGGTGGGGTCCCTTAACCCCTGTTTCCCACCCCTAAAACCCAACCCCAACTATTTCCCCACAAGATTTAACACTTTACCCCACCCCCACATACATTTTTGTTATGTTTTTTGTTATAACATTTTCATTCTATGTACATTCTATATGACATTTTCGTTATAAAGAATGTATACTGTGAGTAATGGAGTGGTGGTGTGATGGAATATGCAGGGACATTGTGCTGTTTTGAGGAACACCGTGGGTGTTGCAATGGTGGTGTTTGGATGGAAATAGAAAGAGTGTGAATGGTGGAATATAATGGCTTAGAGTGAAAGAAATGTTGGTTTGAAAAGACTTGTCTGGAGTAATATATAGTGGAACTCTGCTGCTGTAATTACATACATATACATTGTTCATTAATGTACTTACTTTGTTGGATGTGAAGGGTATTCTTTTATCAAATCTTGTCTTCGGTTGTCGAAACCTATATAATATTGTTTCGTCTCCATTGTAAATGTTGGCCTATGCCCAGTCGCTTTGCGAGGAAATCCGTATTGCAAGGTTGTGACCTTAAGTTAATCAAGCCTCCATTTTAGGTTAAAGCCACCATTTTTGGCTTATCGTGCAAAGTCACCCTGTGGCCTAAAATGGCCGACCTGTGTTCTCTTGTTCTTACTTTAACCTCTTCAACCTCTGTAGGCGAGTTAATGTCCAACCTGCCTGAAGGCTACATGTTAGGGTCATGTAGACCTTGTCCTTTGTTGACCTCGGGATCAGGGGATTACTTGAATCAGCGATGCTAACCTACAAGTATACAAGAACAATAACGCTATTTAAACATGACATGCGAAACATCTGTTTGACCTGCATTGAAGCAAATGTGTAAAGAGTGTAAAGTTAAACCCAGAGAATAATAGTGCTTGTTAGTAAATGTATTAAGAAGTAAACCGCATGCACGAGATATGTAAATTGGGAATGAACCTGGCGCGAACCCTAGCCCAGTACATGATTAACTTGTAGGAGGCTGGACATCGTTATGAAGAAACTGTACTGTATATGCTGATGTCCAGCTAGCAATTCCTGTTCACTGCTCACATTGAACCTGCTGGTGGTCTCTGTGAAGTACTGACAGCCAAATAGCTATTTGTGTACTTTGTTTTGTAAACTGGTCAGTATTGTAATAAAGATTATGGGAATCTTTACAAGCCCGTGTTGGTGTATTTCTCGTTGCATGGTGTAAAAGCCTTAATATTGTCCTTTCTGATTCCACACGGTAATGTGCTTCTTTCCTGTAATTGTAAAAGAAAGTTAGTGGGGATATTTGGTAATGGCGAAGTACTTTTAGTAAGCATGGTTGTTATTTATGAAGGAAGGAGGAGTGGTGGGGAAAAACAGCTAATATAATTGGTGGATGGTTAAAAATGTTTGCTTTTAGGAGCATTTGCATGACCGTTAAGAAATGTGAATGTGTATTTAAGGAAGCTCTGTAACGTGTTGTGAAAGAGAAGAAAGGTTGATGGAAAAGATTTGTAGTACACTTTTAAATGGCAGTTGGTGTGTGAATATGTTAGGAGTCTATGCATACTGCAGGTATCAGCAGGGGAGGCCAGCATCGAGCCATCAACAGCATTGACTAAGGCAGGTAGGAGGTAGATTTAGAACCTCACTCTACCCTGCAAACCTGACCATATTGCAGACTCTCAAACCTAGGTGTATTTTCTCCTGTTTTTAAAATTGCATTGTGAAAGTATTTAACATTGCATTGTGAAACCTAGGCCTTTTCCTCACTATTCAGGACTCTCAAACTTAGGTGTGTTTTCTCCTGTTTTTAAAATTGCATTGTGAAAGTATTTAAAATTGTATTGTGAAACCCAGGCCTTTTCCCCACTATTCAGGACTGTCAAACTTAGGTGTGTGTTCTCCTGTTTTTAAAATTGCATTATCAACATATTTAAAATTGCATTTTGAAATCCAGGCCGTGTCCCCACTATTCAGGACTCTGAAATGTAGGTGTGTCTTTCTCCTGTTTTAAAATTGCACTGTGAAAGTATTGCTGTTCTGTGGCTTGCCTCCTAGCAAAATCACTTCTCTAGAAAACCTTTCCACCACTAAGTGCTTGTCATCTTGTCCAGCTGTCTACTTGTCTTGTTTGCTTACACCCTGCCTTGTGTCGTTCCCTAGGGCTCTCTCCTACCCCTTCCCACTCCCTTCCTCTCCTCTCCCTACCTACTCTATGGTGCTCTCTGTCTCTCCGATCTGTTCTAACTGCTTGTCTATTGACTATCCTGCTCTCCTCACTAAATCTGGAAATAAGAAGTTTAAAAAGGACATCCTTGTTTTCAACCCAGGCCTCCCTATCGCTGACACCTATACCAGAACCTCCTCCAGGCAAACTTTTACCGACATCCTCTTTGTTGTTCCCTCGCCAGACCTATAGACTCTACATATGGTCTCTGTGCTCTCTCCCTTCTCCTCCTCTCCCATTAATGGTGCAATCCAGTGGGAGGCCCTCCTGGCCTCCTTCCACTACTCAAAGTTCTTCATTAATGTTTACTTGAATGGGACCGTCTTGGTCCAAAGCCCTCAAGCCAACCTTCTCCTCTTTGATAGATGCTTCCCGCGCCTCTTCAATTTCCTTTCTTCTCTCGCTGCCCCGGTCTCCTGTCCACAGCTTCCTCACCTACCCCTGCTGTCTCCTCCTTTGCTACCTTGCCCTCGCCTCCTTGTTCTTCTGCCCCCCCCCCACGGGGTGCTTCTTCACCTCCGCAGGGCATACCTCTGATTTGTACCCCTCCCCGGAAGTCTTTCAAGGATGGCAAACTTCTCCATATTGCCACTCTAAACTCTCACTCAGTTGTCAAACACTCTTCTGACATCTGTCGCCACTTGGAGGAACTTGACCTCGATGTCCTTGGTCTCACCGAGACATGGTTCATGGACAGCTCTTTCACAAGCTTTGACACTCTCCTCCCTGATGGCTACAAGATCCTCTTTGCGCCCAGATCCAACCATTCCAGAGGGGGTATAGCCCTGATCTACCCTGAGTGGATTCCTGCCTCTGTCATTCCCATGCAGGCCTACTCCTCTTTCGAATGCCTTGTCTGTAGGCTCTCTCTCCTGGCCATTCCCTTACTGTGGCCACCATCTAACGGCCACCAGGTCGGATCCCACCTTCCTCTCTGAGTGGGTGGACCTCTCCTCTTCCCTCCTGGTCTCAACCACTCAACTCCTCCTTCTTGGTGACCTCAACATTCACTTGGATGCTTCCTGTCCTTCCACTGGACTCTTTTGTGACCTTTGCGACTCTCTCTCACTCTCTGTTCTCCCCTCTGGCCCGACTCACTCTGCAGGGCACACTCTGGACGTTTAGATCTCTTCAGACCTTCCCCTTTCATCCCCTATCACCACTCCTCTCTCCTGAAGTGATCACTTTCTCCTTTACTCCCATCTCACCCTCTCTACCCCTCAGGCCAAGCCAGCTCCAGCACTCCCGCCTAACTTCTCGGTTATCCAACCCATGAAGCGTGTGTCAGTTGAGGCTTTCGCCTCCACTTCCTCACCCCCTCCTCCCTTCGCTAACTCACACCCTGACATAGCCCTTTCTATGCTCCACTCTGCTATATCTGATACTCTTGATGTTGTTGCCCTTGTCATGAGGATCCGCTTGAAGCCCAAAGCCAAGTGCAAATCTTGGAATGACTCTGACCTTGTCACCCTTAAACGCAAGTGCAGGGTGGCTGAGAAGAAATGGCGTATTTCTGGTTCATCATCTGACAAACCGGCTCTGTCCGCACCAAGAAGAGAGCCCTCATCCAAGCCCGCTTCTCCATGGCATCTAACAACTCAGCCAAACTCTTTAAAATCTGAAAGGAATTGGCCAATCCTGCTGCAATCTCCACCTCTCCTGTCCCCTCTCAGGCCCTGGCTTCTCATTTCATCTCTAAAACTCAGGATATCCTGTCTTCTCTCTCCTCCTCCTCTGTCTACTGCCTACTCTTCCCATGGCCCTTCTTCAGCCACCTCTCCTCCCTGCTTCTCTGCATTTCCCCTGTTCTCCTCAGATGAAGTTTCTAGGCAAGTCCAATCTATGAAAGGCTCGTCAAAACAGGTTCACCCCTGTTCTTCCAAAACCATCAAGGACTACATTGACACCCTGGCTCCTGCTCTGGCTGACTTCTGCAACCACTCCTTCACTACTGCAGTCTTCCTCTCTACCCTGAAGCACTCCCTTGTGCACACTCTTCTCAAGAAACCCTCTGCCGACCCTTCCTACCCGGTCAACTATCATCCAATCTCCATCACTCCTTTCCTGGGCAAACTCCGGGAAAGGCTGGCCATCTCCCAGCTTAATCTTCACTCTGAATCTGTTGGTTGTCTGCATGACCATCATTCTGGATTTGGAGCTGCCAGAAGTATGGAAACGTCTCTCCTGAACATCCGAGAAGACCTGCTCTCCAACCTCGATTCCAACACCCCCTGTGTCCTCATCTTACTCGATCTCTCTTCTGCTTTTGACACGGTCAAACATGCCATCCCGCTCAACTGTCTCCGTGATAACCTGAGTATCACTGATCAGGCACTGGCTTGGCTGACCTCCTTCCTCTCTGATCGACCCTCCCAGGTCCAACTTGGGTCCTTCCTCTCCTCTATCTCGTTCCCCAGGGGTCTAACCTCGCTCCCTAGCTGTTCAACCAATACCTGGCACTTCTTGCCCACTGCATTGCTGCTCTCTGCCCCAACTTTCAGTGCTATGCAGATGACACTCAGCTCATTTTCAAGCTCCCTTCAGCCACCTCTTCTCCTTCTCTCATCTCTGACTGTCTGTCCACAATTTGGAGTGGTGTGCCACCAATGATGTCTGTCTTAATGCCACTAAGACCGAGTTTCTCCTCATCAGCATACCGGCTCCCCCCTTTCCTGTCACTCTCTGGCTGGGCTCTCTTGGCCCTCTTCCTGCTCCCACCTGCGAGGCTAAAAATCTTGGTGTCATCTTTGACTCCAAACTCTCCTTCTCTCCTCACATCGCTGACATTTCTAATAAGTCACATTACCAGCTGCAACTCCTCAGAGGTATTCTTCCTTTCCTCTCCTTCCTCCAGAAACTCACTGTCTCGAGAGCTCTGGTTCTCTCTGGGCTGGACTACTACAACAGCCTCTTTCTAAATCTGCCTGCCTCCACTCTCCTCCCTCTACAACTCTTCCAAAACAGGACTGCGAGACTTGTCCTTGGCCTCAAGCCCAGGGATCGTATCATTCCAGGACTGAAATCTCTGCACTGGCTCCTAGTGGCAGTGAGGATTAAGTTGAAAACCCTCTGCATTGTCCACAAGCCTTCTGGGGCATGGGACCTCAATACCTTCAACTCTCTCTTCCTAAATATTTTCCTTCTCGAGCTCTTCACTCATCCACCTCCAACTCCCTCTGGGTTTGGCGCTTCTCCAAGCAGCGAGTTGGTGGTAGATCTCGTTCTTCTGCTGGGACCTCCCTCTGGAACAGCCTCCCTGCCTGTCTGAAACTTGAGGAGAACCATCTCTGTTTCCGGAAGCACCTCAAGACCTTCCTCTTTGCTTCTGTTGTCTCTCCCCCTTTCCCCTGCTGATCTCTTGGCTGAATTTGAAGTTCCATTGGTTACCTGGCAACCCTCTGATCTCGGGCCCAGGTCCCCTCCCTACCAGTTGCACACCTGCACTGCCACCCTGGCAACCCTCACACTGAGGGGGCTGTTTCTGTATCCCTACAGCCCTCTACCAGCACTTGACACTGACATCTGCACTTACCCTTGCACTTGCCACCAGCTGGCCACACATTTATTTATTGTCTTTATTTATTTTACTGTTATCCTATGTATTCCACTTTTTTCCTGCACTTTTCCCCTTCCCCCCCTCCCCTGCACTTGCGCGATCTCAATGTCACCTGGCCTAGTAGGTTCATTTTCTCTGTCTTCCATCTGTTTCCCCTCCCTTGCCTCGTTGCGCCTTGAAACACTTGTGTTATAAATGTCATATCATATCATATCATACTTGCCAACATGATGTATTCTAATCTCTAGGTGTTTATGTAGTCCTAGATTTTTTGTTTGCGTTCTGGATCTTGTAGTTCCACCTTTCCCATTATAAAAGTTGGAGCACGAGTCCCAGATTGGATAGAAAAAATTAGGACTGCATAAACAGCTGAAGATTGGAATGGGTTATGTTAGGAAGTATACATTCCTTCCCTGAGCATGCCCATAGAAGTCACCCCACCCACCTCACGCCAGCAAAACAGCACTCACCCAATCTCCTACCACCACCTCACATCCAACTCTAAAATCAGAGCTGCTCTCTGGCACACCAACCACCTCCCTCCTTGGAAGTCCATTCCCCCCTCTCCTTCCCACCTAAACTCATCGCTCCCAACCCTCCGTCAGACCGCTTCTGAGAACTCCCCATCACACCACGACACAACACCCTGCCCCCTATCAAACTCGAAAATCAGAACCACACTCTGGCATGCCAATCAGCCTCTCCAATCCCACCCAAACACATCACTCTTCACACTCCCTCTGACCGCCATTGAGAACTCCCTAATGCCCCTCACCATGACACCCGACCCCCTATCAAACTCCCAAGCCAGAGGAGTCAGCTGGGACTCCAAACTCCTCAAACCCTCACCCTTGTCAACCCCTACCTCCCACCCAACAGCAATCACCCCTCCTCTCCTTTTGCCCCCTTGCACCAGAGTCACTATCCCCTATCCCATTACAGAAATGCACAGCTTCCCAACACAACCCACACCACCCACCACAGCCACCCCCGTTAACCTCTCTTCGATGCCTGTCAATAACCCCCCTCACCACATCCCTTGCCCTCTCTAAAAGCAGCACGTCTCGCCCCACAATAACAGTAGTTGCATCTCCTTCAACCTCCGACCCATCCACCCTCCCTCACACCCCTACTGCACATAAACCCTTGAAAAGTAGAAAACAACCCTGGTCCTGCTCCATGACTACTTAGTCTTCACCACTTCTACCCAACCTCCAAATCTCTCCCTCACCATCCCAGCCACACTCACCCCTGCCCTCGCCCTGCCTCCACCCTCTCTCTTTCTCTTGACTTCTCTCCCTGCACACCGGACCCCCCAATCCATCGAGATTCACCCGAGACTCCCCACCATATGTCCACTCGCCCAATAACAATCATTCTAATCGCCCGTGCCCCCTACCCTTTACCCACTACCAGCATATATCCTCCGGCCGTCTACTCTTCCCAACCGCCAAAGACTGGCCTCCTCCCATCATCATCCGGAACCCACTGACCAGCTCCCTGTCTCACTGACCTTGAGCACCCCACCGCTCCCTTCCCCCATACACCTCTTACTCACCCCCCAACAACCTCCATGACCACACCCCACTGCAAAGTCAAGTACATCCTTTTTAATGCCCGCTCTGTAGCGAAAAACAGACACAGCATTTTCGACCTCCTCTCCTCTGATAAACCTGACCTAGTCTTTATCACTGAAGCCTGGTTCTCGGACGACTTTGCTCCTGTTGCACATGCACATGCACAGGGCTACTCCCTCAACCCACTCAACAGACCCTCAAGAGGAGGTGGCGTGGCAGTCGAGTTCAAACCTCACTTCTCCGTCTCACTCGTCAACTCTCAGACATGCATTCCATCATGCAAACCCCTCCTTGTTAAACTTTCACTACCTCCGACTTTCTCCCACAGCTTCCTAATCGTTTACAGAACCCCTGGTTATGACAGACATTTCACAACCAACCTCTGTGACTCTGTAGCCACCATTCAAGTAAATCCCCCTCCCTGACTCTCCTAGGAGATTTCAATATCTGGTTAGCCATACCCACCAACCCCATGACCCATTCACTGGTCGACAGTCTTGATGCGCTAAACCTCTCCCTTCACAAGAACAGTCCAACTCACTCTAAAGGGCACACCCTAGATATTATCTTCAGCTCCCATGACCTGATACATCTAGCTCTGCCTTTACCACTCATTTGGTCTGACCACTTTGTCGTCCCTTTCTCCATCCTCTCCCCTGCCCCTGCTCCCACCCCCCAACCCGACCCCCTCTTCACTGCAAAATCTGGAACAAACTAAATATCTTCCCTGTCCTAGCCAAAGCCCTGCTTCTCAGACCCCCACAACACCCCCCCTGATGGATCTTTAACCATCGACTCCTTTGACTCATGGCTCAATGACTCACTAATTCTGCTCAGCCCCTCATGCCCCTCTTCCTCTCGCCTTGGACCATTTCCCAAATGGTTTACTCCTGAACTGAGGAAGGCCAAAAAACTAAATAAATCCTTGGACCGCAAATGGTGAGAAGAAAAAAACAGTCTCAGAAGATCAACCTTCTCCTTGCACCATCGCAACTACAAAGCAGAAATCCGAAAAGCCAAAGAATCCCACTACAACAATTGGATTCTCAACTGTGGAAACCGCAGCAAAGAACTCCACAGAATTTTATCTGAATTTTTCAAACCCACTGCCCAATCTACTCCATCACAATTGCTCTACGACTCTCTCCCCCTCCACTTCTACACCACGCTCTCGACAGAACGACTTCCCTTAACAACAAACTGTCCCTCCTCTCCTGTCCCAAATACCGTCCAATCCAACAACCACCCCCCTCCCACTAACGCAACGACCACCTTACCCAACTTTGACTCCTTCAAACCAATCTCCAGAGAATAATTTCTTGACCTTCGATCTGCTCGCAAACCCTCTGGTTCCCCCCTAGACCCCTGCCCTGCCTCAGTCCTCAAAGAAATATTCTCGTCCACCTGCACAGGAGAGCATGCAAGAACCGTCCTAAATGACTCCCTCAGCTCTGGAATCTTTCCCCATGCCTTCAAAATTGCACATGTCAAGGCTCTTCTTAAAAGAAACATCCCTTGACCCCCTTGGCCCCAAAAGTTACCGTGCCATCTCGAACACCAGATTCCGTGCAAAACTCATTGACTGAACTGCATACTCCCAACTAAACACCTTTGTTGGATCCAACAACCTACTTGACCCCGCCCTATCAGGCTTCAGACCACGACATGGAACCAAAACCACTCTGGCCTAAATCTGGGACGATCTTAAGATCACTGCAGACTCTGCAGGATGCGCTACATTAATTCTCCTCAACCTGTCTGCAGCCTTCGAAAACAATTACCCATTCAATCCTCCTTGACCACCCCCACTCTGTAGGAATCTGTGGAACTGCTCTCAAATGGATCGCCTCCTTCCTCGACAACAGAAAACAAATAACCCTCCTCTCCCCTTTTGTCTCGGCTGCTCGCCCAGTTAAAACCGGAGTACCGCAAGCACATGTCTATCAGCTCTCCTATTCAACCTCTATATGTCCACCCTCCCTGGAATCATCCGTCTGCACAATATCCTGTACTACAACTACGCTGGTGATACCCAAATCATCCTTAAACTCCACAACTCAGACTCCAACTCTCAGCCGACCTTGCAGCCTGCCTCCTAGATATTGACCGTTGGATGACTACAAACCCCGCTAAAACTGAAATTATGGTATGTGGCAACACTGACCTTCTCCCTCGTCCACTCCACTGGCTCCCTTTCATGAGCCAACCTCCCACCTCTCTGTCACAGTAAAAAACCTTGGATGCACCATGGACTCTGGCCTAACCCTCTCCCGAAAGATCAACATCGTATCTAAATCTTGTCACCACCATCTCAAAATTCTCAGGTGCATTTTTCCCTACCTCGCCTTCCCAAACAGACTTGCTGCTGTTATGTCCATTGTAATGTCGAGACTGGACTTTACCTAGGAGTACCAGCATATCACCTTAATAAACTCCAAAGAGCGCAAAACACTGCTGCTAAAATGCTACTATCCCTTGGTCCAAGAGACCGCACCTCTCCAGCGCTCAGAACCCTCCACTGGCTCCCAGTTGGATGAAGGGCCACCTTCAAGACCCTGTCCATCACTCACCGTGCAGTGCACAAGACCGGCCCTCTATACCTGCAAGATAAGCTAAAACCTTACCTCCCACCCGCACCCTAAAATCAAGCTCTGCCCTCCTTTTGGTTATCCCAACCACCAACTCCTTCAGGATCAGAGGATCCTCTTTCTCAGCATTGGCCCCAATTTATTGTGGAACTCGCTTCCACCTCACATCCGACACACCAAAGACTATATGACATTCCGCAAAGTACTGAAAACATGGCTCGTTCTATAACACCAACTACAACCCTAAAAATCTGTCTGAACTCCAACAACCCAATGACTAAATACACAATGAGACTCTCTACCAGGTGTTCAATGACCTCTGACCCTACCCAAAGGATTGGATGGATGGAGTGGATGAAGGGAGTGGATGAAGGGAATGGATTGACGAAATGGTTGGATGGAATGAATGGTGTTGATGCATGTATATAGTGACGGATGGAGCGAACGGATGGAGTGGATGGAGAGGACGGAATTAATGGAACAGATAGACGCATGCGAAACAGAGAGATTAAATGTATGACACAGATGCATGTGGAATTAATCTAGGGTATGTATATAGTGGATAGAATGGATGAACTAGAGAGAATAGATGAAACTAATAAAACTAATGGATGGAGTGGATGGGTGGATGGAGTGGATGGATGTATCAGACGAGTGGAACGGTGGATGAATAGATAGATGCAATGGATGGAAGGGAATGAGTGGATGAAGTGGCAGATGGATGGAGGGGATCGATTTGATGGACGCAATAGATAAAAAGATGGACGGATGGAAGGGATGGATGACTTGGATTGTGTGGATGGATGGATGTGGGGCGAGTGGATGGAATGGACGGCGTGGATGCATGTGGAATGATTGGAAGATATGTACAGAGAATTGACAAATGGAATGGTCGGAATATGTGTAAATGAAATTTATAGATGGAATGAATGGAATTGGATGCTGTGTGTGCAATTGGATGGAATGTGAGATTGATAATGAGGATGGTTACGGTTGGACAAAATGGATGGATGGAATGGATGGATGAATGAACGGATGGAACAGACTGAGCGGATGGAGCAGATGGAACATATGGAGCATACTCGATCAATGGATTGAACAGATGGAGTGGATATAATGGATGGATGAAACAGATGGAGTAGATGGAATAGATTGAACAGGTGAATGAAACGTATGGGGTGGATGGAAGGGACAGAGTATATGGATATGGGATTGATCAAAGGATAGAATGGATGGAGTAGGTCGAGTGAATTGAGTGGATGGAATGATGGATGGGGAGGATGGATAGAAATTATAAAATAATGGGAATGAATGAAATGAATAGAATGGATGGAATAGGTGGAGTGGATGAGGTGGATGGAGTGGACTGAGTGGGTGGAATGGGTGGAGTACAGTTGACGGAATAGATGGAATGGATGGGGTTGGTGAAAGAGATGGAATGGATGGAATAAATGAAGTGGATGGAATAGATGGAATGGATGGGGGGATGAACTGGGTGGAGTGGGTGGAATGGATGAGATGGATAGACTGGATGGAGTGGACAGGATGCATAGAATTGATGGGGTGGATGGAGTGGATAGAGTGGAGGGAGTGAATGGAATGGACGGAAGAGATGAAATGGATCAAATAGATGGAGTGGATGGAGCGTATGGAGTGGACTGAGTGGATGGATGGAGTGGATCGAATGGACGTAGTGGAATGGATGAAATTGGTGTAATGGATGAAATGGATGGAATTGTTGTAATGGATGAAATGAATGAAATGGATGGTATTGATTAAATGGATGGAATAGATGGAATGGGTGGAATGGATGGAATGTATGGAATGGATAGAGTGGATGGAATGGATAGAGTGGATAGAATAGATGGAATGGATGAAATGGATAGAGTTGATGGAATAGATGGAATGGATTAAATGGATAGAGTGGTGAAATAAATGGAGGGGATGAAATGGATACAGTGGAGGAAATAGATGGAAGGGATTAAATTGATAGAGTGGAGGAAATAGATAGAGTGGATGGATGGGATGGAATGGATGGAATGGATGAGATGGATGAGATGGATGGAATTGATGTATTGGATAAAATGGATAAAGTGGATAAAGTGGATAGAGTGGATGGAATAGATGGATGGGGTGGATGAGGTGGATGGGGTGGCTGGGGTTGATAGAATGGATGAAACGGATAGAAATGGATAGAAATATGAATGTAAATGATAACACGTGTATCAAAGTGTACCCTTCCTTCCTGTTCCCCATGCTGTTGCTATATATCCGTATCCCCCGTCGCTGTAAGCCCAGCCCCCTGTCACTGTGTGTCGCTATGTTCCCTGGCATCCTGTTCACGTGTCTGGTCTCTGATGCTTTAAAGCTAACCATCATATCACACCACTACGCTTACTCTCTACTATACACCATCATTCAACTAGAACACACCTATACCCCTGATTAATTTGGCCTGGCTGCTCACATATACGAATACTACCCCATGAACACCTCATCACCCTAATAAAACACAACTAGCCGAGCACATTCCGGCCTAGTCACTCACATATGCGTCCTTCAGGCCTAACTCAGCCAGAGAGCAGTCTGGGTGTCTACCCACCAGACTACACACATCCAACTGATATCTCCAGCACCACACCTAATGCTAGGATACATCTACCAACCGGCAATTGCATCAGCTGCGCACATATCTGGTGTACCCACACACCCTATGACATTATCGCTCTCTACTGACCAGAACTACGGTTTCTGAGGGCGTTCAACCTACCAGCGCTTTGAGGTCATACCAATGATATAGAGAGTGCTATATAAATGGCAAGTAACATAACATAACATTACATAACATAACAGATCTTGTTGAATCTGGAAATATACATCTTGGAATGTTGCACAGTAGTTTTTTGATGCAGGTGCCTTTTATTAACAGTAAATATGTACTCTGAGAGTTCAAGTGTACACCTACAGTGTTGATGAATTCTACAGAAGATTAGGCGGAATAGAGTGGTGCCGAAAGTAACCATTTGTGGATGTTTCTAGATATTTACAATGTTTCTGAAAATAAACATTCTTTAAACACTTTAGGATTTTATATTCTTAAGCTGATCCCAAAACGGCATGCTCTATTAAACAGTTTTCCTGGCGCTCCCTTCATATACCTACCATCTATTTTCCAGCCCCTCAAGTGATATGCTCTCTTGTTGCTATGGATACTCCTGATGCCAGAGTAGAAACCCCAACACCATCATTGGTCGCATCTGAAAGAATTCCACCTACCTCTCAATTTGTTTTAATAGCTTTCAACTCTCTGCCCACTCCTTGACTGATTTACAAAGGGTACGAAGTCTGTAACACTATCTGTCTCCTGTATATAACATATGTGTTTGAGACTAGGAACAGATGTGACAAAGTAAAGACTATTGTAAAGTTTCCTAATCATTATCAGTTGCATGTAAGTTAGCACATGTTCATATGCAAATAGTGATCATTTTGTTATCATTTGTGTTATGGGCCTTGGGGCGTGCCGGGTCCTCGCTCGCACACACACACACGCATGCATGCAGGCATACAGAGAGTGGACGCCGGAGACGTGTGTCTGCTCCGGTCGCCGGCGCGAACTGCCGGCGCTCCGCCTTTATTATTCACTACGCATGCGCGAGCCTCGATGCGGCTCACGCATGCGTATACAATTGAAAATTGCTACGCAACATCCCTCCTTTTCTCCCCAAAACAAAACAACATTTTCAAACGTGTGGCCAACGGGCCCATCATAACGTTCACGATACCACTGCCACGATTAAGAGGTAGGGTCCATGATGAAGTCTTTGAACCTCAGCGGTGGCTTGCGCCCCGCCCGGCTCGGGTACCTGCGTGCTCCGGCGTCGGGGTCCTCGGGGGCCGCCGGAGCCTCTGGCGGGCCATCGTCTTCCACCGGTACTCCCGTACTCGGGTCGGGGTCATCTCTAACGGCTGCTCCAGGGGTTTCAGGTTCTATGCGCTTGAAGAACGAAACATTTCTGGTCACAGTCCCTCTTGCATTGGCGGCCGTGACCATCGACCCCTTGACATGGGTCACGCCCAATGGTTGAGGCTCATATGGCAGTGATAGCTTCCCCTCCGGCTTCCTGTTGCGCACCAGCACGGTGTCTCCTATTGCGATGGCCCTCTCGGGTAGTCTCCGCCGTGTGGTCTCTTTCTCATTCAGAGTGGCCCTCGCTGTGCGCACCTTGCTGTTGTCGATTTCTCCTGGTGTCCTCCCTTCCACTTCGGGTAGTAGGCCTCTTGGTATTCTTTTGAAAAGGGCCTCTGCGGGGGCCACTCCGGTGGACTGATGTGGGGTTGTGCGATATTCTCTTAGGAACTCGACCAGATTTCGCCTGAGATCTTCTCCCCCATTCACTGATATGCGGAACACTTTGTTGAGCGTTCGCATAAATCGCTCCACCTCGCCATTTGCTCTCGGCCATAACGGTGTTACTTTGCGATGCTTTATCCCCCTGTCCTCGCAGCATTGAGCAAAACGCTGGCCCTGAAACGGTGACCCGTTGTCCGAGCAGATTTCGAGAGGGAACCCATGTGTGGCGAATATTTTGTCCATGGCCAGAATGGTGCGGTCGCTGCATGTGGATTTGACCAATTCCACCTCTGGGTATCGTGACCACTGGTCTGTCACCACCAGAAAGTATAGGCCTCGGCCCATGGACCCAAAGTCCGCGTGAACTGTCCCCCATGGGCGCTCACTCCTCTCCATGGCCTGAATGGGTGGCGCCTTCTCCACAGGGCTGGCGGCTTGACATGGGATACAGGCTTTCACAAATCTCTCCACCCTTCCTTCCAGATCTGGAAACCAAACTTTCAATCTGAGCCGAGCCTTCATCTTGGCCATCCCTTTGTGTCCCTTGTGTGCTAGCTGTAGGACCTTCTCAACCATTGATCCTGGTATTACAATCTGGTGCCCTCTTAGCAGGATTCCGTCATCCGCCACTGACAATTTGTGGCGTGCCTTCCAGAGTGCTTGTAGATCTCTTTGAGCATCCACGGTCCTTCGGGAGTTGTCAAGGAGAACCTCCCGCCATTCCCCTGTGTCCACTGCATCTTTTATTTTCCGGAACACTTTGTCGTTGTTGGACTCATCTGCAATTTCCTGACGCATCAGGGCTACAGGCAGGGCTGCCTCCACGACTAGATGTACCACCTCCACGCAGTCCGCCACCTCCAGTGAGTCCCTGGGCCTCCCGGTGCCCGGATGGCGCGACAGGTAATCAGCCGGGTTGTGTGTCCCTGGTCGATATAGCAATTTGACCCCATATTCCATGAAGGCCAACATCCACCTTTCTATGCGCGGAGGTGGTTTGGACGACGTTCCAGACAGTATGGGGATGAGGGGTTTGTGGTCAGTTACTACCACGACTGGCTTCCCCAGAATGTAGATTCTGAAATGTCTACACCCCCACAGTATGGCCAAGGCTTCTCGTTCTATTTGGGAGTAACGCCTCTATGTGTCGGTCAAGGCCTTGCTGGCATAGGCGATGGGCCTCATGGACCCTTGCTGGTCTGCTTGCATGAGGACCGCTCCCAGCCCTACCGGGCTAGCATCAACTACGATCTCAGATTCGCGACCGGGGTGGAAGTACGCCATTGTTTCTTGCTCCGATAGGGCATTTTTAATGGCGGTGAACGCTCTTTGTTCCTTTCCTGTCCATGTCCACGCCACATCATTCCTGGTGAGCGCCCTCAGCGGTTCCGATAGGGAGGCTAGATCTCGGATGAAGCGGCCGCAATAATTGACCATCCCTAAGAAACTTCTTACTTCGGCTGGGGACGCTGGTGGGGATGCATCCCTGATGTCTTTCACCTTCTCCGGATCCGGGGAAATCCCTCCAGCGTGAAATATAAATCCGAAGAATTCAAGCCTGTCCTTCAGAAATTCGCATTTCTCGTTATGTAGGGTTAAACCTACACTGCACAGTCTCTCCAGGGTATGCTCGAGGCGCTTCAGGTGTTCCGCTTCCGATTTTGCAAACACTAGGATGTCATCGGACATGTTGATGACCCCTTTTAGTCCTGATAGTGCCCCCCTGATAGCATTTTGAAAGACCTCTGCTGCGGACGAGATCCCGAAGCTCAGTCTTTTGTATTGATACAACCCCTCATGGGTCGTAAAGGTCGTAATATACCTGGACTCGGGGCGGAGTTCTAAATGGTGGTAGCCTGACCTCAGGTCCAGCTTCGAGAAGACCCTGGCTCCCTGGAGCTCTCCCACGATGTCATCCAGGGTTGGTGTGAGATGGCGTTCTCGTTTGATCGCTACATTGGGCAGCCTCATATCTACGCAGATGCGTACTGCCCCTGGTTGTTTCGGCTTCGGGCCACCACAATTGGGGAGACCCAGGGAGTGGGTCCATCTACTCTCTCGATAATGTCCTTGTCCACCAGTGACTGTAGTTCTTTCACCACTTGTTCCCTGAGATGAAAAGGGATGCGCCAATGTTTAAGCGCAGTCGGCCTCACAGACTCATCTATGTGCAACCGTATGGGCTCTGCCTTGAGCTTTCCGATGCCAGTGAATATCTTCTCAAAACGCTGTAATAGGCAGTCCAGATCGGTGAAATACACAGCGAGGGTGAAGTGTACAATGTTGAGCGCCTCCGACGCGGCGCAGCTTAGGAGAGAGTGGGGGCTCACGCTAGTGACAAAAAACCTCGCCTTTATTCTGTTTTGACCATGAGAGACCGGGGCCACAAACACTCCCTGGATGGGAAGAGGTGTGTCTCCTCCGAATGCATAGATTCGCGCAGTGGAAGTTGTCAGCCTTGGTGGGCCAGGAAGAGCATTGTAATGTTTTGTTGCAAGTACGCAGACGGACGCCCCAGTATCTATGAGGACCGGAGTTGGCATCTCGCTAATGTTGACGGTGCATTTGGGTTGTCGACGTTCCCCAGGGCCTTGCGCAATGCTTGAAATGAAAAATATTTCTTCATCTTCCTCCTCCTCTTCCGCGATATTGAGATCTTGCATGCCTTGTTCGACAGAGGACACGCCCCTTACTCTTCCAGCGACACCTCTGCCGACTCTCTCTGGTCCTTTCAAGACAGTAACTGGCGTCGTTGCCCTACACACCCTCGCATAGTGTCCCGGTGTGCCACATCGACCACAGGTCCTCGCCTTTGCTGGGCACTCTCCCGCATGCGGCAGATCGTATCCACAGTATGAACACGAAGAGACATTCCCTTGCGTCGTGGGCCCTTCACTTCTCTTTGGTGTCCATCTTGCCTTCCCCATGGCTGAGCTTCCGATGGCGTATGCCTCTTCCTCCTTCCTGGAGCGTGTAGCAGCGTCCATTTTCGCCCCTCTTGCCTCCGCCAGTTAGTATGCTCTCCCCATGTCTAGAATTTGCTGCAGAGTAAGTCCAGGCTCTCTTAGCACTTGTCTCCTCAGTTTACCTGAGCAGCAACCTTGCAGCAGTTGGTTACGAACCATTTCTTCCTCGTTGACCCATCTGCAGGAGCTTGCTAGTTGTCTCAGACGAGTGCAGAACTGGTCCAGTCATTCCTCTTCCAATTGTTTCTCCGCACCCATGACAAACCTGTCGAAGTCAACATTCGCCATAGGAAGGAAGTGGTCACGGAAAGCCTGCTTGACCGCATCATAATTCGCTGCTGGAATATTGAGAGTGTCATAAATGCGTTGAACCTCGGTCCCTGCAGAATAGACCATGATGCCAATCTTCGCTTCATCTTCCGTTTCCCCCGAGGCTCTAAAAAACATTTCCAGCTTCTTAACCCATGTGATCCACTTCGGCCCTAACTTGGATGGGGGGCCCGTGGTGTCAAATTCAGGCATAGGGGCTAGAGTACTGTGCATTCTGTGAGGAATTGGGGCGACAGCATTTTCTTCTTCCTCTCCTTCTTCCCCCATGGTGTACTCACAGTGGTCCTTCTCTGGTAAGAGCCGAGGAAACTGGTGGTCTTCAGAGTGCAATCACACTCTCTTTCTTGTCTTTACCACAACCCTGTGGTATCCGGGCTGTGGTGCTTCCAAAAATTTCTCTGGAGCAGTGCAGGAGGCAGGTGGCGCACGAGCACCCTCTCGGGCCGCAACCACTGCACTCCGCGTGTAGAGAAGAGAAAAGAAAATGGCCGCCGGCCATGCGCGTGGGTCCGTGTGCATCCGATTGATACACACGCAGCAGCGTACCTTCACTCCGATGCCCTCGGAGCGGAGGATGGCTCCGTGTCCGCCCTCGTCGCCAGTGTTATGGGCCTTGGGGCGTGCCGGGGCCTCGCTCGCACACACACACACACACGCATGCATGCAGGCATACAGAGAGTGGACGCCGGAGACATGTGTCTGCTCCGGTCGCCGGCGCACCGCCTTTATTATTCACTACGCATGCGCGAGCCTCGATGCGGCTCACGCATGCGTATACAATTGAAAATTGCTACGCAACAATTTGTAGCTTAGCATTCTCACACAGTTCTGATCAGAATTGCTATTGACTGAACATTCAGAAGAGAATCTTGAAGGAGAGACTTCATTTAGAAGAGTAGCTGTGCAGACTGGAGGTGCTGCAGTAATTGCCTGTGTCCTATCTCAAGTGAAGACAATCAAAGAAGATTTGCAGATTCACATTTATTATAATGGCAACAATCACCTACTTGCTGTCCTGACTGCAGTGGAGTAGACGGTGGGACAGATGATCTATGCAGTTTGCTGGTCGAGGTTGTCATTAGCCTGGAGGAGAAGCCTGGGTTTCTGCTGTGACTGGGAGATTGAGCAGTTGCTGGAGAAATTGGGCCATTCATTGGGGTTGCAGCAGTCTCAGTACTGCTGCTAAAACAAAACAAACAAAACAAGAGGAATGAGGTGCTTCCCTAGATGTGTGAGGGAAACTCATATTGACTGGTGCCGTCAGGAAGTCCTGCCTTGGATGTGTGAGGGAGTCTCATATTGACTGGTGCCATCATCTGTTACCAGTACATTATGGTGAGGTGTGACGTGCTGAGTTTTGCAGTGTCCTGTGGCAAATATACTGGGCCGCGCATTATTCTTACCTCAGGCGGGGGAGCCCAAGGTGAGCTGGAAAGACTGGAAAGTGGATTTTTTAAAGTTTGTTCTGGTTGTGTATGGATCCAATTTATGCTACTGAGTGGAAGGATGCCTTTTTGTATGACTGTCTAGGTTATTCTGGGCAGGAGATATTTAAGAAGGGAGCAGAATCGTCACTGCCCTCTGATGGTACAGTGCTAAATAGTATTGAGCTCAGTATTGCAAAACTGGATAAACATTTTGAAGTGAAATAAAATGAATTATTGGCAGGTACCATTCTGCCACCAGAGAGCAAAGAAAAGGGGAGACCATTGAGGAATGTGTTGCTGCTCTGAGAGGTCTGGCGATCAAGTGCTAATTCGGGTACTGTCAGAAGGAACACCTTAGAGATCAGCTGATGATCAAGTCTGCTGACAGTCACATCAGAGAAGAGTTGTAGAAGGAGAGAGACCCATATCTTGATGGTGACATTGAAATTGCCAAGCAAGTTGAGCACACGGCACATTGCATAAAACAGCTCAGCAGGGAAGAAGACAAGGGTTTTGGGGAGCATAAAGTTGTCTTGGGGGCAAAGAGTGTTGTGCATCAGCTTCAAGGGACCAAAAAGGAGGTAGATTGGAGTAATGATTGGAAGAATAAGGACAAGAGCAAAGGCAAATGGACCGCAGGCAAAAAAGGTGTTTTAGGTGTCGCAGCTTTCAACACTTTGTGAATGATAAGGAATGCACTTCTGTGTATTTTGAGTGCAGGTTATGCGGCAGGAGCAGTCACTTAGCCAAATGTTGTAGGCTTGCCTCTGATATGTCTGGGAGTGTTCAAGAAAATGACTGTGAGGATGAAGATTGTGGTTCAGCTCTGCAGGAGGGTCTCAGGATCACTCTAGTTGGGAATGCAGTTATGGGAGCCAGGATGTTATGGGTCGTCGTTCCCCCCCCTCTGTGTGCAAAACCCAGCCACCTGCACCTCTAGCACTTCGACTTCCTAGTGCAACTACCAGAATGAAGGGGAGATTTGTAGCGCTCCCCAAAAGAATTCGGCATTATGCTGCCCCATTTCATGCACGATGGCAGCTGCTGTGGAAGTTAGCAAATCGGAAAACTACATTCCCCAGAAAACCTGGCTCCGTACGGTAGTCTGCCGGTAGAGCCTCGCATTGGCTTGCCCCGCCTCTCTCACTGATGTAGTCCGTGGAGGCAGCCAGGACGCCGCTTCTGTTTACAGCTACTCCCGGCATTTAGAAGTTCCATCTTCAATTGCTAAAACCTCCTTGTTCTTACGGATTCGACTCGGACTGTTTACTGGACCCTCTATTTTTGGAATACCCTTATTGATCTGCCTTCCAGTGTACCAAACCTGTTTTTTGCTTCACGGACCCCGCTAGAAAAAGTCTGTCTTTGTTATTGCCTGCCTGTGTACCGAAATCTGATTTTCTGCTGGACTTCTTTTCTACGCGCTTTTGCCATAGTCCCTGTCCGCTAGTGTACCAGACCTTGCCTGCCTTCGACTTCCCTATCTCAGGAATAGCCATCCCGACTGGTTGTTCTGCATCGCGCCAGACCTCACCTGCCTTCCACTTACCTTCCCTGGAACTACCATCCCGACTGGTTGTTATCATAATTCTTCGTTCATCAGTGGTAAGAATTTTTGCTTCACAAACGGAACATTTGGAATGCACCTGTTTAATCCGTGCACTCAAGGACGCTCTGCAGCTGTGCACCATCCCGAATCCAGTGCGACTCTCGTGCCGCCCGGGTATTAGCATCCTACTACTAACATTTCCTTTTTCTTATTTTATCCCTGTCGTTGTGTTCTAAACTACTCAAATCCTCCATTCATTCTCCACTGGTAAGATCCTGTCCACCTCTTGAATTGTGTCATAGCTTAAGCCAGTTAGATACTAAGTCTTGTTATATTCCTAGGTGATTCCCGGGTTGTGCTGTTCTTCTATCCTACGGGGGGAAAAAGCCCAGGTATTCCATCAGTTAGTAAGGATTACAGGGGACAACTGTTACCTTCGTATTACTTACTTGTTGTTCTTCCTTTACAGCCTGGTTCGTGGCGGTGCGCTTTCTCCCCGCCCTTCTGGGTGATCAGTCCCCTTGTCTGGTTAAATACAGCAAGTGGTCATATAATTTTGAAGGTCTTATTCCCTCACAGAGAGGAGGCTTGGGTAGAGGCCCTACCCAAAGCTCTTCAAGCAACTTCCTGGGTTTTGGATACTCCCCGGTTCCACGCACTCATCTCACCGGTGAGTAACACAGGAAAACAAATTTAAAAACAAGCAGTAGTTGATGCAAATGGAATTGGAATCGTAATGTTGATTGACAGTGGTGCTAGCTATACACTTATTGCGAGAGACACCTGGGAAACCCAGTTAGGATGTTGTGTGCTGAAGGAAGCTGCTGACAAAGTAAATGCCTAAATCATTTTCAGATAATAGGTGAAATGCATGCTGAATTAAAGTTTGAAGATAGAAAAACAATCTGCAGGATATTTGTGACAAATGTTGGTTGGTAGCTTTTGTCTAGGTGTTGTCAAGCTGTGCTAGGGATCAAATTAGATCCTAATGCTGAAGAGCACGTTTTTACGGGGGAGAGTAAAACTGTTCTTCCATTAAGAAGTGTTGCATCAAAGGAGCACATGCAATATCAGGAGGTGGAGAGAGTGGAAGTGTACCTCAAAGGTTGTCATGAAAGTTGTAACGTGAGGATTGCGCTCATAGGTTTATGGGTGCCATATGTGTTCAAGGGTAAGATTGGGTGTCTTAAGGGAATTGTACGCAAAATCAAACCTAAGAATAGAGCAATGCCAACAGCTGCTAAGGTTAGGGCAGTACCACTAGCTCTTAAGAAAGAATTAGAAATTGAGCTTAATTGCATGCTGAACAAAGATGTAATATTGCTCACTGATGCATCAGAATGTGTCATGTCCCATTGTCATAGTTAGGAATGCCAACGGGGCGGTTAGAATCTGTGTGATTGTGGAGAGATTTCTGTTGCCGAAGATAGATGTTATTTCTGACTTATATGGAGCAAGGATGTTCTTGCTTCTTGACCTCAAGTCAGCATACCACCAGGTCAGGTTACATCCGGAGTCTTCGGATGTTACAACCTTCATCACGAACATGAGAATGTTCTAGTGCCTGCGGATGCCATTTGGATTAATACCTGCAGCAAGTGTCTTTCAAAAGATAGTGCACAGTATTCTTGGGAAGCTTGATGGTGTTACATTTTACCAAGACCATATATTGATTTGTGGTAGTGATCAGGCAGGGCCGGGGGAGGCTGGTTTTACGTTAACAGTAGAGAGGTTTACATTTTGTATGTCGGAGATTGATTATTTAGGCTAGACACTCTCTGCGGGTGGTGTCAAACCAAAGACTAGCACAATTAAAGCCATAGTAGATATGACTGCTCCTAAGACCAATAAGGAAGTTTCAAAATGTCTTGGTCTCATAGAGTATTACGTCAAATGTATTAAGGGCTTGTCTAGAAAGACCTGTTGTATGAGAAGACTTACGAGGAAGGGGGAGACGTTTCCCTTGATTAGAGAATGTGACAGTGATTTTAAGAGAGGGAAGGAGGATATTATAAGTTCTTTGATAGTGACAGGTTTTAGAGAAGAACTCAAATTGTTGATTTACTCTGATGCATGTGACTTCAGTGTGGGAGCGGTTTTAATGCAAGAGGATGCTGGCAGTAAAAATACAGTATTGTTTGTGCCCCGGATGCTTAAGGATGTAGAGCAACTTTATTCAGTGACAGAGTAAGAGCCTCTAGCTGTAGTTTGGGCGATCATGAAGTTCATGGTCTACCTGTATGGCAGGACATTTGTAATGAGGACTGATCACAAGCCACTGGTTGCAATCATCAATAAGAGAGGATTGGATAATGTGTCCAGGAGAATTGTCAAATGGGTGACTAGATTGCAAGGGTTGGAATTTGTTGTTAAGCATGTACCAAGGAGGAAAAGGGTTGTCGCAGATGGTTTGTCAAGAAATATGGTTGGGAATGAGGATATTGAGGAGTGTACACGTTTGGGTGAGGATATGAAGGATATTTTTAGTGTGATAAGTTATCTCAAGGAGGAGGACTTGAAGAAGGCATCTAAGCAAGATGTAGTGTATCAAGAGGTCAAGAACCAGGCTCTAATCAAATTGTGTGAGAAGGGTGATGAAGGGTGATGAAGGGAGCTTAATGGCTTAAGACTTCATGAGGTTTAAGGTTAGGATTAGTTGAGTGTACAAGTTGAGTATGTGTGTAGAGGTGATCAATTGTTAGTCCCTGAAGGAATAAGAGAGGAGGTGGTGACGTTGGGAGATGAGGGCCATATGGGGGTATCCAGAACCAAATCTGTAATCAGAATAGCTTTCTGGTAGCCATAAAAGGATGCATTTATTGAAAAACAAGTGAAGGATTGTGTACCTTGTCAAGATAGTGATAAAGCCTTAACAAGTAGAGTATCTCCCATGGAAGTTCTGAGAGCACCATGCATGCAATTGGAGGCCATAGCTGTTGTCATTTTAGGTCTGCTGAATTTCTCATGTGTGCAGGACAGTTATATTATTATTATTACCATAGATCTTTTGTCCAAGTGGCCAGAAGTAGGAATTATTTGTGAAGTCGCGTCTGTCAATATAATACATTTTCTGGAGGGTGTGTTTTGGCGAGAGGACCTGCCTTCTGTGATGGATAGTGGCAATGGGCCACAACTCATCTCTAGGGAATTTCAAGAGTGGTTGAAGAGTATGGGTATTGAGCATAAGAAGACTGGTATGTATCACCCTTAGAGTTATGGATGTGTTCAGAGATTTAATAGAACTATAATGGTTGAAATTAGAATGTCTGTCAGTATGAATGGTGATTGGAAGAATGCACTTATACAAAGGGCATTTCAGTATAGAATTACTCCTCATAGCACAACTAGGGTGTCTCCATTCAAAGTGTTCAGGAGATGCTAGCCAAACATTTTATTAACACCAGGTTAGCTGTGCATATCAAGAATCGTATCATATGGGCCATATGGTATATCAGGGAACAGATAAGTCTACATGGAACGATTGCTAAAACGTGGTATGACCTCAGGTATGGATTCAATGATAATGTGATTGTACAAGGTGACAGAGTTAAAATGATGTTGCCAAGGAAAGGAAGTAAGTAAGTGTGAGTCTAAGTACTCAAGGGTGAAGATTGTAGAGAAAGATTATGGCAATACAGTAAGAGTGAGTGGAGATTGGAACTAAAGACTTGATGTAAGTCACCCCTTCTCATTAGTTATTTCGAAAGCCTACAGAGTCTCCAGAGGAAAGGGGGTGTGTTGTAATGTTTCTTAATCTTTATCAGTTGTATATCAGTTAGCTCATGTTCATGTGTGAATAGTTATAACTTTATCATTTTATTCTCACACAGAACTGTGATCTTATAGGTACCGTTCAGAATTGTTATTGACTGCACAGTCAGAAGAGAATCTTGAATGAGAGCCTTCAGTTAGACAAGTAGCTAAGCAAGCTGGAGGTACTGAAGTCATTACCTTTGTGTTATCTTAAATAAAGACAATCAAAGAATATTAGCAGACTCAATTGTATTATACTATCTTTCTCCTGTGAGTAACGTATGCGTTACAGCCTAGGAACAGAAGTGACTAAGCAACATTATTTTTTTTTTATTACTGTTTTGGTAAATACATCACTGTATAGACCTTTTCACTACTGTACAAAAACAGAATAAAATCAATTACAAAAGAAAAGAAAAAAAAACATTTGTCAACAGAATTAACAACACTTTTTGTTTGTTTTTCCCCTTTCTCATACTTATTAGTACAGAAACACAAGAAAAGAAATCGCATTACTCAGGATCAGTTATGCTAGCAGATACATAGAGTGGACCATGCAGATGCAGTTTTTCATCCAAATGATGTAATTCACCCAGTTTATTCGTTATGAACACAAGGAAACCACACAGATCCAAGACCAAGCTCTGTCATTCACCACCCATAAAGCCAGACCAGATTAACTCATTGACAATATCCGTCCCCAAGTATCTTTCCTTTGTTGATACAATGCCGAACAGGCTACAACTAAATGCTTGATGGTTTCTAGCTCAGATGTATTGCTACAGACTCTGCACGATTGTTCAACCAGCCCTGCCCCAGGTACTTGTCCTCTCCCGGGTGGGAAGTTGATTGAGCCTGAAATGAAGATAGATTGCTCTCATCTTTGGGCAAGGAAAGATCAGAATGTACTTTGAGAGCTTTTCTCTTTTGGTGCGATATTTACTGTTTTCGCCATACGAAGTGTACTTCCCCACCTGGTCCGAGGTCACCGCCCAGACCTATTTGTACAGCTTGTTCTTTACTGTCTCTAAACTCCAAGACAGCTCTTCCTTCATTGAACCTATCAAGGAGAATGTGTCTTTCATTTGCTCTTTAAAGTTAGTAATTGTGACCCCTGATTCTCTGGTTTGTTCCCTACCCCAGCTCTGGTAGAGGGACATGGAGGGCAGATTGAGTAATTTTTTGCGTACTCCACCGACCTTCTCCATTTTGCTCTGGCACCTAATGATATTAACCCGAATTCCTGCCTAATGACTGAGTTTGGTATTCTTCAAGAGCGTTCCGTGAATGGAATTGAGAAATTCCCCCAAGTTAAGCATTTAGCGGTCCAGGCCATAGAACAGAATAGCCTCCATGCTGCAGAGGTAGTAATGGAGCAGTGGCCTAAGTGAAAAGGGAGACAGCTGAGAGTAAACTCTCTTCATTTTTGCCAATAGTGGCAGGCATTTCCCCCTAATCAGGAGTTTCCAGCTTTCTCTGGAATTTGTGTTGGAAATATGATACCCCAGGTATCTTAGGGATTCCACCTTTTCAAGAGGATTGCCGCCCACTCACCATGAAAGGGGCCCCTAGGGGTCCCTCGTGATATGGAAACAAGGCAATAACCATACACGAAAAGATGCGCCAGACACGAGGTTCAAATTCCCAATGCTAGGTTTTATTGCAAGCAAAAATAGTCCCAATTGGCCAACTGTGGTCTCACGCCCCGCAACGTGAGTTTCCTAGACCTCGAGGGACGCAAGAGAGCGAATTACGTACATCAGTTACATATATACAAAATGCATATCATACAATCAGCTACATCATGTTTAACACCCTCCTTTATTAAGTTTCTTTGAACTCGGGATGACGATGGACATTTCCGACGGGTATGACAATTATGACACTTTCGATGTCTATTCTAGTAACAATGTGCAATTTAGAAAGTGCGGAGGCATCTTTTAGTTGTTGAACGGAACACAGTGGTTCTGTTCTTGGAAGCAAGCTGCACACGGGAGAAGAGCCACATTCCATGCTTTGCTATCTATGAGGTGCTATTTGTGTCCTGGGAGCCAGGGTTTTGCGAAGGGGGGCCGTAGGAAGAGCATAATTCAAGCCTTTAGCTGTTTTATTCTAACGTATTCTACCATCGTACGAGACTGGCTGCTACGTTTAAAATGGCCGCTTGTTGGTCAAGTATAGCAGTCTATATTTCTATAATTCGGTGCATAAAACGGTTTACCTACGGCCATCAAGTTACGTCTGTCATTCAAATGAAGGGTATTCACTTTTTCAGATTGACAAACCCTCCTTTTGGCCGTATGCAAAACGTCTTATTCATTCATTGTATCCTCCTCCGATGAGGATAAGTCTGGGGTATCTATGTCTGAACCTTTCATGCTATCATGAGCATCATCTTCATCATTAATGTCTATAGCCATGAATTGTTTTACTGTTTTTGTTTCATCACTGTCTCTGTTATTCCGGCCATCCGTTTGTTTTCCTCTCAATATCATGTGCATACATCCCTTAGTACATCCATCAGTTATGTCAGTGCAAACTATTGGTAAGCATTGTATGCAACAGCAACATGTTATGAATATACCAAGTACCACCATTAGTATCGAAATTAACATCCATCCCGAAGACCGCAATAATCCCCAAAACCAGGATCTTATCCCCCAACCCTCTTCTTCAGTAGAGAGTGTGGAACTTAGGACATGCAATTTCCGGATTGCTTTAAATATCGTAGGCGAGTAATCATCTATATACACACAGCATGCAGTTTTTACGAGTTTACAAACTCCCCCACGATCAACTAATATTATATCGAGAGCCATCCTGTTTTGGAGTGCCATTAGTCTTATTCCTTTTTCTTCTAACGTCATATTCAATAAAATATCTGTTGTTGAATCTATTTTTTTTTTTAATATTCTAGACAGTTTTCTTATATTTTAGGAATTTTCTATTTGGGACAAGAATGGTATAAATGATTTGGCTATATCTATTGCTATCATTCCATCCTCGCTACTCCTTTGAGTTCTACCTTTTGTTTGTCTGGCTACTTCTGCTGTCTCCAAGAGGAACACTCCTGGAAACAGTAGACCTAGGTAGCATGTACCTCCCCAGTTTCTAGGTAACCATGGATATGCTTTTTTCCCACATATCAAGTAAACAGAGTCCCCTACGTACAAAGGTTCTATTTCGTGCTTTAAAACCACTGTGTTCAGGCAGTTGCTAAACGTTCCTACTCTATAGGAACCCTTTTTCTGTAAACATAGGGGAGCAGTTTCGGGGCTGTGATCCACTGTATAGGCAGGGGGCACAGCATCTTTATTCCACTCATCCCTCATTCGAAATGTCATTACTGATGTTTCTTCTGCTGGCAGGGTTGGTCTATTCTGCCCATGTAGTCTATCTAGTCTTGTTGTTTTTCGTGTATTCTTCCTCATGGGATCTGGTGAAAACACGCAAGCTTTGTGGAATACGGAACAACCCACAGGTCTCATGATCACTTCCTCAAATTCATTCATATTGGTCTCATCTAGCTGACCCGTATTACTCTTGTTCCATTTCCCAAAGAACATTGCACTCAACGATAGTTCACATGAATAAACCAATGGTAATGGTTGTACATACCAGCCCATCCCTTTCCCACCGTGCTGTGGTAAATGGGCACAAACCCAGCAATCTTTTTTCTTTAAAATCGCATGGGTCATGTTCATGATGAGCAACAATGTATTGTTGCCATATCCTTCTCTATGTCTTTCTTCCATTGGGGGCAAAGTACCAGTGATTACATGAACCGGGCTTTCAGTAGCTGCTTTTGGCAAAAGTGTTTCTAATGGGTGCACCGACTCCAGGAACCAAGTGTAATAGCTGTTATTGTTGGTAGTACCATACTTAAGAAACACAGGACTAATGTCCAAATCAGTACCTTATTCCTTTTACCATGATTTTTCCCTAAATTTACAGTCTCTAAATCTATCATCTTTTCAGCAGGGGTGCAGGAGGAGGCTGAAACCGGTCTTGATGTGTTCTTCATCGTCCTTCTTCTTGCTGGCAAAGTTCGTCGCACAAATGTCTCTCGTTCTTGATGCCAGAAAAGTTCAACGAAAATGTCACAGTTCAATTCTGCCAGCCCTTTCCCAGCCTAGATCACTTATCTACTCTGAGCAAGATTAGTTGTGTTTTCTTTTTCTCCCACTGCTCAGACGATTTCTGAACAGTTCTTTATTGATAGAGTACTATGTGCATCCAGCTTGTCCTGCTCTGGCTCAGGACACATGCACTCTATCAGCCTTAGTACTTATGTGCGTCCAGCTTGTCCTGCTGTGGCTCCTGACACATGTACTTTTAGAAGCGCACCGAGGAGCCGTGAGTCTTGAATTGTCCGACTTGCACAACTCTCACACTTCTCTCCTCTAAGCCCCTGGCTCCTACTCCGTCCGTGAGTGGAACCAAAGGCAAAAGAAAAGCACCAAAGATCTGTGGATTACTTTGCCTGTCGAGGCCGCAAATTATACCATTTCACTCCTGGTATTGTATGATCCGTGAATAGTGCCGTTGCACTTCCAGTATCAGGCTCAGTGTCTGCCTGCGGCACAATGATGGGTAGCGATGAGCGCCGTGGCAATGATGTAGTTTCTTTCTTTGGCTTTGGTGCGTTTGCAGAAACTGGTGGGCGCCAAAGGGGTACACGCGTTGTTTCTGCTCGTGTTTGCAATGCAGGGTTTGTGTCGCTTGGCAGTGATGTTGTTTCTGCTGAGCAACATTGGGGCACTTTTCGCCCTTTCCCCTTACTGGCAGCCTCCTCAGGCTCTGTTTCGAGTTTCACTTCTCGCTTGGGCTTTGTTTCAACTTTCACTTCTCGCTCAGGCTGATGCTGTGGCAATGGACTGGCGACAGTTTCTTTCGTTTCCAAGACCGTTTCCTTTCTCTGGTCGTCGGAAGTTGTCAGCAGTCCTGGGAATCTTTTGGCATGTGTTGCATGGATCCATGCCTTCCGTCCGTCCACTCGAATGGCCGTTTGCGTCGCCAGAAGTACTTGGTAGGGGCCGCGCCACCTGGGTACTAATGCTGTCTTCCGCTCAAAGTTCTTTATTAAGACCCAACTTCCAGGCTCCAGCGAGTGCCCCGTCCGGTGTTATCGCACTGGTAACACCTCCTGCACCTGCTGATGAATTAAACGCAACTTCTGCATTAAAAGGCCACAGTACGTGCTTAACATAGGATGCTCAACCTCACATAATCTTTTGGGCTGCGGTGCGCACCATACATTTGCCGGCCTCCCCATTATAATTTCATAAGGGGAGAGCCCAGTTTTAGCCTGCACAGACGTGCGCATGCACAATAGCGCTAGAGGTAATGCATCCACCCAACTCAACTTGCTCCCAGCACAGATTTTAGCTATCTTTGACTTTAAGATACCGTTATGTCTCTCAACAAGCCCGGCAGAACTGGGATGCCTGGAACTGTGGAATCGTTTCTCTATCTGCAGACCTGCACAGATCTGTAGTACTACTGCGCCCACAAAGTGTGGGCCGTTGTCTGACCACAGGACACGGGGCAACCCAAACCGGGAGAAATACTCCTTCAACATTACTTTTGCCGTTGACATGGCAGTACAGTCTTTTAAAGGAAATGCCTCCACCCACTTGCTGAATGCACAAATCACCACTAACACATATTTGTAGTTCTGGCACCTTTCCATTTCTATGAAATCAAAATGGATCACCTCAAATGGCATAGAGGGTGGGCCAAAACTACCTACTGGAGTCACGGTTCCTTTCCCTACATTGTGTTGCAGGCACGTAATGCAATTCTGCACTAGCCTTTCTGCATTCTTTTTTATGTGCTCATTTTTCCATACTGTGGATAAATGCTGTAATACAATTCTGCACTAGCCTTTCTGCATTCTTTTTTATGTGCTAATTTTTCCATACTGTGGATAAATGCTGTACCATCTTCTTTGCGCAAATGTGGGTAGGGCTATGCGCCATTGTAACCGTTGCGGTTACGTAACAATTTGGCAACATCTAGTTCTTGGTCTCTTTGTCCACCCAACATCCTTCCAAATCTAACTCAGCAGAGCCCTCAGCCAACCCCTGAATCTCTTCGGTCGTGGCCTCAGCCTGCATTTCTTTGACTGTGGCAACTCCATTCTCTATCATACAAGATACTTCCTCAGTCTGTACTGTCATCATTTTATTTCCCAAATCTGTGGCTGTTTGCTTCGCAATCCTGTCTGCAAATGCGTTTCCCTCTCCCACTTTACATGTTACTTTTTTATGCGCCTCGCATTTCACTATAGCTAGGCGCTTTGGAAACGTGAGTGCAGACAACAATCGCACAATCAAAGGGCCATGCTGAATCCTGGCCCCATGTGATGTCAAGAAACCCCTCTCAGCCTAGAGTCGGCCAAAGTTATGAACCACGCCAAAGGCGTACTGGCTGTCAGTATAAATATTCACGTTCAAATTCTCAGAGAGTTCACAGGCTCGGGTCAGTGCTATTATTTCTGCGGCTTGTGCCGAATTGTAGGGGATTCTTCTGCTTTCTACAACACTCTCTAGGGTAGTAATTGCATATGCGGCCGTTGATGTGCCATCAGGTAATTTAAAACAAGAGCCGTCACAAAATAACTCCCCATCTTGCTCTTTCTGTGGGATGTCGCTCAAGTCAATTCTTCCCTTTGTTTCGTCTTCAGTGACCATTAAACAATCATGGGGTGGTGATTCATTGTCACCAATTTCTGCCATGGGCAGTGGCATTAATTCTGAAGGATTCAATGCGCTACACCTCATAATTTGGATGTGGGGTGCAAACAAGATGAGCTCATATCTTGTCAGTCTAGCTGAGGTGAGGTGTTGCGTCTGTGTCCTATTTAATAGAACATCTATAGCATGTGGCACCATCAGAATTAAAGTGTGCCCCAATACCATTCCTTCCGTTTGTTTCACTGACGCAGCAGCCGCTGCGATGGATCGCAAACATCGTGGTAGTGCGCGCGCTACAGGGTCCAGCGCGGAAGAATAATAGCTGCACGGCCTATTTCTTCCACCTTTTTCCTGTGTCAAAACCACCAATGCACATCCTTCACTCTCACTTACAAATAGTCTAAAGATCTTTTTATAGTTAGGAGTGCCTAAAACTGGCGCAGCACACAATGCAGCTTTCAATTGCTCAAACACTTTCTGACATTCCTCATCCCACTATAAAGGCATCACTGCAGCCTTTTTAGTTAACTTCATCATCGGCTTCACAATCAACGCAAAATTACTGATCCACTGCCGACAATAAGAGGCCATGCCTATTACAGCTCTCAGTCCTTTTTGAGTTTTTTGGAATAGGCATACTAGAAATACTTTCTATGCGTTCTGGTGTTAATCTTCTCCCTTCTTTCGAAAGTAGGTAACCCAAATAAGACACCTCCTTCTGATTATACTGGAATTTCTTCAAACTTGCCTTGTGACCATGGGTCGCTAAGTGTGTCAATAGTAATATAGTACTTTCTTTGCAGATCTCTTTTGTGTCAGCAGCTAATAATAAGTCATCTATGTACTGCAAGAGTACGCAACCTTCGGGTAATTCTAGCATGGCTAGCTGTTCTCTGCTGTAAATGCTCGGGCTTTCTGTGTATCCTTGTGGAATGCGTGTGAATGTTAATGATCGACCTCCTAGAGTGAACGCGAACAGATATCTACTGCTTTTATCCACTGGAATGCTAAAGAACGCGTTCTTCAGATCAACTACACTAAAGTATTCTGCAGTGGCCGGTATCATTGTTAGTATTGTTGTGACATCTGGGACCAAAGGGAATTGTGAGTCCATCACTTTGTTCAATGCGCGCAGATCAATTATGAAACGATAGGGTACTTCATTGCCTCCTTTCTTGTAAACTGGAAGAATCGGGCTGTTGCACGTGCTACCTGCAATTTCTTCAACCACCTCCAATCTCAACAGGTCAGTAACAATTCTTTTTAATCCCTTCTCACCTTCAACAGAAATTTTATACTGGGGAATTTGTGGTTATGTAACAGCTTCTTTCAAAGTTATTTTTGCTGGCTCTATTTTCAAGCATCCTACATCGTTATCATGCATTGCCCACAGACAGGTTGGTACTCTACTTAGCTCTTTCTGGTAACGCTTTTGACATAAATTCCGTCACCGGTGCATCGTGAGGCCACATCGTGAGGAACACCCCATCTGCCATACAATGTATAACTGCCCCCAATTTTCTCAACAAATTCAATCCTAGCAAGTTCTCCCCACAATTGTCTGTCAGAAGAAATGGACATTGTTCCGTAAATGGTCCTATTGTAATTGGGACAGCTTCGGACATGGGGTTAATTACTGGTGTACCTGCGAACCCTACAGAAACATTCTTTTGCCCCGACAGTGGGATCTCCGGAACCAAGTGATGGTCTATCGAACACTTCTGTGCCCCTGTATCTACAAGGAAACGGTGCTCCTTATTCCCGACTCTCATTTCTACATAGGGTCTTCTCTGATTCACGGGAATAGACACTGGTTCCAACCCCTGCCGTGGGCTGTCCTATCGCAAAAATAACACATCGTCCGATGAGTAGTCACCGCTGCTGCTATAATACGTGTTTGGCTGTGTATCAAAAATATTCCCATTTCCCCCTCAGTGTCCTCCACTCTGATCATTTCTCTGTTGGCCCTGCCCACCCTGATTTTGGTTCAAAACACTTTGGTTCATTGCCTGGTTCTGTTGCGCTTGGTTTTGACCATAGGATTGGTTTGGAGTACCTCCATTGGTATATCCCTGCTGCATGCTATTTCTGCTTGGGCCATTTGACCCCTGATGTCCTCTATGAGGCCTTCTCTGGCCAAACCCACCTCTATTCTGTAGATACGGGCATTGCGCTCGCTAGTGTCCTTCCTCCTTACAGTACGCACATTGATTTACTCCCAATGACACCCCGTGCATATTATTCAAATTTCCTCTGCCTTGTGCATTTCCTCTACCTCTATTGTATCCAATGACCTGCTGCAATAACACTCCTACTATCATTCGCATCGCTTCTTTTATCATCTCCAATGGGTACCCATTACATATCTCACATACTTCCTTCACTGACGTTCTTTTGTTCGACATCCATCGCATTGTTTCCCCCACCCATACCTGCAATCTTTGTTTATCACCTATTTGTCCCGGTACCGGCAAATGCTTTGCACCACCTGAAAAAAACTCTCGGCCACGATTTTTGCTTCTAGGTACATTTCTGCCTCTTGCCGTAATTCAATCTTTCTTTCTTTGCTGATCCCGCTTCGAGTTACCCGTCCAAATCCTGTTCCTTCAGCCCCGCCTCTCGCCTCCCCGGTCTCAATTTCGACTTCAGGAGGGGCGGATGGTGCTGAATCTGTCTCTGGAGCGGGAGGTGTGGATGGGACAAGTGACACAGGTGGCATCTGTGAAGGGCCTTCCTGGGTGCTGGGAAATTGTGTGGCTGCGGTCTGCGCTTGTGGGAGAGCTCGAGCTGTGGGTGGGGCTTGGGTTAATGCTTGCATGAGGGGAAGTGCGTGGGCTACGGGAGGGGTATGAGAGCTACTGGTTGGGCCTGTGCAGTCACTACTGGCGTGTTTGGTTTCGATTTTGGTTTTGGGCCTCGACCCGTATTAGTTAGCAAATGTTCCATTAATTCGTCTGCTATGTGTAGTTCCTGCTGCGGTATATTCCTTCTATGTTCATTTGCTCACGTCTCCCTTCCCGTCTTAGACTTGCCGTCCACTCCTCCTCCTCCTTTTCTTCTGCTATCTCAAGCTTCGTTTTGTGCCTACGTGCATGCTTCTCTCTACTCCTAAGTCGGAGCATTGCTTCCCTCCTCCAATCCTTCAAAAGCTGCGGGTCGCGTTTTTTTCCTAATCAGCACCTATTCTAGGTTATCTATCCTCGCAATCTCAAAGCTACCATTAATCGGCCAGAGATGGTCGGGTTGCTTTCTAGTTTGCCTATGCCAAATTTCACAAAATATTATCGCACCCACACCATATTTTGCATACATGTCATAAGCCCGCGTTCCCCCAGACGGTGCACTTCGCCCATATTCCAAGGACTGTCTACCGCAGCTGAAAAGCCCCGCTAAAGTGGACAGTACTCTAGGCATGTTTTTTAACCTTCCCCTTTGGTTAGCTAACCTTTACCTGGACGTTTGAATTTGCTAAATCAACACTCTACCAAAAATCAGGTTTTTATTTGAATCGGGGAATGACTCACCTGATAAACAAGTTGCCTGTCCTAATGCAACCTCTCCTGACATCGTGTCTGTGCTTCTCTGGCTTCTGCCTCGCTTCGGGAACCTCGCCTCCTTTGCCCTCTGGCCCGGTACGTCGATCAGCGATCAGATGTGTGCAGATCTGCGGAAGGAATCTCTCCTCACTTCTACAGGGCGCCCCGTACACCTCTTGATCCCGGCTCGATCGTCCCGTCCTCGCCGTTCTTCCGCCTTTACTCCGTTACAACGTATACGATGGGGCAAGGGGGGGAGGGTCCCTATTCGGGCGCCATCTTGAAAGGGGCCCCTAAGGGTCCCTCGCGATATGGAAACAAGGCAATAACCATGAACGAAAAGATGCGCCAGACACGAGGTTCAAATTCCCAATGCTAGGGTTTATTGCAAGCAAAAATAGTCCCAATTGGCCAACTGTGGTCTCACGCCCCGCAACGTGAGTTTCCTAGACCTCGAGGGACGCAAGAGAGCGAATTACGTACATCAGTTACATATATACAAAATGCATATCATACAATCAGCTATGTCTTGTTTAACACCCTCCTTTATTAAGTTTCTTTGAACTCGGGATGATGATGGACATTTCCGACGGGTGTGACAATTATGACACTTTCGATGTCTATTCTAGTAACAATGTGCAATTTAGAAAGTGCGGAGGCATCTTTAAGTTGTTGAACAGAACACAGTGGTTCTGTTCTTGGAAGCAAGCTGCACACGGGGGAAGAGCCACATTCCATGCTTTGCTATCTATGAGGTTCTATTTGTGTCCTGGGAGCCGACACGCTCTACAGGGTTTTGCAAAGGGGGCCGTAGGAAGAGCATAATTCAAGCGTTTAGCTGTTTTATTCTAACATATTCTACCATCGTACAAGACTGGCTGGCAGCTGTGAAGTGATTAAATGCCCTGCAGCTCTCCCTCAAGGCTACAGAGAGGGAGCGTGGGCATTCCTTTCTGGGCTACTCATGAGGAGTTTTCAACTAACTCCTCAGTCCCGCGACCTTGCCCTTTCGTATTCAGACAACAATGTTAACAGTTGAGCAGAGTAAGCAGAATCCGCAAGAATTGCAAGCTGCAAAGCAGTTTTAGACAGAAAGCAATGAGCAATGGTTAACAAGCAAAATGGCGATTCTTGCTATGTTTAAAATGGCCGCTTGTTGGTCAAGCATAGCAGTCTATATTTCTATAATTCGGTGCATAAGACGGTTGACCTAGGGCCATCAAGTTACGTCTGTCATTCAAATGAAGGGTATTCACTTTTTCAGATTGACAACCACATCATGGTTTAAGGGTGTCTCTTTGTGAAAAACACAATAACCTTTGATTTTTGGCCATTAATCCTAAGGTTATTTTGGACTGCATACTCAAAGAAGAGGGTCAGCTTCCTCTGCAGCCCCATCAGTGTCAAGTCGAACAGAACAATGTCATTGGCAAAAAATATACAGTCCAGCGACACCGAACCCAGCCTAGCAGAACTGGTGGTACCTCTGTATGTTCTAGATCACCAAGAGCTTCCCTTTCTGGGCCCACTTCATCATTCAATGCCGGTTAACCCGCCCTCCTCTCTGTTGATGTTAGATTCCATTGGGTTTTCTCAGTCGCCCTCTTTCGGAGATGTTATGTTCTGTTGTTTTAAATAAGTACCCTCAGGGGCTAGGTCCATTTCTTTGTTATGCTGACCTGGATTTCCCAGAATCGGGGTGATGCCTCTGTTGGACTGCAAAGACTGGGCATTGCATAGAGATTCCAGCTCCTGATGAGCTTGCAAAGCAGTACGTCCCTTCCCTGTAATCTTGAGCTTCTCATTCCGAAGTTTAGACATCGTAGTTATGTTGACTTTCAGAATGTGGTAAACCCGTGAAATCAGCTGGTAAATCAAATGTCAGTATAGCCTGAATCAATGCTTATTCTGTTTGCAATATGCAGGCTCAAAGGGGTGGTCAGTCATAATGTCGAAAAAAAAATGTCGACAGACAAAAATGTCGACAAAAAAATGTCGAAAAAAAAAATGTCGACTTTCGTTTTTTTTAATTATATATTTATTTTAGGGGTTCGGGAGTTTAAAAAAGGGAAAAATGTAAAAAAAAATTTAAAAAGGGGGGTTGGGGGGGAACCCCCCCATTTAAAAAAAAAATGCATTGAAAAAAAAAGTCGACATTTTTTTTTCGACATTATTTTTTCGACATTTTGACTGTCGACATTTTTGTTGTCGACATTATGACTATAAACCGCTCAAAGGGTATGCTTACCCCACAATCACCTTACTCAAAGCCACTTTATAAAGTAGTATTGTTTACTGGCGCCTCTAATCTGATGAGTGTATCACTTTTTGCACTCCCTCGCACTCCCGTGCTTATGGTTCAGGGCTGCTTGTGCTTAAGTCGCCATTTTAGGCTCCAAGATGGCAGCTCTGAGGGTGTGCTGCGCCCAGCTCAATGTCTTTTTTTTTTCCTTCAAATTGATGTTAAGAGGCAGTGTGGGTTTGACGCTTTATGAAAGTTCCCACCCAGCAATTACTTCAACATCAAATCAAGCGGACACCCACTATGACCCACCAGCCCCTCAGCGTAATTGTTAAGGCAAGTTTTTCTTAACTTTGTTCGCTGGCTCCAGACGGGGAGCTTCTCACGTTGCAGCGTTTCAGCACGGAGGGATCCGGGTCTTAGTCTCCGTTCGGAAAACTCTTGCTCCGTTGGTGCTTGTGCCATGTCTGGCTGGCCAAAAGGGATTATGGATGTTAGAGCTTCCCTATGGAGCACTCTTCACGGGCTTCACGGGATACAAATTTCTTCTAAATAATGTCAATAGCATTGAAATGCATCCTTAGTGCAGGAAAGGGGAGCACTGGATCCAAATGTTGCTTTAAGTACAGTAAGGCTCCCAGTTCCTAGAGAAGCACAAACAACGCCTGCTCTCTGACACACTCACGTCCGCGTCCTCAATCGTCATTCTTCAAAGCCGACTACACATTTTTAGGGCCTGCTGGGAGTGCAGCATTCCTCTGACATTCAAAGTCTGCTTGCCAGCTATGAAAGATTCTTCAGCTCCATGAAAAGCAGATGTTTTACCCGCCTTTACAGGTGAATTCTAGCGAAGCGAATAGACAGCTGAAACGAAAACACTCTTATAAACCTCCTTGAGGTACTCCAGCCTATTGAGATGTCATCTGCTGTATCAACTAGATTCATTACTCTCCATAACATATCTTTCAAAAACACATTTCCTCTTCCAACATAGTATCCTCCTCACTGGTGTAAGAAACTCTATCCATGGATCAAGCATTATTCATTTCTCTTCTCTGAGAGAACAAGGGAGCCATATTTCGTCTCCTTCATGTAATGCAGCACATCCCCTTAACTAGTGAAGATATATCTAATTATGGTCATGCTTTCTTTCAAATATGTTTTAGATGTCCTCTTCTTGATCTGATGACTACTCATTCTGCATGAAAACAACAGCACCCCTTCAGCACCACTTGCAAGCAGTTCTACCTGTGCCTTTATCCTGGAACCTTCATTTCTGTGCAAGCATCCACCACTGGAGCCTGCATGACCTACATGGCCTTCCATTAATGCACGCTCCGTCCTAATGCTAGCTCTTGCATGTGTCACTTCTGCATACCTCACGTCTTAAGCATCTCGCCACTGCACCATATCACCTTATCTAAAGAATATAAAGCCAACGTTCCCTCCATCAGTCTCAGAGCAGCAGCCTCTTCGGGATAAGAGTGCAGGAGCCTCCTTTCCCTCACCACGGAACCTGACCAGCAAATGGGGAAGTGCCCAAGTCCACAACTACTGCAATGGTGAGACCCGCCGTTGACACCCTCATTGCTGATTTTACTTTCCCATAATTATTAATCTGCACCCTGCAAGCACTTGTGCAGGATTTTGTTACTTGCATTGCCCACAAGCATTGTTCTGACCGAATTTGCTATACTCTGCCATTATCTTCAATGCGGTCAATGGCCGCCACGTCCTCTGCAAGCCTACTTCACTTTTCGGCTTGATCACCCTTCTTCAGCCATAGATTGGCTGAGCTCCACTACTTCCGCCCTCCACCCCCACCAACAGGTGGAAGCCGGAGTGTGGAAGCTCCACGTCTAAGGGCCAAGTTAAAGGGCCTGTCTGTGACCATTACATCCATAGCAGCAGCCTTGTCGGGGAAGAGGGCAGGAGCTTTCTCTCCCTAGCCACGCAACTTGACCAGCAAATGGGAAGTGCCCAAGTCCACAACTACTACATCGGTGAGACCCGCCGTCGACACCCTCATTGCTGATTTTACTTTGCCATAATTATTAATCTGCGCCCTGCAAAGCAGTTGCGCAGGATTTTGTTACTTGCATTGCCCACAAGCATTGTTCTGACGGAATTCGCTATACTCCGCCATTATCTTCAATGTGGTCAATGGCCGCCACGTCCTCTGCAAGCCTACTTCACTTTGCGGCTTGATTAGCCTCCTTCAGCCACGGATTGGCAGAGCTCCACTTATTCCACCCTCCACCCCCACTGATAGGTGCAAGCCGGAGTGCGGAAGCTCCTCGTCCAAGGGCCGAGTTAAAGGGCCTGTCTGTGCATGTCCATGACAGGCCATAAGCACTCGCTTTTATTGCGTTCAAATTACTGTGAGTACTCATCTGTGGCTTAACTCGCCTCTCCCCCCACAGTCTTTCTCCTGCCTTGCGCTTCGGTACTGCACGATCGCTTGACTCAGGCTGCGCACCTGCAGCAATCCCCTTTCACTATCTATCAGCAAACTGAGACACAACTCTCTGCAACTGTAATGGTCCCATCTCCTCCCCTTCCAGGAGTATGCCGTCAAAGTAGTGATTTGCGCACCACCAAAGGGAACCTAATGCTGTTGGTGCCAGTGCATATCTTTATTACGTGCTTATCACCCATCAACACCAATGTGAATAATAAATGGTGATCAACATGTACGAACATGCATCTATTGTTATTGACACTGCCCCACAACACTCAGTCTAGCATGCCTTAACTCTTGGTAATCATGTGCCCAGGCAAACTTCCTGCCTACCTCTCCATTTTGACACTAACTGATCCAGCGACTGCAGCTGGCTCCTCTTCCATACGAGCAATTGATTAATTGTATTGCCGCGCACAAACTACCTTTTGTGCTGCCTGTCACCAGCTATCAATTGTATCATACCTGTACCTTCCATGAACTGTGTTGCCTTGCCATAGTCACCAACCACGTTACCTTGCTTATCATCACATTTGTTTTCATATGTATTGCAAGTGTACCTGTAACACTATCCAAGTTAACTGTAGATAGTGATAATTATGCTCCCTACCTTCACAATGTTGTAATTCTGTGGCTAACCATATCGGCCGAACCGTTATGCGCGCAAATGTATCTACCACCATTCTGTTACTTCCATAGACACTTAGCTCTGGAAAACTAGTTGACATAGGGAACAATTAGCGTTATGCCTGCCCAGCCACCTCCTCTCTAGGCCGTCGCCATTAGTCACTCTAAGGACATTAGATACCTAGCCTTCTAAAATTAACTAAACCACGCCAGGCTGGTTATTGTTTATGATGTTCCCCTTCTGCATTGTACGGTGCGATTTGCCATGCACAGGCTCCCACTTCATTACCCATGAAAATGGCCTCCTCAGGGCAGCATGCCCCCGTCACAACCCCATCCCCTGCCCCACGCCTTTCCTTCCACATTCCAATCGTTTCCCCCAGCATTATCACCAGACCAACACCCAAAAAGACACCACAATTGTCCAAAAGCCACAAATTGCTCCCAAACCATACACACTCATCACCAATAACTCGCCTAAAATGACTTACCCAGTCCTCAGCGCATCTAGATGCGCTAGACTCAGATCACGGACCTACACCACCCCACGTTGTCCAGACTGGGATTATACCAAAGCCAAGCACTCCAAACTGATCCCGCTACAGGGTAGCAACAGAACCCAAAGACTTAGATCCCAATTTATGAACTGCCCTAGCATACTTGTCCCTGCTACATCTACCACCATAGGCAGTGTGTACACACCAGCCTACCAAGCTAAACCATCCAAAATGAATACCATAACCAAACAACAAACCACCTCCGTTGAGGTTACCAACGCATGCTTAACACCCTTAGTCCAGTCGCCACCCCCCTATGCACCTCAAAGCAGCACTCATTAATACACGCTTCATAGCCGCACATGCCACAAAAATACATGACCACATTATTGAGCAACAACTAGATCTACTCATAGTGACTGAAACTTAGCTCCACCAAGCCTCTGGACCAATACTCACCATTGCTATTCCTCCGGATTACACTATCCTTAGTACGGACAGAACAAAGTCAGTAGGTGGGGGAGTAGCCATTATTGCTAAAACCCAACTTAAAATAAGAGCTTGCCCCATCGAGAACCCAGACGGGTACAAAATCCTATTGGCCAAACTAGCTACTAACCACAAAACTACCATCAATATAGTAACTATTTATAGAGCGCCTAACACTAATTCTCAGCCTGAATTAGACATACCTCTATTACTAACACCACTCATTAAACCTAAAACAAAATGCATAGTCCTTGACGACCTGAACCACGGATTCAACGATACCCAAGACTATAAAGCAGAAGCACTACACAGTGCACTGAAAGACATGGCCTTCACACAACTTGTGAACGCACCCACCCACGCAAAAGGGACAATGCTAGATCGGATAATACCACTCAATACTTCAGTATCCATATACTCCATTAACACATTACCTTGGTCAGACCACCATAGTGTACATTTCTCTATAACTTGTAATGAACCAGACCTACCTAAACCTACCATATCGAAATCTTATGTAACTAAAAATATCCGCAAACTCTCAGCAGAAAACCTTAACCCATTGCTAGCAATCGCCCTCAATGACAAAAGGATTAATAATGAGAACCCCTGTGCCCTGGCTGACACTCACCACAAATTCCTCACTGATACAATAGATACCCTTGCACCTTGTGTCACTAAAACCGGACACAAGGACAAAAAATCCTCTTTCTGGTTTAACAATTAATTAGTTTCTCTTAGATGGAGTAAACGGTTGCTCGAACACCGTCTAAACAAAACCCACACTCCAGAAGCCGCAGACGGATTCAACACGGCTAATAAAATGTACAAAGCAGCCATCATTGCACACAAAGCAGATGTGCTCAATACCAGGATCAGAAATGCCTCCTCTGATACAAAAGAGTTATTCTCCATCCCCAAAGAATTGGAAAATCATCGACAAACTAGCATACAACCAAATACAAACCCACCTGGAACAAAATAACCTACTAGGGGCTAGACAATCCGGGTTCAGGCCCAACCATAGTACTGAGACCGCTCTCTTGGACTTGAAAAGCCAATTAGATACTATCAGAGATACAGGAAAAATGGCTACTTTATTGCTGCTTGACAGTTTATAGTGACATTTTCGAACATCACATTTTCGACATTCCATTCGTGACACAAAAATGACAAATAGTTTTTTTTAATTTTATTTTTTTAACGAGGCAGGGTTCCCCCCAACCCCCTGTTTTTTTTTTTATTGCCACTTTTTTTCTACTAACGAAAAATAAAAATCAACATTTTTGTTCCGAGATTTTGGTATGTCGAAAATGTGTTTTAGAAAATATAACTGGATACCCTGCTTGATTTATCAGCAGCATTCAACCTGGTAGACCATGACAAACTCTGTGAAACTCTAAAAAAAGACTTTAATTTCTCAAATAACGCTACACTCTGGATCAAATCCTTGTTAACTGTTCGAACTTCCAAAGTTGCCATCGGAAATGATGCAGCTGACCCCATAGCGGTTCCCATAGGAGTTCCCCAAGGATCATGCCTCTCTCCATCCTCTACAACGCCTATACTAAATTCCTATTCTCAGCTCTAGATGATATGGGTGTCATCTACACAAATTTTGCAGATGACACCCAGATCCGCATCCCCATCACAAGGGGACTACACCCAAGATACCCAAACCATCAATAAAGTCTATGTCATCATTCAAAATTGGTTGGCATTAAACAGCCTTTTTTTCAATGATGAGAAAACTGAGGTTCTAATCGTGGCCTCACAAAAAAGAAGAATCACCCTCCATCCAGACTACTCACATATCAACATAGACGGTACCCGGATCCCAGTACTCAAGCAAGTCAAAACTCTTGGGGTATATATAGACGCCAACCTCACTATGCATAAACATATATCAACCCTCTCCTCCTCAACAGCATACACAGCTAAACCAATCGCACTCAGTCGCCAATTCCTTACTCCTACAAACTGCATCACTCTGGCTAGAGCACTGATTTTAACGAAACTTGACTACTGCAACGTCCTTCTTTTAGGAACCTCCAAAAAAAAATCAACAAGGTACAACTACTGCAGAAGAAAGCCCTTAGAGCAGCTCTAGGTACAATGAAATCCAAGCACATCTCCAACATTAGGCGAGAAAATCACTGGCTGCCCATCGAAGCTAGAATCATTTTCAAAACACTATGTGCTGTTCATAAATGCATCACAAACAAAGCCCCTAGCTACTTCAACAACACTATCAAGAAAAAAACTCTTGCAGGACCCTCAGATCCAATAACTTGGCTCTTTTGGAAATACTGCAATACAAATATAACAGAGCAGGAGGAAGTAGCTTCAAAGTCCTAGCCCCAACTCATTGAAATGCAATACCACTTAATATTAAAAATGAGGACACTTTATTAGGTTTCAAAAAAGCACTGAAAGCCTGGTTGTTCAACAAATACTAAATTCAGCGATTTCCAATCAACCAGGGCACCAGAGTGTCCTCGACGTACCTCGACTTATCTAACTGCAACTTTAAATGATGGTCCTATTTCCTATATGTATGTCCCAGTGGCCTAACATGTCTGCAACAAGAGTTATAAAATGAACTGCTATCACTGTGTTGATTGATATATAACATTGTATAAGAAATCTTATAAGCTGTCTGTAACTTCGCCGTGATACCTGTGTTTCTGGGCGAGTAACAAATGTAATAAATAAATAAAATAAAAAAATGCTGCTGCTTTACTCTACTGGAGCCCTTTATTGGCAGGACCGCGGGGAGGTGGTGCTTGCTGCAATTATTGCTCTATTGAGGGCGTATGTTTGGGGTACATGTAACCCTGCCCCACTACCTGCTAAGATTAAAAATGTGAGAATGTTGGGAGGGAGGGTGATTATGTGCTCTCTAAGGATGTGGAGGATTCAATTATATAATGTATTTAATTTAGCAACAGGTTACTTGTTTGGGGTGGGGATGGGATAACAATTGGTCAAGAATGGTATGAGAAATAGGGACAGAAACTCTTGAGGGTGATTAAGGGTAAATGAATGATATGATCTGAAATAAACTGATATGTTTGCCAATTTGAATAGGCTTATAAAGACTAAGACACAGATTCATGGAATAATTAGCGCGGCACAAGTGGGCAAAAACGTGCGAATCGCAGTGGAATAGCGAAAATCGCAGTGAACGTGCGAAAATCGCACGAAAAGCAGCGCACGTCGATTCATGGAAGGCCGTGCGCGAGAAAACCAGTGGATGTGCGAAAAAAAAGTGCGCGGCGCACGTTGGCGCACGTTGGCGCACAGGCCATCTAACAGCGTGCGCCAGGTCACAGCGAAAATCGCACAGGCCACAGCGAAATTCGCACATAGCGCGGCGCACGCAATAAAAGTAGGCGGAACACGGGCGTAACACTCGGAATGGGGAACAACTTGCCAAAACGTGGGCGTCACGGGGGAAGTACAGGGCACAAGTGCGCGGAACGCCCACACGCTCGCCTACAACACGTATTCATGGAATAGAATAGGGGAAAAAAGCGCACGCTCAAACCAGCGCACAGGCACAAACACGACCGCCACAAGAAAGGAGGCGGTAGCGTCTCTGCGGCTGTAAGAAATGTGCGCCAAAAGGTGCGCCAACAAATAGCACCTATATACTGCCATGATGAATGTCCCATACTGTGGCCCTCCAGGAAAAATGACGTGCAAAGGGGTACCCACAAACACGGACACCCGCTGACAAAAAATACGTGTGCATGTATACCGGGGTGCGCGGGAAGTGTCACACGCGATTTGCAGGGTACGTGCATCACAGGGGTTCGCGTGAAGTTATTCACACGATCGGGCCTGGGGGAGCGGGCTACGTGTATTACAGGGGTTCGCGTGAAGTTCCTCACGCGATCGGGCCTGGGGGAGCGGGCTACGTGTATTACAGGGGTTCGCGTGAAGTTCCTCACGCGATCGGGCCTGGGGGAGCGGGCTACGTGTATTACAGGGGTTCGCGTGAAGTTCCTCACGCGATCGGGCCTGGGGGAGCGGGCTACGTGTATTTCAGGGGTTCGCGTGAAGTTCCACACGCGATCGGGCCTGGGGGAGCGGGCTACGTGTATTACAGGGGTTCGCGTGAAGTTCCACACGCGATCGGGCCTGGGGGAGCGGGCTACGTGTATTACAGGGGTTCGCGTGAAGTTCCTCACGCGATCGGGCCTGGGGGAGCGTGCTACGTGTATTTCAGGGGTTCGCGTGAAGTTTCACACGCGAATAGCCTGGGCGCGTGTATTTCAGGGGTGCGCGGGAAGTTTTACACGCGATTTCTGCACGGTACGTGTATTTCAGGGGTTCGCGTGAAGTTTCACACGCGAATAGCCTGGGCGCGTGAATTTGAGGGGTGCGCGGGAAGTTCCTCACGCGATCGGGCCTGGGGGAGCGGGCTACGTGTATTACAGGGGTTCGCGGGAAGTTCCACACGCGAATAGCCTGGGCGCGTGTATTTCAGGGGTTCGCGGGAAGTTCCACACGCGAATAGCCTGGGCGCGTGTATTTCAGGGGTGCGCGGGAAGTTCCACACGCGAATAGGCTGGGCGCGTGTATTTCAGGGGTGCGCGGGAAGTTCCACACGCGAATAGCCTGGGCGCGTGTATTTCAGGGGTTCGCGGGAAGTTCCACACGCGAATAGCCTGGGCGCGTGAATTTGAGGGGTGCGCGGGAAGTTCCACACGCGAATAGCCTGGGCGCGTGTATTTCAGGGGTGCGCGGGGAGTTCCACACGCGAATAGCCTGGGCCCGTGTATTTCAGGGGTGCGCGGGAAGTTCCACACGCGAATAGCCTGGGCGCGTGTATTTCAGGGGTGCGCGGGAAGTTTTACACGCGAATAGCCTGGGCGCGTGTATTTCAGGGGTGCGCGGGAAGTTTTACACGCGAATAGCCTGGGCGCGTGTATTTCAGGGGTGCGCGGGAAGTTTTACACGCGAATAGCCTGGGCGCGTGTATTTCAGGGGTGCGCGGGAAGTTTTACACGCGATTTCTGCACGGTACGTGTATTTCAGGGGTGCCGGGGAGTCCCGCATGTGATTTGACAGTGTGGGTCCTCCCAGGTGTACCCTGTACACCCTCCACGGCCCCTGCAGGCAGCCCACACCACAGGGGACTACCCTGCATCCCTGGTCATGTCCCGCAGGCAGCCCACCCAACATGGGCATGCCCCCCAGCAAAGGCACATGTCTCCTTGAACTAATGAACACCAACACATGTCCCCTTGCACCCCCACCCCCCAGCACTGTGGGGCACATGCCAGCAGTCCCCCACCCATGTCCAACTCATGTCCCCCACCACCCCCACCCCCCAGCACTGTGGGGCACCTGCCAGTAGGCCCCCACCCATGTCCAACTCATGTCTCCCACCACCCCCACCCCCCAGCCACCAGGGTCACCCTCCACCAGGGCCCCACTCATGTCTCCGACCACCCCCACCCCCCAGCACTGTGGGGCACCTGCCAGCAGGCCCCCACCCATGTCCAACTCATGTCTCCCACCACCCCCACCCCCCAGCACTGTGGGGCACCTGCCAGTAGGCCCCCACCCATGTCCAACTCATGTCTCCCACCACCCCCACCCCCCAGCACTGTGGGGCACCTGCCAGCAGGCCCCCACCCATGTCCAACTCATGTCTCCCACCACCCCCACACCCCAGCACTGTGGGGCACCTGCCAGCAGGCCCCCACCCATGTCCAACTCATGTCTCCCACCACCCCCACCCCCCAGCCACCAGGGTCACCCTCCACCAGGGCCCCACTCATGTCTCCCACCACCCCCACCCCCCAGCCACCAGGGTCACCCTCCACCAGGGCCCCACTCATGTCTCCCACCACCCCCACCCCCCAGCAGTGCAGGGTCACCCTTCACCAGGGCCCCACTCATGTCTCCCACCACCCCCACCCCCCAGCACTGTGGGGCACCTGCCAGCAGGCCCCCACCCATGTCCAACTCATGTCCCCCACCACCCCCACCCCCCAGCACTGTGGGGCACCTGCCAGTAGGCCCCCACCCATGTCCAACTCATGTCTCCCACCACCCCCACCCCCCAGCCACCAGGGTCACCCTCCACCAGGGCCCCACTCATGTCTCCCACCACCCCCACCCCCCAGCACTGTGGGGCACCTGCCAGCAGGCCCCCACCCATGTCCAACTCATGTCTCCCACCACCCCCACCCCCCAGCACTGTGGGGCACCTGCCAGTAGGCCCCCACCCATGTCCAACTCATGTCTCCCACCACCCCCACCCCCCAGCACTGTGGGGCACCTGCCAGCAGGCCCCCACCCATGTCCAACTCATGTCTCCCACCACCCCCACCCCCCAGCCACCAGGGTCACCCTCCACCAGGGCCCCACTCATGTCTCCCACCACCCCCACCCCCCAGCACTGTGGGGCACCTGCCAGCAGGCCCCCACCCATGTCCAACTCATGTCTCCCACCACCCCCACCCCCCAGCACTGTGGGGCACCTGCCAGCAGTCCCCCACCCATGTCCAACTCATGTCCCCCACCACCCCCACCCCCCAGCACTGTGGGGCACCTGCCAGTAGGCCCCCACCCATGTCCAACTCATGTCTCCCACCACCCCCACCCCCCAGCACTGTGGGGCACCTGCCAGCAGGCCCCCACCCATGTCCAACTCATGTCTCCCACCACCCCCACACCCCAGCACTGTGGGGCACCTGCCAGCAGGCCCCCACCCATATCCAACTCATGTCTCCCACCACCACCACCCCCCAGCCACCAGGGTCACCCTCCACCAGGGCCCCACTCATGTCTCCCACCACCCCCACCCCCCAGCAGTGCAGGGTCACCCTCCACCAGGGCCCCACTCATGTCTCCCACCACCCCCACCCCCCAGCACTGTGGGGCACCTGCCAGCAGGCCCCCACCCATGTCCAACTCATGTCTCCCACCACCCCCACACCCCAGCACTGTGGGGCACCTGCCAGCAGGCCCCCACCCATGTCCAACTCATGTCTCCCACCACCCCCACCCCCCAGCCACCAGGGTCACCCTCCACCAGGGCCCCACTCATGTCTCCCACCACCCCCACCCCCCAGCAGTGCAGGGGCACCCTCCACCAGGGCCCCACTCATGTCTCCCACCACCCCCACCCCCCAGCACTGTGGGGCACCTGCCAGCAGGCCCCCACCCATGTCCAACTCATGTCCCCCACCACCCCCACCCCCCAGCACTGTGGGGCACCTGCCAGCAGTCCCCCACCCATGTCCAATTCATGTCTCCCACCACCCCCACACCCCAGCAGTGCAGGGTCACCCTCCACCAGGCCCCCACTCATGTCTACCACCACCCCCACCCCCCAGCCACCAGGGTCACCCTCCACCAGGCCCCCACTCATGTCCCCTATCACCCCCACCCCCCAGCCACCAGGGTCACCCTCCACCAGGCCCCCACTCATGTCTCCCATCACCCCCACACCCCAGCAGTGCAGGGTCACCCTCCACCAGGCCCCCACTCATGTCTCCCACCACCCCCACCCCCCAGCAGTGCAGGCTCAACCTCAACCAGGCCCCCACTCATGTCCCCCTGCACCCCCACCCCCCTGCCACCATGTGCAGCCCCCACCAGGTCCTCACAATCCCCAATCATGTGCGTAATGGTCAGCCTCCACAGCCAAAAAGGCCTACCAAGTAACCCATTCACCCACATGGAAATGGAAATCACATGTTACACCCCCAATGTACATGAAGCAAATGAACCCATGTCCGTCACACACATATTTTCAAATTGAATGGGAAAACACACAACATGACATGCATGAAACCAATGAGATGAAACCACACAGTGAACAATGGAAAAAAAAATGTATTGAAAAAAATACAAATGCCAAAGAAAGAAAACTAACTACAATGTAAATGTGAAAAAATAAGCTGCATGTCCGCATAAAAACACAAAACTAGAAAATCAAATCAAAAAAATTATGTCCAAAGTGAAATGTAAAAACTCTCCATGCAACAAAGAACTATGTACAAAAATAACAAGGGTCCATCATCACAACTGAACTAAGGAAACCTCCTAAAAAACCTACCTAAATATCAACTATATACAAAAAGTGGAGCAGTGTCCGTCGACTCCAAATAATAATAAGAACGAAAGGAAACCTAAAACTAAAGAACTATATACAAAGGCGGCGGGCAAGTCCAGCGGCTCACTCTGTGGTGTTCCGGGCCAGGGCATCATCGAACTCCTGTTCGATGTCCCGGAGGCGGTCCAGTTCCATGGCCCCGAGGGTCCGCAGGGACGACGCTGTGTCCTCCTCCAACCCCCTGCGGATTGCCTCGAGGCACTCGGCCCGCCTCAGGGCCCTCCGCATGGAGTTCTCCGCCCTGACCATTGTGAGCCGCGCCTCTTCCGCCCGCCGCCGCTCCGCACCTATGGCGTGGCCCAACCGCTGCCACACGGAAGACACTCTCTGTCCTGGGTCCTCCTGCCCTCCGGCCGATGCCTGCCCCTCCGATGTCGAAGGCCCCGAGCCTTCATGGCTCCCACCATCTTGCTGCTGCTGCTGCTCTGCCTCTGCCCGTGCACTGCCTCCTGCTGCCTGCACATCCTCCGCCGGCTGGGGTGCACCTGTTGATGTGGCCACCCCTGCTGGACGTCCGACTCCCGACTGTGGCAGGGATGCCTCCTCCACCAGCCTGGCCGCACTGTCAGAGGCAGCTCCACAGGGCACCCAGGTGACTGATGGGTGGGAAGATGGCACAGAGGACGACTGGCGCGTAGGGGGTCCAGTTGAGGAGGGGGTCGGAGCAAGCCCCATCAGACAGCGGAATCCGGCCTGGGTGACCTGTCCCAGCAGGCTGACGTGGTCAACGAGCCATTCGAGATGACGTGCAGTCTCTCCATGAAAAGACTGCAGGTCACCTCGCATGGCCCGTTGACGCAACGCCACACCAGCCAGGACAGGCTCAACCCGGTCCTGGATGGCCACGTCCGCAGGCAGAGGAAGGCCAGTTGACGTCAGCTCATCCCCTGCCTGAAAACGGGTCTGGACGTAGGCATCCCTGCTGGTGCAAGATGATGCAGGGACAGGATCGGGGACAGGATTGCACACAGGCACCTCCGCGGCCGCCTGTGCTGCCTCCTGTCCCTGGTCCTGCACTGCACCACTAGCACCAGTGGGATCCCCACCTCCAGACCCTGTCTCTGGTGCTTGCGCGGCCCCCTCCTCCACCAAACCCCCCACCAACCTGGATGACTCTGTGCCATCTTCCCCTGTTGGGCCCTGTGGGGTCCCAGCTGCCCCTTCTGCTGCCGAGGAGTCCAACTGCAACCTCCGCCTCTTGGACCTCCCCCCGGCAGCTGCGGCCTGGGACGCGGCACCGGACTCCTCACTCCCCGACGAGATGACAACACGGGAGGGGAGCCGGGCCTTGCGTCTCCGGCTGGCGGTCGGATCCCCGCCGCTGTGCTCCACAGCACCTTCTCCGCCCTCTTCATCAGTTGACGCTGCAGACAGGGAGAAACAAAACACAGGCATCAGGGCACTGTACAATGGACACATACACGCATGACAGTTGCACATGAGTGGCATTGGCAAACCTCAGACATGTCATCACAATCCCCAACACACATGTCATTGCAACTGGCACACATGAGCCATACCACAGCCATATCGCAACTGCCACCACCATCCCCACACATACAACAGCATCAGCAGCCAAAGGGGAGCCATACATCACATGCAACACAGGAAGTGCACCACACATGTACACACACCACCACACTTGCATGCATGTCTACACCTCTGCCAAGTGTCGCACTGTTCAGACGGGCATCCATGTCACATCTGCCAATCAGGCTTCCACATACCGCTGTCACATGCATCCATGTAGCATCACTGTTGCACCTTTGACAAATACACACACATGCACATGTACACAGTGCTCATACATGCAGCCGAAAACAACATACATGCCTGACATCACGGACATGTCTACTTACATACACATTCATCCAAACATGTGTGCACGCACAACTGCATTTGCCATGCAAGCCCACACACACAAGCACCATCCATGTCTCACACATTACAGCCCTCGCATGTGTCAGCCCCACGGCCCTGTACACCCCCACCCATACTCCACCCCATACAAACAGATGTGCAACTGGCACAATGGGGAATGATCACCACACGCCCTGCTCACAACCAGGATGCATGTACACTCACCGCTCGACTCCAGACGGCTCTGCTTCTCTAGGACCTGGACGTGGAGCGCTGGGGATATGCGTTCCAGGACCCCCATCTGTTCTTCCGACAAGTGGCCCCGGCGCCCCTTGGCATCCGCTGCCTTCAAGAGGCGCCGGGCCTTGTTCAGGGTCCTGGACCTGAAGTCCTCCCAGCGCTTCCTGACATGTTGTAAGTCCCGGACTGCCACCCCCTCCGCGTTGATGGCAGTCACGGTGTCTGTCCAGATCCGAGTCCGTCCTTCCTTGTCGGCGCGGGAACTTCCAAAGAGGGCATCATACTGCCCCAGGACTTGCTCCACCAGGACACCAACTTCGGTGGCACTGAAGCTGGTGCCCCTCTGCCTCTCTGGCCGGGGGTTGTCAGTGGTCACAGATGGTGTTAGCCCCGACATGACAACCCCAGAGGCAGGAGTGGGTGGGCAACTGGGTCCTGGGGCTGGGCTGTGGAGCGATGGAATTCCAGTCGGGAGTCTTCTGTTCCAGCAGGGGTGGTCACAGCAACAGCACCCCTGGCTGATGTGCAGGCAGCAAATGGCAGTGCACGTGGGCAGCAGGCAGTCAGGCAGCAGCAGATAGCAGGTGGGAGCGTGCTCGGGGCTCTGGGGGGCAGTAATTCGGCCTTCTGGGCAGGAGCGTGGTCTCCCGTGTGCTCACGCGTGGCCAGCTTGGTACGGAGTGAATTGGCACGTGAAAATCCTGCACGTCAGCGTGAAAACCGAGGAAAGGCCCTTAGCGCGTAAGCGCGTCAGCACGCATACGCGATTCCATTGGACCAAAGGCCCTCAGCGCGTAAGCGCGTCTGTGACGTGACCCGCACGGGTGTTTCCCACACAGCACGTGATGACAGAGCACACGTGGAAAGACTGCACGTCAGAGTCTCATTGCGTGTGATTGGTGGAAATGGCCGTACACCGGGATACAGGTGCGCTGACGTACTTGCGTGTGTAAGTGTCCGCGCACACCTCATATACACGTACATAGGCCAATCGCGTGTACACGCACTTTTGTCCAATTACACGCGATGAGACTCTGACGTGCAGTCTTTCCACGTGTGCTCTGTCATCACGTGCTGTGTGGGAAACACCCGTGCGGGTCACGTCACAGACGCGCTTACGCGCTGAGGGCCTTTGGTCCAATGGAATCGCGTATGCGTGCTGACGCGCTTACGCGCTAAGGGCCTTTCCTCGGTTTTCACGCTGACGTGCAGGATTTTCACGTGCCAATTCACTCCGTACCAAGCTGGCCACGCGTGAGCACACGGGAGACCACGCTCCTGCCCAGAAGGCCGAATTACTGCCCCCCAGAGCCCCGAGCACGCTCCCACCTGCTATCTGCTGCTGCCTGACTGCCTGCTGCCCACGTGCACTGCCATTTGCTGCCTGCACATCAGCCAGGGGTGCTGTTGCTGTGACCACCCCTGCTGGAACAGAAGACTCCCGACTGGAATTCCATCGCTCCACAGCCCAGCCCCAGGACCCAGTTGCCCACCCACTCCTGCCTCTGGGGTTGTCATGTCGGGGCTAACACCATCTGTGACCACTGACAACCCCCGGCCAGAGAGGCAGAGGGGCACCAGCTTCAGTGCCACCGAAGTTGGTGTCCTGGTGGAGCAAGTCCTGGGGCAGTATGATGCCCTCTTTGGAAGTTCCCGCGCCGACAAGGAAGGACGGACTCGGATCTGGACAGACACCGTGACTGCCATCAACGCGGAGGGGGTGGCAGTCCGGGACTTACAACATGTCAGGAAGCGCTGGGAGGACTTCAGGTCCAGGACCCTGAACAAGGCCCGGCGCCTCTTGAAGGCAGCGGATGCCAAGGGGCGCCGGGGCCACTTGTCGGAAGAACAGATGGGGGTCCTGGAACGCATATCCCCAGCGCTCCACGTCCAGGTCCTAGAGAAGCAGAGCCGTCTGGAGTCGAGCGGTGAGTGTACATGCATCCTGGTTGTGAGCAGGGCGTGTGGTGATCATTCCCCATTGTGCCAGTTGCACATCTGTTTGTATGGGGTGGAGTATGGGTGGGGGTGTACAGGGCCGTGGGGCTGACACATGCGAGGGCTGTAATGTGTGAGACATGGATGGTGCTTGTGTGTGTGGGCTTGCATGGCAAATGCAGTTGTGCGTGCACACATGTTTGGATGAATGTGTATGTAAGTAGACATGTCCGTGATGTCAGGCATGTATGTTGTTTTCGGCTGCATGTATGAGCACTGTGTACATGTGCATGTGTGTGTATTTGTCAAAGGTGCAACAGTGATGCTACATGGATGCATGTGACAGCGGTATGTGGAAGCCTGATTGGCAGATGTGACATGGATGCCCGTCTGAACAGTGCGACACTTGGCAGAGGTGTAGACATGCATGCAAGTGTGGTGGTGTGTGTACATGTGTGGTGCACTTACTGTGTTGCATGTGATGTATGGCTCCCCTTTGGCTGCTGATGCTGTTGTATGTGTGGGGATGGTGGTGGCAGTTGCGATATGGCTGTGGTATGGCTCATGTGTGCCAGTTGCAATGACATGTGTGTTGGGGATTGTGATGACATGTCTGAGGTTTGCCAATGCCACTCATGTGCAACTGTCATGCGTGTATGTGTCCATTGTACAGTGCCCTGATGCCTGTGTTTTGTTTCTCCCTGTCTGCAGCATCAACTGATGAAGAGGGCGGAGAAGGTGCTGTGGAGCACAGCGGCGGGGATCCGACCGCCAGCCGGAGACGCAAGGCCCGGCTCCCCTCCCGTGTTGTCATCTCGTCGGGGAGTGAGGAGTCCGGTGCCGCGTCCCAGGCCGCAGCTGCCGGGGGGAGGTCCAAGAGGCGGAGGTTGCAGTTGGACTCCTCGGCAGCAGAAGGGGCAGCTGGGACCCCACAGGGCCCAACAGGGGAAGATGGCACAGAGTCATCCAGGTTGGTGGGGGGTCTGGTGGAGGAGGAGGCCGTGCAAGCACCAGAGACGGGGTCTGGAGGTGGGGATCCCACTGGTGCTAGTGGTGCAGTCCAGGACCAGGGACAGGAGGCAGCACAGGCGGCCGCGGAGGTGCCTGTGTGCAATCCTGTCCCCGATCCTGTCCCTGCATCATCTTGCACCAGCAGGGATGCCTACGTCCAGACCCGTTTTCAGGCAGGGGATGAGCTGACGTCAACTGGCCTTCCTCTGCCTGCGGACGTGGCTATCCAGGTCCGGGTTGAGCCTGTCCTGGCTGGTGTGGCGTTGCGTCAACGGGCCATGCGAGGTGACCTGCAGTCTTTTCATGGAGAGACTGCACGTCATCTCGAATGGCTCGTTGACCACGTCAGCCTGCTGGGACAGGTCACCCAGACCGGATTCCTCCGTCTGATGGGGCTTGTTCCGACCCCCTCCTCAACTGGACCCCCTACGCGCCAGTCGTCCTCTGTGCCATCTTCCCACCCATCAGTCACCTGGGTGCCCTGTGGAGCTGCCTCTGACAGTGCGGCCAGGCTGGTGGAGGAGGCATCTCTGCCACAGTCGGGAGTCGGACGTCCAGCAGGGGTGGCCACATCAACAACTGCACCCCAGCCGGCGGAGGATGTGCAGGCAGCAGGAGGCAGTGCACGGGCAGAGGCAGAGCAGCAGCAGCAGCAAGATGGTGGGAGCCATGAAGGCTCGGGGCCTTCGACATCGGAGGGGCAGGCATCGGCCGGAGGGCAGGAGGACCCAGGACAGAGAGTGTCTTCCGTGTGGCAGCGGTTGGGCCACGCCATAGGTGCGGAGCGGCGGCGGGCGGAAGAGGCGCGGCTCACAATGGTCAGGGCGGAGAACTCCATGCGGAGGGCCCTGAGGCGGGCCGAGTGCCTCGAGGCAATCCGCAGGGGGTTGGAGGAGGACACGGCGTCGTCCCTGCGGACCCTCGGGGCCATGGAACTGGACCGCCTCCGGGACATCGAACAGGAGTTCGATGATGCCCTGGCCCGGAACACCACAGAGTGAGCCGCTGGACTTGCCCGCCGCCTTTGTATATAGTTCTTTAGTTTTAGGTTTCCTTTGTTTTTTCTTATGATTTGGAGTCGACGGACACTGCTCCACTTTTTGTATATAGTTGATATTTAGGTAGGTTTTTTAGGAGGTTTCCTTAGTTCTGTTGTGATGATGGACCCTTGTTATTTTTGTACATAGTTCTTTGTTGCACGGAGAGTTTTGACATTTCACTTTGGACAACATTTTTTGGATTAGATTTTCTAGTTTTGTGTTTTTATGCGGACATGCAGCTTCTTTTTTCACATTTACATTGTAGTTAGTTTTCTTTCTTTAGCATTCGTATTTTTTTCTAATACATTTTTTTTTACATTGTTCACTGTGTGGTTTCATCTCATTGGTTTCATGCATGTCATGTTGTGTGTTTTCCCATTCAATTGGAAAATATGTGTGTGACGGACATGGGTTCATTTGCTTCATGAACATGGGGGGTGTAACATGTGATTTCCATTTCCATGTGGGTGAATGGGTTACTTGGTAGGGCTTTTTGGCTGTGGAGGCTGACCAATACGCACATTGTGAGGACCTGGTGGGGGCTGCACATGGTGGCAGGGGGGTGGGGGTGGTGGGAGACATGAGTGGGGGCCTGGTGGAGGGTGCCCCTGCACTGCTGGGGGGTGGGGGTGGTGGGAGACATGAGTGGGGGCCTGGTGGAGGGTGACCCTGGTGGCTGGGGGGTGGGGGTGATGGGAGACATGAGTGGGGGCCTGGTGGAGGCTGCCCCTGCACTGCTGGGGGGTGGGGGTGGTGGGAGACATGAGTGGGGGCCTGGTGGGGGCTGCACATGGTGGCAGGGGGGTGGGGGTGGTGGGAGACATGAGTGGGGGCCTGGTGGAGGGTGCCCCTGCACTGCTGGGGGGTGGGGGTGGTGGGAGACATGAGTGGGGGCCTGGTGGAGGGTGCCCCTGCACTGCTGGGGGGTGGGGGTGGTGGGAGACATGAGTGGGGGCCTGGTGGAGGGTGCCCCTGGTGGCGGGGGGGTGGGGGTGATAGGGGACATGAGTGGGGGCCTGGTGGAGGCTGCCCCTGCACTGCTGGGGGGTGGGGGTGGTGGGAGACATGAGTGGGGGCCTGGTGGAGGCTGCCCCTGCACTGCTGGGGGGTGGGGGTGGTGGGAGACATGAGTGGGGGCCTGGTGGAGGGTGCCCCTGGTGGCGGGGGGGTGGGGGTGATAGGGGACATGAGTGGGGGCCTGGTGGAGGCTGCCCCTGCACTGCTGGGGGGTGGGGGTGGTGGGAGACATGAGTGGGGGCCTGGTGGAGGGTGCCCCTGCACTGCTGGGGGGTGGGGGTGGTGGGAGACATGAGTGGGGGCCTGGTGGAGGGTGCCCCTGGTGGCTGGGGGGTGGGGGTGGTGGGAGACATGAGTGGGGGCCTGGTGGAGGGTGCCCCTGCACTGCTGGGGGGTGGGGGTGGTGGGAGACATGAGTGGGGGCCTGGTGGAGGGTGCCCCTGGTGGCTGGGGGGTGGGGGTGGTGGGAGACATGAGTGGGGGCCTGGTGGAGGGTGCCCCTGCACTGCTGGGGGGTGTGGGTGGTGGGAGACATATGTGGGGGCCTGGTGGAGGGTGCCCCTGGTGGCGGGGGGGTGGGGGTGATAGGGGACATGAGTGGGGGCCTGGTGGAGGCTGCCCCTGCACTGCTGGGGGGTGGGGGTGGTGGGAGACATGAGTGGGGGCCTGGTGGAGGCTGCCCCTGCACTGCTGGGGGGTGGGGGTGGTGGGAGACATGAGTGGGGGCCTGGTGGAGGGTGACCCTGGTGGCTGGGGGGTGGGGGTGGTGGGAGACATGAGTGGGGGCCTGGTGGAGGGTGCCCCTGCACTGCTGGGGGGTGGGGGTGGTGGGAGACATGAGTGGGGGCCTGGTGGAGGGTGCCCCTGCACTGCTGGGGGGTGGGGGTGGTGGGAGACATGAGTGGGGGCCTGGTGGAGGGTGACCCTGGTGGCTGGGGGGTGGGGGTGGTGGGAGACATGAGTGGGGGCCTGGTGGAGGGTGCCCCTGCACTGCTGGGGGGTGGGGGTGGTGGGAGACATGAGTGGGGGCCTGGTGGAGGGTGACCCTGGTGGCTGGGGGGTGGGGGTGGTGGGAGACATGAGTGGGGGCCTGGTGGAGGGTGCCCCTGCACTGCTGGGGGGTGGGGGTGGTGGGAGACATGAGTGGGGGCCTGGTGGAGGGTGCCCCTGCACTGCTGGGGGGTGGGGGTGGTGGGAGACATGAGTGGGGGCCTGGTGGAGGGTGCCCCTGGTGGCTGGGGGGTGGGGGTGGTGGGAGACATGAGTGGGGGCCTGGTGGAGGGTGCCCCTGCACTGCTGGGGGGTGGGGGTGGTGGGAGACATGAGTGGGGGCCTGGTGGAGGGTGCCCCTGGTGGCTGGGGGGTGGGGGTGGTGGGAGACATGAGTGGGGGCCTGGTGGAGGGTGCCCCTGCACTGCTGGGGGGTGTGGGTGGTGGGAGACATATGTGGGGGCCTGGTGGAGGGTGCCCCTGGTGGCGGGGGGGGTGGGGGTGATAGGGGACATGAGTGGGGGCCTGGTGGAGGGTGCCCCTGGTGGCTGGGGGGTGGGGGTGGTGGGAGACATGAGTGGGGGCCTGGTGGAGGGTGCCCCTGCACTGCTGGGGGGTGGGGGTACAGGGGGACATGAGCAGGTGTGCAGGGTAGTCCCCTGTTTTGTGGGCTGCCTGCAGGGGCTGTGGAGGGTGTACAGGGAACACCTGTGAGGACCCACCCAGCCTAATTGCGTGTGATAATTCCCGCACACCCCTGTAATACACGTACCAAGCCAAATCGCGTGTGATAATTCCCACGCACCCCTGTAATACACGTACCTGGCCAAATCGCATGTGAAACTTCCCGCATACCCCTGTAATACACGTACCCTGGCCAATCGCGTGTTGAACTTCCCGCGTACCCCTGTAATACACGTACCCTGGCCAATCGCGTGTTAAACTTCCCGCGTACCCCTGTAATATACGTACCCTGGCTAATCGCGTGTATAACTTCACGCGTACCCCTGTAATACACGTACCCTGGCCAATCGCGTGTTAAACTTCCCGCGTACCCCTGTAATACACGTACCCTGGCCAATCGCGTGTTAAACTTCCCGCGTACCCCTGTAATACACGTACCCTGGCTAATCGCGTGTTAAACTTCCCGCGTACCCCTGTAATACACTTACCCTGGCTAATCGCGTGTTAAACTTCCCGCGTACCCCTGTAATACACGTACCCTGGCCAATCGCGTGTTAAACTTCCCGCGTACCCCTGTAATACACGTACCCTGGCTAATCGCGTGTATGACTTCACGTGTACCCCTGTAATACACTTACACTGGCTAATCGCGTGTTAAACTTCCCGCGTACCCCTTTGATACACGTACCCTGGCCAATCGCGTGTTGAACTTCCCGCGTACCCCTGTAATACACGTACCCTGGCCAATCGCGTGTTAAACTTCCCGCGTACCCCTGTAATACACGTACCCTGGCTAATCGCGTGTATAACTTCACGTGTACCCCTGTAATACACTTACCCTGGCTAATCGCGTGTTAAACTTCCCGCGTACCCCTGTAATACACGTACCCTGGCCAATCGCGTGTTAAACTTCCCGCGTACCCCTGTAATACACGTACCCTGGCCAATCGCGTGTTAAACTTCCCGCGTACCCCTGTAATACACGTACCCTGGCTAATCGCGTGTATGACTTCACGTGTACCCCTGTAATACACTTACCCTGGCTGATCGCGTGTATGACTTCACGTGTACCCCTGATATGCACGTTACCCGCTTTGCGTTCCTTGTTTGGCTGCCCTGTAAACTGGTCCAGGGTTAGCGCAGCCCTTTGCGATGATTTAGCGATTTTGCTGGCTTTTCCTTGCGCGAGGGCGTTCTTGGGGGCGTTACTGGCGCTGCTGCAGGGTCGCTGCGATACTCTGCGCCACGGCTGGTTTGGGAGCATGAAATCCATGAATACGCTGTGCGCGGAAATCGGTTTTATCGCACGTGCCTGGCGCAGTCAATCGCACGCGGACACTCTGCGCCAGCCGCTTGCGACACTTTTCTGCGAAATTCTATGAATTACCCTGTAAGTGTACACCACTTCTTTAATGGGGTTTAGCTAGGCGATGAATGCCACAATGTTTTTCTTTTGCCAGATGATGTGCTTTTCCTGCTTCTGTGCGTCAGAAAACCAATGAGTTGGTAGTGTGTACAATGAGTTATCTAGTACAACACATCCTAAGTACTGCACAATCGGGAGAGATAATTTAAGCAACCTCCTAAAACAGACTAAGCTATCTACCTTCTGCAGGGTAAGGGATGACTCTTTCGAGTCAGTCTTTTGGGTGAAGGATGTTTAAAGAAGAACCAAGTGACTATTCTGTGAAGATGAAGCTAATTATATGTGCAAGTACTTAAAATATGTATGTTGCCCATAATTAACCCATACGTAAATGTGTGAGTGAGTGGGACCATTTGGAAAATAACAAAAGTCCAAAGAGTCAAGCATAAATGACCGAGCTATAAAGCTCAGGTACGTCTGGAGTTGTGTACACTGCACACCAGGTGGACTTTGGCAGTATTTTAACTATCACAGTTTTGCATGAGTGGGCCCGAATGTGAAATGGTTATGGAGCCAAGGAGCTTTGTCGCAGGGGGAAAATGAGAAGAATGCTTGCAATTCACGAAACAAGATGCAAGTGTAGAGAAGGTGCCTGCACACCTCCATACAAGTAGGCAAACATAAATCACTGTAAGTCTGGGCACTCTGTATATTGGCAAGGAGTTGTGGGTGTCAATGGGGTGTGTAAATGGAAAATCAGTTCATGCAGATTGTGGCTTTATATGTCTTCATAACAGTTGCCTGTTGTCTTCAAGTCTTTGTGAATTCCTGAGAGTTTTAAACATATCTGTTATATTAGAAGCGTGAACATGAAGGACAATGTATCAAGTGTGTGGGTTGTGTGGATTAAGAAGGACTATGTGGTGGAAAGATATTTTGTAGTGGTAGAAGACTAATTGCAAATGTTTTGCCTAACGTTATTTTCCCTGAAGTAATTGGTCATAGTTACACCTGGTGTAACTCAGTTAGTTTTATGACAGTTGTAAGTTAAACCGTATTTCTTTCCAATGACCTTTTGTAGTTAGATGTTACAACCAGTTGTGGATGAAAATTACCACAGCTGTTGAGAATTAAAAACATTTGCACCCGGCAAAGACAGATTGACCAATCACAATCTACCAAGATTGTGCTTTCACCCCCTGCACCCGTGGCATCAAATAGAAAAGGGACTAGGTCCCTTCTTGAATGACAATGGCTATTTTGGAACATGTTTTGTATGGTCGCCGTCATCCTAAAAGGCCTTGTCCCTTTTCCATTTTAATGGTGGCAGACATGTTTTCCTTTTTTCATTCTCTGAAAGCTGTATCCTTTGTGAAATTGACGAATGTGTTTCTTTTGGACAGTCATTTCACCCTTTTGGTGCATTTCATTAAGAGTATGGCTGTAATGGCAAAATCATGGTATTGCTAAAACCTCCTATCTAAAAATACAGATGCGATAGGGTACATGGACATTATTTGGTGGAGAAAATAAACAATGCTTATACCATAAAGTATTTCCTTAAATATCCGATAGTATGACCCACACTGTTATAAGGAGGGCAGCCCAGCACTGGACTTTTTATACAGCCAGCAATAAGGCACGGAAGAGCGAGGGATGCAGTTTGAAATACCCAGCCAACCACGGGAACGAGCATGCATTCCCCTTTAAGATTTACACCTTGTGTAATTAGATATCGGGTCAGCCTGCAGGCTTCTACATTTGTTCTGGACATAGGGTTCTTTCTTATCTTCTGTGGCCAAAGGAAGGATTATGCCGGCTTTGCGGGGAACACAAGCGAAACAGGGTCCTTTCATCTTCCTCGCAAATCCCCACTTCGGGAGGGACTGAAAGGGGTCAGACCCAATTCCTGCGTGCAAGGCAGCGCCCCCGAATGAAATCATCTGTCACGCTTGGGGGAGGTGCGCGGGGACGCAAGTCTGCCTCTTATTAACCCCAGGGCCCTTTACTATTAAGAAAATAATTAGGGCGGCGCGCATTTTCTGAGATTTGTTTATCCGTATGTGGCGGCAGTTGGTGAATCTCTGTAACAAGAGCGAAGTTCTATTTAAGATGCTCTGAGGTGTCCTTCCTGAGGCTGCTGGGCGCGTGGGGCAGAGTGCAACCCATGTCACGTGTTATGGAGTTTGACATTGTTTGCCAGTCCGCCATAATTACCCAGAACGTTGATCTTGTCCCATTGTAGACGTGATTAGCTCATATTCGCCTAGTTATTTATTATTTTTCCTTCTTTACATTGTAGTATTTGTAGCTCCCCTCCGCCAATTTCCCCACTCAATTCCAAATATTAGACTACAAGGACGAGCATGCAGTGGGGCAAAGAGGATTAGATGAGTCACGCGCACCTGGCATGCTACACATCTGGATCTTTAGCTCCCATAGAAATGTGTTCATGGTAGCCAAATAAATCCCACTCTCAATGTCTACAACCCTTTAGTCGTGTTTATTGATAGAATGGCCCCAACCAATCGTTGTGACACAATAAAATATGTGTTATGAATCACCGCGATTGCACGATTTATCCAGAAGGTAAATCCACTGGTAGCAGTCATAAAACAGCCAGCGTGCATGCAAGGCCAAACTTTAATACTGCGTGTGCTGCTGTGAAATCCCAGCACACTCCCTTTCCCGATGCTGCACACAACACCGGAAATGATCAGGTGATGACTGGCGCTCACAGCAGAGCGCGCCAGCGTCCGTCCTTTCTGTGATGTGCGGCTATTGTGTATCAATGCACAATGGTTCTGATCCTTTGCAGCTGCGTTCTTAATCGCCTGCCTTCCTTATTGTCCGTCCTGTAATCCAGGAATCTCAATGTGGGTGTCTCTTCACTCACTTCAATGTGAACGCGCAGTGCACCCTAGGATTGGAAAAGAGAGGCGTGTTAATTTAATGGTCCTGTGCGCCTGCCATTCCACGTTCCAGACACATTGGAGCTTTCGATCACGTTAACTAATCAAGGTTACATGATCAAATATGACTTTCACTGGTATAGAATATACATAAATCTATTTCTAGCTATAGATAGATGTCTACATTATCAGATCTACAGTGTGAAAGTCTGAAAACGTTGGAAATACCAATATCAAGGATGGTACAAGCTGTGAAAAAAACCTTGGTGTATATCACATTAGTACCAGGCGAGGGTCGCAATCAGAATGAAAGAGCCATTCTGATTTGCCCTCGCTGAGTCGTTACCAGGTCGGGAATCCCTTCATCGGGATTCCATGGCCTTTGTCCCCGGCGGGGGCGTAGCAGCCCCTCAGCCAATGAGGAGGCTCGAAGCAGGGCCATCCCTGCTCCGAGCCTCCCTAAGGCTGAGAGGCTACCTTCGCCCCCCGCCGGAGACAGAGGTAAGGGTTTTTGTTTTCTTCCCTCCCTCCTCCCACCTCCCTGCCCTCCCCACCCCAGTTACCTTCTATGCCTTGGTCTCCGGCGGGGGACGATGAAAGCCTCCAGCCCTGTGAAGACTCGGAGCGGGCCCCGGCGGGGGACGACAGAGACTTCCATCGTCCCCCACCAGGGACCCAGGTAAGTTTTTTTTTTCCCTTTCGGTCTCGGAGGCGGCCTCTTACGACGCACAGTTCCTGCGTATGTTGTGTAGAGGTGCGGCTTGAGACGGCTGGGTTCTTTCCTCGAACTGTGCGAACTGTGCGAACTGTGCCATCGGTAGGCTCGGGCGGACTGGCTCTAGTACTGGGAACGGAGCGGAGTTGGGAGTACGGAGGAGTAAGGAGGACGGTTACTGGAGGCTATTGGAGCACACGCCGTAAGGAGAGCCGCCAGGGGTGACTGGTTGTGCACACCCGGTCCGTCGCCCGCCGCCCGATAACGCAGCCCTACACGGAACGCAGAGGGCGCACTGGGTGCACTGTGATCCGGCGCCGGCGACGAGTCGAGCGAGATCCCCCCTCGGAGGTAACTGGCCTCACGACAAGAGGTACGGGGAGGGGTGTTGGCGCCTGCGGGTGTTGCGCTGACCTGTGGGGCGGCTCGATTACAGCCTGGTGCCCGTTGCATCTTGGGGCGCTGTGCGATATGGAAGTATACAATGGAGCCCATTGTAGTTGACAAGATCCCCGGGGATTACCGATGACCGAAACCCACATAAGGGTTTAGGTCCCACTGGTAAACGGAGGTCACTACCAAGGAGTGACCTGTATGTCTGGATATTTTTTTTTTTTTTTTTTTTGTATGCGAGAACAACTGCTGGGCGCACTTGCACAGGCCTGACTAGGTCATTGGCTGAACAAGGTGCCCCCTTAAACTGCGCATCGAGGTTATCTCCCTATTGTAAGATTTTGTGAGTGGGATGACAGTTCCTCTACAGTGATAACCCTGAGCACGTGGATACTTTCCCTGGCGCGATTATCATTGTATCTGCGTTCCTCTGCTGAAGAAGTCGAGCCTGGTAGAATTCCAACTTAACAGGAGACTGTGGGGATCTTCCCTTTGATCCTGTAATTGGTCAATTCTACCTACTGGTGCCAGGTAGCCTACTTATCCCAGAGCGGATGGCTCCCCATAAAAAACCTGCACCTTCCAAATATAATCTAAGGAAAAAGACACATGAACCAGACTTGGGTCCTATAATGGAAGAGCCTAAAGGCAGGAGAAATAAAGCCAAGAAGGGAAACCCCGTAGATCAAGGCAAGATAACGGGTTTTTTCCCCATAAACATACCGGCTGAAAATAATTCTACAACCCTTGAGACGCCTATGAATCAAGTGACCAATACCTCCAATTTGGGCAGCTCACTAAATTTTGAGGATATTGACAACAACTCCTTATTGGATTTATGCCTGTCTATACAGAGAGGCATGACACCTCAGATAGTGGTGCACTCGGAGGATATGGAGTCTCTCACACCGGAGAACCAGAGTGAAAATCATGGCAAACGACTCTCTCAAGCTGTAACAATGGAGAGGCTATCTACATCACCTAACCTAGTTATTGATACTTCATCTGATAATGGAAGAGAGACAGTCAGTAATATTCATCCGGTAGCCCAGGAAATTGCCGAATTACAAGCTTCCGTGGCTTCCTTACAGTTTGCATTAAAAATACTGCTGAAGATGTCGGGTCGCATATTGGCAAACACAAACACATTGATGAGTGACACTGAGCAAAGACGGAAGGCGGCCGAGGACACGGAAGACAATCTATCTGAAGCTATTATAATAGCAAACGAGATGCACGAACAACAACTCCCTGGCCCCCATACTGACATAACAGCTCAACGAGATATACCAATGACCCGTAAGCAGCGGAGGTTGGCCAAGTCAGCGCTAGATAGGGCCAGAGTGAATACTCAAGAGCTCTTACCTTTTGAACTAGAGAAGCCTATTCCTCGCTCAAAAAAAGGGAAAAAAAGAGCAGCTCGAGCAAAGAAGCGAAGGGCTGCAGGAGGTGGTTGCCTAACTAGTTGGTTGATCGCGGAGACCACTGAAGCCCCAGATGGGGCCGAGGAACTCGAAAACTCAACAATTGAATCTATACTTGAAGATGATGGCACTCTAGAAAGGCCCCCGAAGACAGCGCATGAGCTTGATTGTCTCCATAATATAGCTCATAACTCTACAGATTTGGTAAAAGAGTGTGACATGAAGTGGGGGAATCGCACCTGTATTATTAGAAATTTATATCAATCTGGCACAAGCGCTTGGCTTTCTCGCTCCGAATTTTTAAAGAGATTATTTTCGGTACCTCAACTGAGAGTTTTGCAATCGGAAGACTTTCAATTTCTTGAGCCCTTGTCAGGATCCCATCCCAAGGTATCAGCCCTGCATTGCAAATTTATATCGACTGCCCAACTATTAAGGACCTATAAAACAGAGCTGAAAACTGTTGACATTGAGATAGATGCTGAAGTAAACTATAATGAGCCTAGCAGCTCTGAAACCGAAAATGCTATAGATGGGCCCGTGGACGCTTGCCCTACTTTGCCATTAGGAACCAAGATGGACAAAAATGATGTACAATCCGCCCTGAAATGGTTGACGGAGGCATTGTCTAAGGTGGTAGAGAATCATTGAAAATTATCGTTGGCTTCTTGGAATTGTAGGGGTTTTGCCCACCTTTTAAACAAGACAGGCCCTATAGCTCAATTATCTCATTACAACTGTATCTGCCTGCAAGAAACCTTTGCAATGAATCCCCTATTTTTAGATGGATATAAGGGTCACCAGGTATTTGCCAAACGAGGCGAAAGAGGTAGACCCTTTGGGGGGTTATGGATTGGGGTATCCAATAGACTAAGTTCAAGGAGGATTCTCGGGAGCCAAAACGACCAACTATTGGCTGTTGAAATAATATACAACATTAAGAAGACCACCGAGAAAGTCTTAGTGGTGTGCTTATATAATCCTCCGGGCGCTATGTGTAGAGAATCAATACAAGAAGGGTTACATGAGCTATTGGCCAGTTGGTTAACCATTGAATGAAATACTAATGTTTGTGTGGCTGGAGATTTTAATACCCATATGCTTGGGGGAGAGAGGAGCTTTGCTAATCCTAAGCTCCGTCCCAGATGTGTTATGGAGCATGATAAATTAGAGGATGAAGGACTTGATTGGGTACACTTCTTTTGTAAGTGGGAATTTGAGATGTTAAATGGACGCACCAAAAGTGATCATCCAGGTAAACATACTTGGAACAATGGAACTGTGATCAGTACCCTAGATTATATTTTCGTGTCCCCAAGTCTGTTGCTACTGATTGATGATATGATGGTAATATCAAACATATGGAGTGATCATGCTATTTTGGCGTGCTCATTTGACATCCTGGAAACTCATGATCAAGTGTGCACTATGGGAGATCTGAAAATCAACCATGCAGGGACATGTATCCGCTGGTCGGATAAGAATATCTCTCGCGCTGAGGAAGCCCTACATAAGTATGGCTGTCTCAGTGTCGAAGACCTTAAGAAAATGACCATAGATGGAGTCGAGGACTGGATATACCTGTTCTCTGAACAATATGCCGCAACCTCGGTTGGGACTATGCTCGGTGAGCAGGAGAAATGTCCTACCTATGACAGATTTATTCGAGATACTAAAAGAACTCTGAGGGCGGAACTAAGAAGAGCAAAGAAAACGAGTACGACTTGGGATATATAAAACACAGTGTCCAAGGAAATAAAGTTGAGATATAGGAGGGTGATTAAAGCAAAAAGAAGCTCTGATAGAAATAGAGCTTGGCAAAAGCTAATACAGACTATTTGCTCCCGTAAAACTAACAGTATATGGGCTCTCCTTAATGAAGCAAGAGGGAATAGGACACAGCAATTAGTTAATCCTATTTCCAGTGTGGAATTGACTGCGTTTCTGGAAAAACGCAACATAGCGATCAGAATCGAGGAGATAATCCCCTTGGGTAATATACCAACGGACCCTGATATTGACATTTCCCATGACTCCATCCTCTCTATGATTAAACTGTTGAAGTCATCTAGGGCACCTGGTCCCGATGGGCTCCCTAATATTGTAATAAAAAGTAGTCCAATTTTTTGGGCCACCCTAATGAATGTACTGTTCTCCAAGATTTTGAGGGCAGTGGTACTCCCGAGCTCATGGCAATCAGCCATACTAATACCAATATTTAAAAAAGGTAATCGATTAGACCCTAATAACTATAGATTACTCTCCATGTTAGACAGTACAAGCAAAATATTTGCGTCACTCCTGTTGAAAAAACTACAGATATGGGTTGACCGGGCTAAAATCTTAAGTAAATTTCAATGTGGCTTTAGGCAAGACTACTCAACTAGCCATAACATTTTTGTTATGGACTATTTACGAACTAGAGCCTTGCAAAGCGGACAACCACCCCTCTATGCACTTTACATAGACTTTAAAGCGGCCTTTGATTCTATCCCCCGAGAAAAACTATGGCTGAAGTTACAAAAGCTTGGCTGTCCAGCTGATCTACTATACTACCTAAGATTACTACATCAGAATACCAAGGTTAAATTGAAATTAGATCGAGTAGGTCATATGACGGAGGAAGTCATACAAAATAGAGGAGTTAAACAAGGTTGTGTGACCGCTCCCCTAGTATACAATCTGTATGTGCATGACATACCGTCATCCTTAGCCTTGGCAAAAAACTGTCCTCCCAATATTGGTAAAACTCCATGTTTGGTACTCGCATATGCAGATGACTTAGTGATCTTCGACCACACAATCAGTGGTATACGCCGTTCAGCCATAGCTCTCTGGGGATATTCTGAACAAAATGGGCTTACAATTAATGTTGAAAAAACACATGTGATGAGATACACATGTAAAAGGTCCGCTCGTGTATCTTTATGCATTGATAGAGTTGTAATTTCTTATGTCCCTGAATATAAATACCTCGGGATTGAATTTGAACCCAGAGGTGACTACACGAATTGTAAACGCAATCGGAAAATAAGAGCTGCCCAAATTACTGCCCTATTTAAAAGCTTTACAATTAAACAGGGTGGTTACACATTATGGGGATCTAGACACCTCTATATACAGGTTCTAGCGCCCATGATGGTGTATGAATTGGAATCACTAATTAAGATGGATCTAAATTGGCTACAAATTATTGAGGGAAAATACTGGAGGAAGATATTAGGACTCCCGGTATGCATCCCTATGGCTCTCCTTAGACTCGAGTTGGGTCTGATATCATTAAAAGCACAGATATTAAAGAAAAGAGCCGGATTCTACTTAAAAATGGTGAATGGCGCGGGTAATGCTCTGCTAACGACATTTGCCCTGAATAATAATAATGAAAACACCCTCTGTGAATTCAAAAAACAAATGGAACAATTGCTCAAAGAAATTTGCTGGAATCATCGTGTAGGGACTTATACGGAGGCTATGCAATCCTGTATGGGGAGACGAGTTGAGTTATGGGATTGGCTAGAGAATTACGAACATCTGCGCAAATTAAAAAGGTATAGGTTCACGGAAACTAGATTATATACTTTCAAGAAACCACAGAAATACCTGATGCTATGCCCGTCCCCAAGATTAAGGAGGTTCATACTCCTATTAAGAATGGAATATCTTCCCATTAAGATGACCACTGGTATCATGGAAAAGATACCCAGAGAACAACGCTATTGTCGTCTGTGCAAGAATCAGGAAGGTCTAGAGACAGCTAAACATGTACTAACCGAATGCCAGGGTATGATGGTTGACATAAAATTACACTTAAGTATGTTTGTGCATAATTGGGAGACTACTGGAGACATGCTGTTCTGGAATCATTGTGTAAACACCAACAGTATGCGTCTGTTAACTGCACTCTATTCCATTTGGTTAAGAGTGGAAGATGAGCTGGGTATATCCATATGAGGAGAGCTAGCCATCGTACTGGATAGAACTATGGGATAATACTGACCAGTATATGTATTTTAACTGCCGACATGATAAGAAATAATCAAAACTATGCTCATGTGTAACTATGGTGTGCTATTTCATGAAGAATTTTCATTTAATTTTAATTTTATGTTTATGGTGCTTTGAATTTTGTACTGAAAGTAATTAAGATGTATATGTGTAAAGTTTGAATTTTTAAACTATATCACATTAAAGATATTATTATTTTCCCTTTCCCCTCCCTTCCGCCCTCCGAACCCCACTTACCTTCTTTTTTTTCGGGAGCGGACGCTCTGGAGATGCTTCTGTTTCCAGCGCGTCCGGTCCTGGTGGGCACCATGGAAAGGGAAAATGGACTCCGTTTTCCCTTTCCATGGCAGCCATTTTCTTTGACGTCTTTTTCTTTTTCCAGAAACGCTGTAGCATTTCGGGAAAAAAATAAAGCTTTTAGTGCCCCGGTCATGCAGTTTTTGCAGGCCGGGGTACTAATAGCTATATGCCCCTCGCGGCTGGGGCATTACCGACTCTGGTAATGCCCGGGGCCTTCTTTAAGGCCCTCACTTCGATCGGGGCCTTTAACTTTGGGCCCCGGGGCATTACCTGAGTCGGTAATAACCCCGCCGCTCGGGGCATACTGCTTAAGTACAACACTAAGTAAGAACCCTCAGTGTAAATATAGCTGTGTTGCAGGCTACCTAGTATGTAAAGTGAGCACTGTGAAGTCACTCTGTCATGGCCCAAGCTAATAAGGAGCCCCTGCAGGCACGTGCAGCAGAACGGCTGCAAACTCCAACAATGGAACTCCTGTTTCCATCTCTCATTATGTGCCTGCAGGTCCCTGCTGGTCTGGGTGCCCCAGACCAGCCTAGTGCCCTGGGTCCAGCCTAGGCACCCACCATCAAGGATGCTACAGGCATCCCTGGTGCTCCGGCACCCAGGCTGTGCCCCACAGCGTCTCAGGGCCCGGCACTGCAACAACCAGTAAGTCCGGGTGACCCCGGCATATCAGCATGGTGCTGGGCCCCCCAGCACCAATGGGGCCAGCTGCGTGACTGCTGCCGGACCCACAACAGCAATGGACCTGGGAGGCGACTCCTGAACGCACATTCATGGAAAGTGAACTGGTCTCCTGCAGTCCTGCAATTGCTTAAAGAGGACTTAGTGTACACGAGTTTTGAAGCTGTGAACCTGCATAGTAGCTACATGCTTAAAGTAGTCTCAGTAAAGAACAGTGATGTGAAGCTGTGATCCCCGCAGTGTGTAGGTGTGCATATTGTGCCAGCCGCCAACCATGGCATGTTTTTCAGTGGTTGCAGTTGCGAACCCCAGGTTAATAAAGGGTTTTAAAACTGTGGTAGAACTGCCTAGATTCCACCGGCAGTTCACTGACCACGATAGTCACCCGCTGAGTATGTTGAATGTCTTGCTTCTTGTTCATCCGTTATCACAGGTTTTGCATCTTTAGTCCAAGGTTCTCAGTAGACTTCTGCTGTCCATTCAGAGATGCAATAGTGTGTGTGGGGATCCATGCAGTACCTTTTCCTCCCACTCCTGCTTAGCCTTTGTGTTATATTTAAGATTATTGGAGCCTCAGATAAGCCAACCATAAGTCCTTTATTAAGTTACATAATCAAGTCCAGTAAACACAGAGGAGGATATACCGTTGTCCGCCAACCAGGTTACATCTTTCTAACTGTCTTGTCTGGAACACTTGGAGAAGACATTCTGCATTCATACACACACATTTAGGGTTGGAAGGATAGCTCGGGGCAACGCGTTTGTCTTGGAAGCAAGACAACGCAGAGCAACACAGGTTTGAACCCTGGTCCAGGGATTCTTGATGTCTGCTGAGGAGAATACGCGTAGGTTTCTCACAGTACCCAAATTGACCAGCTCAAAAATCAGCACAACTAATGCAAATCCCTCCTTCATTTTGGCAGTCATTGACACATCTCTAGCACCTGCGTTTTCAATACGCAATAGGACAGCCATGGGGAAAGTAACATAGTTGAACCAATGATTCTGCTGATCCTTCTACTTAGTATGTAAACTATACTGTTAGTGGGAAGAGTGTTACTTTTCTTGTTGATACTGGAGTGTCTCACTCAACTTTGAGAGAATCCAAATGTACACATGTCCCCTATTCATATGAAGTGCTGCATACAGCAGGTATTAATGGTTGACAGAATCATCATGCAGTAAAACAACTCCTGACTGTTACTTTGGGTCCTATCTGAAAACATCACACTTTTATATTAAACCTGTCTATATAAGTTAATTGATTAGGATTGGATTTATTTTGTTGGATGGGTTGTACTATCTATTTTCCCCTGATGGTATTTATTTAGATGTCTCATCGGCGAAACGACTACTGTTTTACAGGAGTACAAAGAAAAATAATGGCTAAACTGCCAACTTAGCCTTCACACTTATACAAAGCAACAATGATCCCAGTCATAAAACTAAAACAAGCACAACCAAGACGTATACCTCCTTCATCTTGTTTGGTAACGTGGGCTGAGGAAAGGGGATACTATTACAAGGTGAGGGATTGTGAGACACTATCAAACCAAACAGCAATAGAACAAATAAAAGAGTGCCCAAACAAAGTTATACATATATACTTTAAACACATGAATCACAGATCTACTATAGAAAACACACTATAAACATCCACCCCAGTAAAAGAAGACAGGAAATGCAGAGCATGGATGTAGCATTCTGGACACTTTAGCTGAGAGGAAAAAGAGCCTCTACAGGAAGTCCCGCCCCAATTTTGCCTATATGTTGGAAACCAGAAATTGCAAAATGCACAATGCCAGTGATGGTGCCTATACCGCGAAGAGACCTTGAAACAAGTATCCATTGAGAAACCCCTATATGATGTACCCACGGAGAAATGACAGTCTTTCAAAGGAAGTTCTGGAAGAAGTGTGAAAATGAATGAAAGAGAAGACTGGTGACGTCACATGAGGCAGAAATGACACACCCAGGAGAGATGCTGAAGAAGAGAATATAAAGACCTTACAGAATCTGAAGTAAAGAATTGAGTAACATTTCATGTGTTAAATTAAGATAGCATGTGTGGAGAACACTGAAGAAAATACAAGCCATTTTACAATTGTACAGATGCTGAAACACAAGTAAACTAAGTAATCATAAGGCTGGTTATACGTGGTGATTAGACTGCAGGTGGTGCCAACAATATATATATATATATATATATATATATATATATATATATATATATATATATTACAAAAAAAACTTTGTTGAGGGGACGTTATGGTTAAGTTGCCCTAACTAAAACCTGTACACTTCACTCAAAAAACAACTTTCCTCCTCCCCTTTATGCTTCACATTAAAACCGAAAAACCCCTGAAATTCGACCGTTATGGTAAACTAAGCCCCCAACCCTGTCACCGCCCCTGTGCACTGCTAACACTAACACCCAGACCATGAAAGATGTCATCTCAAATGTCAATGATGACATCAATGATGACATCACTTGTTTAGCCCCTTTCTTTTCCTTCCCTGCCATACATATATATGTGCATTCAGTAAAAGAAAATCACTAAAAGAATGTTATACTTCATAGTGCAACCAAACACCACTGCACATTCCCCCATTATAATAAACTAAGCAACCATAACTCGCACCATCTACATGCATTGCTAAGACTAACACCCAGGACATCAAAGATGACATCACATGAATATACACTGTAATCATGTGATTTTGAGAGATATGTAGTATAATGTACGTACTTGGCATACATTTAACATAGAACTTACAGAACCCCCTCCCTATTGATATTGGAAAGGGATGGACTGAGCGCCTGTTTGCGGACGGGGTTGGACAGGATCAACATTACCCAAAAAGGCGGGGGATAGCTGAAAATGTACTATTGTTTTACACAAAAAAAGTGCAACATAGAAGAAGGACATAAAGATATTATAAGTAGCAATACATAAATGTGGAAACCTGAAGCTGGGAAAAGAAAACAACACATTTAATAACCATGTAGAATAAAGTGGATGGGACCATAAAAAAGAAAGGATGCCTCCAACGTAATCACTTCATAGAAACTCGGCAGCCTGGAACGACAGTGGACGGACACAGTAAGACAAAGGGACATTACAGCAAAATAATGAGTGCAGATAATTTATTTATATGGGTGAAGTTTTTTTGTGGTATGTGGTGTAGCAATAATAATTTGTTTCTGTTGTTTTGATGCAGAAATGGCTAGTACTTTGGCGTGGCTGGAGGAGTATTTCCGGCAGGGGGAAATGTCTGAAGACAGGGACAATAATGGTACAGAGTGCTCTGCATATGCAAAATAGTGACCAGTATTTTAGAGGCATTCAACTTATGTATTTATGTTTTTAATAGACCAGGAAAGAAAAGAAGAAAGGGCAACAAATGAGACAGAAGAAGACAGGATAAAAAGGATAGAGCAGAAAATGGACACATTGAACAACAATTTTCAAAGTTTACAGGAGTTTGTGGAGGACTATGTGAGAGGAAAAGTTTGTTATCATTGCCCCACCTGCACCTGCCCTGCATCTCCATTCCCTAGTGAACCTTCCCCAAACCTTGAAGAGGAAAATAGACGTTTTGACGAAATATCCATCCCTTCTTCCCCTCACAAACCTTCTCCTAATAACCAGCCCGTGTTGAATCCTAATTCCCCCATATTTGTTTCAGTGTCCGCTTCCCCCGGTATGCCTTTAGAATGATGTGTGTGTGTGTGTGTGTTTGAAATGTTTTTGTACAGTAGTTGTAGAGAAAGAGTTTGTGTGTCGAATTTTTTTTTTTTTTTAAACGTAAATTGTTTGTGAACAGCGTGGTTGTTCGACCTATCCACAAGGAATGAAATGTGGGTGTTGTCTAATGACAAGTAAGGCGGATGTGATGTGTGACTGCACCATCTGTTGAAATTGTGCATACTTAAACAGAAAAGGGTATCCAAAGGATAAACTACCTCGGCGTACCGCTTGAAAATGAGATAATACATGTTCGTAGACCACAGCAGATGTCCGGAAAGGATGTAAATGAGGAAAATGGGAGTGTGTGAAGGACAGTATAGTGGTCCATATCGGGCGCAGCCAAAATTGTGCCGTTCGTAGAACAGGCACGGTGGCTGGCACGTTCGTAGGCAAACAAAATGTAGTTGTGCTAAGCACACTGGAACTCTCCGTACAGTGAACATAGCATGCGTGCACATGCACAGTAGAAACGTACGTATGGTGAACATCACACCTATTCCTAACTGTCCATCTCACTTGTGTCGCACTTTGAAGTAGTTTCAGAACTCGAACAATGTCCGTAGGACACTTGTGCACATGCGCACGTTTGATACTTTCCATTTGCTGTCCAGGGAACCTTCAGTGCTGGGGTGGATGTGTTGAGGATGTCATCATGTGACCGCACCTACGCTGAGCGTGGGGACTAATTTCCGCGGTTGGTGTGCTTCCGCAGCAATACAAATGAACTTGTAGACACAGGCCAAAGTATTGTAGAGTATAACAATGTAATTTCACACATCCCAAACAATAGGCCACCTCAGGACTTGCTGTGTAAAATTTCTATACTTTTTTTAGGGATGAAGACGGTCACGGGGCATACCCCTGCACCCCTACAAAAGGCCACACCCCTGAGCGCATCTTCATTGTCCTTCTAGCTACAGCAGATTGAGGTGTGCTGCCTTTACTGCTGTAGTGACCAAAAGGAAACTATTCTGTATGGCTTCCATGGCTGCTGTTGGGTCATAAGCCTCTGCACCACCCCAAACCCGCCACCACCACCACCTCACCAAGGGCCTGCAGAGAGATATATGGGTGAGGATGTAGAGATGGACAAAGAAGAGGAGAAAGAGAATCAAGTGGAGGAACTCCACACTAGGACCACTCGGCAGGTGTGGTGGGTGTGGTCGTTGTTTTCCATTTATGGAAAAGTACCAAAAGCATGTGCGAACCTGGTAAAGTGTAACCAGTGCAAGGTGGTGTTGAGTCGCGGGAGATTTGGAGCGTACAGTTTTGGTACGACAACCATGAAGTGACACCTCACTTCATTCCACACTGCGGACATTCGCAAAGGTGGTGCCATGTGAAGAGCGTAGTCGTTTGAGTTCCTCCACAGCATCCTCGGTATCCGATCCTCCCACCACAAGAGACACTCCGGTGGGAGAGTGCCTCCCTCCAGCTGCCTCACAAGCCATTCGCAATGCTGTTGACCCTTACCTTTCAAAGGTGACAGTAGTGTACACATATTGTGATGCAGTACTCTGCAGAGGGGAGAGTTTTCAAAGTGCTTTTGAGGCTGCAGTCACCGAGCACCAGAAAATCTGCTCCTTACCTAAATAAAACTCACTCTAAATGTTTCTCTGTTCAGTTGCCCTTTTGTATCCCCGTGGCTGGTGTCCCTTCTTTACCCTCCTTTCGCCTATTATCCTACTGTACCGTGTGCTGTTAAGCAATGAACGTAAAAACCACAAAAATTACACAAAAGGCTCTTTTGAGAGCCGCCTTTTTTAGTGTAGCAATAGAACTATGAAGTGACGGCCGTAGACCCCTGCAGAGTTCTGAAAAGGTTTGCGGACAGTCATAGAGGAAAAAAGGTAAGGGGCAAGTGGAGCAAACGCAATAAAGTGTATGTTGGGAGTAAGTAGCGGCTCTGAAAAGAGCCTTTCTGTGGTGTGTGGTGTGTGGTGGGGGTCAAAAACAGTGGAATGGGGAAAACGGATTGTCAGATAGGTCAGTGTGATTGCAAAACAGGGACATCAGAATACCGCTCATTGCGAATGTATTCGCAAGATCCCAGATTTAGACAAAATGTGGAATACATATTCCACCTACTCTATGAAAGTGAATTCGCAACACTATGTTATAGAGTTGCACACATTCTTAAATCTAGAACGCACTTTCAAAATATGTCAGCTATGCAGTTAATACAAAAAGTACAAGAAAAAGATGAGGTTTTACAATCAAGTATAACAAATTTGTTTGCAAACATGCTTGGTACAAAGGAATACTGGTTTAGACGGCATGGAGACATGCGTTGCATCATCAGAAACCTTGGACCACCAACTTTATTTGTGACGCTAAGTTGTGCAGAATATGCATGGCAAGATTTACATGAGTTCCTACCCATAGCAAACAGCAACAAAAACACCATAGATATATTAACACCTGGATAACTTGCTCTCTAGGTCCAGTTAATGTCTCAAGATATTTCCATCAATGCTGCATTGCAATGCCACACTTTATTTGCAAAGAAACTGTTCCTCCCCTTGGAGAAGTGCAACACTTCTTTTGGAGAAAAAAATATCAAGCGAGAGGAGCACCACATATTCACATACTGTTATGGATCAAAGGTGCACCGAAAGTTGGGCACGACTGTGATAGCACTGTTTTGCAGTTTATCCATAAATATGTCACATGTGAAATCCCTTCACAACAGACGCACAGTGAGCTGCATGGGCAGACTTTACAATTTCAAAGACACAAATATGGCAAATATTGTCGCCGCAAATACAAAAACAAAGATAGGTACTACACCAAGTACCGCTTTGGTTTCCCTAGACCAGTTACAGAAACAGGTGAAGTAAACAACTTCATGTCTTCAGTTCGACATAGAATAAGGTAAATCACCTAAAAACACGTATTACATAAAAAGAAGGGAAGAATCAAAATATATTAATGATTATAATGCAATCATTGCCCTATTATGGAATGCAAACATAGATGTGCACTACATTGCAGACAATTCAACTGCTGTTTCACGCTATGTTACAGCCTACTAAACAAAAGCATAAAAAACAGAGCTTCAAGACCTCTGGGATGACCTAGCATCAGACAAAACATTATCACAAAAATTGCCAAGCCTAGGCATAAAAATGCTCTCTTATAGAGAATGTGGGGCCTATGAAGCAGCAGATTGTTTAACCGGCACTGCTTTGTATGAAAAATCAGACAGCATAGTATGGCTAAGTCTTGGTCCTGCAAAATCTAGAAAAAGAGGGCTAAAATCATATAGAGGACATAGAAACAATTGCCAAAAATGATCCCAACAGCCAAGACATTCTAAAAAACAATTTACTGGACGCATACTATCCGAACAGGAGTACCACTCTAGAAAGCATGTGTCTATACCACCTAGCTCAAAACTTTGCATACAAAAATAATGTAAAACCTGAGGAAAGCAAACGTAGCTATAGAGTGACCGATTGTGAAGGGAGCTTAGTGAAACTTAACAAACGAAGCTTAATTAATCATGTGAAATTGTCATTAAAAACTCTGCAACAGAAAGAACTATATTACATGTCTCTGTTACAACCTTTCAAACCATGGAGAAAAGAGGAAGACATACTAGATAATTATGAGTGCTATGAAGATGCTTTCAAAGGAAATGAAAGCACTATCACCGATGTGAACTTTACGCAGTACAAAACAATGTTACACAATGAGCAGCAACAGGAAGAGGAACTTCAGGCCCAACTAGATAAAGACTCTTCCGACAGTAGTCAACCTTCTGTAGCAGGAAGTCAAGAACCATTAGGACAACCACTAATAGCAAATGAGGCTGAAGTAGCTATGGCAGAAGTAGAAAACACCATGTATCAGTATCAAGAAGATACAGAAGACTTAACTGTACAACAAGCAAATGGAATTACGTAGAGTATTGAAACAAATGAAAATGCTACTAATAGATGAAGTGAGCATGGTCTCCAACCTAATGATGGGTTTGATTCATCCCAGATTGCAAGAAGTACTTAAAAATAATAACGAAGAACTCTTTGCAGGGAAACACATTATCGTTTTCGGAGATCTTCTACAATTGGCACGAGTGAAAGGTGAACCGATTTTTAAAACCTTAGGCCACAAACTCTGCCAGAAAACTGTTGGTAGCATAGGTAATGTTAACCTTTGGCAACATTTCAAGTACAGAGAATTAACAGAGAACATGTGGCAATCTGCAGATGACACTTATGCCAACATCTTAAAAAGTATTAGAATTGGTGTATTATCACAAGAAGCACAAGCTGTATTGAAAAACCGGCATACACATGCACTTTATGGCGATAATGCATGTGCAACTGATGTTATGGAACAAATAGCGCACAAAAATGCCAGTTGTATGGCTTGCAAGCTGTTTCAAATTCAATGAAACAATGTTAAAGAAAGAAATGCAAGCAATCATAGAAATTAGCTCCACAGCCAAACTAGACGTACATGGTATGACAGTACCCATGTGTGAACAAGCCACAACAAGACTAAATAGTTTAGAAAATTCAATCTCCAACACAGCTGGGTTGGAAAAAATATTGAAATTATTATTAAATTGTAGAGTAATGCTTAAATGTAACCTTGACATAGAGCTAGGGCTAGTTATAGGAGCACTGGGCATAGTTCTTGGCTTTCAATCATACCCATGTGATAGCAACATTCAGTTTGTAAATATTCACTTTGATAAAGTTTAAGAAGTGAACAGGATAGGGCACTCAATTGCTCGATTCCTTCTCTTCAAAGACATGTATGTACGTAGAGAGCAATTTTCTCTAACTCTTGCATACGCAGTTACCAATTATAAATCCCAAGGTCTTACCCTAGAAAAAGCCTTCATAGATATTCAGAAACACATTGTTTAAGGAAGTCATGAGCTACGTAGCATTATCACGCTTACGTATACTTGACGGTCCATTGCTAATAAACTTTGATTCAAGTAAAGTCAAAGCTGATATTCCTTGCATTCTAGAGTACAATAGATTGTGTTCACTGTACACACTTCATCTGAAACAATACCCTGTTCCGGATAAAGTGAAACGTGGTAAAAGAAAAGTAAATGAAACAGAAATGCAACAGAATGCAACAGCAAATTCCGCAACGAAAAGAAAAGAAGCTAAAGTTTCATCAATTGCCGCAAACATAGAAGAACCTACTAGGGAATGTAAACCAGCTACGTCGGCAAAGAAGCAACAGAAAAACCGAAAAATGCACTCAGATACAGAACTTGCTGACCCATTCAAATTTACAAATGAAAGTGGGGTAAGTTGCTATGCTATTCTATTTCAATTGCCACCAATTTTTAACAATATTTACCTGCACAGTACAGACCAATTGTGTTTGCAAATGTTAGTCCTGCATAGAAATGCATAGAAATGCAACAAGCAATCCTGACAACACATACAGTGTTCATGGAGTAAGGCAACAATAGGACGACTGTGCTGGAATGGTGAAATTCACTATGTACTCACAAGAAGATCCACAAGAAGTTCTAATGTACATAATATTAGTATTGGAAAACAAAAGCATACCTGTAAATTAACTCTTCCAAATTTCATACATGTGGAAACATACATGCACTCTCTGTAGCAAAGTGATACAGGAAGAAATCCCAAATGAGCGATTTGTGTATATTTCCATACCAAATAGTGAGAGCATTCCATTTCAGCAACTTGTACAAAATGCAAGCCATGGCAGATTATGTAATATTTGCAATTCAAACAATCGCTCCACCCTACTGATACAATCACATAGTGCCTACATAATACTTATGCTTCTACGTTATAATGCAGATGGCACCAAAAACAACTGCAAACTGACTGGATTCACACACGGTCAAGTGTCACTTGGAAAGAAAACCTTTACAACAGTAGGAATAATCTACCATGCAGCAGCTACAACCAATGCAGGTCACTACACTGCATACATTAAAACGAATTCTGGATGGTTTGAATGTAATGATAGCACCATTACTCTAAAGCAGAGGTTGCCAGCTAACCTAACAAATGCATATTTAATGCTCTTGAAGCCAAAATGTATGAAATAATGTGTACTTCAAGATTGTCAACAAAGTATGTGAAAGACTACAAACAGTTAGAATACACCCATAGGTATCTAACTACCCAACAGGATGGAAGAATGACACAAATAAATGATTATCACAGATCGTTGGAAACAAATGCACAGGTAGAATACGCCTATAGGTATCTAAATGTTGTTAAAAATCGGCAGGAAGGCAACAAAGAAAACATTAATGGGAAAGATGAAAGAAACAAGATATAACAACAACACAAATGAATGAGTATCACAAATCTGTAGGAACAAATGCACAGTTAGAATACGCCTTCAGGTGTCTAACTGTTGTTAAAAATGGGCAGGAAGGCAACAAACATAACATTGATCAGCAAGGTGAAGAAAACACTGAAAAAAAGTCGTTAGTACCATAGGAAATGAAGGTTTTTTTTAAGCCAACAAGGATTTTTTTTCCCAGACCCAAGGATTAGAAAAGCAAGCACATAAACCGAGCGCAATGCACAGTACACTGGTTTGTAAACTAAATATGAGGGTGAAAAAAAAAATATTAACTGTCTATTATACAATGTAGTACATTTAAAAAAAATGCAAACACTAACACACCTTTTTGTTTCATCACAGAAATGGAAAAAGTGATACTTCCGCCATGTACGATAGCCAAATAAAACATTTTTTTTGGGATACTGAACAAAGTAAAGAGTAAGTATATTGGCAGGCATTTTCTACACATGGGAATGTACAACACGTCTAATCTATGGTACTAATATGCTGCAGGGCCTGTAGGCTGCCCTTCCATCTTCGGTGAGTAACCTACCACCTACGCCTTACAACCAAGGTACAAGGAGTATAGTTCCTATCCACACCATCGCTGCATATGGAAACCATGGTCCTTGTAAATTAGCTTCTTATAAATTTACTTTTTGGACCATCGTCTGCAGCTATGAAGTTGGGACACTAGGGCATCAACACAACTAGCACATTCCACCACACCCATATTGACTTGTAGCTCCACTGCTTATGACTTCAGTCTTGCGTGCATGGGCTTTAGACATGCACCCAAGAGTGCAGGGTCTCCCCGCAACCGCCTCGATGATGTGTGGTAGTGGTGGTTATTCTATAGGTGTGTTATCCTTCAGTACCTCTGCCCAGAGGCTTCCCTCCTAGCTGTATGTCTGTAGATCTTACATGGGATGGGTGTGCAGTGTCTTCCATGTCTACTACTTACCACTTTGTTCTTGGTTGCATGGCCTTTGGCCATGCATCCAAGACTGCACGCAGTCCCCACAACTTGCCAATCAAAACGCAACACTGCGGGTGTATGCATGGGTGGCACATGCGGCGGTGGTTGGGGCCAGAGCCTACAGTCTTGGAAGTAAGGCCTTCGGCCTTCGGCCGATGGCCATGCCTCCAAGGCTCTAGGCCCTGGCCACAACCACTGTAGCATGTGCCAACCATGGCAGCGTACTAATGACTATAAAAATAGCCATTTAAAAAAATAATGCATTCACAGCATGTCGTTAATTTCAATTTTCCCTAACACCACACGTGTCCTTACAATTGTAACAACTTCCTGTGCACTGCATGGGCTGAAATACTGGCCTTATTAGACCTCTCATTTTCTGTACGTACAAGGAGGCCATAGGACATAAGTCATTAAGTAGGTATAAGTGTATTATTGTGTGCATGGTCTTCGTGATGTCATCTTTGATGTCCTGGGTGTTAGTCTTAGCAGTGCACAGCGGTGGCACAAGTTATGGTTGCTTAGCATACCGTAACTGATGAATTTCAGGGGTTTTTCAGATTTACTTGGAACCATAACGTCCCTTTAGCAAAGTTTTTTCACTGACTTTCATAGGTTTCTAGTAGCACAGCTTAACCATGACGTCCATTTAACAAAGTTTTTTTAACTGAATTTCATAGGTTTTTAATAGCGCAACTTAATCATGAACGTCCCTTTAACAAAGTTTTTTTTTATTGAATATAGATAACATAGTGTGAATTTGATAGGTGTTTACTAGGATTCCCTTAGTTTATATACATGTAACATAGAACATACTGAATCCCCACCAGTGATGTTGACGTCCGCAGACTCTGCGTATATCCGCGGACGGATGCGGTCAACATCAACACTATCCAAAAACTCAGGGGGTATCTTACATTGTTGTATCATGCAATAAAAACACTGAACAAGTTCAAAAAGTCGCACATAAACACATTATATGTAATAATAAATAGGAAGTGGAACCTATATATGTAAGATATCAACCGTCCATTTAAATAGTATATGCACCAGAATGGAATATACCAAAACAAAAAATAAATGCCTCCAACATAATTACCTCACAGAAACTGCACAGCAAAAAGCAACAACAGACCTACACAACAGTAACAACAACACGCACCAAAACTAGTAAGTAAACTTCATTTTTCTTATATATTTCTAAACTTTCAATATTAGGTACACTAAAAGTAATATATATTTTTTTACACAGAAATGTCCAGTACTTTGGACAAAAATTTCCCACGTGATGAAATGAGTGAAGACAGTGATACTAATGGTAGACACAACACTTCTCTAAATACACCAATTAATAAACCTTACATTATGTGCACTTAACACATTTTTTTTGAACAGACCATACAAATAGTGAAAAGAATATACCAAGAGAGACATTAGAAAATGCTCTACAGCGAATGGAACAAAAAATTGATATGCTAATGAAAAATGTTAATCTTTTAAAACATTTTGTGGAGGACCACTTAAAAGAAAACATTAAATATCACTGTCCCACATGAACCTGTTCCCCCACTCCAAATCCCAGTCAACTATCCCCAAACCCTCCTCACCAAGAAAAACATTATGATGAGACTTCCATCCCTTCATCCCCTCCCATCCATCCTCTCCAAACCCCTAATTTGCCTGTATTCGTGTCAGTTTCTGCTTCCCCCTCTCTTTCATAATAAAATATTATGTGTGTTGTTACTTTATTCCTCTGTGACTTACTTTTTCTAAAAAGGCAGTTAAGGTGTCCGCGGACAGCGCAGGTGTCCAGAATGTCTGCAATTAACCAAAATGGAGGTGTCCTAAGGACACTATACCTGTCCGTTTTGTCCGCAATCAAGATGGAACTGTTCTTAGAACACACTCTGTGTCCGGGATATCCACAATTAAACAAAATGGAGGTGCCTAAGGACACTATACCTGCCCGTACTGTCCGCAATCAAGATGGAACTGTTCTTAGAACACACTTGATGTCTGGAATGTCTGCAATGAACCAAAATGGGGGTGTCCTTGGACACTATACTTGTCTGTACTCTCCGCAATCAAAATTCGACTGTTCTTAGAACACACCCGGTGTCCGGGATGTCCGCAATTAACCAAAATGGAATTGTCCTAAGGACACTATACCTGTCTGTATTTTCCACAATCAAAATGGAACTGTTCTTAGAACACACTTGATGTCCGCAACTAACCAAAATGGAGGTGTCCTAAGGACACTATACCTGTCCGTATTGTTCGCAATCAAAATGGAACTGTTCTTAGAGCATACACAATGTCCGGGATTAACCAATATGGAGGTGTCCTAAGGGCACAATACCTGTTCGTACTGTTCGTAATTAAAATGGGAGTGTCCGCAGGACATGGCATCCGTTCGCATGTCTGTAATTATTTAAATTAAAGTGTCCTAAGAACATCCCTCTGTTCGTAATGTCTGCAACCAGAATGAATATGTCCGAAGAACACTTATCCCATCTGCCTGTCCGCAATGTTCTGACACACATTAATTTTATTCGGGGTCTTCGACACTGTCCGTAGAACATCTACACACATGCGCACCACACCCATGTGTCCTACGAACATTGCGTTTGTCCGTAACTGTCCGTCGCACATGTGCTGCACTTTTAATTAGTTCGGGGACTAGAACACTGTCTGTAGAACACCCGCACACATGCGCACAAATGAACATTCACATTTGATGTCCTACGGACAGCCTTCCCATTCGCGAACGTGTCCGCAATGTCATCATGTAACCGCGCCCACGCTGAGTGTGTGTCCCTATTTGCGGACACTGTCTGGGTCCCCGAACATTTTAAAAGTACTTTTTGGGACAATCCAAGGTATTTTACAGTAAAAGTTCACCATTGCACATGTCCCAGACAATGTCTCTGGCGATCTACATAATTTTTGGAACTTTTTGAGCCTTTTTCTGGTGTTCGATCTGTCCGCGGACAGCGCGGCTGTCCGGGAAGCACGCACCAGAAGCCCTAGAAAAGGCCACACCCTAGATTTGCTTCTCATTGTACTTCTGGCTACCTGACTGAGCATTTCTTCTGACCTGAATTCACTGCATTGCTGATGACTTCTGCATGCTGTCCTCCAGATGGCGACCATGGCTGCTTCGGCTTCATCACCACCCACACCCCCTCCACCACCACCACCTCCCCAAAGGCCTGCAGATGGGAGCAGGCATGAGGATGCAGACGAGAGTGATGAAGAGGATGAGGTAGTGGAAGTACCTACTACCAGCACTCGCCTTGAGTCTTGGGTGTGGTGGTTATATACCATGCTTGATGGGGCGCCACAAGCTTGTGCGAATAAGGTGATCTGTAATCAGTGCCGCATGGTGCTGAGTTATGGAAGGCCTGGTTCGTATAGCTTTGGTACGACATCAATGAAGCGACACCTGACGTTGTTCCACGGTGGGGCTATTCGTAAGGTTGTACCTTGCGATAAATGTAGTAGGTTGAGTTCCTCTGCAGCATCCTCCGTTTCCACTCCTGCCACCACATGAGACACTCCTGTGGGACAGCGCATCCCTCAAGCTGCCTCGCAGGCCATTCATGATGCTGTTGAGCCTTATCTTTCGAGGGTCACAATATTGAGCATGTACTGCGATGCAGTACTCTGCAGGGGGGAGAATCTTCGGAGTACTTTCGAGAATGTGGTCAAGGATCACAAGAAGAACTGCCCACTACCTGAATAAGGCCCACCCTACATCTTCCTCTCTCCACCTTCCTTTCTTATCTCCATGGTTGGTGTCCCTTCCTTACCCTCCTTTCCCCTCCTTTCCTTGTGTGTCGTGTTTAAAAAAGCAAAAAATATATAAAACAACAAAAACAAAACAAAAAAGGCTCTTTTGAGAGCTGCCTTTCACAGTTTAAAAATAGAAGCAGCAAATAAATAGTGCAGGGCCCTGTGCATTTTTTAGAAGTCCGCAGACGGTCCGGGGACATTTATTTTTTGAAAGTGCTGCACTTTTCTATGGGAGGAAGTGGTGGCTCTGAAAAAAGCCTTTTGGTTTCAAAAATTTTAAATGATTAACACCTACTGCAAAATGTATTAATGTAATTCCAAAAAAGGTTGCAATGCATTTTGTATATTTCGCAGAAAAATCTGATTGCCAGCATAAGTAAGATGTACTCCATCTCTGCGAAAAATGTATTTGCTACGAAACATAATATTTTCATTGTGAAAAGAGGACATGCCAACATCTCTTAAAAAGGCACAAACAGCCTTATTGAAATTGCGCCTCGCTTTCAAAATGTGTGGACCAAATGAAGAAGGACGCAGCCACATTTGTCTCTGCGGAATACGGGAAATTACTTGGGAATTTGGAAACATGTCCATGACCTTCCCAAGTCCTTCTTTCATTGCACATTGCAAAGAAATTCCAGAAAAATGTCCTAAACTGTTCCCTCCACAAAGAATAATAATAATGTCTGGATGACACTGTATCACCAAAGAAGCAAAAAGAGGTACCAAATCCAGCCACTTCATTCCACGCACTCCATGCGAGTGCACTTCCACATGAGGAAATCCAAGATGTGCAGCCACTCTGCAGCGTTCTGCATGCACCTCCAACCAATTTATCCATGAGTCTCCCAAAATCCAGATAATTTGTTTTCTGAAACACACAGCCATAACTATATGTTCTTCTCTTAGGAAAAAGACTTTCTGTCAAACTCTCTCTTTACACACCACACCCAGTAAACCTTATTGACCATATCCTTGCTCTGCTCAGTCTCATTTGCATGCCTCTCAACCCCAAAATCCTTGTATGTAATACATGTTGTCCGCAGACAACCGCGGTATCCGCGGACAAATCAAAAAATCTGAGCGTGGCGAATATAAATTTAAATAGTGTGCCCCATTTTCCCTTTGAGGTTGGCTCTGAAAAGAGCATTTTTTGGTGTTTTTTTGCAGATGCTTGAGAGACACCTTTTATTTTGTGTTTTTATTGTTTTTATTTGTCTTATTTTACTCCTAAAATCTTCACGTTAGCTTCTTCAAATCAACCCTTATGTTCAAAACAGCATGGCATTTCCCATAAAAGATAAAGAAATGCCATCTTCTTTAACATAAACAACATTACTAGATTCAATGTTCTCATTATTGAAAAAGAACATACAAGCTCTAAGCATGGAAGCAAACATGCCTCAGTTCATTGCACACCCAGCAATGTTTTGCTGAGGACAAAAAACAGAACTATTGTCCCATATTGCCCTAAGTACTTAACCAGAAAAAATAAATTTGGCATTTAGAAGGACTTTCATTACTGCTTGAAACAAGTGTTCCAAATCTGCCTACAAAGTAGGGGCACTGACATAGCCCAAATGAAAAGAACCGCAGTGCAAAACTACCACCATGGGACTCTTCACCCTGCCCATATCTTCACAAACTTGTACAATTCCCTACACATTGAAATCAGGCACAGTGCTCCACACCACCTCCACTCCTTTAACATCAAAATTGTTTGCCACATTCCTGCATTTAGCATACTGCTCAAAGCCATGCACAAACATTTCTCCAAACACCAACACCCTGACTTTCTCCACTTCTGCTATCTTACCTACACAAAGCTTCTTTCAAAACAAATCCATAACCTCAACACCTGATTGGCTAATCCTTACAGTCCTATTTCCATTCCAAATATGTTCAGAAGTCCCATATGTGGCACGTTCTGTCCGCAGTGATTCGCGGTGTCTACACAGTGTATAACTCTTGGGCAGCCCTCAACCCTTTCCACTTCACTCTCTGTACATTCCCTCATTGGCTACAGCTAAGCAGTCACACAACCATCCACCAACCACTTCCAACAACTCTACATTTGACTACATCATCATAGTTCAGCACTTCAGATGTAATGTTTATCACTCTGAGTACAATTCTCATGTCATAGAAAAGCACTCACTACAAAGTTTACTGTACAAGTCTCCAAGAATTCTACTTGCAGCTTCATGCATATCCACATGCATGAATACAAACTACAGGTATTCATATTTTCTGCACAGCACATGTACAGCTCTTGTATAAATGCATATAAACAGGGTACTTGCCACTTAACCTGTATGACCTACAAAATGAACTTACTGTAATTTTTCCCATCTGCTATAATCAACTATCACTTGCAAACCTGTCTGCTCTCCAAACATTTTTTTACACACACAGCTACCTAAAAAAGTGTAATTTAATATTAAAAGATGGGAGAAATAACAGTATAATTGTAGAAAAACACTTACTAGTCTATTATAAAATTACACGCAGGCAGGATTAGTTCATACATCTTTATACAATCACACAGATAGACACCATCATTAGAAAGGCTCCCAGCTGAAACAACACCACTGCCTCTACATCACATTCTTCTGCTTTGTTACCCACACCTTCCCAAATGCATACATTCCATGCTTTTCTATACAGTTTCTGCCATTTACCCTATAAAAATAGCAAAATAAGTATATGATTATTTCTTCTATCTACTAACATCCAATTACACAGCCTTAAGAAGCCACGTGAGTTTCATACGCTTAATATTATACTCATATGCAAAGCATGTTCAATTAACAGATTCTAAATAAAATATACAGGCTGCACATAGGCAAATTCCATGTACACACTATGTTCAATTATCAAAAAACACTACTACTACAAAAACATAAAATAACAACAGTGCTTTAAATACACACATTTACTAACTTCTTTCTTTTACAATTCCAGTGAAGACCACTCTCCTGAAAAGCAGCAGCATCTGAAGTACAAGGAAACCTACTCTTTTCATACAAAAAAGTAAGTACAATACTACCATAATGTTCTGTTACTCAAACACACTAGAATGTTAGTATTGCAGAACAAATGGCTGTTTTAATTCTATACCATTAGATTTAGTATTAGTGCTTCCCCTCACAACTAGCTTACTTTGTATTGTCATCTGAACCCCAGTATAGTAACACACAAATGCAAGAATAGCCTTCCCAACTTCTTGTAGCTGGCCATTGCACAATCACACACCTCCACATACATGTTTACCATCATACTCAGACACTCATGCACACAGCACACATACATTGCCCAACAGCCCAACCCACACTTTCTTTTTTTTCCAACAGACCCCAAAGACTGCCTACCAAAAAGCAACTCCGTAGAAAGCAACGCAGAAGTAGAGCAAATCAAAATAAAAGTATCCAAAATAAGCATCCATCTCTAGCAGAATTTGTAAAAAAAAGTTTAAACAAAACAGCTAATACAGTCATTAAGCGAAACAAAACAAGCTTCCAGTACAGACACCACTTTGCCTCCTCTTTCAAAATGTAACAAAACAGAAAGTGATTAACAAGAATTCAGCTACCACTACTGCTAACAATGCTCCTATAAATCTTGATGTAGTGGCAAGTAACCATACCAAAAAAAGTATTTTACAAAAAATGCTCGGCCACAGAGTCCTTCACAACCTTATAAAAACAGGGAGGAAATCATGCACAACCTTTAAAACCTACCGTAGAAAATTCATCTTAGAAGCTCTCATAGACAGTGCAATGCTTCTCAAAAGGAAGTTATTTATTTTAGTTTTAAACAGGATGAAACCACTCCAAAACTAACTACTAAACTACAAAAAAGACTTCTCAATAAACGAAATGTCAACAAAAAGGACTTCTTAAATATCTGTGGAGGGGAATGGAGTCACACCACGAGCACATAACCATATTTTAATGAAGAAGCATACAAACAATAGCAAAAAACACAATTGCCATACATAGCAGTGGATGAGGGTATGAAAAATGTAATAATACCATAATGCAACAAGAAATGCTGCTTACAAAAATATCCCCAGAAAACTCAGTATCACCTCTCCATTCCACTGAACCAAAACATCCAGTGTACAATTGGCCGTGCACGTCAATGTGTAACATTGCCAAAAAATCTTTCAAATCTTTACGCCAGTTTCTCACTCAGTATGTGAAATTCAAATTGAAACTACTACAAAATATGGATACCTGTCCAGTGCGCAAATACACAGGACTACAAGGACATTCATTAGCCTGCATTTCAGGACCTATTTGCAAAAACACCTTCCATCATATCAAAATGATATCAACACATCATTCAATTATAAGATATCTGGTCCATAAACTGTACTATGCTAAAAGTCCTGCTTTAGCACTAGCCAATTTAAATAACAATCTTCTACACGGTACAGCCAAAGAACTACTTGAAGAAATAGAGCATATACAGAGAAAATATTTTGGAAGTGAAAGCCACTTACAAAATGCAATAGCTTTACAACAGTCTGGCAACAATTGTACAGATGGCAACCTTCTACTACACACATACAAAAAAGAAATACTGCTGAAGTACCAAACCATATGTGTGTGTGTTGCCGCAGAACTTTTCATAAAAGTAGCACAAATACTGTAGGCATAACATACAAAATAGAAGACAGTGAAGATTCCAAATGGTTTGAATCTCTACCTTATAGCAGAAAACAAATACGAAATTACTGCAAAACTTGACAACAGCCAAACTCCTTAATGTGCTATCACAAGTAACTTGGAATTATTCACACTACCAAAACCACTTCAACAACTCAATTTATATGAGAGCATCATAATTCAAACAGTGCACCCATTTCAAGCAATAATACGCCTTCAACCAAAAACAGCAACATTACCTCCCTCTGAATTAGTGAAAGGCATTCGTGGCAAAGTAGTTTACTTAACATTAGAACTGAAAGAAAATGTACACACTCTGGGAGTGCAACGTCCAATAGATCAATCTTTAATTGTCTTAGTAAATGGTGTACCTACAAAAGACAAAAAAATGTGGCAACAACTCGTGGATTTACATAATGTTAGACAAGCCTTGCAATATCTAAAAGACAATAATGAATACTACAAAGAAATTAATATTGAAGAAAACCTGAGGGAAACCACCGAAATAATTCAAGAGACACCAGAAACTGGTCAATTTCAACTTCCAGATCCTGCTACAGTATCCAATATTTTAGACCATTATACAATTCATCCATTACACTCTAAAGACACCATAGATGATGCACTGGAAATGTACCAAATGTGACAAATCAAAGGATCACCAATCAGCATATGGGAAAAAAGTATAGAGGCACGTGCCTTTCCTCAACTCTTACATACTAGGAAAATAAGGAAGGTATGATGATAGACCCACACAGATAACAGCATCAGAATACTACTCTTTACGAATGTATTGTGAAGATCCCAGTTTTAGACAAAATGTGGAATACATATTCCACCTACTCTTTGAAAGGGAACTAGCAACTCTATGCTACGGAGGTGCACACACATTGAAATCAGGTACCCATTTTCATAATATGTCAGCTACGCAATTACTACCAAAAGTTCAAGAAAAAGATGAGGTTCTACAATCAAGCATTACAAATCTTTTAGCAAACATGCGTGGTACAAAAGAATACTCTTCTGACATCACAGAGATGTACGTTGTATAATAAGAAACCTTGGCCCACCCACTTGGTTTGTTACATTAAGTTGTGCAGAATATGCATGGGAAGATTTACATGATTTCCTAAACATAGCAAACAAAAACTAAACAAACATAGATATGCTAACACCTGTAGAACTCTGCTCTCTAGATCCTGTTAATGTTTCAAGATATTTCCATCATCGCTTAATTGCTATGCTACACTTTATTTGTAATAAAACTGTCCCTCCCCTCGGAGAAGTGCAACACTTCTTTTGGAGAAAAGAATACCAAGCCAGAGGAGCACCAGATATCCACATGCTTTCATGGATTAAAGATGCTTCTAAATTTGGTCAAGACAGTGATGCCACTGTTTTATAGTTTATCAAAAAATATGTCACTTGTGAAATTCCTTCACAAACAACAAATAGTGACCTTCATGCAAAAAATGTACAATTTCAAAGACACAAATGTGGGAATCATTGTCATCGCAAATATAAAAACAAAGGGAAATACTACACCAAATGCCTCTTTGGTTTCCCTTGACCAGTTACAACAACAGGTCATGTAAACAACTTCATATCTTCAGTTAGACATAGTGTCAAAGGTAAATCACCTAAGAACACATATTACATAAAAAGGACAGAAGAAGCAAAATATATCAATGATTATAATGCAATCATTGCCCTCTTATGGAATGCAAACATAGATGTGCAGTATGAAAACAAATTAAGTTGAGGAACCTTTTCACAATGGACACTCTTAGAAGTAGACCTCAGCGACCTTTTGTTTGTTGAGAAAGTAATGGTTGTCGCATGAACTTTGTAACGACGTAGTAATAATGGTTCCTCCACTCCGTTTTGCAAAAGAGTAGTAAGGGTATTGTTACACTTTTTACATTCATGCGCCACGTAGTCAAAGAAAAATTCCACTCAATAGGATTATAATTATAAAGCGGTGTATTATATGAACAGGTACCCTATTGTGATGACATGTGTTTCGACAGACCCAGCCGTCTTTTTCATATCAGGGCTAAATAATATCCCAAAATTAATTTAGTACATTGACATTCATCAAGAATTATAACAACATTCCAGTGAATAGGTTACATAAGAACACAGACATCAGGGAGGGGGTAGGGGAGGATTGGTTCGGATAAAAAACATATAATGGTGCATTTGAAGAGACAAAATAAAAAGGGGGAGAAGGTGGGAAAGGAGAAAAAGCAAAGAAAAATTCCTGTGAGTTCATTTGTCTATTGAATCATACTTTTCACAATTGAAAAACAGATATTGGATGATCTGGAGAGTAAAACAAAGTGTTCTTACCAAATGGTATTCGTTTGTAATTTGGAACACAGCTTTTCAGCAAATTCGAGTAAGACATGGGATCAATTCCAACCTGCCAAGTAAACTTGTTATAGTTAATCCTATGTTAAGGTGACTAGTACTTCATAATTATGTTAATTCGTAATATTACTCTGTCTTATTGCAAAGTATCCTGTAAGGAATCCTGAATGGTATTGCTGTTAGTATATCATGTGTCTCGTAATCTTTTCAGTTTAAACGTGCAAATAGTTTGCCAATCCACTCCAATTAACTTGTTAATGGCTGATGTTGTATGTTTGAGAAATGATTTGGTTGTACTAACTCTAGGTCTAAGTATGTTATCTATATATTCTGCCATATTGACAGTGGCCGAGCCTATTCTGCTCAAAATGGGTCTTCCTTTTGGAATCAAATGGAAAGTTTTATGTACTTTGGGTAAAAAATACATGGTCAGTTGTATGGGATGTTTAATTTCCAATGCTTGTTTTTCTTCATCTGTTAGGATTCCCTGACAACGCCAACTTGTAATTGCTTCTCCAAGTTCCTTGAGTATCTCCAATTTAGGGTTTGATGGTAATTTGACATAGCACAGAGGTGTTGTTAAATGATTATAGGCCATTGTTATATAATCTTCACGGTTCATCAGCACAACTTTTCCACCTTTGTTGGCTGCCTTGATTGTCAGATTGGAATCTTGTTGCAAATCTTGGAGCGCTTTTCTTTCCATTCGTGACAAATTATCAAATTTGTATTTGACTTTAGGTGTTCTGTTTCTATTTCTTGCTTCAAATTCATCTTTCAGGTCCTTGGTTACTGATTTGCAGAAGGCATCTACTAGATTATCTGGCATTAGTTGGAGTGGTAATTTTTATTTCATTTTCATTTCCTTTGTTGTAAGACTGCTTTGTTGTATTTGCAGTTCATATAAAGTTTCATGAATGGGACGTTCTGTGGTGTCTTCCAAAGATCTAAGTAGATGAATGTTATCCAAATCTTCAATCGTGAGTTTGCTTCTAGTTGTTAAAGATTCCCTCTGTCGGTTTGTGTTGGTCACTTGAGTGCAAACCATTTCTTGAGCTTTAATTTTCTGACAAATTTAAATATGTCTATGTGTACATTTGTAGTTTGTAATCTGCTGTCAGGGCAAAAGTGAAGCCTTTGTTCAATTGGGAAATTTCTTCTGTTTTCAGAATGCGATTGGATAAGTTCAAGACCAGATTATTTACTTCGTCTTTCGCTGCCTCTCTCGCTCCAGCTCTTGTTAACCTTCTGAAGTCTTCTCGGGCATCGGGATTCACTGAATCTACCACTCCCTCATTTTCCCCTACACCTGAGACTGGTTGTTGTTGGTTTGTTTGAGGTGGAAGTAAAAAACGTACTTGTTTTTGATAAGTGGTTCTATTGCCTTTGTTATATCTTCTGATTTGAGTCAGAAAACCTAGTCCTGTGGCCGTTTTATCCATTGAGTCTGTTTCTTTGTCTGTTTCATTATCTTGATTGCCTTCAGAATCTGCACCTGAGCTGCCTGGTGATGTGTTTGGAGTGCTTTCTTTGGAGAGTGGTTTTGAAAATTGTTAATATTTGTCTTGAAAATTGTACACCTTGTCATCTTGGTAATCACGATCATCTCTGAAGAATTTTCTCATTTTCCTTAATTTAATTTCATCCTGGTAGTCTTTTATTATTTTAAACATCTCTTGGTTGTTTTTTTTCTTTTGTGACCTCTGGGCTTTTGCCTCAGTGATCTTCTTTTTGATTGTATCTATTTGCTCAGTGATTCTTTTGTGTTCTATAGTGGCATGTTCAACCAACAGATCTAACATGTTTTTTGAGCTTAGTTTCAGGTTATTTTCCCAAAGTTCAGCCAAGTCTTTATCTTTGTCTCGTGTCCAATTGGGAAAAACTAGAATTCTCAGTCCCCTTGGTATTTGCTCCTTACTGTTAGCCCCCCATAGGCTCTCAGGATATCACAGGCTGTAATGTATTAGGATAAAATTAACAATGCAATAACTCTGTGGCAACCTTAGGAACGTGCAATCCTCGCTCAGCTTTGAGATCCATGTATTTGCACACGAACTAAAATGTTACTTTACTTTCACTTTACAAGCATTTACAAATGTAAATTTCCTAGAGATTCACGACATACAGAACATTTTAAAAAGCATCAGCAGACTGACTTTAAGAAGAAAAAACCCTTTGTGATTACCCTATTTGCACGTTTAAACTGAAAAGATTACGAGACACATGATATACTAACAGCAATACCATTCAGGATTCATTACAGGTTACTTTACAATAAGACAGAGTAATATTACTTGAATTAACATAATTATGAAGTACTAGTCACCTTAACATAGGATTAACTATTACAAGTTTACTTGGCAGGTTGGGATTGATCCCATGACTTACTCGAATTTGCTGAAAGCTGTGTGCCAAATTACAAACCAATACCATTTGGTAAGAACACTTTGTTTTACTCTCCAGATCATCCAACATCTGTTTTTCAATTGTGAAAAGTATGATTCAATAGACAAATGAACTCATGGGAATTTTTCTTTGCTTTTTCTCCTTCCCCCCCTTCTCCCCCCTTTTTATTTTGTCACTATAAATACACCATTATATGTTTTCTATCCGAACCAATCCTCCCCTACCCCCTCCCTGATGTCTGTGTTCTTATGTAACCTATTCACTGGAATGTTGTTATAATTCTTGATGAATGTCAATGTACTAAATCGATTTTGGGATATTATTTAGCCCTGATTTGAAAAAGACGGCTGGGTCCGTCAAAACACGTGTCATCACAATAGGGCACCTGTTCATATAATACACCGCTTTATACTTATAATCCTATTGAGTGGAATTTTTCTTTGACTACTTGGCGCATGAATGTAAAAAGTGTGAAAATACCCTTACTACTAATAGATGTGCAGTGCATTGCAGACAATTCCACTACAGTTGCACGATATGTCACAGCCTACTTAATCAAAGCAGAAAAAACAGAGCTTCAAGACCTCTTGGATGACTTGTCATCCGACAAAACACCGTCACAGAAATTGTACAGCTTAGGCATAAGCTCTCTCAGAGAGAATGTGGCTGCTTTGAAGCTGATGACCGTTTAACCCGTACTGCTTTGTATGGAAAATCTGAAAATATAGTATGGCTAAGTCTTGGTCCTGCTAAATGAAGAAAAAGAGTTCTCAAATCATATGAGGACACAATACCCAAAAAGGTTCCCAACAGCCAAGACATTTTGGAAAACTATTTGCTGGACACATACTACCCAAATAGGCGTACCACTTTGGAAACAATGTGTCTATACCACATAGCCCAAAACTTCACCTACAAGAATAATATAAAAACAAATGAAAACAAAGGTAGATACAGAGTGACACATTGTGAAGGCAGCTTAGTGAAACTTACCAAACAAAGCTTAATTAATCATAGCAAATTGTCATTAAAAACTCCTCAACATAAAGAACTAGATTACATGTTCCTGCTACAACTCTTTAAACCATATAGAAAAGAAGAAGAGTTACCAGATATCTATGACCCCCATGAAGACGCTTTCAAGGCAAATGAAAGTACTATAACAGTTGTAAACTTTACACAGTACAAAACAATGTTGCACAATGAACAGCAACACGAAGAAGAACTCCAGGCCCAACTAGATGAGGACACTCCCGACAGTAGTCAACCTTCTGCAACAGGAAGCCAAAAACCACTAGAACAGCCACTAATAGCAAATGAGGAAGAATTCGCTACAACAGAATGAGAAAACACCAAGATAAAGAAGACTTTACTGTACTGAAATCAAAACTGAACAATGAGCAGCGTAGCATTTTCCAAGAAGTAACAAAATAAATTGAACATGGTGTACAACATGAAAATAAAAACTGTACCTGCCAAAACTACAAACCTGTACTGCTATACGTCAGTGGTCAAGCTGGTTCAGGAAAAACATTCCTAATCAAAATCATCAGCAAGTTCCTTCAACAATTTACAAACAACAAACTGTCAGCTGTTGTAACTCCCCCACAGGTTTAGCTACCTACAACATAGGCAGTATCACTTTACACCGATTACTACTCCTTCCAGTAGAACACCAAAACAAATTAGATTATTACACATTTTCTACAGAAGCTACTTATAGATGAAGTGAGCATGGTCTCCAACCTAATGTTGGTTTTGATTTACCTCAGATTACAAGAGGTTCTCAAAACAGACTACAAAGAGCTCTTTGGAGGAAAACACATTGTTTTCAGAGAACTTCTTCAATTAACACCAGTGAAAGGTGAACCTATTTTTAAAACCTTAGGGCACAAATCTGCCGTAAAACTGTTGGCAGCATAGGAAATGTCAACCTTTGGCAACATTCCAATACAGAGAATTAACAGAAAACATGCACCAGTCTGCGGACCTCACATACCCCAACATTTAAAAAAGTATTTGAGTTGGTGTACTATCTCAAGAAGCACAAGCAATATTAAAAACCCGGCACATCCATGCACTCTATGGCCATAACTCATGTGCTACTGATATCATGAAAGAATTAGCACACAAAAATGTCAATTTTATGTCCTTCATGCCAACTCTTGCAAGCTGTTCAAAATTCAATGAAACAATGTTGAAAAAAGAAATGCAACCAATAATTGAAATTTGCTCCACAGACAAACTGGACGTACATGGTATGACACTACCCATGTGTCAACAAGCCGCAACAAGACTAAATACCTTAGAAAACTCTATCTCCAACACAGCTGGTTTGGAGAAAATATTAAAATTATCTTTAAACTGCATAGTAATGCTTAAATGTAACCTTGACGTGGAGCAAGGGCTACTTAATGGAGCACTTGGTACAGTTGTTGGCTTTCAAACATACCCACGTGACAACATTCAGTTTGTAAATATTCTCTTTGACAAACTATCAGAAGTTAAAAGGATAGGACGCTCAACAGCCCGCTTCTTTCTTTTCAAAGACATGTATGTACGCAGAGAACAATTTTCTCTAACTCTAGCATACGCAGTCACCATTCACAAATTACAAGGTCTTACCCTAGATAAAGCATTGATAGATATTGGGAGCAAAGTCTTTAAACCAGGCATGACCTATGCAGCACTATCACGCTTACGTACACTTGACAGACTATTTCTAATCAACTTTGATGCAAATAAATTAAATGCTGATATTCCTTGCATTCTAGAATACAATAGACTACGTTCGCTGTACACCCCAATCAAAAAACCTATCCTGTTCCACAAAAAGCAAAACGTTGTAAATGAAAACTACTTCAAACAGAAACAATACAGGATCTCACTGCAATTCCTCCAAAGAAAGTAAAATAAGCTAATACTTTATCAGTTAGCACAACCAAAGAATAATCTACTGCTCAAAGTAACTCAAGTACTTCTTCAAAGAAGCAACACACACTCCGAACAAATGACTTGGACACAGAACTATCAGGTCCATTCAAATTTTCAAATATAACTGGTGTAAATTGCTATGCAAATGTAGCAATAAATATTCTATTCCAATTGCCACCAATTATTGACAACATTTACTTACACAATACTTACAAAATACAGACCAATTAACAAATGTTAGTCCTTCATAGAAATGCAACCAACAATCCTGACAACACCTACAGTGTTCATCGAATAAGACAAGAATTGGACTACTGTGCTGGAATGGTTAAATTCACTATAAACTCACAAGAAGATCCACAAGAATTTCTAATGTACTTACTACAAGTACTAGAGAATAACAACATACCTATAAATGACATATTCCAGGGTTCATACATGTGGAAACATACATGCACTCTCTGAAGCCATGTGGCACAGGAACAAATCCCTAATGAATGCTTTGTGTATGTATCCATACCTAACTGTGACTCCATTCCATTTCAGCAACTTGTACAAAATGCAACCATGGCAGATTATGTACTACCTGAAATTCAGATAATCGCTCCACCTTACAAATACAGACACATAGTAAATATGTAATAGGAATGCTTTTAAGTTACATTGCAGATGGTACCAAAAACAACTGCAAGCTACGGATTCATACATGGTCAAGTATCACTTGGAAGAAAACCTTTACAACAATAGGTATAATCTACAACGCAAGAGCCACAACCAATGCAGGTCACTACACTGCATATATAAAAAAGAATTGTGGATGGTTCGAATGTAATGATAGTACCATTACTTTAAAGCAGAGATTACCAGCAAATCTTATAAACGCCTATTTAATATTCTTAAGACTAAAATGTAATAACCAATTTGTGCATAAACATTAACAAAACTTCAATTAGAAAACTATAAAAAGTTAGAATATGCCAACAGTTATCTAACTGCCCCAAGATTCTGCAACAACCAAACAGATAAATCAATACCACTAAAATATAACAAGAAATAAACAGAATATGCCAACCGGTATTTAACTGCCCCAAAAATCTGCAACAACCCAACAGATAGATGAATAACTTGAAAGTATAAATAAAAAACTATAACCAGTTACAATAAGCTAACAGGTATCTAATTGCCCCAAAAAATCTGCAACAAGCCAACAGATAGAAGATTAGCATACAATTATACATAAACAATTAGAATACACCAACAAGTATCAAACTGCCACAAAAATTTGCAACAAGCCAACAGATAGAAGATGAGCCAGAAACAACAAATAAGCACTGAAAACAAAGAAAGACATATATTGTACCATAACAAAAAAGTTTTATTTTTATTCCAGCATGGATTGTTTTCCCACAGACCCAATGATTTAATAAACAAACTGTCATATTCCATAGAAGAAGATGGTCATTGTGGCGCCGTTGGTCCCAATCACGGGTGGCGGCCATTTTGTCTCCCAAGATGGCGGCGCCGTCCGAGGGCAGTGTTCCAGTCTTGCAAGAGTTGCTGGCTGTGGAGGCTCCTCCTCCTCAGCAGAGATCCGGTTATCTAGCGGCAGGCACAACGCTCGAGTGCGTTGCTACTCTTCCCAGTCAGCGCTTCGTAAGTTCGTCTCTAGGCTTACCACTATTTGCATTCTCATTTACTTCTTGCTAAACCTTCTCCTGTCTTCTACAACCCCTTCCGTTTCACACCAGGTTGGACAGTTTACACACATTGGTTCGAGTCAGCGGTTTCACTCATCTCCCAGCCGCGTTGTTCGTAAGGCTTTTGCTTCGATTCGAATCTGCTGCCAGGTACCCTTCTCTTCTCGATATTTAGAACTACCTGCCCGTCTTTTCTACCTTCTAGTCTCCTCACGCTTCCTTTTATATATATATATTAGGCTTCTGAAGTTACATCACGTTATCCACGAGTCATCACTCTCAACGTTCCACAGATGCAATCCGAACGTATGCAATCTTGAGGCAATATAGATCACAATCCTCCTTATACTGGTAACTATTAGGCTACTGACATCCGCTTCTACTCTGTGTTTAAGCACATACTTACCTTTCTCTAATCTGTGCCTTTCTTATTTTTCTTTACGGTACCTGCATCCAGTCACCTGGAAATGTGTTAAAGACTCGCCCTTACCTGCTCACAGAGAAGACTTCCAACAACTGAGGCGGACAGGGTTTTCTTCCCCAGAGGGTTTCCCTGGGGAGTTCATTCCTTCCTGGTGTAAGCTATCACGGGATAGGAAGGGATTCCCCCGGGGGGGCTTCTCAAATTCCACACGTACGGGTTACAGGATCAGGTCAGTGGGTGCATGTTTATAGGGAAACATTATTATTACTGGAAACGAGAAGATTCTGAACGGAAAATATTACAGTTAGCAACGCCAAAAAAGGAAAAGAATTATATATAGAGATTATCTTAGTCTCTTTTATTTTTACTTCCATTCGGTTTCCAGGCATAATTGTTCTTCCCCTTACGCTCACACTGAAATGGATCCGGCTCAACAACAACAATTATTGGCGGCGATCCAGTCACTAACGGCCGAAGTACAGGCACTTAAGCAAGAGAATGCGGTGTTACGGCAACACATGGGGAGGTCTCCTAGTTGTTCCGAGCTACCTCCTGGACCTTTACCAGGGGGACGCTTTGATGGAGACCCGCATAAGTTGAGAGAGTTTTTAGAGTCTTGTACAGTGCAGTTTACGTTTAAGACGGCATTCTTTCACACTGATAGGGATAAGGTGGGACACATGATTGCTCACCTTACCGGTCCCGCTCTCGCCTGGGCTACCCCTTTAGTCACTTCAAACAATCCAATTCTAGATTCATATCCCGCCTTTGTGAATAGTCTTAAGACCATGTTCGGGAGGCAGGAGGTCACAGTATCAGCTCAAGAACAACTATTAGACTTCCATCAGGGTTCTTTAGATCTCTTGGTTTATATTACCCGTTTCAAACAATTGGCAGCAGGCACGTCTTGGGCAGATGACGCCTTGATTACGCTTTTTAGACGGGGCTTGAATGAGGAGCTAAAGGATGAGGTCTCTAGAGTTCCTCGCCCACCTAATTTGGCCGAATTAATATCCATGGTTATGCAGATGGACTATAGAATTTTGGAAAGACGTCAGGAAAAGAGACGGCAAAAGAATTTTAGGTCTCAGCCTGAAAAGTCAATGGTCTCCCCCAAGGGAAACTTCTCTGACGAACCAATGCAAATAGGAGCTGCTCGGGGTCCTTTGTCCACTGAGGAGCGGCTTCGACGTCGCACCTTAGGGCTATGCATGTACTGTGGTTCCAAGGAGCATTCTTTACAAAATTGTCCGATAATTCTCTCTCGGAAGCAGGGAAACGCTCGAACCCGACCGTCAGGGGAACCGCGGTTAGGGAATCAGTGAGCGGTTCCCCTTCTTCCTCCATTACATCCAATGGTACTGACGTCCCTGACACCTCTATGTTGGTTCTAAAGGTTACTTTTTCTTGTGATTCCTTGGGATTGGTGGAGGTTCCCGCATTGGTGGATTGCGGGGCAGCAGGCAATTTTATTGATGACATTTGGGCGACCCAATTTAGAATTCCCCGTTCTTCCAAATCTATGGCTATTCCTGTTGAATCAGTTGATGGGAGTCCGCTGGTCTCAGGTCCCATTAAGGAGCAGACAGTTCCTTTACAGATGTCTATTGCTAATCATAGGGAAGTCATCATGTTAGACATTATCCGGACTGCCCATTATCCTGTGATATTGGGTTTACCTTGGCTTAGAGTGCACAACCCCTACATCAATTGGTCAGCGGGAACATTTTTTCTGGGTTCTGTGCACTGTCAAGCTCATTGTTTTATTCGTGGTACTGGTGAACTACTTTCTGCCTCGTCACGCGAAGGGGAGGGATTAAGAACCACTGTGCTAAATCAGATTCAGGGGATTCCTGAACCTTATCAATCTTTCCATAAAGTATTTTCTAATACTGAATATGCTGAACTGCCACCTCATCGTAGGGATGATTGTGCCATTGATCTACTTCCGGACCTCCCTATCCCATTTGGTCGCTTGTACGTGCTATCCGCGAGAGAAAAGGAGGTTCTTAAAGAGTATCTTCGCAAGAATATGCACAATGGTCTCATTGCCGAATCCACCTCCCCTGCTGGGGCTTCCTTGTTTTTTATTCCCAAAAAAGACTCTGCTGAACTCCGACCTTGTATAGACTATCGCGGATTGAACAGGATTACGGTTCCTGATCGTTATCCAATGCCCCTAATAGCTGACATCCTTGAAGCCATAAAAGGAGCCAGGATTTTTACCAAGCTAGATCTACGAGGAGCCTACCATCTCATCCGCATCAAATCAGGTGATGAGTGGAAGACGGCTTTTCGGACACCATTTGGTCATTATGAGTATCGCGTGATGCCTTTTGGATTATCCAATGCTCCGGCAGTTTTTCAGCGCTTTATGGACCATTTATTCTCTGACATTCTCCTGCATTCAGTTATTGTATATCTCGATGATATTTTGGTGTTTTCTAATACTCCCACTGAACACATTGGTCATGTTACGGATGTACTACAGCGCCTTCTAGACAATCATTTGTTCTGTAAGCTGGACAAGTGTGAGTTTCATCAAGACAGTGTGGCATATTTGGGCTTCATTCTATCCGCTCAGGGGGTTTCTATGGATCCCCGGAAGGTTTCTGCTATCCGGGACTGGGCTTCTCCAAATTGCGTTAAGGATATCCAGCGATTCCTGGGGTTTGCCAACTTCTATCGGCGATTTATTCCCAGATTCTCTGAGATCATCTTACCGTTAACGGCTCTCCTCAAGAAAGGGGTTCCATTCCATTGGTCCAAACAAGCAGAAGATGCTTTCACCTCCCTGAAAGACAGTTTCATGACCGGGCCTATTCTAATCTCTCCTGATCAGGGAAAGCGATTTATCGTAGAATCGGATGCCTCCCACTTTGCCCTTGGAGCTATCCTTCTTCAAGAAGATGATCAGGGGGTGGAGTGTCCCGTGGCGTATGTGTCTAAGACCCTTTCTCCTTCAGAACTGAACTATACCGTCCTTGAGAAGGAGTTACTTGCCATCAAACGGGCCTTTGAGGAATGGCGACATTTACTGCTAGGAGCCCAATTTCCGGTAGAGGTTCGGACTGACCACCACAATCTTCGAGCCCTTCAGAATGCACAAACTCACAATAGCAGACAAGCCCGTTGGGCTCATTTTTTCTCTCCATATGAGATCGTGTTTACCTTCATTTCTGGCAAAAGTAATTTAAAGGCTGATGCCTTATCTAGGAAGGAATCTACTGAGTGGGCTCATTTCCGGGCCGAACCTTTATTTCCCAATGCTCTTTTTGTGCATGTGATATCCAGTTTTCTTCAGTCCGTAGCAAGAGCTACGTCGGTTTTCCAACAGGATAACCCTGACCTGTTTCGGGCCCTGGGACTCACTGTATTGCAGGACTGTGCTTACCGACATCAGAAACTGTTTTTACCCTCAGCGGAACTCCAAAAATCTGTTCTTACAATGTGTCATGACTCACTCATAGCTGGTCATCGAGGAGTCAACAATACTATGGAACTGGTCCGCCGCAACTTCTGGTGGCCTAGTCTTGTGGAAGATGTTAAACAATATGTGGCTGCCTGTACCGTCTGTTTACAATCAAAGGCGCCTCGAGGTTCCCCCTTAGGTCTACTCACGAGAATGCCCGTGCCGATTCGTCCATGGCAGATCATTTCCACGGACTTTGTAGTGGACCTTCCTAAATCAGCAGGATGTACGACCATTATGGTCACTATTGACTATTTCACTAAAATGGCCCACTTCGTGGCCTTGCCTAAAGTACCTACCTCAGCACAGATGGCAAGGATCTTTATTACACATATCTTTTCTGTTCACGGGTTACCAGATACTATTGTTTCGGACAGAGGTCCCCAGTACACGTCTAGATATTGGCAACAACTGTGCAAGATGCTTGGTCTTACCTGCGCCTTGAGCTCGGGTTTCCATCCGCAAACCAATGGGCAGACGGAACGATTGAATCAGACCCTTGAGGGCTACCTCAGATGCTATGTTTCTGCATCTCAAGACAATTGGACGGAGTTATTGTCATTGGCTGAATTTGCTTACAATAATGCATATCACACATCATTGGGATCCAGTCCTTTTCACTGTTCCTATGGATTCCATCCTACCTGCTTCCCTGTGGGGGTGTCGTCTGCGTCTTCTTTCCCGGATGTAGTCTGTCTGCTGCAGGAGATCCAGCGGGGTCACCAGATGGCTCTATCTTCTCTTCAGAACTCTCAGGAACGGATCAAACGTTTTGCTGATCGCAGACGCTCTCCAGCTCCGGTCTTTGCATCCGGGGACAGGGTGTGGTTGGCCTCTCGTTTTCTTCCTCGACACCTAGTGCCTTCCAAACTTTCTCCTAAGTACTTTGGTCCGTTTCCTGTGCTTCAACGTCTGGGTGAGGCAGCCTATCGTCTACGTCTTCCTCCTTCTTGGTCCAGGATTCACCCAGTATTTCATGTTTCTCAGCTTAAACAGGACGTGGCGGATCGCTTTTCCCGTCATCCGATGGCTCGTCCTCCTCCTATTTCGACTCCTTCGGGGCCGGAGTTTGAAGTTGCCGGCATTTGCGATTCCCGTTACCACCGGGGCCGTCTTCAGTACTTGGTGGATTGGCGGGGGTATTCGCCGGCTGAACGATCCTGGGAACCGGCTTCTGCCGTTCATGCTCCACAACTGGTTCACCGCTTTCATCGTTCTCATCCAGGCAAACCGGGTACGTCAGCTCTTTGGAGGGGGCATACTGTCATATTCCATAGAAGGAGATGGTCATTGTGGCGCCGTTGGTCCCAATCACGGGTGGCGGCCATTTTGTCTCCCAAGATGGCGGCGCCGTCCGAGGGCAGTGTTCCAGTCTTGCAAGAGTTGCTGGCTGTGGAGGCTCCTCCTCCTCAGCAGAGATCCGGTTATCTAGCGGCAGGCACAACGCTCGAGTGCGTTGCTACTCTTCCCAGTCAGCGCTTCGTAAGTTCGTCTCTAGACTTACCACTATTTGCATTCTCATTTACTTCTTGCTAAACCTTCTCCTGTCTTCTACAACCCCTTCCGTTTCACACCAGGTTGGACAGTTTACACACATTGATTCGAGTCAGCGGTTTCACTCATCTCCCAGCCGCGTTGTTCGTAAGGCTTTTGCTTCGATTCGAATCTGCTGCCAGGTACCCTTCTCTTCTCGATATTTAGAACTACCTGCCCGTCTTTTCTACCTTCTAGTCTCCTCACGCTTCCTTTTATATATATATTAGGCTTCTGAAGTTACATCACGTTATCCACGAGTCATCACTCTCAACGTTCCACAGATGCAATCCGAACGTATGCAATCTTGAGGCAATATAGATCACAATCCTCCTTATACTGGTAACTATTAGGCTACTGACATCCGCTTCTACTCTGTGTTTAAGCACATACTTACCTTTCTCTAATCTGTGCCTTTCTTATTTTTCTTTACGGTACCTGCATCCAGTCACCTGGAAATGTGTTAAAGACTCGCCCTTACCTGCTCACAGAGAAGACTTCCAACAACTGAGGCGGACAGGGTTTTCTTCCCCAGAGGGTTTCCTTGGGGAGTTCATTCCTTCCTGGTGTAAGCTATCACGGGATAGGAAGGGATTCCCCCGGGGGGGCTTCTCAAATTCCACACGTCCGGGTTACAGGATCAGGTCAGTGGGTGCATGTTTATAGGGAAACATTATTATTACTGGAAACGAGAAGATTCTGAACGGAAAATATTACACAAACATAGAAACTGAGCAAATTGCACAGTACACTGGTTTGAAATATTGTACTTCTAAAGTACTAAATATGAGGGTCAAAATAATGTAGAAATGTCTATTATGCAATGCAATAACTCATTATGAACTACCTACACTAACATATGATCTTTTCTTTTATCACAGAGATTGAAAAAGAATATCTGCTCCAGTTACCCATGTCATGAGAAAAATGTATCCAATCACAAAAAGTCAAACAGTAAGCATATAATAAATCAACTCACAAATACTGCTGCATAACACAACCATCATTCAAGCAAACATCTAACCATACACCACAATCCAAAATGTTTACTTCCATGGTTATGTTATACTGCAGTGTTTGTTACCAAACTCTTCAATCTTAATTGCATGACTTAGCCAAAACTTCACATACAAACTGTACAAATCAAACAGTACGCAAACCTTTGATTTGTGGGTATTGGATGGATGTTTGATTCTATGGGTGTGTTATGATGCAGTGGTTGTGGCCAGGTCCTAGAGTCTTGGGTGCATGGCCAAAGGCTCTAGGCCCATGTACCCAAGACTCTAGGCCCTGGCCACAACCACCTCAGCATAACACACCCATAGAATCAAACATTTTAACTGTGGTATTTGGGCTAATTATAGAAGATATTAATTACAATCAATGCTCTACTAACAACCCAAAACCAACATCATACTAAAGTAAAATAGCCATTAATACATTTATTATGTCCGCGGACAGCTGTGAAGACCGCAGACATGGCAAACACATCAGGGGCACCTGCCACCTAAACAAATACAACATTTGCCCCATCTCTTACTCCCCCACCCTCCCCAAGCACTCTTACACACCACCACACTCCCCAAAATAGTATTTTTCCCCCGTTCGACGCCGCGCTGTCCGCGGATGTCCGTGGCTCCAAGATGGCAGACACATCAAAACAATGTGACGAACCTCACGCTTCACCCCAGCCAATCAGCGAACACGTCGCATGTCCACGGACATGATGCAAGCTGATTAGCCAATCCGTGTCCTGTCTGGGTAGCGAACAGGGAAATATGTCCGCAGAGCGGACACAGATATCACTACTTTTTCGTTGTTTTAAAAAAAACTACTGGATGGATTTCTACCAAATTTACAAAAGCACGCTTTCGGGACCAAGCCGCTGCTACTTTCGTAAATTTGGTGCAAATCCATCCAGCGGTTTGAGCTGTACGCGTGAGCAAAGTTTTGTCCCCATTCACTCTATGGAAAAAAAATATAATTGGGACCCCCGCAATAACTTTTCCCCCCCTGCACCAAACCTCACTAAACTTTCCAAAGTGGGCCATATACTTCTTTTTGCAAAGTTTGGTGAAGATTCGTCCAGGGAGAGCGAAGTTATAAGCCACCCAAAAAGTGCTCTTCCTATGGGATTAGCAATTTAACCATAACTAAATTGCTTATCTTACCATAACTGCCGAATTTCAGGGGTTTTTCGGTTTTACTTTGAACCATAACGTCCCTTTAACAAAGTTTTTTCACTGAACTTCATAGGTTTTTAGTAGCGCAACTTAACCATGTCCCGGGAGGATAGCTCAGCGGCAGCGTGCGCGTCTTGGAAGCAAGACGACACGAAGCAACGACGGGTTCAATCCCCGGGTCCGCGCTTAGAAACCTCTGGGTGTTTAAGCGTGTTATAAATACGTAACTAAGACAAAAAAACCAACACAATTACACAACTAAGAAAAACAAACAATTCCTGTAACAGCGCCTCGATGCCTGTGGGCTGTGTGAGCGCTTTATAAATGTTAAATAAATAAATAAATAAACCATGACTTCCCTTTAACAATGTTTTTTTTACTGAATATATATATATATATATATACACATGGGTATAGAATCTGGATGTTCCCCGACGCATTTTTGCAAATTAGGACCCCATGAATGGAAGGGCAGAAAGTGTGGCGCAGTACAAGATACAGCTGATATTGAGGGAATATTCAAGAAGGCTTGTCTTGCCTAATGTCAAAGGTTGAGGCAGCCAAGAAACTGGTTATCTATTCAAGAAGATACAATGAACATGAGAACCGAGGCGAGCTCCTGTTGAGGTATAATGGAAAAACACTAGAAGTGCCAGGTTTTATTAATTTAATAGTGTTAAATGCAACAAAGGAGCTCGAAACACGGTCTCCTGTCACATGGTCAAGTTGAAAATAGACTTTGGGCAAGCTACAACGAGACTGGAAGATGAGACTAAGATCACACTCCCTTTTATTCTCAGGCACAGTGATCCTTTGCAAGGCCGAGTTCAAAGACTAATTCGAATGGCAGACAGCAGGAGTGATGATGGATGATAGGCTAATTGGGTGGGAGGTATGTTCAAGTCCAACCCTCCAGCACCTTGGGTACCAGCTTGCATGCTGCTAGTGAGTGGAATATTCCAGAAGGGCACAAGCGTGCCAACCAATCAAAGAGGGCCATGTAGCAAAGAGCCCTATAATTTGAAAGCCAATGAAACATTGTGTATTTTATGACATGGAAAATTACTTGAACTAGGGGTGGGCATAGCTGTCCACCTGACTTTAGAGACCCAATCAAACCCCTGTTCCCCATATAAAGTATACCCAGATGTTCCCCTTAAGCCTGTCATAAACCCTGTAGGTTTTTGCTTATTTTCCCACGTAATATGATGTCACGTATGTCGTGTTTTTGTTATAAAAGAGATGTTTTTTTATTAAATGCATTGAGACTTATGCTGTGGGCGTCAGTTGATGCCCGTTGTACTGTGTGTTAGACAATTGCAATTAAAAGCAGTTATGTTTGCCAACTTCCTGAGTCGGTCTGACTATTGGTGCAAGAGTAAGATCTGTATCCCCATCAATCCCTTCCTCGCTTAAAGGGCCTACGGGTTCACTTGGTCGTAGACGGAGGATGGTTCTGGCCCATCGACTAGTAGATCTTTAGTGTTTTCAGAAAATTGGACACCCTCTGCCACCGAGACAGATGAACGCAAAGTTTCCTGTGCAGAGAGGCCGATACAGAATTCTTGCAAGAAAATCAATATGAATTGGACGGGTGCCTCTTTGACAAAATCCCTCTTGGTTTCCACAGGCGCTGAGTGAACTGAATGCAATGGTGGTCAATTGGAGGAGCGGGACGATCCAGAAGGTCTAGAGCTGAAAAGCGAATGGTGTGTAGATTGAGAGGACTGGCAAAATAAGGGAATGGGATTGTGGTAATGTAGAAAAGTAAGAGGGGGCTTGTTTAGTATATGATGAGGTGTGTGTTAACGAGAAGTGTTTTTATAGAGCTCGGTTTCCTACCTCAAGGCAGGTCTAGAAGGAGTAATTTCAAAACCCCAAGGGGGTAAATAGGCGGCACATACACAGGTTTATGATAGAGAATTACTCAAACTCCAATCAGGGTATTTTAGGGGCTAGGAGAAAAGGAGTACCATGGTGAAAAAGTGAAAAGTCGACTAGTTTTCTTTTGTAATTCAGAAAAGGTGTCGAAGCGCTAGAAGAGCACATTGTGAGGTTAAAGAATAGATAAAAAGTTATCTATCGTTTAGTCATTGTCAGCGCCGACTGAAATAGATAGATTGTGATAACTGAGAAGTAGACACTTTGAGCGGCGAGTTTGGAGAGTGCTCATATTTGTTGTTTTTCTGAAACTTATCTGTGTAACTAACGGTAAGTATTGACATTCAATTGAGACTTGTCATAATGGGGGATGATACTCCACTGATGCATTTGTGCAAGAAGCTGCCAAAGCACGTGCCTAAACTTAAACAGTATAGTACGGAGTGAGTAAAGGGCACAGCAGACAAGATGATCATACCATGGCCACAAGGGGGATCACTGTCAAAGGTGGTTTTGCAACACATGACCACATACTTGCATGCTGCGTACACAGGGAAGAACTTAAAGAAGACGCTAGCTAATTTTGAGCTTTGTAAAATGTACAAGGAGGAGCAGAAGGATCTGCCTCCTGAGGATTGGATGCTTAATCAGTGTAGGGAGGAAGGTGTTGAGCCTTTTGCTCCCCTTACCTCACCCGCAGTAAATGGTGATAGTATAGAAGATGTAGGTTTGTATCCGTTAAAGAAGATAAAAGCAGCGACAGTATATATTAATACGATATATGAGCATAGACTAAAAGAAAGGAGTAGATATTTAAGGTATTACAGGACAAGGAGGAGAAAAGTGAATGACCAAATATATCAACAGAGATAGAAAGACAGATTAACAGATGGAAAGGAGAAAAGGATAAAGCTGATGAGGTAACACTTGTACAGAACGAATGGATGGGTGGACAGATATTGCACAAGCTTGGTGGGAAAAGTATTGAGGAAGTTAGGCAAAGGGAGGATCAAGATGAAAAGGACAGAAGAGACAAGGAACGAGAGAAAAGATTGAAACAAGATGAGCCCAAGAGAAAGAATAGGCAGAAACAAGAACAGATGTATCTGGAAGAACAACAAAGAAAGGAAGAAAGGGCACAGGAGCAAAGGATGTATGAAAACAGGCAGAGAGCAATCGAAGAACGAGATAGAAAAGAGAAGAGGAGGTAGCACAGAAATTAAGGGATAAGAGAATGCAAAGATGAAGGGAAGAAGAAGAGCGTAGAGCAAATGAAAGAAGGGAAGAGACAAGACAAGAAGAGGAAAGGGTTAAAGGGGAAGCGAGAAAGTGAAGAGAATTAGATGAAGAAATGGAGCGAAAAAGAAGACAAAGGGAACGTGACATTGATCACATTCAGAAAGAGTTAATGGAACTGAGCCCATTTATATCATGGAGCCATATAGAGGAATTCCTCCCATCAGAGGGAGCAACGTCAGAGCCATCTAGGGTAACCCTAGAGGATCATTTTAACCTAGGGAGCATCGGAGAGAGGATCGATAAAGCCCATCAAGACTTATGGGAAAGTAGCAAATAGAAATGCCGAGGGAAGGGAGAACAATCCCTGATCCTTCAATCACGAAGTGAGGAAAGAGACCCATTTAGTCTTGAGCATAGAGCCTTGTCCTTAGACAAGCTTACTTTAAATAAGGGTGATGGGGACAAAAGCCATACTAGCTGGGGGCTAGTTATGTCAGATGAAGAGAGAGAAACCTTCTATGGCGAGGAGGGAGAACATGCATGCAGTTCCGAGGGATGTCTGCAGACAGACAAGGAAGTGAGATGGTCTGAAATAGAGCAAACTAAAGATAGGACACCAGATCCTATGGTGTATCCAGAGCGACCTAAGGGACAATTGTATAGTGAGAAGGGACAGTCACCACCATATGTGAGCAGGCTGAGGTCATTGCCAGATAGAAGGTGATCAGGAACCATTGTCCCCACTATAGACAGGCAGACTATGAGAGCCGATTGCCGATTTGGGCTTACACAGTTCCCTTTATTGGATAAACGAGGGGCCAGACCACAGTATATTCCCTGGCCACAAATGGATTAGGATAATTTAAGATGCAAACTTCCCGCCTTAACAGCGGGTGAGGGAAAATGGATTTATGAGCTAGAAAAGATGACAGGAGGAAATACTGTAGCAATAGGGGACATTAAGGGTCTCCGAGCAGCCATTCTGGGGTAAAGGGCTGATGACATGTGGACAAGAGCTGGTTACTCAAGTGTCACGGCACAGAACACAGCGCATGATGGAGTGCCATTTAATAGTTTTAGAGCAGATGTCTGGAGAGCACTCAGGGTACAGTATACTGATACATCAGATATGGGTGCAATTATGGCATGTAAGATGAAAGATGACAAAGATCTGCTTGCTTATATTCAAATAATTCAGGAATGGTAGGCTCCTGAAGCGAGGGATCCGAGGGGGAAATAAGTGGCAGTATTTTACCACATTCTGTGTCAGAGATTACCGGAGCAGGTACAGAGACAGCTCAATAAATTAGTGGGAATGGAAGCAAAGCCATGAAAGCCCAGAAATACAGTTGACTATAGGGCATCACTGCCAGCTGTTACAAGAGAAAAATAAGAAGAAGGAAATTGCTAGAAAACTTGAGGAAGCCAAGTTAGCTCAAAAGAAATTGTCAAAGTATGCCATAGAAGGGGCGATACGTACAAGTGGTGAAGGATTGGGAATGCAGCAAGCAGTGGGTGCATCGCAGGTGAATAATCAACGCCAAATGGATCAAGGAGGAAATGGGTTTATGCCATGGTTTTCAGAATAATCAAAGCAGTTTTCAGAATATACAGAATGATAATTCGAATGTACAAGGGGGATTCAACCAAGGGGGGCTAGTCAGAAGAGCTCCTCTTATATATATGACATGTGGAATGACAGGGCACATAGAGTGAACATGCGGAAGCCAAGAGTATGTACAGAATGGGCAATTCTTAAGAGGGGGAACAGTTTATCATCCAGCATATAGCTGGAAAGCTAGGGATGGGTTTGCCCAAGATCAGACAGTGTATCAAGCACAAACACTGCAAATCCAACAGACATTGCAGCCACAGCAAGCACCATTGAATCCCTCGCAAAGGCAGTCACAGCACACACCCATGCAGATACATCAGAATGCAAACACAGGACAGTTATTGACACCTAGAGTGGGAGTGTCACAGTGGTGGGAGGAATTCCTTTTACAGGTACATGGATAAGCATGTACCTACAATAGGACAGCTCACAGGGCGATTTGATATGTTCAGTACTATCAGTGACACCAGACCCGCAAGAGGAACCACGGTTGATGTGGCGATAGGAGACAAATCTTTTTTTGTTTTAGTAGGCACTGGGGCTACTCGTTAATGTATACAAGAGGGCAAGTATCCAATGTCGGGAGATGCCATGAATGCGCAAGCTTTCTCTAGAGCTACAAGTAGAGGTCCTTTTATTGATGAATTACCAGTCTCCATAGGAGAGTGTGACATGTCTGTTCCATTATTGTATTCACAGCAGACACCAGTTAATATTTTGGGAAGAGATTTACTGACAAAGCTCAATATGATGATTTCTTTTACTGATGAAGGCATAGTGTGTTCTACTCCAGGGATACATTATATGAATGTGGGCAAATGTACATTGGCGTTTACAGGGCAAATGGCTCTGCGAGGAATGCCATTTGAGCCAGAAGTCTTTCACTATGGGGTATGCATTTTGTTGACATGGCTACCCGGCTTAGTGGGAAAGATTATGAGAATACCTGATGGGTTTTTGTTCAGGCCACATATACCTATGGACGGAAAGTGTGGACAGACTATTCCCCTAGAGTTAAATGCAGCCATAGTGCCAGGGGAATTGGCCATGCTCGAAGGAACCGATGACGAGGGCAGCCCATGGAGAACAGTGATCACCATTGGGAAGGGTATAGATTGACTGATGTCACTGACGAGGATATGTTTAGAGATGATCCAGCAGATGATGAAGCAATATTCGAGATGAGTATTACCTATTGGATCAGAATGGAGAAAAGAGAAATCCCACAGCGAGTGGTGATAGTGCGGCATCGCCCAGAATTTGTTGATGAAGATTTGGAAAAGGTGCCAAATTCTTTATGGACTATGGGCCACTATGAGGTAGGCCTATTAAACGGGATAGGGGAGGTCAAGATTAAACTGAAGTCAGGAGCAATTTTACCTCGAGCAAGAGAGTATTCAATGTCTCGAGAGGTGGATGAGGGTATTTTTAATACTATATTAGCACTAATGGATAGGGTATTTTAGTGACATCAGAGTCACCATGCAATACCACAGTATACCCTGTAAAAAATCAAAGGGAGGGTTGTGGCGAATCATACAAGATATGAGACAAATGAACCAGATTGTAGAAGCAGAGTTTCCTTTAGTTCCGAATCCTGTAACGATGCTATGTAGTATCCAAGCATAGGCACGATATTTCATGGTGATTGACTTGAAAAATGCATTTTTCTCAATCCTGTTGCATAAATACTTCCAAGACCTAACATCATTTACATTTCACCAAACTAAGATGAAGAGCACTCGTTTGCCCCAAGGGTACTGTGAGTCTCCATCGATCTTTAATAGGGTCCTGCAGATGGACTTAAGCAATAGTGATTTGCAAAGTGTTGTGCTGCAATACGTAGATTTTAGTCTGTAGCAAAACAGAAGATGAGTACAGGCAAGATTCGATTCAGTTAATGACTATTCTAGCAGACAAGGGAGATAAAATGGACAAGGAGAAGTTGCAATATTGCCAAGAAGAGGTGCTGTATGTTGGTCAGTTAATCTCACATGAAGGGAAGAAAGTCACACTTGAAAGAGCTGAGGTGATTATGGAAACAGCAAAACCGCACACGATAAAACAAAAGCAGCAGTTTTGGGGATATGCAACTATGTTAGAGCATGGATATTTGATTATTCTTCATACACAAGACCCCTGTTGCAAGGTCGGAAGAAACCACAAATGAACGAGGATAAAATAGAATGGACTGAGGAAATGGAGGGAGGGTTTGAAGAATTCAAGAAAGCAATTAATACAGCTCCAGATTTAGGAATTCCAAACTATGAAGAGGAATTCTTTTTGTTTTCACATATGAATGGGACAGTTATGACAGCGGTGTTAACACAGAGGACTTCTTTGGGGTACAAACCCGTGGCATATAACAGTGGGATTCTAGATCCAGTTATGAGAGGGCACTTTCCTTGCGAACAATCGCTGCCAGCAGCCGTATTTGCAATAGAGAAGTCTACAAGTATTGTGATGGGGTGTTCTATGACATTGTTTGTTGAGCATGCTGTGTTTGGCGTTTTGGAGAAACCTAAGGGTACATTGACATCTCAGAGGGCTTCTGCATGTAAGGTAATCATATTGAATCCAGAAATCAAAATTGTCGAGTGTAAAATAGTGTAACCTGCCACGTTTGTAGCTGAGCCAGTGGCAAAGGGTGAGCATCTCCATGATTGCGCTAAGTATGAGGAGTTCTACGAAGATATCCCAAGAGTAAAGGAGAATGCGCTATCAGAGGAGAGATTATTTTTATTGACGAGTCTTCAAAAATTGATCAAACTGATGGGGAAAGGCATTCAGGTTGAGCTGTGGTAAGGCACAGAGCCAATGGTGAATTTGAGGTTGTGGCAAGTGCAAGACAACCATCTCACTGTTCGGCACAAGCAGCAGAATTGGTGGCACTTATTGTCACACTCGAGAAACGCGCAGGGCTGGAAGTGATGGTGTACAGTGACTCTGTATATGTGACGTCAACTTTGCACATAGGGCTAGCATGTTGGAAAAGGATGGGCTACCTCCGAATGGATGGCACTCCAGTGCAGCAGGCAGCATTAGTGGACAGATTTATTAAGGCACTATAACTCCCAGTAGCCATTGCAATAGTTAAATGCGCAGAGCATATTAAGCGAACTGACTTTATTTCTCGCAGAAACGAAGCTGCAGACGAAGAGGCCGAAAGGGTTGCATATTCACCAGATATTTCATGTTTTGATACTCCAGATGTAAAGGAAAAAATAGTCACAATTATGATTGTAAATGAAGGGTTTAATCATTTGTCAAGAACACAGTTGATGGAAGTTCAAGGCAGGGTACCACAGGAAGAACAAGAATTGTGGAAATGGAGAGGGTGTTCTTTATCCCCCTCTGAAGCATTGTGGCAACCGAACAGCACTGGAAATCCAGAGATGCCTGTAGCCTTGTTAAGGGTAGCACTTGAACAGCTGCACTACCCTGCGTATGTAACTGGGGAAAGCCTTGCAGTAACTATTGCGGAGGACTGGTTTGTACTGAACCTGTTAGAACATGTTCCATTTTATTTAGTAAATTGAATCATATGTCAAAAGTTAACCACTGGACACACACTGCGAATGATCAGAGGACTAATTCCTCGACTGAACGTTCCTTTTCAGTATTTAAATATTGAGTATGTTGAAATGCTGCAAGTACATAGTGGATGCAAGTATATGATATTGGTGGTGTGTCCCTTTTCTAGGTGGATTGAAGCAGGTCCTTGCACACACTCTGATGCCACTTGTGCAGCAACATTTTAAGTCCAAGAGGTGTTTCCTAGATGGGGAGTATGTAAGGTGCTGAGATTTTCTGTAGCACCAAACCATCCTATCCCTGTCTTGTACGATGTTGTGTCCACTTATGACAGTATTCTCCCCTTTTCATCCAGATAACGACCTTTAAACCTTTCCAGATTTTACACAAATGTGCCCCAGGGATATGGGTTTCAGATGATAAAGTGTCAGATTTTTAACAGGCATACATTTGGAGTAACACCTTTTTTTCCGCTACGATCCCCAAAAACATACTACAGGGTCCTAACACCTCTTAAAATGTGCACAGAAAAATCACAAAAATGATGATGTTATTTATATAATTTTGACAAGTCTGCACTGTGAATTATCCATCTTTTTAAAATCATGCTCTGGCCCCAAAGGGGTGTGGTTTTCCAAAGCACATGGTGGAATTTCTGGTTTATCCACTTCCCCCAAGCTCAGCTTGCTCTCACAGGCACTGCCCCTCCCAGTTTCTCCCAAGCGGAAGCCATTTTACGACCCCCCCAATATAACATCTGCCTGAGCCAGGGACAGTGCTTTGTTTAGTTTCCTGTAGTCCCCAGGTGCTCCTCCCCTAATCCAATCAGAGAGGTGTCATCTCCTTTTGGCAGGGGCAGCAGAATGCAGCCAGGCCTAAGAAGAGTTGTTGAGCCAGTTCAACTCCTGTCGGGGGTAGTTGTCAGGCAGAATTCAGCTAAATGTCACTTTATTTCCCAGTTTTCTACATTCAAATCACACTGACAATTTTTACACATGCAGCTAGAACGCTGATTCTAAGTTCAAAACTATGACATTTAAACAATTGCAACCTATGTGACACTCACAAGTAGGTCACTCATTTATTCTAAGCATTTCGATTTTAGTGGCTTTAAACCCAAATTCACTTAAGCTGCTGACATCCCCAGCTATTTTTTATATATACATTAAATAATTACTTCCTTCAAGTCATTTCAGAATATACTTTTACATTGTATCCACCTCTTAGCAAGTCTTTCCTTGGCCTGGTTTGGGTTCATTTGTTTAGTTTTACACAAAAGTCTGGTGGTTTTAAAACGCCGGCTTTCTGATAGTGGTGAGCACCAGTATTGAATCCATTTTTGACATTAAGAAAATTAATTCCCCACAGTTCTGGGTTGCTTTTGGCAATCAGCATTGCCATTCCCAATGGTTTCAGGCTACTGTGTGTGTAGCCCAATGGTGGTTTTAGGCAGTGCCCTCCTGTGCTCACAACATAGGCAAAAATGGGTGGCAGCCTATTCTTCATGTTTTCCCTGTGCACTCTCTGGGGAGTTCTGGCCATCATGATGTTTTCAATGCCAGTAATGCACAGTTTTATGGTAGGGCTTGGATGCATGGGTAAAAACATCCCACATGAGCATGTAAAATCAGCAGGATCTCTGAAAGGAGTAATGAAGATATGGGGCCTCATTACGAGTTTGGAGGCAGCCATGCTCTTAATAAGGGAATGGCTGCCTCCAAACTCGGGTCCGGGTCTGTGGTACCTGAATGGGGAAATACCGGGCCATTCTGACTTTGGAGGGCCCGGTATTTCCCCATTCAGGGAACCCGGACCCAGACCATCCCCATTCCCATTTGAGCCCCCATAGGGCTCAATGGGAATGGGGAGCATCCTAACAACGGGCCGTTAATGACGGGCCTGTTGTTAGCATGCTGGTCCCCTCGCGGGACCCGCAAAGGACGTCTGGTCTGACCAGAGGTCCAGAGTGGGTCCTGCGAGGGAACCTCATAATAAAGTGGTACGGGGTTAACGGCACCAGCACCTTTACCGGCGCTGTTAACCCCTTACTGCCTCACTTGTAATGACGCCCATGGACTCCAAAGAAGCACTTTTTCAGATGAGGATGTCTAAATGTGAAGACTGATGAGAGAGTGGTCGATCAATCAACCAGAGGAGGGAGTGTAGATGAGAAGCCAAGTGCCTCTACCAGAAGTTCTGCCACCATTTTGCCTATATGATGGAAACCAGAAATTGCAAAATGCGCAATGCCAGTGATGGTGCCTATACCGCAAAGAGTCCTTGAAACAAGTACCCATTGAAAAAACTCTATATGATGTACCCGCAGAGAAATGACAGTCTTTCAAAGGCAGTTCTGGAAGAAGTGTGAAAATTAATGAAAGAGAAGACTGGTGACGTCACATGAGGCAGAAATGACACACCCAGGAGAGATGCTGAAGAAGAGAATATAAAGACCTTACAGAATCTGAAGTAAAGAATTGAGTAACATTTCATGTGTTAAATGAAGATAGCATGTGTGGAGAACACTGAAGAAAATACAAGCCATTTTACAATTGTACAGATGCTGAAACACAAGTAAACTAAGTAATCATAAGGCTGGTTATACGTGGTGATTAGACTGCAGACGGTGCCACCTATATATATATTCAGTGAAAAAACGTTGTTAAAGGGATGTTATGGTTCAAAGTAAAACCGAAAAACCCCTGAAATTCGTCAGTTATGGTAAGATAAGCAACCATAACTCGCGCCGCCACCGTGCACTGCTAACACTAACACCCAGGACATCAAAGATGACATCACAAATGTCATTGATGACATCACTGATGACATCACGTGGCTGGCTCTCCCTTTTTTTCCTTTCCTGACATATCTAGGCCACATGATTTTCTTCAGTAACAGTCAGGAACTAAAAATGGTAAATTACTATATTCGTAGACTTATCCTTCAAGTATGTTCTTAGAATAATTCCCTTATGGTCCAGTCATATCATATGAAACATATACATAGGAGAAGTCACAACCTTGAAAGACAGCAATCCTTTTTGTGCATTAAAATTATCAGTAGATTTATCAGCACTTTCTGATACTTTTGATGTTTTTTTATTACTGTACTTTCCCTGTATATGCTCATATTTTTATATGTTGTACTCACACTATTTTCCTTAGGCTCCAGACACATCATGTGATATATATAGATAGGGTAAGTAACAGCTTTGAAACAGAGCAATCATTTCTCTGCATAAAGGTAATCAGTTAGGTTATGAACACTTTCTGCTACTATTGCTGTTTCTTTTTCCTACTTCAATTCCCTTGTATATATTCATATTTGTATGTGGTGTTGTCTCTTTGTGATTTGTGTATAATAATACAATTATGTAGTAAGTGGGTTTTATTACCTACTTATCACAAGTTTCACTGTATGCAAAACTCTAATATGAAAACAGCTATCATTTCAATATTCAACATGGCAAGCTTATGAATATTGCACCTCCATCACGTATGCTGCACACAATGCCTATGTTTCTACATGAGTACCTTAGTATACTGGATTGAAGTTAATAATAGAATGCTATTTACATCAATGCATAGCTTAATGCACTGATTAGCACTTGATATTTATTCCAATAATCTTTGACACTTTTTTTATTAACATTACACTAAGAATCCCTTGTATAGACTTTTCATGAAAGGTAAATGCACATGTGATGTCATCAGTGATGTCATCAATGACATTTGGGATGTCATCTTTGATGTCCTGGGTGTTAGTGTTAGCAGTGCACGGTGGCGGCGCGAGTTATGGTTGCTTATCTTACCATAACTGACGAATTTCAGGGGGTTTTCGGTTTTACTTTGAACCATAACGTCCCTTTAACAACGTTTTTTCACTGAATTTCATAGGTTTTTAGTAGCGCAACTTAACCATAACGTCCCTTTAACAAAGGTTTTTTACTGAATTTCATAGGTTTTTAGTAGCGCAACTTAACCATAACGTCCCTTTAACAAAGTTTTTTTTACTGAATTTCATAGTTTTTTAGTAGCACAACTTAACAATAAAAACTTTGACTTTATGTACATATAATATGGAACATACTGAACCCTTTCTACTGAATTTGACGGTCCGCAGACATGTTTGGACAACAGTACCACCACCTAAAAACTCTGGGGAGGTATGTGTAATAGTTATATCATAACATAGGAACATTTAACAAATTCACAAAGCAGCACACATACAAAGTATATGTAGTAATACTTAAAAACTGTTACCCATATATGTAACACACTAACCATTCATGTAAATACAATATGTTTTAAAATGGAATATACAAAAAGAAGATAAAGGGGCTTCCACCATAATTACCTCGCAGACGCTCCACAACCAACAGCAAGACCAGACGTATACACTACTGATTACATATCTCACCAGACATAGTAAGTGCACTTCTTTTTACTCATATATTCATAAACTTTCTATATTAGAAAAAAAACATATTACTTTTTTGTTTTCTCACAGAAATGTGTAGTACTCTCGACTGGCTAGAGGAGCATTTCCCACGAGAGGAAATGTTAGAAAATAGTCCACCTAATGGTACACACTTTACTATATAAAGCAATTAATAAATATTATTTTGTATACATTTAACATATATATTTTTTTTATTACAGACCATACAAAAATTCCAAGCATCTCACAACAACAATCAGAGGATATCACTCTACAGCAGATTAATCAAAAAATGGACGACTTTATGCAAAATGTTATGGTTTTGAAAAACTTTGTGGAAAATTATATGAAACCCCCAACAGCACACCATTGTCCAACCTGCACTTGTCCCCCCTCACCCTATCCCACGCAGTTAACCCCAAACCCTGTCTATGGACCAAAGCGTTTTGATGAACTTTCCTTCCCTTCTTCACCTGATCCCAGTTATCTAGAAATCCCTAATTCTCCTGTTTTTGTTTCCGTTTCTGCCCCACCTTCCCAGTCATAATTGTATATATATATGAATATATATGAAATAAAGTTACTTTTCTTATATTGTGTTGTAATTACTTTCAGTTCCTTGTGATAAAACCAATTTAGGTGTCCACGGACACCGCGGTTTTTCGGAAATGTTCGTAAAGAAACGGAAATGTGACTGTCCTGAGGACACTACATCTGTCCGTAATGTTCTCATGCAAGTTGAAAATGTTCTAAGAACACTCGTAGTGTCCTGAAATGTTCGTAAATAAACGAAAATGGAGGTGTCCTTAAGAACACTATGCCTATTCCTAGTGTTCGATAGCAAGCAGAAACTGTTCTAAGAACACTCGTGGTGTCCTGAATTGTTCGTAAATAAACGAAAATGGAGGTGTGCTTGAAACGCTATGTCTGTCCGTATTGTTAGCAAAAAAATTAAACTATGCTAAGAACAAACGGCTGTCCGTAACTGTTCGTTTTACATGTGACGCACTTTTAATTAGTTCAGGACCCGAACACTGTCCGCAGAACATCAACACGCATGCGCAAAACAATGTCCGTACATTGGGTGTCCTGCGGACGACCGCTACCTTAGCGAACATGCTCACAAAACAATCATGTGACCGCGCCCACGCTCATCTCGTGCTCTAAATGCAGACACTGTTCGTGTCCCCGACCAGTTTAAAAGTACATTTCCAAGTAATCCACAATATTTCTCATTAAAAAATCACTATACCACAAATCCCACATACTAATCCTAACTTTCCACATAGTTTTTGTGACTTCTTGAACCTTTTTTGATGTTCCGACTGTCTTGCGGACGGCGCACATGTCCGCGACCCGCGCACAAGCACCCCGATATAAGACCACACCCTAGAGCGCATTCTCATTGTGTTTCTGACTATTCCACAGAGCACACTGCATTTTGCTGCATACTTTGCAGATTTTGAGATTTCCATCTCCAAACCTATGACAACCATGGCTCGACTATTACCACATGGTGCTACATCTGCCTCAGCATCACCCCCACCCCCTCGACCACCACCATTTCCCCAAGGGCCTGAAGAGGGGAACAGGAGTGAGGATACAGAGGAGGAAGAAGAGGATGACGAGAATGAGGTAGAGGAAATCCCTACTACACAGGGTCGGCGTGAATCTTGGGTGTGGCGGTTGTTTACCGCTCATGGAAACGGTCCTAAGTCTCATGCGAACCATGTCACCTGTAATGAGTGCAAAATGGTACTCAGTCGCGGGAAGAATGGTTCGTATAGCTTTGGGACCACTACCATGAAGCGACACCTGCGCTCATTCCACACTGGGGCCATTCGCAAGGTTGTACCTTGCGAGAAGCGTAGTAGGTTGATTGCCTCTACTTCATCCTCCGTTTCTGATCCTGTCACCACAAGGAACACCTCTGTGGGACAGCATCTTCCTCAAGCTGCCTCACAGGCCATACAGAATTCTGATCACCCTTACCTTTCGAGGGTCACAGTTGTATGTGTGTACTGTGACACAGTACTCTGCAGGGGGAGCGACTTCGGAGTGCTTTTGAGACGATCGTCTCAGAGCACCAGAAGACCTGCTCACTACCCAAATAAAACCCACTCTACATCTTCCTCTCTCAGCTCGCCCTTTCTTATCCCTCTGGTTGGTGTCCCCCTCCCTTTACCCTCCTTTCCCTCCTCTCCTAGTGAGTCGTGTATAAAAAAGAACAAGAAAAATACAAAATAACAAAAATCAAAAAAAAAATAAGGCCCATTTTAGAGCTGCCTTTCACAGTTAAAAAATAGAAGTGAAGATACATAAAGCATAGCCATTTCCATTTCGTGAAAGTCAGCGGACGGTCCACGAACAGAAAAACAATTGCATTGCTACCCTATTGAAACCAATGCATTTTTCTCTAACAGGAAGTGGTGGCTCTGAAAAGAGCCTTTGGGAGGTGTTTGAATGTAAAACATTTTAACTACGTAAGACGTACTTCAAAACGAATGCTGTATTTCTAAAAAAGGTCGCAATGCACTTTGTACATTTCTCAGAAAAATCTGATTGCCAGCATAAGTAAGAAGGACTCCATCTTTGCGAAAAATGTATGTACTATGAAACAAAATATTTTCATTGTTAAAAGATGACATGCCAAAATCTCTTAGGAAGGCACAAACAGCCTTATTAACATTACGCCTTGCTTTCTCCATTTGTGGACCACATGAGAAAGAACGAAGCCACACTTGTCTCTGCGCAATCCGTGAAAAAATTATTTTAGAGTTTGGAAACATGTCTATTATCTTCTGAAGTCCTTCTTTCATTGCAAATTGCAAAGAAATTCCAGACACATGTCCTAAACTGTTCCCTCCACAATGAATTACAATTATGTCTGGATGTTCCTCTATCTTCAAAGTTGCACATAGTGGTAGTAAGTCCAACCACTTCATTCCACGCACTCCATGCCAGTGCACTTCCACATGTGGGAATCCAAGATCTATAGATACTCCACAGCTTTCTGCATGCACCTTCAACCAATGAATCCACGAGTCTCCCAAAATCCATACAATCTGTGTTTTGAAACACTCAGCCATAGCTATCTGTTCTTCTCTCTGCAAAAACAATATCTGAGAAAACCTCTCCTAGCACAACACACTCACTAAACTTTACTGACCGATCCCTTGCTTCATCCAATCTCATTTCCATGCCTCCCCTCCCCAAATTCACTGGATGTAATACGCGGTGTCCTAGAACTACCGCCATGTCCGCGAATGTATCGTAACATATACAGCCCTTCTACCATTTCAATTTCACTCTCTGTGCCATTCCCTCATTGGATGTAGCTAAGCAATCACATGACCATCCACCAATCAAATCCAATAACTCTACATGTAACTGCATCATCATAGAGCAGCACTACAAATGTACGGTGTATCTCTCGGAGTACAAGTCTCATACCATTGACAACCACGATCTACGAGAAATACTATACAAATCGCCAATATTTCTACTTGCAGCTTGGTCCATATCCATATACATGAACAGAAAGTACAGGTATGCATATTTTCTACACAATACATGAACACATTTTCTAACCGACTTTTACCTTCTATAATCTGAAAAATGAATGGACGATCATTGTTTCATTGTTCTAAAATGACCTGTCACTTACAAACCTTTATATCGTTTAATTTCTTCATACACACACACACATGCAAATACTATTAAACTAACATTTTTGAAATAAAATATATACACGACTAATAACCACACAAAATAACATACACACTCTATGATCAAATCTCAAACAATAATATTTGTACAAACACATAATTGGTTTTAATTTTTTTCGTTTATATAAGTACTTACATACATTTATATAGGACAAGCAGACTATGACATTCACTCACTGTTACGTGCAAAAGCAGCTATGACACATAGCTCTCAACTCACATGCTTTTGGCGGGTGTCACCCTCCGTGTAAAGGACTGACTCACCCGCCAAGCCTCCTGCACGCCCATTCATTCCAATGGGCGTATCACCCGCCAAAAACAAAATCAGGTGATTTCATCCGCCTTTGCAACACACATGGTTGAGAGCTATGATGACAATGACTCACTATTACGTGGAAAAGCTTAGTTACAAGAATAGTGGTATACGTTGGTAGATTATGAATTCCACAAACCATAGTAAAGATATTTTCTTTCCTACTCTTAGTCATAATATAGTTTTAATTGTTTTCAGGAAGGCGCTGAGCATTTCAATTTAAAAAAAATCTACGTCTAAAATGAAAACAGTGCTATATAGCAACCAAATTACTAATTTCTTTCTTTTACAATTGCAGTGAAGCCCATTCTCCTGAATAGAAGCAGCCGATTTTGATTTACAAAGAACAACTAAGAAGCAAACTACTAATTTTTGAAAAAAAAGTAAGTAGATTGTTACCATTATATTTGATTTATAACTCACACGTACTGTACGGTGCATTCATGGAATTTCTGTGCCTAAAAATAGAGTTTCTGCACCATTCTGACCAAAAATCCCCCCCCGTCTTAAACAGTGATCTCCTGTCAGAATGGCCCTCAAATTCCTATTTTTCGGCACACAAATTACCCAACTCAGCCGCTAGAATGTAGATGTTGTAGAACAAAGAACAAACAACTGTTTTAATTGTATAGCTTTACCTATATTATTTATTCTTCTCCACACCACCGGCTTACTTTTTTCTGTCATCTGAACCCCAGTTTAGTAACCAGTTTAGTAACACATTAATTGAAGAATACCCATCCCTAGTAGTTCAACTTCCCAATTCACAATCACACACCATTACATACATCTTTATCATCTTACTCAAACAATCATGCACATAACACACATGCATTGCAGAAAACCCCAACCCATACCTTCTGTATTTGTTTCAACAGACACAAAAGAATGCCCACCAAAAAGCAACTCCGTAGAAAGGGACGCAGAAGTAGAGCAAATGAAAAGAAAAGTCTCCAACATAAACACCCATCTATAGCAGAATTTGTAAAAAACGTTGAAACACAAGAGCTAATACAGTCATGTTGTGAAACAGAAGAAGTTTCTAGTGCAAAAACGTTGCCTCCTCTATCACAAAGTAAAACGACCCAAAAAACTATTAACAGAAAATCAACTATCACTACAAATAAAAGGTCTTCTATAAATCTTGATATAGTACAGAAGAAGCATTCAAAGAAAAGTATATTAGCCAAAATGTTCCATCACAAAGTCCTTCAAAATATGATAAAAACAGGAGAGAAACGAGGTTCAACACTTCAAACCTGTCATAGGAAAGTAATCTTAGAAGCGTTGATAGACAGTGCAATTCTTCTCAAAAGAAACGTATTTATTGTTGTGTTAAACAGAATTAAACCACTAACAAAACTAATAACTAAATTTCAAAAAAGACTTCTCAATAAACGAAATGTGAACAGAAATAACTTCTTAAATGAATGGAGTCACACTACAACCACAGAACCATACTTTAATGAAGAAGCGTACAAACAAAAGCAAACAAATACAATTGCCATACATAGCAGTGGTCGAGGTTATGAAAAAGTTAATAATACCATAATGGAACAAGAAGTACTCCTTACAAAAATATGCCCTGAAAACTTAGATTTACCCCTCCATTCGACTGAATCAGAACATCTAATTTACACATGGCCATGCACGTCAGTGTGTAACATTCCTAAAAAAATGTTCAAATCTTTACGCCTATTCCTCAATCAATATGTGAAAAGCAAAGACAAAATCAAAATTAAAATACTGCAAAGTATGGATGCTTGTCCAGTACGCAAGCACACAGGACTGCAAGGACATTCGTTGGCCTGCATATCAGGAGCTACTTGCAAAACAACCTTCCATGATATCAAAAGGATATCAACACATCATGCAAGTATAAGAAATCTAGTTTATAAACTGTAATATGCAAAAAGTCCTGCTTTAGCACGAAACCAATTTAAATAACATTCTTCTACATGGTACACCAAAAGACCTACTAGAAGAAATCGAGTATATACAGAAAAAATATTTTGGAAATGAAACCCACTTACAAGATGAATTAGCTGTCAACCAACTTCGTAACAAATCTGTACATGGCAACCTTTCACTACACACATACAAAAAAGAAATACTAAAATTTCAAAGCACTTCAGCTGAAGTACCAAACCACGTGTGTGTATGTTGCCGCAGAACGTGTTATAAAAGTAACACAAAAACTATAGACCTTTCACACAAAATAGAAGACAATGACGATTCTAAATGGTTTGAATTAGCTCTCTACCTTATAGCAGAAAACAAATACGAAATAACTGACCCCATAATATTTTGCAGTTACTGCACTACCAAACTTGACAACAACCAAACTCCTTCACGTGCTATCTCAAATAACTTGGAATTACATCCACTACCAAAACTCCTTCAACAACTTAATTTATATGAGAGCATCATAATTCAAACAGTTCATCCATTTCAAGCAATAATACGCCTTCAACCAAAAACTGCAAAATTACCTCCCTCTGAATTAGTGAAAGGTATTTGTGGAAAAGTAGTGTATTTACCATTAGATCTAAAAGAAAATGTGCACACTCTAGGAGTACAACGTCCAATCCAACAATCTTTAATTATCTTGGTAAATGGAGTACCTACAAAAGACAAATAAATTTGGCAACAACTGGTAGATTTACATAAAGTTAGAGAAGCCCTGCAATATCTCAAAGAGAATAATGATTATTACAAAGAAATTAATATCGAAGAAAACTTGAAAGATACAACTGAAATAATTCAAGAGACACAAGAAACTGGTAAAATTTGAGCTCCTCGATCCTGCTACAATAGCAAACACTTTAGACCATTTTACAATTCACCCATTACACTCTAATGACACCATAGAAGATGCACTGGAAACGTACCAAATGCGTCAAACAAAAGGATCACCAATCAGCATATGGGAAAAAAGTATGGAAGCACGTGCTTTTCCTCTACTCTTTCCTACTGGCAAAGGAGGAAGATACGATGATAGACCTGTTCAAATATCAGCATCAGAATATCGCTCATTACGAATGTATTCTGAAGATCCCAGATTTCGACAAAATGTGGAATACATATTCCACGTACTCTTTGAAAGTGAACTAGCAACTTTATGTTACGGAGTTGCACACATATTAAAATCAGGATCACACTTTCAAAATATGACAGCCACACAATTATTACAAAAAGTTCAACAAAAAGATGAGGTTTTACAGGCAAATCTTACAAATCTATTAGCAAATATGCGTGGTACTAAAGAGTACTGGTTTCAACGCCATGGAGATGTACGTTGTATGATCAGAAACCTTGGCCCACCCACTTGGTTTGTTACATTAAGTTGTGCAGAATATGCATGGGAAGATTTACATGCTTTCCTACGCATATCAAACGAAAACAAAACAAACATAGATATACTAACACCTGGAGAACTTTGTTCTCAGGATCCTGTTAATGTTTCTTGATATTTTCACCATCGCTTCATTGCTATGCTACATTTTATTTGTAATAAAACTGTTCTTCCCCTTGGAGAAGTGCAACACTTCTTTTGGAGAAAAGAATTCCAAGCCAGAGGAGCGCCACATGTCCACATGCTTTTATGGATTAAAGATGCTCCTAAATTTGGTCAAGACAGTGATGCCACTGTTTTACAGTTTATTGAAAAATATGTCACTTGTGAAATTCCGTCAGAATCCACAAATAGTGATCTTCATGCAAAAATCTTACAATTCCAAAGACACAAATGTGGCAAATATTGTCGTCGCAAATACAAAAACAAAGGGAAATACTACACCAAATGCCAATTTGGTTTCCCTAGAAAAGTTACAAATACAGGTCAAGTGAACAACCTCATGTCTTCAGTTAGACATGGTGTTAAAGGTAAGTCACCTAAAAATACATATTGCATAAAAAGAAAAGAAGAAGAAAAATATATCAATGATTACAATGCAATCATTGCCCACTTGTGGAATGCAAACATAGATGTGCAGTACATTGCAGACAATTCTACTGCAGTTGCACGATATGTCACAGCATACTTAACCAAATCAGAAAAGACAGAGCTCCAAGACCTCTGGAATGACCTCTCATCAGATAAAACAGTGTCTCAGAAATTATACAGCTTGGGCATAAAAATGCTGTCCCATAGAGAATGTGGATCTTATGAAGCAGCTGATCGATTAACTGGTACTGCATTGTATGGTATATCTGCAAATATAGTATGGCTAAGTCTTGGTCCAGCTAAATCTAGAAAAAGAGTTCTAAAATCATACGAAGATATAGAAACAATAGCCAAACATGATCCCAACAGCCAAGACATTTTAAAAAACAATTTATTGGACACATACTACCCAAACAGGAGTACCACTTTGGAAACCATGTCTCTATACCTCATAGCCCAAAACTACACTTACAAAAATAATATAAAACCTGATGAGCAAAACCGTAAATACAAAGTGACAAACTGTGATGGCAGCTTAGTAAAACTCACCAAACCAAATTTAATTAATCATATCAAATTGTCATTAAAGACTCCTCAACATAAAGAAATATATTACATGTCCCTGCTACAACTCTTCAAACCATGGAGAAAAGAAGAAGAAATACTAGATACCTATGACTCATGTGAAGACGCTTTCAAAGCCAATGAAAGCAGTATAACTGATGTAAACTTTGCACAGTACAAAACAATGTTGCTCAATGAACAGCAACACGAAGAGGAACTCCAGGCCCAACTAGATAAGGACACTCCTGACAGTAGTCAACCTTCTGTCACAGGAAGCCAAGAACCACTGGGAGAACCACTAAAAACAAATGAGGCAGAATTAGCTATGATAGAAGTAGAAAACACCATGTGTCACTATGAAGATAAAGAAGACTTAACTACACTACAATCAAAACTAAACAAAGAGCAACGTACCATTTTTCAAGAAATAACAAAAGAAATTGCACATGGTGTGCAACATGAAAACAAAGAATGCACCTGCCAAAATTACAAACCTATACTATTGTATGTCAGTGGTGAAGCTGGTTCTGGCAAAATATTCCTAATCAAAATCATCAGTAAGTTCCTTCAACAATTGACAAACAACAAACTGTCAGCTGTTGTCACTGCCCCCACAGGTTTAGCTGCCTACAACATAGGTGGTGTCACTTTACACTGATTACTACTCCTGCCAGTAGAACACCAAAACAAGTTAGATTATTACAAACTTTCTCCAGAAGCTGCAATGGAAGTACGCAGAGTATTGAAACAAATGAAAATGCTACTAATAGATGAAGTGAGCATGGTGTCCAACCTAATGTTGGCTTTGATTCACCTCAGATTACAAGAAGTACTCAAAACAAACTATGAAGAGCTCTTTGCAGGAAAACTCATCATTGTTTTCTGAGATCTTCTTCAATTGACACCTGTAAAAGGTGAGCCTATTTTTAAAACATTACGACACAAACTCTGCCGCAAAACTGTTGGCAGCATTGGAAATGTCAACCTTTGGCAACATTTCCAATACAGAGAATTAACAGAAAACATGCGCCAATCTACAGATCTCACTCATGCCAACATCTTAAAAGTATCAAAGTTGGTATACTTTCTAGAGAAGCAGAAGCAATATTGAAAACCCGGCACATTAATGCACTTTATGGTGATAATGCATGTGCTACAGATGTTATGGAACAATTAGCCCACAAACATGTCAATTGTATAGCCTAATGCCAACTCTTGAAAGCTGTTTCAAATTCAATGAAATAATGTTAAGCAAAGAAATGCAACCAATTATGGAAATTAGCGCCACAGACAAACTAGATGTACATGGAATGACACTACCCATGTGTGACCAAGCCACAACAAGACTAAATAGTTTAGAAAAATCAATCTCAAACACAGCAGGCTTGGAAAAGATATTAAAATTATCCTTAAATTGCAGAGTAATGCTTAAACGTAACCTTGACGTGGACCAAGGAATAGTTAATGGAGCACTGGGTACAGTTGTTGGCTTTCAAGCATACCCACGTGACAACAAAATTCAAGTTTGTCAATATTCTCTTCGACAAACTTTCAGAAGTAAAAAGAATAGGACGCTCAACAGCTCGATTCCTTCTCTTCAAAGACATGTATGTACGCAGAGAACAATTTTCTCTAACTCTTGCATACGCAGTCACCATTCATAAATCACAAGGTCTTACTCTAGACAAAGCAATGATAGACATTGGTAACACAGTCTTTAAAGAAGGCATGAACTACGTAGCACTGTCACGCCTACGTACAATTGCCGGTCTATTTCTAATAAACTTTGATGCAAGTAAAGTAAACGCTGATATTCCTTGCCTTTTAGAATACAATAGACTTCGTTCACTATACACCCCCCATCTACAAACATATCCTGTTCCACAAAAAGGAAAATGTTCTAAAAGAAAACTAAATCAAACAGAAATGCAACAGGATGTCACTGCAAATCCTCCAAAGAGACTAAAAGTACACTTGTAGTAAAAAAATATAAACTGTCACAATATTTCAAAACCTATCTAACTGCCCAAAGATTCTACAACAACTAATCAGATAAATTACTACCACTCAAATAGAGCAAAAAATAGACAGTTAGAATACGCCAATTGGTATCTAACTGTCCCAAAATTTACAAATATGCAAACAGTTAAATCAATACCACGAAATTTTATCAAAACATAAAGAGTTAGAATACGCCTACTGGTATCTAACTGGGCCAAAATTTTACAATATCCAAACAAATACCTAATATCTTACTGCTCACAAAAACTGGAACAATCCAATGCATAAAGCATTAGGCAGAAAGAACAAGTAAACGCGGAAAACAAACAAATAAATAAACTGTAGCATAACAGAAAAAGTTTTTTTTTTTAATCCAACATGGATTTTTTTTCTCCCACAGACCCAATGATTTTAGCAACAAACACAGAAACTTTGCACATTGCACAGTACTCTGGTTTGTAATCTACTAAATATGAGGGTCAATAAAAAGAAGAAAATGTTGATTGTACAATGTAATAAGTCATTATAAAATACTAACATGCTATTTTCTTTTATTACAGAAATGAACAAGAAAAACATGGACTCCCATTACTAAACCAATTAGTACGTATAACAAGATAAATACAACCATCGCAGCATATCACACCCATACAAGCTTATAACATTGTTCCTTATAAATTAGTTTTTGACCCAAAGTTAAAAGCCACTATGGCCATGCACCCAACATTCTATACCCTGGCCACAACCACCGCAGCATATCACACCCATAGATGCAGGCATTGCAACCATTTTTATGTCCGCGGACAGGGGGAAGGTCCTAGGACACATTCAACTTGCCAGAGGACAATACAAACAGCGTCCTCAGGACACCCCCATTTTCTTTATGTACGAACATTTCTGGACACCGCGATTGTTCTTAAAACATTTTCACCTTGCCAACGAACAATACAGACAACGTCTCCAGGACACCCCCTGGAAACATTCCAAGACCCCACAAGTGTTCTTAGAACACTTTCAAGTTGACACCGAATCCCTTCTGTTTATTTACGAACATTCCAGAACAGCCGTGTTGTCCGCAGACAAATCGAACACAACAAAAGTGTCTAGCACATAAATAAAATACAACTTTGAACCTATCTCATACTCCCCCATCCTCCCCAAAGACTTTTACACACCAACACACTCTACTAAATGCACAAATTCAAAAAACTTTCACTGCGCTGTCCGCGGACGTCCGCAAATACAAGATGGCGGGCGCGACAGAAAATCTGACGCGCATCACGCACCACGCCGCCCAATCAGCGAACACGTCGCATGTCCACGGACATGACGCAAGCCGCTTGTCCAATCGGGGTGCTGTCCGCGGAGCGAACAGGGAAGTCCGTCCACGAAGCGAACACAGATATCACTTATTTTTTTGCCTTACATTTTGGTCATTTTTTGAAAAACTACTGGACGGATATACACCAAATTTGCAAAAGCACGCTTTCGGGACCAGGCCGCCGCTCCTTCCGCAAATTTGGTGTAAATCTGTCCAGCGGTTCGGGCTGTAGCCGTGCGCAAAGTTTTTTCCCATTCAGTCTATGGGAAAAAAAAAAGTTTTGGGACCCCCCCTATAACTTTTCCCCCCTGGACGAATCCTCACCAAAAATTCAGAGTGGGCCATATACTTTTTTTGCAAAGTTTGGTGAGGATTCGTCCAGGGGGAGCAAAGTTATAAGCCGCCCAAAAAGTGCTCTTCCTATGGAAACACCAACTTAACCATAACTACATTGCTGCTACCGCAGCCATGTAATCAATATATATATATATATATGTACACACACCTATATATATATATATATATATATAATGTATGTAAACACACCTATATATATATGTATATATGTATATATATATATATATACATATATATATATATATATACATATATATATATATAGGTGTGTGTATCGGATCGGGATGTTTCACAACGCATTTTAGCAAACTAAGACCCCATGAATAGAAGGGCTGAAAGAAAACAGCTGACATTGAGGGAAGATTCGAGAAGGCTTGTCTGGCCCATTGTCATGGGTTGAGTCAGCAAGGAAACTGGTTATCTATTCGAGAAGATACAATGAACGTGAGAAGCAAGGCGAGCGCCTGTTGAGGTGTAATGTACAAACAATAGATGTGCCAGGTTTTATTCATTTAATAGTGTTAAATGCGAAGAAGGAGCTCAAAACACGGTCTCCTGTCACATGGTCAAGTTGAAAATAGACTTTGGGCAAGCTACACCAAGACTGGAAGATAAGACTATGCTCACACTCCCTTTTATTCTCAGGCACAGTGACCCTCTGCAAGGCGAAGTTCAAAGACTGATTTGAATGGCAGACAGCAGGAGTGATGATGGATGATGGGCTAATTGGCTGGGGAGATATGGTCAAGTCTAAGCCTCCAGCACCTGGGGTACCTGCTTGCATACTGCTAGCAAGCAGAATATTCCAGAAGGGTACAAGCATGCCAACCAATGATGGAGGGCTACGTAGCAAAGAGCTCTATAATTTGAAAGCCAATGAAACATCCTGTATTTTATGACACAGAAGATGTCTTGCACTAGGGGTGGGCATAGCTGTCCACCTGACCTTAGAGACCCATTCACACTCCTGTTCCCCATAGATGTTTCCCTTAAGCCTATCATAAGCCCCTGCAGGTTTTCGCTTATTTTGCTGCATAGTATGATGTCACGTATGACAGGTTTTTGTTATAAAAGAGATGTTTTTTTAATGAAATGCTTTGAGACTTATGCTGTGGGTCATCCATTGATGCCCGTTGTACTCCCTGTTTTAGACAATTGCAATTAAAAGCAGTTATGTTTTGCCAACTTACTGAGTCGGTCTGATTATTGGTGCAAGAGTAAGATCTGCATCCCCATCCATCCCATAGAATGCTATCCTGCTTAAAGCGGCTAAGGGTTCAAATTATTCCAATAATGACACTCAAAGGATGTTTCTTGATGGGAAAGGTGTAACAAGGCCTTTAACGAGTAACTAAGGTCCCAGAAGTTGACCAAGCAGACAAGGGCACTCAATAGTATCAGATTCCAGTTCTTAGGCAGTTTGAAAGGGTCAACACATGCTTTGAGATCTGATGCTTGTGGGTTAAATTAGATTTAAAGACAGACAGCCATGTTGATTCCAGGTTGAAAATCAGCTTTGCATCAGGTTTGAAGTGGTGTTCTGTGTAGTTTGCAGGTGGCGGTCGAGTGATGCATGTCGATGGATCACCTGGAGCAGTTCAACAATTCAGCGTACTTTGAAACAATGAGTATTGCTGGTTTGGGTCGATGAGTGAAAAGATGCTACGGTAGTTTGAGTTGAGGTTCAGTGCTAATCATGGTGGTGCAATGCTTGGTTAGAAGATGCAGTGTTTCCAAGCAGTCTGCAAAGTACACTGGTGCTAGAGCCTGCCAGGTGACAGACTCTGCTGGGGCGATGCAGCACTGCATCATTTCTAAGGATGTAAGCAGTGGTTTGAAGTTCCAAGGCAAGTGCCAAAGGCAGCACCATATCTCCTGGTGGTTGTAAAGTATCAAACATGGATGCTGTGAGACCCACTGCAGGAGGCTCCAAGATAAGGTGAGTTATTTTGAGTCTCTGTTCTTCTATACTCAGGAGGTTTTACAGCTGAGTGGTATACTTTGGTCCTCAAAAAGGCATTCCCAATGTGCCCCTGGATGGTTAGGGAGCAGAGCTTGCCTGTGCCTTTTAATGCCTGTCTTGTCCTCAGATGACGTTGGCAAGGGCTACTCTCCCAACAGCTTCCAGATCAATTCTGCATGATGTCCTTGAGGATCCAAATGCAAATTAAAGTAGAAATAAGAGACAACCTTCTTTTAAAGGTAAAAGGTCACAGCAGATTGGATGAAAGAAGGACTGCTCTAAGATGTCCAATCTGTGTCCTTGAGACAAGTGACTTTTGCCTTCTGATGTCATACAAAGAGTGCCTTGTTTCACAGGATGTACAGAAGACAAGGAAGACAAAAAGACCACATAAATGTAAGATGGATGGACCCTTCCTTAAGCCCCCTTGTACTCTCTGACTACACTACCACCACTCTCTCAGCCACCACTCAGTAGCTTCAAAGGCTCAATGGTGTTCAACCCCATAATGGAGGCAGGCTTTTGACATAAGAGTGCTATTTTAAAGTCAGCCACTCAGGAGAGCTACTGGGCCACGCAATTAATTTGAACCCATCATCTCAGAGAGTCAATAGAAACAGTCATCCTGCCTTTTGTATCATTCACTGGAATTTAGACAGTCAGGGTTCCTGGAATCTACATAGGCTCTCGTAGCTGGTCTGAGATCACACGGTTGATACTGGTAGGATCCCAATTTGATGTGGCGTTAAGTATGTGAACTTTCATCCACCATACCCAAACCTAAGTGTGGCTTATAGTTCAAGAATATATTGCCACCAGGCAATAGTTTATGATAAATATTGTGGTGCTTTGAATTAGAGACACTGGAGTTAATGCAGCCTCTCTCCCTGCAGGAAATGTCTGTTCCAGCAGCTGACAAAGGGCATATTTGACCTATGCAGCAGGGCGCATGTGTACAATGTGCTTTTCACAAGGATTTATGATGGGGGTCTGGTTAGCAGACCACTTTTTCTGAAATGAATAATCTGCATAATTGTATGGTACATAAAAATCAGAATGGTTAGGGTTTCTATACCCTTGCTAAGTGGCAATTCATCACAGTCCTAAAATATAGGGAATTCTCGAATATTTTGATGTGTTACATGCATCGCCAAATTTTAAAAAAAAGAACTGTGGAACAACACTAACTTGGTGAAACAGGACTTGTTGGACAGAGTTCCTATGCAGTTATGGTCCACCAATGAAAATTAAGCTGGACAAATATTTCTCTATCCATTATTACATAGGCACATAAAGCTGGACAAATAGTACTGTATGCATGATGTTTGGCAATTCCAAATCCTTCTCACCACACAGACTGGAGATTCTACACCAATGGTACCATCCACATCCAAATGTACTCCTGTAGCAAACACTATTGCAGTGAGTGTTGTGTCTATGATGCCTGTTCAGAGTAATGTTGCTGCATTAGCTGCAGTCGCATCATCAGTGAGTGCTGATGCAGGAGCTCAAGAGGAGAAGCATCAATTTGTTCCTGCTATCCAATTTGCTGGTTGTTTATACCCTGAGGTATCTGGGTGCTTGATCATAGGTTATTCGTTGCAAGTACAAACACAAGGAAGATGACAAAGGCATGAAGACCAGGTTACAGATTGATCTACATGGCAACAATAGGATTAAATACAAGAAGCTGAGGAACAGTCCTCGCTAAACAAGGGAATGAGAAAGTACAGTAACAAAGGTGCAGCGAGTAACTCATCTAAAGGGTCATGCATACTAGTTTCACAAAAGGTCATAAATATTGGAAGTAAGATCAGCGGCCCAACAGTCGGGATGGTTGGTACGCCATAATTGTACCTTTCAGTTTAGATACCATTTCTGTCCATACAGATGATAGAGCAGTGATTAAGTGATTTATTGAACCAAATATACATGATTATTTTCTAATCACACTACACAATTAGGCAACCCGCAGAAACAGTACTATGTTGTTTTTGGAACAATGTGACTTTGAAAGAAACAACCAGAAATGTCACAAAGAAATGGATTTCTCAAGACCTGTTTTAGCTACCCTTCTACGACTGTGCTACAGGGTTACTCTTTTGCATCGTTGGTATCCTGATTCTCATCTGTATTTATGGCCATTTCTAACATTGCACTTCACTGCTGATGGTCCTGCTCTTTCATTGGCCGATCTAGATGATAACATCTCTTGTTCGGTCTGCGTAGAACTCTGCCTGCCATCCTGTATCGGGAACTTTTCTGATTAAAGTGAACTAATATCTGATTGGAACATTTAACACTACTTATCATGAATCATGGGGCCCAACCTTCATCCTTAGATAAAAAAAGCAATAACAATTTTTCCACATTAGCATTTAGCCTTTTGCCTTCTTTAAAAGTACCAACTGCTATTCTGTGCTCTTCTTCCACTTGACCTCTACTCATGTTTCCATATGAAACCAAATGTTTCTAACTGGGGAGGCATCTGGAGAGATTTGAGAATGGTTTACAGATCAAATGACTCTGAACCTTGTTTTGATTAGTATGCACAGATGTTTTTTTCAGGTTTCTGGAATGTTCTTCCAGAACAGCTTCAGAAAAACCCAGTTCTAAAACGATTATCATCTCATAATTCAGGCCATCTCTTTCAACCTGAACATGGTTCCCTGTTTATGGGCAGTAGTAGATGCAGATATTCACTTTCCACATGCACTAGTGTTAATATAAACAATGTTGCCTTCTCTTTGTCTTTTGCTAAATCTGGTTATGCCACCTATCATGGGACCTATTTATCTGTTGAGTTTCAGCCTACAGCTGGTTACCTGTGAATTGAGGTGGACATTTTTATATGGGATATATTCTGCCTGCTATTAGACACTGGGCCTCATTATACGGATGGCGGAGAACCATGGCGCTATTAGCGCCATGGTTCATGCCGGTAAAATACTGGCACCGCCTTGGCGGAAAGGGGAATTACTGCCCCATTCCAAGGTTGGCGGGGCGGTAATTCCCCCTTCCACCATTGCCCTTCCCCATTCCCATTTTTGCCCCATAGGGCATAATGGGAATGGGGAAGGCACTAATTACGGTACCGCAAATTGCGGTACCGTAATTAGCTCCCTGGGTCCCTTTGCGGGTTGGTTTTTAACGCCTGCAAAAAGCAGGCGTTAAATCCCCCAACCCGCAAAGGGACCTCGTAGTAAGGCGGTAAGGGTTTACCGGTACCGGTATTTTACAGGTACCGGTAAATCCTTACCGCCATCCGTGTAATGAGGCCCACTGTCCTAAATTGCCACTACCTCCAAGAAATGAGGGAATATGTTTGAGAAAACTCTATTGAGGGTATGTGATATTTGAAGCCTGGAATAGGCAATACGCTATATTGTGATAAGATACGGAATTGTCCCCTGTTATTGAATGACACCCCCATTTTCCTTTCACTGAATACTCATGAGAAGGTAGCTGTAGGCACTGTGTTACTGCCGAACACAATGTAGTTTGACACTTTCCTGGCCTTGTAAGGGGGTGGTGGTGTTCTGTGGAATCATAATACTGTGCAGTCATGCCAGACTATAGAGAAATCCTTACTGACATGGTTACCCACATTAGAAAAGGTATACCTACATTACATAAAGATAATACATCTACTTGATAGTCACTTTGGTCCTTGCCAACCAATTCTGTTGACTCAGTAGGAACTTCTGGAATCCACGGGATAGTGATGATCTTTGCTATAGTTTAGAGAATGAATTGAAGGCACTTTCTGTTTCGATGTGTTTTAAATGTGTGTAGAAAAAATGTAGATACCCTGGCATTTCAAGGAAGGCTCTGCTGATGAGAACATCTGAAGAGATATTTGACAATGACCCTGGTTTTCTAGAGTTAATCATTTAAAGGGCCTCATTATTAGTTCAGTGGTAAAGTTAAAAGGAGGTGGTTATTCTGATACTACCAAATTTTTTGACAGTAACAGAATAACTGCAATGTTTACTGCACCACTGTGACAGATTGCCATTTGGCAAGGGTGCAGAATCTGTGGCTTTTTCCATTTGTTATTAAATTAATTCAATGATACAGGTAGTGTTTTCTGTTGAGTTATTATTGCAAATGGTCTGCTTAATTAACGGATATATGCTTTATAAAACCTTCATTGTACATTCCTTTATTGTGGACTGTTATATGTCGATGTGTGGGTTGCTACTAAATCACATTCACGCCCCGCTTGAGAATATAGCCTTCCCTCATCCCGAATTACCACAAAACGTGAAGGAGATATATCTTTTAACTGTGCCTGCTTTACCTTTATGATTGTGTTGGCTCTTTTTACGTAAACATGTGAGTGCTGGTTAGGAGCTTTAGCCTCTGTTCATCCTTGTACTACTGTAAAATCAAAGCAAATATCAAACTAGAGGGGGAATTACAAAAGGTAGTGAATTCCTTTGACTACTTTGGGATAGGATTCTATCAGAATGCTGAGTGGGCCCTTCCGTGCACAAAAGGCAAATTGGTTTTAAAAAGGACCTCTGATTTTATTTTATTTTATTTGTAAATTGCCAAAAAAGGCCTCAAGGCATGAGGGCACAACACAACTGGAAAGTACAAATACAAATAGCAAGAGACAAGTAAAATACCATGAAAAGCAAACATGATTAGGCAGTGGGCCCTCAAATCCAACAAAACAGCAGTACCAAAAACTGAAAGATTTTTAGCTCACGCTTAAAAACACAAATCATCAAGGACAATCTTAACATTAGAGATGAGAGGCCAATTCTGCAGGGTCTTACATCGGCCGAGAAATACAGAGAGGTTACTCTGTCCACAACCTACGGCAATACAGTGAACATTATTGTATGTAGACCAGTCGTTAACATGTATCCTTCACTGGAATCTAAGGTCCTGCATTATAATGCACCCAGGTCCCGTTATTGCTTGCAATCAGGAGAGGACCTTATTTCTTAAAGACTCTCAGGCTTCTGACGGCTCAGATTTATTTACATTAGTTAGTATGAAATTTCTATGATCCATAATACAACCTCTTAAGTTAGAATCCTGAATCTCGGGCATACTCAACTTCTTAGTGCGAATGTCCTTCCTAGCCATAGGGTTACTGATAAAATTCACGATACCCCCGGTCCTTATTGGCAATTATTTTTCAACAAAGAGTTTAATGATAAAGTAGGAACGACATCCATCACAAAAATTTGCTGAACACTACCTTCACTACCCACACTAATGGCGTCTGCAAAATCTACCCTGTTAGTTGGCCAGCTGTGCTCACCCTAAGGGGATAACCCACATCAGTTTGACACTTATTGTCCATCCTGACAGGGGGTACTTGTGACACAACTTTATCAAAGGTTTCTACACAGAGGAAAAAATCCATACTTTTTTTACATTGGTTGAGATCGGAATGATCTTCTCCTTAATAAATTGCCAACCCCCCATGTGAATTTCACCATTGACCAACTCAATATCCATCTGTGGCATATGCAAGAGGACTTTCACAATTACATTCTCCATACTCTTCGTTGGTGATTTTAACACTTTAGACACTGCTACAGATAATGCTAAATTTTTCTGGGGGGCCTTTCTACTAATATTTCACTAGTAAAGTTCACATCGTCCTTCTGACAAATGGATTCTCCCTTATCCAATTCAACGCTGGCCCTAGACATAACCAATGGCGCTCCCTTATCAACATCAAATTGCTCTCATGTTTCTTCCTGAAGACGCTGCCTTTATCCAGGAACTGCTTGCTAATACTAGAGACAACCGATTATTAGTCGGGTTCACACACCCACACGAGGTGCTATGTTCCAATAAGGCCATTTCCTCAGACCCCGGGCTAGACATGGATTGAAGGAACCTTATTGATGACCTTATTTCAGCAGCCTTACATAGGGAGTTAAACTCCATTGATTGTTCAGACACCCCCTTGGAGGCACACGTTCTGGTAATGGGCATAGTGGGCAAGGAGATTTGCAGACAAATAGAACCAGTACAGGCACGCTATCATAAGCATGAAGCCTGATAACTCTCCATGTCGCAAGACACCCCAGTAGAAGAACACACACCTGTGTGAGAAAGGATGACAGGGTAGAACAGGAGCAGAGCAACTCACATCTTAGTGCACTTGATGCAATCACACTGGCCACTCACCCACAAAGTGGCTGCCCCAGCAGCCTGTGGCAGGGGCAGATGAACCACAACATCCCCGCGGCTCAACCAGGGGAGCGGGAAACATCCCGAACACTCTCCCCGCCTACTACATGGCAGCACCCATTGCACACACAGCTGACACATGGAGAAGGATGAGCCGGCAAACAAGGACAGCAACTCAAAGGCTCACACAGCTCCAGACAGATGACGGATGGCAAAAGCACTGGCAGCAAACGGCAGCAACACTAGAGGAAGGGACGCCCCTGCTGACCTGTCAGGACTCTGGAGTCCTTGGGCCTCATTACGAATCAGGCGTTAAGGGGTTCACGGCGCCGTAAACGGCGCCGACCCTTAACGCCTGATTCCGAGGTCCCTTTGCGCCATGGTGAGTTTAACGCCTGCTTTTTGCAGGCGTTAAAATCCATGGCGCTAAGGGACCATGGTGCTAATTACGCCACCGTAATTTACGGTGGCATAATTAGCGCCTTCCCCACTCCCATTATGCCATATGGGGCAAAAATGGGAATGGGGAAGGGTAAAATGGGAAATGGGGATTTACCGCCCCACTCACCTTGGAATGGGGCGGTAAATCCGCCATCCACCATGGTGTAAACATAGTTTACACCATGGTGGTAAGGGTACAACCCAGGCGGTAACTTACCGCCTGGGTCGTAATGAGGCTACTTGACATGTTCAACCGACATCAGGGCTGCTACTTGCCATCATCAGCCTTAGAAGTATAGATAGCAGATGCTTTACCTGCAGCCTTGTATGGGATAGAGCTTTGGGGGACTGAGAACTTAAAGAACGTCACTATAACAGAAAACAAATGTGTTAAGCAAACCTTTGTCGTAAACTAAAGCACCTCCCCAAATGCTTTACTCATGGAAGTAGGGCTGCAATCAATCAAGCTCACAGCACACTGTAACCACTTTTATACTGGATGTGTTTACATGAATTTTAACATTGGACCCTTTATAAAGATGTGCTATGCAAGTAATTAATTCTCTGAGTGCAAATAATGGCCCTGCTACAAGCACATCAAAACCTTACTAGCCAACAAAAGCCAAATACACCTACTACAGAGACATGCTAATGTAACTTCTGAGGTGGTAAGGGAAGTGAAAAACAAACTTGTCAATTCTGTAATTAGAAATACAGATGTTTAACTCTGTAAACCAATCTGGGTTTTGGGGATATATCCCAATTAAAACCAACCTAGATGCAGAGCGATATTTGAATGATATACACCCAGTTTTTAACAGAGTACTTTATACAAAGTTCAGATTGAATGTACTCATGCAAGCTGAATTTACCTATAGTTAGTCACCAGTTTCTTATAAATGCTGTCCTTTTTGCGCCTCTTTTGAGGAAACAAGCATGCAGCTTTCGCTTGAATGTCCAAAATATACTGTTTTGTGGCAAAGATGGCTGCGGCAAATAATGCACAAACATCAGGCAAATTTGCTTCAGGACCCATTTGCCATATGCACATTGACAAATGTACCTAAAGTTTTTTTTTTTAGTTATTGTGTTTTATAACAAAAGCCTGGCAATAAATAAATACATAATTGGGACTGTGAACCACGAAAAAAGGTACATGTATTATTTTTTCAGACTTTTTATACTGTTAATATGATTACTAAATGTTATATTGCCACCAGGACCATTATATTTTACACTCCTTTTATTGTATCTTTAAAAATTGTTGCGTTTTAACATATCTACATTTTTAAGGATGTATTTTGATGAAATTTCAAGTATTGAATATTGTATACTTTTATGGGAAAGTTTCCGAAATAAAGTTTTTTGACTGACTGATCAATCCAGGGGTTAAGTGAAAAGTTATTTTCCTGTGCTCCCAAACACTTGGGAGGCTGGCACACAACTGCAGGGGTCCTTCAACACATTGAAGTCCTGGTTATCGCTCTGACTGTCAGGGAGGCAGGTCTCACCCCAGCAGCAATTCACTCCTCAGGTTGCTGTGAGTCCCACTTCAGGGAAAAGATGGCCCCTCATTCTTAGGCTCCCAAACACGGGGGAGCCTGGCAGACAAGTGCAGGGGTCCTTCAACTTGGTGAGGTCCTGGACACCACTGTGGCTGGCAGAGAGGCAGGTGTTTTTCCAGCAGCAGGTTCACCCCCAATAGTCCCTGGGGCTGGTGAGGGGACAGAGCTCACCTCTGCCTTGGAACACCTGCAGTCACCTCAGAACTGGAGCATTCATGGAAGTAAACAAAATCTTCTTCAAGGTTTGGCATCCAAAAGATGATTCCAGGAAATTATGGGGTACATCTTTTTTTAAAGGTAAAATCCCACATGTGATTGGATTAAAGCTATCCTGCCTTAGTGGCCCAATCCCTGTTCTTTGAAGTAGTGGACTTTGCCGTTCTGACATCGCACCCAAAGTGCTTTGCACTAAAGGAGGTAGAGGGGACATAGAGGAATGAGAAAGGCAGAGAGGAGCAAGATGGTTGAATCCTTCCCCAACTGAACACAGCTCTTCCTGTCTACACTTGCCTCACCCATTCCCTTCTAAATAGGATCAAAGGCCATTAGATTTCAGCACTCTGGTGTGAGACTACTCCCACTGAATGGTTGTGCTCCTTGTATGCCGGGGCCCAGGACAGCTGCTTGTTGTCTGGCTGTCTTAGGGGGAGGGCATTACTGTGGGGTATATTTACTAGCCCCAACAGAAATCCCCTGCATCACAAAACTGCATTTTAAAAGTTACTAAAAAAAAATGCTGTTCTGTGTCTGCTTAACAACTATTGTGCGAGAGTTAAACACAACCGCCCCAAGAATGGCTGCATTTTGTTTTCTTCATATGAACCCAAAGAAGATATCTTAAAGACAAAATGGCTCTGCGCTGCTGGTCTGTCATCTCAAAAACTCAAAGTTGCACAAGAAAATGTCCTGTATTTAAAATTACCTTGCACTGGTGCTATTTTCATTTTTAAACATCACACAGTTTTGTTCTAGGAAAACACACTAAAGAAGGCTATCCCTTCCAGAATGGGATTGTTTTATCAAATAAAGTCTGTGAAGAGCAGGAAATTTAATTTCAGTCCGCGCAGCTAGGATTCACTTTGGAAACAAATTAACCCACGCAAAGTACTTCAAAAGAAAGCTCTCTCTCCTGATAGATGTCAATTACCAAGAACCAATTTTCAAGCATATCCCTGTGTACAGAAACTGGCCAGAGCTATAAAAAGCCTTCAGAAAGCAAATGCAAAGAAAACCTCATTTGTGAAAACAACATGTCGAAAATTAACACGTGTAAATCCAAATTTGTAAAAGCAAGACAACTGCTCTTTTGAAAGCTAAATTTGAAATCAACCCAATACTCGCACAGAAACAGTATTATATGTGTGGGGCCGAGGTGGTTTAGATGTATATTATATTTATTTACAAAAATACTTGTGTTCCGGGGAAGAAAGAGACAAAATTATTATTTTTTTTTAAAGAAGAAGAACCAGTTTGGGAAGGCAGGCACTTCAAAAGGTACCAGCCCCCATGGGAAAGGAAGCCCCTTTGCAAATATGAAAGGGTCAAGGTGTGGAAATTCACAACCTCATCAGACTGCCCGGCATTTCTACAGCAAGGGACAATGGACCAAGGGGAACTAGCACTGTCACAAAGAGGTGTGAATTCCTTTGACATCCCTCCTCAGCTTCAACTGCCTAGGATCAAAGGGCACTATCGTAACCCTTTTGATCAGACTGACACAGAGGGGGCAGGCTGGATGTGGAGATTTTAAGGATCACCCATACAGTGACAAATGCCATCCATTGACTTTAAATAACTGTTTCCATTAAGACATTTATTTAAATTATCCGAATAAGCAGTAATGTGAGATAATAACAGTTTTGATGTAATTTTTGGACAAGTGAAAAAAGAAATATGGGCCTCATTACAAGTTTGGAGGTAGCCATGGTGCTATTAGTGCCATGGCTGCCTCCAAACTAGGGTCCAGGTCCGGGTTCCCTGAATGGGGACTTACCGGGTCATTCCAACCTTGGAGGACCTGGTATTTCCCCATTCAGGGAAGCCATCCCCATTCCCATTCGAGCCCCCATAGGGCTCAATGGGATTGGGGAGGGAGCTAATAATGGGCCCATTAATAAAAGGCCCGTTATTAGCTCACTGGTCCTTAAGTGGCTCCCGCTAAAGGACCTTGGAATGCGGCGGTAAGGGGTTAACTGCACCGGCATCCTTAATGGCGCTGTTAAGCCCTTACCGCCGCACTCGGAATGAGGCCCGATGTGTGTCTTCCTGGCATGTGGTTGATGTGAATGGCAGTAAAAAGGCATTTCTGGGGAAAGCGTAAATGGCACAGATATTAAATTTGCAAAAAAATATGCCAGACACTATTATGCATATATGGAACCATTTGTAGAATTTTAGATGAAATGCTTGTCCTGAAAAACTGCGAAATGGTGCCCAAAGGCCGAAGCAGCATCGCACAGACTTGGCGTTTGAACCTGCATATTCCTTGTGAAAATGGGATCTGCCTATCTGATTTGATAATGGTGAGGATTGTAAATATAAAGTTGTATTCCATAACTCCTTTTTGTGAAAAATTAGGCTTGTGGGATAAAAGGAGTCATAAATGCATACACCTGAGGGGAGGTCACCTCCTTCAATCCAATCAGCTCAGAGGGAGGTGGTGATATGAATAGCCTGACCTATCCTAGTCAAGAGGTAGATCCAGATTATTTCCGCCCACATTGTAAATTCTCTGATGTCATTCTGTCTATATAAGAGCTAGGCAGGGAATCAGAGGGGAATTCAACATTCCAAATTCACCCTACAAGACACCAATACTCCAGGACCAGGTCCAGAGGTAGCTGATCCAGACCCAGGCAGAACCACCTATCCAGAACCACCTATCCAGAACCAGATTCATCCCAATAATTCAGTGAGAAAGGAGGAAAGGCTGCTGATCCCTTGGGGAAAATCCTGCAACTAAACCCTCTGCCCAGCTGATGCATCCCACTGTCCACCGTGACCAGACCTCTGTTGCCCAGCTGTTCTCATAAAGGAGAGCCCAGCTGCTGTCCAGAGACCCAGTTAGCTGACAAAATTACCCAACTCAAGTGCATTTTGTAAGTATCACCACCCCAGCACCAAAAAGCTGCACATACCGCTCTGTTACCTTGCATTCTGTCCAAATCCTATACAAATACCATAAGATCCCTAGTAATTTCCCAAATTGTCAGCATCCTCTGTTTATCCGGTGCTTCAAAGAATCTGCGTAGTATATATCAGCTAGTGTAATTCTTTTCATATAATTTCAGTCCTCTGTGTAAATCCTTAGTACCATTTTTTTTTAAATGAATTCCCCTATAAGGATGAACTCGGCACAAATTGGTTAAAATTGCAAATTAACCTCCTTGCGTGCAATGTCCTTCTTTAATAATGTATCCGTTAAAAGATAGCCTCAGGAGAACCTGTCATTGCACCATCAAAATCAATTGTTGCCTGTGTGATTGCTTTCATTATAAAAGCTGATTTTCATTCCCATAAAGAACCCATACTGCCACCCAATAAAAAGTAATCCCTTCACTTCAGTATCCTATCTGTTATGTGCCTTTGTTTCCCATCCCAAAAACTGATTTCCGATTTTGATGGCTAAGCTCATTTCCTTAGCTGTTTGCTTGTTTAAAAATCTGTGAAAAATAAGAAATTTCAATCCTGCCACGTGTGACTTTTGATGCATTGTTTTCCTTCCCAAAGTCAATTTACCTGTATTTACGTTGCTTTAGTTCCTTGCCCAGTAGCTTGTAAGCTTCCTTGCCTCTTTAGTACAGCCACATGAATTCCCATCCTATCTTTTCTACCGCACATGTAAACTGACATCTAATTATCCAATGAACTCCAAGTGTGCCATTGTGCTCCTTTTTCAAGGTTTTCATTTTCAGTTTGGCCTACCATTGTGGGGTGGTAAGTCGAATTTAAAATCCGAGTTTTCCCTCTTATGTGTGACTCCTTGCCACCCACACAGAAGTTAGTCAGCAGGTGTTTGCGGGAGTGTTGCAGGTGGAGTAGCTAACACAAGTGCCATCTATAAGTATGACAAAAAGTGATCTTGCTTCCATCTGCATCTATAACTCATGTATCTGATGTCAGAAAGTTAAATTAAGTGTATTATGACAATTTGCTGTGTATTATCACCAGACGGTTGATTGCTGCCCTACATTTGATTTGTTTGATTTTGCATTTGAATTTAAAAATAAATAAATATTTCATTATTACACAGCAGCCTGGTTCATGGTCCATTGCGACTTGGGGTGTTGGTCAAGGGTGGTGTGAGACGGGTTGGGTGCCTTCTCAAAGCAGAATCCGAAATCCATAAAAATAAAAGCGTTTTTATTGTGCGCCTCAACCCTTGCCAGTGGAAAGAGTCCTGGTCTGGCGTGTGTTGTGTCGTAAATTCCGCTACATTACCAGTGGCGTAACACAAAATGTGGGGGCCCCCCTGCGAGCCATGCTGAGGGCCCCCCCCCAACTCAGCAACAAATCACTGGTCACGCCACACTTTGGGCCGCCATAAATCATCACGCTTGTGCAATACCCACGAATGTGCTGCTGAAGGTATATGCTGCACACTGCACTAGCAGAACAATATAAATATGTGTTTTAATGCACACACCCTCGCTCCAACCTTGGCCGATTTCTGTAATCACACTTTCACCACTGGCACGTTCCCCTGTCCCCTTAAGCACTCCCTTATGCATCCACTCCTCAAGAAGCTGTCTGCCGATTCTGCCTGCCTGGCAATCTATCGCCCAATCTCCATCACCCCTTTCCTGGGCAAACTGTTGGAAAAGCTTTCCATCTCCCAGCTTACTCTCCACACGGAATCTGTTGGTTGTGCTGCATGACCTTCAGCCTGGCTTCAGAGCTGCCAGAGTCACAGAAACTGCTCTCCTGAACACCTGTGAAGATCTGCTCTCTAACCTTGATTCCAGCATTCCTTCTGTCCTCATCCTCCTTGATCTTTCCTCTGCTTTCGACACAGTCAACCACGCCATCCTGATCAATCTTGATCAATCGACTCCATGAGAACATGGGCATCACAGATCAGGCCCTTGAGTGGCTGCCCTTCTTCCTCTTGGACAGCCCCTCCCAGGTCCAACTTGGTCCCTTTCTCTCTGCTCCATCCTCTCACCCTGGTTTTTCAACCTCTACTTGGCCCCTTTGGCCCACCTGATCTCTACCTTCACCTCTAACTTTCAGTGTTATGCGTATGACACTCCGCTTTCCTTCAGGCTCCCCTCCGACTCCTCTCCTCTCTCGCTCATTCCTGACTGTCTATCTGCGATTCAGGATTGGTGTGCCTCTAATGATCTCTGCCTTAATGTCAGTAAGATGGAGATCTTTCTCATTTGGACTCCTGCCCCTGCTTTTCCTCTCTCACTCTGGCCGCCCGACTTGAGCCATCTTCCTTCGACAATCTGTGAGGCAAACAACCTTGGTGTCATCTTTGACTCCACTCTCTCATTCTCTCCTCACATCTCGGAGGTCACCAGGAAGTCCTACTACCCGCTGCTCCTCCTCAAAGGTACTCTTCCCTTTCTCACTTTCCCCCAGAAGCTCACTGTCTCCAGTGCCTTGGTTCTCTCTAGGCTGGACTACTGCAACAGCCTCTTTCTCAATCTGACTTCCTCTACTCTCCACCCTCTGCAACTAATCCAGAACAGGACTCAAGCCCAGGAAATCGTATCTCTCCAGCCCTGAAATCTCTCCACTGGCTCCCAGTTGCTGCAAGGATCAAGTTCAAGACCCTTTGCATTGTCCACAAGGCTTTCTGGGCATGGGGCCCACACTACATCCAACGCTCTCTTCCAAAATATCTTCCTTCTTAAGCCCTTTCCTCTGTTACCTACAACTCTCTAAGGGTTAAACACTTTTCCAGGCAGAGAGTGGGTGGTAGATCTCTCTCCTCTGCAGGCACCTCCCTCTGGAATAGCCTCCCTGCCCCGCTCAAACTTGAGCGGGACCACCTGAAGTTCTGGAAGCAGCTCAAACCTTTCCTCTTCTCTTCTGCTTTCTCTCTCACCCTCCCCTGCTGGCCTACCTGACCTACCTGTCTGCTGTACCGACTGGTTGCTTGGCTACCCTCAGAGTCTCGCTGAGTCCAGACTCTTTCTTGACAGTCACCCTTGCACTGCCTCTGGCCCTACCACGAACTTAGGGACTGTAACTGTAACCCTACAGTCCCTTGTTCTCCTTGCACTACCCAGAGCCGTGCTGCACTTACTCAGAGCATTGCTGCCCTGTTTTTCCCTCTCCTCTCCCTTGCACTTCCCCCCTCGCTTTCACCTTTCACATCTCATTCTTGCACTTGCACGATCTGAATGACACAAGGCCTAGTAAGATTGTTTGTCTTGTCCTCCCTCTATTTTCCCGCCCTTTTCTTGTTGCGCCTAGAAACACTTGTGTACAGGCGTGTTATAAATGACTTATAGCATATAATTTGATCAGATGCCTAGAAAAATATACAAAGCCGCAGTAAGAAGCGCCTAGACAGGCTGCATCCAAATGGCAGTCTAGCCAGGTAATTCACTTAGCAGGACTGCTTTATTAGAAATGCCCAGTTAAAAAAATATCATACCAAACTGAGGAATGACTAGACTGGCTACACCAAAATGCCTCTCTAGCCACTAATACCACATATCATGCCTGATTAGCCTGGACATGGACAGCCTTTATGATTTGTTGCACACGCCTGCACCTCCCACACATCCCTTCTCCCTCCCAACCCTACCCCAACCTCTAAACTCAGCTTCTGTGCCCAGAATTACCTCCACATCCCTCTTCCTTGTCCCAGAGCTTGTGGATGAGGCTCTTTGCCCTATAGGTAAGTACTGGGATGAGGAAAAGTGGGAGTAGGAGTAATAATGATTACAGGTAGTTAAGTCAGGCATTACCTCCATGTACCTCTACCTCATCCCAGTACTTGTGTATAAGGCACTCTGCCTCTTACACAGGTGCTGTCTCATACACACTGGGACGAAGAAGAATAGGGCTAGGATTAATGAGTAATCAAGGCATTAAACGCAAGTATTGTCGCAACACCATTGAGTTGACTGGGATTCAGCACTCCCTCCCCCTGAAATTTTGGGCTATGATGACTCAACCTGGTCGACCTTCACAGCAGTTGCCAGACAGAACAGGACACAGATCTTAAATGGCACCTGGGTTTTGCTGTTAACAAGAGCCCAGCAATTACTAACATAAAGCATTTCACTGTTAGCACCTGCATTCAAATGCCACATTTTTTAGGCAATTGAAATTGTGATGTGGGGTTAATACTTGCATGCCAGCGGAGTGATTGGAAGGTTAGGAAGGCAGCAGGAGACCGCTCATTGTCACAGCAGTCCATCGGTGGGTGCTTTCAAACTTAAAGGAGAGAGTTAACTGCTTGTAACATTGAAGCTGCACTAGAATAGTCTCATAAAAATGCGTAAAGAAATGAGATGCTCCAAACAAATAAGTTTGTCCCTCCCTCACCGTCCATGAAGTTAGCGCCTCTCCCAACATTTGAAGGGTTAGCCCCCCAAAATGTAGATTTGTTGAGCCCCAAAACACAAGCACACACACCATTCACCATATACACACACGCGCACCCAGCAATCCATATATTTAAGTGTGCATTCTTTCACCATACAGAGACACCCAAGCAGCTTTCCATACATTTAAATGTGCACCCTTTCACCTTACAGGCACACCCATGCAGCCACCCCTACATTTAAGTGTGCACCCTTTCACCATAGAGGCACACACTACCAGGCACCCACCCATACATTTAAGTGTGCACCCTTTCACCATATGCTCACACAGGCAGCCACCTATACATTTAAGTGTGCACTCTTTTACCATACAGGCACACCCAGGCAGCCACCCGTACATTAAAGTGTGCACCCTTTCACCATACACTCACACAGGCAGCCACCTATACATTTAATTGTGCAGTCTTTCACCATACACACACACACACACGTCATGGGGTTGAGGGGAGCCCTAATACTTCCCAAAAAATTGGGCCTCATTACAACTATGCCGGTCCGGAAACAACGGTGCCGGTAAGCACCGTTGTTTCCGGACCGACATATTACAGCTCTGCGGGCGGTTGCTATCCCGCCCGGCAGGTTAGACCAGGCCTGCCAGGAGGAACGACACTCACCCGCAGAGTTTTCATGGAAGCACCAGCACCATTATTAATGGTGCCGGTGCTTCCGTGGACCCCATTCCCATAGAGTCCAATGGAAATGGGGACTTATCATTTGCCGGCGCCTGACTCCCCGGACTGACGGGCTTGTAATCTCCCTGTGTTCCCGGGAAGTCGGGCACCAGTAAATCATTACGGGTCCGGGGGCAACCTGCCGGTAGCACCGGCACAGTTACCACCAAACCCGTAATGAGACCCATTGTTTCTTTATGAATTCACTCTGACTTCATAAAGAAATTATTTCCGTTAAGGACCGAACCATAACGGCAGTAATTTCTTTGGGAAGGCAGAGTGACTTCAAAAATAAATTATTTATTTTTTAAGTCATAGGGCTCCCCCCACCCCATGACATGGAGGCCTCCAGCCTAGGGTCAGCCATGCCATGGGGGGCGGAGCCTTCAGACTTCAAAAAGAACATTTCTTTTTTTAGTCACTGCCTTCATAAAGAAATGATTTATGTTACAGAAATCATTTCTTTATGAATGCAGAGTAAATTGAAAAAGAAAAAAAACATTTTGGGAAAAAAAATATATATTTTTTTTTTATCCAGGGGGCCCCCCCACACAACATGTGCTGGCGGGTCCCCCGCACCACGGGAGCTGCGGGGGCCCCTGTTACGCCAGTGTACATTACCTACCCACACAAAGAGTTCAAAGAAGAGGCATGGCAAATCAGGTTCCTGTCCTGTCACTTGGCAGGATCATGCTGGCCTGAATACACATCAGCTCCTACAGCTCAGCTGGCTGACAGGAGCTGGCACATGTGTGATATCAAATTAGATGTGACTACAATGATTATTATCAGTGCGATGCACCATGCCCTAGCACAGGCATGGCTTATTTTAGAGTTTACACTGACAACAGCCTAAGCAACTTATAATCATCATAATTTTGGTGTAGGGGTTCACATCTTGAATGCAGCCCTTGCCCTGCAGAGAATTGGCTGTCACTGCAGCTGTCAAAAGGGCACATGTGACCTCTGAACCAGCTCCGAGCCACTGGTGGAGCAAACACTGCAGATCAGGATACTGATGCAGCAGGGCACAGGTGCACACTATGCTTTGTGCATGGAGCTTACAAAACTGGAATCTGATCGGAAGACTACCCTTTCAGAGATGGAATTACCCACATCATGTTATTAATGAATACAAATCAAAAAAGCCAGGACTTTCACGCCTTTGCCAGATGGCAATTCATCACAACTATAATTTCAGGATACATGTGTTTACTCAGAGGCATATCAGGGTGCGTCTCAAGAGGTCATTGCAAGTGTTGGCGAGCCCCTTGCTATGGGGTCATTGCAAATATTAGAAAACTCCATAGTATCTCTGTGAATCGATTCCATAAGTGAATTCACAGTTTGAACACTGCACACCCTTGTCTATGATAGACAAGGGTGCTGCCACCCTACTAAAATACTGACAACAAATAGATCAACATTTTGTAAGCAATGGCACAGGCAGGGAGCATTATTTGCGATAACTTGCCTAAGCTTCTGCATTGGTAATACTGTCCTTGTGCAGTGGTTTCTATATGCACAACCATCCCAATGAATATTTAATTGGGGGGTCAGCTGCAATTCATTGTCCACTGCGTATTTGCCGTACTTGGAAATCAGAGGTCTATTTCTGGTCAAGCCACATTGCCAAATATCTCTGGGGGGATAGCTCAGGGGCAACGTGCTCGCCTTGGAAGCAAAAGGAAAAAAAGAAGCAACACAGGTTGGATCCCCGGGTCCGCGCATAGAAACCTCTGGGTATTACGCGCGTTATAAATAACCATATCATACAGTGGAACAAGTGTATTGTATTGCAACAAGGAGATGACAGCTGCCATTGCTAGCAACCCCCGTATGCTCTAAACACCTGAAATATGTGCAGTGTTTCCAAGCGCCTGATTTACACAAATGTTTTCAATGGGACTTTTCCATGTTCAAGTGTGTTTGTAAATCAGGCCCTAACAATGCAGATGCATACGCGACTGATTCACTTCATGATTCCAGCATCTGCTATTTTGTAAAGATAATGTACATGTTTGAAGAGACGTTTGGAATCCTGCACATCCATATTTCTTAAATACCTGAAGACCATATGCAGAGAGTGTATAGATCCAGCTGCAGTGCATTTACTAAAGGCAGTCATACATTACCCCCATCTGAAAGTGACATTTTCCCACTGAAATCAGCTGCGAGCAGATTAATAGAGTCACGTTATTTATAGCCCCCAGCCAGCACCTGCATAATATGCGCGAGATTATGCAAATGCGCGCGCCGAGGTTAAGGCTCAGTTCGGCAGCAAGGTGGTTAAACGTGACTCGTCGGCACCGCCTTCCTCTGGTGGCACGATAGAGATGTATATGGATTTAATGTCAGCATGCTCGGAGGTGGCAGGTTAAGGAGCCTGTCACTCACTGATTTACTGCTTAGCAGCGGGAAAGAGCTTTGGAACAAAACCCCCAGACTGTCATAAGCATTTCTTTATTGTCAAGGTGTCAGCTCGCAACCCAGGAGCAGCCACTGAGCTTGGCAGTGATTTACAAAAGGCGACCACCTGCAGCTTGGTATATTTTTAGGATATGAAAAGGGCACGCGCTGCCTCGGCGTTCTCGTTGTGTGTACGGTTCGCGGGAAGTATTTGCTTCCTTGTGAAATAAACCGCGCGAAGCGAGTTCACTGCACGTGGGACACATCTGTCACGGACATGCCGTGGCAACTGATATAATTGACGGTTCGTCTTAAGTAGGCCGGGATTTTTTTTATTAATTTTCAATAGCAGCGCATTAATTTAAGAGGGGAGATACAATGTGTATGTCCAGTGCATCTTCGGGAGGCGCGCAAAATCATTCGCAAGAAACACTGCATTCCTTACAGCCTTATCATTACATAATGGCTGTAGGTGTTTGCTGAACAAATATGAATATGGTTTTAGAGCAACGCTTTTCTTATATTTAATTGAAGGCGGGCGGGGGTTCTCGGAGGGGTGGGGGAGGGGGGTAGTGGGGTGTGAGGGCTCTATTTTACTTCTGTTTCCAGCATCGCCTGACTGAAGCGCACTGTATTTAAAGGCAGACAAAATCGAACTGAGATCAATGCGCGCCCCGTGCAATTTAGCCAGAGAATTCGGTGAACGCTGCGCGCAGCGCGACCTTTATAAATAGGCAATAGTCTCTATTCTTTTCTTTTAAAGCCTTTTTCTGGTGATTCGGTCATGATTAATGCACTTTGTGTTTGGGATCTAAAATAGTGCTTTCATTTACTGTGATGGCCAGGTGTACGTATCGTCGGTTTGACGCCTGGATTCTCGAAGTTCACATAAGAAGGAACATAGTTCCGTGTCCGTTCACCGTGCAGAGATAACAGTCGCACGGGTATGTGAGCGACGAATTTGGGCTTGAGAAATCGCCATTGTATTGTGAAGGTCACTGTTTCAGGCGACTATTCTATTCTGAAGCGTAATGGATTTTATTTTATTTTTTTATATTTGGGACATAGAATGTGATTCGCGCTTAGAAACACTTGTGTTCAGGCGCTTTATGACTTATCGTATAATTGAAAATAGCCAATAACAAGCTGAAGACAGCACGTTATTTAAGATACAATATAGAGAGAAACAAGCTGCTAAAGCTCTGTATCTTAGGGTCCATTCATTGCAAATACTCTGCTCAAATGCCCTAGAATGTTAAATGTAGTTCTTTATTTAATTTGTCTATTGACAATACGGTTGAGTGCCGACTTGAGAATTTTTCTGGGATACCAAATAAAATGCAGCTTTATTTTTTTCTCAAATATTCCTCTTCTTACAATGAGACCTATGCAGTCATAACACGTTCTTTATATTTACTTTCCAATAGGAAAAGTCTCATGTCTAGCCTTTGAGACTAAGGCCAGCTTCAGTCTATATTTAGGCTGTCCTCAGGTATGACCTCTGCTACAGGCTCTTTGCAGCAGTTCTAGTTGGAATTGGGTCAACCAGAGGTGTTGCTAGTTGCGGTGTCTAAGGGGGCTGCTGTATCCTGGGGTCTTTTGGTTGTAGACCCAGATGGAAGTTCAGGGGCTTAGACAAAAAGGCTAGCTAGCCTCGGGACCCGACACCCCCGACCATAGCCTAACCCCGGACCCTTTCCAAACTTAGCAACACCCCTGTGGTCAACCGATGGCAGGCACTGTCAAAGACATTAGTACCAACGGCACATAATTCATGAAGCCCAGATCTAAACATTGCCAACCCACAAGTTCACTATGTTCAGAACACTCCAACCTTCTAATTTTCTTTTCTTTAAAAGTACACAGAATGCAGCTGGAATGGCAAGTCTTCTCATAGACTGCTGCTAATGTGAGGAATTCAATTCCGATGGGGCTTAGAATCCCATCATAACATCTGGCTTTTGAAGAGCTTTTACAAACAAACTTGCTCAGCCAAGATTTGCATAGTTCTAAAGACCAAGCACGCTTAGCATATGCTGCCTACCTCTCTTCCAGCACAACAAGGTTCACCAGTGGTCGAGGTGTACAAAAAGAAGTAGTGGAACTATGTTCCCTGCTGGCCTGCACCCACTCCCCACAAACCTCATCAGCACACCGCCTGTCACACACAATACAAACCCCCAAACACATGCACCTGCTGTTTAAGTAAACGTTAAGTGTAGTGCACTGAAAGTGCACGTTTCAACTTCTTCATACACTTTTATTTTAATACGAAACTGCTCCGGAACAGTTTTTTTTTCAAATAAAAGTATAGGAACAGTAAAACTTAATTAAAAAAAGTAGAGGAGCACCGCTCCCGCTCACTTCAACCACTCAGGTTCACTCAGAAGAAATAGCTTGTTCTGCAGAAATGTTGTAAACTGACAGAGTGTATTTAAATGTGCTTCAGAACCCCTCCCTCTAAGCTGTCTGTCCTCCTATCTGTGCATTCTCCCCTTTGATGTGCAGTGGTCAGTTGCGCTTCCGAGCTCAATCCAAGCTATATATCACAGGGTCCAGGGGGCGACATGGGGTCCACGGACATCGGGCATGCCTTCTGATTGGTCAATAAAATACGTGAGGTGTATCAGATTTTGGGAAACGCCTGCCATGTTGGATCCGCGAACATTGCAGTAAAAGCATATGAAAAACACAACATTGTACTTGTCAAACTTATCAAACAATCTCTGGGGAGGTGAGAGGTGATGAGGATGTGATGGGGTATGGCCTTAAAAAGGCTTAAAAAGCCAAAAAAAACAGCATATTTCTTCTTAAATGTCCACGAACAGTCTGGGGCAGCCCTGAGATGTTCACAAACATCTCAGATGTTGGGGGGCATTAATGCTGATGTGTGCATTACAGGGTTGGTGAAAAGCCATTTTTGGATGGCTTATAACTTTGGCGCCACTCAATGAAACTGCATGAAATTTTGGAATTTCATTTTAGACCTGATTCTGAATGGTTCTGGAAAGTGTGGTACTGTTTTGTCAAGAGGGAACAACATTAGAGGGAGGTCCTAAAATATTGTAAAGACTTATGAATGTGGTGCCATTTGATGAATCTGCACAAAGGTTTGAAAGATGATTCTATATCTAGATATACATGTTTTTGTAAAGTTTGGTGGGATTTTGTCCAGAGGGGGCAAAATTAGTCAGGGGTCAAAAATATTGCAATGGCTTAAAAATGTGTGGGGTGAAATAGTCCCTTGTTGCCATAAAGAAAAGGACAGAGTCAGCGTGGGGCCTGCCACCAAGCCCCAGGCCTGCACAGAAATAATGTGTGCATGAGGCCCTGTATTTTCAAGGCAAAAAGTAGTGAAATTGAGCCACAAAACATGGAGATGCAGAACAATTCCAATTGCCTGGAATAAGGGAAAGACTCATTGCAAGGTGTGCCAAAATTATTGGAGAGTGGAAACAAAATTCTCAGAAACAGCAGTGCCAAGAATATGAAATGAAAATGCCAAATATGTGTCTCAAACCTGCACAGCAAAATTAAACATTTTTACTGTGAAAGAAACAAATGTATGAATATTTGTTTTTCCTTTTAAACTAAACATATGCTCATCAAAATGTGTGCAAGATTTGTAAAATATGAATTTGGTTTCTGTCATGATGAGAGGCTGAACTGTGTTAAACTGCAGTAAAATGAAGGCATTTTCCAAGGCACAGACTAACAGAATGACATTTCAATTTTGCCTCTAAAGTAACACTCTGCACAGCCAGATGTGTATCAAAGCCCTAAAAATTGTAATTATGTTGACCTCCTTTAACCATTATATGCAGTGAAACTTTAACATATTAATGGTGTGTCTTTCAAGAGTTTATGTCAATTTAATATGTGAGCCAAAAAGTCAAAATCAGCCGAGAGGCAAAGGCTTTGGCCTGCTTTTAATTTCCTCGGATGTGAAATCAAATTCCTTCCTTTAGGTTATCATGGAGACCAAATCTGGCCTGTAAGGTTGAAACAGGAGGGTTTACTTGCAGAGATCTCATTTGCGGTGTGGCAAGATAAGGCAGCTCTCTTCCCCATCTTTGTATGACCCAAGTCACATAGCCCGCAGTACAACTTGCCTTAGCTGGTAATTAGCTCTTGGAATGTTTAAGCTAATCTCCACTGAGAGCCCCTCTTGACGTCAAAACTAGGAACAGGGATTGCACGGGTTCAGGCCAGAAGTTAAGGAGGGAGTTCATTGCCCATTGTGTAAAATGGGAGACATGTTTTTTATAATGTAAAATCAAGAATATTTATCCCACAATAATCGTTTTGAGATTTCTGAAAAGGTATCAAACAGGTCCTTCTGGTCACCCAAAAACAATTTTTGTCGAACCTACACAACTTAAGTTATTTATGAATACATCATGGGGCCCTTCTTGTGTAGTTGACAGACATGAACATTTGAGGAAACAGGTAAAATATGATTCATATTCCGCTACCCGAACATCATATTTTTAACGGATATCGTTCAGGATTAAATGAGGAAAAACTGTAACTCTGCATAGGAATGACATGCAGACTTCTAAGTAGCGTCATTTGACTGGCAGTAAAATATAGTGTTCAGAAGTGCCTTCATGTGTGAAAATATGGAGATTAAGCAACAATTGCTAGGCAGTGAGATTTCTATGTTCCTGAACCACACAAAGCCCCCCTGTCAAAAGAAGATAATGGATAGGTCTCCTCCCCTAGCCAGTCCAAAACACTCCCACATTTGCTGGACCTATCAGTCTGCAGGTGGGTGTGGAGGATTGGCCATTAATCAATCCCTTCCTTGGGAACCATGACATATTAGTGATGTCATTTAGCCTATAACTAGGTAATCCCACCTCAAATCAGGACCTTTTCTGCCCATTAACATCTGTGATGAGCTGCTGCCGAACTCTGATCCATCCCAGCACAGTCAGGCCTACTTGCAGTGGAGCTAGGCGGTTTAGTAGCTGACTTGGGACCCCTTGCAGGAAAGAGGAAGTCCTTGACTGACCACAGTGGCTATCCCAGCAGCATCCTGATGCTCCCTGATGTCCAATCCAGACCTCTACTGTAAGTATAGAGACAACAAGCCATAGATTGCATAAGCCATATATTCTTTCAGCATTGCCATAGAGATTTCCCCATGAAAAAATCCCCTGCCTTATTTGCCTGTGTCCAGAGCCCTCCTATATGTATAGACACCCCAAGCTATAGATTGCATAAGTCCTATATTCTTTCAGCATTGCCATAGAGACTCCCCCATGGAAAACTCCCCTCTCTTATTTGCCAGACCTTTTTCCTATTGAAGAATCCTTATTTGCCTGTGCATGTTAGCAGTTTCCCATTAAAGATTCCCCATTTACCTGTGTAAATCCGTAGTGTATTTTTCTAAGTAAATAAATGAATTTCCCCATTGCTTTCACAGGATTGGTATGGTTGGAATTCAAAGCCAACTATCTTTTCCCAGTGCTTTGTGAATTGTTATAGTTATAAAGTGTTGCCCAAAAGAATTAAACTCATTGTGATCTGAGAAACAAATTTGTCCCTGTGTTTAAATTGTGCCTGCTAAACAAATTTCCATCTGCAACTATATTTTCCCCTTGCATCTGTCACCCTGAACCAAAACCGATTTTCCTCTTGTGAGTTGCCATCTTTCCCAGAGCCTACCTGTCATTGCAAGCATCAGTGAAAACAAATCCCCATTTGCATTTTCTTTCCCATCAAAATTGAGCTTAACATCCCAACAATTGATTTTCCCCTTCTGTTCCTTTTCCCCTATAGTGAGATTAAAAAAATGGATTTCCCTTTGCATTTTATTTCACATTGCCTATGTGTTAAAATATCCAAAAAACGATTTTCCCCTTGCGTGCTGAATAGTATTCTCTAAAGCATTGCCTGTCTATTTAAGTGTAAGCAGTTCAAATACCCTTCTGTTCTTTCCATAGGGGTTGTGCTAAATAATTAAAAATGGATTATTTCCTTGTGCTCTAAAACAAATTGTCCCTTTCTTTGCTGGCTCCCCATATTATTTATGTGGGTACCACACCCAAACAGATTTCCCCCCTGTATTCTTACTCCCTGCTACTGCCTCCCATTCAAAGGAATCAAGTCCAATTGTCCAATTGATGTTTGGGGGTTGAGTGTTGTAAGGGGAGTGCTCAACCATAAGTTCTATCAGTGTGAATTGTTATTCTTCTGTTTTGCCATTAAAAAAGAAATAATTGTGACAGTATATCTTAATCTGGTTGCTTTATGGAGGTTATTGCATCTTTGTGTTGCCACAACATAGGTGGCTGTTGTAATTTGTTGATTATTATTTTACATTAAATACTAAATTATCAAATATTGTATTGATACACACCAGCCTGGTTCCTAGTCCATTGTGACATGGAGTATTTCTTGAGGTTGGGTGCGAGACGGGTTGGAGGCCTTCTCAAAAAAGGACCTAAAGTGTAAAAAAATCAAAGCGCTTTTATTGTGTTCCACATTAATTGCAGGGAAAGTAGATACCTGGCTTGCGTGTGCCATGTAATAACACTGTTACAAATTGAGGGCTCATCTGGGATTGAGAAAAGTGTTTTCACTCACGGCCGTGCAGTACAGCAGACTAGCCATTGGAGGTATTGTTACATTTAGTGGATAGAAATCTGGGTTGCATTGTTAAGGTCGCCATGCAAACTTCTATCCTGGATTGTAAGGCAGAGTGTGTAAATAAATGATTGTGAATGCAAACTAAGCAGAAACAGGGCTTAGATTTTGCCCTTGCATAAAGAACCCATTACGTGCAGAACACATTTCATCATGAGCACCATAGAAATGAACATGGCTAGGAAGCACCTTCTATCCAAATTGTTAATTAAAGGGGAATGTATAGGACAGGAACATGATTCATAGCAATCTACAGGTTACCTCTGTAAATATGGATGTTGGCAGGATAGTGGCCTGTTACATCAAGCCCTGATTGATTTTTACATGATGCAGACCACCTGAGATGAGCAAATTAAAATGGTCCAGCTCACAGCATTTATGTACTTCCATATGACGATCATGGAAGAAAGGTACCAGGAGAGTGTAGACTGTCGGCAAAATCAATCTGAGCATCTGGATCAAGCACAGAGAGAGTTAAGGCAAGTAGAGGAGAAAGTGCTACCGAGCCAAAATTATGAGTTAGAAATAGAAGACATCATTCAGCAGCTAAAGGATGAGTTAGCGCCAAAGCAACAAATGAATTCAGAGCAAGAGACTCAATATTCTGCACTAAGAGAGGAGTGTCAAGAAGGTGTTGAGAATCTGAGAGAGTCAACTAAAAGTGAGTCAACAAGTTGTGCATAATATAGCCTGCTTAGAGGACATCTGTACATTTCAGATGCAGATTAAGCAATTGAGAGAGGAGAATAACCAGTGGATCATAAAAGAGGTCCATTCCCAGGCAGAATTCAACCAATAGTACCAGAATCTGAGCACTATGGAATGACAGAGAGATCATCTCAGCGGACAGTATAGCAAATTGAGTGAGGAGAAAAGTGTCCTGTGCCAGGAAGTGTGCCAGCTAAGGACAGACCTGAAGAAAAGTGAGTCATGTTTTCAGCAACTAACTAACATCAGGGTAGAAAATTAAAAATTAATGGGACATGTGAGACAAATAGAATTTGACCAAGAGCAGACAACACAGACCAAACATGCACGGAGTGAATAGATTAGTCTCCTGCAAAAGAAGAGGTCTGAGTATTCCTAGATAATATAAGATTCACAGAAAGAGATTGAGGCCATTTGTGAAGAGAACAAGGGACTCCATGGCCAGGTAGTGTCACAAAGCAAGGTCATAGAAGCTAATCAAGCCCTGGTAGCAGAGCTCAAAGGTCAGGCCTCTATATACCACCAAGAGATTGGGGCTGGGAAAGATAAATCAGAGAGATTAGAGAAGGAACTGGCTAGATTTGATCAGGCCTTGAGGAACCCCGAACAGTTGGGGTATGCAAGGGCAGCCCATTACCATGGTCGGATGTCCTCTTTACCAGGGGCATCAAGTCAACTCAGCAGACTATATGCACAGGATGCTGCTAATTTCATGTCTACCAATTTACAAGAGCAGGGAAACATGAGCAGCTGGACTCAATTAGGCCTAGTGTAACTGAGCCGGAAGGCCAGTCCCTGTCAGATATGGAAGGGCATTTGTCTTTATTTAGGTTTAAAAACATCTTAGCGAATACATCTGACCAGGAGTGATCCTATGATGAGTAGATCAGGGAGCTAGACTGGCAGAAACACAGGTTAAAAAGGGTCCATCTGGTCCACTTTCGGATAGGGAAGAATCAGTTTGCAAGCCTGAAAAGAGCATCTTGAAAAACTCCACCCATTCAGGGAGGTAGAGGGAGTTTTCCACCGCACCCGGAAGAAGGGAGGAGCAAGATGAGTACTCTCCTGTGCGAAAGGGGTAGCCCAAGGGAATTGATGCAGAGAGCCCACAGCGCCACAGGGGAGAAGAGACCAGACCCCGTCATTCTGGGAGGGATTCCCAGTCTCAAAGAATCAAGGAGCGCTTAGAAGACAGTGAGTGAACCACAATTAGTAGCAGCTCTGAGTCTGAGGGCGAATGGACTCAGCTGCAGTGGAAAATGAAGGCAGTGGAAAAAGAGAACTCTTGTAAAAGACCCAAATTGGCAAATAAAAGCCATCAGAAGCTTCATGACTCCCTTCCACAAAAATGCTAAATATTCCATATGGGAGCATCTGGAGATGTATGACCAGATGATGACATCATTTGGCATAAAAAATAATCACCAGTCCATGGAGTTTGTCAAGTGGACATTCTCCCCAGAATATGCCAGCTTCTTTGCTTGGCTGGAAGATCAAGATCATTCATGATGGTCTACCTACAAGGTGGCCATCTTGAAACACTTCTCGGTGCACAGGAACCTTCGGGAGGCTCGCAAGGTGGCCTACAACCTGCAGTGCAGAGAGCATCAGGCACCAAGAGAGTTTGTGCAGGAGCTGAAGCGGGCATTTGCCCAGACCTCTAGACGGGTGCACACCCATAGTAAGGAGTATATTAATACGTATTTTCAAGCCCTTCCTAAGTATATGATGACCCAATTGGTAAGGGATTTTCATGAGCAAAGGACCCTGTATTGAGTAATAGAAGAGGCTACCTGGATCTATGAAGTCCAAAAGCCTGTTGAAAACAAAAACAATCCCAAAAATCCCAAACCATCCAACACCCCCGCTGCTGCCAAGGTGGAAGAGGTGAAGAATACCCCTATTCTGGATTTAGAAATGGGGGGCTTAAAAACACTGCTCCTTTGAATAAGCTGAATGAGAGGCAGAGGAGAAACTCTCATCAATCGCAAACAGATGGTAGCCAAGCAGGGTATCCAACGAATGTGTCTCCTGACTCTGCCAACTAGATACGCTTGAGATACAAGGGTAACAGACCCATCTTGGGGTATGTATGGACTCCCCCGGCTCTATGAGGGATCCAATCAGGTAAGTACGGCCCCAGGAATCTTTCCTCCAAACTTCCCACAAAACTTCCCTCAGGAGGGAAGTAATATTCCACCCTCTGATTTAAGTTTCTTCCCCAGGTACCCTCCAAACCCCAACCTTCAGAAAAATCCTCACCTCTCTCCCCGCTTTCAGGACTCTAGACACCCAAATCAGGGAGAAGGGAGACCGAGGATGGAGGACTGCAAGGGAAACCCTCAATACCTGAGCTACTGTGGCAGTAGGGACAGCTACCATTCCTGAGAGCAGCAGAGGTATCAATCTATACACGCAAATCAACCAGAGAGGATGTTGCAACTGGAACGTCAGGCTCAAAGTCTGACCCAAGACCAGAGTCGCATGTTGAGGGCTCAGCAGGACCCTCAAATGAACATGGCGGCCCAGAACAGCTCAAACCCAGGGTCTGATACCCCAGAGCAATGACGAGGAGAAAACCCTGATAACCAACAAGTTCCAGAGGAGGAGGCTCGGGGGGAAGGGAGATGCAAAGCCCTAAAGGAAACTTCCTTCCTCACCCGAGAAAAACCCCTAGAAACCTCTGAACCCACATCTCCTATCCCAAAAAGCCGCAGCCTAGGGAACAGAGGGTAAGTAAGAGAAAGCAAGGGACAAAGAAAACCCAATACATTGAGGAAGTCTGCATCATACAGTTTGAAGGGGAAGCATCCCTGGAGGATTCCGGGAAGAAAATCTTCTCTTTCAAGGATGGGGGATTCCTCCCAAGGAAAAGTGGGGCCAAAAAGACCCTACCTTAGAACCCAAAAATGTCACCCAGAGGACTCTGAAACCAATGAGGGATCCTCCCCTCAAACCGATTCAAGTAACTGTGTACAGGAAAAGGGGCACAGCAGAGAATGAGGGGAAAAAAAGGATTCCACAGTCCCACAAATGTCTGGGTGCCATTTTTTTTTACAGATTCCCGGACTCCAACACAGAAAACCGCTCAAGATCACACAGTGTCGAAGTCCAAAATAAAGAAATTAACTGCCAGATTGGCCCAAAATGCACATTTCCTTTGCCCCCTTGAGGACAGAGAAGGCAGATTGTATGCCTCTGTCAAGGTACAGGGCCAAGGTGCATTTTCAGCACTGGTGGATACAGGATCCCAAGCCACTCTTCTGTCGAAAAAGACATTTCACCAAATTAATTCAGGAAGGGGGAAGAGTCATCAAATTACCCTCACACCTTTTCCTGGACAACTCCAAAACTGTGACGGAAAATACATTTCCATCGAGGAGACTGCAGATCGGAGATCAAAATTGGGCGACATAGGGTGAGACAACCAGTGATAGTCGACACTCCACAGGGCACACATTGTCTCTTGGGGATTGACCTTCTTCGGAGGTTATCACCCCTGATTGACTGTGTGAACAAGGTCCTCTGGACATAGACTAACCGGCCAATAAAACTGAAACAAAGCACAAAATATGTAAGTTTAAATGGCACATGCCACATGATTGAACAACGGTCAGACCAAATCGAATTCCACTTTAGGAACCATCAAATCCCCGACATCACTGTCATCATGGTGTTCCGAAGGAGAGGAATTCACTGACGGGCCCATAGGTCAGCGCTCACCCTCTAGAACTTGTAAGACAAGATAGCTGCACCATGAGGGGACAGGGGGTGCAGGATTCACTTACTCCAACACGACTCAATAATGAGGACTTAGTAAGTTGGCAAAGGGAAGTCCGTTTAATGACAAGTACATCAATCAGAGAAAGAAATGGAAATCAGCAGCATTGCAATCACCTGTCTCGCTCCGACTTCCTCGAACGTCAGTCGAACAGTCATTGTTATAGGCAAAACTCGTCATCACTGACGTCTATTGCTATAAAATATCATCATGCGATATAATTGGTTAGGAAAGGTAACTTAAGTATAGGTGTTATATCTGTATATGATAATAGGGCATGCAGATTGGATAACTCTTATCGGGTGGGCGTCTACGCACATCCCTCTACATCACGCGTGATAGACGTCACTACAACTACGACGTCTTATTGGTTACAGTATCTATAGGACTCCAGATAACTTGTTCCATTGTGATTGGGCAGGTTATACCCCTAGACATAAATCCCCGTTTTAATCAGCAGCATGCAGAAAAGACACCCATGTGCCTCGTGTCCCAAGTTTCACCCTGCCTCCCTTCCATCAATCAGCGTTTTAGGGTGATGTGTCAATTAGTTGGCTAAGGATGGCCTCGAAACTGCAGTCTCTTATCGGGAAAAGTTATGTCATCCTCGGGTCCTGGATGACATCAGGCGGTGTTACTTCTTCGCGCCTGGCTGGTCACGTGTTAGTTCACCATGAATCTGCTTCAGTTTCCAGCTTTTAATGCATTTAATTCTGTTTCAGCCTTGCCACCTGCACAGGCCCCCCTTATCTTGACCTTCATGAGGCAGGCTGGTATGCTCTGAAGTTTGAGTCTTGTTAGCTGACACTCTCCTCCCCTTCTCTGGTTGACCTCGATTTCCTAGGCATGAGCCGCTCTTTGTTGAGTTTCGATTCCGCTCCTTCTCTTGCCTTTGGCTGGGTTACGAAACTTGGCCTGTCAGGCCTCTGGCAGCCTGGGTACATTTCTGCTTTTACAAAATGGAGTCACACTTGTATAATGTGCCTTATTGAGGTAGATATATGGTTGGCGCTTGCCGCTCTGTCTTCTACTAAGCATTGCAAGCAGCATCAATGTCTTAGCATCTTGTGTTTCAAGCGTATTTACACATGTTTAACAGGTCGGCTGCTTCCATCTTGTCTCGTAGCACCGTTTCCTTACTTTTTAACATTGTCTCTTCTCTGTTTCTATTACATTTATTTTCGTAGTTACTCGCACTGGCGTGCTTGTCTTCGATAGCCGCTTTTGTTCATTCTCGAGTCTGTTCAGGCCCTTAAGTCATTCTCACTGGCCTTCCATTAGGCTTTTAGAGTCTCTTTGTGGACCGTATGTAGGTACTCCTCATTTCGTATCAGTGGCTGGAATGGATCTTCTGATGTATACTGGGCAGAGTCCCAGTGCAGCTCTTTGTAGGGTCATTTGCTCTTCATATGTCACATACCTTGGCGAGTACGCTCCTGGTACCTCGAAATGAGGGGAAGGGGTGCAGGCCATGTCTGGGACCTCCTCTACACTCCCCCCTCTGTCCGGTTCATCGACCACTTCTGCAACCTACTTTGCATTCATTTCTTTTGATTCTTCGGTATCATGCTCATAGTCTTCAGCATTTGTACATGATGGTGTGAATGTGTGAGCCTTTGGAGTCCATATTTTTATCACTCCCTTCAAACTCCTTGCTGTTTTCACATGTTCGTCTTTGTTCCATGTCATTAGCTGACATTGTCCATTTGGGCTGCAGTAGATCCATTTTCCTTCATACCTTCTTCGTTTCTTAGGGTATGTGAACCTTGTTCCCTCTGGCGCAAATTTGCTGGCTTTCACAAAGTCTCTTATTTCTTCATCACTCAGGTCTCTGAGCTTCCACCCTGGCTTGACATCAACCATTATTTTCATCCTTATGTCTTTCTTCGCAGTTGTCTGGCACTGTGTAATGATTATCTTGATAACACAGAATCCTAGCAATACCAATGCTAGTAGAGGTCCCAGAAACTTGACCCACGAGAATAGGTCTCCAAACCAACTGTCATTGTCCACTTCATCACTTTCATCGATCATCTGGTTTTTCAGGCTTGTCAACATGCTTATGGCTTCTGTTAGGGTTCCGTTTTCTGCATCATGTGATGGTACAAATGTGCAACAGCACAAACACCTCCATCCATCACAGTGATCATGTCAAGCACATATCTGTTTTGGAGGGTCATCAGTCTGATTGCTCTCAGCTCTTCTTTGATCTTGTTGAATCCTTTTATAGTGGTATTGATGGTCTGCAATAACTCCCATCTGGTTATCCGCAACCATTTAGGATTCACTCCAACTTGGATGTGATTGCATGGAATGCCTCTTCTGATTTGGAAGAAAAGTAATTTTCTCTCTTCATCCTGGATACCAGTTCCACAGATCTCCTTCTTCTTAGGTGAGCATATGCTTTCGGGAAACTGTCCAACTTCAGCTAATTCTAAGGGATCACTAGCGCGGGAACGTCAACGTTCACTAGTGTGCATATGCCTCCCCAGTTTTTCGGCAGCTTTATGTATGCCTTGGATCCACACGCCCAGTAATGGTCCATAATAACTGCGGTTCCTTGTGTCATTCCTGGAGCTTCAAAGATTCGTCCGCAGTTCTGATTCTCTCCCATCTTCCTTGTGCCATTGTTTCTGAAACATAGTTTCAGGCTATCTTTGACCCATGTTAGTAGCTTTACTAGCTTTGGCCACAGAGGTTTGCATAACCTCTGCAAATTCTCTATTGCTTCCTTGCAGGCTCCACGGACCATCCACGCTCAGCAGATTACTACTCCATCCTCCCATCCATCTGGGGAGACCACTGACCCCGAGATCTGCACTTGGCCTCTGTTCTTCCAGATTTGAGCCTCTTCTGCAGTCTTCCCTTGAACGTTCAGTCTCGGGTTAACTTCCCATGTTATCCCTGATCCTTTGATGCCAGGGTTCTCGTACCTGATCACATGATTTCTGGTGTGCGCTCGGTTTCTTGTTTTAATGTCCTGGACATAGCCATCTTCATCCGGGTAATCCTTTTCGTTGGCCCATACCAACGAGGCGTCTTTTCCCATAAATTGTCCTCTGGTGTTACACATTGCTACATGTGACATACAGTGTGCTGTAGGGACATCAATTTCTACAGCCATGAAGATCTTGGATTTTCCCATGCTGTATGGTAGGAGAGCACAGATGAAGCATTTTCCTTCCGACTGCCTTCATCCTACTTCCTTCATGTGCTGGTACCATATGTTGTTTCCGAGATGGGCTGTGCTTTTCAGATAATCATTAATTTCATTGTAATCTTTGTGTGGGCCTCCCTTGATTCTCAGCGTTCTTCTGTAGTTTGCTATGACTATGCCTCTAAATGCGCCTGTGCTGCTTTTCCTCTCTGGGTGTCTCAGTGGAGCAGGCTGCCTTGACTGCATCGCTGTGGTAGGAGAAGGTTTTATGTTTCCTTTCCTTCCCTTTTGTATTTTGTCATAGTCTTCCTCTAACCACCATTGGCTCCCCAACCTCCCAACGCGTGGTCATGTTGTAGGCCTGAGGCTTGTTCCTTGCGTTGAAGCAGGTGTGCTTGCTGTTATATTCTCTATAGTCCTGACTTTCAGCTCCTCGTGCAGTTTCTTTGCTCTGACTATGAATGGGAACAAATAGTCTATCAGCATTTGTGTTTTCTCTGTGAATTTCTTTGTGGCTACTTCTGTACTTTTGAGGGATTTTGCTATGTCCTCTCTCTCTCTAGTGGTTCACTTGGCTCCTCTTGGGTACTTCCACTGTTTTCTGGAACTGATTGTTCGGTAGGCAGTCTCCCCTTCTCTGCTGCCTTCGTTGGAGGCCCTGTAGCCATTGACACTTGCCCATGTCTGTGTGCATCCTCTGTGTGGGTCAATGCAGCATTTTCATTCATTCCGTACTGACCCTGTCTCCAGCTTTTCTCTTCATTTGTTACCTCAAATGTGTCTAAATCATTGCTCATTACATTTAAATTGATTTAGTTTGCTACTTTTATCATCCGGTTTTCTTGGGACTGGGATGACTATATAGGGTCTGGGTGATTTTGTAGGCCCCAGATGTTCATTATCTGGTGGGTGCACTGAGATTGGGACACTTTGTGCACCAATAAAGAAAGCAGTTCTGATTGTTAACGACAGAAAAACAATAATAATAACTATACATATACACTTAATCGCTCGGAATGACAATTTGCAGCATTTTCTTCCAGGGAAGTGGGGGTGCCCTTCTGTTGGGGGTAAAACCAAGTTACTGTTCTGGGCCCCCATTTCGAATGAGTTCATAGTCAGTTAGTTATTCCTTCTCTTGCTCTGGTCTCGTAGTTCGAGAGTTCTTTACTATTAAAGTGACGAGTGCTTCTCCAAATGTCCCCCCTCATGTGAGTGACGACGGTAGTCTCTGGGTACTCAGTACAGTTTCTGTGCTAGACTATAGAAAAGGGTTAGGCTAGTAACTTTGGTACATCACATTCATTATGCATATCTATAATAGGTGAGGTCCCAATGCACGCCTCAAATTTGCCTTGGTCCTGAGGACATGCTGGAACTTGCTCAATGTGAAAGAATGAAAAGTTGGAACTGCTAAAAATCACACACAATAAAATGTTGTAAAAATTAAAACAAAAATAAAAATAAAAGTGTGTAAAAATAAAAACAAAAATAAAAATAAAAGGGAACATATGAAAAATAGGAAAAGTGAGAAAAATGAAGAAAAGGAAAATAGGATGGTGAAGTTCTTGTGTCCGCTCCTTTCTCTCGGTTTCTCGGCGACAAGTTGAAGAACAGTGTCTCTCTCCTCGATCTGCTCCACGTGGATGGATGACGAAAAGGATAATAAGAAAAATAGAAGAAAGAATAAAAATAACTAGGATCAAGATGTCATTATCCTCGTTTCTGCTCTTCTCGTTCTGTGCTCGGCGGAAAGTTTATTAGGATCTCCTCTTCACAAGGCTCTCCTCAGCAGTTGATGAACATAATTACTTCTCAGTTGCGCTATGATGGCTCTCAGGAGCTTGTTTAATTGTGCGTTTTTTACTGGGTCTCTGAGGAATGCAGGTACGTTAACATTGTTTGGTCTATCCACTAGGTCTGGAAAGTTCTCAATGAGGTGAAAGAAGACATGGGGCCTCATTATGACCCAGGCGCTAATGGGTTAACGGCGCCGTAAAAGGCTGCGGCGCCATTAACCTATTAGCGCCTAATTACGAGGTCCCTTTGCGGGACCCAACCTTAACGGCTGGTGTAGACCAGTCGTTAAAGTAGGGACCCGCAAAGGGACCTTGGTGCTAATTACGGTGCCGCAATTTGCGGCACCGTACTTAGCGCCTTCCCCATTCCCATTGAGCCCTATGGGGCAAAAATGGTAATGGGGAAGGGCCATGGAGGAAGGGGGAATTACCGCCCCGCCAACCTTGTAATGGGGTGGCAATTCCCCCTTTCTCCATGGCGGAGTCAGTAACTTACCGGCATGGACCATGGTGCTAATAGCACCATGGTCTTCCGCCAGGGTCGTAATGAGGCCCATGGTATGCATATCTGCGGTCTTCTGGTGACAACGACATACATTCTGATTTTCTGGTCTCTAGATCATAGGCCTTTTTTGTGACGTGAACAGTCTTTATACTTTCCTGCTGCGTGTATTGCGACCACGTAATACAGTTTGTACCACACTCGGTTTAGGAATTCGTTGTTTCTTGGATCTCTGATAAAGGATAAGGTATCTGTGGTTCTCCTGACGAGTCCTAGGCATTCCTCTATGATGCGAAAGAAAAGCGTGTATGTCAGCTCATCAATGATCACTTGTGGTGGAAGCATCTGTACCCTTATCACCGTACTCGGGCAGTACAATGAAGGCTTCCGTGATGACAGTCAGTAGTTGCCAGATTATTCTTTTGTTGGCCGGATCTTGAATAAAGTCTGTGACACTGGCTCCTCTCCCTATGAGTGGTGGGTATGATAACACCACGAGTTGGAAATAAGTTAGCACATCCCACTTGAGACTTCTGCTGGAATGTACCATAAATTCTGTGAACAAAGTCTCAATGCTGATTGCTTCAGGATACTGTGTTACACTCTGAAGCAATGTCTTATTTGCAGTCTATCAGAGTCTTGATTCTTTGTACTACTTGGGCATGTCGTGCCTTCAAAAGTTCATTTTATCAATGTTGTTGTGGCTTTGGATGTGCTTTTCTTTACCCTGCAACTGGGATGTACAGAGTGTTCGTTATGTCCTTATTCCGCTTTGCTTGGGGTATCTTTCCAGTTTTATTCCACAACTTGCATCCTGGTTCTTTGTCTTGGTTTTCTGCTCATGCGTCCTTCTTCCTCGCCATGGATCTTGTCTGTACGTGCTGAGGTTCTTCCCCGTTGTCCGTGGTTTCTTCGCAGTTGGATGCAGCAGGAGGGCTCTCTCCTATATAGGGTGTAATGTCATTTAGGAATATCCATGCCCTTCTGCCCTGGAGCTTGATGGCGGAGGGGGTGCAGTCCTCTACGATGAAAGGGCCATTAAATCTTGGCTCGTCCCACCTCTTCCTGGTAAAGTTCTTCACAAGCACACTGTCACCAGGGAAGACGAAGGGTGCATGTACACCTTGCTCGGTGTCTGCTTCAGCACTACCTGCTGAGTTTCGTGCTGCGCCGTCCCCTTTTCGCAGTCGCTGCAGCTGGCCTGTAATCACAGAGGCGCTGGATGTCATACAGTTAAGGTACTTCTGTATCTCTGTTCCCAGAACCTCTCTAGTTGGCTGGGAATCACATCTAGCTCTATCTCGGGGGTAAGAGGGGTCCTCATCCTTCTGCCCATGATTCTCTCGTGCGGCGTGAGAGGATGGTCGGAGCCTGTTTGGTTCCGAAGTGCATACAATGCCAATGGTAGACAGTGCAGCCATCCCTTCTTTAATGTGAGCCTCAACTTGGCTATCCTCTCCTTAAGCAAGCCATTGATCCGTTCACATATCCCATTCCCCTCAGGATGATACACCGACGAGAACGTCTGCTTTATACCAAGCAACAAGCTAATCTGTTCGAACACTGCATTAACAAAGTGAGCCCCGTTATCTGATCTCATTACTTCGCACACCCCCCATCTAGGGAATACTTCCCTCACTAGGAACTTGGCAGCACAGGTAGTGTCTGGGTGTGTACAGGGACCTGCTTCTATCCATCTTAAGAATGGACACACCACCACCACAATTAAATACCTGTACCCGTTGCACACTTGAATCATGTCAACGTAGTCGATATGCAAGTGCTGGAATGGTCCATTCGGTCTGGGAATGATTCCTCTCACTACTTTTAATGTGTGCCCAGCGGTGAATTGCTGGCAGATAATGCAGTTCACCGTGAAAAATGCAACATGCTCTGCTAAATTCGGTGTGAACCAGTCTTCTGGGGCGTTGCAGCAAGATTTTCTTTTGTCATATGGATGGGGTAGTGTTGTTGTTCTAATGCTACTTTTAGAAGGGCAACAGGCATTACTGTTTTACCAGTGCTGTCTTGCCTCCAAAACCCGTCAGAGGGGTTTAAAGAACACCCTCGACCCTTCCACAAATTTTTGTCTTCCTGCGGTGCCTCCCCCTGGAGCTCCATTAGCTGAGTCTGCCACATATTGCCATAGGCTTCTGGTGTGGCTCGCGCTACCATCATCCGCTCATGGGTACATGTCACCTCCACGTCCATGATTGTTTCATTCTTGGATGCCATGTGCTTGGCTTCCATGTCTGCTTCATGATTTCCACGTGACACGAAATCCGTCCCCTTGGTATGAGCGGTGCATTTCACGACCGCTATGCCCACTTGGAGCTGTAGTGCTTTTATCAGCCTGTCCAATAAGGCTGCATGTTGCACTGGCATGCCGTCTGCTCGGAGGTAGCCCCTCCTTTTCCAGCACGCTAGACCTGCATGTACTGTGGACGTCACATAGGCTGAGTCACTGTACACAGTTACTTCCTGGTCTGCATGATTCTCAATGGTGAGTATCAGTGCCAGCAGTTCTGCAGCTTGCGCAGAATAGTGAGAGGGTATTCGCGCACTGATGAGTACTCGAAACTCTCCATTCACTAGGTGTTTTACCACGGCCACGCCTGTATACCTTTGTGCGTCTTCTTGGTCGATTCTCGAAGAACCGTTAATAAAGACGATCTCTCCACTTGCCAGGGCGTTTTCCTTTACCCTGGGGATCTCATTATAGAATTCCACATAGTTCGCACAGTCGTGTATAGGTTCTCCCTCTGCGGACTAATACAGCCGGCGGTAATACAGCCGAAAACAGGGGATTTTCACCTCCAGAGAAAGGCTTGAGGTAAAACAGCCCATTTAGCACCCAACTCGTGATAGGGCCAGCCCTTAAATGCAGCTGTAATACCGTTACCACCCCATTTAAGGGCTACAGCCCAACTCGTGATGAGGCCCAATGTCATGGAGCACCCCATCACAATGGATGACGCCTTTTTGATAGCGAATGCGGCAGCAGCTAGATTTTGTTCGCATGGGAAGTGGCCCTTCATAACCAGGTCCAGACTCCCGCTGTAATATGCTAGGGGCTTGTACCCCAGCGAGGTTCGCTGCGTGAGCACTGCCGTCATAAAATTACCATCAGAGTGTGAGAACAGGTAGAATTCCTCTGCATAATTAGGAATCCCGAGAACTGGGGCCTTACAAATTGCCCCGTTAAGTTCTGCAAACCCTTTCTCCATGGCCTCAGTCCATTCAATTTCTCCTTTTGTTGCCTGCGCTTTCTTCAAAGCCTGAAGCAAGGGCTTGGTATACGAGCTGTAGTCAAAGACCCATGCTCTGACATAATTGCACAGGCCTAAGATCTCTGCATTTGTTTTATCGTGCGCGGCTTGGCCGTGTTCATGATGGCTTCAGCCCTTTATGGGGTCGCCTTGTTCCCCTCAGGAGAGATCAGTTGCCCTATGTACAACACCTCCTGTTGACAGTACTGCAACTTTTCCTTATCAACTTTGTATCCCTTCTCAGCCAGTATAGTCAATAGCTGGACAGAGTCGCACCTGCATTGCTTTTCAGTGGTGCTGCAGATCAGAATGTCATCTACATACTACAAAACAACACTGTCCACCGCAATATTGCTTAGGTCCATTTGCAGGACTCTGTTGAAAATAGACGGGGACTCACAATACCCCTGTGGCAACCTTGTACTTTTCAGGTGCATTTGTCTGAAAGTGAATGACGTCAGGTCTTGAGAGTCATGGTGCAACGGGATTGAGAAAAATGCATTTTTCAAATCGATCACTGTGAAATATTTTGCCTCAGTGGGTATGTTACACAGTATTGTGGAAGGATTAGGGAATAGAGGGAACTCGGCTTCAACTATATCGTTTAATGTTCATAAATCTTGGATTAAACGCCAAGACCCTCCCTTTGATTTTTTGACAGGGTAAATCACCGTATTGCAAGGTGATTCTGACGTTACTAGGCTGCCCTGCTCCATCATGGCGGAATTGTCTTCGCAATCCCTTCATCCGCTTCTCTGGACATGGGATATTGTTGCGCTCGTGGTAAAATCGCTCCTGGTTTCAGTTTAATTTTCACTTCACCTGCCCCCTTCAGGAGACCTACGTCATAGGGCCCTGTAGTCTATACTGCGGCAGGCACTTGGGCCATGTCGTCATCAAAGTATTCTGGACGTACCAGAGCCAACATCATTCTCTGTGGCACCTCCCGTTTGATCATTTTGACCCAAAATGTGAGACTTACTTCCACTCTTGTCTCCTCTAGGTCAGGCTGCTCTTCGAACAGATCGTCATCGGTGATGTCAGTCACTCGATACCCTTCTTCGAATGCAATAATCGCACACCATTGTCTGCCTTCGTCATCATATCCTTCGACCAATACCACTTTCCCTCGCACTACGGCAGATTGTATCATTAAGGGAAATACTTGTCCCTCCTCTTCGTGCATGGGTATTCTTGGTCTGAAAATAACTCATCAGGGGTTCTCATAGTTTTGTCTGCGAGGCCTGGCAGTCCCGCCATAAGCACCCCCACGCCATATGCAAAGACTTCTGGCTCTAACAGTACAGCTCTCATGGCTATACGTCCTGAGTATGCTCTGATCATTTCGCACACGTTTGAATAATGCATTCCTGGAGTGGAGCACACTATACCATTCTCGGTAAACGAGATGGTCATGTTCAATTTAGTCATCAGGTCTCGGCCCAGAATATTTACTGGGGTCTGACGTGAATATAATAGGGGTACATTCATTTTGCGTTCTCCCACTGAGACTGGGAGTGCATCTGTTAAGGGAACTCTACTATGAGCTCCAGTGAAACTCTGAGTATCTATAGCCTCGCCAGACAAGGAAAATGTGCCCTCTCATATGCACGAGCGCGTTGCATCGTGTCAACTAAGAAGGAATATTCTTTACCCCCTATGGTGACATTCACCCTCGGTTCCCTGTTAGGGTCTGGTGTCACTGATAGGATAGAGCACATCAGAGTCTCCCGTGAGCTGTCCTATTTCATATATAAGTTCGGCCCACTGTATACTTTTTTTTCCCTCAGCCCCAGGGTTGACTCCCCCTCCGGAGCTAGCGCCCTGTGACATTTGCGGTGGTGCCGGCTGGGATTGTCCCTGTGGCAAGTTCCCCATGTTTGGTGGGTGAACCACTTGCTGTGCACCTTGCTGCACGCCTGACACCTGCGGCTGCACTGTGTAATTTTGTGCACCGCCCTGTTGCAGGACGGCAGGCTGATTCACCATGCCTGCCCCCATCTCTGTTTTGCCACATGCCGTCATGGGAGGTGTTAGTTAGGGTTGCACTAGGATAGCCTGCCCGTTTCCATACATCATCTGCTCTTTCACCAAGTATGGCAATTAGGAGGTCCTTAATGTCCCCTATAGCTAAGGTGACACCCCAGTCATTTTCTCTAACTCATTTATCCACTTTCTGGCTCCCGATGTCAGCATTGCAAGCTTATTTTTAAGGTTCTCTCGGTCCATGTGTGGCCATGGAATATATTGTGGTCTTGCTCCCCCCTTTTCTAGCAACAGGAATTGGAATGCACAGTCCTCCTTCTCTTTCCCCATAGCTCTCCGGTCTATCGCCGGGGTGGCATTCCCACCTTCCTGTCTACCTGGCAATGCCCTTAGTCTGTCTGTATAGGCTGGTGCTGCCGCCCCCCTCTGACCGTGGGGTGTTTCTTCATGTCGGCTGGACTGTCCAGCAGACTTTGGTGTCCTTGTTACGGAACCACTAGCGTCTGACCATCGTACCCCTCGGTCCTCTGGGAGCCATTTTTCGCACCGTCTCCCTTCTTCATGTGCCACATCCTCCGTTTCCCCACCAGAGTCAGATCCTGAATGCTCCCAGTTTACACAACTCCTTGCATCTTCTTCATTCTGCCCAATCTCCAGCCTGTCTAGGGACAGTCCCCTGCTCCGACTACTTCAGGTGACATCCTCAGTGTCATATAGCTGAGTGCTCTCTAAGCGCTCATCTTCCCTTTCCCCATCGGATATCTGCTCTAGTCCCATCTCATCGTAGATTTTATCAATCGTTTCCCCGATGCTTCTGGTGTCGAAGTCATCTTCAGTATTTGTCCCGCTTGTACCTGGTACTGCATCGCTTGCAGGAAAGAATTCTTCTATGTCTTCCCATTCTACTGCAGGATTATGTTTAATCACTTCCCGCTCCAAATATTCAAGATCCTGTGCCCTCTGTCTGTGCTTACGTTCTACTTCCTCGTCTCTTTCCTTTCACTTCTTCACTTCTTCTCTAGCTTTATCTACTTCCCTCACCCGTTCATTTCTACATTATTTTGCCCTTCTACTTTCCTCATCTTCCCGCTTTTTTACTTTCCTTTCGTGCACTCTCCTTTCTTCCTCCAACCTTAACATGTTCTGCCTGTACTTTTCATAGGCTGCGTATTGTGTGTGACTGAGTGGTATTCCTTCCCTTTCGCGATATAGTTGTTCTTACCTTAACCTATCTTTCTTTCTTGTCCTTTCATCCCTTACTTCCATCCCTTTCTCTCTCTCTCTCCTTTGCATCTCATCAGACCTCTCCCTTGGCCTCACATCATCACTTCCTTTTCCATCCAACTTCAGTAATATCTGACCTCCCATCCATTCGTCTTTCACGAATGCTATCTCATCACCTCTACCTTCATTTCCTTTACGTTTATTTCCCTCTTTCTCCTTATCTGGAGGTGCACAACTCTGTGCCCGATCTTTCCCTTCATCTTCGCATCTCTCTTTGTCCCTTGAGACCGTGGAGACGATATTGTTTTCCTGTTCTTTTCCTTTATTATCGTCACTACTGTACGTAGGCACTCATATGCGGGGTTGCTATACCCTGTGGCTGCCTTAAGTTCTCTTAGTGGGTAAAGACCCTCTGTTTTACTCCCTTCAATGACTGGCTCAGGCAGGGCTGGTGGTGTGGTGGGCGTCTCACCCCCCTCCGCACACATACATTTAGTATCCAGTCTGTGGGTGGTTGTTCCACCTTCATTTCTTCAAACATCTTCCACAATTCTAGAACAGCAAGACGTTTCTCTAGCTTCTTGCCTGTATATTTGGCATGCAGGAAAGTCATCATATGCTGTAAAACGGCTTTAGAGAGTGACCAGTTCTGGGGCCATGGCATAAACATCTTATTGGCGGTACCCTTGACCCACTCTCTGCTGTATTTCTTTAGTTTTGGTGCATGCTTGGGTAGCTGCTTGCACAAATGCGCAAGCGGGGTAACTTCCTCCATTTTCTATTTCGTCACTAACAGTATTTATACAGTTCTTTAACCTTCCAATAGTATGAATGAGCACCAACTACGCAAGCTCCAATCCAATCTTTTCCCACCAAAATGTATACCAACAATTTACTCAAAACCCATCAATTCATTGGCGATTCCCTCTTAGTTACAGAATTGCGTAAAGCCAAAATGCATTTCAAACAATCATTAATACAATTATTTTACATTTGACATACAACAAGACACATATGACAGACACTCGACAGACTAGACGAACACCAACTGGACACACGTATACCTGCCTTCTAATCAATACCCCGACATGGGGTGTTAACGAACCCCTTTGATGCCGTCTTTAATCGTCACAATAGCCTAATCATCCCCCCTCTGTGAGCTATGAGTTCACGTTTCTTCTGACCGCTGTTTTAAAGCGGAGGAATAAGGCGAATCCTTACGTTTTTATCTCAGGTGGCCGCTGGTAATCCTTACGTTTTATCTCAGGTTCCCCCTGGTAATCCTTACGTTTTTATCTCAGGTGCCCCCCTGGTATCCACTATATATATATATATACAGACTTCTCTACTTCTAACTACTTTATTTTTTCTCTGCAGCCCTCCTTTACCTTTCCCCTACTTGCTTTAATGCCTACAAGACATTTGCCAAAGTAACGTGTTTATTGTTTCACTCACCGATCGCATCTTTTCCTCTCTGGAACTCCGGGATCACCGCCCCTTCCTCTTCCAGCTTTTAAGGTTTTCGTCCGATGGGCTGCCTGTGGAAATGAGAAGGGTTATGCTTGAAAAGGCGGGTTCCTTCAGACCCACTGCAGATTTTGGGAATTTTACTCTATCATTGTCCACGGGGAGCTTGTCAGTCTACTCAGCTGGAATGGCGAAAGGACTCATGATCTTGCCGAACGCCCGGAGTTACTTGTGCCGTCGGTCTAAGGTGTCTTAGTATTATATACTCAATAATTAATGGCCAAAACCGTCCTCACGCTACCAAGTGTTCCGGAGGAGAGGAATTCACTGACGGGCCCATAGGTCAGCGCTCACCCTCTAGAACTTGTAAGACAAGATAGCTGCACCATGAGAGGACGGGGGTGCAGGATTCACTTACTCCAACACGACTCAATAATGAGGACTAAGTAAGTTGGCAAAGGGAAGTCTGTTTAATGACAAGTACATCAAACAGAGAAACAAAAGGAAATCAGCAGCATTGCGAACACCTGTCTCGCTCCGACTTCCTCGAACTTCAGTCGAACAGTAATTGTTATAGGCAAAACACATCATCACTGACGTCTATTTCTATAAAAATCATCATGCAATATAATTGGTTAGGAAAGGTAACTTAAGTATAGGTGTTATATATGAATATGATAATAGGGCATGCAGATTGGATAACTCTTATTGGGTGGGCGTCTATGCCCATCCTCTACATCACGCGTGATAGACGTCACTACAACTACAACATCTTATTGGTTACAGTATCTATAGGACTTCAGATAACTTGGTCCATTGTGATTGGGCAGGTTACACCCCTAGATATAAATCCCCATTTTAATTAGCAGCATGCAGAATGGACACCCATGTGTCTGGTGTCCCAGGTTTCACCCTGCCTCCCTTCCATCAATCAGTGTTTTAGGGTGATGTGTCAATTAGTTGGCTAAGGATGGCCTCGAAACTGCAGTCTCTTATCGGGAAAAGTTATGGCATCCTCGGGTCCTGGATGACATCAGGCGGTGGTACTTCTTCGCACCTGGCTGGTCACGTGTTAGTTCACCATGAATCTGCTTCAGTTTCCAGCTTTTAATGCATTTAATTCTGTTTCAGCCTCGCCACCTGCACGGGCCCCCCTTATCTTGACCTTCATGAGGCAGGCTGGTATGCTCTGAAGTTTGAGTCTTGTTAGCTGACGCTCTCCTCCCCTTCTCTGGTTGACCTCGATTTCCTAGGCATGAGCCGCTCTTTGTTGAGTTTCGATTCCGCTCCTTCTCTTGCCTTTGGCTGGGTTACGAAACTTGGCCTGACAGGCCTCTGGCAGCCTGGGTACATTTCTGCTTTTACAAAATGGAGTCGCACTTGTATAATGTGCCTTATTGAGGTAGATATATGGTTGGCACTTGCCGCTCTATCTTCTACTAAGCATTGCAAGCAGTATCAATTTCTTAGCATCTTGCGTTTCAAGCCTATTTACACACGTTTAACAGGTCGGTTGCTTCCATCTTGTCTCGTAGCACTGTTTCCTTACGTTTCAACATTGTCTCTTCTCTGTGTCCATTACATTTATTTTCGTAGTTACTCGCACTGGCATGCTTTTCTTCGATAGCCACTTTTGTTCATTCACAAGTCTGTTCAGGCCCTTAAGTCATTACCACTGGCCTTCCATTAGGCTTTTGGGGTCTCTTCGTGGACCATATGTAGGTACTCCTCATTTTGTATCAGTGGCTGGTATGGCTGTCTGATAGGGTACTGTGCTGCTCAGGGTTGTCTGGTTATGGGTGCTTCAACCGTATGGATCTTCTAATGTATACTGGGCAGAGTCCCAGTGCAGCTCTTTGTAGGTTCATTTGCTCTTGATACGTCACATACCTTGGCGAGTACGCTCCTGGTACATCAAAATGAGGGGAAGGGGTGCAGGCCATGTCTGGGACCTCCTCTACAATGGTAGGAGAACAAACTGGTGATGGGAACCCTTCTCCATTTTTGAATATCAACCTTCCTCCCAGTTTCAAGTGACATTCCACACTGGAAGGAAAAACCTTGAAAGTTTATACCGATCCACAATTTGAAGAAAACCCAAATCCCATGGCAAAAGATGATGAAAAACAAGCTCAAAGTTTGGCTGATATCCAGAAAAAGGGAGAACAATTGTTTCTCACCATTCAGGTAAATGAGGGTGGGAGCCTTTTCTCGCCAGAGTATGCCTGAATAATGGAAACATTTTCATCAGTGAAGCGTTATTCAGGAAACTCCCAAAAGTTCAGACCATTCCCACATTGAAGTTGATTGACTAGTGGGAAATGGGCCTGGAAACTCTAAATTCCAAACATCTCCTGCCTAGCAGGTGCATGCTAAAATGTCTGTTGGTGAAAAAAGCATAGATCATAATTGTTGGGTTTTGAGAGATGCCCCCTCTTCATTTTACTTACGCAGTGAAATTCTTAATCGATTCGCAATTAATTTGGACCTAATTAATTACAAAGTCTGGTCTCGACTGGGGGGTAACCCCATGGGCTTTGACAATCCCGAGAAAGCATTTCAGTAAGTTCAATTGCTGCCGTATGCAGTTGAAGTTCAAACTGGAGAAGAGGTCACCATCCCAGGACTGGTACGACAATTCTAATTTCCCATAAAAATTAAGCAAGGACAGAACATCAAAAACCCAGACACTTAAATAAATTTAAATGATCACCTAAGGGTTGTATTTGAACCTGACACCACTAGTTGACCTAGATAGAACACAACACCATTCAAATATTGGTCGATAACAGCAACCCTAGGAGTACCACTCTGGGTGCAGACACCTTTATTGGCATATCAGTTGATGCCCAACATTTTTCTGTTGAAATCATGGGACAAATTCCAAATGACTGTTACCTTTGTGACAATGACATACCTCCGGCAAAGGGGGAATTTCTTCGTGTACACTTCCTCCCCTTATGGTGGGGAAGAGGTAACCTGCAACATCAGGAAGGATGAGGTGGTATTTCAAGTCAACATTGACTGCCTTCCCTCCTCGAAACCTTTTGTCCAAGCCAACACCATAACAAGAGATCTCTCCATGCAACTGGAGGATACCGCTGAAATTGCAAAACCTGATGTCTTCCCAGGCTTCAGGCAGATGGTTAAGGAAAGAATCAACCTTGAAGATTGCCCGTGAGACCAAGGAGCAAAAGCAAAAGCTGAAACAGGTGTTTTGGGATTTTCAAGAGATTTTTTTCCGTGGACTTGTATGGTGTAGTCTCACTGAGATACATTCCACCTCCATACCAACGGACGCTGGAATGGGTCCCGTATTTGTGAAGCAATATCGGTTGTCTCTTGCGTCTATGGAGTCACTCACAGAGATTATAAAGAACTTAGAATCCTCTGAGATAATTTGTCCAGTCCACAGTACCTTTAATCACCCGGTACTGGGGATATTCAAACCCAATGGGCAATGGAGACTTTGCACAGACTTTAGGGAGTTATACAAATGACTCCACATGTCCCGATGGCCTCTTCCCTACATCGATCTGGTACTGGCTCAGATCCAAGGGTCAAAGGTGTATACCGCCATTGACCTGACTAATGGTTACTGGACAGTACCCGTGTGTAGGGAAGACGAGTACAAGCTTGCCTTTACCTTTGGGGGGCAGCAAAACACGTGCACCCAAAACACCTTTGGATACCTAAACTCCAGCAACAAACTTAATATCTTTCTGCATAAGGCCATGCCTGACATGGGAGAAAGGAGAAACCTGGTCCATGTAGATGATGTTCTAATTAAGAGAAGAGCTCAACTGTTGAGGAACACATCACTGAAATACGCTATGTTCTGACCCAGTTGAAGAAACCCGGAGCAAAACTGTCCTTTCAGAAGGCACAGTGGTGTTAGACCTGCGTGAACTTCCTAAGGCATGAAATCACCCCTGAGGGCCTCTGTCCTCAGGCAAAAAAGGTGGAAGCCTTAGTGAAATTAAATGACCCTACAACACTGTGTGAATTATGAAGCCTTCTTGGACTTACTAATTATAGTAGGAAGTTCATAGAGGACTACACAGAGGTCACAAGACCCTTGGTCCATTTACTGAAGGACAGGGTCAAGTGGGAGTGGGATACAGAACAATCTGAGGCAGTGAAACAACTCAAGAGAAGCCTTTCAGGAACAATCTGAGGCAGTGAAACAACTCAAGAGAAGCCTTTCATAAGTGCCTTGTTTGGCATATCCCATCAAAAACAAGGAGTTATTCTTGAAGACAGGGTTCTCAAATACTTGCTTAACAGCAGTATTATACCAAAAGCACTGACAAGGTCAACAAAGTCATCTCATATGCGAGTAAGACTTTGTCCTCTCTGGAAGAAAAATGCAATGATTGTGAAAAGGCAGTCCTGGCAACGGTGTGGGCATTGAGGAATTACTGCCCGTTTATCCACTGGGAGCACATCATTGTCGAGATTCCTCAACAGCCTTTGTAATATCTCCAAAGTGACCGAATCCGAACAGGGAATGTGAGTAATTCCAGAATTAATTCCTGGATTCTGTCCATTCAAGGTTTCCTGTTGAGGTCAGATATGGCCAAAACAATGAGAGTCCCCTCGCGCAAAGTTTGGCTGACTTGCATGATTGTGCTCAAGAAAACTGTCTCAAGGACGAAAGTCTAAAAACCAAAGAGAACATTGAGGCATGCCTGACCTCCCTGCACAAAGTCTATGAGGAAGACACATGCTATGGGATACCCACAGTTTATGTGAATGGGTGCTCCTACCACATTGATAACCACTGGCAAAAGGAACTGGTGGCTGGCATTGGGGATGCCTGGGTGAATGATGCCCTGGAGCCTTCTGCTGTGTGCAAGATCGGTCCCCGAAGTAGTCAGGTGGCAGAGTGGATGATGTTCCATCAAGCCATCCTCACTGCCGTGCAACACCAACTCCACAAACTGGTCATAATCACTGATTCCGATTATGTCAGGAATGGGTTGTTGAGCACCTGAAAAATTGGAAAAACTGAGGTATGCTATGTGCAAACACCAAACCGCTCAAGCATGGGAAATTAATACAAGCCATTGATGATCTGGTCACCTGGAATGAGATGATGGTTTACTAGAAAAAGATCCAGGTTCAATCCAGCATAGAGGGACCAGACAAAACCGGAAATTACTTGGCTGACCAGTTGGCCAAAACTGGAGCCATCCATGGGGATTTCATAGAGATTGAGTCCCTGTTGTGGGAAATCCAGGTCGCTGCTGTCACCAGGTCTCAAACACTTGCCCAAAATGAACTCTAAACTGTCCAGTGGAGAAAGGAAACCCCAGATGCTGATTTAATTATGGCACAAAAAGGGGATCCCATTATTGGGAAATGTTATCAACACATTGAAGACCCTGTGAATTTTCCTCTGACCAAAACCAATTACATCTGGAAAGAGGATCTATGGGTGTTGATGAAGTTTTCCAAAATGTTCCGAATCCAAGACAGCATCTTGGTACAGAGATCCATTTCTGGATGTGGCGAATGGGTGGTATCTACCTCATTCCGAAGCATGATGTTAAATCACGCCCATGACACGGCCACAGCTGGTCATTGAGGATTCATACAACTTTGGAAATCTTTCGAGGGGTTGCATACTGGCCGCAAATGGGTCAGGACCTCGACCAATACTTGAAGGGGTGTCATGTGTGTGCGCAATTTCACCCAAGTTCCCTCACATACTGAAATCCCTTACAGAAAAGGGGGATGACAATACCTTGGTCAGATTTACAAGTTGGCCCTATGGGCCAAAAATGGGAATGGGGAAGGGCAATGGTGGAAGGGGGAATTACCGCCCCGCCAACCTTGGAATGGGGCGGTAATTCCCCTTTCCGCTAAGGCGGTGCCGGTATTTTACTGGCATGAACCATGGCGCTAATAGTGCCATGGTTCTCCGCCATCCGTGTAATGAGGCCCATAGTATTATTCACACTGGTACATGTGCGTGGCACTCGCGAACATAATCGTTGCTCAAACATCGTGTGATTTTGCTGTTTGGTTAAATCGAGCTGTTGGCGTTTGCCAATTTCTTTTGCATTGCATGTCATAAGGTGGCACACATCACCTTGGGTTATATTATAGGTTATAACACGTGTCAAATTTCTCCATTTGCAATCGGTTTCCTGGCAAAATCTGCAGTACTCATAGATGGAAAAAGATTGCCTAATATCGAAATCTTGAACCAAAGAATCATTGTGTGTGATGCCGAAAATATGCTTTAAAACCGGAACTGGCGTCGGCACTGCTACTAAGCACGTAGTCAATAAGGCTTCAGCATTGGGCACATCAGTAAGGCAAAAGTGCGTAATGTTGAGCACCTGTTGTGCCAGGTATGTCCACATATTCTCCGTTTGTGTAATCATGGGAGAATGTTTTCGCCATCCTGAAGATGCCTCTCGCATGACTGGCATCAAGGTTGTTTTCACTTGCTCCTGACGTGTTTGCTGCATTTCACGAATCCATGTCTTCGGTCTGGCTGGCTTTTCAGCATCGGCATAAGTCTGCTTTTGGACAACATTACTCATCACTATTAGTATCCCCTTGATCACTGGCACAGATGTGACATTTTTCGTTGGTAGCAGCATGCTGTTTAACTCTCCCAAATGGAGTCCATTTAGTACCACAATTACACCAGCCAGACACAGGATCTACAAGGCAAACCCAGAAAAGAGATATCAGTGTTGTACATCACTCTCTCAGGTAACATTTGTCTGCGGGCACATATTGCCATTTCTTTCTACCGGGCTCCATTACTAAAACTACTTGGTCTTTGCCTGATGCAATGACATCTGCGGGCACTGGTGGGCCACTTGGCCTTTCCACCCACACCTTCGCACCCGGTACCATACTGTCTGAAGAGCCAAAACCACGATCCCCACGGGTAGTTAACACTGTAGGAGGCTCCCCCTTCTTAATCATGGACAACTTAACAGGAATGATAATCAATTGGGCTACCCGATCACCCTTCTGGATCAATAACAATTGGTCCCCACTATTCATCAGGATGACTTTGATTTCGCCTTGGTAATCAGCATCAATTACCCCTCCCAACACTTGAACTCCCTTCAATGCTAGGCCAGATCTAGGGGCAATCCATCCCATATGCTCTGGGGGAATTTCTACTCCAATCCCTGCTTCAATTACAACAATCCCTCTTGGGTCTAATCTGATTTCTTCATGGGAATGCAAGTCTACCCCTGCTGACTCTGGAGTCGCCCGATAAGGAGCTAAAGAACCCAGGGTAATTTCCCAGTACAATAGGGTTTCTCTGATTGAATTGGGTTGAATCTGTAAAGTAGGAGTCATTAGCCGCATCAAAGGAGTTTCATGCTCATTCACAGGCCTATTGTTTAATACTTGCACCGCATCAAACACAAGATCACGCCAGCCTGCCAAACTGCCATATCCAGATTTGCGCAGCTGTTCTTTCAACAGCCCATTCATTCGTTCAATCAGCCCTGAAGCAGCAGGGTAATAAGGCACATGGTACAGCCACTCAACGCTCTTTTCCTGACAATACTCCTGTATTAGCTTGCCTTTGAAATGTGACCCATTGTCACTTTGAATCTGCAAAGGCATTCCATAATGTAATATGATCTGATCTAACAACCTGATAGTGTTCGGTTGTGTTGCACGCTTGCACGGCAAAACCATCAGATATCCTGAGTATGTATCCACAATAGTGCATGCATACTGACAACCTTTACTGATTGGCATGGGACTGATATAATCAATCTGCCAAATTTGACCTGGTAGTTTTCCTCTTCGCAATGTACCCCGAACAATCTGAGGGATAGGTCTATGCTGTTGGTGTTGGCACACTGGATATTGCAAAATGATTGTTTTCACTACCTCTAAAGGAAGACTGATTCCTCGAGCTTGTGCCCCAGGCGAGTAGCCTTTTCTCCAAGGTGCCCACATTTCTGGTGAGCCCACTTGGCCATACCCTCCAAATCGTCTTCCTGAGCCTCCGCATCCACAGATGAAATCTTGGTGTGTTCGTCTGCAACAGAATTAAACCAACGTTCTAATGAGTCTGTGGCACAATGCGCGTCCACATGATACACAGTGACTTCACTTTGTGATAGCATTTCTGCAATATCTTGCCACAGTTCTTTTCCCTGCAACTCTTTTGAATGAATTTTCCACCCATTATTTTGCCAGGTTGGCAACCACACCGCCAATCCATTCGCCACTGACCATGAATCTGTGTACACATGACATCGACCAGGGGTCTCTTGTTTCAATGCTTGGTAAACTGCGTAAAGCTCTGCAAACTGACTGCTCTTCCCTTTCCCTGACGTTGTCAACATCTTTTTTGTCTTGGGATTGTATGACACTGCTTTCCAGTATCGCTCAGTTCCCACATATCGGGCTGAGCCATCCGTGAACCAGGTATGCTCTGTTTGCTCCACGGTCAAATCGCTGTAAGGTACTCCCCATTTCACGGGAGACTCGCGTTTTTCAAGCGCTTCCGGTGGCAGGTAATCTGAGGGCGGTATGTTGGCTACTTGCTCATGTAATTTCGCAACTCCACCCTTCCCTGATTTGGCTCTGTCTTGAATGTACCATTTCCATTTAATTATGCTGGCTTCTTGAGCATGTCCTATTCTATGCGTTTTAGGAGAGCTCAGTACCCATTGCATGATTGGTATTTCTGTCCTCATCAATACATCATGGCCCACCATCATTTGCTCGGTATCAACAAGGGCCCAATAACATGCCAGCAACTGCTTCTCAAATGGAGTGTATGAGTTACCAGCATCGGGCAACTTACGACTCCAAAACCCCAATGGCACACGTTTCCTGTCCTGTTTATGCCACACACTCCAGTTAGCATAATTGTCTTGTACAGACACATTTAATTCCACTTCGCCTTCCTTCAATGGCCATAAATCAAGCACCTGCTGCACGTTGTCTTTCGCCAACTCAAATGCTTTCTGCTGCTCTTCCCCCCACTGAAACTCATATTTCTTGCGTGTCACCTTGTAGAGGGGAGCCAATATCTGCCCTAAATGGGGAACGTGCTGTCTCCAGAACCCAAACAGCCCCATAAACTGCTGAGCTTGCTTTTTGTTCATTGGAGTGGTGAATTCAAGTATTTTCTGTCAGGCTTTTGGCACCATTTCTCGATGCCCATGATGCCACTAAATCCCTAGGAATATCACTGTTTCAGTTGGACCTTGAATTTTATTCGGGTTAATCTCCCACCCTTCCTTCTTCAATCCTTCCATTATGACATTTAACTGACTTTGCACACTGTGCTCATCCTTGCCCTGAATCAAAATGTCATCAATGTAGTGAGAGATTTGTATGTCAGGTTTACAGGGTATCTTGTCTAAGTGCTCTGCCACCAGACGGTGACAGATAGTCGGGCTATGTATGTACCCCATAGGTAACCTTGTAAAGGTGTACTGACGCCCGCTCCAAGAAAATGCAAACTGCTCTTGATACTCTTCAGCAATTGGCACAGAGAAAAATGCATTGGCTAAATCGATCACTGCATACCAAGTCCCCTCAAACTTTGGGACATTCTCAATCAAGGTAATGCATCTGGGACCGCGGGCACTAAGGGAGGAGTGTGTTTATTCAACTCACGGTAATCCACCGTCATCCTCCACGACCCATCCCCCTTTTTAATAGGCCAGAGAGGATTGTTCCATGCGGTGATGATAGGGCGTAACACACCCGCCTCCACATACTCTTTGATGGTGTCTGAAATTTCCTTGTGCCCCCCTGGAATGCGGTATTGCTTCATTGCTAACCGCTGGGTTGCCACAGTCACTTGCACTGGGGGCATCTTCAATTTGCCTATGGTAATGGGTGTACAGGTCAATGCACTCACCCCAAACTGGTACGTTTTACCTCCAAGTCCCAAAGTCAACCCTTCCAGAATGTCAAAGCCAATTATATATTCAGGTATCGGGACAATCAACACTTGGTATTTCTGCCTATTCAAATTGCCTATTTTCATCTCCACTTTCGTTTGTACTGCGGGGGTCTCCTTTCCCCCAAGACCTGTAATAGTAAATTGTTGGCCTTTAAATCATGCTGGATTGCCATAAATCAGACAGGCCTCCGCCCCGGTGTCTATCAATGCTCGCACCCCTTGCGTATTTCCTGGTCCCCAAAAAATCTTAACATCAACATGGGGCCGCCTATCAACTTTTATGCGAGCAGACGCTGCCGGAGCTTGGCCGTAGCCCTAGTCAAATTTCGAATGAGTGTGACTTGACTCCGCCTCTAACATTGCACTCACCACCTTCCTCAAATCAGCGTATGTTGGCTGGTACGGGGAAGGTGTCTCCATAGACCCTTCTTCTTGTTCTTCCGTAGGAGGAGCGAAAGGTGAGGTGTCCCCCTGTGGCTTGGTTACTACCTGTTTCTTAACCTGTTCATAGCGCTCTTTGGCTGCAAGTCCTCTTTTTTTGTAAAATTCATACATTACTCTGGTTTCAATGCCATCAATTTCTTCTTGTGGCACACCGTCTTTTAACAAAGCCAGAAACATGTCCTTTCGGGACACTCGGAAGTCTCTACTATCTTGCCTCTTGCCTTCGGTTCTTCTCTCACTACGCCCCTCTCTCTCCCGTGGCTTGTCATCACTCTTGTCCCACTCCCCTAAATCTGCCAGTTGCCGAATGGCATCCACTACCTCATCAGTGGGTTTGCCCGTCATGATACGAGCAAAGTCATAATGACACTTTGGTATGCAGCTGGTGCAGTCTAATCACCATGTTTCGAGTTGAAACTGAGAGCGGCACGGCCCCCATGTGTCCTGGAGCATCTACGTGAATTGCCTCTTTCATAGCATGCTCTCTGACTTTTTGAATTGCCTCTCTCAAAGTATACCACTTTGTTTCCTCACTAGGCCAATCTGTGGTAAAGGGGTATTTACGGTTACATGCTTGGGCTGCTAGGTGCAACAAAGACACCTGTGCATCTTGGCCGTTGTCATCAGGGGGCGGCCCTGCCCTTAGGACCTCCTGTACATTGGTGTCAGTTGATAAGGGTAGAAAACGCGGTGAGTCCATGGAATCTACCAACAACCCTGCAGCACCCCCATCTAGCAATCTCACCATCCATGTCAATAAAGGTTCCCCTGATTTTTGCCTCAAACGGGTAATGATTTCCCCAACCTCCTGCTGGGTGTAATCCTCCAGCGTGGTTAAATCCACCACTCCGCCTGCCGGATTTTGCGGGTGGGGTCTGGCTCGCCGTTTTCTAACGGGCTTAGCCGCCACTGTTTTCTGCTTAATTTCCATCGTGGGGTCAGACTCATTTGCGGAACTACTCTCTGGACTGGTGGAGTCAAAAATATCACCATCCCACTTATCCGGGTCCCAGTCCTCACCGGTGGTAGCGATTACAGCTGCCACCTTTCTTTTGTTGATCCCTCCCCGTCTTTTCCTATACTAATACCGGGCTACTCTGACTGCTGCCCTCTCGGCCACAGCCTGATATGTGTCAGCCTTATCTTTAAAAAGTTTCATTTGAATCTGCTGCATTAACGCAGTCTGCCTTTCTGCAGCCAGCACTCTTTCTAATCGCAAAACCTAATTTTTCATTTCCAAATTCTTTTGATGTATTTTCCTATAAGCATGCAAAAGAACCCAACCTCGCCTACCTAATGCAGCGCATTCTCTGCTACGTTCCACTGGAACTTGTTGCAAGCACACCATTACATCAGACGGATCAGCATCTCCCAATCCCTGATCCCATGTTTCACTTAGCCCTGCGCCGCATGCTCACGCCGGGACCAATTTATCATATGGATTCTTAGTCCAGCCTGGAATGATAACATCAGAACATTCACCGCCAGCGGTAACGCTCTTTTTCCTGAACAAACTACTCATTACTCATTACTGCAAACAAAACAAAACCTCTTTATATCTATATATTTTTTTTTCTTTCCACACTGCAATCACTCCCACGAGCACGCACACACCAACAAATAAAGAAAACAGCTTAATACAGCTCAACACTCACTGCCAAATCAATTTCAAAAAGATTCTTGAATATTTGGAACAATTCATCACAAATATCCTGTTTGTGACGCCAACAATGTATTGCTCTCTCAAAATGCATGGACAGTCATAAATCACCAGTACAATTACGGAGCCAATACTTTGAACGCAGGAAGATGCAATAACTTGCTACCACACACTCTTAGAATATAATGAGCACTTATACGGCTATTTATTCAAAGGCTTAGAAACAACCAGTGATAACATAGAAATAAATCACAGAAGAAACATAGAAATAAATCACAGAAGAAACATAGAAATAAATCACAGAAGAACCAAAGAATTCAAAAGGAAATACATCACCGTGAGTGTAACTGGATTCCTCATCTCGCCAGAAGTGGCTGGAAGACCCCGATAACAGCCAGGCCGAGAGCACAACAACCCACAGGTATGCCGGACGAAAGCGTCCCCCTCCGCCTGAAGTCTCACCTGACCGCTCAGGGGTTCCGCATATATGCACCCTTCAAAAGGGGTGGCGATTTCTCGAACCTTCTGGCAATGCACTTGTGCATTGATGAGCAGCCGTTGGTTGCCAGCTGGGTCAACCGACAGTACCCTCAAGGAGCAAAGTGCCTCCCTCCTCTAAAAACAAGCACCACAAAAAACAGTCCCATAGCTCATAACGAGACATAACGAAGTTAGCTTTCCCAGCAGAAATGTCCTTGATTGCATACCAGGTTTGGAAAGCATGTTTTATTTAGCATTGTGAATCTAACTCTCAGCAAAATGCGTGCAGCTTTTCATGGCAGCATGAAGTAAATATCCATCATGGCTCTGACCGCTCCCAGAATGCACTGCGCATCAGCGCCATGTTTTAGTTCAAGCATAATAAGGAGTAGCCGCCTCCTTTGGGGAATTCCTTCAAGGAGCAGTTTACGACCTTCTCACACGTCCATTTTCTGGCCTGGGGATCTGCCATTGTTCATTCCTTGGTTGTAGACAAAAGTCTGGCCTAACCCACGATTATCATATGTCAGTGAGTTTCTGCTGAGAGGATTTCCCTCCCCTTGGGGAAAACCTGTTTTCCCCTCCTTGCAGGCCTAGCCAGGCTAATTTATTCTTAATTTCTTGACATGAAATCCAGCAGAAGCCAAGCTTGTTACATCAAATGACATAGGGCCTCATTACAACTCAGGCGGTAAGGGGTTTACGGCAGCGTTAACAGCGCCGACCCTTACCGCCTGATTACGAGGTCCACTAGCGCCATGGTGCTTTTAACACCTGCTTTTAGCAGGTGTTAAAATCCATGGCGCTAAGGGACCATGGAGTTAATTACGCCACCGTAATTTACGGTGGCGTAATTAACGCCTTCCCCACTCCCATTATGCCCTATGGGGCAAAAATGGGAATGGGGAAGGGTAAATGGGGATTGGGGACTTACCGCCCCGCCAAGGTCGGAATGGGGCGGTAAGTCCGCCAACCACCATGGCGTAAACGTAGTTTACGCCATGGTGGTAAAGTCACGGCCCAGGCGGTAACTTACCGCCTGGGTCGTAATGAGGCCCATAGATACATTACTTCCTTAGCTTTAACCTGTGGAATCAAAAACAACTGACATCTGTATTCCTTTTAGCAACAATCCTCTTATGTTTGCTAATCCGGCAGACCTTTAGTTTAGATAACTTTGAAGTTTCATCAGGAGAGCCCATCTGACAGGGCTGTCATTCACAGGCAATCCAGTTTTTCTGAGAAAATGTTTTGCTCTTCACATTTGAGGACTTTGTACATTCACAATGCTTCATTAGATTAAATTAATTTTAGCGCCAAGCAAGATTTGGAGTGTTGAGAAGTGTTGTGTACAGGCATTTTGGATTTTTTTGCAACAACGTAAATGTCATTTACAGGCAAGTGTTGGAGTTTCCCTTGCAAAGTGCTACTTTTCCCTCTGTACTCTATATTTGCTTGTCATGGAGCCCCCTGGCCCATTTTCTGCAGTGTGCGCTCTATTCCACCACACATGGACCATGGGTGGCAGGTTGTGCATCCATCTTTTTGTGTGTTGAAGAACGTGTTTTTGGAGGTTTTGGCGCACACAAAAGTTTTGCCGCCATTTTTACTGTTTCTCGCACCATAAATAGCAGAGCGATGCCGCATAGTATAGCAGAGTGGGTCAATACATCCCACAAATCCCCCCTCCTGACTTTGTTTTGACCTCCAGTCGAGGGAGAGTTGGGAGATTGGGATGTTATTTTCTGTCCATGTGGAGAAATCCAGTTGCTTCTCCCGTCATTGATTGAGGTGACACCCTCTCCTCACTGGTTCAGGTTAGGATAGGACAATACTCTGGATTCCTTGGGTTTTTCCTCCCGTTCCCCGAGTGGTCCTCCTTGGTGATTCTTGGGATGATTCTTAATTCAAATGCCAGAAAACAGAACAAAGCATGGTTATGGAAATGTTCCCACTACGGTGTCCACACATCTTCGGGGGATGTCAGCAGTGGGAAAAACACTTGCATTCCTTAACTATTGGCAATATTCCCCATCTATGTTTACTAATGGTGTTAACAGGTGGATTCTGTAGGTGAGGCCTGGGATGGTCCCCTCTTCAACATTTCTGAAATTCCATTTCCTACCATAGCACTAATGCTGACCGGAAGGATTTCTTTAGGTTTGCCAGGACCCTGAGATTTACTCTCCAGTTGGGACCGGGTTTGGCAATAACTAGGGTCCAAATTAATCTCGAGTTGGTTGAGTAGGTCGCTGCTCGTATAAAAGGCGGATGGAACATCTCACACAACCCAACAAGTATATACTATGCTTTTGTCATCCCCAGAAATTTTAATCATGCAACTGCTAAGCAGAGGATGTTTGGAGCGGGCCGTTTCCAGGTCCCATACCCATTGCTGCACTGACTTTACGGCGGTTAGGGTCTGGTCTTTTGAATTTTTTTTTAATAATACTTCGCTGATGAAGCTTTCTTCGCTATTCAAGTCAACTCGGGCGAGGACAGACTCCTTCCTGTCATTTTACTGAATTGGGAGGAAGAGCTGTTCACCCTTTTTCAGAATGCCAGCTAAGTTTTGTGCTGATTTGATATCAATTTTGGCTATGGACTTGGGACTTTCTGATTGTACATCAGTATCAAATTTCAATGTATCCCCTTCCAGGGTGGAATGCCATTTGAGACTGGAAAGGAGGCTGATTTGCAGAAATGGAGAGGAGTTCTCATTACCAGTTGGCTGTCCCATAGCTATGACAGTGACGGCGGTTAAGTCATTGTTTTGGAAGTAGAACCTGATTTGGTCCGGTTTTTGTTCAACCATGTGGCATGTGCCATTCAGACTAACATGGTTGACGCTTTGTTTTAGTTTAATTGGCTGGCGAGTCTGGGTCCAGAGTACCTTATTCACACAATCTATTAGGGGAGACAGCCTGTGGAGGATGTCATTCCCTAATAGACAGGGGGTTCCCTCTGGCACCACAACTAGGACTGGGTACTTCATTTTGTGTCGCCCAATTTTAATTTCCAGCTCTGCAGACCCTTCAACAAGAATTTCCTTCCCGTCTAAGTTCTGGAGCTGTCCTGGAAGAGGGGTGAGAGGAATTTGGTATCTTTCCCCACTTCCTCAATTTAGCTGCTCAAAGATCCTCTGTGAATGCAAAGTTGCTTGGGATCCAGTGTCCACCAGTACTGGAATTGCACATTGCCATTGCACTTGGATGGAGACATAGAATCTACCTTCCTTCTCCTCCAATCGGCAAAGGTAATGGGTGCTCTTCGTCAGCTTGATGGTCAATTTGCTCATTTTTGACTCTGACACCGGGATAGTTGGGTCAAGAGACGGTGTTGGAGTTGAAACATCTAGCACAGAATTTTGACACACAGCTATTTGGGGAGTTTCGGGCTCCCCTTGTTCTGTTTCTGGGCTGCCCCCCCCTCCGACCACATCGACTCCCTGGCTCCTGCCATGGCTGACTTCTGCAATCACTCCTTCGCCTCTGGAGTCTTCCCTTCTCCCCTTAAACACTCCCTTGTGCACCCTCTTCTTAAGAAATCGTCTTCCGACCCCTCCTGCCCGCCAAACTATCGCCCAATCTCCATCACTCCCTTCCTGGGCAAGCTCTTGGAGAAACTGGCCATCTCCCAGCTTAATCTCCATGCTGATTCTGTTGGTAGTCTTCATGACCATCAGTCTGGCTTCAGAGCTGCCAGAAGTATGGAAACTGCTCTCCTGAACATCCGTGAAGACCTGCTCTCCAACCTTGACTCTAACACTCCATGTGTTCTCAGTTTGCTCGATCTCTCTTCTGCCTTTGACACTGTCAACAATGCCATCCTGCTCAACCGCCTACGTGATAACCTGGATATCACTGGTCAGGCTCTGGCATGGCTGACCTCTTTCCTCTCCAATCGCCCCTCCCAGGTCCAACTGGGGTCCTTCCTCTCTGACATCTTTTTCTCCACCTGTGGTGTCCCCCAGGGATCTAACCTCTCTCCCTGGCTTGTCAACCAGTATCTGGCACTCCTTGCCCATCGCATCGCCACTCTATGCCCCAACTTTCAGTGCCATGCAGATGATACCTAGCTCATTTTCAGGCTACCCTCGGCCTCCTCCTTTCCTTCCCTTATCTCGGACTGTCTGTCTGCTATCCAGGAATGGTGTGCCGCCAATGACCTCTGCCTTAATGCCAGTAAGACTGAGATTCTACTCATCAGCACACCCACTCCCTCCTTCCCTGCAGCTCTCTGTCCAGCCTCTCTTGGCCCTCTTCCTGCTCCTACCTGCAAGGCAAAAAACCTCAGGGTCATCTTGGACTCCACACTCTCCTTCTCTCCTCACATATCTGACGTCTCTAATAAATCACACTACCAGCTGCACCTCCTCAGAGGTATTCTACCTTTCCTCTCCTTCCCTCAGAAGCTCACTGTCTCCAGAGCCCCGGTTCTCTACAAGCTGGACTACTGTAACAGCCTCTATCTAAATCTGCCTGCCTCTACTCTCTGCCCTCTGCAACTCATCCAGAACAGGACTGCGAGACTTGTCCTTGGCCTCAAGCCCAGGGACCGTATCTCTCCAGGGCTGAAATCTCTACACTGGCTCCCAGTGGTTGCGAGGATTAAGTTCAAAACCCTCTGCATTATCCACAAGGCCTTCTGGGGCCTGGGGCCAAAATACCTTCAACTCTCTCTTCCTAAATATCTTCCTTCTCGACCTCTTCGCTCATCCGCCTCCAACTCCCTCAGGGTCAGCTGCTTCTCCAAGCAACGAGTTGGGGGTAGATCTCTCTCTGCGGCAGGGGCCTCCCTCTGGAACAGCCTTCCTGCATCCCTGAAACTTGAGGAGAATCATCTCTGGTTCCAGAAGCATCTCAAAACCTTCCTCTTTGCTTCTGCTTTCTCTCCCCCTCTCCCCTGCTAAATTCCTTACTGAAACTCCACTGATTCTGCAACTGGGCCACTCACACCAATCTCTGTCCTTGGCCCAGCCACTCTCCCCTTGCACTGCCTCCCTGGCAACCCTGAACTGCGGGACTGTCTCTGTATCCCTACAGCCCCCTTTCCCAGCACTTGTCTGCACTTACTTTGCCCTTGCCACCAGCTGGCCCGTATTATTTATCTTGTTTTTCTTCTACCCCTGTACTGCACTTTCCCCGCTCCCTTTCCCCTTGCACTTTTCCCTTCCCCTCTACCTTTGAACTTGCGCGATCTGAATGACACCTGGCCTAGTAGGATCATAGTCTGTCTTCCCTTTGTTCCCCCCTCCCTGCCTCGTCGCGCCTTGAAACATTTGTGTATAGGCGCGTTACAAATGCCATATCATATCATATCATCATTTCTGGAAGAGGTCACCAGAAGTGGTTGGTGAGGTTTGGGGTTCCTCTTGTGCTGGTTCTGGGTTGTCCCCGCTTCTAGGAGGCGGTCCTCAGAATGGAGTTGGGTGGTTTGGGAATCTGAGCATACAGTTTCACACTCAGTGATTTGAGGAGTCTCGGGCTCCTCCCTTTCTGATTCGGGGCTACCACCCTTTTTTGGAGACAGTCCTCACAATGGTTTTGGGGAGCTAAGGACTCTTCTTTCTCTGGTTCGGGGCCACCCCTCAACCCCCCTTTTTTTGAGGCAGTCCCCAGAATAGGTTTGGGCATGATCCTGTGTGGGAGCTTGGGGATCTGCAAAAAAAATAGGACAGTTGGATATTGGGGGAGTTTTGGATTTTGGATTTTTGCATTTTGATTTTTGTTTCTGATTCTGGGCTGCCGCCCCCCACCCCCTTTTTGGAGGCAGTCACCAGAATTGGTTTGGCCAGGTGATTTTCTTGCTGGTCATTCTGGGGTTCAATGATGGGTGGTTTTAACTCAGTCCCCACATCTACCCAGTCTTGATCAGGATCTCTGGGACCCATTTTCCTTTGGGAGGAGTTCCCCCATCCCTGAAGGAGAAGATCCTTTTCCCAGAATACTCTGAGGACCGTGACTCTGAGGAAGGGAGAGGACCCCCCTCCTTCAAATTGGAAGATTCTAACCTCCTCCACAAAATGGGTCTTTTTAGGCCCTTTATTTCTCCTACCCGGCCTCTGTACCTTAGGTTGCAGACATTCAGGGGCAGGAGATTCTTGTTCCGGTTCCTGGGTTTCCAGGGGCTTTTCACAAGTGGGGAAGGAAGCTTCCTCTAAGGCTTTACACCCCCCCCTTCCCCCTGTGCCTCCTCCTGGGAACCGGTGGCTTATCAGGGTTCTCTCCCCGTCATTGCTCTGGAGTACCAGACCCTTGATTTGAGGGGGTCTGGGCCACCATGTTCATCTGAGGGTTCTGCTGAGCCCTCAACATGTGACCCAGATCCTGTGCCAAGGTCTGGACCTGGCGCTAAAGTTGGGACTTTAAGAAAACCGGCCGTATTCCCAATTTTTGAGATTAAGGAGAAACTGCACATCCATTCTGGACTATGATCTCCATGCACGGATACTTACCACTAAATTTAGGAGCCGGAGGGTTAAAGCTGGGCCCCCAGTTGTCGATTTTTAAAGGCAGGCATATATATTGGACTGACCAGGAGGGTCTGATGGACTTACAAGAGTGATTCACTCAGATAAGTATGAAAGGGCGTGGACAAAAAGGCATCTTTTGTGTGTTGTCCATGAGATTAATAAAGGAATGCATTTGTTTATTGATAGCCAGTGTACTTTTAGCCCGGCTTATGAGAAGCTTCTGTATGGGAATATTCAGTATTGCCTAAAGGCATTATTCTGTGTGATACATATTTTTATTCTATTGAGGAGCTGTCCATGAGTGCCCAGAGAAGGGCATGCATTGTATTGATCCAATAGTAGTGCCTATTGTAGTCTGGCAAAGAATGAGCGGTTCCTAGTAGAAAGGAAGGGTTTGAATGCATGAAAGAACCCATTATTTATTTATTAAGTTCGCTAGAGGAAGCATTCCATGGTTTGGGAACAAGACGGGGAAGCTTAGCCTTCTGGCAATAGCTCTTTTGGTTAATGGGACACGTAGTTCAGTGACATGGTGACTTCTTTTGGGGCAGGCTGAACTGACTCTAGTAACAGCATCAGTTAGATATACTGGTGCTGTGTGAGAGATACCTTTGTGATTTCACCCTCACCCCTCTTGAGACTTAGTCTTGACCGCTGCCATCGCTACCCTGATTGGTCTGGCTTGTCCAGAGGTTACCCTGTTCCAAGAAACTAGGCTGGCCTTTTGAACCTCTGCCCCTCCTGGTCTGAGTTCAGAAATCCATCTTAACACTTACCACTAAATTTCAGCAGCGTGGCTATCCTAAAGAACTGTTTATAAATTCATACAAAATGGGCAATATTTACCCCCGTGACATCCTGCTACAACCCAAGGATGTGGCACCACACGATAAACTAGTGTGCACCCTCACCTATATCCCACACACTTTTTCAATCAAAAAAACCATCAAAAAACATTGGTCTGTGGCGCAACTTTCCTTACCGAAGGAACCACTGCCGTTATTTGCAATGAAAAGACAGAAGAACTTAAAGGACCAATTGGTCCATGCCTCTATCCAAAGCAAATCCTCAAGATCTACTACATCAAGCTGGGACCTGGGTCCTCTAGCAGGGCACTTCCCCTGTGGTACCTGTTCAATCTGTACATTGGCTGTCAAAATAAAAGAGTTCCCCATACATGCCAAAACTTGGGAAATACGCCATCACTCAAACTGCAAGACACCATGGGTGATTTATTGCATTGAGTGCCCCTGTGGGCTCAAGTACATAGGCAAAACCACACGGCCGGTCCATACACGTATAACGGAGCATCGCTCCTGGATCCACTGTAAAGCCATCAATTCACCCCTAGTGATCCACTTCATGGAAAATGGCCACACAACTGAAGACCTACTTTGGTGGGTGATCGATGTGGTCAAGAATGCTTCTAACCCACTTCAAGCACTGGCCAATAAGGAGACATGCTGTATTTTTGCATTGGACACGATTGAACACGGCCTTAATGAAGCATCTCCCACTTGTTGTTAACTATTGGTTAGAATGTCATCTTTATCTAACCGACTTTCCCCAATAATTTCTATGCCCCATACACTTCAATTTGTGTTTGTTCTGGGGCTGCTCCCAATGCATTTTAGCATAAGGAGAGCTTTTTTCCTGCTAAATGTGACTTCTTTCGGATGCGCCATGAAGTTTTGCTCGTTTGTTCTTCCTGTTTACATTGTTTCACTTTTTTTTGATTATACAAAAACAAGTATGACGTAACCTGTGATGTCTCACTGCATTTTGGAGCAGCCCAGGGAACAGTGACATGAGTCCCCGTTATAGCCACATGTGACCTATGGAGTCTGTGTATGCATTGAGCCACCCGGGAGAGCAATAATCCCAGTCCTCTTTCTATGCACCTTAAATGGAGCAATAGCCACACCCCCGGAAGTTCAAACATTATACTTGGTTCTGAGGCACCAGCTAGGACGCACACTCAGATCAGTATGGACGTCCCCCTCAAGGCGAAGTGAAGGTAAGCACTGATGTATCTGCTACTTTCCTAAAACTCACTGTGCACTGCACCCTTCGATCGTAACAGGCTATTTGACTTGTTTTCTTAGCAACTGCAAAGATCATGCATGCAGACGGCTACGTTGGTCTTTGAAACACCTTGTCCTCTGCTTAAGTAGTGCCGGACCCCAACGGCGCACCCTCGCACATGACTTTACTGCCGGTAGCAGTTCTGTTCACTTTAGTGAACACAGATCTTTTGACACTCGTAACTGATTAATAGTTCATGTTTGCAACTCCCTCATGACATCCATTCCATTACATATGTGTCTGCATACCTCAGACGCGGCCCCAGATACCTGAGTGAACTGCTCGTGTTGCCCTCTTTCATGACTTCGGAATACCTGTCTAGGAGGCATCTCTAGTATTAACTTAGGTATGGACTCAGCATACCTCTAAGTGGTGATGGGGGCTATTCTCCTCAATCACTAAATATGGGTGGTGTTACTTATACTCACATTTATTTCTATATCTATTTCCATTTTATATATATTTTTTTATTTTATTTATTTATCCTTTTTCCTTTTCCCTTTGGTATTCTTTACACTTTTGCACAGTGTTTATGGGCTTTGCAGAATTAGGTGGCTTTACTTCCACCTCACATTTGGCTGTGGGAAATAGGAGCAAGCTGTCTGGGGTCCCCCTGCCAACCTAAAGGGGTGGATGCCTGGTGTTTTCTTCTATTAGTTGGTATTCCCAAATCACCTTTTGTGTTAATACCTCACACTTAAAATGTTTTTGCGATAATACAACATGATGGGATGACATTTGATTGTTTTTGTAGGGGCTGAATTTAAGACCGAATCTCCTGAAGAAGGTGGTCTTTATCCGTCTACACACCATCGGAATGCGAACTTTGCCACGCCCTTGGCATAGGTGTACAGTTACCTGTGACCAGAGGACGCAGCCACTCAGGCTTATTAGTGGTAGGCGTAGTACATCATTTCAGCCTGTTGCACAACCTTCTAGGTTTTCATCCTATTAAAAGCAATTGTGTACATCATTTTCAGTTTGTTGTACAACTCTTTAGTTCTTTCATTTCCTTGCCTAAGTCAGGCTTATTGCACAGTATTTTTGTCTGTTGCATAACTATACCCTTGATTCAGTAAGGGCCAGTTAGTTATAGTCTGCTTTCTGTCCAACTCAGTTTAAATAACTGTATAGATAGATAAAGATTTCTATCAGAACAAGCATTTTCCGTTCAATTTGGATACATAAAGACTTCTATCAGAACAAGTGTTTTCTGTTAAACTTATTGCTTCTGTTGTTTTCTTCTTCTCTACCTACCCCTCTCTCCTCTGCCCTTATTTCCTTTCCGAATAAAACTGAATGTATTTTGTGTATATTTGAAGATTTGTTTATCTATGTTTACCTACCTGTGTACAATTTCCTCATTTATGAAGCCAACAAGTGGCTATATTCCTGTTCACTCTTATAAATATGACATGGCCACGGTAGTGGCCATGTAGTTATGGTTAAATTGCTGTATCCATAGGAAGAGCACTTTTTGGCCGGCTTATAACTTCGCTCTCCCTGGACGGATCCTCACCAAATTTTGCAAAAAAAGTAGATGGGTCACTCTGAATTATTTTGCAAAGTTTGGTGAGGATTTGTCCAGGGGGGGCAAAGTTATAGGGGGGTCCCAAAACTTTTTTTTTTCCCATAGACTGAATGGGAAAAAACTTTGCACACGGCCACAGGCCAAACCGCTGGACGGATTTACACCAAATTTGCAGCAGGAGCGGGGGCTTGGTGTAAATCCATCCAGTAGTTTTTTATAAAATGACCAAAACGTAAGGCAAAAAAATTAGTGACATCTGTGTTCGCTTCGCGGACGGACTTCCCTGTTCGCTCCGCGGACAGCACCCCGATTGGCCCATGGCCTTGCGTCATGTCTGCGGACATGCGACGTGTTCGCTGATTGGACGGCGAGGGGTGTGGAGCGCGTCAGATTTTCTGTGGCGCCCGCCATCTTGTATTCGCCGTCGACCGTGTACAGTGCGGTGAAACGTGGATAAAGAATTGTATTTAGTGCCGTGTGTTGGTGTGTGGGAGTGTTTGGGGAGGGTGGGGGAGTATAAGATAGGTTCAATGTTTTGTTTTTTTATGTGCCAGACGTTTTTCTTGCATTCGATTTGTCCGCGGAGAACACGGCTGTTCTGACATTTTGTAAATAAACTAAATGGTGGGGTGTTTAGAGGACGGAGTATGTGTCATTTTTGTTCGCAAGGAAGGTAAAAATGAGCTATGAACACTCGCGGTGTACTTAATTGTTCGTAAATACACAAACTGGGGGTGTCCTCAGGACGCTGTCCGTATTGTAATCTGTCTAGTTGAATGTGTTCTAAGTACACTCGCGGTGTCCCAAAATGGTTGCAATTACACAAAATGGGGGTGTTCTGAGAACGTTGTTTGTATTGTTCGTTGTCAGGGTGAAAGTGTTTTAAGACCACTCCTTTTGTCCGCTAATAGTACAATTTCCTATGGGTGTCAACCGACTTTTTGTCCACTAAAGAAACGATAAATCCGGCTGGTGTGCGCCGACATTATGTGATAATCCTATGACTGGCGCTTTTGACCTGGCTGACTTGCTTTTGCAAAACTAAATCATATCTCCCGCCCCTAAGCCTGATATTATCAAAGCATTCATATTCCCCGCCTCTCTCCGTGACGTTACAGGGTGCGTCATCAAATGCGCCCAGTCCTCTGCAGTCCTAAGTGACTTTACACAGAACCCGGAAGACAACACATATTATGTCACAACACAGCGCGCCACAATTCGGAATATGAAACAGTGATTTAAAAGCAAACAGCAAGATTGTAAATTTTGTAAAGTACATTTATTTGACATCAAATGTTTAGAGAATATTCAGCAATTTGCTATTGTCTTTGTTGTCGATCCGCAAAAGTTCATGTTGAGGCACGCGATGTTCCTTTGCAGTACAGAGGGTGTTAGATCAGCTTACAACTCAGTGCGCCACAATTCGGAATATGAAACTGTGGTTTAAAAGTAAACAGCAGGATTGTACATTTGGTAAAGTACATTTATTTCACATGAAATGTTTAGTGAATATTCAGCGATTTGCTATTGTCTCTGCTGTCGATCAGCAAAAGTTTATTTTGAGCCACGCGTTGTTCCTTTGCGGTAGAAAGGCTGTTGGTTTATGATAAAGCAGTAAATGGTCGCTCTGATAATCGGAAGGTTGCTCCAACAACGAGCCATTAGACCACCCTATTGGTTGGTATGTTGTTTGTAGCCGCTAGTACTGCGTAAGGGCATATTGGTCCTTGGCGATTGTCCCATAAAATGGTGAGGGTCATGAAGTTGCATATTTGGACCTGCACCTGGCAGTTGAAGACCCCATCCGCTGGAGTCTGTAAATCGTGACATAGGCAAAATGGGGCCACATACCTGTTTTAAAAAACATAAATTAGTCTCACCAGCCGATCTTCATTAAAAATCATCATTTTATTTATTAGGGCGTGAAACTATTTGCTATCGAAGATAGTGCAACAGAGTATGTTGATAATAAAATAATAATATTTTCCCATTCATATAGTGCTAAGAACCGTGAGGTATCTAAGCGGTGCTTATTATTAACCACGGTGTGTGGTGCTCATTTATCGACCACGGAAGGATGAAAGGCTGAGTTTGGCCTTGCCGGGATTCGAACTTGCGTTAGCAAGGTGTGCACGGATGTCAAAGCGAGCGTTGTACTCGCTGTGCCACTTGACAGGCTACAGTGTAGTGGTACAGCGAGTAGAGCGCTTGACCGCCTATAGACCGGTTAAATTATTTCTATTAACCCACCCTGTGTCGTCTGCCTTTTTCAGAGCCCTCTAAACGACAGGGGATTAATTCGGCGGTGATAGTGCGCGGTAGAAAACATTATGCCACTTTCAACGAACAAGTTCAACTTGAGCGGTCTTTAATGTTACGCTATTGTAATTATATTTGGTATAAAATAATCTGAAGGGTTACTTACAGTACATTTGCAATTTCTATTGTCTACGAGTAGTGCAGTCCCAAAATACGACTCCGCGTGTGCGAACGATCTTTCGCATAGTGATATAATATATAAAAGTGGTTTCGTTTCAGAAATTTCATCCTTATCTTCTCTTACGTTTTAGCAACACTCCTTCAAGAGAAGTCTTTCATCACAATCTCTGTCTGTCAAGGTCAAAACACAATACAACCTTATAGTCCGCTTCGTGAGCCTCTCCGGGGCCCGAGAAAAAAATGGAAGCAGCTGACCTTCACTGTGAACGAGCATAAATTCTTACTTTGCAACATTCTGTGTAAAGCCATCTGTGAGAAGTTGGTTTTTGCACGCCATGTTTGTATATTGTTTGCGTGATATTAAAAAAAGTTTGTTTAAGGGACGTTATGTTTCTAAGTACAGCCGAAAGACCCCTGAAAATCGCAAGTTATGGTAAGCTATGAAAAATAACTCGCACCACCACCGTGCACTGCTAAGACTAACACCCAGGACATCAAAGATGACATCGCAAATGTCCTTGATGAAATCACTGATGACATCACATGTGTATGTACTTTTCATGGAATTTGTGTACTAGGGATTTTTATTATAATGTTGCAAAAAAAGTGTCAAGGATATTGCAATAAATATCATACCGTTATTAGTGCTTTCAACGATGCATTGATATAAATAGCATTGTATTATGGGATTCTATCTAGTATACTGCGCTACTAATGGAGAAACATAGCATTGTGTGCAGAGTACAAGATGAAAGTATAATATTTGTAATGTTAATATGTTGAATAATGAAATGATAATTGTCCTGAAATGTTCGAAAATTCACAAAATGGGGTGTTCTGAGGACGTTATTCGTATTGTGTGATTGCTTAGCTGTATGCAATGAGGGAATGGCACAGAGAGTAAAGTGGACGCCGTCCGCGGACACCGCGGCTGTTCGTGGACAGGGCGTGCTACATCTGGGTTTTTCCAGGAAATCCAACATGGAAAGAAGACTGTACGGATCAGCCAATCAGATGTCAAGGTTGTGGATTTGTGTTGAAAGAGACTGTGTGTAGTGAAGATGGCAGAAGTGGAGAAAGTCAGGGTGTTGGTGCATGGTTTACAACAGTACGCTGAATGCAGGCATGTTGCAAAGAACTTTCATGTGAAAGGAGTGGAGGTGGTGTGGAGCACTGTGCCTGATTGCAATGCACAGGGAATTGTACAAGTTTGTGAGGATATGGCCACGATGAACAGTCCGCATGTGGTAGTTTTGCACTATGGTGCTTTCCATTTGGGCAACGTCAGTACCCCTACTTTGTTGGCTGATTTGGAACGCTTGGTTCAAGCCGTAATGAAGATCCTTCCAAATGCGAAAGTAATTTTTTCTGGATTACTATCTAGGGCAATATGGGACAATAGTTCCGTTTTTTGTCCTCAGCAAAACATTGCTAGGTGTGTCATCAACTGAGGCATGTGTGCCTTCATGCTTAGAGCTGGTATGTTCTTCTGTAATAATGAGAATATTAATGCCAGTAATGCTGTTAATTTTAAAGGAGATGGCATTTCTTTATCTTTTACGGGAAATGCCTTTCTATTTTGGAATGTAAGGGTTGCTTTGGAGAAGGTTATGTGAAGATTTTAGGAGTAAAGTAAGAAAAAAAAACAAGAACAAAAATACAATATAACAGGTGTCTGTCAAGCATCTGTAAAAAAAAAAAACGGCTCTTTTCAGAGCCAACTTCAAAGGGGAAATGAGGCACACTATTTAAATTTACATTCACCACGCTCAGATTATCGATATGTCCGCGGACATGGCAGTAGTCCGCAGACATGAAAATCACTACGAGGGGGTTAGTATGTTCAATGTTACATGTATATGAAGTCAGGGATATTATGGTTAAGTTGTGCTACTAAAAACCTATGAAATTCAGTGAAAAAACTTTGTTAAAGGGACGTTATGGTTAAGTTGCGCTACTAAAAACCTATGAAATTCAGTAAAAAAACTTTGTTAAAGGGACGTTATGGTTAAGTTGCGCTACTAAAAACCTATGAAATTCAGTGAAAAAACTTTGTTAAAGGGATGTTATGGTTCAAACTAAAACCGAAAAACCCCTGAAATTCTGCAGTTATGGTAACATAAGCAACCATAACTCGCGCCACCGTGCACTGCTAACACTAACACCCAGGACATCAAAGATGACATCACAAATGTCATTGATGACATCACTGATGACATCACATGGCTGGCTCTCCCTTTTTATCCTTTACTGACATATCGAAGCCACACAGTTTTCTTCAGTAACAGTCAGGAAGTAAAAATTGAAAAGGTACTATATTTGTAGACTTAGGGTCAAGTCACATCATATGAAACATATACATAGCGGAAGACACAGGCTTGAAAGAGAGCAATCCTTTCTGTGCATGAAGATAATCATTAGGGTTATCAGCACTATCTCATAGTTTTATTTTTATTACTCTACCTTCCCTGTATATGCTCATATTTGTTTACATTATACTCACTCTCCTTTCCTTTGGGTGCAGTCACATCATTTGATACACATACATATGATAAGTAGCAGCTTTGAAACAGAGCAATAGTTTCTCTGCATAAAGACAATCAGTTAGGTTATGAACTCTTTCTGCTACTATTTCTGCTTTTTTGTTTACTTCAATGTCCCTGTATATACTCATATTTGTATGTGTTGTTGTCTCTTTGTGTTTTGTCTGTAATAATTGTGTATTAAGTGGGTTTTATTATCTACTTATTACATGTTTCACAGTACGCAAAACTCTAATAAGAAAGCAGTTATCATTTCAGTATTCAACATGGCAAGATTATGAATATGGCACATTCATCATGTATGCTGCACACACTGCCTATGTTTCTGCATGAGTAGCTTAGTATACTGGATAGAACTTCATAATAGAATGCTATTTATATCAATGCATTGCTTAATGCACTAATTAGCTCATGATATTTATCCCAATGATCCTTGACAGTTTTTGGTCAACATTATAAGAATCCCTCCTACAGAGTTTTCATGAAAAGTAAATGCACATGTGATGTCATCAGTGATGTCATCAATGACATGTGTGATGTCATCTTTGCTGTCCTGGGTGTTAGTGTTAGCAGTGCACGATGGCGCGAGTTATGGTTGCTTATGTTACCATAGCTGCCGAATTTCAGGGGTTTTTTGGTTTTACTTTGAACCATAACGTCCCTTTAACAAAGTTTTTTCAATGAATATATATATATATATATGTTTTTTCTCTATATTTTTTTAGTTTTTTTATGATATGTGCTACCAACAATAGGCACAACTGAGGTTTAGTATGACTGGTGGTAGACGTATATATGTTAAACTGAATGATTTGTTCTGTTTTAGCTATCAGTTGAACATGCACTGATAGCTTCCTAAATCACTTTATAACTTTAGCCAAATGGGAACATCTTTTGTTTTATGTTAGCTAAAGTTGGGACACCCGCTCTAGCTGGTACGGGGCTACCTGGTCTACCCTAGGTTGATCACAGGAATGGTAATTGTCCTTTCTCCCATAATACCCTTGGTTGGGATAGTTTTGGTACCCCTCCACCCTTGGCCTTCCCTCTCCTGGATTGGGCTGTCTGGGCTCAGGAAAGTGGGGAAAGAAAGAAGGGTTGTTTTCGGGGTTGATGATTGGCGGGTACCGGGGAAAGAAACTCAACCCGGCATTTGGGCAATTACTGCCCTCCTGGGGAAAGTTAGGAGGGAAGTTTCCTGGGTTGGCAGCTGCCGGGTTGGATCCCCCCCTTGGGCTGGGGGAGTCCACACATAGCCCAGGATGGGTCAGCTGCCCTTGTAACGGGGGCTGATATAGTCAGGGGAGTTAGGGGTCCCATTTGTGGGGTTACCTCCCTGATTACCTGTTTGAGATTGGCCCGAGGGCCTTCTGGGTCTTTGGTTAGGAGAATTTTGCACCAGAATACTTTTAGGCCCCCGCATCTTCAGATCTAAAATGGGGGCAACCTTCACCTCTGCCACCTTAGCAGCAGCAGGGGTGTTAGTCGGTTTTGGACTTTTATTGACACTTTTATTTTCTACCAGTTTCTGCAATTCATGAATGCGAGTTGCTTGTTCAATGACCCAGTCTAGTGATAGCTTCTCATGAAAATTCCTGACCAGCTGGGTCATAATGTATTTAGGGAGTGCATGAAAGAAGGTATTGATGAACTCCCTACTGTCTGTGCACACCCTCCTGGTGGTCTGCGCAAAGGCACATTTCAGCTCTTGTACAAATTCTTGTAGGGCCTGATCTTCCCCACATTGCAGATTGTAGGCCGCCTTGCGGGCCTCTTGAGGGTTCCTATGTATTGAGAAATGCTTTAAGATGGCTGCCCTATAGGTCGACCATTTTGAGTGGTTCTGATCCTCCGGCCCCGCAAAGAAGCTGAAGTATTCAGGGGAAAATGTCCACTTGACATATTGAATGCAACTTTGTCTATCCTTCAGGTGGAAAGTATCCATCATTTGCTCATACAACTCGAGGTGCTCCCAAACTGAATATTTGGCATTTTTATGAAAGGGCGTTAAGCCGCTCATAATGGCCTTGATTTGCTTCAGGGGATCTTTCAGTAAGGTCCTCTTACTTTTGTTGGCCTTTTTATTGTTGGTCACCCTTGTCCACTCATCCTCTGACTCAGAGGCACTGCTACAGGAGGTGGCTGTCTGATCCTCTAGGCTCTCCCTGATTCTGCAGGCTTAGGAATGGCTTGCAGAATGTGGGGGCCTAGTCTCTTTAGACCTGTGGCGCACAGAAGTGTCTTCTGACTCTCCCTTGCTCCCAGGATTGGCTGAGTACCCCCCACTTCCCTATCTTGGAAGAGGTTATTAAGATACTCTTTGTGGGCCTAGTTTCATGGCATTCCCCACCAAATTTGACAGACTGCTCCCTTAGTAGGTGATATTTTTGAGGATCCAGTTCTCTAATTCTCCCCTCACTGGAGTCTTCCTGATCAGAGAGGCCAACCCTAATATTTGGGAATCTGTACATAGATGCCCGCCCATCCATTTCTGGGAGGCGCTGATCTGTCAGTACCATATTTCCCATTGTGCTGAAGTATACCATCCCCATTGCCCTTGGTTCATATGAGCCAGTGGTCATGAGGGTGGCAGAGTCGATGGGACTGAAGGGTTCAAAGTCCCTGATGACAGGGGTCCTGTGGTTATACTCAGGGGTTTCTCTTTTCCTTCTTACCTCATCTATTCCAGCCCCTAATCCCTGATGACATGCCAAAATCTGACACTTTTGCTCTTCTATAAAGGCCTCACTGGTCTCTATGATTTGTTCTTGCAGGGCTATCTGTTTGTGGAGCATGTCATTCTTTTCAAAGAGAGCCTCATTGTCTCTCTGTGCTTCCTGCCTAGATTGGAAATACTGGGCCAGTTTTTGCTGCAGGAGACTCACCTCCTGAGTTTGGTCCTTATTGGTCTGATCATTCTTTGCCAGACCATCCTCCACACACCTTGTGTGCTATAGTAGCTTTTCATAATCAGTTTTGATTTCACTAAACTCCTGAAGGGCCAGCTTTCTTTCTTCTAACTTAGTTCTTATATGGCTGACTTCTGGCCTAAAACGTCCCTCTTCTGAGTTAGAGTGCCCCTCTGTGCAGCCAGGTCATCCCTCTGTTTTTTAAATGCACTAGATTTCTGGCGCTTCTCATCAAATTCCTCTTGAGAGTGGATGTCTTTAATGATTAATTTATTGTTTTCCTCTTTTAATTTGTCTGTGCGGTCTTGTAGGACAATTGATTGTTCTGCGCAGACCCTGTTAAAAGTTAGTTGCTGTTCCAGCTTTTGTGACTCTTTTGTAAAGAGTCAAACCTTTCTTGACACTCTTTCTGCAATGTCTTTACCTGGGTATCTTGCTCTGCATTCTTTTGCAGTAAGAGAGCCAGATCTTCTTGGAGTTTGGTGATGTACTGCCTAGCCTCTGTTTCTGATTCTTTGCTTTCCTGGAGCCTTTGCTCTGCGGAGTCCAGATTAGTCTGGATTTTGTGCAGCGCTTCCCCTTGCCTCTTTGTTAAATCTATATTGTCTGCATGTTTTTTGTGTATGATTCCTATGTGTAGGTACATTAGGCCGCTATTTTGGCAATTTTGCAGTGCTCCTCTTTTAGTTTTGGGGCCATGTACAGCTCGCTAAGTGCTTGATGTAATGAACCCTTGTCCTGCCAGATATCGAGGTCGATTGCAGTGACCTGTTGTTTTATCTCCTGCAGCCATACCTGTTCATCCTGTACAAGCCACTCACTACCTGACAAACAGTTTGTCCCTATTATCCCTAGCAATAATAAAATAATAATTTCCTCTGGGTTTGCTATCTCAGAAATATTAATTTCCTTCTGACTTATCTCAGGGTGAATTTACCTTTGCAAATAGGCCCAATTCTTTTGAGTATTCATTTTGAGGGGTGCTTGTACAGTGTAGCACTGTATGCCAACCCAACAAGGTATATGTACCCTGCCGGCTAGTATGCTGTGTTAGCCTGTCACAAGTGGTATGTCAAATTCAGGATCCTGGGCAAGCCCCCAAGCTGTAAGTGATTTCAATCAGGCACACACCCAAGTCTCGCCCAGCATGTAGTGCGCAATTGAAACCCTTATTTTTTTTAATGTATAAGTTCAATATTCCGAATGATATACCACTCATATCACACCCTTCTCCCTGCCCTCCCCCCGGTCACACTGAACCAGGAATCAGGCTAGTTTGCAAAGGTAAATATTTATTTATGTATTTATAATTTAAATAACAATATATTTTAATGGGTAACAACTATCACCAATGGGGTGACAGAACACTGAATAATATCTTTAATGCACTAGGATTCAAGTAATGAGCACAAAAACAAATGCAGCACAGAAATGGATACTTATGGGTTGGTTTGGAACAGAGAGCACTATGGTTAGGGGTTCCCCCTGCAACACCTCTCAGCCCACCAATAGGTAATTTAAATAGATGTGAGGAGAGAACAGGTACTCAGGAATAACCCAGAACAAACAGAATATCACTCCCACCTTCCCCCTTTAAACACAAGAGAAAAACAGAAATGACTTTTCAAATGTCAGAATGGCTTTGATATTGGCTGAGCAAAACACCAAATTATGTCACAAATGCTTACATTATTATAAATTTCTACGGGAGCCACTTTGAACAGATGAAATCAAACAAAAACAATTATTTAATCAAAAGGAAACAGTTGGTATCGCAAAGTCAAAGAGGGAAATAATTTAAAGCTAATTCACACGTGTAAAACTTTTCAAAATGTCAATGCGCAGTAAACTTTTCCTTATGCGATTGTTGATATAACGGGTCAATCGCACGGTTTCCCACTGCAATTTTGGGTTGTAGAAATAGCTAAGGATGTTAGGTACAAGTTTGAAAATTGAGGGAGTTATGGAGATTTTTAGTGAGAGGTGTTTTTCGAAAATAAAGACACGAATTTGGACAAGGACTTCAGTTTAGAATCGGAAAATATGGCTTATGCTTTTACTCACTGCTAGAGTGTTTGGCTAGGCAAGCAAGTCGGGACGCAGTAAGCTCTGAGACTGATTCATAACTTCAGTAACAGATCCCAATTACCTTCCCCGTCGGCCCCAGTCCAAAGACTCAAAGTGGGATTTATGGATCATAGTTACACAATAAAGATGACTATGAAAATGGTGTTTTAGTAACTAGACAAAAGAAGATAGCACTAAAGATGTTGACACTGTTACAGGTTATGAAAGTAGTGATAGTTCAGACATTAGAGTGGAACAAGATAATTCAAGGTATACAATAGTTCTCTAGCATCCTATTAATATTCACAATCCACTGGGATTTAAGATTTTTGGACAGTCACGGTTCTGGTCAATGGATTGGGTCTATCAAGAATCTGCCCTTCTTATTTCTGGGTATTTCAAATCATAGGGATAGCGAGTTCATCAGGCAAGCCTTATGGTAGCAAGCCAGATAGTTTCAGGATGCTAGTTTCAGGATGCTTTCCCACACCACAGCGCTCCCCTGGGCTTCGAGAATAAGTTTGAGGAGTGAGGCCTTGCTGAAAATGGTTCAGCTACTGCTTGGCAAGATTCTTGGCATCTGGATCTGGAAGGATGTTAAAGGCTGGATGTTCAATGCTGGAATAAAGTGCTTTGCTGGAATCACAGAGTCAGTCAGTCAGTCAGACAGTCCGTAGGTGTTGTCAGCTGTCTCTATTTATCCTTTCAAATGACATCACAAAAATGGGTGTATGGGCCGGCTTAACAAAGCTTGCCCTTGTGAACTTGGATTGCATCAGGACCTCATCTCCACCTTGCATCTGAGTGTTTGGATCAAGGATGCATGTCACATTCATGGTTTCGCTTTTACAGTTCTTAGAAACCTCCCCTAGCCACTAGTATCAAAATATTCCTAAATGTTTTCCTCAATACATCTTTATACATTGGTAACCTCTACAAAAATCACACACAAAGATTCCATATTTTATGTAGTATCTGTTCATCAAAATCCCACAGCTGTGAGAACTTGTTTCACCTTTCTGCAGAATTTTGTCCATTTCGCCATAAACACATTTTACAAACTTTCTGCAAATGTCCACAAATGTGTGTGTTTACCATACATTTACATTTACATGTGTGTGTAAAGGTTAACAATTCTAGCATTAATACAGTTCACATAAAACCATATATATTGCCATTCCTGTCCAGAATATGTTACACAGTTCCACCACCTCTTGAAACGTAAAGCCAACAATTAGACTAACAAATCTGTCCTTTTTATATTTTTCACCACTTTGGATAACAAGTTATGAGTCTCTAAGAATTGTTCATTATTTATTCTTAGCAGCAAGTGGCCCGTCTTTTTGTCTCTCCCTGGAGCTCAAGGAGTAGCCCCCTACTTTGGGGAATTCCTTCAAGGAGCAGTTTACCACCTTCTCACACGTCCATTTTCTGGCCTGGGGATCTGCCATTGTTCATTTCTTGGTTGTAGACAAAAGTCTGGCCTAACCCACAATTATCATATGTCAGTGAGTTTCTGCTGAGAGAATTTCCCTCCCCTTGGGGAAAACCTGTTTTTCCCCTCCTTGCAGGCCTAGCCAGGCTAATTTATTCTTAATTTCTTGACTTGAAATCCAGCAGAAACCAAGCTTTTTACATCAAATGACATAGATGCATTACTTCCTTAGCTTTAACCTGTGGAATCAAAAACAACTGAAATCTGTATTCCTTTTAGCAACAATCTTCTTAGGTTTGCTAATCCGGCAGACTTTAAATAACTTTGAAGTTTCATCAGGAGAGCCCATATGACAGGGCTGTCATTCACAGGCAATCCAGTTTCTCTGAGAAAATGTTTTGCTCTTCACATTTGAGGACTTTGTACATTCACAATGTTTCATTAGATTAAATGAATTTTAGCACCAAGCAAGATTTGGAGTGTTGAGAAGTGTTGTGTACAGGCATTTTGGAGTTTTTAGCAACAAAGTAAATGTGATTTACAGGCACATTTTGGAGTTTCCCTTGCAAAGTGCTACTTTTCCCTCTGCACTCTATGTTTGCTTGTCATGGAGCCCCCTGGCACATTTTCTGCAGTGTGCACTCTATTCCACCACACATGCTCCATGGGTGGCAGGTTGTGAATCCATCTTTTTGTGTGTTGAAGAACGTGTTTTTGGCGCACACAAAAGCTTTGCCGCCATTTTTACTGATTCTCGCACCATAAATAGCAGAGTGATTCCGCTTAGTATAGCAGAGTGGGTCAATACATCCCACAAATCCCCCCTCCCGACTTTGTTTTGACCTCCAGTCGAGGGAGAGTTGGGAGATTGGGATGTTATTTTCTGTCCATGTGGAGAAACTCAATTGCTTCTCCTGTCAGTGATTGAGGTGACACGCTCTCCTCGCCGGTTCAGGTTAGGATAGGACAATACTCTGGATTCCTTGGGTTTTCCTCCCAGTCCCTGAGCGGTCCTCCTTGGTGATTCTTGGGATGATTCTTAATTCCAATGCCAGAAAACAGAACAAAGCATGGTTATGGAAATGTTCCCACTACTGTGTCCACACATCTTCGGGGGATGTCAGCAGTGGGAAAAACACTTGCATTCCTTAACTATTGGCAATATTCCCCATCTATGTTTACTAATGGTCTTAACAGGTGGATTCTGTAGGTGAGGCCTGGGATGGTCCCCTCTCCTCCATTTCTGAAATTCCATTTCCTACCATAGCACTAATGCTGACCAGAAGGCTTTCTTTAGGTTTGCCAGGACCCTGAGATTTACTCTCCAGTTGGGACTGGGTTTGGCAATAACTAGGGTCCAAATTAATCTCGAGTTGGTTGAGTAGGTCACTGCTCATATAAACGGCGGAAGGAACATCTCATACTGGGAGACTTTGTTTCCCTTAGTCCTTTCCTCATGTTGCAGCTTTTGTGCAACATGAAACAAGAGTGCAACGTAACTTACATTACCGCGCTCTTGGGTCTCTAGTCATTCCAAAGGCCCTACAAACTCTCACTGGACTTATTGTGAACTGTGCAAGTGTGTCACGGAAGGGACTGGTGGCAGATATCCTTTCTCTTGTGTTTTGAACCCTTTTTTGCCATGTTATCTGCGCTTACTGAGTTTGACACAAATGAGTGGCCTGGCTCCAAAATGGCCATGCCACGAGGTTCTTTGTTCTGTCTGCTGACCGTCTTGCCCCTTCACCTTCCCCCAGGTCGAGCCGACCCAGGGCAGTCCTTATTTGGTCATGTACTTTACCGCAAAACAAAACGCTTTCACAGGCTTCTGCATGCCTTGTGTGTGCCTCCAGGATGTGGGCTGGGATGTCTGATCCCAATACACATCCTGGGTGCCAGAGAGTCTGGAGTGTCCTGAATTCCTAGGACCACCTTGGTCCGTGATAGGTCCACGTATGTTGTGAGTGTTTGTGAGCAGATCTCCCATTGGGCCCTCTCCGTTTTGGCACGAAGGGAACTTTGGATAAGAGGAGGCCGGAAACGCCACTACCATGTCGATCTCCTGAGTTCACACCGAACAAGAGATAAGGAGCCAAGTATCCTGCAACAAGAAGCTGAGTCGAGCTGTCGTCCTGCTTGACCCCTCTGCATCTGATCGTCCTAGAAGGTCCACGAAGGTGCTTCGACCCATTGGAATAGTGGGATCAACTATTCTCGGCACATTCATCAAACCCTGCATGTAAGCTTCTCCGGAAGTGTCCCTGGGCCAACCAGTGGGCTGACAAGTTTACGCAGGACGCTTTGCTTTGTCACCGCCGCCGTTTTGAGGAAGCCCTCGAAACTTGGTTTACTGCTTGTTCTGCGTCCACGGCACCCTCACACCGAATTTCGTACACTTGGCATTCCCAGGTCTGAAGTGAGACGAGTGTGCCCCGACCAGAGTAAACGTTGTTGCCATGTTGCCCTGCTGTGGTAACAACCTGTGCAAGTCTGCTGCATTTGGGACAACCTCTACCCTGCATCCTGCTACGCAGAATCTACACGGTGTCGAGACGTCCTGATCATCGCAACTGAACCTGCCAGCAACATGAACTGAACTGGAGAAGTCTGGATCTGCCTGCGTCGGGAACCAGTGAGTAGTCCATACCCCAACCGGTGGCCCCTCGCGCAGGAGCCCGTTTCTTTTCTACCGCTGTTGCGTAATAGCGACTCTATCCCGCACTCTCACCCTGCCTCTGCCCACAAGTGGAGGCCTTGCTTGAGTAGTGGGGACTGGTTCTGGATTGCTTCATTCACCTTCCTGAACTGCCTGATATCCTCGAAGAGGCCCTCTTTTGCCCATTGGCACCAGCGCACGCAGGTACTTTTGAGCATAAGGCTCCTCTTTTCGTAGGGCTCAGACTTCCTCCTAATTAGGTGAATTTCGGGGTGTCGAACTGGGCCTAATAATTACTTGCACTACCTATTTTCCTCCCCATCTAGGTGGTCTACATATTACGTGCTCCTAACTCCTTAGACCCCTCGGTCTTGAAAATATAGTGTATTGATTGTGATGTGTTGGTTTACTTTAGTATTATTGTGATTCTTTGCTATGGTCGATGTTACAAAGGCCTTGTAATAAATGTGTCTATATTTTTAATATAACACCTGTCTGGAGTAATTTGTAAGTGTCCTTGCTTTGTGTGCTCATTGCGGGCTTTCAGTCACCCTCACCCCTCTTGAGACTTAGTCTTGACCGCTGCCATCGCTACCCTGATTTGTCTGGCTTGTCCAGAGGTTACCCTGTTCCAAGAAACTAGGCTGGCCTTTTGAACCTCTGCATCTCCTGGTCTGAGTTCAGAAATCCATCTTAACACTTACCACTAAATTTCAGCAGCGTGGCTATCCTAAAAAACTGGTTATAAATTCATACAAACGGGCAAGATTTACCACCGTGACATCCTGCTACAACCCAAGGATGTGGCACCACATGATAAACTAGTGTGCACCCTCACCTACAGCCCACACACTTTTTCAATCAAAAAACCATAAAAAAACATTGGTCTGTGGCGCAACTTTCCTTACCGAAAGAAACACTGCTGTTATTTGCAATGAAAAGACAGAAGAACTTAAAGGACCAATTGGTCCATGCCTCCATCCAAAGCAAATCCTCAAGATCTACTACATCAAGCTGGGACCTGCGTCCTCTAGTAGGGCACTTCCCCTGTGGTACCTGTTCAATCTGTAAATTTGCTGTCAAAATAAAAGAGTTCCCCCAACATGCCAAAACTTGGGAAATACGCCATCTCTCAAACTGCAAGACACCATGGGTGATTTATTGCATTGAGTGCCCCTGTGGGCTGAAGTACATAGGCAAAACCACACGGCCGGTCCATACACGTATAACGGAGCATCGCTCCCAGATCCGCTGTAAAGCCATCAACTCACCCCTAGTGAGCCACTTTATGGAATATGGCCACACAACTGAAGACCTACTTTGGTGGGTGATCGATGTGGTCAAGAATGCTTCTAACCCACTTCAAGCACTGGCCAATAAGGAGGCACGCTAGATTTTTGCATTGGACACGATTGAACACGGCCTTAATGAAGCATCTCCCACTTGGTGTTAACTACTGGTTAGAATGTCATCTTTATCTAACCGACTTTCCCCAATAATTTCTATGCCCCATACACTTCAATTTGTGTTTGTTCTGGGGCTGCTCCCAATGCATTATAGCATAAGGAGAGATTTTTTCCAGCTAAATGCTACTTTTTCGGATGCGCCATGAAGTTTGCTTGTTTGTTCTTCCTGTTTACATTGTTTCACTTTTTTTTGATTATACAAAAACAAGTATGATGTAACCTGTGATGTCTCGCTGCATTTTGGAGCAGACTGGGGAACAGTGACATGAGTCCCCGTTATAGGCACATGTGACCAAGCCCCCCGGAAGTCCAAACGTTATACTTGGTTCTGAGGCACCAGCTAGGATGCACACTCAGATCAGTATGGACGTCCCCCTCGAGGCGAACTGAAGGTAAGCACTGATGTGTCTGCTACTTTCCTACAACTCACTGTGCTCTGCACCCTTCGATCGTAACAGGCTATTTGACTTTTTTTCTTAGCAACTGCGAAGATTGTGCATGCAGACGGCTATGTTGGTCTTTGAGACACCTTGTCCTCTGCTTAAGTAGTGCCGGATCCCAACGGGGCACCCTCGCACATGACTTTACTGCCGTTAGCAGGTCCGTTCACTTTAGTGAACGCAGATCTTTTGACACTCGTAACTCATTAATAGCACATGTTTGCAAATCCCTCATGGCATCCATTCCGTTACAGATGTGTCTGCATACCTCAGAGGCGGCCCCACATACCTGAGTGAACTGCTCGTGTTGTCCTGTTTCATGACTTCGGAATACCTGTCTAGGAGGCATCTATAGTATTACCTTACGTATGGACTCAGCATACCTCTAAGTGGTGATGGGGGCTATTCTCCTCAATCACTAAATATGGGTGGTGTTACTTATACTCACATTTATTTCTATATCTATTTCCATTTTATATCTATTTTTATATTTTATTTATTTATCCTTTTTCCTTTTCTCTTTGGTATTCTTTATCAGTTTTGCACAGTGTTTATGGGCTTTGCAGAATTAGGTGGCTTTACTTCCACCTCTCATTTGGCTGTGGGAAATAGGAGCAAGCTGTCTGTGGTCTGCCTGCCAACCTAAAGGGGTGGATGCCTCGTGTTTTCTTCCATTAGTTGGTATTCCTAAATCACCTTTCATGTAATACCTCACACTTAAAATGTTTTTGAGATAATACAACCTGATGGGATGACATTTGATTGTTTTTGTAGGGGCTGAATTTAAGACCGAATCTCCTGAAGAAGGTGGTCTTTATCCATCTACACACCACCGAAACACCAACTTTGCCACACCCTTGGCATAGGTGTACATGTACCTGTGACCAGAGGACGCAGCCACTCAGGCTTATTAGTGGTAGGTGTAGTACATCATTTGAGCCTGTTGCACAACCTTCTAGGTTTTCGTCTTATTAAAAGCAATAGTGTACATCATTTTCAGTTTGTTGTACAACTCTTTAGTTCTTTTATTTCTTTGCCTAAGTCAGGCTTATTGCACAGTATTTTTGTCTGTTGCATAACTATACCCTTGATTCAGTAAGGGCCAGTCAGTTATAGTCTGCTTTCTGTCCAACTCAGTTTAAATAATTGTATGGATAGATAAAGATTTATATCAGAACAAGCATTTTCTGTTTAATTTGGATACATAAAGACTTCTATCAGAACAAGTGTTTTCTGTTAAACGTATTGCTTCTGTTGTTTTCTTCCTCTCTACTTACCCCTCTCTCCTCTGTCCTTTTTTCCTTTCCCAATAAAACTTAATGTATTTTGTATATATTTGAAGATTTGTTCATATATGTTGACCTACCTGTGTACATTTTCCTCATATATGAAGCCAACAAGTGGCTATATTCATGTTCACTCTTATGAATATATAAATATATATATATATATTTATTTTTTCTCTATATTTTTTGAGTTTTTTATGATATGTGCTACCAACAATAGGCACAACTGAGGTTTAGTATGACTGGTGGTAGAAGTATATATGTTAAACTAAATGATTTGTTCTGTTTTAGCTATCAGTTGAACATGCACTGATAGCTTCCTAAATCACTTTATAACTTTAGCCAAATGGGAACATCTTTTGTTTTATGTTAGCTAAAGTTGGGACACCCGCTCTAGCTGGTTCGGGGCTCTCTGGTCTACCCTAGGTTGATCACGGGAATGGTAACTGTCCCTTCTCCCATAATACCCTTGGTTGGGATAGTTTTGGTATCCCTCCACCCTTGGCCTCCCCTCTCCCGGATTGGGCTGTCTGGGCTCAGGAAAGTGGGGAAAGAAAGAACAGTTGTTTTGGGGGTTGATGTTTGGCGCGTAACAGGGAAAGAATCTCAACCCAGCATTTGGGCAATTACTGCCCTCCTGGGGAAAGTTAGGAGGGAAGTTCCTGGGTTGGCAGCTGCTGGGTTGGACCCCCCCCTTGAGCTGGGGGAGTCCACACATAGCGCAGGTTGGGTCTGCTGCCCTTGTAATGGGGGCTGATATAGTCAGGGGAGTTAGGGGCAACCTTCACCTCTGCCACCTTAGCAGCAGCAGGGGTGTTGGTTGGTTTTGGGCTTTTATTGACACTTTTATTTTCTACCGGTTTCTGCACTTCATGAATGTGAGTTGCTTGTTCAATGACCCAGTCTAGTGATAGCTTCTCATGAAAATCCCTGACCAGCTGGGTCATAATAATGTATTTAGGGAGTGCATGAAAGAAGGTATTGATGAACTCCCTACTGTGTGTGCGCACCCTCCTGGTGGTCTGCGCAAAGGCACATTTCAGCTCTTGTACAAATTCTTGTAGGGCCTGGTCTTCCCCACATTGCAGATTGTAGGCCGCCTTGCGGGCCTCTTGAGGGTTTCTATGCATTGAGAAATGCTTTAGGATGGCCGCTCTATAGGTGGACCATTTTGAGTGGTTCTGATCCTCCAGCCCCGCAAGGAAGCGGGAGTATTCAGGGGAAAATGTCCACTTGACATATTGAATGCAACTTTGTCTATCCTTCAGGTGGAAAATATCCATCATTTGCTCATACAACTCGAGGTGCTACCAAACTGAATATTTGGCATTTTTATGATAGGGCATTAAGCCGCTCATAATGGCCTTGATTTGCTTCAGGGGATCTTTCAGTAAGGCCCTCTTACTTTTGTTGGCCTTTTTATTGTTGGTCACCCTTGTCCACTCATCCTCTGACTCAGAGGCACTGATACAGGAGGTGGCTGTCTGATCCTCTAGGCTCTCCCTGATTCTGCAGGCTTGGGAATGGCTTGCAGAATTTAGGGGCCTTGTCTCTTTAGACCTGTGGCGCACAGAAGTTACTTCTGACTCTCTCTTGCTCCCAGGATTGGCTGAGTACCCTCACCACTTCCCTATCTTGGAACAGGTTTTTAGATGCTCTTTGTGGGGCGAGTTTCATGGAATTCCCCACCAAATTTGACAGACTGCTCCATTGATAGGTGATATTTTTGAGGATCCAGTTCTCTGATTCTCCCCTCACTGGAGTCTTCCTGATCAAAGAGGCTATCCCTAATATTTGGGAATCTGTACATAGATGCCCGCCCATCCATTTCTCGGAGGCGCTGATCTGTCAGTACCATATTTCCCATTGTACCGAAGTATACCATCCCCATAGCCCTTGGTTCATATGAGCCATTGGACATGAGGGTGGCGGAGTCCATGGGACTGAAGGGTTTAAAGTCCCTGATTACAGGGGTCCTGAAGTTATGCTCAGGGGTTTCTCTTTCCCTTCTTACCTCATCTCTTTCAGCCCCTATTCCCTGATGGCATGCCAAAATCTGACACTTTTGCTCTTCTATAAAGGCCTCACTGGTCTCTATGATTTGTTCTTGCAGGGCTATCTGTTTGTGGAGCATGTCATTCTTTTCACAGAGAACCTTGTTGTCTCTCTGTGCTTCCTGCCTAGATTGGAAATACTGGGCCAGTTTTTGCTGCAAGAGACTCGCCTCCTGAGTTTGGTCCTTATTGGTCTGATCGTTCTTTGCCAGACCATCCTCCACCCACCTGGTGTGCTATAGTAAGTTTTCATAATCAGTTTTGATTTCACTAAACTCATGAAGGGCCAGCTTTCTTTCTTCTAACTTAGTTCTTATGTGGCTGACTTCCTGGCCTAAGACGTCCCTCTCCTGAGTTAGGGTGCCCCTCTGTGCAGCCAGGTCATCCCTCTGTTTTTTAAATGCACTAGATTTCTGGCGCTCCTCATCAAATTCCTCTTGAGAGTGGATGTCTTTAATGATTCATTTATTGTTTTCCTCTTTTAATTTGTCTGTGCGGTCTTGTAGGACAATTAACTGTTCTGCGCAGACTCTTTTAAAAGTTAATTGCTGTTTCAGATTTTGTTACTCTTTGTAAACAATCAAACCTTTCTTGACACTCCTTTTGCAGTGTCTTTACCTGGGTATCTTGCTCTGCATTCTTTTGCAGTAAGAGAGACAGATCTTCTTGGAGTTTGGTGATGTACTGCCTAGCCTCTTTTTCTGATTCTTTGCTTTCCCGGAGCCTTTGCACTGCAGAGTCCAGATTAGTCTGGATTTTGTGCAGCGCTTCCCCTCGCCTCTTTGTTGAATCTATATTGTCTGCATGTTTTTGTGTATGATTCCTATGTGTAGGTACAGGTAGGCCGCCATTTTGGCAATTTTGCAGTGCTCCTCTTTTAGTTTTGGGGCCTTGTACAGCTCGCTAAGTGATTGATGTAATGGACCCTTGTCCTGCCAGATATCAAGGTTGATTGCAGTGACCTGTTGTTTTATCTGCTGCAGCCATACCTGTTCATCATGTACTGGCCACTCACCCCTGACAAACAGTTTGTGCAGGATGTGTTCCCTAGCAATAATAAAATAATAATTTCCTCTGGGTTTGCCATCTCAGAAATATTCATTTCCTTCTGACTTATCTCAGGGTTAATTTACCTTTGCAAATAGGCCCAATTCTTTTGAGTATTTCTTTTGAGAGGTGCTTTTACAGTGTAGCACAGTATGCCAACCCAACAAGGTATATGTACCCCGCCGGCTAGTATGCTGTGTTAGCCTGTCACAAGTGGTATGTCAAATTCAGGATCCCGGACGAGCCCCCAAGCTGTAAGTGATTTCAATCAGGCACACACCCAAGTCTCGCCCAGCTTGTAGTGCGCAAATTAAACCCTTATTTTTTTATGTATATGTTCAATATTCCGAATGATATACCACTCATATCACACCCTTCTCCTGAGACCCCTTCCCCCAGTCACACTGAACCAGGAATCAGGCTAGGTTGAAAGGTAAATATTTATTTATGTATTTATAATTTAAATCACAATATATTTTAATGGGTAACAACAATCACCAATGGGGTGACAGAACACTGAATAATATCTTTAATGCACTAGGTTTCAAGTAATGAGCACAAAAAACAAATGCAGCACAGAAAAGCATACTTTTGGGTTGGTTTGGAACAGAGAGCACTATGGTTAGGGGTTCCCCCTGCAACACCCCTCAACCCACCAATAGGCAATTTAAATAGATGTGATGAGAGAGAAGGTACTCAGGAATAACCCAGACCAAACAGAATATCACTCCCACCTTCCCCCTTTAAACACAAGAGAAAACGGAATTGACTTTTCAAATGTCAGAATGGCTTTGATATTGGCTGAGCAAAACACCAAATTATGTCACAAATGCTTAAATTATTATAAATATCTACTGGAGCCGCTTTGAACAGAAGAAAGCAAACAAAAACAATTATTTAATCAAAAGGAAACAGTTGGGATCGCAAAGTCAAAGTGGGAAATAATTTAAAGCTAATTCACACGTGTAAAACTTTTCAAAATGTCAATGTTCAGCAAACTTTTCCTTATGCGATTGTTGATATAATGGGTCAATCACACAGTTTTACTCACTGCTAGAGCGTTTGGCTAGGCAACCAAGTCGGGACACAGTAAGCTCTGAGACTGATTCATGACTTCAGTAACAGATCTCAATCACCTTCCCCAGCGGCCCCAGTCCAAAGACTCGAAGTGGGATTCATGGATCAGAGTTACACAATAAAGATGACTATGAAAATGGCGTTTTAGCAACTAGACAAAAGAAGATAGCACTAAAGATTTTGACACTGTTACAGGTTATGAAAGTAGGGATAGTTCAGAGATCAGAGTGGAACAAGATAATGCAAGGTATACAATAGTACTGTAGCGTCCTATTAAAACTCACAATCCACTGGGATGTAAGATTTTTAGACAGTCACGGTTCTGGACAATGGATTGGGTCTATCAAGGAAAAACAGCACATCAGACGTGGGATCGCCCTTGGTTGCCATACAGTGGCAATACAGAAAAGGCTTCACTGACTCTCGAAACGTAAAGCCACAAATTATACTAACAAATCTCTCCTTTTTATATTTTTCACCACTTTGGTTAACAAGTTATGAGTCTCTAAAATGTGTTCATTCTTTATTCTTAGCAGCAAATGGCCCGCCTTTTGTCTCTCCCTGGAGCTCAAGGAGTAGCCCCCACCTTTGGGGAATTCCTTCAAGGAACAGTTTACAACCTTCTCACACGTCCATTTCCTGGCCTGGGGATCTGCCATTGTTCATTCCTTGGTTGTAGACAAAAGTCTGGCCTAACCCACAATTATGATATGTCAGTGAGTTTCTGCTGAGAGGATTTCCATCCCCTTGGGGAAAACCTATTTTTCCACTCCTTGCAGGCCCAGCCAGGCTAATTTATTCTTAATTTCTTGACTTGAAATCCAGCAGAAACCAAGCTTATTGCATCAAATGACATAGATGCATTACTTCCTTAGCTTTAACCTGTCAAATCAAAAACAACTGAGATCTATATTCCTTTTAGCAACAACACTCTTATGTTTGCTCATCCAGCAGACTTTTAGTTTAGATAACTTTGAAGTTTCATCAGGAGAGCCCATCTGACAGGGCTGTCATTCACAGGTAATCCAGTTTTTCTGAGGAAATGTTTTGATCTTCACATTTTAGGACTTTGTACATTCACAATGCTTCATTAGATTAACTTAATTTTATCACCAATCAAGATTTGGAGTGTTGAGTAGTGTTGTGTACAGGCATTTTGGAGTTTTTAGCAACAAAGTAAATGTCATTTACAGGCACATTTTGGAGTTTCTCTTGCAAAGTGCTACTTTTCCCTCTGCACTCTATGTGTGCTTGTCATGGAGCCCCCTGGCACATTTTCTGCAGTGTGTGCTCTATTCCACCAAACATGCACCATGTGTGGCAAGTTGTGCATCCATATTTTTGTGTGTTGAAGAACACGTTTTTGGAGGTTTTGGCATGCAAAGAGTTTTGCCACCATTTTTGCTTTTTCTCGCACCATAAATAGCAGAGTGATGCTGCATAGTATAGCAGATTGGGTCAATACATCCCACATTGGGTAAAGAGAAAACTCCACATTGCCTACTGCTGCCTCTAATGGGGGAGTTGAGAGGTACAATGAAATGATTGTGGGCATTCTAAAGAAGTTTGTGGCAGACTCTGGGCCTAGTTGGGACTTCCGATTACCGCTTGTCCTAATGGCCATCAGGTCTACAACATCTTCCTCGACAAAAATGTCTCCATTCAAGCTAATGACTGGATGAAAAATGGTGCTACCTCAGCATCTGCTCTACAGAACTCAAGAGCAGACCCTCATCAATGCATCCACGAAACATCAATATATTGGGAATTTGCAAAAACACCTTCAGCATGCTTTTGCATACGCTCAGCGAAATCTGGAAAAGTCGGCAGAGGGGATGAAAACCCACTAGGATTTAAAGACCACTAAGAAAGAGTACCAAGTAGGTGACAGGGTCTACTTGTACAATTTTCAAAGGAACCAGACCAAAGAGCGGAAGTTCCTTCCCTCGTGGCACGGCACCTTTCAAAATGTAGATACAATCTCACCTGTCGTCTATAAGATCTGCATCCCTAAAAGAGAACAAACAGAAGAGAAATGGGTGCACATCAATCAGTTGAAGTATTGTCATCCCAGGCAGAACTTGCAACTGATTGAAGAACCCAGTGAGCGTAGAACCCAGGAACCATCCGAGGAGTAAAAGGTAAAGAATTGGAACCCGGATGAAGAAAATCATACATTTACAGGGAGTAGAACAATTATTCTCATTTTGAAATGGTTATGAAGGAATAAAATGTAAGAGAAAATGTTTGTAAGTATATCTGGTATGTGTCTCTTGTTCTTTTGTTGTCAATGTTCACGTCCCTACCTGGGAAAATGGTATTGTAGGAAATACTTAATCTCTCCTTTCTTCTTGGCAGATAAAATAACTCCTTGCAGAGGTCCAGGATTAAAACCCTAAGGGAAAGATAAACATCTGAAAAGAGTGGAGGACTGTCCAGTGCACCACTCGAGCAGGACCCGGAAAAGAGCAGACGTGCTTCAAAGGAGAGTCTTGGAACAAAACTAGGAGCAGTCGGGCTCCCAGTGATCCCTGGTATTAACCCAGGCAATACAAAATCGATACTCCACTCTCTCCTAGCTCTTCTCTCTGCATAAATCCATCAAAGAGCCTGGAGCGGGGACTTGTGGGGTGAAATAGCCCTTGGTTGCCATACAGAAAAGGCTAGAGTCAGTGGGGGCCTGCCCCTAAGTCCCAGGGCTATACAGAAATAATGTTGAAATGAGTACCTGTACATTCAAGGCAAAAAGAAGTGAAATTGAGCGTCAAAACATGGAGATGCAGAAAAATGCTAATTGCTTGGCATAAGGCAAAGACACATTGCAAGGCTTGCCACAATTATTGGAGAGCTGAAGCAACATTCTCAGTAACAGCAGATTATTAAATGAAAATGACAAAGATGTGTCTCAAGCCTTCTCAGCAGAATTAATATTTTTTACTGTGAAAGAAACAAATGTATGAATATTTGTTTTTCCCTTTATATGCTCATCAAAATGTGTGCACAATTTGTAAAATATAAACTTGGTTTCTGTCATGCTGGGAGCCTGAACTGGGTTAAACTGCTGCAGTAAAATGAAGGCTTTTTCCGCGGCTGAGACTAACAGAAGGACATTTCAATTTTGCCTCTAAGGTAACTCTCTGCACAGCCAGATGTGCATGAAAGCCCTTAAAAGTGTAATTATGTTTCCCTCCTTTAACCACCATATGAAGTGATACTTCAACATATTAATGGTTTGTCTTTGAAGAGTGTTTGTCAATTTAAAATGGGAACGAAAAAGTCAAATTCAGCCGAGGAGGAAAGGCTTTCGCCTGCTTTCAATTTCCTCAGATGTGAAACTGAATTCCTTCCTTTAGTTTGTTATAGAGACCAAAAAAGGGGCCTCTAAGCTTCAACCAGGAGGGTTTCCCTTAAATATACAGCCTAAATACTTGTAGAGATCTCATTTGCCGTGTTGCAAGATAAGGCAGCTCTTTTCGCAAGCTTTTTATGACCCAAAATATGGGTTTGTTAGTCCAACAATATGACGCTGCTGCTAAGAAATGAAGACACACCAGTCACAAGGAACAAATATATAAACCACAGTTTATTAGCATATGATCGGGCCTAGGTTTTGCGATGCATGTATACAGGCATAAGAAAAGTGAGCCAAGACCTGGGGGAGTGCATGTGTTTTATACAAGTTTGGTATACCATGAAGAATTCTGGCTAGCTCACCATGTGAGGATGGCTCATGACCTACAGACGTGGGCATTTTACCATGACAACATTTCTTAGAGTACTTGTAGATATCTCGCAGACAATTTACTATCTGGAAAGCAGGGCGTAGTGGGGTGTAGGAGTATGTTCTGTTACTAACACAAGGTAACATTCCTTGTTCTTCTTTATCTATGTTATTCTCATCTAAAAGGTCAGTCTGTATTTCTACTCAGTAGCTCAGTTTTACAGATTAACATATGCCATGAATTGTGCTTTACTTGAATGATCGGAACGCACAGTCACAATTAGTTGCGTAAAAGGTAAGTGCGCCCAAGAAGACAGAAAGGTACCAAATTTGTAGATTAGCTATGTTTGTGCTAGTGCTTCAAGGTTCTTGCTGACAGAACAACAATGTACTTAGAAGTTTCAACATTCCTGTGCAAGGGCATGTTTACAGAGGCTTTCGAAGTAAGGATTTTGTAGGTCTTTACTGCATTCAGAATGAAAACTCGGAAATGAGAGCAAAACAACTAAAATGGCTTTTTCCGGACACCGCAATAGTGCGGTTCAATGTGTGTGTGTTTAGGCTAACAGTATATAAAGCAAAGAATATGTTTTTACAAAACCTCTTTTGGCCTAAGTCAACACATTGGCCCTCATTACGACCCTGGCGGAGGACCATGGTGCAATTTGCACCATGGTCCATGGCGCAAAGCTGCCAACTCCGCCATGGGGGTTGGCGGACTTACCGCCCCATTCCGACCTTGGCGGGGCGGTAAGTCCCCAAACCCCATTTACCCTTCCCCATTCCCATTTTTGCCCCATAGGGTATAATGGGAGTGGGGAAGGCGTTAATTACGCCACCGTAAATTACGGTGGCGTAATTAACAACGAGTCCCGTAGCGCCATGGATTTTTCCGCTTGCAAAAAGCAGGCGTAAAAATCACTATGGCGCTACGGGAACTCATAGTCGGGCGGAAAGGTACGCCATGCATTACGCCGGCGTAAACCCCTTTCCGCCAGGGTCGTAATGAGGCCCATTGTGATTATCATAAGACCATGTATTATCATCATCAGAACAACCAGACTCATCACTGTCATCTATTTCGATGGCCATAAACTCTTTGATAGCAACATCTTGCATGATCAAGGCATTGGTCACCTTTACAGGAGGATGAGGACCTGGTCGTAGCTTCATTAGGGATCTAGAATAGCAAACACCTAGTGCAGAACTCAATATGGGCAGGCATTGTATGCAACAGCAGCAAAGCAAAACTACCCCAATAATAACAGTGAGGGCTGAGAAGATTTTCCAGCCGCAAGTCCTCAGTAGATTCCATGTCCATTTCTCAAGGTCCCAATCCCCTTCAGGAACGTGAACGTCAGTACTTAGGGCCTCATTACACGGTATGCGGTAACCATGGCGCTATTAGCGCCATGGTTGCTGCCGGTATTTTACCGTGTCCGCCTTGGTAGATGGCGGAATTACCGCCCTACTCCAAGGTGAGCGGAGGCGGTAATTCCCCATTCACCAAGGCACGTCCCCATTCCCATTTTTGCCCCCATAGGGCTCAATGGGAATGGGGAAGGAGCTAATTACGGTACCGCAAATTGCGGTACCGTAATTAGCACCAAGGTCCCTTTGCGGGCCCGTTCCTTAATGGCTGCTAAAACCAGCCATTGAGGTCGAGTCCGGCAAAGGGACCTCGTAGTAAGGCGGTAAGGGTTTGCCGGTACGGGTGCCCTTACCGGTACCGGTAAACCCTTACCGTATTCCGTGTAATGAGGCCTTAATTATGTGTTATTTTGATTGCTTGAAACACAGTAGGGGAGAAGTCAGGTGCATAAACACAACACACAGACCCAACCATTTTGCATACACAACTACGTTCAGCTGCCATGTCATCTAAAACCCTTCTATTCTGAAAAGCTACTAACGTAATCACTTTCTGTTCTAGAGTCATGTTGAATAGTATGTCAGTAGATTAATTGATAGTGTTTTCTAATACTCTAGCCAATCTTCTAATGTCTCGTGAGTTAATAACTTGTCCACAGAAAGGAATCATGGCTATTGCTACATGTCTCAATATCTGGAGGGTGTATCATTATATATTCCCCTTCTGGGGCGATGCTTCAGTATGTCTGCAGTGGAGGTGACATATACTCCTGGCAGTAGTATCTCTAGATAACAAGTCCCCTTTCAATCTTTATGCAACCATGGATAGGCTTCCTTCCCACAAACAAAGTAAATTGGTCCCCCCAATGTAAAAAGGCCTATTCTCGTTCACCAACACTGCAGTGTTTACACATGTATCATATGTGCCCATATACCAGGAAACCTCTTACTGCAAACAAAAGGGATCATGATTAATGGTGTAGGATGGAGGGATTGCTTCCCTGTTACCTACTGGTGACATTCTAAATGAGATCAGTATTGGTCTACTCTTATTTGTGAAGACAGAACAACCTAGAGGCAGCATAACCAGTCCATCAAATTAATTGATGTTTGTTCCATCAAAGTTACCAGTGGCACTATCATTCCACTTCCTGAAGAATAGAGCTTTAAAAGATGCAAAGCAAGAGGTTGATAGTTGAAGTAGATAGATGTACCATCCGAAACCTTTCTCACCATGTTGTGGTAGATGAGAGCATACCCAACAGTTAGTTTTATTCAGGATTGCAGGTGTTGCATTCATTATCTGTATGAGCGTATTATTATGTTACCCTTCTCAGTTCTTCAGATCAAGTGAACAAAGAGTGTGAGAGTGTACATAGAGAGGAGACAAAATTGTGGTATCAGTAGGCAGTGGTACACTAAGCAGATGTGAACTCTCCAAGAACCAAAATACAGGTATTATTTGTGATCACGATACAGGCTGCAATTGCACTAATTATAAAATTCTCTTTTGTGGAACACAGCCCTCTAGATATGAGCTTTCCAGTTGCAATGCTTTCCATGTCCTCGATTCTACGTGCCCCAAAGATAGGCATAGTTTTCAGTGTCCTGTAAGAAGCCTCGATGAAACAGGCTCTATAAGTTCATCCGTAGGTGGCACTTGACCATGTGGCTGATCTTGCTTGTAGTCTTCTTCTTGACCTGCCCCTCTATGGAACTCCTTGGACCATCTTTAGGGGGAGTGGAGGGAAGGCCGTTGGTTTCTTGTGGGTTCAGTATACAAAACTACATTTTCCTAATCTAACAAAATGTAATTCCCTAACTATTTCCGTCGTCGAAGATTGTACCTTGCCGCTCCAGGTACACTTTTATCAGTGAACAAAAGAACAGGGTCTGAAGGAAGTGAAGAAAGTGAAGAAAATGAAGAATCCTCATGTTGTTTGGACTCAAAATGTTGCTCAGTATTAGGATGGGTGCCCTTATTCAAAGGCACACTCTTGCAATCAGGATCATCAACCCCTTCCTTAACCCATTTGTTGCAGGGTAAAGGCAAGGGTACTTGCTTCAGGTGCGCTGCATGATTCCAGTGTCCTTTTCCTTCAACTCGAACAGCCGTCTGAGTGGCCAGTAGCACCTGATAGGATCCTTTCCAACAAGCTGCAAGACAGGACTTCCTCTCAAAGTCCTTTACAAGAACGAATTCCCCAGGTCGAATGTGATGACCAGGTCCTGCTTATTTCTCAGGCAGTGCAGCTCGAACCTGTTGGTGAATCAAATGCAGCTTTTGAGTCAATTGGTCACAGTAGTCGGTTAATAATGGGTACTCTATTTCACATAATTTCTTGGGTCTAGCTGCATTCCATATGTTAGCTAGTCTCCCCATGATGATCTCATAGGTAGAACGTCCAGTTCTGTACTGAGCGCTGTTTTCATTGACAGTAAGGCTAATGGTAAGGCGTCAGGCCATTTCAGTTTGCTAGGTGAACACACCTTTGCTAGTTTATTCTTAAGGATACCGTTATGGCGTTCCACCAAACCGGCACTCTGTGGTTGCCTCACCGAGTGAAATCTCTTATCTATTTGCAGCGCCTTGCATACCTGTAGCATGATAGTTGCTATAAAATGTGGTCCATTATCTGGCCAGATTACTCTGAGTAGTCCAAATCTAGGAAAATACTCTTTTAACATTACTTTTGCAGTGGACATGGCAGTGTTATCTTTCAACGGGAAAGATGCAACCCATTTTGTAAATGCACATATCACCACTAACACGTATTTGTAGTTTTGGCATCGCTCCATCTTGATGAAGTCAAAATGAATCGCTTTGATAGGCATAGAGGGAGGTCCAAAACTACCTTTGGGTGCTCGGGTACCCTTTCCAGTGTTATGTTGTAGACACATCATACAGTTCTGAACTAATCTTTCTGCAATTTTGGGAATGCTATCATTAAACTAGACTGCGTCTAAGTGTTTACAAATGCTTTTGCACTAATGTGTGCTGGCCCGTGTGCCATAGTAACTATTGCTGTTACATAGGTGTTAGGTAGCATCAATTTCTGTTCTTCCCGGTCAACTCAACATGCCTCCTAATTGCAGGTCCTGAAGCCCAAGATTCAATCTCTTCCTTTGTGGACTCTGCCTGAATGTATTTCTTGCAGCTATCGCCCTCCTCCACATCCCCATTTTGACAACCCACTTAGCAGAATCTAACACATACATTGTGAGTGTGGGTCGGTGGCAGTTTGTTTAGGTATTTTGTCTGCAAAGGCATTTCCTCTACCAATGTCGTCAGTCACCCTTTGGTGGGCTGCACATTTCATTATAGCAAGTTGTCTGGGTAGGGCTAATGCTGTTAACAATTGCACTATCAAGGGACCATGCTGAATTTTTATACCATGAGATGTTAAAAATCCCCTTCCAGCCCATAACCATCCGAAGTTGTGAGAGACTCCAAAGGCATACTGACTGTCAGTATCTATATGAACACTAAGCCCCTGGGATATCTCACAAGCTCTAGTTAAGGCAACTATCTCCGGAGCCTGGGCAGAATTGTGTGGAATTCTCTTGCTCTCGATAACGTCTAATGTGGTGATTGCATAAGCAGCAGTGGATGTGCCATCAGGTAGTTTAAAACAAGAGTCATCACAAAATAACTCTCCATTTGGAGATGTCAATGGTGTATCATTCAAATCAATTCTGGCTTATGTATCCTGTTCAGTAACGTACAGGCAGTCATGCGATGTATCAATAGTGCAATCCTTGTTCATGGGAGGCAATAGTTCAGCTGGATTCAAAGAACAGCATCTCTTAATTTTTATGTGAGGGACAAATAGAACCCACTCATACCTAGTTAGTCTGGCAGAAGTGAGATGCTGAGTCTGTGTTCTATTTAACAGAACATCCACTGAGTGAGGTACCATCACGGTTAAGGAGTGACCCAAAACCATTCCCTCACTTTGTTTTACTGAGGTGGCAGCAGCAGCTGCAGCCCTAAGAAATTTCGGCAAAGCACATGCAACAGGGTCTAACGTGTAGGAAAAATAACCACATGCTCTATTTCTTCCCCCATGTTCCAATGCCAAAAGAGCCAAAGCACATCCATCTCACTCATGCACAAACAATATAAAATCCTTACTATAATTTGGTGTGCCCAAAACTGGTGCAGATCATAATGCGGTTTTGAGCAGATCAAAAGATTATTGGCAATCCATATCTCACGGTAGTGGTAAGGCTACATCTTTCTTTGTCAATGCCAGCATTGCTTTAATTAAAAGTGAAACATTCAGAATTCAAAGTAATGCTGATAAAGGCTCTAGCTTCCTTTTGCGTATTTGGAACAGTCATGCAAGAGATGCTTTATATACGTTCAGGTGCAAGCCGTCTACTCTCCTTCGACAGGAGGTAGCCTAAATAGGCAACCTCATGTTGACAATATTGGAACTTCTTCAGAGACGCTTTATGGACATGATCAGCTAAATGCTTCAATAACAAAACAGTTCCCTCCTTGCAAGCACACTTGGAATCTGCAGTGATAAGTAGGTCATCAATGTACAGTATCAATGTGCAGGTTGAAGGCAATTCAAGCATATTGAGTTGCTCTTTAAGGGCTCTACTGTAAATGTTGGGACTCTCAGTGTATCCCTTTGGTATGCGTGTGAAGGTGAAAGAGCATCGTACCAGGGAAAATATGAACAAATATCTACTGTCAGGGTGTATGGGTATGCTAAAGAATGTGTTTTTTAAGTCGATCACTGGAAAATGTGTAGCCGTAGCAGGAATCAAAGTCAAAATGGTAATGATGTCTGGGACAATGGGAAATTGTGGTACTACTACCTTGTTGATTGCGCAGAGATCAATGACAAACCGGTAGGGTAAACCATGATCACCTTTCTTATAAACAGGCAAAACCGGACAATTACATGTGCTACCAGAAATCTCTTCAGTAACACCTTCATGCATGAAATCAGAAACAATACTTTTAAGGGCATGTTCACCTTCAATTGATATTTTATACTGCGGAATGCGTGGCATTGTGACACCACTTTTTAATACTATTCGTACAGGTTCAACATTTAGTATCCCTACATCGTTGTCATTTCCCATTTCCTGCCCATGAATGCGTAGGCACCTGTTGTAATTCACTTGGTAAAGGTAAAGTCATACATTTTGAAGTAGAATTCAGCTGGGGTTAAATGGTTAAATACACTCCATCTGGTGAGCAGTAAATCACAGAATTCAATTTCTTCAACAAATTTAATCCCAGCAGATGTTCACCACAATTTGTAGTAATTAGAAATGGATACAAATCTGTGAATGGGCCCAAAGCTATTGGCAATGGCCAAAAAAAAGGACTTACTACTGGTGTACCGGAGAGCCCTACAGAAACATTATTCTGCCCTGATAGTGGGATATCTGGAACCCGCAGATGGTCAATGGAGCACTTCTGTGCTCCTGTGTCTACTAGAAAAACATGTTCTCTATTCCCGACTCTCATTTCTACAAAGGGTCCTTTCTGATCGGCGGGAATAGGAATGCGAATTAGTGTCAAAAGTGTTCATGTTGCCAGTATTCTGTTGCTGGCCTCCCTGATTGCCCGCATTATTATCCTGAGGCTGATTCTGCTGATTCTGAGCAAACTGATTCCAATTCAGACCAGGCATGCCATTGTGTGCTCTCAATCTTCTTCCGATTGTTCCATTTGCTGCTCTCTGCTGGAGGGTCAGACACTGTGCCCTCCAGTGACCCTCTTGCCTACAATAGGAACATTGGTTCATATGCATGGGCCCAATAGGTGGTATGAACTGGCCTCTTCGCTGTGTATTCCCATCTTGTGATCCCCTGGAAATGTGTTGCAAAAGAACTCTAGTTTTCAAATCTCCCTTCTTCTTTTCTACTTTTTCTTTCTCATTGTTCACCCTATTTTCATAATACTGAGCCATATGTAAGACTTCAGATTGCAATTTAGCTTCTCATGCACTTTCAGAAGCACTGATCTGTGACCGAATGTCTGGCAATAACCCTCGCACAAACTTATCAACAAACAATCTCTTCCCAGGTTCCGTACTTAAATCTTGCCCACTAAAATCTGAAAACACTTGTTCAAATCTATTGAAATATTTGGTTGCTCCCTCTGTCTTTCCTTGCATGCATTCAGTTAATTTATCCCAAATAATTATTTTATCGGGCACTAAAGTTTTAAGTTTAGTTAGTATGTGGTTCGGTAACATTAGTATGCTTTGCATCGGTTTTTCTCCAGCCTTCCTGGAACTCTCAGCTGGTTCCTAAGCAGCCCAAGTATCGCCAATCGCAGGTTGATCATCTATGGTCCTAATTTGCTTCCATAAATCTGTGGGTAAAATTACAGGAAATAACACGTCAATGTCACCTAAAGTGAAAACCGACGAATTGAGGACTGATTCTATCTCTCTTCTGTAGGATTCTATCAAATATCTAGAATGGACTGTTTAAGAGTGTTTACCTCTTGACGTGAGAATGGAACATGAACAAACTGAACAAACTGTGATATATAATGGGCTGGGATAGTTGTGGCAGCTGCTCCCATTATAGCAGGTATCTCTACCTTCGGAACAAGAGTCGGAGGAACCTCTCTCACTAACGGTTTTTGGCAGAGGCAAAAATATTATCTGCACATGTGATGGTTGCTGTGTACCTTCAACTAATGATATTTGGTGTAAACGATCTAGTTCATGTTTATAGAAAAATAATTTTGTGACATGATCGCACACTTCAGTTAGGTCACCCCAAACCTCGGCTTAGTACAAACCCATCTATTCTATTAATATCTTTTTTTCAGAAATACCCCCATGATCTTGTAGAGAATGCGAGTTTGCGGTCTCGTCACCCCCTTCTATATATTTCTCTGCCAAATCACATAACTACCTTTTTCATGTTGGCAGTATTGGGCTACGTGTTACAATTCTCTGTTAATTAGCAGCATTATCATGTGTCAACAGTGGAGTGCTAGTGGTCATTAATGAAAGCAGCAGTAAGTCATGTGCACTGGGAGTCAAGGTAAATTCATCCGAATGTGTAGCCGGGACAGGCAATGGAGGGGGGGCTTGTGGAGCTTGTGGCTGAGGTTATGCATATGGAGGCGATGCAGTAGGAGATGTTCTCCTCTCATTCAACAGTTTATTTATCAATTCATCGGATGCATGCAAATCCTCTGACAGGTATATTTTCTGTACCTCTTATTGGAACCCTCTATCCATATTTGTCATAGCCTCCTCTTCCTTCTGTTGATCTTGTGCTGTGGCTTTACCAGCCTGTGTAAGGTGTTTACGTGCATGTTTCTCTCTGCTTTTGATACGTTGGGTGGCTTCCTTTTCGCCAGACCCTAACAACATCAAATGCAGCAGGGCTCGCTTTTTTTGCAACAATACAGTTTCTAAATGGCCAATTCTCACACCTCAAAGCTCCCCAATTTTGGCCACTGAAGTTCTGGTTCATGTTTGGTTTGACGATGCCAAATACTATTGAACACTATAGCTCCTATACCATATTACCTACCTACCTACGGGTGGCGCTGGTTGACTTTGTTCCAAATCATTCAATTGCCTTCTCCTGCAACAAAGCGTTGCCCAACAAGATGACATTTTACTGAAACCTGTCATGTCTAAACAAGCAGTTCGACCAGGCCAATATTTGTACACTTAAAAATCAAATCAAAACAACATCAGGCACTGTCAGTTAGAAAAAAACTCACCTGATTCCAATCAAAGAGGGACCCTCATCAAAGCACCAAATCATCATGGCTGGCCGTCTTCCCAAAAAGCCTCTATTCCGGGAAGCTTGCTGTCATGACCTCTGGGCGAAGTGCAGCGTTCAGAGATCGCAAGCAGCAGTTGGCTGAGGAATCGCGTCTCAAGTTGCAGGGGACCCGATACTCACTGATCTCAGTCCGTCCACTCTGTCCTCACCAAGTGATGATGGGTCATGATCAAAAGAGCCCCACGTTGGGCGCCATCTGTTAGTCCATATATGTGAGGTTACTGCAAAGAAATGAAGACACACCAGTCACGAGGAACAAATTAATAAACACCAGTTTATTAGCGTACGATCGGTCTCAGGTTTTGCAATGCATGTACACAGACATAGGAAAAGTGAGCCAAGACCTGGGAGAGTGCATGTTTTTTATACAAGTTTGGAATACCATGACAATTTCGGATTAGCTCATGACGTGAGGATAGCTCATGACCTACAGACGTGGGCATTTTACCATGGCAACATGTGTTAGAGTACTTGACGTCATCTCGCAGACAATTTACTGTCTGGAAAGCAGGACGGAGTGCGGTGTAAGAGTATATCGTGTTTCTAACACAATGTAACATTCCTTGCACTTCTTTATCTATGTTATTCTCGTCTAAAAGGTCAGTCTGTAATTATGCTCAGTAGCTAAGCCTAACAGATCAACATATGCCATGAATTGTGCTTTACTGATCTGAACGCACATTCACAATTAGTTGCAGAAAAGGCGAGAGCGCCCAGGAAGACAGAAAGGCACCTAATTTGTATACTAGCTAAGTTTGTGCCAGTGCTTCAAGGTTCTTGCTTACAGAACAACAATTTTCTTAGAAGTTTCAATATTCCTGTGCAGGGGCATGCATAGAGAAACTTTTGAAGTAAGGATTTTGTAGGTCTTTACTGCGTTCAGAATGAAAACTCGGAAATAAGAGCAAAATGACGAAGATGGCATTTTCGAGACACTGCGATGGTGAGGTTCAATGTGTGTGTGTTTAAGCCAACATTATAATACAAAATGAATATGTTTTTACAAGGTCACTTAGGCCGCACTAAAACTTGCCTTAGCTGGCAATTAGCTCTTTGAATGTGTAAGCTAATCTCCACCCAGAGCCCCACTTGACGTCACAGCCAGGAATAGGGACTGCAAGGGTGGGGGCCAGAAGTCAAGGAAGAAGTTCATTGCCCATTGTGTAAAATGGGAGACATGTTTTTTATAATGTAAAATCAAGAATATTTATCCCACAATAATCATTTTGGGCTTTTGAAAAGTTGTCAAAAAAGCCTTACTGGTTACCCAAAAATGATTTTTGTGGGACCTACACACTCAGGTTATTTTTGAAAACATTTGGGGCCCTCCTTGTGTAGTTAAGAGATATGAACATTTGAGGAAACTTGTAAAATATGATTCATATTCTGCCCTCGACAGTCATATTTTTCACGGCTATAATTTGGGAGGGAATGTGGAAAAACTGTAGCTCCACATAGAAATGACATTCAAACTTCTAAGTAACATCATTTGACTGGCAGTAAAATATAGTGTTCAACATTGCCTTCATATGTCTTCATATGTGTCAAATTATGGGGATTAAGGGCACTTTTCAAGCAGTGAGATTTCTATGTCCCTCAACCAGACCAAGCCACCCGTCGAAGGAGATTGATGGATAGGTCTCCTCCCCTTGCCAGTCCAAAGCACTCCCACATTTGCTGGACTTATCAGCCCACAATTCAGTGTAGAGGAATGGTCATTAACCAATCCCTTCTGCTGGAACCATGACACATTTGGATGTCATTGCCCTTATAACTAGTTATCCCTGCCTCAAATAAGGACCTTTTCTGCTCATTAACATCTGAGATGTGCTGCTGCTGAACTCTGATCCATCCCAGCACAGTAAGGCCTACTTGCAGTGGAGCCAGGCAGTCTAGTAGCTGACTTGGGACCCTTTGCAGGAAAGAGGAAGTCCTTGACGGAACCCAGTGGCTATCCCAGTAGTGTCAGATGTTCGCTGATTTCCAATCCAGACCTCTACTGTAAGTATAGACACCCCAAGCCATACATTGCATAAGCCCTACATTCTTTCCGCATTGATCCCCCATGGAAAAATCCCCTCTCTTATTTACCTGTGCATTTCAGTCCTTTTTCTATTGAACAATCCTTATTTGCCTGTGTATTTCAGTCCTTTTTCCTATTAAAGAATCCTTATTTGCATGTGCATGTTAGCAGTTTCCCATTGGATTCCGCATTTGCCTGTGTAAATCCTTAGTGTATTGTTCTAAGTAAATCAATACATTTCCCAATTGATTTCACAGGATTGGTATGGTCGGAATTTGAAACCAACCATCTCTTCCCAGTGCTTTGTGAATAGTTATAGTTATAAAGTGTTGTCTAAAAGAATGAATCTCAATGTGATCTGAGAAAAACTAATTTGTCCCTGTGTTTAAATTGTGCCCTGCTAAACCAATTTCCATCTGCAACTGTATTTTCCCCTTCCATCTGTCAATCTGAATCAAAACCGATTTCCCTCTTGTGAGCTACCCCAGACCCTACCTATCATTGTGAGCCTACCTGTCATTGTAAGCATCAGTGAAAACGAATTTCCATTTTCCATTTTGTTTCCCATTGAAATTGAGCTTAATATCCCAAAAACTGATGTTCCCCCTCTGTTCCTTTTTCGATGTAGTGAGAAAAAAATGCATTTCCCTTTGCATTTTCTTTCACATTGCCTATGTGTTAAATTATCCAAAAAACTACTTTCTCCTTGTGTGCTGAATATTATTCTCTAAAGCCTTGCCTGTCAGTTTAAGTGTAAGCCGTCCAAATACCATTTTGTTCTTTCCATAGCGGCTGTGATAAATAATTGAAAATCCATTCTTTCCTTGTGCTTTAAAACAAATCGTCCTATTCTTTGCTGTCTGCCCATTTGTTTCTGTGGGCACCACACCAAAACCGATTTTCTCCCTGTAATCTTACTCCCTGCCACTGCCTTCCATTCAAAGGAATCAAGTCCAATTCATGATTGGTGGTTGAGTGTCGCAGGGGGGAGTGCTTAACCATAAGTGATATCATTGTGTTTGAATTGTTCTTCTTCTGTTTTGCCATTAAAAAGAAGTAATTGTGACAGTATATCTTAACCTGGTCACTTTACAGAGGCTATATCATCTTTCTGTTGCCACAACATTGGTGGCTGTTGTAATTTGTTGATTCTCATTTAACATTAAATGATACATTAATAAATATCGTATTGATACAAACCAGCCTGGTTCCTAGTCCATTGTGATACAGGTATTTGTGGAGGTTGGGTGCGAGACAGGTTGGCGCCCTTCTCATAAATGGACCTAAAGTGTAAAAAATCGAAGCGCTTTTATTGTGCGCCACTTTCATTACATGGGAAGGGGATCCCTGGCTTGTGTGTCCCATGAAATAAAACTGTGACAAATGTGGTGATATTTGATGAATCTGCAGAAAAGTTTGCAAAAAGATTTTAGATCTAGATATAAATAATTTGGTGGAGTTCTGTCAAGAGGGGGTAAATAAGAGGGGGTTATAAACATTTTTAGATGGCTTATAACTTTGTTGCTGTTTGATGAATTTGAAGAATATTTTTCAAACAGATTTTGTCAAGTGGGGGCTAAGTTATATGACTATGTTATGAACATTCATTTTTACACTTTAAAAAAAATAAAACATGGCCGGATTTGCAGGAAACTGGTGCAAGGAGTATTGGCACGGACCTGAAAGCATGGTTTTACAAATGTGCCCATGTTTTATTTTTTCTAAAGTGCCATAATGTAGGTAAAATAAAAGTGATAAAGATATGGTGACTGAGGTACATACTATGGCCATGGGCAGTGGAGAGATCTTCAGGGTTATGGCCTACGGCTCTGACCCCGTAAATTTTGAAATTGGGATAGGTTTGAATGGGAATAAAAATTCTGCTTGTGGGTTGAAATGCTGGATGGGATTGAAGAAAATATGCACGAGGAGGGTCAGCAAGAAATTCAAAGCATGGTTTTGCAAATATGTCCTGTATTTCATTTGTTGGAAAGTGTGAAAATGTAAGTACACAAAACAGTGATATAATATTTGTGTATGGGCAGTGGGCTTGGCTGTCAGCAATGAGATATGTGTACTGTAACTTGCTTATTGGAGCATGCGGCATGGGCAAAGAGGTAGGTCTGAATGGGAACAAATATTGTTCTTGCGTTTACAATCTGCAGTGCTGGACTAGATTACAACAAACCTGTGCGACAATCATTAGCAAGGACCTAAAAGCATGTTTTTGGAAAAATGTCTTGTGTTTTATTTTTCTAAAGTGTAAGAATGTAAGCAGAAACACTATTGATATAAATTTGGTGTCTGGGTAGTGGGCCTGGCACTCCGCAAATGCAAATGTGTATTATGATTTGCTTATTGGGGAATGCAGCATGGCCAAAGTCCATGCCCCATGGATTTGGGGACTGGTTTTGGCTGCAGGCCATGAGCACTGGCCATTGGTTACATTATTAGGGTATAGTGGACACTTAGCTTGGATGCAGAGTAGGTGCAGTGAATAATAGTGGTGGTTTGGCAAGGCTGGGGTCATGGTGGAGCGTTATGCCGTAGGCAATTGAACAATTAATTAAATACCCAGCATGTGCTGCTAGTAACGACAGACAGAAGCACGTGTTGCAAAAAATATGTTTCTTAAAGAAGGTTAATAGTTCATTCATATATATATATATATATATGAAAAGAGCAATTATTAATAACTTATTTACAGTGATGTAACACCATGAAACATTTTTAGTTATAAAAACCTATTAAATTGACAGAAAAAACATTGATAAAGGGATGTTACCATTAAGATGCACCCCACCCTAGAGACTCCTCTCCTCCAGTATTTAGCCAGTGGTGTTCCACCTCAGTATCTGAAATGCAGATGCAAAAAATGTGTAGAAGATTGTTAAGTGGCAAATGGTGTGTGGAAGCTTAATATGGCCATAGGGTTATATGTAGTTTTTAGAAGTGCTTGGTGGATGGATGTGTGACTGTTTGAAAGCAGGCATAGAGGGAGCATTACAAATATACAATTAAAAAGGGTAGAATGGCCACCCTGTTTGATGGTGCACGTGCCATCAGGCCTTTTAATGATCGCTGACCTGGAAATGGGACTGTGGAGACCATGGATAATTACAATGATCCATTGATTATGGTCCTTATTTTATGTTAGAGAAATATATTTGGGACAGAAAATTGTTTCTATCCTTTTATATTTTTCTCTAGTATACAATTGTCCATTATTCCCATTAGCATAACACAAAATACTACTGGAAATGTTGGAGAATCTTATTCAGTTTAACTACTTTACTGAGAAATGTAAAGTAGATGGAGTCTATAAGATGATTATTTTTTTCTATTTTTTAACTGAGAAAGGTGGTTCCTAAAGGAAACATTTTCTTGGCGCTTTTTGATGTTTCTTTTTTTTGCAGGAAAGGTCAGAAAGTAAGGTGGGGAAGGTAATGAGGGAAGAAACACCCACCATAAATATGGAGGGGTAAGTGGACAGGGGAAGATGTTGCTTGTGTGTTACATCTAATGTAGGGGCAGTGTTTCTCATGCTCCATGATTGCACCTACAAAAGCACTTTGAAAATTGCTCCCCGTGCAGAGTGGTGTTGCAGTATATACGGAGTACTGTTGTCTTCGAATGATATGGATCAACAGCCTCTTTTATCGCTTGCAAAGAAGCTGGTGGGATTTTGTGTCCCACAGAAGTAGGCCGTCTGGTTACAGTATTGGTTGAGGAAGATGAGGTGGAGGAAGACAGCTTACTAATTGGTAAGAAAGGAACAACCTTTCTGAGAGTATTGCGCTTGTTGGATTTGCTGTGGGAGCGCAAGAGAAGGTCCCGTAGTAGTACTGCCAAGGTAGTCCATGACTATGTACAAGGTTGTACTCAGTGCATTTTACTTTGGTAGCTTTAGCCTTTGGTACATTCCCAACAGTGGTAAAGACCTGCCACACCCATGATTCTCTCTGGGTGCTAGAGGTCGGCACTTGCTCTACCTCACCTTCTTGGTCCTCTTCATTGTCTTTTGAAGTACTGCACTTTTTTGTTGTGTAGGTCATCCAGCTGGTGGTGGCTCTTTGGGAGGAGGGGTCGCAATAGCTGATGCCATTTTTAAGATAAATAGCAGTTTTCCAAGTATGTGCTGTGTGCTAGATTGTTAATGGATAATGATTAAGAATAGGTGCAGGAGCTGTGCAAGACTACATTTTGATCTTCAATGTTCCTAGTTGAGCTGTAAAATGTAGTTCCAAACTGTTTGCGAAGCACGGACCCATTCACGAAGTGCGGACACGTCATCATGCCACATGTGAGCTCTTGACACTGTATGAAAAGTCTGCGATGACGTCAGACATTCGCGTATAATGACAAACACAAAAAGCGTGGAAAAAGTTGCAAAAAGTGTATAAAAGTGTTAAAAATGATGAAACTTTGTAAATTGGAAACATTTCTGCTATATTGGAGTTAGTATGATATTAGTAAGTTGTAGGAAATTAGGGTGCACTGGTAAAATCCCATGAAATTTACTGAAAACACTTTGTTAAATGGACGTTATGGTTAAGTTGCACTAATTAAAACCTATGAAATTCACTTGAAAAACTTTGTTAAAAGGACGTTATGTTTACAAGTAAAACCGAAAACCCCCAGAAATTCACCAGTTATGGTAAACTAAGCAACCACAACTCGCGCCACCACTGTGCACTGCTAAGACTAACACCCAAGACATGAAATGTGACATCACTAATGACATCACACATGTCATTGATGACATCACTGATGATGCCATATATTAAATTAATTTTAAAAAACAGTCCCTACAAGGGGTTGAGATTATAATGCTGGAAACAAGATGTTAAGGGTTATTGGATGGACTATCAAGAACTACTTAATGCATTAAATAATGTACTCATGTAAACAAATCATGATATTCTAGTGTTGTTGTTAGTAGAGGAACCTAATAATACATACATATAGGCAATGGTTACTGAATGCACCATAGAAGTACATATATCTGGTAATTTCCAATAGTAAAATAATAAATGCTATTTTATGAGAGTTTTGAGTAATTTCAAACATGGAGAAAATAGGTAACCATTGACAACTTACCATACACTTGTGTTAGTAGAAAAAATACATATAAAAAAGCACAATGCAAACAAATTAGAGGCACATACAGGGAAACTAAAATAAGGAAGAAAGAACCAACAGCAGCAAAAATGAAAAAAGCATTGACATTAACCATCATGTACACACATGAATTGTGTATGAGGCGTGCTTATTCCCTCATTTATGTGCACCATGAGCTCATATTAAGGAAAGTATTTTATGAACATATAAAAAGGTTAGTGTGTAGATATATAGCACCTTTTACATTTTGAAAATGCTCATTGTCAGTAAAAACAAAAAACTAGCCTAATCATGACAGTAAACAACATCAAGTGGCCGAGATATGTGATGTCCTCAGTGACATTGTGATGTAATCTTTCACTCTGATGTCCTGAGTTTTAGACTTAGCAGTGCACAGTGGTGGCACATGTTATAGTTGCTTAGCTTACCATAACTTATAACCATAATGTCCCTTTAACAACATTTTTTCATTGAATTACTTAGGTTTTTATTAGTGCAACTTAACCATGCAGATTATAACTTTTCTCCCTCTGGACAAATCCTTACCAAACTTTACAATTTGTTTGCTAAGTTTGGTGAGGTTTCGTCAAGGGGGACAAAGTTATAGGGGGTCCCAGAAAACATCTTTCATAGATGCAATGGAAAAAAAAAACTTTGCTCCCGCCTACAGCCCAAACCGATGAACATATTTTCACCAAATTTGCGGCAGGAGAGGTGGCTTGGTCCTGAAAGCGTGCTTTTGTAAATTTGGTGTAAATCCATCCAGTAGTTTTTTTCAAAACAGGCAAAATGTAGGTGCCAAAAAATGTATGATATCTACGTCAACTTTGCAGACCTATTTCCCTGTTCGCTCCGTGAACAGGAATCTGATTGGTTCGTTGGTCTGCGTGATGTTCGCGGACATCCAAAATCCCTGCTGATTGGCTGGTCGGCAACATGATGTGTGTCTCATTTTCCCGAAATGCCTGCCATGGTGTATCCACGGATATCTGCGGATAGTGCGTTGGAAAACAGGGATGAAAAACATGTTTTGGGGCATTTTGTGTTGGGGAGAGGGGCTGGAAAGGGTGGGGAAGTGGAAGATGGTTCATATGATGTATTTGTTTAGGTGGAAGAATACTGTGTTGTGTCCGCGACAGTCCATGGACACAGCAGCAGTAAATGGGTAGGTCCTCAGGTGAGCATCTTATCTGGTGACTGCAGTCAGGCTTCATTATGGTAGAGGAGTGGAATGTAGATGATATGCAAATGTTTGTATAGGCTGTATTATGCTGTGGTGGTTTTGGCAAACGCCAAGACTCTGCACCCAAGAATGTGCACAGTGGCACAAGCATTGCACAAACATGTGTATAGAAATGCAACAGCCAACGCTGGAGACTGCAGCTGTTAACCGCGGATGCGGTCATAAAATAAAGACAGGAGCTAGCGGGCAATATACATGTGATTTATTGGAACCCCACACGTTAACTGCCACCTCCCTCCAACTTTCCCCCATGGCGGAATGTCACTTCCCGTGTGACGTCCCTACAGTGTGGGTCTGCCTTAAAGGGGCAGCCCACGGTAACAACAGCGGATTCAATGAGAATAAGGGGTCCTTCTTTTTGTGCACAGCTTGTTGCACCCACACCTCATCTCCTATTTGGAAGTCTTTTGGTTGGGCTCTCCTTCGCTTGTCGGCTTCTTCTTGTGCCTTCTCTTTCCTCACTTGATCTCTGCGGATGACTTCCTGGTCTGGTTTTGGCCTCCACGCCGGATTGTTGACGATCCTGGTTCTGACTCAGTATTTGACCATGAGTTCGGCTGGAGTTTTATTAGTTGCTTCGTGGGGCGTGTTTCGATAGTCTCTCAGAATTCTGCACAAGGCTTGGCGGGGGCCAGATCCTTCTAGGCGTGCTCTTTGCATTGTCTTTTTGATGGAGGCCATGAACTTTTCTGCCATGCCATTGGCCTGGGGCCACCTGGGGTTACTTTTTGATGTCGAAACCCCATGTGCTTGGCAAATACTCCAAATTCATGCCCACTGAACGGCGGACCATTATCTGATTTTATCATGTCAGGTATCCCCCATTCGATGATGACTTCATCAAACGTTGCTGCCACATGTGCGAACGCTATTGACTTTACTCTTTTCACAATAGGAAACCGGGAATGTTCATCAATCAGTAGCAGTAAGTAATCTCCTGATTCCGTTGGTCCATAGAAGTCTGTCGCGACCCAGTCCCACGGGCGATCAGGAATTGTTGTTGTTCTGAGTGGCAGTGGCGTTTTTGGTTTAGCGGTGCATTGGCATGCTGTGCAGTTTCCTACCCACCGGTCGACCATGTCGTCCATGAAGGGGAACCAAACATAGCACCGTAGCTGTATCTTCGTATTTTCCGCTCCTCTGTGGCCTTCGTGAGCTGTTTTTATGACCTCTGCTCGTAGTGGGTTTGGGAATAGCTATCTTGCACCCCCTTAGCAAAATGAAGTTGTCCTGAACTGCTAATTCAGTGTGCACTCTGGCCAGTCTTTCGAGATCGTCTCGGCTTGCCACTGGGTGTGTTTGTACCGCTCTCCTGAAGTCTTTCCATTTGTCGTTTCCTGTCAGACTAATGGCTAGAGCCATCGACGGATCTGCTGCTGAAGCTGCAGCCACCGTTTCGATAGAGATGGCTGGGGGCAGGGCATTGGGTGTGACGTAGCTAATGTATTCTGAGTCTCCAGTCCTCTGAGCCGGGACACTGACACGGTGGCACGAGAGGTAGTCTGCCGGGTTGTTCTCACCCCCGGTCTGTGGATGATGTCGAAGTTGTATTCTTGCAAGCGAATTCCCCACCGCTCGATTCTGGGCGGCATTTTCGTACGTGGGTTACAAAATAGAGACAGGAGGGCCTGATGATCAGTAATCAGAGTAAACATTTTGCCAATGATGAAATGGTGAACATGTTCGCAGGCCCAGATGGCTGCCAGGCTCTCTTTTTCTGCTTGGGCATAAGCAGTTCTGGGGGGCCAAGTCTCTGCTGGCATATGCAACTACATGACGTGGATGTGTGTCCTGGCCACTGGTCTGGGCGAGGTTTGCTCCTAGGCCCACTGGGCAGGCATCTACGATGATTTCACTGTGCCAATCTGGGTCAAAGTAGGCTAGTTTCCTGGCTTCCGCAAGGGAGTGTTTGATGTCATCGAATGCGCCCTGGCACTCCTTGGTCCACTGGAATGGGACGGCCTTTTGCAACAGTCGTCTAAGAGGTTCGGTGATGGTTCCAAATTGTGGTATGTAGTGGGCACAATATCCAGCCATGCCCATGAACGATCGGATGTCTGCTGCTTGGCAGGGTTTCTCAAGATGGAGGATGGTCGAGTCTTTGTCGGGGTCAGGGGTCATCCCTTCTGCTGAGAAAATGTGCCCAAAAAACCTAAGCTTAGCTCTGCTGAACCGACATTTGTCTACGTTTAGGGTCAGACCTGCTTCTTGTAATGCACAGCAGGTAGCTCTGAGGGTGTCACCATGTTCGCGACGGGTCTTCCCAAACACGAGAATGTCGTCGCTATAATTTAGCGTTGCTTTGATAGGCCTTATTAATTGCCGCACTGTTTCATGGAATATTTCAGCGGCTGAGAAGATTCCAAAGTTGAGTCTTTTGTATCGGAATAGCCCTTATTGTGAGGCAAACATGGTGATTAGGCGTGAGTCCGGATGGAGCGCGAGCTGGTGGTAACCTTGATTGAGGTCCAGCTATGAGAACAGGACTGGTTTGTTTAGTTGGACTATCATGTCCTCGATCATCGGACCTAGGTGCCATTCCCGTTGTATGTCTCTGTTAGCCGCTCTCATATCCACACATAGCCTGAGCCGCCCCCCTTCTTTAGGTACAATTACAAGAGGGGACACCCAGGGCGTGGGGCCCGTTGTGGGTTCAATAATGTCATCTCTCAGAAGTTGGTTCAGTTCCTTCGAGACTGCTTCTTGTAGGTGAAACCCGACCCTCCGTGGGTGTTGAGGTACTGGGCGGACAGCAGGGTCTATATGTAACTTGATTGGCGGGCCTTTCAGTCTGCCCAAGCCATGACAGATGTCCGGAAACTCTTTGATGAGGTTGTCTTTTGTGAGAGCAGCACCATTAGGGACTCTCTGGTCTATGTTGCATATTTGAGCTTGACGTGTACTTTGTGGTTCAGTCGAGTTGATGAGGTCACCGTCTCGCACCAGTATGTTGATCAAGCCGAGGTGCAACGCAGTTTTATAGCTCAGTAGACATCGTCCATTTGTGGGGCTTCTAATGACATGGATTATGGTGGTTGTCGACTTGCCACCGAATGTGAGGCATCTTCTGAATGATCCTATGCTGCATAAAGGCATATCGTCATCCCATTGGTATATTTTGGATGCCGTCTGAGCCAGCAGGGGTTTGCTGTGGAGTTGTTGGAACTCTTTCTCACACATGATGTTTACTGTTGCCCTAGAGTCTATTAGAAAGCAAAATTGTTAGTTGCAGATCTCCACTTGAATCTTGGATGCTTCACGTGCCACTTCTTCATCCAACATAAGATTTACAAATTCATCATGGTTGTGGGAGTCATATTGACTTCCGTCATATTCTGGGTAGCCTCGCGACACTGCGTACGAGACTTGCCTGGGCGGCGGTGGACCATCGTACTTGTCTTGCAGTTGTGGTTTGGCTTCTAGAGTTTTGTATTGTGGATAGGGCGGGTTTGGTATGGTTGATTTGGCGTGGGTCGTTGAGGTGGTCTGTAAAACGGGGCGTTGGGCATTCGGGGTGTCGGGAATGGCCTTCCTTCTATGCACACGATTTGGAAGTGACCCTCTCTGCCACAATTTCCGCATTTTTGTGTGAGGGCAGGGCATGGACCCGCATGTGGGAATGCAATTCCACATCTGTAGCATTGCCTCTGCAATCTTGGAGTCGCTGTGGAACTTGATCCGCTGTTCCTTTCACCACACTTGCCGTTGGCCGCTTGGATTGCTGCGATAATGTCGCTCTTATCTTGTTTGCTGACCGCCGTGCCGGACATGTGCGTTACCTGCTTGTCCACTCTCTCGAGTATACCTGCCTTCTCACTCACCTCCTCAATGGTGATGGGCTTTTTAAGTAGCTTTTTTTTCAGTGCTGGTGAAACACATCCCTCAATTACTCTCAACCGGATGGCTTTGTCCAGTGAAAACGCATCAAACTGGCAATGGGCACCCTTTATCCTGAGTCTTGTGATGAATTCGACTGTTTCTTCTATACGTTGTGTGCACTGGTTAAAAATGTACCGTTCATAATCCCTGTTGGGGCGATAACAAGCCGTTTGTTTAGGGCCGTTATTAAGCTTGCAAAGTCAGTGAGTTCTGACGGAGGAATGGTTTTGATTAACGTTTTTATCTCATTGCCTGCCGTGTTAATGAACATGCTGCGCAGGCTTGGGGAGGTTTCTTCTCCAGCTGCATTAATGAAATTATCGAAGTCTTCTAGCCATTCCACCCATCTTGCCCCTTTGTCAGCCTGAGGTGTCATGGAGAAAGGGGGAGGCATGTGCCATGCTGTGGCAGTTGATCTTGTGACTGGCGGCACTGGTGGCGCACTCTGGCCTGCTTGGTCAGCTGACATGCTCATGGTGGGCTTGGGTGGGTGCCTGGCTGGCTGTGAAGCATGTGTCGCTTGTGGTTTGGGCACTGGTTCGCTCTGCGCAGGTTTCACAGGTTTGCGCCATCATGCAGTCTCTGGATGGCAATTTGGGGTTACCCACCTGTGGGAGGCTTCGTATCCTTGAGTGTTCTGAAGGCCATATTGTAGGTGGTGTTGCCCTGGTTATGCAGCCCATGTTTCAGGGTCCTTTGTGTTGGATGGCTGCTTGAATGACGTCACGTGTCTTCCTTCAGACGTTCTTGGTGATTTGTTTCCCCATATATATTTATATGTTATTTGTTGTTTGTTTTTTTTTGTTTTTTTTGGCGGCCCCCTTTTGCAGGATGTGGTGGCTTGCGGAGTCTCTGGTGCCCGGAGTGTGTAGGCTGAGAGGGAGAGCTTCTGGGCAGCGGGATCACTGAATTGCGTAGAGCTCTTACAGCATTCTGGAATGCTGGAATGGCGAGAAGGACCTGTGCAGTGGGATCGCTGTGCTATGTCCTGCGCTGTCTGCGCGTAAGACTTCCAGATTGGCAAAGAAGGGCCTTCCAACAGCGGGATCGCTGCGCCCTGGAGGCGCTGCGTGGCGGGATCGCCCGTGGATGCAAGGAGGACCGCGGGACGATGGGATCAACGTCCTGATGCGGCGGCCATGTGGTGGGATTACCCGTGTGCCGTGAAGGAGGACCGCTGGCTGGGACAATCCTCATCGCCAGTTGTTAACCGCGGATGCGGTCATAAAATAAAGACAGGAGCCAGCGGGTGATATACGTGTGATTTATTGGAACTCTGCACGTTAACTGCCGCCTCCCTCCAACTTCCCCCCATGGCGGAAGGTGACTTCCCATGTGACGTCCCTACAGTGTGGGTCTGCTTAAAGGGGCAGCCCACGGTAACAGCAACGTTCGTGGAAATGGGATCCAACCCATCAAATTACTGAAATTAACTAAACACAAGAAGACAAATGTATTCTTTGTACTGTATGAATATACAACACATGCCCTGATTTGAAAAAGGCGCCCACTGCCGAAACACGTGTCATCATAAGGGGCAGCTACAAGATGTATTTGCAATAAACCAAACCTACGGATTGAAACTCAAAACTGGCGCAGATCAATATGAGTGTTTTGTGTTGGCTTCTAAGAGGTGGCTTTGTGGCTTTGACCACTTAACTCCTTAAGACGCGACAGGACTAAATACACAATTTGTCTCAAACAATAGTACATTTCAAGATTGAAACGCAAACAACGACAAGTAGATAGATGTTGACAGACTGATCAACCCTACCTAAAGCCAAACCTGTGACTCATTAGAAATGCAATTTGACCATTACAAAGTAGTATTACGCCAGGGACTCTGGTGTCTGGATTATGTGTGTGGGTTTGGGGCTCTGGACAGATTCTTGGTGTATGGCCATATTAAGTTGAGGTGGTTGTGGGCAGGCCCTAGACTCTTGGGTTCATGGCCAAGAGTCTAGGGGCTGGCTGCAACCACTGCAGCATAATATGGACATGCACCAAAGAATGTGCACACTGGCACAAGCATTGAACAAGCATGTGTATAGAAAATGCAATTTGCCCATTACAAAGAAGAATGACACCAATAAGCATATACTCACTATAAATATTGTTGAGGCACTGTATACCTTTTTGGAACACAGTGACATGAATACCATTGAAGTGGCAATAGCATATTTGAACATTGTTGCACTGCGGGCACATATATTCTGTGTAGCATGTGTAAATGCAGGAGAATTCTTGGTTTCAATGTCTGTGATTAAATAAAAAAACATGTTAGGGAAGGTACTTCTTAATGTCGTATTGTACACAATTTCAGAAATGTATGTACTTTGTGGACCCTCATAATTAGTATATTACAAGTGCTATGCTTCAAACAAGTGTACCGTGCATTGGGTCTGTGAGAAAAAATATCCATGCAGGATTAAAAAAATAAAAACCTTTACATTAATTTGATGTTATGCGGCACACTCTGTTTCATTGAAGTGTGCAGTACTTACAGGAATGTTTAAGGTGCACATGTCTGTGGTTTTGCTGTTATAAGCACTGTAGCATTAGGAGGAATTGAAATGGTGTATGTGGTTTGCTTTTCCGAAGTGGTGGTACTATTGTTGCAGTTAGTTACCAGTTGGCGTATTCTAACTGTTTATCTGTTTTCTCTTTTTAACAGTATCCCTTTATGCAATTTGATTGCTGTTTGTGATTTCTAAGTACTGTACTATTGAGAACTAATATTTCAGAATTGTGATGGCAGTTAGATACCTGTTGGCATATTCTTACTGTTGGTAGTTTGGCAGTTTTTGAGGGTGCGTTTTGTAGCAATTCGATTGCTGAAGGTTGTTTGTATTACTGTGGTTGTACTAAGATACCAGTTGGTGTGTTCTGGTTGTTGATACTTAATAGGTTTTTAAGGGCTTCCTCAGAAGAACATTTATTTTATTTTTGCTGGTGGATTTTAAATTGTGTAATAATGGGAAGTAATATTGCAGTATTATGGTTTCAGTTAGATACCATTTGGCATATTCTAACTGTTTACAGTTGTACAGAATTGCAGGGTATGTTTTCAAGCACCTTCATTCTTGTTGGTGGATTTGCATTTTTCACTACTGCCAAGTGCCATTGCAGTATTATGGGTGCAGTTAGAAGCAGTTGTGTATTTATTGCAGTGCTATGGGCATGGTTAGACTGATGTTGCCTTATTCTAACAGTTGGTAGTTTTACAGGTCAATGAGGACAGTTTATGGACCCTCATACTCAGTACTTTTCTTTTTAAATACTATGGGTGAAAAAATATTAGTGTGTGTTTTCCACAGTTGTTTCTCCTGTGAGTATAATAATTGGTTAATTTGGGAAAAAAACTGTATAGCAGCACAGCTGATGTACTCATGGGCCAGTTGATGTATGCTAAATTGTTTCGTTTTCACAGAGCAGAAGGTTATTTTTCATTTGCAGTTATACACCTGTTGGTGGCTATTGGGCAGTAGGCTATGCTACTTTTATAGGTCAGTGAGTACATTATGGTTTCAGGAATATTAAGTAGGCATTTGAAGGATTTGCTGGTAATCTCTGCTTCATAGTAATGGAAGTATCATTGCATTCAAACCACACATATTTCTTTTTAATGCATGTAGTATAGTGACCTGCAGTGGTTGTGGCACCCGTGTGGTAGATTATGCCTACTGTTTGGAAGGGTTTCTTGCCAAGTCATACTTGCCCGTGTGTAAAACTAGTAAGCATGCAGTTGTTTTTGGTACCATCTGCGTTTTATCGTAAAAGCATTACTATTATATATTGGCTATGTGAGTTTATCTGTTAGATGGAACAATTGTCTGAATTGCAAGTAGTACAAAATAGGCCATGATATGTATTTTGCACCAGCTGCTGAAATGGAATAGATTCACAGTAAGGTATAGATACATACAAAAAGCGCTCATTGGGGACATGTTCTTGCGCCACATGGCTGCAGAGAGTATGTATGTTTCCACAATTATGACATCTGGAAAATTTCATTTATAGGTATGTTTTTGCTCTCCAGCACTTGCAGTAAGTACATTAGAAATTCTTGTGGATCTTCTTCTGTGTTTATAGTGAATCTCAACATTCCCGCACAGTAGTCCAATGCCTGCATTATTCCTGAGACACTGTAAGTGTTGTGAGGTTTTTTGTTTTTGATTTTGCATTTCTATGAAGTAGTAGCATTTGCAAACATATCTGTCTGCGCCGTTCAAGTAAATGTTTTGAACAATTGGTGGCAATTGGAATAGAATATTGATTGCTACATTTGCATAGCAATTTACACCAGTTGTGTTGGAAAATTTGAATGGACCAGACAGTTCATACATACATAAATGTCTTTGAAAAGAAGAAATCAGGCTGTGGAGCGTCTTATCCTTTTAACTTATGAAAGTTTGTCAAAGTGGATGTTGACAAACTGAATGTTTACTCCTGGAAGCCAAACTGAATGTTTACTCCTGGAAGCCAACTGTACCAAGTGCTCCATTAACTAAACCTTGCTCCACGTCAAGTTTACGCTTTTGCAATACTGTACAGTTTAAACACAAAGTTAACATTTTCTCCAAACCAGCTATGTTGGAGATAGAGTTTTCTTAGCTATTTAGTGGTGCTGCGGCTTGTTGACACATTGGCACTGTCATACCGTGCACATCCAGTTTGTCTGTGGAGTTAATTTTCACTATTGGTTGCATTTCTTTTTTCAACATTATTTCATTGAATTGTGCACAGCTTGCTAGGGTTGGCACTAAGGACATACACTTTACATTTTTGTGTGCTAATTGTTCCATGACATCAGTAGCAGATGTGTTATGCTTGTGTAGCTCATGGATGAGTCTGCTATTTAAGATAGACTGTGCTTCCTTAGAAAGCGCACCAATCCGAATGCTTTTCAAAATGTTAGCATAGGTGAGGTTTGCAGACTGATGCATGTTTTGAGTTAGTTCTCCGTATTGGAAATGTTGGCAGAGATTTACATTTCATTTGCTGCCAAGTGTTACGGCACAGTTTATTTTCTAAGGTTTTAAAAATGGGTTCACCTTTCAATGGTGTTAGTTGAAGAAAATCTCCACAAACAATAACGTGTTTTCCTCCAAAGAGTTCCTCGTAGTTTGTTTGAAGGACTTCTTGCAATCTGAGGTGAATCAAAGCCAACATTAAGTTGGAGACCATGCTCACCTCATCTATTAGGAGCATTTTCATTTGTTTCAAAATTCTGCATAGCTCCATAACAGCTGCTGCTGAGAGTTTGTAGCAGTCTCATTTGTTTTGGTGTTCTACTGGTAAGAGTAGCAATCAGTGTGAAGTAACACCACCTATGTTGCAGGCAGCTACACCTGTGGGGCAGTTACAACAGCCGAAAGCTTGTTGTTTGTCAATTGTTGGAGGAACTTGCTGATGATTTTTTATTAAGAATGTTTTACCTGAACCAGCTTCACCACTTACATACAGGATTACAGGCTTATAGTTTTGACAGGTACAAGTTTTAGTTTTGTGCTGCACACCATGTTCTATTTCTCTAGATACTTCCAGGAAGATGCTATGCTGTTCATCATTCAGTTGTGATTTCAGTAGAGCATCGTTTTCTTCAGATTCCTCATATTGACACATGATGCTTTCTCCTTCAGTCATGGCTATTTCTGCCTCATTTACTATCAGTGGCTCCCCAATTGGTTCTTGGGCTCCTGCGAGAGAAGGTTGACTGCTCTCAGTAGTGTCTACATTTAGTTGTGTTTGAAGTTCTTACTCTTGTTGCCGTTCATTGTCCAACATGAGTTTGTACTGCTTGAAATGTACATCTGTTATAGGGCTTTCACTTGCAATGAAAGCATCTTCACAGGAGGCATGGGTGTTCAATAAATCTTCTTTTCTCCATGGTTTAAAACGTTCCAGTAGGGACATGTAGTACAGTTCTCTATGTTGAGGAATTTTAAATAATAGCTTCATTTGATTAATCAGGCTGCATTGGGTAAGTTTAACCAGGATGCCCTCACAACCGTTGACTATGTATTTATCTTTTTTCTCACCTGGTTTAATATAATTTTTGTATGAGACATTTTGGACTATGTGGTATAGACATATGTTTTCCAAAGCAGTAATCCAGTTTGGGGACTATGTGTCCAATACATTGCTTTTCAAAATGTCCTGGCTTTTGGAATCGTTTTTGGCTATTGTTTCTATGTCTTGGTATGATTTGAGAACTCTTTTTCTGGATGCAGCAGGACCAAGGCTTAGCCAGACTATGTTTTCTGATTTACCATATAAGGCTGTGCCGGTTAAACGGTCTGCAGCTTTGTAGCAACCACATTTTCTATGGGAGAGCATTTTTATGCAAAGCTGTATGTTTGTGACAGTGTTTTGTCAGATGATATGTCATCCCAGAGGTCTTTCATCTCTGTTTTCTCAGCTCTGGTTAAGTAGGATGTGACATACCGTGCAACTGCAGTGGAATTGTCTGCAATTCACTGCACATCTATGTTTGCATTCCACAGGAGGGAAATGATTGCATTATAATCACGGATGTACTTTGAGGCTCCGCTTCTTTTAATGCAGTATGTGTTCTTAGGCGATTTGCCTTTCACACTGTGCCTATCAGAAAACATGATTTGGTGTAGTATTTGACTTTGTTTTTATATCTGTGGTGACAATTCTTGCCACATTTATGTCTTTGAAACTGCAAAATGTGTACATGTAGCTCACTGTGTGCACTTTCTGAAGGGATTTTGCAAGTGACATATTTGTGAATGAACTGCAAAACAGTAGCACCACTGTCTTGACCAAATTTAGGAACATCTTTAATCCACAAAAGCATGTGGATGTGTGGTGCTCTTCTGGATTAATATTCTTTTCTCCAAAAGAAGTGCTACACTTCTCTGAGGGGAGGAATTGTTTTATTACAGATGAAGAGCAGCATCGCAATAAAGTAGTGGTCAAAGTACCTTGACACATATAAAGGGTCAAGAGACCAGAGTTTTCCTGGTGTTTTCATGTCTATCCCTGCTTTGTTTTCGTTTGCTATGTCTAGGATATAGTACAAGTCTTTCCATGCATACTCTGCACAACTTTAAGTGACAAACCCTGTCGGTGGGCCAAGGTTCTGTAGCATACACCGTACATCTACGTGATGTCGGAACCAGTATTCTTTCGCAGCACACATGTTTGCCAAGAGATTTGTAATACTTGACTGTAAAACCTCATCTTTCTCTTGCACCTTTTGAAGTAGCTGCATAGCAGACATGTTTATAAAATTGTTACCTGTTTTCACTGTGTACAACTCCGTAACATAGAGTTGCTAGTTGACTTTCAAACAGGAGGTGGAATATGTACTCAACATTTTGTCTGAATTTGGGGGCTTCAGAATACATTCGTAAAGAGCGGTATTCCAATGCTGTTATTTGTGTGTAGCTTTCATCATACCTTCCACCTTTTCCAGTAGGAAAGAATAGAGGAAAGGCTTGTGATTCTACACTTTTTTTCCCATTTGCTGATTGAAGATTGTTTGGCTTGCCGCATTTGATATGTTTCTAGTGCATCGCCTATGCTGTCTTTGGAGTGCAGTCGGTGAATTGTTTACTGGTCTAAAATATTGGATGCTGTAGTAGGATCTAGAATCCTGTATTATTTCGATTGTTTCATTCAGGGTTTCTTCAATGTGTATTTCTTTGTAGTATTTATTGTTCTCTTTAAGATGTTGTAAGGCTTCTCTAACTTTGTTTAAGTCTACAGGTTGCTGCCAAATATTTTAGTCTTTTGTATGTACACCCATTCAATAGGATTTCATCTATTGGCCATTGCTCTCCGATAGTGTCTAAAGAATCCCACAGAACAGCTTCTTTCCCTTTCTGCTAAGAGTGAGTTATCCTAGATGCATGCAACCCTAGTCATGTTCACCCCTTAACCAAAAAAGGGTGAATAACCATGTAATTATCAAAAATACACATTTTAATGTTTGTCAAAACACTTTACACATTACAATATATCTCTCTAAAAAAACACACTGGAACACATATCAGTGTGTGTACATATTCTACAAATGGCAAACAAGCAAACATTTCAAATCCTTTTTTGTGCCTAACTAGAGGGTGTGTCTCTATTTAGCCCTCTACTATTATTAATGATACCCTTCTTGGTTCATACGGGAAAAAGAAACTGTGCCAACACTTAAAGAATGTGTTTCTAGAACCAACATGAATCTCAAAAATAAACACAGGAATAAATCCCCATTGTATATCCTGTCGGTGCTGTCATCAGGGCACTTAATTTTTGTTATATACTGGTTCTCACGTATATCTTCACATGCCAATTGCCATAGTTTCAATATTTCTAAAAAACAAACAAACATTTGATCTTAAAAACATGGTTTTCAATTTTTTACACAACAAGTCATGCATAGCATCTTTTTCAACTTCATCTCCATTTCTACATTGAAATGTTTTATTCTACTGTCTTCTTTTCACATTTGTTGCTCTATCAATCGATGTTTGTACAATTGCAATGAAAACATTTGAGAGACTATAGCAGGCATGTTTTATTGTCCTATCTTTAGACAAGCTGCCTATATTAATTTAAATATTTTGCGTAGCTTCTCCAGTCTTGTAATTTGGGTAAACACCCATAACTCTTTGATTTACTATTGTAAATTAAATTAAATATTTAGATTAAACACAACAGTTTCGTGTACCAAATTTTGTTGTAGGATTGTTGTATTCTCGGGGATATGAAATTTGCATCTATTTTTCGTTTAAACAATCTTTAGAATAATACATCTCTTCTTTAGAGATATGTAGAAATTACATCTGGATGTATGGGGATGATGCTGGATATTTATACTTTTTTAACATGTCCAACAAAAAATAGTATTTATTGTATTCAGTGCCAATATGGACTAAAATATATTGGTAAGACTAAATACAAGGCAAATACAAGAATAAGGAACCAGACCATAGGAACCAAGAGGGTACAACAATTTAGAATATACAGGAAAAACACTGAATTGCATTACTTGCTGGGTCATGAATGTAGTGAACTAGAGTTTGGGAACATTTCACTTGACAGGTCCTTGGACTAAAAAGAATCTAGGTGAATCCATAGACTTGAGTCTAGTATTGAAAGTTTCAATATTTTGTGTGATCATGCTTCATGAATATATATATTCTGACCATCATTGACGAATATGAGCAATCCAAACAATTTAACTTTGCATGCATGTATTGGTATGATATATTTTCTTCTCCTTTAAGTAAACTACAGTAGACTATTGGCAACAGTATACATTTATATGATATCATTGATGATTGGAGGCCTGAGATAGTGTCCAACTCTGCAACAATTAGGACCAATAAGCCTTATTTTGAAGTTGTTCGACTAAGAAAGATCAATTCTCTATTTGTTTTACCCTCATGCATGATGGTGGCACACTTGTCAGGACAAATGGATTGTTTGCATAACTGAAAACTCTACATCTGTAGTTTTGCGCCACAACTAACAGCTAATACAGCACACTATATTTACCTTTTTGTTCTCTCCTTGAGGCACAATGCAGTTTTCATGTTTCTTTCTTGAATTACAGTATTATTTACAATGGCAAACAAAAAGTGTCCAGTGATTCTTAGGATGAGTGCCACTGTCCTTCACTTTTGCATACTGTGCCTCCATGAGGTGCTGTGTAAAAAGGCAAGAACCATACATGTACTCAACATTTCACTTTTATGCTGTACGATACTCAAAGATGCTCAACTGTGACAGAATAAATGTGATACATATAAGCTTAAAATGACTAGAGTAATACAAACTATGTTTCCACGTTCCTCTATAAGTACTCCACCGATACCATCTGTGAAAAGGATATGATATGATATGATAGTTTATTTATGTAGCGCCTATACACAATGTGTTTCAAAGCGCTTCAAGGCAAGGGAGGGAACAAGGGAAAAAACAATGACATTCTTACAGGCCATGAACAGTAAGGATGTGAAATTAACTATCGTACTCGGTCTGACAACATTTCAGATAGTGCAAGAGCTAAAACATAGATAAGGAAGGGAGGGGGAGAGTGGGAATGAAATGGAAACAGACAGGCGACTACCGTACTAGGCCTGACGACATTTCTGGTAGAGCCGGAAAAAAAACAAGAGGTGAGGGAGAGGGGTGCAGAAAGGTAGGGGAGGAACAAAACAAGCGACTATCATATTAGGCCTGACGACATTTCAGATAGTGCTGGAGGGGTTTGGGGAGGAAAAAACCAGTAAGGGGAGGGAAGAGGAGACAGGTTGCTATAATACTAGGTCCAGGGACAATTCCGATAGAGTAAGTGCATAGAAGAATGTAAGGAGAGGAGATAGGAAAAGGGAGAAGGGAAAGGAGGAGAGAACAGAGAGTTAGCAGTCAAAAGAGTGGAGAAGCAAGAGGGGAGAGTGAATACAATTGAAGAAGTCAGTAGTAACACATAATGTTGCAAGCCAGGATACAAGATGAAGATGGGAACAGCATGATTCAGGGCCACCATGAGTACAAGATGCAAAAGAAGTTCAGCATGAGAGTTGAGAAAGGGTGACGCACCATGAATGAATGAAGTCCATAAAAGTCAAATCCAGAATTGTCCACAAGACGGTGATGGTGAAACCAGAGTGTATCAGGACAGACTACTGCAGAAGTATGCTTGAGTGGGGTGAGGGGGGAGCAGGGTAGAAGAATCAAGCAAAACAGGCAACACCTGTGTGTGAGAATGGGGGGAGGTGTAATTACTCTCTTCCCTTTTTCAATTATGATTAATGTTTATATGCTAACATTAGAAATAAAGTCATGCAAACCCAATTACTTTCTTACATTGTACCCATTTCTGAATACATGATTTGCTCATAAATCAAGCAACACCATGAACAAAATGTATGTTACTGTCCAATGCAGGTCAACAACAATAGCTGTAATTCTTCCTAAAAGACAGGTAGGTGAGAACTCCTCATTGTCAGTAAGGACATCTATTTAGACATTGAAATCATAAAGCCATGATGTTTAGCTATTTAAAATCTCTTTGTTAAACTAAAATCATTGAGGAATCGATCTGAAGACATAGATGTGTACATTTGACCTGATGATGAATTTCATTATTGTCATCAGTTCGTTTATACTCTGTTTCACATAATTAGGCACAATACACCACATATTAAAAAAAAAAAACACTTCAAGAGAAACGCTATTTAAAATACTCTGGGTGAGGCAGCATGAAGATAATTTTATCATGTGACCCAAGAACCACACATATTTTTTATCCATGGTATAACACGGATGTCAACTCTGAATTCATGCTTTTGTTAACGTGTTCCCATGTACACTTAGGGATTTTGCCTTTTTGAACATGGCTGGCTCATGGAACTCCAACTCTTAAAGGCCAACATGAACTTTGTCTCTTATATTAGAACGTTTTTACTGATTATGCACTGACTTTAGAGGAGGGCAACTATGTTAACATATGTTTTTCAATATTATTATTTGTTATTTCACTTATAGCCTGTCATTGACCTTTCGGTGTTCATGTTAGTAGGTTACTAAATATTGTTCCATTAGGAGTTCACATTGACAAGGTTTTTTTTACTATCCAGAATATGTCATTTGAAACAAAAATAAACCCAAATGCTCGTTAATCAATCAGCTTCTGCTGCACATAGACCATACAATCCATATACAGGAACTAAGGCCCTATGACAACAGGTATGGCTATTGGCCTAGATTTACTGATTTGTAATAATGAACATGATTCATGAGCATATTGGAATTATTGACCTATCCCTTTACCATTTGGAAATAATGATCAAACTAATAACAAAATCATAATAAACTGTATGTGTTTTCATTTCTTGTTGGTTGATTGTTTATGTATTTATTGATTAGGTCATGTATTTTGACATATTTTCTGTATTTTCTGTTCGTGTATATGTTGTATTAATTTAACATTGTTACTGCTTTATGTACTTAGATTTAGTTAACTATTAAAATTAATTGTTCAATCTTACAAGTGATTCACTTTTGTATTATTATTCATAGACACCTAGCATTGCTTTATATCATTTACTTTTCAATGTAATATTGATATTGTTTTTTCATTGACCTAGAATAATTTAAACATCTTCCCAGACTTAAGTTTATTTATTGCTCCCTATAACTTCCCATTCTTCAGTTTCTTGATCTTAATGAATCTTTGCAGACCCTCAATGTTGGAGAGGTAAGAGAGAGGTGGGAAGCTACTTGACTTGCACATGTGGTGGGGTTGTGATGGGGTTCATACATTCTGGGAGTGAGTGATTTGCAAATTGACTGACAGTACTGGATTGCCAGTTCAGCCTATAGCCCAGCTGTGTATATTTCATTTACTCCCCTGTAGAAGGGGACTCAGACATAAAATGCTAATTCGAGTATTGTAACTAGGGTTGATCCTTGCTAAGAATAATATTGGATTGGCTTGAAAGGCACAAAGGGGGCCTTTGGTTTGCAATTGGCTTAGGGATATTAGAAAGTAGACTATAGCTCAATTGGATGCCGCTGATAGATGTAGCAGAGCGAAGGGGGGCACACGTAATGACAGTGTGTGGCATGAGGCGTGGGATCTGCTGCAAACCGTGTCCAATCTCAGATCTCCTGAAGGGGCTGCATGGCATGTTTGGCCCGTGTGTTACAATAGGGCTAATTGTGATGGGTGTTATATGGGCTATGGCAAGTAGTTAATGTGCATATATTCTGTGAGTCAGCCCCGTTTTGCATAGATATTCCTGTAATGGTGGTGGTGGGAAAGGTGTTCTCCTGAGAGTGGTTAAACTGTTGGTTGCAATGCGAGTTGTTATGTCTGAAATTGTATGATTTTTGTCATGCTAAGGCAATGAGGGTTCTGGGGAGTATGACTATGGTTGGGTGGACCGAGGCCCAGAGATGGGAAGGGGGGATGGTTTGGGTGTGACTGAATTATGTGATCAATGTTCATGATGTCTTGTGAGTGTTGCAGTATGGCGCAGCAAGTCTCGAAACTGTGATGTAACAGGATTCTGGACATGTTCTGTATTTTGTATTCTCTCTGTTGTTGTTTGCTTTATTATGTATGCTGTTTAAAAAAATAATAATAATAAACCATATTAACATGATATGTATTTCACAGGAACATCTACTAAAACATGTCCAATTTAATGTATTACTGAATATTGTGGTAAAAGTTATTTTTCTGTTCATATTATGCAATATCCTCCAATAATAATATCTAGTAAGCTCTAATGACATTGCACTGCTAACACTCCCGACTACAATGTGCAAAATATACTTCCAACTGGTGCTATTTAACTTTTGCAGTGGTCACTTGTTGCACAACTGCAATTGGTGCCTTTCATTTTTGGCATATTAAGATCGGGTGCAATGAATGCTGATACTCTATGTGACAGTGACAATTCCTTTCACAGGCTGACAGTTGCTGATAAAGCATGTTAGAAGAGGTGGAGGGCATGTCCAAAGCAGACGAGCTGCATTGCCTTGCCAATTCATAAGGCAGAAAGGACATTTGGCCCATTGTCTGTCACAACAAAGGCCCCTCCTCCATCTATCTTCCCCCTAATGTCAACTCCTCTGTGGCTTCTTCCCTGAACGCCTTGCAAGCAAAACATCACAGGGTATTGTATGTCATAAACCTGTTGCCCCCTTTCATTAGTCCGGGACTCTTCTTAACTGCTAAAGGAAGGAACGTCAACCCTGTTTGCAATGATGGCCATTTAGTCAAAGTTCTGTCCGCTGGTCCACATCTCCATGGGGAAGTCTATTTTTGGCACTCAAAATGCTGTAGTACATGCTTCACTGTGGCCAAATGCTTGTCATTCAATTCCAGTACTGCAATAGTGGTCGAGAGTTTCCTTGCAGTGACCTGCTTTTCCCAAAAGCTGCGGGAACCCAGTTTTCACAACAAGAATTAGGGCAAAAGTGATTTTGTCAAAATATCAGGCAGGGTAGCATCGATTAGTATCTGTCTGTCATGTGACTTGTGATAATTCTATACAATTCTCTCCTCACTAACATTATTGCACAACATTAGCCTGCCACAATGGGGATCACGGTTATGCATTGTTGGGAAACTATTAATGCATTCTGATGTCAAGGTAATGAAACAACTGAGGTAATTTCAGCATTCATTTTGAGGACTAGTGATGGTATGTTGTTTGTCTGATGGTATGTGGAGGGATGATGTTCAGATCCTTTGTCTTTTTCCCCATGTCCGCATCCTCGGGCCCCTGATAGCTCACAGCCAATCTCACCAACTTCTGTCTATCTTCAGCACTTGCTATCGCACACCCTCCCACAGGAAACACGCACTTTACCACCCTGGCCGCATAGCACTTTCCTTCCTTGCACTTCATCTGTGGCTCACCCTCGAACACTGTCACCCCAGCACTTACCCCACTGCCCTTTTCCTTGCTGCATTTGCATGTTCTGAATACTTACAAGGCATAGTAGGTTTGGCTGTTCCTCCCACACTGCATTTATGCTTTTGTTTTGATTTTGTATATTTTTAATTATAATGCAATCCCATGTTCTCTCCCTGTTGCCCTGTGGGCACTTTGAAACATAATTTATTTGCTGTATAAGTGCCTAACAAGCAAACAATAAATACATAAATACAATATGGTGCATCATCATATGGGACAACAAACATGAAATACCCAAGTTAGTCTTTTCATTAGCACACCTTTCTCTAGCAGTGTGTGCAAATGGCCAGATTTAGTTGCTGAATATTCTTTGAAAAATACTACCACATTTGTGTTTTTCCTTGTGTGCTAACATCATGCAATCTGGGCTCAACTGGTCATGATGGTTGCAGCCATATACCTGTCATAGTTTGTTGTGCTTTTCCTTCTGATGTGTGACTGAGTTTCTGATTCTTCTACTACTACTGCTCCTGTGTCTCGCCTGCCTTATACAATATCTTTACAAGGCTTCTGTTCGACCACCTCGATGGCTTGGGTGTCACCTACACCAACTGTGCAGATGACAGGCAAGTACTCATCACTCTCACGGCTGCTACGACAAAGATGCCAAAATGATATGATATGATAGGTTATTTTTAACATGCTTAATACTGAGAGGTTTCTAAGCGAGGACCCGGGGATCGAACCCGTGGTGCTCTGTGTCGTCAAGCTTTCAAGGCGAGCACATTGCCCCTGAGCTATCCTCCCGAGACTAATGTTAAATGATATCTATCTCCACATCCAGGTCTATATGGCCACCCACGGCTTGTGTCTAAACGACGAGAAGACAGAGCTTTTTATCTTAGGCTCTCAATCTCGACTAAACAAACTAGATGCACTCTAAAAATCTTTTAACATCGGTGGGAATATCATCAAGGTCTCCAGTGAGGTTAAAACACTCGGCATCTATGCAGACTCCAACCTCTCTCTCACCAGGCAAGCCAATGAAACTGCCTCCACAACAGCTCCCACTATGAAGTTGATCAACGCCTGCAAACTGTATCTATCCACTAACAGCTGTACCATGATTGCCATAGCTTTGATTTTGTCCAAGCTTGACTATTGCAACACTCTATATCTATTTACCAATGAACAAAATCGGAACAAACTTCAAGTGCTTTAGAATAACGCACTCAGATCAGCCTAAAATATCCCTCAAACCAACCATGTTTCTGCTATCAGGCAGGACACACATGACTACCAGTGTGAGATAGAATCTCACTACAAACCTTAGTAATCACTCACGAATGCCTAGACAACACAGCTCCAAAATACCTGGTCGACAAATTCAGTAGGAACCAATCTACCAGACCTATCAGATCAAACTGCCTACATCGCCTCAACATACCCAAATACAAACTACAAAAAGTGGGCAGATCTAGCTTCCCTGTACTAGCAGCCAAGCTGTGGAATTCCATACCCAGTGCACTCAGAGCTGAACCATCCTTCTGATCCTTCAGAAACAGCGCAAAGCATGGCTTTTTGCCCAGCAAAATTAACTCCTACTACCACTCAACTCTGCTTAGCCGTACTAATTGATCTTTGCATTTCAGTATCCTCTCATTGTGCATATATGGCCACTGTATTGCTTGATTATGTGAGTTATTGCATCTTACCTATTTATCAGTATCCCTAATTCTAATTCACATTGTATAACGCCGCCTATCTTACAGACTTGATATGTAACACAAGTCTCACCTGCTATTTGTTTAACCGCTGTTTGTTTTATCTCTGTAACCGCTACACAAGTACAAGCGCCCAAGATACCTGAGGGTTAGGTGCTCTTTAAATAAATAAAATAAACTAAACTAAACTACTACTACTACTACTACTACTACTGCTGCTGCTGTTATGAATAATCACTCTAGCCATGCTGCCATTCACATCCTCCTCATCTGTACTATTGCTTTCCAGCTGCAAAGCATGTTCCTGCTGGACTTTGATAGATTATAATCATGACATTATTCATCATCCATGTCATCTTCATCATAATTATTGTCTGAACTTTCAATGGAGTGGGGTGGTAGAAATAGAGAAATCAAATGTTCAATGTCCTCCTTTAATTAATTTATAGCGAAAGGAAAAAGTGTTTCCGCTGTGATAGTCTAAACCACCTTGCATACGGTGAGAAGTGCCATGGTCTTAAAGCCCTGTGCAAAAAATGTAATAAAAATGGTCATTTCACAAACTGTTGCAGAAGTAGAATGAATGCCACTGACTGTGTTGATTAATTGTGGGCATACTTAGTGGAATGTACATATGTGGTGGAAGACATGACTCATTCCATAGGAATTATGGAGGATGAAAATGTGGATGCTGAATAACCAATGGTATCCATTAAAATTGAAGTCCAAGATGAGGCAATGGTGATAGACTCTGGGCCAAGTACACATTGATGAATAGGACAATTTTGGCACTTACATTCATGGGAAAATAGACATGAATGAAGTGGACATTTGGCCTTTAGCATATGTTGGCAAACACAAGGAATTGGTGGGGTGGTTTTGGACAGTAATGCAGTTGAAAGATAGACATGCCAAAGGAAAAGTGTTTGTAGTAGAGGTAGTTATCCTCTTTAGAGTTGGTCCCACCAAAAAAGATTGAATATTAAACTCGATCCAAAGGCTGGAGAAGCGCTCTATGCTGTAGATGGTGGAAAGATTACATTCTTGGAAGGTGGTACATAACATGAAGTATTCCACAAAGAACTAGTGTGCATGAAAGGTATGTGCATGAAAACAGGATGAAGGCTAATTCTGTCCCAGTGGTGCAATAAGTAAGGACTGTACTCATCAGTCTGGGGGCTGCTGTGAAAGAAGAACTGAAACTGATGAAGAAGCAAGTAGTAATAGTAATAGAAAGGACTACATCCTTAGAACGGGTTGCTCCTCTTTTAATTGTACATTCACCAAATGGGAGATTGAGATTATGTAAAACCAACAGAAAATGTTGTATTCGACTTATTGAACATCGTAGCTGCATTAATAACAAGGTGCTGACAGCACCCATGTTCAAACATTTTGTAGATACAAAACATGACCACACGAATTTCGAATGGGTGATTCTTAAGAAAGTTGAAGGCATCAACAAAGAGGTAATAGATCAGAAGTTACTGAACTTCGAACAAAAATTGATATTCAAACTCCGAAGCCATGTGGTGGGGCTCAATGAGAATGTTGACTGGCACCAAGTCCATCTGTGAGACAGTGGTTCCACAGAATGTGCAGTATATTACTGGTTGGGTATTGTCTGATGTTGGTGGACTAAGGCATATAGTGGGAGTTAATGCCTCTTTTGAGTTTCACTTGAATGCCTGTTACTAAGTAAACATAATTGTTGGCTCCAATGGGTGTTTTTTTACAGGATCCTGCTGGGCTGTTATGCAAAACATGCATTGTGTAATTTAACGCTATGTGGTGCACTACTGTGATGAATGGTACAAACATTTGGACATCCAGATACATATTGTTTCACAGTTTCTCTTTTCTCCCCTATGGTGTGAATTAATGAATGAATTTTGGACATACACTTGCTCATAAATGTATTAAATATTTTTTATATATATATATTTTTTTTTTGAGTGATGGTCTAACCAAACAAATAACTGCCTGTACGATTGTGGAATTCAGTTGTGCCTACGTGTGTTCTTTCCATATTGTGCATCATAGGGAGCTTTACTAGCTTACTAGTTGTTGGCTTGTCTGTTTCGTCTGCCATTTTTACTTTCAACATGGCGCGACTCGGAGATATATACCGGGTTGAGTTTTAGTCCTCTTTTGCTTTCCCTGATGTTCCGACAATGCGGAAGTTGCAGGACCATGCAGGGATAGACTAATGCATTCCACCGTGGGACTTGGCTGTGCGTTTTCCAAGTAAGTGTGGCTGACGGGCCATCTATAACTTTAGAGAATTGCTGTGACTCATTATGACAGTCCACTGTACCTTGGAGCAACCACGTTTGGGATTGTGTATGTTTAAATGTACCTGGACACTTTTACTTCAGACGACGGTCACACACATATTCTGTGTCTATGTAAGGTGCTCCCTACATATTTAAGTTTACATATGGTGCTCCGTGTTCAGCATATATTATTTACTTATTATACACTTAGTCTACCCAGGTGTATATTACATGTTGGCCACTTAGTGGTTTTAGGGCACTTTAAAGAGGTTGCTTTCCTTTTCCATGAAATAGGTGCTGTACAAGGTTGTTTTTTTTTTATATCCAATTTATGTGGACTACACCTTTCTGTTTCCAGATTGTCCAATACCAGTGTTTGGGCGTTGAGTGAGCTCACGTTGGATTGATGAAGATCGGCTCTGTGAACCTAAGGCCATTAATGATGATAATTGTTTATTGAGAACTGATCAGTTTTGGAGTGGTTCAAGGTATTTTGCAGTTGCACTTACCTGTGATTACTTGGGACCATTTTTTCCTTCTTGTATTTCTGGTGATGGTGCTTTAGTCTACTTACCTTAGGTGACTTGCCCACCTGTTTCATGTAATTGACCACAAATATAGTGGTCTGGCGAGCTAAATTAGTGATTTACCGCCCCAGAAGTGATTATTAATAACCCTTCTACAAAGTTGTGAATTTTTGTTCACGTCGAGGGTGACTTATGAGACTCTTGATAATACTATCATGGTGATGGGTGTTTACCTTTTCCCACGTTTGAGGCCTTAGGTCCTCTTCAGAGGTGAAGTTGGTAGATGCTGTTTAGTAAATTATATGTGAATACTGGGAATTTAAGGCATTTTTTCCTCTTGTATCTTACAGCTATTTTGAAGACATCCATTGGTGAATGTTCCTAGGACCCCTACTGCACAATACTGAAAGAACTTTTTAAAAAACGACAGAAGAGAAGTGTTTGTTTCCCCTGAAGAGAGTTTGGCCACATAAAGGCATCAAGAACTGAAACATGTTACATGTCGGGAATATATGTATTGTCAGGAACACATTTGTTTTATGATATTGTGATATGCTGCTATTGTTGTGTTTATGTATTTGTTCAAATGGTTTTTTTATGAAATTGAGTAACTTTATTGTACCCTACATGATCAATTGTTGTGCCAATTGTGGGTCATTCTATTCATTTTTTCATTTTTTCATTTTTGTATAATAAATTATATATATTTTTGGATTTTTCTTGTACTCAATCTATTTTTTCAAGGTACAAGTACGCAGATTCTAGCTAGAAATACGTGTAGGTTCCCAGGATTACATTTGGAATTGATTATTTTTTTGTCGTCCTATCTCTTCGTTTATGATTATTGATCTACGATCCACCAATCACTGTATAATGCCCGATAGACATCATTTACCAAACATATCAGAAATGTTAGGTACCACCAGGAGCCAAAGTTTTGAGTACACTGTATTTGAAGTCTGCATACAATCAAATCATGCTACATCCTTCCTCTATAAACATCAATGCGTTCATTACTTCAGAGGGATTGTTCCAATGCAAATACATAACTTTTGGTTTGGTGTCTGCTGCCGTGGTAGTTCAGCGTGTTGTGTATCATGGTGTTTTTTTTATTTTCAGCATGATGTTTTAGTTTATGGGAAGTCTGTAGAAGAACATGATACAAAGTTGAGGAGGGAATTCGATATTTTGTTAACAAATGGGAGAAGTTTTAATGCAATAAAGAATGCAAATCTGAATTTGACGAAATCAAGTTAACCGCAAACAAAGCTCTGACATTGAGTAACTATGATCCAGGTAAGAGGAGCGCTATGACTACCGGTGCTACTAATCATGGTCTGGGTGCAGATTTATTTCAGAGAAGTGAAGGGAAATAATTCACCATCGCATTTGCTTCCACAGCACTCATTGAAGCTCCCTCATTCAGAATGAGCTGCTGGTAGTTAAATGGGGAAATTACAAATGTGGGCCTTTTGTTGCGGGGTGTGCAATTTATAGTTAGATCTGATCACAAACATTTGAGAGAGATTCTGATCACTAAAGCGTTAGACAAAATATCTTTCAGGATTAGGAAATGGGTAGCTAGTTTACAAGATTACACTTGTGTGGTGGAATATTTGCCAGGTGTAAGGAATAAGGGGGCAGATTGTCAAGATTGACATGTTTTTGAAGAACAGGATGTAAATGATGATGAAGGGGGTGATCAAGTTATAGCGATTACTCAAGATGTTTTGTCAGAAGAAAAGTGGCAGGAAACAATGTTTGCAGATGCTTCTTTGAGAGATGTGAAGGAGAGGATTGAGTGTGGAGTAAGGAGTAGACAGATTAGGAAGGATATTATTCTAGATCTTTGATGAACTGCATGTGAAAGGTTTTATGGTTTTGAGAGGAGACAAGATGTTTCCTCCTGATGGGGTAGAGGCATACTTTCAGGTATGGCAAATGAGGACCATCAAGGCATGTCAAAGACCAAGCAATTAATAAGATAAGACTTTTGAAGGCCAGGCATGTACATGCAACTGGAGAGATTAATTAGAGATTGTCAAGTGTGTGAAGATTCTGCCAAATGATGCAAGGTGAGGGTTGAACCAATGACTTTGATGTCTATTCCTTCTTTACCTTGAGAACGTGTAGGTTTGGATATTGTGGGACCAGCACAGAGTCAAGGAATCTTAAATTATGTTATTGTTCTAGTGGATATGTTGTCTCACGGGGTAGAGTTATCTTGGATGCTGTAAGGAAGGCATGGTATCAAAGTAAGACAGGCACAACTGAACATAGTTCAAGGGTGTTTATTGAACTTTATCAGGGGTGTGAAAAACACCTATCCAAACCTAAATCTAAGATGGGAGCAAGCTATGACCATCAAATAATAATACAGTCCTAGTGGAGTCTAGTCAAATAAAAAGGGCCTATACTAAACATACCTATTGCAAATCCTTACCGCTATGCTACAAATAGTGTGAGATAATGTTCACAAAAAGAAAGAAGTGTTCACAAAATGATAAGTCAGGATGTTTGAGCAGTTGGCTTCCCTTCCCACATTTTTAGCATGGGACAAGGCGGGCCACTGAAGCACTCAGGAGAGATTGTGTGATTTTTTTCACAGACACGGCTAAAGAGGTAACAGAAAAAATATTAATCGATTTACAAAAATTGGAGAGAAAAAAAATGAGCCCCTTTGGATCAATATAAAAAAAGAACAGATGAATTACTGTTCGAAATGAAAGCTTTCAAAGAAGACCTAATGGAAGAGTGGGTAAGAAGAATGAAAAAAGATGTGCAAAACTTAACCTATGAAAAAGCCTTCAGCTACACCCAAGAGAACTATAACCTTAAAGAGCAGGAAGATCTAGGACAAAATTAGAAACATCAAAATGGAAAAAGGAGGGTCAGATTCAGTGGCACTTCTTTCAGCTCGAGCAACGAGAGCATGTGAGATGGAGGAAATACAGTGAGAAGAGGAAGACATTTTGAACATACAACATGGAGAAGGAACCCTAGAGGAAGACAAGGGGGGAACAGAAGAAACAGCAACAGGGGTGGATACAATGGACAGAATTTTTTAGAAAGGGACCCACAAGACTGGGATGTGGAAAAGGGAATTACCCGTAACATGAAGGCACTGTGGTAAACCTCTCTAAATATAGTCTAACACAAAATGAAACTACTACCCTTGAAAAAGGTCTGGGATTTGTGACCAGCAATAGACATAATCTTTTTACCTTTAGAGAGAAATTCTCAGAACGGATGCGGAAGATACATTTGAAACAATCCTTCTCAGATAAGGAGTGTGAAAGGGAAGAGGATAGTGCTCTACACAGCAAATCCACCTTTATACCCTTTGCACAGATGCAGAGTGCAGAATCGCGAGTCTTCAAAAATAGAGTATTACAGGAACTAGGAGAATTGGAGAGGAAGACAGAGACAGAAAAGAGTTTTCTTAATATCAGTAAGACAGAGAGAACGATTCTCAAAGCATTACTAGAAAACAAAACCATAGTCATTCGTAAAGCAGACAAAGGGGGAGCAAATGTGGTGTTAAAAAGACAAGACTACATCGAAGAATGTATAGAACAGCTAGAAAATGAAGAAAATTATCAACGATTGGAAGGAGACCCAATCGTTGGGCAATTTTTACGTCTCAAAAGAAATAGGACAAACAGAACAGACTACAAAAAAGAATCAAGGAAACAGAGAGAAAACCTACATGCAAGAGCCTACCCACCTAATCTAACTGGAAACGCGATTGAAAGAGGTGGCAACAATAATCGAGATGCCCTACTGGAATATCAAAAGAAAGTCCCTGATGAGAAATGGGAGAATCTAGTATTTGTGAATACATACAGCAATCTGTCAAACTGGATCAAAAACATTGTTAACCGCAATTGTAAAATAATGATAAAGGGGAAATGCCCCTTGGAGAGTCTGTTGATTGCCTTTAGAAGAAGTAAAATGATCAAAGATCAGATTATGCGTAATGACATAACAAGACAACTGAATAATCAGCAGACCTTAACAGAAAGTTGGGGTATGAAGGCACCTAAAGGCCACTATCCGTGTGGAAACTGTGCTTGTTGTGAACAGATGAAATAGTGTACGGAAATAGATCTGTGACTTGGAGAATGGAGACAAGAAGCATTAACAAATTGCAACTCGAAATTTGTGGTCTATGTGATATGGTGCCCCTGCAAGAAGATCTACATTGGAAAAATGAAAAGGAAAATTAAAACACGCATCACGGAACACAAAGGCTGCTTTAAGAGCAGGATTCATACATTACCCTTAGTGGGTCACTTGATAGAACAAAAGCATAAAGCAGAAGAATTTATATGGTCAGTTGTTAATCAAATTAAATCAGGGAATGATGCCAACATAGACAAAAAAACTATCAAAAAAAGAAAAAGAAATTATCTTCCTTACAAACAGCATTGAGCTCTGTCCAAATGAAAGAACAGAATGATCACTAGACACTAAGAAACAAAAACATGTGCTCTCCCCATATCTACCTTTCTGTATGGGACAGCATGCCCTAAGTACTGAAGGGTGTGGGATGTGACATCATTTCAAAATGGGTACCTAGATTGTATTTAGCCCGGAATTAAATAAAAAAAATAAAAAAAGTTTCCTCCAGGACATTATACTACAGTGCGGGGAGTGTGAGTGGCTAAATCTGTGCCGCTTTGCTGTACCTTCCTAGAGAATAGTGAGACTTTGTGATGATAACAAAGAAGGGACTCTAATACTGAGTGCCTACAAACCGAGAGCTTTGTGAGCAAACTTTGTGCTTATGTTTGGCACTTTTGCCCAGTAGTTACGGGAGAGGTTTGACAAGCTATTTTCTCACTGCAAAGAATTTGAAGGACTGCTTCAGGCGGTATGCACATATTTAAGTTACCTCATTTGCTTTGCAATCACAATAATTTACAGTTAGCAAGCTTAGAAGCCAATACACCGCTTACACTCTGCATTTAGGAAAGTACTGTGTTAGAGAACATCAGTTGGGCTATTGTGCATGACATTGGCATGGAAACGGTAAGCCCAAGGCACTTTTTTGAGTAAAGCACCTCGAACAAGGTAGTGAGAATGAGGCAACTGCACTGACGAATGGATTATGAGGCTGGAACTAATTTGTTGTCTCGGGCAACCGATAGTGTATATTAGCGACGCCGGAAAGCAGAGACTGGCACATGGTGTGAAGAGAGCTGACCAGACGAGATCGCCCATTGCTGAATACTGGTAAGTGACTTCGGGCCTCATTACGACCCAGGCGGTAAGGGGTTTACGGCGGCGTAAACAGCGCCGACCCTTACCGCCTGATTCCGAGGTCCCTTAGCGCCATGGAGGATTTAACACCTGCTTTTAGCAGGTGTTAAAATCCATGGCGCTAAGGGACCTTGTTGTTAATTACGCCACCGTAATTTACGGTGGCGTAATTAACGCCTTCCCCACTCCCATTATGCCCTATGGGGCAAAAATGGGAATGGGGAAGGGTAAATGGGGATTGGGGACTTACCGCCCCACCAACCTTGGAATGGGGCGGTAAGTCCGCCAACCACCATGGCGTAAACGTAGTTCACGCCATGGTGGTAAAGGTACGACCCAGGCGGTAACTTACCGCCTGGGTCGTAATGAGGCCCTTCAATTCAGCAATCCCACTAAGTCAGTGCCTCGTCTGGGACGCCCAAGGGAAGCCCTTATTTATATATTTTTATGACAAGTTATACTCTGGATGATAAACCCTTATATAACGCCCCTCTCTTTGAATCCCCCTGAACTCACTGAGCCAAGAAGTAGGTTTGTTTTGCAATTTAAAAGATTTATTGGAAAAATTAAACAATATATATATATCACGCTTTTATAATAAATTCATATTTGATATCACACTTAAGAATATGACAGTGATCAACAATGGATAATATTACAATTGTATGCTTATTTAATTACTTAGGAGTTGGTATAGGAAGGAAAAGGTAACTGAGAATGCTTTTATGGTTTCAAGGAAAAACAATGATGGAACGAATGCAGTACAGAAATAAACTGATAGGGTTCACAAGAGATAATGGGCCTCATTACGAGTCCAGCGGTAACCGAGGCGGTAAAACCGCCTGGTTACCGCCGGACTCGTATTACCATTTCGCCTCCGTGATTCCCGGAATTACCTGGGCATTACAACCCCGGTTTTTCGGGAATCACGGAGGCGGAATGGTGTTAATCCCCTTTCCCATTGAGTCCTATTGGACTCAATGGGAATGGGGATCATGGAAACACCGGCAGCATCTCGTAATGCTGCCGGTGTTTCCTCGTCCGCCTGCAGGCGGGCGGTGTTAAACCCGCCAGGTCAAACCTGGCGGGAACATCACCTCCCGCCTGCAGGAGTCGGGATCAGGCGGTCCGGAAACAACTGTGGCGGCGGGTTTACCGCCACCGTTATGTCCGGACCGCCTGATTTGTAATGAGGCCCAATATGTTAACTTTTCTCCTTGTGGCAATTCACTCCCCCGCTACGCAATATAAGGAGATGGAAGTAAAGCACACGGTTTTCAGGAAACAATCACAATGCAATACGAATTTCAGTTGCCCCCCCCAACAAGCTTAGAGAAACAGGGATGGTTTTAAACACAGGCAAATGTACTTTTAAATGTGGTATGCAAAGAAGGGAAAAATATGTTAAAAATGATTTTAATTCCCTGTAGGAGGTTCAGGGTAGGTGATAGCTATTTAAGATTAGTTCAAGTCACACTGGCAATGCTCAATGAGGGATTAGCAGGTTGAAAACGAATTTTAGCAGTTCAAGCAAAAGACGGCTATCTTTGACAGGAGCTAATTTTTCAATTAGCGGCAATTTTTTCATCTAGTGCATCTACGGAATAACTATAAGGAATAGCTTAGAATCTTATCTTTCAAATGAAAGTTAAATCTCGTTCCTAACACACGCGGTTCCAAAGATACAGACGATTTTGTGAAGGTAGTTTCTCAAAATTAAAGTAAACTTCAGAATGAAAAAAATGACACTTTTACAGCTTTGAAATGACAGAATGAACACACGATTCCTATGATGTAGTTCTGGACAGGTTCAAATGTTTTGAATCAGATTATTTTAAACTAAGAGATTGGTTCTGGCACAGTTCTAGCTGAGTACTCACACTATAAATTTGAAATAGGCCGTCAAGATCTGGTCAGGTTGGCAGCGGTTCTCTCGCCACGGACGGTCTTTAGTACCGGTTCTGCTCACAGCGATCTGGTCTGGGTCTGCTAGCGGCACTGCGGTCTGGTCTGGGTCTTTTGTTCTGCTGGTCTGGATCAAGTGGATTCTGGACACAGCACTGCTTTCTGGGTACTGGCACAGGGTTCTAGGCCAGAACCAAACAACTTGCCCGGCTGTTGAATAGTTTGGTTAGGTTTGCTGGATGCTGAGGCCCGCTGAGAAGAGTTCAGCTGTTTGGGTTAGGCCTCTCTGCTTTAAATTCTGGCTTGGTTCTGGATCTATCTGGAGTTGAGTTCTGGATCTTGAAGTCGTCCAACAAAATGCTTTGCAAGAAAATGGAAAGTGAGGGTCTTGCTTGTCCAAAGCAGTCTCTTTTTATGTGTTTTGAAAATGGGTGTGTGCGTGTGCATAACTTAGCCTGCCCCTCACAACTTATCATTGGCCAAGCTCTCCTCTCTCCCTTGATTGGGGGAAGGAATGGAGTGTCATCAGGCATCAATTTTATGGCATACAGAAAGAACACTTCCCTTGTCAATTTGCAAACAAATCTATTTTTGATCCAAATACATATTTATCTATGTACCATTTTTCTAATATTATATGTGCAGTTAACATATTTTCTGTAGCACCAAACCATCCGATCCCTGTCTTTGTAAGATGTCGTGTCCACTTATGACAGAATTCTGCCCTTTTCATCAAGAACACAACTTCTAAACTTTTCCAGAATTTACACAAACATGCACAAGGAATATGGGCATCAGATGATAAAGTGTCAGATTTTTAACATACAGACATTCGGAGTAATACCTTATTTTCCACTACTACCCCCAGAACATACCACAGAGTCCTAACTCCTCTTAAAGTGTGCACAGAAAAATCACAAGAATAATGATATTAATTATAGAATTTTGACAAGTCTGTACTATGAATTATCCATCTTTTTAAAATTATGCTCTGGCCCAGAGGGGTGTGGTTTCCCAAAGCACATGGTGGAATTTCTGGTTTATCCACTTCCTCCAACTCAGTTTGCTAACAGAGACACTGCTCCTCCCAGTTTCTTCCAAGAGGAAGCCATTTACGACCCCCCTAATTTAACATTTGCCTCAGCCAAGGAAAGCTCATTGTTCTGTTTCCCTGCTCCCAGGTGCTCCTCCCCTGATTCAATCAGAGAGGTGTAATCTCCTTTTGGTGTGAACAGCAGAAGGCAGCCAGGCCTGCGAATGCAGTGGCTGGGCAAGTTTCAACTCCTGTCGGGGGTAGTTGCCGGGCAGAATTCAATCTCTTCAAGCCAGGCTTCAGCCAAATGTCACTTTTGTTCCCAGTTTTTTTCATTCAAATCAAACTTACAATTTTTACACATGCAGCTAGAATGCTGATTCTAAGTTCAAAACTATGATATTTAAACAGTTGCAACCTATGTGACACTCAAAGTAGGTCACTCATTTATTTTAAACATTTCGATTTTAGTGGCTTTAAGTCCAATTTCACTTCAGCTGCTGACATCCACAGCTCTTCATCTTTCCAGATTTTGTATGCACACAAGACTACATTCTGCCAAATGTCTGCTGGTGTTCAGTGAGATTTTTGAATATCCTGCAATGTTTAAAATAGGCATTTTTAGCTTGCATTTCAGAGAAACAAAGGTGATTTCAAAGCGTTTTTTTTTTTGTTGAGCTAACAGGCACTGCTGTTTTTCCTTTGGCACCACGTTTCACTCATGGCACTTCTGGCCCATCACGCTCGCACTGGTGGGTGGTAGGTCAGGCGACCATTTTGGTGTGCGCAAAACTGCGCAGTTTTCCTGGATTCTGGCGCAAATGTGGGCTTTTTGGCCATCTTAGATTTTCTAAGCCCACAGCACCAAATGTTGCAGCATAATAGTTCAAACGTGGGTCAAGACACCCAACAATACCCAGTTCAGTTGACATGACTGCACGGCTTTGCACAGCAGCTGTTCTTCTTCGTTCTTCGATTCATACTAAGGTAAGCATACGGATGCTGTGTAGACAGGATTGGGAGTAGAATGCTGATTGCTTTTTCTGGCAAGACTGACACTGCAGAAATGTTTTTTTTGTCGTTTGTTGTTTCACAGACCGTGGCACCGTTATAATGTTTGGAAAGAAACTAGAATATTGAACAATGTATTTGGAAAGAAACTAGAATATTGAACAATGCATTTGGAAAGAAATTAGAGTATTGAACATTGCGTGATGAAAAGTTATTGCACCATTGAATGGGTCATTTGGTGATACAGCAGTATGGTAAGCGCTGTGGAGGGCCATGTAGGAATGAAAAATGATGAGACACAAGAAAGGAAATACAGGTATTTATTGCCCTTCTGTTCCAATAGAGACCGGAGGCAGAAGTGTGGTGATCTGTTCGCTGTTGGAGTATATAACAGTGCTTAGGAAGTACTGCTCCCAAGAGAAATAGAAGTGAAATTATTGGAATAGCCCAAAAGAAATAGATAAAGATGAGACCCGTGCGAGGGGGTGTGGGGAGTGATGGGTTGTTAGGTTAAGTGTTGATTGCAACCTTTTTGTATCCTTATTAACAGATAAAGCAGAACCCTGTACTAAAAGAAGATCCTGAAGACACTGGGATTAGAGACCCATATGTGGTAAAGGACTAAGTGGATGGTGTAGTCCACCCACCCCTATTGTCCCTCATGTGATGTTTTTCGACCCTTGAGGTGAGCACCCACAAAGTTTGTTGTTTGTTTTAACATATTTATTAGACTATGGCCAATGGATCCAATGAGCAGTATGAAACAGGGACCTTAGAACGTTGCTAACAGAGTTTGTACAAACGGACAATACCTAGTGTGAATTTAGACTGAGAAGAGAGGGAGGTACAAGACACCAACTAAGTCTAGAAGATCCAAGGAAGGTTGGTCTGAATGGGAAAAATTATGTGCTAACTTTCAGGAGTGACCCAGAGATAGAGGCTGTGAAAGAATGTGAAAGGAATTTTTCTCCTTTTTATTGACTAATACAAATCAGTGTTATGATTAAACTGTAACGAGTATGGTTAATAGTAAACCAATGTTCTTTTTACTTGTCTTTTCAGGAAGACACTGTGACTTTAGTAGATTAAGGGGCAGTGAGGAGTTGAACCACTCATCCTACTGCCCTGAAAAGGAAATTACAGAGCAGAAAATAAGTTGTATGATCTGTATGTGAAGCGTACACCCCTGAAGAAGGTCCTGTATAGAGTGTAGATTTGAATGATTGTTGTGGAATGAAACATGTCGGGATGAATGAGTTGTTAGAATAAATGGATGATTAAGCAGAACTACTGAAACCTATGCAAGTGGTAAAATTAGTACTGCTAGGATTTTGCTGTTTTCTTTTTTGAAAATAAATGGAATACAAGATCTGGTTAATTATGGATGACACGTGAGAATAAAGTAGTATTGTACAGCTTCAACAGGCTGATCGTATTAATGTAAGCCTCAGTATACATGCTTGATTGTAAAGTCTTGTGTTGTTTTAATGAGAATGTGTTTTTTGCTGAATAATACAAAATATATTTTTGTATAAATACGTGAAGGAATCATACTTTCTGTGTATTTGGAAGTAGTAATGTAGGTTAGACAGATATAAATAAAAAAGGTCTATCCAAGTGTCAGTTGGTGGAAGCCTGAAAAGACAAGAGACCATCCAAACACAGTATTTTGTACCATATCGTATAGCTGAGGAGGGCTGTTTGGAGAGGTCCATATAAATATACCCTCTAGTCTCTATAGTGTGTGTGAGGGTCACTGAAGCACAGCACACTCTTGGGACTCTTCAGCATGAGGTCACAGTTCCTTTTACCAACATCAGGGCCTTCGGTGTCCAAGTCACTATTATTCAAAGTCTCTTGCTTCAGAGGGCCTGATGTACCAGAAACAACGAAAAAAAGTTCTGCTCCTAATTTTCAAGTCAGGCGATTCACTCTGGATCCCACTCTTGCAGGCTCAGAACCCTTTTCTACAATTAGTTCCCCTCAGCCAGGCTCAGACCAATTTCACTTTACAGACAATTGAAGGCTTTGGAATGTGCACAGGATTCAATTTACCCCGCTGCAAGACTACTTTGATTTCACAGTTAGATAATTCTTAGCTGGTCAGGGGGGGTACCAAACAGAGACCTTCGAGAGAGCATCAACATGGTGCTGGACCACTCTGTATCTGGTACCTAGTTTGGTTTCATAAAGTTCAATCTTATACAAGTTCTCTTTCTTCATACAATGTTGCTGCATGCAACCTTGAGCATGACACAGTCCGGTCTGCTATTAGTTTCTCCAACTCATTGGCTGTGCTGAACTCGCTGGCATTTCTTTGCTGTTGGAGTCAAGGACAGTACCACAGTGGCAATCGCTTCTCCTGACCTCGACTATCAATGCGGGAGGGACCGCATACCTTTGACACACACTACACCGTTCATCAGCTGGAAATCCCGGTCTCATGTTTCTTTTCCTTGAGGCTTCTTGAAAGCCGCAACCCTTTGCTGAAACTTTACAAGGTTATTCCCTTCTTGTCGTCCTCTCTGGTCTCGCCGCCTTTCTCCTTCGTTTAAACTGCCATCTCTGAATTGCTGCTTCCAAATGTGTTTTACCTTGCTCAGAGTGTGCTTTCCTGCTTTGCCTTTTATCCGTGTGGGGAAGTGTGATGGAAATCAGGTGTGTGTAATTATCAGTAATTGCCTGACTCTGCCTTGCCCTTGTGTTGGGACATGTCAAGTATAAGGTTCTGGTGTTAGTCCATTGTCATTCACGATTAATTGTCTGTGATAAAGTGTTTGTGTCCGGAGGAAAGGGGGGGTGGGATTGAGTTTCTAGGTGTCCTACCTGGTAGGATGGGGAAATGGTGTTATAAGGAAGGGGATACCACGTCTCACACTTCGGAGTCCCACCTCCACTCCCCGAAGACCCCCATCCAGGTGATCCTCCCGCACTGGTCCACCCCCAGGAACTAGATCCAATAGCGATGGGAGTGTCCTGGCCACCTGGATGACAGATCCCCAGGGACTAGTGGTTGAGACACCTTAAGGTTTCTCACAGTGCAGAATTTCTGCACCACCTAAGATATTATCACATTTTTGGATCTGATTTTCAAGAAGGAAGTATAGCCCTCAAAATTAATTACAAACAATGGGATACAGCTGGTCTCTGGGGAGATGGAGGCATTTTTAAAAGGGAATAACTAGTACAGTTTGCCATCCGGAGACCAATTGAATAGTAAAAATATTTAATAGATTCATTAAGGACAGTATCAGGTATGCTATTTCTGAAGGTAAAGATTACAGAAAAGCTGCTGAGGACACAGTGGTGGCAAACAAGTTCACACCTCAATCCACAACTCGAATACCCCAATTTCAGCTGCTCAGGGGAAGGAAGCCCAGCATCAGAGTTTGCCCACCTTAGTTCGGTAGGGCATGTATGAGCAACATTGATTTTCAGGTAGTCAGAGATAATATTAAGAAGAAGTAAATGAACAACAACATTTCGTTTGATGACAGAAAGGCCACAACGGAAAGTGTGGTTGGAGTGGGTGATTGGGTATGCATTAAACTTCCCCAAGGAAGAAAGGATGGGGGCTTGAATTGGTCTGAGGGTGTTGAAGAGATTGCATGAGGTGGTCAAAACTTCAGACGGATGAGTCTGGAATGTTAATAGAGTATGCAGGAGCCATAGAATGAAGATGTGTTGGTGTTTTCCAACAGCAGAACCAGTTGGAACAGGAATAAGTGGTTGTAGAGACAGTAAGAACTTTTAACTTTAAGTTGGGTGAGCTTCCAACATAAATGAGTGTCCCAGAAATGAATGTCCCAGAAGGGAGTGCTATAGGCCCTTATATTTAAGGGAGTATGTGATGTAAGTGCAAGGATCTTCAGTCAATTATTCCCACCATCAGTGAATTAAACTATGGACATTTGAATGTTTATTTCCTCTCCGTTTGTGGGTGAATTTGTATATAGTTGTGTAGTCCACAACATTGTTCCATTATCATTTAACTCTTGTTATATGAATGAAGCAATGCTCATTGTTTATTTTCTTTTTACGTTTATGAATTGCAAAAAATCTGAGGAGTTTAACATTCTGTGTTCAGTGAACCTAGAGTGCGGAATGTAGAACTTAGATGGAGGAATGGGATTTATAGAGAAGCAAGAGGAGTTTAAAAAGAGCTGCAGGCAGAACTGGTGGGGTTACAAGAATTGTACTGAATAAAGAAAATTATTCAACTTACCTGCGAGATAGCTTCATTTATTTCCGATATTTCTGGCTGTAGTTAGTCTAGTGTAGTTATGGTGTCACGTGAGGCTTGACATTGCATAATATTGCACTAACTGGACATATGAAGCCAGATTGGGATATGCAGGCAGTTTCCCTAGATGATATGTCTGCCGTGTGTGCTATTACTGTCCCATGGCATATCGATGCAGCATAATAGTGGATATATGATAGACAACTAAAAAAGCATTTTGCCTGCTCTAGTGCTATTTCTCATTAAATTAATTATACACTTGTTGGTAATGTATTTACGTCCATGGTTCAATGACCTGCAGTGTCATCTGGGCCAAGGATCATGTGATATCTATTCATGTGATATCGTAAAGGTCAATAGTCAAGTGATATTGTATCATGTGATCACTCCAAGTGAGTAATCTCACTTCTACTACTCTCGTCTCAGAGAATATATCTTTTTAAAATTAATTACACTCCAAGTTATTTTTTGCACAGCAAGACATTTTCTTTGGAAGCTGAAATCTAATGTCTGAGTGAGTGTCACTGAATTCTCCCTTTTATGGCCTTGTTTGATTCCTGTCTATCCAGGTAAATGTTCACATCAACCTGTACAATTATGGCTAAAATTACCAGGAGAGTGCTTTTGAAATTGATGTCAGCGAAGGCACAAATGTCCAGGGAGTCTCGTTGCTATAGGAAAAAGGCTGTTAAACGGGTTACATTTTTATACTTTTCCTCTCAGTGTGTTAGCTAGGTAGGCAGAAGAGGTTTTCCAAATCGCAATGACAGAAACAGTATACAAGCAATCAGGTTACTCTTTGACATTGTATTTATTTAATTATTGAATTGTCAGATCTTTGAGAGATGAAGGGCTGAGGCAGGAAATGTACAATTCTACCTCTCTTGTCCCTGTAAAATAGAAATGTTATTATTATTTTTTTTTATAGCACTCGACTTTGGAGTGTATTTTGGCTCGGACTGGCATTTTATTCGTGTGGCAGAGGGAGCTCACCACACCAGGGTGCATTACACCCAGGAACACCTCCAGGGACCCTTCCTTGGATTATTCAGTGTGGAGGGAATAAGTGCTAAAAATGTGTTCAATGGTGAGGCCACTCGTAATTGGCTCATCTTTAAATGGTGCTCAATCAAGCAAGCAATGATCCGACTGATTCATGTATTCTCACACAACCAATTTCCACTCCTCTGTAGCATTGCTACAAAAATGTTATTCATTGTTAATTTCACAGGTATACGGTTGCAAACATGTCTGTTATTGCTCATCATAGTCTAGACCCATCACTTCAGCAATGAGCAAGGCACTCAATGAGCTCTATGTTGTTGCGTACGCCATTGGGTAGAGCCACCGGTGGCTACTAGCTCTTGGGATTGTCCACAATGTACTACCAAACATGTGAAAACAGACATCCTGAGAAGAGAATTATGAAGCATTTGGACGTGCATGTATTTTTTATTTTTTTATTTGTATCTTACACATGCTATGGTTTACATTAAACCTTCCAAACAATAAAAAATAAAAGTTAATTCACATTATATGCACGATACATTCATACATTCGATATCCAAACATTATTTTGTACTACTGTTCATTCAATTTCATTATTCCACTAAAATATTACAATAGTGCAATCATATCTTTATGTGGCCATAACAATACATTATTTCAAATCAATCATCAGATCTAGTGAGTACAATCTAAAGCAAATACACTGAATAAATCCACTAGCACTAACGCTTTTTGACAAGTTTTCCATTTTGTGTTAGAGCAATCATCACGGCGTTGAGCGGGTTGGCAACCTCATGCGAATTTGGAACTACACTAAATGAAAGGGTTTGTGATCAGTTTATGCTTGAATGCAATGACTGGAAGGTGAGAGAAGCTTTGTGGTCAAAGAATAATCTATCTTTTGAGGACATTCTCAGAATGGCAAAGGAAGTGGAACACACACACACGTGTGCAAAGGAACTGAAGAAAAGATCTGACTCTGAGGTAAAGAAAATTGAAGAGGTGCAAGGGAAGGAGGTAATGGCTTTACAAGGAAGAAACTTGGACAGGGAGAAGCAACCCATCAAAATGAAACGTACCAGATTTAAAGAAAAAAAGACACTGCAGAAAGGAAAAAGTGTTTCCACTGTGATAGCTTTTTTAACACCTTGTGTACAGTGAGAAGTGCCCTGGTCTTAAAGCCTTATGCAAGAAATGTCATAAAAAGGGTAATTTCACAAACTGTTGCAGAAGTAGAATGGATGCCATTGACTGTATTGAAGAATTATGCAAGGACTTAGAGGAATGTACATGTGTGGTGGAAGACATGACTCATTCCATTGGAATTATGGAGGATGAAGATGCAAATTATGAAAAACCTATTAAAAATGAAGTCCAAGATGAGGAAATGGTGATAGACTCTGAGGCTAAGTACAAACTGATGCCTAGGACAATTTTCCCACGTGCATGCATGTAAAAAATGAATTGAATGAAGTGGATGCATTCAATTGGTGGGGTGGTTTTGGACTATGATGCAGTTCAAAGATAGACATATATCTGAAAATGGGTACTACCCGATACATTTGTTTTCGGGGGACCAGTTTCACGATGGGAAGAAAATAAGCATTAGAAAAATGACTGGGAAACTGGTTACACCCCCCGGCTCCCTTTGTACTTAGCACCTATGTGTAAGCACACCAGTACCCTATTATTGACTTGATTACTTGGTCAACATAAACATATAGTGACAATCATATATGTATGTATGTATGTATGTATTTAGTTTTTATATAGCGCCGGTAGCCCGAGGGCATCAGGGCGCTAGTACATAAAACACTGGTACTACAAGACGAACAACACGTAAAATACGGACGATGGGTACGAATACTATTGCACAACGAGGTCTCCAAGAAAAGTCATACGTCTTAGATCTCATCTAAAAAGGTGTGTCTTCAGCATCTTCCTAAAAGCAGAGTGATTAACTTCGGACCTAAGGGATTCGGGAACGTTGTTCCACAGTTTAGGAGCCAGCACAAGAAAGGATCTGCCCAGCCCTGTTTTTAGCTTAAACCTGGGCACATGCAGGAGGCATTTTCCACCCGAGCGTAGGTTTCTGCTGGGGTTGTAGGGCACTATGTGTGTTTTCAAGTAGGCAGGCGCTGTGCCATAGAGGCACTTGTGAACCAGGCAGAGAGTTTTGAACTTGATGCGCTCTTCTACTCTGAGCCAGTGCAAAGCACGCCTCTCTTCAGTAACATGGTCTTTCCTTTTCAGATTTTTCACTAGTCTGACCGCATTGTTCTGGATCACCTGACAACTGGATAAATCCTTGGATGCGGCCCCCAACAACAGGGCGTTACCATAGTCGAGCCGTGAAAGAATAATGGCTCTGGCTATCGTTGCCCTGTTTACTTCATTAAGTAGTGGTTTGATTGCTTTCATAAGCCTGAGATAGTATGCTGAGTTTTTTTGGAGGAAGTTAGTCTGGGCGTGAGAGTCGACTACTGAATCGACCATCATACCCAGAGTCTTCACCTTGGGAACCACCTGGATAATGGCGTTTTTAATTTGAAAAGAGCTGTACTCTGCCCCTAGTTTTTCCAACTGACGACTGGAGCCAAACAACATCAATTCGGTTTTAGAGTCGTTCAGGCACATCCAGTTTGCCTGCATCCAGTCGTCAATTAACTTGTAAACCTTGGTGAGCACTTCACTGTCCGTGGCATGATCCCTACCCCCTAACTCCAATATGAGTTGGGTGTCGTCTGCGTAATTTGTAAATGACACTCCGGCTTTCACCAGAAGGCTGCACAAAGTGCGCATATATATGTTGAAAAGCATTGGGGATAAGCTAGCCCCTTGAGGCACTCCGAATATGATGTCACATGGGACGGAGAAACTGCTACCCCAATGTACTCTTGCTTGGCGGTTGGAGAGAAAGGATAGGAGCCAGTCGATAGCTCTCTCCGAGCAACCCACGTTCTCCCCAAGCGCCTTGATGAGAAGGTGGTGATCCACCAAATCAAACGCTGCACTGAGGTCTAAAAGCATCAGCATCCCCAATTTGTTATCGTCCAGCATAGTCAGCATCTGATTCTGCAAGTCTAGCATAGCTGTTTCAGTGCTGTGGGATGCTCTAAAGCCGGATTGTTGCTGGTGCAGAATCCCCTGGTTCTCAACAAAGTGTTGGAGTTGCTGTGTGGCTACCTTATCCAACAGTTTGAGAACAAAATTCGAGTTAGTTATGGGACAAAGATTTGCGGGATCCTTGGGATCTAGTCCCGCTTTTTTAACAAGTGGGGTGATGGTGACTCTCTTCAGATCTTTAGGCACCGTGCCCTCATGAAATGAAGCGTTCACTATTCTCCGGAGGATGGGAGCAAATATATCCTTGTGTTTAAGAATAATAGTAGGGGGCAGGATATTTTCTGCGCAGGTAGAAGGTTTCATATTGTTCATCACCTCTAGCATATCTGCTTCTGAGATAGGGTCAAATTTAAAGAGTTGTTCTCGGACAGATACATTCCCTTCGGTGGGGCAGATCTCCTGATTTGAGGAAGTTCTGGCCTTGATAATATTTTGTCTCCTTTTCCGTTTTGGCTTGGAATGCATTGAGCACCATATTACAGTCCTCCTCAGATGGCGTAAACGGGGGAGTAAGAGATGTAGGTTTTTCTATACTCTTCAAAATGTTGAAGAGTTTGCTTGTATTGTTATCGGCATGCTCGATTTCCTTGTTAAAGAAATTAGCCTTGGCTGACTTAATTTTCTCTTTATATTCCCTATCCTTCCTTTTCCAGCTCGCTTTACTATCCGCCGATTTATCTGAGATCCATTTTCTTTCCAAAGTCCGTTTTTCCTTCTTCAATAGAAGAAGCTCTGGTGTGTACCATTTTTGGTTGTTACTGATCCTCCTAGTTAGTTTGGAGGTAAGCGGCGCCACGGTTTCTACTAACTCGTGTAAGTATTTGTTGTATTTGTCTAGCAATTCGGCACATGAATCCTGATCCTGAAAAGAGCACAGAATTTTCTCCAAGCAAGGCTTTAGCTGGAGTTCATTTAGATTTTTAAAGTTTCTGATTTCTGCCTTAATGTGAGGATTTTGCTTGTGTGCATAGCAGGGCAGCTTTAGGTTGGCCGATATCAGATGATGATCACTCCAAATGCAGGGAGTGGTGCTACAGTTTTTTAAAAAGATGTTATGACCACACAGCCAGTCCAACTGGTTTCCCTGGGGGGTAGTGGGATCTTTATTAAGGACTTTGAAATCGAGATTATTTAGAGCTTTTTCCAATGCTATAGCCCCTTTGTCCCTCTTATTGCCTCGCCAGAGGTTCCAGTCTCCCATAGCGACCGTAGATGCATTGACGGATCTCAAAGTGTTTAAGTGAGAACAAAGTTCCAGTGAGAAATCTGAGACCAGTGATGGTGGTCTATAGATAGCTATCAAGTTGAGACAATTGTTGGGGGAGAAAATCAGTTTGAGGTGTAGTGCTTCGCACCCGCTTAAACCTACAGATACCTTAAAAAGTTTGAGGCTGTTCTTAGCAATAATTGCTACCCCACCTCCCCTACCCTGTACTCTGTTGTCGTAGTAAATAGTGTAGTCTGCTGGAATGGCCTGCTCACATGTAGGCCCTACTGGATCTTTGAGCCAGGTTTCTGTTATGCAGAGAATGTCAAAATTGTTGGAAGATATCATGTCTCTGATGTTGATGGCGTGTTTGGTTAGGGAGCGTGTATTGAGAAGACCAATGTTCAGGCACATCCACCTCTCCATACCATCCCTAGGGATGTCAACAGACGAGTTCCCCTCCCTCTCATGGCTAATGGCCTCCTCCCCCTCCCCCTTCTTCCTGCTCACTAGTGTGTCTACAACTGGTGCATGCATAGCTCTCGCCCCCTCCTACCAAATCACCAGGGCACCAGGTGAGCTCAAGAAGCCCGTGGGTCAGGATGAAAGAAGATTATGGTCTCTACTCGGAATTGCACCGAGCGCCGACACGTCCGGCCACGGACCGGCACAGACCGGCTTGCCCCCTTCGCGCCGGCGCGTTCGCGCCGGGTTTAAACAGATAAGGCAGCCGATGAACTACAAGGCTGCTGGGAAGTGTAGTTCCACTACCCAGGTAGCACAAGTAGGGAAACAATCAGGTTGCAGTCAAACTGCGCAAGGTTAAAGCAAGTACTGGCACGTGATCAGCAAGCACACTATTAAATCTGTTAAACTGTTTAAACTTTTTACAAAAATATGATAGTGAATTCTTTAAAAGCACAACTATGAGATTTTCCTATATGAGACTAGTTAAAAAGCAAAGCTAAAAATTACCAGATGCGGCGAATTACGGCAGATTCTGATATATATCAGAATACTATTTATTCCATGTCATTATATAGAAAATCAAATACAAAAACAATCATCAGAAAAGATTTATAAATGTTATGTTATGTTTATAGATAGTTATAGTTTATAGATTGCACATACACCCAAGGGCATCTAGACGCTAGGGACCATAGCAGAACGAGGCCAGGGTCAGGCAGCCTAGAACAGGAGTGTTTTGAGCAGTCGCCGAAAGGAGAGATGATTCTCGACCCTTCGATGAGCATCAGGGAGGTCATTCCAGTGCTTTTCAGCTACTTCTGAAAAGGCACTGCGTCCTACCCTAGAGTGCCGGAATTTTGCAATGACCACAAGATTGGCCACACCAAAATGAAGGAAATACTTGCATAGGCAGGGCAAATTGTTTCAGTAAACCACAACCAGCAATTCAGTTCATACGCCTGGGCCAAAGTCAATGGTTCAGAGTCTTTGTATAGGAAAAACACAAAACCCACTGTGGTGTGTATCTGGCAGTGACTACACACCCCAGCATGCACTTCATTAAGATTTCAATACTCACTGTGGACACATTTCTGGAATTTCTAAGCTAGGCACGCACTGCATTGAAAGCACACAACTCACAGAGGGCACATATCTGGCAGTGAATTCAAGTCGCAGCATGCACTCTGTTAATAGCACAAAATAACTGTAGGTACGTATCTGACAAAAAGTACACATCCAAGCACGTACTGCATTAAGAGCACAAACACATTGCACAAGTATACAAAATAACACCTGCACTGCATTAAGTGCACACAGCTCACTGTGAGTGCATCCATTATATGGGACTGACTGAAGTGCATGCCCCAACATACTCTATATATCTTTGTATTAAACCAGAGATGGCCCATCCATGCACACTGTACTCTACTTCAACAGGAAGCTGTACCTTGTGTTTTTCAATTCCAGCCTCATGCCTGACGGGGGCCATAGATTAGTGGTGTGTGTAGCTTCACCCACTGCTAACGCAATTAGATTGTCTTGAGCTTCCAACCTCTTGTTATCTTGTTAAAGGAGCTTATCAAATAGAGTGCCAGGACACCATAAGGGAAGGCAACAAAAGAAGGTGAATGCCAGCAGCATATACTGCATACAGAAACACAGCTCTCCCCATTGCACCACAACACTTACTCATTGGCCGAGTACAAAATAGTAGTGCCATGGTATCAAGAAAGAATGACATTTATGAACAATGTCCCCCGTGAACAAAAGCACCACGTTTGTACGTTCTTGTGGCTAATTGACCTAGATTATTTAGACAGATAAGGGGCCCAAAGATGATATCCAAGGAAAGAAGATTATGTCGTATGTGTGAGATTCCAAATCAGATGAAACCCGTGAAAAACGTCTGTGTGGAATGTTTTGCCATGATGGCTGTTCGGATAAGCCATTTTAGAAGATGTGTTAATGGAACTACGGAATTAAGCAGAGACGCTTTCTGATTTAGATTACTATCGGTCAAACAAATCCCTTTGATATTGGCAGCAGTTGCATATTGGGAAAACGTGTGAAAGCGTTTAGAGCTAATGGATGTATTCAGTGTATCTACTTTAGATTGTAATCACAAGATCTGATGATTGACATGAAATTATTTATTGTTATGGGCATATAAAGATATGTTTGTATTATTTTATTATTTTAGTGGAATAATGAAATTAAATGAACAGTAGTAGTACAAAATAATGTTTGGATATGTAATGTATTTTGCATATAATGTGAATTTACTTTTATTTTTAATTGTATTGAAGGTTTAATGAAAACCATAACACGTGTAAGATAAAATATTTAAAAAATACATGCTTGTCCAAATTCTTCATAGTTCTCTTCTCAGGGTGTCTGTTTTCACCTGTGTGGTAGTACATTGTGGACAGTGTTATACAAATCCCAAGAGCCCTTGTTGCTCCCATCTTTAAGCATTAGAACTTTACAAGTGGAGCGACTGTTTGATCTTTATCAGAATACATTCAAATTTAAGTTATACCATAACACCCGAATATTCGGGTGCTAATCAGACCATTTAGAAGTCGTAAGAATAATGACTTGCTCACCCACTACTAACCCCCATTCACATTGATACGTTTTTTGTGATTAATGGCTTTACGGATCCTGCTGTGTGCACACTTAATTTACTTATTGTCTACCGCCCTCCAGGCCCCTACAGCGTGTTTTTAGAACCTTTCGTGGAACACGTTGCCGCACTGCAACTGAAGGTTTCTATCTTAGTAATTTTAGGTGATTTTAATATTGGGGACTTGCGTTGCCGCACTGCAACTGAAGGTTTTTATCTTAGTAATTTTAGGTGATTTTAATATTGGGTTCAATGTCCCGCAAGTCCCCAGGCAAGCTCAATTCTTTGAATCTTTGCTTGATCTGGAACTTAATCAGCAAGTCTCTGATTCCACGCACTCAGGTGGTGGCATTCTGGACTTGATTTTTTTCAGGCAACCCCAATACGTCAGTATCTTCTCCGAGACCAGTACTCTGGTCAGATCATTTTCTCATTGAGTTTACCATTAAGGATTTCATTCCTTGTAGTATACCCCACCCAGCTTCTACTCTGTGTCGTCGCTGGAAGACGGTTGATCGTAGCCCGATGGCTGCCTACATAACTATGAATTTTCAGGAATCAACTGGGAGGTATCATAGTGCCATTCAGTTGTATAGGATAGCACCATTCTGATAGTAAACGGTTAAGTCTTTGCCATGGGGATTAGAAGAATTTGGCTAAACGAAAAGTTAGACGATTGTTTAGGGAAGGACAAGCCTTCGAAGTTGGGAAAGTTCCATGAACTTTCACGATGGCCGAAAAGATTTCCGGACCGCGTTTGCACAGTACCTTGTAAGTGAAGAAGAGCTGTAGCTGAGGCAGCTGTTCCTGGCAGTTCGAGCAGATCTCGCTGACCCTGAGCTTCAGTTGTGGGGACAAGAAGGAGGACGTCGGGAGGTTCCTGCACTGTGCAGGGATGAGGCCACAAGCTTAGCAAAAAGTTGGTTTAAGGTGTGAGTGCCTTAAAGTCCATGAGCTGGTTTCCTTCCCCCTGGCGATCCAGTTTTCCACAGCACTCTGAAGAAAATTCGACCAGGATGGGGGACGGTGTCCAGGTGGCTTGCAAGTTGGTTGTTCCAACCAAACTCAAAGTTAACCTTGAAGGGCTTCTCTCTCGATGGAGTTTCAGGGAATTCGGACCTGCAGCAGGGTTTCACCGGTCATCCTGGAGTTGCAACAATCCTCTTCCTTCAGCTCGTCTTCGGTTCTTTCTTTCCATTGGTCGACTCTGCTTTCCAAGTCCCAGAGACCTGCTTTTAAACAGTTTTCCCCCATTCATTCCAGCCTGGCTGTCACTCACACAGCAGGGTGGCCGTCCTTGCTGGACAGCCAGCTGGACAATCATGCCAGAGTGCATTCAGGTCTCCTAGGAGACTAAGCACAGGGTGTTTCGGCACCTCCCTCGCACCCTGTCCACCCCAGACACCCCGGCGCCAGAGGAGGGCTTCAGGACTGAAGCCTGCCAAAGGCGAACAAACAAAGGGTCCAAACCTGGTTTGGCGCACAGAGACAAACACAAGAAGGACCTTTTCCTAAAAGAAATGGCGAAAAAAGTCGACCAGAGTCTGTTTTTACAGATAGATATAGGACGCCATATTGAAAAACATTTCTGACCTGATTTCTAACTACCGTTGTGTGCGGTCGGGACAAATCATGGTGGTTTGATCTAAACCACTGCCAACAGCCATTTAAAGTAGGAAAGGGTAACATTTGACGGTTACATGAGTGTTTTGACTCAGGGGAAGGTAGGCTACCCTCCAGCACTCTATAGGAAGATAACTGGATCTGTAAATTTAAAGAGACTAGTAAGGTCAATTTAACTTTACATGCTCTGGGAGACGGTGGTCAGTCCCAGAGAAGGTATTTAAACCTTGGGAAGTCTGAAAGACATCCCTGTGCCACTGCACTGAAGGTGCTGTGTGACACACAGAAAAAGATGATGCCTATGGAGTTGTTTTAAAACTTCATAACCAAAGAACACAAAAGTAAAACACATTGAAAATGAAAAGTTCAAAGCCCCAAAATATAGCATAAGAGATGGAGGGCTCTAAGGTAGAGGGAATTTAGCAATTGTCTCAGAATTCTCCCTAACACAGTCTCCACCTGATATGTGCCCACAATTAGCTTTGTGCCCTTAATGCAGTTCATTCTGGGATGTGTAGTCATTGCTATATATACGCCCACAGTGCATGCTGAGAACTTTAGGCTCTGCCAGATATGCAGCCACAGTGAGCGTGTGGTAGTAATACAGTGCATTAATAATTTTGTGTCTTTGTACAGTGACGTTTGTGTTTTTAATGAAGCACATGCTCAGATTTGTAGTGTCTACCAGATATGCACTCAGAATTAATGTTGTGCCCTTAGTTCTGTTCATGCTGTGACACATAGTCATTGCCAGATATGCACCCACAGAGAGTTTTCTTTTGATATTAAGACAGTGCATGCTTGGTGCTTTGGTCATAATAATGCACCCACATTGATTTTTACGCTCTTAACATTTTACTCTAACTCCCTAAACTAGCACACCAATTCTCTGGTCTGAAGGTCACCATCTTGCAGGACTATTGCTCAATTCCAAGTGTATCAAATGATTGGCTGAACAATGCTGATAGACACCTTTCATGAAAACCTCACCAAACTGGCTTGCATGCTCACTCCATCATCTTATGCCAACATCCTTATCAACCAATTCAAGTGCATCGTGAAGGACTCCACCAACATCCATGCTCCACTGAAACTACAAGCCAGCAAAACCAAGCCATCAACACCCTGGAATATACAAGAGCATATGACTTTGAAGGTGCCACCCACAATCAAGAAAAGTTCTAGTGAGAAACACAACTAAAAGAAGATGTCACAATCTTAAAAAGAGTATGTCACTGAACAAAAAAGAGGGATCCACACATGTGATGTCGTAAGTTATGTCATTAATGACATTTGTGATGTCATCTTTGTTGTCATGGGTGTTAGTCCTTGCAGTGCACTGAGGTAGCGCGAGTTATGTTTGCTTAGCTTACCATAACTGGTGAATTTCTGGGGGGTTTCGGTTTAACCTGTAACCATAACGTCCCTGTAACAACATTTGTCCATTGAATTGCATAGGTTTTTACTGGTGCAACTTAACAATAACGTCCCTTTAACAACGTTTTTTGTCAGTGAATCTCATTGGTTTTTAGCAGGATACCCTTAGTTTTTAAAGAATTGTGCAACATAGTGAAACTGCTGGCACCATGTTAAAGTGGATAGCAGTCACAGACTATGTATCTGTTTGCGGAGATCGGGTGGCATCCAACTTGCTGAGGAAGGAATGTGCTCTCTTGCATAGTGGTACCAATCACCAAATGCAAAGAACATAGACAAACAGCACTGTGTGCAAGAATCGCAAGGGCATATAGAGTAGGTTTGCAAATTGTGTACTTATGAAGCAAACAGGACAAATGTATAGGGAGTACACCATAACGGAATGCATCAACAACAGAAGTGACGTCTGCCTTCAACAATCTTACCGCACTGCTACTGTAAAGGGGAACAAAGAACGAATGGCCAGAGTAATGACAAGAAAGTGCTAAGACCTGAACGTCACTACAATGTAGTAAGGACACTAAACTTTGTCTAATAATTGCACAGGTGCGCCAGTATGCAATAGTACAGAAGCATAACATGTCTTTTTATAACACAGCATTGGCAAGCACCTTATAGTGGCAGGATGAAAATTTCCCTCATGACGCATTGACTTTCTATTGTAACCCCATTGCTAGGCACAGTAGTGTGAACGATAAATTATGTAATATTTATTGCTGCATGTACAACAAACACATTCTCTTTTTGGTAAGAGAACACATTACAAAGGAAAGCTAGGCAGTACAAGCAGCAACACTTCCACAACAGCATACAGGCATAGGAAAGAAACTATGTGCATAGGAAAATGGACAGCATGGAAGCCAAAGTGGAAAAATTGATGAACAATTGTGCCGCTTTAAATGGTGCGTACAAGGATACATTTTGTACAAAACGAAACAGCACAGGCATACCTGCACATCTACTCCTTCCCCATGTCGGAGCCCGCCATCCCCTAAAAAAACGTTTCATGGGGGACGTTACAGTAATACATCAATCTCTTCCTCCCCTCACAACCAAGTTGTGCAAATCCCCATTCTCCACAATGAATATTCAATTCTGCTATCCCTTCCCTTTCCTTATGGGGTGTATGCATGTGTACAAGTAAACGGTGATAATGAGAATGTTGCTGAGTGTTTGTGTGGTATTCTTTTTTTCCTGAAATGCGATTCTGACTCAGCGACAGACAGTCCTCGTTGCAATGACCGCAATTAAGAAAAAGGTAGGTCTCCTATGAACACTGCAGTTGTCCGGCCTATCCACAATGACAATGGAGGCATCCGTATGCCGCCAGCATGCTCTGCATGTCCGCATGTAGTCCACCACCTATCAATGCATGTGGGAAGGACGTTTGTGCATAGTGCAAGTACACACATGTGTATCTGTTCCTCTGTGTCCTGGTAACATCGCCACTGTGCAGCATATGCAAAGGAACGTTAATTAGGTTGAGGTCTCCACCCTTGTCCTACAAGTAGCAATACAGATGAACATCCCACCTGCTGTACCCTATAAATAGCCAGCATCTCGCAAAATGGTCTGCGCACGTGTGGTGCACTATTAGTCAGTAGCGAAGTGGCAACACACCCATGGAATCAACAATGCATGCACTCCCAAACCACACACGAAACACAACAATCTGAGGAGTTGTTGCAAGCAACCCACATAGCTGTTCGTGTAAGGCTTCCAGCCATTCATCCAAGACTCTAGGGCTTCACCACACACAGCACAACCTAGTGCACTCCATGTTTTACTCCTCATGTCATGTTTAGTGCATTCCCCATCTGCAATTGCACTTGCCACCTTTCACCCTGGCCACATCTTTGCATGCATGGCTCCATCACCTTGCATTGGCTGTGCTGAACATTGAGTGGCTCTGTGCATGCAACGACCTACAGCCTTTGGCCATGTACCCAATAGTCTAGGCCTTACCCAGACCCATCACAACATAATGGCCTCATGAAGGGGAACATTTGGCACATACCACAATCCAAAGGGCAAAGTGTAAAGGGCAACTCATGCCAAATGCAAATAGCGCCATGTTCCTCCCTAATGTCCAAGATTGTGGCATAATATACACCATATGGTACTGGATGCATATCAGGTCACTTGTGCTGTTCTACCAAGTCTACACAGTCCTGCAGAACCATTTTTTGAATGTCACCACCATCGGAGACATGCATACTTAAAAATGGATGTCTGTGTTATGGTGGCGTGCTATGGTGCAGACCTAGGCTCTTTGGTGCCTGGCCTACGGCCTATGGCCTTTTGCCATACACCCAACAGTGTAGGCCTTAGCCCCACCCAGCACAACATAACAGAGTCATGCAGGTGAACAAGTGGCCAGGTACATGCAGGTCACCCCTAGCCACTTCTAAGCATCCACTACATCACCACTGCACCCACAGGACATACTAGAGGAGTCGTCACTCCATCAGGTCCAGGCATGTACTACACATTTTAAGAATTGCAACCAATCCCACAACCATGAAAGCAAGATTTTATGCAATGATCACACACCGCACACAGAAGGCAACAATTTGAAACCTACTTTACCCCAGGGCACATATTTGGTGGTGCAGGGTGGTCACCCATTCATCAAAGGGGCTATGGGTTTAGCACATGCGACACACTGTACTGCAGTGTACGTTTCACCTTTCATGGGGTCTTCATTGTACTCCCCTTCTGCCATTGCTCTACCATCACTGACAGCTAGGGCCTCACCACACACAGCACACCATGTTTTACTCCTCATGTCATGTATAATGCACTCCCCATCTGCAATTGAGACTGCCAACTTTCACCCTGACCACATCTTTACATGCATGCTCCATGCCATTGTGTTGCCTGTGCTGAACCGTATGTTAGTGGATTTGTACTTTGTCCATATTGCAACATTCTGATGCTGATGACTTCCTTTCATGGTGCAATGTGTTCAAACACTTTCTCAAGCAAGGGTTTTATAAGGTCTTAACCATAGCAAACGCAAATGGTGAAATGTGGCACCCTATTGTGCAACAGGGGCACTGATGAGCACCATATGCTAATGGACGCATAACAGCTCAATTCTGCTGTTCTACCAAGTGTACAATGTCCTCCGCAACCCTTGTGTGCTACTTACCAACTTCAAATGCATGCAGAGTGTGACAACTGCATCACTGCATTATGTTGTGGTGGCTGTGATGAAGGCCTAGGTTGTTGGGTGTAGGGCCTACGGCCTTCGGCCTTCGGCCCTGCACCCAACAGTCTAGGCCTTGCCCACACTCACCACAGCATAACAGATCCATGCAGGCGACCATGTAGGCATGTGCCAGAAATCACAAAAGCAACATATGCACCAGCACTTCCACCCAACCGCTGCATCATAAAGCAGGGAGGCAAGGACACGTGTTCCACTTACCGTAATGTAGAAACATATCGCTGTGTTTGGCACCGCTACCGGTTGCCAGTGATAGGGTCGAAAACAAAAGGATTGAATGCCTTTTGATCGACAGTCAAAGGATCGAAAAAAAGGGTCGAATTTTTTTTTTTTTTTTTTATGGGGGGGTTCCCCTCAACCCCCCGTTTTCTTTATTAAATACATTTTTTTACCAACCCAAACTAAAATATATATATAAATAAATAAAATAAAAAATTCGACCCTATTTTTTCGATCCTTTTGCATTCGAGCAAAAGGTCATTCGATCCTTTTTTTTCGATCGTTTCGTTTGACTGGACACCACCGCTACCCACTTCCAATCACAAAGCATTATAAGCATAGCAACCAAACAAGACAATTTTCACAACATTGGGCCTGCTCCCAACACTCTAGGAAGTGCATACAACCAATGGTGCATAGTGCACTGCAACCCTTACTAATTTGTGCAATGCAAGCACACATAAGAACCAGTTGCACCATGACCTCTTCCATATGTACACTATTCCGTTATAACCGACAACTGTAGGTTGTTCTACCAATCACCACACCCATGCAACCAATATTGTGCGCACTGCAGCCAAACCACACACAAAAAGCAACAATGTGACACCTACCTTCAACCAGTGGACATACCTTTTCAACCAGTGGACATACTTTTCTGTGCTAGGACTGCAGCCATGCATCGAAGGGGCTACGAACTTACCTCACACAGCACACCATAGTACACGCTATGTTTAAATCCTCATGTCTTGTGGAATGCACTCCCCTTCTGCAAATGTGCCTGCCACCACTCCTCACAGAAAGACACCGCTGCTGCAGGTGGCATGCCATAATGAAGGCTGTCTGCAATGACCACACAAGATTGTTGCCTTTTGAGGTATCCGCGCATTGGCGGGGCATGCACGGATAGCACTGGCACACCACCATGTTCTTCTAATGAGATATATCACATTAAGCACTTCTCACTCCCGCACCCTTTCCATCCGTTCTTCCCACCACCAGATGCCATGTACTATGTTTCTCAGGCCCTTTCACCACCGCATTGTCCTCCGATACAACATGCCGCCATCATCGAACACTTTTGACACACATCCAGTCACCACACACTGCAGTGCAATCAAAATATTGACCGTGCAGCGAACAGGGAAATGGGTCGCCGGAGCAGAGCCAGATATGACTAATTTTAGTGTGCCCACTGCTACGTACAAGAGGCCCAATCATGCACACAATGGCTTAGAGCCTTGCCACACACACCACAAAACTATCCTCTGATACACCATGGCAGCGTTTCCCAAAAATTTCGACGCACAGCACGCTTCCATCCAGCCAACCACCGGCCGCGTCCAATGTTCGCTGACATCACAGCGTACTGCCAGCCAATGAGACTCCAGTCCGTGGAGTGTACAGGGAAACAGACCCAGATATCACACATTTTTTGGGAGGTACATTCCAGTTCTTTGCAACAGATGTACTGGTCGGATTTCCATCAAACACACAAAAGCACGCTTTCTGACCCAAGCCCCTGCTCCTGCCGCAAATTTGGTGAAAATCCATCCAGCCATTCGCCCTGTAGCCGTGCACAAGTTTTTTTCCCATTCAGACTATGGAAAAATATAATGTGGGACCCCCCCATAATTTTGTCCCCCCTGCACGAAACCACACCCACGTGGCGAAAGAATCCAGAGCCGACCATATACTTTTTTTTGTTGCAAAGTTTGGTGAGGATTCCTCCAGGGGAGTGAAGTTATAAGCCACCGAAAAAGTGCTCTTCCTATGAGTTTAGCAATTTAACCATAACTACTCGGTAGTTTCGAACATTATGAACAGAGCACAGAAGGTCAGCAGCAGGCTTAGCGGTCTACTGTTATGTGAGAAATGACACATCAATTTCTCAGCTTTACCAATTCTGCAGCTGAAATTGTGGTCACCAAATCATAGTTTTGTGTGACTTTGCAAACACTGGCATGACTTTACACTGATTATTTCCTTTGGGTGGTGAGAGGAATCAAAATTTAGGGGGATTTAAATTTCTTATTTTTTCAGTTAACTTTTCACGGTTTTGTCCCTAATTTATCTCAATGTTAATGTTCTCCTACATGATTGTTCTATCAACATTAAAGGCAACATTGAATAATACAAACTTCACAGGTGATATTTCTGAGCTAATTTTTCTATCAAGTATTACCGTTCTGGATCACATACAGTTTATGCCCGTGTTTGCCCATACAGAACACTAGGCACTGCTAGGTTTGCACTGCATGTGCTCTCATTTTACTCCTGTTTAATCAAGCCTTACTGTAAGCTGGCTACAATTGTATCATTCTCCATATAGAGTTAATACGTTTCATCTGTATGCAGCTATTGCACCACAGAGAGATGCAGCCCCCTGCCCCTGTTTCTTTTACATTAGTCTCCATCTTCTCGCCTCTTGATCTTTCCTTCTTTTCCCCTTCTTTCTTTTTTCTCTCTTCTTTCTTTGAGACTGACCAAAAGAAGAGAAAATTAGACTGAAAGCAAGGGAACGACGGCCCAGATTCTGGTTCAAGAGGCAGGTCTGCATTGTAAGCTCCTCTGCCAACTTTGACCTAGTGGTAGAGTGATTTAACACTTTTCAGTATCTGATATGAAATAACCACTGAAGAGACGTTTTGAATTGGCAGCCAGCTAACGCAGAGCGGCTTAACAGTGCAAAATCGAACATGCTGATGGTCGATGTCCTGTCATCAGTTTCATTTGCGGTAGTGTGGAGCAAGTGGGGGAAACAAGAGAGACTCTACTGCAGGTGGCACGGAGCCCTGGGTCATGCCACTTCCCCTGGGCAATGAATTGCAAAGTGAGGACACCCTGTGTGCCTAGCGCTCCTAGTGCACAAACGGTAGATGTGAAGCATTCATCGAGCACTGTCGTCCTGCAAGGACAAGTGACTCACACACATATCGGGGTGTCTGTAACTGCTGCGCCGCTCTGCTCAATTTCCTTTTGCTTCTTCATGTGCTCTGTGTGCTGACATGTGCTTTAATGCTTGTAATCACACTCATTGTTTTTGTGACTCCTTGTACCCACCACTTAGCTCTTCATTTAGCATTTTAACTCAGCAGCTGTTTGCCACTATTTTTTTGTAATTATGTTATTTTATTGCCTATTCATTGAGTGTTGTTAACTGCCTTTTTTTACCAATGGATATTTGCCAAATACACTCTTCGTTAACCATATATATAAAAGGTGATATTGGTCATCATTGAAAGGCAATTGTGTTTGTCTCACTTTGCAGAGAAATGTTGGAGCCCAACGTAAATTAGAGACAGTTGGCCAGGGCTAACATTGGTGGTGTTGCTGTGCCATGATGGGCTATTCACAATTATTTTAATACCTGATTTAACCCAATCTATTTGTATCATATCTAATTCATAATTTCTACTTACCAATTGGTGCTTACTGTATATGCAATTGCATCGTTAGGCCACCCAGAAAATTGAGCAGAAAGGACAAGGTTGTACGAGGTATCTAGTGAGGTGACTGGTGGTACTATTGACCAGATACACTCTGCATCCCAATGGCCTCACCTTACAGGAGGTTTTAGTCTCCAGCCAGATAATGCCATGACCAGGCAGCAGAACCGTCTTCAGTGGGTACTTTGAAGCAAGAAACAAGTAGCGAGTTCTTGTGCCACTGCACAGTGTGACAACCAGGATGCTGACTGCTCACATTTTGGTCTATTCATGAACACAAATCACTATGACCCGAGAGGCCACAGTGAGAGACCACCAATGGCTCTTGGAGAAATCACAAGATCAGCCAGACAAGTGTACTACATTGTGGAGGTTCTACTGGCCCTTTAGGAAATTCTGGTGGGAGGCAACCAAAGTCCAGGAATGGAGAAACTTCTAAGGAGCTTACTACCTCTTAGAGCTAACACAATCCATTTAATGTAGAAGATTGGGGAGCAAAGGTTAGGTTTGACCACAGTGGGGTACCAAATGTGGAACCAGCTAATCCAACACAAACCATGGTGGGCACCCTCATTCACATATCCAGACTCAAATGCTGCCATGATATGAGTATGATAGATGATAGAGATGCATAACTAGAAAATCTCTTCAGATGGATAGGACAGACAAAAACAATGGCCATCTGTCATCATGAGCTACTGGTCACTCTAGGATTGCTGGAGGCGGGGATGCTGTGTGGTGCCCACATGGTAGACTGGTAATGCTAGACACAAAGTCAGGCTAGCTTTAATCAAATCACCTGCAGACTTTTACGTTATAAGAAGGTGTATCGCACCACTTTTTTAAAATCATCTTTGAATCATCATTTGAACTCTTACCCTTGAATAAGATTTAATTTGGACCCTGCTGGAAGAGCAGTCCTTTCCTGAGAAATCCAATTTTGAGGTGTTCCAAGGCAGAGGAGAGCACTGTCCCCTAACCATCCCAGGGTACCATTGGGGTGAGCCTGCTGTTCGAACAAAAACTGCCACTCTGCCATCCACAGTAGTACCCAGGACCTCAATGTGTCAAAGGACCCTTGCAGTTGTGTGTAACCCTCCCCTGTGTTTTGGAGCTCGAGAGCAAGGATCTATCTTGTCTCCGAGTTCCTGGAGTGGGACTCACAGTGACCTGAGAAGTGACCTGCGGCTGGAGCAATGCCTGCCTCTCTGCCCATCACAGAGGTACCAAGGACCTCACTATGTTGATGGACCCCTTCAGCTGTGTGATAGATTCCCCTGTGTTTGGGAGCATGAGAAAATGACTCAACTTGTCCCTGAGCCGCTGACTCGGACTCACAGGACCATGAGAGCAAAAACTGTCAGGACCCTACTGTATTTTGCCTTTGAACTACTTGGAGCTGTGTTTTTAGAACTGTTTGAAAGATTTGAACCACCAAAACCCTCTGTCGCTGTCTTTTGCACCCTCCCAATCTAGGCACATGCCCCAAGAAGTCTGGTTTGGCTTTGCCCCGACCACCAAAAACTGCAAAAAGTTACTATTGACTGCTAACTTCCTTTGTGGTCCATTGTGCGGTCCTCGAGACTGACTAGGTCATTTTAATCCCTTTTCTAACCATCAATACACATCTTTTTTGAACATTGGGGTCTTTTATTTGCCTTTTCTCCACTTGTGCACAAAGTGCTGCATCTATTCTATCTTTGCATATTCTGTGTTCCTTATAAGGGTAGGGGGCATGAATTATTTGTTTTTGTTGTGCATGAAGTGTTTGATTAAAATATATATCCTTAAGGAACCTTAATTGGAAATGCCTTTGTGTTTGACTGTTATATTTTGCTGTTTGGGTTGCTACAGAAGCACAGTCACACCCCTCTTAAGAGTATAGCTTTCTATTTGCCCAGATTACGCACAAGGTGAACAAAGTATAGCTCTTAACTGTGCCTGCTTTACCTTTATTATTGTTTTGGCTATTGGTTTGTAGAAGTGTGAGGGTTGAGTGGGCACTTTAGCCTCTACTTAGCCTTGTACTCCTGCAGGGCAGAAGTACATATATCACAGATACAAATCTATGCAGAACTGGTGTGCTACTGTAGGGAGTTACATTCAAGCATATCCCAGTCACCAAATTGTAAGCACAAAAACATTTAGACATGGAGATGAACAGATCTGTTTAATGCAAGTACATGAATGAAGAGTGAAGGTTGCAGGAACACACCACAAGTGGTACACCCAATGCTTCTGCCTAAAATGACGAAACACAATGATACACCAGTAACTCATTAGCCTTCTTATGTGTCATCCCAATCCACCAACTAAGCAATATCTCCTGGGAAGATGTGTGGGGATACATAGAGAAAATAAGTATCTGCTTATTAAAAAATAAATTATTTGAAAACTTCAAAAAACACTCTACTTCTGCCTCAAAACCAAGGCATTTTGCAAAATGTTACACATGATCAATTGTTTACGTCCACTTTGAGACTCAACAGACTTAAATGACCCAGAGATCAAGAAGGTTGCACCTGCTTCTTTAATCCTCTGCCATCCTCTTGGCTGGTCCTGAAGAATGTTGTATTGTACTGATGAGAGAGTACTTTTTTGATCAGATCATCCTCTTGAAGAACAAATCAGATTTTTTTCTGGCCTGAAAAAAACACATTTGAGAGTGTAGATTTCTTATTGCCTTACTATCCCCACCCCTCACAGAAAGATTTGTGGATCCATGTATATGATTAGTTGCACCTAAACATGCAGACTAAGGGCCTGATTTGCAATTATGTTTTGCACGCAAGATTAGGTAGCCTATTGTCCTCTGAACTCAATCTCAGCCTTCTAGGTTCCACATTATCAGGTCATCATGATCCACACATGGCAACCCTGGGGTGCCTTCCTAGGGAAGATTTGCATTATCGTGAATGTCTGCAGGATACCTTCCATGGGCTGCTTCTATTTTGTTGAACCTACTTTCATGATTGAACTCTGCATAGGCCTGAGAGAAGGTAAGATGCTATATTTCCTATTCTTTTTTACTAGAATCTGTCTATAGAGATGGAAAATACTGAATTTGCCTTAATCTCTGGTTGGCCCTTTCCTGCTGCATACCCCCTCTTGATAGTGGCATGTCAGTCTGCTATTTTCTCACCAGAACCTTTGTGACAGGAGATGAATGTATGTTTTATATGATCTCCTGGATGTCCTGTCTGGGATGAAAGCAGATGCTACTCTCACCTGAATTGTAGCTTGCTGGACTTCCCTGGTTTAAGTCAGGGTTACTGAATTGAGCTTGCCTCTTTATTTGTTCCACTGCACAAAAAAGGCCCTGGAGATTACTCAATAAAAAGTTTGATGATAGCTCGGTTAGATCATGAAAGCAAGGCTTGTGCAAAAACGGTACTGGAGAACATTAATTTATGAATGGACAAGGGACAATGGGCCTCATTACGACCCAGGCAGTAAGTTACCGCCTGGGCCGTGACTTTACCACAATGGCGTAAACTACGTTTACGCCATGGTGGTTGGCGGACTTACCGCCCCATTCCGACCTTGGCGGGGCGGTAAGTCCCCAATCCCCATTTACCCTTCCCCATTCCCATTTTTGCCCCATAGGGCATAATGGGAGTGGGGAAGGCGTTACTTACGCCACCGTAAATTACGGTGGCGTAATTAACTCCATGGTCCCTTAGCGCCATGGATTTTAACACCTGCTAAAAGCAGGTGTTAAAAGCGCCATGGCGTTAAGGGACCTCGTACTCAGGCGGTAATGGTCGGCGCTGTTAACGCTGCCGTAAACCCCTTACCGCCTGGGTCGTAATGAGGCCCAATGATTCCGAAGATACTGAACTACTGAAATGACAAATATGATTAACAGCAAAGTAGACAATTATAGTGTTGCTTATTTGACCAAATCAGTCTTTGATAGTATTAATCAACACCACCTCAAGAGGACGCTATGCCAAACAAAATGATGAGTTATCATATCCCTGTACTTAGAGAACTTTGTGGTGGTGAAGCTTGGCATCGGGTACTCTATTCTTTTTTTGCTAGAATCTGTTCATAGAGTTGGAAAATACTGAAGTTGACTCAATCTCTGGTTGCCCCTTTCCTGCTGCATACCCCCTCTTGATAGTGGCATGTCAGTCTGCAACTTTCTCGCCAGAAGCTTTGTGGCAGGAGATGAATGTATATTTTCTATGATCTCCTGGATGTTCTATCTTCAATGAAAGCAGATGCTACTCTCACCTGAATTGTACCTTGCTGGACTTCCCTGGTTTACGTCAGGGTTACTGAATGGAGCTTGCCTCTTTATTTGTTGCACTGCACAAAAATGGCCCTAGAGATTACTCAAGAAAAAGCTGGATGATAGCTCTGTTAGATCATGAGAGCAATGCTTGTGCAAAAACGGTACTGGAGAACATTAATTTATGAATGGACAAAGGAACATTATTCCAAATATCTCATCAGAGTTCGGAAAGGGGAGTTTCTCTGCAGTATGTCTGCTCTGTACTAAATTACTGAAATGACAAATATGATTAACAGCAAAGTAGATAATTATAGTGTTGCTAATTTGACCAAATCAGTCTTTGATAGTATTAATCAACACCCCCTCAGGAGGACGCTATACCAAACAAAATGATGAGTTATCATATCCCTGTACTTTTGTAGACCTTTGTGGTGGTGAATCTTGGCACAAATGCTAATATTCCAACATGTTTTGAAATAATAAGGAGCAAAAGCAAGGTTTTACCTTGGTTCCTGGTTGGTTCCATCTCTACTTGTTGGACCTGCCAGCCTTCTGTGATAAAGTGAAATGCTTTCACCTCGCCTGGTATTCCAGCAAGTGCTACTATTTAAACAATATGCCTGGAGCCGCAGGTAATGCCCCCGCGGCGAGGGGCATATTGCTATTAGTACCCCGGCCCGGCAGACCAGGGTACTAATAACCTTCTTTTCTGTTCCAAAATGCTGCAGCGTTTAAGAACAGAAAAGAAAAGAAAAATGTGAAAGGAAATGGCCCCCGGGAAAGGGAAAACGGAGTCCATTTTCCCTTTCCATGGTGGCCATCGCGAGCGGACGCTCGCTGGGAACAGAAGTTTTCAAAGTGCGTTCGCTCCCGAAAAGGTAGAAATAAGAAGGTAAGTGGGGTTGGGAGGGCGGAGAGGGGATTGTGTGCAGAGGAGGGGGGGAGCAAAAAAATAAATAAAAGCATACCTGAATTCCCGCCAGGGGACAAAGTCAGCCTCCAGCTGTGTGGAGGCTCGGAGCGTTGATGGCCCCGCTTCGAGCCTCCTCATTGGCTGAGGGGCTGCCCCGCCCCCTGCTGGGGACAAAGGAATGGAATCCCATTTGAGTCAACATTCTGGTTGGCTCTCGCCGGGTACTAATACACCATAAAGGTGATAGAATTTAATTTGCTGTAATGAAGATTAGACTACACAGTTCATTTCAATGTGCTCTTGGAGTACAGCCATGTTGATAGAATAATGATAACCACAACAAAGGCTTAAGTGATGTTGGTGGGCAGTATCAAGTTCAATCCCATTGAAGATGAATATTGACAAGGTGCCAGAATTTTGTTACCTTGGAATTCGGTTTGACAAACATGGGACAGGGTCGAAACAGCAAGAGGACACTCTTCCTGCAGTGATTAGACATACAGCATTGTATTTGCCATCAAATCATTCAGAGTCTGTTCACCAATCTTACTGCTTATCCAACCCTGCTTATTCTGTGCTCTTAAGAACCCAAATAATGTAAAGCCATATTTTAGGTCCTGCCTTCAGTGCCACAGTGATGCACTTGCTGTCATGATACTGGCATGTCATAACTGAAGAGCAGATGCTGCATCAAGACTCTTATAACGGGTTGGATTCATGACATCAACATCAGAAAGGACATGAGGAGAAAGCAGCAGCCAACAAGCATTTTCCATTTGCTATTGCCTCAGAAAGTAAGAGCAGTTTTATGGTAAAAGAAGAACTTCAATGCAGTTGCAACCAAAGTGCCTATTTGATGAGTACATCACGAGTCACCCAATGATGGAAGGCTACCAAGGGTTGCCTGCCAGCCATCTTTAACCATGAACCACTAGGGATACAAGTTGATCCTAGTTCCAGGTGATATTGGAGGTCCACCTGTTGGTTATCGCTACGCTTATCACAACCATAATGTATGTAGGCCATTACCATTGTTTGGGAATTTAAAGTATACAACTTAAAATCATGCAGGTGACTAATCTCTAATTATACTCAATTTCTAAGTCAGAACAATGGTAGCACCAAAAAATGCTCAATTAGTACAAGAAATCTGCTTAAACTACAATGATAGCATTTCTTATTAAAAATCAATCCCGACAGTAAGAGGGAGTAGTCTCTTATGATTGGGTCTTTGGGTTTGTGCTGCTGTTGAGCAAGAGGAGAGCTGGTGATAAACAGAACAGATGTGAAATGGGGTGGGAGTGTTCAAGAACTTAGGGACAACACAGAGGAGGAACAGCTGCCAATGTGCGCATGCGGAAAGGTAGCAACGTGGATTAGGTTGAGTGAAAATAAGCACAATATCCTTTGTTTGACGTCATATGGATGTTTGATTACAGCATTTACATGGATGTTTTACTAAAATGAATGTGTAGAGTTTTTTTGTTGATTATGTGTATAGATGTGTATGTGTATGTGTATAGATGTGTATGTTTGACTTTTCCATTTTCTATTTTGTGAAATGTTTATGTAAACTAAATCACAATAAAAAATAAACAATAAAACAATAAATGTGCCCGTTTGTCCTTGATGAAGAGTGGACTCTGGATACACAAAGCTAGATTGTGCAGAATCCTATGTACGACTGGATTCCAGAGCAGATAGAAGAAGCACGGGCATTTGGTCATATTGCCAGACCATGATATGGTGGTGGCTGTCACATTCTGGACAAGTTGCAAATGCTTGGTAATATCAGTCTTTCTTCGAAGAACATGATATACTAGCTGACCAGCAATCCGGTTTTTGACCAAACTATGGAACCGAGACCGCATTGCTGGACTTAAAATCATACATTGCTGGGATGGTGGATGAAGGTAACACTGCATTACTATTGCAACTGGATCTGTCCGCCATGTTCGATCTTGTTGATCATCAACTCCTGGTGGACAGACTAATTACAGTGGGTAAATGCTCTAAAGAAGCAACTGCTTGGTTCAAATCCTTCTTGGGACCACTTAGCATGAGAGTAACTAAAAATAATGTCTTTTCCATCGCCTCTACTCGCTTATGTGCTGTCCCTCAGGGATCTTACCTGTCACCATTACTCTTTAATATCTATTCTCGTCTTCTCTGTGCACTTATGACGGCTATTGGCAAATGTTTTGCCAATTATGCTGACGATACGCAGATAGTTATTAAGTTAACTGGTGACTATTATCAAGATCAGGAGCGTATCAACCATATCTTCACAGAAATTGTGGAATGTATTAACCCACTTATGCTCTGCCCTGTGACATCCCTGTGTCCTGGTGGTGCCAGAAATATCAAAATGGCCGCAAAACCCTTGTGCGTGCCAAAACCTATGAAAATGGCGCTCTATAAAGCACAAAAAGATGGCTGTCAAATCTGCCATCCATGTTTTCAGTTTTGGAACAGAGAGCGCACTCCTGAAACATGTCACTGGGCTGCCCAACAAGTAAAAATGAAGCCTGCTTGAAAAGCAGTGCTTTGCTGAAAGAAATCCAAAATCTTGTTCTTAAATCTTTTTTCTTGATTGCTGAAACTGCAGAATGCCGGCACAAAACACCCGCAAAAATCCATATTCTGGCTGGGTGTTACAAGTCATTTCATTCAAGAAATCATTATGAACGGAAAATGTCCTGAAAAGCTGAATTTGTCATAAAATCATTCACAGCTGAAATGTGCCTGCCTGTGAAATCTGTCAAAATCTGGGCTCAGTACCCAAGGCCGTCTGTATGACAGCTGTCAGTAGATTGCATAAAAACTGTAAACTTGTACAACTGAAATCTAATGTCTGAAATTTAAGTGACCTGTCATTGAGAGTAACCTAGGTTGTCACTATTTAAATCTCATGGTTTAGAACCTGAAATAAGTGTTATAGCTGCTTGTTTGGAAATTACACGTTTATTTTAAACCAAGATAATAATGCAACAAAATGACATTTGAATTTAAGCCTGACTCAAAGCCAAACCAGTATAATAACTTCCCTCCACAAAGGCCAGGCCTCTCTCTCCACCAGGAACTCACACCCATGTCATGATTAAGGGGTGGGAGGAGAATTTGGGCTGCTGTGGGAAAGGGACAATGAACTTCCTCCATCTCAAGGAGATGCTAATTAGGAAGGATCATAAATGGCCTCTGCCAGAAGGAAATGGGAGGAGATTGCTCCGGAGCTGCAAGAAGAGGAAGGAGGCGGGGACAGACAACCATTTGTTGATTCACAAGGACAAAAAGCACATTTTTAAAAAGACTGATAATTTACTGTGTAAAATTGTAAAAAATATGTAAACCCCAGACTTATGAATCACATTTTTAGCTGAACATTTTAAGAGGCGCCAGAACTCTGCGCTATGTTCTGGGAAGTAACAGTGGAAATTATGGTTTTATACCAAATGCTTTTATGTCAAAAGCATGAAACTTCACACGCTTATGCCCCTATGCAATGCGCACATTTGTGGAAATTTGCTCCAAAATTGGACCATGTGTTCCGGACAAAAAGGGCGAACTTCTGTCAAAAGCAGACCCAGGATCCTACAGCGTCGGGGCTTGGAAGAGTATCTGCTCCACAAAATAAGTAATCTATATATGTTATTGTTAGAAAGGTTGCACATTTGTAAATATGTATTGTACTAAAAGTAGATTTTATGTTCAAAAGCCAAGGGGAGGATTCTCTGACTCATAAACCCACATCATCATGGTGACACCCTGTTTTCTCCTCCAATCAAGGGAGAGAGGAGACTCTAGCCAAAAGCCTGCCTATGGGGTGCGCTTAGGATAATCCAGCATACACACCCCCTAATCATAAGCATACATAGAGACAGCTGAGGACTTAGAAAGACACACAGATTCACCCACTAACTTATTGCTGGCGGAGCACCCTGTTCGAGAACTTGACATCTTCCTTGCTCCAGACTCCAGAAACTTGGCGAGCATTAAGGCCCATTCCATTAGTTGAACCATTTTCAACTAGGCCTTCAAATTACAGAAACTAGAATTCACCCCCAGGAACCAAAGGGAAACAAAAGAAACAGCCAGGCTGTGCTATAACTGCTTTCCTGCTAAAAGAATTATTACCAGAATCAAAAGACCCAATCCAGTTGTGCCGTGCCGTGCTGTGACCAGAGTGGCTTGCTGTCCAGTCCTGTGTGCCCAGCAGAATTTCTGAGCAGAATCCCTGATCTTACCAGACCAGAATTCCTGACGGTTCTGTTCAAACATATCTAGTGAGTATCCATAGAATAGGACTGTGTCACTAGCATATGTACTATCCATAGTCTCTCCCTATCTAAATGCATCCTATTTTGTCGTTAGAACTTGGTCTTGTTAGGAATACTTTTGAATTGTCAGAACTTTCTTGCGTTAAGTCTCTCATTTGTATTTAATTTCATAAATCATTAGGGCTGTGAACAAATAATCTTAATCCCAGAAAGAAATGGATTATCCACCTCATGAAGGGTCCCTGGCCAGGATTGATGGAGATTCATGTGTGGCATTCTCTTTTTCTCTAGTCATAATCTAGGTAAAGAAATTCCATTTGTATTTTCAAAGTGCATTCCCGTTTTCCATTTTTGTGCCTATTTGAAAAAAAAACGACCTCCACTAAAATGTCCATAACTTCTTCAAATTTTAAGCTACAAACTAAATTAAAATGTCTGCTAGTAGCTAACATCCTCAGCTTTCCAGAGAACCAGTAATTGCCTGCCAAATTCATATATAGGTTCCCGCAATCGCGATTACCGCGCACAGAAAAGTTTGCCACAAATTTTGTTTTAGGTAAAATTCTGTCACATGTAAAACAGCTTTCTATTGCACCCAAACTCAGTTTTAAGTTTTCACATTGCTTCTTACTATCAAACCATTGCTTGTGTTTGTCTGCAACTATCTAAAGTGGCTCTCATTAGAATTTGAACAATTTCAGTCATTTAAACCATATTTAGTGTTTTACCCAATCCATTCTAAGATCCCTTTGAAACCATTTTGACAGTTTGCCAATCAACTCTGTTTCTCTCTCGTGTTGCTGGGGGGAAATTGGGATTGACATTTTGTTTGAATTCTGCATTCCTGAATACCTGCTCTCTCTCCTTATATCTCTTTACATTGCATATTGGGGGGTTGAGGGGTGTGCAGGGGGGAATAGTAACCATACTGCTATTTGATTTGAACACACACACAAAGGTATTATCTCGGTGCTGAATTGTTTTGCTCACTATTACTCCTTGTGATTAAAGAGATTGCTTAGTGTTACATCACCCCATTGCTGATTATTGTATATCCATTAAACATAGTGTGATTATATTGTGAACTACATAAATAAATATTTTAACTTTGCAAACCATCCTGATTCCTGGTTCAGTGTGAATGGGGGGGTTCCAAGAGAGGGGCGTGATATGAGTGGTACATCATTCAGAATAAAATAACTTTTAGACACAAACAAATAAATAAGGATTTCAGTTGTGCATTACATGCTAGTCGTTGACTTAGGTTAAGTGCCGGATTGAAACCACGTACAGATTGGGGGCTCGTCACGAGATTTCTGAATCAGACATACCACTTGTGACTGTCTAATATGGCATGCTAACTGAAGGGGTAACTGAACCCTGTTGGGCTACCACACGGTGTTACACTGTAAAAACACCCTTCAATAGAAACGCTCTAAGGAGTTTGGTCTGTTTTGCAAAAATAAAATATTTCCGGAATGTCAACCCCATTAGAAATTAATATGGCAAAAGAACACCTACTGCACAAATTATTTGCCAGGGGTGAATGGGCAGAGCAGGATGAGAATGTCTGGCTGCAGGAAATCAAAAAAACAAGCCACTGCCACAGGATTAGATACATGGCAGGATCAGGGTCCATTACACATGGCACTTAGTGTATTGTACATGGCCCCAAGGGCAAAAGAAGAGCAATGTAAAATTGCCAAAATAGCGGCATACCTGTACCTCCACATGGGAGAAATACAGGAAAAATATGCCGAAAACCTAGATCTGGCAAAAAGGCAAGTACAATCACTAGAAAAAACCCAAACTGATTTGGACTCTGGAGAGCAAAGGCTACAAAAGAGCCAAGAATCAGAGAATGAAACCAGGCAGTACCTGATAAAAGTAAAAGGAAACCTGGATATCTTGCAGCAAGAGAAAGTTGAGCAGGATACCAAATTACTGGCACTGAAAAAAGAATGTCAGGAAAGATTGGACACTCTACTACAGGGCCAACAAATGCTGGAACAGCAATTAAATTATAATAGGGCCTCCGCAGGGCAGATAATCGCTCTAGAAAAGCAGATTGATGAGATGAAAGAAGAAAATAATAAATTAATTCTTAAAGACCTTGAATCTCAAACCAAATTTGATGAAGAGGCCAGAAAGCTGGTGCATTCATAAAACAAAGGGATGACCTGGCTGCACAAAGGGGTCCTCTAATTCAGGAAAGGGACTCCTTAGGCCAGGAAGTCAGTTATTTAAAAACCAAGATGGAAGAAAATCACCTGGCCCTTCAGGGACTGGGTGAGCTCAAAAAGGACTATGAAAAACTGTTAGAGCACACCAGGATGGTGGAAGATGCTCTAGCAAAGAATGATCAGGCTGGGAACGATAAGACTCAGGAGGTGACCCTCCTGCAGCAATTGGCCCAAGGCTCTCTGTGAGAAAAATTACATGCTCCATAGACATTAAAAGAGACCAGTAAGGCCTTAATAGAGGAGCAGAAGGGTCAGATCGTGCATGGCAACAGGGAGTAGGGGCTGAGAGAGATGAGATCCGCTGGGAGAAAGAAACACCTGAGCATAACCTCAGGAACCCTGGCACCAGAGACTTTCATCTCTTCAGTTCCATGGACTCGGCCATCCCCATGTCCACTGGCTCACATGAGCCAAGGACCGTGGGGATGGTAGACTTCAACCCAAGGGAAAATATTGGGCCAGTAGGTCAGCGCCTCCCAGAAATGGATGGGTGGGCATCTATGTATGGGTTCCCAAGTGCTAGGGCCATCTTAATTGATCAGGAAGACTCCAATGAGGGGTGAATCAGAGAAATGGATCCTCAGAAATATCACTTATCCAGAGATCAGACGGTAACATTTAGTGGGGAATTCCATTAGGGTAGGCCCAATAAGAGTATATTAAAAACCTCTTCCCAGCTAGGGCAGTAGGGGGGTACTCAGCCAATCCTGGGAGCAAGGAAGAGTCAGAAGACTCTTCTGAGTGCCACCAGACTCCAGACTCAAGAAACTAGGCCCCCACATTCTGCCAGCCATTCCCAAGCTCGCAGAATCCAGGAGAGCCTAGAAGACCAGACAGCCACCTCTGGTAGCAGTGCCTCTGAGTCAGAGGATGAGTGGACTAGGGTGACCGAAACTAAAAAAGCCAACAAAGTCAAGAGGGCCTTGCTCAAAGATCCCTGAAACAAATAAAAGCCATTAGGAGCGTCATCACGCCCTATCACAAGAATGCTAAATATTCGGTTTGCGAGCACCTTGGGTTATTTGAACAAATGATGGAAACTTTCCATTTGAAGGACAGCCAAAGCTAAATGCAATTGTAAAGTGGACATTTTCTCCCGAGTAATCCAGCTTCTTTGCGGGGCTGGAGGATCAGAATCATTCCAGATGGTCCACCTACAGGGCGGCCATCCTGAAACATTTTTCCATTCACAGGAAACCGCAGGAAGCTCGCAAGGCAGCCTACAACTTACAATGTGGGGAAGACCTGGCCCCACAAGAATGTGTTCAAGAGTTAAAATGTGCCTTTGCACAGACCACTAGAAGGGTGCGCACTGACAGTAAAGAATTTGTAAAGACCTTCTTTCATGCTCTCCCTAAATATGTTATGACCCAGCTAGTAAGGGACTTCCATGACAAAAGATCACTAGACTGGTTCATTGAACAAGCAACGTGCATCTATGAGGTGCAGAAGCCGTTGGAAAACAAAAACAGTACCAAAAGCCCCAAAACAACCAACACCCCTGCTGCTGCTAAAGTGGCAGAGGTGAAGGTTGCCCCCATTTTAAAATGGGGGCTAATAAACTTTCTGCACAGAATCCAAACAACCCCAAACCCAGAAAGTCCTCGGGCCAATCACAAACAGGGAGCCAGGGAGGTAACCCAACAAATGGGACCCCTAACTCCCCTGACTACATCAGTCCACGCTACAAGGATAGTAGGCCCATCCTGTGTGGACTCCTCCAGCCCAAGGGTGGGGGGACCCAACCAGACAGCAAGAAACACAGGGAACTTCCCTCCTCACTTTCCCCAGGAGGGCAGTAATCCCACAAATACCGGACAAAGTTTCGTCCCTAGGTACCCACAAAATTTCAACCCCCAAAACAACCCATCCTTCCTTCCCCACTTTCCTGAGCCCAGACAGCCCACTCTGGGAGAGGGGAGGCTAAGGGTAGAGGGGTACCCAAACTTCCCTAACCTGGGTTATTTTGGGAGAAGGGATAGCTACCCTTCCCAGGATCAACCCAGGGGAGACATGAGGACCCCATACCAGCCAGAGCGGGTGTCCCAACTGGAGTGCCAGGTTCAGAACATGGCACAGGATCTGGGTCGCATGCTGAGGGCTCAACAGAACCCGCAGATGAGCATGGCAGCTCAGAACGCCTCAAATCCTGGATCTGGTGCTCCAGATCAATGACGGGGAAGAACCCTGACAACCCACCAGTTCCCTGGGAGGAGGCACAAGGGGAGGGGGGTGCAAAGCCTTGGTGGAAGCTTCCTTCCCCACTTGTGAAAAGCCCCTGGAAACCCAGGAAGAGGAACCAAAATCTCATGCCCCCGAAAGTCTGCAACCCAAGGAGCAGAGGCCGGGTAGGAGAAATAAAGAGCCCAAAAAGATCCATTTTGAGGAGGAGGTACAAATCTTCCAGTTTGAAGGAGAGGGATCCTCAGAGGATCCTGGGAAATGGATCTTCTCCTTCAGTGATGGGGGAACTCCTCCCAATGAAAAATGGGTCCCAAAGGATCCAAATCCAGACTGGGTAGATATGGGGACCGATTTGAAACCGCCCATCATCAGTACTCCGAATGACCAGCATGAAAATCCTCTGATTCAAACCCATCCTGGTGACTGCCTCCAAAAAGGGGGGGCAGCCCAGAATCAGAACCAGGGGAACCCAAACCTTCCCCCATATCTAGCTGTCACCTTTTTCTTGCAGATTCCCAAGAACCCAAACAGAATCTTGTCCAAATCATCTCTCTGTCAGTATCCAAAACCAAGAAATGAACCCAACAGTTGGCCAAAAATATGTATTACCTCTGCCCCCTTGAGGAAAAGGACGGAAGATTCTATGCCCCGGTCCAAATACAGGGGCAATATACAATTTTGGCACTGGTGGACACTGGATCCCAAGCTACCCTTCAATCAAAAAGGGCCTTTGATCAACTGAATTTGGGAAGGGGGGAGAAATACTAAATTCCTCTTACCCCTCTTCCTGGACAACTTCAGAACTTTGACGGGAAGGAAATTCAAATCAAGGGGACTGCAGATTTGGATGTTAAAATTGGGTGATACAAGGTGAAGCACCCGGTCATAGTTGTGACTCCAGAGGGCACCCCTTGTTTACTAGGGAATGACATCCTGCGTAGGTTGTCTCCCCTCATAGATTGTGTAAACAAGGTCCTCTTGTCCCAGACTAGCCGACCAATAAAATTGAAACATAGTGTCAACCATGTTAGTTTAAACGGCACATGCCACATGGTTGAACAAAAACCTGACCAAATAGAATTTCACTTCCAGAATAATCAAATCCTAGACGTGACAGTAATTGTTGTGGGACAACAAACTGGTGATGGAGTGTCCTTTCCATTTCTGAAAATCAACCTTCCTTCCAGTCTAAGGTGGCATTCCACACTGGAAGGAAACACTCTGAAATTCTTTACAAATTCACAATCAGAAAATCCCACTCCCATAGTCCAGAAAGATGAGAAATCAGCTCAAAGCCTGGCTGATATCCAAAAAATTGGGGAGCAGTTGTTCATCCCTATTCAGTTAAATGAAGGTAAGGACTCTGTTCTCACCCGAGTGTGTGTGAACAATGGTAAGAGCTTCATCAGCGAGGCCATGTTCCACAAACTCCCAAAAGATCCAGCCATTGCCACATTTAAACTGATAGACAAATGGGAAACAGGCCTGGAAACACCCGATTCCAAACATCTCCTGCCTAGCAGGTGTATGCTCAAAATGTCCATAGGCAACAAGAGCATAGTCCATAATTGTTGGGTCGTGTGAGATGTCCCTGCTACATTTTATTTAGGCAGTGACATTTTCAATTGCTTTGCCATTAGTTTGGACCTAATTAACTTCAAAGCTTGGTCCCGATTAGTGGGTAATCCCATTGACTTTGATGACCCAGAGAAAGCATTTCTGTCAGCACAACTGCTGCCATATGCAGTTGAAATTCAGATTGGAGAGGAAGTCACCACCCCAGAATGGCCCCAACAATTCTCACTGGAAGTAAAAATTAAAAGAGGACAGAAACTGAAAAACCCTGACGCCTATATTCATCTTAAATCTCATCTTCAACAGAAAGGGTTGGGGGTAAACCCAACACCACTAGTCAACATAGAGCACAACACCATTCCAATAGAGGTGGATAACAGTGACTTAAAGAGTATCACTCTGGCCGCAGGCACCATTATTGGGATGGCGGTTGATGACCAACGTTTTTCCATAGATTTAGGTAATGAACTGTTAGGACCAATCCCCAAGGACTGATTTGACAGTGATAGCGACAATGATGCAACACCAGACAGGATCTTCACCCGGCATGGGGGGAATTTCCTGGTGTACTCTTCCTGCCTTATGGTAAGGAAGATGTGACCTGTGACTTCAGGAGGGATGAGGGGATCTTCCAAGTCCACGAGGACTGCCTTCCCCACCTGAGATAGCCAAACTCAACGTTTTTCCAGGCTTTAGGCAGATGGTTGAAGAGAGAGTCAACCTAGCTGATGCCTGTGAGACTCTGGAGCAAATGCAAAAATTGAAACATGTTTTCTAAGAGTTTTAAGATCTCTTTGCGGTGGACTCACACAACAACAATTCCAACAGACCCTGGCATGACTCCAGTGTTTGTGAAGCAATATTGCTTGCCTCTCGCATCAATGGAGTCCCTTACTGAAATAATTAAGAACCTTGAGTCCCATGGGATAATTCGTCCAGTCCACAGCACCTTCAATAATCTGGTGCTGGGGATTTTGAAACCAAATGGCCAGTGGAGACTCTGTGCTGACCTAAGGGAGCTCAACAAACGGGTCCATACTTCCCGATGGCCTCTTCCCTACATTGACCAAGGGCTGGCCCAGATCCAGGGGTCAAAGGTATTCACTGCCATTGACCTGACCAATGGGTACTGGACTGTACATGTCAGTAGGGAGGACCTGGCCTTTTCCTTCAGGGGGCAGCAGTACACTTGGACCCGGACTCCCTTCGGATACATCAACTCCGGCAATTAATTTAATATCTTTCTAAACAAGGCCATGCCCGACCTGGGTGAGAGGTGTAACCTGGCCTATGTAGATGATGTTTTAGTCAAAAGCTCAACTGTGGAGGAACACATAGTGGAGATCTGTTATGTTCTGACACAGTTGAGGGTTGCCGGAGCAAAACTCTCCTTTCAAAAGGCACAGTGGTGTAGGAACCGTGTCAATTTCTTGGGGAATGAGACAACTCCTCAGGATCTCTGTCCCCAGGAAAAGAAAGTGGAAGCACTCCAGAAATTAAAAGACGCCACAAATCTGCAGGAACTAAGGAGCCTCCTTGGACTAACTAATTATAGCAGAAAGTTCATTGAGGACTACGCAGAAATCACAAGACACCTGATCCATCTTTTGAAGGAGGGGGTCAAGTGGGAGTGGGGTCCAGAAAAAGCCGAGGCAGTAAGTCAACTCAAAAGAAGCCTCTCACAAGCGCCTTGCCTAGCTTACCCTGTCAAAAACAAGGAGTTCTTTTTGGAGACAGGGTTCTCAAATACATGCTTGATTGCAATATTATATCAAAAGCAGGACAAGGTCAATAAAGTAATCTCCTATGCGAGTAAGACTTTATCCTCCGTGGAGGAAGAATTCAACGATTGTGAGAAGGCACTCCTGGCAATGGTGTGGGCATTGAAGAATTACCACCCGTTTATCCAGGGGGAACACAACGTAGTGGAGACTCCAAACCAGCCTTTGCAATATCTTCAAACTCACAGAATCCGGGCAGGAAATGTGAGTAATTCCTGAATTACTTCCTGGATTCTGTCAGTGCAAGGCTTTCCTGTGGAGGTCAGATATGGCCAAAACAAGAAGAGTCCCCTCGTGCAAGGTCTGGCTGACTTGCATGATTGTGCCAGAGAAAACTGTCTCGAGGACGAAAGTCTTAAAATCAAGGACAACATGGAGGCATATCTCAATTCCCCACACAAAGTCTATGAAGAAGACCAGTGTGAGGGAATGACCACTGTCTATGTGGATGGGTGCTCCTACCATGTTGACGACAACAGGGAAAAAGAACTTGTGGCCGCCAGAGGGAATGCATAGGTGAATGATGCCCCAGAACCCTCTGCTGGGTACAAAATCGGCCTCCGAAGTAGTCAAGTGGCAGAGGTGATGGCTGTGCATCAAGCCATCCTCACTGCTGTCCAACACCAACTCTACCTGGTTAACTGGAAAACCAGAGGCATGCTATGTGCTAATAACAAACCATTGAAACATGGGAAATTAATCCAAAATGTTGATGATCTGGTCACCTCGAATGGGATCACCATCTACTGGAAAAAGATCAAGGGTCATTCTAAAGTAGAGGGACCAGACAAAACTGGAAATTACCTAGATGATCAGCTGGCCAAAACCGGAGCCATCCAAGGGGATCTACTTGAGATCACGTCCCTGTTGGGGGAAATCTAGGTCAATGCTATCACTAGGTCCCAGACAAATGCTCACAATGAACTCTCAACTGCACAATGGAGTAAGGAGACCCCAGATGCTGATTTGATTATGGCTCAAAAAGGGGATCCAATAATTGGTAAATTTGATCAACACATTGAGGAACCTGAGAACTTTCCCGACGGATACCGATTACATTGGGAAAGAGGACCTCAGAGTGTTGATGAAATGTCCAAAAATGTTCTGAATCCAAGACGTTTTGTTGGTGAGGAGATCCATAGCTGGCCATGACCAGTGGGTGGTCCCTACCTCATTCCAAAGCCTGACGCTAAGTCACGCCCATGATGCGGCCACAACCGGGCATCGGGGGTTTCATACGACCCTGGAAATCTTGAGAGAGGTTGCATACTGGCCACACATGGGGCAGGACCTCGACCAATACTTGAAGCGGTGTCTTGTGTGTGCACAATTTCAGCCAACATCACTCACACACCGTGCTCCCCTGCAAAAGAGGGGGATGACACTGCCTTGGTCTGATTTACAAGTCAATTTTATCGTGCCCGTGATTTGCTCCTCTAGGTGGAACAAGTACATGTTGACCGTGACATGCTTGTTTACTAAATGGGTGGAATGTCTCCTGGCCCCAAATTGCAAGGCAGAAACAGCAGCTGCCCTGATGATCAATCACATCTTCTCGTGTTTTGGACTACCCCAAAGGATTGAGTCAGACCAAAGTAGCCACTTCACTAGCAAAGTGATGACAAAGATGTGGGAGATACTTGGGGTCAAAAGGAAACTACACATTGACTACCGACAAGCCTCTAGTGGTGGAGTTGAGAGATACAACAAGACAATTGTGAGCATATTAAAAAAGTTTGTGGCCGATTCTGAGACAAGTTGGGAGATTTGACTACCTCTTGTCCTGATGGCCATCAAATCTACCCCTTCTTCTGCAACAAAAATGTCGCCGTTTGAGCTGATGACTTCACGAAGGATGGTGTTTCCCCAGCATCTGCTCTACCGAACCCAAGAGCAGACCTTGATAAATGTCTCCATAACTCATGAGTATGTTGAGAATCTGAGAAAACTCCTTCAACCTGTTTTTGCCTATGCTCAGCGGGATCTAGAAAGATCGGCAGACAGTTTGAAGACCCACCATGACCTTAAGACAACTAAAAAAGAATACCAAGTAGGAGACCAGGTCTACTTGTACAATTTCCAAAGGAACCAGTCCAAACAGCGCAAATTTCTTCCTAGATGGTGTGTTCCTTTTGAAATTGTAGACAGAATCTCACCAGTCACCTACAAAATCCGTATACCCAAAGGCAGTTTGGCAGAAGGGTTAGATAAGTGGGTCCACATCAACCAGCTGAAGTGTTGCCATCCTAGGCATACTCTGCAGCAACTGGAGGATTCATCTGGAGACCCAGAGGGGGACATTCAGGATCCCTAGAAAATTCCAACTGTAAAACCATTCCACCTGTTAAAATCAGTAATAATTACAGGCGGGAAAGATTGTCAATTGTATGTCAAATGTATGCATCTGCCCCACTACATGAATAGTGGTGGGGAAATGTGCGTAACCTTGCTTTGTTCTGTCATATATATACTGAAACCATGGATTTGAAGCACCAAGGAGGACCACTCAGGGACCAGGAGGAAAGACCCAAGGGGCCCAGGGTATCGCTCCATACTCCCATCCGGAACTGTCGAGGAGAACCTATCGATACAGAATTGATGGGAGAAGCACATGAATGTTTCCACTTGGACCAAAAAGAAAAACTGAACATCCCAATCTCCTGACTTCCCCTTGATGGGCAGTCAAATTAAAGTCGTGAGTGGGGGCTTTGTGGGATGTATTAACCCACTTATGCTCTGCCTTGCGATATACCGTTGTCCTGGTGGTGCCAGAAATATCAAAATGGCCGCAAAACTCTTGTGCGCGCCAAAACCTATGAAAATGCCACTCTACAAAGCACAAAAAGATGGCTGTCAAATCTGCTGTGCATGTTGTCAGTGGTGGAACAGAGAGCACAGTCTTGAAACATGTCACTGGGCTGCCCAACAAGTAAACATGAAGCCCTCATGAAAAGCAATGCTTTGCTGAAAGAAATCCAAAATCTTGTTCTTAAATCTTTTTTCTTGTTTGTTGAAATTGCAGAATGCCGGTCACAAAACACCCGCAAACATCCGTATTCTGGCTGGGTGTTACAAGTCATTTAATTCAAGAAATCATTATGAACAGACAATGTCCTAAAAAGCTGAATTTGTCATAAAAACATTCACAGCAAAAATATGCCTGCCTGTGAAATCTGTCAAAATCTGGGCGCAGTACCCGTGGCCGCCTGTATGACAGCTGTCAGTAGATTGCATTACAACTTTAAACTTGTACAAATGAAATCAAATGTCTGAAATTTAAGTGACCTGTCATTGAGGGTAACCTAGGTTGTCACTATTTAAATCTCACGGTTTAGAAGCTGAAATAAGTGTTATAGCTGCTTGTTTGGAAATTACAAGTTTATTTTAAACCAAGATAATAATGCAACAAAATGACATTTGAATTTAAACCTGACTCAAAGCCAAACCAGTATAACAACTTCCCCCCACAAAGGCCAGGTCTCTCTCTCCACCAGGAACTCACACCCATGTCATGATTAAGGGGTGGGAGTAGAATTTGGGCTGCTGTGGGAAAGGGACAATGGACTTCCTCCAGCTCAGGGATATGCTAATTAGGAAGGATCGTAAATGTCCTATGCCAGAAGGAAATGGAAGGAGATTTCTCTTGAGCTGCAAGAAGAGGAAGGACGTGGGGAGAGACAACAATTTGTTGATTTACAAGGACAAAAATCACATTTTTAAAAAGACTAATAATTTACTGTGTAAAATTGTGAAAAATATGTAAACCCCAGACTTATGAATCTAATTTTTGGATGCACATTTTAAGAGGCACCAGCACTCTGTGCTATGTTCTGGGAAGTAACAGTGGAAATTATGGTTTTCTACCAAATGTATTTATGTCAAAAGCATGAAACTTCACAGGCTTATGCCCCTATACAATGCGCACATTTGTGGAAATTTGCTCCGAAATTGGACCATGTGTTCCGTACAAAAAGGGTGAACTTCTGTCAAAAGCAGAGTCAAGATCCTACAGCGACGGGGCTTGGAAAAGTATCTGCTCCACAAAATATGTAATTTATATATGTTATTGTTAGAAAGGTTGCACATTTGTAAATATGTGTTGTACTAAAAGTAGATTTTATGTTCAAAAGCCAAGGGGAGGATTCTGATATGATATGATATGATATGATATGGTATTTGTAACGCGCCTATACACATGTGTTTCAAGGCGCGACGAGGCAGGGAGGGGGGGACAAGGGGAGACAGACAACGATCTTACTAGGCCAGGTGTCATTCAGATCGCGCAAGTGCAGGGGTGGGGGAGGGGGAAAAGTGCAAGGGGAAGGGGAGGGGGGAAGTGCAGTACAAGGTAAGAGGCGTAACGTAATAAATAAATAAATAGGGCCAGCTGGTGGCAAGTGTGAGGTAAGTGCAGAACAAGTGCTGGGGGAGGGGGGGCTGTAGGGATACAGAGACAGTCCCGCAGTGCAAAGGGGTTCCAGGGCATCAGTGCAAGTGGAGAGTGGCAGGGCCGAGGACCGAGGCCGTTTAGAGTGGTCCAGTTGCAGGATCAGTGCAGTTTCAGTGAGGAATTAATTAGCTGTTCAGCAGGGGAGAGGGAGAGAGAAAGCAGAAGCAAAGAGGAAGGTTTTGAGGTGCTTCCGGAACCGGAGATGGTTCTCCTCAAGTTTCAGGGAGGCAGGAAGGCTGTTCCAGAGGGAGGCCCCTGCCGCGGAGAGAGATCTACCCCCAGCTCGTTGCTTCGAGAAGCGGCTAACCCTGAGGGAATTGGAGGCGGATGAGCGAAGGGCTCGGGAAGGAAGATATTTGGGAAGAGAGAGTTGAAGGTATTTAGGACCCAGGCCCCAGAAGGCCTTGTGGACAATGCAGAGGGTTTTGAACTGTATCCTCGCAGCCACTGGGAGCCATTGTAGAGATTTCACTCCTGGAGAGATACGGTCCCTGGGCTTGAGGCCAAGGACAAGTCTCGCAGTTCTGTTCTGGATGAGTTGCAGAGGGCGGAGAGTGGAGGCAGGCAGATTAAGATAGAGGCTGTTACAGTAGTCCAGCTTCGAGAGAACCAGGGCTCGGGAGACAGTGAGCTTCTGGGGGAAGGAGAGGAAGGGAAGAATACCTCTGAGGAGGTGCAGCTGGTAGTGTGACCTCTTGGCGACGTCAGAAATATGAGGAGAGAAGGAGAGTGTGGAGTCGAAGATGACCCCAAGGTTTTTTGCCTTGCAGGTAGGAGCAGGGAGGGGGCCAAGGGAGGCAGGCCAGAGAGCTGCAGGGAAGGAGGGAGTGGGAGTACCGATGAGTAGAATCTCAGTCTTACTGGCATTAAGGCAGAGGTCATTGGCGGCACACCATTCTTGGATAGCAGACAGACAGTCAGAGATGAGGGAAGGAGAGGGGGAGGCTGAGGGTAGCCTGAAGATGAGTTGGGTATCGTCCGCATAGCACTGGAAATTAGGGCAGAGAGCGGCGATGCGGTGGGCAAGGAGTGCCAGATACTGGTTGAACAGCCAGGGAGAGAGATTAGATCCCTGGGGGACACCACAGGTGGAGAAAAAGATGTCGGAGAGGAAGGACCCCAGTTGGACCTGGGAGGGTCGATTTGAAAGGAAAGAGGTCAACCACGCCAGAGCCTGACCAGTGATACCCAGGTTTTCCCGGAGACGGTTGAGCAGGATGGCATGGTTGACAGTGTCAAAGGCAGAGGAGAGATCGAGCAGAATGAGAACACACGGAGTGTTGGAATCGAGGTTCAAGAGCAGGTCTTCACGGATGTTCAGGAGAGCAGTTTCCGTGCTGCTGGCAGCTCTGAAGCCAGATTGATGGTCATGAAGACTACCAACAGATTCAGCATGGAGGTTAAGCTGGGAGATGGCCAATTTCTCCAGGAGCTTGCCCAGGAAGGGAGTGATGGAGATAGGGCGATAGTTAGCCGGGCAGGAGGGGTCGGAAGAGGGTTTCTTGAGAAGAGGGTGCACAAGGGAGTGCTTGAGGGGGGAAGGGAAGACTCCAGAGGCGAAGGAGTGGTTGCAAAAGTCAGCCAGGGCAGGAGCCAGGGAGTCGATGTGGTCCTTGATAGTTTTGGAGGAACAGGGGTGAACCTGTTTAGACGAGACTTTCATAGATCGGACTTGTCTGGAAACCTCGTCAGCAGAGAAAGGTGGAAAGGCAGAGAAAGAGGGAGGAGGGGTGACCGCAGAAGGGCCAGAGGAAGGGCCGGGTAGGGAGGGAGGGAGGGGAAAGGAGGAGAGCGAGGACAGGATGTCCTGAGTTTTAGAGATGAAGTGAGAGGCCAGTGCAGTGCAGAGGGCCTGGGAGGGGACAGGAGAGGTAGAGACTGCAACAGGGTTGGCCAGCTCCTTGCAGATTTTAAAGAGTTCGGCGGAGTTGTTTGATGCCGCAGAGATGCGGGCTTGGATAAGGGCTCTCTTCTTGGTGAGAACGGAGAGCCGGTACTGCCTTTGGAGCAGGCGGCAGGCCAGTTTGTCAGAGGATGAACATGAAGCACGCCATTATTCTCTGACTCATAAACCCACATCATCATGGTGACACCCTGTTTTCTCCTCCAATCAAGGGAGAGAGGAGACTCTAACCAATAGCCTGCCTAGGGGGCATGCTTAGGATAATCCAGCATACACACCCCCTTATCATAAGCATATATAGAGACAGCTGAGCACTTAGAAAGACACACAGATTCACCCACTAACCGATTGCTGGCGGAGCACCCTGTTTGAGAACTTGACATCTTCCTTGCTCCAGACTCCAGAAACCTGGAAAGCAGAAAGGCCCATTCCATTAGTTGAACCATTTTCAACTAGGCCTTCAAATTCCAGAAACCAGAATTCATACCCAGAAACCTAAGGGGAACAAAAGAAACCGCCGGGCTGTGCTGTAACTGCTTTCCTGTTAAAAGAATTATTACCAGAATCAAAAGACCCAATCCAGTTGTGCCGTGCCGTGCTGTGACCATAGAGCCATTGCAGACCCAGTCCAGTTGTGCTGTGCCATGCAGACCAGAGCACCTTGCTGTCCAGTCCGGTGTGCCCAGCAGAATTTCTGAGCTGAATCCCTGATCTTGACGGACCAGAATTCCTAACGGTTCTGTTCAAACATATCAAGTGAGTATCCATAGAATAGGACTGTGTCACTAGCATATGTACTATCCATAGTCTCTCCCTATCTAAATACATCCTATTTTGTCATTAGAATCTGATCTTGTTAGGAATACTTTTGAATTGTCAGAACGTTCTTGCTTTAAGTCTCTCATTTGTATTTTATTTCATAAATCATTAGGGTTGTGAACAAATAATCTGAATCCCAGAAAGAAATTTATTATCCACCACATGAAGGGTCCCTGGCCAGGATTGATAGAGATTCATGTGTGGCATTCTCTTTTTCTCTAGTCATAATCTAGGTAAAGAAATATAATTTGTCTTTTCAAAGTGCATTCCCGTTTTCCATTTTTGTGCCTATTTGAAAAAAACGACCTCCACTAAAACGTCCATAACTTCTTCAAATTTAAACGTCTGCTGGTAGCTAACATTCTCAGCTTTCCAGAGAACCAAAAACCACATTCCAAATCCATATAGTTCCCGCAATCACGATTACTGCACACGGAAAAGTTTGCCGCAAATCTTGTTTTAGGTAAAATTTTGTCATGTGTAAAACAGCTTTCTATTGCACCCAACCTCAGTTTTAAGTTTTTATTGCTTCTTAATATCAAATCATTGCTTATGTTTATCTGCAACTATCTAAAGTGGCTCCCATTAGAATTTGAACAATTTCACTCATTTAAACCATATTTAGTGTTTTAGCCAATCCATTCTAAGATCCCTTTAAAACCATTTTGACAGTTTGCCAATCAACTCTGTTTCTCTCTCGTGTTACAGGGGGGAAATTGGGATTGACATTTTGTTTGAATTCTGCATTCCTGAGTACCTGCTCTCTCTCCTTCTATCTCTTTACATTATTGGGGGGTTGAGGGGTGTGCAGGGGGAATAGTAACCATACTGCTGTTTGATGTGAACACACACACAAAGTTATTATTTCGATGCTGAATTGTTTTGCTCACTATTACTCCTTGTGATTAAAGAGATTGCTTAGTGTTACATTGCCCCATTGGTGATTATTGCATATCCATTAAACATAGTGTGATTATATTGTGAACTACATAAATAAATATTATAACTTTGGAAACCAGCCTGATTCCTGGTTCAGTGTGACCGGGGCGCGGGGTTCCAAGAGAGGGGCATGATATGAGTGGTACATCATTCAGAATAAAATAACTTTTAGACACAAACAAATAAAAAAAGATTTCAGTTGTGCATTACACGCTAGGCTTTGACTTAGGTGAAGTGCCGGATTGAAATCACTTACTGGATGGCCACAAATTCATTGGCTCTCAATAATGCCAAAACTGAACTGCCCATTTTAGGTACCCCACAACGATTAAAGAGACTGGATGTAAAATATGAAAATTTCCTGATTGGCCAAAATACCATCCAAGTCTCAAAAACTGTTAAAAGACTCAGAGTCTTCTTTGGTCCCCAATTGTCTTTCAATTGGCAGATCAGTTATCTGAAATCTTCTTGCCATTTTTATATTCAGCTTCTTTGGCAAATACAGTTTTATATTTCTAAAGAAAATCTTGCCTTAATTGCAGCGTTGATAGTGAACTGCAAGTTAGACTATTGTAATAGTTTCTTTATTGGCACATCGCAGGCCAATCTTAAATCTTTGAAGGTGGTTCAGAACAGTGCTGTGCGTGCAGTGTTTGGCCTCAAGCGTAACATGCATATCTCTGAGGCCAGGTGCAGCCTGCACTGGCTACCTGTTCAACAGCGGCTGCGGCATAAGGGCCTGTCCATTGTATTTAAATGTCAGCGGGGCGATGCCCCATCCTATTTTACAGCTAGGTTAAAAAAGAAGCCCATTGGTCATATACTATGATCCAATTGTGCCGCCTCTCTGATCCAAACTCTGTCTTTAAGAAAATTGGGGTTACTAGTTTCAATCTGTGGGCTCCTGCCTTGTGGAATTCTATTCCTGGATATCTGGCTGAAAGTAACTCACTAGCTGTCTTTAGAAAAACAGTTAAAAACATACCTCTTTGATGCAAGCCAAGGCTAATTTCTCTAGACTGCCGTAACAATCTCTCCTACTTTGCCTCCCATAACATCCATTGATATTTTGTGCAGGCTCTGTTGGCTGTCTTATCCTGGTCTACTATGTCTATCTGCTCTCCCATTTTTTTCTGTTGTTTGTTTATATCTTCATATGTTCTTTTCTTTCTTTCTCTTTTGTGTGCCCCCTGAGGCCTTTGGGTTAGTAGCACAATAAATAAAAGAATTTAGATAGATAGATAGATAGATAGATAGATAGATAGATAGATAGATAGATAGATAGATAGATAGATAGATAGAAGCCGGAGCAGAAAACACATATAGCGTGAATTAAAATTGTGCACCCAAGATGAAAAAGCGCCTTTGGCCACTGGGAGCAGAAGTCTAGAGCAAGTAGATTAGTTGATGGGTAACCTTTAATTGTAGATGGAGTACACAGGAGCAAGGGTGTTCCCAGGATGGCAGGACAATAGGTGGATCTCAAGACATCTAATGTGTCCCTTACCATGAGACCTACCTTGTTCTTAGCAGTCTTTGCATGCTCTAAGACTTGCTTTAGAAATTAATATAATCTCTTTTACAACAAATAATAAATATTAGTACCTGGGTGAGAGGTGCCAACCAATCAAGTGTCTGGGAATGTGAGTGAAATCCTCCAGTAGCTGCCTGCTTTCTCTTGGCTTGTTACGTGACTCTCCCTGCCATTTTCATTTGGTCCACCACCCACCCCTGTCCTCCACACTCTCCTCCACCTCTCCTCTTGCCCCCATGCTTTTTTCATTCCTCCTAACCTCACTTACCTGATTGTTTTCCTTCTGTTCCAGTCCCACTTTGGGTCTGCCTTCTGATATGGAAATAGAAAAGGAGTTACTCCCTTTCCTATTTGCCGTAGCAGATTTTGTTTCATGGGTAATTGGCATGTGTCAGTAGTGCAGAGGTCCTGTCCCGTAGGGGGTACAATACTTTCTACTATATGCCCCAATGGCCAACAGCGAGAGTCTTAGTTTCTAATAGTGATAACTACCAATAGGGTGACTGGATAGGCAGGAAATGGCCCTGAAGCCCTATTGGGGAACTCACTGCATTCAGGCCTATTAGGATTGTGCTGATAAGCCCTTACCTGACCATAGCTATTGAAAGACTGGATAAAGTACCCCCAAATGTGCTTCATTCCCTCTTGTACCCATGGGGTCATGCACTTTCCTTCAGAACATTTTGACACATTACCAAGTACCTTTTATTCAAAAGAATGATTCTCAGAATGTCTTACCAACTGCATTATCCCTACCCTTGCAGAACAAGTCAGGTGGAGAATAAGGAACACCGGAGGCTAGCAGCTGCTAGCAAACATCACACCTGAGGTACGTGATGGTTAGTCTTAGATACTTCCGTTTACTTACGTGCAGCTCTGGTCATTGTTGCAATGTTAATGTTTGTGGCCAGTCCCTTGTCCCTGGTTCTATATTCCTAGTTTTCAATTCCTGTCTCCTTGTTCTTTGTTCTTGAATATGTGAATTTTGAATTGTGTGTGCTTATTAGAATTGTCTGGTTTCTGGATTTCCTATCTAGCTGCCCCAGTTTTTGAAGTCAGCACTTCCAAAGCTTTCCTGTTCCTGAACATCTCATCTTGTTTGTGTTCTACACTTTATTGGCTTTGCTGTTGATCCATGAAAAACTCTTCTATGAGAGAATTCCAATTCCTGTCGATGTTTCCTTTACTTCTGTAGTTGGGGTGGGTGGATATTTTGGTTCTGTAATTGTAGGTTCCCTGGCCCTCTGTCCCGATTCCCTCTCTGAGTCTCATCAAGTTTCCCCCTGCACTTCTCCCTTAATCCCACATTGTAGGTGAGATTTCCTCTTTTCCCAGTATCTGTTAGTAGCTAGGTTTTCCCCTCAGTTCTGTAAAGAATCTCCCCACTTGTCATATTTCAAGAGTCTTCTGTATTAATTGACCACCCCTTTGCTGCTGGAGCCTTACAGAGTGCTTATTGGATTGGCAGTGTTAGTGCACATTGCTGGCATTCCAGGTGTTGTGCCTTGTGCTCATGAGTATTGTCTTTTAATCACCCTGCATAATACTATCATTGGTGTCAGCTCACAGACCCTGGCATGTCGTGTTCTATATGTGGGGATAGCTCATCTAGTATCTGTAACAGCAATTGGGAGTGAGGAGCTTGATGACTTACCCTGTAATCAGAAGATCCTGTAAATGATTACTCCACATCCATTTTTGTATTTTTGTATCATATCCTACTTGCACAGCTTGAATGTTCACATTCAAGTGTTTCCATTCATAAGTGCATGTTGTTCCTATATATGTAATCACTGTGTGATTTTGTGCACATTTCACTTGCCGTATCCATTGCCCTTTGTCTCCCCATGACACCAGGGCCTGATTCATGGAATTTTTATCACGGTTTTAAAGTAACTATACACCACATTTGCACCAGTGCAAAGTCACTTTGGACTGCAAAAATACACTGTGCACAGCTCTGTGTATCAGGGTGTTTGCTGACAGTGCAATTTCACTTTGCATCAGTGCAAAGTCACTTTGTATGGCACTAAACATTCCAAGAACCGGGCCTCAACATTTTGCTTTAAGTATTTAGAACACAGCTATACTCCATTAAAAAATAATCAGCCTAGCTGCACACAATCTCATACACACGCTCCACCACCACCAGAAGGCAAACTCTCAGGTCAACCGCCTTGCTGCACACTGTTAGGTGTATTGACCCACGTTCGAGTTATTATGCTGCAACATTTGGTGCTGTGGGCTTAGAAAATCCAAGATAGCCGATAAGGCGCCAGAATCCAGGAAAACCGTACAGTTTTTGCGCACACCAAAATGGTCGCCTGACCTGCCACCCACCAGTGCGAGCGTGATGGGCCAGAAGCGCCATGAGTGAAACGTGACGCCAAAGGAGAAACAGCAGTGCCTGTTAGCTCAAAAAGCGCTTTGAAATCACCTTTGTTTCTCTGAATGCAAGCTCAAAATGCCTATTTCAAACATTGCAAGATAGTTAACACAGGAGACCATTGCCAGCCCCTATCCTTTGGCTGCACACAGAGCAAAACCAGTGCAAAGGAATATGGTGCTGTTCAAAATCAGTTTTAATTGATGTCAAAAATTGCTAAAATCATGGACACAAAACCACCAAACAAAAAATCCAACTTCTGGTGGGGTGTTCTACATTACTCTACTGCAGAATTCACTTCAATACAATGTTAGCAAGGATCATATGCTATCAAGTAAAATCCTTTTTTTTAAAAAATACATTAATTCAAGACAGCTGCCAAAAAATGGGTGCAGTACCGGTGCTTGACACTGACTGGCGCTAGCGAACTAACTCTGACAAGAGACCTGTATATCAGGAGCTGAAAAGGAACCTGAGTGAGCTGGGACTTCAAAGCCTTGCTGGTCAATGAGAATTCTTCACACCTACTGTTCCCAGGCCCTATACCAGAAGGCAGTCTGATTCAATTAAATGTTCAAGAGGCCTTTGTCCATGGGAAACCTTCTGCTGCCCCACCAAAAGGAGATCACATCTCTCTGATTGAATCAGGGGAGGGGTACCTGGGACTGCAGGGAAACATAACAATGAACTTCCCTTGGCGCAAAGCAATTGCTAAATCAGGGGGTCGTAAATGGCTTCCTCTTGGAAGGAACTGGGAGGGGCACTGCCTCTGTGAGCCAGCTGAGCTTGGAGGCGGGGATGAACCAGAAATTCCCCCATGTGCTTTGGGACTTAACCACACCCATCTGGGCCAGAGCATAATTTTAAAAAGATGGATAATTCATAGTATAAAATTGTCAAAAGTATATAAATAATATCATTATTCCTGTGATTTTTCTGTGCACATACTAAGAGGTGTTAGGACTCTGTACGATGTTCTGAGACCGAATCCCGCGATTTATTAATATTACAGACACTGTGGTTATCTCAGAAAATTGAAAACTTGTTGTAATGTGCCCAGAGAGGGGGTGTACCTCCGGGGAAGATTTGATAAAAAACCAATATGGCAAAACTGTCACGCTCACCTGATTCCCACAGAGGCGCAGGTCTGGCTTCGAGTGCTGATGCTTCTTCAGTGGTGAAGCGCAGGACTCTGAATATGGACTGGAAGGGCCCCTCTACTCTGGTCTTTTCTGGCTCGCAGGAATATTCCCCTGTGCGTGAAAAGGGAGTATTGCCTACTGATGGAATAATGCTCAAGCATCCCACTCCCTTCCAGCCCTCCATGATACCCTTCCACGATTCCCCGTGAAGTCTCACCTTAGGGTCTGGAAGGATGAGTTCTCCATCCTGCTTCTGATGCAGGGGCGCGTTGAAACCCAGTTACTTCACTGGATTGAGGTTTGATGGGAGTTCAAAATAAGCTTGACTATTCAGGTGAGGCGCTGTAAGAGTTCTGTTGCAAGTTCAAAAGTTCAAGCTTAATAATAATGTTCATTGTCTTATTGCAGCAAGCGCTAATGCTTATGTCTTTTTTCCCCTTAGGGGCCGGGGTTCGGAATGCCGGAGATATGGCGCCGACCCGAAGTGAAACGTGCAGTTCCAGTAAATGACAGGTAAGTTCTGGATGAGCGTTCAGGTAATGTCTTTGCATTCGCTCATTCAATGTCCTTGTCTTTTTTCCCCATAGGGGCCGGGGTCTGGAATGCCAGGAAGCGGCAGGACCCGAAATGAAATGGGAATAACCCAACAGGTAAGTCTTAGAAGGAAACTGAGCCTTTCCTATTCCCTTCCTTCTCTCACCTTGTTTTCTTGTCTTTTTCTCTCTAGGCTCTGAGAAGTGGGTGCGGATCCGGATGATCGCTGCTGAAGATGCAGGCGCCCAGGAAAGGTGAGTGAAATGCAGCGCTGCAGCGATCGAAGCGAAATGCTTTTAAAATGATGTCTTCCCTTTCAGGATCGTCGGTGTGATGTCTCCGTGAGGCAGCTTTAGCTGGTAAGGTCTTCTTTCTCTCCAATTCTCTCTTATCTCCCTTTGCAGGCGACCCAGGATGCTGACAGACGTGGCTGAAGTCCAGATGCAGGAGCTGACTCGGTGAGCGTCCAGCTGCGAGGAGCAGAACAACGCGAAGCGTGAGTTGCTGATCGGGCGTGGTTTAAATAGCTTTGGAAGAAGTTCCAGGAATGTATCCTTCCACCGATCAGGTATGTATCCTTCCCCGACCACACCCAGGTGGAAAGTAGTCCCACAGGTAAAGTAGTTCCATTCAGGCCTCAAGAGGGCCTGGATGTAGCAGCATGGTCTGCATCAGGTAAGTGCACATTAAAACACTTGAACACATGTCTAGCTTTATGAGCCTGGCGCCTAAGGCGCCAAGCCAGGGGTCTAAAATGAGCCTGGTGCCTAAGGCGCCAGGACTGTGTCCAAAGGGCCCCAGCTTGGGCCCGCTGGCACTTCCGTGGGGGGAATGATGCCTGCCTCTGGGGTTGCTGGGTCGGACGTGGCTCCTTGGAGGTAGGCATCATGACAGTACCCCCCCTCAAGGCCCCTCCCAAGGTTGTTCCCTCCGGGGGTTTTGGCTTGTTCGGAAATCTCCGGTGGAACCTTTGTATTAATCAAGGTGCATGAACATGGTTACTAGGCTCCCACGATCTCTCCTGAGGTCCATACCCCTTCCCGTCAACAAGATAGAATAGTTTTGACTTTAACACCTTGGAGTCTAAAATGTCTTTAACTTCGAATTCTAATTCCCCTTCAATTTGAACTGGGTCTGGAGGCTTGGACAGTCGGGTCCCTGGTTGTACTGGCTTCAAAAGTGATGCATGAAAAACTGGATGAATACGCATGTTAGATGGTAAATCCAGTTTAAAGGCCACGGGATTGATTATAGCCTTGATGGGATAAGGTCCTATGAATCTGGGATTGAAGGTTTGCAGGCCCTTGAGGGGTAAATGTTTCGTTGCTAGCCATAGCTGGTCTCCTACTTGGTAAGGAGGAGTTTTACTTCGGAGCAAATCAGCGTTTTCTTTATACTTTTTCTTGGCTTGCTGTAAATGAGTTGCAGCTTCTTTGAAGGCTCGGGTTATTGTGGAATGCAGATGATTTACTGCGGGCATTTCCAGGGTCAGAGGTGGGTCTAGGTCAGAGGTCCGAGGATGGTGACCATACAAAGTATAAAAAGGAGTTTGTCCGGTTCCAGAATGCACTGAATTGTTGTATGCATATTCTGCGAACCAAAGGATGTCTTTCCAATTTGACTCGGATTGGTGTAACATGCACCGAAGATATTGCTCGAGAGTCTGATTGGTTCTCTCGGTTTGTCCGTCGGTCTGGGGGTGGTGGCTGGTGGATAACCGCACATCTATTTGTGCTAGTTGGCAACACTTCTTCCAAAAATGGGAGATAAATTGACTTCCACGATCCAAGACTAATATGGAAGGGAAACCATGTATGCGAACTATATTCTCCAGAAATTCCTTGGCCAAGGTGGAAGCTGAAGGCAAGCCTTTTAAAGGGATAAAGTGGGCCATTTTGGAGAATAGATCCACAATTACAAGGATAGTGTTGTAACCAGCACAAGGAGGCAGGTCAGTTATAAAGTCCATTGACAAGGTGTGCCATGGTGCCGGTGGAATATCCAAAGGTTGAAGTAGGCCGGCTGGCCTTTTCTTTTGACCCTTGTTTTGGGCGCAAATTCCGCAAGACAATACAAAAGACTTTATGTCTTTTCTCCAAGAAGGCCACCAGAAGTGGCGTTTGATTTTTTCCTCCGTTTTAGCGATACCAGGGTGTCCTTCCATTAATGATTCATGATGATGGGAAATAACAAGTTCTTGCAATTCTTTACTTGGCAGAAACAACCGCTCCTGGAAGTAGGGTAAATCATCCTTAACGGTGTAATGAGGACCCTTTTGACTCCATTCCAGTAAGGCTGAAGAGTCTAGAAGTTGTTTTACTTGCGTTTGGATGTCCTGATTAGTTTGCAATGAAGTTAGGCCTAAGATTCTTTGTTCAGGTATGATTGGCACAGGTTCTAAACTCGAATTGGGTTCTTCCATGCCAATCCGGGATAAGGCGTCCGCTTTACCATTCTTGCTGCCAGGGCGATAGGTAATTACAAAATCAAATTCCGCAAAGAATAGAGCCCATCGGAGTTGTCGTGAAGATTGAGCTTTGGCTGTCTTTAAATACTGTAAATTTCTGTGGTCCGTAATTACAGTGATGGTGTGTCTTGCCCCGAGAAGGTAGTGACGCCAAGCCTTGAAAGCAGATTTAATAGCCAGTAACTCTTTGTCGGTAATTGCGTAGTTGATTTCAGGAGGAGAAAATTTCCTGGACCAAAAGGCCACAGGGTGTAGTTGGTTAGTTTCTGGGTCTCTTTGCGACAGGACAGCTCCCATGGCCGAACTGGATGCGTCGGTTTCCATAATGTAAGGGAGATCTGGGTGCGGGTGCTTCAATACAGGTGCAGAGGTGAATTTGGTTTTCAGGTCCTGAAAGGCTTGTTCGGCCTCAAGAGTCCATTCAAAGCGTTTGTTTTTCTTTATACGCACCAAGTGATAAGCTCCTCGGAGATCTAACTTGGTGTACACACAAGCGTCTTTCACCTGGTCGATAAGATCAGGGATCAGGGGCAGAGGATAATGATTCTTAATCGTTATTTGATTTAGGGCGCAATAGTCTATACATGTTCTAAGGTTGCCCTCTTTTTTCGGCACGAAGAACAGAGCTGAGGAGACAGGAGACTTGGACGGGCGAATAAAACCATTGGCTAGGTACTGATCTAAATATTGACGCAGATGCAGGTTCTCAGGTTCCGTAAGAGCATAAATCCTACTACAAGGTAGTTGAGCATTGGGTACCAGATCGATTTGCCAATCATAAGACCGATGGGGAGGTAACGTGTTAGCCTGTTCCTTCTGAAAAACGTCTTGGAATTCTTGGTATTCTGACGGTAGCTGTACAGGGGTGGAAGTTGCTGAGGCTAGACCCATAACTGGATTTCTTGGATAACAAGTTGGTTGACAATCAGGAAAACTTATCTTCTTTGCTCGCCAGTCAATTCTGGGATTATGTGTTTCTAACCAAGGAATTCCAAGGATTACTTGAAATTGTGGGGCCTTGATCACATCAAACACAATTGCTTCCCGATGTCCATCCTGACCCACCAGTGTCACTTCAACAGTGGAATGCGTTACAGGCCCTGATGCTATTTCGGTTCCATCTACTGTAGTAATGACATCTTGGGTTACTTTCGGGCAGAGAGAGAGCTTAATCCTAAAAGCCAATTCACGGTCTATGTAATTTCCAATAGCTCCACTGTCGATGTACGCTTTTATAGCATGCAACTGCTGAGGCTGTTTTGGGTACACGAGCACCATTGGCATGACAAAATGCGAGGTCAAGGAGTTTGTTTTCAAGCTCGGCAAGCGGACCCCTACGCTTGTCGGGCTAGGTCGTTTCCCGAATCAGGTGTCAATAAATGGTTATCAGTGGCTCCAACCACCTTCTTAGGTGGTTTAACCGGACAATTTCGAAGAAAGTGACCGGAAGTCCCGCAATACAGACAAAGTTGCATTTGCCGCCTTCTCTCTCGTTCCTTCTGCGTTAATGGTCCTTTAACACCGCCGATTTGCATAGGTTCGGATACGTCGGGACTCTTGGAGTTAGCGTGGGTTTTGATCGGTACTCAGGTTTCGTACTTGAACCGATCTGCTTTTCTATTTTGAAGTCTGTGATCAAGTTGAACCACCAAGTCTATGTAGTCTGCGCAGACATGGGGTAGATTTACAATATGAGCTAGAACATCCTTAAGCTCTCCGCGCAGGCCTCGATGAAACAATGTGATCCTTTTGTTTTCTGGCCATCCAGTTTCCACAACCAGTCTATAAAAGGTGGCAACGTAGGACAGGAGATCCTGATTACCTTGTCATAAGGATAGCAGTTCGTTATCAAAGGCCTGTCCTTGAGAGTGTCGAGCAAACAATCTTTCCATGCTGGCCTGGAAGCCCTGAAAATCCTGGAGAATGGGATCATCCTGATTTACCAATGGAATAGACCAATCGGCAGCACTGCCACTGAGGTAAGATAGTATAAAGGCTACCTTGGTCTGGTCGTTAGGGAAGGCCCCGGGTCTGCATAGAAAGTGTAAACGACATTGGTTCATAAAGACGGCATATTTCTTGGGATCCCCCGCAAAACGTTCAGGCGGGGCCAAAGGCATGTGTCCAGGTAGATTGATTTGAACCGGGTTATTCAAACCCATTGATGTGGAAGTACCTCGGGAACTAGGTAAAGGAGTGTGCCCTGCCTGGGCCTGCAATAACCTTTTGGCCAGGTCATCTGTTCTTTCCTTTGATAGGATCAGTTCTCTTTTGAGAGCGTTAGTCTCCTGGCAGGCTGAGTGCACTTCTGCCCGTAATTCCACCAAAAGCTGGGCCAGCTGATCTGTCTCGGAAGTCTCCATAGCGCCCGGGTGGGAAATTGTGGGTAGGCTTCGCGTTCTGTCACGCTCACCTGATTCCCACGGAGGCGCAGGTCTGGCTTCGAGTGCTGATGCTTCTTCAGTGGTGAAGCGCAGGACTCTGAAGATGGACTGGAAGGGCCCCTCTACTCTGGTCTTTTCTGGCTCGCAGGAATATTCCCCTGTGCGTGAAAAGGGAGTATTACCTACTGATGGAATAATGCTCAAGCCTCCCACTCCCTTCCAGCCCTCCACGATACCCTTCCACGATTCCCGGTGAAGTCTCACCTTAGGGTCTGAAAGGATGAGTTCTCCATCCTGCTTCTGATGCAGGGGCGCGTTGAAACCCAGTTACTTCACTGGATTGAGGTTTGATGGGAGTTCAAAATAAGCTTGACTATTCAGGTGAGGCGCTGTAAGAGTTCTGTTGCAAGTTCAAAAGTTCAAGCTTAATAATAATGTTCATTGTCTTATTGCAGCAAGCGCTAATGCTTATGTCTTTTTTCCCCTTAGGGGCCGGGGTTCGGAATGCCGGCGATATGGCGCCGACCCGAAGTGAAACGTGCAGTTCCAGTAAATGACAGGTAAGTTCTGGATGAGCGTTCAGGTAATGTCTTTGCATTCGCTCATTCAATGTCCTTGTCTTTTTTCCCCATAGGGGCTGGGGTCCGGAATGCCAGGAAGCGGCAGGACCCGAAATGAAATGGGAATAACCCAACAGGTAAGTCTTAGAAGGAAACTGAGCTTTTCCTATTCCCTTCCTTCTCTCACCTTGTTTTCTTGTCTTTTTCTCTCTAGGCTCTGAGAAGTGGGTGCAGATCCGGATGATCGCTGCTGAAGATGGAGGCGCCCAGGAAAGGTGAGTGAAATGCAGCGCTGCAGCGATCGAAGCGAAATGCTTTTAAAATGATGTCTTCCCTTTCAGGAACGTCGGTGTGATGTCTCCGTGATGCAGCTTTAGCTGGTAAGGTCTTCTTTCTCACCAATTCTCTCTTATCTCCCTTTGCAGGCAACCCAGGATGCTGACAGGCGTGGCTGAAGTCCAGATGCAGGAGCTGACACGGTGAGCGTCCAGCTGCGAGGAGCAGAACAACGCGAAGCGTGAGTTGCTGATCGGGCGTGGTTTAAACAGCTTTGGAAGAAGTTCCAGGTATGTATCCTTCCACCGATCAGGTATGTATCCTTCCCCGACCACACCCAGGTGGAAAGTAGTCCCACAGGTAAAGTAGTTCCATTCAGGCCTCAAGAGGGCCTGGATGTAGCAGCATGGTCTGCATCAGGTAAGTGCACATTAAAACACTTGAACACATGTCTAGCTTTATGAGCCTGGCGCCTAAGGCGCCAGGACAGGGGTCTAACATGAGCCTGGCGCCTAAGGCGCCAGGACTGTGTCCAAAGGGCCCCAGCTTGGGCCCGCTGGCACTTCCGTGGGGGGAATGATGCCTGCCTCTGGGGTTGCTGGGTCGGACCTGGCTCCTTGGAGGTAGGCATCATGACAAAAACCCACTAAAAGTGCAAAATGTTGTCGTTTCTGAACCCAAGCTCGCAGGAACATGGGGCTTGAACAGAGACCTGTCTTAATTCATCTGTGATGTGTACATGTATTATGAACCACGTGTGTATCTGGGAAACCTGTTTGTTATGAAAAATTCATTTTCTAAGTGAAACCAAAGGGGCAATTCTTCAATAGATTGTAAAATGGTAGCATCACTCTGACTCACAACTCAGTCCCCCAGTCAGAGGACAGAAAAACCTCTAACCTATCAGGATCCTTAGAGGGTTGGGCATAGAAGGTTAGCCTTCCCAGTCATTTTCAAAAGACATAAAAAGAGCCACTGAGACCCAGGTAGGGACATTCACTTCCCACTTCAAACTGATTTCTTGCGAAGCACTTTGACGGACGACTCCAGATACCAGAACTTTGAAGCAGAGGGCCTACTGCAAGCTAAAAGTATTCTCAGCTGGCCTTCCAATCTTGCAAACTGATTTTACCCCAGACTTCCAAGGGGCACATCAGAATAAAACAGCAGGGCTGTGCTGTTTCTGCTTCTTTGCCAAGAACTTTCGCCAGAACCAGACCCAGAGAGCAGTGCTGTATCCAGAACCACAGACCAGACCGCTGTGCAGTGCCAAGAACTTTTGCCAGAACCAGAGATCCAGACCAGCAGAGCAGAGCTGACCCAGATAGCTGTGACTTCAGAACCACCCGCCAGAAGTCCAGTCTAAACCTGTTGACCAAATCGTGATGGCCTATTTCAAATTTATAGTGTGAGTATCCAGCCAGAACTGTGCAGAACCAATCTCTTAGTTTAAAATAATCTAATTCAAACCATTTCCACCTACCTAGAACTGCATCATAGAAATCATGTGTCCATTCTGTGATTTCAAACCTTTGAAAGTGTCATTTGAACCTTACTTTATTTCTGAGAATCTACCTCCATTAAATCGTCCGTATCTTTTGAACCACACGTCCTAGAAGCGAGATTTAACTTTCATTTTAAAGCTAAGATCCTAATCTTTCCAACAAACCCAGAACGACACTCCATTCCAACTCCTTATAGTTTTCCACCTGTCAAAAATAGCTGTCTTTTGCTTGCAACTGCTGAAATTCGTTTTCAATCTGATAATCATTCCTGAATAATTGCTAGTGTTGACCTGAACTAATTCAAAGTAGCTGTCACCTACCCTGAATCTCCTATAGGGAATTAAAATCATTTTTTCACTTCATTGCAAATCACATTTAAAAGTATTTTTAACTTTTTATAAGCATACCGGTTTCTCTAGGCTTGCTAGGGGGGAACTGGAATTTGTATTGCATTTTGTTTGTATTCCTGAAAACTGTGTGCTCTCTTTTCCATCTCTTTATATTGCATAGGGGGAGTGAATTGTCAAAAGGAAAAGTGATCATATTATATCTTCTTGAAACCATATCAGTTTATTTCTGTGCTGCATTCTTTCCATCATTGCTTTTCCTTGAAACCATAAAGGTATTCTCTGCTACCTTATCCTTTCTATACTAACTCCTCACTGATTGAAAAGAGTTTGCAATTGTAACATTACCCATTGTTGATCAACATTACATTCATAAGTGTGCTATCAAATATTAATTTATTCATAAAAGTGTGATATATATATATATATTGTTTAATTTTTCAAATACATCTTTTAATTTGCAAAACAAACCTACTTCTTGACTCGGTGAGGTCAGGGGGATTCAAAGAGAGGGGCCTTATATAAGGGTTCATCATCCAGATTTATGAACTTGTCATAAAAATATATAAATAAGGGCTACCATTGGGCATCACAGACCAGGCATTGACTTAGTTGGATTGCTAGATTGGAGTCACTAACAACACATTCTACTGACCTCACACAACCACAGCATCACACGTAGCATTAGAATGCAGCTATACACCACGTAAACCACACTGGCTGCACACATACTCAATGCACCCAAGCACTATTTACTAACCTTCTCTCTCCACTGACATGGAATACAGTCCACGAGGGCGTTCAACCCACAGCTCTTTGAGATCATACCAATGGTATATAAGGCACTATACAAATGCACATTAACCGAACACAACATTACATATTGTAAGTCATTCAGGAGTTGAGTGTCCAAGTGGAGACACATAACTTTAGAGGGAGTACCTTTATAAGTTAAAAACTCTGAGGTGACATTAAGGGGCCGATTCATGGAACAAACGTGCGCCGAAAATCTACGCGCAAGCAGGCGCAAGCGGAAAAAAACAGACGCACACGCACGCGTGCGATTCATGGAAGTCCCTGCGCGTGTCTTCCTCGGGATGTGCGCCAAACCCGTGCATGGCGCACACGTCACTGCAACATCCCGAAAGACGTGCGCAACGCGCACAGTGAAAGCGCACAACCTCTGCGCATACACTAGAAAGTGGGCGGAACACGGGGCGTAACGCGCGGAATGGGGAACAACTCGCGAAAACAAGGGCGTAACTGGGGATGTACTGCAGGGAAGCAGACGGAACGCCCACACGCACCCGAACCACACGTATTCATGGAATCGAATAGGGCAAAGCCACGCACAGCGAAAGACACGCACAAGCCCAAACACGTCCACCACACGAAGGCAGGCGGTAGCGTCCGTGCGCATTACAAAAGTGGCAACATACAGCAATAGTGCCTGGGGGAGCGGGCTATGTGTATTTCAGGGTTTCGCGTGAACATTCTAACGCGATCGGGCCTGGGGGAGCGGGCTACGTGCATCTCAGTGGTTCGCGTGAACTTTTCCACGCGATCGGGCATGGGGGAGCGGCTACGTGTATCTCATGGGTTCGCGTGAACTTTTTCACGCGAAATCAGCAGGGTACGTGTATTTCAGGGTGCAGGGGAAGTTACACACGCGATTCCATCAGGGTACGTGTATTTCAGGGTGCGGGGGGAGTTCCACACGTGATTTCAGCAGGGTACGTGTATTTCAGGGGTGCGTGGGAATTTCCACACGCGATTGGGCCCGTGCGAGCAGGGTACGTGTATTCCAGGGGTGCGCGGGAAGTTCCACACGCGATTCCATCAGGGTACGTGTATTACAGGGGTGCGCGGGGAGCACCACACGTAAATTGCACGTGAGGGCCCTCCCAGGTGTTCCCTCTACACCCTCCACGGCACCTGCAGGTGGCTCACACCACAGGGGCCTACCCTGCACATGTCCTGCAGGCACCCCATCCACCATGGCCATGCCCCCCAGCCAACCCACATGTCAACTTGCACTACTGCCCACCAACGCATGTCCCCCTGCACCCCCAGCCACCAGGGCACCAACCACCAGGCTACCATCCATGTCTCCCAGCACCCACACCCCCCAGCAGTGCAGGGGCACCCACCACCAGGCCCCCACCCATGTCTTCCACCACCCCCACCCCCCACTCCCCAGGGGCAGCCTCCACCAGGCCCCCACCCATGTCTCCCACCACCCCCACCCCCCACTCCCCAGGGGCAACCTCCACCAGGCCCCCACCCATGTCTCCCACCACCCCCACCCCCCAGCAGTGCAGGGGCAGCCTCCACCAGGCCCCCACTCATGTTCCCTATCACCCCCACCCCCAGCAGTGCAGGGGCAGCCCCCACCAGGCCCCCACTCATGTCTCCCACCACCCCCACCCCCCAGCAGTGCAAGGGCAGCCCCCACCAGGCCCCCACCCATGTCTCCCACCACCCCCACCCCCCACTCCCCAGGGGCAGCCTCCACCAGGCCCCCACCCATGTCTCCCACCACCCCCACCCCCCAGCAGTGCAGGGGCAGCCCCCACCAGGCCCCCACTCATGTTCCCCACCATCCCCACCCCCCAGCACTGTGGGGCACCTGCCAGCAGGCCCCACCCATGTCCAACTCATGTTCCCCACCACCCCCACCCCCCAGCACTGTGGGGCACCTGCCAGCAGGCCCCCACCCATGTCCAACTCCTGTTCCCCACCACCCCCACCCCCCAGCACTGTGGGGCACCTGCCAGCAGGCCCCCACCCATGTACAACTCATGTTCCCCACCACCCCCACCCCCCAGCACTGTGGGGCACCTGCCAGCAGGCCCCCACCCATGTCCCCTATCACCCCCACCCCCAGCAGTGCAGGGGCAGCCCCCACCAGGCCCCCACTCATGTCTCCCACCACCCCCACCCCCCCAGCAGTGCAGGGGCAGCCCCCACCAGGCCCCCACTCATGTCTCCACCACCCCCACCCCCCCAGCAGTGCAGGGGCAGCCCCCACCTGGCCCCCACGCATGTCTCCCACCACCCCCACCTCCCCAGCAGTGCAGGGGCAGCCCCCACCAGGCCCCCACTCATGTCTCCCAACACCCCCACCCCCCAGCCCCCAGGGCAGCCTCCACCGGGCCCCCACCCATGTCTCCCACCACCCCCACCCCCCCAGTCACCAGGGGCAGCCTCCACCAGGCCCCCACCCATGTCTCCCACCACCCCCACCCCCCAGCACTGTGGGGCACCTGCCAGCAGGCCCCCACCCATGTGCAACTCATGTACCCCTGCACCCCCACCCCCCAGCACTGTGGGGCACCTGCCAGCAGGCCCCCACCCATGTCCAACTCATGTTCCCCACCGCCCCCACCCTCCAGCACTGTGGGGCACCTGCCAGCAGGCCCCCACCCATGTCCAACTCATGTTCCCCACCACCCCCACCCCCCAGCACTGTGGGGCACCTGCCAGCAGGCCCCACCCATGTCCAACTCATGTTCCCCACCACCCCCACCCCCCAGCACTGTGGGGTACCTGCCAGCAGGCCCACACCCATGTCCAACTCATGTTCCCCACCACCACCACCCTCCAGCACTGTGGGGAACCTGCCAGCAGGCCCCCACCCATGTCCAACTCATGTTCCCCACCACCCCCACCCCCCAGCACTGTGGGGCACCTGCCAGCAGGCCCCCACTCATGTCCAACTCATGTACCCCTGCACCCCCACCCCCCAGCACTGTGGGGCACCTGCCAGCAGGCCCCCACCCATGTCCAACTCATGTACCCCACCACCCCCACCCCCCTGCACTGTGGGGCACCTGCCAGCAGTCCCCCACCCATGTCCAACTCATGTACCACTGCACCCCCACCCCCCAGCACTGTGGGGCACCCTCCACCAGGCCCCCACTCATGTCCCCTATCACCCCCACCCCCAGCAGTGCAGGGGCAGCCCCCACCAGGCCCCCACTCATGTCTCCCACCACCCGACCCCCCCGCCACCATGGGCAGCCTCTACCAGGTCCTCACAATCCCCAATCATGTGTGTTATGGTCAGCCTCCACAGCCAAAAAGGCCTACCAAGTAACCCATTCACCCACATGGAAATAGAAATTGCATGTTACACCCCCAATGTTCATAAAGCAAATGAACCCATGTCCGTCACACACAATGGTTGCAATTGAATGGGAAAACACCCAACATGAAATGCATGAAACCAATGAGATGATACCACACAGTGAAGTATGAAAACAAAATTGTATTAAAAAAAAAAGAATGGAAATGAAATGAAACAAACTACAATGGCAAAGAAAAAAAGAGAAGCTGCATGTCTGTCTAAAAAAATAAAAACTACAAATCCAAATCCAAAAAAATGTTGTCCAAAGTCACATCAAAAATAAAATCAATCCAATGGAGAACTATGTACAAAACATCCAAGGGTCCATGAGCCCAACTGAACAAAGGAAACCTACAAAAAACCCTAACTAAAATACAAAAAGTGGAGCAGTGTCCGTCGACTCCAAATCATAATAAGAAACAAAGGAAACCGAAAACTAAAGAACTATATACAAAGGCGGTGGGCAAGTCCAGCGGCTCACTCCGTGGTGTTCCGGGCCAGGGCATCATCGAACTCCTGTTCGATGTCCCGGAGGTGGTCCTGTTCCATGGCCCCGAGGGTCCGCAGGGACGACGCCGTCTCCTCCTCCAACCCCCTGCGGATTGCCTCGAGGCACTCGGCCCGCCTCAGGGCCCTCCGCATGGAGTTCTCCGCCCTGACCATTGTGAGCCGCGCCTCTTCCACCCGCCGCCGCTCCGCACCTATCTGCTGGCCCAACCGCTGTCACACAGAAGACACACCCCGTCCTGGGTCAACCTGCCCTCCGGCCGATGCCTGCCCCTCCGATGTTGAAGGCCCCGAGCCTTCGTGGCTCCCACCACCTTGCTGCTGATGCTGTGCCTCTGCCCGTGCACTGCCTCCTGCTGCCTGCACATCCTCCGCCGGCTGGGGTGCAGTTGTTGATGTGGCCACCCCTGCTGGACGTCCGAATCCTGACTGTGGCAGGGATGCCTCCTCCACCAGCCTGGCCGCACCGTCAGAGGCAGCTCCACAGGGCACCCAGGTGACTGATGGGTGGGAAGATGGCACAGAGGACGAGTGGCGCGTAGGGGGTCCAGTTGAGGAGGGGGTCGGAGCAAGCCCCATCAGACGGAGGAATCCGGCCTGGGTGACCTGTCCCAGCAGGCTGACGTGGTCAACGAGCCATTCGAGATGACGTGCAGTCTCTCCATGAAAGACTGCAGGTCACCTCGCATGGCCCGTTGACGCAACGCCACACCAGCCAGGACAGGCTCAACCCGGACCTGGATAGCCACGTCCGCAGGCAGAGGAAGGCCAGTTGACGTGAGCTCATCCCCTGCCTGAAAACGGGTCTGGACGTAGGCATCACTGCTGGTGCAAGATGATGCAGGGACAGGATCGGGGACAGGATTGCACACAAGCATCTCCGCGGCGGCCTGTGCTGCCTCCTGTCCCTGGTCCTGCACAGCACCACTAGCACCAGTGGGATCCCCACCTCCAGACCCCGTCTCTGGTGCTTGCACGGCCTCCTCCTCCACCAAACCCCCACCAACCTGGATGACTCCGTGCCATCTTCCCCTGTTGGGCCCTGTGGGGTCCCAGCTGCCCCTTCTGCTGCCGAGGAGTCCAACTCCAACCTCCGCCTCTTGGACCTCCCCCCGGCAGCTGCGGCCTGGGACGCGGCACCGGACTCCTCACTCCCTGACGAGATGACAACCTGGGAGGGGGGCCGGGCCTTGCGTCTCTGGCTGGCGGTGGGATCCCCGCCGCTGTGCTCCACAGCACCTTCTCCGCCCTCTTCATCAGTTGACGCTGCAGACAGGGAGAAACAAAACACAGGCATCAGGGCACTGTACAATGGACACATACACACATGACAGTTGCACATGAGTGGCATTGGCAAACCTCAGACATGTCATCACAATCCCCAACACACATGTCATTACAACTCGCACACATGAGCCATACCACAGCCATATCGCAACTGCCACCACCATCCATACACATACAACAGCATGAGCAGCCAAAGGTGAGCCAGACATCACATGCAACACAGGAAGTGCACCACACATGTACACACACCACCACACTTGCATGCATGTGTACACCTCTGCCAAGTGTCGCACTGTTCAGACGGGCATCCATGTCACATCTGCCAATCAGGCTTCCACATACCGCTGTCACATGCATCCATGTTGCATCACTGTTGCACCCTTGTCAAATACACACACATGCACATGTACACAGTGCTGATACATGCAGCCGAAAACAACATACATGCGTGACATCACGGACATGTCTACTTACATACACATTCATCCAAACATGTGTGCCCACACAACTGCATTTGGCATGCAAGCCTACACACACAAGCACCATCCATGTCTCACACATCACAGCCCTCGCATGTGTCAGCCCCACGGCCCTGTCCACCCCACCCATACTCGACCCCATACAAACAGATGTGCAACCTGCACACTACTGAATAATCACCACACGCACTGCTCACAATCAGGATGCATGTACACTCACCGCTCGACTCCAGACGGGTCTGCTTCTCTAGGACCTGGACGTGGAGCGCAGGGGATATGCGTTCCAGGACCCTCATCTGTTCTTCCGACAAGTGGCCCCGGCGCCCCTTGGCATCCGCTGCCTTCAAGAGGCGCCGGGCCTTGTTCAGGGTCCTGGACCTGAAGTCCTCCCAGCGCTTCCTGACATGTTGTAAGTCGCGGACTGCCACCCCCTCCGCGTTGATGGCAGTCACGATGTCAGTCCAGATCCGAGTCCGTCCTTCCTTGTCGGCGCGGGAACTTCCGAAGAGGGCATCATACTGCCCCAGGACTTGCTCCACCAGGACACCAACTTCGGTGGCACTGAAGCTGGTGCCCCTCTGCCTCTCTGGCCGGGGGTTGTCAGTGGTCACAGATGGTGTTTGCCCCGACATGACAACCCCAGAGGCAGGAGTGGGTGGGCAACTGGGTCCTGGGGCTGGGCTGTGGAGCGATGGAATCCCAGTCGGGAGTCTTCGGTTCCAGCAGGGGTGGTCACAGCAACAGCACCCCTGGCTGATGTGCAGGCAGCAAATGGCAGTGCACGTGGGCAGCAGGCAGTCAGGCAGCAGCAGATGGCAGGTGGGAGCGTGCTCGGGGCTCTGGGGGGCAGTAGTTCGGCCTTCTGGGCAGGAGCGTGGTCTTCCGTGTGCTTACGCGTGGCCAGCTTGATACGGAGTGATTTGGCACGTGAAAAATCTGCACGTCAGCGTGTAATTCGAGGAAAGGCCCTTAGCGCGTAAGCGCGTCTGCACGCATACGCATTTTCATTGGACAGAAGGCTCCTCAAGCGCAAGCGCCCCTGTGACGTGACGCGTACAGACGTGCATGGCCATTTCAGCACGCGTGAAAAACTGCACGTCCGCGTGTAATACGAGGAAAGGGCCCATGCGCGTAAGCGCGCGTGGAAACTGCACATCCGCATGTAATACGTGGAAAGGGCCATGCGCGTAAGCGCGCGTGAAAAACTGCATGTCCGCGTGTAATACGAGGAAAGGGCCCATGCGCGTAAGCGCGCGTGGAAACTGCACATCCGCGTGTAATACGTGGAAAGGGCCATGCGCGTAAGCGAGCGTGAAAAACTGCACGCCCGCGTGTAATACGAGGAAAGGCCCTTAGCGCGTATGCACGGCAGCACGCATATGCGATTTCATTGGACCAAAGGCCCTTAGCGCGTGAGCGCGTCTGTGACGTGACGCGCGCAGGTGTTTCCCTCATTGCACGTGATGACAGAACACACGTGGATTTCCACCAATCGCGTGTGAAAGTTCCCGGCACCCCGGAAAACACGTACCCAGGCTAATCGCGTGTGGAACTTCCCGCGCACCCCGAAACACACGTACCCAGGCCAGTTGCGTGTACGCTCACTCCCCTCCGATCACACGCGATGACACTCGGACCGTATCAGAATACGGGAAACCCACGCACGGCAAAAGACGTGCACAGGCGTCAACGCGTCTGACACACGAAGGCAGGCGGAAGCGTCCCCGCGCACAGCATAAAAGTGCGCGCAAACAACTAACGCGTATATACAGCTACGATGAATGCCCCATTTGTCGCTGCACTGATCGTGGGACACCGCAGGAGGAGGAGAATAGCCAGAGCACGCATTTTCGCACCACGGACAAGCCTTTTTGGGATGCCTGACGACCAGGTCTACGGCAGGTATAGGTTTCCACCCCATATCATCCTAGACCTGGTCAGGGATTGGGAAGATGACCTCACATCCCCCACCCTTTGCTCCCAAGCATTGAGCCCCTTGGAGAAGCTGCTCAATGTCCTGCATTTTTTGGCCACTGGGTCATTTCAGCGGACCACTGCCATAGTGGGGGGGGGTCTCACAGGCCACGCAGTCACGCTGCCTACACCAGGTACTGGCAATCATGACAGCGCGCCCCTCAGTCCGCAGGCACATATACATGCCCAGAACACCCGCAGAAAGGCAGACCGTTGTCCTGGATTTTTACAGGGTGGCACACTTCCCCAAAGTGCTCGGTGCCATAGATTGCACCCATGTGGCCCTACATCCACCTAGGGCCATTGAGCACATCTACCGAAACCGCAAGCACTGGCATTCCATCAATGTACAGGTGGTATGTGATGCAAAGGGAATCATCACCTCTGTCTATGCAAACTACCCTGGCTCCACCCATGACAGTTTCATGTACAGAATATCCGCCCTGAGCCGGGCCCTGGAAGCTGGGCAGCATGGCGACACATGGCTCCTAGGTCAGTACAAATGCCCTTGCACATGCATGCAAGTCACACACAGACAAATATCCAAACCCTAATAATCTCAACTATTATCACCTCCCCAGGCGACAGTGCCTACCCTCTGAGCAACCATATGATGACGCCAATCCGGAACCCCACCACACCACCCCAGGTAAGATACAACGCCGCCCATATTGCAACCAGGGGCATAGTGGAGCGCACATTCGGAGTGCTCAAGTCACGTTTCCGCTCCCTTGACCGCTCTGGTGGGCAACTGCTCTATGCACCACCAGTAGTGTGCAGGATTATTGTGGCAGCATGTGTCCTGCACAATGTTGCAACACGGCAGGGCGTCCCGGTGGACATGGTGGTGCCCCCACATCCCCAACCACAGGCACAGGTGCTGCCCATGGGAGGGGACAGGGCACGTGGCGAGGAAGCCCGGACCCAGCTTGTGGCCACATTTTTCACCTAAACTCCCACCCCTGCGGAGTGCACACAGGCCTGGCACATACCAGGTGACAATCGATGATGACAAAGAGACAGTTAACTGTCACAACCCTACCACCCTGAGAAAGTTGCCATGGAAGTGCCACATCGTCTGCATCCCTAGCTACTTAAACACAAGCTATCCTGTGTGACCAAAAGGCACACATATGACATATGACATGATATGGGCCATACACAAGTATTCCAAGGCGCAATGAGGCAGGGAGGGGGGAACAAGGGAACACAGAGAACGGTACTACTAGGCCAGGTGTCATTGAGATCGTGCAAGTGCAGGGGTAGAGGGAATGGGAAAAGTGCAAGGGGAAGGGGGGGGGAGTCCAGTACAGGGGAAGTAGGCCAAAAAAATAATACATAGGTCTCCTGGTGGCAACTACAAAGGTAAGTGCAGACAAGTGCTGGGAAGGGAGGGCTGTAGGGATAGAGAGACAGTACTGCAGTGCAGGGGTTGCCAGGGAGGCAGTGCAAGTGGAGAGTGGCTGGGCCAGGGACCGAGGTCGGTGAGAGTGGCCCAGTTGCAGCTCCTGTGCAGTTCCAGTGGAGAATTCTGTAAAGGGAGAGGCAGACAGTAAGCAGAAGCAAAGAGGAAGGTCTTGAGGTGCTTCCAGAACTGGAGATGGTTCCCCTCAAGTTCAAGTCAGGCCGGAAGTCTGTTCCAGGGGGAGGGCCCTGCTGCAGAGAGAAATCTACCCCCAGCTAGTTGCTCTGAGAAGCGGATGACCCGGACATGCAAGGTGTGCATCACACACACCTGCAAAACAGGCCATGGCCATCACTGTCATGTCACTCAAACCCTCCCAAACATCAACATGACATGGCAAGCAATACCCATACACCAATGCAGTAACGATAAGGTACACATTGCCATGTCCTAAATGTACAGTGGCATCGGACACTGCTGCCTGACCCGGAATCAGATGAAATGACAGACCAACAAAATCTCCCACCCAAAATAAGTCATTTCCAAATGCATTACAACAGTCGTAGACGAAACATCACAATGAATGCCTGTCTACATGCACATTATGCATTGCAAATTCAACACTGCAGCTCATGTGTGCAGTGTCCTACTCCTGCATCACACTGCTCAGCGCACAGCACAGTGAACAGCCATTGTGTGTGATGCACACCCTGAGCATCACATCTAAGTGACAGACCACGTCAAACATTAAATTAGGGATGTACTGGATCCATGATCGGTCACAGAACATGTGCTGCCGGGACACAGTGGGCACCAGAAGGCAAACAGTGTACACGTGGATATGCAAGGGTGGGAGTACATGTAGTGCATCAGAGTGCAAGTGTGTGGTCCTGCAAGGACATGCATTCCACATATGCATGTGCACTCAAGTGACCATCAGTGTTCCCTACACATCACATGTGAACATCCACCATGTGTACACCCCAGCATGTCAAACCACAACTATCCCCTCGCACCTGAAAGGAAAACACAACACATGAACAGGCATTGATCAGCAGAACACAACATGTACATAGGATACCACCATTACTATGTCAGAGTTCCCATCACACTGCAGGGCAAGGCAACTATCACTAACAACCCCCCCTCACAAATGACCATGACCCACTGAACAACTGCACCTGGGTCATGGAGCCTCCAAACCTCAATTCCACCTGGCCACAGGATCCCCTTTACCCTTCGTCACCATCTCCCACCTTGTGTGTAAAAAAGATGCCAGAACCCTCAGAATCCACACTCATTTCCAAAATCACAAAATCCAAGGCATAAAAAAGAACCCGAACACCCTCCAGTAGATGACTTGACGTAGCAGTACCTCACAAAGGCCAAGTACTACCACAATGATGAAACAACCAGGGTAGAACAGCAAAACAACGTCACAACAGGATGTGAGACATGTGTGGTACATGACATAAAATGATGCACCATGAATGGATGTGTACTGTCACAGGTCCCCTGTACAGGCGCGGGAGTGTCACAAAACAGCCACCCCCACCATGTCCCGGGTGCCTGCAAGGTCAAACTCACACAGGCCCCTGAGACCCTGGTGGGGAATGAGGTTCAGGGATATGCAGTCGGGACAGGTGTTGACACACTGGATGACTGGAATGAGCAGCAGGAGAGGGGAGGAGGAATGACACATGAAACTAGGGAATGCACGAAAATGTACAACCTGCATGAACACATACAATATCCAAACAAACTTGGACATCATTGTCATGGGCTTCTGTAGTCCAGGCTCAGGAGTGGTACGAACCAACCACCCCCTCTAGGGTTTTGGCGCCTGCAAGCTTGTGGCTTACACAGGCATCCGCAACCCCAGTGGGGAAATAGGGTCAGGGAAAGTTGCTTGGATAGGCACGGGAAGCAGGAACACCGGGTAGAGGGTACAGGTTTCTAAATTGCATAGGATCACGGGTGAATAGGGAGAAAAAAACATACCAAATGGAACCACACATACATCCATGCATCAGTACACTCCCCAGCAAGCCTATGCAGAGCAGTTCGTAAGAAAAACAACAAGACACTTAGCTCTGGTTTTGAGTGCTGGTCTCCTGCCTGCGCACTCTCAGGTCCGGTTACAGGAGCACTGCAATGCTGCAAAGAGAGACACAGTCAACAACTTGTACGTACCAATTGCACAATAACACAACACCAAACATGCCCCACAGCAACAGACTACTCTACAAACAGACAATCTGTGGTTGATGCTTCGTACCCATATATAACATCACCCCTGTGACGGGTCATACACAGTCAATGCAGTAAGGCAGCCGCTACTGGGTGCGTGGCAAATGGAACACCAATGTGTCACAATTCACACAACATGCAATGTTCCCTGGGTAAGCAGACAGACCCATATAGCAAGCCATGACTACAGAGCAAGTTGCATACCACCATGACTGAAACAAAGTTGGCAGTGCATTTATCATGAAGTACGTGCAAAAGACATGCACTGCACCCGAGTATGTCCCTTGCTGTATGTCCCTGTGAGCTGCCCCTTTCCATGTCTCGGAAGGCTACATGGTTGATACAAGTGCCTCAATGGACCTTGGTGTACCGGAGGGTATGTGCCACTGCCCCTGCATGTGTCCCAGACAACCCTACTATCAGCAGCCATCAGTCCACATACACATCTGAGCTGCATTGCATGCTTCAACACCAATATACGTCTAAGCTTACCCTCAGTGCTGTGACTAAGCCTGCATGTGCAACTCGCCTGGTGCAAGCTTTGCTGTGTCGTGGCCCCCCTGTGATGCTCACCTTGCCTGGAGTTCCTTGGAACATGTCAGCAGTTCTAGGATGTGGGTCTGCAATCACTGTGCCTCTGGTTCTGCACACATGTGCATGTGGGCACCAACAAACGGGTCCAGAATACCGTCGTCCAATGGGCCATGTCTGCTGGCAAAGGTGCTCTGAAGGCTCATCCCCCTGCAGAAAGGGCATGAAACACATGATTAATGCTTCAAAGTCATCTGTGTGTGTCTCATCAGGCATCTAATTACTTGACCATGTCAGAGAGTCACATCACAAATTACACCATCAGTCCGTCTTTCACCTCCAAAGTGTGGAACACTATCTACAGCATGAATGGCAACAAGCACATGTACAGGAAAGATATGAAACATACTACACAATGCATAGCAATCAATGTCCACATTAATCATGACACACCCCATCTAGCAAAAGCTGAACAGTGGACAATGACACCTAAATCATCCCCACTAGGGGTGTCAACACAAGTCACACAGCACCAGACATGCCACAGATATGACAGTCCAAAGCCCTTGTGTAAAATGCTGTAACACCGAACCATCCTTGCGAGCCCATGGATAAGGGAGGCAGGAGTGGCATATGTGAGTCAAGGAACCCAAGCAGCAAACACATACACAAGACAACCATGAAGGGCCCAGCTGGAACAGACAGTGGATGCCTTCAAAAGCCACAAAGCACCGCACCTTGACATGAAAGCACAATAGACTAGCAATTTTAAACTAAATCAACTATTAACTAATTACACTAACTATGGAAAACCTACATTACCTATTTAAACTAACTATCAAACAGAAACTTAACTAACTAAACTAAAGGAAAGGAAAAATCAAAAATGGCCACATACGACCCGGGGGGGAGGGGAGGCACCCAGGAGGGGGGAGGTACAGGGTGCTGCTCAACATCCACATGCGATGATGCTGAGCCAAAAAAAAAATCCTCCATGGGCTCAACGCCTGCACAGCACGACCTATGTGGGAGATAGATGATCGTCCGAGTCTGGCTCATCCTGGAAAGGAGGACGTGGCACAGTAGCCTGGTCACGCCTAGCTGCAGCTTGCCCCTCGTCGGCAGCAAGTCTGCCGGACGGGTGAGCCTGGTTGTGTGTGGCGATGTGACGTAGGTCTGCATGCAGAACCTCCCGTGATACACGTGCTTCCTCTTGCAAGGTAGCACGTGTAACACGGAGTTCCTCCTGCAAGGCCTGGCTGGACAACCGCTGCACCTCCCGGCAAGCCTGTAGCTCAGCCGAGATGGTACGCTCAAGCTGTCCAAACCTCTCCTCTGCCCGCTGCCTCTGGGACATCATAAGGACACCCAGAGTGGATCTGAGGGAAGCATACTCCTCCCTCAGGGCATCCATGTGCGCCTCTGCGTGAGCAGCAATTGCTTGATGCAGAGACGACATTTCAGCCTGGCGTGCCCTGTCTGAGGCCGCCATGCCCAGCCTGAGTGAGCGGGCCGTGGACCGTGCCGCCTGCTGCTGGAGAAGCACCTGCCTAGCAGTGGGGAGCACAGATCGGGCCACACGCTCCATGCTCTCAGCGATGTTCTCCATTGCTGCCCCCTGCCGTTCGGAATTGGCAGTCATGTCTTGCTCCCACTCAGTATACAGCGGCTGCGCGCGGCGACCGCGTTGCCGGGCTTGACCCCTGCGGGACCCAAGGACCGGGGGTCCTCGCTGTGTTGGCACCGCCTGCGGCTGCACGACTACATGCCCCCGTCGACGTGATGTCCCAGGCACATCAGTGACTGGTGTGGAGGGTGACCCTGCATCCCGATCCACCACGGGCGGAGGAACCAAGACTGTCTGATCCCTCAGTGCAGGTGTCGCAGACAGAGGAGTGTCCACATCAGAATCACTCACCCCTGACACATGGACTTGATGGTCATCCAACTCAACATGGACGTCAGAGTCGTCATCAAGGCTGGACTCATAGGCAGCCAGAGACAAGATGGACTGCAGCACTTGGGGGTTTTCGTGGCCTAACACCCCACGACTCCCACTAGTGCCGGGTTGATGTGGTGTTACCAACCCTGTGTCTGGCATGACAACACCATCCTCTGCCTCCATTGCGTCGTCACCTGAAAAATAGAGAGAAAAAGGTCAATACACATGTCAGGAGCACACGACACACACATACACCGACAGCAAAGGCATCCAACAGACATGTGACACACAACATATGACCTGGCATGCATGCTGGCTCTACTTTGAATAGCTTCTGAGATCAGACCTGTTGAAAGGTGGAAGTTTCCATGGAAGTGGGTCTATGCAGTGCAGAAAATGTGTACGCCACTCACTGCCTACATGTACAAGCACTACATGGTGTGTGCCAGGAAATGTGAAGGCAGTGCAATGTCAAATTCAGACATCACGTGCATTGTGCACTCAATGTGTACCATGTCTAGAAGCCAAGCACCCCTCCATCCCAGTACCAAAGCAGGGATGCCTAGCATGGTATCAGAAGGCTGACCATACACCTGTGTATTGACAGGCAGTGTTGACTGGCATCAACAGCTTAATGTGATTCAAATTACAACATTGCAAATGATGCTGGGACAGTGGGCAGGATACATGATGGAAACTCTGGAGGCCGCCCACGTGTGAAGAAGACACAACAAGAGTTGGACAGAGTCATTGGCCATTGAACAGGCTGAGGCCTGTGAGCCACACAGATTGTCATAGCCTAAACATGTGTGCAACGCAGGACTGAGCCACAGTTGACATGGGAAGGCTGATGAGATGGCAGGCAATGTATGTAACCAAGGACTTATATTACAGTGATCATGCAGTAAAGGACACATAGGGGCATGCGTGTAATGCACATGGAGCATGAATGGGCACTCATGTCCCTGCGGGACATCTGACCCATGCACAGTACAAGTGAGATACCCTGCATCGAGTACTAAGGCTGTACCACACGGCATATGTCTGGCAGATTCTACGCTGGAAGTTAGCATCTACACAGGACACATGAACAAGAAAGTACACATTGGCAAGATTGAAGCAGACCAGTGCAAAGGTGGAACTGGGGTGCAGAGTGGCGGAGGAGGGGCAAGGGAGCATGCCTACATGGAGTCCCGCATGCAGGCAGAGGAGACATGCATGACGGTAGCATTGCATTACTTACACATCAGAACCATGTACACGTCACATGTAGCAGCAATCATGCACAACACATCCCACAAGTGAAACACACACGTCCTCAACAAACACGCATCAACACTCACTGGACTAGGCAACAAAGTCCAGCTTCTCTCCCACTCCTTCGACCAATTCAGGTGGTATGAACTCCGCAACAAGAGCCTCATGCGGAGTGAGTTCTTCCTCCTCTGGTGCAGGCCCACCGCCAGTCACCAGAGTCAAGTTGTAATTTGAGGCACGCTTGGCCTTAGTGCTGCGCTTGATGTCATTCCAGCGCTTTTTGCACTCCTGCGCTGTGCGCACCTCATGGCCGAATGAACTGACATGTTCCGCAACATGCTTCCAGTGGGTGTCACGTTGGGCAGCCGTGGTCTGACTATTGGCACCCACTAGCATGTCACGGCTGTGGCCCTGCACGTAGTCCACGAGGAAGTCCAGTTCCTGCTTACAGAAAGGCTTCTTCCTCGACGTGCAGGAGGTCGTGGCTGTGTGTGGGGTCCCAGCCTGTGCTGCAGGTGCAACCTTCCTCCTCTTGGACTGTGGCGCAGACCCTGGCTGGCTAATGCAGCCCTGACCAGTATGGCCAGTGGGTTCGGTGGATTGAATCAAGGGAGTGGCAGGTGGAGGGATGACCAAAGGCCTGACTTGTGTCAGTGGCAGCTGGGTGCCCACTAATGGACCCTGCGCAGCAACATCAGCTGTGGCAGGGTCGTTGGCCGCAACGGTCCTGGTTGGCAGACTCACAACCGGGGTGCTGTTGGGTGCATCTGCCCCTGCCCTTGCCAACACACGGCTGTTCGGGGCAGCAGATGACATGACTGCCCAGGGACACGTGTCTTGGTCTGAGCAGCCCAGCCTGCCCCTATGGTTTCCCCCCTGGCCTGTTGGAGATCTACCAAGGGCTCTTCAAGTGCCAACGCAGCCTGCGCTGGCAGACCCTGAGCCTGGGTGGCGGTGTCCACAGCTGCACCTGCAGCTACCACTACCCTTGGGCCCGTGGCAGTCGATGGAACGGACTGCCGGGTCATACGGGTGCCAGTGCCAGATGCAGGAGCTGCATCCCCCGGCACCACAGGGGGTGGTGGCATGGCTGCACCGACACATGGCACAACATTGTGCTCAAGTGGCGCACCCCTGCCTCTTCCCCCTCTGTGGCTGCCCTGGACACCCTGGAGTCCCCCTACTCCCTGGTCACCACGGCCACGTCCCCGACCACGCCCGCCACGAGGAGTACGCCCAGCTCAGGCGCCCCTCACCTTTGGTGGCCTCCCAACCATGGCACAGAAGTAGTAGTGCTGGCACAGATGGAGTGGTGCCAATGGGAGGTGTACACCACAATTGACCTGGGCAATTGGGGTGAAGGGGGTGGGAAGCAAGATGTTAACAGCCCCCCTGAACCTGCAAGGCTGTATGTGACCCCGGTGATGTGGTGACGGGTCACGCAACGCTCAGGCACCCCAAAACTGCAGTAAAACCGTGCACGCAACCCTGCAGCCTACGTGCGTGGATTCAACCTCCCGCAGTACGCGGTGGCACCCAGTAACACGAATTACGCGTACGCGTGGGACACGCAGGCTACTATGACATCAAAAATGGGTGCGATACACAGGGGCACCTGCAGTGGGAAAAAGAGCGTGTGCGACTCACCGTCTGACTAGCGCGATGCAGAAAAACACACGTAGCCAATACCCCCGCCAAAAGAAGAGATATGTCCTTGATAGCTGTGAAGTTGTGATGGCGCGTGAAACAACAGGAAGCAGCAACACACGTCGGTCTCCACGAAAGGCACGTACAGCGAACTGCTGGGCCCGCTCACCTTTAACCCGTGCTGAGGGAAATGCACGCGCGCGTCATGTCACTTACGCGCATGGGCCCTTTCCTCGTATTGCACGCGGACGTGCAGTTTCCACACGCGCTTACGCGCATGGCCCTTTCCACGTATTACACGCGGACATGCAGTTTCCACACGCGCTCACGCGCATGGCCCTTTCCATGTATTACACGCGGACGTGCAGTTTCCACGCACGCTTACGCGCATGGGCCCTTTCCTCGTATTACACGCGGACGTGCAGTTTTTCACGCGCGCTGAAATGGCCATGCACGTCTGTACGCGTCATGTCACAGGGGCGCTTGCGCTTGAGGGGCCTTCTGTCCAATGAAAATGCGTATGCGTGCAGACGCGCTTACGCGCTAAGGGCCTTTCCTCGAATTACACGCTGACGTGCAGATTTTTCACGTGCCAAATCACTCCGTATCAAGCTGGCCACGCGTAAGCACACGGAAGACCACGCTCCTGCCCAGAAGGCCGAACTACTGCCCCCCAGAGCCCCGAGCACGCTCCCACCTGCCATCTGCTGCTGCCTGACTGCCTGCTGCCCACGTGCACTGCCATTTGCTGCCTGCACATCAGCCAGGGGTGCTGTTGCTGTGACCACCCCTGCTGGAACCGAAGACTCCCGACTGGGATTCCATCGCTCCACAGCCCAGCCCCAGGACCCAGTTGCCCACCCACTCCTGCCTCTAGGGTTGTCATGTCGGGGCAAACACCATCTGTGACCACTGACAACCCCCGGCCAGAGAGGCAGAGGGGCACCAGCTTCAGTGCCACCGAAGTTGGTGTCCTGGTGGAGCAAGTCCTGGGGCAGTATGATGCCCTCTTCGGAAGTTCCCGCGCCGACAAGGAAGGACAGACTTGGATCTAGACTGACATCGTGACTGCCATCAACGCGGAGGGGGTGGCAGTCCGCGACTTACAACATGTCAGGAAGCGCTGGGAGGACTTCAGGTCCAGGACCCTGAACAAGGCCCGGCGCCTCTTGAAGGCAGCGGATGCCAAGGGGCGCCGGGGCCACTTGTCGGAAGAACAGATGAGGGTCCTGGAACGCATATCCCCAGCGCTCGACGTCCAGGTCCTAGAGAAGCAGACCCGTCTGGAGTCGAGCGGTGAGTGTACATGCATCCTGATTGTGAGCAGTGCGTGTGGTGATTATTCAGTAGTGTGTAGGTTGCACATCTGTTTGTATGGGCTCGAGTATGGGTGGGGGTGTACAGGGCCATGGGGCTGACACATGCGAGGGCTGTAATGTGTGAGACATGGATGGTGCTTGTGTGTGTAGGCTTGCATGCCAAATGCAGTTGTGTGGGCACACATGTTTGGATGAATGTGTATGTAAGTAGACATGTCCGTGATGTCACGCATGTATGTTGTTTTCGGCTGCATGTATCAGCACTGTGTACATGTGCATGTGTGTGTATTTGACAAGGGTGCAACAGTGATGCAACATGGATGCATGTGACAGCGGTATGTGGAAGCCTGATTGGCAGATGTGACATGGATGCCCGTCTGAACAGTGCGACACTTGGCAGAGGTGTACACATGCATACAAGTGTGGTGGTGTGTGTACATGTGTGGTGCACTTCCTGTGTTGCATGTGATGTCTGGCTCACCTTTGGCTGCTCATGCTGTTGTATGTGTGTGGATGGTGGTGGCAGTTGCGATATGGCTGTGGTATGGCTCATGTGTGCAAGTTGTAATGACATGTGTGTTGGGGATTGTGATGACATGTCTGAGGTTTGCCAATGCCACTCATGTGCAACTGTCATTTGTGTATGTGTCCATTGTACAGTGCCCTGATGCCTCTGTTTTGATTCTCCCTGTCTGCAGCGTCAACTGATGAAGAGGGCGGAGAAGGTGCTGTGGAGCACAGCGGCGGGGATCCCACCGCCAGCCGGAGACGCAAGGCCCGGCTCCCCTCCCGTGTTGTCATCTCGTCGGGGAGTGAGGAGTCCGGTGCCGCGTCCCAGGCCACAGCTGCCGGGGGGAGGTCCAAGAGGCGGAGGTTGGAGTTGGACTCCTCGGCAGCAGAAGGGGCAGCTGGGACCCCACAGGGCCCAACAGGGGAAGATGGCACGGAGTCATCCAGGTTGGTGGGGGGTTTGGTGGAGGAGGTGGCCGTGCAAGCTCCAGAGACGGGGTCTGGAGGTGGGGATCCCACTGGTGCTAGTGGTGCAGTGCAGGACCAGGGACAGGAGGCAGCACAGGCCGCCGCAGAGGTGCCTGTGTGCAATCCTGTCCCCGATCCTGTCCCTGCATCATCTTGCACCAGCAGGGATGCCTACGTCCAGAACCGTTTTCAGGCAGGGGATGAGCTCACGTCAACTGGCCTTCCTCTGCCTGCGGACGTGGCTATCCAGGTCCGGGTTGAGCCTTTCCTGGCTGGTGTGGCGTTGCGTCAACGGGCCATGCGAGGTGACCTGCAGTCTTTTCATGGGGAGACTGCACGTCATCTCGAATGGCTCGTTGACCACGTCAGCCTGCTGGGACAGGTCACCCAGGCCGGATTCCTCCGTCTGATGGGGCTTGCTCCGACCCCCTCCTCAACTGGACCCCCTACGCGCCAGTCGTCCTCTGTGCCATCTTCCCACCCATCAGTCACCTGGGTGCCCTGTGGAGCTGCCTCTGACGGTGCGGCCAGGCTGGTGGAGGAGGCATCCCTGCCACAGTCGGGAGTCGGACGTCCAGCAGGGGTGGCCACATCAACAACTGCACCCCAGCCGGTGGAGGATGTGCAGGCAGCAGGAGGCAGTGCACGGGCAGAGGCACAGCAGCAGCAGCAAGGTGGTGGGAGCCATGAAGGCTCGGGGCCTTCAACATCGGAGGGGCAGGCATCGGCCGGAGGGCAGGTTGACCCAGGACGGGGTGTGTCTTCTGTGTGGCAGCGGTTGGGCCAGCAGATAGGTGCGGAGCGGCGGCGGGCAGAAGAGGCACGGCTCACAATGGTCAGGGCGGAGAACTCCATGCGGAGGGCCCTGAGGCGGGCCGAGTGCCTCGAGGCAATCCGCAGGGGGTTGGAGGAGGAGACGGCGTCGTCCCTGCGGACCCTGGGGGCCATGGAACGGGACCGCCTCCGGGACATCGAACAGGAGTTCGATGATGCCCTGGCCCGGAACACCACGAAGTGAGCCGCTGGACTTGCCCGCCGCCTTTGTATATAGTTCTTTAGTTTTAGGTTTCCTTTGTTTCTTATTATGATTTGGAGTCGACGGACACTGCTCCACTTTTTGTATATAGTTGCATTTTAGTTAGGGTTTTTTGTAGATTTCCTTTGTTCAGTTGGGCTCATGGACCCTTGGATGTTTTGTACATAGTTCTTCAATGGATTGATTTTATTTTTAATGTGACTTTGGACAACATTTTTTTGGATTTGGATTTGTAGTTTTTATTTTTTTAGACGGACATGCAGCTTCTCTTTTTTTCTTTGCCATTGTAGTTTGTTTCATTTCATTTGCATTCTTTTTTTTTAATACAATTTTGTTTTCATACTTCACTGTGTGGTATCATCTCATTGGTTTCATGCATGTCATGTTGGGTGTTTTCCCATTCAATTGCAACCATTGTGTGTGAAGGACATGGGTTCATTTGCTTTATGGACATTGGGGGTGTAACATGTAATTTCAATTTCCATGTGGGTGAATGGGTTACTTGGTAGGGCTTTTTGGCTGTGGAGGCTGACCATAACGCACATGATTGGGGATTGTGAGGACCTGGTGGAGGCTGCCCATGGTGGCTGGGGGGTGGGGGTGATAGGGGACATGAGTGGGGGCCTGGTGGGGGCTGGCCATGGTGGCTGGGGGGCGGGGGTGGTGGGAGACATGGGTGGGGGCCTGGTGGAGGGTGCCCCACAGTGCTGGGGGGTGGGGGTGGTGGGGAACATGAGTTGGACATGGGTGGGGGCCTGCTGGCAGGTGCCCCACAGTGCTGGGGGGTGACGGTGGTGGGGAACATGAGTTGGACATGGGTGGGGGCCTGTTGGCAGGTGCCCCACAGTGCTGGGGGGTGGGGGTGGTGGGGAACATGAGTTGGACATGGGTGGGGGCCTGCTGGCAGGTGCCCCACAGTGCTGGGGGGTGGGGGTGGTGGGGAACATGAGTTGGACATGGGTGGGGGCCTGCTGGCAGGTGTCCCACAGTGCTGGGGGGTGGGGGTGGTGGGGAACATGAGTGGGGGCCTTGTGGGGGCTGCCCCTGCACTGCTGGGGGGTGGGGGTGGTGGGAGACATGAGTGGGGGCCTGGTGGGGGCTGCCCCTGCACTGCTGGGGGTGGGGGTGATAGGGGACATGGTGGGGGCCTGGTGGAGGGTGCCCCACAGTGCTGGGGGGTGGGGGTGGTGGGGAACATGAGTTGGACATGGGTGGGGGCCTGCTGGCAGGTGCCCCACAGTGCTGGGGGGTGGGGGTGGTGGGGAACATGAGTTGGACATGGGTGGGGGCCTGCTGGCAGGTGCCCCACAGTGCTGGGGGGTGGTGGTGGTGGGGAACATGAGTTGGGCATGGGTGGGGGCCTGCTGGCAGGTGCCCCACAGTGCTGGGGGGTGGGGGTGGTGGGGAACATGAGTTGGACATGGGTGGGGGCCTGCTGGCAGGTGCCCCACAGTGCTGGGGGGTGGGGGTGGTGGGGAACATGAGTGGGGGCCTGGTGGGGGCTGCCCCTGCACTGCTGGGGGGGTGGGGGTGGTGGGAGACATGAGTGGGGGCCTGGTGGGGGCTGCCCCTGCACTGCTGGGTGTGGGGGTGATAGGGGACATGAGTGGGGTCCTGGTGGAGGGTGCCCCACAGTGCTGGGGGGTGGGGGTGGTGGGGAACATGAGTTGGACATGGGTGGGGGCCTGCTGGCAGGTGCCCCACAGTGCTGGGGGGTCGGGGTGGTGGGGAACATGAGTTGGGCATGGGTGGGGGCCTGCTGGCAGGTGCCCCACAGTGCTGGGGGGTGGGGGTGGTGGGGAACATGAGTTGTACATGGGTGGGGGCCGCTGACAGGTGCCCCACAGTGCTGGGGGGTGGGGGTGGTGGGGAACATGAGTTGGACATGGGTGGGGGCCTGCTGGCAGGTGCCCCACAGTGCTGGGGGGTGGGGGTGGTGGGGAACATGAGTTGGACATGGGTGGGGGCCTGCTGGCAGGTGCCCCACAGTGCTGGGGGTGGGGGTGGTGGGGAACATGAGTGGAGGCCTGGTGGGGGCTGCCCCTGCACTGCTGGGGGGGTGGGGGTGGTGGGAGACATGAGTGGGGGCCTGGTGGGGGCTGCCCCTGCACTGCTGGGGGTGGGGGTGATAGGGGACATGAGTGGGGGCCTGGTGGAGGGTGCCCCACAGTGCTGGGGGGTGGGGGTGGTGGGGAACATGAGTTGGACATGGGTGGGGGCCTGTTGGCAGGTGCCCCACAGTGCTGGGGGGTGGGGGTGGTGGGAAACATGAGTTGGACATGGGTGGGGGCCTGCTGGCAGGTGCCCCACAGTGCTGGGGGGTGGGAGGGTGGGGAACATGAGTTGGACATGGGTGGGGGCCTGCTGGCAGGTGCCCCACAGTGCTGGGGGGTGGGGGTGGTGGGGAACATGAGTGGGGGCCTGGTGGGGGCTGCCCCTGCACTGCTGGGGGGTGGGGGTGGTGGGAGACATGAGTGGGGGCCTGGTGGGGGCTGCCCCTGCACTGCTGGGGGTGGGGGTGATAGGGGACATGAGTGGGGGCCTGGTGGAGGGTGCCACACAGTGCTGGGGGGTGGGGGTGGTGGGGAACATGAGTTGGACATGGGTGGGGGCCTGTTGGCAGGTGCCCCACAGTGCTGGGGGGTGGGGGTGGTGGGGAACATGAGTTGGACATGGGTGGGGGCCTGCTGGCAGGTGCCCCACAGTGCTGGGGGGTGGGGGGGTGGGGAACATGAGTTGGACATGGGTGGGGGCCTGCTGGCAGGTGCCCCACAGTGCTGGGGGGTGGGGGTGGTGGGGAACATGAGTGGGGGCCTGGCGGGGGCTGCCCCTGCACTGCTGGGGGGGGTGGGGGTGGTGGGAGACATGGGTGGGGGCCTGGTGGAGGCTGCCCCTGCACTGCTGGGGGTGGGGGTGGTGGGAGACATGGGTGGGGGCCTGGTGGAGGCTGCCCCTGGGGAGTGGGGGTTGGGGGTGGTGGGAGACATGGGTGGGGGCCTGGTGGGGGCTGCCCCTGCACTGCTGGGGGGGGGGGTGGTGGGAGACATGAGTGGGGGCCTGGTGGGGGCTGCCCCTGCACTGCTGGGGGTGGGGGTGATAGGGGACATGAGTGGGGGCCTGGTGGAGGCTGCCCCTGCACTGCTGGGGGGTGGGGGTGGTGGGAGACATGGGTGGGGGCCTGGTGGAGGCTGCCCCTGGTGGCTGGGGGGTGGGGGTGCTGGGAGACATATGTGGGGGCCTGGTGGGGGCTGCCCCTGCACTGCTGGGGGGGTGGGGGTGCTGGGAGACATGAGTGGGGGCCTTGTGGGGGCTGCCCCTGCACTGCTGGGGGTGGGGGTGATAGGGGACATGAGTTGGGGCCTGGTGGAGGGTGCCCCACAGTGCTGGGGGGTGGGGGTGGTGGGGAACATGAGTTGGACATGGGTGGGGGCCTGCTGGCAGGTGCCCCACAGTGCTGGGGGGTGGGGGTGGTGGGGAACATGAGTTGGACATGGGTGGGGGCCTGCTGGCAGGTGCCCCACAGTGCTGGGGGGTGGGGGTGGTGGGGAACATGAGTTGGACATGGGTGGGGGCCTGCTGGCAGGTGCCCCACTGTGCTGGGGGGTGGGGGTGGTGGGGAACATGAGTGGGGGCCTGGTGGGGGCTGCCCCTGCACTGCTGGGGGGGTGGGGGTGGTGGGAGACATGAGTGGGGGCCTGGTGGGGGCTGCCCCTGCACTGCTGGGGGTGGGGGTGATAGGGGACATGAGTGGGGGCCTGGTGGAGGGTGCCCCACAGTGCTGGGGGGTGGGGGTGGTGGGGAACATGAGTTGGACATGGGTGGGGGCCTGTTGGCAGGTGCCCCACAGTGCTGGGGGGTGGGGGTGGTGGGGAACATGAGTTGGACATGGGTGGGGGCCTGCTGGCAGGTGCCCCACAGTGCTGGGGGGTGGGAGGGTGGGGAACATGAGTTGGACATGGGTGGGGGCCTGCTGGCAGGTGCCCCACAGTGCTGGGGGGTGGGGGTGGTGGGGAACATGAGTGGGGGCCTGGTGGGGGCTGCCCCTGCACTGCTGGGGGGGTGGGGGTGGTGGGAGACATGAGTGGGGGCCTGGTGGGGGCTGCCCCTGCACTGCTGGGGGTGGGGGTGATAGGGGACATGAGTGGGGGCCTGGTGGAGGGTGCCCCACAGTGCTGGGGGTGGGGGTGGTGGGGAACATGAGTTGGACATGGGTGGGGGCCTGTTGGCAGGTGCCCCACAGTGCTGGGGGGTGGGGGTGGTGGGGAACATGAGTTGGACATGGGTGGGGGCCTGCTGGCAGGTGCCCCACAGTGCTGGGGGGTGGGGGGGTGGGGAACATGAGTTGGACATGGGTGGGGGCCTGCTGGCAGGTGCCCCACAGTGCTGGGGGGTGGGGGTGGTGGGGAACATGAGTGGGGGCCTGGCAGGGGCTGCCCCTGCACTGCTGGGGGGGTGGGGGTGGTGGGAGACATGGGTGGGGGCCTGGTGGAGGCTGCCCCTGCACTGCTGGGGGTGGGGGTGGTGGGAGACATGGGTGGGGGCCTGGTGGAGGCTGCCCCTGGGGAGTGGGGGTTGGGGGTGGTGGGAGACATTGGTGGGGGCCTGGTGGGGGCTGCCCCTGCACTGCTGGGGGGTGGGGGTGGTGGGAGACATGAGTGGGGGCCTGGTGGGGGCTGCCCCTGCACTGCTGGGGGTGGGGGTGATAGGGGACATGAGTGGGGCCTGGTGGAGGCTGCCCCTGCACTGGTGGGGGGGTGGGGGTGGTGGGAGACATGGGTGGGGGCCTGGTGGAGGCTGCCCCTGGTGGCTGGGGGGTGGGGGTGCTGGGAGACATAAGTGGGGGCCTGGTGGGGGCTGCCCCTGCACTGCTGGGGGGGTGGGGGTGCTGGGAGACATGAGTGGGGGCCTGGTGGGGGCTGCCCCTGCACTGCTGGGGGTGGGGGTGATAGAGGACATGAGTTGGGGCCTGGTGGAGGGTGCCCCACAGTGCTGGGGGGTGGGGGTGGTGGGGAACATGAGTTGGACATGGGTGGGGGCCTGCTGGCAGGTGCCCCACAGTGCTGGGGGGTGGGGGTGGTGGGGAACATGAGTTGGACAGGGTGGGTGCCTGCTGGCAGGTGCCCCACAGTGCTGGGCGGTGGGGGTGGTGGGGAACATGAGTTGGACATGGGTGGGGGCCTGCTAGCAGGTGCCCCACAGTGCTGGGGGGTGGGGGTGCAGGGGTACATGAGTTGCACATGGGTGGGGGCCTGCTGGCAGGTGCCCCACAGTGCTGGGGGGTGGGGGTGGTGGGAGACATGGGTGGGGGCCTGGTGGAGGCTGCCCCTGGTGACTGGGGGGTGGGGGTGGTGGGAGACATGGGTGGGGGCCTGGTGGAGGCTGCCCCTGGTGGCTGGGGGTGCTGGGAGACATGAGTGGGGGCCTGGTGGGGGCTGCCCCTGCACTGCTGGGGGGTGGGGTGGTGGGAGACATGAGTGGGGGCCTGGTGGGGGCTGCCCCTGCACTACTGGGGGGTGGGGGTGGTGGGAGACATGAGTGGGGGCCTGGTGGGGGCTGCCCCTGCACTGCTGGAGGTGGGGGTGATAGGGGACATGAGTGGGGGCCTGGTGGAGGGTGCCCCATAGTGCTGGGGGGTGGGGGTGGTGGGGAACATGAGTTGGACATGGGTGGGGGCCTGCTGGCAGGTGCCCCACAGTGCTGGGGGGTGGGGGTGGTGGGGAACATGAGTTGGACATGGGTGGGGGCCTGCTGGCAGGTGCCCCACAGTGCTGGGGGGTGGGGGTGGTGGGGAACATGAGTTGGACATGGGTGGGGGCCTGCTGGCAGGTTCCCCACAGTGCTGGGGGGTGGGGGTGGTGGGGAACATGAGTGGGGGCCTGGTGGGGGCTGCCCCTGCACTGCTGGGGGGTGGGGGTGGTGTGAGACATGGGTGGGGGCCTGGTGGAGGCTGCCCCTGCACTGCTGGGGGGTGGGGGTGGTGGGAGACATGGGTGGGGGCCTGGTGGAGGCTGCCCCTGGGGAGTGGGGGGTGGGGGTGGTGGGAGACATGGGTGGGGGCCTGGTGGGAGCTGCCCCTGCACTGCTGGGAGGGTGGGGGTGGTGGGAGACATGAGTGGGGGCCTGGTGGGGGCTGCCCCTGCACTGCTGGGGGTGGGGGTGATAGGGGACATGAATGGGGGCCTGGTGGAGGCTGCCCCTGCACTGCTGGGGGGTGGGGGTGGTGGGAGACATGGGTGGGGGCCTGGTGGAGGCTGCCCCTGGGGAGTGGGGGGTGGGGGTGGTGGGAGACATGGGTGGGGGCCTGGTGGAGGCTGCCCCTGGTGGCTGGGGGGTGGAGGTGGTGGGAGACATGGGTGGGGGCCTGTTGGAGGCTGCCCCTGCACTGCTGGGGGGTGGGGGTGGTGGGAGACATGGGTGGGGGCCTGGTGGAGGCTGCGGGAGTGGGGGGTGAGGGTGGTGGGAGACATGGGTGGGGGCCTGGTGGAGGCTGCCCCTGGTGGCTGGGGGGTGGGGGTGGTGGGAGACATGGGTGGGGGCCTGGTGGAGGCTGCCCCTGGTGGCTGGGGGGTGGGGGTGCTGGGAGACATGGGTGGGGGCCTGGTGGAGGCTGCCCCTGGGGGGTGGGGGTGGTGGGAGACATGGGTGGGGGCCTGGTGGAGGCTGCCCCTGGGGAGTGTGGGGTGGGGGTGGTGGGAGACATGGGTGGAGGCCTGGTGGAGGCTGCCCCTGGGGAGTGGGGGGTGGGGGTGGTGGGAGACATGGGTGGTTGCCTGGTGGTTGGTGCCCCTGCACTGCTGGGGGGTGTGGGTGCTGGGAGACATGGGTGGGGGCCTGGTGGTTGGTGCCCCTGGTGGCTGGGGGTGCAGGGGGACATGCGTTGGTGGGCAGTAGTGCAAGTTGACATGTGGGTTGGCTGGGGGGCATGGTCATGGTGGATGGGGTGCCTGCAGGACATGTGCAGGGTAGGCCCCTGTGGTGTGAGCCACCTGCAGGTGCCGTGGAGGGTGTAGAGGGAACACCTGGGAGGGCCCACACGTGCAATTCACATGTGGTGCTCCCCGCGCACCCCTGTAATACACGTACCCTGATGGAATCACGTGTCGAACTTCCCCCGCACCCCGAAATACACGTACCCTGCTGATATCGCGTGTGGAACTTCACGCGCGCCCATTAAAAACACGTACCCTGCGGAAGTCACGTGTGTAACTTCCCCTGCACCCTGAAATACAAGTATTCTGCTGATATCGCGTGTGTAACTTCACGCGCACCCCTGAAATACACGTACCCTGCTGATATCGCGTGCAGAACTTCACGCGCACCCCGAAATACACGTACCCTGATGGAATCACGTGTGGAACTTCCCACGCACCCCTGAGATACGCGTACCCTGCTCGCACGGGCCCAATCGCGTGTGGAAATTCCAGCGCACCCCTGAAATACACGTACCCTGCTGGAATTGCGTGTGTAACTTCCCCTGCACCCTGAAATACACGTACCCTGCTGATATCGCGTGTGGAACTTCACGCGCACCCCGAAATACACATACCCTGATGGAATCGCGTGTGGAACTTCACGCGCACCCCGAAATACACGTACCCTGATGGAATCGCGTGTGGAACTTCCCGCGCACCCCTGAGATACGCGTACCCTGCTCGCACGGGCCCAATCGCGTGTGGAAATTCCTGCGCACCCCTGAAATACATGTACCCTGCTGGAATCACGTGTGGAACTTCCCCTGCACCCTGAAATACACGTACCCTGCTGATATCGTGTGTGGAAATTCCCGCGCACCCCTGAAATACACGTACCATGATGAAATCGCGTGTGGAACTTCCCGCGCACCCCTCAAATATGCGTACCGTGCTCGCACGGGGCCAATCGCGTGAGGTACTTCCCGCGCACCCCAGTGATACACGTAGCCGGCTTGCTGTGCTGGTACAGGGTTAGCGCAGGCCTTTGTGCTGGATTGGGTGTATTGATGGCTTTTCCCTGCGCGAGAGGCGTTCTTGGGGGCGTAACTGGCGCTGCTGCAGGGTCGCTGCGCCACTGTGCGCCACGGCTGGTTTTGGTGGCTGGAATCCATGAATACGCTGTGCGCGGAAATGGATTTTTGCGCACGCGTCTGGCGCAGGGATTCGCACGCGCACACTGTGCGCCAGCCGCGTGCGCCACTTGATCCAATTCCTCTCTGTGAACGATTTTTCATTTTGACTCATCTCTAAATCTCCTTTCTGTCTTTTAATGCAAATTCCTCTTTTTTTCTTGTTTGTTCATTGTACTGCATTTTATGTTCTACTTTGCAAGTTTGTTCTCATGCATCGTTGTAATTTTAAATGTTTCCCTCGATTTTCCTTAATGCCTGGACTTCATCCAAGGTCACACACCCTCACCTACTTTACACCTCACCTCTAGTTTCCACAGTGCACCCACCGTCGCACAAAATAAATGAGTGAGTGATGACAAGTGCTAACTGCTGGAACTACAAGAGGTCAACGTTTTAGCAGTTTATAGGAACAGCGAGTCAGTGGTTTTCTTATCACAAGTGAAATGTGTGGGCGTAACTTTCTTGCAGATAGTGTAAAGGGTAGGCATTCATTTCGATATTGCATTCTCCAAAGTCAGTAATAAGCATATGAATTGTGTGTCAGAGCCCTTTCAATGGTTTGCAGTCTGGGTAGTAGTAACTGGCGGTACTCACCAGCGTCCTGTGCGCTCCGAGCAACAGAACGCACCACCCTGATGTGTAGCTACTCTTGCCAGCTGTTGCTATGTGTGCCACATCCCTTTCTGCCTCTCCTCTGAGGCCGCATCATCTACCCCTTTCTTGATCACCGTAAACAGTTAAAAGAGGACCGTCGTGACAAGAGTTGCTCCGTTTTCCATTTTCATTGTGGCCATCGTTGATTGGGTTGGTTCTAATAATGAGAACGCTGATAAAGCTCAGTGCATGTTGCAACAGAACTCACTGAGTGTTCTCCTTTTTAATAACGTTGTACCCCCACAACCTTGAACTTGGTCTATGAGCTCTTAAGCCTAACAAAAATAAGCAAACCAGCCACAGATAAATAAATAGTCATTACCTTCCGTTTGGTAAAATTGGCGTGGCGACTCGTGTGGGTTGGATAGACTTCAACGCCATCTTTTACAATGAGCAGAGTGGTAACCCTAAGAATGGTGGTAATCTCAGCAGTAGAGACAGTCAGTGAGAGGTGGCTAATTAACGACAAGTGTCATTCAAAGGCATGGGGCCAATCTATTTCTTCAGAAGAGTTAGTCACATACGAAGGCAGGGATGATTGTAGCAAACCAGTGAGATACTGCAAGTGTTAAGGCTAATTACAGCACAGGGTAAATACATATTTAGAGGCATCGTCAATTGCAGCAAGGAAAAGTGAAAGACAGAGGCACGTGTGATTTCAATAAAAAAGAAAAACACAGACAGAGCCAGGAACATTCAAAACAAGGGAGACAATCCTATCCAAGTAGAACAGATTAGAACTGAGACATGCGCACAGAGACTGGGGCAGCAGAACAGAGACACGGGCACAGAGCATGGATTATTAGAACAAAATGCACAATAACGGGCAGAGGATAGAGACGATCAACAAAGGACCAACGCTGACAGAGAGGGCTGACGATATGAAAACAAGAGAGATACAGACACAGCCAGCATTTATCTAAATTAGACAAGTTTGCCCAGAGACGTTTTTTATGGAGGGCAAAAGGGGCACTTGTCCAGGGCCCCCACCTTGGAGGTGGGGCCCCACAAGGCTGCATGACTAAAGAAGTGAGATTCCATTGTTCACCAGGCTTAAATAGCATGTGTCAGGATATTTTATGGCATTATGCTGAGGCTCTAAACCTATTGCCTGTTTTGACAAGTACATTCTGCCATGATCAATTCATTGTGTAATCCTTTCTGTATTCACTGTGGTATACATAGTTTGCGTGTTCCTTACTGCACAACTCCTGTAGCATTCTTTCCTTCCTGTGGGAGTTATGTTGATCACATGCAATAGCCAAAGTTGAAATGCATATTGATACATTGAGTGCCACAATGGTTCAGAAGTTAGCACAGTGTGTTAAGCACTAATTGCAGAACTATGTGTTTATATGCAAGATTAGAATAGCACATTCCATCAAGGCTGGCTGAACCTGCATATGTACTTGGTTTTGCAGCACAGCAGGTGCTATTATCAGCAATGTACCTGCTCCAGATAGGGGTTGCGATAGAAATGAACATTGCATCCGTATGGGGAAGATCTAGAAATTGGCTTGTTCAGAAGGGGTGTTGTAAAACCTAATAGTCACAACTGTTAGTCCAAGAAGTGAATACGTATCCAAATTCAAGACTGTGGAACCAGAGCGTTCATACTTGTATCCTGGCTTTGACAGCAGACAATACAGTGATCCTGGTCAAATCATCTAATTTCTCTTCCAATACTGTGCTGTCTTCTGGTAGGTTTGCCTTCTTGCATGCTAGTGGCATCATTTAGCCCATTACTTGATCTTTCTTTGTATGTATGCCATTTGAGTGGAAGGGGTGGTAGACAGAAGAGAGCAAATCAGATGTTGCAGGTCTGATCGTCTGACACAAAAAATGTTTTTTTCTGCACGTTTATAAATGACAATTTCACAAACCAGTGTTTTGGAGGTATTTAAAGCTTTTAAATATACATAAGACAAATACAGATTAAATCAGTTAAATCACATTGATTGGTGTGCTTGTACTTATATACTATCCTTGATGATGGAGAGAATGAAGCTAGAATCATTTCCATTTTGCGCACCACTCTTCTGTACTATTTTGTTTTTTAAAAATGATCGTGTTTGTTAATGTGATTTGTGTACTTTCCAAGTCGGTTGTATAAAATGAAATGATTTTAGTTCTTGGTAAGAATTGGAAAAGAAAGTGTTCAAATGCAGAAATTGCACTGTTGGCACACATCCCAGCTTCCCCATTAAACAATGTGTGATCCTGGACATCTCATGTAATCTTGTATTGCCTAACCTCTAAAAACTGCCAGTCTCTAAACCTTTCACAAGTGTCAGCCTTTTAGAGTGATTTCCTTCTGAGGGTATGCTTTTCAAAAAACCTCATGGTTTCACTAGCTATGGTGTTGCTTCCAATATAACTGTGAGCATTGTTATGTTGCACATTACAGTCAGTTGTTCCTTTGATCTCTAATGACAACACTATTTGGAAACCATGTCTCACTTCTAATCTCAGTCTGTCTGGATACAAACATCTTTCTGGTAGCTTCTAATCTGCATCCACTATCCATGCTATGGTATGTGTATATTTCTCCTTCCTGCCATTTGGTCTTCTCTATCCATGCTTGAACACTTCTCCATTCTGCAAGGCAGCTAATGTGAGTTTTCTGTCTATTCTGAGCTGTGTGTACCTTTTACATACCGTCTCCAAAAATACTAGAGGCTGCATTCCTTCCCGGATGCTATTGATTAAAAGCCTTCTTTATCTATACTAGAACAGTAGTAACATCTTCGACGACTGCTAATGGCCTTCAAATGCTACTTGTTTATCATTCTTATTAGAGAAAGAATGAAGAGGGTAAGGGAACTTAAAGGGATTAAACATGTTTATTTTGAATGCTGTGAGGCAGCGTATCAACCGATAGGTTGTGATCGCGGCAAAGGGAGGGAGGGGTGCGATCAAATGTTCTTGATCACTTCATTCCTTTGGTAAGGGAGGGAGGGGTGTGACCAAATATTCTTGATCACTTAATTCCTTTGGTTTGGTGGAGGTGGACCCCAAAGATGTCTGTGCCCAGGGCCCCAAAAGTGCTTAAGATGGCCCTGGTCAAGGATAACCAAAAGAAAAAGGGCCGCCATAGGTAAGACTTAGTAGGAGAGGCAGTCTTTTACAGGCAGATTTGAATACAAAAAAAGAGAAAGGCATGGAGAGGCAGGGATGAAAACACCAAAGACTGCACTGGAAAGGCAAGTGTGACAGTCAAAGCCAGAGCCAGGTCTAATTTATTTTTATTTTATTTTTAGGATTTGTAGAGCACACTACAACCCACTGGCATGGAGGCGCTACAAGGAGATGTGAGAGTGCTTGCTTAAGGGTTACAGGACTGCGGCCCAAGAGAAAAATACTTAGTACAAGTTGCTTGGTTACATACTCAATTGTTGCATTGCATAATACAGTCGATGGATGTGGCACAGATACAGATACATGGATGCAATGTGCAAAGGTAACCATGGTTGTCACAGAGGCCAGTCGGTATAATTAGAGCAAAAGCGACAGTCACAGACACAGACGAGCGTTTCAAGCAGGTGGCAGTGCAAGAGAGGAAGTAGATGGCAGTCACGGGTGCGTTGTTGGTATGGCTTACACAGTAAGCTCAGCGTGGGGCAGTTAACTTCATTGATTGCCACAGCGTCACTTTAAAGTTTCTCTGCGGTCTAGTCACGAAAAGTGATTACTGTATGGAGATTTAACAACAGTAAAGAAAATGACGCATCTATTACGCCTGATCAACTTTCTTTGGCATGTGCTGAATGCAAAACGGTTGGTTGCCAATTCATATATCATCCCGTCTCGGCTGAAGCAAGTATCCAATCAGCAGAACATCGTATACAGTAGCTGATGCATGTTGGCAGCTCTTCAAAACCGGCAAGCTTTATTTGCGGTTACCCACAAACTAGAAACAATAACACACGCACTCGGGAACGACACCGAAGAAAGCTGAATGCAGCACCTGGTTCTGATTAGTCTAGCATGCAAGTGCCCTAAAATAACCAGTGAATATTGTATGCACGTTCCTATCCGGTAGCCCTCCGGGTTCCCGCTGTTTTTTTTTTTTTCATTTTTAACTACTTCAACATCTAACAACCCTTTGACACTTTAATAACACTTCAATAAAATGTGCATTTGACATCTAATACTGAACCATCTGCGCATCAGAATTTTTTGCAGGTACACATTGTCATTGCCGAAACAATCTAAAGGAAAAAAAACAGTGATCTCAAGACCTCTCCTTAAGGGCGGGAGCAGGGGTGAAATAAATGTCTTTTTGTGGAAGTGTGGTCTTTAAGCATTCAGTCTGGCCTCCGGTAATTGGATAGCCAATTAAACGCCCAGCACTTAAGCTCTCTAATGTTTTAAAAGCCCAGCACGGCCCAGGCGGACAACAGTCTCTCCGATTACATGGTATCTTCGTGTTCTTTTGTGGCATGAGAGACATTAGGCCATCTTGAAAGGTTGCGTGATATGTGATCCGCCCAGCATCAGAAATGTCTCCACTTGTCCCAGACTGCAAATTAACTGATAAAACTGGGTTTCGTTACACCTCAGTCTCTGGCACAATCCCTCTACCTACATTTAGTGCTTAAACTATTGATGTCTCAAAGAATGTCAAACAGAACGTGCGCCTGAATGGCGGTCCGAGGCAACGTACAATGGAGCACACGTTATCAGCTGTCTGATAATGATTTTGGAAGAGGCATGACCCCACTCAATTTGTCAATGTGGTTTTGACAAAAACAGCCAATGTGAACAACAAGTCTTTGATAAATTGTTCACGAACACCGAACCGCCACTTGTATCTGACTGGGGCATAGCATTGTCCAGGGGAACAATGAAAAAGTGGCCCACCTTTGCAAAAAGCAATTCATACCTTGTGGGACAGAGTGTTTCAATAGTTCGCACGGAGGAGTTTTGGGATAAAATGTAATGCACATTTTTTATAAAGAATATTTATTCAGCAACAATGGCCAAACCTACTAGCGGCATACAGAAGTTACTCATCAAATAGGTTACCGTTGGCCAAGAAAGTGGCCCACTTTGACCAACAAAAAAAAACTGCCCCACACTAGCATTTCACGTTTTTGGTTTAGGCATTGCCCTAAAGGCCAGTTCCAGTCTGCAGGTGTTCAGCACAGTGCTTTAAGTGGGCCGGGGTCAGCCAGGGCCATGCCCGGCAGTCTCCAAAAAGTGATGCTGAGCCGGGGCCTGCTCGTGCCCCCCAACCCCACCACCACCCGGTGGGACACATTATCCCACCACTGCCGCAGCCGCAACGGTAGATGCACCAATCATTTTCGATCCAGGCAAGCTGACAGAAGTCAGCTGTGGCTTGCTGGTACTCCTGTCATCCAGGGAAATTTCCTCCTGTGACCCGTCGCGTGACGGGAGGGTCACAGGAGGAAGTTACTGTCCTTTTGTATCCCCACCCCCTCTCTAGGTCACAGAGACGTCTTTGACCCTCAGTGAACCTGGGGACTCTGTGACATATTTCTAGGTTTAAAAAGGTTTAAAAAAGATGGCTTGAAAAGTACACAATTCAAGCCATCTTTTATAAAGCATTGCCAACGGACAAACACGCCTCAGACTGTTCGTCGTGAAAGCTTTATAAAAGATGGATTGAATTGTGTGTTAATAAAAGATGCCTTGCATAGTGCACAAATCATACTATGGTACGCATACAAAAACATAAATGCTTACATATATTTATATATGTGTTTGGGTACCTTAGTATGGTGTGTGTACTTTTCAGGCCATACCCATCCTGCAAACTACACCCCAAAATGAGGGCCTCCCCCCTCGATTTCTTACCCCACTTCGATGTATTCAAATATACTCTTTTATCGAGAAAGTTAGTATTTCTGGTGAAGGCCTGCATATAGTCCCATGATAAATTGAAGTGCCTGCAGTGGTGTAGGAGCACGTCTAGTGACAATTTGTGGGGAATGCGGTATTGTAAAGCACATCGAGTCAGTAGCGTTGGTTTAATCTAATAGCCTGCCGTTGCACTAGGTGGTTAAAATGCTCCTGATTGGCCAGGAAGAGTGCCCTACACTGATATATCAAGCTGCAGATTCTGACTCAGGGCAACTGTTGCTCTATGGGCCTGCCTGAGCAAAGCAGTGGGCCTAATGAAAGTGCGAGATCGCCACATTCATGCATCTACTTGCCTGGTAGGAGCAAGAGAAACTTCACATGGACAAGGCTAAATCAGGACTCTTGCTTGTCCTTTTGCTATTGGACAGAATCCATTCCACTCGGGCCTGTATTATAGCGAGGTTGCACCAGAACATTGACATTCTGCATACTATTTACACCAGGCCTACAACTGCCCCATTACAAAACTCATCACAAATAATTGTAGATGAGCAAGTTTTGATTTGTTGCAAATTGGAATCAGGATTGGACTTGCGCTGCTGCAAAATCTATCTAACTCACATGGCCGCACATAGACTTAGTACTATGACAAGGATTGAGAGCAGCGAATTTCACCCTTTATCGTCCCACATGACAAAAAGGGATAGTTGTGGAAAATAATTTCTTGCTTCTAGTGGGAATTTGAATTGTATAGTAGGGCCGCATTTTCATTCTCTGATCATTCACTGATTAAAGCCTCTAGAAATATTTGTGGAGGTAATGTTGTGCATTCCTACCTTGCAATGGAGTGTCAGGATTCTATGAAAAGCAGAGAGGCATGCATTTTTCAGCACTATTATTTGATTTGGTCCTCAGCAGTAAGCACTGATACAAAATAAAAGAAAACAACTACATCAATCACCCTTCAACCCCTGACCCTGCCATTCACTTCCTGCATGTAAAACACCGCAGGTGAAGTAGTCCTTGCCCATTTTATCATGTGACACAGTCAATATTCCTGCAAAGATCCTTGCGGGATCAAAAGTAGCACTGCCAATGCTGACCATATCCAGCGAGGCCACCACAAGGGCCCGGAATGCACCTCATTAGAACGTCTGTCCTGACTCGAATCTCCTGTCAAGAGACAGAAACAATAGGATTTGCGCGGGTAACAAGCGACGGATAAGACTCTATTCTGCGCCATCAATAGAACTCCTGACTCTCCATCACAAGCTATGCAATAAAAATAGTGACATGTACCTCCAGTAAACCAATTGGATAAACAAAGAAAATCTTCAAGTCTCGCCCCCACCCAAAAAGCTTTGGATGCAGCATACCCTTAATAGAATGAGCCCCAAACAAACCAACATCAATGCCTGGCTCGCCCATGAACAATTACACCTACCGGGTAATAGTGTGGGACAACACCGGAGAAAAGGCGTAAGAAAGTGAAAGGACATGTAGTTCACAGAGGTCCAAGACTCCTCCACCAGGAGGCATTGAACTACAGAGAATTGGGGAAAGTCCAGGAAAGATGGAAAAGAAATAGCTGAGAAAGCAGATACTTGGTGTGAACAAGAAACCTAAACCCTTTTGGGTGAAAGACCCTCCCCAAAAGATCCAGTCCCCCAACATCCCCCACAATCCTAATGGAAACCAGATGCATAAGCATCACTAGCTTGGAAGAACGGACCTGCAACTATAACTCAAGGCTCTGATGCGGGGGTGAGAAACCAGTATCCCTTTGAATATCTTGCAATCAAGAGGGTATTTGCAGAATGGAAAGCCCTCCTCCAAATTATGCCTGTGAAAAATAGCTGATCAGTAGGTGTTGATAGTGCTGTAGGCGAGAGAGGAAGTCAATGCGGCCAAAAATGGTACCACCTGTATTAATCTGGCAGGAATGGGATCCATTTTCCTTGAAATGCACCACCCCACCCATGTCCTCCAAGCAACCTGGTAGGCCCTGATGGAACTGGGAGCACATGAGCTGCACATGAGAACTGCTTCCTTCTCAGAAATGCCTTCAAGGGCCCACCATTCCCTGAACCAACCAAGCCGCCAGTTGCTGCGACTCAACCTGTATCAATGGGGGTGGACGTTGAAAAGGGGACCAACAGAACGTCTGGAAAAAACAGGAAGGAGAACTGGAGGGGACATGGCCGTTTGCAGAGTCAACAGGTAAAATGGCTACTCCCTCCAAATAAGGGTAACCAATACCAGAAATGTGCTCTACAGCTCTGCCTGTAGAAGGGAGTGTGTAATCAACAAAAATGGAGAAAATGGAGAGAATGCATAATGCCTCCACTAGCTTCAGTGCACGATAAAACACCTATGTGGCCCTGGCAAATGGGTCTGTTCATGAATGTATGAATCCTGGCAACTGTATGGTCAGACAGAATACAAGGACATCCAGACTAAATGGGCCCAGCACGCCTGAATCCCTATAAACAGATGCAGATGAACCTGCCGATTGCTCGCTTCCACGCACGTCTGATGGCAGGTATTCCACTTGCTCCTTGATGCAATACCCGTGGCAACATTTCCAAAATGTGATTGTCAGATCCAACACCAGCGGGGTGCAGGTCCACCCAAATTGCTGATGAAGTGCACTGGTGCCACGTTGTACATCAGTAGATGAACCACAGAATGATAAAAAAAACAATCTGCAAAGCATATGACTTTAAATGAACCCCAAGAAATTCCAAACAGGTTATGCCCAATGATGACTCCTGAGTGAACCAAGAACTTCCAGACAGGATCTTGCCACGCCTCGCACCCAAACTCATTTGACGGTGCATTGGACTCGAATTGAAGCCTGGGAAGGTAGCAAAGATGGAGGTTGTCATTCGAGATGTCTAGTTGCCTTACCCACCAGAGAAATTCTTCTTTTGCATATGTGAAATATGGGAACCAACTGGCGTAGCCAAGACCTTAGCCTAGACCCTTGTGCGGTACCTGAAACCTTAATCATTGGAGTGCCCAGTAATGCAGAGGATCTGGGAATATGGCCTACATGGGATACAGGAGCAGGCCAATGAGCTGAGCCAGATGTCTGATGGAAATTACCAAGAGCAGTGGAGCCTTGCCCCATTCCCCTCTGATAAGAGTTCCCTTTCCTGTGGTTAGCGGAGGGTCGTTGCCCTGGAGTTTATGAGAAATCCCAACAACTGAAACCTCTGAGTGGGACCAGATCATACATTTGGAAATGTTTGACAAACTCCAGGGCCTGTAGTAAGCCCACAGCCAGGCAGATATGGGAACATGAAAACCCTTCTGAATTGCTCATGATGAGTATATCATTAAAATGAATTTTATGATGTAACGTTCTGGCGCTGATATATTCTGCACTTGAAAAACCTGGTAATGAACACGTGTGCTGAAGAGAGCCAAGAGTGTTGAACAGGAGACTGTTACAATCTCCATTCCCACAAAAACACCATTCCAGGTTCAAGGTGTGCACAATGCGACAGCACATGTCCTGAATCAATCTCCATCCCTCAATAGGCCTTTCAAAGAGACAATCTTGAAGTGCCGATAAACCACAAACTGGTTTAAATCATCAGACTTATCACCATTCTGAACGTGTTTCCTTCTTTTTTAACAGGAACATGCTTATGAGAAACCCCCTCAGATGACCCTCCCCTCCTTCTACCTCCATTTTGTCTAAGTGGTTCCTGATTTCTAGGTGAATCAAACGAGTTTCCCTCATGGATAAAAAGGCAGCATTTCTGGGACATCTCAGATAGGGTATGTTTGTGTTCTGTAACTGAATTCTCTTTGTGTTTGAGGAACCCAGGGGTTTTGAGAAACAAGTAACCCATTTAGTGTAAATAATGTCAATCACCACCCCCCCACAGGGCCATCTATCCCCATGGGCAAGGTACACTCACCCAAGGTGAAGGTTGCTCTCCTGAGACTGCCTCTGAAACCACAACTTCTGGTTCTTTGGGAATTCTGAGGGAAGAAGGGTTGTCTATATCTGTTAGATGGTGTGACACTGTCTGGGGGTAAAGGGACCCGAAGAGCAAGCAGACAGACCAGCATAATGTCCCCTGCTATGTTTGGCCGGGGAAGAGACTGGATGAAAAAAGTAATTTTTTAATTTGATTGGACCTTCTCTAGAGAGGTGAGAATGCTAACATAACACCACAGCTCCTTCACAAGGTTGTGCACAAACAACAATGGGCCACATCTCCTTTTTTATCCAATAATCATTTCAATTTGGCGCTGATCTTAAGAAGGATGCCAATGGTCCATTCCTGAAATACGATGGGCTTAGCATCTTGCAGAAAGCAAATCTCCCTTTGGACCCAGTTGCTACCATGCCTTAATACAGTGCCAACACCACTGCCTTGGCTCCCTCATCCAGATTCTTGATTTAGCCAGTGGCCCATAGGTGTTTACACCGCTGTCCTGACAAGATTGCAAAGCTCCAACCACTCCTTTGGATATATTGCTCTCATTCTTAGAGAAAAAGGTGACAATTTTGGGGTCTATAACAGAAGCATAGGCTGTACCCTTCATCTTGCTCCTGGCGGATGATTCCATTGTACACCTGAGGAAAGTCCCTGCATACTCCCCTGCACACTGAGAGGAAACCATTCCCTGTAATTGTGATGTGTCAATAGACATGGGAATACCCATTGCACCCTCCTCATGGTCAAATGGGACTGCCTTCACCATCCACCAGAATATCCACAATGAAACATTGGGTGGAACCAAATGCTCGGTCCCCTGGTGACAGGTCCAGAGCCACCAATCTGGTTAGCCTCTTCCTGTATCTCCTCCAGGCAAATTAATCTTGAGAGTTCTAGCAGTAGCTCCACCAAGGAGGGTCTCAGTACAATCCCAACCCTGGGGTTGCAGAACTGGGGATAATCAACACAGGAGGTCGCCTTTTCAGGAAATCTTCATTTAGACAATGTTTTACTACCAGACAATGATCCCGTGTCTCCATGTCCTGGAGTTCGACTACCCTGAGAGATACTGGGATTCCTGGATGCCAAAACCTGGAAGATTGAAGCTTTAATAGACTTGGACAAGAATGCCAGCTTCTGGTCCAAAGCCTTAGACTGCTTGTGATAAGGATGTATTTACAAATTAAACACGATGGTCTTACCAAATGTCATTCTCTAATGGGACCTCCTCCCCTTCTCCTCAGCTGACAACTCAACTAAGAAATCCCCCTCATCCCTGGTCTCCTGGGACATGTTCGTTGCCCATTAAATGAGGAATTATCTCACCCTCCTACTTCACATAGTTTGGAGAAAGCTGTCCCTGCAAATGTAAATATTGTTCCGAGAGACATGCGCACTGACTTGCTATGGTCATTTTATTTAATCCAGTTCTTTGCACTTAATCCCTGGCACTCCAATGACAGGCCACTGCTTCCCATGTGTGCGTGCTGTGCCTTTGAAGAACAAGTTCTCCCTTTACATGAAGGAAATAAGCCCTGCTATACAAGCCAGCCTGGAGCTCAACAAAACACATGCTTCCCCTCCGGCCTCCAGAGTGACATGCAGGTACTTATCTGAAAGCCACTATGGACCAGTAAGAAAAAAAAGGAAGGACGGCTACACCTTGGGACTTTTATATGGATGAACTAACTGGGGTTGGTGGTTATTTCTTTTTGTTTTGAATATTACTGCCTTGGAACACATTAAAGAGTTCAGATACATAATAGGAAGCATCTGTGCCAAGCCAAAGAACTCTTGCCCCTGGCTACACATTTTAGTTAGAATCTTTATATACCTCTTAACCTGAATGGAAGGGTTTGTGTTGTTACTGGTTTTTGTAGATGTCACTGCTTCTAGAATAATAGCATGTTGAACCTTGTCCACACCGGTAGGTGCAGGAAAGGGTATAGCAAGGTTATATCACCTGGACATTTCTACAGTGATTCTAGTGGTACTCTAAATGTATTCCAATGTAGATGAATAATCTGCTATTGGTATTGTTGAATTTGACACTGCTAATGCAACATATTTTTGTTCTAGAAACACCCGCCTGTGTGAAACTGACAAGTTCAGCGAAAGTACCTGCATTGTCCTGAAGGAAGATGCTTTGTGTGAAAAGCTAACACCTTACTCTTTCCAGTAAACAACCTCAAGAGCAAGTGTGTGTGTGTGTGTGTCATTGTGCGTGTGTGTTCATATGTGTGTATGTGTGCGTACGTCTGTCACCCACTCTAATATCTTAATTGGGACATGCTAACTTTGTGTGCTGTTATGCTGGATTCAATTATTATTTGTATGTTGTGATGCTAAGCAACAGCAGGTTTATGCTATGTGACTAAACTATGCTATCTTCGCTATGCTATGATCTCTTGGGTTTGATATGACACACTTTGTTATGTTATGTATCCTGAAAGATTAAAAGAATATCAAGGCTTAATACCACATAATAGAAATACACCAGTCACAAATACTTCGGTACAAGTACACTTTATTTTAACAGAACAGCTGTCTGGCTCTCAACACCATGCAATGTGTACAAGCAGACACCGTGAGATGAGAGAGTGCTGGACATTCCAAAAACATGAGTATTTATACCGTTTTCTCACAATCCCAGACACATAGTCCAGCCGCTCTTCGTGTAACACATTTACCTAGGGTACATAGCCTTTCCACAAAACTAATACATGTTAAAACATCCTTGAATAGCTGGTTGTTCTCTGTTAAACACTTCATATGTTTTTCAAACATTGGACACAAAGGTAACAGTCCTTATTTCATTTGTTTATATTTGTCTACCATTTGTTCTTAAGTTTAATGTCAGCTTAGTTTCAAGGAGCAAAAACAAAGATTCCTGCAAAAGCACATGTTCAGCTATTCGTCATTCTATTTCACTATTTGAACAGGGAAGACACTGTTGGCACAGATGGCATCAAAATTACTGATTAGCACAGCTCTTGTGTAGCTCTAAGGTTTCCTTAGTACAGGAAAAATAATCCACTTCAGCAGCTTCAGCATGTTTATCTATGTTGACACAGTACAAAGTTCATTTTGTTCTGCTGGAGCCGAAAACACAATTTCTAACATGGGACAGAAAGCAGGAGTTAATTAAAATGGCAGAAAACTTAAAATGGCGGCGTAGTCAGCCTATTTCAGGTTCATTCAAATGTGATTTACAGTGCAATACGAATGTGCTTAGGCCAACACTTACTATCAGGCTGTATTCATGCAAAATATACTTTTACAAACCCTCCTTTTGGCCTAAGCCCTGGGGCATTACTCAAACATTAGCATCATCCGAAAACCATCTATCATCATCAGAACATCCTGAATCGCTATCCTCAAAAACATTGAACACCATTATCTCCTTTATAGTGATGTCCTGCATTACCAAGGCATTAGTAATATTTCCAGGCATATGTTTCTTAGGTTCTAGTTTACCAACCGCTTGTGCACAACTTCCCCCCTATCATAGAACAAACAACAGGAATACACTGAAAAACAACAGAACAGAAAAACAGTACAATGCCAAGGATCACCATTAGAACTGAAAAGAGTTTCCAGCACCAAGATTGCAACAAGTCCCAGAACCATGTGCCAATATCCCAGTTCCCCTCTGGAACATGTACTTCAGTACTTAATGTGTGCAATCTTCTAATTGCCTTAAATATGGTGGGGGAGGAATCGGGTACAAAAACGCAACATGCGGATCACACCATTTTGCACACCCCACCACATGCAGCTAGAATGATGTCTAGCACCATCCTATTTTGACGAGCTACTAATCTAATAGCCTTTTGCTCTAGTGTCATGTTGTATAGGAGGTCAGTGGTTTCATTGATGGTTTTCTCTAAAACCCTCACCAATTTTCTAATCTCTTGGAGGTTTATTTTCTGTCCCCACAATGACACAAAGGAGTTAGCAACGTCACCCAGAATCTGTGAGAGAGTGTCACCATCCTCATCCTGCCTGGGATGAGTTCCAGAAACTTCAGCAGTGGTGGCAACATATACACCTGGTAATAATATAACTAATGTTAGGCAGAATCACATGTAGTACCCTTTGGGAACACTACATGCAATTAAGACTACAAGTGTCAGTACAATTTCACCTTTGGTACAAGCCTGTACATCTGTAAGTGACTTCAATCCAGCACTCTAACTAAGTCAATGCTTAGGATGGGATGCACAATGGAAGCCCTTATTTATATATTTTTAGTCAAAGCTCTTTAAATCTGGATGATGAACCCTTATATAACGTCCCTCTCTTTGGAGCTCCCTGACCTCACTGAGCCAAGAAGTAGGTTTGTTTTGCAAATTAAAAGGTTTATTTGAAAGAATTGCACAATACATATATCACACTTTTATTAATAAAATAATATCTGAATAGCACATTTATGAATATGTACAGTGAGCAGCAATGGGTAATATTACAATATCAACAATCTCTTTAATCACTTAGGAGTAAGGATAGGAAGGATAAGGTAGCAGAGAATACTTTATATGATTCAAGGAAATGCAATGATGGGAAAGAATGCAACACAGAAATTAACTTGATATGGTTTCAATCAAAAGACAATATAATCACTTTTTCCCCTGTGACTACTCACTCCCCCCACTATGCAATATGAAGAGATGGAAATGATGGCACACAGGTTTCAGGAATACAATCAATAATGCAGTTCAATCCCAGTTCCCCCAGAAAGCTTAGAGAGAACAGGTATGATTTTAAAACAGGTCAATCACTTTTAAATGTGGTTTGCAATGAATGGGAAAAATACTAAAAATGACTTTAATTCACTAAAGGAGATTCAGGATAAGTGAGAGTTACTTTGGATTGGTTCAGGTCAACACTAGCAATGATTTATGAATAATTATCAGATTGAAAACGAATTTCAGCAGATGAAAACAAGAAACAGCTATTTTGACATGTGGTGAAGTTGAGCTAAATTGCAATTCCGGCAAATTTCTCCGCGTGTTTTTGGGTTGGTTGGAAATCTTAGGAAGTCAGCTTGATGACAGTTACATTTTGGTTCTAGGACCTGTGGTTCAAAAGTTACATAGGTTTTAATCAAGGTAGATTTAAATGACAGATTGTGCTTTACAGATTGAATTTCTGTTCCATGTGAGGTCAAGAATCCTCTCTCAGCTTATAGTTGACCAAAATTATGAACCACCCCAAATGCATATTATCTGTATTTATATTTACACTAAGCCCTTCATAAATTTAACAAGCTCTGGTTAATGCAATAATATCTGCAGCCTTGCAGAATTATGCGGAATTCGTTTAGTCTCCACAAAAGTGCTTAACGTGGTGATTGCATAAGCAGCGGTGGATGTACCATCTGGAAGTTTAAAACAGGAGCCATCACAGAATAGCTCCCTTGCGGATTCTTTAAGGGTGTATCAATTAAATCAATTTTGCCCTTAGTTTCTTGTTCTGTAATAAAGAGGCAATCATGTGACATTTCGTCACTGCAATCCTTCTCTTGTGGAGAATGCAATAGTTCTGCCGGATTCAATGAACAACATCTCTTAATTTGGATATGCAGAGCAAATAGAATCAGCTCGTATGTTGTTAATCGGGCTGATGTGAGATGTTGTGTATGCGTTCTGTTTAATAGAACGTCTACGGAGTGTGTTACCATCATGGTTAAAGAATGACCTAAAACCATAACCTCACTTTTTTTACGGTGCTGCAGCAGCAACTACAGCTCTCAAACATCTTGGCAAAGCGCATACAACAGGGTCTAACATGAAGGAAAAACAGCCGCATGGCCTACTCTTGCCCCCATGTTCTTGTGTCAAAACAGCCAAAGCACATCCATCACGTTCATTCACATACAAAACTGGTGCTGAACACAGCACAGCCATAAGCAGATCAAAAGCTTTCTGGCAATCCATGTTCCATGGTAAAGGCAAAGAAATGTCGTTCTTAATCAGTGCCAACATAGGTTTTATTGAGAAAGAAAAATTCGGGATCCACTGACTACAATATGAGGCTATGCCTATTAAAACTCTGACCTCCTTCTGTGTATTTGGAACAGACATATCAGAGATGCTTTGCATCTGTTCAAGTGTCAGTCTTCTTCCCTCCTTCGATAGGAGATAGCCCAAATAGGCGACCTCCTGTCGACAATACTGAAACTTCTTCAACAAAGCCTTATGCCCATGTTCTGCTAAATGAATAAGCAGCAATACTGTGCCCTCTTTACAAGCAACTTCAGAATCAGCAGCTAGAAGTAGATCATCAACATATTGCAACAACGTGCAAGTAGAAGGTAACTCCAACGTATCAAGCTGTTCTTTCAACGCTCTCCTATAGATGCTCAGACTCTCAGTGTACCCGTGCAGCACATGAGTGAATGTGAACGAGCGTCCCCCTAGGGTGAACGCGAACAAATATCTGCTATCAACATGCACAGGGATACTAAAGAATGCATTTTTCAAATCCACTAAAATGTGTAACCAGAATTGTGGTAACATCAGGCACAATCGGAAACTGTGGAGCAACACCCTTATTAATTGCACGCAAATCAATAATAAATCTAAAAGGAATCACATGATCCCCTTTATTGTAAACTGGTAAAATCGGACTATTACACACACTCCCTGCAATTTCATCAATTACACCGCGGTGTACAAAATCAGAAATAATACTCTTCAAAGCCTGTTCACCTTCAACCAAAATCTTACACTGTGAAATACGTGGCAATTTAACACCTGGTTTCAACACAATTTTAACAGGTTCAATTTGTAAAATTCCAACATCATTATCATTAACTGCCCATAAACATGTCGGGACCTTATTCAATTCAATTGGTAAAGGCATAGTCAAAAATTGTGGAACAGAAGTTTGTTGGGGCGAAATCGTTAAGTACACTCCATCTGGAGAACAGTAAATCATAGCATTCAATTCCTTTAATAAATTAAATCCCAACACATTATTGCCACAATTTGTCATCAATAGAAATGGACAAAAATCAGTGAATGGTCCCATTAAAATTGGTACCGGCCGAGAGACCGGAATTACCACTGGCATACCAGAGAACCCTACAGAAATGTTGTTCTGCCCTGACAGTGGAATATCTGGAACCCGTGAATGATCAATAGAACACTTCTGTGCTCCAGTATCTATCAAAAAGAGATGCTCTTTATTCCCCACCTTCATTTCAATGTAGGGCCCTTTCTGATTGACGGGAATAGGTATTGGTTCCAGACCCTGCTTCGGGCTGTCCTAACGGAACTGTATATCGTCAGATCCAAAATCCTCAGAAAAATAGACCTTCAAAGGATTATCAAAAATATTCCCACTGGTAACACTCTGTTGCTGATTATCTTGTGATGGTGTCTGTTGATCCTGTGCAAACTGATTTCTACCAGGACCCCCTATCCCAGGACGGCAAGTGGATCGTCTACCCATGGCACCATACGTGCTATTCGATCTCTGCTGAAGGATCGGGCATTGTGCTCGCCAATGACCCTCCTGTCTACAATCTGCACACTGGTTCATACGGACAGGATCCCGTTGTGCGCCACCCTGTAGTGTAAATGGTCTCTAAACTGTGCATTCCCACCTCTAGCTATTTGCTTCAAAAAGACTCTAGTTTTCAGATCTCCCTTCTTTTCCACCTTCTCCTTCTCTGTATTAACCCTATCATCATAGTACTGAGCCATGTGTAACACTTCAGATTGTGATTTCGCTTGCCATGCACTCTCAGCAGTCATGATCTGTGATTGGATTTCAGGCAATAATCCACAGACAAACTTATCAACGAACAGCCTCTTTCTTGGCTCTGTACTTCTTAAGTCTTGACCACTAAAATCTGAAAATACTTGCTCAAATCTGTTAAAATACTCAGTTGCAACCTCTGACTTCAATTGCATGCAAGCCGTAGGCTTATCCTATATGATTATTTTTTCAGGAACCAGAGTTTTCAATGTAGTCACTATTCTATCTGGCAACATCAGTATCATCTGTGGCGGTTTCTCACTGGCATTCCTTTCCCCATTCCTTTCCCCATCTACTCGTACTAGGGCATCCCATGTATCACCTATCTCTGCCTGATAATCTACAGTTCTAATCTACTTCCACAAATCAGAAGGATCACAGGAACCAACAAATCTATATCATCCAGCGTGCAAACTGACGAATGCAAAACAGATTCAATTTCTTTATAAAATCATGTTGGATTCTTCCTAATATCTGGAATTGATTGCCTACCGCTATTCACTTCCTGTCTAGAAAATGGAACATGGACAAACTGTGAGACATAATGTGCTTTAAGAGTAGAGTCAGGTTTTCGTGCTGTAGCATTAGCTGGAATCTCTACTTTTGGAACAAATGTTGGAGGAACCTCCCTCATTGGCAATTGTAAAGTAGGCAAATCCAAACGTCTATTAAGCAAAAAGGCTAAATCAAGTGACAAAGTAGTCAAAGCAGTATCAGGCGAAAATGCTCTTTTATAAATAACCATCAAATCTGTGGGACAACATTCCTTTCTCTTCATAAATTCATCTTGTAGATACTCTACCATCACCTGTAACACTTTCCTTTGCATTGCCGGAGCATACTGACTAAACATGTTATGCACTTCAATGGGAGAAATTGAAACATCCGAAATCCATCTAAGAGCGCCTCTTGTGCAAATGCGCATTTCTTCACTGATTGGTTTCAATGGAGGAAGAAATCGGTTCTGCACATATGAAACTTGCCGTTCATTACCATCCATTTCATCTTCCTGTAATCGATCTAGCTCCCTTTTAAACTCAAATACCTTCTCTACATGCTCATATACTTTCTCCGCAGTGTCCCTTGAGCGGGCAATGACATTCAAATCCCTCAACCCCTGTGGGACATTCACGTCCGTTAAATCACTCCATATATCAACTTAATACATTCCCATCCATTCTATCAAAATATTCTGTTCAGGAATACCCCCTTGGTCATAAATCACAACTAAAACAGCCGATTCATCACCCTCTTCTATGTACCTTTTAGCCCACGTATACAATTCTCTCTTTCTGCCTTTAGATACTGTGCCATGTGTCACTATTCCTGGATCAGCTCCCGCCCCTTCAACCACTACAGGTGGAGCAGAACCACCTGGCAAAGAGTCAATAGATAGCAGAGGCAATACCGCTGGCGGTGCAGACGGTACTATGGGGATGGCAACTTTCGGCAAGGGTGAGGTGCAGGTTAGGGAACAACGATGGGAGGAAGAGGAACAGTAATGGGAGGAGAAGGAAAAATAACGGGAGGAGGCACATAAAGAGGTGGTACAGTAGAAACAGTTCTATGTTCATTCAATAATGTATTAAGTAACTCATCTGATGTATGAAAATCCTGAGAGGGATATATTTTTTGTACATCTAGTTGAAAAGCCCTTTCCATACTTCTAATGGATTCTGACTGTACCTGCTGGTCATGCAATACTGCTTTCTCAGCATTCGTCATGTGCCTACGTGCATGCTTTTCTCTACTTTTGAGTTGCTGCATAGCTTCCTTCCTCCAGTCTCTAACTGCATCAAATGCTGCAAGCCTAGCCTTTTTTCAACAATACAGATTCTAAATGCTCTAGGTGGGCAATTTCAAAACTACCATAGACTGGCCACTGAAGTTCAGAAACATGTCTGGTCTATCTGTGCAAAATTTCATTAAATACGATAATTCCTAGGCCATACTTGCAATACATTAAATAAGCCGGCGACATATCGGGTAGCGCCGATTGACCTTGTTTCAAATATTGTCCCTCTCTGTTGGATAATACCCTGAAACAGGATGACAATTTCCCAGGCATATCAAATCACTGTCTTTACCTGGCGTCATTAGTATTTGCAAAAACAAAACTGCAACCAATATCAGGACTTTTAAGAATAGGGGCACGACTCACCCGATTCCAAATAAGGGGTCAGATCGGATTACAAATCGTCGTGGCTGGCATTTTCGCAAAACAGACCCCGATCTGGGGACCCTCGTTGTGCAGTCCTACCAAATGCTGTTCACCGTCCACGGATCAGGCGTGCAGTACTGCGGAGAAATCGCGTCTCACTTTGCAGAGGCCCCTGTCACTCTCCGATCCCGGTCAGGCAGCCTCATCTTCATCTAGCAATGTGATATCAATCCTGAAGGTCCCTATTCGGTGGCCATCTTAAAAATTAAAAGAATATTGAGGCTTAATACCACATAATAGAAATACGCCAGTCACGAGTACTGAGGTAAAAGTACATTTTATTTTAACAGAACAGATGTCTGGCTCTCAACACCCCGTAATGTGTGCAAGCAGACACCGTGAGATGAGGCAGTGCTGCACATTCCAAAAACATGAGTATTTATACAGTGTGCTCACAATCCCGGACACATCGTCCAGCCCCTCTTCGTGTAACAAATTTACCAAGGGTACATAGCCTTTCCACAAAGCTAATACATGTTATAACATCCTTGAATAGCTGTTTGTTTTTTGTTGAAGACTTCATATGTTTTTCAAACATTGGCCACAAAGGTAACAGTCCTTATTTCATTTACTTATATTTGTCTACCATTTGTTCTTAAGTTTAAAGTCAGCTTAGTTTCAATGAGCAAAAACAAAGATTTCTGCAAAATCACATGTTCAGCTATTCATCATTCTATTTTGCCATTTGAACAGGGAAGACACTGTTGGTGCAGATGGCATCTAAATTACTGATTAGCACGGCTCTTGTTTAGCTCCAAGGTTTCCTTAGTGAAGGACAAACAATCCACTTCAGCAGCTTCAAAATGTTTATCTACTTTGACACAGTACAAAGTTAATTTTGTTCTGCTGGAGCCGAAAACACAATTTCTAATATGGGACAGAAAGCAGGAGTTAATCAAAATGGTGGTTAACTTAAAATGGCAGCGTAGTCAGCCTATTTCAGGTTCATTGAAATGCGATTTACAGTGCAATGCTAATGTGCTTAGGCCAACGCTTACTATCAGTCTGTATTCATGCAACACTTTTTATCCTAAATATGTTTGATATTTCCTTATCTTCTTTTTTCTTATTTTGCTTTGGTACTTGATATTTGAATTATTAATGTTTGTGTATTTAAAATAATTTGTAAATATTTGTAAATTTTAATTATAAACTGTATCACATTATTAATAAAATAAATAAAATAAAATAAGTATTCATGCAAAATATACTTTTACAATCCCATGCCATGTTTAAGCTGTAGTGACATGCCACAAAATGTTTGTCTGTTAGGATGCCTGTGTTTTAATTCCAAATCTAAATATACGTTAACTTGAATGTATGCTTTTTATGTATGCCTTAAGTTTGCTCCGAGCTGTGTGCCCATCCCCTGACACACACCTGTTTAAACCGCCACTGCCTCCCTCACTGTATCTACTCATCCCGGCAACCCCCAGCCTCTTCTCTCATCATCTCTCATCCCGTCCGTCCCATTCTCCCCCTTCAATGCCCTCCTTGCCTCTATCATGCTCAAACACACAGACGCACAGCTGTGATTTTGTAACTGAATTTGAATTTCGTTTGATTTCAAATGAATGTTGCTTATTTTTCTTTTTCATTTTTAGTGTATTTATTAACTCCCCATTTTTTCGTTGGGCCTGTATTTCTGAATTTATAATAGTAAAGGAAATGTACACATGCAAAAAAGTTAATAATCAAATGAAGACTTGATGGGCTCCAGTTGCCTGGCATGTGGCAAGATAAGAGCTCACATTAATTTTGCAGCGAGCTCTAAGAATGCACTAACAAACATTTTAAAAAAATCATGGTGTACAGGAGAGGAAGGGGAACGTGCATTGGGAAAAGAGGATGGCGTATCTGTATATTCCTTTTTAAGGCTGCATGAAGGAGACAGAACTGAGCAACATTCGTTAAGAAAAAATAACATGGGGGTAACTAAGCTTCTCATCACACAGATCACAATGAAGACCTTAGTAAATATATAAAGTTTACTATGTGGATGGTTAAATATATCATGGAACCAACCATTAAAAAGAGTTGGACATTTAATTCAATGGGAATTAGGGTTCCCTAATGACAGACATAATGCTGTTCTTCAAACAAACTGTACACAATAATTTGCTGAATACTTTGCATTACAGAAATAGAATAGATTTTCCTTTATCCACTTTCCCAATAGAACTTGAACAGACTAGTGTTTGATCGAGGATCATTGGAAGACAAGGTGCCATTTGATCAACTAGTCCATTTGGGTCATCTCTGGAAAGTGGCTAACTGGCAATTTTGCAGCCCTCTAGCTTTGGGAATACAATCATTAACTCTAAATTGATACTTTTTAAATACATGGTCCACACAATAAATATTTTTGTATGACAAAATACCATATGGCCTATTTCAGTTTGGATCATAATCAGGGAAGGACATGTCTGAGAATGTACACTGGCGACATTGGTTAACTTGCTTTTCAATTTAAATCAGGAATCAATCTGCAGCAAAATCTGTGCTGCCGTCTTGTGGCTATTTTCAGAAATATTCAGATAAAACCCTACAAGGGAACATACTTTCCGGGGGCGGGAGGAGGCAGAAATCGGATGTAATCAGATGTTACTGAACTCCAAAAAGAACAGTGATTATTTGCAAGAAATACCACATTCAACAGATATACCAATGTGATCCTTCCAATTTGTACCATTTTAATTAGTGAAAAGAATGGAAAAGTATGGAAGAACCTCCAACTTCAGAAAAGGGCCAGCACAGCTTAGTCCCTCAAGTGCTGTAACTATTACAGAAACAAAACTTCAAGGAAAGTGTAATTCATTTTATCTACATGGTCGCAGAACAGCTTAGAAAGTGGATGGATTCTTTCACCATGTCTACTCCCCATCATGGCATTCAGTCGGCCTGTGGCCTTATCGGATGCCAGAAGCCTGAATCCAGAAAATACAGGACTACATTTTGAACATGTTACATCTCAGGGCTATTGAATAACCCCAAAGCCAGTGGTCCCCCAAAATTGTTAAAGTAGAAAATCCAGTGGGAGTAGGCACTTCTGTATTGACTTCTGAAAAGTCAATTTAATCTCACAATTGAACACCTACCACATGCCACATTTAGATGTGATGATTGAGAAGATTAGATCGCCTATCTAGATTTCCACTCTTGACTTAGAAAATGGTATGGGCAAGAACATTTGCACTGGAAGACAAAAAAAACATGGCGTTCTTATCTTGAGAAGGGCTACTCCAGATTACCATATTTCTTTTATGTTTACATAAAGCACCAGCCATAGTTCAATGTCTTATGGCGTTCCTTCTATGACCATAGAGAGCATTTGCCAGAAATTGAATTAGTGATATTGTCAACTGGCTCAGGAAGACCACATGTTGCCTTTCTTCGTGTGACCCCAAACCTCAGGGTGGCCAGCATGTCCACGACTTAAACTGCGTGTCATCTAGCCCAAATCAACAGTCAGATGCCTGGACTTCAAAGTGGGACCAGGATTGGTGGAGCCCTTAGAAGTAAAAATAAAAGGCAGTTTTGTGGCTTCCATTACCCACTTTCAAAAAGGAGTTACGGGAATTCTAGGCCATGTGGGATAGTGCAGACCAGTTATTCACTAGTTCCCAACCACCACTCTATACCTTACACTCCAAATAAGACCCAAATAACCCAAACAACTATGATAGGCCAGTCTGGCCATGGAGTACCCCAACACAACAATTCACCTCTAAAAAGATTGCTAGGTTTGGGGCTGTCTTATTTTGGGAGAAACGGGGGGAAGTCGGAACACAAGTCTATGGGGGTCATTACGAGGTAGGCGGTAATGGAAAAATGATGCCGGTAAGGGATTACCGGAACCACATACCACTCTGTGCTATTACAAACCAATAACCCGGTATCAGCGCCTCCGCTGATACTGTACACCCCGTACTGGCATGTACACGGGCACACGGCCGTTCAGTCTGGCATTACCTGGATGGCGCTAACAGGAGGACATCACAAGTCATGCGCACAAGTAAATACCGGCATCATGAAGGTGGTAATAAGGGATACCGGGATGCTGGCATCAATGGCATTGCGAACCACCCGCAAACAGCAATGTGCAGTGTTCCCAACTGCCACAGGTACACACAATCAGCAAAGGTGGAGGCAATGGAATCTGGCCCAGCACAAAAGGAGCACACCCACACCCCTTACCACACCAAAATGATTCCACTTGCAGTAGCAATAATGAGGCTGGAGGACATGCTTGCATTGCTACACCTGCAACAACAACAAAAGGCACCATACAGGAGACACAGGAGGAGAAGGAGGGTGAGACACGCCCAGCAAGCCCCACCAGTGCAGCCAGTGGTACCACGCAGGCAGCCCCCAATCCCTCGAATCAGAGCCAGTCCATTCAACCTAACCCCTGAGCAGATCCACGCCCTGTACCGTCTGGACCGGGACACCATCACCACCATTGTGGACATGATACACAACGACATTGTCAGCCTGATTGAAATACGCACCGCCATCCCGCCTTTACTGAAGGTAGTGTCTGTGCTCCACTTCCTGGCCACAGGCACCTACCAGAACACAGTGGGGTACATGCATGGCATATCACAACCCTTATTTTCTCGCATTCTGAACCAAGTGCTGGATGCCCTCCTGAAGCACTCAAGGAACTACATATCCTTACCACGGACTGCCCAGGAGATCTTTGACATGAAAGTTGGCTTCCATGCATTGGCAGGCATGCCAAATTGTATTGGTGCACTTGACTGCACCCATGTAGAATTGGTCGTCCCGCATGCCACAGAGGCGGTGTACCGCAATCGTAAGCTATATCACTCCATCAATGTACAGATTGTATGTGACTCCAGCAAGATCATCACACATTGTTGTGCCTGATTTCCCAGATCAACTCTTGACTCAATGGTCCTGCGGAACTCCATGCTACCACGCTACATGGAGCAACATGCAGGACGATGTGCCAGGCTGCTCGGTAAATCGCATGACAGGCACATGGCAGTGCAATGGGGAGAGATGCACCCACCACCATGGCGACATTGTTGTGGTGACAGCACAAAGTCCACATCGCAAAACACTGTGCCCCAAAGCATCCCAAACTGAACATGACTACCAATTCCCATAGCAATGATGGAAGCTGCACACCAATTACAGCATGCCTAACTTACAACCAGCCCACATCCCACAACATGTCCACCACCCATCATCAGACCTCACCCTCCGTAATATAATCCAGCAACATGCTGTGAGCATGCACAATGTAAATATCCTCAGCAATTCACAACACAGGACAAGCATCCATGAGAGTGCACAAATAAATTCCACCAAGGATATACACTGCTTGTCACAGGGCCACCAGCACAGTAGCGCTGCATGTCACCATGGGAATAATAAGCGCTGAATGACAAATAATGCTGAGACTTCTGGCAATGCTGCCAGTAACAAAATTATACTAATCGCTACATATCACATAATGATAACAAACACAGCGGAATACATCCACACTGCATGCAGAACATCAAGGGAGTGTACACCCTGTATCAACTGTAATACGCAACCCACACCATAAAACCATGGCACAGCACACATTGTGGCAAGGTAAAATGTGTGCATACAACCAGGGCCATGTGCATGCGAACAACAAAAATGTGCAGGCATGTGTGATAAGTACAGGTGTCCATCAGGAATTGACTTACATATACCTTATTTTGCACCCATGCAGGTGACAGTGGCTATCCCTTAAAGACGTGGCTCCTCACCCCTGCCCGGAACATGCAGAACAGGCACAAAGAGGACTACAATCGTTCCCATACCTGTGTGGTCATCAAGCAGACATTTGGCCTGTTGAAGGCACGCGTTTGCTGTCTTAGCCAGTCGGGTGGGGCACTCTTGTACAGGCATGAGAAAGTGACCAAGATCATCATGGCATGTGTCATGCTGCACAACATGTGCATCCGACGGAAGGAGCCTCTGCCCCCTGACATTGAACAGAAAACACCAGGTTAGGAAGAAGGAGATGGGTTTGTACATCATCCTGGTGGTGATGCACATGAGGGACGTGCTGTGCGCCAGTCAGTGATAGGCCAATACTTCCAGGACACATGGGTGCAGAGGGTGCCATAAATGTGGGACTGAGGGCACTGGGCTTGGGGGTACATGGACACTATGCACTGTAAACCAATACATGAGACATACACAATAAGGAATGTCCAGTGAAGTATTTTTCAGGTACACGACGGGTGTATTTAACAGGAAAAAGTTGAAAATGCTCTTACCCTCCATCCCACACACAACCTCTCCCCCCTCCCCTCCCTCCACATCTCCCCCATATACCCCATCTCCCCTCCCCCTCCCCCCACAACTCCCCCACACACCCCCTCCACCCACAACTCCCCCACACACCCCTCCTCTCTCCCACTCACCCAACAACTCCCCCACACATGGCGTGCAATGTTATGCCACTCCAGTCTGCATAGGAGTGCACATGCAGGCTGATCCTGCAACTAATGGCCTGTGTCTGACTCCGGCGGTGGCATGTTGGAGTGGTGCATGGTGCGCACAGACCTGCGCAGGGGGCTTGTCTGTGTCGAGCTTGAGGAAGACTCCGTGGGCGCATGCTCAATTGTCAGGGCAGGACGCAGATCCTCCATGGCATCCACAATCCTGCCAAGGACCTGAAGCACTGCCGATAGCTCCTCACAGATCTTCTGTGTGCTCGCCTCTATGACCCCGTTCATGGCCGCAGTGTTGTCTCTGGCCTCCCTCCTCGTCTCATTACCATCAGTGACATATTGCTTCACTAGGCCGGTCAACCCCTGCTGACGTGCCGCCATCTGTGTCATCCTGAACTCCCCGTCCCGGACTACTGTGGAGGTGGATGGCTGGTGTGGCAAGGGGCCCATATCTGGTGTGTCCTTTGTGGGGCTCCAGGCCTCTGCTTCCCGACTGGACATGAGACATGCCATCGGGTGTGCTGATGGGTGTGTACTGTTGTTCTTGGGTGTGGCTGGGTGTGTCAAGGAATTCCATGGAGAGTGAGCCCTCCTTAGGGACACAGACCTCACCTTGTGAAAGGACCTCATCGCCACTCTGTGGCACAGTGGCAGCTGCCTCCCCAACAGAATTGGTGGCTGCAGACAGGGTCCCATCTGCCACCGGCTCTACAGCTGTGGATACCACAGGTGTTGGAATTTGTGGAGAAGTGGATGAGCTATGACGCCCCTGTTCCATGCCATCCATTGGTGCCTTTCTCCTCTGTTGCTGATCTGCCTTGCCGGTGCCCTTGGAGGTGGAAGGCCTGCTTGTTTCTTCCCTGGACTTGGCCCTCTTGGTAGGTGTGGTGGCCTGTGCTGCAGAGTCCTCTGCATTGCTGTCGGTATCTCGGCTGCGGGGGACCATAAAAGGGACGGCATAAGTGATGGTTGTACATGCATCATGCATACAATGGTATTAGTGCAGTTTTACACATTTGATGACTTGCTGTCCTACTCTTGTGGCATACATGTTATCTGCCATTTGTTGGGGTTGCTCAGGCATAAGTTAGGTTCACACATGTTTGAAGTGGTGTCTGCTGTGAGACATGCCTTTGTGTTGTGGACTGTGTGCAGTGTAACACATGCCGTTTCCCTGTCTGTGGTGTGTGTCAGGTATGGCATAGGCATGCTGCATGCATGTGGATGTGTAGGTTCTGGGGACGACATCTAGGCAGGGATGTGTCCATGTGTGTGTAATGGCCCATGCATTGCCTCATGGCACGGTCACATTGGTGGACTATCTTCATACTTTTCAATACAGTGTTTTCTTAGGACACTCACCTCCATCTGCCAATTACGTGGCTCCATGTTCCATTTCTCCCACACTTTCTATGGACTCCATACCTAATGTGCTTGCGCAGGTTTCTTCCCAGCGGCTCAGTTTGATTGGTGAGTTTGAGCCACTGCCAGTAGCCAGGCCATGGCTCAGGTTGGCTGACAAGATATTGCGCACTCTGAGGCTCAGGTCGTCCCAACGTTTTCCCACGTCTTTTACTGTGCCGGGGGTGGTGCCAACCACACTCAATTTCTGGGCCACCAGCACCCATATATCTCCTTCTTTTTTAGCTGTGCTGCTCTTTTCAGGTCTGACGCAAATACCACCTCTGCATTCTCAGCAAGCGTGCCTGCGAGCATGTTTAGTTCATGCTGGGAGAACCTCTCCTTCCGCTGCCGGGATGCCCCTTTCTTAATTGCTTTTGGCATGGTGCTGGTGGCGTGGTTGATGTTCTGGTGTTGGATTGAGGCTTAGGGTCCTGTGTATCAAGGATGGCAATGGATTGTGTTTTTGAAGATGGCCTCCATGCCATTTCTCGTTCCGGCGCAATGACGTTACTTCCAGTTCCGGTATTAGCGGGACGTTATTAGCAGGCCTGTCAATGCCGGACCCGTTAATGCCAGGCCCGTCCTTTAGAGGTGGACGGAGGCGGAAGGGCTGTCAATGCTTTCTATGATGCCGCTAAGGGATGGTTTAGGGACTTTAGCAGCAAGCCGGTAATGTCGTTACTGACATGGCGCTACGCACGTGCACGCATACTTGTAATAAGCCGCTGTTAATGGCGTCATTACTACCCAGACCCGGTATTGCCTCCATGGCGGTAAAAATGTATTTTTACCGCCTAATTTGTAATGACCCCCTATGTATTAGTAAGAAACTCTTTGAAAAAAAACAGTTCAACTATTCTGCCATTGAATTAGAGTGTCTGGCAATGTAATGCTCTGTGAAGGTAATATAACAAATACAATATTAGGTATCATACCAGTAGTACTGGATAATCACCGGCCATGCCATATAGACCAGGCTTGCATGGTATAAAGATACAAATCCCCAAATTACACAGTGGTTCATAGCTCTTTGCCCATTCACCTTCACGGTTTAACATAGGGAAGACATATTCTAAGAAAACGTAAACTTCCCACACATCATTTCCTTCCGCTTAAAGAAGAAACTGATGTGTGTTGGTGGGGCAGATGGAAAGGAGCTTGGTGTGTGATAAGATCAAGAAATGTGGTGCATGGGACCCTGTGAGCATGGGAATACTGTAAACTGCATGATGACAACCGTGAATTCTCGATACAGAGGATTCCTGAGGCCCTCTCCCGTAGTCTGACCTCTTTTGGTTGGCCCAGACACAGATATTCTTGCAGTGTGTGTTGTTTTATTTGATGGACATTGTTTTAAGGTGCATTGTAGGTGCCGGTTCTACTTTTCTTTCTATTCTGTTTGATTGTTAGATGGGTGATGCAATCCAAACTGTACATATTTTTTTTCTTTCTTAAAATCAGCACATTTTTGCACTATGTATGGCTCTTCATTAGCACCATGCTTGAGCTATCTAGATTTTGTTCTATAAAACATCTGACCAAGCATTCAACAAGAGGACATTATGATCGGTGGGTTCACTGCAAGTGAAAGGAAGAGAGCACAAACACATTTCAGCGTAATCCATAGGCATTTTTCTCCAATACTTCACGAAAACCAAATTGTGTACTTTTTGATAATGAATGTTTTACATCCCCATTTAGATTTCAAGAGCAGGTTTAACAAGGGTGAAGATATATGTTTGCATCACTGGTGCGGGCTCTTTCCTTTATATCATCCAGCAATCTTTGCAACTGCTTCCAGAGCAGAATCCTGACAATGGCCCACCATGAGTTCATTCCTGGAGTTGCATGCATGTTTACAAACTCCTCCTTGTGAACCTCATCTGGGTGGAATCATCAGCAAAGGTTGAAATTGTGGGGAAACTCGGCCTACAAGAACAGACATGATATCCCGTAGGAACCTTAAGCGTTGTCTTAAGTGTATCACTTTAATCAGATGAGTTGGATATTGAATCTTCTTTTGAGAAATTACTTTGTCCGAGAAATGAGAAGGGGATGTGGTTTAAATAAAGGCATCATTTTGTGTATGTGGACTTGGCTTACCAGTATACAACGAGGATCTATGATATGTTCCCTGCAGGCCATTTGGATCCAAGACCAGTTCACTGAGTTTGCTTTTGGCGCTGCAGGGAAACAATTTTCCTAGAACGCTCCCTCCCTAGCCTACCCCTATGTGGGGGAGGCCTCTGTAAATCCTGTAAACTCCCCCACCCTCCTCCATCCACCCCTTATCCTGTGTTCTGCGGGTGACACCCCAGCAAACCCTGAATCTTGATAAATCTTTCTTTACACTGTAGCTGGCTTCTAGATATGATATGATTGGTTATTTATGAACGCGCTTATTATGACATTCAATGTCACGTGATTTGTTTCTCCCCAAAACGCAACTGTTGATTTCTCGAACACCTGCACTTACAGAACAGCCTTTCTGCATGAATCAGTGTTTTCCTTAGCCAAAAGTCTGTTCTGCATGAGACCAGTGTTAGAAAAATCAACACCTGCTTTGTGAGGAGAAAGCAATCACGTGACACTGCATTTCATATCTAGAAGCGAGCTACAGTGTAAAGAACTCTAATCACTAACAGAGCTTATTGACACAACCAGTCTCTGATGCTATATGTTTGTTAAAATCCATGGTTATAAGGATACTATGTTGGGTTCATTTCACGAAACGTGTTGAAAGGTGGAAAATTATTCGGAATTGATTGGTATTTTGTCTTTGATTAAGTCTAACAGGTTAGGACTTTAACACATTCCTGCAGCCTCTACTATAATGATTAAAATCAGTAACTATCAATAGGAGTATATAGTGCTCAAGGCACACACATATATGGGTGTTTTTGATTATTGAGCAGCACAAGAAATACTACTTATTAGGAACCAGTATTAGTGTTAGTATATACTCCTTAATTAGGGTTTAGTTCTTAGAAGCTTATGGTCATACCAACAGCAATGATTGGGTGTAGGTTTAAATATTAGGAGATCTGCAATGTAATAGGACACATTTTCATTCCTTAAATGAGTGTGGATCAAACAACCCATTAATCTTTCCACTAAACCATTTGCCTGCAACAATAAGGGTGATATTGTTTGGTGGTGAAAAAGAAGGTAACCATCAAATGACTGGACATCAGTCCCATTGAATAAATGGCCGTGGTTCGACATAACAATATGTAGAATGCAGTAGGCAGAAAATAGTTTGGCCAATGATGAGCTGGCAGTGTTCTACTCCTTCCACCATCTGGTCGGAACATCATCTAGAGGCCTGACCAATGCAATCCATACCCGCTAGTCACCCTCACAAAGGTTCTTTTAACTCACCACACTGAAGGAAAACTCAGCAAGATTCTGATATTTCCCAAGCTTGTGAATTATTTTAAAATGGTGGTATTCAAGGGACAACACACACCTGTGTATTCGAGGCAGCATCTTGGCATGCATGGTGTCATATATTGTGTGCAATGTCAATTCATCAGTAATAATAGTACATTAATTCTAAATGTAAAATGTGGTGGCTCTCACAGCCTCATACTAAGACTTTTTTATCCATCTGCAAGTTAGCCTATTAATTTAACACCTGGATTCTGCTCACATAAGAGAAGACGGTTTTTGGGGTGTCAGTAACATATTCATGCTGTGTCAGAATCACATCCAAACTCAATAGACTTGGGTCAACGACCAATCCATGCACTGCTCGGATTTGAAATAAGACACAGTTGGCCTCATTACGACTCTGGCATTAACCAATGGTGCTATAAGCGCCATGGTTAACGCCGGTAACTTACCGAATCCGCCATGGTGAAATGGGGAATTACCACCCCATTCCAAGGTTGGTGCGGTGGTAATTCCCCATTTACCATTGGCCCTTCCCCATTCCCATTTTTGCCCCATAGGGCTCAATGGGATTGGGGAAGGCGGTAATTACGGTAGTGCAAATTGCGGTACCGTAATTACCTTCAAGGTCCCTTTGCGGGTCCCTACCTTAACGACTGGTACAGACCAGCCGTTAAGGTCGGGAGCCGCAAAGGGACATCGTAGTAAGGCAGTAAGGGGTTAACGGCGCTGCAACCTTTTACGGCGCCGTTAACCCCTTAACGCCTGGGTCGTAATGAGGCCCAGGGGGTCATTACGACTTTGCTGGAATACAGTAAAAATGCCGGACATAGCGTGTACCAGCACTTTTACAATTCCAGCTATGTATGGGCTGAATGGAACCCAGTTGCCGGAGTAACCAGTGCCAATATCACCACACCAGGTATTACCAGTCCCGGTAACACGGGCAATGATATACCGGCAATGCCAGAAAAGTGTGCCGGTAATACCGGCACAATGGTGTCACTGGCATATCACAAGCATGGACGTGCCGGTAACACCAGCAGAAATCTGCTAGTCCTACTGGCAAATCCAAGCCATTGATCCCTCCAACTAAGACATGCCGGTAAATGGACACAGGTGAGGTAAACAAGGCCACAGGTGCACACAATCCCAAGAACACTTCCCAACACCACCATGCAGCCACTCATTGTCGGTGCCATGGACCTGGAGGTGTGTCATGCTGATGTGGAGCTGATGGTGCTGCAATAGAAGCAGCAGTGGTGACATGAGGCCAGAGACAGAAGCAGGAGGAGGAGGATGGAGTTACCAGTGATTCAAGTGGTGAGGCAGAGGCATGCCATGATCCCTCACACAAGGGCAACACCCTGGGTCCGCACAGATATCCAGATACACACACTGTACCACCTAAACAGGGAGACTATTCTTGGCCTTCTTACCCTAATCCAGGATGCCAATGGGAGCAGAATCGGCATCAGGACACCCATACCACTGCTTTTGAAGCTGGTGTCACTCCTGCACTTCCTGGCCACTGGCACGTTCCAGCACTTTGTGAGCCTGCTGCATGGAATGTCACAGCCTACCTTCTTCAGAGTGCTGGTGCAGGTACTGGAGGCCCTCCTCCACTATGTGGGCCAGCACATCACCCTCCCAACCACCCAGACACAGGTCAACACCACCAAGGCCCACTTCTTTGTGATTGTAGGCATGCCCAATGTGTTGGCAGCATGGAACGCAGAATGTGTGGCCCCCACGCCTCAGAGGATGTTTACTGGAACCAGAAGCAGTACCATTCCTTCAATGTCCAAGTGACCTGTGATGCCGACTTGACAATCACGCACTGCTCAGCCCTCTTCCCAGGATCAACCCATGACTCCATGGTCCTGCAGAACAGCACCCTACCCGGTTAAATGGCATGTACAAGAGGACAAAGGACATGGATGTTGGGTAAGCACATGTAAATTCACACCTGCATTGAAGCATAGGTGACAGGCAAAGGGAGGGTGTTAAAATGTAACAAATGCATCTCCGGCAGGTACCCTGCACATGCAGGACCAACCAGTACATGCCTCAATTGAAAGGCCAAAACACACAGGAGTAGCATATGACTGGAGATGCACCAGTGACTGACTAGGCCATTTCATTTACAGCTTGTAATTCTTTTGGTTGATTTTCCGGTGCTACTGGCACATTCTCGGGTAACTCGTAATGAGGGCAATAGAGTTAGCACCAGCAAATTTCATCTTGATGTTGTCAATCATTATTTAACGTTCTGGCATTCATATAAATACTTGGCCTAGGGGTGTAAAGAAGCAAAGGGTTATGCTAACAGATGCAAAATCTTGTTAATATCTGGTGCAGTAATTATCCATCTACAGCAATGACCAGAAGGATGCAATATTAGTGACTGCTGTACAGTAAAAGTAAAGACAACTACTTTCAAAGGATTAGGCCTCAATCCCACTTTCATGAAAATGTGTCCTTATCATCTTAGAGTTGCCTTGTTAAACTCACTCTTGGTATTTCTTAACATCTCAAAAGCCATATGCTCTCATCTGAATGTATTTCCATGCAGTTCTTGTGAGATGCAATAGAACAGCATGCCATTACTCTAATTCATACAATTTGGTGTATGCTGTATGATGGGAAGCATGTTCTTCTGTGAAAACCTCCACTCCCAACATTAAAGCAGAATATTAGAGCTCTTGTATTGTGAATTTTGTAATGTACCTGGATCTGGTTGCTGCTACAGCTGATTAAATAATTTAACAAGATTAAGTATGTAGGAACTGGCCCCGTATTGATTTGGTGAACCACCTAACATATCCCCCTGCTGAGGTGTCTTGCTTGTTATACTGATTGGTTCAGTATGCTTATATCCATGCAGGTGCACAGTCTGCCACATCCATATCTCTTTGGAAAAGGTGCTATGGCAGGTATGCATGGAGTCGCATCACTCGCTGGTTCAATGATGTGATTTAGCCACAGAGACTTTCCTGCTAGATATTGTAGCATGTGAAAAAGAAATCTTTGACAGTGTTGTGTTAAGAGTCTTATTGTTTCATCTAGGTGCAATTGTATCTGTTGTACTTTAAGGTTAGCTAGGCCTTTACATAGTGACAGTAAATGTGGTTCGAGTAGATTGTGAACAATGCCTTGAGGTCTGCTCATAAAAAAATATATGAAGTGAACCAGCAACTTTTTGGGGGTTTTCAGACTGGGAGCACACCCCCTGGTAACCACACTGTCAATAATGGAGATATGGACATCACTGACACATTGTTGTACTGCGAGGATGCTTGAAAAGCATGTTTTTGGGAATGGCCCTGTCTGACCTATTTCCACAGATGTTGGTGTTGGCTGAACTGAGAACAACCCTTTATAGAATTCTCAGATTACCTTCACAGTGGCATCTTTGTCAATGACACATTCAGTTGTGTTGCCATCTACTTGCAGTAGCATGACAAATATGCCAACAAAGGCTTGCTTTTCACTACATGTGAACATGTATTCAATTGGATGACAATTATATCATGGTAATCAAGCGGAGGGTCATGATCATGCAGCCATTTTGAGTTGTAATATGTTTTAGTTTTGGCTACCTTTAAAGCCCAAACTATTGTCATTAAAATAAGAGAGTCAACATAATAGCTTGAATAGGGCCGTGGAATGTAGGTTTGTAATGCTTTTCAATGCAGATGACAGAATAAGATGATTTCCCTCCGATTCCCACCCATCTTCCCTCCAACCACACCCTTTTGTGCACTCTTTGGCTGCATTTTTTAGTGTGGTGAATTGGTCAGCCACTTTTGCTTCCAAAATGGCGGCAGCCATCTGTTATGTTGTTACAAAGTTACCTTACTTGATTGATGCTTTAAAATATATTTACTGGAGCTTTTGAGTTAAGTAACACTTCACAGTATTTTCTATTAAAAATAAACAAGGTATTGTAATAGTTACGTTTAATGTCTCTGAAAATGTACATCTAGTGACTTGTGGGGGATTGGTCAAGTGTTTTTTTTTTATGTAAGGAGCACCTGATTGGCTGTGCAGTTAGTGATGTGCTTGGATTTTCAGTGTGTTTTGTTTGTACAAATAAGCCACTTTGTTTCTGGAAAGCCATTTTCTTTGTACCTTTGAAGAGAGCTGAAAGCTGTGTGTTTTATTTGCTGAACATTTGCAGGGTAATTCATAGAAATTCGCACAAAAGGGGCGCACGCCACTGGCGCAAAGCATGCCCGTGCGAATGTCTGCGCCAGCCGCGTGCACTAAAATCGATTTCCGCACACAGCGTATTCATGGATTTTCCCATCCAAAACCAGCCGTGGCGCAGCGACCCTGCAGTAGCGCCAGTTACGCCCCCAAGAACACCCTCGCGCAAGGAAAAGCCTTCAAAATCCCCAAATAATCGCAAAGGGCTGCGCTAACCCTGGACCAGTTCACAGGGCTGGCAAACAGCAAACGCCAAGCGGGGAACGTGTATTTCAGTGGTTCGCGGGAAGTTCCACACGCGATTGTCCTGTGTACGTGTGCATCAGGGGTGCGCGGGAAGTATCACACGCAAAATCAGAAGGGTACGTGTATTTCAGGGGTGCGCGGGAAGTCACACGCGATTCCAGCAGGGTACGTGTATTTCAGGGGTGCGCGGGAAGTATCACACGCGATTCCAGCAGGGTACGTGTATTACAGGGGTGCGCATGAAGTTCCACACGCGATTTCAGCATGGTACGTGTATTTCAGGGGTGCGCGGGAAGTATCACACGCGATTCCAGCAGGGTACGTGTATTACAGGGGTGCGCAGGAAGTTCCACACGCGATTTCAGCAGGGTATGTGTATTTCAGTGGTGCGTGGGAATTTCCACACGTGATTGGCCCCGTGCGAGCAGGGTACGTGTATTTCAGGGGTGCGTTCCACACGCGATTGGCCCCGTGCGAACAGGGTACGTGTATTCCAGGGGTGCGCGGGAAGTTCCACACGCGATTTCAGCAGGGTACGTGTATTTCAGGGGTGCACGGGAAGTTCCACACGCGATTGGCCCCGTGCGAGCAGGGTACGTGTATTTCAGGGGTGCGCGGGAAGTTCCACACGCGATTGGCCCCGTGCGAGCAGGGTACGTGTATTTCAGGGGTGCGCGGGAAGTTCCACACGCGATTTCAGCAGGGTACGTGTATTTCAGGGGTACGCGGGAAGTTCCACACGCGATTGGCCCCGTGCGAGCAGGGTACGTGTATTTCAGGCGTGCGCGGGAAGTTCCACACGCGATTCCATCAGGGTACGTGTATTTCAGGGGTGCGCAGGAAGTTCCACACGCGATTGTCCCCGTGCAAGAAGGGTACGTGTATTCCAAGGGTGCGCGGGAAGTTCCACACGCGATTTCAGCAGGGTACGTGTATTGCAGGTGTGCGCGGGAAGTTCCACACGCGATTTCAGCAGGGTACGTGTATTTCAGGGGTGCGCAGGAAGTTCCACACGCGATTTCAGCAGGGTATGTGTATTTCAGGGGTGCGTGGGAAGTTCCACATGCGATTGGCCCCGTGCGAGCAGGGTACGTGTATTTCAGGGGTGCGTGGGAAGTTCCACACGCGATTTCAGCAGGGTACGTGTATTTCAGGGGTTCTGGGGAGTACTACACGTGAATTGGCCGTGTGGGTCCTCCCAGGTGTTCGCTCTACAGCCTCCACGGCCCCTGCAGGCAGCCCACACCACGGGGGACTACCCTGCACCCCTGCTCATGTCCCGCAGGCAGCCCATCCACCATGGGCATGCCCCCCAGCCAACCCACATGTCACCTTGCACTACTGATCAACAATGCATGTCTCCCACCACCCCCACCCCCCAGCAGTGCAGGGGCACCCTCCACCAGGCCCCCACTCATGTCTACCACCACCCCCACCCCCAGCCACCAGGGGCAGATTCCACCAGGCCCCCACTCATGTCTCCCACCACCCCCACCCCCCAGCAGTGCAGGGGCAGCCTCCACCAGGCCCCCACTCATCTCTCCCACCACCCCCACCCCCCAGCAGTGCAGGGGCAGCCTCCACCAGGCCCCCACTCATGTCTCCCACCACCCCCACCCCCCAGCAGTGCAGGGGCAGCCTCCACCAGGCCCCCACCCATGTCTCCCACCACCCCCTACCCCCCAGCAGTCAGGGGCACCCTCCACCAGGCCCCCACTCATGTCTACCACCACCCCCACCCCCCAGCCACCAGGGGCAGATTCCACCAGGCCCCCACTCATGTCCAACTCATGTCTCCCACCACCCTCACCCCCCAGCAGTGCAGGGGCAGCCTCCACCAGGCCCCCACTCATGTTCCCCTGCACCCCCACCCCCCAGCACAGTGGGGCACCTGCCAGCAGGCCCCCACTCATGTCCACCTCATGTTCCCCTGCACCCTCACCCCCCATCACTGTGGGGCACCTGCCAGCAGGCCCCCACTTATGTCCAACTCATGTTCCCCTGCACCCTCACCCCCCATCACTGTGGGGCACCTGCCAGCAGGCCCCCACTCATGTCCAACTCATGTTCCCCAGCCAACATGTCATCACAATCTAGATCCCCGGTCCCTATGGTCAGCCTCCAAATGCAAAACACCCACCCGAGTATTGCCTCCACCCACTCAGAAATGGCAATAACATGATAGAACTGCAATTGCAAGTTTGGAAACGAACACATGTCCCTCACATACACCCAATGGGTGTCAGTGAATCTCAAAACCCATATCATGATATGCATGAAACCAATGAGCTGATACTACACATTGAAGTTTGATCAAAAAATATGTATTAAAGAAAACATGAATTGAATCAAAAATAAACTAACAGAAATGGGAATGTAAAAAAAGTAAAAAGAAGCATGTCCATGAAAAAATGCAAAACCAAAAATTAGAATCCAAAGGAATGGTGTCCAAAGTCACAGTCCAGAAAAGAAAATCCAATGGGAAATTATAATTGAAAGCCATTGCTCCATGGGTAAATAGTAAAAAGAAAAGAAAATCCAACAGTGAACTATGTACAGGTGAACAAGCCAGGGTCCATGATCCCAACAAAAGAAATGAAACCTATCTAACAACACTACCTAATAAAAAATAACTATATACAAAAATGTGGCCCATTGTCCAAAAGGTCCAAAGAAAATGCAAAAACAAAGGAAACCTAACACTAACTACATAACTATTTACATGGGCAGCGGGCTAGTCCAACGGCTCACTGGATGTTGTCATGGGCCAGGGCATCATCGAACTCCTGTTCAATGGCTTGGAGGCGGGCATGTTCACTGGACCCGAGGTCTCACAGGGATAAAGCAGTGTCCAGCTCCAACTCCCTGCGAAGACCCTCGAGGCACTCAGCCCGCCTCAGCGCCCTCCGCATGGAGTTCTCCGCCCTGACCACCTATCTGCTGGCCCAACTGCTCCCACACGGAAGCCACTCCCATTCCAGGGTTCTCCTGCCCTCCGGCCGATGCCTGCACCCCTGATGTTGATGGCCCCGAGCCATGATGCCTCCCACGTCGAGCCTGCCGCTGCCTCCGACGCAACTGCCTGTGCCAGCACAACGGCATCCAGGCTGATGGTATCCACCGACGCCATCGTGCAGGTGCCCTGCCCGATGATAACGTCACATCCTCCATCTGCTGGGGTCCAGTTGCTGGTGTGTCCACCACTGCTGGACCTCCGACTCCCGACTGTGGCAGGGATGGGATCCCCACCGAGCCGGCTGAATTGGTCGGGGCAGGTCCACAGGGGGCCCTGGTGGCATCTGGGCCGGAAGACGGCATGGAGAACGACTGGTGCATAGTCTCCACAGAGGAGGAGAGGGTCGCCAGATTGGCCGACACATGTAGGAAACCCCCGACCATGGCCGTTCCCAACTGGGCCACGTCGGCACGGTGCTCTCCGTGATGACGTGCATGCTCCTCCCGGGAAGCACGCACCTCATCACGAATTGCACCTGTGCGCAACGCGACACCAATCAGGACCTTCTCCATACGGCCAGGGGTCCCCTCGTACGCAGGTGGAGGGGAGTCAGATGACATGGACATCCCCCCTACCTGTGGACGGGCCTGGGATGGGGCATCCCTGCTGGTGCATGGTGGTGCAGTCACAGTGTCAGGGCCAGTGACATGCACAGGCCCCTCCACGGTGACCTGTGCTGCCTTCTGCCCCTGCCCCTGGACTGCAACACTTGCACCAGCAGGAATGCCCCCACCAGGCCCCATGTGCGCCTCAGTAGCGGCCTCCTCCTCCTCTGTGGAAACCACCAACCTGGATGGCTCCACCCCGTCTTCCGCCGTTGCAAGCCCCTGTGGGGGCTCACCCAACCCTTCTGCTGCAGCCGTGGGGGCATCCCCGCCGCTTTGCTCCACAGAGCCGTCTCCGCCCTCTTCTTCACGTGGCGCTGTGTAGAGGGAGTCATAGAACACAAGCATCAGGGTACTGTGCAATGGTCCCCTAGACAGGAAGCAATAGCAGATGAGTGGCACTGTCAAAGATCATTTCCATCATGTCCCTCCACAACACATGGCTCAGTGCAGGTAAAACACATGCGGTAACAGGCATGGCGCATGCTATGGACATTAGCATAGATGTCCAAGTGATTCTTGAAACATACACTGTTGTTTTGGAACTCACATGCATCATGTGCCATGCCTATCACATGCACTCACTTCACCTAAGTTTCATCCATCTGGCCTCGTACACCACAGACACAGTGGATACAAGGATGACTAGGCTGCATCAATGAACCTGAACATTGCGACAGACATGTGTCATGCATCCCTGGCATTCACAAGTCACAGACACGCAGGTCAGACACACAGACGTGGACAGCATACATGTACATGGCATCAGCACCCATCCCTCACCCATGTCCAGGAACAGAGACTGGCATGCTTTCATGTGGCCATTCCGCATAGGGCAACCCATGTTGCATTTGAACACATGCACCAACCATGTGGTTCACACATTACTGGTCTCACATGCATGACGTCCCTGCACACACATACATGCATACATGGCCTATGTCACACATACAGGCAAGTATCAGACAACCAGCACACTGCGACATGCCCTGTCTCACACAGCAATGCTTGGCCACTTACTGCTCAACTCCAGACGGGTCTGCCTCTCAAGGATCTGGGCGTGGAGCGCTGGGCCTACGCGTTCCAGGACCCTCATCTGGATGGTACTCATGTGGCCCCGGCCCCCCTCCACGATGCGCCGGGCCTTCAAGAGGGTCCTGGACCTGCAGTCATCCCAGCGCTTCTTGACATGTTGGTAGTCACGGACTGCCACCCCCTCCGCGTTGATGGCAGTCACGATGTCCGTCCAGATCCGAGTCCGTCCTTCCTTGTTGGCGCGCTTACTTCCGAAGAGGGCATCATACTGCCCCAGGACTTGCTCCACTAGGACACCAACTTCGGTGGCAGTGAAGCTGGTGCCCCTCTGCCTCTCTGTCCGAGGGTTGCCAGTGGTGCCAGATGTTGCAGTGCCCGACATGGCAACCCCAGAGGCAGGAGTGGGTGGGCAACTGGGTCCTGGGGCTGGGCTGTGGAGCGATGGTATCCCAGTCGGGAGTCTTCTGTTCCAGCAGGGGTGGACACAGCAAATGGACCCCTGCAGATGGCTGATGTGCAGGCACCAAATGGCAGGGCACGGTGGCAGCAGGCAGGCAGGCAGGCAGGCAGCAGCAGATGGCTCGTGGGAGGCTGCTCGGGGCTCTGGGGGGCAGTAATTTGGCCTTTTGGGCAGGAGCGTGGTCTTCCGTGTGCTTACGCATGGCCAGCTTGATACGGAGTGATTTGGCACGTGAAAATCCTGCACGTCTGCGTGTAAATCGAGGAAAGGCCCTTAGCGCGTATGCACGTCAGCACGCATATGCGATTTCATTGGACCAAAGGCCCTTAGCGCGTGAGCGCGTCTGTGACGTGAGGCGCGCGGGTGTTTCCCTCATTACACGTGATGACAGAGCACACATGGATTTCCACCAATCGCGTGTGGAACTTCCTATGCACCCCAGAAATACACGTACCCAGGCCAATCGCGTGTACGCTCACTTCCCTCCGATTACACGCGATGACACTCGGACGTGCAGTTTTACCACGTGTGCTCGCATATGCGATTTCATTGGCCCAAAGGCCACCATGCGCAGCTGTGACGTCACGCGCATGGCCGTAGAGAATGGCGCGTGTAAAGATGAAGAGATACACGTCCGAGTGTCAAAGCGCGTAATTGGTGGAAATGGCCTCATTGCATATGCGCGTCTGTGACGTGTGTATAAAGGTACGTGTAGAACGCCATTTCCTTGTACGTGCTTTTCGTGGATAGCGAGTGGGTGAAATCTGTACTTCTTGTCGGTTCACACGCGATTTACTTCACAGCGTTTCCAGTTCGTACTCCCTGTTACCTCTGGCAGCTTTTTCTCTTTTCCTCTTTTTCCTGGGCCTGTTTCCTCAAACAGCATTCCCTACTACTGTTGTCCTGTCTCCTCAGACAGCGTACAATTCTTCTTTTGGCGGGGGTGTTGCCAACGCGCACACGTGCATATTTTTCACGCTTTTGCTCCTGGCGGACGGTGAGTCGCGCACGTATTTAACATCTGTGCTTGCTCTGTGTGTCGCGTACCCCTTCAGAGGTCATTCTAGGCTGCGTGTGACACGCATACGTTCATTCTTGTGTTCCTGGTGCCACAGCGTAGTGCAGGTTTATTTTTCCACGCACGTGGTCAAGGAGGGGTTACATGCACCTTACTTTGCTTTTTTTGGGGTGCCTGTGCGTTGCGTGACCCGTCATCTTTCCCCAGGGGTGACATACAGTCTAGCTAGAGCACTAGGGTACGATTACCATCTGGTACCCAACCCCTTTGACCCCCAATTGCCCAGGACAATAGTTCACATCGACTCCCATACGCACAATAACATCAGTGCCATGGCTGGGAGGCGAACAAGCCGTAAGGGTGGCAAAGGTGGCCGAGCCCCAAGTGGTGGCCGTGGTGGATCCAGTAGGGGACGTGGCCGTGACTTGCAGGTGCCCATAGCCCCCCATGTGTGGAGGAGCAGTCAGGGACACCCATGCCCCCCCCCCTGGTTGAGGTTACCGTGGCTGACACCATCCATGCTCAGCCCTTGTTGGACCAGCCCACTGTGGAACCAGACATGGCACAGGGTGACTCCATGGCTGACTTCCAGGTCAGCAGGTCTAGGCCACGTGCGCCGGTGAACGTTGGTGTCATCAGGCCACGTGGATGAGGGGCAGCTAGGTCATCTGCTGCCCCGCGTAGGCAGGCTGGGGAGGCTGCAGGGGCAGCTGCGGCTCCATCCACCCCACCTCTCACACACCCATCCAGGACAGTGTCGGTCCAAGTCCATCATGCTGACATTCCCCCTGACACCATCACACTTGAGATAATGCCTGCACCAACTCCCATGCTGAGTGTGCAATTCCACGCTCCTGCCCATAGTGTCCAGAACGGCGCAGGACACTCCGGATCCCCACCACCTTCCAAGCGGAAGAGGAAGAGTGCTCGTCCAGTAGAGGCTGATGCCCCAGACACGGCTACACAGTCCGGCCCATCAAGGAAGCCCAGCTTCAATGAGGCCGAACTGAATGTACTTGTAGAGTATGGGCCTCATTAGGACCCAGGCGGTAAGGGGTTTACGGCGGCGTAAACAACGCCGACCCTTACCGCCTGATTCCGAGGTCCCTTAGCGCCATGGAGGAGGTTTTAACACCTGCTTTTAGCAGGTGTTAAAATCCATGGCGCTAAGGGACCTTGTTGTTAATTACGCCACCGTAATTAACGCCTTCCCCACTCCCATTATGCCCTATGGGGCAAAAATGGGAATGGGGAAGGGTAAATGGGGATTGGGGATTTACCGCCCCACTTACCTCGGAATGGGGCGGTAAGTCCGCCAACCACCATGGCGTAAACGTAGTTTACGCCATGGTGGTAAAGATACGACCCAGGCGGTAACTTACCGCCTGGGTCGTAATGAGGCCCTATGTGTCCGCACATGACCGCGAAATGGTGATTGTTGCAGGATCCAAGACCACACCTGCACAACGTCAGGCACACTGGCAGACCATTGCGGACATCATAAGTGCCCTTGGAATCGTGAGGCGCACAGCTAATGAATGCTACAAGCGCTGGAATGACCTGAAGCGCAGGGCAAAGAATAAGATGGCCTCAAGTCATGCCGCAACTCTAGTGACTGGAGGTGGGTCTCCAGCAGACGACATAGAACTCACTCCACATGAGCAGGTTGCTGGGACCTACGTCACGGAGGAACAGATCCAAGGCGTGGGAGAAGTGGCAGATTACGAGGCATTGTCCGGTGAGTGCACATGCATGTGTGTGTCATCCATGTGCATGGTGTGTGCGGGAGGGCTTCTGTTTGGGTGCCAGGGGAGGGTGTGTGTGCCTGAGTGGTTCGGCTCACCCATGTGCCTCTTCCTAAACATTCTTGGCAACAGCATTTGGGTATAGCAGCATCCCTTCGGCCAACATTAGACATCCAGCCCAACACCACGCCAGTTGCCCTTGGAGTGTCATCTTGCCACTACACTGTTGCTTATTTACCTATGTTTATTCAGGCAGATTGTTTGCATACCACCACTTTTACTCGGGATTTCCCAGTCCTATTGTCACATGTCTGACATGGCTATGGTACAGTGGACTGGCTCAGTTTCGTGGACATGATTCGTTTGGACATGTCCCTATGCTATAGGATTTTTGACTGGCAGCTGCATGTTAAACATTTGAACCATTACAATGAAAATAATCAATCATATGAACAAACTGGACTGAATGAACAATTGGTGACCTCCTCTCCCTCTTCACTTCATGGCTAGGGTACATGCCATCTGTCTGATGGCATGTGTATTTGACCTGCCAATCACTGGCCAATGTGTGATGCCACTACTAGGCAGCATGCAGCAAATGTGTTCATCTTACATCTTGGTGCCATCAATGTGTGCCATCTGCCTCCCCATCACACGCAGTGACGGTGCATGCATGGGAGTGTTTTAGTCATGTGGGACATGTGTCAATCAAGTACAGTTTCTGTAGCCTCTCAGCCCTCATTGTGTGCCATAGTGCCAATGCCTGTTTCCATTTGTTTTCTTTTATGTCTTTGCAGGGGAAGATGCTCCTGATACTGCTGGGGTTGTGGAGATGGTGCAGACCCAGGAGGGGTCTGAGGGCCGACCGACCACCAGTGAGGGACGTGGTGTGGTGGTGGGTGAGAACCCACAACTGCTGCAGGTCGTGCTCTGAAGGGGTGTCTCTAGCTGCACCTCCCCCGAGCTGTACTCAGGTGTTGATTCGGATGATGAGACCTACGTGCCATTGCAGGTAAGTGTTCCTGGGAGGGATTCTGTTCTGTCCGACCCACCTGCACCAGGGTTAGAACCCTCAATGGGGATGTCAGTGTTGGCAGGTACGCCTTTGGTGGTTACGGATGCAGGGTCACACTCTGCGACATCTGATCCTGTTCCTGGGCCAGCAGATCAGAGGGGGAATGCAGTCCTGCAGCCTCAGGCAGTGCCGGCACAGCAAGGCGCAGTTCGCCTTGCCCCAGACAGGTGTGGTGCCCGCCGACGTGATGGCCGTACACCACCTGGCAATACCGCATGGGACAATCCATTTACGGTATGGCAACCCAACAGGCAGCATCATCAGAGATGATGGCTCAGGCCATGGATAGGGTGGCCACTTCCATTGTCCCCCCCGAAAGGCTGATGGAGCGACTACAGCAGGCAACCGACTCCATCTGCCAGTCACACAGGCAGGGCATGTTGGCGTCCGACAGGGACAGGCGGGCGGCACTGGCGACTCTGCAGGAAGCCATCTCCATAGAGTCCCAGGGCCACAGGGAAGCCCTGAGGCTGGAACTCCTTCATCTCAGGACGACTCTTGTTGAGCTTGAGGCTTCAACAAACCAAAGGACAGAACAGCAGCTGGAGCGTCTCACCCGTACGCTCTCAGCTGAGATGCAGGCAACTAGGGCGGAGGTCCGGGCATCCCGTGAGTTGTTGCATGGGGACCTCCGCACACTTATCCTCCAGAACGAGACTTGCAGCCATGGAGGAACAGACTAGGGTTTTGCGTGGGCTGCCTCCCATAGTGCCACCACCTCCGGATGCAGCTGCAGAGGGTGAGGATAGCGAAAGCAGTGATACTCCCACAATAGGGTAGCCGTGTAGGCCATGAGCCCATGGAGGTGTTTTTTTTTCGCAAGATCCACACAGGTGGGCTTTGGTGTGCACCCTGTCCTCGGACCTCCTGGGTGGCCTCCCCAACCACCCGGGCCCATTAATGGCCATTTTTGATTTATTTATTTATTTATTTTTTAATTTTTTTGGGACAGTGTGTTGCCTTGTGTGGCTCCCGTGGGCATACGCTGCATTGTGGCTGGGCACATGCAGGCTTGTCATGGATTTGGTTCAGATGCTTGGGTTTTTGTCACACACACCCCTCCTGCTTCCCGTTTCCATGGGCTTGCAAAGGGTGTGCCCAAGTGACATTGAAGTACATGGTGACATTGGACTCCCATGAGCTGTGTGGGCAGTCTGTAGTCAATACTGTATATACATTCATAGTGCATATTGTTGTTGTATTGTACACTGCGTGGTGTATTGATATGTGCCTCTGCATCCATCTCATCCTCCATATTTGCAGGTCCATTCCTCATGTCTTCACAATGCGGTCCACCTTGGAACTGGAGTCCATGTTGTAAGCAGTGCACCTACACTCTTGCGTGGCGCTAACACTGTATACTTGGAAGTGTTCGGAGGGCTGTCATCATCAGGTGGTGAGGCTAGCTAATTTTTAAGTCTGTAATGTCATGTTTAAGGTAAGTTGGAGGTTGTGTAGGTGATTGGTATTCTTGGTAAGTATTTGGTAATGTGGGTTGTAGGTCCTGCATTACTGTGAGCATTTCATGTGTGGACATGTTTCCATTAGGGACACTGTAGCTGCTGACACTTGGGGCATGTTGTGGGGGTTCATTTCTTTCCTCTCACATTGCATGACATGCCATGGTGTGTTGTGTGGCCATGCCGGGGAGGGGGTGGGTGACATGGCACTGTTTTCATGTAGTATTTTGCAAGTGGAAATTCATTTCTGCAGCATGGAAGTGTCTTTTCATGACAATGCATTGGTGGTGTTTGTGTGGGTAGGGATGCACACATTGTGACACTTCCACATGAACAATTTCAGGCTGCTATGGTTCTGACAGTTGACAGTCCCTTTGTTCGTCTTAATTGTCAGGTCAAGTCATCATTGCTTATCAGATGGTATGTGCCAGGCCTGTGTGCACTCCACTGGGGTGTGATTTCTATGTGAAGTAATTAGCCACCAGCTGCGTACGGGCTGCCTCACCCTGTGCCCTCTCCCCTCCCATGCGCAGCGGGCGTGCATGTGGTTGGGGATGTGGGGGCACCACCATGTCCACGGCCAGGCCCCGGCGTGTTGCAACATTGTGCAGGACACATGCTGCCACTATGATCCTGCACACTACTGGGGGTGCATATAACAGCTGCCTGCCAGAACGGTCAAGGGAGCGAAAGCGTGACTTGAGCACTCCGAATGTGCGCTCCACTATGCCCCGGGTTGCAATATGGGCTGTGTTGTATCTTACTTCTGGAGGCGTGATGGGGTTCCGAATTGGCGTCATCATGTGGGTGCTCAGAGGGTAGGCACTGTCCCCTGGTGAGGAGGTGATGGGTATCATTAGTGGGGTAGTGACATAACTCTGCATCTGACATGCATGCATGTGCAGTGGTATTCATACTCACCAAGCAGCCATGTATCGCCATGCCGCCCAGCTTCTAGGTCCCGGCTTAGGGTAGACATTCGGTAAATGAAGCTGTCGTGGGTGGAACCTGGATAGTTGGCATATACTGAGGTGATGATTCCCTTAGCATTACATACTACCTGCACGTTGATGGAATGCCAGTGCTTGCGGTTCCTATAGATGTGCTCAGATGCCCTGGGGGGACGTAGTGCCACATGGGTGCAGTCAATGGCACCTAGCACTTTTGGGAATTGTGCCACACCGTAGAAATCGAGGGTGGCAGCCTGCCTTTCTGCAGGTGTCCTGGGCAGGTATATGTGCCTACGGACTGATGGGCGTGCAGTGATGATGTTCAAGACCTGGTGTAGGCAGCGTGACTGCGTGGCCTGTGACACCCCACCCACTATGGCACTTGTCCGCTGAAATGATCCTGTGGCCAAGAAGTGCAGTACATTGAGGACCTTCTCCAGGGGGCTGAGTGCTTGGGAGCACAGGGTGGGTGATGTGAGGTCATCCTCCCACTCACTGACCAGGTCCATTATTATGTGTGGGGGAAACCTGTACCTCCCATAAACCTGGTCATCAGGCATCCCAAAAAGGCTGGTTCTGGGAGTGAAAATTCGGGCCCTCACTATCCTCCTCCTCCTTTGGTAACCCACGGCCACTGCTGCTAGGAATGGTATATTCATCCTGGCGTATGAGCTTGTTTGTTGTTTGCGCGCACTTTTATGCTGCGCGGGTCGACGTACGCCTGCTTCATGCTGGCGTACGTGTCTCAGGATTGGACCATTTTTCGGCACGTCGTAGGCGAACGTGTGCATCTTCCTGCCAAACCCCAGGAATACATGTAGCACGCTCTCACAGGCACAGTCGCGGGTAAATATTCCCGCCCACCCCTGGAATACATGTAACCCACTCTCACAGGCCCAATCGCGTGTGGAAGTTCACGCGCACCCCGAAGTACACGTACCCAGGCCAATCGCATGTGGGACTTCCCGCGCACCCCGAAGTACACATACCCAGGCTAATCGCGTGTGGAACTTCCCGCGCACCCCGTAGTACACGTACCCAGGCAAATCGCGTGTGGAAGTTCACGCGCACCCAGAAGTACATGTACCCAGGCTAATCGCGTGTGGAACTTCCCGCGCACCCCATAGTACACGTACCCAGGCAAATCGCGCGTGGAAGTTCACGTGCGCCCCGAAGTACACGTACCCAGGCTAATCGTGTGTGGAACTTCCCGCGCACCCCGAGGTACACATACCCAGGCCAATCGCGTGAGGAACTTCCCGCGCACCCCGAAGTACACATACCCAGGCAAATCGCACGGCTGGGGGGAGGGGGTGGTGGGAGACATGAGTTGGACATGAGTGGGGGGCTGGTGGAGGCTACCCCTGCACTGCTGGGGGGTGGGGATAATAGGGGACATGAGTGGGGGCCTGGTGGAGGCTGCCCCTGCACTGCTGGGGGGTGAGGGTAATAGGGGACATGAGTGGGGGCCTGGTGGAGGCTGCCCCTGGTGGCTGGGGGGTGGGGGTGGTGGTAGACATGGGTGGGGGCCTGGTGGAGGCTGCCCCTGCACTGCTGGGGGGTGGGGGTGGTGGGAGACATGAGTGGGGGCCTGGTGGAGGGTGCCCCTGACTGCTGGGGGTAGGGGGTGGTGGGAGACATGAGTGGGGGCCTGGTGGAGGCTGCCCCTGCACTGCTGGGGGGTGGGGGTGCAGGGGGACATGAGTGGGGGCCTGGTGGAGGCTGCCCCTGCACTGCTGGGGGGTGGGGGTGGTGGGAGACATGAGTGGGTGCCTGGTGGAGGCTGCCCCTGCACTGCTGGGGGGTGGGGGTGGTGGGAGACATGAGTGGGGGCCTGGTGGAGGCTGCCCCTGCACTGATGGGGGGTGGGGGTGGTGGGAGACATGATTGGGGGCTTGGTGGAGGCTGCCCCTGGTGGCTGGGGGGTGAGGGTGGTGGGAGACATGAGTTGGACATGAGTGGGAGCCTGGTGGAGGCTGCTCCTGGTGGCTGGGGGGTGGGGGTGGTGGTAGACATGGGTGGGGGCCTGGTGGAGGCTGCCCCTGCACTGCTGGGGGGTGGGGGTGGTGGGAGACATGAGTGGGGGCCTGGTGGAGGCTGCCCCTGCACTGCTGGGGCGTGGGGGTGGTGGGAGACATGAGTGGGGGCCTGGTGGAGGCTGCCCCTGCACCGCTGGGGTGTGGGGGTGGTGGGAGACATGAGTGGGGGCCTGGTGGAGGCTGCCCCTGCACTGCTGAGGGGTGGGGGTGGTGGGAGACATGAGTGGGGGCTTGGTGGAGGCTGCCCCTGGTGGCTGGGGGTGAGGGTGGTGGGAGACATGAGTTGGACATGAGTGGGGGCCTGTTTGAGGGTGCCCCTGGTGGCTGGGGGGTGGGGGTGGTGGGAGACATGAGTGGGGGCTTGGTGGAGGCTGCCCCTGATGGCTGGGGGGTGAGGGTGGTGGGAGACATGAGTTGGACATGAGTGGGGGCCTGGTGGAGGCTGCCCATGGTGGCTGGGGGGTGGTGGTAGACATGGTTGGGGGCCTGGTGGAGGCTGCCCTGCACTGCTGGGGGGTGGGGGTGGTGGGAGACATGAGTGGGGGCCTGGTGGAGGGTGCCCCTGACTGCTGGGGGGTAGGGGGTGGTGGGAGACATGACCGGGGGCCTGGTGGAGGCTGCCCCTGCACTGCTGGGGGGTGGGGGTGGTGAGAGACATGAGTGGGGGCCTGGTGGAGGCTGCCCCTGGTGGCTGGAGGGTGGGGGTGGTGGTAGACATGGGTTGGGGCCTGGTGGAGGCTGCCCCTGCACTGCTGGGGGGTGGGGGTAATAGGGGACATGAGTGGGGGCCTAGTGGAGGCTGCCCCTGGTGGCTGGGGGTGGTGGTAGACATGAGTGGGGGCCTGGTGGAGGCTGCCCCTGGTGGCTGGGGGGTGGGGTTGGTGGTAGACATGAGTGGGTGCCTGGTGGAGGCTGCCCCTGCACTGCTGGGGGGTGGGGGTAATAGGGGACATGAGTGGGGGCCTGGTGGAGGCAGCCCCTGCACTGCTGGGGGGTGGGGGTGGTGGGAGACATGAATGGGGGCTTGGTGGAGGCTGCCCCTGGTGGCTGGGGGGTGAGGGTGGTGGGAGACATGAGTTGGACATGAGTGGGGGCCTGGTGGAGGGTGCCCCTGGTGGCTGGGGGGTGGGGGTGGTGGGAGACATGAGTGGGGGCTTGGTGGAGGCTGCCCCTGGCGGCTGGGGGGTGGGGGTGGTGGTAGACATGGGTGGGGGCCTGGTGGAGGCTGCCCCTGGTGGCTGGGGGGTGGGGTGGTGGTAGACATGAGTGGGGGCCTGGTGGAGGCTGCCCCTGGTGGCTGGGGGATGGGGGTGGTGGGAGACATGAGTGGGGGCCTGATGGAGGCTGCCCCTGCACTGCTGGGGGGTGGGGGTAGTGGGAGACATGAGTGGGGGCTTGGTGGAGGCTGCCCCTGGTGGCTGGGGGGTGAGGGTGGTGGGAGACATGAGTTGGACATGAGTGGGGGCCTGGTGGAGGGTGCCCCTGGTGGCTGGGGGGTGAGGGTGGTGGGAGACATGAGTGGGGGCCTGGTGGATGGTGCCCCTGGTGGCTGGCGGGTGGGGGTGGTGGTAGACATGGGTGGGGGCCTGGTGGAGGCTGCCCCTGCACTGCTTGGGAGTGGAGGTGGTGGGAGACATGAATGGGGGCCTGGTGGAGGCTGTCCCTGCACTGCTGGGGGGTGGGGGTGGTGGGAGACATGAGTGGGGGCTTGGTGGAGGCTGCCCCTGGTGGCTGGGGGGTGAGGGTGGTGGGAGACATGAGTTGGACATGAGTGGGGGCCTGGTGGAGGGTGCCCCTGGTGGCTGGGGGATGGGGGTAGTGGTAGACATGGGTGGGGGCCTGGTGGAGGCTGCCCCTGCACTGCTGGGGGGTGGGGGTGGTGGGAGACATGAGTGGGGGCCTGGTGGAGGGTGCCCCTGGTGGCTGGGGGGTGGGGGTGGTGGTAGACATGGGTGGGGGCCTGGTGGAGGCTGCCCCTGCACTGCTGGGGAGTGGGGGTGGTGGGAGACATGAGTGGGGGCCTGGTGGAGGCTGCCCCTGTACTGCTGGGGGGGTGGGGGTTGTGGGAGACATGAGTGGGGGCTTGGTGGAGGCTGCCCCTGGTGGCCTGGTGGCTGGGGGGTGAGGGTGGTGGAAGACATGAGTTGGACATGAGTGGGGGCCTGGTGGAGGGTGTCCCTGGTGGCTGGGGGGTGGGGGTGGTGGTAGACATGGGTGGGGGCCTGGTGGAGGCTGCCCCTGCACTGCTGGGGGGTGGGGGTGTTGGGAGACATGAGTGGGGGCCTGGTGGAGGGTGCCCCTGGTGGCTGGGGGGTGGGGGTGGTGGTAGACATGGGTGGGGGCCTGGTGGAGGCTGCCCCTGCACTGCTGGGGGGTGAGGGTGGTGGGAGACATGAGTTGGACATGAGTGGGGGCCTGGTGGAGGCTGCCCCTGGTGGCTGGGGGGTGGGGGTGGTGGTAGACATGGGTGGGGGCCTGGTGGAGGCTGCCCCTGCACTGCTGGGGGGTGGGGGTGTTGGGAGACATGAGTGGGGGCCTGGTGGAGGGTGCCCCTGGTGGCTGGGGGGTGGGGGTGGTGGTAGACATGGCTGGGGGCCTGGTGGAGGCTGCCCCTGCACTGCTGGGGGGTGAGGGTGGTGGGAGACATGAGTTGGACATGAGTGGGGGCCTGGTGGAGGCTGCCCCTGGTGGCTGGGGGGTGGGGGTGGTGGTAGACATGGGTGGGGGCCTGGTGGAGGCTGCCCCTGGTGGCTGGGGGGTGGGGGTGGTGGTAGACATGAGTGGGGGCCTGGTGGAGGCTGCCCCTGCACTGCTGGGGGGTGGGGTAATAGGGGACATGAGTGGGGGCCTGGTGGAGGCTGCCCCTGCACTGCTGGGGGGTGGGGGTGGTGGGACACATGAATGGGGGCCCGGTGGCGGCTGCCCCTGGTGGCTGGGGGGTGGGGGTGGTGGTAGACATGAGTGGGGGCCTGGTGGAGGCTGCCCCTGTACTGCTGGGAGGTGGGGGTGGTGGGAGACATGAGTGGGGGCCTGGTGGAGGCTGCCCCTGCACTGCTGGGGGGTGGGGGTGGTGGGAGATATGAGTGGGGGCCTGGTGGAGGCTGCCCCTGGTGGCTGGGGGGTGGGGGTGGTGGCAGACATGAGTGGGGGCCTGGTGGAGGCTGCCCCTGCACTGCTGGGGTTGGGGGTGGTGGGAGACATGAGTGGGGGCTTGGTGTAGGCTGCCCCTGGTGGCTGGGGGGTGGGGGTGGTGGGAGACATGAGTTGGACATGAGTGGGGGCCTGGTGGAGGGTGCCCCTGGTGGCTGGGGGGTGGGGGTGGTTGTAGACATGGGTGGGGGCCTGGTGGAGGCTGCCCCTGCACTGCTGGGGGTGGGGGTGGTGGGAGACATGAATGGGGGCCTGGTGGATGGTGCCCCTGGTGGCTGGGGGGTGGGGGTGGTTGTAGACATGGGTGGGGGCCTGGTGGAGGCTGCCCCTGCACTGCTGGGGGGTGGGGGTGGTGGGAGACATGAATGGGGGCTTGGTGGAGGCTGCCCCTGGTGGCTGGGGGGTGAGGGTGGTGGGAGACATGAGTTGGACATGAGTGGGGGCCTGGTGGAGGGTGCCCCTGGTGGCTGGGGGGTGAGGTTGGTGGGAGACATGAGTTGGACATGAGTGGGGGCCTGGTGGAGGGTGCCCCTGGTGGCTGGGGGGTGGGGGTGGTGGGAGACATGAGTGGGGGCCTGGTGGATGGTGCCCCTGGTGGCTGGGGGGTGGGGGTGGTGGTAGGCATGGGTGGGGGCCTGGTGGAGGCTGCCCCTGCACTGCTGGGGAGTGGGGGTGGTGGGAGACATGAATGGGGGCCTGGTGGAGGCTGCCCCTGCACTGCTGGGGGGTGGGGGTGGTGGGAGACATGAGTGGGGGCTTGGTGGCGGCTGCCCCTGGTGGCTGGGGGTGAGGGTGGTGGGAGACATGAGTTGGACATGAGTGGGGGCCTGGTGGAGGGTGCCCCTGGTGGCTGGGGGGTGGGGGTGGTGGTAGACATGGGTGGGGCCTGGTGGAGGCTGCCCCTGCACTGCTGGGGGGTGGGGGTGGTGGGAGACATGAGTGGGGGCCTTGTGGAGGGTGCCCCTGGTGGCTGGGGGGTGGGGGTGGTGGTAGACATGGGTGGGGGCCTGGTGGAGGCTGCTCCTGCACTGCTGGGGAGTGGGGGTGGTGGGAGACATGAGTGGGGGCCTGGTGGAGGCTGCCTCTGTACTGCTGGGGGGTGGGGGTTGTGGGAGACATGAGTGGGGGCTTGGTGGAGGCTGCCCCTGGTGGCTGGGGGGTGAGGGTGGTGGGAGACATGAGTTGGACATGAGTGGGGGCCTGGTGGAGGGTGTCCCTGGTGGCTGGGGGGTGGGGGTGGTGGTAGACATGGGTGGGGGCCTGGTGGAGGCTGCCCCTGCACTGCTGGGGGGTGGGAGTGTTGGGAGACATGAGTGGGGGCCTGGTGGAGGGTGCCTCTGGTGGCTGGGGGTGGGGGTGGTGGTAGACATGGGTGGGGGCCTGGTGGAGGCTGCCCCTGCACTGCTGGGGGGTGAGGGTGGTGGGAGACATGAGTTGGACATGAGTGGGGGCCTGGTGGAGGCTGCCCCTGGTGGCTGGGGGGTGGGGGTGGTGGTAGACATGGGTGGGGGCCTGGTGGAGGCTGCCCCTGGTGGCTGGGGGGTGGGGGTGGTGGTAGACATGAGTGGGGGCCTGGTGGAGGCTGCCCCTGCACTGCTGGGGGGTGGGGGTAATAGGGGACATGAGTGCGGGCCTGGTGGAGGCTGCCCCTGCACTGCTGGGGGGTGGGGGTGGTGGGAGACATGAGTGGGGGCCCGGTGGCGGCTGCTGTTGGTGGCTGGGGGGTGGGGGTGGTGGTAGACATGAGTGGGGGCCTGGTGGAGGCTGCCCCTGTACTGCTGGGGGGTGGGGGTGGTGGGAGACATGAGTGGGGGCCTGGTGGAGGTTGCCCCTGCACTGCTGGGGGGTGGGGGTGGTGGGAGACATGAGTGGGGGCCTGGTGGAGGCTGCCCCTGGTGGCTGGGGGGTGGGGGTGGTGGGAGACATGAGTGGGGGCCTGGTGGAGGCTACCCCTGCACTGCTGGGGTTGGGGGTGGTGGGAGACATGAGTGGGGGCTTGGTGGAGGCTGCCCCTGGTGGCTGGGGGGTGAGGGTGGTGGGAGACATCAGTTGGACATGAGTGGGGGCCTGGTGGAGGGTGCCCCTGGTGGCTGGGGGGTGGGGGTGGTTATAGACATGGGTGGGGGCCTGGTGGAGGCTGCCCCTGCACTGCTGGGGGGTGGGGGTGGTGGGAGACATGAATGGGGGCCTGGTGGAGGGTGCCCCTGGTGGCTGGGGGGTGGGGGTGGTGGTATACATGGGTGGGGGCCTGGTGGAGGCTGCCCCTGCACTGCTGGGGAGTGGGGGTGGTGGGAGACATGAGTGGGGGCCTGGTGGAGGCTGCCCCTGCACTGCTGGGGGGTGGGGGTGGTGGGAGACATGAGTGGGGGCTTGGTGGAGGCTGCCCCTGGTGGCTGGGGGGTGAGGGTGGTGGGAGACATGAGTTGGACATGAGTGGGGGCCTGGTGGAGGGTGCCCCTGGTTGCTGGGGGGTGGGGGTGGTGGTAAACATGGGTGGGGCCTGGTGGAGGCTGCCCCTGCACTGCTGGGGGTGTGGGTGGTGGGAGACATGAGTGGGGGCCTGGTGGAGGGTGCCCCTGGTGGCTGGGGGGTGGGGGTGGTGGTAGACATGGGTGGGGGCCTGGTGGAGGCTGCCCCTGCACTGCTGGGGAGTGGGGGTGGTGGGAGACATGAGTGGGGGCCTGGTGGAGGCTGCCCCTGTACTGCTGGGGGTGGGGGTTGTGGGAGACATGAGTGGGGGCTTGGTGGAGGCTGCCCCTGGTGGCTGGGGCGTGAGGGTGGTGGGAGACATGAGTTGGACATGAGTGGGGGCCTGGTGGAGGGTGCCCCTGGTGGCTGGGGGGTGGGGGTGGTGGTAGACATGGGTGGGGGCCTGGTGGAGGCTGCCCCTGCACTGCTGGGGGGTGGGGTGTTGGGAGACATGAGTGGGGGCCTGGTGGAGGGTGCCCCTGGTGGCTGGGGGATGGGGGTGGTGGTAGACATGGGTGGGGGCCTGGTGGAGGGTGCCCCTGCACTGTTGGGGGGAGGGGGTGGTGGGAGACATGAGTGGGGGCCTGGTGGAGGGTGCCCCTGGTGGCTGGGGAGTGGGGGTGGTGGTAGACATGAGTGGGGGCCTGGTGGAGGCTGCCCCTGCACTGCTGGGGGGTGGGGGTGGTAGTAGACATGAGTGGGGGCCTGGTGGAGGCTGCCCCTGGTGGCTGGGGGGTGGGGGAGGTGATAGACATGAGTGGGGGCCTGGTGGAGGCTGCCCCTGCACTGCGGGGGGGGGTGGCAATAGGGGACATGAGTGGGGGCCTGGTGGAGGCTGCCCCTGCACTGCTGGGGGGTGGGGGTGGTGGGAGACATGAGTGGGGGCCTGGTGGAGGCTGCCCCTGGTGGCTGGGGGGTGGGGGTGGTGGTAGACATGAGTGGGGGCCTGGTAGAGGCTGCCCCTGCACTGCTGGGGGGTGGGGGTGGTGAGAGACATGAGTGGGGGCCTGGTGGAGGCTGCCCCTGCACTGCTGGGGGGTGGGGGTGGTGGGAGACATGAGTGGGGGCCTGGTGGAGGCTGCCCCTGCACTGCTGGGGGGTGGGGGTGGTGGGAGACATGAGTGGGGGCCTGGTGGAGGCTGCCCCCGCACTGCTGGGGGGTGGGGGTGGTGGGAGACATGAGTGGGGGGTTGGTGGAGGCTGACCCTGCACTGCTGGGGGGTGGGGGTGGTTGGAGACATGAGTGGGGGCCTGGTGGAGGCTGCCCCTGGTGGCTGTGGGATGGGGGTGGTGGGAGACATGAGAGGGGGCCTGGTGGAGGCTGCCCCTGCACTGCTGGTGGGTGGGGGTAATAGGGGACATGAGTGGGGGCCTGGTGGAGGCTGCCCCTGGTGGCTGGGGGTGGGGGTGGTGGTAGACATGAGTGGGGGCCTGGTGGAGGCTGCCCCTGCACTGCTGGGGGGTGGGGGTGGTGGGAGACATGAGTGGGGGCCTGGTGGAGGCTGCCCCTGGTGGCTGTGGGATGGGGGTGGTGGGAGACATGAGTGGGGGCCTGGTGGAGGCTGCCCCTGCACTGCTGTGGGGTGGGGGTAATAGGGGACATGAGTGGGGGCCTGGTGGAGGCTGCCCCTGGTGGCTGGGAGGTGGGGGTGGTGGGAGACATGTGTTGGTGATCAGTAGTGCAAGGTGACATGTGGGTTGGCTGGTGGGCATGGCCATGGTGGATGGGTTGCCTGTGGGACATGAGCAGGGGTGCAAGGTAGTACCCTGTGGTGTGGGCTGCCTGCAGGGGCCGTGGAGGGTGTAGAGGGAACACCTGGGGGCACCCACATGGCCAAATCACGTGTAGCATTCCCCGGCACCACCGAAATACACGTACCCTGCAGAAATCGTGTGTGAATCTTCCGCGCACATCGGAATACACGTACCCAGGCCAATCGCGTGTGGAACTTCCCGCGCACCCCCATCTAGCCAGGCCAATCGCGTGTGGAACTTCCCGCGCACCCCGTTTTACACGTAACCAGGCCAATCGCGTGTGGAACTTCCCACGCACCCCCACCTACCGAGGCCAATCGCGTGTGGAACTTCCCGCGCTCCCCGAAGTACACGTACCCAGGCTAATCACGTGTGGAACTTCCCGCGCACCCAGGAACACGCGCACACGCTATTTTTCACACAGCGGGTGTCCGTGTTTGTCGGGGCCCCTTTGCACTTCATTTGTCCTAGAGGGCCACTGTATGGGCCATTCATCATGGCTGTATATGGGTGCTTTTTGTTAGCGCACATTTTGGCGCACATTTTTTTCAGTCGCAGGGGCGCTACTGCCTGCTTTCTTGTGGCGTACTTGTTTGGCCCTGTGCGCGTCTTTCACTGTGCGGTGGTTTGCCCTATTCGATTCCATGAATACGGGTCGTAGGCGAGCGTGTGGGCGTTCCGCGCACTTGCCTCCTGTACTTCCTCCGTGACGCCCATATTTTCACGCGTTGTTCCCCATTCCGAGTGTTACGCCCCGTGTTCCGCCTACTTTTGTGATGTGCGCCGCGCTATGTGCGATTTCGCAGTGGCTGACCTGTGCGCCGGCGTGCGCGGCGCACATTTTTAGCGCACATCCAATGTTTTTCTCGCGCACAGACTTCCATGAATCGCTGTGCGCTGGTTTTCCTGTGATTTTCGCACTTGCACAGCGATTTTCGCACTTGCACTGCGATTCGCACGTTTTGGCACCTCTGCGCGGGAATTTTCGGCGCACATTAATTCCATGAATCGACCCCTTGATGTGAGAGGTAAAGCCCTTTGATTTTTTATATTATTTTGCTTAATGTTTTTTTTTTTTAAAATGTGATTTAATTTAATGCCAGTGGCGGCTAGGTTTGCCAAATGTTATTAAGCCACTGCTGGCACTTAATTTGTTTTTCTAATGTTTATGTTAACTTCTGTCGGCGGCTTCAAGCCGCCACCAACATTGAATTTGTTTTACTAATGTTAGAAATGTGTGCCTGGGCAGATTAATGCTGTTAACTCATCGCCGGAACATGTTTGCAATGTTAGTGAAACGAAGTGAATGTCAGTGGCGGTTTGGCTTGCCCGATGCCGTTGATTACCACTTTGACTTTGTTTTACTAACGTTGCAAATATGTGCCGGTGGTGGATTAATGTTGTTAACCCATCACCGGCACATATTTGCAACATTGGCGAAACAAATGTTTGCAACATTAGTAAAACGAATTCAGTGCTGGCAGCGGCATTGGAGAAAGGTCAGTGCACACTGATATTCTTCATCAATGCTCGCCGTTTTTCTATCCTTCTAACCTTCCTAGCTCGCACACTTGCATAACTCACAAGCTGGACACTTATTTTAGACCTGTGTGTGCAGACCTTTCAATATTTTTATCCCGTCCCATGGCATGATCCTCCAATAGAAGGGAACAGGAGATGAGAAGCACTGATAGGACCATTTCACATGGTTCCGTGGCCCACTGCCTTATGCGTCCTATGCCATCAGTGTGATCAGAATTCTTGTGACCACTGGGTGAACGAACAGCTGTGCAGCTCAAGCAATACACCACTTACGCTTTTCCACTGGACTACGAGCTCTTGGAAATAACATAAATGTTTCAAATTCACAAACACAGTGCAATGTTGTGGGCACAGCATCCACAAATTATGTCGTCGTTCTTGAATAGATGTTTACAAAGTGGAAGGCCCTGAAATTATTTGGCAGCAAACAAAGAATTGACACGTTTACACACAGAAAAGAAAAGTGTGGCATTGACACAAAGCACCCACGTAGCAACTAAAGATAGAACCCAAAGGCACAGTTCACTCCAAATGTAGAGCGTTCCGTGCACATGAATACAACAGCGAGATGTGCTTCTTTATCTGCTTTTAAGGATAATGTCCCAGCACTAATGGAAACAGACTGAACAAACCAATAAAACTGTATTTTTTGAAAAGTCAATGATTATGGACAAAGATTACAAATAACCTGCTTATTATGACATGCTGGTCAAGCCAATTTTGGAAAGTGCTACACAAGGGTTGCCACACTGCTTGCTTAGTTTAACCTTATTATGGAAGCATGACTTGGTACAAATTCATCATTCATCAATATGTACCCTGGCTGGCTTCCATGTGAACAGTTTTGGTGTACAAAATTAGCCTCCTTGAATTGTGGGAGGCAATGCGTGAATATGGACAAAGCCAAATGTCTGCCCAACGAACTGCAATGAATTGAATTCGATTTTTAAGTGATGATGCTTCGCTGGTGTGATATGAAGGTGTTCATGAGTTCTGTCTTAAGCCACTTTATTTATAAACACTATGCGTTTAAACATTTGCCAAAAATGTGAGCACCCCTCTGCTGAAATGACCAACCCCCATGCTTTGCATTGTTCTGGTGTACAATTTACGTTTATGTTTGGACATTTTTGTAGGCATAGGAAAGTCTCTCTCTATGCACTGCTATAGTGGTATTAACTGGATGCTGAAGGTTGCTGGTGCAAAGCCCAAAACACATCCTGCTGGAACTTTTGAGCTAGCCATTTTTGTCAAGCCTCACTATCAAACTTTGTGCTCACAGTGTTTTTGCAAAGCAGACTTTTGATTGTTAGTCTACTGATGTGATATAAATGTGTTATTGAGGTCTGTCTTCAGCCACTTTATTTATAAGCACTATGTTTGTTGTTTTATTTTGTATATATGTATTAGGCATTTGAATCCGACCCTGCTCTAGTGTACTTGTATTTGCCTTTGCAGAAAGGTGTGGCGCTTTACATTAAGTCGCCTGAATTCCAATTGTAAGTTGAAACCACAAACGCTTAAACATTTGCCAAAAATGTGAGGGCCACTTTGCTGACATGACCAACCCCCATGTTGTTTTCTATTATTCTGGGGTACAATGTATGTTTATGTATGTTTTTTCTGTAGGCATAGGAACGTCTATTTCCAAGCACAGCTATAGTGGTATTAACTGGATGCTGATGGTAGCAGCTACAAAGCCCAAAACACATCCTGTTGGAATGTTTGAGCTAGCTTTATCAAGCCTCACTATCAAACCTTGTGCTTGAAGTGTTTGACAGTGTTTGTTTAAAGCAGTCTTTTGAAAGTTAGTCTGCTGGTGTGGTATAAAGGTGTTAATGAGGTCTGTCTTAAGTCACTTTGTTTTACACAGTAGGCATTTAAACATTTGCCAAAAATGTGAGCGTCCCTCTGCTGAAATGGTCAACACCTGTGTTATTTTTTTTATGATTATGGGGTACAATTTATGTTTATGTTTGAGCTTTTCTATAGGCATAGGAAAGGTTCTTGCCGGGCACTGGCATAGTGGTATTAACTGGATGCTGATGGTAGCAAGTGCAAAGCCCAAAACACATCCTGTTGGAATCATTGAGCTAGCTTTTTCAAACCTCACTATCAAACTTTCAGCTTGAAATGTCTGACAGTGTTCTTTTAAAACAATCATTACTATTCTTTGAAATAAAACAATATATTCAAACAGTCATTGTCAAACTTTATGTTTAGCATGTATACAATAACAATATACATTTAAATAGATTTTTTGCCACAAAAAGTAACATATGTCATTAATATTCTTCACAATACTAAAAATAAATTACCAAAACTATTAGCTTTGACAATGCTTGTTTTTTTAGATGAGCGTTGTTTTTTTTATGAGTGGCGAGAAGTGGGCAGTTTCTTTGTATTGATGATGACGACATCCATGAGGAAAACAGCACAATAATAAAATGCCTTCTTGTGACACAACCTGTCTCTGGGAGAGTTGCGTAGGTTTCAGAACATGTGCACTAATGCAGCGTTCCATTATTCTGACATGGAATCCCTTTTCTAGATAAGCTCATCCCTCCGATAGCTACCCACTTCTGAATCCTGCTCCTTAGCCTGTTCGCTTTGTATTTTAAATAGCGTTTGCCACGTTGGGTCGTGTCATGCCATGCACTGAAAGTAACTGCGAGATTTTTAGGGAAATGTTAGCTGTTACTGTTGATCTGGCCTCCCTTTATTGGAGTCCTTTACCTAAATGCCTCGTACTCCAATCCCCAATAACACACGGAGACACGGGAATCTTCGACCTCCGTTATTCCCCTCTACAGAAGACGTGTCCTGGGCTCCTCCCCTCCCCTGCTGATCTGCTCTCTCTTGGCACTGTGCACCTGGCCACCCTCTGTCCATTGGGCCCAGGTACCTGCTCACCCTGCCACCCTCCTGCACTGGCTCCCGGTCACACCTTGCACTGGCGACTGTATCTGTACCCATACAGCCCCCCCCCATTTCTTTTTCTTCTTTTTCTGCACTTATCAGACTACCCAGTGTGCTGCCTTAAACACAGCACTTGCCACTTTCTGGCTGCACTACCACTGTTTATTGCCTCAATGTTCTATTTATTATTATTTATTCTGCTCTCCTCTGCTTCGCACTTTCCACTCTCCCCCTTCCATGCACCTTTTCCCTTTTCCCATGCACTTGCGTGTTCTCAATGTCACTGGGCCTAGTAAGACCATTGTTGTGTTCTCCCCTGTTCCCCTCCCTTGCCTAGTTGCGCTCTGAAACACTTGTGTATGAGCGCGATACAAATAAAATATCGTATCATATCATACTAGCCCCTCCTCTTCCGCTCTTCCTCCCCTTGTCCTTGCCTCCCTCCTCTTCCCTTAAGGTGGTCCTCTCCTTAAGTTGGGCTGGTCGGATCTCATGTGACAACAGGCACTCAGACAAATCTTGCCTTCCTGCAAAAGTTGCATGATTTCAATGAATGTTTGCAACAGGAGAACATTTGCCATATTGCTAATAGGGAGCAATGTTAGCAGTGTGGGGAATATTTCCTGGGTGGAAAACTATACTTAAAAAATATGGCCTGATTTACAAAAGTGTTTTACAATGGCACAATCCCATTACACAAATGCTTTGTAAATCAGGCCCATGTCCCCAGGCCCCCATTTTCAAACATTTACTTGTGTCTTACGTTTCTGCAATGCGGCCCCTCAAATACTACCAAATATATTTGTCATTATACTATCGCCCGGAAAGTATGACGTGTTAAGCTAGCACTTCCGGTATTTTAATCAGTGATTGCAGGTTAGCCATGGATATTTGAGGGAAACGTTTAACCCGGCCACTGTGTCATCATGAACATGTGGTTGAATGGTAGGGTACTAACATGTAGAAATGTACACTTTATCGACAGCTTTTTATTTGCTGCGTTTTGTTGAGAGTGTAACACCCAACAATTACGAAAGCTGAGTGGTATCCAGATGGTTGAGTGTTCGTTTCTGATGCAGATGGCAATCAGTACATGTCTAGGATTTTTGTGTTGCCTTTTGTTGACTGCTGGTATTGCCAATGCTTTATTTGTAAATAAATAAGTGTCATGACAGGGCGACAGCTCACCACCCAATGGTGCTCCTGACAGTGGCAACATATTGGCTGCAACTGCAACTGTTTTTTTTAGGGTGATGTGCGTACCAATGGCAAATGTGTGATTCACAAATACGTATGAAAATAACATAACATAAGTAGTTCTGTCCTGGGAATAATTTTAGAGTTTAAATGAGGGGCACTGGCAAATTTGAAAAAGAAAACGGCAAAGTAAAAATAACATTCACCCTTAAAATATGAAAACACGTGTTTCCTTACGTAATGAACATCTGCCAGCATTAAGACACATGTTTAATATTGGTTTTCATAGCTTTGCCTGATATGGCACACATCATGTTGCTCAAAATTAGAAAATAGAAATGTCATAAACAATCCTCCAATTCCAGTCATCAATAACAGTGGTAGGGCATGACCTGCACATTCAAGTCAATGTAAGGATCTCTGCCAAACATCTTTTACCAATGCCACAATCACAATCGTCACCTTCGGGCTGAGAAACAACGGATTCCAGCTGCAACAATTCTGTCAATTGATGCCCCCCCCCCTCCAAGCTCGGTCACCACATGTTCTCCATCTCCCTTCCTGTGTTCTCTGCTGCTTGGTAATAACTGACAGGAAATTGAAGTCAAGTGCTATCCGTTTCAGTTGTATCCCTTAAATTGAGATTTCAGATGTGCATTGGGCAATTGTGTATGCACTGTTGTGCAATGGCGTGTGTACTGGAACAACAAATAATATGTATAATCCTAACATCATAGGCTGTGGCTATAGGTGTGTTGATCGACAACCCCTTTTCTGCAAAATGGGGTGTAATTCATTTTTTTATTTTATTCTATTGATTATTTCTAAAGTGTCTTATGTGGGCAAACAGCTTCAATGTGCCCAATGAGGGAGGGGCTATGACGAGAAGAGCAATTGCTGAGATCAAGGTGCAAGAGAGTAACAATCAATGACAGTGAAAAGCAACACTCCCGCTTTTCCAGGTTCCAGTCAAGTGGAAGACCGAAAAGTAAAGAGAGGCCTCACAAGTGTGTGGTCTTATTTTACCCAATCATGACAGTGTCGTATAGAAACAAAGATGATGATTTTAGTGAAAGAAAAACTAACAATCGTAGACCTGAATGCAATGTTATGCATTTGTGTGACAGCGACACTGCTGGAAACTTGTTGTGTACTTATTGCGTGACACAGAAATGGTAGAATGTCATCCCGGATTACAGTAGGGGGGGAATCAGGTGGCAGAAATATAATCTTAATGAATAGTTGGCTAATCATCGGAGCCATTTTGAGTAGGCCCTAAATATTTGATCAGCACATTCTGTGACCCTGCTCCATTTGAGAAGCACAGTTGACAGACTAGGGACCAACGCATGACGCTGGCAACTTCCTAGCCTCTTTGCACAAGACCCTCGAACCAGCAGACCCTCAGATGTGTGTTGGAAACATCCTGACATATACTGTAAAAGCATGCCACTGCCACATAACAACGTCCCTCATGTATCTGCAGCTCAGATAGTATTTTATTTTGCAAGACCAGCAGTGTGATGTGGTCTTATCTGTCACAGGAACAATGGAGGGCAGTATATGTCCTTTTATGGCATTTTAAACCTGTATTAACATTCCTGACATTGTTTTATGATCAGTTGTCTGCTAGGTTCATACATATCAGATCCGCACCAAGTCCCATATGCCTCAAATATGTGTGTATTGTACATTCAGTGTGTTGTGGATTTTATTAGTTAATCCTCTTAAGAAACGCCTGGGAGCCCAATGGAGTTTTAGCATGTTTCCCTCTGGAAAATTGTGAAGTTAAATGTACTGTTTTGGAGCATTAAAAAAAGATGTTCTGCCCCTCTCGAAGTGACTTGTGTTTTCGTATCCTCACTCTGAAAAGAGACGCCAGTTCCATGTAGCATCAGAGGGGTGTACCAAGTCAGGGTTGTACCAAATCAGTGTGATCAAATGCCTAATCAGCTGGGAAAGGTGATGATTATCCATTGTAGCACAATGGGCTCAGTGCATCTGGCTGCACGTGGAGACAATTATCTCTGTTCTATTGTTTCTTCTAAGGCAGTCTTCACGGTCACACACGTTCTAGCACAGTTGAGATGGATGGTATGATTGCTCGCATGATAACACAAAGCAATATCTGGATCACCACAGTTCCAAATCTCAATCTTTATTTTAATCACGTAGCGTGGATGGGAACCAGTGAGATATCTAGAAAATATGCACATGATTGCAAACATTAAGGGCCTGATTCATGGAACGTTTTCCTATGGGATTGCGCTATTATAAAACACTTCCATAAATTAGGCTCTAAATGTGTTTTCTGTTTCATCAACACCTTTCTCGGTGTTTGACCTCCATGTGGATGTTCATTGTGTGAACCTTTTGGAGAATTAGAGTCGATGTCATTCTTTGGGCCTCATCACGACTTGGGCGGTAACGGTAACGCTATTAGCGCAGGCGGTATTAGCCCTACCGCCGAACTCCCCGGCGCTAATAGCGCCGGATCACGAGTTCGGCGGTAATGTAAGTCCCCATTCCCCACTGAGCCCATTCGGGAATGCCCCATTCCCCATTGGGCTCAATGGGGAATCTTCGCGCTAATACCGGTAATAGCGCGAATTTTCAGCGGATTTCCCCCCAGCTCAGAGCTGGGGCGAAATCCGCCGAAGCCCTGATCCGGCAGACCCTTAAATCTGGCGGTAATAGCGCTACCGCCGGATTTAAGGGTTACCGCCGAAGTCGTGATGAGGCCCTTTGCCCCTTTGTACAGTCAATCTTCAACGCCATCTTGAGACATAACATGAGGTGAGAAGTACCTTACCTGTGTTAATGCAGGTTTCTGTGGGTGTGTTATGATATGATACGATAGGATATTTACCGCGGACCTGTGTTGCTCGGGGTCGTCTTGCTTCCAAGGCGAGCACGTAGCCCCTCAGCTATCCTCCCGAGATGATGTAAATGTCTCTGTAAATTTTAAGCTTTCTGGGCACGGCATGGGAGAAATTCCCTTGATCACACACTCTTTTTATTAATGGGACTTTGCTTTGTCTCATGAATAGTGTAAATACTGGCACAAGAGTGGCAAAGGGAGATGGTGACACGTGGTGTCTAGCCATGGGCAGTGCCAGCCCTTGGCGTGGAAGCCCTCCCACTTTGTGGCACAAGGAGCATTCTGCTGTGGTGCGGTGACCTGAAAGGGGCTCTGACACCCAAGGGTGCGATGGCAGGAACTGTCAAATGTCGCACCTCGCAGCAGAGCACTGTGCATTTACATATGATCAAACAATCCTGAATGTGGCATCAGAAGCAAAGGTATAAAGGCAGAGGACAAAAATGTGCCCAGGCGATATTGTTAGATGGCCCACACCTCCAATGATTAGCATCACTCGCTGGAACTAAATAGCCACTGAATTGGTGTGCAAGATGCATCTATTGGACCAAACAAAGGCGTAATGGCTATTCAGCCTCCTGGCCTCAGAGGAAGGGGCTATGGGGCAGTGGGCAGCTGTCAACAGAGCAATGGGTTTAATGGCCACACCTACTACTAGCTTTCAAAACTGTAAACCAGCACCCCACCCCCAAACGATTTGTTTGCCTGGCTTCAGCCCTGTCTATGGCACAATGGATTATGTATGTCTTGCTGTGCAATGCCAAGTCAATCAAAGCACAAGTGACTGACTGCTATGTTTTTGCCATGGCACCATTGCATATACATATACAGAGGTTTCTACCATTTAATGAACTGGATAATTAATGAATTAATTAATGTATATATTTGTTTTTGCATTTATTTCAGTGCACACAGCCCTGCGGCATCTAGGAGATTGTTACAGAAAGTGCATGGTACATTAGTGAAGTGCGAGAATAAGCAAATGGTTACAGACATAACATGGTGTGTGTGCACAGACTGACAAGCCTCACCTCATGCTACAGTGGGCTACATCAGGCAGCATATGAGTCAAATAGGTACGATTACACAGACTGGCAAAGCCTCACATTATGTTACAGTGGGCTACATCAGGCAGCATATGAGTCAAATAGGTACGATTGCACAGACTGGCAAAGCCACACCTCATGTTACAGGGGGCTACACAAGACAGCATATGAGTCAAATAGGTACAATTGCACAGACAGGCAAAGCCACACCTCATGTTACGGGGGGGCTACATAAGGCAGCATATGAGACACATAGGTACTATTACACATACTAGCAAAGCCACACCTCATGTTACAGGGGGCTACACATGGCAGCATATGAGTCAAATAGGTATGATTACATAGACTTGGCAAAGCCACACCTCATGTTACAGGGGGCTACACAAGGCAGCAAATGAGACCGATAAGTACGATTACACAGACTGGCACAGCCATACCATATGGAGTTAGGGGCAACATCAATCAGGCTGTCACACAGTAAGGACTCTGTAGGTAAGTGAATTATAAGCAGTGAGCATAGAGAAGGTCTTAACCACATAGAAGGCATTCTAAGCTCCAAAAAATGAATATGCCTGCACAGATGTAAAAGCATCTAAATTTGATTTTTTAACAACTCACTTTAAGCTCGAAATACAAATATGGCTGCATAGATGTAAAAGCATCCACATTGGATGTATTTTCTTTTAATAAGGCATTCTAAGCACAGAAAACGTCAAAACAATAGCACATGAATGCATTAGAGAGAAGTGATACACAAAGGCATAGAAGGGAAGAGTAGCACAGGCACACCTATGATCACCTGAGGTGGGAGTAAGTGAAAAAGAATAGCTATAAAGGAAAAGCAGTTCCTGTTCTAGCATATGGAACAGAAGTCTCACTGTGTATTCCGGCAGCAATCTGGACCAAATTGGAAGGACTAATATGGAAGGCAGTCCTGGGTCTCCCTAAATCTATGGCGATGTCAGCGATTCGAAGAGAGCTAGGTCTGGTATCCCTGGCATCCATGATAGAGCAAAGCGCCATGAGCTTTTTCAGAAAAATCATTCTTCCTGATTCACTACCAGCCCTCAAATTCATAAAGGATGAAATAGAAAGCGGCAAATGTAAAGCATTAAAAAGATGGGTTGATAAGAGACACGAGAAACTGGAGGAAATAACCTGTACAGAAAAAGAACTGAGTGACAATCCAGTTGGAATAAAGCAAAAGATGATTACTATGGACTGGATTAATACACTTGAGGCTGCTGCAGAAAATAAACTGCTATCACATCTCCCGACAACTTTCAATAAAGTCAAATCGCTGATAAAATATTGCACCAAATTTCCTGACAAAAGGAAAAGAACTTTGTTTATGAAAGCTAGACTAAATCTGCTTCAGGCCCAAGAAATTCTGTTCATCAGAGGTCTCTCCGAGAATAAAGGATGGCGTCTGTGCAAATGGACGGAGGTGACGGAAACCCTGAAACATCTCATAATAAACTGCCCAAAAACTAAGAAACACAGATTGGTGCACCTACGACCGCTGATCGAAAAGCCCTGGATGACAGATGAAAACAACCTATGGAATCAATTGATATGCAGAGAAACTACAAGATGGACAATAGCGCTGGTGAACCAATTAGAGGCAATCTTTCGACAAATTATAGAAGAAAAACGACCTAAGGACACACCCGGAGACATACATGGGTCGGCAATCTTGCTATCTCCATAGATGACTCATCATCAACCAGGAACTTTCGGATACTTAACAGCATGGAGGGCTTGGCACCAAGGGAATTCAAGCATTTTGATAAAGCTTCTTAGGTTTTCTCCTAAAGAAACAAAATAAAAAAAAAATAAAAAAATAGCAATGTCAAGGACATGACTCACATTATTCCTGGTTGGAGAGCAATGCTCCTGAGGCGTAAGATTGTAGGTTGGTTGGCAGCATGCTGTGTGTCTGTTCAATAAAGCAAAGAGGGGATGGAGCATAGGCTGGGTGGTTCCTCATAGGCCCCAAGGCCCGGACAGACAAAAAGAGGGCCTTTGAAGTGGACCTTAGAGTCGGGGGCTGGCATTCGCCTGGCGACTCCCAGGATTGGTGTACAAGGCTCAAGTTGCAGCCAATCATGTCTGCAGAATCAGGAAAGCAGAAGGCAGCCCAGTGCTTTTGAACACGGTGGCCATTTTTAAGAGTGGAAACAACGGCCAATAATAAGCAGGAGGGCCAGTGAAATTTGGGCCATGGACAGCACACCGCGTCTGAGCGCAAACTAATATATTCATGGCATCCCTCATGGCAATCCTGCATCTGTGTCATGATTAACAGGGAGAATGACCCCCAACTGAAAAGGGATTACCTGGTGCCTGTTGGTGTTGAGGCAGGCACCTGATATCCCTGGGGCCTCGTGGACTTCAGGAAATCTGCCTCACAAGCCCCCTATTGTGGCAGCTCGCCACCGGTACGAACAGTGATGTTGGGAGACAGAGTGGGCATTAGTTTCAGATTTGTAAATGTTTTGTAAATGTTTCAGTTTTGTAAATGTCCTGAAAGTTTATAATTTCTCCTGTCATATTGACACTCCAGAATCTCTGGGGTCTACAGCATCCCTAGTGTGTGTAACGGCTAATGCAGTGTCACTAAGTCTGGGCCTATTCAACCAGATCCCAAAACACCTGAATTTTGGGGGTTTTGATAGAAAAGACTATTCATGAACTTCTGCAGGATTGCACAAACTGCATGTTGGCTAGTTTGGGATGATAGACAATGAATATGGCATATGATATTCAATGTCAGTGTTGGTCTTGTGCAGGCAGAGGCAGGAGGATGTCAGAGCAGTTGATGAAATAAGTATTAATTGAGGTATAGGTAGAAAATAAAAATGATGTAATTGAGGGAGAGGTAGAACATTAAGAACATCGTTAGTTACGGCAGGGGTACACCGTTTAAATAGGGATTAATTAAGTGAATCTTTTTTTGCTGAAGGTCTAACTTGAGGGGAGGAGAGAATTCCAGTGACCAACTTGCAGAACATAAACATACAAGCCATGTATTATCAAAGTGAGGAGAAAAACATCTCCAAATTGATGAGAGGCAGTTATGCGAATACACTCAGTGGGCCTCATTACGAGGTGGGCGGTAAGGGTTAACGGGCACCTTTAAGGAGACCGGTAAACCCTTACCGCCCTATTTCGAGGTCCCTTAGCAGGAGCCGCTAAGGGACCAGGGAGCTAATAAAGGGCCCGCTATTAGCTCCATGCCCATTCGCATTGAGCCCTATGGGGGCTCGAATGGGAATGGGGAATGGTTCTCGAATGGGGACTTACCGGGTCCTCCAAGGTTGGAATGACCCAGTAAGTCCCTATTTCGAGAACTCGGACCCGGAATGCAGTAAGGGGGTAGCCATGGTGCTAACAGCACCATGGCTACCTCCTACCTCGTAATGAGGCCCAGTGTCTGTGACTGAATTTGCCATTTTTGAGACACAGGAGAGAAAAGACTAGTCGCAGTGCAAAGGTCTTAGAATTCTTCATTGGCAGTAAGAGCTTATATTCAGTGGCTGTAATTCACACCTGCATATGTTTGAAATAAATTACAAGATGTGGAGATAAAAAGTCTTATAATACTTTGGTGGCAGGAAGAGACTATACTCAGTGGCTGTAACTCAGGACACCATCATTTCTTAGATACAACATAATATTAGTTGCTTACAAATAAATAATCTTACAATTGTTTGGAGTTGGTAGAGTGCATGTAGTCACTCTAAGTGTGGCAATTTTTTATGTATAGAGAATAAACTATTTGTGGAGAAATATTCTTATGGTTCTTTGGAGGACAGACCTTTACCATGGACAATACAACAGGGGAGGTAGGTGAAGTTAAATTTGCCATAGGTATTAAGATATATTGTGGGTGATTCCGAGCATAAAGTCAGGGGAGCACCTTTAAATATTATTATAAATAAAAGAGAATATTCATATCCAAAACACCTATTTATTTGAAAATGCATACTAGGTAGAATCAGTTATTGAAATGGGGACTCACCTGGCATGTGGAAGTGTGATTTAACTGATGTCAACACAGAGATACATTGTGTAACACAGCTTATGTTCAGGATCACAAATATGTTTCAAGTTGTATTGTTGTGCTGAATTGGATGGCCCCTCCTAGAGAGACATAAATCATTTGAAAGAGAATTGGGTTTATTGTTTGCAGGTTTGTGGTTTGTTAAAATATTGCAGTTTGGAAGTGAGAAAAATAATTCAAGTAAATTTCTTATTTGATTACAGATCAATAAATAAATCGCAGAACACATAAGAAGATTTACTTTCACCTGCATGTCATTGAGACCTGAGCAGCTACTTCCAGTCTCAATAGAGTCCTTTCGCACAGAGTGCGGGCAAGAAAAATTCAAACAATTCCGGCATCAAGGGAATCATTAACAGAAGCAGATAAGTCTGATGAGAAAATCTGCAGATTGAAGACAGAAGCAATCAGTTTTGAAGTAATAGCCCGGGTCCACGTGCACTAATATTCAATGTTGAAATACAGACAACACTAATGGGGTTCTGTGATTAAGTCACCTTGTTCAGAAATACTTCCGTCCTGAAGAAGGCCCGATAAACGATTGTCAGTAAGCGTTAGAGTTAACACCCAAAAGACACAGGGGCCAAAACATATGTAGACCATCCTCGAGGCCACACCCACAAGCCTGAACCATATTGGAGGCCAGATTTAAAAGGGCCTTTTACAAAATCATTTATTATGACTCTAGTATAATTTGGCCTTCCAATGTGACTATCTGCAAATAAGAAGTGTTTAGAAAAAATAAAGCTTTTGCCTATCTTTCGTTCTGTATGACTAATTAGAGCAACATTGCATTTGTTGTATAAAAATTAGAGTGAAATACTAGACCCACTGCAGATTCATCTTATATTCATCTCATGTTCATCATAAGCTGGTAAGATAGCTCAGCGGGTTGAGTGCTCGCTGCTACGATCCAAGCGTGATCTTTAGGTCGCAGGTTCGAATCCCGGCAAGACCAACTCAGTCTTTCATCCTTCTGATGTTGATAAATGAGCACCAGTTTTGGTTGGGTGATTTTGTATGTACATATATGCTCTGTAAAGTGCTTTCAATAAAGGCGCTATATAAATAATGCATCATTATCTTTAATGTATCTGTAAATTCTGGTAGCGGGGCCCCCAGAACCCCCCTTGTTTTGCATATTAAGTAACTTTGGGTCTCATCCTAAGTTACCAGGGGAATCCAGACGTGGACCCTTTACTCACTGTTCTTAGGCACAGCTCCACCTCACCGATGAGGCCCCACTAGGCTGAAACACGTGTCTGAGGTTGCTGTTGGTATTCTTGTTCAGAGGAGAAATGCCTTGCATTTTGGTGCTGGACTGTCCCTGGGCAGGACAAAGACTGATATGCAAATGGATATTGGCCATCTGTGAAAGGTACTGTGAGCAAAAAGCAGATGGCTGCAAACTCTTATAGTGGAAAAAAAACACTGAACTGGTTATCATGCCGTGTTTTTTCTGGAGAGGGGCGCCTGCTACCATTTATGAAAAATGTGCCAGTGGTTTAGCCTTTTCCCTTTGCGTCCAGGTAGGTGAACCCACAAATGTGAGGACCCAAGAACAGGTCAATGGGCTGTGCTCATGCGGGTAGAGGGACTCCCAGAACCCTACTTGTTTTGTATAATCATACACAGTATTAAGTTGTTGGCCAAGACCAATAGTGTGGACTTAAGGGAGGGGTAACCAGTTCACTCTTATGTTGTACATACCTTTGTAATCTTCTCGCAATTGCACTGGTCCCCCGACAACAAACCAATTGACAAGTACCCAATAACAGACCGCAGATTAATACATGATACATACTGATTTTGATTTATGATCAAATATCCAGCCGAAAGATGTCACAAGAAATCAATATGGAGTTAAAGGTGGCCAAAGATAATGCATTGTCTACATATTGTCTGCATGCATAACGGTTGACACAGGACCTAGTTTCATGGTAAAACAAAATAAGGGAGACAGTCGAGAAAGTACGAGTTCATATTTGGGAACAATTGAATCATTTCAGAAAGGAGGAAAGACATATACTTGTTAATCTCTCAGCCCATTACTTCTTCCATTTGGTAAAAGAGAGACCAGAAAGAGAACTTTTCACACACAAAATCAGAGAAACTGCTCAAAACACCTTAGAAGACCTTAGAAGATTAAAACACATTAAACAAGGTAGTTATCAAATATCACAGGAATTAAGACAAATTAAATGTTGCTCTGGATGGCACTCAAGTTTGATTACAGAAACAATACAGTCTCTTTGTGGCAATGAAAGACGAATTTAAAGTGTGAAGAGAAGCCAACAAAAATTAGAAAGAGCAAATTGTGAACATTAATGAGATCTTGGAGTTCATGTTCCACAACTTCATAATTTGAAGGCGGGGGAGCCTTATGTCTTGACATACACGTAGGCAGCTCCCCACCACCAAATGTTTATCATTTGTGTGATGGAGTGCAAATATGCAGGGCAAAGGAGAGCATACACACGTGTATGCTGCCTTTTGTCCTGCGCTTTTGCACTCCGTTGTGCAAATTAAGTAAAAGCAGCCTTGTATATTCACATGCCAGGTAGCATGCACTTATAATTGTGAGGGACGCTCTCCATGCTCGTTTGATAATCTGCGATGTCAATTACAATTAAACGCGTTCCAACATACTTGCATGTCGAGCAGCGTTTCATTTTCATTGTGAACACTGCTTATCATACACACATGACAAATTTAAGAGTAAATTAAGTGATCAGTCCACTTATACCAATGCCCTGCTGGATGACATTGTAAAAATAAAAACACAACTCAAAGAAAGTCAGGAAACAGCTGTAAAACTCACCATAAAGCATGGAATTTTGCAAGCTGAATGTGATCAATGAAAATAGAATATAAAAATAGTCAAACAACAAAGAACACAGTTAGCCCAAGAAAAAGACTTTGCTTTTCAAGCAATGCATTAACTTGCCTTGAAAAAAGAACATTCACAAGGTGCTCAGAGTAAGTTCTCTTCACAATGTCTTCACTAGTGAAAAGTATAGAAGAGAATGTGACATTGAGAGAAAATTTTGATAAACTAATGGAGGATCTTAATGGTGCAGTAGTACAGATTGAAACATTGAAGACAGAGTTAGGCAGTAAGAACATAAAGACAGAAGAAGAACACAGGAAGATGTTCTCGTTTCGAGCAAAATCTAGTTCCAATCAACTATCTGGGTTGGAAGGAATTGCCACCTAGAAACATACAAGAAATCCATGGATAGCAACACATACCTTCACAGGTCAGGCTTTCCTTCAAGCCACTCTAAACTGTCTGCTAAACTCCAACCAGGCCAATCAGTACTGTGAAAAACCAGAGGGAATCCTCACACCTACTCCCCTTGGATCCTCTTGTCGGTGGCCAGGGAAAGGCCATCACTTTTGAATCCTGACCCGGGGGGTGGAGATGCGAGGGAGCATGACCTGGCTAAAAGGTCCTTGGGGATTCAGGAGAGGATGTCTTCATGTGAGGCATGGTATCCCCCTTTCCATTGTAAGATAAAACATCCCCTCCATCTACTTTCATAGGTTAATGCCAATCATTCCCTTTAATTCCCCTCAGTCATACCACTGTAGCATCTGTGAGTGATGAGCAGAGCTACTGGCAACTCACAGCAAGATTTGCAGAGAGCGAGCGCTACTCCCAGAGCTCCAGAGAAGTGTGCCCACAGTCGAGAAGGGAGAGAGAGAACATCTGTAGGAGCCGCCAATGACCGGGGAGTTAATCAGAGGGAACACTCAAACCGGGGTGCTCCTGGGGCTGCCGGATGAATGAAATTAAGTGTGCAAGAGATGGTGAATCCAAAGTAAGGGTTCTTTCAACCTTATGAGAAAACTCTGAAGTATAAGTAAAGGAACTTAAACACAAAGCAAGCATTACTGAATACTGAACTAAAGGAACGTTTTAATAAGCATATGAATTAAATCAGAGCAAGAAATGAGCGCTTATGAAACTTTGTGGATAAAGTCAAAGCCAGTGATGAGCACTTACGAAGATTGTGAAAGAAAGGTGGTGGAAGGGAGTGAGCACCACACAGTGAGTTGTGTCAAAGAACATACTGTGGCAAAGCCAAAAGACTGTCAAGTCCAATCCAGAGTGAATGCAAACCAAAGCAAAGGTGTAGTGAAAGAGAAACCTGAGTGGGCAAGAAGATAGTTATCGGTTGCGTGACCTGTAATGGGCGGACTGTGTTGTCCGACACCTGAGCTTAGACCGAGGATACCCTGCCTGGAAAATCCAAGGAAAGTAAAGATAAAGAATCTCCACTTGCGAATAAGATTGCTGAGGTGAATGGGAAATATAGCAATCTGTATCAATTTAACCTGAAGAATTACAAAGTTGGAACTGCTTTTGAGATTTAAGAGACTTGAATTGATTGTGAGTTTACAAGCTGGAAGAGCTGACGTCTTGGGAAAGAAAGTCCAAGATGTGAACTGTTTTGTCACCTTAGGGAAGGGAACCCTAAGGCCCTTTTTGGAACTGTGTTGCCGTCTTGCAGAAGGGAACCTCAAGACTTTTTAAACTGCTTTGAACTTGAGGAAGGGGAGCTGGAAAGTAAGCCAAGAACTGGACGATGCTCAGAACTTTATTTAGAACACTATTCATTTTGTTGCTGACATCCCTACACATTGTTTAGCTTTAGTTGTGATGGCAAGTATAGGTTTTGGGCACAGACAGACTTTTAAGTTTAACTTACTGACTCGGACTATACTTACTTTCTTTAGGTAGGGAAATCCCACCTTAGCATAGGGCAAGTTAGGCCTTACACCATCCTGACATTTAGATTAATAAAGTCATTTTGGTTAAATCTTCAATCTCTTCAATCTGTTGTCTGTGTCTTGCTTCATGATGCCTTCACAGTACCCACACTTATGCTCCAACTGGATGGCTAGGGACAATTAATTTGCCACACTGCATATATCCTTTTTTGTAAAAGGGCCACATTCCAGGATGCTTTGACAGAAAATGTGATTGTGCATTGAAATATTCCAAGGTACAAACTGCTACAATACAGAGAAAATGGTAATATAGAACTAATACCATTGGTTGTCACCAATCATGCAGCACTAGCAGAACTGAATAGGATAGTGCATTTGAGTAAGTGCTTTAGCAAGTGCTGTTGTGGCTGTTTGGCTCCCGGATATGAACTCCTTGGAAAATAACTCTGTGGTATGATCCTAGAATGAAATTGACTTCCTGTTACATGGACTAGCTAAACCAGCCATTGTATCTATTACCATGACTTACCTATGTTTTTTCTATTGTTTGAAGGTGTTTATTTGCTTCACACAAGTAGAACAAGGCTAAGCCCTGCCCACTTTGAAACACATTGTTTGTAGGCGATATATAAATAGACAATCAATTAATCAATCACTCAATCCTACAATCCATTATTCACAGTGTGTGCACATTTAAATAAGTGCTTTAGCAAGTGCTGTTTGGCCTGTCTGGCAGAGATCGTTAAACTGGCAGCGCGATCAAAGCAAATTCCGGTAAAAGCACTGCAAACTTTAACAGTTGTTAAAACTACCATAGTCACTGCGCTTTCTCGAACACAATCCATGATTGCGGGCAATAGAACTTTCTGTTTACCTGACACATCCAAAGCGATTCAACCTATCATGAATCAAATGTTAGCTTTAGTGAATTCTTTAACTGAAAGCACCACTGAGATAAATGTTGCTGAGCACTCGACAATTGACTTGTCAGCACTCGACAATTGACTTGTCAGCTCCATCGGACTCTTTAATAGAGGCTGGCTTTACAGAGAACATTGCTTAAAATTGTGACCCAGAAACATTACCTTCTCACAAGCCCTGCCCTGTAACTGACATTGCACTTATGCAAAATGAAGTTCTGACAGCGGCGCTTATTCACAATAATCCCAGGGTTATTGATCAAAGCATGCAGGAAACTAATGGGACATGGAGTGAAGTGAGAAACCTTCCTAATTTAAGTTTAAAAGATAGCTCCACCAAATGTCCAATCACTCCTTGGACCCTTGGATCCCCTATTCCTCATCCTTGTCCAAATCCTCATTCCAACCTCTCCCAATCACTAATTATGTTTGAACCATCTAGCAACAATTTGTCAGCTTTTTCTATTTCCTTCACTCTTCCTACTCCCAGAAAACAAGATGACAAACTGTGTTCTCAACAACTGCCTTGTGCTGGTTCCGTTACAACTCCTTTGCTAGACCTTACATTAACAGCCATGAATACCGCTCGTTATACTTAACAAAACTGTATGAAACACAAGACAATACAAGGGACACTCAAACCATTTTACTTCAAAAACATTTGGAATCAGAACCCATGACGTCTACTGCTCTCCCCTTATGCCTACTCACAAGTGCATATGAAATGTTAAATAATAAAACAAATGTTCATTCTAGCACGTTTGAAAAATTATTGCACCATGCCCTTGACACACCTCATGTACTTCTAGTTCGTTCCTTGCCCATCAATCAAGTACCTGTGGTTGATTTGACAAACTCAGAGAGTCGCCCAATTTTGGCAACTATTCCATCTTTATGGGATTGAGGTTTGAAAAGTACAGAAGAGACGCTTCTTACACACCCATCAACATCGAACGAATTACAAACATTTAATTTTACTATCTTTTCTAACGCAAACAAAAAAGGAATCTCAAAGACCACAAAGCAAACAAAAAAAGAAAAAATATTAAAACAGTTCCTATCCACAATCATTCAGGCTCCAAGCACTTTTTGCGATCCTTGACGCAACCTAAGAAGCAAATTCACAATGCTAATATGGCTATTATGAAGAAATACACAACCAAAGCCTGAAATAGCAAAAATAATCAAGCTACACTGAAAAACTCTAGATGTAAGAACTCCAATCAAGAACCAATTGATGAACTGCTGCACGCAATAGCATCTCAAGATCAGACAGCACACAATTCTAGGTCTGTACCTAGAAGTGACTACGTAGATCCTACTTCTCAACCCCAAAACAACTCTGAACGAGACTGTGAGTTTTTGACCATCGAACAGAGAAGGCAACACATAGCGAAATCGGTGGCTCACTATTTGAATATCACTGAACATTTGCAAAAACATCCAAGACCTCATATTTGCTCAAAAACAAGCAAGTTAAAAACACAATCCTGCACTCATCTAATGGAAAGGAAAAATTGAAAAAATTGAATGGAATATCCAACAACTAACTCTCCTCCTCAACCTCTAAACTGTGCACAAATGTCAAATCATTAACCCACTCTCACAATTTGACTATTCAATGCAGAGCCAGACTATACCCAATATATGATCTAAATAGGATGTGCCTTCTGACTATATTCAGTGATAGACCAAGCCTAAAGGACCTGACCACTTCTGACATAACCCGTGTTGAATTCCTCAATGATACGGACCTTTCATCAGCCAGATTGTGGATATAATCGGGTATTGTTGTTAACACCATTTGGCAGACAAGGCAATCTCTCCTTGACTTAGGATTCTGCCTTGGTCATAAATCATCCAATATTTGGGAGTGGTACCTCGATTCAACAAATGAATGCACTCAATATAAAAACAGAATTCTATCCCTCCCAGCTATTTCAGTCACATGTAATCAACAACCTAGAGATCACCATCAACAAACTCAAGTAATTGGGCATGAGCAGAATCCCCGTTCATGACTCTTAAAAACTGAATTGCAACTCAATACACAGGACTCTCAGTATTACCAATTACTGAACCCCAGAGGGCATAGATATCTTTTGAACTCAAAAACAAATGGTTTGGGCAATTATGACATCACTGCCCACCAAGAAAATTGCTTGTTGAAACCCCAATTTGGGTCCAGCACACAGTTCTAGTTATATCCACCAAAATTCAAAGTAAGGGCATACAAATGGCAGGACTACTGGTAGCCACAAGAAAATCCTCTGGCATAAAACTAGAGAGATGGGTGGAACCAAACATATACATGTGACTTGTCAGGATAACAGTAGGCTGTAGAGTTATAGCTTTAGTTAATATTTTTTCAAAACATCTCGCCATAAAAGCAGATGCCTTCTTCAGAGCTGTGAAAACCATATTAGACATAATTATGTTAGACCCCATGATAACATTTACCATTTTAGTTGGAGACTTGAATATTCACTGAATGGCCAAATCAACATCTAATAATGGAACATTAGTGTGAAGGTGGACCTCATGTCTGATTGACAACTAATTTTGGTAAATGGGGCCTTAGATGGTGACATACCTCCGAACCGCTCCTGGAGGAGACAATCTCAAGAGGCAATTATAGACTACATCTATATAGATAGGTCCCTATTTTCTGTTGCAGCACGCTTTGAAGTTATACATCAAATTCATAGCGACCATGAACAACTAATTTTGACATGGAATTGGCAAGCATCCCGCCAAACAAGTCTGACAACTGAGCTCAATAATAATGTAATTGTAAAGGGTGGCCGAAATTGGCTTCGATGGACCCCAAATCAACTGATTGAATTTGTTAACCGTGTTACGTCCAACCAGAGTGGCCGCCCTCCAGCTGTTGAAGGAGATCAAACATAACACCAACAAACCAAAACACAGACACAAACATATGTATGATTTTAAGTTACACCAGAGAAAAATCATCCTTCGCAAATCTAAAATAATGACGTATAACCTGCTAGACTTGCCAAATTAACGCAACTAAGCACCCAGTATAAAAATTGGTTAAAATCACGCAAGGCCTTAATGTACCAAAATTATGGCAAGGAGATGCTTTGTGTTATTGCAACCAAACGAACAAGCAACATTTGGTATTTGCTTACTCAAGCAAGCCATAACACAGAAGCTCCTCTTCAAATCAACACTGTATCAAAGGAATCCTGGATCAACCAATCTACAAATGTATATATCTCAATTAATTGATATACATTTCGAAATATTTTCATAAAATAAAATTTGATCAAGATGGCATACTTTTTCATATCTCCAAATTGATCTTTTCTAAAGCGCCTGGACCTGATGGTCTAACAGAGCTTGTTCTTGAAGCCCACCCATGAGCATTGGGCCAAGATATTTTATGTCATATTTAAACAATTAATAGATTCAAAGACATTTCCTCCCTCTTGTCAAACATCCACAATCATACCTATTTTTAAAAAGGGTAACAGTCAACTAGTATGCAACTATCACCCAATAGCCCTTTTTGATGTGCCGGGCAAACTATTTGCCAGACTAATACTGAGAGAATTCAATGAATGGTTAACCGGTAATCATTTACAAGACACATATCAAACAGGCTTTGGTGCCGGTCTTGGTACAGCTATTAACTTAAGAACTACAACAGCTATTAAAATGCAAGGCATACAAATCAAACAGCCGAAATATATGGCATATACAGATTTTAAATCTGCGTTTGATTCAGTATCAGGTCACCTTCTAATGCCCAAGCTTAGTAAAGCAGGCTGTCCTAATTCAATGTTAGTGTTAAACCAGCAACTACATACTAACACATAGATACAAATCAGGCTTAAATTGGATTTATTTAATTTTATTTATTTTAATATTTAAATTGCGCCGGTAGCTCGCAAGCCTTGGGGCGCAGGGACAAGGACACGAAAACAGACAGACGGTGATTAGACAGAGCGGACGGGACAATCACATAGATTTAAACTGACTGAGGTTTGGGCAGTGAGGCAGTTTATTTGAAGATGTGGGTTTTACCCGTTTGCGAAAGCGTGAATAGTTGGTTTCCAGTCTAAGGTGGTCTGGTAGGTTGTTCCAAAGGTTGGCTGCAAGGGTCAGAAAGGCTCTGCCTAAGCCACTTTTGAGTTAGTGTGGTGCCTTTGCAATTTTACCAAGTTGGGATGATCTCAGTGTTCTATTAGGAACGTATGGTTTGATCCTTGTTTTTAAATAGGTTGGTGCCTTTCCGTAGATACATCTGTGAACGGATGGTAACTAACTGCCCCAATTAAGACTTACTGAGGCCTAAAAAAAAGGATGTGTGTTGGTCTTGGCTCTTTTTTATTTTTTTATATCAGACCTGAGGCGAAAACGTAGTGATGTAGCTTCTGATCCTCCAAGGCTAGGCCCAAACGCCATAGCATGGTTGTTCAATGCAGACAATCTTGCCCTCTTGTCAAAAACACCTAAAGACCTACAAAATCTGTTGACTGCTCTGGACCCTATGCTGATGAGAATCAGCTTATAATGAATATAGACAAAACAAAAATGTTGCACTGCAAATCTAAATCATCGAATAGAAAATGCTTTGCAAATTGGCTTCTAAATGGTAGGAAACTTGAAATCATCACAGAATGTCAATATTTGGGAATCAATATCAATAACCACATTTTAGATCTACCCTATGTAAATGACCTTCAAAGCAAAATAACAATGGCTTGCTCCCAAGCAAGAATAATCCATGCAAAATAGGGTAAATGTTCATGTTCACCATTGATAACTTGTCATGATCTCTGCTTCCAAAAGGTCAGGATTTACCCAACTCCCTTGGAAGCAGACCCATAACCCAGGTTCTGAGTGCCAACCAGTCCCAATTGGGACCTTTTGGACCCTGTCCTGGCGCCAGTGGCACCAGGCTCATAAATATGCCCAGTCCCAGCGCTGGAAGTGCCGGGCTCATAATGCTTGGGTGGACTTACCTGCAGCAGACCATGCTGCTTACTTACCTGCCAGTTGAGCCTCTAATCCTTGTCTGTTTGGGACTACTTTTCCTGTTGGGTGGGGCAGGAGCCACTCCCTAGGTTCAGAACACTGGAACTCTTCTGGAAAGCAGGAACTCTTTTCTTACCTAGGCGAGGCTGTGGAAGGAGATACCTAAGCACTACAGGAGGCTATTTAAACCACACCCGTTGGATGAATCTTGCTTTGCGTTATTCTGCATCCTCTGCAGCAGAACGCTCATCGTGTCTTCTGCATCTGATCCTGGGCTTAAGGGAAAAAGGCTTACCATCCTGAATCCAGTCTTCAGCAACACCTATAAAGACAAGAAAGAACAGGTTAGCATTACGGACTTCAGTGACAGCGCTTCTCTTACCTGGTCCATCGGCTGTCACCAACGCCTCGCGCTGCATTCCGGCATCTGAAAGACAAAGGCTTACCTACTCTTCGCGTGCTCCGGAGGTCTTCGCACTGCATTCCGGCATCTGAAAGACAAAAGCTTACCAACTCTTCGCACGCTCCGGAGGCCTTCGGCGCTGCATCCCGCATCTGAAAGACAAAAGATGGTGCATTTAAAGACATTGGGTAACTTTATTACTCACGTGCCATTACTCCTTCCCACGCCGAACCCAGTGGGTATTCCGGCACCCTTCAGCAGCTCCGAACTTGTACCTGCAAGATAAAAGGACAGTTAGTGCGCATCGTGAAGCAGGCAACAAGCGCTTACTTACGTGCTTCCAGGCGCTTCTATTCCTCACACGGGTTCCATCCTCAACTCACTTCAGCCCGTCATCCGCCATCGCCGGAACCCTACAAAACAAGAGACATCATTACAAAAGACTTTTAAAGACATTTGAAATACTCGGAACTTACCGTTGGTGCAGTAAACTACAGACAGCAGTCCTCTGAGGTCAAGAGGCCTGCACCCATATCCAGTGAAGAAACTGGTTACGGCACCCTGCCCCGAGGCAGATGGAGAGCTCGGCGTTCACTTACCTAAGGTGAGAGCGTTAACCTTTGGGGTTCTACAGGAGAAGAGAAGGGGAAGAAGAGAGAGACACCCAATAACCCCAGTTCATTAATCCCATATTTTCTATCTGCAGACATCTTACTCTTTGAGTCAGACATACAGTGCACAGAGGTCCAGCCCAAAGAGCCAACCGTGTGTTACACATCACCTTTGAAGATATGGTATTCGCCCAGTCAAGACCGGCGCCTCTGCGGGAATCAGGTGAGCGTTACAGAACGCAAAGCCTACCGCAAAACTCCCGCCCAGGCTCTATGGAAACCTCGGATACCGACCAGCTAGCCCAGTTACTTGGGGAACTAAGAGCAGAAGTGCATGCAGCCCGTCAGGAAACGAACGCTCTAAGAAGGGAACTGATTATTTCCAAGGAGCGAACAGACAATCTCGCTAGACAATTGCTACAGTCACAAGCCGGACAGACCCCACTACCCGCATCAGGGGCAAATCTTCCTTCAACATCCTCTATGAATCCAGTGCAAATCAACCTACCTGGGAATGTACCTCTGGCTCCGCCCGAACGATTTTCTGGTGACCCAAAGAGGTTTGCAGTATTTATTAATCAGTGCCGGTTGCATTTCTTATGCCGGCCAGCAGCCTTTCCAACTGATCAAGCTAAAGTAGCTTTCGTGCTTTCGTACCTTAGTGGCAATGCGGCAGACTGGTCGATCCCTCTAGTTAATCAAGATGATCCGGTTCTCCATGATTTTCAAGCTTTTCAGCTCAGTATGGAAAAACTGTTCGCAAGATATTCACAGGGGCAGGCCTTGGACAATGAGCTTCTTTCGTTGCGACAGGGTAATCAAGACCTTTTGGCTTATATTGCGTCTTTCAACAGACTGATAGTGGAAACTCAATGGCCTGAGGACAAAAGGATTACGCTGTTTTATAGAGGTCTACGTGGAGAGCTCAAAGATGTGTTAGCCCAAGTAGTGAATCCCCCGCAAGACTGTTCGGACTATATAGACTTAGTCGTTCAAATAGATCACAGACTGCAGAACAGGAAGGCTGATCGTTCCAAGTTTGATGCTCGAGTATTTTCCAAACCACCAACTCCTTCCAAAGGAGTAGACTCTGGGGAACCCATGCAAATAGGGGGCCTGAAAGGACCACTAACACAAAAGGAGCGGGAAAGGAGAAAACAGTTGCAATTATGCCTCTATTGCGGAAACTCAGGGCACTTTCTTCGAGACTGTCCGGTGAAACCAGCGAAGAAGGCAGTAGGAGCTGCAGTTACCAAGGTCACAAACTCTGAGCAGGGAAACGACCTCGCCCGACAAGAATAGAGGTCCTCTTGCCGAGCGTTAAAACCAGTTCCGTGACTTCGCATTTCGTGATACCTATGGTCCTCATTAGCCCTGATCATCCGGATCGATTACATGCGATTGAAGCTTACGTCGACAGCGGTGCCATCGGCAATTATGTGGATCATGAAATGGTTTTGAGGATGAATCTAACTCTTTGTCCCAAGGCTGTAAAGGACGTCATTACGATGGTGGATGGTACGGAGATAGCCTCTGGACCAGTAACGCATACAACTCAAGAAGTGACGCTAGTAAGTCAAGATGGACACCATGAGAAGATCGTGTTCGATGTGATCAAGGCCCCTCAGTTCCAGATTATTCTAGGAATACCTTGGTTAGAGAAACACAATCCTCAGATCGATTGGCGAGCAAGAACGGTTCAGTTTCCAGAATGTGTCTCTACTTGTCACCCTCCACCTGGTGTTGCACTGGCAGCAATTTCTTCGGAGACTCCCCGGTTACCTCCCGAATACCTACAATTCCAAGATGTTTTCCGGAAGGATCAGGCTAACTCTCTACCTCCTCATAGGTCTTATGACTGCCAATTAGACCTGATACCTGGATCTACTCCTCCTTGTAGTAGAATTTATGCCCTCACCGAGCCTGAGAACCTTCACCTCCGACAATACCTGGATCAATACCTAGCGAATGGGTTTATTCGTCCTTCCAAGTCCCCTGCTTCTTCAGCTTTGTTCTTCGTTCCAAAAAAAGAAGGGGACCTTAGAACTTGTATAGATTATCGTGCCCTGAACCAGATCACCGTTAAGAATAGATATCCATTACCTTTGATCCCTGAACTCCTGGACCAAGTCAGAAAAGCATGCATATATACAAAGATGGATCTTAGAGGAGCCTACCACTTGGTACGAGTAAAAGAGGGCGATGAATGGAAGACGGCCTTCCGCACGAAGTATGGGCTATTTGAATATCAGGTCATGCCCTTCGGACTTTGCAATGCCCGGGCCGCCTTTCAATATTTTATGAATGATGTCCTCAGAGAGCTCATAGATGTGTGTGTTGTTGTTTACATTGACAACATCCTTGTTTATTCTTCATCGGAATCTGAACATCGGAAACACGTGAAAATGGTCCTCGAGAGATTGCGTCAACACAAACTTTTCGCCAAGTTGGAAAAATGTGTTTTCAACGTGACTGAAGTTGAGTTCTTGGGATTCATATTATCACCTAGCGGAGTGCGTATGGATTCAAAGAAGGTCGATGCAATTCTCAAATGGCCATCACCATCCTCCGTAAAAGGTGTTCAAAGCATGTTAGGCTTTGCTAACTTTTACCGCAGGTTTATCCCCGAATTCTCTCGAATAGTCCAGCCCATCACCGCCTTGTTAAAGAAAAACAAACGTTTTGAATGGTCTACCGAGGCGGAGCAAGCTTTCCAGAATTTGAAGACTAAATTTATCTCTGCACCAATTTTAAAACATCCTCGCCCCGAACTCCCCTACATCGTTGAAACTGATGCTTCGAGCCTTGCCATAGGGGCAGTTCTATCACAAAAGGACCCAGTAACCAATCAGTTGCATCCCGTGGCATTTTGGTCCCGCAAATTCTCGCCTCCTGAAATCAATTACACTATTACTGATAAGGAACTTCTGGCTATCAAGTCTGCCTTTAAGGCTTGGTGGCATTATCTTCTGGGGGCCCGACACACCGTTACTGTGATTACGGATCACCGAAACCTGCAATATTTGAAAACCGCAAAAGCCCAATCCTCTAGACAACTCCGCTGGGCACTATTCTTTGCCGAGTTTGACTTCATAATCACCTATCGACCTGGTACAAAAAACGGTAAAGCTGATGCCCTTTCTCGGATGGGAGTGGAAGAACACTTGATCAACCCTAAACCTGTACCTATCATTCCCGAACAAAGAATTCTGGGTGTAATCGCCACACAATCCATAGAGGAAGTTAAGGATAAAGCCAGGCAACTTGTAACTCCAGCAGACATACAGAATTGGCATCTGCAGGGAAAGGACTTTGCAGTGAAGGACAACTTATTGTATTTCCAAGAACGATTATACCTGCCCAGCACAGATTTACAGAAAAAGGTAATCTCTTGTTATCACGATTCCTTAATGGAAGGACATCCCGGTATGGCCAAAACCTCAGAAAAGATCAAGCGCTGCTTCTGGTGGCCGTCTTGGAAAAAAGATATCAGAGACTTTATAATGTCCTGTGGAGTATGCGCCCAAAACAAGAGTCAAAAGGAAAAACCAGCCGGCCTCTTACGCCCTATTGACATCCCACCTCGCCCTTGGCATACGCTTTCTATGGACTTCATCACCGATCTACCTCCATGCTCCGGATACAATACGATCCTAGTAATCGTGGACTTATTCTCCAAGATGGCGCATTTCATTCCACTCAAAGGCTTGCCAACAGCAACAACTCTGGCCCAAGAATTTCTCGAAAACATCGTCCGACTGCACGGTTTTCCTTCAGTTCTAATTTCGGATCGAGGTAGTCAATTTATTTCTCATTTTTGGCGAAGTTGCTGTCGGTCGGCTCAAATTGATGTGAGACTATCGACCAGTCACCACCCCCAAACCGACAGACAAACCGAGAGGACCAATCAAACTCTGGAACAGTATTTACGCTGCATGCTGCAACAAACTGAAAAAACTTGGAAAGATATCCTTTTGATAGCCGAATATGCCTACAATAACTCTGTCCACTCGGGAACTGGGAAAACCCTGTTTTTTCTTCTATACGGCAGTCACCCTCGAACCTCGGAGTTGGATCCACTCCAAGATCTTGGAACACCAGCAGTAGACTACCTGCATTCTACAATCACCCAAGCCTTTAAGGAAGCTGTTTCTCACCTTCAAAGGGCTAAGGAACAATACAAGAAAGGAGCAGATCAACATCGGAAGGAAGCCCCCCAATATCAAGTAGGAGATCAAGTCTGGTTATCCACCAAATATCTACCTCTAAAAGGACCACGCACATTCAACCCAAGACACCTTGGTCCCTATTCCATCACTACCATAGTAAACCCAATAGCGGTCAAGTTGGACTTGCCCCCTCACATGAAGATACATCCGGTCTTCCACGTCTCTCTATTAAAACCCGTGCAACCTCAAACCCGACTAACTAAATCTCCAAAACCTATCCTAGTTGATGGAGAACTCGAGTTTGAAGTCAAAAGCATCCTGGACTCCAAGATCTCCAAATCTAAACTATTTTACCTAATTGACTGGAAAGGCTACGGCCCCCAAGAAAGATCCTGGGAACCTGCAGAATATGTCCACGCTCCTCGTCTAATCAAAAGATTCCATCGAACATTTCCTGACAAGCCCAAACCCCCGGAGAAGCCCGGTTTGGGAGGGGCCTTGAGGGGGAGTGCTGTCATGATCTCTGCTTCCAAAAGTTCAGGACTTACCCAACTCCCTTGGAAGCAGACCCATAAACCAGGTTCCGAGTGCCAACCAGTCCCAATTGGGACCTTTTGGACCCTGTCCTGGCGCCAGTGGCACCAGGCTCATAAATATGCCCAGTCCCAGCGCTGGAAGCGCCAGGCTCATAATGCTTGGGTGGATTTACCTGCAGCAGACCATGCTGCTTACTTACCTGCCAGTTGAGCCTCTAATCCTCATCTGTTTGGGACTACTTTTCCTGTTGGGTGGGGCAGGAGCCACTCCCTAGGTTCAGAACACTGGAACTCTTCTGGAAAGCAGGAACTCTTTTCTTACCTAGGCGAGGCTGTGGAAGGAGACACCTAAGCACTACACGAGGCTATTTAAACCACACCCGTTGGATGAATCTTGCTTTGCGTTATTCTGCATCCTCTGCAGCAGAACGCTCATCGTGTCTTCTGCATCTGATCCTGGGCCTAAGGGAAAAAGGCTTACCATCCTGAATCCAGTCTTCAGCAACACCTATAAAGACAAGAAAGAACAGGTTAGCATTACGGTCTTCAGTGACAGCGCTTCTCTTACCTGGTCCATCGGCTGTCACCAACGCCTCGCGCTGCATTCCGGCATCTGAAAGACAAAGGCTTACCTACTCTTCGCGTGCTCCGGAGGTCTACGCACTGCATTCCGGCATCTGAAAGACAAAAGCTTACCAACTCTTCGCACGCTCCGGAGGCCTTCGGCGCTGCATCCCGCATCTGAAAGACAAAAGAAGGTGCGTTTAAAGACATTGGGTAACTTTATTACTCACGTGCCATTGCTCCTTCCCACGCCGAACCCAGTGGGTATTCCGGCACCCTTCAGCAGCTCCGAACTTGTACCTGCAAGATAAAAGGACAGTTAGTGCGCATCGTGAAGCAGGCAACAATCGCTTACTTACGTGCTTCCAGGCGCTTCTATTCCTCACACGGGTTCCATCCTCAACTCACTTCAGCCCGTCATCCGCCATCGCTGGAACCCTGCAAAACAAGAGACATCATTACAAAAGACTTTTAAAGATATTTGAAATACTCGGAACTTACCGTTCGTGCAGTAAACGAAGGACAGCAGTCCTCTGAGGTCAAGAGGCCTGCACCCTTATCCAGTGAAGAAACTGGTTACGGCACCCTGCCCCGAGGTAGATGGAGAGCTCGGCGTTCACTTACCTAAGGTGAGAGCGTTAACCTTTGGGGTTCTACAGGAGAAGAGAAGGGGAAGAAGAGAGAGACACCCAATAACCCCAGTTCATTAATCACATATTTTCTATCTGCAGACATCTTACTCTTCGAGTCAGACATACAGTGCACAGAGGTCCAGCCCAAAGAGCCAACCGTGTGTTACACATCACCTTTGAAGATACGGTATTCGCCCAGTCAAGACCGGCGCCTCTGCGGGAATCAGGTGAGCGTTACATAACTTATTAGACCCAAAAAGTTGTTTCAACTCTCCTTTATGGATGCGAAACCAAAAAATACAGGGCTGAAAAACACTGGTTGAAACTAGAGGTCTTCTTTTGGAAATGTGTTTTGCTCTTCTAAAATACCAATAGATGTGTATTCTTAGGTATGAATAAGGCCAATCGTTGTTGTTTATTGTGTATGTTCAGAAACTCTGCTCCCTGTATAGGAAATGTTGCTTAAGTGAAAAACTGGGGTCACCACTTCACATTCTAGCCAATTATCTAAACTGTCCAGAACATGCTTTTGCAACAGAAAGGAGGAAGCATGTTATAACTTTAGTGATTGCAGCCGATATCTCAGAAGAACTGTTATTAACAAACCCACCTAGAGCAAAACAAAAATTGTGGCAATATGATGGGGTATGCACAATTCAATCATGTGTGAAATACAAATCCTTTGCAGACAATCTGTTTGCTCCAAATAAACTGTGAACAATGGAATCATACCTAATGAAATTTCCAAACCTAGCATATAGGAATGCCTTCCTATACTTTAGATTGAATTTGTGGTTAACTAGAGACATTTTATCAAGGAGAAAATGAATTCCAGATAGTGATAATAAGTGTACATTTGACGGCAATTACAAACAGTGAGAAAATCTGAGGCACTTGCTTACTGAACGTCCAGGCATATTGGTAAAACGAATCAAATATCTGATACCTTATTTTAAAGATTTTAGGATAATGGCAACAGATATATTGTGGACACAAATATTCGAGAAAGGAGTAAGAACGATAATAATTGCAACTGTAAAATGTCTAATCTCCTTTAATCTGGGATAGTTTGAGAAATGTCTGCAAGTCACAGAAACATAATTTTAATGTCAATCAGTTTTGTATGTGCATTTCAAGATCAATTCTACTGCGACAAATGAATTGGAAGTCTATATCAAATTTTACAGACATCAGTGCACAATTGCATAATTGCACAACTTTTGTATTTGTATTTTCATTTGTATTGATGATTTTGAGGCCGATTCATGGAATTAATGTGCGCAGAAAATTTCGGCGCAAGCGTGCGAAAGCGTGCGAATCGCAGTGCAAGTGCGAAAATCGCAGCGAAACCCGCGCACAGCGATTCATGGAAGTCCGTGCGCGTGTAAATCCCTGGTTGTGCACTAAAATTCTATTCATTTTGTTCCTGACATCCCTACACATTGTTTAGCTTTAGTTGTGATGGCAAGTATAGGTTTTGGGCACAGACAGACTTTTAAGTTTAACTTACTGACTTGGACTATACTTACTTTCTTTAGGTAGGGAAATCCCACCTTAGCATAGGGCAAGTTAGGCCTTACACCATCCTGACATTTAGATTAATAAAGTAATTTTGGTTAAATCTTCAATCTCTTCAATCTGTTGTCTGTGTCTTGCTTCATGATGCCTTCACAGTACCCACACTTATGCTCCAACTGGATGGCTAGGGACAATTAATTTGCCACACTGCATATATCCTTTTTTGTAAAAGGGCCACATTCCAGGATGCTTTGACAGAAAATGTGATTGTGCATTGAAATATTCCAAGGTACAAACTGCTACAATACAGAGACAATGGTAATATAGAACTAATACCATTGGTTGTCACCAATCATGCAGCACTAGCAGAACTGAATAGGATAGTGCATTTGAGTAAGTGCTTTAGCAAGTGCTGTTGTGGCTGTTTGGCTCCCGAATATGAACTCCTTGGAAAATAACTTTGTGGTATGATCCTAGAATGAAATTGACTTCCTGTTACATGGACTAGCTAGCCATTGTATCTATTACCATTACTTACCTATGTTTTTTCTATTGTTTGAAGGTGTTTATTTGCTTCACACAAGTAGAACGAGGCTAAGCCCTGCCCACTTTGAAACACATTGTGTGTAGGCGATATATAAATAAACAATCAATCAATCAATCACTCAATCCTACAATCCATTATTCACAGTGTGTGCACATTTAAATAAGTGCTTTAGCAAGTGCTGTTTGGCCTGTGTGGCAGAGATCGTTGTGTGGCAGAGATCATTGTGTCAATTGTATCCAGCCCAGCATTCAGCCCAGCCTGTGTTGAGTCTCGGAGTCTCCTGCAGCCTTGCGCTCGGTCCCAGGAGGGGGCAGAGCCTATTGGCAGTCACGTGACTCTTCCCAGCTGCAAAAGCCGGACACAGCCGCCCGAGCGGCGCGACCATTGTGTCAATTGTATCCAGCCCAGCATTCAGCCCAGCCCGTGTTGAGTCTCGGAGTCTCCTGCAGCCTTGCGCTCGCTCCCAGGAGGGGGCGGAGCCTATTGGCAGTCACGTGACTCTTCCCAGCTGTAAAAGCCGGACACAGCCACCCTTGCGGCGTTAAGCCCGACAGGGGTAAAGGCCCTGGGCTGTTAAGCGGCTGTTGCGCGGTGGTGCGCATAAGGTACACTTACATTTTACTGTTTCTCATATTACTTTGTAAAATTGCAAATCTAGTTGCAGCACCTAGCCTGATATTACTTCTGGGGTTGGTTTTCATCTTTCCCACTTACTGATTTATAAAAGAAGAGAGGAGGTTGATAATGAGACTCCGGAGCACACCCCTCCTTGAAGATATTGTAGACCAGGAAGGCTCATATCTCGCGGGAGAGGGTACTGCTGCACCTGACGCATCAGCCCCCTCCTTACCAGGAACATCCCAGACTCCCACTCATGTCACCAAAGCTATTGTTCACGTTGATAGTCATCGTTCTTACAAACGATCACTTTGTAAGAAAAAGAAACAAGAGTAACAATGATTTAGCTGATTTAATTGTTACTTCCAGCCAGTCCTCCTGTACAAACCAGGAGGGCGATAATATCTTCTCTCTATCCTCGTCTACGGACTGCCCCCGCCCCACGGAATTGTCATCATTCAAAGCACCAGAAAACGAACTATGGGACCCACAAGAAAGACGTACCTCTCTTTCACAAGGGATACCCTCGACAGCCAGTGAGAATACGTTGACAGCACTGAGCTTTGTACTGAACTCCCTAGTGTCCGTTTTTGAACTTCTAAAAACAGAGGTCCAAACACAAGCAGGTGTCTTACTGGAACTTGCCAATGAAGTGTCAAAGAACGAATCAACAACACTGGCTCTCAATAACATCATGAATACAATCTTGATTTCAACCATAAAAGACTCACAAACAGAGGGAGTGAAACAAGGTCTGGACCTCGCTCAAATCTACTGTCTACTGAAGGAAGGGGCCAAGAACAACCTCACAACACAAGAGCTCGTAAAAAACCTCCCATTGGTCATTCAAGAAAGTATGTCTAAGAATCAACTACAGATAGAAGAGGACCCCATAGACTGCTTCGATGACACTCCACTATCAAACTCAGTTCTAGAAGAATTTCGAAGACTAGCGAATGTTGACGTGGAAGGCATCGAAGAGATCCCGGAGAGCCCAAGAAACATCACTGTAGCAAATATTCAAGTCTCCCCACACAACGAAATGATCTCTGATCTTGCAACCCCATGCTATTCTCGAAGAAGAAGAAGGAAAAAGAAAAAAAAAAAGCCTACTGCAAAACACTCTTGCTCTCACCTACAGTCGGAGAAAACCCAAAAAAAATCAAAAAATCAGAAAAACAGAACCCAAAAAAAATCTGGAACCAATGCATTCCTGAAAAAAATCACATTGTCTGAGGAAAAGACCTCCAACCTAGAAGCTGAAATACCCTCAGTAGCTGGACCATCTCAGAGTGAAAACCAAAGTTCCTCTAGGCCCACTACAAGGGGACAGGGCAAAAACGGAAAAAAAGAGGTCTCTGCAAAAGCAGGGGAGGCTCAAATCAACATTAAGGCACTAACCTCAAACATGGCCATACAAACTGAGCCAATAAGCCCTGTGAGCGGAATTTCCAACCATCAAAGCCCAAAAGTGGCCCAGATGAACACTAAGTTAGCACCTATCTTCCTAAAAAATAAAACCCAAAAAGACATCATCAGCTGTGCAAGCAACACCAGACCGGCGCCTACCTGCCTAAACGCTATTGCGAATCCGGCAGTTGAAACACCAACGGCCGCCTTCTTCCAGTCTCGCCCTATCCTCGACAATGCCCTAACTAGGCCCATGCTTAATGAAGCGGACTGTCGGAACGGTCTGGGAAAATCATCAAGCCTAGAGCTGCGCTCACACATCAGAGTAGTGGAAGATGAACTAGAAGGCCCTCTTCTCTCCACACCTGCGAGGGCTACAGAGCCAGAAATAGTTGACTTCTCAATTCCCAGGATCTGGCTAAGACTGGAAAGTCCTAACAGGTGCACATCACTCTGTAAATCAGTACTGTTGACGGAAATTAGAAAAAACTACAATCTGTTCCTTTTTTCGTCAGATGACATTGAATATGTCAAATTTCCAGTGGCGAATGACAGATTTCTTGTGGAGGTCGGCCTTGCTTCTAGAAGAGCCCATCAGGCAATTATCAGGAACAAAATCGACCTGGCCAGATCAGGTCTCTTGGTGTTTGAGCAGGAAGAGGAAGATAGAGCCAGAAATTATTCCAGCGTATTTACAAACAGAGAAGTCAGCCCAAGCTTCGGAGGACCAGCCGGTCCAGGGACAGTACACTCAAGGATCCCGACCCCCGGTCTCAAACTAAATGAAAATCTAATCACAAAACTTCCTGAGATCATTTCTCAAATTCTCCTGAAGTTAGGTGAGGAACAAAATAGTCTTTAGGCAAAATGGCCTGGGACTAATGTCCTGGAACACAAGAGGTTCTAGCTTTCTAAAAAAAAAAACTACTAAAAAACAAGCTGTTACAAAATTTTGATATCTTGTTATTCCTGGAGACTTGGCTTGTTAACCCCATAGAGATAGAGGGCTTTACAGTCCTAAACCTTGGGGCCTCACAAAAATCTAAAGGGAGACCTGCGGGAGGTCTTTTAATGGTCCTTAAGAATTCAAGAACTAAACAAATTGTCCCGCTATGCAATAATGCAGCAGGCATTCAGGCCTGCAAAGTGGAGCTTGACTTACATAACTCAATAATAACTCTAGTGGTTATCAACATCTACTGGAACCAAGCCACCATAAATCTTCAAGACTTCACAGAAATCCTACATAATATATTAACAGTCGTGAAGACCGAATTCGAGAGAGCTCTCATCCTCATTGCAGGAGACTTGAACGCAGATCTCACTTCCTTAAGAAATAGTCAGGTCGTACATCGTAAGCTGGCTACGTTACAAAAGGGCAAAATATGGTGGGACTTCCTCTCCTCCTGGGATTTTTAAAGGATTCTCGAGCAAAATGGGGTCAAGGAAACAAGAAATCATACATGGCACCAGGGTTCCTGGCAATCCACATTAGATTATATTTTTGTGACACCAGGCCTTTCATTGCTCTGCCCGACCCTCACCCTCAACTGGGAAGGAGGTAGTGACCATGCCTGTCTGGAACTTCGGTTCCCAGTCCAACAGAAAGGATCAAATCTACCTCGCCCGGAGGAACTAGCTGCATTCAAGGGAAAATTGTGAGTGTCCAAATATAAATTTGGAGGGAAAAAATTGAACCAACTGCTAGAAGCAGTTCCTGCTCCATTGTGGATCGAGGAATTCCACCCAGAAAAATTTGGAAAATTTGTATGGTCAAACTGTCCACCAAATGAAATAAAAGCCATAGGGAAACAAACACATATTCATCATTTTGACGAAGAAATATACATGCAAAAGAGATTACTTCGTCAATCCATACGCATCATCAAGAAAAAAGGAAGAGGAGACCTACAAGAAAATTTGCAAAAAATCAGGAAAGTTAAACAATCTTATAGAAATTGGTCCCGCAACCACAAACATCAACTAAAACAAGAAGACGGGGAAAAGATGCTTCACCTACTTAACGCAAACAATTGCAGAAGCTTTTGGGCAGCTCTCAATCAGTTGGAAATAGGTTTCAGAGCAAACTTGGATTGACTATCTGTCCAAGAATTTTGAACATCCAGGTTCCAGAGATTTTATTGGACCTTCAACTAGTTGGACACTGTCATTCAACCAACAAGATATTAAAGAGCTTATCCTCTCTGCTTCTACATCAAAGGCTGCAGGGCCTAACGGACTCACTTACCAGGTTCTAAAAAATCAGCCCTCTCTGTGGGCAAAGCTTCTGTATCTCCTTTTTCAGGAAATCCTAGAGAATGGGATCTTCCCTCCATCATTGAAGAATGCATTAATTATTCCATTCTTCAAGTGGGGGGACAGGCTTAACCGTGCAAGTTATCGTCCTATCGCCCTCCTGGATATTGACAGTAAGCTTTTCATGCGGCTCCTTCTGAAAGAAATTATACACTGGGTCGACACCAACCATATTCTTTCCCGGCATCAAACAGGTTTCAGGAAGGGTCTTCCACCAGTTTAAATGGCCTTATCCTGAATTTACTCAGTGAAGGCTCTAACGAGAAGGAGGGCGTTCCACTCTTTGGGGCCTGGGTAGACCTGTCCAAAGCATTCGACCTGGTGGACAGGTCACTCCTCTGGCAGAAGCTTCATAATTGGGGGATTCCAGCTCCCCTACTGGCCATGCTCATGGAACTACACAGGAACACCACTATTAGGGTAAGGCTGGACGATGTAGGCAACCTCTCCGAGGAAATACAGGTTCTCAAGGGTGACCGGCAAGGGTGCCTTGGTGCCCCCCTGTTTTTCAATCTTTTCCTGGCAGACCTTGGAAACTTTTTGGCCTCGGCATCTATGATTTCACCCAGGATCAAGTTGCTTCCAGTCATTCTCGGAAAGATCTTTAAAATCATGGCTCAGATGAAGAATTTAAAAGGGAAATTCTGTAGATTCTCATTATCCCCACTTGTTAAATTCTTTATTGGTAAAGCGGTACCAGTCCTCCTCTACGGTTTAGAAGCGAAACCTTTGCTTTGGAACTTCAAATGGAACAAAATTGAGGATAGGCTGTGGAAAGCGGTATTATATCTACCCGCTTGCACCCCCCTCACCAGTCTGAGATTTGAATTGGGTCTGATCTCCCTGGGTTGTCGTGTGGACTGGAAGCTCTTGTCGCTTTATCGGGACATTATCACTGCCAGACCATCTACCCTCTTCTTCGACGTATATGAACATCATAAAAAGGGTAAATCGAAGCAACTTCTTGGGCTGGAGAGAAAAGTGGGCGATATTTTATTGAGGATGAACTCAACAACAGAAATACTCCTCGTTAATCCTCTGAAAATCAAAAAACAACTTGAAATATGTGACTGGATCCGCACGATCGAGGGAGTCAGACTTTTGAAAGCACCGAACATTTTTCTGAAAGTTGAGAGAAAAGCAGGCACATTACCAAGTTATCTTCAAAAATTTCCTGATCAGAACATTCGAAATAATTTTCTTAGATTAAGATTGAATGGAATTGATGTGCGCAGAAAATTCAGTGCAATCGCAGTGCAAGTGCAAAAATCGCAGCGAAACCCGCGCACAGCGATTCATGGAAGTCTGTGCGCGTGTAAATCCCTGGATGTGCACTAAAATTCTATGTGGCGCACACTGGCGCACACGTCTCCATACAGCATGCGCTAAGCGCACAGCGAAAGCGCACATAGCGCAGCACACACAACAAAAGTAGGCGGAACAGGGGGCGTAACATGCGGAATGGGGAACACGCGTGAAAATGTGGGCGTCACGGGGGAAGTACAGGAGACAAATGCGCAGAACGCCCACACGCGCGTCTACAACACGTATTCATGGAATCGAACGGGGCTAATGCGTGCGCCAAAAAAGACGCGCTAATCCGGAAACACGTACGCCAGCAGGAAGCAGGCGTACGTGGACCCGTGCAGCATAAAAGTGCGCGCAAACAACAAACAAGCTCAGACACCAAGATGAATATACCGTTCCTAGCAGCAGTGGTCGTGGGATACCGCAGGAGGAGGAGGAGGATAGTCATGGCCAGAATTTTTACACCCAGAACCAGCCTTTTTGGGATGCCTGATGACCAGGTGTATGGGAGGTACAGGTTTACACCTCACATAATACTCGACCTGGTGAGTGAGTGGGAGGATGACCTCACATCACCCACCCTGTGCTCCCAAGCACTCAGCCCCCTGGAGATGGTCCTCAATGTACTGCACTTCTTGGCCACAGGATCATTTCAGCAGAAATGTGCTATAGTGGGGGGGTGTCACAGGCCACACAGTCACGCTGCCTACACCAGGTGTTGGCCATCATGACTGCACGCCCATCAGTCCGCAGGCACATATACCTGCCCAGAACACCTGCAGAAAGGCAGGCTGCCATCCAGGATTTCTATGGGGTGGCACAATTCCCCAAGGTGCTAAGTGCCATTGATTGCACCCATGTGCCCCTACGTCCCCCCAGGGCATCTGAGCACATCTATAGAAACCGCAAGCACTGGCATTCCATCAACGTGCAGGTAGTATGTGATGCCAAGGGAATCATCACCTCAGTATATGCCAACTATCCAGGGTCCACCCACGACAGTTTAATTTACAGAATGTCAACCCTAAACCAGGACCTAGAAGCTGGGCGGCATGGCGATACATGGCTGCTTGGTGAGTATAAATGCCACTGCACATGCATGCATGTCAGATACTGAGTAATGTCACAACCCCACTAATGATACCCATCACCACCTCCCCAGGGGACAGTGCCTACCCTCTGAGCACCCACATGATGACGCCAATTCGGAACCCCACCACGCCACCCGAGGTAAGATACAACACAGCCCATATTGCAACCCAGGGTATAGTGGAGCACACATTTGGAGTGCTAAAGTCACGCTTTCACTCCCTTGAACGCTCTGGTGGGCAGCTGTTGTATGCTCCCCCGTGTGCAGGATCATAGTGGCAGCATGTGTCCTGCACAACGTTGCAACACGCCGGGGCCTGCTGGTGGACATGGTGGTGCCCCCACATCCCCAACCACATGCACGCCCGCTGTGCATGGGAGGAGAAAGGGCACGTGGTGAGGCAGCCCGTACGCAGCTGGTGGCTAATTACTTCACATAAAATCACACCCATGTGGAGTGCACACAGCCCTGGCACATACCAGCTGACAATCAATGATGATGACATAAGGGACAATCAACTGTCACGACCATACCAGCCTGAGATTGGTCACCTGGAAGTGTTACATTGTGTGCATCCCTACCTACCCAAACACCACCAATGCTGTGTCATCAAAAGACATACATCTATGCTGCTAAATTCATTACCCCCTTGCTAAATACAACATGAGAACAGCGCCATGTCACCAAACCCCTCCCCAGCTCCACCACCAAACACACCATGGCATGTCATGCAATGTGAAAGCAAAAAAAGCAATGCACAAGACCTGACACAAGTGTCACAAAGTACACTGTCCCTAACGGAAACTGGCCACACACAATATGCTCCCAGGAATGTATAACTAACAGCACACATTACCAAATACTTACCACCAACACAATGCTGCAACATACCATGGACAAAATGCAAAAACATGACAGTACTAAGTTCAAGTAGTGGTAGTCTTACCACATGAATGCGCCAGCACATCGACCCCTTACAACTGTAGAGTGTTGCTGCCACGCAAATGTCTCAGTGTACTGCATACAACATGAACAAATCTGCTAAGTAGACGCCTTGTGAAGACATGAGGAAGGAACCTGCAGATTAGGAGAAAGACATGGATGGACAAGCACATATCAATACACTATGCAGTGTTCAATACAACAACAATATCCACTAGGGATGTCTATACAGTATTGACTACAGACTGCCCACACAGCTCATGGGAGCCCAACGTCACTGTGTAATTCACTGTCACTTGGTCACACCCTTTGCAAGCCCATGGAAACGGGAAGCAGGAGGGGTGTGTGTCTCACGAACCCAAGCATCTAACCCAAACTCAGGACAAGCCTGCATGTGCCCAGCGGGAATACAGTGGATGCCCACGGGAGTCACACAAGGCAACACACTGTAAAAAAAAAAATCAAAAATCAAAAATGGCCATGTGGGGTTCACGGGGGGTGGGGGAGGCCACCCATTAGGTTTGAGGACAGGGTGCATGCCAACACCCACCTGTGTGGATGTTGTGAAAAAAAAATACCTCCTTGGGTTCATGGCCTGCACGGCTATGCTTTTGTGGGAGAACTGCTGTCGCTCTGCTCATCCTCTGCTGCTGCATCAGGAGGCGGTGGCACTATGGGAGGCAGCCCACGCAAAGCCCCCGTATGGTCCTCCATGGCAGTAAGCCTGCGGGTCTGGAAGGTCTGATTCTGGAGGATTAAAGTACAGAGATCCCCATGCAGCACATCACGGGTTGCCTGCATTTCTGCACGCATGGCCTCGCGTGATGCCCGGATCTCCTCACGTGTTGCATGCAGCTCAGCTGAGAGCGAACGTGTGAGCTGTTCCAGCTGCTGTTCTGCCCTCAAATTACTGGAAGCCTCAAGTGCAACCAGAGTCTGCCTGAGGTAATGTAGTTCTACCCTCAGGGCTTCCCTGTGGCCCTGGGACTCTATTGATATGGATTCACACATAGCCTCCAGTGCCACCCGTCTGTCCCTGTTGGACGCCAACATGTCTTCCCTGTGTGATTGGTAAATGGAGTCTGTTGCCTGCTGTTGTTGCTCCATCTGCCTTTCAGGGGGGATAATGGAAGTGGCCACCCTCTCCATTGTCTGAGCCATCATTTCTACTGATGCTGCCTGTTGGGTTGCCATACTGTACATGGAATTTTCCCATACAGTATTGCCTGGTGGCGCACAGCCACCACGTCGACGGGCACCACACCTGTTTGGGACAAGGCGAGCTGCACCTTGCTGTGTTGGCACTGCCTGAGGCTGCAGGACTGCATTCCCCCTCTGATCTGCTGGCTCAGGAACAGGATCAGATGCTGTGGGGTGTGACTCTGAATCTGTAACCGCCAAAGGCGGACCTACCAACACTGACATCCCCATAGAGGGTTCTACCCCTGGTCCAGGTGGGTTGGACAGAACAGAATCCCTGCCAGAAACACTTACCCGCGACTGCACATAAGTCTCATCATCCTAATCAGCACCTGAACAGAGGTCTGGGGAGGTGCACCCAGAGGCACCCTTGGACAGTATGGTCTGCAGTAACATTGGGTTTTCACCCATCACCACACCACGTCCCCCACTGGTGCCTGGTCGTGCCTGAGATTCCTCCTGGGTCTGCACCATCTCCTCAACCTCAACAGCACCAAGTGTGTCATCACCTGTAAAAACATGAAAGACAACAAATGGAAACAGGCATGAGCACCATAGCACACACATAGGCCATGACAAGCCAGAGATCCAGTACATGAATTACACATGTCCCACATGACTATAACCCTGCCATGCATGCACTGTCAAAGAGTTGGAAGTGGAGTCAAAAAGCAGACACTGGGGAGAGCAAAATGGATATGCAAAACATTTGCAGCATGTTGGGTAGCAATGGCATCACACATCAGGATGTGAGTGGCATGTCCAATACACATACATGACACATGCCACCACACAGATGTCATGTAGCATAGCTACGGTAAATTACAAAACTACAGCAATATGTCAGTGATTGAGTACTGTCACACATCCATGTCACATCGACATGATGCGAAGATTGATGCTGAATAATGTTGCAAAATATGCATGTGCCACACACTGAAACACATCCAGTGTCCAATAACACAGTCATTGAGGGCTGATCAATGGTTGGTCACTTTAACATTACAGGAAACATCTGTCATCTTCCACATGCAAACAGGCCCTAATAAAAAATGTTTGCAGCCCAATGCTCCATCAGCCTGAATGGTGTAATCATTAACATAACCAGGTAAAAGTCGTGGCCCAGTGTGGGCTGTAAACAATGACCGAAGCATATCACATATGTTGCAATAGTACAGAATAATGTGTACTAAAAATGGCAGAGTGGAAACAATCAGCCTGAATGAACACTTACAAAATCTGAACAATGAAGTTGCAAGATGACAGTTCAAGGTAAAGTGCACTAATGTGGGTGTATTTGGCAACTGTGGGCAGAAGGGATACAGTCATACCCAAATCCAAGGCACATGAATGTATGGGAGGAAGCAAATGGGTGACCCATAACACTCAGGAGTACACACCCTCACCTGGCACTCAATCAGAACCCGTCACCCAAACAACATCCACATGGATTACACACACATGCATGGGCACTCACCGGACAATGCGTCATAATCAGGTAGTTCTCCCACACCTTGGACCTGTTCCTCTGTGACGAAGGACCCAGCAACAGACTCATGTTCAGTGAGTTTGTTGTCCTATTGTGGAGACCAACCGCCAGTCACCAGAGTAGCGGCATGATTTGAGGCCAGCTTGTTCTTTGCTCTGCGTTTCAGGTCATTCCACCGCTTGTAGCAATCATCAGCTGTGCGCCTCACAAATCCAAGGGCACTTATGCGGTCCGCGATTATCTGCCAGTGTGCCCTACATTGACCAGCTGTGGTCTTGCACCCTGCAGTCACCAACATTTTGTGGCTATGTGCCGACACATAGCTCACAAGTGCATCAAGTTCGGGGTCATTAAAGCTAGGCTTTCTTGACGTGCCGGACTGTGTAGCCATGTCTGGGGTCTCAGCCTGTAGTGCCAGAGCACCATTCTTCCTCTTCTTCAAAGGTGGAGCTGAACCTGAGTGTCTTGCGCCGCTCTGGTCAGTAGGGGCAGAAGCGCAGGCGGACTGGGTACTGGGAGTGTGCAAAGGCCCAATGACCATAGGTCTTGGTTCAGGCATTGGCTGAAGTGTGATGTTGGCAGGTGCAATGTCAGTTTGATGGACGAGGACCAAAACTGTCCTGGCTGGGAGACTCAGAGCTGGGGTGGATAGAGCTGCAGCTGCCTCTCCAGCCTCCCCACCCTGCCTACTTGGTGCAGCAGATGGCATCACTGCCCCAGATCTATGTGGCCTGGTGACACCAACTTGCACCGACACATGTGGCTTAGACTTGCTGACCTGGAAGTCAGCCTGGGAGTCATCCTGTGCCGGCTCAGGTGCCACAATGGGCTGGTCCAACAAGGGCTGAGCTGGGATGGTGTCAGCCACGTTTCCCTCAACCGGGGGGGCATGGGTGTCCCTGATAGGTCCTCCACACATGGGGGTCTAGGGGCACCCGGCAAATCCTGGCCACGTCCCCTACCGCGCCAACCACGCCCACCTTTTGGAGGTCGGCCACCTTTGCCTCCCTTACCGCTATGTCGCCTCCCAACCATGGCACTGATGTTGTTGTGCGTATGGGAGTTGCAGTAAACAATTGTCCTGGGCAATTGGGGGTGAAAGGGGTAGGGTACTAGATGGAATTTGTACCCTAGTGCTCTAGCAAGGCTGTGTGTGACCCCTTGGGGAAGATGACAGGTCACGCAACGCACAGGCAGCCCAAAAACAAAAAGTAACGTGCACGCAACCGCTCATAGACCACGTGCGTGGAAAAATGAACCCGCACTACGCTGTGGCACCCAGAAACACAAAAACAAGCGTACGCGTGTTACACACAGCCTACAATGACCTCTGAAGGGGTACACTACACACGGGGCAAGCACAGTTGGTAAATGCGTGCGCGACTCACCGTCTGCCTGGAAAAATAACGTGAAAAAAACATGCATGTGCGTGTAGGCAACACCCCGCCAAAAGAAGAACTATACGCTGTCTCAGGAGAAAGGACAAAAGAAGAAGTGAACGCTGTTTGACGAAACAGGCCCAAAAAAAATAAAGAACGCTGTCAGAGGTAACAGGGAGTACAAACTTGAAACGCTGTAAAGTAATCTCGTGTGAACCCAAGAAGAAGTACAGAATTCATCCACTCGCTCTCCACGAAAAGCACGTACAAGGGAATGCGGTCCTACACGTACCTTTTAAATCGGCCCACACATACAGCGTCACTTACGCGTGCACGCGCTATGGCCTTTTCCTCCAATTACACGAGCTGACACTCGGAGGTGCAGTTTTTGGACATGTACGATGAACATGCACTCGTGTTGATGGAAACGCCTGTGTGCGTCATGTCACTTACGCGCGTAGGCCCTTTCCTCAGATTAGATGCATCCACACGCAGACGTGCAGTTTTTCCACGCGTGCTGAACCACTATGCCCACGTCACAAGGGAAACGCGGCACGAGTCATGTCACAGAAGCGCTTACACGCTAAGGGCCTTTGGTCCAATGAAACCGCGTACGTGTGCTGGCGCGCTTACGCGTGAAGGGCCTTTCCTCGAATTACACGCTGACGTGCAAGATTTTCACGTGCCAAATCATCCGTATCAAGCTGGCTATGCAACAACACACGGAAGACCACGCTCCTGCCCAGAAGGCCGAATTACTGCCCCCCAGAGCCCTGAGCACGCTCCCACCTGACATATGCTGCTGCCTGACTGCCTGCTGTCCACGTGCCCTGCTATTTTCTGCCTGCACATCAGCCAGGGGTGCAGTTGCTGTGACCACCCCTGCTGGAACCGAAGACTCCCGTCTGGGATACCATCGCTCGACAGCCAACCCCCAGGACCCAGTTGCCCACCCACTCCTGCCTCTGTGGTTGCCATGTCGGGCACAACACCATCTGGCACCACTGGCAACCCCCAGCCAGAAAGGCAGAGGGCCACCAGCTTCAGTGCCAGGGAAGTTGGTGTCCTGGTGGAGCAAATCCTGGGGCAGTATGATGCCCTCTTTGGAAGTTTGTGCGCCGACAATGAAGGATGGACCAGGATCTGGATGGACATCGTGACTGCCATCAACGCAGAAGGGGTGGCAGTCCGCGACTTACACCATGTCAAGAAATGCTGGGAGGACTTCAGGTCCAGGACCCTCAACAAGGCCCGGCGCCTCTTGAAGGCAGCAGATGCCAAGGGGCGCTGGGGCCACCTGTCCGACCACCAGGTGAGGGTCCTGGAACACATATGCCCAGCGCTCCACGTCCAGGTCCTTGAGAGGCAGACCCATCTGGAGTCGAGCGGTAAGTGTACATGCATACTGATTGGACGCTGTGCGTGTGGTGGTGTGCCAGTAGTGTGCAGGTTGCACATGTGTTTTCGTATAGCCATGTAGGGATGTGTATGAACAGGAGAGTGAGGCTGCCGCATGTGAGTCCTCTTAGGTGTGAGACACATCGATTGTGTATGTGTTGTTAAGCATGCTTTGCAAATGCAGGTGTGGTAGCACAAATGTTTGAATTTATGTTTATGTACGTTGACATGGTTGTGGTGTCACACATGGATGGTGGTTCCTGCTGCATGTATCTGCACTGTGTATATGTGCATGTGTGCGTATTTGACAAGTGTGCAACTGTGATGCAACATGGATGCACGATACACTGATATGTAGAAGGCTGAATGCAAGATGTGACATGTATGGCGATCGCATCACTGCGACAGTTGGAGGAGATGTAAACATGCATGTAAGTGTGGTGGCGTGTGTGCGTGTCTAGTGCACTCCGTGTGTTTCATGTGATCTCAGGCTCACCTTCGGCTGTTCATTCTGTTGTATGTGTATGGATGTTGCTGCCTGGTGCAAATTTGCTGTGGAAATGCTCATGGGTGTGAGTTGAAATGACATGTGTGTCGTGGAGTGTGATGCCATGTCTGAAGTTTGACACTGCCACTCATGTGCAACTGTCATGTGTGTATCAGTCCATTGTGCAGTGCCCTGATGTCTGTGTTTTAACTCTCCCTGTTTGCTGCGTCAACTGATGATGAGGGCGGAGAGGGTGATGTGGGGCACAGCGGCAGGGATCGCACCACCAGCCGGAGACGCAAGGCCTGGCTCCCCTCGCAGATTGTCATCTCGTCAGGGAGTGAGGAGTCTGGTGCCGCATCCCAGGCTGCAGCTGCCGAGGGTAGGTCCAAGAGGCAGAGGTCGGAGGTGGACTCCTCGACAGCAGAAGGGGCAGCTGAGACCCCACAGGGTCCAACGGAAGAAGATGGCACAGAGTCATCCAGGTTGGTGGGGGTTTGGTGGAGGAGGAGGCCGCGGAAGGGACACACATGGGGTCTGAAGGTGGGGATTCCACTGGTGCTAGTGGTGCAGTGCAGGGGCAGGGACAGGAGGCAGCACAGGCTGCCGCGGAGGTGCATGTGTGTAATCCTGTCCCTGCTCCTGTCACTGCATCATCTGGCACCAGCAGGGATGCCTACGTCCAGACCCGTTTTCAGGGAGGGGATGAGCACACCACAACTGGCCTTCCTCTCCCTGCAGACGTGGCTATCCTGGACCGTGTTGAGCCTGTCCTGAGTGGGATAGCGTTGCGTCACCGGTGCATGCGAGCTGACCAGCAGTCTTTTCGTGGAGAGACTGCACGTCGTCTCGCATGCCTCCTTGACAACGTTGACCTACTGGGACGGGTCACCGGTGCTGGATTCCTCCGTGTGCTGAACCTTCTTGCGACCCCTCCTCACCTGAACCCCCTACGCGCCAGTCGTCCTCCATGCCATTTTCCCACCCATGTGTCACCTGGGTACCCTGTGGAGCTGCCCCTGACCCAGCAGCCAGGCTGGTGGAGGACACATCCCTGCCACAGTCGGGAGTCGGACGTCCAGCAGGGGTGGCCACCACGACAACTGCACCCCAGCCGGAGGAGGACGTGCAGGCAGCAAGAGCCAGGGCGCAGGCACAGCAGCAGCAACATGGTGGGAGCAATGATGGCTCGAGGCCTTCAACATTGGATGGGCAGGCATCGGCCATATGGCAGGAGGACCCCGGATTTCAAGTGTCTTCCGTGTGGCAGCGGTTGGGCCACGCCATAGATGTGGAGCGGCAGCGGGCGGAAGAAGCACGGCTCACAATGGTCAGGGCGGAGAACTCCATGCGGAGGGCCCTGAGGCGGGCTGAGTGCCTCGAGGCAATTCGCAGGGAGTTGGAGGTGAACATGTCGTCGTCCCTGCGAACCCTCTGGGCCATGGAAGAGGACCGCCTCCAGGACATTGAGCGGGAGTTCGATGATGCCCTGGCCCGGGACATCAATAAGTGAGCCGTCGGACTAGCCCGCTGCCATTGTAAATAGTTAGATAGTGTTAGGTTTCCTTTCTGTTTTTTTATTTTTATTTTGGGCTGCTTGGACAATGCACCACATTTTTGTATATAGTTCATTATTAGGTAGGTCTTTTTTGTAGGTTTCATTTCATTTGTTGGGCTCAAGGACCCTGGATTAGTGATTTGTAGATAATTGAACAGTGGATGTTTCACGTTTTTATTTTAATTTCACCATGGCGCAATGGATTTAATATATTTTTTTCCCTTGGATTTGCTTTGTTGGACTGAGACTTTGGACAAATTTTCATTTGGAGTTCTTTGGATTTTGATTTCATATTTTGTATTTTTTTCCAGACATCCCATTATTTAATTTTTTTTTCCATTACATTCATGTTGTGTTCAATATATGTTTGTTTCATACCTCGATGTGTAGTATTCTCTCATTGGTTTCATGCATGTCATGATATGGGTTTTCACATTCACTTGCACCCATTGTGTGTGTGTGACGGACATGTGTTCATGTACATACTTGCCATTCGGGTTGTATCATGTAATGGCCATTTCTCTGTGGGTGGATGCAATACTTGTTTGGGTCTTTGGGCTGGGGTGGCATGGGGTGTGGTTTGGGTGGCCATGAGGCCCATGATTGAGGATTGTCATGATGTGGGTGCTGGGGGACATGAGTGGGGGCCTGCTGGCAGGTGCCCCTGACTGTAGGGGGGTGGGGGTGCTGGGGAACATGTGTGGGGGCCTGCTGGCAGGTGCCCCTGACTGCTGGGGGTGGGGGTGCTGGGGGCCATGTGTGGTACATTGGTGGGGGCCTGGTGGCAGGTGCCCCTGACTGCTGTGGGGTGGGGGTGCTGGGGGACATGTGTGGGACATGAGTGGGGGCCTGCTGGCAGGTACCCCTCACTGCTGGGGGGTGGGAGTGCTGGGGAGCATGTGTGGTGGCCTGCTGGCAGGTGCCCCTGACTGCTGGGGGGTGGGGGTGCTGGGGGACATTTGTGGGACATGAGTGGGGGCCTGCTGGCAGGGGCCCCTGACTGCTGGGGGGCGGGAGTGCTGGACATGTGTGGGACATGAGTGGGGGCCTGCTGGCAGGTGCCCCTCACTGCTGGGGGGTGAGGGTGGTGGGGGACATGAGTGGGGGCCTGCTGGCAGGTGCCCCTGACTGCTGGCGGGTGGGGGTGCTGGGGAACATGTGTGGGGGCCTGCTGGCAGGTGCCCCTGACTTCTGGAGGGTGGGGGTGCTGAGGGACATGTGAGGGACATAAGTGGGGGTCTGCTGGCAGGTGCCCCTGACTGCTGGGGTGTGGGGGTGCTGGGGGACATGTGTGGGACATGATTGGGGGCCTGCTGGCAGGTGCCCCTCACTGCTGGGGGGTGCGGGTGCTGGGGGACATGAGTGGGGGCCTGCTGGCAGGTGCCCCTGACTGCTGGGGGTGGGGGTTTTGGGGGACATGTGTGGGACATGAGTGGGGGCCTGCTGGCAGGTGCCCCTGACTGCTGGGGGTGGGGGCGCTGGGGAACATGTGTGGGTGCCTGCTGGCAGGTGCCCCTGACTGCTCGGGGGTGGGGGTGCTAGGGGACATGTGTGGGACATGTGTGGGGGCCTGCTGGCAGCTGCCCCTCCCTGACTCCTGGGGGGTGGGGGTGCTGGGGAACATGTGTGGGGGCCTGCTGGCAGGTGCCCCTGACTGCTGGGGGGTGGGGGTGCTGGGGAACATGTGTGGGGGCCTGCTGGCAGGTGCCCCTGACTGCTGGGGGTGGGGGTGCTGGGGGACATGTGGGGGACATGATTGGGGGCCTGCTGGCAGGTGCACCTCACTGCTGGGGGTGGGGGTACTGGGGGACATGAGTGGTGGCCTGCTGGCAGGTGCCCCTGACTGCTGGGGGGTGGGGGTGCTGGGGGGCATGTGTGGGACATGAGTGGAGGCCTGGTAGCAGGTGCCCCTGACTTGCTGGGGGGTGAGGGTGCTGTGGGACATGTGTGGGGGCCTGCTGGCAGGTGCCCCTGACTGCTGGGGGGTGGAGGTGCTGGGGGACATGTGTGGGGGCCTGCTGGCAGGTGCCCCTGACTGCTGGGGGTGGGTGCCCCTGTCTGCTTGGGGTGGGTGCTGGGAGACATGTGTGGGACATGAGTGGGGGGCTGCTGGCAGGTGCCCCTCACTGCTGGGAGGTGGGGGTGCTGGGGGACATGAGTGGGGGCCTGCTGGCAGGTGCCCCTGACTGCTGGGGGGTGGGGGTGCTGGGGGACATGTGTGGGGGCCTGCTGGCAGGTGCCCCTGACTGCTGGGGGGTGGAGGTGCTGGGGGACATGTGTGGGACATGAGTGGGGGCCTACTGGCAGGTTCTGGGGGTGGGGGTACTGGGGGACATGTGTGGGGTCCTGCTGGCAGGTGCCTCTCACTGCTGGGGGGTGGCGGTGCTGGGGAACATGTGTTGGTGATAACTAGTGCAAGGTGACATGTGGCTTGGCTGGGGGGCATGCCCATGGTGGATGGGATGCCTGCGGGACATAACCAGGGGTGCAGGGTAGTCCCCTGTGGTGTGGGCTGCCTGCAGGGGCCATGGAGGGTGTAGAGGGAACACCTGGGAGGACCCACACTGCCAATTCACGTGTAGGACTCCCTGCGAACCCCCGAAAATCACGCACCCCGCTCTGACAGCAAAATTGTGTGTGAAACTTCCCGTGCACCCCAGGAATACACGTACCCCACTCGCACAGTACCTATCATGTGTCAAACTTCCCATGCACCCCAGGAATACACGTAACCCACTCGCACAGGGCATTTCGCGTGTGAAACTTCCCGCACACCCCAGGAATACACGTACCCCACTGGCACAGGGCCTATCGCGTGTGAAACTTCCCACGCACCCCAGGAATACACGTACCCCACTCGCACATGACCTATCGCGTGTGAAACTTCCCGCGCACCCCAGGAATACACGTACCCCACTCGCACAGGGCATTTCGCGTGTGAAACTTCATGTACACCCCAGGAATACACATACTCCACTGGCACAGGGCCTATCGCGTGTGAAACTTCCCGCAAACCCCTGTTATACACGTACCCCGCTCCAATCACGTGTGACACTCCCCGTGCAGCAGGGTACATGTATTCAGAGGGGTGCGCGGGGAGTTTTACAGGCGTTTTCATGGTTGGGGACCTGTGCGCCATGTACGGGATTTGTGTGCTGTGCATGACGCACGGGGAGGGGTTGGGGGCGTAACTGGCGCTTCTGCAGGGTCGCTGCGCCACTCTGCACCACGGCTGGTTTTGGAAACTAAAATCCATGAATACGCTGTGCGCGGAAATGGATTTTAGCGCACGCGGCTGGCGCAGAAATTTGCACGCGCACACTGTGCGCCAGCCGCGTGCACCACTTGTGCACTGAATTCTATGAATTACCCTCTATATGTATTATTACATGTAAGTTATTGAGAGGTTTAGTATTCATGTCAACCATAACAATAACAAAATATAGGATAGTGAGGGACCTACAACCAATATTTAACAGCCGTGATGAACTCTTCTCTAAGGAGCTCCCCTAAATGCATACGAGCAACCCACAATCCAAGTACAGGATCTGACTGAGAATACATTTCCAGTAGATCAAGAACTTGGAAAACCTGGAATACACATGTAATGTTAGGCGAGGCAAAACCTGCTAACACATCTGTACCAGATCTTCCATAAGAACTCCTTATAACCAAACAATACAGATACAAATAACATTCTGCTGCAAAGTGTTCCATGTAGTATACGTCATCCAATTAAAAACAGGTGGACTCCTCGACAGCAGAAGGGGCAGCTGAGACCCCACAGGGTCCAACGGAAGAAGATGGCACAGAGTCATCCAGGTTGGTGGGGGTTTGGTGGAGGAGGAGGCCGCGGAAGGGACACACATGGGGTCTGAAGGTGGGGATTCCACTGGTGCTAGTGGTGCAGTGCAGGGGCAGGGACAGGAGGCAGCACAGGCTGCCGCGGAGGTGCATGTGTGTAATCCTGTCCCTGCTCCTGTCACTGCATCACCTGGCACCAGCAGGGATGCCTACGTCCAGACCCGTTTTCAGGGAGGGGATGAGCACACCACAACTGGCCTTCCTCTCCCTGCGGACGTGGCTATCCTGGACCGTGTTGAGCCTGTCCTGAGTGGGATAGCGTTGCGTCACCGGTGCATGCGAGCTGACCAGCAGTCTTTTCGTGGAGAGACTGCATGTCGTCTCGCATGCCTCTTTGACAACGTTGACCTACTGGGACGGGTCACCGGTGCTGGATTCCTCCGTGTGCTGAACCTTCTTGCGACCCCTCCTCACCTGAACCCCCTATGCGCCAGTCGTCCTCCATGCCATTTTCCCGCCCATGTGTCACCTGGGTACCCTGTGGAGCTGCCCCTGACCCAGCAGCCAGGCTGGTGGAGGACACATCCCTGCCACAGTCGGGAGTCGGACGTCCAGCAGGGGTGGCCACCACGACAACTGCACCCCAGCCGGAGGAGGACGTGCAGGCAGCAAGAGCCAGGGCGCAGGCACAGCAGCAGCAACATGGTGGGAGCAATGATGGCTCGTGGCCTTCAACATTGGAGGGGCAGGCATCGGCTATATGGCAGGAGGACCCCGGATTTCAAGTGTCTTCCGTGTGGCAGCGGTTGGGCCACGCCATAGATGTGGAGCGGCAGCGGGCGGAAGAAGCACGGCTCACAATGGTCAGGGCGGAGAACTCCATGCGGAGGGCCCTGAGGCGGGCTGAGTGCCTCGAGGCAATTCGCAGGGAGTTGGAGGTGAACATGTCGTCGTCCCTGCGAACCCTCTGGGCCATGGAAGAGGACCGCCTCCAGGACATTGAGCGGGAGTTCGATGATGCCCTGGCCCGGGACATCAATAAGTGAGCCGTCGGACTAGCCCGCTGCCATTGTAAATAGTTAGATAGTGTTAGGTTTCCTTTCTGTTTTTTTATTTTTATTTTGGGCTGCTTGGACAATGCACCACATTTTTGTATATAGTTCATTATTAGGTAGGTCTTTTTTGTAGGTTTCATTTCATTTGTTGGGCTCAAGGACCCTGGATTGGTGATTTGTAGATAATTGAACAGTGGATGTTTCACGTTTTTATTTTAATTTCACCATGGCGCAATGGATTTAATATATTTTTTTCCCTTGGATTTGCTTTGTTGGACTGAGACTTTGGACAAATTTTCATTTGGAGTTCTTTGGATTTTGTTTTCATATTTTGTATTTTTTTCCGGACATCCCATTATTTAATTTTTTTTTCCATTACATTCATGTTGTGTTCAATATATGTTTGTTTCATACCTCGATGTGTAGTATTCTCTCATTGGTTTCATGCATGTCATGATATGGGTTTTCACATTCACTTGCACCCATTGTGTGTGTGTGACGGACATGTGTTCATGTACATACTTGCCATTCGGGTTATATCATGTAATGGCCATTTCTCTGTGGGTGGATGCAATACTTGTTTGGGTCTTTGGGCTGGGGTGGCATGGGGTGTGGTTTGGGTGGCCATGAGGCCCATGATTGAGGATTGTCATGATGTGGGTGCTGGGGGACATGAGTGGGGGCCTGCTGGCAGGTGCCCCTGACTGTAGGGGGGTGGGGGTGCTGGGGAACATGTGTGGGGGCCTGCTGGCAGGTGCCCCTGACAGCTGGGGGGTGGGGGTGCTGGGGGCCATGTGTGGTACATTGGTGGGGGCCTGGTGGCAGGTCCCCCTGACTGCTAGGGAGTGGGTGTGCTGGGGGACATGAGTGGGGGCCTGCTGGCAGGTGCCCCTTACTGCTGGGGGTGCGGGTGCTGGGGAACATGTGTGGGGGCCTGCTGGCAGGTGCCCCTGACTGCTGGGGGGTGGGGGTGCTGATGGACATGTGTGGGACATGAGTGGGGACCTGCTGGCATGTGCCCCTGACTGCTGTGGGGTGGGGGTGCTGGGGGACATGTGTGGGACATGAGTGGGGGCCTGCTGGCAGGTACCCCTCACTGCTGGGGAGTGGGAGTGCTGGGGAGCATGTGTGGTGGCCTGCTGGCAGGTGCCCCTGACTGCTGGGGGGTGGGGGTGCTGGGGGACATATGTGGGACATGAGTGGGGGCCTGCTGGCAGGGGCCCCTGACTGCTGGGGGGCGGGAGTGCTGGACATGTGTGGGACATGAGTGGGGGCCTGTTGGCAGGTGCCCCTCACTGCTGGGGGGTGAGGGTGGTGGGGGACATGAGTGGGGGCCTGCTGGCAGGTGCCCCTGACTGCTGGCGGGTGGGGGTGCTGGGGAACATGTGTGGGGGCCTGCTGGCAGGTGCCCCTGACTTCTGGAGGGTGGGGGTGCTGAGGGACATGTGAGGGACATGAGTGGGGGTCTGCTGGCAGGTGCCCCTGACTGCTGGGGTGTGGGGGTGCTGGGGGACATGTGTGGGACATGATTGGGGGCCTGCTGGCAGGTGCCCCTCACTGCTGGGGGGTGCGGGTGCTGGGGGACATGAGTGGGGGCCTGCTGGCAGGTGCCCCTGACTGCTGGGGGTGGGGGTTTTGGGGGACATGTGTGGGACATGAGTGGGGGCCTGCTGGCAGGTGCCCCTGACTGCTGGGGGTGGGGGCGCTGGGGAACATGTGTGGGTGCCTGCTGGCAGGTGGCCCTGACTGCTCGGGGGTGGGGTGCTAGGGGACATGTGTGGGACATGTGTGGGGGCCTGCTGGCAGCTGCCCCTCCCTGACTCCTGGGGGGTGGGGGTGCTGGGGAACATGTGTGGGGGCCTGCTGGCAGGTGCCCCTGACTGCTGGGGGGTGGGGGTGCTGGGGAACATGTGTGGGGGCCTGCTGGCAGGTGCCCCTGACTGCTGGGGGTGGGGGTGCTGGGGGACATGTGGGGGACATGATTGGGGGCCTGCTGGCAGGTGCACCTCACTGCTGGGGGTGGGGGTGCTGGGGGACATGAGTGGTGGCCTGCTGGCAGGTGCCCCTGACTGCTGGGGGGTGGGGGTGCTGGGGGGCATGTGTGGGACATGAGTGGAGGCCTGGTAGCAGGTGCCCCTGACTGCTGGGGGGTGAGGGTGCTGTGGGACATGTGTGGGGGCCTGCTGGCAGGTGCCCCTGACTGCTGGGGGGTGGAGGTGCTGGGGGACATGTGTGGGGGCCTGCTGGCAGGTGCCCCTGACTGCTGGGGGTGGGTGCCCCTGTCTGCTTGGGGTGGGTGCTGGGAGACATGTGTGGGACATGAGTGGGGGGCTGCTGGCAGGTGCCCCTCACTGCTGGGAGGTGGGGGTGCTGGGGGACATGAGTGGGGGCCTGCTGGCAGGTGCCCCTGACTGCTGGGGGGTGGGGGTGCTGGAGGACATGTGTGGGGGCCTGCTGGCAGGTGCCCCTGACTGCTGGGGGGTGGAGGTGCTGGGGGACATGTGTGGGACATGAGTGGGGGCCTGCTGGCAGGTGCTGGGGGTGGGGGTACTGGGGGACATGTGTGGGGTCCTGCTGGCAGGTGCCTCTCACTGCTGGGGGGTGGCGGTGCTGGGGAACATGAGTTGGTGATAACTAGTGCAAGGTGACATGTGGCTTGGCTGGGGGGCATGCCCATGGTGGATGGGATGCCTGCGGGACATAACCAGGGGTGCAGGGTAGTCCCCTGTGGTGTGGGCTGCCTGCAGGGGCCATGGAGGGTGTAGAGGGAACACCTGGGAGGACCCACACTGCCAATTCACGTGTAGGACTCCCTGCGAACCCCCGAAAATCACGCACCCCGCTCTGACAGCAAAATTGTGTGTGAAACTTCCCGTGCACCCCAGGAATACACGTACCCCACTCACACAGTACCTATCATGTGTGAAACTTCCCATGCACCCCAGGAATACACGTAACCCACTCGCACAGGGCATTTCGTGTGTGAAACTTCCCGCACACCCCAGGAATACACGTACCCCACTGGCACAGGGCCTATCGCGTGTGAAACTTCCCACGCACCCCAGGAATACACGTACCCCACTCGCACATGACCTATCGCGTGTGAAACTTCCCGCGCACCCCAGGAATACACGTACCCCACTCGCACAGGGCATTTCGCGTGTGAAACTTCATGTACACCCCAGGAATACACATACTCCACTGGCACAGGGCCTATCGCGTGTGAAACTTCCCGCAAACCCCTGTTATACACGTACCCCGCTCCAATCACGTGTGACACTCCCCGTGCAGCGGGGTACATGTATTCAGAGGGGTGCGCGGGGAGTTTTACAGGCGTTTTCATGGTTGGGGACCTGTGCGCCATGTACGGGATTTGTGTGCTGTGCATGACGCACGGGGAGGGGTTGGGGGCGTAACTGGCGCTTCTGCAGGGTCGCTGCGCCACTCTGCACCACGGCTGGTTTTGGAAACTAAAATCCATGAATACGCTGTGCGCGGAAATGGATTTTAGCGCACGCGGCTGGCGCAGAAATTTGCACGCGCACACTGTGCGCCAGCCGCGTGCACCACTTGTGCACTGAATTCTATGAATTACCCTCTATATGTATTATTACATGTAAGTTATTGAGAGGTTTAGTATTCATGTCAACCATAACAATAACAAAATATAGGATAGTGAGGGACCTACAACCAATATTTAACAGCCGTGATGAACTCTTCTCTAAGGAGCTCCCCTAAATGCATACGAGCAACCCACAATCCAAGTACAGGATCTGACTGAGAATACATTTCCAGTAGATCAAGAACTTGGAAAACCTGGAATACACATGTAATGTTAGGCGAGGCAAAACCTGCTAACACATCTGTACCAGATCTTCCATAAGAACTCCTTATAACCAAACAATACAGATACAAATAACATTCTGCTGCAAAGTGTTCCATGTAGTATACGTCATCCAATTAAAAACATGCTGGCAAGGAAAGTATATCAGTGAGAAATAGCAGGAGCTGCATGTAAGGATGAGCCTATATAGGCACACCTTTGTGAACCACAAAACAGAAATACCATTGGGTCACCATTTCTCAGAGTATGGGCATATAACGCAATAGCTATTAGTTGGGGTTTTGAAAGGTAACTCCTTGTATACCACACACATAGGAACACGGAAGCTCCAGCACCTGGAGATGGCTAACCTAAAATACAAAGGTTTGAACAAATATAGAAAGGTTTTATGACACACTATGGTCTGTTTTGAGCCCGTTGCTAGCATAGCAATCCCATCAACAAAGCAAAGCAACAAGCCTCGTGTTCCACATTTCACCTACAGCTGTTTGACTCTGCTTTCAAAACCCATAATAGGTGAGGCGCCACTGCTTGGCACACATTAATTAGCATTAGACCCAGTGAGATAACATTCGAAATTGCACGATTCAAACATGCTTTGCAATTATGTGGTTTTAACCATTTCACTTCAATATGTATTTTAAATTTAGGAAATTACTGGAACCATTTGAAGACTGCCAGTTCCTGATGATGAGAACATTTTACATTTAACAGTCACAGGTAAAATAAGGTTTATTTTTCTAAAAGTGCAATTCTCAGCTACAAATGTGTGGTGGCTTTCAGTGAAAACATTTGAGTGCCTGATTCCAGGAGATGCATAGTACTTTAGAGTAGACAATCACACCAGACCTACATGTGATGCATACTTTTCCTTCAATCAATGGAGCCTATATTGAGAATGTTATTTTTCTTCCCTCTGTGCTTTAAGAATGAACTGCATTGTGGGGGTTTCTTTTCTAAGCAATGCACTCTGTATCATCTGATGAAGAAGTCCATGGGACCTCGAAAGGCAGTGCACTGCTTCATCTCTGCATGATATTTCTGTTTAGTCCAACGAAAGGTACCAACACCTCAGTACGTTTAAATGTGTTTTAGGCACTATAGTTTTGAAATATATGTGATTGAATAGTCAGAATGCATTTTGTGCAGTCGAATTTGAGTGCATGGAGTATTATTGGTTTATGGCCATGTTATTAATAAAAGTCTTTCAGTGTATGCAAGTGACCTTCACGTAAAGTTTATTAATGGTAATGTTCTACACATATGACCCTGTTACTACGTGTGAAACAACCTTTAACGGAAGATCTAGGTTACAGGACAGACATTCCAAAAGGCAAGGACACAGGCAATCCCGAAAAGACAATTTTGAGGAGAACAAATTTATTTTTTTCTCTAACGAGTGCTTGTTCTTTACTAGGAATCCCAGCTTGTCTCTCCATGTTCTTCAAAATGTACCCGTAATAGTACACTTTGCTTATAAAACAACTATAAGTGCACCCCCTAGTTTTGCTGTGCTCTATTGCTACATAAAAATTGTACATGCATACCAAGCATCCCAAACACTTGTCCTACCAATTGTTAACAATGAAGAGGAAACTTGTTGGACTACGTGAAAATAAATTATGTCGTGCTTACCTATCCAGCCATTGGAATGCGGTCCAACTTGCCCTGACATGACGTGCCAAGCATGGGTTCTGCTGAAAGAGAATGCAACCCTTCCTCTAAGAACTTCTAATAACATCAACATGTTTTGAGAAATACCTTTGGCTGCCCTCTGGCGCATGGAAAGGACACTCACAAAAGTATTGGATTATTGTTTATACACATCGTGGGATGACCACAGATACTGTAAAAGCCAACTGTCCATAGTGGAAGCAAAAGAATGACACAGACTATTGTCAGGACACTGTAACAGTTTATTGAGAAGCCACCCTCAACACAGGGAGTCCCTTCCCTCCCCACTCAAGTGGCTGTTCAACAAACTGTTTAACAGATTTTATTTTTAGCCTTATCTTAGACGCATATCATGACCCTTGGACCCCTCACCCATGAGCTAACAATGAGCCAAGAACCATGCCGGTGTACAGGAAAGGTATTGGTATTTATTTGAATAAAAAATAATACAAATTAGCATGAACATGTCAAAAACACCACTTTATCCATGGCCTACACAAGACACTTTTTTCAGCACAAATACATCTCAAAAGTGAGTTAAACAGAACACAGACACAATTCTCTCTGTACATTTCACTTCACAAAATAATTACACTGATCAGTAAAGAAGGCTCTTACGTAATGTTATGCAGTTTTTATTTTCCTGCAGGCTTAAAAGGCTAGCAGTAGGATTTCAAGATTGGTCAAAATATCCATGGCAATTATAATTTCACCCACACTTTTGGTTTATAATAAACAAAGGGTGATTTCTTGCTTTGTTTTTGAGACCCCCCTTGCTTTGGTCTAGGTTGGGAAGTCAGGCAGAAACATTGAAATGCTTTGGGGAATTTTGGATTTCAGACCCCCCCCCCTTACTGAAAGGCATGTGTTGGAGAACGCTGGATAAAAAGGATTGTATTTATTTAAGAACAAATACACCCTTCTTCCTTAAAGAAGTCGGGTCAGCTGGATAACAAGGATTGCCTAATTAAATTATAGGCTATAGTTTTCAGCGCACACTGCAAAGTGAGCTTTGTTAATTTTGAAGTTTAACAAAATCCCCCCCCCCACCGTAGTGTTTGCCAAACGGGGAATTCATTAAATTAATATTTTTGGTTCCATAGGCTAAGGATCTACAGATCTTTTCCCCCACCCACTATAAAGGGAAAGGATTCAGGGCAAGCAGAACCACCCCCCCACCTTATGGTTTTCCAGGGCTTAGTTCTACTTACATAGCAAGCCTCTGCTTAAGGTTCATGAAAGCAAGCTGCATCAGCTGCGTCAGATGGTAAGTTTCAGCAGCCTTCTCTCTGTCCTCCTGTCCTCCTGTCCTTCTCCTCTTTCTGTCTCCCTGGATTTTGTATGTCCCCTGCCTGAGCACAGTCCCCCTTTTATAGCAGAAATGACATCACCAATTTTACAATCTTGGGGAAATACCCTGCAATAATCCCTGCCACTGGGATTGGACAGTTACCCTCTCTCTCTCCGCCCCCAGTCTGGATTGGTTTAGTGGTTTGGGGCAACATCTGTCTATTTCCATTTGTCATCATCCTTTGTTCTCCTTTTATCCTCTTGGCAAAAACTAGTTATGTATCACAACTTCATAATTGTACTAGCAACTGCCATACTAAACATATTTTTTGTTTTAGCCGAAGATGGAGAATTAGATAAACCGACCGCCAAATCCGTGTGATTAATAATGGCCATGTGACACATTTTTGTCGTTTTCATAAAAACCACAATAGTTATGAAGATGTAAATTATTAAACATATCCCTAATTTGATTTTCCACCTTTTCACCAACTCTCACATTTGGAACTTGTTCAGATCAGCCAGAAACCTAGTCTAATTGGCCATTACAGTTCTCAGAGTCACAGGTAGATGTATTTTAAATCCCCAACGTTGTACCAAAATCAATACAATCCACAGTATGGTTGCCGCGCAAAATGCCTAAATGATAATAGTCTTTTAAATTAATTGGGATTGTTCCTGTTCAGAAAATGGGAGGTCTGCCTCATTCCAGCACAACCATCTGTCTCCCTGGGCCAGCCTGGGACCAGAGGTTTGTTTATGAGTCTCTTTGAAGTTGGTGCCCCCAGTCTTCACACCTTTTAGTCATGCTCCAGCCAAAGTGGATTTCTTTGAGGTCCCTGCTTTCCTAGCCAGCATGTCTGGAGATACTGAATTTTGACACCTTTATCAAGCACCTCAGTTTATTGTGGGTTCATTAGATGGGAAATGTGATGTTCAGGCTGAAAGTGGGGTTTTCCTTTGTGAAGTTTTTCCCTCATCCAGAAACAGGTTTTTCCTGAAGACAAAGTGCCTCTTCAAATGTCACTGGAGTTTTGTGGGTGAAACATAATATAAATTGCTTTTGTTAACCCACACATCATGTTTTGTTTTTCTGATGTTTTTATGTGAGCAGTGACATTTTTTCCCATTTTGACTTTTTAAAGCCATTTTATTTGTACACACATGTGCAAGCCGTATTTGCTTTCAATGTTAAAAAATCCTGTTTTCCGTCACAGGGATCTTTGAGTCCTCCTTCTTTTGTAAATTATACTGCTTTCTTGTCCATTGATAATGACAGGTAGGCCCCTTTCCACATGGCTCTTTAACCTTACATGAAAAACAAAAGCAAAAACCTTGGTGTTTTTGTTGCAGTGTTTAAATGCCTGCCATCCATGTGAAAGGGACTTCTGTTTGGGGTCTTTCAATGCACCCCACATGCCCCCCCTGTTCTTCCATGACCCTTTGTTGGTCAAGAGCAGGGCAGAGTGGGGTTTCCTTAGGTGTAATTTTCCTTCATCAGGGAGTGGGCACTCCAGTGTCCCCTGCCATCTCTGGGTTGAAGGGTATGGCATGGCACCCCCTTTTCTTCCTTCTTTTGTGAGTGGGCACTCCAGCCTCCCCTTCCATCTTTGGGTTGGAGGGTGTGGTACGGCACCCCCTTTCTTCCTTCCCTTCCAGGTCCCTGGGGGTTCTCATCGGATTCCGCTCTCACCTCCAGACTGGAAGTTAAGTAGGTTAGTTCTCTAATAAAAGATACAAATAATGTTTCAGTACTTTTTACACACATTTTTCCCTGAAGATTTACAAAGAATTTACAACAACAACAACCTACAGTTACAATAGGACATTTATGTTTCATATTTTTTCAAATGTTTTATTTTCTAAATTTGTACAATAACACAATGTAAATGACTCTGTGTTATATAAATATATTTCTGTCCAATTTTTCATCCTTCTTTTTGATTCTTCAGATGGTTCCTCTGCTCAACTTTCATTTGGCTCATCATTCAGTCACAAAGCGTGTCTGGGATGACAGCTTTTCAACTGATTGATGTGGATCCATTTGTCTTCTGTCAGTTCTCCTTTAGGGATGTGGATCTTATAGGAGACATGTGAGATTTTATCCACAATTTCAAAGGCACCGCACCAGGAGGGAAGGAACCTTCGCTCTTTGGTGTGGTTCCTTTGAACATTGTACAAGTAGACCCTGTCACCTACTTGGTACTCTTTCTTAGTAGTCTTTAAATTGTAGTGGGTTTTCATCCCCTCTGACAACTTTTCCAAATTTCACTGAGCATAAGCAAAAGCATGTTGAAGGTGTTTTTGCTAATTCTCAATGTATTCATGTGTCATGGAGATGTTGATCAGGGTCTGCTCTTCAGTTCTGCAGAGCAGATGTTGAGGTAGCACCATTTTCTGTCCAGTCATGAGCTTGAATAGAAAATGTTTTGTCGCAGAAGATGGTGTAGACGTGATGGCCATCAGGACAAGTGGTAGTCGGATGTCCCAACTAGGCCCAGAGTCCACCACAAACCTCTTTAGGATTCCCAAAATCATTTTCTTATACCTCTCATCTCCTCCACTCAAGGCTGGTTGGTAGGCAATGTGGAGTTTTCTCTTTAACCGAGTAATTCCTGCATCTTGGTCATCACCTCAGTGGTAAAGTGACTTCCTCATTCCGACCCAATCCTTTGGTGAAACCGAAAAATGAGAAGACATGATTGATAATCAGAATAGCTGCTTTTTCTGCCTTGCAGTTTGGGCCCGGGAGACATTCCACAGTTGCATGTCACAGTTAACATGTACTTGTTTCCTCTAGAGAAGCGAATCACGGGCCCAATGAAATCTATTAGAAAATCTGAGCAAGGCAGTGTCATTCCCCTTTTCTGTAGAGGAGCTCGGTGTGTGAGTGAACTTGACTGAAAATGCGCACACATAAGACACCCCTTCAAGTATTAGGCAAGGTCCTGACCAATGTGTGGCCAGTATGCCAGATTTCCAAAGTTGTATGAAACCCTGAATGACCAGCTGTGGCTGTGTCATGGGTGTGACTTAACATCAGGCTTTGGAATGAATTAGGTACCACCCCCTGATCACATCCAGAGGTGGATCTCCATTACAACAAACCCTCTTGGATTCAGAACATTTTGGAAAATGTCATCAACACCCAGGGATCCTCTTTCCCTGTGTAATTGGACTTGGTCAGAGGAAAATTGCACAGGGTCTTCAATGTGTTGATAACATTTCCCAATAATCAGATCCCCTTTTTGTGCCATAATCAAATCAGCGTGTGGGGTTTCCTTACTCCACTGATCAGTTGAGTGTTCATTTTGGGCAAGTGTTTAGAAACCTGGTGACAGCAGCAACCTGGATTCCCCCCAACAGGGACTTGATATCTATTAGATCCCAGTGGATGTCTCTGGTTTTGGCCAACTGGTCAGCCACGTCATTTCCGCTTTTGTCTGGTCCCTCTATTCTGGAGGGACCCTTAATCTTTTTCCAGTAGGTGGTCATCTCAATATTGGAGACCAGATCATCAATGGCTTGTATTAACTTCCCATGCTTGAGTGGTTTGTTGTTTGCACACAGCATGCCTCGGATTTTCCAATTAATTAGGTGCTCCTCGAACACATTCCTGACATAATCTGTGATTATGACCAGTTCATGGAGTTGATGTTGCACGGCAGTGAGGATGTCTTATTGTACCACCATCAACTCTGCCACTTGACTACTTCGGGGTCCGATCTTATATCCATTGGAGGGCTCTAGGTCATCATTCACCCAGGCATTCCCAATGCCAGCCATGAGTTCTTTTTCCCATTGTTGTCAGCATGGTATGAGCACCCATCCACATAAACTGTGGGTATCCCTGGCACGTATCTTCCTCATAGACTTTGTGCGGGGAAGTGAGGTAGGCCTCCATGTTGTCTTTGGTTTTTAGACTTTCATCCTTGAGACAGTTTTCTTGAGCACAATCATACAAGTCAGCCAAACCTTGTGCAAGAGGACTCTTATTGTTTTGGCCATATCTGATCGCCACAGGAAAACCTTGCATGGACAGAATCCAGGAAGTAATTCTAAAATTACACACATTCCCTGCCCGGATTCTGTCACTTTGGAGATATTGCAAATGGTGTTGAGGAGTCTCGACAATTATGTGTTCCCCCTGGATGAACAGGCATTAATTCTTCAATGCCCACACCGTTGCCAGGAGTGCCTTTTCACAATCATTGAATGTTTCCTCCACAGAAAACAAAGACTTACCCACATACGAGATGACTTTGTTGACCTTGACGTGTTTCTGGTATAATACTGCTATTAAGCAAGTATTTGTGAACACCCCGTCTCCAAGAAGAACTACTTGTTTTTGTTGGGGTAAGCCAAACAAGGCGCTTGGGAAAGGCTTCTCTTTAGTTGTTTTACTGCCTCAGCTTGCTCTGGACCCCACTCCCACTTGACCCCAGCCTTTAGTAAATGGACCATGTGTCTTTTGACCTCTGCATAGTCCTCTATGAACTTTCTACTATAACTAGTAAGTCCAAGAAGGATTCTTAGTTCATGCAGGGTCGTAGGGTAATTCAATTTCAATAAGACTTCCAACTTTATCTCCTGAGGACTGAGACCCTCAGGGGTGACTTCATGCCCTCGGAAGTTCATGCCGATCTTACACCACTGCGCCTTCGGGAAGGACAGTTTGGCTCTGGCTTCCTTCAACTGGGTCAGAACATAGAATATTTCAGCTATATGTTCCTCCACAGTTGAGCTTTTGACTAGAACATCATCTACATAGGCCAGGTTTCCCCTTTTGCCGAAGTCAGGCATGGCCGTATGCAGAAAGATGTTAAATTCATTGACAGACTTTATGTATTCAAATGGGGTTCGGGTCCATGTGTACTGCTGCCCACCTGAAGGTAAAGACTAGCTTGTACTGGTCTTCCCTACTCACGGGTACTGTCCAGTAACGGTTGGTCAGGTCAATGGTGGTATACACCTTTGACCCTTGGATCTGGGCTAGTCCCTGATCGATGTACAAAATGGGCCATCGGGACATGTGGACCCGTTTGTTTATCTCCATAAGGTCTGTGCAAAGTCTCCATTGGTCATTGGGTTTTAGTATCCCCAGTACTAGGTTATTAAAGGTACTGTGGACTGGATGAATTATCCCACTTACCCTCTGTTCCCTAAGTTCCAGCTTCCGGGGGTAGGAGATTTGGGTTCAGTTTCAGAGGTTTCCAGGGGTTTTTTCATGGGCGAGAAAGGAAAGGTTCCTCGAGGGCTTTGAATCTCCCTCCCTCCAGAACGTGTTAATTATCTGGGGTTTCTGCCTGTCATTGCTCTGGGGTACCAGACCCTGGGTTTGAGCTGTTCTGTGCAGCCATGTCCATTTGAGTGTATGCTGCTGTTCTCAACATGAAACTCAGGTCTTGGATCAGACTTTGGACCTGGACTCCAGTTGGGACATCCTCTCTGGTTGGTTTAGGTGTCTAGGGTCATACCTTTGCTGGTCTCAGGGAGTGTAGCTGTCCCTTCTCCCAGAGTAGCTCGGGTATTGAAGGTTTCTCTGGTAACCCTCCATCCTTGTTCTCCCTTCTCCCTGATTTGGGGGTCTAGATTCCTCAAAGCGGGGGAGAGAGAGGAGGATTGTTCTGATCTTTACGATCTTCATGAGTGACTCCATAGACACTAGGGGCAACCGTTATTGCTTTACAAACATGCGGGCCATCCCAGGGTATGTTGCTCGGTGTGACCACAGTCGTACAAGTCCATGGCAAAAATCTCTTGAAAATCCCAAAACAACTGTTTCAGCTTCTGCTTTTGCTCCTCAATCTCACAGGCATCTGTGAGGTTGATTTGTCCCTCAACCATCTGCTTGAAGCCTGGAAATCCCTTGGGTTTTGCAATTTCCGCGGTATGCTCCAGTTGCGTGGAGAGATCTCTTGTTATGGTAGTGGCTTGGAGAGGAGGTTTCAAGGAGGGGAGGCAGTCACCGTTGACTTGAAATACCACCATGAAATACCATCCTTCCTGATGTCGCAGGTTACCTCTTCCCCCCATGAGGGCAGGAAGAGTATACCAAAAGATTCCACCCTTCCCAAGTGGACATCTTTTCTGGAGGTATTTTGTCAACACAGAGGTGTCAGTCATTTGGAATTTGTCCTAAAATATAATTTCCTAAGTCAATGGAGAAATGTTGGGCATCAACCGCTATTCCAATAAAGGTGTCTGCCCCCAGAGTGATACTCCTAGGGTTGCTGTTATCCACCAATATTCGAATGGTGTCATGGTCTAGGTCAACTAGTGGAGTCGGGTTCAAATGCAACTCTTGCTGTTAGAGGTGATCATTTAAATGTATAGAAGCATCCAGGTTTTGGAGGTTCTGTCCACGCTTAATTTTGAGGGGAATTGTGAATTGTCATACCAGTCCTGGGATGGTGACCTCTTCTCCAGTTTGAACTTCAACTGCATATGGCAGCAACTGGGCTAAGCAAAATGCTTTCTCACGATTGTCAAAGCCCATGGGGTTACCCCCCAATAGGGACCAACATTTGTAATTAATTAGGTATAAATTAATTGTGAATCCATTTAGAATGCCACTGCCTAAGTAAAATGCAGAGGGGACATCTCTCATAACCCAGCAATTATGATATATGCTTTTGTCACCAATGGACATTTTTAGCATGCACCTGCTAGGCAGGAGATGTTTGGAATTTGAAGTTTCCAGGCCCATTTCCCACTTATCAATCAACCTAGATGCGGGAATTGTCTGAGCTTTTGGGGGCTTCCTGAATAATGCTTTGCTGATGAAGCTTTTTCCATCCTTTAGGCATACTCTCGCGAGAACAGCCCCCCCCACTCATTTACCTGAATAGGGAAAAACAACTTTTCACAATTTTTCTGAATATCAGCCAAACTTTTAGCTGTTTTTTCATCATCTTTTGAAAGTTGGAGTTTGGATGGTACCTGGGGAAGAAACTTAAGTTGGACGGTGGAATATTACTTCCCTCCTGAGGGAGGTTTTGTAGGAAGTTTGGAGGGAAGTTTCCTGGGGCTGAACTTACATGATTGGACCCTCCCCCTGTGCTGGAGGAGTACATACATCCCCCAATATGGCTCTGTTATCCTTGTATCTTGGGCTAATGTAGATGGCAGAGTCAGGTGACACATGTGTTGGATAACCTGCCTGGCTACCACCAAACTGCGATGGATCAGAGGGTCTCCTATGGCCTTCATTTGGCTTATTAAAGGTAGGAGTGTTTTTAGCGCCCTGCATTTCTAAGTCCAGAATGGGGTTATTCTTCACCTATGCCCACCATGGCAGCAGCAGGGGTGTGGGATGGGTTGGGATTTTTGGGATTGTTTTTGTTTTCAACAGGCTTTTGGACCTCATAGATCCAGGTAGCCTGTTCTATTACCCAATCCAGGGTCCTTTGCTCATGGAATTCCCTAACCAGTTGGGTCATGATATAATTAGGGAGGGTGGGAAAATAATTATTAATAAGCTCCCTTGGTGCTCTCCCATCTAGAGGTCTGGGCAAATGCTAGCTTCAATTCATGCACACACTCTGTAGGTGTTTGATCCTCTCCATGCTGCAGGTTGTGGGCCACCTTATGAGCCTCCTGAGGGTTTCTGTGCACAGAGAAGTGTTTCAAGATGGCCGCCTTGTAGGTAGACCATCTTTAATGGTCTTGATCCTCCAGCCCAGCTAAGATGCTGGAGTATTCCAGGTAGAATTTCCACTTGACAAACTCCATGGAATTGTGATCATTTTTGATGCCAAATGATGTCATCATCTGGTCATACAGCTACAGATGCTGAATATTTTGGATTTTTGTGGTAGGGAGTCATAAAGCTTCTGATTGCTTTTATTTGCCGAATTGGGTCTTTTACAGGAGCTATCTTTTGTTTGGCAGCCTTCTTTTTTGGCTGCACCTGAGTCCATTTGCCCTCAGACTCAGAGCTGCTACTATTTGTGGTCTGCTCCAGCTCCTCTAGGCTCTCCCTGATTCTTTGAGACTGGGAATCCCTTCCAGAATGATCAAATGTGGATCACCTCTGTTCTGTGGTACTGTGGGCTCTCTGGGTCACTTCCCTTGGGCTCCCCCTTTTGCACAGGGGAGTACCCATCTTGCTCCTCCCTTCTTCCAGGTGTGGTGGAGAACTGAGTGGAGATTTCAAGATGCACTTTTGAGGCCTGAACTCGGTTTCTTCTTTATCTGCAAAGTGGACCAGATGCTCCCTTCGTAATCTGTGTTTCTGTCACTCTAACTCCCTGATCTTCTCATCATAGGAGCCCTCCTGGTCAGATGTATTTGCTAAGATATTTTTAAATCTAAATAAAGATGCATGTCTATCAATATCTGATAGGGACCGGCCTACCGGCTCCTTTATACTAGGTCGATTGAGTCCAGCTGCCTCATGTTTCCCGGTTCTTGTGAACTGGAAGGTGTGAAATTTGCAGCGCCTGGTGCATATAATATGCTGAGTTGGTTTGAGGCCCCTCGTAAAGTGGGCATCGCTCCATGGTCAGGGGTTGCCCTTCCATACCCTAACTTTTCAGGGTGGCTCACAGCCTGATTGAATCTAACCATTTCCCTCTCCAATCTCTCTGCTTTATCTTCATGAGCCCCTATTCCTTTGAGGTATATAGATGCCAGAGCTTTGAGCTCTGCTACCAGGGCTTGAGTAGCTTCTATGACCTTGCTTTGTGCCACTACTTGGCCATGGAGTCCCTTGTTCTCCTCACAAAGGAACTCATTTTCACTCTGTGTGGCCTGTATTATCTGGGTGTACACAGACCTCTTCTTTTGCAAGAGACTAATCTCCTCACGTTGAGTACTTTTGGTCTGTGTTGTCTGCTCTAGGTCAAATTCTATTCATCTCACATGTCCCATTAATTTTTCATTTTCTACCCTCATGTCAGACAGTTCCTGAAAATATGACTCGCTTTTCTCTATGTCTGTCTTTAAGTGGCACACTTCCTGACACAGGGCACTTTTCTCCTCACTCAATTTGATATTCTGTTCACTGAGTTGATCTTTGTGGTGTTTCATAGTGCTCAAATGCTGGTGCTCCTGGTCGAATTCCGCCTGGGAATTGACCTCCTTAATAATCAACTGGCTATTATCATCTTTCAGTTGCATACTCTGTATTTGAAATGCACACATGTCCTCTAAGCAGGCTCTATTGTGTACAACTTTTTGACTCCATTTTAGTTGACTCTCTCTTAGGTTCTCAACACCTTCTTGACACTCCTCTCTCAGTGCAGAAAATTCAGACTCTCGCTATACATTTGTTTGTTGCTGTGCTGCCAACTCATCCTTTAGCTGCTGAATCATGTTTTCTAATTTTAATTCAGCATTTTGATTCTGTAGCACTTTCTCCTACACTTGACTTAACTCTCTCTGTGCTTGATCCAAAAGCTCAGATTGATTTTTCACAGAGGCTACACTCTCCTGGTATCTTTCTTCCATGATCATCATATGGAAGTACATTTATGCTGTGAGCTGGACCATTTTAATTTGCTCATCTCTGGTGGTCTGCGTCATATAAAAATCTATCAGGGCTTGATGTAACACGCCACTATCCTGCCACACATACATATTTATAGAGGTAACCTCTTGCATCATTCGAGATTGTCATGCTTCATGTTCCTGTTCTACCCATTCACCCTTAATGAACAGTTTGGATAGAAGGTGCTTCCTATCCATGTTAATTTCTACAATGCTCATTATGAAAGGTGTTCTGCACCTGATAGGTTCCCTATGCAATGACAAACTTGCCCTGTTCCTGCTTGATCTCCTCATTCAAATAAATTCTTACACACTCTTAATGTTCTACCTATACACCTTCCAGGAACTCAGGAGTCAAGTTCTAGCAGCATTTTAACAAAGCAAAGAAGACATTCCCTCCACATTAATGAATAGACTGTCACAATGAACTTGTCATGGGTCAGGAATAGGAAGCTAAAATCCCAAACAAGCCCCCACTTTGTAACGGTTTATTGACAAGCCTCCTTCAACACACACAGGGAGTCCCTTCCCTCCCCTCTCAATTGGTTGTTCAGCAAACTGTTTAACAGATTCTTCTTTAGCCCTATCTCAGACACATATCATGCCGCTTGCATCCCTCACCCCTGAGCTAACAATGTGCCAAGAACCAGACTGGTGTACAGGAAATATATTGGTATTTATTTAAATTAAAAATAATAGAAATTAGCATGAAAATGTCAAAACACTACTTTTTCCGTGGCCCACACAATCAACTTCTCTCACCACAAATAAATCAAAAGTTGAGTTAAACAGAACACAGATGCAATTCTTTCTGTAAATTTCACTTCACAAAATTATAACACTGATCAAGAAAGAAGGTTCTTATGTAATGTTGTGCGATGTTGATTTTCCTGCAGACTTAAAAGGCTAGCAGTAGGATTTCAAGATTGGTAAAAATGTACATTGCAATTATAATTTTGCCCACACTTTTGGTTTAAAATAAACACAGGGTGATTTCTTGTTTTTCTTTCAGACCCCCTCCCCCCCTGCATTGATCTAGTTTGGGCAGTCAGACAGAAACATTGAAATGCTTTGGGGAATTTTGGATTTCACACCCCTCTTACTGAAAGGCCTGTGTTGGGGAAGCTCAATAAAAAGGGTTGGAAAGATTTAAGAACAAAGACACCCCACTTCCTTAAAGAAGTCGGGGTCAGCTAGACAACAAGGATTACCTAATTAAATGATAGGTTAACATTTTCAGCACACACTGGGAAGTGAGCTGTGTTAATTTCGAATTTTACCAAAATTCACCCTGCAGTGTTTTGCCAAAAGTGGAATTAATTAAATTAATATTTTTGGTTACATAGGTGAAGGATCTACACAGTTTTGCCCCCAACCCACTCCATCTCAAAGATGACCTACCACTCTCCACCACAGGACCCAGTCAGCTTTGAAACCTTATTAGAAATAGACAGCTCCACCCAGATGAACTCTTAGCAATCTCCTCTGGTGTCTCCTTACAGCTGTCGGATGGTAAGTTTCAGCAGCCTTCTCTGTGTCCTCCTGTCTTACTCCTTTTTCAGTCTCACTGGTTTTTGTGTGTAGTGTCCCCTGTCCCAAAATGACATTACCAAATTTACAATCTTGAGGAAGTACTCAGCAATAATCCCTGCCAATAGGAATTGGACAGTTACCCCCTCTCTCTCGCTCCTGGGCAGGATTGGTTCAGGGGCTAGGAGCAACATCTGTCTATTCCCATTTGTCATCATCCTTTGTTCTCCTTTCAACTTGTTGGCAAAAACTAGTTATGTATCACAACTTCATAATTGTAGTAGCAGCTGCCATACTAAACATATTTTCTGTTTTAGCTGATCATGGAGAATTAGATAAGCCGACCGCCAAATCCGTACGATGAAGCATGGCCATGTGGCATGTTTTTCTTGTTTCCATAAAAAAGCACAATAGTTATGAAGATGTAAATTATTAAACATATCTCTAGTTTCATTTTCCACCAACTTTCACATTTGAAAAATGTTCAGATCCGCAATAAACTTATTCTAACTTCCCACTACAGTTGACAGAGTCACAGATAGATGCATTTTATATCCCCAAAATCACCTGCAAATTACACACAAAATGGTACCAACATGAAATAAATCCACATTATGGTTGCTGTGCAAAATGCCTAAAAGATAATAGTATTTTAAATTAATTGGGAGTGTTCCTGTTCAGCAAATGGGAGGTCTTCCTCATCCAGCACAGCCATCTGGCTCCCTGGGCCAGCCTAGGATCACAGGTTTTTTATGAGTCTCTTTGAAGTTGGTGCTCACAGTCTCCACACCTTTTAGTCATGCTCCAGCCAAGGATGGCTTTTTTTGAAGTCCTTGCTTTCCTAGCCAGCAGGTCTGGAGAATACTGAATTTTGATGCCTTTATCAGCACCACAATTTATTGTGGCTTCATTAGATGGAAAATGTGGTGTTCAGGCTGGAAGTGGGGTTTTCCTTTAATAAGTTTTTCTCTCATCCAGAAACAGTGTCTCTTCAAATTTACATGAAAACTAAAAGCAAAAACCAGGCAATTTTTTTTTGCAGTGTTTAAATGCCAGCCATTCATGTCAAAGGGACTTCTGTCTGGGGCCTTTAAATGCACAACACTTATAAACATAGGTGCCCATGCCCAGGCCAAACATGATACAAACTAATGTTACAAAACTTGTAAATACAACTGCCCCGGGCCAAGCCAAACTTGATGCAAACTGGACCTTCAGTGGATATGGATACCTGGCAATTGCTAAAAAAAAAGATGTGTACACAAAACTGTCCCTCCATGAAAGCAGAGGGCTGATAAAAACTGTGTTTTGTAAGACATTTCTACAAACAACTTTCCCTACATATAAACCTGACATATATTGTAACAACCTGGAACTGGGGTAGCTATCTGTGCACTATGTAAGGGCTTGCTAAGATTAATGAAGAGCGAGAACCTCTCTTCCTACCTGGCAGAATATGATTTCACTAAGCCTCATATTCCTCTACTCTCGGTGACCTGGTTATTTATTGGGAAGGTGTGAGTGAGTGCTGAGGCCTGCTGCCTAGGCTGAGTACTGTACCCAAGATGGGGACAAAAAGCCCATCTCACACAACTACATTATGTTGTCTGTAGAAATGATGGCATGTAGCAAGTCAGCAAGAATCGTTTTGGAAAAGACTTCAGAATAGATGAAATGTAAGTGATCATTGAGACAGAAATGTGAAGATTGCAACCAATTTAGTTACTAAAGAAATGTTTTAATGATTTTCATGAGTTGAGTAATTCATGAAATTATCTTCCATCATCAGAACCAGCATTAAAACTCCCCTGAGTTGGAAATTACTGACACGGTTTACCAGGAAATTTCTCTATAATACTGCAGCTCTCAAAGTCTATTCTACTACAAGTACTGTCATTTTATAATTTTTATCGTGCATTCTGGGGTGAAGTGCAAAAAAAGGGCTCAGGTATTAGGCAGGAACATTTTTTCAAATAAGTGGCATTGTACACACTACTGTTATCACTGAATTTAACATGTTTTTGTTTTTGTAATATGTGTGGCCAATAGTGAAAAATCATAAAATTCAACGTCCAAAACATCTGGAGAGCTGTAGGTAATAAAACACCCACTGACTAGTCATAACACAACGGTTTTTGTGTGCCAATGAAACAACCTGGATGCATCTGCGGTGCGTCATGAGCCGGACCTTTGGTAAAATGTTTGGTTAGAAGAGCCTATCTTCTTGAAAAGGAGCAGGCGGCAGAAGTGTATGGAAGTAAGTGAGATAATGATTCAGGTTAGTTTTGCTCGGGTATTGCTTTATCTTCAGAGGTCAATCAGTATTTTGGAGTTCCTGTTGTCCTTTTCCTTAAAAATCTTCGTACATAACTTTCTGTTGCTTTCCAAGGGAAAGTAGGCTTTATTTGGTTTCTATGGAATGCAACTGGTTTAAAAAAAAATGTTTCATGGCCGGAAAAAATAGGGCAAGAGACAAAGTTCATGTGTAGTACTATACACAAAATTCTTAAAAAAGAAGAAAACTGGAGTAGCTGTACCGAAATAGATCGATGAAGACTCCTATTCTTTGGGGTCCGGAGTATATCTTGTTTAAGCTCCGTTCCTCAGGGTCAATACCTGGTCCTTCCTTATAATCCTTAGGGAGAGGATCAATCTGTGGCCTGCCTCACTGACCTAATCTGTCCGTTTCTATGTGTCAGGGCACAGAACAAAAGCCTACCGGTTTCAGTGGACTAAGGTTTGTAAACCACTTTCATCAAGGCTAGTGTAGACCAACACTTAGTGGTGGGTGGTCTTATTTCTTCTGTGATGAGGTGTATCTTGGTTGTCAATAGGAGGCCTACCATATACATAGGAGAGAGCGGGGAATGGGGTAAGGAGGTAGAGACAGAGAGAATCTATGTTAAAAAACTGTTGTGATTGTGGTTCTCATGGTTCCTGAGTAACTGGGATACCATTGGTACTATACAATCTCTGTCTTACCCTTAAGGATGGGTTCTCCCATGTGTATCGGTCCTAGGTCAACACACGCATGGGCATAGGCATTTTTCTTCCCAATGTCGTGCTTTCAATAGTGCATTCCTGGGAACCTAGAGAGAAAACATTATGGGCCTCATTACGACTCAGACGGCCACGGAATGAACCGTGCTCGTAAGGGACCGGCACCATTCATTCCGGGCCGCCCTATTACGTGGTCTGCAGCAGGTCCCACTCTGGAAGACCAGGCGTCCTTGGCGGGACCCGCTAGCAGACCCGGATGCTAACAACGGGCCCGTCATTAACGGGCCCGTTGTTAGTATCCTCCCCACTCCCATTGAGCCCTCTGGAGGCTCGAATTGGAATAGGGATGTACCGAGTCCCACGATAGGGATTTACCAGGCCCTCCAAGGTCGGAATGGCCCATAAGTCCCATTTTGCGGGACCCGGACCTGGTACCTGGTATGGTGGTAGCCATGCCACTTTTAGCGGCATGGCTACCTCCATACTTGTAATGAGGCCATATGTCTCTAAATTCCAGGAGAAGTGCTGCAATGAAAACACCGTGCCTCCCGGCACGTTGCATTGATTTGCAGTAGTTTAAAAATGCTAGCTAAACATTTGTCAAATAAGGTCAACTCAGTCGCAAGTTTGGCCCTATGCTATACATCAGAATAAATAGGTGACTCTATTGCCCACCCTAGGTTAGACTACAGGTTGCCAGTGATACTACATCTCAAGAGAACACCTTCAAAAGTGTCTATCCCGCTCTATGTCAGCGGTCAGTGCCCTTTAATAATCCAGTGGGAATCCATCTCAAAACGGGTGAGTACGAGTAAGTCAGTACGTCGGGAAGCACTGATGGGCGAGTCTGCCACATACTCACCTCTCGTGTTCCCAGGGGGACCTTCGAAGAGAAGAGATGCTGCGGTTAATGCAGCCATGCAGTCCGGTGTACATTCCGTGGTCACACTGTAATTCTGTAAATGAACGCGTCCTTGATCCCCTCCAGGGAAAACTCTTCAGTGATGAACTTCTCAAAACATGTCCTAACACAGGAACAACATGCACTTTTGGAAAACCGAAGGAGGAGGAGGAGGATAAGCAGACCAGCCTTTTTGGGATGCCTGATGACCAGGTGTATGGGAGGTTCAGGTTTCCACCACACATAATCCTCGACCTGGTGAGTGAGTGGGAGGATGACCTCACATCACACACCCTGTGCTCGCAAGCACTGAGCCCCTTGGAAAAGGTGCTCAATGTACTGCACTTCTTGGCTACTGGTTGATTTCAGCGGACAAGTGCCATAGTCGGGGGAAGGGGGGTGTCACAGGCCACGCAGTCACGCTGCCTACACCAGGTGTTGGCCATCATGACTGCACGCCCCTCAGTCCGCAGGCACATATACATGCCCAGATCACCTGCAGAAAGGCAGCCCATGGTCCAGGACTTTTACGGGGTGGCACACTTCCCCAAAGTGCTAGGTGCCATTGATTGCACCCATGTGGCTCTACATCCTCCCAGGGCCACTGAGCACATATATCAAAATCGCAAGCACTGGCATTCAATCAACATGCAGGTAGTATGTGAATACTCACTTCAAGGGAATAATCACTTCAGTATATGCCAACTATCCATGGTCAAGCCATGATAGCTTTATTTTCAGAATGTCACCCCTAAACCGGGACCTGAAAGCTGGCCGGCATGGTGACACATGGCTGATTGGTGAGTATAAATGCCTCTGCACATGCATGCATGTCAGATATTGAGTAATGTGACAACCCCACTAATGATAGCCATCATCACCTCCCCAGGGGACAGTGCCTACCCTCTGAGCACCTACATGATGACGCCAATTCGGAACCCCACCACACCACCCGAGGTAAGATACAACACAGCCCATATTGCAACCTGGGGCATAGTGGAGCGGACATTCGGAGTGCCCAAGTCACGCTTTCGCTCCCTTGACCGCTCTGGTGGGCAGCTGCTATACGCGCCCCCAGTAGTGTGCAGGATCATAGTGGCAGCATGTGTCCTGCACAACGTTGCAACCCGCCGGGGTGTGCCGGTGGACATGGTGGTGCCCCCACATCCCCAACCACATGCATGGCCTCTGCGCATGCGAGGTGAAAGGGCACGTGGTGAGGCAGCCCGTACCCAGCTTGTGGCAAATTACTTCACCTAAAATCCCACCCCTGCGGAGTGCACACAGGCCTGGCACATACCAGCTGACAATCAATAATGATGACAAAAGGGACAGTCAACTGTCACAACCATACCAGCCTGAGATTGTTCACCTGGAAGTGTTACATTGTGTGCATGCCTACCTACTTAAACACACCCAATGCTGTGTCACAACAAGACAGACATTCATGCAGCAGGAATGACTACCCCCTTGCAAAATACACATCTAAATAGTGCCATGTCACCCAACCCCTCCCCATCTCAGCTAGCCAACACACCATGGCATGGCATGCAATGTGAAAGCAACCAAATGAATGCACAACACATGACACAAGTGTCACAAAGTGCACTGTCCCTAATGTAAACAGGCTACAGACAATATGCTCTCAGTAATCAATAAGTAACAGCACACATGAACAAATATTTACCAGCAACACAAAACATCAGTCCAGGATGAAACCGTGGCAATATATGAAAGCAAAAAATTAAAGTAGTGCAAGTCTCACAACCTGACTAAGGCAGCACATTGCCCCCCTTCCAACTGCAGAGTGTTGCTGTCAGGCAAATGTCTCAGTGTACTGCATACAACATGAACTGCATCTTCAAAGGAGATGGCCTTGTGAAGACATGAAGAACCTACATGTATATAAGGAGAAAGACATGGATGCACAAGCACATATCAATACACCATGCAGTGTAGAATCCAATAACAATCCCCACTAGGGATGTACAGACAGTTTTGACTACAGACTGCCCACACAACTTATGGGAGCCCAATGTCACTGTGTAAGTTACTGTTAGTTGGTCACACCCTTTGCAAGCCCATGGAAATGGGAAGCAGGAGGGGTGTGTGTATCAGGAAACCAAGCATCTAACCCAAAGACAGAACAAGCCTGCATGTGCCCAGCTGGAATACACAGTGGATGCCCATGGGAGCCACACAAAGCAACACACTGTAAAAAAAAAAAAAAAAAAATGGCCATGTGTGGACCAGGGGGGTGGGGAGGCACCCAGGAGGGACGAGGTACAGGGTGCATCCCAACACCCACATGCGTGGATGTTGAGATGTTGAGAAAAAAAAACCTCCATGGGCTCAGGGCCTGCACGGATACGCTACAGTGGGAGAACTGCCGTCGCTGTCATCACCCTCTGCTGCTACATCAGGAGGTGGCCGTGATATGGGAGGCAGCCCAAGCAAAGCCCTGGTATGGTCCTCCATGGCAGCAAGCATGCGGGTCTGGAAGGTTTGGTTCTGCAGGATGATGGTACGGAGATCCCCATGCAGCACTTCACAGGTAGCACGCATTTCTGCCTTCATGGCCTCGCGTGATGCCCGGATCTCCTGACGGGTTGCCTGGAGGTCAGCTGAGAGTGAACGTGTGAGTTGCGTCAGCTGCTGTTCTGACCTAACATTCCAGGAAACCTCAAGTTCACCCAGAGTATCTCGGAGGGACCCGTGTTCTAACCTCAGGGCTTCCCTGTGTGCCTGTGACTCTACAGAGATAGCTGCGCGCAGAGTCTCCAGTGCAGCCCGTCGGTCCCTGTTGGACGCCAACATGTCCTCCCTGTGTGAGTGGCAAACGGAGTCTGTTGCCTCCTGCTGGAGCTCCATCTGCCTGTCAGGGGGGAGAATGGAAGTGGCCACCCTATCCGTTGCCTGAGTCATCATTTCACACAATGCTCCCTGTTGTGCTGCTATGCTGTACATGGAGTTCTCCCACACAGTATTGCCTGGTGGTGCATGGCCACCGTGTTGGCGGGCACCACACCTGTTTGGGCAAGGTGATCTGCACCTTGCTGTGCTGGCACTGCCTGAGGCTGCAGGACTGCATTCCTCCATTGATCTGCTGGCCCAGGAACAGGAGCAAATATTGTGGAGTGTGACCCTGCATCCGTAACTGCCAAAGGTGGACTTACCAACACTGAAATCCCCATAGAGGGGTCTACCCCCAGTGCAGGTGGGTTGGACAGAAAAGCATTCCTGCCAGAAACACTCACCTGCGACGGGACATATGTCTCACTGTCTGATTCAGCACCTGATTCATAGAGGTCTGCGGAGGTGTACCCAGAGGCACCCGTGGACAGTATGGTCTGCAGGAGGATAGGGTTTTCACCCACCACCACCCCATGTCCTTCACTGGTGCCCGGTTGTGGCTGTGATTCCTCCTGGGTCTGTACCATCTCCTCATCCTCAACAGCATCAAGTGCCTCATCACCTGCAAAAACATGAAAGACAACAATAGGAAACAGGCATGAGCACCATAGCGCACACATAGGCCTGACGAGGCAGAGATCCAGTACATACATTGCACATGTACCATATGACCATAACCCTGGCATGCATGCACTGTAAATGTGTTGGAAGGGGAGGCAAAAAGCAGACACTGAGGACTCCAAGATGGAAAAGCGACACATGTGCAGCATGCTGGATAGCACTGGAATCACACATTAGCCTGTGAGTGGCATGTCCAATACACATACATGACACATGCCATCACACAGATGGCATGTAGCATAGCCATGGTACATTTGACAAGTACAGCCGTATGGTAGGAAATCAGTACTGTCACCCATCCATTTGAGATGGACATAATGAGTTAAAACATGCAAAATAGTGTGACAAAACACGCATGTGCCACTCACTGCAACAGATCCAGTGTTCACTAACACAGTGATGGCAGGCAGATGAATACATCAATGGCTGATCACTTAACATGACAGAAGACAACAGTCATGTTCAACATTCAAACAGGGCCCAAAAATGATTGTGTGCAGGCCATTACTCAATCAGCCTGAATGGTTAAATCATTTCCATAACAAGGTAATAAATGTGGGCCATTGTGGGGTGTAATCTATGACAGAAGTATGTGACATTTGTGGCAGTACGTCAAAAAAAAATGTGTCAAAAAAATGGCAAGGATTGAAACAATCAGGCTGAATGAACAGGACAAGATTTTGAACAATGTTGTTGCAAGATGACAGCAACTGCAGTAATTTGGTGCAATTTGGCAACTGTGGTCAGAAGGGGTACTGTCATACCCACACCCAAGTCCGGGGAATGGTTTGGAGGGGCCACATGGGTGACCCATACCAGTCATGACTACACAGCCTCACCTGGCACTCAATCAGAACACATCACCCAAGCAATATACACATGGATTGCACACACATGGATGGCCACTCTCTGTACAATACTTCAAGATCTGGTAGGTCTCCCACGCCTTGGATCTGAAGCCTCCAGCGACAGACTCATGTTCAGTAAGTTGGTTGTCCTCTGGTGGAGAACCACCGCCAGTCACCAGAGTAGAGGCATGATTGGAAGCCAGCTTGTTCTTTGCTCTGCGTTTCAGGTCATTCCAAGGCTTATAGCAATCATCAGCTGTGCGCCTCACAAATCCGAGGGCACTAATGTGGTCCGCGATGGTCTGCAAGTGGGCCCTACGTTGAAGGGGCGTAGTCTTGCACCCTGCAGTCACCACCATTTTGTGGCCTATGTGCCAACACATAGGCCACAAGTGCATCTAGTTCTGCGTCATTGAAGCTAGGCTTCCTTGACGTGCCGGAGTGTGTAGCTGTGTCTGGGGTCCCAGCCTGTAGTGCAGGAGTACCCTTCTTCTTCTTGGAAGGTGGTGCAGATTGGTAGGGGCAGAAGTGCAGGTGGACTGGGTACTGGAAGTTTCCAAAGGCACAATTACCAAAGGTCTCACTGTAGGCATTGGCTGCAGGGTGATGTTGGCAGGACCAGCCTCGGTGTGATGGACTTGGACCAACACTGTCCCAGCTGGGAGACTCGGAGCTGGGGTGGATTGAGCTGCAGCTGCCCCTGCAGCCTCCTCACCCAGGCTACTTGGGGCAGCAGATGACATTGCTGCCCCAGATCCACGTGGCCTGGTGACAGCAACTTTCACCGCCACACGTGGCTTAGACTTGGTGACACGGAAGTCAGCCTGGGAGTCATCCTGTGCCGGTTCAGTTGACAATATGGGCTGGTTTAATAAGGGCTGAGCTGGGATGGTGTCAGCTACATTCCCCCCAACCATTGGGGGGCATAGGTGGGCCCTATTGGTCCTCCACACACTGGCCTCTTGGGCCACCCTGCACATCCTGGCCACGTCCCCTACCGTGCCCACCTCCTTGAGCTCGGCCACCTTTGCGTCCCTTACTGGTAGGTCGCCTCCCAACCATGGCACTGATGTTGTTGTGCGTATAGGAGTTGCAGTAAACAATTGTCCTGGGCAATTTGGGTGAAAGGGGTAGGGTACTAGATGGAGTTCGTACCCTAGTGCTCTAGCAAGGCTGTCTGTGACCCCTGGGGGAAGATGACGGGTCACGCAGTGCACAGGCACCCTGAAAACAAAATTAAACGTGCATGCAACCCCTGGTTGACCACGTGCATGGAAAAATGAACCCGCATTACTCTGTGGCACCCAGAAACACAAAAATAAGCGTACGCGTGACACACATAGCCTACAATGACCTCTGAAGGGTTACGCGACACACGGGGCAACCACAGTTGGAAAATACATGCGCGACTCACCGTCTGCCTGGAAAAACAATGTGACATGCGTGTGCACGTTGGCAACACCCCCGCCAAAAGAAGAATTGAAAGCTGTCTGAGTAAACAGGGAGTACGAACTGGAACCATTGTGAAGTAATCGTGTGTGAACCGACAAGAAGTACAGGAATCACCTGCTCGCTCTCCACAAAAAGCACGTACAAGAACATGGCATCCTATGTGTTCCTTTTAAGCCAGCCCACACGTACCATGTCACTTACGCGCATACGCGCTAAGGGCCTTTCCTCCAATTACACGCAGTGACACCTGGACGTTCAGTTTTTTCATGTGTACAATGAACATGCACCCATGTTGTGGGACAGACGCGCTTACGCGCTAAGGGCCTTTCCTCGAATTACACGCTGACGTGCAGTTTTTTCACGTGCCAAATTACTCCGTATGAAGCTGGCCATGCGACAACACACGGAAGACCACGCTCCTGCCCAGAAGGCCATTTTCCTGCCCCCCAGATCCCCGAGCATGCTCCCCCTGCCATCTGCTGCTGCCTGCCTGCCTACTGCCCATGTGCCCTGCTGATGGGTGCCTGCACCTCAGCCATCTGCAGGGGTGCAGTTGCTGTGACCACCCCTGCTGGAAAAGAAGACTCCCGACTGGGATACCATCGCTCAACAGCCCAGCCCCAGGACCCAGTTGCCCATCCACACCTGCCTCTGGGGTTGCCATGTTTGACACAACACCATCTGGCACCACTGGCAACCCCCAGCCAGAAAGGCAGAGGGCTAACAGCTTAAGTGCCAATGAAGTTGGTAAGTTGGTATCCTGGTGGAGCAAGTTCTGGGGCAGTATGATGCCCTCTTTGGAAGTTTGCGCACTGACAATGAAGGACGGAAGAGGATATGGATGGACATTGTGGCTGCCATCAACGTGGAGGGCATGGTAGCCCCCGACATTCAACACGTCCGGAAGCGCTGGGAGGACTTCAGGTCCAGGACCCTCAACAAGGCCCGGCACCTCTTGAAGACAGCGGATGCTGAGGGGTGCCGGGTCTGCCTAACAAACAACCAGATGAGGGTCCTGGAATGTATACACCCAGCGCTCCACATCCAGGTCCTGGAGAGGCCGTCCCGTCTGGAGTCGAGCGGTAAGTGTACATGCGTACTGATTGGATGCTGTGCTTGTTGAGGTGTGCCAGGAGTGTGCAGGTTCAACATATGTGTTTGTAGGGCCATGTATGGTTGTGTATGTACAGGGACGTGAGGCTGCCACATGTGAGTCCTGTCATGTGTGAGACACATCAATGGTGTATGTGTTCAAATGCATGCTGGGCAAATGCATGTGTGGGTGCACACATGTTAAAATTTCTGTGTATGTAATGTGGCATGGTTGTGGTGTCGCACAAGGATGCTGGTTCCAGATGCATGTATCTGCACTATGTACATGTGAATGTGTTTGTATTTGACAAGTGTACAACTGTGATACAACATGGATGAATGTGACACTGACATGTAGGAGGCTGATTGCCAGATGTGATATGGATGGCGATGTTATCACTGCAACAGGTGGTGGAGATGTACAGATGCATGTAAGTCTGGTGGCGTGTGTGCATGTGTTCTGCACTCCCCATGTTGCATGTGACGTCAGGCTCACCTTCGGCTGCTCATGCTGTTTTTGTGTATGGATGGTGTTGTCTGGTGCAACATTCTTGTTGATTTGCTCATGTGTGTGAGTTGAAATGACATGTGTTTAGGGGAGTCTGATGCCATGTCTGAAGTTTGACACTGCCACTCATGTACAACTGTCATGTGCGTATCAGTCCATTGTACAGTGCCCTGATGCCTTTGTTCTATCTCTCCCTGTCTGCAGCGTCAACTGATGAAGAGGGCGAAGAGGGTGCTGTGGAGCAAAGCATCAGGGATCGCACCGCCAGCCGGAGACGCAGGGCCCAGCTCCCCTCTCATATTGTCATCTCGTCGGGGAGTGAGGAGTCTGGTGCCGCGTCCCAGGCCACAGCTGCCGAGGGTACATCCAAGAGACGGAGGTCGGAGGTGGACTCCTTGGCAGCAGAAAGGGCAGTTGAGACCCCACAGGGTCCGACGGAGGAAGATGGCACGGAGTCATCCAGGTTGGTGGGGGGTTTGGTGGAGGAGGAGGCCATGGAAGGGACAAACACAGGGTCTGGAGGGGGGATTCCACTGGTGCTAGTGATGCAGTCCAGGGGCATGGACAGGAGGCAGCACAGGCTGCCACGGAGGTGCCTGTGTGTAATCCTGTCCCCGATCCTGTGATTGCATCATCCCGCACCAGCAGGGATGCCTATATCCAGACCCGTTTTCAGGGAGGGGATGAGCGCACAACAAATGGCCTTCCTCTCCCTGCGGACGTGGCAATCCGGGACCGGGTTGAGCCTGTCCTGGCTGGGATGGCGTTGCGTCAATGGGGCATGCAAGCTGACTTGCAGTGTTTTCGTGAAGACACTGCACGTCATCTTGGATGCCTCTTTGACCGCGTTGACCTACTAGGACGGGTCACCAGTGCTGGATTCCTCCGTGTGCTGGACCTTCTTCCGACCCGCTCCTCACCTGAACCCCCTATGCGCCAGTCGTCCTCCGTGCCATCTTCCGGCCCATGTATCACCTGGGTACCCTGTGGAGCTGCCTCTGACCCAGCAGCCAGGCTAGTGGAGGACACATCCCTGCCACAGTCGGGAGTCGGCGTCCAGCAGGAGTGGCCACCACAACAACTGCACCCCAGCAGGAGGAGGACAGGCAGGCATCAAGAGGCAGGGTGTTACGCTCACCTGGCTCCCACAGAGGCGTCGATCTGAACTGGACAGCTGCGGTCTCCACCAATGTGACGCATAGGGCCGAGATGACGGACTGGACTGGCCGACCTAGCTTTGTTTGCTTGGCGTTAGGAATATTCTTCTGCAAATGGAGAAAGGGAATTAACTACCCGTGGAGTTGAGCATAAATTCCCCCACCCCCCGCTGTTCTCCCCACAGATCAACTTTGATGTCCCCTCTTATAGTCTCACCTGATGATTTGAAAAGATGAGCTCTCCATCCTGCATTGAGCGCAGGTGCACGTTGATAACCAGTTGCTTCACTGCCTCAAAGGAATTGGTGAGTTCCAGAAAAATATTGACTCCGAAAAGTATGTAGTTTGTAAGAGTTCACATGTCTGACTTTCACTCTTGTCCGATTCCTTGCAGTTTGCAGCTTGACCCCAGCGAAGAGTTCCTCGTGGTAGCTGACTAAGTTCAGGTAAGGATTTGACTCATCCTACACAGTTCAATAAAATAAGGCCAGAATGTAACCTGTTGCTTGCTCCCTTATTCAGGTGTGGAGAGAAAATATGAAGCTCGGGGAATAATGCCTCTGGCGGTAAAATTAGGTAAGTCTATTGCAGTGAGAAGAGTTCCCCTTGTTTGTCCCTTTTTCTCACCTTGTTGTACTTTTGTTCCCCGTAGGAGCCGGGGTATGGCGAGGATGCAATGGAGACTGCGCCGACCCGTGAGGAGGAATAGTACCCCCGGCGGTAATCAGGTAAGTCTATGGGGGTAGTTACTATTGCCTCTGTGTATTCCCTTGGCTCACCTATGCTGTTCTTGTGTTCCCCTTAGGTGCCAGAGTGTGGCAGGAACGTGCAGAAGGATGCAGTGGATCGTGAGGATGCTGCGAAGGCCGGTGAGTTCAGCGCGGTGCTGCAGCAGGCGAGACGGTGCGCATAAATGCTTCTTTCTTCCAGCTCGAAGGCGCGGTGGATCCGGAATTCAGGTAAGGATCGAACGTTTTGCTCTTATTCTAACCTTTTTTCCTTCTGTTCCTTCCTTTTTCTAGGAGCTGCAGACTCGAGGCGGGCGTGGTAGAAGACTGGATGCAGGCTTGCAGACACGGTGAGCATTACGCTGCTGGATGCAGAATAACGCGAAGCGTGTGCTGCTCTTCGGACGTGGTTTAAATAGCCTCCAAAGCGGTCCCAGGTAAGTATTCCTCCCCAGCCCCACCCGAGTAAAAAATAGTCTCTAGGTAAAATAGTCCCTTCCAAGCCTCATTTGGCTTGGAGCTCTGCAGCATGGTCTGCATCAGGTAAGCTTGCAGCATGGTCTCCCTCAGGTAAGTTCCACTCTATGAGCCTGGTGCCTATGGCACCAGAACTAACTCTCCATATTAGCCTGGCACCATAGGTGCCAGGACCGCACCCAAACAGCCCCTAGCAGGGGTCTTTGGGCTTGCTCAAAATAACGTGATGCCTGCTTCTGGGGTTGCTGGACCTGGTCTGGTTCCCCGGGGGTAGGCATCATGACACAGGGCACAGGCACAGCAGCAGCAGGCACAAGGTGGGAGCAATGATGGCTCGGGGCCATCAACATCAGAGGGGCAGGCATCGGCCAGAGGGCAGGAGGACTCCCTGGATTGGGAGTGTCTTCCGTGTGGCAGCGGTTGGGCCAGGCCATAGATGCGGAGCGGCGGCGGGCAGGAGAGGCACAGCTCACAATGGTCAGGGCGGAGAACTCCATGCACAGGGCGCTGAGGCGTGCCGAGTGCCTCGAGGCAATTCGCAGAGAGTTGGAGTTGAACATGCCATCGTCCCTGCGAAACCTCAGGGCCATGGAAGAGGCCCGCCTCCAGGACATAGATGAGGAGTTTGATGATGCCCTGGCCCGGGAAATCCATAAGTGAGCCGTTGGACTAGCTTGCCGCCATTGTATATAGTTTCTAGTGTTAGGTTTCATTTTCGTTTTGCTTTATTTTGGGGTGCTTGGACAATGCCCCACCCTTTTTTGTATAGTTATTTCTTATGCAGTTTTTTTTATAGGTTTCATTTCATTCGTTGGGCTCATGGACCCTGGATTGAATCGTTGTACATAGTTGAACTGTGGATTCATGAAAACAAATTTTTTCTAATCACCATGGATGAATGGATTTTACAATTTACGTTTCCTTTGGATTTGCTCTGGTGGACGGAGAGTTTGGACGAACTTTCTTTTGGATTACTTTGGATTGAGACTTCATTTTCTTTTCATTTTTGGACATGCATTTCTTTTCTTGTTTAAAATATTTTTCATGTTTTCAGTCCATGACTTTCATTTTGTGCTAAATACATTTTGATTTATTACTTCCATGTGTGGTATTCACTCATTGGTTTACTGCATGTCACAATGTGGGTTTACACAATCACTGGCACCCAGTGTGTGTGTGTGACGGACATGTGTTGATGTACACAGTTGACTTTTGGTTTGCGTCATGTAATAAGCCTTTCAGTGTGGGGTGGATGGTAAACCTGATTGGGTCTCAAGACTGGGTTGGCATGCAGTGGGATTTTGGTGGACATGAAGCCCATGAATGTGCATCTTTATGACATGTTTGGGGGGGGACCTGAGTCGGGGCCTGCTGGCAGGTGCCCGTCAATGCTGTGTGGGGGTGCAGGGGGACATGAGTCAGGGCCTACTGGCAGGTGCCCATCAATGCTGGGTGGGTGGGGGTGCAGGGGGACATGATTTGGGGCCTGCTGACAGGTGCCCATCAATGCTGGGTGGGTGGGGGTGCAGGGGGACATGAGTCTGGGCATGCTGGCAGGTGCCCCTTAATGCTGGGTGGGTGGGGGTGCAGGGGGACATGAGTCAGGGCCTGCTGGCAGGTGCCCCTTAATGCTGAATACTGGGTGGGTGAGGGTGCAGGGGGACATGAGTCAGGGCCTGCTGGCAGGTGCCCCTCAATGCTGGGTGGGTGGGGGTGCAGGGGGACATGAGTTGGGGCCTGCTGGCAGGTGCCCCTCAATGCTGGGTGGGTGCGGGTGCAGGGGTAGATGAGTCGGTGCTCAATAGTGCATGGTGACATGTGGCCTGGCGGGGGGGGGCATGCCAGGGTGGATGGGCTTCCTGCGGGGCATGCCCATGGTGGATGGGCTGCCTACGAGACATGACCAGGTGTGCAGGGTAGTCCCCTATGGTGTGGGTTGCCTGCAGGGGCTGGGGAGGGGGTAGAGGGCACACCTGGGAGGACCCACACTGCCAATTCACGTGTGTGACTCCACACACACCCCTCAGAATACACGTACCCCGCTCTGCAAGCGGAATCGCGTGTGAAACTGCCCGCACACACCACAGAATACACATACCCCGCTCGCCCAAGGCCTATTGTATGTGAAACTCCCCGCACACCCCTCAGAATACACGTACCCCGCTCTGCAAGCGAAAACACGTGTGAAACTGCCCACGCACTCCACAGAATACACATACCCCTCTCGCCCATGGCCTATCGCGTGTGACACTTCCTGGGCACCCCAGAAATACACGTACCCCGCTCGCCCAAGGCCTATCACGTGTGAAACTCCACGTGCACCCCTCAGAATACACGTACCCCGCTCGCACAAGCCCTATCGCGTATGATAATTCCAGCGCACCCCAGAAATACACGCTCTCCTCTCGCGCGATTGCATTGTAGCGGCCCTGTAAGCTGGTCCAGGGTTAGCGCGGCCCTTTGCGCTGCATTGGGGATTTCAATGGCTTTTCCTTGCACAAGGGGCATTCTTGGGGACGTAACTGGCGCTGCGGGATGTTCTCTGCGCCAGCGCTCAATATGGCTTGGAAATTCCATGAATACGCGGTGCGCCAGAATGCTGTTTAGTGCACACGGCTGGCGCACGCTCCCTCTCTGTGCTGCTCGCGTGCGCTGCCTCTGCGCTGAAATCTATGAATGACCCCCTTACCGTCCACGAAAGAATATATTATTTATTAAAACAAAAGGAAAAGCTGCAGAGTAGCATATTTTGTGTAAGGGCTCATGAAAACTTGGTATATGGACATTATTGTATGGTATTTTGTGTTTCCGGAAATATTCACATGTACTCTTTGACTGATGCGGTTTTCAGGCTCAACCTTAAACTTGAAACCGTTAGCCACTATGTTTTAGTTTTTTTGTTCAGCTTACCTGTGAGACGCTGATTGTTTTCTAATGATGCCCAATGCCCACAAACAGAATAAGGTTTCAATTATTATTTTCATAAACTCAGAGCGATTGTAAGATGAAAAGCATTGCAATATTTAAGAACAACTGATTACAGAAGTAAACATGAAGATGATTGTGCATCCTTCCCTTGTGAGCTAGTGGCACAGACACTAAAATGTAGTGCCACGACAGAACATGTATGACTGATAGCATGGGGGGGGGTCGTGTGTTTATTAATTACAGTACACATAGTATTTTCATCATCATTAACACTTAGCACATGTCTTCCCTGCTTGAAAGCTGTTTCCTCCAGTACCAGTAACAATGGGGCTGAAACAAACACTTGCTTATCTTTACAATGACGTCACCTGATATCAGTCAAAGAATGCAGACATCCATCATCTGTAAATATACGCGTATCAGTTTCATCAGTGGGACATTGTCAGTGGAAAAGGTGGCAGAGGCGTCGCTCAAAGCATGTTTGCATAGTTACAGCTTTCTATCTACAAATCATTCAGGATGCCACTAAACATACATCATCTAATTTTTTGTAGGCTTATGGTATGATGATCTGTTGATTGCAGATTCTGTTGGGGTGACTTGTCTTTGTCAGGCTTGATTCATAAGCAGCTTAAGATATCATCGTCCAAGGGATCCTCCTCTTTCTTCTAGAATCAGTGCCTCATACTTCCACTGATGCCTTCGGGTGGTTCAGAACCATCTTGCAAATCACAGTAACCCATGGAGTTTCCAACTATCTGGCAGTAGAAATGGCACTTCTATAGCGACCTTACAGGTCGGGCAGAGAATACCTTTGGACTACCCCAGTATCTACTGGGAAAATGGTGCTTCCATAGCCATCATACAGGTAGGGCAAAGGATATTCAGAAATACATTTTTAAAAAAGCTGTTGAATTGATATTTCCCAAATACTTGAACATAGTGATGTCCCCTTCCAAATTACTTTGACACCTTTTTCTCTAAAATAAATGTAAAAAAACCTACAACTGCATCAAATCTAATAGCCCCATGGAGTTGGTGGATTTATGTAAGATACATGTAAGATATTTGTGCCTTAAATAAGACATCACAGAAACAGTGCTGCTACCCTTACTACTTCCTTGCCTCTTGAAACTGGGCAATTTCTATTGTTAATGAGCAGTATGTGTTGATTATTCCCATTCGGTGTGTGACCCCAGAATGTTCAAGGAACTTGCACAATGCAAGACAGTGGGCATCATTACAAGTTTGGCGATAGTCTTGCCGGCAAAACCACAGGATGCTGCAAAACTTGCACATTTTTCTGGCGCCTGCCAATGAGGAAATACAGGGCCATTACAACCCTGCTGGACCCTGTATTTCCCCATTGCCAGGCGCCGGAATGCATTACTCCCCACTCCCATTTGAGCCCCGTTGGGCTCAAAGGGAATGGGGAGGTCAGATGCACCGGCACCATTCGTGAATGGTGCCGGTGCATCCGACATGCCCTGCTCGTGGGTGCCGGTCTGCCCGCCAGTGTTAGGGAGAATTCTCCTTCTGGGGCTAATTTCCCTCACCTAGTGAGTCCCCCAGCAGCTTTGCTGGATTTCTGGAGTTTTTTTTCCACCTGGTAAGAGTGTTCATCCCTTTTCACTCTTACATGTGTTTTGGACTATGTGTTTTTACTCATTGTGTGATCTTGGGCACTGGAGCACACCACTCCAGATGCCCCTGTTCTTGTATGGGTTACACAGTACCCTCAGTGTAGTAACCCAGGGTTTTCTTTTAGACTGCTCTCTGACTCCATTTAGCTGGGGCTGACTACTGTCCCCCAGAGAAAGGTAAAGTTGTCATTTACTTTACAAGGTCACTTTTACCACAGACCCAGTACACCCCATCTTACATGGAGTACTGGAAAGGGCTAATCTGTACCCCTTTTCTGTCTGTACCTCCCTGAGCATTGTTTCGCTCTTTTAACATTTAGACTTGGCTGGTGGCAGTGGTATCTACCCTAACTTTTCTACCGCGATTATATTAGATAAACGTGATAATACTTTTGGCTATTTTAACAGCCTTAAGCATAAACCCCCTTGACCAAATCATCTTTCTTTTGGCTCCGGTTGGGTTTATTCACCATTTCTTTTTGTTGAATTCCTTCTTGTGTTTTACTTTGCGCAGCAAACTAGGTTTGCCTTCATTGTTCACCATCTTTTGGCGGGCTTCTGCAGAGAAGCCCTCCTCTTGGCGCCTGGGTGTCTAGGTAGACTGAATGTGTGGAAGGGGTGTAGTCACCCCCTGCACAGGGTATCCTAAGAAACCCAAGTCGCACTTTGCCATGATTGGCTGAGGTGGTTGTCCCAGCTGGACAACCCCCCTGCTGCGTGATTGAGAGCCAGGCTGTGTGAATGGGGGTTTTGCGCATAAAAGGCAAGTCTCTTGGGCTAGAAGTCAGAGTCACCTCTGGAACTAAAAGGAACTGAAAAGAAGCGGAGAGAATGACGGCTGCTGCAACTACCCCATCCCGGTGAAGCCCTGCTGCAGTCCTGAGCTATCTACCCTTTGATGACTAAGAGAAGATCCAGTCCGGAGTCTTCTTCCCTTGTGCCTGGTGGGGATAACCAGCTCATCTTCTTCAGACAGAGGTCTCCGTCGTGGTCAGAATCACTGCACACTGCTGTAGTGGTCCGGATAGCCGCCTGCCGAGCCTCTCCTGTTTTTAAGGAGTGCACCTTTTATTTGTTGTCGCTGCTGCCGGCTTCACCCTTGTGTGGTGCAGACCCCCTTCAGACGTCCTCCTTCACAACGAAGCTCCAGGAATCGTGGGTCTGCGGGAAACCAACAGGAACAACTGCCAGGGCACCAGCTGCACCATTGGAATAAGGTACTATGTTCTGCTCGAGGAAACTGGGTGAATCCCTTTTCTTCATCCTCAAGGCTCGTCCTTGTCTTCACTCCTTCTTATAACTTTTGCTTCCAAAGATTGACAATATCAAAGTACTTTTGGGCTACGCTGAATCGTGAACTGTCTAAAGGTCTGATCTTCGGCAGCAGGTCTCCGGTGTCACTTAACCCTGGCTTCGGCCCTTTGACTTTTTAACTCCTGTTTCTGAGTGTTTCTCAATGCTGTTTGCCTTACCTAAATATTGCCTGTGATTTTTACATCCAACTCCCTTTGGGTATCTCAGGTGCTAAGTGTGTTTTTGCCCCGGTAGCATTTCATGTCACGGATACGCTTTTATTTATTAGACTTAACTGTCAAAAAGTGATCGCAACTGTATCCGCGGTATCGTGTTTTGATCATAACACCGGTTCATTCAAACACAGGGTACCTACCTTGAGACATACTGTACAAAGTGAATTGGTTAGTTGTAGTATATTTAACGTGTGGTTTTGTTTAAAGGTTAATAGAAGTGTTGTTTTTTATAACTGATGGTTTAAAAATAAATGTACTTATATTTTTTTACCTGAAACCTTGAGTCAGTGTTTGCTTGAGTCACAGTAATTGTGGTCCCTTTGTTTAATCTCTGCTACTGCTCATATACTCTTGAGATAAGCCTGGCTGCTCTGCTACTGCTACCACTATAACTTAGTAGTACAGGCTTGTACTAAAGGTAAAACTTGTATTACCACCTGTGGTCTTAATCGTGTGTAGTGTTCCCTAAGGACACTTCACAGGGTTCTGCCTAACAGCCAGGTCAGACCTGGTGGGCGTAACGGCACCTGCAACCATAACTCTTAGTTTGCCAGTAGGGCAACAATGATACCGGCAAGCTTAACAGTACCATTGTTTCTGTACCGGCAAAATTGAAATGAGGCCCAGTCTGTCCTTCCTTCTGTGAAACATGACTAATGCTATTTTAACTCAACATATCGTCTTTAGATGACTAAAGGAAGCTTCGAGTAATGGTCTTCATAAAAAAAGCTAATGGCAATATTAATTACCTTAAAAATTATCACCCAATGTACAGCGTTCTCTATCTTGCAAAGAATTTAGTACAGTTGGTGGTTTTCCTGGACCTGTCATTTTTTTACCCTTTTGATTTGCTAAACTTCTTGTAAGCAGACTTTCACACTGCATGATAAACAGTCTGTTCTTCTATCAACTTAGGTGATCTTCATATCCAGGTGGATGAATCAGTAACATGTGACACTGTTGACTATGACACACTACTGAAAATACTCTACTTGTGTCTAGTAGTGGGTGAATGTCTGCTGTGGATTGTCTCCTTTTTCAATCACAGGTCTTCACACATTTCACTCCCTCCATTCAAGTTGAATTCTTGGCCACTGAATTGCACAGACCAACAAGTGTCATCCCTGTTACTGGTGCATTTCAATATTGACACCCTCCCACTTATGGCAATCATTAGTAAAGATTAATTTATACATGTCTGGTGATGGCACCTAAGCAATGATTACGATGGTTGATATCAAAGATTCTCCATTGAGATTAAGGTCCTGTCCACTAGACCTTAATACATGGAGAAACACACATGTCTTGAAATGGAGGCTTTCATGGTGGGACCAATCCCCAATCAATGGAAGTCAGATCCCTACCTACTAGTACTGAACACTTGTCTATTTAGGTCAAACAAGTAAGGAGCCTGTGGGTGTAGTTTAGCCGTGATCTGCCAGTTTCTTTCCAGTTATCAGCAGTCATGCAATGGTACTTCCACACACTGAAGCAAATCCTACAGTTTTTGAACAGAAATAAAATAAACGAGTAGTCATGGCCCTGTAATGCTCTAGAATAGGCTAAGTAAATATGTCTGGGAATTCCTGCGAATTTGTTTTCACTACACCAACAGCTACAGCATACGGCAGTTAAATATTTCACTGACACAAAGAAGAGGAAGCAGAAAATCCCTATTTCATATATACTTCATTGGCTGCCAGTGATCTCCGAGGAAACATGTGGTATTTTATGGATAGTGTACAATTCATTTAAATGTCCAGGATTACTTAATTTGTCATTTGCCTCTAAAATCTTCCAATGCCCTTGGAATACAAACACATACATGAAAAATAACCACGATTGGAGAAAGATGTTTCAGGTTTTTGGCACCAGTGGAATGCTACTCCCAATATCAATCAGATAAATTCATAATTTCTCAAAGTTTAAAATATAACTGAGGACATCCCATTTTGCATTGTACCTGGTTCTGTTATTCGATTCATTAGAATACTGGACCATTAACATTCAGGCATCTGCAGAAAACACCAAGATGTACATTGAGATTTGAAGATATAGGGATGACTGGTATAACCTTGGGAGTGCCTCTTCAGAGCACAGGACTGGATGGAAAAAAAATGATCTTCAACTCAATAAAAATAAAACTGAATGTATACAGTTTCATCCAGAACAGATCAGCCTTAAGGGGTTATTCCCCTTCCACCCTTTATCTAGGGCAAATGCCCACCCCCTCTGCTAGTCAAACATTTAGGGATACCTTTGGCTAGGATATGATGTCAACACCACAAATAAAATAAGTTGTCAGCAGCTGGATATTAAGCCTACAATATGCTGAAAATAATGCCTTTATTCTCCTAACTCACAGGCCGCTAGTAGATGGGGATTCCAATAATGCATGCTTCGACTTTGAGAAATAGCTTCATGCAGGTTAACCCATTGGTCCTCTAGAAAATAAAACTTTTCAGTTTGCATGAAACAAGATAAAATGAGATCATGTAACAGAAGCTAGATGTTCCTTGCATTGGCTTTCATTGGACAAGTAGATTTTGTACAACACTGTATGCCTGGGATGTAGAAGACAAGCTGTCTTCGCTCACCCATGCCTAACGAAATACATTAAAATATAAAAGCCTACCCTGCATCTTCAAAGTAGCAGGTGATCCTACTGAAATGGTCTGATATCAAAATAGTGACTAGGGGCAGATGCCACTTTGTAGTTCAGGCACCATACACGTGGAATGCACTCACACCCCACAGTCGCTGCTTGTCCAGCTAAACAATCTGTAAAATGCAACTGAACATATATATTTTCTAAAGGGCAGAGGACGTTCACCAGTGTTAAGAGACCCCTACGGCCGATCAATATTAATATCTTAATTCATTCATTCAACCACTCATTCACACGCTCGCTCATTTCAGTATCATCAGTGGTCCTATATTATAAATGGAAAAAACGAAGAATATGAGCGGGCACCGCTGATTTACTTTACTTTCGTATGATTGCATGTAGCTTTCCTTGTGTGATTAATGGCGAACCCAAGTGACCCAGTGTACACTACACCGGAAAAATACAGAACAGAAAAATGTGTCTGATGAAAAGCTTTCATCAGACCTTGGGTCGCCAATGCTGTATTAAAAACTACTGAAACGTATTTCACTCTTTCATATGATGCTTAATGGAACAAATGATAATTGATAGACTTCCATCGAAAAGATAGGCAATGATCCTTTATAGTTTTGCCTGTGGCTTTTTTTAATTTTCAAAAGTTCATTTTAGTTGAGGAAGCAGAATTCCAAAAAATTGCCAATGCATTTCGGACCTACCAAAATGGTCCTTCATCATGGTGAATTCTGCTTCCAACGTTAACGTACGTTTTCTTCTGCTCTACCGATGTCCGACTTCGTCCGTTTTGAGAAGACACTTTTCAGGCGTGTGCATTTCCTATATTATAAATGGGACATTATCAGTGGATTCAAATCAATGGCTTCTGCCAGGGCTGCACATCACAGGATCTCTTCAACCGGACTGACACAGCTCCAATATATCACGCACTAAAATGATAATTCCTCCTGCACTGGCAAAGACATAGCAAAAAACATTCAAAAGCATCATCTTTGCACCACTTCCCTCAGACACAGACCTGACACGAGCCACATTGAACACATTCCAACCAATAGGCATCCCATTCACACGCCCAGGCTGTGACCTACAATATCTAGAAAGGCCAACAGTGCTTAGAGGCAATAGAAGTGAAGAGCTATTTGCTATTATAATGCCTATTGAAATAGCATGCTAATTTTCTGTCTACCATGAAAAGGACTTCCAGAAAAATCGCAAGCAAGGAGCAAAGGATTAAGAAAAGACAACATCATGTTTAAAGTGGATTGCTATTTAAAACATATTTAATATCTTATGTAGTAATTCGAAGCAGCCACATAACATGTTTCCTTTATCTTATTTGCTCTCTCAGACATCTTTACGTGAAACTTCAAAGGTATGAGTTTATCAAATATCATTAACTAATGATACAAAATATAGTCTATATTCATTAAATCTATCACTAAGTGGGTCTACATTTCTGGAATAAAAGATGAATGGAGAATTCTTTGTTTTTCACATAGACAGAGAAATATTTGTAGTCTGTACAAACCAATATATGCCTATTGGTTCCAGCTGATGGAAAACATGATATGTGAGAGGCTTAAGTCAGAGAAATGGGAAGGAATAGAAGAGGTAACTTAACCGGGTTTGAAGGGTTTAAGCGTATGAAATTGACACACCAGGACAGTGTCATGAAGGTGATGGGTGAGTACCCATGTTCTGTCAGAGGGGTTATAACCCTTTCAAAGTACTAAGAACTGGAGCACCACTCACCGTTAGCATGAATCACAAATATCCTCAACTTCATATTCTTGTTTTCGTACTGGAGGAGGTTGTGCAGTCATTAGATGGTCGGTGGGTTCACCCTGGTAAGATCGAAGAATCTAGACAAGGAAAATGAGGTGGATACTTCTCCATGTGATGGGTAGGTCCAACATATAAGCAACGGAATTGATACAATGCAGTATACAAAATGGTCCAAAAAATCCAGGATCCAGTTTGGAAGGTACTGAATGCAGAGGTAGGGTCTTGGAGGGTATCCGGACAAGATCACCCACTACAAAAGAAGGGGCGCCCCTTATGTGTTTATCTGCATGTCTTTTCATATTCTCCTGAATGAATCGCAATTGATCTTTGACCAAGCAATGGTTAGACTGAAGATTGGAAATCCACTGATCGGGTGTACGAACTTGAGTCTATGGAATAGATGAATCAGGAAGACAACGTGAATGTTATGTTATGTTACTTTGCATTTATATAGCGCCTTATGTACCATTGGTATGGTCTCAAGGTGCTGGTAGGTTGAACGCCCTTGGGATCCGAAGTTCAAGTCAGTAGAGAGAATAGAGAGAGTCAAAGGTGCGTGTGCGCACCGGATATGTGTGCAGCAGGTGTAGCATTCGTGTGAAAGCTGCTTCTTAGCGGTAAGTGTGGTGGTTGGGAGATCAAGAGTATGTGTTTGTTCTGGCAGGTTTTATCCAGACCGATTCTGGCTGTGTTAGGCCTGAGGAGAACGCCTAGGCTGGAGGGTGTTCAACCAGCAGTGTTTAGATAGGGTGATGGGGAGTATGAGGTAGATGATAGTATGAGAACAGCTTTACCGAATGGTGTCATAGTATCGCTGTGTTCTAGTTGAGTGGTGGTGTAAAGAAGAGAGTAAGCGTGTAGATGTGATAGGGTGGTTTACCTTAGGTGTTTGTGATCAGTCTCACTCCAATAGTTCCATGTACTCCATCAGTTCCATGTACTCCGACTGTCCATTCAATGACCTTTTCAAGCACTCAAAACCGTTCTTTTCCATGCTCTTTCAAACGTTCCATGCACTCCAAACCATTCCAAGCACTCCAATCAGTTCCATTCACTCCAGTCCGTTCCACGCACTCCAGTCCATTCCATGCACTCCAATCCATTCCATGCACTTGAATCTGTTCCATGCACTCCAATCCGTTCCATGTACTCCTAGCCATTTTATGCACTCCAACCATGTTATGCACTCCAACCATTTTATGCAATGCTCCTTTCATTCACTCTACCCACGTTATACTTTCTCCATGCATCATCCATCCACATACGTCGACTTCACACGTTCCATCCACTTCACCGTTCCACCCACTTCACCGGTCCCACACACTTCACCGGTTCCAAACACATCACCCGTTCCACCTACTTCACCCATTCCATCCACATACTTCACCCGTTCCATCCACATACTACCTGTTCTTCCTTTCTGCCTTGTTCATCCATTCCACCCAGTTCATTCGTCCCACCCAGTTCATCTGTCCCACCCAGTTCATCCGTCCCACCCAGTTCATCTGTTACACCCAGTTCATCCATTCCACTCACATATTTCACCGGTTCCAACCCCATACTTCCTCCGTTCCAACCACATTTTTCACTTGATCGATCCACTCCACCCGTTCCATCCACATACTTCAATCGTTCTATTCAATATATTTGACCCATTTTGTCGACATACTTCACCCGTTCCTTTCTCATACTTTACCCGTCTCATCTATATACATCACCGTTCTTCCAGATCAATCGTCTGTTCCTACCACCCACTTCACCCATTTCTTTCCCTTCCTACACCCGTTCCTTCCAATCACTTCACCCATTGTTCCATCCACATAAATCACCCGTTCCATCCACATACATCACATGTTTTCTCCACACTCGACACCCGCTCTGCACTCTACACCCACTCCTCGCTCTTCATTCTACACCTGCTTCGCACTCTAAACCCGCACCATACTCTACATCCGCTCAACACCCTACATTGGCTCAACACCACCACACCCTACATCCGCTCCACACCCTACATCTGTTCAACACCATCACGCCCTAAATCCGCTCTACACCCTAAATCTGCTCAACACCCTACATCTGCTCCATTCTATTATCCACTCACACAACCTACATCTGTACCACAACCTACATTCGCACCATGCTCTTATCTGTTCCAAGCTCTCATCCGCTCTATGCCCTCATTCATTTTGCACTCTCATGCGCTCCACGCACTCATACGCTATATGCCCTCATTAATTTTGTGCTCTCATCCGCTCCACGCACTCATCCACTCCATGCACTCATCTGCTCCGCGCAATCATCTGCTCCGCGCAATCATCCGCTCTACACATTAATCTGCTCTACGCACTCATCGGCTCTACGCATTCATCGGCTCTACGCACTTCGTCCATTCCACAGGCTTCATCTGCTCCACTCAATTCGTACATTCATCCTGCATTATCGGTTCAGCCCATGCCATTTGTCATACGCACTCGATCCGTTCCGCTCTCCATCTGTCCCATGCACTGCACCCTTCTCATGTACTCGAATCGACTATTCTGTACTTTCCATTCATACCATGTACTCATACATTCCATGCCATCTGTTTGTGTACTCATCCATCTCCTGTATTCATCTTCCCATCCTCTTCACTTTATTCATTTCGTCCATTTTGTTCCTTTCGTCCATTGCAATCATTACATCCATTTCAATAATTTCAACCGCTTTACTGCTTTCGTACAATTTATTATTTTTATCCACTTCAGTGCTTTTATCTACTTTACTCATTCTATTCTGTTTGTCCTTTTAGTTTACATTAGAGGTTATTAGTTGCCGATTTCTCGCTTGGATCTTGATGTTGTATTGTTATTTGTTTTATTGTTATTTAAGATCTAGTAGTTTGGGTTAGTTGCGTTGTTACTATCCACTTTATTCCTCACGTCCACATTGATCCTCTTGTCCATTTCTTTTATTTTGTCCATTTGCTTAATTTCAGCCACTTTACTGCTCTCGTACAATGTATTCTTATTATCTACTTTGCAGGTTTGATCCTTTTACTCGTTCTATTTTGTTTGTCCTTTTTAGCTAACCAATAGAGCTTAATTAGTTTTCGATTTCTCGCTTGGATCATGATGCTGCATTGCTATTTATGATCTACTATTTGGTAAAGTCATTGAGTTGCTGTTATCCAGTTTGGGTTAGTTTGAGATCGGGGTCGGTTTTATGGGAAGAGGCAAGTTTTCAGTAATTTGCAGAAAGACATGAGGTCTTCAGTGAGACGGATTTGGGGTGGGAGTGCGTTCCACAGCATGGGGGCCAAGGCTGAGAATGATGATCCGCCTAACCTAACTGAGTTTGTTTTTGGTATGACTAGGAGGTCGGCTGAGCTTGATCCTAGAGTACATGGAGGGTGATAGGATTTTAGTTTGTCTTGAAGATATTGAGGTCTGGTTTTATGCAGTTATCAGTGAGAAATGCATAAGGTTTTGAAGGTCACCCTTCGGGCAAATGGAAGCCAGTGCAGAGTTTTGAGGGCTGGGGAGATGTGGTCTCTCGGGCCGAGCGCTAGTAGCAGTTTGGCTGTTTTGTGCTCTTTGTAGTTTAGTCAGTTGGTATGCATGGACTCCAAGGTAGATGGGGTTAGCGTAGTCCAGTCTTGATATAACAATTGATTGGACTGCAGAGAGTCTGTTGGGGAAGGAGAGGTATGGAAAAATTAGCCTAAGAGTTTTAAGGTGGTAGTGGCAGGACTTTGAGACATTGTTGACTTGGCACAAGAGTGTTAGGTCAGAGTCTAGGGTGCATCCAAGGTTTTTTACTGACTTAGAGGGAGTTGTTGAGTTGACCATGGCAGATGGCCAGGGTAGTGTGTGTGGAAGAAGTTCGGAGTTGCCACATACCATGATTTCGGTTTTGGAGGGGTTTAGCAAGAGGTGGTGTGTGGTCATCCTGAGCTCTATGTCGAGGAGGCAGGAAGCAAGGTCATTTCGGCATTTGGGGTTTTAGTTCAGGAGTTTTAGAATTAGTTGAGTGTCATCAGCGTAATTGTAACACAGGATGTTGTGTGAACAAATTATTCGTGGGAGGGTGGCCATGTAGAGATTGAACAGGAGGGCTGATAGGCATGCTCCTTGTGGAACTCCCGTGTCGACTGGTCGGGCTTGCGCGGAATAGGTGGAGGGTAGGGTTATTTGGTTCCTGTTTTTGAGGAAGGATGCTATCCATTTGAGACCGGTTCCACAAATTCCTAGGGAGTGGAGGCGGTCAAGGAGGATTGAGAGATTGTGTCGAAGGCGGCGGATAGGTCAAGAAAGATTAATGCAGCGCCTCCCATGGAGTCTGCTGTGTTTTTAAGGTCGTCCCAGATTGAGGTTGGGGTGGTTTCAGTTCCATGTCGGGCTCTGAAACCTGAATGTGCGGGGTCTAGGAGATTATTGGCTTCGACAAAGGAATTTAGTTAGGAGTAGGCGGTTCGGTTGATGAGTTTGGCAAGGAACCTCGTGTTTGAGATGGGGTGGTAATTTTTGGGCTGAGAGGGTCGAGGGAAGGTTTGTTTATTAGAGGTTTGACATGAACCGTTTTGAATGCATCAGGAAAAATTCCAGAGGAAAGGGAGTCATTTATGATGGATCTGCGTGTTCTCCTGCGCAGGTAGAAGCGAAAAGTTCTTTGAGGGTTGTGGCCGGGAACAGGTCTAGCAGAGAGCCGGATGGTTTGCGGGCGGAGAGAAGTTTGAGAAATTGGTCGGGTGATATTGGACTACAGGAGTCGAACGTTGGTTGGGTAGTGGTCGCAGGTGGTGGGTTGGCCGGTAGGGGGGTGGGTTGCCTGGTGGGTGTAGAAGAGCTAGTTTGTTGGTTAGAGCGTTTGTTCTTTCGAGATCTGTGGTGTAAAAGTGGAGAGAGAGTGAGTCGCACAGCGATTGTGAGGGGGTCGGGACGGTGGTGGTGCATGATGGTTTGGTAAATTCGGTGATGATTTTGTGAAATTCTTTGCTGGGGTTTTTACAGTTTAGGATTCAGGAGTTGTAATGGGCTTTTTTTGCTTTCCGGATTTCGGCCTTGTACTGATGAAGGTGCTGGGCCAAGGTGGATATGCTCAGGGGAGTTTTGTCTTTCCACCATTTGCGTTCTAGGCATTTATATAGTTGTTTACTGGTCTTCAATTCAGGTGTGAACCATCTAGGGAAAAGGCCACGGTGGGATGATGGTTTGCAAGAGGGTGTGAGCCGCTTTAGTGAGGTGTTGAGCCATGAGTCAAAGGCGTCGGGGGTTAGTTGATTATTGAGTAGGCAGGTAGGTGGAGGACACTTGAGGAGTATGTCAGCTAGGTCAGGAAGAATTATTAGTTTCTGAGGTTCAGGTTCGGGTACGGTAAGTGGGTCGGGTGAGCAAATGGTGAAAGAAACAATGAAGTGATCCGACCAGATGATAGGGGTTGGGGGGGTTTAGATGTATCCAGTTGTGGGAGCTGTAGATGGCATCAAGAGTGTGTCCTCTATAGCGAGTTGGGCCGTTTATGTGGGGTTGGAGGTTAATCGCGTCTAGGCCGTCAACCAAAGAGTGTGTCATAGGGTTGGTGGGAATGTCGAGCCATATGTTGAAATCCCCTAGAAGGGTGAGTTTGGGATGGTTTAGTTGAAGGGTGGCAATAGAGTCACAGAGGTTGTTTGAGAATTGTCTATCGTAGCCAGGGGGTCTGTAGATTATTAGGAAGCTGTGTGAGAACGAAGGGGAAAGGGATAGTTTTATGATGAGTGATCCGCAGGAAGAAATGGAAGGTTGGTTGTCGATGATTGAGGCATGGTAGTGAGACTTGAAGGCGAAAGCTATTCCTCCTCCTCTAGAGGGACGGTTCAGTGGGATGAGGGAGTAGTCGGGGGGAAGGCTTCATTGGCAATAGGGGCAAAGTCGTCAGAGAACCAGGTTTTGGTGATGAAGGCCAGGTCTGGTTTGTCAGAGGCGAGGAGGTCAAAGATGCTGTGCCTGTTTTTTGCTACGGATCGGGCATTAAATAGGATGCAATTCACTTCGGTAGATGAGGTTGGTGTCGGAGCTGCAAAGATGGGGGTTTGGGGGAGAGGGTGGAAATTGGAGAGCGAGAGGGGTGGGGTGGTTGATGGTCGATGGGAAGAGTGGCCGAGCAGAAAAGTTGATGGGTTTCAGGTGGGAATGGATGGACGCGTGTGTTAGGGTGATTGGGTTTGGCACAGTGGATTTGAAGGTGGGGTGAGGGGGGTTAGAAGTTTCAGTTGTGGTCGGTGAGAAATCAAGGGAGAGGGGATTCAGGCACGGTGAGGCATGGGGGGAGGGTGGTGATTGGGGGGATGAGGTGCTTGGTCGAGATTAGGGGAGGTGATGAGTGCTGAGAGATTGAGGGGGACCAGGTACGTTTCCTCTTTAGTGTATTTGTTGCAATCAGTGTGTGCGAGAGGGTAGGGGGGTCAGAGGGGGAGAGGGATGATGCTTCGGTCCTTGCTAGGGCTAGGCATGCAGTTTTTAGGGAGGGGAAGGGGTGTGGTCGGGGGGATGATAGTGGGGTTTGATGGGAAAAGTGGGGGGGTGCATGATTGCTGGGCAGGGTGTACCTGGGAGGTTAATGAGGGGAGCAGGAATGATTATCGTAGGCTGATTGGTGGAGGGGTTTGGAGGAGCATTGGTCTTAGGGTGGTTGGCTCGCCATCATGCCCCTCTGGCTTGGTGTTCGGAAAGGGGATGTGTAGGGGATGTGGTTGAGGGTGGGATGATTTGTGGAGGAGGGGACCGGAGGCAGGGCTGACAGGAGGGTGGGGGCGGTGCAGGGGGGTCGTTTCTGGCAGACATTGGTGGATTGGGTGCACTCATGGTTAGTAACTGTGATGTAGATGGGTTTAGGCCACTTTAGCTATAACATCAGATGTTAATTGTTCACTCTTTCTGTGATTAACAGTACCACGGCAGTACCTGCTATTAGGTACAGTTTCAGATGCAAATTACACTTTATATTTGGACTTTATAGGTTCAGCTATACCACTGGGTGAGATTATTCACTTTTTTGGGGTTCAACTAAGCAGGGTGATATTATTCACTTATTCTAAGTTTTAATGTACTAATTGCAAACTATGCTGCAGATATGCCTTTAGGCGGTTTTGAGGTGTAGCTAGATCTTAGAATATGCTATTAGGTGGCCTGTCCAGTTGCAACAACAGCCCAGTTACGCTGTTGGATAGACTTTCTTCGAGCAAGTTGGGATACAGGTATGCTATTAGGGAGAATTTCGAATGTAACAATGCCACAGATATGCTTTTAGGTGGACTTTTAAGTGCAATTTAGGAGGACTTTCTAAATGCAGCTATGATACAGATACAATATAGGGTAAACTTTCTAAATGCAACTTTCACATGCAATTATGACACAGCTATGCTATAGGGCAGAGTTTCTGATTGCAATTATGATACAGATAAGCTATGGGGCAGCCTTTCTAGACTTTGGCACCGTGACGTTATTACGGACACTGGCCCTCATTACAACACCGGCGCTAAACCATGGCGCTATTAGCACCATGGTTGGTGCCGGTGTTGTAACCGGTCCGCCATGGTTCAATGGGGAATTACCACCCCATTCCAAGGCTGGCGGGGCGGTAATTCCCCATTGAACCATGGCCCTTCCCCATTCCCATTTTCGCCCCATAGGGCTCTATGGGAATGGGGAAGGCGCTAAGTACGGTACTGCAAATTGCGGTACTGTACTTAGCACCAAGGTCCCTTTGCGGGTCCCTACTTTAATGGCTGGTGTAGACCAGCCGTTAGGGTCGGGTCCCGCAAAGGGACCTCGTAATCAGGCGCTAATGGGTTAACGGCACTGCAGCCTTTTACGGCGCCGTTAACCCATTAGCGCCAGGGTCGTAATGAGGCCAACAATCTAAATTCTGCTATGCCAAAGTTATGTTATATACTTTTCTAAATTCAACTTTTGCGCAGAGAGGATATTAGGCACACTTCTAAATTAAACTTTGCACAGAGAGGATATTAGGCACACTTCTATGTTCAAGCAAGGCATGCTATTAGGCACACTACTAATTCAACATTGTACATAGAGGATATTTAGGCAACCAAATACAATTTTGCACAGAGAGGTTATTAGGCACACTTCTAAATTCAACTTTGCACAGAGATGATATTAGGCACACTTCTAAATGCAACTTTGGACAGAGAGGGTATTAGGCACACTTCTAAATTCAAACACACTTCCAAATTCAACTTTGCACAGAGAGGATATTAGACACACTTCTATGTTCAAGCAAGGCACGCTATTCGGCACACTACTGAATTCAACTTTGCACAAAGAGGATATTTAGGCAACCAAATACAATTTTGCATGGAGAGGATATTAGGCACACTTCTAAGTACAACTTTGCCCAGAGAGGATATTAGGCACACTTCTGAATGCAACTTTGCACAGAGAGGGTATTAGGCACACTTCTAAATTCAATTTTGCTTAGAGAGGATAATAGGCACACTTCTAAATTAAACTTTGCACAGAGAGGATTTTAGGCACACTTCTAAATTCAAGTTTTGCACAGAGAGGATATTAGGCACACTTCTAAAATCAACTAGGGCATGCTATTAGGCACTTCTAAATTCACTTTTGCTTAGAGAGGATATTAGGCACACTTCTAAATTCAACTTTGCCAAAGAGGATATTAGGCACACTTCTAAATGCAACTTTGCACAGAGAGGGTATTAGGCACACTTCTAAATTCAACCAGGGCACGCTATTAGGCACACTTCTAAATGCAACTTTGCACAGAGAGGGTATTAGGCACACTTTTAAATTCAACCAGGGCACGCTATTAGGCAGACATCTAAATTCAACTTTGCATAGAGAGGGTATTAGGCAGACTTCTAAATTCAAATTTGCATAGAGAGGGTATTAGGCAGACTTACTTCTAAATTCAACTTTGCATAGAGAGGGTATTAGGCAGACTTCTAAATTCAACTTTGCCCAGAGAGGATATGAGGCACACTTCTAAATGCAACTTCGCACAGAGAGGGTATTAGGCACACTTCTAAATTCAACCAGGGCACGCTATTAGGCAGACTTCTAAATTCAACTTTGCATAGAGAGGGTATTAGGCAGACTTCTAAATTCAACTTTGCATAGAGAGGGTATTAGGCAGACTTACTTCTTAATTCAACTTTGCATAGAGAGGGTATTAGGCAGACTGCTAAATTCAACTAATGCACGCTAATAGGCACAATTCTAAAGTCAACCAGGGCACGCTATTAGGGACACTTCTAAATTCAACTTTCCACAGAGAGGATATTTGAGCAACCAAATGCAATTTTGCACAGAGAGGATATTAGGCACACTTCTAAGTTCAACTTTGCAAAGAGAGGATATTTAGGCAACCAAATACAATTTTGCACAGAGAGGATAGTAGGCACACTTCTAAGTTCAACTTTGCACAGAGAGGATATTAGGCACACTTCTGAATGCAACTAAGGCATGGGTAGTAGGCACACTTCTAAAGTCAGGGGGATTTTCTAACCACAGATATGCTATTAGGCAGACTTTCTAAATGCAACTAGACCACAGATATGATATTACGGGTGACTTTCTAAATGCAATTGTACCACAGACTGCTTTTAGGAACACTTTATAAGTATAGACTACACCACAGGTGGGCAAAGTAGTTTTTATGGGTGGAGTGGTAGGGTAGTATGGCGTGAAGTATTTGCTTCAGTCCCTGCCTTTGCCACACTTACTTATTGTTGGCTTCTTGCTTCTCCTGCGGATACCTGCAGATACGATCTGGAGCCGTCACTGTAGGAGCCGTCCTTTGCCTCGGGTCCTTAGCCGATGGGCTGCCGAGCAGTATGGCAAAAGCCGGATGTTCTCGGAGTGTTTAAAAGGAAACAGCAAGACTGTACAATTTGTAAAGTACTTTTATTTCACAATAAAGTACAGTTTTACATTCCGAATTGTGACGCGCTGTTTTGTGAGACGATGTGTGTTGATTTCTGGGTTCTGCGTCACGTCACGTAGGTGATGACTAGGCGTGTTTGGCTACGCCGCCCAGTAACGTCACGGAGAAAGGCAGAGAATATCACTAGGTTTGGTGATGTCAGGCTCAGTGGCGGGGGATATGATTTAGTGCTGCAAGGGCAGTCCAGCTTGGGCGATGCAGCAACATATAATATTATCACAAAATGGCCACACCCTGCTGCCTCATTTCGCATGTGTACAAAAGAGGAAAACTACAGTAAGGTGCATAGGAAATGTTTGTACGGTTGATCAACATATGCTTAAAAGCACATGCCCGAACCCTTGGGACAATAATTTTTCTGAGCGCACTATTCATTTAAGGGGTGTGATGGGAGGTAGGGCTTAATCTTCTTGTCGGTACGTTTGGCCGGTCTTGTACACTGCTCGGTGGTTAATGCATAGGGTTTTGAAGGTGTCCCTTCATCCTACAGGGAGCCAATGGAGGGCGCAGAGAGCAGGGGAGATGTGGTCTGTGTCCCAGGGCAAGAAGGTGTTTGGCCGCAGCGTTTTCGGGCTTTTTGCAGTTTAAGTTTGTATGCTTGTGCTCCCAGGTGTAAGGAGTTGGCATAGTCCAGTGTCGACATAACAATGCACATAACAGTGGAAAGTCTTTTGGGATAGGTGAGGTAAGGGAAAATGCATCCAAGAGGTTTGAGGTGATAGTGACAGGATTTTGATACATTATTTATATGACAGAAGAGGGTTAGGCTGATATCCATATGTAAGCAAATTCTGCTATAAGTAGCATGACCTACCAGTTGGTATCAGAAGTGGTGGCAAATTAATGTGGGTATTGTTCCAATACTTGATTGATTCTCTCTGTCTCTCCATTGGACTGTGGATGGTACCATGATGATAGATTATGACTGACATTTAAGGCCACACATACATGACCCCAAAACTTGGAGATTAATTGCTGTCCCCTGTCCGCAGAAGAAGGAAGGCCGTGCAGATATAGAAGTTCTCATAAAGTAAGAACCTTGCCATTTTCACGGTGGTAGGCAATTTAGTCAGAGCCCTGAAGTGGGCCGACTTAGTGAAGTGGTCTACGGTCTTCATAATAGTTCATTTGCCCTCAGAAGGGGGATGTTCAACAATAAGTGCATGTCTATAGCTTCCCAGTGTCTTGTAGAGATGGGAAGATGTTCCAGCTTCCCATGTGGTCTTTTTAGACACATTCTTGTTTTGTGCACATACGACACAAGAACGTACGTGCCGTTCAGCATCTTGTTGCCATCTCAGCTAGCAGAAATATCGGGTGAGGGCCACCTTGGTACAGGATTGTCCTTTATGCCCAGCTATAGGATGGTCATCGACAATCTGAAGGACTTGTTTCTGATGTTTTGTTGATGGAAGGTTTATCTTTTTATTTGTGAAAAGAAAGCCTTGATGCTTGTGTAATCCCATTGAAGAAGAGGAATACACAGGACTATGTTTAATTTCTACAAGAACATTTTGAAAGAAGGTATAAATCACAAAAATAAAGGCCTTAGAAGGGAATCATTTTTCACTTTTTCTGTTAGCATCCATGGTCTGGGATGGAAGTTATCCTTATGGGATAAGGCATCTGTAATAGCATCTGTGGAACCAGCAATGTAGGTGATTCTGAAATCGAACTGTGTGAAAAAGTAAATCCATCTATCTTATCTGCTATTTCTACACTCTAGGTTCTGTAAGTCTCCCAAATTATGGTGACCGGTTCTAAGTTCCACCTGATAAGTGGGGTTCCCATTAGCAGGTGTCTTCATTCCATACAAGCATGTTTTAGAGCTAAAAACTATTTTTCAAGAACTGAAGAGTTAATTTTGCTTGGTGTAAGGGTTCAGTAGGGATAGGCCACCAGATGTTCCATTCCATCAGACTGCATTTGCAACAATATCTCTCCTACAGCCACTTCTGAGACATTGACATCTACAATAAAGGATTGATTGGTATCAGGTTTACAAAGAAAAGACATATGTGTGAATGCCTTCTTCAAGTCTTGAAATGCTTTGTCTTGAATGTCTGACCATATAAAACAATGATATTTCTGGAGTAAATCGGTCTTGGTTTAACACACTAGGAGAAGCGATCAATAAACATGCAATAGAAATTGGCTAGACCTAGGAATTGTTGATTGTCGGATAGAAGTAGGGGAGTTCCATTGCCATATACTGTCCACTTTCCTGGGATCAATGGCTATACCTGCCGCAGATAATATAAATCCCAAGTAAGAAACAGAGGAGGCATGAAATATACATTTCTCAAGTTTAGATTTAAGCTTGATATGATATGATATGGCATTTACAACGCGCCTTTACACAAGTGTTTCAAGGCGCGATGAGGCAAGGGGGGGACCAAAGGGAGGACAGACAATGATCCTACTATGCCAGGTGTCATTCAGATTGCGCAAGTGCATGGGATGGGGTAAGGGGCAAGTGCAAAGGTAAGTCAGACATCGGGTGTGAAGTGCTGGTAGTGGGACTGTAAGGGATACATATACAGTCACCAATTGTGGGGGTTGCCAGGCAGGCAGTGCAGGTGTGTGTGATTGGCAGGGGAGGGATCTGGGCCCGAGATCAGAGGGTGGCCAGGTAACCACTGAGGTTTCAGTTTCAGCCAGGAGGTCAGCAGGGGAGAGGAGGAGAAAAAGCAGAAGCAAAGAGAAACCTTTTGAGGAGCTTCCGGAACCAGAGATGGTTCTCCTCAAGTTTCAGGGAGGCAGGGAGGCTGTTCCAGGTGGAGGCCCCAGCAGAAGAAAGAGATCTACCACCAACTCGTTGCTCAGAGAAGCGACTGACCCTGGGGGAGTTGGAGGCGGATGAGAGAAGAGCGAAGAGTTCGAGAAGGAAGATATTTAGGAAGAGAGAATTGAAAGTATTGAGGCCCCAGAAGGCCTTGTAGACAATGAGGAGAGTTTTGAACGTAATCCTCACAGCCACTGGGAGCCAGTGCAGAGATTTCAGTCCTGGAGAGATACAATCCGTGTGCTTGAGGCCATGGACAAGACTCGCAGTCCTGTTCTGGATGAGTTGCAGAGGGCAGAGAGTAGAGGCAGGCAGATTTAGAAAGAGGCTATTGCAATAGTCCAGCCTAGAAAGAACCAGAGCACTGGAGACAGTGAGCTTCTGGAGGAAGGAGAGGAAAGGAAGAATACCTCTGAGGAGGTGCAGCTCGTAGTGTGACTTCTTAGAGACGTCAGAGATGTGAGGATAGAAGGAGAGTGTGGAGGTTTTTAGCCTCGCAGGTGGGAGCAGCAAGAGGGCCAAGAGAGGCGCCCAGAGAGCAACAGGAAAGGATGGAGCGGATCTGCCAATGAGAATAATGTCAGCCATACTGGCATTAAGGCAGAGATCATTGGTGGCACACCACTCCTGGCTAGCAGACAGACAGCCAGTGATCAGAGATGGAAAAGAGGTGGCCGAAGATAGCCTGAAAATGAGCTGAGTGTCATCAGCATATCACTGAAAGTTGGGGCAGAGAGCGGCAATGCGGTGGGCAAGAAGTTCCAGGTATTGGTTGGAGAGAGGTTAGACCCCTGGGGGACACCACAGGTAGAGAAAAAGATAGCGGAGAGGAAGGACACAAGTTGGACCTGGGAGGATCGGTCAGAGAGGAAAGAAATCGGTCAAGCCAGGGCCTGACCGGTGAAACCCAGGTTATCACGGAGACATTTGAGCAGGATGGCATGGTTGACCATGTCAAAGGCAGAATCAAGGTTGGAGAGCAGGTCTTCACGAATGTTCAGGAGAGCAGTTATAGTAGCTTTTAAGCAGTTAAGCTTATATAGACAAAGTCAACTGAGAAATGTGTGTACATGATTTAGATGTTTCTATAGGGATTCAGAAAACACCAAGATATCATCCAGATGTACTATCACTTTGGTTTACAACATATCACTGGAAATCTGGTTCATAAACCATTGAAACACATCTGGGAACATTGGCTAGCCCGAAGGGCCTTACCCTGTTCTCATATAGACCAAATGGTGTGAGGAAAGCTGTTTTCCAATTGTCCCTGGGCTTTATGGGAATGAGGTGGTATGCCCCATGTAGACCAAATTCAGAAAAAAATCTTAAGACTTCTGACGGCTTCCAAAATGTTCTTAGTAAATGGCAGCAGATATTTATCTCTTCTAATGATATGGTTTACTCCACGTAAATCGAGACATGACCTTAATTCTGAGGTGCCCCTTTTGAAGGGGTTAACAAGCCATTCTGCAAATGTTCGTATAGATAGCCACTTAAGGCCATCTACTCTGTTTTGGATAGTACAACCATCCATCCGGATGGAATGGTGGTGCCTGGTAACAGGTCAACTGAGCAATCTTCCTCCCTATGAGAAGGCAATTGATCTTCTTGATTCTCCATAAAAATATCTTCAAAATCCTTATATTTCTGTGGCAAGGTGTTAAGATTATGCAGAGAAAGTGACTCTGGTATCTTCTTTTCAATGGTGTCATAAAGACAATGTTGTACGCAAACATCAGAATCTAAGGAAACCATGCCTGCTCTCCAGTTTTTATAGGGGTTATGTTCTCAGGACTGTATTCCCAATATTATCAGAGATTGCCTTACCTCTGACTTGCGTCGGCAGTGCGGCTTGAAGAGATAGGGTCTATCTCTGGAAGTGGCCAGTCTGACACACAAATGTAGTTGTAAAGGGTGCAAAGCATGTCCTCCTCCTAACACAGATCCATAATAAGGGGGGACACCCTCTGGGGAAGAAAACCCCCCATGTTTCTCCAAGAGATCACGTAGACAGAGGAAGCCGAGGGTAATGATCAGAGAAAGGATTCTAAGATGGTCAATCATAGAAGCTAATCCCACAAACAGCACAATTGGACTACAGAAAGAGCAGGGAGCAGAGATTACCAGTGAGGGATCTGGGAACAAACAGTAAGTAGGAAGGAACCGGAAGAAGTCTGTACAAGATTGAGGCGGAAGGACAGGTCAAGCAAGACAAGCAAGGGGACAGAACTAGTGTTGATGCAACCTACCAAAGAGTTTCAATGGGCAGTGCCTCTGAATTACAGGAAGGACATCCCAGAGTGGGCGATGATATCAGACCAATCATGAGAGCACTGACAGCCAAAACAACTAGACCGTTACCCGCACCTTCCAAAGATGGCATGGCAGAACCACATAGTTTGCCTTAAGTGCAAAGGCATGTCTATCCATGACAGCTTAGGCCCTTTTTTACACATGTTACCCCACCATCTCCACACTCTTCTACATAGATATGCATCCTTTAGTTACATCCACATCCTTTAGGCCAGCCTCCAAACACTGCAATTAAAAGCATCTAAATTTATTTATGCTGACCTTTCCATACACCTTCCACAATAAACATGTTGCAGCCATTCTTGCACTCATGTAAGTCTTCTGTTCCTCCCCATTTGTGACATATGGTGTTTGAAGGGGGATGGAACAGGCTCTGTAATAGACGGTTAAACCCACAAGCACCTACCATCTACTCAAAAAAAGAGGGGACTCACCAGAGAGAACCAAACTGTATAGATATCAGAGTATCAGGATTTGTCTTGTAGGTGACATTAGCCCTGTGTCTCACTCATACTATCGTTATGTGTAAAGGACTCCATACTCCTGCATATACAGACCCCACACAGAACAACCCCACATCCACCATCAATCCTGTTCATGTATTGTATCTTCTGGGCTCTGAGTTGGTAGACCCAGAATCCAAATACCACAAAACTAATAGAGCCATCTCTCCTAATCCAGTTGAAAAGAGGACGTTAGATTTGGACGAGCTGTTCGGATTCTAACCAATTGTGTACCCCAAATGCTACTCCTGCAGTGAAGTAGTTCACTTTACACATGCCTGTCTGCATCCTAAAGATGAGGAACCCATGAGTGTCAGCTATGTGTAGCCTAGTATGGATCTGTATTAGGACAATCCTTATTGGAAATGTTACCCTCGGGGGGAGCAGGAGAGGGAGTAGGAAGCCCTTGTGTCCATTTTAGCACAAGTGATGGGATGAGAAGACAATAAATCCCTACGCAGGCAGGTGACACCACCATCATAACTTTTCTTGATTTAGGGATCAAACAGACAACTGTCTGTGTGGACTTATAGTTCCTCCAGTAAATCCTTTATTGTGAGCACATCTAGAATATCTCAGAGAAGTATATGCTAAGGCCACCCTAATTATGGGTATAGGGACAAGAACACAGCGCATAGTGTTCACAGTAATGCTCATGAGACATCCTGTAAACACGTTCCCAGCAATACACCTCAAAGGGTAGTTAGTATGGTTGAAAACAGCAGATAGTAAATACTTTGGCATACTACCTAGGATAGGTTTAACCAGACGTTCACAGGGTTCTTCTCGCCCTGTCTAAATGAATGGGGACTGTGCAGTGGTAACCCTATGATTTTCAACATAAGATATTTAGAAGGATAGAACTCAACATCAAGATGACTCCTAATGAAATAGAAGACAAAAAGGTTGACGAGCGAGAATGGGGTAAACAGAGGGGAAGGACTGATTGACAAGGATACTGGCTTGTTTTTCATAGAGATGGGATGAGGAGCTAGGGGGCCAATGGATCCACCTGCCTGATGGTGCAAGTCCTGGATGTAGTGTAAGGCTGATTCCACCAGAGCTCACCCAGCACTTTCTTGGTGGTGTCATTGCTGCAGATAGTGATTCGTTTTTTTCCCCAGATCATAGACCAGCTCTCCAAGGAGAAACCCCTGAAAATAGCATGTGAACTCACTGATTTACATATGCAACAAATGCCCTGGCTACTGACCCATGGATGAAGTGGGAGTGAAGAGTCTGCACACATCGATTATAAACGTTTAGAATTCTCTCCCAGAAACAAACAGAATTATTGTGGGAGACACTGCAATTCCAGACAGTGAACTGTCTTTCTCCATTCAGCACCACTGACAGAGCAGAGATACTCACTGGAACGCTGAGTAGTGGGATCCCCTGGCCAGACATGCCTATTCTAACTAAGCTGATGGAAAGAGTGTTTTACATTTTGGGCAACCTGTGCCAGGGTATCAGATCCTCCTCATTAATAGGAAATGCAAAACACCACTTGCAGAACACCACTAACACCAACAACATATATGGGGAGAAGGATGAAACACTGAGCAAGGACAAATCATGATACCCACAACACATGGTAGTAGTGAGGCCACCAGACCAAATATTGATTGGTTTTAGTTCTTGGAAATCCATTAGAAGAAATTAAATCCTACCCATAAGCACCTGGTGGGGTCAGGGGTGGGGGGCTAATACCTATCAACATTATCACAGACCAAACCAAAAACCAGGGGCTGCAACAAGACCCAACAAAGAACAAAGCAAGAGAAAAGACCTAAATGTGAGTTAACTGTCCATCCAATAAGGCCAACCACCAATCTCCCTGAGATAACCCAAGTAAACACTGTCCTTGCTGGACACCTATGATATATTTGCTTAAATGCAGGCTAGGACCTAGACCATGGAAATCTGTTCCTTTACCTTAGGGCCCTTTACTTGGAGGGTTTGCTACTACATCTTCCCTGAACTGTTCTGCTTATATTGACAGCCTGTGAGTTACATTTCCCTCCTATAATCAACCCCCCAACCCCACCTAACAACCCAGCAGGTCATAGCTAAAGTTTGGAGAAAGATCAAGTTCCTCCTGCTCGTCAGGGAGGAAGGAGTCTTAAGTGTTGCAGGTTAGTTGAGGTGATCAAATTATGGGAAATACCAATATCTCTGGCTGGGTAGGCCCAATATATTTTGTATTGACCTTTACCTCCACACCAGCCCCACCTCTTTAAATCTCCTGTGTACGTGTGTTACAACCACATATCTAGTTGTCTGAACGTTTTACTCCTCCCTTCTTTGACAAAATATACAAGCTGACTTTGCTATTCATCGTAAAACACTCTCTCCTGTACACAAATGCCCCACACTTGAGGTTCTGTGATTCAGAAACTGTTGTTTATTGGCACATACAGTTCTGAAGATACATCTTGACTTGCCCTATATTGGTGACACGTGTTTCGGCAAATTGTCATTGCCATTCTCAAACCAGGACTTTGCATCACATATCAGAATTGCAAACAGTTAGTTTCAAACAATTGTAACAACAGTATATGTAAACACAAATATATGCAGTGTATGTGTGTGCATGCACGACAGAGAGAAAAGGAATGGGGAAAGGGAAGGGATAATACAGGAATAATGAGAAAGAGAACATAAAACACAAATGGAAAGTCAATAATTACTGATAGCCATATATGTACACCATGGCAATGAAATGATACATTTTGCATATATTACATGCTTCTTATATTTAAAGTGTAATCCCTGTGTGCTAAATAAGATGAGGCATAACCTATGCCACAAAGAATTGATCTTGCAAAATTAAACAATCTTAGAAAGCTACCGTGATAATTATTTTGAAAGTATAAACACTCATCTTTTTGTATGTTTAGGTTGAATTGTTAAATGAACCTTTGTACTACATGAGGCACCCAAGTGAGCCACCATTAGTCCCATTTTATGCAATATCATATCTCTGGTGTCAAAAAAACGGAATTAGTCATTTACCTTGTTTCTGTAGAGCAAATAATACTACTGCAGTCTGCAATCGTCATAATATCTGGGTTAAATCCCTTAGCCATGAAAGTAACTTGTTTAAATAAAAAGAAAATCCCAAGTTGAGACTGCGCCCAGTTTGTTGAACAAGTGTTTTATTGTATGAATGCCCTTTATGATGACACGTGTTTCGGTCCCTCTTGGACCTTTTTCAAATCAGGGCTAGTTTTAAATATCAATCAAACAAAAATGAGTGGTCACAAAATTATGAAAATAAGTTCCAAATTAATATGAAAACATGGAAAAATGAGGGTCACAAAAAATGTTCATTCACATGTTAAACCATTTGCAACAAAAAAGTAGATGAATCAGAGCAAGCCATAAAAAGTAGCAACAGTTAATAAATCTGAGTAAACAAAAATACCAGATAAAAAATGGATTGGGGAAAAGGGAGGATTGATGGGGGTCAAGAGAAGGGCAAAACCACATTTTCGTTAGTCAATGTTACATGTAGTGTCACATCATCAATCAAGAAAAATTAAATGTAGGTTGTCTCTTTTTACCTTATTTTCATATATACTACCCCTTAGGGTTAAAGCCAATAGTAGTCTCTCTTCAAGTCTCGGGTTAGATCCCTTCATAAAAGATACAAATCAAACAAATATATCACCTCCAATTGTATGTGTCAAATCACCATAGATATCACCTCATACTACGAGATATTGGAAATTGATGAACGAGATAGTATAGATGAATGAACTCAAATATCTAATACTTAGACTGCCTTATTAATAATACTGTGTGCATCCGTCTATTTTATACATAGGTTTGTGAGAAAGTAATGCCCTTTCATTATCATTCTGTTCTTTGTTGACTAAGTTTGTGGCTTCAAAAGTGTTCTGACAAACTAAAACTGTGCGCGCGTGATTCGCTGCGCACGGCAAACAATAGCAAAGTTGCAGAGCGTCTGAAACTCAGTCCCGAGGACACAGCAAGTCAATCTATCCAGCGCACTGTGTGCTACACTTGGCATGGTCTCTTACCTGTCAGCCTAGTTCTCGCGTCTAATCGCGTGCAGTGATTTCTCCTGAGGGAAAAACGGTCTGCGCTTAGCCCTTCATTAGTGTATTCTAGTTGTCATGGAAAAGGATCCTTGCTCTGGTCCGTTTTCTTTTTTGTGTGTAACAGCATTTTTTGTGTGTTCACATGGCGGCCATTTTAAGCTAGTGTTTGTATCATTACACTGATTCATTGCGTACATGTTTCTTGTTGTATTTACAATCTCTCTTGATATATTATCAATAAGTGTTGGTAGTGTATTAGTTCTAAATTGAAGTCACCATAATATTTCTACACAAAGCCTTATTGAGCAATCCTTGTTACTTACAATTACGTAGTGGTTGTGTGTATGTTTGAGATGGTTTGAGATGGGTTCCGGTCTCATTTAATAAATATGATTAAAGCAAGTATCAGCTTAGGATTTGCTGTCTACTAACATTGATGTAAGTGATATCACTCACTACGAGTGGCAATACGAGCATTACAATTCTCATAATGAGATAAACTGCTACGGTGTTGTACTGAAACCTGTCCAGAAACAAAGATATATGTAACTTATTGTATCAAAAACATGCTCATTCATTTTAACAGAAAAGGATTATACAAAAGTATAGGGTCCTTTAAAGAAAGGACACCATCTTATTATCAATGTTTAGTCCAAGTACTGTGGAGTTCAGTTTGCAAATTATTCTCGCTTCTGCTTGTCTTAATTTCTTTTCCTTGTTTCCACCTCTTCTACCAAGTGAAATCTTTTCAAGGCCAATACATTTTATTTCAGCTTTGTTGGCCATCTGATGTTGTTCCTGCCAATGACAGGCCAATGGTAGTCTACGCAATGAATCAGTGTAATGATACAAACACTAGCTTAAAATGGCCGCCATGTGAACACACGAAAAATGCTGTTACACACAAAAAAGAAAATGGACCAGAGCAAGGATCCGTTTCCATGACAACTAGAATACACTAATGAAGGGCTAAGCGCAAACCGCTTTCCCCTCAGTAGAAGTCACCGCATGCGATTAGACGCGAGAACTAGGCTGACAGGTAAGAGACCATCCCAAGTGTAGTACACGCTGCGCTGGATAGATTGACTTGCTGTGTCCTCGGGACTGAGTTTCAGACGCTCTGCAACTTTGCTATTGTTTGCCGTGCGCAGCGAATCACGCGCACACAGTTTTAGTTTGTCAGAACACTTTTGAAGCCACACACTTAGTCAACAAAGAACAGAATGAAAATGAAAGGGCATTACTTTCTCACAAACCCATGTATAAAATAGACGGATAAACACAGTATTATTAATAAGGCAGTCTAAGTAACAGATATTTGAGTTCATTCATCTATACTATCTCGTTCATCAATTTCCAATATCTCGTAGTATGAGGTGATATCTATGGTGATTTGACACATACAATTGGAGGTGATATATTTGTTTCATTTGTATCTTTTATGAAGGGATCTAACCCGAGACTTGAAGAGAGACTACTATTGGCTTTAACCCTAAGTGGTAGTATATATGAAAATAAGGTAAAAAGAGACAACCTACATTTAAATTTTCTTGATTGATGATGTGACACTACATGTAACATTGACTAACGAAAATGTGGTTTTGCCCTTCTCTTGACCCCCATCAATCCTCCCTTTTCCCCAATCCATTTTTTATCTGGTATTTAAGTTTACTTAGATTTATTAACTATTGCTACTTTTTATGGCTTGTTCTGATTCATCTACTTTTTTGTTGCAAATGGTTTAACATGTGAATGAACATTTTTTGTGACCCTCATTTTTCCATGTTTTCATATTAATTTGGAACTTATTTTCATAATTTTGTGACCACTAATTTTTGTTTGATTGATATTTAAAACTAGCCCTGATTTGAAAAAGGTCCAAGAGGGACCGAAACACGTGTCATTGTAAAGGGCATTCATACAATAAAACACTTGTTCAACAAACTGGGCGCAGTCTCAACTTAGGATTTTCTTTTTATTTAAACCATTCAGATATGGTTTTCACTTGGCGAAACCACTCCCCAAGGGGACGTGACGGCATTACATTTTTGAATTTGGAAAGAGGAAAGACAAGGGGGGTGTCTCCCCGCGATGGGATGAGTAATAGATCCTTTTCATGCAGAATGTACAAAGGGGGCCAAAAGACACTTCCTCCCTTACATTCCCCCCTTTCGTTACTCTTAAGATAACAAATATCCTTGGCTATTAGTGCGCCTACGCTCTTTTGCTCCATTACAGCTTCATCCCAGGCTGGAGTTACCTTTATTGGCATCCAAGCTCTACACACAGATCTGAGACTTTGACCCCTTCATGCATATTCATCAGGGCTGCAGGTTATATATATATATATATATATATATATATATATATATATATATATATATATATATATATATATGGGAGAATTATCTGTTTAGGCTGAAATTCCTAACCTAGTGAGTCCCCCAGCAGCTTTGCTGGATTTTTGGGGTTTATTTCTTTCTCCTGCCAAGAGTGAGACTCTTTTACCCTCACTCTTGGGCATGATTTGAGTGTGTTTCTTTGAATCTAGATGTGTTTAATGGGCTATGGGGTCTTTTACTCCATACGGCTTCATGTGTTTTTGTGATGTGTGTTACACAGCACCCTCAGTGCAGTGACACAGGGGTGTCATAGTGACCCCCCCCCAGTATAGACTCCAAACCCTGGGACTGACTACTGTCTCCCAGGGCATGTAAAGTCACCATTGACTTTACTAGTCTTAAATTCTGAACAGAACCAGTACAAACCATCATGTTGTGGACGTACTGGCTGGGGCAATTCAATTGCCCCGGGGTCTGTTAGTCGAGGGGACACGTCTCCGTCCCATCTGATCATGTTTTGACTGGTGGCAGTGGATACTACTTTTTATATTCAACCGCAAATATTTTCCTATGGGATTTCCCATTGTTTTAGGCTACTACCTTTATTTAATTATTTACGGTAGCCTCGAACATACCGCCGGTTTATTTAATTAATATTCATTCTCCGGTTGGTATTTTTTGCCAAAACTTGATTCTAAAATGGCGTTTGTGTTCTCTTCTGTGACTCCAACCCAAGTCGAGCCCTTTGTTCCACTTTTTGGCGGGCTTCTCCACAGAAGCCCTCCAAAGTGGTGCCACTCTGTCTGGGGTACTTAGAAGGGGTGGAGGGGAATTTAGGTACCCTGGACTGAGTTGCCTAGGCAACTCAAGTCGCACTCCGTCCTGATTGGCCCAAGTGGTGAGCCGAGCGGCTCACCACTTAGCATGTTTGAGTGACAGCTAGGCTGAGTGGAGGGGGGTTTTCTGCATAAAAGCAGGGCTTTGGGGACTGGAACTTCAGAAGTCGCCACAGGACCTAAGAATCCGACGAGGGAGAAGCTGAGCCGACCTGCCATGACGCCACCACTGGTGGAGCCCTGCTGGACCGTTTCACCACTTTTTGCCAACGACAGAGGAGATCTCCCGTCGGAGAGTCTTCTTCCTTTGACTGGTGGGCATAACCAGTTTCACCGTCTTTTCGCTTTCCCAACGTACCTCGTGGCCGCCTTGCCTGTGCCAAGCACCCCGGCAACCGGGATACCAAGTTTCACCACGACCGCGAACAAAGGTACCACCTTTAACCGGAAAACTCTGCGGCTGGTTTCTTCCCTCGTAGTGCAACGACCTTCATCTTTCCTCCAAGTCGAGATCTTCTCTTCCCCTGGACGACAACGTGACTTGCACCCACTGCCAGGAACAACTGCCACCGCTGGAGGATCCTTCCCACTTAAGGTACCGTGTCCCGCCTGGCTTCCCTTGCTACCGACTGTACGGGGTAGATTTAGTCCCCGACTTTCGACCTGGGTTAGCCTTGGACACCCTGGCTAAACTTTCCTAAGCCTCTCTAAACTCTTTTTGAACCCTCTGCAAGACTTTCTAAGCCTAGTGTAACTGTGTGATCTTGGCCACATTTGTGCTCTGCTCTCTCTAAGAGTGGGCCCAGCCTTTGGACTTTGGCTCACCAGTGACTTTTGCTCTTCTGCCTTGCTAACAGTGTTCCTGAACCTTAGAGTGGTGTACCTTTTCCATATTCTGCCTTTTTCCCTCCCGTTCTCACAAACTTATTGGAGTGCCATCTAGTTAAGCACTCACAGCTGTATGAAAATAAGTGGTGTTTTACTGTGACTTATCTGATAAGGAAAAAGGGGTGTATATATTACAATAGTAACTGTGTTTAGAATATTTTACAATAAGAGTGCTGGAGTGTTTCAAACAGTGTGTTTTTAATAAATAATTATATACTTTGATACCAAAGCTCTGGTCAGTGTTTGCTTGTATTGGTGTGCCTGAGTGCCTATTGTGAATACTTTGCATACTGCCTAACTCTTCTTGAGGGAAGCCTGACTGCTCATCCACAGCTACCAGGTAAATCTGGGTGGTACAGACTGCTACCAAGCGGGTTTACTGCTAACACCTATAGTCCTAAATCTTTTGCAGTATTCCCTAAGGGAACTGCACAGGTTTCTGCCTAACAATATATATATATATATATATATATATATATATATATATATATATATATCCACCATCCCCAGATAGGTCCACCCACACCTCCTTATACCATTCCAATTCCACCCTGTCCCCTGTGTTGTAAACTGCTGTCATGAGGTATTTGGGCTCCTAGTTACCCCTGTTTGAACTTTTGCATCTTTCATATCATGAGACACCTTTGTTGGTCTGCTCAAAGTCACCATCGTCATTGCACTACTAGGCATGGATTTTACACAGGATCAAACCCCTACCTGGCACACACAAAAGATCAGCAGTATAAATACTATAATGGGGACCAGTAACTTAATTGCAGTCCTGAACCTGGATGTTACCCAATCAAAAACTGTGTCGAACCAGTCACTTGGCTGTATGCCTCCTTCCTTCTTCATCCTTTCTCGAGATCATAAATGGCAGCTATCACATGTGATAATGTCCCATTGTCAGCATCTGCAGAAGGCATGAATGTGCAACATGCACTCCCGATTCTTTGACAAACACTGCCTTCTATTGCTGTGAGGAGGTCCAAGACATGATGGTTTTGCATGGTCATCAACCGCAGAGCTCTGAGTTCCACCTTGATGGCATTGAACCCTTCTTCAGTGTCATTTGCTAGCTGGATCAGCTCCCATCTCACAATCTGTAACCATTTGTCGTTTGCTCTTGCATCTTGCCTGGTTGCTTGGTATGAGTGATGCAAAAAATGTCTTTGCTGAGTTGAACATTTTAAACTGGTCTGATATCTGTGCCAAAATATCGCAAGTGTCTTTAGAAATGTAATTTGATGCCCTTCTTTTGCGTAACACTCTGTCTTGTAGCTTATCCTCTGACAGAATGTCATATGTGGGGTTTTTTTCGGTTGTTTGTATTTTGTTTATGTGTATATATTTGTCTTTATTTGTTGACAGGGGTGCCATGGACATTCTGGTGGCCACCCTCTTCCCCTGGACCGGGCTCTCCGGAATCACCATCAGGGCCTAATGCAGTGTAGCCAGGGCACAGTGCCTCTCCATGATGGTGGGAGGTGCAAGTACGCCTTTTTGACACATATCCAATAATTGTCCATCAAGGCGACTGTTCCTTTTTTCATGTCAGGGAGGATAAACGTTTTGGTGCAATTTTTGTTCGATCCCATGGGAACCTTTCATTCTCCATCGAAACAGAGTTCGTATTGCACCTTGCGTTGGATCTTGATTGTTTTTTCAAAAACTGTCACCCATGTCAGTTTGGCAATGTGCTGGGACCATGTTCGAGTGCATGTTTTTTCAAACCATTGATATTTTTCTTCTGACAGTCCTCGTAGTGCTTCAGCCTTACACATCACTGTTTCCTCTTGCCGTTTGTTTTCTGTGAACATTGTCCCCTTTACAACAAAAAATGGTTCCTTTATGCAAAGTACTCCTTGTTGCTTGCTGTGACAGGTCTTCTCGTTCTGGAGCAGTTGTAACTTCACTGTGTGTGCCTGGAAGGTACTTAGAATTCTACAAAGTGCAAGATGAATGAAACACTGGGCATCTGCTATGGGGTATTCCTGTGGTATTTCAACCTTAGGTGTTCCTGATGCATGAGGTATCAGGGAACACACATAGCAACTTTCATTTGTAGCTTGTTTACCCATGGTGCTCATATCAACTACCATTTGTTAGACAGATCTGGATGACAAGGGTCTTCTACTGCATCCAAACCTAGTCCATGGTATGCATCATATCTTTTCCGTTCCACTTCCCTTTTCCTTCTGTTACTCCCCCCTAGACCATTGAGGAGCTTATTAATTCTCTGATAACAGATAGAAAACAAGCCTAAATTCATCTTTTCATTTTGATGTTGCCAATACTGTGTGGTAGGATGGGTACGTGGGGTGGGTGTTTGAGACCATTGTGCATGTAATCGTCATTTTAGGTAGGTTCAAAGTTTGTTTGTGGATGAAATTGGTTGGTCTCCATTATAGACATACAATATATTTTCATCACTGTTCGTTGTTGAGGACTCAGACTGAGGGGCATTCATTGTGCGATTTCTGTGCAGTGAGGTTAGATTTGTGCAGATATTGTGGGCCCACATCAATTTCATCCCATTACACATTAACTGTGTTCCCTCTTGTGCAATTTTTCCCCCACGTCCCTTTCTTTTATTCCCTCTAAAATAAAAGACACGCTCCAGTAAAGTCCTAAACATAATAATATTGTTGAAAATACAATGGCCGTAAAATAAAGGCCACATTCATACGAGTAAGCTCTAGTCGCACTAACATTGTCCCTTCTTCTAACTATCTCTGTCGCGTTGCCATTGAGGGCCCTCGTTGCTGGCATTTTGGAATACAGTGGGTTAAGTACATTTTCAATTATAAAACACATATTATTTCATAGAGAGAGAGAGAGAGAGAGAGAGAGAGAGAGAGAAAGAGAGAAAGAGAGAATGATCAAAGAGAGGAGAGAGAGAGAAAGAGAGAAGAGAGAGCCCAATACATAATCATTATTCAACTTTAAGTAAATATTAATCAATTAGTCCTTCTTTTATTTACACGTTTATCTCATTCTTGGTGATTTTCAAAATATTCTTTCTAAACCCATTTATTCTGTTAGGCTGTTCTCCTTCATTTGTCACACTGCCGTATGCTTTCCTAACGTCAGAGAGATGTATGCAATATTTCAGGACCTTAACCTTCACTGCGGACCGGGTGCAATATACCACCTCGTAAGGGCAGTGAAATCTCAGCGAATTCCATCTCCTCATGAAACTTTGCACGTATATCAACTCCCTGGGCATTAACTATGTCATGGGGCTGTCTGTTGCTGCAGTAGTTGTGTCAGTTTTGCTTTCCCTACTGAAGGGTGTGGCCACTTGCTTAGCTATACTCCTCACTGTCTGTATAAGCTGTGTTAAGTACTCCTTAAATTCCTCCCCTAGGATTGTGGCTATCCGATGAGCATCTGATGCTCTTTTCATTGGGGATAGCAGGATTTGTATGCACCTTCCTGTCACTATTTCATGCGGGGCAAGTGGTGGTCCTTGCTTGGTTGTGTTCTTAATTGAAATAACGCTAATGGCAGACAATACACCCAATTCTTTTTGAGGGTGTGGCATAACTTTGACAGTCTGCTTTTAAGGAGACCGTTGATTTTCATGACCATCCCGTTCGCTTGCAGGTGGTAAATGGAACATAGTTTGTGTTTAATTCCTAGTAGGTATGTTAGTTCTTTAAAGAAGTCATTGACAAAGTGAGTTCTGTTATCAGAGCGTATGACATTGCAAATACCCCAACGTGGGAACACTTCCCTAACCAAAAATGTTACAGCACATTTCACATCTGGAAAGGGGCAGACCACCACTTTTAGGTAACTGGCTCCATTGCACCTTTCTCCCATGGCTGCATAGTCAATGTGCAGTTCACGGAAAGGTCCAATGGGGTGGGGCAGTGTCCCTTGCAGTGTCCTCAGAGTCATCCCAGAGTTGTATGTCTGACATGTTACACATTCAATTGTCATTTTGGCAAGGTGCTCTTGGAGATTTGAGACAAACCAGTCTTCCTGGATGTCAGCAGATATGTGTTGTTTTGTTGTGTGCGCTGGAAAATGTACTTGTTGGAATGCAAGCTGTAATCATTCCACAGGCATTACTACCTTTCCTGTTGTTTCTTGTCACCAAAGGACATCAGTGGGCCACTGTGTATAACCCCTCTTAGACCACATCTCTTGTTCCTCAATTGGGGCCCTTTTCTGTAGCTCAATTGTTTGTGTGATGGGCAGTAAATTATATTCAACTTCCTTTTCTTCATGCGTGTTACCTTTTAGCAAATACTCTGTTGTTTGGGGGTTTTGGAAGTATGCTGCTTGCTTTGCTGTGGCATCTGCTGCCGCGTTTCCCAGTGAGATTACGCCACTGTTATTTGTATGGGCTTGGCATTTTACCAAAGCCACTACTGATGGTTCTGCTAAAGCTTCTATCAATTCATTTAAACGTTCGGCATGTTGTACTGGGGACCTGTCTGTCCTTCTGAAACCACTTCTCCTCCACCTGGACAATCCAGCATGTACCCTTGTAGTTACATATGCTGAATGTTACGCTCACCTGGTTCCCACAGGGGCGTTGATCGGACCCGGACAGCTGCGGTCTCCACCAACGTGATGCGAAGTGTTGAGATGACTGTTTGGACTGGCCCGCCTAATCTCGTCTGCTTGATCCGTAGAAGTATTCTCCTGCAAGTGGAGAAAGGGATTTAGCCACCCGTGGATTTCAGTGATGGCCCCCTTCCACTGTTCTCCCTTCTGATCACCTCCGAAATCCCCTTAAGAGCCTCACCTTATGTTTTTAAATGATGAGCTATCCATCCTGTATGGATTGCAGGGGCGCGTTGAATGCCAGTTACGTCACTGGTTTGAAGGCGTGGGAGAGTTTCCGGTGAGTATTGACTCTGAGGTTCCTGGCAATATCCAGTATCAAGTTCATAGTGTTCAATATGTCCGATGTTTCACTCTTGTCCCCCCTTCATTCCTTGTCTTGCAGCTGGGATTGTGAGAAGATACCCTCGTGGCAGCTGGTGGCGTTCAGGTAAGAGTATGTGTTACCCGACGCTGTCCAGTAAATGTTGCACGTGTTTAACGTGTTGTTTTCTCTCCCTTTGCAGATGCGGCACATGAAGATGTGGAGAGTTATAGAATAATGCCTCTGGTGGTAAATCAGGTTAGTCTATGGTGATCAGAGTGGTATTTGTTGGTTTTCTTTGCTCACCGTGTTGTTTTCTTTTGTCCCTCAGGTGCTGGAGTTCGGCGAAGAAATGATGGAGGCAGCGCCAAATCGAAAGATGCTGTGAAGACTGGTGAGTATGGCACGGCGCTGCAGGTGGAGATGCGGTGCGTACAGAAATTATGCTCTTTCCAGGTCCGGAGGCGAGATGGATCCGAAATCAGGTGAGGAATTCGAAAATAGTTTGTTTTCTAACCTTGTCCTCTTCTTTGCTCTTTGTTTTAGGAGCTCCAGATGTGAGGCGGGCGTGGCAGCAGGCTGGATGCAGACCACAGGCACGGTGAGCGTTACGCTGCTGAATGCAGAAAAACACAAAGCGTGTGCTGCTGATCGGGCGTGGTTTAAATAGCCTCCAAAGTAGTTTCAGGTAAGAAGTTCCCAAGAACCACACCCGAGTAAAAAATAGTTCCTGTAACAAAATAGTCCCACCCATGCCTCATGTTGGCTTAGACTTACTAGCAGCATGGTCTGCATCAGGTAAGTAAAGTCTATGAGCCTGGCGCCGAAGGCGCCAGGACTGAACCCAAACAGCCCCCAGCTGGGGCTGTTGGGGTTTTAGCAAGTATCTAGATTCTTGCTCCTGGAGCTGATGGACTTGGTCCTGGTGCCCATGGGTAGGCATCATGACAGCACTCCCCCCCCAAGGCCCCTCCTAAAGCTGTTCTTCCCCTTGGTCCTGGTTTGTCTGGGAAGTTCTGATGGAATCTCTTCACCAACCGAGGTGCATGAACGTGGTCACTAGGTTCCCTTGACCTTTCTTGTGGTCCGTAGCCCTTCCAATCGATTAAATAAAAAAGTCTTGATTTAACCATCTTGGAGACCAGGATATTTTTTACCTCGAATTCAGGTTCTCCATCTATCAAGTTGGGGTCGGTTGGTTTGGTTAATCTTGTTCCTGGTTGAACTGGTTTTAAAAGTGAAACATGAAAGACAGGATGAATGCGCATATTAGAGGGCAATTCCAATTTGACGGCCACCGGATTGATAATGGCCTTAATGTTGTAAGGTCCAAAATATCTAGGGTTAAAAGTCCAAGCTCCCTTCAGAGGTATGTGTTTTGTAGCCAGCCAAACTTGATCCCCATTCTGGTATTGTGGAGTTTCACTTCTATGTTGATCAGCATTTTGCTTATATTTCTCTTTTGCTTGTTTCAAATGTTCTGTTGCCTCCTTAAAGGCTTGTGTAATAGTAGAGTACAAATGACTAACTGCAGGCATTTCTAAATGCTGAGGCGGATCTGGTTCTGAGGTTCAAGGGTGATGTCCATATATGGTATAAAAGGGGCTTTGTCCGGTTCCTGAATGTACAGAGTTGTTGTATGCATACTCGGAAATCCATAAATTATCTTTCCAATTACTTTCGGTCTGGTGTAGCATGCAACGTAGATACTGTTCAAGGGTCTGGTTGGTCCTCTCCGTTTCATCATCGGTCTGGGGATGGTGACTGGTTGATAACCTCACGGCGATTTACGCCAATTGACAACATTTCTTCCAAATATGTGAAATTAATTGACTACCTCGGTCAGAGACCAATACGGAAGGAAATCTGTGTATTCGAACAATGTTTTCGAGGAACTCCTTGGCCAGAATTGAGGCAGATGGTAATCCCTTTAAAGAAATAAAGTGGGCCATCTTGGAAAAAAGATCCACAATAACGAGAATGGTGTTAAATCCGTTACATGGAGGTAGATATGTAATAAAGTCTAAAGTTAAGGTGTGCCATGGTGTAGGTGGAATATCCAAAGGTTGTAAAAGGCCAGCTGTTTTTTTTTTCTGACTTTTGTTTTGGGCGCAAATGCCACAAGACATCACAAATGACTACACATCTTTTCGCCAGGTGGGCTACCAGAATTGTCTCTTAATTTTATCCTCAGTGTTTGCGATACCTGGGTGCCCTTCCATCAGGGTGTCATGATAATTGGAGATGACAAGTTCTTGTAGTTCCTTGTGTGGTAGAAATTGTCACCCTTGATAATAAGGTAAGTCATTGATGACTGAGTAGTCCGGGCCTTTCCTTACCCAGTCCTGCAGGGCTGTTGGATCGAAGAGTTGTTGGATCTTTCCCTGAATATCCTCTAGTGTCTGTAGAGTAGTTATGCCAAGAATTCTTTGTTCTGAAGTTATAGGCACCGGTTCCGGGTTCGCATATGCTTCACACATCCCTATTCGGGATAAGGCATCTGCATTGCCATTTTTACAGCCTGGTCGATAAGTGATCATGAAATCGAACTCGGCAAAGAACAATGCCCATCGAAGTTGGTGCGACGATTGGGCCGTGGCTGTTTTTAAATACTGCAAGTTCTGGTGATTGGTGATTACAGTAATGGTATGCCTGGCACCGAGAAGATAATGCCGCCAAGCCTTGAAGGCGGATTTGATGGCTAATAACTGTTAATCGGTAATCGCATAATTTAACTCGGGTGCCAAGAACTTTCTGGCCCAAAATGCTACTGGGTGAAGTTGACCGGTTTCAGGATCCTTCTGGGACAGGACAGCTCCCATGGCTAAACTGGATGCAACAGTTTCAACTATGTATGGAAGTTCAGGGCGGGGATGCTTTAAGACAGGTGCAGACGTGAATTTTGCTTTCAGCTCTTGGAAGGCCTTTTCAGCTTCTTCGGTCCACAAGAAGCATTTGTTTTTTCGCAAAAGTGCTGTGATAGGTTGTACAACATGAGAGAAATCCGGGATGAATCTGCGGTAGAAATTAGCAAATCCAAACATGTTTTGTACCCCTTTAACTGAACTGGGGGATGTCCACTTGAGAATTGCGTCCACCTTTCGAGAGTCCTTTCGGACGCATTTTGGTGTCAGGATAAATCCAAGAAATTCAACTTCCGTAGCATGAAAAACACATTTTTCCAATTTTGCATATAACTTGTGCTGGCGTAGTTTCTCAAGGACTGCCTGAACGTGCCTCACATGGTCTGATTCTGAGGAGGAGTACACTAGAATATCATCTATGTATACGACAACACAGAAGTCAATGAGTTCACGAAGGACATCGTTCATAAAATACTGGAAGGCTGCTGGTGTATTGCACAACCCGAAGGGCATCACCTGGTATTCGAATAACCCGTACTTAGTGCGAAAGGCAGTCTTCCATTCGTTGCCTTTCTTTACACGTACCAGATGATCTGCCCCTCGGAGATCTAATTTAGTGTAGATGCAAGCGTCCTTTACTTGGTCTAGTAATTCGGGAATCAGAGGCAATGGGTATCGGTTCTTAACCGTGATCTGATTTAGTGCGCGGTAGTATATGCACGTTCTGAGGTCAACTTCCTTTTTAGGCACGAAGAACAAAGCTGAAGATGCAGGGGACTTGGATGGCCGAATGAATCCATTAGCAAGGTACTGGTCCAAGTATTGTCGTAGATGAAAGTTTTCGGGTTCCGTAAGGGCGTAAGTCCTACTACATGGAGGTTGTGCACCGGGTATGAGATCGATTTGACAATCGTATGATCTGTGAGGTGGTAAGGTGTTTGCCTGTTCTTTTTGGAAAACATCCTGGAATTCTTGATATTCCTGAGGTAACTGCACGACTGGAGTAGCGACTTTGGCCAGGCTTTTATTCAAGGGTTTTTCCAGGTAACAAGTATGTGCACAATCCGGGAAGGTTATTCTCTTCTCTCGCCAATCAATACAAGGATTATGTGTTTCCAACCAAGGTATCCCCAGTATTATTTGGAACTGCGGGTCTTTGATTAAATCAAACACAATAGTCTCTTGATGCCCATCCTGACCCAATAGTGTCATCTCTGCGGTGGAATGAGTTACAGGCCCAGAGGCAATTTCAGTTCCATCGACTGTGGTGATGACATCCGAAGTTGTCTTTTTGCAAAGAGATAGATTCATCCTAGTAGCCAATTCGTGGTCCACATAGTTTCCTATGGCCCCACTATCGATATATGGCCTTACTGCGTGCATACGTGATGGCTGCCTTGGATCCATGAGGACCATTGGCATGATGAAGTGCGCGGTCTGAGTATCCTTCTTCAAGCTCAGCAAGCGGACCTCTACGCTTGTCGGGTGTGGTCGTTTCCCGAATCAGGCCCTGTTTGATTCTTATCAGCAACTCCGACTACTTTTTTGGATGGTTTTATAGGGCAATCCGTAGAAAATGTCCTGAGGCCCCACAGTACAGACACAATTGCATCTGCCGTCTCCTTTCTCTTTCCTTTTGAGTTAAGGGCCCCTTGACCCCCCCGATCTGCATCGGTTCTGATGCATCTGTTCCTTCGAGGGTAACATTGGGTTTAACCAATACCCGATTCTAAAACTTAGCTCGATCAGTCTTTCGATTCTGAAGTCGGTGGTCTAACTGGACCACTAAGTCTATATATTCTGCACAATCCTGGGGTGGGTTCACAACTTGGGCCAAAACATCTTTGAGTTCACCCCGAAGTCCACGATGAAATAATGTTATTTGTTTTACCTCTGGCCATCTGGTTTCCACCACCAACCTATTGAAGGTTGCGATATAGGTTAGTAGATCCTGGCTACCTTGTCGCAGGGATAAAAGTTCGTTATCCAGGGCCTGTCCCTGTCAATGTCTGGCAAATAGTCTTTCCATGCTCAAGTGAAAACCCTGAAAATCCCAAAGAAGAGGGTCATCCTGGTTTACTAGTGGAATTGACCAATCTGCTGCGCTGCCACTAAGGTATGATAGTACAAAGGCTACTTTGGCTTGGTCGTTCGGAAAAGCTCCAGGTCTGCATAAAAAGTGCAAGCGGCACTGGTTCATAAACACGGCGAACCTTTTCGGGTCCCCAGCAAAACGTTCGGGTGGAGCTAAAGGAATATTCCTGGTAGAACCACTTGCACAGGATTGCTCGATGAAACAGGAGTTGGATTCCCCCTGAGTCCAGGTAATGGTGTTTGCCCAGCTTGGTTTTGCAGCAATTGTCTAGCAAGATCATCAGTGCGCTCCTTTGACACAATCAGTCCTCTCCTGAGGGCATTATTTTCTTGACGCGCGCCGTGCACTTCTGCCCTAAATTCCCCTAATAATAGGGCTACTTGGACGTTTTCTGAGGTTTCCATTACGCCCGGGTGGGGATTTGTAGATAGGCTTTGCGTTCTGTTACACTCACCTGGTTCCCACAGGGGCGTCGATCGGACCCGGACAGCTTCGGTCTCCACCAACGTGAAGTGCTGAGATGACTGTCTGGACTGGCCCGCCTAATCTCGTCTGATTGATCCATAGAAGTATTCTCCTGCAAGTGGAGAAAGGGATTTAGTCACCTGTGGATTTCAGTGATGGCCCCCTCCCACTGTTCTCCCTTCTGGTCACCTCCGATATCCCCTTAAGAGCCTCACCTTATGTTTTTAAATGATGAGCTCTCCATCCTGCATGGATTGCAGGGGCGCGTTGAATGCCAGTTACGTCACTGGTTTGAAGGCGTGGGAGAGTTTCCGGCGAGTATTGACTCTGAGATTCCTGGCAATATCCAGTAAGTATCAAGTTCATAGAGTTCAATATGTCCGATGTTTCACTCTTGTCCCCCCTTCCTTCCTTGTCTTGCAGCTGGGATCGTGAGAAGATACCCTCGTGGCAGCTGGTGGCGTTCAGGTAAGAGTCTGTGTTACCCGACGCTGTCCGGTAAATGTTGCACGTGTTTAACGTGTTGTTTTCTCTCCCTTTGCAGATGCGGCACATGAAGATGTGGAGAGTTATAGAATAATGCCTCTGGTGGTAAATCAGGTAAGTGTATGGTGATAAGAGTGGTATTTGTTGGTTTTCTCGGCTCACTTTGTTGTTTTCTTTTGTCCCTCAGGTGCTGGAGTTCGGCGAAGAAATGATGGAGGCAGCGCCGAATCAAAAGATGCTGTGAAGACTGGTGAGTATGGCACGGCGCTGCAGCTGGAGATGGGGCACGTTCAGAAATCATGCTCTTTCCATGTCCGGAGGCGAGATGGATCCGAAATCAGGTGAGGAATTTGAGAATAGTTCATTTTCTAACCTTGTCCTTTTCTTTCCTCTTTGTTTTAGGAGCTCCAGATGCGAGGCGGGCATGGCAGCAGGCTGGATGCAGACTGCAGGCACGGTGAGCGTTATCCTGCTGAATGCAGAATAACGCAAAGCGTGTGCCGCTGATCGGGCGTGGTTTAAATAGCCTCCAAAGTAGTTCCAGGTAAGAAGTTCCCAAGAACCACACCCGAGGAAAAAATAGTTCCTGTAACAAAATAGTCCCACCCGAGCCTCACATTGGTAAAGTCTATAACCCTAAGGCACCAGGACCGAACCCAAACAGCCCAACCGGGGCTGTTGAGGTTTTAGCAAGTATCTGGATGCTTGCTCCCGGAGCTGATGGACTTGGTCCTGATGCCCGAGGGTAGTCATCATGACACTGAATCTGAGTAAATCGTTACTGCACATCCTTTTGCTGCGTGCAATGTTTCAATTAGTGCTACAAGCTCTCCTGCTTGTGCTAAGTAATGCATTGGTAGATGTTTCTGTACGATGATTTCATACCCCCTTTCCTTCAATCTTACTACTGCTGCACCCACATTTTTTTCACCTGTTTCCAGGTAAATGGTGCTGACCCATGCACAAAGTACACTTCGTCCTCCTCTAAGGCGTTCTCACTTGCTTTGGGAATGTCGTCTCCTACCCCCTGGTATGTGGTACAATCATGATTTTGCATGTCTTCTACCGTGCATGGCTCAGTGGCGAATGTGGCTGGATTTACAGTTTTGCAGCGCACTATGTGGATGTTAGAGCTAGAAAGTATTATTTCATAAGATGTTGCTCTTTATGTCGTAAGTGTAGATTTAGATTTTTCTACAATTGTAAACAAGGAATGTTCAACAAACAGTGTGACCAAGCACCCCATTATTATAGTGGTGCTTTTTTCAACTGCAAGGCGGCTGCTGCAAGAGCTTGTTCGCACGCAAAGTGCCCTTGCATCATGGAGTCAAGGGTACTGCAGTAATAGGCCAATGGCTTGTGCCCTAAGGATGTCTTCTGTGTTAGGACAGCTGTCATAAGTGTCCCATTGCAGTGTGAAAACAGGAAGAATTCCCATTCATAATCTGGGGTCGCGAGAATGGGAGCTGTAGTGATAAGTTCCTTTAGTGTTGTAAAGGCTGTGTGCATGTCTGGTTAGCATGTGATAGCTTTGCTATCCCTCTGTGCCTCCTTCAGTGCGTGTAGTAGGGGCCTGGTTTATGCTGCATAATCGAGTATCCATGTGCAGCAATAATTACATATGCCACAAAATATTTGCATGTCTTTCACTGTGTGGGGTCTGGCTGCTGCACGTACCGCTGCTGTCCTGTTGGGGATTATTCTTTTGCCATCTTTTGATATCAGTCCTAGATACAGTACTTCTCCTAGGCAGTACTGCAGCTTCCCTCTGTCCACCTTGTACCCCTTGCGTGCCAGCAAATTCAGTAATGTTATTGTGTCTGCTCTGCACTGTTCCTCATTCTCACTGCAAATCAAAAGATCATCTACTTATTGTATCACCATGCTTTTAACATCAATATTGCCAAGATCTTCATGCAATATTCTGTTGAAAATGCTTGGGCTTTCACAATATCCCTGTGGTAATCTGCAATGTTCATTTCCTCCCCCACCCCAGGATAAATGCAGTCAGATATTGTGAACTTGAATCGAGTGGTACAGAGAAAAAAACATTTCTCAAGTCTACCACTGTGAAATGTCTGGCTTTCTTTGGGATGTTGCACAAAATGGATGCAGGATTTGGGACGAGGGGAAACTCCTTCTGTATGACGTCATTAAGTGGGCATAAATCCTTCACCTTCCTCCAAGCCCTTCCCTTCGCTTTCTTGATAGGATAAATTGCCGTATTGCAAGGGGAATTTGATGGCACAATGATACCCTGTTGTAACAGTGCATGTATCATTTCTTTTATTACCTCCTCTGCTTCTCTTGACATTGGATATTCACTCACCCGGGGTAGCACTGCACGAGGCTTAAGTTTAATCTTTACTGGGGTTACCGCTCGTAAGAACCCTACATCATGTGGTTTGATGGTCTATACATTTGTGGGTACCTGCTGCATGTCTTCATCAAAGAATGACGGTGGTGCACTGACTATGGCCATGAGGGGGTTTGTTACTTGTCTGTTTTGGACCATTATATCACATGGCATGCAAATTTACATTATTATTTCCCCATCATGGTCATAGTCAGTGAACAGCTCTTCGTCTGTCAGATCATGCAGCACTATCTTTGGGTCTATGCATAGTACTGTTTTCCACTCGCATCCATGCGTGTTCACACCTATTACCACAATACATCCACTTGATACTTTTACTCCCTGCAGATCTAATGAGAGGATAGTACCTAGTAGTATTTGTGGGGTGGCTACAGGGCAGAAAACAAAGTCAGAGGGTACTCTTCATTCCTTTCTTGTTATTTCGGGCACCACTCTTGCCAGGACCTGTATCCCATACACAAACATGTTCACATTAGTAGGCACCCCTCGGACCACTATTTCATTTGCTATTGTATTGATCAACAGCATTACCCAGAGGGGGCATATTCCTGGTGTTGAGCACACTATACCCCTTTCAGTGAAGGAAATAGTCATATTGAGCTTACTAAGGAGGTCTCTCTCCAGCAGGTTTACAGGCAAGTCTTTGTGATACAATAGGGGTGCTTGCATTGTTTTCCCCCATATCTTTACATCCAGATCTTTAGTGTATGGAACCGTGACGACAGCCCCAGAAAATCCCTGAGTTTTGAAATTTTGTGCCGACAGCATACATCTGCCTTGCATTAGGCACAACTTTTCCGCTCCTGAGTCCACCATAAAGATGAACTATCTGTCACCTATCTCTACCCCACCAGTGGTTCCTCGTCTGGACATAGGGTAGTTGATAGGACTGGACATGCAAGTGCTCTCTGTGGGCTGTCCTAATCTGGGTTTGTGTTCATTCCTGGAAAAGAAAATATGTTTTCCCCAACCATAGCTGTTCCCTGAAATGGCGCTGGTGCACCATTTGCGGTAGTGGTGAAAGGATTATTGTGCATGTTCCCCATTTGACTTTGACACGTTAATCGTTGTTCTGTCCCCTGTGGTGGTGCTCTGGGCCCTTGTGTGAACAGTGTGTAAGTCTGTTCCTCTTGTCCATAACCTCCCATAGGCAGCCGATAAGGACTCCCAAGGTGGGGATGGACAAATTGCTGCTCATTATTAAACCTTTGTGTGTTTTGATAATATGCCATGGGACGGGTAAGACATTCCCTCGCAAAATGGCCCCACCTCCCACATGACCAACATGCTCCCTGCCCCCCCCCCCGGCCTTTGTCCTCTGTAGCCCCCTCTCTGTCCCCTGTACCAACCTCTTCCTCTTCCAGGCCTTCCTTGTTGCTGGGACCCTCCGTACTGCTCTTCTCCATTCCATTGTTCCTGACCATTTACTTCCCATGTGGCTGCCATCCTAGCTTGCAATGCTGTCGGCCCCTCCTCCTCTGTTCCATGCCTTTCTGGGGGTAGTGCGGCTGTTACTGCTGCAACCTTCACCAGCTTATTTTGTACGAGTTTGGCATTGTTTGCCAATCTCTTCTGTGCAATTTCTTTCGCCCTTTCTTTGATCCTCCTACAATGATGTACTATAATGCTTTGTATTTCTGGCCATCCTTTGTCTTTTATCCCAGAAATGTTATCAAAGGCCTTCTGTACCTCCTTCGGGAGGCCTCTCTTGATAATGAAGTAAAAAAAGGGAGGTTGTCTGGTCCCAAACCGTGCCCATCTCTGCCCAACACATATCCTTCACCCGAAGAATATACTGTGCAGCATCTTCCTTGTCCTCCACTGTGCATTGCATCACTGAGAGTAAATTGGGGGTATTGGGGAAGATTCTGTGCATTGCATCCCACACCTGTGCTCTCACATTATTGAATTATGTCCCATCATGCCGGTCACTGTCCATTGTTAATCCCGGGAACCCCGTCTTCACCCACAGTACGTCTGCTTCATCACCCACTGCAGATCCCAGCACGCTCTTGACATCCCCTATTGCTAATGGGACCCCAACAGTGTTTTTCTCAAAGGCATATATCCATTTTCCCACACCCTCAGACCATGGGGGTAGCATTTTTAACAAATTGGTCTTATCCATCAGCGCCCAAGGAACATAGTGAGGTCTTCTTGCCCCCTTATGGATGAGTGGCATCTGTAGATGTGTTCTCCCCATGGCTTACTTACCTTCCTTTGTCTTTTCTTTGCCAGTGCCATTCTCCCTATCCTGTTCCTGATCCTTCCTTGCCAGCCTTCTTCTTCTTCTCATACCTGTGGTGTCAGATATTGTACTTGCAGACCCCTCCTGTCGCTCCTTCTTTATACTCATCAATATTATTCCAACATTCTTCTTCCCTGTCGGATGTCACACTACCTTGCCCTGCACTTACCTGTTCACCTTCCAGCTCTACTCATTCTATCCTAACTGGGCCAATATCAATGCGAAAGAGGAAGTCCCCAGACTTCCATTCATCCTCTGCTATGATAGAGGAGTTTTTCGATGGTGGTGGTGGCGTTGTCTGCCCTCCCCCTGGCAGCGGTAGTGTACTTTAACACAGTGATCTTAGTCGGGACAAATCCACTTGGGTATTGGCCATTTGATCTTTTAAATTTTGAGTTATCCATCCTATGTGGGTCGGGGATGTGCTTGTTGGACCATATGGACACTTAAGGTAATAAGGGGGTGGGACTCCCCTTGTTAATTTGCATATTTAAGTAACTTTGGGTCTCACCCTAAGTTACTAGGGGAATCCAGATGTGGACCTCTTGCTCACTATTCTTAGAGAGGAACAGATCCACCCTACTGATGAGGTCCAACCAGACCAAAACACGTGTCTGGGGTTTTTGTTGGTGCCCTTGTTCAGAGGAGAATTCTCTAGCATTTTATGTGCTGGACTGCCCCAGGGCAGGACAAAGACTGATATGTTTGGGATATTTCTTCTCTTTGAAAGATAGTGAGCTAAAGACTCTGGGTAAGTCTCTCTTAACCAGGACTAATGTCTGGCAGGGGGACTCCCAGGACCCTCCTTGTTAATTTGCATATTTAAGTAACTTTGGGTCTCACCCTAAGTTACTAGGGGAATCCAGACGTGGACCCCTTGCTCACTATTCTTAGAGAGGCACAGATCCACCCTGCTGATGAGGTCCAACCAGACCGAAACACACGTCTGGGGATTCTGTTGGTACTCTTGTTCAGAGGAGAATTGCCTAGCATTTCGGTGCTGGACTGCCCCAGGGCAGGACAAAGACTGATATGTTAGGGATATTTCTTCTCTTTGAGAGATAGTGAGCTAAAGACTCTGGGTAAGTCTCTTGTAACAAGGTCTAATGTCTGGCAGAGGGACTCCCAGGACACCCCTTCTTAATTTGCATATTTAAGTAACTTTGGGTCGCACCCTAAATTACTAGGGGAATCCAGACGTGGACCCCTTGCTCACTATTCTTAGAGAGGCATAGATCCACCCTACTAATGAAGTCCAACCTGACCAAAACACATGTCTGGGGTTTCTGTTGGTAGTCTTGTTCAGAGGAGAATTGCCTAGCATTTCGGTGCTGGACTGCCCCAGGGCAAGACAAAGATTGATATGTTTGGGATATTTCTTCTCTTTGAAAGATAGTGAGCTAAAGACTCTGGGTAAGTCTCTCGTAACCAGGGCTAATATCTGGCAGAGGGACTCCCAGGGCCCCCCTTGTTAATTTGCCTATTTAAGTAACTTTGGGTCTCAAGCTAAGTTACTAGAGGAATCCAGACGTGGACCCCTTGCTCACTATTCTTAGAGAGGCACAGATCCACCCTACTGATGAGGTCCAACCAGACCAAAACACGTGTCTGGGGTTTCTGTTGGTACTCTTGTTCAGAGGAGAATTGCCTAGCATTTCGGTGCTGGATTGCCCCAGGGCAGGACAAAGACTGATATGTTTGGGATATTTCTTCTCTTTGATAGATAGTGAGCTAAAGACTCTGGGTAAGTCTCTCGTAACCAGGGCTAATGTCTGGCAGAGGGATTCCCAGGACCCCCCTTGTTAATTTGCATATTTAAGTAACTTTGGGTTTCACCCTAAATTACTAGGGGAATCCAGACGTGGACCCCTTGCTCACTGTTCTTAGGAGACACAGATCCACCCTACTAATGAAGTGCAACCAGACTGCCGTGTCTGGGGTTGCTGTTGGTACTCTTGTTCAGAGGAGAATTGCCTAGCATTTCGGTGCTGGACTGCCCCAGCGGAGGACAAAGACTGATATGTTTGGGATATTTCTTCTCTTTGAAAGATAGTGAGCTAAAGACTCTGGGTAAGTCTCTCGTAACCAGGACTAATGTCTGGCAGAGGGACCCCCAGGACCCCCGTTGTTAATTTGCACATTTAAGTAACTTTGGGTCTCACCCTAAGTTACTAGGGGAATCGAGACGTGGAGCCCTTGCTCACTGTTCTTAGAGAGGCACAGATCCACCCTACTGATGAGGTCCAACCAGACTGCCGTGCCTGGGGTTTCTGTTGGTACTCTTGTTCAGAGGAGATTTGCCTAGCATTTCGGTGCTGGACTGCCCCAGCGGAGGACAAAGACTGATATGTTTGGGATATTTCTTCTCTTTGAAAGATAGTGAGCTAAAGACTGTGGGTAAGTCTCTCGTAACCAGGACTAATGTCTGGCAGAGGGACTCCCAGAACCACCCTTGTTAATTTGCATATTTAAGTAACTTTGGGTCTCACCCTAAGTTACTAGGGGAATCCAGACGTGGACCCCTTGCTCACTATTCTTAGAGAGGCACAGATCCACCCCACTGATGAGGTCCAACCAGACCGAAACATGTGTCTGGGGTTTCTGTAGCATTTCGGTGCTGGACTGCCCCAGGGCAGGACAAAGACTGGTATGTTTGGGATATTTCTTCTCTTTGAGAGATAGTTAGCTAAAGACTCTGGGTAAGTCTCTCATAACCAGGACTAATATCTGGCAGAGGGACTCCCAGGACCCCCCTTGCTAATTTTCATATTTAAGTAACTTTGAGTCGCACCCTAAGTTACTAGGGGAATCCAGACGTGGACCCCTTGCTCACTATTCTTAGAGTGGTACAGATCCACCCTATTGATGAGGTCCAACCAGACCGAAACACGTGTCAGGGGTTTCTGTTGGTACTCTTGTTCAGAGGAGAATTGCCTTGCATTTCGGTGCTGGACTGCCCCAGGGTAGGACAAAGACTGATATGTTTGGGATATTTCTTCTCTTTGAAAGATAGTGAGCTAAAGACTCTGGCTAAGTCTCTCGTAACCAGGACTAATGTCTGGCAGAGGGACCCCCAGGACCCCCCTTGTTAATTTGCATATTTAAGTAACTTTAGGTCTCACCCTAATTTACTAGGGGAATCCAGATGTGGACCCCTTGCTCACTATTCTTAGAGAGGTACAGATCTACCCTACTGATGAGGTCCAACCAGACCGAAACACGTGTCTGGGATTTCTGTTGGTGCTCTTGTTCAGAGGAGAATTGCCTAGCATTTCAGTGCTGGACTGCCCCAGGGCAGGACAAAGACTGATATGTTTGGGATATTTCTTCTCTTTGAAAGATAGTGAGCTAAAGACTCGGGGTAAGTCTCTTTTAACCAGGACTAATGTCTGGCAGAGGGACTCCCAGGACCCCTTGTTAATTTGCATATTTAAGTAACTTTGGGTCTCACCCTAAGTTACTAGGGGAATCCAGACGTGGACCCCTTGCTCACTAGTCTTAGAGAGTCACAGATCCACCCTACTGATGAGGTCCAACCAGACCGAAACACGTGTCTGGGGATTCTGTTGGTTCTCTTGTTCAGAGGAGAATTGCCTAGCATTTCGTGCTGGACTGCCCCAGGGCAGGATAAAGATTGATATGTTTGGGATATTTCTTCTCTTTGAAAGTTTGTGAGCTAAAGACTGTGGGTAAGTCTCTCGTAACCAGGACTAATGTCTGGCAGAGGGACTCCCAGGACCCCCCTTGTTAATTTGCATATTTAAGTAACTTTGGGTCTCACCCTAACTTACTAGGGGAATCCAGACATGGACCTCTTGCTCAATATTCTTAGAGAGGCACAGATCCACCCTACTGATGAGGTCCAACCAGACCAAAACACGTGTCTGGGGTTTCTGTTGGTACTCTTGTTCAGAGGAGAATTGCCTAGCATTTCGGTGCTGGACTGTCCCAGGGCAGGACAAAGACTGATATGTTCGGGATATTTCTTCTCTTTGAAAGATAGTGAGCTAAAGACTCTGGGTAAGTCTCTGTTAACCAGGACTAATGTCTGGCAGAGGGACTTGCAGGACCCTCCTTGTTAATTTGCATATTTAAGTAACTTTGGGTCTCACCCTAAGTTACTAAGTGAATCCAGACGTGGACCCCTTGCTCACTATTCTTAGAGAGGCATAGATCCACCCTACTGATGAGGTCCAACCAGACCGAAACACTTGTCTGGGGTTTCTGTTGGTACTCTTGTTCTGAGGAGAATTACCTAGCATTTCGGTGCTGGACTGCCCCAGGGCAGGACAAAGACTGATATGTTTGGGATATTTCTTCTCTTTGAAAGATAGTGAGCTAAAGACTGTGGGTAAGTCTCTCGTAACCAGGACTAATGTCTGGCAGAGGGACTCCCAGGACCCCCCTTGTTAATTTGCATATTTAAGTAACTTTGGGTCTCACCCTAAGTTTCTAGGGGAATCCAGACCTGGACCCCTTGCTCAATATTCTAAGAGAGGCACAGATCCACCCTACTGATGAGGTCCAACGAGACTGAAACACGTGTCTGGGGTTTCTGTTGGTACTCTTGTTCAGAGGAGAATTGCCTAGCATTTCAGTGCTGGACTGTCCCAGGGCAGGACAAAGACTGATATGTTTGGGATATTTCTTCTCTTTGAAAGATAGTGAGCTAAAGACTGTGGGTAAGTCTCTCATAACCAGGACTAATGTCTGGCAGAGGGACTCCAAGACCCCCCTTGTTAATTTGCATATTTAAGTAACTTTGGGTCTCACCCTAACTTACTAGGGGAATACAGACATGGACCCCTTGCTCACTATTCTTAGAGAGGCACAGATCCACCCTACTGATGAGGTCCAACCAGACCAAATCACGTGTCTGGGGTTTCTGTTGGTACTCTTGTTCAGAGGAGAATTGCCCAGCATTTCGGTGCTGGATTGCCTCAGGGCAGGACAAAGACTGATATGTTTGGGATATTTCTTCTCTTTGAAAGATAGTGAGCTAAAGACTCTGGGTAAGTCTCTTGTAACCAAGACTAATGTCTGGTAGAGGGACTCCCAAGACCCCCCTTGTTAATTTGCATATTTAAGTAACTTTGGATCTCACCCTAAGTTTCTAGGGGAATCCAGACGTGGACCCCCTTGCTCACTATTCTTAGAGGGTCACAGATCCACCCTACTGATGAGGTCCAACCAGACCAAAACACGTGTCTGGGGTTTCTGTTGGTATTCTTGTTCAGAGGAGAATTGTCTAGCATATCGGTGCTGGACTGTCCCAGGGCAGGACAAAGACTGATATGTTTGGGATATTTCTTCTCTTTGAAAGATAGTGAGCTAAAGACTGTTGGTAAGTCTCTCATAACCAGGACTAATGTCTGGCAGAGGGACTCCCAGGACCCTCCTTGTTAATTTGCATATTTAAGTAACTTTGGGTCTCACCCTAAATTACTAGGTGAATCCAGACGAGGACCCCTTGCTCACTATTCTTAGAGAGGCACAGATCCTCCCTTCGGATGAGGTCCAACCAGACCAAAACACGTGTCTGGGGTTTCTGTTGGTACTCTTGTTCTGAGGAGAATTACCTAGCATTTCAGTGCTGGACTGCCCCAGGGCAGGACAAAGACTGATATGTTTGGGATATTTCTTCTCTTTGAGAGATAGTTAGCTAAAGACTCTGGGTTAGGCTCTCGTAACCAGGACTAATGTCTGGCAGAGGGACTCCCAAGACACCCCTTGTTAATTTGCATATTTAAGTAACTTTGGGTCTCACCCTAAGTTACTAGGGGAATCCAGACGTGGACCCCTTGCTCACTATTCTTAGAGAGGCACAGATCCACCCTACTGATGAGGTCCAACCAGACCAAAACACGTGTCTGGGGTTTCTGTTGGTGTTCTTGTTCAGAGGAGAATTGCCTAGCATTTCGGTGCTGGACTGCCCCAGGGCAGGACAAAGAATGATATGTTTGGGATATTTCTTCTCTTTGAGAGATAGTTAGCTAAAGACTCTGGGTAAGTCTCTCGTAACCAGGACTAATGTCTGGCAGATGGACTCCCAGGACCCCCTTGTTAATTTACATATTTAAGTAACTTTGGGTCGCACCCTAAGTTACTAGGGGAATCCAGACGTGGACCCCTTGCTCACTATTCTTAGAGAGGCACAGATCCACCCTACTAATGAAGTCTAACCCGACCAAAACACATGTCTGGGGTTTCTGTTGGTACTCTTGTTCAGAGGAGAATTGCCTATGCATTTCGGTGCTGGACTGCCCCAGGGCAGGACAAAGACTGATATGTTTGGGATATTTCTTCTCTTTGAAAGATAGTGAGCTAAAGACTCTGGGTAAGTCTCTCGTAACCAGGGCTAATGTCTGGCAGAGGGACTCCCTGGACCCCCCTTGTTAATTTGCATATTTTAGTAACTTTGGGTCTCACCCTAACTTACTAGGGGAATCCAGACGTGGACCCCTTGCTCACTATTCTTAGAGAGGCAAAGATCCACCCCACGGATGAGATCCAACCAGACCGAAACACGTGTCTGGGGTTTCTGTTGGTAATCTTGTTCAGAGGAGAATTGCCTAGCATTTCGGTGATGGGCTGCCAGAGGGCAGGACAAAGACTGATATGTTTGGGATATTTCTTCTCTTTGAAAGATAGTGAGCTAAAGACTGTGGGTAAGTCTCTCGTAACCAGGACTAATGTCTGGCAGAGGGACTCCCAGGACCCCCCTTGTTAATTTGCATATTTAAGTAACTTTGGGTCTCACCCTAAGTTACTAGGGGAATCCAGACGTGGACCCCTTGCTCACTATTCTTAGAGAGGCACAGATCCACCCTACTGATGAGGTCCAACCAGACCAAAACACGTGTCTGGGGTTTCTGTTGGTGTTCTTGTTCAGAGGAGAATTGCCTAGCATTTCGGTGCTGGACTGCCCCAGGGCAGGACAAAGAATTATATGTTTGGGATATTTCTTCTCTTTGAGAGATAGTTAGCTAAAGACTCTGGGTAAGTCTCTCGTAACCAGGACTAATGTCTGGCAGATGGACTCCCAGGACCCCCTTGTTAATTTACATATTTAAGTAACTTTGGGTCGCACCCTAAGTTACTAGGGGAATCCAGACGTGGACCCCTTGCTCACTATTCTTAGAGAGGCACAGATCCACCCTACTAATGAAGTCTAACCCGACCAAAACACATGTCTGGGGTTTCTGTTGGTACTCTTGTTCAGAGGAGAATTGCCTATGCATTTCGGTGCTGGACTGCCCCAGGGCAGGACAAAGACTGATATGTTTGGGATATTTCTTCTCTTTGAAAGATAGTGAGCTAAAGACTCTGGGTAAGTCTCTCGTAACCAGGGCTAATGTCTGGCAGAGGGACTCCCTGGACCCCCCTTGTTAATTTGCATATTTTAGTAACTTTGGGTCTCACCCTAACTTACTAGGGAAATCCAGACGTGGACCCCTTGCTCACTATTCTTAGAGAGGCAAAGATCCACCCCACGGATGAGATCCAACCAGACCGAAACACGTGTCTGGGGTTTCTGTTGGTAATCTTGTTCAGAGGAGAATTGCCTAGCATTTCGGTGATGGGCTGCCAGAGGGCAGGACAAAGACTGATATGTTTGGGATATTTCTTCTCTTTGAAAGATAGTGAGCTAAAGACTGTGGGTAAGTCTCTCGTAACCAGGACTAATGTCTGGCAGAGGGACTCCCAGGACCCCCCTTGTTAATTTGCATATTTAAGTAACTTTGGGTCTCACCCTAAGTTACTAGGGGAATCCAGACGTGGACCCCTTGCTCACTATTCTTAGAGAGGCACAGATCCACCCTACTGATGAGGTCCAACCAGACCAAAACACGTGTCTGGGGTTTCTGTTGGTGTTCTTGTTCAGAGGAGAATTGCCTAGCATTTCAGTGCTGGACTGCCCCAGGGCAGGACAAAGAATGATATGTTTGGGATATTTCTTCTCTTTGAGAGATAGTTAGCTAAAGACTCTGGGTAAGTCTCTCGTAACCAGGACTAATGTCTGGCAGATGGACTCCCAGGACCCCCTTGTTAATTTACATATTTAAGTAACTTTGGGTCGCACCCTAAGTTACTAGGGGAATCCAGACGTGGACCCCTTGCTCACTATTCTTAGAGAGGCACAGATCCACCCTACTAATGAAGTCTAACCCGACCAAAACACGTGTCTGGGGTTTCTGTTGGTACTCTTGTTCAGTGGAGAATTGCCTAGCATTTCGGTGCTGGACTGCCCCAGGGCAGGACAAAGGCTGGTATGTTTGGAATATTTCTTCTCTTTGAGAGATAGTTAGCTAAAGACTCTGGGTAAGTCTCTCATAACCAGGACTAATATCTGGCAGAGGGACTCCCAGGACCCCCCTTGTTAATTTGCATATTTAAGTAACATTGGGTCGCACCCTAAGTTACTAGGGGAATCCAGACGTGGACCCCTTGCTCACTGTTCTTAGAGAGGCACAGATCCACCCTACTGATGAGGTCCAACCAGACTGAAACACGCGTTTGGGGTTTCTATTGGTACTCTTGTTCAGAGGAGAATTGCCTAGCATTTCGGTGATGGACTGCCCCAGGGCAGGACAAAGACTGGTATGTTTGGGATATTTCTTCTCTTTGAGAGATAGTTAGCTAAAGACTCTGGGTAAGTCTCTCATAACCAGGACTAATATCTGGCAGAGGGACTCCCAGGACCCCCCTTGTTAATCTGCATATTTAAGTAACATTGGGTCGCACCCTAAGTTACTAGGGGAATCCAGACGTGGACCCCTTGCTCACTGTTCTTAGAGAGGCACAGATCCACCCTATTGATGAGGTCCAACCAGACGGAAACACGTGTCAGGGTTTTCTGTTGGTACTCTTGTTCAGAGGAGAATTGCCTAGCATTTCGGTGCTGGACTGTCCCAGGGCCATACAAAGACTGACATTTTTTCGATATTTCTTCTCTTTGAAAGATAGTGAGCTAAAGACTCTGGGTAAGTCTCTCATAACCAGGACTAATGTCTGGCAGAGGGACTCCCAAGACCCCCCGTTGTTAATTTGCATATTTAAGTAACTTTGGGTCTCACCCTAAATTATTAGGGGAATCCAGACGTGGATCCCTTGCTCACTATTCTTAGAGAGGCACAGATCCACCTTATTGATGAGGTCCAACCAGACCGAAACACGTGTCTGGGGTTTCTGTTGGTACTCTTGTTCAGAGGAGAATTGCCTATGCATTTCGGTGCTGGACTGCCCCAGGGCAGGACAAAGACTGATATGTTTGGGATATTTCTTCTCTTTGAAAGATAGTGAGCTAAAGACTCTGGGTAAGTCTCTCGTAACCAGGGCTAATGTCTGGCAGAGGGACTCCCTGGACCCCCCTTGTTAATTTGCATATTTTAGTAACTTTGGGTCTCACCCTAACTTACTAGGGAAATACAGACGTGGACCCCTTGCTCACTATTCTTAGAGAGGCACAGATCCACCCTACTGATGAGGTCCAACCAGACTGAAACACGTGTTTGCGGTTTCTATTGGTACACTTGTTCAGAGGAGAATCGCATATCATTTCGGTGCTGGACTGCCCCAGGGCCGGACAAAGACTGATATGTTTAGGATATTTCTTCTCTTTGAAAGATAGTGAGCTAAAGACTGTGGGTAAGTCTTCCGTAACCAGGACTAATGTCTGGCAGAGGGAATCCCAGGACCCCCCTTGTTAATTTGCATATTTAAGTAACTTTGGGTCTCACCCTAAGTTACTAGGGGAATCCAGACGTGGACCCCTTGCTCACTATTTTTAGAGAGGCACAGATCCAACCTACTGATGAGGTCCAACTAGACAGAAACACGTGTCTGGTGTTTCTGTTGGTACTCTTGTTCAGAGGAGAATTGCCTAGCATTTCGGTGCTGGACTGCCCCATGGCAGGACAAAGACTGGTATGTTTGGGATATTTCTTCTCTTTGAGAGATAGTTAGCTAAAGACTCTGGGTAAGTCTCTCATAACCAGGACTAATATGTGGCAGAGGGACTCCCAGGACCCCCTTTGTTAATTTGCATATTTAAGTAACTTTGGGTCGCACCATATGTTACTAGGGGAATCCAGATGTGGACCCCTTGCTCACTATTCTTAGAGAGGCACAGATCCACCCTACTAATGAAGTCCAACCCGACCAAAACACGTGTGTGGGGTTTCTGTTGGTACTCTTGTTCAGAGGAGAATTGCCTAGCATTTCGGTGCTGGACTGCCCCAGGGCAGGACAAAGGCTGGTATGTTTGGAATATTTCTTCTCTTTGAGAGATAGTTAGCTAAAGACTCTGGGTAAGTCTCTCATAACCAGGACTAATATCTGGCAGAGGGACTCCCAGGACCCCCCTTGTTAATTTGCATATTTAAGTAACATTGGGTCGCACCCTAAGTTACTAGGGGAATCCAGACGTGGACCCCTTGCTCACTATTCTTAGAGAGGCACAGATCCACCCTATTGATGAGGTCCAACCAGACGGAAACACGTGTCAGGGTTTTCTGTTGGTACTCTTGTTCAGAGTAGAATTGCCTAGCATTTCGATGCTGGACTGCCCCAGGGTAGGACAAAGACTGATATGTTTGGGATATTTCTTCTCTTTGAAAGATAGTGAGCTAAAGACTTTGGGTAAGTCTCTTGTAACCAGGACTAATGTCTGGCAGAGGGACCCCCAGGACACCCCTTGTTAATTTGCATATTTAAGTAACTTTGGGTCTCACCCTAATTTACTAGGGGAATCCAGACGTGGACCCCTTGCTCACTGTTCTTAGAGAGGCACAGATCCACCCTACTGATGAGGTCCAACCAGGCTGAAACACGCGTTTGGGGTTTCTATTGGTACTCTTGTTCAGAGGAGAATTGCCTAGCATTTCGGTGATGGACTGCCCCAGGGCAGGACAAAGACTGGTATGTTTGGGATATTTCTTCTCTTTGAGAGATAGTTAGCTAAAGACTCTGGGTAAGTCTCTCATAACCATGACTAATATCTGGCAGAGGGACTCCCAGGACCCCCCCTTGTTAATCTGCATATTTAAGTAACTTTGGGTCGCACCCTATGTTACTAGGGGAATCCAGATGTGGACCCCTTGCTCACTATTCTTAGAGAGGCACAGATCCACCCTACTAATGAAGTCCAACCCGACCAAAAGACATGTCTGGGGTTTCTGTTGGTACTCTTGTTCAGAGGAGAATTGCCTAGCATTTCGGTGCTAGACTGCCCCAGGGCAGGACAAAGACTGGTATGTTTGGGATATTTCTTCTCTTTGAGAGATAGTTAGCTAAAGACTCTGGGTAAGTCTCTCATAACCAGGACTAATATCTGGCAGAGGGACTCCCAGGACCCCCTTTGTTAATTTGCATATTTAAGTAACTTTGGGTCGCACCATAAGTCACTAGGGGAATCCAGACGTGGACCCCTTGCTCACTGTTCTTAGAGAGGAACAGATCCACCCTATTGATGAGGCCCACCAGACGGCAACACTTGTCAGGGGTTTCTGTTGGTACTCTTGTTCAGAGGAGAATTGCCTAGCATTTCGGTGCTGGACTGTCCCAGGGCAATACAAAGACTGACATTTTTTCGATATTTCTTCTCTTTGAAAGATAGTGAGCTAAAGACTCTGGGTAAGTCTCTCATAACCAGGACTAATGTCTGGCAGAGGGACTCCCAAGACCCCCCGTTGTTAATTTGCATATTTAAGTAACTTTGGGTCTCACCCTAAATTATTAGGGGAATCCAGACGTGGACCCCTTGCTCACTATTTTTAGAGAGGCACAGATCCACCCTATTGATGAGGTCCAACCAGACCGAAACACATGTCTGGGGTTTGTGTTGGTACTCCTGTTCTGAGGAGCATTGCCTAGCATTTCAGTGCTGGACTGCCCCAGGGCAGGACAAAGACTGATATGTTTGGGATATTTCTTCTCTTTGAAAGATAGTGAGCTAAAGACTCTGGGTAAGTCTCTCGTAACCAGGACTAATGTCTGGCAGAGGAACTCCCAATACCCCCCTTGTTAATTTGCATATTTAAGTAACTTTGGGTCTCACCCTAAGTTACTAGGGGAATCCAGAAATGGATCCCTTGCACACTATTCTTAGAGAGGCACAGATTTGCCCTACTGATGAGGTCCAACCAGACCGAAACACATGTCTGGGGTTTCTGTTGGTACTCTTGTTCTGAAGAGAATTGCCTAGCATTTCAGTGCTGGACTGCCCCAGGGCAGGACAAAGACTGATATGTTTGGGATATTTCTTCTCTTTGAAAGATAGTGAGCTAAAGACTCTTGGTAAATCTCTCGTAACCAGGACTAATGTCTGGCAGAGGGACTCCCAATACCCCCCTTGTTAGTTTGCATATTTAAGTAACTTTGGGTCTCACCCTAAGTTACTAGGCAAATCCAGACATGGACCCCTTGCTCACTATTCTTAGAGAGGCACAGATCCACCCTACTGATGAGGTCCAACCAGACCAAAACACGTGTCTGGGGTTTCTGTTGGTACTCTTGTTCAGAGGAGAATTGCCTAGCATTTCAGTGCTGGACTGCCCAGGGGCAGGATAAAGACTGGTATGTTTGGGATATTTCTTCTCTTTGAGAGATAGTTAGCTAAAAACCCTGGGTAAGTCTCTCATAACCAGGACTAATATCTGGCAGAGGGACTCCCAGGACCCCCCTTGTTACAAAGTAACTTTGGGTCGCACCCTATGTTACTAGGGGAATCCAGATGTGAACCCCTTGCTCACTATTCTTAGAGAGGCACAGATCCACCCTACTAATGAAGTCCAACCCGACCAAAACACATGTCTGGGGTTTCTGTTGGTACTCTTGTTCAGAGGAGAATTGCCTAGCATTTCGGTGCTGGACTGCCCCAGGGCATACAAAGACTGATATATTTGGGATATTTCTTCTCTTTGAAAGATAGTGAGCTAAAGACTCTGGGTAAGTCTCTCCTAACCAGGGCTAATGTCTGGCAGAGGGACTCCCAGTACCCCCCTTGTTAATTTGCATATTTAAGTAACTTTGGGTCTCACCCTAAGTTACTATGGGAATCCAGACGTGGACCCCTTGCTCACTATTCTTAGAGAGGCACAGATCCACCCTATTGATGAGGTCCAACCAGACCGAAACACGTGTCTGGGGTTTGTGTTGGTACTCTTGTTCAGAGGAGAATTGCCTAGCTTTTCGGTGCTGGAAAGCCCCAGGGCATTACAAAGACTGATATGTTTGGGATATTTCTTCTCTTTGAAAGATAGTGAGCTAAAGACTCTGGGTACATCTCTCGTAACTAGGATTAATATCTGGCAGAGGGACTCCCAGGACCCCCTTGTTAATTTGCATATTTAAGTAACTTTGGGTCTCACCCTAAATTACTAAGCGAATCCAATCGTGGAGCCCTTGCTCACTATTCTTAGAGAGGCACAGATCCACCCTACTGATGAGGTCCAACCAGACCGAAACACGTGTCTGGGGTTTCTGTTGGTACTCTTGTTCAGAGGAGAATTGCCTAGCTTTTCAGTGCTCGACTGCCCCAGGGCAGGATAAAGACTGATATGTTTGGGATATTTCTTCTCTTTGAAAGATTGTGAGCTAAAGACTCTGGGTAAGTCTCTCGTAACCAGGACTCATGTCTGGCAGAGGGACTCCCAGGACCCCCTTCTTAATTTGCACATTTAAGTAACTTTGCGTCTCACCATAAGTTAATAGGGGAATCCAGACGTGGACCCCTTGCTCACTATTCTTAGAGAGGCACAGATCCGCCCTCCTGATGAGGTTCAACCAGACTGAAAGACGTATCTGGGGTTTGTGTTGGTACTCTTGTTCAGAGGAGAATTGCCTAGCATTTCGGTGGTGGACTGCCCCAGGGCAGGGCAAAGACTGATATGTTTGGGATATTTCTTCTCTTTGAAAGATAGTGAGCTAAAGACTGTGGGTAAGTCTCTCGTAACCAGGACTAATGTCTGGCAGAGGGACTCCCAGGACCCCCCTTGTTAATTTGCTTATTTAAGTAACTTTGGGTCTCACCCTAAGTTACTTGGGAAATCCAGACATGGACCCCTTGCTCACTATTCTTAGAGAGTCACAGATCCACCCTACTGATGAGGTCCAACTATACCAAAACACGTGTCTGGGGTGTCTGTTGGTACTCTTGTTCAGAGGAGAATTGCCTATGGATTTCGGTGCTGGACTGCCCAAGGGCAGGACAAAGACTGATATGTTTGGGATATTTCTTCTCTTTGAAATAAAGTGAGCTAAAGACTCTGGGTAAGTCTCTTGTAACCAGGGCTAATGTCTGGCAGAGGGAATCCCAGGACACCCTTGTTAATTTGCATATTTTAGTAACTTTGGGTCTCACCCTAAGTTACTAGGGGAATCCAGACGTGGACCCCTTGCTCACTGTTCTTAGAGAGGCACAGATCCACCCTACTGATGTGGTCCAACCAGACTGAAACACGTGTTTGGGGTTTCTATTGGTACTCTTGTTCAGAGGAGAATCGCATATCATTTAGGTGCTGGACTGCCCCAGGGCCGGACAAAGACTGATATGTTTAGGATATTTCTTCTCTTTGAAAGAAAGTGAGCTAAAGACTGTGGGTAAGTCTTTCGTAACCAGGACTAATGTCTGGCAGAGTGAATCCCAGGACCCCCCTTGTTAATTTGCATATTTAAGTAACTTTGGGTCTCACCGTAAATTACTAGGGGAATCCAGACGTGGACCCCTTGCTCACTAGTTTTAGAGAGGCACAGATCCAACCTACTGATGAGGTCCAACCAGACCGAAACACGTGTCTGGTGTTTCTGTTGGTACTCTTGTTCAGAGGAGAATTGCCTAGCATTTCGGTGCTGGACTGCCCCAGGGCAGGACAAAGACTGGTATGTTTGGGATATTTCTTCTCTTTGAGAGATAGTTAGCTAAAAACCCTGGGTAAGTCTCTCATAACCAGGACTAATATCTGGCAGAGGGACTCCCAGGACCCCCCTTGTTAATTTGCATATTCAAGTAACTTTGGGTCGCACCCTATGTTACTAGGGGAATCCAGATGTGAACCCCTTGCTCACTATTCTTAGAGAGGCACAGATCCACCCTTCTAATGAAGTCCAACCTGACCAAAACACATGTCTGGGGTTTCTGTTGGTACTCTTGTTCAGAGGAGAATTGCCTAGCATTTCGGTGCTGGACTGCCCCAGGGCATACAAAGACTGATATATTTGGGATATTTCTTCTCTTTGAAAGATAGTGAGCTAAAGACTCTGGGTAAGTCTATCATAACCAGGGCTAATGTCTGGCAGAGGGACACCCAGGACCCCCCTTGTTAATTTGCATATTTAAGTAACTTTGGGTCTCACCCTAAGTTACTAGGGGAATCCAGACGTGGACCCCTTGCTCACTATTCTTAGAGAGGCACAGATCCACCCTATTGATGAGGTCCAACCAGACCGAAACACGTGTCTGGGGTTTCTGCTGGTGCTCTTGTTCTGAGGAGAATTGCCCAGCATTTCAGTGCTGGACTGCCCCAGGGCAGGACAAAGACTGATATGTATGGGATATTTCTTCTCTTTGAAAGATAGTGAGCTAAAGACTCTGGGTAAGTCTCTCGTAACCAGGACTAATGTCTGGCAGAGGGACTCCCAATACCCCCCTTGTTAATTTGCATATTTAAGTAACTTTGGGTCTCATCCTAAGTTACTAGGGGAATCCAGATGTGGATCCCTTGCACACTATTCTTAGAGAGGCACAGATTTGCCCTACTGATGAGGTCCAACCAGACCGAAACACATGTCTGGGGTTTCTGTTGGTACTCTTGTTCTGAGGAGAATTGCCTAGCATTTCAGTGCTGGACTGCCCCAGGGCAGGACAAAGACTGATATGTTTGGGATATTTCTTCTCTTTGAAAGATAGTGAGCTAAAGACTCTGGGTAAATCTCTCGTAACCAGGACTAATGTCTGGCAGAGGGACTCCCAATACCCCCCTTGTTAATTTGCATATTTAAGTAACTTTGGGTCTCACCCTAAGTTACTAGGCAAATCCAGACGTGGACCCCTTGCTCACTATTCTTAGAGAGGCACAGATCCACCCTACTGATGAGGTCCAACCAGACCAAAACACGTGTCTGGGGTTTCTGTTGGTACTCTTGTTCAGAGGAGAATTGCCTAGCATTTCAGTGCTGGACTGCCCAGGGGCAGGATAAAGACTGGTATGTTTGGGATATTTCTTCTTTTTGAGAGATAGTTAGCTAAAAACCCTGGGTAAGTCTCTCATAACCAGGACTAATATCTGGCAGAGGGACTCCCAGGACCCCCCTTGTTACAAAGTAACTTTTGGTCGCACCCTATGTTACTAGGGGAATCCAGATGTGAACCCCTTGCTCACTATTCTTAGAGAGGCACAGATCCACCCTACTAATGTATTCCAACCCGACCAAAACACATGTCTGGGGTTTCTGTTGGTACTCTTGTTCAGAGGAGAATTGCCTAGCATTGCGGTGCTGGACTGCTCCAGGGCATACAAAGACTGATATATTTGGGATATTTCTTCTCTTTGAAAGATAGTGAGGTAAAGACTCTGGGTAAGTCTCTCGTAACCAGGGCTAATGTCTGGCAGAGAGACTCCCAGGACCCCCCTTGTTAATTTGCATATTTAAGTAACTTTGGGTCTCACCCTAAGTTACTAGGGGAATCCAGACGTGGACCCCTTGCTCACTATTCTTAGAGAGGCACAGATCCACCCTATTGATGAGGTCCAACCAGACCGAAACACGTGTCTGGGGTTTCTGCTGGTACTCTTGTTCTGAGGAGAATTGCCCAGCATTTCAGTGCTGGAATGCCCCAGGGCAGGACAAAGACTGATATGTATGGGATATATCTTCTCTTTGAAAGATAGTGAGCTAAAGACTCTGGGTAAGTCTCTTGTAACCAGGACTAATGTCTGGCAGAGGGACTCCCAATACCCCCTTGTTAATTTGCATATTTAAGTAACTTTGGGTCTCACCCTAAGTTACTAGGGGAATCCAGACGTGGACCCCTTGCTCACTATTCTTAGAGAGGCACAGATCCACCCTATTGATGAGGTCCAACCAGACCGAAACACGTGTCTGGGGTTTGTGTTGGTACTCCTGTTCTGAGGAGAATTGCCTAGCATTTCAGTGCTGGACTGCCCCAGGGCAGGACAAAGACTGATATGTTTGGGATATTTCTTCTCTTTGAAAGATAGTGAGCTAAAGACTCTGGGTAAGTCTCTCGTAACCAGGACTAATGTCTGGCAGAGGAACTCCCAATACCCCCCTTGTTAATTTGCATATTTAAGTAACTTTGGGTCTCACCCTAAATTACTAGGGGAATCCAGATGTGGATCCCTTGCACACTATTCTTAGAGAGGCACAGATTTGCCCTACTGATGAGGTCCAACCAGACCGAAACACATGTCTGGGGTTTCTGTTGGTACTCTTGTTCTGAGGAGAATTGCCTAGCATTTCAGTGCTGGACTGCCCCAGGGCAGGACAAAGACTGATATGTTTGGGATATTTCTTCTCTTTGAATGATAGTGAGCTAAAGACTCTGGGTAAATCTCTCGTAACCAGGACTAATGTCTGGCAGAGGGACTCCCAATACCCCCCTTGTTAATTTGCATATTTAAGTAACTTTGGGTCTCACCCTAAGTTACTAGGCAAATCCAGACGTGGACCCCTTGCTCACTATTCTTAGAGAGGCACAGATCCACCCTACTGATGAGGTCCAACCAGACCAAAACACGTGTCTGGGGTTTCTGTTGGTACTCTTGTTCAGAGGAGAATTGCCTAGCATTTCAGTGCTGGACTGCCCAGGGGCAGGATAAAGACTGTTATGTTTGGGATATTTCTTTTCTTTGAAAGATTGTGAGCTAAAGACTCTGGGTAAGTCTCTCATAACCAGGACTCATGACTGGCAGAGGGACTCCCAGGACCCCCCTTCTTAATTTGCATATTTAAGTAACTTTGGGTCTCACCCTAAGTTACTAGGGCAATCCAGACGTGCACCCCTTGCTCACTATTCTTAGAGAGGCACAGATCCACCCTACTGATGAGGTCCAACCGGACCGAAACACGTGTCTGGGGTTTCTGTTGGTACTCTTGTTCAGAGGAGAATTGCTTAGCTTTTCGGTGCTGGACAGCCCCAGGGCATTACAAAGACTGATATGTTTGGGATATTTCTTCTCTTTGAAAGATAGTGAGCTAAAGACTCTGGGTACATCTCTCGTAACTAGGATTAATATCTGGCAGAGGGACTCTCAGGACCCCCTTGTTAATTTGCATATTTAAGTAACTTTGGGTCTCACCCTAAATTACTAAGCGAATCCAAACGTGGAGCCCTTGCTCACTATTCTTAGAGAGGCACAGATCCACCCTACTGATGAGGTCCAACCAGACCGAAACACGTGTCTGGGGTTTCTGTTGGTACTCTTGTTCAGAGGAGAATTGCCTAGCTTTTCAGTGCTCGACTGCCCCAGGGCAGGATAAAGACTGATATGTTTGGGATATTTCTTCTCTTTGAAAGATTGTGAGCTAAAGACTCTGGGTAAGTCTCTCGTAACCAGGACTCATGTCTGGCAGAGGGACTCCCAGGACCCCCTTCTTAATTTGCATATTTAAGTAACTTTGCGTCTCACCATAAATTAATAGGGGAATCCAGACGTGGACCCCTTGCTCACTATTCTTAGAGAGGCACAGATCCGCCCTCCTGATGAGGTTCAACCAGACTGAAAGACGTATCTGGGGTTTCTGTTGGTACTCTTGTTCAGAGGAGAATTGCCTAGCATTTCAGTGCTGGACTGCCCCAGGGCAGGACAAAGACTGATATGTTTGGGATATTTCTTCTCTTTGAAAGATAGTGAGCTAAAGAATCTGGGTAAGTCTCTTTTAACCAGGACTAATGTCTGGCAGAGGGACTCCCAGGACCCCTTGTTAATTTGCATATTTAAGTAACTTTGGGTCTCACCCTAAGTTACTAGGGGAATCCAGACGTGGACCCCTTGCTCACTAGTCTTAGAGAGTCACAGATCCACCCTACTGATGAGGTCCAACCAGACCGAAACACGTGTCTGGGGATTCTGTTGGTACTCTTGTTCAGAGGAGAATTGCCTAGCATTTCGTGCTGGACTGCCCCAGGGCAGGATAAAGATTGATATGTTTGGGATATTTCTTCTCTTTGAAAGATTGTGAGCTAAAGACTGTGGGTAAGTCTCTTGTAACCAGGACTAATGTCTGGCAGAGGGACTCCCAGGACCCCCCTTGTTAATTTGCATATTTAAGTAACTTTGGGTCTCACCCTAACTTACTAGGGGAATCCAGACATGGACCTCTTGCTCAATATTCTTAGAGAGGCACAGATCCACCCTACTGATGAGGTCCAACCAGACCAAAACACGTGTCTGGGGTTTCTGTTGGTACTCTTGTTCAGAGGAGAATTGCCTAGCATTTCGGTGCTGGACTGTCCCAGGGCAGGACAAAGACTGATATGTTCGGGATATTTCTTCTCTTTGAAAGATAGTGAGCTAAAGACTCTGGGTAAGTCTCTGTTAACCAGGACTAATGTCTGGCAGAGGGACTTGCAGGACCCTCCTTGTTAATTTGCATATTTAAGTAACTTTGGGTCTCACCCTAAGTTACTAAGTGAATCCAGACGTGGACCCCTTGCTCACTATTCTTAGAGAGGCATAGATCCACCCTACTGATGAGGTCCAACCAGACCGAAACACTTGTCTGGGGTTTCTGTTGGTACTCTTGTTCTGAGGAGAATTACCTAGCATTTCGGTGCTGGACTGCCCCAGGGCAGGACAAAGACTGATATGTTTGGGATATTTCTTCTCTTTGAAAGATAGTGAGCTAAAGACTGTGGGTAAGTCTCTCGTAACCAGGACTAATGTCTGGCAGAGGGACTCCCAGGACCCCCCTTGTTAATTTGCATATTTAAGTAACTTTGGGTCTCACCCTAAGTTTCTAGGGGAATCCAGACCTGGACCCCTTGCTCAATATTCTAAGAGAGGCACAGATCCACCCTACTGATGAGGTCCAACGAGACTGAAACACGTGTCTGGGGTTTCTGTTGGTACTCTTGTTCAGAGGAGAATTGCCTAGCATTTCAGTGCTGGACTGTCCCAGGGCAGGACAAAGACTGATATGTTTGGGATATTTCTTCTCTTTGAAAGATAGTGAGCTAAAGACTGTGGGTAAGTCTCTCGTAACCAGGACTAATGTCTGGCAGAGGGACTCCAAGACCCCCCTTGTTAATTTGCATATTTAAGTAACTTTGGGTCTCACCCTAACTTACTAGGGGAATACAGACATGGACCCCTTGCTCACTATTCTTAGAGAGGCACAGATCCACCCTACTGATGAGGTCCAACCAGACCAAATCACGTGTCTGGGGTTTCTGTTGGTACTCTTGTTCAGAGGAGAATTGCCCAGCATTTCGGTGCTGGATTGCCTCAGGGCAGGACAAAGACTGATATGTTTGGGATATTTCTTCTCTTTGAAAGATAGTGAGCTAAAGACTCTGGGTAAGTCTCTTGTAACCAAGACTAATGTCTGGTAGAGGGACTACCAAGACCCCCCTTGTTAATTTGCATATTTAAGTAACTTTGGATCTCACCCTAAGTTTCTAGGGGAATCCAGACGTGGACCCCCTTGCTCACTATTCTTAGAGGGTCACAGATCCACCCTACTGATGAGGTCCAACCAGACCAAAACACGTGTCTGGGGTTTCTGTTGGTATTCTTGTTCAGAGGAGAATTGTCTAGCATTTCGGTGCTGGACTGTCCCAGGGCAGGACAAAGACTGATATGTTTGGGATATTTCTTCTCTTTGAAAGATAGTGAGCTAAAGACTGTTGGTAAGTCTCTCGTAACCAGGACTAATGTCTGGCAGAGGGACTCCCAGGACCCTCCTTGTTAATTTGCATATTTAAGTAACTTTGGGTCTCACCCTAAATTACTAGGTGAATCCAGACGAGGACCCCTTGCTCACTATTCTTAGAGAGGCACAGATCCTCCCTTCGGATGAGGTCCAACCAGACCAAAACACGTGTCTGGGGTTTCTGTTGGTACTCTTGTTCTGAGGAGAATTACCTAGCATTTCAGTGCTGGACTGCCCCAGGGCAGGACAAAGACTGATATGTTTGGGATATTTCTTCTCTTTGAGAGATAGTTAGCTAAAGACTCTGGGTTAGGCTCTCGTAACCAGGACTAATGTCTGGCAGAGGGACTCCCAAGACACCCCTTGTTAATTTGCATATTTAAGTAACTTTGGGTCTCACCCTAAGTTACTAGGGGAATCCAGACGTGGACCCCTTGCTCACTATTCTTAGAGAGGCACAGATCCACCCTACTGATGAGGTCCAACCAGACCAAAACACGTGTCTGGGGTTTCTGTTGGTGTTCTTGTTCAGAGGAGAATTGCCTAGCATTTCGGTGCTGGACTGCCCCAGGGCAGGACAAAGAATGATATGTTTGGGATATTTCTTCTCTTTGAGAGATAGTTAGCTAAAGACTCTGGGTAAGTCTCTCGTAACCAGGACTAATGTCTGGCAGATGGACTCCCAGGACCCCCTTGTTAATTTACATATTTAAGTAACTTTGGGTCGCACCCTAAGTTACTAGGGGAATCCAGACGTGGACCCCTTGCTCACTATTCTTAGAGAGGCACAGATCCACCCTACTAATGAAGTCTAACCCGACCAAAACACATGTCTGGGGTTTCTGTTGGTACTCTTGTTCAGAGGAGAATTGCCTATGCATTTCGGTGCTGGACTGCCCCAGGGCAGGACAAAGACTGATATGTTTGGGATATTTCTTCTCTTTGAAAGATAGTGAGCTAAAGACTCTGGGTAAGTCTCTCGTAACCAGGGCTAATGTCTGGCAGAGGGACTCCCTGGACCCCCCTTGTTAATTTGCATATTTTAGTAACTTTGGGTCTCACCCTAACTTACTAGGGGAATCCAGACGTGGACCCCTTGCTCACTATTCTTAGAGAGGCAAAGATCCACCCCACGGATGAGATCCAACCAGACCGAAACACGTGTCTGGGGTTTCTGTTGGTAATCTTGTTCAGAGGAGAATTGCCTAGCATTTCGGTGATGGGCTGCCAGAGGGCAGGACAAAGACTGATATGTTTGGGATATTTCTTCTCTTTGAAAGATAGTGAGCTAAAGACTGTGGGTAAGTCTCTCGTAACCAGGACTAATGTCTGGCAGAGGGACTCCCAGGACCCCCCTTGTTAATTTGCATATTTAAGTAACTTTGGGTCTCACCCTAAGTTACTAGGGGAATCCAGACGTGGACCCCTTGCTCACTATTCTTAGAGAGGCACAGATCCACCCTACTAATGAAGTCCAACCCGACCAAAACACGTGTGTGGGGTTTCTGTTGGTACTCTTGTTCAGAGGAGAATTGCCTAGCATTTCGGTGCTGGACTGCCCCAGGGCAGGACAAAGGCTGGTATGTTTGGAATATTTCTTCTCTTTGAGAGATAGTTAGCTAAAGACTCTGGGTAAGTCTCTCATAACCAGGACTAATATCTGGCAGAGGGACTCCCAGGACCTCCCTTGTTAATTTGCATATTTAAGTAACATTGGGTCGCACCCTAAGTTACTAGGGGAATCCAGACGTGGACCCCTTGCTCACTATTCTTAGAGAGGCACAGATCCAACCTATTGATGAGGTCCAACCAGACGGAAACACGTGTCAGGGTTTTCTGTTGGTACTCTTGTTCAGAGTAGAATTGCCTAGCATTTCGATGCTGGACTGCCCCAGGGTAGGACAAAGACTGATATGTTTGGGATATTTCTTCTCTTTGAAAGATAGTGAGCTAAAGACTTTGGGTAAGTCTCTTGTAACCAGGACTAATGTCTGGCAGAGGGACCCCCAGGACACCCCTTGTTAATTTGCATATTTAAGTAACTTTGGGTCTCACCCTAATTTACTAGGGGAATCCAGACGTGGACCCCTTGCTCACTGTTCTTAGAGAGGCACAGATCCAACCTATTGATGAGGTCCAACCAGACGGAAACACGTGTCAGGGTTTTCTGTTGGTACTCTTGTTCAGAGTAGAATTGCCTAGCATTTCGATGCTGGACTGCCCCAGGGTAGGACAAAGACTGATATGTTTGGGATATTTCTTCTCTTTAAAAGATAGTGAGCTAAAGACTTTGGGTAAGTCTCTTGTAACCAGGACTAATGTCTGGCAGAGGGACCCCCAGGACACCCCTTGTTAATTTGCATATTTAAGTAACTTTGGGTCTCACCCTAATTTACTAGGGGAATCCAGACGTGGACCCCTTGCTCACTGTTCTTAGAGAGGCACAGATCCACCCTACTGATGAGGTCCAACCAGGCTGAAACACGCGTTTGGGGTTTCTATTGGTACTCTTGTTCAGAGGAGAATTGCCTAGCATTTCGGTGATGGACTGCCCCAGGGCAGGACAAAGACTGGTATGTTTGGGATATTTCTTCTCTTTGAGAGATAGTTAGCTAAAGACTCTGGGTAAGTCTCTCATAACCATGACTAATATCTGGCAGAGGGACTCCCAGGACCCCCCCTTGTTAATCTGCATATTTAAGTAACTTTGGGTCGCACCCTATGTTACTAGGGGAATCCAGATGTGGACCCCTTGCTCACTATTCTTAGAGAGGCACAGATCCACCCTACTAATGAAGTCCAACCCGACCAAAAGACATGTCTGGGGTTTCTGTTGGTACTCTTGTTCAGAGGAGAATTGCCTAGCATTTCGGTGCTAGACTGCCCCAGGGCAGGACAAAGACTGGTATGTTTGGGATATTTCTTCTCTTTGAGAGATAGTTAGCTAAAGACTCTGGGTAAGTCTCTCATAACCAGGACTAATATCTGGCAGAGGGACTCCCAGGAACCCCTTTGTTAATTTGCATATTTAAGTAACTTTGGGTCGCACCATAAGCCACTAGGGGAATCCAGACGTGGACCCCTTGCTCACTATTCTTAGAGAGGCACAGATCCACCCTATTGATGAGGTCCAACCAGACGGCAACACTTGTCAGGGGTTTCTGTTGGTACTCTTGTTCAGAGGAGAATTGCCTAGCATTTCGGTGCTGGACTGTCCCAGGGCAATACAAAGACTGACATTTTTTCGATATTTCTTCTCTTTGAAAGATAGTGAGCTAAAGACTCTGGGTAAGTCTCTCATAACCAGGACTAATGTCTGGCAGAGGGACTCCCAAGACCCCCCGTTGTTAATTTGCATATTTAAGTAACTTTGGGTCTCACCCTAAGTTACTAGGGGAATCCAGAAATGGATCCCTTGCACACTATTCTTAGAGAGGCACAGATTTGCCCTACTGATGAGGTCCAACCAGACCGAAACACATGTCTGGGGTTTCTGTTGGTACTCTTGTTCTGAGGAGAATTGCCTAGCATTTCAGTGCTGGACTGCCCCAGGGCAGGACAAAGACTGATATGTTTGGGATATTTCTTCTCTTTGAAAGATAGTGAGCTAAAGACTCTTGGTAAGTCTCTCATAACCAGGACTAATATCTGGCAGAGGGACTCCCAGGACCCCCCTTGTTACAAAGTAACTTTGGGTCGCACCCTATGTTACTAGGGGAATCCAGATGTGAACCCCTTGCTCACTATTCTTAGAGAGGCACAGATCCACCCTACTAATGAAGTCCAACCCGACCAAAACACATGTCTGGGGTTTCTGTTGGTACTCTTGTTCAGAGGAGAATTGCCTAGCATTTCGGTGCTGGACTGCCCCAGGGCATACAAAGACTGATATATTTGGGATATTTCTTCTCTTTGAAAGATAGTGAGCTAAAGACTCTGGGTAAGTCTCTCGTAACCAGGGCTAATGTCTGGCAGAGGGACTCCCAGTACCCCCCTTGTTAATTTGCATATTTAAGTAACTTTGGGTCTCACCCTAAATTACTAGGGGAATCCAGACGTGGACCTCTTGCTCACTATTCTTAGAGAGGCACAGATCCACCCTATTGATGAGGTCCAACCAGACCGAAACACGTGTCTGGGGTTTCTGCTGGTACTCTTGTTCTGAGGAGAATTGCCCAGCATTTCAGTGCTGGAATGCCCCAGGGCAGGACAAAGACTGATATGTATGGGATATTTCTTCTCTTTGAAAGATAGTGAGCTAAAGACTCTGGGTAAGTCTCTCGTAACCAGGACTAATGTCTGGCAGAGGGACTCCCAATACCCCCCTTGTTAATTTGCATATTTAAGTAACTTTGGGTCTCACCCTAAGTTACTAGGCAAATCCAGACGTGGACCCCTTGCTCACTATTCTTAGAGAGGCACAGATCCACCCTACTGATGAGGTCCAACCAGACCGAAACACGTGTCTGGGGTTTATGTTGGTACTCTTGTTCAGAGGAGAATTGCCTAGCTTTTCAGTGCTCGACTGCCCCAGGGCAGGATAAAGACTGATATGTTTGGGATATTTCTTCTCTTTGAAAGATTGTGAGCTAAAGACTCTGGGTAAGTCTCTCGTAACCAGGACTCATGTCTGGCAGAGGGACTCCCAGGACCCCCTTCTTAATTTGCACATTTAAGTAACTTTGCGTCTCACCATAAGTTAATAGGGGAATCCAGACGTGGACCCCTTGCTCACTATTCTTAGAGAGGCACAGATCCGCCCTCCTGATGAGGTTCAACCAGACTGAAAGACGTATCTGGGGTTTGTGTTGGTACTCTTGTTCAGAGGAGAATTGCCTAGCATTTCGGTGGTGGACTGCCCCAGGGCAGGGCAAAGACTGATATGTTTGGGATATTTCTTCTCTTTGAAAGATAGTGAGCTAAAGACTGTGGGTAAGTCTCTCGTAACCAGGACTAATGTCTGGCAGAGGGACTCCCAGGACCCCCCTTGTTAATTTGCTTATTTAAGTAACTTTGGGTCTCACCCTAACTTACTAGGGAAATCCAGACATGGACCCCTTGCTCACTATTCTTAGAGAGTCACAGATCCACCCTACTGATGAGGTCCAACTATACCAAAACACGTGTCTGGGGTGTCTGTTGGTACTCTTGTTCAGAGGAGAATTGCCTAGAATTTCGGTGCTGGACTGCCTCAGGGCAGGACAAAGACTGATATGTTTGGGATATTTCTTCTCTTTGAAAGAAAGTGAGCTAAAGACTCTGGGTAAGTCTCTTGTAACCAGGACTAATGTCTGGCAGAGGGACTCCCAAGACACTCCTTGTTAATTTGCATATTTAAGTAACTTTGGGTCTCACCCTAAGTTACTTGGGGAATCCAGACGTGGACCATTGCTCACTATTCTTAGAGAGGCACAGATCCACCCTACTAATGAACTCCAACCCTACCAAAACACGTGTTTAGGGTTTCTGTTGGTACTCTTGTTCAGAGGAGAATTGCCTATGGATTTCGGTGCTAGACTGCCCAAGGGCAGGACAAAGACTGATATGTTTGGGATATTTCTTCTCTTTGAAATAAAGTGAGCTAAAGACTCTGGGTAAGTCTCTTGTAACCAGGGCTAATGTCTGGCAGAGGGAATCCCAGGACACCCTTGTTAATTTGCATATTTTAGTAACTTTGGGTCTCACCCTAAGTTACTAGGGGAATCCAGACGTGGACCCCTTGCTCACTGTTCTTAGAGAGGCACAGATCCACCCTACTGATGTGGTCCAACCAGACTGAAACACGTGTTTGGGGTTTCTATTGGTACTCTTGTTCAGAGGAGAATCGCATATCATTTAGGTGCTGGACTGCCCCAGGGCTGGACAAAGACTGATATGTTTAGGATATTTCTTCTCTTTGAAAGAAAGTGAGCTAAAGACTGTGGGTAAGTCTTTCGTAACCAGGACTAATGTCTGGCAGAGTGAATCCCAGGACCCCCCTTGTTAATTTGCATATTTAAGTAACTTTGGGTCTCACCGTAAATTACTAGGGGAATCCAGACGTGGACCCCTTGCTCACTAGTTTTAGAGAGGCACAGATCCAACCTACTGATGAGGTCCAACCAGACCGAAACACGTGTCTGGTGTTTCTGTTGGTACTCTTGTTCAGAGGAGAATTGCCTAGCATTTCGGTGCTGGACTGCCCCAGGGCAGGACAAAGACTGGTATGTTTGGGATATTTCTTCTCTTTGAGAGATAGTTAGCTAAAAACCCTGCGTAAGTCTCTCATAACCAGGACTAATATCTGGCAGAGGGACTCCCAGGACCCCCCTTGTTAATTTGCATATTCAAGTAACTTTGGGTCGCACCCTATGTTACTAGGGGAATCCAGATGTGAACCCCTTGCTCACTATTCTTAGAGAGGCACAGATCCACCCTACTAAGGAAGTCCAACCTGACCAAAACACATGTCTGGGGTTTCTGTTGGTACTCTTGTTCAGAGGAGAATTGCCTAGCATTTCGGTGCTGGACTGCCCCAGGGCATACAAAGACTGATATATTTGGGATATTTCTTCTCTTTGAAAGATAGTGAGCTAAAGACTCTGGGTAAGTCTATCATAACCAGGGCTAATGTCTGGCAGAGGGACTCCCAGGACCCCCCTTGTTAATTTGCATATTTAAGTAACTTTGGGTCTCACCCTAAGTTACTAGGGGAATCCAGACGTGGACCCCTTGCTCACTATTCTTAGAGAGGCACAGATCCACCCTATTGATGAGGTCCAACCAGACCGAAACACGTGTCTGGGGTTTCTGCTGGTACTCTTGTTCTGAGGAGAATTGCCCAGCATTTCAGTGCTGGACTGCCCCAGGGCAGGACAAAGACTGATATGTATGGGATATTTCTTCTCTTTGAAAGATAGTGAGCTAAAGACTCTGGGTAAGTCTCTCGTAACCAGGACTAATGTCTGGCAGAGGGACTCCCAATACCCCCCTTGTTAATTTGCATATTTAAGTAACTTTGGGTCTCATCCTAAGTTACTAGGGGAATCCAGATGTGGATCCCTTGCACACTATTCTTAGAGAGGCACAGATTTGCCCTACTGATGAGGTCCAACCAGACCGAAACACATGTCTGGGGTTTCTGTTGGTACTCTTGTTCTGAGGAGAATTGCCTAGCATTTCAGTGCTGGACTGCCCCAGGGCAGGACAAAGACTGATATGTTTGGGATATTTCTTCTCTTTGAAAGATAGTGAGCTAAAGACTCTGGGTAAATCTCTCGTAACCAGGACTAATGTCTGGCAGAGGGACTCCCAATACCCCCCTTGTTAATTTGCATATTTAAGTAACTTTGGGTCTCACCCTAAGTTACTAGGCAAATCCAGACGTGGACCCCTTGCTCACTATTCTTAGAGAGGCACAGATCCACCCTACTGATGAGGTCCAACCAGAACAAAACACGTGTCTGGGGTTTCTGTTGGTACTCTTGTTCAGAGGAGAATTGCCTAGCATTTCAGTGCTGGACTGCCCAGGGGCAGGATAAAGACTGGTATGATTGGGATATTTCTTCTCTTTGAGAGATAGTTAGCTAAAAACCCTGGGTAAGTCTCTCATAACCAGGACTAATATCTGGCAGAGGGACTCCCAGGACCCCCCTTGTTACAAAGTAACTTTTGGTCGCACCCTATGTTACTAGGGGAATCCAGATGTGAACCCCTTGCTCACTATTCTTAGAGAGGCACAGATCCACCCTACTAATGTAGTCCAACCCGACCAAAACACATGTCTGGGGTTTCTGTTGGTACTCTTGTTCAGAGGAGAATTGCCTAGCATTGCGGTGCTGGACTGCCCCAGGGCATACAAAGACTGATATATTTGGGATATTTCTTCTCTTTGAAAGATAGTGAGGTAAAGACTCTGGGTAAGTCTCTCGTAACCAGGGCTAATGTCTGGCAGAGGGACTCCCAGGACCCCCCTTGTTAATTTGCATATTTAAGTAACTTTGGGTCTCACCCTAAGTTACTAGGGGAATCCAGACGTGGACCCCTTGCTCACTATTCTTAGAGAGGCACAGATCCACCCTATTGATGAGGTCCAACCAGACCGAAACACGTGTCTGGGGTTTCTGCTGGTACTCTTGTTCTGAGGAGAATTGCCCAGCATTTCAGTGCTGGAATGCCCCAGGGCAGGACAAAGACTGATATGTGTGGGATATATCTTCTCTTTGAAAGATAGTGAGCTAAAGACTCTGGGTAAGTCTCTCGTAACCAGGACTAATGTCTGGCAGAGGGACTCCCAATACCCCCCTTGTTAATTTGCATATTTAAGTAACTTTGGGTCTCACCCTAAGTTACTAGGGGAATCCAGACGTGGACCCCTTGCTCACTATTCTTAGAGAGGCACAGATCCACCCTATTGATGAGGTCCAACCAGACCGAAACACGTGTCTGGGGTTTGTGTTGGTACTCCTGTTCTGAGGAGAATTGCCTAGCATTTCAGTGCTGGACTGCCCCACGGCAGGACAAAGACTGATATGTTTGGGATATTTCTTCTCTTTGAAAGATAGTGAGCTAAAGACTCTGGGTAAGTCTCTCGTAACCAGGACTAATGTCTGGCAGAGGAACTCCCAATACCCCCCTTGTTAATTTGCATATTTAAGTAACTTTGGGTCTCACCCTAAATTACTAGGGGAATCCAGATGTGGATCCCTTGCACACTATTCTTAGAGAGGCACAGATTTGCCCTACTGATGAGGTCCAACCAGACCGAAACACATGTCTGGGGTTTCTGTTGGTACTCTTGTTCTGAGGAGAATTGCCTAGCATTTCAGTGCTGGACTGCCCCAGGGCAGGACAAAGACTGATATGTTTGGGATATTTCTTCTCTTTGAATGATAGTGAGCTAAAGACTCTGGGTAAATCTCTCGTAACCAGGACTAATGTCTGGCAGAGGGACTCCCAATACCCCCCTTGTTAATTTGCATATTTAAGTAACTTTGGGTCTCACCCTAAGTTACTAGGCAAATCCAGACGTGGACCCCTTGCTCACTATTCTTAGAGAGGCACAGATCCACCCTACTGATGAGGTCCAACCAGACCAAAACACGTGTCTGGGGTTTCTGTTGGTACTCTTGTTCAGAGGAGAATTGCCTAGCATTTCAGTGCTGGACTGCCCAGGGGCAGGATAAAGACTCTTATGTTTGGGATATTTCTTTTCTTTGAAAGATTGTGAGCTAAACACTCTGGGTAAGTCTCTCATAACCAGGACTCATGACTGGCAGAGGGACTCCCAGGACCCCCCTTCTTAATTTGCATATTTAAGTAACTTTGGGTCTCACCCTAAGTTACTAGGGCAATCCAGACGTGCACCCCTTGCTCACTATTCTTAGAGAGGCACAGATCCACCCTACTGATGAGGTCCAACCGGACCGAAACACGTGTCTGGGGTTTCTGTTGGTACTCTTGTTCAGAGGAGAATTGCTTAGCTTTTCGGTGCTGGACAGCCCCAGGGCATTACAAAGACTGATATGTTTGGGATATTTCTTCTCTTTGAAAGATAGTGAGCTAAAGACTCTGGGTACATCTCTCGTAACTAGGATTAATATCTGGCAGAGGGACTCTCAGGACCCCCTTGTTAATTTGCATATTTAAGTAACTTTGGGTCTCACCCTAAGTTACTAAGCGAATCCAAACGTGGAGCCCTTGCTCACTATTCTTAGAGAGGCACAGATCCACCCTACTGATGAGGTCCAACCAGACCGAAACACGTGTCTGGGGTTTCTGTTGGTACTCTTGTTCAGAGGAGAATTGCCTAGCTTTTCAGTGCTCGACTGCCCCAGGGCAGGATAAAGACTGATATGTTTGGGATATTTCTTCTCTTTGAAAGATTGTGAGCTAAAGACTCTGGGTAAGTCTCTCGTAACCAGGACTCATGTCTGGCAGAGGGACTCCCAGGACCCCCTTCTTAATTTGCATATTTAAGTAACTTTGCGTCTCACCATAAGTTAATAGGGGAATCCAGACGTGGACCCCTTGCTTACTATTCTTAGAGAGGCACAGATCCGCCCTCCTGATGAGGTTCAACCAGACTGAAAGACGTATCTGGGGTTTCTGTTGCTACTCTTGTTCAGAGGAGAATTGCCTAGCATTTCGGTGGTGGACTGCCCCAGGGCAGGGCAAAGACTGATATGTTTGGGATATTTCTTCTCTTTGAAAGATAGTGAGCTAAAGACTGTGGGTAAGTCTCTCGTAACCAGGACTAATGTCTGGCAGAGGGACTCCCAGGACCCCCCTTGTTAATTTGCTTATTTAAGTAACTTTGGGTCTCACCCTAACTTACTAGGGAAATCCAGACATGGACCCCTTGCTCACTATTCTTAGAGAGTCACAGATCCACCCTACTGATGAGGTCCAACTATACCAAAACACGTGTCTGGGGTGTCTGTTGGTACTCTTGTTCAGAGGAGAATTGCCTAGAATTTCGGTGCTGGACTGCCTCCGGGCAGGACAAAGACTGATATGTTTGGGATATTTCTTCTCTTTGAAAGAAAGTGAGCTAAAGACTCTGGGTAAGTCTCTTGTAACCAGGACTAATGTCTGGCAGAGGGACTCCCAAGACACTCCTTGTTAATTTGCATATTTAAGTAACTTTGGGTCTCACCCTAAGGTACTTGGGGAATCCAGACGTGGACCATTGCTCACTATTCTTAGAGAGGCACAGATCCACCCTACTAATGAACTCCAACCCGACCAAAACACGTGTTTAGGGTTTCTGTTGGTACTCTTGTTCAGAGGAGAATTGCTTATGTATTTCGGTGCTGGACTGCCCAAGGGCAGGACAAAGACTGATATGTTTGGGATATTTCTTCTCTTTGAAAGAAAGTGAGCTAAAGACTCTGGGTAAGTCTCTTGTAACCAGGGCTAATGTCTGGCAGAGGGAATCCCAGGACCCCCTTGTTAATTTGCATATTTTAGTAACTTTGGGTCTCACCCTAAGTTACTAGGGGAATCCAGACGTGGACCCCTTGCTCACTGTTCTTAGAGAGGCACAGATCCACCCTACTGATGTGGTCCAACCAGACTGAAACACGTGTTTGGGGTTTCTATTGGTACTCTTGTTCAGAGGAGAATCGCATATCATTTAGGTGCTGGACTGCCCCAGGGCCGGACAAAGACTGATATGTTTAGGATATTTCTTCTCTTTGAAAGAAAGTGAGCTAAAGACTGTGGGTAAGTCTTTCGTAACCAGGACTAATGTCTGGCAGAGTGAATCCCAGGACCCCCCTTGTTAATTTGCATATTTAAGTAACTTTGGGTCTCACCGTAAATTACTAGGGGAATCCAGACGTGGACCCCTTGCTCACTAGTTTTAGAGAGGCACAGATCCAACCTACTGATGAGGTCCAACCAGACCGAAACACGTGTCTGGTGTTTCTGTTGGTACTCTTGTTCAGAGGAGAATTGCCTAGCATTTCGGTGCTGGACTGCCCCAGGGCAGGACAAAGACTGGTATGTTTGGGATATTTCTTCTCTTTGAGAGATAGTTAGCTAAAAACCCTGGGTAAGTCTCTCATAACCAGGACTAATATCTGGCAGAGGGACTCCCAGGACCCCCCTTGTTAATTTGCATATTCAAGTAACTTTGGGTCGCACCCTATGTTACTAGGGGAATCCAGATGTGAACCCCTTGCTCACTATTCTTAGAGAGGCACAGATCCACCCTACTAATGAAGTCCAACCTGACCAAAACACATGTCTGGGGTTTCTGTTGGTACTCTTGTTCAGAGGAGAATTGCCTAGCATTTCGGTGCTGGACTGCCCCAGGGCATACAAAGACTGATATATTTGGGATATTTCTTCTCTTTGAAAGATAGTGAGCTAAAGACTCTGGGTAAGTCTCTCATAACCAGGGCTAATGTCTGGCAGAGGGACTCCCAGGACCCCCCTTGTTAATTTGCATATTTAAGTAACTTTGGGTCTCACCCTAAGTTACTAGGGGAATCCAGATGTGGATCCCTTGCACACTATTCTTAGAGAGGCACAGATTTGCCCTACTGATGAGGTCCAACCAGACCGAAACACATGTCTGGGGTTTCTGTTGGTACTCTTGTTCTGAGGAGAATTGCCTAGCATTTCAGTGCTGGACTGCCCCAGGGCAGGACAAAGACTGATATGTTTGGGATATTTCTTCTCTTTGAAAGATAGTGAGCTAAAGACTCTGGGTAAATCTCTCGTAACCAGGACTAATGTCTGGCAGAGGGACTCCCAATACCCCCCTTGTTAATTTGCATATTTAAGTAACTTTGGGTCTCACCCTAAGTTACTAGGCAAATCCAGACGTGGACCCCTTGCTCACTATTCTTAGAGAGGCACAGATCCACCCTACTGATGAGGTCCAACCAGACCAAAACACTTGTCTGGGGTTTCTGTTGGTACTCTTGTTCAGAGGAGAATTGCCTAGCATTTCAGTGCTGGACTGCCCAGGGGCAGGATAAAGACTGGTATGTTTGGGATATTTCTTCTCTTTGAGAGATAGTTAGCTAAAAACCCTGGGTAGGTCTCTCATAACCAGGACTAATATCTGGCAGAGGGACTCCCAGGACCCCCCTTGTTACAAAGTAACTTTTGGTTGCACCCTATGTTACTAGGGGAATCCAGATGTGAACCCCTTGCTCACTATTCTTAGAGAGGCACAGATCCACCCTACTAATGTAGTCCAACCCGACCAAAACACATGTCTGGGGTTTCTGTTGGTACTCTTGTTCAGAGGAGAATTGCCTAGCATTGCGGTGCTGGACTGCCCCAGGGCATACAAAGACTGATATATTTGGGATATTTCTTCTCTTTGAAAGATAGTGAGCTAAAGACTCTGGGTAAGTCTCTCGTAACCAGGGCTAATGTCTGGCAGAGGGACTCCCAGGACCCCCCTTGTTAATTTGCATATTTAAGTAACTTTGGGTCTCACCCTAAGTTACTAGGGGAATCCAGACGTGGACCCCTTGCTCACTATTCTTAGAGAGGCACAGATCCACCCTATTGATGAGGTCCAACCAGACCGAAACACGTGTCTGGGGTTTCTGCTGGTACTCTTGTTCTGAGGAGAATTGCCCAGCATTTCAGTGCTGGAATGCCCCAGGGCAGGACAAAGACTGATATGTATGGGAGATATATTCTCTTTGAAAGATAGTGAGCTAAAGACTCTGGGTAAGTCTCTCGTAACCAGGACTAATGTCTGGCAGAGGGACTCCCAATACCCCCCTTGTTAATTTGCATATTTAAGTAACTTTGGGTCTCACCCTAAGTTACTAGGGGAATCCAGACGTGGACCCCTTGCTCACTATTCTTAGAGAGGCACAGATCCACCCTATTGATGAGGTCCAACCAGACCGAAACACGTGTCTGGGGTTTGTGTTGGTACTCCTGTTCTGAGGAGAATTGCCTAGCATTTCAGTGCTGGACTGCCCCAGGGCAGGACAAAGACTGATATGTTTGGGATGTTTCTTCTCTTTGAAAGATAGTGAGCTAAAGACTCTGGGTAAGTCTCTCGTAACCAGGACTAATGTCTGGCAGAGGAACTCCCAATACCCCCCTTGTTAATTTGCATATTTAAGTAACTTTGGGTCTCACCCTAAATTACTAGGGGAATCCAGATGTGGATCCCTTGCACACTATTCTTAGAGAGGCACAGATTTGCCCTACTGATGAGGTCCAACCAGACCGAAACACATGTCTGGGGTTTCTGTTGGTACTCTTGTTCTGAGGAGAATTGCCTAGCATTTCAGTGCTGGACTGCCCCAGGGCAGGACAAAGACTGATATGTTTGGGATATTTCTTCTCTTTGAAAGATAGTGAGTTAAAGACTCTGGGTAAATCTCTCGTAACCTGGACTAATGTCTGGCAGAGGGACTCCCATGACCCCCCTTGGTAATTTTCCTGATCCTTCCTTGCCAGCCTTCTTCTTCTTCTCTCACCTGTGGAGTCAGATATTGCACTTGCATACCCCCTCCTGTCGCTCCTTCCTTGTACTCATCAATATCACTCCAACATTCTTCTTCCCTGTCAGATGTCACACTACCTTGCCCTGCACTTACCTGTTCACCTTCCAGCTCTACTCATTCTATCTTAACTGGGCCACTATCAGTGCGAAAGAGGAAGTCCCCAGACTTCCATTCATCCTCTGCTATGATAGTGGAGTTTTTCGATGGTGGTGGTGGCAGTGTCTGTCCCCCCCATGGCAGCGGTAGTGTACTTTCACACAGTGATCCTAGTCGGGACAACTCCACTTGGGTATTGGCCATTTGATCTTTTAAATTTTGAGTGATTCATCCTATATGGGTTGGGGATGTGCTTGTTGGACCATATGGACCCTTATGGTCATAAGGGTCCGGGGGCACTACTGCCAGCGTAGTTGGTGCACTTGGCCAGGGTAAGTACAGTGGGTCACAATATCCTTCAGTAGGTTTTGTCAGAAATGGGTACAGCTTTTTTGGTTCTTTTCCGTCCTTCTTTCCCACTCCCCCCTCCTGGTTTGTGGCTAATACAAGTTGTGTCTCTTTTTCCTTATTATTTGCTGAAGGTGTTTCTTCAAACATCCTCCAGAGATCAAGCACTTCCATTCTATTTTGAAGAGACTTCCCTTTATATTTGGCCATTAAGTATGGCACAAAAGGTCCAACAATGTGTTTGTTATCGAAAGACCCTCCTTCTGGCCATATTTGAGATAACTCTTCCCCTTTAATCTCTGTTAGGTGTTGCCCATGGTACTTTTTTATTATTTTACTATACAAGGGGAGGTGTTGGCAGATGTGCAGGAATGGTGTATCCGCTCCCATGATTTCTTCCCACTGTCTGGGTGTGTGTGTGTGTGTGTGTGTGTGTGTGTGTGTGTTTGTGTGTGTGTATACGTGTCAGTCACCACGGCCAATAATTCAATAATTTTATATCTCTAGTATCATCCTTTAAAATTGCATTTCAAAACATTTTGCTCACACCTTATTTTGCTTAGACCATTTCATAGGGAGAACAAAAAACATAAAACATAGAAACATAAACAGGTTGACCTGACGAACTGACACACCTTACTGACAACAAAGAACAAGAAACATATATTTATGATACCCTTTGTGTTCTCTACCCTCCTTCAATAAGGCCACATTTTCCCCTTCATTCACACCTTGCATTCACTCTGCCCTGGCCCCTTCTGGGCCGACCTCTTAACAACTTTTATCACTAACAAACAAAATAGTTGCTGCTATTTTCCTAGTCTACTCAATATACAAGACTCCTACTTATTCCTTCTTCCTCACTTATATTCCTGCACTGGTCGAGACAGTACCTTGTAGCGTCGCCTTCCACCCCCTTTTGGAGCTACCTGCTCTTATTTTATCACCTTATATAAAAACCTAATGGCCATATGAAGAAGAAAAACACCTTAGTCAACACTCACTCAATCTCACTCACACCCAATCCAACCCACAGCCTGTTCCCCCACTATTTAATCTGACCCTTCTCCTATCAATTTTCTTTAGTTCTTCTTGCAATCAATACTCGTGTGTCTGTGGTGATCTGAGAGCCTCCATTCTTGGTCTATTCACAATTGGGGTGCCTCCCCCAACCAAGCCATCACTCGCTCGGGCGAACAGTTGGGTATTCGTAAACTTGTACCCGCAGAACCTGCTCAGGAGCATACCCGTTTTAAATACTGGTCGGCTGTAGGTGCTGGTGGTCTCGATGGGGGTGCCCTGGATGCCGCTGCAGAGTGCGGGGGACTTCCTGGATCAATCATGTCTAAGGGGCCACCAAGTGGAGGATTTCCTTCGAGCGCTTGGCTTTTATTTATTGCAAATCTGTCCAGCGTTTGGGCTCTGCGTTTGTGCATAAATTAAAATAAAAAGCGAAAAATTCACCCTTTATATCTAGTTTCAATGGGGTGCCTTATTCTTCACTACTCTATGCAGATGCCACAGTACTACTAGATCTAACTCCTAAGGGGCTGGCTAGTAGCATAGCCTATGCATCTAAGTGTTTTAAAAATAATGGTCTAAAATTGAATTTAAATAAAACTAAGATCGTTGTTTTTACCTTAAAACATGCAAATAAAATTATAACTGCCCCATAGACTCGATTAAATTAAGTGTTGTGGACTCATATTGCTATCTGGGCATCATGTTTGTAAAACATGTTCAGTGCTCTGTGCATTTATCAATTGTGGAGGACGGCCTAAGGACTAACTGATGTGGTCTTAGACGATTTTACCAAAAATGTGGCAGTTTCTGCTTTTATAAATGCATTCAGGCCCTTAAGGCTAAGATTTATTCTGCGTATTATATGGAAATGAGCTGTGGGGAAAGAAAGCTGTACTTCTTTGGACCGTGTTCTCGGCATCTGCTTAAGAAAATTGATAGGGCTGATCCCTAACACTCCGGGAACTCCCCTTGCATTAGAGTTGGGGGTACCCAGTATTGGCGTACAGACCGAATTTAGGTTTTTAGAGTACTACTGCAAACTCCATTTGTCTGTATCTCTGAATCCTAATATGCTAAATGTGAAAGATGAAATGGAAAATGATGAGGTGTATGCCATATCTCCCTGGCACAAAGATTGTGCTAGTGTGTGTAAGAAGTGGGCCGTCGGTCTTGGTGAGTTGAGGCGGGGTACAATCACCAAACACCAATTATTCTTAAACGCCAGAAAGAGAAACTTTCTGCTGGCAACAAATAGCATGGACAACCTAAGTTTGTCGGGATTTTTAAGGCAGGCCTGTAGGACCTAATGTGTAAATGTTTCTCTCAGTGCTGCCGGATCACTGATTCGTCTCAGTGTTTTACCTGTGAGGGCGCAAATGAAATGTCTTTTTAATTTTACATTTTGTATATGTGGTAGTGGCTCTGAGAGTTTAATCCACTTTTGTTTGTCCAAAATTTCAGGAATCGAGGCGTTTATGGCTGAAAAACCTATTTCAAGGCTAATAACATCAGGCATGTTGCAGAGGCTATGAATTGTGTTTTGTCATGCGTAGATGTGCATTTTACGAACAACCAATACCTTTTCAACGTTTGGTGAGAGTATTTTAGTTGTGTTTTAAAATATGATGATTTTGTGAGAACTTGTATTTACTGTTAATGGTGAAAATCGAAATAAAGTACATTACTACTTTATGAACCTGATTCATGGATTATTTGCGCCAAAAAAAACGGGATTTGTGCGCCATTCTGCCCACAAATCGGGATTTGTGGGCAGAATGGCGCACAAATCCCGTTTTTTAGCGCAAATAATCCATGAATCAGGGTGTATGTCTTTTGGACATAACTTGGAATTTCACAAACGTTTCTAAATCCGGGGGGCCAGGGTCCCAAAATAGGAATGTCAATGGTCGTGCTGTTCCGTCCTACGACTCAAAAGTTATTAGTCATAGAATGTTTGTATTTACTATGGATGATGGCTTCCATCTTAACTATAGGGTGACTATATTTCCAGTTATATTGGTTAATATGCACCCCTACTGAATATAACTGAGAAAAATATACAGCACTGGTGATTGGGTCATTGTCTTTGGTGCTGATTTCAGGGTCTGTATGTATAGTTTTTGATTTTGAGTTTTGAAACGGCTACTGTATATTTTCTGTCAGGCCCACTTCTTTCTATTTTACTCAAAATTGGAACGAAAAATGTACTCCTTTGAGCCACTATACCGTTAACGTGTCTGCATTGACCTACACACAGTTAACTGCATTTTATAAAATAGATGTCATTATTAATGCATACGTATTTTCTCCTCGACGTGAGTTGGCAACTTTATATAGTTCGTGCATGTTTTGAAATTTTGCGAGAGCTTTCAGCTCAAGGGCATCCATGAAGAGTGACTCAGAAACGTTAACGCGTTTATCGAACAACGAAGGAACATTTTAAATCATTAGTTTCCTGGGAATGTGCGACACAACTCACACGACGTCTCTGTGAGGTTTGTTTGCCCTTTCCACTGTGTTCGGGCTCGCTTTATCTGTTTTCTCCTCTTGTTCCGTCTTTGCGCAGCAGGCAGTGTTATTGCTTTAGCCACTTTGGTGACAAATGCAGCCGTTGTATTTTGTGTGAAAGGTTTAACAAATGAATGGGACCCCGGGTAGTTGAGTATTTCTATACATGCTATGGCACTAACCGCCATTTATTTACCTTGTGAAATATGTCAACTGACATTGCAACCTGCACACGTCTTGTTTTGCCAAAACCTGTTTTTGTCATGTCTGCCTTATGGGAACTAATTGAGAAAATGATCAATCCATCAATTACTAGCCCGGCTCTCACAAGGTTTGTGAAAAACATCCAAGAGAGTAGGGCTGAACAGGTGAGTCACATAATCAATATCTTTGTCGTTGTAAATTATAGCTCAACTTCTAGTGTGTGTGTGTATGTGTGTTCGGTTTGCTGCTGAATGCAATGTCTAAAATGATTGTTTAATGCAAAGTTTGGAGAGCACAACAAATAATAACGCTCCTAAACACTGATTTATCTGTGAAATGACAGTCCTTATATGCATTACACAAGGCAATTGCCACAGTCTTTGTGATGCCCAATGAATGATGCTTGCGTTTTTGTTCCAACTGCAGGGTGCTTAATGCTCAACGTAGACACAAATAAAAACAATCCATACACATCTGTAGAAAGATGCATTCTATAAAAAGAAATCCACGCTTGTTTATTTTTATTTGATAATAATGAATAAGAGTGGCCTAGAATATCACATTTTGCGCAGTGCAAAGTCTCAACTGTGCAAATGCACCAGGATTTATAGCATGCGGTGTGTGTGTTTCAAAAAAAGGTGCAGTGCTGGCCACCGAGAAGTAAGCACCGTGGCCTGTGACTGATGCAGCCTCCAGCACAACACTGATGACGAGTAACCGTCCTCAGCTGTCCACTTGCACAACACACAGACACGCTCTGTGTTCTTCATTGATGCAGCAAGTACCAACTCAAGCACTTTCCCTAGACACTAAGATCTCCTCTGTAGCTGCACGCTCTGGCTGTTAAAAAGCATCAGCACGCAGTCTACGTAACAGACTCACAAGCCCACTTTATCTCTTCCATCAGTATGTGCCTGACCATCACAACAATGAAATAGACATTTAAATGCATCAAACCACACTTATGGAAATTAACCCAAAGGATCCTGCCACAGGACATGGAATGAGGGACATGAAGGATAAACTAGAAAGAAAAGATGGGCTTTAGGGCTATGTGGGAATCCAACAAGAGGGAATATATACAAACAGGGAAGGGCATGTCAGCACTTCTGCTATGCCTAATGACATCACATAGATGTAGCTTAGCTACAAAATAGGCAGGTGTGCTAAGCACAACTGCCTTGTGCTAACTATGGCAAGTCCCAAGCTCGGAAGACATGGACATGTCCTAGGCAACTTGGTGATTGATTTCACAGACTGCATCCACCACTTATGTCTCGCTGTGTGACCACTCTGTTTCCCATGACTTCCTTTTTCCTTCCCAGTCACCCAAAGGTGAGAAGAGTGGTAGGGCTCCATAATCCTCCTAAAGCTGTCCATTGACAATACACAATCAAGCTCACCAGGGAAATCTGACTGCCAGCAGTGAAGGTAGAAGGTTCACCCCTTGCCACAGTATGTAGTCCATTTCAAAGAAGTTTGCTGCCAGTGGTGTACCACACCCAACCACTTTTGGGTGCAGGGACAGAAAAAGAGGCCAGTCACCGGCCACAGTTGCTGGAGCCACTGATGCCTATTAGGGAGGCAGGTTGGGTGCAGGGGTCTGGCCACAGCATGCCCAATGTTGATGCCATGCTGCACTCTGGCCATGGAATGTGTTAGTACCCTCCTCTTCACCACTGCTGGACGGGATGGTAGTGGCTACATGGTCACTGCATATGCAGACAAGTATGCCTAGTGGACTACCCTGTTTCTTCCTTATCATCATCATCCCTACAGCCTGGCCCATTTGCAGCTTGCCTTCTGGCTACACATGATCCATTTCCTATAGTTCACCTACATGGAGAAAATCCCAGGTTCCTTTCCCCAATGATCCTCCCGGGTGGCAGGACTAAATAGCCCCACACATGAGACTGAAGATTGAGGTTACCATCCCTTGGGGCATATTTTGTCTCTCCACACACCCCCACCATTACAGTAAAAGGCGCCCTAACACTATTCCATCCTCTACCTGTTGCTCCTCCACAGGTAGGTCTAAGACACAGTCCTGTAGCACATCTGCAGCAAACCTGTCACCCTGCTGATTGAAGATAACTTTTTTCTTCGTAGGACCCACACCATCGTGAACCATCCCAAGCACTTCCTTCAAAGCACTTGTTGCAGTGACCTCCTCCTAAATGAGGAACATGTCTGCTTGCCCCGCATGCCTTTCTGGCAGCATCCAATTTAGGTCCGAATGCCTTTCTCTGTGTCTGTGGGGGCATCCACATGAGGTCCTTCTTCCCCTGCCTCTCCTCTTGTTACCTTTAAGGCCTCCTCCAACGGACTGTCTCATCTCAGACTCCCGAGGCTTCCACAAGGCCTTTGCCTCCATCACCTTCTCGAAGGACAAGGTGTGCCTTGTAGCCTGTGCGCATCAAGCAGCGCCCACTAAGAGCAAAAGGATCCACCTTCGTCATCCGTCATCACATTGTTCCTCTGGCAAAGGGAAGTGCAGCTCCCCTTCATACTGGTCACTGCCCACTTATTAGACGTGGTGATGGCTTCATTCATTCATCTTTCATGCTTAGGCACTGCGAAGCAAATCTCCTGAGGCCCTGTTACCTTCTTCGTGAATGGGCCCTCTACAAGCTTTGAACCTTGCTCAGCCCGTAATGGAATCTGTTTCTGACCCTTTGGCAGCTGGTGAGGCTTTGATGCTACTGTGCCTCAATCTTCGGGGAAGCTACTGGGTGCTAAACCTGCGCTATCCTGTAATGGGGGAATTTGCATATTTGGACATTATTCCTAAGAATATTTTACAAAATATCGAAAGTGTCCTTTTGACAGTTCCCACTTCATTGTTTCGTTTTGATGATATCCCAGACACAGCATTTATGGCGGGTGCACAGGAGTTGGCTCCCTTTGTGACCTCAATATCTGAAGTTATAACGCCAGCCTGCGCCCATTGAATGGATTTTAACACGGAAAAGAGACCCCATTTGCAGAGCATTGTCCGGTTCTGGATTCTGTGGAGTTTTGGTTGCCTACTTTGGAAAATGGTCTGGTGGGGTATTCAAACTCTCCTTCTCAGCAGGTCTGCCGGGAGATTCATTTATCTGCTTCCCCAAATCTTTACCCAGAGTCACCAGGGAGCTCACAGGATTCTTCCATGTCATTTGTTCAACCAATCCCTAGAAGATTTTTTGGCGCTTCGCATACAATTTCCTCTTGTGAGGTGGAACGACCAGGGTGGCATACTGGCACAGATTAATTCTAAGATGTTCACCTAAGGTTTTTTTAACCGGCTTCGAGGTCTGCAAGAAATGTGTTTACTGCATCGGAACATCGCTTATATAACCCAGCAGAAGCAGAACGGGCCATCTCATATGTTGTTCCTTCCCATGATAGTGTACCGGTCGCAGCCCTTCATTCAAACATAGGTGTTTACCCAGTTCCAGTTGTTTGAAAATTAGAACCCCCTACTAATGGTCCCACTGATTCTTCTCAATGAGTTCTAATTGATGCCAGTTTGCCTTCGTCTCCCTTAGTGCCGCGAGAAGGCCAGGACCAACAAGCTTACTTCCCTATTTTTGATCAGAAGATGTCACCAATTTAAGTCGAAATCCATCATTGTGAAGAAAAAGTCAAAGAACCAGAAACCTGCTCCTAAGTCTCTTTCCTACGACTCAAGACCATTTTAAGATCTTTAATGGCAGTGGAAATGGTACCTATGGGGGAAAGGGTGGCATTCGTAGAAAAAGACAAAAGAAAACTAAGAAATCGAAGAAAAATTAAAAACAGCAACAATCTACCAAATCCAATCGGGAATTACCGTTGAGCCCACTCAGGAAAGATCTCCAGGCACAGTCTGTTTCCTGCTGTCCAGAAAAGTGGTCGACTGTAAATTTGTCGAAAGACAAATGGTCGACGTAATTTGGTCGAAAACCAAATATGGTTGAATTTTTTATTTTATTTATATATGTATTTTTTTGGTTTTCGTTTAGGGAAAAAAAGGGTTTTTTAGAAAAAAAGGGGTGAAAATAAAAAAAATAACATTCGACCATTTGGCTTTCGACCAAATTGGTTCGACCATTTGTCCAGTCGACCAAATGTTTTCGACCAAATGTCTGGCAACCATGTTTCCTCCATTATGGAGGACCTACTAAATGTGTCCACGCATTCAGTGGGCTTGGCCTCGCCACAATTCTTGCTTTCTGTTTCATCTGGCCCTCCTCTGATGACTATTCGGCCAGAGGTGTTCCCACTGCATGTACCTTTTTCTCTTTTACTGCCGGTTGTCCAAACGCTGGCTCAGCATACCTCAGCTAAGGTGTTACAATCACCCCTTTCCTTACCCTTGCGCAGAAAAGACCTTTGCTTGGTCAGAAGCAGTCCTTATTCAAAAGAGCCAGCTCGGCACCAAGAAGAGCGAGGTCAGCCTTTCGGAACATAATTGTCCATTAGCCATGCAGCACATGATAAGTTATGGGTCTATCAATAAGGCCTATGACAGGGATCTTTCCTTTGTGCCTAAGGACAACCTTGCTCCAATTGAGTGCAAATGGCCTGCTGATATTGAAGAAATGCACTAAGGGACACTGTCACAGATAACAGCGGCAATAGCTTAGGGAAGCAGAACACTGCACAACCCCACTTCCTGACCGCACCCCAACCATGCTCAACAACTAGAGTGAGCTACCAAAGAAGGATGCCCAACCAATAGGCAGATTTTAGGGATAGCGTCACTGCCAATTATACTCCAAGGAAGCTCAGACACTAAAACCCTAGCATCCCCACAACTAGCCAACCCACAACTAGGGCCACTGTAACCTGCCCACTGACAACTAGAGTTGCTCTACATAGCAACTTCCCCATTATTTAGCACTCCTGCCATACACCCTTTCGAGAACCCACCATATGTCAGATCCGCACCCAAAGGCCACAACTAACCTGGATGAACAAAATGGAAAACACTAGCTTCAACCAACCACCTGCGACCATAATTGCAAGAGAAGTCAGCCCAGACCTAGAGAGGTAAGATCAGCTGAATGAACCACAGCCAAGAACGCTGTTAAATACTATTAAACTGCATAAGAAGAGTCACACCAGAGGCTCCACCAAGCCGACTGACTTACTAACCCATCTCCCCTTCCTGCTCTTCCTACATAAATAATGCCACCACACTAGGCTATGGGCTAGCCACACTACAGATAAACACACCAAGAATCAATATAATGTTTACACCCTACCAGCTCTCTGAGATTATAGAAGCACACCTAGAGGGAACCCCCCAGCACATAGTCCATAAAAACGTCAATTGAACATATACACACCAACACAATAGTCATAGACCAACAGCCATCCACGACTCTGGACCCCTCACGGATACAAATAACCAGTGCAAACAACCACTGTTCCATCCAATATCACACGACACACACCAACACAAATACTAGCACACATCCGAGGCACTGAGTCTTACCTGTATGGTTACAACACAGGGGGCCTCCTGAACAACTCCCACATGCAAAACAACGCTCACAGACGCCAGTTCCTCCTGGTTCTGAACCTATCCGTTCATCCGTTCATCCTATCCTCACTAACACCCCAGCTTCCTCTCTTGCAGAGCCACGTGAGCACCTGGAGACTGTTGGTAGGTGGTAGCGGTGTGCAGTATAAATCAACATAACTTAACATAACTCAACATAACTTAACATTCCTCCTTACCCCAGCTTGCGTGTCCTTCGACTCTGATCATCACAGGCTCTCTATGACTTCCAAAATGGCAACAATGAGAACTGTGTATGTGCTTTCCTCTGCTCAACCCCAGAACCTAAAAATGGTTACCCTGCGAATAACAGAGCATCAGCACAACCCCAAGTCACCCAAGTGGACAATTAATATAACACACAATCCTACGTCTAATCCTACTCATAAAACTACAAATAAAACACCACTCAATACTAATGAAATACTAGTACTAAAATGCAATACAATACATAGTACACAGCAACACACAGAGGTAAGTGTACTTTGGTGTTTTCTGGTGATGCAAATAGATATGTGACACTTTCACATACTTTACAAACACTTAGACAAAGGGGCACAAATGCAATGTGTTAGAAATACACCAACATCAAGAAACTAAAGAAAGAAGCAACAACAAATAGAATGCATTCCTCCAAACCCGTCAGAAACCATTTCAAATACTCTAACCTCACCAACCACCTTTCAAGGTTTATTCTTCTCTAAGTAACATCTTCCCTCACAGCCTAGCAGAACCTACACCGGACCAGGAAGTGAGATGAGCCTTTTAGATGGGGCGAAACCTAATTTAGGAGATTAGATGATGCATGAAATCAGACACACTCAATAAGTCACCTGAGAGGGTCCTTATAGGCTATACAAACATGACAAATGAACCCACTGTTAGACAGAACATCGTCACTCCTGATTGAACAATGAATCGCTGTGTGGGATCTGGAAGCCTGCAGCGAGTTCAGCAGGGATTTGTCAGCACCCAAAAGCCCATTCAGTTTCATGGTAGAGACACATCTTCTCTAAAACATTATTCCACTACCACAACCCAATTTAAGTATGTTCATCCAGATCTAGTGGGACAAAACAGTTTTGGTTGAGTCGCTATGTGAGACACTATTACCTATTAATATAATGCAGGCTATGTGTTTCTCTGTAGCAAGGATATGCAGAAGGACCAGGATACCCGCTCCCTGATATGGAACATATCTATTTAGATTGTAAACATGTTGCAAGCCATGAACTCACTGTAGCATGTTACAAGCAATGAAGAAAATTGAGATTTATTTAGAATAAATGTAAAAGCAAAACATGTGCACATGACACAGAGAACACAGGAAATTAACCACCGTTTATCATCTTTCCTGATTATGGATGCCTACATGTAAATTGTGGTTCACACACAAACAGAACAAGAATCAAAGCACAAACTGATTTTCCTGCTGTGGGTTGGTAATTGACTGTGGTTCACACACAAACAGGTTGAAGAGTTAATAATTGTGAACCATGTTGTCAAGTTGGCTAGGTGGACAACATTGCTGGCACATTCTGGAAATTCAAAAGGAGTGGGTATGATCAACATCACAGTTGGATGAGCGAGGGAAGAATTCAGAGAAGATGTGCAAAAAACCCTGAGAAGTCGTGTCATATTACGTTCTAAGCGGGCGCTGTGAAGGCAGAGTAGTGGGGAGAAGGTGTTGAGGACTGGACCACCATTTCAAATAGCAATGAGGCATGTATTACCATACAAAGATGGAAAGGAATACATGGGTTCAAACAGAAATGGTTGTCAAGAAAGATGATATCTTTTAGGTTTGTGGGATTCCAAAAAACGATTTCTCAAAGTTTATTTCCTCAAAATGAAAGATGGGTATTATGCATAGAACTAATATTTTATTTGCAAAATAAATGTTTAAAGGTTCTTAGATCTTAGGCCTTATTGAATGAAAAATCCTAAATGGGCTTTCCTTGTCCATATATATCTGTTGAGCCTGATTTACAAAAATGTGCTAGGTCTGTGCAAAGTGTTTGCGTCCATGCTAAGATTTTGCAGCGCAAATGCATAGTATGGGGAAATGAGTCAAAGAAAAAATGCTGCACAGAAACCAACAAAGTAAAGGAAAATCTGTTGCGCCGAACATGCCCCAGCGCAGAACTAGATAGCGCTGTAAAAAAGCATGGCGCCACGATGGGAAGTGCTAAATAGGAGAGTACATGGGCAATCATACAGATGGAATGATCGGATTACTTACCGGTAATCTCCATTACTTCCACTTCTACCCTTCCTCATCACAGTGCTTGGACTATCAAGGCACTCCCTCATAACCATGCACCCCCAGGCCACATGACCCCTACACCCACTGTTCATCCTGAAAGTTGTGACCAATCTGAAGTATTCGTCCCTTCTCTCCAGGTAGGAGCCACCCACTATGAGGCTAGGGAGGTTGATCCTGCTAAGCACGTCCCTCCCTAGAGGTCTGGGCAAGATGGACCTAACTGGTTGTGACTCCCCTCTAGGGAACAAAGATGCTCGTTCTCATAAGGAACTCTCTTCTATGAAGACAGTATCTGCTCATATGGGAATTGAGAACCATATTAGTACCACTATATTGCCTTTACAAGCAGTGACACTGTATCCTTCCTTTTGGCTTTGGGCAATGCTGGAGAATATTCTGAATACAAGGAGAAAAGACACACACCTCTTGCCTAAAACAACATAGTAAACATAAAAGGACAAAGAACCCAGAGAGGAGAGAGAATCCAGCGCAGAGATGAGCCTCTGACAACATGGCATCGAGGAGGAGTGCGGGGGGTTGAGCAGTACTGCAGAGCCGGCGGTAGTGTTGAGCGCAGTGAGTAGAGAATGAAGGATGCCAGAGGACGGGCAGTACATGCCATGGACGAATCGCTGCAGAGATGGAGGCAGAAAAGTTGCCTCCACTGGTGGCGTGACCACTCTGAAACTGTAGTCGGCTGGGAGCCTGCTACTGAACACTGCTGAGACACAACGACTACTGGAGCCAATGGCAGCGCAGGGTCCGTCGGAGTGATATCCACATGGAGAAGAGAACCAGAGGTTAATGGAGGGGACTGACAGAGCGGCCCTCGCAAGCTGAAGAGAGAAGCAGGCATGGAAGAGTTACATTATGGAGATGCCCAGGGAGCAGACCTGAAGCAGATACAGGTAGCAGGGTTGCTCGGGGTGAAAGACCATAGAAATATTGAGGCTTAGTACCACAAAATGAAATATGCCAATCACGGGTTGATAAGATACAAGTATCTTTTATTTCTGTACAGAGTCAAAGCAAACAGATAGCTATCTGACTTCCAACACCTTGCAGTGTGTACCAGCAGACACAGTGAGGGGTGAGAGTGATGGACATCTTAACACGGTCCTTTTTATACAGTTTCTAAACATTGTCCAGCCCCTCTCCAAACTAAAAAGTTACATGCTAGAGTTTGTTCCCAGTTCACATGTCAAATATTACAATATTCTACAATGGATTTAACAGGTTTGCATGTCCATGAAGTTACAATGATGCCGTTGGTTCTCTGATCCACAGTAAGCCTTGTTTCAAGAATTGCTACAATGCAGTTCACCAAAAGCACACAATCTGAGTTTGTTCTACATTGTCTCGTTGTTTATGTGAGGATGAGGCTTGTGAGTGTAGACAACACTTAGATTGCAGTTCATTCGAGCCACAAGGTTTCTTTGCATTGAACAAACAGTCTGCTCTCGGTCAGCCTAAACATTATCGAAACTCAAACGTCGTTCGGAAAACACAGTCCACTATTTTAGAATACAAAGCAGGAGTCGGAATCAAAATGGCAGATGATTCCTAAAATGGCAGCAAAGTTGATCAAATATCAAAGCATTTCAGATGCAGTTTTCCATGTAACGCGAATGGGCTAAGGCCAATATTCATAACAAGGCGGTATTATATGAATAGGGTTTAAAAGGGGAAGGGGAAGAAGACTGGAACAAAGAGAAGTAAAATAAAAGTATGGTTACGGGAACCCAGAAAACTCAAAGCAAACAGTATTAGACATAAATCAGCAACAGGGTCTGGAGTACCACAGTGAAGTAACAAGTGGATACGAACCAGGAGGGTTCAAATAGTTAAAACAAAAGTATGCAGATAACCGCATCAACAGAGTCTCGAGTACCCCATTGCAGTAACAAGTGGGAACGAGCCAGGAGGGTTCAAAAATATGAAACACAAGTATAACCATACAATTGGACAGAAAATGGAGATGAGAAGAATCCCTCGAATAAATAGAACTTTAAGCTTAAACCATTATCAAGATTTCATGCAGCTCTGGAGGAGTATGAAAGGGGAGAATATAGAACGATAACAGATGAACACATTTTCACCTGGAAGTGTTAAATGTACTTTTGTGATATTTTCCTAATGACACTTTTTTCTTTCATGAAAATGGGAATGGCTTTTGGAGATCAAAGCCAGTGACCTTAGCCGGGCAAGGTCCATCAACCAGTAGCAGAAGACTCTGCTCATTTAGGTTGTTTTTAATAGTGGTAGGGCTGGAACGAAAGTAGGTTTTGATGGAGGACACATTTCAATTTCTTTAGCGGACAGACGAGCAACAGTTATTTTATTTGGGAAATAGGGAATAGCCTCTTAGGAATAGGATAGTGAGGCCTTTATCAATAAAAAATAAACATTTTTGAAATGGCCTCTTTTTGTCGGGCTCCTTCTTCTGGTTTGCCACAGAGTACTTACATGATCAAGGTGCACCCTCACAATCATGCACCTCGAGGCCACATTATCCCTACACACACACTTCCTGCTCACAGTACTTACACTATTAGGGTACACCCTCACAATAATTCACCCCAAGCCACACTACTCCTACAAACACTCTTCCTCCTCACAGTACTTACACTGTCAAGACTCATCTTCACAATCATGCACCCCAAGTCTCTTTAATCATACACCCACTTTTACTCCTCACAGTACTTACACTATCAAGTTGCACCCTGACAATCATGCACATCCTAGCCACATGACCTGTACACCCACACTTCCTCCTCACAGTACTTACACCAGGTGTAGGAGGAATTGTAAAATGCCTGAGTGAAGGCCATTTGAATCAGTTTGGTTCAGAAATTCTTGCAAACATTCTGGCTACCTTAGCAGGCCCACTCCACTCACATGGCATTTGTCTACACCCCTTTTTGGACAACTGGTTGCTGCATGTTCCCTCGTTATCCTTTGCACTCAGGAACACAATTGTGCCCCCACTCATGTGCAATTGTTGTTGTCTGGTCAACAAACTCAGAACTCTGCTGGTACAGACAAAGGATCTGTAGATAGTAGGGGTTATTTCTCATATGCAACATTTATGGATCTCCTTACCCCCTCACATTCTGGGAAGATGGTGAAGAACAGGCTGGAGGCCTTGATCAGTAGGAAGGGGGTGTCATCCCTACAATGGTAGTAAGTGCAATGAGACTTGCCCACTATGTACCCAGTGGTTCCCTGGGCCAGTTTTCAATTGAGACCTTTGTTTTGTCACCCCCTGTTCATTTGGTCTACGTCTCCCATGAACTACACTAGGCAGACATCAATCTCTTGCACGGCCAGGAGGAAGCTGTGCTAGCGGTTTGTGGCCAGTCACCTGTTTTATGTGTTCATCTTGTATCAGCCGCAGACACTCATCCTCACATCAAATGCAGTCTAGCAGTATGGGACGGGTACACTGGTGTCCTTTGGAGTTCAGGTGAAATAGTCCTCATGGGAGGAGGACATGCCATTTAATTAGAGGGAATCAACAGCCACTTGGATAACTTCCATAGATATTAAGCTTCATCTGTTTTAGAAAGATGATTTCATCCACATGTACAATCAAATGGTGATGGTATTCCAAAAATGCCATACCAGCACACATTTACACTCTCTACAGCATTTAGCCTTCTGGAGAATTGAAGGTGCAGAGTTGAATCTGCGTCTCTACAATCCTCCTATATACCAGCGTTGTAGAACATCCGGGCACAGACCTTAACAAGTGTGCTCCTTTCTGATATGCCTATTACGGGTCCTCAACGATCAGGGAGGAACTTAAAATGGTGCTGTGGGCCTTTACTGAATGACCCACTACGGACCACTTTTGGTCACTAGACAATGAAACCACTTCCCAGGCTTCAGCGCTAAGGCTAAAGTGTTGTGTTGTGAGTAAAGGAGCAGTGGATACATTCCAGATATTGAACAACTGCAGTAGATGGAAATGCCTACTGCATGGTTGAATTGAGGATGCCATCGCTACACACAGAGGATTACTTTTGCAATTCATGAGTGAATGTGCACCCACAACAGCCACAGCATTATGAAACATTCCTTTTTTTCGCTATACTCTGTCTACCACTGTATGTGTGTGCTGTGTACACACTCCATGCAAAGAATTATGGCCTCAACCCAAACACCCGTTTGTTGCTCCATTTGTCAACAGTGGCTTTACACAGATAGCGCTTTTACTGTACATTCCTACACTGTGTGTGCCAGAGGCTTAACTGAGGTAACACACATGGTCATACCTCCTCATCTTTTGGCCTCATAGCAGAGGATGATGAATTAATTGTTTGAGGCTGTGGAAGTGCAAGGTGTATGTAGGTCCACATGGTCAGCAACACTGTGGGACATTGAGAGGAAGTGCAGTCATGGTAATACCATAAACATAGAGCTATGAGAAAAGGATGTACCTCAAGAGACCCCTCACAACCAACACTTTGGAGTCACTGAATGCTACTTAGTTCACTTACCCATGTATGTGGAGGAGGTGCGCGGTGGTAATCATGTTGAGGGCAATACCCACATACTGCCACACCTACAGTGCAATTACATACCTATGTCATATTGTCACAAGGGTGTCCATGAGTATGATGGGGATGGAAGCATCATACTGGGCCTCATCACGACCCAGGCGGTAAGTTACCGCCTGGGCCGTGACTTTACCACCATGGCGTAAACTACGTTTACGCCATGGTGGTTGGCGGACTTACCGCCCCATTCCGACCTTGGCGGGGCAGTAATGCCCCATTTACCCCATTACCCATTTACCAAAAATGGGAATGGGGAAGGGTAAATCCCCATTTACCCTTCCCCATTCCCATTTTTGCCCCATAGGGCATAATGGGAGTGGGGAAGGCGTTAATTACGCCACCGTAAATTACGGTGGCGTAATTAACTCCATGGTCCCTTAGCGCCATGGATTTTAACACCTGCTAAAAGCAGGTGTTAAATCCGCCATGGCGCTAAGGGACCTCGTACTCAGGCGGTAAGGGTCGGCGCTGTTTACGGCGCCGTAAACCCCTTACCGCCTGAGTTGTAATGAGGGCCACTGTGTTGAAGAAACAGTGAACTGTGAGTGGTCAGAGTATGGAAAATTTCCTCAACACCTTCTTTGTGGCAATTGATACTAGATAGGAATTGACAAAGAAGCTACTGAGGAAGAAGGTGTGGGTATCTTAGTCACATACTTTGTAGTAAGCAAGTCACATAATTCCATACCTTAACACCTTCGGTTTCCATGACATTCAGGTCTGTCAATACTTGAAAGTGGGAAGCTGCCCAACACTATCGGGTTCAACTCTGTGGTTTAGAGGCACATAAGGGGGAAATATGCATGAACCATAGTGAATATGCGGGATGGCTGTCCACATTTGGCATAGATGGACACAACATACAAAACGGTGGTCAAAGTGAAAAAGGACATGTAGCCTGTGGGTGATGTGCGAAATAGAGATGTCAATTATGATGGAGTACAAGTTGTGTGTGGCAAATATCTTGCCAACTCAGTATGCATTTTCTCTTGGCTACAGCATGTAGGGGAACGTCAGTCCTCATGTACTGGGGGGAGGCAGACGGGAAATGTGCCCAATCGTCATGCAATTGATTTTGGTCTAATGTCATGTCCATAATGGTGTCTGTGGGCAAGACATACCGAAAAAGGTGCAGATGGCGTGTCTACCCTGCAGTGACAGAGAGGGCTATTGAAACAAATACATGGGAACACCTGATGCGTGCACAGGCAGCCATATGCCATAGCAAAGTCGTGCTTCTAAGTTCCACACACATGAAATATACAGCAACAATTAAGCACTACCGTATGGTTGGCTGGCTGAGGGCAGAACAGTGAGAACAATGAAAGGTGTTTCATGCCGGCGCAAGTGGATTTTCCACAGTTCACATCACACACAACTATTTCCACCAGCTGTTTCATAGTGCAATAGCATTTGTCTCCCATAATGGGCAACGCCATACCTACCAGGTGCACATTGCAATAAACAAGGAAATACAGGACAGTCAATATGCACACAATATGAAACTTTATTCCAACATCCCAGGTAAAGAAAGAACATTGAACGTCCTTTTGCTGACCCACCTCCAAATGCATGCATCCCATTCCCCGCTCAAAGACCAGATGGAGACCATTCGTATAGAACAGATAGGAGTACAACATATTGCATCTTGTCACATGGAAAAACAATAAACTGAAATACAGCCAAACAAACATCATCAAACAGCATTACCTCACACCTCTAACACAGTTCATCATCAAAAAATGATGGCCCTGGCAATTGCTGTCTCTCATGCTCGCTGCCTCATATGGCAAAGCTGTGCATCTGCCACACTCTGAACATGTTGCCTAGCCTCCTGCCTTTCACACCTGATCTTATACAGTCATTGCTCCTTTCTGTTGCCTTCAATTGAAAACATTTCCCTTCTCTGCTGCAACAACTCCCACTTCCTTGAAAAGCATATTAAGCACTGAATCTCCCTCAGATATAATGAATGGCGACAGAAGAAACCAGCTGCACCTGCAGTGTCACCTGGTTCCTGATTTTCCTCTGCAGCCTGTTTTTCTGTGGTTTCTCTGGCAAGATCTGCCAGGGGACAAAGCACATCCAAACTGCGATGGCAGGAAAGGGGCAGAGGAGGCTGTGGTGGTGTCATCCATGCAGGCCACAGTTATGGTTGACTGGGGCACAGTTGTGGAGGAGGAGGCCATTCAACTGGCCTGTCCGAAAAGGCCACCCGCTGAGCAGTGCATTTGGCAGGCTTGAAAATAGGAGGGAAGCCGTCCATGATGCAGTAGAGGCTCCTCATGAGTGGCATGCAGCTGCTTGCTACCGAAATCCACCCACCAGCAGTGGCAGAACTACATCATGGGTGGCATCATCTGCCAAAATTGCAGTAGTTGCCTGGGTAGAGGCACCACAGAAGGTAAGTAGTACTGCAGCAAATGGGACAAAAGAATGTGCTGAATCCTGCACAGTGACCTTCTCATCCTCTTGTCTCAGACCCAGGTTTTTAGCCTGTGTATTGCCTTCTGACCACCCTCTCCCCCCACCTGACACTGAGGGCAGGCCCTCAATGGCCTCTGCCTCTCCCTCCACACTCAACCCTGACACCTCAACAGTAGTCTCTAGGCTTTGAGCCCGCTCTGTGTAGATGGAACAACTATGGCATACTTCTTGCTTACTCCTCTGTACAAATTGAATTCAGCATTCCTGTAGTCATGAACATTTTTAGTGGTGATCGCCTGCTTGGTGTTCTTAGTCCCTGGTGATCAATGAGTGTCATGGGTGTTTGGTAGTAGCCCAGGGGTGGCACTGACTCTGAGGCAGGCCATATGAGTTTGTAATGAGATTAAACTTTTGCACAGTCTACTCTGGTGTCTAACAATTCACATGGTGCATCTGTTGTTTGTAGTCAGTTCTGTTTATTGATGTGTAGGAACTTGTATATGGTGCTGATGTAGGGGACGGCAGCCAAGAGCAAATGGAGTAGTAGTCATGAGGATTTAGCGACCAGTCTTCTGGGGTGGTCCTCAATAGCAATATAAGAAGACAGGACAGATGCCCCCTCGCTCTGGGGCCTCACTGGGCCAGCAGGAATATCAGTGTGAGAAGGGGCAGATATGCCCATCTCAAGAACTGACTTAAACTGTGTTTGTACCTTCTTCCCAGTTGACACTTTGTGATCTGGAACCCCCAAAGTAAACAACAGAAAGAAAAATGAAATGGCAAAACGTTACTGTGCTGGGTGTTGCCAAAAGGGTCGCACAGGTGCCCCACTCAACTGTAAGCACAAAGGCTTCAGATCTTGGCAAAGAAGCTGAGGAGAAGTGTGAGGTGGCTGCACGCTTAAAATAGGTGCTGATTGTGTCCTGGTTGGCTGGAGATGTGGCGCGTTTCAGCAACTGATTGCAGAAGGGCTGCCTGGATGGATCTTTGTATGAAGAAGTGCACCAGTGTTCCCACGGGTTGCATTCCAGGGGCAATTAGGAGATTTCAGTGAGAATTCCTCGGACCTGTAGATTAGTGGCACTGTAGCAGTAGGTTTAGCACATTGCACTGGATTCATGCTGGTGCTAAACATGTGGGGACCCTGCCAGGGAACTTTGCCAACTAGTTTGGGGCGAAGGCTTGGCCCTATACGATGAGTTGGTCAGGACAAGCGAACAGGATCAGGAAAACATGGGACTGGGGATTAGATTGCTTCACGTGGGTCTCCTCATTCCCCAAGAATCATAATTTGGTTGTTGTGGAGATATGCAAAACAACTCACCCAGGCATGACTATGGGATCGGATTGTATTTACTTGTGGGATGTTGATAATGTGGGATGGCATTATTTTCACCAGCATTGTCAATAAATGTGGCCTTAAAACCTGATTCCTGTTTTATGTCCCTCTCTCTGGCTTTACCACCTGTGTCAGCCATTCCATGCACACATTGCTTGGTTCGCCCTGCTGCCTCCCACTACTTGAGCACTTGGCCATTTGGTCTGTGTGCCCCTTACCATTGTGACAGTATGTCAATCAGGCAGCATATAACTCAATTGTTTAAAAACATGCATGTACAGTTTCACATACTCTCTTGCTCCCTTCATTACTTTGCTGTACAGTTTTTCCATGTGTGTATATACCAGTAGCTTGGACGGAGGCCTGCAGGTAAAAGACCTGGGAATGAAGTGCTGGATTGTCCTTTTCCAGTATCTGAAGTTGTAGTGGTCTTACCCAATAGCAGCCTGCAGAGTACACCTCCACAGTGGCTCCGGCCTCCATGGCTGCCCTCACTGTCTACTGGCTCTGGATCAGTAGTTCCTCTCAGCGCTTCTTGATGTTCTCGAATGTATGAACTGCCACCCTCCTGCGTTCATGGCAGCTGTGATGTCTTCCCAGATCCAATGACAGGCAGAGACTCCAAGCTGCTTTGAAGCATCGAAGAGGACTTGTTCACACCAGATGCCAAATTCAATGGCAGAGAAGTTGACAACCCTCAGCCTCACGACCTTGGGGGATGCTAGAAAGTGTTGCAGAGATTCCTCTGGTGAGGCTGGTGGGGTGACAGTGAGTCCTGCCAGTATCTGTCCAGAGGAGCTAGATTAGTACTAGGAAGGTGTAAATAATGTGTTTGCCTCTTGCTGCTGCAGGGAGGACAATCTGTAGCTGCTGAGATGGCTGGAAACACCTGGCCCTTTGCAATGCTGAATTCCAGGGGTGAACGATAATCATGTATTTGTTTATTTATTTATTGTATATTTGTAAAGCGCCAATACAGCAAATGGTGTTTCAGGGTGTCACAAGCCAAAAAAGGGAAGGGGGAAAGGGAAGAAAACAACAATAACTGTCCTGCTAGGCTTTGTGTCATTCGGATTTGTGCAAGTGCAGTAACAAAAAGTGCAGTGGAGAAGGGAGGGGGAGAAGGGATAATACTAGGGTGGGAGGGAATTGCGCGGCAGGGTGGCAGCATCCAAGTGTAGGGGGAAGGAGGAGGGGAAGAAGAGGATCCCTGGGGTAGGCAAGTGCTAAGAGGAGGCCAGGTGAACAAGTGCCAGGATATGCAGGGAGTGCAGGGAGTGATGACAATTTGATGACAAGGGTGGACCAGGCACGCTAGAGATACACACCCCAAAAGCTAGTCATCGGAGGGGGCTTGGAAGGGCTAGTGCAGTTTAGGGGGGTTCAGGGAAACATGGGTACTGGTGTGATTTAGGCTAGGAGGACTTGGTGCCCTGTAGGATTCAAAAGGGACCAGACAGCCTGTCAATGAGGTCGGGGGCATTAGCAGGGGAGGGGAGAGGGAAGGAGGAAGAGAAAAGAAGTGTCTTGAGAAGCTTCCGGAATGTAAGGAGATCTGTCTCAAGACTGAGAGAGGCAGGGAGGCCATTCCATTGGGAGGCTCCTTCCAAAGAGAGAGATCTTCCCCTCACCCTCTGCTTGGAAAAGCATCTGATATGCAGAGAGTTGGAGCTAAAAATCTGAAGGGCTCTAGCATAGAGGTAATTTGGGAGAGAGAGTTTGATGTAGCAGAGTCCCAGGCCCCAGAAGGTCTTGTGGATGATGCAGAGGGTTTTGAACTTGATCCTTGCGGCCACCGGGAGCAAGTGGAGAGAATTTAGGGCTGGAGAGATGTGATGCCTGGGCTTGAGACCAAGGATAAGTCCTGCAGTCCTATTCTGGATAAGTTGAAGGGGGTGAAGGGAGGATAACGGCAGATTGAGGAAGAGGCAGTTGCAGTAGTCCAGCCTAGAGAGGACCAGATCTCTGGAGGCATTGAGTTTCTGGGGGAAGGTGAGGAAAGGGAGAATGCCCGAGAGGAGGTGCAGCTGAAAGAGGGCCTTCTTGGCAAGGTCTGCGATTTGAGGAGAGAAGGAAAGAGAGAAGTCAAAGAGGATACCTAGGTTTTTTGCATCACGAGAGGGTGAGGGGAGCGGACCCATGGAGCACAGCCAGAGAGTAGGAGGGACGGAGGGAGGAGGAGTCACAATGAGAAGGATATCAGTCTTAGTGACATTAAGGCAGGGATGGTTAGGTTAGCAGTGCACCATGCCTGAATAGCAGTCAGACAGTCAAGAATGAGAGAGGAGGAAGAGGAGGAAGTGGAGGGAAGCTTGAAGGAGAGCTGTGTGTCAGTTACATAACACTGGAAGTGAGGAGAGAAATGGAAGATAAAGTGGGCCAGAGAGGCAAAGGAGATGTTGAAGAGAAATGGCAAGAAGATAGAGCCCTGAGGGATGCCACAGGTGGAGAGTGTGGTGGAAGAGAGGAAAGGGCCCAGTTGAACCTGGGAAGGGTGATCAGATAGGAAGGAGGTCAACCAGTCCAGTGCCAGGTCTGTGATGCCAAAGATATCACAAAGCTGCTTTATAAGGGTGTCATGATTGACCATATCAAAGGAAAAGGAAAGAATGAAAAGGACTGGTCGCTCTGAAGCCCGACTGATGGTCGTGTATACAACCATCAGATTCAGTGTGCTGGATCAGTTGGGAGATGACCAGCTTCTCTGAGAGTTTGCCCAGGAAGGGGGTAATGAAGACAGAGCAGTAGTTAGCCGGGCAGGAAGGGTCGGCAGAGAGCTTTTTAAGGGAAGGGTGCACAAGGGAGTGCTTGAGGGGTAGAGGGAAGGAGCCAGTTGCAAAGCAGTGATTGCAGAAATCAGTCAAGGCTGGAGAAAGGGAGGCAATGTTGACCTTGATAGTTCTGGAGGAGCAGGGGAGCACATGTTTGGAGGTGAAGCCAAGCCCACCACCTCCATATCATAAGTTCAAGCACACCATCTGCATAGGCCAAGGACAGGAGGTAGTGTGATAACCACGCCATATATACAGCATTCCCAGACCCACTTAGCACAGCATTGTTTTGACAGTACTACAAATGTAGGGTGAGATTCATGTGCTTACCCCTGGAATGAGTGAACAAACAACACATTCGACGAGACATGACACAGATGTCATTTCCCTTATCTCCAATGGTTATCTAGGGGAGTTGTTTGCAAATGTGACAGCAGTGGCAATGTTTGTGTGGAGTGGTCTCTCTGATGGCTGATGGGCTTCACAGAGTGTATGCAGTGATGAGGAAGATGGATATACATAATTATTTTGTAACTGCATCGTCTAAACAGGGGATTTGTGAATGTGTGATTATATGTGTTATAGACCACATGTGCAATGACTGTGGGAGCTATGGCATCATGAGATGATGCCTGCATGATATTGTTAGTGTTGTGAATGCTGTGGTCAAAGTATGTTTCTCTGATGATAGTGTTGGGTTCTAAGTTGTTCATAGGAAAGTGGGATCCTGCATGTAATGGAATGTTTGACATAGCTGGGGTGTACATTTCTATGTGTAATTTGTTTATAATATTTGCACATAATACATGTTCTGTGTGAATATGCAATTGTATGGTTATTTGATAGAAAGTTACTGTCATGATGTATACAGTGATGGGTTAATTGGGTACAGAGTTTATGTATTGTGTCATGTCTGTCTCTATGGAAACATTGCTGATATAAGTTGTTTGATCTGTTTAAGGTGTGGAATCTGCAGAGGAGAAGGTGGCCCCAACAACAAGCAAGCAGTGGTTGCCAGCATTTTCTGGCCAGAACCCACACTGCTTGCAGGCTGCCATGAACTGGTGTTAGAGCCTCCTGCATGGGCCAGAGCTTGCCACACTCCTGTGACAGATGTTGTGTGTTGTCTCTGTGTGTGTCACACTGACGAGCTTGCACACCGCTCCTGGTCCAATGGGCAACCTGGTAGCATCTGCTGGTGGTACCCAGGCTGCTAAGGCACACATGAGTAGAGTCATTGACATGGCTTTCTCAGGCTTGTCCACAGATGCTCAGGGTGCATCCCAACTGACACCATTGTCTCCAAATTCACTGCAGTCCTCAGTCGTGGAAGGCACAGGTGCAGGATGTACTAAACTGTTCCATTTGATAACGACCGCCTGTGCAGGCCATCTACCTCTCGCGATGTAGCCCACACACACATGGGTGATGGTATTATGGTCCATCAGCAGAATGGGAGCAGGAGTTGCTGTGGGCCACCACCTTGCAACGGACCATCCTGAATGACATCTTACACAATGTTGCCCTGCTGCCATGTAACATTTGACAGGGAATTGCCAGCCTCCAGCAGGAGGTAGCTGCAATAGGCCAGGATGGCCTTGCATCAAGGGCAGAGCTGCAACAGGATATGGGTTCCATTCGTAAACTTGTGCGTACCCATCTGGCACTTATTGCGGGGACTCTTGAGGATCAGGCGGAGTCACTGCAAGTCTTGAGTGGGTCACTAGGGAGGCATGCCGAGGAGGAGGATGATGCCCAGTGACCTTGAAATTATGGCCTTCCCTCCTCTCTTACTATTTTCTTTTCTAATGCTTTGGCTTTGTCACTGAGGTCTCACAGGCACTCTGCATATACTTGTAATTTCTATGTTCCATTCAACAGGCATGTATCTGATCATTCACCTGCTGCCAAAGGTGGACATGTTTTCTTTCAGGGATTGTATCGTCGGTCAATATATAGGGATCCAAATGATGATTTTCATCACTTTCTGTTAAGGTTGTCAGCTTCTCAACTGTGAATAAACTACTCACCCCCATTGATGTTGTATTTTTTCCAGCTGTGTTTTCATTAAAACATGTGCTGTGTGCCATGTTACATTGTTTGCTACATCCTGAAAGTGGTGGTTGCAGTTATCCATGTCATGATATTTGTGTTTTTCTGATGGAAGGTGGGCATGAATGCATATATTTAGAGTACCCGGGAAGTGAAGGACTACAAAGTTGCCAAATGAGAGTAAAGTGGGAGTGCAGCTGTATGGAGTAATCAAGGACTGAGAGGGTAAAGGCAACTTAAGATGTATTGCCGATGTGAGGAAAGAGCAAATGGGGACATAATGAGAGATCCCAGTAGGCTGGAACTTGACTTCTGTGAGATAATACTTGGAAAGGTTATGAATATTGGTTTCATGCTAACACAGAAGACAAGGTGCACTTCCAATAGTGTAAAGATGATAGCGGCAAGTTCAACTGTATTTGAAATATGAGTACCAAATGAGAGGGATGAACAATACATAACTCAAAGGTTCCAAATTAAGGAGGAGAGAGGGAGCAATGCATGGTGACATGATATGGCCGAGGGATAACCAGAGGGAGACAGTGTGGTAGCTGAAAACACAGAGAACTCAGTTTTTCTATGATTCATGTGAAGGAAATACAGTGCCTCCAGTGTTTTACTGTGATGAGACTAGCTAAGACACTAGCATGAGGAGCGTTGCACAGATCAGAGAATACAAGTGAAATTAACCTTCCGCTGCAAACAAGTTAGAGGATAAATTGAAGGAGCATAATATTTTTTAATGGGAGATTGTATTGTTAGAGGAGAGGATGTGTCAAAGTACTGAGCTGTTCAGATCACCATCTTAGAGGGTGGTAGATTCCGAGGTATATCCAGGTCAAGAACCAGGGATGGAGCATTACAGAGATACAAAGTTAAACACTGAAACACAGTACCTGGAAGACCAAGTGAGGAGACGGAAATGAAGCATATGAATGACGGACAATGAGATCCTGTGAAGCCTTGTTATACAGAATGAAGGGAGTTGGAGTCTTAGAGGATGCCAATTTCAGTTGGGTGTGATGGACAGAAATGACAGCACGGAGCCGTAAGTAAGGACTCGCGGTTTTAATGAGCAGACGCTTGTGAGTTAAATATCCCATCAATCATTTTGGGGAGGAAAGTGAGAATGGAAATAGTTATGTGATGTGTAGAACAAGTAGAATCAAGAGAAGGTATTGTGATATCTGCTGCACAGTGGGATGCTTCAATTATATATATATATATATATATATATATATATATATATATATATATATATATATATATACATACATATATATATATATATATATATATATATATATATATATATATATATGTATATATATATTCAGTGAAAAAACTTTGTTAAAGGGACGTTATGGTTAAGTTGTGCTACTAAAAACCTATGAAATTCAGTGAAAAAACTTTGTTAAAGGGACGTTATGGGTAAGTAGTGCTACTAAAAACCTATGAAATTCAGTGAAACACACTTTTTTTTGTGTTCGATCTGTCCGCGGACAGCGCGCATGTCTGCGGACCGCGCACAAGCACCCCTATAAAAGACCACGCCCTAGAGCTTATTCTCATTGTGTTTATGGCTATTCTTCAGAGCATAGCTATTTCTCCAGCAACTTGCTGATTACACCATCGAGATGGCATCCCTGGCTGCAGAAATGCCACCTGGTGCTGCACCTGCTTCAGCACCACCCCCAACCCCTCCACCACCACCACCTCCCCAAGGGCCTGAAGAGGGGAACAGGAGTGAGGATGCGGAGGAGGAAGAAGAGGATGATGAGAATGAGGTGGAGGAAAACTCTATTACCCACACTAGGCGTGAGTCTTGGGTGTGTCGGTTATTTACAATTCATGGTAATGTTCCTAAGGCTCATGCAAACTGTGTTACCTGCAATGAGTGCAAAATGATACTCAGTCGCGGGAAGCACTGTAAGTACAGCTTTGGGACCACTACTATGAAGCGACACCTGAGGTCATTTCACTCTGGGGCTATTCGCAGGGTTGTACCTTGCAAATAACGTAGCAGGTTGATTTCCTCCACTTCATCCTCTGTTTCTGATCCTGTCACCACAAGGACCACCTCTGTGGGACACCGTCATCCTCAAGCTGCCTCACAGGCTATACAGAATGCTGATGACCCTTACCTTTCGAGGATCACAGTTGTATGTATGTACTGTGACACAGTACTATGCAGGGGGGAGCGACTTCGTAGTGCTTTTGAGACTATTGTCTCAGAGCACGAGAAGATCTGCTCACTACCCAAATAAAACCCACTCTACATCTTCCTCTCTCAGCTCGCCCTTTCTTATCCCTGTGGTTGGTGCCCCCCTTTACCTTATTTTCCCCTCCTCTCCTAGTGTGCCATGTATAAAAAACCACCTTTCACAGTTAAAAAATAGAAGTGAAAATAAATGAAGCAGGGCCCTTTGTATTTTTTCGAAGTCTGCAGACAGTTCGCGAACATTTAAAAAATTGGGTTGCTACCCCATCACAAACATTGCAATTTTCTCTGGGAAGAAGTGGTGGCTCTGAAAAGAGCCTTTGGGTGATGTTTGTAAGTCAAACATTATAAATGCTTAACACCTACTTCAAAATGGTTGTTGTAATTCCAAAAAAGGTCGCCATGCATTTTGTACATTTCTCAGAAAAATCTGATTGCCAGCATAAGTAAGATGGACTCCATCTCTGCGAAAAATGTATGTACTACGAAACATAATATTTTCATTGTGAAAAGAGGACATGCCAAAATCTCTTAGAAAGGCACAAACAGCCTTATTAACATTGTGCCTTGCTTTTTCCATTTGTGGACCAAATGAAGAAGAACGAAGCCACATTTGTCTCTGTGCAATCTGTGAAAATATCACTTGAGAATTAGGAAACATGTCCATAACCTTCCCAAGTCCTTCTTTCATAGCAAATTGCAAATAAATTCCAGTCACATGTCCTAAACTGTTCCCTCCACAATGAATTACAATTATGTCTGGATGTTGCTCTGTCTCCAAAGTAGCACAGAGAGGTAGCAAGTCCAACCACTTAATTCCACGTACCTCATGCCAGTGTACTTCCACATGTGGGAATCCAAGATCTACAGCTACTCCACAGCTTTCTGCATGCACCTTCAACCAATGTATCCACAAATCTCCCAAAATCCAAACAATCGGTTTTCTGAACCACACAGCCATAGCTATCTTTTGTTCTCTCAGCAAAAAGAGTATCTGAGAAACTCTCTCCTGGCACAACACACCCACTAAACTTTCCTGACCAATCCCTTTCAGTGCTTATTCTCATTTGCATGACTTCTGAACCCAAAAATCCCCGGATGTAACCCCCGATGTCCGCGAACTACCGCCATGTCCGCGGACATATCGTAACATGAACAGCCCTTCTACCATTTCCACTTCACTCTCTCTGCCATTCCCCCATTGGATGTAGCTAACAAATCACATGACCATGCACCAATCACATTCAAGACCTCTACATCTAACTGCATCATCATAGATCAGCACTGCAAATGTACTGTGAATCTCTCTGAGTACAAGTGTCATATCATTGGCAAGCACCATCTACCAGAAACACTGTACAAGTCTCCAAGATTTCTACTTGCAGCTCCATGCATATCCATATGCATGAACACAAACTTCAGGTATGCATATTTTCTGTACAGTAGATGAACACCTTTTCAAAGAGAGTTTTAGCTTATGTAATCTGTAAAATGAATTTACTGTATTTTTTTCAATTTCCTAAAATCAACTATCACTTATAAACATTTATACTATTTACTTTCTTTATACACACACACTCAAATCATGTTAAACTAACATTTTTTAAATGAAATATATAGACTACATATATTCAAACAAAATTGCATGCAAGCACAATCTATGTTTAAATCTTTAAAAAAATACTTATACAATTTCATATTTTTTTTTAAATGTATTTATTTACTTAATTACTTTAATTTAGACATGACATTGAGGCGCTATTACCTAGAACAGCTTACTTACAGAAATAGTGGTATTCACTGGTATATTATAAATTTCACAAGACATAGTAAAGATATTTTATTTTGCTACAGTTAGTCATTCAGTACAATTTGTTCATTAAGAACATATCGTATGTACTGAACTGATGCAATGTATCTTATGTAAACAAATTAGTTTAATGGTTTTAAAGAAGGCACTGAGGATTTCAATTAAAAAAATCAATATCTAAATTAAAACCAGCGCTATATACAAACAAAGTTACTAATTTGAAGCTTTTACAATTGCAGTGAAGACCAGTCTCCTGAAAAGAAGCAGCCGAATTCGAAGAACAAAGAAGAACTAAGAAGTTACCTGTTAATTTAAGAAAAAAAGTAAGTAGAATATCACCATAATATTTGTATTATTAATCAAACATACTATAACGTTAATACAAGCTATTTCGGTGCCTAAAAATAGAGATTGTGTACCATTTTGTCCAAAAATCCCCTTGTCTTAAACAGCGATTTACAGCTAGAATTGCCCACACATTCCTATTTTTGGACACACAAATTACCCAACTGAACCACTACAATTTTCATATTATAGAACAAACAACTGTTTTAATTGTATACATTAGATTTACTATTTGTACTTTTCCACACCACTAGCTTACTTTTTTTTGTCATCTGAACCCCAGTTTAGTAACACATGAATTCAAGAATACCTATCGCTACTAGTTGTAGTTCCCAACGCACAATCACACACCATTACATACATCCTTATCATCTTACTCATGCACACAGCACACATACATTCCAGAAAACCCCAACCCATATCTTCTTTATTTTTTTCAACAGACCCTAAGGAATGCCTACCAAAAGTCAAGTCCGTAGAAAGCACCGCAAAAGTAGAGCAAATGAAAATAAAAGTGTCCAACATAAGCATCCATCTCTAGCAGAATTTGTAAAAAAAGTTGAAACAAAAAAAGCTAATACAGTCATTTAGTGAAACACAAGAAGTTTCAAGTACAAAAACTTTGCCTCCTCTATCAAAATGTAAAACAAACCAAAAAACAATTAACAGAAAATCAGCTATCACTACAGATAAAACTACTTCTTCAAATTTTAATATAGTGCAAAGTAAGCATACCAAGAAAAGTATTTTAGCCAAAATGTACCGTCACAAAGTCCTTCAAAATCTTATAGAAACAGGAGAGAAATCAGGTTCAATGCTTAAAGCCTATCGTAGGAAATTAATCTTAGAAGCGTTGATGGACAGTGCAATTCTTCTCAAAAGAAAGTTATTTATTTTACTGTTAAACAAAATGAAACCACTAACAAAACTAATAACTAAATTACAAAAAAGACTTCTCAATAAGCGAAATGTCACCAAAAAGAACTTCTTAAGTATCTGCGGAGGTGAATGGAATCACACTACAAGCACAGAACCATATTTTAATGAAGAAGCATACAAACAAAAGCAAACAAATACAATTGCCAAACATAGCAGTGGTCGAGTGTTAAGACGGATTTCTGAACTCTGTCCTGGTGGCGCAGAAGTTCAGAAGGCCAACCTAATTACTTGGAACAGGGTAATCTCTGGACGAGCCAGACCAATCAAGGTAGCGATCGCGGCGGTCAAGACTAGGTCTCAAGAGGGCTAAGGGTGACTGAAAGCCCGCAATGAGCACAGAAAGCAAGATCACTTACAAACTACTCCAAACAGTTGTTATATTAAAAATACATACACATTTATTCCAAAGCCTTTAAAACAATGACCGTAGCGAGAAAATCACAATATAACGATAGTAAACCAACACATATCATATCAACACAATATATATACAAATACAACAAGTCTCAAGCGTTATATGCACGAAATGTGTAGTCCACCTAAAAGGGAGGGAAAACAGGCAGTGTGCAATAATGCTTAGACCCAGTTCGCCTTCAGAGGCACCTAACTAGATGGAAGTCCGAGCCCTGCGAAGAGTGGAGCCTTGTGCTCAAAAGTACCTGCACGCGCTGGTGCCAACGGGCAAAAGGAGAAGCTCTTCGAGGGAAATCAGGCAGTTCAGTTTAGTGCACAAAAGATGAAGAACAAGTTCCGCGACTCAAGCGCAGCCTCCACAGTGGGCAGAACCAGAGCGCGAGTACGGTAAAGGGTGCTGTTTGACACAGCGGGGAAAAGCTATGGGCTCCTGCAGGAGGGCGACCAGTTCCTAGCTATGCTACTCACCGGTCCCCGATGCAAGCAGACCCAGGCTTCTCCGCGTCCGTTTCAGTCGCTGGCAGGTTCAGAAGAGCAGGGAATGTCTTGTTGTCGTGCTGAGTAAAAGACTTCCCAATCGAAGAAACCCGCACAGTTTGTTACCACAGCAGGGCAACGGAGCGGCCATGTGTATCTGAGCCAAATGTACACTACTCACTTCAGACCTGGGAACGCCAAGTGTACGAAGCGTGTGAGAGTGACAAGGACTCGAAATACTACACAACCTCACGGCGGTTACAAAGCAGTCAGTCAGCTGGATGGCCCAGAGACGCTTCCGAAGGCTTACTGGCAGGAGATGGTGAAGATGCCGAGAATAGCTGTTCCCGCTATTCCAAGGGTCGAAGGACCAGTACAGGCCTTCTGGTTCGATCAAAGGTGAAAAGGGTTTCACAAGGCGACAGCAGTGCAGAGGAGAAGTCCTTCAGCGGGTCACGAGCGATTCCTCGGTCCAGCCTCTTGGTTGCAGGATACTTGGCTCCTGTATTCCTTCGTTTGTGAGAACTCAGGAGATCGACATGGTAGTGTTGTTTCCAGCCCCCTCTTATCCACAGTTCCCTTCGCGCCAAAACGGAGGGGACCCAATGGGATATCCGCTCATCAACACTCACACCATTCGTGGACCAATCACGGACCACGGTGGTCCCAGGCATTCACACCACCCTAGCCTCTCTGGCACCCAGGATGTGTATTGGGACCAGACATCCCAGCCCACATCCTGGAGGTAAACACAAGACATGTAGAAGCCCGCGAAAGCATCCGTGTTTCGCGGGAAAGTACATGTCCAAATAAGGAAGGCCCCGGGTCGGCTCGACCTGGGGAAGGTGAAGGGAACAAGACAGTCAGCGGACAGGACAAAGGAGCCTCGTGGTCTGGCCATTTTGGGAGCCAGGCCACCATTTTGGGTTAAGCGCGAGAAACGCGCTTAGAACGCCAAAAGGAGCTCAAAACACAAGAAACGATCGCTGCCACCATTCCCGTCCCTGAATCGCTTGCACAGATCAGATACAATCCTAAACGAGTATCTAGGGCCTGTAGAAGGCTAGAGACCCAAGAGAGCTGTAACTTAGCTTACAGTGCCCTCTTGTGTCATGTTGCACGAAAGCCGCAAAATGATAAAAGAAACTACGGGAAATAGCGTTCCCCGGTACTGACTGTCTTAAGGGCATGTCAGTTTCCCCGTAAGAAAGGAGCGAAAGCCCAGAGGAGTGCTGCAGAAGGCTGCACTTCTCTGGCAAAGTCAAGAACAAGGTGAAAAACAACAGCAAAAAGTTTAGGGGTTGCCACATGGAAGGAAAATTACCTACAATTAAGAAATCTTTCCTAACATCGAGGTTATGAAAAAGTGAATAATACCATAATGGAACAAGAAGTACTCCTTACAAAAATATGCCCTGAAAACTTAGAATTACCCCTCCATTCAACTGAATCAGAACGTCTAGTGTAAAATGGCCATGCACATCAATGTGTAACATTCCCAAACAATGTTTCAAATCTTTACGCCAATTCCTCAATAAATATGTAAAAAGCAAAGACAAAATCAAAATTAAATTACTGCACAATATGGATACCTGTCCAGTGCGCAAGTACAGAGGACTACAAGGACATTCATTGGCCTGCATTACAGGACCTACTTTTAAAACCACTTTCCATTATATCAAAAGGATATCAACACATCATTCAACTATAAGAAATCTAGTCTATAAACTGTACTATGCTAAAGGTCATGCTTTAGCACTAGCAAAGTTAAATAACATCCTTCTACATGGTACAGCAAAAGACCTACTTGAAGAAATTCATTATATCCAGAAAAAATATTTTGGAAGTGAAAGCCATTTACAGAATGAAATAGCTTTAAACCAATTAAGCAACAATTCTACACATGGCAATCTTTTGCTAAACACATACAAAAAAGAAATACTAAAATTTAAAAGTACATCAGCTGAAGTACCAAACCATGTATGTGTATGTTGCCGTAGAACTTTTTATAAAAGTAACACAAAAACTGTAGACCTATCATACAAAATAGAAGACAGTGAAGATTCTAAATGGGTTGAATTAGGCCTCTCCCTTGTAGCAGAAAACAAATACGAAATAACTGAGCCCTTAATACTTTGCAGTTACTGCACTACAAAACTTGACAACAACCAAACTCCTTCACGAGCTATCACAAATAATTTGGAATTATACCCAATACCAAAACCCCTACAACAACTTAATTTATATGAGAGCATCATAATTCAAACAGTACACCCATTTCAAGCAATAATACGCCTTCAACCAAAAACAGCAAAATTACCTCCCTCTGAATTGGTAAAAGGCATTTGTGGAAAAGTAGCTTATTTACCATTAGATCTAAAAGAAAATGTGCATACTCTAGGAGTGCAACGTCCAATGCAGCAATCTTTAATTATCTTAGTAAATGGAGTACCTACAAAAGACAAAAAAATATGGCAACAGCTGGTAGATTCATATAAAGGTAGACAAGCCTTCCAATATCTTAAAGAGAATAATGAATATTACAAAGAAATTAATATTGAAGAAAACTTGAAAGATACAACTGAAATAATTTAAGAAACACAAGAAGCTGGTCAATTTGAGCTATAGGTCCTGCTACAATATCAAATACTTTAGACCATTATACAATTCATCATTTGCACTGTAATGACACCGTAGAAGTTGTACTGGAAACTTACCAAATGCGTCAAACAAAAGGATCGCCAATAAGCATATGGGAAAAAAGTATAGAGCACGTGCTTTTCCTCTACTCTTTCCTACTGGCAAAGGAGGAAGGTATGATGATAGACCTATTCAAATATCAGCTTCAGAATACCGCTCATTACGGATGTATTCTGAAGATCCCAGATTTAGACAAAATGTGGAATACATATTCCACCTACTCTTTGAAAGTGAACTAGCAACTTTATGTTACGGAGTTGCACACATAATAAAATCAGGATCACACTTTCAAAATATGACAGCTACACAATTATTAGAAAAAGTGCAACAAAAGGATGAGGTTTTACAATCAAATATCACAAATCGATTAGCAAATATGCGTGGTACTAAAGAGTACTGGTTTCGACGTCATGGAGATGTACGTTGTATAATCAGAAACCTTGGCCCACCCACTTGGTTTGTTACATTAAGTTGTGCAGAATATGCATGGGAAGATTTACATGAGTTCCTACGCATAGCAAACAGAAACAAAACCAACATAGATATACTAACACCTGGAGAACTTTGTTCTTTGGATCCTGTTAATGTTTCAAGATATTTTCACCATCGCTTCATTGCTATGCTACATTTTATTTGTAATAAAACTGTTCCTCCCCTTGGGGAAGTGCAACACTTCTTTTGGAGAAAAGAATACCAAGCCAGAGGAGCTCCACATATCCACATGCTTTTTTGGATTAAAGATGCTCCTAAATTTGGTCAAGACAGTGATGCCAATGTTTTACAGTTTATTGAAAAATATGTCACTTGTGAAATTCCATCAGAAACCACAAATAGTGATCTTCATGCACAAATTTTACAATTTCAAAGACACAAATGTGGAAAATATTGTTGTCGCAAATACAAAAACAAAGGGAAATACTACACCAAATGCCGATTTGGTTTCCCTAGACCAGTTACAAATACAGGTCAAGTGAACAACCTCATGTCTTCAGTTAGACATAGTGTTAAAGGTAAGTCACCTAAAAATACATATTACAAAAAAAGAAAAGAAGAAGACAAATATATCAATGATTATAATGCAATCATTGCCCACTTATGGAATGCAAACATAGATGTGCAGTACATTGCAGACAATTCTACTGCAGTTGCACGGTATGTCACAGCATACTTAACTAAAGCAGAAAAGACAGAGCTCCAAGACCTCTGGAATGACCTGTCATCAGATAAAACAGTATCTCAGAAATTATACAGCTTGGGCATAAAAATGCTCATCCATAGAGAATGTGGATCATATGAAGCAGCTGATCGTTTAACTGAAACTGCATTGTATGGTGCATCTGAAGAAATAGTATTGCTAACACTTGGTCCAGCTAAATCTAGAAAAAGAGTTCTAAAATCATATGAACATATAGAAACAATAGCCAAACATGATCCCAACAGCCAAGACATTTTAAAAAACAATTTATTGGACACATACTACCCAAACAGAAGTAATACTTTGGAAAACATGTGTCTATACCACATACCGCAAAACTACACATACAAAAATAATATGAAACCTGATGAAAAAAAAGGTAAATATAGAGTGACAAACTGTGAAGGCAGCTTAGTTAAACTCGCTAAACCAAATTTAATTAATCATATCAAATTGTCATTAAAGACTCCTCAACATAAAGAAGTATATTACATGTCCCTGTTACAACTCTTCAAACCATGGAGAAAAGAAGAACAATTACTAGATAACTATGACTCATATGAGGATGCTTTCAAAGCAAATGAAAGCACTATAACTGATGTACACTTTACACAGTACAAAAAAATGTTGCACAATGAACAGCAACACGAAGAAGAACTCTAAGCCCAACTAGATAAGGACACTCCTGACAGTAGTCAACCTTCTGTAACAGGAAGCCAAGAACCACTGGGAGAACCACTAATAATAAATGAGGCAGAATTAGCTATGATAGAAATAGAAAACACCATGTGTCAGTATGAAAATAAGGAAGACTTAACTATAATACAATCAAAACTAAACAATGAGCAAAGTAGCATTTTTCAAGAAGTAACAAAACAAATTGCACATGGTGTAAAACATGAAAATAAAGAATGTTCCTGCCATAATTATAAACCTATACTACTGTACGTCAGTGGTGAAGCTGGTTCTGGCAAAACATTCCTCATCAAAATCATTAGTAAGTTCCTTCAACAATTGACAAACAACAAACTGTAAGCTGTTGTCACTGCCCCCACAGGTTTAGCTGCCTACAACATAGGTGGTGTTACATTACACTGATTACTACTATTACCAGTAGAACACCAGAACAAATTAGACTATTACAAACCTTCTGCAGAAGCTGCAATGGAATTACGCAGAGTATTGAAACAAATGAAAATGCTACTAATAGATGAAGTGAGCATGGTCTCCAACCTGATGTTAGCTTTGAGTCACCTCAGATTATAAGAAGTACTCAAAACATACTATGAAGAGCTCTTTGCAGGAAAACACATTATTGTTTTTGGAGATCTGCTTCAATTAACACCAGTAAAAGGTGAGCCTATTTTTAAAACATTAGGACACAAACTCTGCCGTAAAACTGTTGGCAGCATTGGAAATGTCAACCTTTGGCAACATTTCCAATACAGAGAATTAACAGAAAACATGCGGCAATCTGCAGATCTCACTTATGCCAACATTTTAAAAAGTATCAGAGTTGGTATACTTTCTAAAGAAGCAGAAGCAATATTGAAAACCTGGCACATTAATGCACTTTATGGCGATAATGCATGTGCTACAGATGTTATGGAACCATTACCCCACAAAAATGTCAATTGTATAGCCTTAATGCCAATTCTTGCAAGCTGTTTCAAATTCAATGAAATCATGCTAAGTAAAGAAATGCAACCAATCATGGAAATTAGCGCCACAGACAAACTAGATGTACATGGTATGACACTACCCATGTGTGACCAAGCCACAAGACTAAATAGTTTAGAAAAATCCATCTCAAACACAGCAGGCTTAGAAAAGATATTAAAATTATCCGTAAATTGCAGAGTAATGCTTAAACGTAACATTGACGTGGACCAAGGACTAGTTAATGGAGCACTGGGTACAGTTGTTGGCTTTCAAACATACCCACGCAACAACAAAATTCAGTTTGTCAATATACTATTTGACAAACTTTCAGAAGTAAAAAGGATAGGACGCTCAACAGCTAGATTCCTTTTCTTCAAAGATATGTATGTACGCAGAGAACAATTTTCTCTAACTCTTGCATACGCAGTCACGATTCATAAATCACAAAGTCTTACCCTAGACAAAGCAATGATAGATATTGGTAACACAGTCTTTAAAGAAGGCATGAGCTATGTAGCACTATCACGCTCACGTACACTTGATGGTCTATTTCTAATCAACTTTGATGCAAGTAAAATAAACACTGATATTCCTTGCATTTTAGAATACAATAGACTTCACTCACTATACACCCCCCACATAAATACATATTCTGTTCCACAAAAAGGAAAACATTATAAAAGAAAAATAAATCAAACAGAAATGCAATAGGATGTCACTGCAAATCCTCCAAAGAGAGTAAAAGAAACTAATACTTCATCAAGTACCACAAGCAAAAAAGAATCAATTTGGGAAAGTTAACCAGGTACTTCTTTAAAGAAGGAAGACAAACTCCAAAAAAAACAGTTAGATACAGAACTACCTGGACCATTTAAATTCTCAAATATAGTTGGTGTAAGTTGCTATGCAAATGTAGCAATGAATATTCTATTTCAATTACCACCAATTGTTGACAACATTTACTTACACAGTACAGACCCATTGTGTTTGCAAATGTTAGTACTTCACAGAAATGCAGCAAACAATCCTGACAACACGTATAGTGTTTATGGAATAAGACAACAATTGGACTACTGTGCTGGAATGGTGAAATTCACTATAAATTCACAGGAAGATCCACAAGAATGTCTAATGTACTTACTACAAGTACTGGAAAACAAAAACATACCTATAAATGAAATCTTTCAGATTTCATACATGTGGAAACAAACATGCACTCTCTGCAACAATGTGACACAAGAAGAAATCCCCAATGAACGCTTCATATATATATTAATACCAAATTGTGAATCCATTCCATTTCAGCAACTTGTACAAAATGCAAACCATGGTAGATTATGCTCTATCTGCAATTCAGATAATCGCTCCACGTTAATAATACAAACACATAGTAAATACATAATACTAATGCTTCTACCTTACAATGCAGATGGTACCAAAAGCAACTGCAACCTGACTGGATTCACACATGGTCAAATATCACTTGGTAAGAAAACCTTCACAACAATAGGTATAATCTACCACGCAGGAGCCACAACCAATTCAGGGCACTACACTGCATATATAAAAAAGAAATGTGGATGGTTTGAATGTAATGATAGTACCATTACTCTAAAGCAGAGATTACCAGGAAATCTTACAAACGCTTATGTGATGTTTTTAAAACCAAAATTTGATAACTAAACTGTATTTAAACCCTAAGTAAACTTGTGTTAAAAAAATATAAACTGTTAGAATACTCCAAAAGCTATCTAACTTCTCAAAGATTCTACAACAACTAATCAGATAAATGAATACCACTAAATTAGACCAAAAAATACACAGTTAGAATACGCCAATTGGTATATAACTGTCCCAAAATTTAACAATATCCAAATAGATAAATCAATACCACTAAAATATATCAAAAAAATAGACAGTTAGAATACGCCAATTGGTATCTAACTGCTCCAAAATTTTATAATATCAAAACAAATAAATCATATGCTAGTGCTCCAACCAAATACAACAAGCCAAAGTATAAAGCATTAGCCAGAAACAAGTGAACACTGAAAACAAACAAACAAATAAACTGTAGCATAACAGAACAAGTTTTTTTTTTAATCCAACATGGATTTTTTTTCTCCCACAGACCCAATGATTTTAGCAACAAATACAGAAACTGAGCAAATTGCACAGTACTCTGATTTGTAATCTACTAAATATGAGGGTCCAAAAAAAAAAGTATATTGATTATACAATGTAATAAGTCATTACAAAATACTAATACTAACATGCTATTTTCCTTTATCACAGAAATGAACAAGAAAAACATGGACTCCCGTTACTAGACCAAACAGTAAGTATACAATAATAAGGAGAACCATAGCAGCATATCACATCCATAGTATCTAATACCTTTGTTCCTTTTACATTTTTTTTCACCCAAAGTTATAAGCAAATATGAATGTGACATGCTGCGGTGGTTGTTGCCAGGGCATACAGTCTTGGGTGCATGGCCAAATGGCCAAATGGCCATGCACCCAAGACTCTATGCCCTGGCAACAACCACCGCAGCATATCTCATCCATAGAGACAAACATTTCAACTATGGTCTATGGAAACTTTTAATGTCCGCGGACATTATGAGTGTTCTTAGAACACTTTCAACTTGCCAGCGAACAATACAGACAGCGTTTTCAGCACACCCCTACGAACATTTCAGAACAACGCGATAGTTCTTAGAACACTTTCAACTTGACAACGAACAATACGGACAGTGTCCTCAGGACACCCCCATTTTGTTTATTTGCGAACATTTCAGGACACTGCGAGTGTTCTTAGAACACATTCAACTTGCCAGTGAACAATACGGACTACGCCTTCAGGACACCCCTACGAACATTCCAGGACACTGCGAGTGTTCTTAGAAACGTCTTCAGAACACCCCCATTTTGTTTATTCGCGAACATTTCAGGACACCGCAAGTGTTCTTAGAACACATTCAACTTGACAGAGAACAATACGGAAGGCGTCCTCAGGACACCCCCTACGAACATTCCCCGGACACCGCGAGTGTTCTTAGAAGCGTCTTCAGAACACCACCATCTTTTTTATTTGCGAACATTTCAGGACACCGCGAGTGTTCTTAGAACACATTCAACTTGGCATCGAACAATACGGACAGTGTCCTCAGAACACCCCCATTTTGTTTATTTGCGAACATTTCAGGAAACCATGAGTGTTCTAAGAACACATTCAACTTGACAGAGAACAATAAGGACAGCGTCCTCAGGACACCCCCATTTTGTTTATTTGCAAACATGTCAGGACACTGCGGGTGTTCATAGAACACATTCAACTTGCCAGCGAACAATACGGACTATGCCTTCAGGACACCCCCTACGAACATTCCAGGACACCGGGAGTGTTCTTAGAAACGTCTTCAGAACACCCCCATTTTGTTTATTTGCGAACATTTCAGGACACCGCGAGTGTTCTTAGAACACATTCAACTTGACAGAGAACAATACGGACAGCGTCCTCAGGACACCCCCATTTTGTTTATTTGCGAACATTTCAGGACCCGCAAATGTTCTTAGAACACATTCAACTTGTCAGCGACAACCCCCATTCATATTTGCGAACATTTCAGGACACAGCGAGTGTTCGACAACGTCTTCAGAACACCCCCATTTTGTGTATTTGCGAACAATTCAGGACACCGCGAGTGTTCTTAGAACATATTCAACTTGACAACGAACAATACGGACGGCGTCCTCAGGACACCCCCATTTTGTTTATTTGCGAACATTTCAGGACACTGTGAGTGTTCTTAGAACAGTTTCAATTTGCTTGCGAATAAAACGGACACATATTGAGTCATCAGAACACCCCCCATTCAGTTTATTTAGAACATTTCAGAACACCTGTGATGTCCGCAGACAAATCGAACACAAAAAGAACGTCTAACACATAAAAAACACAACTTTCATCCTATCTCATACACTCCCACCTTCCCCAAACACTCCTACACACCAACACACTCTACTAAATACAAATTTTGAACAAAGTTTCACCGCGCTGTCCGCGGACGACCGCGATTCCAAGATGGCGGGCGCTACCGAAAATCTGATGTGCTTCACGCTCCACGCCGTCCAATCAGCGAACACGTTGCATGTCCACGAACATCACGCAAGCCGATTGCCTAATCAGGACACTGTCCGCGGAGCGAACAGGGAAGTGTGTCCACGGACCGAACACAGATATCACTCATTTTTTTTACCTACTTTTTGGTCATTTTAAAAAAAACTACTGGACGGATTTTCACCAAATTTGCAAAAGAACGCTTTCGGGACCAAGCCGCTGCTCCTGGTCCAAATTTGGTGAAAATCCGTCCAGCGGTTTGGGCTGTAGACGCGAGCAAAACATTTTTCCCATTCAGTCTATGGGAAAAAAAAAGTTTTGGGACCCCCCCCTATAACTTTGCCCCCCACTAGACGAATCCTCACCAAACTTTGCAAAAAAATTCAGAGTGACCCAAATACTTTTTATCAAAGTTTCGTGAGGATCCGTCCAGGGAGAGCAAAGTTATAAGCCGCCCAAAAAGTGCTCTTCCTACGGAAACAGCAACTTAACCATAACTACATGGCCACTAACGTGGCCATGTAATATATATATATTAAAAAAATAATCCAGGCCCGCATCTCTGAGGCCACTAACAACACGGCTGAACTATTCAAAATATTCAAGGAACTTGCCAATCCTTCTGAGGTCTCCACCTCTCCCCTGACATCCCAGACCCTCTGCACTGCAATGGCCTCTCACTTCATAAACAAAACTCAGGGCATCCTGTCCTCACTCTCTTCTTCACCCTTCCCTTCACCCTAACCCACTCTCAGGCCTCCATTTCCCCACTCTCCCCTTCCCTTCTACTCTCCTCTTTCTCACTCATTTCTCCGGATGAGATCAATAGACAAGTCATCTCTATGAAAGTCTCATCCAAACAGGTGCTCCCCTGCTCCTCCAGAAATATCAAGGGCAACATTGCATCCCTTGCTCCAGCCTTAGCTAATTTCTGCAATCACTCCTTTGCCACGGGCTCCTTCCCTCTGCCCCTCAAGCACTCCCTTGTGTACCCTCTGCTCAAAAAGCTGCTGCTGACTCCTCCTGCCCAGTTAACTAGTACTGATCTATCTCTATTAATCTCTAATACCCCTTTCTGGGGCAAACTCTTGGAGAAACTGATTATCTCCCAGCTAATTCACCCCACTGAATCTGTTGGTTGTCTCTACAACCACCAGTCTGGCTACAGCGCAGCCAGAGGAATGGAAGCTGCTCTCCTGAACCCCTGTGAAGGCCTGCTCTCTAATCTCAATTCCAACTCTCCTAACATACTCATCCTTCTTGACCTTTCCTCTGCCTTTGACACAGTCAATCACTCCACCCTTATAAATCGGCTACTTGATACCCTTGGCTTCACGGACCTAGCACTGGTCTGGTTCACCACCTTTCTCTCTGACTAACCTTCCCAGATTAAACTGAGCCCTTTTCTCTCCCACATAACACTCTCCACCTGCAGCATCCCTCCTGGCTCTATCCTTTCACCATGGCTCTTCAACATCTACCTCGCCCCTCCATCCCATTTGTGCTCTGCCTTCTCTCCTCACTTCCGGTGTTATGTGGATGACATGCAGCTCTCCTTCAAGCTTCCCTCCACTTCCCCCTCCTTTTCCTATGTCATTCCCGACTCTCTGACTTCTATTTAGGCATGGTGTGCTGCCAAAGATCTGCTTTAATGCCAGTAAGACAGAGATCATTCTCATTGAGATCACTGCTCCCTCCTTCCCTCCTGTGCTCTGGCCACCCTCCAAGGGCCCCCTCCCCTCCCCTCTTGTGAGACTAAAAATATTGGTGTCATCTTTGACTCTGATTTCTCCTTCTCTCCTCACATCGCGGACCTTGCCAAGAAGGCCCACTTTCAGCTGCCCCCCCAGAGGCATTCTCACTTTCCTCACTTTCCCCCATGGTTTCCAGAGCTCTGGTCCTCTCTGGGTTGGACTATTGTAAAAGCCTCTTCTCTTCCTCCATCTGCTTAAATTCTCCCTGAGCCCCCTTCAAGTAATTCATAATAGGACTGCAACATGTATCCTTGGCCTCAAGTGCAGGGACTGCATCTCTCCAGCTCCAAAATCTCTCCCCTGGCTCCCTGTTGCTGGAAGGATCAAGTTCAACATCCCCTAAATCATCCACGTGGATTTATGGGGCCTGGGACCCTGCTACCTCCAACTTGCTCTCCCTAAATACTTCCCTGCTAGAACCCTTTGATATTCTAGCTCCAACTCTCTGCAGATCAGATACTTTTCCAAGCAGAGAGTGGGGGTAGATCTATCTCTACGACAGGCGCCTCCCTCTGGACTTACCACCCTGCCACTCTCAGTCTTGAATCAGATCTCCTTAAGTTCCAGAAGCTTCTCAGGACCCTCATGTTCTCTTCTTCTTTCCCTCTCCCCCTCTCCTGCTAAGGTCCCCCTCTGCCACATTATGAATGGCTACCTGGTTCTTTCTGAGTCATGCAGGACACCAGGAGCTCCTCGCCCAGTCTACCCCAGCACCTTATTCTCCCCTGAACTCACCCAAATTTGCACTTGTCCTACCCCTCCCTCAGTATGAGCCTCGCAGGTAAGTCATTAATTAGAGTAATGTAGAAACAGATGGTGACAATTAAGGTAGTGAAAGTTCAAGAGAAGGTATAGAGTCAGTGAATATGGATACAGTCAGAGTATGAAAATTGAGCATTTTGCATTCAATGAAAAGGGAGTCATAGTATTAGTGAAAAGTACATTGAAGTAAGATCAGTAAGAGAGTCATACATAGCAAGACTTATGTTCTAGTGGTAAGGTAGATCTGACTAGTAGTGCGCTTCACGTTGTAATTTATAGTCTGGCTTGCTGTAAATCCAGAAACCTGAGGCTCTTCTCCCAACCCCAAAGATAAACAGTAAAAGTATAATGGTGGGTCTGGATGGTTGCACTAGCCTATATAATCATCAGTAGGGTAGTCGTAACTAAATTTAAAGAATAAAGAATTTTAATTATTGATTGTTGTCAATTATTCTTGACAGTCAAACATTTCAACCTTTCAGCCAACACGTGTTTCAACAATTTGTCTTTGTCAAGGCAGTGATGAGGTCTTGCACGACCTGGAAGGTCTTAAAGGTAGTTGGTTTATCAGCTCTGGTGTGGTTCACTCTTTTATGTTAAATTGGTTCAGCAGGAATTTTGAAGTGTGCAGTAGCTGTGTGATTATGTATCCCTCTTGGGAAACAGTAAATCACTTGTATTCCTTGTCGGTTTTCCCTGCCCTGACTAAGACAAATTGTCGAAACTTGTGTTGGTTGAAGGGTGGAATCTTTGACTGGGAAGAAAAATGGCAACAATCAATTGTTATCTTTATTCTTTCAATGTACTTATGACTACCCTACTGATGATTACATAGGATAGCAAAACAATCAAAACCCACTATTATACTTTTCCCAATGCAATAATTAGTTTGATCTTCTGCAGTGGATACAGCAGGGAGAGAAGTGAAGGTGAGAAATACATTCATGGGAAGGAAACTAACTGTCAAGCATGGATGAAAGATCAGTTTGAGGAATGGTAGCGTGCAGGTTCGCAGTGAAAGGGGAGTCGCTGACAATGTACAAACATGAGAAATCCAGTGCAGGGGCAAATGACGAAGGATTGAAGGAAGGCAGGTGCCACTGGGTGTGACAAATTGACCTGAGCCACACTTTTCTACAATGATGAGTAATAGCTAAAGCCTACACTCATCCCATGACACTTGAACAAAAAAAGAGTGAACTCATTCATAAAGGTGAAACTGGCACAGTTAAGTGAAATACATCTTTTGCCTATTGTGGTCACGTGGGTGCATGGAAAGCAAAATTGTCAAAAGGGGTGTGAATGTCATCCAATAGCAACATAAAAAGCGAAGTACAACTGTATAAAAGGGAAGATTTAATCAAGGTTCTATGCAAATGTGTGTATTTGTATTGCACATACAATATGCACACCTGACTAGATGTAATGCACAACAAAACACCCCCTGGTGGAAAGAAACAGAATATGCAAGAGATAGAAGAATGCAGCACTCTGCATAGTGAGACAGGGGTGAAAGTCACCCCATAACCACAGTGTTCGTCAAAAGGGATATGTTCTTGTAGCAAGCCAATCTGTAAGTCCCTTTAATGGAACTGAGTGGCAGTTACCAGTCAATTAGCATGTGCTCTTCTTTAGCAGTTAGAGAACGACAAGCTGATCACAAGTCAGGGTCATACTTGAATACTTCACATTGGCAGTCAAAGGTTTGTGGTGGCTGACAGATGCTGTATACAAAGCCATGTCTGTTTAATGCCTATCTGTGAAGTTTGTATTTCGGGAAGTACAGCAGGGTTGGTTCTATCCTGAACTGGCGCAGCTATGAAGAAGATTGTGGATAGAACAGCGGTTCTAGCAGTACAGGTGCAACAATGCTTCTTTCTTCAAGACAAAGCAAGGACCTGTTTCAGTGTGGTTGACAACGTATTTGAAAATACAGCACAGCAGTTTTAAGAATGCAGAGCGATGAAGGCAGCTCCAGAGGGTCCAGGTGCTTCAATTAGCATCAAGGGGGCTTGCATCACAGTTGGCAGCGGTTCAACAGGTAGATCACATGAATCCTGGATTTCTTGGTTCTGAGGAGCTCTGACTCTGTCTCCAGGGTTTCAGGGGCAAGAGTTGTCCTTTTTGTGGCACTGCAAAACATGGGTGCAACTGGCACACTCTTTAATGGATCCTTCAGCAGAGTGATGCCCTGGCTAGCATTGTGGCTGGCAGAGGTGCAGGTCTTGCTCAGGCAGTATGTCACGCTTAATAAACCCTGCGGATGGTTAGGTGTTGTCTTGTCTCTGCTTTGAACCCGTCTTTACTTCACAATTAGAAAGGACTGCTTACCCTACAAGGTCTAAACCAAATCTTCATGAAAGTTTGAAGTCCAGAGATGAATCAGAGGAGGTCCCCTTCTTTTACAGTGAAAGGTCCTAAGGTGGTTTGAAAACATGACAAAACAAGCCTGCTCTAAGGTTTCCCAGGTGTTGCGAACAGTGCTCTTTGCCCTCTAACATCACACCATTAGTCATTTGTACTAAAAGAAGAGGATGGGACACTCAATCGATCAAAGAGAAGCAACACCCAAGATTACAGTCTCACTGGAGCAGCACGGGCAGCCCATGTATGTGAATACACACAATCCTTGCACAGCTGAACTGGGCTCACAGGGCTGAGCCATATGTGATGTAGGTTTTAGATGTGACTGTATTAATAATAATGAGTTACAACACCCACCAAACCCCAAATCATGTATGGTTTATATTTGAAGTTAAACCTGTCACCAGGGCAGTAGTACACATAATGATGGTGTTTACAGACATGGGTGCATGTCTTATAGGTAGCCACACTGTGAAAGTGATTGCCTGTCACTGCAGAACTCAAATAGGCACATGTGTGCTTTGACCCAGCTCTGTGCCAATGGAGAGAAGGCACTTCAGATCAGGATAGTGATACAGTAGGGCACAGGTGTACACTATGCTAATGGCATGGAGTTTATGAAGGGGTGCGCCGAGGAGCAAATTAGCCTGTCTGAGATGGATTTACCTTCTTCATTTTATCAATAATGAATATAACAAACACCAGGCCTTCTACACCCTTCCCAGATGCTAATTCCTCACACCGAGATAAAAAGCTATGAGTAGAGGCACGTCAGAGAGAGGGAGGTAGGTGAGGGGAGAACGCCAGTCAACAGTGAACAGAGACTTATAAAGAGCCATAGCAGATTGTATAGTGTAATGATGGCTGTCTATGTGGGAATTTTGCAGCACATGGTTTGTGATGTGATCTGTCATGTGTTTAGGTGTGGTGTATTTGTTTCTGGCATGTGAATAAGGTTGCCCCTGTGGTGTGTTGTATCCGTGATTGTGAACACACTTTTTCCACTCTGAGACAGCCATCTTCCGGTTGTTATATTTAGCTAAACAGGACTTGCCCTCCATCCCCAATAAAAGCCACCATGGAGCGAGTTTGGGAATGTGTCCACAACCCATATAAGTTAGGCAAAAAAGGTCTGAACTACATGGTTGCGCGCTGCTGTCCTTGCAACCTTTCACCCATTAGGGGTATGGGTAGTGCCTGTGGATTGGGCCACAGTGCCTCCCGCAGCCGCACTGCTAGGCCACATCCTACAGCTATGTTATGCAGGTCACAACATGCCACTATGATTTAACATACAACTGGTGGTGCATATATCAATAAACCACCAGAGTGGTGAAGGAAGCAGAAGCGTGATTTCAGCACTCTGAATATGCATTTCACTATGCCCCTATTGGCAATGAGCGCTGAAATGTAGTGGGCCTCACCTTGTTTTCATGGATTCCGGATACATGTCATCAGGAGTGGTGATAGCAGGTAGGCACTGACCTCTGTAAACGGTTCATATGGTTTAGTTAGTGTCATGTGGGAGTTGTATGCTTATCATGTGGTTGCTTGTGTGTCCTGTTGGATGTGTGTAAATGGTGATAGTCACCAAATAGCCACAAGTTGCCAAATGCTCCAAATGCCAGAGTCTGATGGATACCAGAGTGGTATAGGATGTATCTGTCACGCATACATCTTATAAAATTGGCATTCACATGAATGTTGTGGCCAGTGCAATCTACTTGAGTGCAAAGAGTGAGGGGCCAGTGCAAAGTACGATTTGGCAGCGCTGAGTTAATTTGCGACACTCCATTTTAAAAAAATCTTGACCAATTTTCCCCGCACTGCCCATTGAAGTGCTTCTAGACAAACTATCTTAGGATACGTTTTAGCTTCAAACTCAAGAGTAATGCATCTGATCCTTGTTCAGATACTTTAAAAGACGATATAATTCTTTAACTAATAACTAACAAAATGGTATAAGATTCTTAAAAGCTGATTGGTAATAACAACTTAAACCTAAAATCAAGTGCCAGAACAGATGCCACAAATGTTAATTACCCGCCATTAAATAAAAAAGAAAAAAGAAAAAAAAAACCTTTGTTTCCGGAAAGGCTCAGTTGCTTTCTAATCTTGCCATGCATGTAATCATTTGATCAATCTCATTGATCCAATCCAGAAAGTCTGAGCCTCGCTTAGTCTTGTGATTCTTTAAAGCATTTTATTATCAAGTTTGACTCTATAGTTCAGGCTCAAAACTCCCTGACAAGTTTGCATTTGGAAGGTAGAAACAATTATTGTTAAAATGATCGTATTTCATTTTCTAATGTAACTCACGTCCAAACTAGCAATGGTAGCCTTTCTGTTAACTGGTTGAAAGAAAAAAAAAACACGTTGTTCTGCAGGAATGCTTGCAGGAACAATATTTTAAACCGTCGGTGACCCAGTACTCCACTAATGTCACTGTTGGTTGCCAAGATGGTCGCAGACAATTTAAATAACTTCATTATGTGGGATATTGGTGTGGATACATACTTGATAGGATATGTAAATGCCTGGGGTGGACGGGGGCAGTGGGGCGCGTGGCCAGGAACCGATCAGAACAGATGTGATCAGAGGGAGCTCTGTGATCGGTCTGCCCAATATCCTGCACCTCCCGGTAATCAGGTGAGCAGATGCAGGGCCCTACAGTGGAAGGGGGGAGACACTGTTGGGTGGGTTCTCTTGTCTTGAGCAGGTCACAGCTCCTTAACATTGGAATATATCTGAGACAATGATGGATGGACAGGGTGTAAAGGACCAGAGGGGGGTGTCTGTACTTCTGCTCTCTATATGGCAGAGGAGAGGCACAGAGGACACCCGCCAAGATTCTCGATTATTGGTACGTTGTCGAGCAATCAAGGCCTAGCTTCTCAGGAGGTAATGCAGGCTGGTTCTTAAGTACAGTGTAGTTCCCCAGCACCCACAAAGGAATGTCCGCACACAGAATTGGTTAAAACACAGTCTTTATATAATTAATATTCAAGGTTATGTATAATATCACAATAACTCACTTTGTACTCGGTTATCTATAATGGCAAATATATACAGTTCTACGTGGTACCACAATTACTATTAGATCTCTTTAAAGTGTATCAACTGTACGGTTAAATGGCACACAAATCAGTTTGTAACGGAAACCAACAATAGAGGTAAGAGGAAAGCAGTTGATAAGAACAATTGGCAGAAATACTGATCACTACCCTTAAACACAGTTCTGTGTGGGGATTCCCCCACCTGGGCAACCTGTAGAATAAAGATACAAGCCCAGTCCATATATTGTTCACAAGAGACTTCCCAATAGTTCTGCACCCCAAGGTACCTGGTGTTGTAGCGTTCCTCGTCTGGAAATCAACAGCCCTTCTTGAGTGTCCTCCCTTTAAGGCGGGAGTCACGTGTCGTCGAACGTCCAGCGGAGAACAGGGTGAACTACGGAGGTGAAGTGGCAGCTTCCTTCCTAGCAGTGCTCGTTGACGGGGAAGCGCAAACGTCCTGCAAGGAAGAGGTGTGCGGGGCACCTGCATGTTGATAGGTCTGGACTGCAAAGAGTTTGAAGAACTGTGACCCAGCAAGGGCGTTGAGTCGTCAGCGTCTCTGTGGTCTTTGGGTGACGGGAAACCCACCGGCGGATACTTCTCGGCGCGTCGACGGTCTGGCCTTCTCCAGCGGGATCAAGCGGGCGACGATGCGGATGAGAGCGCCCTTCAATCAAGAGTTCTTAGGCAAATGGGAGCATGGCGGCTCCGGTCGGCAATGGAGGATGTCGTCAGTGGCGGACAACAGTCCGGGCGCTTCTCCTTGTGATTCCGCGGCGGTCCCCGTCTCGGGTCGGCAGCCTTTCGTAGGTCTGTCTACCAGGGAGCTTTGGCAAAGATCAGCTGATGCATGATGGTCCCTCGTAGCTCGGGAAGAGGGCACCTTACCAGGTCCTCTTTGGGTCAGTCCCTGGAGATACAGCAGCTTTCAGATTGTTGAAGGAGAGCAACAGCAATTCTTCTCTTCCAGCAGGGCTTCAAGGTCAAGCTTCAGGTTTACTCCAGTTACTCGTCGTAGTAGACTTCATTTTCTGAACACAAATTCTAGCAGTGAGAGGCCCCCAGATATACTAGTTGGTCTCCCATTCATTCTGGTCGGTCACACTCAGGCAAACAATCGGTCAGAAGGGCATTCATGCAGGCAGGCAGCCAATCAGGTGCATAGTGCATTCAGTCCATTCACTTCTCTCCAGACACTCACAACAAGTTATGTGTATTGGGACAAGTACCCAGCCATTCAACACTCCACACTGCATTCATACAGGTTTCGGCAGGGCTGTCTCAGTCATTGTGTCAAACACCAGATATTAGACATCCACAACATAGAATGCGTATTTGTCACACACTCCATTCACCCAGGTCCCACCCACAGGCATACACACAACATATGGTCATTGGGAAGGCTCCAGCGAGTCTGGTCAGCACTTCCCCACACTACCATATATGGAACTTCCACCCAACAGCCAGTCAGGGGGAAGGGACAGAGTCAGGGCTTCCCGGGACTTCGGGAAGTTCAAGGTAACAGGCGATGGAAGGCAAGAGGCCATGGGAGCATCTTGTTTCCATCAGGAATCTACTGATTCCAACTAAAGGGCCTGGGCATCCCAAAATGGAGGACGCTCAGGGCACCAGTCAGTTCAGCACAGAGTTGCCACCAGCCCATACCCTGCTCTGTGGGCCACACACAGATGCCCAAAAACATACATTAGGGGCACAGGGCTGTACCCCACCCATGTGTGCCATAAGGGTCTACCATGGGTCTGTTCACCAAAACCAAAGGAGAGAGCTGCACCACCAGGAGTCCCACATGAACTTCTGCGTGGAAAACACGACAGAACACACGGGAAATGGCAGTAAAGGACAAGGATACAGAGGTCTTGTCCCTCCAATGCATTTCCAGCATCACACAGGGCTGCTCCCTGTGCCTGTGGACTGCTCTGCACATGCAGAGCTCATAGAAGGAAAGCTAATCTATCCATCTCCAGGAATCAAGAACCTCAGCAGGAAGTGACTGCCTCCATTGAACACACAGGGGATTCCCTGTTCCTCCTCTCTCCTCTGAATCAGCCACAGCATTGGATAGTAGAGGCCCTTTCAGGTAGAGGCACTTTCAGGTGCTCTGTTATGACTTGGAAGACACGTGGAATATACAAGGTAGCTAGCTTCCCACGAGGGGAGATGGACACTGGGGCGGCCATGAGGTTCAAATGGAGGAGACACTGGTGGGTGGCACCTTTTGTAAAAAGTCAAAAAAGACATCCTTATAACTGGGATTCCTCTCCAAGGCTACCTGAATTGCCTTCCACAATGGGGGGCCGCCCCCGGTGTCAATAGCTCCTATAAGGAAATCATTATATCTGCCCCAAAGTGAAAACGTGTTTTGGAGAGCAGTGATTGACACCTCAGGTGATATGGGGCTTCATCGTACCTCTGCCCTCTATCCTCTGGATTGGTGCACAGCATTGTAAAGAAGGTGTCCATTGGCGTGCTCTGCTCAAGAATTTGGAAGACGCATGGTCAGAAATGTGTTTAGAATGTCTTTGACTATCAATCACACACAATGGTGAAAGGTCAACAAAAAATTGAACAAAATGTGGTTTCCAAAGTTAAACAGAGCAAAAACGCTTCAACGGACAGTGAGGTTTATTTTTGTTTATTTTTATTTATTTAATACATGTTTGAAATGCCCAGAACCGAAGGTATCACAGTGTTGGTACCATACAAGAGCAAGAGTGCAAAGAGTACAGGGGAGAAAATGCAAAGAGCAGAATACAAAGATGGAGCCTGGAACGGAGGCAGCAAGTTACTCGTATTTGTCAAATAACCAGGTCTTGACAAGTTATTTAAAAGTGATTAATGATAGCTAGTTTCTGACAGATGGTGGCCGAGAGCTCCAGAGAGCAGGTGCCATAACACAGAAACTCACTCCACCTTTAAATTGGGGAGTATGCAATGAGATGCTGGAGCTGGATCTTAGTACCCATCCGTGGGTAGATTTGGAGATGCAATTGTTGAGGTATTGTGGAGCCACTTTGTAAACAAACTGGTGTATAATGGAACATGTTTTAAATTCCACATGTGCTTTAATAGGGAACCGATGTGCATCACATCTTGTGGCTGAGATATGATCAGAGTGTTTGAGACCCAGGGCAGAGCACAGAGCTTTGTTTTGGAGCAGTTGTAATTTAGTCAGGTTTGCAGTAGAGGTACCCATCAACAGTATGTTGCAATATTCACATTTAGAGAGAAACAGTGCTTGAGCCAGAGTGAGACAGTTGCTGGGGAGATGAACTGGCTTCTAAGAGAAATCAGTGTCGCTGTGTAGGCAGCAGGCAAGGCAAGGGTATTAATGTGTCTAGACATGGAGAGGTCAGCTTCTAGGTGTACTCCAAGGGCCTGATTCAAAATGCACTTTGCACTGCTCCATGAATCAGGGAGTTTGTTGGCAGTGCAAAGTGACCTTGCACCAGTGAAAAGTCACTTTGCACGGTGTAAAAAATTCAATGAATCAGGCCCACAGTGTTTTTATGTGCTTTAGAATAGGGATTGGTGAACCGTCAATACAAAAGGATGAGAATGAGGCATTCGAATGCTTAAGGTGGTGCATGGTGCCTTTGATGAGGAGCTCAGTTTTCTCATCATTGAGGTATAAATTGTGTGTGGACTTCCAGTTCTGGATTGTGCTGTAGACATCATTGATTGTTATAGAGTCAGAATTATAATCACCAGAAAGGGGGATAAGGATTTGCGTACCATCAGAGAAATTGGTTTAGAGGATGTCTCTGGCATCAAGGAGATTGAAAAGGTATTTAGTATAGGTGTTATAAAGGGTAGGAGAGAGGCAAGTATCATGCAGGACACCAAGAGGGGCAGGGACAGTGTCTGCTATTTCACCTATGAACACTTGTGTGGTGCAACCACTGAGGAAGGAGTTGATCCACTGGGTGGCTTCCAGGGAGAAGTTGAAGTGTTGTTTGAGGTGTTGGCATAGGGTTTTATGATCGACCAGATCAAAGGCTGCTGAGAGATCTAACAGGAGCAGGATCGCTAGTTTGCCAGAGTCTCAAATAGAGTCCATTTGGATGTTTAAGTCCAGTAGGGCTGTTTCCGTGCTATGTTTAGGGCAGATCCCAGATTGCCTTTTGCCTAGAAGTTGGCTAGTCTCCAAGAAATGCTAAACTTGGGTAAAAGCAAGATGGTCTAGTATTTTGAGGAGGAATGGGACCGTGGTGATGGAGCAGTAGTTAGTGGGGATTGAGGGGTCAAGGGAAGGTTGTTTTTAAAAGTGGTGAGACCCAATCTGTTTTAATGGAGGAGGGCACTGAGCTAGAGGAGAAGGAAATGTTACCCAAATCTTTGATGATATGAATGAGTGTGGGCACACAGAGCTTAACTATCTGGGCTGGACATGTGTCACCTTTTCAAATAAAAGGTTTAAGCATCCAGCTGGAAGTGAGTGTGGATGTTTCCCTCATATGAGCGGTTTTATGGAAGCTGAATGAGAGAGTCATGGCAATGGAACAGCTTATTAGTGATGCTAAATATCTAATAACATAGCTGTGAAACAAGATTAAAGGATTAACGGTGGCAACAAGGACCCTGAAACACAGACCTGAGGAAGGTGAGGGATGGTCCTGTCATTTTAACATAGACGTATTGGGTTTACCTGAGGGTGAAGAGGGTCAGTGTATGGAACTGTTTTTTTGAGAAACTATTTGCAGACACCCTGCATATAAAAGTGCTCCCGAAGTTATTTACCATTGAAAGGGCACACAGAGAATGGGGGATATAGCCTCCTCCTGGAGCTCCACACAGGGCTATAATAGCCAAATTCCTTACTTTCAGGGGCAGAGACCCTGTGCTACAGGACGTGCAAAGAAGTGGTAACTCAAGAGTGTAAACAGCCAAGATCCTGATCTTTCCTGATTTTACAGAGGAGTTGCAGAATAGAGGTGATCCTTTTCTGGTGGTGCGCAAGTGGTGTTGTCGGTGGAAGATGCTTGCTACCACTGACTTTGCTTGCAGCAATTGGAAATCTGCTGCTTTGACTTTTTGGATGCTGTACCTGGCCATGGCAATATTGGGAAGTGCCCCCTTTAAGGCTCTGGAGGAGGAGCCGTGGCAACCCAACACACCTCTCAAAAGCAACCACTTCTTTGTCAGCAAAGCGGAAGTGGTGCGCAAGTGGTGTTGTCGGTGGAAGATGCTTGCTACCACGCACTTTGCTTGCAGCCATTGGAAATCTGCTGCTTTTACTTTTTGGATGCTGTACCTGGCCGTGGAAATATTGTTAAGTGCCCCCTTTAAGGTTCTGGAGGAGGAGCCCATGGCAACACAACGCACCTCTCAAAAGCAACCACTTCCATGTCAGCAGAGCGGAAGTGGTGCGCAAGTCGTGTTGTCGGTGGAAGATGATTTCTACCACTGACTTTGCTTGCAGCAATTGGAAATCTGCTGCTTAGACTTTTTGGATGATGTACCTGGCCGTGGCAATATTGTGAAGTGCCCCCTTTAAGTATCAGTGGAGTGGAAGTGGCGCACAAGTGGTGTTGCATGTGGTGCCGGTGGAGGCAAGTCGGGAAAATCTCTCTTCAGCAATGAACCTTTTGTACGGAGGAGCTGCTCTTCGTCAAGCAAAAAGACGCGCGATAAGTGACTCAACAGACCAGGACGCTTAAACAAGAATAAAAACCAGACATTAGGTAAGGCAGCACCTCGCTTCCTGTCTAGCCCCCCAGCTCTCGTATTCGCCCTTAACATGGCAAAGAAATAAAGCTTCCCTGCCCTTAAGACAATCCCGCCTACCCTTCACCAATAAAACTCAGGATGAAGGTGAGAAGGGCCGGATCTTAACCCCCCGGAGGAGGCTATCATCACTCCATCCATTGGCACTCCGGAAAGTAGGGAGGAAAACGTACCTCCTTCATATCCACCTCCAATGCCAGGAATCAAGGGCCACATTAAAGGAGGGAGGCAGAAACTCAACATTTACTTTCAATTGATATCAAGTGACTTGGAGAGGGAGAGTGCTGATGTCACCTGTAGACACTCCACTCCACAAGAGCCAGGTGAAATGGCTCAACCTGGCATAATGAGCTTGGGCAAGGAAGGCCCACCGTTACCTACTGACTACAAGACAGTTGGAGCAGAGAGACAGCCCAGAGAGAAGTCTAGCTCAATTCCAAATATCCAGAGCAGGTAAATGTGCATACAGATTTTGCTGATGTGAGGGATACAGTGACACTACAGGAAACCCCGATTGTTACTCCAGACCTGTCCCAACCCATCGAATCCCTCCCTCTTCAACTCCTACCAGCTATAATGCCCTTTGATGCAACTCAGGGTGCTAAGCTCGAAGAGACAGGCGAAAGTCGGCCCAATGCAGCTGCAGTAATCTGTCTGTTCCCGCACCTTCAAGTCGAAGTTACAGTGTCGGAGTCTGACCAGCCAACCGGGACTCAGGGGAAATTAAACATGCCGCCGGCCAGCGGGGGTTCCCCTGCAGAAAGTCTTACTCATACATGCAATGCAGGTGACTTAAGCAATATTAAGTTCCTGGATTGGCAAGAGGATGATGTTTGGGAAGATTTGTTTGACTCATCCAAAACCTTCCCCCCAGAGCATGATAGTTTGAAGGGGCATCCTCAGATACCCAATACGGATAAGGGGGCTCCATTCATGGCCGACCTCCTATCTCCCACTCCCCCCATTGGGCCACGGGTCTTAGGGTCGCCTCAACACAGTAACTCAAGCCTCGCTAACAAGTTAATTGAAGACATTTCGAATCTCACTGGCAAAATCGTGAGTGAAAAAAAGAGAAGCCTATCCTTTATCATGGAGAAGATTGCAGCAGTAGACGGCTACTATGAATCCTCCTTCTCTAAATCTAAAGAGACAAGGAGACAGAGGCTCATACTCTGAAGGAAAAAAACAGGGGGACTCACTTAGTCGGACTGCCCCCTGAGAAGCTACTACAAATCCTCCTTCTCCAAATCTAAAGAGACAAGGAGACAGAGGCTCATACTCTAAAGGAAAAAAGCAGGGGGACTCACTTAGTGAGACTGCCCCCCGAGAGGAAACAGAACTACACCAGATGATGATTGATGAATCCTCTTTAAGGAAAATAAGCGAGCTATGCAGCAAAGGAAGAATGGATGACTTCATTCATACCCAGAATGTTGTCATGGCAGCATTAAACATCACCATTGCCCCTTTCCTCAAGTTATATGAGACAATGAATGACTGTGTGAACGCACCCTATGCAATGAATCTGAACACGAAGGCAAAACCGCCTATGTGACCTGGCACATCAGGATTAAAATGATAAACAGCTACTAATGGAAGCAATTTTGGAAGATCACAAGTGGATCAGGAAGTCCAACCAGAAAAAAGCCTCCTCTTGTGCGATGCCACATGACAATCACCATGGCAATACCTTACTAATACAGCCTGGGAATATGCCGGATCCTGGCCTTGCAACTTTGAATGCTCAGAAACAAGCTGGGGGACCCCTGGTTTTGGGACAGGGACAAGCAGGCCCCGGGCAGGCAAAAGCTGCTTGTAATACAAAACTGGGAGTAAACAAGCTAAAACTCAGCTATGCAATGTGTCAAGACACAAACCACCCGACTCAGTCTATGACAACAAACGTGGAACCCATTCTTCCTCAAACCCCCAAGGGAACCTACAAAAAAAAAAACAAGCAACCAAACGCAAAGTGAATGGCTCTAGAGCTTTTCTAAGGAAAACACAAACTCCTCCTCAGGAAGATCTGATTCCACCAGCAAAGAAGTCGAGGAGAGAATTGAAATTAAGTCAAATACATTGCGAGCAGCCCTCATCGGACCCAACTCCAGTGAGAGGGAAGGATCCTGACTCGGCATCTGTAGTGGATTTGGATTCCTCTGATTGCTTGAGTGACCTCATTGAAATAATGAAAAACTATCAGGAGGAATCATGGGAAAACATCAGTATGGCTGAATGACAAGTCATAGATAAATACTCAAACCCAGCGGACAAAAAGGACCAAATACCAACAGACAGAAATACACTGGATAAGATCGAGAAAAGGATTAAAGATCCTAGGAAGCACATCCAGGGCAAAAGACCGCTGAGGAACGATGAAAAGCTGTCCGACATCCTATGGCAAATGGAGGATAAAAGAAGACCACGACCGAAGGCCCAAGGTGATCTCTCAATGTCGGATTGATCAAGAGCATCAAGTGCATACAAAAACCCAGGATTTTATAAGATGCTTGGGAGATCAAAGACATCAAAGGTGACAGAATCTCACAGAAGCTCCAAGACCGACTAGTAAGACTCAGGAGGAGCAACAGAGGTCAACAAAAAGGCCTGCAGCCCAGCACACTCGACTAGTTCCCTCCTGAGGAAAGAACCTAAAAGCCTTCAAACTAAAATTGGAAAGGATTGCAAAAGATAACAAGAGGCTTCTTCTGAACAGGAAAAACACACTAACTCTGCTAAACCAGCTGGTATTGTCAGGGACCTTGTTACCTGATGACATACTAATCCTTGAATTCACGGATGAACGAAGGATGGATGTGATCACCATACATCTAAGATCGCAGAGAGTGAAGCACATGGTGATGAAAACAAGGGACAAGTTGCTGGACTTGGGATTCAGGCTCAGTGATTTGGAGGTCCCAGATAGAAGGCTCCAGGCTAAGGAATTCTTAAGAACCAGACATGACCGAACTGTCCGCAAAGAAAAAACAGGCGAGTCTAAGTCACCTAAGCTTCTGCAAAGGGAAGCATCACATTTGCAATCCAGTAAAAACCATCGAACAAAAGCCTGTAGCGACCGATCCAACAATCTGAACCAGATGATCAACCATCAGAAACCCCTTGACATTTAATTGACAAAGCTATGGTATACAGTAGATAACTCTAGACAAAAAGCTAAACAACCAGGACCAGGAGTTACCAAACAGGAATCAGGAATGCCAAGTATTGGAAAAAAAGAAGCAATAGAGCCCGCAGGATGGAGCCGAGCAAAGATCTCGACTGGTCTCATGGAATACCAGGGGTTTAAATCCACTTATACTCCGGAGAAAGCAACTTCCTGGGAGAGTTTGAAATAATATGCTTACAGGAGTCCTGGTTACGATCAAGTCCTCTCTGCAAGGGATATCAAGTCTTTATCAACCCTGCTATTAAAGGTCCTCTGGGTAGGCCTCATGCCGGGCTTTTGACTTTAATCAAAGAGGACAGTGATCTCCAGGTATTGGATCACCAAACACCGAACCCATGGCCAAAGGCCATGCACCCAAGAACAAAGTTGTAAATGCTGAGCTATAAGCCACTTCATACCAATACATTGAAATATGTATGGATATACACCTAAGACTTTATGCCCTGGCCACAACCACTGCAGCATATCACAGCTATAGATACATCTGTAGTATTGACCATCAGTCAGGTGGCTTTGGGGAGGGCCTGCAGTCATGGGTGCATAGCAAGTCCATGCACCCAACAGCATATTCATACGTAGTGTTGTTAAAAGCACAATGGGTATACTACAGTGTGGTAGTTGTGGCCTAGATGTAGAGTCTTTGGTGCACGGCCGAAGGGCATGCAGCCAAGAACAAAGTTATAAGCACTGCATTACATTGAGAAATTTATGGATTTAAAGCCAAGTCTGTAAGCTGTGGTCACATCTACTGCAGCATATCACAGGTATAGGTACACTCGTACTATGAAACATTACTCCGGTGGTTGTGAGGAGGGCGTATCATTTTGGGAGCATGGCCGAAGGCCCTGCTCCCTAAACCAACTTTATACGTACTGAAATGATATGCCACAATGGTTGCAATATGCTTTGGTGGTTTTAGGCAGCACCCAGAGGCTTGGGTGCATGACCAAAGGGCATGCACCCAACACTGAAGTCATAAGCAGTGAGGTTATAAGTGAACATGGGTGTGGTGTGGTGCGGTGGGTGTGTGCACGTTGTAGTGTCTTGGCTGCATGGCTGCAGAGCATGCACCGAAAAGTACACTTAGAAGGAGTGAAAATAGAAGCAGCATGGCTTTAATATGGAGTGATGGTCTCGGTAGGACCTATAGTCTTGCTTGATTGGCTGTAGGGTGCAGATGGTAGGTTGTTCATCAAAGATGCTAGGCCTGCCTGCAGGCTCTGTACCATATTATTGGCATAGAATAGCCATGTACATTCGCATATGTAAGAAATGACTGTTATTATACTTACTGTTTCATTTGTTCAGAATCCATACATGTGTTACATGATTGCAGTACTTGTCGAAAGTAGCCTTTTTTAATTTCTGTTATGAAAGAAAAAAGCATGTCAGTATTTGCATTTTATAAAGATTTTTTACAAAGTATAATAGACAGTCCTTTTATTTTACCCTCATATTTAGTTCACAAACCAGTGTACTGTGCATTGTGCTCAGTTTCTGTATTTGTTTTTCTAATCCTTGGGTCTGGGGGAAATAAAAATCCTTAATGTTATGTTTGTTCCCTTGTTGCTGATTTTTAACAACAGCAAGATACCTGTTGGCGTATTCTAACTGTGCATTTATTGTTACGGTTTCGTGGTATTCATTTATCTGTGTCCTTGTTATACAGTGTTGGGCAGTTAGATACCTGATGGCGTATTCTAACTGTTTGTACTTTTTCACTTTGTTTTTTGGTAATGTAGAAGTACTCATTAGTTATTAAAATTTGGCTTGAAAGAAGATTAAATACGCATTTGTAAGATTAGCTGGTAATCTCTGCTTTAGAGTAATGATATCATTACATTCCACCCATCCACATTTCATTTTAATGTATGCAGTGTAGTGACCTGCATTGGTTGTGGCTCCTGCATGGTAGATTATACCTACTGTTGTAAAGGTTTTCTTTCCAAGTGAAACTTGTCTGTGTGTGAATCCAGTCAGCTTGCAGTTGTTTTTGGTACCATCTGCTTTATAACGTAGCAGCATACGTATTATGTACTTACTATGTGTTTGTATTACTAAGGTGGACCGATTGTCTGAATTACACATAGTACATAATCTGCCATGGTTTGCATTCTGTACAAGATGCTGAAATGGAATGGAATCACAATTAGGTACGGATACATACACAAATCGGTCATGTGGGATTTGTTCCTGTACCACATTGCTACAGAGAGTGCATGTATGTTTCCACATCTATGAAATCTGGAAGATTTCAATTATAGGTATGCTCTTGTTTTCCAGTACTTGTAGTAAGTACATTAGAAATTCTTGTGGATGTTCTTGTGAGTTTATAGTGAATTTCACTATTCCAGCACAGTAGTCCAATTCTTGTCTTATTCCGTGAACACTGTACGTGTTGTCAGGATTGTTTGCTGCGTTTCTATGAAGGACTAATGTTTGTAAACACAATTGGTCTATACTGTGTAAGTAAATATTGTTAACAATTGGAGGCAATTGCAATAGAATATTTATTGCTACATTTGCATAGCAATTTACACCACTTTCATTTGCAAATTTGAATGGACCACCTAGTTCTGTATCTGAGTGTTTTTTTTCGGAGTTTGACTTCCTTCTTTGAAGAAGTACCTGGTTTACTTTCCCTAATATGTTCTTCTTTCCTTGTGGTACTTGAGGAACCTTTACCTTCCTTTGTTTTCTTTGAAGGATTTGCTGTGAGATTCTGTTGCATTTCTGTTTCAATTAGTTTTCTTTTACCACATTTTACTTTTTCTGGAACAGGATATTGTTTGAGATGGGGGCTGTACAGTGAACGTATTCTATTGTATTCTAAAATGCAAGGAATATCAGCGTTCACTTTACTTGCATCAAAGTTGATTAGAAATATACCGTCAAGTGTATGTAAGCGTGATAGCGCTACGTAGCTCATGCCTTCTTTAAAGACTGTGTTTCCTATATCTATCAATGCTTTGTCTAGGATAAGACCTTTGGATTTATGAATAGTGAACGCATATGCAAGAGTTAGACAAAATTGTTCTCTACGTACATACATGTCTTTGAATAGCAGGAATCGAGCAGTTGAGCGCCCCATCCTTTTCACTTCTGAAAGTTTGTCAAAGCGAATATGGACAAACTGAATGTTAATGTGTCGCGTGGGTATGACTGAAAGCCAACAACTGAACCTAGTGTTCCATTCACTAGCCCTTGCTCTACGTAAAGGTTACGTTTAAGCATTACTGTACAATTTAAGGATAATTTTAATATTTTTTCCAACCCAGCAGTGTTGGAGATTGCATTTTCTGAGCTATTTAGTCTTGTTGTGGCTTGCTCACACATGGGTAGTTTTATGCCATGTACGTCTTGTTTGTCTGTGGCACAAATTTCCATTATTGGTTGTATTTCTTTATATAACATTGTTTCATTGAATTTGAAACAGCTTGAAAGAGTTGACATTAAGGCCATACAATTGATATTTTTGTGTGCTAATCGTTCCATAATATCAGTAGCACATGCATTATTGCCATAAAGTGCATGAATGTGCCGGTTTCTCAATATTGCTTGTGCTTCTTGAGATAGTACACCAACTCTAATATTTTTTAGGATGTTGGCATAAGTGAGATCTGCAGATTGCTGCATGTTTTCTGTTAATTCTCTGTATTGGAAATGTTGCCAAAGGTTGACATTTTCTATGCTGCCATCTGTTTTGTGGCAAAGTTCGTGTCCTAAGGTTTTAAAAATAGGTTCCCCTTTCACTGGTGTCAATTGTAGAAGATCTCCGAAAACGATAATGTGTTTCCCTGCAAAGAGTTCTTCATAGTTTGTTTTAAGTACTTCTTGCAATCTGAGGTGAATCAAAGCTAACATTAGGTTGGACACCATGCTCACTTCATCTATTGGTAGCATTTTCATTTGCTTTAATACTCTGCGTAGTTCCGTTGCGGATTCTGCTGAAAGTTTGTAATAGTCTAAGGGGCCGATTCATGGAACAAACGTGCGCCGAAAATCTACGCGCAAGCAGGCGCAAGCAGGCGCAAGCAGGCGCAAGCGGAAAAAAAGATTCATGGAAGTCCCTGCGCGTGTCTTCCTCGGGATGTGCGCCAAACCCGTGCATGGCGCACACGTCACTGCAACATCCCGAAAGACGTGCGCGACGCGCACAGTGAAAGCGCACAACCTCTGCGCATACACTAGAAAGTGGGCGGAACACGGGGCGTAACGCGCGGAATGGGGAACAACTTGCGAAAACAAGGGCGTAACTGGGGATGTACTGCAGGGAAGCAGAGGGAACGCCCACACACACCCGAACCACACGTATTCATGGAACCGAATAGGGCAAAGCCACGCACAGCGAAAGACACGCACAAGCCGATACACGTCCGCCACACGAAGGCAGGCGGTAGCGTCCCTGCGCATTACAAAAGTGGCAACATACAGCAATTGTGCGAGCGGGGCACGTGTATTTCGGGGGTTCGCGTGAACTTCTTCACGCGATCGGGCCTGGGGGAGCGGGCTACGTGTATTACAGGGGTTCGCGTGAAGTTCTTCACGCGATCGGGCCTGGGGGAGCGTGCTACGTGTATTTTAGGGGTTCGCGTGAACTTCTTCACGCGATCGGGCCTGGGGGAGCGTGCTATGTGTATTTCAGGGGTTCGCGTGAACTTTCTCACGCGATCGGGCCTGGGAGAGCGGGCTACGTGTATAACAGGGGTTCGCGTGAAGTTCTTCACGCGATCGGGCCTGGGGGAGCGTGCTACGTGTATTTCAGGGGTTCGCGTGAACTTCTTCACGCGATCGGGCCTGGGGGAGCGTGCTACGTGTATTTCAGGGGTTCACGTGAACTTTCTCACGCGATCGGGCCTGGGGGAGCGGGCTACGTGTATTACAGGGGTTCGCGTGAAGTTCTTCACGCGATCGGGCCTGGGGGAGCGTGCTACGTGTATTTCAGGGGTTCGCGTGAACTTCTTCACGCGATCGGGCCTGGGGGAGCGGGCTACGTGTATTTCAGGGGTCCGCATGAACTTTCTCACGCGATCGGGCCTGGGGGAGCGGGCTACGTGTATTTCAGGGGTTCGCGTGAACTTTCTCACGTGATCGGGCCTGGGGGAGCGTGCTACGTGTATTTCAGGGGTTCGCGTGAACTTCTTCACGCGATCGGGCCTGGGGGAGCGGGCTACGTGTATTTCAGGGGTTCGCATGAACTTTCTCACGCGATCGGGCCTGGGGGAGCGGGCTACGCTTATTTCGGGGGCGCGCGGGATGTGACACATGCGATTGAGCGGGGTACGTGTATTTCGGGGGTGCGCGGGAAGTTACACACGCAATTCCATCAGGGTACGTGTATTACAGGTGTGCGCGATATCAACAGGGTACGTGTATTACAGGGGTGCGCGGGGAGCAGCACACTTGAATTGCACGTGTGGGTCCTCCCAGGTGTTCCCTCTACACCCTCCACGGCCCCTGCAGGTGGCTCACACCACAGGGGCCTACCCAGCACATGTCATGCAGGCACCCCACCCACCATGCCCATGCCCACCAGCCAACCCACATGTCAACTTGCACTACTCCCCCCCAACGCATGTGACCCTGCACCCCCAGCCACCAGGGGCAGCCTCCACCAGGTCCTCACAATCCCCAACACACATGCACGTCAGCGTGTAATACGAGGAAAGGGGCATGCGCGTAAGCGCGCGTGGAAACTGCACGTCCGCGTGTAATACGAGGAAAGGCCCATGCGCGTAAGCGCGCATGGAAACTGCACGTCCACGTGTAATACGAGGAAAGAGCCTATGCGCGTAAGTGACGTGACGTGCGCGTGCGTTTCCCTCAGCACGGGTTAAAGGTGAGCGGGCCCAGCAGTTCGCTGTACGTGCCTTTCGTGGACACCGACGTGTGTTGCTGCTTCCTGTTGTTTCGCGCGCCATCACAACTTCACAGCTCTCAAGGACGTATCTCTTCTTTTGGCGGGGGTATTGGCTACGCGTGTTTTTCTGCATCGCGCTAGTCAGACGGTGAGTCACACACGCTCTTTTTCCCACTGCGGGTGCCCGTGTGTATCGCACCCATTTTTGATGTCATAGTAGCCTGCGTGTCCCACGCGTACGCGTTATTCGTGTTACTGGGTGCCACCGCGTACTGCGGGAGGTCCAATCCACGCACGTAGGCTGCAGGGTTGCGTGCACGGTTTTACTGCAGTTTTGGGGTGCCTGAGCGTTGCGTGACCCGTCACCACATCACCGGGGTCACATACAGCCTTGCAGGTGCAGGGGGGCTGTTAACATCTTGCTTCCCACCCCCTTCACCCCAATTGCCCAGGTCAATTGTGGTGTACACCTCCCATTGGCACCACTCCATCTGTGCCAGCACTACTACATCTGTGCCATGGTTGGGAGGCCACCAAAGGTGAGGGGCGCCTCAGCTGGGCGTACTCCTCGTGGCGGGCGTGGTCGGGGACGTGGCCGTGGTGACCAGGGAGTAGGGGGACTCCAGGGTGTCCAGGGCAGCCACAGAGGGGGAAGAGGCAGGGGTGCGCCACTTGAGCACAATGTTGTGCCATGTGTCGGTGCAGCCATGCCACCACCCCCTGTGGTTCCGGGGGATGCAGCTCCTGCATCTGGCACTGGCACCCATATGACCCGGCAGTCCGTTCCATCGACTGCCACGGGCCCAAGGGTGGTGGTAGCTGCAGGTGCAGCTGTGGACACCGCCATCCAGGCTCAGGGTCTGCCAGCGCAGGCTGCGTTGGCACTTGAAGAGCCCTTGGTAGATCTCCAACCGGCCAGGGGGGAAACCATAGGGGCACGCTGGGCTGCTCAGACCAAGACACGTGTCCCTGGGGCAGTCATGTCATCTGCTGCCCCGAACAGCCGGGTGTTGGCAAGTGCAGGGGCAGATGCACCCAACAGCACCCCGGTTGTGAGCCTGCCAACCAGGACCGTTGCGGCCAAGCACCCTGCCACAGCTGATGTTGCTGCGCAGGGTCCATTAGTGGGCACCCAGCTGCCACTGACACAAGTCAGGCCTCTGGTCATCCCTCCACCTGCCACTCCCTTGGCTCAATCCACCGAACCCACTGGCCATGCTGGTCAGGGCGGCATTAGCCAGCCAGGGTCTGCGCCACAGTCCAAGAGGAGGAAGGTTGCACCTGCAGCACAGGCTGCGACCCCACACACAGCCACGACCTCCTGCACGTCGAGGAAGAAGCCTTTCTGTAAGCAGGAACTGGACTTCCTCGTGGACTACGTGCGGGGCCACAGCCGTGACATGCTAGTGGGTGCCAATAGTCAGACCACGGCTGCCCAACGTGACACCCACTGGAAGCATGTTGCGGAACATGTCAGTTCATTCGGCCATGAGGTGCGCACGGCGCAGGAGTGCAAAAAGCGTTGGAATGACATCAAGCGCAGCACTAAGGCCAAGCGTGCCTCAAATTACAACTTGACTCTGGTGACTGGCGGTGGGCCTGCACCAGAGGAGGAAGAACTCACTCCGCATGAGGCTCTCGTTGCGGAGTTCATACCACCTAAATTGGTCGAAGGAGTGGGAGAGAAGCTGGACTTCGATGCCCAGTCCAGTGAGTGTTGATGAGTGTTTGTTGAGGACGTGTGTGGTTCACTTGTGGGATGTGTTGTACATGATTGCTGCTACATGTGACGTGTACATGGTTCTGATGTGTAAGTAATGCAATGCTAACGTCATGCATGTCTCCTCTGCCTGCATGCGGGACTCCATGTAGGCATGCTCCCTTGCCCCTCCTCCGCCACTCTGCACCCCAGTTCCACCTTTGCACTGGTCTGCTCCAATCTTGCCAATGTGTAGTTTCTTGTCCATGTGTCCTGTGTAGATGCTAACTTCCAGCGTAGAATCTGCCAGACATATGCCATGTCGGACAGCCTTAGTACTCGATGCAGGGTATCTCACTTGTACTGTGCATGGGTCAGATGTCCCGCAGGGACATGAGTGCCCATTCATGCTCCATGTGCATTGCACGCATGCCCCTATGTGTCCTTGACTGGATGATCACTGTAATATCAGTCCTTGGTTACATACATTGCCTGCCATCTCATCAGCCTTCCCATGTCAACTGTGCCTCAGTCCTGCGTTGCACACATGTTTAGGCTCTGACAATCTGTGTGGCTCACAGGCCTCAGCCTGTTCAATGGCCAATGACTCTGTCCAACTCTTGTTGTGTCTTCTTCACACGTGGGCGGCCTCCGGAGTTTCCATCATGTGTCCTGCCCACTGTCCCAGCATCATTTGCAGTGTTGTCATTTGAATCACATGAAGCTGTTGATGCCAGTCAACACTGCCTGTCAATACACAGGTGTATGGTCAGCCTTTTGATACCATGATAGGCATCCCTGCTTTGGTACTGGGGTGGAGGGGTGCTTGGCTTCTGGACATGGTACACATTGAATGCACAATGCACGTGATGTCTGATTTTGACATTGCACTGCCTTCACATTTCCTGGCACACACCATGTAGTGCTTGTACATGTAGGTAGTGAGTGGCGTACACATTTTCTGCACTGCATAGACCCACTTCCATGGAAACTGCCACCTTTCAACAGGTCTGATCACAGAAGCTATTCAAAGTAGACCCAGCATGCATGCCAGGTCATATGTTGTGTGTCACATGTCTGCCTGATGCCTTTGCTGTCGGTGTGTGTGTGTCTCGTGTGCTTCTGACATGTGTATTGACCTTTTCCCCTCTATTTTTCAGGTGATGACGCAATGGAGGCAGAGGATGGTGTTGTCATGCCAGACACAGGGTTGGTAACGCCACATCAACCCGGCACTAGTGTGGGTCGTGGGGTGGTAGGCCACGAAAACCCCCAAGTGCTGCAGTCCATCTTGTCTCTGGCTGCCTATGAGTCCAGCCTTGATGACGACTCTGACGTCCATGTTGAGTTGGATGACCATCAAGTCCATGTGTCAGGGGTGAGTGATTCTGATGTGGACACTCCTCTGTCTGCGACACCTGCACTGAGGGATCAGACAGTCTTGGTTCCTCCGCCCGTGGTGGATCGGGACGCAGGGTCACCCTCCACACCAGTCACTGATGTGCCTGGGACATCACGTGGACGGGGGCATGTAGTCGTGCAGCCGCAGGCGGTGCCAACACAGCGAGGACCCCCGGTCCTTGGGTCCCGCAGGGGCCAAGCCCGGCAACGCGGTCGCCGCGCGCAACCGCTGTATACTGAGTGGGAGCAAGACATGACTGCCAATTCCGAACGGCAGGGCGCAGCAATGGAGAACATCGCTGAGAGCATGGAGCGTGTGGCCCGATCTGTGCTCCCCCTGCTAGGCAGGTGCTTCTCCAGCAGCAGGCGGCACGGTCCACGGCCCGCTCGCTCAGGCTGGGCATGGCGGCCTCAGACAGGGCACGCCAGGCTGAAATGTCGTCTCTGCGTCAAGCAATTGCTGCTCACGCAGAGGCGCACATGGATGCCTTGAGGGAGGAGTATGCTTCCCTCAGATCCACTCTGGGTGTCCTTATGATGTCCCAGAGGCAGCGGGCAGAGGAGAGGTTTGCACAGCTTGAGTGTACCATCTCGGCTGAGCTACAGGCTTGCCGGGAGGTGCAGCGGTTGTCCAGTCAGGCCTTGCAGGAGGAACTCCGTGTTACACGTGCTACCTTGCAAGAGGAAGCACGTGTATCACGGGAGGTTCTGCATGCAGACCTACGTCACATCGCCACACAGAACCAGGCTCACCCGTCCGGCAGACTTGCTGCCGACGAGGGGCAAGCTGCGGCTAGGCGTGGCCAGGCTACTGTGCCACGTCCTCCTTTCCAGGATGAGCCAGACTCAGACGACCATCTATCTCCCACATAGGTCGTGCTGTGCAGGCGTTGAGCCCATGGAGGTATTTTTTTTTGGCTCAGCATCATCGCATGTAGATGTTGAGCAGCACCCTGTACCTCCCCCCTCCTGGGTGCCTCCCCTCCCCCCCGGGTCGTATGTGGCCATTTTTGATTTTTCTTCTAGTTTAGTTAGTTAAGTTTCTGTTTGATAGTTAGTTTAAATAGGTAATGTAGGTTTTCCATAGTTAGTGTAATTAGTTAATAGTTGAGTTAGTTTAAAATTGCTAGTCTATTGTGCTTTCATGTGACGGTGCGGTGCTTTGTGGCTTTTGAAGGCATCCACTGTCTGTTCCAGCTGGGCCCTTCATGGTTGTCTTGTGTATGTGTTTGCTGCTTGGGTTCCTTGACTCACATATGCCACTCCTGCCTCCCTTATCCATGGGCTCGCAAGGATGGTTCGGTGTTACAGCATTTTACACAAGGGCATTGGACTGTCATATCTGTGGCATGTCTGGTGCTGTGTGACTTGTGTTGACACCCCTAGTGGGGATGATTTAGGTGTCATTGTCCACTGTTCAGCTTTTGCTAGATAGGGTGTATCATGATTAATGTGGACATTGATTGCTATGCATTGTGTAGTATGTTTCATTTCTTTCCTGTACATGTGCTTGTTGCTATTCATGCTGTAGATAGTGTTCCACACTTTGTAGGTGAAAGACGGACTGATGGTGTGATTTGTGATGTGACTCTCTGACATGGTCAAGTAATGAGATGCCTGATGAGACACACACAGATGACTTTGAAGCATTAATCATGTGTTACATGCCCTTTCTGCAGGGGGATGAGCCTCCAGAGCACCTTTGCCAGCAGACATGTCCCATTGGACGACGGAATTCTGGACCCGTTTGTTGGTGCCCACATGCACATGTGTGCAGGAGCAGAGGCACAGTGATTGCAGACCCACATCCTAGTACTGCTGACATGTTCCAAGGAACTCCAGGCAAGGTGAGCATCACAGGGGGGCCACGACACAGCAAAGCTTGCACCAGGCGAGTTGCACATGCAGGCTTAGTCACAGCACTGAGGGTGAGCTTAGACGAATATTGGTGTTGAAGCACACAATGCAGCTCAGATGTGTTTGTGGACTGATGGCTGCTGATAGTAGGGTTGTCTGGGACACATGCAGGGGCAGTGGCACATACCCTCCGGTACACCAAGGTCCATTGAGCCACTTGTATCAACCATGTAGCCTTCCGAGACATGGAAAGGGGCAGCTCACAGGGACAAGCAGCAAGGGACATACTCGGGTGCAGTGCATGTCTTTTCCACGTACTTCATGATAAATGCACTGCCAACTTTGTTTCGGTCATGGTGGTACACAACTTGCTCTGTAGTCATGGCTTGTAATATGGGTCTGTGTGCTTACCCAGGGAACATTGCATGTTGTGTGAATTGTGACACATTGGTGTTCCATTTGCCACGCACCCAGCAGCGGCTGCCTTACTGCATTGACTGTGTATGACCCGTCACAGGGGTGATGTTATATATGGGTACGAAGCATCAACCACAGATTGTCTGTTTGTAGAGTAGTCTGTTGCTATGGGGCATGTTTGGTGTTGTGTTTTTGTGCAATTGGCATGTACAGGTTGTTGACTGTGTCTCTCTTTGCAGCATTGCAGTGCTCCTGTAACCGGACCTGAGAGTGCGCAGGCAGGAGGCCAGCACTCAAAACCAGAGCTGAGTGTCTTGTTGTTTTTCTTACAAACTGCTCTGCATAGGCTTGCTGGGGAGTGTACTGATGCATGGATGTATGTGTGGTTCAATTTGGTATGTTATTTTCTCCCTAATCACCCGTGATCCTATGCAATTTTGAAACCTGTACCCTCTACCCGGTGTTCCTGCTTCCCGTGCCTATCCAAGCAACGTTCCCTGACCCTCTTTCCCCACTGGGGTTGCGGATGCCCGTGTAAGCCCCGAACTTGCAGGCGCCAAAACCCTGGAGGGGGTGGTGGGTTCGTACCACTCCTGAGCCTGGACTACAGAAGGCCATGACAATGATGTCCAAGTCTGTTTGGATTGTGTATGTGTTCATGCAGGTTGTACATTTTCGTGCATTCCCTAGTTTCATGTGTCATTCCACCTCCCCTCTCCTGCCGCTCATTCCAGTCATCCAGTGTGTCAACACCTGTCCCGACTGCATATCCCTGAACCTCCTTCCCCACCAGGGTCTCAGGGGCCTGTGTGAGTTTGACCTTGCAGGCACCCGGGACATGGTGGGGGTGGTTGTTTCGTGGCACTCCCGCGCCTGTACAGGGGACCTGTGACAGTACACATCCATTCATGGTGCATCATCCTATGTCATGTACCACACATGTCTCACATCCTGTCGTGACATTGTTTTGCTGTGCTACCTTGGTTGTTGCATCATTGTGGTAGTACTTGGCCTTTGTGAGGTACTGCTACATCAAGTCATCTACTGGAGGGTGTTTGGGTTCGTTTTTATGCCTTGGATTTTGTGTTTCGGAAATGAGTGTTTATTCAGAGGGTTCAGGCATCTTTTTACACACAAGGTGGGAGATGGTGACGAAGGGTAAAGGTGATCCTGTGGCCAGGTGGAATTGAGGTTTGGGGGCTCCATGACCCAGGTGCAGTTGTTCAGCGGGTCATGGTCATTTGTGAGGGAGGGGGGGTTGTTGTTGATTGTTGCCTTGCCCTGCAGTGTGATGGGAACTCTGACATAGTAATGGTGGTATCCCATGTACATGTTGTGTTCTGCTGATCAATGCGTGTTCATGTGTTGTGTTTTCCTTTCAGGTGCGAGGGGATAGTTGAGGTTTGACATGCTGGGGTGTACACATGGTGGATGTTCACATGTGATGTGTAGGGAACACTGATGGTCACTTGAGTGCACATGCATATGTGGAGTGCATGTCCTTGCAGAACCACACACTTGCACTCTGATGCACTACATGTACTCCCACCCTTGCATATACACATGTACACTGTTTGCCTTCTGGTGCCCACTGTGTCCCGGCAGCACATGTTCTGTGACCGATCATGGATCCAGTACATGCCTGATTTGATGTTTGACGTGGTCTGTCACTTAGATGTGATGCTCAGGGTGTGCATCACACACACTGGCTGTTCACTGTGCTGTGCGCTGAGCAGTGTGATGCAGGAGTAGGACACTGCACACATGAGCTGCAGTGTTGATTTTGCAATGCATGATGTGCATGTAGACAGGCATTCATAGTGATATTACGTCTACGACTGTTGTAATGCATTTTGAAATGACTTATTTTGGGTGGGAGGTTGTTGGTCTGTCATTTCATCTGATTCCGGGTCAGCCAGCAGTGTCCGATGCCACTGTGCATTTAGGACGTGGCAATGTGTACCTTATCGTTACTGCATTGGTGTATGGGTATTGCGTGCCATGACATGTTGATGTTTGGGAGGGTTTGTGTGACATGACAGTGATGGCCATGGCTTGGTTTGCAGGTGTGTGTGATGCACACCTTGCATGTCCGTGTCATCCGCTTCTCAGAGCAACTAGCTGGGGGTAGATTTCTCTCCGCAGCAGGGCCCTCCCCCTGGAACAGACTTCCGGCCTGACTTGAACTTGAGGGGAATCATCTCCAGTTCTGGAAGCACCTCATGTCCTTCCTCTTTGCTTCTGCTTACTCTCTGCCTCTCCCTTGCAGAATTATCCACTGGAACTGCACAGGAGCTGCAACTGGGCCACTCTCACCGACCTTGGTCCCTGGCCCAGCCACTCTCCACTTGCACTGCCTCCCTGGCAACCCCTGCACTGCAGTACTGTCTCTCTATCCCTACAGCCCTCCCTTCCCAGCACTTGACTGCACTCACCTTTGTAGTTGCCACCAGGTGACCTATGTATTATTTTTTCGGGCTACTTCCCCTGTACTGGACTCCCCCCCACCCTTCCCCTTGCACTTTTCCCATTCCCCCTACCCCTGCACTTGCACGATCCCAATGACACCTGGCCTAGTAGTACCGTTCTCTGTGTTCCCTTGTTCCCCCCTCCCTGCCTCATTGCGCCTTGGAATACTTGTGTATGGCCCATATCATGTCATATGTCATATGTGTGCCTTTTGGTCACACAGGATAGCTTGTGTTTAAGTAGCTAGGGATGCAGACGATGTGGCACTTCCATGGCAACTATCTCAGGGTGGTAAGGTTGTGACAGTTGACTGTCTCTTTGTCATCATCGATTGTCACCTGGTATGTGCCAGGCCTGTGTGCACTCCGCAGGGGTGGGAGTTTAGGTGAAAAATGTGGCCACAAGCTGGGTCGGGGCTTGCTCGCCACGTGCCCTGTCCCCTCCCATGGGCAGCGCCTGTGGTTGGGAATGTGGGGGCACCACCATGTCCACCGGGACGCCCTGCCGTGTTGCAACATTGTGCAGGACACATGCTGCCACAATGATCCTGCACACTACTGGTGGTGCATAGAGTAGTTGCCCGCCAGAGCGGTCAAGGGAGCGGAAACGTGACTTGAGCACTCCGAATGTGCGCTCCACTATGCCCCTGGTTGCAATATGGGCGGCGTTGTATCTTACCTGGGGTGGTGTGGTGGGGTTCCGGATTGGCGTCATCATGTGGTTGCTCAGAGGGTAGGCACTGTCCCCTGGGGAGATGATAATAGTTGAGATAATTAGGGTTTGGATATTTGTCTGTGTGTGACTTGCATGCATGTGCAAGGGCATTTGTACTGACCTAGGAGCCATGTGTCGCCATGCTGCCCAGCTTCCAGGGCCCGGCTCAGGGCGGACATTCTGTATATGAAACTGTCATGGGTGGAGCCAGGGTAGTTTGCATAGACAGAGGTGATGATTCCCTTTGCATCACATACCACCTGTACATTGATGGAATGCCAGTGCTTGCGGTTTCGGTAGATGTGCTCAATGGCCCTAGGTGGACGTAGGGCCACATGGGTGCAATCTATGGCACCGAGCACTTTGGGGAAGTGTGCCACCCTGAAAAAATCCAGGATAACGGCCTGCCTTTCTGCGGGTGTTCTGGGCATGTATATGTGCCTGCGGACTGAGGGGCGCGCTGTCATGATTGCCAGTACCTGGTGTAGGCAGCGTGACTGCGTGGCCTGTGAGACCCCCCCCACTATGGCAGTGGTCCGCTGAAATGACCCAGTGGCCAAAAAATGCAGGACATTGAGCACCTTCTCCAAGGGGCTCAATGCTTGGGAGCAAAGGGTGGGGGATGTGAGGTCATCTTCGCACTCCCTGACCAGGTCTAGGATGATATGGGGTGGAAACCTATACCTGCCATAGACCTGGTCGTCAGGCATCCCAAAAAGGCTTGTCCGTGTTGCGAAAATGCGTGCCCTGGCTATTCTCCTCCTCCTGCGGTGTCCCACGATCAGTGCAGCGACAAATGGGGCATTCATCGTAGCTGTATATACGCGTTTGTTGTTTGCGCGCACTTTTATGCTGTGCGCGGGGACGCTTCCGCCTGCCTTCGTGTGGCAGACGCGTTGACGCCTGTGCACGTCTTTTGCCGTGCGCGGGTTTCCCGTGTTCGGATACGGTCCGAGTGTCATCGCGTGTGATCGGAGGGGAGTGTGCGTACACGCAAGTGGCCTGGGTACGTGTGTTCCGGGGTGCCGGGAACTTTCACACGCGATTGGTGGAAATCCACGTGTGTTCTGTCATCACGTGCAATGAGGGAAACACCTGCGTGCGTCACGTCACTTACGCGCATAGGCCCTTTCCTCGTATTACACGCGGACGTGCAGTTTCCACGCGCGCTTACGCGCATGGCCCTTTCCTCGTATTACACGCTGACGTGCATGTGTGTTGGGGATTGTGAGGACCTGGTGGAGGCTGGCCATGGTGGCTGGGGGGTGGGGGTGATAGGGGACATGAGTGGGGGCCTGGTGGGGGCTGGCCATGGTGGCTGGGGGGTGGGGGTGGTGGGGGACATGAGTTGGACATGGGTGGGGGCCTGCTGGCAGGTGCCCCACAGTGCTGGGGGGTGGGGGGGGTGGGGGTGGTGGGGGACATGAGTTGGACATGGGTGGGGGCCTGCTGGCAGGTGCCCCACAGTGCTGGGGGGTGGGGGTGGTGGGGGACATGAGTTGGTGTTCATTAGTTCAAGGAGACATGTGCCTTTGCTGGGGGGCATGCCCATGTTGGGTGGGCTGCCTGCGGGACATGACCAGGGATGCAGGGTAGTCCCCTGTGGTGTGGGCTGCCTGCAGGGGCCGTGGAGGGTGTACAGGGAACACCTGGGAGGACCCACACTGTCAAATCACATGTAGGACTCCCCGGCACCCCTGAAATACAGGTACCCTGCTGAAATCGCGTGTGAAACTTCCCGCGCACCCCTGAAATACACGCGCCCAGGCTATTCGCGTGTGGAACTTCCCGCGCACCCCTGAAATACACGCGCCCAGGCTATTCGCGTGTGGAACTTCCCGCGCACCCCTGAAATACACGTACCCTGCTGAAATCGCGTGTGAAACTTCCCGCGCACCCCTGAAATACACGTGCCCAGGCTATTTGCGTGTGGAACTTCCCGCGCACCCCTGAAATACACGCGCCCAGGCTATTCGCGTGTGGAACTTCCCGCGCACCCCTGAAATACACGCGCCCAGGCTATTCGCGTGTGGAACTTCCCGCGCACCCCGGAATTACACGCGCCCAGGCTATTCGCGTGTGGAACTTCCCGCGCACCCCTGAAATACACGCGCCCAGGCTATTCGCGTGTGGAACTTCCCGCGCACCCCTGAAATACACGCGCCCAGGCTATTCGCGTGTGGAACTTCCTGCGCACCCCTGAAATACACGCGCCCAGGCTATTCGCGTGTGGAACTTCCCGCGCACCCCTGAAATACACGCGCCCAGGCTATTCGCGTGTGGAACTTCCCGCGCACCCCTGAAATACACGCGCCCAGGCTATTCGCGTGTGGAACTTCCCGCGCACCCCTGAAATACACGTACCCTGCTGAAATCGCGTGTAAAACTTCCCGCGAACCCCTGAAATACACGCGCCCAGGCTATTCGCGTGTGGAACTTCCCGCGCACCCCTGAAATACACGCGCCCAGGCTATTCGCGTGTGGAACTTCCCGCGCACCCCTGAAATACACGCGCCCAGGCTATTCGCGTGTGGAAATTCTCACGCAGCCCTGGAATACACGCGCCCAGGCTATTCGCGTGTGGAACTTCCCGCGCACCCCTGAAATACACGCGCCCAGGCTATTCGCGTGTGGAAATTCTCACGCAGCCCTGGAATACACGCGCCCAGGCTATTCGCGTGTGGAACTTCTCACGCACCCCTGGAATACACGTAGCCCGCTCCCCCAGGCCCGATCGCGTGAGAAAGTTCACGCGAACCCCTGGAATACACGTAGCCCGCTCCCCCAGGCCCGTTCGCGTGAGAAAGTTCACGCGAACCCCTGAAATACACGTAACCCGCTCCCCCAGGACCGATCGCGTGAGAAACTTCACGTGAACCCCTGTAATACACGTAGCCCGCTTGCCGTGCTGGTACAGGGTTAGCGCAGCCCTTTGCGCTGGATTGGGGATTTTGATGGCTTTTCCCTGCGCGGAAGGCGTTCTTGGGGCGTAACTGGCGCTGCTGCAAGGTCGCTGCGCCACTGTGCGCCACGGCTGGTTTTGGTGGCTGGAATCCATGAATACGCTGTGCGCGGAAATGGGTTTTGGCGCACGCGGCTGGCGCAGGGATTCGCACGCGCACACTGTGCGCCAGCCGCGTGCGCCACTTGTACGCTGAATTCTATGAATTGGCCCCTAATTTGTTTTGGTGTTCTACTGGAAGAAGTAGTAATCAGTGTAAAGTGACAACGCCTTGGTTGTAGGCAGCTAAACCTGTGGGGGCTGTTACAACCGCTGACAATGTGTTGTTTGTCAATTGCTGAAGGAACTTGCTGATGATTTTGATTAAGAATGTTTTTCCTGACCCAGCTTCACCACTGATGTACAGTCATATTGGTTTGTAATTTTGGCAGGTACATTCTTTATTTTCGTGCTCTACACCATGTAGTATTTGTTTTGTTACATCTTCAAAAATGGTGTGCTGATCTTTGTTAAGTTTTGCTTGTTGTACAGTTAAGTCTTCTATATTTTCTTGATAATGACACATGGTGTTTTCCACTTCTGTCATAGCTAATTCTGCCTCATTTGTTACGTGTGGCTGTCCTAGTGGTTCTTGGCTTCCTGTTACAGAAGGTTGACTACTGTCGGAAGAGGCCTTATCTAGCTGGGTCTGAAGTTCTTCTTCATGTTGCTGCTCATTGTGCAACATTGTTTTGTACTGTGTAAAGTTCACATCGGTGATAGCACTTTCATTTGCTTTGAAAGCATCTTCATAGCAGTCATAGTCATCTAGTATCTCTTCCTCTTTTCTCCATGGTTTAAAAAGTTGTAGCAAAGACATGTAATATAGTTATTTCTGTTGAGGAGTTTTTAATGACAATTTAACATGATTTATTAAGCTACATTTGGTAAATTCAACTAAGCTACCTTCACAATCTGTGACTCTATATCTGCTTTTGTTTTCATCGGGTTTTATATTTTATTTGTATGCAAAGTTTTGAGCTATGTGGTATAGACACATGTTTTCCAAAGTCATACTCCTGTTCAGATAGTGTGTGTCCAGTAAATTGTTTTTTAAAATGTCTTCGCTGTTGGGATCATTTCTGGCCATTGTTTCTATGTCCTCATATGATTTCAGAACTCTTTTTCTACATTTAGCAGGACCAAGACTTAGCCATACTATGCTGTCTGATTTTCCATACAAAGCAGTACAGGTTAAACGATCTGCCGCTTCATAGGCACCACATTCTCTATGAGAGAGCATTTTTATGCCTAGACTGTACAATTTCTGAGATAGTGTTTTGTCTGATGATAGGTCATCCCAGAGGTCTTGAAGCTCTGTTTTTTCTGCTTTTGTTAAGTAGGCTGTAACATATCGTGAAACAGCAGTGCAATTGTCTGCAATGTACTGCACATCTAAGTTAGCATTCCACAAGAGGGCAATGATTGAATTTAATCATTGATGTATTTTGATTCTTCTTTTCTTTTTATGTAATACGTGTTCTTATGTGATTTACGTTTAACACTATGTCGAACTGAAGACATGAAGTTGTTCACTTCACCTGTTTCTGTAACTGGTCTAGGGAAACCAAAGCGGCATCTGGTATAGAATTTCCCTTTGTTTTTGTATTTGCAACGACAATATTTGCCACATTTGTGTCTTTGAAATTGTAAAATCTGCCTATGCAGTTCACTATGTGTCCGTTGTGAAGGGAGTTCACAAGTGACATATTTTTGGATGAACTGCAGAACAGTGGCATCAGTGTTGTGACCAAATTTAGGTGCACCTTTGATCCATAACAGCATGTGAATATCTGGTGCTCCTCTCGCTTGGTATTCTTTTCTCCAAAAAGAAGGGTTGCACTTCTCCGAGGGGAGGAACAGTTTTATTGCAAATAAAGTGTAGCATAGCAATGAAACGATGATGGAAATGTCTTGACACATTAACTGGATCTAGAGAGTAAAGTTCTCCAGGTGTTAATAAATGTATGTCGGTTTTGTTGTTGTTTGATATGCGTAGGAACTCACGTAAATCTTCCCATGCATATTCTGCACAACTTAGTGTAACAAACTAAGTTGGTGTTCCAAGGTTTCTGATCATACAACGTACGCCTCCGTGCCGTCGGAACCAGTATTCTTTTGTACCGTGCATGTTTGCAAACAAATTTGTTATATTTGACTGTAAAACCTCATATTTTTCTTGTACTTTTTGTATTAATTACGTAGCTGACATATTTTGAAAGTGGGTTCCAGATTTCAACATGTGTGCAACTCCGTAACATAGGGTTGCTAGTTCACTTTCAAAGAGTAGGTGGAATATGTATTCTACATTTTGTCTAAACCTGGGATTTTGCGAATACATTCGTAATGAGCGGTATTCTGATGCTGTAATTTGAGTGGGTCTATCATTGTATCTTCCAGATTTGCCAGTAAGAAATAGCAGTGGAAAAGCACATGCTTCTATACTTTTTTGCCATATGCTCATTGGTGAACCTTTGGTTTGTCGCATTTGGTAAGTTTCATCTATGCTTTCATTGGAATGCAATGGATGAATTGTGTACTGGTCCAAAAGAGTGGATACTGCAGAAGGATCCAGAAGTTCGAAATATCCAGTTTCTGTTGCCTCTTCAATGATTTCAGTTGTTTCCCTTAAGATTTCTTCAATATTTATTTCCTTGTAGTATTCGTTATTTTCTTTTCGATATTGCAAGGCTTCTCTAACTTTATGTAAGTCCACCAGTTGTTGCCAAATTTTTTTGTCTTTTGTTGGTACACCATTTACCAAGACAATTAAAGAATGCTCTATTGAACGTTGCACTTCTAGAGTGTGTACATTTTCTGTTAGATCTAATGGCAAGTAAACTACTTTGCCAGGAATGCCTTTCACCAATTCAGAGGGAGGTACTTTTGCTGTTTTTGGATGAAGGCATATCGTTGCTTGAAATGGGTGAACTGTTTGAATTATGATGCTCGCATACAAATTGAGTTGTTGCAGGCTTTTTGGTAGTGGGAACAATTCCAAATTATTTCTGATAGCACGTGAAGGAGTTTGGTTGTTGTCTAGTTTTGTAGTGCAGTAACTGCACCATATTAGTGGTTCATTTATTTGATATTTGTTTTTGGCAAAAAGGTAGAGAGCTAATTCAAACCATTTGGAATCTTCATTGTCTTCTATTTTGAATGCTACATCTTTGTGTTCCTTTTGTAAAACGTTCTGCGGCAACACAAACACACATGGTTTGGTATTTCAGCTGATGCACTTTTAAATGTTAGTATTTCTTTTTTGTATGTGTGTAATATAAGGTTGCTATGTGCAGAATTGTTGTTCTACAACTATTGCATTTTTTAAGTGGGTTTCACTTCCAAAATATTTTCTCTGAATACGGTCCTTTTCTTCTTGTAGATATTTGGGTGTACCATGCAGAAGATTGTTTTTTAAATTGGCTAATTCTGAAGCTGGACTTTTAGCATAGTATATTTTATACACTAGATTTCTTACATTTGCATGATGTATTGCTATCCTTTTGATATCATGGAAGGTGCTTTTGCAAGTAGGTCCAGAAATACAGGCTAATGAATGTCCTTGTAGTCCTGTGTATTTGCGCACTGGACAGATATATATATATAGATTTAATTTTGTCTGTACCTTTCACATTTGAGGAACTGACGTAAAGATTTGAATAATTTGTTAGGAATGGCACACATTGATGTGCACGGCCATTTGTACAAAGGTCTGGTTCAGTCGAAGCGAGAGGTAATTCTGAGTTTTCAAGGGAAACTTTTGTAAGCAGTGTTTCTTGTTCCATGATGCTGTGGTTGATTTTTTCATACCCTCGTCCACTGCTATGTATGGCAATTGTGTTTGTTTGCTTTTGTTTGTATGCTTCATAGAAATATGGTTCTGTGGTTGTTGTGTGACTCCATTCACCTCCACAAATATGTAAGAAGTTATTGTTGTTCACATTCCATTTATTGATAAGTTTCTTTTGTAGTTGGTACTTAGTTTTGTTAGTGGTTTCATCCTATTTAATTCTAATATAAACAGCTTCCTTTTCAGAAGGATTGCACTGTCTGTAAGAGCTTGTGAGATTAATTTTCTACGGTAGATTTTAAGGGTTGAGGGTGATTTCGGTCCTCTTCTTATTAGATTCTGAAGGACTCTATGGTGAAACATTTTGGCTAAAATTATTTTTACTATAGTTTCTTGTCACTATAGCAGGATTAATGGTAGCATTGTTAGGAGTACTGGTAGCCGATTTTTTGTGAGGAGTTTTGTCTTTCTTGCCACATTTTGTTGGAGGAGGTCAAGTTTTGGTAGTTGAAGCTTCCTTTGTTTTGCTAAATGACTGTGCTAGCTGTATGGTTCCAACGTTCTCTACAAACTCTGTTACAGATGGATGGTTAGGTTGGACACTTTTATTTTTATTGGGTCTATTTCTGCGTTCCTTTCTATGGACTTGCTTTTTGGTAGGCATTCTTTGGGGTCTGTAGAAAAAAAGAAGGCATGGTTTTGTGTGTTGTACAATGTATGTGTGCTGTGTGCATGCGTGCATGAGTTTAATGGGGAAGCTCTTTGTTGTGGTGTGTGATGTGCATTGGTCTCTTACAATGATTTGGGGAGGATATTTTTCGGTTTCTATACTACTAAAATGTGCTTCAGATGAGAATACAAAGAGGCCTAGTGGTGAGGAGATGCATTAATAGTAAACATAATGGCATTAAATTGAAACAGCTATTTCTTTTCTAGTACTAACATTGTAAGGCCTTTGTATGTTATTTGGGTTCCAAACAGACGGGGATTTGTGAGCCATTCTGCCTGTTTATCTGTGTTAAATAAATGGGAATTTGTGGGTAGAATGGTTCAGAAATCACTGTTTGGTTTGGTGCGCAAATTAAATACATAACCCACACACGCTGTTTCAGGAATAGTTAGAATATAAAGGTCGTGCTGTGCTTACTTTTTTTTGCAGAATGACCAGGTTTCTTCGGATATGTCATTTGCAATGTAGATGCTGTTGATTTTCAGGACAGTAGTCTTCACTGCAATTGTAAAAAGAAGAAGTTAGTAACTTTGTGTGTTTAAAGCAGTGATGTTACTGTACACGTTAATTTTGCGCCTGTGGTCGGATTATTCTCCTTTGATATTTAACACAGTGCATGTGTGCATTTCACTTCACTATGTGCTGCCTTTGTATGTTACTTGCAGTATGTTAGTTGCAAGTGCTTTAGAAATGAGTACAATTTTAAGATTATGAAAATGCCTTGTTTCTTTCAAGCTGTGTTATGTATAGCAGAGTCGTTTGTTAGCGTTAGCTCATTATAGTTGCTGGGAAAAATTTCAGTAGTTTCTTATTATAAGTACGATTTCGAGAAATCGGGAGACCCTCAGAGGGCCATGTCACCACAGCAATCGGGGGCTTTTATTTTTCTCATACGATCATATTGGAAGTAGCATTGATGTAGGCGGGATACAGTAAAAAATTGTGCCATTCTCTAATGAAAAATCGAGTTTTGCACTACATAGGGAAGGTTGTAACGTATGTATAGGTTATGCGGGAGACAGTAAGAAGTAGTGTGGCTTGTTAATGTACAATCAGACATCTTGCACTTAAAGGGGGAGCGTTGGTATGTATTGGCTATGCAGATTTAGTGGCGTTAATTTGTTTAAATGAAATCACACAGGTTGTACATGTTCTCTGATTAAAATATGCATACCTGTACTTTATACGCATTCATGGGTGCATCGATGGAGCGGTACGTAGAAATCCGCGACACTTGTACAGTACTTTTCAAAGTAGGTGCTTTGCAATGATATGCGCCTTGTACTTAGAGTGATCAATAGTACATTGGTGGATGGTTGTGTGACTGCTTAGCTGTGTCCATTGAGGGAATGGATTTGTGAGTGATGTGGAAAGGGTAGAAGGACTAGATAAGAGTTACTTGCTGAACGTACACAACGCTTGTGCTCGGGTAGGGCTTGTCACATACGGGTTTCTACAGCAAATCTAGCATGGAAAGGGAACTGTAGCGATCAGCCAATCAGATGTTCCCATTGCTCTTTTGTGTTGAAAGACTGTGTGTATACTGAAGATGGCAGAGTTGCAGAGGGTGAAGGTTTTGGTAGTTGGAGATATTTTTGTGCATGGTTTACAGCTGTATGCCGAAAGTAGGAATGTAGCACACCTTTTCGATGTGAGAGGAGTAGAGGTGGTGTGGAGCGCTGAGACTGATCACATGTTGCGGCAATTCTATGAGTTTGCACCAAAATGCGTGCGATGACCACTCCTCATGTGGTGATTTTGCACTACAGTGCTTGTCATTTGGGCTATGTCAGTGCACATACTTTGTTGGACAATTTGGAGCAGTTGGTGCAAGCAGTCATGAACATATTTCCAACTGCGAAATTAATATTTTCTGGGTTACTCCCGAGAGGAAAATGGGACAACAGTTCTGTTTTCTGTCCTGATCAAGGAATTGGGAGGTGTATCATCAATGGCAGCATGCATGCTTTTATGTTACGCGCTGGTATGTTTTTCTGCAGCCACGAGAACATTGTTCCTAGTAATGCGGCATATTTTGAAGCAGATGGTGTTGCGTTATCTTCTTTGGGAAATGCCATGTTCTTTTGGAATATGAGGCTTGCTTTGGAGAAGGTTCTGTAATGGTTGTACGAGTATAGTAAAAAGAAAAAATATTAAAAAAATACAAAATAACAGATGTCTGTAAGGCATCTGCCCAAAAAAAAAAATGGCTCTTTTCAGAGCCCACCTTAAAGGGGAAAAGGGGAATAATATTTAAATGTACAGTCCTCACGCTCTCATCCTGTATGTGTCCACGAACATGACGGTAGTTTGCAGGCAGCGCCGATTATGGGGTGGAGATGCATGCAAATGAGAATGTGCGAAGCTAGCGATTGGTCAGTAAAGTTCAGTGGGTGTGTTTTGTATGGAGACATTTAGTGAGAACGTGTTTTCCCTGACAGGAGACCTGACAGCCATGGCTTTGTGTGCTCAAAAAGAGATGATCTGGATTTTGGGGGACTCATGAATACATAGTTTGAAGGTGCATGCTGAAAGTTGCGGTCTATGTGCAGATCCTGGATTTCCTAATGTAGAAGTGCACTGGCATGGCATGCCTGGAATGAGGTGGCTGGACTTGGTACCTCTCTGTGCAACTTTACAGACAGAGCGTCATCCCGACATACTTATTATTCATTGCGGTGGAAACAGTTTAGGCCATGTGTCTGGAATTTCTTTGCAATTTGCAATAAAGGAAGGACTTGCGAAGGTCATGGACATGTTTCCAAATGGCCAAATTGTTTTTTCCTGTATAGCACAAAGACAGATATGGTTGCGTTCCTCTGCATTTGGTCCACAAATGGAGAAAGCGAGGCACAATGTGAATAAGGCTGTTTGTACCTTTCTAAGAGATGTTGGCTGTTAGGCGGAAACCTGTGCAGTTCCCTCTGGGACCACTGCAAAAGATTTAGGACTACAGGTGTTTGGCTGTAAACCAACTTGGTAGCAGTCTGTACCACACAGATTCACTTGGTAGCTGTGGCTGAGCAGTCAGACTTCCCTCAAGAAGAGTTAGGCAGTATGCGGAGTATACAATATAGGGCAATCTACACAGTAGAACAAGCAAACACGGAACAAGGCTTCGGTGTAAAGATATAAAGGTATTTATTTATAACAACACATCTATGGAAAATACTCGGGCACTAATACGGCAAACAACTTCAATCACAATTACTATACGAAGAAAAAGATCAATCCCCCTAACAAAAGTTCGATAAGTCTAGGTTCACCGGCATCACTTATTTGCAGCAGAGGTGTATGCTTTAACCTAGATGGCACTCTAGTATTTGTTAGGTCGGGAGAGAAGAATAAGGCAGGTTATGAAATCAACTCGGTACCAATACTTTACGGACAAATGCAAGGCAAGTAAGGCAGGGTCTACTGCAGATCACAAAGTTCAGAGGCCAGGCCCACTCGGAGAGAGGCAAGGCGATATGTCCCAAAAAGTGTCTCAGTGGAAATGCGCTTCGAGTCTTTATCGCAAATTGTTATGGAAAGATTGAACCAGTTCAGAACAGAAAGTTTAAGAATGCTTGGAGGCGACCCAATGGAAAGGCAAGGATTAAGACACCTCACTCTATCCGGCAGAAAGGGAAGCCAGGCAGACACGGTACCTTGTTTGTGGAGAGACAGCTCCAGCGGGGGCAGTTGTTCCTGGTGGTGGATGCACGTCAGGTCTTTGCCAAGAGAAGAGGTGATCTCGTCGTCGAAGGAAAGTTGAAGATCGCTGCACCACCAGGGAAGAGACCAGCCGCAGAGTGCTCCATCACAAGGCACCACCTTTTGGTCGTGGTACAGGGGTAGTGGCTATCCGGTTGCCGAGGTGCTTCTGCATGGGCAATTCGACTACTGTGTCCTGGAGCGAAGAAAAAGCAAATGTGACTGGTTGTTCCCACCAGTCAGGGGAAGAGACTCTCCAGCAGGGAGATCTCCTCTGTCGTCGGGAAGTGGTGAGTCGGTTCAGCAGGGCTCCACCGGAGGTGTCGTCGTTGCAGGTCGGCTCAGCTTTACCCTCGTCGGATTCTTAGGTCCTGTGGCGACTTCTGAAGATCCAGTCCCAAAAGCCCTGCTTTTATGCAGAAAACCCCCATTCATTCAGCCTAGTTGTCACTCAAAATACGCTAAGTGGTGAGCGGGGAGGCTCACCACTTGGGCCAATCACACCAGAGTGCGACCGGAGTTGGCAAGGCAACTCAGTGCAGGGTGCCTAAACCCCCTCCCACACCCCTGTGGTAACCCAGACAGAATGGCACCACTTTGGAGGGTCTCTGTACAGAAGCCCGCCAAAAGTGGAACAAAGGGCTCAACCTTTGGTTTAGGAGTCACAGAGACGAACACAGATGACATTTTAAAAACCGAGTTCTGGCAGAAAATACCATCCGATAGACTTATTTAAGATAAGTAAACCGGTGGTATGTTAGAGATTAACAGGAAAAAGGTATTAATCTCCAACAATGGGAAGAATCCCATAGGGTTATATTCGGAGTCGAATATAACAAGTAGTTTCCACTGCCACCAGCCAAAACTCGACGAGGGGGGACGGGACAGTGCCCCCTCGAATAACAGACCCAGGAGTAATCGAATTACCCCTACTAGCACGTCCACAATAGGATGGTTTGTACTAGTTCTGTTAGTAAATTTAGGTCTAGTAAAGCCAATGGTGACTTTACATGCCTGGGGAGACAGTAGTCAGTCCCCGAGTATGGAGTCTATGATGGATATCCGCTAGGACGCCCCAGTGTTTCGGCACGGAGGGTGCGGTGTAACACACATAGAAAAACATATGAGACCCTATGGAATAAAAGACCCCATAGCCCATAGAACACATTGGCCCTCATTACGACCCTGGCGGAAATCGTGGTGCAAAATGCACCATGGAGCACGGCGGAAAGCTGCCGATAGCGCCATGGGGGTTGGCGGATTTTCCGCCCCATTCCGACCTTGGCGGGGCGGTAAATCCCCATCCCCCATTTTACCCTTCCCCATTCCCATTTTTGCCCCATAGGGTATAATGGGAGTGGGGAAGGCGTTAATTACGCCACCGTAAAATACGGTGGCGTAATTAACAACAAGGTCCCGTAGCGCCATGGATTTCTCCGCCCGGAAAAACCAGGCGGAAAACGCTCCATGGCGCTACGGGAACTCGTAGTAGGGCGGACGGGTCCGCCGCGAATACCGCTGGCGTAAACCCACTCCGCCAGGGTCGTAATGAGGCCCATTGACATTCAAAGGAATTACACACATTCATGTCCAGGAGTGGGGAAAAAAAGAGTCTCACTCTTGGCAGGATGGAAAAAACAAACTCCAGAAATCCAGCAAAGCTGCTGGGGGACTCACTAGGTTAGGAAATTCAGCCTAAACAGAGAATTCTCCCTAACATTGGCATGTCCTCATTCCACAATGAAAACATTTTGGGGGCAATTCATAGAATTCAGCACGCGGCTGGCGCACAGTGTGCACGTGCGATAGTCTGCGCCAGCCGCGTGCACTAAAATCCATTTCCGCTCACAGCGTATTCATGGATTTCAACATCCATCACCAGCCGTGGCGCAGAGTCGTGCAGCGACCCTGCAGCAGCACCAGTTACGCCCCCAAGAACGCCCCTAGCGCAAGGAAAAGCCATCAAAATCCTCAATCGAGCGCAAAGGGCTGCAGCAAACGCCGAGCGGGGAGCGTGTATTACTGGGGTTCGCGGGAAGTCCTACATGCGATTGGCCTGGGTACGTGTATTTCAAGGGTGCGTGGGAAGTCCTACACGCGATTGGCCTGGGTACGTGTATTTCAGGGATGCGTGGGAAGTCTTACACGCAATTGGCCTGGGTACGTGTATTTCGGGGTTGCATGGGAAGTTTCACACGCGATTCCAGCAGGGTACGTGTATTTCGGTGTGCGTGGGAACTTCCACACGCGATTTCAGCAGCGTACGTGTATTTCAGGGGTGCGCGGGAAGTCCTACATGCGATTGGCCTGGGTACGTGTATTTCAGAGGTGCGCAGCAAGTCTTACACGCGATTGGCCTGGTTATGTGTATTTCGGGGTTGTGCGGGAAGATTCACACGCGATTCCAGCAGGGCACATGTATTTTGGGGTGCACGGGAACTTCCACACGCGATTTCAGCAGGGTACGTGTATTTCAGGGGTGCGCGGGAAGTCCTACACGCGATTGGCCTGGGTACGTGTATTTCAGGGTTACGCAGGAAGTCTTACACGCGATTGGCCTAGTTACGTGTATTTCGGGGTTGCGCAGGAAGTTTCACACACGATTCCAGCAGCGTATGTGTATTTCGGGGTGCGCGGGAACTTCCACATGCGATTTCAGCAGGGTACGTGTATTTCGGGGTGCGCGGGAGCTTCCACACACGATTCCAGCAGGGTACGTGTATTTTGGGGTGCGCGAGAACTTCCACACGGGATTTCAGCAGGGTACGTGTATTTCGGGGGTGCCTGGGAGTCCTACACGTGAATTGGCAGTGTGGGTCCTCCCAGGTGTCCCCTCTACACCCTTCACGGCCCCTGCAGGCAGCCAACACCACAGGGGACTACCCCGCACCCCTGGTCATGTCCCGCAGGCAAGCCACATGTCAGCTTGCACTACTGATCACCAACGCATGACCCCCTGAACCCCCACCCCCCAGCAGTGCAGGGCACCTGCCAGCAGACCCCCACTCATGTCCCACTCATGTCCCCCTACTCCCCCACCCCCAGCAGTCAAGGGCACCTGCCAGCAGGCCCCCACTCATGTCCCCCTGCACCCCCACCCCCAGCAGGCCCCCACACATGTCCCCCAAACACCATGCCATGACTATACAGACCCATGGCCCTAATGCCAACCCAAATCCCACCCCTCCACCCCCCAGTGCAAACACCCAATGAACCACTGCACCCACTCTCTTCTTACTGACATTCTCTTTCTCGTGCCTTCGCCTGACCTATGGACCCTTCATATGGTCTCTGTGCTCTCTCCTTTCTCCTCCTCTCCCATTAATGGTGGCATGAGCGTGGGAGAGCGGTCGCCGGTGGCCCCGAGGGAACTGCAGGCCTGGAAGCCCTGCCTCGGCATCCGTTAGTAGATTGTGTTTGTTTTTTTTTTTAAAAAAAGAAAAGTTTTATCTGCGCTCGTAGCGCGTTGTTGTGCCTGCTCTCCCCCCTCCCCTCCCACTTCCTGGTTCTCCTCTCCCTCCCGCCTCCCTGCCCGCCCACCCCCCCCTCTGATTGGCTTCTGCCTGCCTCCCTTCTGGGCTACTCGGCACCCGCTCCCCCTGCTCGCTTCTTTGTGTTGCTGAGCGTGGGAGAGCGGTCGCCGGTGGCTCCGAGGGAACTGCAGGCCTGGAAGCCCTGCCTCGGCATCCGTTAGTAGATTGTGTTTGTTTTTTTTAAAAAAAAAGAAAAGTTTCATCTGCGCTCGTAGCGCGTTGTTGTGCCTGCTCTCCCTCCTCCCCTCCCAGTTCCTGGTTCTCCTCTCCCTCCCGCCTCCCTGCCCGCCCACCCCCCCCTCTGATTGGCTTCTGCCTGCCTCCCTTCTGGGCTACTCGGCGCCCGCTCCCCCTGCTTGCTTCTTTGTGTTGCTGAGCGTGGGAGAGCGGTCGCCGGTGGCCCCGAGGGAACTGCAGGCCTGGAAGCCCTGCCTCGGCATCCGTTAGTAGATTGTGTTTGTTTTTTTTTAAAAAAAAAGAAAAGTTTAATCTGCGCTCGTAGCGCGTTGTTGTGCCTGCTCTCCCCCCTCCCCTCCCACTTCCTGGTTCTCCTCTCCCTCCCGCCTCCCTGCCCGCCCACACTTCCCCTCCCCTTCCTCTCCTCCCTCTTCCTATAACTACACCCTTTGGGGCAGCCCTCTGCCCGGCAGCCCCCTGCGGCTAAGGGCCCCAAGGCCAAGAGCGACTCCTTCAGTTGCGGCTCCCTGTGTGTCTGCAGGTGTCCGCAGGGGACGCAAGGCACCTGTACTTTGCCATTTCCACCTTCGCGCGCCCCACTCCACTTACACCTGGTCTCTTCCTTTGCATGGTGTCTTCACCTCACTGTGTTCTACAGTTGAGGTATACTTGGGTTTTTTCTCCCCTCGCAGGATTCTCTAACTTAGGTGGCCTCTGTACCTAATACTCATTTACTGTTCTGAAATGTGGTAAACTTGGGCTTGCCGCTCACGTCTTGCCTGCGTGCTTCTCGTATCGTCTGTCTTCCCGCCCCCTCACTCCCTCCTACTCCATGGTGCTCTCTCTCTCGCCTATCTTCTCTAACTGCTTCTCTATTGACTATCCTGCTCTCCTCACTAAATCTGGTAGGAAAAAGTTTAAAAAGGACATCCTGGTCACCAACCCAGGCCTCCCTATCGCTGACACCTACACTAGTGCCTGCTCTAAGGAAACTCTCACTGACATCCTCTTTTTCGTGCCTTCACCTGACCTATGGACCTTTCATATGGTCTCTGTGCTCTCTCCTTTTTCCTCTTCTCCCATTAATGGTGGCACCCGTTGGGATGTCCTCTTGGCCCCCTTCCGCTCCTCTAAGGCCATCATTAATGTCTACGCTAATGGGACCGTCTTGGTCCAAGGCCCTCAGGCCAACCTTCACCTCTTTGATAGACGCTTCCCTCGCCTCATCAACTTCCTTTCCTCCCCTGCTGTCCCCCCCCTGTCTTCGGCTACCTTGCCTCTACCCTCCCTCCCTGCCCCCTCTCGCACTCCCACTTCACCTCCTTCTTCTACACCTCCGCAGGACGTACCTCTGATCTGTACCCCTCCCCGGAAGTCCTTCAAGGATGGCAACCTTCTCCATTTTGCCACTCTTAACTCTCGCTCTGCCATCAAGCATTCCTCTGATATCTGTCGCCTTCTTGAGGAACTGGACCTTGACGTCCTCGGTCTCACTGAGACATGGTTCACAGCCAGCTCTGTCACAAGCTTTGACACACTCCTACCTGAAGGTTACAATATCCTCTCTGTGCCCAGGCCCAACCGTGCAGGGGGGGGTGTTGCCCTTATCTTCCCCGAGTGGATTCCCACCACTGTCACTCCTACGCAGACCTACTCCTCTTTTGAATGTCTTGTCTGCCGACTCTCTCTCTCTCCTAGCCATTCCCTTACCGTGGCTACTATCTATCGGCCACCTGGTCAAATTTCCTCCTTCCTCTCTGAGTGGGCTGACCTCCCCTCCTCACTCCTGTCCTCTACCACTCAACTCCTCTTTCTTGGTGACTTCAACATCCACCTAGATGCCTCCTGTCCCCCCACTGGACTCTTTCGTGACCTCTCCGACTCTCTCTCACTCTCTATTCTCCCGTCTGGGCCTACTCATTCTGCAGGGCACACTCTTGATGCTCTGATCTCTTCTGACCTTCCCCTCTCTGTCCCTCTCTCCACTCCTCTCTCCTGGAGTGATCACTTTCTCCTATCCTCCCACCTCACCCTCCCTACCCCACAGGCAAAGCCACCCTCATCATTGCCACCCGCCTTCTCGGTCATCCGACCCATGAAGCGCGTGTCAGTTGCGGCTTTCGCTGCCACCTTCTCGCCCCCCTCCCCCTTCGGCTGACTCCCACCCTGACACAGCCCTCTCCTTGCTCCACTCTGCTATGTCTGATACTCTTGATATCCTTGCCCCTGTCATGAAAATCCGCCTGAAGCCAAAGCCAAATGTAACTCCTGGTATGATTCGGATCTCGTCACCCTAAAACGCAAGTGCAGGGTGGCAGAGAGGAAATGGCGTGCTTCATGTTCATCCTCTGACAAACTGGCCTGCCGCCTGCTCCAAAGGCAATACCGTCTCTCTGTTCTCACCAAGAAGAGAGCCCTTATCCAAGCCCGCATCTCTGCGGCATCTAACAACTCGGCTGAACTCTTTAAAATCTGCAAGGAGCTTGCCAACCCTGCTGCAGTCTCTACCTCTCCTGTCCCCTCCCAGGCCCTCTGCAATGCACTGGCCTCCCACTTCATCTCTAAAACTCAGGACATCCTGTCCTCACTATCCTCCTATCACCTCTCCCCCTCTCTTCCCTGCTCTTCCTCTGGCCCTTCTGCAGCCACCCCTCCTCCCTCCTTCTCTGCCTTTCCCCTTTTTTCTGCTGACGAGGTTTCCAGACAAGTCCCATCTATGAAAGTCTCGTTTAAACAGATTCACCCCTGTTCCTCCAAAACTATCAAGGACCACATTGACTCCCTGGCTCCTGCCCTGGCTGACTTTTGCAACCACTCCTTCGCCTCTGGAGTCTTCCCATCCCCCCTCAAGCACTCCCTTGTGCACCCTCTCCTTAAGAAACCCTCTGCCGACCCCTCCTGTCCGGCTAACTATCGCCCAATATCCATCACTCCCTTCCTGGGCAAGCTCCTGGAGAAACTGGCCATCTCCCAGCTTAACCTCCATGCTGAAGCTGTTGATAGTCTCCATGACCATCAATCTGGCTTCAGAGCGGCCAGAAGCACGGAAACTGCTCTCCTGAACATCCGTGAGGACCTGCTCTTGAACCTCGACTCCAACACTCCGTGTGTTCTCATTCTGCTCGATCTCTCTTCTGCCTTTGACACTGTCAACCATGCCATCCTGCTCAACCGTCTCCGTGATAACCTGGGTATCACTGGTCAGGCTCTGGCGTGGCTGACCTCTTTCCTTTCCAATCGACCCTCCCAGGTGCAACTTGGGTCCTTCCTCTCTGACATCTTTTTCTCCACCTGTGGCGTTCCCCAGGGATCTAATCTCTCTCCCTGGCTGTTGAACCAGTATCTGGCACTCCTTGCCCACCGCATCGCCGCTCTCTGCCCCAACTTTCAGTGCTATGCGGACGATACCCAGCTCATTTTCAGGCTACCCTCGGCCTCCTCCTCTCCCTCCCTCATCTCTGACTGTCTGTCTGCTATCCAGGAATGGTGTGCTGCCAATGACCTCTGCCTTAATGCTAGTAAGACTGAGATCCTACTCATCGGCACACCCACTCCCTTCTTCCCTGCAGCTCTCTGGCCGGCCTCTCTTGGCCCTCTTCCTGCTCCTACCTGCAAGGCAAAAAACCTCGGGGTCATCTTCGACTCCACACTCTCCTTCTCTCCTCATATATCTGACGTCTCTAAGAAGTCACATTACCAGCTGCACCTCCTCAGAGGTATTGTTCCCTTCCTCTCCTTCCCCCAGAAGCTCACTGTCTCCCGAGCCCTGGTTCTCTCGAAGCTGGACTACTGTAACAGCCTCTATCTTAATCTGCCTTCTGCAACTCATCCACAACAGAACTGCGAGACTTGTCCTTGGCCTCAAGCCCAGGGACCGTATGTCTCCAGGACTGAAATCTCTACACTGGCTCCCAGTGGCTGCGAGGATTAAGTTCAAAACCCTCTGCATTGTCCACAAGGCCTTCTGGGGCCTGGGGCCTAAATACCTTCAACTCTCTCTTCCTAAATATCTTCCTTCCCGAGCCCTACGCTCATCCGTCTCCAACTCCCTCAGGGTCAGCCGCTTCTCGAAGCAACGAGCTGGGGGTAGATCTCTCTCCGCGGCAGGGGCCTCCCTCTGGGACAGCCTTCCTGCCTCCCTGAAACTTGAGGAGAACCATCTCCGGTTCCGGAAGCACCTCAAAACCTTCCTCTTCACTTCTGCTTTCTCTCTCCCTCTCCCCTGCTAAATTCTTCACCAATACTGCACTGATTCTGCAATCTGGGCCACTCTCACCGACCTCGGTCCTGGACCCAGTCACTCTTCACTTGCACTGCCTCCCTGGCAACCCCTGCACTGCGGGACTGTCTCTGTATCACTACAGCCCCCCCACCCCCAGCACTTGTCTGCACTTACCTTGCACTTGCCACCAGCTGGCCCTATTTATTTATTATTTTATTTCTATTCTACTTACTTGTACTGCACTCCCCCCTCCCCCTTCCCCTTGCACTTTTTCCCTTCCCCCTACCCCTGCACTTGCGCGGTCTGAATGACACCTGGCCTAGTAGGATCGTTGTCTGTCTTCCCCTTGTTCCCCCCTCCCTGCCTCGTCGCGCCTTGAAACACTTGTGTATAGGCGCGTTACAAATGCCATATCATATCAATTCATATCATATCATATATCATATCATATCATATCACCCGTTGGGATGTCCTCTTGGCCCCTTTCTACTCCTCTAAGGCCATCATTAATGTCTGCGCTAATGGGACTGTCTTGGTTCAAGGCCCTCAGGCCAACCTTCACCTCTTTGATAGATGCTTCCCACGCCTCATCAACTTCCTCTCCTCTCCTGCTGTCCCCACTACTCTGTCCTCGGCTACCTTGCCTCTACCCTCCCTCCCTGCCCCCTCTCGTGCTCCTTATTCACCTCCTTCTCCAACACCTCCACAGGGCGTACCTCTGATCTGTACCCCTCCCCGGAAGTTCTTCAAGGATGGCGACCTTCTCCACATTGCCACTCTTAATTCTCGCTCTGCCATCAAGCATTCCTCTGATATCTGTCGCCTTCTTGAGGAACTGGACCTCGACGTCCTCGGTCTCACTGAGACATGGTTCACTGCCAGCTCTGCCACCAGCTTTGACACACTCCTACCTGACGGTTACAAGATCCTCTCCGTGCCCAGGCCCAACCGTGCAGGGGGTGGTGTTGCCCTTATCTTCCCTGAGTGGATTCCTGCCACTGTCACTCCTACGCAGACCTACTCCTCTTTTGAATGTCTTGTCTGCCGGCTCTCTCTCTCTCCTAGCCATTCCCTTACCGTGGCTACTATCTATCGGCCACCTGGTCAAATTTCCTCCTTCCTCTCTGAGTGGGCTGACCTCTCCTCCTCACTCCTGTCCTCAACCACTCAACTCCTCTTTCTTGGTGACTTCAACATCCACCTCGATGCCTCCTGTCCCCCCACTGGTCTCTTTCGTGACCTCTGCGACTCTCTCGCACTCTCTATTCTCCCGTCTGGGCCTACGCACTCTGCAGGGCACACTCTTGATGCTCTGATCTCCTCTGACCTTCCCCTCTCCGTCCCTCTCTCCACTCCTCTCTCCTGGAGTGATCACTTTCTCCTATCCTCCTACATCACCCTCCCTACCCCACAGGCAAAGCCACCCTCTTCACTACTACCCACCTTCTCGGTCATCCGACCCATGAAGCGCGTGTCAGTTGAGGCTTTTGCTGCTACCTTCTCGCCCCCGCCTCCCCCTTCGGCTGACTCCCACCCTGACACAGCCCTCTCCATGCTCCACTCTGCTATATCTAATACTCTTGATATCCTTGACCCTGTCATGAGAATCCGCCTGAAGCCCAAAGCCAAATGTAACTCCTGGTATGACTCAGATCTCGTCACCCTAAAACGCAAGTGCAGGGTGGCAGATAGGAAATGGCGTGCTTCATGTTCATCCTCTGACAAACTGGCCTGCCGCCTGCTCCAAAGGCAATACCGGCTCTCCGTTCTCACCAAGAAGAGAGCCCTTATCCAAGCCGCATCTCTGAGGCATCAAACAACTCGGCCGAACTCTTTAAAATCTGCAAGGAGCTGGCCAACCCTGCTGCAGTCTCTACCTCTCCTGTCCCCTCCCAGGCCCTCTGCACTGCACTGGCCTCTCACTTCATCTCAAAAACTCAGGACATCCTGTCCTCGCTCTCCTCCTTTCACCTCCCTCCCTCTCTTCCCGGCTCTTCCTCTGGCCCTTCTGCAGCCACCCCTCCTCCCTCCTTCTCTGCCTTTCCACTTTTTTCTGCTGACGAGGTTTCCAGACAAGTCCGATCTATGAAAGTCTCGTCTAAACAGGTTCACCCCTGTTCTTCCAAAACCATCAAGGACCACATCGACTCCCTGGATCCTGCCCAGGCTGATTTTTGCAACCACTCCTTCGCCTCTGGAGTCTTCCCTTCCCCCCTCAAGCACTCCCTTGTGCACCCCCTCCTCAAGAAACCCTCTTCCGACCCTTCCTGCCCGACCAACTATCGCACAATCTCCATTACTCCCTTCCTGAGCAAGCCCCTGGAGAAACTGGCCATCTCCCAGCTTTACCTCCATGCTGAATATGTTGGTAGTCTTCATGACCATCAATCTGGCTTCAGAGCTGCCAGAAGCACGGCAACTGCTCTCCTGAACATCCGTGAGGACCTGCTCTCGAACCTCGATTCCAACACTCTGTGTGTTCTCATTCTACTCGATCTCTCCTCTGCCTTTGACACTGTCAACCATGCCATCCTGCTCAACCTTCTCCGTGATAACCTGGGTGTCACTGGTCAGGCTCTGGCGTGGCTGACCTCTTTCCTTTCCAATCGACCCTCCCAGGTCCAACTGGGGTCCTTCCTCTCTGACATCTTTTTCTCCTCCTGTGGTGTTCCCCAGGGATCTAACCTCTCTCCCTGGCTTTTCAACCAGTATCTGGCACTCCTTGCCCTCTGCATCGCCGCTCTTTGCCCCAACTTCCAGTGCTATGCGGACGATACCGAGCTCATTTTCAGGCTACCCTTCGCCTCCTCCTTTCCTTCCCTCATCTCTGACTGTCTGTCTGCTATCCAGGAATGGTGTGCCGCCAATGACCTTTGCCTTAATGCCAGTAAGACTGAGATTCTACTTATCGGCACACCCACTCCCTCCTTCCCTGCAGCTCTCTGGCCGGCCTCCCTTGGCCCCCTTCCTGCTCCTACCTGCAAGGCAAAAAACCTCGGGGTCATCTTCGACTCCACGCTCTCCTTCTCTCCTCATATATCAGACGTCTCTAAGAAGTCACACTACCAGCTGCACCTCCTCAGAGGTATTCTTCCCTTCCTCTCCTTCCCCCAGAAGCTCACTGTCTCCCGAGCCCTGGTTCTCTCAAAGCTGGACTACTGTAACAGCCTCTATCTTAATCTGCCTGCCTCCACTCTCCGCCCTCTGCAACTCATCCAGAACAGAACTGCGAGACTTGTCCTTGGCCTCAAGCCCAGGACCGTATCTCTCCAGGACTGAAATCTCTACACTGGCTCCCAGTGGCTGCGAGGATTAAGTTCAAAACCCTCTGCATTGTCCACAAGGCCTTCTGGGGCCTGGGGCCCAAATACCTTCAACTCTCTCTTCCTAAATATCTTCCTTCCCGAGCCCTTCGCTCATCCGTCTCCAACTCCCTCAGGGTCAGCCGCTTCTCGAAGCAACGAGCTGGGGGTAGATCTCTCTCTGCAGCAGGGGCCTCCCTCTGGAACAGCCTTCCTGCCTCCCTGAAACTTGAGGAGAACCACCTCCAGTTCCGGAAGCACCTCAAAACCTTCCTCTTTGCTTCTGCTTTCTCTCTCCCTCTCCCCTGCTGAACAGCTTTAATTCTTCACTGAATCTGCTCTGAATCTGCAACTGGGCCACTCTCAGTGACCTCGGTCCAGGGCCCAGCCACTCTCCACTTGCACTGCCTCCCTGGCACCCCCCTGCACTGCGGGACTGTCACTGTATCCTTACAGCCCCCCATTCCCAGCACTTGTTCTGCATCTACCTTGCACTTGCCACCAGCTGGCCTTATTTATTATTTTTTACGCTACTTACCTTGTACTGCACTCCCCCCCTCCCCTTGCACTTTTCCCTTCCCCCCAACCCTGCACTTGCGCGATCTGAATGACACCTGGCCTAGTAGGATCGTTGTCTGTCTTCCCTTTGTTCCCCCCCCCCTGCCTCGTCGCGCCTTGAAACACGGCGACCTGTGCTGCCTCCTGCCCCTGCCCCTGGTCTGCACCAGTAGGAAAGCCCCCACCGGGCCCCATCTGCGGCTCAGTAGCGGCCTCCTCCTCCTCTGTGGAAACCACCAACCTGGATGGCTCCACACCATCTTCCGCCGTTGCAAGCCACTGTGGGGGCTCACCCACCCCTTCCGCTGCAGCCGTGGGGGCATCCCTGCCGCTTTGCTCCACAGCGCCGTCTCCACCCTCTTCTTCACTTGGCGCTGTGTAGAGGGAGACATAGAACACAAGCATCAGGGTACTGTACAATGGTCCCCTAGACAGGAAGCAATAGCAGATGAGTGGCACTGTCAAAGATCACTTCCATCATGTCCCTCCACAACACATGGGTCAGTGCAGGCAAAACACAGGCAATAACAGGCATGGCGCATTCTATGGACATTAGCATACATGTCCAAGGGACTCTTGAAACATACAATGTTGTTTTGGAACTCACATGCATCTATTCCGCATAGAACTCCCCATGTTGCATTTAAACACATGCACCAACCATGTGGTTCACACATTACTGGTCTCACATGCATGACCATGATGTCCCTGCACACACACATGCGTACATGGCCTATGTCACACATACAGGCAAGTATCAGACAACCAGCACACTGCAACATGCCCTGTCTCACACAGCAATGCTTGGCCACTTACCGCTCGACTCCAGACGGGTCTGCCTCTCAAGGATCTGGACATGGAGCGCTTGGCGTACGTGTTCCAGGACCCTCATCTGGATGGTACTCATGGTACTCATGCTGCCCCGGTCCCCCTCCATGAGGCGCCGGGCCTTTATGAGGGTCCTGGACCTCAAGTCCACCCAGCACTTCTTGACTTGCTTGATGTTGCGGGTTGCCACCCCCTCTGCATTGATGGCAACCAGAAAGTCGTCCCAGATCCTGTCCCGTCCTTCCTTGTCGGCGCGTGATGATCCGAAGAGGGCATCATAATGCCCCAGGACAAGCTCCACCAGGACACCAACTTCCTTCTGACTGAAGCTCGTGGCCCTCTGCCCCTCTGGCTGGGGGTCGCCAGTGGTCTCAGATGGTGTTTGCCCTGACATGGTGACCCCCGAGGCAGGCGTGGGTGGGCAACTGGGTCCTGGGGCTGGGCTGTGGAGCGATGGTATCCCAGTCGGGAGTCTTCTGTTCCAGCGGGGGTGGGCACCGCAACTGGACTCCTGCAGATGGCTGATGTGCAGGCACCAAATGGCAGGGCACGAAGGCAGCAGGCAGTCAGGCAGCATCAGATGGCAGGTGGGAGCGTGCTCGGGGGTCTGGGGGGCAGTGATTCGGCCTTTTGGGCAGGAGTGTGGTCTTCCGTGTGTTTTTGCGTGGCCAGCTTGATACAGAGTGATTTGGCACGTGAAAAAATTGCACGTCAGAGTGTAATTCGAGGAAAGGCCTTTAGCGCTTAAGCGTGTCTGCACGCATACGCGATTTCATTGGACCAAAGGTCCTTAGCGCATAAGCGCGTCTGCACGCATATGCAATTTCATTGGACCAAAGGCCCTTAGCGCGTAAGCGCGTCAGCATGCATATGCGATTTCATTGGACCAAAGGCCCTTAGCGTGTAAGCACGTCTGTGACGTATCGTGCACGGGCGTTGCCCTGGCAGGGCTTGAAGATCCCACGTGGATTTCCATTGCTCTGTACGTGCTTTCCATGGGGTGCGGTGCGTGTATTTTCCAGGCGTTGGGGTTCACACGCTATTACTTCACAGCGTGTGGGTGTTGGCTATGCGTTCTTCTACACGCAGACGGTGAGTGGTACCCCGCTCGCCCAAGGCCTATCGCGTGTGAAACTTCCCACGCACCCCCGAAATACACGTACCCCGCTCAATCGTGTGTCAAACTTCCTGCGCACCCCCGAAATTCACGTACTCCGCTCAATCGCGTGTAAAACTTCCCGCGCACCCCCGAAATACACGTACCCCGCTCAATCGCATGTGAAACTTCCCGCGCACCCCCAAAATACACGTGCCCAGCTCAATTGCGTGTGAAACTTCCCGCGCACCCCCGAAATACACGTGCCCCGCTCGGACAGGCCCAATCGCAGTATGGGACATTCATCATTGCTGTATATTGCCACTTTTGTAATGCGCAGGGACACTACCACCTGCCTTCGTGTGGCGGACGTGTTTCGGCTTGTGCGTTTCTTTGGCTGTTCGTGGCTTTGCCCTATTCGATTCCATGAATACGTGTGGTTCGAGTGCGTGTGGGCGTTCCGTCTGCTTCCCTGCAGTACATCCCCAGTTATGCCCTTATTTTCACGCGTTGTTCCCCATTCCACGTGTTACACCCCATGTTCCGCCCACTTTCTGGTGTATGCGCCGAGGTTGTGCGCTTTTACTGTGCTCGTCGCGCACGCCGTTCGGGATGTTGCAGTGACGTGTGCGCCATGCACGGGTTTGGCGCACATCCCGAGGAAAACACGCGCAGGAATCGGCCCCCTTGTTTCGTAGTTCTTTACTTTTTCGTACAGATGAGTCCATCTCACATATGCTAGCAATCAGATCTTTCTTCGCAATGTACAAAATGCTTTGCCATTTTTTTTGACATCATAGTCACCTATTTCACAATCTGTTTTTTCTAACCTAAATTTCTTGAGGGATACACACCACCACCGAAAGGCTCTTTTCAGAGCCACTGCTTACTCCCAGCAAAAAGTCCATTGGTTTTGTTATGCTTACCCTGTGTGTCCTACGACTGTCCGCAGACTTTTAAAAAAATGCGCGGGGGCCTACAACAGTCACTTGATAGTTCTATTGCTTAACTGATAAAGGCGGCTCTGAAAAGAGCCTTTTTATTAATTTTTGTAATTTTCCAGTTTACTACTTTTGACAACACGAGACACTAGGAGAGGAAGGCAAAGGAAGGTAAGGAAGGGACACCAACCACGGGGATAAGAAGGGGCAGATGGAGAAAGATATAGGGTGGCCTTTATTTAGGTAGGGAGCAGTTTTTCTGGTGCTCCGTGACTGTAGCCTCAAAAGCACTTCGAAGACTCTACCCTCTGCAGAGTACTGCGTCACAATACACACACAATATTGTTACCCTTGAAAGGTAAGGGTCAACAGCATTGCAAATGGCTTGTGAGGCAGCTGGAGGGATGCGCTCCCCCACAGGAGTGTCTCTTGTGGTGAGAGGATTGGACACAGAGGATTCTGTGGAGGAACTAAATCTATTACGTTCTTCGCATGGCACCACCTTACGAATGTCCGCACTGTGGGGAACAAAGTTAGGTGCGCTTCATGGTTGTTGTACCAAAGCTGTACGCACCATGTCTCCCGCGACAGAGCACCAACTGGCAGCGATTACACTTGACAAAGTTTGCACGTGCTTTCGGTACTTTCCCTAAAACGGAAAACAACCGCCACACTCACGACTCTCGCCGAGTGTTAGTAGTGCGAAGTTCCTCCACCTCATTCTCTTCATCCTCTTCTTCCTCGATCTCTACATCCTCACCCATATATCCCTCTGCAGGCCCTTGGGGAGGTGGTGGCGGTGGAGGGTTTGGGGGTGGTGCTGAGGCTAATGCAGCAACAGCAGCCATGGATGCCATAAGGATTATTTATGTAATGGTCGCGACAGTAGTAAAGGCAACATCTATAGGGGTGCAAAGATGCGGCTCGTGACCATATTGCTTGCTGAAAAGCGCTTTAAAAATTGCAAACGACACATTCACAGGTGGAGCTATTGTATGGGAAATGTCAAATGGTGATTTTATACTGAAAAATAATTTCATAGGTATGTGTAAGTTATTTTGCAATGTTGCGGAAGCAGGCAAAGTGCGCAAATTAGTCCACACGCTCAGCATGGGTGCGGTCACATGATGACGTCCTGAACACATCTGCGAGGGAAAAGCATGCCTGCACGACAGCAAATGCAAACTAACAAACGTGTGCATGTGCACCAGTGTTCTACGGACTGTGTTTGAGTCCTGCCACTAATTAAAAGTGCAACATAAGTGAGATGAACAGTTAGGGACAGGCGAGATGTTCTCAGTACTTATGGGTGTACTGCACATGTGCGTACCTCATCTGATCATTGCAGGGACAGGTCCAGTGTCCTTAGGACACCTCCATTTTGTTTGACAACGAACATTCTGGCCACCACGCCTGTTCTACGGACAGTTCCATCTTGCTGCGGACGATACGGACAGATATAGTGTCCTTAGGACACTTCCAATTTAGTTAATTTATATACATCCCGCCCACCTTATATGTTCTAGGAACATGTTTTATCTCGTTTGTGAGCCGTACGGAGAGCAATAATGTCCTTAGCACGCCCCATTCTCTTCATTTACGCAAAACTTGCACAGATGGTGCATTTTAAGATCAGTTTCATCTTGGTTGGCATTAGTACGGGTAGGTGTATTGCCTTTAGAACATCCACATTGTATTGCTTATGGCTAGCTCGAACAGGCGCGCCGTTCGCGTACTTTTTAAGTCTTTAAAAAAAAAAAATCTCAACCCCTTGCTCTACAACAAATATACAAACACTTTCTAAAAAACTACATGCACTTTCATCAACAGAAACACAGCGGGGTGCAGACACTGACACGAATATAGGGGAATTAGGGTTCAACAGGGGCTAATTGTGAGGAGATGATTTGTGTGGGGAAGAAGGAATGGATGTTTCATCAAAACGTCTATTTTCTGTTCAGGGCTTGGAGACGGTTCACTAGTGAATGGAGATGGGGGGCAGGTACAGGTGGGACAGTGATACCGTATTTTTCCTCTAACCAATTCTTCCATAAATTCCCTTAAACTATTAAAATTGACATTCAGTGCGTCCATTTTAAGTTCTATTCTTTTTAGCATGTCTTCCTCTGTGTCGTTTGTTGGCATTTCTTCTTTTTTTTCCTGGTCTGCTACAAATAAATATATATATGTTAAATGGCCATAAAACACTGAACATTATTTTGCTTATGCAGAGCACTCTGTACCATTACTGTCGCTATCTTCGAACATCATTTCCCCATGCGGAAAATTCTCCTCCATCAACTCCAAAGTACTGCACATTTCTGTATGAAAAGAACAGAAAGAAATTCTTTTTTCAGCCCCTTATATCAAAAAATGTACACACTTATATAAGAAAAATGAAGTTAACTTACTTTTTTGCTGTAATTTGTCTTCGTTGAAGTGTGTGCGTCTACTGTCGGTCCTGGCTGCAGAGTTTCTGTGAGGTACTTACGTTGGAGTCTTACTTTCTTTTTTTATGGTACAATCCATTTCATTCTACATGGTCATTAAATGCATGGTTTTTGTTTCAGATGTTTAGGTTTTCCTATTTGTTTACTAGTAATTATAATGTCTTTATGTGTCCTTTCTCTAAATTAAGCATTTTTTGTGTAAAACAATAGTACAATTTCAGGTGGCCCCTGACTGTTTCGGTAGCGATGACCTCATCTGCGTCCGTCCGCAAACAGGCGCTCAGTCCGTGCCTTTACAATATCGATAGTGGGGACGTTCTGTATGGTCTACATTATATGTTTGTAAAGTAATCAAATTAAACTACATATCTCCCAAGATCACATGATGATAGTGTATATTCAGCATAAAAACGGTGTCCAGACATTTGGTCGACTGAAAACTGGTCGAAAGACATTTGGTCGACGCAATTTGGTCGAAAACCAAATGGACAAATTAGTTTTTTTATTTATATATATATTTTTCGGGTTTTCGTTTTTTAAAAAAAAGGGTTTTTTAGAAAAAAAAGGGGGTTGGGGGGATCCCCCCAAAAAAAATAAAAAAAGGGGTGAAAATAAAAAATAAAAAAATTCAACCATTCAGTTTTCGACCAAATTGGTTCGACCATTTGTCCAGTCAACCAATTTTTTTCAACCAAATATCTGGTAACCATAAAAACATTATTAACGCAATGTTATGATTAGGTTCCCCTTCAGAAAATCTGTGAAATTCAGTTACAATAAAAATTTTGCGAAAGGGACATTATGGTTAAGTTGCCCTACAAAAATCCCGTACAATTCACTAAAAAAAAACTTTGTTAAGGGGACGTTATGGTTAAGTTGCCCAACCAAAAACCTCTACTCTTCACTAAAGAACCTATTCAAATGTGCCATTATGGTTCAAAGTAAAACCGAAAAACCCCTGAAATTCACCAATTATGGTATACTAAGCAATCATAACTGGCCGCCCTATTGTGCACTGCTACCACTAACACCCAGGACATCAAAGATGACATCACAAATGTCATTGATGACATCACTTTTTGGTGAAAATCCGTCCAGTAGTTTTTTAAAAAATGACCAAAAAGTAGGTCACAAAAAATTAGTGATATCTGTGTCTGGTCACTCCGCGGACACTCTCCTGATTGGCTAATCGGCTTTCGTCATGTCCGCGGACATGTGATGTGTTCGCTGATTGGATGGTGAGGTGCGTGAAGTTCGTCAGATTTTTGGAAACGCCCGCCATCTTGGATTTGAGGATAGCGGCCAATGTCCGCGGACATCGCGGTAAAAACATATAAAAAAAACACAGCATTCAACTTGTCAAATTTATCAAATAATCTCTGGGGAGGTGAGGGGTGATGAGGATGGGATGGGATATGGCTGCAAGAAGCAAAATACTGGTGTTTTTTGTAGCGAAAGTCCGCGAACAGTCCTGTGATAGTTTGCGAACACCTTAGCATTACAGGGTTGGTGAAATGCAGTTCTTGGATGGCTTATAACTTTGGTGCCACTTATTGGAACTGCATGTATATTCCTGGGCTTATTCTGAGTGAGTATGCAAAGTTTGGTGGGATTCTGTCATGAGGGGGCAAAATTAGAAGGGGGGTCCCAAAATAATGTAAAGGCTTAAAAATGAGGTGCCATTTGATGAATCCTCACTTAATTTGGGAAACTGATAATACATTTAGATATGAATGTTTTTCCAAAGTTTGGTAGGATTTTGTGAAGAGGGAGCAAAATTAGAGGGGGGGTCCCAAAATAATGTAAAGGCTTATAAATGAGGTGCCATTTGACGAATCTACACTTCATTTGGCAAACTGATAATAGATCAAGATATACATGTTTTTGCTGGTGGGATTCTGTCGAGAGGGAGCAAAATTAGAGTGGGGGTCCCAAAATATTGTAAAGACTTATAAATGTGGTGCCATTTTACAAATCTACACAAAGGTCTGCAGAAAGATTAGAGATCTAGATTTAGATGTTTTCGTAAAGTCTGAATGGATTTTGTCAAGTGGGGGCTAGGTTATATGATGATTGTATGTGCATACATTTGACATTTTTGAAAAAATAAAACATGGGTGGATTTCCAGCAAACTTGCGTAAGGAGCATTGGCAAGGACCTACAAGCATGGTTTTGCAAATCTGCCAGTGTTTTATTATTTGACAAGTGTCATAATGTAGCTACAAAAAATAGCGGTATACCTTTAGTGACTGAGGGGTAGCCTGTGGCCATGGGCAGTGGCCAGATTGTCTGGGTCATGGAATAAGTTCATGATCCGGACAATCTGGCTACTGGCCATGACCACAAGGGACAACACATAGGATTAAAGTGTTGTAAGTCTTGATTGTTAGCTAGTTATTACATGTTTAACATTACTCAAAACTCTGATAAGATAGCATTCATTGTTGTACTATCCAAAATGACAAGATTATTAATACTGTACTTCTATGGTGCATGCTGCAGTCATTGCCTATGTTTATATATAATTAGGTTTCTGTATTAACAACAACACTCCAATACAACGATTTTAGATGAGTACATTCTTTAATAGAATAAGTAGTTCATGATAGGTCTCCTGATCACCCCTGACATCTTGTTACCAACAATATAAACACAACTCCTTGTAGGGACTTTCACATGTGATGTCATCAGTGATGTTACCGATTACATTTGTGATGTCATCTTTGATGTCCTGGGTGATAGTCTTAGCAGTGTACGGTGGTGGCACGAGTCATGGTTGCTTAGCTTACCATAACGTGTGAATTCCTGGGGGGTTTTGGTTTCACTTGTAACCATAACGTCCCTTTAACACATTTTTTTCATTGAATTTCATAGGTTGTCATTAGTGCAACTTAAACATAACGTCCCCTTAACAAAGTTTTTTCATTGAATTTCATAGGTTTTTATAAGTGCAACTTAACCATAATGTCCCTTTAACAAAGTTTTTCATTGAATTTCATAGGTTTTCATTAGTCCAACTTAACTATAACGTCCCTTTAACAAAGATTTTTAATTGAATTTCATAGGTTTTTATTAGTCCAACTTAACCCTAACGTCCCTTTAACAACGTTTTGTCAGTGAATTGTATGGGTTTTTACCAGTGCATGCCATTTTCCTACAACTTACTAATATCATACTTACCCAATATAACAATATTTGTGTCCAATTTACAAAGTGTCACCTTAAAACTTTGCCATTTCCCACCTTCTAGAATCATTTTTAGAACTTCTATACACTTTTTGAAACTATTTCAACTAGTTTTGCATCTGTAGACATCTACGAACATTTGACTACTGATCTAGGAACTTTCCCTTGCACAGCTCCAACACCTATTCCGACTCATTATCAATTAACAATCTAGTACACAGTACATACTTTTAGCAAAACTGCTATTTATCTTAAAATGGCATCAGCCAATGCCATCCCTCCTCCCCAAGAGCCACCACCACTTCTGTAATCAAGGAGCATGAGAAAAACTGCCCCTACCTTAGAAATAACACATGTGCAACATTTTCCCCTGTTCACCTGCCCCTCCATATTAGTGTGTGATGCCTCTTCCCTCATTTGCCTCCCCACCTTTCCTTCTTAGCTCTCCTGCCAAAAAAAAAATAAAGACATGCAAAAACAACAAAAGAAATGTTCCTTTAGGAACCACCTTTCACAGTAAAAAAATAGAACTAAAAAAAAAAATACAGACTCCATCTACTTCATATTTCTCAGTAAAGTACATAGACTCAATACGATTTTCCAACAATTCCATTTGCATTTTGTGTTATGCTAATGGGAATAATGTGGTATTCATCCCCCGTTGCAGGGACTGGAATGGTGGATACCGGTCCGGCAGCCCAAGTTATCAGCCCAAGCGAAGCGAGAGTGGATAACGAGGTCTCTGGATCATTACCCCCCCACATACCAGTCCCTGTAATGGGGGATGGAGTCCATTAGCACCCTAGGTTCCCAAAGTGGGAACCCGGCTGCTAAAAAAAGGATTTTTCTTCCTACACTGGGACGTATAGATTTGCCCAATGGCACCACCTTTATAATATTTTGGGACCCCTCCCCCCTCTAATTTTGCCCCTCTTGACAAAATCCCACCAAACTTCGCAAAAATATTTATTCTAGATGTATTATCAATTTGCCAAATTATGTGTAGATTTGTCAAATGACACATCATTATAAGCATTTACATTATTTAGGGACCCACCCTCTAATTCTGCCCCCTCTTGACAAAGTCCCACCAAACTTTGCAAACTCATTTGGAATCAGGTCAGGAATATAATTGCAAGATGCAGTTTCATTAAGTGGCGCTTAAGTTATAAGCCATCCAAGAATTGCTTTTCACCAACCCTGCAATGCTGAGGTGTCTGAGAACTTCTCAGGACTGTTCGCGAACATCCAGACTGTTTGCAGACTTTTGTGGCAAAAAATGAAAAATGCAAATTTTTTGCATCTTTCAGCCTTACCCCATGCCATCCTCATCACCCCTCACCTCCCCAGAGATTATTTGATAAGTTTGACAACTGCAATGTTGTGTTTTTTTTATATTCTTTTACCGTGATGTCCGTGGACACCGGCCGCTGTCTGCAAATCCAAGATGGTGGCGTTTCCAAAAATCTGACGCACTTCATGCTTTTCACCATCCAATCAGTGGGCATGTCCGATGTTCGTGGACATCACGTTGCCTTCTAAGCCAATCGGTGTCCTGTCCACGGATTTCCACCAAATTCACAAAAGCACACTTTCATCTAAGCAGCAGTCTAAGTAGCAGCTCTGCCGTAAATTTTGTAAAAATCCATCCAGCGGTTTGGGCTGTAGGCGTGAGCAAAGTTTTTCTCCATTCACTCTATGAAAAAAAGACATTTGGGACCCCCCCCTATGACTTTGCTCCCCCGTTATGAAACGTCTCCAAACTTTGCAAATATATAAAGAGCAGGCCATATACTTTTTCTGCAAAATTTGTTGAGGATTTGTCCAGGGAGAGCGCAGTCACAGTACCTTTGGTTCCTTGGCAGGCAAAGTGGCAGAGTTTCTCATTTCACTCAAAGATTCCATTTGAGGATGGACCCCCCCTTGGAAGATGGAGCCACTGGGATGCTGAGTCCAGGAAGACAAATGGAACCAAAGTCTTTCTAAAGTGCAGCACTTTTGCTCTTCATGGTGCTCTCCATTGGTGGATGACTTCTCCAACTGTAGAAGTCCTGGGAAGATGAAACTTGCTGTGGGCTCCTTAAAGGCTTGGCAGATGAAAATAAGACCCCTACGGACCTTCGATGACTTCTGATGGCAATGGGTACAGAGGTCACGTTTTGTGTCAGATTTCAGGATTACGCAGTTTTCTGACTTTCAGCACAGCAGCACTGAAATCTAGACAGCTTCTGGCAACCTGGACTTGACCACTGGAGTGGAACACAAACCCTCACCAAGTCTGGACACTCAGACCATGTTTTTTGGATTCTGGTGGCAGAAAACCCACCGCGGATCATCCTCTACACTCACAACCCTGAAACTTCTCTAGCAGGAAAGAGTGGTCAGTGATAATGGCAAGGATGTCCCTTGAAGTTTTCTTTGTCAGTTTGGAACTTTTGCAGCTCTGGGTGTCTCGCACCACTCTGCCGGTGTACCCCCTCTTCAGTGTGGCAGGCACCAATGGGCTTCCAGCAGTCAAGAATGCTCCTCCAGACCCTGTGTGACACCAACGGTCTTCTTCGACTTGAGATGTCCAGGCACTCCTCTTCAGGACTCACAAAGTCTACTTCTCCGGATGGCAGGCACGCAGGACTGGCTTCCAGGGCACATCAGATGAAGAGTAGCAGGTTTCACAATGTTCCCTCATATCTCAGGGAAAGGTCTCCTTTGCAGGTCCTCTCTGGATCAGTCCTCGGAAGAACACGGCAGCTTTCGGACTACATAAAGAAAATGCAGCAGCAGACTTCTTCTCCAGCTGGGCTTGAAGGAAGAGCTTCTTTTTGCTTTAGCTCTGACTTCAGCTTCTGAACAAATTGGTGAGTGACAGGTTCCCTGTTATATCCATTTGGTCCCCATTCACTCAGGCTGAGCAAGGGTCAATCAACCAATCATGCAGAGGTCATTCATGCAGGCAGGCAGACAATCAGGCTCACAGGCATTCAGGTGATTCACTCCACACAGGCTGGCATAACACATAATGTGGATTGGGGTAAGCACCCAGACTTTCAGCATACTACACTGTATTCATGTCATTTTCAGTCAGGGCTGTCTCAGGCATTGTGTCACACACAGAAACCAGACACATATAACACAAAATGTGAGTTCACTTCAGACTCCATTCACCCAGGTCCCTTCCTGAGGGTGCATCCACAGCACACAGCCCCTGGGAAGGCTCCAGTCAGTCTGACAGGAGGCAGCCCTACAGCCATATATGGTATTTCCACCCAACAGCCTGTCAGGGGGAAGGGAGTGAGTCAGGGCTTCCCAGGACTTTGGGAAACAAGGTAGAAGGCAATAGAAACCAAGAGTCAACAGTGTCCATCTTTCCTTTCTTCAGGAATCAATTGATTCCTATGGCAGGGCCTGGGTTTCCCAAAAATGGAGGGCACTCAGAGTCACTACCAGGTCAGCATGTAACTGCCACCAGATGATACCCTGCTCTGTGGGCAACACCCAGGTGTCCAGAAACACACGGAAGAGTTCAAGGGTGTACCCCCACCCATGGGTGCAACAAGGGTATCCCATGGGTGTTGTTCACCAAAAGGAAAACATGAAGAGTTGCACTGCCAGAGGTCCCTGCTGGACCTCAGTGGCAGAAAACATAGAAAATACACACTGAGATGTGGTAGGACAAGTACTAGGAGGCCCTGCCCCTCCAAAAGCATTTCCAGCATCACACATACAGTGCTCCTTTCCAATTCTCACGTCTACTTACAAATGCAGCCTGAGAGAAGAAAGGAGGATACATTCATTCATAACTGACGATAACATTGCCAAACAGTGGCCTGAGAGAGGGAGCAGATTCCATTCACTACTGGGATTGTGATCATCGATTCATATGCATTCACTCAGTCTATTCTCAATAATTTACCATTTTCTCCAATGGCTCTCCCTGCTGAGAACTCTAATCAGATTCAAGATTTCAGATCACATACTCAGCTTTATTCTGTGAAGCATCTTATCCTGCTTCAGTTTAGGTGCTTATATGCATGTTTTATGCAGATCGGGTTTGCTTAAGTTCAGCCTCATGTCTATTCCGGCTTTTCATATGAATTAACAACTATCTAACTAACTCCCATTTCTCCCCCAACGTCGTCTATCCTTCAAGACCCTGTAAAGATTTCAATCAGATGTCTTACTCATCCAGCTGTGTGTACTGGGTTGAAGGTGGACATGGGCCACAGGTGTCATTGCCATCTCAACGGTGAATGCTGATCCAAGGCTTGGCAACAACAAGACAATCCAATACTCAGTTATGTGTGGAAGTGGTTGACAGAGTCCGTTTTATTTTTATGTTCAACACTTGAGAAACAAACAGTGAAACAGGCAGAGTATCACTGTCCTGATTAAGGGTATACTCACATGGACATTGATCAACATTTTAAAGGGTTTTGGACAATGGAAAATTTCCATAAGTGTGATACATTCAGTTAGTTACATTTGAGAATCATCTGTTTTGGAGGATAGCTCAGGGGCAACGTGCTCAAAGCAAGACAACATGGAGCACCACAGGTTCAATCCCCGGGTCTGCCCTTAGAAACCTCTGGGTATTAAGCGTGTTATAAATAACATATCATATCATATCTGTCGTAACTGAACATTACTTAAACTAGATGATAGCACAAGCTGAATTAAATCTCCATTTTGCACATATCGTCTATCCCACCACATGACATATTATCTTTGCTCAAGGTGGGGCAATTCACTATAAGTAAGCAAAATCTGCCCAGCAACCAGAAACCGCCAAACGATGTGGCATGCCAACCATGCCTGCATCTAGGCTTAGGTCCATGTTTTGATGTGTAATGTTCTGTATCCATGCTAGGAGCATAACTGCATTCTGAACAGAGACCTACTTAGCAGCTGCACAGCATCAGGTTTGGGTTATGTCTGTTCCATCCAATTACAGTCTTCAGTGTCTTTTAACCTTATGCAACAATAGTCTCGGCTGTGGTGCTTTCCAGTTCATGACACAATACGGCCCTATGAAAGATCAAAATATATTATTTCTGTGCCCACAATAATTAGCCTAAAGATCAGCAATGTACTACTCAACCTTAACATCTTAAAGGCTATTTTCTCTCTACATTAGTGCTTTTGCAATTCTGATCAACCTGCCACATTTTTGGGAATGTGTTCTTTATTTGAAACAGGACATTAGTGTTTTCTGTATTCTTTTTTCACCAGAGATGCAGGCCCTACTCACCTGCCCCCTTCGCTCCCACCTTCCGACCGCTGTTTCCCCATTTTACCGCTTTCTCGCCACTCCTCTCTGGTTGACCCTGCTCTCCTGCTTGCCTCTCCCATTGCCCTCTTTCATTCACCCATTGCCTCCAGCTGCATCAGCTTGTGTTTTCCTTCCCCCCACATTCGACTCCACCTCCCGCTATGGTTCTTTGAGTTATCTTGCATCTTTGGCATCAGCACCACTTTGGTGCCCACCCACACCACTGTAAGGAGCAGAGTGCAGTGTACTCCCGCTGATTGTTTCACTTTTTTCAGTTCCTGTCTTGCCACCCACAAAACCTTATCACTGGCAGCTTCTGCTAGTGATGCTATTGGCCTCTGAGGTGGGTTGTAATGTCTGATAGTGACCTGGCACCCGTGTTAATGCCCACACTTTGCTTGGGCCATTACATCTGGGCTGCAGGCCATTACCAAATGGTACAGTTGTGTCAGTTACCATTATCAACATGATAGGGCATGGGTTACATTACAAGCCTCCTCTAAGCCAATTGGAATGCTCAGAATGCAGTCTATAATCTCTGGTATAAACCTCATTCCAAACATTCTGACTTGCACACCGATTAAAATGATTCACTTTCAACTTTAAAGTCATCTTAGAAAGCCGAATATCTCCTACTGCCTACATTTGAATCAGATGCTATAGACATAGCATCTCTTGATAGGTGAGCGTTGCAAACATTATTATAAAACAGTGACTCTGAGATAGATGAAATAAATATGTAACACCTTTTTCAGTTTGAACTATTGCATTCCTAGTGTACGTTTTGTGAGACGTCAGACTGAGAGTTGTTATCTAGTTTGCAGCTCATCACAAAACTTCTCTAATGTCACTTAGAATTTTTCCAAACTTGTCCCGAGTTCCCTTTGGTTCAGCTGTGATTCCTCATAACATGACATTATTTCAAGCTTCATTTGGGAACGACAATCACATTTGCATTTCTGATGGCAGATTTTATGTGCGTTTGCTTCAACCCACACTGAACTTTACTCTAGGTAATGAACCAAAAAAACTATTATATTTGCCATTGCACATAATGATGCCGTTGTGATTATTTTATGGTTCTCAGAGTGAATTATATTGTATCCTAAAGCAGTAGCTTCATATCATGTCTAAAGTCAGAATTGTATTGAATGCACATAATACAAATGCATTTGGTCCTTCTTGACCCACCCATCAAGATGCTCAACAGTGATTTACACAGACATGCACTTCTGTGTGGTCCATTTGGTTAATCTAATGGATGTACGTGGTACTATTTCTTACAGTTTTTACTTCAACATTAAAATTCAAAAATACTGCCATGTGCTAGTTGCCTTCTAGACCTCGGGAGGGCTCATTATTGCCTGGGATGCTGACCCTTCCCTAACTTAATACCATTAGTTATTAAAACATTCACACTTTCTTTAATGAAACTCATAAATTTCAAATCATGTAACCAATTGATCAAGTGGCAATAGGCCTCATTCCAAGTTTGGCAGTCATTTCCACCGAGCACAGCTACGGAGACTGACACGTAGCCAGCTGATGTACTGCCAGATTACGTGTGGACGTATGACAGAGCTAGTCCCATTCTGTGATTCTATAGCTCTTCATGGGTATTTTGAAGGAATAATGAATTTCACCCGCAGTAATTCCTCGTTTTTGCCATTAAAATACAGATCTTACTGCTCCTTGATGGAGGTAAATACTTCACTTTAAGTACATGCTTTAGCTGTGAATGAATTAAGGATTTACTGCACCGCATTCTTGTATTGTGATTTAATGCACCCAAAAGCATACCCTCACTGTGCACACTAAACATTTTGAGGGACATTTCTTGTGATGTGTCAATTCTGTGTCTTACAGATCCCACAGGTATTGGGATGCAAGTGCAACGTCCCAGGCGTGCAAACAGATTCCTTCTGCAAAAAAATAAATGAGCAGGCGGCCTAGTGCTAGTAGTTCTCATTGGGTGCGGCAGAATGTGCATGTATTCATTTGTAGCTGGCTTTGACACATGTTAGAAACACGATACAGCCATACAGAAAGAGCAACAATGTATCCTCATTGTGTTTGTAGAGGTTAAAGATAGGATGATGTATCTTGCGGTAGATGTACAGTGTAATGTTTTAATGGATGTGTGAGTAGGTAACTGACATAGGTAGGCATATGAGATGGAGTCAGAGAAGTGTTGCAGTAAAGGCGAGGTATGGGAGTTCTGCCATGTTGGATTTTAGGGCATATTACAAGATGTGTTTTTGAAAATTTAAGAAATAGGCTTAACATGGAGATATCAGACTAGCTCAATATTGCCTTAAGCCAAGACTAGTGGGAGTGCTTTATTGATTCCAAGTGATAACTTGATTTGAACATTTTTAGATTCTTTGTGAATAGTTACCAAATTGATTGTCTAGGTTTATTATTTTCACACTTTCAGGTGTAATCCCTTTAGGGATGGCCAGGTGATTTTTGACTTGTGTTTTGGTTCGCAAACTGTTGGAAAATGTTGAATTGTAGGTTTGCACTATTGGATAGAATTTAACATATGTGTTTAGATTATGTGTTGTCGAATGGAAAATCATATTATACCCTCTTGATCGTATGTGTATATATACGTATTGGCCTAGGCCAAGTCGCTCTGTGAGGAAATCCGCGTTGCAAGGTCTTGACCTTAGATCTGTGTAAACCGCCATTTTAGGTTCATTCGCCATTTTAGATTCTTATTCTAAAGTCACCCTGTGTTCTAAGATGGTGGACAATGTTGTTTTTTAATGTAACATGGCCGTCTGACCTCTGTGTACAAGTTAATGTCTAAACTGCCCGCAGGCCAAATGTTAGGGTCATGTACTGAGGCCTTGTCCTTTGTTGACCTGTGTATAGAGGATTACCTGTGCCATCGATACTAATCCATGAACATATATCGTTTACAATACTGTTTGAGCATCTTATGTGAACACATGTTTATCTATATTGTATAAAGAGATGTGCAAAGGCTCAACGTGAAATTGAAGACACACTGTTGCTACTGTAACTTGTTGGCGAATGTATTAAGGATAACTCCTAAATGTATGGATGCATAAATTAGGAACAAACTCAGCACAAACCCTAGATCCAAGATTCATTAACCTGCAAGTGGGTTGGACATCATGTTTTGGAGTGTATAAAAGGTGTGACTATTCTGATGTACAGTCCCACTCACTGAGAACACCAAACAGGGCTGGTTTTCGCTGTGTTGTACAGAGGGCCTGATAGCTATCTGTTGCTTTGTCCTTTGAAACTGTTCAGTTGTAGAATAAAGATCTGTGTATCTTTCGAACCCGCGTTTGGTATATTTCCTTTTGGGGTACTCAGCCTCGATATGGTTTTTTGCTTTTACAGATGGCGCCCGAATAGGGACCCTCAAGATTGATGCCAGCTCGTTGAAGGTTGACGTGGCTATCGGACCGGGATTGGACGGTGTAAAAGGGGCCTCTTTCCTGAATGAGAAGCGACACCTCAGAAGCGCTGCATGGCCCGATCCCTGGACGGTGAGCACGCGGTCCGAGTCAGCATCTTGACGAGGGTCCACTTTTTGAGGCGGGCACATTTGCCTAAATCACCAAACACAAGGTAAAATTTGTTAGAAAAACTTTGAAATCCAATCAGACCTCCTTAGGCTTGACCAGGTGAGTCGTGACCCGATTCTTAAGTATCCTGATAATTTGTTTTGGCACATTACACTTGCAAGTGCAATTACTGACCAGGTAACACCAGTATTCTGATATGCCTGGGAAATTGTCTGCCTGCTTCAGGGCATTACTCTGCAAGGACAGACAATCTTTGGAATTTAGCCGTCCGGCACCACAGGAGAGGTCGCCGGCTTGTACTACGTACTGTAAGCATGGCATTGGTTGTATAGTGTTTAATGATATTTGGCACAGACAAACTAGACATGCTTCTGAACTTCAGTGGCCAATCAATGGTAGTTTTGAAATCCCTCATATTGAGATTTAGAATCTATATTATTAAAGAAAAAGGCTAGACCTGCAGCATTTGATGTATTACAGAATTGGAAGAAAGAAGCTTTACAGCAGCTTAAAAGTAGAGAAAAACATGCACGCCATCATAAGACGAACGCCGAAAAAGCATTGTTATATGACCAAGATAAACATTCAGAGTCAGCTAGGAATATGGATAGGGCTTTCTCACTTGGTATCCAGAAAATCTATCCTTCTAAAGACTTTCATGTTTCCGATGAACTTATCGATAAATTGTTAAATGAACGAAGGCCTGGTGCCACTGTGCCACCTCTGTATATTCCTCTTCCTGCTGGTTTGCCTCTTCCTGCTGTTATTCCTCCTGCTGCTCCTATTGTTCCTTCTGCTGTTCCTCCTCCAACAGTTGTTGGTCCTCCTTTTGTCGCTGCTCCTCCACCTGCTCTTCCACCTGCACCTGTTGCACCAGTAATAACACCTCCATTGAATTTGCCTATTCTCCTTCTTCCAAGTGGTTCTATGCCGCTTGTAGTAGATCAGGGAGCGGGATCAAGGGTTGTCACTCGCAATACTGTACCTCCGAGAAGAAACGTGAGTTGATTGTATGGGCTAAGCATTGTATGGAGAGGGATGATCAAGCTGGTGTTCTTGCCACACTTTCTAATATGGACAATTTTCCTGAGAAAAATGTTTTTATTGAGGGATTAGGGATTCATTTGTGTGTAATGTGGGACAGATTAAACGATAAAGATCTCTCACAAGGGTTGAGGGACCTGAACACCTTAGCATTCTCTAGAGACAATGTGGAGAGAGTACAAGAGCATGTTGAGAGGGTTTTTGAGTATAGAAAGGAGTTGGAAAGGTTACAGAATGAGGATAAAGATGGAGATAGTTTGGACATTATGTATGTGCAAAAACGGTTCCTTCCTTGTCGTAAATCGATATCTAAGGAAATGTGAATCTATACGAAAGACCCGATTAGATGGATCTCGGACACATCGATAACTCCTATCGAAGTATATGACACATATAGTCAGTATACGCCAGAAATGCAGAGGAGAGTGATAAAGGTCATGGTAGACTACCTACAGGATGAGTGTGTAAAAAGAAAGATTTGTTGTCTCACAGAGTTATTGAGTATTTACAAGAGAGCTTTTTCATTTGACACTTCTTCGGTTGCTTTAGCGCTCTATTTAGCCCTGTTGCTTAGTAAGCGTTCGGAGTTGCCTACTTCTCAGTTGCCTATGAGAGAGGTTCCTCCGACATTCTTCCCAAAAGTTGAGATCCCTGCTAATGTTGCAGTGGGTATAGTTGCTCAGGAAATCCATGCACACTATGTGTCACAGTGTGTTCACATCCCGTTCTCAAGACAGGAAGTGAACACCATTAGGCAATCTATTCCCAACATTAGGAAAAATCCAACAGGGTTCTATAAAGAAATAGAGTCTGTTTTGCAATCCTCAGTATTCACTTTAAGTGATATTGACCTGTTATTTCCTGTACTCCTGCCCGTAGATTTATGGAAACAGGTTAGAACTATAGACGATGTAGCAGGGTTAGGAGATACATGGGCTAACATAATCAGACTCGATGGAGAAAGGCCAGCTGGCGAAAGACCGCCTCAGGTGATACTAACTTTGCCTGACAGAATCGTTGCGAAATTGAAAACTGTAATTCCCGAAAAGAGAATTATCCGGGACAAGCTTACTGCCTGTGTCCAAGGGAAGTCTGAGGGTGTTACCGAGTTCTTTAATCGGTTCGAACACGTATTCTCGGATTTCAGTGGACAAGATTTGGGCGCAGAGTCTGCGAAAAGATTATTTGTATACAAATTTGTGCGTGGATTGCTGCCTGACATCCAGTTGCAAATCATGTCTTCTGAGAGCGCTTGGCAAGCGAAGACTCAATCAGAAGTACTGCACATGGCTCAGTACTATGAGAATCGTGTCAATAACAAAAAGAAAAGAGGCGAAAAGAGGAAAGGTGATTTGAAGACAAAAGTATTGTTACAGCAAATTGTTAGAGGCACTAGAGGGGGTAATTCACAAATTAGAGGTCAGTGTGTTCCACAGGGAAATGTGCCCTTGGGTCCTGTAAGCATTAACCAATGTTCCTATTGTAGGCAAGAGGGTCATTGGCGTGCACAATGCCCGATCCTCAGACAGAGGTCAAACAACGAATTTGGGAATATGGGTAGACGATCCAGAGGTCGCCCGGGTGTAGGGCGCCCTGGTAGAGGTCAGTTTGCACAAGATTCACAGCAACCTTTTTCACAGGATAATCAGGCACCAAGTGTGGATACTAGAAACATTGTTGACCATCCTTCTGCCGCTTACCTCTCGGAAGAACTTCCTTTTGACAACATTTTTTTTCGCTAGGATTGCCCGAAGCAGGGTTTGGAACCAATGCCTATTCCCGTTAATCAGAAAGGTCCCTACGTTGAAATATTAGTGGGAAATAGGAAACATCTATTTTTGATAGATACAGGGGCACAGAAGTGTTCCATTGATCATTCGCTGGTTCCAAACATTCCACTGTCAGGGCAAACCAATGTTTCTGTAGGGTTTTCTGACACACCAGTTGTCTGTCCAGTTTCCTTGCTGGTATCTATTTCTTTGGGTCCCTTTATGGACCACTGTCCATTCCTTTTGACTTCGAATTGTGGAGAGAATTTGCTGGGGTTGAATCTGTTGAAGGAATTAAATGTGGTAATTCATTGTTCTTCTGATGGAGTGTGTTTGACGATTTCACCACAGCAACTTTCTGTCTCTCAATTCTTGACCAGACCTTTGCGCTGGAATTTAGTGATGTTCTGGAGTGTTTCTGGGCTATCGACGACAATGATGTGGGTGTTTTGCAAATTGAGCCTGTTAAAATGGTCTTGAAACATGGAGTGAAGCTGCCACGTATTCCACAGTATAAGATCTCGGTCAATGGTGCGCAAGCCTTGAAATGCATCGTCTCCGATTTTGTGCATCGAGGAGTGATTGAGGAAATTACAGGTAGTTTGTGCAATAGTCCGATTTTGTCCATGTACAAAAAAGGTGATAATGCAAAACCTTTTCGTTTCATAATTGATTTGCGTGCCATCAATCAGATCGTCGCTCCACAATTTCCAATTGTGCCTGATGTGACAACAATATTGACTATGATTCCGGCTTCAGCTACTTACTTTAGTGTTGTGGATCTAAAGAATGCTTTCTTTAGTATTCCTATACACAAGGACAGTAGATATTTGTTTGCATTCACCTTGGGGGGACGCTCCTTCACATTTACCTGTGCACCACAAGGTTACACGGAAAGTCCTAGCATGCACAGTAGGGCTTTGAAAGAGCAGCTCGATACCCTTGAGTTGCCCTCTACTTGTACACTGCTTCAATATGTTGATGACTTGCATCTAGCTGCCGACTCAGAAAGCGCTTGTAAGGAGGGCACTGTGTTGTTACTTATTCACTTGGCTAAACACAGACATAAAGCTTCGCTAAAAAGAATTTCAATATTGTTGCCAGGAGGTCGCCTATTTAGGCTATCTCCTGTCAAAGGAGGGAAGAGGGTTGACGCCCGAACGGATAAAACTCATTTCTAGCATGTCTGTTCCAAATACACAGAAAGAAGTTAGAGCCTTCATAGGAATGGCTTCTTACTGTAGGCAGTGGATCCCCAACTTTTTGTTAACGATTAAGCCGATGTTGGCTCTGACGAAGAAGGGCATTTCTTTGCCACTGCCGTGGAACATGGAGCACCAGCGTGCATTTGATTTGCTCAAGACTGCATTGTGCTCGGCACCGGTTTTCGGCACACCAAATTATGAAAAAGCCTTTGTGTTGTTTGTGCATGAATGTGTTGGATGTGCTTTGGCTGTATTAACACAGGAGCATGGAGGGAGGAATAGGCCATTCGGTTACTTTTCCTCCACCCTCGATCCTGTAGCATGCGCTTTTCCAAGATGTTTGCGAGCTGTCGCTGCTGCTGCTGCGTCTGTAAAATGGAGTAAGCGAATGGTCCTAGGCCATGCTTTAACCCTGATGATACTTCACTCTGTAGGAGTTCTATTGAACAGAACTCAAACGCAACACCTCACTTCCGCACGGCTGACGAGATATGAATTGATCTTGTTTGCACCACACATACAAATTAAGAGGTGTTGTGTTCTTAATCCGGCTGAACTTTTACCTTTCCCGCAAGGTACTGCTTGCAGTGACGAAGAGTCACATGACTGCCTTTACACTACCGAACAAGAGGCAAAGGGTAGAATTGATCTAAAATATACTCCTTGGAACAGTCCACAAGGGGAGGTGTTTTGCGATGGCTCCTGCTTCAAACTTCCAGATGGTACATCCACAGCTGCTTATGCAATCACTATAATGAGCACGATCATGGAAACCAAGAGAATCACGCATAACTCCGCGCAGGCCACAGAGATTATAGCTTTGACCCGAGCTTGCGAACTTTCCGAAGGGCTTACTGTGAATATATACACTGATAGTCAGTATGCCTTTGGGGTGGTTCACAACTTTGGGAGACTTTGGTCAGAAAGAGGGTTCTTAACTTCACATGGTACAAAGATCCAGCATGGCTCCCTGATAGCACGGCTACTCTCAGCGCTTGCACTCCCTACTCAGCTGGCGATTGTAAAAAGCGCAGAGCATCAAAAGATTGTAGATGATGTAGGAAAAGGGAACGCTTTTGCTGATCAAATAGTTAAACAGACTGCCACTGATCTCTCTTCAGACATGTATACTTCGAGGGAAGCCACAAATGCCTGTACTATGGATGAGGGTATTGATTCTGTAAGGGATATCCAAGCCGATGCCATATTAGAAGAGTCTAAGAAGTGGGCTGAGGGCTTGGGGAAACTTGATGATGATGGGTGTTGGGTGGACAGCGTTCAAGGGAAATGGCTACTTCCCGACGCGTACATTATGATGATGGTTGTTATGGCTCATGGTCCCACACATAAATGTGCACGCAAAATCACAAAAATTTTGGAAAAAGTATGGGTAAACGACAAAATATCTAAGGTAGCTGAACGCTTTGTTCAAGGCTGCATGATCTGTTTACAGCATAATATGGGAAATGGAACATCAACTCCAAGGGGAAGTTTTGGTCCACCTTCTGTCCCTTTTGAGGTTATACACTTTGATTTTATTGAGATGGAACGATGTAACAACCTGAAGTAGGTGCTTGTTGTCATCTGTGCTTTCAGCAAATGGGTTGAGGCCTTTCCTGTTAAAGACGCCACAGGATGACTACTGCAAAGACTATGTTAAAAGAATACTTCCCAATGTTCGGGCTACCAAGAGTCATCTGGTGGACAATGGTCCACATTTTATCGTTGCTGTAATTCTGCAGACATGCGCGGCAATACACATCGATAAACGGTTCCATTCGTCCAGACACGCTCAGAGTGCTGGACTAGTGGAAAGACACAACGTCATCATCAAAAACAAGCTTGCTAAGACGTGTGCCGGCACCAAACTAAAATGGCCGGACTCCTTACCGATCGTGTTGTTATCAATGCGTACAACCCCTCAAACTAAGACTGGGCTCTCTCCCTTTGAGGTGGTAATGGGGAGGCCTGCTAATATCTGGAACCTTCCAAAATGGCGTTCCTTGAGAAATGTTGAAAGTGTACCTCTTTCTGATTACTGTAGCCAGTTGACTAAAAACTTGTATTTGATTTATCACCAGGTGCGAGAGGCTTTACCTGTACGATACAAGGGCCCTGGTCACAGCATATGACCTGGGGAGTGGGTCCTCACAAAATCCTTCAAGCGATCGTCTTGTCTTGCACCTCGTTGGTGGGGCCCCTTCCAGGTCCTACTGGTCACACAGACAGCGGTGCGGGTGTCAGGACGGAAAAATTGGATCCACGCGACACACACTAAGAAAATTTCACACCCAGTGCCATACGATACAGAAGAAGCAGAACCCCCCACCAGTACTGCCACCAACGATCCCGAAGCAGTAACTAGCATTGAAAGTGTGTCAGGGATTCTTCCTGATCCTTTGAGGTCTGGGGAAACAGCCATTCCACCCCCACACTCTCCAACCATTTTGTTTCCAGAGGCGATCTCCAATAGTGCCTCTAACCTTACTTCCGTTCGCTCGCCACTTCCAATGGGAAGTGACAACACGTTGTTCATGAATCAATCAGTACCAGGTATCAAAAGGTACGATCTGCGTCCAAGGAAATAGAATTACGGCACGCTTCGGCTGTGCGCTCGGAGATGAAGAAAATCATCAAGGGCTTGCTTTTGGCCCAATCAATTGTTTGAAAAAGCAGATTCTGTTGGCCAGGGTTTGTGGAAGGACTAAGAAGACGCTTGGCCCAGAGGTCGCCAGCTAAAAACATTGGTGTTTTTCGTTTGAAGACTACAATGCCTGCAACCGCTTCCGCTCGTATGGAAAAGAGAAAAGACTGTGTGACCAGTTACGGAAATGAACATGTAGTTATGTGGGCCCCGAAAACGTACTGCTGTTTTGTGATAATGTTAATTAGTTTTATAATAGTCATTGTTTTAGGCTTCTGGTAGCTAGAAGAAGTACCTCTGCTTGAGAATTTGTTGCCGACTGAAAATGTACCTACTGTTTCTACTCCTTTCATGCATCTGCACACTCTATCTCCTAGGGACTCTCAGCACAGACAGAGATATCACAACAACACATTATTACTTATCATGAATGCTACACATGCCATCTTTAATAAGTCCAACTGTTGGGTCTGTTCACATTTACAGCCACACAGGGATAAGGGGCTAGGATGGTATATTCATCCTTTACCTTTGACAACTGCATGCTATGCTTCTCTTTGAGCACTATTCTTTGGTCGCTGGAATGATAGCATCTCAGGGAACGTTGATGGGACTAATTTGAATCAGTTTGAGAAACGTGTTCTGACTCCCCTCGGATGCTCGCTTAGGCCTTTTGATAGACTGTCTCATCCTTTTCAATCCTTGATTTCTTTTAAAATGGCTCCTATAGGCAATAAGGATGCCACGCCTCTTTCCTACACTGTTAACCATAGCCCGAGTCAGTTTCTTTCTGCATCCAGAGGAATGGTACTCAGTCAATGGGTGATTTTAAAGGTTGCGCCAACGGTGCAAATTTGACTGGGGAAAACAGACCTATTTAGGGATCCTGTTACCAGGGGTATTCATAGCCAGTACTGTAGAGGTTTCAAAGTCTCGTCCACGGTGGGACGAGAATGGTGACACTCCAGCACAAGTTCTGGGAGACGTAGCGAAATCCTTTGTGCCATTTTGGGGGCAAATAATGAACTCTGAGGATATCAGGAGACTTGCGAAAGTACTGGAGAGACCATCAACAGGACCACTGACATACTCTATAATATGACTTTAGAACAGAAGGCAATAAGGTTAGTAGCACTTCAGAACCGGATTGCATTAGATGTCATCCTGGCTGAACGTGGAGGGGTATTTAAATTAGTGGGGTCCGCTTGCTGTGTTTTCGTGCCAGATTCCTCCCCAACTATCTTCCAGGCAATACAGAATCTGCATGTCCTAAGTTCAGAAGTGCATGTTCCCAAGGGAAACTGGGATTTTAGCGCTTGGTTCTGGGACTTCTTGCGATCTTGGGTTGGAAGGTACTTTCGGTCTTGCTGATCATTTTTGGAATTCTGTTGTTTCTTTGTTGTTGTATACAATGTGTTCCTGGTATATGTTCGATGCTAGGGGGATGTTGGGATGTTGGGATGGGTACATTAGGACGCAAGGTATACTCCCCAGACAAGAACTCAATTGAATATGTGCAGGGCATGGGGGTCTTTGATGCCAAGAGTGCTGGTGAAGATTTAGAGCACTACTGCCCTTACCCGATAAATGGTCATCCTATTTGAACTGCAGGAACTGCACTCTTGGGATGAATAAATAAGCGAAAATCAGACCCATGGAGTGGTGCTCCAATCACCTAATCGATGGGCACCTGGGTTCCCAGAGAGATAAGGGGGAAGACGTGCTTGGGTTGTACCATGATTTGTGATGGGAGTAACAGAGGTGATGCCAATACATTTATCTACATGGTCCGGGAGCTGTTTGTGGGTGCCACAGTGTCTGGTATGATGAGGAGAGCCATTGTATCATCAAAGCAGAGTTTACCTCGCTAGTCACACTTTGATCACGATCCGATGGAGTGGTTCACATCACATGATGGTCAAGAATATTTTACTCGTTAAAAAATTAATCATGGCAACAATATACCCAGTAGTTAATCAACTCCTATGTTTCATAGCAAAGATGTAGTAGGTCACGTGTTTAATGGAATGTGCTTGAGATAATGTGTGACAATAGAGTAAAGAACTATAGCAGATAATTACAACTGTGTATAGTTGTTGGCCAATGGTAAGTGCAGGATCATGCTTTAATCTTCATTATGCATAGTTCTTTTAATTTGCAAGTTTTACGCTGTAAAATATATAACTTCTTTGGGTTGGGTGATGTCCATGTTAGTTTGGTTCTACGGGATCATCTGATACTTTTGCATTTAATAAAACTTTGTTTTCCGTGCAAATGAAGCATCAATTATTTTGCCTAGTTGGGATTGTTTTTTTATTGTGTGTGTTTTGGGTCATTCACCCTACACATGCCTGATATCTCTTGGGTGGAATTCTTCGTTTTGGCAATACTTACACAGACTACCCACTTAACATGATACTCAGGGTACATGGAGCCAAAGCAAAAGGTTTTGCCAGATATCGGGAAATTGTGTGGGTTATATAGCAAATGTGCCATTTCTTCAAGTCCAGAAAATATGTTTTAAATAGATACTTGATTTATCAGACTCTGCTTACAATTTTGAGGTTTATAGTTGGACTTCCTTTCCTGGAGAATGAATTATGCATTGACACAAATAACTTGTGAACAACAACCATGGTCCATTCCAAAGGCTGTTCTGACTCAGCATATTTTAAAATATATGTTAAAGTCAAAAGGTAATAAACTAGGTAATCCATAGCTGTACCATTGCTGGATAGAATTCAACTTTGGATCCTGCTTTATGAACCCGCCTAACTTAAATAGGAAATGTTGTATGGAGTTTAAGTGGCATCTACTAGAGCATATGGTAATGGAGATAGAATTTATAGGACTCTCTAAACCTTGAAATCATAAATATACAATGTTGGCCTCCAGTGATTTGTCAAGGTACATGTTCTGATTAAATCATTCATATGAGTGAACTGTTTTTTTAACTAAAGATAGACTCAACTTAACCCAACTGAGATTGATTAAGGCCAATGGTTGAATTTGGGGGATAATGATGGCAATTGTTTTTTTGCACTTCATGCTATGGAGATGTATTGCTCTTTGTATGTTTATGCCCACCCTACCTATTGATAAGGAGAAATACCTTGGCACCCTTGTTTCGGAATCTGGGCGTGGCACGATTCAGGCCTGCATTACCGTCCTTATTGTCAGCTGATACTTCATTAGTGGCCTGGACATGATTGTGTTATTTAAGATCAGCATTCATAAGACAATCTTATTTACTGAAGAACATTACTAATCAATGAACTGGATATTTTGTATTATAACATGGTAGCCTATTGCCATATCCATTATACAATTGTATATGCATTATATGTGTAAGGTGTTTGGACATTTTTGCATGGAATTATATTTTTTTCTTTTATTATTTTATGGAAAATCTGACATTTGTTAGTTGCACTTTGATGGATATATTATCTGCATAACGTTTACAAAACCAGCCACATAAACAAAAAAAAGTAATAGCTTTATAATCAATGTCTGATTGGTGGCACACGAATGTAAGATTGTAGAACATTGCTCGTTGATAAAAAAATGAAGATAGCATACATATCACAATCATAATGTGCATCTACTCTTTATCATGTGTCTTATGTTCCTGTGGGTATATATGTAATTTCATGCAATGGGAAACAGAAGGGTCATCAGGGGGTTGTAGTCTTGTAAAGCTGACATTGTGCTGGGATAATTTCACAGTCATCATGAATGTTCGGCTGTGTCACCACTTATGTCTTTGCTACATGTTTATGGAAGAGTGTAATATCTACCTCTCTCCACACTAACTGATTTATTGTCAAATAATGTTTCCCCACTCTGGCACCCCAGTGTTCGAAATGGTGCCACGCTAAAAATAAACTTAGCTTCCTTTGTATATGGTGCCATCTGAGGAACACGTGTTTGTGTTACTAACAAACTTCACGATCTGATCTCTTGACCCAACTATATATTGCTAAACTATTGAGCATCCTGTTGGCCTTGCATGGTGGGGATATTGGAAAGAATAGGAATTATGGCCAGATACTGCTTCTCAGAAGCTGGGAATGAGGAAATCTAGGGATGAGACTGTAACCAAGGGCTGAAATAATATTGAGCATGTCATTATGATATGATATGATAGTTTATTTAGATAGCGCCTATACACGATGTGTTTCAAGTCAAGTGAGGGGACAAGGGAAAATACAATGACATTCTTACAGGCCATGTACAGTAAGGATGTGAAATTAACTATTGTACTCGGCTTGACGACATTTCAGCAACAGCTAAGACATAGATAAGGAAGGGAGGGGGAGAGTGGGAAGGAAATGGAAACAGACAGGCGACTACCGTACTAGGCCTGATGACATTTCTGGTGGAGCCGGAGAAAAACAAAAGGTGAGGAAGAGGGGTGCAGAAAGGGAGGGGAGGAACAAAACAAGCGACTATTGTACTGGGTCTGATTACATTTCAGATAGTGCTGGGCTGGGGGGGGGAGTAAGGGGAGGGGAGGAGACATATGAGGTTGCTATCATACTAGGTCCAGGGACAATTCTGATAGAGTAAGTGTTTAGAAGAAAGTAAGGGGAGGAGGAGATAGGAAAAGGGAGAAAGGGACAGGAGGAGAGAACAGAGAGTAAGCAGTCAAAAAGAGTGGAGAAGAAAGAGGGGAGAACAAATACAATTGCAGAAGTCAGTATTAACACATAATGTTGCAAGCCAGGATACAAGATCAAGATGGGACCAGCATGATTCAGGGCCACCATGAGCACAAGATGGAGGGGAAGTCCAGCATGAGAGTTGAGAGAGAGTGATGCACCGTGAATGAATGAAGTCCATTAAAATCAAATCCAGCAATGGCCAAAATACAGTGAATGTAAAACCACAATATATATGGACAGACTCCTGCAGAAGTAGGCTAGAGGGGGGAGGGTGAGCAGGGTCGAAGAATCAAGCAAAACAGGCAACACCTGTGCGTGAGAACGGTGGGAGGCACAAAGGAACATCACAGGGGGACCAGAGGGGCATACACTATGGGGGTCATTACAACCCTGGCGTTAAGGGTTAAACGGCTCCGTAAAAGGTGTCGGTGCCGTTAAACCCTTAACGGCTGTTTACGAGGTCCCTTTGCGGGACCCGACCTTAACGGCTGGTTTTACCAGCCGTTAAAGTAGGGTGCCGCAAAGGGACCTCGGTGCTAATTACGGTACCGCAATTTGCGGTACCGTACTTAGCGCCTTCCCCAGTCCCATTGAGCCCTATGCGGCGAAAATGTGAATGGGGAAGGGCCATGGTGAAATGGGGAAATACCGCCCTGCCAACCTTGAAATGGAGCAGTATTTCTCCATTCCACCATGGCGGACTTGTTACAACATTGGCACCAACCATGGTGCTAATAGCGCCATGGTTTAGTGCCGGGGTTGTAATGAGGGAACTATGCCTTTGCTAACAGCTGACATTCCTATGTGTGTATAATGACAATGTGTAGCCTATGCTGTTGTTCAGTAGCAAAATTCCGACCGCAAAACAATGCCTTTGTCTGTCAGTTTTCTCCCACCTCTGACTTATTACCATTTAATGGGAAGCACCCACATCATCCTTGCCAGTGAGATGGAAACAAAACCAAAACCGTCATACTTCACTCCGTCTTGCATATCATACATCATGAGCTCCTTCACAAGATGGCAGAACAGTGTCAGCAATTACTCCACTAGTGCCCAGAAAACCCTGGAACATACAGAAGCCAAATCTATTGACACTGTAACGAAATTGATGTGAGCCAGCCTGACGGCAAAGCCCTAAAATGTTCACCAAAACTGATATCTAGTACTCATTTGAGAGATCAGAACGGGAGGATCCACAATGCTCAGGTCTCCATTGCATGCAAGACAGCGTGAGTCATTTCAGAAGATGGTTGACACAGTATGCAATCACTCCACAAGTGCCCACAACATCTCAAAACCTATAGCTGCTAAAGCATGATAGTCTTTTCACAAATGGTGGACCGCCAGCCCATGTGATCAGGCCTTTCTCCTTAAAATGACATGAGTCCAGGATTGACTTGCCTGTATTGCTCCAGGAATGGATCTTGGCCAAAGAAAATAATAATTGCCTCTTTGGAAGCATGCCCTCTCTTCCGCCCCACCAATCTATCACTGCTTGAATGTCCCTTCTAAAAATGCTAAAAAGAAGACTAGGCAAATAAACACATCACCTTAAATGCTTCTTTAATCGGCTGCCGTTGAAGCCTTCACAATTTGTATCAAGTGTTTTCCAAGCCACCTTCCTCCTTTCTGCTTGAAACTGAGCCTTTCCCATGTGCCAGCCCTTCCCCAATGTCCACCATCATAGTCTCTTCCAGACGTTGCATCCAGGCCTTGTTAACTAGTTTCTCTGACTCAGGTTGCTTAATTCAAATTCTGATAAGAAACAATCAGCCTTTTCTGCCCATCTTCACTCCTGCCCTGGAAACAGACCCCACACCCCTACCTGTTGAACCCTAACTACAAAACCTTGCAAAGAAATCATACCACAGCACTTGTGGTTCCAAAGTGTTCTCCCTATCCTTTCTTGTTATTATAACTACTTGTCTAACTCCCCCCTTAGCCCCCCTACCGCCCGATAATGTGTAAGAACAGACTCCATCCTATTCTGCTAATTGTTCCTGTGGAGAGTTATGTTGTAAATCAGTGCATCCGTCCATTTGGACTCTAAGTTATTAAAAGGGAACATGTAGTCTTCACGTTTCTCACATTGGCTGGCACTCTACCAGCCATCCCCTATTGCCCCTGAACAGGTTGCTTCTGTACCTACTCTACCTACAAATACAAGCATTACATATCCTATGCTTCATCCTCTCAGATTACGGATTGCCCCCTGCCTTCCTTCTGACTATTCTGGTTGTATTGCACCATTGGTCTTCGGCCTCACTGGGCCATACCGTGCCACCTTGACTCTAAATGGTCCATGGCCACTGCATTGTTTTTTAAATTGTGATATGGTTAGAAAAATGAAACCTTTCACAACAATCCATTCACATTTAAAATACATCATAGTTCATTAGAAAACACATTTAATGATTGAACAATATAAAATATGAATTAATATAAGAGTCATCAAATAACATAGAACAATTGTCTGCATCGTCCTATCAACAGAAACATTTGTCCCATTTCAATAATTGTCATAAATATTATCAATACTTCAAGACATAAGGCCTAAAAATACTGTGCCCCTCTAGGCGCTTGAGGCGTAGAATACTGATTCATATCATAAACAGCAAATACATGGATCCCATCTGTACTTACTTGTGGACAGCCTGCCTTTGCATTTGCACCAAGTTAAGATGACATCAAAATGTCAATGTGGCCAATACCATGGCAACTGACGACATCAAGAAGAAAATTCTGCGCCAGACTGTAACTTCAGCATGTCCTCTCAGATCTCTCAAAGTGCTTGCAAAGAATAGCTGCCTCTCATCCTTTAACTTGGTGCAATAGTACAGAATGTGGCGCAGGGTTTCAATTACTTCAGGAACTTTACAAAACCACACGCCTTAGAAGAGTATTAATTTTCAGACCAAATATGTCAAATTTCTCGAGTTAGAATCAAATTCAGCCTTAAGTGAAGAAATTCTTGGCACCAATACTTATTTGGGTTTTTCTATGATACAAAAGCAGATCCTGGTAAAAACTATATTTCTCATATAGTGTGACACATGGAAATCCAGTGTGCCTCCCATCATTAGAATTTTACTTTTTCAGAACACTTGATTCACAATGACAATCTACATCTCTTAATGGAGCATTACACCTCACACACCAATAGTTAGAAAACATCCCTTTACATAAAAAGTATATTCAAATCTAAAAATAAAGTATCTTGAGGGGGAGATACCATTTTCTGAAAAGAAGCAAGGTGCTCCATATTAACCTTGTTTTCATGGTAACCAATCCAAACTCAAATCTAATAACAACTCTCTGAAGACACTTAGACAATTGCAGGACATCTCTCCATAGAAAAGCCTCAAGGGACTCCATCATATTCCAAACCAACCACAAGATTGTTTCCATACCATAGATCATTTTAAGTACTACTTTCGCAATATCATATTTTATTAAAAGGTCAATAGAAAACTGTCCATATTTATACAGAATCTTATCAATGTAGGGCACATTATTTAAATCTTAGTTCTTAGATAGATGTTTAAAGCCTTTGCATTAGGACAAGTACATATAGGAATTCTCATATAAGTGAAATGGTATACTACATCCAGATTTATCTTCTCTAAGTATCATCTATATTTTATTGGCTTCTTGGGCTGAGTCAGTCTCGGAATCTTAATTTTATTTGCATTAAAAATATGATCATTCTGTCTAGCACAGGTCTCTAGACCATTCAAAAACATCTTTACACCCAATTGTAAAAAATCCATAAGAAGGACATCATCCACCGTAGGTGAGCCACTTCAAGTGTTGCCCACCCAGTCTAGGTGATTCCAAAGCACAATCCCCTAGAATCTCCCCAGTGACTGAAATAAATGTATTAAACAAACACGAGGCCAACATGCAACCTTGCCGGAGTCTCCTAGAAGTAGTAACTTCTTTCGACAGAGCCTCATTTTGGTCGAGCTGAACCCTCAGCCTAGAATTGGAGTGGATATAGATCAAAATACTGTGTAGGCTATAAGGGACGCCCCAGTTGTCCAATTTAGCATACAATTTGTCACAATCAACAACATCAAAGGCTGAGGGTAAATCAACGAAACACAAGAAAATACTAGGTGCATTCTAGCGGCATTCCTTATTCTAGAGCAGATTTAAAAGGGCACCATTAAGATTTATACAAACCGATTTTATGAAGCCTGATTGGGACATATTCATATGTCCTGTCTCCAAAGCCAACTTTTCCAAATCCCTTAGAATCAGAGATTCGATGATTAAATGTCAACATCTGGTAATGTAATTGTCTTGCAGTGCAGCATTTCCTTCCTATTGCCTTTTTTGAAGACAGGTACACCATAAGAAAGGCAGCATTATCGAGGAATCTTCCTGTATTCAATGATATTTACAAAAAATGAATAAAGAACCACATGCCACAAGCCTGGATCCTATTTTTAGGACTGCATTTGACGGGCCATTTGGGACTACTGCATGGAAATTGTTAGCTTATTTAATTGTCCCCTTCACATCTCCAAGGTCAAATGATAGTACCCATATTGAGTTCACCTTAGGGATGTACGGCCTGTCAGCCCCCTTTCTGCATAAAGATTTAGGAAATAGGACACCCATATAGCCTCAGAAATTTGATTGTTTAGATCCTCACCATGGAGGCCTTCCAGTCTATGAATTAAGGACCATATCTTCCCTTTTTGCTTTGTGTGCATCATTTTCAACATTACCTCAGTGTCATTCTGGAGCGTGTAAGTGTATACTGTTTTAACCAATCTTTATAATTCTGCTGAACATGTTCTATTAGTTATATTTTTCCTTCTGCACCTCTTTTAGTTGTTGTATTCATTGAATCTCTCTTCTGAGAGCTTTCTTTTAAGTTGCACATCAGAATCAAATGTATAGGTTTGACATCTTTAGTTGACCCTTTGGCCTTATGAAGGATATACATCCTTATGTCATCAAGAAATAAGGCATAAGTCATTGGAGATGTACAGCTATCACGTCAAATCTCCTCCTATCAACCCAAGTATACTCAATTTTGGAAACTATGTTACCATTAGACAAAGTATCTGTAGATTACTGGTCCCTCCCAACATTACTGTTGAAACCAGTATTTCCCAGTTTTCAATTAACCTTGTCCATTGACGCCCTCCAATATTAACAACTTGTGGCAATCGATTTTCTTCCATTAAGTCAAAATGACATCCTTTAAGAAAATGTATATTAAAACATTTAAATTGCCAATCAAGAGTAGAAAACAATCTCTGAATTTTAAGAACCAATCTTCCAAAATAAATGATACTTGGTTAAGAAATAGCTCAAAGGGATTTCTCTTAGGATTACAATATACATTAATAATGAAAAAAGTCTTAGACCCTTCCTTTATAACAAACCAATTTGCTTGCACACCATATATAGTGGAATGGTTCTCCTTAAGATTCCATCTCAATGAGTTCCTGATTGCAATCAAGAGGCCCTTGGATGAACGACAAAGAAGGCCCTGAGAAGCCATCTGTTGACAGATACTGTAGCCGTCCCAGGATACACTACAAGTTAGCCAGATTTCCTGCAGCAATATAACAGGAAATTGTCCCATTTTCACACAAAATTCAGCAGGAAAGGCCTTCTAAGATATCACCCTGTTTAAAGGAGCTGTGTTGTGCACCACAACTTGTATGGATTTCTATTTAGAACAGCAAACAACCACAACCAATCCAACTCCCCTCCTTTAAGCTGCATACCAGATTTTTCAACTTGATCTTCATGGACCCCACACTATTAAAATTACACTTTTTCATCAATTCTTGTGAAAGATACAGATTGTTGACATTATGCCAGGGAATTGACCCTCTTCTGGATTGCTGCATTTTCCATTCTTTTTCAGGCATACATCATAACATCATAGCCTTAGCCCATCATCCTGAAATGTTCTACATTTGCAAGAACTATATCCCTAATGATTCTAGATGGTATATTAAGAGAAATGATGTCCAACCTATGATCATCAATAAAATCAACCTGTACATTGTCTGAGGTAGTTATCAACCTAAGCGTAGGTAGGTGAAAGAACAGTGCCAAAATATTAGCCCTGTTCAAAAATGGACTCTGGTGATCAGGCAGTAGGAATTAAATAGAAGCTCTTGACGAATGATGGTCCGAGGAATTACAATTACATTTCCCCATTTTTGGGCAAAACACTTGCACCTAACCTGGACTGAGTTCCTTTATTCAGGGGCAAAGGATGCTGTTGCCTTACAGGGTTAACCTCGTCATCATAAATGACAGACCAAAATATTTGCATACCAGCTTCCCTGATATTAATTTGCAAATCTTACACTATCCCTTTATACATTTGACTATCATGAGGCTTCCCTTTAGAGACAACAGGGGGTCCAGTCTCCAGAGTTGTTTGGCATAGAACATTACTCGCCTGTTTTCCAATAGGCTTAGGAACAGTACAATCTGTAATTTTCATTTGTTTCAAAGATTTACTAGGCAAGGGTTCGGACACAGACTCTGGTAGCTGGAATGACCATAACACATTTTGGGAAGTTCTCCTGTTAATTTTAGTTTTCTTGCATTTATTTCCTCTGCCTAGACTTACAACTTTTTAAAGTAGCACGTTCATCAACCGGTGCAAGATTAGTATAAGACATTGGATTAAACATTCAAGATGATTTTCTTCAATCAACAATGAAGAGACTCATGTACTACTAGACTGTGATGAGCTTGGGCAGGTGCTATTACATAATTCTGCTTTAAATTGTTTAAAATAACTATAGGGTCATCGGGCACCATTTATTAAGACAAAGGCTAATGGAATTTAGAATGGCCGTATGGTGTTGTACTTCATCTCTGATATTATCATGCATGTCCATTCAGGGCTGAGATGGATGCTGGTCCAAGACTCTGATTACACCCGTGTGTCAGTGGAAAATGTGCAGAAGTGGTGGAAACTGGGGAAAGGCATAGTCCAGATGAGTCAATTGAAGACAGTGAAATTCTGTCATCAAACATTGTAGGTGATGATGATAATTAATTGTGCAATACAGACTTCAACATATTTAAGTCCGAGGATATACTATCAACATAGGTTCCAGACACAAATTCTGCATCGCCAATACTCATATGACGATCGGAGGCTAAGTTAGTCACGGGCAGAGGTTCAAATGCTTTCTACTGTTCAAGATCTGCAGTAGGTACCACTATGCTTGCAGCATGAAATACTGTTATAATTTATCGACACTGTGTTGTTTTTTTATTTGAAGCCGAACCATTGCTATCCAGCTGCAGCATAGGAAGGACAGACTGCTCACTTGAAGGTATAGTCATGGACATATTAATCTGTGTAATTGAGGCTGTAGGTAAGTTATTTTGGGTGTTTCCCAGGTGAACAGCATCCCCCATGTTAGATGTAAAAGCAGTACCTGTTTGGTGGACTAAGGGTAATGAAGAGAGAATCTGTGCCAACTGCAGGACAGCGGGGAACACTTTAACTTTGCTGTCCAGCGTCATACTGTGCAAATTGTACATTTGACATCTGTATTTTAATATTTCTCGTCCTGTCATGGTGCCTACCATCAAGGTAGATTCATTAGCCCCACTACTTTAGAAATCATGTTCAAAGCTTAAGTTAAAAGCACGAATAACACAAGGACATTTAAAATGAATATACCCTAGCAACACCAAGATACATGATTCACTGATTCCTTTCCTTGCCCCAAAGTGGGCAACTGGACTACTGACCACTTCTTCACCATATTTCATATAAGCCATGTGCTGAAGCATGTTGGACATAAACCTTATCGCCCAACTGTACATAAAACTATCAGCAGCATGATCGTAACATCCAATATGATATTCAAAATTGTGCTGTTCTATCCACAAATTGGGTGGCCCAAGTAGGTAGGTAGCCCTACCATTTTCCCAGGTGCCAAGAAACAATGAGGTGTATATTTGTGCAATACAAATGCATATACATAGAACACAGAGATAGTACCACATACTTCTAACCAACAATGGCTAGCAACTGGCAATATCCTTCCAAGAAGATAGTGTTTTCCTTTTTACCCCTGATCACTCTACAGAACATGGATCCTCACGCATTGCACCCATTCATCCCTTGCAGAAACACTGAGCTTGAGACCACTTCTGCATCCTCAGGTAATGTACTATGTACACTGGAGACCATCTCACTAAGAGTTTACATCAACCATCATACTTAACCAAAACTAAAGTATTGAGACAGACCAAACATTGCAGAGCCACTGGTTCATTAAGTTACCTCCCATGCACCCTCCTGTAAATAATCCCATCCATAGACAACAACTACAGATCCTTCCTGGATGCTAAAAATCTCTATTTTGGCTGCATAAATGCACATGCAGCTTTCCAAAATGCCCCAGATACCATAATCCTCGTATAATCTGAAAAGCTAGCAAGCTTTGCCATCATAAAGACCTGGTTCTAATCTGACTATCACATTTTGCTTGATACTCTAGCCCGGCATGAATTAAATATCCTGTGGCATATCAACCTTTAAGGGGATCCCAAGGATCGACTCTTCAAATTTTACTTTTGCAAAACACATGATGGTCAAATAAATCATCAAGTAGCAATACCAGGCTGTTTGTCATCAATGCAGATAAACTGATCTGGATTTGTGTTTTACTTAAGAATTGCTAAATATTGCGTCCATCTGATCTAACATGGCTGGTGGTAGGATCCTGGTCGTGTGTGAATTCAACCCAAAGTTAGATTGCCTAGAAAATACTGCGGCTCAAGACCATCTAGAAAACATGACTGTTCTTCGATTTTCCCAGCTGAAACAAGATGCTAGCTACTCCCAACATCATATGCTTGATGTCCTGTTATCTCAAACCTGAAACCTGCAGGCAATTTTGTCTTCGGGGATAATTCCTGATTTGGTGGTATTTTAGTATTGGGGTATTTTGGTGGTATATAAGGAGTAAATTGGCCTTGCCATTGGTGGTAGTTCAGTATTACCCTATTTTGGTAATAGTTCAGAACTATCTTATTCTGCTGGTAATTTAGTGTTAGTTTACTTTGGTGGTAATTTTTAGTGGTATCTTATTTTGTGGTGTAGTGGTAATTTTAGTGGTGGGCATTCATTCCATCATACACCCCTATGATAAAACAAACTGTCCCTCTTTATAATTATGACCCAACTTTGGCTAACGATAAAGAACGTTTGGACCTGGCACACTTTCAGGGAACCCAGTAAGATTATACAGAATGCCACTTATTGCATGTAGCTCATGTTATTGATTTATTTACATCAGTAACCTATGTGCCTTGGAGGGCACCTCTTTCCCTTCAGCATACAGAGAAAACCCATTCACACACACACAACCTTCTATCTTGCATATTTATTTTCTTCCTTGTTTCCTAAATTTACCTTTGGCGGTAACAAAAGTGGTAAATGTTTTACCACTGTAGTGCAAACAACAAAACCTCCCAACCATTCCTTCCCCTTGAAACAGTAATCATTAGAGGCATGAAATGAAACCAGAAAATGCGCCAGCTTTGCTTTTGTTATGATATTTGTTCTTATTATACACAATCAAGGGTAAAATGTTACATCTCATACTATTACAATTACATGTATTCTTACCAACAGCAATCACAACTTTGACCCTCTAAAAGATAAAAAAGAGAGAAGAAAAGAAGCACAGGGAAACATGGAAGAGTCTGTAAACATGTGTGCAATTTTTCTTTTAAACAAATGCAGACAGAAAGCAACAAAAATAAAGCATTTTGTTTTATAATCTAGCACCATAAGCTAATTGATCACATCTCACTGATCCCACGTACTCCTCAATTAACTTGACTTACAATTATTTTGAAGTCTGCTTCTATGTTACACCTGCGTCTTTGCTGCCGGAGCTTATCTGCACGACCTCACACAGTCCACGGACACAACCCTTGGAATTCTAGTCACTCCAAAGCCAGGACAACACTCCCTTTTCCCTGTCTTCAAGCTTTCTTCAAGCTGCCGCCCCCGGAGCCCATCATCCCAGGGAGGCACTGGTAGGAATCAAATCTCAGGAAGCTCACTCTACACCCCCCAGCTCAGCTGCTTAAATGTCCTCTGTCTGTCCATCACAAATTAACTCACCCTTCCCTGATGTGGTTCTAAAACCCCAGACTTCTACCAATTTCATTACAAGGGCCTGCATGTAACTGTTCACTTCATATGAGAACAATGGGAGCTTCAGTTATGCAAGAACCTGTTACCCTTCTAGTTTCCTAGTGTGCATATTTTCTCTTCTTCATAGAAGAGCACTAAAACCAAATGAATTTTCATCTGTGTTTACCAACTGCATTACAATGTTAATTTGGGACAATTATTTGTTTAATGGGCTTTTGGTTAGTATTTTATGTTATATAGATTATTTCCACAATGCAGTTTGTCACAGATAGAAATACATAATTATTAAAAATGCACATTGAAACCCTGTCATTCTGTTTTTTTTTTTCAAATGTAAAACCTAATGTGGCATTTTACCTGCTTTATGTAACTTCCCATCTCTTTCCTACCATCAGGTTAATCCCATTACCATGCTGAACTGTACCCCTAATTTGCACCCACTTTAAAATTACTGCTTGTTTCATTTAGTATTTCTAAAAATGAACATCCATTTTACTGGCTGCTACTGAAAAATCTTGCTGAGTATTTTACAAAATGTACATCCATTTCCCTGACTGCATCTGAGAAAAGCTGCCATTTGCACCAATTATGAAATGGCTGCTTCTAAACACTGCCAATAAAACACCCATTTTGCTTCCCTTAGAATCTGTATACATATGCTGTTATTTGCATGAATTAGCACCCAAATATCCCTACAAACCTCACTAACATGTCCATGGCACCAGTGTTCTGGTCTGACCACCTTCTTATCGAAGACACCATGAAGACGACAATAAAAGACTAGCCTAAACCATAGCCTCCATCCCCATTTATAATCTTCAAACTGGAGACAAAAGGGATGCCCCACTCATAAAAACATGTGTGCAAAACTGACCTGCTTTCTACACAATATAAGGAAAGTAGACAAAGTTAAAAATGTAATTCTGGTAAACATCATAGGAGTTACAGTACTGCAATGTTCCCATGAGGAATGAATTTATTTATTTAATTTGTAAAGCTTACATACATCCTATAGGCATGGAGGCGCTGTTGCAGGTACAAAGTACTAGACAAGCTAATGAGGAGCAGGCATGGTTACATACAGATTCAAGGTAAGGTAGGTATGGCCTGATGGCAGTTATAATGCAAACATACTAAATCATGACCAAATGGCAGTACTCCTACAACACAAACTCTTAGGCTAGTGTTGCACAGGCATCGTTACATAGAGATACAGGTAAAATAGGTGTAACCTGATGACAGTTATCATACAAACATACAGAATCATGATAGACTGGCCTGAGGTGAGGAGTTCAGGTTTAGGTGAAAAGCTGAGTTTCTAATGCTCAAAGAGGGTGGGAGGTCGTTCCAGAGCATGGCAGCAAGGTAAGGGAAGCTGGAACCTCCGGCTTTGCATCTTCTCACTTTGGGAACTATACGCTTGTCGGTGTAGTGCGTCATAGTGGGTCTTGAACAGTGGGATTTCACAATTCTTATGGAGAGGTATGGTGGTGCTGTGTTGTGGATAGGCACTTGTGGGTAATGGGCAGTGTTTTGAAAATGATCCGCTTCTGAATGGGAATGGGGAGCTAGTGTGCGTCTCTTCTAGCACTCGAGATGTGCTCACTTTTATGGGTGTTCAGGGGTGCTCTGACGGTGTTATTCTGGATAACTTGAAGTTTGAGGATGTTTTTGGAAGAGGTGACATTGAATAGGACATTGCAATAGTCTATCTTAGTGCCAATGATTGCACAGGCAATGGCTAGGCAGTTATATTTTAAAAAGGAATGGTCTGAGTTACAAATATGCTAGAGAGCCACACAGGATTTCCATAGGGGTTTCCCTGCCTTTGAATTCACATGCTAAACAGCCAGAGGTACACAACCAAAGCAAGCAATGGAGGCAAAGGTCCATGTGTGAGGGAAGAAGAGTTCACGCATGTGAAGAGCAACTGTCAAATCCAAGATTGTGAAAAGCCTTAATATAAGCTTAGCCAACTCCCTTGCAGCCCACCAGACTCTATAAACATTACCTAATCACATGTCACCTCAGCCCACACAACCCAAATGAAACTAATGTTCCTAACTACCACCATGGGAAAAGATGAAAACACTATAAAAAGCAGTCAGTTAAGTGTGGAGTATGGAATGTTTCAGATGAAGCTGAAGGAAGGTGTTTGGAGGAGGTTGGCAACTTAGAGGGCCTTTGTGAGGAGAGGTGACAGAGAGAGTTAGATGTTTGAAGGGAGAAGAGTGAGTATTTTGGAGTTGATTTTCATACCATTTGAGAGAGAGATGGTTGGAAGTTGAGGGGGTATATTGAGCAGACTGGAGGTGATGCTGGTACCACCTTGAAGAGAAATTAGGAAGTTGGGGGAGAGGATTGAGGTGGTTGGAGAAGGAATTAATAACATTGGGAAAGATATACCTTGAAGGGGTGGAAGTAGGAAAGTCACCTGGTGCAGGAGAGGTGTAGAGGTGGGAGGAATGTAGACCTACAATGCCTTGGGGAGTAGAACAGTAATGGTTTGGGGGGGGGGGAATCTTTAATCAACCCGAGAAGGTGGGAGGATGTCAGGTGACCCCTAGAGAGACAAAGATCAGGGAGGCTCTGGTAGACCAGGTTGCTCCAGGCCAAATTTTAGAGGCTGGAGGAGGTACGAGACAGTGCAACTTCAACAAGGGACAGGTAACCATCAGGACAGGATGCCCTGGGGACCAAGACCAACAGGGAGGTGGTCCTGCAGGAGCTGTGCCTAAGAGCCTGAGAGAGTGAAACCATTAAGAGGAAATACAACAATATCCGAAGCTGCTGGAGTAGACATGCAGACTTCTAGTAGACTGGCACTGTTGTTTCTCAGAAGTCTTGCACTCTAAAGACACAGGGGAAATGCATCTAATAAGCCCAAAAACCTGTCAAATCTAATGGAAAACTTTGGCATGCTTCAGCAGGACCAGTATGTGACCTGCATTTAAAGAAATTATTTCTTTTAATTGCACTCTTTTGGTGCATTATCAAGAGATTTCTGTTTTTTTTGGAGAAAGCCTTGTCATTCTAACATATTATATCCTCTTTTCAGCCTCTTTGTGCTCCCACTCAGGCTATCTTGTGATACCATCTAAAACTGAAATCTCAACTTCTGTGGCCCTCCCTAAGCACATGATGCCCCTTGAGTGGGATGCGAATCCTATACCCTACAAACCTTACAAGTAAGGTTTTGGAGACCTTTAGGTCATGAATATCTCCACACAGCAATTACAACTGTGTTGATTTGCTTCCACCATCTGCTTCACTTACTCAAAAGCATTCTTCCCACCTAGGTCATTAACCATTAAATCAAAATAATCTCCACAGTGCACTTCCAAAATAAAGCATCTGCAAACTTATTTCTGTCCAAAACAAAGCAGTGTCTCAAAAAATGTGGCCACATCTCCAAAACACTCAAGCACCTCCATTGGCTGTTTGTACAATATTTCATTAAATGTAATGCACTTTTTATCATGAGGAAAACATTCTTTAATAACACACCAGCTGTACCAGGTGCTTCTGAGAAAAAACTCCAGAGAATCCTCCAGTTTAGTTCTACAGTCAGCCCTAGCCTACCTTCATCCTGATGATGAAAACCTGGAAGCAAAAGAGTGGCACTCACTGGGCCTTATTTCTGGAAGGCATGGGTAGTATAGCTCAGTGGCAACATGATCGTCTTGGAAGCAAGATGACGCCGAGAAACACAGGTTCAAATCCCCGGGCCCGCGCTTAGAAACCTCGTCAGTATTAAGTGCATTATAAATAAGCAATCATAAAATATAAACTCATTTCCCATGGAATTAAATGAGATGAAGCTTGAATAAGTTAAACAAATAGTTCACTTGTATTAAAGTGTTCATACCTTAACAAAGGTGTGTCTCATGTTTTCCACTACTGATTTTCTTTTTTGTATTACACTGTGTGCGTTTGTGTGTTTATTTTTTTGTCTCACTCTTTGTGCGTGTATGGGTCTACATGTGGTATCCGTGATTAGTGGGTCAGTTCATTCCAAATGAAATGCTTGTTTTGTTGGCCATTTGTGGTCAATTGTATACCACTAACATTAATGTGTATAATCCTTTCGTGTTGCTTGTAGCTGTTGTCTAACTCTATTATGGTGGATCGCATTCCTTGCATGGATATTGTCTATGCATATTTACCACCAGTGTTGTCTCGACATAATGTGGTAAATATTATTTTGCCATTATGCATATGATCCTTACACATTCTTTGTGCCTTTTGTCTGTGGCTAGTATGTTGAATTGTAATGCATGTATGCTTTTATTTTGTGAGTATCGGTAGTCCATTGTGCCTGTGCCCATTTTGGGGAACTGAATCCCACAATCGTATGAATGATCCTTATGTGTTGTTTGTAGCTCTTCTTTGACAATATTGTGCTGAAATGTATTCCTAGAATGCATCATCGCTTTCCCACTTTATTGTCTTTGGTGACTTGGCCCTTTGTGGTCACTTGTTTTCCACTAATTTGTATATGAGATTTGTGTTTTGTTTTTGCCAATTGTCTCTAGCTAGTATGGTTTATTGCGGTACATGTTTTCTTGCTGTTTGTGAGTAGTGGCTGTCTGTTTCATCTTGGCAGATTGTATGCAATTTTATCCCACCATTTTGCATTTGATTCAGACCTGTTGTCCACACCTGTGGTCAATTGCATTTTGCCTTCACGCATATGATCTGTGTGTGTTTTTTGTGCTTGTTTTCTATGGCTATTGCACTGAACTGCAATTGATGTGTGTTACTTATTCTGAGCAACTTTTTGCTGGTGATGATCTGGCTTTGTATGTGCACGTGGCACTTGGAAGATCCTAATGACTAATGCAATATTTTGTTATTCAATATTACATAATACACAATTAGAATAGTCAAAATGTCCACAGATGATTAAGAAAACAAACTGTTTTAATGCATAGTTCCCAAGTGTATATTCATCGTTGGAGGATAAAACACAATTAATTAACTTTATTGCTCTGTGTATGTGGAAATGTATATTGAAGCTGCTCGATGTCATATGTTTTAGTAGCAAATAAATCCTGTCTCAATTGCTGGTGTGAGACAGGCATGGTATCAACAGACAATACAGACAAGTGAAATACAGTTTGAAATTGTTTTCTCAATGGTCAGGATGGTGTAACACCTGAGTTGCCCTAACTCTAAAATGGGAATGTTCCCTAACGGAAAGAAAACAAAGGGAACTCTAAGTCTGTCAGTTCAAAACAAAAAACTCTCTGTGTCAAAAACTTGTCCTTATTTCTAGAGAATAATTGGGTGGATGGGATCTGGCCAACTCAATAGTGTTCAAAGTAAAGTTAATGTTACAACTGAGTCTTTCAGCAGCTTCCTTCCCAAATTTTAAGGCACTCAGGATTATAAAGTTCCACAAGTTTCTCAAGTTTCACTTGGCAAAGAAAAGTTTACTTGGCACAAGGTTCAATTAGCAAAAGGTTCCCTTGGCAAAAGAAGTTCACTGTACCATTGCTTGGTCACCAATTATCCACTTGTTAACATCATAGTTCACTTGGCTTCTTTTGGTACTCACTTCCTTATTCTAAACCAAGTCCTTTTAGCGTTTACGTTATTAGATCATGCAGTTCCTTGCTTTAAATTGGCTCCAAATTCTTAATGGACCAATAGATTCTGGTTGGGCAGTAGTCAGTGACCACAAAAGTGATGCGTGGAAGGTTTTGAATGAATCTGAACCACTGGCATTGCTCTGGGCAACTTTCCACACCACCGTTTTTTAGCCCGTCTGAGCCATTGCAAAAGGGGTCCAGCCATATGCAAATCAGTCAGGTACTGCCACCAATGGTAGCAGCCCAGCCTGAACTGCTAGGCCAGGTCTCCTCTGCATGCAAACACAAGCAAGCCCAGACATGTTTCGGCCTTGTTGGGCCTCCTCATTGAGGGCAGTAGTCAGAGCACACTCTCCACCCATTATGGGTCGTGCAACCACATGTCTTGTCCCTTATGGAGTTCTCTTTCCCTTATACTGTGGTCACGGCAGCCTACCTTGATCGATCTCCCACCTGGTGGCCACCCCAATGCCTTTCAATCACTCTTTGCTTATTCTACGGTCTCTGTGGCCAGCCTGGATCAATTCCCTGCCTGGTTGTCACCCCAATGCTTTTCCTTCCTTATTCTGGGGTCTCTGCCACCAGCTTGGATCAATCTCCCACTTGGTGGGCACCCCACAGCTTTTCCAACACACTTTGTTTGTTGTCAACACTTTTCTATCCGTTTTTGGAATTGTGCTCCCACTTCATTTCTCGCACAGCTCCCCCTTTTTAGGATATATATTTTGCTCATGTTTTGTGTCCGCACACAGCTCCCCTCTTTGCAGACACTTCCTTTCTTTACACAGAGTTATTTGAGAATGTGTAATCCTACACCAGACCACTCTCCCACTATATATCTTTGTAATTCCATGTGTCAATTTTACCTGACACGTCTTCAGTCTTACGTGTTCAGGCTGCAACTTTGTATCATGTTCACATACTTAAATACACACCATGCTTTCACTGTGCTTCACTCACACATGGTGTTTCCTCTTTCTTGTGTTAACATCTTTATTATCTTAGGTCAGGGTCTCCCCACCTGCCCCTCAGACACTCCTTGGTTCCTGTCCAGGCCCTGGGGAACAAGCATTTCATATTACCAATGCTACAAGGGATCAGCATGCCTCCTGGCTCCCTTCTTTGGACTTCTCTTCTGTGGTGGAAAAAGGAGTCTTTAGTCACGCTTCTCCCGGATGCTTCCCCACAAAGGCCCTTGGCATTTCTACATCCCTGTTTCTTCCAGTTGGTCCTGGTCAGCCACGACTCCTAGGCTTTCCTCCCAACTCACTTTCTTTGCAGATTGCTAGAGTTCCTTATACTCTCCTGAAGGCGTCATAGGCTGCAGGTGAGCATGGTTGATTTAAATTGCCTGACCCTGCTTGTCCTTGTTAGTGGGACAGGGCCGATGAAGATTTTGATGTGCCTCTATTTACATCTTATTCGTCCCAGTTCTATAGTGGTGTTTTGCATAGGAAATCTGTACTCCTCTTGATTTCCTCTTCTTCATCAAAGTACTCGAGTCATACTTGGGGAAAATAAGATTATGGGCCTCATTACGACCCAGGCGGTAAGTTACCGCCTGGGCCGTGACTTTACCACCATGGCGTAAACTACGTTTACGCCATGGTGGTTGGCGGACTTACCGCCCCATTCCGACCTTGGCGGGGCGGTAAGTCCCCAATCCCCATTTACCCTTCCCCATTCCCATTTTTGCCCCATAGGGCATAATGGGAGTGGGGAAGGCGTTAATTACGCCACCGTAAATTACGGTGGCGTAATTAACTCCATGGTCCCTTAGCGCCATGGATTTTAACACCTGCTAAAAGCAGGTGTTAAATCCGCCATGGCGCTAAGGGACCTTGTACTCAGGCGGTAAGGGTCGGCGCTGTTTACGGCGCCGTAAACCCCTTACCGCCTGAGTTGTAATGAGGCCCTATGTGTCTTAATACATTTTATGAAGGCTAAGGGGGGTTGGGTAGGTCACTGTCAAGGACACTGGGATACCATGTCTCTGGTCTAGGGGTGTTTTCACAGTAGTTTATGATATTAGAGCGATGTGAGGATAGGTCTTGGTTATAATTAGATAAAGGGGTTTTATATTTTCTTTCTTTCCTCTGAGTTTCAGTATTCAATGGAAAGATCTTGGGGTAGGGAGTGTGGTGGCCAGGGTCAGGCCCTCTCCCATGGGCCCCATAGGTATCAGCCTCACTTTGCAACAAATAAGGAGGTCAGACATAGACTATTGGTAAATCAAGCTGTTTGTATTAGATAGAAAATACACAGCATACAGAGAAATTACCAGTAGAGAAGCAATCAAATACAGAAGGACAAGTGTCCAGGCAGTCAGCACACAGGGCTGTCTAGGGACCACCCCCAGAGCGCAGGTTATATAGCATATCAGAAGCAATTACTACTATTTCATAGCACTTTCACAATGGGGAGGGGGGGATGTTACCTGCCATGATATTGCATACATTTGGCAAGAACTGTTGACATCTCACTTGTGACCGTGTGACACAGCCTTGCGAGGACATTGTGTTGTATTATGGATAAGCTGCATTTGCAGAATCCCTACTATATCTCCCATTTATGTTGATAATGTAATACTTACTGCTGTTTGTATATTATTGGTTAAATAAACCTTTTAACTCTTTAGTAAATGTCACAACGAAATCTTTCATTAAAAAATCACTTTTCATAAATAGCATTTAAAATCCACCAAAACTATAAAATGTAGCTGTGTAGGTGCTAAAAGCATAAAACAAGATACCATTTACACTAATCACATAACATATCAAGCTAACCGCCCCTAATTAGGCATTCCATATTTTCTAAAAGCATATATAATTTATTCAAAATATGGTAAGTAGAAAAATGTAGAACTGTACAGTTACCAGCAAATATTATCGGTCAGGACAAATCTGAAGCATTGTTAACTACTTAATATTTCAAATTATGGTATGCCTTTCTGTGAATCTCTTCTAGTTTCACACACTTGGTTAGAAGATGTCTAGGAGTTTCGACTTCCCCTTTACAGAATTTAGAGAGCCTAAGCTCACATGTGATCTCAGACCAGGCTGTTAAGAGAGTTGGTAGCAGATCCAATCTTTATCTCATCACACATCGTCATACATTAATGTCAACGTGATTTGTTAGATAACTACAAGGAATATCCAATAAGTAACCTTCCTTAACATATGTTTCCTACTTCGCCATGGTACCCCATTTGGAGATATTATTATCATGGTCTCAAACACTAGCCAACTTTTTAATTTTAGTTTCCATCACTAAACGTGGGGTAACATTGTCCCACTTAAAGCCAATATCATTAAAAAATATCTTCACATAATTTTTCCATTCTTTCAATATCGCTCCAGTGACATTATTTCTAAGATAACTGCCAGAGTCCGAATCGGGGGAATTGTTACCTCCAATTTATTGAGTATTTTTATTTAATGGATACCACTCCTTATTTTCATTAGGGTATTCAGAGATGTTAAGTCAAGTTCACAGTTAATCCCTTCCATCGGGGCAGTTCTAGATAAACCCAGAAGGTTACGCCACATTTTACCCTCTAATTGCTTGAGCCATTTTTTTCCTTTTACAGTAAAAACCTCCAGGCCATAGGCTAGGCATGGCATTAAACATGTTTTATGTAATTTCACCAAACTTTCAAATGGCAATCCTCTTTTATGTCTGATAAAGTTTGAGATTACCCTGAACCCTCTCTCAATTTGTTGGCAGCAAATGGACGTTCAACGTATCAGATATAAAAATAGCCATTGTCAACACACATTTTCTATTCTTGCTATTTTGGGAGCCAATCTTTATAATTTAGCTTTGATTATTATTTTTAGCATATTTGCAAGATGTATTCATACTCCACTGCTACCCTATAGGGGTATAATCTAGAAGTAATATATCATCAGCATAGCCTAACCAACTTCTGTGCATAACACTGATTTTATGAGGGAAATTGTGGGCTTCACCCAGAGGTTTGTGCAGATCAGACACATATGTGTTATAGAGTGTAGGTGCTAATAAGCATCCTTCTTTAATACTCAGATTGATAAGTATTTCACAACTCAATCTGCCCTCTTGACTTACATCTGTATCACATTGTCAGAGTATAGTTCTTGTATGAAGTATAAAATCACTGGGCTGGTCTGTCCCTTAGCTTCTGCAACAAGATGTCTCTGTCTACTGCATCAAACGCTCCCTTAGATTCAATAAAGCAGACATACAAGGGTTTTTTTGCTCAATGTGATACTCTGGCATCTCAGGTACTGCAATGTCCACACACTGACCAATGTCCCCACCCCACATCGAAATCCTGTTTGGAATTTAGATAGTATTTTATTCTGCTTGGTCCATATATTTAATTCTGCAGCAGTTGGGCAAACATTTCTGAGCAAGCATCGGACATTTCCAACATTATTTAATTACTAGGATTGTCTCTAGCTCCTTTTTAAAAAATATGTATAAATATAGAGGCCTTCCAACTAGTTGGTACAGTCCCCGTATTCGCTATTGTATGAAACAATTGTGAAAATGTTCTTGCCCAGAATTGTGGCTTAGTCTTATAAATCAAGTTTGGTATACCATCAAGGCCTGCCGCTGTAAAAGTTTTTAATGTATGTATTATTCTCTCAATATTTTCATAGCTGCATTCTGCACTGAGCTCGACCCCATCCAACCCACCAAATATGCTATTATGAATATCCTTATTTACCCTATAGTGGTGGGATCTGACATGTTTGATCCAATTAATCTCAGATATAGGGTTAATCCCTTTTTTATCAATATCATAGCCAATTTTTTTTTTTATTATTTTTTATTTAATTTATTGTGATATATTTCAAATTTGAACTTCACACAAAAATACAAATACAAATACATAAAACTTAGTACAAACAGACATATTACAGATTATACACAACTGAGTAAGAATTATATAAAAGTTATCTAAAATTTAAAAAATCAAGTTGTGCGTGAAAACAAATACAGTACAGTGCAAGGATAATACTACAATGCAATACAGAAATTGGGTACAAGGGAAGAATGGGTAAAATGTGTAAAATGTGTAGCCCACTCCGTATGTGTCGTCATGTGCCACTCTGCACACTAAATGTCTTGCGCAGATGGGCACAGACAATTAAGTACCAGGTATCAACCAAATAATCCAGCCTCAATTTCAGCCTTCAAACAAAGGAACTGATACCTAAGATTCCTTAGAATCCCCACACGTATCCACTAAAGCCGGCAGAATAGGTAGTAGACTTTTAACTTCGCACCAGACCCTATATAGAGCCAGTTGAGTCCTAATTGAGACCGAATTTAAACAATAATCCCAAAAAGACTCTCCCTTAATAGTCTCATAGTTGTTAACTAGTTTTCCCAATATGCTCATATACAATGGGCCCAAAAGGGTGCACAAGGTCAGGACATGCCTAGTCGTTTCTAAATGTAACTCCTTTTCACAGATACGACAGTTCCTGTCCTTATGTGGAATACCCAGCCGTGGCCCTATGACCGCTAATACCTGTAACTGGTTCGTCTGCAGCCTTAATATAAATTGGCCTACCTCCGGATCTGGGCACAGTAACAAGTATTGTTGAGGCTTTCTGTATCTGTCGATTACATGGGTTACAGCTTCGTACCCCTTCAAAGTTGACAGATGCACATAATTCTGGGTCCAGTCCCATCTATTCATTTTTTGTATAAACGATTTTTTCTGGTGAATAAATGACATTAGTCGCTTCTTATCATGGGACCAGTCGATGTCGGCAAAGAGAGATTCATTTAGTTGTTTATAGCTATTTCCTTGTGGTGACCTTTCTTTATGAAAGTTAGAGCAGGCCAGGCTTAGCAATTTACAAGGTGATGAGGAGATAGCTTTCAGGTAGAATACACCTCGGGCTCGCAGTGCCATACCTTTTAAAGATGTTAAACCCAGTTCTAGCCTAAGGTACTGGACAGAACAGGCCGGGCCCAAGCCAAAAACTGCTTGCCAGTACTGACCCTCAAGTATATTAAGCCAATTCATATCCTGTATAGCTAAGGCCTCCAAGCCATACACAATAGCGGGGACGAAACACTGTTGATATAGTCTAATAATCCCTGCAATACTAAACCCTGCTGTTCTTTTGGCAAATTTACAGGCCTGCAGTGTAAGGAGTTTTGCCCGCCTCTTTTTTTGCGAGATAAACAGGTTATAATTGGGTTGAGTATCAAAATCCAACCCCAAGTATGAATATGATTTGTCAATACTTATATTCCATAGGCTGGTCTCGACTCCTGACCGACAGGGGCCCTTTTTGGCAATTACCAAAATCTTGGTTTTCCTAACATTAATGGTGAGTCCCAGCTCCGCTGAGTAGAGAGACAGCTCTTCTAACATGCTCTTTACCCCTGTCAATGTACGATCAAACAAAATTAAATTGTCCGCATAAAGCATCCCTACAATAGGGGTATCCCCCAGTTTTGGGGGGCAGTTTGCTTTAGCGGCCATCCGGGGTAGCAGATCAGCTATAGACAAGTTGTAGCACATGGGCGCACCAACACAGCCCTGTTTTACTCCCATGTTGATGCAGATAGAATCAGTGGTCTCTCCCTCGTTGTTAAGTCTAACCCTGGTGCTGTTATTACTATGTAGACTCACCAATACATGCAGAATCAGCCAGGACACTTCAAGTTCCTTAACTTGTCCCACAAGGTCTCCCTCTTGACCTGGTCAAATGCACTACAAAAATCAACAAAAAGTATGTACAAGGTGGCATTTGTATTGCTCAGGGTGTTATTGATCAGAAGATCCAAAACCCTGATATTATGGGCTGTCCCAGAGCCAGGTCTGAACCCCGTCTGTGCATAATTCAAGATGTTATTTCTAGTAACCCACACTTAAAGTTCTTTAAGGACGAGTGTCATAAATATTTTACTAGTTACGTCAAGCATGGAAAGAAGTCGGTAGTTATCAGCATTACTTCGATCTCCCTTTTTATACACTGGAATAAGCAGCGACCCACTCCGAGAAGACGGAATTACAGCCATCCTAAAAATGCGTGCAAAAAGTGTTAAAAGTACATGAGCCCAGTTATCCGGGTCGCTTTTTAGCACCACATTTGCCAAGCCATTTGGCCCAGGGGCTTTAGAGGGTTTGAGTGCTATGATGATCTGCTTTATCTCTTTGTGGCTTAGAGGCAAGGGCCAAGGGGACATGTTTAATACCATATTAGAGGCGGGTATATTTGCATTAAAAAACTTGTGCTTAATACGTGCAACCCACTGTTCCTCACCAATAGGATTGACTATTCTTAATCCCTGGTCCCCTCCTGCCTCCCCTAATAGTTGCCAGATTCTATGGGTATTTCTACTGAAAAGGGTCTGTATAAAGCCCTCCCATTGTGCATGTTTTTGGAACTTGCGATAGTGATAGAGCCATGTGTGGTACTGTTGCTTGATACACGCAGTCAGCCTCTCAGTCAGCCTCTCCTGCAGGCTCCCGATATGAGCGGAGGAAAGTCTACAGGTTCGAATTTCTCGCCTCATTAGCCTTTTACGGTCTCAAATCTTAGCATCAAACTTACCCCTTTCAACGGCTTTCCATTTGGTTTTGGGAACATGAGTGTGCTTAAACAGGGATTGTGTGAGGGATTGTATCCATACCTCTATCTCCCCAGGGGATTTCCCCCTTAATGCACTCTGCAAACAGCAACCCTCAGGGAAGATCAAGGTCCTCATTCTTTCAATATTAATCTGGGACCAACAGATCCACTTACCTTGATTTGTTGTAATCACATCACTACAAACATTCCCTAAGCCTTTACCCCTACCCCCACTCAGGCTCAAAATGACTGGGGCATGGTCACTGTAAATGTTAGGGGAATGTGGATGCCCATAAGATTACCCAGGATTCCTTCAGATACCACCATATAGTCCAAAACTGCCCCCTTTGGACCCATATTCCAGGTGTATTGACCCGGTGTGTCGCCACTTGTGCGACCATTTAGGATTATACATCTCCATTCATTTAAATAATCAACCCATACTTTGCCTCTGATATTAGAGGTAGCTAGTGGCATTTGGCTGAAATCAGATACATTGTCATATTCTCCACAGCCTTCTGAGTCCACACATCTCGCATTCAGATCCCCACATAATATAATCGGGTTGCTTTCGTAATCAGCGACCCAGTCCACTAAAATGGTATCCAGTTGCTCGAGTATAGATTCAGTCTTCGATGTACCCGGTGGATCATAGATATCAATAATTAACAGGTCTTGTAGTTTTCCTTCTTTCTCCTTTATATTCACTGCCACAGCTAGCACGTTGCTACGGGGTTTAGGGTCACTTACAAGCCTGGGGCAATATGCCGATTTTACTCCTACTAACAGGCCGCCCTTGGGACGTCCACTTTCCCCCTTAGTGGCCTCTGCTTGTAAAGTCACATAACCATCAAATTCTACCTCAAATGTGATCCAGGTCTCCTGTAACTGTTCATGAGAGAATAGCACATCCTGAGCACTGCCCCCATCAGCCAGTGACTAAGCCCCCTAGTATTCCAGCTCACCACTGACCAATTTCAATCTGAACAGCTTTTAATAGCAATCATATTCTTTAGCCATTCCCAGCCTTGCTTATCATTACATTTAACTATTGGCTTCGGTTCAGCTTTAGTGTCTATTGTTTGGGGCTTTTGACAATTGCATTTAGTACAACCTTCTTCTGGCGCATCCATCTTTGGCTGTATATCTAGAACGTATCCCAAATATCCCAAGGATACTGAGTGTGATCTAATTAAAGCTGCAGTTTCTGGCAGGCTACAGTGAACTTTGGTGATCTTAGTGTTCAATGGTCTCAATGGCTCCACAAAATCAAAGTCATCACTGTTAAGTATCCTAAGAGAAGGGACCTTATTAAACAGTGACAACAGAGCAGCTCGATTCAACGTCCGCCCCTCTACAGCTGTCTTAGGTGCTATAGTTAAAGTTCTCTGGGGTAATATCACTGAAATAGTGGGAGATGAAAGCACCGCAGGAGGATCGGCGGAAGGTATAGCAATATTACTAGGAACCGCGTTAGTAATGGTCAGTAAGTTCTGAGTCACATGAGGAACATCAGATCCAGCGACTAGATTAAAGTCTACATGGACCTGATTTATGGCTATATCCTCCTACTGGGGAGGCGTAGCGCAAGCCGAACCTTCCTCTATCAGCCAGCAAGTGAGAGTACCCACTGTTTGCGCTGATCATCTTTTACGTCTTGCAGCTCTTTTTCGTTGCTTTTTTGTCATATTGACATTACCGAGCTTTATAGTAGAGTTTAATACGGGTCGGTTCACATCCTGGGTATCCGGCAGCTCAACAATGATCTTCTTGTTTGTCATTGGGGTTTTCTGTTTTGTCTGCATCCCCTGATTTTTAGCAACAGGCCCCATGTCAGATACACCCCTTATCAAATCTGCCAGAGACGGTGTTAAAGTTGCATCCAGGTTTACTACACCAGGTTCCACAATGATGCAGTCTTGAATCTTGCCTTTTACTGCAGAGGATTTCTGGTTAGTGATCTCCCGCGGTCCAATAGTTGTATTTTCTTTAAATTTATTTTGAATTGGTAGGCTTTCACATATACTTGCAATTGCAATCCCCTGCAGTTTCAAGTCTTCATGTATAGTACCACATAGTTTTTAAAGTATTTTTACTGCAAAATTTAAAATACTGTTATTGTGGTGTGCAGAGATCTCATGGGTACTATACTCCTCTTCAGTAAGTGTGCTCGAGGGCAGGTTGGTGCCATAAAACATGTTAGGGCTGGCGGATAACCTGGCTGCCTCCCCTTTGTTGGGCCGTGGAGGTTGGGGGGACTCGTGTATGTCCCCAACCACTGGAACACCCACTGCCACACTGGTAGGGGGCTCGGTTCCCGATGTAGTCTACTCCCTTGGCAGCAAGTTTGCTTGAATCTCCTTGGGGGGTAGAAGGACCGGCAAGCTGGGCAGCGCTGTGTTTGCACTGTTTCTACAGTCTCTTCAATCCTCCTCTTTACAACAGGGGAGGTAGGGTCTTGCAAAGCATAACATAGCTGCAGTAAGGAGTCGTTGTCCAAGTCCAATGGTAAGTAGCTACTGTCTGCCTCAACCAGAGGTGGAATCACGTCTGATGCTGATAGAGAAGTTGTCTGGGCAGAATTTATCTGGGCAAAGGTTTTCATGGTGAAGAACGCATCCAGTGGGCCTTTTTTTGGTTTAACTCCTCAGGTACTTTCCGTCCTGTGTCCCCGTCCTTGCCAGCTTTCTGCAGCTTAGTACCAATTGCATCAATCTGTTTAGACAAACGCAGTGCCTAGGGTTTTTTTCCCCTGGTGCCCGCTGCTTTGCAGCGATTGGAAGCCTTTCCTGGCATTACCAATATAAAATAAAAGGCCAGGGGCGGAGGGGAAAGGTAGATAAACAAGATTATGTGAAGATAATGATAAATGCAGCACTGGAGCAAATGAATTTAACCCAAATGGGCTGTCACACTCCCCTTACTCTGTTCAATACTACGGCTCTACGCCTGGCTCTGATAGGTAGTCTTACCGCTAATCTAATGAGGCCATGGTTACCGTATTTAACGAGGCCCAAGTTCTGCGCTGAGATAAGCACGGCCAGCCTTGGACTCACCCGGAGTGTGCATACTCTCTTAGTGCTCATATGCCACTCTTCCTACCCGCCTGCGTTTCTCCCCCTGCGTTGCTCAATCAAAAGTGGGGGCTCGCAGGGGGTAATGCTGGTGGCTTCGGTGGGGCTTCAGTGTGGCTTCGGAGAGCAACTTCCAGGCAGCTCCAGGCACTGGTCCCTACAGGACCTGCTCCCACTCGCTCGCTCGTTCTCTCGTTGCTCGTCGCGTCGCTGCTTGTCACGTCAGGTAGAGTAAAGGACCCCGCGTTTCAGTGAGTATCAGCGAGTGTCAGCGAGGACTGCAGATTCTGTTGGGTTCGTCAAGCCGCACTGCCTGCGTCAATTACATATATGATTTTTATATAGATTCCAAAATATACGGCCATTCATATTCCATCTGAGCGAGGCTTCTGACAACTCGTGCCATTTAACAAAATTTGTAAATTTACTTCTTAGATTCCTTAATTTCTTTTCCTTAATTATATCAGTACATAGGGTTTACCCCAATGATTTCCTTATTAAATCTTTTTCTTTCAATAGCAATAACATCATGATTTTTCATTTTAACAGGAGTTTTCTTGCAATGCCTGATATCCACCTCCTGAATATATTGTTGGGCTTTTTGTCTGAGAAAGCAGAATTTTTCGAACGCATATTTTCTAGCAGTTTCCTCCCCATCAATACATTCCCAAAGAAACACACACATCTTTCCAAATTCTTAACGGACCAATAGATTCTGTTACCACTCAAATTGAGTCTGTAACCTGCAGCCATTTTTTATTATTTTGTCGCAATCAATTGAATACCAATCTTCTGGGTCACGTGATCACTCAGGTGACTGGGCATAAGACTGAGACTACCTAGAAGGCCTACCATTGAATTATGAACAAATACATGGTCAATCCATGAGCGTAATCTCCTAGCAGACCATGTATATGAACATTTCTTCTCCTCAGCATTGTCTATGAAGAGTTGATATAGACCATTAATAAAGGTAAAGGTTTCCCAACTATCATTTGGTGTTGGATTGTCAATCATCCCTTGGATAATCGTAGCTCGCCAGTGGTTCATCCTAATTGTCTAGTTTTTCGATAATTCTACGTGAATGTACATCATTAGGTAGGTTATATACATTTATAATTAATATTCTAGAGGTCTTTCCATCGATGTTTGTATCTATCAGAGCTGCCAGTATACAGGGATGAGTTACTATTTTCCTATATTCAATTAGTGTTAAGTGGTTCTTTGCACCCAAAATCAAACCACCAGAAGGTCTACCTGAACCTATATATTTAGCCAGTTTTTGTAAGATTTCATATCCATCTAATACGAAATCGTGGCAGAGGCAAGTCTCCAGTATAGCAAATATATCTGGACTTAGTAAAATCTACATACCCATCTTACTTGACACAAATGAATGAAAGCCTCTAGAATCCCATGATGTAACAGATAGCTCCTATTCACACTCCATCTATGGTCAATCAACAGGCTCACAACCATCATCTAAGTATTCAGGATTCTTAGTATCAATAGAATTCACCCTCACTTCTTTAAGTGTTTCAACTAATCAGTGAGCCAGTTTGTCAATACGTATTGACTCAACACCAACATCAGTCCCCTGTGGCGCACTTAATGTGTTACTTGTTAGGCGGAAACCTGTGTAGTTCCCTCTGGGACCACTGCAAAAGATTAAGGACTACAGGTGTTTGGCAGTAAACCCACTTGGTAGCAGTCTGTACCACACAGATTCACTTGGTAGCTGTGGCTGAGCAGTCAGACTTCCCTCAAGAAGAGTTAAGCAGTATGTGGAGTATACAATATAGGGCAATTCTTCACAGTAAAACAAGCAAACACGCAGCGAGGCTTCAGTGTAAAGATATTAAGGTATTTATTTATAACGGAACATCTATAGAAAACACTATGGCACTATCACGGCAAACACTTCAATTACAATTATTCTACGAAGAAGAAACGATCAATCCTCCTAACAATATTTCGACAATTCTAGGTTCTACCAGCATCACTTATTTGCAGACAGAGGTGTATGCCTCAACCTAGATGGCACTCTAATATTAGTTAGAACGGGAGAGAAAAATAAGCAGGTTACGAAATCAACACAGTTCAATACTTCTCGGGAAAAATGCAAGGCAAGAAGGCAAGAACCACAATAGATCATAAAGTTCAGAGGCCAGGCCCACTCGGAGAGAGGCAAGGCGGTATGTCCCAAAAAGTCTCTTAGTGGAAATGCGTGCGAGTCTTTGTAGTAAATTGTTATCGGCAGATTGAACCAGTTCAGAACAACACGCTAGAGAAAGCTTGGAGGCGACCCAACGGAAAGGCGAGGATTAAGACACCTCACTCGATCCGGCAGAAAGGGAAGCCAGGCGGACACGGTACCTTGTTTGTGGAGAGACAGCTCCGGCGGGGGCAGTTGTTCCTGGTGGTGGATGCACGTCGGGTCTTTGCCAAGAGTAGAGATGATCTCGTCGTTGAAGAAAAGTGAAGTCCGGTGCACCACCAGGGAAGAGACCAGCCGCGGAGTGCTCCGTCACAAGGCACCACCTTTTGGTCACGGTACAGTGGTAGTGGCTATCCGGTTGCCGGGGTGCTCTGCACGGGCAATTCGACCACTGCGTCCTGAGGCGAAGAAAAAGCAAAGGGGACTGGTTGTTCCCACCAGTCAGGGGAAGAGACTCTCCGGCAGGGAGATCTCCTCTGTCGTCGGGAAGTGGTAAGTCGGTTCAGCAGGGCTCCACCGGAGGTGTCGTCGTGCAGGTCAGCTCAGCGTTACCCTCGTCGGATTCTTAGGTCCTGTGGCGACTTCTGAAGATCCAGTCCCAAAAGCCCTGCTTTTATGCAGAAATCCCCCATTCATTCAGCCTAGCTGTCAATCAACACTCGCTAAGTGGTGAGCGGGGAGGCTCACCACTTGGGCCAATCACTCCACAGTGCGACCGGAGTTGGCAAGGCAACTCGGTCCAGGGTGCCTAAACCCCTCCCACACCCCTGTGGTAACCCAGACAGAATGGCACCACTTTGGAGGGTCTCTGTACAGAGGCCCGCCAAAAGTGGAACAAAGGGCTCAACCTTTGGTTTAGGAGTCACAGAGACGAACACAGACGCCATTTTAAAAACCGAGTTCTGGCAGAAAATACCATCCGATAAACTTATTTAAGATAAGTAGACCGGTGGTACGTTAGAGATTAACGAGGAAAAGTATCAATCTCCAACAATGGGACAAATCCCATAAGGTTATGTTCGGGGTCGAACATAATAAGTAGTTTCCACTGCCACCAGCCAAAACTCGACGAGGGGGGACGGGACAGTGCCCCCTTGAGTAACAGACCCAGGAGTAATCGAATTACCCCTACTAGCACGTCCACAATAAGATGGTTTGTACTAGTTCTGTTAGTAAATTTAGGTCTAGTAAAGCCAATGGTGACCCGGGGAGACAGTAGTCAGTACCCGGGTATGGAGTCTATGGTGGAGGTCCGCTAGGACGCCCCAGTGTTACGGCATGTAGGGTGTGGTGTAACACACATAGAACAACATATGAGACCCTATGGAGTAAAAGACCCCATAGCCCATAGAACACATTGACATTCAAAGGAATTACACACATTCATGTCCAAGAGTGGGAGGAAAAGAGTCTCACTCTTGGCAGGATGGAAAATAACAAACTCCAGAAATCCAGCAAAGCTGCTGGGGGACTCACTAGGTTAGGAAATTCAGCCTAAACAGAGAATTCTCCCTAACACTCGCCCCCCCAGACTAAGGGACAGGAGAATTTAATCCACTTCTGGATGAATCTCATACCTCTAGTCGATGACATACATCCTAGAGAGACCAATAGCATGTTGGTGGTGACATCCTGATCTGTGCTCAATGGTGAAATCAAACCCTTGCAGGCAGATCGACCATCTCTATAGTTTTGGGTTTTCCCCTTTCAATTGCATTAACCATCTCAAGGGTTGGTGGTCAGTCTGAATGACAAAAGTAGAACCATATAAGTACGGCCTAAACTTCTTCAGAGCCCACACGATAGCAAAGCACTCTCTTTCGATTGTTGCCCACCTTGTTTCAGGATCCTTCAGCTTGCGTCTGATGAAGCAAACGGGGTGCTCCCTACCTTTCCCATCCAGTTGACTGAGTACGGCACCTATCCCTACATTTGAAGCATCTGTCTGCACAATGAAGTGTTGGCGGTAATCAGGAGCTCTGAGTACTGGGGCTTGGCAAAGAGCCTTTTTCAGGTTTCAAAAGCCTGATTGCACTCCTCGTTCCATTTAACCTTTTTAGGAAATTTGGGCGAGGAGATGACATTCAGTGGAGAAGCTATGGTCCCATAGTTCTCTATGAAATTCCTGTAATACCCAGTGATTCCTATGAAGGCTCTCACTTGGGTTTGACTAGTAGGTGTTGTCGAATTTTGCACAGCTTCAATCTTACTGAGCAAAGGCCTTATTTCTCCACCTCCTACCTCATGTCCAAGATAGACTACCTTACTCTGTCCAATTTGGCATTTACTCGCCTTTATGGTCAGATTGGCTCATCCAAGAGCCTGCAAAACATCTCTCAGGTGGGTTACATGTTCTTCCCAGGTATTGCTGAACACTGCGATGTCATCCAAGTATGCCATGCAGAAGTCCTCCATCCCATTCAGAACCTGGTTTACGATCCGTTGAAACGTAGCAGGTGCATTCTTCAATCCGAAAGGCATTACCTTAAACTGGTATAAGCCAACAGGGGTAGAAAATGCAGTTTTCTCCTTGGCATGGTCTGTCAGGACTATTTGCCAATAGCCTGACATCAAGTCAAATGTGCTGAGGAACTTGGCGGCGCCAAGTTTATCCACCAACTCATCTGTTCTTGGCAAAGGGTGGGCATCAGTCTTGGTGACTGCATTAAGAGCTCTACAATCCACACAGAATCTACGCTCTTTAGATCCGGCATTTGGTACTAACTCAACTGGGCTAGACCATGGACGAGTAGAGGGCTCTATTACCCCGAGATCAAGCATCTTGCTGACCTCACCTTTGATGTGGGTTTGTACATTTTCTGACATTCTGTATTCTCTGCTTTTGACTGGCAGACAGTCACCAGTGAGTATGTCATGCTGGCCCCAAGGGGTCAAGTCTGGTGAAAGCGAGAACAGAGAGGCAGACTGATTGAACATGGATTTGCACTCTTCTTGTTGCTCGGGTGTCAGATTGGAGGAGAGATTTGCTACTTCAATTTGTTCGTCTAAAGGTAAGCCTCTGAGAAGATCCGGAAGAGCTTCACTCTCTTCTTCTTCCTCGGATGATGCTAGAAGCAACGCTCCTACATCGGGTCGTGAGACATACGCTTTGAGGCGGTTGGTGTGGAAGACGGTCGGAGCCTCCTTGGGATTGCCCAAGTCCACCAGATGGTTAACCTCTCCGAGTTTACCCACAACTCTGAAGGGTCCCATCCATTTATCTTGCAAGGCCCTCTGCCTTGTTGGGATCATAACGAGAACGAGCTGGTCTTGAGCAAACTCAACCATGTTAGCCTTTTGATCGTGCCAGTGCTTGACCAATGCTTGTCCAGCTTTCAAGTTATCGCTTGCTTCCGTCATCATGTGCGACATTCTCCTCCGGAGACCTATCACGTAGTCAGTCACTCTGACTGGCTCGGGGGAAGGAGCACTCTCCAACCCCTCCTTAATCAGGGCCAATGGACCTCTGACGGGATGACCATGGAGAAGTTCGAAGGGAGAGTAACCTACTCCCTCCTGAGGGACTTCTCTATAAGCAAAGAGAAGGCATGGCAGTAGAAGGTCCCACTTAAGCTTAAGGGGTTCTTCTAAAACACCTATCATGCTCTTCATGGTTCGGTTGAACCGTTCTACCAACCCTTTGGTTTGGGGGTGGTAAGCTGTTGAGAACTTGTAAGTAACTCCACAGGTTTTCCACATGGCTTTCATGTAGTGGGACATAAAGTTTGACCCCCTGTCAGAGATTACTTCCTTAGGAAACCCGACCCTAGTAAAAATACCAAGGAGGGCCTTAGCCACAGCCGGAGCTGTAACAGTCCTCATAGGAATTGCCTCAGGATACCTAGTAGCATGGTCTACTACAACAAATATAAACCTGTTGCCTGAGGAGTTGGAGGATCAAGGGGACCAACAATGTCAATCCCTACTCTCTCAAATGGGACTCCCACAACTGGGAGAGGCACTAAAGGTGCCACATTCTTGGAGCCAACCTTACCAGAGGTCTGGCAGGTGTGGCAGCTCCTGCAGTGTTTTTCTACTTCGGCCCCCATCTTTGGCCAATAGAAGTAGAGAGAGAGCCTTTCCTTAGTCTTCTTGAAACTCAAGTGACCAGCCAAAGGAATCTCGTGGGCTAACTGCAAGAACTGTGGTCTGTTCTCTTGGGGTACTACAAGTCGTTTGTAGTCTCCAGGTGCAGACTCGGTCGGTTCACTGTAGAAGAGGCCATCTTCCCAGTGCAACCTGTATTTCCCAGGCTCTTACCCTTCAGCCTGAGCTTCTGCCTGGTGGCGAAGACCTTCCAGAGTTGGACATTCTCTCTGTCCCTTACTGAAGTCTGCCCTGCTGGGTCGACCTTCTGCCAGTAAAGACTGCAGCTCAGGATGGTCAACAGGATCCAGATCTCCAATGAGTTCCTGGCCTTCCATTAGCTCTTCCTCAGAGTCTAATTCTACCACACAGGGTTGTACCTCCCTCTCAGCCTCAGCTGGAGGTGGAGTTATGGGTGTAACTTTGGACAACCGCGGGGAAGTCCGTGTTGGCTGCACTGAAATGCTGGCTGCTGGTTTCGGGATAGAAGTCTTAGGTTTCCCTTTCACTTCTGATTTCTTGGAGACAGCTGCCGACAATTCTAGTGGAGCAGGAGTGATTTCTTTCTTCACCATCATCTGGAGAGTACCGCGCCTGGTCCTCTCTCTTGCGGGTCGGGTTAGCTCCTGTAACCGTTTACTAGGAGGTCTGGGAATATGCAATACAACTCCGAGAGTTTTCAAATCGTTACCCAACAGTACGCGTCCTGGTACCTCACTCTGTATGCTGACAGGTATCTTCACAGTCATGTCGTTACACTGGATGAGAACTGGTAATTGGGGAAGCATCTGCACAGGCCCTCCAGCTAACTTGGTGAGGCGTTTGGGTGCCTTAGCAACATCCTCAGCCTGAAAAAACGATTTATCCACCTCAGTTATGCTGGCCCCAGTGTCCCTAATGGCAGGAGTCTCCTGACCATTCACCTGGACACTGTCCTTATAATACTCTCTAGTATTATCGGGGATAGAATTATAGACATCTAAATTCTGTTGTTCCCACAACCCCAGAGATACTAAAGAAACGCTGGCTGAGACTCCAATGGGTTCGTCAGCTAGCAGTAGAAAGTTTCCACTTGCCATTTGGACTTCCTCCTCTGGAGTGAAGGCTAAGGAGACAAGCTGGATCCCTGAAGGTTTACCCTTACATCTGGGATCTCCTTTCACGTGGTCATTCGAGCCACAAACAAAGCATTTACCGAATGCTTTCTGGAATGGTGGCTTGTTCTGACCTCTTTCCGGTTTGGCACCAGAAGACACACTATTCTGCTGTGGTTTTCCAGGTGGCTTACCCTTCTGGTTTTGTTTGGGGCCCTCTTTGGAATTTGGGTTATTCAAATTCTCTTTTGAGTCTTTTTTAGGCTGTTTTCCCTCATCCTTATTCTGAGTTGCCCCAGAATCCTTATGAGTAGCCCTGTTGGCAACCCATAAGTTACTTGGTAGCTGTGGCTGAGCAGTCAGACTAGGGGTGTCACGGTATTTGTTTTATGACGGTACGATAACCTTCTTGCCAAATGACGGTATATCATGATTATCGTGGTATAGCAGGTGGAGTTAACTGATCGTAACAAATATTTTCTAAAAGGTCATAAATTGACAGATGTATCATCACACACAAAACCAGGCACCCAGGGCCATAATTGGGCTTTTCAACATACTTTCCACTGAAATGCCTTGCTTCCACCAAACACAAACACACGTGTGGAGAGGAGGGGGTGGGGTGGAGGCCTGCTGCAACTGGCAAAGCAAACTGAATAGCTTTTCTTAAGTGGTCATTTAGGCTTTTTGCTTCCCCACTGGCTACTGGTGAAGATGAACATGTCGCCATCTTTATAACCTGCATGCCACAGATCAATGAAGGCTGATGGTAGTATATGCTTGTACACACACACACACACACTTTCTCTTTACGTTACAGCCTTTAGTTTACTTGCGGGCCAAAGGGTGTTCAGTAATGACTGACATGTTACCCTTTGGTATGGCAGCAGGGAATACCCACAGAGATTAGTGACTTTCGCAGTGTGACTTATTATATGTAAATTCAATGATAGAACCAGGGAAATCCCCCATTGCCATATGTTTAGAGAACATTATCCATTATAAATATATAAACCCCAAAGCCGCCACCCCAAAGTAAACCCTTTTTTCCTTCTTGGCACTGTATCTATTCTTCCTATTGCTAACATATTGATTGTGTGTAAGGCACGTGTGGTTTATGGAATGGCATTAAAAACTGCTCCAACTGAAACTACTTGGCAGATGGCACATCCAACAGTGCAAAACCAAGACTGCGCAACAATTGCTTACTGCAGCCTTTCCAAATCAGATTGAAAAGCACACTTAACGGTATGAACGGTATAACGGTATAAACAATGTGACGGTTATTATTGTTCAATTAAGTGGTTCACGGTATCTTTAACGGTATACCGTTATACCGTTACATCCCTAAGTCAGACTTCCCTCAAGAAGAGTTAAGCAGTATGTGGAGTATACAATATAGGGCAATTCTTCACAGTAAGACAAGCAAACACGCAACAAGGCTTCAGTGTAAAGATATTAAGGTATTTATTTATAACGGAACATCTGTAGAAAACACTATGGCACTATCACGGCAAACACTTCAATTACAATTACTCTACGAAGAAGAAACGATCAATCCTCCTAACAATATTTCGACAATTCTAGGTTCTACCAGCATCACTTATTTGCAGACAGAGGTGTATGCCTCAACCTAGATGGCACTCTAATATTAGTTAGAACGGGAGAGAAAAATAAGCAGGTTACGAAATCAACACAGTTCAATACTTCTCGGGAAAAATGCAAGGCAAGAAGGCAAGAACCACAATAGATCATAAAGTTCAGAGGCCAGGCCCACTCGGAGAGAGGCAAGGCGGTATGTCCCAAAAAGTCTCTTAGTGGAAATGCGTTCGAGTCTTTGTAGCAAATTGTTATCGGCAGATTGAACCAGTTCAGAACAACACGCTAGAAAAAGCTTGGAGGTGACCTAATGGAAAGGCGAGGATTAAGACACCTCACTCGATCTGGCAGAAAGGGAAGCCAGGCGGAAACGGTACCTTGTTTGTGGAGAGACAGCTCCGGCGGGGGCAGTTGTTCCTGGTGGTGGATGCACGTTGGGTCTTTGCCAAGAGTAGAGATGATCTTGTCGTCGAAGAAAAGTGAAGTCCGGTGCACCACCAGGGAAGAGACCAGCCGCGGAGTGCTCTGTCACAAGGCACCACCTTTTGGTCGCGGTACAGGGGTAGTGGCTATCCGGTTGCCGGGGTGCTCTGCACGGGCAATTCGACCACTGCGTCCTGAGGCGAAGAAAAAGCAAAGGGGACTGGTTGTTCCCACCAGTCAGGGGAAGAGACTCTCCGGCAGGGAGATCTCCTCTGTCGTCGGGAAGTGGTGAGTCGGTTCAGCAGGGCTCCACCGGAGGTGTCGTCGTGCAGGTCAGCTCAGCGTTACCCTCGTCGGATTCTTAGGTCCTGTGGTGACTTCTGAAGATCCAGTCCCAAAAGCCCTGCTTTTATGGAGAAAACCCCCATTCATTCAGCCTAGCTGTCAATCAACACTCGCTAAGTGGTGAGCGGGGAGGCTCACCACTTGGGCCAATCACTCCAGAGTGCGACCGGAGTTGGCAAGGCAACTCGGTCCAGGGTGCCTAAACCCCCTCCCACACCCCTGTGGTAACCCAGACAGAATGGCACCACTTTGGAGGGTCTCTGTACAGAGGCACGCCAAAAGTGGAACAAAGGGCTCAACCTTTGGTTTAGGAGTCACAGAGATGAACACAGACGCCATTTTAATAACCGAGTTCTGGCAGAAAATATCATCCGATAAACTTATTTAAGATAAGTAGACCGGTGGTACGTTAGAGATTAACGAGGAAAAGTATCAATCTCCAACAATGGGACAAATCCCATAGGGTTATGTACGGGGTCGAACATAATAAGTAGTTTCCACTGCCACCAGCCAAAACTCGACGAGGGGGGACGGGACAGTGCCCCCTCGAGTAACAGACCCAGGAGTAATCGAATTACCCCTACTAGCACGTCCACAATAAGATGGTTTGTACTAGTTCTGTTAGTAAATTTAGGTCTCGTAAAGCCAATGGTGACTTTACATGCCCGGGGAGACAGTAGTCAGTCCCCGGGTATGGAGTCTATGGTGGAGGTCCGCTAGGACGCCCCAGTGTTACGGCACGTAGGGTGCGGTGTAACACACATAGAAAAACATATGAGACCCTATGGAGTAAAAGACCCCATAGCCCATAGAACACATTGCAATTCAAAGGAATTACACACATTCATGTCCAAGAGTGGGAGGAAAGGAGTCTCACTCTTGGCAGGATGGAAAAAAACTCCAGAAATCCAGCAAAGCTGCTGGGGGACTCACTAGGTTAGGAAATTCAGCCTAAACAGAGAATTCTCCCTAACATTACTCTTTACATTTGCCACATTATTTTTCACCAGCACCTTGAGATCATACCAATGGTACATAAGGCGCTATATAAATGCAAAATAACATAACATAACATAACATGTGTAAACTCGTACCCTATCTCTCTGTAGGCTTTAGCGTATAACAAGGTACATTCATAAATAATAGGGGACACCATATGGTCTATTGCCCAAATGTGCCTCTACTAACTCTGGGAATTTCAACAAGTGTAATCTCCTGAGAGGTGATCGTGTTCAGTTCTTTAACTTGATGGATCAGTTCCAACAAATTTGACCTATTAAGGGTGGGGCTACTGGAGGTAGCATAGGGGTCCAAAATTTTAATTTTTGTAGTATTAAGTGAGGTGAAACAAAGTATATCCTTTAATCCAGAGGCACTACTAACCTTCCTTTCCTGAGCCTCCATATGATACTGGTCAGACCCTTCCCTTGTGGCAGTAATATTATACACGTCCGTTTGGCCAAACTCATCTTCCAATTTATCATCCTCATTCATTTAAACCAGTTCACTGAATTGCACTCTTTTATTCTTTTTCCCTTTTGGCTCTTCATTTCATAACCAAGATTCCAATCCTCTCTTGTTCTGATATTTTAGTTTATTGCTTCTTTCATAGATTTACTTTTTATATTTTTGCATAGCCTGCTTGGCTTATTATTATGTGTTTCATTGATCAATTGAAATTCATTGTTCTGCTCTTTGCACCTCACTTTAGTTTGTGTGGTGTCAGCCAAGAATAATGATCTCCTCTTTAGGTTATTCTTTTTCCGTATTTTATTTATTATGCGATAATTGTTTTTTAGAGATTATACTCAAGGAGGTACGTTTGCAAGATTATTCTAACTGGCTATATATGTAGCATCATGATCATTAAGTATAGAGTCATAGGCATTACAACAGTCCCCACTTTAACGATCAGTCTACTGGGGACAGATTTCCTCACTATTTGCCATAAGAGGTATGGGAGCTATAAATGGTATAGGAATTTCATCCAGCGGTTTAGATATATTAAGGATCATGTCCACCAATCCAACAAACCCCTCTTGCATTATGTGTTGTTCTTTGTAGATAGAACTACAGATACTAAACAGTGCTTTTGAGTTTTTTAAATACTAATGGAGTCTTCCCCAGAATCTGATGAGGACAGTGATACATTCTCCCTTATAGGAAACGACGGGTAAACCCTATCCACAAATTCATGAGGATTTTTCTCGAGATCGGTGAACATAATCTCAACATCAAATGGAGGATATTGGGCTGCATTTTATATTGGTTCAGCCCCCATAATAGTAGCATTTTGCAAGCTTAACACCATATTCACCATCTTCAGTAAAGAGTTGTTATCAATGGGCTCTAACTCAACAATATCTCCCCTATTGTTACCATGAATTGGCATGTGCAACTCCTCCTCAATAGCGTTACTCTTTTCCCTGACTTTGCTCACAATGCTATACTTGTAGACAATAAGCGGAAAAGAAGGTCTGATGTGTCATGGGCATGTCCGGGGTGCTGTGTGCAGAGGGAGGCAGAGGGAAGATCTGAGACCTACATGTATGAGAGAGAGCCTAATGTAGTGCACCATAGCATAGCATAGCAATCCAAGCACAACATAGCATTGCATAACAATCCTGCCACATCAGTAGGACATGCGTGACAATATCCTATGACAGCAGAGGGGAGGTAGGATAGATCGGGAGTAGGGAAAGGGGGATGCCATATCTCATCATCAGGCATGACACTTCCATTCTTACGCGGGTTAAATGTGAGACTGCCCTCAGATTTCTCACACCAGTCTTTCACCTCAGCAACATTGTGCTTTTCATCAGCATAGATACATGCTCTGTATTTATCCAACATGGCTGTGATATGGATTTATAACGTGCCTGTATAAAAGTGTTTCTAGGCATGACAAGACAAGGAGGGGGAAACATAGGGAGAACAAAACGATGATCATACTGGTGTAAAGTGGTTTTTGTTTTTGTGCTGAATATATGAGGAGGGCCCAAATGGCCTGTCACTCCCACACATTAGCCCTGTGTTATATAGATTGTGCAAGAGCATGGGAGAGGAAAGGGAGAAGTACCACAGGGGGGTGGTGAAGGGAGAAGTGCAGGTAACTCAAAAGTGCAGCAAGCATGTGGCTTTGTGCAGGTAAACAAGAAGGGCAGCCATTGGGTTGCTCATAAGTGCAGAGAGAAGGGACAGTACAGTTGCAGATACAGACCACAAGTGCTAGGTGACCAAGAAGGTAGTGCGTGGTGCAACTGGACATGCAGGAGCCTGCGCCCAAGTTCTGAGGGTAACCAGATGACCAGTGGGTAGAGCAATTGGGAATCAGCAGGGGAGAGAGAGAGAGAGAAAGTAGAAGCAAAGAGTAAGGTATTGAGTTGCTGCTGGAACTGGTTATGGTTATGCTCAATTTTGAGAGAGGCAGGGTGGCTGTTCAAGAGGGAGGCCCCAGCTGAGGATAGACCTCTGCCCCCAACTCTCTGCTTGGAAAAGAGACTGACCCTCAGAGAGTTGGAAGTGGATGAGCGGAGAGCTCGAGATGGGAGATGTTTAGGAAGAGAGAGCTGGGGATAGTGCAGTCCTAGGCCCCATAATGCCTTGTGGATTATGCAGAGGTTCTTGAACATGACCCTTGCTGCCACTGGGAGCCAATTAAGAGATTTCAGAGCAGGAGAGATATTATCCCTGGGCAAGAATACCTCTGAGGAGATGCAGCTGATAGATTGATTTCTTATTGACATCAGAGATGTGAGGATAAAAGGAGAAGCTGGAGTCAAAGATGACCCCAAAGTTCTTAGCCGCACAGGTAGGAGCAGCAAGAGGGCCCACAGTGGGTGGTCAGAAAGCGAGAGGAAAGGAGGGAGCTGTTGATCCGATCAGGCAGATCTCAGTCTTACCTGCATTAAGGCAGAGATCATTGGCACGCACCATTCCTGAATTGCGGTCTGACAGTCTGGAATGAGTGAAGGAGAAGAGGCGGCTGAGGGGAGCCTGAAGGAAAGCTGGGTGTCATCCGCATATCACTGAAAGTTGGAGCGAGAAAGAAGCAATACGTTTGGCAAGATGTATCAGGTGTTAGTTGAACAGCCAGGTAAAGAGGTTAGACCCCTGAGGAACACCACAAGTGGAGAGAGAGATAGAAGAGAGGAAGGATTGGCTGAGGGCTTCTTTGGAAGGGGGTGCACAAGAGAGTGCTTAAGGGGGAGGTGAAGTGCCCAGTGGCAAAGGAGTGATTGCCAAGGCTGGAGCAAGGGTATGATGTGGTCCTTGATGGTTCTGGATGAGCAGGGGAGAACCTGCTTTGATGAGACATTCATAGATAGGACCTTCCTAGAAACATTGTCAGGGGTGAACAGGGGAAAGGAGGAGAATAGATGGCCTCAGACAGGCCAGGAGTGGTAGAGGAGGAGGAAGAGGAGGTAGAGGAAAAGAGAGTGGACAAGATTTCCTGGGGTGTAGTAGTAAAATAAGAGGTGAAGGCCATGCAGAGGGCCTGGGATGGAACAGGAGAGGTGGAGACTGCTACAGAATTGGTCAGCTCCTTGCAGATTATGAAATGTTTGGTCAAGTTGTTAGATACCACCGAGGCAGGCTTGGATGTAGACTCTCTTCTTAGAGCGGACAGGGAGTCTGTACTGCCTTTGGAGCAGGCAGCAGCTGAGTTTGTCAGTGTAAAAGCATATATATATTGCGTTATAATGTTGGCCTAAGCACATACACATTGAACCGTGCCATTGTGGTTTCCGAAAATGCCATCTTGGCTGCTTTGCTCTCATTTTTGAGTTTTTATTCTGAACGCGGTGAGAACTCATGAAGTCAGAAGCTTCCCTAAAACATGCCGCTGCACAGGAGTGTTGAAACCACTGAGCACATTGCTTCTCTGCAACAGAGAGCCTTAAAGAACTGGCACAAACATAGCTAATCTGTAAATTAGGTGCCATCCTGTCTCCCCTGACTCTCTTGTTTTCCGCAGCTAATTGTGAATTTGCATCCAGACAATTAAAGCGAAGCACAATTCACAGCATCTGTTGTTCTGAAGGATCGAGCTACTTAGTAGAAATACAGACTGATCTTTTAGTCTAGCAATAACACAGATAAAGTAGCACAAGGAACATTACCTTGTGATTGAGAACACAATATACTCCTACACTCCACTCTGCTCTGCTTCCCAGACAGTAAATTGTCTGCGAAGTGACAATGAGTATTCTAGCAAGTGTTCGCATGGTAAAATACCCACGTCTGTAGGTCACGAGCCATCATCACGTGATGAGCTCGCCCAAATTCATCATGGTATTAAAATGTCTATAAAATGCATCTACTCCCCCATGTCTTAGCTCACTTTTTCTATGCCTGTATACATGCATTGCCAAAGTCGAAACAACGCGAGTGCAAATAAACTATTGTTTATGAATTGGTTCCTTGTGACTGATGTGTCTTCATTTCTTTGCAGTAGCCTCATATTTTTGGATTAACAGAATGGCGTCCAGCGTGGGGCTCTACTGAACAGGACCCATCTCTTGGCAAGGAAGGAGTGGACCGACTGGGATCAGTGAGCATCGGGGGCCACTGCACATCATGAGACGCGACTCCTCAGTAGACTGCTGCTTATGATCTCCAAAGACCACGCTTCACCCAGAGGTCATGGCAGCAAGATATCCAGACTAGAGGCTTTTTGGGAAGACGGCCAGCCACAACGATTAGGATACTTTGATGGGGGATCCCTCTTACTTTGAAATCAGGTGAGTCCGTTTCAAACCAACAGTGCCTGATGTTGATTTGATTGTGAAATATATTTCTATGTGTATAAATATTGGCTTGGTAGAACTGCTTTGTTTAGACATGCCAGGCTTTAGTAAATTGTCTTTCTGTTGGGCAACACTTTGTTGTAGGGGAAGACAACTGAATGATTTGGAACATAGTCAGCCAGCGCAAACCACCAGTATCGCCAGCATATGATATTTTCATAAAATATGGAAAATTAGCTATAGTATTCAATAGTATTTGGCATCATAAAACCAGACATGAACCAAAACTTCAGCGGCCAAAATTGGGGAGTTTTGAGATAGCGAGAATTGGGCATTTGGAAACTGTATTGTTGCAAAAGAAAGCAAGACCAGCTGCATTTGACATCATTAGGGATTGACAGGAGGAAGACCCCCAATGTTTTAGAAGCAGAGAGAAACATGAACGTAAACACATTACACAGGCTGGTAAAGCCTTAGCACATGACCAGCAAAAAGAATAAGAGTTTATGAGAAAAATGGATAATGGGTTTCAATTAGAAGTACAGAAAATAGACCTGTCAAAAGATTTGCATGCATCTGATGAGTTGATAAATAAATTGGTAAATGAGAGGAGAACGTCTCCTACTGTACCACCTCCATATGTATTGCCACAGCCACAAGCACCACAAGCATTTCCTGCACCAGTTACAGTCTGATAGTTTTCATTTGCCTCTTAGTTCACACAACTTACTTCTACTTTCATTGCCGACTACTTCTAGTACTCCACTGTTGACAGATGACAATGCTGTTAGCGATCAAAGAATTGTAACTCATAGCACAAAACCGCCTGCACGAAAGATGGAATTATGAGATTGGGAAAAGTATATAGAAGGGGGTGACGAAGCAGCGACTTCACATTCTCTATCAGACCATGGGGGTATTCCAGAACAAAAGATACTGATAGAACAGATGGGTTTATATCTAGCTGAGATTTGGGGGGACCTAATCGATTCAACTACACCACAGGAATTGCAGGTTTTGAATTTCTTGTCTCGTACTAGAGATACCGCACTTAAAGTGCGTGATCATTTATCAAAATTATTTTCCTTCAAGCATGAATTAGATCGTTTGCACCAAATAGCATTAGACGAAGGTGCACGATTACTGTCGTATATGCATAAAAGATTTTTCCCTCTGCCGAAAACAGACAGTGAAGAAACTAGCATATGTACAAGAGACACTCTTAGATAGATCTCAGATGCCTCCATTTCACCTATTGAAGTTCATGATACGTTTGGCCAATATTCTCTGACTATGCAGAGAAAGGTAATACAAGTTATGGTAGAATATATACAAGATGAATGTTTAAAAAAAAAATTGTGTTGTCCTGCTGACATTATGGTAATTTGCAAGTGTGCATTTTCTGCTGACAACGCGCTAACTTCATTGTCACTCGATTTGGCTTTACCCCTTAATAAACGTTCAGAATTTCCCACTCTACTATTGCCTATGAGAGAGTTTCCTCCGACTCTTGATCCGAAGGTAGATGTACCTGCTGTGGGTTGAGCACCTGCCACGACTATTCCAGCTCATTATATTTCACAGTTTGTCCATGTTCCATTTTATTGACAAGAAGTAAATACCCTTAAACAGTCTTTTCCAGACATTAGAAAGAATCCTACAGGATCCTACAAAGAAATAGTCAGTTCTGAATTCATCGGTTTTCACTTTAGATGACATCGACTTACTGTACCCTGTAATTTTACCGACCAATTTATAGAAGCAAATCAGGACCATAGATGATCAAGCTGTCATGGGAAATAAGTGGGATGCCCTGGAACTAGCTGATAGATCTAGGAACGCTGGAGAAAAGCTGCTGCAAAACATATTAATGCCACCAAACCACATAGTAACTAAATCTAAAACTTTAGTGCCTGAGAAGAGAATTATTTGGGATAAATTACCAGCGTGTATAGAAGGAAAGACAGTGGGAGCAGCAGAAGTTTTCAATAGGTTTGAAAAGGTGTTTTCAGATGGTAGTTGCCAAGACTTAAGTACAGATCCTGGGAAGAGATTATTTGTTGACAAGTTTGTGTGAGGATTATTGCCAGGCATTCAGTCGCAGGTCACTGCTTCTGAAAGTGCATGGTAAGCTAAGTCACAATCGGATGTTTTACATATGGCTCAGTATTACGATAATAGAGTCAATAATGAGAAAGAAAAAATAGGGAAGAAGAAAGGAGATTTGAATAATAGAGTACTTTTGCATCAAATCGCAAGAGGTGCACGGTTTGGGAATAATGGGAATACACAATCGAGAAGCCAGTTTATACCACAAACGGGGCCCGTTTATATGAACCAATGCACCTATTGTAGGGACAAGGGTCACTGGAGAGCACAGAGTCCCACCCTCTAGCAGAGAGCAGCAAATGGAACGATTGGTAGAAGATTGAGAGCATGCAATGGCATGCCCGGTCTAAATAGGAATCAGTTTGCCCAGAATCAACAGAACCAGCCACAGGATAATAATGCAGGTAATCAAGGAGGTCAGCAACAGAATACTGGTAATACGAACACTTTTGATAACAATTTGCATACCTATTTTACTGAAGATTTCACATCTGATGATGTTTTGTTTCGTTAGCACAACCCGAAGCAGAGTCTGCAACCTATTCCTTTTCCCGTAGATCAGAAAGGACGCTACGCAGAAATGAAAGTCAGGAATAGAGAATATGTACTTGCACAATCTGAATGACACCTGGCCTAGTAAGATCATTGTCCATCCTCCCTTGTTCCCCCTCCCCTACCTCGTAGTGCCTTGAAACACTTGTGTATAGGCACATTATAAATGCCATATAATATCATATCATGTTTTTCTAGTAGACCCCGGAACTCAGAAGTGCTCTATTGACCATCTGCCGGTTCTAGATATCCCTCTGTCAGGGCTTGCAAGGAGGGCACTGTTTTGTTGTTGAAGCATCTAGCTGAGCATGGCCATAAAGCATCTTTGAAGAAATTAGAATATTGTCAACATGAGGTCACCTATTTAGGCTATCTCCTGTCGAAGGAGGGTAGGCGGTTTGCTCCTGAACGTATACAAAGCATCTCTGGTAAGACTGTTCCAAATATGTAGAAAAAAGTTAGGGTTTTCATCAGCATGGCTTCATATTGTAGACAATGGATTCCAAATCTTTCACTTTTGACTAAGCCAATGTTGAAAGGATGTAGTTATACCGTTACCACGGGATACAGATTGTCAGGAAGTTTTGATCTGCCCAAAACCGCGTTATGTTCGGCGCCGTTTCTGGGCATTACAGAAAAGAGTACATTTTATTTGTGCATGAGAGGGACGGGTGCACCTTGGTGGTTCTGGCCCAGGAACATGGGGGAAGAAACAGACAGTGTGGCTATTTTTCCTTTACGTTAGACCCTGTTGCATGCACTTTGCTGAAATGTCTTAGGGCTGCAGCTGCTGCTGCCGCCTCAGTGAAACAGAATGAGGGTATGGTCTTGGGTCACTCCTTGACCATAATGGTACCTCACTCAGTGGATGTTCTGTTAAATAGAACCCAGACTCAGCATCTCACATCTGCTAGAATCACAAGGTATGAATTGATTCTATTTGCACCTCACATCAAAATGAAGAGATGCTGTTCTTTGAATCAAACTGAACTATTGCCTCCTTTGAATGTGGATTGCACTAATAATGCATCCCTTGACTGCCTGTATGTTTCTGAACAGGATACAGAAGGCAGAATCAATTTAAGCGATACACCATTGACATCGCCAGATGGAGAGCTATTCTGTGATGACTCTTGTTTTAAAATACCTGATGGCACTTCTGCGGCTGCCTATGCAATCATCACGTTAGAGAAGATTATTGAAAGCAAGAGAATTCCACACAACTCCGCCCCTTGGCTGCAGAGATAGTTGCCTTGACTAGAGCTTGTGTGATATCCCAAGGGCTTAGAGTTAACATTTATACTGGTAGGCATTACGCCTTTGGAGTCGCTCACAACTTTGGTAGATTGTCGGCTGAACAGGGATTTTTAACATCTCATGGTACAAAGATTCAGCATGGTCCCTTGATAGTACAACTGTTATCTGCATTAGCCCTTCCCAAAGAACTAGCTATATTGAAATGTGCGGCACACCAGAGGGTGACTGACAATATTGGAAAAGGAAATGCCTTTGAAGACAAAATAGCCAAACAAACTGCTACCGATCCACACTGACAAATGTATGTGTTAGATTCCACTAAGTGGGTGGCTGAAACTGGGATGGTGGAGGAGGGCATTAGTAGTGTGAAAGAGATTCAGGCAGAGGGACCTGCGGTGTTGAATAAGGAGGGGTGATCGGGAAGAACAAAGATGGATGCTGTCCAACACATACGTAACAGCGATGGCAAATGGACCAGCACACATTAGTGTGAAAAGCATTTGTAAACACTTAGACGCAGTTTGGTAAAATTATAACATTCCCAAAACTGCAGAATGATTAGTTCAGAATTGTATGATTTGCCTACAGCATAACATTGGTCAGGCTAAACCAGTACCCAAAGGTAGTTTTGGACCTCCTGGTATGCCATTTTAAGTGATACACTTTGACAGTATTGAGATGGAGCGATGCCAAAAATACAAGTACGTGTTAGTAGTGATATGTGCCTTTAGTAAATGGGTAGAGGCTTTCCCTCTCAAGGACAACACTGCCATGTCCACTGCAAAAGTAATTCTAAAAGGGTATTTCCCTAGATTTGGATTACCCAGAGTGATTTGGTCCGATAATGGGACACATTGTATAGTGCTATCATACTACAGGCATGCAAGGCGCTACAAATAGATAACAGATTTCATTCAGCGAGGCATCCACAGAGTGCCAGTTTAGTGGAACATCATAACGGTATCCTTAAAAATAAACTACCAAAGATGTGTGCACATAGCAAACTGAAATGGCCTGATGCCTTACCGTTAGCCTTACTGTCAATGAGGACAGTGGGTCAGTCTAGAATGGGACTCTTTCCCTACAAGATTGTCATGGGGAGACCTAATGTATGGAATGCACCCAGACTTAAGAAATTATGTGAGATAGAGTATCCGCTATTAAAAGATTACTCTGACCATTTGACTCAAAACCTGCGTTTGATTCACCAAAAGGTTTGAGCTGCTTTGCCTGAGAAATACGCAGCTCATTCGAAAGGTCCATATCAGGTTGTACTGGCTACTCAGATGGCTGTTCGAGTTGAAGGAAAGCCCCACTGGATTCATGCAACGCACCTGAAACGAATGCCCTTGCCTTTACCAGGTGACAAATGGGTTAAGGAGGGGGTTGATGATCCTGATTGCAAAAATGTGCCTTTGAACAAGGACACCCATTCTGATCCTGAGCAGAATTTTGAGCCCAAACAACTTGAGAATTCTTCACTTTCTTTGGATCCTGTTTGGTTATTCCCCGATCACACTGTACTTGTAGTTACGAGGTACAACCTTCAACCACGTCAATAGTTCGGAAATGACATTTTGATAGATTAGCAACGTGTAGTTTGTATACTACACCCACAAGAAACCAACAGCCTTCCCTCCAGTCCCCCTAAACACAGTTGAGGAGTTCCAGAGAGGGGCAGGGCAAGAAGAAGACTACAAGCAAGATCGGCCACATGGTCAAGTGCCACCTACATATGAACTTACAAAGCCTGTTTCAGTGAGGCTTCTTAACGGACACTGAAAACTATGCTTATCTTTGGGGCATGTAGAAATGAGGACATGGATAGCCTTACTACTGGAAAGCCCAAATCTAGAGGGCTATGGTCCACTAAAGAGAAGCTCATAATAATCACACTTGCCGCTTGTGTTGTGATCATATTAACAGCTTTGTTATGGTATTTGGAGAGTTCACATCCGCTTAGTATACTACTACCTACTGCCAGTACCACTTTGTCTCCTATCTATGTGCATTCTCACACTCTTCATCCACTTGATCTGAAACATCGAGAAGGTTATCATAATAACATGCTCATACAGATTATGAATGATACACCTGTGATCCTGAACAGAACTAACTGCTGGATATGTTCTCACCTACCACAACACGGAATGATATTGCCAATGGTAACTTCGATGGAAGGAACATCAATGTATTTGATCGACTAGTTTTCTTACCCCGTGGTGTTCTATCTTTGCGAATGTTGCAAATGAGAGTATGACAAATATTGCCTCCACTAAAAATACTGATTAACATGCTACACCCTACAATCCATTATTTCATTTAAAATGGCACAAGCAGGAAAGAGGGAAGCAATTCCTCCATCTTGCACCATTAATCATGATCCAGATATAATACCATTTTGTTTGAGAAAAGAAGGTTCCTGTTGTATGGACACATATGATAAATGTGTAAACACTGCTGTTTTGATGCACAAAAATAGGACCTTGTACATTCGGGGACACATTTACTTAGCTTGTAGAAAAGAGGCCTATCCATGGATACCTACAGATTGGAAGGGGACTTGTTATCTGGGGATATTGTTGCCAGGAGTTTATGTCACATCCACTGCAGACATACTAAAACATCACCCTAGGAGGGGAATAGATGACGATACTCCCCTCCAGGTATTGGGTGATGTAGCAAAAGCCATGATTCCTTTTTGGGGCCAAGTCATAAACTCACAGGATATTAGGAGACTCGCTAGAGTATTAGAGAACACTATCAATGAAACTACTGACATATTGTTTAACATGACAATGGAACAAGAAATGATTAGATTAGTGGTTCTTCAGAATAGAATGGTTTTAGATGTCATGTTAGCTGAACATGGTGGTGTTTGCAAAATGGTTGGGTCCCCGTGTTGTATGTACATACCTTTCTCCTCCCCCATGGTGTTCCAAGCAATCAAATGATTACATATACTTAGTACTAAAGTTCATTTTTCCCAAAGGGGATTGGGACATAGGAACATGGTCCGGGAATTTGCTCAGAACCTGGGGTTGGAAAATCTTCTCAGCACTTGCTGTTATCATTGGGGTAATACTATTTTTCTGATGTTGTATACAATGTCTGCCCATACTAGGTTCTGCACTAGGTGACTGCTGTTCTAAATCCCTACTGAATCTAAGACCTGGTCCTCATCTTCCTGTAAATGTGACTAATGCCTTGATAATGCAAGAAGCCACTATCAAACAGTTTGGGCCTCATCACGAGTTTGGCGGTAGCCCTTAAATCCGGCGGTAATTCTGTTACTGCCGGATTTAAGGGTCACCAAATCACGGCTTCAGCTGATTTCCCCAGCTCTCATTTTTTACAAATCTGTGCTTTCGTGTCATTTGATATTGAATTTTGAAATTCTGATAATGTGTTCCAGTTTTACATGTTTTCAACAATTTTGAGTAATTCTTGCCTATATTTAATTCCATTTCAGGATTCTAATAAAGTTTACTTTTATCTATAAACTTTCCAAAGCTGAAATCAGTCGGAGCTTGCATGGTGATGTAAGGCTTCATTTTGTTTTTACGCTTTTTAAGTGAGATTGTTTTTGTAAATGCATTTGGATTCCATTTGTGTGCTATTGCGGCAGTTCTCCACATGAGGGCAGAGATGATGCATCACCTATTTGTGCCCTGTATATGTCACCACTATTTAAAAAAAAAGGTCTTGGAGTGCATATTCTAAATGAACTTTAATCCTGACTAATCCAAGACAGATGGCTGTTGCCTTGCATTTAAATATCAGTGACTTCTTCTATTGACCCCCATTGCTAATGGATTTGGGTTATGAGTTGATGTGAAATAAAACTTGCAATAGATTCTCGAAGTTATGGCCTGATATCATAAGTAAATTCCTGAATAAAATGTATTGTGTTTATCTGATATGAAGGCCTGTTTTAAATGCAATAAAGGGAAATCTCATGATGGACTAAGAAGCCATCTGACCTGACGATCACGTGTAATTATATTCTATCAGTTCCTACTAGACTGGGGATCTTCGTTCACTTCAGTATGCCTACAAGTGGGAATAGAAATTTAAAAATAAATGTGTTTTATTATTTATTAGTGTATACAATTAAAACACATTTTAAACTGTAGAAAATAATCAATTAAAAACACAAGAAATGACAATTAGAATTTGATATTATTCAGCATTTTTCAATAACGATTTACATTTGATTACTAGAGCAAAATGTCAAAAATCCAAATAAAATAATACTTAATGCAATTCATCCAAACTTTCTATAAAAAAAAATGATTTGTACAAAAATGTCATAATTGATTAATCCATATTACAATCACAAGTGTTTAAAATCCTGGACCAGAGCAGATTGGTATACAAAAAAAAATGAATGCAACACATACTTAGAAAAAATTCCAGCTGAAGTACACGTAACACAGAACACTCAATTATCAACTGATGCAATGTTTCTACAAACAGCCCACAATACCTACATGTCCTTTGAGCCCTTGGCTGATATACTCTTGCTCCCATAACATTTTAAGTTGGTTATAGATTCAATTTAAAATGTAGCAACATATCTCTGTATATTGTTTAAAAGTGTTTTGGAAGATATTATTTTACTACATATTTGATGTGATAGTAATTTATAGCTAAACTATGATTTTGTATCCAATCATCCTCAAACACCTTTTTCTTCACCTTATTCGGATTGGCAATTAGCTCATCCATTGAACACATTTTTATAAATATGGTACAGAGAATATGTTCCTTCCACATATCCAAAACAGTGGCCCTACTCCCATACATTTCTTTGTTCAATTCCCCAAACAGAGTATTTGTCGGTGGATCTAGCAGTTTCCTAAAGAATTGAGGAGAAATCCACATAGCACGGGCATGTAAAGAAATTAAGCCCAGTTCATAGCTTAATATAGAAATCAGCGTTCCCTGGGTCAGAGATATTACCCTTCTGCATATAAGTGCTTCAACCCTGTCCCAATTTGACAGCAACAAACCTGACTCCACTCGATACAATAGGCATTGGACAATTTTTAGATATTTGATAATTGGAATTGAAGTTAAGCGTCCACATTTTTTTCTTTCAAACTGTCGCAGTTCAATGGCACAAGCCATAGCACGTTTATTCATGTTTTGCAAATCTTTAGTTTTAGTTTGTTGTGCATAAATCACCATGTATAAATCACTCTATCTCCAAGAGAGAGTTTTTAAGCCACCAATTTGGATGAGCTTTACCATGCTTGGTATAGGTAATCATTAGAACCTGAGATTTCTTGATATTTAACTTCAGGTCTGGATTAGAAAAGTAAACATTTATTGCTGTCAGGGAACGTTGAAGCCCTATTAGGGTCAAATCAAGAAGAGCAATTTCATCTGTATATACCAGGTAGTTTAGAGAGATATTCAAACAATATAGTTTCAACTGAATACCTAAAATGGCAGAATAAAGGAAAACATTATATATTCATGTTCACATTGACCGGTACACAACTTTGCTGTAATGACATCATCTTTACCTGTGCTATTTGCATTGGAAGGACATATGAAGACATCAATGATAAGTTTTTTTTAATTTAATGACTTTCAGTATTTTCTGCAACATAATGACTTTAATTCTGAACCTGCCTTTCACGTGCAGCTTGGTTCATTCTTGGAAATAAAGGCAGAATAACATCCTGTGATTGACTTTTTGGACTCGGGATTTCACAAACAGCATGGATGTGCTTTACCAAGAAGGCTTGTGTACTTAGTAACACATATTCAGGATGGGCATTGATGGAAATACATTTCTGTTACACTTTCTGTGGATTGCACAATGACTGCAAGAAATATGTCACTGCACATTGGTATTATGAAGTCTGGCATTGATAATAAATTAGTTCAACAGTATTCATCCAATATTTGGGTGTGCTGCGGTATTTTATAGGTGTCCTTTTTTAATATGACAGTAAGCAAGAGGCATAAAACCCTATTAAGCACCACAGTTGGTACATCTTATTTCTCTTGCTCTTGCCAGGAATGCATTTCTCATTGAATAGATCACCTGCAGATTCAACATACCTCCCACTTGACAATCATCATTCCTTACTCATCACATCTTCATCACTGCACATCTCACTGTTCAGACACATACAGGCTCGGATTGGCCTATAGGGAAATAGGGCAATGCCCAAGCCAAAAATGGAAAATGCTAGTTTTGGCCATTTTGTTGGGTCAAAGTGGGCCAGTTTGATAAGCTACTTCACCATGCAGCTAGTAGTTTTGACCATTGTTACTGAATAAATATTCTTTAAAATACACAATGTGCATCACATTTTATCAGAAAACTCCACTTTAGGTAGTACTCAAATGGTCTGTCACAAAAGGAATGAATTACCATGTGCAACTGTGGGCCACTTTTTCATTGATGCCCAAGACAAAGGGCCTCATTATGGGTGTGGCTGTAACGCTCACCTGATTCCTGTAGAGGCGCCGGTCTTGACTGGGCGTATACCGTATCTGCAAAGGTGATGTGTAACACACGGCTGGCTCTTTGGGCTGGACCTCTGTGCACTGTATGTCTGACTTGAAGGGTAAGATGTCTGCAGATAGAAAATATGGGATTAGGGAACTGGGTTATTGAATGTCTCTCTCTTCTTCCCTTTCTCTTCTCCTGTAGAACCCCAAAGGTTAACGCTCTCACCTTAGGTAAGTGAACGCCGTGCTCTCCATCTGCCTCGGGGCAGGGTGCTGTAACCAGTTCCTTCACTGGATAAGGGGAGCAGGCCTCTTGACTTCAGAGGACTGCTGTCCGTCGTTTACTGCACGAACGGTAAGTTTCGAGTAATTCTAATGTCTTTAAAGTCTTAAGTAATGATGTTTCTTGTTTTGCAGGGTTCCGGCGATGGCAGATGACGGGCTGAAGTGAGTTGAAGATGGAGCCCGTGTGATGAATAGAAGCGCCTGGAAGCACGTAAGTAAGCGCTTGTTGCCTGCTTCACGATGCGCTCTAACTGTCTTTTTATTTTTCAGGTACAAGTTCGGAGCGGCTGCAGGGTGCCGGAATACCCACTGGGTTAGATGTGGAAAGGAGTAATGGCACGTGAGTATTAAAGTTCCCCAATGTCTTTAAACGCACCTTGTTTTGTCTCTCAGATGCGGGATGCAGCGCCGAAGGCCTCCGGAGCGTGCAAAGAGTTGGTAAGCTTTTGTCTTTCAGATGCCGGAATGCAGTGTGAAGACCTCCGGAGCGCACGAAGAGTAGGTAAGCCTTTGTCTTTCAGATGCCGGAATGCAGCGCGAGGCGTTGGTGACAGCCGATGGACCAGGTAAGTGAAGAGCTGTCACTGAAGACCGTAATGCTAACCTGTTCTTTCTTGTCTTTATAGGTGTTGCTGAAGACTGGATTCAGGATGGTAAGCCTTTTTCCTTAGGCCCAAGATCAGATGCAGAAGACACGATGAACGTTCTGCTGCAGAGGATGCAGAATAACGCAAAGCAAGATTCATCCATCGGGTGTGGTTTAAATAGCCTCCTGTAGTGCTTAGGTGTCTCCTTCCACAGCCACGCCTAGGTAAGAAAAGAGTTCCTGCTTTCCAGAAGAGTTCCAGTGTTCTGAATCTAGGGAGTGGCTCCTGCCCCACCCAACAGGAAAAGTAGTTCCAAACAGAAGAGGATCAGAGGCTCAACTGGCAGGCAAGTAAGCAGCATGGTCTGCTGCAGGTAAGTCCACCCAAGCATTATGAGCCCGGCGCTTCCAGCGCTGGGACTGGGCATATTTATGAGCCTGGTGCCACTGGCGCCAGGACTGGGTCCAAAAGGTCCCAATTGGGACTGGTTGGCACTCGGAACCTGGGTTATGGATCTGCTTCCAAGGGAGTTGGGAAAACCCTGACCTTTTGGAAGCAGGGATCATGACAGTACCCCCCCTCAAGGCCCCTCCCAAACCGGGCTTCTCCAGGGGTTTTGGCTTGTCAGGAAATGTTCGGTGAAATCTTTTGATTAGGCGAGGAGCGGGGACATATTCAGCAGGTTCCCAGGATCTCTCTTGGGGGCCATAGCCTTTCCAGTCAATTAGGTAAAATAGTTTAGATTTGGAGATCTTGGAGTCCAGAATGCTTTTGACTTCAAACTCGAGTTCTCCATCAACTAGGATAGGTTTTGGAGATTTAGTTAGTCGGGTTTGAGGTTGCACGGGTTTTAATAGAGAGACGTGGAAGACCGGATGTATCTTCATGTGCGGGGGCAAGTCCAACTTGACCGCTACTGGGTTTACTATGGTAGTGATGGAATAGGGACCAAGGTATCTTGGGTTGAATGTGCGTGGCCCTTTTAGAGGTAGATATTTGGTGGATAACCAGACTTGATCCCCTACTTGATATTGAGGGGCTTCCTTCCGATGTTGATCTGCTCCTTTCTTGTATTGTTCTTTAGCCCTTTGAAGGTGAGAGACAGCTTCCTTAAAGGCTTGGGTGATTGTAGAATGCAGGTAGTCTACTGCTGGTGTTTCAAGATCTTGGAGTGGATCCAACTCCGAGGTTCGAGGGTGACTGCCGTACAAAAGAAAAAACAGGGTTTTCCCAGTTCCCGAATGGACAGAGTTTTTGTAGGCATATTCGGTTATCCAAAGGATGTCTTTCCAAGTTTTTTCAGTTTGTTGCAGCATGCAGCGTAAATACTGTTCCAGAGTTTGATTGGTCCTCTCGGTTTGTCCGTCGGTCTGAGGGTGGTGACTGGTCGATAGTCTCACATCAATTTGAGCCGACCGACAGCAACTTCGCCAAAAATGAGAAATAAATTGACTACCTCGATCCGAAATTAGAACCGAAGGAAAACCGTGCAGTCGGACGATGTTTTCGAGAAATTCTCGGGCCAGAGTTGCTGCTGTTGGCAAGCCTTTGAGAGGAATGAAATGCGCCATCTTGGAGAATAAGTCCACGATTACTAGAATCGTATTGTATCCGGAGCATTGAGGTAGATCGGTGATGAAGTCCATAGAAAGCGTATGCCAAGGGCGAGGTGGGATGTCAATAGGGCGTAAGAGGCCTGCTGGTCTTTCCTTTTGACTCTTGTTTTGGGCGCATACTCCACAGGACATTATAAAGTCTCTGATATCTTTTTTCCAAGACGGCCACCAGAAGTAGCGCTTGATCTTTTCTGAGGTCTTTGCCATACCGGGATGTCCTTCCATTAAAGAATCGTGATAACAAGAGATTACTTTTTTCTGTAAATCTGTGCTGGGTAGGTATAATCGTTCTTGGAAATACAATAAGTTGTCCTTTACTGCAAAGTCCTTTCCCTGCAGATGCCAATTCTGTATGTCTGCTGGAGTTACAAGTTGCCTGGCCTTATCCTTAACTTCCTCTATAGATTCTGTGGCGATTACACCCAGAATTCTTTGTTCGGGAATGATTGGTACAGGTTTAGGGTTGATCAAGTGTTCTTCCACTCCCATCCGAGAAAGGGCATCAGCTTTACCGTTCTTTGTACCAGGTCGATAGGTAATTATGAAGTCAAACTCGGCAAAGAATAATGCCCAACGGAGTTGTCTAGAGGATTGGGCTTTTGCGGTTTTCAAATATTGCAGGTTTCGGTGATCCGTACCACAGTAACGGTGTGTCGGGCCCCCAGCAGATAATGCCGCCAAGCCTTAAAGGCAGACTTGATAGCCAGAAGTTCCTTGTCAGTAATCGTGTAATTGATTTCAGGAGGCGAGAATTTGCGGGACCAAAATGCCACGGGATGCAACTGATTGGTTACCGGGTCCTTTTGTGATAGAACTGCCCCCATGGCAAGGCTTGAAGCATCAGTTTCCACGATGTAGGGGAATTCGGGGCGAGGGTGTTTTAAGATTGGTGCAGAGATAAATTTAGTCTTCAAATCCTGGAAAGCTTGTTCCGCCTCGGTAGACCATTCAAAACGTTTGTTTTTCTTTTACAAGGCAGTGATGGGCTGGACTATTCGAGAGAATTCGGGGATAAACCTGCGGTAAAAGTTAGCGAAGCCTAACATGCTTTGCACACCTTTTACGGAGGATGGTGATGGCCATTTGAGAACTGAATCGACCTTCTTTGAATCCATACGCACTACGCCAGGTGATAATATGAATCCCAAGAATTCAACTTCAGTCACGTTGAAAACACAGTTTTCCAACTTAGCGAAAAGTTTGTGTTGACGCAATCTTTCGAGGACCATTTTCACGTGTTTCCGATGTTCAAATTCCGATGAAGAATAAACGAGGATGTCGTCAATGTAAACAACAACACACACATCTATGAGCTCTCTGAGGACATCGTTCATAAAATATTGAAAGGCGGCCGGGGCATTGCAAAGTCCGAAGGGCATGACCTGATATTCAAATAGTCCATACTTGGTGCGGAAGGCCGTCTTCCATTCATCGCCCTCTTTTACTCGTACCAAGTGGTAAGCTCCTCTAAGATCCAGCTTTGTATATATGCATGCTTTTCTGACTTGGTCCAGGAGTTCAGAGATCAAAGGTAACGGATATCTATTCTTAATGGTGATCTGGTTCAGGGAGCGATAATCTATACAAGTTCTAAGGTCTCCTTCCTTTTTTGGAACGAAGAACAAAGCTGAAGAAGCAGGGGACTTGGAAGGACGAATAAACCCATTTGCCAGGTATTGATCCAGGTATTGTCGAAGGTGAAGGTTCTCAGGCTCGGTGAGGGCATAAATTCTACTACAAGGAGGAGTAGATCCAGGTATCAGGTCTATCTGGCAGTCATAAGACCTATGAGGAGGTAGAGAGTTAGCCTGATCCTTCCGGAAAACATCTTGGTATTCTAAGTATTCGGGAGGTAACTGGGGAGTCTCTGAAGAAATTGCTGCCAGTGCAACACCAGGTGGAGGGTGACAAGTAGAGACACATTCTGGAAACTGGACCGTTCTTGCTCGCCAATCGATCAGAGGATTGTGTTTCTCTAACCAAGGTATTCCTAGAATAATCTGAAACTGAGGGGCCTTGATCACATCGAACACGATCTTCTCATGGTGTCCATCTTGACTTACTAGCGTCACCTCTTGAGTGGTATGTGTTACTGGCCCGGAGGCTATCTCCGTACCATCCACCGTAGTAATGACGTCCTTTACAGCCTTGGGACAAAGAGTTAGATTCATCCTCAAAACCATTTCATGATCCACATAATTGCCGATGGCACCGCTGTCGACGTAAGCTTCAATTGCATGTAATCGATCCGGATTATCAGGGCTAATGAGGACCATAGGTATCACGAAATGCGAGGTCACGGAACTGGTTTTCACGCTCGGCAAGAGGACCTCTATTCTTGTCGGGCGAGGTCGTTTCCCTGCTCAGAGTTTGTAACTTTGGTAACTGCAGCTCCTACTGCCTTCTTGGCAGGTTTCACCGGACAGTCTCGAAGAAAGTGCCCTGAGTTTCCGCAATAGAGGCATAATTGCAACTGTTTTCTCCTTTCCCGCTCCTTTTGTGTTAGAGGACCTTTCAGACCCCCTATTTGCATGGGTTCCCCGGAGTCTACTCCTTTGGAAGGAGTTGGCGGTTTGGAAAATACTCGAGCATCAAACTTGGAACGATCGGCCTTCCTGTTCTGCAGTCTGTGATCTATTTGAACGACTAAGTCTATATAGTCCGAACAACCTTGTGGGGGATTCACTACTTGGGCTAACACATCTTTGAGCTCTCCACATAGACCTCTATAAAACAGCGTAATCCTTTTGTCCTCAGGCCATTGAGTTTCCACTATCAGTCTGTTGAAAGACGCAATATAAGCCAAAAGGTCTTGATTACCTTGTCGCAACGAAAGAAGCTCATTGTCCAAGGCCTGCCCCTGTGAATGTCTTGCAAACAGTTTTTCCATACTGAGCTGAAAAGCTTGAAAATCATGGAGGACCGGATCATCTTGATTTACTAGAGGGATCGACCAGTCTGCCGCATTGCCACTAAGGTACGAAAGCACGAAAGCTACTTTAGCTTGATCAGTTGGAAAGGCTGCTGGCCGGCATAAGAAATGCAACCGGCACTGATTGATAAATACTGCAAACCTCTTTGGGTCACCAGAAAATCGTTCGGGCGGAGCCAGAGGTACATTCCCAGGTAGGTTGATCTGCACTGGATTCATAGAGGATGTAGAAGGAAGATTTCCCCCAGATGCGGGTAACGGGGTCTGTCCGGCTTGTGACTGTAGCAATTGTCTAGCGAGATCATCTGTTCGCTCCTTGGAAATAATCAGTTCCCTTCTTAGAGCGTTCGTTTCCTGACGGGCTGCATGCACTTCTGCCCTTAGTTCCCCAAGTAACTGGGCTAGCTGGTCGGTATCCGAGGTTTCCATAGCGCCTGGACGGGTGTTTTGTGGTAGGCTTTGCGTTCTGTAACGCTCACCTGATTCCCGTAGAGGCGCCGGTCTTGACTGGGCGTATACCGTATCTGCAAAGGTGATGTGTAACACACGGCTGGCTCTTTGGGCTGGACCTCTGTGCACTGTATGTCTGACTTGAAGGGTAAGATGTCTGCAGATAGAAAATATGGGATTAAGGAACTGGGTTATTGAATGTCTCTCTCTTCTTCCCTTTCCCTTCTCCTGTAGAACCCCAAAGGTTAACGCTCTCACCTTAGGTAAGTGAACGCCGTGCTCTCCATCTGCCTCGGGGCAGGGTGCTGTAACCAGTTCCTTCACTGGATAAGGGGAGCAGGCCTCTTGACTTCAGAGGACTGCTGTCCGTCGTTTACTGCACGAACGGTAAGTTTCGAGTAATTCTAATGTCTTTAAAGTCTTTAGTAATGATGTTTCTTGTTTTGCAGGGTTCCGGCGATGGCAGATGACGGGCTGAAGTGAGTTGAAGATGGAGCCCGTGTGATGAATAGAAGCGCCTGGAAGCACGTAAGTAAGCGCTTGTTGCCTGCTTCACGATGCGCTCTAACTGTCTTTTTATTTTGCAGGTACAAGTTCGGAGCGGCTGCAGGGTGCCGGAATACCCACTGGGTTAGATGTGGAAAGGAGTAATGGCACATGAGTATTAAAGTTCCCCAATGTCTTTAAACGCACCTTGTTTTGTCTTTCAGATGCGGGATGCAGCGCCGAAGGCCTCCGGAGCGTGCAAAGAGTTGGTAAGCTTTTGTCTTTCAGATGCCGGAATGCAGTGTGAAGACCTCCGGAGCGCACGAAGAGTAGGTAAGCCTTTGTCTTTCAGATGCCGGAATGCAGCGCGAGGCGTTGGTGACAGCCGATGGACCAGGTAAGTGAAGAGCTGTCACTGAAGACCGTAATGCTAACCTGTTCTTTCTTGTCTTTATAGGTGTTGCTGAAGACTGGATTCAGGATGTAAGCCTTTTTCCTTAGGCCCAGGATCAGATGCAGAAGACACGATGAACGTTCTGCTGCAGAGGATGCAGAATAACGCAAAGCAAGATTCATCCATCGGGTGTGGTTTAAATAGCCTCCTGTAGTGCTTAGGTGTCTCCTTCCACAGCCACGCCTAGGTAAGAAAAGAGTTCCTGCTTTCCAGAAGAGTTCCAGTGTTCTGAATCTAGGGAGTGGCTCCTGCCCCACCCAACAGGAAAAGTAGTTCCAAACAGAAGAGGATCAGAGGCTCAACTGGCAGGCAAGTAAGCAGCATGGTCTGCTGCAGGTAAGTCCACCCAAGCATTATGAGCCCGGCGCTTCCAGCGCTGGGACTGGGCATATTTATGAGCCTGGTGCCACTGGCGCCAGGACTGGGTCCAAAAGGTCCCAATTGGGACTGGTTGGCACTCGGAACCTGGGTTATGGATCTGCTTCCAAGGGAGTTGGGAAAACCCTGACCTTTTGGAAGCAGGGATCATGACAGTGGCGGTCCGGAAAACAAGGGTGCCAGTAAGCTCACCAGCACCCTTGTTTCTGGACCCACCACACTATGAGTTCGTCTACTGGGGCCCCGGTAGCCAGGCTCATCACAGAAGCATCCACACCATTAGTAACTGTGCTAATGCTTCTGTGAACCCATTCCCATGGAGTCCTACGGGACTCCATGGGAATGTTGACTCACATTTTCCGGCACCCAGCTTCCCGGTCCGCCGGGACTTGTACTGTCCCATTGGCACCAGGAAGCGCACCGGGAAGATAGGTGCCGGTAAAATGTTACAAGTCCAGCTGCAACCCACTGGTAGCACCGGCAGGGTTACCGCCAGACTTGTAATGAGGCCCAATGTTTTACCCCAGTTTGACTCTGGTCACATAATACCATCCTAGAATAAATCTTTGCTGAACCCATAAACCACAATCGTTCTTCTAGTCAGCCTCAAGTATTCAGCATTAGCCCAGTCAACTGGGTTCCTCCATCCTTATGGAATTCAGCTTCATTCCTTTGCCCTTAGCGATCTGAAGTGGTCCCCATGAAATTACAATTAATTCACAAAATACCTAAGCAAATAAATAAATATAAGAGATTGAACTGTATTGTTGCTTGAAGAACCACGTATTGCAACTAGAAAACATATTCCACTGCATTCTCACATGAGATCTTTGTGTGTTATTTTAATATATGTAATTTCATATGGTCATTAAAAGAAACTTTTATTAATAAGTCATGCAATGTGTTAGATAATAGGACCAATGAAACGAACATTCCAGAGTAGACTGTTGGGGCTGATTCATTCAGCATTTAGCACCATTACATTTTTCATGAACACATTTCCATTTGTGAGTAACTGAAACCAGTGACCATAACCCTTTTTCAGAAAAAATAAAACATAAGATATGGATGAAATTTCACTTTAGTTCACTCAGAACTGTAAAGATAATCAATAGAATACTTCTTGGACTTGATCTAAATCTATCTGGGGAATGTTGTTACTGTATAGTATTGGAGAGGCATTTTTTTCCTGGCAATTTTTGTTTATTTATTTATTTATTTTAATTTGGATTGCGCCGGTGGCTTGCAAGCTTCGGGGTGCAGAGACATGTACACAGCAAGACAACATGAGAACGTAAATGGCACGATACAAAAGACGACAGCTGAGAGGAGGGGAACACTAAGGGCCTGATCACGACTTTGGCAGTAACCCTTAAATCCGGTGGTAGCGCTATTACCGCCGGATTTAAGGGTCTGCCAAATCAGGACTTTGGTGGATTTCGCCCCAGCTCTGAGCTGGGGGGGAAATCCGCGGAAAATTCACGCTATTACTGCCGGGGGGAAATCCACCAGCGGTAAGACCGCACATTTTCCCCATTGAACCCAATGGGGAATGGGGCATTCCCGAATGGGCTCAATGGGGAATGGGGAATTACATTACCGCCAAACTCGTGATCTGGCACTATTAGCACCGGGGAGTTTGGCGGTAGGGCTAAGACCGCCGGCGGTAATACCGCCGGCATAACTGCCAAAGTCGTGATCAGGCCCTAAGTGTCTTTAGTTAAAGATATGGGTTTTCAGTAATTTTCGAAAGTGCAAATAGTTTGTTTCCATCCGTATGTGAGCAGGGAGATTGTTCCATATGCCTGCGGCTATGACAGGGAAAGAATTTCACGCTCCAGTTTTGCGCTTGTGTTTGGCCACTGTGATCATACCTTAATCAGCCGATCTCAGCTTTCTGTTGGGCGCATGTAAGAGTAGTTTAGATTTCAGGTGTGCCGGAGCCTTTCCAAAGATGCATCTGTGGAACTAGTGTCAAAGCTTTGAATTGGACCCTGTTTTCAACTTTCAACCAGTGAAGATCTCTCTGGCTTCACTGATTTGCCGGGTTCTGGTTCTGTTTAATGATCCTTACTGCATTGTTTTGGATGCCTTGGTAACTATAGAAACACTGTTTTTAGGATCCTAAAATGAGTGCATTACCGTAATCAAGGTGTGACAATACAGTAGCTCTTGCAATGGTAGCACAGTTCTCTTCTGATAGGTATGGTCTAATGGCTTTTAACAGTCTGAGGTGGCAAGAGCACGTTTTTGTATGTATTGGGCTTGTGCTTCAGACTCTAGGGGTGCTTCAAGCATCATACTGAGGGCTTGACCTTACTCAGGACTTGTATTTAAGTGTCTTTTATCGCAAATGAGCTGTAGGATGTATGTAGCTTAATTCTGGCTGAATGTGACCCAATAACCATAAGCTTGTTTTTTGCCATTCAGACACATCCAGTTCATGTCCATCCATTGTTCTACAGTGTTGTAGACCATGGATAGTTGCTCACTGTCTTTCTGAAGATCCCCACTCAATTCAATCACCAGCTGAGTGTCGTCAGCGTAGTTGGTGAAAAATGTGTTGATATTATCAAGAATTAGGCAGAGGTATCTCAGTGAGAACTTGTCCCGCCAGTGGACTCTAGACATCCTGTTTTTAAGAAAGGACATTATCCAGCCTATAGCTTTGTCTGAGCAATTTGCCATTTTCTTCAGTGATGTTTTAAGTAGGTTATGAACAAACAAGTCAAATGCAGCGCTCTGGTCTAGAAGGATGGCTTTCCCCTTGTCTATAATGCTAAGCATTTTAGTCTGCAAATCTAACATAGCAGTCTCTGTGCTATGGGTGGGACGAAAACCCAATTGTTGGTGGTGCAAGGACTCTTTTGCTTCCACGTGCTCTTGGAGTTGCATTGGAGCAAGCTTGTCCATGATCTTGCGAATAACATTACAATTAGCGATTGGTCGAAGCGTATTTGGTCTCTCTAGTCCAAGTTTGGTTTCTTAACTAATGGTGTTACTGTGACCCTTTTTATGCTTTCTGGCACTGTTTGGACTCTAAAAGAAGTGTTAATTACTTTGGTCAAGATTGGAGCAAAGATGTCTGGGTTATCGAGAATTATTTTGGGCAGAAGTATGTTTTCAGCACAAGTTGTAGGTTTCATAGTGGCCAGCACTTTTATCATGTCGCAGGTGGTAATTTGTGCAAACTTGAAAGGAGCTGAGGAATGGATTATTTCCTCAGTGGGCAGTGATGTAGACATCTTTCTAGTGGATTGGGATTAGCTATAATGTCCCTGGCCTTTGCAATTTTGTTAAAGAAGGCGATCTGGGTTATGTCACATTCTTCCTGAGTGGGTAAAAAGGAAGGGGTGATTTCCTTGGGTTTCTCAACCGATTTCAAAATGTTGAATAGTTTGCTGGTGGAATTAGCTGCGGTGGTGATCTGTTCATTGTAAAAGGTTTTTTTTGGCATGTATTATCATGTTTTTATAGATGTTCTCACTATCTTTCCATAGTGCCTATTTCTGCGTGGTGGGGTTTATTTGCCACTCATTTTATCTTCTTCTTTTTGCCTTTTTTTGTTCTAGAAGTTCTCCCGTGAACCATTGCTGTTTTTGCAGTTAGATCTAATGGTCTTAGTTTGTAGTGTGGGACTCACATGAGTCGTCCTTACTTTCGTAGGTTTCAACATTGTCTATACAATGCTTAAGTTGCTCTTTGCTAATGTTTTAAAAATGTTGCTGTGTTACTTTGATTGGGTGGTTGGGGGTTTTGGATTTCGGCATTGGTGGGGAGATGTAGAAAGTGACGCTGTAATGGTCTGACCATATACATGGGTTGGTTTTGTAATCTCGTGAAATTAGGTTGTTAGTCACAACAGTCCAGTAAATGTCCATTGTCCATGGCGGTATCAAGAGTTTCCACCCTATAATAGATGTTATTTATGAGTTTCTCTAATTTAATGGCATCTTTGTCTCTGGGATCTCCTTGCCAACAGTTAAAATCACCCATTAATAGTGTTGTAGTATTAGGTCCTTTAAGCATATTCAAGTAATTAGTTATTTCTTCATTGAATTTGGGAGTTGTTGAGGGCGGCCTGTAGACTACAATTCTGTTAAGACTGCTGTTATTTGTAGGAAGATGTTTGAGATGCAAGATCTCGGTACCACTGCATGGTATATTAATGGGGAACAATTGGATGGTATCTTTAGCAATTACTGCTACGCCAATACATATGCAGGTTTAGAAACTATGGAGACATGCATTTATAGCCAAAGAAAATATGATGTTTGTATTCCATTCTTCCTTAAACAAATCTATATTTTAATTGATGACGTTTCTATAGTGAGACAAGTCATAAAGATATAGGTCAATGCACAGATTAACAACTTCAATTTGCAATTATCAAATATATTTCTCGGTGATGGATAACTGCCATGCCTACCCAGCAAGAAAACACAGGTTTGCAGGCAGTCTGTCTACGAGTGTGGAAATGGGGCTCATTGCGGGTTGGCTGGTGCGGTATCAACATAGAAGTATTAATGTTTACCAGCATGTTACCACACTGGCCAACTAAGAGTTAGCCGGTGAGGTGGCCGTAATGACCTCCAGCTAAAATACCAGCAAACTCCCCCATGGAGTCTTATGGGACAAAATGGAATGGGGAGTTACACTGTCACGTGGCACTCGGAATCCAGTGTCAATTCCACCGGACTGAGTGCCGGTAATGGTAATGCAGTTTGCAAGTTTCCTGGCAGAATTACTGCGAGGATACCAGCAAACTTATAATGACCCCCAATAACTATTTGCATATACACATATTTTCCAGTGGGTGCTGTGCCACTTACCGTTGTAGAGCAATTAAGAGTATGTGAAATGGTGCTGCACAATATAAGAGTGTGACACAACAGATTTCTACTACTAAGTAAATAAGTACTCATTTGTTGGTGTGCCATTACTTTGACCAAATAGAGATAGTATACAATATGTATATTATATTTCTTGATCCATATAAGAATGTTTGGTATTTCATTCAGTGCATAACAAAGTTGTGCAATCATTAATTTCACTAAAATTGAAACAAGTATCACATTTCTTACAAAAGAAAACCAAAGTGCAGCATGCTAGGTAGCTAAAAAATATAGCAACAGATGTCAGCTGTCAATAGTATAGATTCCAGAGGGGCTATCATTTTCCGACTATGCCTCCATGCCATCCAAAATGTACTCACTGAATGCAAAACACTCATTCAGTCTCCAAGCAGCGGCACAGTGCATATGCTGTTTTGAGATTTCTGATGTGAAATTATCTCAGAATCAGGACTTGCCAGCAGTATCTCATTTCCAAATAATGATGGAATAAGAACATAAATTGCATTATAGTCTCAGTCTGAATGATTTGCATGTGCATAAAAGATCACAAGTCCACTTAATCCTTTCCAAGTTCCCACTAAATATAAAACTGGGAGGGTTTCTAGTGACCTATTTCGATGCATCCGATCCAGGTATTTTTCACATCCATACTGATCCTTAATAGATGAATAATCAATTGTTTGTTTGTTTCACGGGCGTTTGCTGTTAGCTAATCCACCGGTTACATTCCAAAATGCTATTTTTACTGCAAACTTGTCTAATTTTGTAAAATGCCTGGAGACATACGTGTAACCTCTTTCAGCAGTACACTTACAGGCCGATTCATGGAATTAACGTGCGCTGAAATTTTCGGCGCAAGAGTGCAAAAGCGTGCGAAGTCTGTGCACGTGTAAATCCCTGGATGTGTGCTAAACTTCTGCGTGGCACACGCTGGCGCACACGTCTGCAAACAGCGTGCACTAAGCGCACAGCGAAAGCGCACATAGCGCAGTGCACACAACAAAAGTAGGCGTAACAGGGGGCGTAACACGCGGAATGGGGAACAACGCGTGAAAATGTGGGCGTCACGGGGGAAGTACAGGAGGCAAATGCGCGGAACGCCCACACGCGTGTCTACAACACGTATTCATGTAATCGAACAGGGTTAATGGTTCGCCAAAAAAGACGCGCTAATCCGGAAACAGGTACGCCAGCAGGAAGCAGGCGTACGTGGACCCGCGTAGCATAAAAGTGCACGCAAACAACAAACAAGCTCAGACGCCAAGATGAATATACCGTTCCTAGCAGCAGTGGTCGTGGGATACTGCAGGAGGAGGAGGATAGTCAGGCCCAGAATTTTTATACCAACAACCAGCCTTTTTGGGATGCCTGATGACCAGGTGTATGGGAGGTACAGGTTTCCACCTCATATAATACTCGACCTGGTGAGTGAGTGGGAGGATGACCTCACCTCATCCACCCTGTGCTCCCAAGCACTCAGCCCCCTTGGAGAAGGTCCTCAATGTACTGCACTTCTTGGCCACTGGATCATTTCAGCGGACACGTGCTATAGTGGGGGGGTGTCACAGGCCACAGAGTCTCGCTGCCTACACCAGGTGTTGGCCATCATGACTGCACGCCCATCAGTCCGCAGGCACATATACCTGCCCAGAACACCTGCAGAAAGGCAGGCTGCTGTCCAGGATTCCCCAAAGTGCTAGGTGCCATTGATTGCACCCATGTGGCTCTACGTCCCCCCAGGGCATCTGAGCACATCTATAGAAACCGCAAGCACTGGCATTCCATCAACGTGCAGGTAGTATGTGATGCCAAGGGAATCATCACATCAGTATATGCCAACTAGCCAGGGTCCACCCAGGACAGTTTCATTTACAGAATGTCAACCCTAAACCGGGACCTAGAAGCTGGGCGGCATGGCGATACATGGCTGCTTGGTGAGTATAAATGCCACTGCACATGCATGCATGTCAGATACTGAGTAATTTCACAACCCTACTAATGATAACCATCACCACATCCCCAGGGGACAGTGCCTACCCTCTGAGAACGCACATGATGACGCCAATTCGGAACCCCACCACGCCACCCGAGGTAAGATACAACACAGCCCATATTGCAACCCGGGGCATAGTGGAGCACACATTCGGAGTGCTCAAGTCACGCTTTCGCTCCCTTGACCGTTCTGGTGGGTAGCTGTTATACGCTCCCCCGGTAGTGTGCAGGATCATAGTGGCAGCATGTGGCCTGCACACCGTTGCAACACGCCGGGGCCTGCCGTTGGACATGGTGGTGCCCCCACATCCCCAACCACATGCACGCCCGCTGCGTATGGGAGGGGAAAGGGCACGTATGCAGCTGGTGGCTAATTACTTCACATAAAATCACACCCCTGTGGAGTGCACACACTCCTGGCACATACCAGCTGACAATCAATGATGATGACATAAGGGACACTCAACTGTCACAACCATACCAGCCTGAGATTGGTCACCTGGAAGTGTTACATTGTGTGCATCCCTACCTACCCAAACACCACCAATGCTTTGCCATCAAAAGACATACATCTATGCAGCTAAATTCATTACCCCCTTGCTAAATACAACATGAGAACAGAGCCATGTCACCCAACCCCTCCCCAGCTCCACCACCAAACACACCATGGCATGTCATGCAATGTGAAAGCAAACAAAGCAATGCACAAGACCTGACACAAGTGTCACAAAGTACACCGTCCCTAATGGAAACTGCCCATACACAATATGCTCCCAGTAATGTATAACTAACAGCACACATTACCAAATACTTACCACCAACACAATGCTGCAACACACCATGGAAAAATGCAAAAACATGACAGTACTAAGTTCAAGTAGTGGTAGTCTTACAACATGAATACGCCAGCACATCGACCCCTTCCAACTTTCGAGAGTTGCTGCCGTGCAAATGTCTCAGTGTACTGCATACAACATGAACTGCATCTGCAAAGTAGACGGCCTTGTGAAGACATGAGGAGGGAACCTGCAAATTAGGAGGAAGACATGGATGCACAAGCACATATCAATACAAAATGCAGTGTACAATACAACAACAATATCCACTAGGGATGTCTACACAGTATTGACTACAGACTGCCCACACAGCTCATGGGAGCCCAACGTCACTGTGTAATTCACTGTCACTTGGTCACACCCTTTGCAAGCCCATGGAAACGGGAAGCAGGAGGGGTGTGTGTCTCACAAACCCAAGCATCTAACCCAAACTCAGGTCAAGCCTGCATGTGCCCAGCCGGAATACAGTGGATACCCACCGCAGCCACACAAGGCAACACACTGTAAAAAAAAAAATCAAAAATGGCCATGTGGGCCCAGGAGGTTCGAGGACAGGGTGCACACCAACACCCACCTGCGTGGATGTTGCGAAAAAAAGTACCTCCTTGGGCTCATGGCCTGCACCGCAATGCCATTGTGGGAGAACTGCTGTCGCCCTGCTCATCCTCTGCTGCTGCATCAGGAGGTGGTGGCACTATGGGTGGCAGCCCATGCAAAGCCCTGGTATGGTCCTCCATGGCAGCAAGCATGCGGGTCTGGAGGTCTGATTCTGGAGGATTAAAGTGCGGAGATCCCCATGAAGCACATCACGGGTTGCCTGCATTTCTGCACACATGGCCTCGCGTGATGCCCGGATCTCCTCACGTGTTGCATGCAGCTCAGCTGAGAGCGAATGTGTGAGCTGCTCCAGCTGCTGTTCTGCCCTTAAATTACTGGAAGCCTCAAGTTCAACCAGAGTCTGCCTGAGGTTATGTAGTTCTACCCTCAGGGCTTCCCTGTGGCCCTGGGACTCTATTGATATGGATTCGCGCAGAGTCTCCAGTGCCGCTCGTCGGTCCCTGTTGGACGCCAACATGTCTTCCCTGTGTGATTGGCAAATGGAGTCCGTTGCCTGCTGTTGTTGCTCCATCTGCCTTTCAGGGGGATAATGGAAGTGGCCACCCTCTCCATTGCCTGAGCCATCATTTCTACTGATGATGCCTGTTGGGTTGCCAATCCCTGCCAGAAACACTTACCTGCGACTGCACATAAGTCTCATCATCCGATTCAGCACTTGAATAGTGGTCTGGGGATGTGCACCCAGAGACACCCCTGGACAGTATGGTCTGCAGCAACATTGGGTTTTCACCCACCACCACACCACGTCCCCCACTGGTGCTCAGTCGTGCCTGAGATTCCTCCCGGGTCTGCACCATCTCCTCAACCTCAACTGCATCAAGTGCGTCATCACCTGCAAAAACATGAAAGACAACACATGGAAACAGGCATGAGCACCATAGCACACACATAGGCCGTGACAAGCCAAAGAATCAATACATGATTTACACATGTCCCACATGACTATAACCTTGCCATGCATGCACTGTCAAAGAGTTGGAAGTGGAGTTAAAAAGGCAGACACTGGGGAGAGCAAGATGGAAAAGCAACACATTAGCAGCATGTTGGGTAGCACTGGCATCACACATCAGGCTGTGAGTGGCATGTCCAATACACATACATGACACATGCCACCAGACAGATGCCATGTAGCATAGCCATGTTAAATTACAAAACTACAGCAATATGTCAGTGAATGAGTACTGTCATAAATCCATGTCACATTGACATGATGCGAAGATTAATGCTGAATAGTTTTGCTAAATATGCATGTGCCACACACTGAAACACATCCACTGTCCAATAATACAGTCATTGTGGGCTGATCAATGGTTGGTCACTTTAACATTACAGGGAACATCTGTCATGTTCCACATGCAAACAGGCTCTAATAAAAAATGTCTGCAGCCCAATATCCATCAGCCTGAATGTTGTAATCATTTTCATAACCAGGTAAAAATAGTGGCCCAGTGTGGGCTGTAAACAATGACCGAAGCATATCACATATGTTGCAATAGGGCAGAAAAATGCATAGTAAAAATGGGCGAGTGGAAAAAATCAGCCTGAATGAACACTTACAAAATCTGAACAATGTAGTTGCAAGATGACAGTTGAAGGTAAAGTGCACTAATGTGGCCCTAACTGGCAATTGTGGGCAGAAGGGATACAGTCATACCAAATCCAAGGCACGTGAATGTATGGGAGGAAGCAAATGGGTGACCCATAACACTCATGAGTACACACCCTCACCTGGCACTCAATCAGAAGCCGTCACCCAAACAACATACACATGGATTACACAAACACGCATGGGCACTCACCGGACAATGCGTCGTAATCAGGTACATCTCACACACCTTGAATCTGTTCCTCTGTGACGAAGAGCCCAGCAACAGACTCATGTTCAGTGAGTTTTTTGTCCTCTTGTGGAGACCCACCGCCAGTCACCAGAGTAGCGGCATGATTTGAGGACAGCGTGTTCTTTGCTCTGCGTTTCAGGTCATTCCACCGCTTGTAGCAATCATCAACTGTGCGCCTCACAAATCCAAGGGCACTTATGCGGTCCGCGATGGTCTGCCAATGTGCCCTACGTTGACCAGGTGTGGTCTTGCACCCTGCAGTCACCAACATTTCGCGGCTATGTGCCGACACATAGCTCACAAGTGCATCAAGTTTGGAGTCATTAAAGCTAGGCTTCCTTGACGTGCCGGACTGTGTAGCCGTGTCTGGGGTCTCAGCCTGTAAGGCCAGAGCACCCTTTTTCCTCTTCTTCAAAGGTGGAGCAGAGCCAGAGTGGCTTGCGCCGCTCTGGTCAGTAGGGACAGAAGCACAGGTGGACTGGGTACTGGGAGTGTGCGAATGCACAATTACCATAGGTCTTGGTGCAGGCATTGGCTGAAGTGTGATGTTGGCATGGGCAACTTCAGTTTGATGGACCAGCACCGACACTGTCCTGGATGGGAGACTCAGAGCTGGGGTGGATACAGCTGCAGCTGCCCCTGCAGCCTCCCCCCCTGCCTACTTGGGGCAGCAGATAACATTGCTGCCCCAGATCCACGTGGCCTGGTGACACCAACTTGCACCGGCACACGTGGCTTAGACTTGTTGATCTGGAAGTCAGCCTGGGAGTCATCCTGTGCCGGCTCAGATGCCACAATGGGCTGGTCCAACAAGGGCTGAGCTGGGATGGTGTCAGCCACGTTTCCCTCAACCATGGGGGGGCATGGGTGTCCCTGATTGGTCCTCCACACATGAGGGTCTAGGGGCACCCTGCAAATCCTGGCCACGTCCCCTACCGTGCCAGCCACGCCCACCTTTTGGAGGTCGGCCACCTCTGCCTCCCTTACAGCTTGGTCGCCTCCCAACCATGGCACTGATGTTGTTGTGCTTATGGGAGTTGCAGTAAACAAATGTCCTGGGCAATTGGGGGTGAAAGGGGTAGGGTACTATATGGAATTCGTAACCTTGTGCTCTAGCAAGGCTGTCTGTGACCCCTGGGGGAAGATGACGGGTCACGCAACACACAGGCACCCCAAAAACAAAAAGTAACATGCATGCAACCCCTCGTAGACCACGTATGTGGAAAAATGAACCCGCACTACGCTGTGGCACCCAGAAACACAAAAACAAGCGTACGCGTGTTACACGCAGCCTACAATGACCTGTGAAGGGGTACGCAACACACGGGGCAAGCACAGTTGGTAAATGCGTGCGCAACTCACCGTCTGCCTGGAAAAAGAACGTGAAAAAAATGCGCGTGTGCGTGTAGGCAATACCCCCACCAAAAGAAGAACTGTACGCTGTCTGAGGAGACAGGACAAAAGAAGAAGTGAACGCTGTTTGAGGAAACAGGCCCAAAAGAAATAAAGAACGCTGTCAGAGGTAACAGGGAGTACGAACTTGAAACACTGTGAAGTAATCGCGTGTGAACCGACAAGAAGTACAGAATTCAACCACTCGCTCTCCACGAAAAGCACGTACAAGGGAATGGGGTCCTACACATACCTTTTAAAGCGGCCTACACGTACAGCGCCACTTACGCGTGTACGCGCTGAGGCCCTTTCCTCGAATTACATGAGCTGACACTCGGACGTGCAGTTTTTGGATGTGTACGATGAACATGCACCTGTGTTGATGGAAACGCCTGCGCGCCTCACGTCACTTACACGCTTAGGCCCTTTCCTCGGATTACATGCATCCACACGCGGACGTGCAGTTTTTTCACATGCGCTGAACCACTATGCCCACGTCATGAGGGAAACGGCCGCGCGGGTCACGTCACAGAAGCGATTACGCGCTAAGGGCCTTTGGTCCAATGAAACCGCATACGTGTGCTGACGCGCTTACGCGCGAAGGGCCTTTCCCCGAATTACACGCTGACGTGCAAGATTTTCACATGCCAAATCACTCCGCATCAAGCTGGCCACGCAACAACACACAGAAGGCCACACTCCTGCCCAGAAGGCCGAATTACTGCCCCCCATAGCCACGAGCATGCTCCCACCTGCCATCTGCTGCTGCCTGACTGCCTGCTGCCCATGTGCCCTGCTATTTGCTGCCTGCACGTCAGCCAGGGGTGCAGTTGCTGTGACCTCCCCTGCTGGAACCGAAGACTCCCGACTGGGATACCATCGCTCCACAGCCCAGCCCCAGGACCCAGTTGCCCACCCACTCCTGCCTCTGGGGTTGCCATGCCAGCCACAACACCATCTGGCACCACTGGCAACACCCAACCAGAGAGGCAGAGGGCCACCAGCTTCAGTGCCAGGGAAGTTGGTGTCCTGGTGGATCAAGTCCTGGGGCAGTGTGATGCCCTCTTTGGAAGTTTGTGCACCGACAATGAAGGACGGACCAGGATCTGGATGGACATTGTGACTGCCATCAACGCGGAGGGGGTGGCAGTCCGTGACTTAAAACATGTCAAGAAGCGCTGGGAGAACTTCAGGTCCAGGACCCTCAACAAGGCCCGGCGCCTCTTGAAGGCAGCGGATGCCAAGGGGCGCCGGGGCCACCTGTCCGACCACCAGATGAGGGTCCTGGAACACATACGCCCAGCGCTCCACGTCCAGGTCCTTGAGAGGCAGACCCGTCTGGAGTCGAGCGGTAAGTGTACATGCATCCTGATTGGACGCTGTGCGTGTGGTGGTGTGCCAAGAGTGTGCAGGTTGCACATGTGTTTTCGTAGGGCCATGTAGGGATGTGTATGAACAGGGGCGTGAGGCTGCCACATGTGAGTCATCTTAGGTGTGAGACACATCGATGGTATATGTGTTGGTAAGCATGCTGTGCAAATGCAGGTGTGGTAGCACACATGTTTGAATTTCTGTGTATGTACGTTGGCATGGTTGTGGTGTCACACATGGATGGTGGTTCCTGCTGCATGTATCTGCACTGTGTACATGTGCATGTGTGTGTATTTGACAAGTGTGCAACTGTGATGCAACATGGATGCACGTGACACTGATATGTAGAAGGCTGAATGCCAGATGTGACATGTATGGCGATCGCATCACTGTGACAGATGGAGGAGATGTAGACATGCATGTAAGTGTGGTGGTGTGTGTGCATGTCTAGTGCACTCCCTGTGTTTCATGTGATGTCAGGCTCACCTTCGGCTGTTCATGCTGTTGTATGTGTATGGATGTTTCTGCCTGGTGCAATATTGCTGTAGAAATGCTCATGTGTGTGAGTTGAAATTACATGGGTGTCGTGGAATGTGATGCCATTTCTGAAGTTTGACACTGCCACTCATGTGCAACTGTCATGTGTATATCAGTCCATTGTACAGTGCCCTGATGTCTGTGTTTTATCTCTCCCTGTCTGCAGCGTCAACTGATGAAGAGGGCGGAGAGGGTGCTGTGGTGCACAGTGGCAGGGATCGCACCACCAGCCGGAGACGCAAGGCCCAGCTCCCCTCCCAGATTGTCATCTCGTCGGGGAGTGAGGAGTCTGGTGCCATGTCCCAGGCCGCAGCTGCCGAGGGTGGGTCCAAGAGGCAGAGGTCGGAAGTGGACTCCTCGGCAGCAGAAGGGGCAGCTGAGACCCCACAGGGTCCAACGGAGGAAGATGGCACAGAGTCATCCAGGTTGGTGGGGGGTTTGGTGGAGGAGGAGGCCGTGGAAGGAACACACGGGTTCTGGAGGTGGGGATTCCACTGGTGCTAGTGGTGCAGTGCAGGGGCAGGGACAGGAGGCAGCACAGGCAGCCGCGGAGGTGCCTGTGTGTAATCCTGTCCCTGATCCTGTCACTGCATCATCTGGCACCAGCAGGGATGCCTACATCCAGACCTGTTTTCAGGGAGGGGATGAGCGCACAACAACAGGCCTTCCTATCCCTGCAGATGTGGTTATCCGGGACCGTGCTGAGCCTGTCCTGAGTGGGATAGCGTTGCGTCAACGGGGCATGCAAGGTGACCTGCAGTCTTTTCGTGGAGAGACTGCACGCCATCTCGCAAGCCTCTTTGACCACGTTGACCTACTGGGACGGGTCACCGGTGCTGGATTCCCACGTGTGCTGGACCTTCTCACGACCCCCTCCTCACCTGAACCCCCTAGGTGCCAGTCGTCCTCCATGCCATCTTCCCACCCATGTATCACCTAGGTACCCTGTGGAGCTGCCCCTGACCCAGCGGCCAGGCTGGTGGAGGACACATCCCTGCCACAGTCGGGAGTCGGACGTCCAGCAGGGGTGGCCACCATGACAACTGCACCCCAGCCGGAGGAGGACATGCAGGCAGCAATAGCCAGGGCGCATGCACAGGCAGGGGCACAGCAGCAGCAACATGGAGGGAGCAATGATGGCTCGGGGCCTTCAACATCGGAGGGGCAGGCATCGGCCATAGGGCAGGAGGACCCCGGATTTCAAGTGTCTTCCGTGTGGCAGCGGTTGGGCCACGCCATGGATGCAGAGCAGCAGGCGGGCGGAAGAGGCACAGCTCACAATTGTCAGGGCGGAGAACTCTATGCAGAGGGCTCTGAGGTGGGCCGAGTGCCTCGAGGCAATTCGCAGGGAGATGGAGGTGAACATGTCGTCGTCCCTGCGAACTCTCGGGGCCATGGAAGAGGACCGCCTCCAGGACATTGAGCGGGAGTTTGATGATGCCCTGGTCCGGGACATCAAAAAGTGAGCCGTCGGACTAGCCCGCTGCCATTGTAAATAGTTAGATAGTGTTAGGTTTCCTTTCGGTTTTTGTTTATTTTGGGCCGCTTCGACAAAGCACCCCATTTTTGTATATAGTTCTTTATTAGGTAGTGTATTTTGTAGGTTTCATTTCATTTGTTGGGCTCATGGACCCTGTGATTTGTATATAGTTGAACAGTGGATGTTTCTCTTTTTTTATTTTTATTTCACAATGGTGCAATGGATTTCATTTATTTTTTTTTCCCTTGGATTTGCTTTGTTGGACCGAGACTTTGGACAAATTTTCATTTGGATTTCTTTGGATTCTGATTCCATGTTTTTTATTGTTTTACGGACATGCTGCATTTTATTTCTTATTCCCATTATTGATTTTTTTTTCATTACATTCATGTTGTGTTCAATACATTTATGTTTCATACTTCGATGTGTGGTATTCTCTCATTGGTTACATGCATCATGATATGGCTTTTCACATTCACTTGCACCCATTGTGTGCTTGTGACGGACATGTGTTCATGTACATACTTGCCATTCGGGTTGTATCATGTAATGGCCATTTCTCTGTGTGTGGATGCAATACTTGTTTGGGTCTTTGGGCTGGGGTGGCGTGGGGTGTGATGTGGGTGGCCATGAGGCCCATGATTTAGGATTGTCATGACGTGGGTGCTGGGGGACATATGTGGGACATGGTTGGGTGCCTTCTGGCAGGTGCCCCTGACTGCTGGGGGGTGAGGGTGCTGGGGGACATGTGTGGGACATGAGTGGGGGCCTGCTGGAAGGTGCCCCTGACTGCTGGGGGGTGCGGGTGCTGTGGGACATGTGTGGGACATGTGTGGGGGCCTGCTGACAGATGCCCCTGACTGCTGGGGGTGGGGTCACTGGGGGACATGTATGGGGGCCTGCTGGCAGGTGCCCCTGACTGCTGGGGCGTGGGGGTGCTGGGGGACATGAGTCGGGGCCTGCTGGCAGGTGCCCCTGACTGATGGGGGTTAGGGGTGCTGGAGGACATGTGTGGGACATGAGTGGGGGCCTGCTGGCAGGTGCCCCTGACTGCTGGGGCGTGGGGGTGCTGGGGGACATATGTGGGACATGTGTGGGGCCTGCTGGCTGGTGCCCCTGACTGCTGAGGAGTGGGAGTGCAGGGGGACATGAGTGGGGGCCTGCTGGCAGGTGCCCCTGACTGCTGGGGGGTGGGGGTGCTGGGGGACATGTGTGGGACATGAGTGTGGGCTTGCTGGCAGGTGCCAATGACTGCTGGCTGGTGGGGGAACTGGGGGACATGTGTGGGACATGTGTGGGGGCCTGCTGGCAAGTGCCCCTGACTGCTGGGGGGTGGGGGTTCTGGGGGACATGTGTGGGGGCCTGCTGGCAGGTGCCCCAGACTGCTGGGGGGTGGGGATGCTGGGGGACAAGAGTGGGGCCTGCTTGCAGGTGCCCCTGACCGCTGTGAGGGTGGGGGTGCTGGGGGACATGTGTGGGACGTGTGGGGGCCTGCTGGCAAGTGCCCCTGACTGCTGGGGGGTGGGGGTGCTGGGGGACATGTATGGGGGCCTGCTGGCAAGTGCCCCTGACTGCTGGGGGGTGGGGGTGCTGGGGGACATGTGTGGGGGCCTGCTGGCAGGTGCCCCTGACTGCTGGGGGGTGGGGGTGCTGGGGGACAAGAGTGGGGGCCTGCTTGCAGGTGCCCCTGACCGCTGTGGGGTGGGGGTGCTGGGGGACATGTGTGGCGGCTTGCTGGCAGGTGCCCCTGACTGCTGGGGGATGGGGGGGTGCTGGGGGACATGAGTGGGGTCTGCTGGCAGGTGCCCCTGACTGCTGAGGGGTGGGGTTGCTGGGGGACATGTGTGGGACATGAGTGTGGGCTTGCTGGCAGGTGCCCCTGACTGCTGGGTGGTGGGGGTGCTGGGGGACATGTGTGGGACGTGTGGGGGACTGCTGGCAAGTGCCCCTGACTGCTGGGGGGTGGGGGTGCTGGGGGACATGTATGGGGGCCTGCTGGAAGGTGCCCCTGACTGCTGGGGGGTGGGGGTGCTGGGGGACATTTGTGGGACATGAGTGGGGCCTGCTGGCAGGTGCCCCTGACTGCTGGGGGGTGGGGGTGCTGGGGGACATGTGTGGGGGCCTGCTGGCAGGTGCCCCCGACTGTTGGGGGTGGGGGTGCTGGGGGACATGTGTGGGACATGAGTGGGGGGCCTGCTGGTTGGTGCCCCTGACTGCTGGGGGTTGGGGGTGCTGGGGGACATGAGTGGGGGCCTGCTGGCAGGTGTCCCGACTGCTGGGGGGTGGGGGTGCTGGGGGACATGTGTGAGACATGAGTGGGGCCCTGCTGGCAGGTGCCCCTGACTGCTGGGGGTGGGGGTGCTGGGGGACATTAGTGGGGGCCTGCTGGCAGGTGCTCCTGACTGCTGAGGGGTGGGGGTGCTGGGGGACATGTGTGGGGGCCTGCTGGCAGGTGCCCCTGACTGCTGGGGGGTGGTGGTGCTGGGGGACATGAGTGGGGGCCTGCTGGCAGGTGCCCCTGACTGCTGGGGGATGGGGGTGCTGGGGGACATGTGTGGGGGCCTGCTGGCAGGTGCCCCTGACTGCTGGGGGGTGGAGGTGATGGGGGACATGTGTGGGACATGAGTGGGGGCCTGCTGGCAGGTGCCCCTGACTGCTGGGGGGTGGTGGTGCTGGGGGACATGTGTGGGACATGAGTGGGGGGCCTACTGGTGGGTGCCCCTGACTGCTGGGGGGTGGGGGTGCTGGGGGACATGAGTGGGGGCCTGCTGGCAGGTGCCCCGACTGCTGGGGGGTGGGGGTGCTGGGGGACATGTGTGAGACATGAGTGGGGCCCTGCTGGCAGGTGCCCCTGACTGCTGGGGGTGGGGGTGCTGGGGGACATGAGTGGGGGCCTGCTGGCAGGTGATCCTGACTGCTGAGGGGTGGGGGTGCTGGGGGACATGTGTGGGGGCCTGCTGGCAGGTGCCTCTGACTGCTGGGGGTTGGTGGTGCTGGGGGACATGAGTGGGGGCCTGCTGGCAGGTGCCCCTGACTGCTGGGGGGTGGGGGTGCTGGGGGACATGTGTGGGGGCCTGCTGGCAGGTGCCCCTGACTGCTGGGGGACATGTGTGTGCTGGCAGGTGCCCCTGACTGCTGGGGGGTGGGGGTGCTGGGGGACATGAGAGGGGGCCTGCTGGCAGGTGCCCCTGATTGCTGGTGGGTGGGGGTGCTGGGGGACATGAGTTGGTGATAACTAGTGCAAGGTGACATGTGGCTTGGCTGGGGGGCATGCCCATGGTGGATGGGCTGCCTGCGGGACATGACCAGGGGTGCAGGGTAGTCCCCTGTGGTGTGGGCTGCCTGCAGGGGCCGTGGAGGGTGAAGAGGGAACACCTGGGAGGACCCACACTGCCAATTTACGTGTAGGACTCTCCGCGCACCCCAGAAATTCATGTACCCCGCTCTGACAGCAAAATCGCATGTGAAAATTCACGCGAAGCCCAGTTATTCACCTACCCCGCTCGCACAGGGCCTATCGAGTTTGAAACTTCTTGCGCACCCCAGGAATACACGAACCGCACTTGCACAAGGCATTTTGCATGTAAAACTTCCCGCGCACCCCCAAAATACACGTTCCCCTCTCCAATCGCATGTGAAACTTCCCGCGCACCCCAGGAATACACGTACCCCACTCGCACAGGGCATATCGCGTGTGAAACTTCCCGCGCACCCCAGGAATACACGTACCCCACTCGCACAGGGCATTTCGCGTGTGAAACTTCCCGCTCACCCCCAAAATACACGTTCCCATCTCCAATCGCGTGTGAAACTTCCCACACACCCCAGGAATACACGTACCCCACTCGCACAGGGCATTTCGCGTGTGAAACTTCCCGTGCACCCCAGGAATACACGTACCCTACTCGCACAGAGCATTTCGCCTGTGAAAATTCCTGTGCACCCCCGAAATACACGTTCCCCTCTCCAATCGTGTGTGAAACTTCCCGTGCACCCCAGGAATACACGTACCCCTCTCGCACAGGGCCTATCACGTGTGAAACTTCCCGTGCACCCCAGGAATACATGTACCCCACTCGCACAGGGCCTATCGCGTGTGAAACTTCCCGCGCTCCCCAGGAATACACGTTCCCCACTCGCACAGGGCATTTCACGTGTGAAACTTCCTGCAAACCCCTGTCATACACGTACCGCGCTCCAATCACGTGTGACACTCCCCGTGCAGCGGGGTATGTGTATTCGGAGGGGTGCGCGGGGAGTTTTACCTGCGTTTTCGTGGTTGGGGGCCTGTGCGCCATGTACGGGATTTGTGCGCTGTCCATGGCGCACGGGGAGGGGCTGGGGGCGTAACTGGCGCTGCTGCAGGGTCGCTGCACCACTCTGCACCACGGGTGGTTTTGGAAACTAAAATCCATGAATACGCTGTGCGCGGAAATGGATTTTAGCGTACGCGGCTGGCGCAGAAATTCGCATGCGCACACTGTGCGCCAGCCGCGTGCGCCACTTGAGCGCTGAATTCTATGAATTACCCCCTTAATATGAACAACCCTCAGATCTAGCCCGTTGTAAATGTCCAGAAAAGGGTGAGATGCCGATCCACCTGAGCCACCACTCCCCCGACACCCATCCCCAAGCTAAATTAAGCAACAGGAGTCAAATTTGGGGCTGACTAAAGGGATCTCTGATATCGATTTTCCACTTTAAGAAGAGCATTCACACTGCTATGGTCTCACAGCTCTCCTCCATATAATGCATGGCTTGAGTAGCATACGTTTTTAGTGCATCTGTGCCCAACTCTTTAAAGGAATCTTGTGATGACTGTTGAAACATGGCCCAGAATTGCATCCTCATTCTCACAAAGAACAATTTCATGAGAACATAATACCTAAATAAGTACAGGAATTCACCAGTCCTGTAACTTGAACCTATTTTTAGGGGGTTAGCAATCACCTATCTTCGTAGCCTTAGTTTGATCTTTGTTTATTACAAGGACTTTTACAAAACATTATACGTGTACTAGTATTTTTAGAGAATACACTGGATCAGGCTGTTCGAGTCAGCTCAAATATAAATTGAACCTATCTAAAAAAATGAGGAAATAAACCATTTCGAGATTAATCTGAACATGATTTAAACGTTTTTAAACCTGAGCTGACCTGCTCAAAAAGATGTTTGCCCAACCTGTCTCCAAGTTGGCAAACATTTATCAGAATATCTCAATGGCTTTACTAAATTCTGTTATACTGGTTCGAAAAGGAATTGTTGAATAGGGCCATCAAATACTGTCTCTATTTCAAGCATTGCAAAGAGGGCAAAGAGAGACTTCTATGCCTGTCACATTTTGTGAAATTAGCTCTCGCTAGCAATACAGTCAAAAGAGGATTTACTTCATGTGCTAGAGATGATTCAACAAAGGGGGGGCGGTCTGGGAATCTCTCTCACAGCACAAAAACAGCCCAATTACCTGTTCTTGGGTGAATACCCCCTGTGAGAGACTCTACCAAGTATTTAGATCACTGTCCCTTTCACAGAGAAGAGACCCCCCCTTTGTTTTGCATAAATTAACTTTGGGTCTCACCCGAAGTTACCAGGGCAATACAGACGTGGACCCCTTGCTCACTGTTCTTAGAGAGGCACAGCTTCACCTCACTGATGATGCCCAACAAGACGAAACACGTGTATGGGGTTGCTGTTGGTATTCATGCTCAGAGGATAATTGCCTAGCATTTCAGTGCTGGACTGCCTCTGGGCAGGACAAAGACTGATATGCAGGCACATTTGTTCTCTGTGAAAAGGACAGTGAGCTTAAGACTTGGTAGAGTCTCTCTCAGGGGTTATTCTCCCAAGAACAGGTCATTGGGTTGTGTTCGTGAGATTCCCAGACCCCCCCTTTGATTTGCATAAATTAACTCTGGGTCTCACCCTAAGTTACCAGGGCAATCCAGATGTGGACCCCTTGCTCACTGTTCTTAGAGAGGCACAACTTCACCTCACTGATGATGCCCAAAAAGGCTGAAACATGTGTATGGAATTGCTGTTGGTACTCTTGTACAGAGGAGAATTGCCTAGCATTTTGGTGCAGGGCTGCCACTGGGCAAGACAAAGACTGATATGCGTATATTTCTTCTCTGTGAAAAGAACAGTGAGCTGAAGACTTGGTTGAGACTCTCCAAGGGACCATCCACCTAAGAACAGGTCAATGGACTGTGTTCGTGCTGGTAGAGAGTTTCCCAGACCCCCTCTGTTTTGCATACCAAGTAACTTTGGGTCTCACCCTAAGTTACCAGGGGAATCCAGACGTGGACCCCTTGCTCACTGTTCTAGAGAGGCACAGCTTCACCTCACTGATGATGCCCAACAAGGCTGAAACACGTGTATGGGGTTGCTGTGTTACTCTTGTACAGAGTAGAATTGCCTAGCATTTCGGTGCTGGACTGCCCCTGGGCAGGACAAAGACTGATATGCGGGGACATTTCTTCTCTGTGAAAAGAACAGTGAGCTAAAGATTTGGTTGAGACTCTCCCAGGGGTTATTCACCCAAGAACAGGTCATTGGACTGTGTTCGTGCTTGTAGAGAGATTCCCAGCCCCCCCTTTGTTTTGTTTTCCATATAGCATCTTATCCTTGGTATATATTGTGATGAATCCTGCAATATCATCACTGACCCTCTGGAGGGAAGCTTCACTTATGTGGCCAGGGAAAGGCAGAAGCTACCTTACTCTGACCCAGAGGTGGCCCACTGGCTATCTGCGGGAGGACCGTGTAGGGTAAGACCAACTACAGAGAGGTAGTAGATCACTGAACCAAAATAACCATGCAGCCATAAATCCACACTCACGTACCTTTAAAATATACCAGTATGTATATAGTTTGTAAATAATAATGTATTAATGTGTTACCGTTTATAAATAAACTTTTCACATAATTGCAAATCATATATACAAATTATTTTAAAGAATAAATCACATGTCAAAAATATTACATGAACATGCTTAATAAATCACATCAAATTAACTCAGATACAATATAATATATGATAAGGCATTATCTTATGTATATAATAAAACATTCTGCATTCCAATTTATACAGTTATAGAATTAATATTGCGCCACCAGAAGATTGCCTCCTCTATGTGATCTATATTATGTACATACTTATCATAGTATCTTTTATAGGTATTTATCATCCTCGGGCAGCAGGTCAATACGTGTTTACCTGTCTCAACCGATTCTTTGTCCTCACATATTCTGCAGCAGCGCTCAGAGCTAGTTAGTTTATTTATTGCTCAAGTATTTCCCAGGACTGAGAGATAGTTAATCCTAACTAGCAAGATAAATTGTTTAAGTTTTATTCCTGGGCATATGTTTAAATATTGTTGAGACTTTTTGTAGGTAAACAGCATATATTTCACAAATTGATATTTCTTTAGACATTCGAGGTGAGAGTAGTTTTGTAACCAATCGCCTTGATCTATTTTTCTTGACAGAGCAGATTTAGCAGAGGGGGAGAATTCACCCTGTCGATTACTCCAGTTTAGACCAGCCAAAAATGTTTCCATATTAGTTTTTAAAGGCGACTTCTTAGATTCCCTTCACATTTGAATATCGCAGAGAGACCAGTAGTTGGTTGCTTTAGGTACGGTCAATCTTCAGGTATAATTCTGCCCTTCTCTTAAGGACCATCAATTTCAGAGATTGTGTGTGGGAGTGAGGGGTCACTTAGGTCCCCCTCATACACTCAGCACGATGTAAACCACTTGCTGGTACAATAATGGGGGATGCTTCCATTGCTCACATGCACACTAGCAGTTTCATTGGCAATGGCAGAGGCGAGGTTATTGTATGGGACACTTGGCTTCCATTTTGTATACCCTCGACGCCATCTTTGGACTAGGCCTCACTGCGATAATACGAAAAGGCTTCTCTCCCCTCTGCAGCACCGCACACACCGCACTCATGGCCTCCACCTTTTCTCACTGTGTTTGAAAGCTTTGCAGCTCCGTTCTCACGGATGAGCCGGAGATAATGGCAACAAATACACCAATGTAACATCTCACTCTTCCTCTGAGGTCATTGTCCTATGTGTGAACCGGCTCAAACCATGCCTTGTAGCTCATCCATCTCCACAAACCCGCCAGTGCCCTCTTACCCCCGCTGTTGGAAAATTACTGCCACTACAAACCTGTGTCCCTGCAAGGTATTCTCTTGATTTACCAGAAGCGTGACCCCATGGTGAACCCAACCCAGTGTGCCTCCAACTAACACCAGACCTCTGTCGAGAGTATATTGCACCCTAGAATTAACACATGTCAGAATGTCTTATAGCCTCTTTGATGCACCTGGACCCACCCCACAGCCAATGTTATCTTACAGACCAGGATCCTAAGCCCTGTACTTCATATAAGTCCCAATGAAAAATGCTGTGATTATATGGGCACGATTTATAGATATATGATGATATACTCAAAGGAACTGTAGTGACCATTATTTAGTGCATGTCTAATGGTAGTATCTCACGTTAGCTTAGTTAGGGCCTGCCCTACCACACCGCGACCTGACCCTCACCCCGCATGGACACAGACAGATGGACCACGTGATGTTCACCCTCCCGCCAACTGGGCAACCAATCCGGACGATGCAGTGCCTACTCAGAGATATGTATCTATATTGTCTATCAAATCCTGTGCTGGTCTAGTACCCTATGTTAGTTGCGTCATCCATGATGCTGTTTTACTTTATATTGTCATGTCATTGTTATGTTTGCCAGAGCACTCTCAGGCAGCAGAGTTCTCTGGATGCCAATTTTACATAAACAAAACTTAACTCTCGCAGCCTGTTCTCTTAGTCTCATTCCCCATTGGGGTGTGTCATATTTATTGGTATTGCACGTGTTAGACGGGCAGTGGGCCTATACAATTGCATCCCCAGATCCTGTCTAATAATAGCCATTGGGATACAGGTAGGGAGGCCCAACATTTTTTCCAAAATTTGCTCTCCACTACCTGTAGCCACTTAAGATCTATCTGATGAAGGGCTACAAGGCCATATATCATCATGGGCGTGAGTACCTGCTGAAACAGTAGTCATGCTGCCCATATGCTGAAACCCCAATGGGTCCTAGTAAAGCGATAAACCAGAGCCGTGATTTGGGCAGCTCTGATTTTCCTGGCTTGAATGCATAGAGAATAATCGTTAGTAGTTTCAAACTCGATGCCCAGATATCTATAGGTGGGTGTATATAATATAGATAGTTCTTGCACTTCAAGTTTTATACGAGCAATCTTTTTACTTGAGAAGACCATAACTTGGGTCTTCTCCAAGTTAATTATCAGGTTGTTCCTTTTTGTGTAGAGCCATAATGTTTCCGCTGATCGTCGTAGACCACTAAATGTGTGGTCAAGAATGACCAGGTCATCTGCATATGCAAGAACCAGCATCCTTCCACACCCATTCGAGGAGGACAGTTGTGTACAGCCAAGATCGCTTCAGGGAGGTCATACACAAAAAGATTGTATAAGGTAGGTGCCGTAACACAACCCTGCTTAACACCTCGATTCTGTTCAACTTGTGCTGTCATATTACCTTGTGAATCTAGCTTCAGAGCAGCCATGTTATTTTCATGGAGAAGTCTTAGATAATCTTTGCGGTCAACCAAGTGTTTCTAATTTAGCCCATAATAACTCAATGGGTACTCGATCGAAAGTTGCTTTGAAGTCTACAAAGAGAGCATAAACCAGGGAGTTCCCCTTTTTCCTTGCATTCATACGCAAGGTATCCAGAATGTCCAGGTTATACGCAGTGGAGTAACCCTACCTGAAACCACTCTGGAAGCGGTTGAGGAGCCCCCTCATATCTATCCATCTCTGGAGTTCGTTTAAGAAAAAGCTTGCAAAGATTATGCCTGTACAATCCAGCATAGATAATAATCTGTAGTTTGCTGGGTCAAGCTTGTCACCCTTTTTTGTATCGGAATTAGTATGGCCTTCTGCCATGACATCAGAATTCTTCCTTCACAAAATACTTTTTTAGAATAGAATCTTAAGGAGCTCTGCCCAAAACACTGGTTTGTTCTTCAGTGCAATGTTAGCCAGGCCATTTGGCCCCGGCACACAGGATGTTTTTAATTCTTTTATTTTGATAATAAGCTGGTCTATCGTGATTGTAAATGGTGGACAAGGAGGGTCAGCCACCATGAAGCAGCTCCCTTTCTCAGTACTAGGGATATTACGTTCCTGCAAGAATCTTTCCGAAATGTGATCTCCAATTGGATTAATCACAGAGGTTGACCTTTTTCCCCGTGCTTCCCCCAATATTGCCCATATTTTGTGGGTATTCTTGGTACATAGTAGACATACAGTGTGCTACAATTGCTTCAGTTTGCTTAAATATCTTTTTTCTTGATCCAGGCTTTATGTTTGTTCTTAAGTGACCTGCTAATGGTATGATAGGAGAGTGAGGTACGACATGTATTCTTGGCTTTACGAATTGCTGCCCTGAACGCTCTTTTGGCATCCCTAATTTTCGCGATCGTACCAATTTGTCTTAGGCTGGTCGATCATAGCTATCCCCATAGTAGCTGAAGCATGTTTTTTTTAATTTATTTTTTTAAACTTTGTTTTATTAGAATTTTCATAATAGAATAAACGGGCATGAAACCTTTTCAGCAAAGATAAAAAATTATACTTATAACAGGCCCGGTGACCCTCCCCCCTGCCCACTACTCCCCCCCGCGAACCCACCCCCCCAAACAAACTTAGTCCCCTTTGCGCCTGCTTCTTGTGAGGAGACGCATAGAGAGCTCAATGTATCCGGAGCTTGAGAAAGAGTCTGAGCATTGACTGCATATGTGGCTGTGTAACATCCGCCGTCTTCCGGGGCGTGGGCGCCCGTTCCTTCCGTAACTCTGCCCTGTGGATCAATGAACGTCCCATCCCCATGTCTGCTGTACCCCGTACCAGTTGGCTTGGAATGTGCTCAGACCATTGTTCATCATTGCCGTGAGTTTATCCATCAGGAACATGTTTTTAACTTTTTTTAACCAGTCCTCCTTTGAGGGGGTCTCCAGGCTTTTCCATTTCTGGGCCAGGGCCACCCTTCGCGCCCTCAGCATTGTTTCCCACATTCTTGGGTATCTGGCTATGTCCGTGTCCTCAGGGGGGAGGCCCAGTAGCATTGTTAGAGGGTTTAGGGGGAGCAGTTTCTCCGAGACTTCCGCAATCCAGCCTCTAACCTCCACCCAATACGCCTGTACTTTCGGGCAGTGCCACCACATGTGCCCTCTTGTACCGACCTGGTTGCACCCCCTCGGGCATGCGGGGGACACTCCCGTAAACATCCTCGACAATTTTGCGGGATCTCTATGCCACTCCTGGAGGATCTTGAGGTTGTGGTCCATGTCCGCTGTGAACAAGTTCCCATGGAAGGCTATTTTAAATATCCTTTCCCAGGAGTCCTCAGAGATCTCCTCCCCCGCCAAGTCCCTCCAGAAGGCACGGAATCTCCTCCTTTCCCCCAGGTTAATAGTGTTCAGAATTCTGTACATCCCCGAGATCGCCCCCTTCCTGGTGGTCGCTGTGTCCAGGAATTTTTCAAAGGGGGTCAGCTGTCTTTTCAAATTCTGTCCCCAGGATTGGTCGCCAAGGATTCCCTTCAAGCGGAGGTATTCAAATATGGTGAGGGACCCCTGCCCCAGGGCCCCCCTCAATTCCTCATAGGGCAGAAACTCTCCCTCCCTAAACACTTGCCCCGCCCACTCCAACCCCGAGTCGGACCAGGACCGTGCGTTGCGGAACCCCCTGCTACCCAGTTTGAGGGGGTGTCCCCAGAGCGAGGACATCGGTGACGGCCATGTTGTTAAGTGGGCCGTCTGGGGGCCTTCCTTCCACATCGCCCAGAGGACTCCGAAAGTTGGGTGTGATTTGAGTCTGTTCGGGATGAATTTGCTTGGGGCCTAAAGGAGGTCCCGAACCTTAAGCGGGTGAGCGTCCATGTCCTCTAGATACGACCAGTATGTGCCCATCCCCTCTTTCATATGTTCCAAAAGTACGCGCAGCTGGGCAGCGTGGAAGTAGAGTTGAAAGTCTGGCAGCCCAAATCCTCCCTCCTCCCTTGGCAAGGTCAGGACAGCCTTTGCGGTTTTCGGGGTCCTACCCTGCCATATAAACTCCCGCACCGCGTTCTGGAGGACCCTGAAGGTCTGTTCGGGGACTTTAGTCGGGAGGGCGGTAAAGAGGTATAGCAAGCGCGGGAGTATGTTCATCTTCACCGCCGTCATCCGGCCATACCATGACAGAATCATTGCCCCCCACCTCCTAGGATCGGCAGTGACACTTGATACTACGGGGTCATAATTGGCCTGGGCGAGGTTGGACAGGTCCCGGGTGAGAAGGACTCCCAGGTATCTAATGGAGACCTTCCCTATTGATATCCCCTCCAGGCTGACCAGCGGATCTAAGACCGGGTCCAGGGATCTCATGGGGAGCAGAACTGATTTGGAGGCACTAATCTTAAGGCCCGAGAGGCGACCAAAGGCTGTCATCAGGGGGGGAAGCGAGGACACCGGGTCCACCAGGTAGGCCAGGATATCGTCCGCAAACAGGGAGAGTTTGAATTCCACTTCGCCTCGCCTTATTCCCCTTATGTCCGGGTGAGCTCTAACCGCAATGGCCAGGGGTTCCATGGAGAGGACGTAGATCAAAGGGGACAGTGGGCAACCCTGCCTTGTTCCCCGCGACAGGGGGAATGGTTCTGATATCTTGACGTTCACTTGGACCCTAGCCCTTGGGACCCTATATAGCGCCGCCACCCATTCTCTAATGCGTGACCCAAAGCCCATTTTCTTGAGGGTGAGTTCCATGAATCTCCACTCCACCCTGTCGAACGCCTTTTCCGAATCGAGGGACAGGACGCTTGCGTCTAGGTCAGACACTTGGCATAGTGAAGTAGATCAATAGTTTTGCAGATGTTGTCTGAGCCCTGTCTTCCCCTGATGAACACCACCTGGTCACCATGGATCAGTTTCGGCAGGATCCCCTCCACCCGCCCCCCTATCACCTTGGCCAGGATTTTTACGTCAATATTCAACAAAGTAATTGGGCGGTAAGAGGAACACTCCGCGGGGTCCCTGCCCTCTTTGGGGAGAACCACTATGATTGCCTCCATCATGGAGTCCGGGAGGGAACCCCTCTCCAGCACCGCGTTGAACACCTTCACCAAGTGGGGTGAAAGGGTCGAGCGGAACCTTTTATAGAAGTAGACCGAATACCCGTCCTCCCCCGGGGAAGTGCCCACTTTCATGCCTCAGATCGCCCATTCCACCTCGTCCTCTGTCATCGGACCCTCCAACCCCTCCGCCATCTCTCTGGACAGGGCCGGGATCTGTAAAGAGTTTAGGAACCCCTCAATGTCCGCCTCACCTCCATTGTATTCCGAAGAGTATAACTTCTCGTAGTATCGGCGGAAGGCCTCTCCAATGTGGGGCGTATCGTGGCCCACCACACCCGCCTCGTTCTTCACTGCCTTCACCATTCTACTTCTCTGAACCTCCCTCAGTTTCCAAGCCAAGATCTTGTCCGCCCTGTCTCCCTTTTCGTAATACTTTTGTTTGACCAGTTGGAGACTTCTCTCCATCTTGTGTAGGAGGAGATCCCTCAGCTGGAGCCTGTGGTCGGCCAGAGAGGCCACCTGAGCATGGTCCAAGGGTGGTGTGGGGAGGGCCCCCGGTTGGAGTTGGGCAATCTTCGCCTTCAAAGCCCTTTCCTGGGTCTCCCTTTCCCTTTTTTTTCTGGGCTCCCCTTCTGATCAGGACACCCCGAAGGGTCGCCTTGAAGGCGTCCCATAAGGTATGCGAACCTACCTCCCCTTTGTCGTTGATTTCGAAAAAATCTGTGATGGCCTCAAGAACCTCCTGGGCTAGGACCTCATCTTTCAACAAGGAGTCATTGCACTTCCACCTTCCCCTGCGATCGCTTATCCCTCCCCTCGCTATAGTGATGCGGACCAGATCATGGTCGAACCAGGGGACCGGGTCGACCCTGTAACCCGAAATGAATGGGTGCAGGATCTCGTCTGCTAGGATGTAATCTATCCTGGAAAAGGACGTGTGGACCGCTGAATAATATGTGAAAGAGGGGGCGTCTGTTCTGGGGGTCGGAATATAAGTTCTAAGTTGACCCTTTGGAAGTTACGAGCCATGATCTTGTCTGCCGCTCTGGAGGGCTGGGGTCCCGCACGTTTCCTATCTCGGACTGGGTCCAGGACCATGTTGAAGTCTCCCCCCGCCACTACCGTTCCCTGGACGAAATGCTTGAGTTTATCGCTCACCTCCTCCCAGAATTGCGCTTGGCCCTCGTTGGGGCCGTAGATAACGGCGAGGGTGAGTGGGGCCCCTTTCAGGGATCCTCGCACTAGCAGATAGTGGCCCCCTGGGTCTTTCAGCGTGGCCTCGTTCTCGAAACCCACGTTCCTCGCTACTAAGATGGCGACCCCCCTCTTTTTGCCTTTGTGGGAAGCGCTGAAGACCTCCCCGATCCCTGCTCCCCGAATCTTGGGCTCCTTCCCCCGTGGCCAGTGAGTCTCTTGCACAAAGAGAAAATCGAGGTTTGCCCGTCGAAATTCCCTGCAAACCAGGGATCTTTTCGTAGGGGTGTTCAGGCCTCGTACCTTAAGGGAGCCCACCCGCAGGGCGGGCAGACTATCAGCCATGATCTAGGATTTCCTCTCTCTCGGTCAACTTGTCCCCATAGCTCTTCCCTGCATGCTCCCATTGGATAGTATTTTGTTCCCCTGCGCCCCCTACCCCTGCCCCTCGTGTGGGCCTAGAACGAAACCCCAACTGCCCCCCTTCCCCGATCCCCAACTGAACAACCCCAACTTTTGTGTACCCCCCACCCCGGCGTCCAGCCAATTAGTCCCGCCATCACTGGCTTTTGGCCGAACCACCAGCCTGCCCACCTTGGCCAGGAAATCCATGTACAATGCTCATTCCCTTGAGCCCCCCAGCACCCCCCAGCTGTGTCCCGCGTGTGAACCCTTCATACTTGCTGTTCAGTAGGACGATGTAAATAATGAAATCACAGGGTCGGCGCCCATCTGTCAAGGACCCGATCGGACGTCCCCGTTTCAGTCCTCTGAGTCATTCCGTTCTCCGTCTTTCGCTGGGGAAGAGGTGTTCATTTTCCTGTATTTCCTCGCGCCGGTGCGCTTTCTTCTTTCACCGGACGGTCCAGGGCCGTTAGGTCTGCCGTGCTAGGGCCCCGTTGGGCCCCTCCTGGGGTTCAAGTCCACTGTGTATTCCTGGATAGGCCCCCTTATATCCTCTTCTGTGGTCAGGGTCGAGCGTTGGCCCATAAATTCAAAAGTTAGGGAGAACGGGTAGCCCCATCTATAGCGTATGCCCTTCTCCTTGAGTAGTTGCGTGAGGGGGCGACACATTCTACGCTTAGCCAGCGTGTAGGCCGAGAGGTCCTGGTATATGGAGACCTGGGCATTGTTGTAAGTGATTTCTCTGGCCTTTCTGGCCTCCTCCAGCACTTTCATTTTCTCTGTGTAGTAGTGGAACCGGACCAAAATCGATCTGGGGGCCCCCGCCCTGCCCCCCGCTCTGTGTACCCTGTCGAAGGTGGGTTCGGTTGTCATCTCTTCTGCGAATAAAAGGGTGATGATTTCACGCACCACTCGGGTGATGTCCCTCTCCGTTTCCCCTTCTGTTTCGGGCACACCAAAAATTCTGAGGTTGTTTCTCCTCTCCCTGTTCTCGAAATCATCCATCTGCCGAGCTCTTTCCTCGTCCCTCTTCTCCAGGGCCGCCAGCCTCATGTATGTTTGTACGTCCTGGGCTGCTGAAGACGATTGGTTGGTCTCGACCTGCAACAATCTGTCCTCAACCTTGTCCACCCTTTGGTCCATTTTCTCAAATTTCTGGGCTATGTCGGACCGCATGTCCCTGATTTCCTGTAAAATCGAGGCAAAGCCCCTTTCCATTGCGGCTGAGGACGGGGCTGCACCCTCCGAATGGGCCATGGTCCTCTTGAGGCTCGTGCCCCCGCTGCCCCTTGCGGTGTTCTGGATGCGGTATCCCTGCAGGGCTTCCCTCCAGCTCATCTGACGCTTCCCTGTGCTCTGCTTTGGGGTTGGAGCGCGCTGGGGTAGAGGAGGCGCGGTCTGGTCACCCCTCGCCCCGCTTGGGGTTTTCCTGATGCCCCCTGGGTAGTATCGTAGTCTGGGGGGGGTGGGCACACGCCCCGCCTGTCTGCGGCGGGGGCCTCACACTCTGGGCAAGTTCCTCGTGCCCGATTTGGGCCTCCTCCGGTCTCCCTGAGAGGGGGTGGTGGCGCCTGGAGGGCCCCTGTGGCCTGGACAGGCGAGTTGTTCTCGTTGGGTGGGGGGAGAGGGTCCGATGCCCCCAGCCCCAGCCAGTGGGCACTAGATATGGAGAGGGGGGGCGTGGGGGTCCACCCCCGGGCGGGCACACACCCCACCTGCGACCAGCGGGGGCCTCATACCCGGGTATCACCCCACGTCGAGGTACGCTGGCTTTGTGTCTCCAGGAAGTAAAAGGGGGGGCCGGGGCGTCCAAGCAGACAGGGGGGGAAGGTGCCTCAACTCCTGTACCCAAACCCGTTCTCCAGAAGGTAGAGGGGTGGGGGGGCCACCTCCGGGTGGGCACACCCTCAGGGTGGGGGCCTCGCTCCCGGGTAGTTCCAGGGGCCCTGTGGCCCAGTCTCTGTGTCCGGGGGGGGGCAGCGCATTCCGCTGATGTTCTGCGGCCCCCACCGGCGCCCTCCGGGAGTCTCTGGCAGCACGCGGCCCAACCGCCGCGTCACTCCTCAGGGCCGCGCCGGCCGGCGATCAAGGTCCCCTGAGGGGGGCAGATCTATGCTGTGCTTACCACGTGGGTCAAGGGGGGACCCCGGGCCCCGGACCCGCTGTGTTGGGCTCTCGGGTGCCAAGGGAGTCCCCGTCCTCCACCTCGCTGGGGGATCCTCGTTTGGTGCCGTCTGGGTCGAGGGGAGGAGCGGAGGGCGGGGGGGTCCCGTTCCCCGGGCTGCCGCAATGTCTCCTGGCTTCCAAGGGCCGGTCCCCGTTCAGGCCGGTCCTCCGCTCCAGTCGAGGAGGTCGGCCGCGGGGAGGGGGCAGGCCAAGTTAAGGGGCCAGAAGGGCGCGAGCGAGGAGCGCCTCTCCTCTGGCTCCGCGGCGCCCAGCAAGTCGCTCGGAAGGCCCGGGTCCCAAACTGCTGCTATCCGGGGACCCCGAGCGCCGCTCTTTCGCGTGGTGGGTGCCCGGGGGGGTCCCCAGGTGGATCCGTCGAGGTGGGCCCACCGGGTGGGTCGGGAGGGGCTCAATCCCCTGCGGTGACCCAGTCAAGGCGGAAGCTGTGCACTCAGGCAGCCATTGCCTGTGCGCCCCCTGGTGGCCTTCTTCAGCTGAAGCATGATTAATAGAAAAGCAGCTATCCAGTTTTCGATATTATCAATTGTAATTTCCTAAAAGATGGCAGTGTCAGGGTGCTGTGCCTTGACTATGGTCAGAGCTGCTTTAGCTATGTTTTTCCCTGACCAGTACATTTGTGTGGCTATACGGTTTACCCTCATATTCCCCAAGGATTTCGAGGTGTATTTAGACCTATTCATGGTCACTGTCAATCAGAGTAAGGAATGGTCACTCCATTTATTTTCAATCACCTCAAAATCTTTGAAATATGCCACCAATTCAGGGTACATAGCTATAATCGAGAGTACTCCTGATTTGCCATTTCCCCACGTTTCATTGCCAAGATTGTCTCCAATCGATCTTCCATTTATCATTTCCATATCCCAGTATTTAAAGAAACTCAGCCATTGCTGTCCCACCAGATATATTATCGTATGGAGCATATTACTTTCAGATCTTAAGTAGGGGTTGCTTGTGGGCTATTTCCCTCCCAACATGTGGCAATTAAAATCCCCAACAATAGCAATAAGTTTATTTCCCTGTTTTAGGGACCAGCTTATACTTGATTCTTGTATTACTTTATTTTGGATGGCGCCCGGCGGGGAGTAAAGAGTAATTATTAAGATCTTCTCTTTGTGATCTGCATCTAATAATTCAAATTCAACAGCAATAAGAAATTCATCCAGCTTGATCTCAATTGGACATGATTTCATATTATGTGCAGTTCCCACAATCAACCCCCCATAAGGTCTACCCCGAGGTCCCTTTTTGGCAATAGATTGAAACAACGTATAACCTTTTAGTATAACTTTAGAAGTGAACCATGTTTCTTGCAAACAGAAACACAGATACTTGGTGATTACAGACAGTGAGCCTCCTGGAAAAACAGGTGGTTAAAGCCCCTGCAATTTCTAGGACATGATTGAGAAGTATCTGAAACATCTGTATGGGGTTGCTGTTGGTACTCTTGTTCAGAGAGGAATTGCCATAGCATTTCGGTGCTGGACTGCCCATGCGGGCGTGACAAAGACTGATATGCAAATGGATATTTCCCATCTGTGAAAGGTACAGTGAGCAAAAAGTGTGTGCTGCAAACTCTCATCTCAGAACAGGTTATCATGCCATCTTTTTTCTGGAGAGGAGAGCCTGCTACCTTTTTTGAAATATTTGCAAGGAACTTGGGGTTGGTCACCCTGAGTTACCTGGGGGCAACCAGACGTGGACTCCCTGCTCACTGTGCTCAAAGACGCACAGCTTCAACTCACTGATGAGGCCCAACAAGGCTGAAACACGTGTATGGGGCTGATGTTGGTACTCTTGTTCAGAGAGGAATTGCCATAGCATTTTGGTGCTGGACTGCCCATGTGGGCGGGACAAAGACTGATATGCAAATGGATATTTCCCATCAGTGAAAGGTACAGTTAGCAAAAAGCATGTGCTGCAAACTCTCATCTCAAAACAGGTTATCATGCCATGTTCTTTCTGGAGAGGAGAGCCTGCTACCTTTTTTCAAATCTCATTCCTTATTAAGCACCATCAGGTGGGTTTCTACCAACCACTTTAGGCTTTTCTGAATGTCTTCTATCTGTGGGGATTGCTCTTCAGGTAAAGAGGGAACAGTAATCTTACTCTTATGCTCCACAAGTTTCCTCTTAGGGCAAGAAAGATCTTCTTCTTCAGGGTCCACATCCAGTTGAACATCTACCTCGGCTAGATTATCTTTATGCAATCACATTAATTGTATAGTCGATTAAAATTTACAGTGAATGGCCGAAACATTGGTGTTCACACAACTGAGTGGCTCTAGGAATTCAAAATCCTCTGATCTTAATACTCTCAGTTGCATTATTGCAAGAATTCAGTTCTCGTGAGCCAATCGGATTCACTTTTTTGATAGAGGTTCTTAATAATGCAAATGTTCTTCTTGCTTCCCGTAGAAACTAGGACTGTATCTATCATTGTCAATTTAACATTTCCACTTGTCGGCAAGTTCTGACTTTATTGAAGAGGAGTTGAAGAAATCTTGTTTGGTTCCTCTTCCGTAAAGGACACTCAGAGCTCAGCCAAATGTTCCTCGCCCACCAAAACATCCTTCCCCTTTTCAGTAATCAGCCAGCTAGTGAAACGGCCCTCCTTTGCTAGTTTTCGCTTTTTCGCCCGTGTCGCTTTTTTCTTGGATTTATTTGTAGTCTTTCCAGGTAGAGCAATTGCAGGTAATGGTGAGGCCTCAACACATGGTCGCATACTCATAACAGCCCTTCTTGCAAGCCTCCGCTGCTTACAGGAGAAAAATATCACTGAGTTGTTGGAGACATTTATTACCTGTATTGGAATCTCGTTTGCCTCAGCTGCAGCCAACCCTACAACAATGGACACCTTGTTTTCTGCATCATCCATCGAGTTACAATTTGTCTCAATTACAGGAGACATATTGATGGCATTCTCCAAAATGTGTCCACACATTTTTTTATAATATCTTGAGTGAAAATTTCAAAGATGCAACTGAGGCTTGGAATTCCCTTAACACATCCGGCGTGGAATAAGAGTCACTAGATGGTTCAATTAATGAATGGTCTACATGTGCATCCAAATTCAGTGAGACTGATAACCTTTCCACCGCATTGGGCGGTTGCATCAGACTTGGTGATAAGGCATTCGATATATAGGCTTCCGATACCCTAGGCAAGGCTGGGGTCATTTGTCTTTGCATTGAGAGACACATCTCCAAAAGTGAGTTATTGTCTATCTCTCCGTCATTGGACCTGTCCTGCATGATGTTGCCAGGTTCAGTGGTTGGTTCCGTGGATTCCAGTGGGGTCAGATTTTCCTCAACTGGTTGGTTGGGCAGAAAAAAGGCGGTAATAGCACCCGCTGTTACTGGTGCAGATTTTTTTGTTTTACCTTTGCTATCCTTATTGCCCAAGCCGACTGTAAGTCCTTTTCCATTCATCCTGCGTAAATTATAACTCGATCTGGAGGTAGTGGTGCTATTTTTTTCACCTAGGATGTTCTTTAACATGCACCACATTAATTGTACCTTTTACTCTCTGGGAAGATACCAACATTTTCTTTAGATGCTTACAAAACAGTTACTGAGAGCCAAAATAACACTAAATAAGTGTTATAGTGGGTTAAAATCGCGGATGCATTAGCCTGTCCTAAAGGTTTGTGGGGATCAAAAGAATCACTCTCACAGTCTCCCCACCTGCTGCTACAGCTTGCTGAGTACCCGCTCATACCGGGCATGCTAATGCCTGTTTCAGAGTATTACATATGAGGCGAGAACAAATGACTAGGCAGTCAGTAAACGCCCCAGCTGAATGTAGCAGTAACCTGATCCGACCCTAGCACTAGCCCAGTCCAGGTCAGTATCAAGGGCACTCCCCAAACCACCCAAGTCATGGTAATGGAGCCTGCGCCGAGAGATACATACAGTGCTCACCAACTGTGTAACTGTTTTACACCTTTTACACCTTGGCGGCAATACAGCCAGCTCCGCTCTGTGGCGCCGGGTGAAATCAACACGAGTACGGGACTCACCGCCCTCAGTGCTATAATGCCACTGCCACGGTGACCCCAGCGGGCTTATAGGTCCTAGGAAGTCAGAGCCGCCGCTGCCGCACACCACACGCTGCAGACCACAAAGCACTAGGAGGAAGCGAGAAAGCAAGGGTCTGCGAAGGTCTGCCTATCACTGCCTCACTGCCGGTTAGAGTAAGGGACCTGTAGCCCACAACAGGAACTCAGATATGTCAAGCAATGTCAAGACGCACCTCGGAGGAATCCAATGGAGGCTGCTTCTGACACACTCACATGTGGTAGCGGCCCTGTAGTTACGGTTAAGTTGCTCAACTCTTAAAATGAGCACTTTTTGGTGGCTTATAACTTTGCCACACCCCTGGATGAATCCACACAAAACATTGCAAAAAGAAGTATATGTACCCGTCAGATTGATCCTGTGATGTTTGGCGAAGTTTCATGCAGGGCGTGCAAAGTTATAGACAAGCGTCCCCCATCTGGCAATAGCGCCCCCTTAGTGAGAGGCAATAAAGGACACACCCCAGGAGGGAATGAGACCAGGACCAAGTGCGGATGAAGTAAGAGGGTTGTATATAAGTTGGCATAGGGCATGCAAAGGACTCTGCAAGCTCCGAGAGCGCTCTGTCTGACAATAGCAAAGACAGTCATATTTATTACAAAACTACGTCATAAATCCTGTAAGCTATAGGGGGCACAAAGTCTAGGGGATTGGGTGGCATTGACTAAGCTATAGCTGGTGTATCGATGAGCTGCTCCAAGATTGGTGGACATATGCGTGGTGCCAACGTGGAGTGGACGGGTCAGTAGGGTTCGCTGGGGTGGAGCTGCCAGGCCGGATGCGGTCTGTGTCGATGATTGGTGGCTGCACTAACACTTTGCCCTTGTGGCCACACACACAAACACTCATCACTTTATACGACTCCAGTTGTCCTGCAAATCCTACAATATGTTAATCTAAGATCACATGAGAGACAGGAGAGACAGCATGCAATATGAAGCTTCACCATACATCAGTGTACAATTACTCTTGACCTAATGACCGGGTGTCATAAGTCCAGGTGTCTTGTCGGAGGGCATGGGATAAGCTGCCTTGTCATTCTATTCTGTTAGATGTGGTGAGGGATTGTTTTACGGTATGTTAGTACAGGGGTGAATAAGTGTCTCTACGGCCCATTGACTTGGGGTGAACTGGAGTACTCTTGGATAAGTAGGGGCACATCTCTGGCCCTTCAAAGGCGGTGGAATTTAGGACCAGGTAGCACATAATTCATTTGGCCTGGCCATGGCGCGCTCTGACATGGGGGAGGTAAATACTTGAAGCAGGTCCAGCAGAAATGTGGGGAGGTGAGGCTGTGCTGTTCGAACACCAGCAAGCCGTGGCAGGCCTTGGCGGCAGGAGGGGGAAATGGCCTTGTAGCTCCAAGTGATTCTCTATTCACTGAACTGCACAATATACCATAAGAGGGGACAGATGCTAAAGTTAGTTGCGTTAGAATGATTACATATTTCTATTGTTTACACCTCATACATTTCGGCATTCATAGCAATGGGGGTTGGCTATAGCACATATGATACATTACGTTACTTGAACACATACTTGTAATTCATAGGACAGGCAGATGAATAACAACGTGAGGTAGTGTAAGTTTGGGTTGTGTACTCAGGAGCATAGATGCAATATGTTTGTTTACAGTTTCGTTTATAGCAAACACTAGCTCAACACCTTTGAGGATCGTCATACACTTGTAAACGTGTTTCACTACATTATATACAAGCATTCTAAGTATTAATTCTCGCTTTTTCCTTTATACATTAGCAGCAATCATTACTTAGCACAAAGAGGGATATATGGAGAGCTTTCATTAAACCTTTGGGGCACATAATATCTTGAGGCGGCCGGGGGTCATCCTGGCTTTAATAACATTATAAGTTGCATCCCTTCCCACCACCCATTTTAGCAGTTACAAACAGCCCTAAGAGCCTTTGGGGTTTGGTGTGTGTAGTTAGCACTCGATCTGGGGGATCTGGGTGGGGGTTCATGGAGGGGGGTCATGGATACCATATATTTTAAATGTTGGGGGTTAGATGCAGGGTTGGGCCTTGTTTGATTGGGATGGTTCTTGTTATTTTCCAGACTCCGGCTAAAAGTCAGGTCACTTAGAGGGCACTGATGTACTGCGTAAGGTAAACAATACAGTGTTTGTTCTGCTCGTGAGAACGGGCCTTCATCGGATCTGTCATGGGGTGGAGGCATGGGGGGAAGTGCATGGCTCTCTGTACGTGGTTAGCAGGGTCCAGGCTACAGCTTTCGCATGCAGGCTATTTTGCTTGGGCTTTGGTCAGTGCATCTAAAATGGAGTCTTGGCATTTTCAAAATGGTGTCTATGATATGTTACAGTATGGGTCGTGTGGCCTTATGTGTCGATCAGCAGCCATCCTGCCTCCCGGGCCCAGGTGCATGGGGGGGGCTGCTGACGAGCCACAAGCCTCACGGAGGTGGGGAAAGTGGGGGAGGGGGTCCTACAGACCTATCCTCCCATACATTTGCCCCCTTTCGTTACTTAAGTAACAAATACTGTAACTCGCCCAACATCTGGTGTTCTTTCTCATTGGCAACTGCTTCATCCCACGCCGGTGTTCCCTTTATTGGCATCCAGGCTCTACACACCCCTCGAAGACTCTCCCCCCTCCTAGCATATTTATCTGGTGTGCAGGTCATATATATACATCCCCATCTCCTTCCAGGTCCACCCATACCTCTGTATACCATTCCCGTTCTCGGGGCTCCTTTATTGTGGTATGATATAACCTGTCCACTATATCCCCATCATAGTATAATGGAACCATTCTATTGTTGAGGTCAGGGTCCTCACTTGTTTGTACTTGTGCTCCTTGCATGATCTCTGCTGCTCCTCTAGTGTTGCCCATTGTCACCATCATCATTGTGCCAATAGGCACTGCATTTGTGCAGCATCGAAGACCCAACTGGCATACGCAAAAAATCAGGAGTAAAAATACCACAATGGGCATCATCATTTTGATGGTCAGCCCCAGCCAGGATGGTATCCAGGAAAAGATGTTGTCAAACCAAGTGCTTGCGTCTGTTCCACCTTCATTCTTCATTCGTTCCCCCAGGTTGTGCACTGCCGCAATGACGTGTGATAGTGTCCCATTATCTGCATCTTCAGAGGGCATGAATGTGCAGCACGTGCTCCTGTTTTTTCGGCAAAAGCCTCCATCCATCACCGTTAAAAGGTCTAGGACATACCTGTTCTGCATGGTCATCAGCCTTAGGGCCCTTAGCTCCACCTTGATCACGTTGAACCCTTCTTCAGTGCCGTTAGCCAGCTGGATCAACTACAAGCGCGTGATCTGGAGCCATTTTGCATTGGCTCGCGCCTAGCAACTCGGGACGAGGGAGGCGAAGAACGTTTCAGCAGAATTGAACAGGTGGTATTTTTCAGGAATCTGTGCCAACAGGTCTGAGGATATATAGTTGGACGATCTCTGCTGCCTTGATAGCGCATCTTGTGCGTTGCCCGAGGACAGGGCATAGAGTGGAGGTTCTTTCTGTCGGTTGTGTATTCTGTGGACAATGGGCGACTGGCACACCTTTTCCTCCGTTGATGTGACTCTCTGGGATCAACATCAGGGCCTAATGCAGTGTTGCCAAAGAGCATGTGCCCCTCCAGGATTGTGGAAGGTGCAAGTATGCCTGCTTACCGCAGACCCTGTAAGTGTCCATAAGTGCTGCTGTCCCCTTCTTTATATCTGGGATAATTAGTGTTTTATTGCAGTTCTTATTTACCCCCATGTTGTTTTTTCCCTCGCCATGGAAACATAGTTTGTATGATATTTCTTTCTGTAGCTTAAATGGTTTTCAATTGCTGTAACCCAGGTTAGTTTGGCGATATGCTCCTTCCAAACTGGTGTACAGGTTTTCTCAATCCATTGCAGTTTTTCTCCCGGCAATCCTCGTAGCGCTTCAGCTTTGCATGTTATTACTTCATCTTTCCACTTTTTGTCCAAAAACAAAGTCCCTTTAATCCCGAAAAAAGGTTCTTTTAAACATATCACTCCTTTGGTTCTTGAATAGCAGGTTTTCTCATGTTGCAGCATTTCAAAAGATACTGTGTGTGCCTGGAAGGTGTTCTTAGTTCTGCATAGGGTGAGATGAAGGAGACACTGGGTATCTGCAAGAGGCAGTTCTTTAGGCAGCAGGACCTTAGGTGTGCCTGAGGCGTGGGGAATCAGGGAACAGACATAACAACTCTCGTTGGTTGTCTGTTTTGCAGTGGAGCTCATATCTGCATACCATTTATTTGGGTGATGTGGATGCCTAGGGTCTTCTATTGTGTCTAGGCCCAGGCCAGAATACTCGTCATATTTTTCCTCCCCGCCTCCCTCCTTCTTCTACTGCTTTTAAGGTAGCCTTTCGCATCTCTTGTTGCTTGTGATATTACCCCCTCTTTTCCTGCGCCCCCCTTTTCCCATTCATCATATAGAGACGATAACCTTTCTGCCATCTCTGCATTCTCTTACTTCCTATTTGCAGGGGGGCCAGTTTCTGTGGATGGGTTAACTTCTGGTGTGGGCATTGTGGCAGTAGTGTCATACAACCATGATATAACAGAAGGGTTACGATCATTTAAATCACAGACATTGTTATCTGAGGCATTTGAGGGGGGAGCTAGACTTGTGGTTGGCCTCTGGTTGGTGTCATTTGGGGGCTGTACATGAGTAGGGTTTGTATCATATCCCCCCATATAAGATGAAATCCATCCCATATTAAATAGGCCCCCTCCTTAACCATCCTGGTTCCATTCCCCATATTGGTTCCATTCCTTCCCCCCTCATTTATCTCAATAGAGATGAATGCAATAAACCAGTAGACGACCAAACCAAAAATCATGGTTAAAAATAGAACAGTGCACACAAACAATCCACATTCATACAAATATCTGCGTAAATCAAAGACATCATTTATATTTCTAACTGCCCTAACATTATTCGTTGGGGGCTGCCCGGTTGTTGCCATAGTGGTTCCTATATGTTGAAACATAAAAGTGCATTAAGCATACTCAACCAGTTAGATGTATTATTTTTTTTAGCATACAAAGAAAGAAAGGGAGAGAGGGAGAGATAGAGAGAAAGTTTTCAATAATTGTAGTTCAACATTATCTACATTTTTCATGTCCTAGAAAACCATTTATTTCAGTACCTTTTCTCTTTATCATGCATTATCCTGTACACATGTAGGGCATAGTCATCCTTGTTCCTCTTTTTCTATTGTGACACTTCAGCTGTGCTTTGTGCTTCTTCCTTTTGTTCTTCTCTGACACTATCATAGGTTTTTCATATGTCTGTTAAATGTATCCAATATTTCAGGCCCTTTACTTTTACAGCTGTTGGTGTGCAATACACTAACTCACATGGGCCATGAATTCTTGGGGCATTCCAAACGCACAAAGCTCCTGATGTACACCATCTCTCCTGGCATTAACTGGCCTTTCGAGTTTTCTTCTATGACTTTTATTGCCTCATTCCCTTCTTCTTGTGTAAATGGTGGTGCAAGCTGTCTTGATATCATGCAGGCTGCTCTGGTGAGTTTTGTTAGGTAGTCGTTGAATTCTTCACCTAATATAGTGGCTCTTTTGTGTGCATCTGAATGTCTGCGGAGTGGGGAGTGTGCTGTGTGCATGTGCCTTCCTGTCACTATTTCCTGTGGTTACAGATGGTGGTCTTTGCTGGGCTGATTTCTCAGCTCGAACAATGCCAAAGGCAGACAATGCACCCAGTTTCTTTTAAGGGAGAAGCACATTTTTGATAACCTCCCCTTTTCTCAACCACGCCATTGCTTTGCGGATGATAAATCGAGCATAGTTTATGTTTAATTCCTAGCAGAGCTGTAACTTCTTTGAAAAGGTCGTTGATGACATGTGTGCCATTATCTGAGCGAGCGCACTTGGCATCAGGACGTGCACAGGGCCCTGCTTTGACCCATCTAGAGAATGGACAAACTACCACTATCATGTACCGTGCACCATTGCATCTTTCTCCCATATCTGCATAGTCAATATACAGCTCTCTGAAGGGGCCTGTTGGTTTTGGTATTGTTCCCCGCAGTGTCCTTAAGGTAATTCCTGAATTGTATATCTGGCATGTCGTACACTCCATTGCCAGTTTGGATATCTGTTCCTGTAACCCTGGAACAAACCAGTCTTCTTGTATCTCTTCAGCGATATGCTGCTTCACATTGTGCGCTGGGTAATGTAATTGTTGGAAGGCTATTTCTAAAAGGTTGACTGGCATTACTGCTTTTCCGGTGTTATTGTGATGCCATAGAAGATCTGTTGCCGACTGGCCACATCCTCTCTTTTCCCACAGCTCATTTTCTTCCTTACTTGCTCCTTCCTGTAACTCTAGTATTTGCGACACGGGCATGGTGTTATAACCGTCTGGGAGATCTTCCTCTACTCGTTCGTGTATTACGTACTCACCTGTCAGTTCCTTCACTAAATAAGAGGCTTCCTTGGCTGCAGCGTCTGCTGCCGCGTTTCCCAAAGAGATAACATCTGTGTTGGTGGTGTGGGCCTGGCACTTCACTATGGCAACCATGGTGGGGTCTTTCAGTGCCTCAATAAGATCTTTCAGGAGTTCTGCATGTTGTACAGGCAACCCATCGGCCCTGTGGAACCCCCTCCGTCCCCACTTTGCCAACCCGCCATGTACTGTAGTGGTCATATGAGCTGAGTCCGTGTAGATTGTGACTGCACACGCTTTTGCTGCATGCAATGCTTCAATGAGTGCAATAAGTTCTGCTGCTTGAGCCGAGTAATGGGCGGGCAGGCGCTGCTGTATTATCACCTTCTTCCAACCTTACAACAGCTATTCCTACGTGCTTTTCACCAGTATCTGGGTTTATTGATGCTGACCCATCTATGAAAAATACTTCTCCTTCATTTAATGCATTTTCACTCACCACGGTGCTTCCTCCCTCCTCCCCCTTGTATGTTGCACAGTCGTGTGCCTGCAAGTCTTCCAATGTGCATGGTTCTGTAATGAATCTGGCAGGGTTCACTGTTTTACACCTCACTATGTGTATGTTTGTAGTAGAAAAAATTATTTCATATGCAGTGGCTCTTTGTTTTGTGAGTGTGCTTTTTGATCTTTCCAGGATTGCGAATAGTGAGTGCTCCATGAACAGGGTCACAGAGCATCCCATCACTATTTTTGCACTTTTTTCTATGGCGAACGCTGCGGCTGCGAGAGATTGCTCGCAAGCGAAGTGTCCTTGCATTACTGCATCAAGCGTGCCATTGTGGTAAGCAAGGGGCTTGTGTCCTAGGGATGTCTTTTGTGTCAGTACTGCTGTCATGAGGGTCCCTTTAAAGTGGGAGAACAGGTAGAATTTACGCTCGTAATCTGGGTTCGCGAGCACTGGTGCACTTGAGATCAGTTCTTTGAGTGACGTGAAAGCATCATTTAGTTCTGCGTACCATTGTATTTCTGTGTTTTCTCGTTGTGCTTCTTTGAGTCCCTGCAATAATGGTCTTGTATATGCTGCGTAATCTAATATCCATGCTTGGCAGTAATTACACATGCCGAAAAACTTTTGCATCTCCTTTACTGTTTTTGGTCTTCCCACTGCCGTAAAGGCAGCTACTCTGTCTGGTATTATTTTCTTACCATCTTGTGAGATTAATTGTCCAAGATACAACACCTCTCTTTGACAGTACTGCAGTTTCCCTCTGTCAACCTTGTAGCCTTTGTGGGCCAACAATGTCAAGAGAGCAATGGAGTCTTTTCTGCATTCTTCTTCATTTTTTGCGCAGATGAGCAAGTCATCCACGTATTGAATAATCATACTATCTGCTGTCATGTTCCCTAGATCTTCATGTAGAATTCAGTTGAATATGCTGGGACTTTCGCAGTACCCCTGGAGAAGTCTGCTGTGCTCGTACCTTTTTCCTCCCAAAGTAAATGCCGTTAAGTATCTGCACTCTTCCGCCAGTGGTATTGAGAATAAGGCATTCTTTACATCCACTACTGTGAAATGTGCCACATTTTTCCGAATGCTGCATAGGATGGATGCTGGATTAGGGACCAAAGGGAATTCTTTTTGGATGAAGTCATTGAGGGGGCGTAGATCCTGGATCATCCTCCAAGCCCCGCCTTTCACTTTTTTAATCGGGTAAATGCAAGTATTACATGGTGAATTTGAAGGCACTATTATTCCTTGGGCCAGTAATGCACTGATTGTCTCTTTTATCCCTTCTTCTGTTTCCCGGGACATGGGGTACTGTTTTACCCTGGGTAATATTGCTCCTGGTTTGAGGTTTATTTGAACTGGCGTGACCCCATGCAGTAGTCCCACATTGTGAGGTCCTGTGGTCCACAGGGTCCTGGCACTGATTTCATATCATCATCGAAAAATGATTGAGGGGCTCCTACCACTGCCATTAGTTGTACTGCCACTTGTCTTTCCTGTATCATGATATCACAAGGTATTGCTATTTCCATTATTATTTCCCCATCACTTTCTGAGTTTGTGAAGAGGTCTTCATCTGATAAGTCTCGCAGTGCAATGTCGGAATTGATGCACAATACCGTGCACCACTCACAGCCGTGTATATCAATTGCAATGACTGCTACTCTTTTAGCCGACATCTGGACTGCATGTAAATCGAGTGACATCACTGTCCCGGGCACAATCTCTGGGCATGCAATGGGTGGGAAGATAAACTCTGCGGGCACTCTCCATTCAAAATGTTTCAATTCTGGGACTACTCGCGCCAATGTTTTTAGCCCCTGAACAAACATGTCAGGGTCCACCGGTATACCATGCACTTCCGGTGCCGTCGCTCGCGCGTGCACCACCAGCATTAAGCGCATAGGGCAGATCCCTTGAGTCGAACAAACTATCCCTCTTTCTGAAAGTCATATTGAGCTTACTGAGAAGGTCCCTTCACAATAAGTTAATTGGGGACTGTTTGCAGTAAAATAGGGGTGCCCTTACCGTCTCCCCCCCCCACCGTAACATCCAAATCTTCTGTATAAGGAACTTCGACAACAGCCCCAGAGAACCCCTGCATCTACAATTTACGATTACATAGTGGAAACCGGCCCTCACGCAAACATGATTTCTAAGCTCCCGAATCGACCATAAATATGAACTGTTTATTCCCTATCTGCACCCCTATCAATGGTTCCTCTGCTGCATTGAAGGTCGTAGATAGTACGGGACATGCAAGTGCACTCTGTGGGCTGTCCTATGCTGGGTGTCTCGTGTTCCCCCCTTGGCTGAAGACATTATCCGATGCCACTGCCACTCCACACTGCAGGCGCACCGTTAGCCGTTGTTGTGAATGGGTTGCCCTGTGTGTATGACATATGCTCGCGGCTCTGTGGGTAGTGTTGTAAATTATGTGGTTGTTCCCTTTGTTGGTCTGCGTACCTGTGCTCTGGTTGCCCTTGTCCCCCCATGGATAATCCATATGGGCTTCCCGGGTGTGGGTGACCATAAGGTTGATCATCTTGGTACATGTTACTTGGTCTGCTTCTACATTCTCGTGAGAAGTGTCCCCACCTACCACAATTACAACAGTTCCCTTGTCCTCATCTAGGTCCTTGCCCCCGATATCCGCCATTTCCACCATACCCTTGACCACCCCCTCTTCGTCTTCGTCTTCTGTACCCACCGTGTCCTCCGCCGGGAGCCCACACTTGCCACTGCGGTCCTTCGTACTGCTCCTGTCCATTCCACTGTGTCTGCCCATTGCCTGCCTAATTCACTGCCATCCTCCCTCCTCCTCTGCCTCCCTATATTGGGGGAGTGCTGCTATGACTGCGGCGACCTTCACCAGTTTAGTTTGGACTAACTTCGCCTCGTCTGCCAACCTTTTTTGTGCAATTTCCTTCTCTCTTTCCTTTATTCTTTTGCAGTGGTGAACTATTATGCTTTGAATTTCTGGCCAACCCTTTGCTTCAATCCCTGCTGTTTTGTCAAGTGCTTTCTGCACTTCTTTTGGGAGCCCTCTCTTTATTATAAAGTAAAAAAGGGACGTTGATTGGTCCCAGCCCATACCCATCGCCGCTCTCCACATCTCCTGCACCCGAAATATGAAATCCATAGCATCCTCCCCATCATTCATGGTGCATTGCATCACTGACTGTAAATCTCGTGTGTCTGGAAATGTTTCTCTTAACGCATCCCATACTCTTGCACGCACTGTATTAAAAGAAGCTCCATCATAGCGGTCACAATCCAATGTTACTCCCGGGAAACCAGCCTTTGCCCATACTCTATCTGCTTGGTCACCTACTGCCGATACTAATAAACTCTTGACATCACCTACCGCTAACGGCACTCCTGAGGTATGCTTCTCAAATGCATATATCCACTTACTTGCTCCTCCTGACAGCGGCGGTAAGGATTTTAGTAAGTTTGCCTTGTCCATCTGAGCCCAGGGTATGTAATTTGGCCTCCCACCTCCCCTATGTATCAATGGGAGCTGTAGTTTACTGTTTGTTACTTTTCCTGTACTCACCTTCGATCCTTTCCTTCCCAATGTGGCCATTCTTCCCAATCTATTCCTTAATCTCCCCGTCCATTCCTCTTCCCAGGGGTGTCTCATCCAACCTTCCTGACCCACCTCCTGCTGCTGCCCCCAGCCTTCCATCTTCCTGCTCTTCATCTTCTTTGTCACACCACAGCTCTTCCATCCCCCTAATGGCCATCCCCTCCTCTCCTGTGTTTTCTCCGAGTTCATGTGGTCCCAGTTCTATTATTCGAGTAGGTTCTTCCTGAATTCTAAATAGTATTTCCCCCTTTTTCCACACTTCCTCAGGAGACCTGTCGAGCGTCTGCGCCCTAGGAATTTGTTCTGTCTTTGCAACGCTCGTTTCACTCTGTTCACATGTGTTTCTTATCCTAGATAGCTCATCTCTGGCCATTGAGAGCCTAGACTCTAAATCTTCTGTTAGTTTTCAATGTCTACTGCAGGGGTACTTACCTGTCCACTCTGTCGAGGGCCAGAGTCGGATTGGCCCCTCGGCCTTTCGGCCCGTGGCCTGGCCGAAATCCTCCCTGGGGGTGTGGGGGCCGGTGTCTGGCCATGCCTGGGTCGATTTGGAAAAAAAAAAATGGAATGTTTTTTCCCATTTCTTTTTTCAAGGTTGTGTGATATTGTATGCATATTTGTTCTATAAAAAGAGCTTAAGCATAAGTGCTATACAATAACATATCATTTGGCCTTGGACATCTGCTTGGATTCACAGTAATTTAGTGTACTTAGGAACAATGCTATTTGATGACACTTCCTGTTTTTTCAAGGGGTGAAAGGTTGTGTTTCATTGCTTCCCGGGATGTCACTTTGGGGTGGGGTCAAATGACATCACTTCCAGTGATGTCATCAGAGGTCAAGGATCGTGAGGCAAGGGGTGGGCCACTTTTTTTTGGGTGACTGGGCCTATTTGTTGTCCAAGTCCGATCCTGTCTAGGGCACTCATATGGTGGTGGTGCAGATGGATGTGGGGCAGCTGTGGGGGCAGTGGTGGGCATATATGTGGGATTGCTATACCCTTCTGCTGGCACTGGTTTGTTTAGGAGGGGGTACAGCCGTGTTACCTCTATTGACCCTTCCTTCCCCTTCCCCTTACCCTCACTCTCATGTACCGCTAGGGGAGTGGTAGTGGTGGTGGGCTGATCGGGCACTATGTCTTTCTTTTTCAGTGGCGGTACTTCTTCAAACAATCTCCACAGATCTATTATCTCTCTCCTATTATGAAACTGTTTTCCCTTGTAATTTATGAATATGCATGTGGCCACCATGTCCAAGACACTTTTATCAAATGATCCTCCTTGTGGTCATACCTGGGGTAGCCCTTCTCCTTTTAATTCCGTGCCTCATTGGTCATGGTACTTGTTTATACGTTATGCGTAACCAGATACATTTTTGCAAATGTGTGCCAGGGGTGTTTCCGCCCCCATATTGTATTCTCGTTGCTCACCTTTCTGCTTTATTTATAACTGTCACTGTGATTTATGGGTCTGTGTATCTCTTATCTCTAACAGTTCTTCGATGTTAAAAAATGCTTGTTCACAATATTACTGTCCTAAAATCTTACCGGTCCACACTTACAATGACCATACCACAGAACTATCTAGCATCACTAATTCAACATCATTTCTTTAAAATGCAATTCTCTAAAACATGAATAGCTTAGCATATGCAACATGGAACAGACATTTAATAAACTTTTAACATACAACACATAACAATGACTCTCCCTTTTCTTGCCCTGCGCTTTTGCCTTTGACAAGGCCTTCTGACACTCACCCAATGTTCTCCCCCCTCACCCTTAGAAGTTATAGCACTTTTTCTAGTATCGATGTACCCTGAATAAAAAAGAAGAAAGAAGCAGTTTCTAATGTATACACCGTGTCTCCCTATTCTCAGACTCCCTTATTTTACTTTCCACTATCCAACTTATCCCCAGTACGAGTCAAGATAGCTCTATGCGGCGATGCCTTCTACCCCTTTGCAGAGCTAGGTTCCGGTCTTTATCTTCCCTTATTTCACCTTATTATCCTAATGGCCATATACAGAGAAAGAAAATAGTATTAATAGTTGAAAGTACCCATTGGCTGACCTCGTATAATCTGGCTCCCTCCCCTCTGTCCTTTTATTATCATTCGCACTTAATACTCACATGCCCGTTTTGATATGAGAGTCTCCAGACTGGGTCTGTCCAGGCGGCGCTGCCTCACACTGAATGGCCGCCCCCGGCTCCGGCGAGCGGTACTAAAGGGTTTTTTGGAGCGGGACCCGTACCCTTTCGGCCTACTGCGTGCGCACGTCTAAGCGTACCAGTTGCCGTAGGCAGGCAGCTCTCTTGAGCAGGCGCACCGTGCGTCTTCACTGCTGCTCGGAACTTCTGGTGCCAAAAGGGGACAATAAAAAACAAATCACGCCTTCGGGGTCACCACAGAAAGCAAGCGTCCCCCATCAGGCAATAACCCCCCTTAGTGAGAGGCAATAAAGGACACACCCCAGGAGGGAATGAGACCAGGACCAAGTGCGGATGAAGTAAAGGGTTTCACATAACTTGGCATAGGGCATGCAAAGGACTCTGCAAGCTCCGAGAACGCTCTGCCTGACAATAGCAAAGACAGTCATATTTATTACAAAACTACGTCATAAATCCTGTAAGCTATAGGGGGCACAAAGTCTCTGGGATTGGGTGGCGTTGACTAAGCTGTGGGTGGTGTATCGATGAGCTGCTCCAGGACTGGTGGACATCTGCATGGTGCCAACGTGGGGTGGACGGGTCAGCTGGCTCGTCGGGGTGGAGCTGCCAGGCCGTACGCAGTCTGTGTCGGTGATTGGTGGCTGCACTAACACTTCGCCCTTGTGGCCACACACACAAACACTCATCACTTTATACGACTCCAGTTGTCCTGCAAATCCTACAATATGTTAATACAAGATCACATGAGAGACAGGAGAGACAGCATGTAATATGAAGCTTCACCATACTTCAGTGCATAATTACTCTTGACCTAATGACCAGGTGTCATAAATCCAGGTGTCTTGTCAGAGAGCATGGGATAAGCTGCCTTGTCATTCTATTCTGTTAGATTTGGTGAGGGATTGTTTTACGATATGTTAGTACAGGGGTGAATAACTGTCTCTACGGCCCATTAACCTGGGGTGAACTGGAGTACTCTTGGATCAGTAGGGGCACATCTCTAGCCCTTCAAAGGCAGTGGAATTTAGGACCAGGTAGCACATAATTCATTTGGCCTGGCCATGGCGGCCTCTGACATGGGAGAGGTAAATACTTGAAGCAGGTCCAGCAGAAATGTGGGGAGGTGAGGCTGTGCTGTTCAAACACTAGAAAGCCCTGGCGGGCCTAGGCGGGAGGAGGGGCAGATGGCCTTGTAGCTCCAAGTGATTCTCTATTCACTGAACTGCACATTATACCTTAAGAGGGGACAGATGTTAAAGTTAGTAGCGTTAGAATGATTACATATTTCTATTGTTTACACCTCATAAATTTTGGCATTCATAGCAATGTGGGTTGGCTATAGCACATATGATACATTACGTTACTTGAACACATACTTGTAACTCATAGGACAGGCAGATGAATAACAATGTGAGGTAGTGTTAGGTTGGGTCGTGTACTCAGGAGCATAGACGCAATATGCACTTTCCCTTCTCTGTGGAAGCACAGTTCATAAGATATTTCAAGTTGCACCTTGATCAGTTTCTCAAGAGCTGTTACCCATGTTAGTTTGGCAATGTGCTGAGACCATATTGGGGCGCATGTGTTTCTAATTCATTGTAGCTTCTCATCTCACATCCCTCACAACGCCTCTGCCTGCACATTACTTGCTCTTCATGCCATTTGTTGTCAGCAAACATTGTCCCTTTGATTACAAAGAAAGGTTCCTTACTGCAGATTACTCCTTGCAGCTTGGTGTAGTAGTTTTTTTTTTGTTTTGCAGCATCTGTAGGGTGACAGTGTGCGCTTGATAGGTGCTTTTAATTCTACACAGTGCAAGGGGAATTATACACTGAACCTCCGCAATAGGTGACTCCTGTGGTAACAACACTTTAGGGGTACCCGAGGCATGGGAAATCAAGGAGCACACATTGCAGCTTGTGTTGGTAGCTTATTTTGCCATTGTGCTCATGTCTGCGAACCATTTGTTGGACTGATGTGGCTGTTGTGGGTCTTCTACTTTATCAAAACCTAAACCATGATATTCATCTTACCTTTTCCGTCCTGCCCCCCTTTTCCGCCTCCTGCTCCCAGCTGGACCACTTTGGATTTCTACTAATTTTTGGGATCGGATATGGAATATTCCAGGTATTACCTTAGCTCCCCTCTCATCACTTTGCTGTCCATTCTTTTTACCATAAACTGGGGCGGGGGTTTGTGTTTCATCATTTACATAGTCGCCGCTTGAGGTAGCTTGGTTGTATAGAGATCATCATATGGCAATGTAAATGCATAAGGGTTGGGGTCATTCATACACGTCAAATTCATGCTCATAATAGTCAGGTATCAAATAGTTCAGCATTGAGGCTCTGACAGTTTTATTATTGTGTAGGGTAGTGAGGTTTGTAGGGACATTGTGGGCCCATATTAGTTAAAACCATCCCATACTAAGTGGGATACATCTTGTATCAGCTTTAGTCCTCATCCCCCCTCTTTCATATCAATATAAATATGAAAGATATTGCCGAGTATAATTCTAAGGCAAACAAGAGTGTAAAAAACAGAATTGCAGAAAAGCAAAGGCCGCACTCAAAGGGATACAACTTAGTACTACTAACATTTCTCCTATCACTATCTACTGTAGTGTTGCTGGCATTGAGGGCCCTCGTTTCCGCCATTTCTGTTCCTACAGAGTGAGATACAGTTGGGTTAAGCACACACTGCACATTTAACTTTTCGTTGCATTCATTTTCATAGCAGTACTTTTTACGCAATCATCTTTATTACATTTTGCCTATTTTTTAGCATAGCATAAAAGAGAAAGTGAGAAAGAGAAGGAAACACGAATGAGAGAAAAGACACTGAGAGGGGGAGAAAGAATGAGAGCGAGAGAGAGAGAGAGAAAGGGACAGAGAGAGAGAGAGAGAGAGAGGGGGAGAGAGAGACAGAGAGAGAGAGAGCGAGAGAGAGAGAGAGAGAGAGAGGGAGCAGGAGGCAGTCAATTCGTGCAATTTCAGACATTTGTATTTTTGCATTTTGCGAGTACCAATCTCTTTTATATACACTTGTTTCATTGTTCTATGTACACATTTTCCTTCCATTTATGGTAGTTTACTTCTCATCTTATTTCACTTTTTTTTATCTGGCTCTGAATTATTTCTCAGCATAAGTACTAAGTTATGTTTGCGTTGTTCCTTCCATAACATTTCTTTCTCCATCCACTACAATGCGTCCGATAGATGGATCCAGTATTTCAGGCCTTTTACCTTCACCGCGGTGGGTGTACAGTAAACTACCTCATATGGGCTGTGAAATCTTGGAGCATTCCATCCCCGCACAAAGCTGCACACATATACAGTCTCCCCGGGCATTAGTTGCATGGTTGGGCTATCTCCTGCCAGAGTTACTGTATCACTTTCACTTTCTCGTGTGAAGGGTGGGGCTATTTGCTTTGCTGTTATCCTTGCTTCTCTGGTCAATTACCTTAGGTAATCTTGGAACTCTTCACCCAGTACTGTGGCTGTTCTATGTGCATCTGACATCCTTCTTAGGGGTGATATTGGGGTGTGCAGGCGGCTCCCTATCACTATCTCATGGGGTGACAAGTGTTGGTCTTTGCTGGGCTGGTTTCTTAATTCAAATAGCGCCAACAGCAAGCAGTACACCCAGTCTTTCTCTATGGTGTGGCACAATTTTGACAATCTGCTCTTATAGACACCATTGATTTTGTCCACAACCCTGTTAGCTTGCAGGGTGATAAATCGAACATAGCTTGTGTTTAGCCCCAGCAGCGCAGTCACTGCTTTGAATAAGTCGTTGACGAAATGTGTTCCATTGTTGGAACGTATGACATCACATACCCCCCATCGGGGAAACCCTTCCCTCACTAACAGGGTCCCACTTCCACCCAAGGCGAGAAGGGGCAGACCACCACAACTAGATATCATGTCCCATTACACCTTTCTCCCATGTCTGCATAATCAATATGCAATTCACAGAATGGTCCAATTGGGTGTGGCAGCATTCCTCCCAATGTTCTCAAAGTAATTCCTGAGTTGTATGTCTGACAAGTTGTACATTCTATCGCCAATTTTGCCACATGTTCCTGTAACCCTGGCACAAACCAATATTCCTGTATGTCAGCTGCTCTGTGTTTTTTGCAGTGTGTTCGGGGAGGTATAGTTGCTGCAATGCTATCTCTAATAATTCCACAGGCAGTACTACTTTTCCTGACCAAATTTTGCTGCCAGAGGAGGTCAGTGGGTGACTAGTCCAGAGTTCCTGTTCCTCAGGTGGCGCCCTTTTTTGTGACTCGATTATTTGTGAAATTGGCATTGAGTTGTAACCGTCATCTTTCTCCTCTTCCACACTTTCCTTTATTGCAAATTCCCCTTGTACCTCTCTTTCTAAGTATGATGCCTCTTTGGCAGCAGCATCCGTTGCTGTGTTTCCCAAAGAGATTAAATCATTATTGTTTGTGTGGCCTGGCAGTTAACCAGGGCCACCATTGTTGGTTCTTTTAATGCTTCTATCAGCTCTTTAAGAAGTTCGGCATGTTGTACCAGGGACCCGTCTGCCCTCCTGAACCCTCTTCTCCCCCATCGTGACAATCCCCTGTGTACTGTTGTGGTCATATAAGCTGAATCTGTGTAAATAGTTACTGCACACCATTTTGCTGTGTGTAAGCCTTCAATTAGTGCTATCAATTCTGCTGCTTACACTGAAAAGTGTGCTGGCAACCGTTTTTGTACTATTATCTCATATTCCCCTTCTTCCATTTTCACTACTGCTGTCCTTACATGTTTGCTGACCCATCTACAAAATACACTTCTCCCACCTCCAAGGTATTCTCATTTGCTTTGGGCATATCATCCTCTTCCCCTTGGTATGTGGTACAGTCATGGGTTTGCATATCTTCTATGGTACAAGCCTCTGTGAGGAACGTTGCTGGGTTCACCGTTTTACACCACACTATGTGTTTGTTTGGACTGGAAAGGATAATCTCATATGCCATGGCTCTTTGAGTTGTCAGTTTGAATTTTGATCTTTCAAGGATGGCAAACAATGAATGTTCAACAAACAACTTTACTGAACATTCCATTACAATGGTGGTGCTTTTCTCAATCGCGAACGTGGTGGCTGCAAGATCCTGTCTGCATGCGAAGTGTCCCTGCATTACTGCATCAAGTGTTCCACTATAGATGCTTGTGCCCTAGTGATGTTTTTTGTGGCAGTACTGCTGTCATCAACATTCCATCGCAGTGTGAGAATAGGTAGAACACATGGTCATAATCAAGGGTCGCTAGAATGAGTGCTGTTGAAATCAAGTCCTTGAGTGTGTCAAACGCTGTGCTCATTTCTGGGGTTCATGTCAGTCTTGTGTTTTATCTCTGTGCTTCTTTTAGTGCATGCAATAGGGGTTTCGTGTATGCTGCATAATCCAATATCCAGGCTTGGCAATAATTGCACATGCCCAGAAATGTTTGCATGTCCTTCACTGTGCTTGGTTTGCTGACTGCGCACACTGCTGCTGCTCTGTCTGGTATTATTCTCTTGCATTTAGTTGACTCAAATACAACACTTCAGTTAGACAGTTCTATAATTTTTGTTTGTCTCCTTTGTACCCCTTGTGGGCCAGCAAGGTAAGTAATATTATCGAATCAGTCCTACACTGTTCCTCATTCTCTCCACAAATTAGCAGGTCGTCCACTCTCCACTCTCCACTCTTGTCATGTTATTTCTGGAACTACTCTCGCCAGCACCTTTATCCCCTGCACAAACATGTCTGCATCAATGGGTATCCCACAAACTGTTAGTTCATTGGCTTGCATGTGTATTAGTTACATGGCTCTCATGGCACATATCCCTGGCAATGAAAACACTATTCCTCTTTGTAAAAGAGATGGTCATGTTAAGCTTGCTGAGGAGGTCCCTCCCCAACAAATTTATGGGAAAATCTTCATAATACAATAGTGGCGCCCGCACTGTTTTCCCCCCTACTGTTACATCCACATCTTCAGTGTATGGAACGTCGGCCACTGCCCCAGAAAATCCCTGCGTCTACATTTTTCTATTCGAAAGCGGAAATCAGCCTTCTTTTAGACACGATTTTTCTGCTCCCGAATCCACCACGAAGATGAATTGTTTATTTCCTATCTTCGCCCTCATCAGTGGTTCTTCGCCTGCGTGAAGGGCCGTTGATAGTACTGGACACGCAAGTGCTTTCTGTGTGCTGTCCTATGCTGGGTGTCTCATTGTTTCATGATTGTGGAAAACATTGTCTCCCACCACTGCTGTCCCTCTGAATTGTGCCGGTGTGCCATTTGCTGTTGTGGGGAACAGATTGCCGCATGTAGGTGTCATGTGACTTTGTGATGGTGGGTGTTGCTGGGTGCCTTGCAGGGGTGCTCTGTACTCGCATACGTATCAGGGATCTGCATGTTCTTCTTGTCTATACCCTGCCATGGGCAAGACATAGGGGCTACCTGGGTTGGGGTGGCCATACTGTTGTTCATTTTAGTAAGGTGCCATGAGTTGGCTGCAACACTCTCTTGAAAAATGGTCCCATCTACCACAGTTCCAACACACTCATTGCCCCCTCCTCTAGGCCCCTGACCTCCATACCCCCCTCTTGACCCTCTCTACCCACCTCCTCCTCCTCTTCCAGTCCTTCCTTGCCATTGTGGCCCCCCAATACTGTTCTTCGCCGGCCCATTGTTCCTGTCTGTTTGCTGCCCAATTTGCTGCCATTCTTGTCTGTATTGCTACTGGCCCCTTCTCCCCATCTCCCAGCCACTCTGCAGGGAGGTCTGCAGCTACTGCTGCGACTTTCCCCAATTTTGTTTGAACTAATTTTGCCTCATCTGCCAACCTTTTCTGTACTTTGTCCTTTTCCCTCTCTTTTATCCTCCTTCAGTGGTGCACTATGATGCTCTGTATTTCTGGCCAGCCTTTGGCATCTATCCCTGCAATTTTATTGAGTGCCTTCTGTACTTACATTGGGAGGCCCCTCTTAATTATAAAGTAAAAAAGGGAGGTGGATTTCTCCCAAGCTGTGCCTGTGTCTGCTTTCCACATGTCCTGCACCCGAAGAATGTAAGCCGAAGCATGTTCGTCCTCCCCCATGGTACACTGCATTACTGACTGCAAATCAGAAGTGTCTGGGAATGTGCTCCTCAGTGCGTCCCATACCCGGGCCCTCACAGTGTTGAATGATGGTCCATCATGGTGGTCACAATCCAATGTTACCCCGGGGAACCCGCCTTCGCCCACACCCTGTTGGCCTGATCACCCACTGCGGAGTCCAAAAAACTTTTGACATCACCAATTGCTAGGTGGACCCTGGCTGTATTTTTCTCAAATGCATATATCCACTTGCTTGCCCCCCTGAAAGTGCAGGTAATGTTTTCAACAGATTTGCTTTGTCCATTTGTGCCCATGGGACATAATGTGGCCTCCCCATCCCCTTATGTATTAATGGCATCTGTAACTTGGCTCTTCCCTCTTCCCATACTCAACTTTAATCCTTTTTTCCCAGCCACTGCCACCTTTCCCATCCTGTTTCTTAGTCTCCCTTGGTGTCACCCTTCCTCTTCCCCTTTCTCGCTGGGCCGCCCCATCTGTCTCCTCATCTGCTCCATGGCCCTCCTCATCTTCATCTAGATCACTCCAATATTCTTCCTCCCTCTCAGATGACACACTCTCATACCCCGTACTCACCCGTTCTTCACATTGATCTACTCGTATTATTATGGAACGGCCTCATTTATTCGAAATAGGATCTCCCCTTTCTTCCAGTCATCACCCACTATGTTTATCTGGGTATATCCTTGTAGGCTCCTTTATATTTTCCTTACTCCCCCCCCCCCGCCCCTCACTGTTGTTCATTGCCGGGGGAGACGCAGCTTGTGGCTTATTCTTGGGGAATTCTTCAAATAGCCTCCATAAATGTAACACTTCTCTTCTGTTCTGCAGCTGTCTGACCTTATATTTTATGGTCAAGTATGCTGCTACCATATCTAGCACTGATTTATCAAATGATCCGCCTTCAGGCCATACCTGGGGCATACCTTCCCCTTTCATTTCTGTACGCCATTGTTCATGGTATTTTCAAATTTTTCACTATACCCTGGTAAGCTCTGGCATAAATGATTAAGTGCTGTTTCTCCCCCCACTGTACCGGGTCTGTGGCCTATGGAGTGTGTGTGCAAGTATGAACAATCTAACACCAATTTCAACCACTTTCTTAAGGACAATAGCATTTTTTCACCAAAATTATAGCAATACTGTTTATCAAATACTTTTTCTTAAATGTTCAATTACCACACTATGTCATTATCAAACTAAAATTAAACAAGGCATTGACCACATGGCATATAACACTCAATTAGACAGACACAACATGGATCATGCAACATCAAACAAAATGTTATACACAAACATTAAAACATGGATTCTGCCTGCCTGCTGTCCCCTATTTCCCCCTACCCTTATTACGGACACAATCTCCCCCTGTCCTGGCCCCTTCTGGACCACCCTCTAAGATACAAGAAATGAAGAAGAAAAAATAAATAAAAGCACGTCTAAAAACCACTCTGAGTCTCCTCTTTACACAGGACTCCTACTTTGTTCACTTTGTCACCATTTAATCCCTGTACTTGTCGAGATAGTACTATGCGGTGCCACCTTCTACCCCCTCGCAGAGCTAGGTTCTCGTACCTCTGTTCACCTCTTAACCTCTTATAAACTCCTAATCGACATTTGCAAAAGAAAAGAGCAGTAGAGAAAAGTTCCTTGCTTTAAAGAAAAATTCCCTGTTTCTATCCCGCCATATATTCTCAAAACACCTCTATCTGTCTCCCTTCCATTTTCCCCCTCCACCTTCTTTTAGGATCCCTTGCACTTGATACTCACGTGTCCGTATTGATCCGCGAGCCTCCAGACCCGATCTGTCAGGGTGCCGCCCCGCACTCAAGGGCCACACCTGGCTACAGCGAGCGGTACGGCTGGGTATTTGCAAAGCCGCGACCCGTGGCACTTCTAAGGATACTAGTTGCCGTAGGTGGGCGGGCTTGACAGGGGCACCCTGGACCTCGTTGCTGTCGCTGGGGGACATCTCATACCAAAAGGAATGAAAGAACGCTATCGCGACAGGGTCACCAAACTAAAGCTGTCATTCCCCACAATTACAGTAAAATAACCAAATAAGAGACACTAATGGACACACCCCAGTAGGGAATGAAAACAGGACCAAGTACAAGTGAGGTAAAAGAAAAGACTTTATATAAAGTTAAAATGGGGCACGCAGAGGACTCTGCTACTCCAAGAGTGCTCTGCCCAAGACATGAAAATTACACTTATTTTACAAAAAAACGTCACCTATGACATGTGCAATAGGAGATATTGGGCCTCATTCCGAGTACGGCGCTAACCAATGGCGTTATTAACGCCTTGGTTGACGCCGTACCCGGACCGGCAGCGCCTTGGTGGATGGCGGAATTACCGCCCCATTCCAAGGTTGGCGGGGCGGTAATTCCCCATTCACCAAGGCTCTTCCCCATTCCCAAATGAGCCCCCATAGGGCTCAATGGGAATGGGGAAGATGCAAATAACGGTGACCGTTCATTACGGTCACCGTCATTGGCTTGGAGGCCCCTTTGCGCCCTCGACTTTAACACCTGATCAAAGCAGGCGTTAAGGGCGAGGGCGCAAAGGGAACTCGGAGTATGGCGGTAAGGGATCACCGCCACCGGTCTCGTTACCGGTGGCCGCTATCCCTTACCGCCATACTCGGAATGAGGCCCATAGTCAGTACCATTCTATGGACGAGGGGGCCTGGTCAGTATATTGTACATATGGATGATGCTCCTGGATTGGTCGGCTTCAGAGTGTAACTTCGTGGAGCACGCGGATCAGCTGAGCTCATCTGGGAGGGGTGCAGGGTGAGGTGACGTCCACGTTGCTGTAAATTCAGACTATTTTCATAAATCTCAACATGCAATATATAGATGATTAGATGTTTGACCTGAACAATAAGAAGTGAGGGTACATGGGTCCAGGTGTCTTATCTAACAGAGTATTTCAGTGACACATTTATCAAGTATTTTCTTAGATGTATTGTGAGTGTTTTTGCTGTTTGTTAGTACAAGAAGAATATATGGCCACATGGGATTAGCGATAGGGGGTGACGTGGAGGGGCACACGAGCGAGGTGCATGCAACTGTTACATCAAAAGAGGTGTGGGGTTAGAGAGCTTGTGGTCTATATTTCTCTAGACATGGGGCCTCATTACGAGTCAGGCGTTAAGGGTTTTACGGCGCCGTAAACGGCGCCGAACCTTAAGGCCTGATTACAAGGTCCCTTTGGGGGATGGTGATTTTAACGCCTGCTTTTTGCAGGCGTTAAAAACCATGCCGCAAAGGGACCTTGGTGCTAAGTACGGTGCCGCAATTTGCGGCACCGTACTTAGCGCCTTCCCCATTCCCATTATGCCCTATGGGGCAAAAATGGGAATGGGGAAGGGCCATTGCGGAAGGGGGAATTACCACTCCGCCAACCTCGGAATGGGGTGGTAATTCCCCATTCCGCCATGGCGGAGTCGGAGAGTTGCCGGCATGGACCATGGTGCTATTAGTACTATGGTCCATCCGCCAGGGTCGTAATAAGGCCCATGGGCTGCTAGTGCAAAGGCAGATATGTGGAGATGGATGGTTTTTTCCAGGACCAGGCTTGGGCCCGTTCACACACAGGGCAGTGATGTAATGGGAAGAAGAGAGATAAAGTGTTTAGCCCAAGCTTCCGTGAGAACAGGACAGCCACGGAGACGGCACAGGGTAGGAGGTGGGGGGTTGGCATGTTGGCTGTGCACAGAGAATGAAGGGGAGAGGTGAAAACCTGCATTCAGCATTTACATGCAGCCTACTAGAAAATGGAGTTGATCTTTAACAAAATGGAGTCTAGTGGCTCATCGGCCAGGCACAGTTATGTGTCATTCAATGGTGGCCCAGACCTTGGCCAGAGGTGTGCTGCACACCACGGAATGAGCATATCATATGCGTTATTAGGAATGAAGGGGGGCCTGGGAAACCCTTCCTCCATTACAATAATCATTGGGTCATTGGGAAATGTATGTGAGTTTATATTTGACAGTATGTTTGTTTGAAGTGTACTGTACTTAAGTGAATGTTTAAAGTTCACAGATAAGTGTATTTGTTGTTACAAGCAGTGTTGGACTAAGAAGAAGCGTGATGGTGTATTTGAATTGAAGAGTAATGAAGGGTATTTTTGAACTAGTTAGAAACCTGTCGGCATATTCTAACTATTTTGCTTTTCAAAAGTACCATTGTGCTATATTTTTAGAGGTATATTTGAAGTACTTAGATATCTGTTGGCGTACTGTAGATGTAGTTTGATACCAGTTGGCGTATTCTACCTGTTGATCATTTTATAGTTCTGAACGGTAATTTTGAAGTAGTTAGGTACTTGTTGGCGTATTGTAACTATTTTGCTTTTCAAAAGTAACATTTTAGTTTTATGGATGTAATTAGATACTAGTTGGTGTATTCTAACTGTTGATCGTTTTACAGGTCATTGACTAAATGTATTAAGTAAGGGCATTTTTCTGAAGTAGTTATATAACTGTTGGTGCGTGCTAACTATTTTGCTTTTCAAAAGTAGCATTGTAGTTTTTTTAAAGGTATTTTTGAAGTACTTAGATACTTGTTGACGTATTGAAGCTATTTTGCTTTTCAAAAGTAGCATTGTAGTATTATGGATGTAGTTAGATACCAGTTGGCATAATCTAACTGTTGATAGTTTTACAGGTCAGTGACTAAATTTAGGTTTAATGAATATTAAGTAGGCATTTGTTAGGTTTGCTGGTAATCTCTGTTTTAGTGTAACAGAAGTGTTGTTGCATTCAAACTAACCACTTCTTTTTTTTAATGTATGCAGTATATTGACGTGCAATGGTTGTGGTATCAGTGTGGTAGATTATGCCTACTGTTGTGAAGGTGTTCTTGCCAAGAGATACCTGCCTGTGTATGAAGCTAGTAAGCTTGCAGTTATTTTTGGTACGATCTGTGTTGAACCTTAAAAACATTAGTATCAGATATTAGCTATGTGAGTTTATGTGCATGGTGGAACGATTGTCTAAATTGCAAAAACTCCGTAATATGGCATGATTTGCATTTTGCAACAGCTGCTGAAATGGAATGGATTCATGATTTGGTATAGATACATACACAAATCGTTCATTAAGGATGTGCTCTTGTGAAACATGGTTGCAGAGAGTGCATGTATATTTACACGTATATGAAATTAAATATTTCATTTATAGGTATGTTTTTGGTTTCCAGTACTTGCAGTAAGTCCATTTGAAATTCTTGTGGATCTTCCTGTGTGTTTTTGGTGAATTCTATTGTTCCTGTACAATAGTCAAATTCTTGCAAAATACTTTAAGGGGCCGATTCATGGAACAAATGTGCGCCTAAAATCTTGGCGCGAGCTGGCGCAAGCGTGAAAAAGCAAGCGTACGCGCACACGTGCGATTCAAGGAAGGGTCTGCGCCTGTTTTCCTCCGGAAGTGCGCCAAATCCGTGCGTGGCGCACACGGGCGCACACGTCATTGCAACGTCCCGAACACTGTGCGCGACGCGCACTGTGAAAGCGCACAATGTCAGCGCACACACCAAAAAGGGGGTGGGACATGGGGCATAACACGCGGAATGGGGAACAACGCGTGAAAAAGAAGGCGTAATTGTGGAAGTACTGCAGGGAAGTACATGGAACGCCCACACGCACGCAAACAACACGTATTTGTGGAATCGAATACGGGAAACCCGCACACGCTAAAAGACGTACACAGGCATCAACACGTCCGCCACACGAAGGCAGGCAGAGGCGTCCCTGCGCACAGTATAAAAGTGCACGCAAACAACAAACACATATATACAGCTACGATGAATGTCCCATTTGTCACAGCACTGATCGTGGGACACCGCAGGAGGAAGAGAATAGCCAGGGCCTGCATTTTTTCCCCCCAATCTACCCTTTTTGGGATGCCTGACGACCAGGTATATGGCAGGTATAGGTTTCCACCTCGTATCATCCTAGACCTGGTCAGGGAGTGGGAAGATGACCTTACATCCCCCACCCTGTGCTCCCAAGCATTGAGCCCCTTGGAGAAGGAGCTCAATGTCCTCCATTTTTTTCCCACTGGGCCATTTCAGCAGACAACTTCCATAGTGGGGGGGGTCTCCAAGGCCATGCAGTCATGCTGCCTACACCAGGTGTTGACAATCATGACTGCGCGCCCCTCAGTACGCAGGCACATATACATACCCAGAACACCTGCAGAAAGGCAGGCTGTGGTCCAGGACTTTTACAGGGTGGCACACTTCCCCAAAATGCTCGGTGCCATAGATTGCACCCATGTGGCCCTACGTCCACCTAGGGCCACTGAGCACATCTATCGAAACCGCATGCACTGGCATTCCATCAACGTGCAGGTCGTATGCGATGCAAAGGGAATCATCACCTCTGTCTATGCAAACTACCCTGGCTCCACCCATGACAGGTTCATATACAGAATGTCTGCCCTGAGCCGGGCCCTGGGAGCTGGGCAGCATGGTGACACATGGCTCCTAGGTGGGTACAAATGCCTGTGCACATGCATGCATGTCACACACAGACAAATACAAAAACCCTAATTAGCACAACCATTATCACCTCCCCAGGGGACAGTGCCTACCCTCTGAGCAACCACATGATGACGCCAATCCGGAACCCCACCACACCACCCCAGGTAAGATACAATGCTGCCCATATTGCAACCAGGGGCATAGTGGAGCACATATTCGGAGCGCTCAAGTCACGCTTCCGCTCGCTTGACCGCTCTGGCGGATAGCTACTATATGCACCCCCAGTAGTGTGCAGGATCATTGTGGCAGCATGTGTCCTGCACAATGTTGCAACACAGCAGGGTGTACCGGTGGACATGTTGGTGCCCCCACATCCCCAACCATAGGCACAGACGTTGCCCATGGGAGGGAATAGGGCACATGGCGAGGCAGCCCAGACCCAGCTTGTGGCCACATTTTTCACCTAAACTACCGCCCCTGCGGAGTGCAAACAGGCCTGGCACATACCAGGTGACAATCGATGATGGCAAAGAGACAGTCAACTGTCACAACCTTACCACCCTGAGAATGTTGCCATGGAAGTGCTACATTGTGTGCATCCCTGGCTACTTAAACCTAACCAATCCTGTGTGACCAAAAGGAACACATGCAAGGTGTGTATCACACCCCCCGGAAAACAGGCCATGACAATCCCTGGTATGTCACCCAAACCCTCCCAACCCACATCACCCTTGTCAGCCACACCATGACATGGCATGCAATAGAAAAAGCCCAACACATGACAAATAAGATACAAAGTGACATGTGATAAATGGAAAGTGGCTCGAGACAATAACACTTGGCATGGAATCAGATGAAATGACTGACCAACAACCACACATACCAAGTCATACACAAATGCTTTCCACCACCGTAGCATGAACATAACACTGAATGCCTGTTCACATGCACATTGGGCAAGGCAAAATCCCTACTCCAGAACCTGTGTGCTGTGTGTGTCTCCTACAACACACTGCTCAGCACACAGCACAGTGAGCAGCCATTGTGTTGCAGGTACACCTTGAGCATCACATGAAAAGGAATAATTAAATAAATAACCAATTGACGCATGTACAGGATCCCCAAATGGTCATAGATCATGCGCTGCAGGGACAAAGCGGGCCCCAGAAGCAATCTGTGTGCACCTGTGGCCATGGAAGGGTGGTTGTACATGTGGTGGATCATTGTGCAACTGTGTGTGTCAGTAGGGACATGCACTCAATACATGCATGTGAAATCAAGTGACCCTCAGTGTCCTGTACACATCACATGTGAACATTGCCCATGTGTACACCCCAGCATGTCAAACCACACCAATCCCCTGACACCTGAAAAGTAAATACAACACAGGAACAGGAATTGACCAGCAGAACACATCATGTACATAGTACCCCACAATTACAATGTCACAGTCCCCAAAACACTGTAGCCCAAGCCAATTGTCCAACAACAAAAGGCCCTCCCTCATATGCACATCACCATGACCTACTGGACAACTGTGTCTGGGGTATGTAGCCCTCTTCCTTCAAGTCTAACTGGCTAGAGGATCACCCTACCCCTTGGTCTCCATGTTCCACCCTGCGTGTAAATAGGGTCCAGCCCCCTCAGAGGCCACCTTGACTGGTAAAAATACCAAATCGCAGAGAACTCCAAGGAGCCAAACCCACAAACCAGGGAAAAAACCTGTAGGCACCAAAAAACCCGAGAAGAGTCTCCAGTAGATGACTTGAAGTAGCAGAAAATGTCCAAGCACATGTCCAAGCACAATGATAGAACAACCAAGGTAGCACAGTTCAACAATGCTCCAACAGGATGGGTACCAGGTTCGGTACATAATTTACAATGATGATGCAACAACTGATGTGTTGTGTCCAGGTGCAGGAGTGGCTCGAACCAACCACCCCCTCCGTGGTGTAGGTGCCTGCAAAGTCAAACTTACACCAGCCTCTGAGACCCCGGCGGGGAAGGAGGGTCAGGGATATGTTGTTCGGACGGGCATTGGTATTCAGGATAACCGGAAAGAGGGGTAGGAGAGGGGAGTAGGATTGCCATGGGAAAGTAGGCAAAATATAAAAAACAACTATTGACAATAACACATACTCAATCAGACAAAACATGTTCATCCTGCACATTGTACCAAATGAGTCAAATGCAAGCCAAAGAGAGACTTATCTCTGGGGTGAGTGCTGGCCTCCTGCCTGCGCAATCTCAGGTCCGGTAACAGGAGCAGTTCAATGCTGCAAAGAGAGTGTGAGTTACTAATCTCAGTGTGTTTACAACACACACACACAACACCATTCATGCCCCAAAGTAAGTGACTCCTCCACAAACACTCTGCTGCTTTGTACCCATACGTTAGCTTGCCCCTATGATGGTTCATACACTGTCAATGCAGTAAGTCAGGCGCATGTGGGCTCACGGGAAATGGAAGACCAATGCGTCAAGAATGACACATCATAAAATGGTCCCGGGGTAAGCAGCTAGATGCTATAGCGAGGTTCGACTTCAGTACAAGTTGTGCTCGGGCATCAACAGATTTCAATAGGTAGTGCACGTGTCAATTTGCACATGCCAATGATATGTACTGCACACAAGTCTGTGCCTCGCTGGGTGTCACTGTGCGCTGTATAGGTATCTGGCTAGAAATGCCACTGTGCTAATAACTCTGCTTCTATGGAGCAGGGGGCTCCGGAGGATATGTGCGACAGCCCCTGCGTGTGCCCCTGACACTTGGAAAGCAACTTGCCATTTGTCCACAAACGCATCTTAGCTCTACTGTGCACTTCAACAACAATATCTGTCCAAGCTCCCCATCAGTGGCGCTACTTAGCATGCATGTGCAAGTGGCCTGGTGGAAGTTTGGCTGCGGTGTGGCCCCCTTGTGCAGCTCACCTTGCTTGGATCTCCTGGAACACTTCTGCTTCGGTTGGACGTCTGAGCACAAGCCCTGTGCCACTGCTTGCGCACACATGCGCACGTCTGCCCCACCAAACGTGGCCAGTTGTCTGTAGTACTATCCTCCATGTCTGCTTGCAAAGGTGGTCTGGAGGCTCATTCTCCTGCAGAAAGGGCACAAAACATATAATTAACACAGGAAAGTTCCCTGTGTGTGTCTCTTCATGCTGGTTGACACCTACATCAGAATTCCTCCCACCATCAGTGTGACTGTCACAGGCAAAGGGTGCCGGCCACTGTCTACAGCATGAAGTGCATCAAGCACATGTACAGCAAAGAAAAGAAACTTACATCACAATGTATATCAATTAATGGACACATCAATCATGAACCCACCCAAATCTAATACAGACATGCCGTGGATAAAACCCCCACAATCCCCACTAGGGGTGTTAACACAAGTAGTACAGCAGCAGACAGGCCACAGATATGAAAGTCCAAAGCCCTTGTGTAAATGACTGTAACACCAAACCATCCTTGCGAGTCTATGGATAAGGGAAGCAGGAGTGGCCATTGTGAGTCAGGATCCCAAGCTGCAAACACATACACGAGACAAGCTTGAAGGGCCCAGCTGGAACAGACAGAGGATGCTTTCAAAAGCCACAAAGCACCACACTGTCACATGAATGCACAATAGACAAGTAATTTTAAATTATATTAACTAATTAAACTAACTATAAAAAACCTAGATTACCTAATTAAACTAACTATCAAAAACAATTTTAACTAACTAAACGAAAATGAAAAATCAAAAATGGCCATGTATGACCTGGCGGGGGGGAGGCACCCAGGAGGGGGTAGGTACAGGGTGCACCTCAACACCCGCATGCATTGATGTTGAGAAAAAAAACCTCCATGGGCCCAAAGCCTGCACAGCCCAACCTGTATCTGCCGGACGGGGAGCCTGGTTCTGTGCGGCGATGACACATAGGTCAGCATGCAGAACCTCCCATGATACACGTGCTTCCTCTTGCAAGGCAACACGTGTAACACAGAGTTCTTCCTGCATGGCCTGCCTGGAAACAGATGCACCTCCCGGCAAGCAAGTAGCTCAGCCGAGATGGTACGCTCAAGCTGTGCAAACCTCTCCTCTTACCGCTCACTCTGGGACATCAAGAGCACACCCAGAGTGGATCTGAGGGATTCATACTCAACCCTCAGGGCCCCCATGTGTGCCTCTGCGTGAGCAGCAATTGCTTGACGCAAAGACACCATTTCAGCTCAGAGTGCCCTGTCTGAGGCCGCCATACCCAGCCTGAGCGAGCGGGCCGTGGACTGTGCCACCCGCTGCTGGAGTTCCACCTGCCTAGCAGGGGGTAGCACGGATTGGGACACACGCTCCATGCTCTCAGCGATGTTATCAATCGCTGCCCCCTGGTGTTCTGAATTGGCAACCATGGCTTGCTCCCACTCAGTATACCCCAGTGGCTCACGGCCACCGCGTTGCCGGGCTTGACACCTGCAGGGCTCAAGGCGCTGATGTCCTTTTTGGGTTGGCACCGCCCGCGACTACAGGACTACATTCCCCCATTGACATGATGCCCCAGGCACATCAGCAACTGGTGTGGAGGGTGACCCTGCATCCCGATCCACCACAGGCGGAGGTCCCACCACTGTCTGGCCCCTCAGTGCAGGTGTCACGGACAGAGGAGTGTCCACATCAGAATCACCCACCCCTGACGAATGGACCCGATGCACATCCAACTCGACATTGTCATCAGAGTGATCATCCGGGCTTGACTCATTGCCAGCCACAGACAAGATGGTCTATAACATATGCAGGTTCTCGTGGTCTACCACCCCACGACCCCCACTTGTGCCGGGTTGCTGGTGTGATTGCAAATCTGTGCTTGGCATGACAACACCATCCTCTGGCTCCATTGCGTCATCATCTGGAAAGTGGAGAAACATTTACATTAGTACACTTGTCAGGAGCACATAACACACACACACATAGACATCACACAGACAGCCAACACATGAAGCAGACATGTCACACCCAAACGTGAACCTGGCATGCATGCCAGGTCACTTTGACATAGCATTAGGGAGTAGACATGTAGAACGGTGTAACACTGCTCTGAAGTGGGTTGATGCAGTGCAGAACATGTGTACGTTATCCACTATCTACATGAACAAGTACATCATGATGTGTATCAATTAACTTGAAGGCAGTGCAAGGGCAAGTTCAGGCATCACATGCAATGTGCATGCAATGTGTTGCATGTCTACAAGCAAACCCCCCCTAAGTGAAAATACAGGGATGCATTGCATGGCAGCGAAAGGACTACCAGAGAACTGTGTATTGCAGACAGTGGAGGCTAGCATCAATTGCATCATCTGAGTCAACTGACAACACAGCAGATGATGATGGGACAGAAAGCAGGACACATGATGACCCTGCAGTAGTGCAGCCATGCGTGCAGAAGCCGCTACACCAGTTGAACAGAGTCAGTGGGCCTGAAACGGTGTGAGGCCTGTGCCCTGCACAGACTGTGACACCCTAAACATGTGTGTGATGCAGGACTGAGCCAGAGTGGGCATGGAATGGATGATCAAATGCAAAGAAATTTAGGTCATCCTGGACTCGTACTACAATGATCATCCAGTTAAGGACACATAGGGGCATGCATGGAATACACATGGAGCATAAATGGAAATTCATGTCCCTGCGGAGCATCAGCCATCTGCACAGTCCAAGTGAGACACACTGCATGAGGTGCAGAGGATGTACCCACTGCAAGTGTCTGGCAGGTTGGCTCGTGGAAGTTTGCATGTACACAGCTGTCTTGAACGGGCCATTGCAGTATGCCAACATGATGCACACCTGTTCCTGTTCAATGTTGAAATTGGGGTAGAGGGGCGTTGGAGGGGCAGGGGAGCATGCCTACGTGGAGTACCCGCATGCATGCAGAGGACACATGCACGTCAGTCATGCAATGACATAGTCCCAGTGCTGAGAGGAATCACACCCCAGACTAAATGCAGAAGGGCCCTTGAGCTGGAACATGGACCGAAGGGGCAGCTGGGTGACTAGCATGTGAGTAGGGTGCAAGTGTGGTGGTGAGGACAATCCCCGTCTGCTCTACATGTCCACTATCCTGTACAGCAGGCACGCATCAGTGAAGCATTGCATGACTTTCAAATGAGAACCATGTCCCTGACCACGCCCACTGCTGGGAATATGACCAGCTGAGGCACCCCTCACCTTTTGTGGCCCCCCAGCCATGGCACAGATGGAGTAGTGCCGGCACTGATGTAGAAGTGCCAATCGGAGGTGTACACACCAATTGACCTGGGCAATTGGGGTGAAGGGGGTGGGATACAAGATGTTAAAAGCACCCCTGCACCTGCAAGGCTGTATGTGACCCCGGTGATTAAGTGATGGGTCAAGCAATACTCAGGCACCCCAAAACTGCTGTAAAATCGTGCATGCAACCCCGTAGCGTGGAATTAACCTCCCGCAGTACGCGGTGGCACCCAGGAACACGAAAAACATGTACGCGTGGGACACGCAGGCTACTATGACCTTGAAAACGGTACGCGATACACAGGGGGGCCCGCAGTGGGGAAAATAGAATGCGCGACTCACTGTCTGACTAGCGTGATAATGAAAAACATGCATAGCCAATACCCCCGCCAAAAGAAGAGATACATCCTTGATCTGCTGTGAAGTAGTGATGGCGCGAAACAACATGAAGTAGCAACACACACATCGGTCTCCACGAAAGGCACGTACAGCGAACTGCTGGCCCCGCTCACCTTTAACCCGTGCTGAGGGAAACGCACATGTCACGTCACTTACACGCTTAGGCCCTTTCCTCGGATTACATGCATTGACACAGGGACGTGCAGTTTTTTCACGTGCTGATTCACTATGCACCCGTCACGAGGGAAACGCCTGCGCATGTAACGTCCCAGACACGCTTACGTGCTAAGGGCCTTTCCTCAAATTACAGGCTGACGTGCAGTTTTTTCACGTGCCAAATCACCCTGTATCAAGCTGGCCACGCAACAACACACGGAAGACCACGCTCCTGCCCAGAAGGCCATTTTCCTGCCCCCCAGAGCCTCGAGCATTCTCCCACGAGCCATCTGCTGCTGCCTGCATGCCTACTGCCACCGTGCCCTGCCATTTGGTGCCAGCACATCTGCCATCTGCTGGGGTCCAGTTGCAGTGACCACCCCTTCTGGAACAGAAGAATCCCGACTGGTGTTCCATCACTCCATAGCCCAGCCCCAGGACCCTGTTGCCCACCCACACCTGCCATGTCCGAAACAACACCTTCCGGCACCAGTGGCAACCCCCAGCCAGAGACTTTACTTCCGATGAAGTTTGTATCCTGGTGGAGCAAGTCCTGGGGCAGTATGATGCCCTCTTCACACCATCGCGCTCTGACAAGGAAGGACGGAGAAGGATCTGGACAGACATAGTGGGTGCCATCAATGCGGAGGGGATGGAACCCCGCGACATGAAACACGTCCAGAAGCGCTGGGAGGACTACAAGTCCAGGACCCTCAAGAACGCCCGGTGCCTCTTAGACACAGAGGATGCAGTGGGGCACCAGGGCCATCTTACCAACCAGCAGATGAAGGTCCTGGAGCACATTGGCCCAGTTCTTTGCCACCAGATCCTCAGGATGCAGGCCCATCTGGAGTCGAGCGGTAAGTGGCCATGCATTGCTGTGTGAAACAGGGCATGTTGCAGTGTGCTGGTAGTCAGCTACTTTTCTGTATGTGTGACATAGGCCATGTATGGATGTGTGTGTGCAGGGACATCATGGTGCTCCATGTGAGACCAGTCATGCGAGAACCACATGGATGGTGCATGTGTTACAATGCAACATGCGGAGCAACATGCGGAATGCACACATAAATGCAAGCCTGTCTCTGTTGTTGGACATGTATGGGGTGTGAGACATGGGTAATGCTGTCAAGGACATGTATGGTGTATATGTCTGTGTGTCTGAGTAGCGTGTGTGTGACTTGTAAATGCCATGGATGCATGACACATGTCCGTGACAATGTTCTGATTCACTGAAGCTACATAGTGAGACTACGGTGATGTGTGTGCATGTGATCGGTAGGACACATGATGCATGTGAGTTTCAAACCACCATCGTATGTTTCGACAGTTCCTTGGACATGTATGCAAATGTTCTTCAAACCCGTTTCTGCATGTGTGTTGCCTGCACCGACCCATGTGTTGTGGAGGGACATAATGGAAGTGACGTTTGACAGTGCCCCTGTCTAGGGGACTATTGTACAATACCCTGATGCTTGTGTTCTATGTCTCGCTCTACACAGCGGAGGGTGAAGAAGAGGGCGGAGACGGCGCTGTGGAGCAAAGCGGCGGGGATGCCTCCACTGGCTGGCGACACAAGGCCCAGTCACCCTCCCAGGAATTACCATCAACCGGGAGTGAGGGTTCTGTTGCCGAATCTGCCACTACGGAAGCAGCGGAAGGGGTGGGTGAGCCCCCACAGGGGCTTGCAACGGCGGAAGATGGTGTGGAGCCATCCAGGTTGGTGGTTCGCACAGAGGAGGAGGAGGCTGCTACTGAGCCGCACATGGGGCCTGGTGGGGGTGGTACCACTGGTGCAAGTGGTGCAGTCCAGGGGCTGGAGGCAGGAGGCAGCGCAGGTCGCCGTGGAGGGACCTGTGTATGTCACTGTCCCTGACACTGTGACTGCACCACCATGCACCAGCAGGGATGCCCCATCCAAGGCCCGTCTGCAGGTAGAGGGGAGGTCCACGTCATCTGACACTCCTCTACCTGCGGACGAGGGGACCCGTGACCATATGGAGACCGTCCTGATTGGTGTCGCGTTGCACACGTGTGACATTCGTGATGACGTGTGTGTTTCCTGGGGGGAGCACGCACGTCATCACGAAGAGCTGCGTGCCAACGTGGCCCAGTTGGGAGTGGCCAGGGTTTTTTTTTTTTTTTACATGGCCCCCTGTGGACCTGCCCCGACCAATGCAGCCAGCTCGGTGGAGATCCCATCCCTGCCACAGTCGGGAGTCGGAGGTCCAGTAGGAGTGGACACCCCAGCAACTGGACCCCAGCAGATGGAGGATGTGCCAGCATCATCGGGCAGGGCACGTGTACGACAGCGCCGGTGGATTCCATCAGCCTGGATGCCACCGTGCTGGCAGAGGCAGTTGTGTCAGAGGCAGCGGCAGGCTCAACATGGGAGGCATCATGGCTCGGGGCCATCAACATCAGAGGGGCAGACATCGGCAGGAGGGCAGGAGGAACTGGAATGGGAGTGTCTTCTGTGTGGCAGTGGTTGGGCCAGAGGATAGATGCGGAGCGGCAGCGGGAGGAGGAGGCACGGCTCACTATAGTCAGGGCAGAGAACTCCATGCGCAGGGCGCTGAGGCGGGCTGAGTGCTTCGAGGGAATTCACAGGGAGTTGGAGGTGGATATGGCGTTATCCATGCGAGACCTCGGGGCCGCCTCCAGGAAGTTGAACAGGAGTTTGATGATGCCCTGGCCCGGGAAATCAACTAGTGAGCCATAGGACTTGCCCGCTGCCATTGTATATAGTTCATTAGTGTTAGGTTTCCTTTATTTTTTTTTTATTTTGGAGTTCATGGACTTTGCTCCACTTTATGTACATAGTTATTTTGATAGGGTTTTTAGGGTTTTTTGGTAGGTTTTCTTTTGTTTGGCCATCATGGAACCTTCAAACTTACAGTGTATATAATTCAAGACTTGTACATACTTTGGTTATTCTGTCATCACCATGGATCAATGTTTTTTTTTGTTTTATTTTTTCACGTACTTTATTTGGACTTTTGAAATGGACCACTTTCCTTTTTTCCTCTTGTGTTTTTTTGGTTTACATTGAATTCATCATCATTTTTTGATTTTATCTTTTCTTCGTTTGCTAGTTTGATTTTTCTTTCTGTTTTTTTTTCTTACGTATTTTAATACACATCATATTTCTTCATTATTGGTGTTGTGTACTCTCATTGGTTTTGGGCATTGTTCAATGAGCATTGCCTCTGTCATGTGTTGCCACTTTGTGGCTTTGTTGTGCATTTATGCATGCCCATGGTGGTTCTTTTGAGGCTTGCATGTGTAATTTGTGAGTGGGGGCAGTGGATGCCTGTGTGCTTGGACTGGGGCAGGGTGGATTTGTGTAGGCATTAGGCCCATGGGTCTGTTTTGAGAGAACATGGTGTTTGGTGAGCCACTTATCGGGGCCTGCTGGCAGGTGCCCGTCACTGGGGGTGGGGTTGGGGGGCATGAGTCAGGGCCTGCTGGCAGGTACCCGTCACTGGGTGTGGGGTTGGGGGGGCATGAGCCAGGGCCTGCTGGCAGGTGCCCGTCAGTGGGGGTGGGGGGACATGAGTCAGGGTCTGCTGTCAGGTACCCATCAATGGTGGGTAGGGTAGGGGACATATGTCAAGGCTCCCAGGTGCATGGTGACATGCGGGCTGCCTGTGGGACATGCTCACGGCTGATGGGCTCCCTGCTGGGCATCGCCAGGGGTGATGGGCTGCCTGCGGGGCATGCCCCGGGGTGTGGGGTGCTTTCCTGTAGTGTGGGTTGCCTGCAGGGCATGGGGAGGTGATTAGGGACACACCAGGTAGGGTCCTCACTGTCAAAACATGTGTAATACTCCCCGCGCACCCCTCTGAATACATGTTCCCCGCTCGCGCCAGCGAAATTGCATGTAAAACTCCCTGCACACCCCTCTGAATGCACGTACCCGGCTCGTGCTAGCGAAAACGTGTGTAAAACTCCCTGCGCACCCCTCTGAATACACGTACCCCGCTCGCGCTAGCGAAAAAGTGTGTAAACTCCCCGTGCACCTCAGTAATACACATACTCCGCTCACACAAGGCCTATCATGTGTGAAACTTCCCGTGCACCCCCCAAATACACATATCCCCTCGCGCCAGTGAAAATGCGTGTAAAACTCCCCACGCACCCCAGTAATACACGTACCCCGCTCGCACAGGGCCTATCGCATGTGAAACTTTCCGCGCACCCCCTAAATACACGTACCCTACTCGCGCCAGTGAAAACGCGTGTAAAACTCCCCACACACCCCTCTGAATACAAGTACCCCGCTCGCACTTACGAAAATGCATGTAAAACTCTGCGCGCACCCCAGTAATACACGTACCCCGCTCACACAAGGCCTATCGCGTGTTAAACTTCCCGCGCACCCCCCAAATACACGTACCCTGCTCGCGCCAGCGAAAACGCATGTAAAACTCCCCGCACACCCCAGTAATACACATACCCCACTCGCACAGGGCCTTTCGAGTGTGAAACTTCCCGCGCACCCCCCAAATACACATACCCCGCTCGCACCAGTGAAAACGCATGTAAAACTCCCCGCACACCCCTCTGAATACACGTGCCCCGCTTGCGCTAGCGAAAACGCATGTAAAACTCCCTGCGTACCCCAGTAATACACGTACCCCGCTCACACAAGGCCTATCGTGTGTGAAACTTCCGTGCACCCCCCAAATACATGTACCCTGTTCGCACAGGGCCTATCGTGTGTGAAACTTACTGCGCACCCCCAAATACACATACCCCGCTCACACATTGCCTATCGTGTATGAAACTCCCCGCGCACCCCCGGAATACACGTACCCGCTCGCACAGGGCCTATCGCATGTGAAACTACCCGCACACCCCCCAAATACACGTACCCCACTCGTACAGGGCCTATCGCATGTGAAACTTACCGTGCACCCTCAAATACACGTAACCCCACTCACACATTGCCTATCGCATGTGAAACTTCCCGCGCACCCCCCAAATACACGTACCCCGATTGCACAGGGCCTATGGCATATGATACTTTCCGCGCACCCCCCAAGTACACGTACCCCACTCGCATAGGGCCTATTGCGTGTGAAACTCCCTGCATACCCCCAAATACACGTCCCCGCTCGAACAGGGCCTAGCGCATGTGAAATTTACTGCGCACCCCCCAAATACACGTACCCCGCTCACACATTGCCCATCGCGTGTGAAACTCCCCACACACACCCCCAATACATGCAGGCACCCCGTCCACCCTGGGCATGGCCCACAGGCAGCCCACACCACAGGGGGGTGCTTTTTCTACGCAATTTACCTGGTGTGAGCAGGGTACGTGTATTCTGGGGGGTGAGCAGGGAGTTTTACATGCATTTTCGCTGGTGCGAGCGTGGTACGTGTATTATGGGGTGTGCGCGGGGAGTTTTACATGCATTTTCGTGGTTGGGGGGCTGAATGCTGGTCCACTGGCCTTTGCACCATGTACTGGATTTGTGCGCTGTTCACGGGGCAGGTTGGGGGCGTAACTGGCACTGCTGCAGGGTCGCTGCACCACTCTGTGCCACGGCTGGTTATGGATGGTGAAATCCATGAATGCGCTGTGCACTGAAATGGGTTTTGGCGCACGCGGCTTGCGCAGACTGCCACACACGCACACTCTGCGCCAGCCGCATGCGCCACTTGTGCACTGATTTCTATGAATTACCCCCTAAGTGTTGTCAGGATTATTTGTAGCAATTCTATAAAGGACTAGCATTTGCAAACACAACTTGTCTGAGCCGTTCAAGTAAATGTTTTGAACAACTGCTGGCAATTGCATAGCAATTAACACAAGTTGTGTTGGCACATTTAAATGGACCAGAGAGTTCTGTCTCTGTGTCATTTGCTGAACCTCCACTTGTTTTTTAAAAGACATGTTCTCTTTCTAGCTTCTGATGGTTGTTCAGTTCTGTTTGCACTAGACAGTTTTTTGGTCAAACTGCTTGATGGAGTAGAAATTGTTTTTGTCTCTTTGGTGGTATTGGGAGATTGTTTAAAAGTTCTGTTTGCATTCATTTTGTTTTTAAAACACTAGCTTTTTGTAAGAACAGGGTACATATCTAGATGGGGTGTGTAGAGTGTACACAGTCTGTTGTACTCTAGGATGCTAGGAATGTCAGCCTTAACTTTGTTTCAATCAAAATTGACTTGGAATAGTCCTTTGAGTGTATGCAGATGTGAAAGTGCTATATAACTCATACCTTCTTTAAAGACTGTGCTGCCAATGCCAATCAATGCCTGATCTAGGTTTAGACCTTGCAATTTGTGAATAGTGACACCATATTCAAGAGACGGATAAAATTATTCTCTGCGTACATACATGTCTTTGAAAAGAAGGAATTGTGCTGTTGAGAGCCCTTTTCTTTTAATGTATGCTTGTCAAAGTAAATGTTGACAAACTGAATGTTGTCATGTGGATATGTCTGGAAGCCAACAACTGTACCAATTGCTCCATTGACTAAACTTTGTTCTACATCAAGGTTATGTTTAAGAATTACTCTGCAGTTTAGATACAAAATGAACATTTTCTCCAATCCAGCAGTGTTTTCTAAGCTATTTAGTCATGCTGTTGCTTGTTGACACATTGAGAGTGTCATGCCGTGCACTTCCAGTTTGTCTGTGGAGTTAATATGCAGTATGGGTTGCATTTCTTTTTTAACATTGTCTCGTTGAATTGACTACACCTTGTTATGGTTGGCATTAAGGACATATATTTTATATTTTGTTGAGTTCATTGTTCCATGACATCAGGAGTGGATGTCTTATGCCCATATAGCTCATGGATTAGTCTACTATTTAAGATGGATGTTGATTCTTTAGTAAGAATAGCAATTCTAATGCTTTCAAAAATATTAACATGGGTGAGGTCTGCAGACTGATGCATGTTTTAATTTAGTTCACTGTACTGACAATGTTGCCAGAGATTTACAGTTCCTATGCTGCTGAGTGTTATGCGGCATTGTTTGTGTCCTAAAGTTTTGAAAATAGGTTCACCTTTTGCGGGTGTTAATGGTAGGAGTTCTCCAAAAACAATAACGTGTTTTCCTCCAAACAGTTCTTCATAGTACATTTTTGGGACTTCTTACATTCTGAGGTGAATTAAAGCCAACATGAGGTTGGAAACCATGCTTACCTCATTTATTATGAGCACTTTCATTTGTTTCAAAATTCTTCATACTGCAGTAGGAACTTCTGCAGATCATTTGTAGTATTCTAATTTGTTTTGGTGTTCTACTGGAAGGAACAGTGTAGTTGGTGTAAAGTTACATCGCCTATGTTGTGGGCAGCTAAACCTGTGTGGGCTGTTACAAAAGCCAAAAAGATGTTGTTTGTTAAGTTTTGTAGAAATGTGCTGATGATTTTAATTAAGAATGTTTTTCCAGAACCAGCTTCAGCACTTACATAGAAGATGAGAGGTTTATAATGTTTACAGCTAAAAGTTTTCATTTCATGTTCAAAACTATGTTCAATTTCTTCAGTGACTTGTAGATAAATGGTGAGTGCTCATCATTTTGCTCTGATTTCAGCACTGATGACTTTTCTTCTGGTGGTACATGGTATTTTTTACTTCAGTCATGGCTATTTCTGCTTCATTTGGAATGAGTGGTTCTCCAAGTCATTCTTGGCTTGCTGTAAGGGAAGGTTGACCGCCTGCAGGGGTGTCTTTATCTAGTTGAGCTTCAGTTTCTTCCTCTTGTTGGCGTTCATTGTACAACATTTCTTTGTATTGTTTGGAATTGACATTTGTTATACTGCTTTCATTTGCATTCAATGCAGTTTCAAAGGAGTCATGGTTACCTAATCATTCTTCTTTTCTCCATGGTTTAAAACGATCTAATAGGGCCATGTAATGAAGTTCTTATGTTGTGGAGTCTTAAATGATAATTTTATGTGATTAATTAGGCTGGGTTTGGTAAGTTTTACTAGGCTTCCTTCACAAGTTGAGACTACATATTTGCTAGATGTCTCACCTGGTTTAACATTATTTTTGTAGGAGTCGTTTTGGGCTATGTGGTACAGGCACATGTTTTCTAAACCAGTACTTCTGTTGAGACAGTATGTGTTGAGTAAATTGTTTTATCTTTTAATGTCTTGTCTGTTGGGATTGTTTGTGGCTATTGTTTCAATCACTTGGTATAATGTGAGAATTCCTTTGCTGGATGAAGCTGGGCCAAGGTTTAGCCAGACAATGTGTTCAGATTGTCCATATAAGGTTGTACCTGTTAAACAGTCTTTAGCTTCGTAGCACCCACATTCTCTATACGAGAGCTTTTTTATACCATAGCTGTATGATTTTTGTGACAGTGTTTTATCAGATGATATTTCATCCCAGAGGTCTTTATAGCTCAGATAGGCTGTGATATATCTTGCAACAGCAGTGGAATTGTCTGCAATGTATTGTATGTCTATATTTGCATTCCACAAGAGGGCAATGATTGCATTGTAATCATTGATATACTTGGATGCTTCGTCCCTTTTAATGTTGTATGTGTTTTTATGCTATTTTACTTTTACACTGTGTCTAACAGAGAACATGAAGCTATTTACTTGTCCTTTTGAGCAAACTGGTCTAGGGAAGCCAATGCATCATTTGGTATAGTATTTCAATTTGTTTTTATATCTCTGTAAGCAGTATTTGAGACACTTATGTTTTTGGAAGCGTAAGATGTGTGTACATAGGTCACTTTGTGTGGTTTCTGAAGGGATGTTGCAGGTTATGTATTTTTCTAAAAATTGTAAAACGGTGGTACCACTGTCATGGGAAAATTTCAGAGCATCTTTTATCCACAAAAGCATGTGGATTTGTGGTGATACGATATGATATGGCATTTATAACGCGCCTATACACAAGTGTTTCAAGGCGCTCCTCTAGATTGATATTCTTTTCTCCAAAAGTAGTTTTCTACTTCACGGAGCGGAGGGTTACTTTTATTACAGCTGAAGGGCAGCATGGCAATAAAGCGATGATGAAAGTACCTTGACATATGGACAGGGTCAAGAGAACAGAGGTTCCCGGTGTTTTTATATTGATTCCTTTTTTATTTTGGTTTGCTATGCATAAGAAGTCGTGCAAGTCATCCCATGCATATTCTGCTCAACTTAATGTAATAAACCATGTGGGTGGGCCTAGGTTCCTTAGCATACAACGTACATCAGCATGACGTCGGAACCAGTATTCTTTTGTACCATGCATGTTGGCCAAGTGATTTGTGATACTTGACTGCAAAACTTCTTCTTTGTCTTTTATCGTAGAAGTAGTAGTTGTAGTTTTAACATTAGAAAAGTTGGACTACAAGTCCCAGAATGTAGAGAGAACAATAGGACTGGGTAAGCACCTTTAGATTGGATGTTAGCAAGTATGCATGCACTGTCAAGATATTGAACATACACACTCTAAGTGGCACTTACACATTTTGTGGAAATCTTTTGCATCTGCTTCTTATTTCTTTTCTAGAGAAGTTATACAGAGTGCTGTTTGAAATGCACATTTGCATTTTTCAATTTTAATTGAAATGGTCCTAAAAATATATTTTTAAATACACAGCATTTTCCATTCCATATAAATATAATACTTTTGAATTGTCTATTGTAGTCCTGTGTTTTTTATTTTGTTTACATTCTGGGAGTTGTAGTCCAAGATGTGTAATGGCAGAAGTGGTATTAGACGTCACTGAATGCAGAGAAGAAATTCATGATTTCAGAACCATCTATATATTGGAATGGGTTATGTTGGTTGGCATGAATGTACTGCCAACATATTAAACTTCCACTTAGCACGTGCCATTGTAAAATTGTGTAGAAATCTTTTCAAGCTGCTTTTTTTTTAATAGAAAAAAAGTAGCACACATTGCTGATATAAATGCACATATACATTTTGTAAGTTTCAAGGAAATGCTTTTAAAAAGAAAGATTTTTACATGTACAGCATTGTAAGTAAGTGTGCCGAGTGATGCAATATATGGCCTTTGGTAGAGTGGTTGCAAAAGAGAATATGTGGATTGAGAAGCTTATTACAAGGTAAGTAGAAACAACCCTTTATATATCTTTATGAAGGTGTTGCAAATCATTACTTATAGACAAACCTGTACTATGTTTTGTCAGATGCAGATCTTGTTGAATCTGGATTTTGATGCAGATGCCTTCCATTAACAGGGGAAATGTAGTCTAAAGTTGAAGTGTACATCTGAAGTGTTGAAGTGAGATGAGAGGGTTAGATGTAGAGGGTTTGGATGTGATTGGTGGATGGATGTGTGACTCTTTGAAAGCAGCCAATGAGGAATTGTTGAGAACATGGAAGTGAAAAGGGTAGAAAGGCTGCCCCTGTGTTACTGGGTGCGCGGACACCGCGGTGGGCCATGGATGGCACGTGCCATATCCAGGTCTTTTGTGGATGGCTTGCATGGAAAGAGGACTGTGGGGATTAGCCAATCAGGTTTGCTGGCTGTGGTGTACAGCAAGAGAGGGTAATTTGACTTTTGTTTGCAAGAGTTGTGAGAGCAGTGATAATGGCTATGTTTATGTGTTTGAAAAGGCAGACTGTGTGGATTATGGGGGACTCTTCAATTAAGTCATTGAAGGTATACTCTGAGAATCATGGCAGTGTTGCAAATATGCGATTGTCAGAAGTGGCCATTTCCTGGCATGCCGTTTGTGGCTCAAACTGGGCAAGCTTGCTATCATTCTGTGAGAGTATGGCTCCTTTTAAAAGTCCAGATATTGTGATTGTCTATTGTGGAGTGGACCATTTTTTAAAAGCCTAATGTAACTGTTTCCTGCTAGTCAGATTATTTTTTTCAGTAATAAATCAGAGACACACATGGAGCTGTACCACAAATGTTTTCAGTACTCAAATTGAACAATCAAGCCAGATTGTCAATAAAGGTGGATCTGCTGTTTGTATGGTTCTGGAATGTCCTCTTTTGAGAATGATAATATCAATTCTCAGGGTGTGAATTTTTTTGTCTGGATGGAATTCACTTTACAGATATTGGAAATGCAATTTTCCTTTATAATGTAAGGAATGCATTGATGAGGTTCCTATAAGGAACAAATACAACATTAAAGCAAAAAAAAAATAAACCCGCCCAAAAGAGGTTCTTTTCAGAGCCACCACTAAAGATTAAATAACTTATATTGTGTTAAATTTCCCTCCCAACCCCGTTCAATTGGGCGATCTGTCAGCGGAAGTTACTTGGCATGGAAAGAGGCCTGTGGAGGCGGCGGACAGTCGGGGTATCCGTGGACATTGGGGAACAGCCAATTAGGTTTCCTGGGTGTGGTCTACAGGAGGAGAGGGTAGCACAAGTTTTTGCTAGTAGGAGTTGTGAGAGGATTGAAAAATGGAAATGGCAATATCTTTCAGCAGGCATTGTATTTGGATTTTGGGGGACTCTTGGGTCCACTGGGTGAAGGTGTATGCTGAGCACTGAAGAATAGCCAAAAATATTGAATTCCCTGAAATGGAAGTGTTTGGGTACGGAGTCCGTGGCATGAAGTGGGTGGACTTGCTCCCATTTTGTACAAATATGGCTCAATTGAAGCATCCAGACATTATTATCATTCATTGTGGTGGGAACAGTTTGGGGAACGTGACTGGAATATTATTGCAGTTTGCAATGAAGGAGACATTGAGAAAGTTGAAGGCAATTTGCCCTAATTCTAATACATATTTGGATGCATTCCAGTTCATTTGGTCTGCAAATGGAAAAAGCGAGGCTCAGCATCAATAAAGCTGTGTGTGATTTTGTTTGTGATGTTGGCATGAAATTATTTCACAATGAGTGCATTACAATTGATAGGAGCAATATTTTTCGGTGAGATGGAGTACATCTAACTGATGTGGGTAATCAGATTTTTGTTGAAAACATTCCAAATGCTTTGAAGCAGTTTTTGTGAAAGAGAGAAGAATTAATGAAAATTCCTGAAATGTTTTCTTAGTTCAGTTTCTAAAACCAAAAATGAAAAAAAATGTAAAAGACAAAAACACAAAAAAAGGTTCTTTTAAGAGCCACCCTTTTTGAACGCAAAATAATTAAAATGATTTCAATTGCCCCACGCCTTGAATTTTTTAGAGGTCTGCGGACTACCGTGCTGTTCGCAGACTTTCAGGCTGCAGAGGCGCCTGTGACCTTTTTTGTAAGTTCTTTTTTCAACTGTGAAAGTTGGCTCCTACAGGGACTGTTTTTTGGTGTTTTTGTGATTTTGTACTTTTTGGGGGGGTTTGGTTTTCAGAAGAGGCAAGGTAGGGGAGGGAAGGAGCACAAATCACAGTGATGGAGGGGCTGGTGGAGAGAGGAAGTTGTTGGGCGGGCCTTAATCAGGTAGGGGGCAGGGTTTCTCATGCTCCTTGACTGCAGCCTTGAAAGCACTTTGAAACTGCTTCCCTTACAGAGCGTTATGTCACAGTACATTCATAGTACTGTGACCCTTGAAAGGTAGAGTCAACAGTGTTTTGTATGGCTTGTGAGGTGGCTACTGGGATCCTCTGCTCCACAGGAGTACCTCTTGTGGTGACAGGAGCAGATGATGAAGATGGGTTAGAGGGCATCAGCCTACTCCTTCCTTCAAAAGGTACCACCTTTCTCACTGCCCCTTTGTAGTAAAACTTGGTGTGGCTCTGCATGGAGGTGGTCCCGTAAGAGTACCAACCCGGTTTTCCATGACTGAGTACAAGCTTGAGCTCAGTGAATTGAACCTTGTGTGCCTGAGTCTTTGGTACACCTCCTACGGTGGTGAAAAGTTCCCACGCCCAGGACTCACGACGGGAGCTGGAGAGGGAATTCCTGCACCTCACCTTAATTTTCCTCTTGTTCCTCTTCAGTATCTCTGTGCCTGTTCCCCAGTCCAGGCCTTCCTGATGGTGGTGGTGGGAGAGGCTGGGGAGCAGAGATGGCCAGAGTGGATGCCATTAGATGAAGTCTTTACATTTCTGCAGAGCAGGTGCTTCAGAAATGCTCTCTCCTGGACAGCCAGATTGAGAATGAGGAAAAGTATTGTGTGGCTCCTTTCAGTGGGGCTGTACGGGGACCACTCAACTGTCTGTGGACTATCTAGCCAGAAATAGGGCTTAGAAAGTTATAAAGAGTTGCCTGATATCCTAAGACACGGTCTAGGAGCTCTGCAAGGGTAAAATCTCAGCTTGAAATACCCTAGATTGCCCAAAAATGCAGTTTGAAACTGTCTGTGAGTACTGACATGGTCCAAAAACTCTTCCATCATGCTGTATGGTCACATGATAACGTCCCTGGACATACAAGGGCCCGACCGCTGTCCCCTGACACCAACAGGGCAGGTCACAATGTGCACATGCGCGCCAGTGTTCGCAGGACAGGGTTGATGTCCCCAGACTAATTAAAAGTGGGCCACACAAGAGCGAATATGTCTGGACAGGCGCGATGTCTGGGGGCAAAGGGAGATGAGGTGTGTATTCTCATCAGTGTTTGCAGGACAAGGGTGGTGTCCCCAGATTAATTAAAAGTGCACCACATGAGAGCGGACATGTCCTGGGGCACCTCCATTTCAAGTGTGGACACGCGGAACAGTCGCACTGTCTGCGGACCCACAATTGTACTTTTAAAAACAATGTTGACTGTACTATACCTACATTTATTTAAAGTAAAACACATGCATTCATGTAACAAGGAGATGGGGAATCCAAATTGGAAATATATCTGGGAGAAATGGGAATTTCTGTACACTGTTCATGAGGGGAGTGAGGTTTCATCATAGCGTCTTTTATTTAAATTGAGGAAATTTGATGGGGATGATTGGTTGGGAGAAGATGAATGGTACAGGTACAAGTAGAGTAGTGATAGCAAACATTTTCCTTAACACAATTTTTAACAAAGGTTAGAAGCTGAATGAAATTGTTATTGAGTTTGTTCATTCTTGCTGATCATTTCATTAGTTTATTATGTACATTTGGGGTTAGGGGCTTGCTGTTTAATTCTTCAAATTCTCTGAAATCGAAATCAAATTGGGCTGTGGTTTCTTCATCAAAAGGATGTACTGTTAAAAAGAAAAAATGTTATAGTGAGATTTCAATAAATTACAATAGTTATTTGTTTAAAAGAATTTACTGCATACCATTAGAGATGTTTTAATCTTCCATTTCCTATAAACATTACAGTGTGCTTTAGTGATTTTCCCCTATAAGTTATGTATATATAACAAATGGTAATAATAGAGAAATGAATGCAGTGTACTTACTAGTTTGTAAGAGCTTCTTTTGAAATAAGAGCCAGGTGTCTCTCAGTTTGTAAGCAGAGTTGTACTGAGATGATACTGTGAGGTGAACAGTTATGCTTTGTGGTTGGTGCATTGTGCGCTAAATGAAAACATAGTTGTACATTTTGAAGTGAAGATTTTCTATGCACACTTATTTTTGGGTGTAGAACATATACCTATTGCTGTTTTATTTATAAGTGTTTGTCGGTTGAAGGATACAACAGTGTAAGATAACCCCTGTGCTTTTGGGCAGTGTGAATGCTGTCTGCTGTCTGCAGACATTCACGCAGTATGCACACTTTGCAACTGTCGCATGGGGGTGTCAGTATGATGGAAGGTATATGCACTAATGAAAACCTATGAAATTCACAGAAAAAAAACATTGTTGAAGGGACGTTACGGTTAAGTTGCATTAGTAAAAACCTATCAAATACACTGAAAACACTGTTAAAGGGATGTTATGATTACAAGTAAAACCAAAAAACCTCAGAAATTCACCAGTTATGGTAAGCTAAGCAACCATAACTCACTCCACAATTGTGCACTGATAAGACTAACTCCCAGGACATCAAAGATGACATCACAAACGTCATTGACAACATGACCAATGACATCACATATCTGGGCAACTTGTTTTTGTTCACCAACATATCTAGGCCAGATGGTTTTGTTCTCTGACAGAATTTTAAAAAGTAAAAGGTGCTATACATCTAGACGTTAACCTTGTTGTATGTTCATAAAGTGCTTTCCTTAGGGTTTAATCTCAGCTCATAGTGCACATACATGGGGCAATAAGCAGGCCTCAAACACAATTTATTTGTATACATGAAGATAAACTTAAATGTTATTAACATTTGCTGGTTATGTTATTTTTTCCTCCCTTACATTAGTTTTCTCTGTATGTTCCACTGATTTGTATGCATTGTGTATCTTCATATGCATTGTTTGTACTAGCACAAGTGTTTAGTAAGTCTTAAATTGTTAGCAAGTTGTTACATGTTTAACATTACTCAAAACTTTGATAAGGTAGCATTTATTATTTTGCTGTCCAAAATTACACAAGTAAAAATATTGTACTCCTATGGTGCATGTTGTAGCCATTGCCTATGTTTACATACGATTAGGTTCCTGTATTAACAACAACGCTCTGATATACAGCCTGATCCATGGATTATTTGTGCCGCAAAAAACAGGATTTGTGCGCCATTCTGGGCGCAAATCCCCATTTGTTCAACAGGAATTTGCGGGCAGAATTGCGCACAAATCCCGTTTTTTTGGCGCAATTAATCCATGAATCAGGCCTATAATCTTTTGTTTAGATCAGTACATTCTTTAATAGATTACGTATTTCATGATAGGTCTTCTGATCACCCCTGACATCCAGTTACTAACATTATAACCACAACCCTTTGTAGGGACTTTTAATCAAAATGTATTTCATATGTGATTTCATCTATGATGTCATCAATGACATTTGTGATGCCTTCTTTGATGTTCTGAGTGTTAGTCTTAGCAGTACACAGTGGTGTTGTGAGCTATGGTTGCTTTGCTTACCATAACTGGTAAATTTCTGAGGTTTTTCAGTTTTACTTGTAACCATAACATCCGTTCAACAAAGGTTTTTCATTGAATGTAGGTTTTTATTAGTGCAACTACTGTAATGTCCCTTTAACAAAGTCAATAACCCTATTTACCCGCAATGTTAGTACTGAGATGAGGAAGAGGGATGGAGCAATGAAAATGAAAAGAAGTGGTAAGCCAACACTGCATTCTAGTCTTTGAAAAATATGTACCAATGCTGGAAAGTTTAAAACTGCCACGGATGATAGGGATCAGAGAGAGAGGCAGAGTCAGAGTCAGGAGTTGTTTGCAACGTGTTCTGACACTGTCCAGGATGCCAGAGATGAGCCGATTGTAAGAATCAGCACAGAGGCTGACATGAACAGTGTACAGCGAGACAGTACTGAACGATGCTTATCACTTGATGACCGTCGGCAGCTGGAGTCACCTGGAGCAAAGGAAAGCAAAGCTAGAGCTGGCTGGCTGGCGGGATGCATGACTAGACAATAGACTGGGAGGGAAGCAGAAGAGATGTAAGAACTGCCAAAGTCATCTGGTAAGCCTAGGGAGGACAAATGGGTTAATGGAGTGCAGGAAGCCGCCAAATGCTGTATTACAGTGATAACACGGGAGAGTCCAACTGACCATAATAAAGAAACTGACACAGATTAGAACATTGTTGAGAAAGGGGTGGTGACCCAGTAGTTTAAAGAAGGGATTAATACATATTCGAACAGTGCTATAGGTGGATTGGAGACCCAATGCTTGAGAGGAAGATTTGATACACATCTGAATAGTGTTGAGAGGGTTTCGGATACCCAACACACAAAAAGAGGAAATAAAACAGAAGCACACTTTGTGAAAAGAGGGTCAGTAACCCAATTTTGGCAAAACATTGTCACGTGGATGAAAGAAAAAGGTAATGGAGAAGGTAAAAGCCCTGGCAGGTTCCTGAACCTGGTGGACAGTGAGTCTGGGACTCATGCCCAAGAGAGGAAGAGAAAAGGAAGTAAAGTGATATCCTGGCAGGAGAGTAAACCAGGAATGAGAAAAGTAAGTTATTGTTATCCTGGCAGGACAGTAAACCAGGAGTAGCAAAAGAAGAAAAGTGAAGTGATATTCTGTCAGGAAAGTAAACCAGGAGTGACCCGAGATTTGAACCTGGAATTGTGAAAGCAATAGGGGATATTCCTACCCCTTTTAGGGATCAATAAGAATGTCAGTAATATCCTGGAAAGAGAGTATACCAGGCATCAGAAGAGACAGAGAATGAGAAATTTGATATTGTAAAGAACGGTGTGCTTAAGGGAAACTCAAGGGAAAATGCATGTTCCTTGATTAAATTTGAATTGTTGAAGTAAGTATAACAACTGGAGGAATTCAAAAAGTAGAGAAGTTAAAACAGGAAGACTCATTCCCCTGGTGTGAAGTGGAAAGATGTTAAAGTATTGAATGAGGAAAACAGAAGAAGTTAAAGGAAAGAAGTATATTCCTTAAAACTGCAGATGTATATGAACTGGAGGACCTCAAAGGAGAAGCTTTCCTCCTTGAAAATGCGGTGTGAACTATTTGGAGAAGAGTGAAACATAGGGGACAAACACCCTCTGTTTTTGTGAAGCATGGGGACATTATTGACTTTTATCCAGAAATGCTGGATAAACAGTGACGGATTAGAGAAACCATAGGGGAAGGGATGCCCCCTTTCTCTCCTAGACATTTTATTGCTTTTCTGCACCTTACAAAATGCATGTTGAGAACTTTAAAAGAAATCTGCAAGTACGTAGCTTACCAGAATCTCCCTGTGCATATTATACTGCATTTAGATTGTGAGGGTCTGTTTATGATTTTTAGACACAGGACAGAGGACACTGTTCTGTTATGCATCCTGACACAAACACAAACATTCCTTAGTTTTCTTGAGGCAGGGAAACCCCTCTTAGGATTAGGAATAAATAGTATTTTCCCAACCATTTTATTATTTTGACAAATAAAAGTCTATATCAAAAACATGTCACTGTGTCCGAGTCTTATTCTCGATCCCTTACAGTATGCGTAATACATATGTATTGTATGTTTTTCTGTGTTTACATGTGATGTGGATATTTATTTTGTGGGCATGAGTGTCATGTGTGTGTGTGCTTTTCCTGACTGCGTATGTTGTCTCAAGATATGCACATTACATGCATATTGAATTTGCAGACTGTGATAACATAATCAGTGCATTTTTTATGTGCAGGTAAGTGTGTGTGTAATTAGTTATTATACATACATTAATTGTTGTGCTTATTGTGTATTATATCTGCAAATGAACAATATGTGCATATTTATATTGTCAACTGAAATAATGTATGCTAGAATGTTAGAGTGTGTATATGCATACTTCTTTGGCTTATATACAATGTGCTTGTTGTTTCTGTCCATTGTGCTTCCTCATATTTCATGAGTGTTGACATTCAATATGTTTATACCACTTGCATTTTTTCTGTCAATGTTGTATCTGTCATACTTCTGTGCACTACACATGTGTATGAAATATCATCATCATCATCAAAATATGTTTATTTGAACTAAAATCCATCAAACAGACACATACAAATCCATGTTGCATACTATCACCTTTTATATGAAGAACAACTGCAGATTCTAAAGATATATACAGTGCATGACGCCCTGGCATAAAGGGACTGCATTACATTAAATAACCTAATAACCAAGGTTAGCTAGAAAGATCCTATTTGCATGGGTAATTGTGCCCACAGTATTATGTGACAATACAATCCTTAAAACACTAGCATTTATTTGTCAAATAATACATTTTTACATAAACAAATCAGATCATAAAATACATTTTTTAATTAAAACCTTGCATCTACAAAAAAGTGGCATTACCAAAATAGTCCCTTCTAAACCTCAATGCCTGTCTGAGATGCAACAATAAGGCCAACGTAGCACAGGGCGAGTTGGCTGAAAGTAGGTAGCATAGTGAAGGGGGGCACTGACCAAAATCAAGTTTGATTAAAACCAATACAATTGACTGCTTTCTGATTTGTATATGTGCTGGGCACATGCATACCCTTACAGAAGACAAATAATGACAAATCTATCAAAATGTGTTGCTTGCAGAGCAAGCGCACCCTTGCACTAACCTCCCGTGTATGTTAAATTGTTATGTGTATGTGAAATTATTACACAGAGACATCTTTATGGGAGGTCAAAAGGGGCACTTGCCCCGGGCCCCCACCTTGGAGGGGACCCCAAGGAGGAGCCTTATTTAAAAAAGTTGGTTTCCCTAAGTCATTAAAATTGAGTATCATACATAAGGATTTTCTTTGGTGTGCTGCTAAGGCTAAACCTATTATCTGTCTGTTGTTGACAAGTACATTTTGTTCTGATCTTGTCATCCTGTAATGCTATGTTCACTGTGGTATACATAGTTTACGTGGCACAATGCCTGTAGCATTCTCACCTTTCTGTGGGGTTTATATTGATCATGTGCAATAGCCAAAGTTGAAATACATATTGTTACATGTAAGTGTCCAGATGGTTCAGAGGATAGCTGTGTGTTAAGCACTCGTTGCAGAGATATGCGTTGACATGCAAGATTACATTACCAAATTCCAGCTGGGCCGACTCAGCATTTCCAATGTATGAAGTTGTTAAGCCTGCATGTATGTGTACTTTGTTCTGTAGCACTCCAGGTGTTAGCATCACCAATGTACCTGCACTAGATAGCGGTTGCTACAGAAACTAACATAGCGTCAGTATGGTGATGGTCTAGAAATGAGTTTGTTTAGATGGGAGTTGTAAAACCTTGGCAGGCACCTCCAGTGATGACAATAAAGTGTTAGAGGTGTTTATGTATCTAAATTCCAGACTGTGGAACCAAAGAGTTCATGCTTGGATCCTGGCTTTGACAGCAGACGATACAGTGATGCTGGACAAATCTATCACTGACAGTACTGTACTGCCTTCTATGAAAAGGTTTTCTTCTCACATACTGGTGGCATTGTTTGGCCAATTACCTGATCTTTCCAATCATGTAGGCCGTTTGAGTGGAAGGAGTTCTAGACAGAAAATAGCGGACCAGATATTGCAGGCTTCTTACCAGCATATTTTACGGTCTGCTTATGTGACAACAAAACAGCTTGCTTTTTTGTACAATTCAAAGGTTTTTCTGCACGTTTTTAAATACCATTGCACAAAAAAAACGTATCAGAAATCTTTTAAGATCACATCCATTAGTATGCTGGGATTTATATACTTTCCTTGATGATGGAGACAATGAAGCTAGAATCAATCCCATTTTTAATAAAATGTTTCTATAACGTATTGTTTTTTAAAAATGTTTATATTGGGTTATGTGACTTTCATATTTTCCAAGCCAGTTCTGTAAAATGGGATTATTTTAGTTCAAGGCAACAACTAGAAAATAAATTGGTAAAGAGCAGAAATTGTGGGTACGAATCCCAGCTCCACCTCATAATCAATGTGTGATGCTGGGTATCTCATTTAATCTTGTATTTCTTCACCTGTCAAAACTGCATGTTCCCTAAACCTTTCAAAATTGTCAGCCCTTCAGAGTGAGTTTGTTCTCAAGGTATGATCTTTAAAAAAGACTCATTCATGGTTTCACTGGCTATATATAGTGTTGCTTCCTCTATACTGATAGTGAGCATTGATATATTACATACCACAGCCACCTGTTTTTTTGCTCTCGAATGGCAACACTGCTTGAAAATCACGTCCCACTACTAATCTCAGTCTGTCTGGATACAGACACCTAAAATCAACAAAGAATCCCACAAATCAGCTTCCTTCCCTTACTTCACCGAGTGAGCTACCCTAGATGTATACATATTAAATCATATGCATTTTTTACCCCAAAACAAGGGCTCTTGACCATGTAGTTGTTAAGAAAATATACATCTTTTAATATTATACACAACATAACATCAATTCGAATATACAATATTACACAACACATACATTTATTCAAAACACATACTTAACCACATATTATTGTGTGTGCATTTCCACTAGATGCATAACAACACAATCATCAGACACCTTGTTTCTGCCTTTCTATGGTGTATCCTCCACAGGGAGTCACCGTTTTTGTTTATGTCCTTCTCAATTTATACAGGCAAAAAAGGAATGTGCCAACACTTGATACAACAATGTGTTACTAGAACCAACATAGACATTTATCTCTTAGAAGATAAGCAAGGCAAATATTCCCTATTGCGTATCCTGTTGGTGCTGTCATCAGGGCACTCGGGCTTAGTTCATGTTCTGGCTTTCACACACTGAGTGGTATACAATAATTTGCAATCGCTCTAAAAAACAAACAAACAACTTTAAAAACATGGTTTTACAACTTTTTGTGCAAAAGAAGTACTGTAATACATCTATGACAACTTCATCTCTGTTATTTATATAGGCAGCAGGGATATATTCATTTTTAAGTGATATCGTTATTGACCACTGTGCATAATTCATTTTCTTTTATATCCTGTCTAAATAATTCCACATTTACCCTATAGGGTTTTCATTTCATAAATAAAAACATAGAAAGCTATCAATGGGGGTACTCGTATGATGTCATTTTGCCCCTTTCTACTCGTTTCTCAATCATTTGTGAGTCACACCTTCTGAATGCTCACCTCTAGTTGAGTCTTCAACTGTTATTCACTTATTAAAGTAACTCATATGTCTGCCATGCAGGTGGAGCTGCCTCCCAATTGTGTTCTTTATCTTTTTCACAGACCATCGACCGTCTCCTATTTCATAAACGGTCTCACTATGTGATATAAACAAGGGTCTATGATGACTAGCTGGTTTCCCAATGTTCGCCTCGAGAAATCTAACTTGAAAAGGAATGGCTTACCCATGCAATTCAAATTGCTTCAATTTATGCGAGGAGGACTTCGTTTTTCCTCGCCTATAGCATGACTGTGTTGGCCGTGATCTAAATCATAATAATAAACAAAACAGGAAACGAAAATCAGTTCCCTTCTAAAATGTCTTGTGACTTGACATGTGCCTAATGCCTGTATCTTACCTCAGTGATTTAAACTGCAGCTTTCCGTCCTGCTCGCTAATGGCAAATGCTTCTCAGCCTATTCACGGATTGGTCCATCTTAAATAGCAGATATAGTAATGTCACGTGGTGCGCGCACGCATTTACGTGTCAACGCATCACGTGACTTGCAACTATGTTGCTCTGAAGATATCCTGTCTACAAAGTGAAGAGTGCCGTCTCGGCCCTCTATCAACATCCAATACTATTCATATTTTTTGTGTTGTTGTTCAGTAATGTACCGCATGGTCACATGTCGCAATGTCACGTGACCCGCATCCATCTTGCTATGGGCATATCCTGTAAAGATCTGGGAACGCCGGGCGCTGGTTACTCTTTTTGCATACGGAACCAGATAACATATCTCCCTGCAATGGCTTTTCCCAAATAGTGTGTCATATGCCAAAAATGTGATACTGCAGTATTTTGGGGAATAAGTACCAAAACTGTTAATCACTCGTTTCCCACATATTTCCTTACATTAAATATTGCTTTATTTAACCAAAAACTTGTATAATGGTCAAAATAACCGCCCCTATGTCTTCTTTACTTTTTGTGATGAATAAAGAGAGACCATTCAATAGAAATGTTTAATCCATTCTTTACGGTGTCTAAGGAGTATATCCATTTCTGTTCGGCTTGTCTTAGCTTTAGATCTCTGTTACCGCCTCTAGGTTGAGCCAGTATTACTTCTATGATGAACCAATAGATGTCTTGCACTCCATGATGGGTGTTCTTAAAATGTGCCACTAAAGGTTTGTCAGGTACCTGATTCTTAACACAGGATCTGTGTTCACAGATTCTTTGACGGATTGGTCTCTTGGTTTTGCCAATATATAACAAGCCACATGGGCATTTAATCCCATACACTACCCATTTCGAGTTACAATTCGTGAAATGCTTTAGTTCCCATTTTCTCCCTTTCAGGTCTACATGTTTCATGTTAGATGTTAGTTTGCAGACTGAGCATTTCCCGCAGGGGAAATGGCCGACCACCGGGGGTAGGTTCCACAACGTCAATTGACTGTTAGGTATATCTTTGGTCGGTGCTCTGTATGTATGTACGAGTTTGTCTCTCAGATTTGGCATACATCGAAACACAAAACGTGGCTTGCTAATTGCAAAATCTTCGGTGTTAATGACATTCCAATTTTTCAATATACATCTCCGCAGTTCATTACTTATCGGGGAGAATGTAGAAACAAAGTGATCTTATCCTCTGTGACTCGTGGTTGTGGTGTCAGGCAACTGTTTCTTGGAGTGTTTTTAGCTCTTTTCATAGATCTGCGTACTATATATGGTGGGTAACCTCTTGCCTTTAATCTAGTTGTTAATTCTTTGCTGTTAACCTCAAAGTCTTCCTTGTGTGTACAGTTCCTTCTGACCCGTAGGAACTGGCCAAAAGGCAAGTTTTGTCGCAGAGATTGTGGATGGAAACTTTCAAACAGTAACAAGGTATTTTTATCATTAGCTTTCCTGAACAAGGTAGTACCCAGTTTGCTCTCTGTGTCTTTGAGAATTTCAAGATCCAGAAAGGAGATCTTCTTCTGGCTCGAACTCATGGTGAAATTGATACACTCCTCTTGGTTATTAACCCAGGTAACAAATGAGTGAAGTTCTCTTTCGGTACCTCCCCACAACATGAAGACGTCGTCGATACAGCGCACCCAGGTCTTCATAAGGTGCTTAAAGGGGTTGTGATCCGCATAGACTGAACGTATTTCAGTCATCCATAAACAGATTCGCGAGATCTGGCGCGAAACTAGAACCCATACTTGTCCCATGTTGTTGCAAATAGAACGTATCTTCCTCAATGAAAAAATTGTTGGTAAGATTAGCAAGATGAAAACATTTGTCCAAACTACCTTGTTCAGGAAAGCTACTGATAAAAATACCTTGTTACTGTTTGAAAGTTTCCATCCACAATCTCTGTGACAAAACTTGCCTTTTGGCCAGTTCCTACGGGTCAGAAGGAACTGTACACACAAGGAAGACTTTGAGGTTAACAGCAAAGAATTAACAACTTGATTAAAGGCAAGAGGTTACCCACCATATATAGTATGCAGATCTATGAAAAGACCTAAAAACACTCCAAGAAACAGTTGCCTGACACCACAACCACGAGTCACAGAGGATAAGATCACTTGTGTTTCTACATTCTCCCCGATAAGTAATGAACTGCGGAGATGTATATTGAAAAATTGGAATCTCATTAACACCGAAGATTTTGCAATTAGCAAGCCACGTTTTGCGTTTCGACGTATGCCAAATCTGAGAGACAAACTCGTACATACATACAGAGCACCGACCAAAGATATACCTAACAGTCAATTGACGTTGTGGAACCTACATCCGGTGGTCGGCCATTTCCCCTGTGGGAAATGCTCAGTCTGCAAACTAACATGTAACATGAAACATGTAGACCTGAAAGGGAGAAAATGGGAACTAAAGCATTTCACGAATTGTATCTCGAAATGGGTAGTGTATGGGATTAAATGCCCATGTGGCTTGTTATATATTGGCAAAACCAAGAGACCAATCCGTCAAAGGATCTGTGAACACAGATCCTGTGTTAAGAATCAGATACCTGACAAACCTTTAGTGGCACATTTTAAGAACGTCCATCATGGAGTGCAAGACATCTATTGGTTCATCATAGAAGTAATACTGGCTCAACCTAGAGGCGGTAACAGAGATCTAAAGCTAAGACAAGCCGAACAGAAATGGATATACTCCTTAGACACCGTAAAGAATGGATTAAACATTTCTATTGAATGGTCTCTCTTTATTCATCACAAAAAGTAAAGAAGACATAGGGGCGGTTATTTTGACAATTATACAAGTTTTTGGTTAAATAAAGCATTATTTAATGTAAGGAAATATGTGGGAAACGAGTGATTAACAGTTTTGATACTTATTCCCCAAAATACTGCATTATCACATTTTTGAATATCATGTTCACTACTGATTGCGGGTGGCTGTGGCATATGACACACTATTTGGGAAAAGCCATTGCAGGGAGATATGTTATCTGGTTCTGTATGCAAAAAGAGTAACCAGCGCCTGGCGTTCCCAGATCTTTACAGGATATGCCCATAGCAAGATGGCTGCGGGTCACGTGACATTACGACATGTGACCATGCGGTACATTACTGAACAACAACACAAAAAATATGAATAGTATTGGATATGTTGATAGAGCGGCGAGACGGCACTCTTCACTTTGTAGACAGGATATCTTCAGAGCAACATAGTTGCGAGTCACGTGATGCGTTGACACGTAAATGCGTGCGCGCACCACGTGACATTACTATATCCGCTATTTAAGATGGACCAATCCGTGAATAGGCTCGCCACACTGCTGAGAAGCATTTGCCATTAGCGAGCGGGACGGAAAGCTGCAGTTTAAATCACTGAGGTAAGATACATGCATTAGGCACATGTCAAGTCACGAGACATTTTAGAAGGGAACTGATTTTCGTTTCCTGTTTTGTTTATTATTATGATTTAGATCACGGCCAACACAGTCATGCTATAGGCGAGGAAAAACGAAGTCCTCCTCGCATAAATTGAAGCAATTTGAATTGCATGGGTAAGCCATTCCTTTTCAAGTTAGATTTCTCGAGGCGAACATTGGGAAACCAGCTAGTCATCATAGACCCTTGTTTATATTACAGAGTGAGACCGTGTATGAAATAGGAGACGGTCGAAGGTCTGTGAAAAAGATAAAGAACACAATTGGGAGGCAGCTCCACCTGCATGGCAGACATATGAGTTACTTTAATAAGTGAATAACAGTTGAAGACGCAACTAGAGGTGAGCATTCAGAAGGTGTGACTTACAAATGATTGAGAAACGAGTAGAAAGGGGCAAAATGACATCATACGAGTACCCCCATTGATAGCTTTCTATGTTATATTTATGAAATGAAAACCCTAGAGGGTAAATGTGGAATTATTTAGACAGGATATAAAAGAAAATGAATTATGCACAGTGGTCAATAACGATATCACTTAAAAATGAATATATCCCTGCTGCCTATATAAATAACAGAGATGAAGTTGTCATAGATGTATTACAGTACTTCTTTTGCACAAAAAGTTGTAAAACCATGTTTTTAAGTCTAGTTGTTTGTTTGTTTTTAGAGAGATTGCAAATTATGGTATACCACTCAGTGTGTGAAAGCCAGAACATAAACTAAGCCCGAGTGCCCTGATGACAGCACCAACAGGATACGCAATAGGGAATATTTGCCTTGCTTATCTTCTAAGAGATAAATGTCTATGTTGGTTCTAGAAACACATTGTTGTATCAAGTGTTGGCACATTCCTTTTTTGCCTGTATAAATTGGGAAGGGCATAAACAAAAACGGTGATTCCCTGTGGAGGATACACCATAGAAAGGCAGAAACAAGGTGTCTGATGATTGTGTTGTTATGCATCTAGTGGAAATGCACACACAATAATATGTGGTTAAGTATGTGTTTTGAATAAATGTATGTGTTGTTTTAATATTGTATATTCGAATTGATGTTATGTTGTGATAAATATTAAAAGATGTATATTTTCTTAACAACTACATGGTCAAGAGCCCTTGTTTTGGGGTAAAAAATGCATAGTATTTAATATGTATACATCTAGGGTAGCTCACTCGGTGAGGTAAGGGAAGGAAGCTGATTTGTGGGATTCTTTGTTGATTTTGTGTTTAATCATCCTCACCCACTCAGCCTCTAAAAAGAGGATCATTGCATCTCATGAAAATTTGATGGATACAGACACCTTCCTGGTATCTTCAAATCGTCATCCACTCTCTATGCTATGGTATGTGTAGTCATATCCTTGCTTCCCATTGGTTGCCTGTATCCATGCCTGAGCACTTTTGCTGTCTCCGAGGGTGCTAATCTTACACGATTCTTGAGTATGTGTACCTTTGTCATGAAATCTGTGTCCTGCAGTTATACTAGGAGCAGTATTCCTTCCATGTGGTTAATATTGATGAAATGTTTGTTGTGCCCATGCTTGAACACAAGTACCCTCACGTAGACTGCTAATGTTGCCCTTGAAATGCTACTAGTTTATCACTCTGATTACAACATGAATGAAAAGTGTGAGGTATCTAAAAGGAGGTTTACCATGCTTATTTTGATCTCTGCAAGGCAGCATATCAAGCTATGGGTTGTTATCGTGACACAGGGTGCGGCGCACTAGATATGCTATATCCCTTAATTCCTTTGGTCTGTGGGAGTGGGGCCCTAGAGGTGTCTATGCCCCAGGCCCCCAAAGTGCTTAAGAAGGCCATGTTATTACAGTCAAATTGTGTTTATTGTACAGCATGAAATATTGAAGAATACATTTAAAAAATGTTATGCAACATAACTATTGAGGCTCAGTGCAGCATGTATTCCACATCTGCACAGATGTTATAGGTAATGCCACATCTGGACACCAGAGGAAGGGGTAGCTGTATACACTTTGTTACTTTACAGAGTTGCTGAGCAAAACATAACGAAATGTAACAAATCCTCACTTGCTTTATTGCACAATGGACAACTATCATCATTAGGCTGTACTTGCCAATTTGCAGAAGTGACTTTTAAAGGTAGCCAGTTAAAACAAGCTCTTGTAATTAACCATCTGCCATTTGTGTAATGACTCCAGGTAAGATATTCTTGTAAAGTGTCAACCATTCAGATTATTGTATGTTTCTGATTGCCATTTGTTAAAACCCCTGTAGACATATTGGGCCTCATTACGACCCAGACGGTAAGTTACCGCCTGGGTCGTACCTTTACCACCATGGCGTAAACTATGTTTACGCCATGGTGGTTGGCGGACTTACCGCCCTATTCCGAGGTGAGTGGGGCGGTAAGTCCCCATTAACCCATTTACCCTTCCCCATTCCCATTTTTGCCCCATAGGGCGTAATGGGAGTGGGGAAGGCGTTAATTACGCCACCGTAAATTACGGTGGCGTAATTAACAACAAGGTCCCTTAGCGCCATGGATTTTAACACCTGCAAAAAGCAGGTGTTAAAACCTCCATGGCACTAAGGGACCTCGGAATCAGGCGGTAAGGGTCGGCGCTGTTTACGCCGCCGTAAACCCCTTACCGCCTGGGTCCTAATGAGGCCCATTATCTATGTGTGTGTTTATTATGTGCAAAATACATTATTTTTTGGGTTGAGGCCGTATGTCTTCTGTCAAACCCAACAGCGTTTTACTTCTGATGAGATGACACAGTGACCACAGCCATGATTGGGGAGGTGGCACGATGAGAAATATAATTGGTGGGCATGCATATAAGGACCCATAATTCTGTGCAAGCATTATTTTAGCACCTGCAAAATGCACATGTACGCAGAGTAAGAAACTCTGCGTCAACAATGATGGTGTGTTATACGGCCTGAACCCCGTACAGGCATCAATTGGGTGCTAGACAGGAGTTCAGGACTTATTAGGTTTAATAGAGCGAATCACTAGAGGTGGTGGTCTATATCACGTGGGTAGGGTGTGCGAACTTGAACATGTACCATTTGGTGCTGTAAAGTCATGTTCTCTAAGGATGGAGGATTTGCTGTTAGAATATTCATTGGTAATTTAGCTGACTGATGGAATAAAATGGACTCTTCTGCATATCCTATGACTGACCAGGGCATGCTGTATTTTGGGGCCACGTTTTCACGACAGAGGATGTTAAGCTGGTTTCCATGTCCAATTCTGCACAGCTATATGGAAATACATCTACTTTTGCTGCCTGTGGTACAACAAAGGAAAAACACAATGTAGAAATACTAATATGTGGGTTTATGTGTAGATAGTTATAAAATATAAATCCGCTGAGGGGGAATTCAGAAAAGCCAAGAATGAGAGGGTGGGAAAAAACGGAATTCTGTTCTATTTGTATATGACAGAATACAATCAAATCCAGAGTTAAATACGGTAAACTGGGATCTTGTGAAAGTGTTATTCAAAATATATAAAAGGGGCAAAGGTGAAAGGGGGAAAGTTAATGTCAATTCCCTGTAGATGGGACTATTGGCTTCATTAAGCTCTTTCAGTTGCAAGGAGTTTAGAAGACAAGAAAGAGAAAATAAAACCTTGGGAGTGGGATGTTTTCCTAAATTGGTTCGTCGATGGGTCATTTAGGAAATCAAGAATGAGCAGCCTGGAAGAAATGAACGTGATCAAAATTACAGAAATGGGCAGGTAAGATAAACAAGGTCTAATTCACCAACTACAAATAGTTAGATCACGTCAATAAACCCACAGTTGATAGGGAAAGACAAAAATGAGGAGCAGGATAAGGGAGAAGAAGTGGACGGCGCATTGAGACACTATGGTCCTCATTCCAACCCAGGCGTTAAGGTGTTTACGGCACCGTAAACGGTGCCGACCCTTAACGCCTGATTACAAGGTCCCTTAGCGCCATTGTGAGTTTAACGCCTGCTTTTTGCAGGCGTTAAAATCCATGGCGCTAAGGGACCTTGGAGATAATTACGGCACCGTAATTTACGGTGGCGTAATTATCTCCTTCCCCACTCCCATTATGCCCTATGGGGCAAAAATGGGAATGGGGAAGGGTAAATGGGAAATGGGGATTTACCGCCCCACTCACCTTGGAATGGGGTGGTAAATCCGCCAACCACCATGGCGTAAACATAGTTTACGCCATGGCAGTAAAGGTACGACCCAGGCGGTAACTTACCGCCTGGGTCGTAATGAGGCCCTATGTGCCTCAAGCTTAATTCACAATTGGAATACCGCGCAAACACCACAATGCAATCCCAAACGCTCAAAGAAAGCACAGTTTCAAAGTACAGTGAACCCAATCATGTAGCATCAGCCCAAATCATAAGCCCTGGCTGGGCATGCAAATGATACTTCCACAACTTTAAGTCATTCCTTATCTGCACAGGTGTGATTTTCCGCACAGCTAATGCACATATGTAAGCCCTACTAAAATAGTTACAGTTTGGAGTGGGTGGTGATGGTTCTAGTAGCCTGATAATGGCACATGCCCTGAAGACAACTGAGGGCTTGAGAATGTCAGAGAGGAGCCATAGCAATCTACCGAGGTTTTGAAGACAGTGATTTAGTGTAACAACCTCTCCTGGGATTATATGAATCAGTTTATGTGGAAGGGTATGCCAACTGAGGTGTAGTGGGTGTCCTACTGAGGATATGGCAACTGGTGTGCAATTTGTGCAGGATAGAGGAGCTTTACTTCCAGAAATTGCAATAGTGTTCCCATGGAAACATGGCTCAAGATCTCTAAATGTAATCAAAAGAAATATGCATTGCCTCCAGATTACCTTGATTGGGTGAAGGTTTTTTTATGCACCATTCTGGTATGTATAAGCCTGGTGAGAGAGCAAATAAGCTGTAGTGGCTGCATTTGTTCTGGGATTGTTTCTCTGCAGGGCTAAACCACTCATCAATCAAACGTAAAGATGTTTCAAGAGTCTCAGTGACATCTGAAACTGTGAAGACTGTGAATATTTCCACTAACCCAGTCATGTATTATGTGACCAATTTCCTAACAGTATTTGTTGGCCCAATACCAGGCAGTCATGTGTTTCTCTCATTACATTGTTACCTCTAAATGTGTTAGGCCATGGCTTGTTGTGTAAACTGTGATGCATACTTTTACTGTACTCCAGATGGAGTAAAAATACCCATTGACCATGACAGTGAGTTAATGGCAATTTTACATGCAGAACATGCATGGGAATTAAATAGTGGGGCAGATGAGGCAGATGCACCTGCACTTGGGCTGCCCATTTAACAAAAGACATGTGTCTTTTATTTCCATGAGAAAGATGGAAAAGCACTGGCAGTATAAGAACGGATGTATATGATTTGGCTGTGGCACAATTGTTCATGGCTGAATTGTCTGTGGTCAATTCGGCCACAAAGACATTTTTGCTGCGTCCAAATCAGGACAAATTTAAACCCTCCACTGCCCCTCAAAACAATTGCCCACCGATCCCCTACTTACCTTTCTGGCATATGCTTTGTTTCTGACCCTTCAGCATCGGATCCGTCCCTCCTACGTGGGTCGGATCCGACGCTGCATGCTCCATTTCTTTCCCCGTCCCCGGCTCCAAACCTTTCGGAACCAGGGGCCACCGCTACCTCCAAAGGCCATTACTACCAAACATGGGGAGCGGGATACAGTACCGCAACCCATGCTCCCAATATTTGGTAGTGATTACCAAAACCTATCATTTACAAACGATCGAATGGTACTGGCCAAATTCGGCCAGATTTACCATACAATCGTTTGTAAACAATCAATTAGGGTAATAAAATTAAAACAATGACATGGTGACAAGGATTAACTTATTGCTTATTACAGTACCAGGTTAGATCCCATTGCAGCAGGATTGCCACCTTGTTTGTGGTGATTAGCAGCAGCTTCATTAGTGATCTACAGTTCTGTAAGTGTTAATGTCACATCCTGATGTAGTAGTACACCTTTCAGTAACTCCATTGTTTATGAAAACAAAGGCACAACATATATTTGCATCACAGGCTCACTAAGTATGAGGTAGCAATGTTGAAAGCAATAAATGTAATCCTTACATTATGTTCCATGTTCAATCCAGCCTGATTACTGCCATGTCCAGCAGTTGGGCAGCGCCGTGATTTTTTCTATAACTGCAACAGAATTCACCAAGTCAAGCAAAAACTTTCAACATTTCTGGTGAAAAGTGCCTCATTGATGGTACATGAATGAGAAATCAAAGTGGAGAGTTAAAATCAAGCTATGCAGTACCATGTATAAAGTGACTGAAAATGCTAAGCTCCCAGATGTATTGTCTGCATAGGAAGCAGAATATTTTGCCTTAAAATGGGCATGCACTATAGCAAAGCCAAGTGATTTATTAATTTCACTAACTCCCGCTATGCATTTGTGATAGTGCTTGACTAAGGGAGGCTGTGTATGTAAAGAGGTTATGTTACAGTCACAGGCACACTTATCAAGAATGCACAGTATGTAAATGCCCTTCTCCAATCATTGATTTTGCCTAGAAATGTGGAAGTAGTAAAGTGTGTAGCGCATGGAGCCCGAGAGATTACCCCAATCGAGGAAATGTCCTTGAAGATAAGGCAGAGAGGAAGGGTTTCCTTTCCTCTGTTACTTTGACAGAAGATAAAAAGCCACAAAGACAAGTGAAGTATATTGGTCCACCTACTTCCACAATGGTTGAACTATCCGAAATTCTATAATATGCTTCATATACTGAAAATAATGCATTGATCAGAAGTGAGGGTTCCCTTCATAGTGATAAGCTTTGGCAGGTGCTTGAAGTTTATTTAATTTTTCCAAACAACTTTGCCATTATTTCACATGTGTGCTGCATGATGTTGTACATATTGCAAAAGAAGGGGGTGATGACTGCGATGCAAAAAAGAATGGCAAAATCCAGGTTTTATGCAGGTGGCAGAACATTTATGCCACCATTTTGTAATCTGGTAACAACAGAATGCGGTTACAGATGTAAATGTTGAGCTGCTGATAGTGGTAGATAAAGAGTATACTATTGCTATAATAGTGTCACCAAATGGATGGATATGATAGCTTATTTATAACATGCTTAATACCCAGCGGTTTCTAAGCGCAGACCTCGGGATCGAACTTGTGGTGCTCTGTGTCATCTTGCTTGCAAGGCAAGCATGTTGCCCTGAGCAATCCTCCCATTGGAGGTGATTCTAGCCTGTAAAGCTGACATACAATCAATGGTAAAGATTGTGATGCACAAGTTTATCTTAAGTTTCATTGTGCTAGTGAATATTTACAATGACTGAGAAATACTGTTCTGGGAATTTGGGGCAGGAGCACTTTAAGGTAGAACATTAAGCAAAAGCTCTATTGCACTTATTAATGAGAATCAGCGGGAGTGGAAAAAGGATATTGAAAAACAACATTTTCAAAATATAGTAACTGCAAATAAGGTTACATGATTGATCCTCCATGAGATTCTCAGTGGTAGACTGATATACTTACAAGAGGTTCAACCACTGTCTTCAAGCAGAGGCATAGGCTGAGTAGTGTGGGCTCCCTTTGCTCCCCCTCCCAACACCCTGAGTAAGCAATGATAGCACAGACTAGATGTATTTTGTGGAAATATCATAGGTCGTAGGCATTTTTGTTTTCTTACAGAAAATAACTTACATAAGCAAACAATACATTGTTATCAGCTTTTGGGCACACTGTGACCAGTTCAGGATTTGCCCAAGGCTTGTTCCAAGTTCTTATCCTCCTTGGGCCTCCGTCCCTGGGCACATGCCGCCTACGACTTGCTTTGGACCGTGTACGAAGAAAGTACTCAGCGTTCCGTCTTACTTTCCTTTCCTTCTTTTCCGTTATCTTTTTGCAGGGTGGGATGGGTGGCAAAAAGCTTCCCTATGCCCAGGTCCTGTAAGAGCTTACCCGCAGAGGTAGGCTCCTTACCTGGTTTGTGCCTGGGCTACATTTCTTGCCCCCTCTTATACCCCATACCCCTTTTGTCTTTCTCCTGGGGACCGGGCTTTCCCTGGCTTCCTGCTGCTAACTTTCGCACCTTTCCCAGGTGCCGTTTCCTCCCTTCCTGTTGCCTTTTGTCTCGGTGGCGCCAACATGCCGCCCCTCCCTATGGCTTTCGCGCCATCTAACCCCCACCCCGTGCCTAAACTCCCAGGCCCTCCAACGGGCCGCATTTCATGCATCCCGGGGCCTGGGTCAATGTGCACCTGATGGAGGATGCCATTTTAAATTACCTCCAAAATTAGTCAAAGAAGTGAAATGCATTTATTGGCAGGTATAGAAAGCACTCCGAACACATAATAAAACACATCAAAGGAAGGGAATCTTGGCAGAAAACTGTCCAGTGCATATGAGGTTCTGCTAGTTAAAGATGCAGCAGTCCGTTACAGAGACGTTCCAGCCTGGACCCACACAAACCAGCAAGGCCACCAGCAATGCTCTCTACGGCACAACTCCTGAAAATCCTGTCACTGATTCGTTGTAGTGGTGGAGTTGTATTTCTATTAAGCTGGTTGAAAGACACTTTACTCAGCATTTTCGGTTCTTTGACAGTATAAACACAAGCAGAAAGTTACTACCAAGAAATTAGAAACTGATCTTGGTGGAAACAAAGATAGTATTGTGGCAAGTAGAAAATTCTACACTGCATCATAGGAGTGTGGAATTATGTATTGTTTATGGCATATACCCAGTGCAGTGAATGAACATTTGGACAAGTACCACATACTTGTAGTAAAGTAGCACTACTTTTAGAAGCATGAAGTAATGGGTTCCAAATGACTGCGAGTGAGAGATTGCTACAAGAGAAGCACCCAATCAGAGTGGGTTAAAAAGAAATGTGTAAAAAAAATCAAAGAGAGTCCTCCAGAGTTGGCAGGAAAGGTAAACGAAAAAGGGTGGCCTAGTGTGATAAAATGTTTACTGCCCTGCAGGAGCACACGGATGAGAAATGAATAAACTGCCTACTCACCCCCACACTACTACTATGACAGCAGTATATTGACATTACGCATCTTTAGAAGTACTTGTAATTCAATGATTAATTGAGTTAGTGGTTTCTTCCTGTTTAAATTTAATATAAACACATTTCTCTTTGGTAGAAATACACTGTCAATTAGAGCTTTGAGGATTAGTCTTGTGTTGTAGCGTTTAAGGGTAGATCCTTTTTAGCTGGCTTTATTAGATTGCAAAGACCTCTACGGTGGAACATTTTTTGTAAAATCAATTTTTTGGAATGCTTTACTATGGCTACGTTAACATTGGTAGATATAGTGTTAGGTTGATTAGTAGGTTTTCTTTTGTTTGTACATCTTTTTTACTATTAGTTTTTGGAAGAGGGTCCGTACATTTTTTAGTGGTTGTTGGTTTAGTTTTGTTGAGTGAGGTTACTAGCTGTTTTGTTTGAATGTTTTCTATACATTGTTTTAGAGGTGGATGACTATATGGCTTGCGTTTATTCTTATCTGTTCTATTATTTCTTTGTTTTTTATGCAGTTGCTTTTTAGTGGGCATTCTGTTTTGTCTGTTGGGAAAAAGAAAGCTTGGGTTTGAACATTGCGGAATGTATGTGCATGTATTGTGAATGGGGTGTGGGTGCGATTGTAGAGATGAAGAGAGTGCTATGTAATTGTGTAGTGGGATGGTAGGTGTAGTTGGGAAGGTTGTAAGAGTAAGAGTCTGTACAGGTGAGATGGGCGTGGGTTAGTGAGTAGTGGAATGGTGGTGTGATTGAAAAAGTAGGGACATTATGACGTTTTGAGGAAAACAGTGGTTGTTATGATGGTGGTGTGTAGATGGTAATAGAAAGTGTGTGATTGTTGCAATATAATGAGTAAGAGTGAAGTAAATGCTGATTCAAAAAGAATGCTCTAGGTTAATGTATAGTGATAGATCATTGTTATAATTAGAAAAATATATATGCTATATTGATGAACTTACTTTGTAGGATGTGAAGAGTGTTCTTTTTTCGTTAGCTGTCTTTGGCAATCTTCTTCTTTCCTGTAATTGTAAAAGAAAGTTAGTTGGTATATGTGGTAATGGTGAATTACTTTTTGTAAATGAGGTTGCTATTTATGATGGTAAGAGGAGTTGTTGGGGAAAAGAGTTAATACAGTTATGTAACGTGCGGTGGACAAAAGTGTGTTAAATATGTTGTTAAAACAATTGGAGTATGAGTAGTGTTATTTGGCACATTAGAAGGAACATATCAAAAATGGATTTGAGGAAAAGGTGCATATCTAAGTAATTTCTGGGATATTAGTTTTAAAAGAAGAAATGCTGTGTTTTAGTGTAATGTATTTGCAATATGCTGCGGTGTTTTTAGAGAATATGAAACTGTTGCCTAGTGGTAATGCAATGGCAGATTGTTGTTGAAGCAGTGTTTGGTGTCTTATTATAGAGGTTCGAAAAGAAGCGTCATTTATATGTAAGGAGAAGTGTTGTATATAGATACTTTTTTGGTATATACATATATGTGTACAGGTGGAGAATCGTGGCAGTGTAAAGGATATAATGAGTGAGGTTGGAAAGTGTGGCATTTATATGGAATACAAAATGGAAAATGTTGACTGTTTAATATCTGCATATCTAGGCCAGGTGCTTTTGTTCAGTGACAGTCAGCATATGAAAATTGAAAATGTGCTATATATCTAAACGTTAACCTTATTCTATGTTCTTAAAGCACTTTCTTTAGGGTTTGCTCTGAGGTCATGGAGAAACATATATGGGGCAATAAGCAGGCCTCAAACACACAATTCATTTGTTTGCATGATGATGAACTTTAATGTTATTTACATTTTCTAGCAATGTTTCTTTTTTCATTACTTTAATTTCCCTGTATGTGCCACTGATGTGTATGCATTGCAGGTCTTCATATATATTGGTTGTACTAAAACAAGTATATGGTAAGTCTTTAATTATTAGCTACTTATTCCATGTTTAACATTACAGAAAACTCTGATAAGGTAGCATTAACTACTTTACTAGCCAAAATTACGAGATTAAAAATGTTCTTCTATAATGCATGCTGCAGCCATCGCCTATATGTATGTATTATTAGCCTCCTGTATTTACAGCAACTATTTATTTTTAGATAAGTACATTCTTTAATACATTAAGTACTTTGTGATAGGTCTCTTGATCACCCCTGACATCTTGTTACCAACATTGTAAACACTTGTGAAAACTTTTCATCAAAATTAACTTCATATGTAATGTCATCAATGATGTCATCAATGGCATTTGTGATGTCCACTTTGATGCCCTGGGTGTTTGCCTTAGCAGTGCACGGTGGTGGTGTGAGTTATGGTTGCTTATCTTACCATAACTGGTTTATTTCTGGGATTTTCTGGTTTTACATGTAACTATAACATCCCTTCTACAACATTTTCTTTCACTGAATTTCATAGGTTTTTGTTAGTCCCTTTAACAAAGTTTTTTCACTGAATATATATATATATATATATATATATATATATATATATATATATATATATATATATATATATATATATACATTATACATATTGATATGTATAATGTATATATATATATATATATATATATATATATATATATATATATATACATTATACATAAATCCAGTTTTTCTTCCTTTTTAAATAAAGTGTGTTTTGTAGCAATAGTATGCAGCCAATATTGGGCTATTTTTATTTCTGCTAAAGTATGGAAAATGTTACTTTGTTTCTTTAAAAAGGTAGTTTGTATTTTGTCACAGATGGCACAAAAACTCTATGGGCCTGATTCATGGAAGTGTTTTATAATGGCGCAATCCCATAGGAGTCTCAAGGATTATTCAAGAGTTTTTATTTAGTTTTGGGGGCCCAAGGGCCATCCCACTCTCTTGTCTCCAATGGGATTCCTCCCTAACCTAGGCATCTGTAACCCTGTTAGTGCTACCGAACAGTAATCTTGACTTACTAATGTATTGCCTTTAGCAACAAATGGTCTACCTGAAATAGTGCCTTATTAGGCTGCGTAAGGGACTTTGCACCTGTCCCTGAACTAGAACGTTCTTAGTGTTCTAAGGGAGTTAGTATGTGCCGTGCACTTACTCTGTGAGTTTCAGGTTTTTTCACTGATGCCCATGCTTACCTCCTCTCTTCTCTATTAGCTCTCCCTCATACTCCACCCTACGCCAACCACAACTCGTCTGTGCCTCCAATAATTCACTCCTAACCCTCAACTCCACCCTTCATAGATCTTACTTCTCCTCCCACTCCACTTCACTACTTCCTCTCCATACTCCTGCTCCCCTTCTCCAACCTACTTCTCCCATCCCAGCATTACAACTCCCCTCATACCACTACCACTCTCCTCCTACCACCACCACTCTCCTTAGTTCTCACTGGAGTCTAGGATCTACCAGATTTATGCAGGTGGATATCTATGTCTATTTCGGATACCTAATTCACAAAAAAACTAAAATTTTGCAGTACATCCTCACATGCTCTGTTTTTGATGTCATGTATTAAGAATCTTGTCAAGAGGACGGCAGGTTACAGCATGAAAGGGATGTTATTGAAAATACTCAAACTATTGTCCTGGGCTATACTATGTGGTTTGTAGTCAAAATCTGCTGCTAAAACCTCATGGTTAAAAATACTGGAGGGAAAATATGGAGAATAGTTCTATGTTTACCGCAATATGTGCCGATACAGGGTATTTGGCTCAAATTGGGACTCAAGTTCCTTGAGGCTCACTTAAATATGAGGAGGGCTGACTAATACTTACAAGCCTGTGCTTCATCCTCATGTCTCTTGTTATCTATACTAGGACAGGCTTTGAACGGAGGGAAAAAGCATGTCTTCCGTCAATTTAAAATGCATAATGAGTACTGTTTTCTGAAAGACGAAATGTAGGAGCTAATGGTCATACTACAATCATCCTTTGCCATTGTATGCTTAAATACAATTGTAATGCAATTAGATTTATATGAATTATTTTGTGATGTATAGATTTTATAGATGTTAAATGGATTTTAGCTATATTATGGGTTTACAAATATAACATGTATTATCACAAACTGTCTTGCGCTATCATAATATATAATAAAAAGGCCAGATGTATTTTTTTGAAGCCATGCTTCCCGCTTTGCCTGTTTCTAGGTAGACAAAATGTGTATTTCAACAATGATAATGTAATATTATTTGCAGAACATGCCCAAGACAGGGATACCACTTTACCAATATATTTCAAGTTGCATACACTAAGAAAATATATACATTTATAAAAAAAAAATATATAAACAGAAATTAATTTGATTAAACAATCTGTCTCTAACAAAATAAATTACTTTGTTTTAATGTACTTATGTATTATATAATTGTTCATTGTAATATGTCTTGGTATGTATATTATATCAATAATATTTTCCATGCACATTTTAAAATTTGACTTCAATTTACTTTATTTTATGATCTCATGTCTACTTCAAATCATGCTGTATGTGAATTGTAACATTATATATGTGTGTCCAAAAGCCGTTACTAGAATCCAAACAATGAGAAGCAGATATAACAATTGGCCGTATCCACTATGTTGAACTTTCAACACATTCTGTGAGATTTAGTTTGAAGTTATTACTCTTCCACGTAAAAGGTACAAGAACCTTTAAAAAAATATTTATTAACATAATCTATGTTAAAATACACCACATAATACATTTACACTCTGGATATGTCTTCATTTACGCACAATATCCCATGTATATGTGCTTTTCCTCTAGTATTAAATAAAAAATAATAGACTGCAGAAAAGCTTTCCAGGGGGTTAAAATATGCCATCTTCCAGAACATACATGGGCCTGTCATTGTATATGATTACCATTAGACAACATATTTAGATGTAACTCCAACAGAGCTGGTCCATGTGACCAGATACAATATTATCGCCTAAAGCTATAGTTTGTCACAGCCACCCCTATGCCAAAGAGTAAGCACATCTTGCAACTGCATCAACAGCAGCATCCCCTTTTCTACACCATGGGAATATGGGTTGACAACCATTCAAAACTTTTAAGGCACTGTTGGCCACCCACTCTACCAATTAAGAAGAAATACCTGAATGGTACTTTTCAATGTTTGGGGACTTGCCAGCAGCCTCTGTCCAGGCTACCCTACAACAGAGAGATAGGGCATTGGCCTGCTGGATATAACTCTTCATTGAAAATATATAATACATGGGTTTCAATCTAGCAGCCATATCAACTATTCTGCAGGATATAATGAGCATACAAGGTGCAGCTGTAGCAATATATTTGGGGCTACATATAGCAGGAGGCAATTTGCATATGATAGAAGGGATAGCCATGCCTCTACTTAAAGGACTATCTGCCACACTAGAAGTAAACTAGAGACTGGTTACAGTTAACAAACAAGAGAAGAAAGTCCAATATAGTTACACTCACTTTTTCAGTGCTAAGATGTGATCATTTGGGAAAGGGGCATGCTATAGGTGATATTAGGGGTGTGAGATGGCACAATGCAAGTCTACCAACCATAGTAGAAGACTATTTGTTGATGTTAATGTTAAAGCATATTTATACCATGCACCATCACCACCGGAGTTGTCCCCTGGTACTCTGGAGGAACTGAAAGGGAAGAGGGTGAGGTGGGTTAGTAGGACTGAGCGGGAAAAGAGCAAGGTATCTTTGATGTGCTGTTGGCCACATCAGTTCGGTTAACAGTGAGTTTATGTGTGCTTTACGGTTAGTTGCCCTCATGTGGTCTTGTGCGAGACTTTGTATGTTTTGTTGTTGCAGTGTAGTGAAGTGTATGCAGTTTGTTGTGCTTAGAGGTATGGTTGTGTTTGGTTTGAGTTTGAGAGGTGTATGCAGAGATTTTTAGTAGGGTTGTTTAAGGGCATCACTAACTAGATGTAACACATGCTAAACCTTACAATTCTATCTAGATGTGAGGTAAGATTATTTTAACAATTCTATCTAGATGTGAGGCATGGCTAAACTTCACAATTCTAAGTGTGAACCATGGTAATCTTCTGAATTCTATCTTAATGTGACTCATGCTAAACTTCACAATTCTATCTAGATATGATGCAAGACTATCTCCACATTTCACTCTAAGTGTGATGCATGTCTAAACTTCACACTTCTATCTAAGTGTGACACATGGTTAATCTTCACAATTCTATGCAAAACACCTAGATTTGAGATATCTGGATATCGAGAGAATACCTAAGTATGGGACACAACTGTAAAATAAAGCTACCTAAAGGTTGGTACACAGTAGTCACAGAAGTACCATTTACAAGCTGGCTAATTGTGGTATTCTATGTTATGTAGGTCAGAAGAGTGGGAGGGCTTTTTGGAATACAGTGATTGCTGTACTCCCCACCGGGACCACACTTACCTTGTAAGTCACTGCTGGTGGATGGCTGGCTAATGGCATCACAGGCAAACACTGGCCAACATGGTCTGGAGCTGCTTCTTCTGGAGCTGCTGTCCTTTGCCTTGGGGCCCTTAGCTGAGGGATGCCTGGGCATAGGCAACCCTGGGTGAGTTTATTAAAAGAGGCCTATGGGCCAATCAGATGGTGTTGGATGGGAAAGGAGGTGGGTAGAGTGGGAGGGAGAGAACGGGATTGAATGTGGAAGGAAACAGAACAAAAATCCAAATAAAACCAAACACGGAAGCGGGTCAGGGGAGGGTTTTACGCGGGCACTGGATGGGGAGATGCAGGCTGATTTGGTGCTCTTAAATGGTAAGGGGGCACAGCGCAGCACTTATCCTATGCTTGGTAACCATGCCAAAGTGGCGCTGGGCAGCAATGGGTCTGGGACCCTCGCAGGTATATACCCTAACAATTGATCGTTCAGATGAGCATCTATAATGCTCCTTAAGGTTTTGAGCTGTCTCTGAGTGAGAAGAGAGAGCAGAGGAAGCTGGACTTGTCCTGTCTTGTCTATTAAAACCACATTTTTTGTGTAGATTAGAGAGCAGTTATTGAGTAGATTTTAAATGTAAATCTCGAGGATTATTTAGGACAGAAGACAAATTGGATAGATAAGTATTAACTCCATTTTCAAACCATTGTCACTATTTGTGGACTTCATTTTACAACCAGAAATACCACGTATGGAGTCTTATCTGAAAAATACAACTGCAGTAGTAAACTTACTTAAGGATATACAATTTGATCCACAAAAACAATCCTGGTTACTCTAGATATAGAGTCACTGTACAGCTCCATTCCCCAAATGGAGGACCTGATGGTGATAGACAAAAACACCAATTTTGGAGATTCCATGACTCTTCCTCATGCAATTGGCGGAAATCGCTTTAAAAAAATGCTTTTCTACACAAAGATGAGTTTTATGAACAGATGTCAGGTACCGCAATGGGGGCAAAATTTGTCCCATGCTGGCCTCTCTATATGTGCAGATTTTGAAAGAACAAATATCTATACTAACAACCAGTTCGGACATAGCTGTCTGTCACAGATATATAGATGATGTCCTTTTAATCTATAAGGGTGAGCAGAAATATCTAGAAACATTCATCACTTGGCTGAACAGTAGAAATAGGTATCTAAAATTCACCTTCACCAGCAATAATGAAGAGGCACACTCCTTTGATTTGGAACTCATGGCAAAAAATTGAAGATTGTGCACCACAGCATTCAGAAAACCGACGGACAGGAATTAACTGCTTCAATTTGACAGCTTTCACCTGAAATCAGTAAAGTCCAACTACCCGAGATAAATGAATACAATGACCAAGCAACTGCACTTACCGATAGACTGCAAGTTCGAGGATACCCCAAAATCTCTTGAAACATGCACAGAAACACACACAAAACACTCCTTGAGAAACTACACTTGAGCAAAATATAAGAACGACAAAGTTGAATCGCATTACAGCTGTTCTGAGTTACTCTTCACAATTAAATAGAGTGGAACAAGAGATACTTAATGTTAAAGGATATTTGTACAGCGCACTATCACCACTGGAGTGGTCCCCTGGCACTCATAAGCTGCGGCCAATTCTGAATGTGTGCTCTACACCCCTATTTCCTCCACGGTTCATAATCAAATGAAGGCAAAGCATCAGGGACTCCTTAGTGAGGTCCTCCTATCCAGGTAGCGCCATACAACCAACACTAAGAAACTATAATGGCCAGTTGATCACTCAACATCCTTCTAATGTTCGGCATGTCCACAAACATGTAGATCTACGACATTGAACCTGGGCATACAAACTCCATGTAGGCAATTAAAATTAACATTCACCAATTGTAATACTAGTCATGTAATATATCTTATTAAAAACCATTGTAACCTGAAATACATTGCAATGATGGCTATGCCCATTAAGAAGAGAATCCAAGAACACTAATCCTGCATACTGACTAAGAGACTCAATGCACCACTAGTAGAATATTTTCTAAAAATTGTAAGGAGGAAGAGTTAACCTGGAATATTGTGAAAACAAATGATAGAGCCACCAAGAGGGGCAGATATGCATGCCATTTTTATTAAAAAAGGGAACATTGATTGATTTTCATTTACTAAAAACTGATCAAAGTGGTCTGAATGAACCCATACATTGGCAAACTGACTACCCTATAGTGAATCACAATATCACACCTGGTGGAATTGTACTCTTACACTTGATTAAATCAACACATCTTGTCAAACTCCAAATTCAATTGATGGTGAAAATAGACACATTCATACAAAGAGAGTATTATACCTAATATCCTGGATGGCTTTCAAGCACCCTCTCACATGTAAAGTGAATTTCCAAATGTGTCTGTCCATCTACGGCGTGCCAGTCAACACAGATGTTGTACTTGGGTATAGTACAAGAAGGTTTATAATCTCCCGACGATTTGACACTGGGTCCCTTTCTTTATATGTAGCACCCCGTGGTACGTACCTAGAAAACTATTAAAACATGTCATGAACATTTTTCAAACATGTATCTAAAAATGTCTCTAACAAAAATTTGCAAAACCTTCTCTAACATTTATTGTAGAGTGTCATAACACATTTTTTGACAAATACTGGCAGATATGTTGAGACAACTCCATTAGTAAAACAAACGTTACCACAGTATCACACCCCAATACACGAGTGCTGAAGTAACTCTGAGATGCTATTCGTGATGGAATTATCTGTTGGAGATACAATAGTGTGCCAAACATGGTGACTATGGCAATGACAATCACACTTAAGAATGTCGGTTATGGCATGTAAGGTTTTTTCATGTTGAGTCACGACACGTTTGTGAGGAGCTCTATGGATCTGCGGCCACGGGTAAGCCAGAAATCTATGCTTTTGCCATAAAAAATCATAGTGATAATTGCGCTGTTTGAAGCTACAATATATAATTATAGATGTTTCGAACTAAGGAGCAGTTTTTGACTGCTATAATGACAAAAGAACACGCAGCAATATTCTAGATCTACAGGCATCAATACCCAAATACCCACAGTAGTAGCAGCACAAGCATTATGCCCTGTAGAAAATAAACAGAGCCATACCAACAAGAATAGTTGCATATTATTTAGTTAGTTGGCTAATAAGGGCCAGACACGCGTTCCTAGTAAAATGGAAACACATGCATTTAGCCCCTCGGACATACACAAGCCTCTTCTAAAACAAGACGGTTCTAGACAACATTGAAAACCATCCCACTTTAAGGGATGGCAGGGCATGGTAGACTGCCGCTTAAGGCTATTGAAACACTTGTGTAGAAGCGCGATACAAAAAAAATATCAATCAATCAATAAACTGACTGTACATACAGTCAGTGGACTTAGACAACCATATTGTGCCCGATATCTCAATTCCAACTGATACAAGTGATATGTGTTTAACAGACCCAGGGCCTCATTACACGGTAGGCGGTAGGGATTTAACGTTACCTGTAATGGAATACCGGTAACGTTAAATCCCCATGCAAATTACGACCCGGCTCACCGCTATTAGCGGCACCGCTAAGTACGGTGCCACTAATAGCGGGCAGTCCGCGTGCGTGCGACCCTCCATCCCGGAAATAACGCCATGCCACTAATAGCACACCATCACAAGCCGAGCGGACATGCCAATAGTGGCATGGTAAAGCCCCCCTAACCCCTTACCGCCATGGCGCTAATACCGGCATTACGAAGCACCCGTAAAGAGAACGGAGCAGTGTTCCCACCTGCCACAGGTGCACACAATCAGCACAGGTGGAGGCAAAGGAGACTCTGGCAGCACAAAAGGAGCACACCACACCCCTTCCCACACCAAGATGGTCCCAATACTAGCAGCATTACATGGGCTGGAGGACATGATTGCAGTGCAGCAGCAACTACAACAGGCAGCACAGAGGAGACGCAGGAGGAGGAGGAGTAGGAGGGCAAGACAGGCACAGCAAACACCACCACGGCACCTAGTCATACCACATAGGCAGCCACCAATCCCCAGGATCAGAGCCAGTCCATTTAACTTAACACCTGAGCAGATACACACCCTGTACCGTCTGGACCGGGATACCATCACAAGCATCGTGGACATGATACATGATGACATTGTGAGCCTCACAGACAATAGGAACTGCTATCCCCCCTCTACTAAGGTGGTGACCGTGCTCCACTTCCTGCCCACAGGCACCTACCAGCATACAGTGGGGCACATGCATGGCATCTCACAACCAGTATTCTCACACACGCTGAATCAGGTACTCGATGCCCTCCTGAGGCATGCACCTGAACACATATTCATGCCACGGACTGCCCAGGAGATTGCAAACACCAAAGTTGGCTTCTATGCACTGGCAGGCATCCCAAGTTGCATTGGGGCCATTGACTGTACCCATGTGTCATGATGCCTACCCCCGGGCATCATGACCAAGCCCATCAGCTCCGGGAGCAGGCATCCAGACACTTTTAAAACCCCAACAGCCCCGGCTGGGGGCTGTTTGGGTTCAGTCCTGGCGCCTTAGGCGCCAGGCTCATAGACCTTACTTACCTGATGCAGACCATGCTGCAAGTGAGTCCAAGCCAACGTGAGGCCTGGATGGGACTATTTTATTACAGGGACTATTTTTTACTCGGGCGTGGTTCTGGGGAACTTCTTACCTGGAACTACTTTGGAGGCTATTTGAACCACGCCCAAACAGCAGCACATGCTTCGCGTTATTCTGCATCGAGCAGCGTAACGCTCACCGTGCCTGCAGCCAGCATCCAGTCTTCTGCCACGCCCGCCTCGAATCTGGAGCTCCTAAAAACAAGAGGAAAGAAAAGGACAAGGTTAGAAAACAAACTATTTTCGAATTCCTCACCTGATTCCGGATCCATCTCGCCTCCGGACCTGGAAAGAACATCATTTCAGTACGCGTCGCATCTCCAGCTGCAGTGCCACGCCATACTCACCAGTCCTCGCAGCATCTTCCGATTCGGCGCTGCCTCCATCATTTCTTCGCCGAACTCCGGCACCTGGGGGACAAAAGAAAACACCAAGGTGAGCCGAGAGAACCAACAAATATAACTCTTATCACCATAGACTTACCTAATTTACCACCGGAGGAATTATTCTATAACTCTCCACATCTTCATGTGCCGCACCTGCAAAGAGAGAGAAAACAACACGTTAAACACGTGCAACATTTACTAGACAGCGTTGGGTAATACAGACTCTTACCTGAGCGCCACCAGCTACCACGAGAGCATCTTCTCACAAACTCAGCTGCAAGACAAGAAAGGAAGGGGGAACAAGAGTGAACATCGGACATATTGAACTCTATGAACTTGATACTTACTGATCCTAGCCAGGAACCTCAGAGTCAATACTCTCCAGAACTCTCCCAGGCCTTCAAACCAGTGAAGTAACTGGTATCAACGCGCCCCTGCAATCCATGCAGGATGGAGAGCTCATCTTTCAAGAGTATAAGGTGAGAATGCTGAAAGGGCACTTCGGAGTGATAAGTGGGGAGGACTGTGGGGGTGCCATCACTTGAATCCACGGGTGGCTAAATCCATCTTTCCACTTGCAGGAGAATACTTCTACGGGTCAAGCAGACAAGATTCGGAGGGGCAGTCCAGTCAGTCATCGCTGCACTACGCATCACATTGGTGGAGACCGCAGCTGTCCGGGTCCGACCGATGCCCCTGTGGGAGCCAGGTGAGCGTAACAGAATGCGAAGCCTATCTATAAATCCCCACCCGGGCGTTATGGAAACCTCGGAAACCGACCAACTGGCCCAATTACTGGGGGAAATTAGGGCAAAAGTGCACTCCGCTCTCCAAGAGATAAATGCCCTCAGGAGAGAACTGATTGTTTCGAAGGAGCGCACTGACGATCTGGCTAGACAGCTGCTGCAAAATCAAGCAGGGCAAACACCTTTACCAGGACTCGGGGGGAATCCAACTCCTGTTTCATCGAGCAATCCGATGCAAGTGGTTTTACCAGGGGCTATTCCTTTAGCTCCACCTGAACGGTTTGCTGGGGACCCAAAAAGGTTTGCCGTGTTTATGAACCAATGTCGCTTGCTCTTTCTATGCAGACCTGGAGCTTTTCCGAAATGATCAAGCCAAAGTAACTTTTGTATTATCATACTTGAGTGGCAGTGAAGCTGATTGGTCGATTCCATTAGTCAATCTTGATGACCCTCTTCATCGGGACTTTCAGGGTTTTCAAATGAGCATGGAAAGACTATTCGCTAGACATTCCCAGGGACAGCCCTGGATAACAAACTTGTATCCCTACAACAAGGTAACTAGGATCTGTTAACCTATATCGCAACCTTTAATAGGCTGGTGGTAGAAACCGGATGGCCAGAGGTAAAACGAATTACACTATTTCATCGTGGACTTCGGGGAGAACTTAAAGATGTTTTGGCCCAAGTTGTGAACCCACCTCAGGATTGCACAGAATATATAGACTTAGTGGTCCAGTTAGACCATTGGCTTCAGAATAGAAAGGCTGACCGAGCTAAGTTCGAGAATCGGGTATTGGTTAAACCCAACGTCACCACCCAAAGGAACAGATGCAGCAGAACCTATGCAGATCGGGGGGGTTAAGCGACCCTTAACTCAAAAGGAAAGAGAAAGGAGACGGCAGATGCAATTATGTCTATACTGTGGGGCCTCAGGACATTTTCTACGGGATTGCCCTAAAAAACCATCCAAGAAAATATTCAGAGTCGCTGATAGAAATCAAACAGAACCTGATTCGGGAAACGACCACGCCCGACAAGCGTAGAGGTCCGCTTGCCGAGCTTGAGGAAGGACACTCAGACCTCGCACCTAATCATACCAATGGTCCTTATTGATCCAAGGCAGCCATCACGTATGCACGCAGTAAGGGCATGCATTGACAGCGGTGCCGTAGGGAACTATATGGACCACGAATTGTCTTCTAGGATGAATCTACCTTTCTGCAAAAAAACCTCTTCGGATGTCATCACCACATTTGATGGAACTGAAATCGCCTCTGGGCCCGTAACTCATTCCACCAGAGAGATGACACTGTTGGGCCAAGATGGACATCGAGAGACTATTGTGTTTGATTTAATCAAAGCCCCGCAGTTCCAAATAATACTGGGGATACCGTGGTTGGAAACACATAATCCTAGTATTGATTGGCGAGAGAAGAGAATAACCTTCCCGGATTGTGCACAGACCTGTTACCCGGAAAAAACCTTGAACAAAGGCCTGGCCACAGTTGCTAACACAGTTGTGCAGTTACCTCAGGAATATCAAGAATTCCAAGATGTTTTTCAAAAAGAACAGGCAAACACCTTACCACCTGACAGATCATACGATTGTCAAATCGACCTCATACCCGGTGCACAACCCCCATGCAGTAGGATCTACGCCCTTACGGAACCCGAAAACCTTCACCTACAACAATACTTGGACCAATACCTTGCTAATGGCTTTATTCGTCCATCCAAGTCCCCTGCATCCTCAGCTTTGTTCTCCATGCCTAAAAAGGAAGGTGACCTCAGAACATGCATAGACTACCGCGCATTAATTCAGATTACGCTGAAAAACTGATACCCATTGCCTCTGATCCCCGAATTACTAGACCAAGTAAAGGATGCTTGCATCTACACTAAATTGGATCTCCGAGGGGCATATCATCTGGTACGTGTAAAAAAAGGCAACAAATGGAAGACTGCCTTTCGCACCAAGTACGGATTATTCGAATATCAGGTGATGCCCTTTGGGTTGTGCAATGCACCAGCAGCCTTCCAGTATTTTATGAACAATGTCCTTCGTGAACTAATTGACGTCTGTGTTGTTGTATACATAGACAATATTCTAGTGTACTCCTCCTCAGAATCAGACCATGTTAAGGACGTACGTGCAGTCCTTGAGAAACTACGCCAGCACAAGTTATATGCAAAATTGGAAAAATGTGCTTTTCATATTACGGAAGTTGAATTCCTTGGATTTATCCTGACTCTAAAAGGAGTCCAAATGGACTCTCGAAAGGTAGACAAGATTCTCAAGTGGCCATCACCCAGTTCAGCTAAAGGGGTACAAAGCATGCTCGGATTTGCTAATTTCTACCGCAGATTCATTCCGGATTTCTCACTTGTTGTACACCCCATCACAGCACTTTTGCCAAAAAACAAACGCTTCTTGTGGACCGAAGAGGCTGAAAAGACCTTTCAAGAGCTGAAAGCAAAATTCACTTCTGCACCTGTCTTAAAGCATCCCCGCCCTGAACTTCCATACATAGTTGAAACTGATGCATCCAGTTTAGCCATGGGAGCTGTCCTGTCCCAGAAGGATCCCGAAACCGGTCAACTTCACCCAGTAGCATTTTGGTCCAGAAAGTTCTCGGCACCCGAGTTAAACTATGCGGTTACCAATAAAGAGTTACTAGCCATCAAATCCACCTTCAAGGCTTGGCGGCATTATCTTCTCGGTGCCAGGCATACCATCACTGTAATCACTGATCACCGGAACTTGCAGTATTTAAAAACAGCCCAATCATCGCGCCAACTTCGATGGGCATTGTTCTTTGCCGAGTTTGATTTCGTGATCACTTATCGACCAGGCTGTAAAAAAGGCAAGGCAGATGCCTTATCCCGAATAGGGATGGGAGAAAAATATGCAAACCCGGAGCCGGTGCCTATAATTTCAAAACAAAGAATTCTTGGCATAACTACTCTACAGACACTGGAGGATATACATGTAAAAATCCAACAACTCTTCGATCCAACAGCCCTGCAGGACTGGGTAAAGAAAGGCCCGGACTACTTAGTCATCAATGACCTACCTTATTATCAAGGGCGACTATTTCTACCACACAAGGAACTACAAGAACTAGTCATCTCCAATTATCATGACACCCTGATGGAAGGGCACCCAGGTATCGCAAAAACTGAAGCTAAAATTAAGAGACAATTCTGGTGGGCCACATGGCGAAAAGACGTAAAGTCATTTGTGATGTCTTGTGGCATTTGCGCCCAAAACAAAAGTCAAAAGAAAAAACCAGCTGGCCTTTTACAACCCTTGGATGTTCCACCTAAACCATGGCACACCTTATCTTTAGACTTTATTACAGATCTATGTCCATGTAATGGATTTAACACCATTCTAGTTATTGTGGATCTTTTTTCCAAGATGGCCCACTTTATCCCTTTAAAGGGATTACCTTCTGCTTCAATTCTGGCCAAGGAGTTCCTCGAGAACATTGTTCGAATACACAGATTTCCTTCCGTATTGGTCTCTGAGCGAGGTAGTCAATTCATGTCACAATTCTGGAAGAAATGTTGTCAATTGGCGCAAATCGACATGAGGCTATCAACCAGTCACCATCCCCAGACCGATGGTCAGACGGAGAGGACCAACCAGACCCTTGAACAGTACCTACGTTGTATGCTACACCAGACCGAAAGTAATTAGAAAGATATTTTATGGATTTCTGAGTATGCATACAATAAATCAGTACATTCAGGAACCGGACAAAGCCCCTTTTATACCAGATATGGACATCACCCCCGAACCTCAGAATTAGATTCGCCTCAGCACTTAGAAATGCCCGCAGTTAGTCATTTGCACGCTACTATTACACAAGCCTTTAAGGAGGCAACAGAACATTTGAAACAAGCAAAAGAGAAGTATAAGAAAAATGCTGATCAACATAGAAGTGAAACTCCACAATACCAGATTGGGGATCAAGTTTGGCTGGCTACAAAACACATACCTCTGAAGGGAACTCAGACTTTTAACCCTAGATATTTGGGACCTTACACCATTAAGGCCATTATCAACCCGGTGGCCGTCAAATTGGAATTACCCTCTAATATGTGAATTCATCCTGTCTTTCATGTTTCACTTTTAAAACCAGTTCAACAAGGAACAAGATTAATCAAACCACCCGACCCCATCTTGATAGACGGAGAACCTGAATTCGAGGTAAAAAATATCCTGGAGTCCAAGATTGTTAAATCAAAACGTTTTTATTTAATCGATTGGAAGGGCTACGGACCACAAGAAAGGTCCTGGGAGCCTAGTTACCATGTTCATGCACCTCGGTTGGTGAAGAGATCCCATCGGGACTTCCCAGACAAACCAGGGCTAAGGGGAAGAACAAGTTTAGGAGGGGCCTTGGGGGGGAGTGCTGTCATGATGCCTACCCCCGGGCATCAGGACCAAGCCCATCAGCTCCGGGAGTAGGCATCCAGACACTTATTAAAACCCCAACAGCCCCGGCTGGGGGCTGTTTGGGTTCAGTCCTGGCGCCTTAGGCGCCAGTCTCATCATAGGAATCAGTCCTCGCGCCTCAGGCGCCAGGCTCATAGACTTTACTTACCTGATGCAGACCATGCTGCAAGTGAGTCCAAGCCAATGTGAGGCCTGGATGGGACTATTTTATTACAGGGACTATTTTTTACTTGGGCATGGTTCTGGGGAACTTCTTACCTGGAACTACTTTGGAGGCTATTTAAACCACACCCGAACAGCAGCACATGGTTCACGTTATTCTGCATCGAGCAGCGTAACGCTCACCGTGCCTGCAGCCAGCATCCAGTCTTCTGCCACGCCCGCCTCGAATCTGGAGCTCCTAAAACAAGAGGAAAGAAAAGGAGAAGGTTAGAAAACAAACTATTTTCGAATTCCTTACCTGATTCCAGATCCATCTCGCCTCCGGACCTGGAAAGAACATCATTTCAGTACGCGTCGCATCTCCAGCTGCAGTGCCGCGCCATACTCACCAGTCCTCGCAGCATCTTCCGATTCAGCGCTGCCTCCATAATTTCTTCGCCGAACTCCGGCACCTGGGGGACAAAAGAAAACAACAAGGTGAGCCGAGAGAAACAACAAATATAACTCTTATCACCATAGAGTTACCTGATTTACCACCGGAGGAATTATTCTATAACTCTCCACATCTTCATGTGCCGCACCTGCAAAGAGAGAGAAAACAACACGTTAAACACGTGCAACATTTACCGGACAGCGTTGGGTAATACAGACTCTTACCTGAGCGCCACCAGCTACCATGAGAGCATCTTCTCACAAACTCAGCTGCAAGACAAGGAAGGAAGGGGGGAACAAGAGTGAACATCGGACATATTGAACTCTATGAACTTGATACTTACTGGTCCTAGCCAGGAACCTCAGAGTCAATACTCTCCAGAACTCTCCCAGGCCTTCAAACCAGTGAAGCAACTGGTATCAACACGCCCCTGCAATCCATGCAGGATGGAGAGCTCATCTTTCAAGAGTATAAGGTGAGATTGCTGAAAGGGCACTTCGGAGTGATAAGTGGGGAGGACTGTGGGGGTGCCATCACTTGAATCCACGGGTGGCTAAATCCATCTCTCCACTTGCAGGAGAATACTTCTACGGGTCAAGCAGAGAAGATTCGGAGGGCCAGTCCAGTCAGTCATCTCTGCACTACGCATCACATTGGTGGAGACCGCAGCCATCCCAGTCCGACCGACGCCCCTGTGGGAGCCAGGTGAGCGTAACACCATGTGGAATTGGTGGTCCCACATCACAATGAAGTTGTCTACCGAAACAGGAAGCAATTCCACTCCATCAATGTCCAAATGGTATGTGACGCCAACAAGATAATCACACATTGTTGTGCCCGTTTCCCCGGATCAACCCATGATTCCATGGTCCTGCGGAACTCAACCATCCCACGCTACATGGAGCGACAAGCCAGACAACGTTCATGGCTTCTTGGTCAGTAGCAGGGCAAGCACATGGCAGTGTGAAGGGGGGGAGAGATCCATACTCCAACTGGGTGTAGCTTGTCATCTGTAGGACAAATGGACGTACACATGTAGGCCCATGTGCATCTAGGAAGGCCACAATCTACCTGAGATGAACCCACATGCAAGTATAAGCTACACAAAATAGTGAAAAATCTAGGCCTAGAAACATTAAGCAACCATCCACATCCACATTGCACAACATTCAACACCACAAAATACACAAATCTCCTATATGCCGTCCAGACAGTCAAACAGAATCAGCGCTGCACCACCACAATAATGCAATGTGCCCTTGAGTGCATGCAAAGGGATCACCCCTACCCATGGCATTGTACCACGCACCTATAGCACCACTGAAGTGACGCCTCTCAGCATGGCAACATAAATGTATGAATGGCACGACACTAGCAGTGTGGTAACAATTCTGCCTGGGCCCAAGGACATGTAAGACCTGGCCTCACCCAGGACATGTCAATTAATTTAGGAGGCATTAATGGGGCATGTTCACTTGCATGGTCGAGCTCAACTTTGCACATTGCAGTCACACAGACCGTTTGCATTCATGCTGCCAATTGTGGACTCCAATCACAATGCAAAGTCAATTTGTGTGATATGAACAGGCCGCTCTTGAGGTGAACATTAACCAGACCCCATTCGTCTCCCCATACAGGTGATGCCGGCTATCCCCTGAAGAGGTGGCTGCTTACCCCTGTACGGAACCCACAGAACAGGCATGAAGAGGACTACAATCGTGCACATACGCGCATCGTGATCAAGCAGACTTTTGACCATTTGAAGACACGGTTTAGGTGCATTAGCAGGTCTGGTGGCGCTCTCCTGTATGGCCATGAGAAGGTGGCCAAGATCACCATGGCATGTGTCATGCTGCACAATATGTGTATCAGACGGAATGTGCCACTGCCCCCGGACGTAGAAATAGAAGCACCTGATGAGGATGATGATGGTGATGAGTACGGAGTTGACGGGGATGCAGGTCATGCAAGATGGGATGGCCAGGAGGGACGTGCTGTGAGACAGCATCTTATCAACCAAATATTCTGAGTTACAATTTTTCTTTGTGTGGGAATGGATATGGGCAGTTATGCACTGGTGTCTGTTTGGAAGCGCACAATGGACCCTGTCGCCAATAAAACACACATACACAATGAAGAAGTCCAAGCCTGTGTATGGATCAAACACCAGTGTATTGAGAAATGTAAAGATTTAAAAGTGCATGTCCCCAAACATCCCACCACCCTTCCCCACAACAGTGCAAAAACACCCTTCCCCCCACCCCCCACAACAGTGCAAAAACATCCTCCCCCCCACCCCCCACAACATTCCAAAAACACCCTTCCCCCCACCCCCCACAACAGTCCAAAGACACCTTTCCGCCCACCCCCCAAAACAGTTCCTCATGTGTCTGCCACAATGTTTTCGTCCAGCCATACATGCGGAAGCTTGACCATGCACTCCCTATTCGCCATTGCCACCACCAGCATTCGGAGGCTGCCTAGACGTGCGCCTGGTGGTGCGTGAGGAGTGGCTGAGGGGGCTTGTCTGCCTCGAACTGGCAGTGGTGATGGGAACTGGCAGTCCATTGTATCAGCTATCCGTGTGAGGACCTCCCTAAGTCAGACAATCTCCCCACACAACCTGTCTGTACAGGCCTCCATCCCCTCCCTGGAGTGCCTTGCTGTCTCCGCAATCTCCGCCCTGAGACGGGCAGCCTCCTCCACATGCTGCCCAACCAGCACAGTTATCTCCTGTTGCCGCTGGCTGATGCTGGCCAGGTCGAGGGCAGTGTTGCGTTCTGGTGGTGTGGCTGCTGTGCCCTCTGATGCAACCAGGTCAACAGGTGAAGCCACCGGAGGGCTACTAAAACCTCCCATGTTGTTCTCGCCAGTGACACTAGACCCAGGTGTCTGCTGTGGTGATGCCTCAGGGGGTACAGGGGGGATTGGGGTGTGCATCTCCATGTGGAAATCGGTCATATCCTCCACATCTGAGAGTGACGCAGTGGCTGCCGCCTCTCCTGCGGAACTGAGGGTGGGCCCTCCGTGGTTGGGATCGGTGGTGGTGGGTTCACCTCCGGAGGTGGGGCAGTTGTTGGTGGTGTGGACACTTGCATCTTGGCAGTGGCGCTCCACCGATGTTTGCCACTCTGCATGTGGGCCCTTCTACCTTTGCCCCTAGATGTCATGGGGGTGTCCTCTGTGTCCTGTTCCCCTGATTTTTTACTCGCAGAGGGTGCCTGAGATGCAGTGCCAGCATTTTCACTGTCTGTATGTTAGCCTGTCGGGGACAAAGAGGGGGATGGCATTGGTTACGGTTATATGTACTTAATACAGTATACATCAATAATGCAGATGTGGGCATTTTGACTTCATTATTAAGTATGCAGGTGATGTTTCAGTTCAGTGGCTCATCCATGCATGGTAGTGTGTGGCACTTGTCTCTGGTGATGTGTGCATGTGTGTGTGTTAGGGTTTGACACTGACATAGCCAGGGTTGGATGCATCTGTGGATGTTTGGCCATTCATGAGGTGATTCTGGCCTCACATTTGGGGGGAACAGTAGATTCACATTGCATACTTTCATGTGTACACTCACCTCCATCTGAAGTGGTTGCCACGCCATGCTCCATTGTCCCGACTCCTTCTATGGATTCCACTCCAATGAGGTTGTCACAGGTATCTTCCCATTCCTTCAATTTTATAGGGGAATCTGATCCACCTGATGTGGCAATGTTGTGGTTTGCTGATAGGATGCTTCTAACCCGTAGTAGGAGATCATCCCACTGCTTTCTGCACTCACGCAAATTGCGGGTGGTGGTGCCTACAGCACTGACTTTCAAGGCAACCTCAGCCCAGACTGCCTTCTTTCTGATTAGTGTCTCCCGACGCATGTCGCTGGCAAAGACCACGGCGGCATTGGCAGTAAGGGTCTGGGTGAGCATCATTAGCTCCTCCATGGTGAATTTTTCCTTCTGCTGCCGGTCGGTAGTTTTTTTTTACAGCCTTAGGCATGTCGAGGGTGTCCCTGTGGATTTCCGATTGCAAACTACTCAGAACAGGTCCAGGTGGCAGAGGATGGCAATGGATTGTGTTTTTAAAGATGGCCGCCGTGCTCTTTCCCGTTCCTGTGCGATGACGCCATTTCCGGTTCCGCTATTTAGCGGTCACCGCTAATAGCGGCGGCCGCTATTGCATGTAGCGTGAGGGCAGAGGTGCTATCTGCACTTTCGTCGAAGCAGGTAAGGGACTTTTTGGGGACTTTAGCGGCATGGCGGTGGGGTCATTACCGGCATGGCGCTATGCTTGTGTCCGGGTACTCGTAATGGTGCGCTAGTTGCGCCCTCTTGCGAGGGCGGACACGTTAATAGCGCCATGCCGGTAATTTGCGATTTTTACTGCACAACGTGTAATGAGGCCCACAGACATTAAGGTAGATCTTCTTAGAACCTTACAAAATTTGTGCAAAATGCATTTTTAGTCATAAGCAGGATCTCAACCAGCCTTTCAAACGGTAGTCACGAGAATGACTTGTGAGTATTTGTATCTCAAATGTGTGTACGCTACATACTTGTTGACAAATTAATAGAAACAATGATGCACATCAGTTATACTTTTCTTTTTTTTTTTTTTTTTTATTGAAATATAGCTGAATTTAATCAACTTTTTTCAAAAGGAGTTTACATATTTATAGTAAAAGATGCAACATGAACATTAACCTGATTAATAAAATTACATCACTGTGTAACCCACCTAATCTGTGACATAGGGAAAATATGAGCCACATTTATCATGTATTTGTGCATTTCATTTCATCAATATATACTTAGAATTCAAATACATTGTTCACCTCATATCATACATCTCTCAATCTAAAATATCACCTGCCTTCAAGTGTAATGCATTTAAAAAATTAACCATAGCGATTTTTAGGCTCATTTTTGCACGATTGATTAGAAAACGCCATCTTAATTCCGGGGGTACACTTGCCACCACTAACATTTGACTTCCAAAACATCTTGATCTTAATAAGGTTAGCGCTAAACATTCAATGATCAGATGTTCTAGGGTTTCCTTAATTGTTCGGTCATTACAAAATCTGCAGAAATTTTCATTTTTAGTTATTTGTTTGCGCAGACAAAGTAGATCTCTAGTGTGCCATAGATTTAGGCGTATTCTTATGATAGAGTGACGCAATTGTGGGGAAGAAGCTTTAAGTAAATATTGTTCTGCCACTCCCATTTTCTTTTCCATCAGGTAAGCCGTGTTAATGAATTTATAACGAACACATTTAGCACGCGTTTCAATCCAATCATATAAGAATATTTTTTGTTTTGCTCTTGCTGGATTCATAATCAAAGTTTCTAAGTTAACATCCGCTAAAGACATAATATTGTATATGTATTTGGTCCATTTAATGATGAACAAATGGGTGGAAGTAGAAATGTACGATGACAAAACAGCAAGCAGACAATTTTCGTTGGAGTTAGTCAAACATTTGCGTAGCAAGGCACACATCTGCCAATGATATTTGGCACTTAGGGATGTTAGACCTAGCTCATATCTTAATATGGGGCCTGGAATGGCTTGAGGAACTTGGAGGATCTGTCTCCAAAAGGTGGCTTCGATTTTATCCAGGCTGTTAATTGAGATACTGACTTTTGTTTCTAGTCCATAAAGCAATACCGGTGTAATTTTTTGTAACCAGAAATGGAGTGCCGGCAGAATGGAAAACTTGCCAAATTTATACAGGATTAGTTTTGATTGTGAGATCGCAGATGTTAGTTTGCTTCGCAGCGTGTCTGCTTGTAATACTCCCACATATTTCTCCTCAAACGGCAGTCCTAAATATTTATAACTTGACACGATTTCAAGAGGTATGTTTTTGACTCTCCATACGAATTTATTTCTGATGGTAGATTTGAATGTTTGAGCAACTATTTGCGATTTGTTGACATTCATTGTCAATTCATTTTTATCAAAATAAATGACCACAGTGGATAGTAGCTTCTGTAACCCAGTTGGTGTTTTAGATATTAAAACCAAGTCATCAGCATACCATAACGCTTGAATTGTGGACATATTCATTTTTGGTGAATCAGATGGAATGTCACGAAAAATTTCTCTTACATCATGAATAAAGAAGTTGAACAGGGCGGAGGCAAGAATACAGCCCTGTTTCAACCCTCGAGAAGTTTTAATGATCGTAGAGAGCAGCCCCATGTTCGTTAAGCGCACTCGTATAGATGTTGATGAGTGAAGTTTGTATATGATGTCAATCAAGCTTTCAGGACATCCGGCTTGCTGCAGCTTTTCAATCAACTTCACTCGTGATACCGAGTCGAAAGCGGCATTTAAATCAATGAACGCAAAATACAGGGATGATTTTGTGTGATATGCTTGTTCTTTAAGGGCATTAAGTATTAACAGATTGACCGTTGTGCCCATGCCTGCCACAAATCCCGTCTGATTTTGGTCCCGATTATTGGAAGTTTGGGTCCATTGATTAAAGTTGCGCAACACTAAGCGTGCGAAAATTTTGCCTGGTGAATCTAATAGCGCAATTGGCCTGTAGTTAGAGGGTATGCCGCGATCGCCCTTCTTGAATATGGGGACTATAAGCGAAGTTCGCCAAGATTTTGGTATTTTTTGCGAGTTAAGGATGTCTTGAAAGATGGTGTTAAGGATAAGCGCCCACTGTTTTGGATGTTGTTTGAGCATAAAATTCGTGATGCCGTCTGGACCTGCTGCTCTTGAGGATGATGATGTTAAGATGAACTCTTCTATTATTTGTGTCGAACAGGTTAAGGTCCATGGTTGGTTTGCTGGTGTGACATAATGGAAGTCATCAAATGCTTTATCTTGATAAAGAATGGAAAAGTGGGTTATCCATTGATGCTCTGGTACTCCATTCAGTTGGATAGAAAACTGATCGCTTGCTATATTGGTATTCAAAAGTTGCCAAATCCGAGGAGCATTTTTATTCATGGCAGCCATCAGAAAATTTTCTCCATCCTGCTGAAATAGTTTGGCCTTATATGATCGAGTCCAATTTCTGAAGTGAGTTTTGATCTGTTTTCGTACTATTATCTTCTCGCAAGATGAGAGTTGATTAGTGACTCTAAGTTCTTTACGGTAGCGTTTTTTTGCTTGTTGTATAGTAATATCAAAGGAGTGTCTATGTTTCTTCTGAGATGGAATATAGAAGTTTCGATAAGGTATTAGGGCGTCAATGTAAGAGCCAGACTGGTATGTACTTGTTTGTCTGATCAGTGTGTTATTGAGGGCTGCCAGTTTATTCGGTGTCCACTTAAAGCGGGATTTGGCATTATTGAGACTTAATCCTTCAGGCATCCAATGTCTTCCTTGGTTGTTATTAAGAGACAGCCTTGGCCATACAAGCTTAAGCATCTGATGGTCACTAGTTTGTTGAGTGATGACATTAAAGCTTGTTGCAGCCATAAAAAGGGAAGAGGAGGCAAAGACATAATCAATGGTGCTCTAAGATACACCTCTTTGCCACGTTGGTTGTCCCGGAATGTCACCTGGCAAAGACCCATTTGCCATTCTCATATTGTTGTTTTTCATGAAGGTGTTCAACTCGTGGATTTGTTGTCGAGACTTTTTTCCATTTAAATTGCTCACGCAGTCGAGGTTAAAGTCACCTGCCACTATGATGTCTGTTATTTCATTACTCTCCGATATAATTTCGAATAGCTTAGCAAGATCTTTATAGAAGATGTTATCCGTGATTGCCACTGGGTTTCTATAGATGTTAATGATTGCAATATGTTGTTTACTAACTAAAATGTTGACAAGTTGGATGTAATTGTTCGGCGATGCCCATTGTGTCAGCTTCAAGTCTTTGCTTGTTTTAGTTGCAACTAGGAGGCCCGACATAGGACGGCCTTTCTGATTGGCAATAGCTGGTACAAAAGCAATTTCATGGTTATCCCATATTGGAGGGGCAGTCATCCATGTTTCCTGCAGAAGCACTATGTCTGCTTCAATAAGATGCATATTGAGCTCTTGTAGGAGATGGGAATGGCCTCTAGAATTCCAGCTGATGAGAACTAGCGATTCATTTGATTTAGTCTGTTTGTTTAAATTTCGCAGTAGTGGTTACGCTTGGTTAGTCATTTGATTTCTTGCAAGTTTGGATTGTTCAACGGCACAGAATGTGCATTGACATTCAGAAACTTCACTAGTTTTGATTGAACAAACTTCTCCATCACTCTCGTGTTGTTTCCGTTCAGGGTCTTGAGTTAATAAAAAGCCCATTCGGAAGAGATTCATCTTTGCCTTCCATAAAGTGTTCATCACTAGGCCTGATTTCATCCAAAGGCGTACTATTGATAGATTTGTATCGCAGATAAACTCCACTTGAGCGAGATCGGTCGATGTTATGTCTTCCAGTTCTGGGATGTCGTTTAGGATGTTTAAAACACTTGTCCTTGATAGATCATATTTTACATGCGGTGCCTCACGACATTTCAGGATCAACGTATGGAAGTCATTGAGCTTGTTTCTCTTTTGTTCAGTTGGCTTTTGTTTTGTAGGAATCTGTTCTTTTCTAGTTAGAGAATTTAATGCATATGTTGAGTTCCTCTTTTGAGGGTCATTGGCCATTGACATTGCATTTTTTTGGCAAGTGACTGGAAAGTGGGGATTGGCCTCACAGTGGGTCTGAAAGGGTGTCTCTCTGCTCACTTCTTTTCGTGGTATATTAGCATGTTGGCAATGTTGTATAAGGTAGGAGTCAATTAATTCCTTAATTGAGTCATTCGCTTCATGTCTATCACAGCACGCTCTTTTATTTATGGATGTAGTACACACAATGGGTGTAGCTCCACTTTGAATCTCTTTCAGACTTGGATCTTGCTGGTTCTGGTGTATGGAAAAGGAACTTAACTTTGTTCCCTGACTCATTTTGGGAACAGTTTGAAGGATCTCTGTTGGGCTATTCTCATGATAGGGGTGTTTTACGCTTAAATTTATTCCATGCATATTCTCTACTGAACCCTCGATGTCGCTCTGTTTTGATGCGGCCGCCACTTTCCACTCCGCAGCCCTCTTTGAAAAGAATGCATTAACTGCCTTTTGAATCGAATCCTCCTGTACCCCAGCAGTTTGTGACACTGGCATTGGTTGGATATGAGCCATAACGGAAGACGTGTCAGAGATCTCCATATTGCTTTGTGGTTTATTTGTCCCCTGATGTACTTCAGCATTTGCCTCTAGTGCTGAAATTAATTCATTCAGAGGGGCGTGGTTATTTAACAGGACTTCCTGACTTACAGGGACAAAAGTGTCTTTTGTAAGATCAACCACTCTCTTTTGGATTATATGCTGAACAGCAGCTTTTGGCTGAGTTCCCACTGGAGGGGTGCTTGCTCCAGAGATTGTAGACTTATGTTTAGAAATAGCCAAATATTTGCGCGTTATTGCTGCGCTCTTATTTTGCGCGCTATTACCGGCTACCGTTAGCATTCTAATTAACTGTCTTGAGTTTGTGTTTTTCTTTAATTTACTCGTTTTTTGGTTTTTGGTCTTTTTTGCTGAAATTGATTCCTTAATACAATTCTCCTTTGTCCTATTTGCATGGAAAATGTTAAACATTGAGTAATCCTGCAATTGTGGTAACATCACTGGAGCTTGATTGATGTCATTTTCCGGTGCCACTGCTCTTGGTTGCTCAATTATTTCCAAGTCAATACCTGTTGAAGCAACACAGCCTTGTTTTTTTTTTTTTGGCTTTTTGGTTATGAGATTTGTTTGAATTTCTTTATTCTTTTTGGTACTGTTATTTGTTTTTTCAGTTGCATTGGCAGGTTCAAACGAAGAGTTGTTTTTTTGACAGCATGTGCATATGGTTTTTAGCACAGACGAGGTTATTTCAGCTGTTATTAAATTTTTATCTGAAGAAAGACGGGTATTGGAATTTTCTAATAGTTCGCGTAACAGGAAGTTCTGATCCATCAAACGAGAATCTAAGGTTTCATATAGTTTGGCCAAGGAAAATACTGATGTATTTAATGCTTGTAGAGTCAATGCCGTAGAAATCGTTTTAGAAGACGCTGGTTCATTCAATGGTATTGTGTGGTTGTCAACTCGAAGTCGCGGAGTTGATTGTGTGAAAGATATTGACAATATTGATGAGTTCTGTGAAGGTTCGGGAAATAGTACTGGAGATTGAGAAAGTTGTTCCTCATTTGGTTGCTTGGTGATGTCTTGGGTTAATTTGGGCATTGCTGGCGCGTCAATTGGGCGTATACTCACTTCGTCAATTGCAGCATTATTTGCACCCTCTGTATTTGGTGTTGTTAGAGACAGACTTAGATTTTTATGAATTAACGCATTTACCACCACTTTTGAATGGACAGGAGTAGTGTGGTCATCTAGTAGAACTGGTTCCATGAATGCTGCTAATAACGAGTCAGAAGGGGGAGCAATTAGTATTGGATCAGAAAGAGTGGAAAGGACAACTGGCTCAGTTGATTCAGCTGCCATTGGTGCTACAGCCAAGGTCTCAAATGGGGCTGTACTAATTAATTTTGGAGAACAAAGGTCGACTGGCTCATTTATTTCACCTTCCTTTGATGCCAGAACCGAAGCCTCAGAAAGCACAAGGCTGTCTTGATTTGGGACGCTATCAACTTCCTTTCGTGCTAGGGCCGGTATCTCAGAAGACGCAGGACTAGCTGATTTTCGAGTGTCATCATTGGAGGGCAGGTTCACCAACGGGGCTAGTGGAGCCATCAGCGGGCTTTGAGCAAAAATTTTTCGAATATCACAAGTGTGCGATATTGACCTACTCCGCACTGGGGCTCGCATTGGTGCATTAGTTTCGGGCCGTTTGGGAGTAGTATGGAAATCATATGTTGTATTGGTTAACGAATTCACTGGTGGCATACCTGTGCGTAAACCAAATGGTTTTATCATGTTATAAGACACTCTTTAAAATGAAAATAAAAATAAAGGAAAAAAAGGGAAAAAAAAGGAAAAAAAAGGAAAAAAAAGGAAAAAAAAAAGGAAAAAAAGGAAAAAAGAAAAAAAAATAATAAAATAAAATAAATAAATAGAGTTGAAGGGAACCTGTGATCCCTGTTGTGATAAGGATGTGTACAACTCACCACATAGTAGATACAATATTGATTAGAATGATGATATTAATTAAATACTATTCATGCAAGCCCACTCTCCGCACTCACCAGCACAGCCAATTATGGCAGTCCTTACGAAAAGTCCTTGCGCGGAATGCGCATACAGCGGGCTGTGATGGGGTTTGTTGGGAAAAGGGAGGCGGAGTCTGATCGCAAGGTGTTGGTAATCCAAACCGAACTCTTTTTGCGCCGCAGCGCCCAACAGCCGCTTAACAGCCTTAGGTCTTTACCCTCTCGGGCTTAACGCCGCAAGGGTGGTAGCCTGTGACTTTTGAGTCGGGCCGAAGTCACGTGGTCAGGACACGTGTCGTGCGTGGCCCCGCCTCCTCCAGGAAGCGTTAGGCAGCAGTGAAATCGGCAAGAGTCGAGGAGCGGCTCGCAGTGCCGTGTAAATAGGTCCAAGATGCAGTCAAAATAAAATCGCCGCTTTTTCCAGTAATGACACACAGGGCGGGAGGCAGCCTGTGACTTTTGAGTCGGGCCGAAGTCACGTGGTCAGGACACGTGTTGTGCGTGGCCCCGCCTCCTCCAGGAAGCGTTAGGCAGCAGTGAAATCGGCAAGAGTCGAGGAGCGGCTCGCAGTGCCGTGTAAATAGGTCCAAGATGCAGTCAAAATAAAATCGCCGCTTTTTCCAGTAATGACACACAGGGCGGGAGGCAGCCTGTGACTTTTGAGTCGGGCCGAAGTCACGTGGTCAGGACACGTGTCGTGCGTGGCCCCGCCTCCTCCAGGAAGCGTTAGGCAGCAGTGAAATCGGCAAGAGTCGAGGAGCGGCTCGCAGTGCCGTGTAAATAGGTCCAAGATGCAGTCAAAATAAAATCGCCGCTTTTTCCAGTAATGACACACAGGGCGGGAGGCAGCCTGTGACTTTTGAGTCGGGCCGAAGTCACGTGGTCAGGACACGTGTCGTGCGTGGCCCCGCCTCCTCCAGGAAGCGTTAGGCAGCAGTGAAATCGGCAAGAGTCGAGGAGCGGCTCGCAGTGCCGTGTAAATAGGTCCAAGATGCAGTCAAAATAAAATCGCCGCTTTTTCCAGTAATGACACTGTTCACTTCTAATTTTTACAGCTGCAGTTTGAATGTCTCTTCAAACCCAAAAGAGGTGAGTCTGTTCCAAAAATTGGACCTTTGCACTTTGGTTAAGGAACTAGTTTGCCTAGTGAAATACAGTCATATCTAAAAGCAGATAATCCTTACAACCATAGCACGAAGAGAGTCCTGAAGAAGGTGGCAAAAGTTAGATAATCCACCAAAACCGGTCAAAAGATACCGGGAGACAGCAGGAGAGGCCCTGCTGCATTCCCCGGTATAAGCCAGGGGCACAACTAGATACCAACATGCTCAGCCGACTGACATATCGTCTTCATAGAAAAAATGTTTTTAGCTCTTCACTTTGAGTGTTAGTTTTTAACAGGGATTTGTTAGCCTACAGTACAGGGCTAATAAGTAACTGGTGCCATAGTACTGTTCGAGAACCATCTCATTTGACATTTTTAAAATTCTACATGGGAAAGGTTTTACGCTGGCTTTCCTTTCTTGAATAGAATTACTCACGAAGAAACTGGTACGGAAATTTAAAACAAATTAGGAAATGGTGTGCCAATGAGAGAATAAGAATGAAAATATACTTCCTTTGCCTTACTCTATCCACTTTTATATAGGCAGCTTAGCGGCTCTGAATAGGGATAGGGAACTAAATAGGTAGGAATAGATATAACTTCTTTATCTACTTTGTCTTCTTTCCTAAATAATCCTTGAGATTTATAATTAAAATCTACTCAGTACCTACTCTGTAATCTATGCAACTATTGTGTTTTTGAGAGATAAGACAGGACAAAGCCAGCTTCCTCTGCAGTCTCGTCTCACTCAGAGACAGCTCAAACCCTTCATGAGCATTATAGCTGCTCAGCTGAACTATCAATTGTTCAGGTATGTAGCTCCTTTTCTCCTTCGTGTTATAAAATATTGCTTGGGCACAACCCATATAATAATCACTGTTAAGCAACCTTATCCCTCCTTTGTGTGCTTGACCCTTGCAGGTACCACAAAAAGGGCCAAGGGGCTAATCAGATGGTGTTAGGCAGTAAAGGAGCCGAGTGGAGTGGGAGGCAGGGAGCAGGATTGGATGTGGAATTAAATAGAAAACAAAATCAGGAAGTGGGTCTGAGTTTCACGGGGACACCGGATTGGGAGGTGCAGGCTGAATTGGCACTCTTAAATGGCCTAGGGGCACAGTGCAGCACTTACCCTATGCTTGGTACCACACCAAAGTGGTTCTTGGCAGCAATGGTGGTCCGGGACCCTTGCAGGTACTACAACAGGGCCCATGGGCAAATCAGTTGGTGTTGGGCAGTAAAGGAGGCGGGTGGAGTAGGAGAGAGGGAGTGGGATTGGATGTGGAACAAAATAAAACCAAACATGGAAGCGGGTCAGGGTTTCACACAGGCACTGGATGCGGAGATGCAGGCTGAGCTGGCGCTCTTTAATGGGCCGCGAGCACACCACAGCACTTACCCTGTGCTTGGTAACCATGCTGAAGTGGTGCTGGGCAGCAATGCGGGTCTAGAACCCTTACAGGTACTGCAACAGGCCCTGCAGGCCAATCAGATGGTGTTGGGTGAGAAGAGAGGCAGGTGGAGTGGGAAAGAGGGAATGGGATTGGATGTGGAATGAAATAGAAAAATAATCAAAAGAAAACCAAACACGGAATTGGGTCGGTGTTTCGCACGGGCACTGGATGGGAAGATGCAGGTTGATTTGGTGCTCTTTAATGGGCCAGATCCACAGCACAGCACTTACCCTATGCTTGGCAACCATGCCAAAGTGGTCCTAGGCTGATTCAATACACAAGCCAGGAGGGATCCCAGGATAGTGACATCTCCAATGAATGCTAAAAACAAATATAGTTTGGCTTCCCTGGAGTAGGGTTAGTAGAAAAAAGGATACTTGCCTGTCTGTCTACTTATGACTTTTGGACAGAGCACAGATTAGATAAGCTTGGAGATTAATACCATGCTTCTCCTAATTTACACAAGAGACAATCAAAGGGCTCATCACCCAAGAAACAGCATGATCAACAGAGGAAGAAGGTAAAACAAAATTGAATAAACCAGCTGTGGCCCTTCATAATGCAATGGAAAAACTCCAAACATACAGTTAAGTGACGCAAAACAATTGATTAAATTAAGCTTCTTCTTGATTCTTGTGCACACATTTCCGTATTTGTTAAGAGTCACTTTGAATTCAGACACAGATTAGATTCCTAAGCAAGTAGGGGTAACCACCCCCACAAGAAAAGGATTGAACAGCAATTAAGTACATTTTGTGAAATTCAAGAGGAAAGCACACAACCAAACAACATTGAAGTGATTTTTGTCACCAAAATTAATTATAAAGTAAATTGGTCTCTTGGCAACTCGCAATTTGCCACCAATATATTTTATAAAAGTTAGATTTGAGGAAGTCATATAACAAACATTTTCTATAGAAGTTGAGTTAAATGTAATAAGAGCATATGTACAATCTTGGACAGTTTTAAATGCAGAAGCAGCATCTAATTGCAACTGATTATGCATATACAAGTAATATCATAACATTTATTTGATCAATTTTTAATAATACCATCGGTATTTCAATATAATACCCAGTAATTCCATTGGTTGAAACAAATTGCCTGTAATATTGGTTTCAGTTAGGGATTGTGGGTATATCAATGCATCCATTTTGCATTGATTTACCCATAAACTGAATGGAACCAAGAACATGGGGTAAGCACACAGATTATATTGGTACTTACACCAGGTTTAGTCACACATTCATTTATTAATGGATTACATGTGTATAGTATATTAATATATGTCTTACTTTGTATGTATTTGTTTACATACAGTTTAGATTGAGTACCTATACACAATATTTTAGACTAACTTAAAGAACACCAGGTCCATAATGTAGTAAGTAATTTCTCAGCTATCCTATACTAGAAACTTAATTTATTTTAGTTTGAAGATAAACTCAGACACTAATTTATTTATCTGTAGTGTAGGACTTGATTACCTGATTGTGACTGAAGATAGTCATATAAGGATTTAGCACTCTCTCGTGAAGAAGGATCCCAATTTTCCAAAATGCATTGAGATAGACTATCTGTAGAGTTCAAATTCATGAAAACCCTTTGTTGTTCATGTCTTGAAAGCTTTTTTGATTGCATATTGAAAATTGCCATGTTTTCCTTTGACATACATGTTATATTTCAAATTTGTCACAAAAATGTCACACTCAAATTCTTCTTTTGATGATTCATAATGTAAATTAATGATTTAAAGAATATACATTTTTAAAAATATATCTATATATAGATTACATTTTTCATTGAACTTGTTTACATTTTCAAGTAGTCATTAGTTGACACATTGAAAAGGCTGTGCAGGGATTTCCAAGGCAACATTTTTTAGATATTTTTCTGACACCAAGTATCAGGTGTTTTTAACCCCCTCCACACCCGGATAAGCTTGGAAACGTTTAAGAGAAATATGATTTAAAAGTGTGCCTGCTACAAATATATTGTCCATCTTTAGGACTCAATGTATTCATGCCTTTCTCTGACATATACTTTTCTTGCATATAGAGCAGATGTGAAGATGCTGTTGTTCTCATTGCTGTAGGAAGGCATTTGACATCTTTTTTCTTGTTATGCCAGCATGTTCAGTAGTATGCTCATCTGTCTGTGAAGATGATGGTGGTAAAATTGGTTTTGTGGCTGGCACAAGCTGATGTTTTATAATGCTCAGATATACCAGTCTGTGTTTGAAAGAAGATGTTAGAGGTGTAGCCTTATCTTCCCTCCTGATATGTATCGGTTGCATTGTCCTCACCCTCACCCTCGTCCTCTTTGTCTGTATAACTGATTTCCAAAATCATGTGTTGTGCCTGGACTCAGTCGGGCCATGATCTTTGCATTGCTAGTCATCATCATTATTCTCATCAGTCCATGTGGATGGTAGCAGGACCAGGCAGTTTTCATACCCTGCTCCTCTACAATGTGTGTTCTATTTTCATGGCTGTTAATCAGTAGATCCAGTCTCCTGGTTCCACATGGAAAGTGGGCTGAACCATCAAACCAGAGTGTTGTATGTCAAAAGGTTACCCGACCCACCATCCTGTTCTCCAACTACAATCAAATTTCACAGTCTATTCTAGACTGGACACATTTGACCTCCCAGCTTGTCAACCTCATTGCTGTTCCTAGGTTTTCAAACATTGAACATAAAATAACGTACAGAATACCTCTGGTATGCAGTAACCTCTTATTTACCCATATATCCAGTCTCCTACAGTGATTTGAGACAGTTAAGTATGCTTTATGAAATATGCAACTAAGCAGCATATCACTGTGTGCTTCCTTTCCCCTTTGTGTTAAATGCTTTCCTCCTCCTCCACTCAGCATGCTGGCCCGCCTCAGAACAATTTGTTAATGGACATCCTCACCTTGGAAGTACAAATTGGCTTCTTACTTGTTCTGCTTAAGGGCAGGACATAGCACCTTGAAATGGAAAAGACCGGACTCTGCTGCTGGGCGTGAGGCAAATGTTGCATTCGGTGGTGTGGGTGTATATGTGTGCAGGGGGCAGGTAAACCTGAGTAATTGGCGAGGGTGACTCGGAAAATCCTTGGATAAACAAATATGCACTTCTCCTTGCTCCTCAAAAAATGCCTATTGTCGGGGTTAGTTTTGGTGTAAATAAATGTGTGCTTCCATGATTCCTGCCTGGGATTTCCAGGAGTTTGTGAACAATGTACCTCTCTAAGATTCCCAATTTACATTTCCGCTGGAAGTTCAGGAAATACATTTCTGTTTTAAGACGTTTTCATGAAATCTCACTGGATTTCAGTCATACATTTAACAAAAAAGAGTGAGAGCCCTCAGTTTGTTACTTCTTCTTTTTTATGTAGACATTCTGCCTCCCTTGAGAGGACTCTTACTCATTTGCACAGGTATATTAATGCTGGAATTCCACTTCTTTCCATCCTTCCAAGCATCAATTTTGTTACCTAAGGCAATGTTTTGCTTTTAAAGGAGGTCTGTTCATCTATTGTGTCATCTACATGAATATTTATACTCAAATGCAATCAGAAAAAGAAAAAAAGCATCATAGAATTTAAGAGCCACATGAAGACAAGTGGTGTTTGCGATGGGTGACTGCAGCCAATCAGAGTTGCCCCTTTATTATCCTATTACCTAATCCTCCAAAAAAAAATGCCACTGATTTGGAACGCATGAAGCCTGCGACTGATGTTTAGTACTGCGTTTCAAACATGAACTTGCACTTCTCTAAACTAATGAAATGCAAGTATTTCTCATAAAGAAAGACATTAAAAAAAGAATACTTTTCCTTTCCTAAAATGCCACCGATAATCGTGTTAAATATCTCAGACACACATATCAGCGTCTAATTAAACAGGCCAGCGGGGACTGAACCCAAATTTGAAATGTTTCATCTCAAGGCAACCGCAGATATTTTGATTGCCCTGAACTAGATCTATATCTCACCTTTCAGATCAATATTTACGGTATTTTTGTCTCATTTGTGCCCTTTGGTGGCATGTTCAGATCAGCAAATTTCGCCCTTTGCATTGTGCAATTCATCATGACTTTCACATTATAATCTTCGCAGGCTTTGTGAGAGTCCCAAAAGGCACCCTTTATCCACGATGCCCTGGAACTGGAGATCTTAATGCCCTGTGATGGATTGGCTCAGCTGGAATCGGCTTTTCTCTCTGCCGGAAGACGAAAAGAATGATGTTTGCATAGTACAAATGCATCGCCTAATTCATATGTCAGGGTTCTTCCTACTAAGGAAAATATTTCTAAATACAAAAATGCAGAGGTGAAACTAAGCCAATATTATTATCATTATCAGTATCATGCTTATTATTGGGATAGTGATGTGCGATAATAAAAATAATAATAATAATAATAATAACAACGATAATAATAATAATGATAATAATAATGCCATGATGCCATTGGTGATGAGCATCAGTCTATAAGTTAGTGAAATTGTACCATCAAGGGTGGCAATGCTACTTGTGGTTAAGGATATTGAATGTATCCATCTGTTTCCAAAATGTAACACTATATATTGGAGAAAAACATAAAGCAAACAGGGAAATTATACATGGAGGGGCAACTGAAATGTTCTTGAGTTTTAAGTGTCAGTATTTTCTATACATTTGAATACATTATATCCCCAACATGTAAGTAACCACTAGCACTCGTGTGGGCTCGTTCCTTCTGTAGTGATGTTCTGAATTTGAGAATTGAGCATCGTCCTCATGCATATTTGTGAGTTCATTATTCCATGTGTGATAAAATGTTCATTCATTAACAATCCTTATGTGGACGTAATGGTATATACTATGAATACACTAATGTACTCCTACTGTCACTACTAAACAGTCACCCAAGAACCCAATCCCACATTCACTCACTTTCATTCCCCCCTCATGAGCCCCCAATATGTATACAATTATTGCCCTGTCTTTTAATCAATCAGGTGCATGATGCTCTTAAATGCCTCTCTGCATAATGTGCCCTGGCCTTGCCTATCTGTAAAGCACTATTTACCCTCTTTTATGACTTATCAAACACTTACTTTCACCCTACAATTCCTACACCTGGCGGTGCTACCACCTACCCTTAAAGAAAATGCACACAGGAGCTACAACTGCCCCCACTCACCTACACCTTTCAAGGCCAATACAACCTTTTCAACTTCAACCTGCAGGTCCAAAATATAATACTCTTAGTCCAACATATCCAATAGAAATCTGTCTTGTATTAAACAATGTACCCCTTCATACATTACATCTGGGTTGTGTACTTCATTAGCGACACATACCTAGCTGAACTTTAGAAACTCCTTGTTCAATGCCGTCCTACTAATTTCCTCTGCTTCCGCTTCCAATGCCCACTTCCATTTCCTTCTTGTTAAGAGTTCAGTGAACAGTACCCTGGTCAATGGCCAATAGTGATTCAAATTCGTGGAGGAACGGCTATTTAGTACCGGTATTCATAAAAGGTGATACAGTGAATCAAGGGAATTATACCCCAATAACCCTGCAAGATTCAGTAACTAAACTCATTGCTTCATTATTGTTGGACACATTAAATGGATGGTCCAAAACAATTTGGAAACCAGTGAAATTCCAAACGGGGTTAAGGTCATCAATAGGGACCTCCCTGAATGGGGTTACTGTTACCTTCTTACAGCAGCAGGCATTACTCCCTAATAGTAAACCTTTTTTTAACACATGCTGGACTTGTCACTTGCATTTTACCTGGTTGATAGCAACTGGCTATGGAAACAATTGTGGTCTTGGGGGATTGATGAAGGATACTGAAACTAATAATGAGCCTTTACCAATATACTATTTTAAGCATTACGTTGGATATGGGTGGAACACTCAGTTGGTCAATATAAGCACATAGAGGTTTGAGTCAGGGCTGTGTCGTGACTCCAGCTATATTCAATTTGCATGTGGCAGGCATTTTTGAACAAGTGGAATAATCCAATTCTTTCCCCCCAAAACTAGGTAATCTGTGAATTCTTATTATACTGATCGCAGATGACATCATGCTGTTTGATTTGACCAAGTTCAGTTTGCAAAGCTGGATAATGATATGAGTAGTAACGGACTGAACAACAATACATCTAAGTCAGCCATCTTAATATGAAAAGATGCTAGAACAACTAATTAAACATTTTCCTGGACAATAGGAGGGGAAGCAATTGGACGTGTAACACAGTTGACGTGTCTGGGATTTAACATTCAAGAAAAGCCCAGTAGTAAAAAGACTATACATACAAAGAATAAAAACACATTGGTTTCACTGCTGGTGTTCATAGGGAACAATAAATAGTAGTGTGCTTACACATTGATTTGTCTCACAAAGTACTATGGTGGAAAATGTATACTTTATACTTTAGTTAATGGGAACGAATTGTCACCATATATATAACTTGATAGCAATCCTTAAAATGTTGTGGTAAATCTAGATAAGATTATGAAAAATTTGAAAACATATGACTGGTGTCAGCGGTTGGAAAGAGAAATTATACTCCGAATATGTTCAATTTTGGCAACCTACCTATCAAATTGCAAAAATTTGATTTTTTTTCCTACCACCCACTACTGGTATGTTTTCATGAGATTTCTATTTAATTTACTAGACACTTTGGAGAGATTGGGCCCTATTTGTGGTCTTGTGAAAGAAAGTACGAAATGCAGACTATGTAACAACCCCGACAATTGTGAAACCTTGAAACATTTTGTCCTGCAGTGTGAGGACACACCAGGCCTTAATCTGGCGGTCAGGAAATAAGGATGCCGGTAGCAACATGCCGGCACCCTTTCGGGACCTCCAGACTATGAAAATTCCCTGCCAGGAGCACCAGCCCCTACCGGCATGGTGTTCATGGAAGCGCCATTAGCAACGATACTGGTGCTTCCATGTCCCCATTTCCGTGGAGTACAAGGGAGTGGGGACTTACAGCTTCCTCAGCTTGACATCCTGGGCCACTGGGACTAGTGATGTCCTGGTGGCACCATGATCTCAGGTGGTGGAATGGTATTACAAGGTCAGCGGCAACCCGCCGATAGCACTGGCGGGTTACCACTGTAGGAGATATATCTTCACGTCTTTCAGGGTCATCATCTTCACGTCTTTCTGGGTCATCATCTTCACTCCTTTCTTCGAGTAGGCTTTCCAGGGTAATCCAGTCCAGTGGTATCCTTCAGGGATCCGGCGCTCCAAGGATCCGGCGCTGACGGGGAAAACAATTATTTTTCTAGAGTAAAAAGAAAAGACAATTTAAGAATCATGCATATCAAACCCTTTATTTTTCCTTCTTTACTGCAATATCTGAAATCAAATTCAGTTATGCACACAAATGCAGATTATACCAAATAAAACATAATACATCCAAGACATCTCCATATGACCAACTGAATATAACATGAATTAAGAACACTAATATCACATGGCATTTTTCAGGACACAGTCCCAAACACAACACTCCTTTCTCTTAGTTACTTATTCACATTTCCATTCACTAACTTGATAGATTTTTCCTTTTTTTAATCTCATTTTGACATCTTCACATAATGTGCACCTATCCACCTGCTCTGGTAATTCTATTTAATAGGTCAGTGCTTCAATTTTTCACTCCCTGCATACTCAATTCGCTCTAATCTTTTCACTTCATGTTTCGGGTCAAATGGCTTAATTTGATATATGTGGACAAACTGTTCCACTCTTAATTCTCCCTCCTTTTTAGCAATGCTGTAGACCGCAGGTAAAACCTTATCCACAATTCTATATGGCCTTTGCCATGCTGCAAGGAATTTAGATTGTTTATGTTTATTCTTTCCAAAATGAAATTTATATACCAGGGGCCAGATTACAGAAACTTTGCACCGGTGCAAGGGCAAAGTTGCACAGTATTAGCACTAAGGAAAAGTTTGCCCTGTTTTTAAAAACACTAGGACATAGAAGAAAACTATTGCACCATGACAACTTCACCTTGGCATTGTATAGGCACGTGGAAAAAAAATGCCCTAGTGCGAGAAAGATATATTTTGGGTGCGTTTTTTCACCAGAGCAAAGTTTGCCATTCCGTATTAGCAGTAGGACAAACTTTACCCTGTTGCAATAATGCAGTCAAAATCTATCTTTTTTGCCCTAGAGCAAGTTTTGCCTTGATGCCTACCCCATACCAAATTACACTTGTCATGGTGCAATAGTTTTCTAATATGTACCAGTTTTAAAAAAAATAGGGCACACTTTGCCCTAGTGCTAATGCCGTGCAACTTTGCACTTGCACCAGTGCAAACATTCTGTAACCTGGCCCCCGGTCTCCTATTTCATATTCTCTCACAGATGCCTTCCTTTCATAATATGTATTTGCACCACCATCAGCCTTTTCCAAATTTCATGGCGCAAATGCACACGCATATTGCAAATGCTTTCTCAATGATACGATATTATAGGTTATTTATACTGCGCTTAATACCCAGAGGTTTCTAAGCGCAGACATGGGGATCGAACCTGTGTTGCTCGATGTAGTCTTGCTTCCAAGGCGAGCATGTTGCCCCTGAGCTATCCTCCTGAGTTCAATTCTTCCACATATTCATGTATTGTGGACGCATTTACAAGAATCTGTTTGTTCTGTAAAGTAAGTGTTGTGGTATTTATCGTCTGGTCAAGATTTCATGGGGGCTGAGATTTATTTATTTAGAGAGCATCGACCTGAGAGCCATTAGTACCAATGAAAACCGCAAATCCCTAGTAGATCCTGCTTCAGCTGTGCATTTTTTCAACATATCAACTATTGATCTTTTACACCGTTCTACTCCCCTGAAGAGGAGGGCAGGTATTAAATGTGTAGCTTCCTCTTCACACCCAAGATTTGCCATATTTTTGTCTTTAATACACTAGTGAAATGACTTCCATGGTCTGATTCTATTCTTTGAGGTAAACCAAACCTTGAAAAAATAAGATTTACAAGTAAAGTGGCTGCCATTTGCACACAGCAGTCCGGAGCTGCAATGTACTCCACCCATTTAGACATTAGACAAACTACTGTCAGCATGTACCTGTTTCCCCTTGCTGATCTCCCCACAGGCCTAACATAGTCAACTTGTAAATCACACCATGGGAGTGTCAAACCCCTTTTCATTAATGGTGATCTATGAGCTGGTGAGGCAGGCTGAAACTGTGCACACACTAAACACCCTCTGGTGCAGAGCTCAACATCTTGGGACATGTGTGGCCAATAGGCTTAATCTTTTAAAATGTCCAAGGTTTCCTGTGAACCTCTGTATCCTGCAGTTATGGCATAGTGGGCATGATGTAACATCAATCCCCGAAATGACAAAGGCACTACCCATTGGATTTGGCCTGTCACAGATTCTCTAATCATCAGTCCATCTTGTATCCTAATCCTCTTTTGCTTTTTTTAATAGCAACCTCAATTCCTCTTTCCCTTTGCAGTCCTCTTCAGTCAGAGGATTTTGTTATGCACCAAGCAAATGGTTGTAGAATGGGCCTCAAATAAGATCTTCCTTTTGCGCTTTGATCAGGCCTTTATCTGGAGAATCAAAACTACATTGTACCACAGGCGGTTGAACTGTTTTTCGAGTTTTGGAATGTGTTATTTCCCGAAGTCGGTGATCAATAGGAACAAATTCCCCCATTACAGCTCCAATTTTGGCTAATTGATATGCCTTATAATTTCCTTCCTTATCCTCATCTGGTGCTTTCAAATGATGACGTATTTTCCTGCAATGGATTATCAAATTATTTTCTGACTGAAGTTTGTCTATAGCCTGAATCATCTTGCCATGTTTAAGTGGTTTCTTGTTATAGGTGAGCATGCCCTTCACCTTCCAGCCAGGTTAATACTCCACAAAACTATTTTGTGCATAATAAGGATCAGTGACTAGAACTATTTCTTTGTGTCTCAGTTCTACTGCTGTAGATATTGCCTTATGAATAGAGGCCAATTCTGCCACTTGACTGCTTTTGGGGCCTATCCTCATGCTTACTCTTGGAATGTTAAAAAACTAATAGTAACAGGGGATACCAGGAATATCTTTATGTTGTGATCTGTCCTGGATTGTACCGAATTATATATCTTTAAACACAAAGATCACAACATTGATGTTTCTATTGGCAAGCTCTAAATGTATCTTAACCTCTGCATAACCAACATCTCTTGGCTTCTCATTATTAAACCTCGTCAATTAAGATACCAGGATATATGACAACAGATGTGAAACAATTAAATTCACATCATTCCCAGTTGCGATTCACAATAAAAATATTTTATTAATTCAAACATTATTCAAAAAATCACTATAACAATTACATATATATATATATATATATGTAATTGTTATATGTTACATATATATGTATTTACATATATATGTAAATGTATATATATATATATATATTGCACTATTGTAGTGTTACATCAATATTATAAAGTGCTTTGATGGTTTTGAATCCTATCAATATATACACTCAACCTTCTAACATTCCCTGGAAACACACTCAAAACATACCTCTTTCATGCATACACAACTCAATCATTCTTATTTCATCACTCTGAATATTATTACTACCATCACAATTAAAAATGAGAACGAAAGACAATACTAAAAAATACCAACATTTGTCTGTTTCTTTCTGTAATACCAAGCAAGTATCAATCTATGGCCTCACAGAAACAAACTTAACAGTAAGATGTAAATGTCTGACCATTAGTTGCATTAATTATTCCACAACATATTATTAATCCCCACCCAACATGTTTCTTTCCGTATGTCACTTATTATGTGGAAATTCTTCAGGGGTAGGTATGTCTGGAACTTTCAGGTAATGTTATATGGAAGTGCAGACGTGTAGACAACATCAGTAGCTTGCCTATAATTAAAAATAGAAACATATTCAGTCGGATTGATTTTACAATTATGCCGACTGATTCTATACATAACCACTAAATAAATTAGTAGAATGCAAGAAAGGGCACTAGGCATCCTTTCTTATCCAAATCGAATAAGTCCATCAAATGTGATTAACAAAAGATGTGACAGGAAAAACATTGTATTTGGTTCAACCTGTTCAAACTACCACCACCAAATTAAGACACTGTGTCAGAACCAGAACCTTCTGCCATTAGAGACATCACATCTTTTATGTATCTTATTGTAGACATTGGACTTTTAAGTGCTATCATTACACTTAATACTCAGAATTCCGTGAGATTTCATCATGTGGGTACACAAGCCTGTGATCCTACCGTAATTATTCCTTCAATGAGGATACTAGTAATTAATGCTTGAATTCAGAATGGCATTCATCTATTATTTGGAGGGTAGTGCGGTGTACAATAGTGTCTTTACTTCATATTGCATCAGCTGCATATCACTGTTATCAAAAGATAAAAACACATATAGAATACCCCTTAATATATTGCTCTTTAATGTGTTCTAGTGGTGTTAGAACTCAGCAGTATATTCATTTCATGACCAGACTAATACTAACCTTGTTTCCGGTTTTAACACTGTACAGGTTTTTTTCTTTTCTCTATCTTGTGGTTTTTCTGATAATCTCCCATCTAGTGTAGAAACGTTAATGCTGTCCTGTAATTCTAGATGTATATAGCATTGTCGTGTCTAAAACATAATAGAGAAAGGTGTTGTCAGTATCAGTATTTCTATTAGCCTTCAGGTAGTCAATACTTTAGGTAAATTCATATCGCGGATTCCCAGGGAGTTACTCTGTAACAAGAGATATTCAAGGACCGTTCGCGGCTCTAACGTTAATTTTAATTCATATAGAGTTTCATTATGTGCCTCATTTGCATTATTTAAACGCTTACCGTCTATGTTGTCTGCCGTGTCGTGGGTCATTTCTGTTCCTCTGAGACGTTTCTCGGGCAACAGAGAGACGATAAAGGGCTGGGCTTAAATAGTAAGTCACTTGTGACCTACGTAAACTCGTGATCATGTGACAACTTACAGAGGCCATCTTAGAACAGCCTAGATATTATGTTCACAGACATATATGCGATGTTATAAATGTGCATCTATTCCTATTTAATCTATGGAATGGGTTCATAACACTCCGTAGCGGTGTATATTCGGATCTTCCAGTCATAAAGTGCAGCCGATAATATTATCCTTGGGTACATATGGTATGTTTACAAACACTATTTATTAAACTAACATCGTCATCATGGTGCTTTAAATATTCCAGTCCAATTGTTCATTTAGACCTGACTGATGACTCTTAATCAAAAAAATAATTTTCAGCTCTTCTTTAGACAACGTTTGTTTGTCCCTACAATTATTATTCGTGGTGGGTATCATTTTTAAAATGGTCCATTTTAAATCATTACTGCTGTGATTATGCATAATAAAATGTCCTACCATAGGCGCTGTTAGTATCTTGTTCCTTATACAGCTCCTATGTTCACTCACACGGACCTTTATCTTGTGTTCAGTCTTCCCGATGTACAATTTTGGCCATGGACACCATATGGCATAGACCACATTCCTGGAATTGCAATTTGAGAACATTCTCTGTTCCCAAAGTCTTTGTAATCCAATGTCTACTTCCAAAGTCCTCTGTGTAAACTGGCAACAAACGTACATTCCACATGGGGCATGTCCTCTCAATTTTGCCAGCCCCCATTGTTCAGTGATGGTGGCCTGTGTGTTTTGTCTTGCACTCACATAGTTCCTACTAACTAGTTCTTTTATGTTGTGTCCTCGTTTGAAAGCACAACATGGAACGCCAATGGGAATGTTTGCATTTGCCAGAATATGCCAATGTTTTTTAACAATTTTGACCACCTGGTTAAATAAGTGGTTGAAAGGGCTCACAAACACTAACGTGTCCGGACCTGCAGATATAGGTTTAGGCTTATACTCTAACAGCGCTTCACGGTGGTTATTGGAGGCTCTTTTTAGAGAATGTTTCACTATTTCTTTAGGGTAACCACGTTCAATTAAATTTTTACTCAGTATATCAGCTTCAGATAGGAAAACATCTCTAATACTACTGTTGTGCCTTAACCTCAAAAATTGGCCCAAAGGCAAATTATCTCTTAAACATTTAGGGTGGAAGCTGTCATACCGTAATAAAGAGTTGTGATCAGTGGCTTTATGAAAGTGTCTTACTTCTAGCTTTTTAATAAGGTTATTCGCAATGATTATCAGATCGAGAAAGTCTATCTGTTCTTTATGATAGTTCAAGGTAAATTTTAAGAATGGGTTTATCCAATTCAGCCATTCGAAAAACGCTAGCAATGTCGGTTCATCTCTGTGCCAAATTAAAAGCACATCATCAATGTATCTTTTCCACACAGTGATGTGGGACTTAAAGCTATTGTTCTCACTATAAATACTTATATGTTCAAAAAAATCAACATACAAGTTGGCCAATGAAGTGGCCACTGCTGACCCCATTGCTGTACTATGAATTTGTTGGAAAACTTGTCAGTTAAATTGGAAACAATACTCAGTAAGTGCAAGCATAGTACACCACAAAATGAAAGAATTAGGTGTCATCCCTGGATTAAATTTTGTCATTAGTAATTATTCTATTACATCCAAGGTAGCATTTTGGGGTATCTTGATATATAGTGAGACAATGTCCATCGTGACCAATATGTCTTCACCTTGGTCAAACTGGAAAGTTTCAATTAAATTGATCACTGCCATTGAATCTTGGATGAATGAAAGCATTTTACTCACGAACCCTTTCAAAAAGGAGTCTGCAAATTTTGCTAGAGGTTCCAATAGGGAATTGATACCGGACATTATCGGTCTTCCTGGTGGGTTAAAAAATGTTTTATGAACTTTAGGTAGTATGTAAAACAAGGGCATACTGGGATCTTGTTTAACCAACTCTTGGAATGTTGTCACATTTAAACCATAAGTTTCCTATTCTTGCAACAAGCTCTTTTTCTGTATTATTTTCTACATGGTATGCACATCCATCTACGTAGACAGTTGGTAAATCCTTACATGTTTCTTCGTTGAATGCCTTATGTGGGGATTACTCAAATTCATTCAAACTTGTCTCTAGCTCTGTGTCCTTATGCGCACAGAACGCCGCACAATCATGCAACTCTGCTAGTTCTTGAGCAACTGGGCTCATTTTATTTTTTCCATATCTCACTTCTATAGGAAATCCTTGAAGTGCTAATGTCCAGGAAGTAATTCTTGACTGGGCCAAATTCCCTGATCTGATTATCTTACTTTGCAAAATTGCAGAGGCTGGTGATTTGTTTCAACAATCACTGCTCCCCGTGCTTTATGGGACAGAAATGTTATAATGCCCAGATAGTGGTGAGAAGTGCTTTTTCACATTCACTAAATGTGCTCTCTACCATGTCAAAGCTTTGCTAGCATATGCAATGGTTTTGTTATTAGCGTCATTTTTTTGATATAATACTGTTGACGTGAATCTATCTGTAAATCCTATTTCTACAAAGAAATCCTGGATTTTCATTGGATATGCCAAACATGGGGCTTTCATTACACACTCTTTTAGCATGGCCACAGCTTGACTTTTTTCATTTTCCCATTTTCATTGTACACTCTGCTTTAGTAGTCTTGTTAAAACTTGTGAAATCTCTGCATTATTTTCAGGACATTTTCTGTTGTAACTTGCCATTCCTATTAAGCTCTTTAAACCTTTTAAATTAGTGGGATCTTTGGGTTCATGAATCACTTCTAATGTTTTCTTTTGTGGGTTTAACCCATGCTCTGTCACTTCATGACCAAGGAGGTTAACTCTTTTTCTGCATCACTGTGCTTTCGGTAAAGAAACTTTTGCCCCAGCCTTCTGTAGCTGACTAAGCACATGTCTAATCTCATTCAAATGGTTTTTCCGCTCTTCATTTTTGATTAGCACATAATCCACATAGACTATTGTCTCTCTTTCAGCTGCATCCAGAAGTGCCTTGCGTAGGAATATCCCAAACTCACTTCCACTACTGACATACCGAAAAGGGGTCTGGGACTATGCATATTGTGATTTGTCAAATGAAAATGCAAAAAATGTTGAATATCTTCAGCTAGTGGCACACACCAGTATCCAGCTGTAAGGTTTAATGTGGTAAACATCTTTGAACCGTGAACTTGTGCAAGACCCTGATCAATAAATGGAAGAGGCCACCTTGAAACAGGTCATTTTTCATTTAATTCTCGTAGATCTGCACACAAGCGCCATTGGCCATTCACATCTAATATAGCGGTATTTGATGTACTATGAATAGGCCTAATGATTCCTCTAGATTCTACATTTCTGATTATTTCAGCTAGTGATTCCAAACATGCCAGGGGTAACCTATATTGTCACACAAATACTGGCTCCCTACCATGTCCTTCTGGAAGTGTGGCAACATGTAAATCGGTTAGCCAGCAGTCATAGGCATCTTTGGTGAAATCCTGCTTGAACTCCGTAAATATTTTTCTCATTTGGTCTTTTTCTTCCTCGTTTGTGCAAGCAACTGCAGTTTGAAACAGCTCCTCTATCATTTTAGACAACTTTCTGAAGTCCTCCAAAGGAGGAACCTCTGTACTTTCCTCTAATTTTTTGGCAGTGTCTCTTTGGTGAATCGCTAAGCTCAAATATTTTGGAATATTGTCCTCCATTTCAATATGCTGTTTTTCTCTTTTAGAGTCAATTAATTCAAATAGGATACCCTTATCTTGATGACAGCACACTATTTCCCTTGGCTCATAAGGGTACACAGACTGAACTTTAAAGATTTGTTTCAGCTTAAACTCCAATGATTCTGGTAACTCACCCTATGCAGTCACATAGCGTTCAGCAATGTTACTGATCACTGGGCTACTAAAATTGGCAGTGTAATAAGATGTCTATATTTCTATTCATAATGCTGAATTCTCTTCCAATTGAATGTCTTGACACCCTTTATTGTCCACCAGGATTTGAATGGGTGCATCCCCAATCGCTATGAGTGGTGTATATTCACATTCTAACCCTCACTGCCTTATGGATTCATTTAGGCATACAGATGCATTAGAAACATTTATCTGTTGTCCCTTTCTGTATTTTAATGCCACTGTAAATTGTTAGTGAAGGCAGGAATAGTAACATCCTTTTTTGCCTGAAGCTCAATTGCATATGGCGTCATTTCGGCACAATGGTAAGCTTGTCTTTTGTCTTCAAATTCAGGTGTGATCCACCCAACCTGGATCAAACCTTTTGATTTACAAAGTCTAATACCATATACATCCTGTGCATGATGTCATTTCCCAAATAGAATTTGTTTTGTGTCCCGCTCACGATCCACGCATTGTGATGAATACTATAAAGGCCAATTGTAATCTTTAACATGCATCTTCCTTTGACCCAACACAGGGTAATCTAGGCAAAACATGTTTTGATTCTTCATTCTGAACATTGGGATCTCCTCCCTGTCAATTATTTGTTGGAGTACCTTTTCATTAATGAAACTACTTTCATGTTCAAGCGCTTAAGTGGCTTTAATCATTTGAGAATTCCCATTCACATTGATAGGGATCCATGAGTGCTCTTCTCCCATGTGTATTTCTGAGATTGTTGAAATGCTTTTTTCCTGATTTACCTATGGAGTGACATTTGGTGTGCGTTTTTCTTCATTGAGATAAAAAAGCAACGTGTTTTCATGTATTTATGTCTGTTTTTCTTGGGGTCCAAATAACTCTCCAAAGACTTCCTGTCTTTTTCTCCTGTCATTTCATCTTGACACATGAAAATGACAGTGACACTAGGCACATAGCCATTCTGAAGATATAACGCCACTGCACTTTCTGATTTAGCAACCGTGTGGCATTCTTTTAGACTGTTGCTTTGGGTCATTATTTTCTTGCGTCTTAATGGCCTTCTAGGTAAGGACCACAATACTCCATTTACCTGATCAATGAGAGGCGATAATCTCTTTAGGCAGTTCGTCCCTATTCGAAAGGGTATTTCATTAATGATCTGATCAACATTTCCTGTCTCATCTGATGCTTTCCTATCTTTATGCCAATCTCAGTGACACCTTCAAATGGTATCTCTTCCCCCATTGAAATTGTGCACAGGGCCTTAATTTTTCCTCACCTTTACATGATTTTGTGGGGATCTCCCTTTATTGATACTTTTCACCAGTTCTTTTGACAGTATTGTTGCTTGGGCACTGGTGTCAATCGTTGCAAATGTATTACATTTATCTTCAACAGTGATAGGAGCATAGTACCGATCTTCAACCTCTTCTAGTACACATAAAAAGTGTGAATTTCTGCTAATTGCAAGACTTTCTTTTCTTAGCTGCTTTTTGGACGTTGCTAAGCAAATGGGCATGTTAAATTAGATTTTACCCTCCTTTTTGCCCACTTCATTTTGAATTTCCTTGTCTATTCTCCTGCTCTCAGAACCCAGTTGGAGTGTAACTGCTGACTGCCCCTCTGACTTGGGATCACTATTGTTCACACCCCAATTTCTCATTGTACCATTCCCATTGTCTGGGTCCTTTCTACTTACTTCTACATTGCAGCCTAATGGCTGGGTATTTTCAAAAGTGTCACGTGATAGCATGTCAGCGTCTGGTGTGTAACACTTATCACTGTTTTGCATGGAGCCTGTCATTTCTGCCCCTTGGAAATTCTGTTAGTTCAAAATACTCTTTATGTGACTGAACTGCACCCGCCTTTTGGGCAATTGTTTCCTCTGTGTGGGTATCAACAGCATTTTGACTATCAAATAAGGATAATCTATCTGTTGATCCTAATTCTTTGTTTTGTGTTTTATATTCAAATAGGATGCTCTTTTTAAATCTGCTTCTCTGTTCTTTGTGTTTTTCGTGTTCATTTTCACTCTTTTGTTCTTCCCTTTCACACACTTGAATAGTCTAGTTCAACTCTAAATAGAACCACACTCCCTTTTTGTGTGTGTTGAAATTTCCTGTCTGACTTTCATTCATTTGTTTTCTCATTTTTAAATCAGAAAGCAATTCAGAAACGTTATTCAAGAGAAATTCATGGGAATCTGCATTTTCATCAGTGCATTGGTCATTACCTAGTCACTTGTCGCTACGCACAGGATCACTCATATGGCCTTCTGCACCTTCACTTGGCTGTTGCTTTTGGACTGCACATAATTGTCCTATATGTTCAGACAACATTTTGACTTGGGCCTCTAAGCATGGAAACCTTTCCATGTCTCTGAATTCCTCTCTTTGTGTTCTGGGCCGGTAATGATTAAACTAGCCCTGATTCGTCTTGTTCTGATATCTCTCAGGAGATTGATTTCTATTTGTGTTACCTCTGAATTCAAGTGATACAGGAAGTGGAGAACACAGAGTGACCATCCTTTGACTATGGTCGACTAGTGGTGTTGATTGATTGTATTGGTGAGGGACATAATTCATATTTTGTCTTTCATTAGGTGAGAATTGTCCCCTATGCTGGTTTCCATTTTCAATGCATCTATACACATATCTTGGTCTTTCTTGGTGACCATATACCATTGTATTAGGGTCAAATCTACTCCGTGCCCCTAGTGACTGGTGTGGGCCATTATACATTTGATTTTAATTGTTATTTAGGCCTGGTATATCATGGTGAATTCCTACTCTGGGAGAATTTCCAAGATATCTAGGAGTAATGCAAGAACTCCAATTGCTGGGATCAATGGATTGGAACATAGGAATTTGGGGTGATGTCCTCTGCGGAGGCACACCACTTTGGCTAGATGTAATGCTGTTTTTTGCCTGAATTTGGGCTTATTCTAGTGGTATCTTTATAGATTTCACTTCTAAAATTGCTGTTGTAGATTCTTTACATTTGGTTTTGTCTCTTTAGTCTTAGGTCCCTCCTCTCTCTGACCAAACATTGTGTCATACAGTTTGTTCCCCTTTTCTATTATCCATTCTAGTGGTTTTTCCCCGTCAAATTCAAAAATTAACAGGGAGACAATTTATTTTTGGAGTCCATAAAAGTATGCAGTCTTAAATTCTACAGAGTTAGGGTTAAAAGTCACATAAAAGTGTGATAATGCTCTTTTAAATTTGGAAATAATTGGCGAGGTGACATATCCAGCTTTGCAGTCATAGTACAAACTGCTTTTTCTCGCATCCTGCATAGACTGTTAAGGTGAGAATTGAACTCCAACCTCCGTTTCAAAGTTACTTATGACACATTTTCCTGTTCATTGATACCACAAATGATACTGGCAGATTCTGCATCTAGGGTGAGGTGAAAGTACTGTCTATATTGTTCCCTAGGTATCTGTAGGGCCTTGAATATATCATGCAGAGTCTCTAAATGGTCTTCCATGTAACAATTACCTCCCTTTTTGAATGGATTAATTAAAGTCTTGATGGATTTCATAATTTTTATAGGACTACATGGTGCATTCTGGTATGTTTTATTTTGTCGCTCATTCCTCTTTTCTTGTAGGCAAGAATGTGTGTGAATATTTGCAGGTGATTCAGACTCTACCATTGGGTTATAACCAGGTCTGGCCAGAGAGGCAGCTGTTGGTACATTGTTTCCTTGGCTAGGGCTGTGATTGAGTTCAGCTCCAGTGAGTGTAGTACCCTTTCACTTTTCCTGATATTTGAAATTAAATATTCACTGTTCCAGGTTCTTGCACCGTCCATGAAGCTGTTCTGCTCCATGACAGAGAATAGAATTCTCATCCCTGATCTTATTGATTATTGCTTGCAATTCACTGATTTGTGTCTGAGACTGATTAAGTGCTTTGGCCTTTTTGTGATTTTCTTCCAGTAATTTAAATGTCTCCTGTTCGAAAACATTGAATTCTTTATCTTTTCCCTGCCATCTTCTCTAAGAGCTTGCATTTCAGAAATTGCAACCTCTTTATCTTGTCTTATGTCATCTAATATTGCTTTTAAGTGGGTTAATTCTTTCTCACTCGCATTAAATTGTTTCTCTCTCTGAGCGAATTGAGTAGCAGGATCACTGCATTTGGTTTGCAATTCCGTGTCTAGCTCCCTCTGCCTTAATTCCACTTTTAATTGCTTCACCTGATCACATTCATTGTCCAAACTGCATTGTAACTTGATAATGACTTCACTGTCTTTGCCTAGCATCTTTATGGATCTGTGAAATAGGAACCAAAGTTTTTCACATAGTCTGATGATGCAGTTTTTCTCCTCTGTGCGTTCTGTCACTCTTAACAACCTGAGGAGCCATACCTGCACAATGCTTCATTCATCAAAATTGTTTTCCTTTGCCTTTGTTTCTACTTCTGTGGATTTTCTGAGGACCAAACTGCATGGGCATAAAGCTTTGCCTCATGCTAATCTGACAATTCATGAAACTAAGCCTGATTTTTGGACATGGCACTACCATTGCGAATGAGCCTATAATAAGAGTTAAGTGAGCACACAGTACTGGACTATTTCACAGCACTAATTCAATTTATGAGTGCCGATTATGGTTATGTTTTAGGATGCAAGGCCGTGCCCAGTACTTATTTTATAGTTTCCTGGCCAATGCACCAAATTTGTAGGAGAAATTTTGGGGTTATAGCTAGTATTTTGTGATATTTTGTGGTATTTTGCTATTGTGTTTTTTTTTATAGTGGTGAGACTAATTTAAGAATACTGCCTAGTAATTATTTCATCAGGGTCACTAGCAATAAACAAATACTGTACTTAATGCACTCTGGATACATGGCTCATGTTCTCCTGTGATGTTTTATTCACAACATCACACATATGCCCTTTTGGCTGTGTTTCATCAAATGTAAAGCATGCAAATTAAATACAAAACATTCAGTCAGCCTCTCTAAGTAAAACAATTTACTGCAACTAACTTTGCTTCGAGATATTTCTTACTGCACGTTTATCTCTCTATGCATGTCAATTCAATGAGACTGAATGCAGAAGAAATACACTGAAATAAAATTACCTTTTTGAACTGGTTCTTTATCATAAACTAGAATTATGCAAGTTACACAGAATGACATGTGCGCACACATTATGATTCACAACATGAACAGGGTAGGATCTGCGATAAAGTGCAACAAAACTAGCAGGAAAAATACACTCTGAATAAACAGCAAATGTTTGAGAAATATAAACACAGTTTTACATGCACATTTACATTTGTATCACTAATGCAGCACCTATAATGAACTGAACTATTAAAGCCATGCTACATAGTCTCAAACAACTACTTCACACGCCCCAATTAACATCATAATTACCTAGGTTATGCTGGCAATATTCCGCGACTCAGCTTGACAGTGACCCAGGGTCATTCACAGATAAGGTTGCTTGAGACTTCTCAGCTCTTCTAAGGATTGCCAACCCAGGAGCGAGACAGCCCAGCAGACAGTCCGTTTTCAAGCACTGAACTCAGTCTTCCCAGGAACCAGCACTTCTGCCTCCTTTGTGAGTGAGTGCAAGAATAAGAATGCACTGCAACTCTGCCTCAAACCCTTTTCATAAAACCCCCTGTCACTCAAGAGCACCTCCCTTTGACAAGATCATCCCACTAAAACATCATGTGATTTCCTCTGTGCCTTTTAGCCAAAACCCACAATGCATTGCAGAATAGAAGTTGCTACATTTCTTCATGCCCCAAAACAATGCCATGATTTTAGTATAATGGATCTTCCCATTCCTCAGCTTACAACACAGACCAAGCCTGCACATTTAAATAATTTTTCTTGTCCATTTTCAGAGCATCTTGCATTTCACTCAACCTGCATCAGGCTTATATCATGGACTAATTTACACTAGATGTCATTATGGGAATCAGTTGTATGTTCAATGGGGTTGGGTCAATTAGTATATTATCTTCATGTTAGTATTATTTTTAATGCAGCTCAGCCCATTAAAATAGCATCATGGAGCAAAGTGATCATTTTCTAGCATGTTCTGTGTACATTGGCATCTATTTAAATTCAGCCTGAGACTCATACTCTTGAGTTCATGAATGAGTCTCACACCGTTGGCCCTAGCTAAAGTTCAAACCCTTGCCTTGATGCGAATAATGAAATGTGGAGACTAGATGTTGAAATAAAGGGTATAGATGTCGAAATGCAGAGCCTAGATCCCTACACCACCGACCTTGTAATGATGCCCACTTTCTCTTAGAAGATTGCAGTTGAAAAGATTTGTACACCGTACTAGTATGCTGATGAGTCAGAACCTGTGGCTAGACTAATGGAGGGGTCAAACACATTGTTGATTATTGCACATATAGGGTTTCTAAAAAGAAAACATGATTTTTAAAGTGAAGAGTTTTATATAAAATTGTTATTATATTTTAGGGCTTTTTAGGAATTTTTGTAATCCTTTTATTAAATGATTTAACAAAGAATATGGATGAATGAACTGCCTAATTATATAACTTTATGTGATAGATGTGTTTTAATTGTGAAAGGTTTTTTTAATTATAACACAATAAAATGTTTTTATAAAATATTGATGCAATATCAACATGTCCCTTTTCAAACTCTTCATCAGTGCCAGCCCTGGCTGTTTAACACTCTCAGGCAAGGAGGATAGCTCAGGGGCAACACGTCTGAATTGGAACAAGACAATTCATAGCAACACAGATTTGAATCCTGGTCACACTTAGAAATTGTTTAGGAATTGGTGAAAGGCAGGCGCTCTGTTGCCATTCAAGTTTTCCTGCATTAGCTTCTCCTCCAAACGCACATTTTCATGACTCCATCAATCTTCAGGGAGGCTGTGTTTCTTTGCTTTTTCAGGCGTGTCTTCATTTCTTTTCAGGTGTGGCAAATTAATTGACTAAGGATTCTGGTACTTGTATTTTTCGCACTTAATTTTTCTTGCAGGTGGCTGGAAACAACTCCCTCCATAGCACAAATATTCCCCTTGATGGGGGAGCGGGAAAGCCATGGTTGTGACTCTCCATTGTAAGGCATGATGGCCCTGCTGCTGCTGGCTTTTGAGCCCGGGACTCCTGGAACAATGTTTAAGAATTGGTGACAAGGCAGGTGCTCTGTTGCCAGTCAAGTTTTCCTGCATTAGCTTCTCCTCCAAATGCACATTTTCATGACTCCATCAATCTTCAGGGAGGGTGTGTTTCTTTGCTTTTTCAGGCGTGTCTTCATTTCTTTTTCAGGTGTGGCAAATTAATTGACTAAGGATTCTGGTACTTGTATTTTTTGCACTTAATTTTTCTTGCAGGTGGCTGGAAACAACTCCCTCCATAGCACAAATCTTCCCGTTGATGGGGGAGGCGGAAAGCCATGGTTGTGGTTCTCCATTGTAAGGCATGATGGCCCTGCTGCTGCTGCCTTTTGAGCCCGGGACTCCGGGAACAATGTTTAAGAATTGGTGACAAGGCAGGCGCTCTGTTGCCAGTCAAGTTTTCCTGCATTAGCTTCTCCTCCAAACGCACATTTTCATGACTCATCAGTCTTCGGGGAGGCTGTGTTTCTTTGCTTTTTCAGCCGTGTCTGCATTTCTTTTTCAGGTGTGGCAAATTAATTGACTAAGGATTCTGGTACTTGTATTTTTCGCACTTAATTTTTCTTGCAGGTGGCTGAAAACAACTCCCTCCATAGCACAAATCTTCCCCTTGATGGGGGAGGGGGAAAGCCATGGTTGTGGCTCTCCATTGTAAGGCATGATGGCCCTGCTGCTGCTGCCTTTTGAGCCCGGGACTCCTGGAACAACTTAGAAATTGGTCTGCGTTATTAAGCGCTTTATTGAAGAACAATTAGAATTATAAATAAATCATTCACACCTGTGTGCCTAAGTATTGCTGGACACACATCATATCCCTCTTTCAACAACAGCAAAATATTGGAAGGAGCTGCTCTCACTTAAATCACCCGAAACTGGAACACCTGTGCCATCTGCATTCTAAACACTCTCCACCTCCCTTTCTTGCTTTCCCCTACATTACACAATTGAATGATCACAGATGCACACTTCAGGAATGCCACTGTATCCAAACAGACAAACAAACAGTAAATAGCTCACCAGCACCCTGTCCTCCACACGTCACCAGTCTTATCAATTCTATCTTCCTCGATGTTGCACTTACATCTTATGTATGTCTGACTTCCAGGGCCCAAATACATGGGTCCCCTTCCACAGTCACTTCCCTTCAAAGGATGCATCTATCCAGAAAGGAAGAGTCCTGTAACCATGCCCGTCTTCCCTACCAATGCATTGCACAACACCCCCTCAAAACATGACTGGAAGTCATCTCTTCTCTGTCCTGATGCTTGAAAAAGCACAATGATGCTGCCCTGGAAAACGACCTCCATTCCTATCCAATCACTACTTGTGAAGATGTTGCAGCCTCTATCACCAGTGTAACCCACTACCCTATCATTTGCTGGTCTCCCTTGAACCCCAACACCAAAAAATGCTGCACCTTGTTGGATAGCCTCAAATACTCCCACAGCGCCTTAGCCTCCAATAAAAATAGCTCTGATACTCTGAAGCCCATTATTTACATACATGTACGACTGCCAATAAACATCACCTCTACCATTGAGGACATACACACTCTCCCTAGCATGTGCAAGATCCTGCCCAGTACTTCAGATGTAAGGGGCTTCCTTCCTACACCCACCAACCCCTCTCTATCGAACCCTCATAACATCCTTCTGCCCATCCCGCCTCCACTTACCTGAAAACACCAGAACCATTCCCCCAAAAAACATCATCCCTGCTAATGTAGGTCCCATTGTCATCCTGGACTAATCCAGATCCATCATTCTCTGCATTTATGCAATTAGATCATCCCTTCGTCTTTCATCTGCATCATGACAGCCTGCCTAAAACATTGCTAAAACTCACTCAAATTACATTAATGCAGTATTGTAAGTGGGCTGCAGACATCCGGCCAGGGAGTTCTCAGATTACTCCTACGCCCTTATTTGGCCACATGGCACAGGTTCTCCTGGATACGCCAACATCCTGTTTCCACCTTTGGTAACAACCCACAGAACCACTGCCACCAAATAAGAGACAAGCTATCAGTGCAACAGTCAGCTTTCTAGGCCAGGTGTTCAACACAATATTGGTCCTCAAACACTTCAGAACAAAATTCCTTCAAAGTCAACTTACACCCATGCCCCATTGTGAGTGCCTGTGTATCATGTTCACTGCCCCTTACATGTCCACACCAAAGTTGAGCTCCCCCTTTGTCCACGGTGGCCACCATAAGGGCAATGCTACCACAAGTGGAACTAACTTCAGACATGCAATGTAATGGCCCTCAGTCCTCAAATGATCTGGAGACTTCACTTCACTAAACCGTCCCTTCTGGTATGTACTGAAACCAGATGCAACAGATGCACCCCTAAATATCTGTGCCCCAATATCTTGGGGACCTCTTGCAACCACTTGGACACCCGGTGGAATCCCAACAGAAAAGTCAAACACACCTTTGAGTCCTCCCATACACACTTACTTTGTAAGGAGAAACTTAAATTCACAATTGTTCAGAAAAATGTCTACAGAGCCCATCTGTCCCACCACCCTACCTAAACAAATGTCAAATCACAGGCAGCATGAATCTTTACTCCATCATCCACCTGCAAGAACACCTTAGGGCAAACACGATCCATTTTGTGGACTCTACACTAAACCATTAATCTACTGGGTTCCAGCTTCCATTACCCCCTTGTTTCTCTTCCACCTCTCAGTACATAACAACAACAAAATGTCAACTTAATTCAGACAATGGGCCTCCTTACGACCCTGGCGCTAAGGGGTTAATGGTGCTGTAAAAGGCTGCGGCGCCGTTAACCCCTTAGCGCCTAATTACAAGGTCCCTTTGCGGCTCCCGACCTTAACAGCTGGTCTGGACCAGCCGTTAAAGTAGGGACCCGCAAAGGGACCTTGAAGGTAATTACAGTACCGCAATTTGTGGTACCATAATTACTGCCTTCCCCATTCCCATTGAGCCCTATGGGGCTAAAATGAGAACGGGGAAGGGACAATGGTGCATGGGAAATACCGCCCAGCCAACCTTGAAATGGGGTGGTAATTCCCCATTGCACCATGGTGGACTCATTACAATACTGGCAGCAACCATGGTGCTAATAGTGCCATTGGTTACCGCCGGTGTTGTAATGAGGGCCAATGTGAGGATGGTCCCTTCTCGTACACCAGTGGTTTGATTAGAGGTAGGTGAGTCCCAGAACGTGTCCAGTGTTTGTGCATGTCTCTGTCAATAGAGGTATGGTAAGAAGGAGATGGGTGGCTTAGCCTGTCTCATGGTCGATATGTGCCTCACTGTCAGACGCTGTATATGTCAACCCCATTACCTGTGGCACATTGTTCACCTTCAATGCCTAGCAGAAAGTCACCATTTATGGACCAAAAAGCAGTGGTAAATTACAGGTTATACTTAAGTCAGCAAGGGCTCATGTCAGACAGTTTGCACTTTCCTTGTGCCCTACTTATCATTGATATGTATCACACAAATATGCACTACTTTACCTAAAGTATCTGGTAACATATCAGTCATACTCTCGGACTAGGCCCTCTGTGCTAAATCGTCAAATGTTTTGCAATGGGATGAGGAAGAGGTACAAGTGGGTAAAGTGGCAAAACCTTACACGGAATTAAAAGTTAAAACTGTAGTAACATTACTTGGCCCAGTCAAGTTTCCGAGGTTGCCCTCCCTCCTGAGTGTGTACTGCAACCCTACATTACCCCTTCAGTTTACTACCCTTCGACCCTTGAAAGCTGTCCCATATGCAGATGCGCTAACAATCATTAGACTCTGCAAATGAGGCCACATGTACATTACCCTTATGGCCCTGCACTGTCACCCATTGCAAGCCTTTATGATTTTCAATTCCTGCCACATCTTCTACATGGCTGTCACCCTGCAATCAGAAATATTTCTCAACTACAAACTCAGCATCTCTGTAGGCCCATAACACACCAGAAGGGAGGACAACAATAGACTATGTCTCTGCTTGTAGATTAATGTAAGATCCAGCAGACAGGCCTTCTCAGCCTATGTCCAAATACACTTGTACCTCCGCCACACAAAAGTACACTCACTGTCACAGTTCCTGAAAGAGCATTTGAACCTCCTCTGCAAGGTAACTGTAATCCATAATAACTGGTTCTAAACATCTTCCACTATTCTCCCTCGCTGAGACAGTGCGAGCAGCTTCACCCTGTTACCTCCCCTGGTTGGTAGTGCATCCCTTGATGGGCATACACCACCCACCACCTCCCTTGCCACTTCCCTCCTCATGTATGTCTCTGCTACCCACATGTTCTTCACCCTATTATCAAGAGGTTCTCCATAGATTCCAAAAAGCAATGTTGCCCCTCACTAAATGCACAAATATTACAACATGAGAAAATGTCTCACATCCATTGCTATCAACTTTGTTGGCATACATAGCAAACACTTGAAATACTTGTGTACAGGTGTGCTATAAATGCCACATCATATCATATCATAAATAGCCACAACATTACACGTAACAACTGAGATAGATACGTTCCCCTACTAAATCCGCCTCACCACCAGCAATGTACAGCATACTTTATTCATCATCTACATTCAAATTTGACAAACTCATATATTGTGCTGCATGCATCTGGATCATCTTCTTAAGTGGATTGTGAGAGTCAGGTTTGTGACATGCTTGTGCATAATGGAGTGGCTGCTTGACCTGACATATGCAAGGATATGGCATAAGAGACTTGCAAAACAGGAGTGTAAATAACATACCACAAAAGAAATAAGCGAGTACATCACCCTTCACCACAAACATATGCACAAAAACATCTGGAGGAGACTGAATCCAACATGCATGTTGATGAGGCATAACCAATACCACCAAGCCTATCAATAGCAGATCAAAGACTAAAGTGGGCACTTAATAATGTAGGACATGTATATCATGGTCTGGCTCCTCGAGCAGTCACCCCAAGTTCATCAGAAACTCCCAGCCACAAGAACAGAAGACTCAGCCATGGGGCAAAGTTACTGTTGTTTATTAGGAAATAAACGTAAAAGGGAGGACACCAGAAGAACAAGTTTCATCTAGAGCTCTCAGCTTCTTATCATGTGTCATCTGGTTGTATCTCGTTGTGATGTCACAAATCCAGGTTCCCTGCCAGAAACCTATCAGGCATTTACATTGGTCAGTTAGGGTAAGTTATGTATAAGGAATGTATAGGTTAGTTTGGTAATTGGTTGGCCATGTCAGTGCCTCCTACTTGGACAACCTCTACTAGCATCCTTGTACAATGCTTCAGGGTCCCCGAAAGACCAATGACCCTTGCAACAAATTATATCCCCACGTTAAACATGAATTTGGATTGGGCAGAATGTGTCCTCCCAGCCCTGTGACCCTAGACAGCCTTCAGGCTGAATGTACCTCTTCAAGGTATTGAGAAAGAACATGGAGGTGCGTAGTGTTCCCTAATTTTGCTATTCTCTGATCACCCAAGCCTGTGAAAGTGCATTCAGTTAACAAATTGTGGGCAACACTTGTATCTTCTTCTCTCTGGTTCTCTGGGAACTGTTGTCTTTGTCTGGGTCACGTGTGTCAAGACCACAAAATGAAGCCCTCTTATCTGTAATTATGAGTATTTTAGCCTGAATTTCAACAGTTGGCTCACTATTTCGGTAGCTGGAATTTTCCTGCTTCAACTTTGTCGTTGGCAGGGTGTCCTGTTTCTGCTCTCCTCGAGCTGCGGTGATCATGTCAGCTTGTCTGTGCCATCAGAATCTGTCTCTCCTTTCTTGTTCGTTTCAGAGGCCTAAAACGTCTATAGTATTACTTATGGCTTCTCCATGTTAGTAGCAGTCAAGCATGTGCAAGCTATATATATGGATTCCTTGCACCTTGCGGTTTCAGCTTCAGCAGAATATATGAATACTGAGATTTGGGTATGTGTTCGTCCTCTGCCTAAGTGGGTCATAAGCATGTGATTCATGCCTATATGCAACAAACTAGTTCAGGTCTTATAGCTTCATGAATGGGTGAATATGTGCTTCATGTATAAGTGCAGCTATGTCGTGATGGCAGTAATGACATCATTGGTTTCTGGTTTCCCAGTCAGTCAACCTGATCAATTGATGTCAGTTCCATGCCATCCAAATCATCAATTGGGTATGGTCTGAATGGTTGTCTAAGAGAATATCACTTTTCACACCTGCAATACATCGATGATTGCCGTGATGGGCCTAATAGTGAGACGCATCTATTGTTTCTCTGACTACATGTCGAGAGTTGTGCGGGCGGCAAGAGGGTCAGATTTGGCCCCTCATCTGCAGACATCTCCAATCTTTAGTGACAGTGACATTCACCCATATATCACCAGATGGATATATTCGTGCTCAACCCTACGTGTGCCGCATAATGCCACCAGTAGGTTGCATAGGTGAACAGACATGCAAATGCATGCCAGTGTACAGTCTTACCTGGTGATACAGGTGGTATTCTGTGAAACTCTCACCACGTCTGCCCAACACTGGGCCTCCACATTGGTGCTAGAAGGGTCAGTGTCTTATAGAGGGAATGGGTACTTGAATTGAAAGAGACAACAATGGGTATTTTCTCATGATAGTGGACATTTGTTAGGAACTGCTTAGACAGTTCGTCTGACTAACTATGCATTTCATACCCATCAACAGAGTGTTTACCTGTATGTGGAGCCTGTTGCAAGAAAAATGACCATGTCAGTTGACTTCACTGAACATGTCACAATGTACAGCCCCCCCCCCAGCTGAATGATGTGCACAATAGAATAGAGAGTTAACTAACTGCCCTATAGACCACTATGGATCTGTCAGGAGAAGAAATGTAGAGTCTACATTGGAGTTAAAAAAAAAGAAAAATCCACACTCCATCCACAGGCTTACGGTCACCATGAGGTTGAAACGGGGGGCAACAACAGAAGTGGGGTGGTGGGGGACATGTATGTTCATGCTTGGTGTAGTGGGAACCTCCATTCTGTGGAGGGTCATTGAATGGGGCACTCTGACCACACATGGCCAAAGTCTGGTCCTCATTGGCCAGGGCCACTCCTGAGAGGGATGCCTGAATGAGTGCTCCAATGGCAACAAAGTCCTGATGCTTGTTTTCATGACTGGACAGCATGTTAGCATTTATGCTGACCCGTCAGGCCTCCATCTGCACATTGGGATTTTCCCTCAAGGAGGTAATCTCTTGGTGGTGGATTTCCTTTGAGGCTTGCCTCTCAATGAAGACATACAGGGTAATTCATAGAATCCAGCGCACAAGTAGCGCACGCGGCTGGCGCACAGCGTGCGCCTGCGATAGTCTGCGCCAGGCACGTGCGCTAAAACAGATTTCCGCGCACAGCGTATTCATGGATTTCAAGCTCCCAAAACAGCCGTGGCGCAGAGAATCGCAGCGAGCCTGCAGCAGCGCCAGTAACGCCCCCAAGAACGCCCTCGCGCACGGAAAAGCCATCAAAAGCGCTAAATCATCGCTAAGGGCTGCGCTAACCCCGGACCACTTCACAGGGCAGGCAAACAAGGAAAGCAAAGCGGGCAATCTCCAAATCAGGAGTACGCGGGAAGTACTACACGCGACTAGGCAGGGAACGTGAATCACAGGGGTACGCGGGAATCATCACACGCGAACAGCCAGGGTGCGTGTATTACAGGGGTAGCGGGAAGTACAACACGCGATGGGCCAGGGAACGTGTATCACAGGGGGACGCGTGAAGTAGAACACGCGATAGGCCAGGGAACGTGCATCACAGGGGTACGCGGGAATCATCACACGCGAACAGCCAGGGTGCGTGTATTACAGGGGTAGCGGGAAGTTCAACACGCGATGGGCCAGGGAACGTGTATTACAGGGGGACGCGTGAAGTAGAACACGCGATAGGCCAGGGAACGTGCATCACAGGGGTACGCGGGAATCATCACACGCGAACAGCCAGGGTGCGTGTATTACAGGGGTAGCGGGAAGTTCAACACGCGATGGGCCAGGGAACGTGTATTACAGGGGGACGCGTGAAGTAGAACACGCGATAGGCCAGGGAACGTGCATCACAGGGGTACGCGGGAATCATCACACGCGAACAGCCAGGGTGCGTGTATTACAGGGGTAGCGGGAAGTTCAACACGCGATGGGCCAGGGAACGTGCATTACAGGGGGACGCGTGAAGTAGAACACGCGATAGGCCAGGGAACGTGTATTACAGGGGTACGCGGGAATCATCACACGCGAACAGCCAGGGTGCGTGTATTACAGGGGTAGCGGGAAGTTCAACACGCGATGGGCCAGGGAACGTGTATTACAGGGGGACGCGTGAAGTAGAACACGCGATAGGCCAGGGAACGTGCATCACAGGGCTACGCGGGAATCATCACACGCGAACAGCCAGGGTGCGTGTATTACAGGGGTAGTGGGAAGTTCAACACGCGATGGGCCAGGGAACGTGTATTACAGGGGGACGCGTGAAGTAGAACACGCGATAGGCCAGGGAACGTGTATTACAGGGGTACGCGGGAATCATCACACGCGAACAGGCAGGGTGCGTGTATTACAGGGGTAGCGGGAAGTTCAACACGCGATTGGCCAGGGTACGTGTATCACAGGGGTGCGTGGGAATTATCACATGCGAATAGGCTGGGTGGGCCCCCACAGGTGTACCCTGTACACCCTCCCCGGCCCCTGCAGGCAGCCCACAAAACAGTGGACTACCCTGCACACCTGATCATGTCCCCCTGCACCCCCATCCACCAGGGGCACCCTCCACCAGGCCCCCACCCATGTCTCCCACCACCCCCACCCCCCAGCAGTGCAGGGGCACCTGCCATCAGGCCCCCATCCATGTCTCCCACCACCCCCAACCCCCATCCACCAGGGGCACCCTCCACCAGGCCCCCACCCATGTCTCCCACCACCCCCACCCACCAGCACTGTGGGGCACGTGGCCAGCAGGCAGTCAGGCAGCAGCCGATGGCAGGTGGGAGCGTGCTCAGGGTTCTTGGGGACTTAATTTCGGCCTCCTGGCCAGGAGCGTGGTCTTTCGTGTTAGAACGCGTGGACAGCCTGATAGGGAGTGATTTTGCACCTGAAAACCCCACACTCATCGCGCGAAAACCCGTCACCAGCATATGTGCGTCAATAGTTACCTGCACGTGCAGTGTCAAAGCGTGTGATTGGTGAAAAGTGAGCGACACGCAGGAGTGTCGAAGCGCGTGATTGGTGAAAAAGGATCCACATGCAGGAGTGACAAAGCGTGTGATTGGTGAAAAGTGAGCTACACGCAGGAGTGTCGAAGCGCGTGATTGGTGAAAAAGGATCCACATGCAGGAGTGACAAAGCGTGTGATTGGTGAAAAGATACCTACACGCAGGAGTGCCAAAGCGTGTGATTGGTGAAAATGGGCCAAGCACGTACACGCCGTAAGTGACGATGTACGTGTGGGCCCGTATAAAAGGTAGTGTTGAACACAATTTCCTTGTACGTGCTTTTCGTGGAGAGCGAGTGGGTGAATTCGGTACTTCTTGTCGTTTCACACGCGATTTACTTCACAGCGTTTCCAGTTCGTACTCCCTGTTACCTCTGACAGCTCTTTTCTCTTTTTCCTCTTGTACTGGTTTTCCTGGGCCTGTTCCCTCAAACAGTGTCCCCTTCTACAGTTGTCCTGTCTCCTCAGACAGCGTACACCTCTTCTTTTGGCGGGGGTGTTGCCAACCAAAAGTGCTATTTTTTCACGCTCTTTTACCTGGCAGACGGTGAGTCACGCACGTATCTAACATCTGTGCTTGCCCCGTGTGTAGCCTACCCCTTCAGAGGTCAATCTAGGCCGCGTGTGACACGCATACGTTCATTGTGTTACTGGATGCCACAGCGTAGTGCAGGGTTTTCCATCAGCACACGTGGTCTAGGAGGGGTATTGTGCACGTTCCTTAACTTTTTTGGGGTGCCTGTGCGTTGCGTGACCCGTCATCTTTCCCCAGGGGTGTCATATAGCCTTGCCACTGCACTAGGGTACGAATACCATCTGGTACCCAACCCCTTTGACACCCAATTGCCCAGGACAATTGTGCACACCCACTCCCATACGCACAATACCATCAGTGCCATGGTTGGGAGGCGTGCAAGCCGTAAGGGTGGCAAAGGTGGCCGAGCCACACGTGGTGGCCGTGGAGGATCCAACAGGGGACGTGGTTGTGACTTGCAGGGCGCCCCTGTTCCCCCCAGTCTGGAGGAACAGTCAGGGACACCCATGCCCCCCCCCCCCCCCCCAGTTGAGAGTCATGTGGCTGATACCAACCCTGATCAGCCCATGTCGGACCAGGCCATTGTGGCACCAGACCTGTCCGAGGGTGATTCCATCGCTGACATCCAGGTCAGCAGGTCCACTGCACGTGCACCGGTGCACATTGGTGTCATCAGGGCACGCGCATCTATGCCAGATAGGTCATCTGCTGGCCCCCGTAGCCAGGGTGTGGCTCAATCCACCCCACCTCTCATACACCCTGCCAAGACTGTGTCGGTCCTAGTTCATGCACCTCAGATCAGGCCTGACCCCATCCCACTACCCCCAATGCCTGCACCTACTCCCATGCTGAGTGGGCAATCACACACACCCAGTACAGAGTCCACCACGGCTCCTGCCCCTAGTGTCCACAGCGGCGTAGGACACTCTGGATCCCCACCCCCTTCCAAGCGCAAGAGGAAGAGTGCACGTCCGGCACAGGCTGATGCTCCAGACACGGCTGCACAGTCCGGCCCATCAAGGAAGCCAAGCTTCACAGACGCCGAACTTAATGCACTTGTTCAGTATGTGTCAGATCATGATAGGGAAATGGTCATCGTTGCAGGGTCCAAGACCACACATGCCAGACGCCAGGCACACTGGCAGACCATTGCTGACAGAATAAGTGCCCTTGGAGTAGTGAGGCGCACAGCTAGTGATTGCCAGAAGCGCTGGAATGACCTTAAGCGCAGGGCAAAGGATAAGCTGGCCTCAAGTCATGCCGCAACCTTGGTGACTGGAGGTGGGTCCCCAGCACAGGAAATAGAACTCACACCACACGAGTCCGTAGCTGGATCCTACGTCACCGAGGGACAACTCCAAAGTGTGGGAGACCTCCCTGATTACGAGGCATCATCCGGTGAGTGCACATGCATGTGTGTATTATCCATGTGCATGGTGTGTGTGTGAAGCATTCATGTTGGGTGCCTGTCAAGGGGGTGTGTGGCAGAGTTGATAGTGGCACCCATGTGCCTCATCCAGTATGTTCAGTGCAACACCATCTGGCCACAGCACTATCCCTACTGGCAACAGTGCACATATGGGCCAACACCATGGAAGTCGCCCTTGATTAGTAATTTTGTCACTACATTGTTGCTCATACTCCCCTGTCTATTCATCTGATGTCTTACATACCATTCCTCTCCTTTCCCCCAGCCATTCAAGTTTCATCTTCACATGCCTGACATGCAATGATACCACATGCTAATGCGTCCTCTGTATATAAATGCCTACCAACATGCAGTCATACTGTGGATGTAGCCTTGACATCCACCTCCTTCCTGGGTCCTTTGGTACCGTCTGGTTCCAAGCCCCATTCCCTCACACTCCATGCTGCTCTTCATGGTCTATCTTCCATGACTTCTACAGTTCAGACCATCGTGCCCTACGCACGACACCTGCTTGCCAAAAGTCAAATGAGGGCAGCCTGCCCTCCAATGCGACCCACCCTATTGCTGACCAGTGCATCTGAGCCTACTCTAAGCTAACTCTCACTGACATCTGCTCATACATGCCTTTGCCTGTCCCATAGACCCTTCACATGGTCCCTGTCCTCTCTCCTTGCTCCTCTTCCACCATCATAGGTGGGACCCGTTGGGGTGTACTCATGGCCTCCTTCCAATCCTCAGATACCACTATTGATGTGCATGGTAATGGGAGCGTCTCAGTCCAAGGCCCTTAGGCCAACCTCAATCTCCTTGAGAAATGCTACCCACATCTCATCAACTTCCTTACCTCTCCTGCTGTCCCCCCTCCTCTCTCCTCATCAATCCTGCACTGCCTCCCTGCACCCTCCCATGAACCTTCTCCGCCTCCCACTCCAACTCCTACACATGCGGCACCTCTGATCTCTAGCACTCCCCGTAAGTCCTACAAGGCTGTCAACCTCCTCCACAATTACACTCCTCTCACTGCGGCTGCATCAGGCATTCCTCCGATAACTGTCACTTACATGAGGTTATGCACCTTGACATCCTTGGTCTCATGGAAACATGTCTGACGGCCAGCTCTGTCTGCATCCTTGACCCTCTCCTTGGCCCGCCACTACTGTGCAGGGGGGGTGTGCCCTTGGCTTCCCTGAGGGTATTCCTGCCACTGTCACACCTACTTAGACCTACTCCACTCTGGAATGGCTTGTGTGAGGTTTCTGTCCACCACACCTTGACAATCTCAAACAGTGCGTACTGTGTCTGGGAAAACTGGTCAAATGTACTACTTCCTTTCTGAGTGTCCTCACCTCTCCTCCTCACTCATGTCCCCAGACACAGAATTCCTCATCCTTGGTGCGGTACGCATCCACCTGCATGCCTGTTGACGCCCCCACGTGACCTTTCTGTGACCTCAGCAACTCCCTCTCACCCTCTAGACTCCCGTCTGTCCCTACTCATTCTGCAGGGCACACTCTTGATGCTCTGATCTCATCTGACTTTCCCCTCTCCGTCCATCTCTGCACTCCTCTCTCCTGGAGTGATCACATTCTCCTCTCCTCCCAGCTCACCCTCAACACCCCACAGGCAAAGCCACCCTCACCACTGTCACACACCTTCTTGGTATTCCGACCCATGAAGTGTGTGTCAGTCGAGGCTCATGCTGCCAAAATCTCCCCCCCATCCAGCTCCCCCTTAGGCTCACTCCCATCCTGACAGGGCCCACTCCATGCTCCACTCCATGTCAGGTACACTGGATGTCTTAGCCACGGTCATGACCACCTGTCTGAAGCCCCATGCCAATGCAGAGTCCTGGCATGACTCGGATCTTGGGAACCCAAACCACAGGTGCCGGGTGGCAGAGAGGGAATGTCCTGCATCATGGCCATCCTCTGGCAAACTGGCCTGCCACATGCTCCAAAGGCAATAGCGCCTCACCCTTCTCACCAAGATGAGATCCCCAATCCAAGGCCACATATCTGCGGCATGTGACAACTCTGCAGGACACATAGAAATCTGAAAGGACCTTGCCGAGCCAGAGGCAGTGTGTACCTCCCCTGTCCCCTCCGAGCCCACAGCACAGCATGATTGTCTCTGTACCCCTATAGGCCACCCCCCCAGCACTTGTCTGCGCCTAACACCATCTGCCCTTGACGTCAAGTCCTACTTACCTTGTACAGCACTTCCAGCCGCCACTCCCCCTTGCACTTCATTGTGCCACCCACCCCTGCACTTGCGTGACATGAATGACACCAGCACCAGTAGTATTGTTGACTGGCATCCCCTTCTGCCCCACCACCCCTCAGTGCTCCGCTGCACCTACAAACATTACTTGACCGGTGCTTCACGAAAGCTAAATTATTCCGTTACAGGTGTTGGGGAGGTGGAATCACAATGTTTACTGCATTATGTTGATGTAGACAAGGCACCGTGCATCGTTGCCAATTTGGACTAGCAGATCCATGTACAACATGTATACTAATTGATGTGACGATGCAATGTCAGGACCAGAGTGGTTGAAATCCAAAAAAGTAGCCCTCCTCTCCCTCTTCACTTGGTGGCTATGTCACATGCCATGTGTGTGATGGCATGTGCCTTTGACATGGCAATCACCGCCCAATGTGTGATGGCAGTGCTAGGCATCAAGGTGAGCAGGCGTTGCTCTCCAATCAGTACATAGTATGCCCTGAGCCTCCCCTACAGACCCAGTGATGGTGAATGCATAGGAGGACTCCCAGTCATGTAGGACATGTGTCGTAGGACTACTGCCTATGTTGTTCATCAGCCCTTGTTGCATGCCATGGTGCTAATGCCTGTTTCCATTTTTCTCTTTCATGTCTTTGCAGGGGGCGAAGCACTTGTTGATGCTGGGGATGTGGTGGTGGAGCCGTCCCAGGAGGGCAACCCGGGCCGACCTACCACAAGTGAGGGACGTGGTGTGTTTGTGGGTGAAAACCCACAAGTGCTGCAGGCCGTGCTGTCGAGGGGTGTCTCTGGGGGTTCCTCCCCCGAGCAGTATTCAGGTGTAGACTCGGAGGATGACACCTATGTGCAGTCGCAGGTGAGTGTTCTTGGGAGAGAATCTCCTCTGTCCGACCCACCTGCAGCCAGGCCATTGGCCTCAATGGGGATGTCAGTGTCGGCAGATCAGCCTCTGGTGGTTACGGATGCAGGGCCACACCACCCAATCTCTGATCCTGTTCCTGGGGCTGCAGATCAGAGAGGGAATGCAGTCCTGCAGCCTGAGGCCTTGCCGGCACAGCAAGGCGCAGTCCGCCTTGCCCCAGGCAGGTGTGGTGCCCGTCAACGTGGTGGCCGTATGCCACCTGGCAATACCGTATGGGAGCAATCCATCTACGGTATGGCCACCCAACAGGCAGCATCATCCGAGATGATTGCACAGGCCATGGATAGGGTGGCCACTTCCATTGTCCCCCCAGAAAGGCTGATGGAGCGACTGGAGCAGGCTACAGAGTCCATCTGCCAGGCACACAGGGAGGATATGTTGGCGTCCAACATGGACAGGCGGGCGGCACTGGCGACTCTGGGGGAATCACTTTCCATGGAGTCCCAGCGCCACAGGGAAGCCCTGAGGGAAGAACTCCGTCACCTCAGGTCGACCCTGTTAGAGCTTGAGGCTTCATCCCATAGAAGGACAGAGGAGCAGCTGGAGCGTCTGACACGGACGCTCTCGGCCGAGATGCAGGCAACTCGTGCGGAGGTCAGGTCATCCCGGGAGTTACTGCATGGGGACCTCCGCATGATTATAACCCAGAACCAGAACTACCAGACCCGCCTGCTTGCAGCCATGGAGGAGCAAACTCGTGCTTTGCGTGGGCTGCCTCCCATTGTCACACCATCTTCTGAGGCAGCTCCCCCACCTCCAGAGTCAGCTGCAGGGTCTGGGCAGAGCCATAGCGACTCATCTCCCACAACAGAGTAGCCGTGTGGGCCACGAGCCTATGGGGTGTTTTCCTTTCCCATGATCCACACAGGTGGATTGTGGCGTGCATCCTGTCCTCGGACCTCATAGGTGCCCCCCCCCCCCCGCCGGCCCTTTCATGGCCATTTTTTCTCTTTTTCATTTTTATTTTGCAAGAGTGTTGCCTTGTGTGGGTACCTGGGCATACACTGTATTGTGGCTGGGCACATGCAGGCTTGTCCTGAGTTTGGTTTCGATGCTTGGGTAGCAGACATCCACACCCCTCCTGCTTCCCTTTCCATGGGCTTGCAAAGGGTGTGCCCAAGTGACAGCAAATTACACGGTGACATTGGACTCCCATGAGCTGTTGGCCAGTCCATAGTCAATACTGTGTAGACATTCATAGTGTTCATTGTTGTTGCACCTAACTATGCATGATGGTATGATATGTGCCTCTACTTACATATGTTGCTCATGTTTTGCAGGTATTTCACACAGATCTTCACAAGGGCATACTCTCTGGAGTCACACTACATGTCGGTAGATGTGCACTGACACTTTTGCATGGCGCCATCACTGTACATCGGGACGGTGAGGACATACAGCTGAATCAGGTAATGAGACTACCATTGATTACATGCAATGTGTCTTGTTTGGGTGGGCTTCAGGGTGGGTTGGTGTGTAATTTGATAGAAATTACTCTTACACAGGTGTGTAGTAGTGGCTCCAGGGCGGTTAGCTGCTCAAGTGCGGCTATGTTCCATTTGGGGCACTGCTATTTGTGACACTGGTGTCATGTTGTGATGGCCAGTTTGTTTGCTGTCACATACCATGACATGGTGTCCTCAGTGGCGGGACTGTGAAGGGAGTGGGTGACATGGCAATGTTGTCATGTAGTGAATCGCCCGTGGCAATGCATTTTAGATTGAAGGAGTTGTGTCTTTGCGTTGTGATGCATAGCTGGTGTATGTGTAGCTAGGGGTGCACACATATTGACACTTCCATGTTAACAATCTCAGGCTGATGTGTATCTGACAGTTCATTGTCAAGTAATTTTCAGACATTGTCAGGTAGAGTCATCATTGATTGTCAGATGGTATGTGCCAGAGCAGTGTGCACTAGCCAGCACTGTGATTCCTAGGTGAAGAAGTTGGCCACCAGTTGCGTACGGGCTGCCTCCCCCCGTGCCCTTTCTCCTCCCATGCGCAGCGGGCGTGCATGTGGTTGTGGATGTGGGGGCACCACCATGTCCACGGGCAGGCCCCGGCGTGTTGCAACGTTGTGCAGGACACATGCTGCCACTATGATCCTGCACACTATTCGGGGAGCATATAACAGCTGCCCGCCAGAACGGTCAAGGGAGCGAAAGCGTGACTTGAGCACTCCGAATGTGCGCTCCACTATGCCCCGTGTAGCAATGTGGGCTGTGTTGTACCTTACCTGGGGTGGCGTGGTGGGGTTCCGGATTGGGGTCATCATGTGGGGGCTGATAGGGTAGGCACTGTCCCCTGCGGAGGTGGTGATGGGTATCATTAGTGGTGTTGTGTCATGACCCAGTATCTGACATGCATGCATGTGGAGTGGCATTCATGCTCACCAAGCAGCCATGTATCTCCATGCTGGCCAGCCTCTAGGTCCCGGCATAGGGTAGACATTCTGTAGATGAAGCTGTCGTGGGTGGACCCTGGATAGTTGGCATATACTGATGTGATGATTCCCTTGGCATTGCATACAACTTGGACGTTGATGGAATGCCAGTGCTTGCGGTTTCTATAGATGTGCTCTGTTGCCCTGGGTGGACGTAGAGCCACATGTGTGCAGTCAATTGCACCAAGCACTTTGGGGAATTGAGACACACCATAGAATTCCTGGATGCACGTCCGCCTTTCTGCATGAGTCCTGGGGAGATATATGTGCCTGCGGACTGAAGGCCGTGCAGTGATGATGTTCAAGACCTGGTGTAGACAGCGTGACTGCGTGGCCTGTGACACACCACCCACTATGGCACTTGTCCGCTGAAAGGATCCAGTGGCCAAGAAGTGCAGTACATTCAGGACCTTCTGCAGGGGGCTGAGTGCTTGGGAGCACAGGGTGGGTGATGTGAGGTCATCCTCCCACTCACTGACCAGGTCCAGTATGATGTGTGCTGGAAACCTGTACCTCCCATACACCTGGTCATCAGGCATCCCGAATAGGCTGGTTCTGGGTGTGAATATTCTGGCCCTGACTCTCCTCCTCATCCTCCTTTGGTAGCCCACTGCCACTGCTGCTAGGAACGGTATGTTCATCCTGGCATCTGGCTTGTTTATTGAAAAGTGCGCAAATTAATGCCTTGCGCGTGTAGTAGGCAGCGTGTGAGCCTCGCACCCCTGGAATCGGGTTCCCACTCCTATCGCGTGTGGAAATTCCCACGCTGCAGGCATACAGGTGCGCTGACGTACTTGCCTGTGTAAGTGGCCGCGCGCCCCTGAAATACACGTACATAGGCCAATGGCGTGTAAGCGCACTTTTGGGCAATTACACGCGATGAAATACACGTACATAGGCCAATGGCGTGTACGCGCACTTTTGGCCAATTACACGCGATGAAATACACGTACATAGGCCAATGGCGTGTACGCGCACTTTTGGCCAATTACACGCGATGACACTCTGACGTGCAGGATTTCCACGTGTGCTCCGTCTTCACGTGCTGAGTGGGGAACGCCCGTGCGGATCACGTCAGACGCGCTTACGCGATGAGGGACTCTGGTCCAATAGAATCGCGTATGCGTGCTGACGCACTTACGCGCTAAGGGCCTTTCCTCGGATTTCACGCTGACGTGCAGGAATTTCACGTGCCAAATCACTCCGTATCAAGCTGGCCACCCGAAAACACACGGAACACCACGCTCCTGCCCCGAAGGCCGAGTTACTGCCCCCCAAGTGCCCTGAGCAGCCTCCCACGTGCTATCTGCTGCTGCCTGCCTGCCTGCCTGCCTGCTGCCACCGTGCCCTGCCATTTGGTGCCTGCACATCAGCCATCTGCAGGGGTCCAGTTGCTGTGTCCACCCCTGTAGGAACTGAAGACTCCCAACTGGGATTACATCGCTCCACAGCCCAGCCCCAGGACCCAGTTGCCCACCCACACCTGCCTCTGGGGTTGCCATGTCGGGCACTTCTACATCTGGCACCAGTGGCAACCCCAGGCCAGAGGGGCAGAGGGGCACCAGCTTCACTGCCACCGAAGTTGGTGTCCTGGTGGAGCATGTCCTGGGGCAGTATGATGCCCTCTTTGGATCGTCCCGCGCCAGCAAGGAAGGACGGGAGAGGATCTGGGCCGACTGTGTGGTTGCCATCAACGCGGAGGGGGTGGCAACCCGCAACGTCTTGAAGATCAAGAAGCGCTGGGAGGACTTGAGGTCCAGGACCCTTGTGAAGGCCTGGCGCCTCGTGGAGGGGGGCCGGGGCCACATGAGTTCCATCCAGAAGAGGGTCCTGGAACGCGTACGCCCAGCGCTCCACGCCCAGATCCTTGAGAGGGAGACCCGTCTGGAGTTGAGCGGTAAGTGTCCAAGCATCACTGTGTGAGACAGGGCATGTTGCGGTGTGCTGGTTCTATGATACTTGCCTGTATGTGTGCCATGTGCCATGTATGCATGTATGTGTGCTGGGACATCATGGTAATGCATGTGCGACCAGTGATGTGTGACCCACATGGTTGTTGCATGTGTAGAAATGCGGCATGGGGAGCACTATGCAGATTTGGGACATGAGAGCATGCCAGTCTCTGTACCTGGACATGGATGGGGGTGAGGATGGGTGCTGATGCCAGGTACATATATGGTAGCCATGTCTGTGTGCCTGACCTGCATGTCTGTGACTTGTGCATGCCATGGATGCATGACTCATGTGTGTGACAATGCACAGATTCAGTGACGCACCCACCTTACCCTTGTTTTGCCTGTGTTTGGTGTGATTGTGGCCAGATGGATGTGACTGAGGTGTAGTGTGTGCATGTGATATGCATGAGCCATGATGCATGTGAGTTACATTTCATTGAATGTTTCAAGAGTCAATTGGACATGCATGGAAATGTGCATGGCATGCACCATGCCTGTTACTGTGTGTGTTTTGCCTGGACTGACCCATGTGTTGTGGAGGGACATGATGGAAGTGTACTTTGATAGGGGTGCTCATCTGCTATTGCTTCCTGTCTAGGGGACCATTGTACAGTAGCCTGATGCTTGTGTTCTTTGTCTCCCTCTACGCAGCGGCTAGTGAAGAAGAGGGCGGAGACGGCGCTGTGGAGCAAGGCGGCGGGGATGCCCCCACGGCTGCAGCGGAAGGGGTGGGTGAGCCCCCACAGGGGCCTGCTACGGCGGGAGACGGTGAGGAGCCATCCAGGTTGGTGGTTTGCACAGAGGAGGAGGAGGCCGACACTGGTGCACACATGGGCCCTGGTGGGAGCATCCCTGCTGGTGCAAGTGGTGCAGTCCAGGGCCAGGGGCAGGAGGCAGCACAGGTCACCGTGGAGGGGCCTGTGCATGTCGCTGTCCCTGACCCTGTGAGTGCACCACCATGCACCAGCAGGGATGCCCCGTCCCAGGCCCGTCCGCAGGTAGAGGGGATGTCCATGTCAACTGACTCCCCTCCACCTGCGGCCGTGGGAACCCCTGGCCGCGTGGAGCAGGTCCTGATTGGGGTCGCGATGCGCACGGCTGTGATTCGTGATGCCGTGCGTGCTTCCCGGGAGGAGCACGCACGTCATCACGAAGTGCACCGTGCCGACGTGGCCCAATTGGGATCGGCCATGTTCGGGGGGTTCCTGCATGTGTTGGCCAATCTGACGGCCCTCTCCTCCTCTGTGCAGGCTATCCACCAGTCGTTCTCCTTGCCGTCTTCCGGCCCAGATGCCACCATGGCCCCCTGTGGACCTGCCCCGACCAATGCAGCCAGCTCGGTGGGGATCCCATCCCTGCCACAGTTGGGAGTCGGAGGTCCAGCAGGGGTGGACGACACAGCAAGTGGACCCCAGCAGATGGAAGATGTGCCGGCATCATCGGGCAGGGCACGTGCACGACGGCGTCGGTGGTTACCATCAGCCTGGATGCCGTCGTGCTGGCAGAGGCAGTGGCGTCGCAGGCAGCAGCGGGCTCGACGTGGGAGGCATCATGGCTCAGGGCCATCAAGATCGGAGGGGCAGGCATCGGCCGGAGGGCAGGGCAACCCTGGCATGGCGGTGTGTTCCGTGTGGGAGGAGTTTGGCCAGCGGATAGGTGCGGAGCGGCAGCGGGCGGAAGAGGAGCGGCTCGCCATGGCCAGGGCGGAGATCTCCATGCATCAGGCATTGAGGCGGGCTGAGTGCCTCGAGGAGGCTCGCAGGGAATTTGGAGAGCACATGGGGTTGTCCCTGCGAGACCTCGGGGCCAGGACTGAGTCCCGCCTCCAGGACATTGACGTGGAGTTCGAGGATGCCCTGGCCAGCATCACCAAGTGAGCCGCAGGACTAGCCCGCTGCCTTTGTATATAGTTTTTTAGTTAGTTAGTGCTAGGTTTCCTTTATTTAATTTTTTTTTTTTGGACCGCTTGGACAATGGCCACTTCTTTGTACATATTTTTTTAAATAGTTAGTATTAGGTTTAATTTGTGGTGTTGGGCTCATGGACCCTTGAACAATCCTGTAAATATAGTTATTTTTTGTGAGATAAATTTTTTAACTTTCATATTGGTCACACCATGTCGTAATGGTTTATCTTTCATTTCATTCTACATGTGTTTACTTTGGACGAAATCTATTCATTTTTCTATCCTTTGTTTTTTGGTTTCTCATTTTTGTTCCCGGACATGGACCTTTTATTTGCTTTACCAGATAGTTGTCAGAGTTTACTTTATTTTTATTTTTTAATACATTTTGATATTATCTTACACTTGTGTCATTTTTTCTTTGGTTTCTTACATGCCATGATATGGGTTTTGACATTGACTTGCACCCATTGTGTATGTGTGTGTGGCGGACATGTGTTCTTTTGCTTACTTGCCTTTGGGGTTGTGTCATGTGATTTCATTCACTATGTGGGTGCATGCAATCCTTGCCTGGGTGTTTGTGCTGGGTATGCTGGTCATTACTGCCATTATTGTGTATCGTCAGGACCAGGGGCCAGGGGGACATGGGTGGGGGCCTGCTGGCAGGTTCCCCACAGTGCTAGGGGTGGGGGTGGTGGGAGACATGGGTTGGCCATGGGTGGGGGCCTGCTGGCAGGTTCCCCACAGTGCTGGGGGTGGGGGTGGTGGGAGACATGGGTTGGCCATGGGTGGGGGCCTGCTGGCAGGTTGCCCACAGTGCTGGGGGTGGGGGTGGTGGGAGACATGGGTTGGCCATGGGTGGGGGCCTGCTGGCAGGTTGCCCACAGTGCTGGGGGTGGGGGTGGTGGGAGACATGGGTTGGCCATGGGTGGGGGCCTGCTGGCAGGTTGCCCACAGTGCTGGGGGTGGGGGTGGTGGGAGACATGGGTTGGCCATGGGTGGGGGCCTGCTGGCAGGTTCCCCACAGTGCTGGGGGTGGGGGTGGTGGGAGACATGGGTTGGCCATGGGTGGGGGCCTGCTGGCAGGTTGCCCACAGTGCTGGGGGTGGGGGTGGTGGGAGACATGGGTTGGCCATGGGTGGGGGCCTGCTGGCAGGTTCCCCACAGTGCTGGGGGTGGGGGTGGTGGGAGACATGAGCAGGTGTGCAGGGTAGTTCCCTGTGGTGTGTGCTGCCTGCAGGGGCCGTGGAGGGTGTACAGGTAATGCCTGGGAGCTCACAGCCAAATCGCGTGTGCAACTTCCCGCTCACCCCTCAAATCCACGTTCCCTGCCATATCGCGTGTGGAACTTCCCGCGCGCCCCAGAAATCCACGTACCCGGCCATATCGCGTGTGGAACTTCCCGCGCGCCCCAGAAAACCACGTACCCGGCCATTTCGCGTGTGCAACTTCCCGCGCACCCCTCGAATCCACGTTCCCTGCCATATCGCGTGTGGAACTTCCCGCGCGCCCCAGAAATCCACGTACCCGGCCATATCGCGTGTGGAACTTCCCGCGCGCCCCTGAAAACCACGTACCCGGCCATTTCGCGTGTGCAACTTCCCGCTCACCCCTCAAATCCACGTTCCCTGCCATATCGCGTGTGGAAATTCCCGCGCGCCCCAGAAATCCACGTACCCGGCCATTTCGCGTGTTCAACTTCCAGCGCACTCCTGCAATCCACGTACCCGGCCATTTCGCGTGTGCAACTTCCAGCGCACTCCTGCAATCCACGTACCCGGCCATATCGCGTGTGGAACTTCCCGCGCGCCCCTGAAAACCACGTACCCGGCCATTTCGCGTGTGCAACTTCCCGCGCACCCCTCGAATCCACGTTCCCTGCCATATCGCGTGTGGAACTTCCCGCGCGCCCCAGAAATCCACGTACCCGGCCATATCGCGTGTGGAACTTCCCGCGCGCCCCTGAAAACCACGTACCCGGCCATTTCGCGTGTGCAACTTCCCGCGCACCCCTCAAATCCACGTTCCCTGCCATATCGCGTGTGGAACTTCCCGCGCGCCCCAGAAATCCACGTAGCCGGCCATATCGCGTGTGGAACTTCCCGCGCGCCCCTGAAACCCACGTACCCGGCCATATCGCGTGTGCAACTTCCCGCGCACTCCTGCAATCCACGTACCCGGCCATTTCGCGTGTGCAACTTCCCGCGCACCCCTCGAATCCACGTTCCCTGCCATATCGCGTGTGGGACTTCCCGCGCGCCCCTGAAATCCACGTACCCGGCCATTTCGCGTGTGCTACGTCCCGCGCACCCCTTGAATCCACGTTCCCTGCCATATCGCGTGTGGGACTTACCGCGCGCCCCTGAAATCCACGTACCCGCCCATTTCGCGTGTGCAACTTCCCGCGCACCCCTCGAATCCACGTTCCCTGCCATATCGCGTGTGGGACTTCCCGCGCGCCCCTGAAATCCACGTACCCGGCCATTTCGCATGTGCAACTTCCCGCGCACCCCTCGAATCCACGTTCCCTGCCATATCGCGTGTGGAACTTCCCACGCGCCCCAGAAATCCACGTACCCGGCCATATCGCGTGTGGAACTTCCCGCGCGCCCCTGAAAACCACGTACCCGGCCATATCGCGTGTGCAACTTCCCGCGCACTCCTGCAATCCACGTACCCGGCCATTTCGCGTGTGCAACTTCCCGCGCACCCCTCGAATCCACGTTCCCTGCCATATCGCGTGTGGGACTTCCCGCGCGCCCCTGAAATCCACGTACCCGGCCATTTCGCGTGTGCTACTTCCCGCGCACCCCTCGAATCCACGTTCCCTGCCATATCGCGTGTGGGACTTCCCGCGCGCCCCTGAAATCCACGTACCCGGCCATTTCGCGTGTGCAACTTCCCGCGCACCCCTCGAATCCACGTTCCCTGCCATATCGCGTGTGGGACTTCCCGCGCGCCCCTGAAATCCACGTACCCGCCCATTTCGCGTGTGCAACTTCCCGCGCACCCCTCGAATCCACGTTCCCTGCCATATCGCGTGTGGAACTTCCCGCGCACCCCTGCAATCCACGTACCCGCCCAGCCCATATCGCGTGTGGAACTTAACGCGCACCCCGGTATGCACGCACACGTTTATTTTTTCTCTCTGCGCGTGTCTGTGTTTGTGGGTACCCCTTTGTACGTCATTTGTCCAGGAGGGCAACAGTATTGTACATTGGTCATGTCTGTATATAGGTGCTATTTGTTGGCGCGCCTTTTAGCGCACATTTCTTGCAGGCGCAGACACGCTACCGCCTGCTTTCTTGTGGCGGTCGTGTTTGTGCCTGTTTGTGCCTGTGCGCTGCTTTGAGCGTGCGCTTTTTTGCCCTATTCTATTCCATGAATACGTGTTGTATGCGAGCGTGTGGGCGTTCCGCGCACTTGCCTCCTGAACTTTCCCCGTGCCGCCCACATTCTTCCCCATTCCGAGTGTTGTGCCCCATTTTATTCCCCATTCCGAGTGTCCCGCCCTGTGTTCCGCCTACTTTAGAGCTGTGCGCTGCGCTCGGAGTGATGGCGCAGTGGCCGTGGCGCACGACGTTGGTTGACCTGTGCGCCGGCCTGCGCCGCGCGTTATTTCCGCGCACGTCCTCTGCTTTTCTTGCGCAGGGACTTCCATGAATCGATGTGCGCTGGTTTCCCTGCGCTTTGCGCTGATTTTCGGCGCAGCGCACGCATTGGCCCCTCTGCGCCGGGATTTTCGGCGCACATTTATTCCATGAATCGGCTTGAATATCTCATCACAGAGCGATAGCCTCAAGGCAGAGACCTCATCATGAATCACCTGTTTCAGGTGTTGCATGTCCTCTCTTCTCTCTCTACTGCAACAGGTGGATTTTGGCAGTGAGTGTAGCATTTGAGGAGTAGGCATTTTCAGCAAGACGAGGGATGTCCCTGCCCATCTCCTGCAGGATCTGGCCTTGTTGGGAACTTGCACACAACAACACCTCCTCCCACTCCAAGTGACTAGCAAGCACACATTCCCAGTTTGTGGCAGACCAAGCCGGGATGCCAAAGGCCAGCATCTTTCGCAGTGAGTGCACTGCCATTGGATGGCTGTATAGAACCCTTCCACTGCCATCATGCTCCGCTGCAGCCTCCAAGATGTGAGAAGTTAATGTCGTAGACACAGAAAGCATCAATGATGTAGTACTCTCCACTGCCTGAGACAGAGTCTCCTGCCTTTCCTCCTCTGACTCAGCAGCCTCAAGAAACTCAAAGAGCTCCAAAGGATCCATGCGACTGAGTGCTGGTCCCTCCACCATGTCCCTCAGTATGCCTTCCACATCAGATTCATAAGCATCTTCAGAAGACTAGTTTGCAGGCCTGCAACAGGAGGGGATTTTTCACCAGACACAGCATACTGCTGGATGGTTGTGCCTCCTCCTTCTACTCCTCCTCCTGCACCTGCACAAAGTCAGACAACAGAAACCAGATGCCTACCCAGCTAAAAATTTAAATACAAATGCATGCAGACACAATTGTTGTATTTTTTGTTTTAAGTGTTTATGGTCACACATGACCTTTAAACTATACCCATCAAGTGATACAAATATTACAATTCATACAAAGAACTTATAAAAAAGAGAAAAAGAAAATTAGTAAACAATTTGACTTAAAACAGATAAATTAATTTGCGACAGTTAAAACAATCAATTTTCATCTATGTTCCATCTATTTAGAAAATGCAAACTCAGCAATGAAATACAAGAAGCCAAGCGTCCAACAAGTCAAATTGTACACATGTGCAAAATCTTCTGTTTACACATTACCTCATGGTGTGGCCAGACATTGTTCCACCTTTTGCCATATGTGAAATCTGGCTGCAGTCATGACCAGAGATTTTTCCCCATATATAAAGCTCCAGAATTGGTCTGTTGTATAATCCACAACCTCATCATAGCCTTTCTTGTAGAGAAGAAGTATCGTGCTACATTGTGTAATCAAATATCTTGCTGATACCATTTTTGATTTACACATACGACAGAGCCACTCACTTCTTTCCAACCCAACACAGTTCCCTATATTTTCATAAACCGGTAGGTTTCAAGACACAGGGAAAGAATAAAGCGCACCAGTTATGGGGAATACATGTTTACCAAGTAATCGTGTGGGGCATTTATATTCATTCCCTGAGTGGAGTACCGATTGTATTTGCGCTTGTCTGAGAGATAATCAATGGATTTCATTTGGTCGTGGTCCTTCGACTTCCTTTCAAAGTCCATCACGTATACCTCACCCAGTGAATCTGGATAAGCCTTCATGTCAATTTCCGCACAGTGGTTTAAAACAAGTTTCTGCATGTCAGAATACCAAACATTGCGCCTGCAGTATTGGTCATGGCACTTGATTAGGTTTGAAGGTCTGACATTTTCACTGAAGCATATGGTACCCCACCATTTACAAACAGCTAGCTGCCAGCAGGGGCGTTGCTAGGGGGGGGCTAAGGGGGCTATAGCCCCTGATCTTTTGGTTGTAGCCCCGGATAGAATCTCAGAAGCTACAGCCAAAAGACTAGCTAGCCCCCAGTCCCAACAGTTCCAATATCAGCTTAGCCCCGGGTCTTTTCTAGACCTAGCAACTCCCCTGGCTGCCAGAGCATATGTAAGGATGGCAGTCCAAGTTCTAAACACATGACTTAGACAGATACTGATTAAGGAAGGCACCAACGATCTTAATAGCTTACCCTCCAGCTTTGTCAGCCACAAAACTGAACCTAGGGGCATAGTTTCCAAGAAACGGATGACTTGTGTGCAGAGGGTTTTGCCTCCATGGATCTGCTTCCTTGCCTGTCAATCACATTTATTAATGACAGCCATTTGATACATGCCGTGGAAGAGACCACCTTTACTTGATAAGTGCTGTTCAAATTATGTGAAATGTGCATGCCTAGATATGTATAGGTCTCAACCTGGTCTAATCTTAGTCTTCCCAATCACCATATGAACCTCTTTCCCCAGTAGGCTCTTTTACCTATGGTCATGATCTTCGTCTTCCCTATGTTAACTCAGAGGCCATTTGACTCAGCATATTTCAATAAGGCGTCGAGTGAACGCTGAAGGCCCATGGGAGTGTGGTCAAATATAACAGTATCATCCGCATAGGTAATGCAGCTTATCTTTTTGCACCCATAACTCAGTGGATGGTTATGTACAGCTTCAAGGGTTGAAGCAAAATCTGCCACGTAAAGATTATAAAGCAGTGGTACGGGAACACAGCCCTGCCTCAGAACAACGTTAATATGATGTGGTCCCGTGAGAATGCCATCCTATACAAGCCTCACCCTCACCACAGTGTCATCATGCAGCTGTCTGATGAAATACAGCAGCAAGGTATTCAATCGCCAGCCAGGCAGTTTATTCCAGAGTCTGCCCCTATCTACGGTATCAAATGGTGATGTGTGATCCACAAAGCACATGTAGAGACTTGGGCCTGGGTTGCATAGCGTATCTGATATCAATGTGATTAGCATCCAAATGACAGGTTTTGTACTGTACCCCTTCCTAAATCCCATTGTGTAGAGTTTAATACGGATTTTGCACATGACAATGAGGAGCGCAGCTCCAGCAGCAATTGGGAGAAAATCCTTGAACTGCTGTCCAGCATGGCTAGTAGGCTGTAATAATTAGGATCTGTTTGCAGCCCTTTCTTATACACTGGGATCAGAATTGATTCCGACCATGTAGGGGGATAGCAGCTATTATCACAAACACAGGGAAATAAAGACCACAATAATTCTGCCCAGTACATAGGGTTGTTCTTAAGGACAGCTTTGCAAAACAGATCTGGACCCATGGCTCTTGAGGATTTGGACCTCAAAAGTATTGAGATTATGTCTACCTCCTTCACATGGTGCCAGACCATTGAGCCTATCTTGGGAGCTTTTGACATGGGTTACTTGGGCTCAGATGTCGTCCAACAGTTTTTGTTAATGTACGCAGCCCAAGTGTTTTTAGAAGTACCACACAGACCATTCATTCAATTTTTGCAGAGCTAAAGTTTCGCAGTAGGAACAAGAATTTCTTGGTGTCGTTAGTCTTAAGGATTAATCGCCAGTTGCAAGCATTTTTGTTATGTTTATAGGCACACAGCCAGCATTTATAATTTGACCTTGCTTCCGTTTTAAGGTTGCGTTTATCACTGGCTTATGATTGTTCAGTTTTTGCTATTTCTCGAATAGTGGTTTTTAGCAATCTTTTACTTTTTGCAATTTCCTGTCATATAGGAGTCCTAGCCTACTTGTATGGTTTGATTGCAAAAGTGTTGTCCTTGCATGGACATTATACCTAGCCAGCAGGTATTTCAGATCCCAATCATATCTGCTAAGTAGAACCTCATGGGTCTCCATGCTGGTTCTCAGGTTCATGTTGAAATGACTAATATTAAGAGTTGACCAACATAGCCTGTTCCCCTGTGAGTTTAAAATCGGAATCATGCCCAGGTGTATCCTGTGTTCCTTAGTTATTGATTGCCATTTTATGCTCAGTACAGCATGGTCACTTATGTCTGTGGAACCAGATTGCAATTGTGGCAAGTACTTAAAGAGTATTGAGTTAACAAAAATAAAATCAATGCAGCTATCGTAAGTTTCATTAGACCAAGTCACCATCGGGTGCCCTGAGCTATCAACAAGCATCTGTAGGTCAAATTCCAGGAGAGCTGCTCACCAAGACAGGCACCTTGTCTGGGCTACCAAACCTCACTTAACCATTTTACTTCAAATTAAGGAATCTTTGCAATCCACATTAACATCCCCAGATAATATGATGCTTGCTCCGGGATGTCTGCCGCACCAAATCCGCAATGTCTCTGTAGCTGCAGACATAAGACTTTTGGTAAGGCCTAACCTCATGGATCATACAGGGGCAGCACTAAAAGTGGTTCAGGCCACCATGGGGATTTGGAAAGGGTGACAACCAAGAGATTTTTGTTCTTAGGCCTGTCAATGTGCTCAGTTAGATCATAGCCTGACTTTGCACCAATACAGAGCCCCCCATTTGGGCACCCAGTTTTTACTGGGGCTGCAAGGCTATGAGCCATACAATAGCCATCGAGTTCAAATGGGTATGTCATCCAAGTTTCCTGCAAGGTAAATACCTCTGCTGCAGTCAGGTGTGCTAACACTCGTTGGTTACTGAGGAAAGAGTTGTACCCTCTTGTGTTCCAGGACACAGCCTTTGCTAAGGCTGCATCCTGTGGAGGAAGGATTCAGCAGGAAGCATGCACTTGGGACCAACAGCCCTCTATTCTCGTGGACATTGCCATGGTGCCCATGTGCTTGCACTCAGCAGTATGGTGAGCTGCTACTCCCATAGCCCGCTGCCCCCATAGTTGCTTGTTGAGCCCATAGGGAAAAAGACAATACATTTGAGACCCAAAGCCAGGAGTGCTTGTACCTGCTTGCATGTACGTTCAATTACTATAGGTGTGTGGAAAGATGTGATGACCCAATTTGTTGCACTTAAATATTGAGGCAGTTCTATTGAGGCTATGTCTTTGCTCGATATTGTACAGAGGTCCGGAATAGTGTGCAACAGTCTCAGAAGCCATTTCCTATTCAGAAATGGACTGCTATATGTCGGTGAAGTTCTACCAGCTTAATTAATGTGTCGTACATCTGCATACCAGGTAAAGTCAGTGTGGGGAAGGGCATTTATTGCAATGCGATTTTCCAGCACAGTTATATCAGGGAACTGTAGAGGTGTCCGTGGGTGACTGGTCATACATTCCATCCTGTTTGACTATGGAAGAATCCCTAAGGTGTTGTAAAGGTGGGCCCTGCTGCGCAGTGGGTGTGGGGGCAGTGGGAGTATGCCCCAGAGAAGTAGAGGCCCAAGCAAAGGCCGGTTGATCTGCTCTAGATACCACTGAGTTGTCTAGAGGGCACTGAAGCATGACCCTCCTAACTTCACCGTTGGTTAGTTCATTGATGACCAGGTTCGGCCCCAGTGATGTAGATACTTGGGGATTGGTATTGGATTTAGAATCGGTTGAGGGCAAGCCCTGCTGAAGTTGTATGTTTTGTTTCACAGTAGATGATTTTCCCCTGGGCTTCACCTTAGATTCCGGTTCTTTGGCAGGCTCAAATGGTGGTGGTGAATTCAGCATAGACTGTTCATTTGTCATGTTCCTCGGAATCAGCGGATACTCTCAAAGTATCTGTCACTATCTCAACGAGGTCTGTAGCCTTAGATAAACCTGGATTCAACACAGAGATTACAGAGGTGGAATTAGATGGTCCATCCACCCCTGAGGCAATAGTAATGACTTCAGGTGTAAATGTGGCTAGTTGGTGTAATTTCATGGTTTTGCCAAAAGGCTTTTTTTTCTCTGACTTGTGCTGTCTGCTATGTCCCACATTGTCCATGAAGCAAGGCTTTTGGGTAACTTCAAGTACTTTGCCCATTAACGTTTTTAGAGCCTGTTGTTCTTCCGCTTTGATTGAGCAGAGTTGGAAGAGAGCCTCCATTTTTTACTCCAAATTGTCAAGCTTGGTGGTTTTTACCAGCATACCTTCCTTCACTGAAGTGGATTTCCCCCTGTTCACGGTCTGATAGTGATCCCTTTCATCCTCTAATTCACTATCAGTTGAAGAGAAGTCTGACATAGATAGCAAATCTTCCAAGTCTGGAGTGTTGGAAAGAGTGGAGCCAATCATGTTGTTATAATCCCGTTTCGTGGGGCCAGAGAGTTATGCTGTAGATTCAGGCATTGTTTTAATAATGATTTGTTTTTATCAATATTCGAAAAACCCAGGAGAAAGTCCTGCTTCCCCACAGCTTTATTTCCTGGGTGTTTACCCTTAAACTGCACAGTGCTGCATAGACAATATGAGTGGGGATTAGGTTTTGGCATTGCGTCTGTGTTGGGAAAACCGGGACTGTTACCTGTAATATAGATGAAATGGTGGTGGGGCAAGGTGTAGTACTCACAGAGTTGTTCCTTTGAATCCACAAAGCCGCAGAACTGTGGAACTGTAGCCACCAACACTTTCCGCCTTCACTCTCGCTTTCACGCATGCATCAGAAATTCAAACTGACCATTCAGTAATGTTCCACATTAATGTCACCACAATCAAAATGGCAGCTCTGACATACTACATGTAACATTCCTGTTGCATTTGAACATGGCTGGAAAGGCTGTACAATTGTCTTTGGATGGTACATTCTGTCCTCTGGTGACTTCTACATGTACCATTCCGTGTCAGTCCCTTCTGCACTTTAAGTAGGTGTGATACAGTGAGCATTGACTGGGGCAACATCACTGAACAAACGGTGCCTTTCATTGACTGGTACACTGTACAGCATGATAGGATTCACATGATTTCACATGCACAGTATGCAGTAACACAACATAATGGATGTGAGTGTGCAAGTTCAGCCCATCTTCAAGTGCACACACAAATGTGAGCTGCACATGCGGAATACACAGTATGTGTCCATACATACATATGTGAGATGTAATTGGAGACACATGGAGTTCCGTAATAGATTGCTAAACCCATTATCCATCCTGTGCATGCACACCTTCAAAATCTGAAAGTTTCACTAATAATAAAACATGCATGCAGGACATTTTTTTGCCAACATACCCATGAACCCCCTTCTCCTGATTGGATATGGACAGATTTGTAGTTCCTCTGCTCAAATGCAACTTGACCATTTCTGAGAAGACTATAACATGGAAATGTAGAGTGTACGCTTGCATGAACACTGAATTATTCACAGTCCAAACATAGATTCCACATTACATATCACATAGCTTTTTACCCCAAACTAGAACTAGATCTTCAGTCAAGAAGACCCCAATTCAATTTGTCACTGATAGTGTACCTTGTCCATGTCCACTGCCTGCCATTGCCATTGCCAGACAATTAAATACTTTGACATCATCCACTGACATCATCCACTGCAACATGTGATTCTATGTGAGGCAACCTTTGCATTGAGAATGCACCATCCACAGGCATGAGACTGTGGGCCTCGTTACGAAGTAGGAGGTAGCCAGGGTGCTATTTTTTTTTTTTATTATTAAAATGATATCATTTCTTAGAAACTTTTCATTTAACAAACATTTCAGATTCATTCGTTACATTACTTAGTTCAGTTTCAATTCATTAAGTTAAATTTAATACATTTCGTAGGAACTGTACAATTGTGAAGATTAATTTCTTCTCATGTCCGTTCATGATTTTTCTCCATCTCTCTTCCGTAACCATTTCAGTTGCTGAGATTTTAAAGAATTCTCCAAATCTCTGTCTTTTTTCATTTAGTTCTGGACAGATCATTGTCAAGTGATCAATTGTTTCACGTTCATTTGTTTTGCATCCAGTTTCCTTGTCTCAACTCATATATGTTGCTCTTATTCCTGGGTCTGGAAAAAATGTCAGATATAACAGTATCATGTTTATGGCTCGAATTTCCATCGAACAAGTGATGTTTCTGGAATACCTTGTTATCTCTCCGCTCGTTCTTATCCAGTCATTCCTCATTATTTGTTTCTTTGCATTCTGAGGTCTTTCTACAAGTGTTTCTATTGTGATGTCTTCAGCTTCCATGAAGTGGAGTAGCCCTTTTTTCCATGATTTTAAGACAGAATTATTCTATGCTGTTTATTGTTCTCTTAGAATATCAATTGCAGGTATTCTGTCTTTTGAAAACATTTTGCATAGAATATCTAGTTGTTTCTATTTTACTATGGATGCCATGGACTGAGTTGTGATTTTGTGGCGTATTCTGACCATTGGATATGAAGCTGGAAGTCTCAGCATCTGTCTCCAGAAGGCGTCTTCTAGTCTTACCCATCTTATCCACGTGGTTTCTTGAATATGCAGCATTGCCTCACTTCCATATGTGATCAAAGGTAAGACTTTTTGTTTATAATATGCAAGAATGGGTTTCATTGAAAATTTTCCATATTTTTTCGTTGTATTTTACAACCTTTTCTTGCTAATGTTTGCGTCTTTGCCTCCAGATTTATTATCCATTGTTTCTCCGATAGTGACTGGTTGATGATTATTCCCAAATATTTATACGTGTTGACTTCATCAAGTTTACTTCCATCGATTGATATATTCAAAGGTTTTGCTTTCTGAAAAGGAAGTTTTATCAAGGGCATCACTTTGGTCTTTTCACTATTTATCATCAGTTCGTTTTTTTTCATATATACACTCAGAATTTTTAGACTTTTCTGTAAACCCGCCAGTGTCTTATCCATTAATATAATGTAATTCGTGTATAACATTATTGGGATTGGCATTGAGTTTATTTTTGGCGGATTCAGAGTTTCATTTTTAGTTCCTTCTTCTATATCTGCAGTGTATAAATTGTACAATGTGGCTGCCTGTGGACATCCCTGTTTCAAACCATTGCTAGTTTCAATTTTTGAAGTGGTATTGCCATTTTTTGTAATTCTTACTGTTATCGTGGTATTTGTATACAGTTGTTTGATTGGTTCCACTAATTCCACCGGGCACTGCCATGTTCTTAGTTTCCTCCATAGCTTTTGTATGGGTATTGAGTCGAACGCTACGCTACAAATGCAACATATACGTTAGTTTTCTTTTTTAATGCTTCTTGTTTGATTAGGTTTAACAACAATAGATTTACATTTGTTCCTATGTTTGTGGTAAAGCCTGCTTGCCTTACTGCAAATCGGTTATTTTCTGTAGCCCATTTTTTTAGTCTTTTTTGCAAAAGTGATGCAAGTAATTTTCAGGTCTATTGGTTGAAATTCCGAGGATCCTCTCTTGGGCCTTGTTTGTACAATGGTATTATTGTTGCTTGTTTCCATAACTGTGGGATTTGATTTGTTGTATGTATTGCTTTCAGAATGGAGTCCATTATACTTGCCCAAATCTCTGGTTCTCTTCTCATTATTTCATTTGATAGTCCGTCAGGCCCTGGTGCACGTGAGGTGTTCAATTTCTTTATCATCTCTAATATTTCTTGTTTTTCATATTTTATTTGCCATTGAATTGCGATTTGCTGTTTGTCTTCCTCCGTGTCCTGATTATCATTAGCGTATATCGTCAAGAAGTGTTTAATCCATTACTGTTCGTTAATGGTAGTTGTCATATCTTGTTGTTACCCAGCATTGTTATTCAGTAGATTCCAAAGTTCCCGTAGGTTATGTGTTTTATAGGTATCCATTATTGCCTCTGCATCTTTTTGTAGCATAATGTGAATGTGTGATTTTTTCCAGTTCACATGTTTGTCTTAGTCTTTCTTCGCACATAGTTTTCTGATGTCTCTTCTCATCTCTTTTTTCTTTTCTACTAATTCAGCATTATAAACATGTGAATGCAGTCTTATTTCATTGGTTTTTTTTCCTTTAATTTGTGATTTTAACAAAAAATTGTAGTTCAATTTATCTTCATTTGTTGTTAATGGATGTAACATCTTGTTTGCAATCAATTGTGTTTCTTTTTTGTTTATTCTCATCCTAAGGTTTTTGCCTGTAGTTTCCAACAGTATGCATGACATTGTATTTCCCAGTTCTGATATGCCATCACCTTCTGCTGACAATTGATAATCATTGCTCGAAGATGACCAGACACTCTTTATATCTTTTATTGAGATCCTCAATTCTTCTGATAGGTAAATATAGTCAATCACTGCCGAGGAATTTCCTCTTCCCCATGTTGGTATGATTTTTCCTTCAGAATCTCGTGGTAGTTTTAGTAGTGATACATTTCTGATAGTTATTTCTTTTTGCCACCTCTTGGCTCTCAAAGTTAGCTCATCGTGTTTTGCTAATACTCCTTTCCCTGTATAGAGATGTATGTTCAAATCTCTGCATATGATAAATTCCACATTTGCAAGTTTTATTCGTGTTTCATCAATATTTAGGAAGAGTCCATCCATGAAAGTGTTGTCATTTATTGTTGCCAGATTCCAATATACATTCATTAATGAGATGACTCGTTCCCGGTTTTGCTTGATTAGTTTTTTTTTATTTTCTTTTTGCACAGTTATTATTATGTTCTGGGTGGAGTGGTTAAATTTGTGTGGGACTCTATTTTCCAATTTGGGACTATTTTTATCAATGTTAACAAACCTGAAGAGGGTCTTCTTTGAGTTCCTTTGAAAGCTGGGTTTAATATTGTGATGAAGCCATCACATGCAGGTGTTTCTGTCAGCCACGTTTCTTGTAGACAGATTATATTGAATTTTTGAAGTTCTTCTTTCGGTTGTTCAAACAGATGTATGCTTCCTCTAGTATTCCATGTAGTAATCAACCATGTCTTGTTGATTTTCTTTGGTTGTTATGGTTCCCTTTTTTCATCGAATGATTCTTCAGATTGGAAGCTATCATAAATTTGTTGAAATGGATAAATTTAATCATCCCTTTGTTTTCTAACCTCCGAATTTCTTGATGAGTACGCTTTCTCAGTTGATAGAGTGATTTCATCAATTTCTCTTTCTCCTCCTCTACTATTTGCATTTTCAAGTTGTTTCTTGAGATCTATTTTGTTTTGTATCCGTACATTCAAATACCATTTTCCTTAATGTTTCTTTTAATGAGTAGATTTTCTCAAATGTTTCCTTATCTCTTGATTCTATTTGGACGATGTCTAGACATTTGTGATCCATAAGAGGTACCAACTTTATGTCATTCGTCGTTATGTTCTTTAGTTTAGGAATAGCTCTTAGTAATATTAAGACATTGTTCTGTTTAGAATGAAGCATTCTTTTCTTTAGATGTAATTTTTTATTTGGTCATTGTAATGTATTTGGTTGTTCATTGGATTCACGAACTGGGGCGAGATGATGTCATATTGTGGTATCTGTTTTTCTTTTCTTTCTTTCCGTTCTTTTTCAAGTGGCTCTTTGAAAGTGGCTCTTTTGATTACTTTTCTTTTTTTGGTCTCTTTCATTAATCTCAGATTCATGTATTGAGGATTCTAAGGTTAAAATTGATATGTCTTCATATTGTTCACATTCACCATTTGTTCCACTTGAAATATGTAGAGAGTCTTCAGATATTTGTTCACACGTTATTTCATAATGTGCTTTCCTGTATATTCATCCACTATTATCATCGTTGAGTTGTTTGTTTGATTCATTCTTTCCTCCACGTTTTCTTTATGCTCCTCCAAATGTTCAGTTATATCCAGTAAGTCGATAATACTTTGGTCTAGCGATTCCTCCATTTCCGATTTTTGGTCTCCTATTGTGTTTTTTTATTGGCTGAATGTTGACGGTATTTTTGCTGGTTTTTCCGACTAATCTTTTTGCAGGACTTAATATTTGCGATATTTCTGGGGATGATTTTATATTTCTTAGGAAAACTTGTGATCCCGTCTGCTTCATCAATCCTTTCTTTTTCATTTGTTTTTTTATTGCCTTCTGTTGTGGTAATTTGTTTGTTTGAGTGAGCATCTGAAAGATATCTGTTGTTTCTTTATTTACAGTCACCGGTGGCTATTAGCACCATGGCTACCCCTTACCGCATTCTGGGTCCGGGTACTCGGAATAGGGACTTACCGGGTCATTACAACCTTGGAGGACCCGGTAAGTCCCCATTCTGAGAACCATTCCCCATTCCCATTCGAGCCCCCATAGGCCTGTTATTAGCTCCCTGGTCCCTTAGAGGCTCCCGCTAAGGGCGCCTAGTAAAACCAGGTGCCCATAGTGGGACCCGCTAAGGGACCTCGTAATGCAGCGGTAAGGGGTTAACGGCAACAGCACTGTTACCGTTGCCATTAACCTCTTACCTCCAACCTCGTAATGAGGCCCTGTGTGTAATAACATGTACCTTGCAGAGCATTGTCACATATTGGTGTATTGGCCTTACAATTATCTAAGTACAGAGGAATGGATGCCATGATAACAGTGTCAAACGGAATCAGTGATCAAGCATCCACCTTCTACACTGTACACCATGTAATCAAAAATACCATGGAATCATTATTGGAGTAATTAGGACTGGATGAGAAGAACCCTAAGCAACAGTACTGCAACGTTTGGTCACATATCATGTGGTGGGAAAAGCAAATATATCATGCACACATGTCACTCACCTGGTGTGGCAGCATAGGTGTCCATGCCTGCACCCATTTAATATAATGACACACATGTATCCAGATCTGCCTACATTCATCAGATGTCATGTGTACACACTTATACACAAGTATCAATGGTGCAACGTTTACCACCATCATGTACTCTTTGCACATCCTATGCAGATACTTGGCAATGAGATGTGTAGGTGTTGTATACTTTCATGTAGGACTGTGAGTGATGCATGTAGCAAGATGAAGCTGTTACTTTGTTGACAATGGGACATGGGACAATGTGCCCTCTCCATGAGGTTGCGTGTAGGAAAATCCTTGGTCATTGCAAATGGAATGTCAAAGGATTAGTTGTCATGGGTATGTGAGCAGAGGTCAAGGTGTCATGATCACGGCACATCATTGTAACTTGTCAGTTACCTTTGTCTTGTGGGACTTGACTTACTGATTTTCAAAATTGGGCATGTGCATGCCTAATTAGCCAAATGAGGAAAATGCACGTGCGTAGGGACTTATAAGGGGAAGTTCTATCCGGAATTGTATTGGCCCAATGGATTTTTTTCCAATGCATCTTACCTTTGTTATCTCACATTTATACATGCTAAACTCACATGCCAGAATCTGCCATCTTGTGCTAATCTTTTCCATTGATCCATCATCCTAAGTTCAAGTGCCCTTGTGGCAGTAAATCAGATCACCTGCGCTTCATGCTGACATCATTAGATGCATATGCCCCATGTCACAAAACCAGTGCATGTCTCATTTGAATGTCCTCTTTGTACAATCTATTGATGTTTCTCCATGGAAATGTCAAGATGCCTCTTTCCTCGATAAGTAGCAGCAAACCCTAATTGATCAGACAACATTGAAGTTTCTTCTTCCTTCATGTCAGTCTATTTCATTCCGAGACTAAACAACTTCTTTTTGCTCTGTTCAACTATATTCCAAGTGCGACGTACTGAGAACCGGTACTTACGCTACCTTAAATGAATTCACTCTGTAAGTTCTCATTATTTAAACATGTTTATGTAATGCACAAATGTCTTTACCAAACCGTATTAACATTTTGTTTACATGACTTCTTTTTTACATGTGCCAATGCAACATTTCAAATGTTAGGCCTATTCCTCTTGTCTTTGCATTATGGGATTTTATAACATGGCCGTTTCTTATAATTTTCTTTTACATTGTATTTTAAACTAAAACATCATTGTGTTACGTTTTCCAAATTAGCATTTGTTTTTCTCCCACAGTTGTTTTTATACTTATTTACTACTCAAGAATGATGTCAACAATTCAGCCCTACCTCTATGATAGTACAGAGAAGAGGAAATGGCTGAGAGAGAAATAAAACAAAAATATGTGGAATCTACTGAAAGTCGTGACTATCATTCATAGGCTCCTGATGCTAGTCGCATGGAATGTGTTTCCACTGTCATCGATGTGAGGTAATGCCAACTTCTGAGGATAAGTGCTGCTGCAGAGAAATCTCTGGCTGCTTGGCCTAGAGATTCGAAGAACAGCCTCCACCAATATGCATTACCAAGCTGCTTGACTTCAGGTCAGGCTGCTTTACAAGATCTGTGGTGGGATTGAGGATGGTCCTGATGCAAACTTATAGCAACAATTTGGCCTTGTTCTCCAAGTAATGTGTACATTTTTGTGTTTACACGTTTCATTTGTGGCAATCTTGAACTGTAGCCATTCATATTGTTCTCCTATTAAATTCTGAGTTGGATGATTCACTGACAATATAAATGTTCTTATATTTGAAAAAAGGTATAGTTCATACTTCAAAGCAAACTATTCAACATTCTATTTAACAATTTAACAGCACAATTTCATTGCCTTTAAAGCTAAAAAAACATTTAGCTATATTCCTATCTTTTATTGTTCGAAAGGGCGTACACATTTCTATATCACCCTTACTTGAAAAGAAGTGTACTGTCAGTATTTTACTCACAAGGGTACTTTATTTAAAACATGCCAATGCTGTGTATTTTAGAAGATAGCCCAAACCAGGTAAATGCAATCATTGGAGTAATTCAACAAAACTATTTTGGTATCTATTACAGAGATGTAACAGACTTGTGGCCTATTAAGTGTTTACATGGTGAAGTCATGAAAGACTGGGATTCCCTGATGGCCAAGTAATAACTGCCTGAGTGGTTCGAGCCATTCGTAAATAATTTCCTATTGACTCTGTACACTATAAGGGATTCATACACACAGTACCTCAACACCAACAGTATAATTTGTAGTTGTTTTATGCTATCAATGTTTTCGCCAAACAACTAGCATTTTACTAAAATATTTAACTATCAATCAAAAATTGTGTATATACTAATTTTGCATCTTATTTTTTCCAATTATTTCAATTCACCATGTGTTTCACATTCAACAAGGCACAACCACCACAGTTAAAATTAAAAATATTCTGCACTTGCAATAAAAGGGCAATTGCAATTCCTGTTCTCATCATTTATTCATATGCTACATTTTGCCTTCATGTGTTCTATATTACATTAGATTCTATTTCAGAATAACAGCCCTATCAATACAAGTTAACAATGTTCACACTTTTAATGTCATAGTAAATAGACAAAGGTAATATGACAAGTGAATAAAAGTAATGTGTACGTCCCCAACACGTCCAAGTTTATTATTGAAACATGTATGTTATACAATCAAGACAAAGAAAGATTATTGGTACTGCTATCGATAATTTTCAAATATCATTCTGACTATATCATAATGTAACCATAATCTAACCAAAGAGTTATCCCTGATCAATGCACTCATTTATTCAATGCCTTTTAGTTATTTATTTTTTTGGGCCATCAGGTTTAGTACAGTGTAAGTGAACGTACAACTCAACCTGTTCTAGCATCTATCAGCAATTGTCCACCTAGGACCTGTTGCCTCCCTACTCCCCTTAGAAGTCCATGTCCATGCATTAAACATATCTCAATGTCCTTTGACAAGGTTCCTGACATATTGCACTAGTTTCATCCTTATTTATACACCCTCAAATGCAGTTCTAACCTGGGCACTCACAAGGGGTGTGTATGGATGGGAACGCACAAGGTGCTGAAATACCATGTACAATATAAGGGGTCTTTCGTATTGGGGACCATTGTCCACATGGCCATGGCAAACCAGAGTATCCACACTCCCCTTTAAAGACTCTCTTTGAAGACACTGTTCCTGAAATCAACATATCTATGTGTCCTTTGATATGCTCAGTGCCTTTTGAGCTTGTTCATTCACATCCACCCCCCCGCCCCCAGTTTCAATGGCAGTTTGCACCAGTGACAGTGTGCTCGCAAGGGGGCAAGGTGGACGGGAATGCACAAGGTGCTGAATACCATGTATTAGTCAAAGGAGTCTTGCCTCTAGGGACCATTGTCCACATGGCCACCACAGGTCCGGTGTCTGCATACTCCCATTTGAAGACCCTATCCCTTCAATCAACATATCTCTGTGTCCTTTGACTATGTTCTGGGCCTTTTGCACCTGCCTCATCCACATCCATCCCACTTTCTTTGTCTTGGGAGGATAGCTCAGGGGCAATGCGCTCACCTTGGAAGCAAAATGACACAGAGCACCACAGGTCCGATCCCCGGGTCCACACTTAGAAACCTTGGGGCATTAAGCACATTATAAATAACCAATTATATGTATACTTATAGTAATAGCAGTTCTCACCTGCGACCATGCACTCTCAAGGGGTCTGGCTGGATGGGAACGCAAACGCTGCCAAATACCATTTACACCACAATGGGGTCTTTTGCTTGGTGACCATTGTCCACATGGCCACTGCATTCCCAGTGTCTCCATACTCCCCTTTGTAAAAGCCCTGTCCTTGCAATAAACCTATCCTGTGTCCTTTGACTATGTTCCAGGACTTTTGCACTCACCTCATCCACATCCATCCCCCTCCCTTTGTCAATGGCTGTTCTCATCTATGGCCATTTGCTCTCAAGGGTGCAGGGTGGATGGCAACGCTTAAGCTACCAAATACAATGTACACCACAAAGGGATCATTGTCTCCATACTTCCTTTAAATACCCTATCCCTGCAATCAACACACATATGTTTCCTTTTACTAGGCTCTGGGCCTTTTGCACTCACCTCATGCACATGGCTATATTGGAATGAACAAGGTGCTAAATGCCATGTACACCACAAAGAGGTATTTCGCATTGGGACCATTGCCCACAAGGCCACTGAATACCTGGTGTCTCTATACTCCCCTTTGAAAACCCATTCCCTGAATTCAACATATCTCTGTGTCCTTTGACTAGGTTCCATGCTTTTTGTACTCAGCTCATTCACATCCATCCCCCTCCAGTATGAATGGCAGTTTTCACCTGTGACCATATACACGTCAAAGGAGTTTTGCCTCTAGTCACCATTGTCCACGTGGCCATTGCAGACCCAGTGTCTTCATACTTCCCTTTAAAGACCCAGTCCCTGCAATCAACATATGTATGTAACCATTCATGAGGCCATGTTCTCTTACACTCGCTTCATCCTTATACACCCACAAACTTATCAAAGGCAGTTCTCACAATATTTGTAGGTGGCCACATTCTTCTTTGAAATTAGATCTCATCAAACCCCCACCACCATCAATCTTTAAACATACCTAAATATTAAACATACCCAAATATGGCTATGTATCAATAGTACATCATGCCCCTAAAGAAAAATAAAAAATGAAATTTGGGGGAAGTCCGTTCACATGACAAATTCACATACACAACCACTTTCCGAAGCATGTATAAACTTCAAACTTAGCAAGAAACTATCTATGCTGTCTACTATGGATATCATTTTCCCACCGCTTGTTATCGACGCTGCTGAATCACCACGTCAATTTTTCCAATTACAGGTATTTGAATTCTTGGCTATTACAATTGTCCTTGTATTCAACTTGGTACTTTTATCGTGCTTTTCAGTCACCATCTGATTTGTACGTTCATACATCTCAATAACCTCACCATTATCAAGTATTATTATCTCTTGAATTATCACATCACATGACATGTTTTGTCATCCCTCTTTTCTTTTGGTGGGTTAACGGATGATCAATGTACCAGTAATATGTTTCTCCATTGACATAAAAGTACTTTGTTCACCAGGCTGCTCAAACTAGGTTACAGGCAAGATACCAAACTGTACAGCACTCTGTCTTTGCAAGATTTTTGTTGGTTACATTTATCACTGTCAAACATTATTAATATCACGTTTTAATAATTATTCTAGATCTTCCAGACTATCAAACAATGCCTTCATGTGTCATTTCTGGGTGCCCTAATATCAGCCATGTCAAAACACTGGGTACCGTTATGCATATTTTCCCAAAGGTTCTGTCGATGATAAGAACATGGTTATTCAATTGTGAATTTCCGAGATTGACAGCAGATCCAAGGATGTTGACAGTAGAGACAAGGATATCTCAGAGGAAGTGAGGGGCAGTCGATTCCAGGTCTGCAGCATGCATTCCTCCAAGGATATGTATGAACCATAAATTTCACAAAAAAGCAGCGTCACCACAAACTCCTTTGCAAATTACTTCCCAATGCTGTTCCAAATGTATTTCAGCACACACAGAGTCAAGTGGGCTGTGTAGGTTGACAGATTAATCTATGTTCATAGAGACACATTTGTGTATGCATATTTTTTGAAAAAATGCTTAAACAATTTATTGAACTTGTGTACCAATAGGTAATGGGATGAAAGGATTTGCATTTTTGTGTAATATTGTTTAAATAATGTGTTGAAAATTGTTCAATTGTTACAATTTAGACATGTATTTAAATGTTACACCTTGTCCTTTATTAATAAATCCTCATTTTTGGGCTACACATACAGTTCACTGCAATGTGAGCCTTTCTAAAAACATTTATAGCAGTATCTGAAAATAGTGTATTTTACACAATTTGATGATTACAATGTCTTTCTTTACATAGACACACTGATGGAAGTCCAGACTGTTACCTCTGAGGAAACAATAGACACCTCAAATTTCCAAACAGTGAGCCCTACTGACATGCACGCAAATTGATTTATAATTTATTAAACTGTCTATTGTATTCTACTGATATATTTTTTCTACTGACATTTGAATATATAAATTAAATGTAGGAACAAGCGTCAACATCGACAACTATTCTGGAATCAGCATCAAGCTCAATTTCCCTTCAAGTAATATCTTTTTCTTTTCTGCATTTATATGCGACTATACAATGGATGTAAAAGGTCAAGTTCAACTAAATTGATAATTGTTATTGATTATATTTCATATTGATAAGAATTAGAATGTAGGATATTATCAAATTATTTGGTGTCTTTTTTAATGTACTTTATTTTGCTATACTTCTCTTCCAACATCATATTTGTAATATATATATATTACAAATATGATGTTGGCCATGTAATATATATATACATATATATTACATGGCCACGTTAGTGGCCATGTAGTTATGGTTAAGTTGGTGTTTCCATAGGAAGAGCACTTTTTGGGCGGCTTATAACTTTGCTCTCCCTGGACGGATCATCACCAAACTTTGCAAAACAAAAAAAATATTTGGGTCACTCTGAATTTTTTTGCAAAGTTTGGTGAGGATTCGTCTAGGGGGTTCAAAGTTATAGGGGGGGTCCCAAAACTTTTTATTTTCCCATAGACTGAATGGGAAAAATGTTTTGCTTGCGTCTACAGCCCAAACCGCTAGACGGATTTTCACCAAATTTGGACCAGGAGCAGCGGCTTGGCCCCGAAAAGCATGCTTTTGCAAATTTGGTGAATATCCGTTTAGTAGTTTTTTGCAAAATGACCAAAAAGTAGGTAAAAAAAATTTGTGATATCTGTGTTCGGTCTGCGGACGGACTTCCCTGTTCGCTCCGCGGACAGTGTCCGGATTTGCCAATCGGCTTGCGTGATGTTCACGGACATGCAACGTGTTCGCTGATTGGACGGCGTGGAGAGTGAAGAATGTCAGATTTTCGGTAGCGCCCGCCATCTTGGATTCACGGTCGTCCGCGGACAGCGCAGTGAAACTTTGTTCAAAATTTGTATTTAGTACAGTGTGTTGATGTGTAGGAGTGTTTGGGGAGGGTGGGAGTGTATGAGATAAGTTGTGTTTTTTATGTGTTAGACGTTCTTTTTGTGTTCGATTTGTCTGCGGACATCACGGGTGTTCTGAAATGTTTTAAATGAACTGAATGGGGGGTGTTCTGAGGACTCAATATGTGTCCGTTTTGTTCGCAAGCAAACTGAAACTGTTCTAAGAGCACTCGCAGTGTCCTGAAATGTTTGCAAATATACAAAATAGGGGTGTTCTGAGGACGCTGTCCGTATTGTTCGTTGTCAAGTTGAATATGTTCTAAGAACACTCGCGGTGTCCTGAATTGTTCGCAAATAAACAAAATGGGGGTGTTCTGAGGACGCTGTATGTATTGTTCATTGTCAAGTTGAATATGTTCTAAGAACACTCGCGGTGTCCAGAATTGTTCGCAAATACACAAAATGGGGGTTTTCTGAAGACGTTGTCGAACACTCGCGGTGTCCTGTAATGTTTGCAAATAAACAAAATGGGGGTGTCCTGAGGACGCTGTCCGTATTGTTCTCTGTCAAGTTAAATGTGTTCTTAGAACTCTCATGGTGTCCTGAAATGTTCGCAAATAAACGAAATGGGGGTGTTCTGAAGACGCTTCTAAGAACACTTGCGGTGTCCGGGGAATGTTCGTAGGGGGTGTCCTGAGGACGCTGTCTGTATTGTTCGTTGTGAAGTGGAAAGTGTTCTAAGAACTATCGCATTGTTCTGAAATGTTCGTAGGGGGTGTCCTGAAAACGCTGTCCGTATTGTTCCCTGGCAAGTTGAAAGTGTTCTAAGAACACTCATAATGTCTGCGGACATTAAAGGTTTCCATAGACCATAGTTGAAATGCACCCAAGACTCTATGCCCTGTCAACAACCACCGCAGCATATCACATTCATACTTGCTTATAACTTTGGGTGAAAAACAAATGTATAAGGAACAAAGGTATTAGATACTATGGATGTGATATGCTGCTATGGTTCTCCTTATTATTGTATACTTACTGTTTGGTCTAGTAACGGGAGTCCATGTTTTTCTTGTTAATTTCTGTGATAAAAGAAAATAGCATGTTAGTATTAGTATTTTGTAATGACTTGTGACTTATTACATTGTATAATCAATATAATTTTCTTTTTTTTTGGACCCTCATATTCAGTAGATTACAAATCAGAGTACTGTCAAATTTGCTCAGTTTCTGTATTTGTTGCTAAAATCATTGGGTCTGTGGGAGAAATAAAAATACATGTTGGATTAAAAAAAAACCTTTTTCTGTTATCCTACAGTTTATTTGTTTGTTTGTTTTCAGTGTTCACTTGTTGTTTCTGGCTAATGATTAATACTTTTGGCTTGTTGTATTTTTTTGGAGCAGTATCATATTATTTATTTGTTTTGATATTATAAAATTTTGGAGCAGTTAGATACCAATTGACGTATTCTAACTGTCTATTTTTTTTATATATTTTAGTGGTATTGATTTATCTATTTTGGATATTGTTAAATTTTGGGACAGTTATATACCAATTGGCGTATTCTAACTATATTTTTTGGTCTATTTTAGTGGTATTCATTTATCTGATTAGTTGTTGTAGAATTTTTGGGCAGTTAGATAGCTTTTGGAGTATTCTAACAGTTTATATGTTTTTAACACAAGTTTACTTAGGGTTTAAACACAGTTTAGTTATCAAATTTTGGTTTTAAGAACATCAAATAAGCGTGTGTAAGATTTCCTGGTAATCTCTGCTTTAGAGTAATGGTACTATCATTACATTCAAACCATCCACATTTCTTTTTTATATATGCAGTTTAGTGCCCTGAATTTGTTGTGGCTCCTGCGTGGTAGAATATACCTATTGTTGTGAAGGTTTTCTTACCAAGTGATATTTGACCATGTGTGAATCCAGTCAGCTTGCAGTTGTTTTTGGTACCATCTGCATTGTAACGTAGAAGCATTAGTGTTATGTATTTGCTATGTGTTTGTATTACTATCAGAATTGCAGGTAGAGCATAATCTACCATGGTTTGCATTTTGTACAAGTCGCTGAAATGGAGTGGATTCACAATTTGGTATTGATATATATATGAAGCGTTCATTGGGGATTTCTTCTTGTGTCGCATTGTTGCAGAGAGTGCATGTATGTTTCCACATGTATGAAATCTGAAAGATTTCATTCATAGGTATGTTTTTGTTTTCCAGTGCTTGTAGTAAGTACATTAGAAATTCTTGTGGATCTTCCTGTGAATTTATAGTGAATTTCACCATTCCAGCACAGTAGTCCAATTGTTGTCTTATTCCAAAAATACTATACGTGTTGTCAGGATTGTTTGCTGCATTTCTGTGAAGTACTAACATTTGCAAACACAATGGGTCTCTACTGTGTAAGTAAATGTTGTCAACAATTGGTGGTAATTGAAATAGAATATTCATTGCTACATTTGCGTAGCAACTTACACCAACTATATTTGAGAATTTAAATGGTCCAGGTAGTTCTGTATCTAACTGCTTATTTTGGAGTTTGTCTTCCTTCTTTAAAGAAGAACTTGGTTTACTTTCCCTAATTGATTCTTTTTTGCTTGTGGTACTTGATGAAGTGTTAGTTTCTTTTACTCTCTTTGGAGGATTTGCAGTGACATCCTGTTGCATTTCTGTTTGATTTATTTTTATTTTATAACGTTTTACTTTTTGTGGAACAGAATATGTGTTTAGGTGGGGGGTGTATAGTGAGCGAAGTCTATTGTATTCTAAAATGCAAGGAATATCAGCGTTTATTTTACTTGCATCAAAATTGATTAGAAATAGACCGTCAAGTGTACGTAAGCGTGATAGTGCTACATAGCTCATGCCTTCTTTAAAGACTGTGTTACCAATATCTATCATTGCTTTGTCTAGGGCAAGACCTTGTGATTTATGAATCGTGACTGCGTATGAAAGAGTTAGAGAAAATTGTTCTCTGCGTACACACATATCTTTGAAGAGAAGGAATCTAGCTGTTGAGCGTCCTATCCTTTTTACTTCTGAAAGTTTGTCAAAGAGTATATTGACAAACTGAATTTTGTTGTCGTGTGGGTATGTTTGAAAGCCAACAACTGTACCCAGTGCTCCATTAACTAGTCCTTGGTCCACGTCAAGGTTACGTTTACGCATTACTCTGCAATTTAAGGATAATTTTAATATCTTTTCTAAGCCTGCTGTGTTTGAGATTGATTTTTCTAAACTATTTAGTCTTGTTGTGGCTTGGTCACACATGGGTAGTGTCATACCATGTACATCTAGTTTGTCTGTGGCGCTAATTTCCATGATTGGTTGCATTTCTTTACTTAGCATGATTTCATTGAATTTGAAACAGCTTGCAAGAGTTGGCATTAAGGCCATACAAATGACATTTTTGTGGGCTAATTGTTCCATAACATCTGTAGCACATGCATTATCGCCAAAAAGTGCATTCATGTGCCGGGTTTTCAATATTCCTTCTGCTTCTTTAGAAAGTATACTAACTCTGATACTTTTTGAAATGTTGGCATAAGTGAGATCTGCAGATTGCCGCATGTTTTCTGTTAATTCTCTGTATTGGAAATGTTGCCAAAGGTTGACATTTCCAATGCTGCCAACAGTTTTACGGCAGAGTTTGTGTCCTAATGTTTTAAAAATAGGCTCACATTTTACTGGTGTTAATTGAAGCAGCTCTCCAAAAACAATAATGTGTTTTCCTGCAAAGAGCTCTTCATAGTCTGTTTTGAGTACTTCTTGTAATCTGAGGTGAATCAAAGCTAACATCAGGTTGGAGACCATGCTCACTTCATCTATTAGTAGCATTTTCATTTGTTTCAATACTCTGTGTAATTCCATTGCAGCTTCTGCAGAACGTTTGTAATAGTCTAATTTGTTCTGGTGTTCTACTGGTAAATACTAGTCATTGGTGTAATGTAACACCACCTATGTTGTATGCAGCTAAGCCTGTGGAGGCAGTGACAACAGCTGACAGTTTGTTGTTTGTCAATTGGTGAAGGAACTTACTAATGATTTTGATTAGGAATGTTTTGCCAGAACCAGCTTCACCACTGATGTACAGTCGTATAGGTTTATAAATATGGTAGGAACATTCTTTATTTTCATGTTTTACACCATGTGCAATTTGTTTTGTTACTTCTTGAAAAATGCTACTTTGCTCATTGTTTAGTTTTGATTGTAGTATAGTTAAGTCTTCCTTATCTTCATACTGACACATGGTGTTTTCTACTTCTATCATAGCTAATTCTGCCTCATTTATTATTAGTGGTTCTCCCAGTGGTTCTTGGCTTCCTGTTACAGAAGGTTGACTACTGTCAGGAGTGTCCTTATCTAGTTGGGCTTGAAGTTCTTCTTTGTGTTGCTGTTCATTGTGCAACATTGTTTTGTACTATGTAAAGTTTACATCAGTTGTAGTGCTTTCATTTGCTTTGAAAGCATCCTCATATGAGTCATAGTTATCTAGTAATTGTTCTTCTTTTCTCCATGGTTTGAAGAGTTGTAGCAGGGACATGTAATATACTTCTTTATGTTGAGGAGTCTTTAATGACAATTTGATATGATTAATTAAATTTGGTTTAGTGAGTTTAACTAAGCTGCCTTCACAGTTTGTCACTCTATATTTACCTTTTTTTTCATCAGGTTTCATATTATTATTGTATGTGTAGTTTTGGGCTATCTGGTATAGACACATGTTTTCCAAAGTATTACTTCTGTTTGGGTAGTATGTGTCCAATAAATTGTTTTTTAACATGTCTTGGCTATTGGAATCATGTTTGGCTATTGTTTCTATATCTTCATATGATTTTAGAACTCTTTTTCTAGATTTAGCTGGACCAAGACTTAGCCATACTATATTTTCAGATTTACCATACAATGCAGTACCAGTTAAACAACCAGCTGCTTCATATGATCCACATTCTCTATGGGTGAGCATTTTTTATGCCCAAGCTATATAATTTCTGAGATACTGTTTTATCTGATGACAGGTCATTCCAGAGGTCTTGGAGCTCTGTCTTTTATTCTTTAGTTAAGTATGCTGTGACATATCGTGCAACTGCAGTAGAATTGTCTGCAATGTACTGCACATCTATGTTTGCATTCCATAAGTGGGCAATGATTGCATTAAAATCATTGATATATTTTTCTTCTTCTTTTCTTTTTATGTAATATGTATTTTTAGGTGACTTATCTTTAACACTATGTCTAACTGAAGACATGAGGTTGTTCACTTGACCTGCAATTCTAACTGGTCTAGGGAAACCAAATCGGCATTTGGTGTAGTATTTCCCTTTGTTTTTGTATTTGCGACGACAATATTTTCCACATTTGTGTCTTTGAAATTGTAAAATTTGTGCATGAAGATCACTATTTCTGGCTTCTGATGGAATTTCACAAGCGACATTTTTTTCAATAAACTGTAAAACAGTGGCATCACTGTCTTGACCACATTTAGGAGCATCTTTAATCCATAAAAGCATGTGGATATGTGGTGCTCCTCTGGCGTGGTATTCTTTTCTACAAAAGAAGTGTTACACTTCTCCAAGGGGAGGAACAGTTTTATTACAAATAAAATGTAGCGTAGCAATGAAGCGATGGTGAAAATATCTTGAAACATTAACAGGATCCAGAGAACAAAGTTCTCCAGGTGTTAGTATATCTATGTTTGTTTTGTTTTTATTTGATATGCGTAGGAAATCATGTAAATCTTCCCATGCATATTCTGCACAACTTAATGTAACAAACCAAGTGGGTGGGCCAAGGTTTCTGATCATACAACGTACATCTCCATGACGTCGAAACCAGTACTCTTTAGTACCACGGATATTTGCTAATAGATTTGTAATATTTGATTGTAAAACCTCATCCTTTTGTTGCACTTTTTCTAATAATTGTGTAGCTGTCATATTTTGAAAGTGTGATCCTGATTTTAATATGTGTGCAACTCCGTAACATAAAGTTGCTAGTTCACTTTCAAAGAGTAGGTGGAATATGCATTCCACATTTTGTCTAAATCTGGGATCTTCAAAATACATCCGTAATGAGCGGTATTCTGAAGCTGATATTTTAATAGGTCTATCATCATACCTTCCTCCTTTGCCAGTAGGAAAGAGCAGAGGAAAAGCACGTGCTTCTATACTTTTTTCCCATATGCTGATTGGCGATCCTTTTGTTTGACGCATTTGGTAAGTTTCCAGTGCATCTTCTTCGGTGTCATTACAGTGCAAAGGATGAATTGTGTAATGGTCTAAAGTATTTGATATTGTAGCAGGATCTAGTAGCTCAAATTGACCAGCTTCTTGTGTTTCTTGAATTATTTCAGTTGTATCTTTCAAGTTTTCTTCAATATTAATTTCTTTGTAATATTCATTATTCTCTTTAAGATATTGGAAGGCTTGTCTAACTTTATATAAATCTACCAGCTGATGCCATATTTTTTTGTCTTTTGTAGGTACTCCATTTACTAAGATAATTAAAGATTGCTGCATTGGACATTGCACTCCTAGAGTATGCACATTTTCTTTTAGATCTAATGGTAAATAAACTACTTTTCCACAAATGCCTTTTACCAATTCAGAAGGAGGTAATTTTTCTGTTTTTGGTTGAAGGCATATTATTGCTTGAAATGGGTGTACTGTTTGAATTATGATGCTCTCATATAAATTAAGTTGTTGTAGGGGTTTTGGTACTGGGTATAATTCCAAATTATTTGTGATAGCACGTGAAGGAGTTTGGTTGTTGTCAAGTTTTGTAGTGCAGTAACTGCAAAGTATTAAGGGCTCAGATATTTCGTATTTGTTTTTTGCTACAAGGTAGAGAGCTAATTCAAACCATTTAGAATCCTCATTGTCTTCTATTTTGTATGATAGGTCTACAGTTTTTGTGTTACTTTTATAAAAAGTTCTACGGCAACATACACATACATGGTTTGGTACTTCAGCTGATGTACTTTTAAATTTTAGTATTTCTTTTTTGTATGTGTTTAGCAAAAAGTTGCCATGTGTAGAATTGTTGCTTAATTGGTTTAAAGCTATTTCATTCTGTAAATGGCTTTCACTTCCAAAATATTTTTTCTGGATATAGTGAATTTCTTCAAGTAGGTCTTTTGCTGTACCATGTAGAAGGATGTTATTTAACTTTGCTAGTGCTAAAGCAGGACTTTTAGCATGGTACAGTTTATAGACTAGATTTCTTATAGTTGAATGATGTGTTGATATCCTTTTGATATCATGGAAAGTGGTTTTACAAGTAGGTCCTGTAATGCAGGCCAATGAATGTCCTTGTAGTCCTGTGTACTTGCACACTGGACAGGTATCCAAATTTTGCAGTAATTTAATTTTAATTTTGTCTTTGCTTTTTACATATTATTGAGGAATTGGCATAAAGATTTGAAACATTGTTTGGGAATGTTACACATTGACATGCATGGCCATTTGTAGACTTTATGTTCTGATTCAGTTGAATGGAGGGGTACCTCTAAGGTTTCAGGGCATATATTTGTAAAGAGAACTTCTTGTTGCATTATGGTATTATTCACTTTTTCATAACCTCGCCCACTGCTATGTATGGCAATTGTATTTGTTTGCTTTTGTTTGTATGCTTCTTCATTAAAATATGGTTCTGTGCTCGTAGTGTGACTCCATTCACCTCCTCAGATACTTAAGAAGTTCTTTCTGTTGACATTTCCTTTAATGGGAAGTCGTTTTTGTAATTTAGTCTTTAGTTTTGTTAGTGGTTTCATTTTGTTTAACACTAAAATAAATAACTTTCTCTTGAGAAGGATTGCACTGTCCATCAACGCTTATAAGATTAATTTCTTATGATAGGTTTTAAGCATTGAACCTGATTTCTCTCCTGTTTTTATAAGATTTTGAAGGACTTTGTGACGGCACATTTTGGCTAAAATACTTTTCTTGGTTTGCTTACTTTGCACTATATTAAAATTTGAAGAAGTAGTTTTATCTGTAGTGATAGCTGATTTTCTGTTCATTGTTCTTTGGTTTGTTTTACATTTTGATAGAGGAGGCAAAGTTTTTGTACTTGAGACTTCTTGTTTTTCACTAAATGACTGTATTAGCTGTTTTGTTTCAACTTTTTTTTACAAATTCTGCTAGAGATGGACGCTTATGTTGGACACTTTTATTTTCATTTGCTCTACTTTTGTGTTGCTTTCTACGGACTTGACTTTTGATAGGCATTCTTTAGGGTCTGTTGAAAAAAATAAAGAAGATATGGGTTGGGGTGTTCTGTAATGTATGTGTGCTGTGTGCATGAGTGTTTGAGTAAGATGATAAAGATGTATGTAATGGTGTGTGATTGTGCATTGGGAACTACAACTAGTAGGGATAGGTATTCTTGAATTTATGTGTTACTAAACTGGGGTTCAGATGACAAAAAAAAAGTAAGCTACTGGTGTGGAAAAGTAAAATAGTAAATCTAATGTATACAATTAAAACAGTTGTTTGTTCTATAATAGCAGTTCAGTTGGGTAATTTGTGTGTCCAAAAATAGGAATTTGTGGGCCATTCTGGCTGTAAATTGCTGTTTAAGACATGGAGATTTGTGGCCAAAATGGTACACAATCTCTATTTTTAGGCACCAAAATAGCTTGTATTAATGTTATAGTATGGTTGATTAATAATACAAATATTATGGTGATATTCTACTTACTTTTTTTCTTAAATTAACAGGTAACTTCTTAGTTCTTCTTTGTTCCTGAAATTTGGCTGCTTCTTTTCAGTAGACTGGACTTCACTGCAATTGTAAAAGATTCAAATTAGTAACTTTGTTTGTATATAGCGCTGTTTTTAAATTAGATATTGATTTTTTTAATTGAAATCCTCAATGCCTTCTTTAAAACCATTAAACTAATTTGTTTCCATAAGATACATTGCATCAGTTCAGTACATATGATATGTTCTTAATGAACAAATTGTATTGAATGGCTAACTGTAGCAAAAAAAATATCTTTACTATGTCTTGTGAAATTTATAATATACCAGTGAATACTACTATTTCTGTAAGTAAGCTGTTCTAGGTAATAGCGCCTCAATGTGATGTCTAAATTAAAGTAATTAAGTAAATAAATAAATGAAGTATTTTTTAAAGATTTAAACATAGATTGTGCTTGCATGCAATTTTGTTTGAATATATGTAGTCTATATATTTCATTTAAAAAATGTTAGTTTAAGATGATTTGAGTGTGTGTGTATAAAGAAAGTAAATAGTATAAAGGTTTATAAGTGATAGTTGATTTTAGAATATTGAAAAAATACAGTAAATTCATTTTAAAGATTACACAAGCTAATAGTCTGTTTGAAAATGTGTTCATCTACTGTACAGAAAATATGCATACCTGAAGTTTGTGTTCATGCATATGGATATGCATGGAGCTGCAAGTAGAAATCTTGGAGACTTGTACAGTATTTCTGGTAGATGGTGCTTGCCAATGATATGACACTTGTACTCCGAGAGATTCACAGTACATTTGCAGTGCTGATCTATGATGATGCAGTTATATCTAGAGGTCTTGAATGTGATTGGTGCATGGTCATGTGATTCTTTTAGCTACATCCAATGAGGGAATGGCAGAGAGAGCGAAGTGGAAATGGTAGAAGGGCATGTTACGATATGTCCGCGGACATGGCGGTAGTTCGCGGACATCGGGATATACATCCGGGGATTTTTGGGTTCAGAAGTCATGCAAATGAGAATAAGCACTGAAAGGGATTGGTCAGGAAAGTTTAGTGGGTGTGTTGTGCCAGGAGAGAGTTTCTCAGATACTCTTTTTGTTGAGAGAACAAAAGATAGCTATGGCTGTGTGTTTCAGAAAACAGATTGGGACATGTGACTGGAATCTTTTTGCAATTTGCTATGAAAGAAGGACTTGGGAAGGTTATGGACATGTTTCCTAATTCTCAAGTGATATTTTCACGGATTGCGCAGAGACAAATGTGGCTTTGTTCTTCTTCATTTGGTCCACAAATGGAAAAAGTAAGGCGCAATGTTGAAAAGGCTGTTTGTGCCTTTCAAAGAGATTTTGGCATGTCCTCTTTTCACAATGAAAATATGATGTTTCGTAGTACATACATTTTTCGCAGAGATGGAGTCCATCTTACTTATGCTGGCAATCAGATTTTTGTGAGAAATCTACAAAATGCATTGCGACCTTTTTTGGAATTACAACAACCATTTTGAAGTAGGGGTTAAGCATTTATAATTGTTGACTTAAAAAACACCACCCAAAGGCACTTTTCAGAGCCACCACTTCTTCCCAGAGAAAATTGCAATGTTTGTGATGGGGTAGCAACCCAATTTTTTGAATGTTCGCGAACTGTCCGCGGACTTCTAAAAAACACAAAGGGCCCCGCTTCATTTATTTTCACTTCTATTTTTTAACTGTGAAAGGCGGTTCTGAAAAGAGCCTTATTTTTTTTTTGTTGATATTTTGTATTTTTTTTGGTTTTTCAGACACGACACTAGGAGAGGAGGGTAAAGGGGGGACACCAACCACAGGGATAAGAAAGGGCGAGCTGAGAGAGGAAGATGTAGAGTGGGTTTTATTTGGCTAGTGAGCAGATCTTCTCGTGCTCTGAGACGATAGTCTCAAAAGCACTACGAAGTCGCTCCCCCCTGCAGAGTACTGTGACACAGTACATACATACAACTGTGACCCTCGAAAGGTAAGGGTCATCAGCATTCTGTATGGCCTGTGAGGCAGCTTGAGGAAGATGCTGTCCCACATAGGTGGTCCTTGTGGTGACAGGATCAGAAACAGAGGATGAAGTAGAGGAAATCAACCTGCTACGTTCTTCGCAAGGTACAACCCTGCGAATTGCCCCAGAGTGAAATGACCTCAGGTGTTGCTTCATAGTAGTGGTCCCAAAGCTGTACTTACCGTGCTTCCCATGACTATCATTTTGCACTCATTGCAAGTAACGCGGTTCGCATGAGCCTTAGGAACATTACCATGAATGGTAAATAACCGCCACACCCAAGACTCACGCCTAGTGCGGGTAGTAGGGTTTTCCTCTACCTCATTCTCATCATCCTCTTCTTCCTCCTCTGCATCCTCACTCCTGTTCCCCTCTTCAGGCCCTTGGGGAGGTGGAGGGGGTGGGGGTGGTGCTGAAGCAGGTGCAGCACCACGTAGCAGTTCAGCAGCCAGGGATGCCATCAAAGATGCGATGGAAATCTGCAGTTGGCAACAAAAATCGCTGTGCGTCGAAGAATAGCCAGAAACACAATGAGAATAAGCTCTAGGGCGTGGTCTTTTATAGGGGTGCTCGTGCGCGGTCCGCGGACAGATCGAACACAAAAAAAGTTTGAAAAGTTTCAAAAGGTATGTAGAAACTCAGGATTACTATGTGGGACTTGTGCCATGGTGAGATTTTATTGAAAAATATTATGGATTAATTGAAAATGTACTTTTAATTTGTTCGGGGTCCCGAACAGTGTCCGCATTCAGAACACGCGATCAGTGTGGGCGCGGTCATATGATCCATTCGCGAACAAGTCCACGAAGGAAGCGCATGTCCGCAGGACACCAAAGGCACGGAGATTGGCTAGCGCATGCGCGTTGATGTTCTACGGACACTGTTCGGGTCCTGAATTAATTAAAATTGCGTCACACATGAAACGAACATTTCAGGACACTGCGTGTGTTCTTAGAACAGTTTAAATTTGCTAGCGAACAGTAAGGACAGATCTACTGTTCTTCAGGACACGTTCAATTTCGTTTATGTACGAACATTTCAGGACACCAATTGTGTTCTTAGAACATTTTCAAGTTGCTAGCAAACAGTACGGACAGGTATAGTGTTCTTTAAGACACCTCCATTTTCGTTTAATTACGAACAATTCAGGACACCGCGTGTGTTCTTAGAACAGTTTGAACTTCCTAGCGAACACTACGGACAGATATCATGTTCTTTAGGACACTTTAATTTTTTTTTTTTTTACGAACATTTCAGGACACCTGCACTGTCCGCGGACACCTACATTGTTTTAAAAAAAAAAACGAAACTATTTACAACACAATATAAAAATTAAACTTTATTTAACATATATTTATAATTTATGACATAGAAGGTGAGGCAGAAACAAAAACAGGAGAATTAGGGGTTTCATCATGTTTGTTATTAGGTGAAGAAGGGATGGAAGTCTCATCAAAACGTTTTGGGTTATGGAGAGGGTTTGGGGATAATTGACTGGGATATGGTGAGGGGGAACAACTACATGTGGGGCAATGGTATGACGTTTTTGTTTTAAAATGATCTTCAACAAAAGTTTTCAAATTATTGAAATTGGTCAACAATAAATCAATTTTTTCTTTTATGTTGTCAAGCTTGTTTTCCATAACAGCTTCTTCAGAGGTAGTTTCTATTTTGTTATGCTCTGTACAAAAAAAAATATATATGTTAAATGTATACAAAATAATAATATTTAAATGGTTTATATTATAAAGTGTTTACCATTGGTTTCACTATCTTGTGACATTTCTTCATGTGGGAAATGTTCCTCTAGCCATTCCAGAGTACTAGACATTTCTGTGAGAGAAAAAAAAAAGATAATATATTTTATCTAATACAAAAAGTTTATAAATATATGAATAAAATTAAGTACACTTACTATTTCAGGTAAGATATGTCTTATGTACTCAGTGGGTCTGCTCTTGTTCTCAGTTCTGTTGTGTTTGTGAGGTAATTATGTTGGAAGCCAGTTTATTTTCTTGTGGTATATTCCATTTTAGAACATAGTGGATTTAAATGAATGGTTAGTGTGTTGTATATATGGGTTACATGTATTATGTATTAGTACATATAATGTGTTTGTGTGCTTTTTTTTTAATTTGTTAAATGTTCCTATGTTATGATATAACAATCAAACATACCCCCCCAGAGTTTTTTAGGTAGTGGTACTGTTCTTCGAACATGTCCGCGAACATTAAATGAGTTTGCGGACATCAAGTACAGTAGAAGAGATTCAGTCAGTCCATATGATATGTATATAAAGTGAAAGTCATTATGGTTAAGTTGCGCTACTAAAAACCTATGAAATTCAGTGAAAAAACGTTGTTAAAAGGGACGTTATGGTTAAGTTGCGCTACTAAAAACCTATGAAATTCAGTGAAAAAACTTTATTAAAGGGACGTTATGGTTCCAAGTAAAACCGAAAAACCCTTGAAATTCGCCAGTTATGGTAAGCTAAGCAACCATAACTGGTACCACCACCGTGCACTGCTGAGACTAACACCCAGGACATCAAAGATTACATCACAAATGTCATTGATGACATCTCTGATGACATCACATGTCTGGCTCGCTCTTTTTTCTTTTGCTGACATGTCTAGGCCACATAGTTTTCTTCAGTAACAGTCAGAAGCTAAAAATGTTATTTTATTTGTAGACGTATCCTTGAAGTAGGTTCTTACAGTAATTCCCTTAGAGTCCAGTCACATCATATGAAACATATACATACAGGAAGACACAAGCTTGAAAGACAGCAATCCTTTAACAAAGTTTTTTCACTGAATAAATATATATATATATATTCAGTAAAACAAATTTGTTAAAGGGATGTTATGGTTCCAAGTAAAACCAAAAACGCCCTGACATTTGCCAGTTATGGTAGCTAAGCAACCATAACTCAAGACACCACTGGGCACTGCTAAGACTAACACCCAGGACATCAAAGATGACATCACAAATGTCATTGATGACATCACTGATGCCCTTTCTTGGTGTTCGAAGTGTTCGGGACAGCGTGGGTGTCTGCGAAGCACGCCACAGCACCCCTATAAAAGGCCACATCCCAGAGCTGCTCCTTATTCTGTTTTTGGGCTTCCAGGACAGAGACTGCTCCTTGTTGCATTGGATTGCTCTTGCTCTTAGAAACAGCTGTCCTGATTGTATCCATGGCTGCTGCTGGTGCTACTGCTGTCTCAGCATCACCCCCACCCCCTCCACCACCAACACCTCCCCAAAGGGCCTGCAGAGGTGAACAGGCGTGAGAATACAGTGGAGAGTGATGAAGAGGATGAAGAGGATGAGGTAGTGGAAGTCCCTACTACTAGTTCTCACCATGAATCTTGGGTGTGGAGGTTATTTACCACTTTTGATGGAGTACCAAAAGCACGTGCACACAAGGTGACCTGCAATCAGTGCAAGATGGTGCTGAGTCATGGAAACCGGGTTTGTACAGCTATGGTACTACCTCAATGAAGAGACACCTAAAATCATTCCACGGTGGGGCTATTCGTAAGGATGTACCTTGCGATAAACGTATTAGGTTGAGTTCCTCTGCAGCATCCTCTGTTTGCCGTGCCACCACAAGAGACACTCCTGTGGGGCAGCACATCCCTCCATCTGCCTCGCAAACCATACATGATGCTGTTGATCCTTATCTTTCGAGGGTCACAGTATTGTGCATGTACTGCGATGCAGTACTCTGCAGGGGGAAGAACCTTCAAAGTGCTTTCGAGACTGTGGTCAAGGAGCATGAGAAGAGCTGCTACCTACTTGAATAAGGCCCACCCTACATCTTCCTCTCTCCACCTGCCCTTTTTTATCCCCATAGTTGGTGTCCCTTCCTTACCCTGCTTTCCCTTCCTCTCTTGTGTCTTGTGTTTAAAAAAACAAAAAAATAATAATAATAATCAAACAACCAAAAAAAAATACAAAGGGCTCTTTTTAGAGCCACCTTTCACAGTTCAAAAATAGAAGTGTCAATGAAATGCATAGGGCACTGTGCATTTTTAGAAGTCTGCAGACTGTCCGCAGACCTCTAAAATATTTGCAGTGCTGCTCTGTCACAACCATTGCATGTTTCTATGGGAGGAAGTGGGTGCTCTGAAAAGAGCCTTTTTGTGGTGTGTGTGTTTCAAAAACTTCAAATGGTCAACACCTACTGCAAAATGGATTGCTGTAATTCCAAAGAAGTCTCCCGGCTAAATTGGGAGGATTGTCTTTATGGTACATGTACATCTCTTGTATAAATGCATATAAACAGAGTATCTACGATTGAACCTGTGTAACCTGTAAAACAAGCTTACTGTCATTTCCCCCATCTGCAATGATCAAGTGTCACTTGCAAAGTTCTCTGCTCTCCAAATTTGTATTTACCTATATTATTAACTACAATGTGCAAACTGTTATTTTCTTAATTCATTCTATCATTTCTGTAACCACTGTCACATATTTATCCACATTTCAACCATGATAGCATTTAATGCATTATAGTGCATAATATGTACACACAATTTCCATGTTTACATTCTGCATATTTCACATACATTCTATCATTTCAGCTTCCTTTACAAATGACTATATTAGTAATCAGACACAACACACACAGCTATCTAACAAAGTGTCATTTCATGTTAAAAGATGGGAGAAAAAACAGTATAATTATGGAAAAAGGCTTTCTAGTGTGTTAGTAAATTACACGCAGTCAGGATGAGTACATGCATCTTTATTTATGCACACAGAAAGCCAATATCATTTGAAAGGCTCCCAGCTGAAACAACACCACTGCCTCTACAACTGCTCTTCCAATCTAGACAGCTCTCTCATTCCAGCTGGTTACCCGTTCCGCTCTAGATTTCACAAAAGCATTCAACTATGCACAGGTGCAGTCATATCTATCACATCATCTACAACTATGTACAGTGTTGTAAAGCAAGACATACAACATCTCCCCCCTTCCCTTCAGTCTGCAACACAAGCACCAGGTCCTTCCTTGCAACCCTTACTGTATTTCAGACTCTCCCATCTCCAAGCACCACAGAATCACCCAGTACTTTAGTAATCACCTACTGAGTAATAAGCTGCTGACCCCATCAAATCCTTCTGATTTGTCCAACACCTTCACAAATACATACATTGCATACTTTTCCGTACAGTTCCTGCCATTTACCCTGTAAAAATAGGAAACAAAGCATACAATTATTTCTTCTATCTCCTAACATCCAATAACACTGCCTTACGAATCCAAGTGTGCTCTGTGCGTTTACTATTGTGCTCATTTCTAAAGCACATTTAACTAAGAGATTCTAAATAAAATATACAGAATGCACATAGGCAAAGGAAAGTGCATGTACATGCTATGCACAGTTATCAGAAAGCACTACTACTGCAAAAAAAGAAATCCATGTCTACATTAACAACAGTGCTATTAAAACACATATTTACTAACTTCTTTCGTTCACAATTGCAGTGAAGACCACTCTCCTGAAAACCTGCATGGTCTGAAGTACAAACGAGAACTCAGAAGAAACCTACTCTTTCCATCCAAAAAAGTAAGTGCAATACTGCTGTAATGTTCTAACTGTTACTCAAACACTGTAGAATTCTGGTTTTCTAGACCAAACAATGGTATTAACCCTGCAACATTAGATTCAGTAGAAGTGCTTCCGGTCCTTAGCTCCATACTTTCTATTGCAATCTGAACACCAGTATAGTAACACACAAATACAAGAACAGCCTTCCCAACCTGATGTAGCAGCCCATTGCACAATCACACACCTCTACATACATCCTTACCATCATACTCAGACACTCAGGCACAAAGCACTACACTGCACAAGATCCCAAACCACACTTTCTTTTTTTCTCCAACAGACCCCAAGGAATGCCTACCAAAAAGCAACTCCCTAGAAAGCAACTCAAAAGTAAACAAAATCAAACTAAAACTCTCCAAAGTAAGCATCCACCTCTAGCAGAATTTGTACAAAAAGTTCAAACAAAACAGCTAATACAGTCATTAAGCGAAACAAAACAAGCTTCCAGTATAGAAACTTTGCCTCTTCTTTCAAAATGTAAAACGAAACAGAAAGCTATTAACAAAACTGCAGCTACCACAAGTGCTAACACTGCACCTATAAAACTTGATGTAGCGGCAAGTAAGCATACCAAAAAAATACTTTTACTAAAAATGTTACGCCACAGAGTGCTTCAGAACCTTATAAAAACAGGAGAGAAATCATGGACAACCCTTAAAACCTACTCTAGAAAATTATTCCTAGACAGTGCAATCCTTCTCAAAAGAAATTATTTATTTTAGTTTTAAACAGAATGAAACCACTAACAAAACTAAGTACCACACTACAAAAAAGACTTCTCAATAAACCGAATATCAACAAAGATAACTTCGCAAACATCTGTGGAAGTGAATGGAGTCACACCACGAGCATTGAACCATATTTCAATGAAGAAGCATACACACAAAAGCAAATAAACCCAATTGCCAAACATAGCAGTGGACGAGAGTATGAAAAACGAAATAATACCATTATGAAACAAGAAACGCTGCTTACAAAAATATCCCCAGAAAACTCAGGGGCCGATTCATGGAACAAATGTGCGCCGAATATCTTGGCGCATGCTGGTGCAAGCGTGAAAAAGCAAGCGCACGTGCACGCGTGCGATTCATGGAAGTGCCTGCGTGTGTTTACTGCGGGATGTGCACCAAATCCTTGCGTGGCGCACATGGGCGCACACATCATTCCAACATCCCGAACACCGTGCGCAACGCGCACAGTGATAGCGCACAACATCAGCGCACACACCAAAAAGGGGGTGGGACACAGGACGTAACACGCGGAATGGGGAACAATGCGTGGAAAAGAAGGCGTAACTGGGAAAGTACTGCAGGGAAATACACGGAACACTCACACGCACGCAAACAACACGTTTTCATAGAATCGAATACGGGAAACCCATGCACGCGAAAAGACACACACATGCATCAACATGTCCGCCACACGAAGGCAGGCAGAAGCATCCCCGCGCACAGTATAAAAGTGCGTGCAACAACAAACACGTATATACAGCTATGATGAATGCCCCATTTGTCACAGCACTGATCGTGGGACACAGCAGGAGGAGGAGAATAGCCAGGCCCCGCATTTTCTTGCCCCGGACCAGCCTTTTTGGGATGCCTGATGACCAGGTCTATGGCAGGTATAGGTTTCCACCTCGTATCATCCTAGACCTGGGCAGGGAGTGAGAAGATGACCCTACAACCCCCACCCTGTGCTCCCAAGCATTGAGCCCCTTGCAGAAGGTGCTCAATGTCCTGCATTTTTTGGCCACTGGGTCATTTCAGTGGACAACTGCCATACTGGGGGGGTCTCACAGGTCACGCAGTCACGCTGCCTACACCAGGTGTTGGCAATCATGGCTGTGCGCCCCTCAGTCTGCAGGCACATATACATGCCCAGAACACCTGCAGAAAGGCAGGCCGTGGTCCAGGACTTCTACAGGGTGGCACACTTCCCCAAAGTGCTCGGTGCCATAGATTGCACCCATGTGGCCCCACGTCCACCTAGGGCCACTGAGCACATCTATCGAAACCGCAAGCTCTGGCATTCCATCAACGTGCAGGATGTATGCGATGCAAAGGGAATCATCACCACTGTCTATGCAAACTACCCTGGATAAACTCATGAAAGTTTCATATACAGAATGTCTGCCCTGAGCCGGGCCCTGGAAGCTGGGAAGCATGCCGACACATGGCTTCTAGGTGAGTACAAATGCCTGTGCACATGCATGCATGTCAAAACCAGACAAATACACAAACCCAACTAATCACAACCATTACGACCTCCCCAGGGGACAGTGCCTACCCTCTGAGCAACCACATGATGATGCCAATCCGGAACCCCACCACAACACCGCAGGTAAGATACAACGCTGCCCATATTGCAACCAGGGCCATAGTGGAGCGCCCATTCGGAGTGCTCAAGTCACGCTTCCGCTTCCTTGACCGCTCTGGTGGCCAGCTACTATATGCACCCCCAGTAGTGTGCAGGATCATTGTGGCAGCATGTGTCCTGCACAATGTTGCAACACAGCAGGGTGTACCGGTGGACATGGTGGTGCCCCCACATCTCCAACCACAGGCACAGGCGCTGCCCATCGGAGGGGAAAGGGCAAGTGGTGAGGAAACCCGGACCCTGCTTGTGGCCACATTGTTCACCTAAACTCCCACCGCTGCGGAGTGCACACAGGCCTTGCACATACCAGGAGACAATCGATGATGATAAAGAGATAAAGAGACAGTCAACTGTCACAACCTTACCACCCTGAGTATGTTGCCATGGCAGTGCTACATTGTGTGCATACCTAGCTACTTAAACATATCCAATCCTGTGTGACCAAAAGGAACACATGCAAGGTGTGTACCCCCCCCCCTGCAAAACAGGCCATGACAATCCCTGGTATGTCACCCAAACCCTCCCAAACCACATGACCCTTGTCTGCCACACCATGACATGGCATGCAACAGCAAAAGGCCAACACATGACCAATAATATACAAAGTGACATGTGATCAATGGAAAGTAGCCCGAGACAATGATGCCTGACATGGAATCAGATGAAATTGCTGACAACAACCTCCCACACAAACCAAGTCAAACACAAATGCTGTACACCAGTGGTAGCTTCAACACAGCACTGAATGCCTGTTCACATGCACATTTGGCAAGTCAAAATCACCACTCCCAAACCTGTGTGCTGTGTGTGTCTCCTGCTACACATTGCTCAGCACAGACCACAGTGAGCAGCCATTGTGTTTGGGATACACCTTTAGCATCACATCAAAAGGACAAAATAACACATTTTCCTATTGACGCATGTCCAGGATCCCCAAATGGTAATTGATCATGCGCTGCAGGGACACAGCGTCCCCGAGAAGGCAATATGTGTACACCTGTTGACATGGAAGTGTAGCTGTATGTGTGGTGGAGCATAGTGCAACTGTGTGTGTCAGTAGGGCCATGCACTCAATATATGCATGTCAAATCAAGTGACCCTCAGTGTCCTATACACATCACATGTGAACATTGCCCATGTGTACACCCCAGCATGTCAAACCACAAAAATCCCCTGACAACTGAAAAGTAAATACAACACAGGAACAGCCATTGACCAGCAGAACACATCATGTACATAGTACCCCACAATGACATTGTCAAAGAGTGTCCAAACACTGTAACCCATGCTTACTGTCCAACAACAAAAGGCCCTCCCTCATTTACACATCACCATGACCTTCTGAACAACTGTGTCTGGGGTATGTAGCCTTCTCTCTTTTAGTCTACCTGGTTACAAGATCCCCCCTACCCCTTGGTCTTCATGTTCCACCTTGCGTGTAAATAAGGTCCAGCCCCCTCAGAGGCCTCCTTAACTGGTAAAAATACCAAATCGCAGAGAACTCCAAGGAGCCAAACACCCAAACCAGGGAAAAAGCCTCTCGGCACAAAAAACCCTGGAAGAGTCTCCAGTAGATTACTTTTTAGTGGAAAAAAAAGTCCTGGCACATGTACAAGCAGTATGATCGAACTACCAAGCTAGCACAGTTCAACAATGGTTCAACAGGAAGGGTACCTTTTTCTGGAAGCAACATACAATGAAGATGCAACAACTGATGGGTAGTGTCACAGCTCCGGTCTCCAGGTGCAGGAGTGGTACGAACCAACCACCCCCTCTGTGGTCTGGGCACCTGCAAGGTAAAACTTACACAGGCCTCCGAGATCGGGGCGGGGAAAGAGGGTCAGGGATCTGTTGGTTGGACAGGCATTGATATTCAGGATAACCGGAAAGAGGGGCAGGAGGGGGGAGTTGGATTTGCAAGGGAAAGTAGGCAAAATACAAAATACAACTATTGACAATAACTCATACTCAATCAGAGAAACCATGTTCTACATGGACATCGTACGAAATTAGTGAAATGCAAGACAAAGAGAGACTTATCTCTGGGGTGAGTGCTGGCCTCCTGCCTGCGCACTCTCAGGTCCGGTAACAGGATCAGCTCAATGATGCAAAGAGAGCGTGAGTTACTAATCTATGTGTGTTTACAACACACACACACATTCCTGCCCCAAAGTAAGTGACTTTTCCACAAAAAAACGCCCTTGTCTGCTGCTATGTACATATATGTTAGCTTGCCCCTGTGATGGTTCATACACTGTCAATGCAGTAAGGCAGGCGCACGTGGGTGCGCGGTAAATGGAAGACAAATGCGTCAAGAATCACACATGATAGAATTGTCCCTGGGTGACCTGCTAGACGTGTTTAGTGAGGTACAAGTCGTGTTCTGGCAGCCGTGGATTACAATAGGTAGTGCAAGTGGCAATTTGCACATGCAAATGATATGCACTGCACATGAGTCTGTGCCTCGCTGGGTGTCCCTGTGCGCTGTTTAAGTTTCTGACTTGGAATGCTACTGCGCTAATAACTCAGCTTCGCCCTGTGTCTGCTGGCAAAGGTGGTCTGGGGGCTCATTGATCTGCGGAAAGGGCATAAAACATATAAATAATGCTTGAAAGTTCTCTGTGTGTGTGTCTTCATGCTGGTTGTCACTGGGCCATGTTAGAGACCTACATTAGAACTCCTCCCACCATCAGTGTGACTTTGACAGGCAAAGGGTCCATGCTAATGTCTAAAGCATGAAGTGCATCAAACACATATACAGGAAAGAAAATAACATACATCACAATCTAGATCAATGAATGGACAAGTCAATCATGAACCCACCCAAATTGATCACAGACATGCTGTGGATAAAACTCCCACAATCCCCACTAGGAGTGTTACCACAAGTAGTACAGCAGCAGACAGGCCACAGATACGACAGTCAAAAGCCCTTGTTTAAATGTTTGTTACACCAAACCATCCTTGCGAGCCCATGGATAAAGGAAGCAGGAATGGCCTATGTGAGTCAGGATCCCAAGCTGCAAACACATACACGAGACAAGCTTGAAGGGCCCAGCTGGAACAGAGAGTGGATGCTTTCAAAAGCCACAAAGCAGCACACCATCACATGAATGCACAATAGACAAGCAATTTTAAACTATATTAACTAATTAAACTAACTATAAAAATCTACATTACCTAATTAAACTAACTATCAAAAACCATATTAACTAACTAAACTAAGAAGAAAAATAAAAAATGGCCACATACGACCCATGGGAAAAGGCACCTAGGAAGGAGGGGCTGGGGGGGACAGGGTGCACCTCAACACCCACATGCGATAATGTTGAGACAAAAAAAAATCCTCCATTGGCTCAACGCCTGCACAGCTCGACCTGTGTGGGAGATATCTCGTCGTCCGAATCACCATCTGGCTGAAAAGGTTGATGTGGCACAGTACCCGGACCATGCCTAGGTGAAGCTTGCCCCTCGTTGGCAGCAAGTCTGCAGGATGGGTGAGCCTGTTTCTGTGCGGCGATGACACATAGGTCAGCATGTAGAACCTCACGTGATACGCGTGCTTCCTCTTGCAAGGTAGCACATGTAACACAGAGTTCTTTCTGCATGGCCTGGCTGGACAACTGGTATACCTCCCAGCAAGCACATAGCTCAGCCGAGATGGTACTCTCTAGCTGCTCCAAACTCTCCTCTGACCACTTCCTCTGGGACATCAAGAGCACACCCAGAGTAGGTCTGAGGAAATCATACACAACCTTCATGGCATCCATGTGTGCCTGTGTGTGAGCAGCAATTGCTTGACGCAAAGACACCATTTCAGCCCGGCGTGCCCTGTCTGAGGCCGCCATGCCCAGCCTGAGTGAACGGGCCGTGGACTGTTGCCGCCTGCTGCTGGAGTTCCACCTGCCTAGCAGGGGGTAGCACGGATTGGGCCACACGCTCCATGCTCTCAGCAATGTTATCAATTGCTGCCCCCTGGTGTTCCGAATTGGCAATCATGCTTCGCTCCCACTCATACCCCAGTGGTGCGCAGTCACTGAGTTGCTGGGCTTGACACCTGCGGGGCCCAAGGAGCCGACGTCCTTGTTGGGTTAGCAGCACCCGCGGCTGCAGGACTACATTGCTCCGTCGACCTGATGCCCCAAGCACATCAACAACTTGAGTGGAACGTGACCCTGCATCCCGATCCACCAAAGGCGAAGGTCCCACCACTGTCTGGCCCCTCAGTGCAGGTGTCGTGGACAGAGGAGCGTCCACATCAGAATCACTCACCCCTGACGAATGGACCCGATGCACATCCAACTCAACATTCTCGTCAGAGTGATCATCTGAGCTAGACTCATTGCCAGCCCTAGACAAGATGGTCTGCAACACAAGTGGGTTCTCATGGTCTACCAGCCCACGACCTCCACTTGTGCTGGATTGCTAGTGTGATAGCAACCCTGTGTCTGGCATGACAACACCATCCTCTGGCTCCATTGCGTCATCATCTTGAAAGGGGAGAAAAGATGACCATTAGTACACATGTCAGAAGCACATGAAACACACACACATAGACATCACATACACAGCCAACACATGAAGCAGACATGTCACACACAAATTAGAACCTGGCATGCATCGGTGGCCTTGATTTGCAAACACATCCCAAAAGCAGAAATGGATGCGTGTGAATAGCAAAGCCTACACTATTACAAAATGTAGTATATGAACTCCATCAGACACCACCTCTGTCCGGCACAAGTCACAGGCAGAAAAGACAGATGCCAACTAAGAGATGCAACACACCATAAGCATGCCTGAACTGCAAATTGACCACTACTGCAAGTGAATCCAAACACACAATGACACATGTAACATGCATGTAGCCGTGCATCACTGAAGCATCATCATCAATACAGCTACATCCATCTGCAGCTCGCCCCGTACCGGGTGGCATGGGCCATGCAGAAATAGTGAATGTCACAAACAAAGCAAGGGCCTGCAACCAGGCATGAGGGACCATAACGCCCTGTACTGTCCGAGCTGCAGGACATGAGGCCTCCACAACACTCCTCAGGTCCTGATTGTCCACATTGGGCTATGAATGTGCCCTCTTACATCATTTCCTGTGGAAATCTACACACCCAGGAACCACCATAGTAGCTAAGTGGGACTAGGCATACATATACTGCACAACAGTGAACCTTTGGGATCATGCCAGTTCCACATAATGTGTGCAATGCAGAAATCTCACCAGCAGAAACGTCTATGAACTACATATTAGTCTGTCAACAATAAAGCTGTGGAACACACATGTGTAAATGGACACTTTCACAAACACATGAGTGAGTACTTGCAATGTTGCACCACAAAACGTTGAAGCTGCTTGCATATGTGCATGTGAAAGCGTTCTAAAACACCCATTTCCCCATACACCTGTATTGTGCACATGACTAGCATCCAATATACCAAAGCAAGCCGCTATAACGCTGCTTGCGTTGATGTATATGGAAGTGCACACATACACACGTGAAGAATGCTCCACAGTCATCACAACCCAATTTGCAGGCTACATCCTATCAGTGCCCTATCCCAGTTGGAATAGGCCGCACATTGACCAATAAACTCATCTAAACAACCACTAGGTAGTCCTAACACTGGGAACATGTGTCACAGGATGCACCTGTGCCCGTCGCATACATGACAGAGAAGGGATGAAAAACAGTCCATACATGCCAGGTGACTTTGACATAGCATCAGTGAGTAGTCATGTAGAAGGGTGTAACCCGGCTCAGAAGTGGGTTGATGCAGTGCAGAACATGTTTATGTGACCCACTATCTACATGAACCAGTGCATTATGAAGCCTACCAATACACGTGTAGGCAGTGCAAGGGCAAGTTCAGGCATCACGTGCAATGTGCATGCAATTGGTTGCATGGCTACAGGCAAACCCCCCACACCCCTAAGTGAAAATGCAGAGAGGCATTGCATGGCAGCGAAAGGGTGACCAGAGACCTGTGTATTGCCAGACAGTGTTGACTAGTGTCAATTGCATCACCTCAGTCAACTGACAACACAGCAGATGATGATGGGACAGTAAGCAGGACACATGTTGGACCCTCAGTAGTACACCCATGTGTGCAAAAGCCACTACAACATTTGGACAGAGTCAGTGGGCCAGAAATAGGGTGAGGCCTGTGCCCCACACAGACTGACACCCTAAACCTGGCGGTGATGCCGGCCTGAGCCAGAGTGGGCATGGAATTGATGATCAAATGCCATGAAACGTAGGTCAGCCTGGACATGTACTACTATGATCATCCTGTCAAGGACACATAGGGGAATGCATGGAATGCACATGGAGCATGAATGGGCACTCATGTCCCTGCGGAGCATCTGCCATCTGCACAGTCCAAATGAGACACCCTGCATCAAGGACAGAGGATGTACCCCACTGCATGTGTCGGGCAGGTTGGCTGGTGGAAGTTTGCATGTACACAGGAGCCTTGAACAGGCCAGGGCAGTATACCAGTGGGTATTACGATGGGCAGCCATAGTTTGACAATTTGGCCCCACTAGCATGTCACGGTTGTGTTCCTGCACATAGTCCACAAGGAAGTCCAGTTCCTGCATGCAGAAAGGCTTCTTTCTCGATGTGCCAGAGGTCCCAGTCTCTACTGCAGTTACAACCTTCCTCCTCTTGGACGCTGGTCCGGACCCTGGCTGGCAAATGCCACCCTGATCAGTGTGGGCAGTGGTGCTGGTGGAATGAGCCGAGGAAGTAGCAGGTGGAACATGGACGCAAGCCCTGACTTGCGTCAGTGGCTGCTGGGTGTCCTGGAATGGACCCTGCGCAGCAGCATCCACTGTGCCAGGGTCATTGACTGGGACTGTCCTGGTTGGTAGACTCACAACCGGGGTGGTGTCGGCTGCATCTGCCCATGCACTTGCCATTACCCGGCTGGTCGAGGCAGCAGATGAAATTACTGCCCCAGGGACACATGCCTTGGTCAGGGCAGCCCTGCGTGTACCTACGGTGTGCCTCTTGACCTCCTGGAAATCTTCCATGGACTCTTCAAGTGCCAACTCATTCTCCGCTGGCTGACCCTGAGCCTGGGTGGTGTTTTCCACAGCTGCACCTGCAGCTACCATTACCCTTGGGCCCATGGCAGTCGATGAAACGGACTGCCGGGTCACATGGGCACCAGTGCCAGATGCAAGAACTGCATCTCCCACAGCCGCAGGGGGGTGGTGGCATGACTGCACCAACATGTGGCACAACATCATGCCGAGCTGTCACACCCCTACCTCTTCCCCCTTTGCAGCCACCCTGGACACCCTGGAGTCCCCCTACTCCCTGGTCATCCCGGCCACGTCCCTGACCATGCCCGCTATGTGGAGTACACCCCTCAGCATTCGTGGCCTCCCAGCCATGGCACAGATGGAGTAGTGCCGGCACAGATGTAGTAGTGCCAATGGGAGGTGTATACGACAATTGTCCTGGGCAATTGGGGTGAAGGGGGTGGGATACAAGATTTTAACAGCACCCTTGCACCTGCAAGGCTGTATGTGACCCCGGTGATAAAGTGACGGGTCATGCAACGCTCAGGCATCCCAAAACTGCAGTAAAAGTGTGCATGCAACACCCGGTAGCCCACGTGTGTGGAATTAACCTCCCACAGTACGCGGTGGCACCCAGGGACCCAAAAAACACGTACACGTGGGACACACAGGCTACTATGTCCTCGAAAATGGGTACGCGATACACAGGGGCACCCGCAGTGGGAAAAATAGCGTGCACGACTCACCGTCAGACTAGAGTGATAATGAAAAACACGCGTAGCCAATGCCCCCTCCAAAATAAGAGATATGTCTGTGATCTGCTGTAAAGTTGTGATGGTGCGCAAAACAACACGAAGTAGAAACACACACGCCGGTCTCCACGAAAGGTACGTACATCGAACTGCTGGCCCTGCTCACCTTTAACCCGTGCTGAGGGAAACGCCCGAGTGAGTCAAGTCACTTACACGCTTAGGCCCTTTCCTCGGATTACATGCATTAACACGGTGACGTGCTGTTTTTTCACGTGCTGAATCACTATGCACCCGTCATGAGGCCTGCGTGTGTAATGTGACAGACGCGCTTACATGCTAAGGGCCTTTCCTCGAATTACATGCTGAAAATTACGCCGTATCAAGCTGGCCATGCGACAACACACGGAAGACCCTGCTCCTGCCCTGAAGGCCATTTTCCTGCCCCCAGAGCCCCGAGCACGCTCCCACCTGCCATCTGCTGCTGCCTGCCTGCCTGCCTGCTGGCCACGTGCCCTGCTATTTGGTGTTTGCATGTCAGTCATCTGCAGAGGTCCAGTTGCTGTGACCACCCCTGCAACGGGGGTTGCCATGTCGGGGGAAACACCATCGGAGACAACTTGCAACCCCCAGCCAGAGAGGCAGAGGGCTACCAGCTTCAGTGCCGCAGAAGTTGGTATCCTGGTGGAGCATGTCCTGGGGCATTATGATGCCCTCTTTGGAAGTTCACGCGCCGACAATGAAGGACGGAAGAGGATCTGGATGGACATCATGGCTGCCATCGAGGAGGGGGTGGCAGCCCGCGACATGCAACACATCCGGATGCGCTGGGAGGACTTCAGGTCCAGGACCCTCAGCAAGGCCCGGCGCCTCTTTAAGAGAAAGCATGCAGAGGGGTGCCTGGTCCGCCTTAGCAACATCCAGATGAGGGTCCTGGAATGCATAAACCCAGCGCTCCACTGCCAGATCCTTCAGAGGCAGACCCGTCCGGAGTTGAGCGGTAAGTGACCATGCCTACTGATTGGATGCTGTGCATGTCGAGGTGTGGTATGAGTGTTTAGGTTGGACATATGTCTTGGAAGGCCCATGTATCGTTGTGTATGTACAGGGACATGAGCCTGCCGCATATGAGTCCAGTCATGTGTGAGGCACATCAATGGTGTATGTGTTCAAATGCATGGTGCCCAAATGCATGTGTCGGTACACACATGTTTTGAATTATGTGAATGTACTGTGGCATGGTTGTGGTGTGACACATGGATGCTGGTTCCACATTCATGTGTGTGCACAATGTACATGTGTGTGAGTGTGTGTGTATTTGACATGTGTGCCACTGTGATACACCCTGGATGCATGTGACACCGACATGTAGGAGGCTGATTGGCCGATGTGACATGGATGCCGATGATTTAACTGTGACAGGTGGTGGAGATGTGCAGATGCATGTATGTCTGGTGGCGTGTGTGCATGTGTTTGGCACTCCCCGTGTTGCATGTGATATCAGGCTAACCTTTGGATGCTCATGCTGTTGTATGTGTATGGATGGTGCTGCCTGCCGCAACATTCCTGTTAATTTGCGCGTGTGTGCGGTTTGAAATGATATGTGTGTTGGGGAGTGTGATGCCATGTGTGAAGTATGAGACTGCCACTCATGTGCAACTGTCATGTGTGTATCAGACCATTGTACAGTGCCCTGATGGCTGTGTTCTGTCTCTCCTTGTCTGCAGCGTCAACTGATGAACAGGGCGGGACGGTGCTGTGGAGCACAGTGGCAGGGACCGACCGCCAGCCGAAGACGCAAGGCCCAGCTCCCCTCCCATGTTGTCATCTCGTCGGGGAGTGAGGAGTCTGGTGCCACGTCTGTGGCCGCAGCTACCGAGGGTAGGTCCAAGAGGTGGACTCCTCGGCAGCAGAAGAGGCCCACAGGGTCAGATGGAGGAAGATGGCACAGAGTCATCCAGGTTGGTGGTGGGTTTGGTTGAGGAGGAGGCCGTTGAAGGGACACACACGGGGTCTGGAGGGGGGATCCCACTGTTGCTAGTGGTGTAGTCCAGGGGCAGGGACAGGAAGCAGGACAGGCTGCCGCAGAGGTGCCTGTGTGTAATCATGTCCCCGATCCTGTGACTGCATCATACCGCACCAGCAGGGATGCCTTCGTCCCGACCCATTCGCAGGGGGCGGATGCACGAACAACTGGCCTTCCTCTCCCTGCGGACGTGGCAATCCGGGACCGTGTTGATCCTGTCCTGGCTGGGGTGGCGTTGCGTCAACGGGGCATCTGGGATGATGTGCAGGGTTTTCATGAGGACTCTGCACGTTGTTTGGGATGCCTCATTGACTGTGTCGACCTACTAGGATGGGTCACCAGTGCTGGGTTCCTCCATCTGCTAGACCTTGCACCGACCCCCTCCTCAACTGAACCCCCTATGTGCTAGTCATCCTCTATGCCATCTTTCGGCCCATGTATCACCTGGGTACCCTGTGGAGCTGCCTCTGACCCAGTGGCCAGGCTGGTGGAGGACACATCCCTGCCACAGTCGGGAGTAGAAGGTTCAGCAGGGGTAGCCACGCCAACAACTGGAACCCAGCAGGAGGAGGACGTGCAGGCATCAACAGGCAGGGCACATGCACTGCAGCAGCAGGCTCAAAGTGTGAGTGATGATGGCTCGGGGCCATCAACATCAGAGGGGCAGGCATCGGCCGTAGGGCAGGAGGACCCTGGATTGGGAGTGTCTTCCGTGTGGCAGCGGTTGGGCTAGCAAATAGATACGGAGCGGCGGTTGGCGGAAGAGGCACGGCTCACTATGTTCAGGGCGGAGAACTCCATGTGCAGGGCGCTGAGGCGGGCTGAGTGCCTTGAGGAAATACGCAGGGAGCTGGAGGTGGACATGGCGTTATCCCTGCGAGACCTCAGGGCCAGGGAACAGGCCCGCCTCCAGGATGTTGAACAGGAGTTCGATGATGCACTGGCCCGGGAAATCAACAAGTGAGCCATAGGATTTGCCCGCTGCCATTGTATATAGTTAATTAGTGTTAGGTTTCCTTTATATTTACATTTCATTTGGGGCGCATGGACTGTGCCCCACCTTTTTGTATATAGTTGTTTATTAGGTAGGGTTTTTTGTAGGTTTCATTTGGATTGTTGTGCTCATGGACCCTGGATTTGGAAATTGTATATAGTTGAAGACTGGATTGGACTTCATTTTTTTCATGTTTTACCATGGAGCAATCTATTTATTTTTTCATATGGATTGTGTCTGATTGAGGAACCCTTTGGAGACATTTTCATTTGGATTTATTTTGATGCAGCATTCATATATTAATTATATTTCATTAATTTTGGACATGCAGCCTTTTGTTTATTATTTCTATTATAGTGTGATTGTCTTTCATTCCCTTGGTTTTATTTTTAATACATTTTGTTTTCATACTTCATTTGTGTGGCATTCTCTCATTGGTTTCATGCATGTCTCGGTGTGGGTTTTCTCATTCACTTGCTCCCATTGTGTGTGTGTGACGGACATATATTGATGTGCATACTTGCCATTTGAGATGTATCATGTAATGGAGATTTCAATGTGGGGTGGATGGAATACTTGGTTGGGTGTTTGGACTGGGGTGACACGGGGTGGGATTTGGGTGGCCATAAGGGCCATGTGTGTGGATCATGATGACGTGTTGGGGGGCATGAGTCGGGGCCTGCTGACAGGTGCCCGTCAATGCTGGGTGGGTGAGGGTGCAGGGGGACATGAGTCGGGGCCTTCTGTTAGGTGCCTGTCAATGCTGGGTGGGTGGGGGTACATGGGGACATGAGTCAGGGCCTGCTGGCAGGTGCCCGTCAATGCTGGGTGGGTGGGGGTGCAGGATGACATGAGTCGGGGCCTGCTGCCAGGTGCCCATCAATGCTGGGTGGGGGTGAAGGGGAACATGAGTCGGGGCATGCTGGCAGGTGCCCGTCAATGCTGGGTGGGTGGGGGTGCAGGGTGACATGAGTCGGGGCCTGCTGCCAGGTGCCCATCAATGCTGGGTGGGGGTGTAGGGGAACATGAGTCGGGGCATGCTGGCAGGTGCCTGTCAATGCTGGGTGGGTGGGGGTGCAGGGGGACATGAGTCGGGGCCTGCTGCCAGGGGCCCGTCAATGCTGGGTGTATGGGGGTGCAGGGGGACATGAGTCGGGGCCTGCTGGCAGGTGACCATCAATGCTGGTAGGGTGGAGGTGCAGGGGGACATGAGTCGTGGCCTGCTGCCAATTGCCCGTCAATGCTGGGTGGGTGGAGGTGCAGGGGAACATGAGTCGTGGCCTGCTGCCAGGTGCCGTCACTGGGGGAGTGGATGGGTGGGGGACATGAGTCGGGGCTCACAAGCATGCTCACAAGTGCATTGTGCCATGTGGGCTAACTGCAGGGCATGGTGAGGGTTGTAGGGTAGTCCTCTGTGGTGTGAGCTGCCTGCAGGGCATGGGGAGCGGGCAAACCGTACACCTGGGAGGGCACGCGATGCCAAATCGTGTGTAAAACTCCCTGTACACCCCTCAGAATACACGTACCCCTCTCGTGCTAGCAAAATCGCGTTAAAAACTCCCAGCGCACCCCCGCTAGCGAAATCATGTGTAAAACTCCCTGGGCACTCCTCAGAATACACGACATCGCGTGTAAAACTCCCTGCGTACCCCTGAGAATGTAGGTACCTGCTCGCACAGGGCCTATCACGCGTGAAACCCCCAGCGTACCCCACAAATACACGTACCCCGCTCGCACAGAGCCTATTGCATGTGAAACTCCCTGTGTACTCCACAAAAACATGTACCGTGCTCGCACAGGGCCTATCGCTTGTGAAACTCCCCGCGTACCCCAAAAATAAACGTATCCCACTCGCACAGGACCTATCGTGTGTGAAACTCCCCGTGTACCCCACAAATACACGTACCCCTCTCGCGCTACCGAAATCGCATGATAGTCCCCCCTGTGGTGTGGGCTGCCTGTGGGGCATGCACTGGGGTGATGGGCTGCCTTTGGGTCATGCACTGGGGGGATGGGCTGCCTGTGGGTCATGGGGAGGGTGGATGGGCTGCATGCGTGTATTCTGAGGAGTGCCCTGGGAGTTTTACACATGATTTCGCTAGCGGGGGTGCGCTGGGAGTTTTAAACGCGATTTTGCTAGCACGAGAGGGGTACGTGTATTCTGAGGGGTGCGCAGGGAGTTTTACACATGATTTCGCTAGAGCGAGAGAGGTATGTGTATTCCGAAGGGTGCACTGGGAGTATTACACGCGTTTTCGTGGTTGGGGAGCTGTATGCTGGTACACTGGCCTTTGCACCATGTACTGGATTTGTGCGCTGTTCATGGTTCACGGGGCGGGGTTGGGGGCATAACTGGTGCTGCTGCAGGGTCGCTGCGCCACTCTGCACCACAGCTGGTTATGGATGTTAAAATCCATGACTACCATGTGCGCTGAAATGGGTTTTGGTGCACATGGCTGGCGCAGACTGCCGCACGCGCACACTGTGCGCCAGCCGCGTGCGCCACTTTTGCACCGAATTCTATGAATTACCCCCTCAGTATCAACTGTCCATTCCACTGAAACAGTACGTCCAGTCTACAAATGGCCATGCACATCAATGTGTAACAGTGCCAAAAAATCTTTCAAATCTTTACGCCAGATCCTCCATCAGTATATGAAATTCAAAGACAAATTCACAATTAAACTACTACAAAATATGGACCCCTGTCCAGTGCACAAATACACAGGACTACAAGGACATTCACTAGCCTGCATGTCTGGAACTATTTGCAAAAGCACCTTCCATCATATCAAAATAATATCAACATCTCATTCAACTATAAGAAATCTGGTCCATAAACTGTACTTTGCCAAAAGTCCTACTTTAGCACTAGCCAACTTAAATAACAATCTTCTACATGGTACAGCCAAACAACTACTCAAAGAAATAGAGCATATCCAGAGAAATATTAAAATTTAAAAGTACATCTGCTGAAGTACCAAACCATGTGTGTGGATGTTGCCCCAGGACTTTTTATAAAAATAGCACAAAAACTGTAGACATAATGTACAAAATAGAAGACAATGAAGATTCCAAATGGTTCCAATTAGCTCTCTATCTTATAGCAGAAAACAAATACGAAATTACTGACCCCTTAATATTTTGCAATTACTGCACTGCAAAACTTGACAACAACCAAAGACCTTCACGTGCTATCACAAATAACTTGGAATTATTCCCATTACCAAACCGCTGCAACAACTCAACTTAAATGAGAGCATCATAATTCAGCATCATAATTCAAACACTGCACCCATTTCAAAAAATAATACGCCTTCAACCAAAAACAGCAAAACTACCTCCCTCTGAATTAGTGAAAGACATTTGTGGCAAAGTACTTTTTTGCCATTAGATCTCAAAGAAAATGTGCACATGCCTTTCCTCTACTCTTTCCAACTGGAAAATGAGGAAGGTACGATGATAGACCAACACAAATAACAGCATCAGCATACTGCTATTTACAAATGTATTCTGAAGACCCAGATTCAGACAAAACGTGGAATACATATTCCACCTTCTCTTTGAAAGTGAACTATCAACTCTATGCTACGGAGTCACACACATATTGAAATCAGGTACCCATTTTCAAAATAATGCAGCTATTGAATTACTACAAAAAGTGTGGGAAAAAGATGAGATTTTATAGTCAAGCATTACAAATCTTTTAGCAAACATGCATGGTACAAAAGAATATTGGTTCTGACGTCACAGAGATGTACGCTGTATGATAAGAAACCTTGGCCCACCCACTTGGTTTGTGACATTAAGTTGTGCAGAATATGCATGGGAAGATTTACACAATTTCAAAAACAAAACAAACATAGGTATGAAAACACTTTGCTCTCTAGATCCTGTGAATGTATCAATATATTTCCATCATCGCTTCATTGCTATGCTACACTTCATTTGAAATCAAACTGTTCCTCCCCTATGAGAAGTGCAACACTTCTTCTGGAGAAAAGAATACCAAGCCAGAGGAGCACCACACATCCACATGCTGTTGTGTATTAAAGATCCTCCTAAATTTGGTCAGTATAGTGATGCCAGTGCTTTGCAGTTTATCCAAACATATGTCACTTGTGAATTCCCCTCACAAACAACACATAAGTGACCTTCATGCACAAATTTTACAATTTTAAAGACACAAATGTGGAAAATATTGTCATTGCAAATGTAAAAACAAAGGGAAATACTACACCAAATGCCGCTTTGGTTACCCTAGACCAGTTTCAACAATAGGTAAAGTAAACAACTTACATAAAATGCACAGAAGAATCAAAATATATCAATGATTACAATGCAACCATTGCCCTCCTATGGCATGCAAACATAGATGCGCAGTACATTGGAGACAATTCCACTGCAGTTGCATGATATGTCACAGCCTACTTAACCAAAGCAGAGAACACAGAGCTTCAGGACCTCTGGGATGACATATCAACTGACAAAACACTATCACAGAAATTGTACAATTTAGGCATAACAATGGTCCATCATAGAGAATGTGGCTGCTATGAAGCTGCAGACCGTTTAACCGGTACTGCCTTGTATGGAAAATCTGACAGTATAGTATGTCTAAGTCTTGGTCCTGCTGAATCTAGAAAATGAGTTCTCAAATCATATGAGAACATAGAAACAATAGCCAAAAATGATCCCAACAGCCAAGACATTTTGAAAAACAATTTACTAGACACATTCTACCCAAACAGGTGTACTGCTTTGGAAACCATGTGTCTATACCAAGTAGCCCAAAACTTCACATACAAAAATAATATTAAACCAGATGAAAAGAAAGGTAGATACAGAGTAGCAAATCGTACGAAACTTAGCAAACACAGCTTAATTAATCATATCAAATTGTCATTAAAAACTCCTCAACATAAAGAACTGTATTACATGTCCCTGCTACAGCTTTTTAAACCATGGAGAAAAGAAGAAGAGTTACTGGATACGTGAACTCCTATGAAGACGCTTTCAAAGCAAATGAAAGCACTATAACAGACGTAAACTTTACACAGTACCAAACAATGTTGCTCAATGAACAGCAACACAAAGAAGACCGCCAGGCCCAACTAGATGTGGACACTCCTGACAGTAGTCAACCTTCTGTAACAGGAAGCCAAGAAACACTTGGACAGCCACTAATAGCAAATGAGGCAGAATTAGCCATGACAGAAATAGAAAACACCATGTGTCAGTATGGGCAATCTACAGAAGACTTTGCTGTACTGAAAACACAACTAAACAATGAGCAGCATAGCTTTTTCCAGGAAGTAACAAAACAAATTGAACATGGTGAGAGACATGAACATAAAAACTGTATCTTCCAAGATTACAAACCTATACTGCTATACCATAGTGGTGAAGCTGGTTCAGGCAAAACATTCTTAATCAAAATCATCAGCAAGTTCCTCCAACAATTGACAAACAACAAACTGTTAGCTGTTGTAAATGCCCCCACAGGCTTAGGTGACTACAACATAGGCAGTGTCACTTTACACCAATTACTACTCCTTCCAGTAGAACACCAAAACAAATTAGACTATTACAAACGTTCTACAGAAGCTGCAATGGAACTACGCAGAGTTTTGAAACAAATGAAAATGCTGCTAATAGATGAGGAGTGCATGGTCTCCAACCTAATGTTGCCTTTAATTCACCTCAGACTACAAGAGGTCATCAAAACAGACTTCAAAGAGCTCTTTGGAGAAAAACACATTATTGTTTTTGGAGATCTTCTTCAATTAACACCAGTGAAAGCTGAACCTATTTTTAAAACCTTAGGGCACAAACTGTGTCGTAAATCTCTTTGCAGCAAAGGAAATGTCAACATTTGGCAACATTTCCAATACAGAAAATTAACTGAAAATATGCGGCAGTCTGCAGACCTGACATACGCCAACATTTTAAAAAGTATTAGAGTTGGTGTACTATCTCAAGAAGCACAAACTATGTTAAAGACCAGGCACATCCATGCACTCTATGGCCATAACTCATGTGCTACTGATGTCATGGAACAATTAGCACACACAAATGTCAATTGTATGTCCTAGATGCCAACTCTTGCAAGCTGTTCAAAATTTAATGAAACAATGTTAAAAAAAAGAAATGCAACCATTAGTTCAAATTGCTTCCACAGACAAACTGGATGTACATGGTATGACACTACCCATGAGTCAACAAGCCACAACAAGACTAAACACCTTGGAAAACTCTTTCTCTAACACAGATGGTTTGGAGAAAATATTGAAATTATCTTTAAACTGTAGGATAATGCTTAAATGTAACCTTGACTTGGACCAAGGACTAGTTAATGGAGCACTAGGTACAGTTGTTGGCTTTCATACATACCCACGTGACAACAATATAAAATTTGTCAATATTCTCTTTGACAAACTATCCGAAGTTAAAAGGATAGGATGCTCAACTGCCCGCTTCCTTCTTTTCAAAGTCATGTATGCACACAGAGAACAATTTTCTCTAACTCTAGCATACGCAGTCACCATTCACAAATCACAAGGTCTTACCCTAGATAAAGCATTGATAGATATTGGTAGCACAGTATTTAAAGAAGGCATGAGCTATGTAGCACTATCACGTGTACGTACAATTGATGCACATTTCTAATCAACTTGCATGTAAGTAAAGTAAATGCTAATATTTCTTGCATTCTAGAATACAATAGACTGCATTCACTCTACACCCCCCATCTGAAAACCTATCCTGTTCTGCAAAAAACAAAACATTGTAAAAGAAAACTACTTCAGACTCAATCTATGCCGGATCTCACAGCAATTCCTCAAAAGAAAGTAAAAGAAGGTAATACTTCATCAAGGACCACAAACAAAGAAGAATCTACTGCTCAAAGTAACTCAACTACCTCTTCAAAGAAGCAACGCACACTCTCAACAAATGACTTGGACACAGAACTGTCAGGTCCATTCAAATGTTCAAATACAACTGGTGTAAATTGCTACTCAAATGTAGAAATAAATATTATATTCCAAGTGCCCCAATTATTGACAACATTTACTTACACGGTACAGACCAGTTGTGTTTGCAAATGTTAGTCCTCCATAGAAAGGCAACCAACAATCCTGACAACACTTACAGTGTTTCTGGAATGAGGCAGGAATTGGAATACTGTGCTGGAATGGTCAGATTCACTATAAACTCACAAGAAGATCCACAAGAATGTCTAATGTACTTACTACAAGTACTAGAAAACAAAGACATACCTATAAAGGAAATCTTCTAGATTTCATACATGTGGAAACATAGATGCACTCTTTGCAGACATGTAGTGCAAGAAGAAGTTCCTAATGAACGCTTTGTGTATGTATCCATACCTAACTGTGAAACCATTCCATTTCAGCAACTTGTACAAAATACAAACCATGGCAGATTATGTACTACCTGCAATTTCGATAATCGTTCCTCTTTACAAATACAGACACATTGTAAATATGTAATAGTAATGCTTTTACGTTATAATGCATATGGTACCAAAAACAACTGCAAGCTGACTGGATTCACACATGGTTAAGTATCACTTGGTAAGAAAACCTTCACAACAATAGGTATAATCTACCACGCAGGAGCCACAACCAATGCCGGTCACTACACTACATATATAAAAAAGAATTGTGGATGGTTTGAATGTAATGATAGTACCATTACTCTAAAGCAGAGATTACCAGCAAATCTTGTAAACACTTACTTAATATTCTTAAAATCAAAATTGTATAACTAATCTGTGTATGAACATAAACAAAACTTGAACTTCAAAACTATGACCAGTTAGAATACGCCAACAGGTATCTAACTGCCCCAAGAATCTGCAACAAAGAAACAGATAAATGAATACCACTAAAATGAAACAAGAAATAAACAGTTAGAATATGCCAACAGGTATCTAACTGTCCCAAAAATCTGCAACAAGCCAACAGATAGATGAATACCACTAAATTGGAAAAATAAATAAACAAATAGAATACATCAACTGCTATCTAATTGCAACAATACTACCACCACTTCCAAAGGAAAAAACATACACCTATTCAATTTCTCATATTGAAATCAATGAAACATATATATTGTACCACAACGTAGAGAGGTTTTTTTAATTCAGCATGGATTTTTTTTTCCCACAGACCCAATGATTTAATCAACAAACACAGGAACTGAGCAAATTGCACAGAACAATGGTTTGAACTATAGCACTTCTAAAGTACTAACTATAAGGGGCAATAAAATACAGAAATGTCTACTATGCAATGCAATACTCATTATAAACTACCTACACTAACATGTGATTTTTTCTTTTATCACAGTGATTGAAAAACAATGTGTGTTCCAATTACCTATGTCGTGATAAAACTGCATACAACCACAAAAAGTCATAACAGTCAGTGTATAATGATTGGACTCACAAACACCACAGCATAACACTCCCATTCAAGCAAACACCTGACCATAAACCGCAATCCAAAATGTTTCCTTCCATGGGTATCTAATGCTGCAGCGCTTGTTGCCAAACACTAAAATCTTGACTGCATGGCCTGGTGAAAACTCTTCATACAGCCTCAACAAAGGAAACAGTAACTTTATAATAATTAAACTCACACACAACACAACATAACACAGCCATGCAGACGAGCACCTCACCAATATCCAACCCAAAATGCTTAGAGTCTTCAATACGAACAATCTGAAAACAATCCAACAAACAAATTAACACACATCATCTCACTATCCTATAAACACTATTACACTACTACCAATCAGTACTCACATTTTTGAAAACATATCCCCTAAGCAGCCCACATACCACAATCAAAATGTTTGGTAGCATTGTAGAGTTATGCTGCAGTGGTTGTGGTCAGGGTCTAGTGTTTTGGGTGCATGGTGTATGGCCTACGGCCTTCGGCCATGCATTCAAGACTCTAGGCCCTGGCCACAACCACCACTGCATAACATACCCATAGAAACAAACACCTACCAAATGACCATAACCCAAAAACATAATACATCCACCTCAAAACTATCCACTTCAATTAACATTCTAAAAAATAATTACAACCAGCGTACAAACGCTTCAACACATACCCTCTTCACCCAATGCTCTTGTAACGACCAAAAACCAACATCATACTAAAGTAAAATAGCCAGTAATGTGCCCAGTGTTAGTATGTCCGCGGACAACCTCAGTGACCGCAGACACCACAAACACAAAAACAGCATTTGACCCATCTTTTACTCCCCCACCCTCTCCAAGCATTCATACACACCAACACACTCCCCAAAATTGGATTTATGCTCACTTCCAGCGCATGTCCGCACATCCAATATGGCGGGCGCATCGAAACAATTTGACGCACCTCACACCTCACCCAGCCAATCAGAGAACACGTCGCGTGTCTGAGGACATGACGCAAGCCGATTGTCCAAGCGGTGTCCTTTCCGCAGAGCGAACAGGGAAGTGTGTCTGCGGAGCAGACATAGATATCACTAATTTTTTTGCCTTACGTGTTGGTCATTTTAAAAAAACCTACTGGGCGGATTTACACCAAATTAACAAAAGCACGCTTTCAGGACCAAGCCACCACTCCTGCCGCAAATTTGGTGAACATCCATCCAGCAGTTTGGGCTGTAGGCACGACAGAAATTTTTTCCTATTATGTCTATCCGAAAAAAAGATATTTTGGGACCCCCTATAACTTTGCCCCCCCTTGACCAAACCTCACCAAACTTTGCAAAAAAATTCAGAGTGGGCCATATACTTTTTTGCAAAGTTTGGTGAGGATTCGTCCAGGGAGAGCAAAGTTATAAGCCAACCAAAAAGTGTTCCTTCTATGGGTTTAGCAACTTAACCATAACTACATGGCCGCTACTGCAGGCCATGTAGTATATATGCAGGGTGATGCAGGCACTTTGGCAACATAATATACTTCTATTGCAACCGGTCAGGCAGGTGAGGTGTGACACGTGATTCTTTATTGAATGATATTAATGATTGTTCATTAACAATAATGTATTTTCAAGTAATAACATAATGATAATCTGTTTGAAATTAATAATGCAATCTTCAATCTTGTTGTGTCATTCATCTTCCTATATGCAACATTGACAGCAATCCATCCCAAAAATTATAATTGTAGAATAATTACATGGAATATTTTATTCTCAAAATGGTCAATGTATGTATTAATATACTGTTAATGGACATCTAAAAGTCAATAAATGAAAATCAGCATTATAATACAGCATATATTTGGTGTCAATAATTGATTCTCTATATTTTTGCAGACTGACAGTATACTGCTAACTCTAACACCAATTGCCTGTCACATCAGTGAAGTTCAACGGGTGCATTTCAAAATCAGGTTTGGGTAAAATGTTACATTTAATTACAATAGTCGACTTTATCCTTTTTAAAATATTTTATTTTTACAAAAATGTTCTTAAAGTGATGTACCTATTTTGTGTTCTATGGTTAACTTATGGTTGAAATTCAACCGTCATATGTTATGTATGAAGATGTAATCTTTGTGATCAAAGAAGATAACATTACATTGTCTAACTAATGTACAATATTTATGCAATGGGCCTCATCACGACCTGGGCGGTAACCCTTAAAATCGGCGGTAGCCCTCATAGCGCCGATTTTAAGGGTCCGTCGGATCATGACTCCAAATACCGCCGGCGCAATAACAGCCAGTGCAAGGACAGCCGGCTGTACAAGCGCCGGCCACAAGAGCGCCAGGAACCTTTAGCGCTAAAACATCATCGATCAGGAGTCTGGCGTAAGCGCTATTAGCGCCATAAAAGCGGCAGAAAATCCGCCGAAAATACCTCCAGCAAAAAGCTGAAGGTAACAGTACACAGGCCACAGCAATGAGGGCCCAGGTGTAAGCAATGCAATCTAGAGGCCTACAAAGGACCCACCCATGCACAACACCCCCTCCCCAACCCCATTACACCAGCAGGAGCAGGGAGGAGACAGCAACGAGGGCCCAGGTGTAAGCAATGCAATCTAGAGGCCTACAAAAGGACCCACCCATGCACAACACCCCCTCCCCAACACCATGCTGCCATTTGGAGCCGGGGGCCTTGATGTTGAATTCTACCTGCTGCGCCTGGAGCTACAGAGGCCAGTCAACCAGGCCAGGGCCCTGGGAGTGCAGGGGGCAGTGGGGATGAGGAGAAGGAGGAGGAGAGCAGCAGCAGCAAGGCACCCAGCCATTCCCAGGGTCAGGCCAACACCCTGGGCCCTAACTGATGGTCAGTTGGTGACAGAATATCGGCTGGAATGGGCAACCATCACCCAGTTGCTGGACACAATCCAGGGTGACATATGCAGCCGCATAGCCACCAGCACGGCAGTACCTCCCCTAGTGAAGCTCGTGTCTGTGCTTCTCTTACTTGGGACTGGCAGCTACCAACATACCATTGCCATGATGCATGGAATGACCCAGTCCACATTCAGTGCCATGCTGGCACAGGTGCTTGATGCACTGTTGAATCATGTGAAGGAAACATTGCATTGCCAGCCACACAGGCACAGGTGCACCAGCTAAAGGGTCAATGCTATGGCATTGGCCAAGTCCCGAATGTAATAGCAGCCCTGGACTGCACACATGTGGCACTTGTACCACCCCAGGCACATGAGGCTGCCTACAGAAACCGGAAACAGTACCATTCCCTCAATGTGCAGATGACATGTGGCCCTGAACTCACCTTCAGCCACTGCTGTGCCCGCTACCCAGTTATCCACCCATGACTCCATGGTCCTACGCAACAGTACCCTGCCGGCGTACATGGAAAGGCACCAAGGGCAAAACACATGGCTACTGGGTGAGTACAAATGTATACCACAAAGCATGTCAATCCACAAATGATGGTGTCTTTCACAGAATCCATCATTCCCAATGGTCAGCAGCATCACAGCAGCATACACATCCAAGCAGCTTACACGATGAACCCTGGACATGTCCAACACAGCAGAACACACCCATGCAGGATGTAAGACATGTGGTGGCACAGTGACATATGGAAGCCCCACCACAACAAGGCATCCTGTGTGAGTAGCACCATGGCTACCAACACTGACACAGTACAGATATCCCAGCCTGGCCATCCGACAGCAATGAAATACCAAGCCATCAGCTGGCACATCCACAAATGCTCCACACATAAGTAGGCTGAGTGATGACAATGCACATCCCACAAACACTGTCCCCAAAATGGCCATGGGAATTCGTGGAGAACAGTACAGAATAGTGAAGAGCAGCAAATGCAACTGTAGGCCAATGGATTAGCAATGACACATGAGGCAGCCACTTCTCTCAAGCAGAAGTAGATGGAAGGGCCCCCTCATCCTGCGACATGTGAATGAGTACTGTTACATATCAAAAAATAGCCGTACCAAGTGGAGAGTACCCCATTGATTCAATCGTGCCCATAGGACAGCGCACTCCACAATGTCATAGTCCAAATGACAAATATTGTAAAATCACACTGATGACAGGGCTCTGTACACCCACTGGACTTACCTTGTCCCCATACCGGCTTTCTCTCCCCTACAGATGTATCTGGATATCCCCAGTACAAGTGGCTCATTACCCCTGTGCGTCACCCACACACGGCTGCGGAGCGGGCATACAACCTTGGCCATGCCCGTAGACGGATCTGCATGGAGAGGGCATTTGGACTTTTGAAGGCACGCTTCCGGTGCCTCGACCGCACGGGAGGCGCTATGATGCATGCACCAGAAGAAGTTGTGATATCTTACTGACATGTACCATGCTGCACAACATCTGTTGTCGCAGAAATGTGCCACTGCCCCCTGATACTCATGTGCAGCCACCTGAGGATGGTAGTGAGGGCGTTGAAGTGCCAGAAGGTGTAGCACATGCACAAAGGAGGGGCCTGAGGGAAGGGAGGCAGGGATTGATTGATGGATTCTTTTCGAAATGGGTAATAGGTAAATGGTGATTTCTACATTAAATTGCATTTGTAACAATCACTACTGTCCATGCATTGTGATTTTTGTAATGTGATTTGTTTTCCCTCAAACAATCCCCCCTCCCCCCAGTGAGCATCCAACAATCCCCCCTCCCCCCAGTGAGCACCCAACAATCACCCCTCCCCCCAGTGAGCATCCAACAATCCCCCCTCCCCCAAGTGAGCACCCAACAATCACCCCTCCCCTCAGTGAGCATCCAACAATCCCCCCTTCCCCCAGTGAACACCCAACAATCACCCCTCCCCCCAGGGAGCACCCAACAAGCCCCCCTCCCCCAGTGAACACCCAGCAATCACCCCTCCCCCCAGTGAGCATCCAACAATCCCCCCTCCCCAGTGAACACCCAACAATCCCCCCTCCCCCAGTGTACAACCCCCAACTGTGCTGTTGCCTGATCAGGCCCACACCAATGATGCCATGCACCGATATGATGGGCGCGGGCGCTTCCCTCTCCCAGGACCCTCCGGTGTGTGTGACCTCAGGTGGCGCAAGGACCGGCGCCTTGGAGATGGTTCAGTGAACCCTCTGTTGGTGTGGTTGAAGTTGAGGGCACAGAAGCGCTGGCCATCATGTGCTGGCGCATGAGGGCATTTGCCTCGCGTTGTTGTTCTGCTAGTGTAGACACAGTCTCCGTGAATTCACGTACCCTTTGGCCAAAGCCTGTCAGGGCAGCAGTGCATTGTTTCACGACATGGCGTGTGCGTGCATTGTCCCGGGCAATGTACTTGCATCCATGCCTAATCGAATTGCTCACGGCCTTAATGTGCCGGCTCTGGACTTTGGCCATTGCTTCCACCCGGGCCTGTTTAGCTTCTATTATGTCCAGCCGGCCCATGACTGCTGCCCCAGTGACAAGGCCCTCTCCTGGCGCATCAGGTGGTGGACCGCGAATTGGGCGCTGTCGGGGGGGCTACATGGTGGCATGCCACCAGACTGGACTGGGCTTCCTGGCTCTGAACGATGGCCCTCTGGGATCCCATACGACAGGGTGCCCACATCGGGCTGGGGTGTGCTGCAGCGACACACAGCCACATGCCGACTCCCTGCCTGCTGTCTGCCTGTGCTTGGACTTCCATGGGGTGTCGACGCCCCTTCCCCATCACTGCTGCTGTGGGTGTGTACTGCGGTGGCATGATGCCCACGTGGAGGTGTTACTCCCACATCGGGCTGTGATTCCGGCCTCTCTCCCTCGGCGTCGGGGCTCTGGATGTTGCCTTCCGGTGAGCTGCCGGTAGCCTCCCTACGGCCATGTGGCTGCCGCTGCTGTCTGGCGGGGCTGAGTCGGGGTGAGGTGGGTGTTCCCCGGTGTTCTCTCCGGTGGGTGCGGCCTCTTGGGGGGGGGTGCTGGTGGAGGCACGGTGTCGTGGGCACATTGCCGGTGTGACCTCATCGTCAGCATCAACGGCCTCTTGGGATCGACATGTGCCTGTGGGGTACATAGGGGTTGGTTTGAGTACAATGCTACATACATTTGTGTGATGCAGGTCATGCCAACAAGTGTGAATGAAGACAGTGACAATGACGCATTCAACTTGCATTCTGTTCAGTCAACATGTGGTCTTGTTGTGGATGTGCATGGAGGAACACTGCATGGGAAAGCGTGGTTGGGGTGGACTGCGCTCAGGCTTTTGTGGTTCTGTTGATGCACAGTACCACTCTCCATAGCTGTCCTATGGCTATGGGAGTCTATCCCCTGCCCCTGTCATTCATGCACTGCACGTACAGGGTCGTATAGGCAGCACTGACGTTCTAGGGATGTGGCCCTCACTTACGGGTGTATGCAGTGCCTCAGACACATGTCTTCACTCTCATTCAGATGCATATATTCGGGGATGGGACTCACCTGCCGTTGGATCAATGCCAGTCCCTGCCTCTGCTCCACTGATGCCCTCAATGGTCCCGACATCAATGAGGCCTGTCAGTTTCTCCTCCCATGGTGTGAGGTCGGGGGGGGCGTGGGCCTCCTCCTGTGGCTCTGCTTGCACTCCTGTGCTGGGACAGAATGCCTCTCACTCAAACCCGCAGGTCATTCAGCCGCTTGCGGCAGTCTTCCCTATCCCGGGGCACGCGGCCAACTGCACAGACCCTTTGTGCAACACTTTCCAGATTTGGCTTCTGCGCAGTGCGCTTGTTTTACGCTGCTACAGCTCGTGATGGTGATTCAGTGCCTCATCCACAAGGAACTCAGGTTCTTGGTCGCTAAACTTGGGTTTTCTGACCCTGTCCATGGCAGACTTGCCCCTGGTGCGCTCCTGACTGATTTTCTGCCTTTGAATCAAGTGGATGGCTTCCAGTGCCTGAGATATCCGACGGATTGTGATTTCCAAAATGGCCGCCGCTTCATTTCCCGTTCCGGCGGTGAGCGCGCGCTATTAACGCAACGTGGTGGTAGCGCACAGTGCGCCAGATTTAAGGGTTCGCGCTAATCTCGCTAACGCCTTGGGCCGGGGCGCGTGCACGATTAGTCGTGATCTGGCGGATTATCCGCCGGGTGCCTTGGCGTTAGCGCTATTTAGGTCCAGCGGATAATCCGCCACATTTACCACCCAAGTCGTGATGAGGCCCAATGTGTTGTTATGTACAAGGAGTCTACTACTGAAGCATTAGAGATGAAAGAGACGCAAGGACCACAGGTATACCAATAAAATGGAGTCATCATTTTTCATCTGTTGTACATTTAATGTAACTTGGAGTTTGTGTGAACTGTTTTTCAGATTGAAATTGTGTTGTTGTTGTAATTGTATGTATGTTTCATGATTTGGAATAGTATTACGGATGTTTCCATTTTTTGTTGAATTCTCTGTTACAGTGGGGTGATGAAATCGGCAACTCAAGATTGACTGTATCAAAGCACACTCAGAAAACAAGGGTAAATACAATCCAGTCTTTTCAGTTCTTTTCAAAGTGGTCAATTAGAAATTGTTTAATTGGTATAAGATTGTAAGGTTGATATTCATATATTCTGTGGAGGTGCCCGGCTATGCTCAAATTGCACCTTGAGAGTCCTGTCTCCCTTCCTGTCATCAGCCTTTCTTCTTGGCTGGTAAATCCTCCCTTCCTCTGTGTTACCTCATCCTCAAGTCTTGATCCCCTTGCCTTGTCTCTTCCCTGTTTGCCCCACTCCTTTGTCTTTTCTCTGATGTTGAGCTATCACCTGTTTTCTATTTGGCTAACTGATACAGGGGTGCCTGGGTCATTGTTCACCCCCTCCATTGGTGTTGCTATCACAGCACCCCACTTGGTGAGACCCTATCTGCGCTGCCTGGCTCTGCTCCCAGTCTGTGGCTCTCCTTTTGTCCTCACTCCATTGTTACCTGATGGCCAATCTCTTTTGAGTATCCACTATTGGCTCCTATCATTCAGTGTGGCTGCCTTTCTGCATATACAGTCCCACCTCACCTTGCATGTCCATGCCTATCAGAATTCCATAAGCGGATCCTGACCATCTGTTGAGGTTTGTCAATATATACTTACTTCCACTGTGCTAGAATTCATTGACACTTGTAACTTGCTGTGTTGTGACCCACCTGCAACCATGCATTGGCTTTCGTAACATGCTGTGTTGTGACCCACCTGCCTCCATGCATTGACTTTCATAACATGCTGTGTTGTGGCCCACCTGCAACAATGCATTGACTTGTGTAACAAGCTGTGCTGTGACCCACCTCTGACCATGCATTGACTTTAACCTTGCCATGTTTTGTATCTTTTCTACATGCAACCACTGGAAGATCTTGCTGTGCTGTGTAATGCACTGTTGTACTGTGATCATACTTCAATTGCCCCTCAATCCATTAGGTGATGTTATTCTAGTATGTAAGCATGTTTTCCTGCGTAGTCCTAATACTGTCTGCATGCCTGATGTAGCCCCTCATTCCATGGGGCAAGGCTTTTCCAGACCATAGTCACCCTGACCTGTTTAGTCATAATTGCATGTTTGGTTCTCCTTAAATGCCATTTACCTACTTGTCTTGCACTTTTTAAATTGTTTTGCATTTACAGTTACCTCTCACCCTCCTCTGCTACTGCACTCCTCTCCGTCCCCCTTTTTTCATGTCTAGCATGTGCACCTTCTAAATTGTCTCATGAACTAGTCAGAATGTTTTGTTTATTGTAGTCGTCCCTTCTGTCCCCTCTGCACTTCTCTTCTTCACCAACTCACCTGCTCTCATACCTCAGCACTTGCACGTTCCAAATGCTTCAAGACCTTTTAAGAATGTTTTTGTTTTATACCTATTTCCTTCGAAACACAATTTCTGCTGTATAGTGCACATTACAAATAACAAATAACAAAATAAAATAAATTGGGAACAACTAATGTTTGAGGATCAGAATGCTCATCCGAACGTTCAGTGTCAGGATGCCCAAGTCCAGTGGCTGGAATTTGAACTGACTATCACCAGCGAATCATGAAAAGTAGCAATGGTTCACTGTTACATCACACAACATCCACAAGAACTGACAGACAACACAGAAGTTGTTTGTCTTAACTTGCAAATCCTCTCATACAATCCATGCCCTCGAAAAAAATGTCAAAGAAAGACATAATGTTACCTGTTTCCCCAACACATTTTGAAAATCCTAAAATATCACAGATTTAAATGACCAAAACAACTTCAGAATTGATTGACGACTATGTTCATGACCCTGATTTCACTATTCCTAGGATGTAGGACCTATCCACCATCATAGAATCGCAAACCACTGTACTGCAGGACAATTGGCTATAGCTGGTATTTGACAGCGGCCTGCTACGGATTATACAAATGATTAAATGTGACTTTAGGATACATAGAGGATTTGTTGGGAGCCATTGATGAACTTTAACTGAGCAGTCAAATGCACCAACCTGAAGTTCAAGGATAGCTGTACCCACCAACATAAAACATTTTTGTGGTCCGCGCAACCCATTCTTGGGAAAGTGCTTGCTGGAAATTTGCTTTGTTTTTCTCCTGTGTTGTTCAGTGGATCAACGTTCAGTAAGATTTCAATTTTCTGTAAATGTGTAGGACTTGAGTTCATTGCTAAAACCGCATATTACAAATATCAGAGAAATATGTTGTTCCCCGCTATTAGTCAGGCCTGGAATGACAAACAGATATCAATGGACAATTCTCTTCCAGGTAAAAGGGTCAGGCCTTCTGTTGATGGACAGCGTGACAGTCCTGGATTTTCGGCCGAGTACTGCACTTGTCACTTGCAGGACACGCACACCCAAACAAATAGTGAATTCTGTCATGGTGTAAGTGTCTGAATGTACATTTTCTGTTGCCATGGAGAAATATGGTTTAATTAAATACATTGAACTTCTGCAATCAAGGGGAATGCAAATAGAAATGATAGCCACTGACAGACACATCAGAATAGCAAAGGCCATGCAAGAGCTTCCACTCACTTAAAAAAATCAATTTAATGTCTCGAACATCACAAAATAAATATCCCAAATAATAACAGCTGCTGGTAAAGAAAATGGTTCAGAAGACATTTTAAAATGGTCACAGCATGTCTATCAGCAACCATCTTTGGTGATGTTCAAAAACTTGTGAGGGTTCCATAGATATTCTTGTTGAAAAGTGGCATTCAATGCACCACCATTGATCAAACATGCACTCATGGGCGGATAACAAGCATTTTCATGAGTGTGTACAAGGACCTCTGAGTGAAGAGCAAAGACCTTGAAAGATAGTGTGCAACAAAACGCTTACCAGAGATATGACGGACCTGACAGAATTTTACCACACTGGTGATTTGGAGGTTTTCCATTATATGTTCCTAAAGTATAGGCCTAAAAGGTTGGATTTCAGCATAGATGGTATGGAGGCAAGTAAAAGACTGGCTTTACTTGCTCACAATGAGAACAACGTGAACAAGCTAAAACTTCAGGGACTTTTGGTATGCTTCGATACACCATGGTGTTTAGACACGGACTGGCACCAGAATATATCTTCAAGGGCCAGTCTGTGCCACTGTACATTGCTAATGTGGTTCATCCTCCAAAATGTTAACTTGTCGAAAAGTTGGCTTCAAGATTCAAATGAAGTGAAGCAAGTTTCAGACATTTATTTTCTGATTTCTGAAACTGTATTGATAACAGCATATATATTTGTAAAAAACATGAACTTTACATTTGTTTGATTTTATGTTTGATTTAGTTACTGTTTTTTTATTAAATATTATTTGATTTTTATGGATGAATGTGTTTTATAACCTTTTCATTATTGATTTAGCTCAGTAGCATTCATTGATATTATAACACGAAATGAAATAGGCAATATTTTACGAATATACCTTTTTTACTAAATCGATAAAAAGTATTTTCATTATTAAAAGTCTATATACATACAGTTATTTCATATTTTTTCAATGTAATAGGCAATTTTAAATTGTTGAAAATTGGAAAAGGCACATAGATGTAAAGGACAGCATGGTCAATATTGAATCATAATAGTCATACAGCTGACAGATATGACTATTTATTTGTTTTAGGATTTTTTAAATACAGGTTAAAAGAACAGAATAACATTATTTTACCTACATTTAAATGTAATTATTAATATTAAAATTTTATAGCACATACCCAAGTGATAACCTATAATGGTTTTACATGGGGGCTATTATAATATTGTCAAAGATGTTGATTCTGCAGTGGCATAAAATGGAAAATCGTACATCCCTATCCTCCATAACAACTATACTCAATACGATACCATACACCATGATCACATTAGGATTTATCTTGCAGACAGGATATGGCCTGACAGGGAAAGAAGAATTAGTTGTGTGGTTGAAGGTAATTGTGCATCCTGGTCTGGCCTTGCACAAGGCAGAGCAAAGAGTTCCATGTGATATTACCGCATTTTGAAAGTCAAACACCAAAAGGATGATTTTTTTGGGTCATGTTGATGTTGCTTTCAAAATGCTGTATTAACACATTGGGCCCTCACCCCTCCTGTCCCACACCACACTTTCCCGTTACACTGACCCCATTCATTCCTATTTTTAAATGTGTTCTAACTCGCACCCAGGCACGCTCCCATTCCCACTACATACATTCACACACCTCTCCCTCTCATACATGAACACACACATGCACACACCCAAACACTTACCTTGCTTCCATGATGTCCCTTTCCCGTGCGCCTGGCAGCCCCTGCGTGCACTTGTGTGCATCGAAGGAAGGAGCTGTCATTCCCAAAATGGACGTGCACAGAGATGAGGACAGCATTGATGAACCAAGGTAAGTGCAGGTGGGAGGTCAGAGGTGGTGACTGAAGAGAGAGTTTTAGGTGGCTGGGAGGGTTTTTTGGTTTTTTGGATTGATTGGATTGATTTAGAAAGATGGCTTTTATCATACAACACACAGACTTTATTTTAAAGTATGATGCAGATTACTTCTCAGTCACAATGTAAAGGCATGGAGGCATTGAACTGGTACTTCTTTTTAAATATAGGGTTCTCAATCGATATGTGTCCGTCTCTATATATCCACCAACCTCTTTCTCTCCAACAATATCCATGCATCTGTATATTTCGCTCTGTTGATCTCTCTATGTCTGTCCTTGTCAATCTGTGTTTTCATTTCTCTATATGAACAGTTACATTGTGTGCCATAATTTCATCTGTGTACATCTTCATTGATCTTTACAGATGTAATGATTCTCTCCATCTACCTGTATCCATCTATGCCTCTGCATCATACTCGTGAATAGGTCTCTATCAATCGGTCATTGTACATTCACCCCAAAGGCCATACACATATTTATGTGTTATCATATATATCAATGTATAGGTTGATCGTTCTCTATCCATCTACATGTATTCTTCTTCATGTATGCCTTTTTATATATACCTCTATCGATTGATCTGAATTACAACAATCCCAATGTGTATCTCTGTCTCTGCAGCTTTATTTATACATCACTCTCTATGCATCTGTCCTAATCCGTATACATTCGTCTGTTAATCAGTCATAATGTTTGTCCAAATCTGTAGTTCAATAGACCATTCTCCAACAACAAGTAGCCCTGCCTCTCTGTATATATCTGTCTTTCTCTTTCTCTGTATGTCTGTAGTATTGTGTTTTTCAATCATATACAATGGGCCTCATTACGAGTCAGCGGGAATGGGTTAACAGGGGCCGCTAATAGATGCTTACCCGTTATTCCCATTCTGCCTGATTACGAGGTCCCCTCGCAGGACCCGGTAAGTACGCCTGGTAAAACCAGGCGTCATTACCGGGTCCCACAAGGGGACCTGAGAGCTAACAACGGGCTGGTCGTAATCGGCCCGTTGTTAGCTCCCGCTCCCATTCCCATTGAGCCCTATTGGGGCTCAAATGGGAATGGGGAAGGTCCGGGCCTGGGTTCCCTGAGGGAGGAATTACCGGGCCCTCCGAACTCAGAATAGCCCAGTAATTCCCCATTCAGGGATCCCGGACCCAGACCCGGGTTTGGAGGCAGCCATGCCCTTATTAAGGGCATGGCTACCACCAACCCCGTAATGAGGCCCAATGCGTTGCATCCTCTACTGCTCCATTGGTGTGGCTAAGAAGTGCTGTGTAGTTGAACAACCTTTTGAAGACCATAGTCAGTCAAGGGAGACGTGAAGAGAGGAGTTGTAAAATGGGTTTGTGCATTTTTATCCAGCACAGAAAGTGGGTAGGGAGTGGCAAGGCAGCTAAGATCTAATCATAGTTGACTACATTTTGAAGGAGGTGGGAGAGTCATCAAATGATGTAACTTATAAATATAATTGTGCATGTGTCCTAAATTGTATTGAGTTTGAGGTAGCAAAATAAAAACACACCCAAGACCCAGAGCACAAACACCCAAGCTCAAATCCAGCCGCCCCAACATACAGAGATCCAGCCCTATACCTTGCATCCTTCAAAGCTAACACCAAGACTGCAAAACCCACACATGGAACCCTGGTCCCTGCCACCCAACAGCCAGAGCAGAAACACATTACCAGGCTTCTATTAGTGCCTAGATGCAAGAATGTAAGTGGTTTTCCCCATGTTCAATGCTGGCTGTCTCCATTGAGAGGATGCAGGTACGGAAACACATGAACAAACCTGACACCTGGGTGTAGGTGTTGGTGGTATATTATGAACCCATTACTATCAGGGTAGTATCCATTCTTGCAAGATTGGGGGGCACCCTTCAAGTTATATACACAAGATTAAGTTGTCTCCACTGGTATAATAGTGTGGATAGGCATCCACTTTTTAATTTAGGCAGCCCTGACACATCTTTCACCAGTTACCCAACATGATCATAAGATTAACACTGATGATAGGCATCCGCTATTTAAATTCAGGCAGCCCTGACACATCTTTCACCCAATGTGACCTCAAGATAAGTAGATGCCAGCATTTTAATTCCATACTGCATCCCTGCGAATAATACTAGCAGATGTAACTATATTAATGGTAGTGTTTAGATGTGCACCTGGTTTACTTGGGTGAATCATACATGTAGTCTCTATTCAAGGTTTCTGATATGCAGCACATACCTGCATCATTGATTTGTTTTGCGAACATGATCGCTAGCCCAGAGTTGGATTATAGCCCATAAGTAGGACACTTGATCCAAAACTGAACAATTGGTGCTGGGTGGCTAAATGTGTTACCCATTTTACAAACTTTCACAATGTTTGATTTATTTATCTTTGCAAGGTTGTCATTCCTGCACGCATTTATGCGTGAGACCCAGGTGGCTGTGACATCACAATGTGGACCCACGTTTGATGTCGCACCGCCCGCAGCAACAACAAATTAATCACAGGTAATGCAAAAGCCAGGCACGATGTACGACATTGCAGCTTCTATTCTGTTTTGGAGTGTTAACCATGACTATAGGTAAGTTTAAGCTGCTGGGTTTGGATGGACCTACCCATCCCCCCCTCCATTGGGAGATTGGATGCCTCTCCCCTCACCATCAGGAGCAAGGTAAGCATAGAGGCTTATTACTATCATGTTCCGATCGAGCACAGAAATGTGAAGATTTTTTCTGACTCGCAACATTATTCCTTAGCACTTGCTCACAGCATTAGAAAACATTGCATCCCTGCTGCTTGCCGGCTCTGCCTGGAGACAGCCCTCTTTGTACTGGGCTACTCGTGTCCTTGGGCCATTCCAAGATGGCTGCCCTGCGTTTCCTTGTGTGCCTGGGTATTTGTTTTTCTTCTGCTGCCTGAGATTGACTGGGCCTCAGTTTCAACTGGCCTATGGGAGAGCCGGCAGGCTTTGCCGGCCCTCCTCTCAAGGCCCACTCTGGGCCCCTATCAGCTTCCTGTCCATTACAGATACAACCTTGACCCTCTGTGATGCTGTGTGTCCCCCTCCCTCGCACCTACCCCTCCATGACGCTGTGTGTCCCCCTCCTGCCCCCCTGCCCCTCTTTGATGCTGTGTGTCTCCCTCCTGCCCCTTTGTGATGCTGTGTGTCCCCCTCCTACCCCCCCTGCCCCTCCGTGATACTGTGTGTCCCCCTCCTGCCCCCCTGCTCTTTCGTGATGCTTTGTATCCTCCCTCCCTCCCCCCTGCTCCTCTGTGATGCTGTGTGCTGTGTGTCCCCCTCCTGCCCCATCCCCTCCGTGATGCTGTGTGTACCCCCCTGCCCCTCCATGATGCTGTGTGTTTCCTCTTCTGCCCCCTTCCCTTCTGTGATGCTGTGTGTACCTCCTGCCCCTCCCTGATGCTGTGTGTACCCCCTGCCCCTCTGTGATGCTGTGTGTACCTCCCTGTCCCTCTGTGATGCTGTGTGTACCTCCCTGCCCCTTTGTGATGCTGTGTTCACCCCCCTTTGTCCCTGTTGAAGGCCTTTTACCCTACACCCCTTCCCTTGTACTTAGTGATATGCTTTGCCCCTTTCCCTCTCCTCTTGCCTCTCATCCTTCTTGCACCCTCCTCCCTGATTCACTGTATCGCTTTGCTCCTGTCTTCCCTCCCCCACCACCATTTTTCCATTACCTCAGTTGCAGTTGTCCTAATTGACTAGGGTTTCATTATCACCATTATCACCTACCTGTTGCCATAACTTGGATTTGACATTGTGGACACTTGTTTCTTGACTGAAGCTGCTGGTGTGGTTGGACCTGCCATTCTCCCCCCTCCATTGGGAGACTGTAGACTGGATGCTGTATTTATGTTGGGCCGGATTCCTCGCTGTGCACACCTTCTTCATGTATCATGCTTACATCTTTTGTTCTCTGCAATAGTATGTGTTTAAAGACCTCTGCAACAATTTTGTTCAACTCTTCCCACTGTTTATCCTCTTTTCTTTCCTCCTCTCCCTTCGCTCTCCTTTCCTGACTCTATGCACTTACCCTATCAGAATTGTCCCTGACCTAGTATGATAGATCAAATGTACGTCTCCTCTCCTTTCCCCTACTTGTTCGCCCACCCCAGCACTATCTGATATGTCGTCAGCCCTAGCATGATAGTTGCCTGTTTTTTTCTCCTCCTTTCCCCTGTTCCTTCTCCTACCACTCCAATTGTTTATTTCCGGCACTACCTGAATTATCGTCTGGCGTTGTAATATCTCATTCCACCTATCCCTCTCACCCGCCCTTTTTTTCTCCCTCCTAATCTCTGTAAATAGATCTTTCGCTATCATTTATTGTCTTCAGACCTATTTGATAGCAGCTGTTTGTATCCCCCTTATTGTCTTTTCCCCCCTAGCCCCTTCCAGCATTATCGGAATTGTGGTCAAGCCTAGGATGATAGTTGCTTGTTTTGTTCTTCTCCTTCTCCCTTCTCCCTTCTCTCCACCACCCCCTCTCTCCCCATCCTACTTTCAACTTCCGACACTACCTCAATTGATGGCAGGCATAGTAATGTAGCCGCTTGTCTGTCTAATTTTTTCCCCCTCCACCCCTCACCTCATTATCTTGTCATAAGCACTTGCACTATCCAAAATATCATCAGGCTTATCATGATAGAAATGTATCAAGGACTTGTAAGAATGTCGCTGTATTCTCCCATGTTGCCCCCTGCTTTGAAGCACTTTGAAACACATTGTGTATCGTGCTATATAAATAAACACTCCATCAACAAGATTAGTTGGGAAATTAACACATCAGTGGATGTATGTCTAACAGTATATTTTCATCTCTCCATTTTGGGCACTTTTGATGTGGATTACATAGACGATTGTGAACACTAACCCTGAGTGTGTTATAAGGGAGACTCGGATACTGCCCATCATCGTCCTTCATAAACATTCACGGCACCTTAATGTAAATGGTAAACCTTTGAACACATCTATTGTTCTCTCTCTCCTTTCAGTCATGTATACCTCAGATATTATGCAGGTAAATTAGATTATTTCTGAAAACATTTACGTATGTATCTCTATGAATTGGGATGGTTGAAGTAATTACATGCAAATGAACATCACTTTTACTTTTGTCTCTTTTTATGTTTTGTTTGGTTGTACTTGTTTATCTATTTTTTGGTTTATTAATCATTTTTCAATGGGGTACTGACCTGTGTGCACATATATGTGACTATTATTTGTATACTGGAATAGTGTTTAGCCCTGAAGACGGATTAGTATCCGAAATGCATTGAAGAAATAAAAGTACTGAGTCATTATTACAATGTCTATGGGAAAGTTGATTTGGAGATAAGTAACATCATATTGAAACATACAGTATCTTATACTAAGATTGATTCAACCTGTGATCAGGGGATTTAGAGAGAGCTTGGTTGGTACAGGGGCAACCTTGAACCTTAAGTGTATATCTGATGACCTTGTGCCAATGGTTTCTTCTACCAAAAAGCTCATTGAACAGATCACTCACACTGGGAAGATACTATTCATTTAGAGAATCCAACATTTTAACCAGTGGTGCCCACCCCTCACCAAACTCCTAAAACTTGGGGACATTCCACAAAAAAGGTCTGCTACTTTTCCCACCAAATGCACCTTGGACAATTAATGATAAATGTACACACAATCGTTCCTGCACCCTGTATGTTGATTGACTCAGTACCTTCTCCCTGCATCCTTGTGGCAGGGATGGGACATGGAGCTGTGTGCTCATCCTCTGCATCTGGCTCTGCCCCTAATTGGCCCTTCAGTGCTGGTGACATCTTGAAGTGTGACACAAATTGTGGTCTTGCTGTGCCAATCATTGTGCATGTCGGGTGCAGAGCAGGAGCATACCGCCACACTGCTGCCGGTGTCTTGATCCAGGAAGCCATTCTACAGGCAACCAGACAGGATGCCCAAAAGGGAAGCCATCAGGAGACTGCAAGAAAGCGCTGAACTGGCAGTCACAAACTGCACTCCATCAAAGCAATAACACAAACCATGCTTGAGTTCAAACCAAGTATAGCCAAACTGGAACTTTAGGAGCAGATTCCCTCTCTCCTGCACTGCTGCATGTAGGCCTCCCTTATGGGCATCCATGAAAAACCTTTTCATACATGGCCAGAAAAACATGTAATGCCACAGTAATCAGGCAGGCAGGCAGCTGGTGCATGCAGGGCCCCCATGGCCCTGGGGCACTGGGCAGCCCCACAAATTGTCCAAGCCACAGGGGGGCCTGAGCACACAGCACTGTGTGGTGTTCATGTCCCAGAATGCTCCAGACTGCAGCTGCTGCAGTAGCCCAGAGTGGGAAGGGACAGGGCACCTGGAACAGAGGGACACCAAGCAGACTCCACAGTGTGCCCTGCTCGGGATGCCACTGGTTACTATTGTATGAAACTCACATAAAACAGTGGATATAATTGCCGTTCTTACTGTAGCACACTGTGTTAATTGGTTCAAGATACATTAGTTGTTATTGTTTGTACCAAAATAATTTGATTTTGAAGTCAAGAAAATCTATTTGCATTGTAAAATTAGCTCACCAGATGAACACTCCATTGTCCGCATCTACTTTTGGATGTTAACATTATTCAAATAATTAAAAAAGGTTGCATTAAGAATGTGTATATGTATAGTAAAGTGCAAAGTAAATATTTGCTTCTTTTGAAGAGTAAAACTATTTTCTTATTTTCACTGCATAGCTTACAATTGAAACTGGAATATTACATTCTTCATTCTTGGTGTATTTGTACCTGAAAACAAAAGTTTCCTTTGGCAATGTTACCACACAATACAGGGTATCTTTGTAATGTGTTCCTTAATCTCTTGTACTAATAATTTAATGGACACAATGTGGCAAGTAACCACAAAGAAATGATAAGATTTACTACAATGAAACAGTGCAGTGGGAGAAGGTGCTTCAAGTTACATTGCTAGATTGGAAAATCAGGAAATAATGTAAGGAGACTTTTACATAATATTTATGCTTGATGATTAACATTGTGTTGCATTGATAATCAAGTTGATGCAAAGACTGGACATCCTAAATGTACATTTTAGCAAAAATTAAGATTTTAATGAACATGTTAACATATTGTCTAACTTATTTTTGAAATGGGGTACTGAAATATATTTTTGCCTTCCCAAATGTCCATTTAGGTCATTGGGATGTACGAGTGCCATGGATACAAACTTCCCGTGAATGGGTTCTTTAACCAAAACTGGAGAATAATCATCAGTAACAGAACTGTAATGTCCATATTCTGGGAGGCGCGTCAGCCACCAGTTTGCCCAAATGTGATTTCAGTGATCTGAAGCAACATGCCAGCTTTTATGGTATGAATATGTGTGGATGGCAAACTGTTGAATTTCAAAGCGAAAGGAGACCTTTGTTCTCAGAACCAGAATGCCATGTGCTTCAATACTTAATCGAAGATGGAACACAATTGCATTCGATTTTACCAGATGGAACTTTGACTTCACAATTCAAGTACACAGATTAATAGATTGATGAAGGCACTCTGAAAGATTTAATGGAATTTAAGTTGACCTAATCATTGCAACTATGCCTTGCAGTAAACAATTCTTTTTGCAATCATTATATTTGCAAATCTTTTAAATTATTCCTTGCATGTAATCCTCTATTAGTAACTTGAATTAAAAAAATATACCAATTTGGTACATTCCGGGGGGGAGTGGGTGTGTGTGTGTGTGTTTTCTTCCTGGATTTACATTAAGTAATCTGATGATGTAGGTGATGACAGTGTATGTTTGGCTACGCGGTCCACCAACGTCATGACAAGAGGTTTCTGTTTGGTTTGACACGTCACTGTCAACTTGAGAAGCGGGTGATCTGATTTACTGTTACAAGGGCACTTGAATTTAGGGCGAAGCATCAACTGATAAGATTAGCACAAGATGGTGGTTTTCAACCTGTGAGTTTTGCATGTGTAAATGGGAGAAAACCAAAGGTAAGATGCCTTGGAATTTTCTTTAGGATTGATCAATATATGCTCAAATATAAATGCCCGATCCGTTGGACCAATAACATTCCTGAGAGAATTTCCCATTTAAGATTGATTTGTTTGTTCTCTTTTCCATTTTGAACATCAGCTGTGGCTCCAGAATAAGGAGCACCATCTGAAGTGGAGCTGCATACCAAGGCCAAGGCCGCCAGACACCACTGCAGACCTCAGGCATACACACTATCATCCACTGCTTTGGAGGAGCATGTGCCTGGGAGAGCCACATCATCTGATGGCACTGCTGCTGCGGAAGAGGACATGGGCAACATCATTGTGGTGGGCAGTACTTCCTTTCAATCCGCTCACTGTAACAGTTTCTTTAGAGGCCACCATCAACACAGGGAATTCTATCCCTCTCCAAACTTAGTGTCCCAAAGTAAACAGTTAATGTCAGTACTTCTTAGTCAGCTCTATATCAGCCTCATATAATGCCACTTGGATTCCTACCTCTGAGCTACCAATGAGCCAAGAACCAGGCCATTGTACAAGAAATATATTTGAATTTATATGAATTATAGGTAATAGAAATCACACTAAACTACACACACCACCTCCTTTGTCTCTCACAATTAAGTTCTTGTTCCACAAATAAATCACACAAATTAATTGGAAATCTAGAAATCACAGCTCTTTATCTCAATTACAATTTAAGAAATAATGAGTGCTGGTTGGGGAACAAAATCCATTACAAATGTAGTGCTGTGCAATTTCGATGTTCCTGTGCACTAAAAAAAGGCTAGCAGTAAATAAACACAGATTGGTTTAGCAGTCGGTTTTACAGACCCCCCTACTTTGGTCAGTGTTGGGGAAGTTGGACAGAAAAATTGGGATGATTTGATATTTTTGGATTTCAGACCCCCTCCAATTAAAGGCCAGTGTTGGGGAAGCTGGCAGTTTAAGGATTTCTTGGAGTGTTAGTTTAGGGACAAAAACACTGCTCTTCCTAAAGAAGTTGGGGTCAACAGGACAAATAGGATTATCCAATTAAATTACAGTCTATGGTTTTCAGCGCACACAGGGAGTGAGTTTTGTTAATTTTCAATTCTAACAAAATTCACCCTCTGGTGTCCTGCGAAGGGGAATTCATTAAATTCATATTTTTATTTAAAATTGGCTAAATATATATGCTACACAGTTTTACCCCCACCCACTATAAAGGAAAAGGAAATAAGGCAAGCAGATTCCCCCACCTGTTTGGAATCCCCTTTTGTTCCCATGCCAACATTTTGCAAAAAGCTAGTCATGTGTAAACATTTTTGTCATTTACGAGTAACTGCCATAGTGTGTGGGTGTGGGTGTGTGTATATATGTATATATATATATATATATATATATATATATATATATATATATATATATATATATATATATATATATATATATTAGACTCCATCTACTATGCGCCAGCTACCTTGGGAGGGCCTCAATGTGAGTGGCTTGTGAAAACTTTTTCTTGCCATGAGGATGTGCAATGATTTTATGGAATTTTTTGATACCTAAATAAAGTGGAACAATTTAGCATTTTGGTTTCCTGATTTTGTGAATTCACTTTGGACCAAAGAGTGCTCCTCCACCAACTGGGGAAACGACAGCTGAATCAAGATATATATATCTGCAGTCACTGTACAGCAGTGTGGTTCTACTGATTACTATTGTGTGTGCATGAATTATTGCTTTGCAGGAATTGCTATTTATATTTGACTGCATGTATGTTTATCCACTCTGACAGCGCTTTTTGCCACTGGGTCTTTAATTCCAAATTGAAAAATGTGTTAACATTTGCAGTATTATCTTCATGTCATATTTCCGTTACACATATATACTCATATATATTTGTATAGGTATGATCCAATTGTCCCTTGTGACTATGCATCACTTTCCTGTTTTCCTATTCATGCACGCATTTTACCACACTCTATAATGGCCGCCAGCATTTTTCTTCTTCAACCATGGACCCACGAGATAATCAACATAGTAAAAGGACTGTAGTTTTTATTGTATTTCTACTAGTCCATTCCGCCCCCTTTGCTACGTGATCAAGCGCTTAGTGGAGCGCGAAACGTGTTGTGTACCGGTCGTGTACCTTGCTGTCCTGCCTCTGTGTGTCTTTGTGTGGTTGCTGATTGTACCATTATTTTTTTGTACAATCCTTTTATTTCTATGAAAACATTAAAATATATCCGTTTTTCAACACAGTGTTTCCTTGCTTTTTATCCGTGTTTTGGAGTCTGTTGCAATTGCTGCTGTGCCTGCGGGAGTGCGGCTCGCCTTTCCTCCTTATTTTGGATATGGATATATATATATATATATATATATTCCGCTTCAGCTAATCCGTTTGGCAATTTTCCGCCATTTAAAAAAACCCATAATAGTTAGGAATATGTAATTTACTCCCCAAATACCTAATTTGACCCCTCCCCCCCACAGTCTGCCAACTCTAAAATCCGGGACATGTTCATAGCAGCCGGGAACTCCTTTTAGCTTGCCATTGCCATTATAATTCCCTAAATCACGGGTGGATGAATTGTATTTCAACAAAATTTCCTGGAAATTATCTAAAAAATGACACATAAATCAAGGCTGTGTGACATTTGGTATCTGGGAAAATGCATACAGAAGTGATTGTTTATTTAAACTTAAGGCAAAATCTTCATATGTGAATATATGAGCTTCCCTTCCTCCAGACCTTTTGTCACTCTTGCCAGTGTTTTTATTAGTCTCTTTGTTGTTTGAAGGTAGTGGCTGCAGCCTTGATTGCAGCCCCTGTTTTCACACCTCCCCCTACATTCCGGTCATGCGCCAGCTACAACAATTGGCCTGCACAGAATGAGCTTTCAGAGACTCCCAGTCTGGGTGAAGTTTGTTTTCCAAACCCTTAGCGGCCACACTTTACTACAGTTGTAAACAGTTCAGATGCAAGCCAGGCTTTCAGTGAGGGAGTCCTTTGTGACATGTGCCCCACAGCAAGCAAAAGGGTCTACCCAGAGCTAAAGGAACTTTTTCATGGAAACAAAGTGGACTTTTCTTTTCAAATGTTTGCTGGCATTTTGCATGTGAATTATAATATACATTACTTTTTGTCAACACACACCACGTCTTTTCCCTGACATCTTCATTTTAGCTGGGGTACATTTTTCTCATGTCTTGCTTTAAACTAAAAACACGCATGCAAAAGACATTTTGGTGTCAGTATTTAAAAATCCTGTTTTTCATGTGAAAGGGACCTTTGAATTGTTTCTATCTTTGTGAAGTAAAATGCTGATTTTGCTTTTGTAATGGCAGGTGGGACTTTTCACATGGTCCTTCCTTGTGTTACTTGCAGAAACCTCACAGTCTGCCTTTATATGCCTGTTTTCAGTGTGAAGGGTTTGTAATAAATGCTTGTAGGTCATTTTTGCAGTGGGCCCTTCAGCTCCATTGGTTTGGGCCTTTGATTACAGCCCACAACACCCCCTAATCTCCATGCATCAGATACCCACACTTCATGTTCACAATACTTCCCACCAATCTATGCATCCCATATCCTTATTTATCTGACACGCACTTTTCATTGTCTCAGTACTTACTACTAATCTGAGCACCACCAAATCTTCATACACCCAACACCCACCGTTCATGGTCATAGTACTTCATATCAATCTACGCACCCTCGTATCTTCATGAATCTGACACCCACTCTTCATGATCACAGTACTTCCCACAAATGTGCTCACCCCCAAATGTTCATACATCTGACACCCACTTACAATGCACACCTCAAATCTGCATTAAGTGCAGGTACTATGCCCGAGGACAGTGGGTGTTGGATCCATACAGTTTTCAGGTGCTTCTATTTCAGGAGACTCACGATGATGATTAGGAGTGGATGAAATGGAGACAACCAGTAAGTGATCATCAATTACTTTTTAAGGATTACCCCGTGCAATGTCCTGTTTTAAGATTCTGTTTGCACTAATAGCTTTTCTTTGTGCTGCAGCTTTATGCGGTCTTTCACTTCTCCAAGTCGGCTCACGGCTCAATTTATTAGCACCACTTAGTGTTCGCGCTAACTCCTTTGAATGCTGTTAGGGTTTTTTTCATTAAAATAGGTCCCAGGCCTTTTAGTCTGGTTTGAAACATTCCTCATGTGTTTTATTTAAATTTTTTTCAAGATAAATTGTTAATACCTAGAATTACCTAGATTTAAAATTAACTCATGTAAATGTGCACTAATATTGTTTAGAAGATTGGCTGTGTTTGACAATATATATGTAAAGGAGGATGTGTTCCTGGTGCATATTGGCATGCCATGCTGTGTTTAAGATTGTAGAAGCTTATATGTGCTTCATAAGGTGAAAGCAGATAGCATAGAGGATAGGGCATGATGGGTAAAACAATCATTGGCAAAGACAATCGCTCCTGCTATATTTGTTGATACATGAATATGTGTGCTGTTGGGCTGTGGGAGGATGTGTTTCTGAGTTTGTGCTGATACATGGGTGGAAGGATTGTTGCCTTTGTGTGTAGTTGCGTGGATCGGTGACTGGGGGTTGGTGGGTGTGTCTCTGGGGTTGTGTATTTGTTTGAGTGGATGGATAGGTCAATTTGTTTTTGTATTTAGATGACACTTTTGAGTTTAGAAGCTTTTATTTAAGTGCATTCTAGCAAAATGTGGTTCAGCTTTGCATCCGTTGCCTAGTTTCTTATGAGCTGCCCCCTGGGGTTATTGGTATTTATCACAGGGTGATACAAAATTGCAAGAGTGCAGAGGGAAAACAAGACATGGAGAGGTTGAGGAGGGATTGGGACCGCAGACTTCATTGTGGTGAATAGCCTAATGTAGAGTTGGGTAGATATGAGGGTCAGATAGTCCATGATTAGCTTTTTGAGAAATGAAGGAGCTATTTGAAGATGGACATAAGTTGCATGAACAGACCCCGTCATGGAACCAACAGTTAGGAGGAGGAGAGGAAAAAGGGAGGTTAAAGTATATCTGACTTGCAAAGTTATGTACTTTATTAAGGGGGCAAATAATTATCAGGAATTTCACATAAGAAGTATTTAGCAGTAGTCCAACCTGATGAATACACAAGTGTAAATCAAGGGGTTAATCGATCCATAGGCATATTGAGGCATGAACTTGCAGACATTCTAGAGGTTGATCCTGACCAGAGTGGCAGTGAAGTTTATGGAGAGACTTTGATTGAAATCACCATAAAATAGTCTTGTTGGTTTAAAAAGCCTTTGAGAATGTGCTGAGGAGATTGGTGGAATGGAGACTGCAGAGGGCTGGAGAAGTGATGCATTTGAAGCTAGACGGTGGCTCAGCTCCGTTCAGTTGTTAATGAGGGGGGACAAATAATATTTGGAGGTGATTAGTGAATAAGTGATAGGAGAAGCTGAAAGTCAACATAGACTTACCAAGATAGACAGTGAATTATAGGACAGATTCTTGAGGGAATCCTAATGTTAGGGGGCAGATGAGATGCTGTGTACAAGGAGGGGGAGGAGAAGAGGTAAAATTTGTTATTCATGTGTCAACATTGCTCTGGGGGCCATGATTGAATACAAAAGGATGACACAGTGTCAATGGAAACGATTTTGATTTAGAAGAATCCAGTTGGATTCCAGTTGGAATAACATTGGGAAGGTAAAGCTGAATTAATGATGTTGGAGACAAGGTTGAGTGCTGCCTCACTAGCGTGATAGCTGTAGAATGAATATGAGAGCTAGGTGCAGATTATGATGTTGCTAGAATCTGATATAAGAATTCAGTTAATGATGTGTATGTAGTTCAACCCACATTGGATGCTATTTCATTCATTTTATTCTGTGAAATATCAAGAGATTTCTATTAATATTCACCCTGTTTTGAAAACTTTGCTCGAGTATATTTTCGACAACTAAGGCTCATGTTTGTCTATTTGGTCTGCATTATAAGACAATGGACCCGATTACGAAATATTTACCTTTCACCTCAGATAATGGAGCAGGTCAACTGGGTGGGAAAGCCTGTGTGGAGTGGAATTGGACAGTAATCCGATTCAACATGGGTAGGTGGAACACACGCCTAAAGCCTATTTTCCCCCTCAGAAAGCTATTTCCCAACTGGTTGGCGGTACAAATAATTCCTTGCCTCCATCCCCCTTGAGGTATTGAGTCACCTCAGATTCTGCCAGCTACAGACCAGATTAGGGTTTTTCCTTTTATTTCAGACTTCAGTGAGGCTGCTGAAGTCAGAGGGTCTGGATAAGCGTGGGTTGCACACCTAAGCTTTTGATAGCTCCACCAGTTTGCCATTTGCAGCATGTGCTAGAAACAAACTATGGCTACTGTTTCTGTTTCCATCTGGTGGACACATGTGTTTGATTCACCCATGCTCATGAAATGGTTGGTGGGTAATGCACAGCGGTAGTAGTCAGTGGGGCTACCACCAGGTGGCTCTTGCCACCATTACATAAGCACGGCAGTTTCAAACAAAATGTTCTTATTGCCATATTTATATTCAAATGCAAGCTAACATAACATATGTATGTAATGGGCAGTAGGGACTGCCTGCGGTACCCTGACCGACTGCTGATCAGACCATTATTACCCTTCATCTAAGAAGACCCAAGGCTTATATTTAGTTTATTTTTTCCTCATTGAGTTTTGACTTTTCATTGTAATCCATCACGTATACTGCTATCATTTATTCTCATATTATATTTCCTATTTTTTAGCACTTGATTTTTCACTCGCAATTGAATATGTTGTAAGTAATTTTCAGAACACTCTGGATACATTTCAGTAAAGATATTTGAATAACACAGCATTCGGAAGCAGAAGACAGACAGGAACACAGCTTCTGGCTTGTCATGTGTATATCATGGATTCCTGGCATAATTTCCATGTTTCTGCAGAAAATCTGGTTGTTTCAAATTAATTAAACGAGGTTTATAAAGAATGCCTTTTCGCTCTGCAGTTAATATACCTTTATTTATTTTAGCTGGGAAGGAAAGATCACAACTCTGTCCATACTTAGTAAAATTAGTTAATCTACATTCATTTAATTTTTTACAGGCATAATAATCTTGTGCTGTTAAACTCATTGCACTGTGTTGTAGGAAGGTCATTCTGGAAGGAAGAGAGCACAATAAATACAAACCCACAAGCAGCTACACAAACCCATTTATATATATATATATATAAACAGTGACACACACAAGACATTCACACAAACACAATATATCTATCCATGCAAAAACATTAACAGCACACAATTCAAGCACACACATAATCATCTACAAACAGGCACATTAAAAGAACAGACAGATACACCGACAATCTAATATTGGAACACAAAGACCAACATGTACACAGCAATATGTCAGAGGTTGTTTCCACAATTATGGGACTTTCAATACAAACATGTCTGGTCAAATTATGTTCACTTCGCACTTTAATGCCACATTCATAACGTTATTACTTAAGGACAAGAGACTGAAGGGCAGGTACAAGACAAGAAGTAGAGAGCCCCTGTCCGATGGATCCAGGTATTGGGGCAGTGCGGATCATTATGGCCAAGGTAGGGCCCCACCATTGCCAGCATGGTTCCATGCTGACTAGTGTCTCGTGTTAAGCCTGTTACCTTAGTGACTAAACAGAATGAATGAAGACGGTGAGGAGCACTCACAATTCATTTGCAAAGCAGTGCCTGTGTGGTTCCATGGCAAGCAGTGCACAGCACAAGACCAGTGAGAGAACATACTGTAGAGAAGCATGCAAAAGCATGAAGGGTTTTACTACGTGCAGGGGCGAATGTATTTCGCGACACCGGCAGATTAACACTGGTGCACAAAGATATTGGAAAATGCGTGCAGTGGCCTAAGGTGCCCATTTAGGTCAACATGACATAGAGGGACGAAGAGTATTCCGCGAGATGGAAGATGAAGTCATAAGTGGAGGGCTCATGATTAGATAAGTGTGGTGCGGGTGATGGAGGACAGGGCGGAGAAGTGTGGGTAACGGAGACACTGACAATTGATATGAAAAGCAGAGATTCACCAGTGGGACAGTACCCTGCCGCCATTCAGACTCAGTCTCCAGGCTTCCGGTGCAGTGCCATTAAGGGCCTGATTCACAGAAGCGTTTTATAATGGTGGAAACCCCATAGGAAAATGCTCTGTGAATCAGGAGTGTTGTTGTTCCTCCAGCAGCTTCCCATGAATCCGAGAGAGTGCACGACTGTGCAAAGACAGAGGGAAGCCTTGTCTGCATGTTTGGAGAGTGATCCCAAAGGATGTATTAATGGAAACACTCCCTTAGAAATAAACAATGGCAAGAAATGGTGGAGGAATTTAGCAAGAGAAATCATAAAGATAGATGGCGGCAAATGAATACAGTTAAAACTGCAAATGAGGTTTGGACCCTTAACTCTATACAGGAAATAGTATGAGTTGATTACATTAAGAAGGCTAATGGTAAGGGTGATCTTGCGTCCCCACCAAGCTTCTCTTTGCAGGGGTGGCAGTTGAACATAAATGAGGGTACTAGAGGAAAAGATCTTGAGCTTAGGTAACTCTAGAGCACCTGGACCTAATGGTCTTGCTGACATGGTATTCAAGTTGAATCCAGGGAGGTGGGTAGAAATATTATATACACTCTTTAATAGAGTTTGTATCACACAATGTATCCCCCGTTCCTGGAAGGAAGCTGTGCTAGTGCCTGTATATAAAAAGTGTGTGCACACAGCACCAGGGAATTATAGGCTCTTATCTCTGTTAGACTGCGGGAAAAATATTTGGGACATTTGTACTAGCAGCCCTACAAAAATGGGTGGATGACTCAAGTATTTAGAATTTTGCCCAAACATGGTTTTCAACCTGGATGCCGTACATCGCATAATCTGATTGTGATGGATACACTGTATAGGGATGCTACAGGTATGGGTTTGGAAGACTGTATACTCCATATTTGTAGATTTTTGGGCGGCCTTTGATCGGGTGAATAGGCCAAAACTCTGGGCTAAAATGGAAAGATGGGGGTGCCCGCGATGGCTGCTTAATGTTCTCAAAGGTTTGCAACACAATACATCTGTACGTGTTAGGTTGGATGACAAGGGGGGTCTTTCGGCACCTGTGTGGACAAGTGTGGGGATCAGGCAGGGAAGTACGCTGGTGCCACTGCTTTATTGTATCTATACTGCAGACCTCCCGCTTATATTTTCACATACTATAGGCTCTTGTCCTAAAATTGGTGACCGACCTTTACCATGTATGTTATATGTGGATGACATACATGGTGGATAATTATACTTTTAGTGGAATTAAGAGTATGTTTGAGATTGAATGTATGATTGCCCATGACCTAACAATACATTTAGATAAAACCAAGTTGATGGTAGTGGGAGTTAAATCTTCTAAATGCCCTGTTTTATCTAAAAGTATAGGAGTTATAGCGAGGGTTGACAAATACCCCTATCTGGGGATTGAGATGAGCTCGTCTAGGGGCTATAGTTATATTAAGGAAATGAAAAGATTCAAGGCGTTGCAGTTAGCTACTCTAATTCGTAAATTCACACTTCAGACTGCTGGGTACTCGTTAGAAGGGATTCTGATATTATATAAGCAGTGCTTTAGCCCTTTGATACTCTGTGGCCTGGAAGCATTGGCAATGCAGGATATGCAGTGGTTGGATAGAATTGAGAGCTATTTTTGGAAAACTGTCCTTGGCCTGGCTAGGTCCATGCCTATTGAATATATTAGACTGGAAGAAGGCCTGACATCATTGAAGGAACAGGCCATTGCAAGACAAGTGGCTCTATATCTCAAAAAGCGCACCTCTCTTTCCCTGCTTTCCCTCTTGGCAAAAACTCAGGGCAGTACTTTAAAGTTTGTAAGTAATGACTTTGATAGCTGCGTTTTAAAATGTCCAAATAAAATTGCTTGGAGCCCTGATTTCAGCTGTGGCACTAGCTATACAATTTTGAAATGGATGTTGTAGTAGTGGCTCGTGCTTCCACGAGCCATTGTAAAAGGTTCTAACATAGAACGTTCATGTGTTCCATGCTGGGGGGTGGCAGTTGGGGGTTTGAAAGGAAGGAGTGGAGAGGAGATGGTGTTTACGGTGTTCGGGCTTGAATAATAAAAGTGTCTCAACTTACCAACGGTTTCACGTTATTACACTGGCGACGAGGATCTTCAAGCCTGACCCACGCGCCTTGCCGTGCCGTATCATCGTCTGGTGTCTCAGCTGTTTTCCGGGCTGCGCTCCCGGACGTGGTCGAGCGCGGCCCCGACGTGATTGGCGTCAGCTGGGCCAGCGTTACCTTGCTTTCTACTGCCGGGCGAGCCGCGCTCCCGGAGGAGGTCGAGCGCGGCACACGGCAGGAAGCGCAGCCGTGTATGCGGCTGAGCGGCTATTGTCCCAACGAAGAGGATCCTGCCGAGCCGCGCTCCCGGAGGAGGTCGAGTGCGGCGCACGGCAGGAAGTGCAGTCGCTGTTCCTGTGGAGAGGATCCTGCCGAGCCGCGCTTCCGGAGGAGGTCGAGCGCGGCTTGAGGGAGGGTGCGGCTAAGCCGTGCTGGTAGAAGGGAGTAAGGACTGGTGCAGGTGAGAGGTGGACCCTGGGAGGGGGCACAGCCTGCGATCCCTGTAGCCAGTAAGGTGTGGACTGTCCATTGAAGTCACGCCGCTCAGCTCCGCCCACGATTAAAGGAAGGGGGGCCGGGGGTTTCCAACTCATGGTGGGCGTGTCTGCACTGATTGACTGGCTAGGAGAAGAAGTTAACTCCTTGTGTGCAGCTGTTAGGAGAACTGCAAATTTCTGTTTCCACAATTTTCAAGGAGAAGGGAGTGATTAGTACTTGCCTGTTGACCAAAGGGTGCAACTCGTATTACGAATTTCTGCCAAAAAGGGTTTGGTATGGAGTGATCGTCTTTACTGGTCGTGTAGGACAAGGTACCTTATCGGATATTATCTGTCAGGGAAGTACGCAGAGTTTTTGCTGATTTCGTTCCTTTGGCCTCCATCAGTGGCTATGTCGGTTCCAGTGACCATGCAGCACAGCAATGCTCGTCCTCCCCCAGCTTTCCTTCCCAATCCGGGGGAGCCCCCCATTGCATGGGAGCTTTGGGTGGACTCCTTCAAGGTATACCTGAGAGCGTCAGGTGGTTCCAGAATGTCTGATGATGACAAAGAAGCGACTCTACTGAATTGCCTTGGTACGGAGGGTTTGAGGGTGTTCAGGCACCTTCCTGGCCAGGATGTTTTGGCTGTGTCTTCAGGCGAAGGAGATGGAGAAGGGGGGAGGCAGTGATTTTGGCATTTGAGACGGCTCTTAAGAAGCTTGAGACACGCTTCGGAAAAAGAGCTAACATTGTGCTTGAGAGGTATCATTTCTTTTCAAGGGCGCAAGGTCCTGGAGAGAACATTGATTCGTATGTGACGGCACTGCGTACTCTCATCTCTACGTGTAAGTTCACGGGCATGGCAGAGGAATACATTCGTGACCAGATCATGATGAAGACTAGTGACTCAAAGGTTAGGGAGAGATTGTGGACAGAGAAAGATCCCCCGTTGGAGAAAGTGCTAGAAATAGCTCGCGCACTGGAGGAGTCAAGGAAGAGCGTCAAGGAAGTGACGGAAAAGGCGGAAATTGTACAAATGATTCAGCCTCGCAAGAATGAAGAAAATCGGGCCAGGGACAAGGATCAAAGAGTGACGCAGAATAGCAGAGATTTCTGCAAGAAATGTGGTTGGAGGGGTCATGTTGCTGGAGCTAGGGAATGTCCTGCTTCTGCCGTAGTGTGCAGAAAGTGCAAGGGAAGAGGACATTTTGCCCGGATGTGTAAGGCTATTCCACAAAAGGAGGTGGTGCGGATGGTGGACTCTGCAGAAGATGACAGTAATGTTACGGTTGTAGGCTATGTTAGTCCCTCCGTTATGGCAGAAGTGCTTCCAAAAGAAGGTGCGCTGTTGAGTGTGGGACCGTCGAGAAAAAGTGCGTGGGCCACCCTTATTGTGAATGGAGTTCCCCTCAGTGTGTTAGTTGACACAGGTTCTCCTTACACCATGATTTCGCCTGAGATGTACGAATCCAAGTTCCGCAAGGAAGTGTCAAGTTTGAATCCGTCTGATATTAATCCTTGTGCGTATGGCCGTGTTCCGATTGAAGTATTAGGATATGAGTGGGTTGATATTGAGTTTCATGGCCGGAAAACCAGAGGAAAGCTGTATATAGCTTGTAAGGGTGATCCAGTTATTGGGTGGGATGAGCAGGCTGCCCTGGAGATGGAGGTTCGCCCTGGCAAAGCTGTCCCTGTTTTGTGTGTGAGCGAGGGAAGAGGAGATGGTTCCAGTGAGGGGAGCGCATTGACGGCCGATACTCTCCAAGAGAGGTTTCCAGCAGTTTTCTCTTCTGTCCTGGGCAAGTTGCGGGGTTTCTCACACAGGATCGTGCTCAAGAGGAGTGCTGTTCCTGTGGTGCACAGAGTTAGGCGTGTGCCTATCATGGCGCGTGAAAGTCTCCAGATAGAACTTAAAAAATTGATGGAAGCTGGGGTAATAGAGGAGGTAGAATCTTCAGAGTGGTTAGCCCCGGTTGTATTGGCACGAAAATCAGATGGTGGTATGAGGATGTGCGTAGATCTAAGAGATTTAAATTCAAGCATCTGGATAGACAGGCATCCCTTACCTAATATACACGAAATGCTTTCACTTGTTGGGGGGGCGTCTTATTTCTCCACCTTAGATTTGTCCTCTGCTTATCACCAAGTGGATTTACACACCGAATCAAGACATCTTACTTCGTTCATTACGCCATTTGGAGCTTTTCGTTTCCGGCGTATGCCATTTGGGTTGGCATCTGCATCCGCTGTTTTCCAGCGAGTAATGCAAAAGTTGTTTTGTGGGGTGGAAGGTGTGGAGTATTTCCAGGACGATATCTTGGTGTGGGGCAGGTCACGTGAGGAACATAATGAGAGGATTGTATGAGTTTTGAGCATTTTGGAGAAGAGTGGCCTGACAGTGAAATTGAGTAAATGTAAGATAGGGGTGGAGAGTGTTACTTATTTAGGTCACACACTGGATGCTGAGGGGATACATCCCAAGGCTGAATTGGTGAAGGCGTTATGTGAGGTATATCCACCCACCAGTAAAGATCAATTACGGTCCTTTTTGGGATTGGCTGAATATTATAGTAGGTTTATTCCCGCATACTCCGACAAGACAGTAGCCATGAGAGCGTTGCTCAAAAAAGGGGTACGTTTTGAGTGGTCAGAGTTGTGCCAACTTGAATTTGAAGGCTTGAAGGTTCAGGTGGACCAGGCTCCATCGTTAGCTTCCTTTTCTCCATTTAGGAAGACGGTTTTGACAGTGGATGCTAGCGAGTATGGGGTGGGGGCGGTTCTTGAACAGAATTTTGATGGAGCGTATCGCCCCATTGCATTCGCGTCTAGGGTTCTGAGTGAGGCAGAATGTAGGTATGCAGTCATAGAGAGAGAGGCCTTGGCTGCTATCTGGGCATCCAAACATTTTAGAACATTCTTGTGGGGAGTAGAATATACTATACGCACCGATCATAAACCCCTAGTGCATGTATTGACATCTAAGGGTTTGTTCCAGGCATCTTCTAGAGTGATGCGCTGGATGGCAATGATGAGTGAGTATAATTTCAAGGTGGAGTATTTACCTGGTACCAAAAATATGGTTGCAGATGGTCTCTCTCGTTTTCCCCGCCAAGATGCAAGTGCGGAAAATGAAACGCAGACTATGACGAGTGATGAATATGTGTTGGTGGCCAAGGTGTGTCCGGCTGTCAATGAGCAGGAATGGGGTAGAGAGTGTGCAATGGACCCCATGTTGAACCGCATCAAGGCTGCTCTGACTACCGGTGCTGGTATGGATGAATTTGACAAATCATTCGGACAAGTATGGACTGAGCTGTCTGTGGGTCCGTGGGGCGTAGCAAGGGGTACCAGGTTAATACCACCTGAATGTCTCAAAGCCAAGTTGGTGGAGTTAGCACATGAAGGGCACATCGGTAGGTCTATGACGAAGAGAAGGCTAAGAGAGGGGTATTGGTGGCCCAAGATGGATGAGGAGGTTGAGAAGGTAGTTAAGGATTGTGTGGCTTGTTCTGTCAGTGATAAGAGTAAATCAACGTCGCCCCAGCCCATACAGCCTGTGGAAGTGCCGCAAGAGGTGTGGTCAAAGGTGGCCGTAGACATTATGGGTCCCATGGACACCTTGGGTGGAGGTTTCAGATATTTTGTAGTGTTAGTTGATTATACATCTAGGTGGGTGGAGGCCACGGCCTTGTCCTCTGTTACCACTGAGAAGGTGATTGAATTTTTGTCGGCAGTGTTTGACAGGGAAGGGGTTCCTGCTGGAGTAGTCACCGATAATGGTCCCCAATTTGTGTCAGTCGCCATGCAAGAGTTTTTCTCCAAACTAGGAATTCGTCATCATAGGGTGGCTTTGTACAATCCAGAGGCAAATGGATTAGTGGAGCGGATGAACCGGTTTGTGAAAGGGGCGGTTCAGTTGGCCCTGGCAAATGGTTTGCCGTGGTGCAGTGTAGTGACTGAGGCCCTAAAAGCTTATAGAGTTACCCCTTCGTCATTTAATGGCGTGTCTCCGTTTGAATTAATGAGGGGTAGGAAACCAGGATCTAAACTCCGTGTGGCCGCTCTTGGGGGTGGTGTACAAAGTCGCATCAACATGCAGGAAGTTCTTGACAAAGTGCGCATTAAACAATCCCGTTTTTGGGAATCTCAGCTTGCCAAAAAGAAACCCTTGCGTGTGCGAGTAGGTGATCTTGTAGTGGTGAAAAATCCAAGATTTGTAGCAAAGGGTTTATCCAAATATATGAAACCATCTGTTGTGACCAAAGTAGGTCATGGATATGTTAAATTGCAAGATGGTAGCAGATGGAGTTTGAGGAGGGTGGTCCTTGTTAAGGGAAAGCTGGCGGATACTGAGGACCAGTGTTGTGAGGGAGGCGGTGCTACGGTTGGAATTGGTACATCTGAGCGTGTGGCTTCCCCACAGAGTGATAGGGCTGAGTTAGTGCACGGGCAGGATAGTTGGATGGGGGAAGCAAGTATGGAGGTGCCTCCTTTGAGCAGTTCTGAAGTTGCGCCATTAAATGGAGCACTTGGTGAAAAAGGGGTGGATGAATCTTCTGCATGTGATTCTGATAAAAGAGTTCTTGGCCCGACTGATGTGGAAACAAGGGTTGTGGAGGAAGCGGAGGTTTCCAACAGGGTGAATGGTCGCTCTGCCAGAATAAAGAAGATTCCTACAAAGTATAAGGATTATGTTTTAGAATTTGCAGATGACTAATTTTGACTTTAGATAATTAGAAATCGTATATATATATTGTCACTGCCTATTATTGTTTCTTCCTTACTTCCCATATTCCTTATCTTATGTTATATTAATGAATCGTCAATTGTGAAGTTTACAGGGGGAGATGTGTAGTAGTGGCTCGTGCTTCCACGAGCCATTGTAAAAGGTTCTAACATAGAACGTTCATGTGTTCCATGCTGGGGGGTGGCAGTTGGGGGTTTGAAAGGAAGGAGTGGAGAGGAGATGGTGTTTACGGTGTTCGGGCTTGAATAATAAAAGTGTCTCAACTTACCAACGGTTTCACGTTATTACAGATGTTTAAAAAGAAGCTGTGCAGGTGGGACTAAACCAATAATTATGATGTATAAGCTAAGTACACACGTGGAAGTGGTGTGTGTCACTCATATATATAATAGGGCGCAATAATATATTAAGTGTTGTCCGAACCAGGCTCTGAGAATGTTTTTGTTTAAACTAAGCGCCAACCAGCTACCTACCTGGTTGAAGTTAGGTCCTCGCTATAATATTCCTTGTAAAGAACGTACATGCCGGGTATGTAATAGTGAGAGTATTCTGGAATCCACAAGACATTTGTTTACGGAATGTCTAGGACTGGCACCTGCTATTGTAGAGATTCTTTGGTGTTTCGTTAATAAACTTGAGTAGACACAAACTGATCATTTTTGGTCCTACTGCCTGAATTCAGACAGACTAAAGTTACACTTTGCGTTATACCGATTGTGGAAAATGATGTTGAAAATATGGTTCAGTGTTCCTTCTTTGTGTACCTTGGGGGGCTGAGGCTGCAGTATGTGGAGGGTGGGGACACCCACAAGTATGCTACGGGTTTATTTCTAGGATTTTATGTATGTAAACAGGAATTTTTTTTTCATGTTTTCAGATTTCTTGGTTCCCAGTTGTATTAATTAATTATTTGTTATATTAAGATTGATGAGATTGATGGGATTGTATAACGAATTATATGAATTCTTGATGTAAGTATATGGATGAATTTTAATGTGTAGTGCCGATGATATAAGTTTAATTGAAGTCGAGATGTTGTACTATCAGGTTGGTTTTGGTTGAATTTGAAAAGTAAAAGAAGATATTAGATGTTGAAATTAGATGTTGAAATGAAATTTGCAATTATAATTGTTCTATTCTATTCTATTTTAACAATTTTATCAATTGAATTTGTATGTAAGAGTTTATGTGATGAAGTTGTCAATTGATTATAGGATTGTAGTGTATGTATCTAACTTTGATTGATAATTGAAATTTGTAACATTTTATTACTGAATACAAATACATAAATACATTTAAAAAATTATTGGAAGTGCATAGCGTACTTTCAATGATGTTGATATTGAGACATTATGGATGCGATTCATTTGCTGTAAAGTGGAACACGTGTTGTTACATCAACTGCTGTTCTAGCCTTATAAACAGACATCTTCGTCAATGTCAGCTTTTCATTTGACTTGCTCAGGTTGCAGGCAGGCATCAGAATGCCCCTGTAAAAATCAACAAAATGGGTATGTTATACAACGGCTAAAAGGAGAACAGTAGTCAGGGATGTTGTTATCAGACACTCAGGAACGTTAGACAGTTTGAAAAAGCTACATCACTTAAAGATGAGTTTTAAAGATGGTTCCAGAAGACTAAGGCCCATAAATATATCATTGCAGGTAACCGGCAACCTTGTCTGTAGGTGCAGCTGCTATTTGGTTGTCTTTGTCATCTATTACATTTGGTCATCAGTGTTGGGTAGAGGCTCCAGACAGTGGGGAAATACTGGCATATGGTAGCCTCTGCACTATGCGGACAAAGTTTATCAAGGAATTGGAAGGTTGTCTTAGCACCTGAGTGTGCCACATGCTAATGAAAAACTTCCTCAGGCTGCTCGGAGTCTATATGTTGAAACGTTAAGCCAGAACCAGCGGATATAGGCCACAATACCACACAGTATTGGTCGGAAACTGGGTGCATTTCGCAGAAAGGCCCAATGGGTCATCAAGAGCCACACTGAGGCATGTGTTGGTTTCTTAGTGAAAGGGTGAAGTACACCCTGTCCCTTATGTGGTGTATCAACAAACCTCTACTCGAGAAGTATGAGTTCAAAGGTAGATTATTTACAAATAGGGTGTGATTGGGAAAATACCTGTAGTGCCTTAGCTACAAAGGAATGGGGATCCCCTCTTTGGGACTGGTCTCAACTCAACAAGTTCAGAATAGGTGGACATGTAACGTGGCAGGGTTCTTCTTTTTCTTACCTGAATACAGGTTTTTACAAGGTTCTATAAGCAGAACAATGTCTTGGAGATAGTGCAGCAAAACTCTTCTTGACTTAAACTCACAGTCTCAGGTATATAGCACCTAGCAGTTCTATATTGTTACATAAACAGTGATATATCACCAAACCATTGATTTACTACAGGTCATAATCATAGTTATTTAGCCTTCAACGCCCGATTTGAAATCCTGCACCAGACCCAGGGTTATAGTGCTTCATGCAACTTTAATGTGCATAGTACGTATCCCAGTGATAAGGGGTATGGTGTTATTCTCACTCTTTTAGGCATGTAGGGCCCTTCTAACCATGGTAAGGGATATGGTTCCCCCTCAACTGTTTAAGTGGTATGATGCTCTTCTGACCCAATACAGAATATAGTGTCCTTTCTTCCTCTGAGCAAGGGGGTTACAGTTTCTTCACGCTGGCAAGCCAGTTAGACCTTCCCTGAGTTTAATGCTGTTAAATCAGGCATTTTATGTTAGCAAACTTAACCCCCCTCTTGGGTAGCCTTACGTGATAACAAGCTTTGTGTCATATTCAAAATGCTAGGTCTTTCATGATTCTCTTTGGGGCTCTCTTTGGGTCTCTCCTGTTTCTCCTGGACTTTATTTTTCTTCTTTGCTCTCTACAATTCAACTCTGCTCTACAACCTCCTGTTTGTATCATTTCTGCATTACCTTGCAATCAGTGTCATTCGTTTGTCTTTATTTATACCTGGCTACAAGCTGTTTGTTCTTCATGGCAAAAGAGTTAGCCTTCCATCCGATTCACAGGCCTGGGGCTTTGAGGCTCTGCTTGCCCCATTTCTCTCTGATGTTTTTCCATTATTGTGGATCCATGAATCTCTAGAGTTATAAAATGTCTGGTCATCATCTGGTTGTCATTCGGAATTATAGCACACTCACCAGAACCAAGCTGGCCCAATGATTTCTATCTGCTTTGAATAGGACCCCATGCCCTGAGCTCTTACCAGACATTGGATTTCTGTAAACTAATGATTAGATGGCCAGGAAAGTACCATAATTACTGAGAGGTTCTGGAGCCAGATCAAACCAAATTCAACAATGGGAATAAACAAAATGCAAACCAAAACCCAGCTTTGTTAACATCCAAATAAAGCAGGGCCCGCATGCAAGCATAGAATGTCATTGCTCTCAACATGCTTATCAAAAGCAGCATATGTTATTATCACTATCTGCCATAACTGACATCGGACTGTAATCTTAGCTACCAAAACCAATGGGTTGAGGGGATTGGTTAAGGGGATTGACTACATATACAGTCTGAATGGGTTAAACTTCTGATTGTGACAACAATTTAATAACTCCTCCTGAGACAACCTCTAAATTGATAATATTAAAAGAACATCACTCCTACAATAGATTATTGGTTGGCATAAAAGGTTCTGGGCAGACTAACAATGAGGGTTTTGATTAGTTGGCTTTCTACTAACTTACGTTGGTCTACTGACAGATCATCAAGACATGAGCCAGACAGGAGTAGAGGGGAGATAGTTCCATGGACAGTCTTCCATTTTATTAAACAAAGCACCATCACTCATCCCTAGGACATGAGCCAGAGTATGTTTTTTGTATTCAACCTTGTGTTGCACCTCCTGCCTAGGAATATGCATGAGGCGTGAGGCACGTGTCCTATTTGTGTTCAGTACTAATGAATAGACAGTGTTCTTTGATGATAGGACATGTGTGATGAAACCATAATAATTGGAATAATTTCACCCTGAATTTATTGGGATTTTATCTAATATTAATGTGACTGTTATGGTTCCTTTTACCATGGGGGACACCCTTTGGTTATTCTTCATGCAGTCTTTTGCCTTCTAATAGACCTGCGCATGGCTTACAAAGGCCAGTTGTACTCCAGGAATACATGGCTTACGACTTGGGAATTGTTATTTTGTGTTTCCACTGACAAAATCCCTATCGTCCCTTTTTCACGGTAATCTTGGCTTGGGTTCCTAGCTAATGTCTAAGCTCTGCACAGATTTGTATTTGTGTTATTTCAGAACTTTGAGTTCTTAAGAAGTCTTGGGGCCTTTCATTTACTTAGAAGCATGTTGTGGCTTCCATTTCAGAAAAGATGGCTGCCCATTACTCTCTTGTTTCTATGTTAGTGAACTATATTTACGTTCATTCAGCTTATACATTGATTATGTTAGTATTTTTCATGTTTTATGGCTGCCATGTTACTATTCTTCATGTATAAATGCATATAATACCTAGTGTTGTGTCCTTCGTGTTGAGTGGACATTCACTTCATGTCTAATGGATGCACATGTAATGTTTCATTGTATGTTTATTTTTCCCATATTTAGCTTAGATTGTGTCCATCTCCTGTTGTACCTGCCTGGCATATGGGCCGTACGGTTGCCTTAGTGAGTAATGCTTCTCACCTGGGCGATAGTGAACCGGGGGAGAAGCAATAGCTATTGATGATGTAACCATCTGCCTCCCAACAAGAAACTGACACATTCACGTGAGCTACCCAGCTAATAGGCAGGTGCCCGTATGTTTACTTTGCAAATCACTTATCTTCTCTGCCTCTTGACTGAAACAGTACTGTAGTCTCTCACTCACACACTCTCACACTCTCACACTCTCACACTTTTTTCTTTCTCCCCACCACACAGGGAACAGCACAAGCTTATGTGATATTCCAGCCTCTCTTCTGTTATACATTTCTGAAATTATGTCTGAGGGTATACCCAGCACACCAATTCCCATTGGTTTAAATCGCAGGTGAACACCTGAGCCTTCAGATATGCCGCCATTGCCAATTAACAGTGCTCTCTATCAGTGGTTTGCATCATTTGGACCTGCAATTAATCATTACGGATAGGGTGTTGGTCACGTAAAAGAGGCATAGCCCTTTATTAAGAGTAGAAGAGTATGCCACTTAAGTCAGGGCATGGACTGGAAGATGGAGGGTTGGTCAGTGTAGATTCAAGATTTACTGACTCCTGCTCTGGCTAGATTGTCCTGGTAGCCAGGCATTCCCACCACTCCCTGCAACAAGGTTGATGGGTGACTTTGTCCATGAAGCAGGACACCATAACGGCTGCCTCTTTTCCCTGTCTGCCTGATTTAGAGGTTTTCAAACAGCATTCATGTGGACCATAGACTAGACGGAAATGGTACTGCACAGACCTTTATTTCCAGACCACCTGGGCAGAGTGGGATTCACCTGCGCTTTTTCACACAGCCACAGTGATTATATTGGGCTATATGATGGAAACAGCTGCCAAATGGTGCGAGTACCTGGGCAATGTCATACTGATAAGAAATATTTCTGTGGATGTGTTAGGCATTTTAAACATGTACAACGTCTGTTGAAACAGGCTTGAAAATAAAGCAACATATCAAAAAAGAGCAGTTTCAGTAAGAACAATATTTCCAAAGTTGTTTTCTGGATAATTGTGTTATAAAGCATGTGTTTATCTGTGTTTTTAATGATAAAGCCTGTTTCCCAGAAGGGAGCATTGCACTGCAAACAAAACGTTCTGTGCTCTGTATCTATTAACACACGTTCACCGAGAGCCCATCCAGAGCTTGTGTCTGACGGGAAGTTATCACCATCTATACATCAATGTCGGTTGAACGCCATGGAAGCCAGTCAAGTCAAAGTGCATTCATTAGCAATTTTCATTTTCCAGGAACCATGCTTGCTATGGGCAGAATACCCATTCATCAGTGCTTCTTGCAACAGCATTCTCTGAGACTCGGCCGCACCCAGGTCATTAGGATGTACCATGGATTACTTCAGCGGTACTGGGTTAAACGGAATTAGGCAACACACACAGGCAGATCTAAGCAGGAAGTTAATTTGAAAATAATTACACTGCTGCAGAAACAGCTGCAAACTGCAAGGGAGGCCTGACGGGTATCATATGTAAGAACACTTATTGCGTTCCCCACGTGTATAGTGCTTTATTAAACTGCTGCTGTCCTCGCCATATGTCAACATGTTTCCTATGAAGACTGTGTTCCCTCCAGCCTCTTGGGAGAGAGGGAGACTCTTACTCCCATTAACATGGTGTGTCGCAATTAAAGAGCCATAAAGAGCCACTGTGACCGAGATAGGTTGCCATATGAAACCGCGAGACTCCACTTTGTCCTGCCAGACTCTCTCTATGGCCCCTCCGCAAATGGATTTCAGCTCGACTGTGTTCTCCGACTGCAAGGCTGCACGGCGAGTGCTACACAAGTATTGCCGATCGCTCACCAGCTTGCAGACATGATAGGTTTTAAAATGTATTTAGATTATAATCATTTTTAAAACAAGCAATGCACATATTAACTCACTTTCAGTTACAAAAAAACACTCTGAAACATATATGCAATTTTTGAAACCGTCATGATATATAGCCAGGACAATTCCAAACCCTCTGAGAAAATGTCATCGGAAAAAAAAGACATAAATAGATAGGACGCGTTCTTGCCTACATGACTCACTTATTAAGTGTTACTCATTTTGGTGCGTTAGCTTTGAGTTAAAGAGATCCTCTTGAAAATAAACAAAAAACCCTTTACCAGTTCAAAATGGTTTCTGCTGAAACCAGCTACTGGCACAAGAGATTTTGGGCAATAAATGACCCACTCACAGACCATTTTTCCAGCAGCAAGTTTGACTTACTTCTCGAAAAATCAATAACTTACATATGGGGAATTGTCTATGAATTCACAAAAGGACTTACAGGAAATTTACAAGAGGATTTACTTTATACTTTTTGGCCTACGTTTTGGAACAAGTTACACAATGGAGTATCACACATTGTGTAATTTACTCCCAGACTACCAAAAGTGTGTTTTCCAAGGGAAGCATTGGGGGTAATCTGTGTTACAACAGAGAGTCTTACGGGCTAATTCATGGGATAATTGTGCGCTGAAATGTGTGGTGCAAGCGTGAAAAAGCCAGCGCACGCGTGCGATACGCACACAAGTTATTCATGGAAGGCTCTGTGCGTGGCTTTCCTGGTGGCTGTGCCAAATCTGCGCTTACCCTACATATTACTGTGACTATCCAAATGCTGTGCGCAATACGCACAGCGAAAGTGCACAACTCTTAGCGCACACACCTAAAAAGGGGGTGGAACACGCAGAATGGGGAGCAATGCATGAAAATGTGGGCGTAACGGGGGAAGTACCACTGGGAAATGCACGCAATGTCCACACGCACGCGAACAACATGTATTCATGGAATCGAATATGGAAAACCTCTGCATGCCAGAAGACACGCACACGCATAAATATGTCCGCCACATGAAAGCAGGCCATCAACGCTGAGGGGGTGGCATGCCGCGACTTGAAACACGTCCTGAGGCGTTGGGAGGACTACAAGTCCAGGACCCTCAAGAAGGCCCGGCGCTTCTTGGATGCAGAAGATGCAGTGGGGCACCGGCGCCAGATTACCATCCAGTGCTTCACCATCAGGTCCTCGAGATGCAGACCAGCCTGGAGTCAAGCGGTAAGTGCCAATGCATTCTCGTGCAACAGAGTGCATGTTGCAGTGTGGGAGGAGTTTGCAACTTGGCTGTATGAGTGACACAGGCCATGTATGTATGTGTGTGTGCAGGGACATGATGGTGCTGCATGTGAGTCCAGTCAGGTGTGTTCCACATGAATGGTGTATGTGTTGCAATGTATAATGCACAGCAGCATGTGAGAATGCACACATGTTTGCATCCCTGCCTCTGTACTTGGCCATGTTTGGGGTGTGAGAGGATGCCTCCACCAGGCGGGGACGCATGGCCCTGTCAACCTCCCAGGACATGTCATCTTCCGGGAGCGAGGGGACTGGTGCTGCGTCCAAGGCCGGGCCTGTTGGGGGGATGCCTAAGAGGTGGAGGTTGGAATGGGCACCTCGGCAGCAGAAGGGCCAGGTGAGCACACATAGGGGCTGTCCACAGCGGAACATGGTGCAGAGGCATCCAGGTTGGTGGTGGGTGAGGAGGAGGAAGAGGCCACATCAGACCCTCACATGGGGCCTGGTGGGAGTGGTTCCACTGGTGCAAGTGGTGCAGTCCAGGGACAGGGGCAGTCTTAATCGGTATCGGGTTGCGCACACGTAACATTCGTGATGATGTGCCTGCTTCCTGGGGGGACAACGCACGTCATCACGAATGTATGCCAACGTGAGCCGGCTCGGAGGGCTCATGTTCAGGGGTGTAGGGGCATCCCCTGTGGTGTGGGGTGTCTGCGGGGAATGGTCAGGGGTGAGGGGCTGCCTGTGGGGCATGGTCAGGGGTGTAGAGGATCCCCTGTAGTGTGGACTGCCTGCAGGGGATGATTTCGGCTCCTCACCACGCGGTGCACGAATCAGGGGGTACGCGAGTGTGCTTTGTTTACGCGATTTAGCTGGCACGAGTGGGGTACGTGTATTCTAGGGTACGCGAGTGTGCTTTCCAGGTGATTTGGCAGGCGCGAGGGGGTACGTGTATTCTGGGTAACGTGAGTGTGCTTTCCACGCGATTTGGTCGACGCGAGCGGGGTGCATGTATTCCGGGGTACGCGAGTGATCTTTCCACGCGATTTGACCTGTGTGAGCGGGGTACGCATGTTTCGAGGGATGCTCGCGCCAGCCAAATTGCATGTGTAACTCCTTGCGCACCCCTCGGAATATGCATACCCCACTCGCACCAGCCAAATCGAATGTAAAAATTCCTCACGCACCCCTCAGAATACGCATACCCGTATTCCGAGGTGTGTGCGACGAGGTTTACACATGATTTGGGTGGCGAGAGCGGGGTACGCAAGCGTTTGTTAGTGTGATTTCGTTGTTGGGGGGCTGTATGCTGGTCCACTGCCCTTTGCGCCATATTGTGGATTTGTGCGGCTGTTTTTGCCGCAAGGGGCGGTGTTAGGGGCATAACTGGCGCTGCTGGATGGTCACTGCACCACGGCTGGATATGGATGGGCAAATCCATGAATACGCGGTGCGTGGAAATGGGATTTAGCGCACGCGGCTGGCGCACGCTGGCACACACTCCCTCTCTGCGCCAGCCGTGTGTGCGACTTCTGCGCAGAAACCTATGATTTACCCCCTTAATGCATAAAAGGTGGACAGCCACATAAAGTGTAACTACTATTCTGAACACAATTTCAAGGTCGTGTCTGAACACCTTGTGTCTCCAGACTTTTCACACCTTGACATGCTTGCAGCAAGTGTTGGACCCGAGGTCTGAAATTGAAAGCAACTGTGTTTAAATGTTTGGGATGTGTGGAGTGGAGAAATAAGGGTAAGTGAGAGAGAAATGTTTATCAGTATTTTTGTACTTTTGTTTTCCTGTAAGGCATGAATTGAAGTTACACTATGTCATAGCACCCATTTTGGAAGAAAGTTGACTTTTTCTTATGTCTGTTGTAAATCATGCATTTGTTTTCCTTGTAGTAGTAACACCTGATGTCTTTGTGAATACCATTTACAGGTAGAACGTATGCCTAGATGCTAAAGTAACTTACTCCCAACATAACTTACATCCCCCCCAAAAAAACAATGTTTTAATCAGCCGGCTAAACCGTTCTGGTGAAATGGCTAGGTCATTCGAGTTGCATTTTTAAATATATATTGAGGTCTAATTATGGTCAATCGTTTTCAGTTTCTCTTTTTATAAATGTTTTAGCATTTCCTTGTTTTTTCTGCTAGACTTGTACAATGCCATGTTCAAAAGCACATGCACCTCAAGTGGATACAGTTAGGTTAGCAGCGATAGACGCCAATCAAGGTCTGTTCCCCCTGAATGAGTATATAGAAAGGAAAGTAGACTACAAACTTGGGGAAGAAGGATAGTTCGGGGCAACAGTTTATCTTGGAAGCAAGACAATGCAGTGCAACGCAGGTTCAAATCCCAATCCTGCGATTAGAAATGACTTGTTGGTGTGAAGAGTGTTATGAAATAACAATTATATATTATATAAACAGGGGTCACAGGTAGGAGTGGGCAAAATTAACCCAAGGATAAATAAACTGGCAAAAATCAGCATCAATCCCATTTTGCCGGTCGGGCATTTGTTTCCCCTTTGCTGACACATTGTTTGGCAGATTTCTTTTTACTCAGAAATTTCCCTTTTTCCTGAACTTTCATGTTTTTTGTGGCATGAAACACTTAAAAAAAATGAATTTCAGGGAAAACAACATGTCAGGAGGAGCAACATCCAAAACTTTGTTTTTTTTCTGGGGGAAAATAAACAAAAGAAAAAAGAAAAAGAACTTAAGGCGGGAAACGGCCTGAAATGGTTAATTTTGTTCTGCAGTCAAAATTGTCAATTTTCCTGCAGAACGAAAACCAACTATTTCGCCCGCCTATGGTTATAAGACTGTGGTAGGGAAAGTATGGAGGCAAAGCAGCATGGCACACCTTAAAAAAGAAACATTTATCAAGGATTAATACAGCCATGCAAAGCAAGAAAGTGAACTACCATACAGCTTTCATCAGAGGATGTCAACATATTTCCCTTCATTTTAAAAACATTGTGTCATGAACTTATATCGGAATCATGTTTCATAAAATGCATCATTTTGCCCTAACTAATCCATTGATTTTGCTAAATGTTCTTACCATTGTAACTGTATGGCTGTATTTGCCAGTCAATATAAATGCTGATCACTCCTATATTTTAATGCATAGTTAGGATTATATTAATGGCATGAAGGCGCGTATTATGCAGGAACTTCACTTTATTCTATACTCCACAGTAGTAACCAGAAGTATTTTACAAAACCTGAACTCCCATCATTCCTCCTTTAGCCCTTGAACCAGGCACCAATCACCCAAGGCATCTTCCTATAAAAAACCCCAACCCTCAAAGTCCTTCCACGCAAAATCATCCAGTTCCTTCCAAAGATGCTTGTGGTAAGAAGAACAGCAAAGCCAGGACGGACCACCACTGTCACTGTCAGTTGAAGGATTGTTTACCTTAGAAACTGTAGAGTGTAAAGGGAGGCAGATAATGTGAGTAATACTTGTTCACTTCCCCAACTCTCATGACAAGCTAGGAGTAGGGGGTCCCCGGGGAGCATGCGGTACATGTTGCTCGCCGGGGATATTTTGGGCACTCCACCCGACCAGTGATTCGGGCGGGGGACAGATTGTCCCCCTTAACTGATATATACGAGTGCCGGTAAAGGAGCAGACATTTTTGGTGGTTATCGCCATTTGTGTTGCCTGGGCCTTCGCCGGCACCCGATGCTGTGGGGGAGTGTGGGCGGCCTAAGGGGCACTAGGAAGTAGGGGGGGTTGGGGGAAAGGAGGGGGGAGGAGGGGTCGTATTAAAAATAATATATATATATTATTATATAATACGGTAGACAGGGGGTGGGGGTTAGCACTGGGGGATTGAGGGGCACTTACCTTCCTGTCTGCTCTCCTGGCCGCTGCATTTTGTCCTGAGGTGCACTGGCAGAGATCAGACGGGAGCTGGGAGCCGGCTGCTGTTTCTCTGGAGAACACACTGCAATACCCATTACACACCACCAGGTGGCAGTGTGGTGCGCAGCCCTACCAGTTCCCAGATGGCAGGGGAACAGTCCATATGGACGTGGATGGTTTTGGTAAGGGGGAGGGGGAGTTTATATAAAAAATAAAAAAAAGATACACCTATAGGGTCTCGGACATGGTGTAAACGGGTAAAGGGGCATTTAGGTATGTCAGGGGACCTTCATCTCAGGGCCCTACCTTGTCCCTGTATGGGCACCTTTCCCCCCCAGGTTTTTCAGGGTCAGTTTGGTTGGGGTGATCCTGGGAGTGTGTATGGCGGTGGGGGTCCCAGAGGGGCAGTTTGGGGGGTCATCCATAGGGTGGGGGGCGAGATTGGCCCTCCCCCCTGTTTTTGTATTATCAGTTAGCAGAAGGGGGGCTGCAGTGGGTTGGGAGTGGGGAGGGAGCAGCTAGCGGGCAGGGTTAGGTGGGCCACTACCTGAGAGGAGCATCAAGGGTAAAGGCCAATGCCTCTGGCAGTGTGGTTGGAGGAGGGGGGTGGACAACCTGAAGTAAGAAGGGCTTGTGGGCTAGTTAGGATAAGAAGGGGGTGCAAGGGAGCCAGGGGGTATATGCCAGGGTGGGGGGCACCACCTGAGGAGGGCCACAGGGTCACCTTAGGGGGGGTGTTTATGGGGTCAGTACAGCCACAGCTGATCCATGAGTCTGTAGGGGGTTGGTGAATGCCATCATCCCTGGGTACAGGGGTAGGGGCTAGGACACCCCCCTTACAACAGGAGCAGAAGGGAATTGCATGTCCCTGGGACCGACAGCTTGGTGTAGGGGGATGACTGGAACGCCGTCACCGGCACTGAGAGTGGGGAGAGATTTTGGACGGCCCCCCCCCATCAGCAGTTTGGAGTTTGCAGTGAATGGGGAGAGATCTGGACAGTCCCCTTCCCAGCGGCAGTACAGCGGCGGTCACTGCATGATTTGGCCTCTTTTAATTACCCATAAAGGCTAACTGATGTGGTCATGCTTCACGTAATGGCAGTGCAGCGGCGGGGGGGTGTATGCTTCACGCTACAACGATCTTGGACAAAGAGGTGGTGGGGTGCTGTGAAGGTGATGCAGAAGGTTTATTTGTGGTTAAAGGATGTGATTAAAGAAATCTAATATGCATTAAATGAATAAATGAAAATAAAGGGTAATTATGAAGGAAGAATGGATATCCCAGGAGGAACAGGATTGGGGGTAATAACAACAAGAAATGGTTGAAGAACTGGTGGGCCAAGACGGGTGTTTTGAAAGGGACGACGAGTACGGAAAGTGGAACAGTGGTACGAGCCGGCAGGAGGAGGATAGGATGTCATACGTCTTGTATAACGCGGCCCTATACAAATGCAAGCAGGAGTACAATAGGGGCAGCAGTGCTTGGTTTAAGCACAGCTAGAGCAAGGGAGCTTGGTGTAATGTGCAAGGAGGAAGGGGACTGTTAAGGTTCCAGATACTCCTCCTAGGGTCTGGTAGGAAGGGGGGACGGTGCAGGGGATACAGGGAAAAGGGGGCGGGCCTGGTACCCGTGAGACTCTGAGGGTAGCCCCCCTGGTTAGCAGGGGAGAGCGAGAGAGCTAGTGAAGGGAAGAGGATGGTTTTGGGGGCTGCTTCGAACTCCGGGATGGGGGTGGCACAGCAAGTTTGAGGGGGCAAGGAGGTCATCCCAGAGCTAACTGCAGAGGGGGGAGTGCTACCCCCCTATCTGCCTGGCGAAGAGTATGACCATCGGAAATTGGCCGTGACTGAGCGGAGGGCTCAAGATGGAGGGAAGACGAGGATAAGTGGGGGTTTCTAATTTAAAGTGAATATAGGGCTCTTGAGGGTAGGGTAAGTGGTAATTGGTTAAGTGAGAGAAGAGTGTAGGGGTTAACGGGAAATTGGTATCAGCCTACCTGGGCATGAGGTGTAAGTCACGGCACAGAGCAAGGCAGGGATGGAGTGGTTGTATGGCCCCTCTGGGCCTTGTGGTTTAGGAGCTCAATGAAAGGGTAGGATGGCAGGTGCCCCTTTTACTGCCTCAATGTCGATTGTCCCACACAGGACAGGGCTGGGGGGAGGGACAAGAGGAAGGATAGAGCCAGCAATTTTTCTGGGGGAAGGGTTGCTGCGGGAGGGGTAGATGTGGCCGGGTGGAAAGGGTTCCTATATGAAGGAATAGGCTAAAACATTGGTGCAATGATAGAACTTCCGACTAGAATGCATGAGGTTGTGAGCTCAAGAGAGCCATCGGAATTTAATTAATTTCTTGAACATTATCAGGGCAAGAAGTTGATGGGTTTGCGTGAACGGCATCACAGTAATAGGTTTTTGTACATTGTTAGTTTGTGGGCTTAAGGTGAAGTGGTTGGGGGTGTCAGCAGAGTTTGGTGACAGTTAAGATGGGTGAATACAGGTCAACAAAATGTTTTAGACTAATGGGGGAACTGGCAGGGTCAAAGTCTGGGAGAAAATGTCAGTTTAGGGGGGAAGTTTGGAGGAGGTTAAGGAGAGTGGAATGGGAGGAGATGAACATTGGGCAGTGGGGAGTTATAGTTTTTCAACAGGGACGGAGAGGATGGTTTGGGGAAACAAGGAAATAATAACAGGCGAAAAGTTAAAAGAAAGAAAGGAAAGGAAGTGAGGATCCACAAAATTAAATTAGCTAAATGGTTTGGAGCAAAACTGGTATAACAGGGTTTGTGTGCGGATTGAGGAACAGAGTTATGGGGAGAAATTAGGCAGTGATGCTAAGTGAAGTAGCATGGGGGTGGTTTGAACGGCATGGAAGGGGGTGCATGGTTGGCCCCTGGTGCTGTGGAGGGGATCGTTAGTGAGATAGAACAGCATGGACGGGGTACACGGACGGCCCCTGGTGCAGTGGGGGGAACGGCATTGAGATTGAACTGCATGGACGTGGGTGCACAGATGGCCCCTGGTGCAGCGGGGGGAATAGCATTGAGATGGAACTGCATGGACGGGGTACACAGAGGGCCCCTGGTGCAGTGGGGGAACACGTCTGAAATGGAACTGCATGGACGGGGGTACACGGATGGCCCCTGGTGCAGCGGGGGAATGGCATTGAGATGGAACTGCAGACACGGGGGTACACGGACGGCCCCTGGTGCAGTGGGGGAAGCATCAACGATAATGGAACATTGGCAAGGGTGAACATGGAACTGCATGGACGGAGGGAGCGGGTATGGCCCCCAGTGCAGTGGGGGAAACATCAAGGATAATGGAACATTTGCAAGGGTGAACATGGAACTGCATGGACGGAGGAAGCGGGTACGGCCCTCAGTGCAGTGGGGGAAAGATCAAGAATAATGGAATATTTGAAATGATGAACCTGGAACTGCGTGGACGGAGGGAGCCGGTACGGCCCCCGGTGCAGTGGGGGAAACATCAATGATAATGGAACATTTGCAAGGGTGAACATGGAACTGCATGGACGGAGGGAGCGGGTATGGCCCCCAGTGCAGTGGGGGAAACATCAAGGATAATGGAACATTTGCAAGGGTGAACATGGAACTGCATGGACGGAGGAAGCGGGTACGGCCCTCAGTGCAGTGGGGGAAAGATCAAGAATAATGGAACATTTGCAAGGGTGAACATGGAACTGCATGGACGGAGGGAGCGGGTACAGCCCCCAGTGCAGTGGGGGAAACATCAAGGATAATGGAACATTTGCAAGGGTGAACATGGAACTGCATGGACGGAGGGAGCAGGTACGGCCCCCGGTGCAGTGGGGAGCAAGAAGGAAGGTTGCAGGGTTGGAGCGGGGAGCAGTTGGTATGGTCGTGGCGGGAGCAGGGGACTACCCATACAAGGGTGGATAGCCATGAGATGCTGTTCAATATGCCAACCCCATATAGGAGGAGGTTGGGCTTGGGTTGTGGTTACAGGGTATCACATGGACTTGCAGAGGAGAGGAGAACGTTTGTGGTTGAAGTGAGGAATATTGGGAAGAAAAGGGTTAGTTGCGGCATTAGTTGGGGTACTAGATGGGAGAGCATATGTTGGACAGAGGAGGCCAGGGCTCTGTCCACAAGAATACTTACTGCTGGTATACCACACAGGTTAGGGCTTTAGTGGGTAAGGAAATGGAATAAATAAGAGAAATAATGACAAGGGGAACATCAGAAGAGTTTCAGGTTATCAGAACAAAATGGTGGGGGCAGCAGTGGGCAGGTGGTGTCGGAGTGCAGTGGGCTGGTGGTATCAGAGTGCAGTGAGTAGAGGGGCATGGGGTATAAGGGCAAGAGGGTGTTTCAGAAGAAAAAGAATAATGAATAAGGAAATAATTACATAAAAGGGGCAATAGGAAAGGAGGGTCAAAGGGGCCTAGGTGTTGACAAGGACCTGTTAGGGCTCTGCGGAAGTGTTGGCGGGGAAGAGAATGTGTTGGAGGGTTTCAAAGTACATTTGAAGGTGTTGGGGAAAAAATGGGGGTGGGTGTTGCAGGTTGGGGGGAGAGTTTGGGCGTGGTGGGATGAACAAATTTGGTGGCGTAGGGTCCAAAAAAGGGGGGGTGCATAATAAGTGTGCTGGTGAAGATTGACAAAGGTTTAATTAAGGAGTTTTGGGGCATAGAAGTGGTCATGAATATAATAATTAGTATTGAACTCAATAAATAAGGGGGAAAGGAAATTATGTGGCTGCTAGGGGAAGGGAGGAGCATTGGTGCTCGGTTTAGGAAACAAAACATGGGGCAGACACGTAAAGAACGAGAACAGGTTTTCGGTATCTGGTCAGGGGGAGAATTTGGATACCAGGATAAGTGGTAAGGTGTTTGGGGTTGGAGAGTATGAGCATTACATGGAAAAGTATGGGGTGAGGGAATGGCCAGAAAGGAGAGGTAGTGAGTGAAGAGGAGGAGAAAGGTTTCTGTAGGGCAAGGAATTATTGGGGGCAACAGGAATTTTTGAGGTTTATAGTGTCAGGTCTTGGATATGAGGGAGGATTAGCAGCGGAGTGCATTAAGGTGGATTGATTTCAATTGCGCATGGTGTTGATCTTGTCTTTTCTTTCACAGATGCAGCTGGAGAGATGTTCCGAATATGATTATAAAGGACCAGTCAATGTATGCAGGGGGTCTGTTAATGTAGGAGTATAAAGTTTAGGACAGTTGGGTACAGTGTTTTCTCCCAAGAGAATGTTTTGATGGTGGGGTTCTAGGACATGAGGGTTATTAGGGTGCTGTAGAGAAGTGAGTTGACCATGGCAGGGGAGGGAGTTTTAGTTATAAGTTACAGAAGGGGTAAGCTGCCTTGGACGGATAGGAAGAGCTGCTATCGTTGGAAGATAGAGCAAAGGAAAGGCAATGTTGGCATGGCTAGCAACGTGAAGGGGTGGTGTTGGAGGAAAGGAATGTCGAAAGAGAAAGTATATCATGCCTCCTATTGTAATAAATATATTAATATTGGCCTACGCCAAGCTGCTCGAAAGTCGCTTGCGAAAGAAATCCGTGTTGCAAGGTCCTGACCTTAAATCCATGTAAGCCGCCATTTTAGGTCAAACCGCCATTTTAGGCTTTGCTTTGTAAAAGTCACCCTGTGAGTTAAAATGGTGGACGATGTCATTCCAGAATACAATATGGCCGTCTTGACCTCTGTACATAGCTAATGTGTAACTTGCCTGCAGGTCACTTGTTGAGGTCGTGAACTGAGACGTTGTCCTTCGTTGACCTATGTGTAGAAGGATTACTCGTGCAATGAAACTAATCCACGAGCATATGTTGAGGCAATGTATTCAAATACTGAACGAAGAACATCTGTTTAACTACATTGTATTAATGTTTGAGAAGGCCTGCACGGAAAATCTTAGAATACACAGTTATTGCATAAGCTTGTTGATACACGTATTAAAGGCAAACCAGTTATATGCGGTTGTTCGAGACTTGGCACAAACCCTAGATCGGTGATGTATTAAAAGGAATATTAACCCGAAGTGGGGCTGGACATCGTGCCCACCGAATGTATAAAAAGCGAATGCATTTTAATGTACAACGTCTCTCACTGAACACACTGAACCATGCTGGAGTTCGTTGTGTTGTACTGAGGGCCGATAGCTATCTGATTTTGCTCTGTTTTTGCAACTGGATTCAGTATAAAATAAAGTACTTTGTATGTTCCTTTGTAACCCGTGTTCGGTGTATTTCCTTTGGGGTACTCAGCCTTGATATTTTGATTTTGTTTTCACAGTTGGCGCCCGAATAGGGACCCTCAAGATCGATGCCAGATTGTTGAAGGTTGACGCACGCTATCGGACCAGGATCGGACGGTGTGACATAAGGGGCCCCCTGAACGAGACGCGACACCTCAGCAGCGCTGCACGACCCATTCCTTGGACGATAAGCATGTGGTCCGAGACGGCATCTTGACGAGGGTCCACTTATCGAGAAGGGCAGATATGCCGAAATCACCATACACGAGGTAAGATTAGTTAGGTAAGATTCTTAGAAATCCGATCGGACCTCCTTAGGTTTGGTCAGGTGAGTCGTGACACGATTCTTAATTTAACCCTGACAATTTGAATTTTGGTGCATTGTATCTGCAGACACATTATTGACCAGGTAACACCAAGAATTAGTGATATGCCTGGGAAATGTTCTATCTGCTTTAGGGCATTATTCTGCAGTGATAGACAATCTTTGGAATTTAGCCGTCCCGCACCACAGGAGGGGTCGCCGGCACGTACTATGTATTGTAAGCATGGCATTGGAAGTATAGTATTTAATGACATTTGGCACAGACAAATCAGCCATACCTCCGAACTTCAGTGGCCAATCAATGGTAGTTTTGAAATCCCTCGTATTGAGTATTTAGAGTTAATTCTATTAAAGAAAAAGGCTAGACCTGCAGAATTTGATATTTTGCAGAATTGGAAAAAAGAAGCGTTGCAACAACTTAAAAGTAGAGAGAAACATGCACACCGTCATAAAACGAACACTGAAAAAGCGTTGTTCTATGATCAGGACAAACAGTCTGAGGCGACTAAAAATATGGATAGGGCTTTCTCACTCGGTATTCAGAAAATCTATCCTTCTAAAGATCTTCATATTTGTGATGAGTTTATTGACAAAATATTACATGAACGAAGGCCGGGTGGCTCTGCACCACCTCCGTATGTTCCTCTTCCTGCTGCTTTGTCTCTTCCTCCTGTATTCCTGCTACACCTGTTGTTGTTCCCTTCCGCCAGCTCCCCTACCTCTTTTTATCGCACCAGTTATAATACCTCCATCAAATATGCCTGCTCCCTCTCTTCCAAGTGGTCCTGAGCTGCTTGTAATCGATCGAGGTACAGGAACAAAGGTTGTCACTCGCAATACTGTACCGCCGGAGAAGAAACGTGAGTTAATTGCATGGCTAAGCATTGTATGGAGAAGGATGATCAAGCTAGCGTTTTTGCCACACTTTGTAATATGGATAATTTTCCTGAGAAAAATGTTTTTATTGAAGGTTTAGGGATTCAGTTATGTATAATGTGGGGAAGATTAAATAATGCAGATCTTCCGCAAGGGTTAAGGGATCTAAATACTCTACCACTTTCTAGAGACACTGTGGAGAAGGTAAATGAGTATATCAAGAGGTTATTTGGGTATAGAAAGGAGTTAGAAGAGTTACAGAATGAGGATGACGAGGAGGAAAATATGTATGTACAGAAACGGTTCCTTCTGTGTCATAAATCGATATCTGAGGAAATGCGAATTTGTAACAAAGACGCAATTAGATGGATTTCAGACATATCGATAACTCCAGTTGAGGTATATGACACATATAGTCAATATACGCTAGAAATGCAGAGGAGAGTGATACAGGTATTGGTACCTGAAGGATGAGTGTGTAAAAAGGAAGATTAGTTGTCCCACAGAGTTATTGAGCATTTATAATAGAGCTTTTTCACTTGACACTTCTTTGACTGCTTTAGCGCTCGACTTGGCTCTGTTGCTTAGTAAGCGTTCGGAGTCACCTACTTCTCAGTTGCCTATGAGAGAGGTTCCTCCGACATTTGTCCCGAAGGTTGAGATTGCGGCCGATATTGCACGGAATATAGTCGCTATGGACATTCCTGCACATTATGTATCGCAGTTCGTTCACCTCCCGTTCTCAAGACAGGAAGTGAATACTATTAGGCAATCTATTCCGGATATTAGGAAAAATCTGACAGGGTTCAATAAAGAGATAGAGTCCGTTTTGCAGTCCTCAGTGTCCTAGGTAACATTGATTTGTTGTTTCCTGTACTCCTGCGCGTAGATTTATGGGAACAAGTTAGAACTATTGACGACGTACCTGGGTTGGGAGATACATGGATGAATATAACTAGACTCGATGGGGAAAGGCCAGCTGGTGAAAGACCGCCTCAAGTGATATTAACTTTGCCTGACAGAATCGCTGCTAAATTAAAAAACATAATTCCCGAAAAGAGAATTATTTGGGACAAGCTTACGGCCTGTGTCCAAGGAAAGTCTGAGGGTGCTACCGAGTTCTTTAATCGGTTCGAACAGGTATTCTGGGATTTCAGTGGACAGGACTTAGGCACAGAGTCTGGGAAAAGATTATTTTTGGACACATTTGTACGTGGATTGCTGCCTGACATCCAGTAACAAATTATGTCTTCTGAGAGCGCTTGGCAGGCGAAATCAGAATCAGAAGTACTGCACATGGCTCAGCACTACGAGAACCGTGTCAATAATGAAAAAGATAGGATTGAAAAACAGAAAGGCGATTTAAAATCTAAAGTGCTATTGCAGCAAATTTTTAGGTGCCCCAGAGGGGGTAGTTCTCAAGTTAGAGGTCAGTATGTCCCGAAGGGAATGTACCCTTGGGTCCTGTGAACATTAACCAGTGCGCTTATTGTCGTCGAGAGGGTCATTGGCGAGCAAATTGCCCCGTCCTTCAACAAAGGTCAAATAATCCATTTGGTAATATGGGTAGGTGATCCAGAGGTCGCCCCGGCATAGGGGGCCCTGGTAGAGGTCAGTTTACACAGGACCAATCAGCAACCTTTCTCGCAGGACAATCAGGCTCCGAGTGTGGACACCAGGAGCATATTTGATCATCCTTCCGCTGCATATTTATCTGAAGAGCTTCCTTCTGATGATATTCTGTTTCGTTAGGATTGCCCGAACAGGGTTTGGAACCTACACCCATTCCCGTCAATCAGAAAGGTCCCTATGTTGAAATTGTGGTGGGAAATAGGAAACATCAGTTTTTGATAGACATTGGAGCACAGAAGTGTTCCATTGATCATTCACGGGTTCCAAACATTCCACTGTCAGGGCAAACCAATGTTTCTGTAGGGTTTTCTGGTACACCAATTTCTTTACGGACCATTGTCCATTTCTGTTGACTTCGGATTGCAGAGAGAACTTGCTGGAGTTGAATCTGTTAAAAGAAGTAAATGCAGTGATTTATTGTTCTCCTGATGGAGTGCACTTGACGATTTCACCACAGCAATTTTCTGCCTCACAATTCTTGACTAGACCTTTGCCTCCAGAATTCATTAATGTACCAGAGAGCTTGTGGGCTGTCGACGACAATGATGTTGGTATTTTACAGATTGAGTCTGTCAAGATAGTTTTGAAACATGGAATTGAGCTGCCACGCATTCCCCAGTATTAGATTTCGGTTGAGGGCGAGCGAGCTTTGAAATGTATTGTTTCCGATATTGTGCATTGTGGGGTGATTGAAGAAATTTCAGGAAGTTTGTGTAACAGTCCGATTTTACCCGTGTACAAGAAAGGTGATAATGCAATTCCATTCCGTTTCATAATTGATTTACGTGCCATTAATAAAGTTGTGGCACCACAATTTCCAATTGTGCCTGATGTAAAGACAATCCTAACCATGATTCCAGCTACAGCCACTTACTTTAGTGTTGTGGACCTGAAGAATGCTTTCTTTAGTATTCCTATACACAAGGATAGTAGATATTTGCTCGCGTTCACCTTAGGGGGACGCTCGTTCACATTTATTCGTACACCTCAAGGGTACACAGAGAGTCCTAGCATTTACAGTAGGGCTTTGAAAGAACAGCTTGATACCCTTGAATTGCCCTCTACCTGTACGTTGCTTCAGTACGTTGATGATTTGCTTCTAGCTGCTGACTCTGAGAGTACCTGTAAGGAGGGCACTGTATCATTACTTATCCATCTAGCTAAGCATGGTCACAAAGCTTCGCTTAAAAATGTCAATATTGTTGTCAGGAGGTCACCTATTTAGGCTATCTCCTGTCAAAGGAGGGAAGAAGATTGACACTTGAAAGAATAAAACATATTTCTGGCATGTCTGTCCCAAATACACAGAAGGAAGTTAGGGCCTTGATAGGTATGGCTTCTTACTGTAGGTTGCGGATCCCGAATTTTTCACTAGTGATCAAACCGATGTTGGCTTTGACGAAGAAGGGCATTTCTTCGCCATTGCCATGGAACGCGGAACATCAGCAGTTGTTTGACTTGCTTAAGACTGCATTATGCTCTGCACCAGTTTTGGGCACACCAAACTATGAAAAGGCCTTTGTGTTGTTTGTGCATGAATGTGATGAATGTGCTTTGGCTGTATTAACGCAGGAACATGGAGGGAGGAATAGGCCGTGCAGTTACTTTTCTTCCGCCCTTGATCCTGTAGCATGCACTTTGCCAAGATGTTTGCGAGCTGTCGCTGCTGCTGCAGCTTCTGTAAAACAGAGTGAGGGAATGGTCCTAGGCCATGATCTAACCCTGATGGTGCCTCACTCTGTAGATGTTCTACTGAACGAAACTCAAACGCAACACCTCACTTCTGCAAGGTTGACAAGATATGAATTGATCTTGTTTGCTCCTCACATTCAAATTAAGAGGTGTTGTGTTCTTAATCCGGCCGAACTCCTACCTTTCCCGCAAGATACTACTTGCGGCGATGAAGTGCCACATGATTGTTTGTATACGACCGAACAAGAGACAAAGGGTAGGATTGATTTGAAAGATACTCCCTTGAATATTCCGCAAGGAGAGCTGTTTTGTGCCTGCAACACAACGTGGGAAAGGGGACAGTAACTCCAAGGGGTCGTTTTGGGCCACCCTCAGTCCCCTTTGAAGTGATCCACTTTGATTTCATTGAAATGGAACAATGCGATAATAAGAAATATGTACTGGTGGTTATCTGTGCTTTTAGTAAATGGGTTGAGGCTTTTCCTGTTAAAGATGCTACAGCTATTACTACTGCAAAAATCATGTTAAAAGAATACTTCCCGCGGTTCGGTTTGCCAAGAGTTATCTTGTCGGACAATGGTCCACATTTTGTCGCCGCTGTAATTCTGCAGATATGTACAGCATTACGAATTGACAAACAGTTCCATTCGGCCAGACAAGCTCAGAGCGCCGGACTAGTAGAAAGACACAATGGTATCATCAAGAACAAGCTCGCTGAGACGTGTGCCGGCACCAAACTAAAATGGCCGGACGCCTTACCAATCGTGTTGTATCCATGTGCACAACCCCTCAAACTAAGACTGGGCTGTCTCCATTTGAGGTGGTAATGGGGAGACCTGCCAATATTTGGAACCTTCCTAAATGTAACTCGTTAAGAAATGTTGAAAATGTACGACTTGCAGATTATTGTAGCCAATTGACTAAAAACCTGTATTTGATTTATCACCAGGTACGAGAAGCTTTACCTGTGCGATACGAGGTCCCGGGCCACAGCATACGGCCTGGAAGTCGGGTGCTCGTCAAATCTTTTGAGCACACCCCTTGCCTCGCGCCTCGCTGGCGTGGCCCATTCCAAGTCCTGTTGGTCACCCAGACAGCGGTGCGGGTCGCTGGGAGAAAGAACTGGATCCACGTGTCCCACATCAAGAAACTTCCTCACCCTGTGCCACACGTTACAGAAGAAACAGAACCCCTCGCTGACACTGCAACCAATGATCCCAAAGCAGTAAGTGTCACTGAGAGTGCATCAGAGAATCTCTCTGAGCCTGTGAGGCTTGGGGAAGCTGCCATTTTGTCTCCATACTCTCCACAAATTTTGCATCCGGAAACTGCTATTTCGAATTCAGCACCTTCTCTTGCTTCCGACACATTGCTTCCTGCAGGAAGTGACAACATCTTGTTTCCGGATCAATCAGTACCGGGAAAAGTAAGATATAATCTACACACAAAGTTAGACTTACAGCACGGTTTTGCTGTGCATTTGATAGACTTACGGCATGGTTTTGCTGTGCATCTGATAGACTTACGGCACAGTTCGGCTGTGCATTCGGAGAAGGAAAAGAGTCATTGAGGGCTTGCTTTTTGCCCAAATTTGAGAAAGGGGATTCTGTTGGCTTGGGTTGTGGAAGGACTAAGATGTCGCTTGACCGGCAGGTCACCAGAAACAAACTTTGGAGTATCAGTTTGAAGACTACGATGCTAGCCACCGCTACTGCTCGTATGGGACTTGAAAATAAGGGGTTGACCAACCGGGACAATGGACAAAATGCCTGGGCCCTGAAAATGTATTGCTGTATTTTTATAATGATATTTGGGTTTTTAATAGTCGCTGCCTTAGGATTGCGGTACCTCAAGGAAACTCACTCTTTAGAACTTTTGTTGCCTACTGAAAGTGCACCCATTGTTCCTACTCCCTTTGTACATTTGCATACTCTATCCCCTAGGGATTCTCAGCACAGACAAAGGTACCACAATAACACTTTACTGCTTATCATGAATGCTACACATGCCATTTTTAATAAATCTAACTGTTGGGTCTGCTCACATTTACCGCAACATGGGGATAAGGGGCTAGGTTGGTATTTTCATCCTTTACCGTTGACAACTGCTTGCCATGCTTCTCTTAGAGCACTGTTCTTTGGCCGATGGAATGATAGCATCTCAGGGAACTTTAATGGCACCAATTTGAATAGTTTTGAGAAATGTGTTTTGACTCCCCTGGGATGCTCGCTTTTTGCAAATAGGAGTAAACCGAATGTTGCTTCTATTAGGCCTTCTGATAAACTGTCTCGTCCTTTCCAATCTTTGATTTCCTTTAAGATGGCTCAAATAGGCAATAAGGATGCCATGCCTCCTTCTTACACTGTTCACCATAGCCCCGATTCAGTTTCTTTTTGCATACAGAGAAATGGAACTCAGTCAATGGGAAATTTTCTAGGTTGTGCCAAAGTTGTAAATTTGACTGGGGAAAACAGACCTTTGTATGTAGGCGAACCTGTCTACTTTGTCTGCGGTAATGTAGCATTCCCATGGTTGCCCAGGGATTGGCAGGGAACCTGTTATTTAGGGATCCTGTTACCTGGGGTGTTTATAGCTAGTACAAAAGAAGTTTCGAAGGCTCGTCCACGGTGGGACAAGAATGGTGACACCCCAACACAAACCTTGGGAGATATAGCTAAATCAGTTGTGCCATTTTGGGGGCAGACAGCGAATTCGGAAGATATCAGAAAACTAGCGAGAGTACTGGAGAGAACCATCAACCGGACCACGGACATACTCTATAATATGACGTTAGAACAAAAGGCGATAAGATTAGTAGCACTTCAAAACCGAATGGCATTAGATGTCATTCTAGCTGAGTGTGGCGGAGTGTGCAAATTAGTGTGGTCCGCTTGCTGTGTTTTCGTACCAGATTCCTCCCCAACTATCTTCAAGGCAATAGAGAATCTGCACGTCCTTAGTTCCGAAGTGCATGTTCCCGAGGGAAACTGGGATCTAAGCGCTTGGTTCTGGGACTTCTTGCGATCTTGGGGTTGGAAGGTACTTTCGGTCTTACTAATTATTTTGGAAATCCTGTTGTTTCTTTGTTGCTATATTCAGTGTCTACCTGGTATGTGTTAAATGCTAGGGGGATGTTGCGCACAAGCGATAGGTTCGATAGGACATAAAGTGTATGCCCCGGATAAAACTTCCAAAGAATATGTGTTGAAAGATATTTTAGCAAATTACCTAATGGCAATAGATATTTCTGATAGTGATTCGGGGTGCATGGACGATGATGCATGGGGTTATTTGCAAGGAGATCCAAAGTAGTTTTTAGCACTTGGCATAGGCCAAAAGGAGGGTTTGTCGAAAGAGAAAGTATATTGTGCCTCCTATTGTAATAAATATATTAATATTGGCCTACGCCAGGCTGCGAAAGAAATCCGTGTTGCAAGGTCCTGACCTTAAATCATATAAGCCGCCATTTTAGGTCAAACCACCATTTTAGGCTTTGCTTTGTAAAAGTCACCCTGTGAGTTAAAATGGTTGATGATATCATTCCAGAATACAACATGACCGTCTTGACCTATGTACATAGCTAATGTGTAACTTGCCTGCAGGCCTCTTGTTGAGGTCGTGAATTGAGACCTTGTCCTTTGTTGACCTATGTGTAGAAGGATTACTTGTGCAATGAAACTAATCCACGAGCATATGTTGAGACAATGTATTCAAATACTGAACAAAGAACATCTGTTTAACTACATTGTATTAATGTTTGAGAAGGCCTGCATGGAAAATATTAGAATACACAGTTATTGCATGGGCTTGTTGATACATGTATTAAAGGCAAATCAGTTATATGCGGTTGTTCGAGACTTGGCACAAAACCTAGATCGGTGATGTATTGAAAGGAATATTAACCCGAAGTGGGGCTGGACATCGTGCCCACCGAATGTATAAAAAGCGAATGCATTCTAATGTACAACGTCTCTCACTGAACACACTGACCCACGCTGGAGTTCGTTGTGTTGTACTGAGGGCCGATAGCTATCTGATTTTGCTCTGTTTTTGTAACTGGATTCAGTATAAAATAAAGTACTTTTATGTTCCTTTGTAACCCGTGTGTTCGGTGTATTTCCTTTTGGGGTACTCAGCCTTGATATTTTGATTTTTTTTTCACAGGAAGTGGGTTGAGTTACAAAGAAGGGGAAATAAAAAATGGTTCTCTCAGTTTTGTGGTATAGGTCTAAGAGCAAGGTTGTGGGGAATGTTTAAAATAAATAAATAAAAGAGAGAAAGGGAATGAAGGAGAAGGACCTATTAAACAAGAAATAAATAGGAAGGTTATGCGGGGTGGGGCAGAAAGAACACCTCTGGGGAGGGTTTTTCTGGTGCCGGGGACGCGGTTGGTTAAATGATGGTTTAGTTGTCTTGGCGATTGTTAATTGATCTGTTAGGCCTGGGAGTCAGGTTAGAGTGTTTTTTGTAAGCCACGGCCTGTCAGATTAAAGCGACCTTTTCCACTAATGACGAGTATGGGTATTTTGTGCAGTCAGCCCAAAGGGGGGCCCCGGGGAGCACGCTGTACGTGTTGCTCCCCGGGGAGATTTTGGGCACTGCACCCAACTAGCAAGTCGGGCGGGGGGACAGATTGTCCCCCTTAACTGATATATACGGGTGCCGGCAAAGGAGCAGGAACTTTTGGCGGTTAGCGCCATTTGTGTTGCCCGCCCACCCACCCTATTAACTTTGGTTTGAAGGCAGTGTTTTCCTTCTAAGGGTGTACAGGTAAGGTGAGTGATAAGGGGAGTAGGTGGTTTATTTTGGTGACAGGTCAGGGCAGTTAGAAAGAATGGAATATTTCTACTGTGGTGTTTCTTGTTGATGATGTGGCAGGTCAGCATGGCTTTTATTGAAGAGGGAATTTGGTGGTAAACTTGGGGGATCTTCAGACATTGGGGAGACAGGGGATAGTGGGGCATTAGCGGGGACGCGGTTGGTTACTAGCGGGGACGCGGTTGGTTAAATGATGGTTGGTTGAAGCCGAAGGATTATTGTCACGGTAAGGAGGGTGGGTAGTGCTGTTTGCACGAACAGGCCATCCCGGGGGTACAAAAAGGGGGAAGAGGTATTGAAAAGGAGGGGCGTGGCCTCGGGGAGAAGATGGGAGAAAGCGGGAATGAAGGTTGAGAGGAATTGAGGGGAGGTAACAAGGGACAGGAAGTGACGAATTTGAATTGTTTATTTATTTAGTTATCTTGGCGATTGTTAATTGATCTATTAGGCTGTAAGGCCTGGGAGCCAGGTTAGCGTGTTTTTTTTAAGCCACGGCCTGTCACATTAAAGCGACCTTTTCCACTAACGCCGAGCATGGGTATTTTGTGCAGTCAGCCCAAAATCAACATTCTATGGCATAGCACAAAGACTTCCTATTATTCAGGTCCAAAGTATATCAATCGCAGCTATGGCAGGCTGCATAATCGGTTCACAGACAAAACAATAGAACATGTCAGCATTAGAACAATTCACTAAGTTGCGAATATCCACCAATCTTGCCCCAGACCAAAAGCCTTGAAAGCCATAGCCCCTTCTCGATGAAGGAGCCCCAAACAGAGGCATATCGATACCAGCTTGAAGCATGGCACAGTGATTCCAACAAGCCATTGGGAGGAGGAAACAGGTGGGAAGGGTTTCCTAGCCGATCTGCAGACCCCCCTAACTGGCACCATCTTAGCCGCAAAGACTCTGAGTCACTGAACCATGCACAATTGGAAAGAGTCAGGAAAAGAAAGGAAGGAAATGTTTCTAGGTCCAGCCTTAGTCGTACAGTGAATTTGAAAGTGCACCTCCTCGGAACAAGATAATCGTCCTGACATGTCTGAACCTCTGACATCCCCAAACCTCCTGAAATAAACTAGCCAAATAGGCATGACCAAGAAAGCTCTGAGTTTAGGGGGTAGTCCCTAAACATAAATAACATCATGTCAACATCTAAGAGACAAGAAAATCTAAAGCAGGGGCTCAGAAAAGAAACCCACATCTCTTTCAGCAACCTGCATACTATAGGGTGTTCCCCTGAACACATCAACTTACCCATACCCACCAAGCTGAGGGCTATGCTATGACTGTACTGAGGGCCCAGGACCACTGGATGAGTGATGCAGACTGTTTTGAAATGCCCTTGAGGCACCAGTAGTCTCCAACACCAGCCAACCAGACCACTAATTGTAGTGGCCCCCTCAGCACTAACAGATGTGGTTGAAGAAGTTGGTCCCAAAAAGTAATTGGGAACACTAGTAAAAGATTGGGGGAGCAAACCAGCTTTTGAAGAGCAAGGGGAAACCAAGCGTGGCCCCTCTAGAACAAAGTGGCCAGAACCGAACATGTTCCCCATAATTGAGTTTGCAAGAGAGTCTGCACAATCAGGTAGAATGGGGGAAACGTGTTATGTCTGCCTTTTCTCCAGCACTGAAAGAATGCATTGATTTCCCATGTAAATAGATCTGGATGGCAGCTTAAAAATATGGGCAGCTGGGTGTTCGACTTGGATGCAAATAGGTCCATTCCCAAAGGATCACAGGTTCTCTAAAGCTTGCTAAAATCCAGAGGTGCAGTCTCCAGACACTAACACGAGCACCACTTACACCCTGAGAATTCCCAAAACAAGAGGGACATGTCTTCTTGTTGACAAAGTAAACTGCCGCCATATTTTCCATCAGTAGCCTTACTATGCAATGTGAGTACCTGTCCACAGAGCATCTTATGGCAAAATAGCTTGCAAACCTCTGTAAACAGGTTATGTGCCAGATTCACTCCATTGTAGACCGAAGCCCCCCAGTCAATGTCTGACCACACCTGGTGCCCAAACTCTTTGGCTTGCTTAGGATTCTAATAGTAGAGTGCGGGAAGTAGTGAATATGGTTGAGCCATTTCAAGCGTCCAGGTGTCTTGGCCACCAGAGCAATTCTTGTCTTGCTTGTATGGAAAGTGGGTCCCAACTGGCATGATTTAGTCCTCTATAAAGGGCCTGAATATTTAGTCTTTGTAGGACTCTGTAATGTAAAGGGACTGGAAACAGTGCCTGAATTGAAGATGAGAGACGGCCGATGACGCAAACCAGCGACCTGACCAAAGCCACCAAAACCCCTAGAGCCCCCCTGACCTCCGTATTGATGAGAGACAATCTCTTGGATGCATGATTGGTGATCGAGGTCTGGGAGTCTATCAAAAACCCTAAAATGTCCATTCTCTGAGCCGGAATCTGATCTGACTTTTGGAAGTGTCTGCTGAAACCCAAGAACACTGGTTGCTGCAGCATCATTTCTCATGGGAGTGGGCCAATGCCTCCTTATTGCTCATAATGAAGATGTAATCAAAACAGATTATGAGGCCAATTCCTCTGGCTTGAACAAACTCCACCACTCGCTTGAGTGGGTTGATGAAGCACCAAGGGGCAAATAATAGCCCAAAAGGTAGTATCGAAAACTGATAATACTAACCATACCACTAAAATAGAAGGAACTACCTGAGGCAACAATCATTGGGGACCATAAGGTAGGCATCCTTGAAACCCCACTTTACAACCCAATCCCTGGGTCATAGGAGGTCTTTCAGCATGGCAATCATCTTCTTTTTGAAATGGCAAGAAACCATAAGATGACTAAACTCCTGCAAATGTATGGCCTGACGTGTTCCTTGTCCTTCTTTTCCACTGCAAATATAATGCTGAGGAACACTCTGGGGTGTACCCTTGCCATTTCTTTAGCCTTTTTGCCAGTTATTCCCTGATGCCTTTTTGGAAAAGAGGGAGGTTGGTTTTGCAGAGGGTGGGCCATGAATTCCACCCTGAAACCCTGTGTGGTTATCAAGATTCGTGGGTTTTGAGAAACAAGAAGACAATTATTGGTAATTAATTACAATCATCCCCAAACTGGAGCCCTGGCCCCCTTGTGGCTTACCCTGTGAACCTCTGGGGTCTTTTCTACACCTGCTTCATTGGCCCAGTTCAAGATTTGAGTTGAAATATGTGTGTCTTCTCTTTTGAGGTGAACGTATTAACATATTTGCCCAGTTCTTTTACAAACTCATTCCCAAATAACAAAAGGCCACAGACCCCTGTTCCCTTAGCATCGACCAAACTTCACAATTTAGTGCTAATCTTGAGGTGAATACCCTTCCTTCGTTTCTGAAGAATGGAAGCATTGGTGTCCCCCAGGAAATAAACAGCCATCTGCGCCCAACTTCTAATTTCCCCAGGATCCAACGTCAACCCAGACACCTTGGCCCCTACTGCCAGGTCCATGATCAGAAAAAGTGGTGTTGAAATAGTCAAAAGTCTGTCTTGGTAGGACTTTCAGACCCTTTCCACACCCATAGACACATCCCCAACATCCCAGGATAAAAAGGTCACAACCTTACGGTTAACGATAAGGATGGGTGCAGAATCCAATGGTAGAGATGGTCTAAGGCATTCCATACTTATTTCACTTCTGGCACATGGGTACATCTTGCATCTCAAAAATACCCCAGGATATTCCCTTGCTATGCTCCAAGGGACAGATTCTCTAGAGCTGGGGGGGTGAGGTAATCTGGCCAGAAGAGAGGGTTACCTCTAGGGTCCGGCAAACCTGACCACTGGACCATCCCTGGCTCCAGTGAATGTGGGTCGATTCTGACAGTGTCAACATCCCCCACAATGTCCACAAGAGAGATGGGGTACGGTCTAATGTTGGATCCTTTGGCGATGGAAATAGACACATTTTGGCTCTCTTTGCCTGATCCTGTTCCTCCTCCAGACAATAGGGTCTAATTGTAAAAGCCCCACCATTGATGGACCCAGCCCTGTCCTTGCCCTGCGGCCACCCGACTGGGAGAAAACCCTGCAGGACCCCGCTTGCTTTGAGGGGGCTTTACCTGATCTTGACCCCATATTGTGTTTGTCTGGCCCAGGGACCTAAATAGTCTGACAAGAGCTGGGTAACCTGGTGGCCTAAGTGTTGGTGAGAAATGCCTGTAGTGACTGGAAAAAATAAGATATATCTTTATCCAGTTATTTGTCCGGAGCCTGGAACAAGAAACAATTAACAAAAGAATCAAAATAGTTCTGTCATTACCCTTTGTCCTTCAAATTGTCCTCCTCTTCTTCCTCCTCAGGAATGAGGTCCCCCATTCTGACAATCTACTCTAGGGGATATCATGAAAGAAGAAACACAAAAGAAAATAAATTCTCCCTGTAGCCTCGCTAAAACCCCCTTGTGGGCTGCAAACACAATATCTATCGACTAACACTGTAGTGGCATGTCCCAGGAGTGGCCTGGTGCGGCAGGTGCTACCCTTGGAATCGGACTGGCCACCCCAGGTGCCACCCCATTATCCTAAACTATGATCATTATGTGTGTGCGTGCTCATACTTAATGCCACCCCTGCATAGGTCAGTGCTCTACTTGGGCCACTGCAAAACACGGACCGCACGTTTACACACTGTGAATTTCCTTTAACCTACTCACAAGCCACTCCACAATGCATGGTCTGATCTGATACGTTAAGCTGCACCCAGGTCAAGATAACCCAGTCTGCAGGAAGAACTCATGCGAACTGGAGCCAGACCTCTACTTTAGATAAAGACAGCGACTTAGGCCATTAAGAAATAGTGACATTTCCCCAACAGCACAACAGGAAAGTTGGGTAGGGAAAGTATCCTCATAACACATTCTTCAAGCGCTGTGCTCAGCAAGTCAGAAGCCAATAACAAAACGATCAACCCTGAGAGTGAGCATACTTATCTTCTGTCTTTTTACAGCTCCATGGAGCAGTAAGAGAAGAGGAAGGACTATGAGGGTAGCAGGTCCTTAGACGAGAATGCCTTCTGTGATTGCCGCCTGGTTCAAGAGCTAAAGGAGAAATGCTGGGAGTTGTCATTTTGTAAAAATGTATTTCTCTTACTGCTGTGGAGAATAGAATAAAGTGATAGTGCTTCATACTAGGAAGCACGCGTGCCAGGCCATAGACATAAGTGACACAGGTCTTGTTTGTAATGTTAATGTGTAAAGGCCCTGCATTGTCATTTGCCTGCCCTTCAAAGTTGAAAGTAAGGAAGTGCACTTCCAAATGATTTTCGATAGGTTCGAGTATCTTGCAATACAAAAAGCAATCAAGTGTTTACACAAGAACGCTTTTTCAGCGTGATGGATTTAAAAACATTTAGTACACTGGGGTAGGGGCACAGACAATGGGTGTTCTCACTGGTACAAGTCCACTGTTCCAAGCAGTTTGAGAGCTTTGAGTCCACTGCCTCTCCCACCAGTCGCCCCACACATTTCCATTTTAAACCAGCCGTTATCACCTATGCTGCAGGATTGCAGATATTAATGGCGATATAAATCTTTAAGCACTGTCAGTAAGGATGTTACACACTCGGGCAGGTGGGACACGCCTGCAATGGTCCGCCAACACTGGTTGGTGAAATTGCCCCTTACATTTACACAAGAAGAACGCGTGTGAGCGTGCAAGAGTCGTACGTACTCTTTTATGAACAGTGAAAATGAAATATATTTTCCCAGAATGCACCTTGTTTGTGCAGTGTTGCTTTAATTCCCTTTGTGTGTTTTGCTCGTGCACCATGTAGCAGAAGAAAAGAGTGGTTTGGGGCGGCAAATATTTCCAGAATGGTAATTGGGAAATTAGAAAAGCCTGCTCGTCTTACACTCACTTCTTTGACTGATATCGCGGGTCTTCCCCACGCCCTAGGAAACGGTTAAGAAAATCCCTCATCTTAATGAAATGCACAGGTCACTCGGGACTTTTAAAGCACATGCAGCATGTAGCCCCGGCACTTCATCTCTCACAGCGCACAAAAAAACACCCATCAGCTTTTTCACTTAAGGCAGTCCAAATTTAAAGGTGAAATAACCAGATGCTACTTTATCAGCTCTCTTGGAAAAGCTCAACATACCTTCAGTGGAACCGTTTACAAAACACACGCACTGTTAATGGAAGTGCGTGGAGCGTAATGACTGGCTGGGACAGAACACATTCCATGCAATGTTCGCATGGCTCGTGAATCGGAATTGAACGCAGACACGGGCTTTAGCGGGTGGTGAAGGAACTTATCCAGAGATCATCGTTCACCCATTGGAAGGGCCTGTAAGTGTTTGTCTCAGCCAATCAAATTACATATGTTTGGCTATTGCATGTATGCGTTATATGAAGCACTTCAAATATCTTCAAATAAGCCTACCCAAATTCATATCTATATGTGTAGAACTAGTTTAAAATATATGAATCAAGATCCACCTGAAATAAGTGAGTGCACATTTCTGTCGCGGGTGGCCTCTCCAGCTAAAGTGAGAATTATCGAACCCCCTCTTGCAATATTGATCAAAGCCGACGTCGGGAATCAAACCGCAGTCGCCAGATGTGCAGGCCAGACACTTAACCACTACACTATATGACCTGGTGACAGATGACTGACAACTAAAGGTGAAACGTCCCATTTCGGTACTGCAGGTTCCAGGAAAAAAACATTTGTATTAGTTCTTAGAGTTTAAAACATGCACACCTTTTAACGTTTTCAAAAACACTATTAGAAGAAAATATCCTCTCCTGGTTTTATGTGTATTGGTTTTATGAAAGGCAAATGGCATTCGTCCTGCGCAATTGGGTGGTTTTGCAATGAATTAATGCAAATGTAATGAAATGTGCATATTTCGCCATGATATGCTAATTCATGGCGACGTCACATCTCATTGAGTTTGTTGATGAGTCCCCCCACTTACATTTTTAGGACTGGCGCCCTGTGCTTAACCCTGCAGCCATGCTTGCTGATCCCGATAATTAGTCAGGGTAAAGATGTGAAGGAAGGCTAAGAGGTCAAACACATCACCATCGGTTCTTCTTTACCCTGAGCCAACGATAGCATTGTTTCTTTAGTGAGAAGTGTCCTTTTGCAATGCAAGACTTTTCAGATCCCTACCGTTCAGCAATGCCAGTATAAACACAATAACAACGTGAGTGTCAATGAAAATGCATATATTGCAAGTGCTACACGAGCAAGTTTTTGAAGTAGGCGAGACTAGAATCCAATTTGCATCTGCTTTTATGACCTGCATTATTGTCTTCAGCTCAGCCTGCCACAGGGTGAAAAGTAACATGTTACAACAGCGAACCATGTAACTGCTACTGACAACCTCTAAACCAGTACTGGCATTCAGGTATGGTGATGGACCAGGAACTGTTTCAATCAGCTCCAAGGACTGCATTTGCCGTTTTCCTTTACCCAGAATCCTTCTTTGTTGGCTGGTTTGACAGTGTAACCTCTGGCATGAAATGAAAGTTACAGTCAACAGTGCTAGTACCTGTTGGGTCCTAAAGTCCTCAACACCAGAAATTCAGGAACCCTGCAAAAGGATACAGACTCAAGCACCGAACCTCTCCCTAATTATATGTGCATGGCAAGGTCAACAGAGCATCTCCCCAGTATGCCTGCCCTGTGTCCATTTTTTGTTTGTTTGTGGGTGTAGTCTCGACTGTGTGTTCAGATGTCGGTGAGGAAGAAGCGCACATTGAGGTACCAAGCTGGTGAGAGAAGATGACACAAGAGAAAAGAAATACTTCACATACAAGTAACGAAGCATGAACGCTGTAGGTTTCATATATAAATAATGTCATAAGACTTAATAGGAGTAGGCAAGACAAGGGCTGTACATGTCCATATGTGCGACCCCCCCCTTCCTCTGAGCTCTGTGTGACTTCACCTGATATAAATGAGATAACAAATGAGCAAAGATCAAATCCTCTCTATTCTATGTAGAATCCTCCCAACTTTCCATATTGCAGATTCAGACCTGTTAAAGGTGCTGTAGACCCTGCTGCATTTGTGTTGCAACGACAACACGCCTAGTGACTTGCTCTTCTTGCGCGGGCTGTCAAGGAAGCTACATTCTATTTCCGGGTTGATATCGTTGGCGGCTGGTGAATTTTTGTATTGGTGGGGCGTACATGTTGGTCACAAATATGCGAGAGCGACCAAGCTTAGCGAGGGAGTTTTAACAAACCAAGGAGGGTTTGTTGGGTGCCCCCACCTGATAACATTTTCAAAATAATGGCTTAAATGTGTGCTATTTACAGCACACTGTCTGTGAAAAATGGGGTAAAAAGCCACCGTTTGCAATTAGTTTAAGAGAAACCGTTAAAAAAAAAGTATTAAATAGATGCAAGTCACCAATAGCGAGCAGGATAATTTTCATGATTTCTTTGCCCATAAAATATACCAGTATAACAAATATTTTTATGCTGGCTGTGACCATACTTGTCCAAAGTGGCTACAGTAATATATGCTGATATCCTAACATAAGAACATTTTCTTCTTGGCTTTGCCTGTTAAAAATGTCATGCAACATTAAGAATACATGTCCAGATTGGATAGACCAACGTAGGCCAGTATGCCATGTAGGAACACTCTTGCTGGTTTCACGCTTGATAGCCCATAAAATGCCATGCCAGTTAGAAAGAATATCTAGATTGGCTGTTGCGCGCTGTACAAAATGTTGCCTCTCTCCACCTCCCCACAAAATCAGTGGCCTACTTCACACGCCCTCAAATGCATGTCTTCATACAGCATAATCTCTCTTTCACAAGGGCAACCATACAACACACATTCACTCGTGTGTTCAAACAACATAAACTCTCATTCACACATGTACCTACAGATACAACCCCTTGTTTGCACACATAGTTGTTAGAACCTAGACCCACATGTATCATCACATGCACCAGCTGGGAGAGCAGAGAGGTGGGAATGCCAGTTCACTCTCTCCTGGAGTCCAGCAGATAATTCAGAATTGAAAAAAACATTGCTGATCGATATTTGGCTGTGCAGTTTGTAGCTGAATCTGTACTGAAGGGAAGCATTCACCAAAAGCCATGAATGTTAACGTTATGCTTTTTAAGATGAGCCCTCAATTGACATTTAAAGTGCTCATTACCCAATGCCACACACAGCCCCCCCAGAATGCAGCTGCTGATGTATAGCCTTTAAGACATTGGGCCTCATTCTATTTTTTACCAGTCCGAAAACAACAGTTCCGGTAAGCTTACCGGCAGCATTGTTTCCGGACCAGCAAACTATGGGGTTGCCCGCCAGAGCCACTGTGCCCGACAGGTCTGACCTTGCTGGTCACAGCGGCCACGGCAGGCAAAGCCATCATGGAAGCAAGGGCACTGTTAACAATGGTGCCGGTGCTTCCATGTACCCACTCCTGTAGAATCCATTGTGACTCTATGGGAATGGGGAGTAACGAAATTGCTTGCGCCTGACTTCCTGGCCGCCAGATTTGGAATAGCCTGGTGGCACCGGGAAGTCAGGCGCCGGACATTTTTTACAGATCCAGCGGCATCCCACTGGTAGCACCGGCAAGCTTACCGCCAGACCCGTAATGAGGCCCATTAGCTACTTAAAGCAATAACTCTTCCTCATACGAGCAGAATTGGTTCATTTTGCAAATAGAACAATTGAAGCAAGAGACAAGGTAAAATACCAAGTCATACAGCCGCTCTCTAGTATCCCAATCCGGGTGGAAGTTTCTTACAAAATAGCTAAAAGTTAAGTTTAAACCTTTGTAGTGATTTGCAAAAAAATGTAAAACTCAACATTGCTGTTGTTTTTCACCAATGATTTTTATCTGCCAAAACAATAGTTTTCTTATAAAAAGAGTAGTCACTAAAAATATCTTAGTGAGGAAGAGTTCGCCACAATTAGCTCGTTGATTTGTTCTAATTATGTATGTGATTTTGCACTGTTTATTTTTATGAACTATGGTTAGACTGGCCCTGATGAAGGAAAACCTTTTCTGAAATGCATTGGCATAATTTAGTCTGAGCAACGAGCTAATTGTGGCGAACTCTTCCTCACTAAGATATTATTAGTGACTACACTTAATTTGCAAATCACTACAAAGGTTTAAACTTAACTTTTAGCTATTTTGTAAGAAACTTCCTCCCGGATTGGGATACTAGAGAGCGGCTGTATGACTTGGTATTTTACCTTGTCTCTTGCTTCAATTGTTCTTTTTGGCTTGGGTGTCTCCAAACCTTTTACGGCCTGCTCCTTCACAAAGAATCATTTTGAAAAGACTTACTTCTCATATTAATTTTGCACACCAACAACAAGTGGATTGATATCTTAGTGGTGCCCACTCATTTTGCTTCCTCATTTTGCAAATAGGCCAATGCTGCACCAATAGAGAGTCCCCTGTTTGTATGTCACTGCTGAAGAACATGGTTTTCGGGTGCACACAGAATTATCCACTACTCCACCGAGTGGGACCCTCGCCTGATAGCGGTCTAACTTTACTCCTGACAAAATAGGTTTATGTGCCTTTGTATTTGTGATTTATAACGCGCACATGGCAGACCCAACTGCATTTGGGCGCTGATTTTAAAATACCTTTCAAGGTAAAAATGCAATAATATGATATTGGGTAAATTATTGAAAAAAAAGATAGCTTTTCCCTTAGCTCAAAAGGCAAAGAGTTCAAAAATCGCAGAGCGTAGACTGAAATGCGTCTATTTCCTCTAAGAGCATAATGGGATGGTGGTACCTTTATCATTGTGTTTGGTCTTTGTGGTCTTATAGGCAGATAGGCAGAGATCTTATTGGCATGTTACAGGGGAGGCAGTCCGTTCACACATTTAAATATCAGACGGAGGACCTCAAAATCAGTACGTTGACCCACTGCCAACAAGTTCGATAGTTAGACACAGGAGTACATTTGATATTTTATAGATCAGTGAAACACATGCATTTTGGGCAGCCTGCCGTCTCTGAAGCTGATACTTAGGGATGCATATTAACAGAGTGGGAATAGTTGGAATAGTTAATGTTCGAGTTCACCAGTGATCCACGTCTAATGGGACATCTCTATGATCCAGAAATGGGAGGGCCACCCGAACGAAGTAGCCCAAGATGGTAAAAAACCAATTGGCTAGTAGTGTACTGATTGGTTGATAAAAGCCCAAATCAAACTGCCAGTAGCAACCTAAGTTCTTAACCCTAGAGATATATGTCGAGGGAGGGCCAAACAGATATGGGGGAGGAGGCACTACTTCTCGTTTTTTTAGTAGATCCTTTGGACCAAAAAGTATAATCTCTGTCTGTGGGATTAAGTTGGAGTCTCCTTAAGGACATCCATGGTGCGATCTCTTAAATGCATTTCGGGCCCAGGTTTGGAAATAGTCAACTTCTGGATTTAGCACTAAAATACAAATCGAATTTGACTATTTTCACTTTCACCAACCAAAGGAGACACTGGGGGCAGAGGCACACAGCACCCCTCCATCTTTCCAAAATTAATCGCCCACAACATGACTTTCCGTTGTGTCTTACTAACGTTACTAAGTGAGTTAACTACTAAACAAACTCACTAAGTAACATTAACATCACTTACATTAACTTACCTCGGGGATAAGGGGTAGGGCCTGCTCCATGATGTGGTTCAGCTGGTCTGACTCCTTCGTCCTCATAGGCAAGTCGACCCTGCCCTGGCTCAGGCTGCTCTAAAGCTCACAACACGTCTGCCTTCCCTTGAAACCACTAAATGTCATTGGCTGTTAAACTATGTGCTTTGTGCAAGAATTTACACTGGCGGGACACATCTCTGTCACACCACCAGCCTCTAAATGTAAATCCTTACGCCTTCTGTGCAGAGCCCATATTGCTCCCACCGGAGCATGACGATTTGGCCGGCCATTTCGACGACGGTCGATTTGGCACGGCCGATTGCCCGCAGAGTCCGTTTTGGCGCGCCCATTTCGGCGCGATCACTTTGCCACTGGGATGTTCCGGCGCCAGGATGTTTTGGCGCGAGGGAGTTTCCCCACACAAGGGGCAAGATTACTACTTCCAAACATAGAGTCTGAGCCAAGCGCTGTGACTATCTTTGAGCATATGGTTCCCCAATCCCATACTAATGCAAGTAGTGAGTTGTTCTGGTTAAATGCAAGTTTCCTCCAATTAAGCAAGCATCTATGTGCAGGAGCCCTGTCACCAGATACCCAATCAGGTTGTATTTCCTCATCATAATAATGCATTGTGGGACTTGTAGTATCGGGTTGCTTCACCGTGCTATTCAAAGTTAAACTTAAAGTACTGGGGGTGTCAGGGAGCTGGCTCATCTCGGCATCCCTCCCATTGCTCACGGAGCTCCTGGTGGCTGCCGCTGTCTTGGGTGGACCCCACCGGCTCAGGGGCGCCCTGTCCGCCGCTGGAGCCCTCCTCGCTGACCTCATGCACCCGCTTGAGGATAGCCCAACACTGAAGTTGGGACCCGTGGAAACATATAATTAAAAACACTATCACTGCAGGACTATCACTGCAGGAAAAAGTCTGCGTTAAACAAATGACTTTTATGTGTTCTTCCATGTAGGTCAGCTTACCGCACTGGCCAGCATGACTGCTTGCTTCTGCGTCAGGTTGCGTTTCAAATCTGCCACAGCTTGCCATTTTATACGGGGTATTGAATGCACAGGTTGCCTTGGGCTAACAGCGCCGATTTCGTTTCAGCTGAACCCGTGCCGGTATTGCAATGCACAGCCCATGCTTTCGAGCTCTGCAACTTGCAGATCACAGGTTAACAGCGGCCCGTTGCCTTGTAATGTTGCATGGGAAACTCCAAAGGCTCATGACGCCTGCTGTGAAAGAAAAGCAGGACGAGGCGCTTCTGGCCGTTGGTGCCGCGACGGGCCAGAAGCCCTTATGTGTCCTGATGCTGGGCTAAAATGAAAGTGCCCTCATCGTAGACAGCAGTTGCACCTTAAAAGCACATTCGGTACCAACCACAACGCCTGACTAATTTCGCCGTTTTCGCCAGGGTCCGGTTTGGGTGTTTTTTCCCCATTTTGTTTGGCACAAGGGTGTTTAGAGTGGCTGCAATGTCAGCCACGACCAAACGTCCCTCGCGCCAAATCGACAGCGCCAGAAAGGATTCTGCGCCAAAATGGGCACGCCGAAATGGCCGCTGCGCCAAAGCGGTCGCACCAAACTGACCCGCGGCGAAACAGCGGCGCCAAATCGGGGCGTACCCTGCTCCCACAGCCCTTATGAAGCACCCCGTACCTGCGTGCTCCATGCCCCTCCATGTTCTACCAGCAGTTCTGATTTATTTATTTTAAATAATTATTTTATTTAGTAAACTATTTCCATGCAGTGTGCTGTTGCTTGGTGATACTGCCACTGCTCTCAATGCCCCTACGCCCCAACATAACGAGCTGCCTCTTGTGTTATCTGTGTGGCATGGCTGTTCTAGCAAGCGAGATCCCATCAGGGAAAGGGGCGCCAGGCATGACGTCACTTGCGACCGTCTCCCGCTCTCTGCGGCAACCTGTGCCTTGTTCTGGAAATGTGGGTGCGCTTATCTGATATGTGTGTGGGGCACGGCAAAGAAGCCCTACTTGTTTACTGCCTCAGGCGTTGACCCCTTCGTGTAGGGGAGCTAGATGCCTCAATCCTATTCATGGGTGTTTTTCTAACAAACAGGGCCCAGACCTTTTTAGCACAGAAGTATTTGCATGTCCAGAAAGCATTAGGCCTCAGCTGAAATGTGGTATGCGCATTGGCTCAGAAAGCTTCCTGCCCACTCAATTTGGAGCCCCATATGTGACTACTGGTTTCCCCCACTGAACCCCAGCATGCCGGTAATATATACACAACATTAGACACATGCTTTTCAAAATGTTTGATGTTAATTTAGAAAATTAAAATGAAATATTTGAAGTACACTCAATTTGAAAGCACGATGTGTTGTTATGTATTTGCATCAGACAGCATCTAAAAATATGAATGCGTGGGGTTAAAATGTATTTCTGAAGAAAGCCTTGATTTTTTCAAAATACATCTTTTGGTTGCATCTCCTTTTGTAGCCTCAGATATGCGATTAACTGATGTAGCTTCAATATTCAATTATGCTTAAAATTGACAATTTGCAAACATGTCTTTGATCAAGCATTAAGGCAGAAGTGCGTGTGTGTGTTCTGAAGGCTCTATTCAGCACCAGGAGTGTGTATTGATGTCACCACTGTTCCTTGTGCTTACTGGCTTGCAGAGTCAAAATGGTGCGATGTCTAATTATTGATAATGACTCACTGGATTGCATGCAATGTGACAAACACGAACATGTGTTACCCATGTTTGAATGGTGGTATGTCCCTTGTTATCTGGGTTTGCCTTATGCTCACTCATGCCTGCCAACCATTTGAAGTTAGAGGAACCAGACTGGTGTTGTCAATGTTTTGTGGTTGGTGATATGTTGTATTTGTCGGTCTGTCGCATTAGTGGTACCTAACAACAATAGTGTTGGTTGCAGCAATACATTTTAAGCATACCTATTATCATCGTTAGAACGCATGTGAGTTAAATGCGAAGGATCACGTTCTGGTTTCAAAGTAGGTTTTTTTATATATTTAATTTCAAAAACTTTCTAAAGTGTTACATATGGATATTGGGCACACTACAGGTCTAGTACAGTGACCATTATGTAATGGAGGAGTGTTGGTTCGTGGCTGCCTAAATTACGCCTACAGCTGAACAGAATTCCCAGCACAGATGAACTGCCTACTTAATGAAAGATAGCTGCTAGACAAAATTTGGAGGACAACACCACTGGCCTGTAAATTGAATTGAGCTGAGTGCCTCTATCTCACCATCCTATATTATACTTAATATGTATGTTGCTGCTGAGTTGCAGTCTTTGACAGTGGCAGTGCTGTAGGGCAGTCTTAAAACGTCAGCTGTGCCTGAGCTGTCGCTGTGAGGAAGAGGAGGAGTTTGACTTTAAAATCCCCTTCCTGTTGTGGAGCGCTGCATAGTTGCTGCTGAGTTGCAGTCTTTGTCAGTGGCAGTGCAGGTGGGCTGTCTTAATACTTTACCTGTACAGGAGAGGTCGCTGTGAGGAAGAGGAGGAGCTTGACTTAAAAAAAAAACCCTCCTTGTGCGGAGCGCTGCAGAGGTTCTGCTGAGCTGCAGTCTTTGGCAGTGGCAGTGCTGGAGGTCTGTCTTAATACTTTACTTGTGCAGCAGCGGTCGCTGTGAAGAAGATGAGGAGCATGACTTTAAAAACCCCTTTGTGGTGCAGCGTGCCAGAGAGTTGCTTCTGAGCGCCTGCTGAGGCAAGAAACCCAAGCTACTTCTCACTGATGAGGCCCAACAAGGCCGAACCATGATTGGGGATGTTTGCAGTCTCGTGCAGAAGGAATGTGACAAAGCAGTTTGGGCTGGACTACACCTTTTGGGGGAGACTATGCCTGATTTGTATATGGACTTTCCCATTTTGTAATGGCTTGGCAGATGAACAATGATAGTCTGGAGGGTTGCCCAGAGCAAAGTCAAAGATTAAGATTTATTTGAAACATTCCAGCCACCACCCCTTTTGTTTTGCTATAGTCACCCGTAGTGGGACGGGTATGCCCAGACATGGGTACTGTGTTTGCTGATTATAGAGACCCAAGCTACTGCTCACTGATGAGGCCAACAAGGCCAAAACACATCTGTGGATGCCTGCAGTCTCATGTAGAAGGAATGTGACCAAGCAGTTCGGGCAATGACCAGTCGCGAGTGGCCTTTGTTTTGTCCTACTTTAGTGGTAGTGCAGCAGACTGGTCGGTGCTGTTCATCAGTTGGGATGATCCGCTGTTGCACGATTTTGGGGGCTTTCAGCAGGAGCTGGAAAAACACTTTGCCCGTCGCTCCCATGGCCAGGCCTTGACCAACAAACATTTGTCCCTTCGTCAAGGAAACCAAGATCTGTTGACATACATAGCCACCTTTAATAGGCTGGTGGTCGAAGTAGAGTAGACCCACCCAAGGACGGTGCTGAGTTAATTAATCTGGTGGTACAACTCAACCATCGGTTGCAAGATCGGAGAACAGACCGAAGCAAACCAGATGCACGTCCCATGTTCGTACGCCCCGAAGAGCATGCCCAGCGGGGATCAGAAAGTTCTGTGGAACCAATGCAACTAGGAGGAGTTAGACCCCCTTTAACCAAAGCCGAACGGGACAAGAGGAGTGTCCAGTTAAACCACCAAGAAGAACCGTAGGAGCCACAGACAAGGAGAAACCAAGGGAGGAGTCGGAAAACTACCAAGCCCGGCAATTGTAGGGGTCCAATTGTCGAACGAAGAAATCCAATTACACACCTCCCATTTTGCTTTACCCGTGATCCTAATTACCCATCAACAGCCATCTAAGATGCATTCTTTAGAAGCTTACATTGATAGCGGAGCCGTGGGGAATTACATGGACCAGGATCCTGCAGTAAAGATGGGGCTCCCTCTCTGCTCTAAGCCCACCACAGAGACTGTAACCACTGTAGATGGCACCAAAATCGCCTCCGGTCCCGTGCCCAAATGTACCACTGAACTCACCCTCCTATGTCAAGATGGCCATTGAGAAACCATCACTTTTGACCTCATCAATGCACCGCAGTTCCATTTAATCCTAGGGATGCCGTGTGTGGTCGCGCTTAACCCACGGATAAACTGGCGTGCCCGAGAGTTGCACACATACCTGCCATCCCAAAGAAAGGAAGGGGAAGCATGCCGGCTCATCGGTTCAGGAAGGTACGATAAAGGTCTTAGGTGCGGTTGCTACCTTACCAACTCAATACCAGGACTTTCAAGATGTGTTCCAAAAGGAACAAGCGAATACTTTGCCACCCCACAGGCCCTACGATTGCCAGATCGATCTGATATCAGGAGCCCGAATTCCTTGTGGCCGTATCTACGCACTCACGGAACCCGAGAACCAACATCTGAAGACATATCTGAAGCAATACCTGGCCAAGGGTTTCATCGATCCCTCAGTCATCTGCAGTGTCTCCCTTATTCTTCGTACCGAAGAAGGAAGGGGAATTGAGGACTTGAATCGACTACCGTGCATTAAACCAAGTCACTGTCAAGAACCGTTACCCCCTACCTCTGATCCCGGAATTGCTAGACCAAGTCGAGGTAGCCCAAATCTACACAAAATTGGACCTTAGAGGGGATACCATCTTGTGCGCATTAAAGAAGGGGAAGTGTGTAAAACAGCGTTCTGTACCAAATACGGCTTATTTGAATACCAAGTTCGGCCTGTGCAATGCCCCGGCCGCATTTCAATACTTCATGAACGATGTTCTAAGAGAGCTGATTGATGTCTGAGTTTTAGTCTACATAGATGACATCATGGTGTATTCGGCTTCAGAGCAAGATCATGTCAGGCATGTACGGGCCACACACCGGCCAGTTACATCCTGTGGCTTTCTGGTCACGAAAATTCTCACCACCTGAGCTCAACTATGCCATCACGGATAAGGAGCTGCTGGCCATAAAGGCAGCCTTCAAGGCCTGGTGACATTATCTGTAGGGAGCCAGACACACTATCACCGTGATAACGGACCATCAGAATCTACAATACCGGAAGAGTGCAAAGGCTCAATCCTCTCAGCAACTGCGCTGGGCCCTTTTCTTCGCGGAGTACGACTATGTGATCACGTACCGACCAGGAGTAAAAAATGGCAAAGCTGATGCCCTTTCACGCATGGGCACCAATGAGCTGGAGTATACACCTCCTGACCCCGTGACCATCATTCCGGGAGACCGACTCTTAGGCATTACAACTACTATGACTCAAGATGAGTTGCTGTATGAAGTCCGGCAAGTATTAACTCAGGAGCACTACGAGAATGGGGTTCAAGAGGAGAACACTATAGTGTTAAGGACCAATTGCCTTACTACAGGAATCGGCTATTCATGCCTGTAAAAGAACTTCAAGAACAGGTCATCTCGGAGTACCATGACTCCCGCATGGAAGGCCACGCGGGAATTGCCAAAACCATGGCCAAGGTGAAACGAAGTTACTGGTGGCCAATGTGGCGCAAAGATGTTATTCAATTCATCACTTCCTGTGGTATCTGTGCTCAGAATAAATCATCAAAGCAAAAACCTGCTGTGCTCCTGCAACCATTGGACATACTGCCAGCTACGTGGCACACGTTATCACTTGATTTCATCACTGACCTACCCTCCTGTCAAGGTTATAACACCATCCTAGTGATCGGAGACTTGTTCTCCAAGATGGCCCATTTCTTCCTGTTCAAAGGTCTACCAAACGCATCCGGTCTAGCTAGAACCTTCCTGGAACACATGGTACAGCTGCACGGGTTCCCATCAGTCTTGATTTTGGATCGAGGCACCCAATTTGTGTCTAATTTCTGGAGGAAGTGTTGCTCGATGGCCCAAATAGACATCCGATTATCCACTAGCCATCACCCCCAAACGGATGGTCAAACTGAGAGGACAAACCAAATGCTCGAGCAATACTTGCGCTGCATGCTTCACCAAGTGGAAGGGAATTGGAAGGATTTATTGTGGATCGCTGAGTATGCTTATAACAATTCACTACACAGCAGTACCGGGCAGACTCCATTGTTTACTGTGTATGGCAGACACCCACGCACGTCAGAACTGGACAACCCTACGACTCTGGAAATTCCAGCCATCACGAATCTACATCCGACCATTTTGCAGGCCTTAACGAGAGCCATAGAACATTAACGCCAAGCCAAGGCTTGCCAGAAGAAATACGCAGACCAGCATCGCGAAAGAGCCCCCGACTACCAAATAGGGGACATGGTATGGCTAGTCTCTAAGCATGTGCCTCTAAAGAGAACCCGGACATTCCACCCACGGTTTTTAGGGCCGTTTCCCATAGAATCCATCATAAACCCAGCCGCGTCAAAGCTGATGTTGCCAACCCACATGCGGATACATCCAGTGTTCCGAGTAACTACTCCACCAGGGCCTGTGATAATTCATGGAGAGCCAGAATTTGAAGTAAAAGACATCCTAGATTCCAAGTACGTGAGAACAAAACTCTACTATCTAGTGGACTGGAAGGATATGGTCCGCAGGACAAAACATGGGAGCCCAGTGACTACATTCATGCCCCACGTCTGATACGGCGCTTCCACCAAGAGTACCCCACCATGCCGGGACCAGACAGAAGGACCACCTTGAGAGGGGTCTTAGGCGGGAGTGCTGTCACGACCATAACCCCTGGCCTGGGAACTCGGGGTCTCTGGCCCTCACCACAGTATTCCTGCAAGGCCCCAAGGGCCCAATCATGCCCTTCTGGGCTGTCCTAGAGCCAGTCCTGGCGCCTTTGGCACCAGGCTCATATGGCAGGTGGAGTTTCCATTGGGGAATGGACCAGCATGGCTGCCCCCACAAGGTTCGGCGTGGAACTGCATCATGCAGTCTAGCATCTTTGGCTTGGTCCGCCCTGGAGGCACCTGGGTTACCTGCTGGCTATTTAAACCACGCCCGAGCTGAGGCACGCACTTTGCGTTGTTCTTCACTCACAGCATGACGTTCACCAAGACCTGCTCGCAGCATCCTTGGCCTGCATCTACAGGGAGAAGAAGAACTCCATTATTCCTCCTTACCTGTTCCGTATCCAGCTCCCCAATCGCTCCGGAATCTTCCTTGGAGCTCGTCTTCTTCCCCAAGCAACATCTTAGAGAGGAGAGACAAGAAGAGGACAATTAGTAAGCATTCGTTTTACGATTCCATTGCCTTGAGACTCTGCTTACTTACGGAAGCTCTCCTGGAATTCAACTGCGGTCCAGACATCCTCCACACTATGCTCCGCTGCCATCTGGCCGCATTCTTCCAGGAACTTCTAGGCGACCTACAAGGAAGAATAGCACAGGTTAGCCTTATTCAAAGGAAGCTCATAGCGCTGTGCTTTGCGCAATCTTTTACCTTCTCGAGCACTGCCCTCTCGATCAGCTCGACGTCTTCGTCACCCCTTCTGCATCTACTAGAGAAGGAGAAGGTTAACAGGGCAACAACAATTGTGGACATACATCCTTTTAAAACTAAAGACTTACCTCAAATGTCAAATCGTAGCAGGCCTGGACTCCCGGGCCCATGCCAGTGAAGTAACTTGGCCAAAAGGTGCCCAGCCACGACACGCCCCTGCACAGAACGGCAGGACGGAGAGTGCACCTTATCGAAATACAAGGTGAGGGAGGCTCTAAGAGGGTCGCAAGGGGAACACTTGGGAGGCAGGACCCGAGAGAAGGTGATTGTGGCTGAAACTGAACTCCTGTCTTCCAGAATAGACCCACAGCAGCGCAAGTTCCCCAGGGAGGTGAATCCATCCCAAAAGCGCTCCAGTCCAGTCGGGTAGTGTCCCTGTGGAAACAAGGTGAGCGTTACAGTAACAAAATATAATAGAAGACAGAGCCAGCGATACAGGTACTAGAGTCTAAACCTCTCCAAAAAAAAGGGGGGAATGGACATATCTAAAAAATTAACATCATTTTTAATAATGAATCACAAAGGTTAAAAAACATGATTAAATTCAAAGGTCCATAATACAAAACTTATCAAAGGATATCGAAAAAACATAGGATTATGTAAAAGGCAATAAATGCTAGCTAAAACAAATTCAAGAAAACACAGAGTACATCTAGGACAACCTGCTGCGTACCAAACTCCATTTGGATTAGTATGTCATATTTTCATGTCTCTGTTTTCAATCCAGAGCGCTGTCTTGACATGTTTCTGTTCACAAACACAAATAATGAACATTCATCAGGAGGAAATAATTACAACGAAAACACTAGTTCCTATAGAATCACAGACTTGATCTGGGTCAGTCTCGTAGCACCTATAGAGTTAAAACATATAAAACAAATGATCATCTGGTGAATAACATTAATACTTTGAAAAGTTCTAAATAACTGAACTGGAGGACCACAAAGGGATAATTTACCTTATCTGTTGCTCGTGGGGGCTCTCAACTTCAATGGGTAAGTTGGAGTAGGAGGATGAATCAGTCCTACAAGGTATATAATACAAGAATAGCTTTTAATATGGACTTTCAACACATAGCAATATAAGTGCTCACAACACAATCACTAAATCAGTAGACAAAACCAGAAGGGCCAGTATACAAGTCGAACGGTTACTACAAGTAGTGCTGAGGAAGTAACGCTCACCTGCCTATATAGGTAGAGGGCAGGCCACCACGGTGTCACAAGACCGGTACGTGAGATTCTCCACTACACGAGTCTGCAGTACGTATCCACGGGACAAGTAGAACCCCAAACGGGAACCTGCAAACGAAGGCCAGTAGCAAATGCCAAAAAACAGATCACGAAGAAGTTGGGATCCAAACATCATCCGTGAAGCTATTATAAATCAAACAGGAGGTCCAATAAAGATAGTAAAGGAGACTTGGTAAAGAGCCCATAAAGATGATAAATAGGGAATTAATACCACATAATTATATAACGGGCCAGCAAGTAGAGAATCCTGGCAGGACCAATGTGGCAAATACCATAGGGGGGAGTGGATAAACCATGGTCAAATGGAAAAGTACCATCAGAGTGGCCATTGGTGCGAGAGCTGGAGTGGGTGGTGAATAGCAAATGCGTAGCGCAGTGAGCTAGGTCAGAAGAGCAACACCCATAGATAGTGGCAATCCGTTACCAAAAAACCGCCCCGCTACTAGCTGAGGCGAAGTCGACACGCAGGATGCAAAGGTTACATACCTGCCGCTATTTACGGCCAAAGTACATGGGATAAAAGTGTTGCCAAAGGAAAAATCTCCAACAACACTTAAACGTGGTCTGTCATGCTCCCGAGTTAACAGGATGCAGGGTTAGCCACGTCCACAACACTGTAAAAAAACGGGAAACCAAAGTCAGACTGCAGTCCTGATCTAAGGATGAGTCAGCGTTCTGATTCCCTTCAACGGGTACGTACCTGTATGTCGCGGTCCGGCGTCGGAATCTGCCTCGTAACGCTGCCAAATAATGCTAGGGAGAGTCTGGCTGTACAAGGTGAACAGAAGTATAGGCGTCGCCAAGGAGACGGCCTAAATCCTATTGCTATGTCTATAGAGTGGAAGCAATAGCTGCACAATAAGAGGGCGGCCATATTAGAGTAGTAAAAAAAGCTATACTCAGTATGGAAAATCCTTCCCTGGGGCAAATAAATAGTTGAAAGTACATGGATCCCCTGTGTGGGAAATAAGATGTCGAGTCAAACGAGTGAGAGGATCACTCTGAATACATTCGAAAAATTGAATATGTCAAAGGCGTGATGAGCAGCCAGTGACGTAACACGGCTGGTGGTCAGTAGGTTAGGCACTCAAAAAATAATAAGATTTGGATAGAACCCCCATCCAAACAAGCAGGCGAGTACTGCCAGGACATGGGAAACGCCATAGGCACGACGACGGCAAATGCCAGTACCGTCCAGGTTAAGGACAAAAGGAGGACAGGGCCCATCTAGAAGGATCAAACTAGACCAAATACCGCCCCATCAGAAGGGGTAAGAGTGGTGCCACCCATACATGATACCAACTAGCATGGAGCTGTACCCTAAAATCGGGAAATCTATCTAATACTTGCCTAATCATAAGTAAAAAGGAATTAACAAGAATGGGCACAGTGTGGCGAAACAGGGGCCGTATGAACTGGGTAAAAATAGTGGGACCCGACCATGCTAACAGGATCCAGCAGACCCTAGGCAACCCAGTTGCCTCAGGAGTCCAATACAGTAGTGAAGTGCCAATGTCCAGCATAGTGAGAGTACCCTCAGGAGCAGTGTTTATAAATAATCTCGCATGATACTAGAACTATATCTTGTGCCATTCAACAGACTCGTTCAAGCCTGTGACATCACTATGCAGCATGTAAATCATTTTCTGTTCACTTTTAAGCAACTTTTCTTCAAGTTCTTGAGAATTACCCCCTTTCAAAGACATCAAAATAGTCCATGTAAAGTCCTCATGATCATGCTTTAGGTGGCTGAAGTGCTTGACTAGAGGTGCATTCTCAGTTTTGTTTTTTATGCAACTTCGGTGCTCCATTATTCGCGTCATCACTTTTCAAATAGTCTTTCCCACGTACAGTAAACCACATTTACATGTAATTAGATAGACAACAAACTCAGTATTACAATTAGTGAGGCTTTATTGGATCCAGAGTTTTGAAAGGCCAATATCAATTTCTTTGCTCCTGGAGGTTAATTTACAGACCCCATAAAACCCACAAGGGTAGTGTCCACTGGCGTCAGGCAGGCCCCATAGAGTAGTCAGTTTGGGAGCCGGTATGGTTATGCATTTCAATGTGCTGCTACGCACTCTGTTACCTACAGTGGTGCTTTTTTTATAAGCAAAAATCGGCATTGGTAGTGGTTGAGTGGCTGTATTTGAAATTCTCCAATATTTCTTGATGATATTGGTCATTTTAAAACTCTGGTCCGTAAAGGTGTTAACACAGACAATATGATCATCTTTCGTTTTGGCTGGTTTTGGTTCCAACAACGCCTCTTGGTTATTATTAAAGGCCCTCTTGGCCGATTTTTTGACTGGCCTCTTGGGGTAGCTTCTTTGTCTCAGTTTTTTACTAAGGGAAGAGGCTTCTGTCTCGTATGTATCTTTGTCTGAGCTGTTCCTTTTGAGGTGCAAAAATTGGCCAAAAGGTAGAATATCTCACAGATGTTTAATGTGATGGCTGGAGTAATCTAGTAAAGAGTTCTTGTCTGTAGGTTTGTGGTAGGGCTTGATTTTTAATATGCCATTTTGAGGATAGATGGTCAGATCAAGAAAATTAGTGGATTCATTACTGACTCTCATAGTGAATTGTAGCTGGGGGTTCAAAGTATTTAGCCAACTGAAGAAATTATCAGCAGCGGTACGTGTGCCCTCGCCCTCCGATACCACCAAGATGTCGTCAATATAACGGCTCCACTTTCTGATGTTCATGGCAAAGGGATTGTTGGTGCTGTAAATATGTGTTTTTTCAAATGTTTCGACATAGAGATTCGCAACACTGGGGGCCATGGTGGCACTCATGGCGGTCCCTTCTATCTGTTGGAAGAAATTCCCATTGAACTTGAAGTAATTCAGTTTTAGGGCTAGCTCAACACACCAAACGATGAAGGAGGTGGTGACTGGATCATGGTCTTCGCGTGTAAGTAGTATTTCCTCTATGGTGTCCAGTGAGGCTGGTTGAGGTATATTAGTATATAGCAAAATTATGTCGAATCCCAGCAGTAGGAGGTAGAGGGGTCAAATTCCAGATTTTCATGGCTATTGATAACATCCATGGATCCTTTGAGATAGGATTGCATTTTATGTACATAGATTTAGAGATTGTGGTTGGCAAACGTCGAGAGTGGTTCCAATACAGAGTTTATTCCAGCCACTATCAGACATGCCAGGGTATTGGTTAAAGTCTTATGTACATTTGGTAGAGTATAGAACGTAGGGGTGCTGGGTTTCCTATTGTACAGAAAGTCAGCTTCCTGCTTAGAGATCGTGATCTTTAGCCTTCAAAATCTTCTCCGAAATAAATCGTTGGAGTTCTTTGGTGGGGTCCTCTTGGAGCGGGCGATAGTAATGAGTGTTGCTGAGTTGTTTATCACACTCATTATTGTAGTCAGTGCGATTTAGGATCGCAATCCCTCCGCCTTTATCAGCTTTTTTAATGATGATGGAAGGGTTCGCTGATAGTGAATTGAGAGCTCTTTGTTCCATTTTAGATAAGTTCTGAAAAGGTCTCTGTAGGTTCGCTTCGATAGAGGCAATATCTGCACATACCTTCTTTTCGAAAATCAAAGATTCTGGTGAGAAGCTGTGCGTGGGCGGATAGAACGTGGAGGGGTTACATAAACCGGTGCAGTTAGTAGGTCCATCCCCTGATCTCTCTGTTTCAAGGGCAAAGAATTCCCTAAGGTGAATTTTTCTCATGAGTTTGTTAAACTCAATACGAAATTCAAACTGGTCATGTTCTTTGGTTCTCACAGGAGCATCCAGAATCACTTTGTGAGCGAATTCGCCAATGACGTTATGTGTCCACTTGTCCACAGATAACCCACACGGGCCACTGTATGGAACAACACTCCATTCTATATTTAGCTACTAACGCTTCCTGCGACCAATGTTGAAGCGACAAGCATGTTCTATGCTATTACCCTTGACTAGTCTCCTTCAGTCCACACCAGGTAATGAATGTAAACACTCATGTTTTGTGCTTTATCTAAACATTTATTTTCTACGAAAATGTAATGCACATTTATATCACATTCTCACTAGGGAGCGCATGCCGCTTTTCACTAAAATGAAAATATAGAAGCTCCACATATTGACGTCCAATAGATCTGCGGTCACTCATACTTCCCTGCATTTGAATGCCCGTTGGGACATTTGCATGAGTAAGTCTCTATTTTCACTACTTTGGTCAAACGAGTTTGAGAAAGTCCATTCCTCATTACCCTTAATTCAACAGGATTGTCCACCTAATTAGTGTTCTATTGAGCTGGTGCTCACCGGGTCCTCCTTCTCCATAACAGTGGCTAGTAGAAATATGTGATTTAGGAACTATGCATTGAACGTACAGTTTGGTAGAGAATTATCACTTGACCAATTCTTTAAAGCATTGCTTTTTAATTAGCGGCACTGGTTTATTTCTCTTCTAACATGTGTTATGTGATGCTCGTTATACAGAATTATGGAAAATATCTATTTCTCTTTTTTTTTTTTTTTTAAAAAACCCTTTTTTTTCTCCACTTTCTGTTGAACAGTTCACTTGTGTCATAGTGCTAATAGGCTCAAGAAGAAGAGGATTTCACCTTGAAACGCGTCAGCCAAGCACAGTCTAATTGATGGATACTTTTCTTTGCTATGTTTTGCATTTTTGATGCCTATTGACCGACAGTCAATAATGACTTTTGTACATTGTTCTTGTCAAAATTAAATTTCTCTACCTTTTTCATATTTGAGATTTCTTTTGATTATTACTGATCATACTGCATATGCAAAATTGTACGTAATCTATTGAATGTCTTTGTTGACAATATTATACAGTGTGCAGGGGATGGGAGGGCTCCCAATCTGGATACTCTTACTTCCTCTTCTTTCAGCAATTCTGGTTTTGTGCCAAGACCACTTTTTCTCCCCTTCACCTTAAGTTTCAAAAACATATTACCTATTGAGTGTCAAGCAGTTACGTACCCTGAACCATTAGTGTGCACTGTCTATGACAAATACTCTTTCCATGTTCTTTGGTAATGACATATCCCAGTCCTTTATTAAGAACTTGTTGTTCCGCGTCAGTCAAGGTGTAGTCAGATAGATTAATCAAAAGCGATTCCCGCTCCGGGTTTGTTTGGTTCCGTCGTCCCAGTTGTTTTGGGCCAGGTATAAAAAAGGGCCTTGATTACCTCTCCTGCCTCCATTGCATTGGCGTCTCGTGGATTGTCCTCTGCCTCTTTTGTTAGCCGGTTTAGTTCCAGCTGATGTTCCTTGCCCTGTACCATCGGGATTGCTGCTGTCGTTACTGGTACTATAGGATGTATTGTGGAACCTCACTCTCCTGTTGTTCCTCATGGGTCCATTGGATTGAAGAGTTTTATTAACATAGTCACCTTTTACATATGGAAAAGCTTTCTCTTGGGCAAAGCGTGCTAGGTCTTTTTTCATGCGCTGAATGCATTCCTTGGTGTTAAGGGTTCTAAATTCTTTCATTTCTTTTTCTATTTCTTCTAGTCTTTTTTTTAAAACTTTCCAATGGTAATTGTTTTTTTAAATTTTCTTCAATTTTAAGTAGCTCTATCTCAATTTTGGTTGCTGTTTCTTTGGCAGTATCTATGATCAAGATAAGCCAATCTCGACCACAGCGGTTGGCGATGTAACTCCACTGGAGTCTGAATTTTTAATTGTCAAGGAACAATCTGGGCTCATTAAGAACAGTGAGTCCCTGTGGTAATGCCTTGTTCTTCAGGTATTCCAACATAATTGCTCCATGTAGTTCTGTCCGCGTTAATCGTTTTTTAAGTTGTGTAAGTTCATTCCATTAATCTGTGTCTGTGGTAGTCACCACAATATCATCTTTATTAAGGATTGAGATCGTTTTCATGAGGGCCGCAGCATAGTCATCACTGTAAGCCAGTGTTCTATCCTCAGCCATAATTACAAAGTTATATAACGTTCAGTTGTGAGTGAGCACAGATAATAACCCCACTTATAATGGTTTCCTGTGACGCTTAGCCACTGTGAGCCTTAATATCAAAAGAGGAAACCCGGTAGACAACTGTTCAAACTAGTTGGCAGTGTCTAGACAAAGCTAGCGATACAGGTACTAGAGTGCAAACCTCTGAGAAAAAAAGGGGGGGACTGGACACCTAAAAAATTTACATCATGTTTAATAATAAATCACAAAGGTTAAAAAACATGATTAAATTCAAAGGTCCACAATACAAAACTTATCAAAGGATATCGAAAAAACATAGGATTACTTAATAGGCAATAAATGCTAGCTAAAACAAATTCAAGAAAACACAGAGTACATCTAGGACAACCTGCTGTGTACCAAACTCCATTTGGATTAGTATGTCATATTTTCATGTCTCTGTTTTCAATACAGAGAGCGGTCTCGACATGTTTCTGTTCACAAACACATATAACGAACATTCATTAGGAGTAAATAATTACAACGAAAAACCTAGTTCCTATAGAATCACAGACTTGATCTGGGTGAGTCTCATAGCACCTGTAGAGTTAAAACATATAAAAACAAAGGATCAGCTGGGGAATAGCTTTAATACTTCGAAAAGTTCTAAATAACTGAACTGGAGGTATGAAAGGGATAATTTACCTTATCTGGTGCTCGTGGGGGCTCTCAACTTCAATGGGTAAATTGGAGTAGGAGGATGAATCAGTCCTACAAAGTATATAATACAAGAAAAGCTTATAATATGGGTTTTCAACACATAGCATAGTAAGAGTGTAGTTCGTCAGTTAGGTGTCATTAGTGTGTAGCCAATTGAGTATCTTATGTCTGAATTTAGGGTAGGGTTGTTCAAGTCTGAGGTCAACTGGTAGTTTGTTCCAACATTGTGCAGCTTTAACAGGGAAACTGGTTCCTCCTGCTGTCGAGCGTTTGAACCTGGGAATCTCCAACATAAATGAGTTGGCAGGTGGGTAGCTATTCTCCTAGTGATTTTATCTATTAGGTATGGAGGTGCTAGGTTATTCAGGCATTTAGAGGTGAGGGATGCTGTTTTGAGGAGAATTCTGTCCGTTATTTTCAGCCAGTTAACCACTTTCCTGAATGCAGTAATATGCTCTCTGTAAGGAATGTTCAATGCTGCCCTCAGGGCATTATTCTGCAGTCTTTGAATTTTATCTGTAATATATTTGTTGGCTCCTGACTACAGGGCATTACAATAATCTAGTCTTGACATTATAAGAGCATTGGCTAGTGTAGTGCAACTTGCTCTCGAGAGGTATGGTCTGGAGGCTCTGATGAGTTTGCAAGTATATGTTGTGGACGAGGCGAGGGAATTATCAATGTTGTAGGATGTGTAGTTTGGGATAAGTTGTTGGATATTGGCTTCAGAGCCTAAGATTAGTAACTCAGTTTTTTTCGTCGTTCAGGCAGAGGCCATGCGATGCCATCCATTCCTGAATGAGGGTGTATATTTTGTTCACCAAGGCTGAGTCCGCCTCGAAGTTGCCTGAAAGGGGTATGAGGATCTGTGTGTCATCTGCATAATTAGTGTAGGTGACACCCAGTCTATCCAATTTGTCGAACAGAGGCTTGGTGAAGATATTATACATAGTGGGGGAGACGCAGGAACCTTGTGGGACCCCGCAGGCTATTTTGATAGGGTCGGCAGATGGTGAAGTAGAGAAGACTCTCATGGTCCGGTTAGCTAAGAAGGATTGGACCCAGGCTATGGCATCTACTGGTTTCCCCCACTGAACCCCAGCATGCCGGTAATATATACACAACATTAGACACATGCTTTTCAAAATGTTTGATGTTAATTTAGAAAATTGAAATGAAATATTTGAAGTACACTCAATTTGAAAGCACGATGTGTTGTTATGTATTTGCATCAGACAGCATCTAAAAATATGAATGTGTGGGGTTAAAATGTATTTCTGAAGAAAGCCTTGATTTTTTCAAAATACATCTTTTGGCTGCATCTCCTTTTGTAGCCTCAGATATGCGATTAACTGATGTAGCTTCAATATTCAATTATGCTTAAAATTGACAATTTGCAAACATGTCTATGATCAAGCATTAAGGCAGAAGTGCGTGTGTGTGTTCTGAAGGCTCTATTCAGCACCAGGAGTGTGTATTGATGTCACCACTGTTCCTTGTGCTTACTGGCTTGCAGAGTCAAAACGGTGCGATGTCTAATTATTGATAATGACTCACTTGATTGCATGCAATGTGACAAACACCAACATGTGTTACCCATGTTTGAATGGTGGGATGTCCCTTGTTATCTGGGTTTGCCTTATGCTCACTCATGCCTGCCAACCATTTGAAGTTAGAGGAACCAGACTGGTGTTGTCAATGTTTTGTGGTTGGTGATATGTTGTATTTGTCGGTCTGTCGCATTAGTGGTACCTAACAACAATAGTGTTGGTTGCAGCAATACATTTTAAGCATACTTATTATCATCGTTAGAACGCATGTGAGTTAAATGCGAAGGAACACGTTCTGGTTTCAAAGTAGGTTTTTTATATATTTAATTTCAAAAAGTTTCTAAAGTGTTACCTATGGATATTGGGCACACTACAGGTCTAGTACAGTGACCATTATGTAATGGAGGAGTGTTGGTTCGTGGCTGCCTAAATTACGCCTACAGCTGAACAGAATTCCCAGCACAGATGAACTGCCTACTTAATGAAAGATAGCTGCTAGACAAAATTTGGAGGACAACACCACTGGCCTGTAAATTGAATTGAGCTGAGTGCCTCTGTCTCACCATCCTATATTATACTTAATATGTATGTTGCTGCTGAGTTGCAGTCTTTGACAGTGGCAGTGCTGTAGGGCAGTCTTAAAACGTCAGCTGTGCCTGAGCTGTCGCTGTGAGGAAGAGGAGGAGTTTGACTTTAAAATCCCCTTCCTGTTGTGGAGCGCTGCATAGTTGCTGCTGAGTTGCAGTCTTTGGCAGTGGCAGTGCAGGTGGGCTGTCTTAATACTTTACCTGTGCAGGAGCGGTTGCACTCAGGAAGCGGAGGAGCTTGACTTTAAAACCCCTTCCTGGCACAGAGCACCGTGGAGTTGCTGCTGAAATGCAGTCTATGGCAGTGGCAGGGCTGGATGGCTGTCTTAATACTTTATCTGTGCAGGAGCGGTTGCTGTGAGTGAGAGGAAGAGCTTGACTTTAAAAAGAACATTCCTCATTGCGGAGCACTGCAGAGTTTCTGCTGAGCTGCAGTCTTTGGCAGTGGCAGTGCTGGAGGTCTGTCCTAATACTTTACTTGTGCAGCAGCGGTCGCTGTGAAGAAGATGAGGAGCTTGACTTTAAAAACCCCTTTGTGGTGCAGCGTGCCGGAGAGTTGCTTCTGAGCGCCTGCTGAGGCAAGAAACCCAAGCTACTTCTCACTGATGAGGCCCAACAAGGCCGAACCATGATTGGGGATGTTTGCAGTCTCGTGCAGAAGGAATGTGACAAAGCAGTTTGGGCTGGACTACACCTTTTGGGGGAGACTATGCCTGATTTGCATATGGACTTTCCCATTTTGTAATGGCTTGGCAGATGAACAATGATAGTCTGGAGGGTTGCCCAGAGCAAAGTCAAAGATTAAGATTTATTTGAAACATTCCAGCCACCACCCCTTTTGTTTTGCTATAGTCACCCGTAGTGGGACGGGTATGCCCAGACATGGGTACTGTGTTTGCTGATTATAGAGACCCAAGCTACTGCTCACTGATGAGGCCAACAAGGCCAAAACACATCTGTGGATGCCTACAGTCTCATGTAGAAGGAATGTGACCAAGCAGTTCGGGCAACGACCAGTCGCGAGTGGCCTTTGTTTTGTCCTACTTTAGTGGTAGTGCAGCAGACTGGTCGGTGCTGTTCATCAGTTGGGATGATCCGCTGTTGCACGATTTTGGGGGCTTTCAGCAGGAGCTGGAAAAACACTTCGCCCGTCGCTCCCATGGCCAGGCCTTGACCAACAAACATTTGTCCCTTCGTCAAGGAAACCAAGATCTGTTGACATACATAGCCACCTTTAATAGGCTGGTGGTCGAAGCAGAGTTGACCCACCCAAGGACTGTGCTGAGTTAATTAATCTGGTGGTACAACTCAACCATCGGTTGCAAGATCGGAGAACAGACCGAAGCAAACCGGATGCACGTCCCATGTTCGTACGCCCCGAAGAGCATGCCCAGCGGGGATCAGAAAGTTCTGTGGAACCAATGCAACTAGGAGGAGTTAGACCCCCTTTAACCAAAGCCGAACGGGACAAGAGGAGTGTCCAGTTAAACCACCAAGAAGAACCGTAGGAGCCACAGACAAGGAGAAACCAAGGGAGGAGTCGGAAAACTACCAAGCCCGGCAATTGTAGGGGTCCAATTGTCGAACGAAGAAATCCAATTACAGACCTCCCATTTTGCTTTACCCGTGATCCTAATTTCCCATCAACAGCCATCTAAGATGCATTCTTTAGAAGCTTACATTGATAGCGGAGCCGTGGGGAATTACATGGACCAGGATCCTGCAGCAAAGATGGGTCTCCCTCTCTGCTCTAAGCCCACCACAGAGACTGTAACCACTGTAGATGGCACCAAAATCGCCTCCGGTCCCGTGCCCAAATGTACCACTGAACTCACCCTCCTATGTCAAGATGGCCATTGAGAAACCAACACTTTTGACCTCATCAATGCACCGCAGTTCCATTTAATCCTGGGATGCCGTGTGTGGTCGCGCTTTACCCACGGATCAACTGGCGTGCCCGAGAGTTGCACACATACCTGCCATCCCAAAGGAAGGAAGGGGAAGCATGCCGGCTCATCGGTTCAGGAAGGTACGATAAAGGTCTTAGGTGCGGTTGCTACCTTACCAACTCAATACCAGGACTTTCCAGATGTGTTCCACCCCACAGGCTTTGCCACCCCACAGGCCCTATGATTGCCAGATCGATCTGATATCAGGAGCCCGAATTCCTTGTGGCCGTATCTACGCACTCACGGAACCCGAGAACCAACATCTGAAGACATATCTGAAGCAATTCCTGGCCAAGGGTTTCATCCATCCCTCAAAGTCATCTGCAGTGTCTCCCTTATTCTTCGTACCGAAGAAGGAAGGAGAATCGAGGACTTGAATCGACTACCGTGCATTAAACCAAGTCACTGTCAAGAACCGTTACCCCCTACCTCTGATCCCGGAATTGCTAGACCAAGTCAAGGTAGCCCAAATCTACACAAAATTGGACCTTAGAGGGGATACCATCTTGTGCGCATTAAAGAAGGGGAAGTGTGTAAAACAGCGTTCTGTACCAAATACGGCTTATTTGAACACCAAGTTCGGCCTGTGCAATGCCCCGGCCGCATTTCAATACTTCATGAACGATGTTCTAAGACAGCTGATTGATGCCTGCGCCTTAGACTACATAGATGACATCATGGTGTATTCGGCTTCAGAGCAAGATCATGTCAGGCATGTACGGGCCACACACCGGCCAGCTACATCCTGTGGCTTTCTGGTCACGAAAATTCTCACCACCTGAGCTCAACTATGCCATCACGGATAAGGAGCTGCTGGCCATAAAGGCAGCCTTCAAGGCCTGGCGACATTATCTGTTGGGAGCCAGACACACTATCACCGTGATAACGGACCATCAGAATCTACAATACCGGAAGAGTGCAAAGGCTCAATCCTCTCAGCAACTGCGCCGGGCCCTTTTCTTCGCGGAGTACGACTATGTGATCACGTACCGACCAGGAGTAAAAAATGGCAAAGCTGATGCCCTTCCACGCATGGGCACCAATGAGCTGGAGTATACACCTCCTGACCCTGTGACCATCATTCCGGGAGACCGACTCTTAGGAATTACAACTACTATGACTCAAGATGAGTTGCTGTATGAAGTCTGGCAAGTATTAACTCAGGAGCACTACGAGAATGGGGTTCAAGAGGAGAACACTATAGTGTTAAGGACCAATTGCCTTACTACAGGAATTGGCTATTCATGCCTGTAAAAGAACTTCAAGAACAGGTCATCTCGGAGTACCATGACTCCCTCATGGAAGGCCACGCGGGAATTGCCAAAACCATGGCCAAGGTGAAACGAAGTTACTGGTGGCCAACGTGGCGCAAAGATGTTATTCAATTCATCACTTCCTGTGGTATCTGTGCTCAGAATAAATCATCAAAGCAAAAACCTGCTGTGCTCCTGCAACCATTGGACATTCTGCCAGCTATGTGGCACACGTTATCACTTGATTTCATCACTGACCTACCCTCCTGTCAAGGTTATAACACCATCCTAGTGATCGTAGACCTGTTCTCCAAGATGGCCCATTTCTTCCTGTTCAAAGGTCTACCAAACGCATCCGGTCTAGCTAGAACCTTCCTGGAACACATGGTACAGCTGCACGGGTTCCCATCAGTCTTGATTTTGGATCGAGGCACCCAATTCGTGTCTAACTTCTGGAGGAAGTGTTGCTCGATGGCCCAAATAGACATCCGATTATCCACTAGCCATCACCCCCAAACGGATGGTCAAACTGAGAGGACAAACCAAATGCTCAAGCAATACTTGCGCTGCATGCTTCACCAAGTGGAAGGGAATTGGAAGGATTTATTGTGGATCGCTGAGTATGCTTATAACAATTCACTACACAGCAGTACCGGGCAGACTCCATTGTTTACTGTGTATGGCAGACACCCACGCACGTTAGAACTGGACATCCCTACGACTCTGGAAATTCCAGCCATCACGAATCTACATCCGACCATTTTGCAGGCCTTAACGAGAGCCTTAGAACATTAACGCCAAGCCAAGGCTTGCCAGAAGAAATACGCAGACCAGCATCGCGAAAGAGCCCCCGACTACCAAATAGGGGACATGGTATGGCTAGTCTCTAAGCATGTGCCTCTAAAGGGAACCCGGACATTCCACCCACGGTTTTTAGGGCCGTTCCCCATAGAATCCATCATAAACCCAGCCGCGTCAAAGCTGATGTTGCCAACCCACATGCGGATACATCCAGTGTTCCGAGTAACTACTCCACCAGGGCCTGTGATAATTCATGGAGAGCCAGAATTTGAAGTAAAAGACATCCTAGATTCCAAGTACGTGAGAACAAAACTCTACTATCTAGTGGACTGGAAGGATATGGTCCGCAGGACAAAATATGGGAGCCCAGTGACTACATTCATGCCCCACGTCTGATACGGCGCTTCCACCAAGAGAACCCCACTAAGCCGGGACCAGACAGAAGGACCACCTTGAGAGGGGTCTTAGGCGGGAGTGCTGTCACGACCATAACCCCTGGCCTGGGAACTCGGGGTCTCTGGCCCTCGCCACAGTATTCCTGCAAGGCCCCAAGGGCCCAATCATGCCCTTCTGGGCTGTCCTAGAGCCAGTCCTGGCGCCTTTGGCACCAGGCTCATATGGCAGGTGGAGTTTGCATTGGGGAATGGACCAACATGGCTGCCCCCACAAGGTTCGGCGTGGAACTGCATCATGCAGTCTAGCATCTAGGGCTTGGTCCGCCCTGGAGGCACCTGGGATACCTGCTGGCTATTTAAACCACGCCCGAGCTGAGGCACGCACTTTGCGTTGTTCTTCACTCACAGCATGACGTTCACCAAGACCTGCTCGCAGCATCCTTGGCCTGCATCTACAGGGAGAAGAAGAATCCATTATTCCTCCTTACCTGCTCCGTATCCAGCTCCCCAATCGCTCCGGAATCTTCCTTGGAGCTCGCCTTCTTCCCCAAGCAACATCCTAGAGAGGAGAGACAAGAAGAGGACAATTAGTAAGCATTCGTTTTACGATTCCATTGCCTTGAGACTCTGCTTACTTATGGAAGCTCTCCTGGAATTCAACTGCGGTCCGGACATCCTCCACACTATGCTCTGCTGCCATCTGGCCGCATTCTTCCAGGAACTTCTCGGCGACCTACAAGGAAGAATAGCACAGGTGAGCCTTATTCAAAGGAAGCTCATAGCGCTGTGCTTTGCGCAATCTTTTACCTTCTCGAGCACGGCCCTCTCGATCAGCTCGACGTCTTCATCACCCCTTCTGCATCTACTAGAGAAGGAGAAGGTTAACAGGGCAACAACAATTGTGGACATACATCCTTTTAAAACTAAAGACTTACCTCAAATGTCAAATCGTAGCAGGCCTGGACTCCCGGGCCCATGCCAGTGAAGTAACTTGGCCGAAAGGTGCCCAGCCACGACACGCCCCTGCACAGAACGGCAGGACGGAGAGTGCACCTTATCGAAATACAAGGTGAGGGAGGCTCTAAGAGGGTCGCAAGGGGAACACTTGGGAGGCAGGACCCGAGAGAAGGTGATTGTGGCTGAAACTGAACTCCTGTCTTCCAGAATAGACCCACAGCAGCGCAAGTTCCCCAGGGAGGTGAATCCAACCCAAAAGCGCTCCAGTCCAGTCGGGTAGTGTCCCTGTGGATACAAGGTGAGCGTTACAGTAACAAAATATAATAGAAGACAGAGCTAGCGATACAGGTACTAGAGTCTAAACCTCTCCAAAAAAAAGGGGGGGACCTGACATATCTAAAAAATTAACATAATTTTTAATAATGAATCACAAAGGTTAAAAAACATGATTAAATTCAAAGGTCCATAATACAAAACTTATCAAAGGATATCGAAAAAACATAGGATTATGTAAAAGGCAATAAATGCTAGCTAAAACAAATTCAAGAAAACACAGAGTACATCTAGGACAACCTGCTGCGTACCAAACTCCATTTGGATTAGTATGTCATATTTTCATGTCTCTGTTTTCAATCCAGAGCGCTGTCTTGACATGTTTCTGTTCACAAACACAAATAATGAACATTCATCAGGAGTAAATAATTCCAACGAAAAACCTAGTTCCTATAGAATCACAGACTTGATCTGGGTGAGTCTCATAGCACCTGTAGAGTTAAAACATATAAAAACAAATGATCAGCTGGGGAATAGCTTTAATACTTCGAAAAGTTCTAAATAACTGAACTGGAGGTATCAAAGGGATAATTTACCTTATCTGGTGCTCGTGGGGGCTCTCAACTTCAATGGGTAAATTGGAGTAGGAGGATGAATCAGTCCTACAAAGTATATAATACAAGAAAAGCTTATAATATGGGTTTTCAACACATAGCATAGTAAGAGTGTAGTTCGTCAGTTAGGTGTCATTAGTGTGTAGCCAATTGAGTATCTTATGTCTGAATTTAGGGTAGGGTTGTTCAAGTCTGAGGTCAACTGGTAGTTTGTTCCAACATTGTGCAGCTTTAACAGGGAAACTGGTTCCTCCTGCTGTCGAGCGTTTGAACCTGGGAATCTCCAACATAAATGAGTTGGTAGGTGGGTAGCTATTCTCCTAGTGATTTTATCCATTAGGTATGGAGGTGCTAGGTTATTCAGGCATTTAGAGGTGAGGGATGCTGTTTTGAGGAGAATTCTGTCAGTTATTTTCAGCCAGTTAACCACTTTCCTGAATGCAGTAATATGCTCTCTGTAAGGGATGTTCAATGCTGCCCTCAGGGCATTATTCTGCAGTCTTTGAATTTTATCTGTAATATATTTGTTGGCTCCTGACTACAGGGCATTACAATAATCTAGTCTTGACATGATAAGAGCATTGGCTAGTGTGGTGCAACTTGCTCTCGAGAGGTATGGTCTGGAGGCTCTGATGAGTTTGCAAGTATATGTTGTGGACGAGACGAGGGAATTATCAATGTTGTAGGATGTGTAGTTTGGGATAAGTTGTTGGATATTGGCTTCAGAGCCTAAGATTAGTAACTCAGTTTTTTTCGTCGTTCAGGCAGAGGCCATGCGATGCCATCCATGCCTGAATGAGGGTGTATATTTTGTTCACCAAGGCTGAGTCCACCTTGAAGTTGCCCGAAAGGGGTATGAGGATCTGTGTGTCATCTGCATAATTAGTGTAGGTGACACCCAGTCTATCCAATTTGTCGAACAGAGGCTTGGTGAAGATATTATACATAGTGGGGGAGACGCAGGAACCTTGTGGGACCCCGCAGGCTATTTTGATAGGGTCGGCAGATGGTAAAGTAGAGAAGACTCTCATGGTCCGGTTAGCTAAGAAGGATTGGACCCAGGCTATGGCATCTTTGGTGAAGTTGGTGGCAGATTGGAGGTGGTTGCATAACACTGCATGGTCCACCAAGTCGAATGCTGCCGACAAGTCCAGTAAGAGTAGCAAAGCTATTTTTCTATTATCCTTTAATTCTTCAATTTGTGTCTTAATGTCTAGCAGTGCTGTTTCAGTGCCATGGAGAGGGCGGAAGCCTGACTGTCGTGAGCCAAGTAGGTGGTTGGCTTCCAGATAGTCCTGAATGTGTATGTAAGCAGCTCTGTCTAAGATTTTAGGTAGAAATGGCACAGTGGTGATGGGTCTGTAATTGGTAGGGATAGTGGGTTCCAGGGTTTGTTTTTTGAGTAATGGTAGGACCCAGGATTCTTTAAGGTTGGCCGGTACTGCATTAGTTTTAAATGAGGAGTTTATCAGCTTGGAGATAAAAGGGGCTAGGTCTCTTGCTGCATCCTTTATTATCTGTGCTGGGCACGTGTCGCCTTTGCAGTCAGAGGGTTTGAGGGAGAGTATTATTTTTTCTGTTTCAGTTATGGAGATAGTCTTGAATCTAAAGGGTGTGGTTGTCCTTGACACCAAGGGTTGACTCGTTTGTTGGTCAATGAATGGAAGTGAGGCCTTTTTTTAAAATCGATTTTACATTGTAACGACAAGATTTTATTCGATAGAGCATTTTGTTTGTTAGTACACCATGCTGTATCCTTTGGGGCATTGTCTACCGGTTGGATTTGGGATTCTAGTTCGCGGTGGATGGAGAATAATTGTTTGGTGTTAGATTTAGCTTTCTCAATCCTGTCATTGAAGGTGTTCTTTTTGGCTTTGTTTATTTCTTTTTCGTACATTTTTGCAAATTCCGTTAGGTTGTTTTTGTGATTTTCAGAGGGGGAGTGGTGCCAAATAGACTGGAGTTTCCTTTTTTGTGATCTTAAGGATTTAAGTTGGGGGGTGAACCAGGCATTCAGATGCGCTACTTGTCTAGCTTTATGCAGTTTGACAGGAGCAATCATGTCCAGTGCCTCAGTCATAGCATTATTGAAAGCGTTTACCAGTGCTTCAGGGTTGTTATTTTCCATTCCAGAGATGGCAGGGAGGAGAAGAGGGATGCGCTTTTCAGCAGTAATATCCTTCTTAGTTCCAGTCGGGAGAGGCAGTGCTAAGTTATTAGGCTTGGGGCTCTTGAGGTCTAGTGAGGCAGAAAAATGTATTAAGTGATGATCTATCCAAGATTGTGGGACAATATCAGTGATGTTAATATTGCAGTTTGGATCGGCTACCCAGTCAAGGGTCCTTCCTTTGATATGCATTGGTGAGAGGACTTTTTGCGTGAGACCGTGGTCATTTAGTAAGGTTGAGATAGATTCAGCATGTTTGTTGTTAGTATCATTAAATCCTAGATTGAAATCTCCCAACAGAAGTGTTTGGGAGTGATCTTTAGTGTTGTCGGCTAACAGATTGGTTAGGTCATCTTCGAAGGTGCCTAGAGGCCCAGGGGGTCTGTATATCACGTGGATGGTTAGAGTACGATTGTTAGAGAGAGGCAATTTGGAAGAGAGTACTTCACAGGATGTGAAGGGAGCTGAGGTGGCAAGTCTTATAGGGTAGGTTGTTTTGAAGATGATGGCTAGACCACCACCTCTGGCATTAGGCCGGTCCACTCTAATGATTTGGTAGTTGTCAGGTACAGCTAACATGAGGGTTGGCTCTGCGGCCTCGTGTAGCCAAGTCTCAGTTATGGCTAATAAATTGAGATTGTCATTGTTTAGGATGTCTGCGATTTCGGTGGCATGGGCTACCACTGATCTAGAGTTTATGAGGGACCCTGTTAGCATTAGGGTGCTATCAGGGGTAGCAGTTCGCGAAGTTTTGTGTGAAATGGTATCACGGGAAGTGTGATTTTTGGGTGGAATGTGGTCAGTGGTAATGGTAGTGTGTGACGTGTGGAAGAGGGGTTCTTAGACTGGGTAGTAGTTTGATTATTGGCATTGTTAGGGCAATTTGTATAAGGTTCATAGAAAGGAGACAATCTAGACCTAAGTCTCAGGTTTCTGTCCTTAGGAGGGTTTGTTATGATGGCAGTGGCCATAATAGTTATGATGACACTGGTAAGTAGTGCTGTCTGGACTGGTTTAGTCAAGTAGGCGGAGGTCATTGTCAAGCTATGCTGAGGTCATGCTAACATCTAAATGTTAGTTCAGTGTAGATGAAGGGGCACAACTTCTGTACTGTACCTGTCAGATGCTAGTTGTAGTTAAATCACACTGAGGCTAAATGCAATTGTAGGCACAGGGCACATCTAGGCTAGACAATGAATAACACAGTTAGGCTAAATGCAATTGTAGGCACAGGGCAGAACACACCTAGGCTAAATGCAATTGTAGGCACAGGGCAGAACACACCTAGGCTAAATGCAATTGTAGGCACGGGGCAGACACACCTAGGCTAGATGCAATTGTAGGCACAGGGCAGAATACACCTAGGCTAAATGCATTTGTAGGCTCAGGGCACATCTAGACTAGACCATGCAGAACACAGTTAGGCTAAATGCAATTGTAGGCACAGGGCACATCTAGACTAGACAATCCAGAACACAGGCTAAATGCAATTACAGACACAGGGCAGAATACACCTAGGCTAAATGCAGTTGTAGGCTCAGGGCACATCTAGACTAGACAATGCAGAACACAGTTAGGCTAAATGAAATTGTAGGCACAGGGCAGAATACACCTAGGCTAAATGCAGTTGTAGAGGCAAGGTGCCGGAGAGTACGTAATTAGCAAAGCACGAGATTACGAAGTTACTGCTGTACATTTGGGTGAAGCAGGGTGGAGGGGGTTAACTTGCGTAGGAGGGTTGCAGGGCAACTCTGGTTGGGTAAGCAAACAGGGACACTGGAGATCATAGTAATTTGCAGCAGTTTGGGCATGGGGTTAGGTTTACACACATACAAAGACGGAGTTGAGGCGAAATTGGTACTGGCTAGAAGCCCAGATGGTATCACTTATACCAGGATAAACATGTTTTTGTACGTGCTAATATCACGCGTAATAGTACTATTGCAGAGAGGGCATTCTAACATTATTCAATGGAGTGAGACTACATATACATTTAGCTGATGATAGGAAGAGAGTAGGTGCGCACCGATGTATGAGTGTAATACATGTGCTAGCATGCATACATTTCTATTTGTGCAAAGTTAGTGTTCTAGTATCAGCAGTTCCTGAAAGTTCTAATAGCAGCAGCAGCTTACTTGGATGCGGTGGGGGTAACCCAGTCCTCTGCGGTCCGTCGCGGACAGGCGCAGACCGGCTCGTGCCTTATACTGTGTGCCTTAGGTGTGCAGCCGGCTCTTGCCTTCCGGTGCTCTACGCACCAGGAAGTAGCCGCGGCAGCCAATCGTGGCCTTCTCAGCGTCGGGCCTTGTTGCTAGGCAACCATGATGCCGGCCATTTTGTTTTTCATTACGGGTTCGGTAAATCAGCTGGGTGGCACGCTGTAAGGAGGAGCAGATGCTCTAGTATAGATTAAAGGGCCGTGGAAGCAGGGCAGTGATTCTGCTTACCCCGGACTCAGCATGCTGCAATTCTTCTTTCATCTCGGGCCTCCGGTGCTGGCACAGGGAGCGAAGGGAGTGGGCTCCTGCCCATCTGATCTTGGGGATTCTAAGAGGATGTGGGCGCAGGCAGGCACGTGCTTTTTATGGGTCCCTTGGGTGTGCAGCCAGCTCTCGCCTTCCGGTGCTCTACGCACCAGGAAGTAGCCGCGGCAGCCAATCGTGGCCTTCTCAGCATCAGGCCTTATGCTAGGCAACCATGACGCTGGCCATTTTGTTTTTCATTACGGGTTCGGTAAATCAGCTGGGTGGCACGATGTAAGGAGGAGCAGATGCTCTAGTATAGATTAAAGGGCCGTGGAAGCAGGGCAGTGATTCTGCTTACCCCGGACTCAGCATGCTGCAATTCTTCTTTCATCTCGGGCCTCCGGTGCTGGCACAGGGAGCGGAGGGAGTGGGCTCCTGCCCATCCAACCTTGGGGATTCTAAGAGGATGTGGGTGCAGGCAGGCTCGTGCTTTTTATGGGTCCCTTGGGTGTGCAGCCGGCTCTCGCCTTCCAGTGCTCTACGCACCAGGAAGTAGCCGCGGCAGCCAATCGTGGCCTTCTCAGCGTCGGGCCTTGTTGCTAGGCAACCATGGCAGCGGCCATTTTGTTTTTCATTACGGATTCGGTAAATCAGCTGGGTGGCACGCTGTAAGGAGGAGAAGATGCTCTAGTATAGATTAAAGGGCCGTGGAAGCAGGGCAGTGATTCTGCTTACCCCGGACTCAGCATGCTGCAATTCTTCTTTCATCTTGGGCCTCCAGTGCTGGCACAGGGAGCGGAGGGAGTGGGCTCCTGCCCATCCGACCTTGGGGATTCTAAGAGGATGTTAAGACAGGAAGAGACCAGATGTATTATAGACTTTGAGAGCAAGAATCCCGGTGGCCACAACATGGATGAAGAACTTTATACATTCTCAGGGGTGGAATAATTATACAAATTCACCCTTCCTGAAGGAATTAATCAATTTCCTTCCTTGTTGTCCATGTCATTTTTGAATAATCAGATAGAGATGTTAATGTGTACATTCTGGTCAAGAGAAAAACAACACTCGGCCTCGGTGTTAAACATCGGCCTTTGACGCTCAATAGTATAAGCCTACATGTTTAAAACATGTATTGTTCTACTATATGGTAACTGTTCTCTGTGGCTATAGATCCCAGTATGGGTAGCTATGGGATGGGTCAGAACGGGTCAAAACATGTGACTTATTGATATCATGCTTTTCATTATAGAGACCATAGAAATAGTGATCTCTGAGGAGGGTCATTAGGTGCAGTTGCCCTATATCTTTGACTTTCTTGTGAATTATTGATCCTCATGCACTAGACGTATTATTTTCTTTTCTTTTCTTTTCTTTGTCCTTCTTCTCTCTTTTTTCTTGCCTTCCTCCTGCCCTTTATCACTATGGAAAGGACAGGTTCCTTACACTATTTCACTCACACCTAGTCAAAGAGTAAAAATGAGGAGCATTGTCAAAACTGATTGCAAAGATCTCTGTATGAAGGCAAATCGCTGTACCGTTTACATAGATAACTGTCGGATGGACTGCCATTGCTGTCATCCAGTTTTCCTGCAGTCTTAGCAACAGAGGGTTGCAATTATATGGTTCAAGTGCATAGTTGTCATTGTTTTCACCCAAGTTTGCTGCCGTCTGAGCAACAGATGGCTGCAATTATATGGTTTAAGCGCATTGTGCACTGCATTTGCCTAAAAATAAGTTCAAATGTACTATGCACTTTACCTGCTCGAAAATGAAATGTACGCAGTACCTACACGATGTGCACTCTATGTGCCCAAAAATGAGCTTAAATGCACTATGCACTTTATCTGCTCGAAAATGTGATGCACGTTGTACCTAGACGATATGAGAATGTATGCAAGTTAGCAATACGGGTCAAATGCACAACGCACTTTACATGCTCAAAAACAAGATTCATGACATATTCGAATGAGATGAGTAAAATATATACAGGTCGACAAGCGCATGAGCAAATGCACTACACACTTTAGTTGTGTAATAATGAAATTGATGTTGGATTTGGCATTCTTAATGCATCATGTGCTTTATCTGTTTGACAATGAGTTTGATGTCGTTGCACCTAGATGACATGAGAATTTATGCAAGTTAATAATACGTGTCAAATGCACAATGCACTTTACATGCTCGAAAACAAGATTCATGACATATTTGAATGACATGCGAAAATTGTATACAGGTCGACAACTGCATGAGCAAATGCACTTTGCACTTTAGGTGTGGAATAATGAAATTGATGTTGATGTTGTATTTGGCGTTCTTAATGGACCATGCACTTTATCTGGTGGATAATAAGATCAATGTCATATTAATAGGACTTGAAAATGTATGCAAGTCAATCATCTCACGTGAGGATAAAGTAGAGTTGCAGCATTCTCTGGCAAATCCCACACCAGTTTCAGGACACTACGGTGACAATATCATGTCAATTTTGAGGGAGATAAACAGCAGGTTTTGAAATGAGATGGACATGTATTGTTCATAGGTTAATATGGAAAGCCTCTTTATTCAATGACATTTTACATTGGAGATATACGGAAATCCTTAAGTTTTCCATACTATCCAGTGTGCAAAACATTACGCCAATTAGCCTGAGCTTGGGAGACACAGTTTGAGCCAGATGTTATGAATGCATTATGCCAGAACGCCATTATAAATAGGATACATGTAGCAACTCCCGAACCACGCACGATGGGAGGCTACACTATGTATGAAATAATTTGGATAGCCCTCATGTGAGCATAGCTCTCAACCATTCGTCTCGCAAATGCGGGTGAAATCACCCGATTTTGTTTCTGGCGGGTGAGACGCCCATTGGAATGAATGGGCGTGCAGGAGACTTGGCGGTTGAGTCAGCCCTTTGCAAGGCGGGTGATACCCGCCAAAAGCGGGTGAGTTGAGAGCTATGTGTGAGAATTGACATGTGTAAGTGTTTAAATTTCAATTACAAGTACCTCTGAATATCGTGAGCTCGTGTTTACACAACCAACACATGTATAATAAGGGGGCTGCAACAAATTGGTGATGATGTACACGGACGGCTGAATTCATGTTGCTTCCGATTACACAATAGAAAAATAAAAAAGAGATAGGCATTGGAACGTTTGAGATACTGTTGCCTGTAGTATATTCTCCTGGACTCTTTAAGTGACATAACTAGAGAGCCCAAGCCAAAATGGCTGAAACTGTTTGGCAGGGTGAAAGTCACCTTTTCACTTTTTACCATTTGGGTGTTGTAAAGTAGGTTGTTGGTAAGGAGGAGTCACTGTGAACAAGCCACATGACAGTGGCGAAACGTGTCAGTTTGGTTGCATTCTGCCGGCATAAACAATACTAGGAAGATGAACGTTTTTTAAGAAATTATGAAATTCTTCAAAGAAAGTATAAAATATGTTATTAAACTTTCTGACTTTTTGGACCTTTGATTATTGAGGACTATTCACGGGAGTGCTGCTCGTTACAACAGTATCCTTTTGCCAATCCTTTGGAGACAAACATATATATTTATATATATTCTAAACCTTCCAGGCATCACCCCTTTTGTTTTGAGCTGCAGTTTGTGGCAGGCATCCAGGTGAATTATCTTCGGTGGATCAAACTCCACCTTCTTGAAGTCAGTGTTGCACTCCCAGCGAGCCACACATGGTGACCTGATCTGTGACCATTCATTGTGCCAGCCTTGTCTAATCATGTGCGACTTGCTTAGCAAGTCAGTGCTGGATTATCTCATGACCGCATCTGACTTTTCTCATTTGCCATCATCAGACATTCACAGTGCCTCCCCCACCCGTGCCGCTCAGGCTGGATGAAATACAGAGGGATTGGGGTGCTCTTTCTCTCATGGCACAGCCCGCTACTGTGGGCACAGCCATAGCTCTCAACTCACACGCTTTTGGTGGGTGTCACCCGCCTTGTAAACAGGTGACTCACCCGCCAAGCCTCCAGCACGCCCATTCCTTTCGATGGGCCTCTCACCCGCCAAAAATAAAATCGGGTGTTTTCACCCGCCTTGGTGACACAAATGGTTGAGAGCTATGGCACAGCACAGACTGAGGCAGACACCGATACGATTACAGTGGAATCTGAAAAGGGCTCAGAGGGAGTGTCATTGGAGATGCGAGATGTTGATTAGTCTCACCAAAGGCGATCGCGTCTAATAGACGAGATTTTCATCCTCGACAGCCCGGCTCACTTCTCCAAACTGTACACCTCAATGTCCAGCTAAAAACCTTCAAAAGAAAATGAAGGACTCTTTCCCTGATGGCTGGTAAAAGCTCCAAAATGTGGTCTAATTTCAACAATCTGCCAGCGTGCCAGGGAGACCTCAACATTTTGAAGGAAGGAAGCATTCTGGAAGCAGTCTCATGCATGTGTGAAGTGGCTATTTTGAACCCATCTATTCCCCTGGAAAATGTCATTAGTCAAGGGGGCGAGGAGGTGGCGCAGGACAGGTTACAGGGGGACCTTGAGGAGTTGCCATCTTTCATAACGGAACACCCACCCTCACCTAGCATTAGTTTAATGTTATCCATGGAACAACGACCAGAGTACGGCCTTCATCACACCCTTCATGATTTGAATGAGAGGGTGAAACTTACTGCTCCTTAGATCTCGGCCCTAAATCTTGTCCTAAGCTCCTTTGTCAGCTTTTATGAAAATATAAAACTACAACTTTCAGCTCACACTTTACAACTGAGCGGAATTAAGATCACAACTACAAATGCTGAAAGAGCTGTTAGAGGCAAAGGAGAAAGGCTCTGTTGGGCTGGTTAAGGGGGCACATGATGCTGTGGTCCCTCCCACATTACACCCCACCTCTCCACCCCTTTTCCCCCCTTAATCCTTTTAGCAAAAGCCAGTGGGTAACATTCAATACGCTACTCCTAAACATATACAATCTGCATCACAGGAGTTTGCATCTAATACCGTGGATATTTTTGCCAGACTCCCAGTGGGCCATGCATCAAAAAAGTAATCTAAAAAGTCAAAAAGTGTCAAGAAAAATATGGCAAGGAAGAATGCGAGAAAATTCCTAAGAAATTGACATCTCTCTGAAGAGGAAGTGTAAAAGTGTCTAGAACAACAGCGGGAACACTCCACAAGAGTGCGTGCTTAACAGGCGAAGTCTCCCCTTGTGTTCGATCCCTACCACAAAATAGGTTAGTTTCCACGCATACAGCGCTCCCTCCTCAGAAGGTTCTCTATCTTAAAGTAGAGTGATACCCACAGAAACAGGGACTCCCTCCCTAGATGCAAACCACATTAATTTAACTGCAATTAACTATCCATTGCCTTTGGAAACGCTTCTGAGGCCCAACGGTTTGAGTCCATCTTTAATTTAGGAAACAAATGCTTAACTAGCAACCAAGACAAAAAAACAAGGAATAATGTGGGATCACAGACATAGAGCTGGGGGCGAGGGCTGCTAGTGATAGGGTAAATGCCTTTGACAGTTGATGCAGTGCAGGATTGGGCTGAACGCAACTCTTCCGCAAGGGCATGTATCAATCTACCATGCTTGCAATGTGCAGCCCATTGGAGGAGGGCTACAACATCGGATGCAATTCTGAATTCATCATTGCCAAACACCCATCAGCCACATTTTCTTATGGGGCCAGTAAGTCTAATGCATGAGCTTAGTTTGAGCAAGAAGACACTTGAGGCCCGTCCCCTAAGAAGATATGGCTGGAGCAAATGTTCACATCCAACAATCAAGTAGTGCTGAACAGATTACGGATCTTACAACTACTTAATGAGATTCTCGCATTTTGCTTCCTTCTTTCTACCCGTGATAGACTATGGGCCTCATTGCAAGAATGGAGGACATGAAAAAAGGAAGGCGGAATGGAAATATCGGCATCGTTAACGGGTCCGGGGCATTACGACCCGACAACCCGGCAATACTGCCACTGCCAGTACCGTGCCCCCTCATAACGGCATGGGCGCGTACACGCTCCCCTTCCAGGAGTAAATACTGGGATGCCGGTAATAGTAGGACCTCACAACCCACGCGGGGATGCAATTACTGGCATCCCGAAGGCGGTAATTAGGGCCTGCACGATGGCAGCCATACAAGCATTGCGGACCACCCGTAAAGAGCAATCTGCAATCAAACAAACTGCCACAGGTGCACACAATCACCACAGGTGGAGTCAATGGAGCCTGTTCTTGCATAAAAGGAGTACACCCACATACCACACTCCTTCCTACACCAAAATGATACCAGTAGCAGTTGCAATCATGGGGCTGGAGGACATGCCTATACTGCTACAACTACAGCAACAACAGCAACTACAACAACTACAGCAGCAACAACAGGAGGCACAGGGGAGATGCAGGAGGAGAAGGAGGGTGAGACAGGCTCAGCAATTACCAACAGTGCAGCCAGTAGTACCTCGTAGGCAGCCACCAATCCCTCGCATCAGACCCAGTCCATTCAACCTAACCACTGAGCAGATCCACACCCTGTACCGGTTGGACAGGGACACCACCACCACCACCATAGTGGACATGATAAACAACGACATTGTCAGCCTCTTAGAAATATGCACTGCCATACCCCTGCTACTAAAGGTGGTGTCTGTGCTCCACTTCCTGGCCACATGCACCTACCAGCACACAGTGCACCAGCTGCATGTCATTTCGCAACCAATATTTTCACGCATGCTGACCCAAGTGCTGGATGTCCTCCTGAAGCACGCTAGCACCCACATATCCCTACCACGGACTGCCCAGGAGATAGCCGAACCCAAAGTAGGCTTCCAGGCACTGGCAGGCATGCCCAATTGTGTTGGTGCCCTCGACTGCACCCATGTAGAATTGGTAGTCCCTCATGCCGTGGAGGCAGTGTACCGCAATCGCAAGAAATACCACTCCATCAATATGCAGATGGTATGTGACTCCAGCAAGATCATCACACATTGCTGCACCCGATATCCCGGATCCACACATGATGCCATGGTGCTGCGTAACTCCACGCTACCCCGTTACATGGAGCGACATGCTGGACCACGTGCCTGGCTGCTTGGTGAGTTGCTTGACTGGCCCATGGCAGTGCATCGGGGTAGTGATGTGTTGGGATTCATACTCCACCTGGGTGGGATTGGGGGGGTGCATACTCCACCTGGGTGGGAATGGGGGGATGCATACTCCACCTGGGTGGGAATGCATGGTGAGTGGAGAATTCACGCAGAGCCAAACACTCCTGACCTTAACCTCCCAACCTCAACACAACACATGACTGCCACACATTGGACCAATTACGTATATCAATGACAACATGTAAGACACACAACCTGGCCACCATGTGTATGTCTAGCAAAGCATTACTAAACATGATAGCAACTGTGCCAATGTGACAAATGTGACCACGCACTGTTTAGTATACACAGTAAAAATGGGAGGCAAAACATCGTCCTGCAACCACAGTACACCCGCACCAACATGCAAGAATTCACCCTGCATCATCTGTACAACGCCATCCAGACTACCACACCTTATTGCAGTATAGAATGCATCTAAATAATATTTGTGCATATGTATAGGGACATGTGCATGTCCACAGCAAATAGCTGCGGGCATGACTGTGAATCCTGAAGGTGGCAGCTCAGAGTGACACACACCTATTTGTATTTGCTTGCAGGTGATGGAGGATATCCCTTGAAGCCGTTCCTACTTACCCCTGTGCGGAACCCGCGGAACAGCCATGAAGAGGAGTACAATCGGGTTCACACCCGTACCCATGTTGTGATTGAGCAGACCTTTGGCCTGTTGAAGGCGCGGTTCCGCTGCCTAAGCAGGTCTGGTGGAGCACTCCTTTATAGGCCTGAGGAGGTGGCAAATATCACCATGGCCTGTGTCATGCTGCACAACTTGTAAGTCCGGAAAAATGTACCACTGCCACCTGACATTGACATGCATGCACCGGGTGAGGATGATGAGAATGGAGACAGAGCTGAAGCAGCACCCCTGCCAGTACGTGATGCACAGGATGGCCGTGCAGTACGCCAATCTCTGATTCATGAATACATCTAAACCACAGGGACTTTGATAGATATGTATCAGTGACACAATGGGTCCATGTCGACATGCACACAGGGAATGTTGGGAGTTGGGCACTGAACACCATCATACATCAAATGGATACACACGAAATGAACAATGTCCAAGCATTGAATCTTTTTTCACACAACGGGTGTATTGATTCAAACTGCAAAAATGTGACAACCTCCCCAAATCCCCAGTGAACTCCCAAAACCCCCCAGTGAACTCCCAAAACCCCCCAACACCATCTGAGCCACTCCCATAGTTCTCCTACACTATTTGCGGGACTTCTTGCTGTCCGGGGGCAGCATTTCAGTGTGCCTCGCACTCCTTCTCGTAGGACGCACAGGGCTGGAGATTCCAGAGGAAGAGGGGACAGAGGAAGCAGGTGTGGTGGATGGTGAGGAGTCAGTGGGGATTTCCATGCCTGCTGGAAGTCGTGGCCACTGCATGTGCAGCAGGATGGATGTCAGGACCTGTGGGATGGCCCCCAGAGAGTCTCTCATCAGCAATGCCGAGGCATTGACTGCGGCTGTGTTGGCCGTTATGGCGACTGTGGTCCCCACTATTGCTGTGGCTATCTCCCACCTGGTGTCCTCACCATCCACGATATATTGGTGCATCAGGTCCAAAATGGACTCCTGTCTGGCCTCCACCCTCACCAGCCGTACCTCAAGGCTGTTGGTGGGAGCAGCAGTGGTCGAGGGTGCTGTCACGGGGCCTGCATTATCAGTGCTGTCCTCGGGGATGGGGCTCAGGTCGGAATTGTGCAGGCAGGGATCGGCACTGCTGTAGGTGGGTGAGGGCTGAGTGTGGGGTGGGGGGGTGGACACAGGGTTTGGGGAGTGTGGACATGCAACATGCGTCACTCCTTCCTGGTCCACATATTCCTCCACGTCATTTTCGGTGTTGGCCAGTGGTTCTAGGGCCTCGCCTTCCACTGGAGTAGGTGTGGGCAGCTGGGTGTCCACAGTGTCAGGCGCACTGGGTATAGGTGTTGGCAGCTGGGTGTCCACAGTGTCAGGCGTACTGGGTGTAGGTGTTGGCAGCTGGTTGTCCACAGTGTCAGGCGCACTGGGTGTAGGTGTGGGCTGCAAGGCTGCCCCGGAGGTGGTGGTGTCGGTTGCCATTTTCTGTGGCCGGGACGTGGATGCAATTGTGGTGGTGTCCTGGCTGGCATCTTCTCCATCAGTGCCTGGGGGGGTAGAAGAGATGCAGGGCATCAGTGATGGTGTTACATGCCAGATGCATTCTATGGTTCTGTGGAGTATTTCATTAATCATGCATTAATGTCTTACAGGTGTGTCACACAGGGCAGTATGAGGGGGCATTTTGGCATTTGCTACATGGCAGGTGGCATGCTGTTGTATTGGGGTTTGTGTGATGTATTACATGGGCACGGTCCATGTGTGTTGGCTGTGTGTTGGTAATGGGATTGGCACTCAGCATGCATTTCAGTGTGGCAGGGTTTGGCCCTCCATCTGGACAAGAATATGTTCATGTGTGTGTTGGGACATGCATTGCCTTGCCTATACTCTCTTCCGCATCACTTGTGCTACGTCATTGTTTCCCTTACAGGGATCTGCAGGGTCTTTCACCTCCATCTGCTGATGTTGCCGCACCCATCTCCATATCTCCAAATCCCTCGATGGACTCCAGATTGATGAACGTGCTTGCCGTCTCCTCCCAGGTGGTCAGTTTGGCAGGAGAGTGGGGACCCCTGCCTGTAGCCATGGCCTCCCTCCTGTTGCTTGACAGGATATTACGGACCCTAAGGTGGAGGTCATCCCACCTCTTCTTGCAATCCTTCACTGTCTGTAGGGTGGTTCCAACAGCGGAGACCTTGCGGGCTACCTCCTGCCAGATCTCCTTCTTGCGCTGCTGCACCTCACGCTTCAGGTTCTGATCTTTTATCACATCAGCATGTGCGGCAAGGGTGTCCGCAAGCATGTTCAATTCTGCATCAGAAAAGCGCTTTTTCCGCAGGCGGGGGTAGTCTTCCGGGTTGCCTTTGACGTGGTGTAAGTATTGCCACTGGTTTCTCCTTTAAACAACTGGTGGTTTGGGAGGATTGCAATGGATTGTGTTTTGAAAAATGGCCGCCTGCGTATTTCCTGTTCCGAGGCGATGACGTTACTTCCGGGTCCGGTATTACGAGCCCGGTATTAGCATGTTGTTATTACCGGGTCGGTAGTAAGGGGTTCCTCCTCGGCAGAGGCGGTATCAGCGGGTCCCGTGATGGTGCTATCGGGGGCCTGGAGGACCTTTAGCAGCATGCCGGTATGACCATTACTGGCATGGGGGTTCGCGCATGCTCGAGCACTCGTAATCACCCACCCATAACTCCATGCCAGTAATGACCCCGTTTTTAACGCGCTCCTCGTAATAAGGCCTTATGTGTACTTTCTCAAGGATGATCGCAGAGACCTAGTACAACTACAATTTAAGTCACTGCTGGTTGGTGGTTTATTATTCAAACAAGTAGATGAAAACCATAGATTGGGGTATGGTAACTTCAAAAAATACTTTGATAAATCTTCTTGGGAGCCTGAACAAAATGTGAAATCTGACGATTGGAATGATGGCCGCTCCAGGGCGCAACAGAATATCACCTGTAATAACTCCGCAAAGAGGAACAGATAGGTTCATTTTGAAAAATCTCCCCATACAGATGGGTAAGAGGAGGGTGATAACTCGTCATGGATTCCAGAATTTTGTTCAGTAATTTGGAGTCAGTGTCATAGTTTCCTGTAATAGGTAGGAGTATTTGGGTGTCATCAGTATAGATGTTGTACGTGATGCCCAATTTGTCGAGGGGGTCGAAAAGAGGCTTGGTGAACACGTTGTATAGTGCTTGAGAGACACAGGATACTTGGGGTACTCCACATGTAACGTGGACAGGGAAGGCTGCAGTAGTGGTGGAGAAGACTCCCATGGTGAGGTTGGTCCGGAAGGATTTAATCAATTTTATGGCACTGGTCGAGAAATGGGCTGCAATGGCCAAGTGATGGCAGATAATATTGTGGTTGACTAAGTCGTAGGCTGCGGAAAGGTCTAAACGGAGGAGGATTGCCAAGTCCCCTTTATCTTTAATTTGGTCCATTTGGATCTTGAGGTTCAGGAGTGCAGTTTCTGTGCTGTGACCCGGGCGGAAGCCTGATTGGCGGAGGCCTAGGAGGTTATGGGTATTTTGGAATCTGTAGGTGTGCAATTCTTTGAGAATTTTCAAGAGAAAATGTACTGTTGTGATCAGTAGGTAGTTAGTCGGGATGTTTGGGTCTAATGTAGGTTTATTTAAGCAGAGATTGAGTACCCAGGCTTCTTTCAGGTTTTCGGGTACATTGTTTGTGGTGAAGGACTTGTTAATCAAAGTTGTGATGAATGGGGGAAGCTTATCAGCACAGTCTTTGATGAGGGTTGCTGGGCAGATGTCTCCTTGGCATCTAGAAGGCTTCAAGCCCTTGATCATTTTTGTGGTTTCAGCAGTGGTGACCAGGGTAAATTTGAATCTAGGAATGGAGTTATTGTATTTGGGGGAAGGGGTGGGTCTGGGGGCAGGTTGATTGGGGCAAGTTTAGTTGATTTGGCTTAATTTTATTGTGTAGTAAGGCTACTTTGTCGGAAAGGGCATTTGTAATATTGGTGCACCAGGGGAGGTCCTTGTTGCAGTCATCTGGGGTAGGGGCTTGTGATTCGAGCTCCCGTAATATGGTGAAGAGCTCCTTTGTACCTGAGCTGGCATTCTCAATTCTGGTATTGTAGGAGTTGCCCTTTGATTGGACTCTGGCTGCCTTGCATTCTGATGCTAAGGTATAGAACAGCAGTCTAATTGTGTGGGAGTGTGTTTTTTTTTCCCAAGTGCTTTCTGCGTTCTTTTTGTGGATCATAGGTTTTTAAAGCTGGCCATATACCAGGAGTTAGTGTGGGTTATAGGTTTCACTCTGCAATTACCTAGGGGAGCAACTTTGTTGATGGCCTCTTGTCAGGTTTGGTTATGGATTGTTACCATAGCAGTGCGGTTGGAGGTGGTGTTTATGTGAGTAGTGAGTGGAAGTAGTAGGGGGAGCATGCTGTCAGGGGAGATTTTCCTGTGATTTCTTGAGAGTGCCTCTGGGGTAAATTGCGGTGGGGGGTTGGGCTTTGTTGCCATGCTAATCACAAATTGAATGATATTGTGGTCTGACCACAGACACGGATTGTTGGCTAGGATATTGTGAGACAGTTAAGGTCTGCTAACCAGTCAAGTGTACCTCCTTTGTCATGTGTAGGGTTGGGGATTTGGAGAGTGAAGCCTTGTGCTTCAATAGTATTGGCAATTGTGGTAGCCTGGGAGCCTAGTGGGTCATTTAGGCCTAGGATGAAGTCTCTCATAATGACAATTTTTGACAGTGGTTTGGTGTTGGTTGTGAAGAGAGTCACTATGTCTTCCTAGAAGGATGTCATGGTGCCTGGAGGTCTGTACATTAGGTGAATAGTGAGGGTCGATGTGGCCGAGAGTGAGAGTTTGAACAAAATCAGTTCTCCTGATGGGCAGGTTTGATCGATGGTTGCTCTCAGCTGGAGGTTTTTTGGCGATAAATGCCACTCCACCTTCTTTGGATACTGTTCTATCATTCCTAAGGATGGTGTATTCTTCACGGATAGCCAGGTAGAGGATAGGTCCTGCTGCTGGCTGGAGCCAAGTTTATGTGATTGTCAGGATGTCTAGGTCATTGGTGGTGATGAGGTCACTTTTGCTCTGCTATGCTGCAGCACTGTGTTCTGATGGTGTCAGAAAACATCAAAATGGCCGCAAAACCTTTGTGCGCACCAAAACCTCTGAAAATCACGCTTTGCAAAACACAAAAAGATGTCTGCCCAATCTGCCATGCATGTTGTCAGTGCTCGAACAGAGATCGCACTCCTGAAATGTCTGGGCTCCACAGCATGTGAAGATGGAGAACAGAAGGAAAAACAGTGCTTTGCTGAGGGAAACCCCACAAATCTTGCTTTAAATCCTTTTTTCTTTGTTGCTGAAACTGCAGAATGTCAGTACCAAACACCCTCAAACATCCAGAATTCTTGCTGGGTGCTACAATTCACTTAGTATAAGAAACCATTGTGAACATACAATGTCCTGAAAAGCTGAAAGCATCAAGGGATTTCCACAGAAAAAGGGGCTCTGTGGATCTGTCAAAATCTGGGCGCAGTACTCTTGGCCGCCTGAATGACAGCTGTCAGGGGCCTGCAGGATTAAAACTTTGAACATATATAAACTAAAATCAAATGTTTTCAAGCTAAGAGGCCTGTACTGATAGTAACCTATGTTGTAATTGTTTTGATTCCATGGTTTAAAATCTTGAAGAAGTATTTAGCTGTGATTTTTTCCCACAAGTTTGTTGTATGCTAAGGGAAAATTCAACAGAATTAACATGTAAATTTAAGCCTGGCTAAAGCAACCAAACTGGAATAACAGCTTTCCTCACAGAGGCAAGGCCTCCCCGCTCCAGCTCCCGCCACCAGAAAATCACACCTAAATGATAATTATAGGGTGTGGGAAGCACTGGTCTGCAGTGGGGAAGGAAACAATGAACAGCTGCCAAGCAGGAAATGCTAAGTGCGAGGACTGTCGTAAATGGACTCTGCCAAGAGCCAACAGGGAGGAGACTGCTTCTGAACTGCAGGGAGACAGAAGGAGGCGGAGATAAACAGCCATCTGTGGCTAAACATTCACAAAGAACATTTTGTTTAAATACATATAACTTGCCACTTAAAATTGTCAAAAACACAAAAGTAACAGAATTGTAAATCTAAATTTTGGCTGCACATTTCAAGAGGAGGAAAAATCGAGTGACATAATTTGTAAGAAAACGGCAGAAAATGTGATTTTACACCAAATGTATTTCTGCTATAAGTATGAAACTCTATACACTTATGCCCACGTTATACACACACAATTGTAGAAATTTGCTTATAAATGGGACATTGTGTTACTGATGAAAAGGAGTGAAATTCTGGGAAAAGCAGGCACAAGATCCTACAACTGCAGGGTTTGGAGGAGTAGCTGCTGTAGAAAATATGTAATCTATATATGTGGTTGTTATAGAGGTTGCATATGTGTAAATATGTATTATGTCAAAAGTAGATTTTGTGTTCAAGAGGCTAGGGTTGGACTCTAAGCCTCATAAACCCACACCATAAAGGTGACACCCTGTTTTTCTCCTCCTATCAAGGCAGAGAGGAGATTCTGACCAATCCTTGTCAAAGGGGCGAGCTTAGGCTAAACCAGCACACACACCCCCTTCATCATAGCATAAATAGAGACAGCTGAGGGCAGTAAACACAGACAGATTCACCCACAATCCAAATGCTGGTGGAGCACCCTGCTGCAGAACTTTCCATCTTCCTTGCTCCAGACTCCAGAACTTGACAAAGCAGAAACCATTGCATAGCTCAACCACTTTCAGCTAGGCCTCAATTTCCAGAACCAGAACCAACCCCACACACCTAAGGGGAACTAAAATACAGCCGGGCTGCGCTGTACTGCTTGCCTGCTGAAATAATTAACATCAGAACCAAACAGGGCAGACCCAATCCAGTCCTGTGCCGTGCTGAGACCAGAGTGCATTGCAGATCAGATCCAGTCCAGTGCCGTGTGGTGTCCAGAGCGCCTTGACGCTGCCAAATCCGATATGCCTAGCAGAATCCCTGACCACAATCCCTGACCAGAATCCCTGACCAGTATCCTGACGGTTCTGTTTGAAACATATCTAGTGAGTATCTATAGATAGAACTGTGTCACTAGCATATATACCTTGTTTAGTACAATCCCTATCGTAAACCCATCCTATCTTGTCTTCAGAACCTGTATTGTTAGGAGTAATTTTGAATTGTCTAAACTCTCTACCCTATCCCTCCCATCTTCCTCCTGTGCTAGTATTGCTAAAACTATATTTGCGCTGATATTTTTAATCTGAAGAAGGCAAACTCCTCGGCAAGCAGTCACTCTGATCAAGTGGCTGTGTCCTGTGTGGTATTCGTTTATTCATAGTCATCCTCTAGTGTTAGAAATCTCATTTGTCATTTTAAAGGTGCATTCCTGTTTTTCCTTCTCGCGCCTATCTCGAAAAAATGACCTCCACTAATACGTCCATAACTTCCTCAGTTGTTGTGCTAGAAACAAAATTCCAACTTCTGCTTGTAGGTAACATCCACAGCTTTAAATCACATCTCAAACTGTTATCGCGTTATCGCTCAGTGAAAAGTTTGCCATGAATTCTGTTTTAGGGAAATTCTTACACATGTAAAACAGTTTATGATTGCTCCTGACCTTAATGTTAAGATTTCAAATTGTTTCTTGGTATTAAATCATTGCTAGTGTTTGTGGGCAACTATCGAAAACTGGCTCCCATAAGAATTGATAGGAAATTTAGCAATTTTGACCATATTAGTGTTTTTGCCCAATCCATTCTCAAGATAACTTTAAAGCCATTCTGACAGCTTAACAGTCAATTTTGTTTTCTCTGGTGTTTGCTGGGGGAAAGTGGGATTGTGATTTTGCTTGAATTATGCCATTCCTGAATACCTGCTCTCTCCTCCTATCTCTTTACATTGCCTATTGGGGGGTTGAGAGGTGTGCAGGGGGAACCTTTAACCACAGTGCTATTTGATATACACGCACACACAAAAGTATTATTCCGGGCTGAATTGTTTTGCTCTTTATTACTCCTTGTGTATTAAAGAGATCATTCTGTGTTACATCACCCCATTGGTAATTATTGTATACCCATTACAACATAGTGTGATTAAATTATAAATACATAAATTAATATGTTAACTTTGCAAACCAGCCTGATTCCTGGTTCAGTGTGACCGGGGGGGTTCCAGGAGAGGGGCGTGATATGAGTGGTACATCGTTCAGAATAAAATAACTTTTAGACTAAAATAAATAAGGATTTCAGTTGTGCATTATACTCTAGGCATTGACTTGGGTGTGTGCCGGATTGAAATCATTTATATGTGCCAGGAGGGATCTAGCGTTGTTAAGGGCACCCTTAATGTTAGTTACGGTAGCTGACTGCCCGTTGTCCAAAGGGTTTATTATCGGTTTTGTTATCTTTTTATTTACTGCTGTGGGTTTCATGGTTTGGCTATGGGGGGAGGCTATGTGCTTGTTTTTGACCGAGGGAGCATGGTGCCATGTGGACGGCGTAGATGGGAGCTTGGGGTTCATTTCTGGACTCTGTGAGGTCCAGTGTTTTCATTCCAGTAGTGGTCATGGATGTGGTTTGCGGGTCCATGTACAAGGGGAAGGGTCACGTTTTAGGAAGGAGGTGTGAGGGGGGATGTTGTGTGAGCTGGGAAACAGTAACACCATTTGCATGGGGCGGGGGATTTTTGACTGGTGTGTTTGCTCAGGAAGGTGGTTGCGGAGGCCACCTATTTGCATCATGGTCGCTTAGAAGATCTAGGTTTACCAAAATTGGGGGTGCCCTCTAAGGTCTATATGCTGAGTAATGATTGTACTTGGCTATGCCTATGTATGGGGAGGTCAGCCGTAAGGGGAGGTCAGCTGCAGATAGAGCCTGCCTCGATTTGATTTGGAGTCAGTGGGCATTAAGGGCATAGAAGCTCATGGGAGTATAAAACACATCTAACATTGATAAACGGTGGGCATGAACAGCATAGAAGCATATCTAAATTTGATTTGCAATTATTGGGCATGAGCAACATATAAACACATCTAAATTTGATTGGCAATCGATTGGAGTATAAAAGCACATCTAGATTTTATATACAATTAGATGGGCATGACTAAGCCTAAAACACATCTAAATTTGATTTGTTATTATTGGGCATGAACAACATATAAACACATCTAAATTTGATTTGCAATTGATGGTAGTATAAAAGCACATCTCGATGTTACAGGAGACCTGACTGACAACCTTGATTAATATTCATGGCTTCCTAGTTTATCAGCAATTGGCAATAAGCCTGACTGGGGTAACCCATTGGTAGGCCTGATTATTGCAACTAGGAACTCTGTGGTGACAAAAGTGGAGGTCTTGTCCTCAGATGCACAAGGCCTCTTAGTGATAAAAGCATATCTCAAAGAAGACATGGACTCCAAAAGTCTATTGTTGGTTGATCTTTACTGGGACCCTGACAATTCCAAAATAGATGAGCTTTTGTATAAAGTGTCTGAAATCTTACGGGAATCTATGACCACTCATTGTCCTTTTAACATTATCCTTGCAAGTGACATCAATTCATATTATCTCTCATTGTAAAATGGATGCTCTTAGAGGTCATCTAATGAAAAGAATGGACTAAAAGGGTCAACATTTATTGATTTATGGGATTTGGTGATCGCAAATGGTAGTATTGAGGGGGATCTAAAAGCTCATCCTATTTGGAAGAGCAGTAATTCCAATAATTGATTTCTTGTAATATGCTGTCACAATATAAATCTTTTAAAATTGAAGAAAAAAAATGATGTGATCATGTCATATTGAAGGATTTTTCAATTAGCACAAAGGTTTGCCGCTCAATGGAACACACAGCTCTTACGGTAAATCTGGGTAGCAAGTTCCAGGGGGTGGTGCAGGTCTCAGGAGAAATTTAAGAACTTGTGTTGCAAACATTTCAAGAGAGCAGTAGGATGATACATGTAAAGCCTCTAACTTCTTGCATTTCCTGTGTGACCAAGATCAGCCCTCTTGCACTGGGCAAAAATGTGAGACCATTCCAAGGCACTTATTCAACCACGAAGTTTTGAAAAGGAAAAGGGCCTTGAGAAAGAACTTGAGAGTTTTAAAAAGCTCAAGTTAATGAGAAAACAGTATTGGCAGGAAAGAAAGTGCTGATACAAGGTCATAAAAGTTGGCTTAGAGCACATAATTTCCTGATGGCCCAAAGGAAGGGGGAACAAATGCTTGCCATCTTGATTACAAAAAATGCACGTCTTTTCGAGTGTCTGCTAAATCAGGATGCCAAGCCTCAATTTGCCCTTCAAAGTAATCATGTTACTTTGGAAAGATTGCTTGTTGGATTGATGACTTTGAGGAGCTGTATACATTCTGAGATGGGAAATCTCAGAATGGATGGACCAATCTCATTTGGAGCTCCAAATCAATGCTGAAGATAATGAATATCTTATCTCTTAGGCCTTGGCTTACAGGGCTGAAGGTCCAATGGGCTCTGTGATGAATCCTGCAGAGTCATCACTAAACCCCAGCTAAACTCTCCTCCCAAGTGGCCATGGAAAGGTAGCCACTACCTGAGCCTAACCTTGGGGGTGGTATCAGGTGGGAGGACCACATGGGAGGAGACGGCTATCAGGAGAAAGTGGTGACTAATCTGGGAGAGATGTGGTATTCATCTTCTTCTGAAAATGAGATTTCCCTCATTCCCAAATACATAATGACATGCTGTGATCATACAAGTTGCTCCTATGAAAGTACCCAGAGACCATGCAATAAAAAATGATCTAACAAGAACAAGATGTGTACCTTGGGGATTCAAGAATTAAATAAAATATCCTCTCCTTGTCATGATTATGTTTTAAATAGGGTTATATGTGATTTTAACCAAAGGTAAAAACAGAGTGGGACATTTCAGAGTGGTCAAGATAACAAAACAATACTGAATTGTTTATTGTTTTTTTAATATGGGGGGTCTCCCCCAAGCTGGGTCTCCCCCCAAGCTCCCTGTTTTTCTATCATTTTTAGCCCACCCAAACCTATCACCACCCATTTTACCCCCTTGCCCCACTACCATGTATGTATATATATATATATAAAATTAAAATGTTTGGATATAATTAAAATGTTTGGTATTTTTCCGGTATTTTGGCTTTGAAACTTACCACTCTGTTTTATTTTCAGTAAAATGACTGGGTACCTTAAATAGAAGTCCTAACACCAAAGTAAAAACACAAACCTTTTTGACAACATTCCCTAAATCCAACAACTCTCATTTCACACAGCAATACAAAGTAATTTATCATCAACACCCCAAAACCATTATGGACTTCAGTAGCCATAATGCCCTTGGTACTGGGACGGGTAAGAGGGGCCCAGAATTAGTAAGGATCAACAACGCCATTAACCAGAATGTGCAGACTTGTTGTTATAGACCAAAACGCCTGACCAGGATATTTAAACTCAGAAATGTTTTGCAGGAAAAGAGATATGCCAGTCGAGAAGGTTCTGCCAGCTGAGAAGGAAAAGATGCCAGCCGAGAAGGAGCAGTGAAGGCCTGCCACTTTGCAAAGTAAGCACAGTGGGAAGAGGTGTCGAGAAGAGAAACCCAGCAGAGAAGGAGATGCACTCCCAACCCGACGTACATCGCTTTGGTGTGCAGGAGGCAGCAGAAGGTCCATGGAGCTGGCAGAGCCCTGGGAAACAACCGTGCAGACCGCTGAAGACACACAAGTGCTGGCGGGAGAGACGAGAACCACCGAAGCATTAGCAAGGGGAACAGAGACACCAAAGAAGACCTATGAGTGTGCCTGACGCTGAAGGTGACCCCATGGCTCTCCGATCAGGAAATATTTCAGAAAGCCATAATTTTGCATTCCGAACTAATAAAGCAGAACAAAGGCGACAAGGGCGACACTCCCATTTTATGGGACACCAATTGGGGGAAATTTGTAACCCTCATTGTCAACAGCCAAGAGGCTGTAAAGGAATAATATTAAGGTAACCAGGGTGCAACTCCCCTTTTATGGGACACGGACTGGGGGAGATCTGTAACCCGCATTGCCAACAGCGAAGAGGCTGTAAAGGGGTAGTACAGAGGTGACAGGGGAGCAACTGCACTTATATGGGACACCAACCGGCGAAGAACTGCAACCCACAATGCCAAGAATCAAGAGTCTATAAACAGAAGCAGTCATTGTTCAACCCTCCTCACCTAGGTTAGTGGTGTTGAATTGCTGCTAGGAACAACCATAGTTGTAGGAATTTTACATCCTGGCAGGCAAGTAAACAAGGAGTCAACAGTAGTTAATCTTGGCAGGCGAGTGGAGCAGTAAAAAAGATGTTGTTCTAAAGCAGTATGATTGTGGCAAATAGGTGTAATGAAAATAACTTGTTAATACTATTTCATTTGAAGAACAAGGGGGCATTACCAGAAGTAGTTGCTATGCTATTCTGACAAAGGTATTTCATTTGAAGAACAAGTGTGACATTACCAGAAGTAGTTGCCGTGCTATCCTAGCAAAAGTAGTCCAATTGAAGAAGAAATGTGATATGCTAATAATTTCTCTACATCCTGTGAACATCCAATTGTCTTGATTTATAAACTTGTGTTTTGAGGGAGAGACATTCTTTTGCTTTACCAATAAGGATGTTGGGAAAGACACCAATTGATTTGATTTGTGGAACACATGTTTATTGAAGAGACATTGGGCCTCATTATAATTTTGTCTGTCCGGTAGTAACGGTGCCAGTAAGCTACCGCGCCATTACTACCGGACCAGCAAACTACCAGTTCTGCTTGTGGATGTGTTTTCGCCCGACAGGGCTGACCCGGCGGGCGTACCGGCACCCGCGAGCAGGCACCATTCACGAATGGTGCCGGTGCATCCGGCTTCCCCATTCCCATTGAGCCCTATAGGGCTCAATGGGAATGGGGAAGAATATTTTCCAGGCGCTCGCAAATGGGCAATTACCGGGTCCGGCAAGGCCGTAATGACCCAGTAATTGCCAATTCATGGGCGCCGGAAAACAATGATGCCAGCGGCACTCATGCCGGTTTTACCGGCACGGCTACCACCAGTATCATAATGAGGCCTGTTTATAACTTTTGTGTTGAACTGTACAGAATTGTGTTGAATCAGAACTTCTTCAAAAGTATTCCTGCATTGATGCATGGGAAGGGAATCCAACCCTGGTCACAAGAAGCACTTTCAAGAACCTACATGTTTGAACTTTGATTCTATTGTGTTGAATTGAAGACAGCCAAATATTCCTTGCGCTATTTTGTTATATGTATTTGTGTGAGTGTTAGGAAAACGATCCACCCCTGGTGCCTCTGGCAGCAGTGGAGAAAAGCACATTCTCACGGGAGATTAGACCCTGCACACCAGAACTGTCTAATGCTCCAGCCATCCAGCCACCACTTGCTTCCGGGTTCTGGTTCCTGAATAGTTAAATTGAGTGCTCACGGTAAAAAGGATGTGTTGCTTCTTTTCTAGGAGCCCCAATGCAGTTTTTTTCCCCTGTGCCTTAATATGCCTTCCTACCGTTCCCGCTCTGCACGTCTCCGCTCCCTTTGAGCCCTGCCTTGCACCTTCCTCTCGCCGCCTCCTTCATTCTCTGCTCCTTTCCTTGCATTGGCTCTCTGTGGTTCTTGCGGCATTACATTTTCAATCCTACAGATCCTTCTGCCAATTTTCCTCACCTGATTGCTGTATCTCCGCCCCCACCATGCGGAAGCTACCTGCCATGAGACCGGATTGTCAGTTCTTCAGCTACATCCTCAAGCTTCCTGCATTCTCTATGGAGAGTCAATGTCGCAGCTACCAACAACCTACTTTTGACACCTCAGGGTTTTTCTGCAATTGGAGTATGTTTTTCCCTTGGGCTTGACACAGGGAGCACGCATCCTTCCAGTTTTCCTTCTGGAACGATGGATACTTTTTGGGCTTAGTTTCATTGCCACGCTGCTCCATCCAAGAAGAGTCCTGATCTGTCCTGCACCGAAACACCCAGGTCAGCTCAGGATTCTATTTTCTGTTGCCAGTACTGATTGTAAGAGTGAAGGTCAGAGACCTTTGGACACTAGGTCATCCTTATATAGTTTAGTTTGCTAGGGAGGGATATCCTCTTTAGGATAGGGAAACATAGGCATTTATCTCATCCTTTTTCATTTAACAAATGGCAAACCTTGAGAAAACTTTACTTTTGTGTATGTGTCAAATTTCTGACCCCTCAAAGTTCACAAACCATATTTTGAAGTCGGATAAAGCTCTTTGGTCATAGATTCTCCCATCTCTTTTTAAGAGTGTTATCCATTCTAGATTAATGCCACCCACATGGAAGGTCTCTATAATAATTCCCATCTGCAAAAAGGGTTATCGTGCTGATCCTTTGAACTATCAGTTGATCACCCTTCTTGACGCTGGTAGCATAATCTTTGTGGCCCTAATATTACAGGAATTGGAAGCATGGATCCAAAGATCAGGATTACTGCAGATGTTTCAGATAGGCTTTAGAAAGGGGATGTCAACTAAACTTAATGCCCTGTAAATTGACACCATGTGGATGGATTAAAGGAACCCCCCCCCTTTATGCCTCACTAACAGACTTTTCCAAAGCACACTATAAATCGGGGCCAACTGTGGCTAAAATGAAAACATTGGGAATTGCCCCCCTCACTCCTTGCAAGCACCGAGCATATGCATGATAAAACAAGGGTTTAAATGAGACTGTATTAGTAGTTCCTAGAATTCTCTTTAACTCACACCATCTTCCTGTTCAATCATGACTACTACAAACAAACCAAAGGCATAGCCATGGGAGCTATCTATGCACCATCCATGGCTAACTTATTTATGCATCATTATGAGCAGGTGCATGCACTCGCAAACGCTGATTTCAACAAATGTGTCCACAAATGGTTTTGATACATAGACGACATATTGATGATCTGGTCTGGAACAGCAGAACAATTAGAGCTCTTTCAAGAGTACCTTAACAACAACAATTTTGGACTTCAACTAAACGGAACATTTAGCAATACATTAATTGATTTTCTGGACGTCACCATCATGCCAGTAGGGGCTGAACTAACAACTGTGACATTTAGGAAACCAACTGAAGTGAATTCTGTTCTCCACGCCTCAAGCTGTCATAAAAAATCAGTCATCAATAATATTCCCAAGGATGAATTTTTGAGAGCCAAACGGAACTGCAGCACCCAAACGCACTATGGAAAAGAATGCTCCACGCTCACAAAATGCTTCTCACAGAGAGGTTACCCCGAACATGCCATCAACACAGCCTATGACATGGCCATCAAAAGAGAACGGACAACCTTACTAACACCAAAAAACCCAAGGGAAGGAGTGCCCAAAGACAACACGAAAATCTGGTATATCACCCAATACTGTAGTGACAATCAGCAAGTCCAGAAAATCCTCAAAAGACACTGGCATATCCTAATGATAGATGAAGGCATAAGACCATGGCTAGCAGACAAACCCTGTCTGACCTACAACAAGGCCAGAACTCTCAAGACAATCTTAAGCCCCTCTTTCATGACAACAACTCCTAGTACTGACACCAATTGGCTTACCAGACCCAAACCTATGGGATTTTAGAAATGTGGAACATGCTCAATGTGTAAACATGCCAGAAACAGCAAGACAATCGAATTTAGTCACATTGATACACATGTCATCAAGCAATTTATTAACTGTAAATCCAAATACGTTATCTACGCCATAATATGTGTGTGCAATCACAAATACATCGGAAGCACCAAGAGGGAACTCAGAACAAGAATCCGCGAACACCTGAACACACTGCACTCTCAAGATGCAAAATACCCAATGGCGCTACACTGGCAAGAAAAACACCAGTGGGCATGCAAAGAGGAAATCGCCTTCGTGGGACTGGAAACTATACCAGCTGATGCCAGAGGAGGAGACAGGGAACTTCGTCTACGCCAGAGAGAAGCAAAACTGATATGCAAATACCGAAATATAACATCTGGCCTCAACAGTGATCATGATTTCCATGTTTTTCCTCTCCCCTCGCTTTTTCTCCAGAATTTTCCCTCGATCTGAACAACTTCCAACCTTCCAATCTGACCCCCAGGCTTCCCTCCGCAACCTTGGAGTCCAACGCCCTCTGGGCAGTATTTATCACCTGGGTCCAACTCGGGCCCCCACCCACATCAGGTCTTACATGTGAGTCCTCCAGACTTCTCAGACTCCATACAGCACGGGCTGCTTTTTCTGTTTTTTGTGCGATCACCATGGCACACTGTGCCACTTGTGCCGTACTATATTTAAATCAATGATTAACAATGCACGGTTGACAATTTATCTGTTGTCCCTTGTTGTTAAGGTAACTTACCCCACTTGCTAAGCATATATTGACCCTGGGGTACCCCCTTTCCATGTTTCCATTCTTCCCCTTCTTGCCTTCCTTTGGGTTAATTAACCCCTCCTTCCATCAGGACTTCTAACCCCAGGCCACTCCCACCCCCGTTCCCAGCCCACACGGGCCGATGACAACACTTCTCCCACTCCACGACTGCTCATGACACCCTCTGAGTGACACCACTCTTGACCAATGAGCCAACCGCATTTCTTCATCCGGCCCATTGAGCCACGTCCAATCAGATCACGCCTCCCTTCAAAACCAGGAAGCGGGTGCTTTTAACCCACCCAGGAGACAACATTGCCGGTCAGGAATGAACGGATGCCAGACGGCAAATGAATCTCAGGTAAGCCTCTTCCCCCCTCCAATGTCCCAGCAGCCCCGTCCGTTATCCCTGCCTCAACCATGGCCTCTTCTCCACACACCCTCACTAGGACTCCCCTCACGGGGCTCCCGACACCAGACCCAACGGGGTCGGCCATTACGCACTCCCAGCTGGCCCATTTCCCACCTCGGGCACCTCGCTCTCTTTGCAAGCGGCATGCACAGGTTGCCTAACAGCTCATCCGTGTGCACATACCTATGTACACCAATGGGAGCGCCAACTTGGTCACCTTCCTTCCCTGCACTGCGAATCTGTTCCCCATCTCGGGTCTCTAACCCCGTGGGTCATTCTCTCTATCCCTTGGGGACACTGAATAGGGGTATGTCTGGCCACTGCCCTCCGCCCCCTCTTCACAGTCCTCCCCCATACGAGCATTCAGCCGCACCATCACCCTATCTCCAACAAGACCTTCATTGCCTATCAGCACCCGGGCCACCCACCCCTGAAGCCGGTCACAAACCTGCCCGCTGCTCCCTGACCGCACCTCATGGGGATTTGCTCCTCATCTTCCATTCAGCCCCTCGACTTCCTTCCCACCTTGGGGAACGCTTGCCAACACGGGCCGACAACAATCTTTGGACTTGAACTAACCGGAACATCTCCTCAGCCCTACTGCCAGCTCCAGGCATGTAAACCCGGCAGAACGCTGGTCCTACTATTGTCACATCACTGGCACACCCTTGCCTCCTTTCTCTATTCTCCCCAACGATGACCAGTTTAGCAACTGCAATCCATATCATCCTCTTTTTTCAGATGGGCAGCAAGCCACAAACCAATTCCCTATCCAGGGTGACTCTTTCTGATGCTCCAACGTGAGCCCCATAACAACCCATTAGGTAAGCACCGGACCCCTCGGCCACCTATTTTCCATTTCTCTGTCTAATGCTCCACCCAATGCCAGTCTATTCAGGCTCAACTAACTCTCCCTTATTCTCTTATCTCTCCCACTTGCTCTTCCCTCCTTGGTACTGTATGACAGTGTGCATTACTATATTTGTTCTACCTTGTAACAACAAATGTTGTATTATTGTACTCAACTTGTCACATCCAATCCGCACTAACCACAAACCACCCCAACCACTTTCACCACATTGCAATATTCGCAATTCATGTTCCTTCAATTCCTGCCTTGTCTTTTGCCGTATTGTGGCCAACATTATCGAAATCTCTTTTTATTTATGTTCTCTCAATTACTACCCTCGTAATCTAACATGCTATCACCTTGTGCACTCTCACGTCACCCACCACTCACCAATCACCACCACACACAGCCTTGAGGAAGACTTTGGTTGAAACACGCGTCGGCTGTGTTTTTTCTGTGTCTGTGTTATCACCATGGCACACTGTGCCCCATGTGCCATACTGCACTTGAATTAATAAATAAGAAAGCACAAACAAAACTCAAGAATATAGTGTGAATATCTACTGACAATTCAGGAGTACCTACTCCCTGTCAGCGCCTGCAAATAACAAGGTTTTGCCGCTCTACCATGTATTAGCAGGGATGTCTGTCTAATCCTATTAAAACTGAAAGAGGGTTACGGAAGGGGTGCACATTAGCCACCTGCCTTTTCAACCTATGCCGAGCAGGCCTGGAGGATGTACTTCAGAATGTGGCCTTTGTCAGCCATAAGATTGGCAAGCAAAAAGTCTGCTGGATGTCCTATGCTGATATAATTTTCTGCAATCTTTCAAGTATAGGCCTCCACCGACTTTTAAATGTCCTTATGCCATATGCCTCTGAGAATGACTTGATAATGATTTATTTATTTATTTATTTACGTATTTCTGCATTTAGTTCAGTGCACAAAGCCCAAAGGCATCTAGGTGCTAGTTACAGAAAGTGCAAAGTACATTAGAGAAGTGCAAAAGTACTCGTAATGGTTACAGACTGTGTAAGTGAATGTATACACATTAGCAAAGCCTCACCTCATGGTACTTCCAAATGAAGAGGTACAAATAGGTAAGATGTGACATGATAGGGATGCACAGATTGGGAAAGCCTCACCTCATGGAACGGGGGCTACATCAAAATGGCAATTAATGGCATTATTAGGAATTAATGTCAAAAAGTCTCATGAGTTTCTCTAATAAAGTGAGGAATCACCATGGATTCAGATGGTTTCCAGACTCAGTTGAAATTATTCCAACAAAAGAAGTCTTATATTTGGGAGTTAACATCACGGCCCTACCAAATATTATGTTCATACAAACAAACCAGGAAGGGAAGATCGACCAATTTGTCTGTCAAATAAAGAGGTTGCTATCCAAATTTGTAGATGATCAATCTGGCCATTAATACATTTTTATGAAGTGAAAGTGATCCCTGCCCTTCTCTATGTCATTGAGATTGATGCACAGGCATTTGGTTTTGATTGGGTACGCCTTGAATGAAGAATCTGGAAAAATTCTTCACCCTTCCATTATGTCTCCCAGTGGCCTCCCTGCATTTCGAAATGGGTCTCAACTTCCTCAAACCTTGGTTGGATTGGAGCATTGTCTCTGATTATAGACTGATATACCCCCCACCCATGTATGAGGATTTAGGAGCAGCAATGAATGGTGGGACTGCACCGGGCCTTTTTTGGGGTCTGTTGTAGAAACTATTCAGGTCGATTGTAACTGTTCCCTAATTGATCTTGTGGTCAATCCAAATGGTGCAAGAAAATCCATTATGAAATCAGATCGGTTGGTATCCATAGAAATGATGTGTAGCTAGCCACTGCATGCCTCATTTTCCAGAATGGAACATTGCCTCAGTGATGTCCTAGCAGTGGGCAATAAGGTTCAGGAATATAATGGTCTGTGTAAGCATTGCGTAGGGATTGATGTGAAGCAAACCTTAAAACAAATTTTGATAGTATGTCCCACTCTACAGGAGCTGCGTCAGTTGTACTTAGGCCGTGTTGTGGATACAATAGAGTGGCTGAACTCTGGGACAAACTGTCCTCTGTCAAAACCAAAAGTTGATGGCTGGAAGGTTTTTAATGAATTATAACAAAATCTGAACATACTGTTCCTACTAAGGGTGACTAAAGCAAAACCAAAAGTTGATGACTGGAATGTTTTGAATGAATCGTAACCACAGGCACATCTCTTGGCAACCCGTCAGACCCTTATTTTTCAGTCTACCAATACATTACAGAAGGGGAAAGACCCTATGCAAATCAGACCTGGCCCACCGGAAAAGGGGCAGTCCAGTCCCAACTGCTAGGTCACATCCCTTCTGCATGAGACCACAAGCATCCCCAGACATGTTTCAGCCTTGTTGGGCATCATCAGTGAGGAGAAGCTAAGGTTGCTTAAGGTTGCTAGGCCCAGCAGGCTCGGGACCCACATCTGGGCATGCCGGTCCCACTCCGGGTGACTAAAGCAAAACCAAAGGTTTATGGCTGGAAGGGTTTGAATTCATCATAACCACAGGAAGACTCTGCACAACCTCTCAGAATGTTGTTTTTCAGCCTGCCAAGCCTTTACAGAAGGGGAAAGACCATGTGCAGATCAGGCTTGGCCCACCCCAAAAGGGCCAGTGCTGCCCGAACTGCTAGGTCCTCTGGCAATGAAACCTTTTTAACTATGTTCTTAAAATGTTAAATAGGATTGGACTTTTAGAATTATCTTAATATTTGTGTAAACCTTTGAATGAATGATATGAAGTTTGCATGTATTATTCTGGAATTAAAACTAATTTGTATGTGGAATACTGTGCTTATGATGTGATGTACTTGTTTTACTTACAAGTGAATGGTCATTAATAAAGAAAATAAAAAAATAAAAATGATATGCAACTCTGTAATTCTCTTATGATATCTGCACATTGGGAACTGAGCATGAGCACAACTGTTTTTACCGTGGCAACAATTCACCATAGGGAAAGGAAAGATCATCTCAGGGTACCCTGTGGATGCCAATCGAGTGACCAACGTCACAGCTGTTCTATCTTCACATGCAAATTCAGAGGCTGTTCAAATCAGTGCACTTGGATCAATTCTGCTAATAATGAAATGCTAGGCTGAGTGTTGGGGGGAAAAATAATGAGCACCAAGCCCAGTGAGAATTGTATACTTAGTGATTCAAGCATACCACCCTTTAATGATAGACATATTTGTGAAATATAAATATTTGTGGTTATTCTTATGTTCCGAAGATGCCTTTTTATTTTATGCAAAGCAGTCCGAAACGCTCACTGGGGTAATTTGTATCTTTCTCCTTTGTCAAAGGGGTATTCCAAAAGTGCATAATAGGAGTGCTCCACACTGTCCTTCATGGAATGATACATTCCCATTCGAATATATTTTCCTATTACAAAGTTAGTACAGTCATTTTATTTTTAGCTGCTTTTGCAAAAAACGAATTCCTGCAAGACAACCTTTTTTCTCTTCTAGGCCGGAAGCTGTTAGCAACGGATGGGGTGGCTCTTGCAAATGAACAACCGGCAATGCAACTCTCACACAGAGAGAACGAGACATAAAGGGAGACAACTAGATATATACAGGCAGTGAGGGAGATTGTGGAAAGTGAGAGAGGGAGAGAGAGAAGGAGGGAGAGAGTTGGAGAGAAAGAAAGAGAGAGAGAGAGTGAGAGGGAGAGAGAGAGAGAGAGAGAGAGAGACGGAGACAGAGACAGAGACAGTGAGAAAGACAGACATACAGAAACCGAGGCAAAGGCACAGAACAAACACAAGATTGTGTATGATAAGTTGGACAAAGCTAGAGAAAAATATTGCTTGTTTGGAACTCCTGAGTCACAGCCCCTGGGTGAACCATATCCCACTGATGATTGCTCCATTGCTTGCTACGCCCCTGCTGAGATTGAAGTGGGGAATGTTCTTTCCTGGCTGCCTGACTTGAGATTACAGTGACCAGAGTTCCCAGTACCCATTAGAGAAAACTTGCCATGCACCACTAAACTGCCTGCATGGTGAAATTAAGAAGCTATACGATGTTCCGGGTAGAACAACTTTGAGATGTAATGTGAATTGGTCAGGGAACTCCAATGTGCCCCTCAACCACCATTAAATAAAATTACCATTTAGATCCAGAATCATGTTGGTTTCTGGCTGCCTCAATTGAAATTACATTGAAGACAATTCCTGGAATCGATAGAAGGATACTGCCCATGCACAGCTGGACTGCCTTCCCGATGAAAGTGAGAGGCTAGGAAACGTCTGAAGGATAACACTACTGGATTTTAAGGGGAATTAAGCTGGGAACTGGAGTCTTCTCTACATCCAAAATGGCCAAATATTACACTTGTGTACCAAACTCCTTAATGGCAGCATCGTGGTGATCCATACCCCACTGAGAATTGCTACACTGCTGGCTATCAGCTCTCCACTGAGATTGAAGAATAACGCAATGAGGAATGTCAGTCCATGTCGGACTCCTTTGACACTACAGTGACCGTATTTCCCAGTACCAATGCACAGCTGAACTACTTTCCTGATGAATGCAAGATTCTTGAAAAGACTTGGAGAACACTACTGTCACTACCATGCAATGAAGACGTCAATGGGACTTTGAAAGCTGATGCATTCTACCATTTCAGCCTTCACAGTTTCAGTTAGTCCAAGAAAAGGTCTCAAATCTTGATTTTTGTGTGATTTAAAAGTTGTAATAATGTAGCATCATATCTTTGCAACTGGAAATGGATACACAAATGCACTGGGGACAGTGGCACGTATGCCAAATGAGCAGCAATGAAGCCACCTGGATAGTGACATTTACTTTCTAACTGCTTCCAAAACACATATTCTAATAGCTGAAGGACTAATAATCTTACATTCACTGAGGGAGACTACTCATCACACTGTATATGCTAAGCAGATATGCATGAAGAAAAATCGAAAGAATAAGGAATTATCACATTCAATGACTCCCCTCCAAGAGAGCCACAACAAGAAGCAGATAAACACCTTCACAAGAGGGCTATGAGAATAAATAAATGACCCAGCACTAACACTTGAATTTGAGCTAAAAATGAAGCACCAAAAAGACAGACCTCTGTCATGATTCAACAAAGGATTGACACATGTACCTTTCAAGGACTATTAAGGGGCAGTACACACCCTGAAACTGTGACCCACAAACCAAAAAAGAATCAACCTGGCAAACCCAATGGGAGACAGACTTCAAGCACAATCCCCTATCTATTATCAACCTCTGCATGACAACTAGTTGTTGGTGGTGATGTCTCCAGTTGAGTCCTCAGTTTGTTTGAACAGTTTTTACTCTCCAAGGGGCTCACATTCTGCCCAACAAGGAACTAGATACAAATGTAACTTTCTGGGGAAATTGAAGACTAAACGGAAAGTTTACATCTCAAAGAATACTCCCAGTGGCAGAATAATGAGCAATGTCTGGCCTTAATTTATGATTGCACACAATAAAATCTTGAGCTGGTAACCTCCATATGTTCTTAGACCAACACCTGAAACATATATAAACTATCTTAGAACATATATGAGATGTTGCATACTCAACAAACACCCGTTAACTAAGTTAGACCGTTCTCCCAAAGACAGAAGGTCAGTAAGAACAATCCAATCAAACGAGGAAATCATATTCAAACTTGCAGAAAAATGTGGCACGGTTGTGTTAACGGATACACAGAAAACTAAATGGAGGTATACAACTTCTTTGCAGAAAACAGTACCCAGAATTTACTGATGACCCCACCATGGAGTACAAAAAAACTCTGGTGAAAAATCATCAAGTACATGCCACACAGTACAGAGGAACACCTCGAACATCTGATGCCTAGAAATCCAAATCCCAGGCGTTCTATGTCCTTCCAAATATCTACAATTCATACATGCCAGGCTTCCCAATCATCTATGGTGTCAACACATTGACTGAATCCATATCTGGATACCGTGAATGCATTCTAAAATGTCTAGTGAAGGACACACACAGATTTGGACGGGACAAACACACTTCCTCTGGAAGATTAACAAGGTAGAATGTGCAGCACCTGTAACAGTCCTGGCCATGTTTGATGTCATTTCACTTTATTCCAACATTGCACATGAAACTGGCATTACCCACCTGGACCACACCCCTGTGGGTCTTAAGAAATCCCTTAATGCTCTGTGGACATTTTCGGTGGAGCATGATCTGACCCTCAATTTGACACAATCGAAGATCATGCATTTTAGCAGGAGGAAATCTGTAATAATTGGTCTTGAGGTAATTCCAATTTGGAATGTGTTAGCAGTTATATATATTTTAAGGTACACTTTTTCATAACAAGCATTGTGAGCAAGTCCAATGGGAGAAAAATGCAACTAAAGTATTGAGGAAACTTGGAGTCCTTAGGCATATTACAGGGTATTATGCCGATTTCTGCCTAAAAGGCACCATTCAGGTCCACTGCACTTTATGGAATGAATTTGGGATTGGAACACTCTAGATGTAGATTAGCTTCACATGAGGGTTTCATATGGAGAAAGGTGTTAGGCCTTGCGAATACCGTGCCCAACCCAGTCATTAGATTGGAACTAGAGATCCCTTCCATGTTTGTCTTGGATATGATAAGAGAGATCACCCCTTACATAAACATACACAAGTGTTCTGATCTTTCTCTTTGGGCATTGAAGCTCTCAGCTAATGAAGCAGACAATTACGATTGGCTAAATACTATTTGTAAGTGGGTGCAAGCTTTCCGGAACAAAGTCGATTGGCATGTCGAGTGGTGTTTACTGTAAGAGTAGTTGATTTTACCATTAAAAAGAAGGCTTGCATTTGGGATAACATTCATAATCTTGAGTTAACCTTATACAAGATATTTACTCAACCCCAGGTTGCAATAACTACCTCTATTTCCAGCCTCAGGCTTATTTGTTAATATTTCTGTGAGAAAAATGAGAAGGTTATTCTTATACTATGATTTAATCAACTTCTATGCCTTGAGTCCCATGGGCCAAGGATGGACCTCTGCAGGGATAAGAGGGCTGTTATTTGTGTGATCAAAGACAAAGGCAGGAAACCATAAGGCATTTGCTACAAGAATGTCCAGAGCTAATCCAGCTTTGCTAGTGTTACTTTAGCCAATTTGTTAATTCCTGCTGCTATGTTAATGCAGATGGGTTTTGAGAATGTTGCTTCACAGCCTCTTAAGTATCAATTGCCATTGACTTGATAAAGTTGTGGAGTAATATTGGGAAGTTATTGCCACAGTTGGGCCAGGTCTAGAGACAGGTTGTGTGGAATAGGGAGAATTTGTTTTTTACAGTATTTATTGTATTTTATTTTCACATTTATAAAGGGCACTAAGGCCAAGGGCATCAAAGTGCTGGTTTAAGAGTTACAATGTCTGAACAGGGTTTCCGGCAGGCCAGTGTTTTACAGCAAGAGATATCCATGTGCAAAGAACAGTGTCTTGAGGTCTTTCATGAATGTCCAGTAAGATTTCTCTGCTCTTAGAGTAGGGGGCAGCGCATTCCAATATTTGGAGTTGAAGACTGGGAAGCTTGAGTACTCGGGCGATATGATGACAATTGTCAGCACAGAGAAACGGTCTGCTGGCATTGATTAGTTTTGTGGTGTAGGCCGCTGAGAAGGTAATGGTGTTGACCTGCTGTGTTATTGAAAGGGCAGCATCAAGATGGACACTTTGAGAAACCTTCCATCCTATTCCCCATGGATCCTCCTCTGCACAGGTGGCCAGGGAAAGGCCATCACTCTTGGATCCTGACCCTAGGGTGGACAAGCGAAGGAGGATCACCAAGTGGAGGGTCCTTGGGGATTGGAGAGAGAGCGCCAGATGGCGAGACATGGTATCCGCCCTTTCCTAATTTTATTTACCCTACCTTCCCTCAGCGTTCAGGGGCTACATTCACTCATAGCCAATCTCTCCTTGTAAATACCCACCAAGTACTGAGAAAAGAAAAAAGGAAGAGGCAACTTGGAACAATGCATACTTCCTTTGACCAACACCACTCTAGTACTGAGAAGAAGAAGAGAGATGTAACAGAATGCAGTACTAAAGGTCAGGCATGTTCCATTAATTGGGCTCATTATAGTCAGGCAATTCAGGTACACAACACACACCTGAGTCCCCTTAATAGGGCTCAGGTGTATAAAGGCAGTAGAAGAAACTATGTAAGGGGAGAAGGAGAATCGCCAGGTTGGAGTGAGACTAGGTACTCTGAATACTGGCAACGACCCACGAAGACATGCAGGACCCAAGGAGAATGGGTTGGGTGGCATTCGCAGGATCGGGAGCCTTCAAAGTGGAAGGTGGGCAGACAGAGCTGCCAAACGGCTGACCTGTTGCAGAAAGGAGCTGGGAGCAGAGTGAAAGTGGTCGGCATTCATTGCGCGGACCTGGGAAGCTGGTGTGTGTGAGGACTTGCCCTGCGAGTGGGCAGAACCAACAAGGTCTGCTTCCTGACTATGGCAGAGGAGACGGAAGCAGCTGGGATCGCTGCTGGGGAGACATGAAGAGCTGGTGATTGTCAGAGGACACAGGAAAGACCAGAAGGATTGCATGGGGCCGCAGGGAAGTAACAGTCCATAAGCACAAGTGAATGCAAATTATATTGAATTCCGAACTCAATGGAAATGGCTATTTGAGTGAAAACACCTCATATTGAATAACAAACTGAATGGAAACTGCTTTTTGATTTAGAACTAGTACAGCAAGTGGCAAATTGCGCAAATACTTAAGTATTCAAATAATAAATATGGAGAAGCAGCAACATTGTGAATAGAACTACAGCAAGTGGAAAATTGAACAAATACTTAAGTATTCGAGCTACAAATCTGAGGAAGACCTATGAACTTGTGGCAAAGCAAAGACTGGTGCAGAAAAGGTTGCACTAACCAAAATGGAAGCCAAGTTTGGAAACCCCAAAGCCCAAGCCAAAAGAGTCTGTGAGGGGCCAAACAAACCTAAAGGGGAAGCCTATGGTTGCACAACTTGTAACGGGTGTATAGTGCGGTCTAACAACTGTGCCTAGACCGAGGAGCTCTCTACTCACAGTTATCCTGAAGCAAACAAAGCAGAAGAATAGTGTTCCTGGTTGCGTGAACTGTTATGGGTGGATTGTGTGGTCTGATAACTGGGCCTAGACCAGGGAACTTTAAATCATGACCAGCAAAGGGCATTGTAAGTAAGCCACTATGAACTCTGAGCTAACTGATACAGCAAGCAATAAGGCAGACTTAGTAAATATGTTGTTTTCTTATATTTATTGACTTTAGAATAAGTACTACTTTAAAATCTTGGGTCAGGGAGCCCTGAGAATCAAAGGCACCCAGAAGCGTTGTCTTGGGGGAGGGAACCTCAAGATCTCCTTTTTTGTGTGAACTGTACCATATTGAACTTGGGGAAGGTTACCACAAGACATGGTTCAACATTGGTGAAACAAACAACTATTGGAATTGTATTGAGTTTGAAATGGAAAGGCAAGAGAGACCTAAGCTGAGAGCAGCTAAGACTTTACTTTTGAACACTATTTTGGTTAAGAAAAATCACACACTTTGTTTATTTTTAGATGTGAGGGCAAGCATAGGTTGTGGACACTGACAAAAAACTTTGATTTGGACTTATAGACACAGACGTTGCTAGTTTTCTTTAAGCAGTGCTAGGAAAGATTTAATATTTGAATGTAATTTTCCCTCCATGTGTCAACCCCCAAACTTTTTGCTGCTGTTTTACACACTGATGTAACCTTTGCCAGATAAGCGCAGCCCTCAGCCGCACTCCTCTGCGCTTTTGCTCACATCTTATGGGGAAACTGACATGCCCTTACGATAGTCAGTACTGGGAGACTTTGTTTCCCTTAGTCCTTTCCTCATGTTGCAGCTTTTGTGCAACATGTAACAAGAGTGCAATGTAACTTACTTACACCGCACCCTTGGGTCTCTAGTCATTCCAAAGGCCCTAGAAACTTTTGCTGGACTTATTATGAACTGTGCAGATGTGCCATCATTTATCTTATGATTTTAACCCTTTTTTGCCATGTTATCCACGCTTACCATGTTTGGCACACATAGGTGGCCTGGCTCCAAAATGGCCATGCCACGAGGTTCTTTGTCCTGTCCTTTGGCCATCTTGCCCCTTCACCTTCCCCCGGTCGAGCCGACCCGGGTCAGTCCTTATTTGGTCATGCACTTTCCCGCGAAACCCAAAGCTTTTGCGGGCTTCTGCATGCCTTGTGTGTGTGCCTCCAGGATGTGGGCTGGGATGTCTGTTCCCAATACACATCCTGGGTGCCAGAGAGTCTGGAGTGTCCTGAATGCCTGGGACCACCGTGGTCCGTGATTGGTCCACGTATGGAGTGAGTGTTTGTGAGCAGATCTCCGATTGGGTCCTCTCCGTTTTGGCGCAAAGGGAACTTTGGATAAGAGGAGGCCGAAAACACCACTACCATGTCCATCTCCTGAGTTCACACGAACAAAGGATAAGGAGCCAAGTATCCTGCAACAAGAAGCCAAGTTGAGGAACCGCTGGTGACCCGCTGGAAGGTTTGTCACCCTCAGCCCGCTGTCGCCCTGCGAGACCCCTCTGCATGTGATCGTCCTAGAAGGTCTGCGAAGGCGCTTCGACCCATTGGAATAGTGGGACCAACTATTCTCAGCACCTTCATCAAACCCTGCAAGTAAGCCTCTTCGGAAGTGTCTCTGGGCCAACCAGTGGGCTGCCCAGCTTATGCAGGACGTTTGCTCTGTCATCGCCGCGGTTTCGAGAAATCCCTCAAAACTTGGTATACTGCTTGCTCTTTGTCCACGGCACCCTCACACTGAATTTCGTGCACTTGGCATTCCCAGATCTGAAGTGAGAAGAGTGCGCCCGGACCGGAGTAAACGCGGTTACCTTGTTGCCGTGCTGTGGCAACAACCTGTGCAAGTTTGCTGCACTTGTGACCCTCTTGACCCTGAAGCCTGTTACCATGGAAACTACACGGTGTTGAGACGTCCTGATTGTCGCATTCGAACCTGCCAGCGAAGTGGACTGAACTGACGAAGTCTGGGTCTGCCTGCGTCGGGGACCGGTGAGTAGTCCATACCCCAACCAGTGGCCCCTAGCACAGGAGCCCATTTCTTTTCTACTGTTGTTGCGAAATAGCGACTCTATCCGACACTCTCAACCTGCCTCTGCCCGCAAGTGGAGGTCCTGCTTGAATAGTGGGGACTTGTTCTTCATCGACCTTACCCGCCTTCCTGAGCTGCTAGTGACCCTTTAAGAGACCCTATTTTCTCCAGTGGCACAAGCGTGTGCATGTACTATTGAGCATAAGGCTCCTCTCCTCGTAGGGCTTGGACTGCCTCTTAGTTAGGTGTATTCTTGATGTGGAACTGGGTCTAAAGATTAGTTGCACTGCCTGTTTTCCTCCCCATCTAGGTGGACTACATATTTCGTGCTTCTTAATCCGTTAGACCCCTCTGGTCTTGTATATATATCGTGTTGATTGTGATGTGTTGGTTTACTTCAGTATTATTGTGATTCTTTGCTATGGTCTATATTACAAAGGCCTTGTAATAAATGTGTCTATATTTTTAATTATATATTTGTTTAATTACTCCAGACCTGAGTAATTTGTAAGTGCCCTTGCTTTTTGTGCTCATTGAGGTCTTTCAGTCACCCTCACCCCTCCTGAGACTTAGTCTTGACCGCCTGCCATAGCTACCCTGATTGGTCTGGCTTGTCCAGAAGTTACCCTGTTCCAAGAAACTAGGTTGGCCTTCTGAACCCCTGCCCCTCCAGGTTAGAGCACAGAAATCCATCTAAACAAATTGGTGTACAGTGGTGGGATAGGACTGAAGGAATCCAGTGTTGCGCACGAGCGAAGGCATTTCGAGTTATTCCTACCAGGACACATAGTGAATTGTCGTAGTATAACTTTTAAAAGGCCATAGTCCTATCTAACAGTATGGAAACAAGTACCTTCTTAACTCTAAATGCTTCGAAATCCGACACATTAAGAAAGATGTGTGCTGAGAGAGGTGTTTCCTCTCAAGGCACAAAAGTAGAAATGATCCAGAGAATTATGGACTGGCAAGAATCTCAGCTCAGAGCTATAGCTTCCGAGGACAGTGCAGAAGGAGGTGGGGCTGCTCTCACTGGTAGAACTGATGGTTCTACGCTGCACTGATCCACAGCGACCATGAGGACATGGAGGATGTAATGTCGAATGTTTCCTCTGCCAGTGTTGATGGGGAGGCCATACTTGAATTCAAGAAGCAAGAGCTGCTTTTTAGGCAGAAGGAGCTTGAGTTCAACATGGCCAAACTAAAGATAGAGCAGGCAGAAAAACAAAAAGACAGGGATCACCAGTTGGAACTGGCCAAGCTTCAAGTTGCCAATGGGTCCAAGGGTCTTGGACATGGGTCTGGGGTCTCTTCTCATCCAACGTTTCCAAAAGATCTGCTCAGTGTGTATGAGGAAAAGAATGACATTATGGACTGGCTGAATACATTTGAGTATGCATGTGAAGTTCAACAAGTTGATAATGCTGATAAAATTGCCTGGTTACGTAGCAGACTGCCCCATTCTGGCTGCAGTGCCATTATGAAAATGTCGAAAGCTGAGAGAGCAGATTTTGCAATGTTGAAGCAAACTCTCATCTTAAAGTTTGGAAAAGACTCCTGCCCAATACTTAAAAAGATTCAGAGAGTATAAGAAAAAAGAAGGTGGTACTTGGGTATCTTATGTAACTGAATCCTTATAAAACTTGACTGGCTGGGTCGAAGGTTATAGGGTTTCTACCTTTGAAGGTATGATAAGTCTTGTCATGCTGGAACATATTTTTGCATCTTCTTCCCCTGAGCTTAAGCAGCATTTGGCAGATTCAAAGGAGATAGATCCTAAGAAGCTAGCCATTGCAGCAGATTTGTGGGTGTCACATCGAGTGCCCCATAAGGACAAGACTCATCCTGGTAAGCAGGAGGAAGGGAAAAAGCCCAAAGATAAGGAGGGTGGGGAAACTGATATATCTTCTTACCAAAAGGGCCACAAAAAGAAAAATAAGGGTAAGACACAAGAGAACTCACAGGGTAGTGGAGGTCAGCCTCTGAAACAGAACTCTGGTTATAGTAAGCCTCCCTATTTGAACAGACCCAATGGATCTTGTTTTGCTTGTGGAGCAACTGACCACGTGAAGGGGAATCCCAGATGTAAGGTCAAAACCTTGGGGGTCCACTCTGCTAATCTGGCCTTCTCCTCCTACGAGGAAGAAGAGATTACCAGAGCTATCTTCTCCTCAGACTCCTTCCCCAGTGGGATGGAAGCTGAGGTAGTTTTAGTTTCCCTGGGTTCCTGGGAGCCTAAAATCTCAGAGGTTTCTGCTAGGATTCCAGATAACACCAAGCACTACTTTAAAGACAGTGGCCTTCATTACGACCCTGGCGGAAAGTGACTGACCGGACCGCCACAGCGTAAATAGCGTTTCCGCCATTGCACGATGGAGCAAAGTGCGGCTCATTCCGACCCATCGGGCACGAGCACCACGCCATGGCGGAAGTGCAAAGTCCGCGATGGCGGAAATGACCCCAAAACGGCCCACACCGCCGCCGTACGGCGCCCTAAGTGCAATACCGCCACCCATTTTAGCGGACACCGCAGTGAGCGCCAACCGGAAAGTACGGTGACCGTAAATATACGGAAACGGAAGTAAAAGCATGGTCCCGGAACGGGAAACATCACGCCGTACACCTATAAAACCACTAAATCCACACAACCATTAAAAATACTACCCTGAGACACATCCCAACCCGTCATCCACCCTAGTGAAACCAAGAAAAATGGGAAAAGTAGCGAAGAAAGCGTGCGACCGCAAGCGGCAGGTCCACTTCTCCCGTGAGGAACTCACCGTACTCACAGAGACCCTCCAGGAGAATGCAGCCGCCGTCTTCTCCACGCAAATGACCAGGACGGCACTTGCGAACAAGAAGGCCATATGGGCCCTGGTGGCACAGCGGGTAAGTGCGGTGGGGACCGCACCCCGCAACCCACAGCAATGCAGAAAGCGATGGGACGACCTGCGGATACGCGTCCGTAGCATACTTTCTGCCAACCGCAACATTGCCACAGCCACCGGGGGAGGATCGGAATCACCCATCAAGTTGACCCCCTGGGAAGAAATCTGTGCCTCCACCATAGGAATGGAGAGCATAGAGGGAGTCGGAGGGATGGAGAAAGGAGTGCAGACATCCGAAGAATCAGGTAGGTGGCCCAAATAAAACAATGCCAAAACCACAATGTCCAATCATGTGAAGTACCACATGCCCACATAGTGCAACAGTAACACATGTCCAGGAGAATGTCCACATACATAGGCCTGATAGCACACTTCAAAACTCACATCAAATACATAAATAATTAAAAATCCTAAAAACACCCTCTACACGTGCAGCAGGCACACCCTAACTGCAGGCTGCCAAACAACTGCACCCTCACTCCACACACAAATGAAACCACCTCCAAGGCCCCGACCCAAATCACCCTCAGGTACCACCCCAATGCATGTGATACATTGCCATTCCAATTCCCACAGACCCATTAATAACGCACGCCCTCCCTTACTCCACCACAGGGTCCGATCCAAACGACGTGCTCCAGGACACCCCTACCAGCACACCTGCAAAGAGGGCCAAGACCAACGGCCAAAGACCCTCCACCTCAGCTGCACGCATCAAGACACGGCAGCAGCACAAATCAAGTGGCAGCACAGAGGAGGGAACTCCAACAGGCACCCCAGCAGCCAGCATGCCCACACCACCACCACCACAGGTCCCCCCAATGGATGCCACAGTAGGCACTGCTTCTGGTGGCAGCAGCACCATAGGTGACACTGCATTAATGGCAGCATGCTCCGACACAGAAAACGGGGATGTCGAAGTCAGATCCATCCATGACCTGTCCCAATCCCCCTGTCTGTTCCATCCCGTACACCATGAGGATACCATGCAGGGGCACCCACAAGACGACGACTGGCCATCCCCCACAAGCCCTGTGGCAGGGCAACATGAGGCGAACAGCCACTCTGTGACACCACCGCAAATGGCCATGGCCCAGCAGAGGCAACAGTCCCTCGACCAGTTAATCGTGCAACAGCAGCAACTGGCCACGCTCCTCAAGGACCATGCCGATGAATGTGGGGGCACTAAGGCAGACATAGAAACATCAACTGAGACACTTAGGGCAGAAATGGAGAGAAGTACAGAGACACTAAGGGCACAAATGGAGAGTAGCACCGAGTGCCTGAGAGTCCAAATGGAGAGTAGCACCGAGAGCCTGAGAGTCCAAATGGAGAGAAGCACCGAGAGCCTGAGGGGGGAACTGCATGCGACGTCCAAAGACGTATGTGCCGAACTTGCCGCAGTGCGCCGTGTGCTCACTGAGCTCTCACAAACCCTTAGGGACATGCATGGACGTGAGCAGGCAGAGACATCATCCGTTGCAAGTTCCGTCCAGGGCAGCCCCGAACGTAGATCTGGGAGGAACCTGCGCTCCACAGGCAGGGGTGCCCCTGATACCCGCAGAGGGGGCTTGCAATAGCGACTGCCCACTGACAATGAGCATCTCTGGACACTGGTGTTCGGGGGGGAGGTAGGAGGGTGGAGGGGGGGTGTTGGGCTCGCTTGGGTGGCGGGTCGATAGGGTGTTTAACATGATATCACATATGCCATAAACAATGCACGATCAACCAATGAGATGTGTGGACATTGATCTTTGTGTACGAGGCCATTATAGGTGTACAGTCCATATTGTGCATGTACCAGACACACACAGTGCCACGAGTCCCGTGTCCATGTATCAGCCACCAGGCGTGAGTGCTAGAAGCATGCATCTATGAGATGCTGACGAATGTCACGGCCCTCCTGTGCCTCGCAGACTCCTTGAGGTGCTGCCAAATCCCCACCCTCATCATGACCATCTTCAGGTGCTTGCAGTTCTGCGTCAGGGGGCATGGGCACATTTCTACGTACGCACATGTTGTGTAGCATGACACATGCCATCACCATCTTCGCAACCTTCACATGGCGGTACAGGAGTGCCCCGCCAGACCTGCTGAGGCACCGGAAACGAGTCTTCAGTAGGCCGAATGCCTGTTCTATGACTACACGGGTATGTGAGTGGGCATGGTTGTAGTCCTCCTCATGGTGGTCCCGTGGGTTCCGGACTGGTGTGAGGAGCCATCTCTTCAGTGGATATCCGGCATCACCTGTATGTGGACGATAAACGAATTATGTGGAATGCCATTGCTACGTACGCACCCCCCCCCTTCCTGCCAGGTCATTGCCGCATCACATACCCCACATCATCATGCATGAAATGAGACTCACCGAGTAGCCAGGATCTGTTCCCTGCGTGTCGCTCCATGTAGCGTGGTATTGTAGAGTTCCTCCAGATCATAGAATCATGGGTTGATCCAGGGAATCGGGCACAACAATGTGTAATGATCCTGTTGGAGTCACACACCATTTGTACATTCAGAGAATGAAATTGTTTCCGGTTGCGGTACTGGGCCTCCATGGCATGTGGGACGACCAATTCCACATGGGTGCAGTCGATGGCACCAATGCAACCCGGTATGCCGGCAAGTGCATGGAATCCCACTTTTGTGTTGGTAATTTCCTGCTCCGAGCGTGGTAGAGAGATGTAGTCGTCTGCGTGCTGCAGGAGGGCATCGAGCACTTGCAATAGTGTCCGTGAGAACAGTGGCTGTGAAATGCCATGCAACTGTCCGACTGTGTGCTGGTAGGTGCCTGTGGCCAGGAAGTGGAGTACAGACACCACCTTCAGTAGGGGTGGGATGGCGGTTGGGCTATCTATCATGCTGACAAGGTCAGCCTGTGTCATGTCCACAATGGCGGTTATGGTGTCCCGGTCCAAACGGTAGAGGGTGTGGATCTGCTCATCAGTGAGGTTGAACGGATGTGCTCGGAGGCGTGGGATTGCGGGCTGCCTGCGTGGTGGTAGTGGCTGTGCTGGCGGCCCTTTCTGGCCCTGCCTTGCCCTCCTCCTCCTCCTGCGTCTCCTCCGTGCGGCCAGTTGTAGTTGGTGTTCGTCTTCTTCTTGAAGTTGGAGTACTTGCAGTGCTATCAGGTCCCCCAGGGCCAACATAGCTAGTCCTGCCGGTAGCATTTCGGAGTGGTTGTGGGAGGAGACTGGGTGTGCAATTTATGTGTTTTCAGGCTGTATGGCCTCCACCTGTGGTGATTCATTCCACCTGTGCAAGCTGCTCTCCCCTTTGGGCGAGCACGTCCCGCACACAACGCTGCAATTCGACGAATGGCATCTTGCTATTACAATCATGTATTTGTACCCGATGGCAGTGTAACATTGGTTGATATGTTCATTCGGCTATGGTCCCATTGTTTCACATACTATCTTTGCAGTCGCGAACAGACTTGTGAAGGGTCAGTGGAACGTAGTACTCGAGTAACGGTGGACCCTCATGCATCACTGTACCGAGGTTCAACGACGGGCGGGGCGTCCCATTTGTGAGTGAAGGCAGTTGCCATTTTCACACACAGCCGCACTAGATGGATTAATTTGTGATTTCAAGCGGCCACAGATGCCTTTTCGACGTGATGTTGCAAATGAGGAATTCGAAGGGCGGCGCTTTCGGTTTTCAGCTAGCGGCGAGGAGATGCCCACAGGTCTGACTGCAAATATAACGTTCTATTGTTCAATGTCCTTGGGACAGGGGCCATGGCGAGGATGCAATGATTGATATGAATAGTTTGGGATGCGCAATGGCGAAGTGGACGATGAGGCCGGACGTTCCCAAATACATGTTACTTCACAACACTGGAATTACGGGCTGGGGCACAGTGGATTTTGCAGGCTGCATAACGCACAGACTCAATGGAAATTTCACATGTTATGTGAGTATGGAAACAGGCGTTTTCATTACGGGATGAGGGAATGATGAATGGATGCATGGACAGATGAATTGATACAGAGTTTGCCATGTACAGGGCTTCTTGGAATCTGTCCGCCTCCCCTGCGCTATGTGATGCAGGGCTGCCATAGTGGGACCATCGTCTATCTGGCCTTGTTGAGCCCTCCCTGTCTCGACGCGCCTTCAGACACTTGTGTCTATGCACGTTACCAATCCCATCTGATGGATTCTGTTTTAACAGACGCATGCACAGGTACACTCGTTTGTGATGGTGTTTTCACCTCGATATAGATAGTTATGATTCGCAAGTGGTTTTTGGGTGGTGATGATCCTTTGGAGTGGGCTAGCATGCATATGGCTGTGGATTTGGTGTGATCATTGAAGTGAGTAATTCAAATGTAGTTCTGATCGCCATACTATTCTTTTTCATTTAATTTGGTTGACAGGTATCTCCTCCCCTTTTGCGACTGCCATCTGTATGCCACTCCTGCAGATGGATTTTACTCCCGACACCTGCTGCTTCGTGTTAATCAGTGGAGCAGCATTACGATCTTATGGGACGATCGCCAATGGGCCACATGCCCTTACGCAGTACTAGTGGCTAGGAGCAACATTTCGGCCTTTCAGCTGGACTAGTGCCTCCCTATTGGGACGGCCCTGCGGTTCTAGGCGCTTCCATGTTGCCTTTTCGTACGAGAATGTAGCCCCTGTGTACCATGAAGGAACAGGGCGTCACACAAGAAGTAGCTGGTCATTTATTGCGGATGCAGCCCACAATGGTGAAATGTGTTTTGGAGTTCATGGCCTAATGGCTGTATGGGCTTGGTGAATTTGTTGTGCATTAAATTTCTATTCTGATATGGACCGTGTAGCGTTCTTCTTTGCAAGTGATGTGGCATATTCCTATTTGGGGAGCGATGTATTGTGAGGAGATCTGCATTGGGTTCCAGCTTCGGAGTATAGTTGCGTGGTACTGTGCTGGGCGCGTTTGCCTACGAAGCCCAGTGAGGTCAGGGATGAGGGCTGCCAATATGACTGTTTTAATGATGTCATGCTCAGGGGCGGGGGATTAGCTTTTGTGTAACAGATGCCGGTCAGCCAGGTGGATTGGTGGAATGATGTGATTTTCGGAATATTGCTGGTCACAGGTGCCTGTGTTTGCGTGCGTTTCTTGGTGGGAGACTGAGGTCATGTCCATTGGGATGGCTTCTGTATTCGTGCCATCTGTGCCCTGCAGCTCCCATTGGCCCCTCTTGAGATTCATTTGTTCGTTGGCAGGCATGGATGACTAGTACATTTCACTGGTTGCATTGTGTGACTTCATTGCACCTACGGGGAGTTGTACAATGTGGCCAGGGAGCGGTGTACAGGCACTCAGTCGGGCCGTTTACGGTTGGTTCGCGATGCCGTACTTCTCACCATGGCGGAATGGTACTTTCCGCCGTGCTTGATGGCGTTAGGTGCATATCCGCTAGGGTCAGAATTCGCGTACCGTTGCGCCATGGTGGTAATTACGGTTTGGCATGGCGCGTGCACGCGTACTTGGTGCAGTTAGCGTTGGCGTTCACTACGGTGTCGCTAATGGCATCGTACTTTGCGGTGACGGGTCTTAATCGCACCGAGGCTATTCGATGGCGGTATTGCATTTCCGCCATCGTTTTTCGATTTCCGCCAGGGTCGTAATGAGGCCCAGTGTGCTGATCAATGGAGTAGATACTCCAGCTCTTAGGGATAGTGGGTGCAGTCGGACTGTAGTGGATTCTACCTTGGTAGACCCAGAGGAAGTTGCCAGAGCTACTCTGATGCCCACTAAATTGGGTGACGGCCCACCTCTCATGTTCCCAGTAATACCCCAGCAGTCAGGATTCCGGTGAGCATTCAGAGGAGTGTCCCAGGAAAGGTTTTGTTGGGCAATGATCTCCAAACTTTAGGGCTTGTGGGAGACACTGCTGACAGACCCTGCACAAGGTCTCAAACGAGGGGAACACTGGCCAAGACCAATGCCCTACCCCAGCCAAAGGGCAAACCCAAGGCTAAAGGAGTCAAAAAAGTAAAAACAGGGAAAGAAAATATTCCCCCTAACTCACCTACCACTGAGGTGGAGGTAGTTGGTCAATCACCCGGACCTGACAAGGAGGTGGTGATGCCTGAAGTATTTGACCCCAATGACCATCCTGAACTAAACAATTTGTTAGTAGAAGGTGGTCCTGACAGGGAAGTATTCAGTAAAGGCCAACGTGAGTGCCCATCTCTGGAAGGCCTAAGGAGACAGGCCTGCTCCCAGCTTGAGGGTGAACCTCCTGGGAAGCATCAGATTTATTGGGAAGGTGGGCTCCAGTATAGTGAGCCTACAGAGTCTGCAGAAGGAGACCATAGGAGGTAGGTGGTTCCCCTTGCTGTACGACCCTTCCTCCTGCAGCTGGCGCATGAAGTGCCCTTTGCTGGTCACCTTGGTATTAAGAGGACCAAGCAAAGGTTGTCCATGCACTTCTACTGGCCCAAGATGGGGGTGCAAGTAGAAAGTCACTGCAGGAGTTGTGCCTCCTGCCCGTTATCTGGTAAGAGTGGTTCAACAATCAAGCTCCATTGGTAGCACTTCCAGTTGTGGGGGTACCATTTGAGACGGTAGGGATCGACATTGTTGGTCCCCTTGACCCCCAAACATCCTCAGGCAATATGTTTATCCTAGTGCTGGTCGACCATGCCACCAGGTATCCTGAGGCCATCCCATTGAAAACTGTGACTGCCAAGTCAGTTGCAAAAGCTTTACTTGGCATCTTTACTAGGTTTGGCTTCCCTAAAGAAGTTGTGTCTGACAGAGGCAGCAACTTTATGTCAAAGTATATGCAGGCTATGAGGAAGGAATGTGGGGTCACCTATACATTTTCTTCCGCATACCATCCCCAGACCAATGCAATGCTCTGGTGGAACGGTTTAACAGGACCTTGAAAAGTATAATTGGGGCTCTAGAAGAACCTCAAAGAAGAAAATAGGATCTTCTTTTACCATGCTTACTGTTTTCCTACCGAGAGGTACCACAAGAGGGTGTTGGCTTCAGACCCTTTGAACTTCTGTTTGGTCACCCAGTACAAGGACCCTTAGCCAAATTCAAGCAGGGGATGGGAGGTACCCACTCCCCCCATTACTACCAACGTAGTAGACTATGTGTTAGGGCTCAGAAAAAGGAGTGTACTCCTGATGGGTCTGGCTAGTGACAAGTTGAAGGCAGGACAAGCTCTGGTGAAACATTGCTATGACCAGAAAGCTTCCGTCATGAACTTTACACCTGGTCAGAAAGTCCTGATCATGAATCCCATAAGGCCTAGGGCTTTACAGGATAAATGGTCAGGCCCTTACACAGTGGTGGAGTCACTGGGTGAGGTCAACTATTTAGTGGACCTTGGAAGGCCTGGACAGGCTCCAAAAGTGTTCCATGTAAATAGGCTGAAGGCTTTCATCCCAAGAGTTGAAATCGCAGCACTGCTATTGCCTTCAGTTGTTGAGGAAGAGGAGTCTGAACCTCTTCCTGACCTATTCCAAAGAACTCCATCAGATAACTTCATTGAGGGTGTCCGAGTGGCCCCTCACCTGACTTCTGATCAGCAGGCTGAGGTGAAAAGTTTGCTTAGGCAATTTTCCCCCCTGTTTTCACAGTCCCCTGGTTTGACACCTTGGTGCAACCATAACATAGACACAGGAGACAGTGTACCTACCAAAAGTAGGGGATACAGAATGTCAGACAAAGTGCAGTCTTACATTAAGACAGAGGTCAATAAAATGTTGGATCTTGGGGTGATTGAACTCTCTAGTAGTCCTTGGTCCAGCCCTGTGGTTTTGGTTCCAAAAGCAGGTACTTCTGAATTGAGGTTCTGTGTGGTTTACAGGGCTCTGAATGCTGTCACCAAGACAGATGCACACCCCTTACCTAGAACAGATGAGCTGTTGGATACCTTGGGCGCCTCCAAGTACCTCAGCACGTTTGACCTCACTGCAGGCTATTGGCAAATAGCCTTGCAGAACATGCCAAGGAGAAGACAGGTTTCCCAACTTTAGAGCGCCTTTACCAGTTCAGGGTAATGCCTTTTGGGTTGAATAATGCACCTGCCACATTCCAGAGGCTTGTGAATCATGTGTTGAATGGGTTGGAGGAATTCTGTCTTGCATATCTGGATGATATAGCAGTTTTCAGTGCCACCTGGAAGACCATGTGAAACACCTTGGGATTGTGTTACAGGCTTTTCAGAAGGCCCACTTGACCATAAAGGCCAGTAAATGCCAGATTGTACAAGGCTCAGTGGTTTACCTTGGACATGAAGTAGGTGGAGGGAGGATACAGCCTCTACACAGTAAAGTACAAGCAGTACAAGACTGGCCTACTCCCACTACACAGACCCAAGTGAGAGCCTTCTTAGGACTCACTGGGTATTACAGAAATTTCATGGCAGACCATGGCACCATAGCTGCCCCTCTGACTGCTCTCACTACTCCAAAGAAACCCAAGAAGGTAACTTGGACTGAAGAGTTTGAGAGGCCTTCAATGGCTTAAAATAATCCTTGTGCCAGGCCCCTGTGCTCAGGGCCCCTGATTACCAAAGACATTTTGTTGTGCAGACAGATGCCTCTGACACTGGGATAGGAGCTGTACTATCACAAGTAGATGAGACGGGTAAGGAACACCCTATTGGCTTCATTAGTCGCCAGTTTAAGGACAGAGAGCTCAGATGGTCCACAGTAGAGAAGGAATGTTTCTCTGTTGTGTGGGCCCTACGGAAGCTGAGGCCCTACCTCTATGGGACCCACTTCACTGTGCAAACTGACCATAAACCCTTAAAGTGGCTAATGAACATGAAGGGAGAGAATCCAAAGTTGCTAAGGTGGTCCATAAGTCTGCAAGGCTATTGGGCATATGCCAGGTGTCCAACATAGCAATGCTGATGGGTTGTCCAGAATGTTTAACCGACCTGAACAAGAATCTCATCCAGGGAAGGATTAGTTCCCCCTGTCCTTAGTCTGGGAGGGGCGAGTGTTAGGAAAGATTTCATATTTGAATGTAATTTTCCCTCCATGTATCAACCCCCAAACATTTTGCTGCTGTTTTACACCCTGATCTAACCTTTGCCAGAGAAGCGCAGACCTCAGCCGCACTCCTCTGGGCTTTAGCTCACTTCTTATGAGGAAACTGACATGCCCTTAAGACAGTCAGTACTGGGAGAATTTGTTTCCCTTAGTCCTTTCCTCATGTTGCAGCTTTTGTGCAACATGTAACAAGAGTGCAATATAACTTACTTTACCGCACCCTTGGGTCTCTAGTCATTCCAAAGGCCCTAGAAACTCTTGCTGGACTTATTATGAACTGTGCAGATGTGCCAAGGACAGGACAGGTGGCAGATATCGTTTATCTTATGTTTTGAACCCTTTTTTGCCATGTTATCCACGCTTACCGCGTTTGGCACGAATAGGTGGCCAGGCTTCAAAATGGCCATGCCACGAGGTTCTTTGTCCTGTCCTATGGCCATCTTGCCCCTTCACCTTCCCCAGGTCGAGCCGACCCGGGTCAGTCCTCATTTGATCATGCACTTTCCCATAAAACCCAAAGCTTTTGCGGGCTTCTGCATGCCTTGTGTGTGTGCCTTCAGGATGTGGGCTGGGATGTCTGTTCCCAATACACATCCTGGGTGCCAGAGAGTCTGGAGTGTCCTGAATGCCTGGGACTACTGTGGTCTGTGGTTGGTCCACGTATGGAGTGAGTGTTTGTGAGCAGATCTCCCATTGGGTCCTCGCCGTTTTTGCGCGAAGGGAACTTTGGATAAGAGGAGGCCGAAAACACCACTATCATGTCGATCTCCTGAGTTCACACGAACAAAGGATAAGGAGCCAAGTATCCTGCAACAAGAAGCCGAGTCGAGGAACTGCTGGTGACCCGCTGGAAGGTTTGTCACCCTCAGCCCGCTGTTGTCCTGCAAGACCCCTCTGCATCTGATTCTCCTACAAGGTCTGCGAAGGCGCTTTGACCCATTGGAACAATGGGACCAACTATTCTCGGCACCTTCATCAAACCCTGCAAGTAAGCCTCTTCGGAAATGTCCCTGGGCCAACCAGTGGGCTGACCAGCTTACGCAGGACGTTTGCTCTGTCATCGCAGCGGTTTCGAGGAAGCACTCAAAACTTAGTATACTGCTTGCTCTGTGTCCACTGCACCCTCACACTGAATTTCGTACACTTGGCATTCCCAGGTCTGAAGTGAGACGAGTGCACCCGACCAGAGTAAACACGGTTACCTTGTTGCCCTGCTGTGGCAACGACCTGTGTAAGTTCACTGCACTTGTGACCCTCTTGACCCTGAAGCCTGTTACCGCGGAAACTACACGGTGTTGAGACGTCCTGATTGTCGCATTCGAACCTGCCAGCGAAGTGGACTGAACTGGCCAAGACTGGGTTTGCCTGCGTCGGGGACCGGTGAGTAGTCCATACCCCAACCGGTGGCCCCTAGCGCAGGAGCCCATTTCTTTTCTACCACTGCCCGCAAATGGAGGTCCTGCTTGAATTGTGGGGACTTGTTCTTCACCGACCTTACCCGCCTTCCTGAGCTGCTAGTGACCCTTGAGGAGACCCTATTTTGTCCAGTGGCACAAGCGTGGGCATGTACTATTGAGCATAAGGCTCCTCTCTGGCGCTAAGCCCGAGCGCGCAAAGGGCATTGATTCCACGGACTATTCTGCTGTTGTGCTGTGGCTGCATCTGCAATCGCGCTATCAGCTTTCTATCAGCTGTTGAAGTGCGAGGAGAACGTGGTGCCACCCATAGACACTGAAGGAGTGTGAAAGGAAAGGAAAGAGCGCCGTAGCGCTGATTTGGCTCCGCCCCCGACCCGCCCCCTGCCAGGGGCGACGCCTCCAGGAAGTACTACAAAGTGACTTCCCAAGCACCCTTGCAGCGCTAAGCCCGAGAGCGCAAAGGGCATCGATTCCACGGACTATTCTGCTGTTGTGCTGTTTGGCTGCTGGGCTGCTCGCTGTGACTATACTATCTTCTACAGCTAGCAGTCACTCGAGGCTGGACTGATATAATAAGCCTTGCACAGAGGAGCTGCACGACAGTATGAAACCCCCTGCTGCACATATGGATGTATCGGGAACAGCTTTGAGAACTCGCCTTCAGGTAAGGCAAAGATTTGCATCCCTCCCAGAAGTGAATGGAAGTCCCGAGCATGTGCTAATAATGCCAGTGCTCAAACAATCCTGCTTACCCTTCTGTACTAAGAAGCGGAAAAGCTTATCTGTGGGGGCCACCACGGCCGAGACGGCTAGCGATAAACCTCAAATGTTGGGCTTGGTAAAGGAAGACTCGATGCGATTAGCACCAAAATCACCTGTTCAACCTATGGCTTGTACAGTCCCTACTCCAGGAACGACTATGAGTCAATTTCCCACACCCCACGCAGCAGCAAGATTGCATGAGGAGGGTATTGATCAGGTGAAGGAGGCAGATCGAACTACTGGTGAATCAGAGGAGCTTAGCCAAACGGACTATATTGCACCCCTAGAAGACCAAGAAAAAAGTATGGATGAGAGAAACCAGACTGTAGGCGTCTTACTCGAGAAAACCTCAGGCACTCCGGCCAACCTAAGTCTTGAAAAGACGACGGAAACATTAGATCCAATTAGCAAACTTGGTGCTAGGAGTGAATTGCTTTGCTCGATTCCACCTTTAATCTCCCCAAGAAGGGATAATGATGCCTTAAACATGCCGACTAACGACCTAGTCAACAATGGAACTACACCTAGAGTTGACATATGCAAGAGCATGTTGGATGAACATATCAGTCCAGTAGAGGCAAGAAATTCCCCTAACCAGATCATAAATGAAACCACAAACAGATCACTACTGACAGAGACTGTGTGGGAAAATGGAGACCAGTGGGACATAAGTGAGACGGATATATGGGAGAAAGCCCTGCAGGATTCTACTAGTGAAATGGGCGAAAAATGTCAACATTCAAGACCCCTGGAGAAAACCCCAACGACAATCGATATCTTCCAGCCATATAGAGAAGATCATAGAATTCAGTTGCCCATGGATAAGAGTATTCACAAAAATACCCAGATGGGGGAAAAGGTCCTGCTCTCAAACAATTTAACAGATCGAGAGTTCCCTTCTCCGAGCCTACATAAGGCTATGTCTGAGACATCTTACATTAAGGGGACGTTCCCTCCGAAGGCACGACTTGAAAAGAAAACCCTGACAGATTCCGGAAGAGAAACTCCACTAAAAACCCTAGGCACAAATGGAAATATAATGTTGCTGCCAGCTAACTTGAGTAACTCAAGTTTAGCTAATAAAATTTTGAAAGACATTACTCAACTGACGGGGAAAATAGAAAGAGAAAAAAGGAGGAGTTTCTCGTTAATAAGTGAGAGGATGGCAGAATTGGATAAGGAGCAAACTAAAGGGAGCTCTCTGGAGATTGAGGCTGTAGGAGCCGGAACATTTTCAACAGAATCCCAGAGAGACCATAGGTCAATGAATTCACCACAAAGACCTCCATTAGAGATGATAAACTTATGTCTCGAAGACAGACCGCAAAGATCAAAAATACAAAGACAACTTTCAGAACCTCAACTGATAACGGAAATGACCCAGACGCCATTGCCGGAAGATCGAAATCAGTGCTCTGAGATCTTCTTGAAAGATCAAATTACATACTTAATCAAAGACGCTTACAAAACTGGAAGAGAAAAGGATATGGAACATATCCAGCAAGTGGTCATGACTTCATTAAATATCACACTGGCACCATTCCTAAAATTGTATGAGACGATTAAAGATTCTGTGCAAGAGGTGACTACTACCAATGTACAAATAAAAGAGGCAAATATACAAACGGAATTGTCCTTGCGGAATCTGAATGTAAGAATGGATAAAGAAGCAGAACAGTCCCAGCTTTGGCAAAATCGCCTCACTGAATTGGCAAGGAGAGATGCTAATGACAAATCTTTATTGATGGAGGCGGTTTTGGAGGATTGCAAGTGGATGAGAAGTCTGCACAAACAGAACAAAGACGAGGCCCACTTGGAAGATAATCCTTGCTAAGGTAAAGGTCCCATGAAATTGAGCCAAAACAAAACAACCCACAACAAGCAAACTGAGCTAATGCCCGAAGAGGTTATTCTGATTTCCCCCGGATGTAAGGGGGCGGGAAATTGTGACACAAAATTCCAATCAGAAAAATCGAATTTTGCCATGTTTCGTGGCGGGGCTCCAAAGGACCTGTCCCTAGAAAAGGGAAAAGAGATGGGAAAAATAACAAAGGAAAATGGTAAAAAAACAAAAAATGAAGGTTTAAAATGGAAGATAAATGGCTCCAGAGCTTTCCTAAGGAATCTAAGAACACCCCTAGAAGAGAAAACATTCAACAGGCGAAGAAGCCTAGGAGAGAACTGGCAATGGGAGAAATGAACAATTCGGAAGATGAGGATGCAAAGGAAATGGGAGGAAAAAACAACCCTCCTCCTTTTGCGGATGATAAAGGAGAAGAGTCAGAGCAACAAGAAGATCTAAGTGACCTGATTGACCTTATGAATAAAAACAAGGAGGATGAAGAGTGGGAAAGTATCAGTCCGTCAGAATGGAAAACTATGGACAATTGGGAGATGGTTGAGACGAGCCCAATTAACTCTGACCGCAAGAAATTCAAATTGGATGTCCTGCCTAAAACTACAAAGGAGTCAGGGAGAAGGTCCGACCCTTTGGAAATAGACGAGGCTAATGAGGCTGATGACAATTCCACTAACTTCAAAACTTTGCAACAAAAAAGACAGGAACTAGCCACCAAAGAAAGGAATTTACAGCGTCAACTTGAAAGCATCCGACCAAAACATGATGGAAAAAAAAGCAACAAAGAATTCATTGAAATTAAAGAAAGGCAAAAGTCGCCCGTACCTCCTCTGAGGAAAGTTCCATCTAAAAGATGCTACCTGAAGTTAGAGACTACATCCAATGGGCCAAGAAGGGCATTACTCAACAGGAGCTATGTAATGTCGCTTTGTAATCAAACGCCAGCTCTACGCATGATAGCTACTGAGGACATACAAGTTGTGGAATTCCCAAGTGAACAGAGGATGGATCAAGTAATACTGCATCTTAATTCAAATGACACCAAGCAGACATTTTTGGAAGCTACTGATATCTTAAGAAAAAAGGGCTTTCGGTTGGCAGAATTAGATGATGACATCAATCCATATAGTACAAAAACAACAACAAAGGACGGAAGTAGAGCTAATGACGAGATCGCATAATGCAATAAAGAAAAATCTACGGGAAAAAAGAGGGAAATAAATGGACAAGAAAGGGAAGACAAGAAGATCAAGAACTCAAAAGAAATTGAAAAAGAAAGAAAAAAAAACTCCCGAAAACGACTCATACACAAACAAAGAAAATGTTGAAAAACTGAAAACTTTGAGGTTTACGGTGGATAATTCACAAAACCCAAGAAGGGGCAAAACTAATGAGAATAAACAAGGAAACAAAACAAATGACTCCCCACTTATGGCAAACAGCCACAACTTAAAAAAAAAAAACAACAGAGTAAGGAGGATGGAAACAGATCTGTTCTCTGTGCCTTATGGAACACCAGAGGATTTCACCATTTGTTCTTGAAGGAAAGTTCCTTTCTGGCCAAATATGATCTCATTTCCATTCAAGAATCTTGGCTGTGTGACCCCCCAATATGTGAAGGATATGAAGTTTATTTCAACCCGGCAAAAAAGGGATTGAAAGGTCGACCGTTTGCAGGACTTATGGTATTAAAAAGAATTTATAGCCACTTGCAAATACTTGAACACAAAACTCCAAATCCCTACGTTCAAATATTGAAAATAGCACCTAAAATAGAAAACCATGAGGAGATGGCCAAAATGCTATTGATTAACACATACTGGAGGGAAAATATGCCTGATCCAGGGTCATATTTAAAAATCATCATGAATGCCATTGACAAATCCATGACGAAGGAAGAAGATAAGCTCATCCTGTTGAATGGAGATTTAAATATCAAGCTCCTAGATAAAGGGGGTCAAATAAAAGAAATAGAAAATCAATTAGGAAAAGAAAGTCAATGGATGAAGGAAATGGGCATCTGTGATATGAGGATGCTAAATAGCCAAACAAAAGGCGACTTAAGGGGGGCTGACACTTGGCATAATGGAAAACTGAGAGCATGCCTAGATTATTGTTTTGTGGGAAGAGATACGCTTGCCTGGATAAAATAATTTTGAGTAATTAAGCAAGCAAATAGCGACCATTCTCTTCTGGAAACTGAGCTTGCATGGGACTCAAGAGAAATCTCAAAGAATGAAAAAGCGATGGAAACAGAGGTATCGTGGGGAAGAAACCGGCTGAGACTCAAAGATCAGGTTATACCAATACTGGCGCAAGATTTCAAGGAAGCCGTAGAAAAGGGAGAGGATGTGGTGGACTATAAATGGCTGCTGAAAGCCTTTGAGATCAAGTACGACTCATCTAAAGTGAAGCAGATAAAAAAGCAGCATGCCTTTGATGAACTCGTAGTCTCTAGACGGAAGTTATACAGAGCGGATCTCAGGCGTATTAAAAAGTCAGATAGCTGAGAGAAATGTGAGCTGGTAAGGAAATGCCGACAAAACTATAAGAATTGCCTGCGATCAACCCGCTATCTAAGAACTCAAAGAGACGCTGAACAAATGCTGGCGGCATTAACAACAAATAACACGAGAAGTACCTGGGATCTAATTAACAACAGAGATTCTAATCAATCGGCCATAGGTGTTAACCAAGTCTCTGAGAAAAACTGGTTCGACCACTACACCGCCCTGTTCAAAGGAAAGACTAAGGAAAAAGTAGTAGAGAAAAGAATGGTGAACACTGCCTGGGCGCTGGACTTTGACAGAGAAGACATTCAAATGCTCATCAAAAAACTAAGCTCTTCTAGGGCTGCCGGCCTGGACGGCGTCTCTAATAAGATGCTGAAAGAAAACGTGGAAGGCTGGTCTGACCTAATATACGCTCTTTTCAAACAAGTAGCGAAAACCAGACAAATTCCAACTACGTGGACTGAGGCCTACATCGTACCTATCTTTAAAAAAGGAGATCATGGGAACCCAAGAAACTACAGGCCGATTGCGCTATTAGATTCCATCGGTAAGCTCAAACCGGAATTTTGGATGAGAGACAAACTGCCTTTGTGAGTGGAGTTGGCACTTGCCTCAACCTGTTCCTGATCAATATATTAAAAGCAAAGGCCATAAAAGAGAAAACAACAACCTACTTGGCCTTTATTGATCTGGAACAGGCGTTAGATGGAATAAATAGAGAGCGGCTGTGGGCCAAATTGAGAAACTGGGGATGTCCAGTGGACCTATTGGAGGCAATTCAGGCCCTATATACTGGCACCTCAATCCAGGTCCAAATCACAGCAAATGGAGGGCTTTCGAGGCAGATTAAAACAGCCCGGGGCATCAAGCAGGGATGCGCACTTGCCCCTTTTCTCTTTGTACTTTATATGGCTGACATGAAGATATTGCAAGACCAGATCTGTGCTTTCCCCCGAAGGTAAATGGCATTGAGCTACCATGGATGCTATATGCGGATGATGCTGTGTTTATAGATCAGACGCCTATAGGTCTCCAGCGTAGGATAGAGGCTTTCAATGAATATCTTAAAGCCAATGACATGAAAATAAATGTAAAAAAATCCATGATCCTGACTATGAAACCAAGTCGTGGAAGGAAAACAGCTGGGAAAATTCAGACTTGGTCATTGGAAAAAGAAAAATTGGCGGAAGTGGATACCACGATATACCTCGGGATAAGAATCAACAGAAATTGTAATGAACAGGCCCACTATGTCCTAATCAGAGAAAAACTCAAAGGTTTGGTTAATCAAGGCATACTTCTACATCGTAGATATGGAACAATTTCTCTGATGCCGATTATAACCTTTTATAAGCAAAAGGTAGTGGCCGTCATCACATATGGAGCCGAGGCACTTCTAGCCCTAAAATGGGGAGTCTGGCACCTATGCGAATCCTATTTCTGGCGAAAGATCTTGCGGCTCCCAAACTCGCTACCTTTGGAACTGATAAGATCGGAATTAAGGCTTCAATCCATTACCTCAATCGCGACGTGAAAATCACAATCTCTTTACAGAAAGTGTATTTTGGACAATCCATCCTTGCCGTTCAGAATCCTAGCAAAGCCAGATGAATCCAGTGGTGACACTATCCTACAAGATTGGAAAACGAGATGTGAGGCTACTCTGAAATACCTGGCGATCTCTGAAGAAACCCTGAAAAATAACCCAGAAAAGGCTAAAAGAACAAATCGGGAAAAAGATTGGGAGGAAACACAGGAAAAGAAACTATTGCGAAACCTATGTCATAATGTCATCTGGGAACGCAAAGCTCTGAACATGCTACCTCCGTATTTGATGAGATTTCCCTCACAGCACTACCGAGATCTGCTTATGCGATGCAGATTTAACATATGGCATTCGAGAGAAATAAAATGGTGAAGAAGGCAAATCGATAAATCAATAGCCTACTGCAGATTTTGCAGAAATAAAGATCAACTGGAAACTATAAGGCATGTGATGTTAACCTGTTTGAACTTGACATCGAAACGCCAGATGAATATGGGAAACTACACGAGCTTGATCTCGGAGGAGAATGAAGAAGATTATTGGGAAAGACTCCTCACAGCTGAGAAAGTGGGCCGAACTCTGGATGCATTAAAATTTGTGGAATCCTTAAAATTAGAGGAGGGGGAGGCTGAGGTGGAAGTCACCCAAAAAAAATTAGGTTGAATTGACTGGAGGTATTTGGCCAAGAGGAGGTCATCTAGTGAATTTGAACTGGAATTGAACCTAATTTGGGGGGTTTGCACCTCTTAGGTGAAGGAATGTTAAAGGAATGTTAAAGGTTTAACTTTGTTTAACCAATAAAACAAAAAAAACACACAATAAGGCTCCTCTCTTCATAGGGCTTGGACTGCCTCTTAGTTAGGTGCATTCTTGATGTGGAACTGGGTCTAAAGATTACTTGCACTGCCTGTTTTCCTCCCCATCTAGGTGGACTACATATTTTGTGCTTCTTAATCCGTTAGACCCCTCTGGTCTTGTATATATATGGTGTTGATTGTGATGTGTTGGTTTACTTCAGTATTATTGTGATTCTTTGCTATGGTTTATATTACAAAGGCCTTGTAATAAATGTGTCTATATTTTTAATATAACACCTGTCTGGAGTAATTTGTAAGTGTCCTTGCTTTGTGTGCTCTTTGAGGTCTTTCAGTCACCATCACTCCTCCTGAGACTTAGTCTTGACTGCCTGGCATAGCTACCCTGATTGGTCTGGCTTGTCCAGAGGTTATCCTGTTCCAAGAAACTAGGTTGGCCTTCTGAACCTCTGCCCCTCCAGGTCAGAGTTCAGAAATCCATCTTAACAAGCAGGACAAATTCATATCTTAGTTATTTATTTATTTATTCTTGCTTGTTAGGCGCTTATACAATAAGAATATACTGTTTAAAAGCACCCACAGGCCAGGGAGGGAGCAAGGGTGGGAAATACATTACAACACAATATTAAGAGCAGAGGGGGAACAGGGAGAGGGACGCACCTATTATGCCTGGTGACTATTCAGAATGTGCAAGTACAGAAAGGAAGATGGAAGAGGGGGTTAAGTGCTGGGGAGTCCGAGCTTGTGGGTGAGCCATAGGCGAAGTGCTAGGAATGTTGAGTGCTGCACGGCCTGGGCTGTGAGCGGTGTAAGTGCGAGTCTCCAGAGCAGAGGATGTGCCGATGGAAGTGCTGTTGATAGACAGGAGCAGGGAAGAATTGGTGTGGTAGGTCAAGGCCCCAAAGATGCATAAGGGCCAAGGACACTGATTCAGCAACTGTGGGATTAGCAGAGGAGAGAAGGAGGGAAGAAGGAGGAAAAGAGGAAAGTCTTAGGGAGCTTCAGAATTCGAGAACATCATGCTCAAGGCGCAGAGAGGGGGATGCTATTCCTAAGAAGGGAGCCCACAGAGGAAATTGAGCGACTCCCTGCCCTCTGTTTAGCGAAATGCTTTACACACAAAGAGTTGGTGCCAGAGGAGTGAAGTGGTCTAGACGGAGAGTATTTGGTGAGATAAAGTTGAAGATAGTGTGGTGCCGGGGCCCAGACAGCCTTGTGGATGATGCAGAGGGATTTGAATTTAATCCGTGCAGCAACTGGGAGCCAGTGAAGACTTTCTTGTGCAGGAGAGATGAGGTCCCTGGGCTTAAGGCCAATAATAAGTCTTGTTGCCCTATTCTGGATAAACTGAAGGGGTCACAGCCTGGAAGAAGGAAGATTCAAGAGGAGGCTATTACAGTAGTCAATTTTAGAGAGAACTAGGGCTTGAGTCACATTGAGCCTCTGAGGGAAAGTGAGAAAAAGGTAGAATTCCTTTGAGATGGAAGAGTTGATAATTTGACTTCTTGGCAATTCCTGAGTGTGAGCGAGGAAGGAGAGAGAGGAATCAAAGATGTTTCCAAGGTTTTTGGCTTCAGTTGAAGGCTCAGGGGAAGAGCCCAAAGAGGAAGGCCAGAGTGAGGGGAAGAAGGAGGGAGCAGGTGTCCAGTGGGAAGGATCTCAGTTTTGCAGGAATTGAGGCAGAGATCATTGGAGGCGCACCAGGACTGGATGGCAGATAGGCAGTGAGGGATGATGGATTTTTTTTGTGTAACACTGGAGGTTGGAGAAGGAGGAGATGAGGTGTTAAAGAGCCAGGGGAGAGTATATAGCCCTGGGGGACACCACAGGTGGAGATGGAAGTAGGAGAGGTGAAGGGGCCCAGGATGACTTGGGAAGAGCTTGGGTTAGTGAGGAAAGAGGACAGCCAATCCAGTGCCCGTTCTGAGATACCAAGTGTATTGTAGAGCCTTTGTATGAGGATGGAATGGTTAACTGTGCCAATTGCAGAGGAGAGATCAAGAAGGATGGGAATTCGGAATCTAGAGATGCTAGCAGTTCTTCACAGGTGTTCAGAAGAGCAGTTTCCATGCCTCTGGATGCTCGGAATCCAGACTGATGGTCGTGAAGGCCCCCAACAAGATCAGTGTGAGAGTTAAGTTGGGGCAAGGCTAGCTTCTTAAGTAGTAGCTTCCCCAGGAAGGGGGTGATGGAGATAGGTGATAGCTAGCAGGGCAGGTAGGTTCAGAGGAAGGTTTTTTCAGAAGTGGGCACACAAGTGAGTACTTAATGGGGAGGGGAAATATCCAGTGATAAAAGAGTGATTACAGAAATCAGCGACAGCAGGGGCAAGAGAGCCAATGTTATCCTTGATGGTCCAGGATTAGCAAGGAGAGACCTGTTTAGAAGAGACCTTCATGGAGCGAACAACTCTGGTAACAACTCTGGTAACTTCCTCAAGTGTGACAGGAAGTTGGAGGAAAATGAGGAAGGAGGGGGGTGGGGGGAGAAAGAAGGGGTAGGATGGGTTTTGAGGGAGTGTAGAAAGGGTGGGCAGAATGTCCTGAGTTTTGTTGCCAAAGTGTGAGGCCAGTGCATTGCAGAGACCCTGGGAAGGAGAAGGGGATGTGGAGACTGTGGAGGGGTTGGCTAGTTCCCTGCAGATTTTGAAAGGTTCAGCCGAGTTTTTGGATGCGCAGGAGATCCGTGCCTGAATGTGGGCTTTTTTCTTTGCACGGATGGCGAGTCTGTATTGCCTTTGGAGCAGGCAGCAGGCCAGTTTGTCTGAGGATGAGCCTGAGGTTAACCACTTCCATTCTGCTGTCCTGCACTTTCTTTTCAGGGCTGCAAGCTCAGTGTTGTACAAATTGTTACGCTTTGAAGCAGTTTTCAGATGGATCCTCATGACTGGGGCTAGAATTTCAAGAGTGTTGTGATGGAAAGATGAACATTGCTGAGGGCAGAATCAGAGGTAGAGTCAGAGGTGGGACGGTTAGGGGGTGAAGGTGGAGGTGAAGGCAGCTGCATTCACTCGTTATATCAGGCGGGTGTTAGTGAGCGAGGTTGATGTGACTTTTGGGGGGGCAGTCAAGGGGCCAATGGGACCCAGATTGGAGGAGAGGAGGGAGTGGTCTGACCAGGAGAGAGGGGTGACTAATGGGGGGAGAGAGAGACGTCAGAGTGTATGAGGGCATCCAGAGTGTGTCCAGCTGTGTGGGTTGGACCAGAAGAGAGAATGGGCAAGTTAAGCTGTTATAGGGCAAGTTAAGCCGTTTAACCATCCTGACATTTAATAAAGTTCTTTGAGTACCGTTTGGAAGCTGACAAGAACGATTTCCTTCTAGTTGTAATTCAGACAAAGCAGGTGAGAAGCCATCCATGACTGTATTGTTTGGTACACTGATCGCAGTATGTCGGAATCTGAGGCATAGTTTCCAGAGAGTGGGACGAAGATCATTGTGTCATCTGCATAGTTAGTATAAGAGATGCCCTGCTCATCCAGAAGATCGAATAGCGGTTTTGTAAAAAACATTATACAACGTTAGAGATACACAAGAGCCGTGGCTGGGGAGAGATACACAAGTTACTGGGGAGGGGGTGGTCGCAGCATTGTCCGCAAACAATCTCATGGATATGTACACCAGGAAGGAGGAAATCCAGGAGATCGCTTCTGGTGGTGAGAAGGCTGCAGTGGACAGGTGTTGACATAGGATTTGATGGTCCACAGAACAAAGACTGAAGACAGGTCTAGCAGAAGTAGGATCACCGGTTTACCTGCATCCTTTATGTCATCTAACTGGTTTTTCAAGTCTAGCAATGAAGATTCAGTTCCATGATTGGGTCTGAACCCAAATTGGCGTAAGCCCAGGATGCCATTAGCTTTGAGGTAACTCTGTATCTGGAGATGGGCTGCTTGATCAAGGATCTTCAGAAGGAACGGGACTGTGGTGATAGGGCGGTAGTTGGTGGGGACTTCTGGGACTAATGTGGGTTTCTTGAGTAAGGGGAGCACCTAGGCTGCTCCAGACTGGTCAGCACTTGACAGGATGAAAAGGAGGCATTGACGAGAGAAGTGATGAATGGCGAGAGGGCTTTGGTGCAGTCCTTGATGTCAGTGACAGAATATGCATACCCTAAAATCCACTGCACAAGCCTTTAAGAACTCTAAAATATGAATGGACAAGCGCAACTCATTACAATTTAGAAGCCTTCTCCAAAGGTCTTCTTCTGTAGGCATAAAGTTCAGCGATAACATTTCATTACGCAAAGACCACAAGGTCAAACACTGGACACACAAATGCTTCAGAGTCTCTATGTGAGTGTAACAGTGACGACACAGTCTCTGGTCCCGGGGAATATTGTTTCGCCGGCCCAGGGTTTCTTGTGTTAACACTAAATTCAGCCTAACGGGGTCATTACGACCCTGGAGGTAGCCAATGCTGCTATTTGCAGCATTGCTACCCCCATTCCGGGTACCAGGTCTGGGTTCCTAGAATGGGGAAATACTGGGCCATTCTGACCTTGGAGGGCCCGGTATTTCCCCATTCCAGGAACCCATCCCCATTCCCATTCGAGCCCCCATTGGGAAATCATGCACCTCGTAATGAGTCGGTAGGGTGTTAACGGGGCCGGCAGCCCTACTGGTGCCGTTAACCCTCTACCGCCAGGGTTGTAATGACCCCCTAAATCTCAGCATTTGGGACCTAATTTGCTGTGGGTGGTGCTTTTTCAAGTATGGAGTAGGCATATTGAAATGTTTAATTGTCTGGTCGAAATGATCCCCAAAATATTTGTGCTGGACTAGGGATTCTCTTAATTTGCACCACACGTGTCTAAACAATTTTGTCTTAGCCAATTGTTGTGTGGATCTCAATACATCTAAAGATATACCTGTTTTATCCAATATTTTTGTACAACCAGAGGCCCAATCTTCCAATACCTTGCAACCGCCTTTGCTCAATACTCGATTCAATCCCTCATAAACTGCGGCAGCTGGTGGGAACAACAATTTCCTAATTTATAAAGGATCCCCACTAAACGAACTGACTGGGGTAGATGAAGGAACTCTCGCAAGATTAAATCCTCTAATTTAGGCCAATCTATTTGTTTACTTCTGGTTTGAGCTCCATATATCAATTTCGGGATCATTTGCTGTTTATACATTTTAGAACCGGGAGAACCGAAAATCTCCCGAATTTAGAATCAAATAGACATAGTTTAACGAGAGCACCAAGAAAATTAGCCTTAAGGTCTGCCACAAGCTCAAGCCCATCCAAATTATCATAAATCGGTGAGCCTAAATACACAAACCTTTTAGCTATTAATGCTACTCCATCACCTCTTGTGTCTTGCCTGTCCTTACAGAGAATAGTGTTTCCAGGAGGTATAGTGATAGAGAGGGAGGGGCATGACGCAGCCTGTAGCCAGGTTTCGTATAGCGCTAGGAAGTCCAGGTTTTTAGTAGTGATAAGGTCAGCGATGTCTAGTGGGTGGGCTGGTATTGATCTTGCGTTCACCAGTGCACCTTTTAGAGAAGAGGATGATGTGGTGGTAGTGCACTTACAAGTATTGTGTGGCATGCAGGGAAGGGTCTTGAGTTTAGACTTTGAGTATGAGATTCTTTCGTCATTAAGCCGGCCAGGGCTACGCACATTAACGTAGGTAGGGCGGATCTTGGTGCCATAATTGTGATCAAAGGCATCAGTCTGGTCACCAAGCTGTGAGCTAGAGTTGGAGTGTTGTTATCTAGTATGTGATAGTTCTGGTGATGTGGGCTGGGAGAGTGGGTGTTTCACTGGGAGGGCATTTGTGGCCCCAGAGAGATTTGAAGCATGTTTTTGGTTCAACATGGGTATCATAGCCAATGGTATGGCATTGGTCGACGTAGATGAGGTTGGGGGTGGAGTGTGCAAGAGAATTTAGGATGGGGTGGTGCATGTCCCATCTCTGTGAGAGGGACCTGGGTGTAGGTTTGGGTTTGGTGTGAGGCTTGGCACGTGTTGTACATGGGCTACTTGACCCAATAGCAGTGGTCTCATGCAGGCTGCTAAGGGAGGTTAGGTGAACAGCATGGGTAGTTGGTCTGCTCGTACGCATTAGCAGACACTCATTTCTAAATTAGTAGGGCAGTGGGTGGCCTATTAGGTGAGTGGGTGATGAGGTCAGTGTAGAAAGGCGTGCGTGCCTCATATTACCAAGGCAAGGAGCAGATGGCTGACGCGTGAGGATGGTTGCCCAGGTGATTGGGCGTAGCCCTTTCTTAAAAGGAAGGATAGCATGGGAGATGTGATGACCCAGGGAAAGGTGCTATAATGAAGGATGGTTGACAGTGGGATGTCTGCATGGTGCGGCACGCATTTGGCCATAGACATTGCTACCCTATTCCCTGTAGGGTGGGGATACCGTCTTTGTGGATCAATTCCTGCAGGTGGACTACTGCAGCCTGACAGTGTCAGACAGGAGCTTTGCAAGCAGGGCTTGGTAGCTCATCCTGCCTTTTTTAAAAAACTTTTATTTTTTTTGGCAGAGGCAAATGACATACACACACATCGGAGCAGCTATACAAAGACAATCCGGATATTTAACAGAGTACAGTGGCACATATGAATAGTGAGAAGTACTAACATGGAGATCGCAGCACTACAGAGCATCAAGTGCAAGGCACGCGGTCGCAATAATTACGGTGAGTTATCCATTGAGGAGACGGCGTCCAGGCCATTAAGATAACTGTTAAAGGCAGTACAAATGTTTTTAGGCCGGAACCGTGCCGGGAGGGTGCTAATGTATTCCTCCTCGCAGTTCCGAGACCAAGTCAATAAGTTCAGTGATTTCCGGAAGGTAGGAGGGGAAGAGCACTTCCAGTTCTGTAAGACACTTTTTATGGCAATTACACAGCACACATTTAAGAATTTAGCAGCCCCTCTGGCTCCCTCATCCCCCCAGGCCCCAAATAGTACACCCAATGGGTCAGGCTCAATAACAGTATCGCAGATTTCTGACAAAGTTCTCAGGATTTCCTCCCAGAATGGGGCTAGCCACGGGCAGTCCCAGAACATGTGTAAGTGGCCCGCATCCTCCACACCACAGCGAGGACATAGCCGTGGGTCAGAGCGGGCAAACTTGGAGAGCCTGCGCAGGGTGTAGTAGAGCCTGTTCAGCAGTTTATACTGTATAGTGCGGTATCGAAAAATTCAGGGAGACCCTATTAGTGTGGGAGCACATTTTCCCCCATAGCTGGTCCATGAGTTCTACCTCCAGTTCGGAGGCCCAATCATCCCGCACCCTAGAGAGCTGTGGTGTGGCAGTTGTGAGAAGGAGTTTGGAACCAGGCTCCTGCCCAGTCACCCCGCAGCCCAGTGAGGATGGAGCTCCAGCACCGCCGCGAAGGAGAGCAGCGGGGGTGTGCCCCAGCGGAGTTTTTCCCCGGGGGGGTGTGGAGTGAGCGCTGCAGCGCTGTTGTGGGGGAGAGGGGTGGGGTTGCGCTCCAGGGGGGCCTGCTCTGGAGCGCAACCCCACCCCTCTCCCCCCAGGGCAATCGTCGGTGCGGTGGTGCACCCCAGAGAGGGGCAGCCGCAGCCGATGGCAGAGTCTCCTCATGGGGGGTGCAAGGCAGGTGCCGCGGAGCTGGTGTGTTGGTGAGGAGCGGGGGCGCGCTTCCATGCAGCTGCCCGCGTGACAGCGTACTCCAGGGGGGCGGCCGCAGGCGATGTCGGATTTACCCCCCAGGGGGGTCTCGTGTAGGCTGTAAACTGGAGAGCCCTGGACAGTGATCAGGGCCCGCGCCTAGCAATCACCGCCCACCTCCGCGAGATCCGGCAGGGAGGAGGAGGCGGGTAGCCAGGCCTGCGCGAAGGCCCCGACAGGAGACCACCAGCTGGCAGAGACGCTCGATTCGTCTGGTTCCCGGGACCGTTTCAGGCCGGGATTGCTGTGGTGCATGTAGCAAGGTCGCCCAAGCAGTTCCAAGAAGTATTGGGTTGCGAGGATATTTAATACCGCAGTTGATGGCGGATTTCGGCTGGAGCCCCACGGAGCTCAAGGACTAGGCAGCCATCTTGGGCTGCTCATCCTGCCTTGAGCGGTTAATGTGGGATGACAAAAATTGAACATTTGGGGACAGGAGTGCTGTAAATGTGTACGAGGGCTGGGCAGAGCCGGTCTTCGGTGGCCTGGCCACTGTCATTACTCTTAGTAGGCGGGGTATGAAAGAGGTCAGTGGAGACAGGCATGCTTCACATTTGGGTTTTGAGTGGTTAAAGCACAATAGGGAAGGTTGCTCATATTTGTGGACTTGAACTACCCCATTACAATGCTGTGGTTTATTGAATCTGTAATGATCATCTCACCTGCAGTACTGGACTCGTCAGTTGACGGGCGTTCCTTTACTGTTTTCTGGGTCTTCTTCGGTATCTGACCAAGGCATTCGGTGAAGAGATAGGGTCTGTCTCCTCCTGCCGCCATGGTGTCTGCCTGATACAACAGGTCTGGTCAACAGAGTAGTTTAAGGGCACAACACAAAAAAGAGGAACAGCCAAAAATGACCCAAAAAGCCCCTCTGATAGATGTTGACTCCAGAGAATATCACAGTAGAAATTCAATAGAACTGATTGTAACAAAAATGGATCTCAGATGTAAATAGATCACAGTAAAGGCTAAAACGAGTGTAGTCAGAAGGCAAAATATGGAGCGCAGTAGGAATAGGGCAACAGGAAAAAAAAGAATAAGGCAGGAGAACAATAGGAGGCATAAGTAAGAGAAAACTAGAATCTTACCCCAAAGCAGGCTGGATGGGTTGCACAGTGAGTTGCAGCTCAGCTCCGTAATGTAAATAGAAGTCAGAGATTGTGGCGGCTATCTTGGAAATAAACTAGACCGGTATTGAAAAAGGCCAGTCGAATTTGATGGCTAAGCAGAGCGTCCATGATGCCAATGTTGACAAAGGGACCATTGTATTGCTGTGACAGTATGCCTTCCCTTTCTCCAATTTGTCTCCGGTTTCCATGGATGTGTTGCATGAAAGAGTCGGAGTAAACGAGGAGCATGTATGTTAGAAAGGAGCTCCCACATTCTTTCTTGAATGGAATACTCTTTCCAATGAACGAGGTACCGAAGAGAGCCCCGATAATATCAGGAATCACACATCCTGGACACTTCATACTCGTCCGGTCTTCTGCAGGAAGTTTGATGTATATGTGGGTCTTTTTTTTTGGAAAAGTTATCGGGATGAAATATTTTTAGTAATGAAGAATGAAAAACAGGATGCATACGTTTCCAGGTTACTGATAATTGCAGTCTTAAGGCCACAGGATTGTTAAGGGCAGATATTTTGAAAGGTCCTGCATAACGTGGGGACAATTTAGAAGGATGTACCCATCATGATAAGATTGTTGTGGATAACCAAACCTTGGTTCCCGGCTTCTAATCAGGATTCTCTCTTCTATGTCTGTCTGCATGCAATTTGTTTTTCTTTTTGAATTGTTTCGAGGAATTTATAGGCTCACTAATAGTTTTGATTTATGGAGTGAACAAGCTCATCCAATGTCGGAATGTTAGTAGGCAGCAGGATATTCAGTGGGAGGGTTTGTGGGTGAAACGAGCGGAGCAAAAAAAAGGACTCATCTTGGCAGCTGTGTTTATGGTGTTATTGTAGGCGAATTCCACAAGGTGTAGCAGATCAAACAAATTGTTTTGGCTGGTGGTGGTATAGCAACAAAGGTATTGCTCCCTGATATGGCTTAGACACTCGGTCTATCCATTTGTCTAAGGGTGATAGCCTGAAGAAAGGGCTTGTTCGATTCCCAGAAGTTTGTACATTGTAGTCCACAATTCTGAGGTATACTGTAAACCTCTATCAGTAGTAATTGAGAGAGGAATTACATGGAGACAAAATATTTCCTTTAAGAAAATAGAAGTCAGGAGAGGTGCCAAAAGTAACCCAGTTAGAGGAGTTAAATGTGCCATATTGGTGAGTGTATCTATGTTGACCATTATGGCTGTACATCCTCTTGAGGAGGGTAACTCAACCAAAAAATCAGTGGAAATACATGACCACAGAATGCTATGAACTGGAGCTTGTAATGGCTTACCGATCGGTCTGGATGTTGTATATTTGCTCTGAGCAGAGACTGGGCAAGTGAATACGTATTTCCTCACTTCCTTTTTGATGTTAGGCCACCAAAATGTATGGGTGACAAGATCGAGGGTATCCTGAACCCCTTTATGACCAGCTGAATAAGATTCATGAGAGCAGGCTAAAACTTTCTTCTGTAGAGCGGATGATCGTGTTACAAGAAGACCTTAAAAAAATCATCTTTTCTTTGTACTCATCCAAATATTTGAGCTTGAAGGGGAAGAGAGTATCCAATGGCAGCTTCTGTAACTTTTTCCAGGAATGTAGTAATCGTAACCACAAATTGTTTGTCCCCTTGTATCCTTTCAGAAGAAGAGGTGTAAAGTGTTCCATCTTCTTTGCATCGCAATAAAGCATCTGCAATGATATTTTGTTTGCCTGGTATGTAGGTTAGAAATTAGTCATAATGAGAGAAATAAATATGGCCTTCTAGCTTGGCACTTGTTGTGGCTTTGGATTTGTTGAAGTACTTTCAAGTTTTTATGATCTGTCCGAACTTCGAATTTGTGTACAGCACCCAAACAAAGGTGTCACCATTCCACACAGGCCTGATGAATTTCCAACAATTCTTTTTCTATTACACAATAGCTTTGTTCACTTGTACTGAGGGTTCTGGAATAATAGGCTAAAGAATGTTCTTGTTTATCCTTACTGAGTTGTTTTAAAATGGCTCCTATGGCACCATAAGAAGTGTCAGTTTCTACAATGAATGGGAGTCGTTGATTGGGTTGAGCAAGGATGTATGTTATAGGTTTTGAAAATAAATTTCTGTTTTTATATCCCACAGAAAGTTCACATCTTGTTTTAGTAGTCTAGTGATCGGTAGAATTATGTCAGAGAAGTACTCTATGAATCTGCAATAGAAGTTGACTATACCAAGAAAATGCTGTATACCATTTACGGAAGATGGGGAAGGCCAGGTCATTTTTGATAAAAAAAACAAGGGGGGTCCTGGGAGTCCCTCTGCCGGACATCAGTCCCAGTAATGAGAGACTTACCCAGATTCTTTAGCTCACTACCTTTCACAGAGGAGAAATATCCAAAACATATCAGTCTTTGTTCTGCCCTGAGGTAGTCCAGCACTGAAATGCTAGGCAATTCTCCTCTGAACAAGAGTACCAACAGTAACCCCAGACACGTGTTTCAGTCTAGTTTAACCTCATCAGTAGGGTGGAGCTGTGCTGCTCTAAGAATAGTGAGCAAGGGATCCATGTATGGATTCCCTTAGTAACTTAGGATGAGACCCAAAATTACTTAAATTATGCAAAAAACAAGGGTGGTCTTGGGAGCCCCTCTGCCTGACATTAGTCATGGGTATGAGAGCCTTATCCAGATTCTTTACCTCACTATCTTTCACAGAGGAGAAATAGCCAAAACATATCAGTCTTTGTCCTGCCCTGTGGCAGTCCAGCACCGAAATGCCAGGACCTTCTCCTGTGAACAAGAGTACCAACAGCAACCCCGGACACATATTTCAGTTTGGTTGGACCTCATTAGTGGGGTGGAGCTGTGCCACTCTAAGAATAGTGATCAAGTGGTCCACTTCTGGATTCCCCTAGTGACTTAGAGTGAGACCCAAAGTTACTTAAATAATACAAAAAAACATGGGGGTCCTGGGAGTCCCTCTGCTGATCATTAGTTCCGGTTACAAGAGCCTTACCCAGATTCTTTAGATCACTATCTTTCACAGAGGAGAAATATCCAAAACATATCAGTCTTTGTCCTGCCCTGGGGCAGTCCAACACCAAAATGCTAGGCAATTCTCCTCTGAACAAGAGTACCAACAGCAACCTCAGACATGTGTTTTGGTCTGGCTGGACCTCATCAGTAGGGTGGAGCTGTGCCGCTCTAAGAATAGTGAGCAAGAGGTTCATGCCTGGATTCCCCTAGTAACTTAGAGTGAAACCCAAAGTTACTTAAATGATGCAAAAAACAAGGGTGTCCTGGGAGTGCCTCTGCCGGACATTAGTCCCAGTTACAGCCTTATCCAGATTCTTTAGCTCACTGTCTTTGACAGAGGAGAAAAACATGCTATAACTGCAACGTGCGCAAAGCAAAATACATGGGGCCTCATTACGATCGTGTCCGGTTTCACCGAATAGGGAATTATCGGCCCATTCCGAGTTCGGAGGGCCCAGTGATTCCTCCTACTGGGAACCCGGGCCCGGACCTTCCCCATTCCCATTCGAGCCCCCATAGGGAATGGGTGCAGGGAGCTAACAACGGGCCGATTACAACCGGCCCGTTGTTAGCTCCCTGGTGCCCTCGTTTTACCAGGCGTCCTTCCCGGGACCTGCGAGGGGACATCGTAATCAGGCAGAATGGGTTTAATGGGTCCGCATCCATTAGCGGCACCCGTTAACCCATTCCGCCAATGTTATAATGAGGCCCATAGTCGGAAATGGATGCTTATTCTACTCAAAGGGCCTTGGCACTGCTGAAAAGTGACTTTGTACTGTGGACCCAAACCATGATTCATGGAACCGTGCAAAGTATATTTTTGCTGGACAAAGTCCAGGCAAATGCGCTGACTTTGCCCGGCAAAAATACTCTTTGCATGGCTCCATGAATCAGGGTTTGTGTCGGCAGTGCAAAGTCACTTTTCAGCAGTGCAAATTCACTTTGAACAGGGCAAATATTCCATGAATCGGGCCCTAAATGCGTTTTGGATGTTTTTGGCTGCATTTTTTATTTGAGGTGTTTAAGAACAGACTAAATCAATGACTCACCCCCTAAAGTGTGCGTGAAATAAATCTTTAATGAGTCTAACAATGTAGATTACCCCTGCTAGCTGCGCAGGGAGTATTAATTCTATTAAAGACTAGGAGGCGAGCATTATGCTTCATCTTCACTTTATTCTACTCTTCACAGCAGTTCAACAAACACAATAAAACTCTTGAAAAGTGTACAACAACAAAACTTTTCTCTTAACACACTACAAAGTCCATGAGCCTCTGCAGTCCAAGCTCCTTCAGTCAGCCACAACCCACTTCCTGTGCATGGGCTCCTCCTCTGCTTTTACTTGCTCTGAATGTCCATATAACTTCCATAACTGTTCCTCGCTAACGACACGAAGCCTTCATTAACTTGATAACTCAACTGCCGAAAAACTCGGCCTTCTAGATTCCTTTGTCTTCAGTTACTCTTCTGGTCTTCCCCTAAGAATCAAAACAAATAAAAAATCTTTAGGGTGGTGTCTACGTGTTGTATTTACTATCATAAGAGCCATACAAATGTAAATCGACAGTACAATACTCGGGTGGGAATTTAATGCTCGCCTCCTAGTCTTTAATAGAATTAATACTCCCTGCGCAGCTAGCAGGGGTAATCTACATTCTATGACAAGACTGGAGGCGAGCATTATGCTTGTTCAAAGCTCCCCAACACCGTAACTGCAACATTCTCTGTTGGTTTAAAATAAAACTCTTTAAACGTGCGTTCACACGACCAGTCTGCTGCTAACATTATTTCCCTTAAAGATACACCGGCCCTTATGGCTCTCGAGGCCATTGCCCCTCTCACAGAATGAGCTCCATACATGCTCACATTCACTCCTGCAGCCTGTATAATCTCTTTGACCCATCTCGCGATAGTTGCAGTAGTTACTGCGTGAAAAGGCTTCCTACGAGCTATCAGAAGCTGCGTGGTACCTACTGCTCTATATTCCGCCGTCCTGCTCTTGTATTCCTTAATGCAACGTGCAACGCACCATTTCGCATTACTCGGAAAATAGGGATAATGTACCGAGGTGGTCCCTGTCTTAATTCTCTTCACTATCGAGAAAGTCACTCCCTCCGGCCCGAACGACCTCCTGGACACCTCCAACGCTCTCACGTCCGACACTCGTTTGCAGGATACCAAGCACAATAGCATAGCTAGCTTGCCTGATAGCTGCTTGAGTGAGAGATACCTATCTGATGGCCAATCCGCTAGTAATCGTAGCACTACCGCTACGTCCCACGTTGAGCTATATCTGGGCTCCGGTGGCACTTTAAACTTTGCTCCTCTAATGAGCCTTACTACCGCAGGGTGTTCTCCTGCCGGCGCTCCTTCAATCGGCAAATGGCCTGCTGAAATGGCCGATCTGTATACCCCTATAGTACGGAAGGCTCTTCCGTCCGGCAACAAATGCGCTAAGAAGTTCAAAATTTCTACTACAGGCGCTGAAATGGGATGAACACCTCTGTTCTTACACCAGCTGGACCACCTAGCCCAAGCTGCGTCATAGCTCCTCCTAGTGGATGGCGCCCAGGATTCAGCGATAAGCTCCGCAGCTTGCTTCGAAATTCCTGGCAGCGCCCAGCATCTCCTGATATTCTGCACGCGACTAACGGGAGTGTCCCTCTCACTCTCAGAGGATGAGATGACCCAACTGGGTCAGTGAGTAGTCGCTCTCCTTCTGGTAGGACCCTGGGTATGTCCGTCACTAACTCCATGAGAGTCGGGAACCATACCTGGGACTTCCACCCGGGCACAACTATCACGAGCTCCGCCTTCTCCCTCCGACATTTCGCTAGAACTCTGTTCAGCATTACAAAGGGAGGGAAAGCGTAGTGTGGGCCTCCGGACCACTCCTGCAGGAAGGCATCTGTTCCTTGTGCTCCTGGGTCTAACCTCCAGCTGAAGTAATTCCCTGTCTGAGCGTTGAGCCGGGAGGCAAATAGGTCTATGTGCACCGGGCCCCATCTCGCGTTCAATTCTCGAAAGACTACTGGATCTAGCCTCCAGTCGCTGGAGTCCGTCAGATACCGCGAGTTCCAGTCCGCCACCGAATTCAGGGCGCCTGGTAGATATTCTGCTGTCACTGACGTCTTCGATTCTAGGCAGAAGTGCCACAAATCCTTTGCTAGCTCCGCTAACATCTTGGACCTTGTCCCCCCTAGGTGGTTGATATATCGTACAGCCGATATGTTGTCCATCTTCAACAGGACACAAGATTTTACTCTGTCTCTCGTGAATGCCTTGATCGCAAACGAACCCGCTAGGAGCTCCAGACAATTTATATGAAGGTGAAGTTCCTCTTCGCTCCACTTGCCTCCGGTCTGTAAAGACCCACATCTGGCTCCCCAGCCCTTCCGGCTGGCATCTGATTCTACGATCAGATCCGGACTGTCTCCGAATATGGCTCGCCCATTCCAGGCGTCCATATTCCTCAACCACCATTCTAGTTCCGTAATGGATTCCGGATCTAGGGGTACCGACTGATGATACTTCAACCCCTGCTGGAGGTGTCTGATCTTCAACCTCTGCAGCGCTCTGTAATGCAACGGGCCCGGAAATATGGCCTGGATAGATGCTGCCAGCAACCTCACTATCCGCGCCAAAGTCCTGAGTGATACCTGCTGCTTCTCTAAGCATGCCCTGATCTCCCTCTTGATATCTTTTATCTTTCGAGGTGGGAGTTCTAGCGTCGCTTTCCTGGTATCTAGCACAAACCCCAGGAAATCTAACCTTTGTGCTGGCGTGGTGTCGGACTTCTCTGTATTCACCAGAAACCCTAGTGATCCCAGAAGGTCCTGCACCCACTGTGTCTGATAAACCAGCACCGCCCGATCCTCTGCTAAGAGTAAGAGATCGTCCAGATAAATGATCATCCTTACTCCCTTCTCTCTGATTGCCGCCGCTACCGGCTTCATCAGCTTCGTGAAAGCCCAAGGAGCTGATGCAAGACCGAATGGCATCGTCTTGAATTGCCAGAACTGCCCCTGCCAGTGAAAAGCTAGGAATGATCTGTACTCCTTGAGAACTGGGATTGTCAGGTATGCGTCCTTCCAGTCGAGACACGTCAACCAGTCTCCCTCTCTCAGGGAGTCCCTTAGCTGATGGATACCCTCCATCTTGAAATGTCGGTATACAATCCATCCGTTGAGCTCTTTGAGATTTATAACTGGTCGCACCTTCTCCTTCCTGCGGACCAGGAACATGTTGCTCACAAACCTTGGGGCTGACTCGCACTTCTCTATCGCTCGCTTGCGCACTAATTGCGCTAACTCGCTGTCTAAGCATGCTTGCTCTGCTTGCGCCAGCTTCTGCCTCTGGGGTCTGCTGAACTGTACTGGGTTTTCTACAAAATCTAGGAGCAAACCTCTGACTGTCTGCAATACCCAGGAATCGCTTGAAAGCGCGCGCCAATTTTCCAAAAACATGCGCGTCCTCCCCCCTACGGGAGGATACTCCTTCGCTTTCACCTGGTGTAAAACCTTGGCCTCGCCCTGATCCTCTGGATCTGCGTCCTCTCGGGAACCTCCCTCTGGACGGAAAAAAGGTGTCTTGGCCCTTGTTCTCCCAGTACTGGGCTCTGGATGTTTGGGATCTTCTTCCCCCTTGGCCGCGACCGGCTGCTCGACCCCTGAAGCGGCCGGTCCCGCCAAAAACTCTACTCGGGAAGATCCTGCGGATCGATGCCTGAGCCTTCTCTAATGACGCATACGTTCTGACAAAGCGCCCCATCTCCTTCCCAAATGTCTCTCCAAACAGGAGGCCCTGAGCTCCTTCTCCCGCTTCATATGAAGCCAAATCACTAAGCTTAGAGTCTATCTTCAGAAGGAGACCTCTTCTCCGCTCTGACGCAATGGCGCAGTTAGCGTTCCCAAGAAGGCAGACTGCCCTCTGGGCCCAGCCGGCGAGAGCCTCGGGGTCCACCTCTTCCCCGGTATCCTTTGCCCTCTCTGCGAGGTCCATAATCTTCGCCAGCGGACCGGCCAGGTCCAGAACTTTTTCCTGGCAGCTTCTCCAGGATCTATCGATGCCCTTGCGAGGGTCCTTGACTGATTTCGAAACAAAGGTCAACATCTTTGGGTCGAGTTCGGGGGCCTCAGCTACCTTTCTTGGAAGGTCCGGACGTGGACACTCAGCCCGAAGGCGCTATCTTACTTCTTTATCTAGCGCCTTGCGCAATCTCGCTGCCATATATTGCGTCACCCGGGGACATGGCTGCCATTCAGAGGACCTTGGGTTGCGGATACTGTCTGGGTCGAACATATCGTCCTAGGGCTCCAGGAGATGTTTCTCTTTTCGTACCTTCTTTCCCCCGCTCGGGACGGCCCAGTCGTCTTCTGCGACTTCCTCGTCTCCCTGCGAGGTCCGATCCTCTACCAGCTCTTCTTCCGAGCCTGGGTCTTCTCCAGCATTTTCTTCCCCTGGAGATGGGGTCAAGAGGTGTGGCACTGTATGACGCTGCATATAAGCCTCTTTCAACTTCGCAAATGCGTCAACCACCTCTGGGGCCTTGTCTTCTGCCCCTTCCAAAGAGCCCCGGGGGTCGTCAGAGAAATTTCTCTTAAGGGCTGTCTTACTCCCCTTACTCCCCTCTTCTGAGGGTTCTGTGGGAGTGCTCTTCCAGGTCTTGGTGCTTGTACTGGGTTGGGATAGCAACGCTTCCAACGTCTCCAGTCTCTTCTGCAGGGGCCTGACCCCTTCCGCCACTGCATCTACCAGGGAGGTACCCAGCACATTCTTAAAGCTGGCAGCGAGGTCCTCATTCTGTTCCTCCTCGCTCCACTGGAACTCCGACATTATGCTGTTGTGCTCTGTGCCCAAAATACCTGCCACAGGTGTCTTAGCACGCCCCTGCTCCCTTAGATGCACTGCTATAGAATATTCTTTTTATTTATTTTTTTTTGTGTGGCTGCACCGACCTCCTTTGCCTTCTGGCCAGCTGCGAGACACCTCGCTTCAATGCGCTGTCTTTCCTGCTGCACAGCAGCCTCCGGTGTACAGGGCTTCTCACTGCCCCTCTCCTCCAGCTGATCTCACTCAGCTGTTGTTCTGAAGCGCTGCGACCGAGGGATCGCTTAATGTTTTACGGCTAAAGCTGTGATCTCTCCCTCTGGAAGCCTTTCCCTCAATACTGTCGCTTCGAAGCGACGATCGGCTTCCGCGCGAGGCAGAACTCGCGATTGGCTCCTCCCACCCGCGGGTGGGGGCTCGCTCGCGGGAGCGCTATTCCCTCGGCCTCCCGAGCGTAGCTCCGCCCACCCGCGGGTGGGGGCTCTCGCTGCGATCGGCGCGTCCCGCGCTCGCGTGTCCTGGCTCCTCCCCTCCGAAGGAGGGGGCCGTTGCGCGAGCAGCAATGAGCTCGCTGCGACGCTCGCGAGGCCGGCCGCACCCCCTATGTGCCGGTAATGCGACACGGGTTCGCCGCCTCGCGAGCCTACTCAACTGCGTCCCCTCGGGAACGCTACTCACCTGTAGGACCTTGCGACGAGGTCGCCGTACACTAACTCCAAACTCCTACAGTGCCTGACGTGCCGCCCGCGCGTACTCTCTGAACACTGCCTATAGAGGCAGAAACTCTGGTGACAACCTCCGCTCGCCTATTAGCGCACAACCCTGTACTGGTAAAGCTATTAGCTGTCCAAATAACCACTCTCTCCAGTCAATCCCCACAGACACACGGAGAGGAAAAATATGGTACTTATCTGCTTGAAGAGCAGTAAAAGAAGAGGAGGAGCCCATGCACAGGAAGTGGGTTGTGGCTGACTGAAGGAGCTTGGACTGCAGAGGCTCATGGACTTTGTAGTGTGTTAAGAGAAAAGTTTTGTTGTTGGACACTTTTCAAGAGTTTTATTGTGTTTGTTGAACTGCTGTGAAGAGTAGAATAAAGTGAAGATGAAGCATAATGCTCGCCTCCAGTCTTGTCATAGAATTAATGTACAGAATTCCAGAAAGACAAATTATGTGTTATTCCTATTCTTTCTTATTTAAGATCACTGCTCAAAGTGTTACACTTGTGCAACCCCCTGTTCTTTTTTAAGAGGCATTAAAAAGAAAGCCAGCCACTCAAGAGACAAAGAGCTACATGGCGCAGGCCAGAGCGCAGGAGCTTCAATTTAAAAGAAATAAATATATGTTTTTCTTTTTTTAGGGGTAGCAAGGTAGACCAAAGTGGTAGTAAGTCAGACCTCAGGGGTCACAGGTGCGACCCCCAGGGTCACCCAAATAACATCCCTGTTAGAAACCAAGACATTCAGCATCAAGTAGTAAACATGCTCAAGGCAAGATACTCTGAAAGTAACACAACAGGTTACATATTGGTTGTGTGGCACTAGGCAGGTGCAACACAGTGTTCAAAATTCCATTTTGCGTTCGATGTATATTGTACTGGAAAGCGTATGAAAGGCGTTTGCTGTATTAGTAACTCAAATTGCGAGGGTGGATCTCATGCTCTCCACCCACCCCCGTAACCCCATTCTCGCCATAACGAAACATGCACCACTAGACCGACTAGGCATAGTGTTTATGGTTGTTTAGTTTTAGTGGACTTCATTAACTTAAGGGTATCTGGCAGAATCAAATGGTGGGTACCGTCCCAGTGTCTTGTTCAACAATAGGTCTGAGGAATGCCAAAATTGCACTTTTTGTGGGCGACTGAAACTTTTAGTTCAGTGCACGGAGTGAGTGGTCAAAGTAGCCTATACGCCTTAGTAGTTTTTCATAACATATCATTTAAGAGTCGGCATCACTTCAGCAATTTGAAAGGTTTTGAATGTCTGCCATGCTGTGTGGTGCTATGGACTAGTGAACATCCTTTGTGATGACCAGTGCAGTTCCTAACTTATCATACCCACACCACACCCCTGCAGGTAGAACACATTCTTGCTGATGCACACATGGCGGCAGGCAGCATAATTGCTCCCACATATTAGCGCTTCACAATAAGGTACTGCAGGCCTGCACCAATAGGTGTTCCAGGCCAGCCAGAAATATTACAGTGCTGTGTACACTAACTGTCAAATGATGTGCCTGTATTCATTCTCAGTGTACCAAACATGTTTATTTATAACGCTTTGCACAAGTCAAGTAATTCCTCACAAGGAACAGTACCCTGGCCTTTAAACTCGCAAAGCTGGATCACGAGTTTAAATGGCAATTGAAACGTGTTTCTTGAATATATTAGAGACATATCTGACCTGAATACGTTTAGCTTCATAGTTTGATTGATAAAATAATCATGCATACTCTTTATATTTATGTTTTGTGATGTACTGGATTTGAATTCTTTTTCATAGATAAAAAAAAATACACTTTATTGTGGCACATCCATTAGATTTGCACTGAAAAGCTGCCCATGTGACCTTTGATTATATTTTGATCAGAAATTGTCCACGTGTTGCCTAATTAAAAACAAAAAAAAAACAAATAAAAAATATGTCCATGTTCCAAAAAATGCACATGGGGCCTAATAATTCAAACATATCCAGTGGAACAAATTAGGTGATGCTTTGAACATCACATATGTTACAATTGCATTTAGCCTCTGTGTGCCCGGCGCCTTACAATTGCATTTAGCCTCTGTGTGCTCTGCACTGACTAGCCCATTTGGACCTTGCAGCTACAATTGAATTTAGGCTCTGTGTGCTCTGCATTGCCTAGCCTAATGTGCCCTTTGCCTATAACTGAATTCAACCTCTGTGTGCTCTGCATCGTGTTAGCTTCATCTAGTTTAGCTGTGCCGTGCAGCCTTAATTGACTTTTAGCCTTCTACACTTTGCACCTTGTCTGCACTGCCACATGCCCTCGCCTAACCACCACTCGGAATCCTAGAACTGACGGCAATCCTAGCTAGCGACCTCCACACCTGTGTGGTGCCTCACTATTACCTCAACACTGGTAACATGCTACCACACCCCTCCTCCCAAAAGCTATTGCTCTCCTTACTGAGAGCACCCGTCTTACTGTGGGCATCCACCTGTGAGTTCCAGTTATCATCAGCCAGTTTAGCTAGACATAGCACTCTGTGCACTGGAACCATGGCCCCTACCTACAGACCTTTGGACACTTACCTGAGCACAGAGCCTCAATATCCCAACATCTACCTCAATGACCCTGCCTTATGGCTTGACGACTTCACTAAAAAACCCACACCTAACCTACCCTGCTCCACCCTCCTAAGAAACAAAAGATTAGGTACCAGATTCATGGGCATGAATGGACACCCCACGTACCCCAGCGCTTACCTGAAACCACTGACGCCCAGCCTGTCCCCCCAGATCCCCATCTCACCTACTCCTCAGTGCCCCCAATCAACCCTTGCCACACCAAGCAAAGCTGGATCGATGAAGGCCGCTTTGGTTAATGCAAGGTCCCTAGCAGCTCACGCACTGGACATTGCTGATCTCATCAAGTCTCAGGAGCTTGACCTCATTGCCATCTCTGAGACCTGGTTGCCCCCTGCCTCGGGCCCGGCTCTCTCCTTGGCCATTCCACCTGAGTACGCCATTTGAAGGTGTGACTGCACCTCTAGAGGCGGCAGAATTGCATTCATCCATAAATATTCACTAGGACTTAGAACCCTACCGAGTACTAATCTGGAATCTGCTGAGTTACTCTCTGTCAAACTTCCACTATCGGCCAACCAAACGGCCACCATTCATCTAATATACAGACCTCCTGGCCCCCCCACATCGTTTGTGGACAACATCACCTCATTAGTACTTGACAAAGCGAAAACTAACTCGCAAACCATCATCCTCAGAGACCTCAATCTAGGCTACCAAGACCCCAATGACCCTGCGGCCCTTGACTTTGCCAACACTCTAACCGATTTAGGTTTCTCACATCATATACAAGAACCTACCCACATCAGAGGGCAGTCCATAGATTGGCTAAGCGACACCAACTGCAACATCGGCTTGCTCTCTAACACCCCTTGCGCCTGGTCTGACCACCATATCATCACCTTCAAAATTGAAGCAGCTCTTCTACCTACTCCTCCCGTCGCTCCAGCCATCCCTACCAGAAATAAAAAGAACAAAACCCCCGAAAGTTACTCCCACTCATCCTTCCCACTCTCAATAATGCCACCGACTCTTGCTCGGACCCTACTATCTTAGCCGACACTTATAACCAGACAGTGCCTGCAGCCATAAATTCCATCGCCCCTCTCAAACTCAGGAGAACCAAACAACATGCGCACCTTAACTCGTGGTTCACACCACAGCTCAGAGTGCTACGTAAAGAGAAACGCAGCACAGAGTCATGCTGGAAAAGTCACCCCTCTGACGCCCACAAGGACAGTCTTTTTTTAGCTACTCTCAATTATAAAGAAGCTATACTCCAGGCTAAAAAAGACTCATACAATAACCGTATCTTGTCAGCACAATCTAACACTAAGGAATTATTCAAAATTCTCAAGGAACTGGAGACGCCTGCAGCCCCCCCTGACTCCTGCTCTAAAGACAGCAACTGGTGTACTAATATACAGACAGCACTCCAGGGCAAAATTGCCACCCTCCAAACCAAAATTAGTGACAAACAAAAGTCCCTACAGTCAGACCAACTTCTGACTGCTCCCACACCTAGCACCTGCCAAGCCAACCTGACCTATAAATCGCTTTCCTTCTCCCCTCTCACTAATCCTGATGTAGAAGGAATTATAAATAACCTCAAGCCTTCCAACTGCCAAGGTGACCCTTGCCCGGAGCCTATCATTAAGGAAGCCTCTCATGACCTAGCCCCCTTTATCACAGCCTTCATAAACGCCTCCTTCAAAACAGGTATAGTCCCTGACAACCTCAAGGACGCCTGGGTGATCCCACTACTTAAAAACCATCCCTTGACCCTAACATACCGACCAACTTTAGACCAATCACTATGGTCCTGTTCCTGCTCAAGATCCTTGACCGTGCAGCATACCTGCAGATTCAAGACTACCTTGAATCTAACAATCTCCTGGGGCTAAGACAATCAGGCTTCCGCCCCAAACATGGTACTGAAACAGCTGTGATTGATCTGAAAACCCAGATGGAGACTCTAAAGTACAATGGGAAGTTAGCGCTACTCCTTCTCATTGACCTCTCCATTGCATTCAATTTGGTTAACCACCAAATACTCTGCCAACATTTCAAATCTGTGGCCCACTTCTCAGACTCTGCCAATGCCTGGATCCACTCATTCCTATGCAACAGGTCCATGCGGGTCTTCTCACCCACGGCATCGGCAGACCCATCTCCCATCCATTGCGGCGTCCCTCAAGGCTCTTGTGTGTCGCCTACACTTTACAACGTGTTCACCAAACCCCTTTTAGATGTGCTCGATTATCTGGGGGTCTCCTACACTAACTATGTGGATGACACCCAGATACTCATTCCCATCACTAGTGATTACACAGCCGACACCAAATCCTTGACTGATGTCGATCTGGTCATCCAGGCCTGAATGGCTCAACACAAACTATGCCTTATTGACGACAAGACAGAGCTCCTACTACTAGGATCAACTCAACGTCTTATCAAATTAGACCTAGCCTACAAGTCTTTCATCATTGACGGTAATGACATCAAGGTCTCTAAAGACAATAAAACTCTTGGCTTCTACTTGGACTCTACCCTCTTTCTGAACAGACAAACAAATGCAGAAAGGTCGGCATCGGCTTATACATGCAAACTTATCAACGCCTGCAGACCTTTTCTAAACCCTCATAACTGCATTACCCTTGCAAGAACACTCATTATGTCCAAAATCGATTATTGTAGTGCTCTCTACCTAGGGACTAGCCAGCCCAACCTCAATAAACTGCAAACCATCCAAAATAATGCCATAAGGGCAGCTCTCAATATCCCCAGATGGTCTCACATTTCCAATGTCAGATCTGATCTACTCTGACTCCCGGTAAAACAAAGAATTGCCCTGAAAACTCTAGCCTTGACTCATAAATGCTTGGACAACAAAGCCCCACCTTACCTCTCCGCTCGTCTTACACTCCACACCTCCTCACAACCTACTAGATCAGCTCAAACTCACAGCCTAATCCTGCCCAGATTTAAACTCCAAAAAGCGTGTGGTGTGAGCTTCCCTGTCCCAGCTTCAAAACTCTGGAACACACTGCCTACCTCCATCAGAACCGAGCCTTTGTTCCTAACTTTCAAGAATAATACCAAATCTTGGCTGTTCAGACAGAATCTATAAGCTCCTTCACTAGATTTGCTACCGACTTGTAATATATCTCATGTTTGTATATACTTTATAATGTACGTGTATTGTAATTTGTGCATATTGTATATATTGTAACTTGTATCTAAGAATATGAGCCCGGTTGCCCAGGGGCCTGGCTGCGCTTTACAAATAAAATAAACTTCAAACATATGTCTGTATTGTAGAATGAAATATATTCACAAAGCCTAGAATTAAGACAATTGTGGAATTGTCGGTAGCATCTCAGAGATGACCGTGTGTAAATGCACTTCACAATGATGTACTCAAGCACATCTCAGTTAAGACCTGTCACTTACAATGCACACCCTGAAAAATGGCTGAACGACTGACCCTTTGTGCAGACTGTGAATGTCTACTTGTAGAGTAGGTTCCTGCCAATTGGATTTGCAATGGGGGATTGGAATGAGTGCCTTTTAGGAATACAGAGAAACATCATTCTCCTGGCAGGCCACATATGTAATGTTATGTTAATGTGATGTATATCATACAACACTACCATTTACATGGTCTCTGGTTGCGCTGGAGAATCTAATTAGAAAGATGGGGGGGGGAGGATTGGTTAGTGGGAGGAGAGGGATTGCACAAGCTGTTCTCTTGGCAGCTCAGAACAAATGGGCACTGCGTGTTGGGGTTGCTTATAGGTGGTATGGGTTCTTGGCCCTATGGGTGTGTGACCCTGTATAGATTTTTGTGCGGTTGCGGCGTAGGTTTGGACTTCATAGCGTTTTCATTGTGTGACTTCTTGGAAGATTTTGCTCTAGATTGCAGAGTTGTGGTAGTCATGTGTGATTGTGTGGTGTAATTATAGGAATAAGGGTAATTTTATTATGGTTAATAGTCGGAAGGTGATCCTTGGGCCAATGTTGCATGAATTGTCAGGTATTTAGACAAAAATCGCCTGTGTTGTGGTTAGCAATATTATGTTTTTTGTATTTTTTTATTGCAGCAGTCGACCTTATATTGGTTTGCTTTGCATTGGAGTGCCAATAGCTGACCGTTCCCAGTATTTGTGGTATATTTCTATCCCTTTGTATTGAGGCTGCATGCTCCTTTAAGATCGTCATTTGGGGTTTTAGGCTGGAAATCAAAGGCCCAGGTTTTTAGTGATTTCCTGAAGGTCAGATGTTCATATATTGTGCATATTTCCTTAGGAAGGAAGTTCCAGAATTTAGTTGACATGTATGAGAAGGCTGACCCAACATATTTCAGTTTCTAACATTGTTTGGATTCAAGACGTATATCATTGAAGGATGTCAAGGATTTTCTGGGTCTTTAGATGGACACTTCTTCCTGTAGGATTTCTGCTCCTTGGTTGTGACTTGCCCTGTGGACAATGCATAGTGTTTTGAAGAATATTCTTTTTTTAACAGATAGCCAGTTTTGTGATCTTAGTGCTGATGTGATATGCTCTCTCTTACAGATTGTGAGGAGTAGTCTTGCCAGTGTATTCTGTATCTTTTGTAGTTTTTTGTTGAGGTAGCCATGCATTCTGCAGTATATGTTGTTGGTGTAGTCTATTCTTGACATGACAAGAGAGACGAAGGCAAGTGTTCTGTGTGGGAAGTTGAGAAAGGGTAGTATACTTGATTGTTTGCAGATGGAAGAAACGTGTTTCCACTACTGCTTCGACCTGGGTTTCTAGTGTTAGGCTGCTGTCCATCAATATTCCAAGATGTTTCAATTGTTGGGCATCATCATAAAGTCAGTTTTGTTTGGGTTGAGTTTTGGGGCTGTTGTTGCTCACCCATCTGTTGATTTTTGGGAGGCAGTTAGTAAGGTTTTCATCTATCTCTCCACTGTTCATGTTCGAGATAATTTGTCTTCTGTATAGTTGTAGCTGGTGAGACTATGTCCTTTCATGAGTGGGGTAATTAACATTTTGTAAAGTAGCAGTGAGAGGAATGAGGTGGGTGTGCAAGGTGATTTGCTGAAGCGTGGTAACCAGGTGGTTTCTTTTCTTTCTCTCAGGAAGGATTTAATCCATAATAGTTATGTGCTTCCTATACCTATTTCTTTGATTCATTTGATTAAAGTTGAGTAGTTGACTATTCCAAAAGCCTAGTAGTAACAAAGCAGTAGTAGTGTTGGAATCTGAGTAAATTTTTAGATAATCCCAGTTGGTGAGTAGTGCTGATTCCATTCCTTTTGTAGGCCTGAAGCCAACTTGTTCCTGGTTGTCGAGTATGTGGTTGGTTTCTAAATGTTTCAGGGTATGTCCAGGTACACAGGTTTCTAGGAACTGTGCTGGATAAGGGTTGTTTGATAGAGGTTGCTAATTGGTTGGGCTGTCTGTGTTTCCAGATGGATCTTTGAGAAGTGCTTTAATGTGTTCCAATTTAAAACTTCTCAATATGGTTCCTGTTGCCAGCAGGTGATTCATGAGGTTAAAGTAATATTCTGCTAGTGTCTCTTTTTTGAGAATGATCTTGAAAATGTCTGGATGGCAAGGGTCTACTGGCGATCAGGAAGTGAAGTCTATCAAGATTGGTGTGCTATGTCCAGTTTTGTGGTTGTCTCTGGATAGGGATCATTGGCAAAGTTGATGCTGGGAGCTTGGGCATTGAGTTGATTAATTGTATGTGTATGACTGTGTTTTTGAAGTGTTTGAAGGTCATCACATTGTTTCTGGGGGGGTGTGGGGTGTTATTGCAACCTGTCAAGTTTCATATCTCATTGACAATGTTGAACATCTCTTTATGTGTGTTGCTCGCTTTTGAGATGTGTTTGGATGAGTGTGGCTTTTTGTCTTTCAGGAGTTCAGCCTAGCAGAGCTCTTCACGCCTAGAAACACTTGTTAGTGCCTATGAACACTTGTGTACTGGTGTGTTATAGATGACATATCATAACATATCTATTTCTAGTATGCAATTGTGTCCAGTTGGTTGTAGTCATACCTTCACACGTGTTCCAGTTTCCTGTTTGTTTTCTTCTGCACTCTGAGGAAGGGCATGAACCAGCTGGCAGTCATTTTCTTTTGTGAGGGTGTGACCGTTTTTTTGGGTCTAATAAAATATAGACCATTTGGTGATTTTGGGGATTCCAGTCAGGTATTACACTCCATGGTGTTAAGGGATTTCCAGTTTCTTTTCTTAATTCGAGTTATGCTTACATGGGAGGTCTGTACTAGTGTCAGAGGTATCATAAGGTGGTTTCTCCAGAGAATGTATATTGTGGGTGCAGTTGTAACTAGGTTACATTGCAAAAACTTGCATCCAAAATGTCAAAGCTTAACAGGTAGGTACATTCACCAATTTTGTGGGTGAATCGTGGATAATGGTGAGGTCAGTGATTTGACCAGATGGTCCAGCTTTAGAGTGATGCTGGGTATGGCATCTACAAATGCATCTGTGAGTTGTAAGTGTGAAGTCTTTAGGTGAGTAGGAATGAAAGATTGATTTGATGGTCCAGAATTAGGTGGAGAAAGAGTGATTCCCAGTTTGGGATATTGAGTGAAGGTGCTGTTGTGATATTCAGGTGGTCATTTATATGCTGCGGTAAGGCCACCCCCTCTATTCCCTTCTCTATTAGCTTGCCTGAGGTTAACGTTGTTCAGGATGGATTTATGTGAAACTACCTCAAAGTCCTGAATTAGCCAGGTCTCTGAGAAGAGGAGAATATCCGGTCCATCTTCACTGAGGAGATTGTTATCTCAGTGCTGTGTGTTGACATTGATCTGACGTTGACCAGGTTGCATGGAATCCTTTTGATTATGCGGTTTGTTTGTCTTTTGGGGGTTGTGCCAATAGGTTGCTATGAGAATGGTTCTTTCTTTCTGTTTATCCTGTGGTTGGCTTTGGTGTGTTGGTTGTGATGTGGACCTTTGTTGTTTCCAATTCTTCATTGAGTAGATTGAGTAGGTTGCACATCAGGTTGATGTTGACTTCATTGGATTGCAATGTTGAGTCCTGTCATCTTGCCAGTTTTTGATGATGAACACTGTGTAAATTTCAGTCGATTCAATTCTAGTTTCTTGATCCTTGTTAAAACCATCTTTGGTGTTTGTCTCTTTTCGCCTTGGGTGGTTGAAATGACTTTGGATTGCTGGTTAAGATGGTTTGTAGGTAGATAGGTAGCACAACACATAGAGAAATTTTGGTAATGTTTCCCTTCTCCCCCCCGACCCCCGCTCATGCCCGGTGTCTCCCTTCTTCCCTCCCCACCCCCCGCTCATGCCCCGTGTCTCCCTCCTGTACCCCCCACCCCCGCTCATGCCCCGTCTCTCCCTCATATTACCCCTCACCCCCCGTTCATGCCCTGTGTCTCCCTCCTGTTTGCCCCACCCCCCGCTCATGCCCCGTGCCTCCCTCGTGTACCCCCCCACCCCCCGCTCATGCCCTGTGTCTCTCTCCCTTGTGTACCCCCCCACCCCCCGCTCATGCCCCGTGTTCCCACCACCCCCCGCTCATGCCCCGTGCCTACCTTCTTTTCACCCCCCACCCCCGCTCATGCCCCATGTCTCCCTTCTTCATCCCCACTCCCCGCTCATGCCCCATGTCTCCCTTCTTTCCCCCCCACCCCCCGCTCATGCCCCGTGTCTCCCTCCTGTCCCCCCACCCCCCGCTCATGCCCCGTGTCTGTCTCCCTCCTTGTCCCCCACCCCCCACTCATGCCCCGTGTCTGTCTCCCTCCTGTACCCCCCACCCCCGCTCATCCCCATGTCTCCCTCCTGTACCCCCCACCCCCGCTCATGCCCCGTGTCTCCCTCCTGTCCCCCCACCCCCCGCTCATGCCCCGTGTCTGTCTCCCTCCTTGTCCCCCACCCCCCACTCATGCCTCGTGTCTGTCTCCCTCCTGTACCCCCCACCCCCCGCTCATGCCCCGTGAATCCCTCCTGTCCCCCCACCCCCGTTCATGCCCTGTGTCTCCCTTCTTTCCAGCCCCCTACGCCCAGCTAATGCGCCGTGTCTCCCTTCTTTCTAGCCCACCCCCCGCTCATGCCCCATGTCTCCCTTCTTTCCCCCAGCCCCCGCAAATGCCCTGTGTTTCCCTTCTTTACCCCCCACCCCCGGTCATGCCCCGTGTCTGCCCTGTTCCCCCCACCCCCCACTCATGCCCCGTGTCTCATCCTGTACCCCCCACCCCCTGCTCATGCCCCGTGTCTCCCTCCTGTACCCCAACCCCCCGCTCATGCCCCGTGTCTCCCTCCTGTACCCCCCACCCCCCTCATGCCCCATATCTCCCTCCTGTACCCCCAACCCCCGCTCATGCCCCGTGTCTCCCTCCTGTCCCCCCACCCCCCGCTCATGTCCCGTGTCTGTCTCCCTCCTTTTCCCCCAGCCCCCCGCTCATCCCCCATGTCTGTCTCCCTCCTGTCCCCCCCACCCCCCGCTCATGCCCCGTGTCTGTGTCCCTCCTTTTCCCCCACCCCCCTGCTCATGCCCGTGTCTCCCCTGTTCCCCCCACCCCCCGCTCATGCCCTGTGTCTCCCTTCTTTCCCCCCTCCACCCCCCGCTCATGCCCTGTGTCTCCCCTGTTCCCCCCACCCCCCGTTCATGCCCCGTGTCTCCCTTCTCCCCCCCCGCTCATGCCCCGTGTCTCCTTTCTCCCCCCCACTCCCCACTCCTGCCCCGTGTCTCCCTACTCCCCCCACCCCCTGCTCATGCCCTGTGTCTCCCTTCTTCCCCCCACCCCCCGCTCATGCCCCGTGTCTCCCTCCTGTACCCCCCACCCCCCGCTCATGCCCGTGTCTCCCTCCTGTACCCCCCACCCCCTGCTCATGCCCCGTGTCTGCCCTGTTCCCCCCACCCACCGCTCATGCCCCGTGTCTCCCTCGTGTTACCCCTCACCCCCGTTCATGCCCTGTGTCTCCCACCTGTTCCCCGCACCCCCCGCTCATGCCCCGTGTCTCTCTCCCTCATGTACCCCCCCACCCCCCGCTCATGCCCCGTGTCCCCCCGAACCTCAGCTCATGCCCTGTGTCCCCCCACCCCCCGCTCATGCCCCGTGTCCCCCCACCCCCGCTCATGCCCCATGTCTGCCCTGTTCCCCGCACCCCCACTCATGCCCGTGTCTCCCTCCTTTCCCCCACCCCCGCTCATGGCCCGTGTTTCCCCTGTTCACCCCCACCCCCACTCATGCCCATGTCTCCCTTCTTTCCCCCCACCCCTGCTCATGCCCCGTGTCTCCCTTCTTTCCACCCCCCCGCTCATGCCCCATGTCTCCCTCATGTACCCCCCACCCCCGCTCATGCCCCGTGTCTCTCTCCCTCGTGTATCCCCCACCCCCCGCTCATGCCCTGTGTCCCCCCCCACCCCCCGCTCATGCCCCATGTCCCCCCCACCCCCTGCTCATGCCCCATGTCTGCCCTGTTCCCCCCACCCCCGCTCATGCCCGTGTCTCCATCGTGTTACCCCCCGACCCCCGCTCATGCCCCGTGTCTCCCTCGTGTTCCTCCCCACCCCCCGCTCATGCCCCGTGTCTCCCCTGTTCACCCCCACCCCCCGCTCATGCTCCGTGTCTCTCTCCCTCATGTACCCCCCCACCCCCCGCTCATGCCCCGTGTCCCCCCGAACCTCAGCTCATGCCGTGTCCCCCCACCCCCGCTCATGCCCCGTGTCCCCCCACCCCCGCTCATGCCCCATGTCTGCCCTGTTCCCCCCCACCCCCACTCATGCCCGTGTCTCCATCGTGTTACCCCCCACCCCCCGCTCATGCCCCGTGTCTCCCTCATGTTCCCCCCACCCCCCGCTCATGCCCGTGTCTCCGTCGTGTTACCCCCACCGCCACCCCCCGCTCATGCTCTGCGTCTGTCTCCCTCCTTTCCCCCACCCCCGCTCATGGCCCGTGTTTCCCCTGTTCACCCCCACCCCCACTCATGCCCATGTCTCCCTTCTTTCCCCCCACCCCTGCTCATGCCCCGTGTCTCCCTTCTTTCCACCCCCCCACCCCCGCTCATGCCTCGTGTCTACCTTCTTTCCCCCCGACCCCCGCTCATGACCCGTGTCTCCCTCCTGTTCCCCCACCCCCCGCTCATGCCCCATGTCTCCCTCATGTACCCCCCACCCCCGCTCATGCCCCGTGTCTCTCTCCCTCGTGTATCCCCCCACCCCCCGCTCATGCCCCATGTCTGCCCTGTTCCCCCCACCCCCGCTCATGCCCGTGTCTCCATCGTGTTACCCCCCGACCCCCGCTCATGCCCCGTGTCTCCCTCGTGTTCCTCCCCACCCCCCGCTCATGCCCCGTGTCTCCCCTGTTCACCCCCACCCCCCGCTCATGCTCAGTGTCTCTCTCCCTTGTGTATCCCCCCAGCCCCCGCTCATGCCCCGTGTCCCCACCACCCCCCGCTCATGCCCCGTGTCTCCCTTCTTTCCCCCCACCCCCCGCTCATGCCCCATGTCTCTCTTCTTTCCCCCACCCCCCGCTCATCCCCATGTCTCCCTCCTGTACCCCCCACCCCCGCTCATGCCCCGTGTCTCCCTCCTGTCCCCCCACCCCCTGCTCATGCCCCGTGTCTGTCTCCCTCCTTGACCCCCACCCCCTGCTCATGCCCCGTGTCTGTCTCCCTCCTGTACCCCCTGCTCATGCCCCGTGTCTCCCTCCTGTCCCCCCCACCCCCGCTCATGCCCCGTGTCGCTTTTCTTTCCAGCCCCCTACGCCCAGCTCATGCACCGTGTCTCCCTTCTTTCCCCCCACCCCCCGCTCATGCCCCATGTCTCCCTTCTTTCCCCCCCACCCCCGGTCATGCCCTGTGTCTCCTTCTTTCTCCTCCACCCCCCGCTCATGCCCCGTATCTGCCCTGTTCCCCCCACCCCCCACTCATGCCCCGTGTCTCATCCTGTACCCCCCACCCCCTGCTCATGCCCCGTGTCTCCCTCCTGTACCCCCCACCCCCCGCTCATCCCCATGTCTCCCTCCTGTACCCCCCACCCCCGCTCATGCCCCGTGTCTCCCTCCTGTCCCCCACCCCCTGCTCATGCCCCGTGCCTACCTTCTTTTCACCTCCCACCCCCGCTCATGCCCCATGTCTCCCTTCTTCCTCCCCACTCCCTGCTCATGCCCCATGTCTCCCTTCTTTCCCCCACACCCCCCGCTCATGCCCCGTGTCTCCCTCCTGTACCCCCCACCCCCGCTCATCCCGATGTCTTCCTCCTGTACCCCCCACCCCCGCTCATGACCGTGTCTCCCTCCTGTCCCCCCACCCCCCGCTCATGCCCCGTGTCTGTCTCCCTCCTTGTCCCCCACCCCCCGCACATGCCCTGTGTCTGTCTCCCTCCTGTACCCCCCACCCCCCGCTCATGCCCCATGAATCCCTCCTGTCCCCCCCACCCCCGCTCATGCCCTGTGTCTCCCTTCTTTCCAGCCCCCTACGCCTAGCTCATGCGCCGTGTCTCCCTTCTTTCTAGCCCACCCCCCGCTCATGCCCCATGTCTCCCTTCTTTCCCCCCGCCCCCGCAAATGCCCTGTGTCTCCCTTCTTTCCCCCCACCCCCGCTCATGCCCCGTGTCTGCCCTGTTCCCCCACCCCCCACTCATGCCCCGTGTCTCATCCTGTACCCCCCACCCCCTGCTCATGCCCCGTGTCTCCCTCCTGTACCCCAACCCCCGCTCATGCCCTGTGTCTCCCTCCTGTACCCCCCACCCCCGCTCATGCCCCATGTCTCCCTCCTGTACCCCCAACCCCCGCTCATGCCCCGTGTCTCCCTCCTGTCCCCCCAACCCCCGCTCATGTCCGGTGTCTGTCTCCCTCCTTTTCCCCCACCCCCCGCTCATCCCCCATGTCTGTCTCCCTCCTGTACCCCGACCCTCGCTCATGCCCTGTGTCTCCCTCCTGTCCCCCCCACCCCCCGCTCATGCCCCGTGTCTGTGTCCCTCCTTTTCCCCCCACCCCCCTGCTCATGCCAGTGTCTCCCCTGTTCCCCCCACCCCCCGCTCATGCCCCGTGTCTCCCTTCTTTCCCCCCTCCACCCCCCGCTCATGCCCCGTGTCTCCCCTGTTCCCCCCACCCCCGTTCATGCCCCGTGTCTCCCTTCTCCCCCCGCTCATGCCCCGTGTCTCCTTTCTCCCCCCCACTCCCCGCTCCTGCCCCATGTCTCCCTTCTCCCCCACCCCCTGCTCATGCCCTGTGTCTCCCTTCTTCCCCCCCCACTCCCCGCTCATGCCCCGTGTCTCCCTCCTGTACCCCCCACCCCCCGCTCATGCCCGTGTCTCCCTCCTGTACCCCCCACCCCCTGCTCATGCCCCGTGTCTGCCCTGTTCCCCCACCCACCGCTCATGCCCCGTGTCTCCCTCGTGTTACCCCCCACCCCCGTTCATGCCCTGTGTCTCCCCCTGTTCCCCGCACCCCCCGCTCATGCCCCGTGTCTCTCTCCCTCATGTACCCCCCCACCCCCCGCTCATGCCCCGTGTCCCCCCGAACCTCAGCTCATGCCCTGTGTCCCCCCACCCCCCGCTCATGCCCCGTGTCTCCCTCCTGTCCCCCCACCCCCCGCTCATGCCCCGTGTCTGTCTCCCTCCTTGTCCCCCACCCCCCACTCATGCCCCGTGTCTGTCTCCCTCCTGTACCCCCCACCCCCGCTCATCCCCATGTCTCCCTCCTGTACCCCCCACCCCCGCTCATGCCCCGTGTCTCCCTCCTGTCCCCCCACCCCCCGCTCATGCCCCGTGTCTGTCTCCCTCCTTGTCCCCCACCCCCCACTCATGCCTCGTGTCTGTCTCCCTCCTGTACCCCCCACCCCCGCTCATGCCCCGTGAATCCCTCCTGTACCCCCCACCCCCCTCATGCCCCATATCTCCCTCCTGTACCCCCAACCCCCGCTCATGCCCCGTGTCTCCCTCCTGTCCCCCCACCCCCCGCTCATGTCCCGTGTCTGTCTCCCTCCTTTTCCCCCAGCCCCCCGCTCATCCCCCATGTCTGTCTCCCTCCTGTCCCCCCCACCCCCCGCTCATGCCCCGTGTCTGTGTCCCTCCTTTTCCCCCCACCCCCCTGCTCATGCCCGTGTCTCCCCTGTTCCCCCCACCCCCCGCTCATGCCCTGTGTCTCCCTTCTTTCCCCCCTCCACCCCCCGCTCATGCCCTGTGTCTCCCCTGTTCCCCCCACCCCCCGTTCATGCCCCGTGTCTCCCTTCTCCCCCCCCGCTCATGCCCCGTGTCTCCTTTCTCCCCCCCACTCCCCACTCCTGCCCCGTGTCTCCCTACTCCCCCCACCCCCTGCTCATGCCCTGTGTCTCCCTTCTTCCCCCCACCCCCCGCTCATGCCCCGTGTCTCCCTCCTGTACCCCCCACCCCCCGCTCATGCCCGTGTCTCCCTCCTGTACCCCCCACCCCCTGCTCATGCCCCGTGTCTGCCCTGTTCCCCCCACCCACCGCTCATGCCCCGTGTCTCCCTCGTGTTACCCCTCACCCCCGTTCATGCCCTGTGTCTCCCACCTGTTCCCCGCACCCCCCGCTCATGCCCCGTGTCTCTCTCCCTCATGTACCCCCCCACCCCCCGCTCATGCCCCGTGTCCCCCCGAACCTCAGCTCATGCCCTGTGTCCCCCCACCCCCCGCTCATGCCCCGTGTCCCCCCACCCCCGCTCATGCCCCATGTCTGCCCTGTTCCCCGCACCCCCACTCATGCCCGTGTCTCCCTCCTTTCCCCCACCCCCGCTCATGGCCCGTGTTTCCCCTGTTCACCCCCACCCCCACTCATGCCCATGTCTCCCTTCTTTCCCCCCACCCCTGCTCATGCCCCGTGTCTCCCTTCTTTCCACCCCCCCCGCTCATGCCCCATGTCTCCCTCATGTACCCCCCACCCCCGCTCATGCCCCGTGTCTCTCTCCCTCGTGTATCCCCCCACCCCCCGCTCATGCCCTGTGTCCCCCCCACCCCCCGCTCATGCCCCATGTCCCCCCCACCCCCTGCTCATGCCCCATGTCTGCCCTGTTCCCCCCACCCCCGCTCATGCCCGTGTCTCCATCGTGTTACCCCCCGACCCCCGCTCATGCCCCGTGTCTCCCTCGTGTTCCTCCCCACCCCCCGCTCATGCCCCGTGTCTCCCCTGTTCACCCCCACCCCCCGCTCATGCTCCGTGTCTCTCTCCCTCATGTACCCCCCCACCCCCCGCTCATGCCCCGTGTCCCCCCGAACCTCAGCTCATGCCCTGTGTCCCCCCACCCCCCGCTCATGCCCCGTGTCCCCCCACCCCCGCTCATGCCCCATGTCTGCCCTGTTCCCCCCCACCCCCACTCATGCCCGTGTCTCCATCGTGTTACCCCCCCACCCCCCGCTCATGCCCCGTGTCTCCCTCATGCTCCCCCCACCCCCCGCTCATGCCCGTGTCTCCGTCGTGTTACCCCCACCGCCACCCCCCGCTCATGCTCTGTGTCTGTCTCCCTCCTATCCCCCACCCCCGCTCATGGCCCGTGTTTCCCCTGTTCACCCCCACCCCCACTCATGCCCATGTCTCCCTTCTTTCCCCCCACCCCTGCTCATGCCCCGTGTCTCCCTTCTTTCCACCCCCCCACCCCCGCTCATGCCTCGTGTCTACCTTCTTTCCCCCCGACCCCCGCTCATGACCCGTGTCTCCCTCCTGTTCCCCCACCCCCCGCTCATGCCCCATGTCTCCCTCATGTACCCCCCACCCCCGCTCATGCCCCGTGTCTCTCTCCCTCGTGTATCCCCCCACCCCCCGCTCATGCCCCATGTCCCCCCACCCCCTGCTCATGCCCCATGTCTGCCCTGTTCCCCCCACCCCCGCTCATGCCCGTGTCTCCATCGTGTTACCCCCCGACCCCCGCTCATGCCCCGTGTCTCCCTCGTGTTCCTCCCCACCCCCCGCTCATGCCCCGTGTCTCCCCTGTTCACCCCCACCCCCCGCTCATGCTCAGTGTCTCTCTCCCTTGTGTATCCCCCCAGCCCCCGCTCATGCCCCGTGTCCCCACCACCCCCCGCTCATGCCCCGTGTCTCCCTTCTTTCCCCCCACCCCCCGCTCATGCCCCATGTCTCTCTTCTTTCCCCCACCCCCCGCTCATCCCCATGTCTCCCTCCTGTACCCCCCACCCCCGCTCATGCACCGTGTCTCCCTCCTGTCCCCCCACCCCCTGCTCATGCCCCGTGTCTGTCTCCCTCCTTGACCCCCACCCCCTGCTCATGCCCCGTGTCTGTCTCCCTCCTGTACCCCCTGCTCATGCCCCGTGTCTCCCTCCTGTCCCCCCCACCCCCGCTCATGCCCCGTGTCGCTTTTCTTTCCAGCCCCCTACGCCCAGCTCATGCACCGTGTCTCCCTTCTTTCCCCCCACCCCCCGCTCATGCCCCATGTCTCCCTTCTTTCCCCCCACCCCCGGTCATGCCCTGTGTCTCCTTCTTTCTCCTCCACCCCCCGCTCATGCCCCGTATCTGCCCTGTTCCCCCCAACCCCCACTCTTGCCCCGTGTCTCATTCTGTACCCCCCACCCCCTGCTCATGCCCCGTGTCTCCCTCCTGTACCCCCCACCCCCATGTCTCCCTCCTGTACCCCCCACCCCCGCTCATGTCCCGTGTCTCCCTCCTGTCCCCCCACCCCCCGCTCATGCCCCGTGTCTGTCTCCCTCCTTGTCCCCCACCCCCTGCTCATGCCCCGTGTCTGTCTCCCTCCTGTACCCCCCACCCCCTGCTCATGCCCCGTGCCTACCTTCTTTTCACCTCCCACCCCCGCTCATGCCCCATGTCTCCCTTCTTCCTCCCCACTCCCTGCTCATGCCCCATGTCTCCCTTCTTTCCCCCACACCCCCCGCTCATGCCCCGTGTCTCCCTCCTGTACCCCCCACCCCCGCTCATCCCGATGTCTTCCTCCTGTACCCCCCACCCCCGCTCATGCCCGTGTCTCCCTCCTGTCCCCCCACCCCCCGCTCATGCCCCGTGTCTGTCTCCCTCCTTGTCCCCCACCCCCGCTCATGCCCCGTGTCGCTTTTCTTTCCAGCCCCCTACGCCCAGCTCATGCACCGTGTCTCCCTTCTTTCCCCCCACCCCCCGCTCATGCCCCATGTCTCCCTTCTTTCCCCCCCACCCCCGGTCATGCCCTGTGTCTCCTTCTTTCTCCTCCACCCCCGCTCATGCCCCGTATCTGCCCTGTTCCCCCCAACCCCCACTCTTGCCCCGTGTCTCATTCTGTACCCCCCACCCCCTGCTCATGCCCCGTGTCTCCCTCCTGTACCCCCCACCCCCCGCTCATCCCCATGTCTCCCTCCTGTACCCCCCACCCCCGCTCATGCCCCGTGTCTCCCTCCTGTCCCCCCACCCCCCGCTCATGCCCCGTGTCTGTCTCCCTCCTTGTCCCCCACCCCCTGCTCATGCCCCGTGTCTGTCTCCCTCCTGTACCCCCCACCCCCTGCTCATGCCCCGTGCCTACCTTCTTTTCACCTCCCACCCCCGCTCATGCCCCATGTCTCCCTTCTTCCTCCCCACTCCCTGCTCATGCCCCATGTCTCCCTTCTTTCCCCCACACCCCCCGCTCATGCCCCGTGTCTCCCTCCTGTACCCCCCACCCCCGCTCATCCCGATGTCTTCCTCCTGTACCCCCCACCCCCGCTCATGCCCGTGTCTCCCTCCTGTCCCCCCACCCCCCGCTCATGCCCCGTGTCTGTCTCCCTCCTTGTCCCCCACCCCCCGCACATGCCCTGTGTCTGTCTCCCTCCTGTACCCCCCACCCCCCGCTCATGCCCCATGAATCCCTCCTGTCCCCCCCACCCCCGCTCATGCCCTGTGTCTCCCTTCTTTCCAGCCCCCTACGCCTAGCTCATGCGCCGTGTCTCCCTTCTTTCTAGCCCACCCCCCGCTCATGCCCCATGTCTCCCTTCTTTCCCCCCGCCCCCGCAAATGCCCTGTGTCTCCCTTCTTTCCCCCCCACCCCCGCTCATGCCCCGTGTCTGCCCTGTTCCCCCACCCCCCACTCATGCCCCGTGTCTCATCCTGTACCCCCCACCCCCTGCTCATGCCCCGTGTCTCCCTCCTGTACCCCAACCCCCGCTCATGCCCTGTGTCTCCCTCCTGTACCCCCCACCCCCGCTCATGCCCCATGTCTCCCTCCTGTACCCCCAACCCCCGCTCATGCCCCGTGTCTCCCTCCTGTCCCCCCAACCCCCGCTCATGTCCGGTGTCTGTCTCCCTCCTTTTCCCCCACCCCCCGCTCATCCCCCATGTCTGTCTCCCTCCTGTACCCCGACCCTCGCTCATGCCCTGTGTCTCCCTCCTGTCCCCCCCACCCCCCGCTCATGCCCCGTGTCTGTGTCCCTCCTTTTCCCCCCACCCCCCTGCTCATGCCAGTGTCTCCCCTGTTCCCCCCACCCCCCGCTCATGCCCCGTGTCTCCCTTCTTTCCCCCCTCCACCCCCCGCTCATGCCCCGTGTCTCCCCTGTTCCCCCCACCCCCGTTCATGCCCCGTGTCTCCCTTCTCCCCCCCGCTCATGCCCCGTGTCTCCTTTCTCCCCCCCACTCCCCGCTCCTGCCCCATGTCTCCCTTCTCCCCCACCCCCTGCTCATGCCCTGTGTCTCCCTTCTTCCCCCCCCACTCCCCGCTCATGCCCCGTGTCTCCCTCCTGTACCCCCCACCCCCCGCTCATGCCCGTGTCTCCCTCCTGTACCCCCCACCCCCTGCTCATGCCCCGTGTCTGCCCTGTTCCCCCACCCACCGCTCATGCCCCGTGTCTCCCTCGTGTTACCCCCCACCCCCGTTCATGCCCTGTGTCTCCCCCTGTTCCCCGCACCCCCCGCTCATGCCCCGTGTCTCTCTCCCTCATGTACCCCCCCACCCCCCACTCATGCCCCGTGTCCCCCCGAACCTCAGCTCATGCCCTGTGTCCCCCCACCCCCCGCTCATGCCCCGTGTCCCCCCACCCCCGCTCATGCCCCATGTCTGCCCTGTTCCCCCCCACCCCCACTCATGCCCGTGTCTCCGTCGTGTTACCCCCCCACCCCCCGCTCATGCCTCGTGTCTCCCTCATGTTCCCCCCCACCCCCCGCTCATGCCCGTGTCTCCGTCGTGTTACTCCCACCCCCACCCCCCGCTCATGCTCTGTGTCTGTCTCCCTCCCTTCCCCCACCCCCGCTCATGGCCCGTGTTTCCCCTGTTCACCCCTACCCCCACTCATGCCCATGTCTTCCTTCTTTCCCCCCACCCCTGCTCATGCCCCGTGTCTCCCTTCTTTCCACCCCCCCACCCCCGCTCATGCCTCGTGTTTACCTTCTTTCCACCCGACCCCCGCTCATCCCCGTGTCTCCCTCCTGTTCCCCCACCCCCCGCTCATGCCCCATGTCTCCCTCATGTACCCCCCACCCCCGCTCATGCCCCGTGTCTCTCTCCCTCGTGTATCCCCCCACCCCCCGCTCATGCCCCGTGTCCCCCCCACCCCCCGCTCAAGCCCCATGTCCCCCCCACCCCCCGCTCATGCCCCATGTCTGCCCTGTTCCCCCCACCCCCCGCTCATGCCCGTGTCTCCATCGTGTTACCCCCCGACCCCGCTCATGCCCCGTGTCTCCCTCGTGTTCCTCCCCACCCCCCGCTCATGCCCCGTGTCTCCCCTGTTCACCCCCACCCCCCGCTCATGCTCCGTGTCTCTCTCCCTTGTGTACCCCCCCACCCCCCGCTCATGCCCCGTGTCCCCACCACCCCCCGCTCATGCCCCGTGTCTCCCTTCTGTCCACCCCCCACCCCCGCTCATGCCCCGTGTCTCCCTTCTTTCCCCCACCCCCCGCTCATGCCCCATGTCTCTCTTCTTTCCCCCCACCCCCCGCTCATGCCCCGTGTCTCCCTCCTGTACCCCCCACCCCCCTCTCATCCCCATGTCTCCCTCCTGTACCCCCACCCCCCGCTCATGCCCCGTGTCTCCCTCCTGTCCCCCCACCCCCCGCTCATGCCCCGTGTCTGTCTCCTTCCTTGACCCCCACCCCCTGCTCATGCCCCGTGTCTGTCTCCCTCCTGTACCCCCAACCCCCCGATCATGCCCCGTGTCTCCCTCCTGTCCCCCCACCCCCGCTCATGCCCCGTGTCGCTTTTCTTTCCAGCCCCCTACGCCCAGCTCATGCACCTTGTCTCCCTTCTTTCCCCCCCACCCACCGCTCATTCCCCATGTCTCCCTTCTTTCCCCCCCACCCCCGGTCATGCCCTGTGTCTCCCTTCTTTGCCCTCCACCCCCCGCTCATGCCCCGTATCTGCCCTGTTCCCCCACCCCCCACTCATGCCCCGTGTCTCATCCTGTACCCCCCACCCCCTGCTCATGCCCCGTGTCTCCCTGCTGTACCCTGACCCCCCGCTCATGCCCCGTGTCTCCCTCCTGTACCCCCCACCCCCACTCATGCCCTGTGTCTCCCTCCTGTCCCCCCCACCCCCCTGCTCATGCCCCGTGTCTATGTCCCTCCTTTTCCCCCATGCCCCGCTCATGGCCCGTGTCTCCCCTGTTCCCCCCCACCCCGCTCATCCCCATGTCTCCCTTCTTCCCCCCCACCCCTGCTCATGCCCCGTGTCTCCCTTCTTTCCACCCCCCCACCCCTGCTCATGCCCCGTGTCTACCTTCTTTACCCCTGCCCCCCGCTCATGCCCCATGTCTCTCTTCTGTCCCCCCCACCCCCGTTCATGCCCCGTGTCTCCCTCCTGTTCCCCCACCCCCCGCTCATGCCCCATGTCCCCCTCGTGTACCCCCCACCCCCTGCTCATGCCCCGTGTGTCTCTCCCTCGTGTATCCCCCCAACCCCCGCTCATGCCCCATGTCCCCCCACCCCCCGCTCATGCCCCATGTCTGCCCTGTTCCCCCCACCCCCCGCTCATACCCGTGTCTCCATCGTGTTACCCCCCTGACCCCCGCTCATGCCCCGTGTCTCCCTCGTGTTCCTCCCCACCCCCCGCTCATGCCCCGTGTCTCCCCTGTTCACCCCCACCCCCCGCTCATGCTCTGTGTCTTTCTCCCTCCTTTACTCCCACCCCCCGCTCATGGCCCGTTTTTCCCCTGTTCAAGATTGGATCAGTGAGAAGAGATGACACTCTTTAATACATATTCACATTTTATTAGCCAAATTTAGCATATGAGAAAACCATTTTCCACAGTATAAAAAATTCATAAAAAACTTTTTCATATCAACATTCATAGCCACATACAAAGCTCATTCTTACATTCACACACAATATCAACACCCATGATATTTCATCTCTCATTGGGTTTTAAGAATACAACTTCATTGCCTATGTAACATAATAGACCCAGTCCCTAAAATTAGGTGTCGTGGTGTATCTAACGCCAGTTTTTTGGGTCAGGTATTTGTCACACAGAAACGTCGACACGTGTTTCGGTCGGAGACCTTCCTCAGGACGTGAGGCAAAGCAAAGTTCTTCGCCCCGATTCTTAATATGAGTGGGCCCGTGACCAATCCCCAAGTTCCAAGTCGAGGGGAGATGAACGGGATATCGGAAATTAATCCTCCACTAGCCTCAGTGCAACTACTGAACTTGTGCCCATGGTACAGCTTGTGACCAAAAGTCGTGGTGTTTCTACCGCAGCCTTCAGCATAGAAATTGCACGCTTGATGTCCCAATTACTGTATTCCGCACGGTAACCGCGTCTGACTTCGAACCCTTTCGAAATAGCTGGATGCCCCGTGTCTGTCTCCCTCCTTGTCCCCCCACCCCTGCTCATGCCCTGGGTCTCCCTCTTCTTCCCCCCACACCCTGCTCATGCACTGTGTCTCCCTCCCATTCCCCCCACCCCTGCTCATACCCCGTTTCTCCCCTGTTCCCCCCACCCACGCTCATGCCCCGTGTCTCCCTCCTGTTCCCCCACCCCCGCTCATGCCCCGTGTCTCCCTCCTTTTCCCCCCACCCCCCGCTCATGCCCCGTGTCTCCCCTGTTTCCCCCCCACCCCACCCACTCATGCCCCATGTCTCCCTCATGTACCCCCATACCCCCCGCTCTTTCCTTTTCCCCACCCCCCGCTCATGCCCTGGGTCTTCCTCCTGTTCCCCCCCGCTCAAGCCCTGTGTCTTCCTCTTGTCCCCCCTCTTATGATGCCCCTTTTTGACCTGTTGTTCCCCACACCCCCCGCTGATGCCCTGTTGTGTTCTCTTTATACATTCCGCCTTCCCTTTCCATGGTGGCCATCTTGGTAAAAGATTTTCCTTCCTACACCGGGATGCCGCATACGCGATTTCATTGGCCCAAAGGGCCCCATGCGTGCAGCTGTGACGTCACGCGCATGGCCGTTGAGAATGGCGCATGTAAAAAAAAAGAGATACACGTCCGAGTGTCAAAGCGTGTAATTGGTGGAAATGGCCTCATCACGTATGCGCGTCTGTGACGTGTGTATAAAAGGTACGTGTAGAACGCCATTTCCTTGTACGTGCTTTTCGTGGAGAGCAAGTGGGTGAAATCTGTACTTCTTGTCGGTTCACATGCGATTTACTTCACGACGTTTCCAGTTCGTACTCCATGTTACCTCTGACAGCTTTTTCTCTTTTCCTCTTTTTCCTGGGCCTGTTTCCTGAAACAGCGTTCCCTTCTACTGTTGTCCTGTCTCCTCAGACAGCGTACAATTCTTCTTTTGGCGGGGGTGTTGCCAACGCGCACACGCGCATATTTTTCACATTCTTGTGTTTCTTGGTGCCACAGCGTAGTGCAGGTTTATTTTTCCACGCACGTGGTCTAGGAGGGGTTGAGTGCACCTTGCTTCCCTTTTTTGGGGTGCCTGTGCGTTGCGTGACCCGTCATCTTTCCCCAGGGGTGACATACAGCCTTGCTAGAGCACTAGGGTACGATTACCATCTGGTACCCAACCCCTTTGACCCCCAATTGCCCAGGACAATAGTTCACATCGACTCCCATACGCACAATAACATCAGTGCCATGGCTGGGAAGCGAACAAGCCGTAAGGGTGGCAAAGGTGGCCGAGCCCCAAGTGGTGGCCGTGGTGGATCCGGTAGGGGACGTGGCCGTGACTTGCAGGGTGCCCCTAGCCCCCCATGTGTGGAGGAGCAGTCAGGGACACCCATGCCCCCCCCCTCGTTGAGGTTAACGTGGCTGACACCATCCATGCTCAGCCCTTTTTGGACCAGCCCACTGTGGAACCAGACCTGGCACAGGGTGACTGCATGGCTGACTTCCAGGTCAGCAGGTCTAGGCCACGTGCGCCGGTGAACGTTGGTGTCATCAGGCCATGTGGATCTGGGGCAGCTAGGTCATCTGCTGCCCTGCGTAGGCAGGCTGGGGAGGCTGCAGGGGCAGCTGCGGCTCCATCCACCCCACCTCTCACACACCCAGCCAGGACAGTGTCGGTACAAGTCCATCATGCTGACATTCCCCCTGACACCATCACACTTGAGCTAATGCCTGCACCAACTCCCATGCTGAGTGTGCAATCCCACACTCCTAGTACTGAATCCACCGGGGCTCCTGCCCCTAGTGTCCAGAGCGGCGTAGGACACTCAGGATCCCCACCACCTTCCAAGCGGAAGAGGAAGAGTGCTCGTCCAGTAGAGGCTGATGCCCCAGACAAGGCTACACAGTCCGGCCCGTCAAGGAAGCCCAGCTTCAATGAGGCCGAACTGAATGCACTTGTAGAGTATGTGTCCGCACATGGCCGCGAAATGGTGATTGTTGCAGGATCCAAGACCACACCTGCACAACGTCAGGCACACTGGCAGACCATTGCGGACATCTTAAGTTCCCTTGGAATCGTGAGGCACATAGCTACTGAATGCTACAAGCGCTGGAATGACCTGAAGCGCAGGGCAAAGAATAAGCTGGCCTCAAGTCATGCCCCAACTCTAGTGACTGGAGGTGGGTCTCCAGCAGATGACATGGAACTCACTCTACATGAGCAGGTTGCTGGGACCTACGTCATGGAGGAACAGATCCAAGGCGTGGGAGAACTGGCAGATTACGAGGCATTGTCCGGTGAGTGCACATGCATGTGTGTGTCAACCATGTGCATGGTGTGTGTGGGAGGGCTTCTGTTTGGGTGCCAGGGGAGGGTGTGTGTGGCTGAGTGGTTTGGGTCACCCATGTGCCTCTTCCTATACATTCTGCGCAGCAGCATTTGGGTATAGCAGCATCCCTTCTGCCAACATTAGACATCCAGCCCAACACCACGCCAGTTGCCCTTGGAGTGTCATCTTGCCAAAACATTGTTGCTTATTTACCTCTGTATATTCAGGCAGATTGTTTGCATACCACCACTTTTACTCGGGTTTTCTCAGTCCTATTGTCACATGTCTGACATGGCTATGGTACAGTGGACTGGCTTTGTTTACTGGACATGATTTGTTTAGACATGTCCCTGTGCTATAGGGCCATTTTGGACTGGCAGATCCAGGTTAAACATTTGAACCATTTCAATGGAAAAATCAATTTCATTAGCAAACTGGACTGAATGAACAATTGGTGACCTCCTCTCCCTCTTCACTTCATGGCTAGGGTACATGCCATCTGTGTGATGGCATGTGTATTTGACCTGCCAATCACTGGCCAATGTGTGATGCCACTGCTAGGTAGCATGCATCAAATGTGTTCATCTTCCATCTTGGTGTCATCAATGTGTGCCATCTGCCTACCCGTCACACGCAGTGATGGTACATGCATGGGAGGGTTTTAGTCTTGTGGGACATGTGTCAATCAAGTACTGTTTCTGTAGCCTCTCAGCCCTAATTGTGTGCCATAGTGCTAATGCCTGTTTCCATTTGTTTTCTTTTATGTCTTTGCAGGGGATGACGCACTTGATACTGCTGGGGTTGTGGAGATGGTGCAGACCCAGGAGGGGTCTGAGGGCCGACCGACCACCAGTGAGGGATGTGGTGTGGTGGTGGGTGAGAACCCACAACTGCTGCAGGTCGTGCTCTCAATGGGTGTCTCTGGCTGCACCTCCCCCGAGCTGTATTCAGGTGTCGATTCGGATGATGAGACCTATTGTCCGTCGCAGGTGAGTGTTCCTGGGAGGGATTCTGTTCTGTCTGACCTACCTGCACCAGGGTTATAACCCTCAATGGGGATGTCAGTGTTGGCAGGTACGCCTTTGGTGGTTACGGATGCAGGGCCACACTCTGCGACATCTGATCCTGTTCCTGGGCCAGCAGATCAGAGGGGGAATGCAGTCCTGCAGCCTCAGGTAGTGCCGGCACAGCAAGGCGCAGTTCGCCTTGCCCCAGACAGGTGTGGTGCCCGCCGACGTGGTGGCCGTCAGCCACCTGGCAAAACCGCATGGGAGCAATCCATATACGGTATGGCAACCCAACAGGCAGCATCATCAGAGATGATGGCTCAGGCCATGGATAGGGTGGCCACTTCCATTGTCCCCCCCGAAAGGCTGATGGAGCGACTACAGCAGGAAACAGACTCCATCTGCCAGTCACACAGGGAGGACATGTTGGCGTCCGACAGGGACAGGCGGGCGGCACTGGCGACTCTGCGGGAAGCCATTTCCATAGAGTCCCATGGCCACAGGGAAGCCCTGAGGGTGGAACTCCTTCACCTCAGGACGACTCTTGTTGAGCTTGAGGCTTCAACAAACAGAAGGACAGAACAGCAGCTGGAGCGTCTCACACGTACGCTCTCAGCTGAGATGCAGGCAACTAGGACGGAGGTCCGGGCATCCCGTGAGTTGTTGCATGGGGACCTCCGCACAACTATCCTCCAGAAAGAGACCTACCACACCCGCATGCTTGCAGCCATGGATGAACAGACTAGGGCTTTGCGTGGGCTGCCTCCCATAGTGCCACCACCTCCTGATGCAGCTGCAGAGGGTGAGGAGAGCGACAGCAGTGTTTCTCCCACAATAGGGTAGCCAAGTAGGCCATGAGCCCATGGAGGTGTTTTTTTTTTGCAAGATCCACACAGGTGGGTTTTGGTGTGCACCCTGTCCTCGGACCGACTGGGTGGCCTCCCCCACCCCCCCTCCGGGCCCATTAATGGCCATTTTTAACTTTTTTTTTTTTTTTGGGACAGTGTGTTGCCTTGTGTGGCTCCCGTCGGCATATGCTGCATTGTGGCTGGGCACATGCAGGCTTGTCATGCATTTGGTTCAGATGCTTGGGTTTTTGTGACACACACCCCTCCTGCTTCCCGTTTCCATGGGCTTGCAAAGGGTGTGCCCAAGTGAAATTGACGTACATGGTGATATTGGACTCCCATTCGATCTGTGGGCAGTCTGTAGTCAATACTGTGTATACATTCATAGTGCATATTGTTGTTGTATTGTACACTGCATGGTGTATTGATATGTGCCTCTGCATCCATCTCATCCTCCTAATTTGCAGGTCCATTTCTCATGTCTTCACAAGGCGGTTCACCTTGGAACTGGAGTCCCTGTTGTAAGCAGTGCACCTACACTCTTGCGTGGCGCTAACACTGTATACTTGGAAGTGTTTGAAGTGCTGGCATCATCAGGTAGTGAGGCTAGCAAATATTTAAGTCTGTAATGTCATGTTTAAGGTAGGTTGGAGGTTGTGTAGGTGATTGGTATTCTTGGTAAGTATTTGGTAATGTGTGTTGTAGGTCCTGCATTACTGTGAGCATTTCATGTGTGGCCATGTTTCCATTAGGCACACTGTAGCTGGTGACACTTAGGGCATGTTGTGTGGATTAATTTGTTTGCTCTCACATCGCATGAGATGCCATGGTGTGTTGTGTGGCCGTGCCGGGGAGGGGTTGGGTGACATGGCACTGTTTTCATGTAGTATTTTGGAAGTGGGTATTCATTTCTGCAGCATGGAAGTGTGTCTTTTGATGACACTGCATTGGTGGTGTTTGTGTAGGTAGGGATGCACACATTGTGACACTTCCACATGAACAATCTCAGGCTGCTATGGTTCTGACAGTTGACTGTCCCTTTGTTGGACATAATTGTCAGGTCGAGTCATCATTGCTTATCAGATGGTATGTGCCAGGGCTGTGTGCACTCCACAGGGGTGTGATTTCTATGTGAAGTAATTAGCCACCAGCTACATACGGGCTGCCTCACCCCGTGCCCTCTCCCCTCCCATGCGCAGCGGGCGTGCATGTGGTTGGGGATGTGGGGGCACCACCATGACCACAGCCAGGCCCCGGCGTGTTGCAACATTGTGCAGGACACATGCTGCCACTATGATCCTGCACACTACTGGCGGCGCATATAACAGCTGCCCACCAGAACGGTCAAGGGAGCGAAAGCGTGACTTGAGCACTCCGAATGTGCGCTCCACTATGCCCCGGATTGCAATATGGGCTGTGTTGTATCTTACCTCTGGAGTCGTGATGGGGTTCCGAATTGGCGTTATCATGTGGGTGCTCAGAGGGTAGGCACTGTCCCCTGGTGAGGAGGTGATGGGTATCATTAGTGGGGTAGTGACATAACTCTGCATCTGACATGCATGCATGTGCAGTGGCATTCATACTCACCAAGCAGCCATGTATCACCATGCCGCCCAGCTTCTAGGTCCCTGCTTAGTGTAGACATTCGGTAAATGAAGCTGTCGTGGGTGGACCCTGGATATTTGGCATATACTGAGGTGATGATTCCCTTGGCATTACATACTACCTGCACGTTGATGGAATGCCAGTGCTTGCGGTTCCTATAGATGTGCTCAGATGCCCTGGGGGGACGTAGTGCCACATGGGTGTAATCAATGGCAACTAGCACTTTGGGGAATTGTGCCACACCGTAGAAATCGAGGGCGGCAGCCTGCCTTTCTGCAGGTGTCCTGGGCAGGTATATGTGCCTATGGACTGATGGGCGTGCAGTGATGATGTTCAAGTCCTGGTGTAGGCAGCGTGACTGCGTGGCCTGTGACAACCCACTCACTATGGCACTTGTCCGCTGAAATGATCCTGTGGCCAGGAAGTGCAGTACATTGAGGACCTTCTCCAGGGGGCTGAGTGCTTGGGAGCACAGGGTGGGTGATGTGAGGTCATCCTCCCACTCACTGACCAGGTCCAGTATTATGTGTGGTAGAAACCTGTACCTCCCATACACATGGTCATCAGGCATCCCAAAAAGGCTGGTTCTGGGAGTGAAATTTCGGGCCCTCACTAACCTCCTCCTCCTCCTTTGGTAACCCACGGCCACTGCTGCTAGGAACGGTATATTCATCCTGGCGTCTGAGCTTGTTTGTTGTTTGTGCGCAATTTTATGCTGTGCGGGTCGACGTACGCCAGCAGGCGTACGTGTTTCAGGATTGGACCATTTATTTTTCGGCATGTCGTAGGCGAACGTGTGAATCTTCCTGCCCACCCCAGGAACACACGTAACACGCTCTCCCAGGCCCATTCACGAGTGAATATTCCCGCCCACCCCTGTAATACACGTACCCCACTCTCACAGGCCCAGTCGTGTATGGAAGTTCACGTGCACACCGAAATGCACGTACCCAGGCAAATCGCGTGTGGAACTTCCCGCGCACCCCGAAGTACACGTACCCAGGCCAATCGCGTGTGGAACTTCCTGCGTACCCCGGAGTACACGTACCCAGGCCAATCACGTGTGGAACTTCCCACGCACCCCGAAACACACGTACCCAGGAAAATCGCACTGCTGGGGGGTGGGGGTGCAGGGAGACATGAGTGGGGGCCTGGTGGAGGGTGCCCCTGGTGGCTGGGGGGTGGGGGTGGTGGGAGACATGAGTGGGTGCCTGGTGGAGGCTGCCCCTGGTGGCTGGGGGGTGGGGGTGATAGGGGACATGAGTGGGGGCCTGGTGGAGGCTGCCCCTGCACTGCTGGGGGGTGGGGGTGGTAGTAGACATGAGTGGGGGCCTGGTGGAGGCTGCCCCTGGTGGCTGGGGGGTGGGGGTGATAAGGGACATGAGTGGGGGCCTGGTGGAGGCTGCCCCTGCACTGCTGGGGGGTAGGGGTGGTAGTAGACATGAGTGGGTGCCTGGTGGAGGCTGCCCCTGGTGGCTGGGGGGTGGGGGTGATAGGGGACATGAGTGGGGGCCTGGTGGAGGCTGCCCCTATACTGCTGGGGGTGGGGGTGGTGGGAGACATGAGTGGGGGCCTGGTGGAGGCTACCCCTACACTGCTGGGGGGGGGTGGTGGGAGACATGAGTGGGGGCCTGGTGGAGGCTGCCCCTACACTGCTGGGGGGTGGGGGTGGTGGAATACATGGGTGGGGGCCTGGTGGAGGCTGCCCCTATACTGCTGGGGGTGGGGGTGGTGGGAGACATGGGTGGGGGCCTGGTGGAGACTGCCCCTGCACTGCTGGGGGGTGGGGGTGGTGGGAGACATGAGTGGGTGCCTGGTGGAGGCTGCCCCTCGTGGCTGGGGGGTGGGGGTGATAGGGGACATGAGTGGGGGCCTGGTGGAGGCTGCCCCTGAACTGCTGGGGGTGGGGGTGGTAGTAGACATGAGTGGGGGCCTGGTGGAGGCTGCCCCTGCACTGCTGGGGGTGGGGGTGCAGGGAGACATGAGTGGGGGCCTGGTGGAGGCTGCCCCTGCACTGCTGGGGGTGATGGGAGACATGGGTGGGGGCCCGGTTGAGGGTGCCCCTGGATGCTGGGGCGTGGGGGTGGTGGGAGACATGAGTGGGGGCCTGGTGGAGGGTGCCCCTGGTGGCTGGGGTGTGAGGGTGCTGGGAGACATGTGTTTGTGATCAGTAGTGCAAGGTGACATGTGGGTTGGCTGGGGGGCATGGCCATGGTGGATGGGTTGCCTGTGAGACATGAGCAGGGGTGCAGAGTAGTCCCCTGTGGTGTGGGCTGCCTGCAGGGGCCGTGGAGGGTGTAGTGGGAACACCTGGGAGGACCCACACGGCCAAATCACGTGTAGCATTCCCCGGTACCACCGAAATACACGTACCCTGCTGAAATCGTGTGTGAATCTTCCTGCGCACCTCGGAATACACGTACCCAGGCCAATCGCGTGTGGAACTTCCCGCGCACCCGAAGTACACGTACCCAGGCCAATCGCGTGTGGTACTTCCCGCGCATTCCGAAGTACACGTACCCAGGCCAATCGCGTGTGGAACTTCCTGCGCACCCCGAAACACACGTACCCAGGCTAATCGCGTGTGGAACTTCCCGCGCACCCCATAGTACACGTACCCAGGCCAGTCACGTGTGGAACTTCCCGCGCACCCAGGAACACACGCACACGCTATTTTTCACACAGCGGGAGTCCGTGTTTGATCGGTCCCCCTTTGCACCTCATTTGTCCTAGAGGGCCACTGTATGGACCATTCATCATGGCTGTATATGGGTGCTTTTTGTTATCGCACATTTTGACGCACATTTTTTTCAGGCGCAGGGACGCTACCGCCTGCTTTCTTGTGGCGTACTTGTTTGGCCCTGTGTGCGTCTTTGACCGTGCGCTGGTTTGCCCCATTCGATTCCATGAATACGTGTTGTAGGCGAGCGTGTGGGCGTTCCGCGCACTTGCCTCCTGTACTTCCCCCGTGACGCCCATATTTTCACACGTTGTTCCCCCTTCTCGACTGTTATGCCCCGTGTTACGCCTACTTTTGTGATGTGCGCCGCGCTATGTGCAATTTCGCAGTGGCCATGGCGCACGCTGTTGGATGACCTGTGCGCCGGCGTGCGCCGCACACATTTTCAGCGCACATCCAATGTTTTTCTCGCGCACGGACTTCCATGAATCGATGTGCGCTGGTTTCCCTGTGATTTTCGCACTTGCACTGCGATTTTCGCACTTTTACTGCGATTCGCACTTTTTGGCACCTCTGCGCGGGAATTTTCGGCGCACATTAATTCCATGAATCGACGCCTATATGTAGTAATAAATAAGAAGTGTAACCCATATACATAACACATTAACCATTCATTTAACTACAATATGTTCTAAAATGGAAGATACCAAAAGAAGAAAGACAGGCTTCCAACATGATTACCTCACAGAAACTCCACAACTAAGAGCAACAGCAGATCTACAGACCAGTAAGAACACACCTTACCAGAAGCTAGTAGGTGTACTGCATTTTACTCATATATTTCTAAACTTTCTGTATTAGATACAAAAAAAGTATTTTTTTTTTCTCATAGAAATGTCTAGTACTCTGGAATGGCTAGAGGAGCATTTCCCATGTGAGGAAATGTCTGAAGATAGTGAACCTAATGGTAGACACTTTACTATATAAACCAATTAATAAATATTATTGTATATACATTTAACATATACATTTTTGTTTTGTACAGACCATACAAACATTGAAAATAGTAAACAAAACGAAATATTGGATAAGACTCTCCAGCACATGGAAGAAAAAATTGACCTACTCATGGCAAATTTCAAAAACTTTGTGGAGGATCACTTGAAACAAAAAACTAGATACCATTGTCCCACATGTACCTGTCCCCCCTCACCATATCCCACTCAAATATCCCCAAACCCTCTCCATGAACCAAAACGTTTTGATGAGACTTCCATCCCTTCTTCACCTCATATGAATTCTATTGAAACCCCCAATTCTCCTGCGTTTGTCTCAGTTTCTGCTTCACCTTCTCTGTCATAAATTTAACACATATATAATAAAGTAAAATTATTATATTGTGTCCTAATTCATTTCTTGTTTTTTTTTTAAAAAAAGCAGTTCAGAAGTCCACGGACAGCATGGATGTCCGGAATGTCCGTGAAGAAACGAAAATGGATGTGTCCTAAGAACACTATACCTGTCCATACTGTTCGCTAGCAAGTTGAAACTGTTCTAAGAACACAGAAGATGTCCGGGATATCCGCAATTAACCAAAATGGAGATGTTCTAAGAACATTACGCCTGTCTGTAATGTTCGCAAACACGTCCAATCTGTTTTTAGAACACATTCGGTGTCCGAGATGTCCGTGATCAAAGTAACACACGCAGTGTCCTGAAAAGTTCGTAAATAAACAAAATGGGGGTGTCCTGAGGACGCTAGACCTGTCTGTGCTGTTCGTAGGCAGATTGAAACTGTTCTAAGAAGACATCAAGTGTTCCAGAATGTTTGTAAATAATCAAAATGGGGGTGTCCTGAGGACGCTGTCCGTATTGTTCCCAGGCAAGTTGAAACTATTCTAAGAACACACGCGGTGTCCTGACATGTTCGTAAATAAACAAAATGGGGGTGTCCCGAGGACGCTATGCCTGTCCGTATTGTTCGCAAGCGGATTGAAACTGTTCTAAGAACAAATGCCTGTTTGTAACTGTTCATTTCGCTTGTGTCACACTTTTAATTAGTTTCAGGACCCGAACAGTGTCCGTAGAACACCAACGCACATGCGCAAAACAGTTCCCATGCATTTGGTGTCCTGGGCGAAGCTATCATGTGACCGCGCCCACGCTGAGCGTGTGTTCTGACTGCGGACACTGTCATGTCCCCGAACAATTTTAAACGACCTTTTCAGGCAATCCACAATATTTTTCAATAATAAATCACCATAGCACAAGTCCCAGACAGTAATCCTGAGTTTCTACATACTTTTTGGGACTTTCTGAACCTTTTTTTTGTGTTCGATCTGTCCGCGGATAGCTCGTGTGTCCGCGAACCGTGCACAAGCACCCCTATAAAAGGCCACACCCTAGAGCTCATTCTCATTGTGTTTCTGGCTATCTTACAGAACACAGTGCATTTTGCTGCCAACTTTCCAGATTTTCATCTGAAACCTGATGGCATCCATGGCTGCAGTACTGCCACCTGGTGCTACATCTGCCTCAGCACCACCCCCACCCCCTCCACCACCACCACCTTCCCATGGGCCTGAAGAGGGGAACAGGAGTGAGGATGCAGAGGAGGATGAAGAGAATGACAATAATGAGGTAGTGGAAGTCCCTACTACCAGCACTCGCCATGAGTCTTGGGTGTGCCGGTTATTTACCATTCATGGTAACGTACCTAAGGCGCGTGCAAACCAAGTCACTTGCAACCAGTGCAAAATGGTACTGAGTCGCGGGAGGCTTGGTTTGTACAGCTTTGGTACGACTACTATGAAGCGACACCTAAAGTTGTTCCAAGCGGGGGCCGTTCGCAAGGTTGTACCTTGCGAGGAGCGTAGTAGATTGACTTCCTCTACTACATCCTCTGTTTCTGATCCTGTCACCACAAAGAACACTCCTGTGGGACAGCGTATTCCTCCAGCTGCCTCACAGGCCATTCACAATGCTGATGACCCTTAACTTTCGAGGGTCACAGTTGTGTGTATGTACTGTGACGCAGTACTCTGCAGGGGGGAGAGACTTCGTAGTGCTTTTGAGACTCTGGTCTCAGAGCACGAGAAGACCTGCTCACTACCTAAGTAAGGCCCACTCTACATCTTCCTCTCTCCACCTGCCCTTTCTTATGCCTGTGGTTGGTGTCACCCCCTTACCCTCCTTTCCCTCCTCTCCTAGTGTGTCGTGTGTAAAAAAACAAAAAATATATAAAAAAACAAAAACAAAAAAAGGTTCTTTTCAGAGCCACCTTTCACAGTTTAAAAATAGAAGTGAAAATAAATGAAGCAGGGCCTTGTGTATTTTTTAGAAGTCTGCGGACAGTCCATGAACATCTAAAATTTTGAGGTGCTGCCCTATCATAACCATTGCAGTTTTTTCTGGGAGGAAGTGGTAGCTCTGAAAAGAGCCTTTTGGTGGTGTTTGTTTTTGTTTGAAAAATTTGAAATGCTCAGCACCTACTACAAAATGGATGCTGTAATTCCAAAAAAGGTTGCAATGCATTTTGTACATTTCTCAGAAAAAGCTTATTGCCAGCATAAGTAAGATGGACTCCATCACTGTGAAAAATGTATGTGCAACGAAACATAATATTTTCATTGTGAAAAGAGGACATGCCAACATCTCTTAGAAAAGCACAAACAGCCCTATTGACATTGCACCTTGCTTTCTCCATTTGTGGACCAAATGAAGAAGAGCGCAGCCATGTTTGTCTCTGCGCAATCCGTGAAAAAATTACTTGAGAATTTGGAAACATGTCCATGACCTTCCCAAGTCCTTCTTTCATTGCAAATTGCAAAGAAATTCCAGACACATGTCCTAAACTGTTCCCTCCACAATGAATTACAATTATGTCTGGATGATGCTCTGTCTCCAAAGTAGCACAGAGAGGTAGCAAGTCCAACCACTTCATTACACATACTCCATGCCAGTGCACTTCCACATGTGGCATTCCAAGATCTACAGCTACTCCACAGCTTTCTGCATGCACCTTCAACCAATGTATCCACGAGTCTCCCAAAATCCAAACAATCTGTTTCCTGAAACACACAGCCATAGCTATCTGTTCTTCTCTCAGGAAAAAGAGTATGTGACAAACTCTCCTGGCACAACACACCCACTAAATTTTACTGACCAATCCCTTGCTCTGCTCATTCTCATTTGCATGCCTTCCCACCCCAAAATCCCCGGATGTAACATGCGATATCCGCGGACTACCGCCATGTCTGCGGACATATCGTAACATGGGCAGTCCTTCTACCATTTCCATTTCACTATCTGTGCCATTCCCTCATTGGATATAGCTAAGCAGTCACGCGACCATCCACCAATAACATCCAAGACCTCTACATCTAACTGCATCATCATAGATCAACACTTCAAATGTACTGTTAAAAACTCTGAGTATAAGTGTCATATCATTGGAAAGCACCTTCTACAAGAAATACTGTACAGGTCTCCAGAATTTCTACTTGCAGCTGCATGCATATCCATATGCATGAACACAAACTACAGGTATGCATATTTTCTGTATAATACATGTACAATTCTTATACATTCATATAAACAGATTAACTGACTTTTAGCTTGTATAACCTATAAAATGAACGTACTGTCATTTTTCCCATCTCCTATAATTATCTGTCACTTCAATATCTATCTGCTATTTAATTTCTTTTTACACACACATTTGCAAAGCATGTTGAACTAACATATTTAAAGTAAAATATAAAGAGTTCACATAGTCAAACAAAATTGCATGCACACACTATGTTCAAATATCAAACCACAATACTTGTACAAAAACATAAAAATCAATGTCTAAATTAACATCAGTGCTATATACAAACAAAATTACTAATTTGTTTCCTTTACAATTGCAGTGAAGATCACTCTCCTGAAAAGCAGCAGCAGAATTTGAAGTACAAACAACAACTAAGAAGAAACCTGCTCATTACACAAAAAAAGTAAGTTAAATACCACCATAATATTTGTACTATTATTCAAACATACTGTAAGGTTAATTCATGCTATTTCTGCGCCTAAGATTTACAGACAGAATGGCGGACAAATTCCCATTTTTCGGCGCACAAATGACACAACTCAGCCCCTAGAATTTTGATATTATAGAACAAACAACTGTTTTAATTGTATACCATTAGATTTACTATTTGTACTTCTGCACACCACTAGCTTACTTTCTACTGTGATCTGAACCCCAGTTTAATAGCACATAAATTCAAGAATACCCATCCCAACTAGTTGTAGTTGCCCAATGCACAATCACACACCATCACATACATCTTTATCATCATACTCAGACACTCATGCACACAGCACACATACATTGCAGAACACCCCATCCCATACCTTCTTTATTTTTTTCAACAGACCCTAAAGAATGCCTACAAAAAATCAAGTCCGTAGAAAGCAACACAGAAGTAGAGCAAATGAAAATAGAAGTGTCCAAAATAAGCATCCATCTCTAGCAGAATTTGTAAAAAAAAGTTCAAACAAAACAGCTAATGCAGTCATTTAGCAAAACAAAACAAGCTTCAAGTACAGAAACTTTGCCTCCTCTATCAAAATGTAAAACGATACAGAAAACAATTAACACGAATTCAACTACCACTACTGATAAAACTGCTCCTATAAATCTTGATATAGTGCCAAGTAAGCATACCAAAAAAAGTATTTTAGCAAAAATGTTTCGCCACAGAGTCCTTCAAAATCTTATAAAAACAGGAGAGAAATCAGGCACAACCCTTAAAACCTATTGTAGGAAATTAATCTTAGAAGCTTTGATAGACAGTGCAATCCTTCTCAAAAGAAAGTTATTTATTTTAGTGTTAAACAAAATGAAACCACAAACAAAACTAATGACTAAATTACAAAAAAGACTTCTCAATAAACGAAATGTCAACAGAAATAACTTCTTAAATATCTGTGGAGGTGAGTGGAGTCACACTACAAGCACAGAACCATATTTTAATGAAGAAGCATACAAACAAAAGCAAACAAATACAATTGCCATACATAGCAGTGGACGAGGTTATGAAAAAGTGAATAATACCATAATGGACCAAGAAATACTGCTTACAAAAATATCCCCAGAAAACTTAGAATTAACTCTCCATTCAACTGAATCAGAACGTCTAGTATACAAATGGCCATGCACGACGATGTGTAACATTCCCAAAAAATCTTTCAAGGCTTTACGCCAATTCCTCAATCAGTATGTGAAAGGCAACAACAAAATCAAAATTTAACTACTGCAAAATATGGATAACTGTCCAGTGTGCAAGTACACAGGACTACAAGGACATTCATTGGCCTGCATTTCAGGACCTACTTGCAAAACCCCCTTCCATCATATCAAAACGATATCAACACATCATTCAACTATAAGAAATCTAGTCTATAAACTATACTATGCTAAAAGTCCTGCTTTACCACTAGCCAATTTAAATAACATTCTTCTACATGGTACAGCAAAAGACCTGCTTGAAGAAATAGACTATATCCAGAAAAAATATTTTGGAAGTGAAAGCCACTTACAGAATGAAATATCTTTAAAACAAATTAGCAACAATTCTATGCATGGCAACCTTCTACTACACACATACAAAAAAGAAATACTGAAATTTAAAAGAACATCTGCTGAAGTACCAAACAATGTGTGTGTATGTTGCCGCAGAACTTTTTATAAAAGTAACACAAAAACTGTAGATTTAACATACAAAATAGAAGACAATGAAGATTTTAAATGGTTTGAATTAGCTCTCTACCTTATAGCAGAAAACAAATATGAAATAACTGACCACTTAATACTTTGCTGTTACTGCACTACAAAACTTGACAACAACCAAACTCCTTCACGTGCTATCACAAATAATTTGGAATTATTTCCACTACCAAAACCCCTACAACAACTCAATTTATGTGAGAGCATCATAATTCAAACAGTGCACCCCTTTCAAGCAATAATACGCCTTCAACCAAAAACAGCACAATTACCTCCCTCTGAATTAGTGAAAGGTATTCGTGGAAAAGTAGTGTATTTACCATTAGATCTAAAACAAAATGTGCACACTCTGGGAGTGCAACGTCCAATGGAGCAATCTTTAGATATCTTAGTAAATGGTGTACCTACAAAAGACAAAAAAAATTGGCAACAGCTGGTAGATTTACATAAAGTTAGACAAGCCTTGCAATATCTAAAAGACAATAATGAATACTACAAAGAAATTAATATTGAAGAAAACTTGAAAGAAACCACTGAAATAATTCAAGAGTCACCAGAAGCTGGTCAATTTGAGCTTCTAGATCCTGCTACAGTATCCAATACTTTAGACCATTATACAATTCATCCATTGCACTCTAATTACAACGTTGAAGATGCACTAGAAACTTACCAAATGAGACAAACAAAAGGATCACCAATCAGCATATGAGAAAAAAGTATAGAAGCACGTGCTTTTCCTCTACTCTTTCCTACTGGCAAAGGAGGAAGGTACGATGATAGACCTATTCAAATAACAGCATCAGAATACCGCTCATTACGGATGTATTCTGAAGATCCCAGATTTAGACAAAATGTGGAATACATATTCCACCTACTCTTTGAAAGTGAACTAGCAACTCTATGTTACGGATTTCCACACACATTAAAATCAGGCGCCCACTTTCAAAATATGTCAGCTACACAATTATTACAAAAAGTGCAACAAAAAGATGAGGTTTTACAATCAAGTATTACAAATCTATTAGCAAACATGCGTGGTACTAAAGAGTACTGGTTCCGATGTCATGAAGATGTACGTTGTATGATAAGAAACCTTGGCCCACCCACTTGGTTTGTTACATTAAGTTGTGCAGAATATGCATGGGAAGATTTACATGATTTCCTATGCATATCAAACAAAAACAAAACAAACATAGATATACTAACACCTGGAGAACTTTGTTCTCTAGATCCTGTTAATGTTTCAAGATATTTTCACCATCGCTTCATTGCTATGCTAGACTTTATTTGTAATAAAACTGTTTCTCCCCTCGGAGAAGTGCAACCCTTCTTTTGGAGAAAAGAATACCAAGCCAGATGAGCACCACATATCCACATGCTTTTATGGATTAAAGATGCTCCTAAATTTGGTCAAGACAATGATGCCACTGTGTTACAGTTTATCGAAAAATGTGTCACTTGTGAAATTCCATCGGAAGCAACAAATAGTGATCTTCATGCACACATCTTACAATTTCAAAGACACAAATGTAGCAAATATTGTCGTCGCAAATACAAAAACAAAGGGAAATACTACACCAAATGCCGCTTTTGTTTCCCTAGACCAGTTACAAAAACAGGTCAAGTAAACAACTTCATGTCTTCAGTTAGACATAGTGTTAAAGGTAAATCACCTAAAAATACATAAAACATAAAAAGAACAGAAGAAGAAAAATATATCAATGATTAAAATGCAAGCATTGCCCACTTATGGAATGCAAACATAGATGTGCAGTACATTGCAGACAATTCCACTGCAGTTGCACGATATGTTACAGCATACTTAACCACCGCAGAAAAAACAGACCTCCAAGACCTCTGGAATGACTTGTCATCAGACAAAACACTGTCTCAGAAATTATACAGCTTGGGCATAAAATGCTCTCCCATAGAGAATGTAGCTCCGATGAAGCAGCAGATTGTTTATCCGGTACTGCTTTGTATGGAAAATCTGAAAATATAGTATGGCTAAGTCTTGGTCCTGCTAAATCTAGAAAAAGAGGTCTGAAATCATATGACGATGTAGAAACAATAGCCAAACATGATCCCAACAGCCAAGACATTTTAAAAAACAATTTGCTGGACACATACTACCCAAACAGAAGTACCACTTTGGAAACCATGTGTCTATACCACATAGCCCAAAACTTCACATACAAAAATTATATAAAACCCAATGAAAAAAAAGGTAGATGCAGAGTGTCAAATTGTGAAGGCAGCTTAGTAAAACTCACCAAACCAAATTTAATGAATATTATCAAATTGTCATTAAAGACTCCTCAACATCAAGAACTATATTACATGTCCCTGCTACAACTCTTTAAACCCATGGAGAAAAGAAGAAGAAATACTAGATAACTATGACTCCTATGAAGACGCTTTCAAAGCAAATGAAAGCACTATAACCGATGTAAACTTTACACAGTGCAAAACAATGTTGCACAATGAACAGCAACACGAAGAAGAACTCCAGGCCCAACTAGATAAGGACACTCCTGACAGTAGTCAACCTTCTGTAACAGGAAGCCAAGAACCACTGGGAGAGTCACTAATAACAAATGAGGCAGAATTAGCTATGACGGAAGTTGAAAACACCATGTGTCAGTATGAAGATAACAAAGACTTAACTATACTACAATCAAAACTAAACAATGAGCAACGTAGCATTTTTCAAGAAGTAACAAAAGAAATTGCACATGGTGTACAACATGAAAAAAACAATGCACCTGCCAAAATGACAAACCTACACTACTGTACGTCAGTGGTGAAGCTGGTTCTGGCAAAACATTCTTAATTAAAATCATCAGTAAATTCTTTCAACAATTGACAAACAACAAACTGTCAGCTGTTGTCACTGCCCCCACAGGTTTAGCTGCCTACAACAAAGGCGGTCTCACTTTACACCGATTACTACTCCTGCCAGTAGAACACCAAAACAAATTAGACTATAACAAACTTTCTACAGAAACTGCAATGGAACTACACAGAGTATTAAAACAAATGAAAATGCTACTAATAGATTAGATGAGCATGGTCTCCAACCTAACGTTGGCTTTGATTCACCTCAGATTACAAGAAGTACTCAAAACAAACTACGAAGAGCTCTTTGGAGGAAAACGCATTATTGTTTTCGGAGATCATCTTCAATTGACACCAGTGAAAGGTGAGCCTATTTTTAAAACCTTAGGACACAAACTCTGCCTTAAAACTGTTGGCAGGATAGGAAATGTCAACCTTTGTCAACATTTCCAATACACGGAATTAACAGAAAACATGTGGCAATCTGCAGATCTTACTTATGCCAACATCTTAAAAAGTATAAGAGTTGATATACCATCTCAAGAAGCACAAGCAATATTGAAAACCCGGCACATTCATGCACTTTATGGCGATAATGCATGTGCTACGGATGTTATGGAACAATTAGCCCACAAAAATGTCAATTGTATGGCCTTAATGCCAACTCTTGCAAGCTGTTTCACATTCAATGAAACATTGTTAAAAAAAGAAATGCAACCAACAATTGAAATTAGCGCCACAGACAAACTAAACATACATGGTATGACACTACCCATGTGTAAACAAGCCACAACAAGACTAAATAGTTTAGAAAATGTAATCTCCAACACAGCTGGATTGGAAAAAATATTAAAATTATCGTTAAATTGCAGAGTAATGCTTAAACGTAACCTTGGCGTGGAGCAAGGACTAGTTAATGGAGCACTGGGTACAGTTGCTGGCTTTCAAACATACTCACGTGACAACAACATAAAGGGGTCGATTCATGGAATTAATGTGCGCCGAAAATTCCAGCGCAGAGGTGCCAAAACGTGCGAATCGCAGGAAAACCAGCGCACAGCGATTCATGGAAGTCCGTGCACGAGAAAAACATTGGATGTGCATGCGGCGCACAGGTCATCCAACAGCGTGCGCCACGGCCACTGCGAAATCGCACATAGTGCTGCGCACATCACAAAAGTAGGCGGAATACGGGGCATAACACTCGGAATGGGGAACAACGCGTGAAAGTACAGGAGGCAAGTGCGTTGAACGCCCACACGCTCGCCTACAACCCGTATTCATGGAATCGAATAGGGCAAACCAGCGCACGGTCAAAGACGCGCACAGGGCCAAACAAGTACGCCACAAGAAAGCAGGCGGTAGCGCCCCTGCGACTGAAAAAAATGCGCGCAAAAATGTGCGCTAACAAAAAGCACCCATATACAGCCATGATGAATGGCCCATACAGTGGCCCACTAGGACAAATGAGGTGCAAAGGGGCACCGACAAACACCGTCACCCGCTGTGTGAAAAATAGCGTGTGCGCGTGTTCCAGGGTGCGCGGGAAGTTCCACACGCGATTAGCCTGGGTACGTGTACGGGGTGCGCGGGAAGTTCCACACGCGATTGGCCTGGGTAGGTGGGGGTGCGCGGGAAGTACCAAACGCGATTGGCCTGGGTACGTGTACTTCGGGGTGCGCGGGAAGTTCCACACGCGATTGGCCTGGGTACGTGTATTCCGAGGTGCGCGGAAGATTCACACGCGATTTCTGCAGGGTACGTGTATTTCGGTGGTGCCGGGGAATGCTACACGTGATCTGGCCATGTGGGTCCCCCCAGGTGTTCCCTCTACACCCTCCACGGCCACTGCAGGCAGCCCACACCACAGGGTAATACCCTGCACCCCTGCTCATGTCCCACAGGCAACCCATCCAACATGGCCATGCCCACCAGCCAACCCACATGTCACCTTGCACTACTGATCACCAATACATATCTCCCACCACCCCCACCCCCCAGCAGTGCAGGGGCAGCCTCCACCAGGCCCCACCCATGTCTACCACCACCCCCACACCCCAGCCACCAGGGGCAGCCTCCACCAGGCCCCCACTCATGTCTCCCACCACCCCCACCCCCCAGCTACCAGGGGCAGCCTCCACCAGGCCCCCACTCATGTCTCCCACCACCCCCACCCCGCAGCAGTGGAGGGGCAGCCTCCACCAGGCCCCCACTCATGTCCCCTATTACTCACACCCCCCAGCAGTGCAGGGGTAGCCTCCACCAGGCCCCCACTCATGTCCCCATGCACCCCCACCCCCCAGAGGTGCAGGGGCAGCCTCCACCAGGCCCCCACTCATGTCCCTATGCACCCCCACCCCCCAGCAGTGCAGGGGCAGGCTCCACCAGACCCCCACTCATGTCTCCCACCACCCCCACCCCCCAGCCACCAGGGGCAGCCTCCACCAGGCCCCCACTCATGTCCCCATGCACCCCCACCCCCCAGCAGTGCAGGGGCAGCCTCCACCAGGCCCCCACTCATGTCTCCCACCACCGCCACCCCCCAGCAGTGCAGGGGCAGCCTCCACCAGGCCCCCACCCATGTCTACAACCACCCCCACTCCCCAGCAGTGCAGGGGCAGCCTCCACCAGGCCCCCGCCCATGTCTACCACCACCCCCACCCACCAGCAGTGCAGGGGCAGCCTCCACCAGGCCCGCACTCATGTCCAACTCATGTCTCCCACCACCCCTACCCCACAGCAGTCAGGGGCACCCTCCACCAGGCTCCCACTCCTGTCTCCCAGCACCCCCAGCCACCAGGGGCAGCCTCCACCAGGCACCCACTCATGTCCCCTATTACCCCCACCCCCCAGCAGTGCAGGGGCAGCCTCCACCAGGCCCCCACTCATGTCTCCCACCACCCCCTACCCCCCAGCAGTCAGGGGCAGCCTCCACCAGGCCCCCACTCATGTCTCCCACCACCCCCTACCCACCAGCAGTCAGGGGCCCCCTCCACCAGGCTCCCACTCCTGTCTCCCAGCACCCCCACCCCCCAGCCACCAGGGGCAGCCTCCACCAGGCCCCCACTCATGTCCAACTCATGTCTCCCATCACCCCCACCCCCCAGCAGTGCAGGGGCAGCCTCCACCAGGCCCCACCCATGTCTACCACCACCTCCACACCCCAGCCATCAGGGGCAGCCTCCACCAGGCCCCCACTCATGTCTCCCACCACCCCCACCCCCAAGCTACCAGGGGCAGCCTCCACCAGGCCCCCACTCATGTCTCCCACCACCCCCACCCCGCAGCAGTGCAGGGGCAGCCTCCACCAGGCCCCCACTCATGTCCCCTATTACCCACACCCCCCAGCAGTGCAGGGGTAGCCTCCACCAGGCCCCCACTCATGTCCCCATGCACCCCCACCCCCCAGCAGTGCAGGGGCAGCCTCCACCAGGCCCCCACTCATGTCCCTATGCACCCCCACCCCCCAGCAGTGCAGGGGCAGGCTCCACCAGACCCCCACTCATGTCTCCCACCACCCCCACCCCCCAGCCACCAGGGGCAGCCTCCACCAGGCCCCCACTCATGTCCCCATGCACCCCCACCCCCCAGCAGTGCAGGGGCAGCCTCCACCAGGCCCCCACTCATGTCTCCCACCACCGCCACCCCCCAGCAGTGCAGGGGCTGCCTCCACCAGGCACCCACCCATGTCTACCACCACCCCCACTCCCCAGCAGTGCAGGGGCAGCCTCCACCAGGCCCCCACCCATGTCTACCACCACCCCCACCCACCAGCAGTGCAGGGGCAGCCTCCACCAGGCCCCCACTCATGTCCAACTCATGTCTCCCACCACCCCTACCCCACAGCAGTCAGGGGCACCCTCCACCAGGCTCCCACTCCTGTCTCCCAGCACCCCCAGCCACCAGGGGCAGCCTCCACCAGGCACCCACTCATGTCCCCTACTACCCCCACCCCCCAGCAGTGCAGGGGCAGCCTCCACCAGGCCCCCACTCATGTCTCCCACCACCCCTACCCCCCAGCAGTCAGGGGCAGCCTCCACCAGGCCCCCACTCATGTCTCCCACCACCCCCTACCCACCAGCAGTCAGGGGCCCCCTCCACCAGGCTCCCACTCCTGTCTCCCAGCACCCCCACCCCCCAGCCACCAGGGGCAGCCTCCACCAGGCCCCCACTCATGTCCAACTCATGTCTCCCATCACCCCCACCCCCCAGCAGTGCAGGGGCAGCCTCCACCAGGCCCCCACTCATGTCTCCCACCACCCCCAACCCCCCAGCAGTCAGGGGCAGCCTCCACCAGGCCCCCACTCATGTCTCCCACCACCCCCTACCCCCCAGCAGTCAGGGGCACCCTCCACCAGGCTCCCACTCCTGTCTCCCAGCACCCCCACCCCCCAGCCACCAGGGGCAGCCTCCACCAGGCCCCCACTCATGTCCCCTATTACCCCCACCCCCCAGCAGTGCAGGGGCAGCCTCCACCAGGCCCCCATTTATGTCTACCACCACCCCCACCCCCTAGCCACCAGGGGCAGCCTCCACCAGGCCCCCATTCATGTCTCTCACCACCCCTACCCCCCAGCAGTCAGGGGCGCCCTCCACCAGGCCCCCACTCATGTCTCCCACCACCCCCTACCCCCCAGCAGTCAGGGGCACCCTCCACCAGGCCCCCACTCATGTCTCCCACCACCCCCTACCCCCAGCAGTCAGGGGCACCCTCCACCAGGCTCCCACTCATGTCTCCCACCACCCCCACCCCCCAGCCACCAGGGGCAGCCTCCACCAGGCCCCCACTCATGTCTACCACTACCCCCACCCCCCAGCAGTGCAGGGGCAGCCTCCACCAGGCCCCCACTCATGTCCAACTCATGTCTCCCACCACCCCCACCCCCAGCCACCAGGGGCAGCCTCCACCAGTCCCCCACTCATGTCTCCCACCACCCCACCCCCCAGCAGTGCAGGGCCAGCCTCCACCAGGCCCCCACTCATGTCTCCCACCACCCCACCCCCCAGCAGTGCAGGGGCAGCCTCCACCAGGCCCCCACCCATGTCTACCACCACCCCCCAGCAGTGCAGGGGCAGCCTCCACCAGGCCCCCATTTATGTCTACCACCACCCCCACCCCCTAGCCACCAGGGGCAGCCTCCACCAGGCCCCCATTCATGTCTCTCACCACCCCCTACCCCCCAGCAGTCAGGGGCGCCCTCCACCAGGCCCCCACTCATGTCTCCCACCACCCCCTACCCCCCAGCAGTCAGGGGCACCCTCCACCAGGCCCCCACTCATGTCTCCCACCACCCCCTACCCCCAGCAGTCAGGGGCACCCTCCACCAGGCTCCCACTCATGTCTCCCACCACCCCCACCCCCCAGCCACCAGGGGCAGCCTCCACCAGGCCCCCACTCATGTCTACCACTACCCCCACCCCCCAGCAGTGCAGGGGCAGCCTCCACCAGGCCCCCACTCATGTCCAACTCATGTCTCCCACCACCCCCACCCCCAGCCACCAGGGGCAGCCTCCACCAGTCCCCCACTCATGTCTCCCACCACCCCACCCCCCAGCAGTGCAGGGCCAGCCTCCACCAGGCCCCCACTCATGTCTCCCACCACCCCACCCCCCAGCAGTGCAGGGGCAGCCTCCACCAGGCCCCCACCCATGTCTACCACCACCCCCCAGCCACCAGGGGCACCCTCCACCAGGCCCCCACTCATGTCTCCCACCACCCCCTACCCGCCAGCAGTCAGGGGCACCCTCCACCAGGCTCCCACTCCTGTCTCCCAGCCACCAAGGGCAGCCTCCACCAGGCCCCCACTCATGTCTACCACCACCCCCACCCCCCAGCCACCAGGGGCAGCCTCCACCAGGCCCCCACTCATGTCTCCCACCACCCCCTACACCCAGCAGTCAGGGGCACCCTCCACCAGGCCCCCACTCATGTCTCCCACCACCCCCTACCCCCCAGCAGTCAGGGCCACCCTCCACCAGGCCCCCACTCATGTCTCCCACCACCCCTACCCCCCAGCAGTCAGGGGCACCCTCCACCAGGCCCCCACTCATGTCTCCCACCACCCCCTACCCCCCAGCAGTCAGGGGCACCCTCCACCAGGCCCCCACTCATGTCTCCCACCAACCCCTACCCCCCAGCCACCAGGGCCAGCCTCCACCAGGCCCCCACTCATGTCTCCCACCACCTCCTACCCCCCAGCAGTCAGGGGCACCCTCCACCAGGCTCCCACTCCTGTCTCCCAGCACCCCCACCCCCCAGCCACCAGGGGCAGCCTCCACCAGGCCCCCACTCATGTCCCCTATTACCCCCACCCCCCAGCAGTGCAGGGGCAGCCTCCACCAGGCCCCCACTCATGTCTCCCACCACCCCCTACCCCCCAGCAGTCAGGGGCACCCTCCACCAGGCCCCCACTCATTTCTCCCACCACCCCCTACCCCCAGCAGTCAGGGGCACCCTCCACCAGGCTCCCACTCCTGTCTCCCACCACCTCCTACCCCCCAGCAGTCAGGGGCACCCTCCACCAGGCTCCCACTCCTGTCTCCCAGCACCCCCACCCCCCAGCCACCAGGGGCAGCCTCCACCAGGCCCCCACTCATGTCCCCTATTACCCCCACCCCCCAGCAGTGCAGGGGCAGCCTCTACCAGGCCCCCACTCATGTCTACCACCACCCCCACCCCCCAGCCACCAGTGGCAGCCTCCACCTGGCCCCCACTCAAGTCTCCCTGCACCCCCACCCCCAGCCGTGCGATTTGCCTGGGTACGTATACTTCGGGGTGCGCGGGAAGTTCCACACGCGATTGGCCTGGGTACGTGTACCTCGGGGTGCGCGGGAAGTTCCACATGCGATTAGCCTGGGTACGTGTACTTCGGGGTGCGCGGGAAGTCCCACACGCGATTGGCCTGGGTACGTGTACTTCGGGGTGCGCGTGAACTTCCACACGCGATTTGCCTGAGTACGTGTACTTCGGGGTGCGCGGAAAGTCCCACACGCGATTGGCCTGGGTACGTGTACTTTGGGGTGCGCGGGAAGTCCCACACACGATTGGCCTGGGTACGTGTACTTCGGGGTGCGCGTGAACTTCCACACGCGATTTGCCTGGGTACGTGTACTTCGGGGTGCGCGGGAAGTCCCACACACGATTGGCCTGGGTACGTGTACTTTGGGGTGCGCAGGAAGTCCCACACGTGATTGGCCTGGGTACGTGTACTTCGGGGTGCGCGTGAAGTTCCACACGCAATTTGCCTGGGTACGTGTACTTTGGGGTGTGCGGGAAGTCCCACACGCGATTGGTGGAAATCCACGTGTGCTCTGTCATCACGTGTAATGAGGGAAACACCCGCGCGCCTCACGTCACAGCCGCGCTCACGCGCTAAGGGCCTTTGGTCCAATGAAATCGCATATGCGTGCTGGCGTGCATACGCGCTAAGGGCCTTTCCTCGATTTACACGCAGACGTGCAGGATTTTCACGTGCCAAATCACTCCGTATCAAGCTGGCCATGCGTAAGCACACGGAAGACCACGCTCCTGCCCAAAAGGCCGAATTACTGCCCCCCAGAGCCCCGAGCAGCCTCCCACGAGCCATCTGCTGCTGCCTGCCTGCCTGCTGCTACCGTGCCCTGCCATTTGGTGCCTGCACATCAGCCATCTGCAGGGGTCCATTTGCTGTGTCCACCCCTGCTGCAACAGAAGACTCCCGACTGGGATACCATCGCTCCACAGCCCAGCCCCAGGACCCAGTTGTCCACCCACTCCTGCCTCTGGGGTTGCCATGTCGGGCACTGCAACATCTGGCACCACTGGCAACCCCCGGCCAGAGAGGCAGAGGGGCACCAGCTTCACTGCCACCGAAGTTCGTGTCCTGGTGGAGCAAGTCCTGGGGCAGATGATGCCCTCTTCTGAAGTGAGCACGCCAACAAGGAAGGACAGACTCAGAACTGGACGGACATCGTGACTGCCATCAACGCGGAGGGGGTGGCAGTCCGCGACTACCAACATGTCAAGAAGCGCTGGGATGACTGCAGGTCCAGGACCCTCTTGAAGGCCCGGCGCCTCGTGGAGGGGGGCCGGGGCCGCATGAGTACCATCCACATGAGGGTCCTGGAACGCGTAGGCCCAGCGCTCCACGCCCAGATCCTTGAGAGGCAGACCCGTCTGGAGTTGAGCGGTAAGTGGCCAAGCATTGCTGTGTGAGAAAGGGCATGTCGCAGTGTGCTGGTTGTCTGATACTTGCCTGTATGTGTGACATAGGCCATGTATGCATGTGTGTGTGCAGGGACGTCATGCATGTGAGACCAGTAATGTGTGAACCACACGGTTGGTGCATGTGTTCAAATGCAACATGGGTTGCCCTATGCGGAATGGCCACATGAAAGCATGCCAGTCTCTGTTCCTGGACATGGGTGAGGGATGGGTGCTGATGCCATGTACATGTATGCTGTCCATGTCTGTGTGTCTGACCTGCGTGTCTGTGACTTGTGAATGCCAGGGATGCATGACACATGTATGTCGCAATGTTCAGGTTCACTGATGCAGCCTAGTCATCCTTGTATCCACTGTGTCTGTGGTGTACGAGGCCAGATGGATGAAACTAGGGTGAAGTGTGTGCATGTGATAGGCATGGCTCATGATGCATGTGAGTTCCAAAACAACAGTGTATGTTTCAAGAATCACTTGGACATGTATGCTAATGTCCACAGCATGCGCCATGCCTGTTACCGCATGTGTTTTACCTGCACTGAGCCATGTGTTGTGGAGGGACATGATGGAAATGATCTTTGACAGTGCCACTCATCTGCTATTGCTTCCTGTCTAGGGGACCATTGTACAGTACCCTGATGCTTGTGTTCTATGTCTCCCTCTGCACAGCGCCACGTGAAGAAGAGGGTGGAGACGGCTCTGTGGAGCAAAGCGGCGGGGATGCCCCCACGGCTGCAGCGGAAAGGGTGGGTGAGCCCCCACAGGGGCTTGCAACGGCGGAAGACGGGGTGGAGCCATCCAGGTTGGTGGTTTCCGCAGAGGAGGAGGAGGCTGCTACTGAGGCGCACATGGGGCCTGGTGGGGGCATCCCTGCTGGTGCAAGTGTTGCAGTCCAGGGGCAGGGGCAGGAGGCAGCACAGGTCACCGTGGAGGGGCCTGTGCATGTAACTGTCCCTGACACTATGACTGCACTACCATGCACCAGCAGGGATGCCCCATCCCAGGCCCGTCCGCATGTAGGGGGGATGTCCATGTCCTCTGACTCCCCTCCACCTGCGGACGAGGGGACCCCTGGCCGTATGGAGAAGGTCCTGATTGGTGTCGCGTTGCGCACAGGTGCAATTCGTGATGAGATGCGTGCTTCCCGGGTGGAGCATGCACGTCATCACGGAGAGAACCATGCCGACGTGGCCCAGTTGGGAACGGCCATGGTCGGGGGTTTCCTACATGTGTCGGCCAATCTGGCGACCCTCTCCTCCTCTGTGGAGACTATGCACCAGTCGTTCTCCATGCCGTCTTCCGGCCAAGATGCCACCAGGGCCCCCTGTGGACCTGCCCCGACCAATGCAGCCAGCTCGGTGGGGATCCCATCCCTGCCACAGTCGGGAGTCGGAGGTCCAGCAGGGGTGGACACACCAGCAACTGGACCCCAGCAGATGGAGGATGTGACGGCATCATCGGGCAGGGGACGTGCACGTTGGCGTCGGTGGATACCATCAGCCTGGATGCCGTCATGCTGGCACAGGCAGTTGCGTCGGAGGCAGAGGCAGGCTCGACGTGGGAGGCATCATGGCTCGGGGCCATCAACATCAGGGATGCAGGCATCGGCCGGAGGGCAGGAGAACCCTGGAATGGGAGTGGCTTCCGTGTGGGAGCGGTTGGGCCAGCAGATAGGTGCGGAGCGGCAGCGGGCAGAGGAGGAACGGCTCACAATGGTCAGGGCGGAGAACTCCATGCGGAGGGCGCTGAGGCGGGCTGAGTGCCTCGAGGGTCTTCGCAGGGAGTTGGAGCTGGACACTGCTTTATCCCTGCGAGACCTCAGGGCCAGGGAACATGCCCACCTCCAAGCCATTGAACAGGAGTTCGATGATGCCCTGGCCCATGACAACATCCATTGAGCCGTTGGACTTGCCCGCTGCCCATGTAAATAGTTATGTAGTTAGTGTTAGGTTTCCTTTGTTTTTGCATTTTCTTTGGACCTTTTGGACAATGGGCCACATTTTTGTATATAGTTTTTTTTTATTAGGTAGTGTTGTTAGATAGGTTTCATTTCTTTTGTTGGGATCATGGACCCTGTCTTGTTCACCTGTACATAGTTCACTGTTGGATTTTCTTTTCTTTTTACAATTTACCCATGGAGCTATGGCTTTCAATTATGATTTCCCATTGGATTTTCTTTTCTGGACTGTGACTTTGGACACCATTCCTTTGTATTCTGATTTTTGGTTTTGCATTTTTTCATGGACATGCTTCTTTTTACTTTTTTTACATTCCCATTTCTGTTAGTTTATTTTTGATTCAATTCATGTTTTCTTTAATACATATTTTTTGATCAAACTTCAATGTGTAGTATCATCTCATTGGTTTCATGAATATCATGATATGGGTTTGGAGATTCACTGACACCCATTGGGTGTATGTGAGGGACATGTGTTCGTTTCCAAACTTGCAATTGCTGTTCTATCATGTTATTGCCATTTCTGAGTGGGTGGATGCAATACTCGGGTGGGTGTTTTGCATTTGGACGCTGACCATAGGGACCGGGGATCTAGATTGTGATGACATGTTGGCTGGGGAACATGAGTTGGACATGAGTGGGGGCCTGCTGGCAGGTGCCCCACAGTGCTGGGGGGTGGGGGTGCAGGGGAACATGAGTTGGACATGAGTGGGGGCCTGCTGGCAGGTGCCCCACAGTGCTGGGGGGTGGGGGTGCAGAGGAACATGAGTTGGACATGATTGGGGGCCTGCTGGCAGGTGCCCCACAGTGCTGGGGGGTGGGGGTGCAGGGGAACATGAGTTGGACATGAGTGGGGGCCTGCTGGCAGGTGCCCCACAGTGCTGGGGGGTGGGGGTGCAGGGGAACATGAGTTGGACATGAGTGAGGCCTGCTGGCAGGTGCCCCACAGTGCTGGGGGGTGGGGGTGCAGGGGAACATGAGTTGGACATGAGTGGGGGCCTGGTGGAGGCTGCCCCTGCACTGCTGGGAAGTGGGGGTAATAGGGGACATGAGTGGGGGCCTGGTGGAGGCTGCCCCTGCTGGCTGGGGGGTGGGGGTGGTGGGAGACATGAGTGGGGGCCTGGTGGAGGCTGCCCCTTGTGGCTGGGGGGTGGGGGTGGTGGGAGACATGAGTGGGGGCCTGGTGGAGGCTGCCCCTGCACTGCTGGGGAGTGGGGGTAATAGGGGACATGAGTGGGGGCCTGGTGGAGGCTGTCCCTGGTGGCTGGGGGTGGGGGTGCTGGGAGACAGGAGTGGGAGCCTGGTGGAGGGTGCCCCTGACTGCTGGGGGGTAGGGGGTGCAGGGAGACAGGAGTGGGGGCCTGGTGGAGGGTGCCCCTGACTGCTGGGGGATGGGGGTGGTGGGAGACATGAGTGGGGGCCTGGTGGAGGCTGCCCCTGGTGGCTGGGGGGTGGGTGTGGTAGGAGACATGAGTGGGGGCCTGGTGGAGGCTGCCCCTGGTGGCTGGGGGGTGAGGGTGGTGGGAGACATGAGTTGGACATGAGTGGGGGCCTGGTGGAGGCTGCCCATGCACTGCTGGGGGGTGGGGTGGTGGGAGACATGAGTGGGGGCCTGGTGGAGGCTGCCCCTGGTGGCTTGGGGTTGGGGGTGGTGGGAGACATGAGTGGGGGTCTGGTGGAGGCTGCCCCTGCACTGCTGGGGGCGTGGGGGAGATGGGGGAAATGAGTTGGACATGAGTGGGGGCCTGGTGGAGGCTGCCCCTGCACTGCTGGGGGGTGGGGGAGATGGGAGACATGAGTTGGACATGAGTGGGGGCCTGGTGGAGGCTGCCCCTGGTGGCTGGGGGGTAGGGGGTGCAGGGAGACATGAGTGGGGGCCTGGTGGAGGCTGCCCCTGGTGGCAGGGGGGTGGGGGTGGTGGTAGACATGGGTGGGGCCCTGGTGGAGGATGCCCCTGGTGGCTGGGGGGTGGGGGTGGTGGGAGACATGAGTGGGGGCCTGGTGGAGGCTGCCCCTGGTAACTGGGGGGTGAGGGTGGTGGGAGACATGAGTTGGACATGAGTGGGGGCCTGCTGGAGGCTGCCCCTGCACTGCTGGGGGGTGGGGGAGATGGGAGACATGAGTTGGACATGAGTGGGGGCCTGGTGGAGGCTGCCCCTGGTGGCTGGGGGGTAGGGGGTGGTGGGAGACATGAGTGGGGGCCTGGTGGAGGCTGCCCCTGGTGGCTGGGGGTGGGGGTGGTGGGAGACATGAGTGGGGGCCTGGTGGAGGCTGCCCCTGGTGGCTGTGGGGTGGGGGTGGTGGGAGACATGAGTGGGGGCCTGGTGGAGGCTGCCCCTGCACTGCTGGGGGGTGGGGGTAATAGGGGACATGAGTGGGGGCCTGGTGGAGGCTGCCCCTGGTGGTTGGGGGGTGGGGGTGCTGGGAGACAGGAGTGGGAGCCTGGTGGAGGGTGCCCCTGACTGCTGGGGGGTAGGGGGTGCAGGAAGACAGGAGTGGGGGCCTGGTGGAGGGTGCCCCTGACTGCTGGGGGATTGGGGTGGTGGTAGACATTAGTGGGGGCCTGGTGGAGGCTGCCCCTGGTGGCTGGGGGGTGGGGGTGGTGGGAGACATGAGTGGGGGCCTGGTGGAGGCTGCCCCTGCACTGCTGGGGGTGGGGGTGCAGGGAGACATGAGTGGGGGCCTGGTGGAGGGTGCCCCTGACTGCTGGGGGTGGGGGTGGTGGGAGACATGAGTGGGGGCCTGGTGGAGGCTGCCCCTGGTGGCTGGGGGGTGGGGGTGGTGGGAGACATGAGTGGGGGCCTGGTGGAGGCTGCCCCTGCACTGCTGGGGGAGGGTGGGGGAGATGGGAGACATGAGTTGGACATGAGTGGGGGCCTGGTGGAGGCTGCCCCTGCACTGCTGGGGGGTGGGGGAGATGGGAGACATGAGTTGGACATGAGTGGGGGCCTGGTGGAGGCTGCCCCTGGTGGCTGGGGGGTAGGGGGTGCAGGGAGACATGAGTGGGGGCCTGGTGGAGGCTGCCCCTGGTGGCTGGGGGGTGGGGGTGGTGGTAGACATGGGTGGGGCCCTGGTGGAGGCTGCCCCTGGTGGCTGGGGGGTGGGGGTGGTGGGAGACATGAGTGGGGGCCTGGTAGAGGCTGCCCCTGGTGGCTGGGGGGTGAGGGTGGTGGGAGACATGAGTTGGACATGAGTGGGGGCCTGGTGGAGGCTGCCCCTGCACTGCTGGGGGGTGGGGGTGCAGGGAGACAGGAGTGGGGGCCTTGTGGAGGCTGCCCCTGCACTGCTGGGGGGTGGGGGAGATGGGAGACATGAGTTGGACATGAGTGGGGGCCTGGTGGAGGCTGCCCCTGGTGGCTGGGGGGTAGGGGGTGCAGGGAGACATGAGTGGGGGCCTGGTGGAGGCTGCCCCTGGTGGCTGGGGGGTAAGGGTTGGTGGTAGACATGGGTGGGGCCCTGGTGGAGGCTGCCCCTGCACTGCTGGGGGGTGGGGGCGGTGGGAGACATGAGTGGGGGCCTGGTGGAGGCTGCCCCTGGTGGCTGGGGGGGTGGGGGTGGTGGTAGACATGAGTGGGGGCCTGGTGGAGGCTGCCCCTGCACTGCTGGGGGGTGGGGTTAATAGGGGACATGAGTGGGGGCCTGGTGGAGGCTGCCCATGGTTGCTGGGGGGTGGGGGTGCAGGGAGACAGGAATGGGGGCCTGGTGGAGACTGCCCCTGCACTGCTGGGGGGTGGGGGTAATAGGGGACATGAGTGGGGGCCTGGTGGAGGCTGCCCCTGGTGGCTGGGGGGTGGGGGTGCTGGGAGACAGGAGTGGGAGCCTGGTGGAGGGTGCCCCTGCACTGCTGGGGGTGGGGGTGGTGGGAGACATGAGTGGGGGCCTGGTGGAGGCTGCCCCTGGTGGCTGGGGGGTGGGGGTGGTGGGAGACATGAGAGGGGGCCTGGTTGGAGGCTGCCCCTGGTGGCTGGGGGTGAGGGTGGTGGGAGACATGAGTTGGACATGAGTGGTGGCCTGGTGGAGGCTGCCCATGCACTGCTGGGGGGTGGGGGTGCAGGGAGACAGGAGTGGGGGCCTGGTGGAAGCTGCCCCTGCACTGCTGGGGGGTGGGGGTGGTGGGAGACATGAGTTGGACATGAGTGGGGGCCTGGTGGAGGCTGCCCCTGCACTGCTGGGGGGTGGGGGAGATGGTAGACATGAGTTGGACATGAGTGGGGGCCTGGTGGAGGCTGCCCCTGGTGGCTGGGGGGTGGGGGTGGTGGTAGACATGGGTGGGGCCCTGGTGGAGGCTGCCCCTGCACTGCTTGGGGTTGGGGGTGGTGGGAGACATGAGTGGGGGCCTGGTGGAGGCTGCCCCTGGTGGCTGGGGGGTGGGGGTGGTGGTAGACATGAGTTGGACATGAGTGGGGGCCTGGTGGAGGTTGCTCCTGACTGCTGGGGGGTGGGGGTGGTGGTAGACATGGGTGGGGCCCTGGTGGAGGCTGCCCCTGCACTGCTGGAGGGTGGGGGTGGTGGGAGACATGATTGGGGGCCTGGTGGAGGTTGCCCCTGGTGGCTGGGGTGTGGGGGTGGTGGTAGACATGAGTGGGGGCCTGGTGGAGGCTGCCCCTGCACTGCTGGGGGGTGGGGGTAATAGGTGACATGAGTGGGGGCCTGGTGGAGGCTGCCCCTGGTGGCTGGGGGGTGGGGGTGCAGGGAGACAGGAGTGGGGGCCTGGTGGAGGCGGCCCCTGCACTGCTGGGGGGTGGTGGTAATAGGGGACATGAGTGGGGGCCTGGTAGAGGCTGCCCCTGGTGGCTGGGGGGTGGGGGTGCTGGGAGACAGGAGTGGGAGCCTGGTGGAGGGTGCCCCTGCACTGCTGGGGGGTGGGGGTGGTGGGAGACATGAGTGGGGGCCTGGTGGAGGCTGCCCCTGGTGGCTGGGGGGTGGGGGTGGTGGGAGACATGAGTGGGGGCCTGGTGGAGGCTGCCCCTGGTGGCTGGGGGGTGGGGGTGGTGGGAGACATGAGTGGGGGCCTGGTGGAGGCTGCACCTGGTGGCTGGGGGGTGAGGGTGGTGGGAGACATGAGTTGGACATGAGTGGGGGCCTGGTGGAGGCTGCCCCTGCACTGCTGGGGGGTGGGGGTGCAGGGAGACAGGAGTGGGGGCCTGGTGGAGGCTGCCCCTGCACTGCTGGGGCGTGGGGGTGGTGGGAGACATGAGTTGGACATGAGTGGGGGCCTGGTGGAGGCTGCCCCTGCACTGCTGGGGGGTGGGGGTGCAGGGAGACAGGAGTGGGGGCCTGGTGGAGGCTGCCCCTGCACTGCTGGGGGGTGGGGGAGATGGGAGACATGAGTTGGACATGAGTGGGGGCCTGGTGGAGGCTGCCCCTGGTGGCTGGGGGGTAGGGGTTGCAGGGAGACATGAATGGGGGCCTGGTGGAGGCTGTCCCTGGTGGCTGGGGGGTGGGGGTGGTGGTAGACATGGGTGGGGCCCTGGTGGAGGCTGCCCCTGCACTGCTGGGGGGTGGGGGTGGTGGGAGACATGAGTGGGGGCCTGGTGGAGGCTGCCCCTGGTGGCTGGGGTGTGGGGGTGGTGGTAGACACGAGTTGGACATGGGTGGGGCCCTGGTGGAGGGTGCCCCAGACTGCTGGGGGGTGGGGGTGCTGGGAGACATGCATTGTTGATCAGTAGTGCAAGGTGACATGTGGGTTGGCTGTAGGGCATGCCGATGGTGGATGGGCTGCCTGCGGGACATGAGCAGGGGTGCAGGGTAGTCCCCCGTGGTGTGGGCTGCCTGCAGGGGCCATTGAGGTTGTAGAGCGAACACCTGGGAGGACCCACACGGCCAATTCACGTGTAGTGCTCCCCAGAACCCCTGAAATACACGTACCCTGCTGGAATCGCATGTGGAACTTCCCGCGCACCCCTGAAATACACGTACCCTGCTCGCACGGGGCCAATCGCGTGTGGAACTTCCCGCGCACCCCTGAAATACATCTACCCTGCTGAAATCGCGTGTGGAACTTCCCACGCACCCCTGAAATACACGTACCCTGCTGAAATTGCATGTGGAACTTCCCGCGCACCCCTGAAATACACGTACCCTGCTGAAATCGCGTGTGGAACTTAAGGCGCGCCCCTGGAATACACGTACCTTGCTCGCACGGGGCCAATCGCGTGTGGAACTTCCCGCGCACCCCTGGAATACACGTACCCTGATGGAATCGCATGTGGAACTTCCCGCGCACCTCTGAAATACACATACCCTGCTGAAATCGCGTGTGGAACTTCCCGCGCACCCCTGAAATACACGTACCCTGCTCGCACGGGGCCAATCGCGTGTGGAACTTCCCGCGCACCCCTGCAATACACGTACCATGCTGAAATCGCGTGTGGAACTTCCTGCGCACCCATGGAATACACGTACCCTGCTGGAATCGCGTGTGATACTTCCCGCGCACCCCTGAAATACACGTACCCTGCTGGAATCGCGTGTGATACTTCCCGCGCACCCCTGGAATACACGTACCTTGCTCGCACGGGGCCAATCGCGTGTGGAACTTCCCGCGCACCCCTGGAATACACGTACCCTGGTGGAATCGCGTGTGGAACTTTCTGTGCACCCCTGAAATACACATACCCTGCTGAAATCGTGTGTGGAACTTCCCGCGTACCCCTGAAATACACGTACCCTGCTGAAATCGCATGTGGAACTTCCCGCGCACCCCTGAAATACACGTACCCTGCTCGCACGGGGCCAATCGCGTGTGGAACTTCCCGCGCACCCCTGCAATACACGTACCATGCTGAAATCACGTGTGGAACTTCCCGCGCACCCATGGAATACACGTACCCTGCTGGAATCGCGTGTGATACTTCCCGCGCACCCCTGAAATACACGTACCCTGCTGGAATCGCGTGTGATACTTCCCGCGCACCCCTGAAATACACGTACCCTGCTGATTTTGCGTGTGATACTTCCCGCGCACCCCTGATGCACACGTACACAGGACAATCGCGTGTGGAACTTCCCGCGAACCACTGAAATACACGTTCCCCGCTTGGCGTTTGCTCTTTGCCAGCCCTGTGAACTGGTCCAGGGTTAGCGCAGCCCTTTGCGATTATTTGGGGATTTTGAAGGCTTTTCCTTGCGCGAGGGCGTTCTTGGGGGCGTAACTGGCGCTGCTGCAGGGTCGCTGCGCCACGCTGCACCACGGCTGGTTTTGGATGCGAAAATCCATGAATACGCTGTGCGTGGAAATCGATTTTAGCGCACGCGGCTGGCGCAGACATGCGCACGGGCACGCTGTGCGCCAGTCGCGTGCGCCACTTTTGTGCGAATTTCTATGAATTACCCTGTTAGTTTGTCAATATTCTCTTTGACAAACTTTCAGAAGTGAAAAGGATAGGACGCTCAACAGCTCGATTCCTTCTCTTCAAAGACATGTATGTACGCAGAGAACAATTTTCTCTAACTCTTGCATACGCAGTCACCATTCATAAATCACAAGATCTTACCCTAGACAAAGCATTGATAGACACAGGTAACACAGTCTTTAAAGAAGGCATGAGATACGTAGCACTATCACACTTATGTACACTTGACGGTCTATTTCTAATCAACTTTGATGCAAGTGAAGTCAACGCTGATATTCCTTGCATTTTAGAATACAATAGACTTCGATCACTATACACCCCCATCTAAAAACATATCTTGTTCCACAAAAAGTAAAATGTTCTAAAAGAAAACTAAATCAAACAGAAATGCAACAGGATGTAACTGCAAATCCTCCAAAGAGAATACAAAAAACAAATACTTCATCAAGTATCACAAACAAAAAAGAAACTATTAGGGAAAGTAAACCAGGTACTTCTTCAAAAAAGGAAAACAAACTAAAAAAAAAAGCACTCAGATACAGAACTACCTGGTCCATTTAAACTTTCAAATGTAATTGATGTAAGTTGCTACGCAAATGTAGCAATGACTATTCTATTTCAATTACCACCAATTGTTGACAACATTTACTTATACAGTACAGACCAATTGTGTTTGCAAATGTTAGTACTTCATAGAAAAGCAACAAACAATCCTGACAACAGGTATAGTGTTTATGGAATAAGACAACAATTGGACTACTGTGCTGGAATGGTGAAATTCACTATAAACTCACAGGAAGATCCACAAGAATTTCTAATGTACTTACTACAAGTACTGGGAAACAAAAACATACCTATAAATGAAATCTTCCAGATTTCATACATGTAGAAACATACATGCACTCTCTGCAACAATGTGACACAAGAACAAATCCCCAATGAGCACTTTGTGTATGTATCAATACCTAATTGTGAATCCGCTCCATTTCAGCAACTTGTACAAAATGAAAACCATGGTAGATTATGTACTACCTGCAATTCGGATAATCGCTCCACCTTACTCACACAAACACATAGTAAATACGTAATACTAATGCTTCTACGTTACAATGCAGATGGTACCAAAAACAACTACAAGCTGACTGGATTCACACATGTTCAAGTATCACTTCGTAAGAAAACCTTCACAACAATAGGTATAATCTACCACACAGGAGACACAACCAATGCAGGTCACTATACTGTATATATATTAAAAAAAAAGTGGATGGTTTGAATGTAATGATACTACCAATACTCTAAAGCAGAGATTACCTGCAAATCTTACAAAGGCATATTGAATCTTCTTAAAACCAAAACTTATTAACTAAACTGTACTTAAACAGTAACAAAACTTCTATTAAAAAACTATAAACTGTTAAAATATGCTAACAGCTATCTAACTGCCCCAAGATTCTACAACAATTAAAGAGATAAATGAATACCACTAAATTATATAAGAAAATAAACAGTTAGAATACACCAACTGGTATCTAACTACCCCGAGAATTTCAATAACCAAACAGATATATCAATACCACTACATTATAACAAAAAATAGACAGTTAGAATACGCCAACTGGTATCTAACTGCCCCAAGATTTTACAATATTCAAACAGATAAATCAATACCACTTCATTATAACAAAAAATAGACAGTTACAATATGTCAACAGATATCTAACTGCTCCAAAAATATGCAACAAGCCAACATATAGAACATTAGCCAGAAACAACAAGTGAACACTGAAAACAAACAAACAAATAGACTGTAGCATAACAAAAAAAAGTTTTTTTTTTCATCCAACATGGATTTTTTTTCCCACAGACCCAATGATTTTAGCAACAAACACAGAAACTGAGCAAATTGCACAGTACACTGGTTTGTAATCTACTAAATATGAGGGTCCAAAAAAAATGTTGATTATTCCATGTTATAAGTCATTACAAAATACCAATGCTAACATGATCTTTTCTTTTATCACAGAAATTACAAAGGAATACATGTACTCCAGTTACTAAACCAAACAGTAAGTATATTGTAATAAGTATAACATCGCAGCAAACCACACCCATAGTGACTTATAAATTCACTGTTTATAAATTTGGTCTTGACCATGCACCCAAGACTCTAGGCCCTGGCCACAACCACCGCAGCATACCACACCCATAATAGCTTATAACTTCGCTGCTTATAAATTTGATCTCGTCCATGCACCCAAGACTGGATAAGCCACTATGGGTGTGCTATGCTGCAGTGTTTGTGGCCAGGGCATAGAGTCTTGGGTGCATGGATATACGGCCATGCTCCAAAGACTCTATGCCCTAGCCACAACCACCACAGCATATCACACCCATAGAGTCAAACATTTTAACTATGCCATATGGGCACCTTTAATGTCCGTGAACATGACAAGTGTTCTTAGAACAGTTTCAACTTGCCTGCGAACAGTACGGGCAGGCATAGCATCTTCAGGACACACCTATTTTGTTTATTTATGAACATCCCAGGACACTTGATGTGTTCTTAGAACAGTTCCAACTTGCCTATGAACAGTACGGACAGGTATAGCGTCCTCAGGACACCCCCATTTTGTTTATTTACGAACATTTCAGGACACTGCAACCACCGCAGCATACCACACCCATAATAGCTTATAACTTCGGTGCTTATAAATTTGATCTTGTCCATGCACCCAAGACTGGAGAAGCCACTATGGGTGAGATATGCTGCAGTGTTTGTGGCTAGGGCATAGAGTCTTGGGTGCATGCCCATACGCCCATGCTCCAAATTCTCTATGCCCTGGCCACAACCACCACAGCATATCACACACCATAGAGTCAAACATTTTAACTATGCCATATGGGCACTTTTAATGTCCGCGAACATGACGAGTGTTCTTAGAACAATTTCAACTTGCCTACGGACAATACGGGCAGCATCCTCAGGACACACCCATTTCATTTATTTATGACCATTTCAGGACACCGCATGCGTTCTTAGAACAGTTTCAGCTTGCTTGCGAACAATTCGGACAGTTCTAGCGTCCTCAAAACACCCCCATTTTGTTTATTTACGGACATCCCAGTACACTTGATGTGTTCTTAGAACAGTTTCAACATGCCTGCGAACAATACGGACATGTATAGCATACTCAGGACACCCCCATCTTGTTTATTTACGAACATCCCAGGACACATGTTCTTAGAACAATTTCAACTTGCCTACGGACAATACGGACAGCATCCTCAGGACACACCAATTTCATTTATTTACGAACATTTCAGGACACCGCGTGCGTTCTTAGAACAGTTTCAGCTTGCTTGCGAACAATTCGGACAGTTATAGCGTCCTCAGAACACCCCCATTTTGTTTATTTATGAACATCCCAGTACACTTGGTGTGTTCTTAGAACGGACAGGCTTAGTGTCCTCAGGACACCCCATTTCCTTTATTTACGAACATTTCAGGAAACCCATATTATCGGCGGTCAGAACGAACACAACAGGGGTGCCTGCTACCTAAATAAATACATAATTTAACCCATCTCTTACTCCCCCACCCTCCCCAAACAGTCTTACAAACTAAAACACGTTACTAAATAGTATTTTTGAACCAAGTTTCACTGCACTGTACGCGGATGTTCGCGAATCCAAGATGGCGGGCGTTTCCAAAAATCTGACGCACTTAATGCTCTTCACCGTCCAATCAGCAAACACGTTGAATGTCCATGGACATGACGCAAGCCGATTGGCCAATCAGGACACTTTCCGCGGAGTGAACAGGGAAGTGTGTCCGCGGACCGAACATAGATACCACTAATTGTTTGTGACCTACCTTTTTGTCATTTTTTTAAAAACTACTGGACGGATTTTCACCATATTTGTAAAAGCACGCTTTCGGGACCAAGCCGCTGTTCCTGGTCCAAATTTGGTGAAAATCCATCCAGCGGTTTGGGCTGTAGATATGAGCAAAATTTTTTCCCCATTCAGTCTATGGGAAAAAAATAAGTTTTGGGACCCCCCCCTACAACTTTGCCCCCCCAGACCAAACCTCACCAAACTTTGCAAAAAAATTCAGAGTGACCCATATACTTTTTTTTGCAAAGTTTGGTGAGGATTCGTCCAGGGGAGAGTGGATTTATAAGCCACCCAAAAAGGGCTCTTCCTTTGGAAACAGCAACTTAACCATAACTATACTTTAATTAAACACACCATCTGCAGAAAACCTAAATAGAGCAACACTGTACAAAACCAACCCCTGTGGAAGAAATAGTCTTTTATGAAAAAGGCACACAAGCGACCTAAGCAGTCTCTAGTACTGAAAATGTACCAGGGGAGCTGGTATGGAACAATTGTACCTTATTGGTGGTTCGACATTATCGAACCGGGTTTTGAGCTGTTGTGCGAGTAGATCAAACCCAGTTTGGTTAAGGTGAGTCATGTTAACACAAGAGTTACACTGTCAACGAGTCGGATCGAATGTGGTGGCTCACAGCAGTTCAAAGGTGACGTTTGAACAATGCAGGTCAGAGGGCACACCAGGATTGGTTCGGAGGCGAGCCAGTTTAAGACATACAGTAACTACATGGTGGGGTTGATGCATCACGCTACCGTGGTTCCAATCGCAGGTCGGCAATTGTTTGAAGGGGTGATCCTGATGTTCCAGTGTGCAGGTCAATGAAGCAGTGATTCGAGGTTGAGCCAGTTCAAGTAATTTGGTAACATCTGGATAGAGTTGATGAGTAAAACACCATATGTTCGAGTCAGGTTTCGGCAATGAGCGGTTGATTCAAGCGATGGGCTCTGCGAGGACATGGTGCAGCATTGTGCTGGTTTGTAATTGCAAGCATGGCGGTTTGAAGTTTCGATCGAATCCCAAAAGCAGCATTGAAAGGTCCTGTGGTTCGAAATGCAGTGAACCTGGTTTGAAGGTAGTTCAATCAGTTTGAGGGGACAGGGATCTTGGCTTTCATGGCTCTCAGAATGCTTTGAGTCCACCTCTGGGTTCTCAGAGACAATTACTGACCTTATTCCCAGGCTCCCAAGCAAGGGAGGCTGGTCCACATGTTAAGTAGTTCTTCACCACTGTGAGGTCCTATGTATCATTGTGGTTGGCAGGCATGTAGGTCTTCTTCCAGTATCAGGTCACCTACAATGTGCCCTAGGGATGGATAAGGAACAGAGCTCAACCCTACCTTGGACACTTCTGCACATAGAGGTGTTGGGCATCAGAAAGCCAACTCAACAGATGTCCAATGATTCTTTTTCAGAGGCCTTTTTTTAAAGGCACAAGCCCACAAGTGTTTGGACTAAAGGAAGCCTGCTTTAGTGGTCCAATCCCTATTCAGTGAACAGGGGGGTTTTGCCTTCTAAGATCATACCCAAAGTACTTTTTTTACAGGAAGTGGAGGGTTCAGGAGGGAAGAGAGAGACAGAGAGCAAACAAGATGGTGCAACATTCCTCCATCTGGCCTAAGCTCCCACTATCTAGACTAACTCTGCTCCCTTCCCTTGTGAATAGCATCAATGGCCATTTGTGTAAGCAGCAGCCTGGTGTGCGGGTTGTCCTTTTGAGATGAGTGTTCCCTTTTATTTCTGTTTTCCAGGCTCCTGCTTGAAGGCAGACTCACTGGAGAGGGTGTTATCAGCCAACAAATACGTTCACAGGGAGAGTTCATAGACATCCAATCTCCTGCCACGTCATTTGGCAGGGCCAGGCTGTCTAACCAGAATACACACAACCTTTCCACAGCTGAACTGAGCTCACGGTGCTGACACATATACTGTATTATATCAAAGACTGTCTTAGTATGCAGCACCCTGGTGTGAGGGTTATCCTTTTGTGATGAGTGTGCCCATATATTCCAGTTTCCCAGGCTCTTGCTGGGAGGCTGGCTCACTGGAAAGGGTGTTATCAGCCAGGAAAAATGTTAACACATTAGCACAAAATTGTCACAATAGAAAACTATCACAATAGCAGGATACCAGAATGGCTATATAACATATTGGCAAAATGTCAACATGCCTGACTATTACACTGGTCAGCTATCCATGTGGCAATATCATATTCGCAAGATATACCAAAATAATGTAACAATTGCTAAATATACGTCTGGCAAACTAATAGTGTTGCAAACTATCAATGTGGCAGGCGATCAAGGTGAACAACTATGCATGTGGGATATTATCAATGTGGTAAGCTATCAATGGGGCAATATATCAGGTCTGCAAGCTATCAATGTAGCAACTAATCAGTGTGGCAAACTACCATGTTAGCAAAATATCTCAGTGGCAAAACATCACAGCGACTATCAGTGTGTCCGATTATTAGTGTGGCCCACTGAAATGTCAGCATATTATTGTAACGGAAGAATATAACAGTGGTAAATATCACAATGGCAAACTATCACAATCACAAGATATCACGATGGTTAACATCCATTGAGGCAAATTATAATGTGGCATTATTTTGTTTGGAAGACACCAAAGTTATCACAATGCCAATATATCACTACGGTAGAATATCAGTGCAGAAAACTATCAATCAGGCAAACTACCAATTTGGCAAACTATCTGGTTGACAAGATATCAGTATGGCAAATTATCAGTGTTGAGCACGACTATGTTATTGAAGGTATCAGAATGGCAAAATATCACAGAGGAACGATTTCACAATGGCACACAGTCCACAGTGTGTCCAACTTTAAATGGGGCAAACTATTAATGTGATAACATATTAGCAAAGGATAGCAGAAATATGACACTGGCAAACTAGCAGCATGACACTTGTGAGATTTGTGAGCCTTCTATGTGGGAGTATCTTTTTCGGGTATGTGGTCTGCTGAGAAAACATACGCTTAAATCAGGTGTAGAGGGACAACCCTTTCGTGGGTAAAGACAGATGCAGGAAGCAGGGTGCGCAGGAGAAAAGAGGTATTAGCAGGAAGGCACCTTAGCTTCAACCCTTCGCCTGTGCCCATGTCACCCTTAAGTGGGTTTTTGTTCCTGGGTTCACCTAATACAGTGAAACATCAATGGTGTACGAGGTGGGGCGGGTAGGATGTGGACTGAGTTCCAAGTAGCCGGAAAGGGGAAAGAACAGAGCCAAAAGCTGCTTGTTCTACTCACTGCATTTGCAGGACTGCAGTAAAGATCCTTTGCCCTCAACCTGGCTTCTGTGAAAGGGAGGGTTCCCGGCAAGGAGGATCTGTTTCTGTTCATGGGTCCCCTGACCTGGCGGAACATTAGTCCTGTTCAACGTGGGGCAGGCTGTGGGCTGGCAGGAGGCACAGAGCAATGGAAGAAAGGCTGCACTTCTAAAGCATGTGGATTGCACTGAATGAGCCGGGAGGAGAAGAGGAGAGAACTCTCACCGGCAAAATCTGATGTTCTGTTTATTATATTTGGTGGACCGCAGTAAAGGTCCTTCACGGTCGCCAGGCTTCTGTGAAAGAGGTGCGTGTTTGCTATATGCATCCCACGTGTTTCTCAATAGTTTCCAACACATTCGACTTCATTGGATAAAGTGCACCTCTGACATTTAATTTTGCACCACATTGACAGTGGCCAACGCATTGAAAATGATATTATACCGGGCTTACTCATGAAAAAAATGTCATGGCACTTTTGCAATTTATGTTGCTCAGGGCCAGGTTACATAATCTGCACTCGGTGTTGGAAATTGCATTTCTTTGATCCTGTGCTCCAGAGGTGCTAAACGGTGGATGAAACTTGCACTGGTTAACATTGTTCTCCAGTGATGTCTGCATTTTTTTTTAAAGGGGCTTCAATGTCATTACACGGTCACTAAACATTGCAAATAACACTAACAGGATAGAGCATGGAATGCAGGGTGATTTATCATGATTTATCATTACCGTATCCAATGTATCAGCGCGCAATTTAACACCACTGAATGTAATCAAGATTTAAAAAATGCATACAATGTTACTTCGAACCAGCTATTGCAGTAGATGTAATACAGTCCCCTCACCGTGAGTTCTGCCTTTAAAAGAATAACATTCCAGAGCACATCTGTATGGATTGCATATGCTGTTCAATGAATTGTCTTTACAGCCCCAGCATACATTATAACGTTTTCCAATCTTTGTACATAATACTCCTAAATCTGTGTGTAAACCTGTGACCACCCTGAAGTCATCCAATGTTGATGGAAGTATTGTTCTATTTACACATTCAAATGCACTGCTTAGAGCAACAGCAAAAACAAGCAAATGGCTCTAACTTCCCATTTGCATGATTTAACTATAAATAGTCCACAGTAAACACTCAGCTGATGGTTTTCTAATTTGACCTAATCTATCATTCATCCTCAGCTAATAATGTTATTCCCTGGGCTCATCCTATAATGCACACTTTGAATACTTAATATATCTTTAAATTGAAATTGCAATATTACATTTGGGCAGAAAGCTACAGGTCGCTTCCTGTCTCTGTAAATGTTCAAAAACAGGCGTTATCTAAAACAGACAGTCCCTGATTTCACAACTATGTGAAATCATGCTTAAGACAGTGGTGAGTCTGCACATACAGGCATTGATTAATGCGACAAAAGAATGGCTAATATACATAAATGTCTCTCTGTCTCTGTCTATCTCTCTCTGTATTAGACGGCCTGCGGTAGCGACCGTGTAGTTATGGTTAAGTTGCTCAACTCATAGGAAGAGCACTTTTTGGGCGGCTTATAACTTTGCTTCCTCTGGACGAAACCTAACCAATCTCTGCAAAATAAGTATATGGCCCGCTCTGAAATATTTTGGCAAGTCTGGTGAGGTTTCGTCAAGGGAGAGCAAAGTTATAGGGGGGGTCCAAAAATGTGTTTTTTTTCCATAGACACAATGGAAAACAAATTTTGCTCACACGTACAGCTGAAACCGCTAGATTTGCGGCAGGAGTGGCGGCTTGGTCCCGAATGCGTGCTTTTGTAAATTTTGTGTAAATCCGGCCAGTAGTTTTGTTTAAAACAGGCAAAATGTAGGTCCCAAAAAATGAGTGATATTTGGGTCCACCCAACAGACCCATTTCCCTGTTCGCTCTGCGGACAGGAATCCGATTGATCCGGAGGGCTGCATGATGTCCACGGACACCCAAAGCGCCTGCTGATTGGCGAGTGGAGTGGACTTTGGATGATATGGTGATATTGCCATTGGTGAAAAATAGGGTTGGCGGTCTACTTTGATATATGCAGATGGTGTTTAAATTGGGAAGTTAAGAGCAAATTGTTGTGTGTGGGTTGTGGCCTGTGGCCAGATTCTTGGGTGCATGGCCTTATTATACTGTGGTGGTTGTGGCCAGTCCCTAGACTCTTGGGTGCATGGCATACAGTTGGGTGCATGGTTGGAGGCCGGAGGCATTAGGCCATGCACCCAATAGTCTAGGGACTGGCCACAACCACCACAGCATAATACGGCCATGCACACAACAATCTGGCCACTGGCCACAAGCATTTTTATAATATGTGTACAGAAATGGAATTTGGCCATTGGGAAGAAGCATTACAGTAATCTGTGTGTAGTCATTATACATACTGTATGGGCAGTGCATACTTTTTGGAACACAGTGACACAATACCATTGAAGTGCAAATGGTACTTTGCATTGATGTACCATTGCAGGCACAGATTGAGTTTGTTGTACATGGTAATACAGGAGAAATCTTTGCTTCTTTGTCTGTGAAAACAACAGCGTAATATGTTAGGTAAGGTACTTCACAATGTCACATTGCACACAATCTCACATATTCATGTGCTTTGTAGACCCTCATAATTAGTACATTACAAGTACTATGCTTCAAACAACATTATGCAGCGTTTTGCACAGTTCCTGTGTTTGGTTGCATAATCATTGTGTCTGTGGGAAAATAATTCCACGTAGGATTAAAAAAATAACTAGTACATTTATTTGACATTACGTGTCACACTATGTTTGTTTTAACTGTGCAGTACTTAAAGGAATGTTTAAGGTGCACAAATATGTGCTTTTGCTGTTACAAGCACTGTTGCAGTAGGAGGATCGTAAATGGTGTATGTCTATTGATTTTCAAAAGTGGTGGTGTTATGGTTGTAGTTAGATACTAGTTGGCATATTCTAACTGTTTATCATTCTGCAATTGTAAAGAATATCCTTTGATGCAGCTTGATTCCTGTTGGTGCATTCTAAGTACTTTAGTATTGAAAAGAAAACAAATATTGTAGTACTGTGGGTACAGTTACATACCAGTTGGCGTTTTCTAACTGTTGATAATTTTACAGTTTTCAAGGTTATGTTTTGAAGCACTTTCATTGCTGATGGTGGATTTTAGCTGTTTCACTCTTGGAAGTAATATTGCAGTACTATGGGTGTAGTCAAATCTCATTTGGCATATTCTGACTGCTGATAGAAACACCTCTTGCCAGGCATACCTGTTCAGATCATACACAAATGAATCTCCCACTATCCATACACTAAGTATATGTCTCTCTCCAACACCAGTCATCTTCGCTACACAACCAACACAGAAAAGTATTACCATCCCTTCCTGTAAAGTACAACCTGAACACCTGATTGGTTAATCCCCACAGCCCCATTTCCAAGCGCGGCATGCTGAGAAGCTCCAGATGTGGCACACCCTATCCGCAAACTACTGCAGTGTCCACCCTATAACATACCTTCTTCCCTTTGCACTTCACTCTTTGCAGCACTCCCTCATTGGCTACTGTTAAGTAGTCACATAACCATCCACCAATCACAGGCAAGAACTCTACATCTAACTCTGTCATCACAGTTCAACACTTTAGATGTACCATTGAACACTCAGAATACAGAACTCCTGAAATTCAAAAGCACCTCAATCAAAAAGTGCTGCAAAACTCTCCAATATTTCTGCTTCTAGATTCATCCACCTCTGCATCTATCAACACAAACTACAGATATGCATATGTTTTGTAGAGTACATTTGCAAAACTGTTACGCATGCATGTAAACAGGCTGCCTGCCACTTAACCTGCATAACCTACTGAATAATTGTACTCTCATCTGTCCCATTTCCTGACATCAAGTGGCAGTTACTTACAATGCTGTGTTCTTTCATTGTTTTTCTTTAATGCCCACTTGCATAACAGCTGCAAAACACATATTGCAATTGTATCAGCACTCTCTCTGTTGTTGTAAAACAAAAAAAGAAAACCTCATTGGGAGCATTTGCACAGCAAATTCAAGTGGCAGATCCTATGCTAAATGCCCAGAATGCATATTGAAAAGGGAAACTGCATGTATGTTAGCAAAGCATGGTATATACATTGCAAAATTACCAAAACGCACCATTGGAAGAAAAGCAGAGAAATACATGTGTACATTGGCAACAGTGTTATCTGTAAATTTGAATAAATACGTGCAAGAACAGGAAAGGATGTCTGCACTCATGTAGCAAGCATCTATGTGTGGGAAAGTTTATAAAATTCCACACACTGTAACATTCTCCTTTCTAATCTGTACATCTTTCTGGCCCTTTTTCTCAACCTACTAGGACTTGCACTAATCCATTTCCAAAGCAAGTAGTGCAACAGCATCTCGCACACTTGCAAAATGGCAGTCCAATAGGGCACACTTATCACTATGTCATCGGCTCCCATAGCAACGATGTTGATGCTCCCAAGTCCCCGCACCTATGCAGTGCTGTACAATGGGACACACACATTAACTCTTCCTGCCAACAAATCCTCCTACATTTTAAAATAATGTGTTCTCCTAGTGCAATTACTGTGCCATTAACACACATACCCACTAACTTCCTTCTATCACATTTGCAGTGAATAACAGCCTCCTGAAAGCCAGGGACATTTCTACTGGAAGATAACCCCAGAAGAAACCTACACTTCACATCCAACAAAGTAAGTGCAGTACTGTAGTAGTGTTCTGCCTGTTACTCAGTGCAGTGTTGTTGTATTGCTACCTAGAAAATTATATCCAACCCAACAGCACTTACTTTACTCTCACTCATTGCACCTTAGCAGGTCCTCTCTTTGTATTGTCATTTGAACACCAGTATGGTAATACCCACTAGTTTTGTGAAAACATTGTAATGTCCTTACTTATTCAGGAACAGTACACTGTCATACACACTGAAGCAAACCTTTCACACAGCAACACACACACATACAAGTAAAACCATCCCAACCAAAACTAACAGCACTTTCCACAATCACACAACCCTCTATGTATGACTAGCCTCATATTTAGACACTCATGCACAGTGCACACAAATACATAGCACAAATCCCAAACCCACACTTTCGTTTTTTCTCCAACAGACACAAGAGAATGCATACCAAAAAGCAGCTCTGTAGAAAACAGCACAGAAACAGAGCAGATAAAAATAAAAGCATGCAAAATAGCCATCCGCCTCTAGCAGAGTTTGTACGAAAAGTTCAAACATAACAGCTAATCCAGTCACTGAGCAAAACTGAACAAGGTAGCAGGAAAGAAAGTGTGACCCCACTTCCAAAATGTAAAACTAAAAAGAAATGTATTAAGAAGAATACAACTACCAGTAGTGCTAGCACTGCATCTACCAATGTTAACATAGTCACAGGTAAGCATTCCAAAAAATTAATTTTACAAAAAACTTTACACCACAGAGTCCTTCAGAACTTTATAAAAAAGGGGAGAAATCACGCTCAACCCATAAACCTTACCGCAAACTGATCCTAGAAGCTCTCATAGACAGTGCAATGCGCTTCAAAAGGACATTGTTTATATTAATTTTAAACAGAATGAAACCAGTACTTCACAACATGCGTCATTTCAAAATAGAAACCTTTGCAAACTTCTGTGCAGGTGAGTGGATACACACAACCAGCACAGAGCCATATTTCAATGAAGAGGCATGCAGACAAGAGCAAAGAAACCTTATTTCCATACATAGCAGTGTCCGAGGGTATGATATGGTAGACAACACCATTATGGCAGAGGAAACGCTCATTGAAAGAATATCGCCCAACAAACTTACAATCAACTCTCCATTGCACCAAACCAATCAGTCCCATCTACAAATGGCCGTGAACCTCAATGTGTAACATATGAAAACAATCCTTCAAATCTTTACGGCAATTCCTCAATCAGTATGTGAAAGCCAAAGAGAAAATGAGAATGAAAATGTTGCAAACCATGGACTCCTGTCCAGTGAGAAAATACCCAGAACTGCGAGGACATTCATTAGCCTGCGTTTCTGGGCCTGCTTGCAAAAGCGCCTTCCACAACATCAAAATGTTAGCAACACACTAATCCACTGTACAAAATCTCATCCAGATACTGTACTACGCAAAAAGTCCTGCTTTAGAACTGGAGCATTTAAATCACATTCTCCTAAATGGCACATCCAAAGAACTCCTGGAATATATAAACCACATCCAAAGCAAATGGGCCTCATTACGAGTTGGCCGGTAAAATAAGCAAATTGCCGGCATACCAGTGCAACCAGGTCTGTGTAGCACTGCTGCCGGAATCAACGGTTGATTTGGAGTCGGCGTGCATGCGAATACCAGCATGCCGGTAACGGCTGCAACGGCATGCCTGTTAGGCCCTCCAAACCCCCGATAGTGGCTTGAACAATGTTGCAGACACCCGGCACCGTAAGGAACGGTACTGTAAATACTGGTATCGTAAATACTTGTACCGGAAGTGCTGGTACCGGAAGCAACGTCATTGTGCCGGAACAGGAAAAGCTCTGGCGGCCATCTTAAAAAACACAATCCATTGCATTCCTCTGCCTACAGCACCTCGATTGGGACACTGTGGACTGTAACAGCAAGATTATGACCATGGCAACTAGGAAAGGCACAATGCGGCTGCGAAAGCCAAGTTTCAGTAATGAAGGGCTCAACATTCTTGCTGACATAATGGTGGAGCATGCAGATGCAGTTGTCTTCATAGACCTGCGCAGAGAGGCTCAAATCCTCAAGAAAAACATCTGGGAGGAGGTGGCGCAAAAGGTCTCTGCGGTGGGGACAACTCCACGCGCCGTACGAGACTGCTGGAAACGCTCGGATGATCTGCGGCTGCATGTCCACAACATCCTTTCGGCAAATCGCAGCCAGGCCTAGGCCACAGGTGGAGGAGCATCATCCCCTATCAAGCTGGCTCGTTCAGAGGAGACATGCAGCACTCTCATAGACATGGAGGCCATCGGGGGTGTTGGCCATTCAGAGATGGGAGTCCCTTAATCAGCTGATGATGGTGAGTGACCTTTAGCGTAATATAAAAGTCACAACACACACCTACTACCCCAAGTACAATGGTGGAGTCCAAATGGCAAGTAGATGAGATCAAATGCATGGCCCATCACCTCCCACCTAAAGTCAGCCCCTAAAAAACTGCAAACTCCCTTCCATGAAAACACACAACAAACCCCACTGACACAAACCACATGAGTCCCCAATTGCCAACACATGCACCATCTGCATGCACACACACACACACACACATATACATCACCGTACAGATGCAGGCCTGACCACTGTGCCATCCCATTGCATGGTGCACACATCACCACTACCAATTACACACTTGACCCACCCACCATGACCATGCACACAGTGTAAACACCAATGCAACAACGCACATTTTGCAAGCACATCTGAGCCACATCTAAACAACCCATGGCACATAGCCCCTGAGGCATGGCTACAACAGGCAAGCCACGATACACCTGTAGGCCACCCAACAGATGGCTGCACCAGAAGGATGCCCAAACACTGCACCCCCCCCAACTCCTGTAGGCATCATGGCCGCCCCTCCAACATGTACACGACAATGCACAGTACTCTAAATGTACTAGCATCGATGTATGTAGGATGTACGTTGACCCATGAATGATGCCCTGCCTCTCTGTTCCCCACAGGCACGGGAACAGATAGTTTGGCGGAACACACTGTGATACCAAAGAAGACACCTGCCTGCCAGAGCTGAGGGAACGACGACGCCTCCAGGCATTCAACATCAACGGCTGGCCAGAAGCAAACCACTGCTCCCAAGCCACAGTCCCCCAGCCAACAGGGTGCACAGGCTGGAGAACCAGTTGAGCAGCTACAACCAATACCCAGGAAGGAGCCCCAGCAAGGACACACTGCTGCCATCAAGGCACCCATGCCAAAAGGCACCCCAGCAACAAATGTCACAACAAAAAAACATCTGCCCCTCAGGAAACATCTCAGGTGGAAGAAGAGGGATCACCTGTGGCCAGTGACGTGGAGGGGCCACAGTCAACGGCCACCTGTGATCTTGGTGAGGTGGCACAATATGCACAACATAGTGCAGAGGAGGTGGAGGAAAAAGACACAGCAGGCTATAGCATGCCTGAGGACATGCCAAACACCCCAACCATGCTGCCCACCCCACAGTTCTCACTGGAGCCTGGCTCAGGTGGACACAGCTCTGTGGATGACATGCCCGTAGTTGCACGCAGCCCCCAAACCACGCACACCCCACCTCCCATGCAACCACCAGCTGCACAATTCATCAGGGACCTGGAGGGGCGGCTGACCCACATGGAGGAGCGCCAGCAGACTATGCACGACATGGTAAGACAATATGTTGAGAAAGGGGAAGCCACACACCGGGTCATGCAGGAGAACTCCAGGACAGTCAGCCGTGCTGTGTACCGCGTGGCCCGGCCTGTGCAGGAAGGTATGGCAGCCATGACACAGGCTGTCACCCAGTTGGTTGCCACCATGGCCCAACATCATAATGCAGAGGCCGACCCACAACCAGCACCATCAACCAGCACAATCCTGGCGAGTTCTACCCAGACAAGCCGGTGTGGAGATCACTGTGCAGTACGTGCTGCCCAGACCAACAACCCCCTGCACTGGAAAATGGGTGTCAGTAGCCTGACACACATGGATATTCCATGAGGGAGTCCAGTTGAACTTGCAGTGGATTTAGGGGGGGTGGGGTGTTGTGGGGTGGGGGGCGGGGGTGTGTGGGGGTTTTGGGGGGTAGGGGACATGGGTGTTTGGGGGTGTTGGGGGTGTGGGTGTGTGGGGGTCTTGGTGGGTGGGGAGGTGGGGGCATGGGTGAATGGTGGTGTTAGGGAGTGGGGTGTAGTTTGTTGTATATTAAAGGGTAGAGGTCCACGTTGCTTCATGTTCCATGTACATAGTTGTCATTTCATGAATACACCTGGTGTGCATAAGAAAAACAAATGACTGGACATAGCTTTTTGAGTGTGTGGCAATTTATTTCTTAACAGTGCCCAGTGTCCCCCATTCCCAGTGCCTTGTGTTACCCAGTCCATCAAAAGCATTGTGCAATCAAAGTTTGGCATACAACACGTCCTTCATTCACATTTATATTCACGATATGCAGCATCTTCACCATCATCCTCCTCATCTTCTGGTGGAATCAGGTCTGTGTCAGGGGGCAGGGGTAAGTTGCGCCGGATGCACATGTTGTGCAGCATGGCATATGCCAACACTATCTTGCCCACCTTCTCAGGCCTGTATATTAGTGCCCCACCTGACCTGCTGAGACAGCGAAAATGGGCATTCAACAGGCCAAAAGTCTGCTCAATTGTGACACGAGTGCGTGCATGTGCACGGTTGTAGTCCTCTTCGTGCCTGTTGACTGGTTGCCTGATGGGGGTCAGGAGCCACGGCTTCAGGGGATATCCAGCATCACCTGCACAGGAGCAATGGAAAGTGTATTTGTGAATATTGTTGTCATTCCTTGTGTGCACTGCCTGGACAGTGTTCATGGTGACATGCCACAGATCCTTCATGACTGCACTTGACATTTCCTTAGGGCATTCCCCATATAAGTGTACTTAGGGATGTTCCATGGTTGTGGGGTATGTGTGCCGTTCACATCTTAGCGGCCTTTCCATCTGATACCGCACTCCCACAAATGAGGTGAGAAGGACCATGATGTGCTGACATCTGATAGTGTGTTGCATTAGGAATATTTAATATACATGTGGAATGCATCATGACACATTTGCCTGATGTGCTTCATGATGGTTCCATGTCATTTCATCGTCTGCCTGTTCATCCCCAGGATTTTTAACATGGTTTTTTGCTATTGCCCACCCACCCAAATCCTTATCTGCCCTTTCCCACCCCCCCTAAAAGATTTGATGAGCACATTCGATGGAATGTGCACATTAAAAAGCCTGGGGATGAACAGGCAGGCGATGAAAGGACGTAGTACCCTTCATGATACACAGTGGTTTGCTATTCATGCTTTCGACTACTTGATGTCACCATGTACTTGTCCATCAACGCCTTCCCCCATATGACCAAGGCACAATGGTATTGGTGATATGGTCCACCAGTGAAGGCAAACGTCACTGTGAAGGGGCTGGATGTGCACTGGCATAGTGGAGCTGAGGTAGTATTGATGGGTCCTGCACTATTCGCTCATATGTTAGTGGTGGTAAATGATTGATGATTACAATAGTTTCCTTGCTTGTACCATTGCATTTGGGAGTGTCTCTTAAGGGGCCTGGGCCGGTATACTGGTCTGCGGTGTACCTATGCGGTGGGTGCCGTGACAGGGATTCCAATGTGTGGCAGTTGCATTTGGCTCAGGCAAGGCTGCATGCCCCGTGATATACTTTGCTGAGCTCATGTATTCCATTCATTGTGCCTGCAGGGAGGTGCATTGTGGTACCTGTGGTTCATGTCTGATGTTGTTCCAGGCGCATGTGCTGGGGTGGGTGCTCTGTATGTTGATTACATTTACACACAGCTGTGTAGGCATGCCACATCTGCATCCTCTGGCCGTGTCCAACATTCTGTTGAGGTAACTGGGTCACATTCTTTGCCACCCAGGTCGCTGTGGTCCCCCGCAGAACAACACCCCTCATGCCCCAGCCATCAGACAGGTTGCCTATGTGAATGGTCCCCCCAGAACAACATCCCTCATACCCCAGCCAGCAGACAGGTTGCCTATGCGTGTGCTCCTCCCCCCAGGCAACACCCCTCATACCCCAGCCAGCAGACAGGTTGCCTATGCTTGTGGTTCCCCCAGGCAACACCCCTCATTGCCCTGTTGTTGGACTTACCCAGCAGCCAGGTATGTTGTGCAGCACGTCGTGCCATGTAGAGGGGAAGCGTGGAGTTGTGCAGCACCATGGCATCATGTGTGGATCCCAGGAATCTTGCACAGCAATGCGTAATTATTTTGCTTGCATCGCACACCATCTGGACACTCAGGAAATGGTAGAGCTTCTTGTTGCAGTACACTACCTCTACCGCATGCCGGACTACCAGCCCCACATGGGTGCAGTTGATGAACCAATTATGTTTGGCATGCCTGCCAGTGCATAGAATGCTATTTGGAAGCATTATCCTCCTCCACATTCTGTGGTAAATATATGTGGTCCCTTCCATGTTTCAGGAGGGCAACTAGCACCTGGTTGAGCACACAGGAGAAACATGGTTGTGAGATGCGATGCAGCTGCCCCATTGTGTGCTGGTAAGTGCCTGTGGCAAGGAAGTGCAGCACAGACACTACCTTCAGCAAGGGGGGATTCCTGTCCAGATGTTGATGTGGCTTACCATGTCATCATGGAAGAGGTCCATTATTGTGCATTTGGTGTCCCTGTGCAGGCGGTAAAGGGTGTGGATCGGTGCAGGGGTTAGGTCAAATGGACTAGCCCTTAGGCGAGGGTTTGGTGGCTGCTTGCGGGGTACAACTGCCTGTACTGGTGGCATGTGCTAGCCCTGTCTCACCCACCTTCTCCTCTGCTGCATTCCCTGGTTCAATGCCTGCTGGAGTAGTAGCAGTGCAGGCATGTCCTCCAGCCCCGGTATTGCAACTGCTAATGGTAGTATTTTGGGTTTGGAAGGGGTTTGGTGTGTGGGTGTGCTCCTTTTGTGCTGTGCCAGACTCCATTGCCTCCACCTGTGCTGATTTTGTGCACCTGTGGCAGGTTTCAACACAGCAGATTGCTATTAATGGCTGCCCCATGATGCCGGTGTTGACGGCATCATGGTAACCGTTCTTACTGGCATCTGGATGCCAGTAAGTGCATGTCTGTGAACCTCGTAATTTGCACTTCCTTGCGGCATGCCAGTGTTACTGGCACGGCTGCCGCGTGCCCATGCTCATTCACGGAAGGTGCTTCCCAGTCACAACGGGTCCCTGCAGATGCCGGTAGCACCAGCATTGCGGGTTGTAATGCATCAGTCCGGTAGACGATGCCGGTATTCCCGTACCGGTACCTTTATTACGGGACCAGCAACCTTGTAATGAGGTCCCATAGTTTGGAAGTGAAGAGCACTTATAAAATACAGTGGGCCTCATTACACGGATGGCGGTAAGGATTTACCGGTACCGGTAAAATACTGGTACCGGTAAATCCTTACCGCCTTACTACGAGGTCCCTTTGCGGGTTGGGGGATTTAACCCATGCTTTTTGCAGGCGTTAAAATCCAACCCGCTAAGGGACCTCAGAGCTAATTACGGCACTGCAAAATTGCGGTGCCGTAATTAGCGCCTTCCCCATTCCCATTGAACCCTATGGGGCAAAAATGGGAATGGGAAAGGGCAATGGTGGAAGGGGGATTTACCGCCCCTCCAACCTTGGAATGCGGCGGTAAATCCCCTTTCCACCAAGGCGGTGCCGGTATTTTACCGGCATGAGCCATGGCGCTAATAGCGCCATGGCTCACCGCCTACCGTGTAATGAGGCCCAGTAACTTTAGAAAAGAGTAGCCACAATCTCACAGATGGCAACCTTCAATTACACACATACAAAAAACAAATATCTGCTGAAGTACCACATCAGGTATGTGTGTTTTGTCCCAGAACTCTTTATACAATGAGCACCAAAACTGTAGATATAGCGCACAAAATAGAAGAAAATGAGGAAACCCAATGGTTCGAATTAGCTCTCTACCTTATAGCAGAAAACAAATACAAAATTACTGATCCCTCAATATTTTGCAAATACTGCACTGCAAAGCTTGATAATCACAAAATACCTTCATGGGCTATCAGTAATAACTTGGAAATATTTCCACTTCCAAAACCACTCCAACAGCTACATTTGAATGAGAGCATAATAATCCAAACAGTACAGCCATTTCAAGCTATAATACACCTTCAACCTGAAACAGTCAAGTTATCTCCTTCTGAATTACTAAAAGGCATTCATGGCAAAGTAGTTTATATACCATTGGATCAAAAAGAAAATGTGGGCACTCTGAGAGTGCACTGGCCAATAAATCAATCTTTGATTATTCTAGTGAATGGTTTACATCCGAAAGACAAAACAATTGGCAGCAACTAGTAGATTTAAACAATGTTAGAGAAGCCCTACAATATCTTAAAGAGAACAATGCATACTACAAAGAAATACACATTGAAGAAAACCTGAGACAAACCACCAACAAATTACAGGATTCCTCATCAACTGGCCAATTTGAACTTTTAGATCCCATTACACCATCCAATATTTTAGACCAGTATACAATTCACCCACTGCACTCCAAAGATAGCATTGCCGATGCACTAGAAATATATCAAATGCGTGGAGAAGCACAAGCCTTTCCTCTCTTCTTTCCTACCGGAAAAGGGGGAAGGTATGATGAAAGATGCACACAAATAACAGCATCAGAATACCACTCTTTACGAATGTATTCTCAGGATCCCAGATTCAGACAAAACATTGAATACATAGTCCACCTCCTGTTTGAAAGTAAATTAGCAAATCTATGTTATGGAGTTGCACACACATTGGGCCTCATTTCACGGATGGCGCTAAGGGATTACCAGCACCGGTAATGGCACCGATGCCGGTAATCCCTTTGCGCCATACTACGAGGTCCCTCAGCGGGTCCCGTCCTTAACGAGTGGCCAGACCACACGTTAAGGAAGGTACCCGCTGAGGGACTTCAGGGCAAATAACGGTATCGCTTATAGCAGTACCGTTATTTGCTCCTTCCCCATTCCCATTGAGCCCTATGGGGGCTCAAACGGGAATGGGGAAAGGTCTTGGTGAATGGGGAATTACTGCCCCGCCAACCTTGAAATGAGGCGGTAATTCCCTCATTCACCAAGGCGGAATCAGTAAAATACTGGCGGCAACCATGGCGCTAATAGCACCATGGTTACCGCCGTCCGTGTAATGAGGCCCATTGAAAACAGGTTCCAAGTTTTTAAACATGTCAGCTATGCAACTACTTCAAAAGGTGCACAACAAAGATAATGTTCTGCAGTCTAGTACCACAAATCTCTTGGCAAACATGCGTGTTATGAAAGAATACTGGTTCTGACAGCACGCAGATGTACGTTGTATGCTATGCAACGGTGGCCCACCCACCTGGTTTGTCACTTTAAGTTGTGCAGAGTATGCATGGGAAGACTTGCACGACTTCCTGTGCTTAAAAAATGAAAACAAAGCTGGGATAGACATGAAAACACAAGAAAACTCTGCTCTCTTGACCCTGTAAATGTTTCAAGGTACTTCTATCACTGTTTATTGCCATGCTGCACTTCATCTGTAATAAAAAAAAAATCCTCCCCTCGGAGATATGCAACACTTCTTTTGGAGAAAAGAATATCATTTCAGATGAGCCCAACACATCCACATGCTTTTGTGGAAAAAAGATGCTCCTAAATTTGGTCAGGGCAGTGATGACACTGTTTTGCAGTTCATTCACAAATATGTTACTGGCTAAATCCCTTCTGAAAGCACACATAGTGAGCGACATGCACACATTTTACAGTTTCGAATAAATTGTCGACGCATATATAAAACAAAGGCAAATACAACACCAAATACTGCTTTCATTCCCCAGTTTAAGCAAAAGGACACGTAAACAGCTTCATGTCTTCTGTTAGACACAGGGCCTCATTACAACTGAGGCGTTAAGGGGTTAACAGTGGCGGTAAAGGTGCCCGGCGCCGTTAACCCTGTACTGCCTCATTACGAGGTTCCCTCACGAGACCCGCTCTGGACGTCTGGTCAGACCAGACGTTCTTTGCAGGTCCCGTGAGGGAACCAGCATGCTCACAACGGGCCTGTCATTAACGGGCCCGTTGTTAGCATGCTCCCCATTCCCATTGAGCCTATGGGGGCTAAAATTAGCTCTCTACCTTATAGCAGAAAACAAATACAAAATTACTGATCCCTCAATATTTTGCAAATACTGCACTGCAAAGCTTGATAATCACAAAATACCTTCATGGGCTATCAGTAATAACTTGGAAATATTTCCACTTCCAAAACCACTCCAACAGCTACATTTGAATGAGAGCATAATAATCCAAACAGTGCAGCCATTTCAAGCTATAATACACCTTCAACCTGAAACAGTCAAGTTATCTCCTTCTGAATTACTAAAAGGCATTCATGGCAAAGTAGTTTATATACCATTGGATCAAAAAGAAAATGTGGGCACTCTGAGAGTGCACTGGCCAATAAATCAATCTTTGATTATTCTAGTGAATGGTTTACATCCGAAAGACAAAACAATTGGCAGCAACTAGTAGATTTAAACAATGTTAGAGAAGCCCTACAATATCTTAAAGAGAACAATGCATACTACAAAGAAATACACATTGAAGAAAACCTGAGACAAACCACCAACAAATTACAGGATTCCTCATCAACTGGCCAATTTGAACTTTTAGATCCCATTACACCATCCAATATTTTAGACCAGTATACAATTCACCCACTGCACTCCAAAGATAGCATTGCCGATGCACTAGAAATATATCAAATGCGTGGAGAAGCACAAGCCTTTCCTCTCTTCTTTCCTACCGGAAAAGGGGGAAGGTATGATGAAAGATGCACACAAATAACAGCATCAGAATACCACTCTTTACGAATGTATTCTCAGGATCCCAGATTCAGACAAAACATTGAATACATAGTCCACCTCCTGTTTGAAAGTAAATTAGCAAATCTATGTTATGGAGTTGCACACACATTGGGCCTCATTTCACGGATGGCGCTAAGGGATTACCAGCACCGGTAATGGCACCGGTGCCGGTAATCCCTTTGCGCCATACTACGAGGTCCCTCAGCGGGTCCCGTCCTTAACGAGTGGCCAGACCACACGTTAAGGAAGGTACCCGCTGAGGGACTTCAGGGCAAATAACGGTATCGCTTATAGCAGTACCGTTATTTGCTCCTTCCCCATTCCCATTGAGCCCTATGGGGGCTCAAACGGGAATGGGGAAAGGTCTTGGTGAATGGGGAATTACTGCCCCGCCAACCTTGAAATGAGGCGGTAATTCCCTCATTCACCAAGGCGGAATCAGTAAAATACTGGCGGCAACCATGGCGCTAATAGCACCACGGTTACCGCCGTCCGTGTAATGAGGCCCATTGAAAACAGGTTCCAAGTTTTTAAACATGTCAGCTATGCAACTACTTCAAAAGGTGCACAACAAAGATAATGTTCTGCAGTCTAGTACCACAAATCTCTTGGCAAACATGCGTGTTATGAAAGAATACTGGTTCTGACAGCACGCAGATGTACGTTGTATGCTATGCAACGGTGGCCCACCCACCTGGTTTGTCACTTTAAGTTGTGCAGAGTATGCATGGGAAGACTTGCACGACTTCCTGTGCTTAAAAAATGAAAACAAAGCTGGGATAGACATGAAAACACAAGAAAACTCTGCTCTCTTGACCCTGTAAATGTTTCAAGGTACTTCTATCACTGTTTATTGCCATGCTGCACTTCATCTGTAATAAAAAAAAAATCCTCCCCTCGGAGATATGCAACACTTCTTTTGGAGAAAAGAATATCATTTCAGATGAGCCCAACACATCCACATGCTTTTGTGGAAAAAAGATGCTCCTAAATTTGGTCAGGGCAGTGATGACACTGTTTTGCAGTTCATTCACAAATATGTTACTGGCTAAATCCCTTCTGAAAGCACACATAGTGAGCGACATGCACACATTTTACAGTTTTGAATAAATTGTCGACGCATATATAAAACAAAGGCAAATACAACACCAAATACTGCTTTCATTCCCCAGTTTAAGCAAAAGGACACGTAAACAGCTTCATGTCTTCTGTTAGACACAGGGCCTCATTACAACTGAGGCGTTAAGGGGTTAACAGTGGCGGTAAAGGTGCCCGGCGCCGTTAACCCTGTACTGCCTCATTACGAGGTTCCCTCACGAGACCCGCTCTGGACGTCTGGTCAGACCAGACGTTCTTTGCAGGTCCCGTGAGGGAACCAGCATGCTCACAACGGGCCTGTCATTAACGGGCCCGTTGTTAGCATGCTCCCCATTCCCATTGAGCCTATGGGGGCTAAAATGGGAATGGGAGCATGCTAACAACGGGGATTGTCTGGGTCCGGGTTCCCTGAATGGGGAAATACCGGGCCCTCCAAAGTTGGAATGGCCCGGTATTTTCCCATTCAGTGACCACAGACCCGGAACCGAGTTTGGAGGCAGCCATGCCCTTACTAGGGGCATGGCTGCCTCCAAACTCGTAATGAGGCCGACAGTGTGAAAAGCAAATCACCTAAGAACACATACTGCATTAAAAGAAGAGAAGTTTCAAAGTACATCAATGATTACAATGTAATCATTATCCTCTTGTGGAATGCAAACATAGATGTGCAGTACATTGCAGACAATTCCACTACTGTTGCACGATATGTAAGAGCCTACTTAACCAAAGCTGAGAAAATATAGCTCAAAGACCTCTGGGATGACATATCCCTTACTGATCTCCTGGCTGAATCTTAAACTGCACTGGTTACCTGGCTACCCTCTGATCTCGGGCCAGGTTCCCTCCCGCCAGTTGCACACCTGCACTGCCCCCTGGCAACCCTTGCACTTGGGGACTGTTTGTGTATCTGTGCAACCCCTACAGATTGTAGCACTTAACCACTGATGTTGCGCTTACCTTTGCACTTGCCACCAGCTGGCTGCACTTTTAATTATTGTCTTATTTATTTACTGTTATCCTATGCTCTGCATTGCCCCCTCCCCATTTTACTTTGCACTTGTCCCCTCCCCCTCCACCCTGCACTTGCACAATCTCAATGTCACCTTGTGTAAAGATGCGTTATGAATGCCATATAATATCATCTATCATATCATATCATATCATATCATATCATATTATCTGAAAAACACTGTCACAAAAAGTATACAACTTTGTCATAACAATGCTCTCCCACAGAGAATGTGGTTTTTACGAAGCTGCAGACCGTTTAACAAGCAAAGCCTTATATGGAAAATCTGAAAACATAATCTGGCTTATCTTTGGTGTGGCTACATCCAGAAAAGGAGTGCTCAAATCATACCAAGACAGAGAAACAACAGCTAAAAACTATCCCAACAGCCAGGCCATTTGGAAAAACAATGTGTTGGACACATACTACCCAAACAGGAATACTGCTTTGGAAACCACACATAGCCCAACATGTCTTGTACAAGAATAATGTTAAGCCACATGAGAAAAGGTAAATACATAGTCAAAAGTTGTGAATGCAGCATAGTTAAACTAACCAAACCCAGCCTCATTGATCCATTAATCATATAAATCTATAATTTAAAACTTGTCAACGTAGAGAACTGTATTACATGTCCCTACTCCAACCTTTTAAACCATGGAGAAAATAACAAAATGTATTGGAAACCCATGATTCCTATGAAGATGCTTTCAATTCAAGTGAAAGCACCCTAACAGATGTAAACATTACACAGTACAAAAATATGTTGGACAATGAACGCCAACAAGAAGAAGAACTTCAAGCACAAATAAATATAGACACACCTGAGAGCTCTGACAGGAAGCCAAGAACCACTTGGAGAACCAACCATAGTAAATGTAGCAGAATTGGCCATCACTGAAGTAGAAAACACCATGTGTCAGTATGAGGAATCTGAAGAAAACTTTGCTCTACTGAAATCACAACTCAATGATGAGCAACGTAGCATTTTTCTGGAAGTAACTAAAGAAATGAAACATGGTGTACAGCACAAATCTAAACCTTGAAGCTGTCAAAATGATACACCTGTACTCCTGTATGTAAGTGGTGAAGCTGGTTCAGGAAAAACATTCTTAATAACAAATCATCACTAAATTCCTCCAAAAATTAACAAACAATAATTTTGCAGCTGTTGTAACAGCCCCCGCAGGTTTATCTGCCTACAACATAGGTGGTGTTACTTTACACCCATTGCTACTCCTAACCAGTAGAAAACCAGAAGAAATTAGAGTAATACAAACTTTCAGCAGAAGCTGCTATGGAGCTAAGCAGAATTGGGAAACAAATGAAAATGCTCCTAATAGATAAGGTGAGCATGGTCTCCAACCTAATGTTGGCATTGATTCACCTCGGATTGCAAGAGGTCCTTAAAAAGAACCACAAAGAACTCTTTGGAGGAAAACAAGTTATTGTTTATGGAGACCTTCTGCAATTAACACCAGTGCAAGGTGTACCTATTTTTAAAACCTTAGGACACAACCTGTGCTGTAACACACTTGGCAGCATAGGAAATGTAAATCTCAGGCAACATTTCCAACACAGAGAGCTAACTGAAAAAATGCGGCAGTCTGCAGACCCCACCTTTGCAAACATTTTGAAAAGCATTTGCATTGGTGTACTTGCTAAAGATGCACAGTCTATCCTACATAGTAGACTCATCCATGAGCTTTATCGGCATAACACATCTGCTACTGGTGTCATGGAACAATTAGCACACACAAATGTGAAATGTATGTCTTTAATGCCAACCCTAGCAAGCTGTGCACAAGTCAATGAAACAATGTTAAAAAAAGAATGCAACCAATAGTGCAAATTAACTCCACAGACAAACTAGAAGTGCATGGTATGACACTGTCTATGTGTCAACAAGCACAACACGACTAAATAGCTTAGAAAACTTGATCTCCAACACAGCCAGATTGGAGAAAATGTTAACATTGGGTTTCAACTGTACAGTAATGCTAAAACCTAACCTTGATGTGGAGCAAGGTTTAGTTAATGGAGCACTTGGTACAGTTGTTGGTTTCTAGACATATCCACGACACAACATTCAGTTTTTTAACATCCATTTTGACAAACTTTCAGAAGGTAAAACGATAGCACAATCGACAGCCCCATTCCTTCTTTTTAAAGTCATGTATGTACACAGAGAACAGTTGTCTCTGTCTCTTGCATATGCAGTCATTATTCATAAATCACAAGTTTCTAACCCTAGATCAAGCATTGATTGATGCTGGCAGTACAGTATTTAAAGAAGGTATGAGTTATGTAGCACTGTCGTGGCTAGGTACACTTGAAGGACTATTTCTAGTCAATTTTGATGCAAAGTCAAAGCTGACATTCCTTGCATCGTAGATTACAACAGGCTATGTGCAATCTACATACCCCATCTTGATGTGTGCCCTGTTCCTCAAAAAGGAAAAAATGGTTAAAAGTAAATGAATCCAAACAGAACCAATAAAAGATCTCCCAACAGTATCACCAAAGAAAATTAAAACAGCTACTACTCCATCAAATAGCACAACCACTAAATGATGTAGTGAAACCACAAATGCACATCCAACAGCACAATCAAACAGAAGTATGTCTTAAAAAAGAATAAGTGCATCTCCAGCAAATGACTCAAACACAGAACTGTCAGTTTATTCAAATTTTCCAACACAACTGGTGTTAATTGATATGCAAATGTAGCAATCAATATTATGTTGCAATTGCCACCAATTGTGGAAAACATTTAATTGAACGGCGCAGACCAGTTGTATTTGCCAATGCTACTGCTTCATAGAAATGCAACAAACAATCCTGACAACACTTACCGTGTCTCAGGAATAAGGCAGGAATGTGACACTGTGCTGGAATGGTGAGATTCACCATAAACACACAAGAAGATCAACAAGAATGTCTAATGTACTTTCTTCAAGTGCTCGAAAGTAAAAATATACCTATAAATGAAATCTTCCAGATTTCATGTATGTGGATACATACCTGCACTTTCTGCAGCCATGTGGCGCAGGAGCAAGTTCCTAATGAATGCTTTATGTATGTATCTATACCCAATTGTGAATCCATTTAATTTCAGCAGCTATTGCAAAATGCAAATCATGGCATAGTATGCACTGTTTGCAATTCAGACAATCGTTCCACCTTATACATAAACGCACATAGCCAATACGTCATAGTAATGCTTTTAAGATACAGAGCAGATGGTACCGAAAACAACTGCAGGCTTACTAGCTTCACAAACTGGCAAGTATCACTTGACAAGAAAACCTTCCCAATAGTAGGCATAATCTACCCCACAGGTACCACAACCAGTGCAGGTCACTATACTGCATACATTAAAAAGAAATGTGGGTGGTTTGAATCAATGATACTTTCATTACTCTGAAGCAGAGATTATAAGCAAATCTAGGAAATGCCTACATAATATTCCTGAAACTAAAATGTAATCACTGACCTATAGAAATAGCATAGCCTACTGCCCGATAGCCACCAACAGGTATGTAACTGCAAAGCAAAAATACCCTTCTACCCTGTGAAACTGTAACAATATAGTATACGCCAACTGGCCTGTGAGTACATCAGTTGTGCTGCTGTATGGGTTTCTCCCCAATGACCCAATGGTTATACACACAGAAGCAACATCTGTGGAAAACACACACTAATATTGTTTCACCCATACTACTTAAAAAGTACTAAGTGTGAGGGTCTACAAACTGTCCTCACTAACCTGTAACACTGTGAACTGTTACAATATGCCAACTGCTCTGTAACTGTGCCCATACCACTGCAATGATTATAGCAACGGCCATCTAACTGCACCCAATACTACAATGTCACTTGGCAATAGTTGAAAATTGAAATCCGCCAACAGAAATAAAGGTGTTTCAAAACATACCCTACACAACTGTGAAACTGTGAATAGTTAAAATACATCCACCCGGTATGCAACCATAATACTGCAATACCACTTTCCCTTACTACAAAAGTTAAAATCCACCTGCAAAAATAAAAGTTCTTCTGAAGATGCCCTTCAAGAGTTTTTAAGTATCGAGAGCCAGAATACGCCAACTGGTATCTCAGTACACCCACAGTACTACAATGTTACTTCCAGCAATCAAACTGCTAAAATGTACACCTTCAACAATCAAACTGCTACAAAACATACCCTTGAGAACTGTTAAACTAGCAACAGTTAGAATACGCCAGCAGGTATCGAACTGCCCCCACAATACTGCAATATTAGTTGTCAATAGTACAGTACTTAGAAAACACCAACAGAAATCAAACTGCATAAAGGGATACCGTTAAAAAGAGATAACAGATAAATGGGTAGAATATGCCAACTGGTATCTAACTGCAACCATAGCACCACCACTTCTGAAAAGCAAAACACATAAACCATTTCAAATCCTCTTACTGCAACGGTGCTTATAACAGCAAGACCACATAGATGTGCACCTTAAACATTCCTGTAAATTCTGCACACTTCAATGAAGCATAGTATGCCATGGAACATCAAAATAATGTACTAGGTCTTTTTAAAATGTACTTATAATGTACTAATTATGAGGGTCAACAAAGTACATGAATGTCTGAAATTGTGTACAATACGACATTCTGAAGTACCTTCCCTAACATGTTATGGTTTTTTTTTTATCACAGACAATGAAACAAAGATTTCTCCTGCATTTACACATGTAACAAACAATATGTGTGCCCGCAGTCCCACAATTTGAAATGTGCTATTTACACTTCAATGGTATTTTGTCACTGTGTGCCACAAAGGCATGTAGTGCCTCAACAATAGTTACAGTGAGTACACACATTTTGTTGTCATTCTTATTCGTAATGGGCAAAGGACATTTCTATACACATGCTTCTGCAATGCTTATGCCAGTGTGTACATTCTTGAGTGCATGGCTGTATTATGCTGTGGTGGTTGTGGCCAGCCCTTAGACTTGTGGGCCTGACCACAAACACCACAGCATAATACAGCCATGCAACAAAGAATCTGGCCAGTGGCTACAACCCACACACATAATCCAGTCACCAAGGCCCTATCCACTTCTGTACAAATACTATTACTCTTCTTGTAACCAGTGGGCAGACTCTCATGCACCCAAAAGTCTAGGAGCAGCCCACAAGCATCACAGCATAATACAGCCATGCACCTAAGATTATAGCCAGTGCCCACAACCCGCACACATAAGGCAGCTGCCAGGCACCCTGTCCATTTCTGTACATATTCTATTACTGTTATTGCAACTAGTGGGCAGACACTCATGCACCCAACACTCCAGGGGCAGGCCACAACCATTGCAGCATAATGCAGCCATGCACCCAAGAATCTGGCCAGTGCTCACAACCCACACACATAATCCAGCTGCAGAAGCCTGTCCACTTCTGTCCACATACTGTTACAGCACTTGCAGCCAGCGGCCAGACTCTTAGGTGCATGGCCTCTGGCCATGCACCCAAAAGTCTAGTGGCTGGCCACAAACACCACTGCATAATACAGTCATGCAGCCAGGAATTTAGCCACTGGCCACAACCCACACACATAAACCAGCCGCCAGAGGCCCTGTCCACTTCTGTACACATACTATTGCAGTACTTGCAACCAGTGGGCACACTCTTGGGTTCTTGACCTCTGGCCATGCACCCAAAAGTGTAGGGGGAGGCCACACCTACCACAGCATAAAACAGCCATGCACCCAAGAATCTGGCCAGTGACCACAACCCACACACATAATCTAGGTTCTCGAGGCCCTGTCCACTTCTGTACACATACTATTACAGTGCGTGCATCCAATGGGCAGACTCTAATGCACCCAAACTTCTACAGGCAGGCCACAACCACCACAGCATAATACAGCCATGCACCCAAGAATCTGGCCAGTGGCCATAACTCACACACAAAAGCCAGGCGCCCGAGGCCCTGGCCACTTCTGTACAAATACTATTACAAGTCTTGCACCCAGTGGGCAGACTCTCATACACCCAAGAATCTCGGGGCAGTCCCATAAGGCAGCTGCCAGAGGCCCTGTCCTCTTCTGTACACATACTATTGCAGTACTTGCAACCAGTGGGCAGACTATTTGGTGCAAGGCTGGCCACAACCACCACAGCACAATACAGCCATGCACCCAGGATTTTGGCCAGTGGCCACAATTCACACACATAAACCAGCCACCCAAAACCTGGTGCATTCTGTACACCTACTATTGCAGTAATTGCAGACAGTGGGCACACTCGTGGGGGCAGTCTAGTGGCTGGCTCACAGCCACCACAGCATAATACAGCCATGCACCCAAAAATCTGTGCAGTGGTCACAACCCACAGATATAAGCCAGCCACCTGAGGCCCTGTCCACTTCTGTAACCATACTATTACAGTACTTGCAACCAGTGGGCAGACTCTTGGGTGCATGGCCGGCCATGCACCCAAGAGTCTAGGGGCTTGCCACAACTACCAAAGCATAATACAGCCTATATAAACATCCTCATATAATCTACATTACACTCCCCTACCCTAATGAAGCCTGTTGTCAGTCATCAGATAAGGTGCTCGCCCAAGGACCTACCCGCTAACTGCCGCAGATACAACACGGTCTTCTTCAACCTAAACAAATACATCATATGAACCATCTTTCACTCCCCCACCCTTCCCAGCCCCTCTTCCCAAAACCAAATGCCCCAAAACATGTTTCCCAGCCCTGTTTGCCACCGTGCTATCCACGAATATTTGCAGATACAACATGGCGGACGTTTTGGAAAAATGTGACGCACATCACGCTTGCCTCCAGCCAATCAGCGGGAGCATCATATGTCTGCAGTCATCAGGGGGCCCACCGACCAATCAGGGTCCTGTTTGCATAGCGAACCGGAAAATGGGTCAGTGAAGCAGACTCAGATATCACAAATTTTTTGCGACCTACATTTTGCCTGTTTTTTAAAAAACTGCTGGATGGATTTACACCGAATTTACAGAATCACGCTTTCGGGACCAAGCCGCTGCTCCTGATGCAAATTTGGTGAACATTCATCCAGCGGTTTTGGCTGTAGGCGTGAGCAAATAATTTTTCCATTACGTCTATGGAAAAAAATCTTTTTTACGACCCCCCCTATCACTTTGCCCCAACTTATTGAAACCTCACCAAACTTGCCATAACGTCCCTTTAACAAAGTTTTTCAGTGAATTTTATGGGTTTTTAGCAGTGCACACTAATTTGCTACTACTTACTAATATCATACTTATTCTCAATATAGCAACATTTATGCACAATTTAGAAAGTTTCATCTTAAAATGTTGCCATTCCCCACCTTCTATACACTTTGTGCAACTTTTTCCACTGTTTTTGTGTTCATCGATATTCACGAACATCTGATGTCATCACAGACTGTCCGGATAGTGTCACGTGACCACGTGCGCCCGTCATGATGACATGTCCGTGAACGCGTCTGCACTTCGCGAACACCTCAAAACTGCATTTCCATCTGATCTAGGAAGTTTTCATCTGAAAAGGTAACCTTGCACAGCTCCCACACCTATTCTTACTCATTATCAATTAACAATCTAGCACACAGCATATAATTAGAAGAAAATTAGTAAAACTGCTAGTTCTCTTAAAAATGACATCAGCTATTGCCAACCCTCCTCCCCAAGTGCCGCCACCACCACCACCAGCTGGAGGACCTACACAACAAAAGAAGTGCAATATTTCAAAAGACAATTAAGAGGACCAGGATGATGAGGTAGAGAAAGTGCCTACCTCTAGCACCCAGAGAGAATCATGGGTGTGGCAGTTCTTTACCACAGTTGGGAATGTACCAAAGTCTAAAGTTACCAAAGTAAAATGCACTGAGCGCAGTGTTGTACTCAGTCGCCGACAACCTGGGCAGTACTCCCACAAGACCACCTCTATGCGCCGCCACACCAATCCAACCACTGCAATGCTCTCAGAAATTCTCTTCCTTTCTTAGAAAGTAGTATGCTGTCTTCCTCAACTAATACTGTAACCACAAAGCCTGCTTGTGTGGGACACAAAATCCCACCAGCTACCTTGCAAGCAATAAAAGAGGCTCTTGATCCATACCTTTTGAAGATAGCAGTACTTTGTATGTACTGCAACACACCACTTTGCAGGGGGAGCAATTTCGAAGTTCTTTTCAAGCTGTAATCAAGGAGCATGAGAAACACTGTCCCTACCTTAGATTTAACACACACACAACATCTTCCCCTGTTCACCTGCCCCTCCATATCTGTGGTTGGTGCCCCTAACCTCGTTTCCCACCCCGCCTTACCTTCTGGCCTCTCCTGCAAACAAAAAACAAAAAGAAAACATAAAAAAGGTTCCTTTAGGATTGTCCAATAACAGTTAAAATATAGAATTTAAAAAATAAGCGTATAGACTCCATCTACTTTACACTTTTCAGTAAAGTAGTTAGATACAATAAGATTCTCCAACATTCCTTATTAGCATTTTCTACTACGCTAATGGAAATAATGGACAATTGTATACCACAGAAAAAGAGAAAAGCACAGAAACAATGTTTTGTCTGAAACCTTTCTCTCTAGTATACAATAAACACCATAATTCATAGCCCTTTATGACAATCCATAGTCTCTGCATTCCCCTGTCTAGCCAATGCCTCATTAGAAAACCCGGATTGCACATGCACACTATCACACAAGACAGCCCTTCTATTCTTATTACTGTTTGTTTTTGTAACAATCCCTCATTGCCTGCGTTAAACCATTCACACATATATCCACCACACAATTAAAAACTCTACAAGTAGCCCATCAAGATATTAAACTCCCACACACCAACTGCCACTTAACAATGTTCTATAAATCTTTTGCATCTGCATTTCGCATACATATATCAAGAAATTGTACATAGTGCTCCTATAAATGCACACATGCATTGTGCAGTGGGAAACGTGCATAAATAAAAGGGGCAGTACGGATGGACAAGTGCTCATGGGAGCCATGGAGGGAAATGCCAAGGGATGCCAAGGTGGGAGGGCACTTGCTAACTGCTGGGACAGAGGAGTCCAAGTGTGGGGTACATCATTACTGTAATGTTATTGGTTCCATTGCTGTGGAGCTATCGGGAGGATAGCTCCGCAGCAAAGTGCTCGCCTTGGAACCAAAATGACACGGAGCAACACAGGTTTGATCCCTGTGTCCCGCTTAGAAACCTCTGGGTATTAAGCGCGTTTTAAATAACCTATCATGTCATATCATATCATGTGCCTTAAACAACGTTTTTTTGTCAATTGAATAGGTTTTTATAATTGAAATGTTTCATAATGTTACATCACTGTGTATAAGTTATTAATAATTCCTCTTTTAACATATATTAAAGAACTATAAACCTCCTTTAACAGACATATATTTTGCAACATACTTATGTGTGTTGTTATCAACAACGCATGTTGGGAATAAAAGTCATTGTTCAATTGCCTAAGGCATGAGGCTCGACTATGAGCCCAGCCCCACCAAACGACCCCCGTTATCTACTGTAGCTACCCAGAATTCTAGTTCAGTGTGCACTATACGCTCGTAATGTAACCAATGGCCAGTGCTCCTGGCTTGCATGGCCAGTCTCCACAATCCATGGGGCATGGGCTTTTCCCATGCCTCATACCCCAACAGTCAAATCAGAGTAGATATTTCTCCTTGCTGAGGGCCAGGCCCACTGCAGAAAATGTATATCAGTATTTTTTGTATGTACATTTTTACACTTTCTAAAAAGTAAAACACAGGACAGATTTGCAAAAACATCCTTTCAGGTCCGTGCTGATACTGATCGTGTAATTTCACTGCAATCCCATCCAGCAGTCCGGGCTACAGCCAAAAGCAGAATTGCTTTTCCCATTTAACCTAGAGCTTTGGCCACGCCACATGCCCCAATAAGTAAATCAGAGAAGGCATTCGTCCTTGCTGAGGGCCAGGCCCCTTGTCCATGCACCAAACTTACATCACTACTTAGTTCGATTTTTATGGCCATATCCTGTGGGATGTTTTCACCCACGCATCCAAGTCCTACAACATCGCTGGCAGCAGAAACATTAGAGTGGCCACCGGAAAGCATGCTGCTCGCTAGAAATCATCCAAAAATGTGCAGTAAAAATCTGAAACATAGGCTGCCATCTACTTTTGCCATGTCAGTGAGCACAGGAGATCACTGCCTTAAACCACCATGGGGATACCCACACAGTAGCCCGAAACCACTTGGAAAAAGCAATGCTGATTGCAAAGGAATACAGATCTGTTCAAAAATCCATTTTATTTGGTGTCAAAAATTGCTAAAATAATGGCTCACAAAACCACCAAAAAGATCCAACTGTCATGATGCCCGCTCCCGTGGAGCTGGTTCAAGCCCGGCGTCCCCGAAAGCGGACATCCAGTCCCCGAGGAAGGACCCAGCAACCCCATATAGGGGCCCTTTGGACAGTGTCCTGGTGCCTATGGTGCCAGGCTCATAAAAGACATCAGTCCTGGCGCCATAGGTGCCAGGCTCATTATGGGAATGCTTGGGTGCACTTACCTTATGCAGACCATGCTGCAGGATCCCGGCCTCCTTGAGGCCTGAAAGGAACTACTTTACCTGTGGGACTAATTTACCATCTGGGCGTGGTCGGGGAGGGATACATACCTGATTGGAGGAAGGATACATACCTGGAACTTCTTCCAAGGCTATTTAAACCCCACCCGAACAGCCACACGTGCTTCGCGTTGTTCTGCATCTAGCAGCTGGACGCTCACCGTGTCTGCTCCTGCATCCTGACTTCTGCCGCGCCTGCCAGCATCCTGGATCACCTGCAAAGGAAGAGAAGAAGAGAACAGAAGAAGGAAAAGTCCTTACCTGCTAAATCCTCATCCCGGAGACATCTCGCCGACAATCCTGAAAAGGAAGACTTTAATTTAAAAGCTCATCGCGTTGATCGCTGCAGCGCCGCATTCCACTCACCTTTACAGGGTGCCTCCATGTTCAGCAACGATCATCCGGATTCGCAGTCACGCCCCAGTGCCTAGGGAGAAAAACACCAGAACAAAAGGTGAGAGAGAGAAGGGAATAAGGAAAGCTAAATCTCCATGTTAAGACTTACCTGTTGATTCATTCCCTCTTCATTTCTGGTCCGCACCGCATCCGGGCATTTCCGGACCCCGGCCCCTAAGGGGAAAAAGAGACATCAGCGTTAATGAGCGAATGAAAAGACATTACCAAAAAACGCTCATTAAAGACTTACCTGATTTCTACAAGGATTTCACCTCTCATCTCGGGTCGGTGCCTGTTCCCCGGCATTCTGTACCCCGGCCCCTATGGGGAAAAAGACACTAGCATTAGTACATTAATGCATGGACACAAGGGGAACCTCTTATCAAAAAACTTACCTGGAAGCCAAGCAAGTTTGGTTCTCACCAATCCGAAAATCCAGTGAAGTAACTGGATACCAACGCACCCCTGCATCAGAAGCAGGATGGAGAGCTCGCCCTTCCAGACCCTAAGGTGAGACGCTACGAGAAATCACAGGAGGGTTTCAAGGAGGGTGAGAGGGGAAAGTGGGAGGCCGATTGCATTACCCCGCAGACAGTTAATCCCCTAGTTTCGCCTACAGAAGGATACTTCTGCGAGCCAGACAAGCCAGATTTGGGGGCCCGGTCCAGTCCGTCTTCCGAACCCTGCGCATCACCTTAGAAGAGGTCACAGCAGCGCGAACCAGGCCAGCGCCTCCGTGGGAGTCAGGTGAGCGTAACACCAACCTTCTTGGGGGGTGTTCCACATTACTCTACTGCAAGAATCCACATCAGTACAATATTAGCAAGAATCCTATGCCATCAAAGTAAAATCCCCTTTTAAAAAATAGACAGCTGTCAAAAATGGGTGCAGTACCGTTGCTCGCCTCCAACAGGCGCTGGCGATCTAAATTCTGAAAGGAGAGATGTATTTCAGAAGCTAAATATGCCAAGCAAGAGAATTCCATCAACATGCCATATAGAGAGCCACCCAGTGATTTCATGTTGAAAAAGACTTGATTTAAGGAGATATTGCTTATTTTAAAGTTTACAATGTTATATTTGTTTTATAAGGAACTAAGTTGCAAGTGACTAGAAGGCAGCCAGATGCAGTTCAGACTTCAAAAGGTTTGCTTTCCCATGAGAACCCTTCACACCTTAGGCCTATACAACAGAAGGCAGGATATCACAGGGGACTGTTGATTAAGAGGGAGGAGATTTTCCCTGCAGCCTGGAGGAAGGAACAATGGGGGCTTTGGGACTGAATAGAATATGCTGATTTTGGGAGTGCCTGAACAACACTGCTCTGGGAGAAACAAGACATGTCACCTCTGAGGCAGCCAAGCTTCTGGGGTCGGAGACAAACCACTGTGTGTATTCAATTGAGAGCAAATATATGTTTTATAAAATTGCAATTTACAAAGTGTTCCAAGCTGACAGAAATGTACAACTTGGAGATTCTTAATATGAAAAATTGATTCACAGTTTGAGACTAAGCTGAAATCCGTACGATGTTCTGAGACCAAGCCCCATAATTATTAATAATGTGGATGCAGTGTTTGTGCTAGAAACCTAAGAACTTCTAGTAATATGCTCAGAGAGGGTGTGTAGGTCTGTGTAAAATTGGGGGCCGGACCAATATTGCAAAACCCACCGAAATCGCAAATAAATTGTCATTTCTGAACTAAAGCTCTTAGGAAAATCAGAGTTGGAACAGAATGTACCTTAATTAATCTATGATGTGTACATGTATTCTAAACAACTTGTGTATCTGGGAAACCTGATTGTTATGAAAAATTGATTTTCTATGAGAAATCAAAGGGGAGGGATTACAGCTGAGTCATAAACACAGCATCACTCTGACTCTCCACTCCTCTCGCCAGTCAGAGGACAGTAAATCCTTTAACCTATCAAATCCTTAGTGGGTTGGGCATGTAGAGTCAGCCTCCACACCCACTGTGAAAACACATAAAAAGAGACTGCTTTGGACAGGCAGGGACACTTTTTCCCACTACTCACCGATTTCTGCGAAGTGCTCTGCCAGACCAGATCCAGACAAATACTCCAGAGTCTCCAGATTCCAGATAGATTCAGAGACCAGACTCTAGAACCCAGCTCTAGAACCTTAAGCAGGGGCCTAACCCAAAAGCTGAACTCTTCTCAGCAGGCCTCAGAATCCAGCAACCTAACCAAACTATTCAACAGCCTTGCCGTGCTGTTCGCTTCTATCCCAGAACCCTGTGCCAGAAACGAGATCCAGAGAAAGCAGAGCTGTATCCAGAACACATCAGATCCAGTTCAAGAGACCAGACCACCGTGCAGTGCCGATAGCAGACCAGAGGATGTGCTGTGAGCAGAACCCAGAGGTCCTGAGACCTGTCCGGTGGCGAGAGAACCGCAGCCCGAACCCTTTGACCAGATCTTTGACGAGGCGCATTCCCTTCCAAAAACTAGGAGTGAGTATTTATTCTAGAACTGTACATGGCCATCTCTTAGTCTAAATTAATCTTATCCCATCCATTTCAACGTATTCAGAACTGCATTTAGAATTTTGTGTCCATCCTGCGATTTCAAATCTGTAAAAGCGCCATCTGTCTGAAAATCTACCTACACAAAAACGTCTGTATCTTTTAAACCGAAATTTAACTGTCATTTTAAAGCTAAGATCCTAAACTTTCCAACAAACCCAAAACGACATTCCAATTCCTTATAGTTTTTCCGTAATCGCGATTTACGCATGCAGAAAAAGTGCTGCGAATTGCAATTTAATCCATTTCATTTTCTGTCAAAAATACCTGTCTTCTGCCTGCAACTGCTGACTTTCATTTTCAGTCTGATAATTATTCATGAATCATTGCTAGTGTTGACCTGTACCAATCTAAAGTAACCATCACCTACCCTGAATCTCCTTTAGTGAATTAAAATCATTTTGAGCATATTTTTCACTTCATTGCAATCACATCTAAAAGGACTTTGCCTGCTTTAAATCATAACTGTTCTCTCTAAGCGTGCTGGGGGAACTGGAATTGAACTGCATTATTAATTGTATTCTTGAAACCTGTGTGTCCTCATTTCCATCTCTTCCTATTGCATAAGGGGGGAGTGAGTTGTCACAAGGGAAAAAGTGATCATATTATCTCTTGTTGAAATCATACCAAGTTTATTTCTGTGTTGCATTCTTTCCTACCTTGCATTTCCTTGAAACCATATAAAGTATTCTCTGCTACCTTATCTTTTCTATACCAACTCCTCATTGATTAAAGAGAGTGTGCTATTGTAATATTACCCATTGTTGACCACTATTATATTCACAAGTGTGCTATCAGATATTATTTTGTTCATAAAAGTGTGATGTATATATATATATATATATATATATATATATATATATATATTGTTTAGCTTTTCCAATAAACCTTTTAATTTGCAAAACAAACCTACTTCTTGGCTCAGTGAGGTCAGGGGGATTCAAAGAGAGGGGCGTTATATAAGGGTTCATCAACCAGATTTAAGAACTTTGACATAAAAATATATATAAATAAGGGCTTCCATTGGGCATCCCAGATTAGGCATTGACTTAGTTGGAGTGCTGGATTGAAGTCACTTACAGTGTGGGGGCTCGTAGCTGGGACTTCTGGATTAGAACTACCACTTGTGCAGCTTAATACAGTGTGTTAACTGATAGGATACATAAACCCTGTTGGATCACCACGCTGTGTTACGCTGTAAAAGCACCCCTCAAAAGGGAACACTCTCAGGAAACGGTCTGTTATATAAACTTTTGTAAGTCAGGAAGGAAATCAATTTTCACTAGTAGACATCAAGATAGCGAGAGAGCACCTCTTACATAAGCTATTTGGGAGAGGTGAGTGGACTCAGCAGGACCAGAATATGTGGTTGCAGGCAATCACACAGCAGGTCACTGCAACTGTGTTAGATATCTGCAGGGATCAGGGCCCCTTACACGTGGCCCTGAGTGAACTATACATGGCCCCTAAGGCCAAAGATGAGCACGACAAAATTGTCAGGATAGCGGCATATTTATATTTATATATGGGAGCCATACAGGACAAATGTGCTGAAGGCCAAGATCTGGCAAATAGGCGACTTATAGCATTAGAGAAGGCCCAATCTTACCTGGACTCTTCTGAGCAGAGGCTGCAGAGGAGCCAGGAGTCAGAAATGATAGTAGACAGTATATGATTAAAATAAAAGAGGATATGGGTATCCTGCAACAGGAAAAGGCAGACCAGGATACCAGAATTCTGGCCTTGCAGAAGGAGTACCAAGAAGGTTTGGACTCCCTACTGCAGAGCCAGAAAAAGCTGTAGCAACAACTGGACTTCAACAGGGCATGCACAGAGCAGTTAGTCACCCTGCAAAGCCACCTAGTTAGGGAGAAGGCAGAGAGCAACAAGTTATTTCTGAAAGACCTGGACACCCAGACAGAATTTGAGGAAGAGCGCCAGAAAGCTGTTGCCCTTCAAAGGCAAAGGGACGACCTGGCGGCACAGATGCAGGCTCTGACTCAGGAAAGGGACACCTTAGGCCAGGAAGTCTGCCACTTAAAAATTAAAATGGAAGAAAATCACCTGGCCCTCCAGGGACTGGGTGACCTCCAAAAAGAGCATCAGAACTTGTTAGAGCACACCAGGAGGGTGGAAGATGCTCTGGCAAGAAAGGAGCAGGCCAGTAGGGACGGTACCCAGGAGGTAATCCTCCTGCAGCAAAGACTGGCCCAGTACTCCAGGACAAACCAGGAAGCACAGTGAGAGAATGAGGCTCTCTGTCAGCACACTGATAGGCTCCAGCAACAGGTAGCCATGCAGACTGATCTGATAGAGTGTAGTAAGGCCTTGATTAAGGAAATGAAAGCACAGGCTCTTGCATGGAAACAGGGAGCAGGGGCTGATAGAGATGAGGTTCGCTGGGAAAGGGAAACACCTGAGCATAACCTCAGGAGTCCTAGTACCAGAGGCCTTTACCTCTCTCAGTCCCTGGACACTGCCACCTCCATGTCCCCTGGCGCACATGAGCCCAGGGCCACGGGGATGGCAGATCACAATCCTGCCAGAAGTATGGGGCTCATGGGCCAGTACCTCCCAGGAATGGATGGGCGGGCATCTGGGTATGGGCACCCAAGTACAGTGCAATTTAGTGGGGAACCCCAGGAGAGTAGGCCCACTAAGGGCACCCTGAAAACCTCTGCCCAGTTAGGTCAGTGGGGGGGTACCCATCAAATCCTGGCAGCAAAGAGGAATCTGAAGACTCCTCTGAGCGTCACAGCACACAGGAGACCAGGTCCCCACATTCTGCCAGCCATTCCCAGGCTCGCAGAATCTGGGAAAACATGGAAGATCAGACGGGAACCTCTGGGAGTAGTGCCTCTGAGTCAGATGATGAATGGACCAGGGCTACCCGAACCAAGAAGGCGAATAAGGCAAAAAGGGCCTTGCTTAAGGACCCCTTAAAACAGATTAAGGCAATAAGGAGTGTCATCACCCCTTATCACAAGAACACCAAGTATTCTGTTTGCGAACACTTGGAGCTTTTTGAGCAAATGATGGAGACTTTAAATTTGAAAGACAGCAGTAGCTGCATTCAGTATGTAAAATGGACATTCTCCCCAGAATACTCCAGTTTCTTTGCGGGGCTGGAGGACCAAAACCATTCAAGATGGTCCACATATAGGGCGGCTATCTTAAAGCACTTTTCTGTTCATAGGAATCCCCAGGAGGCTCACAAGGCAGCCTACAATTTACAATGTGGGGAGGATCAGGCCCCACAGGAATTTGTGCAGGAGCTAAAGCGTGCCTTTGCGCAGACTACCAGAAGGGTGCGCATGGACAGTAAAGAATTTGTAAATACGTTCTTCCATGCCTTACCCCAAATACATCATGACCCAGCTAGTGAGAGATTTTCACGAGAAAAGGTCACTAGACTTCGTCATTGAACAGGCCACTCGAATCTATGAGGTGCAGAAGCCCATAGAAAATAAAAATAATGCTCAGAAGAGTCCCAAACCAACCAGCACCCCTGCTGCCACTAAGGTGGCAGAGGTAAAGGTTGCCCCCATTTTGGATTTGGAGATGGGGGGGCCTAAAAACTTGCCTGCACAGAATAATTCCAAGTCCAGAAGGACCTCGGGCCAGTCACAGAGAGGGAGCCAAGGAGGTAGTCCCACAAATGGGGTCCCTCACTCCCCTGACTATGTAAGTCCCCGCTACAAGGGAAACTGACCCATCCTGGGTTATATGTGGACTCCTCCAGCCCAAGGGGGGGGGGGATCCAGCCAAGCACCTAACCCAGGGAACTTTCCTCCTAACTTCCCCCAGGAGGGCATAAATTCACCAAACCCTGGGCAGAACTTTTTCCCCAGGTATCCACCCAATTTCCAACCGCAAAATCATCCATCCTTTTTTCCCCACTTCCCTGAGCCCAGACCACTTAATCCAGGAGAGGGGATGCCAAGGGTGGAGGGGTACCCAAATCTTCCCAACCCGTGGTACTACCAGAGAAGGGATAGCTACCCTTCCCGGGATCAGCCCAGGGGAGAAAACAGAACCCCGTATCAGCCTGAGCGGGTTTCACAGTTAGGGCGCCAGGTCCAAAATATGGCACAGGATCTAGGTCGCATGCTGAGGGTGCAGCAGTACCCTCAGATGGGCATGCCGGCGCAGAATGCCCAAACTCTGGACCTGGTGCTCCAGAACAATGACGGGGGCAGCACCCCGATAACCCACCGGGTTCCACGGAGGAGGCACAAGGGGAAGGGGGGTGCAAAGTCTTGGAGGAAGCCTCCTTCCCCACTTGTAAACAGCCCCTGGAAACCCATGAACCTGAAACAAAATCTCCTACCCCTTTGAAAGTCTGCCATCCATGGACCATAGAGGAGGTAGGAAAAACAAAGGACCCAAACAGACCCATTTTGCGGAGGAGGTACAGATCTTCCAATTTGAGGGAGAGGGATCCTCAGAGGATCCTGGGAAAAGGATCTTCTCCTTCAGAGATGGGGGAACTCCTCCCAAAGAAAAATGAGTCCCCAGGGATTGACATCCAGACTGGGTAGATGTGGGGACTGAGCTAGCGCCGCCCTTCATCCCATCCCAGAACCAAAAGCAAGAAATTCCCCTGGTTCAAACCCATCCTGATGACTGCCTCCAAAAAGGGGGGGTGGCCCAGAACCGGAACAGGGGAACTCAAAACGTCGCCTATCTCCAGTTGCCAACTTTTTCTTTCAGATTCCCAAGACTCTCCTCAGAATTCTGCCCAAATTTCTTCTCTTTCCATATCCAAAACCAGAAAATTAGCCCACCAGTTGTCCAAAAATATACATTATCTGTGCCCCCTTGAGGAGAAGGAGGGAAGATACTATGCCCTGGTACAAGTGCAGGGGTAGGGTACAATTTTGGCACTGGTGGACACTGGATCCCAAACTACCCTTCTGTCCAAAAGGGCCTTTGATGAACTAAATGCAGGAAGGGGGGAGAATTACCGTATTCCTCTGACCTCTCTTCCTAGACAACTCCAGAACTTTGACGGGAAGGAAATTCCCGTCGAGGGGACTGCAGATTATAATCGCCTCAAAATTGGGCGACACAAGGTGAAACACCCGGTCATAGTAGTGACTCCAGAGGGCACCCCTTGTTTACTGGGGAATGACCTCCTGAAAATGTTGTCACCCCTAATAGATTGTGTAACCAAGGTCCTCTGGACCCAGACTAGCAGACCAATCAAATTAAAGCAGAGCGTCAACCATGTTAGTTTAAACGGCACCTGCCACATGGTTGAACAAAAATCTGACCAAGTAGAATTTCACTTCCAGAACAACCAAATTCCAGATGTGACAGTAATAGTAGTAGGACAGCAGACTGGTGATGGGGGGTCCTCTCTATTTCTGAAAATCAACCTTCCTTCCAGTTTAAGGCGGCATTCCACACTGGAAGGAAACACTCTGAAATTCTTTACTAATCCACAATCAGACACTCCCACTCCCATAGTCTAGACAGATGTGAAATCAGCTCAGAGCCTGGCTGATGTTCAGCAAATTGAAGAGCAGTTGTTCATCCCTGTTCAGTTAAATGAAGGGAAGGACTCTGTTCTCGCCCGAGTGTGTGTGAACAACTGTAAGAGCTTCATCCGCGAAGCCATGTTCCGCCAACTCCCAACAGATCCAGCCATTTCCACATTCAAGCTGATAGACAAATGGGAAATGGATCTGGAAACACCCAATTCCAAACATCTAAGGTGTATGCTCAAAATCTCCATTGGCAACAAGAGCATAGTCCATAATTGTTGGGTCGTGCAAGATGTCACTGCCGCCTTTTACTTAGGCAGTGACATTCTAAATCACTTTGTCATTAGTTTGGACCTAATAAACTTCAAAGCTTGGACCTGATTAGTGGATAATCCCATGGGCTTTGATGACCAAGAGAAATCATTTAGGTCAGCTCAACTGCTTGCAGTTGAAATTCAGATTGGAGAGGAAGTCACCATCCCAGAAAGGACCCGACAATTCTCCCTGGGAGTGAAAGTTAAAAGAGGACAAAAATTGAAAAACCCTGATGCTTATATTCATCTAAATGCTTCTCTCCAACAGCAAGGGTTGGCGGGTAAACCCAACACCACTAGTCAACATAGAACATGACACCATTCCAATAGAGGTGGATAACAGCGTCTTAAAGAGTATCACTCTAGCCGCAGGCACCATTATTGGAATGGCGGTTGATGACTGACATTTTTCCATTGATTTAGGAAATGAACTGTTAGGACCAATCCCCAAGGACTGTTTTGACAGTGACAATGATGACAACACAACACCAGACCGGATCTTCACCCGACATGGGGGGAACTTCCTGGTGTACACTTCCTGCCCTTATGGTAAGGAAGATGTGACTTGTGACTTCAGAAGGGATGAGGTGATTTTCCAGGTCCATGAGGGCTGCCTTCCCCACCTGAAGCCACCAGTCCAAATCAGCACTCTGACCAGGGACTTCTCCACCCAGCTGGAGGAGGCTGCTCAGATAGCGAAACCAGAAGTCTTTCCAGGCTTCAGGCAGATGGTTGAAGAGAGAGTCAACCTAGCTGATGCCTGTGTGACTCTTGAGCAGAAGCAAAAGTTGAAACAAGTTTTCTTGGATTTTCAAGATCTCTTTGCGGTGGACTCATATGACTGTGGTTGCACCAACATCCACACAACAACAATTCCCACGGACCCTGGCATGACTCCAGTGTTTGTGAAGCAATATCGCTTGCCTCTCGCATCCATGGAGTCCCTTACTGAAATAATTAAGAACCTTGAATCCGGGGGATAATCCGTCCAGTACACAGCACCTTCAATAATCCGGTGCTGGGAATATTGAAGCCAAACGGCCAGTGGAGACTCTGCACCGACCTTAGGGAGCTCAACAAATGGCTCCATACTTCCCGATGGCCTCTTCCCTACATTGACCAAGGGCTGGCTCAGATCCAGGGGTCCCAGGTATTCACTGCAATAGACCTGACCAATGGATACTGGACCGTGCCTGTCAGTAGAGAGGACCAACACAAACTGGCTTTTACCTTTGGGGGCCAGCAGTACACATGGACCCGGACTCCCTTCGGATACCCCAACTCCGGTAATGAGTTCAACATTTTTCTACACAAAGCCATGCCCGACCTGGGTGAGAGGGGTAACCTGGCTTATGTAGATGATGTCCTCATCAAAAGTTCATCTGTGGAGGAACACATGGCAGAGATCCGTTATGTGCTGACACAGTTGAGGGCCGCCGGAGCAAAACTTTCCTTTCAGAAAGCACAGTGGTGTAGAACCCGTGTTAATTTATTGGGGCATGAGATTACTCCTCAGGGTCTCTGTCCCCAGGAAAAGAAAGTGGAAGCACTTCAGAAACTGAAAGACCCCACAACTCTGCGGGAACTAAGGAGCCGCCTTGGACTGACTAATTACAGCAGAAAGTTCATTGAGGGCTACATCATAGTCGAGACTCCACACCAGCCTCTGCAATATCTCCAAAGTGACAGAATCCAGGCCGGAAATGTAACTAATTCCCGAATTACTTCCTGGATTCTGTCAATGCAAGGCTTTCCTGTGGAAGTCAGATATGGCCAAAACAAGAAGAGTCCCCTCGCGCAAGGTCTGGCTGACTTGCCTGATTGTGCCAGAGAAAACTGTCTTGAGGAAGAAAGTCTAAAAATCAAGGACAACATGGAGGCATACCTTAAATCCCCACACAAAGTCTTTGAAGAAGACAAGTGTGAGGGAATGCCCACTGTCTATGTGGATGGATGCTCTTACCATGTTGACAACAACGGGGAGAAAGAACGTGTGGCCAGCGTAGGGAATGCATGGGTAAATGAGTCCCCAGAACCCTACGCTGGGTACAAGACTGGTCCCCGAAGTAGTCAGGTGGCAGAGTTGATGGCTGTGCATCAAGCCATCCTTACTGCTGTCCAACATCAACTCCATGAACTGGTCATAATCACAGATTCGGATTATGTACGGAATGGGTTCATGGAGCACCTGGTTAATTGGAAAACCAGAGGCATGCTATGTGCTAATAACAAGCCCTTGAAACATGGGAAGTTAATTCAAAACATTGATGATCTGGTCACTGTGAATGGGATGACCATCTACTGGAAGACGATCAAGGGTAGAGGACCAGACAAAACTGGAAATGACTTACCTGATCAGCTGGCCAAAACCGGGGCCATCCAAGGGGGATCTAATAGAGATCGAGTCCCTGTTGGGGGAAATCCAGGTCACTGCTATCACTAGGTCCCAGACAAATGCTCACAATGATCTTTCAACTGCACAACGGAGTAAGGAGACCCCAGATGCTGATTTGATTATGGCTCAGGAAGGGGATCCAATAATTGGTAAGTTTTACCAACACATTGAGGATCCTGAGAACTTTCCCCTGACGGATACCGATTACATTGGGAAAGAGGACCTCAGAGTGTTGATGAAATGTAAAAAAAATGTTCTGAATCCAAGACGGTTTGTTGGTAAGGAAATCCCAAGCTGGCCATGATCAGTGGGTGGTTCCTACCTCATTCCGAAGCCTGATGTTAAGTCACGCCCATGATGTGGCCACAGCCAGTCATAGTGGGTTTCATACAACACTTCAAATCTTAAGAGAGGTTGCATACTGGCCACACATGGGGCAGGACCTCGACCAATACTTGAAGGGGTGTCTTGTGTGTGCACAATTTCAGCCGACATCCCTCACACACCGTGCCCCTCTCCAAAAGAGGGGGGGACACTGCCATAGTCAGATTTGAGTCGACTACATAGGGCCCGTGATTCGGTCCTCTAGGGGGAATAAGTACATTTTGACAGTGACATGCTTATTTACTAAATGGGTAGAATGTCTCCCGGCCCCAAACTGCAAGGCAGAAACAGCAGCTGCCCTGATGATCAACCACATCTTTTCCCGTTTTGGTCTACCCCAAAGGATTGAGTCAGACAGAGGTAGCCATTTCACCAGCGAAGTAATGACAAAGATGTGGGAGATACTGGGGGTTAAAAGGAAGCTGCACATTGCTTACCGGCCAGCCTCTTCTGGTGCAGTAGAACGTTACAACAAAACCATTGTGAGCATCTTAAAAAAGTTTGTGGCAGATTCTGGCCCAAGTTGGGATATCCGATTACCTCTTGTCCTAATGGCCATCAGATCTACCCCTTAATCTGCAACTAAAATGTCAGTGTTTGAGCTGATGACTGGACGTAGGATGGTGCTTCCCCAGCATCTGCTCTACAGGACCCAAGAGCTGACATTGATCAATGCCTCCACAACTCATGAGTATGTTGAAAATTTAAGAAAACACCTTCAACATGCTTTTGCCTATGCTCAGAGAAATCTAGAGAGATCAGCCGATAGCATGAAGACCCACTATGACCTGAAGACCACCAGAAAGGAATACAATGTAGGAGACCAGGTTTATCTGTACAATTTCCAAAGGAACCAGGCCAAACAGCGGAAGTTTCTGCCTACCTGGAAGGGACCTTTTGAAAATGTAGACAAGATCTCACCAGTCGCCTACAAGATCCGCATCCCCAAAGGCAGTTTGGCAGAGGGGGAAGATAAGTGGGGCCACATTAATCAGCTTAAGTGTTGCCATCCCAGGCACACCCTGCAGCAACTGGAGCAGTCCTCTGGAACCCCAGAGGGGGCCGCTCCAGATCAATAAAATGCCAACCCTAAAATATTCCACATATAGGCTATAAAATATAATGATAAGAATGCAAATGTCTCCTGATTTATAAAATGTATATGTTCACCCCACTACATAAATAGTGGTGGGGAATTATCAACAAATATGTTGCTGCCGCTTTGCTTTGTCATCCTAGGAGAGATAAACTATGGAGACTGACCAAGGACGACGACCTAGGGACCAGGAACATAGATCCGAGGGGCCGGAGTACCGCCCAATACTCCCATCAGGACCGGCGAGGAGAATCGATCGATCCACCCTGATGGAGGAAAAGATGCTGAACTTTGCCATCTGCGGAATCAGAAGAAGATGAGGCTAACATCCCAGTCTTGCGAGTTCCATTGATTGACTATCAACGCCATCTCAAGAGGGGGGCTTGTGGGATCTTTTCACCCACGCATCCAAGCCCTACAACATCGCTGGCAGCAGAAACATTAGAGTGGCCACCGGAAAGCATGCTGCTCGCCAGAAATCATCCAAAAATGCGCAGTAAAAATCTGAAACACAGACTGCCATCTACTTTTGCCATGTCAGTGAGCACAGGAGATCACTGCCTAAAACCACCATGGGAATACCCACACAGTAGCCTGAAACCACTTGGAAAAAGCAATGCTGATTGCAAAGGAATACAGATCTGTTCAAAAATCTGTTTTATTTGGTGTCAAAAATTGCTAAAATCATGGCTCACAAAACCACCAAAAAGATCAAACCTTCTTTGGGAGTGTTCAACATTACTCTACTGCAAGAATCCACATCAGTACAATATTAGCAAGAATCCTATGCCATCAAAGTAAAATCCCCTTTTAAAAAATAGACAGCTGTCAAAAATGGGTGCAGTACCGTTGCTCGCCTCCAACAGGCGCTGGCAATCTAAATTCTGACAGGCAAGCTGTATTTCAGAAGCTAAATATGCCAAACAAGAGAATTCCATCAAAATGCCATATAGAGTACCACCGAGTGATTTCATGTTGAAAAAGACTTTGCTTAAGGAGATATTGCTTATTTTAAAGTTTACAATGTTATATATTTTTTTATAAGGAACTAAGTTGCAAGTGACTAGAAGGCAGCCTGATGAAGTTCAGACTTCAAAAGGTTTGCTTTCCCATGAGAACCCTTCACACCTCAGGCCTATACACCAGAAGGCAGGATATCACAGGGTCCTCTTGATTAAGAGGGAGGAGATATTCCCTGCAGGCTGGAGGAAGGAACAATGGGGGCTTTGGGACTGAATAGAATATGCTGATTTTGGGTGTGCCTGAACAACACTGCTCTGGGAGAAACAAGACATGTGACCTCTGAGGCAGCTAAGCTTCTGGGGGCGGAGACAAACCGCTGTGTTTATTCAATTGAGAGTAAATATATGTTTTATATAATTGCAATTTACAAAGTGTTGCAAGCTGACAGAAATGTACAACTTGGAGATTCTTAATATGAAAAATTCACTCACAGTTTGAGACTAAGCTGAAATCTGTACGATGTTCTTTGACCAAGCCCCGTAATTATTAATATTGTGGATGCAGTGTTTTGTGCTAGAAACCTAAGAACTTCCAGTAATATGCTCATAGAGGGTGTGTAGGTCTGTGTAACATTGGGGGCCGGACTAATATTGCGAAACCCACCGAAATCGCGAATAAGTTGTCATTTCTGAACTAAAGCTCTTAGGAAAATCAGAGTTGGAACAGAATGTACCTTAATTAATCTATGATGTGTACATGTATTCTCAATAACTTGTGTATCTGGGAAACCTGGTTGTTATGAAAAATGTATTTTCTATGAGAAACCAAAGGGGAGGGATTACAGCTGAGTCATAAACACAGCATCACTCTGACTCACCATTCCTTTCTTCAGTCAGAGGACAGTAAATCCTTTAACCTAGCAAATTCTTAGTGGGTTGGGCATGTAGAGTCAGCCTCCACACCCACTGTGAAAACACAGAAAAAGAGACTTCTTTGGACAGGCAGGGACACTTCTTTCCACTACTCGCCGATTCCTGCGAAGCGCTCTGCCAGACCAGATCCAGACAAAGACTCCAGCGAATCCAGATTCCAGATAGATTCAGAGACCAGACTCTAGAATCCAGCTCTGGAACCTTAATCAGGGGCCTAACCCAAAAGCTGAACTCTTCTCAGCAGGCCTCAGAATCCAGCAACCTAACCAAACTATTCAACAGCCTTGCTGTGGTGTTAGCTTCTAGCCCAGAACCCTGTGCCAGAACTGAGATCCAGAGAAAGCAGAGCTGTATCCAGAACCCATCAGATCCAGTTCAAGAGACCAGACCAGACCGCCGTGCAGTGCCGATAGCAGACCAGAGGGCCTGCTTTGAGCAGAACCCAGAGGTCCTGAGACCTGTCCGGTGGCGAGAGAACCGCAGCCCGAACCCTTTGACCAGATCTTTGATGAGGCACATTCCCTTCCAAAAACTAGGAGTGAGTATCTATTCTAGAACTGTGCATAGTCATCTCTTAGTCTAAAGTAATCTTATCCCATCCATTTCCACCTATTCAGAACTGCATTTAGAATTGTGTGTCCATCCTGTGATTTCAAATCTGTCATTTTAAAGCTAAAATCCTAAGCTTTCCAACAAACGCAAAACGACATTCTAATTTCTTATAGTTTTTCCGTAATCGTGATTTACACACACGGAAAAAGTGCTGCGAATTTCAATTTAGCTCCATTTAATTTTCAGTTAAAATAGCTGTCTTTTGCTTGCAACTACTGACTTTCGTTTTCAATCCGATAATCATTCATGAATCATTGCTAGTGTTGACCTGTACCAATCTTAAGTAACAATCACCTACCCTGAATCTCCTTTAGTGAATTAAAATCATTTTTAGCATATTTTTCACTTCATTGCAATCACATCTAAAAGGACTTTGCCTGCTTTAAATCATAACTGTTCGCTCTAAGCGTGCTGGGGGAACTGGAATTGAACTGCATTATTAATTGTATTCTTGAAACCTGTGTGTCCTCATTTCCATCCCTTCCTATTGCATAAGGGGGGAGTGAGTTGTCACAAGGGAATAAGTGATCATATTATCTCTTGTTGAAATCATACCAAGTTTATTTCTGTGTTGCATTCTTTCCCACCTTGCACTCCTTGAAACCATATAAAGTATTCTCTGCTACCTTATCCTTTCTATACCAACTCCTCATTGATTAAAGAGAGTGTGCTATTGTAATATTACCCATTGTTGACCACTATTATGTTCATAAGTGTGCTATCAGATATTATTTTGTTCATATATATATATATATATATATATATATATATATATATATATATATTGTTTATTTTTTCCAATAAACCTTTTAATTTGCAAAATAAACCTACTTCTTGGCTCAGTGAGGTCAGGGGGATTCAAAGAGAGGGGCGCTATATAAGGGTTCATCATCCAAATTTAAGAACTTTGACATAAAAATATATATAAATAAGGGCTTCCATTGGGCATCCCAGACTAGGCATTGACTTAGTTGGAGTGCTGGATTAAAGTCACTTACAATCCGATCTCATACTCATCACCCCACACCTCCCCAGAGATTGTTTCATTAGTTTGACAAGTGCAATGTTGTGCTTTTTAATATGTTTTACTGCAATGTGTGAGGACTACGGCGATGTTCCCAAATACAACATGGCGTCTGTTTTAAAAAATATGATGCACCTCACATTTTTTATTGACCAATCAGCAGGCGTTTATGATGTCCACGGATAGGGAAGTGAGTCAGTGGACCAAACACAGATTTCACACATTTTTTGTACCTACTTGTTGCCTGTTTTACAATTGAACTACTGGACGGATTTACACCAAATTTACAAAAGCTCCTAGTGCAAATTTGGTGAAAATCTGTCCAGCGGTTTGGGCTGTAGGCCTAAGCAACATTTCTTTTCCATTGCGCCTAGGAGAAAAAACACTCATTTTGGGTCCCCCCCTATAACTTTGTCCCCCTATGCCTCTCAGGTAAGCCACCTATCTGGGGGGCACTTAATATTTGTAGCCAATCAATCAGACATCCGTGGTGCAGAGTTAAGACTTGGGAAATGCATCTGTCAGAACTAAGCTAGGAGTGTTCAAGTGCTGTGGCTTGGGACCGGGTTCACTGAATCAGCCTCTCTAGACATAACATTTAGGTTGACTTATTTGCCAGAAAATCACAAAAAGATGAGTACCAACATCAAATAGGTCAGATCGATGCTGTTTATCCACTTAGTTAATCATTACCACCAATTTACAGTCAAATTCGGAATGAGGCCTTATGTCTTTTCATTCTCCAGATGCCTCTGCTCTTTCCCTTCATGGGAGTAACTCCAAATAGTGTCTATAATATGCATCTTTGCTTACCCCTGTCACCCCATATATGTTTTTCTCTCTTTTTCTCACTGAAATACCACATTTCTTTCTCCAAAAGAGAGTTTTTCTCATTTTCGCACATATTTACTCAGGAAATACAAGCAATTCCCTGGAGAGGTTAAATATAAATATAGTCTTTGGATTACCACCTCAGCAGCCTATTACATTTTGTAGACAACAGAGTGCTTTCTGCTCTCCCACAGTCTTCTATTTATCACACTGCTGTACGCAAGAAAACTCATGTTTTTCTGGTTCATTGGGGCCATTGAAATGTACCTTTCACTTATGTGCAGATTGTAGTTTGGGGGCTTAGAGCAAATATTGTGTGTATCACTTGACCACATGTACTGAGCAGTCCCAATGGGCATGAATCATCCTATTGTTGTGGATGACCTGTACTGGGGAATTCAAGATGCTTTAAAAATGTGGGTGTTTGTGTGTTTAGATGAGTGTGTGTGTGTGTGTGTGTGTGTGTGGAGGTGTGTGTGTGTATAGATGTGTGTGTCTGTGTTTGTAGATGTATGTGTGTATAGAGGTCTGTATGTAGATATGTGTGTGTGTATAGAGGTGTGTGTGTATGGGTGGGTGTGTGTGTATAGAGGTGTGTGTGTGTTTATGGAGGTTTGTGTGTGTATAGATGTGTGTGTGTGACTGTGTGTGTGTAGATGTCTGTGTGTACAGAGGTGTGTGGGTGTAGAGGTGTGTGTGTATAGAGCTGTGTGCGTGCGTACAGATGTGTGTGTATAGATATGTGGGTGTATAAAGGTGTATATATAGATGTGTGTGTGTGTATAGATGTGGGTGTGTATAGATGTGAGTGTGTGTATAATGTTGTGTGAGTCTATAGAGGTGCAAGTGTATAGAGGTGTCTGTATAGAGGTGTATCCGTGTATAGAGGTGTTTGTGTGTGTATACAGGTGTGCGTGTATACAAGTGTGTGTGTGTGTGTATGTTGAGGTGTGTGTGTGTGTCTCTGGATGGGTGTGTGTGTATGAATGAGTGTGTGTGTATAGAGGTGTGTGAGTTTATATAGGAGTGTGTGTATAGAGGTTTGTGTGTGTGTGTGTGTATGTATGTATAGAGGTGTGTGTGTGTATTGAGGTGTGTGTGTGTATGAAGGTGTGTGTGTATAGATGTTTGTGTGTGCGAGTGTGTGTAGAGGTATGTGTGTATAGAGGTGTGTGTGTGTGTGTGTGTGTGTGTGTGTGTGTGTGTGTGTGTGTGGAGCATTTATTAAATGTTGCATGTTTTGATGATGATGATGTTCATCTTCATTGTACACTTGTATTTTCTTGTATTTGTTTTCTTTTTTTCAGAACTAAAACATCTTTACAGTCAACCAATTAAAGCAACAAGTAATCAAAATGCTGTAGAATAGGGGTTATGTAAAGATACAAAGAACTGAATATTTAAAAGAAGAACAATGTGAACTATGAAAGAATAGCAAAAATAGGTGAATAGAACATTGAACACATCGTTTCATGGCAGGAAACTGTAATCTAACTTGGAAAAAACTGTACAAAACCAGGTTTTCAGATTCTAGCAAATTGGAAGCAACTTCCTATTTGTTACAGAATTGCACAGGGGGTGAGTACCAGCAAATCAGCTAAACCTGTTAAAAGGACCTCTTCAGTGTAGGGGCGAGTCTTCAGTAGAGGAACGAGATGACATGCAGGCACCTCGACGAGCCAAAGGACACCACCTGTTCTGGGGCTGAATTACGCACATTCACATTTGTACAGCCTTATAACCTTAAACATCATCCTGGCTTCTAAGGAAAGCTAGTGCAGCTGCTGTAGCACTTCACAGATGCCGCCCTAGCCCAGGATCCAGCAGAATGAAGGCATAGCTACGGTAGTGAAAGTGGCATCCCCAAAGGAATTCCCTGAATCAATAAGATCCTGTTGATAATTGCTTTCGCGTGTCAGAGTCAAGGGCGTATTGTTTGTAGGGCGATAATATCGTCGTCCTAAGCAGGCCATACTCTCCTTTTCATCACAGCAATGCTGCACATGTTCCCTGCGGTCCCTCTTCAGCAAGCGAGATAAAGCTTGTGATGTCTCTAGATTTCTCGTTGTGTGCTTGTGTATGATGCTTGCTTGTGGGAAGCGGCCATTTTACCAAAAAGGACGAAGGACCACGGCAATGTTCCTGTGACGACGGTACTCACATGGGTGTGTTCTTCAGGTTCCCCAGCACTATTGCACACAGAAGAAATATATAGGAGACTAATTGGAACTATTGGTGATACCCACAACAAATTATGCGTGCATTTCTTATATGTATAAATGAACTGCTGGGGTATGTAATTAAGTTAATAACTTGTACCGTGTCATTTCGCATTAAAACAAGTATTTTGATGCTGGAGAGAGAAATGTGAACCAGGCCAACCACATGATTCAGATGGGGGATCATTTACTACTGAACATGTGTCTTTCTGATCCTGAGATTGGCTTCTGTGGCTCTCAGCATCATAGGAAGAGTTTTCCAGAGATGAGGAGTCTGGCCTGAGAGTATTTTTCTACTGCATGTAGGTCTCTCAACATGGCCCACGGAAAGAGTGGCTGAAGGATATGCTTACTGGTAGTGGTGAGATTGCACTACCCCTACGAACATGACAGCGCATGAGGCACAATACAGGTCGATTTAAAGGCAAGTCTCTCGATTTCTGACCTTAGTGATCACATATACTCTTCAAATTAGTCTATGCAAAGCATCTGTGTTGCATGTGTAGGGACTGCAAATGTGATATGCCATGATTAGGCAGTCCTGAGCAAAGAGCAATGAAATAGCCTAGGCCAGCAGCGGCACATGTGTGATCAGCAGTTGAATCGTATTGGAAAGTGTGAAATGGGTGTAGATGCTGGGAGATACCAAGCTGGTCTTCTTCACAAAGGGGTTTCGTCATTCCCTCTTCCTAACTGCTGGAACTAACTAATTCTGGGATGAAGAATTGTTGACTGTTTCTTCAGTTAGAATATTCGGGAGCACGTTTTACTTTAGCTATTTCTACATCTTGGTTCTGTACACAAGCTCCTTCACCTCCTGTCCCTCCGGTTCCTGACTGCTTGACAAAGTAGAAACAGTTTGATTTAATGCATGGCTATCATCACGTCTGGATCTCCCAAAGTACCATTCATTTCTAGGGAATAATTAATGTAGAGTATGCATTTTGCATCCAAATTAGATGCTTGTGCATGTATTGGACTGATTCCACTGACTAAATATGTAATCTCATTGTGCTCACCAAAATTGTGTTGGTCGTGTTGGTACTGCCCACTCTATTAGTAAGGAATGGTTTTTTTTTGTTGTTTAAATTATTGCTAACTATTGATGAGTAGACCATACTGGACTTTGGCCCATACTCCTTATGTCATTCATTCTCCATTTTTCTAAGTTGCTTTTCCGCGTCACTGAGAGCAGTTAGTGGTCCTTTTTTTGTGATGTCCTCCTCTAGTGGTCTTCATAGTGGAAGTGATTGCAAGTAGTTTATTTAGAAATCTAAGGCCTTCTTTCGGTCATTAGTGAACGTGGCATCCTGGAGAAGCTTGATTAGATATATCAAAGAGGCTTCAGTAACATGTGTCCAGGTCCACCAATTTTTTGATGATCTTACATGTTTTCAATGTTTACATGGAGTGACCAAATGGTCAGTCCTGAGTAAAGCACATCAGTGGAAAAAATACCATCAAGATATTGGGGGTCATTACAAGTAGGGTGGTAAGGGATACCGGGCACTGGTAAGGAGACCGGTGCCGGTAATCCCCTACTGCCCTATTCCGAGGTCCCTTGGAGGGAACCGTAAGGAACGTGTGGTCTGACCACACATCCCTTACGGTTCCCGTTAAGGGACCAGGGCGGTAATAACGGGCTTGCCATTCGCGAGCCCATTATTAGTGCTCTCCCCATTCCCATTGAGCACTATGGGGGCTCAAATGGGAATGGGGAATGGCTTGTTCAATGGGGACTTACTGGTCCCGCCAGGGTCGGACTACACCGGTAAGTCCCCATTGAACAACACCGGTGCCGGACCCGTTATTGGTGGCAGTCATGGCGCAAATAGCGCCATGACTACCACCAATCTCGTAATGAGGCTGATTGTCTTCCTGAGCATAGGGCAGTTATCTGCTGGACAATCAAGAACGGATTAGCAAACTATTTAATAAAATCTTCCCTCTCTTTGGTATTGCCATCATAAAATCGCAATTTAATAGCTTTGGAATAAAGGAGTTTGGGACCAGTTAGTTGTACGCAGGTTATACAATGCCGATCTAGTACTCTCTCCCTCTTTCTCTTTCTGTCACACTTTTGCTCTCGGTCTCTTTCTATGTGTGTGAGAGTTGTGTAGTAAGGTGCACACTTACTGGAACGACCCCATCCTTGCTGATAGCTGCCCAACCAGAGATGAAACAAATATCTAAATGCAAGGTTTGTGTGTTTTTTTAAAGCAGTTTATGTAATTATACTAACACTGTTAATTGTCGATTGTTAGTGTTTTCCAATACTTATTTGAAAAGATCTCTTCCAGCATGTATTGTAGTCATTGAAAGGATGTCACACTTGTCTTACTGAGCAAAACACCTTATCAAAGCGCAGAACAACCAAAAAAAGTATTTTTTGGTAGAAGGTTATCATTCTATGATGGACAATTTGGGACACTCCTTTTGCACTATTCCGAAATGCTGCCAGGAGGAAATGGAAAGGGTCAAATAGCACAAGTGGAGGTTCCAGCCTGTTTGAATAATTTTGGGAATAAAAGAAAAAAAACACATACCTTTTTTTCTTTATTTGACGCGTATGTTTGTGATAAAAGGCTGCATGCTTGAGTCACTAAGTACATAATGCTTACATGACTTGGTGTTCATTTCATTTGTCAGAACATTCATCCTAACATTAGAATGTTTGTAAAATGTGAGCATTTATACCGATTCAAGTGGGGCTGAATCACTTTATCAAAGATTTGTTGTGTGGAAAAATTCCCCCTTTTGAATGTGCGAACTAGCCCAGAGGCATCTGCGTGTTGGTTACATGAAATACCAGTGACAAGCGAAAAATACAAGCGGGTGAGAGGTATATCAAGACAGGATAAACAGGATTAGTTAAGGCAGACAACTGATGGTATATGATGTTCATGGGTAAATAAGGTATTTAGTTAAATAGCCAAGTGTTAAGGTTCTTTCTGAAGGACCTGTAGGACAATTCAGATCTGAGTGCGAGTGGCAGAGAGGCAGCTTTGACAGGGAAGTTAGAGCCACCTGCTCTCGGTCATTTGAATCTAGGTATGGAGATTTTGAGGCTGTTGCAGAAGCAAGTGGGTCTTGACTGTGTGGGAAAGGAGGGTCTTTGCGAGAGTTAGGGCAGTGCTGAGTTGGAAAGGCACTGATGGGTAATGGCCAGGGTTTTGAAGTTGATGCTGTCACCGACTGGAAGGACCTCCCTCCTAACAGTTGTGATATGTTCCCGTTTGGGGGCGGTTGACGGTGGCGGGGAGTGCATTGTTTTGGATCACTTGTAGTTTTTCAGGTTTGCTTCGGTGGTGGCCAAAAAGACGATGTTGCAATAGTCTAGTTTAGCTCCGATAATGAAGCATGCAATAGCAAGGCAGTTGTTGGTTGAGAAGAGGTTTGCATGCATTGAGGAGTCTTGTGGTGTATGCAGCAGAGGGTGTAATAGTGGTGAGGTGCCACAACATGTTAAAGTTGAAGTCAAGATACACGCCTAGTGTTTTGATAGAGGGGTTCATGGGATGGAATTGCCATCAATGAGGAAGGATTGGTAGGCTGGACCAAGACTGATGCATGGTGTAGTCAGCAGGTAAGGCAATGGAGAGGGCAGGACCTGCAGCTGGGTGTAGCCACGTTTCGTGATGGCAAGTAGGTTTGACTTTTACTAGTGATGAGGTCATGAATATCAAATGTGTGTGCAGGGAGGGAACGTTCATTGATTAGAGCACATTTGAGTGTGGTCTGAGTGGAGGTGAAGGTAGTTGGAAGGGTTGTGTTGAGCATATTGGGTGATTCTGTGCGGGTGCAGAGACAGGAATCTATGGCACCCCCAGAACTAGGGAAGGAGAATGGGGTGTCAGGTGTAGTTGTCTGGGATGCCAGGTTAGATAGTCTTGTGGTGAGGCAGCAGTGTGTGTGTGTCTCGGTTGGCTGGTTGGGGATTTAGGAGTCAGATGTGTAGCATGCTGACTGGTGGAGCATATGAAAGTATATGGGAAGGGGGAGTAAAGGAGCATGGGGAGGAATATGGTGGGGGTAGAAGCATCCATGGCTGTATCATTGGTGAGGCTGGTAGGAGGTAGTCAGTAGCAAGAGGTAGGTTTACCTGGAAATGGGAGCACAGATGGCAGTTTGGTTTCAGGTATGGCAAGATTGGTTATGAGAAGAGGGCTCCTGTAAGGCTCCTCCAGGCCCAGACAGGCCACGAGAGGAACAGCCCTTAGGTGTAGGCCGGCTTTGCCAGCCATCTCCGAGTCACTTGCAGGAAGTCGTCTTACAGACCTCCAGGGACCCAATCTGGGGACGCTGTGGGCGAGATATCATGGGTGCAGGTCTGTGGCAGTGGAGGTGCGTGGGAGGCGGTGGCCATGATGAAACGGAGCAGAAGCTCTGTGAGCAATATAGGAGTCCCAACTGGGCTTAAATGATTGCTCCGTTCTTGCAGTGCAGGATGCTAATATGTTGTAGATGCAGCAGCAGCAAGGGGACAGCCCACAACTGGAACAGGCCTTAGGTGTAGTCATTTGGTGGGGGGTGGCTTTGCCTGCTGGCTCCCAGATACATGCAAAGCCAATGAATTTATAAGGAGTGCATCTCTTGTTGGCATCCTGAACAACAGTGCCATGTCACAGAAATCCAATAATGTAAAGTTTCACTTCACATGTAAACATTCTGACCAAACAGTGCTCTTGAAATCCTTCCGTGTGATTTTTAAGTTTACCTTGTGAACTAGTGCCACCTCTAATCCCATTCCGAATCATTTTAGACACAGCTAAATAATTAGTAATTACATCAGGGGTTTTATTTAACTTACGTTAGTTATTAATCAATGTGCACATTAATTTATAACAGCTCCACAGTGTCCTCAGAGATCCATACTTTTATGTGCCCACCGGCCACAGCATACATTTTAAAGAAGTTAAGGAAGGACCGTTTTCATCAAAGAGAGGGACAAGATCTGTGCTACAATAAGGCCCTCCTAAGTAAGACACCACCATGAAAGGGGCATCCCTAAGAACAACACACATGTCCCCCACTCCCTGCAGCATAAATCCTTGTGCTGCCCCTGGCAACACCTTTTGGAGTCACACCTATTGTCGTTGGCAATGCTTGTTCTACCTAACGGTTTAGCCAGCCTTTGAACATACAGCCCTGCCAACTGTACTGTTATCAATTTGAGTCTGTATTCTGGTTTGAAAAACTGAATTGAAACATTGAGTTCCAACAGCTCTGCTATCTCTACTGTCCCTCTCTTTTTAATATAAAAACAAAAAACGGGCGCTTGTCAGCACTTAAAAATGTGTTACATAAGCCGAGACGCGCAATTACACATACCACTGTTGGGATTCAGCGGGATTAGTATCAATGTGCATAGAAAGTCAAATCCTTCCAAGAAGGTGTAATCTGAGGCAGCTGCCCTCTTGACTTTTGGAAGATGCCGGATCAGGAGGCCAAGGGGGAATTATTTCTGAGTGACCCTCTCAGTCATTCGAGCTCTCAGTGAAGGACTTTCATAGCTCTTGTCTTCCCCTTTCCCGCGTTCCTGGCGAGCAGCCGCCATATATCTCTGGGAGCCAGCAAGCAGACACTGCAGCCCTTTACGGCCTTGGTAATGAGCTGCGCCTCTGAGACAGACATAACTCCACCGTTAGGTTACCCCACAGAATGCTTTTGAATTTTTAACTAGCGCAAAGTGAAACGATATGTTACATTATATGTGGAGTTTACTTATCCACGCCATAAAAGCTGGAATGCTCCCCAATGCAGCAGCCGGTACTTGACAACGAGGGACATAAAACAAGAGTGCATTTCTACTTAAATAGCATTACGTTTGCCACATAAGCTATGCTGACTGCTCCCTGGCTTTTGTGCAGAGGATCCGATGACAAGTGTACGTTTGGCCGCTCTGCGCGAGGGATTACTGTGTTCTTTTTACTGTTAAAACCTGAGGTGAACAAAAGGTACCTGTAGCGCGCAGCCAGTTGAATTTGATAACAGCATGTGTCGCTGCTGTCTATATAATATCAATACATATTTCCCAGAATTAAATATTGGTGCGTCAAGGGTTTGATTTTGTTTCCACATATTTTTCACAATGCGTTTGTCGTTCAAATGCAAAGAAAGCCGATCATTGTACATTTTTTTTTCTGGAAGTCATCAGGAATTTGTCTGGAACCGCGACTCCCTTGGCTATTCCTAATGCATTTCGTGGCCTGATTTGCAAGACACTGTGCAACAAAAACAATGCAGAAATAACGGTGCCTTTGGAATAGAAAGCAAACACGGCTAGGTAGATTGACAAAGAAATTGAGACACCACGACGTCAAAGTTGAAAGTACGTGAGGACATGTGTACACATTTAAGTCATGTCTATACTGATGCAAGACTCTGGTTTGTCCAGCTCCTCATCAGCCAATATGAAACATACAGCAGCTACTTCTCACTCTCAGCTGGATCCCATGATTCTAAGGAATGACGCAATTCTCTGGAATCCATTCTGTGCAAAGTTTAACTGCGATCATTAAGCCTCCTTGCAGTGGTTTACAAATCAATGCCTCCTATTAGTATGTTTTAAAAACAGGATCTAGAAAGGAAAAGCAAAAACCAAGTAAAGAGGCAGGGTTCTTTCAAAAAAAAAAAAGCTAATGAAAATAAGCACAATATTGAAAAGACTGCAAAAAACGGCACAGGAGCAATTTGTATGCTAACTCGCACTACTGGCAAATTAGAATGGCAGAGACACAAAGACAAACTGAACAATTCAAGGCCTCTCCGCCATCCGGGAGTCGTACCTGTACAGAACCGCACCAGGCAGGCTTGTAGAATGTGATCCTAGCTACTGACACAGAGATGCATACACGAGGCAGGGCCCCCTCTTCCTCTCTTCCTTTCGGGAAAGAAAACCCCTAAGGAGGAGTACCCTGTATGCCAGGAAACCCCCACAGTGGTACCGATAAGGACACAGAGGATTCCATCATAAGGGCCTGTGGGCATGGAAAAAGTTTGGGCAGGAGTCAGAGGGGTTTCAGAATAGTTATCTCAGCTCAGCCAGCTACAAACTGGGCCCAGACCAACAGCAAAGTGGGGCACTGTGAATGAAAGCCATGCCCAAATACTGAGCAGGAACATAAAGCGCCTAGCTCACATTAAAAGCGCCTAGCTCACATTCTCCCTAACTACTGAAACCTTCATTCGTGTGGTATGGAATTTGGGACCAACATGGAAAACAGAATAGAGATGAAAAAGAATCCCTAGTCCCCACATCAGAACAGACTAACATGGGAAAAATAAATGCTGGCAAGGCTAGAAAATCCCCACAACGCTGAAGTGGATGGTAAGTATGCTTGATGTTACACGTGGGCACAGTGGGGTTAAATGTTGTAAGGTCCCTCTTCTTAAGTGGGTGGTCGAAAGGGCCAATTTTACACCCCAGGAAGAAACATTCCACCAGGTTTGGGGGCCTTATGGTGCCCTCTGCCACTGGTAATGTGGCTTGTGTGCCGCCTGACTCTTCCTTTTAAACCACCTACATGCTAGGGGTCTCCTCGGGATTATCCAGAGCTGGGGGTACTGAAGAGAGGCCGAAGTAGATTGGGGAACTCCCTCATGCTAATGTGACCCTGCTCATTCCATTTCCACTGGCAGGTTTGCATGGAGGTTCCCGGCAGTGGTACATCAGGATTCTGCACAGTAGTGGGCCGTCGAGTGGTAGTAGGCTAATTCTGGGTGGTACGCAACTGCCCATTTCGATAAGGAAGCCTCAAGACATTTATGCACACCTTCAGTATGGCTGGGAGCCTCACTGTGTTAACTGGTCTGGCACATGAACATCTTAACTTGGCCTTCCTTTGCAGCTGAAGATATATGGCCTGATAGTCCCTACCAATCTTTTGATACCAAAGTAACACCAGCTGGTCAAGGTAGTGGCAGGGAAGGGCACAAGGAGAGGTAAGGCAAGCAGCATAAAATTCTCCCAAGGTGGTGGTGCCCATTATATGCAAAAAGACTGCAGAGAAGGACATCAATCCCAAGAAGATCCAGGAGGAAAGGACATATGCAGAAATAAACAGGAACCTAACTCCGATAAGAGAAGTCAAAGAGAAAACAAAGTGATAATGACCAACAAAGCATACACATTGGAAGGGACATCAAATTCCACAGTGTGATAAATGAAGAATGTTGCAACACACTAGTGTTTACTTTCAAGGATCCCTAGCATTGACATTATCGTTGCTGAGCAACCTGCCCATGCAGTTCTGGCAAGTTTCAGGAGCCAGCCATTATGACATGAATCCATTCTATGGATGAGCAGCCATCATGTTCCAATTCAGACTGATGTAAGGAGGATTGTGACATCATACACAAGGGATTGTACTCATACAAGACTGATCCCTTTGTCTGCATAGCACAGTCTCTCACTGCTCAGTCTGTGCATCCACTGGGCATACTTGAACTGATCCAGAGTCTATTGGTTGCATCCAGCAAGCCCACTCTTTACCACCTTTTTACCGCTTAAGACATGGCAGCTTCAATACCTCCGCCAATGTCATTTTTGAATGAACCTGGACGCCCCCAAGTTAGGTGGGACAGGTGGAAAGACATGTTTGAAAACTACCTGGTGGCTTTGGGAGGAGAGAGATTCAGCTCAACTCGCAAAAAGGCATTATTACTTCACAATCTTGGTGTGGAAGGCCGTGCAGTGTTTGATGGGTTAGGCAGTGCACAAGCTGGTGAAGCGGAGGACACAGATGAATATGCCCTTGCGATTAAACAACTCAAGAATCATTTTGAGCCTAAGAAAAATGTTACATTCGAGAGGCACAAGTTCTTTCAGCGTACGCAGGAGTCCTCAGAATCCGTGGAATCGTACATAGCCTCATTAAGAACATTAAGCCACTCCTGTGAATTCGAACATCTATCTGACTCGTTAATTAGAGATCAGTTAGTGAGGTGCACAAATAATATTAGGATACAGGAGAAATTGTTGGCAAAAGACATGAAGTTGGATGAAGCAGTGGACCTAGCCAGAAGCATAGAACAAACCTCACAATATGTCAAAGAACTGAAGTCTGACAAACAGAGTACCCAAGCTGTGTGCGCAGTTGATCACAGGAAGAGACTTAATGGCAATAAAAGCAGGAAAGGAACATGGGGTGCAAAGTGTACCAGATGTGGCAGTGTCAAGCATGGTCCGAATTACCCTTCGTGCCCAGCAAGGAATGCTGAATGTTTCAAGTGTAGGACCAGAGGACATTTCGCTAATGTATGCAAGAGGTCATCAATAAATCTCTTAGAAACCAGAGACAACCAAGAAGAAGGTGCTCACTCAGCCTACAACATACAGGAGGTGTACTCCTCGCAAGACAACCCCAGACATGTCTTCGAGATTTCGACCATTGGAGGAGGAGACAGCAAAGGTCCAACAGATGTTTTTGTAATTGATGGCCAAGAAATACTCATGAAAGTTTGCACATGTTCCCCATGGACCATCATTTCTAAAGAGACATTTAAAGATATTCTAAAAAAAGATGAATCAATGCTGGATCCACCAAGAATTCGGCCCTGCGGCTATGCGGAATCCCCTATTGAGATGCTGGGACAGTTTACTGCAAGTGTGCAATACAGAGGTGGAGAATGCATAGCTGACATTTTGGTTGCAAGAAAGGGTGCCTCCCTTTTAGGTTGGGAGGAACAAAGGAAGTTGAGAGTCAGGGTGCAAGCTAGCACCACTGAGCAGGGTCATCATTGCCGAGATTGATGATATGTGGTCAAGAGAGTTCCCAGAGGTCTTCACCGAAGGTCTGGGCAGACTCAAGAACTTCGAACACCATATTAGACTAAAGAAAGAATCTCAGCCTATTGTTCATAAAGTGAGACATGTGCTGTTAAACATGAGAGCGCAACTACGCAGTGAACTCAATAACTTAGTAGATAAGGGTGTCATTGAACCTGTTGAGGCCACAGAGTGGTTGTCCCCCATTGTTTTAGTGGCCAAAAATAATGGTAAATTAAGAGTGTGTTTAGATTTGCGCAGTCTTAATCACAATATTCTGGTGGAGAGACATCCCCTACCCAACATTTCTGAGACACTCTCCACTCTTGGCGAACCCAAATTGTTCTGTGTCATTGATCTCTCTGCTGCCTATCACCAAGTTCCCCTTTCCCGAGAATCGCAACATCTCACTGACTTTATCACACCTGAAGGCACTTATAAATACAATCGCATGCCATTTGGGTTGGCCTCGGCCGCATCTGTGTTCCAAAAGGTGATGGAGGAAGTGTTAAAAGGGTTGGAAAATGTTAAGGTGTTTCAAGATGACATTCTGATTTTTGCAAGTAATGAGCATGAGCATGACAGAGTACTTAGGGCAGTACTATACAGACTGAAAGAGGCTGGGTTAACGGTCCAAAGAAGCAAATGTAAAATAAGTGTTGAGGAAGTGGAGTATCTGGGACACAAAGTTTCGAAAGAAGGTATTTCTCCCAAAAAGTCACTCATAGAAAGCATTAGTAATACTCCTCAGCCCCAAGACAAGGACCAACTACGTTCTTTCATGGGACTAGCGGAATATTACCATAAATTTGTGAATGGCTTTGCATCCATCTCATCTCCATTGAGGGAGTTACTAAAAAAGAACGTGAAGTACACATGGTCCAAAGAGTGTCAGGAAGCATTCTTGCAAATCAAAGATTGTATAGTCAAGGCCCCATCCTTAAGTGGATTCATGTTTGGCAGGAAAACTTTGCTTTCAGTTGATGCTAGTACCCTTGGCTTAGGAGCAGTTTTGACTCAGTTTGACTCAGGTAAAACTGAATACACAATTTCATTTGCATCCAGGCCACTTAGAGGAGCAGAAAAAATTACTCGGTCATTGAAAGAGAGGCACTAGCAGTATTTTGGGCAGTCACGCACTTCAAGTTCTTTCTATGGGGTCGACCTTTTATTGTCAGATCAGATCACAAGCCTTTGGTTCAATTGATGAACGGTTCTGAGTGGGCCAAAGGGTCTCCAAGAGTTTCGAGGTGGATGGTAGAACTCTTGGATTATAATTTCAAGGTGTGTTACATTCCCGGGAGGGAGAATATGGTACCAGATTGTTTATCCAGATTACCTGTGTGTGATGTTGAATTGGAGGGAGCACCTGAATTTCAAGATGTGAGCATTGCAGAAATTGAGCATGATGCCATTGATAAAGAGATGTGGATAAGAGCTGGTGAGAAGGATTTAATATTGAATCAAGTTATGATTTGGACCAGAGAAGGATGGCCTCAGAAGAATATTGTGGGAAAAGAGTTTGACAGATATTTTGGTGTGAAGGACGAGTTAAGTATGTCTGAGGACGGATGTAAACTTAGAAAAGGAAATAGGATAATACCCCCCAGTGGGGTCAGATCTCATTTAGTGAATATAGCACATCAAGGTCACCTGGGCATGGGAGGAACAAAGAGATATTTGCGGCAATATTTCTGGTGGCCTGGGATTGACAGTGATGCAGAGAAGTGTGTGAGGGGTTGTAGAGAGTGTGGTAAGAGTGACAAGACCAAGATGGTTAGAGAAGTACCAATAAATCCTGTCAAAGTACCGAGTGAACCATGTCAAAAAGTTGCAGTTGATTTGATGGGACCATTACAAAACCTTGACAATGGGTATAAATACATTGTTGTGTTAGTAGACTACCATTCCAAATGGATTGAATGGAAGGCTTTGTGTGAGGCAACCACTGCAGAGATTGTGTTATTCTTCGAGGAAGTGTTTTACAGGGAGGGTTTCCCGACAGAATTAATCACTGATAACGGAGTACAATTCTGTTCTGAAAGGATGTTAACTTTCTTGAAGAAATTTTGCATCAAACACACTAGAACTGCTTTATATCATCCAAGGGCCAACAGCCTCGTTGAGAGAGCCAATAGGTTCATAAAAGGTGGTTTGCAATTGGCCATGGCTTCTAATCTAAGATGGTTTGGTGTACTAAGAGAAATGATATGGAACTACTGTACCACACTACACTCAGTTACAAATGTATCTCCGTTCATGTCATTGAAAGGGAGACAACCTGGAACAAAACTTTGTCCAGGGTGGATGGACTTAGCCAAGAGTTCCAACATTGATCGCGAGAGAATTATGACTCTCATCAAAGAAGCACAGGATGTGTACAAAGAAAGATTTGATGAGGACAAGAGTGTCAAAAGTAATACCTGGAAAGTGGGAGATTGTATTCTCATAAAGAACCCTAGATTCACTCCCAAATGTGTAGAAAGCAAATACATTGGTCCCAAGAAAATATCTGCGGTAAGAAACAATGTAGTAATTGTAGAAGGGGGGGAGTGTTGGTCAATGTCCAGAATTGTGAAATGTCCAGAATGCATGAAGGACAATGCACATGATAAACAAGACAATGGTGAACATGACAATGGTGAATTTGCTAATAACAGTATCAGAGACTCTAGTGTCATAGATAAGTGCTCCAAGGATGACAACAATTCAAGGTCTGCAGCAGAGACACATTCAAATAGAGTCAAGAATAAACCCGGCTGGTTTAAGGATTATTATGTGGGGTAAACAGCTGTATGCACATAAGGGATGAGATGCGTTATGATGTAAGTGTAAGTTAAAACAAGTTCATAAAAATGTATTACCAGATACTAGTTAAACATTGAGCTGCACTATGAGCTCATTAAGTTCTAAGAATGTTATTCTAAGAATGTGGAGGAGAGACAGTAGAGACAGCAGGGAGAGAGCCATGTTGGCACTCGGCTCTCATAGGCCGCTGTCGCTGTAATGAAATAAATTACTGTTTCTTCATCACTGCTGCCTGGAGCCCTTATTTCCTCACACTATGTCTGTGCTAAGTAGTTAGCCTGAGAAAAAACATTGCAAGAACCAGATGTACAGCGCCAGGAGCATATTCATGGAATTAAATGTGCATCGAAATATGCATGGCAAAGAAAAACGAGTAGCAAATGGGATGCCCACATCATGCCCCCCATGGCAAACAGAACATAGTGCTGTTGAACAACCGTTGAGCTGGACCCATGGAAAAAAGGAATCAATGATTACTTAGCAGCAATCACCATTACTTCCTCTCCTCTCCTGCGACCGAGATGTCCTAATCCCAGTATCCCCATTAATCTGCACCCCAGCCCCCTACATTGAGGCAGCACCCACAAGTCCACCCTCATGCCAGTACGGCCACTGATCTACAGCCCAGCCCCTACATAAAGGCAGCAGCAACAGGTCTGCCCTCATCCCAGTATCCCCACTAATCTGCACACCAAAATCTGCATCACTCTATGCCCACTCCTCTCTCACACAGTACTTGCCCCCACAAGGTGCCACATCACAATAGTGCACTCCAAATACACATCATCCCAATGCCCACTCTTACTCTTACAGCGCAAAGTACTGACATTAGGAGTTGGATGAAATGTGAAATGTCTGACTGAACATCCAATAAGCCATCTTACTTGCAGAGGTCCATGCTGAATTCCCAGTCCACCGAAGTAGACCCCCATATATTCCCACAATATTTGGCCACAACACCTGCATGACAACAACTCACTGGATTCCCCCCGATACCCCTTGCACATATGGACACAACCACCAGACAAAACAGTATGTTGGCACACACTCATGATCCGTTGGGAAAAGGGTGCAGCCACAAACCAAATCACCCATTCACTGTCCCTACAAGGCAACAAACAGGCGTGCAGGCCTAGTTCTGTACCATGGTGGTTTTTAGACTTACAATCATTGTAACTGCAACAACACTTGCCAGCTATGCAGCCTGAAAAACCATGGCCATTTGCCCTGTGGAACACTAACCTACCTCAACTTCTCTAGCCTGTGTCTCCATTAAGTACACCTGGCAGACATCCTCCTCCAAAATGATCACTTTGAAGCAGTGCTGGTGAATCCAGGACAGTGACCTCGTTCATGGCTTCCCCTTGGAGCACACACAGCTGCACAACAACAGCCAATCATATTTCCACTGCTGCTATTCTTTCGTCCCTTGATGTTCAGGTGACATTATCTAAGTGTGAGGTGTGTTTCTCAGTGAATCAGAGTAAGAACACATCCCTTCTCATCATCCCCAATGACAATATGCTGTACCTGTTTAGGAAGTATGAGCACAGCATCCACATGGACAAGCAAATGCCAAAGGGATACAAACACAGCATTGGTGGTATGAAGGAGCACAATGTACAAGACAATGAAACCTTGAGAAGTGAATCGGTAGAGGTGAATGAGCTGCCAACAGCTACCCCAAACCTCCCTCTCTGTGGAACATCTGGGCACACACCTAGGCAAATGAGTACCCATCCTCAATGATGGACACAAACTTAATGATGACATTTACCTCTCATCTCTAAAAATCTCCCCACATCCCCACCATCACACACACAATCCAAAACATACTCAAACAACACTGAGCAAACATGCAATGTCCCAGCCCAAGGAATGACATCAGACAACCATCCCTTGATACACCCACCGTTGCGATGGTCCTTTCCCTGCTTGTGAGACAAATGTTCACGTGGCCATACGGGCAAGTCAATTAAAGACCTGCCACCATGCCTACCTCAAACAACCCCTGTAAACAACAAAGTGTAAATGAAGGACAAATTATGTTCAACACATATATAGCAACTGTTTGGTTTTTTTTGTTTTTGTTTAGAAAAATAGAATTCTGCAAAAGCCATCCTGGCAAATATAAATCACATGTTCCACATGACAATTTACAAATAGCATCATAAATTATTAACATCATTTGGCACAATAAAGTACATGGTGCACAATAACCCCCAAAATGGCACACCACCCATGAACACATGTACATAGGAAGTGCCATGCCAACCACAGCATGCATGGTTGGCACACCCATGCACAACATGTCTATGCCTGTATTGCAAAGCATTGAATTATCAAAGCAACATATGTGTATGGCAAAGACATAAAACATGTGAAATTGAAAGCATGTCATCTCCCCATATCTACCATTTTCCACATATGTACATTGACCATTAAGGCATGATATGCTATGATAAGATGGGTTATTTATAACGCGCTTAATACCCAGGGGTTTCTAAGCGTGGACCCGGGGATAGAACATGTGGTGCTCTGTGCCGCCTGGCTTCCAAGGCAAGCACATTGCCCCTGAGCTATCTTCCCAAGCATCACACTAAACATCACACTCGCATGAAGCATGCACACATGTCCCACAGCAAATAGGTTAGTACCAATATGACCCATAGAGGTTGGCCAAACAAACATGACAGCCATGGGAAATATTTAGTTGGAGATCATGTTCAAACAAAAGGACAGCATGCAAAAAGAAGCACAAAAGCATGCATGCACCAGCAAGCCAAGACATGCTGCACTTCTCACAAAGAGAAGACAAACGGTGCTGTTGACCAAAAAAAGATAAATGTGTTGATGCAAAACTATGTACAATGATGGTAACAGAAACATGTTCCTTAAAAAAATGTATAAACCAACAACTGATTAACTATATACAAGAGTCAGAGAACTAGTCCATTCTTATCTCAGACAATGCCTCATCCAAAGCCGATTCTCCATGTACATCTGCCTCTTGCATGCGGGCCACTGTTTTTTCCCAGATGGCTTGCAGGGGCTCCCTCATCCTAGACTTAATCTCCTCTGCTGCCCTGAAAAAATCCTCCACAATGGCAGCCTGCCTCTGTGCCAACCTCTCCTCAACCTTGGCCATGGCCCTGGCAATTGTCACCTCGTGTGCCAGATGTCTCTTGGTCCTGCTGCCTCATGAATGCCACCTCTGATGACACCATTGCCTCCAAGTGCAGTTGTGCCACCTGTTAAGATAGATTTCTAAAATCTGACCTGGTGGGCAGGAGTTCAGAAGGCCAGCGTAGTTTCTTGGAACAGGGTAACCTCTGGACAAGCCGGACCAATCAAGGTAGCTTTGGCAGGCGGTCAAGACTAAGTCTCAGGAGGGATGAGCGTGACGGAAAGACCATAATGAGCACACAGAGCAAGGACACTTACAAATTACTCCAGGCAGCTCTTATATTAAACATATATACACATTTATTACAAGGCCTTTGTAACATTGACCATAGTAAAAGAATCACAGTAAACCAACACATCACAATCCATATATTATATATACAAGACCATTGGGGTCCAAAGGGTTGACTGCATGAAATATGTTGACAACCTAGAGGGGAAGGAAAGAGGCAGTGCAGTTAATCTTTAGGTCCCTTCGACATCGACAATAGACCTAACTAAGAGGCAGTCCAAGCCCTAAGAATAGGGGAGCCTTGTGCTCAATAGTACATGCAATGCAAGCGCACGCGGTTGTTCCAATGGGCAAAATGGGGTCTCTTCAGGGATCCCAAGAAACTCAGGTGGGTGAGGCAATGAAGAATAGGTTCCCACTATTCAGAAGGACATCCACTTGAAGGCAGAGGCAGTTCGAGAGTTTGGGATGGAGTCGCTATTTCGCAATAGCAATGGAAAGGACAGGGGCCCTAGGGGCCACTCATGCATAAAAATGGGCCCTTGCACCAGGGTCCACCCGTTGGGGTATTGAGTACTCACCAGTCCCTGATGAAAGTGGGCCCAAACTTTGGCAGGTCACTCCACTTCGCTTGCAGGTTCGAATGCGTCAAAAAGGACGTCTCTGCATCTTTTAGTTCCTGAGATACAGAGATGATCCCCAAACGGGACAGTGGCAATTTCACCGTTCCTGGTGGATGAATTGACCCAGTTTCACTGCAGCAGGCTTCAGGGGCAAGGGGGTCACAAATGCAGCAGAATTGCAAAGGACGTTGCCACGACAGGGCAACAGGGTAACGCGTTTACTCTGGTCATGGCACACTCGTCTCACTTCAGACCTGGGAAAGCCAAGTGTACAAAATGCAGTGTGAGGGTGCCGTGAACACAGAGCAAGCAGTATACCAAGTTTTGAGGGCCTCCTCAAAACGACAGCGGAGACAGAGCAAAGGTCCTGCATAAGCTGGTCAGCCCACTGGTTGGCCCAGGGACACTTCCGAGAAAGCTTACTTGCAGGTTTTGGTGAAGGTGCCGAGAATAAATGGTCCCACTATTCCAATGGGTCGAAGCGCCTTCACAGACCTTCTAGGACGATCAGATGCAGAGGGGTCCCATGGGATGACAGCGGGTGCCGGGCACCAAACCTTCCAGTGGTTCACCAGCAGTACCTCGACTCATCTTTGTAGTTGCAGGATACTTGCCTCCTATCCTTTGTTCAGTGAGAACTCAGGAGATCGACATGGTAGTGGTGTTTACTGGCCTTGTTATGCTCACCTGGTATCCACAGGGATGCCACCCAACCCTGGTTGGATGATTTGCACTCTCGAACCCTTCCCCAGTCCCTTGGTAAGGCCTCTGGTTAAAGATGGGCTGCAATATAGGAGAGCTGGATTCAATACCAGATTGTCTTTATGTTTTCCCACCTCCCCTGGCCTCATCCCCTTCCTCCCCCTTGGGCCTTCTCCTCACCTTAATTTTGTAAAAGGTGGATTCTCCGTCCTGCTCCTCGTGGCAGGGGTGCGTAGATGTGGGGGGCGAGGAGCAACCAAGTTACTTCACTGGTGCAACCCCCCCTGTGGGAATCCAGGCCTGCTGCGACTCCATAGGTTTGCTGCTTTACAGTCTTGATATGCAGTTCTCATGTTCCTCTTAGTTCGAATAATAATGTCTTGCTTCTTTCCTTTTAGGTATGGAAAGGTATTTTGCTGTTGTCATGCAGTTTGAAGATGAGCATGGGCTGGTAGGCGTAAGCGCGGTGCGCCCAATGCTGTCCGGTGAGTAATGCGCAATGTGCGGCGCTGTTTCGCCTTTTATATTGCTAACCTGTATCTTTTCTCTCCTTGCAGGTTGCGATTTTCCTTGCAGAGCGCCGTAATGTTCCAGCAATGATACTGACCAGGACATGACTACCCAGGTAAGAATTGTGTGGCTTTCTTCATTCGGGAGGAAACGTGAGTAAACACTTACTAATGCTGTCTTACTTTCTCCTCTTTCCAGGTTATGGTATTCCTGGATGCATGCGGTGCCGGATGATGGAGTTCGTACCATCAGGTGAATGAAACTGAAGTCAACGATGGATTGAAGACAGGATACTGTTCCAGGTAAGTTTCGTAGTGTTCTTTCTCTCTCTGCAGGTCATTGGTTTCAGGTAATGTCATGATCTCTACTTCCAAAAGGTCAGGGTTTTCCCAACTCCCTTGGAAGCAGATCCATAACCCAGGTTACGAGTGCCAACCAGTCCCAATTGAGACCTTTTGGACCCAGTCCTGGCGCCAGTGGCACCAGGCTCATAAATATGCCCAGTCCCAGCGCTGGAAGCGCCGGGCTCATAATGCTTGGGTGGACTTACCTGCAGCAGACCATGCTGCTTACTTGCCTGCCAGTTGAGCCTCTGATCCTCTTCTGTTTGGAACTACTTTTCCTGTTGGGTGGGGCAGGAGCCACTCCCTAGATTCAGAACACTGGAACTCTTCTGGAAAGCAGGAACTCTTTTCTTACCTAGGCGTGGCTGTGGAAGGAGACACCTAAGCACTACAGGAGGCTATTTAAACCACACCCGATGGATGAATCTTGCTTTGCGTTATTCTGCATCCTCTGCAGCAGAACGCTCATCGTGTCTTCTGCATCTGATCCTGGGCCTAAGGAAAAAGGCTTACCATCCTGAATCCAGTCTTCAGCAACACCTATAAAGACAAGAAAGAACAGGTTAGCATTACGGTCTTCAGTGACAGCTCTTCACTTACCTGGTCCATCGGCTGTCACCAACGCCTCGCGCTGCATTCCGGCATCTGAAAGACAAAGGCTTACCTACTCCTCGTGCGCTCCGGAGGTCTTCACACTGCATTCCGGCATCTGAAAGACAAAAGCTTACCAACTCTTCGCACGCTCCGGAGGCCTTCGGCGCTGCATCCCGCATCTGAAAGACAAAACAAGGTGCGTTTAAAGACATTGGGGAACTTTAATACTCACGTGCCATTACTCCTTTCCACATCTAACCCAGTGGGTATTCCGGCACCCTGCAGCCGCTCCGAACTTGTACCTGAAAAATAAAAAGACAGTTAGAGCGCATCGTGAAGCAGGCAACAAGCGCTTACTTACGTGCTTCCAGGCGCTTCTATTCATCACAAGGGCTCCATCTTCAACTCACTTCAGCCCGTCATCCGCCATCGCCGGAACCCTGCAAAACAAGAAACATCATTACTAAAGACTTTAAAGACATTAGAATTACTCGAAACTTACCGTTCGTGCAGTAAACGACGGACAGCAGTCCTCTGAAGTCAAGAGGCCTGCTCCCCTTATCCAGTGAAGAAACTGGTTACAGCACCCTGCCCCGAGGCAGATGGAGAGCACGGCGTTCACTTACCTAAGGTGAGAGCGTTAACCTTTGGGGTTCTACAGGAGAAGAGAAAGGGAAGAAGAGAGAGACATTCAATAACCCAGTTCCTTAATCCCATATTTTCTATCTGCAGACATCTTACCCTTCGAGTCAGACATACAGTGCACAGAGGTCCAGCCCAAAGAGCCAGCCGTGTGTTACACATCACCTTTGAAGATACGGTATACGCCCAGTCAAGACCGGCGCCTCTACGGGAATCAGGTGAGCGTTACAGAACGCAAAGCCGACCACAAAACTCCCGTCCAGGCGCTATGGAAACCTCGGATACCGACCAGCTAGCCCAGTTACTTGGGCAACTAAGGGCAGAAGTGCATGCAGCCCGTCAGGAAATGAACGCTCTAAGAAGGGAACTGATTATTTCCAAGGAGCGAACAGATGATCTCGCTAGACAATTGCTACAGTCACAAGCCGGACAGACCCCGTTACCCGCATCTGGGGGAAATCTTCCTTCTACATCCTCTATGAATCCAGTGCAGATCAACCTACCTAGGAATGTACCTCTGGCTCCGCCCGAACGATTTTCTGGTGACCCAAAGAGGTTTGCAGTATTTATCAATCAGTGCCGGTTGCATTTCTTATGCCGGCCAGCAGCCTTTCCAACTGATCAAGCTAAAGTAGCTTTCGTGCTTTCGTACCTTAGTGGCAATGCGGCAGACTGGTCGATCCCTCTAGTAAATCAAGATGATCCGGTCCTCCATGATTTTCAAGCTTTTCAGCTCAGTATGGAAAAACTGTTCGCAAGACATTCACAGGGGCAGGCCTTGGACAATGAGCTTCTTTCGTTGCAACAAGGTAATCAAGACCTTTTGGCTTATATTGCGTCTTTCAACAGACTGATAGTGGAAACTCAATGGCCTGAGGACAAAAGGATTACGCTGTTTTATAGAGGTCTACGTGGAGAGCTCAAAGATGTGTTAGCCCAAGTAGTGAATCCCCCACAAGATTGTTCGGACTATATAGACTTAGTCGTTCAAATAGATCACAGACTGCAGAACAGGAAGGCCGATCGTTCCAAGTTTGATGCTCGAGTATTTTCCAAACCGCCAACTCCTTCCAAAGGAGTAGACTCCGGGGAACCCATGCAAATAGGGGGTCTGAAAGGTCCTCTAACACAAAAGGAGCGGGAAAGGAGAAAACAGTTGCAATTATGCCTCTATTGCGGAAACTCAGGGCACTTTCTTCGAGACTGTCCGGTGAAACCTGCCAAGAAGGCAGTAGGAGCTGCAGTTACCAAAGTTACAAACTCTGAGCAGGGAAACGACCTCGCCCGACAAGAATAGAGGTCCTCTTGCCGAGCGTGAAAACCAGTTCCGTGACCTCGCATTTCGTGATACCTATGGTCCTCATTAGCCCTGATAATCCGGATCGATTACATGCAATTGAAGCTTACGTCGACAGCGGTGCCATCGGCAATTATGTGGATCATGAAATAGTTTTGAGGATGAATCTAACTCTTTGTCCCAAGGCTGTAAAGGACGTCATTACTACGGTGGATGGTACGGAGGTAGCCTCCGGGCCAGTAACGCATACCACTCAAGAGGTGACGCTAGTAAGTCAAGATTGACACCATGAGAAGATCGTGTTCGATGTGATCAAGGCCCCTCAGTTTCAGATTATTCTAGGAATACTTGGTTAGAGAAACACAATCCTCTGATCGATTGGCGAGCAAGAACGGTCCAGTTTCCAGAATGTGTCTCTACTTGTCACCCTCCACCTGGTGTTGCACTGGCAGCAATTTCTTCAGAGACTCCCCAGTTACCTCCCGAATACCTAGAATACCAAGATGTTTTCCGGAAGGATCAGGCTAACTCTCTACCTCCTCATAGGTCTTATGACTGCCAGATAGACCTGATACCTGGATCTACTCCTCCTTGTAGTAGAATTTATGCCCTCACCGAGCCTGAGAACCTTCACTTTCGACAATACCTGGATCAATACCTGGCAAATGGGTTTATTCATCCTTCCAAGTCCCCTGCTTCTTCAGCTTTGTTCTTCGTTCCAAAAAAGGAAGGAGACCTTAGAACTTGTATAGATTATCGCTCCCTGAACCAGATCACCGTTAAGAATAGATATCCGTTACCTTTGATCCCTGAACTCCTGGACCAAGTCAGAAAAGCATGCATATATACAAAGCTGGATCTTAGAGGAGCTTACCACTTGGTACGAGTAAAAGAGGGCGATGAATGGAAGACGGCCTTCCGCACCAAGTATGGGCTATTTGAATATCAGGTCATGCCCTTCGGACTTTGCAATGCCCCGGCCGCCTTTCAATATTTTATGAACGATGTCCTCAGAGAGCTCATAGATGTGTGTGTTGTTGTTTACATTGACGACATCCTCGTTTATTCTTCATCGGAATCTGAACATCGGAAACACGTGAAAATGGTCCTCGAAAGATTGCATCAACACAAACTTTTCGCTAAGTTGGAAAAATGTGTTTTCAACGTGACTGAAGTTGAATTTTTGGGATTCATATTATCACCTGGCGGAGTGCGTATGGATTCAAAGAAGGTCGATGCAGTTCTCAAATGGCCATCACCATCCCCCATAAAAGGTGTGCAAAGCATGTTAGGCTTCGCTAACTTTTACCGCAGGTTTATCCCCGAATTCTCTCGAATAGTCTAGCCCATCACTGCCTTGTTAAAGAAAAACAAACGTTTTGAATGGTCTACCGAGGTGGAACAAGCTTTCCAGGATTTGAAGACTAAATTTATCTCTGCACCAATCTTAAAACACCCTCGCCCCAAACTCCCCTACATCGTGGAAACTGATGCTTCAAGCCTTGCCATGGGGGCAGTTCTATCACAAAAGGACCCGGTAACCAATCAGTTGCATCCCGTGGCATTTTGGTCCCGCAAATTCTCGCCTCCTGAAATCAATTACACGATTACTGTCAAGGAACTTCTGGCTATCAAGTCTGCCTTTAAGGCTTGGCGGCATTATCTGCTGGGGGCCCGACACACCGTTACTGTGATTACGGATCACCGAAACCTGCAATATTTGAAAACCGCAAAAGCCCAATCCTCTAGACAACTCCGTTGGGCATTATTCTTTGCCGAGTTTGACTTCATAATTACCTATCGACCTGGTACAAAGAACGGTAAAGCTGATGCCCTTTCTTGGATGGGAGTGGAAGAACACTTGATCAACCCTAAACCTGTACCAATCATTCCCGAACAAAGAATTCTGGGTGTAATCGCCACAGAATCCATAGAGGAAGATAAGGATAAAGCCAGGCAACTTGTAACTCCAGCAGGCATACAGAATTGGCATCTGCAGGGAAAGGACTTTGCAGTAAAGGACAACTTATTGTATTTCCAAGAACGATTATACCTACCCAGCACAGATTTACAGAAAAAAGTAATCTCTTGTTATCACGATTCTTTAATGGAAGGACATCCCGGTATGGCCAAGACCTCAGAAAAGATCAAGCGCTACTTCTGGTGGCCGTCTTGGAAAAAAGATATCAGAGACTTTATAATGTCCTGTGGAGTATGCGCCCAAAACAAGAGTCAAAAGGAAAGACCAGCAGGCCTCTTACGCCCTATTGACATCCCACCTCGCCCTTGGCATACGCTTTCTATGGACTTCATCACCGATCTACCTCCATGCTCCGGATACAATACGATTCTAGTAATCGTGGACTTATTCTCCAAGATGGCGCATTTCATTCCGCTCAAAGGCTTGCCAACAGCAGCAACTCTGGCCCGAGAATTTCTCGAAAACATCGTCCGACTGCACGGTTTTCCTTCGGTTCTAATTTCGGATCGAGGTAGTCAATTTATTTCTCATTTTTGGCGAAGTTGCTGTCGGTCGGCTCAAATTGATGTGAGACTATCGACCAGTCACCACCCTCAGACCGACGGACAAACCGAGAGGACCAATCAAACTCTGGAACAGTATTTATGCTGCATGCTGCAACAAACTGAAAAAACTTGGAAAGACATCCTTTGGATAGCCGAATATGCCTACAATAACTCTGTCCATTCGGGAACTGGGAAAACCCCGTTTTTTCTTTTGTACGGCAGTCACCCTCGAACCTCGGAGTTGGATCCCCTCCAAGATCTTGAAACACCAGCAGTAGACTACCTGCATTCTACAATCACCCAAGCCTTTAAGGAAGCTGTTTCTCACCTTCAAAGGGCTAAAGAACAATACAAGAAAGGAGCAGATCAACATCGGAAGGAAGCCCCTCAATATCAAGTAGGGGATCAAGTCTGGTTATCCACCAAATATCTACCTCTAAAAGGGCCACGCACATTCAACCCAAGATACCTTGGTCCCTATTCCATCACTACCATAGTAAACCCAGTAGCGGTCAAGTTGGACTTGCCCCCGCACATGAAGATACATCCGGTCTTCCACGTCTCTCTATTAAAACCCGTGCAACCTCAAACCCGACTAACTAAATCTCCAAAACCTATCCTAGTTGATGGAGAACTCGAGTTTGAAGTCAAAAGCATTCTGGACTCCAAGATCTCCAAATCTAAACTATTTTACCTAATTGACTGGAAAGGCTACGGCCCCCAAGAGAGATCCTGGGAACCTGCTGAATATGTCCACGCTCCTCGCCTAATCAAAAGATTTCACCGAACATTTCCTGACAAGCCAAAACCCCCGGAGAAGCCCGGTTTGGGAGGGGCCTTGAGGGGGGGTACCGTCATGATCTCTGCTTCCAAAAGGTCAGGGTTTTCCCAACTCCCTTGGAAGCAGATCCATAACCCAGGTTCCGAGTGCCAACCAGTCCCAATTGGGACCTTTTGGACCCAGTCCTGGCGCCAGTGGCACCAGGCTCATAAATATGCCCAGTCCCAGCGCTGGAAGCGCCGGGCTCATAATGCTTGGGTGGACTTACCTGCAGCAGACCATGCTGCTTACTTGCCTGCCAGTTGAGCCTCTGATCCTCTTCTGTTTGGAACTACTTTTCCTGTTGGGTGGGGCAGGAGCCACTCCCTAGATTCAGAACACTGGAACTCTTCTGGAAAGCAGGAACTCTTTTCTTACCTAGGCGTGGCTGTGGAAGGAGACACCTAAGCACTACAGGAGGCTATTTAAACCACACCCGATGGATGAATCTTGCTTTGCGTTATTCTGCATCCTCTGCAGCAGAACGCTCATCGTGTCTTCTGCATCTGATCCTGGGCCTAAGGAAAAAGGCTTACCATCCTGAATCCAGTCTTCAGCAACACCTATAAAGACAAGAAAGAACAGGTTAGCATTACGGTCTTCAGTGACAGCTCTTCACTTACCTGGTCCATCGGCTGTCACCAACGCCTCGCGCTGCATTCCGGCATCTGAAAGACAAAGGCTTACCTACTCCTCGTGCGCTCCGGAGGTCTTCACACTGCATTCCGGCATCTGAAAGACAAAAGCTTACCAACTCTTCGCACGCTCCGGAGGCCTTCGGCGCTGCATCCCGCATCTGAAAGACAAAACAAGGTGCGTTTAAAGACATTGGGGAACTTTAATACTCACGTGCCATTACTCCTTTCCACATCTAACCCAGTGGGTATTCCGGCACCCTGCAGCCGCTCCGGACTTGTACCTGCAAAATAAAAAGACAGTTAGAGCGCATCGTGAAGCAGGCAACAAGCGCTTACTTACGTGCTTCCAGGCGCTTCTATTCATCACACGGGCTCCATCTTCAACTCACTTCAGCCCGTCATCCGCCATCGCCGGAACCCTGCAAAACAAGAAACATCATTACTAAAGACTTTAAAGACATTAGAATTACTCGAAACTTACCGTTCGTGCAGTAAACGACGGACAGCAGTCCTCTGAAGTCAAGAGGCCTGCTCCCCTTATCCAGTGAAGAAACTGGTTACAGCACCCTGCCCCGAGGCAGATGGAGAGCACGGCGTTCACTTACCTAAGGTGAGAGCGTTAACCTTTGGGGTTCTACAGGTGAAGAGAAAGGGAAGAAGAGAGAGACATTCAATAACCCAGTTCCTTAATCCCATATTTTCTATCTGCAGACATCTTACCCTTCGAGTCAGACATACAGTGCACAGAGGTCCAGCCCAAAGAGCCAGCCGTGTGTTACACATCACCTTTGAAGATACGGTATACGCCCAGTCAAGACCGGCGCCTCTATGGGAATCAGGTGAGCGTTAAAGGTAAGCTGGCATCAAAGAACTGGACACAGTGAGCATTACGCGGCCCACAGCGGAATAACGCAAAGCATTTTCTGCTGTTTGGGTGTGGTTTAAATAGTGTCAGGTAAAGTAGTCCAGGTAAAATAGTCCCAGTCCTGCCACACCGAAAGTAGTCCAGGTAAAGTAGTCCCAGGCCTGCCACACCCAAAAGACTAAACCGCATAGCTCAGTTCCTTGTAACTGAGCTATGTGTGTGCCTCCATTTTGGCTGAACACCCCCCCCAAGTTAAATAGTCCCGTTCCAATGTTGGTCTTCATGATGGTTATGAGCCTGGCGCCAAAGGTGCCAGGACTGACTCCAAGACAGTCTTGGATGAGGTTTTAAGGCCTTTTACCTTGCCCTAACTGGAAGGCTGACTTGCCAGTGAGGGCCAGGGGCAAGGGTCATGACAGCCTCCTCTTATCCAACGTTCCCTTTGCGCCAAAATGGAGAGGACCTAATGGGAGATCTGCTCACAAACACATACTCCATACGTGGACCAATCACAGACCATGGTGGTCTCAGGCATTGAGGCCACTCAGACTCTCTGGCACACAGGATGTGTATTGGGGACAGACACCCCAGCCCACATCCTGGAGGCACACACACAAGGCATGCAGAAGCACACAAAAGCATTGCATTTCACGGGAAAATGCATGACCAAATAAGGACTGGCCCAGGTCAACTCGAACTGGGGAAGGTGAAGGGGCAAGATGGCCAAAGGACAGGACAAAGAACCTCTTGGCATGGCCATTTTGGGGCCGGCCACCTATTCATGCCAAATGCGGTTAACATGGCAGGAAAGGGTTAAAAATAATGTGAAATGGTAGCTGCCACCAGTCCTGTCCATGACCCACCTGCACAGCTCATAAAAAGTCTAGCAAGAGTATCTAGGGCCTTTGGAAATTACTATAGACCCAAGTGTGCTGTATGGTAAGATATATTGGGCCTCATTACGACCCAGGCGGTAAGTTACCGCCTGGGCCGTGACTTTACCACCATGGCGTAAACTACGTTTACGCCATGGTGGTTGGCGGACTTACCGCCCCATTCCGAGGTCGGCAGGGCGGTAAGTCCCCAATCCCCATTTACCCTTCCCCATTCCCATTTTTGCCCCATAGGGCATAATGGGAGTGGGGAAGGCGTTAATTACGCCACCGTAAATTACGGTGGCGTAATTAACTCCATGGTCCCTTAGCGCCATGGATTTTAACACCTGCTAAAAGCAGGTGTTAAAAGCACCATGGCGCTAGGGGACCTCGTAATTGGCGGTAAGGGGTCGGCGCAGCTAACGCTGGCGTTAACCCCTTACCGCCAGGGTCGTAATGAGGCCCATTGCATACTTGTTACATGTTGCACAAAAGCTGCAACATGAGGAAAGGTCTGAGGCAAACAAAGTCTCCCAGTACTGACTGTCTTAAGGGTCTGTCAGTTTCCCCATAAAAAGTGAGCAAAATCCCAGAGGAGTGCAGCTGAAGGATGTGCTTCTCTGGCAAAGTCAGCCAATGGTGTCTTAACATCACCAAAAAGTTTGGGGTTTGACACATGGAGGGAAAATTACAAACAATTATGAAATATTTCCTAAAACCACCTGCCTCCTCCTGCTTGCAATGCCATACAGGATTTGCCTCCTCAATGCCAACATCCCCTGCTGAATGGCAATGTGTCTGTGGCACAGGTACTCTTTCCGTCAGTATGCGTTGGCGCAGTACAGCATCTACACTGCCATCACATGCCGGCGGTTCTGACACAGTCGAGATACCTTTGATTACCTCAACAACGAGGTTTATACGTGGGCTGACAAGTATCAACAGCAAGGCACACGTCCGAACAAGAACACAAGTGGCAATAGCAGCTCCGACTCTGATATCCCCGAACAGGAAGAGAGAGCAACCACAGATCCTCAACCAGCCAGCACATCAGCCCAAGAGACAAGACCAGCGCAACCTAAGTGCACTGCTAACACTGGTTTTTTAGACAGAGGAAGAGGACAAGGAGGGGGAGAAAGAGGAAACCAAAGGATGCAAACAAGGTTTCAAGCGAATCGCAATTAGTGGTTAATTTATCCAAGCGGACACTTTCCTCTCGAGAGATACAAACCTTGGAGAAAGGGCTTAAGTTTGTACCCACTTATAGTACCAATAAGTTCCAGACGAAGATTGAACTGTTCAAGCTGGTTCAGAAGCTTAAATTGAAAGCATTTTTCGCTGAAAGTGCACCGTCAGCTACAGCAAAGGAGTCAGAGTACATTGAGTTCAAACCGAGCAGTACTTTTTGTCCACCGATACAAGTACCGGCAATTGACATATTTCACAAAATGGTACTGAGTGACCTCAAGAAGATGCAGTTCCGAGCACCAAAAATAACCAACCTTAACAGAGGTGAATTATCACAGATACGTGCATTGTTTAGCGATGACACTATAGTTATCCGTCCGGAGGATAAGGGCGGAGCTATGGTGATCCAAGACGCATCACAGTATCACTCAGAATGCCTATGACAACTTTCAGATACCAACACCTATAAACTGCTACCACAAGATCCTACTCCAGAGATCAAGAAGAAACTAGCAGAGATGTTGCCTTAAGGAGTGATGTGGGGATACAGGGTCTGAGTTTTCATGGTGCTGACCAAAAGTTGTGGTTTTATGCAGATGACCTACTTTTGTTGTTACGGGATTTAACAGTGTCCCTTCCGGCCTTGCTGAATGTTTTGGAAAGATTTCATGCGGTGGCTGGATTTAAGGTCAACTGGTCTAAATCTGAGGTGTTGCCAATTTCAGGATATTGTGACAAGAACTTGGTTACTGGTATTGGGTTTCAATGGTGTGAAAGGAAACTGAAATACTTGGGTATATGGCTAACCCCACTGGTGGATGAGATGGTTGTGGTGAACATGAATGAGGTATGTACTGATTTGAAAATGTGCATCCTGAGGTGGTCTTTGCTTCATTTGTCCATGTGGGGCAAGGTGAACGCTATCAAAATGCAGCTCCAAGGATTAATTTTGTTCTAGGTATGCTTCCGATGAAAATTGGTCAACATTACTGGAAAAAAATTGATGGTTTGTTGCAGTCATTCCTGTGGGATAATAAACCGCCTAGGCTTAAATTGTGGAAACTTCAGTTGCCAGTAGAAAAAGGTGGTCTGGGTGTACCGAACTTCAGGGCATATCATTTAGCCTTTTCAAGTCATTTTATTGTGCCTTTTTTGATGGATTTGCCAGATAAACGGGTAATTGCAGAGGCAAGTATGTTGGGTCCGCTCCCTCCAAGGGCTATTCTCACGGCGACAAACAAGTCATGCAATAAATCGCCTTTGACAGTTTTTCTGAGAGAGACGTGGAGACAGGTTCATGAATTGTTGGGCTCAGTTGCTTCAAAGACCATTCACTCATCCATTTGGTTGAACCCATGTATTGCTATCGGGGGAAGGTCTTTATTCTGGCCGGATTGGTTTCTAGGCGGGGTGCTTTGGATTGATGATCTTCTGGTGGATGGAGGGTGGATTGGGGAACGTGAGTTACGAGCAAAGTTTCACATTGATAATTTCAGAACTGACGACTTCAGGAAATTGAAAAGATGTATCAGCGATGTGGCAGAGCTAGGAAGTTCAATGGTGAATCTCTATCTTATGGAGAGGGAGCCAGGTGGTTGTTCCATTGCTAGCTGGATATATACTTGTATTGTGTCTGCTTATAGGGAAAATTCAAATTTGAGAGATGAATGGGGAGGGAGGTTAGGGTGTGAGATTTCGTCTGAGATGTGGCTGGATATGTGTGCGAATGTTAAACTCTGTGCAATTGATTTGGTGGAACGGTCAAGACAGATAAAGATCCTCAATAGAGTGTTTTGGAGTCCGGAGCGAATGTTTAAGAGGGGGCTGTTGGACTCGGATGAATGCTGGTGTTGTGGGAATGGACAGGGAAGTCTGGAACATCTGTTGTGGGAATGTGTGCGTGTACGGGGATTTTGGCACGAGGTTTGTGGTGCCTGTCTGCGTGTTTTGGATTTGGATGTTGAATTGGATTTTATGACAATGATTTTGGGAGGTGGAGAATTGCTGGATGATCTCTCTGTGTCACAGAAAAAGTTTTTACTCCGTGGAGCTTGTCTGGGCAAAAAGTTGATCCTCAGGGGCTGGAAGTCACGGAATGCGCCTTCTCTTGATGATTGGGTTGAGGGGATGTCTGCCCTTGCATCCATGGAAAGGATGGCTTACAAGCGGCAAGGGAAGTTGAGGTTGTACGGAAAGGTGTGGGATGACTTTCTGCGTATTTACTGATTTATGGCAAGTTATGTATATATTATATTCTGTTATTCTGTGTATTCTTATAAATAAAAAAAGAAAAGCTAAAAAAAAAAAAGAAACTAGCATAGATTCTAGACAGAGCTGTAGAAGATGAATGGATCAGTACTAAAACAAGGGCATATCTATCAACCGCATTTCCAGTAATGCCTCATCTGTATACCTTGCCTAAGATTCACAAAAGCTTGATTAATCCACCTGGAAGGCCCATAGTAGCGGCCACCAAGAACTTGTTACAACCGCTTGGAACATATATAGACTTGTTCTTGCAGCCAATCATTCAAGCCACAAGTACATATGTGAAAGATACAACGCATTTTCTCCAAATATTAGACACCATTTCTTTGGCCTCTGAAGACATCCTATTTACGATTGACGTGGTCAGCCTTTATACGAGAATTCCGCATGATTTGGGACAACAAGCAGTAGAGTTCCTGTTGCTTAGTACAACAGAAATTGGAGCCAACAAAGAATTTCTTATTATTTTGCTTGACTTTATCTCCAAGAACTCTTGCTTTAGGTATGATGGAAAGTTCTACAATCAAATATCGGGACAGTGATGGGAGCAACTATGGCACCAGTATACGCCAATAGCTTTATGCATCAATTTGAAACCACGCATGTGTTGTCTAATCCAAGATGGCAACACCAGTTGAAGACATGGGTCAGATTCATAGATGATATTTTTGGCATATGGTCAGGCAGTAGACAAGATCTTCAAGATTTTTTGACATTCCTCAATGGGATCGACCAACATATCCAATTTACTATTGAGATAGGTAATCCTAATGTACATTATCTTGACGTACAAACAGTCATCCAAGCCGATAGGATTACCACTACACTGTACACAAAGCCTACAGACCGGAAGAACCTGCTTCATCGGCTCAGTTTTCATCCGCCCAAACTCTCCAGAATCTGCCTTATGGTCAAATGTTAAGGGTTAAAAGGATTGTAAGTGACCCAGAGGTTTGTCACTTAAAATTGCAGAAACTACAAGAGAAACTACAAGCAAGAGGATATCCAGAGACAGATTTAGCTACTGCTCGTGACAAGACTAATGCGCAAGAACGCCAGCAACTGTTAGTGAAGAAACCTGCGAAAGACAGTCCAGAATTGGTCTTCGTCACCAAATATTCAATACAAAGCAAGCAAATTAAGGCAATAATACACAACAGATGGAATGTTCTCACAAGCGACAAACGAACTGCTGACCTGTTTCCTACTCCACCGATATTTGCGTATCAAAAGAGTAGTAATCTGCGGAATTTACTAGTGCAAATGAAAGAGAAAACACCGGATAAGAGACCTGATAAATTCCCTGGGACGCATCCCTGCATGAGCTGTGGGAACTGTAACAGTATTATCAAAGGTAGTACAGTCACACATCCAAGAACTGGCAAAAAATGTGCACTAAGACAACATGCCACATGTCTTTCAGAGAATGTTATTTACGCCATAAAGTGTCCCTGTGGTAAGTATTACATGGGAGAAACCTCACGTAAAATTAGGATCAGGATAAATGAGCATAAATCTAACATTAGGAATAAGAACAGGATGTCAGCTGTAGCGAGACATTTCAATGACAATGGGCACACAGTGAGCCAATTGAGATTTCTGGTATTAGAAGTTATGCCTCCCAAAGGACTATCTCGAGACATTAAACAGTGGCGAGCACAGAAAGAGGCTTTTTGGATCAACACACTCGTCTCGCTGTCACCGAATGGGATGAACGAGGAGCTGGACCTCAGTTGTTTCCTTTGATGTTTGAGTAACTGTATTATGATTGATTTTGGGGTTGATAATGTGCAGTGTGTCAGAATGCATTATGACATTGAGCCAATGTTAGGCTTACTTTGGGTATGCCAGCAGGGGTATGGTCAGGAATGTACTTACCTTTAGGATAAACAACATGGCCTATATGACCAATAAGGGACTATACACACACCCTGGATCCATCCAGGCTACCAACATTATACTTTCAGAGGATTTTGTCTAAAAGTTCTTTTCTTTCTTCTTTCTTACATTCTCAGTGATTTTTCACCTAATAGCAATCTTAGGTAACGCACCCAGGGCCTTCGTAGTCTTGATCTGTCCTTCATTCTCTTTTTACTCCCCTTAATTTCCAACCAAGGATATCTACGAACCAGCACAGGGGAACATACTGTTTAACCTACTCTTGTTTGTGCCAGTGCCCGCTGTGGCGAAAGGTTTCTAGATAATGTAAGCGCATTTCTATTGATTGGAACTGTGTTGTTTTTTGTTTTTTGTTTTTTGTTTTTTCTTTTCTTTATCCTGCTTGGTTTGACATTATCTTGGTTGGTTTTGCATTTTTTACAATTAATTTTTTATATTTTTTCATGATTTTCAATCATGTAAGAATAATTCTTTAAAGTATGCTCTACGTTCCTAAGAATGTTTAAATTTTCCAACGTGAACAAAAGTATCCTAACAGTGAGCCTACATTGAGCGTATGCTTAACAAAACATGCTCGTGCTCGTGATATACACCAGCAACCTTTCCAACATGGCCGCCGGCGTTTCTTAGTACTCGCGGCTCCATGCGTTGCCTTGGCAACCTTAAACCAACACAACAAATAGCAACATGGCTACAACAAATGCGTCCTAGTGGCGTCTTCAGTTGGTTCGCCTCCGCTCTACCAACAGGTAAGCTGCATCTTGCAAATAAGACAGAGCACGGCAGTGCTCGTAGGCATTTGAGCCTTTCTAATAGAATGATTAATTAACACGCCGCGGATCGCGCTGCATGTCTCTTTTGAGCCTCTCTAATAGTATAATGTATTGACACGCCGCTTTTCGCGCTGCATGTCTCCTTCATGAGCTGTGGTGCACGTAGGCATCTGAGCTTTTCTGATAGAATGATGATTTGACATGCTACTTACCGCGCTGCATGTCTCTTTCAGACAAGAGTCTGCACGCATGTTGAAACGCCTGCACACGTATTGAAACGCCTGTCAAGAATCTTCACTTTGGAGTGTTGGTTTGAGATTCAAGTCCATACTGTATTTATGGCAAGGTTAGTGTAGTAATATTTACGTGATTACTAGATGTCAATAAGGAGAAATGATATATGACATTCTGGTGGTCATTTTTTCTACCTTTTTCTTTCTTTCCTTCTTTGCGGTGATTCCACGCTCTATCATCACGCACATATAATGGGATTTCACATATGTATTTTTTATTTTTACTTTAAACTCATATTCGTTGGGTTTTTTATGGCTCATGACATATATGTACTCTCTATTGTGTATAACTTTTATCCTGATATGTGTTTTTTGTGATTGAACCTGTGCATCCATACTGCCATTTTGGGCATGATGTATCCATACCCGGCATACTTGAAAAACTCCAAAAAATCACGATCATGACGATGTATACGTTGATGGCTTTGTTATGATTCATGTGGACTTGCTTCATGATTGTTGTATGTTTAATCAACCAATTTTGCTGATTTGTTGTGGGTTATCCTACAGATTAGTTTGTTCACTTTTAAAGCACTCGAATCTAATTAAGTTTTGAAAGAGCTGGCCCTGACGAAGGAACACTGTTCCGAAATGCATTGGCCAATTGTTTGAGCTCGCCCTGCACATCTGCTTTTTCTAAGATGTACAACTACTGAAATTAATGAAGAAAATTAAGAATTAAGAATTAAACTATTATTTTTTGCAATAAACTAACAGAAGTTTGTTACTTTTTGTTTGAACTGCATTGAACTGAGACACCACGAGTGGTGTTTAGGAGTGCAGCCCGCACCGCTGGCTTAACAGCCTTGGTCCTCACCCCCTGTTTTCGTTGTGTGCCATTCCACGGAGGCAGCTTTCCAGCGGGTTTGCACCCTTCTTGAATTTTAAATGAATATTGATTTAACTACAAGGATTATCTAACAAAGGAAGGTTGTGAGTGTTCACTATACGCATTTCTGACAAAGCTTGTTCCCTTCATTGTTCTTGGGCAGGCTCTATGACCATCACACCTACCATGGTATGGATTCCCACCTCCACCAGGGACACCAGCACATCCAGATTGGCCAATTGTGGTACAGGGGCACAGGAGGCCATGGTGGTAGCTGGCATGGAGGGCTCAGTTGAGGTTGACTGGGGCACAGATGAAGAGGAGGAGGAAGGGGCCATTGCAGTGGTCTTTCTAAAGTGGCCACCGGAAAACAGTGCTGCTGCCAATTGGGACAACAGCCAGCACGTCTGCCTGTGATACTCTACAAGCAGCTCCTGAGCTCACATGTTGCCGGCACAGCATCATGGATAGACTCCTGCTGCCTCAAGCTACCCATCAGCAGTAACAGATGGCCACATTGGCCAGAAGTGTGGACTCTGTCTGGGTGGAGGCATCAGTGAAGGTGGGTAGTGCTGCAGCAGATGGTCCTGGGACAGAAAGTTCTGCTGACCCCCTCCACAGTAGACTGCACAGCCTCCTGTCTTAGGGCAAAGTGTGCAGCCTATACACCCCCTCGCTACCTCAACCTGACACCGTGGGCATAAGTGCCAATGCATGTGTACTCTCCTGAGGTGAATCAGTAGGGTGCTGACAGCATTAGTCAACAAGCAAATGCCTCATACATACAGGCTCATGCTCAGAAATCTGAGATATTCTAGTCTTACTACTGAAGGCAAAAGAACAAGTCACAATGATGAGACATGCACATGTGCACATAGCACATTGATGTCTAGCCACATATACATGACAACAACTTATTTCACATCCTAATCACAATGAGGCAGTGACCCAATTGTATCCTGCAGGCAGGACCATGGAAAAGGCGCTTGGCCACATGTGTCCATGGCCTACTAGGTACATCTCCACCCAACCACATCTACTAACATGCACCCCTGACAGTTCAACATGAAAGCAAGTAACATGTACATGCACCCGTTGCTGAGGATTAAGCAGCAATTCTCTTGATCCCAACATAAACAAATGTCATGATGACATACCCCCTCATTCAGTGGCCTGACAGATGCCAATGTAGAAATGGATTGTCAAATGCAAGAAATTGCCATTACCACACATCCATATACAAGTGTCAGTCTCAGCTGCTGAGTGGAGATGATGCAATCCTCCTACATAATAGAACATCCCATAGAGGAGCATGCCTGTATGTATCTCACTTGCCCCAACATCCCAATCTGGTAACTGTTCCTGTCAGAGGCCTTGCTGTTAGCATCTCACAGTGCATGCACAGAGACTGACTGAGCTCATACCTACACCTGTCCACTACAATTTTGTACACCATTACATACTTCCAGCGTCATTTTAAGGCTGAATGGCATTAAAGGAGTGTGCAACATACATACCATGAAGAGAATTAACGTGATCAAGTTGTATCAAATCTGTGGAAATGTACATCCTGTGAGTACTCACCAGCAGCCTAGATATGTGCCTGCAGGTCAAGGACCTGGGAATGGACCACTGGGTTGATCCTCTCCAGGATCCGGAGGTGAAGGAGTGATACCTGATGGTGGCATGCCCGTGCCTGATGCACCTCCATGTTCGTCTTCACCTGGCTCTGGATCTTAAGGTCGCCCCGGTGCTTCTTTGCAAGGTCCACTGTATGGACTGCAACCCCATCCAAGTTGATGGTAGCTGTGATGTCCACCCAGATCTTTTCATGGCCACACGTTCCAAGCTGCTTCTGCAGAATGAAGAGGGCATCACAATTTGCCAGGACCCGATCTCCCAGGATGCTAACTTCTCAGGCTGAGAAGTTGACAGCCCTCAGCCTCGCCTTGGGGATGCTGGTCGATGTTGCAGAAATGGTTCACCTGAGGCTGGTGGGGTAAAGCCAGTCCATGACTACATCCTGTGGATAGAGAGTTGGAAGTCCTTATACAGCAGATGAGATGGGCACAGAGCCTGACAGGAGAGGCACACAAGAACAGGCTTTTGGGGAATAACAGGCATTCCAAGGCAGAGCTAGTGGTCAGTGGCCATGGACACGGTACCCGGCAGCAGGAGAAGTTGCAGCATGGAGGAAAAATGAGGTTGGAGGAGCCAAGATATTGCACAAGGCTTGCACTATAGCAAGGCAAGGGTGATTACACTTCATGCAATGCAGCAGTGACAAAATTATAGGAAGGGCCCTATGTGCTAAAATGCGTGCTGCATGCAGTATGCATGCATGCGTGACTGAGTAAATAATGTGCCCACAAGTGACTCTAACCTGCACATGCCTTCCCTTCCATGCCCGGATGTGGCAAGAGTTACGGTGTAGCACATGGATTTGGAGGTGGTGAGAGTTAGGGCATAGCACATGGATTTCCTGCTGTGCACAGAGGCATAATTATTTAGTGGTTGCTGCGCAGATTTGGAGGTGGTGAGATTTGTGTGTACCTTGCTGTGAATTCAGATTGCAACATGAGTGAGAGAACTCTGCGCAGAGGATGAGGATGGGGATGAGGGCAGAAGAAAGGTCCACCTGCTAAATGTGCTGATTGGGTTAAATCAAACTTGTGTCAAGAGTTACATTTGGAATTGAAATTGACCGAGCCTGGCAGAGGGAGATGAATTGTGTTAAAAGGGATCTGAGCAAGGCTCAGGGGGATCCAGGGTGAACCGTGAGTCACCTGAGAAGGAATATCCTACAAACATTGTATTAAGAGGATCTGAGCACAGATGAGGGGCCTCCAAGGTGACACACATTGTGTTAACCGGATCTGAGCCCGGCTGAGGGGAATCTGGGGTGAATAGTGAAACACCTTAGCTAATGAGTACTTCTGAAGATCTGAAATGAGTACTTCTGAAGATCTGAAAGAGGAAAAGAACGTATCATTCATTTTTCACATCTGGCCCTCTGATTGAAGAGACTCTTAAAACAAAGAGACTTGGGCACAGAAGGCCCCAATACTATTGATTGAACTGCATCCTCGTTCTAGAGAAGCAAAGAAATATGATAAGCTCAAGTGAACCGCCTTGTCCCATGCGGAAAACATGGAGAAGGGAGGCCAGTGGCTTGAACATTCTGACTCCCCTACATCGTGGAAACTGATGCTTCAAGTCTTGCCATGGGGGCAGTTCTATCACAAAAGGACCCGGTAACCAATCAGTTGCATCCCGTGGCATTTTGGTCCCGCAAATTCTCGCCTCCTGAAATCAATTACACGATTACTGTCAAGGAACTTCTGGCTATCAAGTCTGCCTTTAAGGCTTGGCGGCATTATCTGCTGGGGGCCCGACACACCGTTACTGTGATTACGGATCACCGAAACCTGCAATATTTGAAAACCGCAAAAGCCCAATCCTCTAGACAACTCCGTTGGGCATTATTCTTTGCCGAGTTTGACTTCATAATTACCTATCGACCTGGTACAAAGAACGGTAAAGCTGATGCCCTTTCTTGGATGGGAGTGGAAGAACACTTGATCAACCCTAAACCTGTACCAATCATTCCCGAACAAAGAATTCTGGGTGTAATCGCCACAGAATCCATAGAGGAAGATAAGGATAAAGCCAGGCAACTTGTAACTCCAGCAGGCATACAGAATTGGCATCTGCAGGGAAAGGACTTTGCAGTAAAGGACAACTTATTGTATTTCCAAGAACGATTATACCTACCCAGCACAGATTTACAGAAAAAAGTAATCTCTTGTTATCACGATTCTTTAATGGAAGGACATCCCGGTATGGCCAAGACCTCAGAAAAGATCAAGCGCTACTTCTGGTGGCCGTCTTGGAAAAAAGATATCAGAGACTTTATAATGTCCTGTGGAGTATGCGCCCAAAACAAGAGTCAAAAGGAAAGACCAGCAGGCCTCTTACGCCCTATTGACATCCCACCTCGCCCTTGGCATACGCTTTCTATGGACTTCATCACCGATCTACCTCCATGCTCCGGATACAATACGATTCTAGTAATCGTGGACTTATTCTCCAAGATGGCGCATTTCATTCCGCTCAAAGGCTTGCCAACAGCAGCAACTCTGGCCCGAGAATTTCTCGAAAACATCGTCCGACTGCACGGTTTTCCTTCGGTTCTAATTTCGGATCGAGGTAGTCAATTTATTTCTCATTTTTGGCGAAGTTGCTGTCGGTCGGCTCAAATTGATGTGAGACTATCGACCAGTCACCACCCTCAGACCGACGGACAAACCGAGAGGACCAATCAAACTCTGGAACAGTATTTATGCTGCATGCTGCAACAAACTGAAAAAACTTGGAAAGACATCCTTTGGATAGCCGAATATGCCTACAATAACTCTGTCCATTCGGGAACTGGGAAAACCCCGTTTTTTCTTTTGTACGGCAGTCACCCTCGAACCTCGGAGTTGGATCCCCTCCAAGATCTTGAAACACCAGCAGTAGACTACCTGCATTCTACAATCACCCAAGCCTTTAAGGAAGCTGTTTCTCACCTTCAAAGGGCTAAAGAACAATACAAGAAAGGAGCAGATCAACATCGGAAGGAAGCCCCTCAATATCAAGTAGGGGATCAAGTCTGGTTATCCACCAAATATCTACCTCTAAAAGGGCCACGCACATTCAACCCAAGATACCTTGGTCCCTATTCCATCACTACCATAGTAAACCCAGTAGCGGTCAAGTTGGACTTGCCCCCGCACATGAAGATACATCCGGTCTTCCACGTCTCTCTATTAAAACCCGTGCAACCTCAAACCCGACTAACTAAATCTCCAAAACCTATCCTAGTTGATGGAGAACTCGAGTTTGAAGTCAAAAGCATTCTGGACTCCAAGATCTCCAAATCTAAACTATTTTACCTAATTGACTGGAAAGGCTACGGCCCCCAAGAGAGATCCTGGGAACCTGCTGAATATGTCCACGCTCCTCGCCTAATCAAAAGATTTCACCGAACATTTCCTGACAAGCCAAAACCCCCGGAGAAGCCCGGTTTGGGAGGGGCCTTGAGGGGGGGTACCGTCATGATCTCTGCTTCCAAAAGGTCAGGGTTTTCCCAACTCCCTTGGAAGCAGATCCATAACCCAGGTTCCGAGTGCCAACCAGTCCCAATTGGGACCTTTTGGACCCAGTCCTGGCGCCAGTGGCACCAGGCTCATAAATATGCCCAGTCCCAGCGCTGGAAGTGCCGGGCTCATAATGCTTGGGTGGACTTACCTGCAGCAGACCATGCTGCTTACTTGCCTGCCAGTTGAGCCTCTGATCCTCTTCTGTTTGGAACTACTTTTCCTGTTGGGTGGGGCAGGAGCCACTCCCTAGATTCAGAACACTGGAACTCTTCTGGAAAGCAGGAACTCTTTTCTTACCTAGGCGTGGCTGTGGAAGGAGACACCTAAGCACTACAGGAGGCTATTTAAACCACACCCGATGGATGAATCTTGCTTTGCGTTATTCTGCATCCTCTGCAGCAGAACGCTCATCGTGTCTTCTGCATCTGATCCTGGGCCTAAGGAAAAAGGCTTACCATCCTGAATCCAGTCTTCAGCAACACCTATAAAGACAAGAAAGAACAGGTTAGCATTACGGTCTTCAGTGACAGCTCTTCACTTACCTGGTCCATCGGCTGTCACCAACGCCTCGCGCTGCATTCCGGCATCTGAAAGACAAAGGCTTACCTACTCCTCGTGCGCTCCGGAGGTCTTCACACTGCATTCCGGCATCTGAAAGACAAAAGCTTACCAACTCTTCGCACGCTCCGGAGGCCTTCGGCGCTGCATCCCGCATCTGAAAGACAAACAAGGTGCGTTTAAAGACATTGGGGAACTTTAATACTCACGTGCCATTACTCCTTTCCACATCTAACCCAGTGGGTATTCCGGCACCCTGCAGCCGCTCCGGACTTGTACCTGCAAAATAAAAAGACAGTTAGAGCGCATCGTGAAGCAGGCAACAAGCGCTTACTTACGTGCTTCCAGGCGCTTCTATTCATCACACGGGCTCCATCTTCAACTCACTTCAACCCGTCATCCGCCATCGCCGGAACCCTGCAAAACAAGAAACATCATTACTAAAGGCTTTAAAGACATTAGAATTACTCGAAACTTACCGTTCGTGCAGTAAACGACGGACAGCAGTCCTCTGAAGTCAAGAGGCCTGCTCCCCTTATCCAGTGAAGAAACTGGTTACAGCACCCTGCCCCGAGGCAGATGGAGAGCACGGCGTTCACTTACCTAAGGTGAGAGCGTTAACCTTTGGGGTTCTACAGGTGAAGAGAAAGGGAAGAAGAGAGAGACATTCAATAACCCAGTTCCTTAATCCCATATTTTCTATCTGCAGACATCTTACCCTTCGAGTCAGACATACAGTGCACAGAGGTCCAGCCCAAAGAGCCAGCCGTGTGTTACACATCACCTTTGAAGATACGGTATACGCCCAGTCAAGACCGGCGCCTCTATGGGAATCAGGTGAGCGTTAAAGGTAAGCTGGCATCAAAGAACTGGACACAGTGAGCATTACGCGGCCCACAGCGGAATAACGCAAAGCATTTTCTGCTGTTTGGGTGTGGTTTAAATAGTGTCAGGTAAAGTAGTCCAGGTAAAATAGTCCCAGTCCTGCCACACCGAAAGTAGTCCAGGTAAAGTAGTCCCAGGCCTGCCACACCCAAAAGACTAAACGTCATAGCTCAGTTCCTTGTAACTGAGCTATGTGTGTGCCTCCATTTTGGCTGAACACCCCCCCCCCCCAGTTAAATAGTCCCGTTCCAATGTTGGTCTTCATGATGGTTATGAGCCTGGCGCCAAAGGTGCCAGGACTGACTCCAAGACAGTCTTGGATGAGGTTTTAAGGCCTTTTACCTGGCCCTAACTGGAAGGCTGACTTGCCAGTGAGGGCCAGGGGCAAGGGTCATGACAGCCTCCTCTTATCCAACGTTCCCTTTGCGCCAAAACGGAGAGGACCTAATGGGAGATCTGCTCACAAACACATACTCCATACGTGGACCAATCACAGACCATGGTGGTCTCAGGCATTGAGGCCACTCAGACTCTCTGGCACACAGGATGTGTATTGGGGACAGACACCCCAGCCCACATCCTGGAGGCACACACACAAGGCATGCAGAAGCACACAAAAGCATTGCATTTCACGGGAAAATGCATGACCAAATAAGGACTGGCCCAGGTCAACTCGACCTGGGGAAGGTGAAGGGGCAAGATGGCCAAAGGACAGGACAAAGAACCTCTTGGCATGGCCATTTTGGGGCCGGCCACCTATTCATGCCAAATGCGGTTAACATGGCAGGAAAGGGTTAAAAATAATGCGAAATGGTAGCTGCCACCAGTCCTGTCCATGACCCACCTGCACAGCTCATAAAAAGTCTAGCAAGAGTATCTAGGGCCTTTGGAAATTACTATAGACCCAAGTATGCTGTATGGTAAGATACATTGCATACTTGTTACATGTTGCACAAAAGCTGCAACATGAGGAAAGGTCTGAGGCAAACAAAGTCTCCCAGTACTGACTGTCTTAAGGGTCTGTCAGTTTCCCCATAAAAAGTGAGCAAAATCCCAGAGGAGTGCAGCTGAAGGATGTGCTTCTCTGGCAAAGTCAGCCAATGGTGTCTTAACATCACCAAAAAGTTTGGGGTTTGACACATGGAGGGAAAATTACGAACAATTATGAAATATTTCCTAAAACCACCTGCCTCCTCCTGCTTGCAATGCCATACAGGAGTTGCCTCCTCAATGCCAACATCCCCTGCTGAATGGCAATGTGTCTGTGGCACAGGTACTCTTTCCGTCAGTATGCGTTGGCGCAGTACAGCATCTACACTGCCATCACATGCCGGCGGTTCTGACACAGTCGAGATACCTTTGATTACCTCAACAACGTGGTTTATACGTGGGCTGACAAGTATCAACAGCAAGGCACACGTCCGAACAAGAACACAAGTGGCAATAGCAGCTCCGACTCTGATATCCCCGAACAGGAAGAGAGAGCAACCACAGATCCTCAACCAGCCAGCACATCAGCCCAAGAGACAAGAACAGCGCAACCTAAGTGCACTGCTAACACTGGTTTTTTAGACAGAGGAAGAGGACAAGGAGGGGGAGAAAGAGGAAACCAAAGGATGCAAACAAGGTTTCAAGCGAATCGCAATTAGTGGTTAATTTATCCAAGCGGACACTTTCCTCTCGAGAGATACAAACCTTGGAGAAAGGGCTTAAGTTTGTACCCACTTATAGTACCAATAAGTTCCAGACGAAGATTGAACTGTTCAAGCTGGTTCGGAAGCTTAAATTGAAAGCATTTTTCGCTGAAAGTGCACCGTCAGCTACAGCAAAGGAGTCAGAGTACATTGAGTTCAAACCGAGCAGTACTTTTTGTCCACCGATACAAGTACCGGCAATTGACATATTTCACAAAATGGTACTGAGTGACCTCAAGAAGATGCAGTTCCGAGCACCAAAAATAACCAACCTTAACAGAGGTGAATTATCACAGATACGTGCATTGTTTAGCAATGACACTATAGTTATCCGTCCGGAGGATAAGGGCGGAGCTATGGTGATCCAAGACGCATCACAGTATCACTCAGAATGCCTATGACAACTTTCAGATACCAACACCTATAAACTGCTACCACAAGACCTACTCCAGAGATCAAGAAGAAACTAGCAGAGATGTTGCCTTAAGGAGTGATGTGGGGATACAGGGTCTGAGTTTTCATGGTGCTGACCAAAAGTTGTGGTTTTATGCAGATGACCTACTTTTGTTGTTACGGGATTTAACAGTGTCCCTTCCGGCCTTGCTGAATGTTTTGGAAAGATTTCAAGCGGTGGCTGGATTTAAGGTCAACTGGTCTAAATCTGAGGTGTTGCCAATTTCAGGATATTGTGACAAGAACTTGGTTACTGGTATTGGGTTTCAATGGTGTGAAAGGAAACTGAAATACTTGGGTATATGGCTAACCCCACTGGTGGATGAGATGGTTGTGGTGAACATGAATGAGGTATGTACTGATTTGAAAATGTGCATCCTGAGGTGGTCTTTGCTTCATTTGTCCATGTGGGGCAAGGTGAACGCTATCAAAATGAATGCAGCTCCAAGGATTAATTTTGTTCTAGGTATGCTTCCGATGAAAATTGGTCAACATTACTGGAAAAAAATTGATGGTTTGTTGCAGTCATTCCTGTGGGATAATAAACCACCTAGGCTTAAATTGTGGAACCTTCAGTTGCCAGTAGAAAAAGGTGGTCTGGGTGTACCGAACTTCAGGGCATATCATTTAGCCTTTTCAAGTCATTTTATTGTGCCTTTTTTGATGGATTTGCCAGATAAACGGGTAATTGCAGAGGCAAGTATGTTGGGTCCGCTCCCTCCAAGGGCTATTCTCACGGCGACAAACAAGTCATGCAATAAATCGCCTTTGACAGTTTTTCTGAGAGAGACGTGGAGACAGGTTCATGAATTGTTGGGCTCAGTTGCTTCAAAGACCATTCACTCATCCATTTGGTTGAACCCATGTATTGCTATCGGGGGAAGGTCTTTATTCTGGCCGGATTGGTTTCTAGGCGGGGTGCTTTGGATTGATGATCTTCTGGTGGATGGAGGGTGGATTGGGGAACGTGAGTTACGAGCAAAGTTTCACATTGATAATTTCAGAACTGACGACTTCAGGAAATTGAAAAGATGTATCAGCGATGTGGCAGAGCTAGGAAGTTCAATGGTGAATCTCTATCTTATGGAGAGGGAGCCAGGTGGTTGTTCCATTGCTAGCAGGATATATACTTGTATTGTGTCTGCTTATAGGGAAAATTCAAATTTGAGAGATGAATGGGGAGGGAGGTTAGGGTGTGAGATTTCGTCTGAGATGTGGCTGGATATGTGTGCGAATGTTAAACTCTGTGCAATTGATTTGGTGGAACGGTCAAGACGGATAAAGATCCTCAATAGAGTGTTTTGGAGTCCGGAGCGAATGTTTAAGAGGGGGCTGTTGGACTCGGATGAATGCTGGTGTTGTGGGAATGGACAGGGAAGTCTGGAACATCTGTTGTGGGAATGTGTGCGTGTACAGGGATTTTGGCACGTTTGTGGTGCCTGTCTGCGTGTTTTGGATTTGGATGTTGAATTGGATTTTATGACAATGATTTTGGGAGGTGGAGAATTGCTGGATGATCTCTCTGTGTCACAGAAAAAGTTTTTACTCCGTGGAGCTTGTCTGGGCAAAAAGTTGATCCTCAGGGGCTGGAAGTCACGGAATGCGCCTTCTCTTGATGATTGGGTTGAGGGGATGTCTGTCCTTGCATCCATGGAAAGGATGGCTTACAAGCGGCAAGGGAAGTTGAGGTTGTACGGAAAGGTGTGGGATGACTTTCTGCGTATTTACTGATTTATGGCAAGTTATGTATATATTATATTCTGTTATTCTGTGTATTCTTACGGAGTATTTTTTGTTCTGATTGTTTGATTACTTGTGTGTAATCTTTATAAATATATAAATAAATAAAAAAAGAAAAGAAAAGCTAAAAAAAAAAAAAAAAAAAAAAAGAAACTAGCATAGATTCTAGACAGAGCTGTAGAAGATGAATGGATCAGTACTAAAACAAGGGCATATCTATCAACCGCATTTCCAGTAATGCCTCATCTGTATACCTTGCCTAAGATTCACAAAAGCTTGATTAATCCACCTGGAAGGCCCATAGTAGCGGCCACCAAGAACTTGTTACAACCGCTTGGAACATATATAGACTTGTTCTTGCAGCCAATCATTCAAGCCACAAGTACATATGTGAAAGATACAACGCATTTTCTCCAAATATTAGACACCATTTCTTTGGCCTCTGAAGACATCCTATTTACGATTGACGTGGTCAGCCTTTATACGAGCATTCCGCATGATTTGGGACAACAAGCAGTAGAGTTCCTGTTGCTTAGTACAACAGAAATTGGAGCCAACAAAGATTTCTTATTATTTTGCTTGACTTTATCTCCAAGAACTCTTGCTTTAGGTATGATGGAAAGTTCTACAATCAAATATCGGGACAGTGATGGGAGCAACTATGGCACCAGTATACGCCAATAGCTTTATGCATCAATTTGAAACCACGCATGTGTTGTCTAATCCAAGATGGCAACACCAGTTGAAGACATGGGTCAGATTCATAGATAATATTTTTGGCATATGGTCAGGCAGTAGACAAGATCTTCAAGATTTTTTGACATTCCTCAATGGGATCGACCAACATATCCAATTTACTATTGAGATAGGTAATCCTAATGTACATTATCTTGACGTACAAACAGTCATCCAAGCCGATAGGATTACCACTACACTGTACACAAAGCCTACAGACCGGAAGAACCTGCTTCATCGGCTCAGTTTTCATCCGCCCAAAACTCTCCAGAATCTGCCTTATGGTCAAATGTTAAGGGTTAAAAGGATTGTAAGTGACCCAGAGGTTTGTCACTTAAAATTGCAGAAACTACAAGAGAAACTACAAGCAAGAGGATATCCAGAGACAGATTTAGCTACTGCTCGTGACAAGACTAATGCGCAAGAACGCCAGCAACTGTTAGTGAAGAAACCTGCGAAAGACAGTCCAGAATTGGTCTTTGTCACCAAATATTCAATACAAAGCAAGCAAATTAAGGCAATAATACACAACAGATGGAATGTTCTCACAAGCGACAAATGAACTGCTGACCTGTTTCCTACTCCACCGATATTTGCGTATCAAAAGAGTAGTAATCTGCGGAATTTACTAGTGCAAATGAAAGAGAAAACACCGGATAAGAGACCTGATAAATTCCCTGGGACGCATCCCTGCATGAGCTGTGGGAACTGTAACAGTATTATCAAAGGTAGTACAGTCACACATCCAAGAACTGGCAAAAAATGTGCACTAAGACAACATGCCACATGTCTTTCAGAGAATGTTATTTACGCCATAAAGTGTCCCTGTGGTAAGTATTACGTGGGAGAAACCTCACGTAAAATTAGGATCAGGATAAATGAGCATAAATCTAACATTAGGAATAAGAACAGGATGTCAGCTGTAGCGAGACATTTCAATGACAATGGGCACACAGTGAGCCAATTGAGATTTCAGGTATTAGAAGTTATGCCTCCCAAAGGACTATCTCGAGACATTAAACAGTGGCGAGCACAGAAAGAGGCTTTTTGGATCAACACACTCGTCTCGCTGTCACCGAATGGGATGAACGAGGAGCTGGACCTCAGTTCTTTCCTTTGATGTTTGAGTAACTGTATTATGATTGATTTTGGGGTTGATAATGTGCAGTGTGTCAGAATGCATTATGCCATTGAGCCAATGTTAGGCTTACTTTGGGTATGCCAGCAGGGGTATGGTCAGGAATGTACTTACCTTTAGGATAAACAACATGGCCTATATGACCAATAAGGGACTATACACACACCCTGGATCCATCCAGGCTACCAAAATTATACTTTCAGAGGGTTTTGTCTAAAAGTTCTTTTCTTTCTTCTTTCTTACATTCTCAGTGATTTTTCACCTAATAGCAATCTTAGGTAACGCACCCAGGGCATTCGTAGTCTTGATCTTTTTACTCCCCTTAATTTCCAACCAAGGATATCTACGAACCAGCACAGGGGAACATACTGTTTAACCTACTCTTGTTTGTGCCAGTGCCCGCTGTGGCGAAAGGTTTCTAGATAATGTAAGCGCATTTCTATTGATTGGAACTGTGTTGTTTTTTGTTTTTTGTTTTTTGTTTTTTCTTTTCTTTATCCTGCTTGGTTTGACATTATCTTGGTTGGTTTTGCATTTTTTACAATTAATTTTTTATATTTTTTCATGATTTTCAATCATGTAAGAATAATTCTTTAAAGTATGCTCTACGTTCCTAAGAATGTTTAAATTTTCCAACGTGAACAAAAGTATCCTAACAGTGAGCCTACATTGAGCGTATGCTTAACAAAACATGCTCGTGCTCGTGATATACACCAGCAACCTTTCCAACATGGCCGCCGGCGTTTCTTAGTACTCGCGGCTCCATGCGTTGCCTTGGCAACCTTAAACCAACACAACAAATAGCACCATGGCTACAACAAATGCGTCCTAGTGGCGTCTTCAGTTGGTTCGCCTCCGCTCTACCAACAGGTAAGCTGCATCTTGCAAATAAGACAGAGCACGGCAGTGCTCGTAGGCATTTGAGCCTTTCTAATAGAATGATTAATTAACACGCAGCGGATCGCGCTGCATGTCTCTTTTGAGCCTCTCTAATAGTATAATGTATTGACACGCCGCTTTTCGCGCTGCATGTCTCCTTCATGAGCTGTGGTGCACGTAGGCATCTGAGCTTTTCTGATAGAATGATGATTTGACATGCTACTTACCGCGCTGCATGTCTCTTTCAGACAAGAGTCTGCACGCATGTTGAAACGCCTGCACACGTATTGAAACGCCTGTCAAAAATCTTCACTTTGGAGTGTTGGTTTGAGATTCAAGTCCATACTGTATTTATGGCAAGGTTAGTGTAGTAATATTTACGTGATTACTAGATGTCAATAAGGAGAAATGATATATGACATTCTGGTGGTCATTTTTTCTACCTTTTTCTTTCTTTCCTTCTTTGCGGTGATTCCACGCTCTATCATCACGCACATATAATGGGATTTCACATATGTATTTTTTATTTTTACTTTAAACTGATATTCGTTGGGTTTTTTATGGCTCATGACATATATGTACTCTCTATTGTGTATAACTTTTATCCTGATATGTGTTTTTTGTGATTGAACCTGTGCATCCATACTGCCATTTTGGGCATGATGTATCCATACCCGGCATACTTGAAAAACTCCAAAAAATCACGATCATGACGATGTATACGTTGATGGCTTTGTTATGATTCATGTGGACTTGCTTCATGATTGTTGTATGTTTAATCAACCAATTTTGCTGATTTGTTGTGGGTTATCCTACAGATTAGTTTGTTCACTTTTAAAGCACTCGAATCTAATTAAGTTTTGAAAGAGCTGGCCCTGACGAAGGAACACTGTTCCGAAATGCATTGGCCAATTGTTTGAGCTCGCCCTGCACATCTGCTTTTTCTAAGATGTACAACTACTGAAATTAATGAAGAAAATTAAGAATTAAGAATTAAACTATTAGTTTTTGCAATAAACTAACAGAAGTTTGTTACTTTTTGTTTGAACTGCATTGAACTGAGACACCACGAGTGGTGTTTAGGAGTGCAGCCCGCACCGCTGGCTTAACAGCGTTGGTCCTCACCCCCTGTTTTCGTTGTGTGCCATTCCACGGAGGCAGCTTTCCAGCGGGTTTGCACCCTTCTTGAATTTTAAATGAATATTGATTTAACTACAAGGATTATCTAACAAAGGAAGGTTGTGAGTGTTCACTATACGCATTTCTGACAAAGCTTGTTCCCTTCATTGTTCCTGGGCAGGCTCTATGACCATCACACCTACCATGGTATGGATTCCCACCTCCACCAGGGACACCAGCACATCCAGATTGGCCAATTGTGGTACAGGGGCACAGGAGGCCATGGTGGTAGCTGGCATGGAGGGCTCAGTTGAGGTTGACTGGGGCACAGATGAAGAGGAGGAGGAAGGGGCCATTGCAGTGGTCTTTCTAAAGTGGCCACCGGAAAACAGTGCTGCTGCCAATTGGGACAACAGCCAGCACGTCTGCCTGTGATACTCTACAAGCAGCTCCTGAGCTCACATGTTGCCGGCACAGCATCATGGATAGACTCCTGCTGCCTCAAGCTACCCATCAGCAGTAACAGATGGCCACATTGGCCAGAAGTGTGGACTCTGTCTGGGTGGAGGCATCAGTGAAGGTGGGTAGTGCTGCAGCAGATGGTCCTGGGACAGAAAGTTCTGCTGACCCCCTCCACAGTAGACTGCACAGCCTCCTGTCTTAGGGCAAAGTGTGCAGCCTATACACCCCCTCGCTACCTCAACCTGACACCGTGGGCATAAGTGCCAATGCATGTGTACTCTCCTGAGGTGAATCAGTAGGGTGCTGACAGCATTAGTCAACAAGCAAATGCCTCATACATACAGGCTCATGCTCAGAAATCTGAGATATTCTAGTCTTACTACTGAAGGCAAAAGAACAAGTCACAATGATGAGACATGCACATGTGCACATAGCACATTGATGTCTAGCCACATATACATGACAACAACTTATTTCACATCCTAATCACAATGAGGCAGTGACCCAATTGTATCCTGCAGGCAGGACCATGGAAAAGGCGCTTGGCCACATGTGTCCATGGCCTAATAGGTACATCTCCACCCAACCACATCTACTAACATGCACCCCTGACAGTTCAACATGAAAGCAAGTAACATGTACATGCACCCGTTGCTGAGGATTAAGCAGCAATTCTCTTGATCCCAACATAAACAAATGTCATGATGACATACCCCCTCATTCAGTGGCCTGACAGATGCCAATGTAGAAATGGATTGTCAAATGCAAGAAATTGCCATTACCACACATCCATATACAAGTGTCAGTCTCAGCTGCTGAGTGGAGATGATGCAATCCTCCTACATAATAGAACATCCCATAGAGGAGCATGCCTGTATGTATCTCACTTGCCCCAACATCCCAATCTGGTAACTGTTCCTGTCAGAGGCCTTGCTGTTAGCATCTCACAGTGCATGCACAGAGACTGACTGAGCTCATACCTACACCTGTCCACTACAATTTTGTACACCATTACATACTTCCAGCGTCATTTTAAGGCTGCATGGCATTAAAGGAGTGTGCAACATACATACCATGAAGAGAATTAACGTGATCAAGTTGTATCAAATCTGTGGAAATGTACATCCTGTGAGTACTCACCAGCAGCCTAGATATGTGCCTGCAGGTCAAGGACCTGGGAATGGACCACTGGGTTGATCCTCTCCAGGATCCGGAGGTGAAGGAGTGATACCTGATGGTGGCATGCCCGTGCCTGATGCACCTCCATGTTCGTCTTCACCTGGCTCTGGATCTTAAGGTCGCCCCGGTGCTTCTTTGCAAGGTCCACTGTATGGACTGCAACCCCATCCAAGTTGATGGTAGCTGTGATGTCCACCCAGATCTTTTCATGGCCACACGTTCCAAGCTGCTTCTGCAGAATGAAGAGGGCATCACAATTTGCCAGGACCCGATCTCCCAGGATGCTAACTTCTCAGGCTGAGAAGTTGACAGCCCTCAGCCTCGCCTTGGGGATGCTGGTCGATGTTGCAGAAATGGTTCACCTGAGGCTGGTGGGGTAAAGCCAGTCCATGACTACATCCTGTGGATAGAGAGTTGGAAGTCCTTATACAGCAGATGAGATGGGCACAGAGCCTGACAGGAGAGGCACACAAGAACAGGCTTTTGGGGAATAACAGGCATTCCAAGGCAGAGCTAGTGGTCAGTGGCCATGGACACGGTACCCGGCAGCAGGAGAAGTTGCAGCATGGAGGAAAAATGTGGTTGGAGGAGCCAAGATATTGCACAAGGCTTGCACTATAGCAAGGCAAGGGTGATTACACTTCATGCAATGCAGCAGTGACAAAATTATAGGAAGGGCCCTATGTGCTAAAATGCGTGCTGCATGCAGTATGCATGCATGCGTGACTGAGTAAATAATGTGCCCACAAGTGACTCTAACCTGCACATGCCTTCCCTTCCATGCCCGGATGTGGCAAGAGTTACGGTGTTGCACATGGATTTGGAGGTGGTGAGAGTTAGGGCATAGCACATGGATTTCCTGCCGTGCACAGAGGCATAATTATTTAGCGGTTGCTGCGCAGATTTGGAGGTGGTGAGATTTGTGTGTACCTTGCTGTGAATTCAGATTGCAACATGAGTGAGAGAGCTCTGCGCAGAGGATGAGGATGGGGATGAGGGCAGAAGAAAGGTCCACCTGCTAAATGTGCTGATTGGGTTAAATCAAACTTGTGTCAAGAGTTACATTTGGAATTGAAATTGACCGAGCCTGGCAGAGGGAGATGAATTGTGTTAAAAGGGATCTGAGCAAGGCTCAGGGGGATCCAGGGTGAACCGTGAGTCACCTGAGAAGGAATATCCTACAAACATTGTATTAAGAGGATCTGAGCACAGATGAGGGGCCTCCAAGGTGACACACATTGTGTTAACCGGATCTGAGCCCGGCTGAGGGGAATCTGGGGTGAATAGTGAAACACCTTAGCTAATGAGTACTTCTGAGGATCTGAAAGAGGAAAAGAACGTATCATTCATTTTTCACATCTGGCCCTCTGATTGAAGAGACTCTTAAAACAAAGAGACTTGGGCACAGAAGGCCCCAATACTATTGATTGAACTGCATCCTCGTTCTAGAGAAGCAAAGAAATATGATAAGCTCAAGTGAACCGCCTTGTCCCATGCGGAAAACATGGAGAAGGGAGGCCAGTGGCTTGAACATTCTGACATATCATTTTGTGAACACTTCTTTCTTTTTTTGTAACATTGTTTCCCACACTATTTGTATTTAGATGTAAGGATTGTCAATATGTTTATTAGTGTAGGCCCTTTTATTTTGACAAGACACCACAGATACTGTGTTATTATTTGATGGTTGTAGCTTGCTCCCATCTGTAGCTTTAGGATTAGATAGGCGTTTATCAAACCATTTTTGCAGTTTAATAGACACTCTTGAACTCTGTTCACTTGTCTCTCTCTTACTGTTAATACCATGCCTTCCTAACAAGAGGTGCACAGTGGAAGAGGTCCACAATGGTGATCCCATAAGGTGGACCAAGGAGAAGCTTGGCAGAAATGTGGCCTCTGCCCAGGCTACTGGAGGCAAATCACCACAAGTGGATGAGCTGACTCGATTCGAAGAGGTCACCTGTGGCCCCATCAGCAGTGATCAGGTGGCTGGTGTGAGAGGCATGGAAACCTAGTCAGCCACATCAGGTGAGTGCCATGTGTGCATGATATGTTTGCTTACCTCAACACATATGTGATAAACTATCACATTTAGTAGTAGAGTTGGTTATGGTACCTCTCACCCTTCCATGAGTACGACAGTAATGCATATATGTATACTTTCATTCCATGTTGTGCATCATGAAAGGTGGATGCATGAACCATGCTTGCGGTTGACATTGATTTTACAGCACACATCACTGTATACAGTATTCTTTAGCATTGTCGCTATAGGTGGCAATAGCCTGCAAGACACGATGGGCACACTCACAGTGAAATTCATGTAGATTGTGTACTGCGAACAGTAATTTTGACTCACCTGGAATAAAAATGGGTATTGGCCGAAGTCAGAGTCATCCATTCCCTGGCAGTCAGTGGACATGGATGAGCAACACTGTCAGTGAGAAGTCGCATGAGGGTGTGTAGCATTCTGATGTTGCAGTTGTTGGCAAAAAGATGTTTGCTGAGTGATGTTTATTCCACATTTGGAGTGTCATTTATTCAGTGGTCATGTAAGTGGAAACTGGTCATATCCATCTTGCACTCTTCTCGCACATGGTCACGATGCATGTGAGAGTGAGTAACCACTAATCAGGCCTTGCCCAATATGGCTAAGGAGGTGATGGGGATTTGGGCCACACAATTTCTGGTATGCATGTTTTGTCGGCATGAGAAAACATGATACTTCCACATGTTGCAAGTAGGCATAGATGTAGTAGACGAGGGGCCAAGCAATTTAGCTTGGGTCTCCATCCATCTACTGTAAGACCTTCTAATCTCATACATGTATGTATGGTCACCTAATCCTCCAATCTGTGCCTTGATGCATAACCCAAGACAATTAGCCCTGAAATGACTGCTCAGAGCATTGAGGGTCACCCACCTTTGCATTCCGCATTACAGGGTGCCAAGTTACAATGTCAAATGCGTGTGTGCCAGGTCATTTGATTTACATATGCATGCTCAAGTCGATAGGTGGACCTCTGTATCTTGTTGTCTATGATGATGCAGTGGATGACTCGAAGGAGGAGGTAGAGGATGAGGCACAACCATCCACCAGTGCAGCATGGGATGCTGTGTCTGGGTAGAATCCCTTCCTGTTTCAGTCCATCATTAGGTGGCCTGCAGACTTGTCTTCTGATGATGCTGCTGAATTGAGGGACATGGTGGAGAGTTCACCAATGAGTAGTCTGAATGCTATGGAACTCTGTGAGTTCTTAGATGCTTCTGAGTCTGAGGAGGGGAGCCAGGAGGACCTGGGCCTGACAGTGGGGAGGTATGCATCAATGGTAGATGCTGCATTTGCAAGTTTGCCTTCTACCATTATAGAGTCAGCGGTGGAGGCTGAATTCTGTGGGAGGGTTGCAGACCGCCAGCCTATGGCAGTGCACACACTGCGACAGGCCCTGGCACCAGCATCCTGGCTTAGTAGGCCACCCACACATGGTGGATGAGTGACTGCCAGACACTTGGAGCGGGAGAGGAGTTGCTGTGTGCAAGTGCCCACAGTGGTTAGGTCCAGCAAGGTCTTGCAAGAGATGGCCAGTGACTTCCATCACCTGTAAGAAAATGTCATCTCCTCCAGTGCAGCACTCACTGCCAAACTATGCCTCCTGCGGCAGGAGAGGAGAGATGACACAAAACACCAGAGCCAGGGGACTTGCAAGGTGGGTACTACCAGTAGGCAATCTCTGCATGATGGGTTTCTGGCCTCAAGGGAAGTCATGCAGCAAGAGATAGCCAGCTCAAGGCAAACCTTGACCTTCACCAATCGACCCTCTGTGCAGTTCGATACAAACCACTCCACATGTTTCACGCTAGACATCATCTGAGCAGAGGCATAGGCAGACAGCATCCTGTACGCAGAGTCAACCCCCTTCCAAGGCCCCCCACAGTCCAGATTATTACAGACCATGTACCTTACAACCTGAGCTCCCCTTGCACATGCAGCACATTCTGTGGCTCAAGCATTCACCTAGAGTGCCAACCATCATCTATGAGACAGTTTGTCTAGAAGAAGTGCACTAACCCACACTGCATTGAGGACCTATCAGGGCTACTCCCAGATACAGACACAACTGTCCAGCCGATACAGATATTTAACAAGACTCATGAATATGCCCCCCTTTAGATGAAGTAGCACCAGAGGGTCCCCCAAAGAACTTGAACAAGGTCCTGAAGAAGGCAATGGACCAGCCATAGACAGCTGCGGAAACATCATTCCGAGCAGACAGATAGGCTAGCAGTAACATGAAGGATGGGTAACCCCTTTGTCGCTGACAAAGGGGAAGCAACAGGTAATATTTAAACATAAATTGTGTCAGCGGAACAGAACAAAGCTTACTAAGTAAGGGAAAACCGGCAAAACAACGGAGGAAAGTAACCTAGAACCTGCACCACAGATCAGCCAAAGACAGACATAAGTTTGCTAAAAGAATATAGTAATTTTATTTAAATTTCAACATTAAGAAATACATGTTAAATCTACGTGAACTCGTATGAAATATAAGCTTATTTTTTATGAAGGTAAAGTGCATAATCAAAAAGTGCTTATCTAAAAATGAGACTGTCTATCCAGTCCGTATCAACGTTACGCCGCTGGGCTGCCTGAAACCCCAAATGAGTGAAGGAGATCACTCAAAGGGGGGGGCAGGCAGTTACAGATGCGTCTGCAAAATACTATGTAAAAAGAATCACAAATATATGATCAAACAGTGATAGTTTCCATTAGAACTAGCAGTGGGGTGCCGTACCGCACCCCACTGTTAGTTCTAATGAAAACTATCACTGTGTGATCATATATTTGTGATTTGATGACTATGCACTTTACCTTTATTAAAAATAAGCTTATATTTGATACAAGCTCACGTAGATTTGACATGTATTTCTTAATGTTGAAATTTAAATAAAATGATTATATTTTTTTAGCAAACTTATGTCTGTTTTGGGTCGATCTGTGGTGCGGGTTCTGGGTTACTTTCCTCCATTTTTTTGCCATTTTCTCCTTACTTATTAAGCTTTGTTCTGTTGCGCTGCCACAATTTTCGTTTAAATATGACAGATAGGCTAGCAGCCATCATCGCACGGGCTCTAGGGACAATCACAAAATTAAACTACACCTCCAAAATAATGAAACCTTTTTATCTCCTGACGTAGACCTGCAACTTGATTTACTTTGTTGTCAGTCTAGACAAGTAGTTATCCATTTCTGGAATCACTCCCTGTGTAGTCTGAATAAATGAGAGAATGTTCACACTAGTACATTACAGTGTGTTCATCAAAATCTAAGCCACAACTTGCTTGACCTTATATGGTATGTACTGGTGTTTTGTTGTATATAGTTTAAAGTGTTTCTTCACTATCCATCTGATTGTGGGACTACTATTTTGTACTGTAACATCCATGTGTCTTTCTAATTATTATGTGTCATCACTATGCCAGTGATTGATGTACAAAGACTCAATGAATACATAGACTTACATATTGTTTTTATCCTGCATCCTAGTCCACACGGATGAGTGTTTCTTTTGTAAAACTGGGTATAAATGGAATTGCTAAATTCCAGCTTCCTTCTTCCATATGGCTTTCGGTTCTCCTTAAGCATTTGTTCTATTTGTCGTTCTATTATGTGATATTTTTAAGTGTGACAACAGATGTTGGGAGCCCACTCATGTAATTTGGCCTAAAAGGAAAACCACACTCTAGACATGGATTCTTTGAGACAAACTATGCATGTGGAGATGTTGGCCTGAAGGGAATTCCGCCGTGCTGACACAGATTCCATGAGGCAAACTCTGCATGAGGGTATGTTGGCATAAAGAGAATTCCTCCATCCAGACCTGGATTCCCTGAGTCATTCTCTGCATGAGGAGTTGTTGGCTTCAAGGGACATCAACTGCCAAGAGATGACTGCTCGATGGAAACTCTCAAAATGCAGTTGGAGACGTCAAGGGTCACCATGAATGCTGACTCTTTGGCCACTTGCAATAGTCATCATCATGGCCTTGTTGCAATTAGGGCCTTGATTCATGCAATCCTTTCATGTGTGACCATAGCCAATGAGGGCAATGCATGTATTGCTCGATGTACCAGCCAACTGGCGAGGTACTGATTTTAAAATAGGGGGTATCCCACTTATACAAAAGGATATTGAGGCAGGAAAAGATTGACCGGTTTCGATGACTTTGGTTAGTTAGGTCATCATCTTCAGGACCAGTGAGTTGGGGAATGTTTTATTCATTACGATCCATGATTCACAATGTGACAGCCGTCCCATGAACTAGAGGGAAAGTGAACATCAATTTGCTAGGTGATTCTCTTTGAGGGATGAGTGGTTTTAAAGACAAGTGTTGCTATAGAAAACAGTTTTATAAATGGCCACAATTAAAGCAAGGCAAGAACTCCATATCAAGGTTTTCACGATTGACTCTCATGTACCCTACAGGATAATATCATTATTGAAATGAAAATCAAATTCAAAATACCCTCTTGCCACTGTGTAATGTTGGGTTGCTCAAGGAATAGGTGTCTGGTTAGCCAGGGCTGAGACTGGATGGTTAGTGTCACTCGTCTCACTTTATTTAGAGAAACAAAGATGAGAGAGGCATCTATCAGAAAGAATGCCGGATGCATGAGCTTTTTCATTCCTGTCAATGTTGGCAGTATCTTATACAGGTTGTCGAGCATGTTTTTGCATGATCGTCTTAAGAAAAGTTGTATTTATATAGAAACAATCTGTGAGAGCGGCCATGGGGGTGGCACCCGGGGTCGGGCAGCCCTTACCATTGTCCGCTTCTGCTTCAGAGAGGTATGGACCTTTGGGCATCTGAGAGTGTTGGCTTGCCATATTGTGATCGGTTGCCAGGGAGCATGTGCGGCAACGCGCGTTGTTATATCGACTTCTTCTCAGATGGCACATCCATGGTAGGGGACTGATGTACAAAGGGGGCGGCCATATTAGCCTGGTGTAGCGGCTTGTACTGACTGGCCGGCTCGCCCGCTCAGTTGTCTGTGCATCATGACCAAGGTGTTAGTGATGCTATTTCAGACAGCCTGACTTTTCAAATTGATCTGTGGTTTTTGATGTGGCATTATTCTAAAGTTCAATGTTGGCATGGTTGCTGCCTCTGTTTTCTTCATCTCTGCTATGTCTCGGTCCCAGTGTGTGCACACGGGTGGTACAACCAGGTGCCAGCCGGTTGTATGCCTCATCATTGTTGCATCACCGCAAAATCAGGCCACTAGATTTCTTCATTGATGCGATGCCTGCACCTGTCAAGGCGGAAAATCCATTGTTGTTCTTTTTTGAGGAGCATGTTGTTGAAATGACCCCCCACATCCCATTGTGGATGGTTTAACTTCTCAAGCACAGTCCACTGGAAATCGTTTGCAGTGTGGCCCATATCATCAAAGTGTGATGCCATGGGTGCTGTTGATGTGCGTATTCTTATGCATGACTTACGTTCAATGAGTCTCTTTTTTATAGGTCACATTGTCATGTCGACATAGTGGAGTGCACGTGGGCATGTAAGGAGGTATATCACCCCCATTCTATTACAGTTAGTGAGAACCTTCTGTTGCCAGGGATTTTCCACCCAATATTGATGCTGGTGCTCTGGCATGTTTGTGCACACATGGAGCACCTTCCTCAAGGTGCATACCCAGTCAGTAGTGCTCTTGCCCATAAGGTCTGTTCTCCATGAAGGTCAGATACCCTGTTTTCAATTTTTGGCAAGGTATCCACTAATCTGTCATGTAGGCTTTGTCTGCGTTTGATGGCGAAACATGGTGGAGCCAAGGGGGTAGAAAGCGAGTTCAGGATTGGTCACAGTTTTTTATCTCCCATTTGAATGGGTTGAAGAGGGGAGAGCATCTGAGCAGAGCCGTTATGTTGCCCCTAGGTGGTGGATTAGGTCATTGTTGTAAGGTGATCTCTCAGGGTATATTTCTTGCTCTTTTGCATGTGTTCTTCACAATCTTCTTTGGATAGCCCATCTGCAGGTGATGTGTTTTCAAGCTGTCAGCCTGATCAGTGTATTCGTCTGGGTTGGTGCATGTGTGCTGGTACCTCAGGAATTGGGCAAATGGGGGATTTTCCCTCAGGGCTCATGGGTGGTAGCTGCAGTAGGCCATAAGGGAGTTGCGATCTGTGGCTTTTTTGTAGACCTTTGATATAAGGTTACCTTCTTTGGCCGTGATGTGGAGATCGAGGAAATGAATTTGCAGCTTACTGGCCTCAAGCCTGAAATTGAGGTGTGAATTACATGTTTCACTCATGTCTTAAAGGCATGTCATTTGCCTTCTGTACCTTCAAAGATCAGTATGATGGTGTCAATGTATCGACACCAGATACGTAGCTGCTGTTTGTATGGATTGGTCATTGGGTATATGTGTTCTTGTTCGAATAGGAGTACGTACAAATTGGCCAGGCTAGGGGAAATAGTGCCACTGATAGCATTACCTGAGATTTTCTTGGTAAAAGGTCTCTGTATATAGGAAGACATTCCTAGTTAGAGCTATCTCTGACAATTGTGCTATGAATGCTTATGGCCTATCACCCAACTTAATGGTGGAATCGAGAAGATGCTGTAAGGCGGCCAGCATATCCAGTTGTGGGATCTTTGTATACAGCGCATAAAGGTCCAGAGTGACAAGCCATCAGGTATCTGGGTTGAATGTGAAGGTGTTGAGTAAGTTCAGCATGTAACTAGAGTCTTTTACAAATGACTCCATTTTAGATATCTCATCGCTAATAAAGACATCTAGAAATTGAGCGAGTGACTCGAGTATGGAGTTAATGCCAGGCACGATAGGTCGTCGAGGTGGTGGATTAAAACCCTTATGGATTTTTGGTAAAGCATAGAACACTGGGAGCCTTGGATGGCTGTGGGATGTTTTTATCCACGCATCCAAGCCCTACCTCAAAACTGTGCAGTACTGACATGGAAAACATCATGATGGCCAGAGCTTCCCAGAAAATGCACAGGGAAATGCATGAAGAATAGGCTGCCACTCATTTTTGCCGATGTTATGGGCACAGAAGGACACTGCCTAAAACCACCATTGGACTACCCACACAGTAGTCAGAAACCATTGGGAGTGGCAATGCTGATTGCCAAAAGCAAACCCATAACTGTTGGGAATTCATTTTCTTAAATCCCAAAAAGGGGTGCAGTACCAGTACTCACCACTATCCAAAAGCCGGCATTTTAAAACAACACCAGATTTTACTTTTTGTATAAAACTGAATAAATGAACCCAAAGCAGGCCAAAGAAAGACTTACTGAGAGGTGGATCCAATGTAAAGTTATATTCTGAAGTGACTTGAAGGTTTATAACAAGACTGGCTGAGCTGTGGATTTCAGCAGTTTAAGTAAATTTGGACTGAAAGACACTAAAAATCTAAATGTTTAAATTGACGGAGTGACCTACTTTTGTGTGTCACATAGGTTTCAATTGTTTAAATGTCATAGTTTTAAACTTAGAATCAGCATTCTAGCTGCATATGTAAAAATGTTCAGTTTTATTTGAATGCAGAAGACTGGGGAACAGAAATGACATGTAGCTAAAAACTGGCTTAAAGAGATTCCAATTTTGCCTGGCAACTACCCCCCATCAGGAGTGAAACTTGAGTCACAGCTGTGTTCCCAGGCCTATCTGCCTTTTGCTGGCCACACTAAGGATATGCCATCTCTCTGATAATTGAATTAAGGGGAGCCCCCACAGAATACAGGAGCTCTGAACAATGCAACCCCCTTCACCCAGGCAGATGGTTTATTGCAGATGTCGTAAATGTAGCTTCCTCCTGGAAGGGAAGGGGAGGGGCACTGCCTGTGAGAGCAAGCTGGCTTGGCAGAACTGGAAAAACCAGAAATTCAACCTAGTGCTGGGGGGAAACCACACCCCTTTGGGGCCAGAACATAACTCTAAAAAGATGAATAACTCATAGTACGGACTTGTGAAAATTATTTAAATGACACCATAATTCTTGTGATTTTTCTGCCCACATTTTAAGACGTGTTAGGACCCGGTGGTATGTTCAGGGGGGTTTTAGCGGAAAAGAGGATATTACTCAAAATGTGTGCATGTGAAAAATCTGACACTTCATCAACTAATGTCCATACTCCTTGCGCACATGTGTGTAAATTTGGGGTAATGTCCGGTATTGCAAACCAGTTAAAAAGTGCAAAATATTGCCATTTCTGAATGCAAGCTCTCAGGAAGAGCAGATTTGGACAGGGTATACCTCCTGTGATATGTGATGGGTGCGTGTCATTTTAAAACAATATGTACCTCTGCAAATATGTATTTGGTTCAAATCTAGATTTGTGTGCAAGTTGACAGGAGGAGTGGACTTTCTGCAGGCTGTAAAATGACATCACTCTGACACAACTTAGCTCCCCCAATCAGGGGAGAAATGAAAGCTTGGCCAATGATAAGTGGAGAGGGGTAGGGTCTAGTGATGCTGCACACACACCCATTTCAAAACACATAAAAGCAGACAGACAGGACAGATAGAGACCTTCAAATCCATTTGCAGCTAGAAGCTCTGCCGGGAAAATCCATACTTTACCTCCATCAATCTCCAGAGAAAGCTGTGCAGAAAGATCCAGACTTCAAATCCATCAATCTCCAGAATCCAGAGAGAGAGCTGACCCAGATCACTGTGAAGTGCAGAGACCAGAGTCCAGTCTAAAACCTGACCAGATCCGTGGCGAGGCATATTTTAAAAAATATATTGTGAGTACCTAGCAGACTGTGCAGAACCAATCTCTTAGTTAAAATAATATAATTCAATCCTATTTTAATCTAAGTAGAACTGTCTCCTAACTGTCACCTGTCATTTGTAAAGCTGTCACTTGTCATTTTCTAGTTGCAAGCTGCACTTGTCTTTTTGAACTTTAAAATTTCAAATCTGAAAAACGACCTTTACAAAATCGCTCATATCTCCGCGACCGTTTGTCTTAGAGACTTGCAGTAACTTTCCTCTGAAAGCTGGGAATCGTGGCTTTTCTAGAACTGCATTCCTACCCCCTATAGTTTTGCCGCAATCGTGAAAAACGCACTCGCGAATTTACCGCGATTTGCAAATTTCTCCACAGGTGAAAACAGAAGATTTTTTGCTTCCGTTGCAAAAATTTGTTTGCTACCTGACAACCATTATAGAGCATTGCTAAAGTGATCCTGAACTCATTCAAAGTATATACCACTCACCCTGAACCTCTAGAGGGAATTAAAAGCATTTTAGCATATTTTTCACTTCATTGCCAGCACATATAAAAGCATTTTGGGCCTGTGTTTCCAATTTCTGTAGTCTAAGCTTGCTGGGGTGAACTGAATCACATTTAATTGCATTTCTGAGAACTGTGTGCCTTCCTTCCATTTCCTTGCATTGCATAAAAGGGGGAGGGGGTGAATTGTCCAAGAAAGTGATTACATTGTCTTTTGCTGAAATCCTATCAAGTTATTTTCTGTACTGCATTTCATTCCACATTGCATCCATTGGAAACCATAAAAGTATTGTTGCTATCTTATCCATCCTATAACCACTCATCATTGATTATAAAGAAGTGTGCCAGTGCCAGATTCTCCGTTGTTAATCTTTATCATATCAGATTAAGTGTGATATTCAATTATTAATTATTAAAAAGTGTGATAGATATATATTGCTTTACTTCTCAAATAAACCTTTTAACTTGCAAAACAGAACTACTTCTTGGCTCAGTGTGGTCAGGGGGATTCTGAGAGAGGGGTGTTATATAGGGGTAGTCATCCAGAACGCATGAACTGGACATAAAGATATATCAATAAGGGTTTTCATTCAGTATTATAGACTAGGCGATGACTTAGCTGTAGTGTTGAATTGAATCCTCTTACATGGCTCAGTATAAGAAAAGCTGCTTCTTGTGCGCTGATATGGCCTTCGGCTTCCGCTTCTTCAATGATAGGGGCTATAAGAGCCCTAATTGTTGCAGTTAGATCTGTGGGCAGTTTCCAATAGCTATTACAATTGGCAAGCAATGCAGTAACCATGTTGTGGTAATCAGTTGTATTCATTATAACTGTAGCATGAGCTTCATCCACTGGTTTGAGCAGAATGTCGTTATTTGTCGATAGATCATTTAGGGCTGCCAATTCTTGTTTTGTACAGCTGTTGTGAACAAGAGGAATTTATTTCCAGAGCTTTGATTCTTTTTTAGCAAGGATTCCTCAAAAGTCATAGACTCTGGGGTGTTGCTGTATGATGGGGGAAAAATTGTGATGAACGATTTCCAGTGAACTAACCAGTGGACTCTTCTCGATAAGCTGTACCCTTTGCGACGGGGCCGGGGTAATTTCAACAACATGCTCCTCAAAAAAGAACAACAATGAATTTTCCACCTGGGCACGTGCAGGCCTGGCCTCAATGAAGAAATCCAGTTTCACGATTTGGTGATGATGCAACAATTATGGAACACACAACCAGGTGGCACCTGGAAGTACCACTTGTGTGAACACAGTGGGGCACAGACATAGCCAAGATGGAAAAAACAGAGGCAGCAACCATGACAAAATTGAACTTCAGACTTCCTGCACATCAAAAACCACAGATCAATTTGAAAAGTCTGGCCATCTGAAATAACATCATTAACACATTGGTCATGATGCACAGACAACTGAGCGGGAGAGCCCACAAGTAAGATACCCAATAAAACACGTGCAATACCACATGTGCACTTACTTCTGAGGAAGGAGTGACCTTTGCTTTAATATTTAGCTTATATCCCATACAATGGCCTCTGTGATTGTCCCCAGCCCGCATAAACACAGAAAGGTAAGCATGCACACAGGGCACCAGCCAGTCAGTACAAGCCTCTACACAAGGCGAAGATGGCTGCCCCCTTTGTGCATCTGTCCCCTTCTGGGGATGTGCAGTCTGAGAAGAAGTAGATATAACTATGCACGGCACTGTGGATGATCCCTAGTGAAGGCAAGACCCTCTTTACGTACACTCCAGAATGAATACAACCCTCTAGTGAAATAAGCCAGGAGATAGCTTTGCAAGGATAGCAAGGTTTAATAATACAGAATACAAATATCAGCAAAGTACTCTGCTGCTCGAAAATGTTCTGTGGTCAGAATGCATGTCAGAGCCTTTTGAGGGGCCACAGTGTCATAGATGACATCATGTATAAGGTCTAAACCCACTCAATTGATTGGAAGAGGCCCTATACATGATACTGATATGGGATGCCAGGCTACGAGTGGTTGGTTTCTCCGCCCCCTGTCAGGCTCAGGAGGGTCAGCTGGGCTCATCCTTTCTGTGGGTGAAGGTCATGTCTCCCATAAATTACAATTGTAAAAACCATGGTATTGCTAAGCCTGCTACTATAGCACAATGGCATGCACCTGGGGGGCTGGAGGGTTGGTGCCAGGGGAAGGGAGGAAAAATACAGTCTCACTGACCCACACATTCTGGGCTTTGTTGATACAGCCCCTGCCGCACTCAAGGCCTCCACCCTTACCTTGATCTATATTTTGGTTCCCTCCCTGTACCTCGTGCTACAGAGATGTATTTTATGCTCAAGGGTGAAGCAGTTGTGCATACTAAGATCTGTTATGGTCACTTGGTTTGTGCTAGAACTGGGGGTTGCTCATTTATCATGGAATGCCTGGATGTGGGGGTTGGGTCAGTGGTAGATCCTGGAATGGTGCACTCTGACAATGAGGACCAGGGTTTGGCATTGCATGGTCAGAGTGCACCATTCCAGGATCCACCACAAGATAGGGGTTCCAGTTGAACCACACAGGTGATGTCATGGCCATGTTCCCACAGACCCCTATCCTACTGCCAACACCACCATCCTTTCTTCGTGACCCTGGTGTCCATGAACCCGTGGAAGGAGCACAGATCATTTTTCCTCTTAAACATTTGTTTTCACCTGTCCAAGGTCAGTGGTCGAAGTGGGAGGAAAAAAGTAGTGGAGCTATGGATTTTGTAGAAAAATTGGTGTTGTTTCCAGTGATGGCTGGTGAATTTTATAAATGGGCGGGACTGGGAATAAAAATTTGCCATAAATACGTGGTAGCGACCCAGCGTAACACGTGAGCCTTAAATAAATGAGAAGGGTTCAGAGGGTTTCCTCCATGACAATTATTTTTAAATAATTGGTTAAACAGTGCATTTTTTGCAGCACATTTTCAGAGAAAATTGGGTAAAAAAAATACAAAGTTTACAAACAGATTTCTAGGGTAAGTCTTTAAAAATCGATTTGATGCAGAGTCACCAACAGTGCACAGGAGCATTTCCCAACACATTTTCATGATGCTTTTTCACTACAATGCAATTTTCTGCCATTGTAAAAAAAAGTAATTCAATGCTGGGTGCGCCTATATATGTCCATGCTGGTTAAACCAATATATGCAAGTATTTACATGTAAGAATGTGCTAGTCTTTGCTTTGACCATATTATCAGGAAAGATACTATAGGAAAACATGTCCATACTGGCAATTGAAACATGTCTTGACTGGATGCACAGTGTTGGCTGGTGAGGCCACGCAGAAAACGCTCATCATGTTGGCTATGCCCTTAACGCCAGTTTAAGATGGCATGCCACAGAATAAAACATGTCTGTGCTGGAAGAACAAATTACAAATGCCCACAACCACCCATATTATGAATACAGTTAATGATGGCTTTGACCTCTCAACACAGTTTAAAATGCCATCCCATGCCATAGTAAGAAACCCTTTCCAGATTGGCCACGTAAGAACACTTATATTGGCTTTGTGCTTAACCCCAGACTAAAATGCAATTTATAATAAGAAATAATGTTTCATCTTGATGGATAAATGCTACTGCATGTAAGAATGTTCATCTTATTTTTTTTTGCCTGCCATGCCACCTGAGAAAACATTTCAGTGCACCAACACCCCCTTAAGCCCTATCCTTCCACGCAAACATACATACATCCATATTCACACCAGCAGGCATGCACCCATACAGGTTCTCTCAATCATTCATACATGCACAGAATATTCACACTACATAGAGCACACTGTTTTCCAAATGGATATGTAGCTATATAATAACCCTTATATCCAGTGGGAAGAGAAAACACAGCGAGCGCTGCAAAGCACACATTTTAAGCCCCAGAACGAAAATAGTGAAATTAATATATTTCAGCGTTACAAAACTGATGACTGGCAACACAGGGGCTGTTGCTGCGGGCCCACTTGACATGAAAAGGTTGAAAGGCCCCGACACTGTCCCTGTCACAGCTCAATGCATTTTATTTAGGAACTCCACTGTGCTACCACAAATATTTCCCTCCATTGAACTTATTTTCTGCTTTTGTGGGTTTGGGTAAGAAGTTGGTTAAATACCCACACATCACTGCTTCCAAAGCTTATCAACTTGAAAAGAAATAAGTTTTTAGGTAACAAAAATAATACCGCTTTTTTATAGACTGTTCAAACCTAGTGTGTTTCCAGACCCTGCAGTTATGGATGACATTAATATTACTGTATTAAAAGGTACTCATTTTTGTTAACTTTAAAAGGATAAAAGTGTGTGCTGGTCATATTGGGAGGCTGTGTTTTGATTACATAACATTCTCTGCAGTCGCCACATTACCCTCCTTTGACCTATTTATTAAGATTGCTTGCATCCCCCATCCATTACATTCCCTCCCAAAGAATCAACTCCAGAAACTCTCCCTTCTCTCAGCAATCCACTCTGGAGCAACACAAAGCATGTAGTGCGATACAAAAACCAAATAAATAAATGAAATAAGCATCAGCTGAAATCCCATATCTAAATTTTACACATAAATTACTTTCGAATATGCACGTCCCCAATAAAGTAACAAGAAGTTCTAGATAAAAGAGGGTGCCCAATAGCTTCCAGTTGGGGCTTAAGTAATGGGCTGCCCTGCTGAAATGGGGACCATGTAGTGTATTCCGCTTGCACGTTGATCAAACTCACATCAGCACATCACGACATGCATCTGTTTTCAATTATGTGTTCTATCAATATTTAGGCAAGTACTCTGTTTTTAAGGCTGCTGTCCTTTTAGAACAGGTTGTGTGAGAGTGCTACGGGGGTGCAACTAGACTAAAATTTCAGGGCGGGGCTAACCCTTCAAATATTGGAAGAGACACTCATTTCAGAGAGCGTGGAGGAGTGGCAAACTTACTTGTGTGGGGGCATCTAACTTCATTACTCATTGTAATGAGACTTTTCTAGTGCAGCTTCAATGTTACAATCAGTTCACTCTCTCCTTCAAGTCTGACAACACCCACTTCTTGCAGGTCCTGAAGGTCCTAGAAAGTGTGAGAATGGCAGATGGGGTGCTATCAGCATAGCAGGACATAGCAGAGTGTGGGGCAAGCAACTTCAGTGGCTAGGAGCAACAGGGGAGAAAATGTAATGTTGGTTCAACCACAGTTAGTCCGCTATACTAGAATCTCTGGTTTGCTGAATGGCTGGTAAGACTATGTCTACCTGTCAAATCAAGTGATACGAGACTGGGGGAGGGCCAGTGCAGCAATAATGCAATTCTATGTGACAGTATTGGAGCCACTAGCAGAGGAGCACGTGGGCACACCAATTGGTCCCTACACTTATTAAAACTGTCCTATTTTAAGGGTGTAAATGTAATCACTTATACACACTCACATTTTTGCAGTTGAATTCAGGGTGAGATTACATTATATGCGCAGAATCACACACTTACGCTAAACAGTGAATTGGGATTTTAACCCACTCTGCAATTTGGGCACGGCCACCTTCTTCCACGCTTTACTTGGAACAAATATTTAAGTTTTGGGTGTCCATCAAGACCTACAATAATACTGTCCTGTAGCGTTTACTTGCTAAATACACAAATTGCATAGTAAAGCATCATGACAACATGTAAATCCATATAGCAGCATGTTGGGCCAAAATAATATCAGTGTACCTTTTATTTTCAGCATCCTGAATGGAAAACTAATATATGCAAAAGGCAAAATATCTATTTACCCACTTTATTTGCAGTACTTTTAGACACACTCACAATAAATAAGTTGCGTCATAAACTCAGTTAGGTTTGGCGATTCGTCACAAACCTCTAGCGTGTTGTTATGTATGGTTTTAGGAATATTCAACTAAGAACATCAAAGCAAACTTTACTTTTTAGCATATTAAGCTTTTAGACATTATGGGTGTGAACACATTTTCAAAGGGTGCTTTATTGTGTTGCTCACTTTAACTGTCTGTCAGTCACAGATTTGCATCTCGGGAGAGAGGCACAGCACTGAACCGTCCCTCTCTCCCAACCCACTAGTCACCTGGCCTGGCCCTGACCTACCGAGGGAAGCTTTACTGTCTGTGTGCATGCATGGTTCACTGTGAGGGAAGGGCTATGTCTATGAGTCTGAGGGTGGACATGTCCCCATGTTAGTGCGTGTGTACACTGTGTAAATGTGAAGGAGTGAAGTATTATGTGCGCAGTGTGAATGCTAGCACATAGCAGCTGTGATCGCCTACGTTAGCTTCTTTCCTGCAGGCAGAGTTCTCTATATTAACTGCAGCAGTAGGGGGGCTGGCACTGAGCCTTCCCCAAAGCACTGTATGTTTAGTATCTGTGCCTAATGGTGCGATGGGACGATGGGCCCTGTAGTAGGCAGCGACAAATGGAGCAGATGCTGCAGACATTTAACAGGGGCTTTAAATCTGACGGAAGCAGACGGTGTATACCTGCATTCTGGGATATGGTGCAGTTCACGTTTACACCCGGTTTAACAGAACCCTGTGAAATGAGGTGGGCCCAAATAAAAAGAAATACATGCAGGGGTTACATTCACAGACCCGGAGCCACCACTCTGTGTGGGTAATGCAAAAACGACACAAATTGACTTTTGCACCCAATTCATGTTGCCATAGAAAGTGGTGCAGTGGTATAGATCGTGCTGTTTTGTATGTGTGTGCTTGGTTTGTTTCATCGGCATACAGTCACTGCAAGCAGTGCCGCCCTTAGTGACAGCAGTGCCCCGGAAGAAAAAGAACAATTTGCCCCCCCTCCCACCGACCCCCTCGCTGCAGCACCACCATGCTGTTTTTGCACTGCTTTTGTGATGGCGTTGTGTATGCCTGGCACTAACAGTCTATCATGCTTGCGGCGTATGTTCCAATGGAGTACCTTTTAAAGAAGTGTGAGTTAGCCCGCCCGCACCCGGCTGCACTGCAGACTACACCAGCAAAAGTAAATCACAGCCAGATTTGTTAATGCTGCCTACAAAACATCAACATAATAATGCGGAAAAGTTATCAGCAAAATCAGTGTGCAAACCAAAGCTTTAAATTTCAGACCCTGCGACATCGGCCTCATTAAAATATCGTGGTTACTGGGAGGAATACAAAAGGCAGGCACTTTTGTATCTGGCAAAGTGCTCCCAGAGGGAAGGCTAAGCGTGGAAGCAGTTTCCTCTTGCACCCCAAAGAGCTAAGAGAATTACTGGTGAACCAACATGGCAGCCTTTTGTGGCCAAAGATGCATCCACATAGGGTTGTGTTTGTGTTACCCAGTGATGCCTTCCAGATGACAGCTCAAAATTAAGAAAAATCTACCTGACTGTTGTGTTATAAATGAAACCTGCCTGGTTACAGGGGAGATACTGTGCCCGCTACTGCAGTAGTACAAATAAAATTAAAATATGCTAGGGTCAGGAGAGAGGGAGGGCACTGAACCTGCCCTCTCTCCACTAGACACCTGGCCTGGTCCTGACCTCCCGCCTGCACCCTGCAATGCAGACTACTGTAGTACAAATAAAATATGCTCGTATCACACCCATGTCTGAATCGGGTGTCCAACCCACCGAGCTATGTTCCGCACGTGAGCACAATATGTACATACAGCTGAACCCAGTACTCTAATTGCCAAATCATATTTAGACAAATGCTTTTTCACCAAGTTTGTCAACTTGTCAAATAGTTACTCATGGTAAATGAGTCAAGCTCACTGATTTCAGCATGCGCACACAGTTGCTTCCCCAATATTTGTGATTGTATTGTGGAGAACGACATATTTTCATGCTTAGATCACAAACTTTGCTGGAGAGCCTTGTAGTTGCTTTGCAGCCGCACTCTCTGTTCTGGTCTTCTTAAGCCTTTTCAGAGGGAATAATACTTGCTTTTCCAACAAGTTTCCATGACGAATTCTTAAATATTCTTAAGTTGGTTTAATGCTTTTAATTGAGCTTTGTGGCACATAGGACAGCTTTTTAGAGCCAACTATGCAGCAATATGTGTTGGTGCACAGCTAAAGATGGGTTGAGGTGAGGTATAGGGTCTGATTTACAAAACGTTTTTGAATGGGAATTTTCCATTGAAAAACGCTATTGTAAATCAAGCACATAGAGTTCTGCTTAAAAGGCAAAATGATGATCCAATGAACATTGACTCAAATCAAAGTGTGTGATACTGGGCAGATCACTTTACAAACTGGGGTCACCGAGAAGTGATTACTATATATATATTTAATATTGACTGTTTATACAGTGCATGCAACAGGCTGGACTGCCTCTTAGCTCCAGGTTCTCGCTCCACATAGCTAAGTGAATTAAACGATATTACAATGGGCCTCATTCCGAGTATGGCGGTAAGGGATAGCGGCCACCGCTAACGAGAGCGGTGGCGGTAATCCCTTACCGCCATACTCCGAGTTCCCTTAGCGCCATGGTGCTTTTAACACCTGCTTTTAGCAGGCGTTAAATACCATGGCGCTAAGGGACCTTGATGTTAATTACGCCACCGTAATTTACGGTGGCGTAATTGACGCCTTCCCCACTCCCATTATGCCCTATGGGGCAAGAATGGGAATGGGGAAGGGTAAATGGGGATTGGGGAATTACCGCCCCGCCAACCTTGGAATGGGGCGGTAATTCCGCCAACCACCAAGGCGCTGCCGGTCCGGGTACGGCGTCAACCAAGGCGTTAATAGCGCCATTGGTTAGCGCCGTACTCGGAATGAGGCCCAATGTTCGGTGGGTGGGAGGGGCTTGAAGAATCCCATTCCGAATTCTGAGTAGGGGCAGGAAAGGAGGGGATAATTGCTGTGAGTGCTATATCCACCCCACAAGTGACCTGTGAACATTCACAGTTCACCCTGATCAGAATCTGGCAGCCCACGAGGCTTGCCTTCTGACCAGCCTTCCCTTCTCGGATGGGTCGGGAGAGAGGGACGGCACTGAACCGTCCCTCTCTCCCGACCCACTAGTCACCTGGCCCTGACCTCCCGCCCGCACCCTGCACTGCAGACTACTGCAGTACAAACAAAATACGCTTGGGTCGGGAGAGGGGGACGCCACTGAACCGTTCCTCTCTCCCAACCCATAGTCACCAGGCCTGGCCCTGAGTGGCCTCCCGCCCGCACCCTGCACTTACAAACACCCTCATTACCTACCTGGCAGCAGCAGCCTGCAGGAGGTAACAAAAATCCGACAAGACAGAAGCTGCTGGCTGGGTCACTGGCCCACGCTTGCGCATACTGAGGGCACGTGCAGAAATGAACCGCACTGCACCTGAATGCGCAGGCGTGGGCCAAGGCTCTGCCATTCATACTGTCGGCAGCTGCATCAGACAGTGCAGTGATACGACGGTCCGTACCTATACTTTTACTTTAAAAAGGAGCGCTCCAGAGCGGTATCTTTTTAAAATAAAAGTATAGGAATGGTAATGGAGGCAAAAAAAAAGTATAGGAGCACTGCTCCCATCCGCTCCCCCTCACTTCGATCACTGTCCAAGGTGGAAAGTATTTTTGCTGCTCTCCTGTCAGTGTCATTGTGCTCTAGAGAGCAGTGACTCAACTGCTCATGCTACTTAGCACATTGTCGACCTAGGGGACTGGACATGTGTCCATGCTCAGTGGAGCCAAATGATGTGGTGTTGTGGACTGCTACAGCCTCCCACATACAGGTGAACATTCCATTCAACATTGATGTGTATAATTGTAGTCTATCAGTCAGACTCCTTCTCTCTGCTTGACACTGACCATCCTAGCCCAAATGTGGAGGACAAGTGTTAGGTTGATGTGGTGATGTACTCACAGCAGAACAGCAGTACCAGCAGTGAAGGTTGTGGAGTATTCAGTCCATTACTGGTGAGGTGAAGGCATGGTAGGCCAAACTGTCTTTCTCATGTGTTATGTGTGATGTTGCTGCTGTGTTCCCATTGATCTGATTATGAACTGTTGATGGTGAAGGGTGTGGGACCTCACAGGATTATTTTCTGTTTGTGCACTGTGTGAGTCGCTACTTTGCTTAATGGGAGATTTGGAGGGAATCTTCATGATTGCACAAGGGATATGTTGAGGGTATGTATCAGAGACATGCATGAGAAGGGGTGGGCAGTTGTTGATTTTCCCCATTGCAGGAGCATGTACATGGCTGTGGTAAGAACTTCCCGGCACCCTGTTGATCTCCAACAGCTCTCCTACCCTATCGCAACCAACCTCAGACTGCTTAGTTTATCCAGCCGCACCTCGCAATCTCCACCACCCAAACACCTCCCCCCTACCATGAGTCTGCATGCCAACCAATCAACTCCTACTGACAAGAACAAACCACTTAATTGCACCCTTGTTAACATCAGATCCCTGGGTACCCACGGTATAGAAGCTCATGACCTCATCAACAATAACCAAATGGATCTACTAGCCATCACAGAATCTTGGTTACATAGTGCCTCGGGCCCTATGCTCAACATTGCTATTCCCCCCAACTACTCGATCCACAGAACCAACTGTGCCAACACCATTGGTGGTGGAGTTGTTATCACCTGACTCTGAAATCCCTCTCCTCAAAACACCCTACCTCAAACCAGCCACCAAATGCATAATTTTAGGTGACTTCAATCTGGGTTTCAACGATCCCACTGATCATAAAGCTACCACTGTGGTTCAAGCCCTCTGCAACATGAACTTTTCACAACTTGTCTCTACCTCTACTCACATGAAAGGAAGCACCCTCAACTGGATACTTACAACTAATTAGACTATCGACATATCTCTCATTAGCCCAGTCCCATTGTCCGATTACCATCTAATTGAATTTAAACTACATCACCCGAACCCCCTGAACAACAAGACCCAACTACCACCCATCCAAATCCTAGCAAGAAGTACTCAGAAGCTCACTCATGAAACTCTCAAACCCACCTCGGTTACTCTCATTGAAACACGACTTCCAAACTGCAAGCCCTCGACAACCACTACCACTACAGTCGCCTATTCATGCTAGATCAACATTCTCCCTTCAAAAACAAATAAACATTTCAAACCCACTAACATCTGGTTCACTGAGGAACTAGTTCTGCTTCGCAGACAGAAAAGAGCCATTGATCATTTACATAAAAGACATCCTACCCCCAAGAATGCCTCCCTCCTCAACACTACTTCCAAGACTTACTGGCCACTATTTTTGCAACTAAAGCTGCCCCCTGTGACATCAGAATTAGCATAGCAAGCTCCAACACCAAGGAACTCTTCGCAATCTGGCGTGAATTAGAAAATCCCTGTGCACAAACGTTCTTAGTTCAGCCTGACAAAGCGTGTTGCACCACTAGTGAAACTGCTCTAACTATAAACATCAATTTACTCAGAAACAAAATAAAGTCTAAGAAAGCCCTACTTACTGCCAAACCTACACACTGTTCCATCATAATAGCACCCAAACTAGCCCCCCCAACTCCCCTCTGAATCCAGTCCCTAGCTTTTCCTTTCAACCTGTACCAAGTATCTGTTCTGAAGACAATCCATGCCCTCAAACCCTCCAATTACAAAGGGGATACCTGCCCTGCCAACATCATAAAGCTCTGCGCCCCAGCCTTAACCCCTTCATTACAGAGTCAGTTAACTCCTATTTCACTTCATGCAAAATACCCATTACTATAAAGGCAGCTTGGGTCAACCCCCTACTAAACAAAACCTCCCCAGACCCGACAGTACCTAGCAACTGCAGGCCCATTACCACAGTACCCTTCCTGTTCAAAATCCTAGACCGCATCACTTATTTACAATGCCAGCAATTCCTAGAACAAAACTCTCTCCTTGGCGTCAGACAATCTGGTTTCTGACTGAAACACAGCACTGAAACGGCCCTTATCGATCTAAAAATGAAACTTGACAGCATTAGAGATGTGGGCAATACTGCCATCCTACTCTTTCTAGACCTCTCGACTGCATTTGATCTCGTGGACCATGACCTACTCTGACATAACCTCTCTAGGATCTTCCACTTCTCACCCGAGCCAGTCCGAGGTATCAAATCCTTCCTAAGTGACCGTACCTCCAGAGCTTTCATTGACAATCCTTAGCTGACCCTATCCCTGTCCCTCTTGGTGTCCCACAAGGCTCTTGCCTTATTGCCTTACCCTGACCCTCTACAACAATTACACTAAACCACTCTTTCACATACTTGACAACCTATGCATCACCTAAACCAACTTTGCGGACGACACACACATTCTCATCCCACTTTCTGGTAACTACACAAATGACTCTAACATCATTAAAGTGTTTTGCATAATTCTGTCTTGAATGGCTACCCATAACCATAGCCTCAATGATGAGAAGACAGAATTACTCATTGTAGGCTCTCTCATTCACCACAAAACTCTCAACCCCTCTTACGCCTTCTTCACCATTGACGGCTCTACCATCTCTGTCCTCAAACATGCCAAAATCCTGGGAGTTTACCTCGATGCATAATTATCCATGACGAGGCATGTCAATGCTCTGGCATCCTCAACCTCCCACACTGCCAAACTTCTTTCATTAAGCAAACATTCCTGATCCCCAACAACTGCCTCATGCTCTCCAGAGCCATTACCCTGAGAAAACTAGATTATCGTAATGCCCTATTCAGGGGCACATCCGCGTCCAATCTAGTTAAGCTACAGCTGCTTCAAAACAAAGCCCTCCATGCAGCTCTGGTCCTCTGCAAATCGGATCACATTTCTGCTACTCGGCGAGAAATCCATTGGCTACCAATAAAAGTGGGTATTGACTTCAAAACCTTAACTATAGCACACTGATGCATCTACAATAAAGCCCCCATGTACCTGAACCATTGCATCAAAAAGAAACAGCATTGTTGCCCACTCTGCTCCTCTGACCAGCTCACCCTTGCTGTTCCACGTTTTTAAACTAGCCAGAGCAGGAGGGGTTAGTTTCAGCACCACAGCACCGCTCTGTGGAATTCCTTATCTTCATAAATAACAGCATTCAAGCGACTGTTGAAAACGTGGCTGTTAAATAATCTTGACTAACACTCTAAGCATGAACTGTCCCCTACTTTGCCTCTGCTACGTCCTACTAATGCAATGATCTGTAAAGTGTTTACTCTGTTATTACTCTGTTATTACCCTGTACAAACGATGTGATACCTGTGGGTCTGGGCATTACACAAATGTTAAATAAATAAATAAATCTGCATTCTCAGGGTGTTGTCATGGTCAAGCTGGATTGGCCTGATTGCATCATTAAAGGCCATCAGGGATGTGGCTTTATTAAGTGTGTTCTGCATGGTGTTACGCTCACCTGATATCCCCGGGGTTTCTGGAAGGCTCTGAGATCTGGAACCCTGGATGCATAGTTGCCCAGTGCTGAATAATGAATCTGCAATTACAGAAGGGAGGATTTGTGATAACTGTCTCTAAGGGGTGAGTCTCCAACCTCCCTCTGACCGATTTTCTTCCCACTGGGTTCTTTTCTCACCTTAGTTATTTGTAGGGTGAGCTATCCGTCCTGCGTTTCTTGTGCAGGGGCACTTGACGTTTGTTGGTGAGCTGCCCGAGTTGCTTCACTGGTGCAGTATGCCTTCCTTGGACCCAGGCCTGCTGTGACCCCGAATCTGCTGGTAGGCAGGTAGGTTTGTTAATTGTACGTCTTTGTTTTGTTTATGGTAGGAATTTGTTAATGTCTTTATCTCCTTCTTTTCAGGTGCAAAGGTCTTGATGCTGGCATGCCGGATGGAGAGGCACGTTTCTAGAAAAGAGAAAGCGTGAAGCGCAGCGCCTTTATTGTCTTTTAATGCTAACCTGTGTTTTCTTCTCTGCACAGGCCGCTGTGGTGCTGTGGTGCTGCGAGTGGATGAGAGCGCGATGAAAAACAGGCCCCCGGAATCCGTAAGGTAAGTACAGCGATGCGTGGTTGTTTAATATTGAAAGCGAACCTGAATATGTCTCTTTTTCCTTTGCAGATGGTGCTGTGGTGCTCCAGATGGAAGCGCGGCGTAGCGCGATGGAATTCAGGTAAGACTGATGGAATTCGATGTTTTGGAAGCGCGCACGTTCTAATATTCTTTTTCCTTTTCTCGTTATTGCAAGTCGTGATGTTCGAGCAGCAGCTGTGGTAGCCGGAAGTCCTTAAGCTAGTACTCACAGGTGAGTGATGTTTCTTCTCCTCTCGGTTTCCACAGATTGCAGCCCGATTGAGATGCTGAGTGCTGGATGGTGTTTTCTCAGGTAGGACAGAATAATCTTGTTCTTGTTCTTGCAGGACTACAGGAAGATGCTGAAGACCAGGAGCTGGACATGGTGAGCGTCACGCTGCTGGTTACAGAATAACATGAAGCGCGTTCTGCAGTCAGGGTGTGGTTTATATAGCCCAGGTTAAGTAGTACCAGGGAAAGTAGTTCCAGGCCTGCCACACCCAAAACACTAGACCACATGGTTTGGTTCTTAGAACTAGGCTGTGTGGGTGCTTCCATGTTGGATTTAAAGGCCCATGTACATAAATGGGACCTAGTTTGAACAGCCCTTCCTTCCTACATATGAGCCTGGTGCCAAAGGTGCCAGGACTGGCCCCCGGAGCTCTTTTGCAGTGGTTTTAAGGCCCTCACGGTTCTGGTGGGAGCCTGCTTGTGGCACAACTTGTGCCCCCTCACAGTGGTCATGACACATGGGTTGCAATTCATGTGTAGTAAATTTGTACTACCTGGTTGTTTGATTCATGTCACTGTGCCCTTTGGCCTTCTAAGGGAATCTGTGGTGCCTGTCAATGAGTGTGATGGCCCTCCTGCAGCTCTACTGCTATGCAATGAAGTGTGACAATATTATGCAGGACACAACATGTGTTACGCTCACCTTGTCTCCGTGGGGGTGTCAGTTGTGGTCGCGGCGCCTGCTTGCCACTAGTTGTCTGCTCAGATCTCCTCCTAGCTGACCCAGGGGCCTGCTCCTGCGATGGAGAAGTCATGGTATATTAGGTTGCCAACAAGATTCTGGATTTTCACCCCACACCATGATCCTTGTTCCCTGGGTTCACAGATCAATGGCTTCCCCTTGCTCACCTTATGGCTTTTGTAGGCGAGCTCTCCATCCTGCTTGCTCTCAGCAGGGGTGCGGTTTCTTCTGTATGAACCTAGTTACTCCACTGGTTCGTATGACAAGTGGCTTTAGAGTAGAGTCTGGCCCAGGCCTGCAGTGGCAGTGACTCCCTAGTCCCCACTTTCTGTGTCCGTTGTGCTTTTCCTCTTGTTTGGTCCTTTTTAATGTCTGTTTCAGTGTCCAAGCACTAATGATGGGACACGTCCTTTCTTTGATGTGCGACTTAGTGCCAGATCGTTTTGCTGTTGTTTGCTAAAGTTTGTGGATTAATGTTTTTTCTTATTTTGTAGTTTGCAGTGGCCGGAGTGTTCAGGGTTGCACCAGCGCCAGGTAGCTCCAGTGCGAGTTACCTGCGCGGCGGTTGAAGATGCTCCAGGGCTATGGAGGAAAGTATGTTCATGAATCTGTTTATTGCTGATGCGATCACGGGCCTTCTACGTGTGCACTTACTGTGTCTTCTTTCTCTTTCAGGTGCAAGTGCCATTGATCTAATGCAGCCGTAGCGCGGTGTAATGAGTTTCCAGATTCCGGGGTTCTGCTGTAGCGATGGAATGAGTTTCCATAGTGCCGGAAATCTGCTGCGGCCGGGATCCGTAGGCGGGCGGAGCGAATACAGGTGAGTTTTCTCAGCTTGCGGGGCGGGTAGCACGGATGATGCCAAGGTCTAATGCTTCTTCTTTATTTCAGGCGTAGGTGACGGTGAGCATTACGCTGCTGAAGAGCAGAATAACACGAAGCAGGCATTCGAGTCGGGGCATGGCTTATATAGCCAGCCACGCCCGGGAGCTTCAGCCACACCCATACACTAGTCAGCATGGTCAGACGTTAAATGGAGGCTATGGACCTTGTGCCCTCCATGTTGAAGTATTCTGGTTCCCATTTGCCCCAATGTCATCATCTTATGCTCTATGATGAGCCTGGCGCCAAATGCACCAGGACAACGTCCAAGAGCGTTTTCCATGTTGTCCAAGGGAGACTGGTGCAGTACCTCGGCAAACTGATCTCACAGTAGCATGGGTGCGGCGCTGCAGTATTCCTGGCTCATTGACCGTGACACATGCTGGGATGATTTTGCATACTACAGGGGGTGCATACAGCAATACGCCACCTGAGTGGTCAAGGGGGTGAAAGTGTGACCTGAGCATTCCAAGTGTGTGCTCCACTATGCCCCTAGTGGCTGTGTGTGCTACATTGTAGTGTGCCTCACCTGGGGTGGCTGGATTCTTGATCGGTGTCAACAGGAATGGTGAGAGCGGGTTGACACTGTCCCCTGAAAATGACTAAAATTGTTATTCATTGCATGTATCGTCTTTTCTTGGGATCCTATGTGTCATTTGACTGCTTGTGTGTGCGTGATAGTAGATACTCACCCACAAGCCAGGTGTTTCCAAAGGTTCTCGAAGCAAGGGCCTGGTATATTGAGGAACAACAGAAAATGCAGCTATCATGCATGCATCGTGGGTAATTAGAATTCACATGCATGATGTGTCCCTGGGCATCACAGATCACCTACACATTGATGTAATGTCAATGTTTCCTGTTGTGATATATGTACTTAGTCTCTCAGGGAGGTTGCAGTGCTAAACGGGTGAAGTTGATGGTTCTCAGGACCCGGGGAAAGTTTGCAACTGCATAGAATTCCTGGTAGACTTTCTGGCTTGCTTGTAGTGTGCATGCCATGTAAATGTGCCTATGTACACATGGTAGGTTGCAGCCCAAGAACTGGTGGAGGCACCTCGATTGTGTGGGCTGTGATATATTCCCAACAATGGCTGTGGAATGTTGGAACGATCCAGTGGCCAGCAAGGGTACGGCTCTTAGCACTTTAGTCAGAGGTGTCACAGCCTGTAAGCACATGGTGGGTGACACCAGGTCATTCTCCCATTCACTGACCAAGTCTAGGATGAAATGGGGAGGGAAGCAGTATCTTCCATGGATCTCCTCATCTGGCATCCCAAATAAAATGGTTTGTGGGTGGAAGATACTGGCTCTCCGCCTACTCCTCCTCCTTCCATTTAGTAACATGAGTGATAGCAATTCAGGATCCTGCATAGTGGCAAACGTATGCTCATTGGGGTTGCGTTGCACTTTTGATTTGTGGGCTTTCATTGTTCTTTATGCTTTGCCACGGGTGGCAGTGTGTTCATTCTCCCTTGGAATCACAGCAATAGCGTGATGGTTTCTGTTATTAGGGTTTACTTAGTGTTTGATGGGGCTGGTTAGCTGTTTTCATGGTGCCTCCCTCCCCACACCCATGTTCTTCCTCATTTAATGAGGATTTTGCACGCTCTGCCCCCTATTTTGCTCTTAACGCTGGCCCTGCACACGCGTTGCTTCAGAGTTGTGCAAAGCGCTCCTGAACATCGCTAAGAGGGAAGCGTCAGCGCAAAGTCTGATCTGTGAATCAGCAATACCCATTTAGTGTAGCGCAAAGTGTACGTTTGCTGCGCAAAGTCAATTTTTGCCATGCTCAACTTTTTGTAAATTAGGACCTATGTCCTTTTGCTTAGGCTAATATATAGCGCCTCTGACCCAAAATGCAGATTTTGTGACCCGGAACCCGAATCCCCTGCTTGTAAAGGTGAAACAGTAGGAAACTTTAGATTCAATTCAGTCTGTACTTACATTTAAGTTTTAACCACTCACAATTTCTTGTTGTTCACAATATCATAGTTTACAGTGTTCACAGTTCCTTATGTAACAGCTTTATCACTTTCAGAAATACCTGTACATAAAATGCATGCCCTTAAATGCTCCTAAACTGGAACAGTTTTGATGCTTTTCCTGTATCAGCTCGTTAATGATTTCTTACCCATATTTGTTCACTTAAACAGTCTTTTAGATTTTGACACATGGTCCCTCATTTCTCCCCCTCATACTCATTCCATCTGAGGGTGGACGTGCTGTTTGCACAAGGTTTGCATCGTATTCTCAGTGGTTTTAATAACGGTACATGTCTACGATGAGCAGTCATTGCCTGGGCACAAACTGGAAAAGTGGACACATAGGCCCTCATTAGGACTCCGGCGGAAAACCATGGTGCTAATAGCACCATGGTCGATGCCGGAGTCCGCCATGGCGGAATGGGGAATTACCACCCCATTCCAAGGTTGGCGGGGCGGTAATTCCCCATGCCACCATGGCCCTTCCCCATTCCCATTTTTGCCCCATAGGGCATAATGGGAATGGGGAAGGCGGTAAGTACGGTACCGCAAATTGCGGTACCGTACTTACCTCGCGAGTCCGTTTGCGGGCCCCTACTTTAACGGCTGCATCCTTTTACGGCGCTGTTAACCCCTTAACGCTTTGGTCCTAATGAGGCCCATAAGCTTTTACGTCCTGATTTAGGAAAATACCCCAATGAGGTTGTCAATAAATCCATAAGTAGTTGTTAGCCATTAATTGCCAACCAATGTTCTGTCACAGCACACGTTTAGGGTAAGGCAAAAAAAGGTGGTGTTCTGCGCTGAATAACAACCGTGCTTTCCTTTTCGAGTCAAGCAGTGCCATTCTTTAGAGATTCAGGTCTGAGGAGGCACAATCGTGCAATCATGGTCCAGACATTGAGAATGGAAACACTGGGGGTGTTTGCATTGACGTGATGACTTATTGTTGTCAGGCTGACCTAAGACAGTAAGACAAATGTTTTGGTGAAGGGATGACTGGCAGCTGCACATTCCTTCTAACTTTATGCATCCACTAGAAGGTAATACATATATCGAGCTGTCATTCTGTTGCAGGACAAACAAGAAATCATCAGTTCTCTGACTTGAAGAAATGCAAACACTAATTCTGTGTAGGTTGATAGTTCACACTCTTTGTTGATTTTCCTCAAGGATATATATCATTCACTGGTCACAAAGTTTCAGGATCATTCTGTAGCTCCAAAAATAAATAATTAGACATCAAGTTCGCAAAATTGAATTGGCATTGATACTAACACCATTCAGTATAACTTACTGCTGGTGGCACTGAGTGCTACCTGACACGTGTTTCACACTGTCTGGTGTTTTATCAAGGCTGGTTGATTCCCTTTAATTTAAACCAACACTTATAGCCAACACTTATAAGCAAGACATCTATGGTATTATCTGTGTAATTGTGTCAACAGAAAATTGTGAAGAGCAAGTAAATGGAAATACATTTTTAAGACTAGAGGAGGGGGAAAAGGAGAAGACGAGAGCAACTTTGATAATCAGTAATCAAATTGTTACAAACTGATCGTGAGTAACGTTATAGTTATACTTTTGTTGACACCCCAAATATATTAAGTCATCTACCTTATGTTGACTATATTTTTTTCGGCTTCCATTGAAGACATCCATAGCAATCAAATCGTATTATCCCCATTATCTGTCATTATAAACACACACACATTACAAACACACTTCTGACATCAATGTCACATACATTCAAAAACGATATCTTTGCTGTAGTAGTAAATCGTCTAAATCACTGTGTGTTTTATTTTTTTACATAAAGTATTGGTTAGACTCAGACGACTTTTCTACAATATATGCATCAATTGAAAATGATTAGGGCTTATATGCATCTGCTATATGCATCTAATGACCATGATTTTTGACATGTACACCAACTATATGCCATATGATTTTGGGTCTCAAAGTAGTTGAGTTTTTTCTATTAAAAAACGGAGGTTTTACAAATACTCACATGCTTCTGAAGCTGATATCCATTGTTTTGCAAAACAACATTGTTCAAACAATAAGCTTTTCCACCAACTTAAATGGGTCACTATCGGTGAAAAATATGACCCTTCAGTGGCAAATTTGTTCATATGACACTATGTAGCGGGGTCCACGCAAGGTAGGATGGATGCAGTCAACAAGCAAGGAACAACAACAACCTCAGAAACACTTTGACACTTGAATATAGTACCAAAACATGCCTGTATTGGATCTAGAATTAATTATAAATAGAAAATAACAAACATAATAGTCACATGTTCAGAAAAGCCATGGACGCCAATACTTTCATGTTAAAAGTCGCTCCAAGAACAGTTTAAAATATAACAATGAAAAGTGAGGAACTGACCCACAAATGAATTTCTGATACTAAAAGCTAATTCAACAGAATACAATTCTCAGGTCAAAGCAGATAATTGTATTAGAATCTCGGCAAAAGGGGCATATTCTAAAGGTAAATCCGAATATTCAAGACTATATGCCACAACTATAGATCATTTTTAAGAAACCATGGAGACTGAACAATGTGCTCTGCTCTAGGCATCTAGAATTGAAAGAGAGTCTGAAGTAGGTATCAGAAAGGCAGTGGTTGCTGTTGGATATGGCAAATATGGCTAAAGGCATGAATGCAACCCTTGTTCCATTCCATTCTTCTTTCTATTGGTCAGAAATCTATTTTCTCCGCCTCTCCTCTGCTGACTTTCTGGCTATAACCTGAACTGCACTGGCTACCTGGAAACCCTCTGATCTCAGGCCCAGGTCCCTACCCCGCCAGTGTCTCACACCTGCACTGCCCACCTGGGAACCCCCACATTTGGGGACTGTTTCTGTATCCCTATTGTCCCACCACCATCCCCTGACACCTGATGTCCACACTTACCCATGCACTTGCCACATGTTGGCTGTTACTTGCTTATTGTTATCATCTTGTACTGCACTGTCCCTGCCCTCTTCCCATGCACTTGCATGATCATAATTACACCTGGCCTATTAGCATCATTGTCCATCCTCCCTTTGTTCCCCTCCCTTGCCTCGTCGCGCCTTGAAGCACTTGTGCATAGTCGCATTATAAATGCCATATCATATCATATCATATCAATACACATGACATTGAGACAATCAGGAATGTCCTCCCATTGATGAAGTTTAACTATTTAAATTATATGATGTGCTCCAGCTATCCCCCTCCCCCCTTCCACCACCAAATTCACACAACACTATCCCTCAACCCCCTCCCACCACCAACTCCCCAGTACACTATCCCCCAAACACCCTGACCAACAACTCCCCAGCACATTATCCCCCCTCAAACCACCAACACCCCAGCACACTATCCCTAATCCCCCCCTCCCACCACCAACTCCCCAGCATGGCCACACAGGAAAAAAGTTGTCTCAATGTTAAGAATATCTGTGTCCTCTTTCTCCCTATGCCAGCCCCTGGTGATCTTGAGCCCAAATGACACTGGCACCGGCACCTGGTTGTACTCTACTGCGACTCCTCAGTGAGTGCCATTGAACTGGGAGACATCGAACCTGGCCCCTGGATATGCTGGAGTGTAACATCTGTGCTCTGGCCGATGGCATCTGCAAGTGCTGAAACTCCTTCAGTCATCTCCCGGACCCTTTGCCCAAACACTGTCACAGTGACAGTGCTGGCAGTTGCCTACGCCCGGTTCCTTGTCATGGGCTGCACAATACTGTGGGTGGTCCCTTGCAGACAGTCACAGATCGGCTGCAGGTATTCAGACTGGGCGTACCAAATTGCCTCCATCTCCCTCTGTCACCTCTCCAACTGCTCCAGCCTCTGAAGCACTGTGTTGCTTTGTGGTGTGCGGCAAATGGGAGGGGGGCTGTACAGTGGCTCTCGGCTGTGGGCAGGCGTGCCACAGCATGGCCTGGCGATGTCTGGCTCAGGTGGATGGGCACGATGGCAGCGGTGAGGACTCTAGGGAGTTTGTGGTCCTTCTACAGGTGGACACACTGGGTTGATGTCCCCCTGTGTCTCAACAGTCACATGGCCTGGAGGTGTGGCCTCAGTGTCAGTCTCTGCAGCTGCAGGAGTGGATCCAGTGGGCCTTGAGCTGCTTCTGGTGGGTGTCTCATGGTGGGACTTCCGCCTTGGCGTATCCTGTCTGTGCCTTTGTAGGGACATAGGACATTTTGTCAGGCATGGTTCTTTCACGTGTGTTGGCATGCAATATACATTTGTTATGGTACAGAGTGGGACCCCACACATTTTGGAAGATGGACATGGTTGGTAAGGGGAGAATGTATGTGGGCACATCATTCTGGGGATGGTTGCAGCAATGAGTGTGTGGTACATGGCCAGGTGGTCTTGTCTTCTGTATGGCGAGGGCAGGGTGTCCATGCTGGAGCAGCTGATGTAAAACGTGCATGCGTGTGATACTTCATGCCCCTAAGTCTCCTTCACAGGTGGCACACACCTTGTGGGAGTATGTGTGGTGGCTTACTCTATGGCACTGGCATGCTTCTATGGGGCACTGCTGTGCAGCAAGCAGTGTTGCGCTGTGGTGTACAGTGATTGGCTAACTGCATCCATGTCAGTGTAGGGGGACATTTACTTTCATGTGGCTTGTCAGCCATTCCACCATTGGGCAGGCCAACTGGCCCCACAACATGTTGGTGTGACTACTGCACAGTGTGGTGGGTGCTCACGCCCGACAATCCTGCTGGCACAGGGTGCACCAGCAGGGGTGTGGTGTGCATGGCACTTGGATAGGTCACTTGCCACTCCTACCGGCTTCAGTAACGCTCAGGGGTGCCTTGGGTGCCCTGCCCCATGGCAGCTGTAGAGGGTGGCTGATGTGCCACCCCGTCACTTCACCCTGTTGGCATAACCATCTTCTGGGACTGCTGACATGTGTCCCTGTCCACTGGGGCATCTTATGATAGGCTGACATTTCTGCATGCACTTGTCATGTCTGCATGCACTTGTGCTGGGGGGTTGACTCACCTCCTGCCTTCTGGCCACTGGCACCCACTTCCACACCTCCAACTCCCTCTATGCCCTCCATGTCAAGGACCGTGCTGCACTTTTCCTCCCAGGCATTGAGTACCTGTGGTTCGACAGTACCACCTCCAGTCGCTAGGGACTCCAGGCAGTGTTGGGACAGGAGTTCACACACCCTGACCCTCAGGTAATTCCATCTTTCTCTGCAGTACTTCCCGTCATGGGATACGCTGGCCAGAGCAGTCACCTTCTGGCTAATGGTATGCCAGATGGCTGTCCCGAACTGACCAGAGGTTTTTCGCTGCCTACTGCCACACAGCTCCTCAAAGTGGCCAACAACTTAATCAGTGAGATCCACCTGTTTTCCCTCAGTGAACCTAGGTCTCCTCAAGCGATTTTTTGGGCACCTTGCCTCTGGTCCTCTCGTGTGAAATTTTGCCTTGTTTCCAGGTCCAGATGGCTGCAGGAAGTGGGTGATTCCGGATGGATTGAGTTTGTCAAGATGACCACTGTAATGCTTCCCATTCTGACGGTGACGCAATTTCCGTTGGCGCTAATAGTGCCGGTGTATTTGCGTGGGATGCGCGTTCACGCCAGGTTGTGATGTGGCACTAATACCGGCGGTAATGCATTTTCCGCTCTGCAAAAATTGCGCCTGAATACTGCCCATCTCGTGATGAGGTACAAGGTCTTAAATAACAACCAATAAGAACCTAACCTGGATCAAGGCAAGGAGAAATAGAAGACATTGAAGCTGGAGAGACACAGACAGAGAAGGTAGCACAAATCATTAAAGGAATTGAAGAGGATGGCAAAATAAATGTAACATTTTGTTACCCACTTTGTCCTGCTTGAAGTCTTATATGATGCATATAGACCTGGAAGAAGCTTCCATGAATTTGAATTTGAACTACCATCCTGCATTGGACTGTATTTGTGAGGCTCTACGGGTATGCTATCTTGTGGTTGGTGTAGGTGTTGGACCAAACTTTTGGATGGTAACCACATACATGTTACAGATGCCAGGCAGGAATATAGGCATTTCATTCCATTATACATTTCTCACTTGTGATCAAAACTCTGGATAGCAGCATATCCAGACACGAGTGCACGTCTCGTTAAAACACCCATGCATACATTGAGATATGTATGTGTCATTCGTCAATGGACATGTGATGCACACTGCACAATCCAGAGTCGAGAGACAGGTGACTCTGTGATGGACATGTTTTTAGTATCAGCCATCCCTGTATAGAAAAGGATAATCCACGTGCATAACTTGAAGTGCACAAGAAGGTTAGGAGCATTTTGAATAACATGTGACAAGGAATTCTTCACAGCCTTTCACAACAACATTTTTGTACTAGATTCTACAATGTGTGGGCAACACAACTGGAATGCATAAAGACCTCAATAAAATATATTATCAGTAATGAAGGAACACACGCATGATAAGTGACAGGAAACAACGCGTTGTCATTTAGCCTAACTTAACACATACAATCATGAATGTTGGTATTTGTATTGTTCCACATTACACAGATGTGACCTCAGCGAGTAGTCAAGACAACTGGCATTGATAAATACATTCAACCTACAGACTACAGTGAGAACAGCCGAGCACCTTAATGTCAGTTATTTATTTTATGAACCTGGAAAAGGTGCAAGATCCAGACGGATGCAGAGAACACTGGGAAAGGAAGTCATACGATGTTGTTTTTTAAAGCATGGAATGACAAAAATGCACAGTGATCTATCAGGAAAGAAGTCAAGGAGTATTACTGTCTAAGAGGGGAGACTAATGCAATGAAACATGAGGTTAGCAGCACAGAGCGGCATACAAGGGGACAGCTTCCGCACCAGACGCTGATGAAGGGCGTTCTTCAGGCATCAGACATTTCTCTTCCAAATAATCCCACCAATAAGTGGACATTCACATTGTGCATGTTTATGTCGATACTTACAATCCCAGATATACGTATTTGACGGTATCTACTCTTAGAGTGATCACTGGATTATTTGCACTCACCTTCTAAGGAAAATATCACAAACAAAGTGTCTACTAATGCAGGCATCGATGATTATATTGATCTGAGATGTCAGAGGCAAATTCGGTGTAGCATTTCACTTAGTCAAAGGTTTGCAGGCCAGAGTTTCTGGTTGTTTGATATGTATAAGTTCTGCCACCTCCATGTTGCACCTTCTTTGAAACACAAGGTGACACCTTTTCTGTAACATACAAACACAAAGGGCCTCATTACAAATATGTCGGTCCGGAAAGAGCAATGCTGGTAGCACCGTATGGGCATCGTTTTCCAGATCAGCACATTCAGAACTGCAAGTGCGGAAACACCGTTACCGCAAAGTGACAGCCACGGTGCTACCGCACCCGGTAGCACCGTGACCTTAAACTGCTTAAAGAGTTGGCGGACGTGCCTGAATTTCCAGCATGGCGTTAGTACGGGCACATTCAGAGAACCACCTACATGGAAACACTGCCATAAAAATGCTGTGACACTGTGAACACTGCACCTGTAATCCGGCACCTTGGACCAGCCATTAAACAGTGCCACATGCGCAGCAACAAGCACCATGTGTCCAAAACCACCAAAGCTGCACACCATTGACCACTGTGAATGCACAAAAGGAACACACCACACCTAAGACCCCTCCCAACCCAGCCATGCCAGCAAACAGGCCACAGGTGTACACAATTAGCCCAGCTGCACTACACTGGGAATGTACAAAAGGACCACACCCAAACACAACCCACCTCCCAACACAATCGTGCTGGCAATTGGGGTGGGGAACCTGCAAGGAGGGAATGAGGATGAAGCATCTGAGAGGCAGAGCAGGTTCCGTAGGCACAGGAGGAACCAGTCAATGTCCAGCAGGTAGCACCCCACAAGCAGCCCCTAATACCCTGCATCAGGGCCTCACCCTGGAACCTGAACCCAAGGCAAATCTACACCTTGTACCTGCTTGACAGGGATACCATAACATCAATAGTCACCCTCATTCATGACGACATCACCAGCCGGATAAATATACAGACTGCTATCCCCCCCTTGCTGAAGGTAGTTTCGGAACTGTACCTCCTTTCAATTGGCACACATCAACACACTGTGGGTGAGCTGCATGGGCTGTCACAACCCGGTTTTTCCAGGCTCTTGTTCCAGGTACTGGGTGCACTGCTTCGCCATGTGGTAGACTACACCGCTCTACCCCGAACCCCTGCCCAGGTTAATGCCACCAAAGTGACCTTCCATGCCCTGGCAGGCATGCTCAATTGCATTGGCGCGTTAGATTGCACACATATGGAATTGGTGCCCAGACAGTGTATAGAAACCACAAACAATTCCACTCCCTCAATGTGCAGATGGTCTGTGATGCTGAACACCTCATCACCCATTGCTGAGCATGGTTTCTGGGATCCACATACGGGTCAATGGTCTTGTGGAACTCCGTGTTGCCAAGGTACATGGCACGGCAAATCGGAGAGAGTGCACCTGGCCGTTGGGTAAGTAGAATGACCAATACATGACCTCTGTGTCATTGGGGGGCGGTAAATAGGCACACACCAGAGTGCACCTGGCTATTGGGTGAGTGTAATGACCAATGCATGACCTCCGGGGGCAGGAGGGTGGTAGAAGTACCGTCAGCAGAGCATGTGGCCAAAGCAACCCAACACAAATACATTGCATCCCTTATTCCAAAAGTATGTAACACATGTACCAAACAGGCATAAGGATTACACCCAATACCTATCAATTGAAATCAAAAGAGGCAACACAAAACTACCACATGTACCAGAATGCATCAGACAACCTACAAATGTGCCTGCTAAAAGATTGTGCACATCCCCCACCACCTGCTTCACTGACAAGTTCAAATAATGCAAACCTACACACCATAAACATTGAACCCCACACCAGGTATCCAGTACACATGTCTACACAACTGGTCAGCAAGCACCAAGTGCTCAGTACAGGTCATACACCCACCTCAAATTGACATATGAGCACTCTGAAGTTGTTGATTAGCATGGTGAAGCAGGAAAAACACAGAACATGAATGAATAATGCAGTGGGATTGGGCATCAATATGTGAGAGACATCAATGCCAACACGCACATGGGCCACATCCATAGGCCTGAGGGAAGCTTGAGCTTGCCCCTGTTGGGGTTGTGCCAGACCACACACCTTGCATGCTCCTGGCTTACCTGTGTCGCAGGGCAATTACAGGTTTCTGTGGCACAGGAAGCCAGATGCCTGTAAATTACAAGTGCCCCTAACCAGGGAGTGCCACAGTACGCAATGGGGATTTGTACATGGGAGTATTGTCATCGGTGAAAAAGTAGCTGGTGCTCCCATAAGCACACTGCTGATCGGGCCAGCTGTGTAAAGCAGTGTCTGGCTTCTTGGGCGCTGCAGGTGCGGTAGGCTGATTGTTAGCACTGTGCAAGATAGGAGGTTCCTAGTAGGCAGCCATGCACCCTTGTTTCAAACAAGCCAAAAAACATGTAGTAGCATCAAAGGCCATATCATGACTGCAGGCAGTGTGCACGCCAAACAGTCTCAAATCGAATGAGTGACCAAACATTTGAAGATGGTCAATGCATGGCATGTAACATTGAAAATGTGTACATGCTTACATCACTGACATGAGATTGACACCACAAACATTAAACATATTGTCGCTCCCATGCTGGTGATGCCGGATACCCCCTCACGCCATGGCTGATGACCCCATTAGACGGGCACGGAACATGCATGAGGCGGCCTACAACTGCGCTCATATCTGTACATGGGGCACTGTAGAAAGGACATTTGGACTACTCAAGGTAATGTTCCAGTGCCTCCGGAGATCCGGCGGTGCACGTATGTACAGCCCCATCAAGGTTGGCAAGATTGTCCTGGCAAACTTACTTGTGACCCTACTGCTCGGCTGATGAAGATCATAAAAGAAAAAGTTACTTTGGCATATGATTCAGAGATGATTAGCAAACAAGAATTTGAATTTCTAATAAGGGAACAAGGCAGGGTACCTGTGTTCTATATTTTGCCTAAGGTGCATAAGAGATTGGTAGACCCTCCCAGACGTCTCATAGTCTATGGGGTCAACTCCATTTTAGAACCATTGTCTAAGTTCGCAGATTTTTATCTGCGCCCATTTGTGATGAAAATGCAGAGTTATTTGAGGGATACTACCGATGCCATCAATAAAATAGAGAACATAGATTTTGTTCAAGGCAATTCTTTATTGATAGGTTTGGATATTCAATCCCTCTATACTATGATACCACAAAGGGCGACATTAGAGGTTGTTGAAGAAATTTTGCTGGGCAGAGAGGATGGACACCCTGTGAGCAGTGCCTTTATTTTGTGGTGTACTGAGTTTGCCCTCACCCAAATTTTTTTCCAGTTCCAAGGAACTTTTTTCCAACAGATAGAAGGCACTGCCATGGGTGCGGCCATGGCCCCTAATTTAGCCAACCTCTATGTTGAATATTTTGAAAAAATTGTGATATACCCAGCCACTAATCCTTATATCCATCAGTTGAGGAAGTGGCTGAGGTATATAGACGATATACTTATTGTATGGGATGGTACGAGAGAAGAAGCTGAGTGCTTTATGACCTGGTTGAACCAACAGAATCTTTTTCTGAAATTTACGGGATCCATATGTGACTTTGAGACTCATTTTCTGGATATTACCATCTTTCATGAGAATGGAGTGTTAAAAGTGAAGCCCTACACTAAGACTACTGACAAGAATTCTCTTCTGCACTTTAACAGCCATCATGCTAAGCATTTGAAAAACAACTTACCTTTTGGGCAGTTTTTAAGGTTAAAAAGGAATAGTAGTAGAAAAGAGGATTTCCGTCTAAGTGCGGACGCACTTACTCAGAAACTGCGAAACAAAGGCTATCCACCTAGAGTGATTAAGACTGCTTCAAAAAGAGCATACAATAATAATCGGGAGGCTCTTTTGGAGAAAAATGTGAAAATAAAGAGAAAGATTGGTACTGTTTTTGTTAATACTTTTTCAAATTTATCGTACAAAATTAAATCTATTGTGATGAAAACTTGGAAAAAGGTATACAGAGGAAAAGAAGCCTTGCCCCCTTTGGTGACCTTTAGAAAAAGTCAAAACCTAAGGAACATTTTGATCAGGAATGATGTAACTGAGAAAAGTACACCACTGGTGAGACAAACCAGGTTATGGGGTTTACCGGAAATAAAAGGGCATTTTCCTTGCAGTAAATGTAGTATGTGTGCCCAAACTAAAGAGATTAGATATATACAAATTTTACCTAATCTGAAATGGGTGTGTAATGAAATGACCAACTGTAACACATCCAATGTTGTGTATTTAATCACATGCCCCTGTGGCCTACATTATGTAGGCAAGACTAACAGACAATGGCCCTCATTATGACCCTGGCGGAAAGGGTTTTACGCCAGCGTAATGCATGGCGTACCTTTCCGCCTTACTACGAGTTCCCGTAGCGCCATGGTGGTTTTTTCGCCTGGTTTTTCCGGGCGGAAAAATACATGGCGCTACGGGACCTGTTGTTAATTACGCCACCGTAATTTACGGTGGCGTAATTAACGCCTTCCCCACTCCCATTATACCCTATGGGGCAAAAATGGGAATGGGGAAGGGTAAATGGGGATTGGGGACTTACCGCCCCGCCAACCTCGGAATGGGGCGGTAAGTCCGCCAACCCCCATGGCGGAGTTGGCAGCTCTGCGCCATGGACCATGGTGCAAATTGCACCATGGTCCTCCGCCAGGGTCGTAATGAGGGCCAATGTAAAGTCCGTATGGTGGAACATCGGAGCTGCATCAGAAATCAAGTGATTGCAGCTCCTTTAGTGAAACATTTTCTTGATATGAAACATGGCTGCAATGATTTTACGTGGTTTATTTTGAAAAAGGTGCATGGCCATAGGAAAGCCGAGACAGACCAGAAATTATTGAACCTGGAACAAAAAATTATTTTTAAATTGCAAAGTAATGTTCTGGGGCTCAATGAGAGTATTGATTGGCATCTGGTCAGCCAAACATAAATGTTTTCTGCTATCTGACTATTGTTTGCAATTTCGGCTGTGTTTTGAATTTTTTTGAATTTTTTTGAATTTTCCTTATTTTGTGCCATCTATATTTGCAAAAATTTGACTATGTCTGTTGCTTGATTTTTGCAATGCTGTGTCGATTTCTTTTGAATGGTTTTGTGCCCCCCAGTGCACTTTCTTCTCAACACTGCTTCCCCTTGTTGTTGGGTGGTTTGATGCAAAGATGGCCGCTAGTTTTTTCTTACCGGCTAGTACCTAACTGAAGAGTGTAGTCCTTCCTTAGTGTTCACTAGGAAGATTGCATGTAAAAGATGGCCGCTGTATTTTCTTGCCGGCGAGTATTTAATCGAAAAGTATAGTCCTTTCTTAGTGTTTACTAGGAAGTGGTGAGCGTTTTGCTGCACTTGGTGAAAACACATGCTGGTGCTGCACGGTCTTCTTTCAAACCCCGCGAGTCATTAGCGAGGAGTTTGTTTCTCCTAATCTAGAGGTGAGCATGTTGTTCTTGAACTTTAGTAGCTACATTACTTTTAGTGATGTTGGTGGCTATTATCCCTTTTCCGCAGTTTTTTACTTACTGAACGTTGAGGTGTTGTGTACTATCTCTCACTACTTGGTCATGTTCAGCATGTTTTTATACATTTAATGGCTGTGAAGACCGCTGGTGTATGACACTGTTTGGAAGCATGAGCTCTAATGCACGACCTAGGCTGGGCTTGAAATGGTTTCTTTTCTTCCCTTTTTTTTACAAATTTGGGAGCCGTGGTGTATCAGTGCATTTTAATGGTTTTTGAGATGGTTGGTGACCGCCCTTCTTATATTACAGATTGGTTCTGCGTCCTCTTTTGTAATCATCTGCAGACTTGGTTGTCATTACAAGGGATTTCCTCCCCTTGCCCCACGTTGTGGGTGGCTTCACTTGCATGAAGGTAATTTTTATTTAATATATCCTGAACAATTCATGACTGTTGTCCTGTAGTGATCTGTGGCTCATTGGTAGTGTGATGTGTCCTTTCTAGGTGTGACGATATTTTCGGCGGATTGAGACACCTTTTGAAGTATCTTGGTTTTTCAATGAAGAAAAATTTGCCTATCTGTCATTTACAGACGTGCGTTGAAGATTCACCACATTAAGGTAAATCTAATTGGTTTAATTTCTAAACCTTTTTGTGGAATTGTTCTCTTGACTGAGTCAACTCAACTTTTATATTTGGTAATACCCCCTCCCCTGGGGATCTGATTAGTTTCCTCTGTTTCTCTTCTTTGCAGGCTGGTTGCCTGAAACTACCCATTCAACACGGTGTTGAGAAGAATAGTGGATGTTTTAAAGGTTCCCCTGAAGAAATTCGCCCGAAAGGGGCTTTAAAGAACAGAAACATGTTGGGATTATATGTTGTTTTAGTGACACATTTAGGTTTTTTCTATGTACTGTGATATGTGATTTCGTCTGTGTCCATTTGTAAAGTGGTTTATTTGAAATTTAGCTTTTTAGATTTTGTAGGTTTTAGTGGTAGTTTTGTACACTGTGTTAGGTGTGGGTAGTATCTCATGTTTTAATTTAAATATTCTGTATTAAACAAAAATGTTTTTTTAAATTTGGAATGTTGCACGCAGTCTATGTTGTCAAGACCTGTAGTGCCGGAGAATCTGTCAGAGGTGTCTAATCGTTGGGGGAGAAGGAGGGGTGGAAGTAGAGAAAGTTTACCATCTTATCCTTCTTTTATAATATAATCTATGTTCCTATTGGTGGAGTAAGATGTGGTACATATAAATAGGATCCTGTGTACCTATTTGATTACATGTGCAATATTGCACAATATGTTTATCCGACGCAACATTTCACTGACCACGGACATGGACCCTGCAGAGGAGGTGGATGGAGATGACGACGATGACGGGAAGCCAGTGCGTTCCCGTCGGAAGGCCATCGATGGGCAACATGCACGTGATGCACTGATACTCAACTTCTTTTGAACACTACTCACAAGCACATGGTGCACAACTGGTGGCACATATTTTTTAGCACTTCTATTAAAGAATGAATACTCACGCAGAAACAGAATGTCCAGTTGTGATTGATATGCAGAACCCAGTGTATTGTTAACTAGACATGTGAAAAACAGGTGCAACATCAATACCCACCCAAACTTACACTTCCCCTCCCTCTCCCTAACTTACCCTCCCCCTCACATCCCCAACCAGTCATATGTAGAGCAAGTGTCCATGGTGTCACATTACTTGCGGCCACACTTGGCAGTATGTGTGTGCTTCTGAGAGGAGCCAGACAGGCGCGTGGATCTCCTCCTAGGGCTGGCTGCCTGGGAACTTGCAGGCATGGAGCTGGTGGAGGGCAACGGCGTGTTTTCACGAGAGAGTCAAGACATGCATGTCTGGAGGGCCGGTGCATTTGTCTCGGCAATATTGGATTGTATGCTATTGCCCTCACGGACCCTCCTAGCCAAAAGTACGGTGGCACAAGCTGACTGCCCAATGGCACAGGCAACCCACCCTCAAATTGCCTGATTACTCTCCCTCATGAGATGGGACTCTTCCAAGTGCTGCTGCACCAGGGCAGTGAGTGTGCCCTGACACTCCTCCATGCATTGGAGATGTGCATTTATCTCACATACTGAGGGGCAGGCCGAGCACTAAGGACTTCTCTGGCTCATGGGGCTGAACATGCTCAACTTATCCGGGGTGTGATCTGTGTCGTCGCTGGTGTTTAGGCCTGCCTCGACAGCTGCATCCCATCACTGCTGTCTGCGGCATGTGAGACAGGCTGCTGGGGTGGGGGTGGTGCACGTCCCCATAGCATTCCAATGTGTATACCTGTGGCACTGCCGATACTGCCAGGTGATCTGTCACAGCTGGGGGTGCAGGTACAGGGGCTTCCTGGGTGACAAGGGCAGCTGGGGGTGCAGGCACATGGGCTGCTTGGGTGACCAGGGCAGCTGGGGTTGCAGGCACGGGGACTGCCTGGGTGACAGGGGCAGCTGGTTTCAGGCACAGGGTCTGCCTAGCTGACAGCAGCAGCTGGGGGTGAGACACAGGGTCTGCCTGGGTAACAGGGGCAGCTAGGGGTGCAGGCCTGGGTGGCAGGGGTAGCTGGAGTATCCGCCAGCGCTGCCTGTTGTACAGTGGCAGTTGTCACTTGCACAATGCCAGATGTCCTTGTACGGGGCGTTGATTGATGTTGTGATGTGCTCTTTGCCTGTCCACTGGCCCTCAATGGCTCAGGTTGGTCACTGTCCGTGTAAGATGATGTTCCTGTGGGTGAATGAGAGGCATGATGTTAGAGACTTGCATGGCTAACAATTGTACATTTACACATTTACATGCAACATGGTGATTGTGCAACATTACAATGTGGGGCCATGCATTGCTGCGTGGCATGTCTAATTCATACATGTGTGGTGTGGACTCAGCTGCAGGCACTGTACAGGCAGCACATGTGACACAGCTGTGCTGGGACTGATGACATGTACACCCACGTTTGGCTGTGGGTAGTGCCACGCCGGTCTGCCCATGTGCAGGTATTTAGGATGTGTTGCCAGGGTTTTTTGGGGGAGGGAGTGCCTGGAGTCGATGTGTGACCTGCTTGCATGCCTAGGATGTGTCTGGGGTTTTCGTGATAGCGCTGGCAGGGTCAAGTAATGGACATGCACTCCCCATTGGGTGGGTGGGTGCCCATGTGCACGTGCAGGTGAGGGCCTACCAGTGTTGTGCTGTGGTGGCAGTGGCAGCACAGCAGACACACATGCAGTACCCGTGGCCAGGAGTTTCATTTGTCAGTTGAGGCTGCCTTTGAGTTGTTCATCAGTGTTCTCAGGTGCGGGTTATGGGGGGACTGGGTGCATGGTCTATGCTGTAACCATTTTGTACATGCATGTGTGTATGGGTGTACCTGAAGTGGTGGTGTGATGCAGTGAGCAGGTGACACTGGGCCCCATTTGTGATCCAGTGTAAACCCTGCCAGTGCTACTGACGGGTTGCTGCTGGACCCATTAACAATGACCATTTCCTGACTTCCTGGTGCCACTGGCCTATTACAAGACCAGGTGCCGGGAAGTCAGGCAGCAGACATTTTCTTGATACACATTCCCATGGAGTCCCATAGGGATCTATGGGAGTGGCTAGACAAAAGCAGCGGCAACGTTGTTGATGGTGCCCATGCTTCCATGGCAACTCAGCATGCCAGGACCGCAGCAACCGCCACGGACAGGCCTGTTGGGTGCTGCAGCCCTGGAAGCCACTGTAATGGGGCATCATCATGTGTGTGCCGGTCCTGTGACATGTGTGCCAGTCATCTTACAGGCACCCTTGTTTCGGTTCAGACAACGTCATTATTGGTGCATTGTCATGTGGTTGGGTATGGGGCATGCATGGGGGAAGGTCATGTTACTTGCTTTGCACAACATTCACTGCATGGGAGTGCTGGATCTGGTTGGGTAATGTGGCCAGTGCTATGGCCATTTATGTGCAGTGATGGTACGGGGGGGCAAGGTGGGCAGGTGTGAACTTGATAATTGTGCAGTTTGTGTACTCAACAGCCTCAACGGGTGTCCCAGCTCCGCCTCCGCTGCAACAACTCCCTCAATACCCTCAAAATGCAGCACACTTCTGCACCCAGGGCAGCAGCTTGATGGCTAAGGGTGGTCTGCCGCCTGTAGCTGTGAAGTGCCTGCGGTATTCAGCAAGAAGTTTGCACCCCCTCAGGCGCAGGTCATCCCACCGCTTATAGCAGTCTTTAACACTGCGTGCTGTCACTCCCACAACAGTCACCTTTCCAGTAGCTTTTGTCCATATTGCCCTCTCCCGGAGCTGCGTGCTGAGGCACTGGTCCGCTGAGAATCCCTCCACGGCATTGTCAACAATGTGGTCGACCAGCATGTTCAGCTCAGCCTCACCGAAACGTGGCTTTCACTGGCAGGTTTGGGGAATCCAGGATGACATGTCTCTAGGTTCTGGCTGCCAGAAAGGCTGGATGGTTTCAGACACAGGGAGAGTGCAGTGGATTATGATTTTTGTAATGCCTGGCGGGCTCTTTCCAGTACCAGTGATCACGTTATTTCCAAATCTGGTGTTTCTGGCTTTGTGGCCGGTGTGTCACTACGTTTGGCATGCACACGGGGGAAGCGGATGCACTGCCAACATTGGCGGCGGTACGTCCTTCTCAACAGATGTAACCATGATGGCGGTGGCAGCGTTTCCACAGATAGGAGATGTGCACAGCCCAAAGGGTGGAATCCTATCTTGATTCTGGTGCTCCACGGTGGCACAACTGGTGCCACCGACATCACAATAACACTAAAGGTTTTGCACCACACTCGGAATGAGGTCCAATGACTCAGTTTGCCATGTCTTCTTCCTGTCAATGTTAACAGTTTTCTGGTTATAACCACCTGCATTTTCGCATCATACGCCCATTTCCAGCAATCACACTTGTTAGTTGTCTTGGCGGTTCATCTCATTTCCTTCTACACACCTTTAAAGCAAAGACAGACATATCACAGTGGAATACCCACTCAGTCATCTTTTGCACATGGTCAAGTAAGTAGGACCAGAGGCTATAACATGGTTAGTTCTTCAGCCTAAAATGAAGTACTGTGGGCCTGATTCATGGACTTTTTTGCACGGTTCAAAGTGACTTTGCACTGCTGAAAAGTGACTTTGCACTGCCGACACAAACCTTGATTCATGGAACCAAGTGTGCAAAGATTACTTTTGCAGTGCAAAGTCAGTGCAATATCCAGGGTGTGAATGGCTTTCTCAATTTTTTATTGGGTGATCTGCACTGCTAGCGCAGCTGATCTCCCGATAAAAAATTAAATAAAAACAAAAAGCATAATGGCAGTCATATGGAAAAGGGACTATGTACCTTTTCCATGCCTATGGGGGCAGCCAGACTGGAAGAGTGCCGGGACTGGAACGCAATGCTCTGGTCACGCAGGTAAATTGAGGGTGTGGGAGGGGAATTGTGTCATTTTAGTGGGGGGCAACATGGAGAGGCTCCCTGTTGCAGCCCCGCAAAGAAAAAAAAAACACCACCCAGGGAAGGGCCTCGGGTGGCTGGGAGAGCGGGCGGGGATTCTGTATTCTTGCCTGCTGTTCCAGCCACTAGATCGGCTGAGCGCCCTTCCTCGGTGCAAATTAATGCTTGGAACTGTTTGTCAATTGCTAAGCGCAGCCATCTTTCAATGCAGGCACAGGTGAAAAGGGTACTTCTTTCAGTTCCTAGTCACTAAATTATTCTTTGGAAATCAGTACAAACCATCTGAACGGGACCTTTATATATATATCAGTAAAAAACACTTTGTTAAAGGGACGTTATGGTTAAGTTGCGCTACTAAAAACCTATGAAATTCACACAAAAGAACTTTGTTAGCGGGACATTATGGTTCCAAGTAAAAGCGAAAAACCGTTGAAATTCGCTAGTTATGGTAAGCTAAGCAACCATAACTCGCGCCACCACTGTGCACTGCTAAGACTAACACCGAGGACATCAAAGATGACATCACAAATGTCATTGATGACATCACATGTCTGGCTCCTCCTTTTTTCCTTTATCTAGGCCACATGGTTTTCTTCAGTAACAGTCAGGAATCAAAAATTGAAAAGTTACTATATTTGTAGACTTATCCTTCAAGTATGTTCTTACAGTAATTCCCTTAGGGTCCAGTCAAATCATGTGATACATATGCATAGGGTAAGTAGTAGCTTTTTATATAGGTTTTTATGTATAGGTTTTTAGTAGCGCAACTTAGCCATAACGTCCCTTTAACAAAGTTTTTTTACTGAAGGTCTTAGGTTTGTAGTAGTGGCACATAACCATAATGTAAACAAACATTTGACTTCATTGCACACCTTCCTGAGAATGCCACATGACCATATGCTAGCACACAGTACGATGTCGTGTCCGAGAATCCTTACACACTTAACAATAAGATCTGTGCCTCGTGGAAAGTGTGGAACTACATTTTTTACTGATGTAGGAACTTGAAACTTCAACATTTCCCTTGCACAGCTCCAACACCTATTCGTACTCAGCCATTAACAATGTAGTACACAGTACATACTTTTAGCAAAAGTACTATTTATCTGAAAACGACATGAGCTAAGGCTATCCCTCCTCCCAAGAAACAGCACCACTGCTGTAATGAAGGAGCATGAAAAACACTACCCCTACCTTACAAATAACACACGCACAACATTTTCCCCCATCCACCTACCACTCCAAAAAAAAGCCATCCGTAAACAAAATAAATGTTCCTTTAAGAACCACCTTTCACAGTTAAAAAATATAAATAAAAAAAAATCGCATGGACTCCATCAACTTTATATTTCTCAGTAAAGTACATAGACGAAATAAGATTTTCCAACATTTCCATTTGTAGTTTGTGTTATGCTAATGGGAATATTGTACCATTAATCCTCCATTCCAGGGACTGGAACGGTGAATAAAGGGCCAGCAGGCCAAGTTATCAGCCCAATCGAAGCGAGTGTGCATAACGCGATATATGGATCATTGCCCCCCTTCCACCCCTAAAATGAGGGATGAATACCATTAACAATCTAGATTTCCAAAGCAGTAACCCATGCTACTAAAAAAGAGGATTTTTCGTCCTAAAACGGGTTAGGAAACAAATTCCTTTTCCAAGATAGCCACCATAGAAAGGGAAGGCGGGTGTTCCATACAGGGCCCTTTTTTGTTTTCCATGGCAGCCTGTAAAAAGCAAAAAGGAAACCCTGTTAACATATTACCACAAGCACTTTTTTCTTCCCTTTCAAATGTATCCTAATGTCGAACAACTTTACCACAAATCCAGTCCCAGGTGGACATGGCCACTTTAATCCTATCTTTTCTCCCTTCTGGTCATGGCCAGTAGCCTCATTGTGCAGATCATGACCTTATACCATGACCCCGACATTCTGCCCACTCCCCATGGCTACAGCCTACCCCTCAGTCAGTAAAGGTATACCGCTATTTTTTTTCAACTACATTACAACACTTGTCAAATACAAAAACACTCCCACATCTTGTCACATAACCAACCCTAATGATATTCTACACCTTTTTTGGATGGCGTTCCTCTCCAGCATAGCCAAAATCGCCCATAAGCCCTACGTGCCGTGACCCAGAACCTGAAAATTAACACACAGCGACGTACAACATAACATGTCACATTTTGAAGTAATAAAGTGGTTTTTAAAAGAAAACATTAACACTTTACAATTTGTAAAGTACTTTTATTTCACAATAAACTGTCCGAGACCATCGGACTATACCCATGTTCAATCAAATAGTAACTTTGTTTCTTCGGTCGTCATCGAAAATGTTAATCGTGAGGCACATGTTGTTCTTTTCCCATACACAAAGTATTTGTTTTTGATAAAGCAACTGCTTCTGTCGCACAGTGAATTCCAAGAAGTTGGCATGAACTTGGGCATAGACCACCATAAACGATGTTATGTGACTCCTAATGGCCACTGCAGTGAACGGACAAATTGGGCCTGAGCGATCGTCCCACAAAACAGTCACGGTTAAGCAGCCGGTGACGAGTACGTGCATCTGGCGTGAGAAAAATCCATCACTTGGCATCTGGAATCCATGGCAATCGCAGTAAGGCAGGATGTAGCTATTTGGAAAATATAACAGAAAATACATATCAATACCCAACCTGGAGCAAACAATTTAAAAAAAGACAAAAATAACGTGAAAACTGATACACAAATCAATCTGGTCATACATGACATTTTAAAGAAATATTAGCGTTGAACATGGGTCAAACTAGCGATAGCCTACAAACGCCGAGAATCTGCACTCTCCATAACTAAAAAAAAACGACAACTACACAGAAAGATAGTACTTCACTTACATTGCCAAAATTAATGTTCAGGTAATAAAAAACTAAATCTCGTGATTTCAAAAAAGACAAAAAGAATGTGGAAACTGATAAACAAATCGATGTGGTCATACATGATAGTTTAAAGAAATATTATTGTTGTACATGGGTGAATCTAGTGATAGCCTACAAACGCTGAGAATCTGCACTCTCCGTAACAAAATAAAATGACAAGTACACAGAAAGATAGTACTTAAGTTACATTGCCAAAATTAATGCTCAGGTAATAAAAAAGTAAATCTCGTTCCGGTGTAGAGTCGTCAAAAGCAAACTTACACGTTATTCACCGTCTCCATTGTCTTCGTGAAACTCAGACATCAATGTGCTTGCACCAAAGATTCTTCTTGAGCTGATATTACATGTGCCTTACAAACGTTTTGAATGCATAACCTTATCAAATGGTATTTTTTGCAAACTTTCACTGCATTCCTACTGAATTTTGCCTTTCGCTCCAGGTCAAAAAACAATTGACCCTTATGGGTTCAGCTGGATGCGTGGGCCTACTGAGCTCGCAACCAAAAAAGCAAAGCAAGTGACCTTCACTCAAAATGCAAATACATTCTGACTTTGCAACAACATGTCTCAACGCATTCATGAAAACTGCTACTCCCATACACGTGCACACCCGCTGTTTCCAACAAACAGTGCAGGTGCCTGCCTCAGATGTCAAGCTCCAGGGCGCCAGTCTGACTGCAATATTATTTTAAATACATTGTAACACAGACGCAGTAATTCCTTGCCTATACTTTACGGACAATATATTGAGCAACAACTTCCAATTTACTGTATGACTTTGGTGACAGAAAAACACCACCTTTTGACTTCCTGCTGCCACATCCCATCCCAGCCTCATTAACCCTCACCTTCCGAGACAGTATTTCATAAGTTTAACAAGTGCAATGTTGTGTTCTTTTATATGTTTTAGCGGCGATGGCTGCGTACACCAAAACACTAACGAAAGATGGCGGGCGCACCGAAACAATTTGGCACACTTCACGCTCTTCAACATCCAAACAGTGAACATAGTGTCAACATCCACGGAAATGACGCTACAGATTAGCCAACCGGTATCATGTCCACGGAGCGAACTGGGAAGTATGACCGCAGAGCGGACATAGATATCACTAATTTTTTTAGACTTAACTTTTTGGTTGTTTTAAAGAAAAGTACTGGACGGATTGGCACCAAAATTTACAAAAGCATGCTTTCGGGACCAAGCTCCTGCTCCTGCTGCAAATTTGGTGAAATTCCGTCCAGCGGTTTGGGCTGTAGGCGTGCGCAATGTTTTTCCCCCATTCAGTCTATGGGAAAAAAATATGTTTTGGGACCCCCCCTATAACTTTCCCCCCCCCCTGGACCAAATATCACCAATCTTTGCAAAAAAATTCAGAGTGGCCCATATACATTTTTTGCAAAGTTTGGTGATGATCCAGGGGGAGCGAAGTTATAAGCCGCCCAAAAAGTGATCTTCCTAAGGAAACAGCAACTTCATGTAATATATTCAATTTTTAAAAACGAGTTTTCATATTTTTGGCTGTGCACAAGCCTAAAGCTTAGCAATCAACAATAGATTGTCATTTCTAACTCCAAAATAGTGTGAATGGTATCTTATATATTTATCTAAATTCAACTTCTTTCAATTAAGGTAGGAAAACGCTGAAGAGACTCCAAGTGGACAGTTATGGGAATAAATTACAGTGGTCAACCGGAATCTAAACATAATAAATGGGATCACATTTAAGGACACAAAAGTATGTGTATTTTTGGATTCCTGAGATGCATCCAACCATGCGGTCGAACAGCTAGATGAGTGGGGACGGCATATCCAATTTTTGTGTTATCCCGCTGGTAATTCCAGCGGGATACCGGCACACAGACCTACCGTTACTGGCTCCTGATATCCCAGAGTTTCCGGGATATTAGAGATGCCAGCAAAGTAATTCCCCATTCCATGGAATCTCATAGGACTCCATGGGGGGAATTGCTGTTATCACCAGCATCGGTAATATTTGTGCTGGTAATACTGGCCGTTTTTTGCTGGTGGGGGCCTGATTTACCTCCAGCTCTTGAATTTGGCGGTGCAGGAAAAGTAATGGTAACAGAAATACTGTCACTTCTTCCCCACACCACCAACTTGTAATGATGGCCAACTCTCATCAGTCTTTTGAACAAAGTTTGTCCAGTGAGCCAAAAGGAAGCCAGTAGCTTAGACCACCAACTTATTTGCAAAGAGTGAGAGATGGGAAGATGCCAGCAGAAGTAAAGAGTGTCATTCTCTTCTAACTACGATCCTGCCAGGTGGCATAACAGAAACATAATATAACCTTCCGAATAATTTTTTGATCACTCTGTTGGCAAATGTATACAATACGGTTCTTTGAACTCTACAATCTCCTTAACAGAGAATGCTAAAAGGCCAAGCACACAAAAAGAAATTCTTGCTCAGTAGTAATGGAAATTGTCTGTACACATTTTACAAAGCGTGTTAAGGTCTGACAGACACACATGCTGTGAATCTATACGGAAACCGCGCAGAATGCAAATAATTTTGTGTGTTTTTTTTTAAATGTATCAAAGCTATTCGGTATTTAGCAGCACTCCAGCTTGTTTGTGTATTTGTGCATTCTGGTGAAACAGTCCTAATCTAATTGATTAAGCTACAACATAGATGTTCACTGTTGTGAAATATTAAAAGAAGTGGCAATGCTATGCTCAAACAATTTTCAGCTTGTTTTATTTTCCAGTCTGAAATTAATTGAATTTAAAATAGATGTGATATGAATACATTGGCGAATTTCATCTGTGTTTTGCTTTTGTCTGTGACATTATTTTATGTTGCTGTTCAAACAGCATGCATGCATTAATTTGTCTCATCCCAGTGCCTGGGACACTATCAAAAAACAAATGTTACATTGTAAATTTCACCCACCAAAAATACTTCTGTAGAAAATACCTATCAATTAAAACCACACTTGTTTTGTATATAGAGGCAACTTTGTGGATTGTTAAACAGCTTCTAAACAGATTCACACTTCGCAAACATGGTTACCTGTCATGTCCATCCAGTTGATGTTGACTGGGTTACGTTGCATCAATGGTTACAATTCCAGTTGACAATTTGTAACTGGTTTCTACCGGAGAAAGCTGCATTATTTGAGTGTTGGCCTTGAGTGTGTGATGAATTGCCATTTGGCAAGGGTGTGAAAGCCCTGTCTTGTTGATGTTTTTTAATTAAGAAAATTAGGCTGGTAATTCCATCTCTGAAAGGGTAACCTGCTGATCAAATTCTCCTTTCATAAACTCCATGCCAAAAGCATAGGTTGTATCTGGCTCCAGCTGCATCAGTATCCTGATTTTCAGTGTCTGTGGCGCAGAGAAGGTTCAGCGTTCATAGTTGCCCAGCTGACAGCTGCAGAAACAGCTAAGTCTCTGCAGAGCCAGGGCTGCATTTAAGATATGCCCTAGGTAGCAAAACTATGATGATCATAGGTAGACCATGATGGTTGCAGGTTAAATTAGTACATCTATGCCTGAGTTAAGGCATGGTGCATGGCACTACTTACAATCATTGCAATCAGCTTCAATTTGATATCACACATATGTCAGCTCCTGTGATCCAGCTCAAGCTGTGTAAGGTGATGTCTATTCAGGTCAGACAGGTTTATCGTGCCAAATCACAGGACAGGGACCTGAATGGCCATGCCTCTTCTTTGATCTCTTTGTGAGGGTAGGTAATGCCCTCTGACAGAGCCATCCACTCACATCCATCAAAGGTCCACACCCATTCCGAGGGAGTAGCCTAACACCAGGCTGCTCCATTTCTAAAGGCCTTTGATTCTATTAAGAAGAGAAGGGTGCTGTTAGTGTAGCCCGGGAGAAACCTGTACAGTTTGAGGAACCTTCTGCCGTCTTGTTTCTCTCAAAGAAGTACCACTGCTCTGGATTGCTCAGAGCGCCATTTGGGCCACCAGCTTCTCATTGCTGATACTGTAAGTCGATTAACCCGACTCTGGTGTCCCCTTAATAGCGACCACCGAGCCCCCACATCGACTTGCGTGCACATTCTTGTACCAGCTCACCACAATCAAATCTCAACCACTGACCAAACCTAGTGACTGTCCAATCCGCACAGCTCAAGTAGACACTTGGAGTTGGCAGTTATCTCCTGTTTGACCCTGACCTAACATCAGCTTGCTTCTGGACCACCATGACTGATTCATCCCTGAACCAAAAAGAACCCACGACTGAAGCTGAGAATTCTGATTCAATGCTGCCAATACGCCAGGACATTTGCAAAGATATTATTGACTGATATTTGACCCCCATGTTCATCCCCTTTGCAACCTCAAGAAGTATCCTTTTTCGGACATCATGGTCTTTAATGGTCTTTTCTCCCCCTGTCTCATTGTCCAGCATGTTGCATCTATTCTATCTGTGCATCTTCTGTGTTCCTTCTACAGTGATGGGTTTTACAGTGTTTCCTAGATAGTTATTGTTGTATATAGTGTGTTCGATTAAAGTATATATTTTTATAAAAGCTTGATTGGAAATACCTTTATTTTGGAAAGTTATACTTTGCTGTTTGGGTTGCATTCACACCACTCTTAAAAGTATAACCTTCCCTTGCCACAGAGGCAAAGGAGGTACATCTCTTAACTGCGCCTGTTTTACCTTTTTTATTGTATTAACTCTTAGTTCAGTGGGTGCTTTATCCTCTACCCATCCTTGTACTCCTGCACAGCAGAAGTAAATTTGGTACAGTGTGTATATGTGCAGTAGACAGAAAACATAATGTGACTGTTTAAATACAATTGTAATCTGAACCCAAAGGCAAGGCAACACAGACTCCTATGCCATTACAATCCACTAAAACCCACAGCTAAAGGTAACATCGAAATATCGATTGGGAGCTACTAGCTACACATATGGATTTAATTGACGGATATATTTAACATTTGGTAGACATCAAATAAGAAACTGGTGGGTGACTGGAGGGAAGTTACTGTCACTTGGGTGGGTAGGGAGATCATTCATTTTGCAAAGAGGCATATTCCACCTCCCCTCCTGCACGTAGTTTGGTCTGTTTTAGCTTGGTAAAGAGGATTGAGATGTGTGGGTTAATAGAGAGTGAATGTATGTAACGTACTCCACTAGTGAGAAAAAAGGATTTGCTGTTCTGTTTTATGCTGCCCATTTGAAGAGGAATAGCAGATGTTAAGGATTAATCTTGGATTTTTCTAGCTAAAGGATGTTATGAAAACAGTGTGTGCAACTTATTACATTACATTACATTACATTACATTTATAGTGTGCACTATTGACCCTCAGGCATACAGGCGCAGATCAAACAACACGTTTTAAACAAACAATAGGACACCAAGACACTTCATCCTCATAAGAACAGAACGAAAAAAAAAGATAAAAGGGAACAAGCTGATGTATACCACTTGTTACACCAGCTATGCACCTCCGGTCATACGAGAGGTAATCTTCGTTTAGATTAAGCAAAAAGGTGTGTCTTAAGTTCTTTCTTGAATTCTTGCAAGGACTTCTGATGCCTTATACATTCACACAGAAGGAAGGTGCAAAGCTGATGACATAATTCCAGCACCCGAACATATAAATTGTCTCATCTCTGTCAACATCATTCAGACCAGCCAACGGATGTGAATTCTGCCAGGCCCCCAGATTCAGCGTCCCTGTACCTGTGAAGCACATTCATGTAATGGGTTCACTGTACATTGCATATATGTAAATATGTAAGCACCATCACTGGTGTGGTTAATGAGAGAAAGGTACACTGAGCGAATGTAAACCAAAAAGCGGCCTGTTGGGTGTGATGCACTTCCACAGACCCTGCAATGTGGGTCGAGGAGGAGAGGAAACATTGACACCCAGGGGGACATAGAACATAAGAAAGAAGAGCTTGGTAGATTTCAACCACAATATTTCTCCAACCACATTGGAAATGATCAATTCTATTGTATATTCCACTTTAGGTTGACGTTGCCACCTGAGTGTCTATTTTCCAATTCCTGCTCAGCCCCAATGTACCAGCATTGAGGGTGCAGGGAAGAGAGGAGGGATGGGATTACTTACAATAGGAACAATTTCCCTACCTACCCCAAACAGGAAAGAAAACACCTGTCATCCTGCAACCTCCGCTCCCTCACTTGTATAATTCCGTCCACCCAACACAAAACAGGCCAGATTAGAGTAGACATGTGTCTACCCTCCTCCACCACTGTCATGCAGCCTCATTCTTTCAGCCCCCTGCCATCTCCCACCTCGATTTTGTATGAACATTCCACAATTGCCCAAATCAAAAGAAAGGAGGTGTGTTGCTACTTGCCACCCTCCTACAACTCACTACATTTTGAGGTACGGTATCCCACCAATGAATGAAAACAAATGATTACCTGTGCCCGTCATCCACCCCCTCCTCACTCACCTTGACCACCTCTCTCCCTCTCAGTGAGGCACTCCAAGTGTTTGAACCACTACTCCCGCTTTGTCCGATCCATGGCTGTCACAGTAACAAGAGCAGAGAGGTCTGTGGCAGGTCAGGAACCTCATCGTTGACAATCTCTCTCAATCATGTCTCCCACGTCGTCAACTGAGCTGCAGATTGTGTGGTCCATGGATTGGACTCCACCCTGTCCATTGGTCTATGGAGAGAACATAATTGAGTGTGGTCCTGAAGTGACAATATGTGTGACTGCTTGCTGTGAGCAGAGGTAATGTTCATTGATTTCTGTTGTGTTGTATGTTTTGCTTTTTCAGAGGGTCTTGCTTTCGGGAACGACACGTAAAAGCACACCTAAAGGAATTATTCAAAACTTGCCATGTCTTGCATAATCAGTTTGACTGGGTTGGTACATGCTCAATATACATTGGAAAAACACATGCACAGTGGCACCTATGCACAACATGTATTTTCTGTGTAGGTGTAAGTTTGTGATTTTAAGCAATGGTGATCTCTTGGTGCCTTTGACAATCGTCAACCCACACAGACATTGGGTTGGTGTCCTGGAGTGGTGTTCCTTATTTTCGATTGGTAGATCACAATGAGTTTGGGGGAGATGCCCCAGGTCATCGCCGTTCACAGTAATCTGAGGGCTTCATCCTTTCTCTTTGTTCATCATTATGTGTATGAAGCCACTATATAAAATTACAATACATCAATTTTGTAATGATATGCACAATTATTTCGTTTCTTTTTTCGGCAGAAGATCTGCTTCAGCTTTGTAACTGCATGGCAACAATTGAATCATGGATGGCAAAAGCTAACCTCAAAATCAAGTCAGACAAAACTGAATGTCCATTGTTTGGTCTGGATCAGGCTGATCAATTGACTGAATCCTGGTTTCCTACTTTTTCCTGCCTTGGTTTTACTTCCAAGATTGCCTGTTCTGCAAAATCTGTGGGCTTCTTGATGGATTCTAAACTTTCTTTTAAGTCTCATTTCGAGAAAAAGGCAAAATTCGCTAATTAGTGATTTTGCTGGTAAAAAAAATAATTGAAAACTTTGCTTCTGAGATGTTCTGAAATGCACTGCAGACCTTGGTTTTATCTTACATTGATGGGGGGGATGTGTATTTTACTGGGGTCAAAAATGACATGCTGCTTCACACTGCTGTGTGCCTTGCTTCAGGAACTCTCACATTGAAAGCATTTGTTCCTTGCTTACTGTATTTCATTGGCTGCCTCTTATCTGTTGAATTATTTCCAAGTTAAGTTGCCTAATTAAAAAATCAGTAAGGTTTGGACATCCAAATATTTTGCTGATAAACTGCATTTTTTGTGCTAGTATCCGGGGTTATGCAGTTTGTATTTGTATTTTTGTATTTTATTTATTTGGATAGCGCACCGGGCCCGAGGGCAACCGGGTGCACTACTTAGTTATAGGCAGAAGTATTTACATTAAATATACAGGATGTAAGCATTACATAAACAAGGGTAGGCATGTTACACAAGGCAGTACAAACTGCAGGCAGGATTTAATACAAAAGTTACAAAGTCATAGGTAGAGGATATGATACAAAAGGTCTACGCTACCATGGGTAGAAGGTGGAATCAGTGACATGCAGAATCGTGGGTGGATAGCCAGGCTTTGGCTTTGCGCTTAAAGGCTGGGAAAGAGGGTTCAGCGATCAGCTCACTCTTTTGATACCCAGTGTTGTGAAAGCAGATTTGAAAGTGGGCAGTTTCCGTCGGGCTACATGAAAGGAGGTTATATACACAAGGAATTGGGCGAAAACCCTTTACATTTGTTATGTGCAAAATCATGTACAGTCATTCCAGAGGGTGGTAATGGTACAACTCTCATTTGGGACACCAAATGAGCAGAAAAGAAAGAAAAGAAGGACAGAACCTAACTTGATATGATATGGCATTTATAACGCGCCTCTGCACAAGTGTTTCTCGGCGTGACAAGACAAGCAGGGGGAAACAAAGGGAGGACAAAACAACGATCTTACTAAGCTTTGTGTCATTCAGATTGCACAAGTGCAGGGAAGGGTGAAGGAGAGAATTGCCAGGGGGGCAGTGTAAGGGAGAAGTGCAACTCAATAAGTGCAGCCAACAGGTGGATCATAAGTGCCAAGAGAAAGGACTGCAGGGTTACAAGTACAAACCCTTAAGTGCTGGATGAGCTCAGCGACAGTGTGAAGGCAACTGGACATGCAGGAGCCTGGGCCCGAGTTCAGAGAATATCCAGGTGACCAGTGCGTGGAGCAGCCAGGTGCATCCACAGGGGAGAGGAAGAGAGATAGCGGAAGCAAAAAGGAAGGGCTTAAGTTGCTTCATGTACAGTCATTCCAGAGGGTGGTAATGGTACAACTCTCATTTGGGACACCAAATGAGCAGAAAAGAAAGAAAAGAAGGACAGAACCTAACTTGATATGATATGGCATTTATAACGAGCCTCTGCACAAGTGTTTCTCGGCGTGACAAGATAAGCAGGGGGAAACAAAGGGAGGACAAAACAACGATCTTACTAAGCTTTGTGTCATTCAGATTGCACAAGTGCAGGGAAGGGTGAAGGAGAGAATTGGCAGGGGGCAGTGTAAGGGAGAAGTGCAGATAACTCAATAAGTGCAGCCAACAGGTGGATCATAAGTGCCAAGAGAAAGGACTGCAGGGTTACAAGTACAAACCCTTAAGTGCTGGATGAGCTCAGCGACAGTGTGAAGGCAACTGGACATGCAGGAGCCTGGGCCTGAGTTCAGAGAATATCCAGGTGACCAGTGCGTGGAGCAGCCAGGTGCATCCACAGGGGAGAGGAAGAGAGATAGCGGAAGCAAAAAGGAAGGGCTTAAGTTGCTTCCAGAACCTGAGGTAGTTCTGCTGAAGTTTGAAAGATGCAGGGAGGTTGTTCCATCTGTTTGGGAAAGTGGCTGACCCTCAGAGAGGTGGATGCGTGGAGAGCTCGAGAAGGAAGATGTTTTGGAAGAGAAAGTTAGAGCTAGAGCGGTCTCAGGCCCCAGAAAGCCTTGTGGACAAGGCAGAGGGTCTTTACTAGATCCTTGCAGCCACGGGGAGTCAATGAAGAGATTTCAGAGCTGGAGAGATACGATCCCTGGGCTTGAGACCAAGGACAAGTCTTGCAGTCCTGTTCTGTATAAGTTGTAAAGGTCAAAGCAATGAGGCGGGCAAATTTAAAAAGAGGCTGTTGCAGTAGTCCAGTTTAGAGAGGGCCAAAGCTCTGGAGACAATGAGCTTCTGGGGGAAAGTGAGAAAAGGAAGAATACCTCTGAAGAGGTGCAGCTGATAGTTTGACGTCTTAGAGATGTCAGAGTTATGAGGAGAGAAGGAGAGGGTGGAGTTGAAGATGACACCAATGTTCCTAGCCTCACAGGAAGGAGCAGGAAGAGGGTTGAGAGTGGCCAGCCAGAGAGAGAGAGAGGAAAGGAGGGAGCAGGGGTCACAATGAGGAGAATCTCAGTCTTACTGACATTAAGGCAGCGTTCATTGGGGGCACACCATTCCTGAATTGCGGCCAGACAGTCTGGTATGAGAGAACGAGCAGAGGTGGCTGAGGGGAGCCAGAATAAGAGCTGGGTGTCATCTGCTGGACACTGAAACTGGGAGCAGAAAGTAGCGATACAGTGGACAAGAGGTGTCAGTTAGTGGTCAAAAAGCCAGAGTTAGACCTCTGGGAAACACTACAAGTAGAGAGAGAGATAGAAGAGAGGAAAGAACCAGTTCGACCAGAGAGGGTCGGTCAGTGAGAAAGGAGGTCAACCAGGCCGGGGCATGATCAGTGATACCCAGGTTGTCATGGAGGGGTTTGAGCAGGATGACATGGTTGACATGTCAAAAGCTGAGGATATATTGAGGGGAATGAGGACAGAAGGGAGATTAGATTGGAGAGCAGGTGTTCACGGGTGTTCAGCAGACCAGTTTCCATGATTCTGGTAGCTCTGAAAGCAGACTGGTGGTTGTGGAGACAACCGACAGATTCAGTATGCAGATTAAGCTGGGAGATGGCAAGCTTCTCCAATAGTTTGCCCAGGGAAGGAGTAATGGAGATCAGGTGATAGCTAGCTGGAGAGGAAGGATCGGCTGAGGGCTTCTTTACAAAGTGGTGCACAAGGGATTGCTTAAGGGGTAGGGGAATGCTCCAGTGGCAAAGGAGTGATTGCAGAAATCGGGCAAGGCTGGAGCAAGCGTGTCGATGTGGTCCTTGATGGTTGTGGATGAGCATGGGAGTACCTGCTTTGACAAGACTTTCATAGATCGGACTTGTCTAGAAACATTGTCATGGGTTAACAGGAGAAAGGAGGAGAAAGGACAAGGATAGATGGCCTCAAACTGGCCAGGAGTGATAGAGGAGGAGTTAGAGGAAGAGGAAGAGAGGGTGGTCAAGATGTCCTGAGTTTTAGTGATAAAATGAGAAGCCAAGGCCGAGCAGAGGGCCTCGGAAGGATCAGGATAGGTAGATATTGCCGCAGGATTGGACAGCTCTTTGCAGATTTTTAAAAGTTCGGCTGGGGTGTTAGTTGTCGCAGAGATGCAGGCTTGGATGCAGGCTCTCTTCTTAGAGAGGACAGAGAGTCTTTACTGGCTTTGGAGCAGGCAGTAAGCCACTGTGTCAGGGAGTGCACCTCATGCCCTCCACTTCATCTCTGCCCCCCTACACTTGTGTTTAAGGGCGGCGAGGTCAGAGTCATCCCAAGAGTTGCACTTGGATTTGGGCTTCAAGCGGATCCTCATGACAGGGGCAAGGACATGTTGGAGTGTAAGAGATAGAGAGAGGAAGGCGAGAGAGAGCTGTGTCAGGGTGCACGTCAGCCAAAGGTGCAGGAGGAGGAGAGAAAATAGTGTCAAAAGCCTTAACTGGGTCGATAACTGAGAAGGTAGGTGGCAGTGCTGGAGTTGGCTTGACCTGAGGGGTAGGGAGAGAGAGAGAGGTGGGAGGAACGGAGAAAATGATGACTCCAAGAGAGAGGAGTGGTGAGAGGGTTAGAGAAGGGGAGGTCTGAGGAGACCAGAACAACCAAGGTGTTGCCTGCAGAGTGAGTTGGGCCAGAGGGAAGAATAAAGAGAGTGAGAAAGTTGCTGAGGTTGTGAAAGAGTCCTGAAGAAGGGCTGGTTGCATCCACATGGATGTTCAGGTCTCCAAGTTGAGAGGTAGAGGCAAGGAGGGAGGAGGAGACGTCAGCCCACTGAGAGAGGAAGAGGATGACCTGGCCAGGTGGTCTGTTGATAATGGCCACAGTGAGAGAGAGGACAGGAGAGATAGAGAGTCTGCAGACTAGGCATTCAAAGGAGGAGTAGTCCTCGATTGAAATGATAGAAGCAGGGATCAACACTGGTAAAATCACCCTCACTGGCACGGTTGGTTCTGGGTTCGGAGAGGATCTTGTAGCCATGGGTGAGACCTAGTACATCCAAATCAAGCTCTTCCATGAGACGGCAGATGTCAGAGGAATGTATGACAGCTGAACGAGAGTTGAGAGTAGCATGTGTAGCAGGTTGCCACATTTGAAGGACTTCCAAGGAGGGGTAGAGGAGGAAGGAAGAGAAGGCAGGGTAGTCAGAGCGGAAGAAGAAAGTGCCAGAGGGGTGATGGAGGAGGGAAGAGACAGGGTGGCCAGAGAAGCAGCAGGAGGTGCCGGAGAGGTGGCTGAGGAAGGAGGCGGCAGAGAAGCCTGAGAGGGGTAAGAAGGGATAGCAGGAGAGGAAAGGAAGTTGATAAGGCATGGGAAGTATATATATATAAAAAAGAGGAAATTGGCCTGAGGGCCCTCGGCCAAGATGGTGCTATTTAAGTATACATTAATGATGCTCTTACTGGAGTGGAAGGGAGCCAGGAGGGCCTCCCACCGGGTGCCACCATTAATGCAAGAAGAGGAAAAAAGGAGATGAACAGAGACCATGGGGGGTCCATCTGGGGGTCCATAGGCCTGTCCCCTCCTGGCCCTATGGAAATTTGGTGCACCACCTATCTAAAAGTGGATAGATAAAGAAAAAGGGCAGGTAAAACATGATTTCCCAGAAGAATGCTGACTTGTCACCCACTGAGTACCATCACATCACCTCTTCTTAGCCTCACTCCTAGACTTTCCGAGTAAAAAGATGTGATGTGTGGGGGGCCCAGAAACCTATCTTTGCCATCTTACTTTTTAATAGCCAAAAGTCTGAGAACACAAGCTTCTTTTATAAACAGAACTTAAACTAATTAACAACTAAAAATGCCAACATGATCAGCTCGGAGGATCTATTTGACTTAGCCCCAGACTCAGACTCGTTTATGGCTGTGTGAGGGTCAGAAGTGAGACTCAGAGACAATAGTGATATGTTTGTGGTCAGAAACATTTATTGTATGATGCACGATTGAAACAATGCCTCTCCGTCCCTACAACTAAGAGGGGATTCTCTGCCTCTATGACAACTAATGACATTGTCATATGTCCAAATTATAAAGTGTTTCCCTGTTTTGTCCCAAAAAGCCTACTTCTGTCCGTAACACTAATAACATAAACCAACTGTTCAGGGATACTTTCTTCTTAAAGTAAAACATGTTCCTTTGGTTCCAAGCAACAGAAACGTTCCCAAATTCTGTGGCAATCAAAATTGGTGTTAATAAAGAAATATCCCCAAATGTAGAACTTCAAGATCAGGGTCTAGTATTATTTCCACTAGACTCCTCTTTCTGTATTATTATATAGAAAGGAATCTTCAAAACTGTACAAATCCAAATTAAGGGTCATGGCCCTTTCACCGCGGATCCTTCTTATACTGTGTGTCTCTTTATAAGGTTATCCTCAGGAGTGTACTTGCTTTCACAAATGTCAATAGGCAGTTCACAAGAATATCTTCCTAATGCTTCTCCTATTAATCCTATCAACTTGGAACACTCCCCTTTCCAAGTATAGGATTTGTTGTACTGTGTTTTGTTCTCTTGTTTTGGGTGCATGTCCCAGACTCGCAATATAACTGCTTGTTTCACTCTCCTGGCAAGCAGTTATCCTTTCATGAAACTTCCTATTTTGCTGCCAGTCCCAGACTCATAAAATTCAATTTGACTTGGTATACTCTCCTGCAAGCCGTCATGCCTCTTTGGATTGTCCCTAATGTTCACAGTTGCTTGGTTTACTCTCCTGTCAAGTAACAGTTCCAAAATATGCTATCTCTCTTTGGGTGTGGGTCCCAGACTTTGAATATTCAGTTTGGTTTTGTTTTCAGATTCTTATATTGTTTTGAGCGCCAGACACGCCAAATTTCGGTTTGGCTTTTGATTTAAGTGACTGCGTGACACATTCACCCCTTTGTTCCCATGGACCTCATGCACCACTTGGGTCAAGCACGTACATGTTTTCCTCCCACGGGAAGGTACCGGCATTTACCAAGTGGTAACAGCTTCCCTGGAGGCTCTGGTCATGTTCGGCACTTTGTCACAAGCAGCAGCGGCTTCTCAAATGTCTTCTTCTTCCCGACATTGCGTCTTCTCTGTTGGGTGCTTCGCCGGAGCTCAGGGGGCCCGGAGGTTGCAGATGGCAAAGACGCAAGCAATCCTGGCTTCTGGGACTTTGCTCGCGTTCTCTTCTTCCCCTTTCAGCTTCACTCCAAATAGCTCTCGTTCTGCTGAACGTGGCTCAACTTGCTGGTTCCAACCTTGGAGGATCATTTCTCCATTGCATCTAAACTGTCTGATATTTAAACTCCTGCATTGGGAAAGAGAGTTGCTTTGGGCCAATCACGTAAATTGGGAAACTAGACCGCTTATTCTGCTTTTCAATCATTATACTTGGATTCCTGATCATCTTCTTCATCTCGGTCCTTCAGAAGCTAGAATGCTCATTCTGTTTCTCTATAGTTGTATTTGGACTCCTGGCCATCTTCTTCTTCTCAGTACATTTCAGAGAGTCAGATCTAACATACTTTGAATTTTCTAGGATTTGAAATGTATCAAGTATATTAGATTGACTAAGCTGACTAAAAATGATATTGGCTTTGTCAAAAGAAGTGAGTGGAGGATTGAATATTGGAGAGAAATTAAAGGATTCTTCTGCACAGGCATGCCTCTTTCTCTGGAGACAGTCGTCCTTAATCCCATAAGGGAGTTCCTCCGCTGTGTGATCCTCCCTGGGTCACCATCCCCAGGGGGAATATTGTACTGTGGATGCACCACCCCACCCCATGGGACATGTCTTCCCCTAGGGGAGAAGGGACAACAGCCCCAGATTTGTATTAAAAATGTTGTTTGCGCTAGATTCACCCACCTTAGATATCCCACCACTTCATTGCTTTTCTCCAAAAGTGGTTTTAACCTCTGATTATTCCTGTTTATTGTTCTCCTACATTACACACTGCACATTGCGTACAGTATATTTCACATTGCACATCACACTTTATTTCAGTGCACCTTATATAAACTGACTGACACAAGATTTTGAGGGTGGTCGCAGCGGGTGGGAGACAGATTTGAAAACACCAGGGAAGCCAGGCGAGTGTTCTGAGGGCTTCTTCATGCAATAGGGATTTAGCCGTGGTACACAGCTGTGTTGAGGGAGAAAGGAAATAAAGACAACGTGTGTATGTGTTATATGGTGCATTTTCCGCACTACATGAATACATCAGGCGGAAAGATTCCTTGATGTTAGAGAGAACAGGAAAACTGGCAATGAGGATGGGATCAGAAGACTGTTCCTCATGATCAATATCTCCAGTGACTGCTCTGATTGCTGAGCCTTTAACTGAGTTCCTCGATAAGATGACTGAGGAAGCAGCCCGCGAACTTGAAGCCCCTAGAAATGAGACATTCAGCGAGGAATGGCCCAGCGCATGCCTCTCATTCACCTTCAGAAAGACATTGCTAGATGAACCTCTCCCCCTCGCTACCATTCTAAAAATGGCGTGAACAGAAGCGAGAGCATATACCCAAGCAACGCAAATAGAAACTGGAAAAGTGTTGGTGAGAGAACAAGCATACCAAGTCAGACAATGTGGAAGAAGCATGGCAATCATTAATCCATCTGCATGCAGGTACGGGCCAAAGGAAATATGTTACAGATGTGGCCTACCGTTTCCGCATAATGAAAGGGTAAGGTGCCCTGCATTTGGACATAAGTGCACAAATTGTTGAATAGAAAATCACATGGCCAGGGAGTGCAAAGCACCAACAACTTGCATGCAAGGAAGCAGCAGCTCAGGTAGTAGACCTGAACCTAATATGCGCATGGCAGGGCCCATAAGAGATGCGGATGCAAGAAGAAATGAGATGAGTCATGTCTGAAAAGTCACAGGCCGATCTCCGTCACCCACACCTTCAAATGAAAGAAGCCAACAAGACTATGCATATATGATGACTGTTGTGGTGACTGCTCCAGAAGAAGACATCAACATTAAGGTGGGGCAACATCCAGCCAAATTCGTCATTGACACTGCACTACTCTAAATATCATGTGCATATCTAAGTTGCACAAGATGGCACATCCTCACACATTGACGCCATCCATTTTCAAGCTATTTCAGTGGGCTGCGAAAGGACACCTTCAAAGTCATGGAAACTTCGCAATGAATGTAAGTTGCAAAGGGGGACTCGCCATGGTGGAACTGCATGTCCTTCACGGGGAAGTACTGGGAAGCAATCTCCTGGGTAGACCGACGGCTGTAAAAAAGGGAATTGCTGCCGTAACATATGCCATGAGACACAAGGTGCCGGTCAGAGAGCGATTTCCGGAGCTGTTCAGAAGAATTGGATGTTTGAGAGGGGAACCAGTAACTCTTCATATCGATGGGTCAGTCGTCCCAGTTGGCCAACATCCCAGAACCATACTGATCCATCTGCAACCACAAGTGGAGAAAGAAATCAGGTGTCTGCTAATGGAGGACATAGTAGAACCAGCCTGCGGTCCCACCCCCTGGATTTCGCATGTGGTGACAGTTGCCAAACAAGGATCAATTGACAAAATTCTTCTATGCGTAGACATGAGGCAAGCAAACAAATCCATTGAGCGTGAAAGGCATCCAGGCATGCATCTGGTCGATATGATTAGCTTGCTGAACAGAGCCACAATATTCACCAAATTGGACCTGTACAAAGTGCATCACCAAATCAAACTTGATGAACAATCACAAAAAAAAGACTCCATTTTGGAAAATCATATGCAGCTGAGATCCTCCAGGAGAGCATCAGGAGGGTGATTTGTCATGTAAAAAACTGCTTTAATTACAGCGACGACATCTTAGTTTTTGAAAAGGACATGGAGCAACATGACTGAGCTCTGCACAAAGTGTGCATGGCCTTATCCCACACAGGGTTGTTGACATTAAATCCCAAAAAGTGTTTGTTTTACAAAAAGCACCTTAAGTTCTTTGAGCATGTTTTCTTGCCAGGAGGAATGAGCCTCATCCTATGAAAGGTGGATGCCATCACTGATGTCTCACCAACACAGGACATAAGTTCCTCTTGGGCATGGACAGTTATTGCAGCCGATATCTGAAGGGCTTTGCCACCATCATTGCCCCTCTGAGGGAGCTCACCAAACAGGGCAAGGAGTTTCAATGGGAACGCCGCTGTGAAGAAGCGTTCATACACATCAAAGAGGGGATTGGGTCGGCAGAATGCATGGCATATTTCAACCCAACTAAATGTACTGAGCTAACGGTTAATGCCAGTCCGGTAGGATTGGGCACCATCCTGACACAGTACAGTCCAGGGAGAGGCCGTCCTATGGCGAATGTTGAATATGCCTCCAAGAGTTTCTCAGAAGTAGAACAAAGGTACTCACAACTAGAAAATGAAGGACTTGTGGTAGGCTGGGCCGGTGTACACTTTCAGATGTTCTTGTTGGCAAAATCGTTTACTATTGTCACAGATCACCAAGCAATGACAACCATATACGGGAATCCCAAATCCAGGATGCCTCCCAGAATCGAGCGGTGGGGATTACGACTGCAGGACTTCAACTTTTTAATAATACACAAACCAGGGAGAGAATACAATCCAGCGGATTTCATGTTGCGTCACTTTCTTCCGAAGCAGAGGAGTAAGATATTGATAGCCGAAGAGTACACTAATTTCCTCACTCAGCAAGGACTACCAAAACTGCTCACAATGAGCATGGTGCGGGAGAACACCCTTATGGACAGAACACTACTGCAAATTAGAGCGCTCATCATGTCTCGAGGTGGAGAGAGTCGGACATGGAGAGTCGAGGGGTCTGCAAGCAAAACATGCAAGCCTTCAAAAATGTGAAGGAGGAGCTGACGTTGACTGCTGAGAACATTATAATGCAAGAGAATTGCATAATCATACCATCCTATTTACGGCAGCAAATGCTGGACCTAGCACACAAAGTCCATCAAGGCATGGTTGCCATGGAGAGACAGATAAGGGACAACAAATGGTTTCCAGGTATTGATGCCATGGTAAGAAGGTGTCACCTGTATCAGTGCACGGACAGTAGCAAACCCCCAAAGCCGCTGAGGATGTCTGAAATGCCGGATGCTCCATGGACACATCTGGCATTGGATTTCTTCAGACATTTTGAATGCAGCAAATACTGTTTGGAGATGATGGATGCATTTTCTCAGTTTCCTCTCGTACAAATGTTTGCTTCTATTGCAGCTAGCACAGTCATCACTGAGCTGGACAATATGTTCTCTGTGTGGGGTGTTCCTGAAGTTCTCAAGTCAGATAATGGACTGCCATTCAGCAGTTTGGAATTAGCAAGTTTCATGAACCACATGGGCATCCGGCATCGGAAGATTACACTGTTTTGGCCTCAGGCCAACAGAATGGTGGTGAAGTTTATGGGAATTCTCAAGAAGGTACTACAGCAGAATGAACTGAGCAGGGTATAGCTGAACCAATCAGTATGCAGCATTCTCAGAGACTAGAGAAACTGGCCAAATGGCTTCCCCCTCGAGAGGAGCATTGATAATGCAAACTCACGGCACTGCAGAGAGAGAACGCTGTCAAGTAGCAAGAGATGAAGATATACGCAGACAAGAGAAGGGCCAAAGCATCCAGGCTGCAGGCAGGAGAAAAAGTTATTGTGTGATGCAGACAAGAGAAAAAATGAGAATTCAAGTTTGACCCAGCAAACCTTGTAATCTCTCAGATAAAGGGGTTGATGGTCACAGCCCGATCTCCAGTGCGCCTGATTACACAAAATATATCCCAGTTCAAGATATATATCGTGAAGGAGAAGAAGAAAAGAGTGGACACAAGAGTGAGTTTGAAGAGGAGCAGGACGAGTCAAGAGGAGAGGACTCAAGGCTGATGTGGGTAGACCCAGAACCGGAGACACACCGAAGACCCCAGCAGTGCATCAAGAGGCTAGTTTGATTGATCAAAGAGATATAAGATGAACTGTGAGTAGAGGGCATTTGTTAGCCCACGACGGGAAGTTGTCGTGTCCAGAGAGGACACAGTTAACTGTTCATGACAGAGCTTGATCACAAACACAGAGACAAATGGGAAGTGCGATAGCGCACATGCGCAGTAGGGTATTTGCTGTGGTACGTGGCATTGTAGAGGGAGAAGGGAAATAAAGAAGTCGTGTTCCCTTTGGCTGTGTGTGTGTGTTATTTGGCACATTTCCCACACTACATGAATATATCGGGGAAAGATTCTTTGATGTTAGAGAGTACAGGAAAGCTCTGTTGGTGTACATTGGAAGCAGTGTGTGCCTTTCGCTTTTCTCTGGAAACATGTGATTGTTTAAATGTGTTTACAGACTGTTTTACTTCAGATGACCCATACATCTACAACAGGGATTTTTCCTATGGTTTCTGCTGCGGGATGGTCAAAATTAACTTGCCCGGTTCCGGTTGGCCATTACCAGAAGATGGCAGAAGGTAAGTTACACTGTTAAATGCTGCAAAAAGTGATGCTCCGTAGAAAACATGGTCACAGTACATTGCAAAAAGGTGTGGCTTGATGAAGATACAGTGAGGGTGGATCTCATTCCATTAAACTGAAAGTAATTGTGTGCTTTTTAGTGTGCATTTAGATACTACGCATTTCTAAAACGTGGCGTTCTTTCTTCAAGCATGATATTATCCTATTTGTTTTAAAAGACTGCAAAAGGCTGTAGGCACACATAATTCAGGAATAAACGTAAGGTTCTGTATATTTATAATGTACTGTTGTGATGCGTTGCCTCTCAGATTGTCCAATAACTGGTGATTACTTGACTTGTCCATCATATTATCACCTAATGTCACCAAAGATAAACTCCTTCTCCATTAAAGCAAGACAGATGAATGATGTATCGAGGAAATCTGCAACAGGAAAAGAAAATGGTATGCAATGCTGCCATTTTAATGATGCCACTCACAGATCAATTAGAAGAGGTGACTGCTTACAGGGACAATTAATCACAGTGTTCTGGTATTTTGCAAAAACGTGCATAGTTAGCCTCAAAATGCATGATGGATCCCTAAAGATCAGCCTTGCTGCTCTCCACACATTTCTCGAACTCTTATGACATAGGTCAGCAGATGGAATAAAATATTTGCAGTCCATTCTCGCTGATAACAAACTAACATAATATGCTGACACAAACCTGACAACTGCACTCCTTTTGCATCAGAGCCTTGTTCCCACATGTGCCCAATCATAAAAGCAAGCGGCACTTTAAAGGATACATTTGCACATGAGGTAAATTCACCTGACGCACAAAAGGAAACAGACATGTATATTGATTATGTGACCATAACACATAGTGAATCAGTCCAATTGGGCTGAAAGGCATGATGGGGGGAAATACGGGCAATTGAGTCCTTTAACTGTATCTTTAGGTGCATTTGGTGCATACTATTTCTGTCACAATTGCACATCTTAACTGGATGCCAGTGGTGTTTCTCTATTGTGAATCTGCGAAGGATATAGTAGCTACTAAGAGCTCGATGGGCGTCGTGGTGCTATTCAAAGGCTTATGGTCATTTGGAAGAAATGGGACAACACTGATAACTGATCCTGATGAAGCTAGTTATTCTTCTACGTTCACACAATTGCAATATATACGATATACGACATAGCCTTGCGCAAAGCTGTCAAGACTCTGCCCTCCATCTAACCCTGACTTTACACCATCTGTATAACACACGATTAATATGCCTGCATGTAATGTTTGTAATGCTTGTATTAAGTTTGCATTCATTCCAACTACCATTCAGACACCGCATGTAACTAAGCTCATCACATGTAACAATGCCTCAATGCACGATATCTAAATTTAAATAAATAAATAAATAACTAAGTATGACAGTTGGATCTATTTCAAGCATGTGCCGTTATATACGTTGTTATAATACACAAGTTTGTATTTTCATGATGTTTACTCACGTTATTGTTTATCAGAAAATGACAATAACATTGTTGGGGGGAAAAGTGCTAATTGCATGCGATGAGCTGCCGCCATTAGCAGTCGTGCTGTTTTGGTACCACCGCAAACCATTGTCCACGCCCACAGCCAGAGTAGAAAAAAGTACATATGGGCAAACACGCCTATGCTCTTTCCTATTAATGAAAAATGCAATTGTTGCCTGTAAATTGTGCCCTGCTGACAACATGTGTAATGGATTCCTATGGACACCGCCTGCTTTTAGCCGGTGTCAAAAGCAGGCCGACTCTTTGGGAATGCATCTATGTTATGGAAACATGACAATCTCATGAAGAAATAACAGCCGGTGGGTTTGCAGATAGAGTGGGAATAGGGAGAAGGAATCCCATTTCCCCTCCCATCTCCCCCTCTGCCTGCAAAACAACTTTGGCATTCCCTAGAACTTAAACGCAAGGTGTAAATGACTTACACCTGGGTGTATCACCTTGCTTTAAGCTTCACGGGGACCAAACAAATGACCGTCTTCATGTGTAAATCTGACAACAACGTGTGCATCATTGCACGGAATTCAATTCTTCAATATGTATGAGGACATATTTGTATGGCCCCAATGGAGTCATTATCAATCAGACGATTAGTTACACACCTACAACTCTATAGATGATGCTCTCACAGATTGCATTGTATGAATGCAATTTATTTTCTCCAGTATCCTTGAAATTATTTTTTCACATGACTGGAACTCCGATACAAATGCATATTCTATTGTAAGTCATGAAACTTCTGACTCACAAAAAGCGTGTACCTATTCCGCATTTGCTTTTTCATCGATGATTCTGAAATCGATAAACCATTGTGAGCATTGAAACAGCCAATGGCAAATGATGCTTCCGCGCAATGAGGTTCATGAGAGCATTTTCATGGTTGCTTGCATTTAGTTTGAAAAACACGTCTGCTAATGTCCATCACATCAAGGCAGCGTCTGCACCGCTTTCTGTTTGGAATAACCTAGTCGGTGTTCTTGTAGATTAGCTGGATCACCTTGTGGGACACAACCTTTGATACTAGACTTGTATTCAAGCCTCCCTTTGTTATTTTACACTGGTTGCAAACCAAGAATGTACGAAGAGAAGATAGCAAGTTGACCCAGGAGAAAATGTCTCTACCCATAGATTAAACAATTATAGCTTTCGTGGGAAAATGTAATATTTCAACCACCAATATTGGAAAATTAAATCTCCAAAGTTCAAGAATATTTTTTTTGCTATCCTTTACATTTAATGTATACCTATTTACTTTCTAAGTGCATGCCAATTATTTATGGTATGTTTAAAGTTGTTTCCCTTTTGATGGGTCCTGTCACTCTCCTTTCGCGTCCTCCCGCCAACCCACTAATTCATATTCTTCACCTTCTTAATGCACATTCATTAAATGTATAGCAATAACCTAGATATGCACCCATGGCCTCCCTTTTGCCCTGTGGACTCGTCCTCCTATTTTCTATGACATTGTATGCTATTCTGCTCTTTTCAGGAAACAGCTATTTTAATATTAAAATGAAATGGAAGAGTTCCTGCAACCACACACGGGACTGATTTACAAAGTGTTTTCCAATGGGAATGCGCCACTGCAAAACACATTTATAAATCAGGGACACAATCTTTTGATCGATTTATTTTTTTCATTTTTTTCTTATTTTTACTTTTTCCAAACTTTAATGTTTCCAACTTGTATTTCTTAATTTAAACACGATACTGATTAAACAATGACCGGGATAGGCAACTATATTGCAAACATCAATACCTGATTACCAGTACATTTGACTTATGCATCGTTTCCATGCACACGTTTACGAATGTTGTTGATCAGGGCCAAAAAGTAAAATCCAAGGTAGGTGCATGATTCATTGTGTGTGCACGACTCCTTTTTCTCACTACAATACAGGTTCCGTTTTGGTGTAAAGTGTTCACTTTAAGTTTTACAATGAACTGCATTGTGCAGAGTCTGGGGTTCTGCAATGTTTTCTGTGGGATGCTAATAGTGCTATATACATTGCATTATCTAAATGTATGAATGTATACGTTATTTGTGTGTTGCCATTTTAATTCAGGCGAGCTTTTGGGGTGCTTTCGCCGAGAAAGAGTTCAGTTTAAAGACTTGTTCAAGTGTGGCAAAGGCCACAGGAACATGTACTTTTAAGTTGCTCAGAATGCAAAAGAAAATGTGAAATGTCAGCCATCTTTAAATATGCATTGCTCTTCATTGTAACTGTCGGCTTTGCCATCACAAATTCTAACCTGGTCATGCTTTGGATAACAAGGGGGGACTGAGAATGCATTCACAGTGGAGCTAATCCCTAATCCTGGGGATAGCACTGCATCCCGGAGGAGCGCCAACTAAGCCTAATGGAATAGTATGGTTATTACACAGTGAAAATGGCGCTAGGCAGCCACGCCTCACTATTCAGCCAATGGCTCTGTAAAGTAGGATAAAGGCAGCCAAGGACTGCATGCTGGTCAGCATCAGAAAGCTGCACAGGCCTAAGGTCATGCACAATCCTTTGCATTGTGGGAATGGCCGCATCATGTTTTCTTTTTTTTTTTTTTACAAGAATGACATTGGATGACAGGAAGAAAGATAATAACATGGGAAAGGGTTTTTCCAAGAGGAGGCTGATTGGGATACTGGTGTACTATGCCCTATTATCTTAAGTGCTGTTAAAACGTATGTGTCTAATATATGCTAAGTTACACACCTGAATATAATGCCTTCACTCAGGCCTATAACTATGGGCCCCGGGGCATTACCTGAGGCGGTAATGACGCCACCGCTCGGGGCATATTGCTTAATTAATGATTATTCTGTGCATATATGAACTGATGGCTCAAGCACATCTCCATTATGTTACAATTACCAACTAAACCAGTTTTATGAGGTGGAAACAGTGCTAATAAATGTGTGTCTTCCTGAATTGAAACCTAAACCAACACATTTGACCAAGAAACAAAAAAGATGTTGGAAATCAGCGAGGCACTTGTATATTTTCTGAAACTCCCAAAGGCATTCTTAGGTCCGTTGAAGTTTGTGGGGGTGACCTGTCCATTGGGAACCAATATTTTCAGGGGAAAAAAAGAAATAAGGGGAATCCAATCGAAGATGTGGTCACATAATGTAGTTATTCTCACTGCCTGGTTTCTTGTAGTGGGTAATCACTCCAAGTGCCAGCATTCAAATGGGCCAGTCTTTGGGAAGGGGAGTTAAGTGTGCCTTATCTCGATTTAAGATTCTAAAGATCAGATGCTCTAAGTGGTTTCCTTCCAACTAGACCATGAGAACCAAGTACAGATAAATAGGTTCCACAGCCTCAAGGGATACCGTTTGATGTCTGGGGAAGTTTGCCATCTACCATCTCCAGATAATTGTAAGAGATATAAGGGGTGAATAGGTTTTTATGATCAGGAGAATGGCAGATAAGTTTATCTTCGTAGAGGCAGGAGCTAACCTACCGTTATTCCTTGTGCATTTCAGCTCAGCAGCTGTGCACAGAAATGCAAAGGCATTGTAAACAGATACATTTATCCATGATCTTTTTCCACATCTAGAATCCCTTTTGATTGTTCAGCCATTGTCACCGGACATTTGGATAACGTATTTTCTGTGTATCTTTCCTGAACTGAAGGCACATGCCAGAAAATGCAGCACAACACCCCAATGTTGATATAGTTTAAAGTGTGATGTTTTTGCAAATTAATATTTAGTATTAGTACCCGGCGAGTGCGCAATCAGAATGAAAGAGCCATTCTGATTGGCCCTCGCCGAGTCATTACCAGGCCGGGAATCCCTCTGTCGGGATTCCACGGCCTTTGTCCCCGGCGGGGGGTGTGGCAACCCCTCAGCCAATGAGAATGCTCGAAGCGGGGCCATCCCCGCTCTGAGCCTCCCCACGGCTAAGAGGCTGCCTTCGCTCCCAGCCGGGGCTCGGGTAAGGCTTTGGCTTTTTTTTTCCCCTCCGTCCCTCCCTCCCTCCTCCCACCTCCCTGCCCTCCCCACCCCACTTAGCTTCTATCCTTTGTAGCCGGTGGGGGACGATGGAAACCTCCTGCCGTGTGGAGACTCGGAGCAGGGCCATCCCCGCTCCAAGCCTCCACACGTCTGGAGGCTTCTATCATCCCCCGCCGGGGACCAAGGTACGTTTTTTTTTTCTTTCCCCCTTCCCCTCCCTTCCACCCTCCCAAACACACTTACCTTCTTTTTTTTCGGGAGCGAACGCACTGGAAACGCTTCTGCTTCCAGCGCTTCGGATCCCGATGGCCGACATGGAAAGGGAAAACGGCCTCTGTTTTCCCTTTGCACGGCGGCCATTTTCTTTGACGTCATTTTTCTTTTTTTTTGTCCTGAAACGCTGCCGCGTTTCGGGACAAAAAAAAAGCTTTTAGTGCCCCGGTCACACAGTTTTTGCGGGCCGGGGTACTAATAGCTATATGCCCTTCGGGCCGGGGGCATTATCGACTCTGGTAATGGCCCGGGGCCTTCGTTAAGGCCCTCGCTTTGCTCGGGCCTATAACTATGGGCCCCGGGGCATTACCTGAGTTGGTAATGCCCCCGCCGTGAGGGGCATATTGCTTAAATATCACATTTATTTCTTAGACAATTATTCTGTGTGATGTCCTTTACGCATTGGAGGAGCAAAATGCATAAGATCTCTTCTCCATTGAATAGGGGGTGGAAATCTGAGAGCAATCCACCGTTTTCAAATCCTTCTCATGCTCCTATTTTAGGAAGTGCATTAAAATTCAACTGTCCAATCCGAATTGGCAACTAGAAAGAGGCTCTGATATCACCCCGGGACCCTGTAACCAGTCAGACACACATCAACAAAATAGAGAAACGGGTCTTACTGGAAAAGAGGTCCTGAAGGCAGTTGGGAAAACCCATTATTGACTTGAGCTGAAGCAGAGGGAATCCTGTGGCTAGAAGCTGAACCAGAAGGGGAGAAGTGATTCTGCCAAGTGTCAACTCACGTCATTTTAAAAGTAAGTGAACAGATAAGCTGAACATATTTTTAACAGTTACATCTATTCAGTAGTTATTATAGTGCACACTGCGTTGGCCCTTGACAAGTGTAAATTAACTAACATCCTTGGCATGGACATTTCTTGATCTCTGATTCATGTACGCTTTTGACATCACAGTTGTACAGTGGGGATGTCAAGGTATGTTGCTCTATAAAAGCAAGGTGTTTAAAGAAAAGTCCTGAATGGAACTATTTGGGTAAGATCTTAAACAAACTAGAAAAGGATGGTGATGAGGGATTAGAATTGTAATTGACAATCACAGGTGAGTTATCATCTCCCCTTAAATTCTGCTCAGGAAATATAATCCTGTTTTATACCTACTCTTTTTAGCTGCATTGAAATGTACAGCAGCACAAAAATGAGTTTTACCAATAATGAAAAACTGTGACAAGTAAGGCATCGACGTGTAGATTCCGTTATTATTTTGATTTCCTAAATCTAGTGGTTGGGTGACATTTCAAAAGTGATTTAACTTTTGATTTTGTAAAACATGTTTAAATGTAAACTCATTGAAAATTATGCTCTGATATTATCTACATTATTAGACATTTTAGGTTAGTCAAGGTATCATACATAATTCATATCTACCTATTGATTGAAGCGTTTGCTTTGTTTTTCATACATAATGTCTATTGAACATTACATTGTGAATTGATTATATAAAAATTACAATCAGCAGACTGCATTATTGTGGGTTTTCTGTTTACTGGACTTGTCTTTTCCAAAAGTGTGAGAGGTCTATTTAATTTGCAGAACAAAATGGGGATTCAGCTGTGAATTATCGTATGCTATATTTATAAATGAAATTAATTATTGTGAAAACATGTTTATTTTCCACAAGGGCAGGAGTAAGATGGTGGTGTATGAGAGAATTGTCCTGGGGTGACCCACCGCCATAAAAGGAACCCAAAGCAATTAATCGCGCTATTCTAATTTTGGGTTTGTTATTAAATGTTAAATGTCACCACAGTATGGTCCTGCTCAGTTGAAAGTTCGTACAAGTCAATAAACTTTGTACTATCATAAGCTTATTTGTAATTATTTCTATACACATAGTTAAACACATAGATTGCTTCTTAAGTTGAATCATATATGACCAAAGTGTGTTCTTCCTTCAGAAGATTTGTTGCACATGTTTTTCAACTGTGGCAACTCCAAACATCCCTGCTACAAAAGAGGCTCCCAGAAACTGTTTGCTGTGAATGACCTACGTTTTTTTATTTTGTACTTTAACCTTTGGTGTCCCTGATTGACAAATTAAGATGCAAATAGATACCCCACTGTTGTTAAATCTGTTAAAATTGTATATTTGAAGGTAGCGTCCCTGTACAATGATTGTACACCCCAGAAGGATATGCTTTAGAACCAGGAAGTACAATATATATTTTTATGGAAAAGAGAATTTTAGAAGCTCATGATAGCCTTAGGAATGCGTTTAACTGGTGGGGCTTTTTAAAGGCCTGTCTGCTGTTATTTGTACAACACTTTATTATGCAGCTGAGGATCTCACTATCGATTGATTCACGTGATTTTGTGTTCTGTAGATTTATGTATGTCTTAACGGGCATTTGTGTGCTCTTTATTTTAATTTGTGTGTTGTACGTGGTGTAACAATTATTACCTGAAATTCAAGTTGGATACTCTCCACTGGACCAGTTAGTATAACTGTAAAATATTGAAGTGGGAGAATGGGACAAAAGACTCCCCCCAATCTCCTCGCGCCCCTGGCCTAGAGGATCGCGACCCAGACACCCGCCACGAGATGAATTTGCCTATCTACCAGACGACCAAATACCCTGGTACAGGAACATACGGATGTGCCCAACAGCCTGCCCACCAGCCTGCCCTGCTCAAGCCGACACTTGCGGCATGGATGAACTCGACTAAACCCTTCAACAGTAAATAAACACATCGTTAGAGATGCCATGACGACCTAGCCAACTGTCAAGACACCCGTGCAACCATGCACACTGGACACCCCCACACCAATCCACACGAAGAACATACTCAGTGCTATGACGTAGGTGACGGACACACCCACTGACGCGCACCTTTATTATTTTTCACATAGGTTTTTAGAAATGCAGAAACGCAAGACGCACAAAGCACTCATCTAAATGCTTGCTGACGCTTCTCCTAATCCTTGCATTGTGATGAAAATACAACGAAGACATGATACTGCCTATGAAGCCATGTGATACCGCAACTTAAAGTGCCGTACATTAAACATCCCCACCTATGCACCAGGCCGAAGTAGGCCGCAAGCAAGAGCCTCCACGAACATTGAACAAGCAATATTACAATTGCTGACCCTGCAGAACGAGCCCAGCGAGAACTGACAGCCAAGGGGGCAATGTTGCAACTCGCATGCCACCAGCCGACGCCAAGGTCACACCTGCAAGCTAAACCAGACACACAGTGGAAAATACAACTTTAAATGTGCAGAATTCTGCCTCAACCACGGTCTCTCCTCACGTGACCAAGCCAAACCTGACAGGGTGCCAGACCCAGGAGGGAGAAGTCGCCTGGGTCCCACGTTTGAGACACAGGCTGCAACAATGAAATGACCCAATGGACACCTACAGCGATGGGAATGGTCTGCTCTCAGGCATATGAGCAAATCCACGCATTGTCTGCACGAACACATAGTTACATATTGTTGCAAATGACAGGTACACCGCGAGCTGGGAACAACGATGGTCCCAGGCTGGGGGGCTCGCGAGTGGACCAATCAGAACATGGGGCACTCATCACTGACGTCACTAACATTAGCCAATCATTAGGGGTCTTTGTGTAACAATTTTCAAGTATCTAATAGAAGGGACAACCCAAGTATACCACCTGACTGACCCTTAACCACTAACAGCATTCTCTATAGGTATGCTATACTAACCCTACCACTCGAGGAACCAATTAGAGTGGCGATAGGTTTTTTGCTAACTTTCCCAGGTGACGCAAGTAGCGCGTCATACTGAGGCAAAAAGGGGCCTGCGAGCCCCACGAATTTCGAGAGTCTGGACGGACGCGTACGATCCTAGACCCATCCCTGCCGTTATTCAATAAACAGCAGAACCACCTTGCTTCTTGTGTGTGTCTCATACTCATTTTTTGGGATACAAGGGAGGATTTGGGGCCTCCCAGCCCGGAGGTCCGCGGAAGGCCAGCCGACCCCGGGAGAAAACCCCCCGACAAGTTGGAGGCACTGCTGAGATCTGTTTAAGATCTGCCTTTTATTTTATTTTTCCGAGTGCTCTCGTTGCGAGGAGGCCCGGCGGCGCGGCCCCCTCTGCCGCTGCCCCCTTTTTTGAGGACGACAGGACCATCGCGGAACTGCGAGAAGACCGGACAGCGCAATCCGGATATTGGCCCTCGGGAGCCGGTTGAGAAGTATCCCGCCCACGGTTGGCGAGTGTCCAGACGTGGTCCAGACGAGGGGAGGCGGTGAGCCGCTTGGAGGGGTGCACGCGGTCGAGTGGCCCCGCATCAAGAGAACTTGGTGAGTATGCCACACCCAACAAGCAATGTGAAATTGTGAGGGAGGGGGGAGGAATAGAATACGGGAGGTGGGAGGTGTTACCAAGGTGCGCGGCGAAGATTTGATAAATTAGTGTTGACGGTGAAGTGAATGGTAGCTGGACAAGTGCGAGAGCAGTCCGCTACGCTACGAAGAAGGGTGGGCGGAGTACGAAAACATCACGTGCGGCCACTCGTAGACACTGATTGGCCTAGATCACGACCACCTGTAAGGGTGTATGTGTGTGTGTGTGCGGTTTCCTACGAATTGGCGATTATTGATCAATGAGTAGATGAGGATCCCTATTGATCGAGCAGAGAAACTCGATAGATAGATGACGTTTTCCTGTAGGCGGAGCTAGCTGGTTGCCTAATACGGAAGATAATTGGCTGGTTAAGCCCTCCTTTTGAGGGGTGTATCACACGCGAGGCGACGCAGTGTGCGCAGTCTGATTATATTGTTGGTTACCTTGTTCCAGGCGTGACAAGAGGACAGCTGTGGGGTTAACGGGGATAAATAGCAAACTTATTTCGAACTTTTAAAACATGAAAAGAACTTACCGGTAGTTTTGGAAGAGGTCGGTGATGTCACCAGTAGGGCTTTCATAGGATACCTCGAGCACAAGGCATTGTTGAAGAGTGGTGGGGAAGAGAATAGTGGTAAGGGAGTGGACACGGAGGTAAACGGTAACGATTATATCGGGGCAAGGTGAAAAGAGGGACGTGACCGCGCACGGAGAGCACCGGCCACGACGAGTGAGGAAAGAGGAGGAGGGGTGAAATAAAGTGGGACGGCTGTATAAGCACGTCACACAGGGCACGCAGCCGCAGGGGGCTACGTGCACCTCGGCCGTAGAGGGGCAGTAACGGTGTTAGGTGAAAGAAGAAAAGAGAGAAAAGAATATATAATTGCAAATGCTATATTTTACTATTTTCTTTTAGCGGATGATCGCAAGTCCCCAAAATTACGGGGCCAGGTAAAACATCTGAAATTGTATAGCGTACATTATTAGCAAGATAACCGCTACCATATCGAGGGAAGATAACAACTCAGTGCTACTATGTCATATGGGACAGGATGGGGAGGGTGGGGGAACACCCTCACTACCCCGCTACAGCACATATGTAAAACACCGTCACCCCATAGGGAGAAACTGATTAAATACAGCATAGAATGGACACAGGGGACGGACAACAAAATGACGACACCATGGCTGCCTAATGGCAGTTTCGACCCATATGTCCAACACTCACTATTGACCCATGTACATAACACATACAAGGGGAAGAAGTTGACACACCATGTGGAGGTGTTTAACTTATGGAGGATGTTTCAGGGGTCCCGACCAGGACCAAACGGAATGTTCACTGTGGGGGAAACAAAGGAGGAGAAGAAGGTTAAGGAGGAAGAACAGAATGGGGAAAAAGAGAGTGAAGGCACACAGTGCACGGGGAAAGGAGAAGAGGGAGGAGAAAAGAGTAGCAACCTAAACGAAACAGAAATAAAAAAGGAACAGGGCGACGACATGCCCTTAGCGAAGGTAGTAAAAAAAGAGGAAGGGGGGTTATATCCTATAATGGAACTACGAGAAATAGTGAGAGAACAATTAAGGGCGGCTGAGGGGTATTCGAACCCAGCATACAGCCCACCACCATATACAGCTACAGGTGGCTACACGGGAGGGGAGGCGACAAGTACGGTAGGGTCAACTTATACGAAGATGCCTGCAGGGGAGGGGAAGACTAGCGAAGAACAAATTGCAGCAATAGGACACGATGAGTGGGTAGCTGCACAGGTATTATTAAAATTGCGAGGTTCATTAACAGGAGAAGAGAAGGAGGTAGTAAGGAAAATGAACAAGGACAATGACAGTAAGAGCGAGATGAAAGGGGAAGGGGGGAAAAGAAAGGAGGAAGAGCTGTTACGAGAAGAAGAAGAGATTTTGGAGGAACGATTAGCAGAATTAAGGAATGAGCAAAATGCCCTGATCAAACAGCTTGAGAGGGAGGAAAGAGAGAGAAGACGAGAAAGGAAAGAAAGTAAGAATGAGTTGGAAAAAAAGAGGGAACGAACTGAAGAACGAAAAAGAGAAGCTGAAAGGGTAAAGGCAGCAGCAGAAAGGGTATCTCGAGCAGCACAGTGCAACAAGAAAAGGGAGGAAGAAGAAAAAAAAAGGAAATGGAGATATGGAAGAGGAAAATACTATCAGAAAGGACAAAGAAATACGAAGAAGGGAGGATGATAGAAAGCATACTAGAACGGGAAAGAGAGAGATGGGAAAGGAGGAGAGAAGAGGAAAGGCTATTGGAAAAGATGAGTAGTGAAGTAATGGAGGAATTAATAAAGAAAAGAGAGGAAATCGGTGGAGAGATAGCAGAGAAAAAAGAAGGGGAACGAGAAGATAGGAGAGGGGAGAGTGAAGTAAGGAGATATGTACGCAGAGACACAGAAGTAGCAACAACATCAGCACAAAGGTGAGCAATTGGTAAAGAGGAAACGGGAGGAACGGATTTAATAGATTTAAAAACAGTGACGATTAGGGGGAAAAAGACAGATTGGGGGTTGTCGCTCCTGGATGACTTTTGCAGCGAGGAAGAAGAAGGAATGGAGAGAGAAGGAAGAAATAGGGAAAGGGAAAGCTTAGATAAATTGTACATCACCCGGACCAACAGGGAATCACCATGGGCCTGCAGAAGGAAGGAAGAACTGGGGGGAAGTGAGGGAGAAGAGCAAGGAATGGCGGGAAGGCACACACGTGCAGCTACACCCACATCATCCCATCCAACATGCTCCACCACCCTGCACTCATCCCGTGCAACATGCCCACCTACACCCGCACACGCCCCTCACGAACACACACCCTACGCTGGCAGACTTAGAGATCTCCCTGGACGCAGGCAGGAAGAATGAGTACACACGCCCACATCAAATAAAGGAAATGATAAAAGAAGGGGAAGAGATGTAGGAGAAACAGTTACGAGCAGGGGAAATATGGACATAACAGATGATGTAGACGACACGGAAGAAGAGGAGGGGTATACGGACTCGACTCTGGGAAACCCGGGGGGTCAGATAGGACACAACCTAATGCCACTTTTGGAGAGAGGGGGGGTTAGACCACAATACGTCCCTTGGAAGCATGCAGACAAGGAAAATATAAAGTGCAGGCTCCCATCATTAAGTGGAGGTGCAGGAAAATGGATATATGAAATGGAAAAACACACAGCAGGACAGAAACTGGCAGTAGGAGATGTGAAGGGCCTACTAATATTGATATTGGGGGATGCAGCAGATGACATCTGGAAGAGAGCAGGCTTCCCCGGGGTCACAATAACAAACACATCACACGACGGGGCGCAATTCGCAAACTGCAGACATGCATTATGGCAAGCACTGAGGGTACAATACCCAGACACATCAGACATAGGAGCAATTACATCGCGCAAGATGCGTGAGAACGAAGATCCTGTTGATTATATCCAGGAAATTCAAGAAAAGTGGCGTATGGAAACTAGAGAGCAATGGGACAAGACACCAGCAATATTTTATCATATACTAATACAAGGGCTCCCGGAGGCAGTGCAGAAACAATTGAAGAAAGTAGTGTGGATGGAAGCAAAGGCTTGGCCGGAAATACAACTGACGATAGTACATCATTGTAGGACATGGCAAGAAAAGATGAAACAAAAAGAAGAGGATAGGAAAGTGGAAGAGGCTAAACTATTGCAGAAAAAACTTACTAAGTACACGATGGAAGGTGCACTAATAACTACACCTACAACAATGACACCAAACCCCACGAAAGTAGTGGCCGCACAAGATCCTTCCCAAATACAATCACCACAGATTATAGCACAACAGCTGCCACCACCCCCACCATACACGACTAATGTGGGAGGAGGATACTCAACATCAGGAGCTGGATATTATAGTTACAACAGGGGAAGGGGAGGAATGATGAGGGGGAGGGGATACGGCTATAACGCACAACAGCAAGGGGGAGGATTCAGAAGCTTCTACCCCACTGGGCAACCAGTATACCAGGACAATTCAGGAAGTTTCCCATGGCAGACCAGGGAACCACCTGTATGTTGGATTTGTGGATTGTTAGGACACATGTCACACACATGTAGAATGAGACCCTCCACACCAGTGTGGGGAGAACAGGGACAACAAGGGCCTACAAGGGAACAGCAGGGTCACCAACAACAGCAGGCACTGCAACCGGGCAGTACGCAGCAACAGTTAGTAACACAACAACAGCCACAGACATATTCACAACCGCAACAACAGGTAGCGATATCACAACAACACCAAGTGCAGCAAGTGCAGCAGCCCACTCAAATTCAGGAGCAAAAGGTAACCTCCACCAATACACAGCTACAGCAAACACAACTGGGAAGGGTGACGGTCCTGGGACACAACCCTTACACAGGAAGTGGTCAATCATTATACCCACAATAGGACAGCCCACAGACGTCCTTGGTGTGTCCCATCCTGTCGGTAACACCTAATAGTGCGGAGGAACCACGCATAGAGGTAACGATAGGTGACAAAAAGTTATCATTCCTTGTTGACACTGGGGCAACCCGGTCTTGCATAAGGGAAGGTAAATTTAAGATGTCAGGTGAGGCCATGAACACCCAAGGATTCTCTGGGGCTCGGGGGTTGGTTCCCTTTACTGATAACATCCCCTTATCAATAGGGGATTATGACATGTCTGTCCCGCTTTTATATTCAAGGGACTCGCCAGTAAACACGCTTGGGAGAGACATAATGAGCAGGTTGAATATGACAATCTCCTTCACGGAGGACGGCATAATTTGTTCCACCCCTGGAATAAACATGCTCACTGCACGGCAAATTATGCAAGCATACTGTGGGCAGACAGTGACTAGGGCTGAGCCAATAGATGGTGAACTGTTCCAGTACGGAACAGACATGGCATTCGCATGGATGCCAGGAACAGAAGGGAAGATCTGGAGGAGGCCAGCAGCCTATCTGTTCAGGCCTGAAACACCAGCCAATGAACCAGAAGGAAAGGTGATTTCAGTGAGCATCGAGAGCATTATAGCGACTGCTGATTACATCGCAGTACATGCCCAAGACCGGGAAGGAAGAGCATGGAGGGCAGTGATAGCGCTGGCTGAGGGATGCAGGCTCACCCAGGTGTCAGACGAGGAGCTCTAATCAGAAGACAAGGAAGAGGGTGAAATGGTATTTATGATGAGTGTAGATATATGGCTAAGAGTGACATACAAACAAGTGGCACAGAAAATTGCAATGGCACTTGAAGCACCCACATCTACCCCAGTTCCCTTTTTCGAGGAGGATATGGCAAAAGTTCCAACATCATTGTGGACTACTAGTCCCTATGACGTGGATTGCATAAAAAGTATCGGGGGAGTAAGAATAAAACTGAAAAAGGGTGCAATACTCCCTAGAGTGAAGCAATACCCACTATCAAAAGAGGCAGATGAGGGCATATATGAAACAATAACGGCCCTTATAAATAATGGCATATTGGTACCATCAGAATCACCATGTAACACGGCCGTGTATCCAGTGCGCAAAGCTAAAGGAGGGTCTTGGCGTTTCATCCAGGACCTCAGGCCCCTGAACAACATTGTAGAAGCAGAATACCCCATAGCAGCAAACCCGGCCACCATATTATGTGATATTCCAGCAGAGGCCTCACGATTTACAGTGATTGACCTCAAAAATGCCTTTTTCTCAATACCCCTGCATCCAGATTCACAAGATCTGACAAGCTTCATGTACAGAAACACGAAATGGAAACACACCAGGTTACCACAAGGGTACTGCGAGTCACCCTCAATTTTCAACAGAGTAATAGAGATGGACTTGGGAAACATTGAATTGGAAAGTACAGTGTTGCAATATGTTGATGACATAATAATTTGCAGCGCAAGCGAAAAAAGGTGCAGGGAGGACTCATTGAAAATGCTGACAATATTGGCTGAAAAGGGTTACAAGGTAGACAAAGAAAAGTTACAGTACTGTCAGGAACAGGTATTATACATTGGTCAACTGATATCCCAACACGGAAGAAAGATTGCACCCCAAAGAGCACAGGCTATATCAAACGCGCCATTACCACAAACAGTGAGGGAGCTGCAGCAGTTTCTGGGATTGTGCAACTACTGCAGAGCATGGGTTTTTGATTACAGCTCATACATAGGACCCCTACTTGAAGCATTGAGAGAAGCAAACAAAGGGGAGAAAAAATTGGGGTGGACAATGGAAATGAAGGAAGCATTTGACGAATTAAAACACGCAATATCAACTGCTCCAGTACTGGCCACCCCAGATTATGAACGACAGTTCTTTATCTTTTCACATTGCGACTCAGCAGTAATGAAAGCAGTGTTGGCTCAAAAAACAAGCATGGGATACAAGCCAGTAGCATTTTACAGCGGTCACTTGGACCCTGTTATGTTAGGTCATTTCCCTTGCGAACAAGGCCTCACCGCAGCTGCCTTCGCGGTAGAGAAATCATCATCTATTACAATGGGATGCCCAACCACACTATTTGTGGAGCATGCACTATTTGCAATATTGAACAAGCCTAAGTCCACACTAACCACGCAGAGAGCGTCAGGTTATGAGATCATTTTATCTAGACCAGAACTATCTATTGTTAGATGCAGCACAGTTAATCCTGCAAGGTTTATAGCGGAAATTATTGAGGAAGGGGACTATGCTCATGATTGTACGCAGACTACTGAAATGTTCTCATGTACTAGAAAAGTTGAAGAGGATGCGCTAAATGGAGGAGAGCTCTTGTTCATTGATTGGTCATCGACAATAAACCAGAGTGATGGGATAAGGAGAACCGGGGCAGCAGTTGTAAAAATGACAGAGGAATTGGTGTGTGTCGCAGTGAAATGTGTACAGTTACCACAGCATTATTCTGCTCAAGCAGCAGAATTGGTTGCACTGATCTTGGCGTTGAAGGAAAGCTTTGACAAAAGAGTTACTACTGATAGCGCATATGTCACGTCAACTGTCCACTCGGGGTTGACAAAATGGAGGAGAAGGGGGTTTAGGAGAGCTGACGGCACCCCAGTGCAGCATTCTCTCTTATTAGCTGAGTTAATTGAAGTAATAAATAATCCCCAGGAACTAGCTTTGGTTAAATGTCCCGCACACACGAATGGAGAAGATCACATCTCAAAAGGGAATGAAGCAGCAGACGCACATGCCAAGTATGCTGCTTATTTTGGTGAAATATGGAACCCCTCAGAGTCAGAGAGAGGAAGAGGGAGGGGGATAGCTAAAGAGATGTTGATGAAAGAAGGGTACACCCACCTCCCAGCCACACAGATAATGGAATTACAAGCGGCTGCACCAATGGCAGAAAAAGAAATATGGGTAAAAAGAGGATGTACAATGTCGCCAACTGACGCACTATGGCGTCAGGGTAACACTGGAAAGATGGTCATGCCATTGGCACTATTGAACAACGCCCTGAGCCAGCTCCACCACCCAGCTCATACAGGGAAGGAAGTTATTGCAGCACGAATTAGGGAAGACTGGTTCTGCCCCGAGTTAAATTCTCATGTAACAAATTTTATCAGCAATTGCCTCACATGTCAACAGTTTACGGCCGGTCACACGCTGCAAGTGATAAAAGGTACTATACCCCGGCCAGAGGGACCCTTCCTGCACATTCATATTGATTACGTTGATATGATCAACGTATGTCAAGGAAATAGGTATATGATTGTAGTGGTATGCCCATTCTCCAGGTGGATTGAGGCAGGACCCTGCTCACATGCAGATGCGTTCAGAGCAGCTAAATTTCTAGTGAGGGAGGTTTTCCCCAGGTGGGGAGTGTGCGAAGTACTGCGGTCAGATAACGGCCCGCATTTCGCTAATGAAATGTTTCAGCACATCACGTCCTTACTGAACATCAAGCATAAATTTGCGTGTGCATATCACCCGCAGGCCAACGGTATATGTGAACGCCTGAATGGCTTATTGAAGGAGGCAATCGCAAAGATACAGCAAACAACAAAGAAGAGTTGGTTGTATTGCCTTCCGCTAGCTCTATTTGAGCTAAGGAATAGACCAGGGTCTGACCACCACCTCACTCCTCACTCGGTGGTGACCGGACGTCAAATGCGCCTTCCTCTAACGCCAACATCAAGAGCATTCACAGACTATGAAAACACTGCAAATGTTCTTGGTGATGAAATGTACCAATATGTGTCTTCTTTGATTATTAGTGTAGTGTTTTTGTCTCAACAGCTCGAGCGCACGCGGGGCGGGTCTAAGAGTTACCAACAAGAAGACGCCGACAAAGAATTGGAAAAGGAAAAACTGTGCAAAATTGCTAAAGGTGACCACGTGCTACTCTGCAATTTCAATAGAAGGTGGAACAGCCCACGCTTCACTGGTCCCCACCTGGTAGAGGAGGTATCTACGAGAGCAGTAAAGTTGCAGGATAAGCGTGCTTGGAATCACCTACAGGATGTGAAGATCTGCAAACTCCAGACCCGCCCTAGCGTTACCGACAGGGCCATTGGAAGAACAGCGACAGCATCACCTACGGAGAAGGAGACGTCTACCACAGCTGACGACCTTAGTGTCACTATACCCTATCACCCCCCAGAGTCCCCAGAGACAAGTACTGAAATTGACACTGGTCATTTGCACACCGCCCATCCCATGGTCACAAGATCGAAGAGTAAATAGACTTCCGCCAGTTGAGCCCCAAACCCCCTGCCCACTACAGCCACCACCCAATTGAAGGACATTGTTTTTGCGCACATACACATGTAAACACTTGTATGTTTTCTTTTTTCTTTCTCGCACATGCAGGTACTGTGTGTAATTGTATTGTTAAGAAAATAGGTAACTAACAGCGTACATTGCCCAGGAGTAGATGCTTGCCACAGACGATAACTACCCTGAAGCCCTATCACACCAATTTGTATACCACATAAGAAGGGCAAAGTACCTTAAAAGAAGTAGGGTACGTGTTTACTACACCGCATTTATCTTGGCCATAGAACAATCAATGCCCCATCTTCACCAGCACTTACCTGCTCTAAGAGATAGATCGCTTAGATTGCCGTGGGAGCAGCTCTTCGCCTGGGCACTGAACGACCACCTGATAGGGAGGGCTTGATAACGACTACTAACAATAATAACAAGCGTATTGAGAATTTTCAGGCGGGCAACTTTAACATCGCAAGAATAAGCTGCCGGACTGCAGCAAGGTAAGAGCAAATGCCGGTGAGACTAGCTTTTGTAATAAAAATGATAGGGGTTTTGGTGATCACTGGTTTTTTGGCTGCCTCTGTATGGCAGAAAAGTTATGCTATCAATATTTTGGCTGTACCCAAACCTAACGTACCCCCACCCACGGCTGCAACAGGTGCTACGTCAGGTGGTACTAGCAACCCTCCACATAAGGGAAGTAGAGTTAAACGCAGCACATACTCAGATAATAAGGGAATTGATAATTACTTAACAGATTCAGCACACGTCTCGAACAACATGTGGTACCAGCACATGACCCAAATAGGTAAGCAGACAACAGAAGACAGCTGCTATGTTTGCTCATTGATCCCAACGCCATGAGCGCTTCTCGAACATTCGTTGCCACAGAAATAGAAGAGAAGACGGCACGATGTATAATCTACCTGGCACTATTCCAAACGAGAGGACGATTTCAAGGAACAGTGGTGAGACTGGTGTGGAAAACGCGAGACACATATCCATACGAAAACAACTTCCTCAAGTCATATTTGAGTTACCACAAGAGCAGTTTGCATGCTGAAGCGTTCAGATACATTCCAAGTGGTCCTGAAAAGGGAGAAACGAAGAAAGTAACACTACAATACCTACCATGTGACTGGTATGCCACTGAAGTTCCTGGTACACAAGGCTGTTGGCAAAGACCACTGGTAACAATAACAGGGAAGGTATACATGAACAATAAATGGGACATAGGAGTGGTTGGCAGCAACATGGTAACAAGAGAAAATATTACCACCATAGATGAACACAATAACAGATGTTGGACGATATGGGACAAGTACGTACCCATGCTGACGTGGATGGAGAAGGATGAAGACCCAATGAGCATACTGCCGCTGACTGCGCCCAAGCTATGCTACCAACACAGAGGAGATGTGGAGGTGGGATACAACACCAACTGTGCAAGCATGTTAGAGTTACCAGAGGAGGGAGCAGGAACAGCAGTGTTAATGGACCACTACTGGGCCTGCGGAAATAAGGCATATCACACCCTGCCCCCTCTGTGGAATGGTATATGCACAATGGTACACATTAATGTACCATCACTAGTGGTGCCCCAAAAACATGTGAACATGGCAAACTTCCCCAAAATGGATGAAGGAAACAAGAGGAAGAAGAGATCGGTACAATCTCAGAGGGGGTCAGACAACAACAACAACAATGTCCTGAACAGGAAAAAGAGACAAGAAGAACCTCTGACAGGAAATTACCTGTGGGGAAGGTCGGAAACAGCACTCACTTCAATCCCACCAGAACACAGATTATTCAGCAGAGCAGCAATGTTTTTCTCGTCAATAATACACCCTGGACTACAAGCTTATGCAAACGCTAAATGGCTCCAGATAACCCGATGGGAGCTGATGATGACAATTAATTCAACAGTAAATGGATTCAACGCAATAAAAGAGGAACTACGAGCGGTGAGGATGGTAGCACTACAGAACAGATATGTATTGGGCCTCTTTACAGCAATGGAGGGAGGAGTTTGCGCAAAGATAGGACAATCATGCTGCACATTTATTCCTGCTAACGATGCTGACAATGGTACACTCACCGAAGCAGTATCACAACTGGCCCAGATGCACTCCAAAATGATGGAAGAAAGTAAAGGAGTGAAGAAGGATGACAGCTGGTTTTTGTTATGGTCATGGATGCCATCATGGCTGTCGGACGGGCTGCAGATTATAGTTGGATGTATAATACTGGCTGGAGCTGCACTGATTATAATAAGGTTCTGGAAGGCCCGGAAGGCACGTACTACAGACGAAATGATCGAAATGATTTGTATGCACCCCTTGATGCCAACTGATGATGACCAGCACACAGACACCATAATAAAGGAAAGAGAGAGACTGCGCAAACAGATCATCACCAACCACCTGGACCCGCCATCCGTGAAGCTCGAAAACCCAAGAAACCCGAGGAGCTACATCGGGAAATGGGTATACTGCACACCGGGAGGAAGTTGTGTGTATATGTATTGGTCATTCGAGGACCATGTCAACCACTATGGACACCTGGGAGGAGTAACTAAAATATGGAGAGTAAGAGGAGATAAGGAAAAGGATATGTTTGTGGTCGACAAGTCGACCAGAGGGGGGACTGAAGTGGGAGAATGGGACAAAAGACTCCACCCAATCTCCTCGCGCCCCTGGCCTAGAGGATCGTGACCCAGACACCCGCCACGAGATGAATTTGCCTATCTACCAGACGACCAAATACCCTGGTACAGGAACATACGGATGTGCCCAACAGCCTGCCCACCAGCCTGCCCTGCTCAAGCCGACACTTGCGGCATGGATGAACTCGACTAAACCCTTCAACAGTAAATAAACACATCGTTAGAGATGCCATGACGACCTAGCCAACTGTCAAGACACCCGTGCAACCATGCACACTGGACACCCCCACACCAATCCACACGAAGAACATACTCAGTGCTATGACGTAGGTGACGGACACACCCACTGACGCGCATCTTTATTATTTTTCACATAGGTTTTTCGAAATGCAGAAATGCAAGACGCACAAAGCACTCATCTAAATGCTTGCTGACGCTTCTCCTAATCCTTGCATTGTGATGAAAATACAACGAAGACATGATACTGCCTATGAAGCGATGTGATACCGCAACTTAAAGTGCCGTATATTAAACATCCCCACCTATGCACCAGGCCGAGGTAGGCCGCAAGCAAGAGCCTCCACGAACATTGAACAAGCAATATTACAATTGCTGACCCTGCAGAACGAGCCCAGCGAGAACTGACAGCCAAGGGGGCAATGTTGCAACTCGCATGCCACCAGCCGACGCCAAGGTCACACCTGCAAGCTAAACCAGACACACAGTGGAAAATACAACTTTAAATGTGCAGAATTCTGCCTCAACCACGGTCTCTCCTCACGTGACCAAGCCAAACCTGACAGTGTGCCAGACCCAGGAGGGAGAAGTCGCCTGGGTCCCACGTTTGAGACACAGGCTGCAACAATAAAATGACCCAATGGACACCTACAGCGATGGGAATGGTCTGCTCTCAGGCATATGAGCAAATCCACGCATTGTCTGCACGAACACATAGTTACATATTGTTGCAAATGACAGGTACACCGCGAGCTGGGAACAACGATGGTCCCAGGCTGGGGGGCTCGCGAGTGGACCAATCAGAACATGGGGCACTCATCACTGACGTCACTAATATTAGCCAATCATTAGGGGTCTTTGTGTAACAATTTTCAAGTATCTAATAGAAGGGACAACCCAAGTATACCACCTGACTGACCCTTAACCACTAACAGCGTTCTCTATACGTATGCTATACTAACCCTACCACTCGAGGAACCAATCCAGAGTGGCGATAGGTTTTTTGCTAACTTTCCCAGGTGACGCAAGTAGCGCGTCATACTGAGGCAAAAAGGGGCCTGCGAGCCCCACGAATTTCGAGAGTCTGGACGGACGCGTACGATCCTAGACCCATCCCTGCCGTTATTCAATAAACAGCAGAACCACCTTGCTTCTTGTGTGTGTCTCATACTCATTTTTTGGGATACGCGGGAGGAGTTGGGGCCTCCCAGCACGGAGGTCCGCGGAAGGCCAGCCGACCCCAGGAGAAAACCCCCCGACAATATATATTTTATATAGTACTGAATATCAGACTTCCCGCAACCCCCAGCACGATGAGAATGTGTATTAGTTAATATGAAATGCAAGGGTACTTATTTTATCAACCTCAGAAGGACTTGGGACTCAGTTGGTCCTGCTAGGATTTGACCATAAGACTGCAAACTGAAGGTGGATATCTTGGCAATCATCCAAATGAAGGAACTATACATCTCAACCCCTTGCAATACACAGCATTATGTGCTTGCTCACCATTGCTTTGCTTGGGGGGGTGTCTGTCTTAGGCACATTAAGTGCTTCATCGATCATAGTTACTCTGGCTATTTTGTCATTCCTTATATGCTATAGAACCAGATCTTACTCTACAAGGCCAGCAGTGGAATTATCAGCGATTGTCCCTAATCCAGTCTTAACACCTAAACGGGAAAAACAAATATGTTGTTGAGATACCAAACCAAACATGCAGATTTTCAGAAATATGCATGTGGTCTGTGTGAAAGCCTGTATGTTTTACTTTGCATAGAGCTCATAGAGGTTAACATTCCACAGAGAACCTAAGAATTCCACATGAGTTAATGGTAAACACAGCATTCAGAAATTGGGTTAAATGATCCACCAAACACGTAATGAAGGGCTTAGAGTCAGGCCGGGTGCTTTTGTGACAATCAGGACCACACGCAAAGCACCATGAGGTCACTCCATGGGTACATTGATAAGCATGAGCCATCCAGCTTTATATGAATGCTATTTCTTCATCCAAAGAAGACATCTTAGCATGTGCAACATCATTAAATGTAAGCAATTATAATGAGTTAACTGAATCATCAAATGATTCTCAACTTGCAACATGCCCTAACCTAAATTAATTGGGAATGTCCAATTCAATGACTTTAGCACTTGCACCCAATTTTACGACCATATTCTGAATCCCCACATGGACTTTTTTGGCAGTAATTATATTCGAACCTACTGTCCACAACTACTCTCGCTAAATCAATAAAAGGCACAGGGCCACATTAACACTTGCTATTTCGTTATGCATGGCAGTGTTTTCCCAACGTTTACACACTCCCAGGGGGTGTGGATCATATGTCAGCATATCCTGAGCGTCAAATAGAAACTGTTTTCTGTTTGATGTAAAATGCAATTTTACATGGAAAGTTAGTGACTCTTCCAATCAGTCAGACATGGGTCTGCGTGCCTGGAACTTGATTGATTCTGACATACTCTTTGCCGGGCAGTTATTGGTGACAGAATCCCATGAATAAAAATCAGACACAATTTGTTGGTCAGCACATCACAGCATATTCAAACGTCCGAGGAATGTACTTTCAATCCCAGGAATGGGGCATTCGCCTGGTTTCCTGGAGAGCACTGCATATTGACGAATCCTTTGTCCATCAGGGAAAGAGATTGCTTTTAAATGCTAATATTTGCAAACTTATTATAAAAACTAAAAACATGTATATAGGAATCTGCACCAGACATCGTTTTAAAGCAATGGAATAGATTTGCAGGTGGTCTGCGTGCAGTGAAATGTTGAAAAGCTATTTTGAACAGTGGTGGAGTGAAGGGCGGGAGAAGACTTCCAAAGCCCTGAGAATAAATACAGTAAGTATAGCATTGGAACCCCGTTAATGTAACTATGTGTCCTTTTATTTTATTCTGTTTGTATTCTGCTATTTCTTTATGACAGCTACATTTCGTGTTTTCCGGGAACATTAGTGTCTGACTCTTTTAATACAGAAGAACAGACAGCATTCCTTCTTCTTTAATAAATAAATATTTATTTAAAGATTCGACTCTATGGTTCGTTCGTATGGCAAAACAAGATTGGTTGCATTTGCACTTTCTTTGCTCACTACTGCATCTGGTTGCATTGGTTTATACTGATCACTAGTAGATGGTGTTTGCCCTTTATTATGTCATGACCCACCTGCTTCCGTGTTTAAAATTCTAGCAACCAGTACCAGCCAGGTGAGCAACCGACTATGAACACGTTTGGGGTGAAAAAGAGCAGGATTCGACGGAGATGCCCAAAGAAGGGTTCACTCCCAGAACATTCCATTAGATATGCATAAATGTCCAAACCACTTTTGCTGATGGATTGTAAAGGAATTTGGAAACACTGGAATTCAACTCTGAAAACAAAACAAAAAAAACATTTGCTTCTGGGCTTCCTCTTCCCCATAAGACGCCTCCAGTCAAACCTCCTCCTTTTGTCTCTGGGCTTTATTAAAATAAAAGGACTAAAGGCGCACAATTTAGATGTACTGTGAACCATCAGCCCGCTTTATGAACACCCTGATGCGCTATGAGGAAATACGTGGAGGCGGACAGACCGGCTGTGGGCACAACAGAACCACAGACTTCTCATTCATGCGTGTGCATGCATCAGACACGACCCTGACATGTTAGTTTGCGTGGGATAATGGCATTCATGTGGTTGAAGTGTCTGCAACTCCTCTTCACTCATTTCAAGCTATCCACCCATCTCGCTGCTAGATGCTCATTGGAAGTGATAGTACTACGTAGCCAATGTTATTATATGTCCATGTATGTTACAGACATGTTAATTCAAATATACATAGAAGTACTCCCTCAACTCATGAGCTTTGGTGGCAAGAGACCTACACATGCATTGCGCCTGATTCACAAAGCATTTTTCAATGGGAAAATACACATGTCTGGAATGAGCTTTCTCCTGGTCTGGCCCCCTACTGGAAATACCAGGTACTGGCATTTGGTGCATGTGCTGTGACACCCCCTTATGCACATCTGCTGTGAATCAGGGATGCACTTTTGGATTCAGCAGCCACTCTGATAGGAGAACAGCCTCAAAAGTAATTCAACTTGTAGTTTTTATTTGACAAATATGCACCCCTGCAAAATGTGTTCATTTTAGGTATGACAGAGCTATTCTATCAGAACAAAAATAAAATAAAAACATTTCTGTTGGCATGCCATGATGAAGACACATGATACCAGCAGAAGGTGCCCCAGTGTTCATAGGTTGATCAGCCTGTACTGTCACTCTGCAGTTGGTGGCCATCTCCTCATGCCTCTTCTGTATGTGTCAACTATTCAGCAGCAAGAACATTCTCCCAGCCCCTAAACTCACCCACTATCCTCAACCATGAAGAGTTCGAGTGGCTGGGCTTATGAGTAGCCATGGGGAAGATACAGAGATCACTGTTTTGCATTAATTCAGCATACTTCACACTAAGCCGAAAGCATTGTAGGGAATATAGTCATGGGTGCTATGTACTCGCAGAGCGAAATATGTGGTAAGTAGGCCTTGCTTCAGGATCTTTGTATGTTGTTGCAGAGTGGGGAATAGTTTGGTAGTTAGGGATGGGAACGCCATGGCAATTCCACCCATGAAGACTTCATGACTGATATGATATGTTTTTTTTATATCCCACACATACACAAGTGTTTCAAGGAACGACGAGGCAATGGCAGGGTACAAGGGAGGACAAAACAACAATCTTACTAGGCCCAGTGACATAGAGAACGTGCAAGTGCAGGGGAGAGGGAAGAGGGAAAGTGGAAGGTGCAGGTGTGGAGTGGGAAGTGCTGAACACGTGATCAAAACAACAGGTAGTGCAGCCAGCAGGAGGCAAGAGCAATAATTAAGTGCAGACAACAGGAGTCTAATAAGTGCTGGTAAGGGGACTGTAGGGTTGCAGATGGGTGGGCAGGAATATGGGCCTGAATTCCGAGGGTAGCCAGGTGCCCAGTTCAGAAACAGAAGGAGATCAGCAGGGGAGAGGAAGAGAGAAGGAGGAAGCAAAGAGGAAGGTCTTGAGGTGCATCCGGCACCGAAGATGGTTCCCTTCAAGATTCAGAGAGGCAGGGAGGCTGTTCCAGAGGGAGGCCCCAGTCAAAGAAAGAGATATACCACCAGCTTGGAGACGCGACTGTCCCTGGGGGAGTTGGAGCTGGAGGAACAAAGAGCTCGAGTAGGAAGGTATTTCCGAAGGGAGAGTTGAAGGTATTGCCCAACCAGGCCCCAGATCGCTTTGTGGACAATGCAGAGAGTCTTGAACTTAATCCTTGCAGCCACTGGGAGCCAATTAAGAGATTTCAGGGCTGGAGAGATACGATCCCTGGGCTTGAGTCCAAGGGCAAGTCTTGCAGTCCTGTTCTGGATGAGTTGCAGAGGGCGGAGAGTAGTAGCAGGAAGATTTGGAAGGAGGCTGTTGCAGTAGTCCAGCCTAGAAAGAACCAGAGCTCTAGATACAGTGAGCTTCTGGGGGAAGGAGAGGAAAGGATGAATACCCCTGAGGAGGTGCAGTTGGTAGTTTGACTTCTTAGAGACATCAGAGATGTGTGCGGGAGTTGAAGATGACCCCAAGATTCTTAGCCTCACAGGTGGGAGCAGGAAGATGGTCAATGGAGGCGGCCAGAGATTACAGGAAAGGAAGTCGTAGGAGTGCCGATGCGGAGGATCTCTGTCTTACTGGCATTTAGGCAGAGGTCGATTGCAGCACACCACACCTGGATTGCAAACAAACATTCAGAGATGAGAGAGGGAGATGAGGTGGCAGAGGGGAGCCTGACAACAAGCTGAATATCATCCGCATAGCACTGAAAGTTGGAGCAGAGAGCAGCAATGCAGTGGGCGAGTGGTGCCAGGTATTGGTTAAAAAGCTAGGGAGAGAGGTTAGACCCCTTGGAAACACCACAATTGGAGAGTGAGATAGAGTAAAGGAAGGACCCAAGTTGGACCTGGGAGGGTCGGTTGGAGAGGAAAGAGTTCAGCCAGGGAAGGGCTTGATCAGTGATGCCCAGGTTATCATGGAGGCGGACGAGCACGTTGGCATGGTTAACCGTGTCGAATGCAGAAGAGAGATCAAGTAGGATGAGGACAGAGTGGAGATTAGAATCAAGGATGGAGAGCAGGTCTACAAGGATGTTCAGGAGAACAGTTTCCATGCTTCTTGATGCTCTGAAGCCAGACTGATGCTCATGGAGACACCTGCCAGAATCAGTGTGGAGGTTAAGCCTGCAGATGGTCAGCTTTTCCAGGAGTTTTCCCAGGAAAGGAGTGATAGAGATTGGGCAATAGTTAACCGGGCAGAAAGAGTCAGCTGTGGTTGTCTTGAGAAGTGAGTGCACAAGAGAATGATTCAAAGAGGAGGGGAAGGCTCCAGCGATGAAGGAATGGTTGCATAAGTCGGCCAAGCCAGGAGCGAGAATGTCAATATGGTCCTTGATGGTTTTGGACAAACAGGGAAGAACCTGTTAGATGAGATTTTCATAGATCAGACTTGTCTAGTAATCTCGTCAGAGGAGAAAGAGGGAGGAGAGACAGCTTCAGGGGGCGGCAGAGATAGCGGAGTGAGAAGCGTGAAGAGGAGGAGAGGATAAGAGGGTGGACAGGATCTCCTGGATTTTAGAGATGAAATGAGAAGCCAGGGCCGTGCAGAGGGCCTGGGAGGGGACATGAGAAGTAGAGACTGCAGCAAGATTGTCCAGCTCCTTGCAGATTTGAAAGAGTTTGACCGAGTTGTTAGATGTTGCAGAGACGCAGGTTTGGATGTTGGCTCTCTTCTTAGTGTGGACATATAGTTAGTATTGCCTTTGGAGGAGGCGACAGGCCAGTTTGTCAGAGGATGCACAAGATGCCCACCATTTCCTCTCAGCCACCCTACACTTGTGTTTAAGGGTGATGAGGTCAGCGCCATACCAAGAGTTGCACTTGGCTTTGGGCTTCAAGCAGATCCTCATGAGAGGCACAAGAACAGAGAGTATCAGAGATAGCAGAGTGGAGCTTGGAAAGGGCAGTGTCAGGATGAGAGTTAGCCAGAGGTGGAGGAGGGGGTGAGAAAGTGGCAGTGAAAGCCTCAACTGTGAAAAAAATTGATTGCTCCAGGAGAGAGGAGTGGTGAGAGGGTTAGAGAGGGGGAGGTCAGAGGAGATGAGAACATCCAGAACATCCAGAGTGTGCTCTGCAGAGTGAGTCGGACAGAGGGAAGAATAGAAAGAGAGAGAGAGAATCGCAAAAGCGTCCAGAAGAGGGACAGGAAGCATCCAGGTGGATGTTGAGGTCTCCAAGGAGGAGGAGTTGAGTGGTAGAGGCCAGGAGGGAGTAGGTGAGGTCAGCCCACGCTGAGAGGAAAGAGGTAGTCTGACCAGGTGATTGATAGATAATAGCAATGGCAAGAGAGTGGCCAGGAGAGAGAGAATTCCTGCAGACAAGGCATTCAAAGGAGGAGTAGGCCTGCATAGGAATCACAGAGGCAGGAATACACTCCGGGAAGATCAAGGCTACACCCCCACTGGGATGGTTGGGTCTGGGCACAAACAGGATCTTGTAGCCATCAGGGAGGAGAGTGTCAAAGCTCATGACAGAGCTGGCTGTGAACCATGTATTGGTGAGACAGAGGACATTGAGGTTGAGTTCTTCCAGGAGTCAGCAGATGTCAGAGGAGTATTTGACAGCCGAGCGAGCGTTCAGAATGGCAATATGGAGGAGGTTGCCAGCCTTGAAAGACTTCCAGGGAGGGCTACAAATCAGAGGTACAGCCTGCGGCAGTGTAGAAGGAGCCTGAGTGGGGGCAGAAGAGGAAGGAGGGGAGGGCAAGGTAGCTAAGGGGTAGGCAGAGGTGGGAGGCAAGGAAGCCAGAGAGGAGAGAGAGGGCACAGCAGGAGAAGGAAGGAAGTTGTTGAGACGTGGGAAAAATCCATCACAGAGTAGAAGGTTGGCCTTCAGGCCTTGGACCAGGACGGTGCCATTCAGGTAGACATTAATGATTACCTTAGAGAAGTGGAACCTTTGTTGTTTGGCATTCTCAAGATGATAATGCATCTTCTAAAATGTAATGACTGTATTCTGACATTGGGCCATACTATGTATTTGTCTTCACTGTATACAGTAGGCCCAAAAACCCGATTTGCCCTAAAAATTATTCAATGAGCCAATAAAAATGCACTTCCAAGCCCTGGGATTTCATCTTGGAACAATCAAATCCAATCAAGATGCGCAACACGACTCACATAATACTACTAGAGACCTATCCATGTATTCACAAATCACAATATCAAGCAGCTCCTTTTCCCCGAATACTACATACAAACAGTGGAATGATACCTATTCCCCTGTAACCAGGGAACTGAGACAAGATCCTTTAGATCAGTATATAGACCGCCACCCAATTAGGAGAGTAATGGGTGACTTCTTTGGACACTCAGATACAACCTATTACCATCAGCGTTAGCAACCAAGTGGCGACGCCCTAACTTTGCTAACCGTTTGTTCAAGGAATACGAGAGGCCATCGTCACCTCTTCGGTCCAAACAGGACAGAATTTACAACAGCAGATGTGATATGTCTCCAAGAGACATGGCTTCTTAATAAACCGGTGTATGACAGATTCAATATATACATGAACCCAGCAATTTTCAATCAAAAAGGATGTCCGTCATCAGGTCTGTTGACCTTAATTAGGATGGATTCACAGCTAAAAGAAGTTAAACATGAAATTGTCAACCCTTGGATCCAGATAATAATTCTACTCCACGATCCAGATTTGACAACCATTAACTTCACCGACCATTCATCCAATCATCATGAATACTTAGGCGTGCTCAATACATATTGGAATCCCCAAAGTATTGCAGATGAAATCTTCATAGATAACTTTCTTACTACAATGGACGAAGCATCGCTCAACTATCCGGACATTGAATTCATAATTTGCAGGGACCTGAATATGCATCTCTTCTCCAAATCAGGTCTAGATCTCGACAAGTACAACCTAGAATATCATGCACGAAGATGGTCTAAAGAGATGTTCCACCGAAACATGACACACCTCGACGCGATTGACCAAAAAACTTATCTCCCAGCCATCAGATGGTCACGAGATCAGAGCCGTGAAATTATCGACTACATATATCAATCAGGTTCGATACAGTCACCCAATGTGCTGAAAACATCTATGTCGAAGACAGCGATCATTACATCCTAGTAAGAACATGGCTGACAACAAGACACAGTTCAATCTACCTAGATCTTCCAGAGTTGGAAACAAACAATGCCAATACTCGATTGAAGTTAATGATATTGCAAATTAAACAACTCCCGGATATCTTCCACTCCACCCAAATGGCAGACACAAATAAATTGAACTATGAATGGTTATTACATATTTTACAACAGAAACCCACCAACAAGAAAGTGAAAGTGACACCGGCCCTCAAGCGTAAGCATGCCTATTACCCCATAATAGCTGCAAAGAAGAAAGATCTAAAGCAATTTATAAAACAAATTAAAAAAGGTCCCTATATGACCCAGAAGTTTCAAATCAAAAAAGTCATAGGGCCTCATTACACGGAAGGCAGTAATGGTTAACGGCCACCGTTAATGGTAACGGTGACCGTTAACCATTACCGCCTTACTACGAGGTCCCTTAGGGGGTTGGTGCTTTAACGCCTGCTTTTTGCAGGCGTTAAAAACCAACCCGCTAAGGGACCTCGGAGCTAATTACGGCACCGCAAAATTGCGGTGCCGTAATTAGCGCCTTCCCCATTCCCATAGAGCCCTATGGGGCAGAAATGGGAATGGGGAAGGGCAATGGCGAAAGGGGGATTTACCGCCCCTCCAACCTTGGAATGGGGCGGTAAATCCCCTTTCCGCCAAGGCGGTGCCGGTATTTTACCGGCATGAGCCATGGCGCTAATAGCGCCATGGCTCACCGCCTTCCGTGTAATGAGGCCCATAGTCCAGTCTGCCTCCATCCAGTCCCTGTCCCTGCTGTTACTTGTGGCGAGAGGAGCTGCACGACGTGGTCAATCCCCTTTCTACTACCACTGATTTCAACTTCAAAGACCTGCCCAGAGCGCAGCACGGAGTCCGGTGCAGAGTCCAGTCTGCCTCCAGTCTGCCGGCGCTGCCGAAGCTCGGAAGATCGTATTTGGTTTCTGGCATCTGGTAAGACTTAAATATGGTGATTGACACGAGGCCGCAAACGTGCCTAAAGACATTGCATGCTCGTAGCCGCAGTTAAAGGATAGTTCCGGGACTTTTTTTTATTGTCCCTACGGTTCGGCCATGTGTTTTTAAGCATAAATCGGTAGATCGTAGAAAACTTTCCTATGGACCTTACCCGACTTTTTGTCCATTAACGCACTCGAAATCAGCCGCCATTTTCTGATAATCCTATCATTTCCCCCCATCGACCTGGCTCACCTGCTTTTGCGGCACTAAATCAAATCCCCCGCCCCTGAAACAGACTTTATCAAAACATTCATATTCCCCGCCTCTATCCGTGGCGTGACTGTGCTGCGTAGGCAAACGCGCCCAGGCGTCTTCTACGCGACTCCACACAGAACCCGGAAATCAACACAGATCAGCTCACAACACAGCGCGCCACAATTGGGAATATGAAACTGTACTTTTAAATCAAACCGCAAGATTGTAAATTTGGTAAAGTACATTTATTTGACATCAAATGTTTAGAGAATATTCAGCGATTTTCATTTTTATTTGCTCACGTTCCAAAAAGTTCGTTTTGAGGCACGCGATGTTCCTTTGCTGTACACAGGGTCTTAGATCATCTCACAATACAGCGCCACAATTCGGAATATGAAACTGTGGTTTAAAAGCAAACGGCAAGATTGTACATTTGGCAAAGTACATTTATTGGACATCAAATGTTTAGAGAATATTCAGCGATTTGCATTTTTCTTTTCTCTCGATCCAAAATAGTTCGTCTTGAGGCAAGCGATGTTCGTGTGCAGTACACAGGGTGTTGGTTGACGATAAAATAAGCTCTTCGGTCGCACTGATAATCACATGGCTGTTCCAACAACGAGGCACTAGGCCACCACAATGGTCTGTATGTTGCATCTAGCCGTTAGTACCGCGTAAGGGCATACTTGTACTTGGCGATCGTCCCATAAAATGGTCAGGGTGGTAACGTTGTTCACGCGGAGAAGCAACTGGCGGTTGAAAAAGCCATCCGCCGGTGTCTGGTACTCGTGACACATACAATAATGAAGGATGTACCTGTTTTAAAAACATAAAAAATGAAATTAGTCTCACCATCAGATCTTTATTAAAATTATTCATTTTATATATTAGGTCGGGAAATGATTTCATAGCTAGGACAGTGCAACTGGGTATTATACGTCAAGGGGGGGCTGTAGGATACTGAGACAGTCCCCCAGTGCAGGGGTTGACAGGGAGGCAGTGCAGGTGGAGAGTTGAAGGGCCCAGGACCGAGGTCGCAGACAGTGGACCAGTTGTAGCAGGGGAGAGGGAGAGAGAAAGCAGAAGCAAAGAGGAAGGTTTTGAGGTGCTTCCGTAAAAGGAGATGGTTCTCCTCAAGATAGTGCGCGGTACAAAACAATATGCCACATAGAACGAACAAGTACAACTTAACCCATCTTTAAAGCTACTGTATAGTAATTAAATTGCGGTATAAACTCATCTAAAGAGTTACTTACATTATATTTGCATTTTCCATTGTGTCTGTGCGTAGGGCAGCCCCGAAATACCACTACTTCTATGCCGACGTTATTTCTTCTAATGAACGAACATTAAATGGCTTTCGTTTCTGAAATTATATTCATTATCGTTTCTTACGTTATTGCCCCACACCCCCAAAAAGAAGTCTTTCGGGATGGTCCCGGCCTGTCAAGGTCAAATATCAATAGAACCTTATACTGAGTCGTGGGCCATTCCGGCACCCGAGAAAAAATCAAAGCAGCTGACCTTCACTTTGAACGAGCACACATTCCTAGTTAGCTACATTCAGTGTAAGGCCATCTCACAGGACTCACAGAGCAATCACTTTTATTTACACAATACATAGCTACACATATTCAATGGGCCTGCGACATGAGGAGACTCGAGAGAACAGACCATCAAATTACAATCATTTAAACCGTGATGTGTATTTCTCAATGAGCTCTTCTTTAGGTGGACATGGAACAGAGGCAATGTTGGGTGGCAATGCAGTTGTCCCCTGCACAGGTTCGTTCACAACTCCATGTATGTGCCTATCTAGGACATCAACAATAAGTCTCTCAATAAAGTCATATTGCATATCCTCAAACACTGGTTTGATAACCCATTGTTTACTTCTTTTAGTGAAGGCCTTATTGTAGCGAAGCGTCCCTAAAGTTCCGGTCGTCCTACTTTGTTGACGGCCAACATTATGGTTATGTGCCAAGACCGCTAGAAGAGTCCGATTTATCATGCCCTCCATGCCAAAATGCAATCGTTTTGGCCTGTACTTTAGGCACATATTGTGGAACACCTCCAAATCTCCTGTGTGGCAGAATTCCGTGAGTCCCCTCAAATCTCTTGTTATAGTTTTATCAAATACAATCTTTTCAATGGCTTTGTGAGTGGGTGATGAAGGAATCAACCACTTCTTCTTCAGTGCCTCCTCTGTGGACAAATGGCCATGTTCACAATTGTGGAAATGTTGGTTTGTGGTCCAGCGGTGAACGTTGCTACAGTGTAGCATTACTGACCGCCATTTTTCCAGTAGAATTTCCAACGACCCTCCACATGTTTTTGAGCTCCACCAAAGATGGTTGCTGATTGACTTGGACCACTGTGAAATACCTTGCATATCTTTTTTTTTACCTGCAGCTGACATTTTTTTATTGATTGTTTTTGCAAGATGCCAAACGTCAAATTGGTGATTTATATTTTTGTACTCTTCTCTCATTGTCTTGGCAATTGAAACGTGTCTGTCCGTGGCTATCAGGTCGATCACCATTCCCCGCGATTGTAGTTCTTGCAATGATGCTACAAAGCCAACTTTCTCCATGGCCACTGAGGATGTACTTTGTGACACCTGCACGACCACCGAACTCACAATTTTCTTACTTTCCATGTCCTGAAAGTGGTAGGTGCAGTACTTGGCTGAAAATCCTGGGCTGTCGCACTGTCCATCACCGGCTAGCCTGAACCGTTTGCCCGCAAATGTACTATCAATAGACATTTTTTCCATTCTCCAAGCTTCGCTAATGGCTGGAAATAGATAATCGGTTTGGTATTTGTAGAACTGAGTTTTCGCAATGAAATGGATTCCCACAAACTGAAAGAAAGACTCTAACTTTTTAAAACTTGAACCACTAAAAAGGGCAGCCGCTGCACAAAGTAGATTGTCTGCTGGCAGTTGCCCCAGCATGGGTTGTGCAGACCATGAGAAAGGATGATATTTTGTACAGGTGGCATGTATTTTAAGGTTAGTGCCTCGAATTGCACGAGTCACATTAATCAATGGCTCCCCACATACTTCCCCACCAACCAAATGCCCACATTTCATCCGAATAATAATATCAATCAAACAACTATCGAATACAATGAATTTGGCCTCTTTCCTTATACTGTCACTCTGCATCCCAGCTGGTTCGGCCTGTAACGTTGAGGACATGTCACTCACATGAAAGGTAGAATCTCTGATATCGTCTTCCGCTATGTTCAGTGATATTGATGGTGTTTCATTGTCGTCCACTTCATTCTCTTCCATTGCAACATCTGTTCCTTCTCCGGCGATGGGTGAATAAAACAATTTCTTCAACTTTCCCGCGGTCTTAGTTTTTGCGGGTGTGGATTCTGTAAATTGATCTCCGACTGCATCCGAACTACCAGGAGGACATTCACTATCAATGGCTGGTGGTGGTATAGCTCCGTTGTCAATCACTTCATATTCTTCCCATTGGCACGATGCATCTCCAGTCTCAAGTCCCTGCCAAAAGGTTTGACAAGCAACATCTCTCGTTCGCTTCACTGTCTGTGTAGATCTAGTTCGTACACCCACTCGCAACTAGAGGACAGATTGGAAGAGGGATGTTCAGTTTAAACACAACTTACAGTATTGAACTATTAACAGTGAAAAACAACATAATATAGTGACCAGGACACTAACCTTCTTTTGCTTTCTTTTCTTTGAAACTGTCTTGCCTCGAACTTCAACATCAGGACGCTGTTGCTCCGACTCGTGTGTGCATGTCTCCACTTCCTCTTGCGCTGCAACGACTATATTTTCATGATAAGCACATCCATCACGCACTGACGCTCCATCGACTCCCTGAAACATAGAACTTTCATTAGTATGTATAATAATATTGAAAACACAAAATGTACTTGGGGACCAATACCCACGTACATCTCAATAGCAAAACACGAATGAACGCTTTGTGTAGAACATTCAAACGAAAACTATTCACGCATTGTTGATCTAGTTAGATGGAACTGCCAAGATCCATACCTCGGGCTCCTCATAGACTTCCATTGATGATATTATTGAAGATGATGCTTCAGTAACTCCCTGAAACACAGTAATTGCATTAGTATGGTTTTCTATTTTGTTAAAAAGAACATAAACTTTGTGCAGGCGTCAACAGCTCATCTAAATAGACCTGCACAAATGATCAGTTGTCTAAAATAAATAATGGATATGTAAATATGATTCGATTTGCTCGATCGTTGGAAGTGTCACCACCCAGAGATCTGCATCAACTACTAGGGGTGATGTTCTTGTAGAAGAAGCTCCGTCATCTCCCTGAAACATAGTACTTGCGTTAATAAAGAAGGAAGTATAGCAGATGTAATCACGTCATATGATTTCGCTTGATCGAACTGTCAGTATCCATACCTCGAAATGCATAAGAACATCAAGGGACAATGTAACTGCGGTGCACACTTCTGCAAGCTGTTGCGCCGACCCGTAACTGCATGCTCCCCCTTCTTCTTGGACTAATGCTCCATCGACTCCCTGAAACATAGGACTTTCATTAGTAATGAACACAATATTGAAAAAAGAAGACACATAGGAGGGCGACGACAGAAGGACATATCAATGGCTAAAAACGAAAGAAACATTGTGTGTAACAATCACGCTACAAGAATGCAAGATCTGATGATCTTCATCGATGGAACTGTCCGGAAACGTACCTCGAGCATCTGAGTGACATCAACGGTTGTCGTCAATACGTTGGACTCCTCAGCATCTCCCTGAAAGACAGTACTTGCATTATTTTGGATAACAATAATTATAACTGAAAACAAAGACTAGAGGACGAGTACAAGGGTGTACCATTAGGTAAAATAATCACACGATAAATTAAAACTATTGATTTACATGCCCAAAACAAGTCAGTGGCAGAATAGCTAAGTAAGATTACCCGATAGGCGCTTGAAGTGGCTGATGACTGCAATAACGACACGGATGGAGAATCTTCCGCCTTCATATTGAGTGGATACATAAATGGGGAAATTATTGTTAGCTAATGCTACACACTACCGCAAGGCCGAGAGATAAATACGTAAACTTGACTCACCAGTGGAGGGATGTGGACGAATAGAGTGGGAATAGCGGTTCAGAGCAATTTTCGCCTCGCTCGCGGTGTGTTCTTCTTTATTAGCAATGATGTGGAGTACATGTCTGAGCTAAAGTGCCTGCTGCAGATGCGGTATCAGTCACCCCTCTTGTCCGCAAAGACTTCTAGGACTCTACTTTCAAGCTCAGACGGTGGATATCCGCAATATCGGACCCATTCTCTTATCTGATCTATTGTCTTAGGGAAAACATGCATTATAGTACCTTCAGATTTATTATGGGTCTTCGAAGGGCAACCGCCAATGGAACAGTCAGGCATTGTGGAAAGTTCTGAAAAGTAAAGATCAACAATTCTCTATGAATACCAATGTGTTAAAAAATTAAATGACACATAAAAGGTTCAATGCAAGGTTCGTTTTGGTTCTTGGAACTATACACGTTATTCACATGCGGATAAGTATTTGAATAACTTTAAAAAAATAGAAAGATAATTTGACTAAACTCAGAACATGTGACTAGTTCCTTGCATGTACTGTCTTGAACGAAAAGAAATTGGACGCAAAATGATTATGGTACATGGCCTTACCTTGACGAACAAACAGTTAGATGCAGGGATCAGAGTAGTTTCTTGTCGTAGAACAGGGAGCAGTTCACAGGTTGCAAACTGACGAGTTTCCTCGAAGTGGTCACGGAAGTTCACAGAGACGAAGAGCAGATAACCAGCACCTTCACGGGTTGACTAGCAAAGCGCAAAGAAGTTCGCATTAGAAATATGAAGTGGGTTATAAAGAATTCGAAACAGGGGTGTGTTTGTGAATGAATGACGTGTATATGTCGTGGCATTATGCGGTTTGCAGGGGGCCGTCCAGCGTGAGGGGGGATGCTTGGCAGGAGACACGGGGTCTGGAGGTAGACATGGGAACAACAACCCATGCTCTATAGACCACTTTGAAGTGTACATGGTCTTTGGCACCTCTTGGCCTTTATCGCTCCCAGACAGCTCCACTTGCCAGCACAAGTACCCCGGTGCGAACTGCCTTTGATAGGGCGGGGGGGGGGTGGATTGGGGCGGTGGTCGTGCAGACAAGACACAGGAAGACTCGTGAATGGAGACACACTTATGTGGATTGCAGGGGGCCGTCCAGCGTGAGGGGGGATGCTTGGCAGGAGACACGGGGTCTGGAGGTAGACATGGGAACAACAACCCATGCTCTATAGACCACTTTGAAGTGTACATGGTCTTTGGCACCTCTTGGCCTTTATCGCTCCCTGACAGCTCCACTTGCCAGCACAAGTACCCCTGTGCGAACTGCCTTTGATAGGGCGGGGGGGGGGTGGATTGGGGCGGTGGTCGTGCAAACAAGACTCGTTTGCCGCAGGGCCTCACCAAGGAGAGGCCATCTAACTGCATGTAAGAGGCAGGCTGCAGGATCTAGTACATGGAAGGCAGGGGGGTGAGTTTATAAATACCTCACCCTCCCAGGAGAATATATGGGTGCAGTTCACCCTGGAGACCCTGGATGCCTAGGCAGTTAGTCAGCAGCAGGCTGGCCTTTGGTGGCAAGGCGGCATGGGCCAGAGGGGGTCATCTCTGTACCCGGTGCCCAAAAGGATGATTTATTATGATCAACCATATGGATTATTTACCTATAACCATGTTTTGTATCAATAAAATCCAACGGCCTTCCTTTTATTGCCAACGCTTGAACAAAGTGGTGTGGTAAGTATTTTTGGGGGAGGAGGCAAGGCCGGGAGGCTTGATGCCAACCCGCAAAATAACATATGTATGTCTGCTGCATATGGGTTCAATGGTTATGTGGATTGAAGGTGGGCGGCCAGCGTGAGGGAGGATGCTGGCCGGAGACATGTGGTGTGACAAGACAAGGCACAGGAAGACTATTCAATGGAGACACACTAGATTCATTTAAAAAATCAAAACAACCATTGTTAAAATATATGTTGGGTTTTATTTTAGATCTTAATTTCAATTGAACATAAATAATAAACATTACACATTGTAAAGTTCCTGTTGCAGCACATCCAGGGAAAATCCGCGGTATTGTCCACTGTCGCTGGGGAAATGTTGTCTAATGGCAAGTACCGCACAGGCAGGTATTACTCTCCGAACGCGGTGTCCGAGCCTCCCGTGAAGCCACCAAGTGAAGCAACGACAGGCCACCAGCCTGTACCACCTGTGAAAATGAAAGATGCAAACTGTATTAAAATGACAAAACTTTCTTATCACTGTCGATTCAGGTAAAAAATGTCATTCTGCTTTGAAAAAAATTCTATCTAGAAAATGCACAATATGGAACCAATTTACATGCATTCAAATGATATGTAGATGTAATTTTATATGTGGGAGACGACCATGACATAGTAGTGGCATCACTGACATCACAACCAGAGTATACTTACACGTTACTCGGATTACGCGGACGAACAGTGCCGCGAAGTTCGTGCATAAGCACCATCATCATCCTCAACACGGTCCGTGAGAGGCAGGCTTCCCTGAACTCTGGCAGCTCGGTGATGCATTGCGGACTTGGCTCGCCTTCCGAAATGTAGGCCAAGCACCCGGAATTTTCACGGCAGCAGCAGTTCTCCTCCTCAGTTGGCATTAGCTCGCACCGATTGCACGTGCACCAGGTGGAGACGCCGTCCATGCGACATGGTCCAGGCTCTTCATCTGTTGACTGGTCCTCCCAACTGCCGTCCGAATCCCCATCGTTTTCGCGTGCTTGCCTTTCCAGTAGTTCTTGCTCGGTGTACTCGGGCTCGTACATATACGGCATTATTGTAGCCATTGTGTGGTAAAGAAAGTAAAATAATTTACAGAGATGGTACAGGTGTTCACAAGGCCTAGAAGCGGCGAAGGTAACTAACCAGAGCACAGAAACGAGTCACAGAATACTCAAAGTAACACAGAGAGAGTAATGGAATCGAAAATCTGCTGCTGTGTGTTGTGAAACGGTGTGTTTATACTTATTGAGGAAAGAGGCGTCCTGCCATTTCCATGGCGACACTTCATTAGCTGAGGCGCAGCGATTGTTGACACGAAACGTGCTTTGGCGTTGGGAAATGGGCGGTACGCGTCTGCTGATGTCAGGCTCAGGGGCGGGGGATTTGATTTAGTGCCGCAAAAGCAGGTGAGCCAGGTCGATGGGGGGGAAATGATAGGATTATCAGAAAATGGCGGCTGATTTCGAGTGCGTTAATGGACGAAAAGTCGGGTAAGGTCCATAGGAAAGTTTTCTACGATCTACCGATTTATGCTTAAAAACACATGGCCGAACCGTAGGGACAATAAAAAAAAAGTCCCGGAACTATCCTTTAACTTTCCCTTAATACGGAGCCCACAGCAGTAGCAGTGACTGGTGAAACTGACTTGCTTCCTTTGAGCATTCCTTCCTCTAACTCCCTTCCCCCCTTCCCTTCATCCCTGCCCTGTCCTTGCTCCTATCGCCAGCCTGCTAACATCAACAACGCGTTTGGATACAAATGTTACAGCTCATACAGCTGCAGCGTTACCGGCTGACGAGCGTGTGTCAGACACGTTAGTTTTAGCACAGTCAGCATAGGAAAATGAAGTGGCGTCGAAAGCAAATACAAAAATAATAACAAATGTCGCAGCTTTAACAATTTCAGCGCTGTCGGCCAACGCAAATGCACCAGGCATAGCCAACTTAACACTAGGAAACGAAGCGTGTAATAAGTCAGCATGTGCAGCTTCAAATGGAAACATAAATGAGCCTTTAAGAAATGCAAATTACTTTTTGATTGAGATGGAACCCAATTCATCGTCACTTGCAATTAATCTACACACAGTCAATATTGAAAGTAAAATAGCTCAGACTTCAGACACTAGTGCTATGGTGGAAATTGACACTGCTTCCTTTCAATCACCTTTTGATGTCACAGAGATCGAACTTTTGGCTTTAAAATTACCCAATGGAATGGGTGATCATACGAACTTTACTTTTGTTTCTCCACTAATTACTGGCAGAAAAACTTCCATTTCAAATGATGTCTGTAATAATTTACATCTACTTAGTGGAATGACAAATCCAACTGTAAGTTTGCGCGGATTCTTACTTAGAACATCAGGCACGCTACAAGACGAATATCTTTTAAATTGAAACTGTAATGACAATGCAGCACATCCTAATGATGAAGTCATCATATATGATCAAGTGGTTAGTGATGCCCCTCAAATGGTAGTAGCACAAACTTCACTACCAGAATTAGTTAACGCAGTATCAAACAGTGTGATCTATACCAGAGCCCAGCCTCTCTGCGCGCCGGCAATGCCAAATGCTGCAGATGCAGTCACGGCAAATAGAGTGATGTCAGATCTTTCGGACGCCTGCGCAGCAAGCCCTGCGACAAAGTGTTAATTTCAATCTTTTCAGCCGATAAACACCTTCAAAATAAGCCATAAAGTAGATCTTGCAGGGCGGGAAGCAAGGCTAACAGAACGTATCACTTCTGTTTATCAGATTGTAAAAGACAAACTGATTCACAGCTTCTCTAATGCCTCATCAAGCATGACCACTGCAAAAGATAAACTTTCTTTTAACTCTGAGAAAGGAGAGAAGTTGCCTCGGCGTCAAAAGGCTGAGACATTTAAGTCCCAAACTAGTACTCCTCCTCCAAAGGAAGCACATTGCCAGTTAAATACGTCCAATGCCTCGATGGCAAAACAAAATTCTAAATGTACAAAGCAGTGAATCTGCTGTTCTCGAGACTATGGAAAAATAGAAGCAGGGCCACAATTGTCTACAAATGATAGTCGCTTAAGCCAACGTGAAGAACCGTCTATCCAGGAACCAGAGTCAGAAACAGTCAATAAAGAAAACCTATCAGTAGCAGCTGGGATCCATATTCATAACAATATATTAGCAGCTACGTCATTAGCTCTGATACCTTTCATTAAGTTATATGAGACTTTAAGGGAAACTGCAAAAGATCAAAATGCCCTACTGCACAAACTGGTCTCGAAAATATCATCACTTGAAGAATCTAATGTCCATCTATTGGCAAGAGTCGAATGTGAAGCAGACATTTCATTTCAATGGCAAAACTGGCTAGGCGACCTTGCGATGAGAGACTATACTGATAAAACAGTTCAAATGGAAGCTATTCTTGAAACACTCAAGTGGGTTCGGCATTCCAAATAAGTGAGATTGATGTCCGCAGATGGAGAGCATGAAGAGAGACAACTGCTGCACTCAGTGAATGGAAGAGACAAAAAACACTTTGGTATCTTGTGAAAAAAATAAAACCAAGAGAAATATTGCGCACGAAAAGAACAACAGAGTTTGGCAAACCATGGAGGCAGTCTGTGTGCCCACTGTCGTACCTGATCTAAAGGATGCATCCATTTTATTATTTTCTTCTGAGGGCACATTCCCATCAGGAAATCAATCTCCGACATGTGACCCAGCGACAATAAACAACGTATCAAATGTTGCTCCTTCGAAAGACCAGGGACATATCGACGATGTACCTCCCCTGACAAGGAAGTTGAATACTTTCGGTATCTTTATGGGGTCTGCAAAAACACTCGATCCGACTCACCGGATAAAACCGTGTGACAAGGTGGCAAATGCATCTAGCAGCAAAATAAATATGAGTAAAAGGAAATCCAATGTGAGCAAAAACCGACTAAAAACCAAAACTTTTGTCAGGATTCTTTCCTCGCCGCAAAAGCTTGGTCTTTTTTCCCGTTGTCCACAGAATGTTCAGCCGGGCGGCCCTGGGAAACCAGGGACGTCATTTCACCAAAATGCCAGGGGTAGCGGAAGTGACATCACATGACCTTTGCCCTCTGATGACATCACAGGAAGTGTTGTCATTTGACCCCCCACCTCAAAGTGACATCACGGGAAGCGATGGAACACAACCTTTCACCCCGTGACAAAACAGGAAGGGACATCACATATTGTTCCTAAGTACACTACAAAAAATATGGTTGCAATAGCACTATAATGTTAAATACATTTCCTACAAGAATGGATCACCATATGTATCATTAATATCAGTGTGTATAGGACCATATTACAAATTACTGAGAATGCAAGCAGACGTCCAAGGCCAAATGATAATGATATGTTATTATACAGCACTTACGCTAAAGCGCTTTACATAGATCAAATGTACATACAATATCAGCCAACCTGTGTTGGTACTCATTTATCGACCTCAGAAGGGAGAAAGGCTGAGTTGAGGTGTTTAAGAACAGGCTAAATCAGAGACTCACCACCTGAAGTGCCCGGAAATAAACCTTTACGATTCTAGCAATTATTTGATAGGATTCCAGAAAGACACATTATGAGTTATTCCTATTCTTTCTAGTTTAGCGTCACTGATCACAGTGATACACCTGTGGAACCCCGGTTGCACAAGAAAATCAGCCACTCCAAAAATAAAGAGCCACATGACACTGGCCACAGCCCAGGAGATTAAATTAAAAAAAAAAAAAACAAACAAAAAAAAAAAAGTACAACATTTTTTTTGCTTTTTTTCTAGGGGTAGCAAGGGAGACCACAGGGGTAGCAAGGGAGACCTCAGGGGTCGGAATTGCGACCCCTGGCAACCCCCAAATGACGTCCCTGTGGGAAACTGGCATCAGTTATGCAAATGGTAAATACTACTGTTATCCCAACCGTGGTGGAAAAAAACAACCCACATAAAAGACGTCGACTGGAATCAGACACGGGTTCAGACCGAAACGACCTAAGTGTCACTGATTTATGTGATTTATCTACATACTCAGTTGAATTGGTTGAATCAATATCGCCGTCGCAAGACTCTGAAATTTTACGTCTTACAGTGAAGAATTACCAGAACATCTGGTAAATAAAATCCAGCAAGTCACCAAAGCTAAAGAAGGCCTCCTGTATGATGCAGCAAAGCGTCTAACTTCAAGCCTTTCCTTTGGCAATGGATTAAGTCAAAAACAGAAAATGGTTGGGAATCCCAATCAAAAAACTGGAAAAATCTCGACAAAGTTAAATCCTTAAATGACAGCCGCACAATGGAGTAAACAAAATCTAACCAAATGAACTGAACGACCAACTCTGCTGCAGAAAAAGGATCACAAGCATTGGAAGATTGGGCTTGAGAACATTTTTCCTGATGAAAATGAGGTGAATTTAAATCGTAGAAATGTGATTTGTCTCTTGCACAATTTTCCCTCATTAAGAACAATAACTATAGCAATCGTTGAATATATTACTGAGGACTCACTAGATAAGGTATACCTACACATCAACCCTCAAGCTGTTGAGAATACACTAATCACAGTAAAGGACAAATTGCTCTCGTATGGCTTCGATCTGACTTTAGAAGCCAAACCAACTACAGAGAAAACTGAGGAAAGAGGATCAGAAGACTGCGAGTCCACACATGAGCAAAGACGTGAAGCTCTCAGGAAACAATTTAACATAAAGAAGAGAGCAGATAGTGAAAGGAATACATATTCCGCAGCTCAAAAAGTCTCTTCACTTTATGCCCTACAAAACAAATCACAAAGAACTTAGCTATCTCGAATTTGCAGAGAAGAAGAAAATGTGTTGATATCATGGAATACCAGAGGCTATCGACATTTGTTTCAGAATTTCGAAGTGCCTCCGGGAAATGACTTTGCTATGTGCCTCCAAGAGACATGGTTGCGAGAGTTGCCATCGAGAGACGGTTACTCCATGATATTGAATCCAGCCGGGAAAAATCCTTTTGGTTGTCCGTATTCTGGATTGTTGACGATGATAAACAATGCAGGCGACTGGGAGATTGTGCAGTCTGTTGCCCCAAACCTCTTTGTCCAAGGAACAATTCTGCAGAATAAAAATGTCTATGGTGTAAAACCTAAACATCTGTTACTGCTAAAGACATATTGGAATACTGCAATGATCTCATCCTGTCATTTCATACAGTCGATAACAAAACTGATTGATGAAAGTATGGAAATTTACATAGATCTAAATGTGATCCTGTGTGGTGACCTACATTTCTCTTGGTTTGATGATCATAAGATTATTAAAAAGCCAAAGCACCAAAACACTGCCATGTGCAGAGGTTATCAATTTGAAACAGCAATGACTGCTAGGAACTGTCAGATGCTGAATGGTCAAACAAAGGGAGATATTCCCCCAAATTACACGTGGCACTGAGATGGATGTAAAAAAATAATTGATTACATCTGGGCCTAAAAGACGATGTGGAATGAGATTGAATGTCTGAAGATTTTGAACTCAACGCTTAGTGATCACAATCTGTTAGAACTAACTTGGACTGCACCATCAAAAACACCTGCGATAAAATTTAATCAGACTTTGGAAATAAATCAAACTGCAAACAGACTCAAAATAAATACTCAACAGATCATGTCTTTAATGGAAAATAGGTCTTCAGAAGCAGTATCCGCAAAAGATAAACTAAATTACACTTCACTGCTGTCGAAATTTCAAATCAAGTTTAATCATCTAAACAAATGTACATATGCAAAGAAATATGAATTTATTGCATTGGTATCTCATCAAAAAAAACAATTGCATAAAGATCTTCGAAAACTGAAAAAAGGATTAGATGCTAATAAGCCAACATTAATAAAACATTGTAAAATGAAAACCATAATTGGTTGAACTGCTTTGCAACTATGAGAGATCAGGAACGTGGTGAGCGAATTTTAAAACTGATCATTTGCCACCAGACAAAAGAACTATCGAACATAATAAACAACCAAAGCTGTATTCCAGAATGCAAAGATTCACCACAGCATATCAAAAGCAAGCTGGCAACAACACTTTGCGAAGGACTTCAGTATTGATGAAAGCAGAAAGCTTGATGAAATTCCTTCATTCGTTCATCCTTGGGACATAATTGAATCTAGAGAAGATATCATAACAGCAATTAAACATCTAAAAAACTCTCGAGCTGCTGGCCCTAATGGCCTAACGAATGTGATGCTAAAAAACAAAGAACATTGGGCAGCTTTCATTGAACATTTGTTTCACCTAATAGTAACTATTAAGCTGCTTCCTCAGGCGTGGAACTCTGGCGTTATAGTTCCTATATTCAAGAAGGGCAATCGGGACGATCCAGCAAACTATCGCCCCATTGCCCTTCTGGATATTATAGGCAAAATATTTGCAACCATTTTACAGCAAAAGCTGGCAAAGTGGACATTTGTATCGAGTCACTTTGATGCACGCCAGACTGGATTTACTAAGGGTGTTGGTACGGAACTGAATTTGATCAAACTTAATGTGTTGAAGTTGGAAGCGCTCAAACAAAGTACAAATCTGTTTAGTGCATTCATAGACATGAAACAAGCTTTTGATTCACTCACCCGAAACAAATTGTGGGAAAAACTGAAGAAATGGTCATGTCCGTTAGAATTACTGCAGCCAATAATGACACTACATAAAGAAACTTCCATCAGAGTGCAAATAAATGATGCTGGAGATCTTACTGAGGAGATAATGACTAACAGAGGAGTCAAACAGGGGTGCCCTCTGGCCTCCCTTCTCTTCAAACTCTTTATATCTGATGTACCAGAAGCATTATCACAAGTGTGCTGTTTTCCACCAAAAATAAACGGCCAGACCATTAATTGGACCATCTATGCTGATGATATTGTTCTAATAGATTCAACACCAATTGGTGGGCAAAGACTTTTACTGGCTTTAGAAAGTTATCTAAATGACAACGACTTGAACATGAATGTAGAGAAGACTAAGATTATGGCAATTGGGAATTCATCTAAAAGAATAATTAGAAATTTCAGATGGAAACTTGCTGATGTTGAAATTGAGCGTGTACCAGTGGTACGATATCTAGGCATCCAATTTAATACCTCATTAAGAGAACAAGAATGGATGAAAGACCTAAAACAACGCATGGTCACAAGGTCTCCAAGGGGCAAAGCTACATGCCGAATATGGGAAATTTACCTTAAAACCCGTAATAATTTTCAACACACAAAAAGTGATTCCATCAATCACATTTGGCGCTGAGGCTGGCTGGAACTTAAGTCATAAACTCTGGCCGACTCTTGAAGGAATATTTTGGAGACGTATTCTGAAATTGCTGATGGGCATCTCAATGATCTCTATAAGGCATGAGTTGGGAATCGAATCCATGTACAATATAGTTGTCTGGAAATCGTTAGCTGTGCTACGGAAGATGTCGCTAGAAGATCAAGTTCCCGTCTATCGAATCTTATCAGTAGATCCATCAAATCAATATCATGGTATCTTGCTAGAATGGAAAACCAGATTAAAACTGATACTAGATAATGCGGACATGAAGTGGGAAACACTTCTAGCAATGCCACAATTCACAAAAAAAATGGAGAGAATGGAACTGGGTAAAAAATCTGGAACAAAGAAATCTGCTGAAATCCTCAATTAATTTGGGACTTGCAGAAAACAGCCTCGACCGACTCCCTAAATAACTTCAAAAATTTCCATCTAGAAAACATCAAAACCAATTTTTAAGATGTTGTCTAAATGCATATAGAACAAAGGAGATCCTTTGGTATAGACGAGATACAACTATTACCAATAATCTCTGCAGGTTCTTTGAACAATCAATAGAATCATTGAAACATCTGATCACAGAATGTCAACAATTAACGCAGTCGAGATCTCACTATCTTAGGAATTTTGCACCTGCGGATGGTGACATTGTTAAATGGTGGTACTGGGTTTGATCTCGTAGCAATGTATCACTTACCTGTGCAGTGTGTGATTTTCTAGAGAAAAATTTAAACAATGAAATCATCATTCCACCAAAGGTTTCTGATGAACAATCAACGTACTAATATTAAATTTACTAGGCTGTTTTAAATGATTGTATAGAGTGCTAAGCAGGAATCTGATTGTAATTAAAGTTTGAATACAAATTAATTGTTACAAATAAAAAAAAAGCCAAACAAAAATTTACAAATTGGACTAAAAATGCCAAGATGATTTTGGAACAACATGATGCAGAGACCATCTTGCAAGCGTTAGGACCGGGTAATCCCGAGACCTGTGGAAACTTCTAAACCATCCAAAGCAACAAGGGGATAATCTGATTTCCGAAGTCTCTGAAGAGAATTGGAAATTACACTTTCAGTCTCTTTATAAACAACGCCCTAATGGAAATAGAGAAGATCTAATTTCCTAAAATCCGAAATGGTCACTTGATTGGAACTATGTTGACATTATCAAAGTAATCAAAAAGCTAACCGTATGAAGAGTGCCAGGGCCAGATGGCCTGACCAATTGTACCATCAAAAAAGATCCAGAGATAAAGGCCACATTATTTTCACAAATTCTGGTCTTAATAAATAAAACCAAAAACATACCTGGCTCTTGGCAAAGAGCTGTACTGATACCTATCTACAAACAAGATCCGTCTGATGAGCCTACAAATTATCGACCTATTGCCCTTTTGGATCCCCATGGCAAACTTTTTGCAAATTTACTACTACAGCAGCTCAACAAATAGGGAGCTGTAGCACAAAGGCATGCAATAAGACAGACAGGATTCACGAAATAACTTAGCACAATGACCAATCTGTTTATCCTGAATCTGATAAAACATGAATCATTGAGAGCTAAAACAAAGATGTATGTTGCTTTCATTGATCTTCACTTGGCTTTTGATAAAATCAACAGAAACTTGTTATGTGCCAAATTAACGTAATGGGGATGTCCACTAAACATTATAGAACCAATAAAACATTTGTACTGAAACACTGAAATTCGGATCAGACTATCTAAAGCCGGCCTCTTATCTCAGCCCATTAAATCATGGCATGGGCTAAAACAAGGCTGTCCTTTCGCAACTGCACTTTACAATCTTTTTACCTCAGACCTTGAAGATTCAGTAGCTTCTCCCCTAACAAATCCTCCAAAATTAAATTCAACAGTGATTCCAACAATGCCATATGCAGATGACATTGTGTTATTCTCAAAGACCCCTAGAAGATTACAATTTGCGCTGGACAACATTGATAGCTACATGACCACCACCGAATAAGAAATGAACATTAAAAAAACTAAAGTGATGGCTCTTACTACCGAAACAAGTTCTGTAGTCAAACGATCCACTTTCCATCTGAACAGAGAAAAAATCATCCAGGTCAAAACTTTCAAGTACTTAGAGATGTGGATTAATCAGTCTAAAACTGAAGAACTGTGGGCAACTCACCTAATAACCAAAGCAAGAACATTGGCACGTCAAGGGTTAATTATCCACAAAACATTTGGAAAGTATTCAATAAATCCCATCCTTCTTTTCTCTAAGTAGAAAGCAGCTCCCATCCTTATATATGGTGGAGAGACTTTGATCAAGCTCCGTGATGATATATGGAACAAACTTGAACGCATTTTTTGGTCAAAAGTTCTCTCTCTACCTAATGCGGTCCCTGCCGCACGCATGAGATTTGAACTGGGTCTGCAATCATTGAACTCAATAATAAAATGGAAGCAATTCGACCTGCTCAGAAAACCTCTGAATACAAAAAACATTAATGTGGGCACGTTGAATAAATGGAAAAACTTTGTTCAAGCACAAAGGATTGGCAACAATATTTCAATGGACGCTTTGCACCACAGGCCACAAAAAGCGAAATTGCAAATAGCAAGACTTGATTGGCTTAGAAATCAAGCCATTAAAAACCAGTACAAACTCACGTTGAACTATACAAATGATATCAGAGCTATAAACGAACTACCACCGTTTCTCAAATTGTTTCCAGATCATCTAATCAGGGATTTATTTCTCCGGCTAAGACTGAATATTTTACCCACACAAGAAATCAATGGGATTCGAAATCGATCTTTGCCTCGCAACAAGTTGTGCCGATTTTGCAAGGAAAATGACTCAATTGAATCAATATACCATTTCCTCATGGAATGTTCTGCTCTTACAACAAAACACATTGTAATCGCACAACTATACCTAAATTCCACAAGAGTGTTGGACACAGACGAGCATTGGTCACTCATATTATCTGGAAATAATAGACAAATGATTACAGCTGTGATACGTTTTTGGCTTCAAATAATATCCCAAATTTAATTTGATTTGACGGATGTAAGTGTCATTGAACCTCTTGAGGGGTTTTTATTTTTTTATTTTTTATTTTATTTATTTTCTCCCTTCTCTCTTCTTATTTGTATTCTTCAGGTGGATTATAAATGTAAGGTTTAATTTTATAAACCATTGACATTTTAATAAAAATAACAATAAAAAAATAAATAAAAGTGCACTAGTAGCAAGAAAAACACAAGTTTATTGCACGCAGCCTTAGCCGGAAACAATCGAAAACATCAATCAACATTTCATCATTAAATGGCAGTTTTTATAGGAATGAGTGCCTTTATGTCTATGTTTCAAGATACATATAAATTCACATTCACTAATTGGACAGTGGCTGCTATCCCATATAGCTATCCCATATAGAAATCTATACTATACATCTTTCAGTTGGCCTCTCCTATTCCTCGTGACCACTCTAATGACCTCCTCTTGACAATGATCTAATAATCTGGTTATCCAACTTCTCCATTCCTAATTGGTTGATGTAAATAATGACATTTAGCAACATACAACTCAGTTTCCCATTGACTATCCGATCTTGAATGTTCCATGGTGGGTTTCTTCCCCCTTCATTGAACAATAATTCTGTGAATTGTAGACAGGTTGGCAACAACATTTAGTACTTCATCACTTTCTCATGAGACCTCAATGTTGGCACCATCTCACCTTTCTCAGCCGTGGGACTGTACAAATGACAATTATGGGACTCACACATATCATAGGTAGTGTCATCATGGACGACATGTTCAAAGACAACCAAATGGCCAAGACAGCACAGGAGCTTGCCCAATGGAATTCCCCAAGCAAACAACAGACAGTGGAGGACGGGCTACCTTTCCATGGGACGGCTTTATTTCTCCCAACCACGAAAATTCAACAACAAGCCATCAAATGGTGTCACGACTCGCCTTTTGTAGGACACCCGAGCATATCTAAAACTCAAGAATTAGTCAGTCATCACTTTTGGTGGCCTCATATGAAACGAGTCATACAACAATACGTAACTACCTGTGAAAATTGCTCACAGAATAAATCAAAGCATCAGAAACCAGCAGGGAAACTCCAGCCACTACCTACACCACCCATGCCCTGGCGCACAATCTCACTGGATCTAATAGTGGAGCTTCAAGAAACCAAGGGTTTACCACAGTCCTAGTGGTGGTAGATTCCTTGACCAAATTGGTGCACTTCATACCATGTAAGGGGAGACCATCGGCCAACACCGTAGTTAATTTATTTTTACAGAACATAGTACGGCTCCATGGGATTCCTCAGCACATCATAGCAGACAGAGGCCCACAGCTTACATCCTGCTTTTGGCAAGCCTTCTGAAAATGGTAGAGATTGATATGTGACTCTCCACCCGTTACCATCCTGAAAATGATGGGCAAACCGAGAGTATGAAACAAACACTACACACAATAGTTACGTAGTATGTCAAACGACAATGAAAACTCCTGCGCTGACACCATCTGGTTGGCCGAGTTGGCCTACAATAATGCTATACTTTCTTCTTCTAAATTGACTCCTTTCTTTAGTACTTATGGCTACCTTCCGTGTTTTCAGCCAGTTCCACAGCCAGAAACAACCACTGTCCCCACTGCACTAGCATAGAAGGAGCAACTTAACTTGAGAAATTATGGTGAGGTATTCAATTTAACTGGTGCCAAACAAAAGTATAAGGAGTATGCAGACAGAAAAAGAAGACAGAACCCTGTGTAATAGGTTGCGAACCAGGTTTGTTTAGCCACACGTAATCTCCCTTTTCTGGGCCCACAAAAGTTCCAACCCTGCTTTATAGGACCCTTCCCAGTAGAAGAGATCATCAATCCAGTAGCAGTGTGATTGACTCTACCACAGAAGATACAAATACACCCAGTCTTCGATATTGCGCTACTCAAGCCAGCCCAGCATCTATTTGCCAAAAGAAACCCCCACCTGATAAACAGGGCCCTAGAATTTGAGGTTAAGGCAATCCTTGATTCACAGTTACAAAAAGGTCAAATATCATACCTAATCGAATCGGTGGGGTATGGGCCAGAAGATTGCTGCTGGGAGCCCGCACAAAATGTACATGCTCCTCGACTCCTCTGCATGTTTCACCACAATCATCCTAGTAAACCTGGGCCTGTTGTTGGAAGGGGGAGCATGTGGCTGGTAGCACAAGTAATGTAAATAATGCCAAATGTATGTGCATTGTGAGGAAAATGCCTAGAATCAGTTTACTAGGAGGCTTATTTGTATTTATCGTAGGAAAAGGCCAGGGAGACAAAGGAACATTCTCAGACTACACTTCCCAGCAGGCCCGTGTAACATGAGCCTGCTAATGTTGCCAGCGACACACCTTTGAATGTGCCCATGCGTGCACCACGTCCGTGAGGCCCGTGAGGCCTGCTCGCGGTACTGGCGATCATGGCGAACAGACGTGCTTCCAAGGACTGCCTGCAGGCAAGCCATTGTGGGTCCAATCCCGCCTGTGCCCGCTGCAGGCCCTGCTCCATTATTCAGATAAGTGACATTCCTTGAATACACACTCAGTATTGTTGTTACTATTATGCTCTAGCACAGAATGCAATTACACGTACGGAGCATTGTTCCGGGGCAAGCTGCTAACATGTGCTAATCAGGGAGACTTTGTAGCCGCATGATTGGGAAATAGGAAGAACGGTGCAACCACATAGTTGAACAGTGGAATAAAAAGGTTGCATAAGTACTGGGGGCTTTGATGGTCACGGAGGTTAGCGGCCATGTGGTGCACACTCTTAAAGTGATACGCGGCTCCACCACAATAGAGATAACAGACAGTTTCCACAGCGCACTCTCATCATTCTTGTGTATTTTTCTAGTGGAACAACCCACGCTGGACATCAACTCCTACACGATACCAAGCAGTGGTGAAAGCAACCCACAGCTAAGTAGTCTTTATTTCCTTACTGAAAAGTTGTGCTGTGCTGATTTGTTTATAAAACCCAGTATATGCTGAAGTGTTTTACAAACCCTGTATGTGCAAGAAACATGTGGGCATGTACAGTTTGCTGAAGAGCAATAATGGTCAGGCAATGTGCACAATATGGCATGGGCAGGCTGGCATGAAGCAATGCCGATGCAATAGAACCTCATAGTGTTTTAGGCTCAGTAGAAAGGTGATTATATTAGGTTTCAGGCAGGACTTCTGAGGCACTAAGGCTGTGTGTATGAATGGTATGAAAGGGCAGAGATTACCAACTGTCATGCAGACTGTCCAATTTATGGGTTCCCATCACTCCAGTGCCAATACCCCTTCAGGCGCCCATCATTCCAGCTCCCTTTCTGCCCATTTACCCTCACTTACCCAGACAAGGTGGCAGCAGCAGTGTGGTGTTCATATGTGGCGTACGCGGAGGAAGATGGTTATGGATGGTCGCCCGAGGTCCTTGCGACCGTTCCTCCATTGACAGCTGCCTTGGCGTTGTTCAACAGTTTGCTGTAGCCTCTGGCCCAGCTTGGTTCCGCGTCACGTGACCAAGAAAAACCAACCGACTGATGTTATCACGGAACACGTGACGTGGAAGCACATGGAGAGACGTGCATCACGTGACACCAAGGCATGTGTCACCTGACTGCCCAGCGCAGTTAAAGACAGCGAGTACGCGCTTACACGGTGCTTCACAGCTGTTTCATTTCAGCATTGTTTGGCGTTTCCTTACCTTCTTGATCACGGTTTCGGATTACGGAAAGCTTAACGGATTCCTCTTGTCTCATCCTTGGATTACGGTCTGTATCATGTTGCTTTTGGTCCTCCGAGTCCTGGCACTGCTAATTGGTTCTCCTTCGGATCTCCCCTCGGACTTGGTTGTACTCTTTGGCTCATGACCTCAGAACTCTTTCGGATTGTTTACGGATTGCCCCGCTCCAACTACTGAACAATTACCATCAAGGTTCACACAGGTGTCATTGTGTGTTTCCATCCAGAGTGCCGACCAGTGTTTTCCACCACTTGCTGCTTCCAGCCACCTCCTGCCTTGTCTGTCCCAACACAGGGTATGGTTTTTCATCTCGCTCCCCTTCTGCCTAGGTAAGCCCTCTAGTGATTCCCTTTATACCTTTTGAGTATTGTCTGCCTTTACCGTTGTGCTGTACTTAACCCTTGCTTGCCTCCAGCAGTCGGGGGGCTTCCGGCGTTCCTGGTTCCTGCCCCTTCGGCACTCAACACCTGTGGCCTCAAGGATCGCACAGGGAGTTAATTTACTGTCTCCCTGTGTGGTACTTGGGGACGGAGGTTTCTCATAATCTTCACGACCATCAAGACACAACACCAACCCCAGAAGGGGATGCCAGAGCTGAGGAGCATGTTTCCCCTAAAATCCCCCCTATCCACAACCTCTACCTAACCCTCTTCCTGGTTACCCTCAACCCCATATCTATCCACTCAGCAGACCTTAGGCCTCCTTCCACGGCGGGTTACGGAGAGCTCTGGTAATCACTATTCCCAGGTGCCATGACCGAACGGGTAGGTAGGTGTGTGTGCTGCCTCCGCGCAAGACTGTGCCAGGATCTGACAGCCGTCCTTCTTCTCACAGTCACTAGTCAGAGAGCTCTCCTAGCTGGATCCACACCATGAATGGCTGATACTCCCACTTGTTACCTAGCTCATTTTATCCTCTCTTTCCCAGACTGTGGATCAACATATGATCACCTGGTTGGAGAGTGTGAAACCTGACCTTGGCGTTGTAGCAGCATTTGTTCCCTTTTGGTGTCTTCTCTCTGGCAGCCTGGGTGAGCTGATGTGATCGCTCCAGTTGATGCTTGAGCTATTTTATAAAGCTTGCATAGTTCTCGTTGCATGTTACGTCGGCGGACGCTCGAAAACACAGGTCTATAGGAAAACAGGTGTCCCTTTCGAGCATTAACAAATATGGTGTAAACCCAATGGCATCATTCTTCATACAGTTGTATGCATGGGTCAGGGTGGCCACATGCTAACTCCATCTGTTCTCCTCTAGTTTCAAGGTGCCCAGCATTGCCAAGAGGGTATGAGTAAACCACCCCACTTGAGCATCCCCCTGTGAATGATATGGAGTTGTACGGGTGTTCTTGATGCCAACCACTTCCAGCAGCTGCTTTATGAGCATCGAGTCAAAATTAAAATGATCCCAATTAATCCTGGCTGGGCAGCCCTTGTGCATGAAGTATTCTTCCCACAACACGCGGGCAACAGTGATGGCACCTTGATCTTTGGTGGGAAATGCTTGCACATACCGAGTGAAGGATGTTCTGTACTACTTACCTGTCCATCTCCATCTTGAGGAAGTTAATCTGGATGAATTCTATGGGCCAGGAACTCAACAGATGATAAATATAGGCTGCAAGATGAGCCACGGTCTTCCTGGTGACACACCTGACACAGTGTTGGCAATAATACTCAACATCTACCATTAGTCTTGGCCAGAAAAACCTTGAGCGGACCATCTCAAAGCTTATATCACTGCCAAGATGCTTGTGCTGGTTGTGGAATGCATACAGTATGGCTCAGCGGAATCTCTCTGGCAAAACTAGGTGATTTAGTGGCTGGTCTCCAAATTTGCTTTCCTTGTGCAGGATTCCACCCTTCTGCACAAGCATCTTCCACTCCTTTAGTTCTGCAGCTTTGCTCAGGGTCATAAGGGTCATCTCTGGACACATCTGTTCCCATGGTCTTGGCTTTCAGGAACAGAGCAATGGCAGGATCTGGGAGCTGTAACAAACATATCTCACCTCAAATCAGACGTGGTAGCTCAGATACCTCCAGAACAGTGATGTTGCAGTATATGTCAGATACCACCTCAGCTGAGGATCGCAAGCAATCCACACTGCTGGCTCTGTCTAGTTCCTGCTCACATGCAGCCTTGCAGATGTCTCTGATGCCTGCTGAATACAACCTCTTCCACTGGGTGTATCCAGCTGTATCATCCAGTTGAGCATTAGGCCTCTGAGAGAGGGCATTGATGCTAGTGAGCCCAGATTTGTATTGTAGACTGAAATTGTTTTTAGACAGTATAGCGAGCCATAAGTGTCCAGTAGCATCCAGCTTCACTGACTTCAACACATATGTAAGGAGATTGTTGTCCATCGTCACCGTGAAGATGGTGTTGTAGAGTTAATTATGCAACTTCTCTGTAACATCCCACTTCAATTTCAAAACTTCTGAGCTGTGGACTGGGTAGTTCTTCTCTGCCAATTGCAGGCCTTGGCTGGTGAAAGCAACCTGTACCATCTCAACATTTGTGTTAGGGAGAATTCTCAAAAATGTGCTAATTCCGTCCACCTTAGAGACCCCCAGCAACTTTGCTGGATTTTGAGGACTTCATTGTTTTTATCCTGGAAAGAGTGAGACCCTTTTCCCCACTCTCTCCTGTATTTTTATGTGAATTTTACCTCTATGTTTCTTTTGGTTGTGGAGTCTGACAAACTCCATAGTCATCATCTTTTACAATGTGTCACACAGCACCTTCAGTGCAGTGGCACAGGGAAGTCTTTCAGATTACCCAAGGTTTAAATAGCTTCTCTGGGATAAACTATTGTTTACCAGAGCAGTAAAGTGAAATTAACTTTACTTACCATTGTAACTTTGTAGACCCAGCACACTGTGGGATGTATTGACCCACTCTGCTATGCTATGAGCCAGTTATGGTGAAAGAAACAACAACAATGGTGGCAAAACCCTTGTGCGTGCCAAAAACTGCCAAAAACCTACAAGAAACCATGTGCTTCAACACACAAAAAAAGGGATGTACAACCTGCCTCTCATGGTGCATGTGCGGTGGGATAGAGCACACCCTGAAAAAATGTGCCAGTGGGCTCCATGACCAGCAAAGAGAGTGCAGAGAGAGAAGCAGCACTTTGCAAGTGAAATGTGACATTTGATTTGTTGCTAAAAACTCCTAAATTCCGATACACAACCCTTCTCCACATTCAAAATCTTGCCTGGTGCTAAAATTCATGTATCAAATGAAGCATTTTGAGACATACAAAGTCTGAAAACTGACAGAATCTATGCCAAAATCTGGGTGCAGTACCCGGAGCTACCTGAATGACAGATGTCAGAGGAGTACTGAGGAAACTTTAAATTGACCCAAAGCTAAAAAGTCTGCTGGATTAGCAAACATAAAGAGGATTGTTGCCAAAAAGAATACAGATTTTAGTTGTGTTTTTCCCACAGATTGTAAGGCCAAGAAAGAAATGTATTTATGGTTGATGTAATACATTTGGTTTTTGCTTGGTTTAAAAAGTTAATTAGCCTGGCTGAACCTGCAAGAACTGAAAAGCAGATTTTTATCCCAGAAGGAGGGCCTTCCTCTCAGCAGACACTCACTGGGAGGTGCTAATTGCTGGTTAGCCCAGGACTGAACAATGGACATCCTCCAACCCAGGATAGTGAAGGTGTGAAAGGTCATAAAACTGCTGCAGCACAGGAAACACCTGGCTGACAGAAGAACATTCCAAAGGACGGGGCTACCACATGCTTCAAGGAGTGACAAATACTGACCCTTTGGTGTTAAGAGGATGTGTAATGGACATTTTTAGATGGTGTATAACTTATTATCAGAAGGGGTGAAAAATCTGAAAATGGCAGATTAATTAACCTAATTTTTAGCTCTATCTTTGAAAACATAGTACAACCGTGTAGCTTATTCTGAACAGGAATGGCATTAAATGTGGGTTTATGGGGACTGAATTTCTGCTAGAATGGTGAAACATTATACACACATTCCCAGGATAAATGTGCATATTTGTCGAAATTTACAGAAATGTTGGAATATGTTCTCATTACAAAATTGACAAAATTCTGCAGGAAGTTGAAACAAAGTCTCAGAGCTGTGGAATTTTGATGAGCAGATATTCCATAAAATATGCAATCTGTGTATGTGATTTTTATAGAGGTTGCACATGTGTAACTATGTATTTTGCCAAAATTAGACTTTGTGTTCCAGTGGCTAGGGGTGGATTGTCAGCATCATAAAATTATACCATAAAGATGACACTCTGTTTCTCTCCTCCTATCAAGGCAGAGAGTAGACTCTGACCCAATCACCTTTCACAGGGCAAGCTTAGCTAAGCCGGCCCACACACCCCCTTTGTGATGTCATTTTACAGGATAAATAGAGACAGCTGACAACACATAGGACTCACTGATCCAGCCACTTTCCTGATTCCGGCGAAGCACTCTGATTCAGCATCCAACATACAGCTTTAAAATTTGTCCAGATCCAGATGCCAAATCTCTTGCCAGCAATAGAGACTATTGATTTCTAGCAAAGCCCAAATCCTCAAATTTATTCTCTCCCCCAGTGAAGTGCTGTGTGGGGTGAGAAGGCCTTTTGAACCAGTATCCGGAATTTTTCTGGCTTGCCACCACTAGGCTTGCCTGAGGAACTCACCATCCAGCTGATTCAAATACCCCCAGACTAGGAGGGCAGATCCTGTGCCAAACTGGCGGTCGGCCTAGAGGATCCAGTCCCGTGCCTAATGTACTGTCTTTCCTAGACCAGACCCAATCCATGACCAGAACTGACGATCCAATTTAGAAACTTATCGTGTGAGTATTAATACGAATAACTGTGGCCCATAGTACATTTACTTTGTCTTATCCCTTTCTCAAACCTATCCTATCTTTCCTGCAGAACCAATATTGTTAGAACCATCTTTGCGCTGACCCTTTTCTCATCTGAAGAAGTTGAGTTTCCTTAACAGGCGGGTCACCCTGATCAAGTGACTGTAAGATCCCTGTGTGGTATTCGCTTTTTCATAGTCATCCTCTAGTGTAAGCAAACCCATTTGTCATTACCAAAAGTGCATTTCTGGTTTCCATTCTCGCGCCTATTTTACAAAAACGACCTTTACTAAAACCTTGATAACTCCCTCAGTTTTTGTGATAAAAACGAAATGTCAACTCCTACTTGTACCTGACATCTGTAGCTATCCATAGAACCAAATAACTCTTCTCCCGTTATCGCAAATATTGCGTAATGAAATGTTTTCCACGATTTTAAAAATCTGAAAGGTTTACACGTGTGAAATAGCTCTAAACTGCTTCCCGCTTGGATTTTAAGATCTCAAATGATTTCTTTGGACTAAATAATTGCTTGTGATTGTGTACAACTGTGCAAAGCAGCTCCCATAAGAATTTATAACAATTTAAGTATTTTTGACCACATTTGGTCTTTTTGCCCAGTCATTTCTAAAGACAATTGTAAAAGCCAAGCTTACAGCTGAAAAGTCAATTCCGTTTTTCTCTTGTGTTTTATGGGGGGTAGGTGGGACTGATATTCTGTTTGATTTGTGCTATTCCTGAATACCTGCTCTTTCCTCCCTTCTCTTTGCATTGCCCATTAGGGGTTGAGGGGGGTTGCAGGGGGAACCTCTAACCATAGTGCTATCTGATATGAACCAACACAAAAGTATTATTTTCTGTGCTGCATCTGTTTTGCTCCTTACTTATTCCTAGTGTATTAAATATATGATTCAGTGTTCTGTCACCCCATTGCTGATTGTTGTATATCTATTAAAACATATTGTGATTACATTTTCAATACATAAATAAATATTTACCTTTGCAAACTAGCCTGATTCCTGATTCAGTGTGACCGGGGGTGGGGGGGTCTCTGGAGAAGGGTGTGATATGAGTGGTATATTGTTCAGAATATTGAATTTATAGACAAAAACAAATAAGGAATTCAGTTGTGCACTATATGCTGGGCTTTGACTTGGGCTTGTGCCAGATTGAAATCACTTACAACACACTATCTTACAATAGAGTCCTGGAGGGGTTACTTTTATCCCCTGTGTCTAGATGCTCATGTAACATTTTTATGTTACCCTTTCCTCACTGAATGGCTGGTGGCAGTTGTTTCATTTTTGAACTACCATGGTTTGCATTTACCGTGGCTGTTCGCAGCTCCGGTAAAGCAAACGCAGGAGCCATCCTTTTCAAAATGGCGCAGAGTCATCTTTGACAAACAGGTCCCGGTCTTCTTTTTTCACCAAGTCTTTGTGGAAAGGTCCTTCTAGAGATGTTCTCTGCCCGCCAAACCAGGTTTGGTCTATTTGTTCATTTCGCCTTTGGCGGGATTCAGGAGTGTCTGGGGTAGGCAGGAAGTGAGGGAGGTGCCCGAACCTCCCTGTGCTTAGTCACCTAGGAGACCCAAATGCACTCTTCAGTGCTTGGCTGGCTAACTGTTCGGCAAGGACAGCCACCCTGCTGGGTGAGTGACAGCTACGATGGAATGATTGGGAGAGAATTGAATAAAAGGCAAACTTTTGGCTTGGAAGGCAGAGTTGAGCAATGGACGAAGGAACTTGAAGAGGACGCCTGCTGCAACTCCTGGACCGTTGGTTCGCCCGGTGAAGCCCTGCTGCAGTGTCGAAACACCAAGTTTGCATCGACAGAAAAGCCCCTGCAAGGACAACTTCTCCCTTTGAGTTGGTGGGACCAATCAACTCCAAAGTAAGCCACCTGGACATCCATCTCAGAGCTGGTTGAATTTCCACAGAGATGCTGCTAGAGACCGTATATCCAGGGAGAGGAATACCAGATTGTGTGAGTTGCTTTTAAGCTGGCCTAAAGCTTTTGGAAGATCCTCTGGATTCCTAGTAAGTAGGATTGACTAGGCCTGAGCCCCCTCAGCAGAGTGCGGGACCCCAGAAGCAAGGACAGTCCATCTTGACAGCCAAGAATCCCATTGTTGCTATTTGCGGTAGCCGCCAGAAGCTGAAAAGCGAAACAGCCACTGAAAGTGAAGCTTGCCAGTTGCAGGTTTTGACAGTCCCAGTGCATTGCAGGAGTCCCCGACATCCTCCCTCTTGTCCCCACGACTGAGGCCCAGGAACAGTGAGATATGCAGGACTGCACAAAAACAGAAGTCATCAGCTGCAGCTTTTCTTCTTTACTAAGGTACTGTAAAACAAGTCTAAGAGAACTTACCTCTTACTGTGGAAGTGCTTGTAACTTCTGCAACTCACACGTCTAATCAGCTTGTGGCCCTACATTTGATACTTATTTTTATCAAAGACTCCTAAGAACTTGTGCAAAGACTTTTCCATTTACTTACCAGAAGTGCTTAATCCTATCCAATAATGTTTGCCCATTGACTTTGGCTTAGCCAATTGAATTGTATGACTCTTCTTAGAGGATCAGAAAGTGTTTGCCCTGCTTAAGAATATTGATCTCTTGTGTGCTAGTAACCTTTGCCTTTTACCAACTTTTAAGAGTGCTCTGAATGCCAACAGTTAGATATTAATGTCTGCAGCACCATTGTTATTGAAGTCACCTGATGCTGTAGGTTGTCTGTGGGCCATCCCAAAAGGGTGTTGTCTGATTCAGAAAATCAGAGTGTACAGCATTGAAGTGTATTTGTGTATTACTATTATATTGCACCCTTCTAAAGAAGGCTTTATAACTGACTGATAAATAAATTAATAATTGTTTATGCAAGAAACCTTGAGTGTAAGAGTTTATTTGAATACCTGTAATTGTGAATCTTTGTTTAACTTCACTACTGCACACATTTCCCCTCTTGAGATAGGCCTGGCTGCTCAACATGCTAGCAAAATTGTATTGTACAAACTTATACCAAAGGTTGGGTTGCCTATACTGCAGTCATAGTTGCTTGTAGTGTTCCCGGAGGGTACTGCATTCAAACTTTGCCTAACAATTGGGGTCCCGGTTGGGATCAACTTCCAATCCCACCAGACTTGCATCCACCTGCAGGATGTAAGGCAACTGCGGATCTGTTTAGGCAAGGGCTGGTGCTGTGGTGAGTGCCCGCTTGAGCTCCTAGAATTACTGCTGTCATCGATCAGTCCAAACGGCTTGTGTGAATGATATAGATTTTCCACAGAGTTGGTGGTATTCTTCTGGCTCCTATGGGTAGGTGGGTATCTTTTGGTGAGGTTCACAAGTAGTCAGGCGATGTTGGCATATGCCATGACAAACCTCCTGTAGTAGTTACATAATGCCAGGAAACTCTTTAACTATTTGAGGGTCCAAGGTCTTGGCCAGGTGAGGAGGGCATCTATCTTTGCTGGATCCACACAGAGGCCACCTGCGGACACTGGCAAAACTAGCACTTGTCCACACTGACCTCTAACCATTGCTCCTACAGGTGATCCAGCACCTTCATGAGCCTTCTGTTGTGTTCTTCAGTGGTCCTCCCACACAGAATGATGTCATCCAGGTACACCAGTACCTTCTGGAGTTTCATCTTGCTAACAGCATTTTCCATCAGGGGCTGGAAAGTCTATGGACCACTGGGGATCCCCTGAGGCATCCGGATGAACTTATAAAATCCTCACAGACAGATGAAAGATGTCTTTTCACGATATGCCGGATGCATTAGGATCTGGTAAAAACCACTCCACAAGTCCAGGACTGAAAATCACTTACTCCCAGTCATGCAGTCCAACCCTATTCCACCTAGTGCGTGGTGTACATGTCCAGAACAGTGCAGGTGTTAACTCGCTGGTAGTTGATGCACAACCGGTCATCCCCATTTTTCTTCTGGGTGATGACAATGGGAGAAGTGTAGGGCTCCTGGACGCCTGGACAATCCCTGAGTGCAGAAGATCATCCAGATGGTGACGTACATCCTCCACAGCTTCTGGGCCCAGGTGTCACGACTGCTCCCTGATGGGAGTTTCATCAGACACCCGGATCCATGGGCCTTGTCAATATCCCAAGCACTGTTAGAGAATGCCTCAACACGTATGGTGAGCTACACTCGTAAGTGGTCCTTGTCCCTTATTGAGATCAGGGAGCCTCCAAAGTTCAAGGTCTTTGGATCCAACACCTTCTCGGATGGGCTGACAGCAACACTTGCTGGGGCTACAGAAGCAGTCAGGTGGTACTGTGCGATGATGGTGCATCCTGGTAAGCGGATGGGCCTATTGGTCACATTAATGACTGGTACCTTGATAGATTTAAGGTCTGTTCCATCCGTTGTCACCAAAGTCCGCTGTACCAGTAAACCCCCTGGAAGCTCCCCACATTCTGGTGCTTCCATCATCAGACGTCTTGGTCTTTGCTCTACGCCGAGTCACACTCTTCCAGGAACCATCACACTGGCATGTGCCAGGATTATGATCTGTCCGAACCGGGTGGGGTGGAAATTTCCAAGGGGTCCATCAGGTGGAGTTCTGGACCGGATCTCTCTCTGTAAGTAGGGCTGTTGGCACATGGTGTGCATGGACAATGTGCTGGCATATCATGGCCCAACCATCTCTAGACATAATGCTACCAGTGCGGGGTCTTCACTCCGACTGCTGCACACCTAAGCCAGGGTGTCGATAGGAGTGCTGACTCTAGCTACATTGCATGGAAAATGCATTCTGACCCAGATGTACCCTAGATATTTGCAAGGATTGTCTCCCACACCAAGAATGTTCAGTCCAGCCATGGACTCCAATGGTATTATGCAGGAGGTGCTTTCTGTAGAATGGCTCATAGACGATGGTCACCTGTAAGCCATTACCCAGAACCGATTGTGCCTGTCATCCAGTGATGGCAATTGTGACGGTGGCTGGTGGTCCTTCGAGCCAGTCATGTATTTCCCATGACTTTCAGGTGCTGCACTTGCTGATAGTTTGACTACAGGTGATGTTCCTCTCGTGCGGGCGACCCGGTCTGGGTGGATGCTGGTTCACAGATGACTTGCCCATCAGTGGTGTCACTGCAGGCTTGGGCCTGGAGACTTGTTCATTGCGTTTACTTGGTTGGAGCATAGTAGCATCGAGGATTCAGGTTCTCTGCTTATGTGTCCTCAATGGTGCTGCCTACCATCACGTGTGTTGGAGAGTTCAAGGCTTCAGGACTTGGATATACACCGGTGGGTTCATGCACATATGGAAGGTATAGCCCTCCCCTTCACACCTGTGGCAGAACTTCCGTGGCTGGAGTGGTGCAATATGCTGTTGGTTCACTTGGGGCTGCTATGGCTCTTGAGTGCGCTGATGCAGCTGCATTCTCTCTCGGGATGGCAGTGTATAGACATCTGCACTCTAGTGACCTGCATGTCATTACAGGTGGTGGCTTGGTCAGCACTCTCTGCATTACCTGGATGGTTTGGCACAACTCCTCCACTTGATGTCACAAGTCATACTCCGGAGCAGTGTTTGGAGACACCAGTTGACACCAGTTGACTTGGTAAACTGTACACTGAGTCCTCCATCTTACCTAACAGAGTACACACCTCCCGGACCAGTCTGTCAATGGTGGGGTCTTTTGGGTCAGTTCTTGGAGTAGTAGCTGCAGAAGCAACAGCAACAGGGAATTGGCTCTGTGCCTGACTAGTTGCAGCATTCCCATGTCCAGGATGTCTAACTCAATCCCCTTCAGCTGTAGAATTGGTTCAGTCCTGGCCAGATATTCTGAGAGTCGCTGACCCTTTTGGAGGCTGGTGGCGTAGTATTTCACCATTAGCTCTGCACAGGGCTCAGTAGCTCCAAACACTCCATCCAGCATGTACGTTATGTCTTTTGCTATGGGTTTGGATGCCCGGCACGGGGCACCTGGATGACTCTCAATGCAAGACTGTGCAGACTCTCAATTATGCAACACCTCTTCTCCTGGTCTGGAGCCCTCCAATCTTGTATCATCTGGTTGGTCTGGGCCACCCAAAGTTTGTTTTCTTCTTCACCCATTGGGTTTGGTTTCTTCCCAGAGAAGGGTCTCAGGCAGGCACAGGGGCAATGCTCAGATGGTGTCACAATGGCCTCATGGAGCACGCCCTTGAAGGCATCCGCCATGAAGGAAGCAGCCAGTTCGGCACCCTTGTCTTCCAGTGTAGCACTGACGCACACTGTACACCCTGTTAAAATAGGGGTGCTTACAGGAGCAGCCATGATGGCACCTACAGTGTACACTGCAGAATGACTGGGCACAGAGCTGGCCAAGGCAGGATTCGGGCTGCAGGGAACAATCGGTTTTACTAAACACCCCTGCTAAGCAGTTGGTGATTTAGCAACTGCTGCCCATCTAAGCTTTGGCAGCCTCCTCAAAGCTTCCTAATTCGATCAAATATTCTCACCCTTCAAGCCGCTGTCTGTGTCAGTCAACTGGCCATAAAAATTGCAAAAGTTGCATTTTACAAACAACTGCCCAACTTTACATAGACAATGGAAAGCTTTCAGATGTGCAACTATCCTTTTGAACAATATTATATTATCTTTCAATGTACATCAAACCCCCAACACTAGGGCATGGTAGTTTCATCTCTCGTATTTCACTTAGTTCACAAGAACTACCCCCACATTAAAATATAAACCAGTTCGTATTGTGTTGGATTCTATACATGGAAAAGACACAGCTACGGTTTGAGAACAGTAACATTCTACTTTGCTCTGAAATGGGAGACAAGCTAGCTCATGAGTTGCAAATCAACGTGAGCAGCGACAACTGATGACTCACTCCAAATGATGTCATCTGTGATTTATCCACCTGTCCACTGATGAAGACAAATGCCTTTCCTGATGAATGAAAAAACGCTGAGCGGTTGGTGATATCAAACTATTGGGCTGCAATGTAATTAATCTGTTCTCTTGTGTGAGATGGTGCCTTTTCTGTGAAATTCTGGCGAGACTGTTCTCAATGCTACCGTGTAAAGGTCACAGTCGTAGGCGAATGTTTTAAAACATGTTTTAAATCCAGCATATTAAATGCTTCCTTTTTATTTGGTAGTTTATTACAAACTTTTAAAATGTTTTGCTTACATATACTTTAAAATATCTTTTCATTAAAATCACAATTTAGACATCCTGGATTCACTATTACAGAGCGTAAATGAAGAAAACAAGGCGTCGAAAATGCTAGAATCCGGTCTTATGAGAGTGTAGCTTGTTCAACTAACCTGTTCACTTTGAGAATTTCATTAAAATTGAGTAAGTGCAGCTAACTTAAGTTGCATGATGAATATGATTAATATCAATGTACTTCACTATCTTTTAGGCGAATAGGGAATCTCACAACTGGACCATTTTCATACGCAATTGACTCATAGTATACTTCCATGAGTCACTAATAAATGCTTCCTTTTTAGTTTTGCTATAAGGTAGCACATTAGCCCCACCTCTAGGCCGAAACTAATGAATTGGACTACAGCTGTGGAGAGATGTCATAGGAGCATGGACAACGTATTTGTAAGTATTCTTTGGGTATTTGTCCAGCCATTGACTGCCCATGGCCATGCTAATCTCAATGGCCATTCCCACCCACTTCCTGTCCAAAACACACACACCAGGGAACTCTTTGAGCTAACTTTATCAAGAATTCAAATCAAACTTTGCACTTAAAGTACCTTCCAGGGTGTTTTTAAAACCAGACTTTTGAGATGTGGAGGTGTTTTCCCCCTATTAGTCCTTAGGTGGTGCTACTTTAGCCAATTCTAGGTCTTGGTGTCCTTCACTTGACAGAAGGTAAGCCTGGCCTTTAGAGCCTTGAGGTAGGCTTTGTGTAAACCATCTCCCCCATGTGCCAAGCTCTGAATGCTTCCACCCTTACCAATCAGCAAACATATACTGACCTTCTGTAATCCATGCCCATCTTACTTGCTGCTCTACCTCTCACAGGCCAACAACATACATTTGGAAGAGACGCCCTTTGCTATTTCTAAGTTTCACATCTGTGTAGCTTTTCATTTCTTTTTTTTAAATTGCGAAATAGATGACACTCTAGAATTGTGCTGTTTCTCGTGCCAAAACAATAGTAGCCTTAAGACCAGGACATATTTATAATCTGCCTACATTCCTAAGTGGTAGAGGTTAATTTCAACCTAGTTAATGGCCCAGTGGGTGCGCAGGACCTTTAACCTGGTCAGCAAGCTATTAATGCTCATGGCAACTTGCAAGGTTACGTATTGTTGATTAATTGGGGGCTGGGGGGGGGGTTGTGACAAACCTGATTCATCTGGACTTCAGATGGTAAGAGCTTTGTAAACTGTCCAAATGTCGTAGTAGTTCCGCTGAATAAGTTCCACCATTTGGCTGAGGAAACATGCCTCACTGGCAACGGGTAATGGTTTCCAGTGCACTAGAAATAAACATACATTCCGTGTTTCTTTTTTACCACAGGTCAATGGCGCCCCCTGACCTTTGTAGACATGGAGGAAACATGTCTGGCGCATAACAAGAATCATTATTTTGTATTCCTACAGTGAACAAATTATAGCATCATAGGGTAAACAATAAACTCAAACTGTTTGAATTCACAAATGACCCACGCACATTTGCAGGTCACTCACATTTTACTTTTTATAACGTGTGTTTGTGTAGTTATGGATCCGTTTTCTATGAGTTCATCTGGGATGAGTTAAATATTCTAAAAACATGCTGAGGATCTTATCAAGTCAATTAAAAGAGTAAGGAATGACAAAGCAGTGAACAGTTTTTCAAATACAACAAATATTGCCCTTCAGTGATTGTGAATAGTACAATCATCTGAAATTACATGGATAGTATCAATTACTGATCCGATGATCATTGCTTCATTACTTTTGTAGAAATGGCTGAGCTTTTATTTTAGGGTCATAGACTGACATGATCCTCAAATGGTGCAGCATGGCAGCCATCATTGGGGACCGTGATGCAGAAACCATACCCATGTAAGAGCCAATGGTAAGGACCAAATGCCAATTAGTTGGTAATGAAGTAAGCAACCATCTGAAGTCCAGGTATGCTTATCTACATGTAAACCCTCACAATCCAGCGTGGGCGTTTGATTTTAATATATGGAGTGTGAACTTATGTGCATAATGCCAGTCCTATTTTTATGTTTGCAGGTATTTCTCTTCCTAGATCCCGGGGGACTTAGTACGGCAGGGGGAATGAGAGCATGGAAGAGGTGATTTTATCTAAAATACTGTCACTGTTTCTCCCCCCTGGGGGACAGGTGGACATGACCATAGATTGTTATAGAGGCAGCAAGCAGAGTAGAGGGAGAGCACCGTTGAATGAGCACACAGGGCGTCTTGGCTCTCTGTGCTGACGAGGTCCCAGTGAAAGCAGAACCAGGCCAGCTAGCTCTCTACCCTCTCTGGGGTCGAGGAAGCAAACCACTTGGTAGGGAAGCAGCCCAGCATGGATTGTTAGCTCCTGGTGGTGTTCATGGCAGACGATGGGATAGTCGGGTACAGACGTGAGTCTGCCGTACCCCACTCCGGCATAGGCGATAGGACAGGAAAAGCTTTGCAAAACCGGCACTTTGGGCGACACGCTGGAGATAGAAAGGTAGAACTGTCTGACACGTTTTTTCAGCTTTGGCGGCATATGTATATTTCCTGTCACAGCTTGATCTAAGAGAATGTTGGAAAATGTAGGGGGATACGGATTAGCAGAGTATGGTATACTTCAGTCAGCGGCGGGTTCATGTGAGCTGAGCTGGAGAAGGGAAGGATTAGAGAACGACTCACAGGGCGGGGGTATCGCAAATGCACCACTGATGTGAAAGCATTGTCTACTTCTCACATGTGACAAATCTTGCTCGCATATGCCTTTTATGAAGTGAAAGAGTTATTTATTTATCCATTGTGAGAAATCCCAATTGCAAATGCCCCACTGAGGTGAAAGAATTGTTTACTTATCAAATGTGGCAAATCCTGCGCACCAATGTCTTTTATGAAGTGACAGTGTTATTTATTTATCCAACGTGATAAATCCAGTTCACAAACGCCCCACTGAGATGAAAGAATTGTTTACTTCTCAAATGTGACAAATCTTGCTCACATATACCTTTTATGAAGTGAAAGAGTTATTTATTTATCCAGTGTGAGAGATCCTGCTCGTGAATGCCCCACTGAGGTGAAATAATTGTTTACTTCTCAAATGTGACAGAACTTGCTTGCATATGCCTTTTATGAAGTGAAATAGTTATTTATTTATCCCATGTGAGAAATCCCGCTTGCAAATGACCCACTGAGGTGAAATAATTGTTTACTTATAAAATGTGACAAATCCTGCGCACCAATGTCTTTTATGAAGTGACAGTGTTTTTTATGTATCCAATGTGAGAAATCCTGCTGCAAATGCCCCACTGAGGTGAATGAATTGTTTACTTATCAAATGTGACAAATCCTGCTTGAATATGCTTTTTAGGAAGTTAAAGAGTTATTTATTTATCCAAATGTGAGAAATCCCACTCGCAAACATCCGCCTGAAGTGAAAGATTTGTTTATTTATCAAATGTGACAAATCTGGCTTGCAAGTGTCTTCAGTGAATTTGAAGAGTTATTCATTTATCATATGTGAAGAATCTAGCTTGCAAATGCTCCCATTGAGATTAAAGACTTGTGTATTTATCAAATGTGAAAAACCTAATCGTAAAGGCTCCACACACCTGTGAAACAGTTTGTTATTTACTATATGTGAAGGATGAGGCGCTAAGGTACTCCCATTAAAGGGAATACAGTTATGTAGAGCCCCAATGAGACTTATCTAAACCATTAGTGTTCACGCTGCAATATTGGTTTATTGGTTTATCCACTTTGAAGGGTCTAGCCCCCTGTAAAGACTGGAGGGGGGAATATGTACTCCTGCCCTCTATATGGCAGAGAAAAAGCGCAGAGGACCACCACCAAGATTCTCTATTTGGTAGACGTGGACAAGCAATCAAGGCTTAAGCTCTCAGGAGATGATGCCAGCTAGTTCTTAAGTACAGTGTGGTCCCCAAGCACCCACAAAGGAATGTCCACACACTATCCTAGTGATAACACAGCTCTTTATATAAATAAGGTTCAAGTTATATAGACATAGAATAACACACTTTGTGCTCAAGCAATTCTATAATGATAAATATATACAATCTCTATGTGGTTCCACAATTACTCTTTGATTCCATTAAAATGCACAAACTTCTGACATTTCAAATGGCATAAAAATCAATAGAAGAAGGTATCAACCATAGAGTTGGGAGGAAAACAAGGTGATTAAACAATTGGCAGAGTACTGCGCCCCTACCACTAAGCACAGATCTGTATGACGATTCCCCTAACTGGCAACCTGTAAATAAGATAATAAACAAATACAGTCCATATATTGTTCAGCAGAGTCTTATTTCCTTCTATAAATGTTCTACTACCCCAATGTCCCTGGTTCGATGTCGGGTCGTCAACGGATCCTTCTTGAGCAAACTCCCTTTAAGGCAGGAGCCACAGATCGTCGAGATCCCTAAAAGAAAATGATAAACAATGGTGTTGAGACAGAAGCTTCGGTCCTTGTGGTGCTCGTCGACGATTGGTCATGGATGTCCTGCGAAGATGAGGCGTGCAGTGCACCTCAACGACGATAGTTTTTTGCCACAAAGAGTCAATGAAGGACATAGGCCCATCAAGGCCGGTGGGTGGTCAGCATTGGCGTTGGTGATGGGGACTCGACCACGGCTGGCTTTCGGATCTTCGACATCGTCTTTGAGGACTTCAGGAGGCGGGAAACCCACCGACGGATTCTCCTCTGTTCGGCAGCGACCTTGACTTTCTCCATCCGGACAAAGCGGTCGACAGTGATGAGCAAGGGAGTCCTTGATTCAATGTCTTAGGCAATGGAACGTTGCAGCTCCAGTCGATGAGATTACAGTGGTCCTCCGAACCTCAGTCAATGGTGGCGGTCACCGATGGCTTCGATGTCCTGGTGCTTTGCTTCAGATTCCTCAATGGTACCCATTTCCGGCAGGCAGCCTTTCGATGACTGACTTCCAGGGAGCCTTGGTGAAGGTTAGCTGGTGCACAATGGTCCCTCGCAGCTCAGAAATAGGTCTCCTAGCCAGGTTCAATTTTGGATCAGTTTCTTGAAGGCACAGAAGCTTTCAGATTGCGTGAAAGGTAAACAGCAATAACCCTTCTTCTACTGGCTTGGCTTCGAGATCAAGCATCAAGTTTCGAATTCAGCTTCTGAGCAATTTCCATCAATGAGAGGGCCCCAGATATACTGTTTGGTCCCTCATTCACTCTGCTGGGTCACACTCAGGCAACCAATAATTTAGAGGGGCTTTCAGGCAGGCATCCAATCAGGCTCACAATGCATTCACACCATTCTTCTCCATCCAGACACTCACACCAAGGAATGTGGATTGGGGCACGTACCCAGCCATTCAGCACTCCACACTGCATTATACCAGTTTTGGGGCAGGGCTGTCTCAGTTTTTGTGTCTCATAGCAGAAACCAGACACCCATAATGTGAAATGCATATTGGTCACACACTCCATTTGTCCAAGTCCCACCTGTAGGGTGTACCCACAACATACAGTCATTGGGAAGGCTCCAGCCAGTCTGGCCTGGACGTCCCTACAATACCATATATGGGACTTCCACCCAACAGCCAGTCAGGGGAAGGGACAGAGTCAGGGCTTCCTAGGACTTTGGGAAACCAAGGTAACAGGCAATAGAAAGCAAGAGGCCACAGAGGCCATCTTGTCTCCTACCAGGAATCAACTGTTTCCAATGGCAGGGCCTGGGTATCCCAAAATGGAGGATACTTAGAGCACCTGTCAAATTCAGCATGGAGCTGCCACCAGCCCATACCCTGCTCTGTGGACCCCACACAGGTGCCCAAACACATACACTAGGCGTACAGGGTTGTAACCCCAACCATGGATGCCATAAGTGTAACCCAAAGGTCTGTTCACCAAACGAAAAAGAGGAACAGCTGCACTGCCAGTAGTCCCACATGGACTCCTGTGCAGAACATAACACAGAACACACATGATAAAAGGACTACAGGACAAGGACAGAGAGGCCCTCTCACTCCAATGCATTTCCAGACTCATAGTCGCCTCCTAGAGTGAGGTTAGTGTGGTCTAACCTCCCAGGAGATTGACTCCCTCATTCAGACGGTCATCATACCTTATGGAAAGGCCATCCACATCATCATGACTCTTCCCTGGCCTATGCTCAATGGTGATGTCTATCCCTTGCAGGCTAATGGACCACCTGAGCAGTTTCGGGTTTTCACCCTTCATCTGCATAAGCCATTTTAAGGTCTTATGGTCTGTTTCGACCTTGAAGGTAAAACCCGCAAGGTAGGACCTAAAGTGCCCACCAAAGATCTCTACCCTTGAGTTTTCTGCTGAGGATTATGATAGGATGTTCTCTCCCTTTGTCATCTAACTGGGACAAGACAGCTCCAATTCCGGTGTTGCAGGCCCCTTTCTGAACGATAAAGGGTTTGCTGTAGTCAGGTGCACACAACACAGGTGCCCTATACAGACTTCCCTTCAAGCCAATAAAGGCCCTTTTACAGTCTTCTGTCCAATTTACCTTCCTCGGTTGTTTGGGCATAGTCAGAGCTGTCAGAGGGGCAGCTATTGTTCCATAGTCCGCCATGAAGTTACGGTAATACTCAGTAAGGTCCAAAAAAGCTCTCACCTAGGTTTGAGTAGTGGAAGTCTCCCAGTCATGTACATCCTGTACTTTACTGGGGAGAGGTTGGATTAGACTCCCTCCTACCTCATGACCAAGATGCATGACTTTCCCCTGAGCTATCTGGTACTTGGTTGCCTTGATAGTGAGGTTAGACCTTTTCAAGGCCTGCAACACATTATCCAAATGAGTCAAATGCTCTTCCCATTTGGAACTGTAGACAGCAATGTTGTCTAAGTAGGCCACACAAAGGCCTCCAGCGCACTGAGTACATGGTTGACTAGTCCTTGGAAGGTGTTAGGTGTATTCTTCAACCCAAAAGGCACGACTCTAAACTGGTAGAGTCCCTCAGGTGTTGAGAATGCAGTATTTTCCTTGGCATAGTCTATCAGAGCTATTTGCCAATAGCTTTAGGTAATGTCAAAATTGCTCACAAATTTGGCAGCACCTATGGTGTCCACAAGCTCATCAGCCCTAAGCAATGGGTGTTCGCCAGTTTTGGTGATGGCATTGACCACTCTGTAGTCCACACAGAACTGCCAATCCTTGGTACCTGCCTGGGAACTTGCCTTGGGGACAAGAACCACTGGGCTGGACCAGGGACTGATTGAGGGTTCAATAACACCCAGATCCTACATCTTGTTGACCTTAGACTGGATGTGGTTCTTCAAAGTGTCTGACATTCAGTAGCACCTGCTTTTGACAGGCACACTGTCATCAGTGTCAATTTCTTGCCTGAAACAAGGGGTGAAGCCTGGTGTCAGTGAGAACAGATGGGCATATTGCCGGTGCAAAGACCTGCAGGTTCTCTGCTGCTCTGGTGTCAGATCTGGAGAGAGATGCACTCCTTCCACTGAGCCATCCTGTGGCTTTCTATAAAGCAAATCAGGAAGGGGCTCACTCTCATCTTCTTCTTGCTCTGATGCTAGCAAGAGGCATGAGACTTTTGCTCGCCTATGGAAAAACCTGAGCCTCTTGACGTGGAATACTTGAGGGGCTACCTCCTGGACTCCTAGGTCAACGAGATAATTGACTTCACCCATCTTGGTGATGATCCTGAAGGGTCCAATCCACTTATTTGCAACAGCTCAAGGCTTGGTAAGCACCATCACAAGGATCTCCTGTCCTGAAGTCCGATTCGCTTGTGATGCTTTAAGGTCATGCTAGTATTTGTTCAATTCCTAGCTTGCCTTAAGGCTCGCTGTCGCTTGGCCCATCATCTGTGTCATCCGCCTTCTGAGCCCTAACACATAGTCCCCACTTGCTTGGCAGGGCCTGGAGGGGTGGTTTTCAAACCTTCTCTGAATAAGGCAAGGGGCCCCTTCATGGGATGTCTAAAGAGTAATTCAAAGGGGATGAAACCAACACCCTCTTGAGGTACTGATCTTTAAGCTAACAGCATGCATGGCAGGAGGAGATCCCATTTCCTCCTTAGGGGCTGTTCCAAAGCGCCCAACATGCCCTTGAGCATTTTCTTAAATCTCTCAACCAGACCATTGGTCTGGAGATGGAAGGGGGTTGAGAACTTGCAGGTTACTCCACATTCTTTCCACATCGTTTGCACATAACTCTACATAAAGTTGGATGCTCTGTCAGAAGATGAGAGAGCCCTGGCAACCACCTTAACAGTAACAGTCCAAAGGCATATAGCCTCAGGGTACCTGGTGGAATGATCTACCGAGACCAGGATGAACCGATATCCAACTGAAGTGGGAGTGTCAAGGGGAACGACAATGTCAATGCCCAACCTCTCAAATGGTGTGTCAACCACTGGAAATGGCTGCAGTGGGGCAATGACACTGCCTCCAGTCTTGCCAAACAACTGACAAGTGGGAAGGGTCCTGCAGTGGGACTCCACTTCAACTCCCATCCGGGGCCAGTAGAAATTGGCAGCAAGTCTTTGCTTTGTCTTCTTGGTCCCAAGATGACTAGCTAAGGGCACCTCCTGCACCAACTGCGGTAGGAAGGGCCTGTAAACCTGGGGTACCACCAAACTCTTGAGTGCACCAAGTTCAGGCTTAGTGAGCTCACTACAAAGAAGCTCACCCTCCCAATAAATTCAGAAAGACCTAGCACTTCTCATTGTGCCTAGGCCAGGGCCTGTTTCAGCAGACCTTTGAGAGATTAGTACTGTCTCATAACCTTACAGAAGTCTCCCCTAGAGGGCCCCCCTTCAGCCAGCAGGCATTGAAGGTCAGGGTGATGTTCTGGGTTGAGTACCTCTCCCGCAGGAGGGTCTTCTGGATCTTCTCCCTCAGGAGTTGAGTTTGGGTTTACCACTGGACCCAGCCTGTCCGGAGCATGAATCCTAGTGTGTACTGCTGAAGCAGCAGGAAGAGAAGGAGCCCCCTTCAATGGTGGCCTTCTTGCTCTTCCTTCTTTTCTTGGGTCTCCTTGTTGGCTTGGGTACCTGACTCACAGTCAGACCTGGAGTTACCTGTGACCTAGTGACTGCAGCAGCAGTCAGGTGGAACCCATCAGAGATCAACCCCAACTCCACTAGATCATTGCCTAACAAAATGTTAGCAGGAACATTGTCCTGAACCAAGACAGGAAGTTTTGCTGTCTTGTCTCCAATTGGGATTGTGACTAGGGCAACAGGAGATAATTTGGGAGGCCCACCAGCTAACCTGGTAGTTCTCAGAAGAGCACCTATATAGTCCTCTAGCATGAGCAGGGTCCTGTTCACCACTGTCATGCTTGCCCCCGTGTCTCTCAAACCAGTAGAAGGCTGGACATTCAAGAGGACACTTCTCAAAAAGCTAGGCGTGTTCTGTGGGATTGTAGCCACTACTTCAGCATACTGGTCCCAGGTCCCAAGGGACACTAGGGAAATCTCTGCAGGAGCACCCAATGTGATGTCTGCAGAGGAGGGGAGGACAGTGGCCTCCACCTCAGGCATGGGGTAAGGGTAGGACAGGCTGAAACTCTGGACTCCAAGTGCCTTACCTTTAGACTTGGGGTCACTTTTCTTGTGGTCCAGAGCCCCACAGTCCCAACAAGTGCCAGGAATGCGGGGTACGGTATTGGAGCCACTGGCAGCCTGCTTTGCAGAAGGAGGACCACTTCTCTTACTCCCACCCACATAGAACTTATCCCCACTAGATAGTTGGGTTTTAGGAGATGAAGGTTTTGGTTTACCCGACTCTGACTGCTTTTGGGACTCCTCAGACTTCTGAGAGGCCCCCTTTTCTTTGTCCTGGTCCTTCCCACTGAGTTCCTTATGGGACACCCGGTGGGAGACTCACTTGTCAGCCAGCCTGGCCAGCTTAAAGGGATCTAAAAGGTTCTGGTCAGCAACAAACTGACACAGCTCTGGTGAACAGGCTTCAGAAAAATTCTCAAAAAATAAAAGGTGGGACAATTCAATAAACGTTTTCACTTTATAAGCATCAATCCGCCCCATCATGTTCATATGGTCAGCACTCACAAAGTCAATCCAAGACACATTCTCTCTTTACTTATTGCACTCATACTGACCCCTATCTTCCACACTCAGTTTCAGAATACAGTCAGACCCAGTCCGAGGCACTCTGCTTAACAAACACTTAGCCCAATCTCTGTAATCAACATCATAGATTCCACAAGTCATTTCAAATGCTTCAATCCGTTGGAGGATATCTGAACACTCCACACACACACCAACCAAATCTTTCATAAGCTTGGTGGCTGGGGAACGGAAACTCTGAACTGGTTTTGTTGAAGTCTCCACTCAAGATTTCTCTAGCTGGATTCTCTGACATTCAGTGTCCTTGTTCTTAAATTCAAGGTCACTGTCTTTGAGTTCAAAGTCCATATTTTTGAGTATCACTTGCTGTGCCAACTCCGACTTCTTAAGTTCAGCTTCTGTTTCCAACTTTTTATAATCAAAGGCAAATTTCATCCTCAATATTTGTGCACAGCTTGCTAGAGTTGGCATTAAGGACATACAGGTGACATTTTTGTGAGCTAATTGTTCCATGACATCAGTCGCACATGTGTTACGCCCGTACAGCTCATGGATACGTCTAGTATTGAGGGTAGACTGTGCCTCCTTTGAAAGTACACCAATCTGTATGTTTTTTAAAATGTTGGCATAGGAGAGGTCTGCAGAGTGATGCATTTTTGAGTTAGCTCTCTGTATTGGACATGTTGCCAGAGATTTACATTCCCAATGCTTCCAAGACTTTGTGTCTTACGGTTTTGAAGATAGGTTCCCCTTTCACTGGTGTTAATTGAAGGGGATCTCCAAAAACAATGACATTGCAGTTTTCCTCCAAGCAGTTCTTCGTAGTCTGTTTTGAGAACCTCTTGCAATCTGAGGTGAATCAAAGCTAATATTCAGTTAGAAACCATGCTTACCTCATCTATTAGGAGGATTTTCATTTGCTTCAAAACTCTGTGTAGCTCCATAGCAGATTCTGCTGAACGTTTATAGTACTCTAATTTGTTTTGGTGTTCTACTGGAAGGAGTAGCAATCGGTGTAGAGTGACTCCACCTATTTTGTAGGCAGCTAAACCTGTGGGGGCGGTTAAAACAGCTGAAAGGTTGTTGTTTGTTAATTGTTCGAGGTATTTACTGATCATTTTTATTGAAAATGTTTTCCCTGACCCAGCTTCACCACTGACATGCAGTAGAACAGGTTTGTGGTTGTTACAGGTACAAGTTTTACTTTTGTCCTTTATATCATGTTCAATATTTTCACGTACTTCTAGAAAAATGGTACGCTGCTCATTGTTTAGTTGGGATATCAGTACAGCCAACTCTTCTGCAGATTTCTCATATTGAAACATGGTGGTGGTTACTTCCGTCATGGCCAATTCTGCCTCATTTGCTATGAGTGGCTGTCCAAGTGGTTCTAGGCTGCCTGTTAGAGAAGGTTCACTGTTCTCAGAAGTGTCTACATTTAGTTGTGCTTGAATTTATTGTTCTTGTTGGCGTTCATTGTCTAATATGGTTTTGTACTGTGCAAAGTTTCCATCTGTAATTGTACTTTCACTTGCATTGAAAGCATCTTCATAGGAGGCGTGGGTAACAACATGCAACTGGTGCCACACGAACTGTGGACCACAGGCCCAGACGATGTGGGTCTGCTGCGCAAGTTGACACCAGTAAAAATAAAGCTTAAGCCAGGGGCATTGCTGCCCTGGCTAAAGCAATACCCCCTGTCCCGAGAAGCAGAAGAAGGGATAAAAGAAACAATATATGCTCTGTTAGTACAGGGCATAATAGTGCCCTCAAATTCACCATGCAATACTTGCATCTACCCCATCAAGAAAGCAAAGGGCAGGGCGTGGAGGATGATCCAGGACCTATGCCCACTTAATGACGTCATCCAAAAAGATTTTCCTCTGGTCCCAAATCCTGCATCAATCCTGTGTAGCATACCAAAAGATGCTTCATATTTTACAGTGGTAGACTTGAAGAACACATTCTTCTCAATCCCACTAGACCCTGAGTCAGAATATTTGACAGCATTCACCCTGGAAGGGAAACGATATGAGCACTGTAGATTACCTCAGGGATATTGTGAGAGCCCAAGTATATTCAACAGTATTTTACATGAAGATCTAGGCAATATCGTCACAAAGAGCACGATCATTCAATATGTGGACGATCACCTGATTTGTGGGACAAATGAAGATGCATGCAGGAAAGATTCTATTACACTTCTAACATTACTGGCCCACAAAGGTTACAAGGTAGGCAAAGAGAAATTACAATACTGCCAAGAAGAAGTGTTGTACCTGGGTCAGTTGATATCAAAGGATGGTAAAAGAATCATACCAGACAGGCCGGATGCAGTACGTGCTGTAAATGAGACAAAAACAGTGAAGGAAATGCATGTGCAATTACTGCTGCGCCTGAACATCAGAATATGCAAGCTACACAAAGCCACAAGCTGGATGTCATTACTGCAGGGACTCAAAGAAGCAGAAAGAGAAAACACAGAAATACAATGGACAGCGGAAATGCAAGAGCCCTTTAGCACACTTAAAGAACTGATTTCAACAGCACCAGTACTCGCGAACCCAGACTATGAGCGCAAGTTCTACTTATTTTCACATTGCAATGGGACACTCATGACAGCCGTGCTAACACAAAAAATATATTTGGGTCACAAGCCTCTGGCGTACTACAGTGGCATGCTAGATGCAGTAATGCAAGGACGTTTCGCTTGCGAGCAGTCTCTCACAGCCGCCATAGTGAAATGACAGGTGTATACAAACAACTATGACGTCATCTCTTTAGGAAAGGCGGCAGCAGACGCTGCCTCGAAAGACGCGTCATATTTAGCAAAGAGAACATCAGGTGAGTACATATTACAGAAACACCTGGAAGAGGATCACCCAGATGGGTATAATTCATGCCCATTTCCAAGATATTAGAATTGCAAGAAGGGGCGACAGTTGAGGAAAAGGAGTCGTGGGAGGAGGGTGCAGCCAGTCATCCATGGACCTCCTTTGGCATCAAAACAATACAGGTAAAGTAGTGATGCCCTGTAAACTACTAGAAATAGCATTCCAACAGCTTCACTTCCCAGCTCATAATGCAATACAGCACATTGCCACAGAGATACAAGAAAATTGGTTTGCACCAGGGCTGCAAGAGCAAATATCAAAAATGGCCATGGAATGTCATGTCAAATACATAATTCAGGGATGAGACTGAGAACACTGCGAGGAACATTGCCCAAACCAATGGGCCCGTTTAGAGAGCTGCATATTGATTATGCAGACATAGGAGAAAGATGCAATGGGTCACGCTACATGATAGTGGTGGTTTGCTCGTTTTCAAGGTGGGTGGAGGCAGGGCGATGCAACCACCCAGATGCAAAGGGCGGTGCAAATTTCCTAGTGTGGGAAGTGTTTCCGCGCTGGGGAATGTGCGATGTAATACGTTCCGACCGATAATGGGACGCATTTTATAAACAATCTGTTCAAAGAAGTCACAGCAATGCTGGGAATAACTCATAAACTATGCACTATTTATCACCTGCAATCAAACGGCGTGGTTGAGAAGATAAACGGCCTCCTGAAAGGGAGACTGTGGAAATTATGCTTCACTCTAAAAAAATAATTGGGTTTACTGCTTAACCCTGGCCTTGTTCGAACTGAGAAATCAACCCAGCAAGGACCACCATTTGTCCCCCCATGAAATTGTAACAGGAAGACACATGCATACAGCACATTCCCTACTCTGCAGACACTTAGATGCTCATAGAAGTGCAACAGTACTAGGGGAAGAATTTAATGAATACTTTACTAAGTTCACAAAAGCGGCCCGTATGATCGCCAGGCATCTAGCACCCCCGTTCAGACAAGAGGCAACAAGTGATACAATGACACCAGTGGCAGACAGTCCAACAGGTCAGCTAATGCCAGGGGAGATGGTGTATGTAAGAAGTTTCATATGCCGGTGGAACTCTCCAAGATTTCATGGCCCATACGAAGTGGTGTACTGCACACCCACTACCGTAAAGGTGAAGGGACTGAGATATTGGATACATTTGACAGACATACAAAAATCTTATGAGAGTGTAACACAGGAAACATAAATGGGAATGGCAGAAGAAGAAACACAAACTCGATAGGCCAAAGGTGTAGGCTCACAGGTACAAACGTGACAGAAAGAAGATGCACTGAACAAATAAATATAATTATGTACATAATGATGTTAACAAAACAAAGAAATATTATTGGCTCTCACTCTCTCTCTCTTTCTTTTTCTCCTTCCCTCTCTTGATTTAAAGTCATATTAATATGCTAATGATAGTATAATGAATAAGTGAGTACAATCAGAAAAAGAAACGTATAAAAATGAAAATAAAAAAAATGTTATGTATATAAGTTGCTTAATACACTTTTATGTCTCATTATGTAGGAGCAACCATGGCAATGGAGGGGGCCCCTGCCGTAAACAACATTAGAATAGATATAAATGGAAATAGTAACTTTGACTTGCGCGAATATAGTTATGAGTGTGGATTGTTTTTGTGTGCTGTGATATTTTTCTCAATGATGTTTGGACTAGTGATATATTTTATATCGATTGGTATAAATGAGGGGGTGGGAATGGGACAAGCATGATAAAACAAGGGACCCACCTCTTATGGAATGGCTTTAAACTGATACGGGGACATGGTACACACCATGGTGGCACACGGTACAAAAATGGTACAAGTGATGAGCAGATAGCTTACAATGCCACTGAATACATTTACGAGCTGAACAACCCAAATTCTTCTGAGTTAACTTGGTTATATGATGACACCACCACTGTAACACCACTATTTGAAACTTCTATAGGTAATTAATCCCCCACCAGTGTAATGGAAGAAAGTTGGAGACAGCCGAAAGGATTATTGACTTGTACAATGAATGGGAAAAGGGGAAGCGGGGGGAACACCTTTAATGCAGCATGAAGTAGAAAAGGAAGGGTGAATCCCAGGAACAATAGAAGGAGAAGAAGGGAGGCGGGAAGTAAGAACTATGATGAATATTTTGGACTGGGATTAGACACAATAGAAGATCCACGACACCCACACAAGTCCAATAAGTGGTATGCAGACATGAGTTCTACCACAAAACAAACCACTAACGAGAGCTATTATGTGTGCTCTCTAATACTACACGCCTCAGGTACCCCCAAGATGCTCTTGCCGTAATAATCACCTCTTACAGTTGCCCAGTGTCTCCGTCATCTTGCCTTATGCAGAATAAAGAACACCTTCCAGGCACACACAGTTTCTTTTGAAATTCTGCAGAATGAAAAAAAACTTGTTATTCAAGAACCAAAGGAGTGGTGTGCTTGAAGGAACCTTTTTTTGTGATTAAAGGGACCTTGTATTCAGACAATAAATGGCGAGAAGAACAAATTACATGCAAAGCAGAAGTGCTACAAGGGTAGGCAGCAGAAAAGTTGCAATGGATCGAGAAAACATGCACTCCAGTATGGACCCAACATAACAAAAAGCTCACTTGGGTAACAGCCATGGAAAAGCCCTTCAAACTGCAAAAAGAAATTGTCTACAAACTGTGCTTTCTCAGAGAAGGAAAAATAAACATGGGCACCAATAAGAACTGTAACAAAACGCTCATCATCCCAGACATGAAGAAAGGGACAGCTGCCTTAATGGAAACTTATTGGGTTTGTGGTAAACAGGCATACTTGCACCTCCCACAGTCATGGAGGGGCACGTGTTCCCTGGCAACACTGCATTCCTCCCTGATGGTGGTGCCGGAGAGTCATATTCCAGGAGGAAAGGGGCTGCCAGCCGTCCAAGAACAAAAGGCTCCACAACCAAACGATGAGGCGCCAGTATATGCCCTATACTGGAGAACATGGAAAGCCCACTATCCAGAAAAAGGAGATCATCCAATTACATATCTAAAGCATCCACAGAACTCTTGGCACATATTCCAGACAATTTCTGGTTGTTCAGTTCGCTGAAACATTTTTCGCCTCCCTCGTCCCAAGGATCCAGGCACGGGCCAACGCAAAATGGCAGCAAATTACACGCTGGGAGCTGATCCAACTGGCCAACGACACAGAAGAAGGATTCAACGCGATCAAGGTGGAGATAAAGGCACTATGGCTAATGACAATGCAGAACAGGTACGTCCTAGACCTGTTGACAGCCATGGATGGAGGTGTTTGCCGAAAAATCGGGAGCGCATGTTGCATGTTCGTGCCTTCTGCAGATGCGGACAATGGGACTCTGTCCCATGTTATTGCTGCCATACACAACCTGGGTGAGCGGATGAAGGCTGAAGGAGGGGTGCAGCCAAGCTTGTGGTTCAATGACATTTTTTCATGGGTACCTTCCTGGCTCGGGATGACGGTCAAACTATTGGTACCCATCATGGTCTTTTTGCTCCTGATTTTTTGTGTGCCAGATAGGTCTTCTGTGCTGCGCAAAAGCAGTCCCTTATGGTGCAATGATGATGGTGACAATGGGCAATGCTAGAGGAGTGGCATAGATGACACATGAAGCACAAGTACAAAAAGGTGAGTATCCGGGACCCAAATGTAGAATGGTAGCATTATACTATGATGGGGACATAGTGGACAGACTATACCACACTACAATAAAAGAGCCCTATACGCCGGAATAGTATAAGGAAGTATGGGTGGACTTGGAGGGAGTTGGGGGTGTATATATATGACCTGCACTCATGATGAATATGCTAGAGCAGGACAGAGCCTCCGGGGAGTGTGTAGGGCATGGATTGCAATCAAGGGAACGCCGGCTTGTGACGAAGCAGTATCTGAGGAGGAAGTACGAAGTAGGTTGGGTGAGCTGCAATATTCATTACTTAAGTAACGAAAGGGGGAATGTATGGGAGGAAAGGCCTTTAGGGCCCACCTCCCCTCCATTTCTCACCATCATGCAGTCTATGACTCGCCCAGCAGCCGACTATGCACCTGGACCCAGGATGCAGGATGGCTGCGAGTCGACACATGGAGCTGCACGGCTGATCCTGTAGTCTGATACAGACTCCATTTTGTGACACACATAGACTCCATTTTGAAAATACCAAAGATAGGCCTCACTGGTACAAGCAGTCTGCAGGGCTGCAGCTCTCCCCTCCTGACCGCGCACAGCAAACCCAGCGCCTCCCTCACCCTCCTCCCCTTGGCAGCTCTGCTGCAGGCCTGTTCTCACGGGAGACTAGGCATGAACAAGCTACATTACAAACACTGTATCTTTCACCTTCCACTGTCCATCATTAACCTACAGATGGCCGGGCTGAAGCTAAGGTCTGTGAAAACAAGCTGCTTCCATAAAACCTGTCCTGTCCTCTCGCAGACCCCAACCCTGCTCCCCGTTTGAAGTGCCAGACCTAAGCCTGTGTGCCACCCTGTTCCACCCATGCAGCTAAGCCATCTGAAAGGATGATAAATTCACTTCAAGTCCATGAGATTGAGTGTACATATTGAAATAAGATGCCTCTCTCCCATCACAGATCACATACAAAGTTATGAAATGTATGTTGAAGCCTTTCATTACTAATCCAGGATTCCTGTTGCTACATAATACATAAAGCAATGTCTGATATCCATATATATTCTATGATTTCCTAAAGATGTAAACTTTTACAAATAGACAATTAAGTGTTGAAATATGTATAGTTTCTAAATGTAATGCATGCTGACTGTATAATAGAGTGTCTTCTGTAGCATTTGTTTACCCTCTGAGCATTGAGTTATGCAGTCATATTATAATCAGAACTTTATAGACTCTTCCCGGCCAATGCAGACACTAATCTGTTTCTACCTGATTTTGAATGTAAGCCTTTTTGTGTGTGTCCCTCACAACTTAGAGAATATACGGCCCAACATGCTACAGGGCCGTTCCTCCTCTCACCCCTCTCAGGTACTACTGCACACACAGCAGCCCTCACGTATCCCCCTTCCGGCTGGGCCCGAATGAGAAACCCCAGCCCTATGAATGTTGCGATATTAACAAAACTGTTGTTGTATTATGGACAGAAGTTATCTTATAACATGAAATTCATAGCAAATGTAAATGTGTAATATATAGAATGTTAATAAGCTCGCATAATGTTTGATGTATGTGCAACTAGACTGGTTTAATTATACCTCACATATTAAATGATGTGCATGCAACCTTATAATGTAGGCGAGATAGAAGCAACAGGTCACTCTCTCCCTTCCTCTGCAGCACTGCAGGCTCAGCCCCCACCATCCAACCCTTCCTCAGGATGGACGAATAACTAAAGGCCCTTATTTCATTGATAATGTGATGATGTAGCCATAACATCTCACCCCTCAGCTAAGCCTGCACTCAGTATCAGACCTTCCCTAAGGTCCCCGACCCACAATAAATCCATAAAACATGTTTCACACTCCAAGGCATTGGTCATCCAGCTGCCTTTTTAATATACTAGCTATGTGCCCACTGACCAGATAAGCTCCAAGCTCACCCCAACCCCGACTGGCCATCGAGGCAGTATACCTACTCTTGTACTAACATACCATAAATGTGCCCCCCTTAGATCTAACAAAGCAGAATGATGGAGTCATGTGCCCCCTGATAGAGTAACTGAACTCCTGAAGCAGCCACTTATTGTATAGTGTTCTTAACATGTTGAAATACGAGCACCCAGAATTATGTGCGATTTCTCTTGTGATGTTAGCTTAACAACTTTTTAGGATTTACAGGGCATTATGAATTATAACGGATGTTGAATGAGTATATGTGGCCACAAGGGCAAATGTTAGCATAGTCCAAGATAGATCAATCAACTATCTTCAGACCAGAGCTCCACCCCGATGAATTCAGATGACCTGGAAGCATCACAATGACACCCCAAGAAGCTTTGCCAATCACAGAGCTACACCCCTATGGATGAATATGTGCCCCAGACCCACTGGCCTATCTCATCGATTCATGTATCCCTTAGCTCCTACATCATACATGATGTAGGTTTGTAACAAAATGTGAATGTTTGCTGATGTTTGGCAGAACGCTCTCTGAGTTTGCAGAGTTCTCTGCTTGCCCTATATTGGTTTAGATAAACATTTACCTCTTAACTTCGCCCGCACTTGGTCTTAGTCTCATTCCCATCTGGGGTGTGTTCATTATTGACTCTCACTGGGGAGTTTTAAAGGCTTTGTTGGGGGACATTCACTTTCAACCCATAAAGCGTCTACATTTTCTTTCGGATCTAATGATAAATAAACTACTTTCCCGCGAATGCCCCTCAGTATTTCTGTGGGAGGAAATTTTGCAGTTTTCGGTTAAAGCCGTATTATTTCTTGAAATGGGTGCGCTGTTTGGATTATAATACTCTCATACAAATTAAGCTGCTGCAGTGCGTTTGGCAGTGGGAATACTTGCAAATTATTACTGATCACCCATGAAGGCATTTGGTTATTGTCCAGTTTTGCAGTGTAGTGTTAGTAATTTCATATTTGTTTTCAGCTATAACGTACAGAGCTAATTGAAACTATTGGGATTCCTCATTGTCTTCGATTTTCTGCATTATATCTAAAGTTTTGGTGCTCTTTCTAAAGAAAGTTCTGCGAAAACACACATATACTTGGTTTGGTATTTCAGATTTTGAACTTTTGTATTTCTTTTTTGTATGTTTGACATACAAAGTTGACATCTGCAATGTTGTCAGTACTGTTATCTAAAAATGCTGGAGTTTGTAAGCGCTCTTTAGTTCCAGAATACTTCCTTTGGATGTGCTCTATTTCTTCGAGCACTTGTTTGGCTGTATAGTGTAGGAGAATATCACTTAAATGTTGCAGTGCTGAAGCTGGACTTTTTGCATACTACAACTTGTAAACTAGATTTCTGACAAGTTGAATGGTGGGTTGCTAACATTTTGATACGGTGGAAGGTGCTTTTGCAAGCAGGGCAAGAAATACAGGCTAAGGAATGTCCTCGTATTCCTGTGTTGTTGTGCACTGTAAAGGAGTCCATAGTTGGTAGTATTTTAATTTTTCTTTTCTCGTTGCCTTTCACATGATGATTGAGGAACTGCTGCAATGATTTGATTAAACATTGGCAAATGTTACACATTGATGAGTAAACCCATGTGTAGGTCAGGCATGTTGGTGTGGTGGAATGAGGAGTGACATCTAAGTTTGATGGGGATATTTCTTAAAGCAGTGTTTCTTCTTCCATTATGGTATTGTGTATCTTTTCATACACTCGTCCACTCCGATGTAAGGCAATTTGGTTTGTTTGCTCTTGTTTGTATGATTTTTCATTAAAGTATGGCTCTGTGTTGGTGGTTTGACTCCACTCACCTGAACAGATGTGGCCAAGGGTATCTATGCTGATATTACATTTATTTCGAAGTACTGCTTGTAGTTTACCAATTAATGCTGTTAGTGGTTTCATTCTGTTTAAAATTACTATAAACAATTTCCGTTTATTGATCATTGCACTGTCTACAAGAGCATCCATGATTACTTTTCTGTGGTAAACTTTGAGGGTTGAGCCTGATTTCGCCCCTCCATTTATAAGGTTCTGAAAGCCTCTGTGGTGGAACATTTCTTGTAAAATGAAATTTCTGGAATGCTTTCTTGTGATTACATTACCATTTGTACGTACGTACTCTGTTAGCAGTAGTGCAAGTTGCACTCTTTTAAGTGCTTTTCTTTTCATTGTCACATTTTGTCAGATGAATTACACTGTCTTTATTGGTAGGTGCATCTGTGTTGCTTAATGACTGTATTAGCTCTTCTCTTTCAACTTTCTGCAGAAGTGCTTGCAGTGGATGGCTACTTTCTATGCTTTTAAGTTGTGTGGCTCTAATTATGCGTTGCTTTCTACAGAGTTGCAGTTTGGTAGGCTTTGTGTAGTAGCTGTTGGAGAAAAAAGGGAAGTGTTGGTGTCCAGATGTTCAAATGTATATGTGTGCAATGTGCATGAGTGGTTGAATACGAGGGTAGGCATATAAATGGAAGTGTGTCACTGTGTAATGGCCTCTAACTTTTGGTTGGGGACAGTATCGTACAATGTGGGGATTAGTCTAATGCTGGTGACATAATAAACACTGAGCACCTGTAGAGGTGTCATGAGTAACAATGAAGTACATACTGGTAGGTTGCCACAAATCTATATTCTACAATACAAGAATAGTGCACTCTCCCAGTAAGATGTAAAACACTACGATGGTATTGTATTTACTTTTTTTCTTGGTGAGAGTAGGTTAATCGCTGGTTGTATTTTGCAATGCACACGCCAGTGGCTTTCAGGAGAGAGGTGGGTACTGCACCTGTATAAGAAGATGATAAGAACATATGTTGGGTAATGGCATAGTGATTGCATTTGTACAATACATTATTTAAAAGTGTAGCGGATGTCTTGGCCGGAAGAGAAAGTGTGTGTGAATAAATGGATGGCTTACTATATGAATAGGGACTTGGGAGCATAAGCATGTTTGGTAAGGGGGTAGGTGGGTTATTTGCAAGTGTATTGTATGACGTCCTAATTAATAAGTGTGTGTATTAGTGTAGGAGTATTTATTTTGACAATGGAGTACTTCTCATTGTTGAAGGATGATAAAAAGGTTTGGAATGGTGTACAGACTGCAAAGCAGAATGTTTTTGTGTGTGCATTTCCATATACCTTTCTACATATATATGCTTGCTACATGAGTGGAGCCATTGTTTACGATCTTTAATTTCTTTATATACATTTCTGAATGGTACTGTTGTCAATGCACACATACATTTTTTTCTTTTTTAAGTAATGTTAAAATTTATAAAGTGTGAAAGGTAATTGGCAGGAAACTGTTGTTATGCATGCAATGTATGTACTTGGCTTAGTTTGGTGGGATATGCTGACTGATCCTTTTCTGTGCGATTTTTACAAATTTCATAGGAAGTGCATTAATGGGGCGAAAGCATTGTAAAATTGACAGAACGAAAGAACAGAGTAACTGTTTGCATATAATAATGGCTGCCATGGTCAAATGCCAACTTTGCCAGCACCTACCACTGTAGGAGCCATTTCATGGTAAGTGATGGGAGAAATAATAGTATGCATTTTCAGTAACTTATGGACGATCAGTGCCAGGTATCCTGTTGCGATGGACTTATAACACAGTTGCAAATACTGTAAAAAAGTAGCATTATCTGCATGGCCTGGTTTTGGGTGGCGATGACAACAAATGTGAATGCAGAACTCGTAGATCATTTTACAGTACTTTCCAGTGCAGGTGCTTTTGATTCACAGGACACTTGAACTCTGCTTGTTTAATGGTTAGTATGGACTGTTCAACAGAAATTATAGCGTTAGATGCAGAAATCTTGGATGTAATTGGTGGATGCGTGTATGACCGTTTAACAGTAGCCAATGAGAGAGTGCTGGGAAAAAAGACTACTGGAAAGGGAAGAAGGACTGCCCCTGTTTTACTGGGTTGTGGCCCTTGTGGTAGTTGGGAAAGCACACATGTTATGTGCTGTTCTTCTTAACATGCAAACCATGGAAATGGGAATACGGATTGTCGAATCAGGTGTATGTCTGCTTTTATGTTCCATGCTCGGATGTTCTTTTGTGCCCATGAGAACCTTAGTGCTTCTAATGTAATGTTTGTCAGTGGAGCTGATATTTTTTTCTTCCCCCTATTGAAATTAGTCTTGGGTTCCACATGTAAAATGTAGTTTGCAGAAGCTTGTGCAATAATGTAAGGAGGAAAAGCAGCGAGCAATCCCCAAGAAATACCAAACAAAAAGGTGTTTCTTTGCACGTGGCTTTACAAAAAAAAATACTTTTCACAACTACCAACAAAGAGGGGACTTTCTATCCTGTTTCGAATGTGTTTGCGCACCCACCCACAGAGGGCAATATGTTAGTGAAAGCCGCAGCATTTGGAGGTGTGCACATGCTACATCTGGGTCTTTTTAGGGTGGCTGTCATGGAAATGGGACTGTGGAGGAGTTGGGATTGGTCAATAAGATTTCCTGGGTGTGGTGTGTAACAACAGATTGTGCCAGAAGGTGTGTTTGAAAATAGGACTGCACATGGCTACAGGCATGGGTGTGCCGTTTAGTAGGCAGACTATATGACTTTTGGGTGAGTCTTGGATACATTGGTTAAATATTTATGCTGAAGGCTGTGCACTGGCTGCACACCTTGGATTCTATAATTTTGATGTGCACTGGTACAGAATACATGGGATGAAGTGGTTGCAAGTGAGTCCTCTTTGTGCTAGTTTGATGATGCTCGATCATCTAGACATTATTATTGTTCATTGTGGACAGAACAGTTTAGGACATTTCTTTTTTACATCTCACTGCAGTTTGTTATGAAGGAGACATTTCACCAACTCATGGCAATGTTTCCAAAGTCGCACACACATTTTTCTTGTATTGCTCAGAGACAGATTTGGCTGCATTCTTCCTCGTGTGGGCCACAAATGGAGAAAGTGTGGCGCAATGTGAACAAGGCTGTTTGAACCCTTTTGCGAGACGTTGGCATGTTCTCCTTCCACAATGATAACATTACATTTCGTAGTAGACACATTTTTGATTTAGATGGAGTTCATCTGACGGATGCTGGCAATTAGCTGTTTCTGCATAGTATTCAAAATGCAGTGCAGTGCTTCTTGCAAGTTTAGCAAGCATTTCCCCTGTGGGTGTTCACCACTTCTAACCTTACAACCACAAACAGAACAAAAAGGCTCTTTTCCGAGCCACCACTTCATTTTGGGAATGCGTACAAGGTTTTTGACGGAGTCGCGCCGCCCATTTTTCACCACCCTGTATGCAGCACTTATAGGCTGCGGGACCACCTGCATGCTTTTATTGAAATTCTATATTTAAACAATGTAAGGTAGCTATGAAAAGAGCCTTCTTGTCTCCCCCTCCTTCTGATTGTGTTGCATTATTCCTCATGTTCTAAGACACACCACAGAAGGAAAGTAATGGAATGGAGGTTTGTCACAGGGCTAACAAACTGCAAGTGGAGAGCAGAAGTTCTTGGGTGGACCTTATTTGGGTAGGAGGCACTCTTTGTCATGCTCCCAGACTGAAGCCTTGAAAGCATTTTGAAGTTGTTCCCCCTGCACAGTACCGCATCCCAGTATTTGCACAATACAGTGACCTTTGAAAGATACGGGTCTGCTGCGGTGAGTATGGCTTTCAAGGCTGGTTTCGGGATGCACTGGCCCACTGGAGTGTCCCAAGTGGTGGCAGGAGTAGATGCAGAGGATACTGCAGAGGAAATGAACCTACTACCTTGTTGAAGTGGAAAACCATCCAAACAGCTGCTTTGTGGTTCAATTTCAGGTGCCTCCGAATGCAGGTGGTGCCGTTGTTGTACCAGCCAGGTTTTCCGCAGCTGAGCACTCAGTGCATTTCACCTGGTTAGCACAAGATTTGGGCACATCTCCTACGGTGGTAAATAGTTTCCACACCCATGACTCACGCTGGCTACAGGCAAAAGTGAATCGCTCTACTTCATCCTTCTTTCCTTCTTGATCTCCATCTATATTATCACGCCTGTTCCCTAGTTCAGGCCCTTTAGAAGGAGGTGTTTGTGGTAGTGGTGAGGGTGTGGGTGCTGCTAAGTCAGAGGTGGTAGCAGCAGCTCTGGTGGCCATTACTTGGAAAGGTAGTTTCGAGGCACAGAATTGGTCAGAAAGCAATATCTGCATGAAGCAATGTGGACCGCTGCTCTCTTCTGGAAAGCCAAACACGGATTGCAGCGCAGCTGTAGGGTGCAATCTTTTGTAGGACTGTTATGGAGCACAAGCAACCGGAAAGTGGACCTAAATCTTTCCCAAAAATAAGTAGATGCAAAATGGAGAGTGTAGGACCTCTGTAAGGGTGGTCTTTCATAGTAACACTGCATACATTGCAGCAAATAGTACTTTCTCGATGTGCACAGGCCTGGATCGTGTCCACCAAATAAGGACCCACGCACAGTATGGTTCCATTCCCATGGTGACATCGCCATTGTTCTCCATTGGGACGGCTGTCTGCGGGACGCATAGTGGTCGGAATATTTTGTGTCCATGTGCATAGGTGTCCTACAGATACCCTTGGCATCCCCAGACAACTTAAAAGTATGGAACACATGCCCCAAACATTTCTAAACAAGCTGGGTGTGTGAACGGTACAGTAGGTAGGATGTTCACATGCAAAGGTACCCACAGGACGTGAGTGAGTAATTCCACCTGCTAAAAGTACATCACACCTTTCTTCACATATCTTGGTCAGGGGCAGTGTTACCAGGCATCAGAGGAAGAGATACGCATGTGTGAAGTTGTGTAACTGACAAACTTATGGTCCTACAACTACTTAATGGTGGTTCTGTGGATGCAGACATGCTGCCCAGAGTGGAGTCCAACGGAGGCTTCCATTGTAATTGTGCATAGGCCAGCCAGGAGCAGCAGTCATAGGACTCCTCCATTTTCCTCACTTGCGATCATCCCCACCAGTATAAATTCTGCAACAATTTACATATCAACCTTTATTTCTACACATTTATAGCCACTATTAGGAAAGGGAAGGGGGACCAGAAACTGATACATACACTGGGGGTTTCGGCATTTCTACAAGTTGGTCATGCAGGGAGGAAGGGATTGAGTTTTCATCGAAGCATCTCTCATGGCATGGAATTAGCGGGATGGCAGGCTGGAAAATGGGGAAGGGGTGCATGTGCAGGAGGTACAGTGGAATCTTATTTTTCCCATAATATGTCCTTGTACGAAATATTTCAAGGCAGCAACATTGTTCAGCAATTCATCAATTTTGGCATTGAGCCGGTCCAGTTTGCTATTTACAGTGTTTCCTTCAATTCCTGTGGCTGCATGATTCTGCGGAAGAGGTGTCACTTGTGGTGTACTCCTTTCTATTACCGTATGTTCCGTTAAAGAAAAATATATTTGTTTGGTATACATGAAGTAATCTATTGTAATTGTGTTACTTTTCACACTGCGTTCCCTACCTGTGGGGTTACTATGGTCACTCATTTCGTCATGTGGGAAATACTCTTCCAGCCATTCTAGGGTGCTTGCGATTGCAGTAATTCTTTTACTTTTCACACTGCCGTGCCTACCAATGGGATTATCATACTCACCCATTTCGTCATGCGGGAAATTCTCTTCCAGCTATTCCAGGATGGTTGCCATTGCTGCACACAAAAAGAAAATGTCATGCTTTCCTACTATTGTACACTGCAGGGCCTGCGTAATTATACGGTAAAGTTTAGTGCACTTACCATGTTGCAGTAACGTTCTGCTCTCAGGAGTCTGCAGGCCTAATTACATCCTTGTTCTTTGTTCCTATGTAAAGCAGCTGTGCGGTACAATTGTTGAACGCAGACGTTACTTATCTTGTTGGTGCATTCCATTATGCTGCATACCCTATGCGTTTGCACAGTTTGTTTCCAAAGTACAGAGTTTGTACACCTACTGCATTTTCCCTTCAAATTCACATACTTGCTGCTGTTTGTATATGTGTCTTGTCTTTTCTGCATGGTACCACTATGTACGACCACCCCTCCATTTCCCAGCAGCGTGGATGTCAACTGATTTCCGCGAATAGACGCACTGTTCACAACCACTGTGGCTATTAGTATGGAGCTACTGGTTTCAGTATGCTGTACAGTACATCTATACAAACTAAGATTATCCTGTTAAAAACCTATGAAATTCAGTGAAAAAACATTGTTAAAGGGACGTTATGGTTAAGTTGCGCTACTAAAACCCGAACCCCTTCACTGAAAAAAATATGATAAAGGAACCTTATGGTTACAGTGCCATACTAAAAACCTATGAAATTCACTGACAAAAAACATTGTTAAAGGAATGTTATGATTCAGATGCTCTAAGAAAAACCTAGCAACTTCAGTACCACAACTATTTGAAAGGGACATTTTAGTTACTTTGCACCAATAACAACCTATCCACATCATGGTTACAAGTAAGACAGGAAAACCCCAGAAATTTGCTAGTTATGGTAAGCTAAGCAACCTTAACTCGCGCCACCACCGTGCACTGCTAAGACTAACACCCAGGACATCAAAGATGACATCATATACAGTGCTGTAATATTCTGTTGGTGACTAATTTACAAAAGTTACACTTCCAACACATTCTTGCTCATACCACACCCAGAAGACTTATTGCACAATGTTGTAGCTTCCACAGACCTAGTTCCATGCGTGCCATTCTGCAAATGGCCCGAATGTGCACGTGGAATCCCGGAAGTAACAGGGTTTATGCATACTTTTTGTGCTGTGTGCAGACGTGACAGAATACATTTCAACCAGGATAGCAGATTGTATATGATATTGTTGGCAGGTAATTGGAATGGCTACTACAAGCGGTGGGCAGGGACTTGGACATGTAACTATGTTCCAATATGCACTGTGTTCCTTTCGTCTTGCCTGTGAACAAATGGCCACTGTACAGGTTGCGATCAACAGTACAATATAACAGCGAATGTACATATCCAACATCTCATGCACTACTCCTACACAGCTTGTGCAGTGGCACTGCCATATGTGTTAAGGTCTCACCATGGATAATTTGTTCTCATACTTATTGATGTGCACCATATTCTATGCCATATATTACGCCACAAAACTGCTATTTGTACATCTTCTATATAGCAATCTCTGCAATCAGGCAAAAGTTCCCTCACTTGATGGTACGATGTTAGTGGTATCTGTAGCATTTATGGAGATGCATTTTGCCACATAGGAATACTTTTCATCAGGAGACGCACAGTTTCCTTAGGAAGCTCAATAAGACAGTTGTTCAGGCAGCGCCACGCGGCCACAATACTTTTGTAACCGGCACTGTTAATGTTTGAGATTCCAAGATTTTGTTGTTTACTCAGCTGTGCTCACATGCAACTGTCTGGGATTTAGCAAGCAACAACAGTGTTCATACTTTGCTGAATCACTGCTGATTGTCATATGTGCAGTGAAATATTTTATGCACTTGTGCAAATGGTAGTGAGGAACTTGCTATGTACCTTCGAGTTGCTAAGTGCAGAGACAGTGTGTGAGTTTCACACATAATGGAATGACAAGCAGCTCATGAATCAAGGCAAGGGACTATTTAAAACGCCCACTGTACACTGAAGCATCCTGTTCCTTGCTCCCAATGGGCCCCAGGCAGCCAACCTTGACGCAGTCATAAATTGGTAGCTTTGCAACACGAAATCCGTAGGCAACAGCACAGTTTGAAATAATGTAGTGTGTGGCATGATTTGGTAGGCGTGGTTACAGGGGCAGCATTAACAGGAAACAGAGGATGACATAGGCCTACGTATAGCTGTTCAACTGACAGACGTCGGGTGCCAAGACTAATGAAAAATGGAATGAGAAGATGCAGACATGAGGCCAGTTCTGTAGTTGTATGAAAACTTCCATTGCGATTGAACATACGCCGGCCACATGCACTCTCAGTAGGAAACCTCCATTTTGCTGACCTGCAGGCATATGGGACAGCACTATGCGCTACAAAGTCACAATGCATTGACAGCACCAAAGCAACAAATATGCACACAGTCACAAACAGTTTACATGTACACGTTTACTTTGTAAGAAACATTGGCCATATTTGGACAGGGTAGGGGTACTAGTAATTGTTTAGCAATTGTTCCATTTTTACGTAATGGCTGTGTACATTACTTTTTACAGTGTCACATAGATTTTGTGTTGCTATATGCTGTTGTGGAAGAGATGCCACTATTGATGCGTTCCTTCAATGTAAAGTATGTGCTCTTACACACAAACATACACACTGTGCTGCTTGCCCATGCAGTTAGTATCCTTACTTATTTAGGGAAGACGGACGTTCTTTTCCAGATATTTTAGGGTGCTTGGCATTGTTACGAGAAAAAAAAAAACATCATGGTTTGCTATTGTGGTACATTGCAAAAATTAGGCATTAATAGGAAACACTTCAGTGTAGTTACCACATTGCAGTTACATTTTGCTGTCAATACTTTGCATTCCATACTCTGCTATTTGTTTCTTCGTTTTCATGTGTAGCAGCAGCGTGGTAATATTGCTGGTGGCTCTAAAAAGAGCCGATCATGGTTTTGTTTGTGTAGATGCTTTTAAGTGAAAACTCTTTCTGTGGTTTCTATAGAGATTTTTATATTTGTGCACTTCACCCATTCTTACAACAACCTCCTCACTGCATCCTGTACATGCAACTGCAAAACACCATTAGCAATATTGCACAAAGAAATGCCATTGTCATGGAATAAGTCGGCATTTTCTGAAGCAAGGTGTTGTGAAATGATGTGGCAGAAGCTCTTGTCTTACAAGCTGAACTCTTTATTAATTAATGCAGCAAAATCAGCAGTGCAAAACAGACAACAAGTGCAGCGTTTATTCTAAAGGTAGCTGGCCTTCAACAGTGCATGGTGATGCAATGAAATGCAGACTCTGGAGTCGTTTTACAGTTCATTTGAGAGGAGGCCCGGAAAAGTGACCTGCTCGGTGTCCTCTGCCGGCTTAGTCTGAGTCAGTGATGGCTTTGCACTCTTTCTTCCCGGCTTTTCAGGGGCCGCCTGAGATCTGGTGATACTTCGGCATCACGCGAGATCCCAACAGAATAATGTCAATCTTGGAGAAAAACATTGCAGCATCATACAAAAATGTAGACATGCTTTGATTGCTGACCCAACTTCCGCCCTCTCTCAGGGAACAAGCTGTTTTAGAACAAGTGAATAGTCTTGTTAGTGGTATGGATAAAACAAAGGATTTTCACTTTTTATACAGTTTTTTCTTTTCCTGTACTCTGTGCATTCTTAAAGTAAGGTTTTCAATGCATCTTGGAAATGCTGCAAAAAAATACCATTGTCAATGTTTGACAAAGACATGCCATTGTCATGGAAGAAAACCACATTTCTACACCCAAGGATCTCATTATTGCAGAAGAACATTCCAACTTTGCTAAAAAAAAGTAGCAATTTTTGCATTGATGGTACACTTTCGTCCTCTGGGTTGGAATAAACTCTATTCCAACAGGCCCACATTCTTTTTGGCGGTAAAGATGAGAATCGAATTTTCGCAGTGGGAAAGAAACGCCTCACTGCTGTCAACAATCTCTTCAGTTGATACACCACATATGAAGAAGAGGCTCGGCCCAAATGCTGAGCTCCGTAGTATAGCACAACAACGTCAAAAGACCCGAAAGTGACCACTTCATTGCAAAGATCAATGACAATGCCGAAATTGCAGACGTCGACAGCACACCACAGTGCCTCCACTCCTTCCAACTCGAAATTGCCATCCAAGTCTTTTTCCTGGGCCTACCCGTGCAAATCTACCACAAAGCCATCACCCAGTAACAGCACTCTGCATCTCTCGATTTTTACCAGTCTGACTGCACGAAGCACTGTAACAATTTGTTACTGCCCCTTCCTGTGAGGCGGAACCTAAGAAGCTAATTGGATAATCCTGACAGGCGCATTTTCATTGCCCAGCATGCTAACAAGGGCACTGTTAGGGAGAATTCTCTGTAAAGGCTAATTTCCCAAACCTAGTGAGTCCCCCAGCAGCTTTGCTGGATTTTTGGGGTTTATTTTTTCTCCTGCTAAGAGTGAGACTCTTTTTCTCCCACTCTTAGACATGATTTGAGGTGTTCCTTTGACTTTGTATGTGTTCTATGGGCTATGGGGTCCATTACCCCATAGGGCTTCATGTGTTTTTGATATGTCTCAAATTGTGAACAGAACCAGTACAAACCATCATATTGTGGACATACTGGTCGGGGCAATTTGATTGCCCTGGGGTCTGTTGTTTGAGGGGCACTGTCCAGTCCCCCCGACCGATTTTGGCTGGTGGCAGTGGATACTACTTTTTATATTCGACCGCAAATGTTCCCATTGTTCAAGGCTACCACTTTTTAAAATAGCCTCGAACATACCGCCGGTTTATTAAATTAATATAAATTCACTGGTTGGTATTTTTTGCCGAAACTTGGTTCCCAAATGGCATTTGTGTTCGCTTCTGTGACTCCAACCCAAGTCGAGCCCTTTGTTCCACTTTTTGGCGTGCTTCTCCACAGAAGCCTCCAAAAGTGGTGCCACTCTGTCTGGGTACCACAGGGGGTGTGGGAGGGGGTTTAGGCACCTTGGACTGAGTTGCCTCGGCAACTCAAGTCGCACTCTTGTGTGATTGGCCAAAGTGGTGAGCCGCCCGGCTCACCACTTAGCATGTTTGAGTGACAGCTAGGCTGAATGAATGGGGGTTTTCTGCATAAAAGCAGGGCTTTGGGGACTGGGACTTCAGACATCTCGCCACAGGCCCTAAAGAATCCGAGCCGACCTGCAATGACGACACCACCGGTGGAGCCCTGCTGAACCGTCTCACCACTTTTCCCGACGATAGAGGAGATCTCCAGCCCGGAGAGTCTTCTTCCTTTGACTGGTGGGGATAACCAGTTTGCCCGTATTTTCACCTTCCTGGACCATCTCGTGGCCGCCTTGCCTGTGCCAAGCACCCCGGTTACCGGAATACCACGGTTTAGCACTACTGCAAAGAAAAGGGTAGTACCTTGTAACCGGGAAACTGCGCGGCTGGTTTCTTCTCTGGTAGTGCAACGACCTTCAGCTTTCCTCCACGTCGAGACCTCCTCTTCCTCTGGACGAAACACCAACTTGCACCCGCTGCCAGGAACAACTGCCCCCACTGGTGCGTTCTTCCCATTTTCAGGTACTGTGTCCCGCCTGGCTTCCCTTGCGACAGATCGTTCGGGGTGACAGTAAATCCTCGACTTTCTAACCTGGGTTAGCCTGGGGCCTGTTAACTAACTTTTCCTGACTTGATCGCAATCTTTTATGAACTATCTACAAAGACTCTTTGGGCATAACCCCACTGTGTGATCCTGGACACATTTCGCTGGCTCTCTCTAAGAGTGGGCCTGGCATCTGAACTTCCTTGCTCTCCAGTAGTCTTTGCCTAACCTGCCTCACTGTGGTTCTTTGAAAGGTATTGAAATTGTGTGCTTCCATAACTTTGCCTTTTCCCTCCCTTTTTCTATAACTTATTAGAGTGCCATCTTATGTTAAGCGCTCACCTCTGTCTAAAAGTAAGTGGTGTTTCTCACTAAGACTTGTCTAATAAGTAATTAGGGTTGTATATATATAATAGTGACAGTGTGTTGAATTTACTTACCTCTTTTTGTGCTAGTGTATTTACAAGTGTGTCTTTAAATAAATAATGATATACTTTTACACCAAAGCTCTGGTCATTGTTTGCTTGTGCTACTGTGTCTATGTACCTATTGTGTGTACGCTATATACTGCCTAACACATCTTGAGAGAAGTCTGACTGCTCAGCCACAGCTACCAGGTAAATCTGGGTGGTACAGACTGCTACCAATTGGGTTTACTGCCAACCACCTGTAGTCCTAAATCTTTTGCAGTGGTCCCTAAGGGAACTGCACAGGTTTCTGCCTAACAGGCACAACGTGGCATGTGCGCATTCCAAACTATACCAAGGGAAACACCCCAGTGAAGCAGGGGGAGTCCTTCTCCCTATTGGTGCTCTTTCCTGTCACCTGCACCATTAACACCTAGTTGGCCAAATGTCATAGTCCCATTTCCATTGGCCAGCATGGTGAGAAGGGCATACTCTGGCATGTGCCTTTCCCCAAGTAGTGCCATGGCCGTACCCCAGTAAAGCAGGACGAGTCCTTCTTTCCTTGGCACTATCTTCTCTGCTGCACCACCTCATTGTCTGATGCGTTCATAGACACACACGCATCCACCAATCGCATCAAAGCCACCATCATCCAACACTGTCACCCCTGTACAAAACTTCAAATGTACCGTCACACATTTACAGCACAAGTGGCATGCCATTGCAAAGAATGTCCACTACAATGTTTTGTAAAACTATGTACGCTTTCTTCATCGGCATATATCCACATGGCCACCCAGGATGTGGCACATGTAATCCTAAAAGTAGTGCACAATATGCTACTTTTTCGTGTAAGTATGGGGGATTTGGGAGATGGCAGAGTAAGTAATGTGAACCTCACAATGGGATTGGATCTTCCATTGTACATGTATGAAGGTTTTTTTGTGTTTTGTTTTTAACGGGTATGCCAGCAACTTTTTAGTTTTTTTTCCTCTTTACATGCATTTTTGTTTGCCTCGCCTCACTTTTTTACTGCATTCTGCACAATGTTTCTTGTACCATTTCTACAGAACCACTGCATGTTGTGCAACCTCATCACCTCATAATGGGGGGAGAACATGCCAGCAGTCTGCATAAAACCACGCATAAATCTATTTATAACATGCTTTCCGACCTCTGGACCCATCCTCCTCTTGGTGTTATGCATGAGCAAACGACCTTAGCAGTAGGAAAAATCTGCATCACTGCATTCAGCAACCGCTTCAGATGGCGGATTAAACCTCCACATGACATATAACCCAAAGGTAGACTTCCAAAGATAGAACCATTCCGCTGAAAATGCAGTCACCCTGACAGCCCCAGAAAGTGTGCCCTCTTTCCAATCCGAAATCACCAGTAACACCTCTATGCACGCAACACCCGTGCAGATGGCGCACAAAGGTGTCACCAACGATAATCACTGTGTGTCTCTCCATCTCCACCAACCTCACATGACAGTATTGGGACAATTTTGTACCGCTCCTTCTTGGCAACCACACCCTAAACACCTTATTGCCTATTTCCCACAATTCCATTTCCATTTCCGCCATGCTCATAATGGCATAATGTGGCATGTGCGCTTTCCCATCTACAGTTAGGGCCACAGCCTGGTAACGCACTCACAATACTTCTTCCCTTTGCACAAGCATTTTTGCTCCACTCCCCCATTAGGTGCTGGCAAATTGTCAAACACGTATGCAGCATTCACATACAAAACCTCTGCGTAGCACACTATAATTTCTGCACACCACTCCATATTTACCATTACACACTCTCAGTACATGTCCTATTTCATTCCAAAGCCCCTCCACCCACCAGAAACCTCTGCTAAATAATGCACAATGCACGGTTCATGTCAAACCTCTAATTAAAAAACCTTCCCTCGACCCTCTCGAGCCCAAAAACTACCGCCCTATCTCAAACACCAGGTTCCTTGCCAAACTCATGGACTGAACCGCCTACTCCCAACTAAATGCCTTTGTCGAAGCCAACAATCTCCTAGACCCTGCACAATCAGGTTTCAGAGCCCGTCACGGAACTGAAACCACCCTAACCTCAATCTGGGATGACCTTAAAATGAAAGCAGACTCTGCGGGATGCGCCGCACTAATCCTTCTTGACCTAGCCTTTGACATAATCAATCACTCAATCCTCCTAGACTGCCACCACTCCCTAGGAATTCGTGTAACCGCTCTTAAATGGATAGCCTCATTCCTCAAAGATAGGTACCAAATAACGATACTCTTCACATATACCTCCCAAGCCCGACCGGTCGACACGGGAGTCCCAAAGGAGCATGCCTATCCGTCCTCCTGTTCAATCTCTACTTGATCACCCTCCCACCAATAATTAGGTCACACAACATCATGTGTTACAACTACGCCGATGACACTCAACTAATTCTAAAACTCCTGAACTCAAAACCCAACTCCCGACCTGACCTGACATCCTGCCTCCTCGACATAGCACTCTTGATGACCCAAAATCCACCTCTTGTTAATCCCCTCCAAAACGGAGATCACGGTTTGTGGCAACTCCGAACTTCTTCCGCACCTACTACCCTGGCCACCGGCCATGGGCAACTCACCGACCCCCTCCAACTCAGTGAAAAATCTTGGATGCACCCTTGACTCTGACCTAACACTCTTGCGCCAAGTCAACAATGTCTCAAAGTCCTGCCATTAGCACCTTAAAACCCTTAAGCGCATCTTTCCATATCTCTCATTTCCCAACAGACTCTCTGCAGTCCAATCAATCGTTATATCAAGACTGGACTACGCAAACCCCCTATACCTTGGAATCCACGCCTACCAACTGAATAAACTCCAAAGGGCACAAAACGCGGCAGTCAAAATGCTACTTGCGCTCGGCCCAAGAGACCACATCTCCCCAGCCCTTAAGATGCTGCACTGGCTTCCTGTAGCCCGAAGGGTGACTTTCAAAACCTTATGCATCTCCCATCGAGCACTGCATAAAACCGGACCTCAATATGTTCAAGACAAGCTAAAACCCTATCACCCCCCACACACCCTAAAATCAAGCTCAGCCAGCCTCAGTCAGGTTAGGCGCATCATCATTCTCAGCCTTGACCCCCACGCTATGGAACTCTCTCCCACCCCACATCCGCCTAACTGAGGATTTAACGTCTTTCTGCAAACTGCTGAAAACCTGGCTCTTCCCCTAAAACCAACCCATGCCAAACTAACCCAAACTGTCTAACAGCATCTCAATGACACCAATCCAACAAACTACCTGATGCGAGAAATTGACTGCTAGTAACCCCTAATATAAACTAGAAGTACAATCAGAATTAACCAAATAAAATAGATCAATGCAATGAAGTGGTTAATAAGAATAAATCTTATGGAAACAGTAAAGAGACTTAAACTCCTGAAATTGACATAATGCATGAGGTGTGAACGAAATGAATGGCGTGGAGGAAATAGTTAGAATGGATGCAGCATGTGGACCAGATGAATGCGCTGACTGGAAGAATGTGCGAGTGGGAGAACAGACGACTATATAGTTCGAATAAGTGTGTAAATCGAATGAGTAAGAAGATTGGATGAGTGTATAGAATGGATGATCAGGTTGAGCGGTTGGTGTGTACAGCGGACGAGTGTATAGAGCGGATGAATGCCTAGAGCGCCTGAGTGCATAGAGCGCCTGAGGGTATGGAGCGCCTGAGTGTATGGAGCGCCTGAGTGTATGGAGCGTCTGAGTGTATGGAGCGCCTGAGTGTATGGAGCGCCTGAGTGTATGGAGCGTCTGAGTGTATGGAGCGCCTGAGTGTATAGAGCGCCTGAGTGTATAGAGCGGATGAATAGATAGAACAGGATTACTGCGTATTAGCAAATGACTTTATAAGACTGATGAGTGCATATTGCTGTTAGATGGGTAGGGACCGGATGAGCGCGGGGACCGGATGAGCGCGGGGAGCGGATGAGCGCAGGGAGCGGATGAGTGCAGGGAGCAGATGAGTGCAGGGAGTGGATGAGTGCGGGGAGCGGATGAGTGCGGGGAGCGGGTGAGTGCGAGGAGTGGATGAGCGAGGGGAGTGGATGGCGCGGGGAGCAGACGCCCGTGGAGGAGGACGCCCGTGGAAGGCGGACGCGCGTGGTGGGCGGATGCGCATGGGGAGCTGGTGACCTCAGGAAGCGGGCGAGTGCGGGGAGCACGTGATTGCATAGGTTGGGTGAATTTGTAGAGCAGATGAAGGTATGATGCATACAAGGGGATAAAGCAGACAAATGCCTAGAGTGGAGGAGATACATAGACTGGGTGAGTGCGCAGAACGGATAAGCATGTTGAACGGATGAATGCATGCAGAGCCGATGAGTGCGTAGAACGGATGAGTGTGGGGAACTGATGGATGAGCGGAGCGTGATGGATGAGCTGAGCGGAAAAACATATAGAATGGAAGACTGCATAGAATAGACTAGAATGCTGACAAGTATATAAAGCAGACAAGTGCATATGAGCTTAAGAGTGCATATGAAAAATGGGATGTGTAGAGTGGCGGAGTGTGTAGAGGGGCTGAGTGCGTAGAGGGGAGGAGTACGTAGAGGGGAAGAGTGAGTAGAGGGGAGGAGTGCATAGAGGGGAGGAGTGCGTAGAGGGGAGGAGTGCATTGAGGGGAGGAGTGCATAGAGGGGAGGAGCACGTAGAGGGGATGAGTGAGCAAAACAGGTGAATGCATAGTGCGTGTGAGGGCATATAGAGGACGAGTGCCTGGAGCGAACAAATGCCTAGAGTGGAACGGATGTGTCAGGTATAATGGACCAGTTGCGTAGAGCGGATGAGTACGTAGAACAAATGAGCACAGATTGCAAGCAGTACTGATGAGTGCGTAAAATGGATGAGTATGCAGAGCTGCTGAATGCGTAGAGCGGAGAGAACAAGTGAAGTATGTAGATGGAGTCTATATGGATGGAACAAATGATATATGTGAATGGAATTGTTCACATATATGGATCAAACGAATGCCGGGTGTGACATATGTAGATGGAACGGCTACCATATGTGGATGGAACGGCTAACATATGTGGATAGAAAGGATGCCGTATATGGATGGATCGGGTACCGTAGGTGGATGGATCGGGTGCTGTATGTGGATAAAACGGATGACATAAATGGGTAAAACGTGTGAAATAGGTTGATGGGAAGGATGAAGAATGAATATGTCACGGGTGAAATATGTGGACGGGGTGCATAAAACAACTTAGAATACAAGGAACAATACAGGAAATATGTGGATGGAGTGCATAAAACAACTTAATATACACAACAGAGATCGGAGTAAATAAAGCGCATTTGAATGCGTGTGGCAGACAGGAGTGCATGCAAGGGGCAGACAAGAATGCATGCGTGGGGCAGACAAGAGTGCATGCGTGGATCAGACAAGAGCGCATGCGTGGGGCTGACTGGAGCGCACGGGCGGACTGGAGCGCGTGGGGCGGACTGAAGTGCATGAGTGCGTCTAGCGAACCAGAGTATGTGAGCAGATTGGGATGCATGGAGTGGATAGGAGTGCATGGAACAGACTGAAGCGCATAGAATTGTGTGATGTATATAGTATTATATAGTATGGTCTGGAATGCAGAGAACGTTTTCAAAGGGCATATAACCCATCATATCACACCACCATGCTTATTCTCTCCTTTACATCACCACTCAACTAGAACACCCGGATACTATGACACCATTCGGTATAACTGTTCTCATACCCACATCTGCCGCTCACTCCATATCATTCTAAGTAAACACTGCTGGTTACACACCCCCAGCCAGGCGTTCTCCTCAGGCCTAACGCAGCCACACTCGATCTGGATAAATCCTGCCAGAACGAACACATACTCCTGATCTCTCAACCACCACACTTACAGCTAAGAAGCAGCCATTACACAAATACCGCACCAGCTGCACACATACCCGGTGCTCACACGCACCTTTGACTCTCTCTACTCTCTCTACTGATCTGAATTTCGGTTCCCAAGGGCGTTCAACCAACCAGCGCCTTCAGTCCATACCAATGGTATATAAGGCGCTATATAAGTGCAAAATAACATAACATAACATAATGATTGCAGCATCCACAATTATCCAGAGGCGCACCCACCTCACCTTTGGCCATGCACACAACAGTGCAGCCCTTTCCACACCCACGACAACACTATGGATCCATGCATACCACCATTTTGCCACCTTAGATAATGAACAAACGTAACATATGTAGCGCCACTTCTACCCAACACCCCCACACCAAATAACACCCATTCACAGAAAGTATCCCAATTAGCAGAATCCACAAACATACCAAAGCTTGCACCACCCCTACCCACTGCCATTCGCAAAGTATTGTGTCACTGGCAACCTATTCACAACAGCTGCTCAACATTGGGCCTACTTCAACAAATGTGCACACATCACAGTTACCAAGCACATATAAGCTGCACTTCAACCATACCCTCTTCTATACTTAGATCACATAAACACTGCACCTTGTGGCCACAATACACAACTTTTCACTGCACCATCTCCTACCGTACATGCACCCAATAGTTGAAGCCTTGAACACACCCACTGCAAAGAAATCTACACACAGCACAGTAACCAAGCACATGTAAGTCACACTTCAACCATACCCTCTTCCATACTCACATTACATAAACACTGCACTCTATGGCAACACTACACAACTTTTCACTGCAGCATCTCCTGCCATACACCAAATACTCTATCATGTTCCAACTTTCACCACAACCATGGAACGCACAATATACCCTTTGGAACTCACTTGTTCTGCTGTAGCACATGTACAATGTGTTCCACACCCATTCTCCAAACATCACCACCCTGTGCACTCCTACCCAACCTCCACACTGCAATGCATATGCACAGCGTTAAATGCAACAGTCACCATAATATACTCACATTACACTGTCTCTGGCACCCCTACGTCCTTTCATTCACATACTATTGTCTTACCCACTTCCTCTCAGAAAGTATTGTGTCACTGCCAAACTAACCACAAACTACTCACAACAGTGCCCATACTACAAGCAATCTGCACACAGGACACTAACCAACCACATATAAGCTTCCCTTCAACCATACCCTCTACCATACTGACAGGATGCAGACTCAAGAATACATTAGTGCCATTGTTCTGCTCAACGCCTAGGCTTGAGTGCAAGGCCTCCGGCCTATGGTCTTCGGCCATGCACCCAATAGTCTAGGCCTTGCACACACCCAGCCCAATGTAATGCCACCAAACATGTCACCATGTCACTAACTAACATAATCCGCATACACAACACTCCCACCAGCACTCCTACTCATCTCTGCACCGCCATTCAGCTATCCAGTACAAACTTGCAACATTTGCCATATTGCAGTACAAACTTGCCACATTTACCATATTCTAAAAATAAAACACAGTCTCCTGTACCCCTGTGCACTGTCATTCAAATACTACGGACGTACCAACTTCCATTCACTAAGTATTGTGTCACTGCCAACCTACCCACATATTGTTTGCAACAGTAAAGCTACTACAAACAATCTGCACACACCACACTATGCACGCACCCCCCTCTACTGAATACAGAGTCTGACAGGCATTGCTAGGGTTGGTGAGCTCAAGCCCCAGGCTCTTCAGTGCATGGCCGCTGGCTTACAGCCTTTGGCCATGCACCCAATAGTCTAATCCTTCAACAGATCCACCGATACATCATGCACCTCTGCATCGCGTCATGTGGCCAACTACCACTATCCATCCACATAGCACAGGCATCTGCGATCCCACCCAGCCTACGCCATATGCAATTCACTCTCCTTCTAAAAATCACCTGCCACTCTACACCACGGACAGTGGCCACCACAAACAGGTCACGGCACAAGCTATCGGGCCATTACGACAACTGTCAACAATCACCACACAAAAGTAGTTGGCTATCTATGTACCGGAGAATATACACTAATATTGCAGGCACTCCTCCGTCTTCGTCCACCTAATAATCACTTATCTGTGATGAACCACTTCTCTTTCCCCCACCGTTTCCATCCCCTTTTCCCACCACCACATGCCGTACATTATTGTTGTCAGTCCCTTTCGGCGGTGCACAGTCCTCCGACACACCATGGCGACGTTTCCCAAAAACTTTGATTCACAGCACACTTCCCTCCAGCCAACCACCAGCCGCGTCCAATGTTTGCCGACATCACGGCTTGCCGAAGGCCAATGACACCTCAGTCTCCAGAGCGAACAGGGAAATGGGTCAGCGTAGCAGACCCAGATATGACTAATTTTTTGGGAAGTACATTTCAGTAATTTGCAACAAAAGTACTGGTCGGATTTCCACCAAACACACAAAAGCAAGCTTTCTGACCCAAGCCCCCGCTCCGGCAGCAAATTTGGTGAAAATCTGTCCAGCCGTTCGGGCTGTAGCGGTGCGCAAAGTTTTTCCCCATTCAGTCCATAGGAAAAAACATTTTTTGGAACCCTCCTATAACTTTCCCCCCTCCTCCCTCGCACAAGACCTCACCCAACTTGGTGAAAGCATTCAGAGCCAGCCATATACTTGTTTTGCAAAGTTTGGTGAGGCTTCTTACAGGGGGAGCAAAGGTATAAGCCTCTGAAAAAGTGCTCTTCCTATGAGTTTAGAAACTTAACCATAACTACCGCGGGCCGTGTAATATGTATACATACTATGTGTGTTTGTTTGTGTTTATGTATACAGATATATATTTAAATAAGTCTGGGAGCCCTTCGACTGAGAGTGAATATGGTTCAAATGACCTGCTCCATGGGATGTGTCCCACTCAGGAACGTTTACAACTCCATTTGCATATAAGTCTGGTCCCAAAACTCAAACTAACATGCTCAAACTTAAATGCATGGACTGGATTTGTTACAAATAGCCCCGCACACATTTTCATTAAAGTGAAAGTGCGATTTTCTTTCATTATAAAATATAAAGCTCATGCTAGCAAACCATTGTTTTAAGAGCTATTGTCTACAACCAAAGCTATTGCCATGTGCTCTGTTCCTTACCAAGGATTTCATCAAGCAAGTGCAAAAATACAAAATGCCAGCTCTAACATAAATAAACCTCTATTTCCTAAGTTCCAGGGACCTCACCACAAATGAAGTGAATTTGTGGTTAATTGCTGTTTGCAGTTCAGAAGAACTGATCTTTTTGGATGTGAAATTTGTAGTTATTGAACATAAATTAACAAGTAAATTTGTATAGCACATCTACAGCATCTAATTCAGAATTATATTCCAAGTGTTATTATCCTAAATATGTGTTTAATAGCCTTCCGTAAGCAGAGTTGTTAATGGCAAAACAATATGGTGTGAGATAACAGGATTTTTGCAATCAACCTATATACCAATGGTTATATATATCTTTTTTTGCATGAGCTTATTCTTGTAATACGATAGATAGGATTTACAAAAATTCATTAAGTAAATGGAATCTTTTTAAATCTGTGCAATTGTCAGAAAAACTTAATGAGCCTATTAACTGCATAACACAATGTAGTGACCATTCGGTCAAAAAACTGCACAATATGATTGATTTGTGTAAAGCTATATCTGATCAACCGAAGATAACCTTTTGATAAATACCTTCTTACAAAAAATGTGTATGCTTGGGGAAGAAAGCTGCTAAAATTAAATGTGTTGTCTAATGCTAATAGACATAATTGTTTTTTATGAATGTAATAACTGCTAAAGGTGTGAGTTAGCTCCTCCTAAGGACATATTTAAATGTGGTAAAAGTGTTAAAATCTGCTTTATCAAACATGCCATCACATGTATAAAAAATGTGTTGTGTATACAATAATATACCTATGTTAGATGATATATATTGGTTCAACAATTTGTCCTTAAAAAATAACAATTTTACAACATTATAGAGCAATTAAACATATGGTGCATAATCATCCACTAGCAATAAACTGTTTAGAACATCATTATAGTAATCTGTCCTTGATGACATTGTACGTTTTTTTTTTGTGTTTCCTTGAACATGTGAGAAAAAGAAATAGAAAGTTGAAGTTATGCTAATTGGAATCCCTACACATTATTGATATCGGGATAATATAGTCTAATGGCCATGAGTCAGATGAATAACTATTTGGCTTCTTTAATTAATAAATCCACTTTAGGAATTTGTATTATATGTAATTAGAATAGATCTGAGTAAAATGAATTGTCTAATTGAAAAGAAATGTTAGCAAAATAATGTGTTGTTTTGATATATGTCTAAGTGATATATTAATTATATTGTGTCACATGATAAGGATTTTTAAACATCTTTGGACATATATTTAGGTCCTGTTTTTGATAACATTGGTAATAATGTACAAATGTTTTGCAACATATATGTCATATTTCTCCTTTGATTACAGCCACCCCAAAATTTGCATGTTTTGATTTTGGCCTAAACCAGTTTGCTCCCACATACCCTTGAGGCAACCTTCTGACCTGGTTCTGGCATGGTGAAGGCTATAGAACAAGGAACACATGTGTCTTTTCTATCATTGCCAGTACTGGCAATGATGCAATACTATCAATAGTTATACATGTTCATGAATAGCATGAGGTTTTATAATCTGGTTTACATTTCTGTCATTCAAATAGCGGTTCCTTGAAATTCAGTATTTGGTGGGTTTTTCATACTGGCTTTTCTTACCGCCATTGTAGTGGCATTATTATAGTTCCAATACTGAATTAACACTGGATTTATAGGCCCATGGACTATGGATTAAGGACCATGGATATGATTTCCTGACTCACTGGCATTTGGTTATATGTATTTAGGACCCTAGGCTATGACAGCTGCTTCAGCTATCTCATTGCTACTGCACAACTATTGTAACTGACACTGTTGGAACTACCCATTGAGCACCGTTGTACTATTAACCCTATTCATCACTAAAAATTCATTGTATTCAGCTCTTAATTCATGGTTTATGGAAGAAAACATGGTGACATGGTGACATTTGTAATCCTTAGTGATATGTTAATGCACATGGAAAAATCAGGTATCTTGATAGTCGGGACGACACATTGTTAGACTAAGTCTCCCCAGTAAACCAGTCAGATGTTCCCCTTTCAAAATTACTTATTTATGGAACATTTCTGCTGGTAGATGTCAGGGTGTCGTACTATGGTTGTCCTGCCTGCCCATAGGGTGATAACAGCAGTTTTGTTCATCAACGTTTTAATTGCTATGCTTTGCAATGATATGATATAAACATATGCTTTTGTATGCCTATTGACTCATCAGTGGTATTTCCTCAGCACTTTATTTGGAACTATAGTACTTATTTGCCCAATATATGCCATGCTGTTACTTGTAAAAACTGCAATTGGAAGTGAGCTACTCTGGCATTTCATGGACTGTGCCACTTTGACGGTGTGCACTTTGTATTTTATGCTGCTATATGTAATTTGTGAAAATTGTTTCATGAAGTGAGATATTCAGGTAATCTATGTATTGTATTTACTATTTTTTTTATAATTGATCTAGAAACCCTCCAGAAGTATTTCCAACTACACAGACCTCCCAGTCCAATAATAATTTCAAAAAATGCAAAACGTGTGGCCCCAATGAATTATGCCAATGTACTATTTAATGAGATTAAGGTACTCTTGATTGACCTTTGGTATAATGTAATTGTCAAAGAACCAACTCCTAATAATCCCAAACAACAATTAACTGCTATATCAACTAATCAGAACAAATCTTGACTAACCCAGCTATAAGTGCACATACTGAACAGGAAATTGTTAATGACAACATCAGTATTAAAACTGGTTTAGTTCAGTCTACATTATAATTTAAGCCCTTGGAACAGGAAAGAAACTCCCCAAAATTGGCAATGATTTTCTTACTGATGTCCAATGCTGGAACAGCAACCCAGAAGGCCTTTCAAACTTGAGCTAATATACATGTCTTTAGTTCTTAGACTTCAAACAGTTGTCTATAGGCACGTTATCAATGCCATACCATATCATATCACATCATACCATTTGCTGAGAGAATTCTTAGGCCACATGAGGTAGCTGAGACTAGTACACCAGTATCAGCATTGTTTTTATTGATTCAACAATTACTTTCTCAAATAGATTTGACGTTCTGATACTAGCTACCGAAAGTAGCAATGCCAAGCTAACCACAGAATCACTAGCTGTCAAACAGTGGTGTATATGGGTGTTTACCCATGACGCATATGGAAAATAGGGATACATTTACAATTACATCCCCACATATTTTATATCACCAATCTATTTGCTCATGCTGTGTTTCCCTGAAATCTGAAATGAAGCTCATGAAAATTGAACTTTTAACCTTACAAGATCTGTTTGATGTTCTGCATAAATGAGTTGTCAAAAAGGAATAGTAGTGTTATTGTAAACCCAGGGGCTATGACGTACAAGTGTTCCTCTCCAATCATTTGTACATCTCGTTCTTCTAAACATTTAGAAAGTAATATACTATCACCTACCACTAATATTAGACCAACAACATCTATTCAATTAGGTTGTTCTTGTAATACCCATGTTATTCCCTCCAACCCTTCATCAGGAAAGAATGACCTTATCCTTAAGCTCTTGTTATCCGTAATATGTAGTAAAACTGTGCAAACTATACACCCCAATAGGGGAAATATAGCCTAGAGAAGCACCTTGAGGTCATGCAGTACACATGGTACTCCTATATGGACACAACAATCTTCAAAACTGGGCTGGTAATGACTCTCCAGCATATATGATGAATGTTCCCAAACTGCAGAATGGAGCCTTTGAAAATAGTGACTGCTGTTGGCTGAGGCACACAAAGGTCTGTCCATCTGTCATATACAACAATCACATTCAGGCCAATATTATTTTAATCCAACATTATGAGATCTTTGACCTAATACATTTTTTTCTGTCTTCTGACTATTTGGATGAGAAGCTTTCAATTCTTGGCAATATATATCAATTTCTCCATTGAGTTCTTAGATACACCTGCATGGCATGCAAATGATCAATTCCCATTTCACCTTTCCATTTCCTGACATACAGAACATAGTGCTGAAAAAGGAATCCATCAGCCAACCACTTCTTTCTGCTACTCTTCTTTCTGCTACTCATACGTGACAATGATGCCCTCCTATTGTTCCCTATGATAGTGAGGTAACAACTTCAGGTGTACCTGATGATCTCATGTATTTGAAAATCCTACAGGTGTACCTGATGATCTCATGTATTTGAAAATCCTATCAGGAATGTGGCAGGTATCAAGTGCAAAATTGATGACCTGAACTTTAAACTCTTGCTTAAATATAATTATATTCTAGGCCTTCAAGGGACTTGGGCTATCACATCTTTAGAATAGACTAATTGCACTAATTGCACTTATTTATATTAACTCTGCATTCAAACTGGTAACCCTGATATTAAACTTTTATCATGGCTGCAGATGGCTTAATGATTGTGTGTTTCAATACATATATTCAACCTTATCATTTCTAACATTTCAAATATCAATACAGTCCCTACAGAAATCGATTGAAACCCTAGGTTATGATAACTGTGGGTAGTTGATGCCCAGTTATTCTTTTACTTGGTGACATTAATGCTCGGTTTAAGCCTTTACATTCTCTGAGAGGCATTTTCGAAAAGGAAGATGAAGTTTGGGGAATCCCTGAGATGCATGCATCGACTAGTAAAACCTATGATCTCACCTTAGTCATGCTATCTGCCGAAAAAAGGATTCCTGCCTGTAATTGCTGCATCCTGGGGGATATCCCCTCTGCGTCCAACTTTTACAATACATCAAGCCACATTGACTATTTCCTTATCAATCTTGCCCACTCACTTTAGCCTTATGAAATAATTTAAGAGGGAGGAAAGTGATCACGATCTGGTGGTTTTAACACTTAATGTTAGTATAACCAAACCTAGATGTAACTATTTAACTTCTGATATACATACTTCTAATAACTCAAATACATTGAAGTGGGCAAGGTCTAATGTACAAAAAAGGCCAGTGTCCCTTCTGCCAGAGAATGTTTGGTATGAGCGCTTCAGTAAGATATATAATTAATCCTCAATTGAAAAACTACTGGGCAATTATGACAAAGACACAGAGCCCAATTGACAGATCTGCCTGGGATTTTCAACAAATGAAGTTGTTCACTCGCAAAAATGTACGAATGCTCCTGGCCAGGATGCATTATCAACTGATGTATTTAAGTCTGAGCTGCTAGTATGGGTCCCAACATTGACACTTATGTTTAACTCAATTGTGTTTAACAATAATCGATCAAGATCATGGAGAACATCTGAGATTGTTCCTATCTTTATGACAGACAATCAGAACGAGCCAGCCAGTTACCACCCCAATATCACTACTAGATGACCTCGGAAACACCTATGCAAAACTACTTGAGAATAGACTGAACAAATTAACAGCTGTAAATAGGACCCATGTACAGGCTGTTTTTCTTAAAGAGCTGGGAGCCACAGATCAGGCATTAGGGTTAGCTCTAGTCATACAGACATATGTTGTTCAGAGACATGTTAGCCTGTACTTAATATTTGTGGATCTGAAAGCAGCATTTGACAATGTAAACCGAGAACTGCAATGGGGAAACTTTGTTAATCAGGGCATCTTACTAAAACTGCTGACTGCTATTAAATCTCTCTATTCTGAGAACAACCAGCAGTGGGGCGTCCCTCAGCCAGCCATTTATCGAAGAGAATAGGCATGTGACAGAAGTTAATGTGCTTCAAATCAGACTCACAGGCATAAGAAACACTTATCTGGACAGATGGAAATCGTTTTAATAACAACATTCAGGAGATATTGTATGTCACAATGTGAATTTGCGATTCCTACAACTCCTTGAAAAAGGAGCAACATTTTACTTTTTTGCCTTTATGTTAACAAAAGGGATTGTATACTGCACCAATTCACCACCACAGTAATTTCAGAGCAACCTAGTCATGTATGCTTTTGTACAAAACGTTTAAGGAGATGAGAAATGTACACACATCCACCACAGTACCTCTGCAAGATCTGCAATCCTTTTGAAAAGTAAACAATATTTATGCGCATGTTACTGCCATACGCTATATCTGACAGATGGTCCAAATTTAGGGGTTTGCAGTGAATTTGCCAAAGATGCCCAAGATGGCCACCCCATTGATCCTAACCAAGTAAAACTGCTTCTACTGTAACAATTCTTATTTTGAACACATTTCTGCACAATTCTGTTTAATAATTACAGCTTGCTTTTTCCATTAGTTGCGCTCAGCTCTTCTATATGATGATCATCGTATTTAAACAGTTTGCTTTCCCTTAACACACACGTTTAAATGTGAATGGAACGGGCATGTCAGCTTTCAACTGGTTGAAATGTTATGTCTTGAATGTTTTACCTGCACTACATTTGTCTCGAGTCTTACATATAAATCGAGCCTCATTAATTCTGCATAGGCATTTTTGAATACATGATGTTCAATATAAAATAATATCAGACAATCAATCACATATAATATAAATATTTTGGTAGCGGTGGAATTGTACATTTCTCTACCCATAGTTTCGAGCAGCACAGGTTCGATCCCGGGTCCGCACGTTATAAATAACCTATCATATCATACAGTTAACTAGGGCACACAGAAATTATCATATTGCTTAAGTGCTAACCCATCATTTCTTCAAAATGTTTTCCTCCCGGGTGGAATGGCTTATGTACTTTCATGCCCCATTCACATTGAACTCAACACTCTCTCTCTCTCTCTCTCTCTCTCTCTCTCTCTCTCTCTCTCTCTCTCTCTCTCCTCTCTCTCTCTCTCTCTCTCTCTCTCTCTCTCTCTCTGCTGGTAACACCGGCACCACAAGTGACTCACCACATCCAGCAACACCACTTCGGGTATATGCGGAGTGACACTGCAGCTGTGCCTGCCATACTGCCATGGCGTTAGTAAGTGCACATTATGAGCAGCACGGGCATGCAATTGCCAGCATGGACATGCCGGTATCAACATGAAATTGATGCTGGAAACACTGGCATCGCGGACCAGACGTTAAATAGATTCATGTGTGTAGAAACAAGCCACAGGTGCAAAAAATCAGCACATGTGCTACAAATCAGCAGCGCTACAGCACAAAAGGGCCACTCTCACACCCCACACCCCTTATCAACACCACAATGCTAGTAGCAGCATCAGCACTAGAGCTGGGGACCATGTCTGCAGGACTATTACTTGAAGAGGCGGGGAGGCAGAGGATGCAGCGGATGTGTTCGAGGAGAAGGAGGGCCATCATGGTCCAGCAAAACCCCATTGTCCAGCCCGTTGCACCACACAGACAGCCACCAATCCCTCGGTTAAGGGCCACACCATTAAACCTGAGCAAAAGGCAGATCCACACACTGTACCGGTTAGACAGGGGCACCATCATTTATATAGTGGACCTGATATCATAAATATAAACACAGCCATGCCCCACTTGCTCGAAGTAGTGTCTGTGCGACACTTCCTTGCCACAGGCACATACCAGCACACAGCTGGAGAGCTGCATGGGATATCGAAACCCTGTTTTTCACGTGTCCTGTTCCATGTCATTGATGCACTCCTGTGTCACGTTCGAGATGATATCAGTCTACCCATAACAGCAGACCAGGTCAATGTCACGAAAATAGCCTTCCATGCCCTTGCAGGCATGCCAAACGTCATTGGTGCCTTGGACTTCACATATGTGGAGGCTGTGTACCGCAACAGAAAACGTTATCATTCACTGAACGTGCAGATGGTATGTGATGCCCGCCTCATCATCCTCATTGCTGTGCCAGATTTCCCAGTTCCCCCCATGAATCCATAGTGCTCTGCAACTCCACGCTTACTTGCTACATGGCACATCACGGTGGACAGCATACCAGGCTGCTGGGTAAGTCTAACTACAAGGCCATGTGCACAGTTGAATTGGGAGGAGGCATGAAACAGTACAGTGTAACTGGCTGATGGGTTAGTCTAACTACAAGGCCATGTGCACAGTTGAATTGGGGGGGCATAAAACAGGATAGTGTACCTTGCTGCTGGGTGAGTCTAACTACAAGGCCATGTGCATAGTTGAATTTGGGCCATGTCTAAGCCATTCACCAGTGGCTGTGCACATTAAATGCTTCATTCCATCTTTCATCCCACTTCTCTGTGCTCCTTAAATTACAACTACATCATGAAATAGAACACGTGCAGAATAGGGAGTGTAAAGGGGAAGGGTTACCATGTGTAAGACTAATTATCATGATTCAAGGCAATAGCACTACAAGTACAGTTTCTAAATGAAAGGGGAGAAGTAGCTACTTTATATTGTGTGTGCATTAAACCTGAAACCGTACAGGTGTGACTGAAAGTGCTACACAATAATAGCATACCTGAGAGCAAGGCATTGGCAGGCATGCCACAATTTAGGAAATAGATCCAGTCATGCATGATATCAACATTTCTGTACAACTATAAACAAAATAAAAACATGTACCACAATGCACAAAAACAGAATGAGAACAAGAAGCAATAACACAGTCAAGCAAACACACACCTGATGCACAGAGAACAATTCTGCACCCACCCACATAACAGTGTTTGCCAACACACCAATTGTCCATTTTCCTGCCTATTTGAACCACACAATCACACATGCATCTCATTTGAAATCTGAAAATACCCTAGTACATGAACATATAGTTAACATTTCCTTCATAACACTATAGTGATAGATTCAGCTTTTCAATTTCTCTATTTTGTACTAAAAGGGCCAGAGGTCACGTTGGCTGTGAATGTCCCAAGTGAATGCCACTGCAGACCACACACTCCACATGCATTTTGACATACTGCATTTCAGGTACCTGATAAAGGACATATGGTAGCTGAACTAAATATTGCATGTGCATGTTTGTCCACTCAAATGAACACTATAGAGCCAGTGTCAACATGACATGGACAGAAGAATGACATTGTACACTTACTGTTGCCCCCATTCAAGTGATGGTAGTTACCCCCTGATGCCATAGTTGATGACACCCATGAGGCAACCACACAACATCCACAGACATGCATACAATTGTGCCCATGTACATACTTGGGGTACAATTGAACAGACATCGAGGTACAGCCCGGAAAAGGTGGGAACGATGGTGCTTGCCTGTGCCATGTTGCACAATATGTGTATCTGACACACGTCTCCCTGCCCCCCGACATGAACATGCACCTACCAGAGACTGAGGATGACAGTGATGATGATCAGGCAAATGGCCAGTGCCTTGATGGCATGGAAGGACGTGTTGAACTTATACAGCACTACTTCTAATCACCTGTCACACACTCGGCACAGGCCACCTTGCACACTAGGCACTGGGAACTGCATGTAAATAAATACATTCACACTGAATAATCAATGTCCAGTCATTATTTCTGTTTGCCACACCGACTATATTTTGTGATTTCAAACTATGTACAATTGTGAAGTGACTACACTACTAATACTGTCCACTCCAACTATCCCTCCCCACGCCTCCTCCGCAACTATCCCTCCCCATAACTCCTCCCAACTTTCCGTCCCCACAACCCCTTCCCATCTATCCCTTCTCTCACCCCCTCCCGAACTTTCTGAAGCCAACTCCTGTCCTGCATAACTATGTACATTTTCAAAATTCTCGGACAGGGCATCCATGTGTCCATGGTCTATTTGTGGCCTCTTTTATGCTCCAGTGTGTGGCTTTGTGCAGGGCAAGAAAGCCAGGCCAAGCACCGCCTTGGGCTGCTCTGTACTTACCTCCCCGGTGTGGTGCTAGTGGAGAAAGCGGTGGTTTTGACAGGGGCATTCGGTCCAGGAAGGTCTGAAGCAACATGGCCATAGTTTCTGCAATTCAGGACATGACACTGTTGCCCTCCCTCACCCTGTGTAACATTTGTACAATGGCATGTGTGCATAGCCCAGTGCCTCTACATTTCACCTTGAACTGGCCTGCACACTCTCCCGCATCAGCTGTGCCTCATTAAGGTGCTGTTGCACCAGTGATATGAGAGCATCTTGGCATTGCTCCATCTGTGTCAGACAGTTTTCTATGTCCCTCACACTGTGGAAGGGTTGAGGTTTGGGGCTCATTGAGCCCATGGGACTGACAGGCATGGCCTCTTTGAAGCTGTGGTCTGTGTCACCAGTATTGGGTCCACTCAAGTCAGCAGTGTTTTCATCAGGACATCCTTGTGCACGTCCTTGTGTCTGTGGTGCAGATGCCACTAGGATCAGAGGTGGCTGTGGTGCAGGTGTAACCGGGATTAGAGGTTGCTGTGGTGCAGGGGCCACCAGGATCAGAGGCGGCTGTGGTGCAGGTGCAACTGGGATCAGAGGCGACAGTGGTGCAGGTGCCACCGGGATCAGAGGCAGCTGTGGTGCAGGTGCCACCGGGACCTGAGGCGGCTGGAGGGATGCAGCTGGGGTCGCACTTTGACGTCTGCCTGTTGAGGGTGTGGCGCCCTGTATCAAGGTGGTGGTGGTGCTTCTGCAGCAAGGCCTGGTGCCTCTTAATGTACTGGGCTGGTTAGCCTCATTGCCAGAGGATGTGCTTCAGGGAGTAAGAAAAGCAGGGCATCAGTGAGGCATGTGGACTGCTGAGACAGGCATGACTGCTTGGACTTTTTGATGACACTGCTGTGTCAGGGGCATGGAGGGAGGCATGACATGGTACACACATGCTTGTGTAATGGATACTGTGCGGGTGGATGTGTGATGTGCCTACATGGTGTGTGCAGTGCCAGAGATACTTCTGTGATGTACTTCTGTTTTCTGGGTAGGGAATTAGGGGTGTGGAACACAAGCTGTATGATGTTGTTGTGTGGGGGGTTGTGCCATGGATGTGGTACACAGTTGCCTTCTGCCTGTGGCACTTACTGCATCAGTGATAATTTGGTGTCATGGGTTGTGCTGGATGGGACAAGAAGGTCACAGGTTTTCTTGGTGTGTGACGCTGGTCATTTGTTGGTGGTGTAGGTGCTTGGCACTGACATGACTATGGACCTGTGCTAGCACAGTGGTAACAAAACAAGTTATGCTGTGGCAGAAGGATGTGTGTCTGAGTGCCAGCAGGAGCATGTTGTGAGTGTGATACAAGGTGCCTATGATATGTTCACTGTTTGAATGGAGTATGAGTGAGGTTTTGGGGCAAGGTACATGTGGATGTGTGCAACCAGCTTCCAGGGGGGATCCCACAGGGCTGTGTTGTGCACAATGTACTTGACGAGTTTGGCACCTCTAGTGCATGCAGGGTGGACAGGGAGGTTGATGTGACATTGGGGTTACGGGTACTCACCAGGTACTTTGGATGTCACGCCTTCAGCCTCCGCACCACCAACTACCCCATTTGATTCAAGGTGCAGCACACTGCTGCAGGTCTCCTATCAGGGCTGCAGGTGGATGGGGGATGCAGTGCCACCTCCTGTGGTCATGCCCTGTGCTGGAATGACAGGAGGTTGTGCACCCTCAAGCGCAGGTCGTCCTACCTTTTATGACAGTCACGCACAGTTTGGGATGTTGAGCCTACTGCAGTGACCTTCTGGGCCACCTTCTCCCAGATGGCCTTTTTTCTTAGCGGGTCCAGCCTTATGTGGTCTGTGCTGCAGAGTGAGTCAGCATGCTCCACTATTGTGTCTGCAAGCATGTTGAGTTCTGCCTCGCTAAAGTGGGACTTCTGCTTCTGGGTTGCAGGCACCCTTGATGTCATCTGTCTTACTCTGTTTCAGTGCTCTGGATGTGTGTATCACTCCTGTGCTCAGTGGATTGTAATGGATTATGTTTTATTAATGGCCGCTGGTCGATTTCCTGTTCCGGCAAACACTGTATTTCCGGGCATGGTAATAATGGCACCCTTGTTACCAGTGCCAGTGGGACCGGGAGCATGGTGCCAGAATCAGAGTCACGGGCACGAAGGGTGGCAGTTTTGGGATTTTGGGGTGAGTTTGGTGTAATTACCGGCATGCCGGTGCCACAATTTCCAGCATGCCGCAATGCAAGTGCATCAACATGGAATCAGCCATGGGTTCCGGCAGCAGTGCTTCATGGACACGATAGCAACGGCATGCCAGTAATTAAGATTTTTTTACCCCCGGACCCGTAATGAGCCCCTATATCTCCTTAGCTTGCTGAAATAAATAAATAAATAAATAAATAAATAAATAAATAAATAAATACATCCCCTCAGGTTTCAAATGTGAGTCAGAGGCACTATACCCTCTTTGTTTGATGAAGCAAATTGGGCGAACAATATAATTTGAACTTGGACAAATAAGGGGTGCTCAATATTCCAAAGACTGAGTAAGAAGAGAGAGAAAGGGTTGGGTATTCAAACTAGCATGGCAGGAAAAGTCCATCAACTAGACATGAAGACCCCAATGTTTAGTACCCAGTTAGTAGGATGCTGTCATATCCAGAATGACCTTAAGCAGGTTTAAATACCCATTTTGTCCCAGTTTGAACATCCCATCAACAATGACCCCTAAAGGAAGAGACATAACTATGGATCTGCCTACTGCAGAGATCATCTGGCACTTGCACACACAAGGGACCCAACAATCACGAGAGACTAGCTAATCATCCCAGGAGATGGCATTGCCAAAATACAGATATTCAGAAGAATCCAGGGTCCAAAAGAACCGAATGGCACAAATAAAAGAAAGTGCCAATGGCACTATATCTTTAAATAACTGTGACTCACTCTGCTTAACTGTCGTTAGAGCCATCCCTCAGGAGCCACGCACTCTAGAATAGGGCCTGAATCTTTGAATGCAACACAACAGGTTCTTCCAAAAAAGGGAACCCACTGTATGATGTCATCAGTCCAGACACCTTTTGCTGTATACAACTCCCACATTCTATTATAGAGGAATTGTTGGTTCCATAGTAATTTGCCCAACCCATCCCATAGATATAAAAGGGGGATCCCAAGGCTTCCTTACTGCCACCAATTCAGGATTCAGGGACAGAGAAAACCCTTCTGGGGAGACAAGATTTATGATACTTTCCTAGAGCCAAGGTATCCAAGCCAACTGGCCACCTGCAGCCGGAACCCAACAGTGAGATAAAGAGGGTGGAGTTTTTTTTTTAAATTATTTAAATCAGCTTATTACAAACTTTTTTAAAACAAAATGGTTTTCTCCTCTCAAACTTTAGTTTTCGCGCTCCGTCAATAATGCGTCCAGTTCATCTAAAAAAAAGGTTAATGCAAAGGTCAGTTTTCCATCCTCTCCATCATGAATCTTTTTCCACCTTTTTCCACCAATCTTCCTTGCTGTAGGTGGAGAATTTTTGAAGCTCCGTACCCAAAAATTTGATTCTCATTTCTTTCAATTTTGGGCATGAGATTATCAGGTGTTTTAATGTCTCTGTTTCACTGTTACAAAACCGGCAATTAGTTTCCATTTTCTCTCCCTTCCTTTTTCTCATTTTTTCATCTCAGCCATGTGAAATAGGTTCAGCCTTAATTTTAGGAAGATTTTTCTTCTCCTTGGGCAGGGAAACTTTTTTAGGTACTTAGGTATCACATTTAGTGCCTTGCTTTCATATACACATGGGTAGCCCCGCTGGTCGATCATGTTGATCCAGTCAGTCTCCCATGGTTTTTTCTTTACTGCATTAGGATTTTGTTCGAGTTTCTCCTTTGTCGATGCCAGTTGTGCTAAAATATTTTCACAGTCCCTTTTCCAGAGCTCAAAGACATCTTTTGGGTTATTCGTTTTATTTGGTCTCAGTATTTCGTATTGCGGAGCGCATTCTTTTTCAATGATTTTCCTATAGATAGATAAAGTGTTCCATTGAACTCTTGCGTTAATTGAAAGCAGACCCAGCTCATATTTGATACAAGCATTTGGTGTACTTTGAGGCACTTGCAGGATCCTCCTCCAGAACATATTTTCACACTGGAACCATAAAATATAAGTACATCCAAACATTACCTCAGCCCCATGGATTAATGCACGGATTACTTTTGCTTTATAGAAATTTAGGATGGGCTGGTATGAGAACTTGCCATATTTTGTGTGAAGCATTGCTCCTTGCACTGATAACGCCTTACATTTTATTTTTATTTTCTTCACCATGGGTTTATCCATAATGCTCGCACTTATTTATACCCCTAGGTACGTCACCTGGATTGAGCTCTGAATTGTCTCGTTTTCCAGCGTCCATCTTGGTGGACCTTTATTTGATTGTTTCTGTCCTTTTAAATCCGATAGCTGGACAATTTCAGTTTTTTTAGCATTTATTTCCAGCCCATTCAGCTTTATATAATTTGCGAGTGCTGTTAACTTCCGCTGGAGCCCTATTGGCGTTAAGTCTAACATGACAATATCGTCAGCATATTTTAGCCAGCTTATATGGTTCCTATTTATTTTCGGCGGAAATGCTGAAATTTCCTCTCGAGCTTCTCCCATATCTGCAATTAATAGTTTGAATAAAGTGGATCCTAGCGGACAAACTTGTTTTACACCTCTTGAGGTGTCAATCTGTTTTGTTAAGGCTCTACTTTGTTCCAGGCGGATTCTGATGTTTGTGCCTGAATGAAGATCTTTTATTGCTTGTAGCAGGCTCGAGGGGCACCTTAACTTGGCCATCTTTTCCCATAATAAATCTCAATTTACCCCATCAAATGCATGGGCTAAATCCACGAAGGCTGCATAGATTTTTTTTCCAGTCCTCATAGATTCCATATTTAATAAGTTTAGTTTTAGGAGGTTCAGTCCACAACCAATGCCCCTTACGAAGCCAGTCTGTCTCTGATCGTATGCCCCTGCTTGATCGAACCATGTGGTTAATCAATGTAATAATTGTGTGGCAAATACCTTCCCTATCACATCAAGCAGGGCTATGGGCCTATAATTCTTGGGGTCCGATCTCATCCCTTTTTTTAAAGATGGGGACAATAATTGCGGACTTCCATGTCTTCGGAATCCTCCCTTCTTTTATTTTTTTTTTAATAGTGTTTCACAGAGTTCCGCCCATTCATCTGCATGTTCTTTCAGCATTTTGTTTGTAATGCCATCAGGCCCTGGAGCTCTCGACGAACTGATGTTTTTTATTGTTGCAAGGATATCCTCTTTTGGTATTTCAAAGTCCCATGTTGAGGGAGGAGCCATTACTTCCTGTTTCTGGTCATCTTGTCTTTCAAAAAGTCTAGAATAATGCTGTATCCATTGTTGTTCTGAGACCATGTTTTTTATCAGCGCCTCTTGAGGCACGCCTTCATTAATTATATTCCAAAAATCTCTCAAGTTTTTATTATCCAATGTTGACATTATTTTTTCTGCATCTTGTTGTTGCATTATGTGTCTATGGCTCCGTATCCAGTTCTTAAATTGTGATTTCAACTTTCTCTTCTATTCCCCTACTTCAAATGAAATCATTCTCCCGATCGCTCTTAATCTTTGCCTCAATTCTCTCTTTTTCCTTACTATGGTTGGATCAAAAGCATGAAGTTTATAACAGTTCTTCCTGCCGTTATTACGGGTTTTTGAATACTTCTACAGAAGTGCGTCGTATTCTGGATACTCTTAGTTTTGATCTTGTTCTTTCAGTGTGTTGGTAAGGTCCTCAATATGTTTATTATTCAACCTTAGTCTATTTTGACCCAGAACTATTTCTATTTTGGCAGACCACTTTTTGGGCTTTTCAAGTTGTTTTTTCTCCGAGCTTATTTTAATGAGGTTATGGTTTTCTCGGGTTCTTATTACTTCCAGACTTAGTATTTTCCTTGCTAAAGACTCACTTACATAGAAATAGTCCAGTATGGAGTTTTGGGATCCTCTTTCCCAAGTCGATTTTGGAGGAATGTCCCCTTTTGTGCAACCATTTAGCATAGTCATCAGTCTGGTCTCCATTTCTTCAGACCATGCTTTCCCCAATTCGCTCTTTTTGTTCATTTGACGATTCCATACAAGTTTTGTTTCTCTCTCTTGTATCCGATTCATATTTAGATCTCTGCGTATTATTACCTCATCTCCTGGGTCCTCCATTTTTAGTTCATCAAGGATGTCACATATTTTATCCACAAATTCTAAGTCTCCTCCTCGCTGGTGATGCCAATATATTTAAGTATATGGAGAGTCGTATTCCGGGCTCCGCCTTCCTCTCCACACATTATTGAAGTAACTTGTAGATATGAATTGATATTCATCTCTTTTTTGATTTGCAGACCCTTACCTCGTTTCACTAGGGTCAATAGGCCGGCCATCGGACAGCCTTTTTTGTTCCTAATTGCTGCATTGAAGGCGATCTCATAACCTTCTACACATGGAGAATTCACCAACCAGGTCTCTTGTAGGCATATAATATCTAAATCCAAGAGTGCTTTCAGGGGATTACCAAATAAATGAGCATGGCCTCTAGTGTTCCAAGACCCGCAATCGATTCTTGGTCTGTCCTTCAAAAATTAACTTTGACTTGAGGGAAGGAGGGCTCTTGGAATCCACGACCAACCATTATCGATCACTCCTTCTTCATTTGTTGCTTTAACACTACTTAACGAGCCTTTTTCTTGCGTATTCGCTGCAAATGTTATCCTCATACGTTTCTTTGGGTTTATGTCCTCATGGAGTGCATCTTCAACCTCCCTGTTATATGATTCCTCGTTTATAGGCCTCTTCCCTTTCTTCTCTTTTGTACTTTCCGTATTTTCGCTAACCGCAATTCCATTTTGTATTTTTAGCTTCAGTCTGTTCATAGGCTCATTTTCTCTCGTATGTCAAAGCCCAGAATCCACATCTCTGACCTGCTTTCTAGTAGAATTTCCTTTATTATCTTTGAATAGAGATGAATCCGCACCGTATCCATAATTTCCTCACCCACAAATTCTACTATTTTCACGTTGTTTGAGAAATTGATTTAAGGTGAGGAATGTGGTGTATCAATTGCATCCTGTTATACCTATTCAGAACCAGCCCATCCTTCCTCGGGCTATGTCGTTCCAATAATAAGTTTATGTCACTTGTCAGAGAGCGGTCATTCGGCTTCTTTTTTCACGCTTCTTTTCCTTGCCTCAATTTACTTTCTTTTTGAACATTTTCTGTTTCACTCTTTTTTTCACTCTTTTTTTTGTTGTCGTATATTACAGGTGTGGGTTTTAGTTGCCTTTGTGTTTCTCGCCTCACTTCCAGATTCAAGGTTTTTTTCCTCTTTTCTCCATTGTCATGAACCTTTTGGTTGGTGGTTTCAGACCCGTTTTTGGGTTCTGTATTTTTGAGGCATTCTTTATTGGTGAGACGAGGACACAATGTCTTTTTGAGAGAGGACTTTCTTTTTTCTTTTTGTTCACATTTTGAGGAGATCGAGTTTTTTCAATATCTGATTCCCCCATGGACACTACTCTTACATCAAGTGTTTGGAGGCTCTGGTCAAGGACTTCCTCTTGGTCAGTTTCATATGTTGAGAAATTCAGTAATTTCTCCACGGTTATTTCTTCCTCATTAATGTTCTTGCAGCCGCTACGTTCCTCTGAGGTCCAGGAGGACTTTGTGACACTACTTCCTTTGTTTTTTCCTTCTGAATTCAATGCCTCCCTGTTTCAATGGGATCTGTTCGAATTGTCACGTTTAGGGCTTTTAAGTTCCTTAAAAACTTACACGATCCTCTGGGCAGCTTATTTTTATTTTGCAACATGTTCTTTGTTTTCTTTTTGCACTTTTCGTTTTTTGTTCCTTCTTTGACTAAAGGTTCGGTTTTCTTTCCCTTTTCAAAGATTCCATATACTTCACTTGGCTTAACAGGATCTTTGACCCCTTCTTTGGGACTTAGATTGGGGTCTGTTGTTTCTCCTTCTGCCATTTCGGACGTCGAGGCGGTAGCAATCTCTTCCACACTTGTATCTATTGAAGATCATTCGTTAGATCTACCACTATTTTGTTAATATTTTCCTCTTGGTCATGCTCTTTCCCATTTGTTGAGTTTAGATCTCCGTTCCTTTGAATTTTGCTGCTTATTAGGAAGCCTTTTGGGTCTCTCTCTGGTATGTATGTAATTTTGTTGCTGCATTCCACATGCGGACAGGAGTCTTCATTGGATAATGTCCCCTCCTGATCCTTTCTTTCGCCTTTTCTAGCCCCTTCCAAGAACTTTGTTTGTTTCAAAATGATCATTGCCTCTCTTGCCAATTCAGCAAATAGCCTCTTTTCCTCCACGTTGTTTCTTAGTTGCTCTTTGATCAATCTATTTGCGTCCTCATTTTTTTTGTTTCTCATTTTTCAGTTCTTGCTCCCATCCTGCCATGTCCATTTCCATCTTGGCCATTTTTGAAGTCATGAGGGCCAGTAAGGTGTTTTGGTCTTTATACGTTTCGTGAAATTGCTCATACAGTTTTGTTAGGGGGGTCCAACGAGATTCCCATTGCTGACATTAAGTATGGTCTTAAGTCGTTTGCAATCTTTTCTGCCGTTTTTTGCACCGTGTTTACTTCAATTACCCTTTGCACCTCTGATGTGGGGCGAGTCCTGTCCCGGCTCTTCCCTTGTTGCATCCTTCTTACTTTAGGAAATTCTGTTTGAATAAAAGAGGAGTAGGAGGAGGAGTCCGGCGATGTAGAGGGTTCCGATGTTTCTTTTCCTAAGTGCAGCATAAGTCCACTCTGGGTTTTATTAGCCAGGATAATCTGCACATTTCCTTTCTGTGAACATGCTGCGCTAGGATACAGGCTTAGTTCTATTCTCCTTCTTTTGAGTGGCTGTTCTCTTTTTGAAGGGGTTATTGTTCCTTGTCTTGGTAGCAGATGTCATGTGCTGTTACTTGAATCCATTCCTAATTTTTCGTATCTAGACTCGCACAGCATATTTTCATTTATGTGGTCATTCCCTTGTTTTTTGGCACCTATTTGCCCATTTATTGCAATAAGGTCCGTTAGCAGCTGGTCCGCAACAGCTAGCGAGTCTCTGCGGCTCTCCGTTATTTTTGATTTTTCTAATTGTTTTGTTGCAATTCTCTGGTCTGGGTCATTAAAGACCTCCTCTTCCACCGGTATATATTCAGCGTTATCGTCTTTGTTGTTATCAAGAGATTTGTTCAGTTCCTTTTCGATTTGTTCTAACAATTATGTTTTTATAGGGCGATGGGGGATGACAGTTTCATGCCCTAAGGACACACTTCTGACATTGGTACTCTCGGACCAAGCCTCTGCTGCCCTTTCCCCTTCCCCACTATTGCACAGCTCACTGTGCACATGACATTCTCCCAACAGCCGTGTGTCACGCAGCCGGTCAGGGGAGGGCTCTTGCAACAGTACGGCAATTCGCTACACAAGTAGAATCTTGCCATGGGAGGACCACATTGCGAGGTGAGTAACTGTTCTGTGTTTTGTTTTTGTGTGGGGGCTTCATTGTTGTTACTTTTAGGTGCTTGTGTCCATTTTTGCTGTGATTTTTGTCCCCTGTTATGGACTCCTCCTCCTCATTTTGTAACCGCCGCGGGGTGGTACAAACCGTGCTGAAGTGTCCCTCACTCAACAAGCCCTCTGCCAAGCACAGACTAGTCTCAGCGTGCCGCTGCAGCAGGCACGCACTGAGGAGGGAAACGCCGATTTTCTCCCTGCCATTAGTCATGACCTTGCATGTGAGCGCGCAGCATTTTCAGTGCGATGACCCCACTTCAACCTCCCCGCACCTCTCACTCGCGCTCGAGCCACACAAGCCACAGGCTGAGTCATTTTTTCCAAACTTAGGCCGTATTAGCTTATCAGGTTTGTTGGCACAGTCACTTATTTTCAAGGGGGGGGGCCACATACTTGGGTAGTTCCGGCCAAGGTCACACAACTTTCTTCCCCTTCCAACAACTCTGGACCTGAAAGCGCAGGCACAGGTGTCCCACGCCGTATCTGTGCTCTTGTGCCGGCGGCCATTCAGGCATACCACTAGACGTCTTCACGTGGGTTTCAACACTCAAAGCAATCTGCTCCATTAGGCGGCGGACTGCTACTTCTATTCTGCAGTCGGCCAGCCAAGGCCACCACGAACACCAGGAACACTACCTCACACTCCGCGATGCTCCGCGTATGAATGTAGATTTTGTAGTGGTGGTAGGGTGCTCCGCCCAGTAGACAGTGAGGAAACACTCCAACCAACTCCAGTAAACAGCTTGGAGCGCCAGACCAGGCACACTCCCTCACACTCTGCGACACTCCGCGTCTGAATGTAGATTCTGTAGTGGTGGTATGATGCTCCGCCCAGTAGACAGTGAGGAAACACTCCAACCAACTCCAGTAAACAGCTTGGAGCTCCACGCCAGGAACACTCCCTCACACTCCAATGTTTTAATACATTGTGTGCTGTACCACCTCTGTGCTTGTAGGACTAGTTTTGTTACTTGCTTCACTTGCAATGAAACCTGTGTGAAAACTTGCATTATAGTCTCAGGTTGTTGTGTTCCTCCTTCCTTGTGACACTACTGTAACATTAAAATCCTCCCCCTCAACTCTGCACTTTGTTCCTCCCTCTATCCCTCACCTCTCCTCACTCCAGCTACAACAAATCACACCCCTCATAGTCCTCATCACAATCCAAACGACCTTTCCACAATGCCTAGATTAGCCAGTCGTCCCACATCCTCCACCACAACCCTTCTTTTTACCTCCCTGCTTCACCTAACTCAAAAACATATTTCTGTGGTTAAGATATTTGTGATGTCATCTTTGAAGTCCTGCGTGTTAGTCTTAGCAGTGCACGGTGGTGGCACGAGCTATGATTGCTTAGCTTACCATAACTACTGAATTTCAGGGGGTTTTCAATTTTACTTGTAACCATAACGTCCTTTTAATGTTAATGTTCCTGTAACAAAGTTGTTTCATTGAATCTACATATATAGATAATGTAAATTTGATAAATGTTTACTAGGATGCCTTAGTTTATATACATATAACATAGAACATACTGAACCCCCCACCTGCGCTAGTGGGTCTGATATCCGTGGACCATGTGTCTGTTCGCGGGCGGACTCGGACAACATCAACACTATCCAAAACCTTAGGGGGTATTTTACATTGTGTTATCATCCAAAAAAACACTAAACATGTTCGAAAAGCAGCACATAAATAAATTACATTCAATAATAAATAAGAAGTGAACTGTGTATGTAAGACACTAACAGTCCAATTACATAGCATATACAACATAGTGGAATATACCAAAACACAATAAATATGCCTCCAACAGAATTACCTCCCAGAAATTGCACAGCAAAAATCAACAGGATACCTACGCAGCAGTAACAGCAATACTTATCAAGAAACTAGTGAGTATTTATAAACTTTCTGTATTAGCGACACTAAAATTAACATGATTTATTTTACACAGAAATGTCCAGTACTTTGGAATGGCTGGAAGAACATTTTCCTCAGGATTAAATGAGTGAAGACAGTGATACTAATGGTAAACACTACACTTCTCTATATAAAGCAATTAATAACCATTACTTTATGTGTACTTAACATTTTTTTTTTTCTAACAGACCATACAGACATTAAAAATAATATATCAAGAGAGACGTTAGTAAATCCTATGCAGCGAATGGAGATAAAAATGGATATGTTAATGAGAAATGTCATTCTTATAAAAAAACTTTGTGAAGGAACATATAAAAGACAAAATTAAATATCACTGTCCCACATGTACCTGTTCCCACTCTCCATGTCCCAGCCAACTATCCCCAAAACCTCCCCAACAAGAAAAATGTTACGATGAGACTGCCATCCCTTTCTCCCATTCATCATGTCTAAACCACTAATTCCCCTGTATTTGTTTCAGTTTCTGTTTCCCCATCTCTTTCGTAATTTTTATACTCTTATACAATAATAAAATATTAAGTGTGTTGTTAGTATATTCCTCTTTGTCTCATTTTTTAAAAAAAGGCAGTTAGGGTGTCCTAGGACAGAGCGGCTGTCCGGGATGTCCTCAGTTAACCAAAATGGGGGTGTCCTAAGGACACTATACCTGTTCGTATTGTTGGCAATCAAAATGGAGGTGTCCTTAGGACACACAAGATGTCCGCCTGTCCGTAATTAACCAAAATGGGGGTGTCCTAAGACACTATACCTGTTTGAATTGGCCGTAGTCAAAATGGGAGTGTCCGCAGAACACTAAAGACGTCCGCATGTTCGTAGCTATGCAAAATAAAATGTCCTAAGAACATTTCCCCTGTTCGCATTGTCCGTAACCAGAATGAATATGTCTGTAGAACACATAGCCCGTCCCCCTGTCTGCAAAGTTCTGACCAACATTTGTTTTGTTCGGGGACCTGAACACTGTCCGTAGAACACCTACGTGCATGTGTAGCACACTCTTGCCCCTAAGAACATCGTGCATGTCCGCAACTGTCCACTGCACATGTGTCGCACTTTTAATTAGTTTGGGGACTAGAACACTGTCAATAGGACACCCGCACGCATGCGTAGACACAACTGTGCGCATTTGGTGTCCTATGGACAGCCATTCCATTCGGCAATGTGTCCTCTCCGTCATCATGTGAACCTACCCGCGCTAAGCGTAACAAACACTGTTCGTGCCCCCGACACCTAAAAAGTATTTTCTCAGCAATCCAAGGTATTTTCCTGAGAAAGTTAACCCTTGCACATGTCCCACACTATGTCCCTGGTGATCTGCATACTTTTTGGAATTTTTTGAGCCCTTCTTGGTGTTCGATATGTTCGGGGACAGCGCGGATGTCCGCGAACCTCTAAATTCTTTGTGGTGCTGCCCTGTCACAACAATTGCACTTTTATCTGCGAGGAAGTGGTGGATCAGAAAAGAGCCTTTTGTGGTGTTTTTTATGTTTCAAAAACTTCAAATGGTCAACATCTACTGCAAAATGGATTGCTGTAACTCCAAAAAAGTTTGCAATGTATTTTGTATATTTCGCAGAAAATCTGATTGCCGGCATAAGTAAGATGTACTCCATCTCTGCGAAAAATGTGTGTACTATGAAACATAATATTTTCATTTGAAAAGAGGACATACCAACATCTCCAAAAAGGAACAGACAGCCTTGGTAACATTGTGCATTGCTTTCTCCATGTGTGGACCAAATGAAGAAAAACACAGCCACATGTGTCTTTGCGCAATACGAGAAAAAATTACTCTGGAGTTTGGATACATGTCCATGACTTTCCTAAGTCCTTCTTTCATTGCAAATTGTCCTAAACTGTTCCCTCCACAAAGAATAATAATAATGTCTGGATGACACTGTGTCACCAAAGTAGCACAAGGAGGTACCAAATCCAGCCACTTCATTCCACGCACTCCATGCCAGTGCACTTCCACATGAGGGAATGCAAGATGTACAGCCACTCCGCTGCGATCTGCATGCACCTCCAACCAATTTATCCACAAATCTCCCAAAATCCAGACAATCTGCTTTCTGAAACACACAGCCATAGCTATCTCTTCTCCTCTCAGGAAAAATACTTTCTAACAAACTCTCTGCTCACACATCACACCCAGTAAACCCTATTGACCAATCCCTTTCTGTGCTACATCTCATTTGCATCCCTCTCAACCTCAAAAATTCTGTATGTAATACACGCTGCCTGCGGACAACCGCAGTGTTCGTGGACAAATCGAAAAATCAGAGCATGTGGAATTAAAATTTAAATAGTGTGCCCCATTTCCCCTTTGAGGTTGATTCTGAAAAGAGCCTTTTTTTGGGGTTTTTTGCAGATGTTTACGAAACACCTTTTATTTTGTATTTTTTTTCCCTAATTGTCCTCCAAAAATCTTCACATTACCTTCTCCAAAGCAAACCTTATGTTCCAAAACAGCATGGCATTCCCCATAAAAGATAAAGACATGCCATCTTCTTTAAAGTAATCAACATTACCTGAGTCAATGTTCTCATTGTTGAAAAGAACATGCCAGTTCTAGTCATAAAAGCAAACATGCCTCGGTTGATTATGCACCTACCAACATTTTGCTGAGGACAAAAAACAGAACTATCGTCCCATATTGGCCTAGGTATCAAATTAAAAAAAAATAATCTTGGCATTTGGAAGTAGTTTCATTACTGCCTGAACCAAGTTTTGCAGATCTTGCAACAAAGTAGGGGCACTGACATAGCCCAAATGCAAAGCACTACAGTGCAGAGCAACCACATGTGGACTATTATACCTAGCCATATCCTGACAAACATCTACAATTGCCTGCAAATTAAAACCAGTCATAGTGCACCACACCACTTCCACTCCTTTTCTGTCAAAATGGTTAGCCACATTCCTACATTTAGCATACTGCTCCAAACCATTCACAAACATATCTCCAAGCACAACCACCCCTGACGTTCTCCACCTCCGCCATCTTCACTACACACAGCCTCTCCCAATACGAAGCAGAATCTCAACAGCTGATTGGCTAATCTACAAAATACACTCCCATTTCATGCTCGGAATCCCCGGATAAGGCATGTCCTGTCTGCGAACAGCCGCGCTGTCCCCGGAGCATGTAAGTAACACTGGGGCAGCCCTTATACCTTTACCTCTTCACTCTCTGCACCATTCCCTCATTGGATACTGTTAAGCAGTCACACAACCATCCACCAATCGCATGCAAGACCTCTATATCTAACTCCATCATCACAATTCAGCACTTTAGATGTACTGTTGATCACTCCGAATACAATTGCGCAGTGACTGCAAAGCACCTACAGCAACTACTAGTAAACCCTTCTACATTTCTACTTGCAGAACACAACAAGTACAGGTATGAATATTCTTTGCACAGTACATCATACATGCCAACATTCCAACTCACCTGGGACAGACATTTCCTCCGAAAAATCAGGAGACAAAATTTGTGTCATAAGAATGCATTAGGCAAAGATGTATTTTTGGCAGGAGAATGTGAAAAATAACAATATTTGTCCCTGACAAATGGAGAGTCTCCTGCCAAAATCGGCAGGATTGGCATGTATGGTACATGCGCATCTCTTGAATAAATGCATATAAACAGACTAACTACCACTTACTCTGTGTGACTTGTAAAACAAACTTTATTTATGCATATTATTAACTGCAATGTGCAAACTTGTATTTTCTTCATTCATTCTATCATTTCTGTAACCACTGCTATGTATTTAACCACATTTCAACCATGATAGTATTTAATGCATTATAGTGCATAAGATGTACATACACTTTCCTTTCTATACATTCTGCATATTTCACATACATCCTATCATTTCAACTTCCTTTACAAATGACTATATTAGTAATCAGACACAACACACACAGCTATCTACCACAGTTCATTTTAAAAGATGGGAGAAATAACAGTATAATTATTGAAAAAGGCTTTTTAGTGTGTTATAAAATTACACGGAGCCAGGGTGAGTACATGCATCTTTATTTATGCACACAGATAGCCAATATCATTTGAAAGGCTCCCAGTAAAACAACACCACTGCCTCTACAACTGTTCTTCCAATCTTCAAAGCTCCATCATTCTAGCTGGTTGCCCATTCCGTTCTAGATTTCACAACAGCATTCAATTATACACAGGTGCAGTCATATATATCACATCATCTACAACTATGTACAGTGGTGTAAAGCAAGACATAAAACATCTCCCCCTTCCCTTCAGTCTGCAACACAAGCAATAGGTCTTTACTTTATTCAGACTCTCCCATCTCCAAGAACCACGGAAATCAGTACTCACATGTTTGAAAACATATCCCCTAAGCAGCCCACATGCCACAATCAAAATGTTTGGTAGTATCGTAGAGCCTATGGCCTTCGGCCATGCACCCAAGACTCTAGGCCCTGGCCACAACCACCTCGGCATAAAACACCCATAGAAACAAACACCTACCAAACGACCACAACCCAAAAACATAATACATCCACCTCAAACCTGTCACTTCAATTATCATTCTAAAAAATAATTACAACCAACGTACAAACTCTTCAATATATACCCTCTTCACCCAATGCTCTTCTAACTCTAGAATGTTCGCGGACAACCGTGGTGACCCCAGACACCGCAAACACATCAGAGCCTTCTCCCACCTAAACAAATACAGCATTTGACCCATCTCTTACTCCCCCACCCTCTCCAAGCACTCATACACACCAACAATCTCCCCAAAATTGGATTTATGCTCACTTCCAGCGCATGTCCGTGCATCCAATATGGCGGGCGCATCAAAACAAATTGACGCACCTCACGCCTCATCCCAGCCAATCAGACAACACGTTTTGTGTCTGCAGACATGACGCAAGCCGATTGTCCAATCGGTGTCCTGTCCACAGGGAGCGGACATAGATATCTCTAATTTTGTTGCCTTATGTTTTATTTTTTATTTTTTTTTAAATACTGGATGATTGACACCAAATTAACAAAAGCACGCTTTCGGGTCCAAGCCGCCACTCCTGCCACAAATTTGGTGAAAATCCGTCCAGCGGTTTGGGCTCTAGGCGCGACAGAATTTTTTTTCCATTATGTCGATGGGAAAAAAATAAATCTATAACTTGCCCCCCCTTGACCAAACCTCACCAAACTTTGCAAAAAAAATAAATTCAGAGTGGGCCATATACTTTTTTTTGCAAAGTTTGGTGAGGATTCATCCAGAGGGAGTGAAGTTATAAGCCACCCAAAAAGTGCTTTTCCTATGGGTTTAGTAAATTAACAATAACTATATGGTCGCTACTGCAGGCGTGTAATATATATATATATATTTCTCCCAAAAAAGCAGAAATAAGGAGGTAAGTGGGGTTGGAAGGGTGGGAGGGGAGGGGATTGTTTGGAGGGAGGGGGGACTTACCTGAATCTCAGGCAGGGGAGGATGCCATCCTCCAGCCGTGTGGAGGCACGGAGCGGGGATGGCCCTGTTTTGAGCCTACTCATTGGCTGAGGGGCTGCCACGCCCCCTGCTGGGAAAAAAGGAATGGAATCCCAGCCGAGGTATTCCCAGTTTGGTAATGCCTGACAAAGGCCAATCAGAATGTATGTTACAATCTGGTTGACCCTCGCTGGGTAATACCAATAAGAAACAAGACAAGTATTTAAAGACAAATCATGAATGCCAAACATGTTAAAAACAAACACATTAAGAGACATTACACATTTTCTTTTAAATACAAATGGGACATATCCACATCTTTCCTTTTGGCATCAAACAGTTTAAAATGCTCAGATAGTATAGTTTCAACTTCATCAACACAGAATCGACATATCCGGTCTTCAAAGGGAATCCCAGTCTGGCGTCCCAGATCCTCTTTGATGGGGAGAATATTGAGACACATGCATATAAAAAATCTCCTGAGTTGTTAAAGAAATGGCCTGACTGAGTATGTGTGGGGTGTATTATGTGGAAACCCCTGTCTTCAGAATTCAGCGAGGCTAATCTTAGTGAGGAGCCGGCCTAGATCGGGATTTGCAGTCCAAACCTCCATGTGTCTCTTTAATTTTACACTCCCAGCAGGAGAGTCCATCATATCTGATATTTCCACATTGATTTTATGCAGGAAATTTATAGTAGTAGCTCCCATGTCCCGGAGGTATAGAGTAGTACTATTTTTAGTATAATGTCTTGCAATGTGATTTACATCGCAAGAGATATCATTGCTCTCTGAATGAAACAAGACCCAGTTCCATTTGCAGAACTTCAAATGGGACCAAATTCGCAACCCTCCAATATGGAGCGATGTATCTTAGCCTCCAGGGTCTCCAACCATTTCATTCTTGGCTCAGCAATGACGACTGTGCCATATAATATTCTTGGCAACACTGCTTCTGTATATTGATATCATGCCCTCTATATTGTGTCCACTTTTACTACCAACAAACTTTCTCAGGGTCCACCATTTTTCAGGACCTTAGGTATTATATGTTATCCATAATACATGTTTTTAGGGCAATCTTTTACTTGTAAGCCTAGATAGAGGTAGCTTGCAACTACTTCTATGTCCACTTCTCCCAACTTCCACATAAAAGATTTGTTTTCTCTCGCATTAATGCCAAAGGTCACTATTTTAGTTTCATCAATATTAATGATAAGGTTGATTTGTTGGGTTTACAGAGACAGGGCAGTGATAGATCGTTGCAAACCAATGGGAGTGTGATCCAATAACACTGTGTCATCGGCATTGCCGAGCCAGTGTAATGGATTGCCGCCCAAAGTCGGTAGAATATTTCTAGTCTTGCCCACGAAAGTGGCCATGTCAGAGTTATATAAATTGTAGAACAAGGGAGCGAGAACACACCCCTGCTTCAGTCCGTGGTTGTTGATTGTGGATCTAGGCAGAAGACCTGCCTGATTCACATGCAGCACCACAGTAGTGTGCGTATAAAGTTCTCTGATCATAATCGTTCACGCAGCACTGTATCAAAAGCCTTGGAGAAGTCTACGAAACATGTGTTCAATTTCTTTTTCCCCTTTCCCCTTTCACTTAAGTGGGCGTGTGATCTTTACGAAAGTCTGTTTGATATCTGTGTAGAAATCCTCATTTTTCGGCCCACACGTTGAGCTTTTTAAAGAGAAGAGAGGCAAATATTTTTTAGCCGCAATCTAACATGCCCAGCAAACTGTAGTTTAGGGGATTGCTGTTATCCCCCTTCTTGAAATCTGTAATCAAAACAGATTGTCTCCAGCTGTCCGGAATGTTTCCTGTATCAATAATATTTTGGTATAAGCGCCAGAGAGTGTTAGCCCAAAATGTCAGGTCACCCTTGTCAATGGCAGTGGCGATTCCATCAGGCCCAGGGGCCTTAGACTTTTTTAAGCCCATGATTATATAGAGAATATTCTCCACGGCAAAGTTTAAAAGACCTTCCAAGTTGGGACAAGGGATCGAGATAATACTACAATAGCGGTCTTCCAAGTAGATTATTTTATTGCGGCACCCCAACATGATCAGAAATTACATTATCTTCAAAAGGGGTAATGCTGGCTTTATGTGTTCTGATCATAGCCCAGAACTTATTATTGCCATTAATGTGCAATAGGTTAAAGAGGAGCATGCAGTTTGCACTACGCAGAGAAGTCTTATGTATTTATTTATTTATGTATTAATTTATAATTCGCCGGCAGCCCACAGGGATCGGGGTGCACATAGACACAAGACAAACAACTAAAAACATGAGAGGAAACCAGAAGACAAAGACGAGACAACGGTGAAATCAGACATAGGGAGGGGAATTAATTTATTTAAAATGTGTTGTTTTCAACATTTTCCTGAAACGTTAGAGGTTCATTTCTTGTCTTAAGTTCCCACGGAGGGAGTTCCACAACTGGGCAGTGCAGACTGCAACAGATCTGCCCATCCCTCTTGGGCGGTTGGCGTTTGAACGCAGAGCAGGCGAACAGGGCCTGGTCCGCTGAGCGCAGTTGTCTACCTGGAGAGTAGTGAATTACTGCATGTTTTAATGTGGGAAGGAGTATTGCAATATGAAAGCAATGGTAAACAATGGTGCATCATTTGAAGTTAATGCGGTCATGTATGGACAGCCAGTGCAGGTGTTTCCTGTTTTGAGAGATATGCTGCTTCCAGAGAATCCTTTTGATGATTCGTACAGCATCATTTCGAATCCGCGGATATCTCTCTATACTGATAGTTTTGGCTCCTAGGAGTAGCACATTACAGTAATCCTGCCTTGGCAGGAGTGCATGGGTGAGTGGTGGCCACGTTCACCTCTGTTAGAAAGGGTCAAATGTTCCTAATGAGAAGAAGGCAGTGGTTACAGTTTCTGCTGATCATTTTGACATGTTTGTCCACATTTAAGGAGGCTTCAAGAGTGACTCACAAGGTTTTTACCTTAGTTTTTACGGATATCAGGGATTTGTTTATGGTGTAGGCATCACAATGCATGCTAAGCTTGCTCCTGGCTTGTGCGGAGCTGAAGATGAGAGCATCCATTTTCCCACCATTTATAAAAATCCCATTCTCAACCATTCAGGATTCTACCAGGTTGTACATCGAGATAAGGGTGGATGAGTCTTCTGAGTGGATCCCCTAAAGTTCCATGACCTGTTGAGTATTGTCCTCATAGTTAGTGAAATAGATACCAAGGCTCTCTAATAAGGCACAGAGTGGCTGGATATACATATTAAACAGCACAGGCGATAGGCTGGCTCCCTGAGGCACACTGCAAGGGATGGTGGTAGGAGGAGAGAGAGTTTCTCCCAAGTGTATCTTGGATCTACGGTTGGTCAAAAAAGATGTGAACCATTCAATGGCTCCACTAGAGCAATTTCATATGGTTTCAAGTGTTTGTAGGAGGCATTGTTGGTCAAGCAAATCAGACGCTGCTGAGAGATCCAAGAGGATGAGCAAACCTGATTTGCCCGTCTCTGTGATCCCAAGCATATGAGTTTGCAAATCTAATAAGGCCGTTTCAGTGCTATGGGCAAGCCTGAAACCAGATTGGCCTTCATGTAAGATGTTGTTGGACTACACGTGGGTTTGTAGCTTTGAAGTGGCAATTTTGTCCAGTATTTTAAGAAGCAAATGGAAGTTTGTTATGGGCTTGAGGTTCATAGAATCTCTAGGATCATGGCCCAATTTATTTTGGTAATGTGATAACAGTAACTGCTTTTATAGAGGTAGGAATCTGTTTGTCTCGAAAAGACGAGTTAACAAATGATGTAAGAAAGGGGGTAAATATGGTACTGTGCTCAAGGATGAGTTTGGGAGGTTGGGGGTTTTCCCCACATAAAGTGGGTTTCATGCTTGAAAGGATCTTTTCCATTTCAGGTACCAAGATAGGGTTTAGGGTACATTTGGGCTTTTTGGCGAGGTCTTTAAGAGTCGTCATGGTGTTGCTGGCGATTTCATGAGTGTTTTGGGCAGTTTGACCTTGGTCCCTGGCTTTAGTAATCTTTGCCTTGAATACTGCATGAACCATTTTGCAGTCCTCCACTGAGGGGGTATGGGTATTGGCAGAGGAAGCAGATTTTTCTAAGGCTTTGAAAATCTAAAAGAGTTTACTTGGTTTGTTCAGGGCCTCTTCTATTTGTATGTTAAAGTAGTTATTTTTAGCTTTGACTAGTTTGAATGTATAGATGGTGTCCATGGCTTTCCAGGTTTCCTTATTTTCCTTGGATGGATCTTTCAGCCATTTGGCTTCAAGTGAACGTTTGCTTTTCTTGAGGGTGGCTAGCTCTGGGGTAAACCAATCCTCATGTCTAGGGTTAGCTCTAACATGTGTTGGCGTAAGAGGGGTGATGTCATCAAGGATATTTTGAGTTATTTTGGTATAGATATCTACTACGGTGTCAACGTGGTGCTCATCTGTGGAGGCCTGCATAATCATATTTATGTATAACTCGATGTCAGGGGTGGATATCCTTTAAAAATGTTGACTCATAACCCTCTTGCAGGGTTTGGGAGGTTTTACGAGGTTGGTCTTACAGTTAATAGCCAATTTGATTTGTTAGTTATCAGATGAAATGCAGGGAGTTGTTTGACAGGTATCAACGTATAGATTATTTGCCAATACCCAATCCAGTTGGTTGTTGTTATCATTGGTAGGTTCATTGTTCATTATTGTGAACTCAATGTTTATAAGAGAATCTTCCAGATCATTAGTATTTTTATCTGCAGGATTACTATGCCAAAGATTAAAATCACCTAGGAATAGGGTGGAGGTGTTAGTGCCACAAATTGTTTTTAACAGTTGGATAATTTCCAAGTTGAATGTCTCTTTGTTTTTGGGAATATATATGAACTAAATATGTCCGTTATTCTGATATTATGTGGGCACCATTGGTCCATATAGTCTGATTGCAGGTAGTACAGAACCACTCCCCTTTCCTTTGTGAAGGATTCATTAGAGCCCTATATGGTATGTGTAAGCTTTTCCATGGTCATTTCTGACCAGACCTTCTGTACGCATGTGAACAGTAGTGGTGGGTCTTGTTTTTTCCAGTTTTGGGCTATTGCCGCCCATACCGCTATGATTAATCCCATGATACTCCTCCATTGTGATTTCTTGAATTTTTTGGCCAACTGATCTATCATTCCGCATAGCCACACTTTCTCCCCTAACTGCTCCACACCTGGGAACATCTTTTGCATCTCCATCTTTACTGCAAACCAGAAGCTTTTGATCCCCAGGCAGTCCCACCATTTGTGCTTCCAGGTACCTGCCTCTGAGCAGCCTCTCCAGCATCAATTGAGTGTTTGCGGGTACATAGTATGTAGTCTCTCTGGCGTGTAACACCATTGGGTTACAATTTTTAACCACATTTCCCTTATTTGCACTGATTAGGTCATGTTTGGAACTGTTCCACAGATCCACCCATTGATGTTTTGGGATATCCTCCCCTAGTGTTCTCCCCCATTTGATCATAAAGGCCCATTTAACTTCTTCTTCTTGGGAGTTAATAAAGTTATATAGAATGGAGATTAACTTTCTGGATCCCGAGTTTGTTATTTTCATTTATTTATTTTTATTTATTTGCATTTTTAAAGTGCTCACACAGCCCGCGGGCATCGAGGCGCTGTTACAGGAGTTGTTTGTATTTTAGTTGCGTAATTGTTTTTTTTTGTCTTAGTTGTGTATTTATAATGCGCTTAAACACCCAGAGGTTTCTAAGCGCGGACCCGGCGTCATGGAGTGAGGTCCCTTGTGGCCGCTAGTTTGACTTCTGGAGTCATCAGCCCATGCCTGAGCTGGTCGTACTTGTACCTCTCCACCTCTGTTAGGTTTAGTAGAGCTTTACACTCTTCTAACAATCTTATTTCTTTGTCTTGGAACATTTCCCCAATTTTTGTGCACCCTGCAGCTTACCATTTCTCAAAGGCCCCCCATTCCATTCCCGGCAGGAATTGGGGGGTTCTGACAGATGAGTGTAAATGGAGCTTCCACTGTGGTCATGGTCTGTTCGTCACAGGCTTCCAGAGTAGCTCTCATGATCTCGCAGATGCGAAGATTGGGGTGGGAGACATGGTTGGGGGCCTGGTGGAGGCTGCCCCTGGTGACTGGAGGGGTGGGGGTGGTGGGAGACATGGGTGGGGACATGGTGGAGGCAGCCCCTGGTGACTGGAGGGGTGGGGGTGGTGGGAGACATGGGTGGGGGCCTGGTGGAGGCTGCCCCTGGTGACTGGGGGGTGGGGGTGGCGTGAGACATGGGTGGGGGCCTTGTGGAGGCTGCCCCTGGTGACTGGGGGGTGGGGGTGGTGGGAGACATGGGTGGGGGCCTTGTGGAGGCTGCCCCTGGTGACTGGGGGGTGGGGGTGGTGGGAGACATGGGTGGGGGCCTTGTGGAGGCTGCCCCTGGTGACTGGGGGGGTGGGGGTGGTGGGAGACATGGTTGGGGGCCTGCTGGCAGGTGCCCCACAGTGCTGGGGGGTGGGGGTGCAGGGGGACATGAGTGGGGGCCTGCTGGGGGGTGGGGGTGGTGGGAGACATGGTTGGGGGCCTGCTGGCAGGTGCCCCACAGTGCTGGGGGGTGGGGGTGCAGGGGGACATGAGTGGGGGCCTGCTGGGGGGTGGGGGTGCAAGGGGACATGGTTGGGGGCCTGCTGGCAGGTGCCCCACAGTGCTGGGGGGTGGGGGTGCAAGGGGACATGGTTGGGGGCCTGCTGGCAGGTGCCCCACAGTGCTGGGGGGTGGGGGTGCAAGGGGACATGTGGCTTGGCTGGGGGGCATGCCCATGGTGGATGGGCTGCCTGCGGGACATGACCAGGGGTGCAGGGTAGTCCCCTGTGGTGTGGGCTGCCTGCAGAGGTCGTGGACGGGGGTAGAGGGGAGACCTGGGAGGACCCACACTGGCAATTCACCTCTTCAACTTCCCGCACACCCACGTAATACACTGCCCCACTCGCACAAGCCCAATCGCGTGTAGGATTTCTCGCGCACCCCTGTAATACACGTACCCAGGCCAATCGCGTGTAGCATTTCTCGCGCACCCCTGAAATCCACGTACCCAGCCACCCAGCCAATCGTGTGTAGATTTTCTCGCGCACCCCTGTAATACACGTACCCAGGCCAATCGCGTGTAGATTTTCTCGCGCACCCCTGTAATACACGTACCCAGGCCAATCGCGTGTAGCATTTCTCGCGCACCCCTGAAATCCACGTACCCAGGCCAATCGCGTGTAGATTTTCTCGCGCACCCCTGTAATACACGTACCCAGGCCAATCGCGTGTAGCATTTCTCGCGCACCCCTGAAATCCACGTACCCAGGCCAATCGTGTGTAGATTTTCTCGCGCACCCCTGTAATACACGTACCCAGGCCTATCGCGTGTAGAATTTCTCGCGCAGCCCTGTAATCCACGTATCCAGGCCAATCGCGTGTAGAATTTCTTGCGCACCCCTGAAATCCACGTACCCAGCCCAATCGTGTGTAGATTTTCTCGCGCACCCCTGTAATACACGTACCCAGGCCAATCGCGTGTAGAATTTCTCGCGCACCCCTGAAATCCACGTACCCAGGCCAATCGCGTGTAGATTTTCTCGTGCACCCCTTTAATACACGTACCCAGGCCAATCGCGTGTAGAATTTCTCGCGCACCCCTGTAATCCACGTACCCAGGCCAATCGCGTGTAGAATTTCTCGCGCACCCCTGAAATCCACGTACCCAGGCCAATCGCGTGTAGATTTTCTCGTGCACCCCTTTAATACACGTACCCAGGCCAATCGCGTGTAGAATTTCTCGCGCACCCCTGTAATCCACGTACCCAGGCCAATCGCGTGTAGATTTTCTTGCGCACCCCTGTAATACACGTACCCAGGCCTATCGCGTGTGGGTACACCCGCACACCCCTGAAATACACGCTCCCAGCTCTGCGTTTGCTGCTGCCCTTTGCGCTGGATTGGGGATTTTGATGGCTTTTCCCTGCGCGAGGGGCGTTCTTGGGGGCGTAACTGACGCTGCTGCAGGGTCGCTGCGCCACTCTGCGCCACGGCTGGTTGTGGATGTTGGAATCCATGAATACGCTGTGCGCCTGAATGTGTTTCGGCGCACGCGGCTGGCGCAGACTACCGCACGCGCCACTGTGCGCCAGCCGCGTGCGCCACTTGTGCGCCGAATTCTATGAATTGGCCCCTTAGTTGCGCTGCTTGGTAGTATTTTCGAAAAAGTGTGGGAGGCTCTGGATGATGCTGTAAGGATCGCTCTGGCGACCCTTGGGGGTTTCCCATTCCATATGTAGGTCGAAATTGCCTTTGATAGCGCCTTAAAGAAGAATCTGGGGACCGTAATTGGGAGAGCCTGAAAAAAGTATAACATCCTAGGGAGAATGTTAATTTTCACTGACTGGATTCTGCCCCACCAGGAAACCTTAAGAGGACTCCAGCGCTCCAGATCCCCCCTTACACGTTCCAGAAGTGGGGGATAGTTTCCTTTATACAATAGGTCAACCTTATGTGTCAGCGTTATACCCAGGATTTGATTCCCTTTTCTGCTATTTGTATGGTTAGTGTCACTGCCTCCCTTTCAATTTGCCTTCTCCCGCCTGCCAAGAGTAGTATCTCCGACTTATTCCTGGTAATTTTAAGGCCAGAGATTGCCCCAAATGTCTCCAGTTCTCTCATTGCTATGGCTAATGTCCTCCCCGGGTCCGCAATGGCCAACATCATGTCATCTGCGTAGGCTATTACTTTATGCTGTGTGCCTGCCATCTCTATTCCCCTTATAAGGGAGGTTTCCCTGATTCTAATTAGCAGTGTTTCCAAGAATATGGCATATAGGAGGGGGAAACAGGACATCTGTTTGGTGCCCCTTGTTATCTCCACCCTATCTGTGACCTCACTATTTATGGCTATCCTATTTGATGGGGTATTGTAATTGGCTCTCACCATTTTTATGTACTGGTCTCCAATTCCCATACATTTTAGTGTTTTGAAAAGAATTTACCACTTTACCCGGTCAAATGCCTTTTCGCCGTCTAGTGAGAGGAGGTTTGCCGGAGTGTGTGTGATGCCCGTCTTTTCCACTAGATGCATTCATCTTCTCAAGTTGTCGTGGGTTTATCTAACTGGAATAAAGCGTGAATGGTCAGAGTTAATCAATTTTGTGAATAGAGGGGATAACCTTGCTGCCAGAATCTTTGTGTACATTTTGGAGTCCGAGTTAATCAGGGCGATGGGGCGGTATGAGGCAGGGATGGAGGAGTCTTTTCCTACTTTATGGAATATGAATACTTTAGCTTCATTCATTGATGCGGTTATGTTTCCACTTTCTTTGAACGTGTTTAAGAGTCTTGTAAAAACTGGAGTAAGTATGTCTGCATATTTTTGATAGAATGGGGCGGTGAAGCCATCTGGGCCGGGTGCTTTATCATTTTGCAGGTTTGCTATTGCCTTTTGCACTTCTTCGGTTATCGGGCTCTCAAGTGCATTTCTATCCTCCTCTGGTATTTTCCCAAGGGGGAGAGATTGTAAGTACGTATCTTGGTCACTGCCATCTGGGTGTTCCGTTGCGTACAGGTTTTGATAAAATTCCCTGACGGCCTCCCCCATATCCTGGGTGTGCGTGTATGTCTCTCCGTGTGGTTTCGGATGTTCATGATGGTCATTGATTTTTGTTTTTCGCGAAGCTGCCTTGCCAGTTATCTATCTGCCTTGTTGGCTTTTACATAGTAATGCTGTTTGAGATATTGGAGGGATTTCTCTGCTTTTATGGTGCCTAGCATTTCCAGTTGTCCCTGAACGTGTCTCAGAGCCTTCTTGAGACTGCTGTTGGGGTAATGCAGTAGTTTCTGTTGTGTGTCCGTTATTTTCTGTTCTAATTCTCTTTTCCAGTGGTTCTTCTGGTTATCTTTGGAGGCTTTCAGTGCTATGATTTGGCTGCAGATTACTGCTTTAAATGCCTCCCAGACTGTTCCCAATGGGACATCTACCCATGTCGTTTTGTACAAAATATTCTACAACCTTGTCCCTTAACGCTTCTCCCATGATCGGGTCCAGAAGAATATCTTGTGGGAGCCTCCAATGCCAGAGCCCTCCCCCCTGCCCTGGGGTCATTACCTCCATCCATAGCGGCGTGTGGTCGGACTGTGAAATTGTGCCTATTTCCATTCCTTGTATTTTGCCCATCAACCCCACCGATACCCAGAAGTAGTCTATTCTTGGCATTGTATTATATACATGTGAGAAGTACGTGTATCCTCTCTGTTGGCCCCTGAGTTCCCTCCATACATCACATAGTGCCATCTGGTCCATCCTTTGCTTGAGTTGCTTGCCCCCCTTACTCCTATCTGTTTGTGGGTGCCATTCTATGTTTAGGTCTCCCCCCAATACCACTTCTCCTTTTGCAAAGCCCTCTAGCTTCCCCATCGTGTCCCATAGGAAACCATCTTGTCCCGTGCTGGGTGCATAGATCGTGGCCAGAGTGAGTTGGCATCCCTCTATCATAATGTTAGCAAACGCGAACCTCCCATCCCTATCCATTAGCTTGTCAGTAAACGTAACGTCTGCTCCCTATTTTATTGCTATCAGCACCCCCACCCTTTTATCTGCTGCGTTGGATTGGGCCCAAATCTTGTACCCTCTGAGGTGCACTTTCTTTTTGTCCTGAGCTCTTATATGGGTTTCTTGTAGTAGAAGAATGTTTGCTTTTTCCCTCTTGAGCATGTTCTCAATCTTTTTCCTCTTCACTGGGGAGTTCAGGCCTCTTATGTTATATGTTAGAATTCTAAGTTTCCCCATGTTATCCTAGCCCGTTGTGAATGTTATTAATTCCCGAATAATGAGTTCCCTTCCATCTTCCGTGGGTACTCCCCCACCACTCCCCACCAATCCCCCCCAGCTCCTCCCCCAACATTGAACCCGGGTACCTAAGTGTGCTAGGGCGTTGAGCCTATCGCTCCCGGCCCTCAATGATCTCAGGGTGAACTTCGCGTGGGTTCCTATACCCCGCTTCTTCCACTGTCCTTACTGAATTCCAGTTCTGTGGACCCTTTACCGGGCCGCTGTTTTGTTTGTTCTACGGGTGTCCTTATGTGTTCATCTCTTCCATCTCCTGTTGTTCTGGTTGTGTCCCCTGCGTATTTGTTTTATATTTATTTCCCTTCTATTTATCTGTGGTCATTGTGCGGTTCTCCCTTCCGTTTTGCTTCTTCTTTTGTCGTGACTCTTCCCAGCCTCTCGGTCTTTTGGGGTATTCTACCCTTGCTTTATTGCCCCTTCCAACAGCCCCCTCTGCTTGTATGTCCATTATGTGGAACCCTTTGTCAAATGTGGTCACTCTTCTTTGTTTGCCTTCCCAAGTGACCAGCAGTCTCGATGGGAATGTCCATTTGTATCGTTTTTCCCTCACCGCCAGTTCCTTGAGTATAGGGGCCACGTCTCTTCTTTTTTGTAGAGTCACCAGGCCAAGGTACTGGTACAGCTGAATGTCTGCCCCATTCATCCTTATGTGGTCCAACTCCCTCGCCCTCCTTAAGATTTGTTCTTTTGCGGATATGAGGTGAGAGCCACTATCACATCTCTTGGTCGTTCCCCTGGCACGCCTGATATTTTTGGGCCCACTCTGTGCACCCTGTCGATCCCAATAGTTTCTGCCTCTCGCACCCACATGATATCTCTGAATACCTCCTGGACTGCATTTTTGAGATCCTTATCGAGTACCGACTCTGCCATATTCTTGATGTGGATGTTGGATCTATGGGACCGATTTTCTAGGTCTTTGTATTGGATATCTAGGTTGTGGGTTAGCCTCACCAAGTGTTCCTGTGTCTCGCTATTTTGCTGTGCTTCTTCTTCTATGTTCTGGATGATTTTCTCAAGCGTGTCGGTCCTTTCTTCCATTTTGGCCACATCCACCTTCAGCTCTTGGACCACCTGCTTTATTTATTTTCTCATCATTGTAAACTGTTCCTGAACCGTTCACATGAACTTGTCCTGTAGCTCCCCAAACCACACGTGCATGTCATCCCTTGATGATGGTGGTTGATATGTGGAGGGTGGGTTCCGATCACTGGTTGGGTCCTCCTGTGCCCTTCCTCTAGTATTTACTGGGGTATCCGACGTCCACATTTGCATCAAATTTGCGTCTTCTTTGCGGTTTGTGGGCTCGTTAGGGTCAAGCCCCCTTTCCCCTTTGCCTTGGACATGGCTTCCGTGGGTAGCTCTGCTGTTGGAGGGGGGCGCTATAAGGTGACTTCCCGGCGTGCCCTCCGTTAGTTGCCCTCCACTTATTGGAAATGGGGCGGAAGGGGGATGAGGCTCCGTAATGGTGGTGAGGATGCTGTCTCTTTTGCCCCTTGGCAGCTATGAGCCTGCCTGTGATATTCGTTCCAGGGGCTATTGTCTGATGCCCCCCCAGCCCGTGCCGGGTTTGAGTGAGGGGAGTGGGAGTGTCTTCTCACTGTGATCCCCTTTCCCCCCTCAGTCCTTCCCCCGCACCGTGTGGTCAAGTTATTGGGTGGCGCAGACTGCCCTGCCGGGGGTATTTTGTGGTGGGGTGGTGCCTCTCTTGGGGTTGGTTGTCCCCTTCCCTTTTTTGCGGAGTGGGGGTACCGCTCACCTCCTATGCCGCCTGGTGCAATGTCAGCGCTGTGTCTCCCGGTCCGGGCACCGGCGCTTTGCTTCCTTTGATGAGGGGCTTCACTTCCCCTCACTGCGGCGTCTAGCCTCCTCCCCGGCGTACCCCGCTGCAGGACTTTGCTGTGGCGCGTGGCCTCCGTGGCCCCTAGGGGAGGTGCACCGCCGATTGCAAGGGCCACCTCATGTGCCCCCCAATGCTGGGCTCCCCGCTCGGTCCACTGTCTTCCTCGGCAGACGCCCACCTCACCAGCGGGCTCCCACTGTTTCCTCAGAGGGGGAGGGGAGGGCCGGGCCGCTTGTCTTCGCTTCCGCGTCTCACCTTGTTCCCTCCGGCGCGGGCCGCAAAATCACGCCAGATGCGTTGGATGTTGTGTGGAGCCACGGGTAGGTGTATCTGTTCGTTATATTTGATTTTTCCCATCTTTATTGCAGTGCTTCACAGCGGCCCGGCAGGAGAGAGACTAGACACGTCTCCCTGCCCTGGCGCCCATCTTCTTTTTTTCAGTTTTAGAGTGTTTTTGGCTACAATTGCTCAGGTGTCTTGTGGAGCTTTAGCCAGTTTTTCTAGCGAGTATCAGTGATCCTTTTTCCTCTAACCTTCTCCACCATGTTAAGAGTGCTGTTCTTCCTTATCTGTGTGCATGCTAACCGACGCTCCCTTTTCCTATTCTGGATCAGGACATCGAAAGTGGACCCTTCATGGACCCTACCTCCAAACGTCCCTTTGTTATAGTGTAGCAGATGTTTCAGTGAGTTAACCATCAGCTTAAAGTCCCAGTTAATGCAAGGCAACCATAGGGATAGATTCAGCTCGTTACTGAAAATGTAACTGGACATAATATTGAGGTTTTTTTCGGTCCACATAAGCCGATTGCCTTGAGAGTTAACTGTGCCCCTGGGAGCAGTATAGTGGAGTTCCAGAGGGGAGTCAAGAGTTAATGGCTAATTTAGTGTTGTGTGATCCCTAACACCAGTGTGCTTCACTTAGAGGTTTCCTCACTTTCGCTTAGACCCCTGGTCAGTAAATACCTAATCCAGATGAGAACTGGAAGAGCCATTGGACCAAATAGGCTGAACCGGTTCACCTGTCATGCCCCCCATATTAAGAAAATGGAGATCAAATTTCTCCATCAAAGATAACCACTTCTGGCTATTATGTGAATGCATGTTTGAGGTGCCAAATGTTGGTAGGTTGTTCGCACATCCTTGTGCCTTTGTCAAGTGACCCATTAAGGTCGGGGAATTGAAGTTGAAGGAAGGATCACAGGTGAAGGATCACCTTGCCATTAGGACTAGTTTCGAACCATGTACACAGCATTTCTTCAACAACACCGATGATATTGAGGAAAGCACATACTTTGGGGCTGTAAAAATGACTGAGAGTATGTGGGTGGGAGAATTACCAACAGCATCGTGCTCTACATTCTACTGTATGCACACATCAATTGACATACCCCCTCATGGGCCTACCCTTGGACCCACAGATCGCATTGCAGCAAAGTATTTGGAAGCCATCAAGATGGAAGTCCTCCATCAGCCATGTTTCTTGCAACATAAATACATCACTATCCAGGATGAGCGTGGAGCCTCGGTGTAAACAAGAAAATAACGATAGCTCCTGGTGTTCCAGCACAGCCAGGATAGCAGTAGACCCCCAGCTGCTTGTCATATGGCCCAATTCACAGTATGTATCTGTCCCTTCGAAAGAGCCTTGTTTCCATCAATCGCAGCCTGCAGGCTGGCTCTATCTGTGGTTGCATTGTGGCCATCAGCTATTATGCTGTGCTCAGAATCATTTACCACAGTGCAGGCCATTACATATTTCCTACAAACAGTAAGCATGTAGCCCAATCTGTTAAGCTCAAATGTGCGTAGGGGGGCGACTACCGCCGGAAAATTTAATTCTACAAGTGCCCAATTAGCAGGGAAATCTGCCGTGGGTAACTCAATGTGAATCATATCTTCAGGGCATAGGTCACTAAGGCATTGTATCTTTGACCACAGCTCAAGGAGAAAGTTACGGTTCATAAAAGGGCTACCCCTGCAAGGGCTAAGGTCTTCTATGTGTATCCACTTCCCGAGGGGAAGTCGCCCTCCATGCTCATAATGATATTTTATGTTCGGTCTAAAAGGGGTAACTTCATTGGATACTGTATTGGCCACAAGATTGATAAAAGTTCTTACTGTGCTAGCGTTTATATTTTGTTCCCTGTAGGGGGGCAGTGGGCATATAACCCCTCCTCATGTTACCCTGTATACTTTGACATTCACAAAGGTGGCCAGCTGCACGCTAAATCATACTAGAAGGGCCTCGGGAGGAAGCAGGTTCCACTCGGGGTGCTACCACAATTTTCTGCCATGACTGGCCTGTATTCCCATCACAATCATATGGGTTTGCTACATGATAGGTGAGGTTATCTGTCTGGATGTCAGTCTAGTTAGGGTGATACATTCCAGGTGCCACTGGCCATCGAAGAGGAGATGTGGCCACTGTAGAACTGTGGGGAACATCAGGGTCAGTATGTGTTTCCATTACATATTGTTTGACGTGTCTCCCATTCATAACAGTGTCAGTTTACTCAGCCCTGTGTTTATCCACAGGATAAGTGTTCTTATTCACAACCATCTCTAAGCCTGAGCATACCCAGGTGTGTAGGGGCCCATGTAATTGGACGGTTCGAGTGGTGCCATCCCCCTGTTTTCTGGATAACCTCCCAGGAACTATGGATGGGAGGCCAGAGGAAAGCCTTCTAGTACATCTCCACCCTTTGTGGCCCTGACAGGAAAAGGAGAGGCCTGTAGTTTGGAAATGCATTTCCATGATCGTTATGCTTGCTGTCATCTGACCTGCTTATCGGAATTAGTACCTACAGCAAAGTTCCCTTAGTAGTTTTATCCAAAAAGACCTCCGCCAAAGCTGAAGGAGAGTCGGCATGGGGAGAGGATAACGGCTGGGCTGCTGCAGACCCGGTTGATCCAGTATATTAAGAATGGAAACCGCTAAGGGATTAGAGAGAGGCTGGAAGGGTTTGACATCCTCAATAAGGTCAGGAGAAATTGGAGGAATATCCTTTTCGGGTGTAATTTTATTAATCTGTATCACATCTACAATTTTAGGCACAGTGTGCCGAAGCTCCGCTGCTCTCCTGCCATAGTGGATCACAGCGACATCAGAGATTCAATCTTTGATAGAATAATTTTCAACATTGGAGATTGGGAGGTAGTCTCAGTGTTGTCCTCAAAAGAGAAAACCTGAGACCTAACACTCCCAACTTTGCTGGATGAGTCAAAGTCAGAAGAGTCAAAGGGGGGGATGAGGACAAACATCTTTGGAGATCGGGAGACGACGATAGTTGAGTGCTGATCATGTTATCCATGCCCATCGCTTCATGAATTTGTTTCTGTGTGCCACACAGTACATGTCTTTGCAGGCCAATGCACACCTTCAGTAGAGAATGGTCATTATCCATCGGGGGTTGGTCAGCAAATGAGTTCTCATTAGAAGTGAGGTAAACATGAGATTCTTCGAATTCCGGCATGGGTGCCGATGTGATTAGACCCCTTGGCACACTTCAGGTCCGGCATTATGGTAATAAAGAAACAAGTGATATTGGATTGCCTGCCTGTTTCTGAGTCCTGTTTGTCCTTTTTTGGAAGAGTTGAGGGGGCAGTGGGCTTCTTTGTAGATGAAGGGCTGTGTGTTCACTTGCCCTTCTGTTGTGCTGCGGCTTGTGTTTGCATTGGCAGGCTGGCTTCATTTCGTTCTGAGGGAATTCAGTTACAATAAGCATTCAATTGGGACACAGCAGTCAGCTGAGAACGGATTGAGGAGAAGAGAAAGTGTACAGGCTCCAGCAATGTGTTTATAGTTGTATGAGATTCCGAAATAGGGTTGGGAAAGGGGCTATGTGCAGATGGGTGAACACACACCCGATGACTCCTGGCATATCAATAAAAGGGAGGAAAGGAACCGCTGTGAAGGCAATACAAAGTGTTCATGAGTAGCAGGAACTGAACAGGGGAAAGGTACTCAACTCAAGATCTGCTGATGAGTGGCGTGCAGCCCCACTGGCTGCCGGATGCTGCACACCAAACACCCAATACACTGCTGCACCCGCACCACGCTCCACGTAGATGCAGTGATTATAAGGTGACAGCCTTCATCCTTGCTGCAAAATACAAGAGATGAAAATAGGACTGCAGGTTCAGAAGGCCAAAGTCCAATATCCATGGAGAACAAGGAAGTTGCTGCTGATACTGTCTCACACCCAACATACACTGCTGCACATCACAAACATGTATAGGGTCAAACAATGTTGTATTCATGACACTCGTCCTGTAACTGGTTTTCTTAATACAATTAGGGTTACATGGAAAATAATGTAGCCCAAAGATCTAAGAGCCTATTGTCCGACTCATTCTTATTCGCTTTCACATCTTCATATCTTGCAGTTGCCAACTTCAAATCCAACTATTCTTTTAACATTCCTTAGCTGGGTTTCTTCCAGTGGTACATACAATTGTGCATTATCTTTCCAATAAAATGTTTCTTGGTCTCAGAGGGTTCGTAATGGTTTGTTGTTACTTGAAAAAACTAAGTTTGAGAAGTTCTCATTTTAGAACACTTTGGAATATATTGAAATGTTATTCATGCAGTTCTGGCAGAATCTTGTTCCATGTTAATAGGCACTGTGGTGCAAGTAATCCTGAGCATGTCTTTTTTTGTTTTTATCTGGGCAGTTTGTGTTTTTTATGTGGATATGTGGTGAGAACCCCCTATTTATTATGTGAGTGAATGAGCTGCAAGGGTCTTGGTTGATCCAGCCGCTAATCAATATAATTTGCAGATGTTGGAAGGCTGTCCACCCCCAACAACGTGCAGTATCATTCCGTTTAGGGTGTCCAAAACCCTACCATCTGAGTTGCTTAAAACCCCAACTCCCAAATGGGACTATCCATCAGAGAGCACCTTGAGTATAGCATAGCCTGACCAGAAAACTTAGAAACCTTCTTGTCGTCTCTTAGCATGCAGTGCAAGCCCGAAGCCTTTAGTGCCAGCTTGTGGTAATGGCCCCTTTCCAGCACAGGAAGCAGTGTGCTTCTTTTCATTTTGTCCCCTCTGCCTGTGCCCATCAGGAATTGCTCACTCCTTTTCTGGCCTCCTCACCCCCCCCAAGGCCATTCCCCATATCCCTCCCCTCCCCATATCCCACAACCCAACCTTTATGCACCAGATTGGTTGTTGCTGCACCCATGTGACCAGGAAGCCTGCTCTTCAAAGTCCCTCCCAGGGCAGCTTTGCATGGGGAGCCAGCTAAGGGCCACAGCAAAGGAGGCTCCCTTATGGGCAGCTCCCCTCCCTGTGAGCCCCTGTTTGCCTATGCATGACCGACAAACACCGTGCAGCTAAATCTAAGGTACTGTGACACGGGAAGTGAACACAACCATTACTGTGCTAAATTAAAACCCTGCAACTTCTACATTACTGCTATCATATTATAACACTATGTAGATGACCTACTTCACCCCAAGACAGCCCAATGGAATTACTGGGAGATATCTGTGTTGCGGTACTTAGCTGTATTTTGGAGTCAGGAAATGTGTTTCACTTAGCTGTAATTCGGGGAGTAGAAAAGGCATTGCACTTAGATGGATTTATGGGGGTAGGAAATGTATTGCACTTGGGCGGATTTGTGGGTAGGGAATGTGTTACACTTAGATGGATTTTGGGGGTAGGAAATGAGTTGCACTTGGATGGGTTTTTAGGGTAGGAAATGTGTTGCACTAAGCTTTCATTGGGGGAGAAGGAAAGGTGTTGCACTCAGATGGTTTTTTGTGGCTACGAAATGTATTGCACTTGGATGTATTGGGGGTAGGAAATGTGTTACAATTAGATTGATAATAGGGGTAGGAAATGTATTGCACTTAGTTGTATTCTGGGGAGAAAATGCATTGCACTTTGCTGTAATTTGGGGAGCAGTAATGGCATTGAACTTAGATGGATTTTGGGGGCAGGAAATGTGTCACACTTGGTTTTTATTATGGGGACAGGACATGTATTGCACCTGTATGTATTTAGATACAGGAAATGTGTCACACTCAGAGGGATTCCGGGTTTGAAGATATTGAGTAAGTCAACTCATGTGTTGCTCTTGTGTAGATTAGCAGTTGTATACCATATGAAGAACCTGTTAAGGCTAGAAGATGTATTTCTCATAGAATTAAATTGGGTAAGTAAGCTTAGAAGAATCTGTGAAGGGTAGGACATGTGTAGCACTTAGAAGAAATTGTTTAGGTTATCAGATGTACTGCATGTGAAGAACCGTTAAAACTAGAGCATGTACTGCTCTGGAAGAAATTGGGAAGGTAGCTCATATATTGTGCTCAGAATATCTGTGTAGATTAGGTGGATTTGAAGGTGGGCAGTGTGCTGCACTTAGATGGTCCTGGGAGTGGGCACGTTTGTTGCACTTTATTATGTTAGCCTGTCCATTGTGCTCAAAGATATATGATGACACCTATATATTCCACTTGATATTGCACTTAGCAGATGCCTGAAGGTAGCCCTTTATACACCCTAGAAGGTATACAGTAAGACTTAAGGGTAGCCTGGCTATTGCGCTTAGAGAATCCTGTGATCCCAAGATCGTATGGTAGTAGCCTGTCTGTCATGCCTAGAAGATGCACTAAGTTAGCAGGTCAAGTTCGCTTAGAGGACTTTGTGAGTAGCCTGTATATAGTGTCAAAAAAGGGTTTAGGGTGATTATTACAAGTCTGATTTCATCAAGGTGTTAATGCTGCGCTTAGTAAATGGTTGTAAAGTGTTCATCAAAAACCGAATGAGCAGTGACATTTTGCATTTTTGGAAAAGTCATCTTTCAATACTGTCAATTTCCACATGATAGCACCATTGCACATCATGTTGAACTTGACAGTTATGTAAAATGACATTTCCCCACTCTCATTGTACCATACATATGCTAGCACGTCTGTTCAAACCCGATTATATCAGGATGAAATCATTTCATCATGCTGATTTGCACAGTAATCGGCAATTCTGCAAAATGGTTCCCCTAAAAGAGCCTATGAGGGAAGCTTCTCTTTTCACACAGATGGTTTGATCACACAGCAACATCAAACAAAAGCTCCATCTGAGCTTAATCTATGTATAACACACTTAGGTGGACATCTGCTGCAGGCACGACTATCCATCCACACACATTAGAATGCAGCTACGACTGTGACAAACTTGGTCTAGCTGCACACTTACGTCTTCGCCTCCTTTTAACAGACATGCCTCAACACTTCTCCCATCAGAATACAGCGACAACCTACGACAAATTCGGTCTAGCTGGACACCTAATGAGTTTCTTGCACTAGCACGCTCTCATTGCCTCCCTCAGCACCCACGCATGTGCCTGACCTTTGGCTAGGCTTACTGGAGCCTAGCCAGCCCACGAAATCCGTAATCTTGGCCGAAAACACGCAAGCATTCTAAACCTCAATGAGAAGTTCCAATACTCTGGACTGCGGTCCACGAGAGCGTTGCCACCAGAAGCGCATTGATACTATGGTACTGGTAAAAGGTTCCATACAGATGATGACTACAATTACAATTACAATTGCAATAGATCAGACGAAATTCAAATCAATGCAGGAAATGGTTAGCGAACACTTTGCACTTAGTTAAAAACACGTGGACTTCAAGGGTTTCACAAGCATCTGTTCCTTACATTTCCAGCTGTATTAAGAGAGTAAACATAGAGGCTCTGAGTTGAACAGTCAGACAGAGAAGCCACAGGCTACCACATGTCAGTCTTTGGAGAACATGGACTACTAAATACTGAAGAGCTGGTTTAAAAGAGTATCAAAGATGGCATAGAGATACAAGAGCATCTTTAAAGCCACAGAGACATCAAGTTAGCTAAATCCAACAATTAACTAATGCATAGAGGCTCATTAATGCAAATATAGAGAACTGTTAAGGTTAACTGAAGCAAGGGTCAAAATCTTAGACCCAGAGACAAAACACCAGTAATCTGAGCCAATCACATTGTTTGGTACAATTAAGAAGAATATGCATACCCTGTGAAAGAGCATGGCTGAGCCAAGTAGGAACAACAGACGAGGAGCCGACAGGCATGCTCCTTGCTTCATTCTGCTGAAGCAGGGATACTGCCATGGAAGCAGGGAGACCAAAGGCCTAGGAAGGATCTGAACATGGAATGCTAAGAAGCCATGCCAGAAAGAGGCCTAGCCAAGTCAATGCTGAGGACCAGGTCATGGAGAGACCTGAATGAATTCCAAATACCTGGATGTCTGGGAGAGACCTATCTGATAATGTGAAGTAGCAGTGGTTGGTGACAAAACATTCACTGCAGCAAGGCGCATGGACACATATAAGGTGCAAGAAAAAGAGGCTGAGAAGAAGGACAAGAGAAGCGTTAAAAGTCAGAATCCTGGGGAGTTCTTGAGGAAGAGATTGAAAGCGGGAAGACCAAGAGAGTGTGCAGACTGTGAGAAAATCCTGGCAGGACCTTCCACTGAAGAACTTCTTCTTTTGGGGCATAGCATAGGACTGGACATCGTAGAAGAGTTTCTGGTGATTTCTTCTCTTAGCCAAGAATTGGAACATGTGTCTTATAGTTTAGGAATAGCACAGAGGCTACAGACTTGTTAAACATAAGGGTCTCTGGAGGGACATGAACGTGTAAGATTATACTTCAACTGTATGCCTTTAGCAGTTGTTAGGGACTTTCTTATTGTGTGTAGACATTTCTCTAGTTCCTATAAGCATAAGATCCAACTACTTACCTACCCCCACTCAGAAATAATCCACGTGTTTAATCACATGTATCTCACATTATACATGCCATTGCTTGACCTCGTACAGTGTCCTAAAGTCATTTGATAGTCAATTATGTGATAGTTAATTTGCATAAGCAGTCGGGGCATTTATTCCAATATATTAGGTTAGAAGTGGAAAGTATTTTTAATTGAGTTATTGTTCTTGCAGCAACCCTTTATGACATTTCATTGATAATGAGCTGCAGTCATGTTTCTTTAGGTTAAATATACACCGTGCCAACCGGCTGTTAACTAGTAGTTTCTTGATAAGGTACATGTCGATGCCAATGTACAGCATATTATATTAGTCTGATGCATATAATACGACTAGCTGTACTAGTTCTACTTTTGGTTTAATTCTGACAAAGGTGGTGCATTTTTCAAAGGTGTGCAGTGTTATATTATTGCATGCACATATGCATGGGCTATATGAAGCTCAGCCAATCTGGGAAGCAATGCGAGCACTGCACATAGGGTATGCACACAGGGGCCTACAGTAAAGGTATATCAAAGGAGCTATAAGGCAAAGAAGGGGCGGAGGAATGGAAGAAGTCTCCACAGGAGGAGTTGTAGGGTTGAGTGATCGATAACTGGAGTATTCTTTGAAGAGAAGGGTGTTCCTAGATTTATTTCCCTCCTACAGTTCGTTGCTTCCGGTCAGATGGTGTATTTCGTTCAGATGGTCTGTTGTCCAAAAAGAATCGTGAGATTCTAGGTCAGGCAGCTCTGGCTGGTGATTATTGTTACTGGTTGCACTGCAATAATTCAAAGTCATCAATGCGCACGAGCAGAAAATCTCCCCAAGATATATTTTAAAATAGTGGGTTAAAATAGAAACTTTAGAGAATTATTTCGTTAAACATTGGGCAAAAAGCAAAACCATTTACTATCAGTTCTGCAGGGTAACATGTTGTAAAACAAAAGATACACAGGAGCATTTTCCAATGCCCGTTCTTGATGCATGTGCTGACAGTATGTACCAATAATTCCACTGTAGGAAAAGACATTGGCTATGCTCAGTAATGTCAATATTGCCACTGCAAGAATTAAGCTTATGCTGCGTGAGACAACGTAGGCCACTATTGCCATTGTGAAAACACACTAATGTATGCTAAACCCAGCAGTGCCAGTGTTACTACTGAGAAGAAGCTGCCATGCTGGCTATCCCAGTTCCTCATTAATGTACCACAGTTCGGTTAAGTATGACAAACGTATGACACCCTGGACTAGATATATACAAAGTAAAGGAAATAAGTTTGCAGTGGTGACATTGTAGTTGTTCTGCAACATTATTCTCGCATAATATGACGTTTGTCCATGAGCTCTGACACTGTAGCTTTCATTTGTTCGTGTGTCTACAGGCAACCCGCCTGGTGTGCTTGTGGAATGGCCGAGTCAGAAGGGTTTGGTGCTGAGAAGTACTGTTTAATGTACCGCTGTGCTACTCTATATTAAGCAGTGCAGCCTGTTTATTTATCTGGTATCTGCTTTGCTCATGATAACTTATATTGTTTTATACCATAACCATCCATGTTTTAAGTGCTTTATCAAAATAGATATTATTTTTACCTAAATGGTGCCCATTTTGCCAGCTTTATCAGTTTATCCACCTCGGAAGTATAAAAGACCTATGCCCCGATTCTGAACTCGGGATGAAAGTAGTGGAGACAGCAGACATTCTGCCGGCCAGTTTCCAGCACCACCATTCTGAGGTGGGTGGGAAGGTCGGAGCGCAGGTGTCGTACTTTCCAGAAGGAAAAGCTGCTCAAATCTATGGTTGTGATGTCAGTGTGTGCAGCAGCATCACTGCAAGCATTTCTTAAAAGACTGCCACTTTTCAAATTTACGAAAGTGCCCATATGTGTTTAAGCTTAACGAGTCATGCTGCAGTCTGGGAAATGCTGTTATTAAGATGTAAAACGTGTATATGATGTTAATTGCATCTCACATCTGCTGTATTTTAAATTCTTTTTTACATGCAAAAGCAGGGCTCTGCCGGGAGAATCCACTTGCATTGCTTGCCTTGCATTCCTGGGGCCTGATTACATAAATTGTGCGCAAGTGCAAGGTTGCACAGTATTAACACTAGAGCATAGTTTGTCCTAGTGCAAAAAACATGTCGGCCGCCATATTAGAAAACCTTTGCACCATGACAAGTGAAATTTTGCATGATGATAGCACTAGGGCAAAGACTGCCCGTAGGCAAACAACTATTCTTTCAAGCCATTTGTGCACCATGGGAAAATTTGCTTTAGGGGTAATACAATGCAACATTGCACTTACCATGTTGCAAAGGTTTTCTAGCCTGGCTACAATGCTTTTTGTACAAGTGAAAAATTTGACAGCACAGAATCGCCAATATCATGTAAAACACCACCCGAAAATGGTTTTGTTCTGTTGTGCGTGTTTGCCAATTTATCAAGCATGAAAAACGTATAGAGACCAGAGGTCTTAGATAGGGTACAGCCTGAGCGGGCAAGGCCCACCAAGAACCTGTAAATGCCCACTCCGCAGGGCTCTGTAATTAACTCTGAAATTAACAGAATAGATGCTAATTCGTGTGCAATGCCCTGTTATACTGTCCCAGATCTTTATAAAATTGCAAAGCATTTCAGGGATTGAGACCCAACTTGTATCTACTATAATCTTTTTGACTAATGGTTGACCAATTACAGATTTAACCTACACCTCCAACCACACAGAAATAGCTATGTGTAGTTTGGCAAACACATTGTGCCTCATTACGACCCTGGCGGAGGACCATGGTGCAATTTGCACCATGGTCCATGGCGCTAAGCTGCCAACTCCGCCAGGGTGGTTGGCGGACTTACCGCCCCATGCCGACCTTGGCGGGGCGGTAAGTCCCCAATCCCCATTTTACCCTTCCCCATTCCCATTCTTGCCCCATAGGGTATAATGGGAGTGGGGAAGGCGTTAATTACGCCACCGTAAAATGCGGTGGCGTAATTAACGTCAAGTCCCGTAGCGCCATGGATTTCTCCGCCTGCAAAAAGCAGGCGTAAAAATCCCCCATGGCGCTACGGGAACTTGTAGTCTGGCGGAGAGGTACGCCATGCACTCCGCCGGCGTAAAACCCTCTCCGCCAGGGTCCTAATGAGGGCCATTGTATTTAAAGGGGTATTTATACTAAATAGAATATGCCTTGGCATTTCCAAAAATTGTGTGACCCCTCTCCCAGGCTCTGGACACTGAAATGTTCTAAAATGTTGGTCTTTCACAAGTAAAAAGGCAATCGAAGAGCAAAGAGAAGGAGATGAAACGAAGAAGTAAAATAATCTTTTTTTTAAAATACGTATATATACTAGCAAAAAGTACATCGTCTCTAAACAGGTTATGTGACAGACATGACAACACTCTCATCAATGATTGAAAATCAATGATCCTGTAGGTCGCTGTTCCGATTCCCTTATCGCTTGATGTGCTTTGCACTCTGAAGTAAACTGCACTGAGAATGAGTGTGTGTGGCTGGCTGACACACCCCGGAGCAGATGTTGGGGGGAGGCAAGAGTTGGTGTGCTGCTGAATACTGGAACCTACTGTGCTCTCTCACCACCTCTTGCCTCACTGTGGCGTGATGAAGTTTGTTGCAGTGCATTGCAGTGCAATTGTCCCAGAAACCATGCATTCCAGGATTGCGGACTCGTCATTCTATGACCACTTTGATGCTATGCCAATTTCAGGCAACTGTCTCATGTGTAAAGGTGCAGAAATCCAGGGCAAGGGCTGGGGTGTCCACATTTTATGTAGCCCGTAATGTCCAGATGGTCCTAACAGGTAACTATGCAAAATGTGGTGCATTTTGGTGACGCAGCGTAACATTGTATGAGGAATAACGCTTTGCCAAGCAACAAACCCACAAATAAATGTAGTCTTGTGCTTTAATCCGGGCAAAGCGGTAGGGTGCCCACATGTCATGCAGCCAGTAATGTTCTTAGGGTCCTAACAGTTAACTAAGCACAGTTTCGTACAGTTTGGTGAAACAGTGTGGAATTGTACATAGAACAATGCTTCACCGAGTCACAACCCCAAAATATTCATTTTTATAAATAGAGATAGATAAATAGATTTCAGGCTCACTTTCACATTTTGTTCAATTTCCATTATGTATTTTCATATGTCTTCATATTCATATTCTGTTATGCTCACGTGGTCTCTGCAGAGGCATTGGGGCACGGTTGCGGCCCTCCCGGGGGTGAGGTCGCTCGGTCCGACTTCACCCTCTGTGCTTATGTGATGACTGGTGGTAATAGGTGATGCTGCTCGGGACTGCTCCTGTGTGGAGAATAGGAGGCGTGAGTATACCAGCTTGTGTGCCTGATCCCCTTCCAGACCCCTTCTCCCAAACCGTGGTACCCGTGGGATGTGCTGTCCCTGGAAAGCTCACCTGTTGATTAGTTTTGGTGAGCACTCTGTCCTGCTGCTTCTGGCAGGGGCGCTTTTATGATCTGGACCGAGTTCCTTCACTGGTCCCTTGCACGTGGTAGTCCAGTCCTGCTGCAACTAAGCCACTATACTTCAGGTAATTGTGTTCCTGTTTGCCTTTGTCTTTCCTCATCTGTTTTTGTTGTATTGTAAAGTTTGTTGTCTTGTATTGCTGTCAGTTCCACTTTTGATCTTTGCTCCGATGCTTTCTTCCCTTGCAGGTGAAGTTGCCGGCCTGCAGAAGCTGTGGAGCTTGAGGTGGCAGCCGGAGGGAACGAGGAACGAAGCTGCAGCGGTACAGCAGCTGGTAGGTTGTTAACTAGGGGGCACGCAGGGTTCAAATGCGGCGCGGCCCATGGATGGATGGTCTAACCTTGTCTTTCTTCTTCTTCACAGGGTCCGAGTTCGTGGATGGGGAGCACGGTGCTGCAGCATCGGGATCAAGATCACTGGATGTCAGAAAATGAGTCTGCAGATGAAGCAATGAAGCACCAGTTTCCTGGAGGTGAGTATGCAGGAGAATACCTGGTTTCAAAGGTAAGTAAAGTGGTCCAAGAGGCGGTGAACGCCACGTTGCACGCAAGTGCACAGTAACGAGAAGCACCGGCCTTAAGCATGGAGCAGCTTATATAGCTGAGCTTCCGAAGCCACGCCCACCCAGTTCAGCCTGCCTGCCACACCCTGCCACACCCGATGAGTCAGCACATGAAGACCAGGCCTACCGAGCCACACCCGATGAGCCAGCACATGAGGATGTATTAGCTCCTGGAAGGTTCTTGTAAAATAAAAGCACTCCTGCACTGAAATATAGTGTTCCTGCTCAGATCTCTATATGAGCCTGGTGCCAAAGGTGCCAGGACTGATTCCAGCCAGGGCCCCTGTGTTTATGGGTCCCAAAGGGACATAAGTGAGTTAGGTGACCCATTGCCCACAACTTTAGATGGTGTGATTTTTGTGTTCTGGGGCAAGTGGCCATGACATACTCTTATTCAGTAATAGCCATCCTCTCCTCGGCTGTGTTAAATAATTTTCTTTGTCGCTTTTGTTATTTTATCCTCCGTTCCGGCATTGCACTCTATTGAAAAATAATACAGCCAAATATAAAAAGGAGATGTAAGTTCTTAGAGGATATGTAGAGGATACATAGAATTAATGAGGGAGAAGCAGGTGCAGATATACTCAAAGAGACATGTAGGCCGTAATTCATGGAATGTGATTGTTGGCAGTGCAAAGCCACTTTGCTCTGCAAAGTCACTTTGCTCTGTGTTAAACGTTCCATGAATTACGGCCTAGCTGTCTCTTTGAGTATATCTGCACCTGCTTCTCCCTCAGTAATTCTATGTATCCTCTATGTATCCTCTATGAACTTACATCTGGACTGTGCTATATTGAACTAATAAAAAAAAAGCACTAAGTAGTTTTTGTTGATTTGACCCAGGAGCAATCTCATTGTTCTTGGTTTATCTCTTTTGTATTGAGGTTGAGTGTTTCTCTTGGACACATTTTGGCTTTTAGGTTGGAAAATTAAAGAGCCAGGTTTTCAGTGATTTTCAGAAAATCAGATGTTCTTCTATTGTTCGTAGATCCAGAGTTTTGAAGAGATATAGGAGAAGGCTGATCCATCATATTTAATTTTTGAGCATTGATTTGGTACAAGTTGTATGTCATTGCTGCATCTCAGTTTTTCTTTCAGTCTATATATGGAGAATTCTTTTTTGTGTGAATTCTGCTGCTTGGCCATGGATTGCCCTGGAGGTTGTGCAGAGTATTTTGAAGTGAATATTTTGTTTTACTGGTATTCCATGTAGCGATCTTAGTGCTGGTGTGATGTCTCTCTATTAGTGAGTGTGAGGAGTAGTCTTGCAGCTGCATTCTGTATTCTTTGTAATTTTTTTGTAAGGTAGTCTGGCATTCCAAGGTATAAGCTGTTGTCGTAGTGTATTCTTGACATGACTAGGGAGATGAGGGTGCGAGTTCTGTGTGGGAAGGTGAGGAATAAGTCAAAACCCTAGGAGTATATCCTTGATTCTTCCTTGACAAGACAAGTCAAAGCAATCGTGTCAGCAGCGGCCTAAACAGCCAAACTGATTACAGCCAGTCGACCCTTTCTGACCACTGACAATTGCATCGCCCTGGCCAGAGCTCTTATACTGTCAAGGATTGACTATTGCAACTCCCTCTTTGCAGGCGCAAACTCATGGAACATCTGAAAAACATTATACAGAACAATAGAGCAGCACTCAACATTCAAAAAAAAATCACATCTCAGCTGCTAGACGCAAGATCCATTGGCTCCCAGTCCGTGAGTGCATAAAATTCAAAATGCTATCTCTAACATATAAATGTATTTCAAAAAGTGCCTCAATCTACCTGGCTCGTCAAATATCCAAAGCACAGTCAAACAGCCTCACCCGATCAGCCTACTCCTTCTGCCTCGATATCCTTTGCTACAGATGCCAAAAAGCAGGTGGTTGTAGCTTCCCGGTGATAGTAGCCAACCAATGGAATTCCATGCCCTTAGCACTAAGATCAGATCCATCCCCATGGTCCTTCCGAAAAAGCCTCAAAATGTGCATCTTCTGTCAAGGCAACTAGAAACCCAAGCTGTATTAATACTCTCACAGGATGCAACCTTATCCTCCATGCCTTATGTAAACTCGCAATCTACACCCTACGTCTTTCTGATCTACCAAATATCTGGCTTGATGCAACTGTGTGCAATAACTGTGACCTTAATTGTGGCCTGTAAGGATATTTGGCATGTTACAGCACAGAGTACAGCACTACTGCACAGGTAGCATTTTTTTTTTTTGATGCAGCACCACCACATGGGTGTGGTGCATTGCTATATGTGTTGCCAGAGTAACATAGATATATAAGTAAAGACAGGCTCTTCAGTCAAAAACAATTTTTACATATAAGATGCAAATCTATTTTTACAGTTAAAAGCACACATGTGCACATTCAAAATGCACACTATTTTTCACCTGAAATGCCTATGTTGCAAGAGACACATTTGAAAATTAATAACTAACCTTATTAATAACTAACCTGACTAATAAAACTTCATTTAACATAACCCACTAATAAAAATGTGTCTCCACTGCAGAATTAGGTCTACTCTGAAAGTGAACTTTTAAACGCACATTCATTTTTTTTCTCTGCTGCTCTGTCCACATAACTACAGGAAGCAAAGAGCTCGAAGGAACAGGAAATCAGTGTGTTACAATTTTTACTGCAGAAATGAGCCATTGTGTAGTGAGGGAGGAGATGACATGATTGGTTCTGATTGGAGCAGAGTCATAGCAAGTATCATGCTAGAGGCTGTGATTAGAGTTTTGCTGGGGAAGCTTGAGGAGAGGGGGAGATCAATCGAGATCTTGCAGAGCTGGGAGAAGGACCTGTTTCCTGGCTGAGGATTCCTGCTGCAAAAGCTGGGAATTCCAGGCAATAACCCCGGTTTGAGAACGGCAGACACTTGTTTTCACTGGGGTTAATCTTCAAGGGAGCCAAATTCAGAAAGAGAATAGCTGGAGAAAACTAATGCTGAACAGATAAGGTAATTACAGAAGTGTGTGGGAGCTGTGCGAAAGTGTGCGAAACTGTTCAGTCAGTGTATTTGAGGGAGTCCCAGTCCCTTATCAGCATATTTAATGTTACCAATTGAATATATTCTTGCAGCTCTCTGTTCATTTTATCACAAATAATGTTGTACCATTTCATTTATTTCTGTAAAAAAAGGTTAAACTGTGTTTAAGGGAAATTTCTATAATACAAAAATATCTGAAAAAAGATAGCTAGTGTGTATTATTTCTCTCTTTCATTTTGCATGGGAAAAGGTTTAAACGTGGGTAGATTTTTAAACAGTGCAATTGTCATTTTAAAACAGATGTGTGCATCATTATATTCAGTATGGACAGTTGTGAGTGACTGTTTGTAGCATAGCTTGTTGGAGGTACATGAGCCAACGGGAAGAGAGACTCTCTGGACATAGTTCCATACCGTATATAAGGTAGTGGAAATTACCACAAAAATACCACAATAGCCCATGGTGGCACACAACACTAACACTGAAAATGTGGTATCCCTAAAATGTAGGCCTGAGGTCTCTCTAGTGATCAAGAACAATCTAGATAAAAAAACAAGGGATGTTGGATATTGGGGCCACAAATAAACCAACCACTATACCAACCAACCACGCAAATTATTGCGCACATTATCTAAATAGGTCTGAATTCTGAAATAATGCAATGTATTATTGTTATGTGTGACCCAATATGAATACAGAGAGTGATTATTGCTGAAGGTATTTTGGCGGTAAGAAAATACAGCAAAGCCCCAAATATCCACAAAATACCCAACATATTTATGGTGCGTTGTAGGCCGGGAATGTGATCATAAAGTACCTACTGGGCGTGGCAAGCGTGTCTCACACTGCCATTTGCACATTAAAGGGAACCCATTTTATAATAGCAGTGTGCCACTAAAAACGAATTTCAGAATGTCACAAATGGAAACCACATTTTCAGACCTAGTGCAATATTTAGAGGCAAAGTTGTTTGCACATGGGACGTGGTCGTCGAACAGCACCTTAGAATGGCGTGACCGCATTCAGGGTGAGGTGCAGAAAGAAAAACTAGACAATATTTTTGCAGAAGGCAGCATAATTCAGGTCTGCCTTACAAGATTATTGAATGCAGCCGATAAAAGTGCAGAGAAAGACTGTTTAATAAGGCTATGCGGCAAAATATGGTTTATTTTGAATAAGTCCCTGCAAATGCAGGAGAATGATACCCAGCTAATTAACAGGTTAAAGCCTGAATTAGATGGGGCAAGTAAAAATCAGGAAATGTTAAGAGCAGAATTGGATGTATGCCAAAAAGACATGCAATTAAAATGCAGAGACTTTGATGCTCAGTTATCCAAAAGCAAGAAACAATTTGAGGATAGTGAGCACGAATTGGTACACTTAAAAGCCTTAGTGGACCACATTAGACAGGATAAAGATGAGGTTGTTTCAGAAATGCAGATTTTACAAAAAGAACATTGTGAAAAAGAATGTGATCTCGAGAGTGCAGAACAAGAAATGATTAAAATGATTCAAGAAAGAGACAAGAGAAATTAAGAGTTCAATGAATGCCAAATGCAAATGTGCGACATGCAGGAGGTGATTAATAAGATGAGTGATGAAAACAACTATTTGCAAAATGAAGCAAACAGACTCCTTAAAAAGTGTAAGGACTTAGAACAGCAAATGTGCATTCCCAGGTCCCAGGAGAGGCGGCAGGGTACCACATTCAATGGAGTGGAGGTGAATTCTAGCTCTGCCCAAAGAGCTAGTGCTCCAGTGACTGGGCCGGTGACTGAACTTGGTTGCAGCGCCCTTGGGGGATTTGATACTCCCATTGGGGGCAGCCACCAATCTCATACACCTGAAAACAGGATTGAATCACAAAATAGTGCATTCCATGCATTGCAACAAGTAGCCCCATAAAAATAATGAAATCCATTAAAGCCCTGATCAAACCATTTAAAAAGGGAGGTGAATGCTGCATTGAGGATCACTTAGAAGCGGTGCATGACATTTTTAAAGCACTCCAGACACCTAAGGAACAGTACAGACAATATTTATATTTAATTTTAGATGCCCCGACGGCCAGCATCATAAGGGGATTAAATGAACAGCAGAATATGACCTGGTTGGAGTTTGAAAAAGAAATTAGGCGTCATTTTTCTCCTTTTCAGTCATTGCAGGAGGCAAAGAAAGTCGCTTACACAATTACTGCTGGACCTAATACATCCCCTCGCCAATTTTTACAAGACTTAAAAAGAGCATTTTCTCGCTTTGATGTATCTTTTGACCCAAATTCCAATGAGTTTAAAACTGCATACTTCTATGGGCTACAGAAAGACATCATATCCCAATTGGTCCGTGAATTTGACCGTGACAAGTCCCTTGAATGGATTGTACATCAAAGCACAAAACTATATGAGGTACTCTGTTGTCAGGGTAGAGAAAGTGATAAAATGAAAGATACTAGACCTAAATCTAAAGAACCCTCAGCCACAGTAATGGAAATCAGGTCAGCCAAAATGTCCCTTGAGTCTGCTCAAAGCCAAGGTAAAAATAATGTGACACCTGAACAAAGGGGTAATCAACAAAGATCGCCATTTCCTGTACCAATGTTCCAATCACATGATCCTAGTAATAGAGAGAGCTACATCAGCCCTAGGTATTTAGGGGACAGACCCCGGGTAGGATATCGGCCTGATATGGCAGGTATGAACAATAACCAGAGACAAAATCAAGATCAAAGAAATGATGGTCCCTACCAGTCATTGGGGACACAGAGCAGATTTGATCCCAACACCATGATATATGGTAATCAGGATAGACCCGATATGTGGATCAATTTACTGATAATGGAAATCAACATAGGGGCCAGTACCCACAATCTGAGAGACAGGACATGAGACAAAACATGAACTACAATCCACGTCAGTACAATGATTCCCCACCAGGGGACTATAATAAAAGGATGGGTGCAACCCGCTCCCCTCCACAAATGAATCAAGAGTTCAGAAACCATCCCAACCGACATCAATCACCTGAGAGGTATCAAAATAGATCCAATCAGGGGGAAAACAACCAGAAAACAACCAATATCGACCTAGGCCACAGAAAGAGGATTCTAGAGAGATGGAAAGGTTCCAGTGCCTTGAGGCCCAAGTGAAAATGCTAGCTGAGCAAATAGGAAAGCTCTATACAGCGCAAAAACAACCTTCCAAAGAGAGGGCTGATGGCCATAGCAATGACCGGGGGGCTTCCAAAAAGTGACTAAGTACTCATGATAACTGCAGTGCCAAAATGACAGATGGCTCTGATATAATTTTGCATAACGACTCTGAGATGCCTAATGGATTAAAAATGAAAGTGCCAGTAAATGAACTTGTGACAGAAAGTGCAAATACTTCTAAAAAAGAGGTACGATTTAACCTAGAGCTAAATAAAACAGTAAAGATTTGCACAAATGAAAAAGAAACATTAGGAATTCCAAAAGAACAAAGGGACAGATTTAAGAAAAATTACTCATGTATGGGGAATACCAGTGAACAGGGAGTAAGTGGGGATGCTATAGCTCCTTCCCTGGGCAAGCAAAACAATGACCAAACACAGACAGAAAAAGGAAATACTCAAAAGGAGGGTACAAGTCAATCACCTGAAGAATTCTTTGAGCCACATATTTTTGAAGAGGCTGAAAGGGCTGGTATCACACTAAATGATCACAAATGCACAGAATTAAAAAATGACAAATTGCTGAATGATGTTGTTACACATGTTCAGTTGGAAGGTTGTAATGTGGTCTCTGATGTTACCCAGATGGATGGGCGAACAGTGGCCACACTCCAAAAAACCTCTGATCATGGAGAAATGAATAAAGTCTCTTGCGCAGAAATGGGTAAAAAGGAGGGAAAAATGTCTTTCCATTTACCAATGTGCTTAGCCAAAAGTGAAAAAGACCTGAGAAAGGTGAGCCCTGAAATCAGTAAGAATTCACACTTATTATGTGTATTAGAGGAAGTTGAGGAGAGATATTATGCACCCATCACTGTAGAAGAAAAATTCCACACCTTTGCTATGATTGACACTGGCACACAGGCCACAATTATGTCCAAGGAGCTGGTAAAGAGTATCAATGAAGGGAGACCCCCACAGAGTCAGATCACAGTGAAGGAAAATCAAGGTCCAGTGCATAACTTTAATGGGGAGGAGGTGCCCATCATAGGTGTAACTGAGGTTGACATAAAAATAGGAAAGCACAGAATGAAACAAGAGGTATTGATCACATCTATTTGTGAAATTCCATTTCTGATGGGGACAGATTGACTGAAAAGATTGTCTCATCTCATAGATGGGGTGAATGGAGTGCTGTGGTCCTTAACCAAAAAACCATTGAGGCCTAAGAATCTAAAATCACAAAACAGCAATATAAATGAATGTCACACCGTTGCCAAAACAAATGATGCTGTGGAGGTATATCTCCAGAATAGCTGCATACCTAGTGTCACTGTTATATTAATGTGTCAAGACAAAATGCAGAGCAACAATGAACAACTACCTGTACAAATATACTTGGACCCAAGGAAAAATTGGCAGACTGCCATAGATGAGCACACATTACGTTTTTATTTAAAAGAGAAAACATGCAAACAGAATATTGCTCCTAAAACAGATTCAGAAAAACACATTACCACTCTGGCAGAAATACACATGGAAGATGAGCAACCATGGGTTCATGTTGGTATAAATGACTATTTTAAAACAATAAAAGCCACTTTAGCGCTTGGACATGAAAGGAGTTTCATTAATGAGAAATTGTTGCAAAAAATAATGGAGAGGGAAGAAATCCCGAAATTTAGGATTAAAAACCAATATGTTTCTGGGTTGGACGGTCCAGACTTTGAAAACCGAATTGCAGGCAGATGCATGCTTAAAATTAGCATTGGGCAGAAAACAATTTACCATAATGTATGGATAGTGAGTGGAGCACAAAATGAATTTTACATGGGCAATGACATCATGCACAGAATGTGTATGGTGTTAGATTTCCTTAATCAAAAAATATGGTCACGTCTAGGTGGTCCGGCACCTGAATTTGAAGACAAAAGAAGGGCTTATCATTGTGCACAACTGGTTCCTTATGCAATCGAATTACAAATGAGGAAAGATACTATTATTCCTGCATTTACAAAACAGTTTGCAATAACACTGAAATGCAAAAATGGACAGCAGATGAAAGGCTCTGATGCATTTGTATGCCTGAATGAATCCATAAAACAGCAAGGCCTGTATTATGAATACATTCCATTGGTAGACATTGGTGAAGGATCTGTAAAAATGATGGTAAATAATAAAGGTTGTCAGGATATTCATTTAGAGGAAAACTCCCCATTAGGAATGGCCATACAAAAATCACATTATACGGCAGATTTAAATAACATGGTGATTGGAAATATCCCTGAAAAGTATGTAGATGCCAAGGGTGAGTTGCCAGAACACCTGGACTCTCAGCCCAAAGGAATATTTAAAATTAATTCTGTGTATCCTTATGATTCAAATGAGACAGTGTGCTGCCATCAAGAGGATTGCATAATATTTAATTTAAATGAAAATGAAACAGAAAATCAGCCCATTGAAGTGGAAGCTGATATGCCAAAATATTTAAAAGTGGCAGCTTTACAAAAAGACACAGCCACACAGTTAGAGGAAAGCGCCGAGATTCCCTTACCAGAAGATTTTCCAGAATTTACCAAAATGGTAGAAGAGCAGATCTCCTTAGCGGATGCTTGTGAAAGCAATGAGGATAGGGACAATCTGAGGGAGATATTTATGGAGTTTAAGGATGTATTTGCAAAAGATGCTTATGATTGTGGTTTAACTGATTTACATGTGGCTACACTACCAGAAGGGTGTAGCAGAAATCCAGTGTTTGAGCGCCAGTATAGACTACCGCTGGCATGTTTAGAATCATTGGCAGAGATTATTAAAAATTTGGAATCGCAAGGAATCATCAGGCCCATTCATAGCACATCCAATACACCTATTTTAAGTGTGTTAAAGCCAAATGGTCAATGGCGGCTATGTGCAGACTTGAGAGAGTTAAATAAAAGAGTACCAGTATCTAGTTGGCCACTGCCATTCATTGATCAGGGCCTAGCTCAGGTACATGGTTCAAATTTATTTACCACATTAGATCTCACCTCTGGATATTGGTGTGTGCCATTGGCAGAGGAGATACAGAATTTATTTTCCTTTACATTTGACAGGACTCAATACGCCTGGCTTAGAGCGCCGTTCGGGTACATCAGTAGCGGGAGTGAATTTGGCATATTTTTGAGAAAAGCCATGCCGGATGAAGCGGAAAGAGGAACAATAGTTTACGTGGACGATGTCCTGATAAAAAATGAAAGCCTGAAAAGCCATTTTGATGAAATAAGACATGTACTTGGCCAATTGATGAAAGCAGGCGCCAAAGTATCTTTGCAAAAAGCACAATGGTGCAAGAAAAAAGTGAACTTCCTAGGGCATGAAGTGACTGAACATGGGCTAAATCCACAAAAGAAGAAAATAGAGGCCATACAAAGATTAAAAGATCCTAAAAATGTGAAAGGAGTAAAAAGTTTATAAGGGATGACAGGCTATAACAGAAAGTTCATTGAAAATTATGCAGAAATCACTCAACCATTGACTAAACTGCTTAAACTGAATACTCCCTGAAAATGGGAAAAAGAGCAGTCTGATGAAGTGGCTAAATTAAAGGAATGTCTTGTAAAGGCACCATGTTTAGCATACCCCATAAAGGACAGGGATTTCTTTATAGAAATAGGTTTTTCTAAACATTGTATGTCAGCAGTGTTATCACAAAAACACGATTTGAATCACAAAACCATTGCCTATGCAAGTAAGGCATTTTCCCAAGTTGAAATGAAATTTAATGAATGTGAAAAGGCCCTATTAACCACTGTGTGGGCGCTACAACATTTCCGCCCCATTGTTCAGGGAGAAAAGGTGATTATTGAAACAAATCATCAACCTTTGCAATTTTTAGAGAGTAAAAGAATTAGATCAGGTAAATAGCGCAGTCCAGAATCACTTCATGGACGCTGGCATTACAAGGTTTTCCCGTAGAAGTGAGATATGGACAAAATAAAAAGAACCCAATTGCTCAACGGTTAGCTGACTTACATGACTGCGCAGCTGAACAAATAACAAATGAAATGGAAGTGGAAACTAGTTTGCAGGAATTTGAACAATCACCACACAAAGCTTTTGATGAAAAAACATGCAAGGATTTGCCAACTGTATATGTGGATGGTTGTGCTTTTCACATTGAAAATGACAGTAATAAACAATTAGTGGCAGGAATAGGAAATGTCTGGTTGAAATGTGAAGGCGTCCCCCGTATAGGGATGAGGATTGGAGCTAGGAGCAGTCAGGTGGCGGAATTGGCAGCCATTTATAAAGCAATTGCTACTGCAGTTGATAAAAAAGTTCAGTGAAATTGTCCTGGTGACTGATTCTGACTATGCACGGAATAGCTTTGTGGAGTATTTGCCTGGTTGGAAAGCAAGAGGCATGGTTACATACAACAAAAAGCCACTTAAACATGGAAAAATGATACAAGCCATAGACAAATTAGTGTCAGAGAATAATTTAACAATATACTGGAGAAAAATTTGTGGGCATTTAAAAACACCAGGAGAGGATAAGGAGGGAAATGATAAGGCAGACCACCTGGCTAAGATTGGGGTTGTGATGGGAGAATTGCTACCTATTGAGTATTTAATGGGTGAAATACAAATTGATGCAGTAACACGTTCTAAAGCACCAAAGGAGGTAGATCAACCAGTGGTACAGTGGAGTCATGACACGCCAGACCAAGATTTGATTGAGGCAAAAAATAATGATCGAATTTTGGGAATCTATTATAATCATTTGATAGATCCTGAACAAAATCCATTAACAGAAAATGATTGTATGGGAAAAGAAGAGTTGAGGGTGCTATTAAAGAACAAAACACGAATTAGATTACAGGATGGACTCATGATTAGAGAGTCCATAACAGGACAAATACAGTGGGTGGTACCCCTTTCATTCAGAGGGCTAATGCTACACCATGCACATGATGCCATAAATGCAGGCCATAGAGGTTCACAAAAAACATTAGAAATACTAAAAGATTATGCTTACTGGCCACATATGTGCCAAGATGTGGAATTATATACTAGAGGATGTCTAGTATGCGCCCAATTTAAACCTGCTTCACCAATGCATAGAGAACCATTGATGAAAAGAGGCCTAACTCTCCCATGGTCAGATTTGCAAATAGACTATGTAAGTCCTTTAAAAAGGTCGAGCAGGGGAAACCGTTATATTTTAAGTGTGTTTGATGTCGAAGTGGATTGAATGCATTCCTGCACCAGATTGTAGTGCGCAAACAGCAGCCACATTGCTGGTGAACCATGTGTTCTCAAGGTTTGGGTTGCCACAAAGAATTGAGTCAGACAGAGGAAGTCATTTCACAAGTACTCTAATGAGTAAGGTATGGCAAATACTAGGTGTGAAAAGGAAACTACATATCGCATATCGGGCGGCGTCTTCAGGTACAGTTGAAAGGAGCAATAGGTCTGTTGTGGATATTTTAAAGAAATTCGTGGCAGAAGCAGGTTCCAGCTGGGATTTACGTTTACCGTTGGTTTTGATGGCAATCAGATCAACTCCTGCCAAAGCAACAGGTGTTAGCCCCCATGAGATCTTGACAGGTAGGAAAATGGTGTTAACACAACACCTACTATACAGAACACATGAGCAGACACTTGTGAGTGCATCCACAGTTCATGAGTACATTGATGAACTGAGGAAGCATCTGCAACATGCATTTGCTTTTGTGCAGAGAAATCTGGAAAGAGCTGCTGACAGTGCAAAGTCTTATTATGACAAAAAGACATCAGTAAAGGAATACAGTGTAGGGGATCAGGTGTAAAAGTTTCATTTTGGAAAAAGTAAACAGAACAATTCTAAATTTCTAGCAGCCTGGCAGGGGCCATTTCGAATTATAGATAAGGTCTCTCCTGTAGTTTATAAAATTTTGAATAATGAAGGTGAAACAGCAATAGAGCAGTTCGTCCATGTAAATCAAATCAAACTATGCCATCCCAGACATGAGATCAGGCAGCTTGAGCATGTAGAAATGTATAAAGTCCCTTGAACACAAAAAGAGAAAATAAATGGGTACAATCAGGAGGAAGTGACATAGAAGTTAAAAAGTTGATTGTTATAATGGCACATAAACACTGTAATATATGTAAAAATATATAATATAAAATAAATAAATATATTTTAATGGAAGCTCCTGGTTGGTGTGCAGAGAGAAAATGTATTAAATATTGAATGCTGTTTTATATATGCTTGTTTTGTTTTTAACTTGTGTTTAATTTCAGGAAAAAAAAAAAAACCAAATGTTTTTACCAAGCATGTTTTATTTTTGGCAAAAGGGTGAAGTTAGTCTTGTGCTATGTACTTAATTTGTTTCTTTTCTATTTGATTTAGAAAATTAACATTATTTGGTCGGAGGTTCCGGGATCAGAGGCCACGGGAGACGATGGAGTCCTGGAGTCCCCTGGATGAAGACCAAAAGATGCCTGCCTCCAGGTGGAGGTGAAGACAAGATAACCAGAATGCCAAAAAAGATGACTCCTATGGATCCAAGATTGCCAAGATGAAAGTGTACTCGAATGAACCAAATAACATCGCTGGTCGGGACATATCAGAGGCAGACAAGAGTCCTGACATATGGAGTTCCACGTATTTATTATTTTAATTATTTATTTTAATTTGTTATATTAATTATTTGTTTTAGTTAGTTGTTTTATTTTATTGTTTTTAATTGACTTGTAAAATCGAAACTTAGAGTAATGCCACTTCCACTGAGAAGGCAAATGTAGAACATTTTGTAAACTAATGAACTCAGATGAATACTGTGTTGATTGCAACTTTTTCATTGATGCACATGAATATTCATTTTGTTGGATTGCTATATTGTGAAAAGAAGAAAAAGAACAAGTTGTTTTTAGGAATTGGCTTGGATCGTAGCCAAGTTCTAAAAACAAAACGAGGGTATGTAAGGATATTTGGCGTGTTACAGCACAGAGTACAGCACTACCTCACAGGTAGCATTTTTCTTTTTGATGCAGCACCACCACATGGGTGTGGTGCATTGCTATATGTGTTGCCAGAGTAACATGGACATATAAGTAAAGACAGGCTATTCAGTCAAAAACGATTTTTACATATAAGATGCAAATCTATTTTTACAGTTAAAAGCACACGTGCACATTCAAAAATGTACACTATTTTTCACCTGAAATGCCTATGGTGCAAGAGACACATTTGAAAATTAATAACTAACCTTATTAATAACTAACCTGACTAATAAAACTGCATTTAACATAACCCACTAATAAAAATGTGTCTCCACTGCAGAATTAGGCCTACTCTGAAAGTGAACTTTTAAACGCACATTCATTTTTTTTTCTCTGCTGCTCTGTCCACATAACTACAGGAAGCAAAGAGCTCAAAGGAACAGGAAATCAGTTGGTTACAAATTTTTACTGTAGAAATGAGCCATTGTGTAGTGAGGGAGGAGATGACATGATTGATTCTGATTGGAGCAGCGTCATAGCAAGTATGATGCTAGAGGCAGTGATTAGAGTTTTGCTGGGGAAGCTTGAGGAGAGGGGGAGGACAATCGAGATCTGGCAGAGCTGGGAGAAGGACCTGTTTCCTGGCTGAAGCATTCCTGCTGAAAAAGCTGAGAATTCCAGGCAATAACCCCGGTTTGAGAACGACAGACGCTTCTTTTCACTGGGGTTAATCTTCAAGCTAGCCAAATTCAGAAAGAGAATAGCCGGAGAAAACTCATGCTGAACAGGTAAGGTAATTACAGAAGTGTGGGAGCTGTGCGAAAGTGTGCGAAACTGTTCAGTCAGTGTATTCGAGGGAGTCCCAGTCCCTTATCAGCATATGTAATGTTACCAATTGAATATATTCTCGCAGCTCTCTGTTCATTTTATCACAAATAATGTTGTACCATTTCATTTATTTCTGTAAAAAAAGGTTAAACTGTGTTTAAGGGAAATTTCTATAATACAAAAATATCTGAAAACAGATAGCTAGTGTGTATTATTTCTTTCATTTTGCATGGGAAAAGGTTTAAACGTGGGTAGATTTTTAAACAGTGCAATTGTCATTTTAAAACAGATGTGTGCATGATTATATTCAGTATGGACAGTTGTGAGTGACTGTTTGTAGCATAGCTTGTTGGAGGTAGATGAGCCAACGGGAAGAGAGACTCTCTGGACATAGTTCCATACCGTATATAAGGTAGTGGAAATTACCACAAAAATACCATAATAGCCCATGGTGGCACACAACACTAACACTGAAAATGTGGTATCCCTAAAATGTAGGCCTGAGGTCTCTCTAGTGATCAAGAACAATCTAGATAAAAAACAAGGGATGTTGGATATTGGGGCCACAAATAAACCAACCACTATACCAACCAACCACGCAAATTATCGCGCACATTATCTAAATAAGTCTGAATTGTATTATTGTTATGTGTAACCCAATATGAATACAGAGAGTGATTATTGCTAAAGGTATTTTGGCGGTAAGAAAATACCGTAAAGCCCCAAATATCCACAAAATACCCAACATGCCTATAACTGTGTGCAACAATGACCAAAAACTGTGACCCATAGCCTGTAACTTGACCTGCCACTGGATGTAACCTAATGTAAATATGCAATGACTGTAATCACTGCAACGCCCACTCTTAAGTAACCAGCGCCCAGATGCCTCCGGGTTTGGTGCGCGTAACAATTGTCCAAATAAATAAATAAATCTGTTTGTATGTAGATGGAAGAAACATTTCTTCACTACTGCATTGACTTATGGTTCTAGTGTTAGATGGCTGTCCATTAAGATTTCCAGATTTTTCACTATTGTGGATGTTCTTTTTCCCATTTCCTTGGACCATGGTATCTGCTGTTGACTCGAGGGGGTTGTTGTGTGTGATCATGATTTCTGTTTTGTCCATGTAAGAATGGTCTATGGACTTAGCCAAACGCTGTCATTTGTTTTATTTTTTCTTTCTCCACATAGCAGTTACCCATAAACGTGTCCGCATAGGTATACTTTCTGCAGTTTCTACTTCTATCACAGTGCCCACGTGTGCTTTCTTTCTGTCTACATTGCAAATATGCCAGGCCTGTGCTTGCTTTCTTTCAGATTGTCTGTGCTATTTTCTAGCATGTTAAGTGCCATGCCTTATTGTTATTTACTGTATTTGTGTTTTCAATTGTAAGACCTATATGCATGTGAAGGATTGATGAATAAAAAAAAATATCCTTTCTGGTAAACTACTCGGGAGTGGGGCTGGCCTTTTTATTTCATTTCAAAGTAATTCTAGGGTTCCCATGTGTCAACTGTCGATATGTCTGGGCTACATATAACAGAAAAGCATGAAAAAGCAGTCATGAAGGAATCATTTGTTAAGTCTCTGTATCACAAACCTAATAAAACATTTTTGTAAGTGATTGTGTCTATTGAAAACCAAAAAAAATAAACAAAAAAAAAAGTAATACTAGTTTTAGGGAATGGAATGTCCAGGCACATTTGTGTGAACAGCTGCTTTTAGATAGGCCATGTACTAAATGCCTCTAGGATATTATGGATGACCTTGGCCAGGGCTATGGCTTGACACTCAGATGCACTGGTAACAAATGAATCACGGCTGAGCAGAGCAGCGCGCATACGAGTAATATAACTAGCCCTAACATTGGCACTGACTCGCTGCTGTCCACTCTCCATCAATGCTTGCCAGCCACCTAAACTGCATCAGTTTGACAATATGAAACGAATGTCTAAATGGGAAGGGCCGGGGTGAAATTGGGATCAAGAGAGGACTCAACTGAGAAGACTCCCCCGTGGCACTGGGCAGAGTGAATTTGCACTCTGCCAGGAAACCTTTCAAAAACACCACCACTTACTAAATCCCCAAGCCCAGTGCCTTAAAGGATTTAACCTCTTCCATCACCCTTTGTGCTGAGTGGCTAACATTCAATGACTTCACAAATCAAGAGGCTTACACATTGTGGGAATACAGTGTTCCTAGTAAAGTCCAGGTGGGATAGGGACAAACGCGACTGAATTTAAACAACTATTTGGTTTAAAAACAAAAATCTACTTTTTTAAGCAGCTCGTGGTTTTAACAAAGCATTTTGGATTTTTTTCTTGTGTTGGAATTATAGACACTGGGCTATTTAAATCTGAATATTTTAACAGATCCTGCATACAGTCGAAAAACATCAATGCAGGATTCCATTATTTTGTCCTGGAATTAGGGTGTCTATATAGAATGATACATATGCAATATAATTAGAGCACAAAGACCGACGCACAACAAAAAGCAGCAGTATGCACTTCTTAGTGGGAATGGCCACCAATTCACTGTAAGAGAAACACATGGTAGCAGCTGCGTTCAAAAGAATGGAACGAAGACATCCAGGGCAAAATGAAATATGAAGTCTCATTCAACTGTTCAAACACGAAGGGCCTGATTCCCAGAAGCGACTTGTAATGGCACAATCCCATAGGAAAACGTTCTGTGAATAAGGCCCAAACTCAATGAAAACATATTGCCAAAACACAATGGGCCTGATTGAGAAAAGGTTTTGCACACTTCGCGCCGTGCAAACACATACTGTAGATTCACGGATTTGCTTTTACGCTGGCATTTCACGCTTTGCAACCTGCTCAAGCATTTTACACTCCAGTCAGATTAGTGTGAGGGAAAGGCCAGCGCAAACGATGGCTCAAAAGCGGGAGGATAACGCAAAATGTGTCATAAAAAACATGCAAACGGGAGATGACATGGGCCTGGAGATGAAGGCACGATGCACATTTACAAATACACCCCATAAAATGAAACCTTTACCAGATTCTCAGATTACATTGTGCTCGCCGGCAGACTTCCAAGAGGCTGCATTTTACAGACAGCCCAGACCAGGCACTAACTATAACAGCACAATGCAATGTTGCAGAACAATCACGACAATAGCAGATCATGCACTGCTCGCACTTGCGCTGCTACAAGGAAGGAACAATGTTTGGGGCGCCAGATGAGAAGGTCAGTGGAGTAACTTTGCTGAAAATGTTAGGGGGGACATGACATCTGAAGAAAAGTTGCCCCAGCCAAATGAATGGGGACAAAATGGTGTGCCATGAAAACTGGGGGGGACAAACACCCCTGTCCCCCCCTAAAATTACGCCCATGGAGGAGGTGCCTGGCACATACCGTTTACCCGCACATTTCGTCATTTACCTGTTCAAGGAGTGAGAGAATGACCTGGTGTCACCAACCATGTGGTCACAGGCAATAGTAGCACCTCATGTCACAGTGCTATTTGCCCTTCAGTTCCTGGCCGCCGGCTCATTCCAGAGCACAACAGCCACGGGTGGGGGTATTTCCCAGGCTACTCAATCTCAGTGCCTCCACCAGGACTTGCGCTGCATCATATGTGAAACAGCAACGTGCAGGTCATCTGTAATGCCAAGGGACACATAATACGGCTGGAACCGGGGGTAATGGTCCGGCGGCCCGAGTTAATGGCCCAAAGCTAATGCATGTGAATGCCAATTTCCCAGGATGTACGAATGACAGCTACATCTTCCGTCATTCCAGCATCCACCAGGCTCTGGAACCTTTGGCAACATGTGGCTCATTGGTGAGTTTCAACCATCACATACAGACAAACACACAGGCAGATGTACACCTACCAAATTACTGTAAAATCAACAAATCAGGGGGACCGGGGATGAAGTTTACTTTTTTCCAGGTTACCACTGATCTTTCAAGTGGTTTGGAATTGTAAGGAAATCTAAAATGCATCTAAAATCTACCTAATCTGCTGGATGGACCACGGATTTTTTTCGAATAAAGGTGTTGTAGAGGCAAGTTTGACATCGCCGGGTGCAAACCATGACACAGCAACAGAGTTAGAATTGATTTAACACTGATGGCCCAAGTTTGAAAACAGCCACATTCTCGAAAGAATAGGGATGGGCACCCATCGAACAGTAAGCCTGAAAATGTAATGGAAGAAACCAGATGAAGACATTCTGTATGGGGAAAGTAAGTGAAAGGCGGTTAAGGTGCATTACAGATAATTCTATTCAAAGGTATCATCCTCAAAAGAGTCATTAGTCTGAACACCGCACAATCTCTTGGCCTGGCCAGAACTTCATCATGAATTTGAAGAATTTTCCCCAAAAAAGTTTGCAAACGTTAGCTGGAGACGGGTTTGTTCTTGTTCCATAGTGTATTAGGAGTATAATAAGTGAATAGAGAGTTTGTTGGGAATCAAAAAAGTGTGTTGAAGGCGAGAGCTGTGCCCCCAGGCCTTTGACGTCGTATTTTCTGTACGTTATCCTTTTGGTAGTGTAGGTCGCTCACACAAATTCATTATTGTTGTGGGGACTTTTCAAGTAATTCTGGATAGATTTGTTCAAGCTAATTCATGCTGTTGTTGGACCCCATGTGAAGCTGGGTGCACAGCAGGTACTCATTTTTATTCAATTGAAGGTGTTGGAGTAACACTGCTTTGCATGTTCCAGGTTAGGTGTGTGAATTTGTAGAAACGGGGTGTGAATATTGTTGAAGGAATTAATTACCTTTTTGTATTTTAGAAACGGACATTATGATTAAGCAAAAGCATGGCTTGGGATTGATTTACCTGATACAGCGTAGCTAATGCTTCACGTATGTATTTATAGTTGCTCCTTCACACATCATGGGTAGGAGTTTATTTACGTGTTTTTTGTGTCTTTTGTAGTCGTTAATTGTGGCCCTGATGAAGACAATCTCAATTAGTCTGTCTAAACTAGGGTGCATACCATTAGAGATGTGAGGAATGCAGTGACATGTAACCAAGTGCACAGTGGGTAGGCCTTGTATACTTAGACAACTGTATTGTGAGAACCACATTATTGTTAGTAGCAGTAGTAGTATTTGTCATTTATATAGCACCATTTTCCATTTGTATGGCCTCAAAGAGCTTTGCGGTAGGAACGCCCTCGGGGACCGAAGCCCAGGTATGGGAACATTCTCAGAAAAAGGCATAAAGTGTTTATGTGCATTTGACAAATATTAGGAATTCGGTGTGCTGGCTAGGCTCCAGTAATCTACCCAAGAGGTCAGGCATGTGGATGGGTGTTGAGAGAGGTCACAACAGAGTGCTAGTACAAGCGATTCGATACGTGACCAGCTAGACTGAAAATTGTTATAGGTTGTCTATGGGCCTCATTACGACCCAGGCGGAGGACCATGGTGCTATTAGCACCATGTCCATGCCGGTGTCCGCCATGGTGGAATGGGGAATTACCACCCCATTCCGAGGTTGGTGGGGTGGTAATTCCCCATGCCGCCATGGCCCTTCCCCATTCCCATTTTTGCCCCATAGGGCTCAATGGGAATGGGGAAGGAGCTAATAACGAACGGTACCGCAAATTGCAGTACCGTTATTAGCACCAAAGACCCTTTGCGGGTCCCTACTTTAATGGCTGGAAAAACCAGCCGTTAAGGTCGGGTCGCGCAAAGGGACCTCGTAATTAGGCGCTAAGTGTTTAACGGCGCCGCAGCCTTTTACGGCGCCGTTAAACACTTAGTGCCTGGGTCATAATGAGGCCTGTATTCTAATGGAAGAGCTGTTGAGGCAAGTCCGGTGTAAGGGTGAAGCCATTAAGAGCTCTGTTTATACATACCTTAAGCTCAGATAGAGCTGTGTCACCAGATTCTCTGTGGGGAAGAAAACCAGCTATCCACATAGAATTGTATAGGCACTATGGACAGGCTCCCCTCAAGTCTAATAAGCTCAATAGACCGGCTGTCCTAGAACATCTTCTAGGTGAGACAGACAGGCTACTATAAGATCTTGGATAATATGAATCTCTAAAGCCAACAGCTTATCTTTATAGTCTTACTAAATATCTTCAACATTTTAGAAAGGCTACCAACAGGAATCTACTAAATATGATATCAACGATACCTGCATGTAACCACTGTGCATCACAATGGCTAACTTAAGTATCTATAAATGCAATTGAGGATTACCAACATATATCTTTGAGCGTTATGGGTGGGCCAACATTATATCGCACAACACAAGAAGTCCACTCCCAGATTCATCTAATGCCACGCACTGTCCGAGGTTGTGCCCCCACGCAGGTCATTTATTTAATTAACAAATGCACTTTAGTGACTATTAGCAGCACTTTCAGCACATTTGCACTTTGGACTTGGATGTTTATAACATGTTTTTAGCTTTGATGCTGTGTGTATCACTTCGATCTGTATGATGCAAATTGTGATGTTTTTTTTTTAATGAAGAAATAATAATTTGTATTTTCATTAACTTGTGTTGTTAAATAGTGGGGGATATTGTCCCTGAAAGCAAAAAGAGTGGCCACCACTGTGAGATGTTCACGTTTCTCAAATATTTGTTTCTGGGAAAAAGTTAATTTCCTTGAAAATTCCTTGTCAACCAATTATAAAAAGGAGCTGGCTGTGATGAATAAGGAGACACCCTAATTCAAAATACACAAGAAGCCAAAGACCAAGTGGGATGCAAGGTCACACAGCCACTCTCTAAGAAGACCCAATCTGGGTATATAAGTAATGTAAACTCTCCAAAGCTTGATGAATTCCAAAGTAAAATGTTTACATATTCAAAGAAAAAGAAGTAGCGAATACAACACATGGTAATAAAAACTACATCAACATTAATATGTATTTGCCCCAACCGGACCATGCCGTCAAGTGACGGCATCTGGGGCATGTTTTATACAGTCACAGGTTCAATCTGACAAATTGCTAGAGGAAAAACTGGCAGTTAGGTTGAACTGTGCATTGTGATACACTGTCTTTTGGATGTTATGAAATCGTACATGTTAATTGCAGACTTGCCCTGACGAAGGATTTGTAAATCCGAAATGCATTGGCAAAAAATGTTCTGGTCTGATGTAAAATGCTAGTGGCTTTTTTCTACCTCACTAAGGAGATATTCGTGACGCCTCATATCAAGAGACGCATTATTTTTTCACAAAATTATTTGTTGATAAAAGGCTTTTTGAAAAATCACTGAACTTCTATGATTATCATTATTTTTGAATATGTAAACATTTTACTTTGGAATTCATCAAGCTTTGGAGAGTTTACATTACTTATATACCCAGATTGGGTCTTCTTAGAGAGCAGCTGTGTGACCTTGCATACAACTTGGTCTTTGGCTTCTTGAATATTGTCCCTGATACACATTAATTCATTTTGATTACATGTTTATATAAAAAGGCCATTGATTCTATGTTACGAAGACAATGGGCCTCATTACGACCTTGGCGAAATCACGTCCGGGTCTGGGTTCCCAGAATGAGGAATAACCAGGCCATTCTGAGTTTGGAGGGCCCGGTAATTCCTCCCTCCAAGGACCCGGACCCGGACCTTCCCCATTCCAATTTTAGCACCCATTAGGCTGAATGGGAATGGGAGAGGGAGCAAACAACGGGCCGATTACGAGTTTTACCAGGCGTGCTTATCGCGTCCGGCGAGGGGACCTCGTAATGTGGTGGAACGGGTTTAACGGGTCTGCATCCTTTTGCGGCACCCGTTAACCCGTTCCGCCAGGGCCGTAATGAGGCCCAATGGGTTGACTGTGTAGGTTTATCCTGGTCTTTGTAGTTTTTCAGATCCCCTGGTGTAGTTTAGTGTATTTTACTGTATGCCATGAAATGAATAAGATCAAATTAAGTGGAGAGCTTATAGGCGAGGGTGGCCTTAATTAAACATTCAATATTGAGTTGTGATAGAGGAGTTCATAAACAAAGATTTTATTTTGAGAGAAGAGCAACAACAATAAAATAATGTCTTCGTAGGTATTCCATAGCCTACACATTTCTTATGAGGTAATGCAAGTGGAAGGTAACTTACTTTTCCTGAATCTGTTTTACTTTGCTTTAATTTCCTGGAACTTAGTTGAAGTTCTTATGTTGCTTTCTATAGCAATGAATCAAAATTAACAAGATTACCCTCATGTTTAATTATAACAAACCATACTTATTTGTAATTGTCTTGTGTTCTAAAGATGGACATTTCTTGATCGTATACCTTCATCGTTTTGTTATAAAGCTGCTCACTGTGGGGCCGATTCATGGAGTTTTCCACACAGAATAGAGGCTACTTGCGCGCACAACTTTTCCTGGACTTGCAGGACTTTTCCTGGACTTGCGTGGATTTTGAGCTGGCCTGGCATGCCTATGCAGGCAGGCGAGGGCCTTGCGCAAGACTTCGAGCAGTGGGTGGATGTGGCCTGGAGAGAGGGCTGGCAAAGGTGCTGTATACCACAAATGGGGAATAACTTGGAAAGAAGTGGGTGTTCTGAGGGACAGCCTGAAGGCCCACTATTGCGCGGCAAGAGACGTATTCATGGAATCGATCACGCAACATCTCGCTGGGAAATGTTCACGCAAGTCCTTCATAGTGTCCACCACCCGAAGGCTGCCGTAAGTACACTTGCGCATAGGATTTTCTGATCAGCACGCAGGTGGGATTGCATGTCGTATTTCATGGTGTATGTACTCAGTCATGGGTCTCATGTAACGTAGGAGTGCGAGAACACTGTGTCACAGGGTGCAGGAATGTTTTACGTGGGTTTGCACACACTTTTTTGCTGAGTTACAATTTTTCATACGCATGTTGTCGGGGTGAAGTGTACAGTTACGGGGGACCCCACGCAAGCTCCCAGAGTTGCAGGCCTGCTTAAGGGGGACCCCACACACTGTTTGAAGGTGCGTCTATTCGCTTTACGTGTGGGTGTGTAGGGGACGTTCCATCTGAGACCTGCGAATACGCTTATTTTGCGCGAACATTCCATGAATATGCATTGCGCACAGATTTTCTTAATCTTGCAGGCTCACACAGCGGCCTTTTCGTCTCGCGGCCATTGTGCGATTCCTGCATGTAATTCCATTAATCGGCCCCTGTGGTATTATTCCACTTCCACTTGCATCTTCTTAATATCATGGTTCAGTCTTTGGATCTGTTCGAATTTTGTGAGCAATAGAACTAGGGCATATGCCACTTTCACCCAGCTGCGGTCGCTAGAATATTGTTTTTATACGATGTAAGCAAGGCAATACCATTTCTATCCGACACCCATTTGGAGACTTTCTCTATTTAACTCATTGATTGATCAACATAACCCTGGTTAATAATTTAGTTCCATGAGACTCACCTGGTTATTAGCATTGGCATCTCCAGAAGCACCATTTGTACTTGTTCCCATGTCAATGAAACTTCCTAGGAATGAGGCAAATGTTATCTCCTAGAGAAATATGTCGTTGGCACCCTACTCACCCCAACTCGTGAACACGTGCAGTGCCATTTATGCAAACTGTATCTCGGCAAAACAACTATAATTATTGATGGATGGGGAATCGTATTTTAGAATATCCTTACACACACCACTATTATTGTTTTGGGGTCACAGTTTAAATAGTCGATGTGTTATTTCCCATATGAGGGCTAAACATCAATCCGTGCCTATTTCGTATTATTTAATTTTTCATTCCAAACTCACATGAAACATATCTCACTATCATAACTGAGCTTCACACATAGTCATACAGGGATCGAAACGTTTACAGTCCGTTAACTTGAATTCTCTCCTAAAAGAAGTCTGGAGTGAGTCAGGTAGATTGCCTCGTTTGGAAACTGTTTACCTTGTGGCCTGAAAGCGCCCAGTTTTAATAATGGAGTTCTGACAACTCAGACGTGTAACTTTCTCAGTCAGAAACAATACTGAGTGGAGTAACACACACACACACGTTTTAAGAGTATTCAGTTATGGTGGGAGCCATAATACGAGTTATTATAGTGCTCTGGTCACACGTGTTATTTTATACATTCAGTCATCAAATGTTGTCTGAAGATGTGTTCCGACCATAAATACATTTGAACACATAGGTGTTACAGGCCAGGCAGTTAGGTACTATTTTAGTTGTTGTAGGACACATTTAAGGTGTATAGAGAGAAATTAACATACATTAAGTATTTTATGTTGGCAAATGGGGCATTTGTGAGTTTCCTGTTTTTGTTAACTACAAAAGTTAATGGATAATTTTTCAGCTGCCTGTAATGTTCCACTGAGTACTGCTGATAAGAGTGTGAGCCTAATGGTTTAATAATGTATTAATTAATTATTTGGAAATTGCACAAAGAGCAATGTTTGCATAATTGCTGATGAGGAAAATGCAGCTCATACTGAGCACTAAACTAGACTCTTGGGAACATGAAGAGTTCAGTCATGCTAAATATAGATTTCCGTATGCAAATGCACCTGGGCCACACTGATTGACAAGAGGAAAGTGTTTTCATTTGTCCTAAATGAGCACGCGCTTAAAAACATAAAAGGACATTTAATATGCTCGTCTTGAAGATACTTAAAGTACTTTTTTTCAAACTGTTGTTTGCATATTAGCATCATAAAGAGCCTCTCGCTATGTCCCAGTTTTTTCTGATGAGCAAAGGAATGGCAATTGATTGCGTGTAGTGTAATGAAGACTGCTGAAGCGTATGCCACTGCTCTCCGTCACAGATTATGGGCCTCATTTCACGGACGGCGGTGGACCAAGGTGCTATTAGCACCTTGGTCCATGCCGGTAAAATACCGGCACCGCCTTGGAGGAAAGGGGAATTACCGCCCTATTCCAAGGTTGGCGGGGTGGTAATTCCCCCTTCCCCCATTGCCCTTCATTGCCCTTCCCAATTCGCATTTTTGCCCCATAGGGCATAATGGGAATGGGGAAGGTGATAATTACGGCACCGCAAATTGCGGTACCGTAATTAGCTCCCTGGTCCCTTCGCGGGTTGGTTTTTAACGCCTGCAAAAAGCAGGTGTTAAATTCTCCAACCCGCAAAGGGACCTCGTAGTAAGGCGGTAAGGTTTTACCGGTACCGGTAAAATACCGGTACCGGTAAACCCTTACCGTCGTCCATGTAATGAGGCCCTATGTGTCCAGCTAGACCACATTTTTGTTGTGGGACATAGCTGCATTCTAATGGCAGAGGCGATGGTTCTTCAAATAGTGTATGATAGCAGATGCATATGGGTAAGTGGCCGCGACTATGGCTATCTTCCATTGACTTGCAGTGCGATACCTACCCATGTGTCCTGGCTGGTTTCTTGGTTTTGTAGACGTGGCAGAGATTCTGTCCTGTGGTCTGCTGGAGTTTATTTCCTCTGTCTCTCAGTACATTCTATGAGGAGTTAATTGCTACCTTGGCTTATCGGACTGGGGGTTAGACAACCTGATGTGCTAAATGGGATCATCAAAATGCGGCGGGGGGAGGCAGTTCTTCAGGGCCCTCTGGAAGGAAAGGTGACCCTCTAAGCGGCAGATGCCAAGAGGAATTGTGTTTCAGATTGTAGGGGCTTGGATGTTGAAGGAGGATCCCCCTATTCTTGTTTATTTGAAGGGAGGGATGACAAGGAGGAGTGCAGTGCCTGATCACAGGTTTCTAGTAAGCAGGCCCTCAAACAAAGGCTCACTACTAAGGCTCCTGTCCCAAGCCTGTCGGTGCCGGGAGGAGCGTAATCCAGTGAACCATTAAGGTAACAAACTTTGCCTACAGTCCTCTTGTCCCTGAACTGTGTGATCCTCAACTACATTTTCGGTGCATTCACACAACAATGCTCTCAACCCTGTTCCAGTGTCAAGCCATCAACATGTGCAACACTATAACTATCAGCTTAATGAAGTCACAGAGCGGTTGTACTCGTTCCTAACATTATCCTTCAAACCGTGCCCAAAACTCTGCCATGATTCTTCGCCTCGTTGGAAGGTGTTTTACCACATATAGCGCAAGCATAGTTACCATAACATCCATAATTGTAAAGCCATATCATCGCTTACCTCTTTTTTTACTCCTCAATGTCTGCTTACAAATTACCTATTGTTTAGCACACATAACGCAACTGCTGTGCACAATACATGCCTAACGATCTACAGCATTGTTCCCCAAACTATCCCCGTATGCGTGCATGGCAGATATTAGCCACTAGCCAGTGAACTGCAAGTGCGGTATGGGCCCTTAATTCTTGCTAAACCTCGCGTTCAATTTCTAGGAGAAGTGAGATACTGCCCTTTATTATATTGGACTGCATGCCCATAGCTTGTATTCTCCTCTATAGTCTCTCTACTATACCCCCAGTCCTGTTGCTATGTGTGGATAGTTTTACTTGGCATGCTGCAAAAGTGGCTCTTCCTAATGATCTGAGATAGGCACTGTCTTCCTATTTTCACGTGCACGCTCAAATATGTTTGACAGTGGGATACTACTGTACCTTATGTTACAATGATCTGCGTAATTCATCCTCTTCTTATTTTATGTGTACATCAATTGTGTTTGACATTCCAACTTAGCATTAACTGATCTTATAATGCACATGTGAACGAACCCTTTTTGATCCCAGAGGTCTAATTAGGACTGTCGGTCAGGTATCTACTGGGCCCCAATTCTTGAGGTCAGCATTCTTCATCCATTCTAACCCTCAATCAACTTAAATAGTGACAGTACGGTTCCTCTTCCTCATCGATAGGTACTCTACAGAGTGCTCCTCAACCTCACAACCCACCACTATGGGCCTAGTACTCCCCACCCAGAATGTAATTCCTTGCACCAGAGGTGCCTTCTTATACCCTAAATAATGGCCTAGCTAGAGTAGGCTGTCGCCGACACCACCCCCTCCCTTGCCCGACCCCGTTTCTCCCTAAGGCCTCTCCTTTCCCCTCCTCCACCTCGAACAAGAAACATCCCTGCAGCAGCAAAAGAAAGGCTACAGCCCTAGTCAGAACAGATAATTCCGTTGCTGACCCTCCCAGTGCTACCGACCCCCAAAACAGGAACTCAACACCCATTACAGGTGCACTTCACAGAGCTAGGCTTAGGTCCAGACTAGCTCTACCTCCCTTAGCCACCTGCATCCTATCCACAAAGAGAATAGACTAATCAGGCTAGCTTCATGACAAAAGGTCAACAACACCCACAGCAGGTCTCCCAAGCACTATGATCACGAACAGAGATTACTCCCACTCATGAAACTGATTAATAGCACTAAAATCATGCCCCTGTTGGATAATGGTCGAACTATTCCACCCCAGCTTCCATGCCCCCTTTCCCCTCCCAATAATTCACACATGTTTAAAGGTGCCCTCCTGAATGTGCACTCTTTAGGAACGCATGCCATTGAGACACATGACCTCATCCTAGACCAGAAACTCAACTTCCTATTCCTCACTGAAACCTGGTTACATCAAGCTTCTGGCCCTCTTTTAGCTCTAGTGACCCCCCCACCCCTGTGTTCACCCTACACAGAGCAGACTGCCTTAACTCATCGGGAGGAGGTGTTGCTATCATCGCTAAATCCAGCCTAAATCCATGAACATGCACACAATATCCTACTGAGGCTTACGAAATGCTTCTTCTAAAACTCGCACCAGACCCAAAGACCACCACTAACATCCTTAATTAAAAAATTACCACCACTAACATACTTGTCATTTACAGAGCCCGCAACCAACTCAGCCACCCTGAATCAGACATGCCGCTGGTCATCACACTCTACCTCAAGCCCAATACAAAATTCATAATTCTAGGTGACATGAACTTAGGATATAATGACCCTCTAGACAATTAAGCCAGTGCACTTCTTACCGTGCTTCATGACATTAATTTCACCCAACTGGTGACCAAACCCAGACATGAAAAAGGGAGAACCCTTGACTGGGTGTTGACTCTAAATGTCTGCCTGTCCATTGAAGCTATTAAAGAGATCAGCTGGTCGGACCACCATCTAATCAGCTTTATATTATCTACCACAGAGAAACACATCCTCCCATTGATTTCTCCTTTACCCTTTGAAATAAGAAACACCCGCAATCTCATATCCGACAACCTCTCCCTGGTGCTGGCATAGGCCCTTTCGTCTCTATCCTTTGAAAACCAGAATGCAGATCCTAGCTGCCTTGCCATCGCCTACCAAAATTGTCTGAAAAGTACCATTGATGCCCTCGGCCCGCTCGTAACCAAAATACCACGTAAAGCTAAATGCTCTAATTTCTCTTTTATCGAAGAATTGGCTTTGCTTCGGCACAACGAAAGAGCACTAGAACACACCCACAAAAAATCCCCTATCACAGACATGGCTAAATCACTCCGGGAAGCTACCAAAAACTACAAAAACACCGTTATTGAACATAAAGCTAATGCTCTGAATTCCCGTATCAGTAATGCAGCCTCAAATTTGAAAGAACTGTTTACCATCCTATGAGAACTGGAAAACCTCACCCCTCTGAACAATGCTATGACCGCAAGTAAAGAATGGTGCACTACAATCCTGAATGCACTCACTTCCAAAATAGGAAAGCTCCAAGAAAAAATCCTAACAAAACAAGAACTACTAACCAATGAATGCCCATCCCCGCCGCCTCAGGACATAATTCTTGATAAAACAGGCATGCAATTTAGCTTCTCTCAGGTTAACCAAAATCAAGTCCAGGGGATTATAGCTGGGCTTAAACCCTCAAATTGCAAAGGCGATTGCTTCCCCGCTCAACTTATCAAACTATGTGCTCCCACTCTCTCTCCAATTATCATGATTTTTGTTAATGCCTCCATCAGAACTAATGTGGTCCACCACGAGCATTAAAGAAACATGGGTCTAGGCTGTCCAAAATGTTCTCCAGAGCTTCCCCCCTCTGCCCGAAGGAGTGTGGCCAATGGGGAACCTGGTACCATTTGTGGTGGGAATCAAGGACATAATGGGCATCTCCGTAGCCTTGCACCCTTTGAGTTACTCTTTGGTATCCCCTCTACCGAATTGGAATCGAGTGCCTTCCCTAAGGTGGTCCAGGGCATGCTGAGGGCAGGAGGCCCAAAAATGGAAAAACAATTTGGTGCCATCCAGAATCGAGACGCTTACTAAACTGTGGGCGATCTTCACATATGAGAAATTGTCAGCGCTAGCCCATGAAACAATGGAATCCTTTATATTGAACTGGACAATGGTGCTCTTGTACAAGGACTGTGTTTCACTGAGACTCTGAACATGTCCCCCCATAATGCCCCATTACTGTGTTGGCCCGGAAATACGACTACCGCCACCCAATCTGATTGTACTCCTGGAATCCATGGTGTCAAATTATCTTCAATATGTGATCCCTAATGTTTGTTTGCGTTAGCCCTCAACCTTCAGGTGCACTCAGTAGTCTACATGCAGGGGGAGGGAGAGGGAGGGAGTAATTGGGTTACTATAGAAGTTCTTCTGGTGAATTTTGTGCGCAACTTTGCTATTTGTTCTTCTGCCCTATGTATAATGTTCAATTAAAACTAAATTGGAACAAAAGAAGCATGGGTCATACCACTTCTGAAAAAACCATCCCTGGAATCCACCATTCCCACAAACTACCACCCCATTACCACAGTCCCTTTCCTTCTGAAAATAATAGACAAAATTGCCTAAACTCAAGTACAAACCCACTTGGAGGCAAACCATTTATTAGGTATAAGACAATCCAAATGGACTCCATTAGTGACTCAGGCAACTTCTGCATCCTACTCCTCTTAGATTTGTCAGCCGTATTTGACCTGATGGACCATGATAAACTATGCACCACCCTGTCAGAAAACTTTCACTTCTCACACAAAGCCACGCTCTGGGTTAAATTCTTCTTAGCCGACTGAACCTCTAGAGTCACCTTAGGAAAGGAAGCAGCTGACCCCATTCCACTACCTATAGGTGTACCACATGGTTCTTGCCTTTCACCCACATTCTACAATGCCTACACTAAGCTTCTTTTTTACTACCTCAACAAGAACCTTGAGATCCAACAACAGTTCCCAACTCTGCGTACCATGATTCAAACTCACCAGAGCAGGGGGAAGCAGTTTTCATGTCTTAGGTCCAAAAACCTGGAACTCTCTCCCAGTGTCTTTGAGAAACGAGCCATCCCACCCAAGATTAAAAAAAAATCCTAAAAACCTGGCTTTTCAATAAATACTAGGTTAAGACAACATGCACCACCAGGGCCTGCAACTCAATTGTAGCTCCTCCTCTACCTGCAGGTTAGACAATTGAGCCGAAAACTATCTGTAACTAGACCTCTGCCTGGCCATGGGGCCAAAGTGTTTCCTCCCTGCCCCAGGTTTATTTTGCATTTCCTGTCTTTTTTGTGTGCAACATTTCTCACTGTAACTAGAGATTCAAGATTTCTGTAACCCACGCCATGATACCCCTGGGTTTGGGCGTAGAACAAATGCAATAAATAAAATAAATAAATAGTGGGTCTGTAAGCGATGAACTTGTGTTGGAGGTATTGTGGGCCTGTCTTGTGCAGGGCACAGTGGGTGTGACTTTCAAAGTTGACTGTCGCCCGACATGTAGCCAGTGGAAGACACAGAAGGCTTGTGTGATGTGCTCTCTGGAGCTAAGGGCTAGAAGGAGACAACTTGCAGTATTTAAGAATAGTTGGAGCTCTCTAAGTTGATATGCAGGGGTGACCAGGTAAAGGGAGTTAGCGTAGTCTAGGTGGGAGAGGACAATAATCATGATTGCTTTGACCTTGTGAGGGTAGGAAAGGTGAAGAAAGATGCATCTGAGAATGTGGAGGTGTAGAAAGCAGGATTTAAATATAGAGATGATGTGGTGTGAGAGTAATAGATCTGCTTCCAGTGTACATCCCAGGTTCTTCACTGAGTTGGGTGTGGTGGGAGGAGGGTCTAGGGAGGATGACCAAGGGGTAGGATCTGGGAAGAGTGCTGTCTTCCCACAGAACATGATTTTTGTTTCCCCGGGGTTGTGGAGGTGGTGGTTAGCCATAATCCATTGGTCGATTTCTGAGAAGCATTTAAAGAGCTTGGGATGGGGTCTGAAAGAGTTCTTGGTGATCTTGAAGATGATCTGTTGTTGTCTGCTTAGTTGTAGAAGGTTAGGCCTTATGAGTGAATGAGAGCAAGAATGGGGCTCAGGTGGAGGTTGAGCAGGGGTTTATAGGGGAGCGCCCAGCGGCTCCATTGGTGACATGGCGGGGGGTCAAGGAGAAGGGAGAAACTAGGGTTATTTGTAATCGGTTGGCAAGGAAGGAGGAAATTCAACTTAATGCTATATTCCTTTTGCCGACCAAGTGGAGTATGTTTGTGAGAATTTGGTGGTCAATAGTGTCAAAGGCTGCCGACAGGTCAAGGAGGATAAGTGTGGCACAGCCTCCTGAGTATGCAGATCTTTTGAGGTCATCAAAGATGGAGATTAGGGATAATTTGGTACCATAAAGGGGTCTGTACCTGGACTGAGTAGGGTCAAGGAGGAGGTTGGATTCAGTGAAAAGGCAAAGTTGGGAGTAGTTAGTTGGGTTTATTAGTTTGGCTATGAAGCAGTTGTTAAAGATAGATCTCTAGTTGGCTAGAGAGAGGGGTTAAAGGGAGTTTTTTGTTTGTTGTTGCAGGGGTTGGATGTGCAATATCTTGATTGCTGCTGGGAATATGCCGGCGGTGAAGGAAGAATTAATGATAGATCTTGCGATGCTGCCTGCACAGGTTAATGAAAGGATATCTTTACAGTGGGTGGGAGGGCATGGGTCTCCCAGGAATCCAGACGGGCTGCTGCTAGCAAGTAGCTTCAGGAATTTGTGATGACAGAAGGAGTGGCAGATGGGGCAGGTAGGGTCGGACGAGGACACAGGTGATTTGGGTGGCAATGCTGCTAGGTTAGCACCGATGGTGTGGTTTCTTTCAATAGAAATGTTGTTGAAGTGGTCTGAGAGGGCATCACAGAGTGCCTCGGAGTTGGGAGGGGGTGTAGAGAGGGGACTATAATTCAGATATGATCTTGTGGTGTTCCCTGCTGGAGCTATGGGCACTGGATACTCTGCTCCAGTAGATGGATGTTTTTGCCTTCCAGACTTCAGTTTTGTAGGCTTTGATCTGACAGGTGTAAGTGGCTCTATTCTGGGGCAATGGGTCAGGCCGCCATCTGCATTCCAGTGTGTGGTTATTTATTTTGTGGGATTTGAGTGAAGGTGAGAACCATTTGGGGGATGGGGTATTGGCTGTGTATTGTCTGTGGGAGGATGATCTGGTGGGGTAAGTTATCTGAGGGCATTGGTGAGCCATAGGTCAATTTGGCTGATGGAGGGCAGACCTCTGTGGAGAGGGAGTTTGGAAACAGAGGCAAGTAGGGAGTCGGCTAAGTCACAGTTACGATGACCTTGGTCCACAGCTGAAAGCAGATGGATGGTCCAGAGTTAGTCAAGCATTGAGGAGGGGTTGCAGTCGATAGCGAGAAGATGGCTGAGTGGTCCATCCAGATTAGTGGTCAGGGGGAGTGTGGAGCTCTGTTTGGAGGAGCTGAATATTGTGTCCTGTAGTGTGTGTGGCAACTGAAATAGGTTGTGTAATGTCGCAGGGTGTCCAGGAGTGGTCATGTCATGGGGTTATGCAGGCATTGAACCTTGCGTTGAGATCTCCTAGCATCTTGATGGAGGAGTGTGCAACCAGAATGGCAGCTGGGGAGTTTCTTAGAACATCAGCAAATGTTCTGTTATAGCTGGGAGTTGTGTATATGGGTAGGAAGCTGTGGGTAAGGAAGGAATTGATGAGAAATTTCAAAAGGAGAGATTTGCTGTCTGTGTTGCAGGCTTGTTCCTCAGAGTGTGAGATGGTGAGGTATAGTTTGTTGAGGATGGCGATCCCACCTGCTCTGCTGGTTCTGTTGTGAATGATTAGTGTGTAGCCTGGCGGAAATGCTTTGTGTGCAATATGTCAGCATGATCTAAGAGCCAGGTTTTCTATGATGAAGAAGATGCCTGGGCTTTCAGAAGAAATTAAGTCATACATGCCTTGTCCATTTTTGGCAACAGATCTGGTGTTAATTAGGATGCATGATATTTGATTAGATAGGCAGAGGTTGTAGGCCCCCTGAGAGGGAGCATTGGAGGGCCAGCAGGGGGGCTGAGTGAAGGCAGGGGCATGGATCTCCTGGCAGGCACCCCTAGGGGTATCAGTGTGACTGGAACTCAGTTACATCTGAATGATTCCATATGGTAGGCCAGGTAACTTTTGGATAAGTAGGACCCAAACTATTTAAGCACACTCATAGAGAAGGTCTTCCTGTCATTGAGGAGGGAAATCAGTTTTAGGTGGGCAACTTTGTCGAAAGCAATTGAGAACCCAAAGAGGACTAGGAGACTTAAGACAACTGTGTCTGCGATTTGCAGCACATCCTTTGCCACTTGGATGGTTGAAGTTTCAGTGCTGTATTTTGGTGGAAGCTTGGTCTTGTGTGTGGAGTGGGGTATCTGTACATCTGCCCCCTGTGTGTTAGGGTAAAGAAACAGAACAACCCCAGCAACACTCTCAGTTTGGTATCTATGGATGAGCAGCCAGGCTTAAGCTTTCAGGGGATGTTCTTAAGTACAGTGTTCCCCCAAAAACCCCCACCACTCCCCCAAGGGAATCTACACACACTATGTTAGGTGTTAACACAGCTTCTTTATATAAAATAAGGTTTGCTACTTCAATCAACAGTATATACATATACATAATAACACTTTGTAAAGGAATCCTTATTCAGAGAATGGTAAAGATATACACTCTAGGTGGTACCATGCACTACTTAAATTCCATACTAACTGCAGACGGTATTAAATGGCAGGTGAATTCTTAAATAAGGTGAAACCAGCATAGAATAGGAAAGAAAGGCAGGTTATAAACAGTAATTCTGAGTGAGGATCCCCCATCTGGGCAACCTGTAATAGAAAGGTTAGGGAGTCATTCATTTTGTATTTTACAGCCCAGTTCAATAGTGTTCAATAACATTTTTCTTTCTTTTAAAAGGTTCTACCACCCCAAAGCATCTGAGTGGCCACAGGAGAACAGGATGCAAGATGAATCTGGGACACCTGGCCAACTCCTGAGGCTAGAAGATGCTCTTCCTCGTCACAGTAACTTTTGTAGCCTTGGCAGGTGAAGTGGCAGAGTTTCTTCGCTTTACTCGATGATTCCCTCCGAGGATGGACCCCCTTTGGAAGAAGGAGCCACTGTTATGCTGAGTCCAAGAATAAAAAGGAACCAAAGTGTTTCAGAATGGCATCAGGTTGGCTCTATGCTGTGCTCTCCTTTGGTTGAAGATTTCTCCAACTGTAGTAGTCCTGTGAAGAAGACACTTGCTGTGGTCTCCTTAAAGAGTTAGTGGATGAAGATAAGACCCCTGGCACCCTTTTATCACTTCTGGCAGCAACAGGTGCATAGGTCACATTTGGTATTGCAGTTTTCCGCCATTTGGTTCTTAGGTGCTACAGCTGCAGAACTGACCTCTGGATGGCTTCTGGTGACCTGGACTTAACCACTGGAGTGGACCTTGGAGCCTCACCAAGTCTGGACAATCGGGATGTCTCTGATAGATTCTGGTGGTGGGAAACCATGGCACCCAATTACTCTGGGCACTGTCTGACGGGAAACAGTGGGCAGTGGTGACTGCAATGATGTCCTTTCAAAGGTTTTTAGGCAGTTTGGAACTTTCACATCTCAAGGTGTCCAGCAGCACTATGCCAGGGTACCCCCTCTTCTGTGCGGTAGACAGCAACGGCTTCCAGCGGTCAAGAAATGCACCTCCAGACCCTGGGTGACACTAATGGACTTTTCTGACTAGAAATGTGCATCACTTCTCTTCTGGACTTCGAAGACCCCTTCTCCGGGCAGCAGGCACACAGGACTAGCTTCCAGGATACTTTGATGAAGAGTAGCAGATTTGTATCATTGTCCCTCATACCTCGGGGAGAGGTCTCCTTTGCAGGTCGTCTCTGGATCAGTCCTTGGAAGACACAACAGCTTTCAGTTTGTTGAAGAAATGCAGCAGCAGACTTCTCTTCCAGCTGGGCTTCAAGGAGCAGCTTCTTCTTGCTAAGCTTTCACTTTAGCTACTGAACAAGTTGGCAAGTGAGAGGGGTCCCCAGATAAAGACATCTGTCCCTCATTCAGTCTGCCTGAGCCAGTCTCAGTCAGCTAATTACCCAGTAGGGCATTGATGCAGACAGGCAGCCAATCAGGGTCACAGGCATTCAGGCCATTCACTGCACCCAGAAACCCATAACAAAGGAATGTGGATTGGTGCAAGTACCCAGCCTTTCAGCACACTACACTTTCATGTCAGTTTCAGTCAGGGTTTTCTCATTTATTGTGTCACACACACAGAAACCAGACACCCACAACAGAGAATGTGAGTTCACTTCAGACTCCATTCGCACAGGTCCCACCCCTAGGATGTACCCACAACACACACCTGGGAAGTCTGACAGGAGGAAGTCCCAGAGACATATATGGTATTTCCACCCAATAGCCAGTCAGGGTGAAAGGGAACAACAGGGCTTCCCAGGACTTTGGGAAACAAGGTAAAAGGCAATAGAAACCAAGAGGCCACATGGGCCATCTTGCCTTCTGCCAGAAATCCACTGATCCCAAAATGGAGGATACTCAGGGCGACTGTCAAGTCAGCATGTAGCTACCACCAGCCCATACCCTGCTCTGTGGGCAACACAAAGGTGCCCAACACACACATAAGGGATACAAGGGTGCACAGGGGTACAAGAGTGTAACCCTACCCATGGGTGCCATAAGGGTATCCCATGGGTGATGTTTACCTAAGGATAAAATGAAGAGCTGCACTGCCAGAGGTTCAGGCACGACCTCAGTGGCAGAAAATGTAGAGAAAACACAAACAGAGAAGTGGTAGGACAAGGGCAGGAGGCCCTGTCCCTCCATAAGGCATTTCCAGCATCACACCTTGCAAGCATAGAGGAGGAAAAGCTTGTCAATTCTGGCAAGTAGTTGGGCTACATCTACTTTCACAATAAGCTTCCCAATGAATGGGAGGGTAAAAATTGGTCCGTATTTGACTAGGTCCTCTGGGTCAAGCACATGATTTTTGAGAAGATCTCCTATGAGTCTTGTCTTCAAAGTTTATGGGAATTCTCCTTCAGTGTGGGAGGTGTTCACAATTCCGACGGGTGCATTGAGCTCTGGGCCAATGAGTTGTTTAATGAGGGAGGTCAGGGGGATGTCACCCCTGTAAGCGGTAGATTTGAGAAAAGCAAGTGTGTCTGAGAGATCCTTAGGAAAGATGAGGGTGAAGTCTCTCTAGGAAGGAAGTGTCCAGGGAGGTGGATACTGGGGTACTGTCTGGTTTGGTGGCATTAATGGGACCTCTGATCTTATCCATTTTGTTATTGAAGAAAGTGTTGATTCTGTTGCATATCTCTTGTGAAGCCGGCACCTCAGGGACAGGTGTGGACTTGGAACAGTGCTTGACTATTTTGAATAATGCTTTACTCCTGTTATAGGCTGCCTCAATGGAGGAGGTGTAGTAAGACAATTTAGCCTTTAAGATCACGTTAATGCATTGGGTGTGCAGGGAGTTGTGGGCTGAGATATCCTCTAGGCTGCAGTCTTTCAGTCACTGCTTTTCAAGGGATCTGATTGAGCATTTGTTGTTGGTAAACTCAGGTGCATACCTGAGTGTGGATAGATTGACTTTGGTGTGACTACACTTTGGAGACACACGGTCATCCACTACTTCTTTGGTGAAGTGGTTAAATGTATCCAAAAGGGCTGAGTCATTCCCCATAATGAGGAATGTTGTGAACGTTTCCTCTAGTGGGTAAGGAGAGACATTCTTGAAAAGTGGTAATCAATCACAAGGCGTTTTGCCTGAGCTTTGTGGTGCAGCTTCATATGTGATTGTGGCATGGTAGGCCCAGGCCAGGGAGGTGTTTTAGTACAAGAGGAGAGAGGAGTGAGGAGGCGGATAGGACAAGATTTAGCATGTGGCCTTTGACATTTGTTTGGGAGAGTCGGATTTATGTAAGGTTGGCAGAGTTGCTAAGTGATTAAAGGGAATCAGGTAGCTGTTTTGCTGGTTGGGACTCAGGGACATTAACGTTTCAGAGAATGATGTTATTAGGGTAGAAGACTGTTTTGCTGATGAGACACAGTTGGAAAGATCATCTGTGAATTTACCACTCCATTGAGGTGCCATATAAAAAACAAAAATGAATAATACAATAATACATCTTTGCTCAATCCCATATTACACAAGCAGGAAAAGTAGTGCTAAGTGCATTTGCTTCATTGTTAGTATGTGTGTGAACATTATACAATTTTGCCCCTAGTGGGAATTCACACGCCCAAACCTTGGAGTTAATAAATAGAGCAACAATTCTCACGGAGAGCCCTCAATGGTGTTTACTTGAGGAACGTGTCTTTCGGCTTTGTTATACACTAGTGCATGTTCTTTCACTCAGGTCAAAATGATTAGCCAATTAAGCTTTCAGTGGTTCCTGTGGTGTGAGTAATGCATTAATATTAGTTCAACACTGCTTCCCGTTTCACTCCAACCATGGGCAAAGAAATTGGCAAAATAGGCATGAGTTCAGCAATAGAGGTTGTGATCATTAAGGTGATATGATAGGATGCCATTAATTATACACCATTTAATCACTTTCACATTCTTAAATGGGGAGGGACAAAGCACTTAATACCAGCGGGGGACGATGGCAGCCTTCAGCCACGTGATGGCTCAGGATGGGGATTACTCTGTTCTGAGCCACCTCATTGGCTGAGACCCTGACCCCCCCCCCTCCAAGCCCCCCCACATCCTTCCGGGGACAAAGGAAAACAAGGCAGGAGACGGATTCCTGATCAGGTAAAGCTCTGGGGAGGGCCAATCAGATTGCATCTTACAATCTGATTTTCCCTTGTCGGGTACTAATAATAAATATTTATAAGAGAGTCAATATATTTTCAATAAAGAACAAAATGTATCTCTTGTTTTACTTTTACGGCACTCATAGTCTTCTTTTCTATATATGACTGAAAGTTTACAACATAGGCAGCACATCCTTGTGGGAGGAGGATGAGATTTAACTTGAAAGGAATGGAATTTACAATTAGAAAAATAAACCTTGTGGAGTGTTTGGGTTTGAAGTACAACATACAGATTGCTGCATGGTTTGTGGTCATCTTGACCCAATCACATCCACTACTCACTGCTATCCTAATGGCATGAATCCAGGTGAAAATAAAGCACTCCCCACACCTGTAACCATAATGTGATACAAAGTGTTTGTGAACTGCCCAATCCCATTATCTGATAAGATTGCATCTCCCGAGAAGTCAATTGTGGACCATGTGGGATTTTTTTTCAGGGAAATTGCTAACTCCAAAACACAGATTTAAAAACTGTAATTATGTTCCTTAAACTGAAACAAATATGAGCCATGTATACCCTAAAATGTAGGGGGACCAACAGATCCAATGCTATCTCACCCCAGGGAACTCTAGGAGGCACAGACACAGTCATGATGGTGTCTTAGTTATCAGGAATGTTTCACACTATGTACACTCTGGACACTCCACAATTCAACTTTCAATTAAAGAGTACATATCAGTCCACTAATAGTCTTGGTATACCAAGGCATATGTCGTAAGAATGCAAAGGTTCCCTTCATGTTTTACCTGGGCAATGATATCCCACATCACAACAGACGCCACCAAGTAGCCCCCCCACCCCCCTGATTATGTACTCCTAATTCATCCTTCACCCCTTTAGAACCATTGAAATTATCATCAACTCCACCACGTGCTCACTCATGTTGGGCCAACTCCTCATCCACTTGAAAACAGTTCATACTCTTCAAAACCAGAAAAGTTTACCTCACATGCTCCTCAATACCACACACACCCCTCTGCTAGGAAGGTATTTCTGGACCAAATATCTGTTAGCATATTCTTCTGCCCCAATAAATGCTCACCCAACAGGTGCAACCCTTGAAGTCTTGTGATCCATTTGACAATCCTTCTTGAAAGCCGTTCCAAGTTTTTGTGATCACTGATTGTCTTGCAGTCTCTTTGCCATAGGTAGGTCTGCATCTGGCTGACAGCCCAAATGCAGGATAAGGCCTTTGACCTAATGACTGAGTATCTGGTTTCAATGTCTTCTTGATTCTTGACACACATGCTAGAGTACGCTCTTCTCTACCAGCAGACTGCACGAGGACTGCACCTAAACCATTCTCACTGGCATCCGTATATAGGATGGTGTCTTGCTCATCATCAAAACTCTGAAGTACTGATGCCTTAAATATTTAATTCTTGATTTTATCAGGTTCTTCTCCTTGCATTTGTGAGTTAAATAAAAATGGACACACTGTCTGTCCAGTGAGAACCCTAAAGTCCTTAGTTTTCATAGACATGTTCTGTACAAATCGATACAAATTTTCACTGGCCCAGAAAAGATTACAGTTTCTTCTTGTTCTTTGGCATTGGCATGGCCATGATGGCTTGCATGGTATCATGTTTTGGGAGGAAGCCTTCGGGAAGCCTTCAGAAAACAGTTTGTGTCAGATGGTAGGGGGGGGGGGGCGCAAAGAAATCCAAAGTAATCTCACCCCAGGGAACCTTAGGAACTTCTGACACGGTCATGAGAGTGTCTTAGTTGTCAGGAATGTATCACGTTATGCAAATTCTGGATACTCCACAATTCACCTTTCAATTAACAAATCCATTTCAGGCCACAAATAGCCTTGACATACCAAGGCCTCATGAATCCAAAGGTTCCCTTCATTTCTTACCTGGACATTGATATCCTACATCACAACATACACCACTAAGAAACCTCCCCTTGATAATCTACACATAATTCATCCATCAACCCCTTAGAAACTTTGATATTTCCATCACCTCTGTCATATGGTCACCCATTTGCACACAGTCCCCATCCTCTTGACAACAGTGAAACGAATTGCTCTTCTTCATACTCATCAAAAACAGAAAAATATACTTCACATGCTCCTCATTACCACATGCATACTATGTCACAGATTCTTAACATTCTCGTGCATGAATTTGCATTTCCTTTTAGTGACATCATGAAACTATCCACACAGAAAATCCGCAGGCCTCTTAGAAGACATGAATTATGTTATTGGATATTATTTCCCCACACAATGATTGTTTCCCAGTAAAATGTAATGGCTCTAAATCCTCATAGCAACTTGCCGTTAATTGGTTTGGAAGATGATTCCAGTAGAAATTGGACCTAAACAACCAAAACGGACCTATGAATGTTGCAAGGTACATGTTGGGTGGGTGTAGATGGCCTTGGCATTAATCTGCCTTGCATTTGAAGAAAGAAAACAGTGCTTCATATGACATTTCGGACATCAGTTTTGATATTTTTTGGAGCACACATTTTGCATTTATTACAATGTGGTTTAGACCCCTTGAATCAATACAAAACATGACCGCCACTCTTCCATTCAACAATACAAAATATGACTAACCTATTGCACTGCATCTGTACACTTGAAGATGCCCTCAGCTGCTGGTCCCTTGAATTACATCCCAACCTCATGTTTGAGGGGGCCACAGGTACCATTCTGACCATGGTTGATTCTAGCCTATTGTCACACTTCATCTTGATAAGCTGTAGGAACACATTTCTAGCTCCTGAAAACAACCCGATAAGGATCTGCTATGTTTGTTGATTTCTTCCCCCAGTTCAATGTTTTGCACTTGCTCAACATGATTGGTATCCGACCTTATATCAAGATTTGCCTAATCATCCCAAGGCAACAAACATCCACCTTGTCGGGTCAGATTTATGATGGCTGACGCTTTACATTCCTTGAACTCCAAGATTGCTTTGAACTCCCCCAGATTATTCAAGGGAGCTTCTCCATACACATTGAACTCTACATTACAATCATTCTATTTGAATTGCTTGAACAACAAGGTCAAGCAGTGAACATTGATCATGGTATAATCCTACACACTATCGACTTAGTAGATTTGATTGCATTGACTTGTTTCTGTAGATTCTATTCTATTGAGTTGATACTGAAGATGGCACATTTTTCATTCTCCTGGAAACCCCTTTAACTACAGTGACTGAACACACTTCTTTATTGTCTTTTTAAAAATGTTCAGATGCTGCCATAACAAGGGAGATCTCTTGCAAAGATCATGGTAATGTCTTGAAGTACTTGCAGCACCTTGCAAGATGTCCCTTACTGCCATAGCCTCTGGAGGTAATGCAGAGGGCAAAGCACATTTGCTGAACGTCTTGGGCTGCTGCACCTAAAGCATCTCCTGGGCGGATAAGCTGGAGACAAAGCTGTGTACATATTTTCTGATTTACATGGCCGATCTTGTTCCAATGTTCTCCTCCTTCCACAGGGAGCATTGATTATCTCTCTGAGCAACCTGCTGGGTTTAGCCACCCCAAATGTATCTCCAAAACCTTTGGGACATTTGAAGCCAAATATGTGATGCATAACTCTGTATATTTATCATCATTTGCAACTTCAGTGGCTCTATCTAATTGTAGGCTCTTCTCCTGTCATAATTATCCTCTTATGTAATGGTTGGTGCCATGCATTATTTGAACTCTGAGATGTTTTCCTGACAGTGCCTAAATTGACAGTGCAGTAAAACAAAATTATGTCGTCTCTTCCTTCTTTCCTCACATGTGGCAAAGCTATACCTGGCCAGTATATTGTTCTCCTTGACCGTGAAGTGCCTGGTTTCATTATGCTTTTCTGAAACGTGTTGAGGGCCCCTTCATGTTCATTCAGGGCAGGTTCTGGGATTTGCTTAAATATGGCTTGACATTTATTCACCAGACAGTGAAAGAGCATAATGTTCTTTGTTTGATAGGAGTAGTTTGGTCCGTTCAGAGACAAAATATATTTGTGGAAACCCTCCTTTGAGTCTTTTCTTTCAATTAGTGTTGCTCGAAGTGATCATAGGAACAGGAATGGCCACTGAATATTCACCATATTATTTTATTTTATATTGACCTTAAATCGACAGAGCGTCATTTGGTCTACAGTCCATAAAAACACAGAGTCACAATACACATCATACCAGGGAGTAACAAAGAAAGGAAAACAAGAGATGCTTAATAAAAAACTACTGAAATGCATACAGTAAAACAATAAACATAAACAAGCTACTCAATGTCAGCAGGATTTATGCAAGCTAATTCATACCAACACTGGTGTAACCAAGTGCATTCTTCACTACAGCTATCACAGTCAAGATCAACATACAAGCTTCAGAATACATCACCTCCTCATCCAGGCTCTTTATCTAAATGTGGCCACTCAGTATACAATCAGGACATCATCAGTTCTTTGGCAGAGTGCAATGGCTTGTAATGTCCCACTGATTCCAAGGTCCAGGAATCTGAATTTCAAATATTGTTTTCTCAGGTCCAGAAAAAGGGGGCAAATTAACATTATATCGACCGTATTTTATACCTGCCCTATAAACTTACAACAGTTTTCTGTATTGGCATCATCCCACATATTCATCAGAAAGGACAACGGTAAAATACAATTCTAAATTTCATGTAAAGAGATCACAAGAACATGAGTTTCAAATGGCCAAGCTACCACTCAAAGCCAGTTGTTGATGTCCTGCCCCCCTTAATGCTTCGGGTCCTGGGACCACTAATAGTAGTCATGACAGATTCTGGTCCCTCACCATCAAAATCCTTCTTTACAATATTCTTGGAAATCATATTCATACTCTTGGGGGTGGCACCAATAATCGCTATGTCTGATGTATGCAGGATTTGCCATATTAATATGCAGCTGTGTACAGTGGAGTAACTTTACTGAAATTGTTGGGGGGGACATGACATCTGTAGAAAAGGTGCCCCAGCCAAATGAATGGAGACAAAATGGTGAGCCATGAAAGTTGGGGGGGACACACACCCCTGCCGCCCCTAAAATTACGCCCATGGCTGTATATGTCCTTCTCACTGCTGCAGTCTTCCTAAGAAGTGTTCAGAATATTTCTCAACCCCCAGAAAATGATAGTCCCATAGCATTGCATGAGGTATCAGAAGGTGAATGTAAAGTGTTGTATAGTTTACAAGTAAATATTTTTAACACCATCTTAATGATTATATTCAATATTTATACACTATTCATGTATACAATATTCATAGAAAATGCATACAAGCTCATACATTACAAATTGCCAGAGAACAATCATTTTCTATACTTACAAAACGCATATACAATTAATGTAAATTAAAATTAGTAAAATTCACATCTCACTTGGATTCTTCTATGTTATTTCAGAGGAGAGAAAACAATAAGTTAAATAATTTCTTTCGTTTTAGAAATAACAAGGACAGGAAGTTATGTCATTTCAGCAGAGGTCAATTACAGCATTATTCCAATATCACTATGATTTTTGTGTTTTCATATTTTGCATTTTAGTTCAAATATGCCAGAACAGCAGAACAGCAAGAATTAGCATAGCCATTGTCCTAGAATTAATAGTTTCCAGAAATCATCTGACTTAACATATCTAGGATTATTACCAAAATGCGAAAAAGTATCTTATCTAAGTCTTCTAATTGCATTGCATGCCTGAAATAGATAGGGTAATGTGTCATGACCCACAGGACACGCCCCTTTTGGTCTTCCTGGTCCTTATCGCAACGGTCCTTGCATTCCCTGACACTCCCAACATGGCCGTCCAGCGTGATACGCCTTCCGCGGTCTATACGTTGGACGTAATATATTCTACTAATAGACCGCACCCCCGCGGCTCCGCCCGTCTCAATTCTATTGCCAAGTAGCGATCAGACGTGTGCTCCGTAGTTCGCTGTATTGCTTTCCTGGTTCCTAGCTTTTCTACTTCCATTCCTTGCCCCTTTCCCTTTCCTCTTGCTTCCTGGACTCGTGCGCCATCAGCACGTCTTCTTCGTTTCCCGGATCCCCGGATTGCTGCATCCCGGAATCTTAAACGCACGCTGGAGTCGGAAGAGACTCGCTCAGCCTTATTCAAGTCCAGGTCTGTCCGCAAGAAGACACCGCCCATGGAGTCCAGCAAGGATCGGTCTCAGGTGAGAAGGGGGGAACTCTGTGACAGTTTGAGACGCCTACCGACCGCACTCGAAGTCGAAATGGAAGTGGCCGTCCAGGACCAGACGCGAGGTATGCAAGAATTAACCACCGAGGTGCAGAATTTAAAGGTGAAAAACGCTGCTCTCAAGCAATTAGTTCTATCCCATGATTCAGCCGCAAAAGAAATTGTGTTACTGGGCGGCATTGTTGACAAATACGATGGGTCGGCAAAAACCCTTTGTTGATTCCTGGACTCATGTTTGGTTCACTTTACATTTAAGCCCTATTACTTTTCCACTCCCAGGGCTAAGGTGGGTTTCATAATCTCTCACCTTTCTGGAAATGCTTTAACCTGGGCTACACCCCTGGTTAACTCCGGCAACGCTCTCCTAGCTGACTACGATGGTTTCATATGGGCCCTAAAGACCATGTTTGATCGCCCAGAGCAGGTCTTTACTGCCCAAGAACGCCTCTTAGACTTTCAGCAGGGATCCCAGGATGTGCTCACGTTTGTAACCCGTTTCAAGCAATTGGTCAAGGAAGCTGATTGGTCTCTGGAGGTAAGTTTTACCCTTTTCAGGAGAGGACTAGATGAGGAGATTAAAGATGAGTTAGCCAGAGTGGCCCGACCGAACTCATTCCAGGCTCTTATGGACTTTGCCATGCAAATAGACTTTCGCATCCAGGAAAGGAAGGCAGAGAAGAAAAAATCTAGAGGAAACCCTCTGAAGGTGTCCTTTGAGAGTACTTCCAAATCTGACACAAACCCAGGATCAGTCACCGAACCAGAACCCATGCAGATAGGAGCCTTCCATGGAACCATATCCCTGCAAGAAAGGATGAGAAGCATTAAAACGGGTTTGTGCATGTATTGTGCCTCAGACAAACACTTGGTTAGAGAATGCCCTCTGGCCCCTCCTCGGCGTTCGGGAAACGCCAACTCCCTATCCTAGATGGAGCAGGGCTTCGGGAGAGAGATGTTTGCTCCACCTCAATTCCATCCTTGAACTCTCCTGGACAAAACAATCTAGTGATACTACAGGCCTTCCTATCAACCTCTGGGAATAAGACCTATCCTGTTTGGCCTTGGTAGACTGCGGGGCTATGGGAATATTCATTGATCAAGATTTGGTTTTTAGTCACCACATCCCATACGAAACATGAAGCATCATGCAGTCGGTGGAAGCGATCGATGGAAGACCCCTCACTTCGGGGCCCATAAACCTGCAGACCAAAGAGATCCAGCTTTCAATTAACCACCACAAGAGCGGATTCAATTCGACATTATTAAGTCAGCTCATTACCCCATGGTACTGGGCATGCCCTGGTTACAGAAACACAATCCGTATATCAATTGGACAGCAGGATCACTATTCCTCGGCTCAGAGTTTTGTATGTCTCACTGTCTAATCCTGGATCCCTCCTTGACCCCTTCCAAAGAACCACCAATAGACCATCAAGCACCTCTCATGGTTTCCAATATTGTGCAGGTCCCTAAGGCTTATCAGGGATTTGTTGATGTGTTCTCAACTGCCATAGTACAGGCTTTACCCCCTCACAGGCCTGAAGACTGCGCCGTAGACACGGATCCCTCAGCAGTGATTCCCTTTGGCAGGATGTTCATCCTTTCCGAACCTGAAAAAAAGGCCCTCCGAGAATACTTGGATACCAACCTTGAGAATGGCACAATAAGACCTTCAAAATCTCCAGCCGGAGCTTCATTGTTCTTTGTTCCTATGAAGGACACTAAGGAACTCAGGCCCTGCCTCGATTATCATGGATTAAATCAATGCACCCTCAAGGACCGGTACCCTTTACACTTAATCTCGGATATCCTGGAAGCGGTCAGAGGCGCTGTGAATTTCACGAAACTGGACCTCCAGGGTGCCTATCATTTGATTCGTATCCGGGAAGGAGACGAATGGAAAACAGCATTCAGAACACCCTTTGGTCACTTTGAATATCTGGTCATGTCCTTTGGATTAACTAATGCCCCAACAGTCTTTCAATGTTTTATGGACAGAGTGTTCTCTGACATGCTATTCCTCTTCGTCATCGTCTACCTGGATGACATTTTGATCTACTCCAAGGACCTTCTAAAGCATGAAGAACATGTAAAGGCTGTACTACAACGACTCTGTGAACATAAACTCTTGGCCAAACCCGAGAAATGTCTGTTTCACGTTGCTTCTGTTCATTACCTAGGATTAATCCTTACTCCAGAGGGAATTGGCATGGACCCTTCAAAGGTAAAGGCTATATTATCCTGGACTGCTCCCACGTCCGTGAAACAAGTTCAATCCTTCCTGGGGCTTGCCAATTTCTACCGGAAGTTCATACCCACCTTCTCTGAGATTCTTCAACCGATTGTTGCACTCCTGAAGAAAGACACCCCCTTTGTCTGGTCTATTCCGCAAGATAAGGCATTCCATCTTTTGAAGACAAGATTTACTCAAGCCCCCATTCTGGCCCAACCCGACATTGATCGACCATTCCTTGTGGAAACTGATGCCTCTAACTACGCCATTGGAGCGGTGTTGAAGCAAGAATTTGAGGATAAACTAGAACACCCCATTGCTTACCTTTCACGAACCCTGACTCCCAGTGAGACACACTATTCCGTCCTGGAAAAATAACTTTTAGCCATCCGCCAAGCCTTCACTGAGTGGCGACATCTACTCCTGCAAGCTAGGTATCCAGTCTAGGTCCGCAGGCACCACCGAAATCTTCAAATCCTACAGTCATTAGAGTGTCGGAACAGTCGTCAGGCTCGTTGGGCCTGCTTCTTTGCCCAGTACCAGTTCCACATCACTCATGTTCCTGGATCACAAAACTTGATTGCTGACGCCTTATCTCGACGGCCTGACTATGAAACTACCGAAGATAAGGCCTATCCTAAGATGTTTCCCCACACGATTTCTGTAGCTCAAGCAGTCAATCTCCTGGAAGAAATCCGAGTACAAACCCAATCGTCTGAACTCTGGAAGAATATTTCAAGAAAGAATCGATGGAACCTGAGAGTCAAGGAAGGATATTTGTTCAAGGACAACGCTCTGCTCATTCCTACACAAAATTTACAACAAAGAATAATAAACATCTGTCATGATACCTTTCACTCAGGACATCGTGGCATTACCAACACCCTCCACCTCATACAAAGACAATTTTGGTGGCCTAAAATGAAGACTAACATTCAACTATACGTCTGAGCCTGTGCAATTTGTAGTCAGAATAAACATGACAACAAGAGGCCGGCGGGTCTTCTGCTACAACCCGCACTGCCAACAAGGCCATGGGAATTTATCGCTACAGACTTCTTGTGGAATTACCGCCTTCCAGAGGGTACACCACCATCATGGTCACAATTGACTTGTTCACTCATATGGCTCATTTCACACCCCTCAGTAAGCTACCATCCTCATCTGAACTGGCTGGAATCTTCCTGGAGCACATATTCCGCCTTCATGGACTTCCTTCCAAGATAATTTCCGATCGAGGACCACAATACGTCTCACAATTCTGGAAACACCTCTGTCAAATATTAGGAATCCAACGCGCTCTTTCATCAGGTTATCACCCTCAAACCAACGGGGCCACAGAACATGCTAATCAGACTCTGGAACAATATCTTTGTAACGCTCACCTGATTCCCGCAGAGGCACCGGTCTTGACTGGGTGAATGCCGTATCTTCAAGGGTGATGTGTAACACACGGTTGGCTCTTTGGGCTGGATCTCTGTGCACTGTATGTCTGACTCGAAGAGTAAGATGTCTGCAGATAGAAAATATGGGATTAATGAACTGGGGTTATTGGGTGCCTCTCTCCTCTTCCCTTTCTCTTCTCCTGTAGAACCCCAAAGGTTAACGCCCTCACCTTAGGTAAGTGAACGCCGAGCTCTCCATCTGCCTCGGGGCAGGGTGCCGTAACCAGTTTCTTCACTGGATAAGGGTGCAGGCCTCTTGACCTCAGAGGACTGCTATCCGTCGTTAACTGCACGAACAGTAAGTTCTGGGCACCTCAAATGTCTTAAAAGTCTTTTGTAATGATATCTCTTGTTTTGCAGGGTTCCGGCGATGGCGGATGGCGGGCTGATGAGAGTTGAGGATCGAACCCGCGTGAGGAATAGAAGCGCCTGGAAGCACGTAAGTAAGCGCTTGTAGCCTGCTTCAAGATGCGCACTAACTGTCCCTTTTATCTTGCAGGTACCAGTTCGGAGCTTTAGAGAAGCTGAAGGGTGCTGGAATACCCACTGGATTCGGCGTGGGAAGGAGTAATGGCACGTGAGTAATAAAGTTGCCCAATGTCTTTAAACACACCTTCTTTTGTCTTTCAGATGCGGGATGCAGCGCCGAAGGCCTCCGGAGCGTGCGAAGAGCTGGTAAGCTTTTGTCTTTCAGATGCCGGAATGCAGTGCGAAGACCTCCGGAGCATGCGAAGAGTAGGTAAGCCTTTGTCTTTCAGATGCCGGAATGCAGCGCGAGGCGTTGGTGACAGCCGATGGACCAGGTAAGAGATGCGCTGCCACTGAAGACCGTAGTGCTAACCTGTTCTTTCTTTGTCTTTACAGGTGCTGCTGAAGACTGGATTCCCGGATGGTAAGCCTTTGTTCCCTTAGGCCCAGGATCAGAAGCAGAAGACACGATGAGCGTTCTGCTGCAGAGAATGCAGAATAACGCAAAGCAAGATTCATCCATCGGGTGTGGTTTAAATAGCCTCCTGTAGTGCTTAGGTGTCTCCTTCCACAGCCACGCCTAGGTAAGAAAAGAGTTCCTGCTTTCCAGAAGAGTTCCAGTGTTCTGAACCTAGGGAGTGGCTCCTGCCCCACCCAACAGGAAAAGTAGTCCCAAACAGAAGAGGATCAGGGGTTCAACTGGCAGGTAAGTAAGCAGCATGGTCTGCTGCAGGTAAGTCCACCCAAGCATTATGAGCCCGGCGCTTCCAGCGCTGGGACTGGGCATCTTTATGAGCCTGGTGCCACTTGCGCCAGGACATGGTCCAAAAGGTCCCAATTGGGACTGGCTGGTACTCGGAACCGGGGTTATGGGTCTGCTTCCAAGGGAGTCGGGCAAGTCCTGATCTTTTGGAAGCAGAGATCATGACAATCTTCTATGTTTTGCCACTAAGGTTCAGGATGGCTGGTCGCTGCTGATACCCGTGGCTGAATTCGCCTATAACAATTCCGATCATTCAGCAGTTAAGACCAGTCCCTTTTATTGCAGCCAAGGATTCCATCCATCAGTTCTGCCCTCTGTTCTTCCACAACCCACACCGGTACCTACTGTCGACTCTTGGATTGAAGCACTCATCAACATACATAAGGAGACCAAAGAGCACTTAGAGAAGGCCAGAACACAGACCAAGAGATATGCGGATTCCAAAAGAAGACCCAGGCCTTCTTATTCAGTTGGAGATCAAGTCTGGTTGTCCTCGAAATTACTACCCCTACATCTACTGACAAACAAATTGGCCCCCCGGTATTATGGTCTGTTTTCCATCAAGGAAATTATAAACCCAGTCTCATACCGGCTCAAGCTACCAGAATCCTGGAAAAAGATTCACCCAGTTTTTCACACCTCCTTATGAAAACCTTACATTCAATCCTCCCGGAAATCCTGCAGACAAACTCATGTGGTGGTGGACAATCAACTGGAATATGAAGTGTCCCGGATATGCGACTCCAGGTATGAACAGGGTCAGCTTCAATACCTGGTTGAATGGAAAGGATATCCCCCCAGCGAAAGAACTTGGGAACCACTTTCTAATCTGTATACCCCTCGACTGCTCAGAAGATACCACCTCATACACCCAGCCAAACCTGGAGGAACAGGTTTTCGGAGGAGGCATGCTGTCAAGACCCACAGGACGCGCCCCTTTTGGTCTTCCTGGTCCTTATCGCAACAGGCCTTGCATTCCCTGACACTCCCAACATGGCCGTCCAGCGTGATACGCCTTCCCCGGTCTATACGTTGGACGTAATGTACTCTACTATTAGACCGCACCCCCGCGGCTCCCCGTGTATCAATGCTATTGCCAAGTAGCGATCAGACGTGTGCTCCGTAGTTCGCTGTATTGCTTTCCTGGTTCCTAGCTTTTCTACTTCCATTCCTTGCCCCTTTCCTCTTGCTTCCTGGACTCGTGGGCCATCAGCACGTCTTCTTCGTTTCCCGGATCCCCGGATTGCTGCATCCCGGAATCTTAAACGCACGCTGCAGTCGGAAGAGACTCGCTCAGCCTTATTCAAGTCTAGGTCTGTCCGCAAGAAGACACCGCCCACCGAGTCCAGCAAGGATCGGTCTCAGGTGAGAAGGGGGGAACTCCGAGACATAATGTTTCTGGTTCCTGTTTGTATAGGCAGCATGTTCTATTCAAAATTCACTTCTTTAAATGTGGACGACAGATTTCAAGTTTACTCAAACAATTTGGTTGAGTTGTAAGTCAGATTCTTCTTCCATTTCTAGTGGTAAAGCTACTGAAATATTCCCAATATTGACCTTTAAGTGGATACAATTCCAAGTAATATTTAAACCGCTTTTTGTTTTGCAGATGTTCGAAGATTCTTGTAGCTTCCCATTTTAAAACCTTCATCTTAATTTTTCCCAAATTAACATCCAGCCTCATCCTATTTGATTCACACTTCTGATGATTGTTAATATCTCCAAAAGGACTCGGATATCCTTAATAAATTGATTCATACATATTTCTGATGGATCATACTTTAGCCAATGGAGGAGGGAATTCTCACTTGCCTTCTAAGTCTTATTAAAATGAAACTCTTTTAAGGTGTAACATGTCCAAAGCTGTTAAATGTAGCTCTGTTCTAATCCATTGAAGCAGGATCAAATTAGGTTTGGGATATTTCATTTCACTCTTCCAAACCATATAGTATGGTTGGTGTAATTTTTATTTTATGGACCTCAATCAAAGGTGCAATACTAAATCCCCCATATTAATAGTCAAAGCCCCCAATAAAAGCCCATAAATTAAGTACCTTTTAAAGTAATATTCTGTTCTTGGATTTGTGTGGATGTTTGCGATGAGAGCAACACAACAAGACACACATACTCCGGTTTTACTTCCAAACCATTTACCATATAAAAACCATTGAAAACATAATTGACTATTTCTTTGTTATGATATATTTTATTTATATCGCGCCCATACACAAGTGTTTCAAGACGCGACGAGGCAAGGGAGGGAGTACAGGAGAGGACAAAACAATGATCTTACTAGGCCCAGTGACATTGAGAACGTGCAAGTACAAGGGAGAAGGATGGGGAAAGTGTGAGGGGAAGGGGGGGAGCTGAAAGTGCACAACACATGATCAAAACAACAATAGGTAGTGCGGCCATCGGATGGCAAGTGCATGAATTAAGCGCAGACAACAGGTGCCAAATAAGTGCAGGTGAGGGGACTTTAGGGTTGCAGATACAAACCCAAGTGCAAGTTTTGCTGGAGGCAGTGCAGGTAAGTCGCAGGGTGAGTAAGGGATCTGGACCCAAAATCAGAGGGTAGCCAGATGCCCAATGCAGAAACAGACAGATCTGCAGTGGAGAGGAAGAGAGAAGGCTGAAGCAAAGAGGAACGTCTTGAGGTGCTTCCGGAACCAGAGATGGTTCTCCTCAAGTTTCAGAGCAGCAGGGAGGCTGTTCCAGAGGGAGGCCCCAGCCGAAGAAAGAGATCTACCACCCACTCGTTGCATGGAGAAGTGACTGACCCTGAGGGAGTTGGAGGCAGAGGAGTGAAAAGCTTGAGTAGGAAGGTATTTACAAAGAGAGAGTTGGAGGTATTGAGGGCCCAGGCCCCAGAGTGCCTTATGGACAATGCAGAGGGTCTTGAACTTAATCCTCACAGCCACTGGGAGCCAATGCAGAGATTTCAGTGCTGGAGAGAATCGATTCCTGGGCTTGAGCCCAAGGCCAAGTCTCGCAGTCCTGTTCTGGATGCGTTGCAGGGGGCGGGAAGTAGAAGCAGGCAGATTTAGAAAAAGGCTGAGCTTCTGGGGGAAGGAGCTTCTGGGGGAAGGAGAGAAAGTGTCCCATAACATTATCCGACAGTTGGAGAGATGTAATAGTAACTTATTTTGGTCAGAAATAAAAGTTATTTGTAGACAGTTTTTTGTAATATCAAGGATCAACACATTTTCAGTCAATTCATGTGTCTGGAGTCCAGTTTGGGGGGAAGTTGGCAGTATCTTGCATTGCTATTTGGAGAACACATCTTTGCTTTCATCCATGGCTAGTGTTGATAGTTTATGTTTATAATGCGCTACATACACATAGGCCTCAAAGCGCATGTGGAGGACCTTACGATAATCAACCTAATACAAAGGGGTTTATTGGTGTGACGTAAGATTATCAATTGCCCGAAGGGATACAAAGGGATGTATTGGTGTGAAGTAGGATTAGCAATACCCCACTTACTGTTTGCCATAGAAATACTCTGTCCACCCTATCATAAGCAGAAAAGAAGTCCATAAAGGCCATATATAAAGGCATGTCATTGTTCCTCAAATGCTTATTTTGGAGAACATTTAATGTCAAGATATTCAAATTGGTGCCCATTCCTGTCCTAAACCAACCACATTTGAAACATGGGGAGTATATGTGTTTCCAGAATGCAGAGATTGAATTTCTGAAATAAAAAGCCTGTACAAGGTTTGCTCGAAACATCTAATAACACTATTGAGAAAAACAATCTTATATATTCTCTATTCCACTTTTAAACAGGAACAACTAGGACCTGCTTCCAGTTTTTAGGCATTACGTGTCTCATTCTTATTTCCCAGTATTTAAATTTCCATTGGTGGTGGTGCTCATTTTTTGATGAAGTGGGGTTTAAGTCCCATTAGGGTTTCTGGCTCTCACTTGTTTACATATCCTTCTGTAGGGTCAGATAGCCCAGGCAACCAATGACCAATAGAGGGAGTGGGAGGGTGTGAGAGGGGGTGGGAGGTGAGTGTCAGCAAATGCGCAGAAGAGACTTTTATTTGCTGGTGGAATATGTCATCACAATATGGATAGCTGATATGCAGCCATTGCCAGGAACAAAAGTTGCTTCCCCTCATGCCATGCTCGCTGATCCACCCAGTGTCAGTGGCCTGGAAAAAGAGGGGTAGTATCTCCTTAGATCTGCCAGGAGACTTGGACCACCCCACATCACACTGACCTCATTTCCAGTATTATGTGGTAAGATCCTCAGAGAGCAGAAGCTGTGTGGGTCACCATGGTGTACAACACATTTTTATCAAGGAAGATAACAATGTATACTTTTAGTACACATGTGAGCTGAGGTTTGACCTCCCCTCTCTGCATCTCTCAGACACCACCAAATCTTGTGACCTCAAATCATGAAATCATTGAGGGCATCTTCATGGCAATGCCACAGGGACAGCTATACAACATCAACTGCAGATGGGGAAGACACAGCAGAAGGATAGTAGGAGAGAGTCAGAGGGAAACTGGTTTAGAAACATTGAGGGTGAGTGGATTCATGGGTAATTTGAAGATCCATACTCAACACAGGGCCACGCAGATTCAGACTTCCTCTCAGGATCTAACCTCCGATATACACCATGCACAACCACCACAGCTTAGGAATTCAGTGATCAAAGAGGAACTTCTCTGACACAACAGTTTGTGTAAATGGTAGTGATGCAGTAGACAAATCCCATGCAGCATAACATTATATTTCCTAATTTTTCACAATTGATCACTGGCTGTCTTCCACAATTGTTTTCCTCACCTTTTATACTTGACTTCCACCTATCTTCTATGCCTGATTTTCTTACCTTTCACTGTTGAACTCCCTCACTCTATGATTACCCTCCATGATTACACTTATGTGACTACCCATATGATTCAACCCTTACGTTTAAACAAACCTTGGCTGCTCTGACCCAATATCGTGTCACTTGGACCTGATTAAACAGTGCTAAAACAGAGTGGTCTTATTGGGTGAGAAATTAGGGCATGTATCCCCAGTCCCTAAACCAGAGAGGAGCCTCACCTTGCTTCCTTGTTCAAAAAGGTCAGTGCACACTATTTACACAGCATTAATACCACTTGTTACACTATTGTACAGTGTGCTGCTGAGCCTGCTGCCTGACTGTTGTTGACAACCTCATTTCAATCCTGTAATGAGTTCAGTGTTCACTGTAACACATATTGCATTGTAGAGAAGTAGCTAAGTACCCCCACCTCAACTACCTCACACCTATTGCCTATTTGTTGGATACCAGAGTGTGAAACTCGAGCAATACTAGGGGAAGTACCAATACCGAAGAGAAATCTGGAAGCAAGGTTCCCATTGAGAAAACCATACCTGCATCCAAGACAGTATGATGGCTATTTGAACTAGGAGTCTTGGGGACACAAAGAAAGTCTATCATGAGATGAGGATGAAGAAAGATTGGAAAGGGAAGGGTAAGAACATTCGACTTGAGAGTACACAGCTGTGCGATAAAGAGGGATGTTCATATAGTTTTGAACGCAAAGAGCTGTCTTCAGACAGGCTGACTCTGGAAAGAGATGAAGAGGAAAGATGTTACACGAGTTGGGGACAGGAGATGTCAGATGAAGTTGCGGAAGTCATCCGTGGGGGAAAGGAAAGTAACACAGGTAGATCTGAAAGATGTTTTTCTATGCATAAGAAAGTTAGATGGTTGGATCCAGGGCTCCCTATCTCTCGGGCGTCAAGGTCCTTGACGTGGCTGGGTCGAACTAGAGGGCGTTCCCATGGTGAGAGGGGGGATTTGCCACCATATCTGAGCAGATTACGATCATTGCCAGGAAGAAGGCAATGCGGAACCACTGTCCCTGGTTTGGAAAGATTAACTGAAGGGGACAAATGTGAGTTGGGGACATCTCAGTTTCCTTTAGTAGAAAATGGTGGGGCCAGGTCACAGTATATACAATGGCCACAAATGGACAAAGATCATTTGAGGTGCAAACTCCTGAGTTTGACTTCTGATGCTGGGAAATGGATACATGGGTAAGAGAAAATGACTGTAAGAAACACGTTAGCTATAGGGGACATTAAGGGTCTTCTGATTGCCATTCTTGGAGAAAGAGCTGAAGATGTTTGGTTGAGAACAGGGTGTTCTGGTGTTACTACAGTTAACACTGCTCATGATGGAGCTCCATTCAATAACTGTAGGGCAGCAGTCTGGAAAGCGCTTAGAGTATTGTATCCAGACACGTTCGATATGGGAGCTATAATCACACAAAAAATGCAGGAAGGAGACAATCCTCTTGTTTACATTGAGAATTTCCAACAGGCATGGGCCTTGGAGACACGAGAAGCTTTGGGGACATCTATCCCTGTGTTTTATCATATATTGTGCCAAGGGCTGCCAGAAGCAGTACAGAAGCAGCTCAAGAAGTTAGTGGGCATGGATGCAAAACCATGGTCGGAAATACAGCTGACCATTGCACATTATTGTAGGCTTCTGCAAGAGAAAAGCCGAAAGAAGGACAATGCTAGAAAGGGTGAAGAAGCAAAATTAGTACAGAAAAAGTTATCTAAGTATGCCATTGAAGGGGCAATGTTGACTAGTGGGGACAAACCAAGTTCACAACCAGTAGCAAATATGCCACAAATGAATAACCAAAAGGCAGATCAACCAAGGAGATAATGGATTTATTCCAAGAGGAAGGGGAGGCTTTAGAGGCAGAGGCTTCCAAAATAATGAAGGTGGGTTTCATAATTTGCATAATATTGATCAAAACATGCAGGAGGGGCAAGTTAGAAGACTTCCTCCTATATGTTGGACGTGTGGTATTTCAGGACACCTTGCTCGTATGTGTAGAAGTCAGGCATATATGTAAAATGGGCAGTTCTGAAGATGGGGGACTTCAAACCCGCCTGCATAGTCGCAGCAGAATGGAGATGGGTTTGTAAAGGATGAGACAGTGCAGCAACCACAAGTGCCGAGAGGCTTTCAAACACAGCAGACAGCAGTAAATCTGCAAGAAGGGCAGCCACAGCAGTCACCCATGCAGATACAGCAGAGCACATATACAGGACCATTGATGACTCCTAGGATAGGGGGTGTCACTGTCAATTAAGGGAATCCCTTCACAGGTACAGGGATGAGACTGTATCCACAATAGGACAGCTCACTGGGAGACTAGATGTGTTCAGTACTATCATTGATGCCTAATCCTCAAGAGGAACCCAGGGTTGACGTCAATATAGGGGGCACATCTTTTTTCATTTTTAGAGGACACAGGGGGCAACACGCTCATTTATACGAGAGGGGACATTTTCTATGTCTGGAAATGCTATGAATACTCAAGGTTTCAGAGGAGCTACAAGTAGAGTTCCGTTTACTGAAAACTTGCCGATCTCTATAGGGGAGTGTGACATGGCTGCACCGGTATTATATTTAAAGCAGACACCTGTGAATATTTTAGGTAGAGATTTACAGGGTTATTCATAGAAATTCGCACAAAAGTGGCGCACGCGACTGGCGCACAGCGTGCCCGTGCGCGAATGTCTGCGCCAGCCGTGTGTGCTAAAATCGATTTACGCGCACAGCGTATTCATGGATTTTCGCATCCAAAACCAGCCGTGGCGCAGCGTGGCGCAGCGACCCTGCAGCAGCGCAGGTATGCCCCCAAGAACGCCCTCGCGCAAGGAAAAGCCTTCAAAATCCCCAAATAATCGCAAAGGGCTGCGCTAACCCTAGACCAGTTCACAGGGCTGGCAAACAGCAAACGCCAAGCGGGGAACGTGTATTTCAGTGGTTCGCGGGAAGTTCCACACGCGATTGTCCTGTGTACGTGTGCATCAGGGGTGCGCAGGAAGTATCACACGCAAAATCAGCAGGGTACGTGTATTTCAGGGGTGCGCGGGAAGTATCACACGTGATTCCAGCAGGGTATGTGTATTACAGGGGTGCGCGGGAAGTTCCACACGCAATTTCAGCAGGGTACGTGTATTTCAGGGGTGCGCGGGAAGTTCCACACACGATTGGCCCCGTGTGCGTGCAGGGTACGTGTATTTCAGGGGTGCGCGGGAAGTTTCACACGCGATTGGCCCCGTGCGAGCAGGGTATGTGTATTCCAGGGGTGCGCGGGAAGTTCCACATGCGATCTCAGCAGGGTACGTGTATTTCAGGGGTGCGCCTGAAGTTCCACACGCGATTGGCCCCGTGCGAGCAGGGTACATGTATTTCAGGGGAGCGCAGGAAGTTCCACACGCGATTTCAGCAGGATACGTGTATTTCAGGGGTGCGCGGGAAGTTCCACACGCGATTTCAGCAGGGTATGTGTATTCCAGGGGTGCGCGGGAAGTTCCACACGCGATTCCATCAGGGTACGTGTATTTCAGGGGTGCGTGGGAAGTTCCACATGCGATTGGCCCCGTACGAGCAGGGTACGTGTATTCCAGGGGTGCGCGGGAAGTTCCACACGCGATTTCAGCAGAGTACGTGTATTTCAGGGGTGCGCGGGAAGTTCCACACACGATTGGCCCCGTGCGAGCAGGGTACGTGTATTTCAGGGGTGCGCAGGAAATCCACACGCGATTTCAGCAGGGTACGTGTATTTCAGGGGTGCGCGGGAAGTTCCACACGCGATTTCAGCAGGGTACGTGTATTTCAGGGGTGCGCGGGAAGTTCCAAACGCGATTCCATCAGGGTACGTGTATTTCAGGGGTGCGCGGGAAGTTCCACACGCGATTGGCCCCGTGCGAGCAGGGTATGTGTATTTCAGGGGTGCGTGGGAAGTTCCACACGCGATTGGCCCCGTGCGAGTAGGGTACGTGTATTCCAGGGGTGCGCGGGAAGTTCCACACGCGATTTCAGCAGGGTACGCGTGCGCAGGAAGTTCCACACGCGATTGGCCCCGTGCGAGCAGGGTACGTGTATTCCAGGGGTGCGCGGGAAGTTCCACACGCGATTTCAGCAAGGTACGTGTATTTCAGGGGTGCGAGGGAAGTTCCACACGCAATTGGCCCCGTGCGAGCAGGGTATGTGTATTCCAGGGGTGCGCGGGAAGTTCCACATGCGATCTCAGCAGGGTACGTGTATTTCAGGGGTGCGCGTGAAGTTCCACACGCGATTGGCCCCGTGCGAGCAGGGTACATGTATTTCAGGGGAGCGCAGGAAGTTCCACACGCGATTTCAGCAGGGTACGTGTATTTCAGGGGTGCGCGGGAAGTTCCACACGCGATTTCAGCAGGGTATGTGTATTCCAGGGGTGCGCGGGAAGTTCCACACGCGATTCCATCAGGGTACGTGTATTTCAGGGGTGCGTGGGAAGTTCCACATGCGATTGGCCCCGTACGAGCAGGGTACGTGTATTCCAGGGGTGCGCGGGAAGTTCCACACGCGATTTCAGCAGAGTACGTGTATTTCAGGGGTGCGCGGGAAGTTCCACACACAATTGGCCCCGTGCGAGCAGGGTACGTGTATTTCAGGGGTGCGCAGGAAATCCACACGCGATTTCAGCAGGGTACGTGTATTTCAGGGGTGCGCGGGAAGTTCCACACGCGATTTCAGCAGGGTACGTGTATTTCAGGGGTGCGCGGGAAGTTCCTAACGCGATTCCATCAGGGTACGTGTATTTCAGGGGTGCGCGGGAAGTTCCACACGCGATTGGCCCCGTGCGAGCAGGGTATGTGTAATTCAGGGGTGCGTGGGAAGTTCCACACGCGATTGGCCCCGTGCGAGCAGGGTACGTGTATTCCAGGGGTGCGCGGGAAGTTCCACACGCGATTTCAGCAGGGTACGCGTGCGCAGGAAGTTCCACACGCGATTGGCCCCGTGCGAGCAGGGTACGTGTATTCCAGGGGTGCGCGGGAAGTTCCACACGCGATTTCAGCAAGGTACGTGTATTTCAGGGGTGCGAGGGAAGTTCCACACGCAATTTCAGCAGGGTACGTGTATTTCAGGGGTTCTGGGGAGTACTACACGTGAATTGGCTGTGTGGGTCCTCCCAGGTGTTCGCTCTACAACTTCCACGGCCCCTGCAGGCAGCCCACACCACGGGGGACTACCCTGCACCCCTGCTCATGTCCCGCAGGCAGCCCATCCACCATGGGCATGCCCCCCAGCCAACCCACATGTCACCTTGCACTACTGATCAACAATGCATGTCTCCCAGCACCCCCACCCCCCAGCAGTCAGGGGCACCCTCCACCAGGCCCCCACTCCTGTCTCCCTGCACCCCCACCCCCCAGCAGTGCAGGGGCAGCCTCCACCAGGCCCCCACTCATGTCTCCCACCACCCCCACCCCCCAGCAGGGCAGGGGCAGCCTCCACCAGCCCCCCACCCATGTCCAACTCATGTCTCCCACCACACCCACCCCCAGCCACCAGGGGCAGCCTCCATCAGGCCCCCACTCATGTCTCCCATCACCCCCCCCAGCCACCAGGGGCAGCCTCCACCAGGCCCCCACTCATGTCTCCCATCACCCCCACCCACCAGCCACCAGGGGCAGCCTCCACCAGGCCCCCACCCATGTCTCCTATCACCCCCAACCCCCAGCAGTGCAGGGGCAGCCTCCACCAGGCCCCCACCCATGTCCAACTCATGTCTCCCACCACCCCCACCCCCCAGCCACCAGGGGCAGCCTCCACCAGGCCCCCATCCATGTCCCCTATCACCCCCACCCCCCAGCAAATGCAGGGGCAGCCTCCACCAGGCCCCCGCCCATGTCCAACTCATGTCTCCCACCACCCACACCCCCCAGCCACCAGGGGCAGCCTCCACCAGGCCCCCACTCATGTCCCCTATCACCCCCACCCCCCAGCCACCAGGGGCAGCCTCCACCAGGCCCCCACTCATGTCCCCCTGCACCCCCACCCCCCAGTAGTGCAGGGGCAGCCTCCACCAGGCCCCCACTCATGTCTACCACCACCCCCCAGCAGTGCAGGGGCAGCCTCCACCAGGCCCCCACTCATGTCTACCACCACCCCCACCCCCCAGCCACCAGGGGAAGCCTCCACCAGGTGCCCACTCATGTCTACCACCACCCCCACCCCCCAGCCACCAGGGGCAGCCTCCACCAGGCCCCCACTCATGTCCCCTGTCACCCCCACCCCTCAGCAGTGCAGGGGCAGCCCCCACCAGGCCCCCACTCATGTCCCCTATTGCCCCCACCTCCAGCAGTGCAGGGGCAGCCTCCACCAGGCCCCCACTCATGTCTCCCACCACCCCCACCCCCCAGCAGTGCAGGGGCAGCCTCCACCAGGTCCCCACCCATGTCTACCACCAGACCCACCCCCCAGCCACCAGGGGCAGCCTCCACCAGGCCCCCACTCATGTCTACCACCACCCCCACCCCCCAGCAGTGCAGGGGCAGCCTCCACCAGGCCCCCACCCATGTCCAACTCATGTCTCCCACCACCCCCACCCCCCAGCCACCAGGGGGAGCCTCCACCAGGCCCCCACCCATGTCCCCTATCACCCCCACCCCCCAGCCACCAGGGGCAGCCTCCACCAGGCCCCACTCATGTCCCCCTGCACCCCCACCCCCCAGCAGTGCAGGGGCAGCCTCCACCAGGCCCCCACTCATGTCTACCACCACCCCCCAGCAGTGCAGGGGCAACCTCCACCAGGCCCCCACTCATGTCTTCCACCACCCCCACCCTCCAGCAGTGCAGGGGCAGCCTCCACCAGGCCCCCACCCATGTCCAACTCATGTCTTCCACCACCCCCACCCCCCAGCCACCAGGGGCAGCCTCCACCAAGCCCCCACTCATGTCCCCTACCACCCCCACCCCCCAGCCACCAGGGGCAGCCTCCACCAGGCCCCCACTCATGTCCCCCTGCACCCCCACCCCCCAGCAGTGTAGGGGCAGCCTCCACCAGGCCCCCACTCATGTCTACCACCACCCCCACCCCCCAGTAGTGCAGGGGCAGCCTCCACCAGGCCCCCACTCATGTCTACCACCGCCCCCAACCCCCAGCAGTGCAGGGGTAGCCTCCACCAGGCCCCCACCCATGTTTCCCAGCCAACATGTCACCACAATGTAGATCCCTGGCCCTTATGGTCAGCCTCCAAACGGCAAACACCCACCCGAGTATTGCATCCACCCACTTAGAAATGGCAAAAACATGATAGAAGCCCAATTGCAAGTTTGGAAATGAACACATGTCCCTCACATACACCCAATGGGTGTCAGTTAATGTCAAAACCCATATCATGATATGCATGAAACCAATGAGATGATACTACACATTGAACTTTGAAGAAAAAATATGTATTAAAAACAACATAAATTGAATCAAAAATAAACAAACAATAATAGAAATAAAAAAAAAAGAAACAGCAGGTCCCTGAAATAATGCTAAATCACAAATCATAATGCAAAGGAAAGGTGTCCAAAGTCACAGTCCACAAAAGTAAATCCAATGGAAAATTAAAATCGAAAACCATTGCTCCATGGCGAAATCATAATAAAAATGAAAATCCAAAAGTCAACTATGTACAGATAAACAATCCAGGGTCCATGATCCCAACTGAATAAATGAAACCTATCTAATAACACTACCAAAAAGAAATAACTATATACAAAAATGTGGTCCATTGTCCAAAAGGTCCAAAGAAAATGCTAAACCAAAGGAAACCTAACACTAACTATATAACTATTTACAAGGGCAGCGGGCTAGTCCGACGGCTCACTTCGGGATGTTCCGGGCCAGGGCATCATCGAACTCCTGCTCAATGTCCCGGAGGCGCTCCTCCTCCATGGCCCCCGAGGGTCCGCAGGGCCGTCCACATGATCCCAACCGAATAAATGAAACCTATCTAATAACACTACCTAAAAAAAATAACTATATACAAACATGTGGCCCATTGTCCAAAAGGTCCAAAGAAAATGCTAAACCAAAGGAAACCTAACACTAACTATATAACTATTTACAAGGGCAGCGGGCTAGTCCGACGGCTCACTTCGGGATGTTCCGGGCCAGGGCATCATCGAACTCCTGCTCAATGTCCCGGAGGCGCTCCTCCTCCATGGCCCCGAGGGTCCGCAGGGCCGTCCACATGTTCCCCCCAAACTCCCTGCGGATTGCCTCGAGGCACTCGGCACGCCTCAGGGCCCTCTGCATGGAGTTCTCCGCCATGACCATCGTGAGCCGTGCCTATTCCACCTGCGGCTGCTCCGCATCTATGGCGTGGCCCAACCGCTGCCACACGGAAGACACTTCCCGTCCTGGGTCCTCCTGCCCTCCGGCCGATGCCTGCCCCTCCGATGTGGAAGGCCCCGAGCCATCATGGCTCCCACCACGTTGCTGCTGCTGCGCCTCTGCCCGTGCACTGCCTCCTGCTGCCTGCACATCTTCCGCTGGCTGGGGTGCAGTCGTTGATGTGGCCACCCCTGCTGGACGTCCGACTCCCGACTGTGGCAGGGATGCCTCCTCCACCAGCCTGGCCGCACCGTCAGAGGCAGCTCCACAGGGCACCCAGGTGACTGATGGGTGGGAAGATGGCACGGAGGACAACTGGCACGTAGGGGGTTCAGTTGAGGTGGGGGTCGTAGCAAGCCCCATCAAACGGAGGAATCCGGCCTGGGTGACCTGTCCCAGTAGGCCGACGCAGTCAACGAGCCATTCGAGATGACGTGCAGTCTCCTCATGAAAAGACTGCAGGTCACCTCGCATGGCCCATTGACGCAACGCCACACCAGTCAGGACAGGCTCAACCCGGTCCCGGATAGCCACGTCCGCAGGCAGAGGAAGGCCAGTTGTCGTGAGCTCATCCCCTGCCTGAAAACGGGTCTGGACGTAGGCATCCCTGCTGGTGCAAGATGATGCAGTGACAGGATCAGGGACAGGATTGCACACAGGCACCTCCGCGGCGACCTGTGCTGCCTCCTGTCCCTGGTCCTGCACTGCACCACTAGCACCAGTGGAATCCCCACCTCCAGACCCTGTCTCTGTTGCTTGCATGGCCTCCTCCTCCACCAAACTCCCCAACAACCTGGATGACTCCGTGCCATCTTCCCCCGTTGGGCCCTGTGGGGTCCCAGCTGCCCCTTCTGCTGCCAAGGAGTCCAACTCCGACCTCCACCTCTTGGACCTCCCCCCGGCAGCTGCGGCCTGGGACGCGGCACCGGACTCCTCACTCCCCGACGAGATCACAACCTGGGAGGGGAGCCGGGCCTTGCGTCTCCGGCTGGCGGTGCGATCCCCGCCGCTGTGCTCCACAGCACCTTCTCCGCCCTCTTCATCATTTGACGCTGCAGACAGGGAGAAATAAAACACAGGCATCAGGGCACTGTACAACGGACAAATACACACATGACAGTTGCACATGAGTGGCATTGGCAAACCTCAGACATGGCATCACAATGGGCAACACACATGTCATTTCAACTTGCACACATGAGCCATACCACAGCCACATTGCAACTGCCAGCACCATCCATACACATACAACAGCATGAGCAGGCAAAGGTGAGCCAGACATCACATGCAATACAGGGAGTGCACTACACATGCACGCACACCACCACACTTGCATGCATGTGTACACCTCAGCCAACTGTCGCAGTGTTCCGATGGGCATCCATGTCACATCTGCCAATCAGGCTTCCACATCCGCTGTCACATGCATCCATGTTGCATCACTGTTGCACCCTTGTTAAATACACACACATGCACATGTACACAGTGCTGATACATGCAGCTGAGAACAACATACATGCGTGACATCACGAACATGCCCACTTACATACACATTCATCCAAACATGTGTGCCCACGCAACTGCATTTGGCATGCAAGCCGACACACACAAGCACCATCCATGTCTCACACATGACAGCCCTCACATGTGTTAGCCTCACAGTCCTGTACACCCCCACCCATACTCGGCCCCATACAAACAGATGTGCAACCGGCACACTACTGGCACATCACCACATGCACAGCTTACAATCATGATGCATGTCACCTACCGCTCGACTCCAGACGGGTCTGCCTCTCAAGGACCTGGACGTGGAGCGCTGGGGATATGCGTTCCAGGACCCTCATCTGATCTTCCGACAAGTGGCCCCGGCGCCCCTTAGCATCCACTGCCTTCAAGAGGCGCCGGGCCTTGCTCAGGGTCCTGGACCTGAAGTCCTCTCAGCGCTTCTTGACATGTTGGAAGTCGCGGACTGCCACCCCCTCCGCGTTGATGGCAGTCACGATGTCGGTCCAGATCCGAGTCCGTCCTTCCTTGTCGGCGTGCACCCTTCCGTAGAGGGCATCATACTGCCCCAGGACTTGCTCCACCAGGACACCAACTTCCCTGGCACTGAAGCAGGTGCCCCTCTGCCTCTCTGGCCGGGGGTTGTCAGTGGTGCCAGATGTTGCAGTGCCCGACATGACAACCCCAGAGGCAGGAGTGGGTGGGCAACTGGGTCCTGGGGCTGGGCTGTGGAGCGATGGAATCGCAGTCGGGAGTCTTTGGTTCCAGCAGGGGTGGTCACAGCAACAGCACCCCTGGCTGATGTGCAGGCAGCAAATGGCAGGGCACGTGGGCAGCAGGCAGTCAGGCAGCAGCAGATGGTAGGTGGAAGCGTGCTCGGGGCTCTGGGGGGCAGTAATTCGGCCTTGTGGGCAGGAGCGTGGTCTTCCGTGTGCTTACGCGTGGCCAGCTTGATACGGAGTGATATGGCACGTGAAAATCCTGCACGTCTGTGTGTAAATCGAGGAAAGGCCCTTAGCGCGTATGCACGTCAGCACGCATATGCGATTTCATTGGACCAAAGGCCCTTAGCGCGTGAGCGTGTCTGTGACGTGACGCGCGCGGGTGTTTCCCTCATAACACGTGATGACAGAGCACGCGTGGTAAAACTGCACGTCCGAGTGTCATTGCGTGTAATCGGAGGGAAGTGAGCGTACACGCGATTGGCCTGGGTACGTTTACTTCGGGGTGCGCGGGAAGTTCCACACGCGATTAGCCTGGGTACGTGTGTTTCGGGGTGCGCGGGAAGTTCCACAAGCGATTAGCCTGGGTACGTGTGTTTCGGGGTGCGCGGGAAGTTCCACACGCGATTAGCCTGGGTACGTGTGTTTCGGGGTGCGCGGGAAGTTTCACACGCGATTGTTGGAAATCCACGTGTGCTCTGTCATCACGTGTTATGAGGGAAACACCCGCGCGCGTCACGTCACAGACGCGCTCACGCGCTAAGGGCCTTTGGTCCAATGAAATCGCATATGCGTGCTGACGTGCATACGCGCTAAGGGCCTTTCCTCGATTTACACGCAGATGTGCAGGATTTTCACATGCCAAATCACTCCGTATCAAGCTGGCCACGCGTAAGCACACGGAAGACCACGCTCCTGCCCAAAAGGCCAAATTACTGCCCCCCAGAGCCCCGAGCAGCCTCCCACGAGCCATCTGCTGCTGCCTGCCTGCACGAGCCATCTGCTGCTGCCTGCCTGCCTGCCTGCCTGCTGCCACCGTGCCCTGCCATTTGGTGCCTGCACATCAGCCATCTGCAGGGGTCCATTTGCTGTGTCCACCCCTGCTGGAACAGAAGACTCCCGACTGGGATACCATCGCTCCACAGCCCAGCCCCAGGACCCAGTTGCCCACCCACTCCTGCCTCTGGGGTTGCCATGTCGGGCAGTGCAACATCTGGCACCACTGGCAACCCCCGGCCAGAGAGGCAGAGGGGCACCAGCTTCACTGCCACCGAAGTTGGTGTCCTGGTGGAGCAAGTCCTGGGGCAGTATGATGCCCTCTTCGGAAGTAAGCGCGCCAACAAGGAAGGACGGACTCGGATCTGGACGGACTTCGTGACTGCCATCAACGCGGAGGGGGTGGCAGTCCGCGACTACCAACATGTCAAGAAGCGCTGGGATGACTGCAGGTCCAAGACCCTCTTGAAGGCCCGGCGCCTCGTGGAGGGGGGCCGGGCCGCATGAGTACCATCCAGATGAGGGTCCTGGAACGCGTAGGCCCAGCGCTCCACGCCCAGATCCTTGAGAGGCAGAGCCGTCTGGAGTTGAGCGGTAAGTGGCCAAGCATTGCTGTGTGAGACAGGGCATGTCGCAGTGTGCTGGTTGTCTGATACTTGCCTGTATGTGTGACATAGGCCATGTATGCATGTGTGTGTGCATGGACGTCATGCATGTGAGACCAGTAATGTGTGAACCACACGGTTGGTGCATGTGTTCAAATGCAACATGGGTTGCCCTATGCGGAATGGCCACATGAAAGCATGCCAGTCTCTGTTCCTGGACATGGGTGAGGGATGGGTGCTGATGCCATGTACATGTATGCTGTCCATGTCTGTGTGTCTGACCTGCATGTCTGTGACTTGTGAATGCCAGGGATGATATGATATGATATGATAAGGCATTTGTAACGCTCCTATACACAAGTGTTTCAAGGCGCGACGAGGCGGGGGGGGAACAAGGGGAGACAGACAACGATCTTACTAGGCCAGGTGTCATTCAGATCGCGCAAGTGCAAGGGTAGAGGGGAAGGGAAAAGTGCATGGGGGAAAGGGAGAGGGGAAGTGCAGTACAGGGTTATTAGCATACAGCATACAGGATAAATAACAAGGGCCAGCTGGTGACAAGTGCGAGGTAAGTGCAGACAAGTGCTGGGAAGGGGGGCTGTATGGATACAGACACAGTCCCGTAGTGCAGGGGTTGCCGTGGAGGCAGTGCAGGAGAGAGTGGCTGGGCCGAGAACGGTGAATGGCCCATTTGCAGATTCAGTGCAGTTTCAGTAATATTAGCAGGGGAGAGGGGGAGAGAAAGCGGAGGCAAAGAGGAAGGTTTTGAGGTGCTTCCGGAACCGGAGGTGGTTCTCCTCAAGTTTCAGGGAGGTAGGAAGGCTGTCCCAGAGGGAGGCCCCTGCAGTGGAAAGAGATCTGCCCCCAACTCGTTGTTTGGAGAAGCGGCTGACCCTGAGGGAGTTGGAGGCGGATGAGCGAAGAGCTCGAGAAGGAAGATATTTAGGAAGAGAGAGTTGAAGGTATTTTGGCCCAAGGCCCCAGACGGCCTTGTGGACAATGCAGAGGGTTTTGAACTTGATCCTCGCAGTCACTGGGAGCCAGTGTAGTGATTTCAGTCCTGGAGAGATACGGTCCCTGGGCTTGAGGCCAAGGACAAGTCTTGCAGTCCTGTTCTGGATGAGTTGCAAAGGGCGGAGAGTAGAGGCGGGCAGATTAAGATAGAGGCTGTTACAGTAGTCCAGCTTAGAGAGAACCAGGGCTCTAGAGAAAGTGAGCTTCTGGGGGAAGGAGAGGAAAGGAAGGATACCTCTGAGGAGGTGTAGCTGGCAGTGTGACTTCTTAGATATGTCGGATATGTGAGGAGAGAAGGAGAGTGTGGAGTCGAAGATGACCCCAAGGTTTTTTGCCTTGCATGTAGGAGCAGGAAGAGGGCCCAGAGAGGCCGGCCAGAGAGCAGCAGGGAAGGAGGGAGTGGGAGTGCCGATGAGTAGAATCTCAGTCTTACTGGCATTAAGGCAGAGGTCGTTGGCGGCACACCATTCCTGGATAGCAGAAAGACAGTCAGAGATGAGGGAAGGAGAAGAGGAGGCCGAGGGTAGCCTGAAAATGAGTTGGGTATCATCCGCATAGCACTGAAAGTAGGGGCAGAGAGTGGCGATGTGGTGGGCGAGAAGTGCCAGATACTGGTTGAACAGCCAGGGAGAGAGGTTAGATCCCTGGGGGACACCACAGGTAGAGAAGAAGATGTCAGAGAGGAAAGACCCCAGTTGGACCTGGGAGGGTCGATTTGAGAGGAAAGAGGTCAGCCACGTCAGAGCCTGACCAGTGATACCGAGGTTATCACGGAAACGGTTGAGCAGGATGGTATGGTTGACAGTATCAAAGACAGAAGAGAGATCAAGCAAAATGAGAACACATGGAATGTTAGAGTCAAGGTTCGAGAGCAGGTCCTCACGGATGTTCAGGAGAGCAGTTTCCGTGCTTCTGGCAGCTCTGAAGCCAGACCGATGGTCATGAAGACTACCAACACATTCAGCATGGAGATTAAGCTGGGAGATGGCCAGTTTCTCCAGGAGCTTGCCCAGGAAGGAAGTGATAGATATTGGGCGATAGTTAGCTGGGCAGGAAGGGTCGGAAGAGGGTTTCTTAAGAAGGGGGTGCACAAGGGAGTGCTTGAGAGGGGATGGGAAGACTCCAGAGGCGAAGGAGTGATTGCAGAAGTCAGCAAGGGCAGGAGCCAAGGAGTCAATGTGGTCCTTGATAGTTTTGGAGGAACAGGGGTGGACCTGTTTTGATGAGACTTTCATAGATCGGACTTGTCTTGAAACCTTGTCAGCAGAAAAAAAAGGGAAAGGAAGAGAAGGAGAGAGGAGGGGTGGCTGCAGAAGAGCCAGAGGAAGGGCAGGGAATAGAGGGGGGGAGGTTATAGGAGGAGAGTGAGGACAGGATGTCCTGAGTTTTTGAAATGAAGTGAGAGGCCAGTGCCGTGCAGAGGGCCTTGGAGGGGACAGGAGAGGTAGAGACTGCAGCAGGGTTGGCCAGCTCCTTGCAGATTTTAAAGAGTTCGGCCGAATTGTTATATGCCGCAAGGATGCGGGCTTGGATAAGGGCTCTCTTCTTGGTGAGAACGGAGAGCCGGTATTGCCTTTGGAGCAGGCGACAGGCCAGTTTGTCAGAGGATGAACATGAAGCACGCCATTTCCTCTCTGCCACCCTGCACTTGCGTTTAAGGGTGACGAGATCCGAGTCATACCAGGAGTTACATTTGGCTTTGGGCTTCAGGCGGATTCTCATGACAGGGGCAAGGATATCAAGAGTATCAGATATAGCAGAGTGGAGAGTGGAAAGGGCTGTGTCAGGGTAGGAGTCAGCCGAAGGGGGAGGAGGGGGCAAGAAGGTGGCAGCGAAAGCCTCAACTGACACGCGCTTCATGGGTCTGATGACCGAGAAGGAAGGTGGCAGTGATGGGGTGGCTTTGCCTGTGGGGTAGGGAGGGTGAGGTGGGAGGAGAGGAGAAAGTGATCACTCCAGGAGAGAGGAGTGGAGAGAGGGACAGAGAGGGGAAGGTCAGAGGAGATCAGGGCATCAAGAGTGTGCCCTGCAGAATGAGTCGGCCCAGACGGGAGAATAGAGAGTGAGAGAGAGTCGCAGAGGTTGCGAAAGAGTCCAGAGGGGGGACAGGAGGCATCCAGGTGGATGTTGAAGTCCCCAAGAAAGAGGAGTTGAGTGGTTGAGGACAGGAGTGAGGAGGAGAGGTCTGCCCACTCGGAGAGGAAGAAGGAAATTTGACCAGGTGGCCGATAGATAGTAGCCATGGTAAGGGAATGGCTAGGAGAGAGAGAGAGTCGGCAGACAAGACATTCAAAAGAGGAGTAGGTCTGCATGGGAGTAACAGTGACAGGAATCCACTCAGGGAAGATAAGGGCCACACCTCCCCCCGCACGGTTGGGCCTGGGCACAGAGAGGATCTTGTAACCGTCGGGTAGGAGTGTGTCAAAGCTGGTGACAGAGCTGGCCGTGAACCATGTCTCAGTGAGACCGAGTACGTCAAGGTCAAGTTCCTCAAGAAGGCGGCAGATATCAGAGGAATGTTTGACGGCAGAGCGAGAGTTAAGAGTGGCAATGTGGAGAAGTTTGCCATCTTTGAAGGATTTCCGGGGAGGGGTACAGATCAGAGGTACGCCCTGCGGAGGTGAAGAAGGAGCACGAGAGGGGGTGGGGAGGGAGGGAAGAGGCAAGTTAGTCGAGGACAGAGGAGGGGGCACAGCAGGAGAGGAAAGGAAGTTGATGAGGCGTGGGAAGCGTCTATCGAAGAGGTGAAGTTTGGCCTGAGGGCCTTGGACCAAGACGGTCCCATTAGCATAGACATTAATGATGGCCTTAGAGGAGTGGAAGGAAGCCAAGAGGACATCCCAACGGGTGCCACCATTAATGGGAGAAGGGGAGAAAGGAGAGAGCACAGAGACCATATGAAGGGTCCATAGGTCAGGAGAAGGCACGAAAAAGAGGATGTCAGTGAGAGTTTCCTTGGAGGAGGCACTAGTGTAGGTGTCAGCGATAGGGAGGCCTGGGTTGGAGACCAGGATGTCCTTTTTAAACTTTTTCCTACCAGATTTAGTGAGGAGAGCAGGATAGTCAATGGAGAAGCAGTTAGAAAAGATTGGTGAGATAGAGAGCACCATAGAATAGGAGGGAGTGGGTGGGGGAAGACAGGACAAGCGCAAGCGGACAGGAAGAGAGCGGCAGGCGTTAGTTTACCACAAATTCAGAACATAGTAAGCGTATCAGGTACACAGTGGAGAGGCCACCTAAGTTTGAAAATCCTTTGTCTGGGTGCATGACACATGTCTGTCGCAATGTTCAGGTTCACTAATGCAGCCTAGTCATCCTTGTATCCACTGTGTCTGTGGTGTACGAGGCCAGATGGATGAAACTAGGGTGAAGTGTGTGCATGTGATAGGCATGGCCCATGATGCATGTGAGTTCCAAAACAACAGTGTATGTTTCAAGAATCACTTGGACATGTATGCTAATGTCCATATCATGCGCCATGCCTGTTACCGCATGTGTTTTACCTGCACTGAGACATGTGTTGTGGAGGGACATGATGGAAGTGATCTTTGACAGTGCCACTCATCTGCTATTGCTTCATGTCTAGGGGACCATTGTACAGTACCCTGATGCTTGTGTTCTATGTCTCCCTCTACACAGCGCCACGTGAAGAAGAGGGCGGAGACGGCTCTGTGGAGCAAAGCGGCGGGGATGCCCCCGCGGCTGCAGCGGAAGGGGTGGGTGAGCCCCCGCAGGAGCTTGCAACGGCGGAAGACGGGGTGGAGCCATCCAGGTTGGTGGTTTCCACAGAGGAGGAGGAGGCCGCTACTGAGGCGCACATGGGGCCTGGTGGGGGCATCCCTGCTGGTGCAAGTGTTGCAGTCCAGGGGCAGGGGCAGGAGGCAGCACAGGTCGCCGTGGAGGGGCCTGTGCATGTCACTGTCCCTGACACTGTGACTGCACCACCATGCACCAGCAGGGATGCCCCATCCCAGGCCCGTCCGCAGGTAGGGGGGATGTCCATGTCATCTGACTCCCCTCCACCTGCCGACGAGGGGACCCCTGGCCGTATGGAGAAGGTCCTGATTGGTGTCGCGTTGCGCACAGGTGCAATTCGTGATGAGGTGCGTGCTTCCAGGGAGGAGCATGCACGTCATCACGGAGAGCACCGTGCCGACGTGGCCCAGTTGGGATCGGCCATGGTTGGGGATTTCCTACATGTGTTGGCCAATCTGGCGACCCTCTCCTCCTCTGTGAAGACTATGCACCAGTCATTCTCCATGCCGTCTTCCGGCCCAGATGCCACCAGGGCCCCCTGTGGACCTGCCCCGACCAATGCAGCTGGCTCAGTGGGGATCCCATCCCTGCCACAGTCGGGAGTCGGAGGTCCAGCAGGGGTGGACACACCAGAAACTGGACCCCAGCACATGGAGGATGTGACGGCATCATCGGGCAGGGCACGTGCACGACGGCGTTGGTGGATTCCATCAGCCTGGATGCCGTCGTGCTGGCACAGGCAGTTGCGTCGGAGGCAGCGGCAGGCTCGACGTGGGAGGCATCATGGCTCGGGGCCATCAACATCAGGGGTGCAGGCATCGGCCGGAGGGCAGGAGAACCCTGGAATGGGAGTGGCTTCCGTGTGGGAGCGGTTGGGCCAGCAGATAGGTGCGGAGCGGCAGCGGGCAGAGGAGGAACGGCTCACAATGGTCAGGGTGGAGAACTCCATGCAGAGGGCGCTGAGGCGGGCTGACTGCCTCAAGGGTCTTCGCAGGGAGTTGGAGCTGGACACTGCTTTATCCCTGCGAGACCTCGGGGCCAGGGAACATGCCCGCCTCCAAGCCATTGAACAGGAGTTCGATGATGCCCTGTCCCATGACAACATCCAGTGAGCCGTTGGACTAGCCCGCTGCCCATGTAAATAGTTATGTAGTTAGTGTTAGGTTTCCTTTGTTTTTGCATTTTCTTTGGACCTTTTGGACAATGGGCCACATTTTTGTATATAGTTATTTTTTATTAGGTAGTGTTGTTAGATAGGTTTCATTTCTTTTGTTGGGATCATGGACCCTGGCTTGTTCACCTGTACATAGTTCACTGTTGGATTTTCTTTTCTTTTTACAATTTACCCATGGAGCAATGGCTTTCAATTATAATTTCCCATTGGATTTTCTTTTGTGAACTGTGACTTTGGACACCATTCCTTTGGATTCTGATTTTTGGTTTTGCATTTTTTCATGGACATGCTTCTTTTTACTTTTTTTACATTCCCATTTGTGTTAGTTTATTTTTGATTCAATTCATGTTTCCTTTAATACATATTTTTTGATCAAACTTCAATGTGTAGTATCTCATTGGTTTCATGCATATCATGATCATGTCCCGGGAGGATAGCTCAGCGGCAGAGTGTGCGTCTTGGAAGCAAGACGACACGAAGCAACAGAGGTTCGATCCCCGGGTCCGCGCTTAGAAACCTCTGGGTGTTTAAGCGCGTTATAAATATGTAACTAAGACAAAAAAACACAATTACGCAACTAAGAAAAACAAACAGCGCCTCGATGCCTGCGGGCTGTGTGAGCGCTTTATAAATGTAAAAATAAATAAATTATATGGGTTTTGAGATTCACTGACACCCATTGGGTGTATGTGAGGGACATGTGTTCGTTTCCAAACTTGCAATTGCTGTTCTATCATGTTATTGCCATTTCTGAGTGGGTGGATGCAAAACTCGGGTGGGTGTTTTGCATTTGGAGGCTGACCATAGGGACCAGGGATCTAGATTGTGATGACATGTTGGCTGGGGAACATGAGTTGGACATGAGTGGGGGCCTGCTGGCAGGTGCCCCACAGTGCTGGGGGGTGGGGGTGCAGGGGAACATGAGTTGGACATGAGTGGGGGCCTGCTGGCAGGTGCCCCACAGTGCTGGGGGGTGGGGGTGCTGGGGAACATGAGTTGGACATGAGTGGGGGGCTGCTGGCAGGTGCCCCACAGTGCTGGGGGGTGGGGGTGCAGGGGAACATGAGCTGGACATGAGTAGGGGCTTGGTGGAGGCTGCCCCTGGTGGCTGGGGGGTGGGGGTGGTGGAAGACATGAGTTGGACATGAGTGGGGGCCTGGTGGAGGCTGCCCCTGCACTGCTGGGGGGTGGGGGTGGTGGTAGACATGAGTTGGGGCCTGGTGGAGTCTGCCCCTGGTGGCTGGGGGTGATGGGAGACATGAGTTGGGGCCTGGTGGAGGCTGCCCCTGGTGGCTGGGCGGTGGGGGTGGTGGGAGACATGAGTTGGACATGGGTGGGGGTCTGGTGGAGGCTGCCCCTGCCCTGCTGGGGGGTGGGGTGGTGGGTGACATGAGTGGGGGCCTGGTGGAGGCTGCCCATGCACTGCTGGGGGGTGGGGGTGCAGAGGGACATGAGTGGGGGCCTGGTGGAGGCTGCCCCTGCACTGCTGGGGGGTGGGGGTGGTGGTAGACATGAGTGGGGGCCTGGTGGAGGCTGCTCCTGCACTGCTGGTGGGTGGGGGTGATAGGGGACATGAGTGGGGGCCTGGTGGAGGCTGCCCCAGGTGGCTGGGGGTTGGGGGTGGTGGTAGACATGGGTGGGGGCCTGGAGGAGGCTGCCCCTGGTGGCTGGGGGGTGGGGGTGCAGGGGGACATGAGTGGAGGCCTGGTGGAGGCTGCCCCTGCACTGCTGGGGGGTGGGGGTGGTGGTAGACAAGAGTGGGGGCCTGGTGGAGGCTGCCCTTGCACTGCTGGGGGGTGGGGTGCAGGGGGACATGAGTGGGGGCCTGGTGGAGGCTGCCCCTGGTGGCTGGGGGGTGGGGGTGATAGGGGACATGAGTGGGGGCCTGGTGGAGGCTGCCCCCGGTGGCTGGGGGGTGGAGGTGGTGGTAGACATGAGTTGGACATGGGTGGGGGCCTGGTGGAGGCTGCCCCTGCCCTGCTGGGGGGTGGGGGTGGTGGGAGACATGAGTGGGGGCCTGGTGGAGGCTGCCCCTGCACTGCTGGGGGGTGGGGGTGGTGGTAGACATGAGTGGGGGCCTGGTGGAGGCTGCCCCTGCACTGCTGGGGCATGGGGGTGGTGGTATACATGAGTGGGGCCTGGTGGAGGCTGCCCCTGCACTGCTGGGGGGTGGGGGTGGTGGTAGACATGAGTGGGGGCCTGGTGGAGGCTGCCCCTGCACTGCTGAGGGGTGGGGGTGCAGTGGTACATGAGTGGGGACCTGGTGGAGGCTGCCCCTGCACTGCTGGGGGGTGGGGGTGGTGGTAGACATGAGTGGGGGCCTGGTGGAGGATGCCCCTGCACTGCTGGGGCGTGGGGGTGGTGGTAGACATGAGTGGGGGCCTGGTGAAGGCTGCCCCTGCACTGCTGGGGGGTGGGTTTGGTGGTAGACATGAGTGGGGGCCTGGTGGAGGCTGCCCCTGCACTGCTGGGGGGTGGGGGTGCAGAGGGACATGAGTGGGGCCTGGTGGAGGCTGCCCCTGGTGGCTGGGGGGTGGGGGTGATAGGGGACATGAGTGGGGGCCTGGTGGAGGCTGCCCCTGGTGGCTGGGGGGTGGGGGTGATGGGAGACATGAGTGGGGGCCTGGTGGAGGCTGCCCCTGGTGGCTGGGGGGTGGGGGTGGTGGTAGACATGGGTGGGGGCCTGGTGGAGGCTGCCCCTGGTGGATGGGGGGTGGGGGTGCAGGGGACATGAGTGGGGGCCTGGTGGAGGCTGCCCCTGCACTGCTGGGGGGTGGGGGTGGTGGTAGACATGAGTGGGGGCCTGGTGGAGGCTGCCTCTGCAGTGCTGGGGGGTGGGGGTGCAGGGGGACATGAGTGGGGGCCTGGTGGAGGCTGCCCCTGGTGGCTGAGGGGTGGGGGTGATGGGAGACATGAGTGGGGACTTGGTGGAGGCTGCCCCTGGTGGCTGAGGGGTGGGGGTGGTGGGAGACATGAGTTGGACATGGGTGGGGGCCTGGTGGAGGCTGCCCTGCACTGCTGGGGGGTGGGGGTGGTGGGAGACATGAGTGGGGGCCTGGTGGAGGCTGCCCCTGCACTGCTGGGGGGTGGGGGTGGTGGGAGACATGATTGGGGGCCTGGTGGAGGCTGCCCTGCACTGCTGGGGGGTGGGGGTGGTGGGAGACATGAGTGGGGGCCTGGTGGAGGCTGCCCCTGCACTGCTGGGGGGTGGGGGTGGTGGTAGACATGAGTGGGGGCCTGGTGGAGGCTGCCCCTGCACTGCTAGGGGGTGGGGGTGCAGGGGGACATGAGTGGGGGCCTGGTGGAGGCTGCCCCTGCACTGCTGGGGGGTGGGGGTGGTGGTAGACATGGGTGGGGGCCTGGTGGAGGGTGCCCCTGGTGGCTGGGCGTGCAGGGAGACATGTGTTGGTGATCAGTAGTGCAAGGTGACATGTGGGTTGGCTGGGGGGCATGGCCATGGTGGATGGGTTGCCTGTGGGACATGAGCAGGGGTGCAGGGTAGTCCCCTGTGGTGTGGGCTGCCTGCAGGGGCCATGGAGGGTGTAGAGGGAACACCTGGGAGGACCCACACCGCCAAGTCACGTGTAGCATTCCCCGGCACCACCTAAATACACGTACCCTGCTGAAATCGCGTGTGAATCTTCCTGTGCACCTCGGAATACACGTACCCAGGCCAATCGCGTGTGGAACTTCCCGCGCATCCCAAAGTACACGTACCCAGGCCAATCGCGTGTGGAACTTCCCGTGCACCCCGAACTACACGTACCCAGGCCAATCGCGTGTGGAACTTCCCGTGCACCCCGTAGTACACGTACCCAGGCTAATCGCGTGTGGGACTTCCCGCGCACCCTGAAGTACACGTACCCAGGCCAATCGCGTGTGGAACTTCCCGCGCACCCCGAAGTACACGTACCCAGGCTAATCGCGTGTGGAACTTCCCGTGCACCCGAAACACACGTACCCAGGCTAATCGCGTGTGGGACTTCCCGCGCACCCCATAGTACACGTACTCAGGCCAATCGCGTGTGGAACTTCCCACGCACCCCCACCTACCCAGGCCAATCGCGTGTGGAACTTCCCGCGCACCCCGAAGTACACGTACCCAGGCTAATCGCGTGTGGAACTTCCTGCGCACCCAGGAACACGCGCACACGCTATTTTTCACACAGCGGGTGTCCGTGTTTGTCGGTGCCCCTTTGCACCTCATTTGTCCTAGAGGGCCACTGTATGGGCCATTCATCATGGCTGTATATGGGTGCTTTTTGTTAGCGCACATTTTGGCGCACATTTCTTTCAGTCGCAGGGGCGCTACCGCCTGCTTTCTTGTGGCGTACTTGTTTGGCCCTGTGCGCGTCTTTGACCGTGCGCTGGTTTGCCTTATTCGAATCCATGAATACGGGTTGTAGGCGAGCGTGTGGGCGTTCCGCGCACTTGCCTCCTGTACTTCCCCTGTGACGCCCATATTTTCACGCGTTGTTCCCCATTCCGAGTCTTCCGCCCCGTGTTCCGCCTACTTTTGTGATGTGCGCCGCGCTATGTGCGATTTCGCAGTGGCGTGGCGCACGCTGTTGGATCCAATGTTTTTCTCGCGCACGGACTTCCATGAATCACTGTGTGCTGGTTTTCCTGCGATTTTCACACTTTTCCTGCGATTTTCACACTTTTCCTGCGATTTGCATGTTTTGGCACCTCTGCGCGGGAATTTTCGGCGCACATTAATTCCATGAATCGATCCCTTAATGACTAAGTTGAATATGACAATTTCATTTACTGATGAGGGTATAGTGTGTTTGACACCAGGAATGCATTATATAAACGTATGTGAAATTATTAAGGCATTAATATTGATAAGTGTATGACTACCATCTCACTTTTCGGCACAGACTGGAGAATTAGTGGTGCTGATTGTCACACTCGAGAAACAGGCCGACCAAAAAGTAATGGTGTACAGTGACTCTGCCTAAGTGATGTTGACAGTGCACGAAGGGTTAGCACTTTGGAAAAGGAGGGGCTACCTCTGAGCTGACAGCACTCCGGTGCAACATGCAGCTTTATTGGATAGACCCATTAAATCACTGCAACTCCCAGTGGCTATCATAGTGGTTAAGTGCGCCGTGCACATTAACGGAGCAGATTTTATTTCACGTGGAAATCGAAAGGCAGATGAGGAAGCTAAACGTATTGCATGCACAGATGATGTAATGAATTTTGAAACACCTGATGTGAATGAAAAAATTGTGGTAATGATGAGTGTGCCTGAGTGTTATAATAATTTGCCTAAAACTCAGCTCATGGAGGTCCAAGGGGAAGCGCCTCAGGATGAGAAAGACCCATGGACGCGGAGGGGGTGTTCCTTATCCCCTTCCGAAGCACTATGGTGACAGAAAAGTACAGGTAAACCAGTGATTCCCGTAGCCTTACTAAAGGTAGCACTGGAACAGCTGCACTTCCCTGCGCACATCACTAGAGAGAGCATCACCATAACTATTGCGGTTGAATATTTTGTTCCAAATTTCGTAGCACATGTTGCATTTTATATAGTAAACTGCATTGTACATCAGATGTTTATTGCTAGGCACACACTGCACACAGTTAGAGGAGTAATTCTGAGGTGTAATGCCCCCTTTCAGCATTTACATATCGACTATGTTGACATGCTGCAAGTCTGTAATGGATACAGATACATGATTGTAGTAGTATGTCCCTTTTCAAGGTGGATCGAAGCTGGAACATGTACTAACCCAGACGCCACCTTCTCGGCAACATTTTTAGTACGAGAAGTGTTTTCTAGATGGGGAATATGCGAAGTATTAAGATCAGATAATGGCCCTCATTTTGTTAATGAAGTTTTTGAGCAGATAAGCTTGTTACTTAGCATAATGCATATGTTCTTGTCTGCTTATCACCCACAGGCAAATGGAATCTGTGAGAGACTCAACAACTTGCTTAAGGAAAGAATAGCCATGTTGAAGCTCATTCTGAAGAAAGGATGGTTGGATTGCCTACCACTGGCATTTTATGCATTGAGAAATCAACCTATGCGTTGAGAAATCAACCAGGGTCAGATCACCATTTTACCCCCCATGAAATAGTGACAGGGAGGCAAATGAGGACACCCCTCACACCTCCTTCTCGAACTAAAAGTGATGCCCTGTAGAATTGTTATGAAAGGAGCTACTTGAGTATTTTACATGTATGACTGCAAGTATCTCTGTCATTTCAGATCAGCTGGTGTAGGGCAACGCAGAACACAGAAGAAGATGATCCAATGGTCAGAGTTAAAGGACTGTGTCTTCCAAAGATCTTCCCTGGATATGAAAGTCTACTTTGCAACTTTACGAGGAAGTGGCATGAACCACGCTTCAATGGGCCTTTCATTGTGGAAAACATCACACCGTCTGCAGTCAAAGTACAAGGCAGATGTGCTTGGATCTTCCTTGGCGACACAAAGATCTACACTGGAGAACCCTGTCACCCACACCCCCAACAAAAGGAAACGCCGGGGAAGAACCTCAGCACGTGCAGACTAGGTCGATGATGAGGAAGAAGGACGCAGAAGCAACTAAATAGATAAAAGGAGTACAGTGGACTATGGCTTGTTGCAGGACTCTCTTTTAAGCTACAAAAGAAGAGAGTTAAGGAAGATTATTTGTTCTTGAGCCATAGGAGCTTGCTTATATCATACTAAGACATGTTTACGTCTTGATCAAAAAGGAGAGGCTGCCAAATTCAATGAACTTCCCTTTTTGTTGACTGGGATAGGGTACAGTACCCTGATTCCTTTTCCATAGAAACTCATTTTGCACACCGGATGCTTCTTGCTATATTTGTCTACATTTTGCGCGCTTATCCTTCACTCGTGGGACAAACCTTTGACGTACGAAATTTTCAGCAAGATTCTAAAAATTGCCCAATTGTGAGGAGACTGCTTGTGGCTATTATAGAGCAGGTGCTGCAGCTTCCTGAGTATTGTTCGAAAAACAGTACAGATGCCCCTATCTGGGGACAATGCGCAGAGATTGGTTGGTATGGTATTATATTATAATATAGAGGAATGCCCACATCTCGTTGAATGATCGACTGATGTCCGGACCTTTTTGAGAGACCCAAACAATAATGCATCGCTGAATCAATTGATAGAGACATTGTTGTACAGGTGAATCGTTATTCTGAGAGGACACAGAGAACCGAATGAAGCTTTTGATGTGGACACAGAGAACATACCTTCTTTTGTCTTCTAATACCTGCTGGAGAAATATCCACATTACGTAGGGAGAATAGATGATGCTTTTGTGTATATCAGAAATCCAGTGAATTGTCCAGTAATTAGCTAGCTGATCGAGGAGCTTGTAGAACAGATTGAAGAGCTTTCTGAGTACTTTATGATGTTACCCTAATAAATGTCATTTTTTCCTCCCATGAAAAGAGTACGAATGGGAGGCAGCAGTAGTACCAGCGTAGTGACTAACATTGACAGACGACCATGATGTGCAAGAGGCCATTGCTGCAAGAAGTGGAGCTACTTGTATTTGATTTATTCATGCATTTTGTTTGTAGTGGTGCTTCTTTCGCTTACAATACAGATTGCATATTATTTTGATCTCAATAAAGTAAAAGATTCTGTTCATCTTGTGCCCAAGGAAGGTAAAAGTGTGGCAACTACTCGACAACAGAGACCTTATGTGATTGTCCCTACTGTAAATGCACATGTTTAGGTAGTTAAACCTGAGATTAGAAAGCCAGGGCATCCTTTTAAGGAAATGTCGCGTACACAGACTTTAATAGAATCTCTATGGCCATCATTTGCTGCTGCCATGAATTGGCATCAAAGTAGACAAAGGCTTCTAGAACTCTCTCCTACTCAGATAGCACCTAGCTTTCTGACAAATGATACAAGAATTGGTCCAGTAAGAAGAACATACACTGAGATCCTTCATGATTTGATCACTGAGGCTCATGAGAGAAAAATTAGACCTAAAAGAAGTATTAGGGGGGATAATCACGAGTTAAATGATTACCTAGACAGTATAGCACATGTGGGGATTAACATATGGTACCAGCATATGAAAGAAGTGTGAAGGAGACCTCGAAGGAGCAGTGCTTTGTACGTGCACTCCTGGCTTACAGTATGGGAAAGTCTAAAATCTTTATAGCCATAGAAGTTCTGACTGCACATTGTCTATTACACTTTGCATTGTGTTGTACAAGAGGCCAGTTCATGGGTCGAGATGCCTATCTCAAATGGGGAATTGAAAAGACAGATTCAAATGAAGATGACTATGTCCAGGATACGAAGACAAGAAATAGGGCACATACCAAGAATCATGTAAGCAGTCATGAGGAGCCTGGAGTGAAAGGAGCAGGGATTAGATGGGAGGTAAATTGAAGAGTTGAGAGTCTAGGAAAGACTGCTGAAGACATGGAGACCAAATGCAGGTCTGGGGATCAGTGTTATCACGAGATGCATGGGAAGAAGGAGTAGTTATCTGCAGAGACTGGATGATAACTAATCACCCTGAATCGACTGTGTGTAATGCACAAGTGGCATGCAAGTCACTGTGGCCAAAACTTACTAAACTACTGACCTGGGTTGAAGACAGAGGAGGACCTTTGCTGATAGTGCCTTTGAAGAGTGTGAAGCTGTGCTTCAGAAATAATGGCACCAGAAAAATTGGAGAGAACCACAAATGCAGACACATCTTTGAAGTAGCAGGAATGAACATTGGGACAGCAGTGATCATGGATCACTATTGCGCATGCAGAGCCAAGGCTTACATGAAGCTACTCGAAGACTGAGGAGGAGTATACACCTCAGTGAATGTTCATGTTCCAGCATTAGTGATTCCAAAAAGTGATTTGAACATTGACAGTTTTCCAAAAGCAGACACTCACCTGAAGAAGAAGAGATCTGTGGAGCTCATAAATCGAATGAAGAGAGAGAACTATTTCTCAGCCAAGTCAATAGAAGCTTTTGACTGTATTCCTTATGAGCACAGACTTTTCAGCCAGACTTCATCAATATTTACGATGATCTTTACGCTGAGAATCCAGCTTGGAGCAAATACCAAATGGCTGCAGATTACCAGATGGTAATTGCTGCAGACGATCAACACGACCATGAAGAGATTCAATGCTATCAAGGAAGAATTGAGAGCTGTAAGACTGATGACTCTTCAGAACAGATATGTCCTGCATATGATTAGAGCTATGGATGGAGGTGTTTGTGAAAAAATTGGAAAATCATGTTGCACATTCATACCTTCTCATGATGACGAGAATGGCACCTTGACAGAGGCCATAGAGATGCTGACAAAAGTGCATGGTCAGATGATAGAAGAAGTAGAAGACGTTGCAGATGACAGTTGGTTTGGATCACTCTTCTCTTTGATTCCGCAATGGATGGCAGATATGTTAAAATTCCTAGGAGCACTGATCTTGTTAGTGTTGCTAGGATTCTGTGTGATCATGATAATAATCTCTCAATGAAGGAAGACAGCAATGAAAGCCATAGGGATGAAGATCATGATCGATGTTGAATCAGGATGGAAGTTCAAAGACTTGATTGATGAAGAAATCAGAGACTTTGTAAAGACCAGTATCCATGCACCTGAGGCAACGAAATTCCTGTATCCAAAGGACCATAGGAAGTATGTGGGAAGAAGGATCTACTACAGTCCAAGTGGACAGTGTATGCTTATGACCTGGAATAAGGATGAGCATGTGAAGACAGCTGAATGCCAGAGGTGGGTCATAAAGATATGGGTCTCTAAAAAGCATTTCTTCAAACAAGGATGTCAGGATGTAAAGGATGAGGGAAGAGTGGTCGAGGAATTGCTCAGAAGGGGGAGTAAAGAGAAGGAGCTAAGTACCCCCACCTCAACTACCCCACCCATATTGCCTATATGTTGGGTACCAGATTGTGAAACTCGAGCAATACAGGGGGAAGTGCCAATACCCAAGAGAATCGTGGAGGAAAGGTTCCCGTTGAGAAAACCATACCTGCACCCAAGACGGTCAGATGGCTATTTGAATGAAAACCCAGAAGGAAAAGGACAAATGCATAAAAGAGCAGATTGGTGACGTCATGCGAGTCGAGCTGACATACATAGAAGAGATTCAGAGATGAGAGAATGTGGATATTCTATAAGACATCAAGAATGTATCAAAGATAAGCAACATCTTGGGCTCCAGAAGAAGAAGCTTATGCTGAAGAAACGATAAAATTATTAAAGTCAATTCACACTTGTACAGATGCAATGTAACACAAGCAGACACAGTTTTCATGAGGCTTGCTTTATAGTAAAATAGATTGCAGCAAGCGCCAATATATATACACGTGTATGAAGTACGAGTAAGGAATGGAGTCTTCCACCACGCGTCATAGCAGATCCGACCAAAAGAAGAAAACATTTTCTTTTCCAAATGTGTCACAGTAAGAAAAAAAAGTGACTTACAGGCACATTTCAGAAAGGCGAGGTTGAATAAGCCAAGAAGCCAAGGTCGTTTTGGCTGGAAGGAACAGGAATTAGTTTCAATCTGTGAAGGAATTAACCACTACCACTTCACACACGCTAATGGCTCCACCCATCATCACCAGGAACAAAAAGAATATTACAACAAACAAACTTATGCCACTCATCATACCTACTCTTAATTCACTTTCTCATACCTCAGACCCAGCTACATTGGTAAACAAATATAACAATGTGATGACTAAAGCTCTGGACAGGATTGCCCCTCTAAAAATGAGAAAGAGTAAACCAAGATCTCACTTGAACTCCTGGTTCATTCCCTACCTTAAAATATTGAAAAAAGAAAACGTGAAGCCACATTGAAACACCTACCCAACGGGGAAAATAAAATCATCTTAACCACCATATCAGCTCAATATAAAAAAGAAATAATTAAGACCAAACAGGAATCCTACAACAATAGAATCCACCAGGCCAAATCAAGTGCAAAAGAACTTTTCGTCATACTAAATGAATTGGAAGCCCGCATACCCCTCAAAGACAACTGCGCAAAAGATAAACTTTGAAGCTCTGATATTCAGAATACACTAATGAATAAAAACACTCTGCTCCAAACCAAGATTGCTAAGAAAAAAACAAATTTACCTTACCTAGCCACACCTACCAGCACTACTACTCTGAGCACCAAGCCCAAAAAACGCTTTAGCTTTTCCAAAGTCTCCATCATTGAGGTAGACAAAATCATACTTTCCCTCAAACAGTCTAATTGCCAGGGCAACAAATGCCCAGCCCAAATCATCAAAGATGCTCTGAGCGACCTCTCTCCCTTTGTAACAAAATTAATCAGTGCCTCTTTTTCAACAGGTACCATCCCAAATAACCTAAAGGTGTCCTGGATCCTCCCTCTCCTTAAAAAAAACAATCACTTGACGCTTCCATCCCCACCAATTACAGGCCTATTATGACAGTGCCCATTTTGCTCAAAATACTAGACCGTGTGGCCTATGTCCAGATTCAGGATTGCTTACAGTCCACTCAGCTCCTGGGAACCCACCAATCTGGATTCAGGCCGCAACACAGTACTGAGACAGCTTTGATTGATCCTAAAACACAGATCGACGAACTTAGGGACAAGGGGAACACAACATCGTTACTCCTTCTCAATCTTTCTGCTGCATTTGACCTGGTTGACCACTGAGTCCTATGTAACCAGCTCAACTCAGCAGCCCATTTTACCCAGTATGCCATCCTCTGGATTCAATCCTTTCTAAGCAATAGGACTATGAAAGTCTTTTCACCTAGTGCAGCAGCAGACTCCATCCCCATCACAATTGGTGTGCCACAGGGATCTTGTGTTTCACCTACATTATATAATATCTTTACTAAGCCTCTATTCGATGACCTGGACCACCTGGGTGTCACATACATTAATTATGCTGATGACAACCAGATCCTTATAACGTTTTCCAGTGATTATGATAAGAATATGGCCTACGTAAATTTAATCTACCTCATTAATCAGGCATGGATGGCTGCCCATGGACTATGCCTGAATGATGACAAAACTGAGCACCTCATCCTAGGGACCACAGCTAACCTGAATAAACTTGGCCGTAACTACTCATCTTTCAACATAGATGGCAACATTATACAAGTCGCTAAAGAGGTAACAACCCTAGGTTTCTATCTCCATTCAACCCTAACTGTGGCCAAACAGGTTAATGCTATGGCTTCGGGCATGGCATATACCTGCATGCGAATTAGAGACAGTAAGCCTTTTTTATGTAAAGATTGTTGTATTACTCTTGCCCGAGCTTTAATTCTGAGTAAATTGGATTACTGCAATGCCTTATATTTGTTTGCTAGTAAACATATTCTAAATAAGATTCAAATCTTACAGAATAACGCCCTGAGATCGGCCTTGGGCCTTCCCAGAAGAGATCATATCTCAGTAGCAAGGTGACACACCAAACGGTAACGATCAGTAACAAAATCAGGCTGAAAACAGTGTTGCTTATCCACAAATGCCTCAAGAACTCTGCCCCGCATTACCTTGTGCAGAGAATTACCAGGTAAATAACCGATCGTCCCACCAGAACCGCCAACGCCAACTGCCTAAATAGTACCCAGATTCTAATTAACCAAAGCATTTGGCGGTAGCTTCCCTGTTAAAGCAGCACAGCTCTGGAATTGCATCCCACCCACCTTGAGGGGAGACCAAACATTTCTGAAACTTACATACAATACCATCAAGTGGCTTAGGGAAAATGACCACTAACCGCATTAGTTCCCATTCTGCACCAGTCCTTATTCTGACTCACCCACAGATCCGACTGGACTGCATGACCATTTATCTTATCATTATCTTAGCGATTGTACATTTAACTGTAATAATGTAATGCAAATGCAATGTAATGTAATGTAAATATGTAATTACTATCTGACTCTATCTACATATATATATGCTATCATGTAATTAATGCAATTTTCCTGTATGTCTAGTATGATCCACAATCCCTAAATTGTTCTATATTAGGGAGCTGTGCATGCCTTGTTGATGTAACTCTGTAACCTACCTACCTATAACCTGAAAGTAATCTTGTAACCTTTTCTGTACCCTGCGTCCTGATACCCCTGGGTCTGGTGCGCACTACAAATAAACAAACAAACAAAAAAACAAACCTTTTCTGAAGGCATGAATAAGAACAAAGAAGACGTCAGAGGCTCATTGGAAAATCGTCTTTTTAATACGCCTTAGCTCGATTTTGTGGTCTTCAGTCACGTGGAGGGAGGAAGTTGAACAAGCATGATGGTCACACCTACGCACGAGAAATGAGTGTACCTCCACTCCCCTATTTTCTGCAGGAACAGAGAATATTTTCAAGGACACGTTCAAAAAGGCCTAATTGACAGTAGACCACTGAGGCGATGATGGATGGTGTTCTAATTGGTGAGAAGCTATGGTTGTGACCAGCTCGCCAAGCACCTGGCAGTCTGGCCTGTGTGCTGCAGGCATGGGTGGAGGAGGGCTGACAGAGATTAGAAATCAGCCAATAATAGAGGGCTGCATTATTAAGAGCCCTATAGTTAAGTAAACAAATGGGACGTTGTGTATTTAGTGACGTTCGTAGTGACCTGTTTTGAGGGAGGGGTTTAGCTGCCCCACCTGATGTTAAGAAACCTATCACCTCTTTCATGCCCATTGGACTAGCATGGAACATATATGAAGAGATTCCCTTAGACCCAATCACACTTGATAGTAGGTTTTGTAGGTTGCCACGTAGGATGACGTTAGTAATACGCAGGTTGGAGGTCACCAATGATGAGATTTTAGTATAAAGTGCTTTTTTGTGACGTTCATTGAGATCTTGCCACGATACATCCGATAACGTTTGTTGTACTCCCAGTTTTAGAAAATTCACATTAAAGCAGTTATCTTTTTGCCTGCTTTCTGAGTCGTTTTGATTATTGATGTTTCGAGTAATCTCTGCATCCTCATTCATCTCAGAGTATTGCTACCTAGTCTTAAAGGGCTGGAAGTTCTCCAGCATTTGTAAGGTGCTTATACATTACAAATGTGTGTGTCAGAGCACCCACAGGGCAAAGAGGGGGAACATGGGAATACAGGCAAATAGAAAACTGATGAACAGGAAAGGGGCGGTCCTACTGGGCATTGTGACAATTCATAACGTGCAAGTGCAGACACTTTGAGCGTTCAGTGGAAACGCAACCTTTGTAGCAATTTCTCCTTTCTTTAGTCACGTCTACTAACTGAAATTGTCTGTGTTAACATGCCAGATATCTTTTAGAATCCTACAAAGCGATTCCCAAAGTTTCCTCTGCAGGAGGATGCTAATCCTAAGTATTTAAGCGGTGGTTATAATACAACCTACTGTGATACAAAACAATGTGCATGCACCAGAAAGGAACAAGTTATTTGACTGTAACAATTGTTCTCCAGCATGGGTGTGACATGGATTCATATGCTCATGAAAATTCCCTGTTGTCAGGCCGGGAATCCTTGGTAAAAGAAAAAACAGTTTCACTTTCACTTACAAACTGTATTTCTCCTCTAAACCAATCACTGTCATCTGGGTCATACGTCCCCCAGCCAATGCCAGTCTTCTCCCTAAGCCCCTCATCTGCCATACATTTTCAGATTTGGTAAACACGTAAAGTGGCAGTATGACCAAGAAGAGCCTCAGGGGGATGGAGGGAGGGTTCACATGTGAATCCATGCCAGACCCATGCTGGAGAACAATTTTTACAGTTAAGTATCTTGTTTCTTCTCAAGCATGGTATCTGACATGGATTCACATGCTCATGAATAAATAATAGATAGCAGTAAAACATTACATAACCATGGAAGGTGGCAAGGCCCAACAGAAGCAATATTCTTACCTCTGAAACAGACTCACCTCAAGCGAATAGATTACATGGCACTGCTTTGCCGAATCTGCACTCCTCTCTGGAATCCCTGTCGATGCAGTAGAACTTCGTGAAGGTGTGTGTGGACCTCCACGTAGCAGCCCTGCAGATGTCCAGCAGGGGCACACCAGACAGGAACGCCGTCGTAGCAATTGCTCTGGTGGAGTGGGCTTTCGGACAGCTGGGCAGCGGTCGGTTCGCCAGCATGCATGATGCAGCCGTAGAGCCACCTGGAGATGGAAGCCTTGGACAAGGCCTGCCTATGTTTCACTGGTCAAAGTTCATGAACAGTTGAGACGTTTGCAAAAACTCTTTGTGCGTGACATATAAAACTTCAGGGCACAAGCAATGTCCAGCAAGCGCAGGGCCCTTTCAGCGGTGACTAAGACTTTGGGAAAAAACGCAGGTAACACCAAAGGTGCATTGATGTGGAATTCCAACTGAACCTTTGGCATAAAAGAGGGGTGCGTCCACAGCACCACCCTCAACTCATGGAAAGTCAGATATGGCTGTTTGCAGGATATGGCCTGGATCTCCCCCACCCTCCTGGCAGAGGTGATGGCGACAAGTAAATCCGCTTTGCACTAGAGAAACATGAGAGAGGCCTGATGCAGAGGCTCGAATGTGGCTCCCATGAGCCTCGTCAGCACCACATTGAGTTCCCACGCTGGGGTAGAAGCCTTGACCGGCGGCAAAGATCGAAACAGTCCTTTGAGGAACTCCTTGACGAGACAGTGAAATCAAAGAGAAGATCGTCCTGGAGACCTTGTGTAGTGGGAGAAAGCCGAGAGATGCAACTTGATAGAGGCATGCTCCAGTCTGGCCTTGGCCAAGGATATCAAGTATGGAAGAATCTGTGGGTCTGTGACCCTCAGGGGGGTGATCTTCTGCGACCGGCACCACGTAGCAAAACACTTCCATTTGTGACCGTAACACTTCAAAGTTAATCAGCTCTGGCCTTGGCAAGGGCATCCATGCAGACCACTGACAAATCGTATCCTGCAAAATCTAGGGCTGCAGGAGACAAGCCCTCAGGTTCAGCGATCCTGGGTCACGATGCAGGATTGCGCCTCCTCTGGTAAGAAGATCCAGGACCATTGGCAGTTTGATCGGGAGCGACGCTGACAGGCTGAGTAGGTCCGGGTACCAAATCTGCATTGGCCACGCTGGGTCACTGAATATCATCCTGCATTGGCACTGTTTGAGTTGATTGATGACTCGCAGCTGGAGGGGCAACGGCGGGAACGCATACAGAAACAGGCCTTCCCACGGGAAGGAGAACATGTCCCCCATGCCTCTCGGTTGGTGGAATCTGCTGGCAAAAATCTGGGATTTGGAGTTTGCTGCTGTCGCAAACAGATCAATCTGGGGCCTACCCCACTTGAAGAAGATGCGGTCCTGCTGAAATTCCCACTCGTGGCAAGAGCACATTTCACTGCTGAGGGAGTCTGCAATGGTGTCCTTGACTCCCGCCAGGTGAAAGGGGACGAGGAACATCTCTTGACTGACGGCCCAGTTCAACAAGCCCTGTACTTCTTTGGAGAGCGCTGGGGATCGAGTGCCCCTTGCTTCCTGATGTAGAACATTGTGGTGGTGCTGTCCGTGAAGCTCCAAACCACCTTGCCCTTCAGAGATGGAAGAAATGACTTAAGAGCCCAGAATACTGCCCGCAGCTGCAGGATATTGTTGTGAATATCCTTCTCCTCTGCCTGCCACAGCCCAATGGCATGCAGACGTCTGTTGTGGGCTCCCCAGCCTTCCAGAGAAGCGTCCGTGGTTACTGTCTCCTGGTATGGGGGCTTTGAAACCCTGCCCTCTGTTAAATGTTGGAGTGAATGCCCCATAACCGTATCGCCCGACGGAACTCCTCGTCGAGCCAGTCCTTGTCCGCAAAGCTTCTGGACAGCTGAATCCAGCAAGCATCCAGGAACTCCTGAAAAGGTTGCATCCGTAACCTAAAGAGCTGGATAAGGTAGATGCAACATGACATCATGCAGAGAAGTGACATGATGGTCCGCACTGTGGCGGTCTTCAGTGACAACAGCCGTTGCACTTTCCCCATAATGGCTACTACCCTCTCCTACGAGAGCGAGGAGACTGTATTGAGTCTGGCTCCTAGGAACAGCGCGGTCTGTGATGGTGTCAAGCAGGACTTTGGATAATTGATGGAGAATCCCAGATCATTCAGCAGCTGGATGGTCGTCTCTTTGTGTCGGCCCAAATTATCCAGTTGTCCAGGTACGGGAACACGTGTATCCCCCCCATAGATACAGATGGGGCACCACTGGTGCCAGGCACTTCACAAACACCCAGGGGCTCACTTCCGGCCAAAGGGGAGGGTTTCAAATTGGTAGTGATGCCCTTGCACCAAGAAGCATAGGAACTTTTGGTGCTTCTTGTGAATTTGTATGTGGAAGTAGGTGTCCTCCAGGTTCAGAGACGTCAATAAGTCACCTTCTTCTAGTTGGCCAAGCACGTGCTGCAATGTGACCATCCTGCATCTTGGGACTTGAGGTACTTGTTGAGACACGGCAGGTCTAGAATGGGTTGCCAGCCCACGGTTTGCTTTTTGACTAAAACTTATCTGGAGTAGACTCCGGAGCACTGGAGTCATTGTGGAACCAGCTCTATTGCCCCCTTTCGCAGCTTGGCTTGTACCTCCTCCAAGAGTTGAGGGATGTGCTCCTCCTGCTGGACCACCAAAGGGATCCACGGACGCCTGTGCTGAAACTCCAGCATATGTCCATGGGTGAGAGCATCCACCACCTATCTGTCAGAGGAGATCGTCTCCCACTTGCTCCCATCAGGCTGCCTCCCACCGGGGTGCATAGGAGGGGGCTTGACGACCTTGTCGGTTCAGTCCTGCTTTGGTTCTGGCGTCCTACCTTGAGGGCAATGGCAGCACTGACCAACTCCACCGTAGGCCTTGAACGGCCTCTGTAGGACTCCTGGGTCTTGCAACTGGAGGGCTGGCTGTACGACGAGGAGAAACCTTTCATCGATCTTCCTGACTTCCCTCTGGAGGAGCGAAAGGAAGAGCAGTGTTGCTGGTGCTTGCCCAGGGTACGGACAATCTCTGTATCCACCTTGTAGGCTTGCAGTGACTCGTTGACAACATTCCCAAAAAGGTTATCTCCGTCAAACAGCATGTCCAGTACCCTCGCCTGGACCGTCTGGCGGAAATTCCTGGCCTTTGGCCAGGCTTGACGACAGAGGCAGACAAGTTCCCCATCTGCCGGAACCCTGTGTCAGCGTTGACCAGCGCCACTGTAATGGCATGGACCGAAGCCACCTCTCCTCCCTGGAAGAGGGTGATCGCCTCCATCCTCTTGTCATCTGGGAGGAACTCCAGAATCGTCCCCTTCTTGTACCACAGTTCCCTGTCATACCTGGCCAGGATCGCCAGTGCGTTGGCCACCTTGATGATTGATGCTGCAGTGTAAATAACCCTCCTTCCCATGGCATCCAACTTCTTCCCCTCACTGTCCAGAGGGACTGAGGATGATGATGAAGGGTTCAACAACATATTCCTTGTGGTCGTGAAATCACCAAGTCTGGCCATCGTTGCAACCATGGGCACCTGGGTGCAGACTCCGGCACCCAGTACATTTTCTCCACCCTGTCCCACTTGGCCTGGGCCATGCAAGGGTTCTTCAAAAGGGCCAGTCCCTCCTCTCACACTTCATCCAGAAGAGGCACTGCCATGCTGGCCTTCCTTTGGCCTCGTGACTCTGGTGCAGGAAACCCTCCTTCTTGGTCTCCTCAGGCATAGGCTGGAAGTGTTCAGAAGCTTTGGCGACCATGGCATGGAACAACCCCACCTCATCCGGTGGGGATGCCCTTGGCTGCGGAGATCAGCCCGCCATGAAAATATTGTCGTCGGCGTCCGTCTTTGCCATGGCTGTGTCCATACCCATGTCCAGGTCCACTGGGGAGGAGGGCGCCAGAAGCAGATGTGGAGGCTGAATGGGGGGTGTTGAATGATGCTTCCTCTTCTTAGCTGAAAGCTTATCGGGGGCCACATGAACCAGTCTTTGTGTCATCCTTTTCTGGATTTCTAACACCATAGTGTGCAGGGCTGATAGGATGTCGAGGGATACATCCCCTGGTGAAGCTGGGGTGATCAGAAACACTGGGCTTCATGCCTTGGTTGTCACCAGCATTGCCGCAGTCATCCTCCTCCACGTCCTTGTGGACTGCGTGTAGGGACTTCAGGTCCTCGTTGTCTGTGGACTAAACTTCCATGGCCTGTGGCACGGACTAAGGCTGGCCTGGGACTTCTTCTCCCCTCTTTTTTCACCCTGTGGCATTCCCTTCTCCGGTATGCCAGCGGGCTTTGCTACAGTCACAGTGGAGGCTACCTTCAAGGGGTTAGCCCCTTTTGCCTTCATAACAGAAGCTGCTACCAGCTCACTTGTCAACAAAGAATTCTCCTGCCATGCCTGGGCCTTCTTGGGTAGGTCGGCCACCTTTTCCTCCATCCTTGGCTTCTCTGGCTTCTCACGCAGTTTAGCCTGGTTGGACAATTTCCTTTTTGAGAAGGAGTTCAATTGCTGGTTAGTGATGGAGACGGATGGTGATGTTGATCACGCCCTGCCCATCGCAGGACCCGCTTGTGCGGTGACCCCAATGGAAACGGGCTTGCGGTGCTTGACCTTGTCTTGTGCCCCCATGGATGGGGTGCCTTAAAAAAACGTAGAAGCCCGCTCCTCGGAATGGCTGTTCCTGGATGAGGCATGACCCAGCTTGTTCCGGAGCTTGCATCTGGTGAAGGGCCTGAAAAGGGATCTTCCTTTCTTCTTCTCCTCCATCATGACCAGAGGTGCAGAGTAGGTCTGATGGCCTTCTGGAAACTTTGAAGAAACTTCAACGGTCCTCGGCTTTCAGGGGTCCTGAAATTCACCAACAAACTGATCCCCGTTGTCGGCAGATGGAGAGAAGAGCAAATAGGTGCTTTTCAGACAAAAATAGAAACTTTTTCTGTCGAAAAGCAAACAAATTTAAAAGTAGCTCACCGAACAAAACTCGAGGACTCCCAACACTGAAACGTGAAGTTAAAATCTGAAGATGACTGCCAGAGGAGGGGTTTAGGGAGAAAACTGTCATTGGCTGGAGGCAGTATGACCCAGAGGACAGTGAATGGCTTTTAGGAGAAATAGTTTCTAAATTAAAGTGAAACAGTTTTTTCTTTTACCAAGGATTCCTGACCTGACGTCAGGGAATATTCATGAGCATGTGAATCCATGCCAGACCCCACGCTGGAGAGTGCTGGTTATAAAAACTAACATATCATTAGTTCGGTGCAGGTCTAAGGCTCATTTTCTCCAAACAAAGTTTATAAAAACTGAGCAATAGGGTCCAGCATAGCAATAAATTAACCAACACAATGAAGTACATAATGCATTTGTTGTGACACACTGGAACCATAGCGTTGAAGCTCAAAGCCCAGCTTTGTGAAACAATATAACTGCGATACGGGACACATCGTTGTATGCCAATCTATAGTATAGTGCTGACTTCCTGCATTCTTGTGACATTCTTGAATACCCTTTCTGCGCTTTCCTTTTATGTAGGCCTTTTGAATGGACCCGTGCCCCAGGTGGCAGACAGACAAAGAAATGGCACATGTCTCTGCAAGACCCATATCCATGCTTGCTTATTTGACACAAAATGGCTTGCTTTTTCTAGAATTTCAAGTATTCTTCAAATCAAGAATACATACACTGTGCTCTGTCATTGTGTGTTAAACAATGATTAGAAATAGTTTGGGCATAATTACATATTTGAAATTTAATAGTAAAATCGTGTTTTTTTTTTTACGCGCACATCAGTTGAGAATATAGCACTCATTTGTAGACTTTATGATGCAGGGATTTAAGACCCGACCGAGCTCCTTTGGAATAAAATGTTTCCATACGAAGAGTCTTTATACGTTGTCATGGTTGTTATCATGTGCGTTATGCAGTCTTCAAGTCAGCTCTACAAAACGGTAATATTTTAACCAAAGATGTGCGATTGTGTGCAACTCATTTAAACTGCCTAACCTGTGCACACGTACACAATATTTTTAAATGATTAGTCCCGAAGAGTAATTTAGTTTTCTGGTCATATTTTTCGATACAGTTCCTCTAATCGTATATAACTGATTGCAGTGCTGTTTCATGGATATGTATGACCATTTATATAGAGAACACCACAAAGTAATTTGTTTTTGTCTTACTCGTGGAATTCCCACTTGAAACAGTCTTCTTCTAATATCAGCCTTTGATTACATATTTGCTTTTTCATAACACATAAGTCAAAATGTATGTTCTTGTACCATTATCGTGATATTCAGGGGGTAATTCATAGAAATCAGCGCACAAGTGGCGCACGCGGCTGGCGCACAGTGTGCGCGTGCGAATCCCTGTGCCATCCGCGTGCGCTAAAATCCATTTCCGCGCACAGCGTATTCATGGATTCCAGCTACCAAAACCAGCCGTGGCGCACAGTGGCGCAGCGACCCTGCAGCAGCACCAGTTACGCCCCCAGGAACGCCTCTCGCGCAGGGAAAAGCCATCAAAATCCCCAATCCAGCGCAAAGGGCTACGCTAACCCTGTACCAGCACGGCAAGCGGGCTACGTGTATCACTGGGGTGCGTGGGAAGTTCCACACGCGATTTCAGCAGGGTACACGTATTTCAGGAGTGCGCTGGAAGTTCCACACGCGATTTCAGCAGGGTACATGTATTTCAGGGGTGCGCGGGAAGTTCCACATGCAATTTCATCAGGGTACGTGTATTTCAGTGGTGCGTGGGAAGTTCCACACGCGATTTCAGCAGGGTATGTGTATTTCAGGGGTGCGCGGGAAGTTCCACACGCGATTTCAGCAGGGTACGTGTATTTCAGGGGTGCGCGGGAAGTTCCACACGCAAATGTCCAGGCCATGTGTATTTCGGGGTGCGCGGGAAGTTTCACACGCGATATCAGCATGGTATGTGTATTTCAGGGGTGCGCGGGAAGTTCCACACGCGATTTCAGCAGGGTACGTGCATATCAGGGGTGCGCGGGAAGTTCCACACGCAAATGTCCTGGCTACGTGTATTTCGGGGTGCGCGGGAAGTTTCACATGCGATATCAGCAGAGTACGTGTATTCCAGGGGTGCGTGGGAAGTCACACACGCGAAGTCAGCAGGGTACGTGTATTCCAGGGGTGAGCGGGAAGTTCCACACGCGATTTCAGCAGGGTACGTGTATCACAGGGGTGCGCTTGAAGTTCCACACGCGATTTCATCAGGGTACGTGTATTACAGGGGTGTGCGGGGAGCACCACACGTGAATTGCACATGTGGGTCCTCCCAGGTGTTCCCTCTACACCCTCCACGGCCCCTGCAGGTGGCTCACACCACAGGGGCCTACCCTGGCCATGTCCTGCAGGCACCCCATCCACCATGGCCATGCCCCCCAGCCAACCCACATGTCAACATGCACTACTGCCCACCAACGCATGTCCCCCTGCACCCCCAGCCACCAGGGGCACCCTCCACCAGGCCCTCACCCATGTCTCCCACCACCCCCACCCCCCAGCACTGTGGGGCACCTGCCAGAAGGCCCACACCCATGTCCAACCCATGTTCCCCACCACCCCCACCCCCCAGCACTGTGGGGCACCTGCCAGCAGGCCCCCACCCATGTCTAACTCATGTTCCCCACCCCCCAGCACTGTGGGGCACCTGCCAGCAGGCCCCCACCCATGTCCAACTCTTGTTCCCCACCACCCCCACCCCCCAGCACTGTGGGGCACCTGCCAGCAGGCCCCCACCCATGTCCACCTCATGTTCCCCACCACCCCCACCCCCCAGCACTGTGGGGCACCTGCCAGCAGTCCCCCACCCATGTCCAACGCATGTCCCCACCACCCCCAGCCCCCAGCACTGAGGGGCACCTGCCAGCAGGCCCCCACCCATGTCCAACTCATGTCTCCCACCACCCCCACCCCCCAGCAGTGCAGGGGCAGCCTCCACCAGGCCCCCACCCATGTCTCCCACCACCCCCACCCCACAGCAGTGCAGGGGCACCCTCCACCAGGCCCCCACCCATGTCTCCCACCACCCCCACCCCCCAGCAGTGCAGGGGCACCCTCCACCAGGCCCCCACCCATGTCTCCCACCACCCCCACCCCCCAGCAGTGCAGGGGCACCCTCCACCAGGCCCCCACCCATGTCTCCCACCACCCCCAGCAGTGCAGGGGCACCCTCCACCAGGCCTCCACCCATGTCTCCCACCACCCCCACCCCCCAGCACTGTGGGGCACCCTCCACCAGGCCCCCACCCATGTCTCCCACCACCCCCATCCCCCAGCAGTGCAGGGGCACCCTTCACCAGGCCCCCACCCATGTCTCCCACCACCCCCACCCCCCAGCACTGTAGGGCACCTGCCAGCAGGCCCCCACCCATGTCTCCCACCACCCCCACCCCCCAGCACTGTGGGGCATCCTCCACCAGGCCCCCACCCATGTCTCCCACCACCCCCATCCCCCAGCAGTGCAGGGGCACCCTCCACCAGGCCCCCACCCATGTCTCCCACCACCCCCACTCCCCAGCACTGTGGGGCACCTGCCAGCAGGCACCCACCCATGTCCAACTTATGTTCCCCACCACCCCCACCCCCCAGCACTGTGGGGCACCTGCCAGCAGGCACCCACCCATGTCCAACTCATGTCTCCCATCACCCCCACCCCCAGCAGTGCAGGGGCAGCCTCCACCAGGCCCCCACCCATGTCTCCCACCACCCCCACCCCTCAGCAGTGCAGGGGCACCCTCCACCAGGCCCCCACCCATGTCTCCCACCACCCTCCAGCAGTGCAGGGGCACCCTCCACCAGTCCCCCACCCATGTCTCCCACCACCCCCACCCCCCAGCAGTGCAGGGGCACCCTCCACCAGGCCCCCACCCATGTCTCCCACCACCCCCAGCAGTGCAGGGGCACCCTCCACCAGGCCTCCACCCATGTCTCCCACCACCCCCACCCCCCAGCACTGTGGGGCACCCTCCACCAGGCCCCCACCCATGTCTCCCACCACCCCCATCCCCCATCCCCCAGCAGTGCAGGGGCACCCTCCACCAGGCCCCCACCTATGTCTCCCACCACCCCCACCCCCCAGCACTGTGGGGCACCTGCCAGCAGGCCCCCACCCATGTCTCCCACCACCCCCACAACCCCAGCACTGTGGGGCATCCTCCACCAGGCCCCCACCCATGTCTCCCACGACCCCCATCCCCCAGCAGTGCAAGGGCACCCTCCACCAGGCCCCCACCCATGTCTCCCACCACCCCCACCCCCAGCACTGTGGGGCACCTGCCAGCAGGCACCCACCCATGTCCAACTTATGTTCCCCACCACCCCCACCCCCCAGCAGTGCAGGGGAGCCTCCACCAGGCCCCCACCCATGTCTCCCACTACCCCCACCCCCCAGCAGTGCAGGGGCACCCTCCACCAGGCCCCCACCCATGTCTCCCACCCCCCCGACCCCCCAGCAGTGCAGGGACACCCTCCACCAGGCCCCCACCCATGTCTCCCACCACCCCCACCCCCCAGCAGTCCAGGGGCACCCTCCACCAGGCCCCTACCCATGTCTCCCACCACCCCCACCCCCCAGCAGTGCAGGGGCACCCTCCACCAGGCCCCCACCCATGTCTCCCACCACCCCCACCCCCAGCAGTGCAGGGGCACCCTCCACCAGGCCCCCACCCATGTCTCCCACCACCCCCAGCAGTGCAGGGGCAGCCTCCACCAGGCCCCCACCCATGTCTCCCACCACCCCCCAGCACAGTGGGGCACCTGCCAGCAGGCCCCCACCCATGTCCAACTCATGTTCCCCACGACCCCCACCCCCCAGCACTGTGGAGCACCTGCCAGCAGGCCCCCACCCATGTCCAACTCATGTTCCCCACCACCCCCACCCCCCAGCACTGTGGGGCACCTGCCAGCAGGCCCCCACCCATGTCCAACTCATGTTCCCCACCACCCCCACCCCCAGCACTGTGGGGCACCTGCTAGCAGGCCCCAACTCATGTTCCCCAGCCAACATGTCATCACAATCTAGATCCCTGGTCCCTATGGTCAGCCTCCAAATGCAAAACACCCACCCGAGTATTGCATCCACCCACTCATAATTGGCAATTACATGACAGAACACCAATTGCAAGTTTCGAAACAAACACATTTCCCTCACATACACCCAATGGGTGTCAGTGAATCTCAAAACCCATATCATGATATGCATGAAACCAATGAGATGATACTACACATTGAAGTTCGATAAACAATTATGTATTAAAGGAAACATAAATAGAATCAAAAATAAAGAAACAGAAATGGGAATGTACAAAAATGAAAAGAAGCATGTCCGTGAAAAAAAGCAAAACCAAAAATCATAACCTAAAGTAATGGTGTCCAAAGTCACTGTCCACAAAAGAAAATCCAATGGGAAATAATAATTGAAAGCCATTGCTCCATGGGTAAATTGTGAAAGAAAAATAAAATCCAACAGTGAACTATGTACAGACGATCAAGCCAGGGTCCATTATCCCATCAAAAGAAATGAAACCTATCTAACTACACTAACTAATAAAATAAACTATATACAAATATGTGGCCAATATCCAAAAGGTCCAAAATAAATTAAAAAAAGGAAACATAACCCTACCTACATAACTATGTACAAGGGCAGCGGGCTAGTCTAACGGCTCACTTTTGGATGTCCCGGGCCGGGGCATCATCGAACTCCTGCTCAATGTCCCGGAGGCGGTCCTCCTCCATGGCCCCGAGGGTCCGCAGGGGCGTCGACGTGTCCACCTCCAACCCCCTGCGGATTGCCTCGAGGCACTCGGCCCGCCTCAGGGCCCTCCGCAGGGAGTTCTCCGCCCTGACCATTGTGAGCCGTGCCTCTTCCGCCCGCTGCCGCTCAGCATCTATGGCGTGGCCCAACCGCTGCCACACGGAAGACACTCTCTGTCCTGGGTCCTCATGCCCTCCGGCCGATGCCTGCCCCTCCGATGTTGAAGGCCCCGAGCCTTCATGGCTCCCACCACGTTGCTGCTGCTGCTGTGCCTCTGCCCGTGCACTGCCTCCTGCTGCCTGCACATCCTCCGCCGGCTGGGGTGCAGTCGTTGATGTGGCCACCCCTGCTGGACGTCCGACTCCCGACTATGGCAGGGATGCCTCCTCCACCAGCCTGGCCGCACCATCAGAGGCAGCTCCACAGGGCACCCAGGTGACTGATGGGTGGGAAGATGGCACGGAGGACGACTGGCGCGTAGGGGGTTCAGTTGAGGAGGGGGTCGTAGCAAGCCCCATCAAACGGAGGAATCTGGCCTGGGTGACCTGTCCCAGCAGGCTGACGTGGTCAACGAGCCATTCGAGATTACGTGCAGTCTCCTCATGAAAAGACTGCAGGTCACCTTGCATGGCCCGTTGACGCAACGCCACACCAGTCAGGACAGGTTCAACCCGGACCCAGATAGCCACGTCCGCAGGCAGAGGAAGGCCAGTTGTCGTTTGCTCATCCCCTGCCTGAAAACGGGTCTGGACGTAGGGCTCCCTGCTGGTGCAAGATGATGCAGGGACAGGATCAGGGACAGGATTGCACACAGGCACCTCCGCAGCGGCCTGTGCTGCCTCCTGTCCCTGGTCCTGCACTGCACCACTAGCACCAGTGGGATCCCCACCTCCAGACCCCATCTCTGTTGCTTGCATGGCCCCCTCCTCTACCAAACCCCCCACCAACCCGGATGACTCCGGTCCATCTTCCCCCGTTGGGCCCTGTGGGGTCCCAGCTGCCCCTTCTGCTGCCGAAGAGTCCAACTCCAACCTCCGCCTCTTGGACCTCCCCCCGGCAGCTGCGGCCTGGGACGCGGCACCGGACTCCTCACTCCCCGACGAGATGACAACATGGGAGGGGAGCCGGGCCTTGCATCTCCGGCTGGCGGTGGGATCCCCGCCGCTGTGCTCCACAGCACTTTCTCCGCCCTCTTCATCAGTTGACGCTGCAGACAGGGAGAAATAAAACACAGGCATCAGGGCACTGTACAATGGACACATACACACATGACAGTTGTACATGAGTGGCATTGGCAAACCTCAGACATGCCATCACAATCCCCAACACACATGTCATTTCAACTTGCACACATGAGCCATACCACAGCCATATCGCAACTGCCAGCACCATCCATACCCATACAACAGCATGAGCAGGCAAAGCTGAGCCAGACATCACATGCAACACAGGACGTGCACCACACATATACACACAACACCACACTTGCATGCATGTGTACACCTCTGCCAAGTGTCGCAGTGTTCAGATGGGCATCCATGTCACAACTGCCAATCAGGCTTCCACATCCGGCTGTCACATGCATCCATGTTGCATCACTGTTGGACCCTTGTCGAATACACACAAATGCACATGTACACAGTGCTGATACATGCAGCTGAAAACAACATACATGCGTGACATCACAGAGATGTCTACTTACATACACATTCATCCAAACATGTGTGCCCACACAACTGCATTTGGCATGCAAGCTTACACACACAAGCACCATCCATGTCTCACACATTACAGCCCTCGCATGTGTTAGCCCCACGGCCCTGTACACCCCCACCCATACTCGAACCCATACAAACAGATGTGCAACCTGCACACTACTGAAACATCACCACACGCACAGCTCACAATCAGGATGCATGTACACTTACCGCTCGACTCCACGGGTCTGCCTCTCAAGGACCTGGACGTGGAGCGCTGGGGATATGCGTTCCAGGACCCTCATCTGATCTTCCGACAAGTGGCCCCGGCGCCCCTTGGCATCCGCTGCCTTCAAGAGGCGCCGGGCCTTGTTCAGTGTCCTGGACCTGAAGTCCTCCCAGCGCTTCTTGACATGTTGGAAGTCGCGGACTGCCACCCCCTCCGCGTTGATGGCAGTCACAATGTCAGTCCAGATCCGAGTCCGTCCTTCCTTGTCGGCACGGGAACTTCCGAAGAGGGCATCATACTGCCCCAGGACTTGCTCCACCAGGACACCAACTTCGGTGGCACTGAAGCTGGTGACCCTCTGCCTCTCTGGCCGGGGGTTGTCAGTGGTGCCAGATGTTGCAGTGCCCGACATGACAACCCCAGAGGCAGGAGTGGGTGGGCACCTGGGTCCTGGGGCTGGGCTGTGGAGCGATGGGGTCCCAGTCGGGAGTCTTCGGTTCCAGCAGGGGTGGTCACAGCAACAGCACCCCTGGCTGATGTGCAGGCAGCAAATGGCAGGGCACGTGGGCAGCAGGCAGTCAGGCAGCAGCAGATGGCAGGTGGGAGCGTGCTCGGGGCTCTGGGGGGCAGTAGTTCGGCCTTCTGGGCAGGAGCGTGGTCTTCCGTGTGCTTACGCGTGGCCAGCTTGATACGGAGTGATTTGGCGCGTGAAAATTCTGCACGTCAGCGTGTAATTCGAGGAAAGGCCCTTAGCGCGTAAGCGCGTCTGCACGCATACGCAATTTCATTGGACAGAAGGCCCCTGAAGCGCAAGCGCCCCTGTGACGTGACACGCACAGGCGTGCATGGGCATTTCAGCGCGTGTGAAAAACTGCACGTCCGCGTGTAATACGATGAAAGGGCCCATGCGCGTAAGTGACGTGACGCGCGCGTGTGTTTCCCTCAGCACGGGTTAAAGGTGAGTGGGCCCAGCAGTTCGCTGTAGGTGCCTTTCGTGGAGACCAACGTGTGTTGCTGCTTCCTGTTGTTTCGCGCGCCATCACAACTTCACAGCTATCAAGGACGTATCTCTTCTTTTGGCGGGGGTATTGGCTACGCGTGTTTTTCTGCATCGTGCTAGTCAGACGGTGAGTCGCACACGCTCTTTTTCCCACTGCGGGTGCCCCTGTGTATCGCACCCATTTTCGATGTCATAGTAGCCTGCGTGTCCCACGTGTACGCGTTATTCGTGTTACTGGGTGCCACCGCGTACTGCGGGAGGTTGAATCCACGCACGTAGGCTGCAGGGTTGCGTGCACATGGTTTTACTGCAGTCTTGGGGTGCCTGAACGTTGCGTGACCCGTCACCACATCACCGGGGTCACATACAGCCTTGCAGGTGCAGGGGGGCTGTTAACATCTTGCTTCCCACCCCCTTCACCCCAATTGCCCAGGTCAATTGTGGTGTACACCTCCCATTGGCACCACTCCATCTGTGCCAGCACTACTACATCTGTGCCATGGTTGGGAGGCCACCAAAGGTGAGGGGCGCCTCAGCTGGGCGTCCTCCTCGTGGCGGGCGTGGTCGGGGACGTGGCCGTGGTGACCAGGGAGTAGGGGGACTCCAGGGTGTCCAGGGCGGCCACAGAGGGGGAAGAGGCAGGGGTGCGCCACTTGAGCACAATGTTGTGCCATGTGTCGGTGCAGTCATGCCACCACCCCCTGTGGTTCCGGGGGATGCAGCTCCTGCATCTGGCACTGGCACCCATTTGACCCGGCAGTCCGTTCCATCGACTGCCACGGGCCCAACGGTAGTGGTAGCTGCAGGTGCAGCTGTGGACACCGCCACCCAGGCTCAGGGTCTGCCAGCGCAGGCTGCATTGGCACTTGAAGTGCCCTTGGTAGATCTCCAACAGGCCAGGGGGGAAACCATAGGGGCAGGCCGGGCTGCTCAGACCAAGACACGTGTCCCTGGGGCAGTCATGTCATCTGCTGCCTCGAACAGCCGGGTGTTGGCAAGTGCAGGGGCAGATGCACCCAACAGCACCCCGGTTGTGAGTCTGCCAACCAGGACCGTTGCGGTTAATGACCCTGCCACAGCTGATGTTGCTGCGCAGGGTCCATTAGTGGGCACCCAGCTGCCCCTGACACAAGTCAGGCCTTTGGTCATCCCTCCACCTGCCACTCCCTTGGCCCAATCCACCGAACCCACTGGCCATACTGGTCAGGGCGGCATTAGCCAGCCAGGGTCTGCGCCACAGTCCAAGAGGAGGAAGGTTGCACCTGCGGCACAGGCTGGGACCCCACACACAGCCACAACCTCCTGCACGTCGAGGAAGAAGCCTTTCTGTAAGCAGGAACTGGACTTCCTCGTGGACTACGTGCGGGGCCACAGCCGTGACATGCTAGTGGGTCCCAATAGTCAGACTACGGCTGCCCAACGTGACACCCACTGGAAGCATGTTGCAGAACATGTCAGTTCATTCGGCCATGAGGTGCACACGGCGCAAGAGTGCAAGAAGCGTTGGAATGACATCAAACGCAGCACTAAGGCTAAGCGTGCCTCTAATTACAACTTGACTCTGGTGACTAGCAGTGGGCCTGCACCAGAGGAGGAAGAGCTCACTCCGCATGAGGCTCTCGTTGGGGAGTTCATACCACCTGAATTGGTTGAAGGAGTGGGAGAGATGCTGGACTTTGATGCGCAGTCCAGTGAGTGTTGATGCGTGTTTGTTGAGGACGTGTGTGTTGCCGCTACATGTGACGTGTACATGGTTCTGATGTGTAAGTGATGCAATCCTTCTGACATGCATGTCTCCTCTGCCTGCATGCGGGGACTCCATGTAGGCATGCTCCCTTGCCCCTCCTCCGCCACTCTGCACCCCAGTTCCACCTTTGCACTGGTCTGCTTCAATCTTGCCAATGTGTACTTTCTTATTCATGTGTCCTGTGTAGATGCTAACTTCCAGCGTGGAATCTGCCAGACATATGCCGTGTGGTACAGCCTTAGTACTCGATGCAGGGTATCTCACTTGTACTGTGCATAGGTCAGATGTCCCGCAGGGACATGAGTGCCCATTCATGCTCCATGTGCATTGCACGCATGCCCCTATGTGTCCTTGACTTGATGATCACTGTAATACAAGTCCTTGGTTACATACATTGCCTGCCATTTTATCAGCCTTCCCATGTCAACTGTGGCTCAGTCCTGCATTGCACACATGTTTAGGGTCTGTCAATCTGTGTGGCTCACAGGCCTCAGCCTGTTCAATGGCCAATGACTCTGTCCAACTGTTGTTGTGTCTTCTTCACACATGGGCGGAATCCAGAGTTTTCATCATGTGTCCTGCTTACTGTCCCAGCATCATTTGCAGTGTTGTCACTTGAATCACATTAAGCTGTTGATGCCAGTCAACACTGCCTGTCAATACACAGGTGTATGGTCAGCCTTTTGATACCATGCTAGGCATCCCTGCTTTGGTACTGGGGTGGAGGGGTGCTTGGCTTCTAGATATGGTACACATTGAATGCACAATGCACGTGATGTCTGAATTTGACATTGCACTGCCTTCACATTTCCTGGCACACGCCATGGAGTCCTTGTACATGTAGGTAGTGATTGGCGTACACATTTTCTGCACTGCATAGACCCACTTCCATGGAAACTGCCACCTTTCAACAGGTCTGATCACAGAAGCTATTCAAAGTTGACCCAGCATGCATTACTGGTTATGTGTTGTGTGTCACATGTCTGCCGGATGCGTTTGCTGTCACTGTGTGTGTGTGTTGTGTGCTTCTGACATGTGTAGTGACCTTTTTTCTCTCTATTTTTCAGGTGATGACGCAATGGAGGCGGAGGATGGTGTTGTCATGCCAGACACAGGGTTGTTACCACCACATCAACCCGGCACTAGTGGTGGTCGTGGGGTGGTAGGCCACGAAAACCCCCAAGTGCTGCAGTCCATCTTGTCTCTGGCTGCCTATGAGTCCAGCCTTGATGATGACTCTGACATCCATGTTGAGTTGGATGAGCATCAAGTCCATGTGTCAGGGGTGAGTGATTCTGATGTGGACACTCCTCTGTCTGCGACCCCTGCACTGAGGGATCAGACAGTCTTGGTTCCTCCGCCCGTGGTGGATCGGAACGCAGGGTCACCCTCCATACCAGTCACTGATGTGCCTGGGACATCACGTCGACGGGGGCATGTAGTCGTGCAGCCGCGGGCGGTGCCAACACAGCGAGGACCCCCGGTCCTTGGGTCCCGCAGGGGTCAAGCCCTGCAACGCGGTCGCCGCGCGCAACCGCAGTATACTGAGTGGGAGCAAGACATGACTGCCAATTCCGAACGGCAGGGGCAGCAATGGAGAACATCGCTGAGAGCATGGAGCGTGTGGCCCGATCTGTGCTCCCCCCTGCTAGGCAGGTGCTTCTACAGCATCAGGCGGCACGGTCCACGGCCCGCTCGCTCAGGCTGGGCATGGCGGCCTCAGACAGGGCACGCCAGGCTGAAATGTCGTCTCTGCGTCAAGCAATTGCTGCTCATGCAGAGGCGCACATGGATGCCCTGAGGGAGGAGTATGCTTCCCTCAGATCCACTCTGGGTGTCCTTATGATGTCCCAGAGGCAGCAGGCAGAGGAGAGGTTTGCACAGCTTGAGTGTACCATCTCGGCTGAGCTACAGGCTTGCCGGGAGGTGCAGCGGTTGTCCAGCCAGGCCTTGCAGGAGGAAATCTGTGTTACATGTGCTACCTTGCAAGAGGAAACACGTGTATCACGTGAGGTTCTGCATGCAGACCTACGTCACATCACCACACAGAACCAGGCTCACCCGTCCGGCAGACTTGCTGCCGACGAGGGGCAAGCTGCGGCTAGGCGTGGCCAGGCTACTGTGCCACGTCCTCCTTTCCAGGATGAGCCAGACTCGGACGACCATCTATCTCCCACATAGGCCGGGCTTTGCAGGCGTTGAGCCCATGGAGGTTTTTTTTTTGGCTCAGCATCATCGCATGTGGATGTTGAGCAGCACCCTGTACCTCCCCCCTACTGGGTGCCTTCCCCCCCCCCGGGTCGTATGTGGCCATTTTTGATTTTTCTTTTAGTTTAGTTAGTTAAGTTTCTGTTTGATAGTTAGTTTAATTAGGTAATGTAGGTTTTCCATAGTTAGTGTAATTAGTTAATAGTTGATTTAGTTTAAAATTGCTTGTCTATTGTGCTTTCATGTGACCGTGCGGTGCTTTGTGGCTTTTGAAGGCATCCACTGTCTGTTCCGGCTGGGCCCTTCAGGCTTGTCTTGTGTATGTGTTTGCTGCTGGGGGTCCTTGACTCACATATGCCACTCCTGCCTCCCTTATCCATGGGCTCGCAAGGATGGTTCGGTGTCACAGACTTTTACACAAGGGCTTTGGACTGTCATATCTGTGGCATGTCTGGTGCTGTGTGACTTGTGTTGACACCCCTAGTGGGGATGATTTTGGTGGTATTGTCCACTGTGCAGCTTTTGCTAGATGGGGTGTGTCATGATTAATGTGTACATTAACTGCTATGCATTGTGTAGTATGTTTCTTATCTTTACTGTACACGTGCTTGTTGCAATTCATGCTGTAGATAGTGTTCCACACTTTGGATGTGGAAGATGGACTGATGTTGTGATTCATGATGTGACTCTCTGACATGGTCAAGTAATGAGATGCCTGATGAGACACACACAGATGACTTTGAAGCATTAATCATGTGTTTCATGCCCTTTCTGCAGGGGGATGAGCCTCCAGAGCACCTTTGCCAGCAGACATGGCCCATTGGACGACGGAATTCCTGACACATTTGTTGGTGCCCACATGCACATGTGTGCACAAGCAGAGGCACAGGGATTGCAGACCTACATCCTAGACCTGCTGACGTGTTCCAAGGAACTCCAGGCAAGGTGAGCAGCACAGGGGGGCCACAACACAGCAAAGCTTGCACCAGGCGAATTGGACATGCAGGCTTAGTCACAGCACTGAGGGTGAGCTTAGACGAATATTGGTGTTGAAGCACACAATGCAGCTCACATGTGTTGGTGGACTGATGGCTGTTGATTGTAAGGTTGTCTGGGACACGTGCAGGGGCAGTGGCACATACCCTCCGGCACACCAAGGTCCATTGAGGCACTTGTATCAACCATGTAGCCTTCCGAGACATGGAAAGGGGCAGCTCACAGGGACATACAGCAAGGGACATACTCGGGTGCAGTGCATATCATTTCCATGTACTTTATGATAAATGCACTGCCAACTTTGTTTCGGTCATGGTGGTACGCAACTTGCTCAGAAGTCATGGCTTGCTATATGGGTCTGTCTGCTTACCCAGGGAACATTGCATGTTGTGTGAATTGTGACACATTGGTGTTCCATTTGCCATGCACCCACCGGCGGCTGACTTACTGCATTGACTGTGTATGACCCGTCACAGGGGTAATGTTACATATGGGTACGAAGCATCTACACCAGATTGTCTGTTTGGAGAGTAGTTTGTTGCTATGGGGCATGTTTGGTGTTGTGTTTTTGTGTAATTGGCATGTACAGGTTGTTGACTGTGGCTCTCTTTGCAGCATTGCAGTGCACCTGTAACCGGACCTGAGAGTGCGCAGGCAGGAGGCCAGCACTCAAAACCAGAGCTAAGTGTCTTGTTGTTTTTCTTTCAAACTGCTCTGCATAGGCTTGCTGGGGAGTGTACTAATGCATGGATGTATGTGTGGTTCAAATTGGTATGTTTTTTCCCCCTAATCACCCGGAATCCTATGCAATTTTGAACCCTGTACCCTCTACCCGGTGTTTCTGCTTCCCGTACCTATCCAAGCAACGTTCTAACCCTCTTTCCCCGCTGGGGTTGCGGATGCCTGTGTAAGCCCCGAATTTGCAGGCGCCAAAACCCTAGAGGGGGTGGTTGGTTCGTACCACTCCTAAGCCTGGACTACAGAAGGCCATGACAATGATGTCCAAGTTTGTTTGGATTGTGTATGTGTTCATGCAGGTAGTACATTTTCGTGCATTCCCTGGTTTCATGTCTCATTCCTCCTCCCCTCTCCTGCCACTCATTCCAGTCATCCAGTGTGTCAACACCTGTCCCGACTGCATATCCCTGAACCTCCTTCTCCACCAGGGTCTCAGGGGCCTGTGTGAGTTTGACCTTGCAGGCACCCGGGACACGGTGGGGGTGGTTGTTTCGTGACACTCCTGCGCCTGTACACGGGACCTGTGACAGTACACATCCGTTCATGGTGCATCATCCTATGTCATGTACCACACATGGTTCACATCCTGTTGTGACATTGTTTTACTGTGCTTCCTTGGTTGTTGCATCATTGTGGTAGTACTTGGCCTTTGTGAGGTACTGCTACGTCAAGTCATCTACTGGAGGGTGTTCTGGTTCGTTTTTCTGGCTTGGATTCTGTCATTTTGGAAATGAGTGTGGATTCTGAGGGTGCAGACACCTTTTTACACCCAAGGTGGGAGATGGTGACAAAGGGTGAAGGTGATCCTGTGGCCAGGTGGAATTGAAGTTTGAAGGCTCCATGACCCAGGTGCAGTTGTTCAGTGGGTCATGGTCATTTGTGAGGGGGGGGGGGTTGTTGTTGATAGTTGCCTTGCCCTGCAGTGTGATGGGAACTCTGACATTGTAATGGTGGTATCCTATGTACATGTTGTGTTCTGCTGATCAATGCCTGTTCATGTGTTGTGTTTACCTTTCAGGTGCGAGGGGATAGTTGTGGTTTGACATGCTGGGGTGTACACATGGTGAATGTTCACATGTGATATGTAGAGAACACTGATGGTCACTTGAGTGCACATGCATATGTGGAGTGCATGTCCTTGCAGAACCACACACTTGCACTCTGATGCACTACATGTACTCCCACCCTTGCATATCCACGTGTACACTGTTTGCCTTCTGGTGGCCACTGTGTCCCTGCAGCACATGTTCTGTGACCAATTATGGATCCTGTACATGCCTAATTTGGTTTTTGATGTGGTCTGTCACTTAGATGTGATGCTCAGGGTGTGCATCACACACAATGGCTGTTCACTGTGCTGTGCGCTGAGCAGTGTGTTGCAGGAGTAGGACACATCACACAGAAGCTAGAGGGTTGATTTTGCAATGCACAATGTGCATGTATACAAGCATTCATTGTTATGTTACGTCTACAACTCTTGTAATGCATTTTGAAATGACTTATTTTGGGTGGGAGGTTGTTGGTCTGTCATTTCATCTGATTCCAGGTCAGGCATCATTGTCTGATGCCACTGTAGATTTTGGACATGGCAATGTGTACCTTATCGTTACTGTGTTGGTGTATGGGTATTGCTTGCCATGTCATGTTGCGGTTTGGGAGGGTTTGATTCACATGACAGTGATGACCATGGCCTGTTTTACAGGTGTGTGTGATGCACACCTTGCATGTCAGGGTCATCCGCTTCTCAGAGCAACTAGCTGGGGGTAGATCTCTCTCCGTGGCAGGCCCTCCCTCTGGAACAGCCTTCATGCCTCACTTGAACTTGAGGGGAACCATCTCCGGTTCGGGAAGCACCTCAAGACCTCCCTCTTTGCTTCTGCTTTCTCTTTGCCTCTCCCTTGCGGAATTCTTCACTGGAACTGCACTGGAGCTGCAACTGGGCCACTCTCACCGACCTCAGTCCCTGGCCCAGCCACTCTCCACTTGCACTGCCTCCCTGGCGACCCCTGCACTGCGGGACTGTCTCTCTATCCCTACAGCCCCCCCTTCCCAGCACTTGTCTGCACTTACCTTTGCAGTTGCCACCAGCCGACCTATGTATTTGTTTTTTGGTCTACTTCCCCTGTACTGCACTCCCCCACCCTCCCCTTCCCCTTGCACTTTTCCCTTCCCCCTACCCCTGCACTTGCACAATCTAAATGACACCTGGCCTAGTAGTACTGTTGTCTGTCTTCCCTTGTTCCCCCCTCCCTGCATAATCGCACCTTGAAATACTTGTGTATAGGCCATATCATGCCATATGTCATATGTGTGCCTTTTGGTCACACAGGTAGCTTGTGTTTAAGTAGCTAGGGATGCAGACGATGTGGCACTTCCATGGCAACTGTCTCAGGGTGGTAGGGTTGTGACAGTTGACTGTCTCTTTGTCATCATCGATTGTCACCTGGTATGTGCCAGGCCTGTGTGCACTCCGCAGGGGTGGGAGTTTAGGTGAAGAATGTGGCCACAAGCTGGGTCCGGGCTTCCTCGCCACGCGTCCTGTCCCCTCCCATGGGCAGCGCCTGTGCCTGTGGTTGGGGATGTGGGGGCACCACCATGTCCACCGGGACACCCTGCCGTGTTGCAACATTGTGCAGGACACATGCTGCCACAATGATCCTGCACACTACTGGTGGTGCATAGAGTAGTTGCCCGCCAGAGCGGTCAAGGGAGCGGAAACGTGACTTGAGCACTCCGAATGTGCGCTCCACTATGGCCCTGGTTGCAATATGGGCGCCGTTGTATCTTACCTGGGGTGGTGTGGTGGGGTTCCGGATTGGCGTCATCATGTGGTTGCTCAGAGGGTAGGCACTGTCCCCTGGGGAGGTGATAATAGTTGAGATTATTAGGGTTTGGGTATTTGTCTGTGTGTGACTTGCATGCATGTGCAAGGGCATTTGTACTCACCTAGGAGCCATGTGTCGCCATGCTGCCCAGCTTCCAGGGCCCGGCTCAGGGCGGACATTCTGTATATGAAACTGTCATGGGTGGAGCCAGGGTAGTTTGCATAGACAGAGGTGATGATTCCCTTTGCATCGCATACCACCTGTACATTGATGGAATGCCAGTGCTTGCGGTTTCGGTAGATGTGCTCAGTGGCCCTTGGTGGACGTAGGGCCACATGGGTGCAATCTATGGCACCGAGCACTTTGGGGAAGTGTGCCACCCCGAAAAACTCCAGGACAACGGCCTGCCTTTCTGCGGGTGTTCTGGGCATGTATATGTGCCTGCGGACTGAGGGGCGCGCTGTCATGATTGCCAGTACCTGGTGTAGGCAGCGTGACTGCGTGGCCTGTGAGACCCCCCCCCACTATGGCAGTAGTCCACTGAAATGACCCAGTGGCCAAAAAATGCAGGACATTGAGCAGCTTCTCCAAGGGGCTCAATGCTTGGGAGCAAAGGGTGGGGGATGTAAGGTCATCTTCCCACTCCCTGACCAGGTCTAGGATGATATGGGGTGGAAACCTATACCTGCCATAGACCTGGTCGTCAGGCATCCAAAAAGGCTTGTCCCTGGTGGGAAAATGCGTTCCCTGGCTATTCTCCTCCTCCTGCGGTGTCCCACGATCAGTGCTGCGACAAATGGGGCATTCATCGTAGCTGTATATATGTGTTTGTTGTTTGCGCGCACTTTTGTACTGTGCGTGGGGACGCTTCCGCCTGCCTTCGTGTGGCGGACGCGTTGATGCCTGTGCGCGTCTTTTGCCGTGCGTGGGTTTCCCGTATTCGAATCCATGAATACGGGTTGTTCGCATGCGTGTGGGCGTTCCGTGTAGTTTCCTGCAGTACTTCCCCAGTTACGCCTTCTTTTTCACGTGTTGTTCCCCATTCCACGTGTTACGCCCACTGTTCCGCCCACTTTGGTTGTGTGTGCCGCGCTATGTGCGCTTTTGCTGTGCGCGTAGCGCACGCCGTTTATGCCTGCGTGCGCCATGGCTGGATTGGGCGCATGGACAGCGGGAAACACGCGCAGCGTCTTCCTTGAATCGCACGCGTGCGCGTGTGCTGCGTTTCTCACGCTTGCGCTCCATTGCGCCTGCTTGCGCTTGGATTTTCGGCGCACGTTTGTTCCATGAATCGGCCCCTTAATCAGAGCTCTGTTTTTTTCTTGCTGGCGTGAGTGTACGTTTTTCATGAGTCTGCTGATTTGTGTCCTGCATCTATATTACAGCCTATCACCCTACCCTGTGGCTGCAATGGTGCCTTGGGCATTTTCGAGAAAACAAGTGTCTTCATTGACAGCTGATAATGTTGTCCCTTGAAAGGCCATTTCTACAGTATGTTGATTCATTACAGAAATGTCGAATGATGTTAGGGGAGATCAAGGGAGTACTCATAGAAATTTTGATCAGTACCAGGGCAGTGTAACAAACAAGAGTTGTAACTGGGACAAACGTGGTGAGGCAACATATATTCTTAGATCCCTTAATTTGACAGGGGCACAATTTGTTTGGGCCTCAGCCCTAAATACTCTTTAGGTTGCCCTGTGCCAAAATTGACTTCTATCAAGAGTTCTTGGGATGAATCCTGTGGAGTCATCACTGATCCCTAGCTTCAGATCTCCTCCCATGTGGCCAGGGGATGGCAGTCACTACCTGATCCTGACCCTGGGGATGGTACCATGAGGGAGGATCACATGGGAGGAGATGGCTGTCGGGGAGATGTAGTTCTCTATAATTCCTAAATTACTGATAGCTTGCAGTCACTTCAAAAATCCCTCTGATAGTAGGACTCAAAAACCCCTTCTTGCAAAACTATCAGAGCAGAACACTATCTATACTTCATGTACACATAATACTCACTTAACATGTCCATTCTATGATCTTTTTGATTCAAACCAAAGTCCAAAACAAGACCACTCTTAAACATCTAAAATTCATGTGGACTCCAACTCCCACAAAGCATCAAGTATTGAGACGAGGAAGAAGAAGAAGGAGTTAATTTGGATCAAAGGAAACCCCAAGCCAAATGTGCAAACTAGTTGTCATAACAGATATCAGCTGCACAGGGCATTTAAAACTGGAGAATACCTTCCATTGGCAGGTGGACATGAAAGATACAGAGCAGGTTTAGTGGGAAGCAAAACTGAAGGCAGGCGCACAGTAACGGACAGTGTTATGAGAGACAGGCCCATACAAGTAACCGATTGCGAGTCTGACTTACTGGAGAGGCGGGAGACTGGGAGAAGCACAGCGGGTGCTTTGAGAGGACCACTGCATCACTAGCAACAGCAGAAATGCTGTTGGGGATGAAGTCTCCTCGAGCAACAGCATTTCTGCCGGCAGGTGAATGCAGAGCCAGCGAGGGAACTGAACAAGGGTCTGCAGAGCAGGGGAAGCTTTTCAGGACTGAAAAAGTTGCTGCATCAGTGTCCTGGGTTCGGAAATCCCAACAAACAGCAGAATGTTTGTACATGGGTGTTGTAACGACAGGCATTTGGACAATTAAAAATTGGAAAGACAAGATTTAAACTAGCCCTCAAGTAAGAGAAGCCAATATGGGGAAAGTTGGAGTAAATATTATCACCAGCAAATGAACATAATGAAGAAATTGAAAGTCAATATATGTACAAGTCTCTATATATGAGATGTCAATTTGGGGGAAATTGAAACAAGCATTGCCACAAGAAAATAACTATCAACGAAAAAGTAACATAACATTTATACAAATTTCCATATATGAGATGCCACTATGGGGAAAATTGGAACTAAGCAGCACCTAAAACAAGCACATTATAAACAGTGAAGGAGTACATCTGTGTTTTAATGAAAGGGGAGATTGTAGAAAGTCCAGGTGAAAGACACATCTGGCAGTGAGACTTTAGGAGAAAGACCGGGCAGGACAGTATACAACTGGATCTACAACACCCAGAGGGTCGTATGCTGGCAGGGGAGTATACCAGGTAATCCATTTTTAAATATGGGTGTTCTTATCTTATACTTGTGCACCCCTTTAGGAAATCGGACTTGCATGTTTACAAATTAAATTGTGCACTGTACACTACATTTAAAGAAACAAGGGATGAATAAAATGTACTCTGTAAATATGGAATATGTAAATAAATATTATGTATCAAGAAAGAGTTCATATATATCAAATTGTAATTAATTAAAGCAGTGACGTCAGTGATGCCATGTATGATGCCATTAATGACACAATCAGTGATGCCATGTACGATGTAATTGGTGATGTCACCAGTGACATCATCACTGATGTTATTTTGGTCATACACTGCACAAGAGGGGGTGCATAGTTAAGATGGAGTTGCTTGAAATGGGACTGCAGTATTTCAGGAGTTTTGATACACTAAATCTGATCACTGAAACTTTGTGAGGAACGTATTTGGGGATACCAACTCCTTGACCTCTACGCCCTATGTTCCTTTAAAATCTTGTAAAAAGTGTGGAATGTTTGTGAAGGCATAAACGGAGACATGAATTCCTCTATTCCGTTTCACATGAAAAGGTATGACATTGCTTCACACATACACATGCGCCACAAAGAGGCTGTTTGAACGAACGGACTAGAGGGGCACGGGTCTTTGCAGGAGGGATTTAACCCGTGACGCAGTAACCCTAACTTCAAGATTAGATTAACAATATGCCACAGAATTGGGTTTATTTTTTTATTTGAGATAAAATACGCCACAGATTTTTGGTTCACTTTTGATTTGCCTGATTTGACAAAGGCAGAGTGTGTGCCGAAACACGTGTTATCACAGAGGGACAACTAATTTACATGAATACCACTCAACAATAAAACCTGAGTTGGATATAACTACAATTTCGCATCAAAAAGCTTCTTTGTGGCGCGTGTGTATGTGTGAAGCAATGGCGTACGTTAAATCTGATCACGTTAACTCTCTCAACTAATGTTCGTCTGTGTATATTGTCATTAGCTGCCTAAAAAGTGCTAATCCTTTGGGAAAGCCAATTTAACCATAACTATAGGGTTGCTACTACTGACATGGTAAATATTAATTGCAGGGTCGGTGGTAGCAACCCTGTAGTTATGTTTAAGTTGGCTTTACCATAGGCAGAACAATTTATGGGTGGTTTATAACTTTGGCGCTGTTCTTTAAATCCACAAAAACATTTCAAAACAATATAGACCTGACTGAACATTTTGCAAAGTTTGGTGTGGTTTTATCAATGGGGGCAAAGTATATTGTGTAGGTCCCACATTTTCTGAAATCTGGATAGACTTAAAAATGAAACAACATATTGCTTGAAGCCACTGCCAAAACCGCTGGCTAGATTGGCAACTAAGTTGCATGAGGGGCGGCAGCTTTGCCCAAAAGCATGCTATATCAGTGATCAGCAGTTTTGTATAAAGTGTCCAAAGAAATGGAGTAAAATAGCAATATCTCGATCTGCCTGTGGGCTCACTTCCCAATTCAGTGCCCATGAATGCCTCCGGACCAATGAGAGGGCTGTGTAATGTCCGCGTACACCATACGAGTATGTCAATTGGTCAACTAAGAAAGGTGCAGTGTGTCAGAATTTCTGAAACGGACGCATTTTGGGTTTGCGATTTGTGCCCATGTTCTGCAAGCAATGTGGTGGGAAAATGTCTGAGAACGAACACTTTCCATTTTGCTGTTTATGAAAGCATCAGTAAGGAGGAGAGGGGTTTGGAGGAAGGCCCAGATGTATGTTGTAAAGAGCATAACAACTGCATTATTCGTTCTGTATTGTCAGCTTTCTCAGTTTTCTGAAGTCTGGGACTACTTTTCTGTCCGTTGACATCACTGCACTGTGGTGGTAGCCTAATGCAAAACTTGCAGTGATTTCTTTAATGTACGCTCATTATTATATATGTTGAAGGCTGTTTTATTATAATGCTATGAACAATCTGGCCACTGGCCATGGCATAAGGGTTAAATTTGGAGCTGGGACTGATCTGCAGCAAGGGCAATGTCTGTTTTCTGAGATGCTTAGCAGGACCTACATTATGGCAGAAGGCAATACCCCAGGCAATGTGGACACTGGCCATGGCCGCAAAGTCCAATCATGGGGTATAATGGACAGTGGAGCAGCCCATAGGCTAAGTGAAATGAATATTTAGGGTGGTTTAGTGGGGCTGATTTTGTGGTCGATCCTCATGTACCACAACATTTACTTATTAATTAAAACAGTTGCTGGTTCACGTTAAAAAATAGATGGGGCATATTTTAAATGTTGGGATAGTACCTTGGATTTTCAGAGTGCCTTTTGGATGAACAATACTCTGATACATGGATTTTCGTTGGCAAGAGTAGTTGAAAACGGCGTGCTTCAACACTGTTCCCATTCACTCATTGGAAATTTTGTGGCTTGATGCATTTTGTATGTTTCGATATCACCTTCCATGGTATGTCTTGAATATAGAGGGTGGTTTGTTTAGTTGTCTGTTTACCTTTGTCTGGGAACAATCGAAGCAGAGCTAGGATATGTTGTAAAGCATCATTGTGCTTAAACTAATAGAGATGCTGGTCTCCCTCTGGTTATCTAGTCGATATGTAAGTCTCTGGGTTCTAGCACCTTGTCACGTCTTTGCTGCAGTCCACAAACAGAATGGGTGTTTGGATGAATAACAAAATAGGACTCATGACTTTGTATATAACATTAAAGGGACTCCCTCCATGGGATGTGCGTCTCTTATCGATGTCTATATTGGTCAAATAATGCAGCATTGAGGGTTTTCCTATCATGGGGATACTTGTGTCACCCACGGTATCTATGGCACAACACGGATTCATGGTTATAGTAAGCAACTGTTTCCTTTTTTAGGTACAATCTCCGGGTTATTATGCTCAGCTTGTTGCTTGGCTTAACCTACCAACAAATGTTTCTCCCCCTGCTTTTGGGTATGGACTTGACATATACATCCTCAAACTCTACCTATGGGTCACCCTCCTGGGCTGATGAATCCCTTTCTACACACGCTTACTAGCAAGCACCCGTTACCCCACTGCTTACAGATTTTTGTCAGATAATGTTATTTGAATACACCAGCTTGCGGTCACCTTCCTGGGCAAAGGTTTCTTCTCAGCATTTGGGATACAACACTCAATAGGATGTCGGACTTCTCCCTTACTCAGTGGCCCTCATTACGACCCTGGCGGAATTCGCGGTGCTAAATGCACCGCGGAGCACGGCGGAAAGCTGCCGATAGCGCCATGGGGGTTGGCGGATTTTCCACCCCATGCCGACCTTGGCGGAGCGGTAAATCCCCAATCCCCATTTTGCCCTTCCCCATTCCCATTCTTGCCCCATAGGGTATAATGGGAGTGGGGAAGGCGTTAATTACGCCACCGTAAAGTACGGTGGCGTAATTAACAACGAGGTCCCTTAGCGCCATGGATTTCTCCGCCCGGTAAAACCAGGCGGAGAAAGGCTCCATGGCGCTACGGGAACTCGTAGTAGGGCGGACGGGTCCGCCACGATTACCGCTGGCGGTAACCCACTCCGCCAGGGTCGTAATGAGGGCCAGTGTCTGTTCTCTGCCAGTATTTGAGAAATAGCCATTGGTAAGCTAATGCCTTTCTCTACCTCTCAGAGTCTGGTACCTATCAGTGTCTCAGATATATCCCCCAGCAGGATATAAGTTATGTCTACACTCTTGCATCTGTTCTCTGCAATGTTATGAGATTTTGTGCACATCAGACATTCAGATTTAATTTTCTCTCTGGGTCTCCCAGCTCTCCTGCCCATTCAGCCTACTCCGGCCTAGTTACTCTAACGCTCCTGATTCCAATCTCTCTGACTGATTAAACTTGCCTACATGTATTTCCCAGGCCATGTGATTACTGCCATATCTGCTTGAGTGGAGAGGTGTTTCGCTGAAGAAATCAGATTGGGTGCGAGGGTGTGCAGTTCTGAACTAAGTTTGGATGTCTTGAAAAAGCTGGTGGCCATTTCAAATTCATGCCATGTGTTTTTAGTGTTTTTGCTGGGCAGCCTGTTTCCCTCCTTTCCACTCTGTTTGGGGTTTGACCCAGTATTGATGCTTAGAGCTGGGGACTTTCAAAAGTCTTACTTTTCTTTCCCTCGAAATGTAGGTTTGGGCTCACAGGGTGTATTTATGGCCAGGCCAGTGCTTTGCATGGTAAAACCCTTCTACTGAATGAGGAATCTGAGGGTCTCTACAGTGTTGTACTACCCGAGTGAGGGAGAGGGACTATTAGCACTGAGGGGGTTCAGGGGTATGTTTTCATTCACTGCTGACGAGTTCTTGGGGTACCTCATCTCTTGTCTTAAGGGAGAGAGGCCAGTGGTTTCAGTTAAAGTGATGGAGTGGATTGATGCTGGATATTGGTGATATGGGCGGAGGTGGGAGGCTCTACTGCCACCTTTATGCATCGTGGGAATTCCTGTCTGGGTCTAGGGATGTATGGACTCCAACACCCCTGTATAAGGGAGAGGGGAACATGGCTGACTTTCAAAGTAGCACCACGTACCATGCTAAAACCTTTGCAATGTATTTCTGTTTGAGAGAATGACACAAGGTTGACAGGAAGAGAATCCCTTGGAAATTCATAGTTTAACTCCTCCAGGTCAAACACATTGGAGCATCAAGAGGCCTCAGTTGTTCACAGAATCCCCCCAATCCTGATAGGGTCTCTAATGTGACTTTGTCACACATCATCACAATCTGGTAATTTAGTATGTGATCCAGAGGGATACCATTTTTTATGTTAGATCTGTCATTCCTAACACATTGTAAAGCTGGATAATGTAGATGCAAGATGACATCATGCCGAGAAGTGACTTGATGGTCCGCACTGTGGCGGTCTTCAGTGACAACAGCCGTTGCACTTTCCCCAGAATGGCTACTACCCTCTCCTACGAGAGCGAGGAGACTGTATTGAGTCTGGCTCCTAGGAACAGCGCGGTCTCTGATGGTGTCTGTCATGATCTCTGCTTCCAAAAGGTCAGGGTTTTCCCAACTCCCTTGGAAGCAGATCCATAACCCAGGTTCCGAGTGCCAACCAGTCCCAATTGGGACCTTTTGGACCCAGTCCTGGCGCCAGTGGCACCAGGCTCATAAATATGCCCAGTCCCAGCGCTGGAAGCGCCGGGCTCATAATGCTTGGGTGGACTTACCTTCAGCAGACCATGCTGCTTACTTGCCTGCCAGTTGAGCCTCTGATCCTCTTCTGTTTGGAACTACTTTTCCTGTTGGGTGGGGCTGGAGCCACTCCCTAGATTCAGAACACTGGAACTCTTCTGGAAGGCAGGAACTCTTTTCTTACCAGGAACTCTTTTCTTACTTAGGCGTGGCTGTGGAAGGAGACACCTAAGCACTACAGGAGGCTATTTAAACCACACCCGGTGGATGAATCTTGCTTTGCGTTATTCTGCAACCTCTGCAGCAGAACGCTCATCGTGTCTTCTGCATCCGGTCCTGGGCCTAAGGAAAAAGGCTTACCATCCTGAATCCAGTCTTCAGCAACACCTATAAAGACAAGAAAGAACAGGTTAGCATTCCGGCATCTGAAAGGCAAAGGCTTACCATCCTGAATCCAGTCTTCAGCAACACCTATAAAGACAAGAAAGAACAGGTTATCATTCCGGCATCTGAAAGGCAAAGGCTTACCTACTCTTCGTGCGCTCCGGAGGTCTTCACACTGCATTCCGGCATCTGAAAGACAAAAGTTTACCAACTCTTCGCACGCTCCGGAGGCCTTCGGCGCTGCATCCCGCATCTGAAAGACAAAACAAGGTGCGTTTAAAGACATTGGGGAACTTTAATACTCACGTGCCATTACTCCTTTCCACATCTAATCCAGTGGGTATTCCGGCACCCTGCAGCCGCTCCGAACTCGTACCTGCAAAATAAAAAGACAGTTAGAGCGCATAGTGAAGCAGGCAACAAGCGCTTACTTACGTGCTTCCAGGCGCTTCTATTCATCACACGGGCTCCATCTTCAACTCACTTCAGCCCGTCATCCGCCATCGCCGGAACCCTGCAAAACAAGAGACATCATTACTAAAGACTTTAAAGACATTTGAATGACTCGAAACTTACCGTTCGTGCAGTAAACGACGGACAGCAGTCCTCTGAAGTCAAGAGGCCTGCGCTACCTATCCAGTGAAGAAACTGGTTACAGCACCCTGCCCCGAGGCAGATGGAGAGCTCGGCATTCACTTACCTAAGGTGAGAGCGTTAACCTTTGGGGGTTTACAGGAGAGGAGAAGAGGAAAGAGATAGGGACACCCCAATAACCCCAGTTCATTAACCCCATATTTTCTATCTGCAGACATCTTACTCTACACGTCAGGCATACAGTGCACATAGGTCCAGCCCAAAGAGCCAACCGGGTGCTACACATCACCTTTGAAGATACGGTAGTCGCCCAGTCAAGACCGGCGCCTCTGCGAGATTCAGGTGAGCGTTACAGTGTCAAGCAGGACTTTGGATAATTGATGGAGAATCCCAGATCATTCAGCAGCTGGATGGTCGTCTCTTTGTGTCGGACGGCCAACGCTCACAAACTGGCCCAAATTATCCAGTTGTCCAGGTACAGGAAGACGTGTATCCCCCCATAGAGGCAGATGGGGCACCATTGGTGCCAGGTGCTTCACAAACACCCAGGGGCTCACTTCCGGCCAAAGGGGAGTGTTTCGAACTGGTAGTGATGCCCTTGCACCAAGAAGCATAGGAACTTTCGGTGCTTCTTGTGAATTTGTATGTGGAAGTAGGTGTCCTCCAGGTTCATAGACGTCAATAAGTCACCTTCTTCCAGTTGGCCAAGCACGTGCTGCAATGTGACCATCCTGCATCTTTGGGACTTGAGGTACTTGTTGAGACACGGCAGGTCTAGAATGGGTTGCCAGCCCACGGTTTGCTTTTTGACTAAAACTTATCTGGAGTAGACTCCGGAGCATTGGAGTCATTGTGGAACCAGCTCTATTGCCCCCTTTCGCAGCTTGGCTTGTACCTCCTCCAAGAGTTGAGGGATGTGCTGCTCCTGCTGGACCACCAAAGGGATCCACGGACGCCTGTGCTGAAACTCCAGCATATGTCCATGAGTGAGAGCATCCACCACCTATCTGTCAGAGGAGATCGTCTCCCACTTAATCCCATCAGGCTGCCTCCCACCGGGGTGCATAGGTGGGGGCTTGACGACCTTGTAGGTTCAGTCCTGCTTTGGTTCCGGCGTCCTACCTTGAGGGCAATGGCCTTGAACAGCCTCTGTAGGACTCCTGGGTCTTGCAACTGGAGGGCTGGCTGTACGACGAGGAGAAACCTTTCATCGATCTTCCTGACTTCCCTCTGGAGGAGCAAAAGGAAGAGCAGTGTTGCTGGTGCTTGCCCAGGGTACGGACAATCTCTGTATCCACCTTGTAGGCTTGCAGTGACTCGTTGACAACCTTCCCAAAAAGGTTATCTCCGTCAAACAGCATGTCCAGTACCCTCGCCTGGACCGTCTGGCGGAAATTCCTGGCCTTCGGCCAGGCTTAACGACAGAGGCAGACCAGTTCCCCATCTGCCGGAACCCTGTGTCAGCGTTGACCAGCGCCACTGTAATGGCATGGACCGAAGCCACCTCTCCTTCCTGGAAGAGGGTGATCGCCTCCATCCTCTTGTCATCTGGGAGGAACTCCAGAATCGGCCCCTTCTTGTACGACAGCTCCCTGTCATACCTGGCCAGGATCGCCAGTGTGTTGGCCACCTTGGTGATTGATGCTGCAGTGTAAATAACCCTCCTTCCCATGGCATCCAACTTCTTCCCCTCACTGTCCAGAGGGACTGAGGGTGATGATGAAGGGTTCGACAACATATTCCTTGTGGTCGTGAAATCACCAAGTCTGGTGATCGTTGCAACCATGGGCACCTGGGTGCAGACTCTGGCACCCAGTACATTTTCTCCACCCTGTCCCACTTGGCCGGGGCCGTGCAAGGGTTCTTCAAAAGGGCAAGGCCCTCCTCTCACACTTCATCCAGAAGAGGCACTGCCATGCTGGCCTTCCTTTTGGCCTTGTGACTCTGGTACAGGAAACCCTCCTTCTTGGTCTCCTCAGGCATAGGCTGTAAGTGTTCAGAAGCTTTGGCGACCATGGCATGGAACAACCCCACCTCATCCGGTGGGGATGCCCTTGGCTGCGGAGATCAGCCCGCCATGAAAATATTGTCGTCGGCGTCCGTCTTTGCCATGGCTGTGTCCGTACCCATGTCCAGGTCCACTGGGGAGGAGGGCGCCTGAAGCAGATGTGGAGGCTGAATGGGGGGTGTTGATTGGTGCTTCCTCTTCTTAGCTGAAAGCTTATCGGGGGCCGCATGAACCAGTCCTTGTGTCATCCTTTTCTGGATTTCTAACACCATAGTGTGCAGGGCTGATAGGATGTCGAGGCATACATCCCCTGGTGAAGCTGGGGTGATCAGAAACACTGGGCTTCATGCCTTGGTTGTCACCAGCATTGCCGCAGTCATCCTCCTCCACGTCCTTGTGGACTGTGTGTAGGGACTCCAGGTCCTCGTTGTCTGTGGACTAAACTTCCATGGCCTGTGGCATGGACTAAGGCTGGCCTGGGACTTCTTCTCCCCCCCTTTTTTCACCCTGTGGCATTCTCTTCTCCGGTGTGCCAGAGGGCTTTGCTAAAGTCACAGTGGAGGCTTTCCACCTCGGAGGCAGGGACACCTTGGGTGCAGTAGGGGTTACCTTCACGGGGTTAGCCCCTTTTGCCTTCGTAACAGCAGCTGCTACCAGCTCACTTGTCAACAAAGAATTCTCCTGCCCTGCCTGGGCCTTCTTGGGTAGGTCGGCCACCTTTTCCTCCATCCTTGGCTTCTCTGGCTTCTCACGCAGTTTAGCCTGGTTGGACAATTTCCTTTTTGAGAAGGAGCTCAATTGCTGGTTGGTGATGGAGACGGATGGTGATGTTGATCATGCCCTGCCCATCGCAGGACCCGCTTGTGCGGTGACCCCAATGGAAACGGACTTGCGGTGCTTGACCTTGTCTTGTGCCCCCATGGATGGGGTGCCTTCAAAAAACTTAGAAGCCCGCTCCTTGGAATGGCCGGTCCTGGGTGAGGCATGACCCAGCTTGTTCCGGAGCTTGCATCTGGTGAAGGGCCTGAAAAGGGATCTTCCTTTCTTCTTCTCCTCCATCATGACCAGAGGTGTAGAGTAGGTCTGATGGCCTTCTGGAAACTTTGAAGAAACTTCAACGGTCCTCACCTTTCAGGGGTGCTGAAATTCACCAACAAACTGATCCCCGTTGTCGGCAGATGGAGAGAAGAGCACATAGGTGGTTTTTAGACAAAAATAGAAACTTTTTCTGTCGAAAAGCAAACAAATTTAAAAGTAGCTCACCGAACAAAACTCGAGGACTCCCAAAACTGAAACATGAAGTTGAAATCTGAAGATGACTGCCAGAGGAGGGGCTTAGGGAGAAAACTGTCATTGGCTGGGGGCAGTATGACCCAGAGGACAGTGAATGGCTTAGAGGAGAAATAGTTTGTAAGTTAAAGTGAAACAGTTTTTTCTTTTACCAAGGGTTCCTGACCTGACGTCAGGGTATATTCATGAGCATGTGAATCTATGCCAGACCCCACGCTGGAGAGTGCTGGTTATAAAAACTAACATATTATTAGTTCGGTGCAGGTCTAAGGCTCATTTTCTCCAAACAAAGTTTGTAAAAACTGAGCAATAGGGTCCAGCAAAGCAATAAATTAACCAACACAATGAAGTACATAATGCATTTGTTGTGACACACTGGAACCATAGCGTTGAAGCTCAAAGCCCAGCTTTGTGAAACAATATAACTGCGATACGGGACAGATCGTTGTATGCCAATCTATAGTATAGTGCTGACTTCCTGCATTCTTGTGACATTCTTGAATACCCTTTCTGCGCTTTCTTTTTATGTAGGCCTTTTGAATGGACCCGTGCCCCAGGTGGCAGACATACAAAGAAATGGCACATGTCTCTGGAAGACCCATATCCATGCTTGCTTATTTGACACAAAATGGCTTGCTTTTTCTAGAAGTTCAAGTATTCTTCAAATCAAGAATACATACACTGTGCTCTGTCATTGTGTGTTAAACAATGATTAGAAATAGTTTGGGCATTATTACATATTTGAAATTTAATAGTAAAATCGTGTTTTTTTTTTACGCGCACATCAGTTGAGAATATAGCACTCATTTGTAGACTTTATGATGCAGGGATTTAAGACCCGACCAAGCTCCTTTGGAATAAAATGTTTCCATACGAAGAGTCTTTATACGTTGTCATGGTTGTTATCATGTGCGTTATGCAGTCTTCAAGTCAGCTCTACAAAACGGTAATATTTTAACCAAAGATGTGCGATTGTGTGCAACTCATTTAAACTGCCTAACCTGTGCACACGTACCCAATATTTTTAAATGATTAGTCCCGAAGAGTAATTTAGTTTTCTGGTCATGTTTTTCGATACAGTTCCTCTAATCGTATAACTGATTGCAGTGCTGTTTCATGGATATGTATGACCATTTATATAGAGAACACCACAAAGTAATTTGTTTTTGTCTTACTCGTGGAATTCCCACTTGAAACAGTCTTCTTCTAATATCAGCCTTTGATTACATATTTGCTTTTTCATAACACATAAGTCAAAATGTATGTTCTTGTACCATTATCGTGATATTCAGGGGGTAATTCATAGAAATCAGCGCACAAGTGGCGCACGCGGCTGGCGCACAGTGTGCGCGTGCGAATCCCTGTGCCATCCGCGTGCGCTAAAATCCATTTCCGCGCACAGCGTATTCATGGATTCCAGCTACCAAAACCAGCCGTGGCGCACAGTGGCGCAGCGACCCTGCAGCAGCACCAGTTACGCCCCCAGGAACGCCTCTCGCGCAGGGAAAAGCCATCAAAATCCCCAATCCAGCGCAAAGGGCTGCGCTAACCCTGTACCAGCACGGCAAGCGGGCTACGTGTATCACTGGGGTGCGTGGGAAGTTCCACACGCGATTTCAGCAGGGTACACGTATTTCAGGAGTGCGCGGGAAGTTCCACACGCGATTTCAGCAGGGTACATGTATTTCAGGGGTGCGCGGGAAGTTCCACATGCAATTTCATCAGGGTACGTGTATTTCAGTGGTGCGTGGGAAGTTCCACACGCGATTTCAGCAGGGTATGTGTATTTCAGGGGTGCGCGGGAAGTTCCACACGCGATTTCAGCAGGGTACGTGTATTTCAGGGGTGCGCGGGAAGTTCCACACGCAATTTCAGCAGGGTACGTGTATCAGTGGGGTGCGCGGGAAGTACCTCACGTCATTTCAGCTGGGTACGTGCATTTTAGGGGTGCGCGGGAAGTTCCACACGCGAATGTCCTGCCTATGTGTATTTCGGGGTGCGCGGGAAGTTTCACACGCGATATCAGCAGGGTACGTGTATTCCTGGGGTGCGCGGGACGTTCCACACGCGAATGTCCTGGCTACGTGTATTTCGGGGTGCGCGGGAAGTTTCACACGCGAAATCAGCAGGGTACGTGTATTCCAGGGGTGCGCGGGAAGTTCCACACGTGAATGTCCTGGCTACGTGTGTTTCGGGGTGCGCGGGAAGTTTCACACGCGAAATCAGCAGGGTACGTGTATTCCAGGGGTGCGTGGGAAGTTCAACACGCGAATGTCCAGGCCACGTGTATTTCGTGGTACGCGGGAAGTTTCACATGCGAAATCAGCAGAGTACGTGTATTCCAGGGTTGCGCGGGAAGTTCCACACGCGAATATCCAGGCCACGTGTATTTCGGGGTGTGCGGGAAGTTTCACACGCGATATCAGCAGGGTACGTGTATTTCAGGGGTGCGCGGGAAGTTCCACACGCGATTTCAGCAGGGTACGTGCATATCAGGGGTGCGCGGGAAGTTCCACACGCAAATGTCCTGGCTACGTGTATTTCGGGGTGCGCGGGAAGTTTCACATGCGATATCAGCAGGGTACGTGTATTCCAGGGGTGCGTGGGAAGTCACACACGCGAAGTCAGCAACGTACGTGTATTCCAGGGGTGCGCGGGAAGTTCCACACGCAATTTCAGCAGGGTACGTGTATCACAGGGGTGCGCTTGAAGTCCCACACGCAATTCCATCAGGGTACGTGTATTACAGGGGTGTGCGGGGAGCAGCACACGTGAATTGCATGTGTGGGTCCTCCCAGGTGTACCCTCTACACCCTCCACGGCCCCTGCAGGTGGCTCACATCACAGGGGCCTACGCTGCACATGTCCTGCAGGCACCCATTCCACCATGGCCATGCCCCCCAGCCAACCCACATGTCAACTTGCACTACTGCCCACCAACGTATGTCCCCCTGCACCCTAGCCACCAGGGGCACCCTCCACCAGGCCCCCACCCATGTCTCCCACCACCCCCACCCCCCAGCACTGTGGGGCACCTGCCAGCAGGCCCCCACCCATGTCCAACTCATGTTCCCCACCACCCCCACCCCCCAGCACTGTGGGGCACCTGCCAGCAGGCCCCCACCCATGTCTAACTCATGTTCCCCACCTCCCCCCACCCCACAGCACTGTGGGGCACCTGCCAGCAGGCCCCCACCCATGTCCAACTCTTGTTCCCCACCACCCCCACCCCCCAGCACAGTGGGGCACCTGCCAGCAGGCCCCCACCCATGTCCACCTCATGGTCACCTACCTCCCACACCCCCCAGCACTGTGGGGCACCTGCCAGCAGTCCCCCACCCATGTCCAACTCATGTCTCCCACCACCCCCATCCCCCAGCAGTGCAGGGGCAGCCCCCACCAGTCCCTCACCCATGTCTCCCACCACCCCCACCCCCCAGCAGTGCAGGGGCACCCTCCACCAGGCCCCCACCCATATCTCCCACCACCCCCACCCCCCAGCAGTGCAGGGGAACCCTCCACCAGGCCCCCACCCATGTCTCCCACCACCCCCACCCCCCAGCAGTGCAGGGGCACCCTCCACCAGGCCCCCACCCATGTCTCCCACCGACCCCAGCAGTGAAGGGGCACCCTCCACCAGGCCCCCACCCATGTCTCCCACCACCCCCACCACCCAGTACTGTGGTGCACCCTCCACCAGGCCCCCACCCATGTCTCCCACCACCCCATCCCCCAGCAGTGCAGGGGCACCCTCCACCAGGCCCCCACCCATGTCTCCCACCACCCCCACCCCCCAGCACTGTGGGGCACCTGCCAGCAGGCCCCCACCCATGTCTCCCACCACCCCCACCCCCCAGCACTGTGGGGCATCCTCCACCAGGCCCCCACCCATGTCTCCCACCACCCCCATCCCCCAGCAGTGCAGGGGCACCCTCCACCAGGCCCCCACCCATGTCTCCCACCACCCCCACCCCCCAGCACTGTGGGGCACCTGCCAGCAGGCCCCCACCCATGTCCAACTTATGTTCCCTACCACCCCCACCCCCCACACTGTGGGGCACCTGCCAGCAGGCCCCCACCCATGTCTAACTCATGATCCCCACCACCCCCACCCCCCAGCACTGTGGGGCACCTGCCCGCAGGCCCCCACCCATGTCCAACTCATGTCTCCCACCACCCCCACCTCCCAGCAGTGCAGGGGAGCCTCCACCAGGCCCCCACCCATGTCTCCCACTACCCCCACCCCCAGCAGTGCAGGGGCACCCTCCACCAGGCCCCCACCCATGTCTCCCACCACCCCCACCCCCCAGCAGTGCAGGGGCACCCTCCACCAGGCCCCCACCCATGTCTCCCACCACCCCCACCCCCCAGCAGTGCAGGGGCAGCCTCCACCAGGACCCCACCCATGTCTCCCACCACCCCACCCCCCAGCAGTGCAGGGGCACCCTCCACCAGGCCCCCACCCATGTCTCCCACCACCCCCACCCCCCAGCAGTGCAGGGGCACCCTTCCCCAGGCCCCTACCCATGTCTCCCACCATCCCCACCCCCCAGCAGTGCAGGGGCACCCTCCACCAGGCCCCCACCCATGTCTCCCACCACCCCCACCCCCAGCAGTGCAGGGGCACCCACCACCAGGCCCCCACCCATGTCTCGCACCACCCCCGGCAGTGCAGGGGCAGCCTCCACCAGGCCCCCACCCATGTCTCCCACCACCCCCCAGCACTGTGGGGCACCTGCCAGCAGGCCCCCACCCATGTCCAACTCATGTTCTACACCACCCCCACCCCCCAGCACTGTGGGGCACCTGCCAGCAGGCCCCCACCCATGTCCAACTCATGTTCCCCACCACCCTCACCCCCCAGCACTGTGGGGCACCTGCCAGCAGGCCCCCACCCATGTCCAACTCATGTTCCCCACCACCCCCACCCCCCAGCACTGTGGGGCACCTGCCAGCAGGCCCCAACTCATGTTCCCCAGCCAACATGTCATCGCAATCTAGATCCCTGGTCCCTATGTCAGCCTCCAAATGCAAAACACCCACCCGAGTATTGCATCCACCCACTCATAATTGGCAATTACATGACAGAACACCAATTGCAAGTTTCGAAACAAACACATTTCCCTCACATACACCCAATGGGTGTCAGTGAATCTCAAAACCCATATCATGATAAGCATGAAACCAATGAGATGATACTACACATTGAAGTTCGATAAAAAATTATGTATTAAAGGAAACATAAATAGAATCAAAAATAAAGAAACAGAAATGGGAATGTACAAAAATGAAAAGAAGCATGTCCGTGAAAAAAAGCAAAACCAAAAATCATAATCCAAAGTAATGGTGTCCAAAGTCACTGTCCACAAAAGAAAATCCAATGGGAAATAATAATTGAAAGCCATTGCTCCATGGGTAAATTGTGAAAGAAAAATCAAATCCAACAGTGAACTATGTACAGACGAACAAGCCAGGGTCCATAATCCCAACAAAAGAAATGAAACCTATCTAACTACACTAACTAATAAAATAAACTATATACAAATATGTGGCCAATATCCAAAAGGTCCAAAATAAATTAAAAAAAAGGAAACATAACACTACCTACATAACTATGTACAAGGGCAGCGGGCTAGTCTGACGGCTCACTTTTGGATGTCCCGGGCCGGGGCATCATCGAACTCCTGCTCAACCCGGAGGCGGTCCTCCTCCATGGCCCCGAGGGTCCGCAGGGCCGTCGACGTGTCCACCTCCAACCCCCTGCGGATTGCCTCGAGGCACTCGGCCCACTTCACGGCCCTCCGCAGGGAGTTCTCCGCCCTGACCATTGTGAGCCGTGCCTCTTCCGCCCGCTGCCGCTCCGCATCTATGGCGTGGCCCAACCGCTGCCACACGGAAGACACTCTCTGTCCTGGGTCCTCATGCCCTCCGGCCGATGCCTGCCCCTCCGATGTTGAAGGCCCCGAGCCTTCATGGCTCCCACCACGTTGCTACTGCTGCTGTGCCTCTGCCCGTGCACTGCCTCCTGCTGCCTGCACATCCTCCGCCGGCTGGGGTGCAGTCGTTGATGTGGCCACCCCTGCTGGATGTCCGACTCCCGACTGTGGCAGGGATGCCTCCTCCACCAGCCTGGCTGCACCGTCAGAGGCAGCTCCACAGGGCACCCAGGTGACTGATGGGTGGGAAGATGGCACGGAGGACGACTGGCGCTTAGGGGGTTCAGTTGAGGAGGGGGTCGTAGCAAGCCCCATCAAACGGAGGAATCTGGCCTGGGTGACCTGTCCCAGCAGGCTGACGTGGTCAACGAGCCATTCGAGATGACGTGCAGTCTCCTCATGAAAAGACTGCAGGTCACCTCGCATGGCCCGTTGACGCAACGCCACACCAGTCAGGACAGGCTCAACCCGGACCCAGATAGCCACGTCCGCAGGCAGAGGAAGGCCAGTTGTCGTTTGCTCATCCCCTGCCTGAAAACAGGTCTGGACGTAGGCATCCCTGCTGGTGCAAGATGATGCAGGGACAGGATCAGGGACAGGATTGCACACAGGCACCTCCACGGCGGCCTGTGCTGCCTCCTGTCCCTGGTCCTGCACTGCACCACTAGCACCAGTGGGATCCCCACCTCCTGACCCCGTCTCTGTTGCTTGCACGGCCTCCTCCTCTACCAAACCCCCACCAACCTGGATGACTCCGTGCCATCTTCCCCGTTGGGCCCTGTGGGGTCCCAGCTGCCCCTTCTGCTGCCGAGGAGTCCAACTCCAACCTCCGCCTCTTGGACCTCCCCCCGGCAGCTGCAGCCTGGGACGCGGCACCGGACTCCTCACTCCCCGACGAGATGACAACATGGGAGGGGAGCCGGGCCTTGCATCTCCGGCTGGCGGTGGGATCCCCGCCGCTGTGCTCCACAGCACCTTCTCCGCCCTCTTCATCAGTTGACGCTGCAGACAGGGAGAAATAAAACACAGGCATCAGGGCACTGTACAATGGACAGATACACACATGACAGTTGTACATGAGTGGCATTGGCAAACCTCAGACATGCCATCACAATCCCCAACACACATGTCATTTCAACTCGCACACATGAGCCATACCACAGCCATATCGCAACTGTCAGCACCATCCATACCCATACAACAGCATGAGCAGGCAAAGCTGAGCCAGACATCACATGCAACACAGGAAGTGCACCACACATATACACACAACACCACACTTGCATGCATGTGTACACCTCTGCAAAGTGTCGCAGTGTTCAGATGGGCATCCATGTCACAACTGCCAATCAGGCTTCCACATCCGGCTGTCACATGCATCCATGTTGCATCACTGTTGGACCCTTGTCGAATACACACAAATGCACATGTACACAGTGCTGATACATGCAGCTGAAAACAACATACATGCGTGACATCACGGAGATGTCTACTTACATACAAATTCATCCAAACATGTGTGCCCACACAACTGCATTTGGCATGCAAGCCTACACACACAAGCACCATCCATGTCTCACACATTACAGCCCTCGCATGTGTTAGCCCCACGGCCCTGTACACCCCCACCCATACTCGAACCTATACAAACAGATGTGCAACCTGCACACTACTGAAACATCACCACACGCACAGCTCACAATCAGGATGCATGTACACTTACCGCTCGACTCCAGACGGGTCTGCCTCCAAGGACCTGGACGTGGAGCGCTGGGGATATGCGTTCCAGGACCCTCATCTGATCTTCCGGCAAGTGGCCCCGGCGCCCCTTGGCATCCGCTGCCTTCAAGAGGCGCCGGGCCTTGTTCAGGGTCCTGGACCTGAAGTCCTCCCAGCGCTTCTTGACATGTTGGAAGTCGCGGACTGCCACCCCCTCCGCGTTGATGGCAGTCACAATGTCAGTCCAGATCCGAATCCGTCCTTCCTTGTCGGCGCGGGAACTTCCGAAGAGGGCATCATACTGCCCCAGGACTTGCTCCACCAGGACACCTGAAGCTGGTGCCCCTCTGCCTCTCTGGCCGAGGGTTGTCAGTGGTGCCAGATGTTGCAGTGCCCGACATGACAACCCCAGAGGCAGGAGTGGGTGGGCAACTGGGTCCTGGGGCTGGGCTGTGGAGCGATGGAGTCCCAGTCGGGAGTCTTCGGTTCCAGCAGGGGTGGTCACAGCAACAGCACCCCTGGCTGATGTGCAGGCAGCAAATGGCAGGGCACGTGGGCAGCAGGCAGTCAGGCAGCAGCCGCTGGCAGGTGGGAGCGTGCTCGGGGCTCTGGGGGGCAGTAGTTCGGCCTTCTGGGCAGGAGCGTGGTCTTCCGTGTGCTTACGCATGGCCAGCTTGATACGGAGTGATTTGGCACGTGAAAATTCTGCACGTCAGCGTGTAATTCGAGGAAAGGCCCTTAGCGCGTAAGCGCGTCTGCACACATACGCAATTACATTGGACAGGAGGCCCCTGAAGCGCAAGTGCCCCTGTGACGTGACGCGCACAGGCGTGCATGGGCATTTCAGCGCGTGTGAAAAACTGCACGTCCGCGTGTAATACGATGAAAGGGCCCATGCGCGTAAGTGACGTGACGCGCGCGTGTGTTTCCCTCAGCACGGGTTAAAGGTGAGCGGGCCCAGCAGTTCGCTGTACGTGCCTTTCGTGGAGACCAACGTGTGTTGCTGCTTCCTGTTGTTTCGCGCGCCATCTCTTCTTTTGGCGGGGGTATTGGCTACGTGTGTTTTTCTGCATCGCGCTAGTCAGACGGTGAGTCGCACACGCTCTTTTTCCCACTGCGGGTGCCCCTGTGTATTGCACCCATTTTCAATGTCATAGTAGCCTGCGTGTCCCACGTGTACGCGTTATTCGTGTTACTGGGTGCCACCGCGTACTGCGGGAGGTTGAATCCACGGACGTAGGCTGCAGGGTTGCGTGCACACAGTTTTACTGCAATTTTGGGGTGCCTGAGCATTGCGTGACCCGTCACCACATCACCGGGGTCACATACAGCCTTGCAGGTGCAGGGGGGCTGTTAACATCTTGCTTCCCACCCCCTTCACCCCAATTGCCCAGGTCAATTGTGGTGTACACCTCCCATTGGCACCACTCCATCTGTGCCAGCACTACTACATCTGTGCCATGGTTGGGAGGCCACCAAAGGTGAGGGGCGCCTCAGCTGGCCGTCCTCCTCGTGGCGGGCGTGGTCGGGGACATGGCCGTGGTGACCAGGGAGTAGGGGGACTCCAGGGTGTCCAGGGCGGCCACAGAGGGGGAAGAGGCAGGGGTGCGCCACTTGAGCACAATGTTGTGCCATGTGTCGGTGCAGTCATGCCACCACCCCCTGTGGTTCCGGGGGATGCAGCTCCTGCATCTGGCACTGGCACCCATTTGACCCGGCAGTCCGTTCCATCGACTGCCACGGGCCCAAGGGTAGTGGTAGCTGCAGGTGCAGCTGTGGACACCGCCACCCAGGCTCAGGGTCTGCCAGCGCAGGCTGCGTTGGCACTTGAAGAGCCCTTGGTAGATCTCCAACAGGCCAGGGGGGAAACCATAGGGGCAGGCCGGGCTGCTTAGACCAAGACACGTGTCCCTGGGGCAGTCATGTCATCTGCTGCCCCGAACAGCCGGGTGTTGGCAAGTGCAGGGGCAGATGCACCCAACAGCACCCCGGTTGTGAGTCTGCCAACCAGGACCGTTGCGGTCAATGACCCTGCCACAGCTGAATTTGCTGCGCAGGGTCCATTAGTGGGTCATCCCTCCACCTGCCACTCCCTTGGCCCAATCCACCGAACCCACTGGCCATACTGGTCAGGGCGGCATTAGCCAGCCAGGGTCTGCGCCACAGTCCAAGAGGAGGAAGGTTGCACCTGCGGCACAGGCTGGGACCCCACACACAGCCACGACCTCCTGCAGGTCGAGGAAGAAGCCTTTCTGTAAGCAGGAACTGGACTTCCTCGTGGACTACGTGCGGGGCCACAGCCGTGACATGCTAGTGGGTGCCAATAGTCAGACTACGGCTGCCCAACGTGACACCCACTGGAAGCATGTTGCAGAACATGTCAGTTCATTCGGCCATGAAGTGCGCACGGCGCAAGAGTGCAAGAAGCGTTGGAATGACATCAAACGCAGCACTAAGGCTAAGCGTGCCTCTAATTACAACTTGACTCTGGTAACTGGCAGTGGGCCTGCACCAGAGGAGGAAGAGCTCACTTCGCATGAGGCTCTCGTTGCGGAGTTCATACCACCTGAATTGGTCGAAGGAGTGGGAGAGATGCTGCACTTTGATGCGCAGTCCAGTGAGTGTTGATGCGTGTTTGTTGAGGACGTGTGTGTTTCACTTGTGGGATGTGTTGTGCATGATTGCCGCTACATGTGACGTGTACATGGTTCTGATGTGTAAGTGATGCAATCCTTCCGACATGCATGTTTCCTCTGCCTGCATGCGGGGACTCCATGTAGGCATGCTCCCTTGCCCCTCCTCTGCCACTCTGCACCCCAGTTCCACATTTACACTGGTCTGCTTCAATCTTGCCAATGTGTACTTTCTTGTTCATGTGTCCTGTGTAGATGCTAACTTCCAGCGTACAGCCTTAGTACTCGATGCAGGGTATCTCACTTGTACTGTGCATAGGTCAGATGTCCCGCAGGGACATGAGTGCCCATTCATGCTCCATGTGCATTGCACGCATGCCCCTATGTGTCCTTGACTGGATGATCACTGTAATACAAGTCCTTGGTTACATACATTGCCTGCCATTTTATCAGCCTTCCCATGTCAACTGTGGCTCAGTCCTGCGTTGCACACATGTTTAGGGTCTGTCAATCTGTGTGGCTCACAGGCCTCAGCCTGTTCAATGGCCAATGACTCTGTCCAACTGTTGTTGTGTCTTCTTCACACATGGGCGGAATCCAGAGTTTTCATCATGTGTCCTGCTTACTGTCCCAGCATCATTTGCAGTGTTGTCACTTGAATCACATTAAGCTGTTGATGCCAGTCAACACTGCCTGTCAATACACAGGTGTATGGTCAGCCTTTTGATACCATGCTAGGCATCCCTGCTTTGGTACTGGGGTGGAGGGGTGCTTGGCTTCTAGATATGGTACACATTGAATGCACAATGCACGTGATGTCTGAATTTGACATTGCACTGCCTTCACATTTCCTGGCACACACCATGTAGTGCTTGTTTATGTAGGTAGTGAGTGGTGTACACATTTTCTGCACTGCATAGACCCACTTCCATGGAAACTGCCACCTTTCAACAGGTCTGATCACAGAAGCTATTCAAAGTTGACCCAGCATGCATGCCAGGTTATGTGTTGTGTGTCACATGTCTGCCGGATGCGTTTGCTGTCGCTGTGTGTGTGTGTTGTGTGCTTCTGACATGGATTAATGTATATTGGACAGACAGCCAGATCCGCACGTGAAAGATCGACTGAACATAAATCTCAAATACGGTGTAAAAATGAGAAATCTTCAGTTGCTAGGCATTTTAATATGTCTAGACATACTATTGCACAATTGAGGTTTAATGTTTTGGAAGTGGTGAAGAAACCACCCAGAGGAGGTGACCTTTTGAGAATATTAGCCCAGAGAGAGATGTTTTGGATTGACCCTTGGGGACTTTATCTCCAAGAGGGCTCAATGAAGAGTTCTCTTTGAATTGTTTTGTGTAGGTGTCGAGGTATGGTTGGTGAATGGTTTGAGTCGTTCATAATGCATACATTTATATGTGTTTGAGGTCACATGGAGTGATTTGTGTTTTCCGGGTGTTACATACTGGTTGTTCCATTAGAGGTGTATGGAAGAGTAGTATTGGGTTTGTGTAATGAGTACATAACTAGTTTACTTGGTTATTTTTGAATTTGCCGCGTAGTTCATAATGCATAAATTGATATGAGTTTGAGGTCACATGGAGGGATTTGTGTTTTCCGGGGGTTACATACTGGTTGTTCCAGTAGAGGTGTATGGAATAGTAGTTATTGGGTTTGGGTAATTAGTACATAACTAGTTTACTTGGTTATTTCTGAATTTGCCGCGTAGTTAGGTATGGTTGATGGACAGCAATTGTTTTAAGGCACTTATTCATTATTTTTTCAATTTTTTCAAAAATGTAGTCTTTCTTCTATGTCTATCTTCTTTTTAAATACACACACATTTATCTTTAGTACATAACTAGTTTACTTGGTTATTTCTGAATTTGCCGCGTAGTTAAGTATGGTTGATGGACAGCAATAGTTTTAAGGCACTTATTTATTATTTTTTTAATTTCTTCAAAAATGCAGTCTTTCTTCTATGTCTATCTCCTTTTTAAATACACACACATTCATCTTTGGTGTCTTTTTTATTTTGTTTGATTTACTCACTCAGTACCTGTGTGCTTAGTTAGCATTACCTGTGTATTTGGCAGGTTGCAGGGAGCTTTGTGCATTCTTTTAGTATTCAGTGCCGGCGGGTCACGTGACTTTATCATGTGACTACCAGGAAACAGTATAAAATGAGCCAGGAAGTGTGTTGTGGGTTGGGATCTGTTACGTGTGAATTGGAGAGGAGCTGTTGAATCTGAGGTGAAGAGGTGCGCTTCTGGAAGTAAGTTTAAGCTGTGTGGATGTGTTTATATTTATTTATGTTTGTATTGGAAAGGGGGTGTTAGTTTGTAAATGGTATATTTTGTGTTTGTTTTTTAGTTGCATTATACATTTCTATAATCAGCAGGATGCTTTACATTGGATGCGGGGTACTGGAAGTCCTGAATTTGGATTGGATTGGCTATTGATTTGCCTTAGGTAAATAAAATATGTTGGAAGAGTTGCACAATTTCAATTTTGGGTTTTCTTTGAGGATTTGGGCTTTTTAACTTTCTGTGTTAAGTTGATGTGTTGGCACAAAGATGAGGTGGTGGCACAAGGTTGTGGATTTTGGTGATCATTGAGCTGCACAGATTAGTTGCCAATGAGTAATAGGTGTTTTTTGAACTAGTTGTTTAGTCATTAAGGTTTGGTGATTTAACTACGTGTAATTGGAGCTGATAGATATGCTTTGGTATTCCAGAGTTCGGCAATCACATTTCACTTGTTGAGGACGGCAGGAGTATTCGCAGGGATCCTGGTTCTGTGTACGGCGTGCACAGACAGATGCACAGACAGACTCTATTTTCTTTGACAACATTCTCACTGTGAGGTACATACGAATAAGTGTTTTAGGTTTTAATGCATTTTGAGATTTACATTTGGAGCCATACCAGTTGTACCACTGTGAATATACAACCACTTGTGTATGTTATGTAGAATTGTGGTTGGATTTATGTGTACATAATTATTTAATGTATTCTCTTTATTTAATGTGTTTAGTTTGTCCAAACTTTTAATGATATGTGAGATGTCCTCTAATTGTATATATATCTATACTTGCAGATATTTTTGCTCCTGAAGAAGGGGATAGTCCCCGAAACACGTAGAGCTTGAAGCTGTAGTTCAAAATTGGGAGCTTATTTCTTTGTCTGGCTTGATTTGTTTTTCATGCTGGCCATATTGGAAGTCAGTTGATACCTTTTTTCTGTACTTTTATGAAGATATTTTGTTACCTATGTTCTAAATTGACAATTCTTTCTATATATAAAAGTGCAAATGTTATGAAATTTGACTGATTTATTTCAGCTTGTAAGGTGTGCAGGGGACGGGAGTGTCTTTAAGTTTAGACACTTTTTGTTTTAGTTCTTGGGGTACCTCATCTCTTGTCTTAAGGGGAGAGAGGCCAGTGGTTTCAGTTAAAGTGATGGAGTGGATTCATGCTGGATATTGGTGATATGGGAGGAGGTGGGTGGCTCTACTGCCACCTTTATGCATCGTGGGAATTCCTGTCTGAGTCTAGGGATGTATGGACTCCAACACCCCTGTATAAGGGAGAGGGGAAGATGGCTGACTTTCAAAGTAGCACCACGTAACATGCTAAAACCTTTGCAATGTATTGCTGTTTGAGAGAATGACACAAAACTGACAGGAAGAGAATCCCTTGGAAATTCATAGTTTACCTCCTCCAGGTCAAACACATTGGAGCATCAAGAGGCTTCAGTTGTCCACAGAATCCCCCCAATCCTGATAGGGTCTCTAATGTGACTTTGTCACACATCATCACAATCTGGTAATTTAGTATGTGATCCAGAGGGGTACCATTTTTGATGTTAGATCTGTCATTCCTAACACTTTGTAAAGGTGCTATAATCCGCATGAGCCATTTCACTATATATCATTTACAAGTAGTTAAAATACTTGCACAAAAAGGTTTGGGAGCCCCTCTACCAAGAGCAAACACAGCCCGATTACCTATTCTATGGGAAGGTGCCCACTCGGGACGGTCTAAAACCACGTTTTGCTCAATGTACTTTTCACAGAGGAGAAATACCCATTTGCATATATCAGTATTTGTCCCACTCACACGGGCAGTCCAGCACCGAAATGTAAGGCAATTTTTCTCTGAACAAGAGCACCAGCAGCAAACCCAAACAGTGTTTCGGCCTAGTCGGGCATCGACAGTTAGATATTTCTCATCTGTGAAGGGTGTAGTGAGCTAAAACCAGGTTGTAGACCCTGTTGAGTGGAAAAAATTCCATAGAACTGGGTATTTGACACATGTTCGTTCTCAGTAGAGGGGCTCACACACTCCTTTGTAACCTATTTAAATACTTGGATGACACTGGCTCACGTGTTTCCTTCATCACTTAGCCATTGATTGATGTGTGCTGTTCAAACAACCATTGAATGACATACAGAGTTAAATTGCATTTGCTAAAATAAAAAACGCTGTCTGGTGCCAAACTGGGAATCTGAATTAGCAAATAAAACCCTTTTTTTTTTTAAAGTTTCACATTTTTTTATTATATGCAGATAACATGCAAGACAATCAAAAGTAATTAATAATGAACAAAGAGCAACTGTCCAGATTATACATAAAGAATTCATAACAGTGTCAGGAAAATGAACAGGATTTATGTTTGTGCCAAGCATGTATCAATGAAAGAATCTAATTAAACTTCGGAAAAAAGTTTTGGGGGGGATGACAAAACGCTAACATACAGAACATGTAACCAACATGACATAACAGGACTTAACGCGGACATAGAGTAAGGAGTGGAAGGGGTAGAGAGGGATACATATTAAAAGAAGCAAAGTTATTCTTTATATGACAAAAAGTTAAGAAAAGGTTGCCATTTCAAAGTATGTTTGCTAAGTAGAGCCACCATAGAGCCTTTGTGACCCTTATATCCTTGTTCAAATGTGGTCTTTTACCTAATGATCGCAAATGGAATTGTTTGCAAGCCCCAGGCTCGTTTATGCACATATATGTAGAATGTAATTAAACCCTTCTGGATTTCTGTTTGGCGAACAATCAAGCTTATCTTTAATACCCCACAAGATTTTTACTTTGATTTTCTTGATTTCGGAAGCTCCCTTTTACATTCAGCACCTGCTAATATTCACACTAAATTACTCTTTGATTTATGTCTCATGGTAGCAATCCAAACCAGAACCACCAATTGGAAAAATGTGCACTGTATTCACTACAAACATTGCTGGAATAATATATGCAATATTCACATATGCAATATTCATAGGTTGGAAAACGGCATTGTTTCTTCTCCAGCTCTATTTCGCAAATAAAAACCTTTTCTGACCTTCTAGCTTTGACTGAGGCGTTGAATAACAACACATTGTGCCACATTTGACAATTATTTTGACGATTTATGTTGCCTTGTTTTTAGGAAGTCACGGAGTATAAGGTTCAAACAAAATGCAAAACAGGACACGCGGTAGTGCTTGCCAATTCCAATTGCATGCTCATTGTGGACACCATTGTTAGTCACAATGAAAACAAAAGCCCATCTCCTAGTTGAAACTAGCTGTCAAATAATGGAAGTACTTGGCATATAATTAAAAATACCAGTCATACGATATCGGTATTTGACCATGTGCTGGAAAAAGCTGACATATCTTTGCCAAATTGGCCTATGCATGGTGTATTTATTTGCATGTTGACAAAACCTAGCAGAAAATTGGACAACATGGGTGTATGATGTCACCAATTTCCATAGGAGAGCAATCGTTGTTATCTGTGTCTACACGCTTTTGTATATATTAGTATTATCTGTTTCCGCACATTTGCCTCTGATAAATATTTTTGGACATAATTGCTGCAAATGATTGTGTTTAAATATGGGTGTTGGGTTGATTGTTTTACAAAGCATAATCTACTACCATGACTGATTGCCTTCCATCACCCGTGGCCCGTCAAAGCCCTGTCCTTTGCTCAACCTTCTGCCTCTGTTTCTGTGAGCAAAACTATTGTGGCTGTTACTCTTTGCTTCACCCTGCTTTCGACGCCCACCTCCAGGAACTAAACAACCCAGGAGTCTGTGATATCGCCCTCTGTAATTCTTTCCCTACTAATAAGAACAGATGGAGTAACCCACATGCATTTCGAAAAATTACAATTCATGACAAACCTCCGAACAAGTTCCTCTGCTCATTTCAAATATAGTGCATGCTCGTGTCAAATGAGGCTCTAAGCCATGTTAGCGAGGGCCATTTAAGTACAAATCTAACGAATCATGGAATCCACAATGCATGGTTACTTTAATCCTCTAAGAATCGATATCACTGTATCCTAGTGTCAATTGCTTTAGTTCAATGTTATTTCTGTATTTGCTAAGTGATTACTACTGAAATTAAAACGAGTAAGAAAAATCTAACCAAAACAAAGAAAGAAATCAGAATAGCAGCTAATCTTGTGTTGGTGTCATTTTTGTTTCCGGCTTCAGCAGAATTTAAATATGGTGTAATGTTAGACATCTTGCTACAACATTATTTAATGTGTGACCCATTTGTCTGAGATTGCTATTAATTTAGTATCGATTCATATGATATCGTGTACAAAAACCCAATAGTAAACTGAAAGTGGGATTGCTTTGTTTACAAAGGTCATCTATTGATCCATGTGAGAACGCAGGGTCCATCCTACCATCAATCTCCTCTTCTAGGGTTTCTAAAGGTGTTGAATGCCTAACACGTCTAAGCCTAACTGTTTCTCTTACTTATGGAGTCTCTAGAGACACCACTCAATAATCGTCCTTTCTATTGGTAACAATAACTGCTCATCAAATGTGAACGCATGAATCCAAATAAGTGCGTGTGACATAGTGTCCTCATTAGAGCAGCAGCCACACCACTATTATAAAGGTCTTCTACCTTTCTAGTATTTAAAGGGGTCTGTGGTGGAAGAGCATGAACAGGCTCTCTGTTACTGGCATGTTTCGTCAATGCTCACATGTTTCAGTTGCGCCTTCAATGGGTGAATGTTGTAAGTAATGCTTGAATTTAGCTGCACCAGCTTAGCCTGGAACCCTGTGTGTATGTTATACCCTCTTGATATCAGCATGCCGTCCCCTCACAAAACAACCACCATCGATTCAGCTGCTCTGTAGAATGTGTTTGTTGCATGAGGATGAAGAAAAGGGATAGTGTTCTTGGGAGAGCTGTTTAATTACATATTGCCTCTCTGTAAGGGAGCCCCTGCCTTTCTGGGCAGCCCTGAAGGGGATGAGAAGAAAGGGTTCTAAATGACACGAGATTGTCTCAAATAAAGATAATAATAATAATAATAATAATAATAATAATAATAATAATAATAATAATAATAATAATAATAATAATAACTTGCTGTTCCTGGCTTAACATACGCTGTTCTAGCATAGGTTGAAGGTCAATGTCAGTCGGTAATTCATAGGGTGACTACTGTCCCCTTTCTTAAACATCGGAATTACCACTGATCGCTTTCAGGAAGGGTGTATAGGTCCCTGTGACTTATTAATGGTTATTAAAAAGGCTATATGTATCAGATGGAATGAGAGGTATGCTCAGTATAAGAACAGTATCCAGGTTCCATCTATCACATGGACCTCTATGATGTGTGCCATCGATTACACAGCCTCTATGATGTATATTTGTAGACGAGTAATTGTCAACCTTCTTCCGAACAGTATCTAAGTTCCATCAATCAAACATACCTCTCTGATGTGTGCCATCGATCACACGGGCCTCTATGATGTGTCTTTGTAGACACGTAACTGACAACCTTGTTCCATTGCAGAGTCCTTGTGATGGCATAAGATTGCATAGTAGCATAATTACAGCACCAACTTTTAGTTTTAGCATGTGAGAAGGCATTTGGCCTATAGAATGTTGCTCTTTAGAGACTGAAACATTGAGCCAGTAATAAACTGTTCATTGACAATGGAACCGCTGTCCCATGTGTAAAGGGAAGTGGGGGTGGAAAGAAGTAATTTCCGAATGTTTGCGATAATGGAAGGTGAAGATGACCATGCAGAACCATGCTCATTCTGTTTGTTGAAATGGTAGCTGTTGTTGAAGTAGGTTTTACTTTGCCACTTGAAAAGCAGAGGGCAACTTAACACTGATAAAATGCATCAGCTGAATATGGAAACAAACCTAAGCATTTTATATATATGAAGATAATGACAAAATAGCTCTATATTTAGAACTTCTGGCCACATCCCTAACACTTTAAGAATGATGTGTATGCCTTGTTTTATTACTGAACTTAATAAGGCATATTCTATTGACTTCAGAAGAATGAAGACCATCCAAGATTATACACTGGAAAAGCAGAAATGTGTCCCATGTCACAGAAGAACACTTCACTCGTGAGATACTCTCCAAGCAAATTGTATGCTGTTTATGGGGACCTACAATCGTAGCAATTCACACCTACCTGCGTTTGGCTCTTTTGGTAACTGGACAATGTACCTGAGAGTACAATGGTAGCAGCAAAAGCTTTTTCATGTATTTTTATAAACTGTAAACAATCCATTCCACACTTAACGCGTTTGGCTCCTGACTGTGGCTAATATTTGTCATGGCCGTGCCACAAGGTCTTCTGTCTTCTCCGTTGACCATTTTGTCCATTGGCCTTCCTCCTGATCTTTGTGACTTAGGGAGTCGTTATTTGGGCTTACATTCACCCGCAAAATCTGCCACTTTTCACAGGCTAATGCATTTCACATGTGTAGGTACCCAGAAAGTGGGTTGGGACTGTCTGGTCCCAATCCACACTACTCATGCCAGGATGTCTGGTGTGCACAAGAGAATAAGAACTGCAGTGGTCGCTGTCACTGCACAGCTCTCTACTCAGCCTCTGATCCCCAGCGGCTACCCAGCCTCTCCTATACAGAACCAGAATTCCAGACCAGCCTGTGGCCATCCACCCCTTTATACAAGGACCTCCACCATTGCCTACTCTGCCTCGAAACACATGTTGGCTCACTGTAAGTGCTAAGATAAAGGTCACACAATATAAAAATACAAAATAATAATAAAACCAATTTGTGGACTAAGACAATGGGCCTCATAACAAGGTCGGCGGTAAGGGGTTAACGGCGCCGGTAAGGATGTCTGTGCTGTTAACCCCTTACTTCCGCATTACGAGGTCCCTTAGCGGGTTTTACCAGCCGCCCTTAGCGGGAGCCGCTGAGGGACCAGGGAGCTAATAACGGGCCCGCTATTTGCAGGCCTGTTATTAGCTCCTTCCCCATTCCCATTGAGCCCTATGGGGGCTCGAATGGGAATGTGGAATGGTTTGAAGAATGGGGACTTACTGGGCCCTCCAAGGTTGGAATGACCCGGTAAATCCCCATTCCGACAACCCGGACACGAGTTTGGAGGCAGCCATGGTGCTAATAGCGCCATGGCTGCCTCCAAACTTGTAATGACTCCCAATGTGTCCTGACCTTCTTAAATAAGGAGCCCTATCCAGGATCTGAACGTAATCGGGTGCCATTACCAGCAAGGTTTGCCCACCCACTCGTGCATACCCTTGAATATTGTACTTTGTGTCTTTACACACGACAGAGTGCTTTTACGTGCACATCTGACACTGAGCTCCAATCTCCGTAGAACTGGACTTATAAAGTGAAGGTTATCCATATATGAAGTTTGCCAATGTAATAAAGTGTATCTGATTTCCCACCTTTCAGGTTTTGGTGGGATTCCAGTTTGACGCATTGACCAAAAGTGACTGTACATATAATTCACATAGTGTGTGTTTAAGTAGTGATATTACTGTGCTTTTCATTATTCACGTGTGTTTCTTCCGGGCCTAATAAAGTGTACATTTTTGATATACTACTGTATAAGAGTAAATCTTGTCGTACTTCTGTGTGTGCTCATCCAAGACCTCAGATCACCCCCACTGCCCCTAAGTCTTAGCCTTGGCTGCTCTGCAAGCTACCTTGAATTGTCCTGGCTAACTTCACAGAGGTGTTCCCTGTTTCATGAACTAGGGTGGCCTCCTAAACTTATGTTCACCAGAGCAGAGTTTGAAATCCATTCTAACAAATTGGTGGACGTGGTGGGATAAGAATTTAAGTACTTTCGTGTTGCACCCTGGTGTGACACTGGATTACATTTTCACAGTAACACAGCGACCTTTGTTAGCCAGTACATGTAAAGCACTTAACAAAACTTATAAAATGGAATCAGTCACTGCTATTGTTTTGGGTGCTTCTAAAGCTGAAAGACTAAGAAGGTGATGTGCAGAAAGAGATATCACTACCTCTGGCACAACAACTGAGTTAATCCACATGATTGTTAATTGGCAGGAAAGTAGAATTGTACCTCTTCCCTCTTATGGTAGTGCAGAAGGTGTTGGGGCTACTCCCAGTAACAGTCATGATCTGTTGGTTGCTGCCATCATAGCAAGAGAGGATGAGAATGATGATGCCCAATCCTAGTGTCCTCTAATTGTTCTGAAGTTGAGACTGTGTTAGATCTCAAGAGACAAACACTTAGGCTGAGAGAAAAGGAACTTGAGTTTACCATGGCTAAGCTGGAGACAGACAAATAGGAAAAACAAAAACATAGGGATCATCAGTTGGAGCTTGCCAAGATTCAAGGTTACAACAGCTCTTCAAGAGGGTCTGTGAATTGTTCTGGTCCCTCATCCCATCCTAGACTTCCTAAAGATCTGCTTATTGTGTACATGAAAAAATGACATCATGGACTGACTGCCTGCATTTGAGTATGCATGAGAAATACAGAAATTAGTAGATGCTGATCATTTTGCATGGTCACTCAGTATATTGCCCCACTCTGTCTGCAGTGCCATTTGGTGAAATGTCAAAGACTGAGTTAAAAGATTTTGCAACATTGAAGAAAACCCTGATCCTGAAGTTTTCGGAAGACTCCTGCCCAATACTTGAAAATATTCAGGGAGTACAAAAAAAGAGAAGGTAGTACTTGGGTCACATATGTTACTGAATGTTTAAAGAACCTGACTGCTTGGGTAGAAGGTTATACATTTGCCACTTTTGAAGTCATGATCCATTTGGTCATGCTGGAACATATCTGTGTTTCATGTGCACCTGAGTTTAAGCAGCATCTGGCTTACTCTAAGGAGATAGATCCTATGGTGTTAGCCCCTAAAGCAGATTTATGGGTATCCCACAGGGTCTCCCATTAGGACAATCCTGATTTTGGGTAGCAGGGAGAGGGGTAGCAACAACAAGAGAAAGAGGGTGGGCCATCTGACAAATCTTCATCCCAACAGGACCACAACAAGTTAAAAAAGGTTTAGTCATATGACTATGTGCAGGGTAGTAGAACTAATCATCCACGCACAAGGTGCCCTCACCACTCCAAAGAAACCCAAGAAGGTAACTTGGTTTGAAGAGTGTGGGAAGGCCTTCCAATGCTTGATAGACTCCTTGTGCCAGGCTTCTGTCTTAAGGAGGGCCCCTGATTACCAGAAATCTTTCAGTGTGCAGGTAGATGCCTCTGATACAGGGATATGTGCAGTTCTATCACAGCTAGATGAGCAAGGTATGGAAAACCCCATTGGAATCATCAGTCGACAGCTTAATGAAAGAGAGCTTAGACGGTACAATGTAGAAAAATTATATTTTTCTATTGTGTGGACCCTAAGGAAGCTGAGGCCCAACCTCTATGGGACCCACTTCACTGTGCAGACTGACCATAGATCCTTAAAGTGGCTGATGAACATGAAGGGTGAGAATCCTAAGTTGTTCAGGTGGTCCATTAGCCTCCAAGGCTTTGGCTTCACTATTGAGCATAGGCCATGATTCCAACATAGCAATGTTGATGAGTTATCCAGAATGTTTAGCCGACCTGACCACGATACCCATCCAGGGGTGGATTAAGTACCCCTATCCTTATTCTGCGAGGGCGAGTGTTAGGTAAAATTTCACTTACTGCCATTTTACCTCTATATGTTTGGACCCCACAAACCTTTTGCTTTTGTTTACGCCTCCTGTCCTTACTTTTGCCAGTGGAGCCGCACAGCCTTCAGCTGCATTCCACTGGGCTTCCACTCATCATTATGGAGAAACTGACATGTCCTTCAGACAGTCAGTACTGAGAAATGTTGTTTCTCTTAGTCTTATGACTTTGTTGCCACTTTTGCCAACTGTATTTCATTGTACCGGCCAATGGGGTCCTTGCATGTTCTGACCCAAGACACCCACTAAGGAGTTTGTGGTAAGTAGAATATGTGCCTAGGAGCACTTGAGGCAGCAGAAGCTTTTTCATGTATTTTTATTAACTTTTACCAAGCCATACCTGCTTACCGCGTTTGGCTCCTAACTGTAGCTAGTGTACATCATGGCCGTGCCACAAGGTGTTTTGTCTTCTCCTTTGGCCATTTGGTCTGTTGGCCTTCTTACTGATCTTTGTGAATCCGGAGTCCTTATTTGGGCATACATTCACCAGAGTAAGCTGCTGCTTTTACCGGGCTAATACATGTCACATGTGTAGGTACCCAGGAAATGGTCTGGGGCTGTCTGGTCCTAATCCACACTACTGGTTCCAGGATGTCCAGTGTGCATGAGAGCATGAGAGCCACAGTAGTCTCCGAATGGACCACTGCTGGCATGCATGAATGGGGCAGATCTCCTCATTGGCCAGCTGAGTATGAACACTCACTGGACGTGTGGATATGAGGAGGGGTCCAGAATGCTGACCTGCAGATCACCATATTTCTGAATCGACCTATACATGGAGCCAAGTATCCAGAGAGCAAAGCAGACCCAACGACTATTCGGAACTGCGCAGAAGAAGAATTGACACCTTGAGACGGCTTCTGTCCCCGTAGAGCCCTGCTTTGCAATCGATCTCTGGAGGCCTGCAAAGGTGCTTCAACCCTTTGCAGTGGTGGGACCAGTCACTCTCAACGTCTTCTTGTTGCCCTGCAAAAGGGCCTTCTCATAAATTCCACTGGGACCAAGGAGTGGACTGACCGGCTCAAACCTTGGCACCTGCAAAGGAGTGTTGTCTTATCGGGTTTTACCTGGAGCTTTGGAGGATTCCTAGTTTGTACTGCAACCATCTTCTTGCCAAAATGTACTTTCCCACCTGCTTTGGACTGTGAGAGAGAAGTGTGCATCAGACCGTGATGCTTGGATGCCCCTGTGGGACAGTGGCAGTCGCTGCTGGTAACTTTCCTGTCATTCTTTAAGTATCCTGAGACCAACTGTATCAGTGCATCCTTTGTCCTACAATCGAACAAGAGATACAGTTCCAGTTGTAAACCAGACCCGCATCTGAACCCGCAGTGTCTGTGCACTTGAAGCTTAACCAAGGGTGAAATTTTGTACTCCATGTGACCTTCTGCAGAACTGCCAAGTTGGACCCGGAGTGAGCTAAGGACGGTGAGTAACCATGCAATTTACTGGTGGCCCCTAGTTCACCCATTACCTTTTTACTCACAGAGGATCCCTTGTGGTCCTTGACTGGTCTTGGGTGGCCTCCACTCCCTAAAGATGTCCAAAAGTTGGGAATCATTTTGTTCTCCACAGTAGATCCTCCCCTGACTCTTGGAACCCATTTTCTACACTCAGAAACCTCTCTCTTACTTTTCCATCCCTTCAATATTGTACTTTGTGTCTTTATGCACGACTGAGCGCCTTTAATCTTCATAGGGCTGGACTTATAAGGTTAGGGTTCTCCATCTCTGAAGGTTGCCAATGTGATAAAGTTGACCTGCTTTCCCTCATTACAGGTTTTGGCAGGATTCCACACTTTACTGCATTTACCAAAAGTGTCTGTACATATGTTTTACATAGTGGGTGTTTAAGTAGTGATATTTATGTGCTTTCCATTATTCATGTGTGTCTGTTCTGGGCCTAATAAACTGTAGATGTTTTATATACTACTGTCCAAGGGTAATTGGGTGTGCTCATCCAAGACCTCAAATCAGCCCCACTGCTCCTGAGACTTAGCCTCGAATGCTGTCCAATCTACCTTGAATTTTCCTGGCTAACTTCACAGAAGTATTCCCTGTTTCACTAACAATGATAGCCTCCTAAACCTCTGTTCACCAGAGCAGAGTTTAGAAATTCATTCTAACAGCTCTCATAGGTCAACTATAGCAGCATGCAACAATATTGGAATTTTATGCCTGTTATCATCATCATAGGTGAAGCCTCACAGATTCTGCCATCATATGACAGGGGGTGGCATAGTTAAATTGAATCAGACTGTCACAGGAACCTAAAAAAATTAATTGCTAATAACTTTAGACTCATATGATAGATTTGGCTGGAATTCTGAAGTCAATTAGGGATGCCCCATCCCCCTGAACCCACCAGTTTGCAAAGTTTGAAGAAGATTAGTTAAAAAATAAAAAAGTTGTTAAAAAAGTTGTTAAGATAAGTTGCAGCCTAATTCCGATTCATTTTCCCATAGACAAAAAAAAGGTACATTTTTGTTGGACCACACAACCTAAACCGCTGGATGGATTTGGACCTAGTCCAAAACAACTTGGGCACAAAACTTTTACTGGAAGCCTTTTTGTGGTTTGTGGTTATTCTATGCAGTAGTATTTTTAAATATTTGATGGAAAAAGAGGTGCCCCCTTTTCCAAACTAGATAGCTGTATCTCTGGTAAATTGCCCAAACCGTGTGGTTTTAGAAATTAAGAATAGCTGAAAACAAACTGCATCATGGAAATAGTGGGTGGTGTGTGGAAAAGGGAAAGTGCAGGAGAAGTGAGGAGTCCATCATCAGTGTGTGGGGATCAGGCACAGGGTTGGTGGACAGTTGGTGAGGTCCTGGGGGACAGGGAGACATTTTTTTCCCTAGGATAATTTTTCCTGATAACTCTGGTAATAAAGGACTACAGATAGACAAGGGTAACTGTAGTTCCGTACCCACAGTTATAGGAGTTTTTTTTTGTTTAGAAAAGAAAGATATTTTTACAGCTATAGTGATGTCAGGGAGAAAAAACAGTGACACAATAGTGCTTTGGGACACTTATCCATGCAGTAGCCAGGATTGACTCTGCCTTGTTGTGAGGGAGCTGTCATCTCCTTCTGGGTATGTTGCCTAATAAATGAGCACAAGCTCCCTTAGAGAAATGCGTCATATAACTGCATTCGTATTCAACTATTTCTCTTTTTGTACAAGGTTACTGAGTTTTATTTGCTTGCACTTGTCCTACACGTTCAGTACACCTCCACCATGAAGTACCTCCAGCTGGCTGCAGTTATCTCCTACATTTTCTGTGGAAAATGGCTTCTAACCCAATGATGCAATTGTGATATTTGCAGCCCAAAGCTTTGCACTGCTTCAGATACGGTTGCTTGAACTTTCGTTGGGAAGCAGGGGTGAAAGTCCAAGACCCCCAGGTGATTTAAGACACAGCAGTTGTAGGAGATGCTGTAGGGGAGCTGTGAGAATGGAGGGGGCCCACTCATAGAAGCCGTTGTAGTGGAAACATAGTGAATTGCAACATTAAAATCACATGTGTAATGATACTCTATTTTAGAAGTTAGATGCCATCTTGAAATTGAGGCCTAGTGCCACGGCTATACTAGCTCATTTACATTCAGTCCCGAGGGTTAGAAGGGTGTTCTTGCAATCTTTGTTCGCGGCAGCTTCGCAGAAGGTTAATTTATTCATTTTATTCTTGAAACCACAACCATAGACTCCTGTTTGGAGCCAATCCACAACAATAGCTAGAAGAAGACATTGGATTCAAGCAGGTCATACATAGCATATGCAGTTGGACAATCACTACACCATCTATATGCTTGTTCATCATTTGCAATAAACTTGTCATGGAACTCACCCAGCGTCCTCCCATTGTTGCCAGATCTTCTCTGCCTTATCCGGCAGTTCTTCATTGTGTCTTATCAGTAGTTCACGCAGCCTAGAAAGAATGAGCTTTGCAAGGACAGGAGTGGGCTGAAATGGGGCTTTGAAGAGGTATCCCATGAGAAAGGAAAGGTAGGAGAGGGCTCTAGGCCTTCACTGTCCACATCTATATGTTATAGCAGACAGAGACCCCCAAAGCCCAGGACAAAAAACATTTGAGTACACTGACCAGCCCAAGATCCCGGGCCGTAAAACTGTAGAATGATCAATCGATCAGGAAGATCAGAGAGCAGGGGCGGGCTGCCTCTACTATTAGTCCATGTGATTTGTGCTGCAAGGCCCCAGGGGAAAAGGTCAAAAATGTGTGCGGGGTGGTGAAGATGTGGAGGTGCCAACATGTCCGGGAAAGGAGCAGGGGTACCCATAGTAAACAGAAGCTATCATGACCTCAAAAGTAGCCACCTCACTGATGTCCTTGATATCAGGTGCACTGTTGAGTTGTGAAATTATGGTCTGTGTAAATAATTGCCAATTGCTGTCTTTGTACTTGATGACGACAGAAGAAGATCCCTACATGGAAGAAGACAGACAGAAGATGCTGGAACCAGTCATGTGGCATTTCATATGGAGCAGTCTAGATCTGTATTGGGTGACACCAACAAGCTACCTGGATTAGTAATCTATGCAATGTACGTCAGTTGTGTAACCGTGTATCTTTAAAAGCTATTGCTCATGCTGTTTTTGTCAGAGTGTTCCGTGACAGCAGAGTTCTTTGCTGACGCGTTTCTTTTTTTTTTTTTTTTAGATTAAACCTTGTTTTCCTTACAAGAGGTGTGCTGGGCCTTTTTCACTAGTGGGTTGTATTTTTTCTGGTGTGAGCATTGCATATCTGGAGGGGCCGCACCCACCAGCATTGACCAGTCTGAAGCACGCAACCCATAGTGCTGTACAGGAGCCATTTAGACAGAATTCCTGTCTGCTCTTTGGACCCGGGCATGGCTCCTAGGATGGTGCACGCCCTAAATGGGACCCCGTGATGGAGGAGCTCGGGTAAGCACGCTGATGTAAGTACACCTCTTGTGGGTGAAAACAATGGGGACAGACACTGAGAAGGAATGTGGAGGAATGGGGAAAAGGTGTCTGTGTGGTTGTGTGCATCAAAGAGGAGGAGACAAGGGTGTTTGGTGGAGCGGTGTGTGACCGAGTTGAGTAGTATGTAGAAACCACGTGGTGGTTGTATATCTTTTTTATTATTATTTTAATTATATAAGAAGAGAAACTGAGAAGTGGGATCCTTTCCAAGCTAGGGAAGACAATGGCACCATATTTTGAAATAAGATAAGAGAATGTAGAAGTAGGAGCCCCGTATAATTAGTGGACTCCAATTCTTGTGCCCAATAAATCCAAGGTGGGGGAATAAGGTGAAGTAATGGTTGTTATTTTACTTAATGTTTTTAGCTTGATGCTTTACTGTTTTAACATGTATTGTGTAGGCAGTGGGGGTCAAGGGAGGGCCTCTGGAAGAAGTAGTGTGGGTGTTGTGCATAGGAAGAGTGTGCGTGTGGGTATGTGGAATGACTGGGAGATAAAGGGGCAACAGGGGAAGCGGGAGTGAAGAACTGGTAGCATTGCACAAGATACGCCGTATTTTATCTATGCTGTGACATTTTTGCATAAAAGGCTTTCAATATGGGGGTAGCTACAGTGTTAGAGTATATGTATAGCACATTGCTGTTGTATAAGGATAACATTGAACAATACCACAAACAGTGTATGGCAGAGACACAGGAATGAATGTTCAACCCATGGCCAGAGCAAGGTATGTACAATAAAGGGATACCAGAACACATACGCACATTTTTAGCTGCCAAATATGAAGGTAAAAAGCTTCAAAGAAGGAAAGAGGTTTTAGAGTTGTGGAAAATTGTGAAGGACATAGAAGACAATGATTAGTGTAAATCCCAATGTGATAGCCGCCCAGCCCCGAGTGTAGGTAACAGCAATGCATGAGGAAACACAGCCACTCCAGCCACCCGTAGGATGTTACCCAACCCATCCTGCCACAGGATATAGTAACCCAACGTATGTGTCTCCAATTGCCACAGCACCACACACATCTGTGTTACTGTCACCGTTTCAAACGAGTGCTACCACTGCTGTATCGATGGATAGGAAGCCACAGAATGAGTTAGAAGAACTTTAAAGCAGTGCAAGCAGAATTACCAATGTTGAGGGCCCTCTGGGAAGAAGGGAGCAAATCATGGTGTGCACTAGATGAATGGAGGCCCATAGACTTTTTATTTAGATTAGACAGCACCATGATTAAGGATGTGCACATTGAGAAGGGGAAGTGTGATGAACGGGGAGCTGGAAGCGTAGATTATGGGACAGTGAGTTTGGATGGAGACACAAACAGGGAGTTGCGGGAGAATGAGTGGGACACGGTGGATGAATTGGAGGATGAAGAGGAGGCACCTGCAGTTACCCCACAGGTAGAATGCTTGTGGGGTCCACAGTTGAGGAACAGATGTGTGCATGCAGCTGTGGCAAGAAAAAAGGCAAATGACAGGAAGAAGTCAAGGAAGGGACACACAGTTGCCATTATTGAATAAAGGCCCTGGGATGGCGCAGTATGTACCATGAGGCCACATTGACAAAAACAACCTGATTAAAGCACTCCCACACCTCACTGCAGGTGGTGGGAAATGAATATCCATTTTCGAAAAACAAACAGCTGGATTCCCTTTTGCAGTGGGAGATATACATTTTGTTTGCAGCAATTGTGGGAGATCATGCAGGAGATGTTTGGGTTGATGCTGAAAATCCTGAAGTTAACCAAGACGATCATGTGCATGATGGGGCACACTTTAATGACATCAGGGTGCAGGTGTGGGCTGCACTTCAACTGGCATATCCCAATACATTGGATTTGCAGTCCATAATGGCGTATAAAATGGGGGATTATGAAGGCCCTGCTAAATATATTCTTAAAAAGTGCAGGAGATGTGGGGGGCAGAGAGGGAGAAGAGTGGGACTGATCTGTTCCGCTCTTCTATTGCATTATTAAAAGTGGATTGCTCAAAGAAGTACAAAAGGCTCTCGATAAGATTGTGGGTATATAGGTGAAAGGGTGGGTCGAAATACAGACTATTAGTATTCATCAGTGTAAGCAGATCAAAGAGAGAGAAAAGGGAACAGTATAAAGGTTGCAGGCTGAGGAAGCAAAACTGGTACAGATAAAATTGGTAAAAATTCACTCCCGCTCCCCATTCACTCAGGCTCTGCCAGGCTCCTTCAACCAATCATGCAGAAGGGTATTCTTATGGGCAGGCAGCCAATTAGGCCCACAGGCATTCAGGTGATTTACTCAACCCAAGCACCCATAACAAAGAATGTGGATTGAGGTAAGCAACTAGTGTTTGAGCACACTACACTGCATTCACTAGAGTGTCAGTCAGGGCTGTCTCAGACATTGTGTCACACACACCACACCCAAACACCCATAACGCAGAATGTGAGTTCATTTCAGACTCCATTCACACAAGTCCCAAACCAAAGTTGTACCCACAACAAAAAGCCCCTGGGAAAGATCCAATCAGTCTCACAGTAGACAGCCTCAGAGCCATATATGGTATTTCCACCCAACAGCAATTCGGGGGGGGGGCAGATTCAGGGCTTCCCAGGACTTTTGGAAACAATGTAAAAGGCACTAGAAACCAAGAGTCCACAGTAGCCATCTTGCCTTCTAGCAGGAATCCATTGATTCCCATGGCAGGATATGGGTGTCCCAAAAATGGAGGACACTTATAGCCACTGCCAAGTCAGCATGTGGATACCACCAGCCCATACCCTGCTCTGTGGGCAACACATTGGTGCCCAAAAACACAAATAAGGGCTCCAAGGTGTACCCCCAACCAAGGGGCCATAAGGGTATCCCATTGGTGGTGTTCACCAAAAGGAAAACATGAAGAGCTGCACTGCCGGAGGTCCCTGCAGGACCTCGGTGGCAGAAGACATAGAGAAAACACCCACATAGAAGTGGTAGGACAAGGACTAAGGGGTCCTATCCCTCCTAAAGACATTACCAGCATCGCAGAAATGCATTGGGTTCTGATTCTACCATGTCAATTGTAAAGGTACTGTTAACAATATACCATTCGATATGTTTAAACAGTGGAAATGACAAGGAGAGAATCCAGGGCGTACTCACGGGCAGGAAAGAGGACTAGGGACCACTTGAGACCGGAAAACAGGAATAGCGAAACTGATGTGGATTCCACTGATCCCTCCCCCCCCGTGGCAAAGCCCCAGGGACGGAGAGAGAGTCCACGGAAACCATCAGGGGGAAGAAAACCCTGCGTGTCAGTCGATCGTCTGCTTCTGAATTCTCGTGGAAGAGGAATTTCCAGGTAAGGTTATCCCGTACCGTAGGCTACAAGGAAAGTAGACAGAACACAATAAGTAATGGTGGTTTGTAGTGTTAGGAGAAGTAAGATAAGTAAGATAAGGAGATATAAGTAAACACCTTGTTACGAACCGGGAGATAGAGGTAAGTGATACCGGAGTCTCTGTTTCTTGGGAACCTCGGAGGACAGCACTGAGATGGAAGAAGAGGGTTAGTTAAGGTCAACAAGAAGAGATGGAAAAAGGGATAATATAAACAAGGAGTACCTGTGGTAAGAATTGTCTGCCCGCTAAAAGGTGGTTTAGGCGGACGTTCCGTAGATTGACGGAAGCGTAAGACTGTCTGCTAAAGAGGGAGAAACAACGTCAGGATAAAATCTGAAGTGAAGGGGAGTACGGAACAGTCAGCCAGCCTTCGTACCTCAGATGAGGCCAAAGAACGACCGTGATAGAACTTCCGAGGCGGTCCGGATGTTTCCCTTGGAAGAGAGAGGATACGAACAGCGAGCGGGAGCGTGTCAGTAAGTGTACTGCAGATTGTGTTTCTCCTGGAGAATAGCGGGAGCGGGTACTGAAGGAGACAGGAAGACAAATTAGAAATACAGAATGTGACAAGGACAGGTAGAATAAACCCTAGATCCGAACTCACGTAGCGTTGGTAGATAGGAGTAGCAACGCATCTGTTTGTTGTGAATCGAGGTTGGTATGCTGTGCTCGACCGGTAAGGTGGAGCCGAGTCACCATGTTGGAGTCAGGCAGCTAGACCGCAGCTGACAGTAGCAGCCGCCATCTTGGGTGTGAAAATGGCCGCCGTACTTCTCCAGATCCAACGGTGCCACAAAGACCAGCGCTTTCTGAGAGGCGTGACAGGTACGGCACAAGACATTAAAGCATGTCATCAAGAACAATTCAATTTATCAGTAATGTAGTCGTTTTTACAACAAAGGTAGACACCACTTCTGATGGTGAATATCATCAGTGTGTTTCTGTATCATTATTTTCCTGGATTAGTGCATTCCGGGCTCTGGTTCACATCATATGTAGTAGCTAGTGTGTGTTTATTTAATCTTTAAAACACAGTAGTCCCCACTCATAATCTCAAACAATGTTTCAACAAATTACAGTAATTAATTAAATTCATTGCATAAAACAAAGCAAACGCGGTTCTGTAAAGTCTCAGACATCTAAGTTTCTTTCTAATTTAATGTCCCAGCAAAGGCCACAGGTTGCAACTAAGTAACACAAATAACCTTTACCTTATAGCAAATCACAATGCAAAAACATGGACAGGCTTTGATTCTAATGCCTTCATGCAATGGTTGCCCAGTTGTCCTTTTTTAATTTTGGAAGTCAGTCTAAAATTGATATTGAGCCTTTGCAAGGAACCGCAGAGTGTTTGGCAGTGATAGATCTAGTGCCATTTAACAATTTGGTGAAAGGTTGTATGAGGGTTATTTCCTAAATGATTCTTGAAAAAACAAATGCCTGACAACCAGTGCTGCCCTTCCAAAGACTACCTAAATCGTCAAGAAAAATTGTTTCTGTTGAAATAATAAGCGAGGTAGGGATATGTTGGATGCAGACTTTCACACACAAATGTATTCGCTGTTTTTTGTTCCTTTCCTTTTGATAATGATTTTTCTCTGATGCACGCAGAACGGTGCATTTAAAAGTGGAATGGAGATTGGTGTAGATCTTGAGGCAAGGAAGGGTGTGTATGTTGCTCAAGGCAATGTCGACAAATGTAACCCCAGAAAGTGGAGTCAGAGACAACAAATATATGCATGTTGATTGTATGGCTCGGTAGAATCATGCTTTTTTGTGTGTCCAGATTGCGGAAATGTGCTATAGAAACGTTTTGACTAGATCAATGTAGTTAGTTTCAGGTGAAGGTGAGGAAGAAACATAGAAATGGGGAGAAGTACATTTTATTATCTTGCTTTTTATGGGCGATGCTGGTTACATATAAGATTGGCCATTTGAATCAGTGTCATAGGTAAGAACGTATGTTACCTTCTGAATTTGATGAGGACAGTAAACTGGAGATGGGGAATGTTGGTTGAGATGTCATGCTTATAGATCGCTCTGAGTGCCAAAAAGTTGTTATTAAGAATGCAGCATACAGAGTTGTATGTTTAAGGTGTTTTTTGCACGAAATGTGAGAATGATATCCATCCCATTGCAGCTGCGATTCAATGCTCCGGGGCTTGACTTCCAAATACCTAATGTATGTGATGATGTAAGCCTTGGATTGATGATTATATGTTAATAAATGTGATGTAAGTTGACTTGTATAACGGACTTTGGCCACTTTTGGGGGCCTTGCTGTGCGTGGCTCAGTAAGAAAAGGTGGAGGGGGAATAATTATTAGGACAGCAGGAGAGGCAGTAGCAAAACTTGTGGCGTTGATGCCCTCAGATTGCAAATATCTGGTACCTTTGTGCCAATCCATTTTTTACAGGTTTGCCAGGCCAGAGAAATTTGGGAGGATGCTATCCATGGGGAAGAGCCCAAGATCTGATAGACTATACTCCTTTGGATCTGGTTAGCTACGGATGTGGGATAGTGTAGTAGGGCTAACAAGGAGATATTAGTGATGGTTTTATAAATGTTTGTGTGCTAAAGGCTAAGCCTGTGTTTGTCATCTGTGCAGAATTTGTGTGCAGTGTAAGGTGGTGGAAGATCTGAAAGGGAAGTCGATCTATCAGGTGAAGAGGAGAGTAGGCCTTACAAGGTCAAACAACCTGTAACCCTGCACCTTTACCACTGGCCTCATGTAGAAAGTTCACATCTTACTACTCACGATGCCACTGTCAATCTCCCGATCTCTCTCTCTCAAGCATACTCTCTCTCTCTCTCTCTCTCTCTCTCTCTCTCTGTCTCTCTCTCTCTCTCTCTCTCACTCCCCCACTCTCTGTCTCTGTGTCTTAAATGGATACTATGTACCCAATGTGCAACAAAACATGCATCTGTAAGTTGGCAGACGACGGAAAGGGGACAGCCTGGAAACTCCACTACATACCATCAGCTACATACTAAGCATTATGAGAGGCAAAAACTTGTTTTGGAGAAAGGGCTGCTTGAAATTTGAGGCAAGTGGGTGCTCATTTAAGCTTTCTTAGTTTATTGGTTGACAGGCTGGGAAAATGCTCAGGTGCTTTGCTTATGGGCCTACTGGGAACTTTTCTCATCGAGGCAGTGCCTGTTGAGGGGGAGGAGCAAGGTTTTGTCAGTTATTTCTCAGGGCAGAGGTCAGAATCTATGCACATTTCTCCCGGAGGTCTACTGTGATCTCTCACACCATCTCCAAACTCATCAGTTTATCCAGTATTTGGATATGGTAGTGATTAGCAATCAATTTGCCAACTAAAACAATCTTATGTTGTGAGAATTGTTGGTGGAGCAATACTCTAAAACATGGCAGATATAGCTGTTGTTTTGACAAATGTGTTTCAGGTAATTTTTTTCTGAGACTTCGCTGGATGACGAAGGCCATATCCTACTGGGTGAAAGCATTTTGGGCACTGGGAGTAGACAAAGCATACTAGATGTACATAAAAATAGGATGTAGTTTGTGTTAGTGATTAGGAATTGTGCAATTGATATATTGCATATAGAAGTGAAACATTTAATTCCGGGGTTGTTTGTTGCTTTTCACAATTAGACAATTCTAGTAAAATATATTTGGTAAGGAAGCATATATTGATTTTAATTCAGAGGCAAATTCCATTGGTTTGTGAACATTATGATTTTTTAATAGTAGGGTGAGACATGAGTCCATGTGTGTTAAAGTTGTTGGGCATTAGTTTATCCGAAGAGTGGCTGGAAGGTAATTACATTTTGTTGAAGATTTTAATAATGGAAGTTATAAGGGGTGATACATTTTTTGAATGATGCCGATTGGATATGGTTTGCATTTTTCATGCTTAAGGTTGGTAGGATTTAAGCATCTTGTGTGGGTAGTAGTCAGTGCAGTATTGCTGTAGGAATTCCTTTTTGTTTGGTGATGTACTCAGGAGCTGTGTGGGTGAGGGCAGTGTAGTTACATAGTTATGCATGGTTATCTTTGATGTTAGTATGTTTTGTGTATTTATATGAAGAATAGGGATGTCAATTCCTGAACAGAAATGACTTACAATAAGCCATTTACAGATGGGTGCCTGTACAATAGCACACGAAGAGAACAAGTGGTGAGCCAGTACAAGAGGATGTAAAATAGAGGGAAATATAGCAGGGCCACAACGGAACAAAAAAATCATATATATGAAAATAGATGAATTACAAAGGTAGCATTACCCTAAGGAGGTAACTGCTTCAAATTAAAGAGTAGTACTATTTTATACAAAATTACATTATCAAGCATCACTTGTTGTTGCTTCAGTTAGGGAGGGTGTGCGAGAGGCGAAGGGATCTCTCTCTTTAGCATGTAAGTGAAGTTTAAGCAACGTTTTGAAGAAGTCAACAGTTGAGCTGGCTTTCATTTTTATGGACTTTGGGTCCAGTGAATTGGTATGGGTAGGTAGAAAGAGGAGGCAAAGTGAGAGTATGGTATTGTGAGGTTGAGTTCTGAGGAGGATTGGAGGGAATGTGGTAGTGAATAAACTGAGATACATTCAGACAGGTACTGAGTATGAAGACCATTCATAGCTTTGCAGACTAGGAGAAGAAAATTAAAAAGGGAGCGGTGGTGCAGGACAGTCAGCCAGCATGTTGTTGGTACGTAGACATGGGGTAGGATCTGGGTAGGTTGTAGAGGGTGCAGGTAGCAAAGTTCAGGACTTTGTCTAAAAGGAGGAAAAAGTAGATAGGAATGCCAAGGAATAGGTTTCACTCTTAGTCAGGTTTACTCAGCATCAGAGTAGACTTTAGAGTTTGTTGCAGAGTGGTCAGAATGAAAATGACACATTTTACAAAGGTTAATGAGGGTAAGACAAGTAGCAGATGCAGTAAGTAGTAGTGATGAATTGTTGCAGTCATAGTACTCAATCAAAAAGGACCCCATCATTGTGAGCCTTGGGTCTGGGAGCAAGATGGTCAGGCAAGAAAGAGATAGGAGAGGAGAGGTCAGGATGGCATTGTAACCTGGTAAAAAGATGATTTCTGCTTTTTGGAGACTTCAGCATGAGGCAGTGGAGAGCCATTTAGTGAACATTCACAGTGAGACAGGTTGCAATCCATTCCAAGATGGCTGGAGTGTAGGAAGGAAATGAGAAACAAATGTGAGTGTCATCAGCAAAAGGTGACTGTGAAAGCTAAGGGATGAGATTTGTGTTGCTAGGGCAGAGGATTAGTGGGGGAAGAGAAGGAGACATGGGTTGGATCAGAGATTTCCGAGTTCCAATAGATTTTTGAAGGATATTTCTTCCTAGTATGAGATTATCCAGGGAAGTGCAGATTTTTTAAACCCAAGTTTCTGGAGACTAAGAAGGAGAAGAGATGTGGTCAAAAGCAGCAAACATATCCAAAAGGATGAATATAGAAGAGAGTTTGCAGTGGTAAGCATTAGAGAGAAAGTTGGAGAGATACATGAGAACAGTCGCAGTGGAGAGTTTACTACGAGAGCCAGTGTGCAGTGAATCTCCAAGGCCATTATCCACAAGGTAATTTGTGATCTGTTCGAAGACCACCCACTCACGGATATTAGAATAATATGGAAGGCTAACTGGGCGCTAGTTTGCTGGTATGTTTGGGTCAGCATAAAGGTTCTTCAATTGGGGTAAGACAGTAGCAGATATGATGGAGGCAGGCAAGAGTTCAGCGGAGAGAGAGGTTGAAATGCTCACAGAGCTAAGGGCAAGGGATTGAGAATATTATTTGACTATTGGTGAGAAAAAGTGTTGATAAGAGCACAAGATGAGTTGGCACTGTGAGGGATGGATGCTAATTCAGTGGGAGAAGTACTGGAGAAGTAGTGAAAACTAAAAGAGGGAGGAGGGTTGGTGGATATAAGGGGGTTGGGGAGTGAGAGATAAGAGGGCTGTAGAAGTGTCAAAAATTTTAGAGATTTTAGAGGAAAAGTACAGCGCATTATTAGCCTGGAACGTGTGAGCAAAGATTGGAGTGCAGAAGAAAGTGTACAGAGGTGAAAGCAAAGGAAGCACCATAAGGTTGTTAAGTATGAGGATTTTGCAGGGTCCAGTGCAGAGGTTAGTGCAGGGTGTTCTAGGGGGATAGTTAAGTTTAAGGGTTTGGCATGGTGTTCATGGGGTACAGATAAAGGTCATGCTTTGTGTGGAGGTATTGGTTGGGTTCAATGATTATGCACGATTATTGTGTGAGACAGTGGCTTTGCAATTCTTCTTCAAGTACTGTCTGGAACAGTAATGTGAAAGAAAGGTGTGTGATAAAATAATAGTTTATATTAAGCAAACATTATAATGATTTGGGTTTTATTTTTTAACAATGTCATGTTCATAAAATGAATATAAGATACATCATAAAATCAGCAAAAAAAGAATGGACAGGTCGAAAAGGGAGGTTTCTGTTAAACATACATTAGTGCAGTTTTTAAATGTACAGAATAGGCTTGGGCAAACTAGGAGCAGGCCCTCCACTCTAATTTTGGGTAGTGTGCTGTCCAACAGTCTTTACCGTTTCTTTGACCACACATGTTTGAGGGTCACTCAAGCATGGAGCTAGATGGAAGTAAGAAGTCTAATATACTAGGCAGGGCTCCAACCATGCCCCCACTCAGCGCCCTTCCCCTATCCATCCCCTGCAGGCTATTACCAGCACATTCTCGCTAGAAATAGACATTTCAATGCTTTCTATTTCTAGCATTGTTATGTTGGAAGTGACAAAAGGGATTTCCTACTGTACTTAGCTTAAGTGAATATACTTGCTAACTTGTTTGTGAATATCTAGAGATTCCTTATTTGCATATATTTATCATATTCAAAACATACCTTAACATGGAACTCAACCAATGCATTCTAAAATTTGTTTTCCACAGATATTACACATATAGTGCACCTTTTTACATGAACCCATATTATATGAGTATGTTTTCACTCATTCAGCATGGAACTGGGAGACAATTTAAATAGTCACAAATGCTCACTGTGACATTGACCTCCCCCATGTGGACTTGACTCGTTGTGGTCCACACTAGGTTTTCCCTAGTTATCACAAATGCAGGGTGCACATATTTATCACCATGTACTGCTTAATGTAACTTGCTCAATCCAACACATTGGCAAAACCCATAAGTGCAGGTGCCCTCTTCTCTTCAAATACCCAAAGGTAAGGCCACAGCCTCTCAAACTCACAGCCCTCATAACAGAGCTACCTTACAGCGCTTGCCCAAGTATCCAAGGCTACCACATAGACATGGCATATCATGACCAGGGAACATAATCATATCAGGATATGTATGAAGGAGAGGGAGATAGAAACTAACTAGCCTTCTTTAAATAAATCAATAAAAAGAAACATTACTTGTGTTCCTAACAACCCCCTATACAACCTCTGAATTTCTTCATCTCCATATACCTTGTTAGAAGCCACCCCACATTGAGATCAGATGATATTCATACACTTAAAGTCATCTACATAATGCACAGTGTACCACTCGGAAACAAGAAAAGCAGCACTGACCCTTAAATACCGTAGGTTTTGACCACACCAGAGCCCTTGCCTGGACACAAACATACAAATAATCATAATCGGTTCAATTCAGGAAACAGCAAATATCACATATTTTGTACACAGAAAACCACTCAGCAACCCTCTGTCAATGGAATCAAGATGACCATCCTCTCTCCAGGAAGAAGATTGCGTAGTCTCTACTGAATATGAATCCAATGTTCCCAAGATTTCTGAAGTTCACAGTTCCTTGGAAAGTACAATCCTGTGTAACAAAATGCCCTGTCTGACCTTGTTAGTAAATGGTGGGGCTGCAAGGGGGGCTGGGCTGGCCAGAGAGAGATCCCTTAGCTACCTTAACTAAATCACCTAGGAATGGCAGAAGCCATTCTATGGGGAGGTAGGGTGCTGATGGGCTAGACATTGCCCATTTATCAGTCCCAACTTCTGTGGTGCTCTCCATGGTAAACGTCCTTGAACAAGTACAAACACACAGGGGAGTGGGGGCATTCAGCCTCAGAAATCCCCCTCAGAGTTCAGTGCTGTTCATAGGGGAGCCTGCAATCTGTGCATGATAAACCACACAGCTTTTGGTGTCCTATAGCTAAAACACTCCCCCACCCATAACTATGGGGGAAGCCACAATTGTCATCTAATTTCCTAAACCAAAGAACCATGGAGGGAGAGACAAGTCTTCTCCTGCATTAACCAGGGAACCCCTTCACACCTGCGCATGTAACCAAGATGTTCCCACAGCACTCATTTTCTGAGCCCAAATGGACAGGAAAGAACCAGAAGGCAGGCCTCCTCTGTCTATGTCCCCTGACTATGAAACCATCTCTCTGAAAAAGGCAGACTCTCCCCCTCAATTCTACATTTCAGGAAGGAATGGGATAACACCAAGCCTACACTCCCTTCCTAACATGAGACTGGGGGGACTGCTCACCCCATGTCCTCCCTGGTTGCTTGTAGATCCCTTGCTGCTTAATTGCCCACCCTCTCCATCCCCCATTGTTAGCACCCTGCACCCTCCTAGGTCTGCTTTGCTTCCCTACCTGTGCCTTATGCCTATGACTCTTAAAGTGCTCTGTTTCTTCCCAAAGTTAAATCCATGGTCAATAAATACCCTAATAACAGTGATAATATCAATAGTGATAATAATGATAATAATGATAATTATAATAATTTTAATACTACTACTACTACTAATAACAATAATAGTAATAATAATCACCCATGAGTCAACCCAGATACATTTTCTAATGCTAGTCTGCAAACACAAAATGTAGAAAGCATGGAAACTAAAATATAAAGTAGAATCCAGTACATGTCAAATCAGCTTCAGCATAACAGACATGATTTCTAGACGGCAGGTTGTCCTTTTATGGTTGTAGGCCAGCCCCTAAGTCTGAAGACAAACCCTTGATGTTAGAGCAGCTAATCATGGCCCAACCTCACTCATCACACACATGCAAATCCTCCTGGGTACTCTAACCCGGGGAAATGGGTGGTGCCTTATAAAAGCAGAGGGCCCAGTAAATAGGGTTAGAGGATTGAGATTTTAGGAGACTTTAAAAGGCCAAAGGGAAAAAAGTCATAGTTGCAGGGTCCATTGGCAAAAGTATGGAGGACATTGGGAAACAGGGGGTGATGCTCCATCAGAGATGAGCACATTTGTATTAAAGAAGAGAAGGTTGGTGTTAGAGGGCAGAAGGTTGTTGTTAAAGAGGAAGAGGTTGATGTCAGAGAGGATGAGGATAGTATGAAAGAGGAGATGGTTCAAGAACAAAAACAAGAGGTTGGAGAGAGGAACATCAACAGACTGGTTAAGATCATTAAGAGGGTGGTGAAAAAAATTATCAGTAGGTGAACAGCAACAGTTAAACAGAGGTTGGTGAAATATTGAAGTGGTGTATGGAGTGTATCTGGTGATTATTGGAGAAGGAGATCAGGAGATGGATGATATCAAGAAGAAGATACATGGAGAAGACCTGGAAGTGGTTGAGGATCATGATCAGGAAATGAGAAAACCTGAGATGGAGGCTGGAATACATTAGAGGGAGAATGTTGCAGAACATTAGACGGTGGAAACGTATCAGAGGTTTAAAGGTAGCAGATGGGTAATTTTGTAAGGCATTAGAAAGGAACATTTGGAGGGGGAGCTAGAGATGAGATAGGAATGTGAACAATGAGGGAGAAGAAAATGAAGAAAATAAAGAGCATCAGAAGGAGGTGAGGGAAATGAGAAGCACAAGACATAATCACACTCGGCATGTTCTGACTGCCTGATTGGCCAGGCAGTCAGAAAAGGCAGGGGAGGGGGGCAGAGGGAGGAAGAAGAATATGGCAGAGAGAGTAAATGAGGTTCAGAGAGGTCATAAATGGTGCCAATATCAAGGCCTTGGGAGTAAAGGTTTGGCAGGTCTGGGAGATATGAATCCTGTTCCACAAGTCTCGCACAAATCCCAGAAGACCACTGTTGACCAGAAGTAGAATTTCTTAAGGAATGCTGGGCCCTCTCCTAGTGCAGAAATTGTGGTTCAGCTGCTCGCTCCTCAATAGGGCCTAAAAAAAAACCTGCCGACCAGGGACATATTTCCTGTTCAGTTTAAGAGAAAATGTGCAGGAACCACTACAAACTTACACTGAAACAGTTTGTAATAACAGGGTTCAGGAATTCCTAGAAACCCACAACTGAGGTTTTAGGGGGCCTATTTTGAGACCTATCATGGCCTTTTGTTGCAGCATTTATTTTTCCTATGGGGCCCACTTTTAAGTTACTGATACATTGACAATTCTCTCAAATGCTACCCACATGATAGTGTGTGTTGGTTTGGCCATCCTTTGTACACTTAACAGTAACAATGTTCATGTACTAAAACAAGATTGGTCTGGCTGGTTGGATCCCATTATCTAGGTGACAATAGATGAACCAGACAACTCTGAGGACATACAAAGAAGGTAATGAACAAGGTGCATTTCCATTAATGTCCAGTCTAGATCGAAACAATCCTCAGATATCTATGATCTTCTTAGTGAAGCCAAAGTATATCTATTCAGCTCAGAGACTTAGCTTACAGAGGACATCCTCACAGTTCAGGATGAGGCTATTCCCACATACTATAAGATTAAACTCACCTACAGAATGAATATGAGAGGAGGAGGAATTGAACTTGTATGCAAATACTCTATAGACTTTTGAATCTCACCCTCAGACAACATTGAAGAATTCAGATCTCTTCCCTACTCTGTTACTCCCCTCACACCTCTGCATTTGGCTTCCTTTTCATCTACAAAGCACCTTAATAGAACCATTCTATCACAGATAACCTTGAGGTTGTTGTTGCCAATGATTGGGTCAACAGCTCTGAAATGTGCGTAATTTCAAACTCTGGCTCTAAATGGAGGACATCAGTGCTACAAAAGCAATGAAGGCAACCCTCAGTGTACATTTTTGTGAGTAAAATTTCAACACAGTTCCTCCAAAGAGCTTTTACATTTAGGGTAACATCATCTCCTTTAGCATATTCACCCAAGTACTGCAGCTATCAAAATTGATCAAACCCCACCATCAACGTCAATCAGGCCCCGTCAGGAGTATAAGCTGGCTTTGCTCCATAAAAAAAACTCACATGGGAGTGTAGTATAACATTAAATTGTAAAAGTTAGGTGTTGTGCTTTTACACTTTAATTTTCCTCTCCAGCTCATTTTTGTGCCTTTCAAATGTGCTGGAGGGCAGCAATGCAGAATTTGCATTTCTGCTTTGCTTTACTCCTCTGTCTTGGTAGAGCACTCTGATTTACACCTGCATGAGATTTTCATTCTCGACACAGGAGTTCCTAACCGCTGACAATCGTGACAATCCAACAGGTTTAACAGAATGAATTGTGACACCCCTGCATCTACAAAGCAACAACAAAGCAACACAGGCAAGCACCCTCCATTGAATCCCTCCCTAATAAATCAATTGAACACGGCATCATCCATGTGCTTTCAAAACAGCCTTCATCAGGTCTCACCATCGTTCACACCAATCTAGCAAAATACCGACAAATATCCAACACACAATTCATCCCAAAAATACCCAAGACATTTCTCTTCCAGGACCTCACAACACAGGTTCAGAACAAAGATCTGAATATAATCTACACTCTACATGAAAAATGTAAATAAATGTATATTGATGCAAACTAGTCAAGTGCATTATACTGCAAATCGCCATCCACTTTCGATACTAACAGCCACAAATTCTGTTAAAAAGGTTCAGATGACATTGCATTAAAAGGAACTGCTTTATACTGTATCACTTAATTTCTTATCAGCAGGACTGAAACACAAACCCCAAGGATCCAACCTTTTGCCTTACCTTCTTAATGAAAATAGCAATAATCTGTTATATATAGAGCGTTTGCCAAAGCACTATACATAGAACATTATTAGATACAAATATTATTACCCAACTTAAGTTGATAGACATATAACAACCTTAGAAAGATGAAGAGTTCGCCTTGTCCAGATTCAAACCTGCGACATGCAGATCTTAGCAGATTTCATTCAACCCCTGGGCTGTTTTACCACCTATTTTATATAATTTATGCATTATCCGTTATGTAACTTATCAGTAATCCAGGCCTCACATGTTTCGATTACACAAATTATGCCATCATCTACAAACTTATGAACAGCCCTACATCAAGCATATTGGAACTTAGCAGAAGAATTGACTATGTTGACATTGGTACGAAAGATTGAAACTTAACCCCACCTACACTGAAATACAATATATAGCACCATGATATCCAGACCCACACCAGTCCCTTGGCACAAAGAAAACAAAGCTTGCCCAGTGCTTAGGCGTGTGACAACAGAGAACAGCTCAGACTCTTAATGGACAGCATCCTCACACTGAAACCACATGTTAAAGCCATTTTAAGGATCTGTTGGTTTCAACTCTAAATGATGCAGTGCTTTATGCCTTATCTAACCTTCCTCCACTGAACTGGGACAGTGATTGGACCTTTACTTTAAAGACTAGACTATGCCAACAGCCTCTCCCTGGGTCTCTTTGATTACCGACTGATCAGACTACACCTATTCCTGAATAGAGTAGATATACTTTTTTATGAGTTGTCAAAGACACACACGAATCACCGAGGACCTCTGAATTCTCCAAACAATCTGAATTAAATGTATGAAAAATATCCGGTCTGACTATTGCTCATAACACCTTCCATAACAGGGCCCCAAGAAACACATGGAAATGTTTGTAGTAAAGGCCAACCAGAATGCTTCAGTCAAATAACACAGCCATAGAAAGTAGGCCAATCTTCCATCAGAAATGGCACAAAGAATCAACATTTTCCTTTTCTTTCAAACAATCTCTGGATTCCTGTGCGCATCTCTATGTGTACAGAATGAAACCCCACCTTCATAAAAACCCTGAAAACCTCTCTGTTTATCTCACACAGGCATAACAGCAATACACTCAGAACCTAATATAAGTACCATGGAGCAAACTCAACCCACAGGCGCCCATTCTTCAAAACATGTAGCAAACAGAAATGTCCTCTTCCTAATCATAGATGCATGCTATTGGCCTACACACAATGCATAATTCTAGGATTACAGGAGATTGAACACATCTGGTTCGGTCTCGCCGGAAGTCTTTTAAATGAAGTGGGAATGATACCCTCACAAATATGCCACAGGACCGTACACAGTGAATAATAAAGGAACATGGGTCATCTGACTCAATTGATTCTGTCTACCTGTACCATGTATATATTGATGCAATGCACGAACTCTTCATCATCAGTTATGATAACTAAATATTTCAACAATACTGGATCAATAATCGTGAACCAAAAGGTTGTCTCTCATTAGACAATTACTCTCTGCCATACCCATAAAATTATTCTGATCTTCCTCTCTCTTCACCTTATACTGCTCACTTAATCAACCACCACAAATAGTAAAAAGCTGTCTACAAGCAAATCACATTATTGCACACATGCCCCTTCTAACTTCTCTACTCCTTTTGCACACAAAGTCACAGTAGTGGCTAACCAGATCCCGACCGCTCTGATTTCAACTGATCAACTGTAGGCTCTCCGCTCTGGGTGAAAAATGCACCCACATGTCTCCATCACTAACCACCTATAAGGACACCAACACTCAAGGTTATGGTACTTCCAGGCTGTGAGCATGAACACCACAGGATTTGCATCTTTATTCCTACCATTCAACTAACAACTCCTTTCCTACATTTCAGGCAGGTTCACTTGCAACCAAGCCACTAAAATGACAGAGGTGTGCCATAGAAAACCACTCCACATTACGTTGGAGTGTGTTTCATTAGTGTCCTATCTAATCCTAATACAGAGTGACCCTCACATATTGAAACATGCATGTTCTGAACACAATTCAAGTATGAGGTTTCACCAAGTGAATGGTAAAATTAAATGTGCTTTCTCTCTTAATAGCACACAAACTCAACAGCTGATATATATTATCAAGTAACTCTTCCTCTACCTTGGGAGGTTGTTCTACTTCTATAGACTCATCGATTCCTGGTGGACAAACATATTCTGATGACTCTTTCCGCTCTGCAAGGACTTGGGGGGCCTCCTTATACTAAAGTTAATACCTGTGGAGGGTCTCGGAGGTAGATCTATCTCAGCTCTAATTTTCAGGCTTAATTTACTATGTGATTTTATGTTGTAGTCTGATACTTTAAAAGTATCTAAACGGAAGGAGATGGAAGGTGCACACTCACAGGTTTGTAAACAGAAGGTATCAGAACAAGGTAGAAACAGTCATGATATCTGCTGGGTGCAGGGGAGGAAAAGTTGCCCCTGCACAGGGCTACCTAAATACACAAAGAGAGAGAAAAGAGGATCCAAACTGGAACCCTCCCGTCCACTGCACACCGTAATAATGTGTCAATATGACACCTTAATATTCATTCAAGAAGGTACTAGTGTAAAGACACATTTAATACATTTCAATGGAGAAAACAGTTTCAACTAAAGTTAATGATGCAATCCAATCTTTAAATGTAAAAAACAAATCTTGTTTATTCCAAAGGCAGAAGCCAGATAAAATTTAGTTCATTGAGGACGGCTGACGCGTTTCGAGAAGTATATTCTCTTCTTCATGAGCCAGAGATCATGTACAAGAACTAAATTAAGACAATGTAGAGAAAAGAGAAGTACAATCAGGATATTGTTGCTATTAAGTCAATTCCACAATCTATCTGGTGTTCATCATCAAACAGTTTAAAACTACCATTGAAGTGACACAAACAATGTCTCAACAATTGTATTGAAAAAGAACCGATATTGGGAGTCAAAGTACACAGAATAAAAATTCAGTTATATCCAAAGCCACAAACAACCAGAACGAAGGATGGCCAATCAGTCAATGGTAAGGGAGGTGATGAATGGTGACAAGAACACTGACAAAAAGGTGTTCTGAACGGAATTACAGTAGGTATGCTCACCAAGAGTAGGGAAGTCCTGAATGTTGATGCGTTTAAGGAGGTCACTCTGCATAGGTAAGGGATTTCAAATACATGATGAATCATACAAATCATTCAGTGTGCTGTGGATGCCCATTGGACTGTAAAGAATGGAATACAAAGCCTAAAATGAGCAAGAATTCTCAAAATGGCAACCATCAAGATATAGAGTAAAGGGACAAACACTCACCATTGTGAGATGAATATACGACTTGGAGTCTCAAGATTCTACTCGGCAGGTGCTGTGGGTGACGTACGACTATTGATCAAGTATCAGTAGTGATATAGTGCCTGGGTCTGTAAACAGTCCAAGAACGCTGTGTTTTAGTATCCGAGCGTCTCTGCCAAAGCATGATTAAAGTATCACAGAAATAAACGTGTGTTAAATGTAGGTGCTCAAACTTACTGTGCTAGCAGCGTGGTGTACGATCCAACTAATCTGCATCCAGCATACAGTAATGGTTCAATGCAGGTCGCGCAACCCAGCCATGGGTGTGTGGTTGTAGGTGGAGATTGTTGCTATGAGAGGGATGCTTCCCATGAAGCGAGAGACCCTCTAGCGTGCAGTACCCAGTCTATCAAGGCCGTCGTGCATTGAAACATTAGACGGACTAACTGGCGGGATTGTGTTAGAAAAATGGTAAACAAGTGTCAGTGCAAAGCGGCGGCCATCTTGAAAGTGATGATGCCCATACAAATACTAGATAAGTAATGCTATGGTTGGTCTGGAATTGAATGGGGTGAATATAATCAATGGGATACGAATCAAAAAGTAGAAGAAAATCAGCAAAATTCAACCATCTGGGTTCCAGTGGGGTGGCTTTGAATTTACAAAGTATAAACAGTGGTGAAGAATATATAACTGTTATTTGGTGAGTTCCACAGAATAGAGCAGTTTCCTTAATACAATGTCAGGTCACATAGTAGTATATAGTGGTTCATCAACAGTATTTGAGTGTAGATACTATTTACACAATGGATAGAGATGGATTAGACACATATAGAGCCTGATTGGACAGAGAGGCAAAATTAAAATATGTAAACCATGTCAGATGAAACATTTCAAGGAAAATTCATTGTTAAGACCCCTAGGGAATAATGTGTTCAATGTGTGAATCCAGTACTTCTCTCTACGCGAGAGAATGGATAGATAGTCACCACCCCTATGGGGTTTTTTAACTACTTCAAGGACTTGAAATTTGAGCTGAGCAACTGTGTGGTTGTTTTCCATAAAGTGTCACGAGAGAGGTGATTTTATGTTTCTGCACCTGATGTTCAATTTATGCTCTGTGAGACGTTCTTTAACAGATCTTGTTGTTTGACCCACATAGAGTTTGCCACAGGGGCATTTGATCGCATAGATCACTCCAGTGGACATGCAGGTAGCGTAGTGCCGTAGTTTAATCTTTTTACCAGTGCATGGGTGAACGATATTATCACCTTTGGTGACGATGTTGCAGTGTGAGCAGCAGAGACAAGGGAAGGTTCTAAAGTATCTAGTAGGGGACGACCGTGGACAATGAGCTTTAGAAGATGGGTCGGAAAAGCACATTTTGTTAAGATCTTTTGTTTGATTCCAAACATGGTGACTAATTTCAATTGTGAAATCTTCTTCCTCCAGCTATTGCATGGTAAGATACAATTAGGGTGCAGGAAATACAGTATGACATTTTTTGGGATGGGTTTCCATTTTGTGACAACTGGTTCAAAATCCCATTTCTGACACCATATGAGAAGCCAGCAATGTGATTCGGATACAATGTCGCCATTTCTAAGGTTGAAGTTCTTTATTAGCTAAAAATGGGTTACCTCTCTGACTCTTTTCTAAACCGGAGATTCCCTACCTAAAAAGCAAAACTAATGATTTGTCTGTGTCAGGATGTCAATAACTGACAAGCTGTCCTTGTGTCAGAAATGTCCTATCCTGATCTTCACACTATAAACAAAACAATGAAGGGTGCAAGGAAATGGCTTCAACCTGATGTTGGCAAAAAAGTGTTCACAACTGAAAAAAGAAAAATTGCTCGACCAAACATGTTCTCAAAAGTGGAAGTCCTTGGATCTGGAATGTGTTCCACTTTGCCTGGATTCTTAATAAGGATGGCAATTGTCTCTTTTAATAACAGTTCCATTGTGTTCCTCCTTGATTCACATGCTTCCTGTTTAGGCAACACGTTCTGCAATGGTCTTTCCTTAACACAAGTTTCTACTCTGTTTAGAAACTTCTGTCCTTCTTTATTATATCTGGTAGCTTTGCAAATTGCCTGGTATATCCCCCTCTCAGGACTTTTTATACAATTCCAACTTCCTGGTGTACTCTCCTGCCAAGAATCCTCATTTTTTACTTCAATGCTTGGTATACTCCCCTGCCAGGACTTCCTATGTGTTTCAATTGCCTGGTAGCTTTCCTTTGCCAGGGCTTTTTATATGTTTCATAGTTCCTCTTTATCACCAAAATTGTGTGTTCTGCTCTTGGTTTAGTATATATGTTTGCGGTAATGCTTGCTGAAAATGTGCCCCACGTCTCATGCATCTTTAGCTCACTGGGTTTTGAATCTGTCCATTGCCTTTTCTGCATTCAAACAATTTTCTTATTTAAGTTTGATTCTGTACTTTGCCTTTACGGCATTCAAACAAACCTCTCATTGGTGTTGTCCTGCACTTTGTCTTTTTCTGCATTCAAACAAACTTCTTATGTTCAGCGCAATGGTATTACATCCAAATGTTCATTGGCATGATTGCCAGAACGCACTGGTTTCCCCACTGGCTTTGGTGCGCTCATCAGCATCTCTGGTTTTGTTCACACTTATGCAGTGAAGCTCTTTCACCGGCTTCCTATTCTAGAATGTGCAGACATCTTTCTGGCTTCCTTCGCAGCTCTGAGGTCACACACCCACTTTCCTTCAGGTCAAGGTTTGGAGAATGTTGCCTGCTCGGCTGCCAAGCGCCCAGGGACTCTCTGGCGGTACCCAGCTTCTCTACAGCACTGAGTCTCTCCTTCGATCCAGGCAGTCTTCTCCACCCCACCACACAGATATGTGTTTCTTGCACTGACAAGCCTCTGCACATGAACTGATGCCTTCTCCTGCACTGCTTCTCTCTTCAGTAGTGCGGTTGCCTTCTTTAAATGTTCACGCACATCTAGTTTGAAAAAAACAACTAGACTGCATGTTGTGCCTTGAGCTCTTGATACCTTGTACAAACTCTTTCATCCTCCTCTTCTCAGTCCTTGGGTGATTCTGGGAGTTGGAATCCCTGGTGCATAAACAGTTCTTCTTGATGATTGTATGTAAAGGTACCTCAGAGGTAAAAAAGTGATATGTTGGAGCTTTGTGTGAATAAGTCATAGGTGGAGGTTTGACCAAAGGGAAAGTGAGAAGGGGGAACTAACACTTGGCAATATGCCATTAAGGTCTTGGGAAGTAGAAGGTTTTCCTCATGAAAAAGGGCTTTGGGTATTAGTGGGTCGTCCTCAAGAAAAAAGGTGTTTGAGTATGAGAGGGTCTTCCTCAGGGTAAAGCGTCCAATTAAGCATGACATCTCCCGGGCAGTTGACTCCCCCCCATGTGATCGTCCCTCGTATAGCTGCCCCAAGGGTCAGGATCAGGAGGTAGCGGACACCATCCTCAGACCATATTGGAGGTCATCACTGGGGAATCTATGATCACTTCATTTAATTCATCACATATACTTCCCCAAAAGACCTGGCTTCCCGTTTTAGGGTTACTGTTCAGGTGATAAGCAGTGGCCACCTCTACATTAGGAAGAGGATCCTTCATCTGGTCTTCCCACTTCAAAATAGGTCCTCCTGAAGTATAACCATCTTCCATCATGAATAAAATTGAGAGGAAGAAAGCGGTGTCTTATTGGCATTTGTGTGTATTATTTTAAGGTTAGGAAAGCCTGTGCTATTGTTTCTTCTGGTAACTCTGGAATAAAAGCAGCATTGGTTATCATGGATTCCACTTGAACTCGGATAGTTACTGGAATCCTTTGATATATCTCTTTGTCTCCATAAACACAGGTGGCCTTTATTGATGATCCCCCTCTAAAGTTTGTCGTATGGATTAGATTGCTGTATGTTTACTGGCTCCAATCATAAATGACACACATTTTAACACAATGTCACTGGGATCCAATGAAATCACAAGGATAACTTAGCAAATGGAAAGGACTGCTCAGCATCGGTCCACAGAGAATCATACTGATATTAGGTCATCATCTGCTGTAGAAATGTAGGACAGAGGGAGACATATCAGGACCTGTTCCCTAAAGGAATAACATATGCTCCTGAAAGCATGGGCCACTGTAGCATGTTTTCGGGGGGAAAAGCACTAAACTGTATTTTGCTACTCGTCGGGGGGTGACACCTCCTATTGAAACTCAGTATACCATACTTAGGTCCCTAAGATAATTTCTCATGGAATCGAGGTTGTTACCCCTGCTGGCTGATCCTAGTACAGCTTGTGATGTGTTCCCATGTTACAAACAGACAGCCCCTCACTGTCCAAAGCCAATAGATTCATATGTTCAGAAGGGCATCCCTAGGCTCATGCTGGCTTGAAACCAGTGTAAGGACTATATGCAAATATATCAACCCGCCTGCCAGAAGATGCAGTTGGTTTATTGTTTTTGACAATGTAGGGGAAAGAGACATGACCCAACCTCCTAGTAGACTTGTGAAGTGAGGTATTCACCCATGGTGCTCTATCCTCTTTTGGGCAAGGATTCTGGATCAATTGGGTCAGGGGGTGCAGGGGTTTGAGTACTCTGACCAGAATCACAGCCATTTAGGTCTAATTTAGATGATACCACATCACCCATTGGAATCAATATGGAGTTGGTTATTGTTACATTCTCAGTGGGGGTCCCCGCCCATCCTGGGTAGAACTAATGTTAATATTAGCAGAACCAGATGCATGGCAAAGACAATTTGACTTCCACCAATTTTAGTGAGTCCCTTTTTTCTCCCTATTCATTGTGCAATGGGCCCCATGTACTCATTCCCTTGCAAAACACTTCAATCAGGGATACAACTTTTTTACTGTCAAAAGTTCATCCAGGACAATGCTACACTGGCACTTTTTCATCACAGTGCTCGCCACATCAATCTGCTTCAAACTGGGCTTTGCCCCTTGCCCATAAAGTAATAGTGAGCTAAATGGCCCACTGAGCGACAGGATGTTGTCAGACTCCCCTGTTAGTTTGACCTGCAAACACTCTACCATGCTTTCCTTGTTTTCATTCTGGAAATCTGCTCCACCCTGTGATGACCCTGTATATGGTCCATGTGGACAGACAATAGATTCAAAGGGCCGTAAGGGCTCATCATATGTATCCATCTTAAGTTGCTTCAAGGGCCCTCCCACCCAGTGCATCTTTAACAGTAGGGGGCGATAGGGGGTGGGTTTCCAATATCACAAACATGATCTTCAACATGGTCAGTGTCTCCACCTACTGGCACATTAAAATGAGCTCCTTCAGTAATTACATATACAAGTCCAAACCTTCCTTGTTCAAACATGTAGCTTTTTCAGTAGTGGACTTTGATATAATGTACAACTTTTTCCAAAGATCAAAACTAACTGGGGCACTGAACGATCCCAAAAACAGATGAATCTCAGTTATGAGGCAATGGGTGTCCCCTGGGGGCCTTTGCAGGGTTCACTGTTCTAGTTTCTGTGGCATTTGCTGGGATAGTGGATCTACTGCTGGGATTTTCTTTTAACAAACAAAATGTTCACTGCGATTTCAATACTGGCACTGGTGCAGGTCTATCTGCCAAGTTAGAAATGACAGGAGCTGTCGATGAAATGGCCATGGGTAAATGCCTGTGGACTTTAGGGCTTGAGGGCCACTATGCCAATTGAACTCCATAATCTTTGAGCCACACAAACCCACTAAACATATTAGCCTTCTCATCAGTCTTATGTTGAACTTGGTGTTAATCTTTGTCAGCTGCTAAATCCCCCTCCGTTCACCTTAGCTCTCAACTGATCTGTCGCTGTACCTGGCTTTTGTGTCCTGCAGACTTTTTGCAGCTTTCACAACCTGTTCGGGAGTCCCCTTTGAAGCTCACAGGAGGGATGTCAGGGGGAATTGTTTCCAGTCAAAAAAGTAGAACTAAGATGGTCATCCGCAGGGCACGATCACCCAGCAGGTGCTAACGCATGCACCCTAAACCCCTGCATTCTTTGCCCCCACAGGGGTTTCCATCAGTTTTAGGTGTTCAGGATGGGGCGGGGCTCCAAGACATGGTGGCATGCAGCAGACAAATGGGATTCAGGACTCCCAGCAGGCACTAACACCTGCGCCCAATCTCCTGCGGGATTTCATTCTCATTAGCAGAATCATGAGTTCTGAATGGAGTTGTGGCACAAAATAAATTACTAGTGGACTCAACATCTTCTTCAGTAAACCATTTTCCTCCCAATCCTCTCCTACCATATAACCAATCTCCATGGATTCTTCCTTTTTATTGGAAGGACACGGTCGAGACAAGTATCCTGATTGTCCGCTTGAAAAACATATCATGGAGGTGGGCTTTGGGATTCATCACTCTTTAGGTTTTCTCTCTCCCCTATCTCAAACTACCATAGGCTTTCTCTCTCCCCTTGATAGATCTTTCGCTATGAGTTTATAAGAACTGTTTTGGTTTCTATTTTGTTTTTTGGCTCTAAACGGCTTACAAATTAGAAAACCGTAAGCCTTTACAATACAAATCAAAAAAGGAAAAAAACAAGAACAAAAGGAAAAGAAAAAAGAAGAAGGAAGAAGAAAATACAATAAATAGAAATTTGAAATTTAAAATGCAATGCATGTGGTTAAAACAATTCCTTGCATTTAATTTACGATCAAGAGTTCCGCAAATCCGGCATTGTTATCTCAAACTCCATTGTCATAGTTATAAGGCTTGTCGACACGTTGGTTCAATTCTCCACTTGTCATTACTCCCTCTAGTTTTCCAAGAATTAGCTGCAAAAATTTAGTTAAGGCCAAAATAATATGTGTTTTCTCTCCATCTACTAAAATCTTCCACCACTCATCGACTGAACTTGCGCCACACTTTGACATGATTTCCCCCATACAGAAATCTCTTTCTGCTCTTAACCTGGGCACATCAGTACTAGATGTTGTAATGAGTCGTCTGCCTCTTTTTTTGGCATAGTGTGCATGCGGTATCACTAGGCTGCAAATTTCTCTTGCTTAGTACCAATCTTGTTGCAAATTTGTAGAATCGGTATCCCAAATATTGGGCTCTAAGAAACCAGTTTTGGAAAATGTACACATTCAGCTTCCAAGCTCCAAAGCAAAACTCTTCTTGAGGTTTATACTTATGTAGCGCCTTGTGTGTCTCGATCCAATCATTGGTGTATAGCTTCTTCTTTATCTTGTCAGGATCTCTCACCAATTATTCATTTTTCCCTAGAGTTCTTCATTGCATTCTTTAAGAATCTAAACCCTCTGTTTGGGTTATCTTCCTGGCATTTACGATATAGAGAGATTGATTTCCACATTGCAATAGTTTTGAGTGAGGTCAAGGCAAGTTCTCACCTAACAATGTGAATTGGGATATTCTATGGTAAACCCAGCACTGAGTTCCCAAAAATGCCTTCCAAACGTGGCCATATATGATCAGCTAGCAAGAAAGACGTCTCAGCGCCATACGAGAATATTATAGATGGGATTAGTGTAAACCGACAATACCTTGTTAGCAAAAATGTCCCTTGTGCAGCTAGGTTTTTAGCTTTCTTTCACATTATGTTGATTCGCGGGGATTCTCTCCTACTAGTATTTACACATTCACCTAAGTATGTGAGGGCATTGACTTCGCTGATCGTTTGCCCTTTCAGTGACCAGGGTGGCCTCTTCCTGCCTCTGCCACTGTTTGATGCTCCAAATACCATAATCCGAGATTTTGCAGGATTCATTAATAAATTGTTTGATTCCAAATATATTTGCAGGGCATCAGGTTGGCGCTGTAATCCTATGGGGGTCTGGTCCATAATAACGATGTAATCCACATATAGTAGTCTCCCAATGGGAGTATCTGATATCTTGGGAGGAAATGCTCGAATTTGCAGAAAGGCTTTATCTATATCTGACAGGAACAAATTAAAGAGTTCTGGCACCAACGAGCATCCTTGTTTTAGGCCAACTATTATTGGAATGGCATCTGTCAGTTGGCCTGATTTGTCTAACTTGATTTTTATTGACGTGTCACAGTGGAGGTTCTTGATGTTTTCCAATATTTCTCTCGGGCACCGCCAATTAGCAAGTTTTGTCCATAGCTTACATCTTCTTATTGAATCAAATGCTTTTGACAAATCAATAAATGCCAGATATACTTTTTGTCCCTTGCTGCATTCGGTTTTAGCTTTCAATAGATTTATCAGAAAGATGATAAGTGATATGACATGATATGGTACGTTATAAATACCATAAGATATTATATCATATCATGCGCTGATTCCTTTAATAAATCCAGCATGCCATTGATCTTGATGGCCCGTCTCTATGCTCCATTTGGATAGAGCTTTTAATATGATAGTCGCAAAGATTTTGAATGCCATGTCCAGTAGCGCAATCAGACGGTATTTGTCTGGGTCTGTTCTCAGCCGTATTTGTAAAGATTGGGACAACTACCGCTGATTTCCATGAGAAGGGTACCTTCTCGGATTCTAATATGCCCTTCTATAGTCGATGCAGAAAACTGGCTCATTGCAAGGGGTTTTGTTTCATTAGTGCATTAGTCAACCCATCTGGGCCTGGGGTTTTTGAGTTTTTAAGTCTTTTGATAATTTCTTCAATTGAAGAGACCTCAATATCTAATATGTGTTCCATAGAGAGCGAATTAAGAGGCAAAATTGGTACGGAGCATGTTCTTTGTACATAGTCCACTTCCACATCTTACGATTTTGTGTAGTGGTTGTACCATGTCGTGGCCGCAATTGGGTTGACCAACATCGCATCTTGAGGCGCATCCATTTCATTTATGGTAGTCCATATAGCTGCAATATTTTTTTTTCGATATTATGTAGCATTAGTTGTGGGTCTTGATTTAGCATACTTTTTTTATGTAGCTGCAGCCAATTATGATAGCTTTGTTTTAGATTGTGGATCTCAGAGGAATTGTTTGCAGTCTTGTGGCATTTCAGTTGTCCCATTGCTTTTCTTAAGGCTTTTTTCTTTGATACAATATTTTTGTCATATGCATGTTGATGAGCCATCATTGTCCTTCCATTTAAACCTCTTTGTTCCAATACAAAGTCTTTGAATAGCGGGACATAGATTATTCGTTGGTTACTATCTTCATTTCGCATTTGGTCAATTAATCTTCTTAAGTTGTTGATCAGGTCAGGCATTTTCTTCTCTTGAAGTTGCAATCTATTTCGACCAGGGTTCATCAGAAGTTTAGTTTCGTATGACGCCACTTTACAAATGTTTACATTTTGGCAGACCATTTTTAATTGGTTATGATCGCTCTTTTCAGTTCTTAAAACTTCTATTTTTTTAATGATCCCGGTCATATTGGTGGAAACACATATATAATCTAAAATGTGTTCACTTACTTTGGTAATGTTTATTCGTGGTGGATTGGCTGTTGCTTACTGGGTTGTTCTGAGTCATTCTCCTTTTGCTCACCTTCCTTAGGAGTCACTAAGACATTTGGTTGTTTTGCCAAAGTAGCCTGCCCTTGAGGCCGCAAAGCCAAATCTCCTTCTGCCCTCTGTACTTTATTTAGTTTCCCTTTTGTGCAGGGATTGAGTTATTTATATTTAAGGGCAGGCCCTGTGTTTGGTCTTATGTTTGGCTCAACGGTCTTATTGGTGGAAACACATACATAATCTAAAATGTGTTCACTAACTGCACCCTTCCATGTGGATCTTCCCGGGATATCTTCCTCAATTGTGACATTCAAGATTGTGCAGTCCCTTGATTGCATAGTTTTCTTCCATTCAACTCCTCTCTTTTCTTTATTATTAGATGTTCATTGCTCTTCATTAATGGCTCTACTTTGTCGATCTAAGCAAGTGCAGTTAAGATCGCCCATGATTATAATTATGGGATTATTCCATTTAGTTCTTTCCTCGTCAATTAGTGATACAATGTCTTCCGCCAAGTTCTTATTCCTTTGATCTACCGGATTCCAATATAAATTCAATAGTATCAGGACTCGTGGGTTAGCTGGATAATCTTTTGAAAGTATTATTGCCACTAGTTGTATGAAAGGAGTCGGGTTCTGAGTATAGAGTAATGTCCAATCGAGATTGTTCTTCACTGCTACAAGAAGTCCACTCATTGCTCTTCCTGTTTGATTCTTAATAGCTGGGTTAAGTAGAACCCAATAACCTTCTATTAGAGGAAATTCTTGCAGCCATAGTTCTTGGAGGCAGATGACTTCTGCTTCCTCGATTTGTGCTTCGCTATCACAAAACCAATGGGTGGAGCCTCTGGTATTCAACTCAGTAAAGACCGTTCTGTTTGTTCCTTCGGCTTTCAGCAATATTGTTTATATATTTTCTCTGCCAATAAACCTGCTAATCATTTACAATTTGCTTGATCGTCATCCATGTTTACTTTTTGGTTGCACAGCTCTCTTGCGTTTCCTTCCCTCGACATCTCTTCTTTTGGATCTCTTCTGGGATACTTTCCTTTTTGAACCCCCTCAGCTCCTTCATATTGGCGTCATGGAGGTTTTGTGTCTTTATGTTTTTTGATCTTATCCTCTTTTGTGTCAAAACCCAAGGGCCTTAGGAGATGGGCCTCCACAAGCAACAGTTGTTTGACTAATTTAGAAACTGTGTGAATTATAACTTTATCTGTACACTGCTCCTCCGGAAATTCAATTACAGTGAAATCTTTGGATGTTACTATCTGAGGGTTGGTATGTGTTGTAATAACCAAACTACATTGGCTCTATTAAGCACCAGGCCATCATCATGATTGAGCATTCTCTCTAGACCCAACTTTAAGTTGACATCTGTCTTGTATGCTCTAAGTTATTATCCTCCGTTTCCTTATTTTGTTGTATTTGTATTGTTTTGCTTTGGATTTGGCCAGGAGATTTAGGCTGACTTTAATCTTATATACATCATCATTAGCTCTTGCTTCCCTTTCAACGTTGTTCACAGGAGGTTGTCTCTCGCTTATGTTGTAATCCTTGGCAATTTCCTGTGTCACTATTCTAACCCCGCAAGCCTCTAAAGAATTTAGATTTATACCTCGGCCAGATCTTTCCTTCCATTGAACTCTCTCTCCTCTGTTGGGAGCCGTATTAATTGAGTTTATTTTTCTCATTCGTTCTTGCCGGCTGTCATCATCTTTCTCATAACTATCTTCTCCTGTTTCATTTCTTTACAGTTGAATAATGTATCAAAACACTGTCTTCTAACGAGGTCCTTTCTTCGGCCGATATGCTATAGGTAGAGAGGTCGATGAGATCGATTTCAATGGACTCCTTGCGTCCTCATTCGTCTGTCTCACTCCCCTTATAAACCTATATTTTATCTATATTTATTGCAGACATCGGTTTCTTGATCTTTGAGATTTTTCCAGATCTTGCTTGCGGAACAGTCAGATTTTTAATGAAGGTGCTACTGCTGTTAGATGGTTGCCAGACATTTCGTCGAAAAAAATTGGTCGACCAGACAAATGGTCGAACCAATTTGGTCGAAAACCAAATGGTCGAATTTTTTTTTTTTTATTTTAACCCTTTTTTTTTGGGGGGGGGTCCCCCCCCCAACTGGGGGGTCCCTCCCCCAACCCCCTTTTTTCCTCTAAAAACCCCTTTTTTAACTAAACGAAAACCCGAAAAATAAATATATAAATAAATAAAAAAATTCGACCATTTGGTTTTCGACCAAACTGCGTCGACCAAATTGCAGTCGACCAGTTTTTTTTCGACGAGTTGACTGGACACCCTGTTAGATTTCCCCTTTGGGGGGTTTGCTTGCTTTTTTTATTTTGCTATAGGTACTTTTTTAGTAATCTTCTTTCTGCCCTAAGCTGCCTCTGTTTTTGGTGGAATAGAAACTGTCTAGGTTGATCTTGTACTGTCGTCTTTCTTTTTTTTGGAAAACATTTCACAGATTTTCATGTCAGCATCGTCAACAGCTAGTTTCTTCGCTGTATCTGTTTCTTGTTGGCTTCCACTGGACTTTGGTAATGTTTCTTTGTGGTGGATTGGCTGTTTGTTACGAAGTTCGTTGGTCGTGTAGAGTATGAACAACCCCTCTGTCCCCAAGAAACACCCTGACAACACCAGAAATACTGTCAGCGTGATTATTAAGGCCACAGGTGGAAGTCCCCAAGCCAGGACGCGGGACAGCCGGAAGAACCCCTTGAGCGCTGTAAGGCAAGGTACAATAGTTATGTAAGTAGGAAAACAGGACACAGTCTTCTCAAATGCAAATACCAAAACACTGGAATACCTGTGAGGACTTGTGTCTTTCCCAAGGCTGAAAGAGGCGATTTCCTCCAGACTGTGGCTGGACAAGGCTGTAAGGTAGAGCAGGTAACCACCTATTGTAGGAACGAGGTCCTAATGAAACACGTGATCCGTAGAGAACTCCAGGCAGTCCGAGGTCAGAAAACAGATGATTCAATGTTCCAGAGCCAATGAAGGGTTAAGCAAGGGCAATCCGTGTAACAAGCATAAGTCAGCAATAGGCAATCCAAGTTCCAGAGTCAGTGAAGGGTTAAGCAAAAACGATCCGTGGAGCAAGCGTAAGTCGGCAATAGGCAATCCAAAGTTCCAGAGTCAGTGAAGGGTTAAGCAAAGACGATCCGTGGAGCAAGCGTAGGTCAGAATAGAACAGGTCCTTGAACGAAGAGAGAGCGTCACGTGATCCTAGTTGAAACAGCTGTAAAGCAACGCCTTCGGTTTTCAAACTCCTTTTATCCCTGGAAGGGACGCAAGTGACAGTATCACGTGAGAAGTGAACCGAAAGCGTTGTAGTGTTGCTAGGCAACTAAGAGTCACGTGATCCGTGACGCGCCGGGCAGCGCCGGTCTCCGCGAAGGATGTGAGTTCCTGGAGTGAAGGAGTCTCCACTTGGTTTGCCACAGCCTTGAAGGGCGATAAACGCCAGCTCCGCCAAACATGCCATGCCATGCCCTGTTGTGTGAAACGTGAGTGGGAAACGAAGTACATGAACCTGAGCGTGTGTGCCGGGGAGCGCGGAAAGAGGTAGACGCGGAGGGGCGTGTCCTTGACTTAGTAGGAAGCGGTGTGACAGAATCCCCCCTCAAAGGCCCATAACCACGTGGGCTAGCAGGGTTGTCCCTATGAAACCGCGACACCAGAAGCGGAGCCCGGACATCCCGGGAGGGAACCCAGGAACGATCCTCGGGACCATAGCCCAGCCAGTCCACCAGATATTGAAGGCGACCCCGATGGTAACGGGAACCAACGATAGCACTAACCTCAAAAACGTCCTGGGAAGACACAGAGACAGGGGCAGGTGGGACAAGGACACGAGTGGGAGCAAGGTACGGTTTGAGGAGAGAGGTATGGAACACCGGGTGGATCCGCCAGGAAAGTGGAACAGAGAGTTTGAGAGCCAAGGGATTCAAGACCTTGGTAATCCGGTAAGGGCCCACAAAACGGGGCAACAGTTTGCGACAACCAGGGATCCGCAAATGTCTGGTCGACAGCCACACCCGGTCACCCACCTGATACTCCGGAGCCTTCGCCCGCTTGCGGTCAGCCTTAGTCTTCATCACCGCTTGGGCTTCACGGAGATGGACCAGTGTCTGGGCATGCACACCGGCCAGATCGCGCACACAGGCATTAGCAGCAGGAGTGGCAGAAGGGAAATCAGGGAGCGGCAGGGTGCGCGGATGTTGTCCATACAGAGCATAAAAGGGGGAGAAACCAGTGGTCGAATGACGGGAGTTGTTATATGCAAATTCAGCGAGGTATAACAGTTTGGACCAGAAGTCTTGGTACTGAAGGGACAGGCACCGCAAGTACTGCTCTAGAGCCTGATTCACCCTCTCGGTCTGCCCGTCGCTTTCAGGGTGATAAGCCGAAGAGAAGCGAGCATCTATACCCAGGAGTTTGGTGAGAGCGCGCCAGAAACAGGACGTGAACTGCGATCCACGGTCTGAGATGATGACCTGCGGTAAACCAAAGAGACAGAAGATAGTTCTAAAGTACAAGCGAGCCAGGGTTGGGGCAGACGGTATGCCTGTGCAGGGGATAAAGCAGGCCATTTTGGTGTACGAATCGACGATAACCCATATGGTATCGTAGCCTTGTCTGCGGGGCAGGTCGGTGATGAGATCCATAGAGATGGTGTGCCAAGGCCTGGGAGGTACCGGTAACGGTAAGAGTAGCCTACCCTAAAGGCCGTCCCCTGCGTGGTTTACATTGAGCACATATGGAGCACGTGTTAACATAATGTTCAATGTCTTTCCTCATGGAGGGCCACCAGCACCAACGTTGTAACAAGTCTAAAGTGCGTTGTTGCCCTGGATGTCCGTTTATAGCAGCGTCATGTGACCAGGCTAGTGCCTGGTTGCGTACATCGCATGTAGGAAGCAACAATTTGCCTTGGATGAATGGTAACCCTTCGTGAAGGGCAACGTCCCATTCGGTGAGTGCATGAGGATTTTGGGAAACCCATTGTCTAATGTCGGTAAGCATGGTGGGAGATGGCGTACACATACAGATAATATGGCCTTTTCCTAGTAGTGTGTCGGGGAACAGAGACAATGACTCCCCATCAGGAGAACGGGATAAAGCATCAGCCTTGCCATGGATGCGACATGGTCTGTGTTTGACTACAAAATCAAAGGCGGCAAAGAACAAATGCCAACGCACCTGCCTGCTGTTTGCACATTTCAGGGAGGCCAAGTCTTGTAAGTTTTTGTGGTCTGTATATACCACCGTCTGATACTTTGCCCCCATGAGATGATGTCGCCACGCTTGTAGAGCGTCCTTGATGGCCAATGACTCTTTCTCGGTTACAGTATAGTGTGATTCGGCTGCCGAGAATTTTCGTGAGTGATAGTCTACCGGATGCAAACAACCCGTGGTTGGGCAAGGCTGAGACAGTACCGCACCTAGAGCAAACGAGGAGGCATCTGCCTCCAGAATGTAGGGGAGGTCGGGATCGGGGTGTGCAAAACAGGGGCAGAAACGAACCTGGCCTTGAGTGCCTCGAAAGCCTTCTGATGCGTAGGGGTCCAAGAGAACGGGACCAGAGGGCTGGTCAAAGCAGTCAGAGGAGAAACGATAGAAGAGAAGCCGGCGATGAATCGCCGGTAAAAATTAGCGAAGCCGAGAAAGGACTGGAGTTGTTTGATGTTAACGGGAGTTGGCCATTCAGTGACAGCACGAACCTTAGACAGGTTCATGGACAAGCCCCCAGGGGAGATGTGAAAACCCAGAAACTCCACTTCCTTTGAATGGAATAAACATTTTTCAGGTTGACGTGTTCCTCCAGGGAGGATGAGTAGATCAAAATATCATCCAGATATACCACCACGAACGTATCCAGGATGTCCGAGAATACGTCGTTGATGAATCGTTGGAACGTCGCGGGAGCATTACAAAGCCCAAAGGGCATTACCGTATATTCGAATAAACCCTGTCGGGAGCAGAACGCCGTCTTCCACTCATCCCCAAGCCGCATACGAATCAGGTTGTACGCTCCTCTTAGGTCCAGCTTGGTGAAGACAGAAGCCTTAGTCAACCTCTCCAGCAGCGTGGATATGAGCGGAAGCGGGTACCTGTTTTTTACGGTGATGGAATTTAACCGTCTGTAGTCCACACATGGACGAAGATCGCCCTCCTTCTTTGGCACAAAGAAGATCGGACTGGCAGCTGGGGAACAAGAAGGCCGTATGTGACCCGACTTCAAAGCCCGATGTATGTATTCCTTAAGGGCTTGCTCCTCTGACTGTGACAACGAATAGACCCTACCCCTGGGAATGGGAGCCTCCGGAACCAGGTCTATCGGACAATCGTATGGTCTATGTGGGGGTAGACCCTCAGCAGTGGCTTTATCAAAAACCATATGGAAATCGTGGTAGGCAACGGGTATGTTAGCTGTAACGGCCCCCACGGCGTGCGAAAGCACAGGGTCTGGAACAATGTCATCGATATGGGTGGCAGCCATGGCACCAAGGATCGTGGCAGGAGTGGACAACGGGTCAGCTTCGATGAGACAAAACTGTTGACACACCTCGGATTCGAACGTGACTTGTCCGTTTCCCCAATTGATCAACAGGTTATGTTGCCGTAACCAGGGTATTCCCAATATGATGCCGAACTGTGGTGTGTTGATAAGATCAAACAACATGGTTTCCCTATGGATGTTTTGTATCACCACTTCCATCGGAGCAGTCTGGAACCTGATTGGGCCGGAAGACAGGGAAGTGCCGTCCACGGCGTGTACAGGTTCCGGGTGTTCTTTCCTGACCAGGGGCAGATTGAGACAATGGGCCAAGGGAATATCGATGAAACAACCAGTGGCCCCAGAATCAACTACAATACGAACTATGTGTGCGATCTCCCTAGTGGGCTTCAGTAGGGCATGAACTACCACTGGTCTGACAGGCCCGAAGGTAGGTTCAGAGGGGGTCATAGACAGGCTTGCCGGTGCCCCCTGTATCATGGGCGAGCCTTCTGAAAACCCAATGTTTTGTTCTTGGCGTGTCGGGGGCATTCCCTTACAAAGTGTCCGTTTAACCCGCAATAAAAACAGGCATTATCGTTTCTCCGACGTTCTCGTTCGGATGGTGTTATCGGACTACGGATACCGCCTACTTGCATGGGTTCAGCAGGGGTGGTAGAAACGGAATGTCCAGATTGACTAGTGAACGTTGTTTCAGCCCTTCTCTCGGATCTCCTTGCGTCAACTTGCAAAGCAAGATCCACCAGATCCGAAAATACTGAGGGAAGGGCAGGAACCACTGAGAGTGCATCCTTCATGGCGTTGCATAGGCCATGATAGAATACGATTGCCTTTTTCTCCTCTGGCCAGGATGTTTCAGCAGCGAGTTGGTTATACCTAGTAATGTATTCTATCAATGATTGTTTACCTTGTGTTAGATCCAGGAGTTTGAGATCCCTTGATTGGGCCTTATAGCGTGTATCGAAGACTTTGGCCATTTCTGATACAAGAAGATCAAAATCATTTAGAGCGGGATGATCGTTCTCCAGCATTGGGTTCGCCCAGGTGGCCGCCACCCCAGAGAAATGGGACAGAAGAAACGCGGCCTTTGTAACAGAATCGGGAAACGCTAAGGGCCTGCACAAGAAATGTAATTTGCATTGATTAACGAAAGTACGATACTTCCGAGGGTCCCCCTGGTAGCGTTCTGGCGCAGCAAGAGGGACAGGTGTAGGAAGCAATACAGGAGTGGGTGCAGGGGTTGTGACAGGTGCTGGTTGGGCTGGGGGAACTGTGTCCCCGAAATCGGCATCCGTGGGTAATGGGAAACGTGTGCTTTGTAGGACGTCCAGACGGTGATGTATGGCTGTCGTGGCGGTAGCCATGTCGGTCCTGAGGGCCGCCACTGCCTGCAACAAAGCGGTCACTGGATCCCCGGCGGAGGGATTCATACTCTGGACGACCAAAAAGGCTTCACAGTCTGTTACGAAGTTTGTTGGTGGTGTAGAGTATGAACAACCCCTCTGTCCCCAAGAAACACCCTGACAACACCAGAAATACTGTCAGCGTGATTATTAAGGCCACAGGTGGAAGTCCCCAAGCCAGGACGCGGGACAGCCGGAAGAACCCCTTGAGCGCTGTAAGGCAAGGTACAATGGTTATGTAAGTAGGAAAACAGGACACAATCTTCTCAAATGCAAATACCAAAACACTGGAATACCTGTGAGGACTTGTGTCTTTCCCAAGGCTGAAAGAGGCGTGAACCTCCAGACTGTGGCTGAACAAGGCTGTAAGGTAGAGCAGGTAACCACCTATTGTAGGACCAAGGTCGTAATGAAACACGTGATCCGTAGAGAACTCCAGGCAGTCCGAGGTCAGAAAACAGATGATTCAATGTTCCAGAGCCAATGAAGGGTTAAGCAAGGGCAATCCGTGTAACAAGCGTAAATCGGCAATAGGCAATCCAAGTTCCAGAGTCAGTGAAGGGTTAAGCAAAAACGATCCGTGGAGCAAGCGTAAGTCGGCAATAGGCAATCCAAAGTTCCAGAGTCAGTGAAGGGTTAAGCAAAGACGATCCGTGGAGCAAGCGTAGGTCAGAATAGAACAGGTCTTGAACGAAGAGAGAGCGTCACGTGATCCTAGTTGAAACAGCTGTGAAGCAACGCCTTCGGTTTTCGAACTCCTTTTATCCCTGGAAGGGACGCAAGTGACAGTATCACGTGAGAAGTGAACCGAAAGCGTTGTAGCGTTGCTAGGCAACTAAGAGTCACGTGATCCGTGATGCGCCGGGCTGCGCCGGTCTCCGCGAAGGATGTGAGTTCCTGGAGTGAAGGAGTCTCCACTTGGTTTGCCACAGCCGTGAAGGGCGATAAACGCCAGCTCCGCCAAACATGCCATGCCGTGCCCTGTTGTGTGAAACGTGAGTGGGAAACGAAGTACATGAACCTCAGCGTGTGTGCCGGGGAGCGCGGAAAGAGGTAGATGCGGAGGGGTGTTTCCTTGACTTAGTAGGAAGCGGTGTGACACTGTTGCTTACTGGGTTGTTCGGAGTCATTCTACTTTTCCTCGCCTTCCTACGGAGTCACTAAGATATTAATTTGTTTTGCCAAAGTAGCCTGCCCTTGAGGCCGGGAAGCCAGGAGCCAAAGCTCCTTTTGCCTTCTATACTTTATTTATTTTCTCTTTTGTGTGGGGGATTGAGTTCTTTATATTTAAGAGCAGGCCCTGTATTTGGTCTTATGTTTTGCTCAACATATTCGTGATTTCCTGTCTCAGCAAAATTAGCTTCCTTTATATTTATGTCAAAGGGGTCCACAATTCTGTCCAGTTCTGGCTTTAGAATACCCACTCCCACTGATGGTCGAGACAATCTGCTTTCGGTTTTTTCTTTTATGATTGGGTCAAGTATATCATGGAGTAATTTTACCACCCCTGCCAAGCTGTTTTCCATGTTTCTTTGGATGGCGGTTATGAATCCTTCTTCAAATAATATCTTGGTGTGGACTATCGCCAACATTGTGATGTGGTCCCTTAGAGTTTCTTCCATAGTCTCATGTAACTTCATGATAGGAGTCAAGCTGGCAGTTAAAATTGAGACTAGATGGAATTCTTTATTTTTAATTTACCCACTTTCATTTGGTGTTTCAAATACTCTGTTCATTTCCTTTTATGATTCTGAATTCATTGAGAAGGCATCTTTCATTAATGTGCTGTTATCTCTCGGGTCACCCCTACTTTTATTTTAATTTCGGGTTTGTGTGCTTTGGGTCTTACTTCCTTCTAGTAGGCTGTTTCCCAAAAGACTGCTATTCTTCTGTCTTTTTAGTTTTTTGATGGATTGTAGATTTAAATGTCCATGTTAAATGAATTTTCCAATAAGATTAGATTTGATATTTCAGTCCCATTCATAACACTTCGTGATGGCATTTCGTCATTCCCACCTATACCTTGTTTTGGTCAGGCTGCATTGAAATAGAATCATTGTCCCATTTAATCATCACCTATGGCCAATCTGGGGGGTTTCTAGATGTTGTTTTTTCAGATGAAATGGCTAAATAAGTTCTTGGCTAGTGTGAGAGGTTTTTTGCCTCTAGCCCATGCATTAGCCTTCTCTCCCGCTTTTCTGTTGCAAACCTCATCCAGATCTATGCTCAGCTTTGAAATTTGTTCCTTTTGGTTTCCACAAGGATTCAATGGGGATGAAGTTACTGACTTCTCATGCGACCCCGTGTGATTGTTCCCGCTGGTCGCAATTCTACCTTCCTTATCCGTATGAGTTTTCCTTTTTGCTATGGCTCTCAGCTCAGTCAACTCATTTGATGGTGCACTAGCATTAGGCTCCACCCGATTCCTCACCGGCCTGTCTGCAGCTTCTTTTACGCTGCATGTAAGAAACTTAGCTCCAGTTTCTTACACGCAGCAGAAAGGCTACCAGTCATTTGGTCAACAACCAAATGGTCGAATGACCATTTGGTCGACACCAAATGGTCGAAATCCAAATGGTTGAATTTTTTTTTTACATTTTTTTTTTAACCAAACAAAACAAAAATATATATATAGAAATAAATTAAAATAAAATTCGACCATTTTTTTTTCGACCATTTGGTTTCGACCAAATGGTCAGTCGATCTTTTTTTTTCGACCAAATGAGCGGACACCCAGCGGAAACGCTGCTTGATCCTGAAATTTTTAACTTAATGCCTACATTGCAACAGCATAATATAGTGGAGCCCGAGATAATAATTATTAAACCTTACACCAATAAATGGTGACTTGTTAAGGGAGCTCAAGACTTTAAGCCTCAGTAGAAGAGCCCGCTGCTTGAAGCGCGTGTCAGGCTGCGTCACCTTTTGATTAAATTGCAAATCAATTGATTCAAACAATGTTTGTGTGCGCAGTGTGATTGCAAACCAACTCTCCTTTGTACAGACTGGTATGTATGTAGTCCTCACATTCTCAAGGCTCACTGCAGCCGTTTTTCCACAGTAGGACAAGTATTTCCACGAGCTTCCAAAAAGAATTTGGTGCTGCACACAGAGTCAATCCAGCACACCAGACACTCTGCTCACACTTTGCTACGCTTCGCTGGGGGAACCGATCTTATGGCACAAGCGAGCGTAGCAGGAGGTGGAGCTTGGTGTCAGAGGCAAAAGAGGACTGGTATGTATGTAGTCCTCACATTCTCACAGCTCGCTGTAGCCATTTTTCCACAGTAGGACAAGTATTTCCACGAGCTTCCAAAAAGAATTTGGTGCTGCACACAGAGTCAATCCAGCACACCAGACACTCTGCTCACACTTTGCTACGCTTCGCTAGGGGAACCGATCTTATGGCACAAGCGAGCGTAGCAGGAGGTGGAGCTTGGTGTCAGAGGCAAGAGGACTGGTATGTATGTAGTCCTCACATTCTCACAGCTCGCTGTAGCCATTTTTCCACAGTAGGACAAGTATTTCCACAAGCTTCCAAAAAGAATTTGGCGCTGCACACAGAGTCAATCCAGCACACCAGACACTCTGCACACTTTGTTTTCTATATTTCGTCAGAAACTGGGGACAGGAAAGTCCTCTTAGTTCTTTTCTTCGTTTTAGGTGTCAATTGGCTTCTGCATAATTCTGTGATTTTTCCACAGCCAATTCTAGACTGAGGGCCTCATTACGAGGCTTGCGCTCACGGAATGAAGGGGGCTGTTACGGGACGGGCCCCCTTCATTCCATCAGGGCTGATTACAAGGTTCCCTTAGCAGGACCCCGATCAGACGTCTGGTAAAACCAGACGTCTTTTCCAGGTCCCTCGAGGGGAAGAGGGAGGTAACAACGGGACACTTATAATGTGCCCGTTGTTACCTCCATCCCCATTGAGCCCTATGGGGGCTCAAATGGGAATGGGGAATGGTTCCTGCAAGGAGGACTTACCAGGTCCTCCTATGTCTGAATGACCGAGTAAGTCCCCATTGCAGGAACCCGGTAAAGGAGCCCTAGGGCCTCATTACCTCCAAACTCGTAATGAGGCCCTAGGTCTGTTCATTTGTAGAACCACTTTTTGTAAATACGGAGGTAATGAATTTACAAATCGCTCTATAGTAAGTGTTTCTAACACTTAGGGTAAAGACGTCTTTCCTAACCATAGAGTTAGGGTGTTTTGCAGTCTGCCTTATAGTTTCACTGATGTTTCCCCAGGGTACATTTTAATATTCCTGAATTTCTGTTCATAGAAAATATCCGCTTGGCCTATCTTTTTCAGCAACTACTGTTTGAAATCATCAAAGGATGTTTTTCACAGAGGATTTAACAGCTGATAGGAGTTCTGTGGTTCTTCTTTCAACAAGGTAGCCCAATAACAGGTTTTCAGTTCGTCTTCCCTGTGGAACTGATAGGCTAATCTTTCAAAGTTGATAAAAAAATCCACAGATATTCCCCTTCCTTGGCTGTCAAACCCCATCTGGTAGTATGGGTCTCTGGTGAGAGGCAGCAATTCTATCTAACCCTGCTTGGAATCTGGTCTCAGCTTGGATTTGGTTGGCAGTTAGCTGAGCTAATAGATCTTCTAGGCTTTCCATCTCAATCTTTTATCACCAGTTTCATTTATTTTCAGGACAAGGCGATTTGGGCTGCTGCACCCATGGGGAGGCACTCGGCACACTGCCACCAAGATGGCCATGGGAATTTAGTGATGGTAAATTGTGAGTGGCACGGCTGTACGAGACAAAGTCCTGAGTGTTTGGGTTGCCCTCTCTGAATGGCTGCAAGACACAATGTAGCAGTGTTCCGAACACAGTAGAGGTGGTGCGCTGAAATTTGATGAGATTGTGTCTCTTTGGAGAGGGTGAATAGGCAAACACAGGCATGAAACGCTGGTGGCAGAGGAAAGCTGTTCATGCTGGCTAGGGGCCCTGTGTGGATTTAATACATTACTGCGCAGCCTGGGGGTGTTTGTCCAAGGCTAGTTACCAAGACAGCTGAGTACTGGATACGTGTCAATCTTGACAGTTCTTAAGATTTAAATGCTCCTCGTACTGTGAACTGGAGTTAGCATCCCAGACTGTAAGAACTGCACTGCTACATTGCAACGTGGGCTGTATTGCAATGCAGTGGGCACAGCCATCTTAAACCATGGGCAGAGTGGTATGCTTGCCTGAGGGAAGTGGAGTATGTTGGCAGAGATGTGAGATGAGGACAATTTATATGAGGAGCTGTTTGTCGGGCTCTCGACCTATGGAGTATGTGGCAGCTCAGGACTCTGATTAGAGACACAGAGAGCTGGATTCTCAGTGGAATCCACCAAACAGAGAAGCTGAGTTATGAGTTATGACCCTGCTTAACGTGTGTGCCCCATGAGAAGATAAAGGTACGGGTGAGCCTTTAATTATGGAGACCAGACTGTGGCGGGAAAATCAAAGGAGCAGTTTTTTCACCACCAGGACTTGAGAGCAGCAGTAGAACAAGGATATATTGAAATCAGGAACTTTCTCCTTTTTTGAGTCTTTTTGGTTGATATTTGGTGAAGCCTAAAACATCTTCAGATGGAAAAAATAAAGCACAATTGAGCAAACAATAATGACAGCATAAGTTGCTGCAGACCTGAATAGAGTATTATTGTTCCAAATGTAAGAAGCACAGGCTACAAAAGGTGACTTTTATAGCACTGCATGCCAGTTTACTGCTGTTTTTTAAAAGAACTAAGACACTAGAAGCATGTAGAATTGCAGAGCGTCACCACAGATGAAATCTACCTACCTGAAGGCATGATTGACTTAAGAACTGAGTGGTCTGACCTCACCTTTTCCCTTCTTGCCTCTATCTCCAAAATGATGGCCTCTTCTGCAACCTCTGCAATGTTCTCTCCCTCACCATTCATCCCTCTGGTCTGATTCACCCTGCCGGACATATCTTGGATGCTTTCATCTCCTCACACATTCCTATCTCCAACCCTCTCACTACGCTGCTCTCCTTTTCTGACCATTCCTTCCTGTCTTCACATCTGGATCTCTTTGCCCCCCCTGCTAAGCTTCTGCATTTCTCCTTTTTCGTCATTCTACCGAGGAAGCAAGTGTCAGTTCCTGCCTTTCCATCACTAACACCCTGAATATCCTTGTCCCCATTAGGATCCGAATGAAGCTTGCCTCCAAGCACAACATTTGTTATGACTATGACCTACCCTCTATGAAATACAAGTGCATAGTGGCTGAGTGGAAGTGGTGTGCATCAGACACATCCTCTGACAAACTGGCCTGATTTAAAAGCAATACAGACTCTCCCGCCACTCGCCAATCCTTCTGCAGTCTCTACATCTTCCCTGCCATCCCTGAAACTCAGGACATTGTGTCCTCACTCTCCTCTTCTCTCCTCCCTCCACCTTCCTCACTCCTCCCTCCCCCTCCCCATCTGTCATTCCTCCTATGACTCCCCTATCCACTTCCCTACTTCTCTCCTACTTCTTTCCTATAGTACCAGATGAGCTCTCTAAACTAGTCCTCTATGTGAAAGTCTACTCTAAGCAGGTGCTCCCCTGCTCCTTCAGAACTATCAAGGACCGCATTGGCTCCCTTGCGCCATCCCAGGCTGATTTCTGTAACCACTTCTTTGCCACTGGTTCCTCCTCTCTTCACCTGAAGCCCTCCCTTGTGCATTCCCACCTTTAAAAGCCCTCCTCTGACTCATCCTGCCCTGTCAACTATCACCTCCTTCCTGGGCAAAATCCTGGAGAAGCTTTCCAGCTCCTGACCTACCCAACACACCAAATCTGTCGGCTGTCTCCACAAACACCAGTCTGGCTTCAGAGCTGCCAGAGGCACAGAAATTGCTCTACTGAACACCCATGATGACTTGCTCTCTAATCTTTACTCCAACTCTCTATCCATTATTATTCTCCTGGATCTTTCATCTTTCTTTGACATGGTAAATGCCATCCTGACAAATCGGCTCTGTGACACCCTGTGCATCCCATGCCTGGCACTGTACTGGTTGACCTGCTTCCTTTCAAACTGGCCTTCCCATGTTCAACGTGGCCCTTTTATCTCTGCTATCACACTCCCCACCTGTGGCATCCCTCAAGGCTCTATCCTCTAACCGTGGCTTTTCAATATCTACATTGCCCCTATGGCACACTCTTCCTTCTCTCCTCACTTCCAGTGTAATGCAGATGACAAAGAGCTCTCCTTCAAGCTTCCCTCCTCTTCCTCCTCTCGCATCTCTGAATGTTTAACTGCTGTTCGGTCATGCTGTGCTGCCAGTGATCTCTGCCTTAATGCCAGTAATAGTGAGATCCTTTTCATTGGGACCCCAGCTCCCCCCTTCCCTCCCTCCCTTGCCTTGGTGTCATCTTTGACTCTTCTCGCTCCTTCTCTCCTCACATTGCGGAGCTTGTCAGGAAGGCCCAATATCAGCTGCACCTCTTCAGAGGGATTCTCCCTTTCCTCACCTTCCGCCAGAAGCTGAATGTCTCCAGAGTGCTGGTACTCTCTAGGCTTGAATACTGTAATAGCATCTTCCTCAATCTTCCTTCTTCCTCCCTTCGTCCCCTTCAACTAATCCAGAATAGGACTGTGATACTTATTCTTGGTCTAAAGCCCAAGGACCACAAAATCTGCAGCTCTGCTTTTTCTCCACTGGCTCCTTGTTGCTGCTAGGATTAAATTAAATTAAAGACCTTCTGCATCATTCACAAGTCTTTCTGGGGCCCTGGACCCTGCAATATCCACCACTCTCTCCCTAAATACCTCCCTGCTAGAGCGCTTTGGTCTTCCAGCTCCAACTCTCTGTGTATCTGCCACTTCTCTGAGCAAAGAGTGGCAGGTAGATGTATCTCCTCCGCAGGAGCTGCCCTCTGGAATTGTCTCCCTGCCCCTCTAAGGCTTCAGGTAGATCTCCTTAAATTCTGGAATCTCCTCAAGATCCTCTTTTTCTTCTCCTTCACTCTCCCTCTCCCCTGCCAACAGCTACTTCACCCTCATTGGCTGTCTGATTGGTTCCCTCTGAGTACTACAGAGCTCCAGGCCCCATTTGCCCAATCACTTCCCTTCCCTGTCTTCCCTGGCACTTGCCCTCTGGCCTCTCCTTAGCAAATGCACCATGCCTCTTCACCTTCCCTTCCAACCTTAGCACTTGTTTTTGTGCAGACAAACACTTCAACCCCCCTCCTTCCCACTTCTTGTTCTGCGCTTGCATGATCCAAATGTCACAAGGCCTAGTAGGACCGTTTGTGTATCTTTCTCCCTTGCCCGCCCCCTTTTGTCTTGTGGTGCCTTGAAACACCATTTGTTGTATAGGTACCTTACAACTATCCAATAAATACATACATAAATAATATTCCTTTCTGGATTTTCTGCCTCAACAAAACCAATGCCTTTTTCACAATGGAGGGTCTCAGGGTCTCTTGTGGATTGCTCTGCAAAGAAGAATGCCTTTTCTTCTACCTTCGGAGGTTAGCCTACTTCTATGGGTTCATCGATTCCTAGTGGAGGAATAGATTCTGGTGACTCCTCCCACTCTGCAAGGACTTGGACCTCCTAATACTCGGGGTGATATCTATAAAGGGTCTCAGAGGTATATCTATCTCAGCTAATTATCAGGCTAAATTTACTATGTGGTTTTGTGCTGTAGTCTGATACTTTAAAAGTATCTAGTAGGGGACAACTATGAAAAAGGAGATTTTGCTGATGGATGGGAAAAGCCCATTTTGTTATGATCTTTTGTTTGATGCATTGGTGCCAACAAGGGCCTTGTGGGAACTAATTTCAATTGTGACCTCTTTTTTCTCTATCTGGTGGATGCTAAGCTGAATTTAGGGCGCAGAGAATACAGTTTGACTTTTCTTTGGGTGCGTTTCCACATTTGTGTCAGCTGGTTCTACACCCCATTCTGACACCATATGTGATAAGTCAGCAATTAGTCAGACACAAGGTTGTCATTTCTATTGTTAAGATCTTTATTAAATGAAAATGGGTTGGTAAAATGCCTCTCAGAGCCTATTCTAAAGAGGAGTTTCCTTACCTACAAAGCAATCCTTGACACTCACACTATAAACAATACAATACATGGTGCACAGAAATGTCCTCAACCTGATATTGGCATAAAGGTGTTCACAAATGAAAATAAGAATAGCTCCAACAAAAATGTTTTCCAAGGTTGAAGACCTTGGATATGGAAGGTGTTCCCTTTCCCCTGGATTCTTAATTAGAATTGTCTCTTTTACTAACAGTTCCCTTTTTTCTCCTTGATTCACAAGCTTCCTGTGTAGCCAACAAGTTCTGCAGCAGTCTATCTTAAACACAAGTTTATCCTCGTTTTAGAAAAAAACTGTCCTTCTGTATTTCTGGTAGATTTGCAAATCACCTTATGTACTCCCGTGTCGGGACTCTTTATGCAATTCCAACATCCTGGTCTACTTTTCTGCCTGGATTCCTCATTCAATTCGAACTGCCTTCTGTACTCTCCTGCCAGGACTTCTCTTGTGACCTCACTGCCTGGTATACTCCCCTGCCAGGACCTCCTATGCATTTCCTTTGCCAGAAATTCTCATGTGTTTCGAAGTTACTCTTCATCAACAAAAGTGTTTGTGGTGTACTTGGTTTGGTGTATATGTTTATTTTACTGCTTGCTGAAATGTTGCACCACACTTTCTTCTCATGCATCTGTTGCTCACTGAGGTTTGAATCTGCCCCTTGCTTTTTCTGCATTCAAACAAACTTCTCATTAGTGTTTGATTCTGCACTTTGTCTTAACTGCATTCAAACAAACTTCTTATGTTCAGCGCAATGGTATTACATTCAAGTTGTAGTTGGCACTGTTGCCAGAATGCCTTTGGCTTGGGGTGCACTCAAGGGTTCTCTTCAGTGTCTCCGGTTCGGTTTGTGCTTATGCTGTGAAGCTCTTTCACTCTCTTCCCATTCTGGAGTGTGCAGGAGTATGTATGGCTTCCTTTGCATCTCCACGGTGTTAGGGAGAATTCTCACTTTATGGCTAATTTCCCTCACCTATAGAGTCCCCCAGCAGCTGTGCTGGATTTGAAGGGTTTGATTATTTTTACCTGCTAAGAGTGAGACTTTTTTCCCCACTCTTAGGCATCTTTGCTCTTTGTGTTCTAGGCTATTTGTGTGTTTAATGCCTATGGGATCTTTTCTCTCACCCATAGGAACCATCTTTATGCATATGTGTCACGCAGCACCCTCAGTGCAGTGACACAGGGGTGTCGTAGCGACCCCCAAACATAGACTCCATACCCTGGGACTGACTACTGTCTCCCAGGGCATGTAACGTCCCCATTGACCTTACTAGTCAATCTCTACGAATTAAACCAGTACAACCCATCTTAATATGGAAGTACTGGAAGGGGTTAATAGTTTTCCCCCTTGTTCTGTTCATTTCTGAGAGGGTACCTTAAAGTCTCTCTCTACAAAGTTTCTGGCTGGTGGCAGTGGCTACTACCTTTTATATTCGACCGCAAATATTTTCCTATGGGATTTCCCATTGTTCAAGGCTACCACTTTTACTGACAGCCTGGAACATACCGCCGGGTGATTGTATTATTAACTTTACTCCGGTAGGTTTTATTTGGCAGAACTTTTATATAAATTCTTTCTCGTGTCTTACTCTAAACTCCTAACCCAGGTCGGGGATCCTTTGTTCGCTCTTTTGGCGGGCTTCTGCCGAATAGCCCTCCTTTCGGTGCCTCTGAGTCTGGGGTGGGTCTGTTGTTTGGGAGGTGGAGTAGAACCCCTGGACAGAGTTGCCGGAGCAACTCAGGTCGCACTCTGACCTCATAGGCTGGAGGGTCTCCCGCCAAGAAAACCACTCCACTGTGTGAGTGACAGCTAGGCTGTATGAATGGGTCTCTTTCTACGTAAAAGCAGGGTCCTGAGGACTGGAAAAGCAAGACATCAACACTGGAACTACGGAACTGAAGGGGAGAGAAGCCACAGACATCTTCAGCATCTACACCATCGGTGAGGCCCTGCCAGATCGTTTTACCACTTTTCTTCCACACAACGAGAGGAGATCTTCAGCAAAAGAGCCTCCTTCCCTTGAGCTGGTGGGGTCAACCAGTTCACCTATCACTTCCTCGGACCTGCCTTGGTCGAATCGACAGTGCACAGCACTTGGAGACCGGATAGCCAGGCAGCTATCGACCCAGACCACGATTAAAAGGAACGTACATTTTAAACTCTGGTTGGCAGCATCGCGGCTGGTTTCATCCCTGGGTAGTGCAGTGACTAGAACCTTCCTCCACGACGAGAGCCTCTCTTAATCTGTTGGATCCCTCGACCTGCAGGAACTACCAGGAACCACCGCCACCGCAGGAGCCACTTCTTCCCGTTTAAGGTACATTGTTCCGCCAGGCCACCCTTTCTCCGTGGTAGCCCTAACGGTGTTTTAAATCCTTTATCTACTTGTGGGGTTGGCCGCCCTCTCTCTTAACATTGTCTTTCACCTTGCATCTACCTCTTCAATATTTTTCTACCAAAGACTTGACTGCAGCTACAAGAAATGTTTTTGCTCCTAAGCTCTTGGTCCTGTACCACTGACTCTGGCTCAGGCCTATTGACTCTGGCTGATTTGTTAGATCTGCTCTCACTAGATTGGTTTTCAATGAGAAATGTGTTGATACACCTAAATCTTCTAAACCCCTCTTCCTTCCTACTGTTTTAATTTGGGGAGTTCCATTTTGCTCAGTTTTCATTCACTTATCTTTCTGCTAAAGTGTTACTGTGCATTACTTGTTCACACAATCTCAGGGAAGTGTTGCTAGGGGGTGTCTGAAGATATTTTGTGTTAACTTGTGCTTTCCTTCCCTTTCGTTACATTGCTAGAGTGCCATTTGTAGTTGGTTTTCACTGTGTAGTACCCGACAATATGGCATTAAGGTCTTGGGCATTAGAGGGTTTTCTTCATGAAAAGGGCTGTTAAGTATTAGATGGTCTTCCTCAGGAAAAATGCCTTTGGATATCAGATGGTCTTCTTCTGGGTAAAGAGCAGGACACTGCATCTCGGCCAATGAAGTCATGACATCTTCTCGGTAGGCATCTACTCCAATGTGATCCTCCCTCACATAGCCACCCCCAGGGTTAGGATCAAGTAGTGGGTGCCGTCCCCGGGCCACATGTGAGGAGGTCACTGCCGGGGAATCCATGAAGACTTCATTGGATTCATCACATATTTCTTACAAATATAACTTTATCCATGTTATGAATAATCCCTAATTAGTGAAGAGTTACTACATGTGGAGTACAGGACAATATTAGGAGGCCTTGCAAAATACATTTTTTGGACACTCAGATGTATGTTATCAATACAGAGTTTTCTGACACATATGTACTACTAACATATTCACTGTGTTGGAGATCTGTGTGTAGTAGGTCAGTCACATCACTCCACAGTTTCTGAATATAGAGAACCTTTAAAGGCTTACTTTGAACTTTTCACATTTATCTATAGTGTAAGGATTACAAAAATGTGCATCAGCCTTGCCCTCTGTAGTCCCCTCCTCCTGTTTCACCAACACACAATGAAAACACCATAAAAGGCCAGGGGATGTTGATGCAAACCAAACTCTCAGCATAGGTTTGTTATTGGTGCTTGGGAAGAGCTCTTTACAGCAACATCTACACCTTCTTTCTTTTGGTTCCAGTAGCTTCCTTACATTTGGCCTTCCATCTCAAGTAGGTATTAAGGCAGTCACGCTGAACTACTTTCATTAAAATCAAAATCTGGATTCAGTTTCTGAGACATAGTAGGGCAAAGCAAGGGAAGGCATGAATCCCCCTTTGCTTTCATCCATCATAGTAGTCTAATCTATTGAGCCATGGCCAGTAAGTATACTGTTCCTCTCCAATATGCGCTATAGAAGACACACTTTTTTTTTTCTTCAGTCTCCAGGATTTAGACCCAGAGAAAGGCATGTATGTACTGAAATCAAGTTCATCAATGAGTTTGTAAATTCGGTTGCAGAGTAATTTACTGTCATGATGCCTACCTCCAAGGAGCCAGGTCAGACCCAGCAACCCCAGAGGCAGGCATCATTTCCCCCAGGGGAGTGCCAGCGGGCCCAAGCTGGGGCCCTTTGGACGCAGTCCTGGCGTCTTAGGCACCAGGCTCATGTTGGACCTCTGTCCTGGCACCTTAGGCGCCAGGCTCATAAAGCTAGACATGTGTTCAAGTGTTTTAATGTGCACCTACCTGATGCAGACCATGCTGCCACATCCAGGCCCTCTTGAGGCCTGAATAGGAACTACTTTACCTGTGGGACTACTTTCCACCCGGGTGTGGTCGGGGAAGGATACATACCTGATCGGAGGAAGGATACACACTTGGAACTTCTTCCAAAGCTATTTAAACCACACCCGATCAGCAACTCACGCATTGTTCTGCTCCTCGCAGCTGGACGCTCACTGTGTCAGCTCCTGCATCTGGACTTCAGCCACGCCTGTCAGCATCCTGGGTCACCTGCAAAGGGAGACAAGAGACCTACCAGCTAATCTGCACCACGGAGACATCACCGACGATCCTGAAAGGGAAGACATCATTTTAAAAAGCATTTTGTTACGATCGCTGCAGCGCTGCATTTCACTCACCTTTCCTGGGTTCCTCCATCTTCAGCAGCGATCATCCGGATACACAGCCACTTCCCAGAGCCTAGAGAGAAAGACAAGAATAAGAGGTGAGAGAAGGAAGGGAATAGGAAAAGCCCAGTTTCCTTCTAAGACTTACCTTTTGGGTCATTCCCATTTCATTTCATTTCGGGTCTTGCTGCTTCCAAGCAGGACCCCAACCCCTATGGGGAAAAAAGACAAAGACATTAGATGAGCGAATGCAAAAACATCACCTGAGCGCTCATCTAGGACTTACCAGATCTTTACTGGAACTGCACGTTTCACTTCGGGTCGGCGCCATATTTCTGGCATTCCGAACCCCGGCCCCTATGGGGAAAAGACATCAACATCAGCGCTTTGTTGCAAGAAGTCTCCAAAGGAATCTTCATTCATCACCTGAAAAAAGACAATGAACATTATTATTTAAAGCTTGAACTTTTGAACTTGCAACAGAACTTTTACAGCGCCTTACCAGTATAATCAAGCTTACCTGAACTCCCATCCAACCTCAATCCAGTGAAGTAACTGGGTTCAACGCGCCCCTGCGTCAGAAGCAGAATGGAGAGCTCGTCCTTTCAGACCCTAAGGTGAGACTTCACGGGGAATCGTGGAAGGGTATCGTGGAGGGTTGGAAGAAAGTGGGAGGCTTGAGCATAACTCAGTCAGTAGGTAATACTCCCTTTTCACGCACAGGGGAATATTCCTGTGAGCCGGAGAAGCCAGAGTAGAGGGCCCTTCCTGTCCATCTTCAGAGTCCTGCGCTTCACCATTGAAGAAGCATCAGCACTCGAAGCCAGACCTGCGCCTCCGTGGGAATCAGGTGAGCGTTACATTTACCAAATTATTAGCTATTGCAAAATGAACCAAAGAAAACGTGTGCTGCATCAGTTTTAGAAAATCTGGTATAACAATGATTATATTTTTCAATGTCAATATATGTTTTCCATCTGTTATCGAAAGGTGGCTCAGTTTCATGATTGGAAGGGCTCAGGCCCATCTTTTTTTGCAGCCCTTTTGTCATTTGCTATTCTTCCTCATACATTGAGCTTTATTATACGCTTGTTCTTTTTTATTCTAAAGAAATGACATTAACTGGAAGGATACGCATAAATAAGAAGCATTCATATCCAATAGTCACTTTGAACCTCATTGTGGACATGTCATAGTATGACAGGGGTAATACCATAAGGGTAATAATGTACCCATCATTGAATTTGTGTAGGTGTAGCTACTTTCTCACAAAAACAGGTGCATGTTGAGAGTTTTGGTAACTGCACTCAAAATTTGGTGGAGTAGTGATTACAGCTTATTTTGCTTATTTTGCTGGAGAATTTTGAATGACATTTTTCAATCAAATTGTCCCCCAATGGCTCCTCAAAATTGTGCATTTTTTGCATACAGTGTCCCAAAGAAACGCATAAATATTTTCTAGAAACAGTAAATCAATTACTATCTCTAGCCAAGATGCAAAACAGTTAAAATCTATTCAAATGCATTCATGTATAACAAGTACAACTCAAATTTAAGAAAGCTCTTGATTATCCTTTGCTAAACATTAAAAAACAGTCAAATTTCTTACCAAGTTCGCTTCTGAAAATATATACGCCCAAGATTGATCAAACGAAGATTACACAATTCATCAAAATGATAACTGTAGCCTCTTTCATATATTTCATTCAGTGCATTACAGGCTGTCAATAAGCTTCCACTTTACATAATTGCTAGTGGTACAGCATCCTAGTCCATGCTCCCAAACTAGAGAGGGTAGACAATTGATCAAATATAAGTAACATTATAAAGCAGCTAACGTTAGCATTTTGTATTTTCCTTAAGTAACTAAAAGGGACCATTAACTGGAAAACCTTGTAAAACATATGAAGAGTAAGCGGTGTTACCAGCTAAATTAGTCAAATTATTATCTGTGTCCCAAATTAGTGCTTTAATTTTAATATCTTTACAAGCCAGTCCAAGGTTCAATGCGCTATCCAGCTTAAACCCAATATCATTGAAAAAAAAAAATCAATCTTTTCAATGCACCAATGGTGGCTGCCATGTCTAGATAGTTTGCAAAGTTAGACAGCACTGTTATCCTTATGGATCAGTATTTTAAAACAAAATATGCTTGTAGCAATCTTTTTTGTGTAGACAAGGATACAGGCCCCAATTTGGATCAAATTGCCTCAACTAGCACAGAGTTAGAAAGGCCCAGTCCTAGTATCCATAGCTTTCCTTCAAGAGCCTTGAGCCAGAATGTTTCTTTGTTCATAAAGACTTCCAGATCATACAACACGTGAGGGATGATACTAGCTCTATACAACTGTTCCAGGCCTTCGACCGAATATCCTCCTTTCTGATTTATGAAGCTCATAACAGCATTAAACCTTTTTATGTGTTTTATTTATAATTACCTTCGCTAAATGTGAGGAGCTGAGTGAGTCAATGAAAGTGACTCCCAGGAAAATATACTTGTTTACAACTTCTTTCGGGATGTTCTTCATTTTCCATACACATTTTTCTTTTTTTTATTCAGCTGAAAGATCATTATCTTAGTTTCTTTCTGGTTAATGACCAAGCCATTTTCTGCTGAATATTCCTGGAGTGCTAAAAGACCACGTTGTAGACCAATTGCAGTTTGTTTAAGAAAAACAATATAATCCACGTCCATGAAAAGTACTGTTGGCCCACCCATGGAGTACAGTTATTACATTTATTTAATTTCTCATCCAAATCTGTAGTATACAACTAAAAAAGAATCAGTGCAAGTGAACATCCTAGCTTAAAACTATGGTTTGTTTGAATAGGCTCTGTGAACCAATCATCTTGATTTGCTCTCAACTGTACTGTAGTATTAGAATAAAGGGCCTTAACAAAAAAAACACTAGGCGATGTAATTCCCAATTTTCTAATTTTTTCTACATGGTTGTACGATTAGCAGTGTCGAAAGCCACGGCATAATGAACAAAAAAACATATAGCACTCCAGATTTAATGTTCAATGCAGTGCGTATAAGGTAAATTAATGTCAAATGTTTTGACAAGGTATTTACACCTTTTCTGTAGCCTGTTTGTTGGTTCTTAAATATCTTTTTACTCGTTATCCATTCATTAATTTTTTCGTGAAGAATAAGGTTAAAAATCTATGAACATGAATCTGTCATCGCTAATAGGTGATAGTTGGCTGGCTGCCATTGTACTCATTTTTGAATATCGGGATCAAAATAGATGTGGACCAACTTTTTGGTATTTCCCCAGTGGCCATGATTTCAAGAAAAATTTAACCAAAAACAGTTGCCCATTTTTTGGGTTCTTTCTCAATTAGGAAATTTGTGAGGCCATCTGGGATGGGAGTTCTAGAAGATTTGAGCTTTTGGATTAACCATTTAATATGTTCTACAGAAAATGTCAAAACATCTTTGTCTCCCATTCTATCATAATGATTTGTACATTAATTCAATGGGACCTGAATAGAATATAGATATAGACTATATTAGTTTCACATATTTTCGGCTATAGGATTAATTTCCCACCTATTTGTATGTAGTTCCTAATAATGTTTATATATATTCCAGAACTTCCTGGAATCCTTTTTACCTAAAATATGTGACATCAATTGCCACAGCACAGAAGCCGTAGATCCTTTAGGCATTCAGACCTAGTTCTTATATCTGGCCTTGAGCCTTGTCTTTATGTTAAGCTATAATTAGTATGTTTGATATTTTTTAATATCATCATAGATCTCAGCATCAAATTTAGAACCACCAAAGAATGTATTCTGCATTTTCCCAACATGTTCAATGCAGTTTCTATTGTACGTGTGAAATCATCAATAATTTCACAAATTATGTAGTCTTCCAAAATACATTTTAAAAAACATTTTTAAAAAAAATTCAGACCAATAGTTTCTATTGCCTGTGAGATTAGAGTCATAGTTGCCTACAAGGTAATTAACGTTCATATTATTCTCACAATTAAGGCCAAACATAACAACTACATGGTTACAAATCTTATTTTCATCTAACTAAAAGCCGTAACTTGCACTAAGCTGGTACTCACCATAAATACAAAGTCAATGTAGGAGGAATTAACTCCACTTGACCATGTAAAACAAGGTTCCAAATTAATTACGCTCAGCTTCTATAGCTGCATCAGCTGATAAGAAGAGATGAAGGCAGACTTATTTTCCATTTGCTCATCACCCTCATAGAATAGCTGTAATTTCATAGTTATTTTCAAAAGTCTCATAGCCAGGTTGTGTTAAACGGCTGCTGATAATTCAGATCTCCCACTAGGAGGCATAAAATGCCAATCACTCAGCATATGTTCAATACAAGACATAAAAGCTTCAATCTTAACATTATCTGAGGGATTGTATACATTCATAAATAAAATGTGCACCTTTGAGTGACAGTGATCATCGGTCAAAACCCCAGCTACAACCTATTGATTCTAAAATGCTGGTAAAAATTCAGTAACAGTCAAAAGATATTTATGCACCAATAATTAAGCTGCCAAAAGGGCACCCTAATAATTAGAGCCAGCAAATCTCTGTAAAACCTGACATCCATCAAGAGAAAAATAAACTTGTTAACCATAATTCTTCAATCAAAAAAATATCAGACTTCAATAAATACAATTGGCCAAAAGGATTCCTCAAACAAGTATTTAAGCTTCTTGGGTTCCAATGTACAAATTCCAGTTGACCAGCAGTACAATCAACATATCATGGTTCATCACCATATTCCAAGATTGAAATTGTTCTTTGTTAGGGCTAGGATTATTGTTTGTATTAAAATTTAGCTCCAAGTAATTTATTTGGGCAATCTCATTGATTTATGTCGGAGAAATCTTCATAAGTGAATTCATAGGTTTAACCTTCTTCTGCTGCCCTTTTATTTGAGCAATTTCTGGATATCTTATGATCTCATAGCCCATACCAAAAAATGTCTGAGCATGTGTCATTGTCAGTTCAACCACAATAGGGGTTATGGAGTTAACCATCTCCCAGTTTGCCTGCACACATTTGCAGGGAATTTCAACTAGGGATATGTCACCAGAAGAAAGAATCTGTAACTCTGCTATATGGTGTATTAGTTCCACAGTATTACTGTGATTTTTAAAAGAAATGGCTACATCTATTAGCATACATATCCATGACCTTCATTTTCTTAGAATAATGTTTAGTTCCCAATTGGGCCTCTAAAAGGTGATGAATAGATTTTACTGTAGTCTCACAAAGGTCTGCATTCTGTACTTATCACCAACACATTCTAATACAGCAAGAGTAGCTTTTTCAGAGCATTTGCTTGTCAGGGCAACTGCAGTGTCCGCAATCACAACCACCTAAGGATTTAGGTCATTTGACTCTGGTATAAACTTTCCAAATCTGGGTCACAAGTAGGCCTGCTTGTTGAAAGGGCAATATCAACCTTGGTCATTAGACCCTTTTTCATTATTTGCTGTATTTTGAACATATTCTTACATACCGAGAACAGCACTTTTAAGATTATCAAAAACTCTGGGTCTGACAAGTTTTCTTCCTCTGAAGACGCAGAAGAAGTGAGAGAATCGTTATGTGTAGGAGAGGAAGCATATACATTTGCCACAATTTGTATCAAATCTGTAGATTTTAATAGATTAGAGGGCACCATAGAAACTAGAAATTCCTCATTGTCATTCAAAAACGGTATTATCTGTTCAATGTGAATGGATGTTGCATTAATCACATGTTTTTGCAGACTAACACATTGATTCAACAAGGAATTATTGTAAATGGCTTCTAGTGATGACGAGTCCATATTGAGCAGGTCTGAAGGGGAAACCAATTCAAAGACAGATTCTGGAAGGGAAGCCTCTATGGTAGTCAAAGACGGTACATTGCATGGCTGTGGTTTAATAAATCCAGTAATCTTCCCCTTCTCATTGCCCTCAATGCCTCTCTTTTCACAAACACAGGCGGCAATACCAACTGCTGCAGATTTAGCTAACAGACAGTTTTTTTATTTATTTTTCTAATGTTACTGTTTGCTGACAATGCTTGATTACAAGTGGCCCGGAATGTGCTATGCAGCTGATAGTTTTGATTAGCTGCTGGCATAGCAAGCCGAAGCACACTGACTGAACGCACATTTGCAAAATAATTACAATACAAGCTACCGAGCACTAACTCCAAAATGGGGCACATCAGATCCATCTCCCCACTCCTAGTGGACTCACTGTAGACCATGGTAAACCACTTTCTGCTACTTATACACGCTGCGCTCCACGCGGTTCTGCTGATTTTAAACAATCTCCCCATGCTTTGTACCTTGTTGCTCCTCCTCCAACAATAGAGGCACAAGACATCCTCCACCAACATCCATCACTGTAATGCGCTGTGCAGCCCCTTTAGAACACTTTCCGCCACTTATCCGTGCCATGCCTGGTGCAGTTATTTGGATTTTATAGAATCTCCCCATGATCTGCACACTATAGGTCCTCATCCAACAATAGAGGTAAAATGTGCAAGGTGCAGTCTCACCAGCAATTGTCATATTTTGGGCTCAGCAAAATGAACAGTCCTAAAGAAATTACTGGGCCTACCCAAATCAGCTCCAGCTAACCAAATGTGTTTAGAAGTGGGATTTAGCCCAATACAGCGTGAGGTTTATTTTAGACCTGCTCTTTTTGGCTCAGGATCTGGTCAGTCCCGGAGCTTAATACCTATCAAAAGGCAATAACCCATGTACTTGACTCAGAGGGTGGTAGATCCCTCCTGTGGGCATGACAAGGGAGGGAGTAAAAGACTCTTTGGATTGTTTGGGGTTGATAAATGTATGGCACAGCCCATATTGTATAACAGAAGGACATAGAGCTACCACTAAGAATAAAGTAAGACAATTTATTGAAACAGAATTGGTTGCCAATTGTAGTAATTCTACAGGGGGAACCTTATATCTAGAAAGCAAGACAGGTTGGGGTCTCAAAACTTACCTTGACATGGAAAACCACCTAGCACACGTAAACTGTATGTTAAGTTTAGAGTCTCCAACTTACCTCTGCCAAATGTCACTAAGAAATGGTCTACAAACGGTAATGGTACCTGTCCCTTTTGCTTATCAGCGGAAGAAACCCTGACACATTTTTGTTTTATTTTGCCAAGCCTATAGTGCACTTAGGCACCGTTTTTGTAGTCCCATTGTTAATAGCAAGTGGTAAGACAACAACAGTGGATGCACTAAGGTACCTTAAAAAATGTGATGTGATCACAGTGGTGTATTGTGTGTCTACTTTTCTTATGCGTGCTTGGGGAATAAGAGAAAAAAACATCACAGAACACGTCCTAATGGTTTGATTTTTATCTGAGAACGTTTCAACTTTTTTAACAGTATTGTGTTTATTTGATATAATTATTTTTAATTGGAATTTCACCTGTGCTATATTTTCTGAAGTGGTGATCCTTTCTTACGTCTGTATGTTGTTCAATTTGTAAGGCAAGATGACATTTGTCGAAAAAAAGCCTTCTGTACTGGTAAAAGAAATCCTCCACCAACACCCGCCACTGTAGTGCTCCGTGCAGCCATCGCAGACCACCTTCCACCGTGCTCCTCATGGTTAATGGGATTTTAAACACTCTCCCCAGGTTCTGCACACTGTAGGTCCCCCTACAACAAAAGAGATAGAAGAATTCCTCCATCACAACAAATGTGTTAAACAGGCCAAAGGTTATTAAGAATTAGTACCCGGCACGCGTGGCTGAACAGGAATACCGTGTGGTGATTGGCTCATTTGTGAGCCATACCACATGGTATTCCCATCCACGCCGTGCGTGCCGGCCACTCTGTTCCCGGTGAGGGGCGTGGCAGCCCCTCGGCCAATGAATAGGCTCGAAACGGGGCAATCCCCGCTCCGAGCCTCCCCATGGCTGGAGGCTTCCTTCGTCCCCCGCCAGGGACTCGGGTCCTTTCCTCCGTCCTCCCTCCTCCCTCCCCACCCCACCCCACTTACCTTCTATCCCGCGGTCTCCAGCAGGGGATGATGGAAACCTCCAGCTGTGTGGAGACTCGGAGCGGGGCCATCCCCGCTCCAAGCCTCCACACGGCTGGAGACCGCGGAGACCGCGGTATGTTTTTTTTTTCTTCCTCCCCATCCCCTCCCTTCTGCCCTCCCAACCCCACTTACCTTCTTTTTTATTCTGGTCTTGGAAGCGAACGCGCTGGGAACAGTTCTGTTCGCAGCGCGTCCGCTCTCGATGGCCGCCATGGAAAGGGAAAACAGACTACGTTTTCCCTTTCCATGGCGGTGGCCATTGTTTTGCCTTTTATTTATTTTTTTCAAAACGTGTTTCGGAACAGAAAAAAATGCCATTAGCACCCCGATCCAACGGGCCGGGGTACTAATGGCAATAAGACCCTCAGCGGTGGGCCAATACCGCCGCAGGTAATGCCCGGGTGGTTTGTTAACTACGGCCTGGGCATTACCTGGGGCGGTATTGGGCCACAGCCGAGGGTCTTATTGCCACAATAAAAAAATCTAGTTCCAGCCTACTCCCATACTTTTGCCATAGAAAAGAAAGGTCCTTTTATTGGACAACCTGTAGCACAAACACCACTTTGCACCCAATAAAAGCAAATTGGACACCAATAGATCTTTTTTTCTTTTGGTGTATATACATCCAGTAGTTTTAAATAAATATGACATATAATCAAATAAACATGAATATATTACTCTTATGTTTTCATTGATGCAAGCCATTTTTCGTGGTAATTTCACAGTAAAATAGCAGTAGTTTCACTGTAAATTTACACAAAAACAAAGGGGTGCCATAAAAGCTATTTTCAAAAGGTATGTTTAATCACTAAGTGGGTAATTTTGCAAAGAATGCTAATTAGATGTAGGGGTCTATTAACTTTAGGACTTACATGTTATTGTACCACCTGCTTGCAGTTATAAACGTCTTCAAATCGTCTTTACTCTTCATTTGTACTTTGTTTTTTTTTTTAAACGTTCTTGCTGCCTGTAAATTACGCTATGCAGACAGGTTTACAGTGATAATTTCGACAACAAAAATGTTGAAAGTCAAAATATCGAAAAAAAAATGCCGAAAAAAAAAATGTCGACTTTTTTTTTCAATGCATTTTTTTTTAAATGGTAGGGGTTCCCCCCCCCAACTCCCCTTTTTTAATTTTTTTTTAAATTTTTCCCTTTTTTTTAACTCCCGAACCCCTAAAATAAATATATAATTAAAAAAAACGAAAGTCGACATTTTTTTTTTCGACATTTTTTTGTCGACATTTTTGTCTGTCGACATTTTTTTTTCGAAATTATGACCACCCACCATGCAGACAGCATTTGCAGTGGATGATTATGAAATGCACATGCTTTTATTAAGTGATTTACTGACACAACTGTCTTTTTGCCTAATTTTTCCAATGTGGACCGTGGACACAGTCAAAAGAGGGAATTGGTTAGTTGCTAGGCCGGGTGATATGGATCAGAGTCTTTTTTAGTATTTGGCACAACATTGGCTGCAGACAGTGGACATGGCCAGTGGACACGGGAGAACATAAATCATACTAAAACCCTTGAAATTCAGTGAAAGAACTTTAGTTAAGACACTGCTAATAAGATCTGATTCGACACAACTAAAGCCAGGAAATGTTGTTGGATACACCCTAGTGAAAGCTATTTGCGCCCTGTGATTTCCGGGGGTGTGGATAGCTTTCTTTTTTTTTGGCTGATGGGAGATGAGCTCCCATCAGACGGGAGATTGTCTGATGGGAGATTTCCCGTTGGAGACACTTAAAAAATGGCTGCCACCATTACAATTGAAAAGGGACAAGGTCCCTTTTTGGATGCGGCAGCTATGGAAAACATGTTCAGCCAGACAGGAGGAGCTTCAGGGACTGGGGTAAATTGGGGTGTGGGGAAGGGGAATTAGGTTTTTCTAACCCAGGGTTTTTCTAAAGTGGGGAGGCAGCAGGGAGAGCCTCCCCGTTGCCTCCCACCATTAGAAAAAAAAGAAAAAGGAACAAAGGTGCCACCCGGAGAAGGGCCTCAGGTGGTTGGAACAGTGGCCAGGGATTGTGTATTCTCGCTGTCTGTTCCAGCCACCTGATTGGCTGAGCACCTTTTCCCAGATGTGAATACCACAATCTGACTAATTATTGTCCATGTGTAAAGCCAAACATGTTAATGAATCATCTTTATAGAGAATGTAATTATTTGAGAAGATGGGGCAAATCAACACAGGGACTTTCTCTTATATCTTGAAAGACACTTTCAGATCAATTACTTCACTTCCTATTATTTGGTTATCATTTCTTCAGAAATCAGTATACAAAAGTGCAATGATTAAATATAAGGGAAAACAAATTGGTTGTGTCAGATGAATCCAAAAATAAATCAACTTTCTTCTGCTGAGTTGAGACAGTAAGAATGAAATGTCATTCCCATTATCCACCAGTGCAAGTAGGCTTAAGTAGAATCTCCAAAATCATCTTTATACAACATAGTTAGGACTTCCAAAGGAACTGTATAATAGAATGCATCACAAATGATAAGTCATCCAGAACAATGCGCTCCCTGCAGCTCAAGGCATCTCCAAAAGAGAGAACATCACGGCCACCAGAAAATCAGCCCACTGGCTCCCAATAAAAGAGAGAATCATATTCAAAGCGCTGACACTGACCCATAAGTGCATCCACCTCTACGCACCTGACTCACTTTCACAAAGAATCCACCCCTCCACCTCCACAAGGCCTACCAGAACACCGTACGCCAACATGCTGAGCGTGCCCCTCATAAAAAGAGCTAGAGCAGGTGGCGCCAGCCTCCCCTATCTTACACCTTCACACTGGAATGCCCTACCTCCTACTCTGTGAAGCGAGGTATCTCTCATGGCTTTCCGCAAAGCCATGAAAACAGCACTTTTTACCTGATAGGCACCTCACTCGTCACCCATATTTGCAGAATGCATCTCTTGGTAATCTGCAAAATGCTTTATAAGATGCACCCTACTGTATCATTGTATAACATGTAAATGCATTACCTACCTGTATCTGTACCCCCTGTAACTGAGTTCCCTGCAAGTAACAGCGCCTCAATGCCCAAGGGCTGTTTGTGCGCTATACAAATGTAATAAATAAATAAATAAATAAACACCTGACTCTCTTAGAGACAGTCAGAACAGAATGTATTTCCCCCTCTGTGTTTTGTGAATCATAAAGATGGGTGAGTTGAAAGTGCCAAGTGTGTCAACTACAACATGCCCTGTATTGTCTTGTGTACTGGCTCCCAGCTGTCCCAAGGTTCCATGATAGTTTGATTTTAACGATCATGTTGAATTATCTCTGGCTATGGTTTTCAACTAGCATGGAGTTATATGGTAGTCTGGCGATATTGTCACATATTCCTAAAGCACAACTACAATGTCCTTCATACTGCTGTCTTTTTAGAAATTCCCACTTTTAACTAAATGTCAGATGTTGTGGTGATTTATGGAATATATATGTGTGTCCTCCTATGTCCTCCAAGATAATGAAGGCAGAGATTCTCAGTGATATTGTCAACACTTGACTTCACGGTTTATAACGTTCACCTGATAATGCTAAAATATGTTCTAGCTATCGCGATAGCTTGCTTTATACTATAATGCGTTGATGTGATCATAAATATGGCATGCTGCTGTATCAGAGCTTTCCTCAAAGTAGGTGATAAAATAATTAACCTACCTCTTGGATTTAAACTCCTACTGAACATATTCTTCTTGTTGAATTTAGTTTATTTTTGTTGTGGGTGTCTAAGTGATTTCAATCCGGCACCCACCTAAGTCACGTCCAGCCTGTAGTGCGCAATTGAAACCCTTATTTATTTTTATCTATACGTTCAATATTCTGAACGATATACCACGATATACCACACATATCAAACCCTTCTCCTGAGACCCCCCCGGTCACACTGAACCAGGAATCAGGTTAGTTTGAACAGGAAAATATTTATTTATGTATTTAGAATTTAATCACAATATATTTCTATAGGTAACAACAATCACCAATGAGGTGACAGAACACTGAGTAATATCTTTAATACATTTGGAATCAAGTAATGAGCACAAAAACAAATGCAGCACAGAAATGAATACTGTTGAGATGGTTTAGAACAGATGGCACTATGGTTAGAGGTTCCCCCTGCAAGACCCCTCCACCCCCCAATAGGCAATTAAATAGATGTGAGGAGAGAGCAGGTACTCAGGAATAGCACACAGCAAACAGAATACCAGTCCCACCTTCCCCCTTCAGACACAAGAGAAACACAGAATTGACTTTTCAGCTGTCAGCATGGCTTTGAAATTGTCTTTGGAATTGACTGAGCAAAAACACCAAATGTGGTCAAAAATACTTAGTTTGTTTTAAATTGGTCTGGGAGCCGCTTTGAACAGTTGCAAACAATCACCAGCAATAATTTAGTCAGAAGAAAACATTGAAAATCTTAAAGTCCAAGTGGGAAACACATTAAAGCTATTTCACACGTGTAAAACGTCTCAGAATGTAAAATCTTTAAAACTTTTCCTTACGCTATATTCGCTATAACAGGAGAATCACACTGTTTTGGGTTCTATGAATAGCTACGGACGTTATGTACAAGTAGGAGTTGAAATATCGTTTCTATCATAAAAACTGAGGTAGTTATATAGGTTTTAGTAAAGGTTGTTTTTGTAAAATAGGCGTGCGAATGGAAAACCGAAATGCACTTTACAATAGATTATGACTATGAAGAAGCGAATGTCACAAATGGATCTTACAGTTATGTGATCAGCGAAACCTGACTGTTGTGGATACTCTACTTCTTCAGATGAGAAATGAGTCAGCGCAAAGATAATTCTAGCAACACTATGGTTCTGAATTAAAAATGGGATGGGTTTGCCATTGGGATAAGACAATGCAAATGTACTATGGGTCACAGTTCTTACTATTAATACTCACAGTAGAAGTTATTAAATTGGACAGTCAGTTCTGGTCATGGATCGGCTCTGATCTAGGATGAACAGCACATCAGGCACGGGATCGGGTCAGCTAGGCCGGTCACCGGATTTGCAGAGGGTCAGCCCTCCTAGTCTGTGGGTATTTCAATCGGCTGGATAGCGAGTTCCCCAGGAAAGCAGAGTGGTAGCAAGCCAAAGAATTTCAGGATACTAGTTCAAAAGGCCTTCTCACACCACAGCGCTTCACTGGGTTGCAAGAAAAAGTTTGTAGATTTAGGCCTTGCAGAAAATCAATAGTTCTCTACTGCTTGAAAGAGTCTTGGCATCTGGATCTGGAAGGATGTTAAAGCTGGATGTAGAATGCTGGATCAGAGTGCTTCACCTGAATCAGGAAAGTGAGTGGATCTGTGAGTCCCTATGTGTTGTCAGCTGTCTCTATTTATCCTTTCAAATGACATCACAAAATGGGTGTATGGGCTGGGTTAGCTAAACTTGACCCTGTGAGCTGAGATTGGATAAAAACTTCATCTCCGCCTTGCATTTGAGTGATTGCATCAAGGCCTGATGATGTCACATTTTATGGTTTGCTTTACAGTTCTTAGTGACCTCCCTGTAGCCACTGGTCTCAAAATTGAATTTTATACTAAATACACATTTCTACATTGGTCACCTTTACACAAATCACACACAAAGATGCCATATTTTATGTAGCATCTGTTCCTCAAAATCCAGCAGCTCTGAGATCTTGATTCAACTTTCTACAGACTTTTGTCCTTTTTACTATGAACACAATTTCCAAACTTTATGCAAATTTCCACAAATGTGTGTGTTTAACATAGAAACTTTCACAATTCTAGGATTCATACATTTCACATAAAACCACATATATTGCCATTCTTGTCCAGAACATGCTACACGGTTCTGCCGCCTCTTAAAACGTGCAGCCAAAAATTAGACTAACAGATATGTCCTTGGTATATTTTTCACCATTTTGAATCACAAGTTATGAGTCTTTACAGCAAATGGTATGCCCCTTTGTCTCTCCCTTTAGTCCAGGAGCATCCCCCTCCTGGTGTGTACCTTCCAGGAGCCATTTACGACCCTCTCACACCTCCATTTCCTGGGCTGAAGCTCCTGCTATTGTTCATTCTTTCTATCGACAAAAGTCTGGGCTAACCCACAATTAGAACCTCCCTGTGAGTTTCAGCTGAGAGGATATCCCTCCCCCTGGGAGAAACCTGTTTGTCCACTTCCAAGGGGTTAAAGCTCAGCAAAGCTAATTTATTCTTGATTAAAATACAGGATTTTTTAGTTTAGATCACTTTAAATTTTCATCAGTAACTCATCTGACAGCTGTCATTCAAGTAACCAGGGTACTGCACCCAGATTCTGACAGGGGCTGTCAGTTTACAGACAATCCAGTTTTTCTGAAGAAATGTTTTGCTCATCACATTAGGACTTTGTATGTTCGCAATGCTTCATTAGATTACATGAATTTTAGCGCCAAGCCAGATTTTGGATGTTGAGAAGTGTTGTGTTATAGGCATTTTGGAGTTTTTATTTACAACTTGCTGCTTCTCCTTCTGCTGGTCATGGAGCCCACTGGCACATTTTCTGCAGGGTGTGCGTTATTGCACCACACATGCACCCTGAATGGTTGGTTGTGCATCCCTCTCTTTGTTTGCTGAAGCACATGTTTTTTGTAGGTTTTTGTCGGTTTTTGGCACTCACAAGAGTTTTGACGCCATAGTTGCAGTTTCTTGCGCCATAAGTATAAGAGTGATACCGCATAGCAGAGCAAAGTGGGTCAATACATCCCACAGAACCCCCCCCTCCCCATCAAGGGGAAGTCAGTAGATTGGGATGTTATTTTCTGTCTGTGTGGAGAATTTCAGTCGCTTCTCCCATTAGTGCTGGAGCGACACGTCTCCTCGCCTGTTTTGGTCGGGAGTATTGCTGGTTCTGGTTGGGAGTATGGAGCGACACTCCGGGCTCCTTGGGTCTTTCCTCCTGGTCCCTGAGTGGTCCTCCTTGGTAATTCTTGGGATGATTGTTAGTCCAATGCTAGAAAATAGAACATAGCAAGGTTATGGAAATGTTCCCACTACTGTGTCCACACGTCATTTGGGGATGTCAGCAGTGGAAAAGACACTTGCATTGGTAACAATTGGCACTATTCCCCATCTATGTTTACTAATGGTCTTAACACTCTTCTTGCACATACAGGGTGAACATTTAGTAATTCTTTTATGTCTCCGGATTTTCCCTCTATGGGTTTCCGGTTGGCTCCTCTTTTTACTGAAAGGTATGCCTGGGATGGCAACTCTTAAGCTGGTTTATATGGACCCACTTGTCTTCCCTTCTGCCAAACTGCCCATGGGGATGCAGATTCTGTAGGCAACTGGTGAGATTCTGTCCACAATTTCAAAAGGACCTGCCAAGTTGGGCTGAATGTGTGCTCATTGGCTTGGTTCCTTTGGAAATTGTACAAGTAGACCCGGACTGCTACTTGATATTCTTTCTTAGTGGTCTTAGGGTCTTAGTGGGTCTTCATACTGTCTGCAGATCTTTCTAGATTCTGCTGAGCATGGCAAAAGCATGCTGAAGGTGTTTTCTCAGATTCTCAAGATACTCATGAGTTGTGGAGGCATTTATCAAGGTCTGCTCTTGGGTTCTGTAGAGCAGATGCTGGGGTAGCACCATCCTTCGTCCATTCATCAGCTCAAATGGAGAAATTTTTGTTGCAGAAGAAGAGGTAGATCTGATGGCCATCAGGACAAGGGGTAATTGAATGTCACAACTTGGCCCAGAATCAGCCACAAACTTTTTTAATATGCTGACAATAGTTTTATTGTACCTCCAACTCCACCACTAGAGGTGGGCAATGTATACTTTCCTTTTGACCCCAGGTATCTCCCACATCTTTGTCAACACTTCGCTAGTGAAGTGGCTACCTCAGTCTGACTCAATCCTTTGGGGTAGTCCAAAACGCAAGAAGATGTGATTGATCATCAGGGCAGCTGCTGTTTCTGCCTTGCAATTCGGGGCTGGGAGACATTCCACCCATTTAGTAAGAAAGCGTGTTACTGTCAACATGTATTTGTTCCCTCTAGAGGAGCGAATCACGGCCCGATAAAATCGACTTGCAAATCTGACCAAGGCAGTGTCATTCTCCTCTGTTGGAGGGGCGCACGGTGTGTGAGTGATGTTGGCTGAAATTGTGCACACACAAGACACCCCTTCAAGTATTGGTTGAGGTCCTGCCCCATGTGTGGCCAGTATGCAAACTCTCGCAAGATTTCTAATGTCGTATGAAACCCCCGATGACCGGTTGTGTCCGCATCATGGGCGTGACTTAGCATCAGGCTTCGGAATGAGGTAGGGACCACCCCCTGGTCATGGCCAGATATGGATCTCCTCACCAACAAACCGCCTTGGATTCAGAACATCTTTGGACATTTCATCAACACTCTGAGGTCCTCTTTCCCAATGTAATCAGTATCCGTCAGGGGAAAGTTCACAAGTTCCTCAATGTGTTGATAAAACTTACCAATTATTAGATCGCCTTTTTGAGCCGTAATCAAATCAGCACTGCGGTCTCCTTACTCCATTGTGCAGTTGATAGATCATTGTGAGCATTTGTATGGGACCTAGTGATAGCAGTGACCTGGATTTCCCCCAACAGGGACTCAATCTCAAATAGATCCCCTTGGATGGCTCTGGTTTTGGTCAGCTGATCAGCTAGGTCATTTCCAATTTTGTCTGGTCCCTCTACTTTAGAATGACCCTTAATCTTTTTCCAGTAGATGGTCATCCCATTCAGGGTGTTCAGATCATCAATATTTTGTATTAATGTTCCATGTTTTAAAGGTTTATTATTAGCACATAGCATGCCTCTGGTTTTCCAGTTAACCAGGTGCTCCACGAACCCGTTCCGTACATAATCTGAATCAGTGATTATGACCAGTTTGTGGAGTTGGTGTTGGACAGCAGTGAGGATGGCGTGAATCACAGCCATCAGCTCTAGCACTTGACTACTTCGGGGACTGATTTTGTACCCAGCGGAGGGTTCTGGGGCATCATTCACCCATGCATTCCCTACGCCGGCCACAAGTTCCTTTTCCCCGTTGTTGTCAACATGGTAGGAGCACCCATTCACATAGACGGTGGGCATTCGCTCAGACTTGTCTTCTTCATAGACTTTTTGTGGGGAATTAAGGTATGCCTCCATTTTGTCCTTGACATTAAGACTTTCGTCCTCGAAACAGTTTTCTCTGCACAATCATGCAAGTCAGCCAGACCTTCCACAAGGGGACTATTGTTGTTTTGGCCATATATTGACCTCCACAGGAAAGCCTTGCATTGACAGAATCCATGAAGTAATTTGGGAATTACTCACATTTCCGGCCCAGATTCTGTCACTCTGAAGATATTGCAGAGGCTGGTGTGGAGTGTCCACTATCATGTGTTTCCCCCTGGATAAACGGGTGGTAATTCTTCAATGCCCACACCATTGCCAGGAGTGCCTTCCACAATCGTTGAATTTTTCCTGAACAGAGGATAAAATCTTACTAGCATAAGAGATGACTTTATTGACCTTGTAATGCTTTTTATATAATACTGCCGTCAAGCATGTATTTGAGAACCCTGTCTCCAAGAATAAATCCTTGTTTTTGACAGGGTAAGCTAGGCAAGGCGCTTGTGAGAGGCTTTTTTTGAGTTTTGTTACTGCCTCAGCTTTTTCTGGACCCCACTCACACTTGACCCCCCTTCAACAGATAGATGAGAGGTCTCATGATCTCTGCGTAATTCTCAATGAACTTTCTGCTGTAATTAGTCAATCCAAGGAGGCTCCTTAGTTCCCGCAGAGTTGTGGGGTCTTTTATTTTCTGGAGTGCTTCTACTTTCTTTTCCTGGGGACAGAGACCCTCAGGAGTTATCTAATGCCCCAAGAAATTGACATGGGTCCTGCACCACTGTGCCTTTTGGAAAGAGAGTTTTGCTCCAGCAGCCCCCAACTGGGTCAGAACATAACGGATCCCTGCTATGTGTTCCTCCAAAGTTGAGCTTTTGATTAGAACATCATCTACATAGGCCAGGTTACCCCTATTCACCCAGGTCGGGCATGGCCTTATGCAGAAAGATGTTAAATTCATTGCCGGAGTTGATGTATCTGAAGGGAGTCCGTGTCCAAGTGTACTGCTGCCCCCGAATGTAAAGGCCAGTTGTAATGGTCCTCCCTACTGACAGGTACAGTCCAGTACCCCTTGGTCAGGTCAATGGCACTGTCTACCTTTGACCCCTGGATCTGGGCCAGCCCTTGGTCAATGTAGGGAAGAGGCCATCAGGAAGTATGGACCCATTTGTTGAGCTCCCTTAGGTCAGCACAGAGTCTCCACTGGCCGTTTGGTTTCGAAATCCCCAGCACCGGATTATTGAACTGGATAAATTATCCCACAGGACTCAAGGTTCTTAATTATTTCAGTAAGGGACTCCATTGATGCGAGAGGTAAGCGATATTGCTTCACAAACACTGGAGTCATGCCAGGGTCCGTGGGAATTGTTGTTGAGTGGATGTCGGTGCAACCACAGCCATATGAGTCCACCACAAAGAGATCTTGAAAATCTATGAAAACTTCTTTCAATGTTTGCTTTTGCTCCAGAGTCTCACAGGCATCAGCTAGGTTGACTGTCTCTTCAACCATCTGCCTGAAGCCTGGAAAGACTTCTGGTTTGGCTATCACAGAGCTTCCTCCAGCTGGGCAGAGATGTCCCTGGTCACAGTCCTGACTTGGACTGATGGCTTCAGGTGAGTTAGGCAGTACTGGTGGACTTGAAAGATCACCTCATGCCTCCTGAAATCACAGGTGACATCTTCCTTACCATAAGCGCAGGAAGAGTACACCAGGAAATCCCCCCCATGCCGGGTGAAGATCCTGTCTGGTGTTGCGTTATTGTAACTATCACTGTCAAAGCAGTCATTGGGAATTGGTCCTTTCAGTTTATCTAAATTCATTGAAAAATTGTTCGTCATCAACCGCCATTCCAATAATGATTCCTGCACCCAGAGTGATACTCTTTAGGTTGCTGTTATCCACCTCTATTAGAATGGTGTTGTGTTCTGCATTGACTAGTGGTGTTGGGTTTAACCCCAACCCTTGCTGTTGAAAATGGGCATTGAGGTGAACATAGGCATCAAGATTTTTCAGTTTCTGTCATTTTTTAATTTTTACTTTAAGAGGGAATAGTCAGGTCCATTCTGGGATGGTTACTTCCTCTCCAATCTGAATTTCAACTGCATATGGCAGCAGTTGAGCTGACCGAAATGCTTTCTCCGAGTCATCAAAGTCAATGGGATTACCCGCTAATCGGGACCAGGCTTTGAAGTTTATTAGGTCAAAACTAATGGTAAAGCGATTGAGGATGTCACTGCCTAAATAAAATGCAGCAGGGACATCTCGCATGACCCAACAATTGTGGACTATGCTCTTGTTGCCTATAGACATTTTGAGCATACACCTGCTAGGTAGGAGATGTTTGGAATTGGGTGTTTCCAGGTCCATTTCCCATTTGTCTATCAAGTTAAAGATGGGAATGGCTGGATCCTTTGGGAGTTTTCGGAACATGGCCTCCCTGATGAAGCTCTTGCCATTGTTCACGCACACTCAGGCGAGAACAGAGCCCTTCCCCCCATTTAACTGAATAGGGATGAACAACTGCTCTCCAATTTTCTGAATGTCAGCCAAGCTTTGAGCTGGTTTCTCATCATTTTGGACAATAGGAGTGGGATTTTCTGATTGTGAATTTGTATAGAATTTCAGAGTATTCCCATCCAGTGTGGAATGCTACTTGAGACTGGAAGAAAGATTGATTTTCAGAAATAGAGAGGACTTCGCATCACCAGTTTGTTGTCCTACTGCAATTACTGTTACATCAGGGATTTGGTTATTTTGGAAATGGAATTCAATTTGGTCAGGTTTCTGTTCAACCATGTGGCATGTACCATTTAAACTAACATGGTTGACACTATGTTTTAATTTTATTGGTCGGTTAGTCTGGGTCCAGAGGATCTTGTTTACAAAATCTATGAGGGGAGACAATCTACGCAGGATGTCATTCCCTAGTAAACATGGTGTGCCCTCTGGAGTCACAACTATGACAGGGTGCTTCATCTTGTGTCGCCCGATTTTAATGTCTAAATCCGCAGTCCACTCGACAGGAATTTCATTCCCATTGAAGTTCTGAAGTTGTCCAGGAACAGGGGTGAGAGGGATTTGGTATTTCTCCCCCCTTCCCGAATTCACCTGGTCAAAGGCCCTTTTTGACAGAAGGGTGGTTTGGGATCCAGTGTCCACCAGTGCCAAAAATGTACATTGCCCCTGTATTTGGACCGGGGCATAAAATCTTCCCTCCTTCTCCTCAAGGGGTCAAAGATAATGCACATTTTGGCCAATTGGTAAGTTAATTTCTTTGCTTTGGATTCTGACAGAGGGGTGATTTGGGCAGGATCTTGTTTAGGATATTGGGAACCTGTAAGAAAAAGGTAACAGTTGGAGATGGGGGGAGTTTTGGGCTTTCTTGCTGGTCATTCTGGGGTTCAATGTTGGGCAGTTCTAACTCGGTCCCCACATCTACTCAGTCTTGATCAGGATTTCTTGGGGCCCATTTTTCTTTGGGAGGAGTTCCTCCATCCCTGAAGCAGAAGATCCTTTTCCCAGAATCCTCTGAGGACCCCTCTCCTTCAAATTGGAAGATTCGAACCTCCTCCACAAAATGGGTCTTTTGAGGCTCTTTATTTCTCCTACCCGCCCTCCGTTCCTTAGGTGGCAGATTTTCGGGGGCAGGAGATTTTGGTTCCGGTTCCTGGGTTTCCAGGGGCTTTTCACAAGTGGGGGAGGAAGCTTCCTCTAAGGCTTTACACCCCTCTTCCCCTTGTGCCTCCTCCATGGGAACCGGTGGGTTGTCGGGGTTCTCTCCCCGTCCTTGCTCTGGAGCACCAGACCTTTGATTTGAGGAGTTCTGAGTCACCATGTTCATTTGAGGGTTCTGTTGAGCCCTCAGCATGTGAACCAGATCCTGTTCCAAGTTCTGGACCTGGCGCTCCAGTTGGGACATCCGCGTTGGCTGGTACGGGGTCCTCCGGTCTAACCTTGGTTGATCACGAGAAGGGTAACTGTCCCTTCTTCCATAATACCCTTGGTTAGGATAGTTTTGGTACCCCTCCACCCTGGGCCTCCCCTCTCCCGGATTGGGCTGTCTGGGCTCAGGAAAGTGGGGAAAGAAAGAAGGGTTGTTTTGGGGGTTGGTGTTCAGCGGGTACCGGGGAAAGAAATTCATCCCGGCATTTGGGGAATTACTGCCCTCCTGGGGAAAGTGAGGAGGGAAGTTTCCTGGGTTAGCAGCTGCCTGGTTGGATCCCGCCCCTTGGGCTGGGGGAGTCCACACATAGCCCAGGATGGGTATATTGCCCTTGTAACGGGTGCTGATGTAGTCAGGGGAGTTAGGGGTCCCATTTGTGGGGTTGCCTCCCTGACTCCCTGTTTGGGATTTGCCCGAGGACCATCTCGGTCTTTGATTTGTGGGATTTCGCACAGGAATGTTTTTAGGCCCCCCCCCCCATCTCCAGATCTAAAATGGGGGCAACCTTCACCTCCACCACCTTTGCAGCAGCAGGGGTGTTGGTTGGTTTTGGGCTTTTATTGGCACTTTTATTTTCTACTGGATTCTGCACTTCGTAGATGTGAGTTGCTTGTTCAATAACCCAGTTTAGCGATCTTTTCTCATGAAAGTCCCTCACCAGCTGGGTCATAATGTATTTAGGGAGGGCATGAAAGAAGGTATTGATAAATTCCCTACTGTCTGTGCGCACCCTCCTGGTGGTCTGCGCAAAGGCACGTTTCAGCTCTTGGACAAATTCTTGTGGGGCCTGGTCTTCCCCACATTGCAGATTGTAGGCCGCCTTGTGGGCCTCTTGAGGGTTTCTGTGTATTGAGAAGTGCTTTAAAATGGTCGCCCTATAGGTGGGCAATCTTGAATGTTTCTGATCCTCCAGCCCCGCAAAGAAGCTGGAGTATTCAGGTGAAAAAATGCACTTGATGTACTAAATACAGCTTTGGCTGTCCTTCAGGTGGAAAGTCTCCATCATTTGCTCAAACAATTCAAGGTGCTCCCAAACTGAATATTTGGCATTTTTATGGTAGGGCGTTATGACACTCCTAATAGCCTTGATTTGCTTCAGGGGATCTTTCAGTAGCGCCCTCTTGATTTTGTTGGCCTTTTTAGTTCTGGTCACCCTTGTCCACTCATCCTCTGACTCAGAGGCACTGCTACCATAGGTGGCTGTCTGATCCTCTAGGGTCTCCCTGATTCTGCAGGTTTGGAAATGGCTGGCAGAATGTGGGGGCATAGTCTCTTGAAACCTGTGGCACTCAGAAGAGTCTTCTGACTTTCCCTTGCTCCAAGGATTGGCTGAGTACCCCCACACACACACACTGTCCTAGCTGGGAAGAGGTTTTTAAAATGCTCTTTGAGGGCCTAGTCTCATGGAATTCCTCACCAAATTTGACTGACTGATCTCTTGGTAGGTGATATTTTTGAGGATCCAGTTCTCTGATCCCCCGCCCCCACTGGAGTCTCCCTGATCAGAGAGACTGGGCCTAATATTTGGGAACCTGTACATAGATGCCTGCCCATCCATTTCTGGAAGGCACTTATCTGTCAGTTCCCTATCTCCCATTGTGCTGAAGTCTACCATCCCCTTGGCCCTTGGTTCATATGAGCCAGTGGACAGCTTACTTTCCTCCAACTTTGTTTTTAAATGACTGACTTCCTGGCCTGAGGCGTCCCTCTCCTGACTTAGAGTGCCTCTCTGCTCAGCAAGTTCATTCCTCTGTCCTCATCAAACTCTGCTTGGGATTCTAGATCTTTAATGATTAATGTATTATTTTCCTCTTTTAAGGATTCTAGGTGGTTCTCTAAACTGACTATCTGTTCTGTGCATGCTCTGTTGAAAGCTAATTGTTGTGCCAGCTTTTGTTCACTCTTTTTGCAGTGTCTATATCTGGGTGTCTTGTTCTGCATTCTTTTGCAATAAGAGAGCAAGATAATCTTGGAGTTTGGTGGCATACTGCCTAGCCTGTTTCAGATTCTTGGCTACTTTGGAGCCTTTGCTCTGCAGAGTCTAGATAAGTCTGGATATTCTGCAGTGCTTCCCCTTGCCTCTTTCTGAAATCTACATGGTCTGCATACTTTTCCTGTATGACTCCTATGTGGAGGTACAGGTAGGCCGCTATTTTGGCAATTTTGCAGTGCTCCTCTTTTATTTTAGGGGTCATATACAATTCGCTAAGTGCTTGATGTAATGGCCCCTTGTCCTGCCAGATATCAAGATTAATTTCAGTGATTTTCTGTTTTATTCCCTGCAGCCATACCTGTTTGTCCTGTACTGGCCATTCACCCCTGAGAAACTATTTGCGCAGCAGGTGTTCCGTAGCAATATTAATTTCCACTGGGGTCGCCATTCCGGAAAAATTAATTTACTTCTGACTTTCTCATGGTTCTTTTACTTTTCCAAACAGACCCATTTCCTGTGAGTATTTCTTTTGAGGGGTGCTTGTACAGTGTAGCACAGTATGGTAACCCAACAAGGTGTATGTACCACGCAGGCTAGCATGCCGTGTTAGACTGTCATGAGTGGTGTGTCAAATTCAGGATCCCACAGACGAGCCCCCAAGCTGTAAGTGATTTCAATCCGGCACCCACCCAAGTCACGCCAAGCCTGTAGTGCATAATTTAAACCCTTATTTATTTTTATCTATAAGCTCAATATTCTGAACGATATACCAGTCGTATCACACCCTTCTCCTGAGACCCCCAGTCACACTGAATCAGGAATCAGGCTAGTTTGCAAAGGCAAATATTTATTTATGTATTTAGAATTTAATCACAATATATTTTAATAGGTAACAAAAAACACCAATGGGGTGACAGAACATTGAGGAATATCTTTAATACCCTAGGAATCAAGTAATGAGCCCAAAAACAAATGCAGCACAGAAAAGAATACTGTTGAGTAGGTTTAGAACAGATGGCACTATGGTTAGAGGTTCACCCTGCAACACCCATCCACCCCCCAATAAGCAAGTAAATAGATGTGAGGAGAGAGCAGGTACTCAGGAATAGCACAAAGCAAACAGAATATCAGTGCCACCTTCCCCCTTCAAACACAAAAGAAAAACGTAATTGACTTTTCATCTGTCAGCATGGCTTTGAAATTGTCTTTGGAATTGACTGAGCAAAAACACCAAATGTGGTCAAAAATACTTAATTTGTTATAAATTCCTATGGGAGCCACTTTGAACAGTTGCAAACAATCACCAGCAATGATTTAGTCAGAAGAAAACATTTGAAATCTTAAAGTCCAAATGGGAAATACATTAATGCTATTTCACACATGTAAAATGTCTCAGAATGTAAAATCACGGCAAACTTTTCCTTACGCGATATTCGCTATCAGGGTTCTATGGATAGCTAAGGAAGTTAGGTACAAGTAGGAGTTGAAATTTCGTTTTTATCATAAAAACTGAGGGAGTTATAGAGTTTTTAGTAAAGGATGTTTTTGTAAAATAGGTGCGAGAATGGAAAACAGAAATGCACTTTTGAAAATGAAGAGATGGGTTGATTACAATAGATTATGGGCCTCATTACGACCCAGGCGCTGGACCATGGTGCTATTAGCACCATGGTCCATGCCGGTCTCCGGCATGGTGGATGGCGGAATTACCGCCCCATCACAAGGTTGGCAGGGGTGGTAATTCCCCATTCACCATTTGCCCTTCCCCATTCCCAATTTGCCCCATAGGGCATAATGGGGATGGGGAAGGTGCTAATTACGGCACCGTAAATTGCGGTTGCTGTAATTAGCTCCATGGTCCCTTAGCGGGTTGGATTTTAACGCCTGCAAAAAGCGCTAATGGTTTAACGGCGCCAACGCTCTTTACGGCGCCGTTAAACCATTAGCACCAGGGTCGTAATGAGGCCCTATGACTATGAAGAAGCGAATGCCACAGATGGATCTTACAGTCACGTGATCAGCGTGACCCGCCTGTTGTGAATACTCCACTTCTTCAGATGAGAAAAGAGTCAGCACAAAGATAGTTCTAGCAACACTATGGTTCTGAATTAAAAATGGGAAGAGTTTGAGATTGGGATAAGACAATGCAAATATACTATGGGTCACAGTTCTTCCTATTAATACTCACAGGATAAGTTATTAAATTGGACCATCAGTTCTGGTCATAGATCAGATCTGGTCTAGGAAGAATAGCACATCAAGCACGGGATCGGGTCAGCTAGGCCGGTCACCGGATTCGCACAGGGTCAGCCCTCCTAGTCTGTGGGTATTTCAATCGGCTGGATAGCGAGTTCCTCAGGCAAGCCTAGTGGTAGCAAGCCAGAGAATTCAAAGGGCCTTCTCACACCACAGCGCTTCACTGGGTTGCAAGAATAAGTTTTAAGATTTAGGCTTTGCAGGAAGTCATTAGTTCTCTACTGCTTGAAAGAGTCTTGGCATCTGGATCTGGAAGGATGTTAAAGCTGGATGTAGAATGCTGGATCAGAGTGCTTCGCCGGAATCAGAATAGTGAGTGGATCTGTGAGTCCCTATGTGTTGTTAGCTGTCTCTATTTATACTTTCAAATCACATCACAAAATGGTGTATGGGATGGCTTAGCTAAGTTTCATCTCCGCCTTGCATTTGAGTGATTGGATTAAGGCTGGATGATGTCACATTTTATGGTTTGCTTTACAGGTCTTAGAGACCTCCCTTTAGCCACTGCTTAAAAATTGAATTTCATACTAAATACACATTTCTACATTGGTCACCTTTACAAAAACCACACACAAAGATGCCATATTTTATGTAGTATCTGTTCCTCAAAATCCTGCAGCTGTGAGATCTTGTTTCACTTTCTACAGACTTTTGTCCTTTTTGCTATGAACACAATTTCCAAACTTTATGCAAATTTCCACATGTGTGTGTTTAACATAGGAATGTGTGTGTAAACTTTCACAATTCTAGGATTCATACATTTCACATAAAACCACATATATTGGCATTGTTGTCCAGAACATGCTACACGGTTCTGCCACCTCTTAAAACATACAGCCAAAAATTAAACTAGCAGATATGTCCTTGGTATATTTTTCACCATTTTGAATCACAAGTTATGAGTCTTTAAAAATTGTTCTTTGTTCATGCTTAACAGCAAATAGTATGCCCCTTTTTCTCTCCCTTTAGTCCAGGAGCATCCCCCTCCTGGTTTGTTCCTTCCAGGAGCCATTTACGACCCTCTCACACCTCTGTATCCTGGGCTGAAGGGCCTGCTATTGTTCATTCTTTTTCTATAGACAAAAGTCTGGGCTAACCCACAATGAGAACCTCCCCATGAGTTTCAGATGAGAGGATATCCCTTAATTAAAATCCAGCAAAAACCTCATTTGTTGCATCAAACATAAATACATTACTTTCTTAGCTTTAACTCTGTGGGATAAAAAGCAACTGAGATCTGTATTCTTTTTAGCCACAATCCTTTTTATGTTTGCTGATCCGGCAGACTTTTTAGTTTAGATCACTTTAAAGTTTCATCAGTAACTCATCTGACAGCTGTCATTCAGGTAGACCAGTGTCCTGCACCCAGATTCTGACAGGGGCTGTCAGTTTACAGACAATCCAGTTTTTCTGAAGAAATGTTTTTCTTTTCACATTAGGACTTTGTATGTTCGCAATGCTTCATTAGATTACATGAATTTTAGCGCCAAGCAAGATTTTGGATGTTGAGAAATGTTGTGTTATAGGCATTTTGGAGTTTTTATTTACAAAATGCTGCTTCTCTCTCTGCACTCTGTTTGCTGGTCATGGAGCCCACTGGCACATTTTCTGCAGGGTGTGCGTTATTCCACCACACATGCACCCTGGGTGGTTGGTTGTGCATCCCTCCTTTTGTGTGCTGAAGCACACAGTTTTAGTAGGTTTTTGTCAGTTTTTGGTGCGCACAAGAGTTTTGCCACCATTGTTGCAATTTCTTGCACCATAAGTATAAGAGTGATACCGCATAGCACAGCAAAGTGGGTCAATACATCCCACAGGTGCCCCATAGGATTTATTATAGAGTCGAGAGAGTCAAGACATGTCCAATGGTAGTAGACCTATTGCAACCACTCTTGGGTTAGTCTCCCTAATATTGCCATCATTGTCCAGTTTATTCCATTGGTGCCTCTAAAATAAGTATAGCAACAGAGAAAATCACAGGGACACTTTAGGGAGTATTGAATTGAAAAAGACCCCTAATGGAGCACGAAATATTCAAGTAATTTCCATCCTCTTACATATTAATTCACAGAATGTGTTTGATGTACTGGTTACTTTTCTGGAGGCTTGAGGCGTTAAGATCAAGCGTGTGTACTTTAGGGTAACCAAGAGTAGCTAAATTCTGTGCAGTTCTAAATCCTTCGAAGAAGACCCTAATTATCATCAACTAGCTCTCCAGGAACAGCCATTTCTTGATGCAAGTCAAACAAGCAGCGGCCTAAGGCACAGGATTCTGTAGGGGAGATGATCAGCTGTTTCATACTTTGACAGGGGTCAGGCAATAACCTCTGACTAAAATTAATGCAATGTGGATGAACAAACCACATAGAGCGTGTACTTGGGAGTGGCTACCTTTAATTGGATGCCGCTTATGAAGTGCCAATGTTGAGTGATTAGAAATAAGTGTGCAAAATATGCTCCATACTTTGTTAAACAAGGACCACAAGCATGTGACTGTTTCATGCATTGTATTTCACTTTGTTTCTTCTGGTCTTCATAGCGCAGCTGTAACACCTAGAGAACATCTGTTTAGGCTCCCATTACTTTCCATGTGAGCATTTGTAGTTTTTCATTTATGACAGTGAACATAAAACTATAATCATGCTCTTATTTTCCAATATGTTACTACAAATATTTATAGTTTGTGAGGGTGGTTTATTATGTGGTTTGTGTACTTTACAAATCATCACTTTAAAGCAGATATAATAGTTTCCTAGAGAATCCACAAATAGTTTTAGCAAATAAAGCTAGGATGATAAATGACCAAGTGCCCAAATTACAGTTTTGTCAAACATTCCACTGTCACTACTTAACCAATGTGTGAGATCATAGATACAACTTTTAAACTCACTGTGCCTTATCTTCCAGATAGGGAGCCCCCAGAAGGTGTTCACTTTGTAGTGCATGCTATTAATAATTATTTTTACGTGTGTAGCAATGACAAAGACAACAATTATGGCTTGCAAAGTGAGCATAATATCTTTGCTGCAACATATTCACCATACAAAGTAAATGTGTGGTTACAGTTGCTGTTGCTGATTGTTGAGATGAGTTTGAGTAAATTAAAACTAATTCAGATTTAACAGCTGAAGAGAAGCTCTTGCTTATGGTTATATGTTGGATGAAAAGCAAAACAAAACAGAGTATGCAGCAACAATACACACTTTTGTGGCTGCAAAGTCTAGGGGAGCACATTTAAGACAAAACGGGCCTCATTACATGTTTTCCTGTGCAGTATTAGCGTGCCGGTAATACCATATACCGGCACGTTACCACACTGGCAAACTAAAAATTTGATGGTGGGGTGACTACATTTACCTGCAGCTCTGAGCTGCTATAATTCCGGCACCCCACCACCAAAGAATGCTGGTATTACCGGCACCTATACAACCAGTGCTGGTAATACGGCCAAATCCCCACATGGGGTCCTATGGGAGTCCATGGAATGGGGATTAATGCCACTTACCACCACTTGTAATCTGCCGGTAATTCGGGCAGAGCAAGTGGCAGTAACAGCAATTCTGTTTGGTGGTATTCTGGCAGATTTACCGTCAGGATACCACCAAACATGTAATGAGGCCCACATGAGCCTACACATTAGATACGTGATTTCCTCTTCGGAATAGGCTGGTTTACTTTGCTGGGTCTACTTACTACTTTTAGGTACTTTAAGTACAGGTTAATACAAGCAGATTGTGTTACCACTACAATGGTTTTAGTTTGGGCTCTTAAGCGGTGCTGTAAGCTCTACCAATAAGATGAAACTTGTCGTCAGCAATGAAGGCGAGAGATGGTCTGTGTGAAGGGACACAGCCATTGATGTGTTTTGGCTTTTTACCCACTCATTGGCCGCCAATGGCCCTGCTACTTCCTGTGACCATTTTCCGAACACTTTCTGCCCTTCTCTGCTCAAAACACACCCTGGGGTCTCTTTGAGGGATTGTGATAGTTATTTCACTCTTGTGAAAGATAATGGCTTAACTGCAGCTTTAAACCAGTCCATGTGTAATTTTTTTTCTAAAAGTCTTAGCTAAGTGTACTTTTTTCTAATTGCATTATTAGCAATACGTGTGTCTTTGGGTCTGTTCCTTGCACTGAATTCATGGTAAAACAAGCATTGGGAAAGCTAACAGTTGTGGCTCTTGTTTAGGCAATGGACCGGATTCTGCCAGGAACTGGCATAATATAACCAGCTTCTTACCACTATTGGACAGCTGCTGCCGTTATAACAGTAGCTGAAAATGCTTATACTCGCCTACGAAAAAGTCCCAAATTCTGGAGTTGCCAATGTGTGTTATAGTGTTAGGATGTGGTCGCAGCGAAGGGTGTCGGGTTTGCCATTTCGCTCTGGGTGCAACATTGTCTGCAGACTGCTCTTTCTGCAGCGCATAGACTCGCTGGTCGAAGATGGGAGCGCTCGGATGTGCTGTTGTAGGGCATATGAAGTGTCCCTCCCTGCACTTCCAAGCTCTGCGCCTCCTCTACCCAACCCACAGCAATGTGTGCTGTCATCCGCTTCAACCGTCCCTAGAAACGGGTGTGAAAATGTACCCATGCCAAATAATGGAGTCCATGGTCCACTTATACATCTGCATAAATAAATAATAAAACACAAAAAATGACATAAACCATTCTGCCTTTGGACTTTTTGGTTTGGGCTATACCTATTAGCCGAAATTGGAGCTGTAAGCATACTACTGGTGTAATACAAATGTCTTAACCATGCCCGCCTTCAGCTACTTGATTTACAAGCACTATTCATGTCCTTTAATGAAATCCTGTTCAAAACAAGCACTGGTAAAACCAACAGATTTGGCTTGTGTGGTCAGCCAATGCAACTAGATGAAGGGACGCGCGCCATGTTCTCACCAGCTGCCATCAATGGGCAGTGAATACCACTACGGATGTGCCTTGCCCATGCCAAGACATAAGCTCAAACTGTTGCCATTGCCAATGCTTGTTTTATTCTCGTGACCTAAAGATAATGCAACACGAAGGTTGCGCTGGTGGCTGGAATCGATGTATGATGTCCTGCCTGTGTTGTGTCCACGGCTTTCCGATCCCTGCTCGTTCCTCAAAGGGACAGCGGGATGTACTACATGCTTCGGCCATCAGCAGTATTGGCATTTAAGCCACAACAGAAGGGTCAGGTGAAAATAATGTGATGAAACAATTCACAAGTAATGGCAGAGAAAATGAAATGTCCACACTGCTATCGCATCCCTTATTGAGCAGGAGAGCTGGGCACGAGGGGGGGGGGCGGTGCTTGTGACTGGGGTTGAGGGCTGTGTATCTGTGATTGGTCTGCCAGCACGGATTTGAGTTGTCACTCGAAGGACCTGACTGATAGCTCCGCAGCTGTAGGAGGCTGCCGGCTGATGGATGTTTACATCAATTTTATTATCCCGTGCATATTTCCTCCTTGACAGATGCAAGCATGAAGTCATTCGACGAGGAACCCTTGGCACCGGATGATATGACGGGGCCTCTGTAACCAGCTGCACTGGCTTTCCTTGAATCAGAAATCAGTAGCCCCTCTGGGTCAGCCTGACTCAGACAAGATGTCTTGTGCCCTGGAGTTGTATGCGTGAGCCACAGACTAAGGGGAGGATGAAATGCCTCCTTTTCAGAAGTGCCAAGTGCTGAAAATAAACAATGCGTTGGGGTCAGCAGCATGTCTTGGCTAACTCTTTCCCAACGGACGCATGCTGTCAGTTAGCAGCACGGCTTGTCTGAATGTGGAGAAGGCGGGAGGGATTGTTTGTCACCTCTGTTGACATTACTCAAGTGCAAAGGGCACTGGAAGAAACCGGTAAGGAGTCCTGCGACTTCCCATTCATTCCTTTGTCATTCTTTTTGTGAACATGATATTTATTATTTTTTGTGTTGAGATTTGCAACGAAAATAAACGTGTTTCTAATAATGTGTGTATCGTATAGAATGCGGATGGAGTGATGGCTGCATGGATAGATTGATGTTTTGGGCGGGCAGAGAAATGAAGATGTAGACACGTGACTGCTGACAATTAAACGAACACGCGGATGGTGGACGAGTTTTACGTGTGTAGGGAAAGGAATGAATACTCAGAATGAACAAACGGATGAATGAACGAATGTTTAAAAGCATGGATGTATGATATGGTATGGCATTTGTAACACGCCTATACACAAGTGTTTCAAGGCGCGACGCATCAAGGCGCGACGCAGCAAGGGAGGGAGAACAGCGGGAAGACAGAGACAGCGATCCTACTAGACCAAGTGTCATTCAGATCACGCAAGTGCAGGGGAAGGGGGAAGAGCAAAGGACAGAGTGGGGATGGGGGGACAGTGCAGTACATGGGTTAATAGAATAAATAAACAATAAGAGTCTTAGGGCCAGCTGGTGGCAAGTGCAAGGTGCAGACATCAGGTGTCAAGTGCTGGTGGGGGACTGTATGGAAAACAGTCCCCAAGTGTGGGGGTAGCCAGGGAGGTAGTGCAGGAATGTACTGGTGGGGGAGGGGACCGGGGCCCGAGATCAGAGGGTGGCCAGTTAACAAGTACAGTTTCAGCCAGGAATTCAGCAGGGCAGAAGAGGAGAGAAAGCAGAAACAAAGAGGAAGGTTTGGAGGTGCTTCTGCGACCAGAGATGGTTCTCCTCAAGTTTCAGGGAGGCAGGGAGGCTTTTCCAGAGGGAGGCCCCAGCCAAAGAAAGAGATCTACTACCAACTCCTTGCTTGGAGAAGCGACTGACCCTGAGGGAGTTGGAGGCGGATGAGCGAAGAGCTGGAGAGAGAAGATATTAAGGAAGAGAGATTTGAAGTTATTGAAGTCCCAGGCCTCAGGAGGCCTTGTGGACAATGCAGAGGCTTTTGAACTTAATCCTCACAGCCACTGGGAGCCAGCGCAGAGATTTCAGTCCTGGAGAGATATGATCCTGGGCTTGAGGCCAAGAACAAATCTTGCAGTCCTGTTCTGGATGAGTTGCAGAGGGCGGAGAGTAGAAGCAGGCATATTTAGAAAGAGGCTGTTGCAATTGTCCAGTCTAGAGAGAACCAGAGCTCTGGAGACAGTGAGCTTTTGGGGGAAGGAGAGGAAAGGAAGACTACCTCTGAGGTGCAGCTGGTAGTGTGACTTCTTAGAGACGTCAGAGATGTGAGGAGAGAAGGAGAGTGTGGAGTTGAAGATGACCCACGGTTTTTAGCCTCACAGGTGGGAGCAGGAAGAGGGCAAAGAGAGGCCGGCCAGAGAGTGACAGGAAAGGAGGCAGCGGGTGTGCCGATGAGGAGAATCTCAGTCTTACTGGCATTAAGGCAGAGGTCATTGGCGGCACACCACTCCTGGATAGCAGACACAGTCAGAGATGAGAGATGGAAGATGGAGAAGAGGTGGCCGAAGGTAGCCTGAAAGTGAGCTGAGTGTCACCCACATAGCACTGAAAGTTGGGGCAGAGAGCGGCAATGCAGTGGGCAAGAAATGCTAGGTAATGGTTGAACAGCCAGGGAGAGAGTTTAGAATCGTGAGGGACACCACAGGTAGAGATAGAGGAGAGGAAGGACTCAAGTGGGACCTGGGAGGGTCGATCAGAGAGAAAAGAAGTCAGCCAAGCCAGGGCCTGACCGGTGATACCTAGTTTATCACGGAGATGGTTGAGCAGGATGGCATGGTTGACCATGTTAAAGGCAGAAGAGAGATCAAGCAAGATGAGGACACAGGGTGTGCTGGAATCACGGTTTGAAAGCAGGTCTTCACTGATTTTCAGGAGAGCAGTTTTCATGCTTTTGGCAGCTCTGAAGCCAGACTGATGGTCATGAAGACAACAAACAGATTCAGTGTGAAGATTAAGCTGGGAGATGGCCAGCTTTTCCAGGCGTTTGCCCAGGAAGGGACTGATGGAGATTGGGCGATAGTTAGCTAGACAGGACGGGTCGGCAGAGGGCTTCTTAAGAAGAGGGTGCACAAGGGAGGACTTCAAGTGGATGGGAAGACTCCAGTGGTGAAGGAATGGTTGCAGAAGTCCGACAGAGCAGGAGCCAGGGAGTGAATGTGCTCCTTGATGGTTTTGGAGGACTATGGATGAACCTGTTTTGATGAGACTTTCATAGATTGGACTTGTCTAGAAACCTGGTCTGGGGAGAACAAGGGAAAGTCCGAGAATGAGGGAGGAGAGGTGGCCGAAGATGGGCCAGAGGAAGAGCAGGGAGTAGAGGGGGTTGGGGGAGTGGAAGAGAGAGAGGACAGGATGTCCTGAGTTTTAGAGATGAAATGAGAAGCCAGAGCCGCGCAGAGGGCCTGGGAAGAAGATGGCTAGAAGATGGGGCTGGATGAATGGTGGGTTGGTTGGTTTATGTGGGAGGATAGCTCAGGTGTAATTTGCTTGTCTTGGAAGCAAGACAGCTATGAGCAGAATCAGTCTGATACCAGATCACATGCTTAGAGGCTGCACTCCAGCATGAAGCCCGATATAAAAGCATCATTTAAATGTTAAACAAGTGATTGGGCAATGTTTAAAATAACACACAGATAAACAGACGGATTGACAATGGATGTTTTTTGACAGATTACAGAATACAAAGAAGCAATAATACATGACAAGGCAGATCAACTTTCAAAGAGATGGATTTAATGGATATCAAAACGGATTGCTGGAGGATGAATGGATGGATGGTTTTAGGTCAGATTGATGGAATGGTGAAAATTTGGATAGACAGAAACAAACACAGGCATACTCATACACAAGATTACATTTCACAAAATAGTACTCACATTAAATGGAATAATAAGGTGCTTATGTATGTAATACAAAAATATGAACAAATACATGTAAATAAAATGTAGAGACAACAAGCTAAATTATTTCTAGACGTTAAAACTACAGGAGAAGCAAAGTGTTGAAAACGAAGTGAATTTAGAATTCTAAACACAATCCCCGCAGCTCTGCTTTTTCGCAGTTCAACCACCCCCTCAAGAGTCACTAGCTGACAAGAATTTACCAGAAAGCAGGGGCGAGCTGATGGCATTTCTCTTACATCTGCGTTATGAGGCACTTCACATGATGGAAGCCAAGGTACGCACACCATTACACATGCTGTGCACAAAATGTCAATTCCAGAGCTGTGCCTCCCCCATTGAGCTGCAGGAATGGACTGGCTAAAAATGCTGCAAACCACTGTGTCCAAACTACAACGCCCCAGACAGTGGGGCGCAGAATGCTGAAAGAAAGGACTGTGAAAATAAGCTGTGCTTTACTGAGGCCAGAGTTAATCATTTGATGTGATTTATATGTAGCCAAGCCAGCAAAGCAGCTATTCAGTGCAATTGCACGTTTGGGTTTTAAAGAAAAAAAACATAGCAGTAATATCTCAAAAGAATAGATATTGCCTGGTCCGTCGACTGTTTAAAGACTCTTTCCACAATCAATGGCGACCTCCATTCACTTAGAGAAGCTATTGCAAATTATCTACAGTTAATACATATCTGACCTACTCCACAATAGCTGCAACTACACATATGGTTAAGATGAAACCTATCATTCATAGGAAAAACTGAAGATTCTATGCTAATACATTTTGAGCAGTAGGACAGATCGTCACAGCATTTAAGATTCCTATACTAGGCCCGGGCGTCCACCTCAGGAATGGAACATTTTGCGCAAATCTGGGATACAGTTCAAAGGATATAAAGGGTCAAAAAAGGATGTGCTTTTCACTTTTTTATTCATTTCCTCGTAAGAAAAATGTTATCTTTTTGCTCACATGGACGGCCCAAATCGCTGGACAGATTTATGCAAAAAAAAAATAATAAATTGGGCACGAAGCACTCAAAGGAAATCCTTTCTTGTTTTGGTGCAAATCCGTCCAATGTCTTTTTTAATTGGCGCAGAGCGGGATGCCCCATAAGCCAAAAAGTTAGTTATAGCTCCAATGATGTATTGCTGTTGCCAAGCTTTTTCAGTTCTAAAAGGCAGCCACTAAGCGATTCAAAAATCAAGCTCCGAATTGACATTGAAAAGTGCCCTAAATTGATATAAAGGGTGTTCATTCAGGAGTTTTGAGGGCATGGATCATGTTGGCAGGCTGAGGAAGGATGGATGGTGAAGGTTTGGGGCTTGGGGATAGCATTGTTTTTTTTTTCCGAGCATTTTGCAGAAATCGAGAAGTGGTGCAAACGGGGAAAAGAAAGAGTAAATACTTTTAAACTATAATACATTGAGATGTGGTAATCAGTATGGTTTCTAGTTAGGGGTAGATGACTATTTCAGGTAAATTTAGGAATATACATTTAAAAAAAAATCTTTCTAAATCAAATTAAAATGTGTAGGGGGTTGTATTAAGGCAATATAATGTCTCACGTGTGTACTGAAATCGCAAACTGTTTAAGGTAACTTTGTTTAGCGAATATGAAGTGCACCACAGAGACACGTTAATGGCAGAATCGTGGTTACATTGCGTTTTGTTTTGATTGGGTGAGGTTGTCACTTGATCTTATAAATATTAGACTACCAGCAGGGATCACACAAAAATGAAATCCAACCCCTGAGCTATGTGAGGAGGAGGTTCCTCCTCACGGCCCAGGAGTTGGATTTCTTTCATTTTCACGTCAGCATGCGTAATGCATGCAGATAAGAAACTGAAAGTAATTTTCACTGCGGCAGCCATTTTCGGTTGCTGTAGTGAAAATGAAAGGTGAGGGTCCACCTTTCTCTCCCTCGATCTGCGGCACTATTCCGGCGTTCAGATCGAGGGAGGTCTCGTTGGATAGGGGAGACTCTCCCCCTTCCAAGGACACCTTTTTTGAAGCTTTGCCGGCTGCGGGTCGGGTGAAGATCGCTCGATCCGTGCCCAGCAATGCCACTAGACTACCAGGGATCTGTTTGTTAAGTTGGGGGGGGGGCTTCTTACTATGTAAGCGGCCCTCTCCTCCCGGCCCCTAAATCATGGGATTACATGTATTGCCCCACCTGGGGGCAGATGGATGCCCATCTACCCCTAGGGAAGGGGCAATAGAAATGATAAAAAAATCTGATTTGAGTGGGGGTGGAGGGCCACTAGACCACCAGGATTTTTCTGTAATGAAATGGGCGTGGCCCTCTTACCCACCCTAAGTGGATGGAGGCACCTCATGTAGCCCTCCCTGGGGGTATATTTCCACCCCTATCTGCCCCCAGGTAGGGCTAAATGTGATGCCCCCATCCATTTGGGGTGTGGGGGAGAGGGCTGTCAGAAATCTTGGCACAGCCCCACCCCCAAAGCATGGGTCAGTATGTTTTGCCCACAATGGGGGCAGATGGGCACAGTAATGTGGCCATCTGCCTCTAGGGTAGGGGCAAAAAAAATTGACGTTAGTGTGGGGTTGGGAGCACGCTAAACCACCAGCGACTTATATAATGAAAAGGGGGGGTGGCCCTCTCCATCCCTACCGATAATGGATGGGGGGCTCTCATGTAGCCCTCCCTGGGGGCAGATTGCTAGTGCAATCTTGCAATCTGCCCCTAGGAAGGGGCAAATGTGTTTGTACTGTGGGGTGATGGTCAGCAGACCCCCAGGGATGGCTTGAAAGGGGGGGCTGTGATCAGAGAGTAGTAGTTTGATTTGTTTTTGCTCGGGTGACTATAGGTAACAAATGTGTTTTGTTTCATTTACAGCTTTTTCTACACGAGCAGCTGCAACGTTATGTGAGTATTGTTTTTTATTATTCTATGGTTAGGGCCCATTGTCAGTGGGGTGGCCGGGACTGGGGCTGATCTGTTGGTGGTGTGGGCAGGAGTGGGCCATCTGGGTAGATATTTTGGTGGGCTGGGACACAATTGCAGGGTCAGGCCACAAATTGCCCCCCATGCCAGCATAACATTGGTGTTTCCCTGGGAGCGGCTGTCAACCAAGTGGGTTGACCGTCGGCGTGCCCGGGCTGCACCTCTCGCTGTGCTGCGTTACAGATGTCACCTCCAGGAAAGAATGGGGATCCTGCCGGGGCTCCCCGGAACTGCCACTGGACTTGGGGATGGTCAACCCACATGGGAGACAAGGCGCCCAAGGCCGGGGACATCACATCCAACCATCCTGGAGTTCTGACTGGGCTGCGTTTGAGCTTTTCCCTTTGGGGAGGTATTGGCACACTGCCAGGACTCCCTTGTAGGGAAAAGCTGTAACACAGGCCTGCAAGAACTCCAGAACAGTTGAAGGTGATGTCCCAGGCCATGGGCATCAATTTCCCATGTGGGTGAACCGTCCTCAAGCACAGCAGAGCGCCAGGGAGCCACTGCAGGGTCCCCTTCCCTCCCCAGGGGTAAATTCTGTAACACAGGCAGGCTAGAACTCCAGGATAGTCGGGGGTAATGACCCTGACCTTGGTGGACTGTCTCCCATATGGGTCGACCATCCCCAAGTGCAGCGGCTGCATCAGGTAGCCCCGGCAGTGTTCCAGGGAGCCCCGGCTTCGACACCATAGGCCCAAATCTGTAGGTTGTCCACAACAGCGAGATCCCACAAAATCTGCTTTGCCGAAAGAATTGGGCTAACGAGTGGTTTAGCCTTTTCCCTTTGAGCCAGGTAGCTGCACTGTTAGGCAGAATCATATGCAGTACCCTTTGGGAACACTGTAAAGAAGAGACTAGGGGTCGTGAGATGACCGTGCGCTATTTGATACCGCTTGTTGGTTATTATTAAGGGAAATGAATGTTGTTTGATTCTGCAGAATCCACACACTTCCACTGGACCCCCTAGAAGGAACCAGGACACAAAAGTAGTAAGTATTGAAATTGAAGGTGAATTGGATGTGCTGATCACAAGTGATTAAGTTTAACATATATTGGTAATGCTGGTAACAGAAAGAATGATTCTTGGTCTTGAGTTCTTGAAACCATATGAGTCTTTATCGTAAAATACAAATAGAAAAATCTTGAAAGACAGCCTTTGGGAACTCCACACACAATTAAGACTACAAGTGACAGTACAAATTCATCTTTGGTACAAGCCTGTACTGCACAGTAAAGTGGTAGCGATGGCTGAGCAGGCAGACTTATCTCAAGAGTAAAGTGAGCACTATCATCAATAGTTACACAAAGGACAGCAATTACTATGGTTCAAACAAACACTGACTCAAGGTTTCTGAGTAAAAGAATATGCATGTATTTACACATAAGTTGTAAAACAATTCACTGAAGTAAAGCAGTAGACAAATCACACTCTTAATACACTACACACCACCCAATAGATTCTGGACAAGTTGAGCTCAAATGAAGTGCGAGCAAAATGGCACTCCAGCAATTTAAAAGGGAGGGAAAGACAAGGTTAGAAAAAAATTAAGCAGCACCAACAAGTAAGTAAGCAGGGCAATCTAGAAAAGGCTACTATGGTGAGGAAATCAAATCAAGAAGCCTAAGCCAAAGTCAATGGACCAGAGCCTTTGCAGAGGATCACACAGTTCAGAGTAGTTCATGGTTAAGTCTTTGCCAAGAGTTCGGAACGAAATTGGTCAGAAGAAAAGTTACTTTAAAGAATAGAGAAGGACAAGCCCTCAGACTGGCAAAATATTTCCAACACCTTCACCGCGGTTGGAAAAACGAACAACCGGTTTTGAACAGTACCTTAAATGAAGAAGAAGGCTGTAGCTGAGGCAGACTTTCCTGGCAGGTCCTGCAGGCTCAAGGTTCCTGAAGCGACTGTCGGTCACAAAGTAGGAAGACTGGAGGGTCCTGCAGTGCCCAGGGAAGAAACCAGCAGCAGATAAAAGCAATGAATAAAAGGTGCACTCCTTAAAACCCCTTCGGTCCTCCTGGCTATCCGGTTCACTCTAGCTGTGCACAGAAAATTCGACCAGAGGAGGGAGGCCCGGCTTGCAGTTTGACGAACTGGTTGGTCCCACCAGCTCAAGGGGAGAATATTCCTTGCAGATCTTCCCTGTCATCGAAGTTTGGAGATTTGGACCTGCAGCAGGGCTTCACTGGGAAGTTCAATCATGGTAGAGGTCCTACTGCCTTCTCATTCCCAGAGACCTGCTTTTTATGCAGTTTTCCCCCATTCACACAGCCTGGCTGTCAATCACACAGCAGGGTGGCTGTCCTGGCAGGACAGTCACCACAGCCAATCATACAGAGTGTGACTTGGGTCTCCAAGGAGACCCTGTGCAGGGAGTCTCAAACCCCTCCCTCACATCCTGTCCCCTCAAACATTCAGGTGCCTAAGGAGGGCTTTTGTGCAGAAGCCCGCCAAAGGACAGCGAACAAAGGAACCAAACCTGGTTTGGCGCGCAGAGTAAAACATGAGAAAGACCTTTCCAAGAAGAAATGGCGAATAAACCCAGCCGGAACCAAATAAAAGTAAATGGGGTCCAGCGGATTTAAGTTCGAGGCTACTAATTTAGCCTTAAACAGTACCAAGGCTATTTAAATAGACTACGGTAGGAAACATAGGATAGATACCACTGCCATCAGCCAAATCATAAAGAAAGGGGAACGAAATATTGTTCCATGAGAAACAGACAAAAAGAGATAATAATTAACCCTTTCCAGAACTCTATGTAAGAAAGTTTGTACTGGGTCTGTGAATTTAAATAACTAATAAAGTCTGTCACAACTTTACATGTTCTGGGAGACAGTAGTCAGTCCCAGAATATGGAGTTTAGAGTGGGAAGTCTGAAAAAGACAACCCTGTGTCACTGCACTAAAGGTGCTGTGTGAGACACAGTAAAAGGATGATGCCTATGGAGTAGGTGAGGCTCCACAGTCTATGAACAAAAAAATGTAAAACACAGAGCAAAACACATGTAAGAGTGGGAACAAAGGCCCACACTCTTTCCAGGTGAAAAAAATAACTCCTAGAAATCCAGCAAAGCTGCTAAGGGACTCAGTAGGTACGGGAAATCCGCCATTCTGGAGAATTTTCCCTAACATGCACCCACACATGTGAGGTACCGTATTCGTCGGGACACCTATGGGAACGTGGGAAGGTAGGACATTTGTTGCATTTACACAGTTTTCATAACGTTTTTGAACATTTACGACTGTACTGTATTTTGGAAATGTGACGCTGCTTTATGCACTATACACTTTTGTAACCTGCAAAAGTCACCTACCATTCAAAAATTCTGCCTGTGCTCTTTCTAAAAATGTACACGTGCCCTTCCTCACCACATTTCTTTTCCTTACTTACACATGCCAAGTAAGTGTGTTTAGGCCGTAACTATAAAAAACCTGTGTACCATGGCTCAGTTTTCAGCTTGTAGTATTGCTTGTTTTGTGAAACATTACAAAAAATGTGTGATTTCTTAACTGGAATAGTGAGAGAAATATAGCGTGGCACCTTCTCGCCCCCCCGCCCCCCTTCAGCTGATTCCCACCCTGACACAGCCCTCTCCACTCTCCACTCTGCTATATCTGATACCCTTGATATCCTTGCCCCTGTCATGCGAATCCGCCTGAAGCCCAAAGCCAAATGTAACTCCTGGTATGACTCAGATCTTGTCACCCTTAAACGCAAGTGCAGGGTGGCAGAGAGGAAATGGCGTGCTTCATGTTCATCCTCTGACAAACTGGCCTGCCGCCTGCTCCAAAGGCAATACCGGCTCTCCGTTCTCACTAAGAAGAGAGCCCTTATCCAAGCTCGCATCTCTGCGGCATCTAAAAATTTGGCTGAACTCTTTAAAATCTGCAAGGAGCTGGCCAACCATGCTGCAGTCTCCACCTCTCCTGTCCCCTCCCAGGCCCGCTGCACAGCACTGGCCTCTCGCTTCATTTCAAAAACTCAAGACATCCTGTCCTCCCTCTCCTCCTATCACCTCCCCTCCCTTATTCCCTGCTCTTCCTCTGGCCTCTCGGCAGCCACCCCTCCTCCCTCCGTCTCTGCCTTTCCCCTTTTTTCTGCTGACAAGGTTTCGAGAAAAGTCTGATCTATGAAAGTCTCATCAAAACAGGTCCACCCCTTTTCCTCCAAAACTATCAACGACCACATCGACTCCCTGGTCCCTGCCTTGGCTGACTTCTGCAATCACTCCTTCGCCTCTGGAGTCTTCCCACCCCCCCCTCAAGCACTCCCTTGTGCACCCCCTTCTTAAGAAACCCTCCTCCGACCCCTCCTGCCCAGCTAACTATCGCCCAATCTCTATCACTCCGTTCCTGGGCAAGCTCCTGGAGAAACTGGCCATCTCCCAGCTTAATCTCCATGCTGAATCTGTTGGTAGTCTTCATAACCATCAGTCTGGCTTCAGAGCTGCCAGAAGCACGGAAACTGCTCTCCTGAACATCCATGAGGACCTGCTCTCAAACCTTGACTCGAATACCCCTTGTGTTCTCATCTTGCTCGACCTGTCCTCTGCCTTTGACACTGTTAACCACACCATCCTGCTCAACCGTCTCCGTGATAACCTGGGTATCACTGGTCAAGCTCTGGCGTGGCTGTCCTCCTTCCTCTCCAATCGACCCTCCCAGTTCCAACTGGGTTCCTTCCTCTCTTTTTCTCTACCTGTGGTGTCCCCCAGGGATCTAACCTCTCCCCCTGGCTGTTCAACCAGTATCTGGCACTTCTTGCTCACCGCATAGCCGCTCTCTGTCCCAACTTTCAGTGCTACGCGGATGATACCCAGCTCATTTTCAGGCTACCCTCGGCCTTCTCTTCCATTTCCCTCATCTCTGACTGTCTTTCTGCTATCCAGGAATGGTGTGCCACCAATGACCTCTGCCTTAATGCCAGTAAGACTGAGATTCTACTTATCGGCACACCCACTCCCTCCTTCCCTGCAGCTCTCTGGCCGGACTCCCTTAGCCCTCTTCCTGCTCCTACCTGCCCGGCAAAAAACCTTGTGGTCATCTTCGACTCCACACTCTCCTTCTCTCCTCACATCTCTGACGTCTCTAAGAAGTCACACTACCAGCTACACCTCCTCAGAGGTATCCTTCCTTTTCTCTCCTTCCCCCATTAGCTCACTGTCTCCAGAGCTCTGGTTCTGTCTAGGCTGGACTACTGTAACAGCCTCTCTCTAAATCTTCCTGCCTCTACTCTCCGGCCCTTTGCAACTCATCCAGAACAGGACTGCAAGACTTGTCCTTGGCCTCAAGCCCAGGGACCATATCTCTCCAGGACTGAAATCACTACACTGGCTCCCAGTGGCTGCAAGGATTAAGTTCAAAACCATCTGCATTGTCCACAAGGCCTTCTGGGGCCTTGGGCCGAAATACCTTCAACTCTCTCTTCCTAAATATCTTCCTTCTCAAGCCCTTCGCTCATCCACCTCCAACTACCTCAGGGTCAGCCGCTTCTCCAAGCAACGAGCTGGTGGTAGATCTCTTGCCGCAGCAGGGGCCTCCCTCTGGAACAGCCTTCCTGCCTCCCTTAAACTCGAGGAGAACTATCTCCGGTTCCAGAAGCACCTCAAAACCTTTCTCTTTGCCTCCTCTTTCTCTCCCTCTCTCCCCTGCAAATATCACTGAACCTGCACTAAATCTGCAACTGGGCAACTCACCGATCTCATGTCCTGGCCCAGCCACTCTTCCTTGCACTGCCTACATGCACTACGGGACTGTCTCTGTATCCTACAGCCCCTTCTCCTGGCACTTACCTTTGCACTTGCCACCAGCTGGCCGTATTATTTATCTTGTATTCTACTAATCATGTACTGCACTTCCCCTCTCCCCTTCCCCTGCACTTTTTTCCCAGTCCCCCTACCCTTGCACTTGCGCGATCTGAATGACACCTGGCCTAGTAGGATCATTGTCTGTCTCCCTCTGTTCCCCCCCGCCTCATTGCGCCTTGAAACACTTGTGTGTAGGCGTGTTACAAATGCCATATCATATCATATCATATCATAGCTTTTCTGAAATTTCACAGATGCCATTGCCTTACCGGGCCAACCATGTCTACCACATACCTTTATTTCAGTAATTTTTCAATTTATTCCCCAAACTATGGAATTTTTCCCTACATAGTTGTTGCCTGACTTGAGCAAATCACCCCTTCCTAAACTTGGAATTGTGTCTACTTTTCAGAAATGTATGCCTTTCTGTCTTTCCATTCAGCTTTCCTACCCTCCTCTTCCATCCGTCCACTCATGTCCTATTGGAAAAACAGGGCAAAATCTCCTATCTCTCACAAAACGCTGGTAACCATATCAAAATATGTTTTTTTTGGTTTCCACTCAATGTGTTCTAGAAAGCCTGCAAAATGGCGAATTCAGCACAGCAAACCATTTGTTCCTTGCTCTTACAAGAAAAAAAAACACAGGGTTCTTTGTACATCATTTTATTGGCATTTTCTGAAAAAACACAACATGTTCTCGCTTTTTGGTTATTTTCTCTCACCCCCCTACAGCAAAGCAAACTAGGATTCTTTGGTGATGTTATAACCGGCTACATGTGGGAAGAAAAGGGGCCAAATTTGGCAGAGATATCGCATATAAAATAAATGTTACAAGGAATACAATGGTGACATTCCAAAATCACCAAAAAAGACCTTGGCACTGGTGGGGGGGCTCTTGACAGTTAAGGGGTTAAAGGGAGGATGTGAGGGGTATAAAAGTGGCAGGTTAGTGTTGTCGGTTTTGGGAAAGAGGCGGTGGTCACAGCGGAAAATTTGCATTATTTTGCATGATTTCCCGATTTGCTGGATGTAACTAATGAAGAGTATACAATGTAAATAAGGTGCTTCCCGATACAGGGGGTAATTCATAGAATTCAGCGCACAAGTGGCGCACGCGGCTGGCGCACAGTGTGCACGTGCAAATCCCTGCGCCAGCCACGTGCGCCAAAACCCATTTCCGCGCACAGCGTATTCATGGATTCCAGCTACCAAAACCAGCCGTGGCGCACAGTGGTGCAGCGACCCTGCAGCAGCGCCAGTTACGCCCCCAAGAACGCCTCTCGCGCAGGGAAAAGCCATCAAAATCCCCAATCCAGCGCAAAGGGCTGCGTTAACCCTGTACCAGCACGGCAAGCGGGCTACGTGTATCACTGGGGTGCGCGGGAAGTACCTCACGTCATTTCAGCTGGGTACGTGCATTTCAGGGGTGCGCGGGAAGTTTCACAAGCGATTCCATCAGGGTAAGTGTATTTCAGGGGTGTGCGGGAAGTTCCACACGCGATTTCAGCAGGGTACGTGTATTACAGGGATGCGCTTGAAGTTCCACACGCGATTCCATCAGGGTACGTGTACATCAGGGGTGCGCGGGAATTTTCACACGTGAATTCAGCAGGGTACGTGTATTCCAGGGGTGCGCGGGAATTTCCACACGCGAATGTCCAGGCTACGTGTATTTCGGAGTGCGCGTGAATTTCCACATGCGATTTCAGCAGGGTACGTGTATTCCAGGGGTGCGTCTGAACTTCCACACGTGATTTCAGCAGGGTACGTGTATTACAGGGGTGCGCTTGAACTTCCACACGCGATTCCATCAGGGTACGTGTACATCAGGGGTGCGCGGGAATTTTCACACGTGAATTCAGCAGGGTACGTGTATTCCAGGGGTGCGTGGGAAGTTCCACACGTGAATGTCCAGGCTACGTCTATTTCGGGGGTGCGCGGGAAGTTCCACACGTGATTTCAGCAGGGTACGTGTATTCCAGGGGTGCGCCTGAACTTCCACACGCGATTTCAGCAGGGTACGTGTATTACAGGGGTGCGCTTGAACTTCCACACGCGATTCCATCAGGGTACGTGTACATCAGGGGTGCGCAGGAATTTTCACACATGAATTCAGCAGGGTACGTGTATTCCAGGGGTGCGCGGAAAGTTCCACACGCGAATGTACAGGCTACGTGTATTCCAGGGTGCGCCGGAAGTTTCACACGTGATATCAGCAGGGTACGTGTATTCCAGGGGTGCGCGGGAAGTTCCACACGTGAATGTCCAGGCTACGTGTATTTCGTGGTGCGCGGGAAGTTCACACGCGATTTCAGCAGGGTACGTGTATTCCAGGGGTGCGCATGAACTTCCACACGCGATTTCAGCAGGGTACGTGTATTACAGGGGTGCGCTTGAACTTCCACACGCGATTCCATCAGGGTACGTGTACATCAGGGGTGCGTGGGAATTTTCACACGTGACATCAGCAGGGTACATGTATATCAGGGGTCGGCGGGAAGTTCCACACGCGAATGTCCAGGCTACGTGTATTTCGGGGGTGCGCGGGAAGTTCCACACGTGATTTCAGCAGGGTACGTGTATTCCAGGGGTGCGCCTGAACTTCCACACGCGATTTCAGCAGGGTACGTGTATTACAGGGGTGCGCTTGAACTTCCACACGCGATTCCATCAGGGTACGTGTACATCAGGGGTGCGCAGGAATTTTCACACATGAATTCAGCAGGGTACGTGTATTCCAGGGGTGCGTGGAAAGTTCCACACGCGAATGTACAGGCTATGTGTATTCCGGGGTGCGCCGGAAGTTTCACACGCGATTTCAGCAGGGTACGTGTATTCCAGGGGTGCGCCTGAACTTCCACACGCGATTTCAGCAGGGTACGTGGATTACAGGGGTGCGCTTGAACTTCCACACGCGATTCCATCAGGGTACGTGTACATCAGGGGTGCGTGGGAATTTTCACACGTGACATCAGCAGGGTACATGTATATCAGGGGTGGGCCGGAAGTTCCACACGCGAATGTCCTGGCTATGTGTATTTCGGGGTGCGCAGAAAGTTTCACACGCGATATCAGCAGGGTACGTGTATTCCAGGGGTGCGTGGGAAGTCACACACGTGAAGTCAGCAGGGTACGTGCATGTCAGGGGTGCGCGGAAAGTATCACACGCGATTCCATCAGGGTACGTGTATTACAGGGGTGCACGGGGAGCACCACACGTGAATTGCACGTGTGGGTCCTCCCAGGTGTTCCCTCTACACCCTCCACGGCCCCTGCAGGTGACTCACACCACAGGGGCCTACCCTGCACATGTCCTGCAGCCACCCCATCCACCATGGCCATGCCCCCCAGCCAACCCACATGTCAACTTGCACAACTGCCCACCAACTCATGTCCCCACCACCCCCAACCCCCAGCAGTGCAGGGGCACCCCCCACCAGGACCCCACCCATGTCTCCCACCACCCCCACCCCCCAGCAGTGCAGGGGCACCCTCCACCAGGCCCCCACCCATGTCTCCCACCACCCTCACCCCCCAGCAGTGCAGGGGCAGCCTCCACCAGGCCCCCACCCATGTCTCCCACCACCCCCAACCCCCAGCAGTGCAGGAGCACCCTCCACCAGGCCCCCACCCATGTCTCCCACCACCCCCACCCCCCAGCAGTGCAGGGGCAGCCTCCACCAGGCCCCCACCCATGTCTCCCACCACCCCCACCCCCCAGCAGTGCAGGGGCACCCTCCACCAGGCCCCCACCCATGTCTCCCACCACCCCCCAGCAGTGCAGGGGCACCCTCCACCAGGCCCCCACCCATGTCTCCCACCACCCCCACCCCCCAGCACTGTGGGGCACCTGCCAGCAGGCCCCCACCCATGTCCAACTCATGTCCCCACCACCCCCACCCCCCAGCAGTGCAGGGGCACCCTCCACCAGGCCCCCACCCATGTCTCCCACCACCCCCACCCCGTAGCAGTGCAGGGGCACCCTCCACCAGGCCCCCACCCATGTCTCCCACCACCCCCACCCCCCAGCAGTGCAGGGGCACCCTCCACCAGGCCCCCACCCATGTCTCCCACCACCCCCAACCCCCAGCACTGTGGGGAACCTGCCAACAGGCCCCCACCCATGTCCAACTCATGTCCCCACCACCCCCACCCCCCAGCAGTGCAGGGGCACCCTCCACCAGGCCCCCACCATGTCTCCCACCACCCCCACCTCCCAGCACTGTGGGGCACCCTCCACCAGGCCCCCACCCATGTCTCCCACCACCCCCACCCCCCAGCAGTGCAGGGGCACCCTCCACCAGGCCCCCACCCATGTCTCCCACCACCCCCACCCCCCAGCAGTGCAGGGGCAGCCTCCAACAGGCCCCCACCCATGTCTCCCACCACCCCCACCCCCCAGCAGTGCAGGGGCACCCTCCACCAAGCCCCCACCCATGTCTCCCACCACCCCCACCCCCTAGCAGTGCAGGGGCAGCCTCCACCAGGCCCCCACCCATGTCTCCCACCAGCCCCACCCCCCCAGCAGTGCAGGGGCACCCTCCACCAGGCCCCCACCCATGTCTCCCACCACCCCCAACCCCCAGCAGTGCAGGGGCAGCCTCCACCAGGCCCCCACCCATGTCTCCCACCACCCAACTTAGGTGGCCCGGTACCTAATACGCATTACTGTTTGTTTGCTCTAATTGTGGTAACTTGTGCCTGCCGCTCACTTCCTGTCTGCGTTCTCTCGTTTCGTCTGTCTCCCCCCCCCTCCCTCCTACTCCATGGTGCTCTCTGTCTCGCCTATCTTCTCTAACTGCTTCTCCATTGACTATCCTGCTCTCCTCACTAAATCTGGTAGGAAAAAGTTTAAAAAGGACATCCTGGTCTCCAACCCAGGCCTCCCTATCGCTGACACCTACACTAGTGCCTGCTCTAAGGAAACTCTCACTGACATCCTCTTTTTCGTGCCTTCGCCTGACCTATGGACCCTTCATATGGTCTCTGTGCTCTCTCCTTTCTCCTCCTCTCCCATTAATGGTGGCACCCGTTGGGATGTCCTCTTGGCCCCCTTCCGCTCCTCTAAGGCCATCATTAATGTCTACACTAATGGGACCATCTTGGTCCAAGGCCCTCAGGCCAACCTTCACCTCTTTGATAGACGCTTCCCACACCTCATCAACTTCCTCTCCTCTCCTACTGTCCCCCCTCCTCTATCCTTGGCTACCTTGCCTCTACCCTCCCTCCCTGCCCCCTCTCGTGCTCCTTCTTCACCTCCTTCTTCAACACCTCCGCAGGGCGTACCTCTGATCTGTACCCCTCCCCGGAAGTTCTTCAAGGATGGCAACCTTCTCCACATTGCCACTCTAAATTCTCACTCTGCCATCAAGCACTCCTCTGATATCTGTCACCTTCTTGAGGAACTGGACCTCGACGTCCTCTGTCTCACTGAGACATGGTTCACAGCCAGCTCTGCCACCAGCTTTGACACACTCCTACCTGACGGTTACAAGATCCTCTCCATGCCCAGGCCTAACCGTGCAGGGGGTGGTGTTGCCCTTATCTTCCCTGAGTGAATTCCTGCCACTGTCACTCCTACGCAGACCTACTCCTCTTTTGAATGTCTTGTCTGCCGACTCTCTCTCTCTCCTAGCCATTCCCTTACCGTGGCTACTATCTATCGGCCACCTGGTCAAATTTCCTCCTTCCTCTCTGAGTGGGCTGACCTCTCCTCCTCACTCCTGTCCTCTTACTTGGCGACTTCAACATCCACCTTGATGCCTCCAGTCCCCCCACTGGTCTCTTTCGTGACCTCTGCGACTCTCTCTCACTCTCTATTCTCCCGTCTGGGCCTACTCACTCTGCTGGGCACACTCTTGATGCTCTGATCTCTTCTGACCTTCCCCTCTCCGTCCCTCTCTCCACTCCTCTCTCCTGGAGTGATCACTTTCTCCTATCCTCCCACCTCACCCTCCCTACTGCACAGGCAAAGCCACCCTCTTCACTGCCACCCACCTTCTCGGTCATCCGACCCATGAAGCGTGTGTCAGTTGAGGCTTTCGCTGCTACCTTCTCGCCCCTCCCTGCCCCTTCGGCTGACTCCCACCCTGACACAGCCCTCTCCATGCTCCACTCTGCTATATCTGTTACTCTTGATATCCTTGCCCCCGTCATGAGAATCCGCCTGAAGCCCAAAGCCAAATGTAACTCCTGGTATGACTCGGATCTCGTCACCCTAAAACGCAAGTGCAGGGTTGCAGAGAGGAAATGGCGTGCTTCATGTTCATCCTCTGACAAACTGGCCTGCCGCCTGCTCCAAAGGCAGTACCGGCTCTCAGTTCTCACCAAGAAGAGAGCCCTTATCCAAGCCCGCATCTCTGCGGCATCTAACAACTCCGCCGAACTCTTTAAAATCTGCAAGGAGCTGGCCAACCATGTTGCAGTCTCTACCTCTCCTGTCCCCTCCCAGGCCCTCTGCACTGCACTGGCCTCTCACTTCATCTCTAAAACTCAGGACATCCTGTCCTCGCTCTCCTCCTTTCACCTCCCTCCCTCCCTTCCCGGCTCTTCCTCTGGCCCTTCTGCAGTCACCCCTCCTCCCTCTTTCTCTGCCTTTCCACTTTTATCTGCTGACGAGGTTTCCAGACAAGTCCGATCTATGAAAGTCTCGTCTAAACAGGTTCACCCCTGTTCCTCCAAAACTATCAAGGACCACATCGACTCCCTGGCTCCTGCCCTGGCTGACTTTTGCAACCACTCCTTCGCCTCTGGAGTCTTCCCTTCCCCCTCAAGCCCTCCCTTGTGCACCCTCTTCTCAAGAAACCCTCTTCCGACCCCTCCTGCCCGGCTAACTATCGCCCTATCTCCATCACTCCCTTCCTGGGCAAGCTCCTGGAGAAACTGGCCATCTCCCAGCTTAACCTGCATGCTGAATCTGTTGGTAGTCTTCATGACCATCAATCTGGCTTCAGAGCTGCCAGAAGCACGGAAACTGCTCTCCTGAACATCCGTGAAGACCTGCTCTTGAACCTCGATTCCAACACTCCGTGTGTTCTCATTCTGCTCGATCTCTCCTCTGCCTTTGACACTGTCAACCATGCCATCCTGCTCAACTGTCTCCGTGAAAACCTGGGTATCACTGGTCAGGCTCTGGCGTGGCTGACCTCTTTCCTTTCAAATCGACCCTCCCAGGTCCAACTGGGGTCCTTCCTCTCCGACATCTTTTTCTCCACCTGTGGTGTCCCCCAGGGATCTAATCTCTCTCCCTGGCTGTTCAACCAGTATCTGGCACTCCTTGCCCACCACAGCGCCGCTCTCTGCCCTAATTTCCAGTGCTATGCGGACAATACCCAGCTCATTTTCAGGCTACCCTCAGCCTCCCCTTCTCCTTCCCTTATCTCTGACTGTCTGTCTGCTATCCAGGAATGGTGTGCCGCCAATGACCTCTGCCTTAATGCCAGTAAGACTGAGATTCTACTCATCGGTACACCCACTCCCTCCTTCCCTGCAGCTCTCTGGCCTGCCTCCCTTGGCCCCCTCCCTGCTCCTACCTGCAAGGCAAAAAAACTTGGGGTCATCTTCGACTCCACACTCTCCTTCTCTCCTCATATTTCTGACGTCGCTAAGAAGTCACACTACCAGCTGCACCTCCTCAGAGGTATTCTTCCCTTCCTCTCCTTCCCCCAGAAGCTCACTGTCTCCCGAGCCCTGGTTCTCTCGAAGCTGAATTACTGTAACGGCCTCTATCTTAATCTGCCTGCCTCCACTCTCCGCCCTCTGCAACTCATCCAGAACAGAACTGCGAGACTTGTCCTTGGCCTCAAGCCCAGGGACCGTATCTCTCCAGGACTGAAATCTCTACACTGGCTCCCAGTGGCTGCGAGGATAAAGTTCAAAACCCTCTGCATTGTCCACAAGGCCTTCTGGGGCCTGGGTCCTAAATACCTTCAACTCTCTCTTCCCAAATATCTTCCTTCCCGAGCCCTTCGCTCATCCGCCTCCAACTCCCTCTGGGTCAGCCGCTTCTCGAAGCAACGAGCTGGGGGTAGATCTCTCTCCGCGGCAGGGGCCTCCCTCTGGAACAGCCTTCCTGCCTCCCTGAAACTTGAGGAGAACCATCTCCGGTTCCGGAAGCACCTCAAAACCTTCCTCTTTGCTTCTGCTTTCTCTCTCCCTCTCCCCTGCTGAACAGCTAATATCCTTCACTGAAACTGCACTGATTCTGCAACTGGACCACTCTTAACAGCCTCGGTCCTGGGCCCAGCCACTCTCCACTTGCACTGATGCACTGGAACCCCTCTGCACTGTGGGACTGTCTCTGTATCCCTACAGCCCCCCCCTTTCCCAGCATTTGTTCTGCACTTACCTTGCACTTGCCACCAGCTGGCCCTATTTATTTATTACTTTACGCCACTTACCTTGTACTGCACTTCCCCCCTCCCCTTCCCCTTGCACTTTTCCCCCTCCCCCACCCCTGCACTTGCGCGATCTGAATGACACCTGGCCTAGTAGGATCGTTGTCTGTCTCCCCTTGTTCCTCCCCTCCCTGCCTCGTCGCGCCTTGAAACACCTGTGTATAGGCGCGTTACAAATGCCATATCATATCATATCATATCATACCCCCACCCCCCAGCAGTGCAGGGGCACCCTCCACCAGGCCCCCACCCATGTCTCCCACCACCCCCACCCCCCAGCACTGTGGGGAACCTGCCAGCAGGCCCCCACCCATGTCCAACTCATGTCCCCACCACCCCCACCCCCCAGCAGTGCAGGGGCACCCTCCACCAGGCCCCCACCCATGTCTCCCACCACCCCCACCCCCCAGCAGTGCAGGGGCAGCTTCCACCAGGCCCCCACCCATGTCTCCCACCACCCCCACCCCCCAGCAGTGCAGGGGCAGCCTCCACCAGGCCCCCACCCATGTCTACCACCATCCCCCAGCAGTGCAGGGGCACCCTCCACCAGGCCCCCACCCATGTCCCCCAACACCCCCACCCCCCAGCAGTGCAGGGCACCCTCCACCAGGCCCCCACTCATGTCCAACTCATGTCTCCCACCACCCCCACCCCCCAGCAGTGTAGGGCCACCCTCCACCAGGCCCCCACACATGTCTCCCAGCACCCCCAACCCCCAACATCCAGGGGCACCCTCCACCAGGCCCCCACTCATGTCTCCCACCACCCCCACCCCCAGCATCCAGGGGCACCCTCCACCAGGCCCTCACTCATGTCTCCCACCACCCCCAACCCCAGCAGTGCAGGGCACCCTCCACCAGGCCCCCACTCATGTCCAACTCATGTCTCCCACCACCCACACCCCCAGCAGTGCAGGGCACCCTTCACCAGGCCCCCACTAATGTCCAACTCATGTCTCCCACCACCCCCACCCCCCAGCAGTGCAGGGCACCATCCACCAGGCCCCCACCCATGTCCAACTCATGTTCCCCACCACCCCCACCCCCCAGCAGTGCAGGGGCAGCCTCCACCAGGCCCCACCCATGTCTCCTACCACCCCCACCCCTCAGCAGTGCAGGGGCACCCTCCACTAGGCTCCAACCCATGTCTCCCACCACACCCACCCCCCAGCACTTTGGGGCACCTGCCAGCAGGCCCCAACTCATGTTCCCCAGCCAACATGTCATCACAATATAGATCCCTGGTCCCTATGGTCAGCCTCCAAATGCAAAACACCCACCCGAGTATTGCATCCACCCACTCAGAAATGGCAATTACATGACAGAACACCAATTGCAAGTTTCGAAACAAACACATGTCCCTCACATACACCCAATGGGTGTCAGTGAATCTCAAAACCCATATCATGATATGCATGAAACCAATGAGATGTTACTACACATTGAAGTTCGATAAAAAAATATGTATTAAAGGAAACATAAATAGATTCAAAAATAAATAAACAGAAATGGGAATGTACAAAAATGAAAAGAAGCATGTCCGTGAAAAAAAGCAAAACCAAAAATCATAATACAAAGTAATGGTGTCCAAAGTCACTGTCCACAAAAGAAAATCCAATGGGAAATAATAATTGAAAGCCATTGCTCCATGGGTAAATTGTGAAAGAAAAATAAAATCCAACAGTGACTTATGTACAGACGAACAAGCCAGGGTCCATTATCCCAACAAAAGAAATGAAACCTATCTAACAACACTAACTAATAAAATAAACTATATACAAAAATGTGGCCAATGTCCAAAAGGTCCAAAATAAATCAAAAAACAAAGGAAACCTAACACTACCTACATAACTATGTACAAGGGCAGCGGGCTAGTCTGACGGCTCACTTTTGGATGTCCCGGGCCAGGGCATCATCGTACACCTGCTCAATGTCCCGGAGGCGGTCCTCCTCCATGGCCCTGAGGGTCCGCAGGGCCGTCGACGTGTCCACCTCCAACCCCCTGCGGATTGCCTCGAGGCACTCGGCCCGCCTCATGGCCCTCCGCATGGAGTTCTCCGCCCTGACCATTGTGAGCCGTGCCTCTTCCGCCCGCTGCCGCTCTGCATCTATGGCATGGCCCAACCGCTGCCACACAGAAGACACTCTCTGTCCTGGGTCCCCCTGCCCTCTGGCCGATGCCTGCCCCTCCGATGTTGAAGGCCGCGAGCCTTCATGGCTCCCACCACGTTGCTGCTGCTGCTGTGCCTCTGCCCGTGCACTGCCTCCTGCTGCCTGCACGTCCTCCGCCGGCTGGGGTGCAGTCGTTGATGTGGCCACCCTGCTGGACGTCCGACTCCCAACTGTGGCCGGGATGCCTCCTCCACCAGCCTGGCCGCACCATCAGAGGCAGCTCCACAGGGCACCCAGGTGACTGATGGGTGGGAAGATGGCACGGAGGACAACTGGCGCGTAGGGGGTTCAGTTGAGGAGGGGGTCATGGCAAGCCCCATCAAACGGAGGAATCCGGCCTGGGTGACCTGTCCCAGAAGGCTGACGTGGTCAACGAGCCATTCGAGATGACGTGCAGTCTCCTCATGAAAAGACTGCAGGTCACCTCGCATGGCCCGTTGACGCAACTCCACACCAGTCAGGACAGGCTCAACCCGGACCCGGATAGCCACGTCCACAGGCAGAGGAAGGCCAGTTGTCGTTTGCTCATCCCCTGATTGAAAACGGGTCTGGACGTAGGCATCCCTGCTGGTGCAAGATGATGCAGGGACAGGATCAGGGACAGGATTGCACACAGGCACCTCCGCGGCGGCCTGTGCTGCCTCCTGTCCCTGGTCCTGCACTGCACCACTAGCACCAGTGAGATCCCCACCTCCAGACCCCATCTCTGTTGCTTGCACGGCCTCCTCCTCCACCAAGCCCCCCACCAACCTGGATGACTCCGTGCCATCTTCCCCCGTTGGGCCCTGTGTGGTCCCAGCTGCCCCTTCTGCTGCCGAGGAGTCCAACTCCAACCTCCGCCTCTTGGACCTCCCCCCGGCAGCTGCGGCCTGGGACGCGGCACCGGACTCCTCACTCCCCGACGAGATAACAACATGGGAGGGGAGCCGGGCCTTGCGTCTCCGGCTGGCGATGGGATCCTCGCCGCTGTGCTCCACAGCACCTTCTCCTCCCTCTTCATCAGTTGACGCTGCAGACAGGGAGAAATAAAACACAGGCATCAGGGCACTGTACAATGGACACATACACACATGACAGTTGTACATGAGTGGCATTGGCAAACCTCAGACATGCCATCACAATCCCCAACACACATGTCATTTCAACTCGCACACATGAGCCCTACCACAGCCATATCGCAACTGCCAGCACCATCTATACACATACAACAGCATGAGCAGGCAAAGCTGAGCCAGACATCACATGCAACACAGGAAGTGCACCACACATGTACACACACCACCACACTTGCATACATGTGTACACCCCTGCCAAGTGTCGCAGTGTTCAGATGGGCATCCATGTCACATCTGCCAATCAGGCTTCCACATCCCGCTGTCACATGCATCCATGTTGCATCACTGTTGCACCCTTGTCAAATACACACAAATGCACATGTACACAGTGCTGATACATGCAGCTGAAAATAACATACATGCGTGACATCACGGACATGTCTACTTACATACACATTCATCCAAACATGTGTGCCCACACAACTGCATTTGGCATGCAAGCCTACACACACAAGCACCATCCATGTCTCACACATTACAGCCCTCGCATGTGTTAGCCCCACAGCCCTGTACACCCCCACCCATACTCGACCCCATACAAACAGATGTGCAACCTGCACACTACTGAAACATCACCACACGCACAGCTCACAATCAGGATGCATGTACACTTACCGCTCGACTCCAGACGGGTCTGCCTCTCAAGGACCTGGACGTGGAGCGCTGGGGATATGCGTTCCAGGACCCTCATCTGCTCTTCTGACAAGTGGCCCCGGCGCCCCTTGGCATCCGTTGCCTTCAAGAGGTGCCGGGCCTTGTTCAGGGTCCTGGGCCTGAAGTCCTCCCAGCACTTCTTGACATGTTGGAAGTCGCGGACTGCCACCCCCTCCGCGTTTATGGCAGTCACGATGTCAGTCCAGATCCGAGTCCGTCCTTCCTTGTCGGCGCGGGAACTTCCGAAGAGGGCATCATACTGCCCCAGGACTTGCTCCACCAGGACACCAACTTCGGTGGCTCTGAAGCTGGTGCCCCTCTGCCTCTCCGGCCGGGGGTTGTCAGTGGTGCCAGATGTTGCAGTGCCCGACATGACAACCCCAGAGGCAGGAGTGGGTGTGCAACTGGGTCCTGGGGCTGGGCTGTGGAGCGATGGAATCCCAGTCTGGAGTCTTCGGTTCCAGCAGGGGTGGTCACAGCAACAGCACCCCTGGCTGATGTGCAGGCAGCAAATGGCAGGGCACGTGGGCAGCAGGCAGTCAGGCAGCAGCAGATGGCAGGTGGGAGCATGCTCGGGGCTCTGGGGGCAGTAGTTCGGCCTTCTGGGCAGGAGCGTGGTCTTCCGTGTGCTTACGCGTGGCCAGCTTTATACGGAGTGATTTGGCACGTGAAAATTTGGCACGTCAGCGTGTAATTCGAGGAAAGGCCCTTAGCGCGCAAGCGCGTCTGCACGCATATGCAATTTCATTGGACAGAAGGCCCCTCAAGCGCAAGCGCCCCTGTGACGTGACGCGCACAGGCGTGCATGGGCATTTCAGCGCTCGTGGAAAACTGCACGTCCGCGTGTAATACGAGGAAGGGGCCCATGCGCGTAAGTGATGTGATGGGCGCGTGCGTTTCCCTCAGCACGGGTTAAAGGTGAGTGGGCCCAGCAGTTCGCTGTACGTGCCTTTCGTGGAGACCGACGTGTGTTGCTGCTTCCTGTTGTTTTGCGCGCCATCACAACTTCACAGCTATCAAGGACGTATCTCTTCTTTTGGCGGGGGTATTGGCTACGCGTGTTTTTCTGCATCGCGCTAGTCAGACGGTGAGTCGCACACGCTCTTTTTCCCACTGCGGGTGCCCCTGTGTATCGCACCCATTTTCGATGTCATAGTAGCCTGCGTGTCCCACGCGTATGCGTTATTCGTGTTACTGGGTGCCACCACGTACTGCGGGAGGTTGAATCCACGCAAGTAGGCTGCAGGGTTGCGTGCACGGTTTTACTGCAGTGTTGGGGTGCCTGAGCATTGCGTGACCCATCACTACATCACCGGGGTCACATACAGCCTTGCAGGTGCAGGGGGGCTGTTAACATCTTGCTTCCCACCCCCTTCACCCCAATTGCCCAGGTCAATTGTGGTGTAGACCTCCCATTGGCACAACTCCATCTGTGCCGGCACTACTACATCTGTGCCATGGGCGGGAGGACACCAAAGGTGAGGGGCGCCTCAGCTGGGCGTCCTCCTCGTGGCGGGCGTGGTCGGGGACGTGGCCGTGGTGACCAGGGAGTAGGGGGACTCCAGGGTGTCCAGGGCGGCCACAGAGCGGGAAGAGGCAGGGGTGCGCCACTTGAGCACAATGTTGTGCCATGTGTCGGTGCAGTCATGCCACCACCCCCTGTGGTTCCGGGTGATGCAGCTTCTGCATCTGGCACTGGCGCCGTGTGACCCGGCATTCCGTTCCATCGACTGCCAATGGCCCAAAGGTAGTGGTAGCTGCAGGTGCAGCTGTGGACACTGCCACCCAGGCTCGGGGTCTGCCAGCACAGGCTGCGTTGGCACTTGTAGAGCCCTTGGTAGATCTCCAACAGGCCAGGGGGGAAACCATAGGGGCATGCCGGGCTGCTTAGACCAAGACACGTGTCCCTGGGGCAGTCATGTCATCTACTGCCCCGAACAGCCGGGTGTTGGCAAGTGCAGGGGCAGATGCACCCAACAGCACCCCGGTTGTGAGTCTGCCAACCAGGACTGTTGCGGTCAATGACCCTGCCACAGCTGATGTTGCTGCGCAGGGTCCATTAGTGGGCACCCAGCTGCCACTGACACAAGTCAGGCCTTTGGTCATCCCTCCACCTGCCACTCCCTTGGCTCAATCCACCGAACCCACTGGCCATACTGGTCAGGGCGGCATTAGCCAGCCAAGGTCTGCGCCACAGTCCAAGAGGAGGAAGGTTGCATCTGCAGCACAGGCTGGGACCCCACACACAGCCACGACCTCCTGCACGTCGAGGAAGAAGCCTTTCTGTAAGCAGGAACTGGACTTCCTCGTGGACTAAGTGCGGGGCCACAGCCGTGGCATGCTAGTGGGTGCCAATAGTCAGACTACAGCTGCCCAACGTGACACCCACTGGAAGCATGTTGCGGAACATGTCAGTTCATTCGGCCGTGAGGTGCGCATGGCGCAAGAGTGCAAAAAGCATTGGAATGACATCAAACGCAGCACTAAGGCTAAGCGTGCCTCTAATTACAACTTGACTCTGGTGACTGGCGGTGGGCCTGCACCAGAGGAGGAAGAGCTCACTCCGCATGAGGCACTCGTTGCAGAGTTCATACTACCTGAATTGGTCGAAGGAGTGGGAGAGATGCTGGACTTTGATGCCCAGTCCAGTGAGTGTTGATGTGTGTTTGTTGAGGACGTGTGTGTTTCACTTGTGGGATGTGTAGTGCATGATTGCAGCTACATGTGACGTGTACATGGTTCTGATGTGTAAGTAATGCAATGCTTCCGTCATGCATGTCTCCTCTGCCTGCATGCAGGGACTCCATGTAGGCATGCTCCCTTGCCCCTCCTCCGCCACTCTGCACCCCAGTTCCACCTTTGCACTGGTGTTCTTCAATCTTGCCAATGTGTACTTTCTTGTTCATGCGTCCTGTGTAGATGCTCACTTCCAGCGTAGAATCTGCCAAACATATGCCGTGTGGTACAGCCTTAGTACTTGATGCCGGGTATCTCACTTGTACTGTGCATAGGTCAGATGTCCCGCAGGGACATGAGTGCCCATTCATGCTCCATGTGCATTGCACGCATGCCCCTATGTGTCCTTGACTGGATGATCACTGTAATACAAGTCCTTGGTTACATGCATTGCCTGCCATCTCATCAGCCTTCCCATGTCAACTGTGGCTCAGTCCTGCGTTGCACACATGTTTAGGGTCTGACAATCTGTGTGGCTCACAGGCCTCAGCCTCTTCAATGGCCAATGACTCTGTCCAACTGTTGTTGTGTCTTCTTCACACATGTGCGGAATCCAGAGTTTTCATCATGTGTCCTGCTTACTGTCCCAGCATCATTTGCAGTGGTGTCACTTGAATCACATTCAGCTGTTGATGCCAGTCAACACTGCCTGTCAATACACAGGTGTATGGTCAGCCTTTTGATACCATGCTAGGCATCCCTGCTTTGGTACTGGGGTGAAGGGGTGCTTGGCCTCTAGATATGGTACACATTGAATGCACAATGCACGTGATGTCTGATTTTGACATTGCACTGCCTTCACATTTCCTGGCACACACCATGGAGTCCTTGTACATGCAGGTAGTGAGTGGCATACACATTTTCTGCACTGCATAGACCCACTTCCATGGAAACTGCCACCTTTCAACAGGTCTGATCACAGAAGCAATTCAAAGTTGACCCAGCATGCATGGCAGGTTATATGTTGTGTGTCACATGTCTGCCTGATGCGTTTGCTGTCGGTGTGTGTGTGTGTGTTGTGTGCTTCTGACATGTGTAGTGACCTTTTTTCTCTCTATTTTTCAGGTGATGACGCAATGGAGGCGGAGGATGGTGTTGTCATGCCAGACACAGGGTTGGTACCGCTACATCAACCCGGCACTAGTGGGGGTCGTGGGGTGGTAGGCAACGAAAACCCCCAAGTGCTACATTCCATCTTGTCTCTGGCTGCCTATGAGACCAGCCTTGATGACGACTCTGACGTCCATGTTGAGTTGGATGAGCATCAAGTCCATGTGTCAGGGGTGAGTGATTCTGATGTGGACACTCCTCTGTCTGCGACACCTGCACTGAGGGATCAGACAGTCTTGGTTCCTCCGCCCGTGGCGGATCGGGACGCAGGGTCATCCTCCACCCCAGTCACTGATGTGCCTGGGACATCACGTCGACGGGGGCATGTAGTCGTGCAGCCGCGGGCGGTGCCAATACAGCTAGGACCCCCGGTCCTTGGGTCCCGCAGGGGTCAAGCCCAGCAACGCGTTCGCCGCGCGCAACCGCAGTATACTGAGTGGGAGCAAGACATGACTGCCAATTCAGAACGGCAGGGGGCAGCAATGGAGAACATCGCTGAGAGCATGGAGCGCGTGGCCCGATCTGTGCTCCCCCCTGCTTGGCAGGTGCTTCTCCAGCAGCAAGCGGCACGGTCCACGGCCCGCTCGCTCAGGCTGGGCATGGCGGCCTCAGACAGGGCACGCCAGGCTGAAATGTCGTCTCTGCGTCAAGCAATTGCTGCTCACGCAGAGGTGCACATGGATGCCCTGAGGGAGGAGTATGCTTCCCTCAGATCCACTCTGGGTGTCCTTATGATGTCCCAGAGGCAGCAGGCAAAGGAGAGGTTTGCACAGCTTGAGCGTACCATCTCAGCTGAGCTACTGGCTTGCCGGGAGGTGCAGCGGTTGTCCAGCCAGGCCTTGCAGGAGGGACTCCATGTTACACGTGCTACCTTGCAAGAGGAAGCACGTGTATCACGTGAGGTTCTGCATGCAGACCTACGTCACATCTCCACACAGAACCAGGCTCACCCGTCCAGCAGACTTGCTGCCGATGAGGGGAAAGCTGCGGCTATGCCTGGCCAGGCTACTGTGCCACGTCCTCCTTTCCAGGATGAGCCAGACTTGGACAACCATCTATCTCCCACATAGGTCGGGCTGTGCAGGCGTTGAGCCCATGGAGGGGTTTTTTTTGGCTCAGCATCATCGCATGTGGATGTTGAGCAGCACCCTGTACCTCCCCCCTCCTGGGTGCCTCCCCACCCCCCGGGTCGTATGTGGCCATTTTTGATTTTTCTTTTAGTTTAGTTGGTTAAGTTTCTGTTTGATAGTTAGTTTAATTAGGTAATGTAGGTTTTCCATAGTTAGTGTAATTAGTTAATAGTTAATATAGTTTAAAATTGCTTGTCTATTGTGCTTTCATGTGACAGTGCGGTGCTTTGTGGCTTTTGAAGGCATCCACTGTCTGTTCCATCTGGGCCCCTCAGGCTTGTCTTGTGAATGTGTTTGCTGCTTGGGGTCCTTGAATCACATATGCCACTCCTGCCTCCCTTATCCATGGGCTCGCAAGGATGGTTCGGTGTCACAAACATTTACACAAGGGCTTTGGACTGTCATATCTGTGGCATGTCTGGTGCTGTGTGACTTGTGTTTACACCCCTAGTGGGGATGATTTTGGTGTTATTGTCCACTGTTCAGCTTTTGCTAGATGGGGTGTTTCATGATTAATGTGTACGTTTATTGCTATGCATTGTGTAGTATGTTTCTTATCTTTACTGTACACGTGTTTGTTGCAATTCATGCTGTAGATAGTGTTCCACACTTTGGATGTGAAAGACGGACTGATGGTGTGATTTATGATGTGACTCTCTGACATGGTCAAGTAATGGGATGCCTGAAGAGACACACACAGATGACTTTGAAGCATTAATCATGTGTTTCATGCCCTTTCTGCAGGGGGATGAGCCTCCAGAGCACCTTTGCCAGCAGACATGGCCCATTGGACGTCTGAATTCTGGACATGTTTGTTGGTGCCCACATGCACATGTGTGCACAAGCAGAGGCACAGGGATTGCAGACCTACATCCTAGAACTGCTGACGTGTTCCAAGGAACTCCAGGCAAGGTGAGCAGCACAGGGGGGCCACAACACAGCAAAGCTTGCACCAGGCGAGTTGCACATACAGGCTTAGTCACAGCACTGAGGGTGAGCTTGGACGAATATTGGTGTTGAAGCACACAATGCAGCTCAGATGTGTTGGTGGACTGATGGCTGTTGATTGTAAGGTTGTCTGGGACACCTGCAGGGGCAGTGGTACATACCCTCCAGTACACCAAGGTCCATTGAGGCACTTGTATCAACCATGTAGCCTTCTGAGACATGGAAAGGGGCAGCTCACAGGGACATACAGCAAGGGACATACTCGGGTGCAGTGCATTTCATTTCCATGTACATTTTGATACATTTCGGTCATGGTGGTACGCAACTTGCTCTGAAGTCATGGCTTGCTATATGGGTCTGTCTGCTTACCCAGGGAACATTGCATGTTGTGTGAATTGTGACACATTGGTGTTCCATTTGCCACGCACCCACCGGCGGCTGACTTACTGCATTGACTGTGTATGACCCGTCACAGGGGTTATGTTATATATGGGTACGAAGCATCTATACCAGATAGTCTGTTTGTAGAGTAGTTTGTTGCTATGGGGCATGTTTGGTGGTGTGTTTTTGTGTCATTGCCACGTACAGGTTGTTGACTGTGGCTCTCTTTGCAGCATTGCAGTGCTCCTGTAACCGGACCTGAGAGTGCGCAGGCAGGAGGCCAGCACTCAAAACCAGAGCTAAGTGTCTTGTTGTTTTTCTTTCAAACTGCTCTGCATAGGCTTGCTGGGGGGTGCACTAATGCATGGATGTATGTGTGATTCAATTTGGTATGTTTTTTTCCCCCTAATCACCCGGAATCCTATGCAATTTTGAACCCTGTACCCTCTACCTGGTGTTCCTGCTTCCCGTACCTATCCAAGCAACGTACCCTAACCCTCTTTCGCCGCTGGGGTTGCGGATGCCTGTGTAAGCCCCGAACATGCAGGTGCCAAAACCCTAGAGGGGGTGGTTGGTTCGTACCACTCCTAAGCCTGGACTATAGAAGGCCATGACAATGATGTCCAAGTTTGTTTGGATTGTGTATGTGTTCATGCAGGTAGTACATTTTCGTGCATTCCCTACTTTCATGTGTCATTCCTCCTCCCCTCTCCTGCCACTCATTCCAGTTATCCAGTGTGCCAACACCTGTCCCGACTGCATATCCCTGAACCTCCTTCCCCACCAGGGTCTCAGGGGCCTGTGTGAGTTTGACCTTGCAGGCACCTGGGACACGGTGGGGGTGGTTGTTTCGTGACACTCCCGCGCCTGTACACGGGACCTGTGACAATACACATCCGTTCATGATGCATCATCCTATGTTATGTACCACACATGGTTCACATCCTGTTGTGACATTGTTTTACTGTGCTACCTTGGTTGTTGCATCATTGTGGTAGTACTTGGTCTTTGTGAGGTACTGCTACGTCAAGTCATCTACTGGAGGGTGTTCGGGTTTGTTTTTATGCCTTGGATTTTGTGATTTTGGAAATGAGTGTGGATTCTGAGGGTGCAGGCATCTTTTTACACACAAGGTGGGAGATGGTGACAAAGGGTAAAGGTGATCCTGTGGCCAGGTGGATTTGAGGGTTGAAGGCTCCATGACCTAGGTGCAGTTGTTCAGTGGGTCATGGTCATTTGTGAGGGAGGGGGTTGTTGTTGATAGTTGCCTTGCCCTGCAGTGTGATGGCCATTGTAATGGTGGTATCCTATGTACATGTTGTGTTCTGCTGATCAATGCCTGTTCATGTGTTGTGTTTACCTTTCAGGTGCGAGGGGATAGTTGTGGTTTGACATGCTGGGGTGTACACATGGTGAATGTTCACATGTGATGTGTAGAGAACACTGATGGTCACTTGAGTGCACATGCATATGTTGAGTGCATGTCCTTGCAGACCCACACACTTGCACTCTGATGCACTACATGTACTCCCACCCTTGCATATCCACGTGTACACTGTTTGCCTTCTGGTGGCCACTGTGTCCCTGCAGCACATGTTCTGTGACCAATTATGGATCCTGTACATGTCTAATTTGCTTTTTGATGTGGTCTGTCGCTTAGATGTGTTCTCAGGGTGTGCATCACACACAATGGCTGTTCACTGTGCTGTGCGCTGAGCAGTGTGTTGCAGGAGTAGGATACAGCACACAGAAGCTGCAGTGTTGATTTTGCAATGCACAAGGTGCATGTAGACAGGCATTCATTGTTATGTTACATCTACAACTCTTGTAATGTATTTGGAAATGACTTATTTTGGGTGGGAGGTTGTTGGTCTGTCATTTCATCTGATTCCTGGTCAGGCATCATTGTCTGATGCCACTGTACATTTTGGACATGGCAATGTGTACCTTATTGTTGCTGTGTTGGTGTATGGGTATTGCTTGCCATGTCATGTTGTGGTTTGGGAGGGTTTGAGTGACATAACAGTGATGGCCATGGCCTGTTTTGCAGGTGTGTGTGATGCACACCTTGCATGTCAGGGTCATCCGCTTCTCAGAGCAACTAGCTGGGGGTAGATCTCTCTCCGTGGCAGGGCCCTCCCTCTGGAACAGCCTTCCTGCCTCACTTGAACTTGAGGGGAACCATCTCTGGTTCGGGAAGCACCTCAAGACCTTCCTCTTTGCTTCAGCTTTCTCTCTGCCTCTCCCTTGCGGAATTCTTCACTGGAACTGCACTGGATCTGCAACTGGGCCACTCTCACTGACCTCGGTCCCTGGCCCAGCCACTCTCCACTTGCACTGGCTCCCTGGCAACCCCTGCACTGTGGTACTGTCTCTCTATCCCTACAGCCTCCCCTTCCCAGCACTTGTCTGCACTTACCTTTGCAGTTGCCACCAGCTGACCTGTGTATTTGTTTTTTGGTCTACTTCCCCTGTACTGCACTCCCCCCTCCCCCTACCCCTGCACTTACACAATCTGAATGACACCTGGCCTAGTTGTACCGTTGTCTGTCTTCCCTTGTTCCCCCCTCCCTGCCTCATCGCACCTTGAAATACTTGTGTATAGGCCATATCATGTCATATGTCATATGTGTGCCTTTTGGTCACACAGGATAGCTTGTGTTTAAGTAGCTAGGGATGCAGACGATGTGGCACTTCCATGGCAACTATCTCAGGGTGGTAGGGTTGTGACAGTTGACTGTCTCTTTGTCATCATCGATTGTCACCTGGTATGTGCCAGGCCTGTGTGCACTCTGCAGGTGTGGGAGTTTAGGTGAGAAATGTGGCCACAAGCTGGGTCCGGGCTTCCTCGCCACGTGCCCTGTCCCCTCCCATGGGCAGCGCCTGTGCCTGTGGTTGGGGATGTGGGGGCACCACCATGTCCACCGGTACGCCCTGCCGTGTTGCAACATTGTGCAGGACACATGCTGCCACAATGATCCTGCACACTACTGGTGGTGCATAGAGTAGTTGCCCGCCAGAGCAGTCAAGGGAGCGGAAACGTGACTTGAGCACTCCGAATGTGCGCTCCACTATGGCCCTGGTTGTAATATGGGCGGTGTTGTATCTTACCTGGGCTGGTGTGGTGGGGTTCCGGATTGGCGTTATCATGTGGTTACTCAGAGGGTAGGCACTGTCCCCTGGGGAGGTGATAATAGTTGAGATTGTTAGGGTTTGGGTATTTGTCTGTGTGTGACTTGCATGCATGTGCAAGGGCATTTGTACTCACCTAGGAGCCATGTGTCGCCATGCTGCCCAGCTTCCAAGGCCCGGCTCATGGCGGACATTCTGTATATGAAACTGTCATGGGTGGAGCCAGGGTAGTTTGCATAGACAGAGGTGATGATTCCCTTTGCATCGCATACCACCTGTACATTGATGGAATGCCAGTGCTTGCGGTTTCAGTAGATGTGCTCAGTGGCCCTATGTGGACATAGGGCCACATGGGTGCAATCTATGGCACTGAGCACTTTGGGGAAGTGTGCCACTCTGAAAAAATCCAGGACAACGGCCTGCCTTTCTGCGGGTGTTCTGGGCATGTATATGTGCCTGCGGACTGAGGGGCGCGCTGTCATGATTGCCAGTACCTGGTGTAGGCAGCGTGACTGCGTGGCCTGTTAGACCCCCCCCCCACTATGGCAGTTGTCCGCTGAAATGACCCAGTGGCCAAAAAATGCAGCACATTGAGCACCTTCTCCAAGGGGCTCAACGCTTGGGAGCAAAGGGTGGGGGATGTAAGGTCATCTTCCCACTCCCTGACCAGGTCTAGGATGATGTGGGGTGGAAACCTATACCTGCCATAGACCTGGTCATCAGGCATCCCAAAAAGGCTTGTCCGTGGTGCGAAAATGCGTGCCCTGGCTATTCTCCTCCTCCTGCGGTGTCCCACGATCAGTGCTGCGACAAATGGGGCATTCATCGTAGCTGTATATACGTGTTTGTTGTTTGCGCGCACTTTTGTACTGTGCGCGGGGACGCTTCCGCCTACCTTCGTGTGGTGGACGCGTTGACGCCTGTGTGCGTCTTTTGCCGTGCGCGGGTTTCCCGTATTCGGATCCATGAATACGGGTTGTTCGCGTGCGTGTGGGCGTTCCGTGTAGTTCCCTGCAGTACTTCCCCAGTTACGCCTTCTTTTTCACACGTTGTTCCCCATTCCGCGTGTTACGCCCACTGTTCTGCCCACTTTGGTTGTGTGCGCCGCACTACGTGCGCTTTTGCTGTGCGCGTAGCGCACGCCATGTATGCCTGCATGCTCCATGGCTGGATTGGGCGCACGGACAGCGGGAAACACGCGCAGTGTCTTCCTTGAATCGCACGCGTGCGCGTGCGCTGCGTTTCTCACGCTTGCGCTCCCTTGTGCCTGCTTGCGCATGGATTTTCGGCGCACGTTTGTTCGATGAATCGGCCCCACAGTGTTCTGTATGGAGAGGTTCTCTATGTCGTGATTTGTACAGAAATTTGGAAAGGTGCTTATAGGATTGTTTCATGTTTGACTTTTTTGAAGTGTGGTTGTGAGGGGTATAAAGGAGGTAGAGTAGTGCTGTTAGTTTTGGGAATGAGGCAGTGGGCACAGAGTTACATTTGCACTGTATCGGATGATTTCTCGATTCATGAAACGTGACCAATGAACAGGATACAATGTAACAAAAGGTCACGTTCATTTTCCGAAAGGAAAAGATGCATGAGTATTGGTTCAAGAAGTGTGATTCTTGATTCAGAATGTACATTTGTATATCAGGAGTTGATTGTGTTGAATTACATTTCTTAGCTTACATTTATTTCAAATAGAGTTGTGAAGGATTGGGCAGTGTTCTAGCCATATGTTTCATTACATTCATGTAAGGGGGCACTAGCCAATCAGGATGATTGCAGTGTAGTCTGTATTCTATGCATAGTGCAAAGGGTGTTTAATGGAGAAAAAAAGACCTAGCTTTGTGGAATTGTGTTGTGTCATATTTTCTGAAGTCTGTTTATGTGTTGATGATGTCACGGTCATCAACTGAGTAAATAGATTTCAGAAACTAGGGCATGGTGCTGAGGTGTAGTGCAAGGTAAGTGTGCCCCCCCCCCAATTACACACCCTTGGCGCCGGCATGGTGCTAAGGGTGTACAATTAAAAATAGGAATATGACCATGTGGTGTGGTGTGGTGTTGTGCCGTGCAGTACTTTTGAAGTCAGTTTTATTGTTGATGATGTCACCCTCATAACAGAGTATATGGAATTGAGAAAGTAGGGCATGGTGCTGAAGTGTGCCACAAAGTAATTATATATATATTTTTTTTTTCTAAGGGTGCTAAGGGTGTTCAGTTAAGAAATGAAAGAAACTAGCTGGGGTACCCAGCATTGCCCATGTCCTGATTGTGTGGTATCTCATGTGCCCTGGAGGATGTTACTCTTGTCCTCTTATTGGCAAATCTTGCTTTGGTTTGCCCTGGTTCTCATGTGCCCTGGAGGATGTTGCTCTTGTCCTTGTGTCAGCAAGTCTTGCTTCAGTTTGCTATGGCATCTTTTCCGTCCTGGAGAAAGTTGCTCTTGTCCTCTGGTTGGCAAGTCATGATTCTGTTTGTTGTTGTGTTTCAGAAGCTCTTGATAATGTTTTTCGCTTTGCATCTGATGGAGCTTTTCCAAGTGATGTTCGTGTTTTGTGCGGCATGTTTTAATGATATCCAGTCTATCCATCGAAAATACTTTCATCAAATAAAAATCCAACTGAATGTATCCATTGAAAGCCTTTTCCATCGAAATGCACTTTCATTGAAAACATTTTGATGGATTGACGAAAGGGTCAATTTTGAAAACACAAGCTACAGGGAGCATTCCAGTGCTGAAATACATTATAGATTTCAGCACTCGACAGCTCCCTCTGATTGGTGTAGTAGAGGACCCCTGGGAGTTGGCGGGGCTTCGGGGAGGGTGACCCCCCCAATAACACAAGCTAGAGGGAACCTTCCAGTGCTGAAATACATTATAGATTTCAGCACTGGAAAGTCCCCTCTGAATGGTGTAGTGTGTAGTCTTATAACGTTATATGGTGCTGTTCAGTGTTTAAATCTGAACAGCTCCATATCAGATGTGTAGTGTGCATTTTCATTTTATTTTCTTGTACTGGGGTCCTTTCTTTTATTTTATTGGACAAAATTAAAGTGCACACTATACATCTTATACAGAGCTGTTCAGATTTAATCACTGGACAGCTCCATATAATGTTAAAGTGTTTACATGCTTTACTCTTGCATCTGCTATTTTCGTCGAATATATTCCTATATTCGATGGTCAGGCTTCGATGGATATGCACTCTTAATTGATAAAGATAGCATTTCGATGAATTCATTTTCGGTGCTTTTATTGTGATTGATTTTATTTTCAATGGATGGTTTTTCTATGGAAAGACTGTAAATCTGTTTCAGTCACTTAATGGCTTCAGTACATTTGAACAGTGGTCTGGAGGGTTGCCCAGAGCATTGCTAGTGGTTAAGATTCATTCTAAACCTTCCAGCCATCACCTCTTTGTTTTTGCTGTGTCACCCCGAGTGGGACGGGTATGCCCAGACGTGGGTCCTGTGCCTGCTGGGCCTAGAGACCCAAGCTACTCCTCATTGATGAGCCCCAACAAGGGCGAAACATGTTTGAGGATGCTTGTGGTCTCGTGCAGAAGGGATGTGGCCTAGCAGTTCGGGCTGGACTGCCCCTTTTGGGGTGAGGCCAAGCCAGATTTTCATATGGTCTTTCCCCTTCTGTAATGGTTTGGCCGGCGAAGAACGGTGGTCTGGAGTGTTGCTCAGAGCATTGCCAGTGGTTAAGATTCATTCTAAACCTTCCAGCCATCACCTCTTTGTTTTTGCTTCAGTACATTTGAGGCCATGTCCAAGAAAGTTGGATTGATTGTGATCTCTTCTCGTGAATGAACTTAAGCAAACTGTAACTTTGCCATTTCCCATATTTAGAGTGGCGTGATAAAAAATAGTATTGTAATTCTTTTTTTTTCAAATTCCCTTGCAAACTGCATTAATAAACAATTTCGAACTGTATACAGTAGTAATACATTTTAAAGGAATAACCAACATATCGGACATTTTGCTTCAGACACGTTTCAAAATGTTGCCTCCTTCTAGTACCTTCTGTAGTGAATCGGGGTGAGCATCAGTAAATGAGGGTGTCTACGGAGTACATTTTTTGCATCCAAACATAGACTTCAGACATGAGCAATCCATGCAAAATTTGGTAGCAGTGGGTTCAACAGTGTGGATTTGTATAACTGGCCAAACACACACACACACACACACATACACATGATTTTTTGCATATAAGATTTTTGCTTCCAAACATAGATTACAATCTTGCTCCAGACAAAAGAGGAATCCATGCAAAATGTGGTACACGTGGTTTCAACTATGTGGATTTGTATAGCCGGACAAACACACACATACATACATTGAGCTCCATTTATAAAGATTGACCTTGAGATAAAATTCACAGCAGTGAGCTGAGACTGCCAGTAGCGGTTCAGCTGCCTGCATTAAGGGGCCCTTGTTTCATTTGGGACTTTTACGTGGACCTCAGGCGGTTACCCTCTGGTGCTTAATATTAAACAAGCCTAACCTCAGCATAGACCTTTCTTTGAACTTTCATGGTGGTTCTGAAAAGAACCGTTGTGGGGTGAAGGAGGGAATGGGAGAGGGAAGGAGTGGATGTTGGAAAGATAGTGTGAAAGGAGACAACTTTTATATATATATATGTTTTACTGTCAGGTAAAACAAACCCAAGAAAGGGAGTAAACAACGCTCAAGAACAAAAGAAACAACTTGCAATTTTGCCCATACTCCAACCAGGCATTCCTCTATTGTCTCAAAAGATTTTTCATGTATGCTATTGGCATATAATACTTATTGAATCTGTGAACGCCACCTACTGGAGACGTACATAGGGATGGAGGGTCCAAAGCTTTGACAGCAGAAGCAAAACTGCCATTATTGGTGCCAAGTCGAGGTGAGAGGTTCAGCAGATGAAGCAGCTGGTGATGATGGTCCTGCTTCCTCCTGTGATGTTGCAGGTCGGCGGGGAGCTGCAAGGCATTGCAACAAAGGAAGATTACCTATTGACATAACCTGCTACTGAAAAGTTCATTCACTGGCTAGGATTTTTGCAGGAAAATCTATGCTTTGGGCCTCACCTCAAAATGTACAATGTCCCTTCTCCACATTCAATAGTAGAGTGTCTTTAGGCTTATATATAAAAATATGCTTTTCAAATGTTGGATCGCTCTTTCTTGCACACCTGATCTTCCCTACAGTTGATGTCACTGATTATGTCATAACTGATATCATATGTGATATCATCAGTGATGTCAGTCAACCAATGCTCTATTTCGGCACAACGGCCATAAAAGCATCAGTGATGTCATTTGTGATGTCATAAGTATGCTTAGGGGCCATGCAATGGGGGCATCACAGTTAAGGTTGCACAGCTTTAGAATCTCCCAAATTTCCATGGGGTTTGTGGAGTTAAATCAGCACCTTAATTTCACTTCAACTCAAGTTTTTTCACTGATATAGTTTTATATCACTGAGTACATGTACATTTTCTTTTCATGGAACATTCTTTAGTTGCATGGATGTTAAGTTGAGAACTTAACGCAACAAAACCCATGAAATTCAGCTAAAGCCACCTTATCTTTGCACCCCATGGGGGGCATTCCATTCATTCAATTTCTCTTTAACATAATAGGAGTTTGCACAACTAGTACCATTCCTATTTTCTTTATGAGTGTATATTTAAAAATATAACCAATGAAACATATTTTTCATGAAATTAAACACTACCTTTCACAAAAAAACAAACAAATGAAGAAAATGTATTTTCTCTTATAGTTAACCACACATTAACACAGTCCAGCAAAACACCATATTTTTAAAGCAAACACATGTTAAGATCCCCGCACTCCAGCAAAATACTTTTTTTTTTTAAAGCACACACATTTTCAGATCAACCCAAAAAGCACTTTAATATACACCATAACTGATTATAAAAGCATTTGAAATAAAATCACATTTATACTGCTCTGCGATCATTTATTTTGAGTGCAGGAAGTATACTTAGTCTACTTAAATGTGAATAGTTAGGGTAGTACAGTGTAGCACAACAGTCATCAAGAGATGGCCATAAAACAAGGTTTTTTTTTCACAATGTTAACCAAATTGAGAGATCCTCAGAAGTATGCTTGGTGATTCTATACCATGCACCTCATTGAAATACATTTTATTTCCTAATAAACTACTTCCAACTATTGTTCCCACCCATTTTCTACATATACATCAGGAACACCTCATTTTTACAAATACAGTAAGATACAGCACAAAATCACAAAGCCCCATTATCAACATATCATCAAATAAACCTTTCAACAAACCAATGACAAATAACAAATGAATGGCAATCATATAATGTCACAGGGAACATGAACTACACTGTGTGATTTCTGCAGTCAACATGAGAAAAGAAGACATACTTTCCAAAATCAAAAGCAGAAAAAGAGCACTATATTGCAAGAAAACGAATAAAATGTTGTCACATATTCACTGCAACCTATCACAAAGAAGTGCATATTTACAACATAAACACTAGCCAATTAGAAACACTGAAACACATACAAAACTCTGCCCAGCATCTCTAGTAGGTGTTGCTTTCTTGTGGCTACGGATACACATATGTTTTGTACAAACTGAAAACCAAACTAAGATAACCTTCAAATCAAACTTCAAATAAGACAAGAGAACACCTAAGTACACAAAATAACACACACAGATAAAGTTCTTACTTGTATAATCCAAATGAAAATATGATTATTGCACAGAAAATGTATGGTCCAATAGACACAGCTATAACAGTAGCCGTGTCTATCAGAACAACCAATGAAAAGGCAAAAAGGCGCTTACGCGCTCACACACATGCTTGTTATAGCCGCAGTTATAGAGAAGCCTTTCAGCTTCGGCTGTTATTACCCATTTGCTGGTATATATCCTTGACTTTACAGGATACCACATTTAACCACGGGTAGCAATGCCGCGCACCCACTGGGTGCAGGATAGTCAAGGTTAAACACCACCAGCCTGTTGCTGTTACTAGACGCGATCCGCAAATGACCAATCACTCCCTTTGTTTATAGCCACAGTCCTCTCATATTTGAACCCTCTAGTAGCCACGCATATCACAGGTCCATGAACACTCAATGTGCCATTTGCTGGTACATAGCCATGGCTGTATAGGGTGCCACTTTGAACTGCAGGTAGCAATGCCGCGCAATAGGTGGGTGCTGTGTAGCCATGGTTATTATATATATTTTTTAAAATATCTGTGTATGGAGTATGAATGACCGAAGAGACAGTGGTGATACAATGTTAGTTAAACAGAGGTATGTAAGATGGATGATAAACAAAAGAGAGCATGTCAAATGTGCTAAAATACTACACCCTGTGTACTCCAAAACAGTCCCTATAAAGACTTTGTATCACATATGAATATACACATACAATGAAATATCATCCATCACATATACATACACAAATACAATGAAATTACATCAAAAACCTGTTCTAACATGGCTCATCACTCCTAGAGTCCGCGGCTAGAGTTCATTGACTTTTTTCCTAGCAGTGGTTCCAATATGATTCTTAGGGAAAGTAGGTCACATAGATTTTCATACAGATATACATAATAGATTATTCTTAGAAAGGACACTTTACGGTACAAACACTGTACTTTTTTGACATTGACGTCTATACACACTGGTATAGTCCAAGAAACCTGCGGCTACAATCCTTCCCAGTCGTTGGTGCTGTTAACCGTGCCTCAAAAATTCAACACTCGTTGGGCAATACCATAGCCGTGCATATTCATCTGTGTTTAACAAAAACAATATTCTTCTATCTGTAAAAAAAGAACACATAATCAAAGAATACACACACACTTGAAGAAACACAATTTAATGCACATGCTTTTATGACCCTAATATCTTGTGTATAGAGCAGCATATGTACTATATAGGATATAACATGTGTACATAATACACTGTAGTTCTCTTTGCAAATAATAATCTTTGGGTCATTGGGGAAAAAAATCCAACTTGGATAAAAAAAACATACACAAATATAAAAAGTATAAAAACTACCACTACAATAAACACACAAAAATATATAAACTTGGTCAGAATAAACAAAGCACATTATACTGGGTGGTGGCAGAACAAAGGATGGCAAAAGTTAAGCAAACTTGGTGAACAAGAGAGAATAGAGTGGCATGAGTAAAGTTGGAGAACAAGGGATATAAAACAATCACACAGGTAGAAACACTAAACAATTATTTTTTTTTAGCAATTTTTCACCCCACAAAAATGAACCTCCAAGAAGACCAGTTCATATTGTTTGAAATATTTCATGAATAAAGAACACTATTTAAAAAAAAGGAGAACATTCTTATGCACTTTGGCAAAAAGACACTAAGACGTGAGCCTTCAAATGTTCCATTTCGAAGCTTGGAAACATGCAGTTTCAGTGGGACACCACCAACAGTGAATTAACCCTCCACTTCTGCAACATTGTCAATTCCACCTGTTCCAGTTTTACTGCTCCGAATGTTTTAGTTATGAGAGTAAAGTGTTGCCTATGCCACAATTGGCTTCTCCCAACAGATGCCACACTAGCCCATTTAGGAATCACTCGCTCCAAACATAATGTACATTGCCATCACTAATTCACTAATAAAATAGAGGTACAATACAAGTATAAAAACTGTTACTGCAATCAATGAACATACATATATAAACTGGGTGAGAATAAACAAGGGACATTATTTAAGGAATTACAACAGAGTGAAGGGGTAGGTTAAGTAAACATCGAAAATAAGAAAGAATGGGGTAAGTTAAGTACACAAACAGAACTAGAAAGGATGTAGTAGGTTAAGTAAACTTGGAAAACATGGGAAACACCAATCACATTCCTTTATTATAGCCGCAGCTATAAGGATTATTTTTATAAACAAAAATCAGAGTATGGAATATAAATGACAAAAGAGACAGTAGTGATACAATGGTAATTAAAAGGTGTCAACACAATAAATGACTGCTCATGGAGTTATTTAAAGTGGATGATGATAAAATAGTTTCAACATTCATGAGAGACCACAACCAATTATGGACTTCAAACAACAAAATACAGTTCTACATACCCAATTTCTATAGACATGATGGAGTACACCTAACCGATGAAGGAAATGCTGTGTTACTTCATAACAACAAAACAATACTCCAAATATGCTAAAATACTACAATCAGTGGACCCCAAAACAGTTCTTTTAAGGACTGCTTGTGACATATAAATACACAAATACAATAAAATAATACCCAAACACATTTTTGAAATATAGCCGCTGTTCGAGTTCATTGACTTTTTTTTAAATCCGCAGTTACACATTTTTAGCTGAAGGGGGCACTCACTTCAGTTTTTATAATACAATCAAAGTTAAAATATCAATACAGTACAAGACTGCTCATTTAGTTATGTAAGGTGGATGAAGATAAAGAAAGCAGAGTATAATACATGACAGGAAACTAGGTGGGAATACATTTAAAAGGTACAATTACACACAATATAATAGTATGGGTGATACTACACAGGCTAAAATACAGTGTATGGGGTATCTAAAACTAGAATAGGGTGACTGCTTTTTGTATTGATTTTTTCTGTTTTTTTTCCTCAGTCTCACTTGTAAGAACGTCTGAAAAAAACAGCCAAAATAGATAAGACTCCCAAAAAACTACTGTGTCACTGACCATGGTCTTTGCCAGAGGTTTTTCGCCCCCAATGTCACTATAGCTATAAAAATAACTTGTAAAAGAAATAAAACACAGACACCCCAAAATGGATAGCTGTGAGCATGGAACTACTCCCACCCACGGTTATCTCTAGTCTTCTACAGCCTCAGATATCAGAAAAATGGCCCCAAAAAATGCTTTCCTTCCCCCCTCATCTGTTCCAGCTTCCCCACTCTGCAGATGGCCTCCTCGCCTCACCTTCCATCTCCCTTTCCCCCATAACGCATGCTGTTTATGTGGCCAGTTTGCTTTGAGAGGTTGTCTGTTCGAGTGTATAGCCGCTACTACAGAAAACTTATTTGTTGCAATCTCTGTCCATGGGCATCCTATAACTCTCAAATAAAATTTGGTGTCCTCCAGCAACCTGCCCACCTCTAGAATAAACTCATTTGCAATTATTTTACATGGAAATAGCTTTTTAACTACTTTTATTTTCCCTTTATCCTCAGCTATTACAACGGTTATCTCTCACAACGAGAAAAAAACAAGATGGTAGCTGATTTCATTTCTAAAAACACCTGGATTTGGGTAAATCCTCAAGATATAGCTACCTATTTTTGAGAAGGGACACCCCATTCTCTGCCAAATATTTAAATAACTACTTCACAGAATAATCCCAAACAATGCATGGATGGCCAGTAAAACGCTTTGTGCCCAAGTTGCTTTGGAAATGGCCCAAATCCGTCCAGTGGTTTGGGCTGTGTGCTTTCCCAAAAACTGACAATGTTTGTCTATGGGAAAAGTAATGGGAAGTAGGCTACACTTTTGGAAAAGATCTTTTTCTGTCTTTTTAATAACTTTAAAGTTATTAGCGATAGAAATTGGAGCGGTTCCAGTGGGAGTCTGACTCACCTTAACTATAGTTTGGCTGCCAACACCCTATAATATATATGTATCTATACAATGAAAAAAACGTTGTTAAAGGGACATTATTGTTAAGTTGCACTACTAAAAACCTATGAAATTCAGTAAAAAAATACTTTGTTAAAGGGACGTTATGGTTCCAAGTAAAACCGAAAAACCCTTGAAATTCTCCAGTTATGGTAAGCTAAGCAACCATAACTCGAGCCACCACCGTGCACTGCTAAGACTAACACCCAGGACATCAAAGATGACATCACAAATGTCATTTATGACATCACTGATGTCATCACATGTGCATTTACTTTTCATGAAAAGCCTGTACAAGGGATTCTTATTGTAATGTTAACAAAAAAGTGTCAAGGATTGTTGGAATAAATATCATGAGTTACGTAGTGCATTAAGTAATGCATTCATACGAATACCATTCTATTATCAGGTTCTTTTTCAGTATACTAAGCTACTAATGAAGAAACATAGGCATTGTGTGCAACATACATGACGGATGTGCAATATTATTAATCTTACCATGTTGAATAGTAAAATGCTAAATGCTTTTTATTACAGTTTTGTCTACTGTGCAACATTTAATAACTAGCTCATAAAACCCACTTACTACATAATTGCATTATTCAAAACAAAACACAAATAGACAACAACACATACAAATATGAGCATATACAGGGGAAATGAAGTAAACAGCAGTATTACCAGCCAATCTTCATACCCCAACTGATTAACTTTATACACAGAAATGTTTGCTCTGCTTCAAAGCTACTACTTCGCTATGTATAACTATCATAAAATGTGACTGGACCCTAAGGAAAGTAGTGTACATACAATGTATACAAATATGAGCATATCCAGGAAAGTAAAGTAATAAAAAAGAGGCAGAACTATAAGAAAGTGTTGATGACATTACTGATTATCTTTATACACACAAAGCATTGCTGTTTTCCAAATCTGTGTTTTCCCCTATGTATATGTTTCATATGCTGTGAGTGAACCCCAAGTAAATTACTGTAAGTACATATTTGAAGTATAAGTCTACAAATATAGTACTTGAAAATGAATTATGATTATATGAATTTTTTGTTCCTGACTGTTACTGGCCTAGGTATGTCAGTAAAGGAAAAAAGAGGGAGCTAGACATGCAATGCCATCAGTGATGTCATCAATGACATTTGTGATGTCATCTTTGATGCCCTGGGTGTTAGTCTTAGCAGTGCACGGTGGTGGCGTGAGTTATGGTTGCTTAGCTTACCATAACTGGCGAATTTCAAGGGTTTTTAGGTTTTACTTGTAACCATAACGTCCCTTTAACAAAGTTTTTTTCACTGAATTTCATAGGTTTTTAGTAGCGCAACTTAACCATAACGTCACTTTAACTACGTTTTTTTCACTGAATATAAATATAGATAATTTAAATGTGATAAATGTTTAATAAAACTTCCTTACCTTACACATATATAAGATAGAAAATACTAAACCCCCTGTCCTGCTTGTGATTTTGATGTCCGCGGACCATGCGCATGTCCGCAGGTGGATGCGGTCACCATCAGCACTATCCAAAAACTCAGGGGATAGCTTACATTATTGTATCATACAATAAAAACACCAAACATATTCAAAAAGCACCACATAAATACATTACATTTAATAACAAATAAGAAGTGGAAACTGTATATGTAAGACACCAACCATCCACTGAAGTAGCATTTCCAATATAATGTAATCTACCAAAACAATATAAATATGCCGCCAACTGCCTCACAGAAACTGCACAGCAAGAAGCAAGTGCATACTTACACAGCAGTAACAGCAAAAGTTTGTAAAAAAGTAGTAAGTACACTACATTTATTTCCTATACTTATACATTTTCTGTATTATGTACACTAAAACTAATATTTATTTTTTTAAGTCAGAAATGTCCAGTACTTTGGAATGGCTGGAAGAACATTTCCCACAAGAGGACATGAGTGAAGACAGTGATAATAATGGTAGACACAACCTTTCTCTATATAAGCCAATTAATAACCATTACTTTATGTGTACTTAATACATTTGTTTTAACAGACCAGACAACCAATAAAAATAATGTACCAAAAGAGATATTAGAAGATCCTCTGAAACTAATGGAACTAAAAATGGATTTGTTAAAGCAACATATCAATCAACTAAATGAGTGTATTGTGGACCACATTAAAGAAAACATTAAGTACCACTGTCCACATGTACCTGTTCCCCCTCTCCATGTCCCAGCCAACTATCCCCAAACCCTCCCTACCAAGAAAAACGGTATGATGAGACTTCCATTCCTTCCTCCCCTCCCATACATCATATCCACACATCTAATTCCCCCGTATTTGTTTTAGTTTATGCTTCCCCTTCTCTTTCCTAATTTTTCTACTGTTAAACAATAATACAATGTTAAGTGTGTTCTTAGCATATTCCTGTGTCTTCTTTTTTAAAAAATAAAAAGGCAGTCAGGGTGTCCGCGGAAAGCGCGGCTGTCTGGGGTGTCCTCAATTAACCAATGTGGGGGTGTCCTGAGAGAACTATACCTGTTTGTACTGTCCGTAATTAAAAAAGAGGTGTCCTTAGAACACACAAGATGTCGTCCTGTCTCTAATTAACCAAAATGGCAGTGTCCTAAGGACAATATACCTATTTGTACTATCTGTAATTAAAATGGAGGTGTCCTTAGAATACACAAGATGTCCACCTCACACAATCACCCAAAATGGGGGTGTTCTAATAACACCCCTGCTGTTCGTAATGTCCGCAACCAGAAAGAATATATCCGTAGAACGCATATCCCATCCGCCTGTCTGCAAAGTTTTGATGCACATTTATTTTATTCGGGGACTTCAACATTGTTCGTAGAACACCTGCGTACATGCACATCACACACTTGGGTCCTACGAACATCGCACCTCTCCGCAACTGTCTGCTGCACGTGTGTCACACTTTTAATTAGTTCAGGGACCCGAACACTGTCCTTAGAACACCCGCATGCATGCGCAGAACCGTCACTGTGCATTTAGTGTCCTGCGGAGAGCCGGCCCATTTGCGCACGTGTCCGCAACGTCATCATGTGACCGCACCTACACTGAGCGTGTGTCCTTATTTGCTGACACTGTCTGAGCCCCTGAACATTTAAAATCTTCTTTTTTGAGCAATCCAAGGTATTTTACAGTAACATTTCACCATTGCACATGTCCCAGACAATGTCCTTGCCGATCTACCTACTTTTTGGAACTTTTTGAGCCCGTTCTTGGTGTTCGAAGTGTTCAGGGACGGCGCGGGTGTCTGCGAAGTGCGCCCCAGCAACCCTATAAAAGGCAACACCCCAGAGCTGATCCTCATTCTGCTTTTGGATTTCCAAGATTTACAACAGGACAATTGTGCAAGTTGCTGTTCTTGGTTCCTCATTCCTAGTTCCTGGTTATTAACTTTCCAGATGGCATCCCCAATTTCTTCTGCTGCTACTGCCTCAGCATCAGCACCACCAGCCCCTCCACCACCACCACATCCCCAAGGGCCTGCAGAGCGGAACAGGCGTGATGATGCAGAGGAGAAGGATGAAGAAGATGAGGTAGTGGAAGTCCCTACTACTAGCACTCAACGTGAGTCTTGGGTGTGGCGGTTATTTACCATGATTGATGGAAAGTCAAAAACTCAAGCGAACGAGGTGATCTACACTCAGTGCCACATGGTGCTGAGTCGTGGCAAGGCTGGATCGAGTGGCTACATCAATGAAGCACGCCTAAAGTCATTCCACGGTGGGGCTATTCGTAAGGTTGTACATTGCGATAAACATAATAGGTTGAGTTCCTCTGCAGCATCCTCCGTTTTCACTTCTGCCACCACAAAAGACTCTCCTGTGGGATGGTGCATCCCTCCAACTGCCTCACAGGCCATTCATGATGCTGTTGACCCTTACCTTTCGAGGGTCACACTATTGTGCTTGTACTGCGATGCAGTACTCTGCAGGGGGGAGAACCTTCAGGCTACTTCTGAGACTGCGGTCAAGGAGCATCAGAAGGTCTGCGACCTACCTGAATAAGGCATACCCTATATCTTCCTCTCTCCACCTGCCCTTTCTTATCCCTTTGCTTGGTGTCCCTTCCTTAGCCTCCTTTCACCTCCTTTCCTTGTGTGTCGTGTTTAAAACCCCCACAAAATATAAAACAACGAAAACAAAAAAAACAAAGCCTCTTTTCAGAGCAGCCTTTTACAGTTTAAAAACAGAAGTGACAAATAAATAGTACAGGGTCCTGTGCATTTTTTAGAAGTCCGCGGACATCTCAAAAAAGTGCATTGCTGCGCTGTCACAACCATTGCACTTTTCTCTGGGAGGAAGTGGTGGCTCTGAAAAGAGCCTTTTTGTGGTGTTGTTTGTGTTTCAAAAACTTCAAATGGTCAACATCTACTGCAAAATGGATTGCTGTAATTCCACAAAAGGTTGCAATGCTTTTTGTATATTTCGCAGAAAAATCTGATTGCCGGCATAAGTTAGATGTATTCCATCTCTGCAAAAAATGTGTGTGCTACAAAACATAATATTTTAATTCTGAAAAGAGGACATACCAACATCTCTCAAAAAGGCACAAACAGCCTTGTTAACATTGTGCCTGGCTTTCTCCATTTGTGGACCAAATGAAAAAGAACGCAGCCACATTTGTCTCTGCGCAATTCGGGAAAAAATGACTCTGGAGTTTGCATACATGTCCATGACTTTCCCAAGTCATTCCTTCATTGCAAATTGCAAAGAGATTCCAGACACATGTCCTAAACTGTACCCTCCACAATGAATAATAATAATGTCTGGATGATGCTGTGTCACCAAAGAGGCACAGAGAGGTACCAAACCCACTCACCTCATTCCATGCACTCCATGCCAGTGCTCTTCCACATGAGAGAATCCAAGAGGTGCAGCCACTCCACAGTGATCTGCATGCACCTCTAACCAATTTATACACAAATCTCCCAAAATCCAAATAATCTGCTTTCTGAAACACACAGCCATAGCTATCTGCACCTACTGACAAACTCTCTCCTTACACAACACACCCAGTAAACCTTATTGAACAATCCGTCCTCTGTTCAGTCTCATTTGCATGCCTCGCAACCCCAAATCCTTGTGTGTAATATGCGCTGCCTGCGAACAACCATGCTGTCCGCAGAGAAATAAAAAAATCTGAGCATGGGGAATGAAAATTTAAATAGTGTGCCCCATTTCCCCTTTCAGGTTGGCTCTGAAAAGAACCTTTTTTGTTGTTTTTTGCATATGCTTCAGAAACACCTTTTATTTTGTATTTTTTTGAGTTTTTTTCTTATTTTCCTCCACAAATCTTCACATTAGCTTCTCCAAAGCAACCCATATGTTCCAAAACAGCATGGCATTTCCCATAAAAGATAAAGAAATGCCATCTTCTTTAGAATAAACAACATTACCCAAATCAATGTTCTCATTATTACAAAAGAACATACCAGCTTAAAGCATGAAAGCAGACATGCCTCGATTGATTGCACAACTAGCGATATTTTGCTGTGGACAAAAAACACAACTATTGTCTCATACTGCTCTAGGTAACAAAGCAGAATAAATAACCTTGGCATTTGGAAGGACTTTCACGATTACCTGAACCAAATTTTGCAGATCTTGCGACAAAGTAGGGGCACTGACATAGCCCAAAAGCACAGAACCACAGTGTAGGACAACTACATGTGGACTATGAAACCTAGCCATATCCTGACAAACTACTAGAAATGCCTGCCAATTCAAATCAGGCACAGTGCTCCACACCGCATCCACTCCTTTTGTGTCAAAATGGTTAGCCACATTCCGAGATTTAGCATACTACTCCAAACCATTCACAAACATATCTCCAACCACCAACACCCTGACTTTCTGCACCTCCGCCATCTTCACTACACACAGCCCCTCTCAATATGAAGGAGAACCTCAACACCTGATTGGCTAATCTTCAAAATACACTCCCACTTCATGCTCGGAAACCCCGGATGTTACATGTCCTGTCTGCGAACAACTGCGCTGTCCGCGGAGCGCCTACGTAACACTGGGGCAGACCTTCTACCCTTTCCACTACACTCTCTGCACCACTTCCTCATTGGCTACTGCTAAGAAGTCACACAATAATCTACCAATCACATCCAAGAACTCTACATCTAACTCTGTCATCACAGATCAGCACTTTAGTTGTACTATTGGTCACTCTCAGTCAGTTCGTCTGTGACTGCAAAGGACCTACAGCAACAACTTCTATAAAACTCCCCAAGATTTCAACTTGCAGATTCATGCACATCCACATGTATGAACACAGATTACAGGTATGAATATTTCCTACACAGTACATGAACACCTCTACTAGTAATACAATACATCCTGAGAGCATAGCTCAGTGGCAATGTGCACGCCTTCAAAGTAAAACGACACAAAGCAACACAGATTCGATCCCCGGGTCCGCGCTTTGAAACCTCTGGGTGTTTAAGAGCAATATAAATACGCAACTAAGACAACATAATTACACAACTAAAAAACAAACAATTCCTGTATCAGTGCCTCGATGTCTGCGGGCTGCGTAAGCGCTTTAAGAAGGTAAAATAAATAAAAATATGAACAGAGTAAATGCCACTGACCCTGTATAAACTGTAAAATGAACTTACTGTCATTTCTCCCATCTGCTATGATGAAGTGTCAATTGCAAACCTTTCAGCTCTCCAAATGTTTGTTTCCACATACGCCTATCTAAAAAAATATTGAATATTATTATAAGATGGAAAAATAACATTATAATTATGAAAACAACTGTCCAGTGTATTATAAAATTACACACAGCCAGGATGAGTACATACATCTTCATTCAAGCAAATACACAGACAATGGGCCTCATTACATGTTAGGCGGTGGACCAAGGTGCTCTTAGCATCATAGCACCTTGGTCCATGCCGGTAAATTACCGGCACTGCCTTTGAAGAAAGGGGAATTACCGCCTAATTCCGAGGTTGTGAAGGTGGTAATTCCGCCTTCTTCCATTGCCCTTCCCCATTCCCATTTTTGCCCCATAGAGCTCTATGGGAATGGGGAAGGCGCTAATTACGGTACCACAAATTGCGGTACCGTAATTAGCACCTTGGTCGCTTTGCGGGTTGGTTTTTAATGCCTGCAAAAATCAGGCGTTAAAGTCTCCAACCCGCAAAGGAACCTCGTAGTAAGGCGGTAAGGGTTTACCGGTACCGGTAAAATACCGGTACCGGTAAACCCTTACCGCCTACAATGTAATGAGGCCCAATATCATTAGAAAGGCTTCCAGATCAAACAACACCACTGCCTCTATATGAAATCATTCTGCTTTATTTCCCACACCTTCACAAAGCCATACATTGAATGCTTTTATGTACAATACCTGCCATTTACCCTGTATAAATAGCAAAAAGTGCATATGATTATTTCTTCTATCCATTAACATAATATTAAAAAAAACAAGTGTGCTCTGTACGTTTACTATTATACTCAAATGAAAAATATATTCAACTAACAGATTCTAAATAAAATATACAGGATGCACATAGGCAAAGTAAAGTGCAAAACAATGTGTACATTAACAAAAGTGCTATAAACACAAATATTCACTAACTTCTTTCTTTTACAATTTCAGTGAAGATCACTCGCCTGAAAAGCAGCAGCATCTGAAGTACAAACAAGGACTTAGAAGAAACCGACTCTTTCCATACAAAAAAGTAAGCACAAAACTAACATAATGTTCTAATTGTTACTCAAACACACTCGCATTTTGGTATTGTAGAAGAAACACATATATTAACCCTTTACCATTAGATGTAGTATTAGTGCTTCCCCTCACCAGTTGCATACTTTATATTGTCAACTGAAGCCCAGTATAGTAACACACAAATACAAGAATAGTCTTCCCAACTTGATGTAGATGCCCATTGCACAATCACACACCTCCACAATCATACATACCATCATACTCAGACACTCATGCACAAAGCATGTCTACACTGCTCAACGGCCCAATTCACACTTTCGTTTTTTTTTCAACAGACCCCAAATAATGCCTGCCAATAATGCCTACCAAAAAGCAACTCCGTAGAAAGCAACACAGAAGTAAAGCAAATCAAAATAAAAGTGTCCAAAATAAGCATCCATGTCTAGCAGATTCTGTACAAAAAGTTCAAACAAAACAGCTAATACAGTCATTAAGCAAAACAAAACAAGATTCCAGTACATAACCTTTCCCTCCTCTATCAAAATGTAAAACCAAACAAAAAGTGATTAACAAGACTTCAGCTACCACTACTGCTAACACTGCACCTATAAATCTTGATGTAGTGGCAAGTAAGCATACCAAAAAAAAATGTTTTACAAAAAATGTTCCGCCAAAGAGTCCTTCAGAACCTTTTACAAACAGGCGAGAAATCATGTACAACCCTTAAAACCTACCGTAGAAAATTAATCCTAGAAGCTCTCATAGACAGTGCAATCCTTCTCAAAAGGAATTTATTTATTTTAGTTTTAAACAGGATGAAACCACTAACAATAGTAACTACTAAACTACAAAAAAGACTTCTCAATAAATGGAATATCAACAAAAATAGCTTCTTAAAAACATCTGTGAGGTGAATGGAGTCACACCACGATCACAGAACCATATTTTAATGAAGAAGCATATAAACAAAAGCAGACAAACCCAATCATCATACATAGCAGTGGACAAGGGCATGAAAAATGTAATAACACCATTAAGGAACAAGAAACTCTGTTCACAAAAATATCCCCAGAAAACTGTGTATCACCACCCCATTCTACTCAACCAAATCGTCCAGTCTACAAATGGCTATGCACATCAATGTGTAACATTGCCAAAAAATCTTTCAAATCTTTACTTCAGTTCCTCAATCAGTATGTAAAAAGCAAAGACAAAATCAAAATGAAACTACTACTAAATATGGATACCTGTCCAGTGCGCAAATACACAGGACTACAAGGACATTCATTAGCCTGCATTTCAGGGCCTATTTGCAAAAGCACCTTCCATCATATCAAAATGATATCAACACATCATTCAACTATAAGAAATCTAGTCCAAAAACTCTACTATGCAAAAAGTCCTGCTTTAGCACTAGCCAAATTAAATAACAATCTTCTACATGGTAAACCAAGCAACAACTCGAAGAAATAGATGTACAACAAACTAGCAACGACTGTACAAATAGCAACCTTCTATTAAACACATAGAAAAAAGAAATACTAAAGTTTAAAAGTACCTCAGCCGAAGTACCAAACCATGTGTGTGTGTGTTGCCGCAGGACTTCTTATAAAAGTACCACACAAACTAAAGACATAACGTACAAAATAGAAGACAATGAAGATTCAAAATGGTTCCAATTAGCTCTCTACCTTATAGCAGAAAACAAATACGACATTACTGACCCCTTTATACTTTGCAATTACTGCACTGCAAAACTTGACAACAACCAAACACCTTCACGTGCTATCACAAATAACTTAGAATTATTCCCACTACCAAAGCCCCTGCAACAACTGAATTTATATGAGAGCATCATAATTCAAACAGTGCACCCATTTCAAGCAATAATACGCCTCCAAAGGCATTTGTGGCAAAGTAGATTATTTACCATTAGATCTCAAAGAAAATGTACACACTCTAGGAGGGCAACGGCCAATAGATCAATCTTTAATTGTCTTAGTAAATGGCGTACCTATAAAAGACAAAAAAATTGGCAACAACTTGTGGACTTACATAAAGTTAGACAAGCCCTGCAATATCTAAAAAACAACAATGAATACTACAAAGAAGTTAATATTGAAGAAAACCTGAGAGAAACCATTGAAATAATTCAAGAGTCACCAGAAACTGGTCAATTTGAACTTCTAAATCCTGCTACAGAATCCAATATTTTAGACCATTATACAATTCATCCTTTACACTCTAAAGACACTATAGATGATGCACTGGAAACATACCAAATGTGACAAGCCAAAGGATCTCCAATCAGCATATGGGAAAAAAGTGTAGAAGCATAGGCCTTTCCTCTACTCTTTCCTACTGGAAAAGGAGGAAGATACGATGATAGACTCACACAGATAACAGCATCAGAATATCACTCTCTACGAATGTATTCTGACAACCCCAGATTCAGACAAAATGTGGAATACATATTCCTCTTTGAAAGTGAACTAGCAACTCTATGCTACGGAGTTGCACACACATTAAAATCAGGTACCCATTTTTAAAATTTGTCAGCTACGTAATTATTACAAAATGTGCAAGAAAAAGATGAGCTCTTACTGTCAAGTATTACAAATCTTTTAGCAAACATGCGTGGTACAAAAGAATACTGGTTCCGATGTCACAGAGATGTACGCTGTATGATAAGAAACTTTGGCCCACTCACTTGGTTTGTTACATTAAGTTGTGCAGAACATGCAGGGGAAGATTTACATGATTTCCTACGCATACCAAACAAAAATAAAATAAACATAGATATAAAAACACCAGGAGAACTCTGCTAGATCTTGTAAATGTATCAAGATATTTCCATCATCGCTTCATTGCTATGCTACACTTTGGGCCTCATTACGACCCAGGCGGTAAGTTACCGCCTGGGCCGTGACTTTACCACCATGGCGTAAACTACGTTTACGCCATGGTGGTTGGCGGACTTACCGCCCCATTCCGACCTTGGCGGGGCGGTAAGTCCCCAATCCCCATTTACCCTTCCCCATTCCCATTTTTGCCCCATAGGGTATAATGGGAGTGGGGAAGGCGTTAATTACGCCACCGTAAATTATGGTGGCGTAATTAACTCCATGGTCCCTTAGCGCCATGGATTTTAACACCTGCTAAAAGCAGGTGTTAAAAGCGCCATGGCGCTAAGGGACCTCGTACTCAGGCGGTAAGGGTCGGCGCTGCCGTTAACCCCTTACCGCCTGGGTCATAATGAGGCCCTTTATTTGTAATAAGACTGTTACCACCCTCAGAGAAGATCAACACTTCTTTTGGAGAAAAGAATACCAAGACAGAGGAGCACCACACATCCACATGCTATTATGGAATAAAGATGCTGCTAAATTTGGTCAGGACAGTGATGCCACTGTTTTGCAGTTCATTCAAAAATATGTCACTTATGAAATCCCTTCACAAACAATACATAGTGACCTTCATGCACACATTTTACAATTTCAAAGACACAAATGTGGGAAATATTGCTGTCGCAAATATTAAAAAAGGGAAATACTACACCAAATGCCAGTTGGTTTCCCTAGACCAGTTTCAGCAACAGGTCAAGTAAAAAACCTCATGTCTTCAGTCAGACATAGTGTCAAAGGTAAATCACAGAATCAAAATACATCAATGATTACAATGCAATCATTGCCCTCCTATGGAATGCAAACATAGATGTGCAGTACATTGCAGACATTTCCACTGCAGTTGCACGATATGTCACAGCCTACTTAACCAAAGCAGAGAATCAGAGCTTAAGGACCTCTGGGATGACATATCATCTGACAAAACACTGTCACAGAAATTGTACAGCTTAGGCCTAAAAATGCTCTCTCATAGAGAATGTGGCTGCTATGAAGCTGCAGACCGTTTAACCGGTACTGCCTTGTATGGAGAATCTGACAATATAGTATGGAAAATTCTTGGTCCTGCTAAATATAGAAAAAGAGTTCTCAAACCATACGAGGACATAGAAACAATAGCCAAAAATGATCCCAACAGCCAAGGCATTTTGAAAAACAATTTACTAGACACATACTACCCAAACAGGAGTACCACTTTGGAAACCATGCCTCTATCAAGTAGTCCAAAATTTCACATGCAAAAATAATGTTAAACCAGAAGAAAAGAAAGGTAGATACAGAGTGGTAAATTGTGAAGGTAGCTTAGTTAAACATACCAAACACAGCTTATTTAATCATATCAAATTGTCATTAAAACTCCTCAACATAAAGAACTGTATTACATGTCCCTGCTACAAGTTTTTAAAGCATGGAGAAAAGAAGAAGAGTTACTGGATACATATGACTCCTATGAAGACGCTAAGCAAATGAAAGCACCATAACAGACATAAACTTTACATAGTAGCAAATAATGTTTTTCAAACCTTAGGGCACAAACTGTGCCGTAAAACTCTTGGCAGCATAGGAAATGTAAACCTTTGTCAACATTTCCAATACAAAGAATTAATAGAAAACATGTGCCAGTCTGCCCACCTCACATACGCCAACATTTTAAAAAGTATTACAGTTGGTGTACTATCTCACAAACTCTATAGCCATAACTCATGTGCTATTGACGTCATGGAACAATTAACACACAAAAATGCCAATTGTATGTCTTTGATGCCAACTCTTGCAAGTTGTTCAAAATTCAATTAAACAATGTTGAAAAAAGTAATGCAACCAATAATTGAAATTTGCTCCACAGATAAACTGGACGTACATGGTATGACACTACTCATGTGTCAACCAGCCAGGACAAGACAAAATACCCTAGAAAACTGAGTTGGTTTGGAGAAAAAAAAAAAATTCGGCCTATGGCCGTCGGCCATGCACCCAAGACTCTAGGCCCTGGCCACAACCACTGCAGCATAACACACCTATAATACCAAACATTTAGACTGTGCTATGTAAGCTGCTCATAGGGGATATTAATTACAATCAATCCTCTACTAACAACCCAAAACCAACATCATACTAAAGTTAAAAAGGCAGTAGTGTATTTATTATGTCTGCAAACAACCGTCACGCCCGCAGACATGACGAACACATCAGAAGCAACTGCCACCTAAATAAATACAGTATTGGATCCATCTCTTACTCCCCAACCCTCCCCAAATTCTTCTGCATGCCAACACACTCCCTAAAATTACATTTGGCCTCTGTTTGCCGCTGCGCTGTCGGCATTTCCAATATGGCAGGCGCATCGAAACCATGTGACGCACCTCACGCATCATCCCAGCCAATCAGAGAAAATGTTGCGTGTCCGCGGACATGACGCAAGCCAGTTAGCCAATTGGTGTCCTGTCCGCGGAGCGAACAGGGAAGTGTGTCCACGGAGCGGACATAGATATCACACATTTTTTTACCTTACGTTTTTGACCATTTAAAAAAAAAAACCTACTGGACAGATTGCCACCAAATTAACAAAAGCACGTTGTGGGGCTAAGGCGCCACTTCTGCCGCAAATCTGGTGGAAATCCGTCCAGCGCTTTGAGCTGTAGGTGTATGCAAAGTTTTTTCCCATTGTGTCTATGGGAAGAAAACACATTTTGGGACCCCCCGTATAACTTTGCCTCCCCTGGACCAAACCTCACAAAAATTGCCAAACAAATTCAGAGTACATATACTTTTTTTGCAAAGTTTGGTGAGGATTCGTCCAGGGGGAGTGAAGTTATAACCCACCCAAAAAGTGGTCTTCTTATGGGATTAGCAACTTAACCATAACTACACAGCCACTACCGTGGGCTGTGTAATGTGTATGTGAGTGTATTATTGGGCCTGCGGTAACCGACCAGTAGTTATTGTTAAGTTTCTCATCTCATAGGAAGGGCACTTTTTGGGTGGCATATAACTTTGCTCCCTCAAGACGAATCCTCACCAAACTTTGCAAAAAAAGTATTTGGCCGCCTCTGAATTCTTTTGCAAAGGGGGCAAAGCTATAGGGGGGGTCCCAACATTTCTTTTTTTCCCATAGACTGAATGGAGAAAAACTTTGCTCATGCCTACAGCCGAAACCGCTGGAAGGATTATCACCAAATTTGCAGCAGGAACGGCGGCTTGGTCTCGAAAGTGTGCTTTTGTAAAGTTGTTGGAAATCCATCCAGTACTTTTTTTTTAAAACACCTTCAAAGTAGGTGCAAAAGAATTTGTGATATCTGTATCCGGTCCATGGACACACTTCCCTGTTCAGTCCGTGGACAGGACACCGATTGACCGGCGGGCGTGCGTCCTGTCCGTGGACAGGCAACATGTTCGCTGATTGGTTGGAGTGAAGTGTGAGGTGCGTCACATTTTCTCGATGCACCCATCATGTTGGATTCAGGGACATCCATGGACAGCACAGCGTGGCATGGAACAGAGCTGGAATCCAATTTTGGGGAGTGTGTTGGTGTGGAAGAATGGCTGGAGAGGGTGGGGGAGTGAGAGATTTGTGGAATGCTGTATTTGTTTAGGTGGGAAAAGGCTTCGATGCGATCACGGTGTCCGCTGTCACCACTGCTGTTCACGGACATACCAACCCTTGACTGCACTAGTGGGTATTTTATTATGCACTGATGTATTGGTTTTGGGTAGTTAGTTGAGTATTTGGTGGAGAGGGCATGCATTGAGGAGTTTATGCATTGTCTGTGGTCAGATAGCAGGTGTTTGCTTGCATGGGTGTGTTATGGTGCGGTGGTTGTGGCCATGGCCTAGAGTCTTGGGTGCATGGCCGAAGGCAACAGGCTTTCGGCCATGCACCCAAGACTCTAGGCCCGGGCCACAACTACCACAGCATAACGCACCCATGCCAGCAAACATTTTGACTGTGGTATGTGGGCTGCATAGGGGGTATGTTTTCAAAGGTTTGTGTACTCATTGCCAGTAGTGTAATAGTATTTATAGGACATTGGACATGGGGCCTCATTATGACCTAGGCGCTAAGTGTTTAATAGCGCCCCGTAAAAGGCTGCGGCGCCGTTAAACACCTAGCGCCTAATTACGAGGTCCCTTTGCGGGACCCGACCTTAACGGCTGGTTTTACCAGCCGTTAAAGTAGGGACCCCAAAAGGGACCTTGGTGCTAATTACGGTACCGCAATTTGCGGTACCGTAATTAGTGCCTTCCCCATTCCCATTGAGCCCTATGGGGCAAAAATGGGAATGGGTAAGGGCCATGGCGGCATGGGGAATTACCGCCCCACCAACCTCGGAATGGAGTGGTAATTCCCCATTCCGCCATGGCGGACTACGGCATGGACCATGGTGCTAATAGCACCATGGTTTAGTGCCGGAGTCCTAATGAGGCCCTTGGTGTGCGGTAGTTGGTTTGTTGGACTGTGTTCAGAATGTTGGTACTTAAGACTCTAGGCATTTTGGGTTGTAGTTAGTGGTCAGGTGATCACTTGCATGGGTATATTATGTTGCAGTGGTTGTGACTCCAATCATTGTATACATACTGTTTGCTTTGTTGAGGTTGTATCAGAGACGTCTTTATGGGAGGCCAAAAGGGGCACTTGCCCCGGGCCCCCACCTTCGAGGGGGCCCCACAAGGCTGACTGCATTAAATGAATCAGTTCACATTGTCTATACGACTTAAATAGAACATTTCAGGATATTTAAAGGCTTGCTGCTGAGACTTTTGTACAACTCAAATGTGTTTCTGGTTATTTATGAATAACAATTTCACAAGCCTGTGTTTTGGGTGAATTTAAAGCTTTAAAATAGAAAATAGAAACCCAGAAAAAGTATTTTAAGATCATATCAATTACTTCCCTTGTTGATGGAGACAATGAAGCAACAATCATTACCATTTTGCATAATATGATTCTATATCATTTTGTTTTTCAAAGTTGATGTGTTGGGTTATACAGTTTGTCTACTTTCCAAGTCAGTTCTATACAATGTGATTATCTTAGTTCATTGTAAGTGCTAAAAAAGAAAGTGGTGAAGTGCAGAAATTGCAGAGTGGTTAAAAATCCCAGCTTCATATCTTAACCAATGTGTGATCCTAGGCATCCCATTCAATCTTGTATTGCCTAACTTATCAAAATTGCCAGTCTCTCGGCATCTAGAGTTATTTTGTTTCACTGGCTATAGTGCTGCTTCCTCTATAAAAATAGTAGGCATTGATACTGCACACCAAATCCACTTGTTTCTTTGCTATACAATGGTAATTCTGCTTGAAAACCATGTCCCTCTTATAATCTCAGTTTGTCTGGATAAGGACACCTCTCTCTAGTAGCTTCTAATCTCCATCCATTATCTACTATTTGGTATGTGTAGTTTACTCCTTGCATCCAATGTGCCTCCTGTAGCCATGTCTGAGCACTTTTGCATTATGTGAGGCAGCTAATCTGAGTCATCTGTCTCTTCTGGATTATGTGCTCATTTTTCATATGATCTGTCCCGCATTTATACTATGGCAGGTATACCTTCCTCGTGGCAGCTATTGATGAAAAGTGTACTGTACTTATGATAGACCACAAGTACACTCATGATGGACTGCTAATGTTGGCCTTGAAATGCTACTTGTTCATCACTCTGATTACAGCAAGCCTGACGAGGCTAAGAGGACTGAAAGGGTACCCTTGCTTATTTTGATCGCTGTGAGGCAGCATTGCAACCTATGTGTTGTGATTGCGATGTTGCGGGCACGACCAGGTACTCTGCACCCCTTAATTTCTTGGGTTCAGAGAGGGGGCCCCAAAGGTGTCTGTGCCCCGGGCTCCAAAAGTGCTTAAGATGGTCCTTGGCTGTATTCAGTGTGTTGTCAATGCCATGCACCCAAGACTGTAGGGACTGGTCATAACCATCACAGCATAAGACACCCATGCAAGCAAACATTTTGGGTTGTGGTGAGTGGTCAGGTATTTGCTTTCATGAGTGTGTTATGTTGTGGTGTTTGTGACTCCAATCATTGCATACTTACTGTTTGTTATGTAGAGGTTGTATGCAGTTATTTCATGGTATGGGAATTTGGAGCAGACATTGTTTTTTCATTTTCTGTGATAAAAGAAAAGATCACATGTTAGTGTAGGTAGTTTGTAATGAGTTATTGAATTGCATAGCAGACATTTCTGTAATTTGTTGATCCACATATTTGGTACTTTACAAGCACTATGCATCAAACCAGTGTACTGTGCAATGTGCCCAGTTCCTGTGTTTGTTCGTAAAATCATTGCATCTGTGGGAAAAAAAAATCCATGCATGATTAAAAAAAAACGTTCTACGTTATGGTACAATATTTTTCGGTGGTTGATTTCAGTAGGAGGAATTGAATAGGTTTAGGCTTTTTGGTTTTATGGTACTATATTTTTCAGTGGTTGATTTCAGTAGGTGGAATTGAATAGGTGTATGGTTTTTGGTTTGGAAGTGGTGGTACTATTGTTGTAATTAGATACCATTTGGCATATTCTAATTGTTTATTTCTTTCATTTATCTGTTTGGCTGTTGCACAATTTTGAGGCAGTTAGATACTGGTTGGCGTATTCTAACTTTTGATAGTTTTGAAGTTGTTTGGAGTATTTTTATATGCAATAAGTACTGTAGGATTTACTTAAAAACATGTATATTGCAGTTGTCTGGTTGTAGTTAGATACCGGTTGGCAAATTCTAACTGTTTATAGTGTTTCACTGTTAGATAGCTGTTGTCTTATTCTATTAGTTTATGGATTTAAAGGTTATTGAGGACATTTTGTAGATGTTTATACTCAGATTAGTGAATACATTTTGATCTTAAGAATATTAAGTAAGCATTTACAAGATTTGCTGGTAATCTTTGTTTTAGAGTAATGAAGTATGATTACATACAAACTATTCACATTTCTTTTTTATGTATGCAGTGTAGTGACCTGCATTGGTTGTGGCTCCTGCATGGTAGATTATGCCTACTGTTGTGAAGGTTTTCTTACCAAGTTATGCTAGTCGATGTGTGAATCCAGTCAGCTTGCAGTTGTTTTTTGTACCATCTGCATTTTAACGTAAAAGCGTTACTATTAGGTATTAGGTATTCACTATGTGACTATATTTGTAAAGTGAAACAATAGTCAGAATTGCAAGTAGTACATAATCTGCGATGGTTTGCATTTTGTACAAGTTGCTCGAATGGAATGGATTCACAGTGAGGAATGGATACATACATGAAGCATTCATTAGGGATTTGTTCCTGTGTGACATGGTTGCATGGATTTGAAGATTTCATTTATAGGTATGTTTTTGTGTTCCAGTCCTTGTATTAAGTACATTAGAAATACATTCTTGTGGATCTTCTTGTGTGTTTATAGTGAATCTGACCATTCCAGAACAGTATTCTAATTCCTGCCTTATTGCAGAAACACTGTAAGTGTTGTCAGGATTGTTGGTTGTATTTCTGTGAAGGACTGACATTTGCAAACATAATTGGTCTGTCCCGTTGAAGTAAATGTGTTCAAAAGTTGGTGGCAATTGGAATAGAATATTGATTGCTACATTTGTATAACAATGTACACCAGTTGTATTTGAAAATTTGAATGGACCGGACAGTTCTGTGTCTAAGACATTTGTTGGAAGTGTGTGTTGTTTCTTTGAAGAGGTAGGTTGTTTATGCAGTAGATCCTTCTTTGGTGGTGGTCATTGATGAAGTATTAGCTTATTTTAATTTCTTTTGAGGTATGGTTGTTAGATCCTATATATTTGAGTCCAAACTAGTTTTCTTTTACAACTGTTTAATGTTTTGAGGAACATGATAGGTTTTGAGATGGTGTGCATAGAGTGCACATAGTCTATTGTATTCTAGAATGCAAGGAATATTAGCATTTACTTTACTTGCATCAAAATTGACTAGAAATAGTCCTTCAAGTGTACATATGCGTGATAGTGTTACATAACTCATGCCATCTTTAAATACTGTGCTGACATTATCTATCAATACTTGATCTAGGTTAAGACCTTGTGATTTATGAATGGTGACTGCATATGCTAGAGTCAGAGAAAATTGTTCTCTGCGTACATACATGTCTTTGGAATGAAGGAATCGGGCTGTTGAGCATCCTATCCTTTCAACTTCTGGTAGTTTGTCAAACTAAATATTGACAAACTGAATGTTGTCACGTGGGTATGTTTGAAAGCCAACAAGTGTACCAAGTGCTCCATTGACTAGTCCTTGTTCCACATCCAGGGTGCGTTTGAGCATTACTCTACAGTTTGATCATTTTAATATTTTCTCTAAACCAGCTGTATTAGAGATAGAGTTTTCTTTGGTATTTAGACGTGCTGTGGCTTATTCATACATGGGTAGGGTCATACTGTGCACGGCCAGTTTGTCTGTGGAGCAAATTTAAACTATTGGTTGCATTTCTTTTTTCAACATTGTTTCATTGAATTGTGCACAGCTTGCAAGAGTTGGCATCAAGGACATACAGTTTACATTTGTGTGTGCTAATTGTTCCATGACATCACTAGCACATGAGTTATGGCTGTATAGGTCATGGATGTGTCTGGTATTCAAGATACTCTGTGCTTCTTTAGATAGAACAACAATCCGAATACTTTTCGACATTTTGGAATGGGTGAGGTCTGCAGACTGGCACATGTTTTAAGTTAATGCTTTGTATTGGAAATGTTGCCAAATATTGACATTTCCTATGCTGCCAAGAGTTTTATGGCATAGTTTGTGCCCTAAGGTTTTAAGAATAGATTCACCTTTAACTGGTGTTAATTGAAGAAGATCTCCAAAAACAATAATGTCTTTTTCTCCAAAGAGCTCTTCGTAGTCTGTTTTGAGGACCTCTTGTAATATGAAGTGAATCAAAGCCAACATTAGGTTGGAGACCATGCTCACCTAATCTATGAGCAGCATTTTCATTTGTTTCAAAACTCTGCATAATTCCTTTGCAGCTTCTGGAGAAAGTGTGTAGTAGTCTAATTTGTTTTGCTGTTCTACTGGAAGGAGTAGTAATCAGTGTAAAGTGACACCGCCTATGTTGTAGGCAGCTAAACCTGTGGGGGCAGTTATAACATTTTTTGGAGAAACTTGCTGATCATTTTTATTAAGAATATTTTCCCTGAACCAGCTTGACCATTCACATACAGCAGTATTGGTTTGTAGTCTTGGCAGGTACAAGTTTTAGTTTCATGCTGCAAACCATTTTTCAATTTGTTTTGTTATTTCTAGAAAAATGCTACGCTGTGCATTGTTTAATTGTGATTTGAGTATAGCAAAGTCTACTGTAGACTCTTCATACTGTTACATGGTGTTGTATACTTCACTCATGGCTAATTCCGTCTCATTTTCTATGAGTGGTTGTCCAAGTGGTTCTTGGCTTCCTGTTAGAGAAGGTTGACTGCTGTCAGGAGTGTCTATATTTAGTTGTTCTTGGAGATCTTCTTGTTGCTGTTCATTGCTTAACATTGTTTTGTGCAACAAAAAGAGACTGTCTGTTATAGTGCTTGCATTTTCTTTGAAAACATCTTCATAGGAGACATGGGTATCTAATAAATATTCTTTTCTTCAATACTTTAAAAAGTTGTAGTAGAGACATGTAATACAGTTCTTTATGTTGAGAAATGTTTAATGACAATTTCATATGATTAATTAAGCTTCATTTGGTAAGTTTCACTTGGCTGCCTTCACAATATTCTACTTTGTATCTACCTTCCTTCTCATCTGGTTTAATATTATTTTTGTATGTGAAGTTTTGGGCTACGTGGTATAGACACATGGGGGGTCATTACGACCCAGGCGCTAATTGCGCCAACTTTACCACCATGGTGTAAACTATGTTTACACCATGGTGGATGGCGGATTTACCGCCCCATTCCAAGGTGAGTGGGGCGGTAAATCCCCATTTCCCATTTTCCCTTCCCCATTCCCATTTTTGCCCCATAGGGCATAATGGGAGTGGGGAAGGCGCTAATTACGCCACCGTAAATTACGGTGGCGTAATTAGCATCATGCAGGTTAGCGCCATGGATTTTAACGGCTGCTAAAAGCAGCCGTTAAAATCAGAATCAGGCGTTAAGGGTTAACGACGGCGTTAACCCTTAACGCCTGGGTCGTAATGAGGCCCATTGTTTCCAAAGTGGTACTCCTGTTTGGGTAGTATGTGTCTAGTAAAGTGTTTTCAAAATGTGTTGGCTGTTGGGATCATTTTTGGCTATTGTTTCTATGTCTTCATATGATTTGAGAACAATTTTTCTGGATTTAGCAGGACCAAGGCTTAGCCATACTATGTTATCAGATTTTCCATACAAGGCAGTACCGGTTAAACAGTCTGTGGCTTGATAGCAGCCACATTCTCTATGGGAGAGCATTTTTATGCCTCAGCTGTACAATTTCTCTGACAGCGTTTTCTCAGATGGTATGTCGTCCCAAGGTCTTTGAGCTCTGTTTTTTCTGCTTTGGTTAAGTAGGCTGTGACATATCGTGCAACTGCATTGGAATTGTCTGCATTGTATTGCACATCTCTGTTTGCATTCCATAGGAGGACGATGATTGCATTGTAATCATTGATGTACTCTGATCCCTCTGTTCTTTTTATGCAGTATGTGTTCTTAGGTGATTTACCTTTGACACTACGTCTAACTGAAGACATGAAGTTGTTCACTTGACTTGTTGAAACTGGTCTAAAGAAACCAAAGCAGCATTTGGTATAGTATTTCCCACTGTTTTTATATTTGCGCCAACAATACTTCCCACACTTGTGTCTTTGAAATTGTAAGATGTTTGCATGTAGGTCACTGTGTAATTTGTGAAAGGATTTAACAAGTGACATATTTCTGAAAGAACTGCAAAACAGTGGCATCACTGTCCTGACCAAATTTAGGAGCATCTATAATCCACAAAAGCATGTGGGTATGTGGTGCTCCTCTGGCTTGGTATTCTTTTCTCCAGAAAAAGTGTTGCACTTCTCCGAGGGTAGGCACTGTTTTATTACAAATGAAGTGTAGCATGGCAATAAAGCAATGATGGAAATGTCTTGATACATTTACAGGATCTAGAGAGCAGAGTTCTCCTGCTGTTTTTATATCTATATTTTGTTTTGGTTTTGTTTGCTATGCATAGTTAATTGTGCACATTTTCCCATGCATATTCTGCACAACTTAATGTCACAAACCATCTGGGTGGGCCAATGTTTCTTATCATACACTGTACTGCTGTGTGTCATTGGAACCAGTATTCTTTTGTACCACGTATGTTTGCTAAAAGGTTTGCAATGCTCGACTGTAAAACTTCATTCTTTTCTTGCACTTTTTTCAGTAATTGGGTAGCAGACATATTATGAACATTGGTACCTGATTTCAATGTGTGTGCAACTCTGTAGCATAGAGTTGCTAGTTCATTTTCAAAGAGAAGGTGGAATATGTATTCCACATTTTGTCTGAATCTGGAGTCTTCAGAATACATTTGTAAAGAACGGTATTCAGATGCTGTCATTTGTGTGGGTCTTTCATCGTACCTTCCTCCATTTCCAGTCTGAAAGAGTAGAGAGAAGGCTTGTGCTGATTGGAGATCATTTGGCTTGCCGCATTTCGTAAGTTTCCAGTACATCCTCTGTGGTGTCTTTAGAATACAATGGGTGAATTGTATAATGGTCTAAAATATTGGATTCTGTCGTAAGATTTAGAAGTTGAAATTTGCCAGTTTCTGATGAGTCTTGAATTATATTGGTGGTTTCCATCATGATTTCTTCAATGTCTATTTCTTTGTAGTATTCATTGTTGTCTTTTAGATATTGCAGGGCTTCTCTAACTTTATGTAAGTCCACTAGTTGCTACCACTTTCTTTCGTCCTTTGTAGGTATAGCATTTACTAGGATAATCAAACAGATTTCTATTGGCCCTTGCACTCCCAGAGTGTGTGTATTATCTTTCAGATCTAATGGCAAATAAACTACTTTGCCACAAATGCCTTTTAGTAATTCAGAGGAAGGTAGTTTTGCTGTTTTGGTTGAAGGCGTATTATTGCTTGAAATGGCTGCACTGTTTGAATTATAATGCTCTCATACAAGTTAAGTTGTTGCAGTAGTTTTCACAGTGGGAATAATTACAAGTTATTTGTGATAGCATGTGAAGGTATTTCATTGTTGTCAAGTTTAGCAATGCAGTATCTGCAAAGTATTGAGGGGTTGGTAATTACGTATTTGTTTTCTGCTATAAAAAAGCAGGACTTTTGGCATAGTACAGTTTATGAACAAGATTTCTTACAGTTGAATGGTGCGTTCCTATCATTTTGATATGGTGGAAGGTGCTTTTGCAAATAGGTCCAGAAATGCAGGCTAATGAATGTCCTTGTAGTCCTGTGTATTTGCGCACTTGACAGCAGTCCATAGTTTGTAATATTTTTATTTTCAATATTTGTCTTTGCCTTTCACATACTGTTTGAATAACTAGCGTAAAGATATGAAAGATTTTTTGCCTGTGTTACACATTGATGGGCATGGCCATTTGTAGACTGGACGTATTGGTTCAGTGGAATGGAGAGTTGATGCTAAGTTTGCTGGAGATATTTGTGTGAGCAGCATTTCTAGTTCCATGATAGTATTATTAACCTTTTCATACCCTTGTGCACTGCTATGTATGGCAATTGGGTTTGTTTGCTTTTGTTTGTATGCTTCTTCATTGAAGTATAGTTATGTGCTTGTGGTGTGACTCCATTCACCTCAACATATGTTTGTGAAGCTATCTTTTTTGATATTCCGTTTATTGAGATTTTTTTTATAGTTTAGTACTTAGTTTTGTTAGTGGTTTCATTCTGTTTAAAACTAAAATAAATCATTTTCGTTTGAGAAGGATTGCACTGTCTATGAGAGCTTGTAGGATTCATTTTCTAGGTAGGTTTTAAGGGTTGTGCGTATTAGCTGTTTTGTTTGAACTTTTTGTACAAATTCTGCTAGAGGTGGATGCTTATTTTGGAGTGTTTTAGTTTGATTTCGTTTACTTTTGCGTTGCTTTCTACGGAGTTGGTTTTTGGTAGGCATTCCTTGGGGTCTGTTGGAGGAAAAAAAAGTGTGGGTTGGGATCTTGTGCAGTGTATGTGTGCTTTGTGCATGAGTGTCTGAGTATGATGGTAAGGATGTATGTAGAGGTGTGTGATTGTGCAATGAGCTGCTACATCCAATTGGGAAGGGTATTCTTATATTTATGTGTTACTATACTGGTGTTCAGATTACAATTCAAAGTATGGAGCTGGTAAGGGGAAGCACTAATACTGAATCTAATGTTGCAGGGTTAGTACAATTGTTTGTTCTAGAATACGAGAATTCTACAGTGTTTGAGTAACAGTTAGAACATTATGGCAGTATTGCACTTACTTTTTTGGATGGAAAGAGTAGGTTTCTTTTGAGTTCTCCTTCATACTTCAGACGCTGCTGCTTTTCAGGGGAGTGGTCTTCACTGCAATTGTGAAAGAAAGAAGTTAGTAAATGTGTATGTTAATAGCACTGTTGTTAATGTATAATAGATTTCTTTGTTTTTGCAGTAGTAGTGCTTTCTGATAACTGCATAACATGTACATGCACTTTCATTGGCCTGTGTGCATTCTGTATATTTCATTTAGAATCTGTTAGTTGAATGTGCTTTAGGAATCAGTACAATAGTAAGCGCACAGAGCACAGGCGGTGTTATTGGATGTTAGGAGATAGAAGAAATAATGTATGCATTTGTGCAGGTGTGGAAAATAAAGCAGAAAGATTTGGTGGGATCAGCAGCTTATTAGCAGCAGCGTATTACTCAGTAGGTCATTACCAAAGTACTGGGTGATTTTGTGGTGCTTGGAGATGGGAGAGTCTGAAATAAAGTAAGGGTTGCAAGGAAAGATCTGGTGCTTGTGTTGCAGACTGAAGGGAAGGGGGAAATGTTGTATGTCTTCCTTTACAACACTTTACATAGTTGTAGATGATGTCATAGACACGACTGCACCTGTGCATAGTTGAATGCTTTTGTAAATTCTAGAACGGAATGGGCAACGAGCTGGAATGTGTTGTGTCTGATTACTATTATAATCATTTGTAAAGGAAGTGGAAATTATAGAATGCATGTTAAATATGTAGAATGTATAGAAAGGAAATTGTATGTACATCGTATGCATTATAATGCATTAAATGCTATTATGGTTGAAATGTGGATAAATAGATGGCAGTGGTTACACAAATGATAGAATGAATGAAGAAAATAACAGTTTGCACATTGCAGTTAATAATATGGGTAAATAAAAATATGGAGAGCTGACACCTTTGCAAGTGACACTTGATCATAGCAGACGGGAGAAATGACAGTAAGCTTGTTTTACAGGTTATACAGGGTAAGTGGTAGTTACTCTGTTTATATGCATTTATACAAGAGATGTACATGTAGGGTGCGAAAAATTTTCATACCTGTGATTTGTGTTCATGCATGTGGATGTGCATGAATCTGCAAGTAAAAATGTTGGAGAGTGTACTAGTAAGTGCTGTATGTGCTTTGCACTCACAGCCCAATTGTACTTAGAGTGATCAACAGTACATCTAATGTGCTGAATTGTGATGATGGAGTTAGATGTAGAGGTCTTGGATGTGATTGGTGGATGGTTGTGTGACTGCTTATTAGTAGCCAATAAGGGAATGGTGCAGAGAGTGAAGTGGAAAGGATAGAAGGGCTGCCCCAGTGTTAGATGCTTCGCGGACACCACGGCTGCTCACGGAGAGGGCGTGCCACATCCGGGGTTTCTCAGCAAATCCAGCATGGAAAGGGGACTGTCGGGATTAGCTAATCAGGTGTTGAGGTTCTGATTTGTATTGAGAGAGGATGTGTGTAGTGAATATGGCAGAGGTGGAGAAGGTCAGAGTGTTGGTGCTTGGAGATATGTTTGTGAATGGTTTGGAGCAGTATGCAAAATGTAGGAATGTGGGAAACAATTTTGATGTAAACGGAGTGGAGGTGGTGTGGAGCACGGTACCTGGTTTAAATTTGCAAGCGATGGTAGAAGTTTCTCACAATATGGCTAGGGTTAACAGTGTACAAGTGGTTGTCCTGCACTGTTGTGCTTTGCATTTGGGTTATGTAAGTGCCCCTACTTTGTTGTAAGATCTGCGCAAAACCTGGTTCAGGCAGTAATGAAACTACTTCCAAATGCCAAGATAATTTTTTTCTGGTTTGTTAGCTAGGGCATTAGTTCTGTTTTTTGTCCTCAGCAAAATGTTGCTAGTTGATTTATTAACCGAGGCATGTTTGCTTTTATGACTAGTGCTGGCATGCTCTTTTGCAACAATGACAACATTGACTCTGGTGATGTTGATTACTTTAAAGAAGATGGCATGTCTTTATCTTTTATGGGAAATGCCATGCTGTTTTGGAACATAAGGGTTGCTTTCAATAAGCTAATGTGAAGATTTTTGGAGGAAAATAAGAAAGAAAAAAACAAAAATACAAACTAAAAGGTGTTTCTGAAGCATCTGCACGAAAAAGGGTCTTTTCAGAGCCAACCTCAAAGGGGAAATGGGGACACAATTTAAATTTTAATTCCCCACGCTCAGATTTTACGATTTGTCCACGGATACACATATTAAATACAGGGATTATGAGGATGAGTGGCATGCAAATGAGACTTAGCAGAGCAAGGGATTGGTCAATAGGGTTTACTGGGTGTGATGTGTGAGCAGAGACTTTGTCAGAAAGTCTTTTTCCTGAGAGGAGAGCCTATAGCTATGGCTGTGTGTTTCAGAAAGCAGATTGTCTGGATTTTGGGAGATTTGTGGATAAATTGGTTGGAGGTGCATGCAGATCACTGTGGAGTGGCTGTACATCTTGGATTCCCTCATGTGGAAGTGGTTATGACGGTGCTTATGCACAAACTTTGAACAACTGTTCACCCTCACAATCCAAGTAACAAGTAAGTGTACTCTAGTTGTGATGTCACTTAGCCCACTACCATTTCATGGTTGACTCCTATATTGTCGTAACTTTGATCTATCAATGCCAAACTAATGTAGTCTTGCAAATCTATAGATCACTAGCAATTTTGGGAAATCATAATGGTCTCTTTATGTTTATTTCATGTACAGCCATGAAGCAATATTTCTTTGTGTCCCAAATGTAATGGAATGCATAGTCGTCAATATTGTACAGTGTCTAAGTAACATGTGTACTGGCAACAATGCCATTGCATACTAGATTTGTCATTGTCAACTAAGGTTTCATACACTTATTTTGTTCATTTAAAAACAGGTTATATCTTTCTCTTTCACAGGTGGTACAGGCTGGTGGCCTATCATTCGTTTACATGGTGGCTTCATGGGAGACTTGGACACTGCGTTCGACGAGTAATACCCGCCTGTATTGTTGGTGCCATTAGAGAAACTTTCCCCAGTGAAAGCGGTCAGTACAGGGAATTTTCCCTCACTGTGCTACAACCATAACTTTATAATGTGGAGTACATTTGTGCCTTCAAAATCAGAAACAAAATAAAGCACAACGGAACTTTCATCAATGGTTGTTTCAATTTTTCAGTGAATCAAGTGTGTGTCCATTCAGCAGTGATCCGGCCCTTGCCGCATTCTGTGATTGTGTCTCTGACTCTGTCATTATGTCATTCTGTCAAACTAAGAAGGTATTAATTTAAATCTTCCTCTGACATCACTGTCCTGTGTGTGTCAGGGGCAAACCATGACTTGAAGTTGTTCATCCATCTCAACAAATGTTCCCCGCTGCTGGAAAATGACTGCTTGTTTAACCTTGTGCCCTACCAAAGCTATTCTTTTCACGTACCAGAAGTGTCACAATTCCTTGCAGACCACCCCAGAGTTACTCCCAATAAAACAAGACCCCAGTAACAGTATATTCTATCCTAAACTAACATGTGTCAGTCCACCCCCTTTCTAGCTCTGATGTGCCAGACCTGGCAGCTATCGATTCCGACCCCCACCGGTTGTCTCAGGGGAAAGACCCCCACACCCTTCACCTCGATCGCTACTGACCCAAAGTGGGATAGTACAAACACACGTGTGCAACTTATAGGCCTCTAATATATCACTGCGGTCATGGGTTCAGGGGACCGCGGCCTGGCCGGAGGGGGTTGTAGCAGGGCTTGCTCGGACATTCTCGTACGAACACATTTTGTCAGGGCTCGAGACTTGCTCCTTGTGAAAAATATTTACGTTTTTTGCAATGTAAAGAGGAGATGGGCTGAGCTGACAGGTGGTGTGGGCTGGCTGTGGAAGTTGGTGGGATAGTGCAAAGGTCTCCAGAGGAACAAAGTAAATCACTAGAAATTTCGCACACCATTGGTGGATGGTAGCAAACAATTCATATGTTTTTCTAAAATATTTCCAATGCCACTATGGTCTGAAGGGCTATTGGCTCTCATTCTGAGTCAAGGTCAGCGACTGTGAATTTTTGATTGCGTGCTGAGCAAACTCACGCATTGTACACAGTATAAGGTTCAATTGTTTTTCGACCTTGAAATAAAGGGAGGAATCCGAAAGGAATGACTGAAGGGAGGGGTGTAATACCTTCAAATATGATAAGGGTCACCATTCAAAAACTGGACAAAGGAAGATGTAATGTCATTCATGAAAATGTGTTGACTTGAACAGAGTCTCTGCGTTACGCTGAAAGAATGGAAATGCTGAAAAGTATGTAAGTTTTACTTTCGACAATTTTATAGACCAACGAGTCAATTTATCATTCGCCGACTGTTATTGCTGGCTTACATTGTACTCGGTTGCTCTTTGTGGCATATTGCAACAACATACAAATACAACCTGTGTGTGTACTTGTCTTTGTCCCAGGCACATGTGCAGTCCAGCATCGAGGTGCATGTAGTCCACCACTGGGTTCCACCAGTTTACACAAACGCCTAATTCAATGCTAATATTTAATTAAAATTCCATCTATGTGTTCTTCTTGCACTTAGCTTGCTCCCTGATTGTAGCGTCAGCCTCCGCATCCCTTTTCTAGCTGAACATACTCCATAGCATAGTATACTACTTTCCACGTTGTTTTCTCTGTGTTCCCATTGTTTCACATCTGTGTTCATCATTAGCATCATTAGTTTTAACATGGAGCCAAATTAATGGGTAAAATGATAAATTGTTATAAAGATCGGCTACGGACACACATTTCTGTTATATTTTTGAAACAACTACATCCTGCCTTTCGATGATTATCATCGATTTCAGATACCAACTGACAGGTTTTTTAACCGGCAGCTGCAGATACACTTGAATGGCTGGATCGCAATGACGCTTTTTTGGGATGATCGCAATGGGCCGATATGCCCTTACGCAGTACCAGCGATAAGGAGCAACCTGACATTGTTTATGGGGGCTTAGCTCCAAGCTGATGCCAAAGCCTTGCGATTGATGGTGTGTCTAATGCGCTTCTTATACCCAAAAGGAACACTGTGTGACTCACGATAAACATTTGTGGATGGAGAACAAAGAAAAAAATTACCCATTTGCTTGAATATGGCAATAGCCTGATGTTCTCAGAGTGTTTATTGTGAAATAAAAGTACTTTACAAATTGCACAGTTTTGCTATTTCCTTTAAAAGTATAGTTTTATATTCAAAATTGGGGCGTGCTGTGTTGTGAGATGATTTGTGTTGATATTCCTGGTTTTGCGTCAACTAACGGTAACATGTAGATGATGACTGGGCGCGTTTGGCTACGCTGCCCAGTAACGTCCTGGAGATAGGCAGAGATTATCACTAGGTTTGGTGATATCAGCCTCAGGGGCAGGGCATATGAATTAGTGCCACCAGGGCAGTCTCCCTTGGGCGATGTGGCAACGGATAAGATTATCATAAGATGGACGCACCCTGCTGCCTGATTTTGCATGTGTAAAAAAGAGGAAAAGTATGGTATGGTGCATAGGAAATGTTTGTACGATCGATCAATGTATGCTTATAAACACATGCCGAGCCCTTGGGACAATAATATTTGTGAGCGCACTATTCCTTTAATAGATCCATTTTTTGCTACATTCACTGCAGATGATTTTCTGAGGTCTCTGTTTCTGTATTATTTTTAATGTCTGTATGGTCTGTGAAAAAAAATGTTAAGTACACACAAAATAATGGTTATTAATTGGTTTATATAGAGAAGTGTAGTGTATATCATTAGTATCACTGTTTTCACTCATTTCATCCTGAGGAAAATTGTCTTCCAGCGATTCCAAAGTACTAGACATTTCTGTGTAAAAAAAAAATACTTTTAGTGTACCTAATACAGAAATTTTATAAATATATACAATAAATGTAGTTTACTCACTAGTTTCTTGCTAAGTTTTGCTGTTACTGCTGCGTAGGTGTGCTGTTGATTTTTGCTATGTAGTTTCTGTGAGGTAATTCTGTTCAAGGCATATTTATTTTGTTTTGGTATATTCCATTATGTTGCATGTGCTATGTAATTGAACAGTTGGTGTCTTACATGTACAGTTTCCACTTCTTATTTATTTTTTAATGTAATGTATTTATTTGATGCTTTTTGAACATGTTCAGTATTTCTATTGCATGATACAACAATGTAAGATACCCCCTGAATTTTTGGATAGTGTTGCTGTTGCCCACATACGTCTGCGGACATGTGCATGGTCTGCAGACATCAGAACCACAAGCGCGGGTAGGGGGTTCAGTATGTATTATCTTATATGTATATAAACTAAGGGAATCCTAGGTAACATTTATCAAATTTATATTATCTATATCTATATTCAGTGAAAAAAAACTTTGTTAAAGGGACGTTATGGTTAAGTTGCGCTACTAAAAACCTATGACTATGAAATTCAGTGAAAAAACTTTGTTAAAGGGACGTTATGGTTCCAAGTAAAACCGAAAAACCCTTGAAATTCGCCAGTTATGGTAAGCTAAGCAACCATAACTCGCCCCACCACCGTGCACTGCTAAGACTAAGACTAAGCCAAAGATGTCATTGATGACATCACTGATGACATCACACACATCACATGTCTGGCTCACTATTTTTTCTTTTGCTGACATATCTAGGCCACATGGTTTTCTTCAGTAACAGTCAGAAACTAAGAATTTTATTTTATTTGTAGAGCACGAGAAGACCTGCTCACAACCCAAATAAAACCCACTCTACATCTTCCTCTCTCAGCTCGCCCTTTCTTATCTCTGTGGTTGGTGTCCCCCCCTTTACCCTCCTTTACCCTCCTCTCCTAGTGTGTCGTGTCTGAAAAACCAAATAAAATACAAAATTACAAAAATCAAAAAAAAATAAGGCTCTTTTCAGAGCCGCCTTTCCCAGTTAAAAAATAGAAGTGAAAATAAATGAAGCAGGGCTCTTTGTATTTTTTAGAAGTCCGCGGACAGTTCGCGAACATTAAAAAAATTGGGTTGCTACTCCATCACAAACATTGTAATTTTCTCTGGAAAGAAGTGGTGGTTCTGAAAAGAGCCTTTGGGTGTTGTTTGTAAGTCAAAAATTGTAAATGCTTAACATCTACTTCAAAATCGTTGTTGTAATTCCAAAAAAGGTTGCAATGCATTTTGTACATTTCTCAGAAAAATCTGATTGCCAGCATAAGTAAGATGGACTCCATCTCTGCGAAAAATGTATGTACTACAAAACATAATATTTTCATTGTGAAAAGAAGACATGCCGAAATCTCTTAGAAAGCCACAAACAGCCTTATTACCATTGCGCCTTGCTTTTTCCATTTGTGGACCAAATGAAGAAGAACGAAGCCACATTTGTCTCTGCGCAATCCGTGAAAATATCACTTGAGAATTAGGAAACATGTCCATAACCTTCCTAAGTCCTTCTTTCATAGCAAATTGCAAAAAAATTCCAGTCACATGTCCTAAACTGTTCCCTCCACAATGAATTACAATTATGTCTGGATGTTGCTCTGTCTCCAAAGTAGCACAGAGAGGTAGCAAGTCCAACCACTTCATTCCACGTACTTCATGCCAGTGTACTTCCACATGTGGGAATCCAAGATCTACAGCTACTCCACAGCTTTCTGCATGCACCTTCAACCAATGTATCCACGAATCTCCTAAAATCCAAACAATCTGTTTTCTGAAACACACAGCCATAGCTATCTTTTGTTCTCTCAGCAAAAAGAGTATCTGAGAAAATCTCTCCTGGCACAACACACCCACCAAACTTTCCTGACCAATCCCTTTCAGTGCTTATTCTCATTTGCATGACTTCTGAACCCAAAAATCCCCGGATGTAACTCCCGATGTCCGCGAACTACCGCCATGTCCGCGGACATATCGTAACATGAACAGCCCTTCTACCATTTCCACTAAACTCTCTCTGCCATTCCCTCATTGGATGTACCTCAAAAATCACATGACCATGCACCAATCACATTCAAGACCTCTACATCTAACTGCATCATCATAGATCAGCACTGCAAATGTACTCTGAATCTCTCTGAGTACAAGTGTCATATCATTGGCAAGCAGCATCTACCAGAAATACTGTGCAAGTCTTCAAGATTTCTACTTGCAACTCCATGCTTATCCATATGCATGAACACAAACTTCAGGTATGCATATTTTCTGTATTGTAGATGAACACATTTTCAAACAGACTTTTACCTTGTAAAATCTGTAAAATGAATTTACTGTACTTTTTTCAATTTCCTAAAATCATCTATCACTTATAAACCTTTATACTTTTTACTTTCTTTATACACACACACTGAAATCATGTTAAACTAACATTTTTTAAATGAAATATATAGACTACATATATTCAAACAAAATTGCATGCAAACACAATCTATGTTTAAACCTTTATAAAAATACTTATACAATTTCATATTTTTTGTTTGTATTTATTTATTTACTTAATTACTTTAAATTAGACATGACATTGAGGCACTATTACCTAGAACAGTTTACTTACAGAAATAGTGGTATTCACTAATATATTATAAATTTCACAAGACATAGTAAAGATATTTTTTTTGTTGCTACAGTTAGTCATTCAATACAATTTGTTCATTAAGAACATATCATATGTACTGAACTGATGCAATGTATCTTATGTAAATAAATTAGTTTAATGGTTTTACAGAAGGCACTAAGGATTTCAATTACAAAAATCAATATCTAAATTAAAAACAGTGCTATATACAAACAAAGTTACTAATTTGAAGCTTTTACAATTGCAGTGAAGACCAGTTTCCTGAAAAGAAGCAGCCGAATTCAAAGAAGAAAGAAAAACTAAGAAGTTACCTGTTAATTTTAAAAAAAAAGTAAGTAAAATACCACCATAATATTTGTATTATTACTCAAATATACTATAATATTAATACAAGCTATTTCGGTTTCTAAAAATAGAGATTTTGTACCATTTTGTCCAAAAATGTCCATGTCTTAAACAGCGATTTACAGCCAGAATGGCCCACAAATTTCTTTTTTTGGACACACAAATTACCCAACTGAACCACTACAATTTTCATATTATGGAACAAACAACTGTTTTAATTGTCTAAATTAGATTTACTATTTGTACTTTTCCACACCACTAGCTTACTTTTTTTGTCATCTGAACACCAGTTTAGTAACACATACATTCAAGAATACCTATCCCTACTAGTTTTAGTTCCCAATGCACAATCACACACCATTACATACATCTTTATCATCTTACTCAAACACTCATGCACACAGCACACATACATTCCAGAACACCCCAACCCATATCTTCTTTATTTTTTTCAACAGACCCTAAAGAATGCCTACCAAAAGTCAAGTCCGTAGAAAGCAACGCAAAAGTAGAGCAAATGAAAATAAAGGTGTCCAACATAAGCATCCATCTCTAGCAGAATTTGTAAAAAAAGTTGAAACAAAACAGCTAATACAATCATTTAGTGAAACACAAGAAGTTTCAAGTACAACAACTTCGCTTCCTCTATCAAAATGTAAAACAAACCAAAAAACAATTAACAGAAAATCAGCTATCAGTACAGATAAAACTACTTCTTCAAATTTTAATATAGTGCAAAGTAAGCATACCAAGAAAAGTATTTTAGCCAAAATATACCGTCACAAAGTCCTTCAAAATCTTATAAAAACAGGAGAGAAATCAGGTTCAAAGCTTAAAACCTATCGTAGGAAATTAATCTTAGAAGCATTGATGGACAGTGCAATTCTTCTCAAAAGAAATGTATTTATTTTACTGCTAAACAAAATGAAACCACTAACAAAACTAATAACTAAATTACAAAAAAGACTTCTCAATAAGCGAAATATCAACAGAAAGAACTTCTTAAGTATCAGCGGAGGTGAATGGAATCACACTACAAGCACAGAACCATATTTTAATGAAGAAGCGTACAAACAAAAGCAAACTAATACAATTGCCATACATAGCAGTGGTCGAGGTCATGAAAAAGTGAATAATACCATAATGGAACAAGAAGTACTTCTTACAAAAATATGCCCTGAAAACTTAGAATTACCCCTCCATTCAACTGAATCAGAACGTCTAGTGTACAAATGGCCATGCACGTTAATGTGTAACATTCCCAAACAATGTTTCAAATCTTTACGCCAATTCCTCAATAAATATGTAAAAAGCAAAGACAAAATCAAAATTAAATTACTGCAAAATATAGATACCTGTCCAGTGTGCAAGTACACAGGACTACAAGGACATTCATTGGCCTGCATTACAGGACCTACTTGTAAAACCACTTTCCATGATATCAAAAGGATATCAACACATCATTCAACTATAAGAAATCTAGTCTATAAACTGTACTATGCTAAAAGTCCTGCTTTAGCACTAGCAAAGTTAAATAACATCCTTCTACATGGTACAGCAAAAGACCTACTTGAAGAAATTCACTATATCCAGAAAAAATATTTTGGAAGTGAAAGCCATTTACAGAATGAAATAGCTTTAAACCAATTAAGCAACATTTCTACACATGGCAACCTTTTGCTAAACACATACAAAAAAGAAATACTAAAATTTAAAAGTACATCAGCTGAAGTACCAAACCATGTATGTGTATGTTGCCGTAGAATTTTTTATAAAAGTAACACAAAAACTGTGGACCTATCATACAAAATAGAAGACAATGAAGATTCTAAATGGTTTGAATTAGCTCTCTACCTTGTAGCAGAAAACAAATATGAAATAACTGAGCCCTTAATACTTTGCAGTTATTGCACTACAAAACTTGACAACAACCAAACTCCTTCACGTTCTATCACAAATAATTTGGAATTATACCCAGTACCAAAACCTCTACAACAACTTAATTTATATGAGAGCATCATAATTCAAACAGTACACCCATTTCAAGCAATAATACGCCTTCAACCAAAAACAGCAAAATTACCTCCCTCTGAATTGGTAAAAGGTATTCGTGGAAAAGTAGTTTATTTACCATTAAATCTAAAAGAAAATTTGCATACTCTGGGAGTGCAACGTCCAATGCAGCAATCTTTAATTATATTAGTAAATGGAGTACCTACAAAAGACAAAAAAATATGGCAACAGCTGGTAGATTTATATAAAGTTAGACAAGCCTTCCAATATCTTAAAGAGAATAATAAATATTACAAACAAATTAATATTGAAGAAAACTTGAAAGATACAACTGAAATAATTCAAGAAACACAAGAAGCTGGTCAATTTGAGCTACTAGATCCTGCTACAATATCAAATACTTTAGACCATTATACAATTCATCCTTTGCACTGTAATGACACCGTACAAGATGTACTGGAAACTTACCAAATGCGTCAAACAAAAGGATCGCCAATCAGTATATGGGAAAAAAGTATAGAAGCACGTGCTTTTCCTCTACTCTTTCCTACTGGCAAAGGAGGAAGGTATGATGATAGACCTATTCAAATATCAGCTTCAGAATACCGCTCATTACGGACGTATTCTGAAGATCCCAGATTTAGACAAAATGTGGAATACATATTCCACCTACTCTTTGAAAGTGAACTAGCAACTTTATGTTACAGAGTTGCACACATATTAAAATCAGGATCACACTTTCAAAATATGACAGCTACACAATTATTAGAGAAAGTGCAACAAAAGGATGAGGTTTTACAATCAAATATTACAAATCTATTAGCAAATATGTGTGGTACTAAGGAGTACTGGTTTCGACGTCATGGAGATGTACGTTGTATGATCAGAAACCTTTGCCCACCCACTTGGTTTGTTACATTAAGTTGTGCAGAATATGCATAGGAAGATTTACATGATTTCCTACGCATATCAAATAAAAACAAAACAAACACAGATATTCTAACACCTGGAGAACTTTGTTCTTTGGATCCTGTTAATGTTTCAAGATATTTTCACCATCGCTTCATTGCTATGCTACATTTTATTTGTAATAAAACTGTTCCTCCCCTTAGCGAAGTGCAACACTTCTTTTGGAGAAAAGAATACCAAGCCAGAGGAGCACCACATATCCACATGCTTTTATGGATTAAAGATGCTCCTAAATTTGGTCAAGACAGTGATGCCACTGTTTTACAGTTTATTGAAAAATATGTCACTTGTGAAATTCCATCAGAAGCCACAAATAGTGATCTTCGTGCACACATTTTACAATTTCAAAGACACAAATGTGGAAAATATTGTCGTCGCAAATACAAAAACAAAGGCAAATACTACACCAAATGCCGATTTGGTTTCCCTAGACCAGTTACAAATACAGGTCAAGTAAACAACCTCATGTCTTCAGTTAGACATAGTGTTAAAGGTAAGTCACCTAAAAATACATATTACATAAAAAAAAAAGAAGAAGAAAAATATATCAATGATTATAATGCAATCATTGCCCACTTATGGAATGCAAACATAGATGTGCAGTACATTGCAGAAAATTCTACTGCAGTTGCACGATATGTCACAGCATACTTAACTAAAGCAGAAAAGACAGAGCTCCAAGACCTCTGGAATGACCTGTCATCAGATAAAACAGTATCTCAGAAATTATACAGCTTGCGCATAAAAATGCTCACCCATAGAGAATGTGGATCTTATGAAGCAGCTGATCGTTTAACTGGTACTTCATTGTATGGTAAATCTGAAAATATAGTATGGCTACGTCTTGTTCCAGCTAAATCTAGAAAAAGAGTTCTAAAATCATATGAAGATATAGAAACAATAGCCAAACATGATCCCAACAGCCAAGACATTTTAAAAAACAATGTATTGGACACATACTACCCAAACAGAAGTAATACTTTGGAAAACATGTGTCTATACCAAATAGCCCAAAACTACACATACAAAAATAATATGAAACCTGATGAAAAAAAAGGTAAATATAGAGTGACAGACTGTGAAGGCAGCTTAGTTAAACTCACTAAACCAAATTTAATTAATCATATCAAATTGTCATTGAAGACTCCTCAACATAAAGAAGTATATTACATATCCCTGCTACAACTCTTCAAACCATGGAGAAAAGAAGAACAATTACTAGATAACTATGACTCATATGAGGATGCTTTCAAAGCAAATGAAAGCACTATAACTGATGTAAACTTTACACAGTACAAAACAATGTTGCACAATGAACAGCAACATGAAGAAGAACTCCAAGCCCAACTAGATAAGGATACTCCTGACAGTAGTCAACCTTCTATAACAGGAAGCCAAGAACCACTGGGAGAACCACTAATAACAAATGAGGCAGAATAAGCTATGATAGAAGTAGAAAACACCATGTGTCAGTATGAAGATAAGGAAGACTTAACTATACTACAATCAAAACTAAACAATGAGCAAAGTAGCATTTTTCAAGAAGTAACAAAACAAATTGCACATGGTGTAAAACATGAAAATAAAGAATGTTGCTGCCATAATTATAAACCTATACTACTGTACGTCAGTGGTGAAGCTGGTTCTGGCAAAACATTCCTAATCAAAATCATTAGTAAGTTCCTTCAACAATTGACAAACAACAAACTGTCAGCTGTTCTCACTGCCCCCACAGGTTTAGCTGCCTACAACATAGGTGGTGTTACATTACACCGATTACTACTATTACCAGTAGAACACCAGAACAAATTAGACTATTACAAACTTTCTGCAGAAGCTGCAATGGAATTACGCAGAGTATTGAAACACATGAAAATGCTACTAATAGATGAAGTGAGCATGGTCTCCAACCTGATGTTAGCTTTGATTCACCTCAGATTACAAGAAGTACTCAAAACAGACTATGAAGAGCTCTTTGCAGGAAAACACATTATTGTTTTTGGAGATGCGCTTCAATTAACACCAGTAAAAGGTGAACCTATTTTTAAAACATTAGGGCACAAACTCTGCCGTAAAACCGTTGGCAGCATTGGAAATGTTAACCTTTGGCAACATTTCCAATACAGAGAATTAACAGAAAACATGCGCCAATCTGCAGATCTAACTTATGCCAACATTTTAAAAAGTTTGAGAGTTGGTATACTTTCTAAAGAAGCAGAAGCAACATTGAAAACCCGGCACATTAATGCACTTCATGGCGATAATGCATGTGCTACAGATGTTATGGAACAATTAGCCCACAAAAATGTCAATTGTATGGCCTTAATGCCAACTCTTGCAAGCTGTCTCAAATTCAATGAAATAATGTTAAGTAAAGAAATGCAACCAATAATGGAAATTAGCGCCACAGACAAACTAGATGTACATGGTATGACACTACCCATGTGTGACCAAGCCACAACAAGACTAAATAATTTAGAAAAATCAATCTCAAACGCAGCAGGCTTAGAAAATATGTTAAAATTATCCTTAAATTGCAGAGTAATGCTTAAACGTAACCTTGACGTGGACCAAGGACTAGTTAATGGAGCACTGGGTACAGTTGTTGGCTTACAAACATACCCACGTGACAACAAAATTCAGTTTGTCAATATACTCTTTGACAAACTTTCAGAAGTAAAATGGATAGGACGCTCAACAGCTAGATTCCTTCTCTTCAAAGATATGTATGTACGCAGAGAACAATTTTCTCTAACTCTTGCATACGCAGTCACGATTCATAAATCACAAGGTCTTACCCTAGACAAAGCAATGATAGATATTGGTAACACAGTCTTTGAAGAAGGCATGAGCAACGTAGCACTATCACGCTTACGTACACTTGACGGTCTATTTCTAATCAACTTTGATGCAAGTAAAGTAAACGCTGATATTCCTTGCATTTTAGAATATAATAGACTTTGCTCACTATACACTCCCCATCTAAACACATATTCTGTTCCACAAAAACTAAAACGTTGTAAAAGAAAACTAAATCAAACAGAAATGCAACAGGACGTCACTGCAAATCCTCCAAAGAGAGTAAAAGAAACTAATACTTCATCAAGTACCACAAACAAAAAAGAATCAATGAGAGAAAGTAAACCAGGTACTTCTTTAAAGAAGGAAGACAAACTCCAAAAAAAGCAGTTAGATACAGAACTACCTGGACCATTTAAATTCTCAAATATAGTTGGTGTAAGTTGCTATGCAAATGTAGCAATGAATATTCTATTTCAATTACCACCAATTGTTGACAACATTTACTTGCACAGTACAGACCCATTGTGTTTGCAAATGTTAGTACTTCACAGAAATGCAGCAAACAATCCTGACAACACATATATAGGGTAATTCATAGAATTTCGCAGAAAAGTGTCGCAAGCGGCTGGCGCAGACTGTCCGCGTGCGATTGTCTGCGCCAGGCGCGTGCGCTAAAACCGATTTCCGCGCACAGCGTATTCATGGATTTTAGGCTCCCAAACCAGCCGTGGCGCAGAGTATCGCAGCGACCCTGCAGCAGCGCCAGTAACGCCCCCAAGAACGCCCTCGCGCAAGGAAAAGCCATCAAAATCGCTAAATCATCGCAAAGGGCTGCGCTAACCCTGGACCAGTTTACAGGGCTGCCAAACAAGGAACGCAAAGCGGGTAATGTTTATATCAGGGGTACGCGGGAAGTTTTACATGCGATTAGCCAGGGTACGTGTATTACAGGGGTACGCGGGAAGTTTTACACGCTATTGGCCAGGGTACGTGTATTACAGGGGTACGCGTGAAGTTTTACACGCGATTTGCCAGGGTACGTGTATTACAGGGGTACGCGGGAATTATCACACGCGATTTGGCTGGGTACGTTTATTCCAGGGGTACGCGGGAAGTTTCACACGCGATTAGCCAGGGTACGTGTATTACAGGGGTACGCGGGAATTATCACACGCGATTTGGCTGGGTACGTGTATTACAGGGGTGCGCGGGAAGTTACACACGCGATTAGGCTGGGTGGGTCCTCACAGGTGTTCCCTGTACACCCTCCACGGCCCCTGCAGGCAGCCCACAAAACAGGGGACTACCCAGCACACCTGCTCATGTCCCCCAGCACCCCCAACCCCCCAGCACTTTGGGCCACCCTCCACCAGGCCCCCACTCATGCCCCTTGCACCCCCACCCCCCAGCAGTCATGGGCCACCCTCCACCAGGCCCCCACTCATGTCTCCCACCACCCCCACCGCCCAGCAGTGCAGGGGCAGCCACCACCAGGCCCCCACTCATGTCCCCTATCACCCCCCAGCCACCAGGGGCAGCCTCCACCAGGCCCCCACTCATGTCTCCCACCACCCCCACCCCCCAGCAGTGCAGGGGCAGCCTCCACCAGGCCCCCACTCATGTCTCCCACCACGCCCAACCCCCAGCAGTGCAGGGGCAGCCTCCACCAGGCCCCCACTCATGTCCCCTATCACCCCCACCCCCCAGCAGTGCAGGGGCAGCCTCCACCAGGCGCCCACTCATGTCCCCTATCACCCCCACCCCCCAGCAGTGCAGGGGCAGCCTCCACCAGGCCCCACTCATGTCTCCCACCACCCCCACCCCCCAGCAGTGCAGGGGCAGCCTCCACCAGGCCCCCACTCATGTCTCCCACCCACCCCACCCCCCAGCACTGTGGGGCACCCTCCACCAGGCCCCCACTCATGTCCCCTTGCACCCCACCCCCCAGCAGTCATGGGCCACCCTCCACCAGGCCCCCACTCATGTCTCCCACCACCCCCACCGCCCAGCAGTGCATGGGCAGCCACCACCAGGCCCCCACTCATGTCCCCTATCACCCCCACCCCCCAGCCACCAGGGGCAGCCTCCACCAGGCCCCCACTCATGTCTCCCACCACCCCCACCCCCCAGCAGTGCAGGGGCAGCCTCCACCAGGCCCCCACTCATGTCTCCCACCACGCCCACCCCCCAGCAGTGCAGGGGCAGCCTCCACCAGGCCCCCACTCATGTCCAACTCATGTCTCCCACCACCCCCACCCCCCAGCCACCAGGGGCAGCTTCCACCAGGCCCCCACTCATGTCTCCCACCACCCCCACCCCCCAGCAGTGCAGGGGCAGTCTCCACCAGGCCCCCACTCATGTCCCCTATCACCCCCACCCCCCAGCCACCATGGGCAGCCTCCACCAGGCCCCCACCCATGTCTCCCACCACCCCCACCCCCCAGCAGTGCAGGGGCAGCCTCCACCAGGCCCCCACTCATGTCCCCTATCCCCCCCACCCTCCAGCAGTGCAGGGGCAGCCTCCACCAGGCCCCCACTCATGTCCCCTATCACCCCCACCCCCCAGCCACCAGGGGCGGCCTCCACCAGGCGCCCACTCATGTCCCCTATCACCCCCACCCCCCAGCAGTGCAGGGGCAGCCTCCACCAGGCCCCCACTCATGTCTCCCACCACCCCCACCCCCCAGCAGTGCAGGGGCAGCCTCCACCAGGCCCCCACTCATGTCTCCCACCCACCCCACCCCCCAGCACTGTGGGGCACCCTCCACCAGGCCCCCACTCATGTCTCCCACCACCCCCACCGCCCAGCAGTGCAGGGGCAGCCACCACCAGGCCCCCACTCATGTCCCCTATCACCCCCACCCCCCAGCCACCAGGGGCAGCCTCCACCAGGCCCCCACTCATGTCCAGCTCATGTCTCCCACCACCCCCACCCCCCAGCCACCAGGGGCAGCCTCCACCAGGCGCCCACTCATGTCCCCTATCACCCCCACCCCCCAGCAGTGCAGGGGCAGCCTCCACCAGGCCCCACTCATGTCTCCCACCACCCCCACCCCCCAGCAGTGCAGGGGCAGCCTCCACCAGGCCCCCACTCATGTCTCCCACCCACCCCACCCCCCAGCACTGTGGGGCACCCTCCACCAAGCCCCCACTCATGTCCCCTTGCACCCCACCCCCCAGCAGTCATGGGCATCCCTCCACCAGGCCCCCACTCCTGTCTCCCACCACCCCCACCGCCCAGCAGTGCATGGGCAGCCACCACCAGGCCCCCACTCATGTCCCCTATCACCCCCACCCCCCAGCCACCAGGGGCAGCCTCCACCAGGCCCCCACTCATGTCTCCCACCACCCCCACCCCCCAGCAGTGCAGGGGCAGCCTCCACCAGGCCCCCACTCATGTCTCCCACCACGCCCACCCCCCAGCAGTGCAGGGGCAGCCTCCACCAGGCCCCCACTCATGTCCAACTCATGTCTCCCACCACCCCCACCCCCCAGCCACCAGGGGCAGCCTCCACCAGGCCCCCACTCATGTCCCCTATCACCCCCACCCCCCAGCAGTGCAGGGGCAGCCTCCACCAGGCCCCCACTCATGTCTCCCACCACCCCCACCCCCCAGCAGTGCAGGGGCAGCCTCCACCAGGCCCCCACTCATGTCCCCTATCACCCCCACCCCCCAGCCACCATGGGCAGCCTCCACCAGGCCCCCACTCATGTCTCCCACCACCCCCACCCCCCAGCAGTGCAGGGGCAGCCTCCACCAGGCCCCCACTCATGTCCCCTATCACCCCCACCCTCCAGCAGTGCAGGGGCAGCCTCCACCAGGCCCCCACTCATGTCCCATATCACCCCCACCCCCCAGCCACCAGGGGCAGCCTCCACCAGGCGCCCACTCATGTCCCCTATCACCCCCAGCAGTGCAGGGGCAGCCTCCACCAGGCCCCCACTCATGTCTCCCACCACCCCCACCCCCCAGCAGTGCAGGGGCAGCCTCCACCAGGCCCCCACTCATGTCTCCCACCACCCCCACCGCCCAGCAGTGCAGGGGCAGCCACCACCAGGCCCCCACTCATGTCCCCTATCACCCCCAGCCACCAGGGGCAGCCTCCACCAGGCCCCCACTCATGTCCCCTATCACCCCCACCCCCCAGCAGTGCAGGGGCAGCCTCCACCAGGCCCCCACCCATGTCTCCCACCCCCACCCCCCCCAGCACTGAGGGGCACCCTCCACCAGGCCCCCACTCATGTCCCCTATCACCCCCACCCCCCAGCCACCATGGGCAGCCTCCACCAGGCCCCCACTCATGTCTCCCACCCCCACCCCCCCCAGCACTGAGGGGCACCCTCCACCAGGCCCCCACTCATGTCTCCCACCCCCCCAGCACTGAGGGGCACCCTCCACCAGGCCCCCACTCATGTCTCCCACCCACCCCACCCCCCAGCAGTCATGGGGCACCCTCCACCAGGCCCCCACTCATGTCCCCTATCACCCCCACCCCCCAGCCACCAGGGGCAGCCTCCACCAGGCCCCCACTCATGTCCCCTATCACCCCCACCCCCCAGCAGTGCAGGGGCAGCCTCCACCAGGCCCCCACTCATGTCTCCCACCCCCCACCCCCCCAGCACTGAGGGGCACCCTCCACCAGGCCCCCACTCATGTCTCCCACCCCCCACCCCCCCAGCACTGAGGGGCACCCTCCACCAGGCCCCCACTCATGTCTCCCACCCACCCCACCCCCCAGCAGTCATGGGGCACCCTCCACCAGGCCCCCACTGATGTCCCCTATCACCCCCACCCCCCAGCCACCAGGGGCAGCCTCCACCAGGCCCCCACTCATGTCCCCTATCACCCCCACCCCCCAGCAGTGCAGGGGCAGCACCACCAGGCCCCCACTCATGTCCAACTCATGTCTCCCACCACCCCCACCCCCCCAGCCACCATGGGCATCCCCTACCAGGCTCCCACTCATGTCTCCCACCACCCCCACCCCCCAGCAGTGCAGGGGCAGCCTCCACCAGGCCCCCACTCATGTCTCCCACCACCCCCACCCCCCAGCCACCATGGGCAGCCTCCACCAGGCCCCCACCCATGTCTACCACCACCACCACCCCCCAGCAATGCAGGGGCAGCCTCCACCAGGCCCCCACTCATGTTCCCTATCACCCCTACCCCCCAGCAACCATGGGCAGCCTCCACCAGGCCCGCACTCATGTCTCCCACCACCCCCACCCCCCAGCAGTGCAGGGGCAACCTTCACCAGGCCCCAACTCATGTCCCCTATCACCCCCACCCCCCAGCAGTGCAGGGGCAGCCTCCACCAGGCCCCCACTCATGTCCCCTATCACCCCCAGCCACCAGGGGCAGCCTCCACCAGGCCCCCACTCATGTCCCCTATCACCCCCACCCCCCAGCAGTGCAGGGGCAGCCTCCACCAGGCCCCCACTCATGTCTCCCACCACCCCCACCCCCCAGCAGTGCAGGGGCAGCCTCCACCAGGCCCCCACTCATGTCCCCTATCACCCCCACCCCCCAGCAGTGCAGGGGCAGCCACCACCAGGCCCCCACTCATGTCCCCTATCACCCCCACCCCCCAGCCACCAGGGGCAGCCTCCACCAGGCCCCCACTCATGTCTCCCACCACCCCCACCCCCCAGCAGTGCAGGGGCAGCCTCCACCAGGCCCCCACTCATGTCTCCCACCATGCCCACCCCCCAGCAGTGCAGGGGCAGCCTCCACCAGGCCCCCACTCATGTCTTCCACCACCCCCACCCCCCAGCAGTGCAGGGGCAGCCTCCACCAGGCCCCCACTCATGTCCAACTCATGTCTCCCACTACCCCCACCCCCCAGCCACCAGGGGCAGCCTCCACCAGGCCCCCACTCATGTCCCCTATCACCCCCACCCCCCAGCAGTGCAGGGGCAGCCTCCACCAGGCCCCCACTCATGTCTACCACCACCCCCACCCCCCAGCAGTGCAGGGGCAGCCTCCACCAGGCCCCCACTCATGTCCCCTATCACCCCCACCCCCCAGCCACCAGGGGCAGCCTCCAACACGCCCCCACTCATGTCCAACTCATGTCTCCCACCACCCCCATCCCCCAGCTACCAGAGGCAGCCTCCACCAGGCCCCCACTCATGTCCCCTATCACCCCCACCCCCCAGCAGTGCAGGGGCAGCCTCCACCAGGCCCCCACTCATGTCTCCCAACACCCCCACCCCCCAGCAGTGCAGGGGCACCCTCCACCAGGCCCCCACTCATGTCTCCCACCCACCTCACCCCCCAGCACTGTGGGGCACCCTCCACCAGGCCCCCACCCATGTCTACCACCACCCCCACCCCCCAGCAGTGCAGGGGCAGCCTCCAGCAGGCCCCCACTCACGTCCCCTATCACCCCCACCCCCCAGCCACCATCGGCAGCCTCCACCAGGCCCCCACTCATGTCTCCCACAACCCCCACCCCCCAGCAGTGCAGGGGCAGCCTCCATCAGGCCCCCACTCATGTCTCCCACCACCCCCAGCCAACATGGGCAGCCTCCACCAGGCCCCCACCCATGTGTACCACCACCACCACCCCCCAGCAGTGCAGGGGCAGCCTCCACCAGGCCCCCACTCGTGTCCCCTATCACCCCCACCCCCCAGCCACCATGGGCAGCCTCCACCAGCCCCCACTCATGTCTCCCACCATCCCCACCCCCAGCAGTGCAGGGGCAGCCTCCACCAGGCCCCCACTCATATCCCCTATCACCCCCACCCCCCAACAGTGCAGGGGCAGCCTCCACCAGGCCCCCACTCATGTACCCTATCACCCCCACCCCCCAGCCACCAGGGGCAGCCTCCACCAGGCGCCCACTCATGTCCCCTATCACCCCCACACCCCAGCAGTGCAGGGGCAGCCTCCACCAGGCCCCCGCTCATGTCTCCCACCACCCCCACCCCCCAGCAGTGCAGGGGCAGCCTCCACCAGGCCCCCACTCATGTCTCCCACCCACCCCACCCCCAGCACTGTGGGGCACCCTCCAACAGGCCCCCACTCATGTCTCCCACCACCCCCACCGCCCAGCAGTGCAGGGGCAGCCACCACCAGGCCCCCACTCATGTCCCCTATCACCCCCACCCCCCAGCCACCAGGGGCAGCTTCCACCAGGCCCCCACTCATGTCCCCTATCACCCCCACCCCCCAGCAGTGCAGGGGCAGCCTCCACCAGGCCCCCACTCATGTCCCCTATCACCCCCACCCCCCAGCCACCATGGGCAGCCTCCACCAGGCCCCCACTCATGTCTCCCACCACCCCCACCCCCCAGCAGTGCAGGGGCAGCCTCCACCAGGCCCCCACTCATGTCCCCTATCACCCCCACCCCCCAACAGTGCAGGGGCAGCCTCCACCAGGCCCCCACTCATGTCCCCTATCACCCCCACCCCCCAGCCACCAGGGGCAGCCTCCACCAGGCGCCCACTCATGTCCCCTATCACCCCCACCCCCCAGCAGTGCAGGGGCAGCCTCCACCAGGCCCCCACTCATGTCTCCCACCACCCCCACCCCCCAGCAGTGCAGGGGCAGCCTCCACCAGGCCCCCACTCATGTCTCCCACCCACCCCACCCCCCAGCACTGTGGGGCACCCTCCACCAGGCCCCCACTCATGTCTCCCACCACCCCCACCGCCCAGCAGTGCAGGGGCAGCCACCACCAGGCCCCCACTCATGTCCCCTATCACCCCCACCCCCCAGCCACCAGGGGCAGCCTCCACCAGGCCCCCACTCATGTCCCCTATCACCCCCACCCCCCGGCAGTGCAGGGGCAGCCTCCACCAGGCCCCCACTCATGTCCACTATCACCCCCACCCCCAACAGTGCAGGGGCAGCCTCCACCAGGCCCCCACTCATGTCTCCCACCACCCCCACCCCCCAGCAGTGCAGGGGCAGCCTCCACCAGGCCCCCACTCATGTCTACCACCACCCCCACCCCCCAGCAGTGCAGGGGCAGCCTCCACCAGGCCCCACTCATGTCCCCTATCACCCCCACCCCCCAGCCACCATGGGCAGCCTCCACCAGGCCCCCACTCATGTCTCACACCCCCCACCCCCCCCAGCACTGAGGGGCACCCTCCACCAGGCCCCCACTCATGTCTCCCACCCCCCCAGCACTGAGGGGCACCCTCCACCAGGCCCCCACTCATGTCTCCCACCCACCCCACCCCCCAGCAGTCATGGGGCACCCTCCACCAGGCCCCCACTCATGTCCCCTATCACCCCCACCCCCCAGCCACCAGGGGCAGCCTCCACCAGGCCCCCACTCATGTCTCCTATCACCCCCACCCCCCAGCAGTGCAGGGGCAGCCTTCACCAGGCCCCCACTCATGTCCCCTATCACCCCCACCCCCCAGCCACCATGGGCAGCCTCCACCAGGCCCCCACTCATGTCTCCCACCACCCCCACCCCCCAGCAGTGCAGGGGCAGCCTCCACCAGGCCCCCACTCATGTCCCCTATCACCCCCACCCCCCAACAGTGCAGGGGCAGCCTCCACCAGGCCCCCACTCATGTCCCCTATCACCCCCACCCCCAGCCACCAGGGGCAGCCTCCACCAGGCGCCCACTCATGTCCCCTATCACCCCCACCCCCCAGCAGTGCAGGGGCAGCCTCCACCAGGCCCCCACTCATGTCTCCCACCACCCCCACCCCCAGCAGTGCAGGGGCAGCCTCCACCAGGCCCCCACTCATGTCTCCCACCCACCCCACCCCCCAGCACTGTGGGGCACCCTCCACCAGGCCCCCACTCATGTCTCCCACCACCCCCACCCCCCAGCAGTGCAGGGGCAGCCTCCACCAGGCCCCCACTCATGTCTACCACCACCCCCACCCCCCAGCAGTGCAGGGGCAGCCTCCACCAGGCCCCACTCATGTCCCCTATCACCCCCACCCCCCAGCCACCATGGGCAGCCTCCACCAGGCCCCCACTCATGTCTCCCACCCCCCACACCCCCCCTAGCACTGAGGGGCACCCTCCACCAGGCCCCCACTCATGTCTCCCACCCCCCCAGCACTGAGGGGCACCCTCCACCAGGCCCCCACTCATGTCTCCCACCCACCCCACCCCCCAGCAGTCATGGGGCACCCTCCACCAGGCCCCCACTCATGTCCCCTATCACCCCCACCCCCCAGCCACCAGGGGCAGCCTCCACCAGGCCTCCACTCATGTCTCCTATCACCCCCACCCCCCAGCAGTGCAGGGGCAGCCTCCACCAGGCCCCCACTCATGTCCCCTATCACCCCCACCCCCCAGCCACCATGGGCAGCCTCCACCAGGCCCCCACTCATGTCTCCCACCACCCCCACCCACCAGCAGTGCAGGGGCAGCCTCCACCAGGCCCCCACTCATGTCCCCTATCACCCCCACCCCCCAACAGTGCAGGGGCAGCCTCCACCAGGCCCCCACTCATGTCCCCTATCACCCCCACCCCCCAGCCACCAGGGGCAGCCTCCACCAGGTGCCCACTCATGTCCCCTATCACCCCCACCCCCCAGCAGTGCAGGGGCAGCCTCCACCAGGCCCCCACTCATGTCTCCCACCACCCCCACCCCCCAGCAGTGCATGGGCAGCCTCCACCAGGCCCCGACTCATGTCTCCCACCCACCCCACCCCCCAGCACTGTGGGGCACCCTCCACCAGGCCCCCACTCATGTCTCCCACCACCCCCACCGCCCAGCAGTGCAGGGGCAGCCACCACCAGGCCCCCACTCATGTCCCCTATCACCCCCACCCCCCAGCCACCAGGGGCAGCCTCCACCAGGCCCCCACTCATGTCCCCTATCACCCCCACCCCCCAGCAGTGCAGGGGCAGCCTCCACCAGGCCCCCACTCATGTCCCCTATCACCCCCACCCCCCAACAGTGCAGGGGCAGCCTCCACCAGGCCCCCACTCATGTCTCCCACCACCCCCACCCCCCAGCAGTGCATGGGCAGCCTCCACCAGGCCCCCACTCATGTCTACCACCACCCCACCCCCCAGCAGTGCAGGGGCAGCCTCCACCAGGCCCCACTCATGTCCCCTATCACCCCCACCCCCCAGCAGTGCATGGGCAGCCTCCACCAGGCCCCCACTCATGTCTCCCACCCCCCACCCCCCCCAGCACTGAGGGGCACCCTCCACCAGGCCCCCACTCATGTCTCCCACCCCCCCCAGCACTGAGGGGCACCCTCCACCAGGCCCCCACTCATGTCTCCCACCCACCCCACCCCCCAGCAGTCATGGGGCACCCTCCACCAGGCCCCCACTCATGTCCCCTATCACCCCCACCCCCCAGCCACCAGGGGCAGCCTCCACCAGGCCCCCACTCATGTCTCCTATCACCCCCACCCCCCAGCAGTGCAGGGGCAGCCTCCACCAGGCCCCCACTCATGTCTCCTGAGCCCCCCACCCCCCCAGCACTGAAGAGCACCCTCCACCAGGCCCCCACTCATGTCTCCCACCCCCCCCAGCACTGAGGGGCACCCTCCACCAGGCCCCCACTCATGTCTCCCACCCACCCCACCCCCCAGCAGTCATGGGGCACCCTCCACCAGGCCCCCACTGATGTCCCCTATCACCCCTACCCCCCAGCCACCAGGGGCAGCCTCCACCAGGCCCCCACTCATGTCCCCTATCACCCCCACCCCCCAGCAGTGCAGGGGCAGCACCACCAGGCCCCCACTCATGTCCAACTCATGTCTCCCACCACCCCCCCCAGCCACCATGGGCATCCCCCACCAGGCTCCCACTCATGTCTCCCACCACCCCCACCCCCCAGCAGTGCAGGGGCAGCCTCCACCAGGCCCCCACTCATGTCTCCCACCACCCCCACCCCCCAGCCACCATGGGCAGCCTCCACCAGGCCCCCACCCATGTCTACCACCACCACCACCCCCAGCAATGCAGGGGCAGCCTCCACCAGGCCCCCACTCATGTTCCCTATCACCCCTACCCCCCAGCCACCATGGGCAGCCTCCACCAGGCCCGCACTCATGTCTCCCACCACCCCCACCCCCAGCAGTGCAGGGGCAACCTCCACCAGGCCCCCATGCATGTCCCCTATTACCCCCACCCCCCAGCAGTGCAGGGGCAGCCTCCACCAGGCCCCCACTCATGTCTCCCACCACCCCCACCCCCCAGCAGTGCAGGGGCAGCCTCCACCAGGCCCCCACTCATGTCTCCCACCACGCCCACCCCCCAGCAGTGCAGGGGCAGCCTCCACCAGGCCCCCACTCATGTCCAACTCATGTCTCCCACCACCCCCACCCCCCAGCCACCAGGGGCAGCCTCCACCAGGCCTCCACTCATGTCTCCTATCACCCCCACCCCCCAGCAGTGCAGGGGCAGCCTCCACCAGGCCCCCACTCATGTCCCCTATCACCCCCACCCCCCAGCCACCATGGGCAGCCTCCACCAGGCCCCCACTCATGTCTCCCACCACCCCCACCCACCAGCAGTGCAGGGGCAGCCTCCACCAGGCCCCCACTCATGTCCCCTATCACCCCCACCCCCCAACAGTGCAGGGGCAGCCTCCACCAGGCCCCCACTCATGTCCCCTATCACCCCCACCCCCCAGCCACCAGGGGCAGCCTCCACCAGGTGCCCACTCATGTCCCCTATCACCCCCACCCCCCAGCAGTGCAGGGGCAGCCTCCACCAGGCCCCCACTCATGTCTCCCACCACCCCCACCCCCCAGCAGTGCATGGGCAGCCTCCACCAGGCCCCGACTCATGTCTCCCACCCACCCCACCCCCCAGCACTGTGGGGCACCCTCCACCAGGCCCCCACTCATGTCTCCCACCACCCCCACCGCCCAGCAGTGCAGGGGCAGCCACCACCAGGCCCCCACTCATGTCCCCTATCACCCCCACCCCCCAGCCACCAGGGGCAGCCTCCACCAGGCCCCCACTCATGTCCCCTATCACCCCCACCCCCCAGCAGTGCAGGGGCAGCCTCCACCAGGCCCCCACTCATGTCCCCTATCACCCCCACCCCCCAACAGTGCAGGGGCAGCCTCCACCAGGCCCCCACTCATGTCTCCCACCACCCCCACCCCCCAGCAGTGCATGGGCAGCCTCCACCAGGCCCCCACTCATGTCTACCACCACCCCACCCCCCAGCAGTGCAGGGGCAGCCTCCACCAGGCCCCACTCATGTCCCCTATCACCCCCACCCCCCAGCAGTGCATGGGCAGCCTCCACCAGGCCCCCACTCATGTCTCCCACCCCCCACCCCCCCCCAGCACTGAGGGGCACCCTCCACCAGGCCCCCACTCATGTCTCCCACCCCCCCCCAGCACTGAGGGGCACCCTCCACCAGGCCCCCACTCATGTCTCCCACCCACCCCACCCCCCAGCAGTCATGGGGCACCCTCCACCAGGCCCCCACTCATGTCCCCTATCACCCCCACCCCCCAGCCACCAGGGGCAGCCTCCACCAGGCCCCCACTCATGTCTCCTATCACCCCCACCCCCCAGCAGTGCAGGGGCAGCCTCCACCAGGCCCCCACTCATGTCTCCTGAGCCCCCCACCCCCCCAGCACTGAAGAGCACCCTCCACCAGGCCCCCACTCATGTCTCCCACCCCCCCCAGCACTGAGGGGCACCCTCCACCAGGCCCCCACTCATGTCTCCCACCCACCCCACCCCCCAGCAGTCATGGGGCACCCTCCACCAGGCCCCCACTGATGTCCCCTATCACCCCTACCCCCCAGCCACCAGGGGCAGCCTCCACCAGGCCCCCACTCATGTCCCCTATCACCCCCACCCCCCAGCAGTGCAGGGGCAGCACCACCAGGCCCCCACTCATGTCCAACTCATGTCTCCCACCACCCCCCCCAGCCACCATGGGCATCCCCCACCAGGCTCCCACTCATGTCTCCCACCACCCCCACCCCCCAGCAGTGCAGGGGCAGCCTCCACCAGGCCCCCACTCATGTCTCCCACCACCCCCACCCCCCAGCCACCATGGGCAGCCTCCACCAGGCCCCCACCCATGTCTACCACCACCACCACCACCCCCAGCAATGCAGGGGCAGCCTCCACCAGGCCCCCACTCATGTTCCCTATCACCCCTACCCCCCAGCCACCATGGGCAGCCTCCACCAGGCCCGCACTCATGTCTCCCACCACCCCCACCCCCAGCAGTGCAGGGGCAACCTCCACCAGGCCCCCATGCATGTCCCCTATCACCCCCACCCCCCAGCAGTGCAGGGGCAGCCTCCACCAGGCCCCCACTCATGTCTCCCACCACCCCCACCCCCCAGCAGTGCAGGGGCAGCCTCCACCAGGCCCCCACTCATGTCTCCCACCCACCCCACCCCCCAGCACTGTGGGGCACCCTCCACCAGGCCCCCACTCATGTCTCCCACCACCCCCACCCCCCAGCAGTGCAGGGGCAGCCTCCACCAGGCCCCCACTCATGTCTACCACCACCCCCACCCCCCAGCAGTGCAGGGGCAGCCTCCACCAGGCCCCACTCATGTCCCCTATCACCCCCACCCCCCAGCCACCATGGGCAGCCTCCACCAGGCCCCCACTCATGTCTCCCACCCCCCACACCCCCCCCCAGCACTGAGGGGCACCCTCCACCAGGCCCCCACTCATGTCTCCCACCCCCCCAGCACTGAGGGGCACCCTCCACCAGGCCCCCACTCATGTCTCCCACCCACCCCACCCCCCAGCAGTCATGGGGCACCCTCCACCAGGCCCCCACTCATGTCCCCTATCACCCCCACCCCCCAGCCACCAGGGGCAGCCTCCACCAGGCCTCCACTCATGTCTCCTATCACCCCCACCCCCCAGCAGTGCAGGGGCAGCCTCCACCAGGCCCCCACTCATGTCCCCTATCACCCCCACCCCCCAGCCACCATGGGCAGCCTCCACCAGGCCCCCACTCATGTCTCCCACCACCCCCACCCACCAGCAGTGCAGGGGCAGCCTCCACCAGGCCCCCACTCATGTCCCCTATCACCCCCACCCCCCAACAGTGCAGGGGCAGCCTCCACCAGGCCCCCACTCATGTCCCCTATCACCCCCACCCCCCAGCCACCAGGGGCAGCCTCCACCAGGTGCCCACTCATGTCCCCTATCACCCCCACCCCCCAGCAGTGCAGGGGCAGCCTCCACCAGGCCCCCACTCATGTCTCCCACCACCCCCACCCCCCAGCAGTGCAGGGGCAGCCTCCACCAGGCCCCGACTCATGTCTCCCACCCACCCCACCCCCCAGCACTGTGGGGCACCCTCCACCAGGCCCCCACTCATGTCTCCCACCACCCCCACCGCCCAGCAGTGCAGGGGCAGCCACCACCAGGCCCCCACTCATGTCCCCTATCACCCCCACCCCCCAGCCACCAGGGGCAGCCTCCACCAGGCCCCCACTCATGTCCCCTATCACCCCCACCCCCCAGCAGTGCAGGGGCAGCCTCCACCAGGCCCCCACTCATGTCCCCTATCACCCCCACCCCCCAACAGTGCAGGGGCAGCCTCCACCAGGCCCCCACTCATGTCTCCCACCACCCCCACCCCCCAGCAGTGCAGGGGCAGCCTCCACCAGGCCCCCACTCATGTCTACCACCACCCCACCCCCCAGCAGTGCAGGGGCAGCCTCCACCAGGCCCCACTCATGTCCCCTATCACCCCCACCCCCCAGCAGTGCAGTGGGCAGCCTCCACCAGGCCCCCACTCATGTCTCCCACCCCCCACCCCCCCAGCACTGAGGGGCACCCTCCACCAGGCCCCCACTCATGTCTCCCACCCCCCCCAGCACTGAGGGGCACCCTCCACCAGGCCCCCACTCATGTCTCCCACCCACCCCACCCCCCAGCAGTCATGGGGCACCCTCCACCAGGCCCCCACTCATGTCCCCTATCACCCCCACCCCCCAGCCACCAGGGGCAGCCTCCACCAGGCCCCCACTCATGTCTCCTATCACCCCCACCCCCCAGCAGTGCAGGGGCAGCCTCCACCAGGCCCCCACTCATGTCTCCTGAGCCCCCCACCCCCCCAGCACTGAGGAGCACCCTCCACCAGGCCCCCACTCATGTCTCCCACCCCCCCCAGCACTGAGGGGCACCCTCCACCAGGCCCCCACTCATGTCTCCCACCCACCTCACACCCCAGCAGTCATGGGGCACCCTCCACCAGGCCCCCACTGATGTCCCCTATCACCCCTACCCCCCAGCCACCAGGGGCAGCCTCCACCAGGCCCCCACTCATGTCCCCTATCACCCCCACCCCCCAGCAGTGCAGGGGCAGCACCACCAGGCCCCCACTCATGTCCAACTCATGTCTCCCACCACCCCCACCCCCCAGCCACCATGGGCATCCCCCACCAGGCTCCCACTCATGTCTCCCACCACCCCCACCCCCCAGCAGTGCAGGGGCAGCCTCCACCAGGCCCCCACTCATGTCTCCCACCACCCCCACCCCCCAGCCACCATGGGCAGCCTCCACCAGGCCCCCACCCATGTCTACCACCACCACCACCCCCAGCAGGGCAGGGGCAGCCTCCACCAGGCCCCCACTCATGTCTCCCACCACCCCCACCCCCCAGCAGTGCAGGGGCAGCCTCCACCAGGCCCCCACTCATGTCTCCCACCCACCCCACCCCCCAGCACTGTGGGGCACCCTCCACCAGGCCCCCACTCATGTCTCCCACCACCCCCACCCCCCAGCAGTGCAGGGGCAGCCTCCACCAGGCCCCCACTCATGTCTACCACCACCCCCACCCCCCAGCAGTGCAGGGGCAGCCTCCACCAGGCCCCACTCATGTCCCCTATCACCCCCACCCCCCAGCCACCATGGGCAGCCTCCACCAGGCCCCCACTCATGTCTCCCACCCCCCACACCCCCCCCAGCACTGAGGGGCACCCTCCACCAGGCCCCCACTCATGTCTCCCACCCCCCCAGCACTGAGGGGCACCCTCCACCAGGCCCCCACTCATGTCTCCCACCCACCCCACCCCCCAGCAGTCATGGGGCACCCTCCACCAGGCCCCCACTCATGTCCCCTATCACCCCCACCCCCCAGCCACCAGGGGCAGCCTCCACCAGGCCTCCACTCATGTCTCCTATCACCCCCACCCCCCAGCAGTGCAGGGGCAGCCTCCACCAGGCCCCCACTCATGTCCCCTATCACCCCCACCCCCCAGCCACCATGGGCAGCCTCCACCAGGCCCCCACTCATGTCTCCCACCACCCCCACCCACCAGCAGTGCAGGGGCAGCCTCCACCAGGCCCCCACTCATGTCCCCTATCACCCCCACCCCCCAACAGTGCAGGGGCAGCCTCCACCAGGCCCCCACTCATGTCCCCTATCACCCCCACCCCCCAGCCACCAGGGGCAGCCTCCACCAGGTGCCCACTCATGTCCCCTATCACCCCCACCCCCCAGCAGTGCAGGGGCAGCCTCCACCAGGCCCCCACTCATGTCTCCCACCACCCCCACCCCCCAGCAGTGCAGGGGCAGCCTCCACCAGGCCCCGACTCATGTCTCCCACCCACCCCACCCCCCAGCACTGTGGGGCACCCTCCACCAGGCCCCCACTCATGTCTCCCACCACCCCCACCGCCCAGCAGTGCAGGGGCAGCCACCACCAGGCCCCCACTCATGTCCCCTATCACCCCCACCCCCCAGCCACCAGGGGCAGCCTCCACCAGGCCCCCACTCATGTCCCCTATCACCCCCACCCCCCAGCAGTGCAGGGGCAGCCTCCACCAGGCCCCCACTCATGTCCCCTATCACCCCCACCCCCCAACAGTGCAGGGGCAGCCTCCACCAGGCCCCCACTCATGTCTCCCACCACCCCACCCCCCAGCAGTGCAGGGGCAGCCTCCACCAGGCCCCACTCATGTCCCCTATCACCCCCACCCCGCAGCAGTGCATGGGCAGCCTCCACCAGGCCCCCACTCATGTCTTCCCCCCCCCCACCCCCCCCCAGCACTGAGGGGCACCCTCCACCAGGCCCCCACTCATGTCTCCCACCCCCCCAGCACTGAGGGGCACCCTCCACCAGGCCCCCACTCATGTCTCCCACCCACCCCACCCCCCAGCAGTCATGGGGCACCCTCCACCAGGCCCCCACTCATGTCCCCTATCACCCCCACCCCCCAGCCACCAGGGGCAGCCTCCACCAGGCCCCCACTCATGTCTCCTATCACCCCCACCCCCCAGCAGTGCAGGGGCAGCCTCCACCAGGCCCCCACTCATGTCTCCTGAGCCCCCCACCCCCCAGCACTGAGGAGCACCCTCCACCAGGCCCCCACTCATGTCTCCCACCCCCCCCCAGCACTGAGGGGCACCCTCCACCAGGCCCCCACTCATGTCTCCCACCCACCCCACCCCCCCAGCAGTCATGGGGCACCCTCCACCAGGCCCCCACTGATGTCCCCTATCACCCCTACCCCCCAGCCACCAGGGGCAGCCTCCACCAGGCCCCCACTCATGTCCCCTATCACCCCCACCCCCCAGCAGTGCAGGGGCAGCACCACCAGGCCCCCACTCATGTCCAACTCATGTCTCCCACCACCCCCACCCCCCCAGCCACCATGGGCATCCCCCACCAGGCTCCCACTCATGTCTCCCACCACCCCCACCCCCCAGCAGTGCAGGGGCAGCCTCCACCAGGCCCCCACTCATGTCTCCCACCACCCCCACCCCCCAGCCACCATGGGCAGCCTCCACCAGGCCCCCACCCATGTCTACCACCACCACCACCCCCAGCAATGCAGGGGCAGCCTCCACCAGGCCCCCACTCATGTTCCCTATCACCCCTACCCCCCAGCCACCATGGGCAGCCTCCACCAGGCCCGCACTCATGTCTCCCACCACCCCCACCCCCAGCAGTGCAGGGGCAACCTCCACCAGGCCCCCACGCATGTCCCCTATCACCCCCACCCCCCAGCAGTGCAGGGGCAGCCTCCACCAGGCCCCCACTCATGTCCCCTATCACCCCCATCCCCCAGCCACCAGGGGCAGCCTCCACCAGGCCCCCACACATGTCCCCTATCACCCCCACCCCCCAGCAGTGCAGGGGCAGCCTCCACCAGGCCCCCACTCATGTCTCCCACCACCCCCACCCCCCAGCAGTGCAGGGGCAGCTTCCACCAGGCCCCCACTCATGTCTCCCACCCACCCCACCCCCCAGCACTGTGGGGCACCCTCCACCAGGCCCCCACTCATGTCTCCCACCACCCCCACTGCCCAGCAGTGCTAAGGGCAGCCACCACCAGGCCCCCACTCATGTCCCCTATCACCCCCACCCCCCAGCCACCAGGGGCAGCCTCCACCAGGCCCCCACTCATGTCCCCTATCACCGCCACCCCCAGCAGTGCAGGGGCAGCCTCCACCAGGCCCCCATTCATGTCTCCCACCACACCCACCCCCCAGCAGTGCAGGGGCAGCCTCCACCAGACCCCCACTCATGTCTACCACCACCCCCACCCCCCAGCAGTGCAGGGGCAGCCTCCACCAGGCCCCCACTCATGTCCCCTATCACCCCCACCCCCCAGCCACCATGGGCAGCCTCCACCAGGCCCCCACTCATGTCTCCCACCTCCCACTCCCCCCAGCACTGAGGGGCACCCTCCACCAGGCCCCCACTCATGTCTCCCACCCCCCACCCCCCCCAGCACTGAGGGGCACCCTCCACCAGGCCCCCACTCATGTCTCCCTCCCACCCCACCCCCCAGCAGTCATGGGGCACCCTCCACCAGGCCCCCACTCATGTCCCCTATCACCCCACCCCCCAGCCACCAGGGGCAGCCTCCACCAGGCCCCCACTCATGTCCCCCATCACCCCCACCCCCAGCAGTGCAGGGGCAGCCTCCACCAGGCCCCCACTCATGTCTCCCACCCCCACCCCCCCAGCACTGAGGGGCACCCTCCACCAGGCCCCCACTCATGTCTCCCACCCCCCACCAGCACTGAGGGGCACCCTCCACCAGGCCCCCACTCATGTCTCCCACCCACCCCCCAGCAGTCATGGGGCACCCTCCACCAGGCCCCCACTGATGTCCCCTATCACCCCCACCCCCCAGCCACCAGGGGCAGCCTCCACCAGGCCCCCAACCATGTCCCCTATCACCCCCACCCCCCAGCAGTGCAGGGGCAGCACCACCAGGCCCCACTCATGTCCAACTCATGTCTCCCACCACCCCCACCCCCCCAGCCACCATGGGCATCCCCCACCAGGCCCCCACTCATGTCTCCCACCACCCCCACCCCCCAGCAGTGCAGGGGCAGCCTCCACCAGGCCCCCACTCATGTCTCCCACCACCCCCACCCCCCAGCCACCATGGGCAGCCTCCACAAGGCCCCCACCCATGTCTACCACCACCACCACCCCCCAGCAGTGCAGGGGCAGCCTCCACCAGGCTCCCACTCATGTCCCCTATCACCCCCACCCCCCAGCAGTGCAGGGGCAGCCTCCACCAGGCCCCCACTCATGTCCCCTATCACCCCCACCCCCCAGCCACCAGGGGCAGCCTCCACCAGGCCCCCACTCATGTCCCCTATCACCCCCACCCCAGCAGTGCAGGGGCAGCCTCCACCAGGCCCCCACTCATGTCTCCCACCACCCCCACCCCCCAGCAGTGCAGGGGCAGCCTCCACCAGGCCCCCACTCATGTCTCCCACCACCCCCACCGCCCAGCAGTGCAGGGGCAGCCACCACCAGGCCCCCACTCATGTCCCCTATCACCCCCACCCCCCAGCCACCAGGGGCAGCCTCCACCAGGCCCCCACTCATGTCCCCTATCACCCCCACCCCCCAGCAGTGCAGGGCAGCCTCCACCAGGCCCCCACTCATGTCCCCTATCACCCCCACCCCCCAGCCACCAGGGGCAGCCTCCACCAGGCCCCCACTCATGTCCCCTATCACCCTCACCCCCCAGCAGTGCAGGGGCAGCCTCCACCAGGCCCCCACTCATGTCCCCTATCACCCCCACCCCCCAGCCACCATGGGTATCCCCCACCAGGCCCCCACTCATGTCCCCTATCATCCCCACCCCCTGCCACCATGGGCATCCCGCATAAGGCTCCCACCCATGTCCCCCTGCCCACAGGCCCTGACAATCCTCAAGCATGTGCCTCATGGCCAGCCACCACAGCCCAAAGACACAACCAAGTAGTACATGCACCCATGATACTACTCCAATGGAAACAATGTAAATCAACACATGTGTCTCACACACACACAATGGTTGCAAGTGAACCTGAAAACCCATATCATGACATGCATGAAAACAATGAGATGAAACCACACATTGAAGAATGGAAAAATCCAAATAATGTATTAATAACAACAGTAATGGCAATCAAAATGAAACAAAATACACAAGTAAAAAAAATAACAAAATCAAGCTGGCTGTCCCTTTTCAAATTAAAATCAATAAATGATAATCCTAAAAAATGTCTTCCAAAGTTCAAGTCCATAAAAAGGAAATGAAGGGAAAAAAGAAAATGAAAACCATTGCTCCATGGAAAAAAATATCCATAGTAAAAAAAATATCCAAATCCAAAGTCCAACTATGTACAAAGTATTCAGGGTCCATCATCCCAACAGAAGAAATGAAACCTACCAAAAAACCTATCTAAAATGGAAATATATACAAAAGGTGGAGCAGTGTCCGTCGACTCCAAATAAAAATAAACTATAAAGGAAACCTATCACTAAATAACTATATACAATGGCGGCGGGCCAGTCCAGCGGCTCACTTAGTGGTGTTCCGGGCCAGGGCATTATCGAACTCCTCGTCTATGTCCCGGAGGCGGTCCTGTTCCATGGCCCCGAGGGTCCGCAGGGAGGCCGACATGTTCACCTCCAACTCCCTGCGGATTGCCTCGAGGCACTCGGCCCGCCTCAGGGCCCTCCGCATGGAGTTCTCCGCCCTGACCATCGTGAGCCGCGCCTCTTCCACCCGCCGCCGCTCCGCACCTATCTGCTGGCCCAACCGCTGCCACACGGAAGACACTTCCCGTCCAGGGTCCTCCTGCCCTCCGGCCGAAGCCTGCCCCTCCGATGTTGAAGTCCCTGAGCTATCGTGGCTCCCACCTACAGCCTCCTGCTGCAGCAGTTGCTGCTGTCCATGTGCCCTGTCCGATGGTGCCTGCACATCCTCCTCCAGTTGGGGTGCAGTCGTTGATGTGGCCACCCCTGCTGGACGTCCGACTCCCGACTGTGGCAGGGATCTGTTGTCCACCAGCCTGGCCACACGGTCGGAGGCAGCTCCACAGGGCACCCAGGTGACACATGGGTGGGAAGATGGCATGGAGACGACTGGGGCATAGGGGGTTCCGTGGAGGAGGGGGTCGGAACAAGGTCCAGGAAACGGAGGAATCCAGCCCTGGTGAGCTGTCCCAGTGGGTCAACGCAGTCAACGAGCCATGCAAGAAGACGTGCAGACTCATAATGAAAAGACTGCAGGTCAGCTCGCATGGCCCGTTGACGCAACGCCACCCCACCCTGGACAGGCTCAACCTGGTGCAGGATAGCCACATCCGCAGGGAGAGGAAGGCCAGGTTTTGTAAGCCAATCCCCTCCCTGAGAACGGGTCTGGAGGTAGGCATCCCCGCTGGTGCAAGATGATGCAGTGACAGGAGCAGGGACAGGATTGCACACAGGCACCTCTGCGGTGGCCTGTGCTGCCTCATGTCCCAGATCCTGCACTGCACCACTAGCACCAGTGAAATCCCCACCTCCAGACCCTGCCTCTGTCGCTTGCACGGCCTCCTCATCCTCCAAACCCCCCACCAACCTGGATGACTCCGTGCCATCTTCCTCCGTTGGGCCTGTGGGGTCCCAGCTGCCCCTTCTTCTGCCGAGGAGTCCAACTCCAACCTCCACCTCTTGGACCTCCCCTCGGCAGCTGCGGCCTGGGACACGGCACCGGACTCCTCACTCCCCGACGAGATCAGAACCTGGGAGGGGATCCGGGCCTTGCGTCTCCGGCTGGTGGTGCGACCCCTGCCACTGTGATCCACAGCACCTTCTCTGCCTCTTCATCAGTTGACGCTGCAGACAGGAGAAAGAAAACATAGGCATCAGGGCACTGTCCAATGGACTCATACACACATGGCAGTCATACATGAGTGGCATTGGTAAACCTCAGACATGGCATCACAATCCCCAACACACATGTCATTTCAACTTGCACACATGAGCCATACCACAGGCATATTGCAACAGCCAGCACCATCCATTCACATACAACAGCATGAGCAGCCAAAGGTCATCCACACATCACATGCAAAATAGGGAGTACACTACACATGCACACACACCACCAAACTTCCATGCATGTGTACACCTCCGCCAACTGTCGCAGTGTTTCGATTGACATCCATGTCACACCTGACAATCATTCCTCCACATCCTGTGCCATGCAAGCCCACACACACAAGCACCATCCATGTTTCACACATGAGACCCCTCGCATGTGTCACCCTCACGGCCCTGTACACCCCCCCCTACTTGCCCACATAAAAATACATGTTCAACCTGCACACTCCTGGCACACCACACGCACAGCTTACAATCAGTATGCATGTACACCTACCGCTCGACTCCAGACGGGTCTACCTCTCAAGGACCTGGACGTGGAGCGCTGGGGATATGCGTTCCAGGATCCTCATCTGATCTTCCGACAAGTGGCCCCGGCGCCCCTTAGCATCCGCTGCCCTCAGGAGGCGCCGGGCCTTGTTGAGGGTCCTGGACCTGAAGTCCTCCCAGCGCTTCCTGACACGTTCGTAGTCGCGGACTGCCACCTCCTCCGCGTTGATGGCAGTCACGATGTCCATCCAGATCCGAGTCCGTCCTTCCTTGTCGGCGCGCAACCTTCTGAAGAGGGCTTCATACTGCCCCAGGACATGCTGCACCAGGACACCAACTTCGGTGGCAGTGAAGCTGGTGCCCCTCTGCCTCCTTGGCCGGGGGTTGCCACTGGTGCCAGATGTTGCAGTGCCCGACATGGCAACCCCAGAGGCAGGAGTGGGTGGGCAACTGGGTCCTGGGGCTGGGCTGTGGGGCGATGGAAAAGCAGTCGGGAGTCTCCCGTTCCAGCAGGGGTGGTCACAGCAACAGCACCCCTGGCTGATGTGCAGGCAGCAAATGGCAGGGCACGTGGGCAGCAGGCAGTCAGGCAGCAGCAGGTGGCAGGTGGGAGCGTGCTCAGGGCTCTGGGGGGCAGTAATTCGGCCTTCTGGGCAGGAGCGTGGTCTTCCGTGTGTGAACGTGTGGCCAGCTTGATACGGAGTGATTTTGCACGTGAAAATCCTGCACGTCTGCGTGTAATTCGAGGAAAGGCCCTTAGCGCGTAAGCGCGTCAGCACACGTCTGTACATTCATTGGCCCAAAGGCCACCAGCGTATGCGGGTCTATGAAGTCACGTGCACGTTGAATATGGCACACGTTTGAAATGTTGCGTGTTAAAAAAATGAAAGACACGTCCCAGTGTCAAAGCGTGTAATTGGTGGAAATAGCGCGTACACGCGGAAGTGACAAAGCGTGTAATTGGTGGAAACAGCGCGTACCCGCGGAAGTGACAAAGCGTGTAATTGGTGGAAACAGCGCGTACCCGCGGAAGTGACAAAGCGTGTAATTGGTGGAAATAGCGCGTACCCGCGGAAGTTACAAAGCGTGTAATTAGTGGATACAGCGGGTACACGCGGAAGTGACAAAGCTGTAATTGGTGGAAATGGCCCTAGCGCGTACACGCGGAAGTATGTATGTATGTATGTATGTATATATTTGTATAAAGCGCCGGTAGCCCGAGGGCATCAGGGCGCTTGAACATTACAACATAGAAGAGAAGAAAGCAGGCATAAAGAGACGCAAAACAGTTGGCATGGAAGACCTGACAGCCACTAGCGTTAGAGATCTTATCTGAAGAGGAGTGTCTTCATCCGTTTCCTAAATACAAGGTGGTTTGCTTCTGACCTCAGTGAATCGGGAAGGCTGTTCCACAATTTAGGTGCCAGTACCAGAAAAGATCTACCCAACCCCGATTTCAGCTTGAAATTGGGTACGACCATGAGGCACTTTCTTTCCGATCGTAGTCTTCTCCTACGTGAAGTGACGCTGGACGTGTGGGCCTGCATAAAAGGTACGTGTAGAACACCATTTCCTTGTACGTGCTTTTCGTGGAGAGCGAGTGGGTGAATTCTGTACTTCTTGTCGTTTCACACGCGATTTACTTCACAGCGTTTCAAGTTCGTACTCCCTGTTACCTCTGACAGCTTTTTCTCTTTTTTCTCTTTTTCTGGTTTTCCTGGGCCTGTTCCCTCAAACAGTGTTCCCTTCTACTGTTGTCCTGTCTCCTCAGACAGCGTACAAATCTTCTTTTGGCGGGGGTGTTGCCAACCAAACGCGCTTCTTTTTCACGCTCTTTTTCCTGGCAGACGGTGAGTCACGCACGTATCTAACATCTGTGCTTGCCCCGTGTGTAGCCTACCCCTTCAGAGGTCATTCTAGGCTGCGTGTGACACGCATACGCTCATTCTTGTGTTACTGGCTGCCACAGCGTAGTGCAGGTTTTTTTTTCCGCATACGTGGTCTAGGAGGGGTTGCGTGCATGTCATCTCCCTTTTTTGGGCTTCCTGTGCGTTGCGTGACCCGTCATCTTTCCCCAGGGGTCACATTCAGCCTTGCTAGAGCACTAGGGTACAATTACCATCTGGTACCCAACCCCTTTGACCCCCAATTGCCCAGGACAATAGTTTACAGCCACTCCCATACGCACATTAACATCAGTGCCATGGTTGGGAGGCGAGGATTCCGTAAGGGTGGCAAAGGTGGACGAGCCACAAGTGGTGGCCGTGGTGGATCCGGTAGGGGACGTGGTCGTTACTTGCAGGGTGACCCTGTCCCCCCATGTGTGGAGAACCAGTCAAGGGCACCCATAATCCCCCTCCCCCCCTGGTTGAGGCTGATGTGGCTGACACCATCCATGCTCAGCCCTTGTTGGACCAGCCCATTGTGGCACCAGACCTGGCTGACTCCATGGCTGACTTCCAGGTCAGCAGGCCTATGAAACGTGCGCTGGTGCACGTTGATGTCATCAGGCCAAGTGGATCAGGGGCAGCAAGGTCATCTGCTGCCCCAAGTAGGCAGGGTGGAGAGGCTGCAGGGGCAGCTGCGGCTCCATCCACCCCAGCTCTCACACACCCAGCCATTACAGTGTCGGTCCTAGTCCATCCTGCTGACATTCCCCCTGACACCATTACACTTGAGCCAATGCCTGCACCAACTCCCATGCTGAGTGTGCAATCCCACACTCCTGATACAGAGTCCACCAGGGCTCCTGCCCCTAGTGTCCAGAGCGGCGCAGGACACTCAGGATCACCACCACCTTCCAAGCGGAAGAGGAAGAGTGCTCGTCCGGCACAGGCTGATGCCCCAGACACGGCTACACAGTCCGGCCCGTCGAGGATCCCAGCTTCACGGATGCCGAACTGAATGCACTTGTCGAGTATGTGTCCGCACATGATAACGAGATGGTCATTGTTGCAGGATCCAAGACCACACCTGCACAACGCCAGGCACACTGGCAGACCGTTGCGGACATCGTAAGTGCCCTTGGAATCGTGAGGCGCACAGCCAATGATTGCTATAAGCGCTGGAATGACCTAAAGCGCAGGGCAAAGAATAAGCTGGTCTCAAGTCATGCCGCAACTCTAGTGACTGGAGGTGGGTCTCCAGTAGAAGACATGGAACTCACTCCACATGAGTCAGTCGCTGGGACCTACGTCACGGAGGAACAGATCCAAGGCGTGGGAGATCTGCCTGATTATGAGGCATTGTCCGGTGAGTGCACATGCATGTGTGTGTCATCCATGTGCATGGTGTGTGTGTGAGGGCTTCTGTTTGTGTGCCAGGTGAGGGTGTGTGCGCCTGAGTCGTTTGGGTCACCCATGTGCTTCATGCAATACATTCTGCGCAGCAGCATTTGGCCATAGCAGTATCCCTTCTGCCAACAGTTGACATCTAGCCCAACAGCACGCCAGTTGCCCTTGAAGTGTCACCTTGCCACAACATTGTTGCTTATTTTTCTCTGTTCATTCAGGCAGATTGCTTGCATTCCACCACTTTTACTAGGCATTTCTCAGTCCTCTAGTCACATGTCTGACATGGCTATGGTAAAGTGGAGTGACTTTGTTACCTGGATATCATTTGTTCACACATGTCCCTGTGCAATCGGACCATTTTGGACTGGCAGCTCCAGGTGAAAAATCAGACCTGTTTGAATTAGAAAAGCTATTACATGCGGGAACTGGACTGAATGAATAAGTGCTGCCCTCCTCTCCATCTTCACTCAATAGCAATGGTACATGCCATCTGTGTGATGGCATGTGTATTTCACCTGGCAATCACAGGCCAATGTGTGATGCCACTGCCAGGCAGCATGCAGAAAATGTGTTCATCTTCCATCTTGGTGTCATCAGTGTGTGCCATTTGCCTGCCCTTCATACGCAGTGAGGGTGCATGCATGGGAGGGTTTTAGTCATGTGGGACATGTGTCAATCAAGTACTGGTTCTGTTGCTTCTCAGCCCTCATTGTGTGCCATGGTGCTAATGCCTGTTTCCATTTGTTTGCTTTTATGTCTTTGCAGGGGAAGACGCACCTGATACTGCTGGGGTTGTGGAGATGGTGCAGACCCAGGAGGGGTCCGAGGGCCGACCGACCACCAGTGAGGGACGTGGTGTGGTGGTGGGTGAGAACCCACAAGTGCTGCAGGTCTTGCTCTCAAGGGGTGTCTCTGGCTGCACCTCCCCCGAGCTGTACTCAGGTGTTGATTCGGATGATGAGACCTACGTGCCGTCGCAGGTGAGTGTTCCTGGGAGGGATTCTGTTCTGTCCCACCCACCTGCACCAGGGTCAGAACCCTCAATGGGGATGTCAGTGTTGGCAGCTACGCCTTTGGTGGTTACGGATGCAGGGTCACACTCCGCGACATCTGATCCTGTTCCTGGGCCAGCAGATCAGAGGGGGAATGCAGTCCTGCAGCCTCAGGCAGTGCCGGCACAGCAAGGCGCAGTTCGCCTTGCCCCAGACAGGTGTGGTGCCCGCCGACGTGGTGGCCGTATGCCACCTGGCAATACCGCATGGGAGCAATCCATTTACGGTATGGCAACCCAACAGGCAGCATCATCAGAGATGATGGCTCAGGCCATGGATAGGGTGGCCACTTCCATTGTCCCCCCCGAAAGGCTGATGGAGCGACTACAGCAGGCAACCGACTCCATCTGCCAGTCACACAGGGAGGACATGTTGGCGTCCAACAGGGACAGGCGGGCGGCACTGGCGACTCTGCAGGAAGCCATCTCCATAGAGTCCCAGGGCCACAGGGAAGCCCTGAGGCTGGAGCTCCTTCACCTCAGGACGACTCTTGTTGAGCTTGAGGCTTCAACAAACCGAAGGACAGAACAGCAGCTGGAGCGTCTCACCCGTACGCTCTCAGCTGAGATGCAGGCAACTAGGGCGGAGGTCCGGGCATCCCGTGAGTTGTTGCATGGGGACCTCCGCACACTCATCCTCCAGAACGAGACCTACCACACCCGCATGCTTGCAGCCATGGAGGAACAGACTAGGGCCTTGCGTGGGCTGCCTCCCATAGTGCAACCACCTCCGGATGCAGCTGCACAGGGTGATAATAGCGACAGCAGTGATACTCCCACAATAGGGTAGCCGTGTGGGCCATGAGCCCATGGAGGTGTTTTTTTTTTTACAAGATCCACACAGGTGGGTTTTGGTGTGCACCCTGTCCTTGGACCTCCTGGGTGGCCTCCCCAACCCCCCGGGCCCATTAATGGCCATTTTTGATTTTTATTTTTTTTTTTTTTATTTTTTTTTTCTTTAAATTTTTTTTTTGGGACAATGTGTTGCCTTCTGTGGCTCCTGTGGGCATACGCTGCATTGTGGCTGGGCACATGCAGGCTTGTCATGTATTTGGTTCAGATGCTTGGGTTTTTGTCACGCACACCGCTCCTGCTTCCCGTTTCCATGGGCTTGCAAAGGGTGTGCCCAAGTGACATTGACGTACATGGTGACATTGGACTCCCACTACATGTGTGGGTAGTCTAGTCAATACTGTGTATACATTCCTAGTGCATATTGCTGTTGTGTTGTACACTGCATTTTGCATTGATGTGTAACTCATCATCCGTGTCTACCTCCTAATTTGCAGGTCCTTTCCTCATGTCTACACAAGGCCCTGTACTTTGGAGATGGGGTCCATGTTGGCAGCAGTGCACCTACAACTCTACATGGTGGCAACACTGTACAGTTGGAAGTGGTGGGAGTGCAGGCATTTCGAGGTGGTGAGACTACTAATTCCTTACATTTGTAATGTCATGTTAATGGTAGTTTAGAGGGTCAGTGGCTGATAAGTGTTATTGCTAAATACCTGCTCAAGTGTGTTGTTGGTCCTGCATTACTGTGAGCATTTCAGGTGTCGCGAGTTTCAATTAGGGACACTGTACATTGTGACACTTGTGTCATGTTGTGGGGATTACTTTGTTTACCTGCACATAGCATGACATGGCACGGTGTGTCGTGTGGCGGTGCTGGGGATGGGTTAGGTGACATGGCACTGTCCTCATGTTGCATTTTGCAAGTGGGTATTCATTTTAGCTGCATGAATGTGTTTTTTCACGAAACTGCATTGGTGGTGTCTGTGTAGGTAGGGATGCACACATTGTAACACTTCCAGGTGAACAATATCAGGCTGATATGGTTTGGACGGTTGATTCTCCAGACATTCAGGATCAGTGTCAGGTTGAGTCATCATTGATTGTCAGATGGTATGTGCCAGGGCAGTGTGCACTCCACAGGGGTGTGATTTCTATGTGAAGTAATTAGCCACTAGCTGTGTACGGGCTGCCTCCCCCGTGCCCTTTCCCCTTCCATGCGCAGCGGCCGTGCATGTGGTTGGGGATGTGGGGCCACCACCATGTCCACGGCCAGGCCCCGGCGTGTTGCAACGTTGTGCAGGACACATGCTGCCACTATGATCCTGCACACTACTGGGGGAGCGTATAACAGCTGCCCGCCAGAACAGTCAAGGGAGTGAAAGCGTGACTTAAGCACTCCGAATGTGCACTCCACTATGCCCCGGGTTGCAATGTGGGCTGTGTTATATCTTACCTCGGGTGGCGTGGTGGGGTTCCGAATTGGCGTCATCATGTGGAGGCTGAGGGGGTAGGCACTGTCCCCTGTGGAGGTGGTGATTGGTATCATTGGTGGGGTTGTGACCTTGCTCAGTATCTGACATGCATGCATGTGCAGTGGCATTCATACTCACGAAGCAGCCATGTATCGCCATGCCGCCCAGCTTCTAGGTCCCGGCTTAGGGTGGACATTCGGTAAATGAAGCTGTCGTGGGTGGACCCGGGATAGTTGGCATATACTGAGGTGATGATTCCCTTGGCATTACATACTACCTGCACGTTGATGGAATGCCAGTGCTTGCGGTTCCTATAGATGTGCTCAGATGCCCTGGGGGGACGTAGAACCACATGGGTGCAGTCGATGGCACCTAGCACTTTGGGGAATTGTGCCACACCGTAAAAATCCAGGGCGGCAGCATGCCTTTCTGCAGGTGTTCTGGGCAGGTATATGTGCCTGCGGACTGATGGGCGTGCAGTGATGATGTTCAAGACCTGGTGTAGGCAGCGTGATTGCGTGGCCTGTGACACCCCACCCACTATGGCACTTGTCCGCTGAAATGATCCAGTGGCTAAGAAGTGCAGTACATTGAGGACCTTCTCCAGGGGGCTGAGTGCTTGGGAGCACAGGGTGGGTGATGTGAGGTCATCCTCCCACTCACTCACCAGGTCCAGTATTATGTGTGGTGGAAACCTGTACCTCCCATACACCTGGTCATCAGGCATCCCGAAAAGGCTGGTTCTGGGTGTGAATATTCTGGCCCTGACTATCCTCCTCCTCCTCCTTTGGTAGCCCACGGCCACTGTTGCTAGGAACGGTATATTCATGCTGGCGTCTGAGCTTGTCTGAGCTTGTAATTTTATTTGCGCGCAAATTTATGCGTCGCGGGTCGACGTATGCCTGCTTCCTACTGGCCTACGTGTATTTTTGCGCGTGTTGTAGGCGAGCGTGTGAAACTTCCCGCGCACCCCTGAAATCCAGTACCCAGGCCAATAGCGTGTGGAAATTCCTGCACACCCCGGTATACACGTGCGCTGATGTACTCGCGTGTGTAAGTGCCCGCGCACCCCTGAAATACACGTACATAGGCCAATCGCGTGTCCAATTACACGCGCTGACACTCTGACGTGCAGTCTTTCCACGTGTGTTCCGTCATCACGTGCTATGAGGGAAACACCCGTGCGGGTCACGTCACTGACGCGCTTACGCACTGAGGGCCTTTGGTCCAATAGAATCGCGTATGCGTGCTGACGCGCTTACGCGCTAAGGGCCTTTCCTCGAATTTCACGCTGATGTGCAGGATTTTCACGTGCCAAATCACTCCGTATCAAGCTGGCCACGCGAAAACACACGGAAGACCACGCTCCTGCCTAGAAGGCCGAATTACTGCCCCCCAGTGCCCCGAGCAGCCTCCCACGTGCCATCTGCTGCTGCTGCCTGCCTGCCTGCCTGCTGCCACCGTGCCCTGCCATTTGGTGCCTGCACATCAGCCATCTGCAGGGGTCCAGTTGCGTGTCCACCCCTGCTGGAACAGAAGACTCCCGACTGGGATTACATCGCTCCACAGCCCAGCCCCAGGACCCAGTTGCCCACCCACTCCTGCCTCTGGGGTTGCCATGTCGGGCACTTCGACATCTGGCACCAGTGGTAACCCCAGGCCAGAGGGGCAGAGGGGCACCAGCTTCACTGCCACGGAAGTTGGTGTCCTGGTGGAGCATGTCCTGGGGCAGTATGATGCCCTCTTTGGATCGTCCCGCGCCAGCAAGGAAGGACGGGAGAGGATCTGGGCCGACTGTGTGGTTGCCATCAACGTGGAGGGGGTGGCAACCCGCGACGTCCAGAAGATCAAGAAGCGCTGGGAGGACTTGAGGTCCAGGACCCTCGTGAAGGCCCGGCGCCTCGTGGAGGGGGGCCGGGGCCGCATGAGTTCCATCCAGATGAGGGTCCTGGAACGTGTACGCCCAGCGCTCCACGCCCAGATCCTTGAGAGGGAGACCCATCTGGAGTTGAGCGGTAAGTGTCCAAGCATTGCTGTGTGAGACAGGGCATGTTGCGTTGTGCTGGTTGTCTGATACTTGCCTGTATGTGTGACATAGGCCATGTATGCATGTATGTGTGCAGGGACATCATGGTAATGCATGTGCGAACAGTGATGTGTGAACCACATGGTTGTTGCATGTGTTTAAATGCGAAATGGGGAGCCCTATGCAGATTTTACACATGAGAGCATGCCAGTCTCTGTTCCTGGACATGGGTGGGGGTGAGGGATGTGCGCTGATGCCGGGTACATATATGGTAGCCATGTCTGTGGGCCTGACCTGCGTGTCTGTGACTTATGAATGCCATGGATGCATGACACATGTGTGTGACAATGCACAGATTCACTGATGCAGCCTAGTTACCCTTGTATCCGCTGTGTTTGGGGTGTATGAGGCCAGATGGATGTGACTGAGGTGAAGTGTGTGCATGTGATAGGCATGACCCATGATGCATGTGAGTTCCATATCATTGTATGTTTCAAGAGTCCATTGGACATGTATGGAAATGTCCATGGCATGCACCATGCCTGTTACTGTGTGTGTTTTGCCTGGACTGACCCATGTGTTGTGGAGGGACATGATGGAAGTGTACTTTGACAGTGGTACTCATCTGCTATTGCTTCCTGTCTAGGGGACCATTGAACAGTACGCTGATGCTTGTGTTCTATGTCTCCCTCTACGCAGCGGCTAGTGAAGAAGAGGGCGGAGACGGCGCTGTGGAGCAAGGCGGCGGGGATGCCCCCACGGCTGCAGCGGAAGGGGTGGGTGAGCCCCCACAGGGGCCTGCTACGGCGGAAGACGGTGAGGAGCCATCCAGGTTGGTTGTTTCCACAGAGGAGGAGGAGGCCGCCACTGAGGCACACATGGGGCCTGGTGGGGGCATCCCTGCTGGTGCAAGTGGTGCAGTCCAGGGGCAGGGGCAGGAGGCAGCACAGGTCACCGTGGAGGGGCCTGTGCATGTCGCTGTCCCTGACCCTGTGAGTGCACCACCATGCACCAGCAGGATGCCCCGTCCCAGGCCCGTCCGCAGGTGGAGGGGATGTCCATGTCACCTGACTCCCCTCCACCTGCGGACGAGGGGACCCGTGTCCGTATGTAGAAGGTCCTGATTGGGGTCGCGATGCGCGCGGGTGCAATTCGTGATGACGTGCGTGCTTCCCGGGAGGAGCACGCACATCATCACGAAGAGCACCGTGCCGACGTGGCCCAATTGGGATCTTCCATGTTCGGGGGTTTCCTGCATGTGTCGGCCAATCTGGCGGCCCTCTCCTCCTCTGTGGAGGCTATACGCCGGTCGTTCTCCTTGCCGTCTTCCGGGCCAGATGCCACCAGGGCCCCCTGTGGACCTGCCCTGACCAATGCAGCCAGCTCGGTGGGGATCCCATCCCTGCCACAGTCGGGAGTCTGAGATCCAGCAGGGGTGGACACCACAGCAACTGTACCCCAGCAGATGGAGGATGTGCCGGCATCATCAGGCAGGGCACGTGCACGACGGCGTCGGTGGATTCCATCAGCCTGGATGCCGTCGTGCTGGCAGAGGCAGTTGCGTCGGAGGCAGCAGCAGAGTCAACGTGGGAGGCATCATGGCTCGGGGCCATCAACATCGGAGGGGCAGGCATCGGCCGGAGGGCAGGAGGACCCAGGACAGGAAGTGTCTTCCGTGTGGCTGCGGTTGGGCCAGCAGATAGGTGCGGAGCGGCGGCGGGCGGAAGAGGCGCGGCTCACGATGGTCAGGGCGGAGAACTCCATGCGGAGGGCCCTGAGGCGGGCCGAGTGCCTCGAGGCAATCCGCAGGGGGTTGGAGGAGCAGATGGCGTCGTCCCTGCGGACCCTCAGGGCCATGGAACAGGACCGCCTCCGGGACATAGACGAGGAGTTTGATGATGCCCTGGCCCGGAACAACACGGAGTGAGCCTCTGGACTTGCCCGCCGCCTTTGTATATAGTTCTTTAGTTTTAGGTTTCCTTTGTTTCTTCTTATGATTTGGAGTCGACGGACACTGCTCCACTTTTTGTATATAGTTGGATTTTAGTTAGGGTTTTTTGTAGGTTTCCTTTGTTCAGTTGTGCTCATGGACCCTTGGATGTTTTGTACATAGTTCTTCATTGGATTGTTTTATTTTTTTATTTTTTATTTATTCTCCATGGAGCAATGGTCTTTGCATTTATTTTTCTCTCTCGGATTGATTTTATTTTTAATGTGACTTTGAACAACATTTTTTTGGATTTGGATTTGTAGTTTTGATTTTTTTGGACGGACATGCAGCTTATCTTTTTTTCATTGCCATTGTAGTTTGTTTCATTTCATTTGCATTCAATTTTTTTTAATACAATTTTATTTTCATACTTCACTGTGTAGTATCATCTCATTGGTTTCATGCATGTCATGTTGGGTGTTTTCCCATTCAATTGCAACCATTGTGTGTGACGGACATGGGTTCATTTGCTTTATGAACATTGGGGGTGTAACATGTAATTTCCATTTCCATGTCAGTGAATGGGTTACTTGGTAGGGCCTTTTGGCTGTGGAGGCTGACCATAACGCACATGATTGGGGATTGTGAGGACCTAGGTGCAGGGGGACATGAGTGGGGGCCTGGTGGGGGATGTCCATGGTGGCTGGGGGGTGGGGGTGGTGGTAGACTTGGGTGGGGGCCTGGTGGAGGCTGCCCCTGCACTGCTGGGGGGTGGGGATGATAGGGGCCATTAGTGGGGGCCTGGTCGAGGGTGCCCCTGGATGCTGGGGGGTGGGGGTGCAGGGGGACATGAGTGGGGGCCTGGTGGGGGATGCCCATGGTGGCTGGGGGGTGGGGGTGGTGGGAGACATGAGTGGGGGCCTGGTGGGGGATGCCCATGGTGGCTGGGGGGGTGGGGGTGGTGGGAGACATGAGTGGGGGCCTGGTGGGGGATGCCCATGGTGGCTGGGGGGTGGGGGTGGGTGGGAGACATGAGTGGGGTCCTGGTGGGGGATGCCCATGGTGGCTGGGGGGTGGGGGTGGTGTTAGACATGAGTGGGGGCCTGGTGGAGGGTGCCCCTGGATGCTGGGGGGTGGGGGTGCAGGGGGACATGAGTTGGACATGAGTGGGGGCCTGTTGGTGCTGGCCCTGCACTGCTGGGGGGGTGGGGGTGGTGGGAGACATGAGTGGGGGCCTGGTGGGGGATGCCCATGGTGGCTTGGGGGTGGGGGGGTGGGAGACATGAGTGGGGGCCTGGTGGGGGATGCCCATGGTGGCTGGGGGGTGGGGGTGGTGGGAGACATGGGTGGGGGCCTGGTGGGGGCTGCCCATGGTGGCTGGGGGGTGGGGGTGGGTGGGAGACATGAGTGGGGGCCTGGTGGGGGATGCCCATGGTGGCTGGGGGGTGGGGGTGGTGGGAGACATGAGTGGGGGCCTGGTGGAGGGTGCCCCACACTGCTGGGGGGGTGGGGGTGGTGGGAGACATGAGTTGGACATTAGTGGGGGCCTGGTGGTGCTGGCCCTGCACTGCTGGGGGGTGGGGGTGGTGGGAGACATGAGTGGGGGCCTGGTGGGGGCTGCCCATGGTGGCTGGGGGGTGGGGGGGGCGGGAGACATGAGTGGGGGCCTGGTGGGGGATGCCCATGGTGGCTGGGGGGTGGGGGTGGTGGGAGACATGGGTGGGGGCCTGGTGGGGGCTGCCCGTGGGGGTGGGTGGGAGACATGAGTGGGGGCCTGGTGGGGGATGCCCATGGTGGCTGGGGGGTGGGGGTGGTGGGAGACATGCGTGGGGGCCTGGTGGAGGGTGCCCCACACTGCTGGGGGGTGGGGGTGGTGGGAGACATGAGTGGGGGCCTGGTGGAGGGTGCCCTTGGATGCTGGGGGGTGGGGGTGCAGGGGGACATGAGTTGGACATGAGTGGGGGCCTGGTGGTGCTGGCCCTGCACTGCTGGGGGTCGGGGGTTGGTGGGAGACATGAGTGGGGGCATGGTGGGGGATGCCCATGGTGGCTGGGGGGTGGGGGTGGGTGGGAGACATGAGTGGGGGCCTGGTGGGGGATGCCCATGGTGGCTGGGGGGTGGGGGTGGTGGGAGACATGAGTGGGGGCCTGGTGGGGGCTGCCCATGGTGGCTGGGGGGTGGGGGTGGGTGGGAGACATGAGTGGGGGCCTGGTGGGGGATGCCCATGGTGGCTGGGGGGTGTGGGTGTGGGAGACATGAGTGGGGGCCTGGTGGAGGCTGCCCCTGCACTGCTGGGGGGTGGGGGTGATAGGGGCCATGAGTGGGGTCCTGGTGGAGGGTGCCCCTGGATGCTGGGGGGTGGGGGTGCAGGGGGACATGAGTGGGGGCCTGGTGGGGGATGCCCATGGTGGCTGGGGGGTGGGGGTGGTGGGAGACATGAGTGGGGGCCTGGTGGGGGATGCCCATGGTGGCTGGGGGGGTGGGGGTGGTGGGAGACATGAGTTGGACATGAGTGGGGGCCTGGTGGTGCTGGCCCTGCACGGCTGGGGGGTGGGGGTGGTGGGAGACATGAGTGGGGGCCTGGTGGGGGCTGCCCATGGTGGCTGGCGGGGGGGGTTGGAGTGGAGACATGAGTGGGGGCCTGGTGGGGGATGCCCATGGTGGTTGGGGGGTGGGGGTGGTGGGAGACATGAGTGGGGGCCTGGTGGATGCTGCCCCTGCACTGCTGGGGGGTGGGGGTGATAGGGGCCATGAGTGGGGGCCTGGTGGAGGGTGCCCCTGAATGCTGGGGGGTGGGGGTGCAGGGGGACATGAGTGGGGGCCTGGTGGGGGGTGCCCATGGTGGCTGGGGGGTGGGGGTGGTGGTAGACATGGGTGGGGGCCTGGTGGAGGCTGCCCCTGCACTGCTCCGGGGTGGGGGTGATAGGGGCCATGAGTGGGGGCCTGGTGGAGGCTGCCCCTGCACTGCTGGGGGGTGGGGGTGATAGGGACCATCAGTGGGGGCCTGGTGGAGGGTGCCCCTGGATGCTGGGGGTGGGGGTGCAGGGGGACATGAGTGGGGGCCTGGTGGGGGATGCCCATGGTGGCTGGTGGGTGGGGGTGGTGGTAGACATGGGTGGGGGCCTGGTGGGGGCTGCCCATCGTGGCTGAGGGGTGGGGGTGGGTGGGGGAAATGAGTGGGGGCCTGGTGGGGGCTGCCCATGGTGGCTGGGGGGTGGGGGTGGGTGGGAGTCATGAGTGGGGGCCTGGTGGGGGATGCCCATGGTGGCTGGGGGGTGGGGGTGGTGGGAGACATGAGTGGGGGCCTGATGGAGGGTGCCCCACACTGCTGGGGGGGTGGGGGTGGTGGGAGACATGAGTGGGGGCCTGGTGGAGGGTGCCCCTGGATGCTGGGGGGTGGGGGTGCAGGGGGACATGAGTTGGACATGAGTGGGGGCCTGGTGGTGCTGCCCCTGCACTGCTGGGGGGTGGGGGTGGTGGGAGACATGAGTGGGGGCCTGGTGGGGGATGCCCATGGTGGCTGGGGGGTGGGGGTGGTGGGAGACATGAGTGGGGGCCAGGTGGAGGGTGCCCCACACTGCTGGGGGGGTGGGGGTGGTGGGAGACATGAGTTGGGGCCTGGTGGAGGGTGCCCCTGGATGCTGGGGGTGGGGGTGCAGGGGGACATGAGTGGGGGCCTGGTGGAGGCTGCCCCTGCACTGCTGGGGGGTGGGGGTGGTGGGAGACATGATTGGGGGCCTGGTGGGTGATGCCCATGGTGGCTGGGGGGTGGGGGTGGTGGGAGACATGGGTGGGGGCCTGGTGGAGGCTGCCCCTTCACTGCTGAGGGGTGGGGGTGTTGGGAGACATGAGTGGGGGCCTGGTGGGGGATGCCCATGGTGGCTGGGGGGTGGGGGTGGTGGGAGACATGAGTGGGGGCCTGGTGGGGGATGCCCATGGTGGCTGGGGAGGTGGGGGTGGTGGGAGACATGAGTTGGACATGAGTGGGGGCCTGGTGGTGCTGGCCCTGCACTGCTGGGGGGGTGTGGGTGGTGGGAGACATGAGTGGGGGCCTGGTGGGGGCTGCCCATGGTGGCTGGGGGGTGGGGGTGGGTGGGAGACATGAGTGGGGGCCTGGTGGGGGATGCCCATGGTGGCTGGGGGGTGGGGGTGGTGGTAGACATGGGTGGGGGCCTGGTGGAGGCTGCCCCTGCACTGCTGGGGGGTGGGGGTGATAGGGGCCATGAGTGGGGGCCTGGTGGAGGCTGCCCCTGCACTGCTGGGGGGTGGGGGTGCTGGGTGACATGAGCAGGTGTGCAGGGTAGTCCCCTGTGGTGTCGGCTGCCTGCAAGGGCCGTGGAGGGTGTACAGGGAATACCTGGGAGCACACAGCCAAATCGCATGTAGAATTTCCCGCGTACCCCTGAAATACACGTACCCTGCCAAATCGCGTGTGAGACTTCCCGCGCACCCCTGTGATCCACGTACCCAGCCAAATCGCGTGTGTAAATTCCCGCGCACGTACCCGGCTAAATCGCGTGTGTAACTTCCCGCGCACCCCTGAAATCCATGTACCCTGCCAAATCGCGTGTGGGACTTCCCGCGCACCCCTGAGATCCACGTACCCAGCCAAGTTGCGTGTGTGAATTCCTGCGCACGTACCCTGCCAAATCGCGTGTGAGACTTCCCGCGCACCCCTGAGATCCACGTACCCAGCCAAATCGCGTGTGTCAATTCCCGCGCATGTACCCGGCCAAATCGCGTGTGGAACTTCCCGCGCACCCCTGAGATCCACGTACCCAGCCAAATAGCGTGTGTAAATTCCTGCGCACGTACCCAGCCAAATCGCGTGTGGAACTTCCCGCGCACCCCTGAAATCCACGTACCCTGCCAAATCGCGTGTGAGACTTCCCGCGCACCCCTGAGATCCACGTACCCAGCCTAATCGCGTGTGTGAATTCCCGCGCACGTACCCGGCCAAATCGCGTGTGGAACTTCCCACGCACCCCTGAAATCCACGTACCCTGCCAAATCGCGTGTGAGACTTCCCGCGCACCCCTGAGATCCACGCACTCAGCCAAGTCGCGTGTGTGAATTCCCGCACACGTACCCGGCCAAATCGCGTGTGGAACTTCCCGCGCACCCCTGAAATCCACGTACCCTGCCAAATCACGTGTGGGACTTCCCGCGCACCCCTGAGATCCACGTACCCAGCCAAATCGCGTGTGGGACTACCCGCGCACCCCTGAGATCCACGTACCCAGCCAAATCGCGTGTGAAAGTTCCCGCGCACCCCGGAATACACGCACACGTTATTTTTCAGTCAGCGGGTGTCCGTGTTTGTGGGTACCCCTTTGCACGTCATTTGTCCTGGAGGGCCACAGTATAGGACATTCATCATGGCTGTATATAGGTGCTATTTGTTGGCGCACCTTTTGGCGCACATTTATTACAGGCGCTGAGACGCTACCGCCTGCTTTCTTGTGGCGGTCGTGTTTGTGCCTGTGCGCTGGTTTGACCGTGCGCTTTTTTGCCCTTTTCGATTCCATGAATACGTGTTGTAGGCGAGCGTGTGGGCGTTCCGCGCACTTGCAGCCTGTACTTCCCACGGGACGCCCACATTTTGGCAAGTTGTTCCCCATTCCGAGTGTTACGCCCCGTGTTCCGCCTACTTTTGTTGTGTGCGCCACGCTATGTGCGATTTTCGCTGTGGCCTATGCGATTTTCGCTGTGACCTGGCGCACGCCGTTAGATGGCCTGTGCGCCAACGTGCAACGCGCACTTTTTTAGCACACATCCGATGGTTTTCTCGCGCACGACCTTCCATGAATCGATGTGCGCTGCTTTTCGTGCGATTTTCGCACTTGCACTGCGATTTTCGCTATTCCACTGCGAATCGCACGTTTTTGGCCACATGCGCCAATTATTTCATGAATCGGCCTGTCAGTGTTTTTGGAATAAGACGACAATTGGACTACTGTGCTGGAATGGTGAAATTCACTATAAACTCACAGGAAGATCCACAAGAATTTCTAATGTACTTACTACAAGTACTGGAAAACAAAAACATACCTATAAATGAAATCTTTCAGATTTCATACATGTGGAAACATACATGCACTCTCTGCAAAAATGTGACACAAGAAGAAATCCCCAATGAACGCTTCATATATATATCAATACCAAATTGTGAATCCATTCCATTTCAGCAACTTGTACAAAATGCAAACCATGGTAGATTATGCTCCACCTGCAATTCAGATAATCGCTCCACGTTAGTAATACAAACACATAGCAAATACGTAATACTAATGCTTCTACGTTACAATGCAGATGGTACCAAAAACAACTGCAAGCTGACTGGATTCACACATGGTCAATATCACTTGGTAAGAAAACCTTCACAACAATAGGTATAATCTACCACGCAGGAGCCACAACCAATTCAGGGCACTACACTGCATATATAAAAAAGAAATTTGGATGGTTTGAATGTAATGATAGTACCATTACTCTAAAGCAGAGATTACCAGCAAATCTTACAAACGCTTATTTGATGTTCTTAAAACCAAAATTTGATAAATAAACTGTATTTAAACCTTTAAGTAAATTTGTGTTAAAAACAATATAAACTGTTAGAATACTCCAACCAAAAACTATCTAACTGCTCAAAGATTCTACAACAACTAATCAGATAAATGAATACCACTAAATTAGACCAAAAAATACACAGTTGGAATACTCCAATTGGTATCTAACTGTCCCAAAATTATAAATTTGTGTTAAAATAATATAAAATGTTAGAATACTCCAAAAGCTATCTAACAGCTCAAAGATTCTACAACAACTAATCAGATAAATGAATACCACTAAATTAGGCCAAAAAATACACAGTTAGAATACGCCAATTGGTATCTAACTGTCCCAAAATTTAACAATATCCAAATAGATAAATCAAAACCACTAAAATATATTAAAAAAATAGACAGTTAGAATACGACAATTGGTATCTAACTGCTCCAAAATGTTATAATATCAAAACAAATGAAGAATCTGTTACTGCTCCAAAAAAAATACAACAAAGCAAAGTATAAAGCATTAGCCAGAAACAACAAGTGAACATTGAAAACAAACAAACAAATAAACTGTAGCATAACAGAAAAAGGTTTTTTTTTTAATCCAACATGGATTTTTTTTTTCTCCCACAGACCCAATGATTTTAGCAACAAATACAGAAACTGAGCAAATTGCACAGTACTCTGATTTGTACTCTACTAAATATGAGGGTCGAAAAAAAAAAAAAGTATATTGCTTATACAATGTAATAAGTCATTACAAAATACTAATACTAACATGCTATTTTCTTTTATCACAGAAATGAAGAAGAAAAACATGGACTCCCATTACTAGACCAAACAGTAAGTATACAATAATAAGGACAACCATAGCAGCATATCACATCGATAGTATCTAATACCTTTGTTCCTTATACATTTGTTTTTCACCAAAGTTATAAGCAAATATGAATGTGATATGCTGCGGTGGTTGTTGCCAAGGCATACAGTCTTGGGTGCATGGCCAAATGGCCATGCACCCAAGACTCTATGCCCTGGCAACAACCACCGCAGCATATCACATCCATAGAGTCAAACATTTCAACTATGATCTATGGGAAACTTTTAATGTCCGCGAACAATGTGAGTGTTCTTAGAACACTTTGAACTTGCCAGCGAACAATACGGACACCGTTTTTAGGACACCCCCTACGAACATTTCAGAACAACGCGATAGTTCTTAGAACACTTTCAACTAAACAACGAACAATACGGACAGCGTCCTAAGGACACCCCCTACGAACATTCCAGGACACCGGGAGTGTTCTCAAAAACGTCTTCAGAACACCCCCATTTTGTTTATTTGCGAACATTTCAGGACACCGCGGGTGTTCTTAGAACACATTCAACTTGACAGAGAACAATACGGACAGCGTCCTCAGGACACCCCCTACGAACACTCCCCGGACACCGCGAGTGTTCTTAGAAGCGTCTTCAGAACACCACCATCTTGTTTATTTGCGAACATTTCAGGACACCGCAAGTGTTCTTAGGACACATTCAACTTGACAGAGAACAATACGGACAGTGTCCTCAGGACACCCCCTACGAACATTCTAGGACACCGGGAGTGTTCTTAGAAGCTTCTTCAGAACACCACCATCTTGTTTATTTGCGAACATTTCAGGACACCGCGAGTGTTCTTAGGACACATTAAACTTGACAGAGAACAATACGGACAGCGTCCTCAGGACACCACCTACGAACACTCCCCGGACACCACGAGTGTTCTTAGAAGCGTCTTCAGAACACCACCATCTTGTTTATTTGCGAACATTTCAGGACACCGCGAGTGTTCTTAGGACACATTCAGCTTGACAGAGAACAATACGGACAGCGTCCTAAGAACATCCCCTAACAACACTCCCCGGACACCGCGAGTGTTCTTAGAAGCGTCTTCAGAACACCCCCATTTTGTTTATTTGCGAACATTTCAGGACACCACGGGTGTTCTTAGAACACATTCAACTTGACAGAGAACAATACGGACAGCGTCCTCAGGACACCCCCTACGAAAATTCCAGGACACCGGGAGTGTTCTTAGAAGCGTCTTCAGAACACCACCATCTTGTTTATTTGCGAACATTTCAGGACACCGCGAGTGTTCTTAGGACACATTCAACTTGACAGAGAACAATACGGACAGCGGCGTCCTCAGGACACCCCCTACAAACACTCCCCAGACACCGCGAGTGTTCTTAGAAGCGTCTTCAGAACACCCCCATTTTGTTTATTTGCAAACATTTCAGGACACCGCAAGTCTTCTTAGGAAACATTCAACTTGACAGAGAACAATACGGACAGCGTCCTCGGGACACCCCCTACGAACACTCCCCGGACACCGCGAGTGTTCTTAAAAGCGTCTTCAGAACACCACTATCTTGTTTATTTGCGAACATTTCAGGACACCGCGAGTGTTCTTAGGACACATTCAACTTGACAGAGAACAATACGGACAGCGTCCTCAGGACACCCCCTACGAACACTCCCCGGACACTGCGAGTGTTCTTAGAAGCGTCTTCAGAACACCACCATCTTGTTTATTTGCGAACATTTCAGGACACCGCGAGTGTTCTTCGGACACATTCAACTTGACAGAGAACAATACGGACAGAGTCCTCAGGACACCCCCTACGAACACTCCCCGGACACCGCGAGTGTTCTTAGAAGCGTCTTCAGAACACCCCCATTTTGTTTATTTGCAAACATTTCAGGACACCGCGGGTTTTCTTAGGACACATTTAACTTGACAGAGAGCAATACGGACAGCGTCCTCAGGACACCCCCTACGAACACTCCCCAGACACCGCGAGTGGTCTTAGAAGCGTCTTCAGAATACCCCCATTTTCTTTATTTGCGAACATTTCAGGACACCGCGGGTGTTCTTAGAACACATTCAACTTGACAGAGAACAATACGGACAGCGTCCTCAGGACACCCCCTATGAACATTTCAGGACACCAGGAGTGTTCTCAAAAACGTCTTCAGAACACCCCCATTTTCTTTATTTGCGAACATTTCAGGACACCGCGGGTGTTCTTAGAACACATTCAACTTGACAGAGAACAATACGGACAGCGTCCTCAGGACACCCCCTATGAACACTCCCCGGACACCGCGAGTGTTCTTAGAACAGTTTCGCTTTGCTTGCGAACAAAAGAGACACATATTGAGTCCTTAGAACACCCCCTAGTCAGTTTATTTAGAACATTTCAGAACACCCGTGATGTCCGCAAACAAATCGAACACAAAAAGAACATATAACACATAAAAAACACAACTTTCATCCTATCTCATACACTCCCACCCTCCCCAAACACTGCTACACACCAACACACTCTACAAAATACACATTTTGAACAAAGTTTCACAGCGCTGTCCGCGGACGTCCGCTAATCCAAGATGGCGGGCGCTACCGAAAAATCTGACGCGCTTCACGCTCCACGCCGTCCAAACAGCGAACACGTTGCATGTCCGCGAACATCACGCAAGTCGATTGGCCAATCAGGACACTGTCCGCGGAGCGAACAGGGAAGTGTGTCCGCGAACCGAACACAGATATCACTAATTTATTTTTACCTACTTTTTGGTCATTTTAAAAAAAAATACTGGTCGGATTTTCACCAAATTTGCAAAAGCACGCTTTCGGGACCAAGCCGCTGCTCCTGGTCCAAATCTGGTGGAAATCCGTCCAGCGGTTTGGGCTGTAGGCGCGAGCAAATTTTTTTTCCCATTCAGTCTATGGGAAAAAAAAAGTTTTGGGACCCCCCCTATAACTTTGCCCCCCCTGGACGAATCCTCACCAAACTTTCAAATTCAGAGTGACCCAAATACTTTTTTTGCAAAGTTTGGTGAGGATCCGTCCAGGGAGAACGAAGTTATAAGCCACCCAAAAAGTGCTCTTCCTATGGAAACAGCAACTTAACCATAACTACATGGCCACTACCATGGCCATGTAATATATATATATATATATATATATATATATATATATATATATATATATATATATATATATATATATATATTCAGTGAAAAAACTTTGTTAAAGGGACGTTATGGTTCCAAGTAAAACTGAAAAACCCTTGAAATTCGCCAGTTATGGTAAGCTAAGCAACCACAACTCGCGCCACCACCATGCCTTGCTAAGACTAACACCCAGGACATCAAAGATGACATCACAAATGTCATTGATGACATCACTGATGACATCACATGTCTGGCTCACTATTTTTTCTTTTGCTGACATATCTAGGCCACATGGTTTTCTTCAGTAACATTCAGAAACTAAGAATTTTATTTTATTTGTAGAAATATCCTTCCTTCTAGTAGGTTCTTACAGTAATTCCCTTAGAGTACAGTCACATCATATGAAACATATACATATGGGAAAACACAAGCTTGAAAGACAGCAATCCTTTTTGTGCATAAAGATAATCACTAGACTTATGAGCACTTTCTGATAGTTCTGTTGTTTTTTTTATGGCTGTACTTTCCCTGTATATGGTCATATTTGTATACATTGTACTCGCATTACTTTCCTTAGGGTCCAATCACATCAAGTGATACATATACATAGGGTAAATAGCAGCTTTGAAACAGAGCAATCATTTATTTGCATGAAACTAATCAGTTAAGTTATGAATTGTTTCTGCTACTACTTGTGCTTTTTTGCTAACTTCACTTTCCCTGTATATACCCATATTGGTATGTGTTCTTGTGTCTTTGTGTTTTGTCTATAGTAATGCAATTATGTAATACATGGGTTTTATTAGCTACTTATTACATATTTCACAGTACACAAAAATCTATTAAGAAAACAATTATCATTTCATTATTTAACATATTAACATTACGAATATCATACCTTCATCTTGTACGCTGCACACAATGTTATGTTTCTGTATGAGTAGCTTAGTATACTAGATAGAACCCCATAATAGGATGCTATTTATATCAATGCATCGTTCAATGCACTTATTAGGGTATATTTCTTGCAATGATTCTTGACACTTTTTTCGCAACATAATAAGAATCCCTTCTACACATATTTCATGAGAAGTACATACACATGTGATGTCATCAGTGATGTCATCAATGACATTTGTGATGTCATCTTTGATGTCCTGGGTGTTAGTCTTAGCAGTGCACGGTGGTGGCGCGAGTTATGGTTGCTTAGCTTACCATAACTGGCGAATTTCAAGGGTTTTTCGGTTTTACTTGGAACCATAACGTCCCTTTAACAAAGTTTTTTCACTGAATTTCATAGGTTTTTAGTAGCGCAACTTAACCATAACGTCCCTTTAACAAAGTTTTTTCACTGAATTTCATAGTTTTTTAGTAGCACAACTTAACAATAATGACTTTGACTTTGTATACATGTCATATGGAACTCACTAGATCTCTTCTTATGAACTTGATGTCCGCGAACTTATTTAATGTTCGCGGACATGTTCGGAGAACAGTACCACTACCTAAAAACTGTGGGGGGTGTGGTGGGGTATGTTTGATTGTTATATCATAATATAGGAACATTTAACAAATTCAAAAAACAGCACACAAACACATTATATATAGTAATACATAAGAAATGTAACCCATATATGTAACACACTAACCATTCATTTAAATACAATATGTTCTGAAATGGAATATACCACAAGAAGATACATTGGCTACCAACATAATTACCTCACAGACACAACAGAACTGAGAACAAGACCAGACCCACTGAATACATAGGACTTATCTTACCAGAAATAGTATGTGTACTTCATTTTACTCATATATTTATAAACTTTCTGTATTAGATTAAAAAATATATTATCTTTTTTTTTTCTCACAGAAATGTCTAGTACTCTGGAATGGCTAGAGGACAATTTCCCACATGAAGAAATGTCACAAGATAGTGAAACTAATGGTAAACACTTTATAATATAAACCATTTATTTATTATTTTTTTTATATACATTTAACATATATATTATTTTTTTGTACAGAGCATACCAGAATAGAAAAAACTTCAGAAAACCCTGTTATGGATAACAGTCTTCACAATATAGAAGAAAAAATGGATGTATTGTTGGCTAATTTTAATAATTTAAAAAAATTTGTAGAAAATCATTTCAAACCAAAAACCTCGTACCATTGCCCCACATGTACTTGTCCCTCCTCACCATATCCCAGTCAATTATCCCCAAACCCTCTCCATAATCCAAAACGTTTTGATGAGATTTCCATCCCTTCTTCACCTAATACCAATCATGTTGAAACCCCAAATTCTCCTGTTTTTGTTTCTGTTTCTGCCTCACCTTCTCTGTCATAAATTATTAATATATGTTAAATAAAGTTTAATTTTTATATTGTATTGTGAATAGTTTCCGTTTTTTTTTAAAAAAAACAATAAAAGTGTCCGCGGACAGTGCGAGTGTTCTGAAATGTTCGTACATAAACGAAAATGGAGGTGTCCTGAAGAACACCACACCTGTTCGTACTGTTCGCTAGCAAGTTGAAACTGTTCTAAGAACACACGTGGTGTCCTGAAATGTTCGTAAAGAAACAAAAATTAAAGTGTTCTAAAGAACACTATATCTGTCCGTAATGTTCGCTATCAACTTAAAACTGTCCTAAGAACACAATTGGTGTCCTGAAATGTTCGTAAATAAACGAAAATGATGTGTCCTGAACAACAGTACAACTGTTCGTAGTGTTCGCTAGCAACATGAAACTGTACTAAGAACACAAACGGTGTCCTGAATTGTTCGTAAACAAACAAAAATTAAAGTGTCCTAAAGAACACTATACCTGTCCGGTACTGTTCGCTAGCAAGTTCAAACTGTTCTAAGAACGCTATTGGTGTCCTGAAATGTTTGTACGTAAATGAAAATGGAGGTGTCCTGAAGAACACTATACCTGTTCGTAGTGTTCGCTACCCAATTGAAACTGTTCTAAGAACACAATTGGTGTCCTGCAATGTTCGTACATAAACTAAATTACATGTGTCCTGAAGAACACTATATCTGTCCTTACTGTTCGCTACCAAGTTTAAACTGTTCTAAGAACACACGCGGTGTCCTGAAATGTTCGTTTCACATGTGACGCACTTTTAATTACTTCAGAACCCGAACAGTGTCTGTAGGACATCAATGCGCATGCGCTAACCAATCTCCGTGCACTTGGTGTCCTGCGGACAGGCGCTTCCTTCGCGGACTAGTACGCAAACGGATCATATGACCGCACACACGCTCATCGTGTGTCCTGAAATGCGGACACTGTTCGTGTCCCCGAACAATTTAAAAGTACATTTTCAGTTAATCCATAATATTTTTCAATAAAATCTCACCATGGCACAAGTCACACTTAGCAATCTTGAGTTTCTATATACCTTTTGAAACTTTCCAATCCTTTTTTTGTGTTCGATCTGTCCGTGGACAGTGCGCATGTCCGCGGACCGCGCACAAGCACCCCTATAAAAGACCACGCCCAAGAGCTTATTCACATTGTGTTTCTGGCTATTCTTCAGAACACAGTGATTTTTGCTGCCACCTGCAGACTACACCATCATCGAGATGGCATCCTTGGCTGCTGAACTGCCACTTGGTGCTGCACCTGCTTCAGCACCACCCCCACTCCCTCCACCACCACCACCTCCACAAGGGCCTGAAGAGGGGAACAGGAGTGAGGATGCGGAGGAGGAAGAAGAGGATGATGAGAATGAGGTAGAGGAAATCCCTACTACCCGCACTAGGCGTGAGTCTTGGGTGTGGTGGTTATTTACCATTCATGGGAATGGTCCTAAGGCTCGTGCGAACCGTGTTACCTGCAATGAGTGCAAAATGATACTCAGTCGCGGGAAGCACGGTAAGTACAGCTTTGGGACCACTACTATGAAGCGACACCTGAGGTCATTTCACTCTGGGGCTATTCGCAGGGTTGTACCTTGTGAAGAACGTAGCAGGTTGATTTCCTCTACTTCATCCTCTGTTTCTGATCCTGCCACCACAAGGGCCACCTCTGTGGGACAGCGTCTTTCTCAAGCTGCCTCACAGGCCATACAGAATGCTGATGACCCTTACCTTTCGAGGGTCACAGTTGTATGTATGTACTGTGACACAGTACTCTGCGGGGGGAACGACTTCGGAGTGCTTTTGAGACTATCGTCTCAGAGCACGAGAAGACCTGCTCACTACCCAAATAAAACCCACTCTACATCTTCCTCTCTCAGCTCGCCCTTTCTTATCCCTGTGGTTGGTGTCCCCCCCTTTACCCTCCTTTACCCTCCTCTCCTAGTGTGTCATGTCTGAAAAATAAAAGAAAATACAAAATTACAAAAATCAAAAAAAAAAATAAGGCTCTTTTCAGAGCCACCTTTCCCAGTTAAAAAATAGAAGTGAAAATAAATGAAGCAGGGCTCTTTGTATTTTTTAGAAGTCCGCAGACAGTTCGCGAACATTAAAAAAATTGGGTTGCTACTCCATCACAAACATTGTAATTTTCTCTGGAAAGAAGTGGTGGCTCTGAAAAGAGCCTTTGGGTGGTGTTTGTAAGTCAAAAATTGTAAATGCTTAACATCTCCTTCAAAATCGTTGTTGTAATTCCAAAAAAGGTCGCAATGCATTTTGTACCTTTCTCAGAAAAATCTGATTGCCAGCAGAAGTAAGATGGACTCCATCTCTGCGAAAAATGTATGTACTACAAAACATAATATTTTCATTGTGAAAAGAAGACATGCCAAAATCTCTTAGAAAGCCACAAACAGCCTTATTAACATTGCGCCTTGCTTTTTCCATTTGTGGACCAAATGAAGAAGAACGAAGCCACATTTGTCTCTGCGCAATCCGTGAAAATATCAATTGAGAATTAGGAAACATGTCCATAACCTTCCTAAGTCCTTCTTTCATAGCAAATTGCAAAAAAAAAAATTCCAGTCACATGTCCTAAACTGTTCCCTCCACAATGAATTACAATTATGTCTGGATGTTGCTCTGTCTCCAAAGTAGCACAGAGAGGTAGCAAGTCCAACCACTTCATTCCACGTACTCCATGCCAGTGTACTTCCACATGTGGGAATCCAAGATCTACAGCTACTCCACAGCTTTCTGCATGCACCTTCAACCAATGTATCCACGAATCTCCTAAAATCCAAACAATCTGTTTTCTGAAACACACAGCCTTAGCTACCTTTTTTTCTCTCAGCAAAAAGAGTATCTGAGAAAATCTCTCCTGGCACAACACACCCACCAAACTTTCCTGACCAATCCCTTTCAGTGCTTATTCTCATTTGCATGACTTCTGAACCCAAAAATCCCCGGATGTAACTCCCGATGTCCGCGAACTACCGCCATGTCCGCGGACATATCGTAACATGAACAGCCCTTCTACCATTTCCACTACACTCTCTCTGCCATTCCCTCATTGGATGTACCTCAAAAATCACATGACCATGCACCAATCACATTCAAGACCTCTACATCTAACTGCATCATCATAGATCAGCACTGCAAATGTACTCTGAATCTCTCTGAGTACAAGTGTCATATCATTGGCAAGCAGCATCTACCAGAAATACTGTACAAGTCTTCAAGATTTCTACTTGCAGCTCCATGCATATCCATATGCATGAACACAAACTTCAGGTATGCATATTTTCTGTATAGTAGATGAACACATTTTCAAACAGACTTTTACCTTGTAAAATCTGTAAAATGAATTTACTGTACTTTTTTCAATTTCCTAAAATCAACTATCACTTATAAACCTTTATACTTTTTACTTTCTTTATACACACACACTCAAATCATGTTAAACTAACATTTTTTAAATGAAATATATAGACTACATATATTCAAACAAAATTGCATGCAAACACAATCTATGTTTAAACCTTTATAAAAATACTTATACAATTTCATATTTTTTGTTTTTATTTATTTATTTACTTAATTACTTAAAATTAGACATGACATTGAGGCACTATTACCTAGAACAGTTTACTTACAGAAATAGTGCTATTCACTAATATATTATAAATTTCACAAGACATAGTAAAGATATTTTTTTTTTGCTACAGTTAGTCATTCAATACAATTTGTTCATTAAGAACATATCATATGTACTGAACTGATGCAATGTATCTTATGTAAATAAATTAGTTTAATGGTTTTACAGAAGGCACTGAGGATTTCAATTAAAAAATCAATATTTAAATTAAAAACAGTGCTATATACAAACAAAGTTACTAATTTGAAGCTTTTACAATTGCAGTGAAGACCAGTTTCCTGAAAAGAAGCAGCCGAATTCGAAGAAGAAAGAAAAACTAAGAAGTTACCTGTTAATTTTAAAAAAAAGTAAGTAAAATATCACCATAATATTTGTATTATTAATCAAATATACTATAACATTAATACAAGCTATTTTGGTTTCTAAAAATAGAGATTTTGTACCATTTTGTCCAAAAATGTCCATGTCTTAAACAGCGATTTACAGCCAGAATGGCCCACAAATTTCTATTTTTGGACACACAAATTACCCAACTGAACCACTACAATTTTCATATTATAGAACAAAAAACTGTTTTAATTGTATACATTAGATTTACTATTTGTACTTTTCCACACCACTAGCTTACTTTTTTTTTGTCATCTGAACCCCAGTTTAGTAACACATAAATTCAAGAATACCTATCCCTACTAGTTTTAGTTCCCAATGCACAATCACACACCATTACATACATCTTTATCATCTTACTCAAACACTCATGCACACAGCACACATACATTCCAGAACACCCCAACCCATATCTTCTTTATTTTTTTCAACAGACCCTAAAGAATGCCTACCAAAAGTCAAGTCCATAGAAAGCAACGCAAAAGTAGAGCAAATGAAAATAAAGGTGTCCAACATAAGGATCCATCTCTAGCAGAATTTGTAAAAAAAGTTGAAACAAAACAGCTAATACAATCATTTAGTGAAACACAAGAAGTTTCAAGTACAACAACTTCGCTTCCTCTATCAAAATGTAAAACAAACCAATAAACAATTAACAGAAAATCAGCTATCAGTACAGATAAAACTACTTCTTCAAATTTTAATATAGTGCAAAGTAAGCATACCAAGAAAAGTATTTTAGCCAAAATATCCCGTCACAAAGTCCTTCAAAATCTTATAAAAACAGGAGAGAAATCAGGTTCAAAGCTTAAAACCTATCGTAGGAAATTAATCTTAGAAGCATTGATGGACAGTGCAATTCTTCTCAAAAGAAATGTATTTATTTTACTGTTAAACAAAATGAAACCACTAACAAAACTAATAACTAAATTACAAAAATGACTTCTCAATAAGCGAAATATCAACAGAAAGAACTTCTTAAGTATCAGCGGAGGTGAATGGAATCACACTACAAGCACAGAACCATATTTTAATGAAGAAGCGTACAAACAAAAGCAAACTAATACAATTGCCATACATAGCAGTGGTCGAGGTCATGAAAAAGTGAATAATACCAAAATGGAACAAGAAGTACTTCTTACAAAAATATGCCCTGAAAACTTAGAATTACCCCTCCATTCAACTGAATCAGAACGTATAGTGTACAAATGGCCATGCACGTCAATGTGTAACATTCCCAAACAATGTTTCAAATCTTTACGCCAATTCCTCAATAAATATGTAAAAAGCAAAGACAAAATCAAAATTAAATTACTGCAAAATATAGATACCTGTCCAGTGCGCAAGTACACAGGGCTACAAGGACATTCATTGGCCTACATTACAGGACCTACTTGTAAAACCACTTTCCATGATATCAAAAGGATATCAACACATCATTCAACTGTGAGAAATCTAGTCTATACACTGTACTATGCTAAAAGTCCTGCTTTAGCACTAGCAAAGTTAAATAACATCCTTCTACATGGTACTGCAAAAGACCTACTTGAAGAAATTCACTATATCCAGAAAAAATATTTTGGAAGTGAAAGCCATTTACAGAATGAAATAGCTTTAAACCAATTAAGCAACAATTCTACACATGGCAACCTTTTGCTAAACACATACAAAAAAGAAATACTAAAATTTAAAAGTACATCAGCTGAAGTACCAAACCATGTATGTGTATGTTGCCGTAGAATTTTTTATAAAAGTAACACAAAAACTGTGGAGCTATCATACAAAATAGAAGACAATGAAGATTCTAAATGGTTTGAATTAGCTCTCTACCTTGTAGCAGAAAACAAATATAAAATAACTGAGCCCTTAATACTTTGCAGTTATTGCACTACAAAACTTGACAACAACCAAACACCTTCACGTTCTATCACAAATAATTTGGAATTATACCCAGCACCAAAACCTCTACAACAACTTAATTTATATGAGAGCATCATAATTCAAACAGTACACCCATTTCAAGCAATAATACGCCTTCAACCAAAAACAGCAAAATTACCTCCCTCTGAATTGGTAACAGGCATTTGTGGAAAAGTAGTTTATTTAACATTAAATCTAAAAGAAAATGTGCATACTCTAGGAGTGCAACGTCCAATGCAGCAATATTTAATTATATTAGTAAATGGAGTACCTACAAAAGACAAAAAAATATGGCAACAGCTGGTAGATTTATATAAAGTTAGACAAGCCTTCCAATATCTTAAAGAGAATAATGAATATTACAAAGAAATTAATATTGAAGAAAACTTGAAAGATACAACTGAAATAATTCAAGAAACACAAGAAGCTGGTCAATTTGAGCTACTAGATCCTGCTACAATATCAAATACTTTAGACCATTATACAATTCATCCTTTGCACTGTAATGACACCGTACAAGATGTACTGGAAACTTACCAAATGCTTCAAACAAAAGGATCGCCAATCAGTATATGGGAAAATAGTATAGAAGCACATGCTTTTCCTCTACTCTTTCCTACTGGCAAAGGAGGAAGGTATGATGATAGACATATTCAAATATCAGCTTCAGAATACCGCTCATTACAGATGTATTCTGAAGATCCCAGATTTAGACAAAATGTGGAATACATATTCCACCTACTCTTTGAAAGTGAACTAGCAACTTTATGTTACGGAGTTGCACACATATTAAAATCAGGATCACACTTTCAAAATATGACAGCTACACAATTATTAGAGAAAGTGCAACAAAAGGATGAGGTTTTACAATCAAATATTACAAATCTATTAGCAAATATGCGTGGTACTAAAGAGTACCTTGGCCCACCCACTTGGTTTGTTACATTAAGTTGTGCAGAATATGCATGGGAAGATTTACATGATTTCCTACGCATATCAAATAAAGACAAAACAAACATAGATATTCTAACACCTGGAGAACTTTGTTCTTTGGATCCTGTTAATGTTTCAAGATATTTTCACCATCGCTTCATTGCTATGCTACATTTTATTTGTAATAGAACTGTTCCTCCCCTTGGAGAAGTGCAACACTTCTTTTGGAGAAAAGAATACCAAGCCAGAGGAGCACCACATATCCACATGCTTTTATGGATTAAAGATGCTCCTAAATTTGGTCAAGACAGTGATGCCACTGTTTTACAGTTTATTGAAAAATATGTCACTTGTGAAATTCCATCAGAATCCACAAATAGTGATCTTCATGCACAAAGTTTACAATTTCAAAGACACAAATGTGGAAAATATTGTCGTCGCAAATACAAAAACAAAGGCAAATACTACACCAAATGCCGATTTGGTTTCCCTAGACCAGTTACAAATACAGGTCAAGTAAACAACCTCATGTCTTCAGTTAGACATAGTGTTAAAGGTAAGTCACCTAAAAATACATATTACATAAAAAGAAAAGAAGAAGAAAAATATATCAATGATTATAATGCAATCATTGCCCACTTATGGAATGCAAACATAGATGTGCAGTACATTGCAGACAATTCTACTGCAGTTGCACGATATGTCACAGCATACTTAACTAAAGCAGAAAAGACAGAGCTCCAAGACCTCTGGAATGACCTGTCATCAGATAAAACAGTATCTCAGAAATTATACAGCTTGGGCATAAAAATGCTCACCCATAGAGAATGTGGATCTTATGAAGCAGCTGATCGTTTAACTGGTACTTCATTGTATGGTAAATCTGAAAATATAGTATGGCTAAGTCTTGGTCCAGCTAAATCTAGAAAAAGAGTTCTAAAATCATATGAAGATATAGAAACAATAGCCAAACATGATCCCAACAGCCAAGACATTTTAAAAAACAATGTATTGGACACATACTACCCAAATAGAAGTAATACTTTGGAAAACATCTGTCTATACCAAATAGCCCAAAACTACACATACAAAAATAATATGAAACCTGATGAAAAAAAAGGTAAATATAGAGTGACAGACTGTGAAGGCAGCTTAGTTAAACTCACTAAACCAAATTTAATTAATCATATCAAATTGTCATTGAAGTCTCCTCAACATAAAGAAGTATATTACATGTCCCTGCTACAACTCTTCAAACCATGGAGAAAAGAAGAACAATTACTAGATAACTATGACTCATATGAGGATTCTTTCAAAGCAAATGAAAGCACTATAACTGATGTAAACTTTACACAGTACAAAACAATGTTGCACAATGAACAGCAACATGAAGAAGAGCTCCAAGCCCAACTAGATAAGGATACTCCTGACAGTAGTCAACCTTCTGTAACAGGAAGCCAAGAACCACTGGGAGAACCACTAATAACAAATGAGGCAGAATTGGCTATGATAGAAGTAGAAAACACCATGTGTCAGTATGAAGATAAGGAAGACTTAACTATACTACAATCAAAACTAAACAATGAGCAAAGTAGCATTTTTCAAGAAGTAACAAATCAAATTGCACATGGTGTAAAACATGAAAATAAAGAATGTTCCTGCCATAATTATAAACCTATACTACTGTACGTCAGTGGTGAAGCTGGTTCTGTCAAAACATTCCTAATCAAAATCATTAGTAAGTTCCTTCAACAATTGACAAACAACAAACTGTCAGCTGTTGTCACTGCCCCCACAGGTTTAGCTGCCTACAACATAGGTGGTGTTACATTACACCGATTACTACTATTACCAGTAGAACACCAGAACAAATTAGACTATTACAAACTTTCTGCAGAAGCTGCAATGGAATTACGCAGAGTATTGAAACAAATGAAAATGCTACTAATAGATGAAGTGAGCATGGTCTCCAACCTGATGTTAGCTTTGATTCACCTCAGATTACAAGAAGTACTCAAAACAGACTTTGAAAAGCTCTTTGCAGGATAATACATTATTGTTTTTGGAGATCTGCTTCAATTAACACCAGTAAAAGGTGAACCTATTTTTAAAATATTAGGGCACAAACTCTGCCGTAAAACTGTTGCCAGCATTGGAAATGTCAACCTTTGGCAACATTTCCAATACAGAGAATTAACAGAAAACATGCGCCAATCTGCAGATCTAACTTATGCCAACATTTTAAAAAGTTTGAGAGTTGGTATACTTTCTAAAGAAGCAGAAGCAACATTGAAAACCCGGCACATTAATGCACTTCATGGCGATAATGCATGTGCTACAGATGTTATGGAACAATTAGCCCACAAAAATGTCAATTGTATGGCCTTAATGCCAACTCTTGCAAGCTGTCCCAAATTCAATGAAATAATGTTAAGTAAAGAAATGCAACCAATAATGGAAATTAGCACCACAGACAAACTAGATGTACATGGTATGACACTACCCATGTGTGACCAAGCCACAACAAGACTAAATAATTTAGAAAAATCAATCTCAAACACAGCAGGCTTAGAAAAGATGTTAAAATTATCCTTAAATTGCAGAGTAATGCTTAAACGTAACCTTGACGTGGAACAAGGACTAGTTAATGGAGCAGTGGGTACAGTTGTTGATGTCATCTTTGATGTCCTGGGTGTTAGTCTTAGCAGTGGACGGTGGTGGTGCGAGTTATGGTTGCTTAGCTTACCATAACTGGCGAATTTCAAGGGTTTTTCGGTTTTACTTGGAACCATAACGTCACTTTAACAAAGTTTTTTCACTGAATTTCATAGGTTTTTAGTAGCGCAACTTAACCATAACGTCCCTTTAACAAAGTTTTTTTCACTGAATTTCATAGGTTTTTAGTAGCGCAACTTAACCATAACGTCCCTTTAACAAAGTTTTTTCACTGAATTTCATAGTTTTTTAGTAGCACAACTTAACAATAATGACTTTGACTTTATATACATGTCATATGGAACTGACTCGATCTCTTCTTATGAACTTGATGTCCGCAAACTTATTTAATGTTTACGGACATGTTCGGAGAACAGTACCACTACCTAAAAACTGTGTGGGGGGGGTGGTGGTGGGGTATGTTTGATTGTTATATCATAATATAGGAACATTTAACAAATTCAAAAAGCAGCACACAAACACATTATATATAGTAATACATAAGAAATGTAACCCATATATGTAACACACTAACCATTCATTTAAATACAATATGTTCTGAAATGGAATATACCACAAGAAGATAAATTGGCTTTCAACATAATTACCTCACAGACACAACAGAACTGAGAAAAAGACCAGACCCACTGAATACATAGGACTTATCTTACCAGAAATAGTAAGTGTACTTCATTTTACTCATATATTTATAAACTTTCTGTATTAGATTAAAAAATATATTATCTTTTTTTTGTTTTTTCTCACAGAAATGTTTAGTACTCTGGAATGGCTAGAGGACAATTTCCCACATGAAGAAATGTCACAAGATAGTGAAACTAATGGTAAACACTTTATAATATAAACCATTTATTTATTATTTTTTTATATACATTTAACATATATATTATTTTTTTGTACAGAGCATACCAGAATAGAAAAAACTTCAGAAAACCCTGTTATGGATAACAGTCTTCACAATATAGAAGAAAAAATGGATGTATTGTTGGCTAATTTTAATAATTTAAAAACTATTGTAGAAAATCATTTCAAACCAAAAACCTCGTACCATTGCCCCACATGTACTTGTCCCTCCTCACCATATCCCAGTCAATTATCCCCAAACCCTCTCCATAATCCAAAACGTTTTGATGAGATTTCCATCCCTTCTTCACCTAATACCAATCATGTTGAAACCCCAAATTCTCCTGTTTTTGTTTCTGTTTCTGCCTCACCTTCTCTGTCATAAATTATTAATATATGTTAAATAAAGTTTAATTTTTATATTGTATTGTGAATAGTTTCCGTTTTTTTTTTAAAAAAAACAATAAAAGTGTCCGCGGACAGTGCGAGTGTTCTGAAATGTTCGTACATAAACGAAAATGGAGGTGTCCTGAAGAACACCACACCTGTTCGTACTGTTCGCTAGCAAGTTGAAACTGTTCTAAGAACACACGTGGTGTCCTGAAATGTTCGTAAAGAAACAAAAATGAAAGTGTTCTAAAGAACACTATATCTGTCCGTAATGTTCGCTATCAACTTAAAACTGTCCTAAGAACACAATTGGTGTCCTGAAATGTTCGTAAATAAACGAAAATGATGTGTCCTGAACAACAGTACAACTGTTCGTAGTGTTCGCTAGCAACATGAAACTGTACTAAGAACACACGCGGTGTCCTGAATTATTCGTAAACAAACAAAAATTAAAGCGTCCTAAAGAACACTATACCTGTCCGGTACTGTTCGCTAGCAAGTTCAAACTGTTCTAAGAACGCTATTGGTGTCCTGAAATGTTCGTACGTAAACGAAAATGGAGGTGTCCTGAAGAACACTATAACTGTTTGTAGTGTTCGCTACCCAATTGAAACTGTTCTAAGAACACAATTGGTGTCCTGAAATGTTCGTACATAAACTAAATTACACGTGTCCTGAAGAACACTATATCTGTCCTTACTGTTCGCTACCAAGTTTAAACTGTTCTAAGAACACACGCGGTGTCCTGAAATGTTCGTTTCACGTGTGACGCACTTTTAATTACTTCAGAACCCGAACAGTGTCCGTAGGACATCAATGCGCATGCGCTAACCAATCTCCGTGCACTTGGTGTCCTGCGGACAGGCGCTTCCTTCGAGGACTAGTTCGTAAAACGGATCATATGACCGCGCCCACGCTCATCGTTTGTCCTGAAATGCGGACACTATTCATGTCCCCGAACAATTTTAAAGTACATTTTCAGTTAATCCATAATATTTTTCAATAAAATCTCACCATGGCACAAGTCCCACAGAGCAATTTTGCGTTTCTATATACCTTTTGAAACTTTCCGATCATTTTTTTTGTTCGATCTGTCCACGGACAGTGCGCATGTCCACGGACTTCGCACAAGCACCCCTATAAAAGACCACGCCCAATCGCTTATTCCCATTGTGTTTCTGGCTATTCTTCAGAACACAGTGATTTTTGCTGCCACCTGCAGACTACACCATCATCGAGATGGCATCCTTGGCTGCTGAACTGCCACTTGGTGCTGCACCTGCTTCAGCACCACCCCACCCCCTCCACCACCACCACCTCCCCAAGGGCCTGAAGAGGGGAACAGGAGTGAGGATGCGGAGGAGGAAGAAGAGGATGATGAGAATGAGGTAGAGGAAATCCCTACTACCCGCACTAGGCGTGAGTCTTGGGTGTGGCGGTTATTTACCATTCATGGGAATGGTCCTAAGGCTCGTGCGAACCGTGTTACCTGCAATGAGTGCAAAATGATACTCAGTCGCGGGAAGCACGGTAAGTACAGCTTTGGGACCACTACTATGAAGTGACACCTGAGGTCAATTCACTCTGGGGCTATTCGCAGGGTTGTACCTTGCGAAGAACGTAGCAGGTTGATTTCCTCTACTTCATCCTCTGTTTCTGATCCTGTCACCACAAGGACCACCTCTGTGGGACAGCGTCTTTCTCAAGCTGCCTCACAGGCCATACAGAATGCTGATGACCCTTACCTTTCGAGGGTCGCAGTTGTATGTATGTACTGTGACACAGTACTCTGCAGGGGGAGCGACTTCGGAGTGCCTTTGAGACTATCGTCTCAGAGCACGAGAAGACCTGCTCACTACCCAAATAAAACCCACTCTACATCTTCCTCTCTCAGCTCGCCCTTTCTTATCCCTGTGGTTGGTGTCCCCCCCTTTACCCTCCTTTACCCTCCTCTCCTAGTGTGTCATGTCTGAAAAACCAAAAAAAATACAAAAATACAAAAATCAAAAAAAAAAATAAGGCTCTTTTCAGAGCCACCTTTCCCAGTTAAAAAATAGAAGTGAAAATAAATGAAGCAGGGCTCTTTGTATTTTTTAGAAGTCCGTGGACAGTTCGCGAACATTAAAAAAATTGGGTTGCTACTCCATCACAAACATTGTAATTTTCTCTGGAAAGAAGTGGTGGCTCTGAAAAGAGCCTTTGGGTGGTGTTTGTAAGTCAAAAATTGTAAATGCTTAACATCTCCTTCAAAATCGTTGTTGTAATTCCAAAAAAGGTCGCAATGCATTTTGTAAATTTCTCAGAAAAATCTGATTGCCAGCAGAAGTAAGATGGACTCCATCTCTGCGAAAAATGTATGTACTACAAAACATAATATTTTCATTGTGAAAAGAAGACATGCCAAAATCTCTTAGAAAGCCACAAACAGCCTTATTAACATTGCGCCTTGCTTTTTCCATTTGTGGACCAAATGAAGAAGAACGAAGCCACATTTGTCTCTGCGCAATCCGTGAAAATATCACTTGAGAATTAGGAAACATGTCCATAACCTTCCTAAATCCTTCTTTCATAGCAAATTGCAAAAAAATTCCAGTCACATGTCCTAAACTGTTCCCTCCACAATGAATTACAATTATGTCTGGATGTTGCTCTGTCTCCAAAGTAGCAAAGAGAGGTAGCAAGTCCAACCACTTCATTCCACGTACTCCATGCCAGTGTACTTCCACATGTGGGAATCCAAGATCTACAGCTACTCTACAGCTTTCTGCATGCACCTTCAACCAAAGTATCCACAAATCTCCTAAAATCCAAACAATCTGTTTTCTGAAACACATAGCCATAGCTATCTTTTGTTCTCTCAGCAAAAAGAGTATCTGAGAAAATCTCTCCTGGCACAACACACCCACCAAACTTTCCTGACCAATCCCTTTCAGTGCTTATTCTCATTTGCATGACTTCTGAACCCAAAAATCCCCGGATGTAACTCCCGATGTCCGCGAACTACCGCCATGTCCGCGGACATATCGTAACATGAACAGCCCTTCTACCATTTCCACTACACTCTCTCTGCCATTCCCTCATTGGATGTACCTCAAAAATCACATGACCATGCACCAATCACATTCAAGACCTCTACATCTAACTGCATCATCATAGATCAGCACTGCAAATGTACTCTGAATCTCTCTGAGTGCAAGTGTCATATCATTGGCAAGCAGCATCTACCAGAAATACTGTACAAGTCTTCAAGATTTCTACTTGCAGCTCCATGCATATCCATATGCATGAACACAAACTTCAGGTATGCATATTTTCTGTATAGTAGATGAACACATTTTCAAACAGACTTTTACCTTGTAAAATCGGTAAAATGAATTTACTGTAGTTTTTTCAATATTAAAATCAACTATCACTTATAAACCTTTATACTTTTTACTTTCTTTATACACACACACTCAAATCATGTTAAACTAACATTTTTTAAATGAAATATATAGACTACATATATTCAAACAAAATTGCATGCAAACACAATCTATGTTTAAACCTTTATAAAAATACTTATACAATTTAATATTTTTTGTTTTTATTTATTTATTTACTTAATTACTTTAAATTAGACATGACATTGAGGCACTATTACCTAGAACAGTTTACTTACAGAAATAGTGGTATTCACTAATATATTATAAATTTCACAAGACATAGTAAAGATATTTTTTTTTGCTACAGTTAGTCATTCAATACAATTTGTTCATTAAGAACATATCATATGTACTGAACTGATGCAATGTATCTTATTTAAATAAATTAGTTTAATGGTTTTACAGAAGGCACTGAGGATTTCAATTAAAAAATCAATATCTAAATTAAAAACAGTGCTATATACAAACAAAGTTACTAATTTGAAGCTTTTACTATTGCAGTGAAGACCAGTTTCCTGAAAAGAAGCAGCCGAATTCGAAGAAGAAAGAAAAACTAAGAAGTTACCTATTAATTTTTTTAAAAAAGTAAGTAAAATATCACCATAATATTTGTATTATTAATCAAATATACTATAACATTAATACGAGCTATTTCGGTTTCTAAAAATAGAGATTTTGTACCATTTTGTCCAAAAATGTCCATGTCTTAAACAGCGATTTACAGCCAGAATGGCCCACAAATTTCTATTTTTGGACACACAAATTACCCAACTGAACCACTACAATTTTCATATTATAGAACAAACAACTGTTTTAATTGTATACATTAGATTTACTATTTGTACTTTTCCACACCACTAGCTTACTTTTTTTTTGTCATCTGAACCCCAGTTTAGTAACACATAAATTCAAGAGTACCTATCCCTACTAGTTTTAGTTCCCAATGCACAATCACACACCATTACATACATCTTTATCATCTTACTCAAACACTCATGCACACAGCACACATACATTCCAGAACACCCCAACCCATATCTTCTTTATTTTTTTCAACAGACCCTAAAGAATGCCTACCAAAAGTCAAGTCCGTAGAAAGCAACGCAAAAGTAGAGCAAATGAAAATAAAGGTGTCCAACATAAGGATCCATCTCTAGCAGAATTTGTAAAAAAAAAATGAAACAAAACAGCTAATACAATCATTTAGTGAAACACAAGAAGTTTCAAGTACAACAACTTTGCTTCCTCTATCAAAATGTAAAACAAACCAAAACACTATTAACAGAAAATCAGCTATCAGTACAGATAAAACTACTTCTTCAAATTTTAATATAGTGCAAAGTAAGCATACCAAGAAAGGTATTTTAGCCAAAGTCCTTCAAAATCTTATAAAAACAGGAGAGAAATCAGGTTCAAAGCTTATCGTAGGAAATTAATCTTAGAAGCATTGATGGACAGTGCAATTCTTCTCAAAAGAAATGTATTTATTTTACTGTTAAACAAAATGAAACCACTAACAAAACTAATAACTAAATTACAAAAAAGACTTCTCAATAAGCGAAATATCAACAGAAAGAACTTCTTAAGTATCAGCGGAGGTGAATGGAATCACACTACAAGCACAGAACCATATTTTAATGAAGAAGTGTACAAACAAAAGCAAACTAATACAATTGCCATACATAGCAGTGGTCGAGGTCATGAAAAAGTGAATAATACCATAATGGAACAAGAAGTACTTCTTACAAAAATATGTTCTGAAAACTTAGAATTACCCCTCCATTCAACTGAATCAGAACGTCTAGTGTACAAATGGCCATGCACGTCAATGTGTAACATTCCCAAACAATGTTTCAAATCTTTACGCCAATTCCTCAATAAATATGTAAAAAGCAAAGACAATATCAAAATTAAATTACTGCAAAATATAGATACCTGTCCAGTGCGCAAGTACACAGGACTACAAGTACATTCATTGGCCTGCATTACAGGACCTACTTGTAAAACCACTTTCCATGATATCAAAAGGATATCAACACATCATTCAACTATAAGAAATCTAGTCTATAAACTGTACTATGCTAAAAGTCCTGCTTTAGCACTAGAAAAGTTAAATAACATCCTTCTACATGGTACAGCAAAAGACCTACTTGAAGAAATTCACTATATCCAGAAAAAATATTTTGGAAGTGAAAGCCATTTACAGAATGAAATAGCTTTAAACCAATTAAGCAACAATTCTACACATGGCAACCTTTTGCTAAACACATACAAAAAAAGAAATACTAAAATGTAAAAGTACATCAGCTGAAGTACCAAACCATGTATGTGTATGTTGCCGTAGAATTTTTTATAAAAGTAACACAAATACTGTGGACCTATCATACAAAATAGAAGACAATGAAGATTCTAAATGGTTTGAATTAGCTCTCTACCTTGTAGCAGAAAACAAATATGAAATAACTGAGCCTTTAATACTTTGCAGTTATTGCACTACAAAACCTGACAACAACCAAACTCCTTCACGTTCTATCACAAATAATTTGGAATTATACCCAGTACAAAAACCTCTACAACAACTTAATTTATATGAGAGTATCATAATTCAAACAGTACACCCATTTCAAGCAATAATACGCCTTCAACCAAAAACAGCAAAATTACCTCCCTCTGAATTGGTAAAAGGCATTCGTGGAAAAGTAGTTTATTTACCATTAAATCTATAAGAAAATGTGCATACTCTGGGAGTGCAATGTCCAATGCAGCAATCTTTAATTATATTAGTAAATGGAGTACCTACAAAAGACAAAAAAATATGGCAACAGCTGGTAGATTTATATAAAGTTAGACAAGCCTTCCAATATCTTAAAGAGAATAATAAATATTACAAACAAATTAATATTGAAGAAAACTTGAAAGATACAACTGAAATAATTCAAGAAACACAAGAAGCTGGTCAATTTGAGCTACTAGATCCTGCTACAATATCAAATACATTAGACCATTATACAATTCATCCTTTGCCTTGTAATGACACCGTACATGATGTACTGGAAACTTACCAAATGCGTCAAACAAAAGGATCGCCAATCAGTATATGGGAAAAAAGTATAGAAGCACGTGCTTTTCCTCTACTCTTTCCTACTGGCAAAGGAGGAAGGTATGATGATAGACCTATTCAAATATCAGCTTCAGAATACCGCTCATTACGGATGTATTCTGAAGATTCCAGATACATATTCCACCTACTCTTTGAAAGTGAACTAGCAACTTTATGTTACGGAGTTGCACACATATTAAAATCAGGATCACACTTTCACAATATGACAGCTACACAATTATTAGAGAAAGTGCAACAAAAGGATGAGGTTTTACAATCAAATATTACAAATCTATTAGCAAATATGCGTGGTACTAAAGAGTACTGGTTTCGACGTCATGGAGATGTACGTTGTATGATCAGAAACCTTGGCCCACCCACTTGGTTTGTTACATTAAGTTGTGCAGAATATCCATGGGAAGATTTACATGATTTCCTACGCATATCAAATAAAGACAAAACAAACATAGATATTCTAACACCTAGAGAACTTTGTTCTTTGGATCCTGTTAATGTTTCAAGATATTTTCACCATCGCTTCATTGCTATGCTACATTTTATTTGTAATAGAACTGTTCCTCCCCTTGGAGAAGTGCAACACTTCTTTTGGAGAAAAGAATACCAAGCCAGAGGAGCACCACATATCCACATGCTTTTATGGATTAAAGATGCTCCTAAATTTGGTCAAGACAGTGATGCCACTGTTTTACAGTTTATTGAAAAATATGTCACTTGTGAAATTCCATCAGAATCCACAAATAGTGATCTTCATGCACAAAGTTTACAATTTCAAAGACACAAATGTGGAAAATATTGTCGTCGCAAATACAAAAACAAAGGCAAATACTACACCAAATGCCGATTTGGTTTCCCTAGACCAGTTACAAATACAGGTCAAGTAAACAACCTCATGTCTTCAGTTAGACATAGTGTTAAAGGTAAGTCACCTAAAAATACATATTGCATAAAAAGAAAAGAAGAAGAAAATTATATCAATGATTTTAATGCAATCATTGCCCACTTATGGAATGCAAACATAGATGTGCAGTACATTGCAGACAATTCTAATGCAGTTGCACGATATGTCACAGCATACTTAACTAAAGCAGAAAAGACAGAGCTCCAAGACCTCTGGAATCACCTGTCATCAGATAAAACAGTATCTCAGAAATTATACAGCTTGGGCATAAAAATGCTCACCCATAGAGACTGTGGATCTTATGAAGCAGCTGATCGTTTAACTGGTACTTCATTGTATGGTAAATCTGAAAATATAGTATGACTAAGTCTTGGTCCAGCTAAATCTAGAAAAAGAGTTCTAAAATCATATGAAGATATAGAAACAATACCCAAACACGATCCCATCAGCCAAGACATTTTAAAAAACAATTTATTGGACACATACTACCCAAACAGAAGTAATAATTTGGAAAACATGTGTCTATACCAAATAGCCCAAAACTACACATACAAAAATAATATGAAACCTGATGAAAAAAAAGGTAAATATAGAGTGACAGACTGTGAAGGCAGCTTAGTTAAACTCACTAAACAAAATTTAATTAATCATATCAAATTGTCATTGAAGACTCCTCAACATAAAGAAGTATATTACATGTCCCTGCTGCAACTCTTCAAACCATGGAGAAAAAAAGAACAATTATTAGATAACTATGACTCATATGAGGATGCTTTCAAAGCAAATGAAAGCACTATAACTGATGTAAACTTTACACAGTACAAAACAATGTTGCACAATGAACAGCAACATGAAGAAGAACTCCAAGCCCAACTAGATAAGGATACTCCTGACAGTAGTCAACCTTCTGTAACAGGAAGCCAAGAACCACTGGGAGAACCACTAATAACAAATGAGGCAGAATTAGCTATGATAGAAGTAGAAAACACCATGTGTCAGTATGAAGATAAGGAAGACTTAACTATACTACAATCAACACTAAACAATGAGCAAAGTAGCATTTTTCAAGAAGTAACAAAACAACTTGCACATGGTGTAAAACATGAAAATAAAGAATGTTCCTGCCATAATTATAAACCTATACTACTGTACGTCAGTGGTGAAGCTGGTTCTGGCAAAACATTCCTAATCAAAATCATTAGTAAGTTCCTTCAACAATTGACAAACAAAAGACTGTCAGCTGTTGTCACTGCCCCCACAGGTTTAGCTGCCTACAACATAGGTGGTGTACATTACACCGATTACTACTATTACCAGTAGAACACCAGAACAAATTAGACTAATACAAACTTTCTGCAGAAGCTGCAATGGAATTACGCAGAGTATTGAAACAAATGAAAATGCTACTAATAGATGAAGTGAGCATGGTCTCCAACCTGATGTTAGCTTTGATTCACCTCAGATTACAATAAGTACTCAAAACAGACTATTATTGTTTTTGGAGATCTGCTTCAATTAACACCAGTAAAAGGTGAACCTATTTTTAAAACATTAGGGCACAAACTCTGCCGTAAAACTGTTGGCAGCATTGGAAATGTCAACCTTTGGCAACATTTTCAATACAGAGAATTAACAGAAAACATGCGCCAATCTGCAGATCTAACTTATGCCAACATTTTAAAAAGTTTGAGAGTTGGTATACTTTCTAAAGAAGCAGAAGCAACATTGAAAACCCAGCACATTAATGCACTTTATGGCGATAATGCATGTGCTACAGATGTTATGGAACAATTAGCCCACAAAAATGTGAATTGTATGGCCTTAATGCCAACTCTTGCAAGCTGTCTCAAATTCAATGAAATAATGTTAAGTAAAGAAATGCAACCAATAATGCAAATTAGCGCCACAGACAAACTAGATGTACATGGTATGACACTACCCATGTGTGACCAAGCCACAACAAGACTAAATAATTTAGAAAAATCAATCTCAAACACAGCAGGCTTAGAAAAGATGTTAAAATTATCCTTAAATTGCAGAGTAATGCTTAACCGTAACCTTGATGTGGACCAAGGACTAGTTAATGGAGCACTGGACACAGTTGTTGGCTTTCAAACATTCCCACGTGACAACAAAATTCAGTTTGTCAATATACTCTTTGACAAACTTTCAGAAGTAAAACGGATAGGACGCTCAACAGCTAGATTCCTTCTCTTCCAAGATATGTATGTACGCAGAGAACAATTTTCTCTAACTCTTGCATACGCAGTCACGATTCATAAATCACAAGGTCTTACCCTAGACAAAGCAATGATATATATTGGTAACACAGTCTTTAAAGGCATGAGCTACGTAGCACTATCACCCTTACGTACACTTGATGGTCTATTTCTAATCAACTTTGATGCAAGTAAAGTAAACGCTGATATTCCTTGCATTTTAGGATATAATAGACTTTGCTCACTAAACACTCCCCATCTAAACACATATTCTGTTCCACAAAAACTAAAACGTTGTAAAAGAAAACTAAATCAAACAGAAATGCAACAGGACGTCACTGCAAATCCTCCAAAGAGAGTAAAAGAAACTAATACTTCATCAAGTACCACAAACAAAAAAGAATCAATTAGAGAAAGTAAACCAGGTACTCCTTTAAAGAAGGAAGACAAACTCCAAAAAAAGCAGTTAGATACAGAACTACCTGGACCATTTAAATTCTAAAATATAGTTGGTGTAAGTTGCTATGCAAATGTAGCAATGAATATTCTATTTCAATTACCACCAATTGTTGACAACATTTACTTACACAGTACAGACCCATTGTGTTTGCAAATGTTAGTACTTCACAGAAATGCAGCAAACAATCCTGACAACACATATAGTGTTTTTGGAATAAGACGACAATTGGACTACTGTGCTGGAATGGTGAAATTCACTATAAACTCACAGGAAGATCCACACGAATTTCTAATGTACTTACTACAAGTACTGGAAAACAAAAACATACCTATAAATAAAATCTTTCAGATTTCATACATGTGGAAACATACATGCACTCTCTGCAACAATGTGACACAAGAAGAAATCCCCAATGAACGCTTCATATATATATCAATACCAAATTGTGAATCCATTGCATTTGAGCAACTTGTACAAAATGCAAACCATGGTAGATTATGCTCTACCTGCAATTCAGATAATCGCTCCACGTTAGTAATACAAACACATAGTAAATACGTAATACTAATGCTTCTACGTTACAATGCAGATGGTACCAAAAACAACTGCAAGCTGACTGGATTCACACATGGTCAAATATCACTTGGTAAGAAAACCTTCACAACAATAGGTATAATCTACCACGCAGGAGCCACAACCAATTCAGGGCACTACACTGCATATATAAAAAAGAAATTTGGATGGTTTGAATGTAATGATAGTACCATTACTCTAAAGCAGAGATTACCAGCAAATCTTACAAACGCTTATTTGATGTTCTTAAAACCAAAATTTGATAAATAAACTGTATTTAAACCTTTAAGTAAATTTGTGTTAAAAAAATATAAACTGTTAGAATACTCCAAAAGCTATCTAACTGCTCAAAGATTCTACAACAACTAATCAGATAAATGAATACCACTAAATTAGACCAAAAAATACACAGTTAGAATAAGCCAATCGGTATCTAACTGTCCCAAAATTATAAATTTGTGTTAAAATAATATAAACTGTTAGAATACTCCAAAAGCTATCTAACAGCTCAAAGATTCTACAACAACTAATCAGATAAATGAATACCACTAAATTAGGCCAAAAAATACACAGTTAGAATACGCCAATTGGTATCTAACTGTCCCAAAATTTAACAATATCCAAATAGATAAATCAAAACCACTAAAATATATTAAAAAAATAGACAGTTAGAATACACCAATCTAACTGCTCCAAAATGTTATAATATCAAAACAAATGAAGAATCTGTTACTGCTCCAAAAAAAATACAACAAAGCAAAGTATAAAGCATTAGCCAGAAACAACAAGTGAACACTGAAAACAAACAAACAAATAAACTGTAGCATAACAGAAAAAGGTTTTTTTTTTAATCCAACATGGATTTTTTTTTCTCCCACAGACCCAATGATTTTAGCAACAAATACAGAAATCAGTGTTGTCATCAATGACATTTGTGATGTCATCTTTGATATCCTGGGTGTTAGTCTTAGCAGTGCACAGTGGTAGCGCGAATTATGGTTGCTTAGGTTACCATAACTGGCAAATTTCTGGGTTTTTTTGGTTTTATTTGGAACCATAATGTCCCTTTAACAAGGTTTTTTTCACTGAATTTCATAGGTTTTTAGTAGCGCAACTTAACCATTACAACCCTTTAACAAAGTTTTTTTTTACTGAATATATACATATACATATATATACACTATAGGGCCTGCGGTAGCGGTCCTGTAGTTATGGTTAAGTTGCTCAACTCATAGGAAGAGCACTGTTTGGGTGGCTTATAACATTGCTCCCCCTGGACTAATCCTTACCAAACTTTGCAAAAAAAAGTATATGACCCCTCTGAAGTCTTATAGCCAGTTTGGTGAGGTTTCATCAAAGGGGGAGGGCAAAGTTATAGGGTGGTCCCAATTTTTTTATTTTTCAATAGATGCAATGGAAAAAGAAATTTGCTCAGGCCTACAACCCAAACTGTGGGCGGATTTTCACCAAATTTGCAGCAAGCGTAGTGGCTTGGTCCCCGAAAGTGTGCTTTAGTAAATTTGGTGTAAATCCATTCAGTAGTTTTCTTTAAAACAGCATAAAGTAGGTACAAAAAATGTGTGATATCTGGGTTTGGTCTGCGGACTCACTTCCCTGATCACTCAGTGGACAGGCTTACGATTGCTCCAGAGGGAGGCATGATGTCTGCAGCCACTCAACGTGACCGCTGGTTGGTTGGTGAAAAGCTTGAGGTGCATTAGATTTTTGGAAGATTTTTCGCCATGTTTGACTCAGGGACATCCGCCGGTGTCCACGAACATCGCAGTAAAAACATATTAAAAAACACAACCTTGCACTTTCCAAACTTATCAAACTATCTCTGGAGAGGTGAAGGGTGATGTGGATGGGCTGGGATATGGCCATAAAATGCCAAAAAACAGGTGTTTTTCATCCCTGAATTCCATTACAGGGTTGGTGAAAAGCAGTTTTTGGATGGCTTATAACTTTGACACCACTGAATAAAACTGCATGAAATTTTGGAATTTTATTCTAGACCTGATTCTGAATGGAGCTATTTTGTCAAGAGGGGCCTAAATTAGAGGGGGTTCACAACATTTTTAGATATCTTATAGCTTTGTTGCTGTTTTATGAATGTGGACAAAAGTTTTCCGAAAAATTATAGACCCAACCTTGAATGTTTGTGTAAAGTTTGAATGTATTTTGTCAAGTTATATGACTGTTGTATGTACATACATCTTGACACTTTTAAAAAAATAAAACATGGGCACATTTTTGGCAACTCGTTTATGGAGCATTGGCAAGGAACTTAAAGCATGGTTTTGCAAATGTGCCTATGTTTTATTTTTTTACATAATGTAGGTACAAAAAATAGTGATAAACCTTTGGTGACCGAGGTATAGCCTGTGGCCATGGGCAGTTGCCAGATTTTAGGGGTCATGGCATAAGGTCATGACCCGTACAATCTGGCTACTGGCCATGACCATGAGGGTCGACAAATGGGGTTAAAGTGGCCATATGCACCTTGGACCAGCTATGTGGTAGTTATTCAAAAGTGGGATAGGTTAGAAAAGGCAAAACAAATTGCTTGTGGTAATATGGTCATAGGGTTCTCTCTTTGCCTTCTGCAGGCTGCCATGGAAAGGGAAGAGGGTCTCTGTAGAGAGCCCGCCTTCCCTTTCCATGGTGGCCATCTTGGGAACATCATTTTTTTTCTTGCTTTGGGAACCCAGGGTGCTAACGTCATTTCTTCCCCATTCCATCGGATGCAACGGGGGATAACAGTCTGGAGCCCTCGTTATCCATCCTCGCTTCGCTTGGGCCAATAGCTTAGGGCTGCCTGACCGTTATCCCCATTCCCGTGCCTGGAACAGGGGATGAATACCACATTATTTCCATTAGCATAACACAAAATGATAATGGAAATGTTGGCAAATCTTATTGAGTCTATGTACTTTACTGAGAAATGTCTATAAGATCATTTTTTTAGTTCTATTTTTTAACAGTGAAAGGTGGTTCCTAAAGGAACCTTCCTTTTGTTTTTTATGTCTTTTTTTTGTTGCAGGAGAGGCTAGAACGTAAGTGGGGAGGGAAATGAGGGAAGAGGCACCAATCACTAATATGGCGAGGCTGGTGGACTGGTGAAGATGTTGCGTGTGTGTTACTTCTAAAGTAGCGGGCAGAGTTTTTCATGCTTCTTGATTACAGCTTCAAAAGCACTTCAAAATTGTTTCTCCCTGCAGAGTGGTGTGTAGCAGAATATACAGAGGACTGTTGTCTTTGAATGATATGGATCAACAGCCTCTTGTATTGCTTTCAAGGTAGCTGGTGGGATTTTGGGGTACATCGTCCTTTCATTGTGGGATGTTTTTTCGTGGGGTATTTTACCACGAAAAATAAAAAATTCAATTTGTTTTTTTTAAAGAAATCTGTGGTAAAAAACCCCACAATAAAACATCCGGCGATGGATTTTGTGTCCCACAGAAGTAGGCTGTGTGGTTACAGTATTGGTTGAGGAAGATGAGGAGGGGGAAGACAGCCTACTTCTTGCTAAAAAAGGAAAAACCTTTCTGAGAGCATTGCAGTAGTTAGATTTGGTATGACGGTGCATGGATGTGGTCCCTTAGGAGTACTGTTCAGGTAGTTCATGACTGAGTACAAAGTTTCACTCAGTGTATTTCACTTTGGTAGCTTTATCCTTTGGTACATTGCCAACAGTGGTGAAGACCTGCCTGGCCACAGCCATGATTCTATGTGGGTGCTAGAGCTAGGCAATTCCTGTACCTCATCTTCTTGGTCCTCTTCATTGTCTTTGGAAATATGGTGCTTTTTTTGTTGTGTAGGTCCTCGAGCTGCTGGTGGCGGTGGTGGCTATTGGGGAGGAGGGATGGCAATAGCTGATGCAATTTTTAAGATAAATAGCACTTTTTGCTAATATTGTTCCAAGTATGTGCTTTGTACTAGATTGTTAATGGAAAATGAGTAAGAGTCTGTGTATGTGTAGGAGCTGTCTAAGGGTACATTTTGAGCTTAAATGTTCCTAGATCAGTAGAAAATGCAGTTCCAAACTGTCCTCGGAGCATGGACCTGATCACAAATTGCAGACAGTTTGCGGACACTTCATCATGTCGTGCGCTAGCGCATGGTCACATGGCACTGTCCGGAAGGTTCACAATGACGTCAGACGTTCACGGACATCAAAGGAACCAAAACAGTGGAAAAAGTTGCAAAAAGTGTATAGAAGTGTTGAAATTATGCTAGAAGGTCAGAAATGGCAGAGTTTTAAAATGAAAATTTGTAATTAATTGGACACAAATATTTCTCTATTGGTGTAAGTATGATGTTAGTAACTTGTAGGAAAATAGCATCCACTGGTAAAAACCCATGAAATTCACTGAAAACACTGTGTTAAAGGGACATTATGGTTAAATTGCACTAATAAAAACATATGAAATTCAATGAAAAAACCTTGTTAAAGGAATGTTATTGTTACAAAGAGAACAGAAAAACCTCAGAAATTTGCCAATTATTGTAAGCTAAGCAACCATAACACACGCCACTACCGTGCCCTGCTAAGACTAATACCCAGTACATCAAAGATGACATCACAAATGTCATTGATGACATCACTGAAGCCATCACATTTGAAATGAATTTGAAATGTATGTTCCCACGTGTATGTATAGGTATGTTTCATGTTTCTGGTTTCCAGTACTTAGAGTAATTATTGCAGTAATTACATTAGAAATGCTGCCCCATTAGAAATGCTTATGGGTCTTCCTGTGTGTTTATGTTGAATTTTATTGTTCCTGTACAATAGTCCAATCCTCGCCTTTTTCCTGAGACACTGTAAGTGTTGTCAGATTATTAGTGGCATTTCTATGTAGGACGAGCATTTGCTACCACAACTCGTCTGAGCTGTTCAAGTAAATGTGTTGAAGAATTGGGGGCAATTGGAAGAGAAGATTGATTGCTACATTTGCATAGCAATTCACACCAGTTGTGTTGGAAAATGTAGATGGGCCAGAGAGTTCTGCCTCTGTGTCATTTGCTGGGCCTCTCTCCACTTTTTATCTTCTAATGTATGTGCAGTTCTGTTTGTACTAGACAGTTTTGTGGTTGAACTGCTTGATGGAGTGGGAGTTGTTTTTTGTTTCTTTGGTGGTACTGTTGGGAGTTCTGTTTACATTCATTTTTTTTTTAAACTTTAGCTTTTTGAGGAACAGGCTACATATCTAGATGTGGTGTGTAGAGTGTACGCAGTCTCTTGCACTCTGGGATGCTAAGAATGATAGCCTTGACTTTGTTTCTGTCAACATTAACTAGGAATAGTCCTTCGAGTGTGCATAGACATGAATGTGCTACATAATGCATACCTTCTTTAAAGACTGTGCTGCCAATGTCAATCAATGTGTGATCTAGCGTTAGACCTTGCGATTTGTGAAAAGTGACAGCATATGCAAGAGACAGAGAGCATTGTTCTCTGTGTACATACACGTCATTGAAAAGAAGAAATCGTGCTGTTGAGCACCCTATTCTATTAATTTCTGCACATTTTTCAAAGGGAATGTTGACAAACTGAATGTTTTTGTCATGTGGATATGTCTGGAATCCAAACACTGTACCAATTGCTCCATTGACTAAACCTTGTTCTATGTCAAGTTTACTTTTAAGAATTACTTTGAAATTTAGACACGACATGAACATGTTCTCCAATCCAGCTGTGTTGGTGATAGATTTGTGTAAGCTATTTAGTCGTGCTGTTGCTTGTTGACAAATAGGGAGTGTCAGGCGGTGTACCTCCAGTTTGTCTGTGGGGTTAATATGCAGTATGCGTTGCATTTCTTTTTTTGAATTGACTACAGCTTGCTAGGGTTGACATTAAGGCCATGTATTTTATATTTTGTTGAGTTAATTGTTCTATGACATCAGGAGCAGATGTGTTATGCCCATAAAGCTCATGGATTAGTCTACTATTTAAGAAGGATTTTGCATCTTTAGTAAGCAGACCACTTCTAATGCTTTTTAAAATATTAGCATAGGTGAGGTCTGCAGGCTGACGCATGTTTTGAGTTAGTTCTTTGTACTGAAAATGTTGCCAGAGGTTTACATTTCCTATGCTGCTGGGTGTGTTGCAGCATTGTTTTTGTCCTAATGTTTTGAAAATAGGTTGACCTTTTACTGGTCTTAACTGTTGGAGGTCTCCGAAAACAATACTGTGTTTTCCTCCAAACAGTACTTCGTAGTCTGTTTTTAGGACTTCTTGCAATCTCAGGTGAATTAAAGCCAACATGACGTTGGAAACCTTGCTTACCTCATCTATTAGGTGCACATTTATTTGTTTCAGAATTTAGCATACTTCAGTAGCGGCTTCTGCTGATAATTTGTAGTATTCTAATTTGTTTTGGTGTTCTACTGAAACGAGCAGTAGTGAGTGTAAAGTTACACCTCCTATGTTGTAGGCAGCTAAACCTGCGGGGGCTGTTACAGCAGACAAAATGTTGTTTTTTGTTAAGTTTCGTACACATTTGCTGATGAATTTAATTAAGATTGTCTTTCCAGAACCAGATTCAACACTTACATAGAGGAGCAGAGGTTTATCATTTTTACAGCTACAAGTTTTAGTTTTATGTTTAAAAACATGTTCAATTTCTTCAGTGACTTCCAGATAAATAGTGAGTTGGTCATCATTTAGCTGTGATTTCAGCACTGACAAGTCTTCTTCTGATTGTTTATATTTATACATGGAATGTTATACTTCAATCATGGTTATTTCTGTTTCATTTAGAATGAGTGTTCTCCAAGTGGTTCTGGCTTCCTGTAAGGAAGGTTGACTGCCTTCAAGAGTGTCTTTATCTAGTTGAGCTTCAATGCCTTCCTGTTGTTGGCGTTCATTGTCCAACATTTCTTTGTATTTTTATTTATTGACATTTGTTATACTTCTTTCATTTGCATTGAATGCAGTTTCAAATTAATCATGGTTACCTAATAATTCTTCTTCTTTTCTCCATGGTTTAAAAAGCTTTTGTGGGACCATGTAATAAAGTTCCATAAATTGTGGCGTTTTAAATGATAATGTTTGTGTGATTAATTATGCTTGGGTTGGTAAGTTTGACTAGGCTTTTTTCACAAGATGAAACTACATATTTGCCAGTTGTCTCATCTGGTTTGATATTATTTGTGTAGGAGTAGTGTTGGGCTATGTTGTACAGGCACATGTTTTCCAAAGAAGTACCTCTGTTTGGATAAATGTGTCCAGTAAATTGCTTTTTAAAATGTCAAGGCTGTTGGAATCATTTGTGGCTATTGTTTCTATCTCTTGGTAGGATTTGAGTACTCCTTTTCTGGATGAAGCTACAGCAAGATTTATCCAGACAATGTGCTCAGATATGTACCTGTTAAATAATGTACAGCTTCATAGCACCGGCATTCTCTATGGGAGAGCATTGTTACACCGAAGCTGTACAATTTTTGTGACAGTGTTTTATCAGATGATATGTCATACCAGAGGTCTTTCAGCTCTGTTTTCTAAGCCTTGGTGACATATCTTGAAACAGCAGTGGAATTGTCTTCAATCTATTGTATGTCTATAATTGCATTCCACGCGAGGGCACTGATAGCATTGCAATCATTGATATAGTTGTATGCTTTGTACCTTTTAATGTTGTATATGATTTCAGGCGATTTGCCTTTTACAATGTGTCTAACAGAGGACTTGAAGCTATTTACTTGTCCTTTTGTGCAAACTGGTCTTGGGAAGCCAAAGCGACATTTGGTATAGTATTTCCCTTTGTTTTTATATCACCGTTGGCAGTATTTGCCACAGTTATGTCTTTGGAAGCATACGATTTGTGTACATTGGTCACTATGTGACGTTTCTGAAGGGATGTTTCAGGTTATGTATTTTTCAATAAATTGTAAAATGGTGGCATCACTGTTATGGCCACATTTCGGAGTATCTTTTATCCACAAAAGCATGTGGATGTGTGCTGCTCCTCAAGATTGATATTTATTTCTCCAAAAGTAGTGTTCTACTTCTCTGAGTGGAGGGGTACTTTTATTGCAGATGAAGTGTAGTATGGCAATAAAGCGATGGTGAAAGTGTCTTGACACATTGACAGGGTCAAGACCCAGTTTTGTTTTGGTTTGCTATGCGTAAGAAGTCATGCAAGTCATTCCATGCATATTCTGCACAACTAAGTGTAACAAACCATGTGGGTAGGCATAACTTCCTTAGCATAAAACATACATCAGCATGCCGTCGGAACCAGTATTATTTTGTACCATGACTGCAAAGCTTCATCTTTGTCTTTTATCTTTTGAAGCAGTTGTGTAGCGGACATGTTTAAAACATTGGAGCCTTGTTGGCACATGCATCAAACATTCACATCCATGTACAAGGCACTGCAGGCACATCAGAAGAGGGGCTGAACCTTGCATGCATCATCACACATGCGCATCACATACACACACATCACCAGTCATGCATCAGGCCTTGTAGACCACCCATCACAGTGCACTCGTGGACAACTGGGCCGCAAGAGTCAATCACGCTTTGAGATGCTCATGTGTCATGCATCCATGGGCTTTGACAGTCAAAAACTCACTACTCAGACACACGCACATGTACACTATGCATGCCCATGAAGGTGACATACGCATCCATGTCTCACACCTCTCGCATGTCCAATTACAGACACAGGAATGCAAACATGTTCAACTTGTTACATGCCGGTGCGCATCATGCATTGCAGCACAGACCCCATTGATGTGGAACATGTTTGATAACACTCATATGCATCACTCTCATGAACATACACATCTGTACATGAGTCATGCCAGACATGAGGACAAGGTGCACACTCCAGCCACACCTCAACATGCACTACACTCGACACGAACACATGGACACTTACCACTCGATTCCGGACGCAGCTGGAACTCTAAGACCTGGGCGTAAAGCACTGAGTGTATGCGCTCCAGGACCCTCATCTGATTGCTGGACAACCGGCCCCAGTGCCCAACTTCTTCACCAGACGTGACAAGGCATGGGCCTTGTTGAGGGTCCTGGACCTGAAGTCCTCTCAGCGCTTCCGGGTGTGTTCATAGTCGCAGGGTACCACCCCCTCCACGTAGATGGCACCCATGATGTCCGCCCAGATCTTCCTCTGTCCATCCTTGTTGAGGCGATGTCACAGTGAAGAGAGCATCATAATACCCCAGGACTTGCTCCACCAGGATGCCAACTTTGTTGGGAGTGAAGCTGGCAGCCCTCTGCCTCTCGGGGGTCACCACTTGCCCCAGATGTTGCTTGGTCTGACATGGCAACTCACAAGGCAGGTGGGCAACTGGGTCCTGGGGCTTGGCTGTAGAGCGATGGAATAGCAGTTGGGAGTCGTCTGGGTCAGCAGAGGTGGTCTCAGCAACAAGATCTTCTGCAATGGCTACAGTGCAGGCACCAAATTGCAGGGAACATAGGCATCAGGCACACAGAGTGGGCTGGCAGCAGCAGATGGCTCGTAGGAGGCAGCTAGGGGTGTCTGGGGCAGGTAAATGGCATTGTGGGCAGGAGAATGGGTCTCCCATGTGCTTTTGCATGGCCAGCCAGATGCAGAGTGATGCCGCACGTGCAAAAACAGTGCATAGTGTGGAATCAGAAAAAAGGCCCTTAGCACATAAGCACCTAAGTGACGTGATGCGAGCGGGTGTAGCCATTCAGTGTGGGTCAAAGTGTGCTGTAAATGCTTTTCATGGGGACCGACTCCTGAGATTCTGCTTTTTTTGGGTTCACACTAGATTTCTTCACTACAGTTGCAGTGTGTACTTCTTGTTTGGGCGGGGGAGTTGCCTAAGCACACAGGCATGTGTGTTTTTCTTCATTTTTCAAGGCAGATGGTGAGTCACGCACACTTTTTTCCCACTGTGGTTGCCCCTGTGTGTCGCGTACCCCATTTTCGAGGTCATAGTAGTGTGCGTGTTGCATGCATACGCATTATTTTTTTGTTTCTGGGGGCCACAGCGTACTGCGGGATGTTAATTCCAAGCACTTGGGCTACCGAAGGGTCGCATGCATTTTTTTTTTTGGGGTGCCTGAGCATTGCATGACCTGTCATTTTTCTCCAGGGGTCAGAGATAGCCTTGCAGGAGCACAGGCGAACATTTTCTAACACATACAGTGTCCCCTTCACCCCAATTGCCCAAGACAATTTTTGTGAGCACCTCCCATTCACACTAGTCCATCAGTGCCATGGCTGGTAGGCCACCAAGTGTTAAGGGAGGCAAAGCTGGGCGACCTCCCAGAGGTGGCCGCAGTGGGGGACGTGGCCAGGGGGGCCACGGTGGCCAAGGTGGGGGACATGGGAAATGTGGACAGGGTGGTCCCCGAGGGCAGTGTGTCCAGGCCTAGCCAGGGACAGCTATGCCCCCCACAAGTGGGTCAGGGAGATACAGCTAATGTTGCCATCCCCTGCGCCCTTCAGGTCCGACAAGTAGTTCTATCTGCTGTCACGAGCAGGCAGGAGTGGCATCTGACGGGGCAGCAGCAGCTGATACCACCCCGGCTCAGGGACTGCGAGCCCGGCCAGGATTGGTCACGGAACAGGCAGGGGATGACTCAACAGGCAGGGGATGACTCACAGGCCGACTTCCATGTCAGGAAGTCCAAGGCATATGTGGTGAAGGTTGCAAACACCAGGTCACATGGTTCTGTGGCAGCACTGTCATCAGCTGCCTCGGCCAGCCAGGGTGTGGAAGATGCAGGTGCAGCTGCACCTGACAGCACCCCGGCTCTGTGTTACCTGGCCAGGACTGTGTTGGTCACAGACCTTGCATACCAAGGCAGTTGTGGCGCTGGATCCTGGGGACAGCACCCAGCAGCCAATGCCTGCAGTAAGACCTTTGGTCATCATGTCATTGCCTGCTTCCAGTGGCCAGTCAGCCTGCACTTCAGCCCCTATTGACCAGAGCATAGAGCGTGCTCCAATGGCACATGCTGGGACCCCAGACACAGCTCAGGCTTCTGGCATGTCAAGGAAGAAGAGTTTCAATTAAATGGAACTGGACGCACTTGTGGGTTATGTGTCGGCACAAAGGTGCAACATGCTGGTGATGGCAGGGTGCAAAGCTATGCCTGCTCAGCGTCGGGCCAACTGGCAGTGCATCATGGACTGTATTAGCGCCTTGGGATGTGAGAAGCGCACATCTGATGATTGCTCGAAGCGTTGGCATGACCTCCGACGCCGAACAAAAAACAAGTGTGATGCTAATTACGCCTCTACCCTGGTGAGTGGCAGTGGGTCACCACCAGAGGACGATGAACTCACTCCACATGAGGAGATCGCTGGAGGCTTCATCGATGAGGGTCAGATCCAAGGTGTGGGAGGCATGCCGGATTATGAGACAATGTCCAGTGAGCGTTCATGCGTGTGTGTCCAGGCCATTTGTATTTTGCTTGAGTGATGTGTTGTGATTGAATGCCAGTTCAGGCTGTGTATTCATGGCTGCCGTGTGTGACCCATGTGATGCTTGACTGGTACCAGCTTGTTGTGATGCAGACTGCATACAGACCATGTGCTGCACACAGAGGCTATCCTCATCACCACACCTGCGCCCTCCTTCCATGTCAATCACTGGCCAGCCTCTCTTGTCCATGTTCTTGCTCCAATATATGTTTGTGGATAGCCTGTGATGAACTTCCACTCAAATCTCGCCCTCTGTCTTTACATGACGGACGTCTCTGTGATGTCACCCTGCAAGCTGATCATCCTCAGGGGCATCCTTCCTTGCCTCTCTATCCCCCAGCAGCTCACTGTGTCCATGGGCCGCTGATTCCCATGGCAGACTACTACAACGGCCTGTTCCCGATATTCTGTGAATATACACTCTTCCCTCTGCAACTCAGCCAGCATTGGACTGTGTTGGACGTCCTTTGGCCTTGATGCAGGTCTCTCACTCGGAATGTGCTGATGGCACAGGCTCACAGTGGCCATGAGTGCTCGTTCATGGGCCATGTGCATTTCAGTCCCTATCGGTCAGGGGCAAGGCCCTCATTCGACTCCATCTCTGGTATTTCCTCCTTCTCATAGTATTTGATCATCCCTTTCCTGCTCACTCAGGGTCAGTTGATCCTTACACCCATTTGTTTGTGGTTCTCCTCTGTGTCGAGCATGGGCCTCCCTCTGGTACAGCCTCCCTGCCTCTATCCAACTGCTGGTGTAGCTTCTCTGTGTCTGGGTGAACTTCTGATGCTTCCTCATGTGTTGTGCTTTCTGTACTCCTCTCCCATGCTGTAGTCCCAGATGACTCAGGTAATGCAAATGACACCTGTCCACACTGTCTGCTACTGCACAGTACTCTGATCTACCATTTCAAGCCATGCACTGCCTCCAAGCCATTCCCCGCTCATGGGGGAGGCGGGTTTACTGTATCCCTACAACCCACTGCCAGCACTTTGCACAAGATGACTGCACTTGCCATTACACTGCCATCATGACACCACATTGACATTACTTGTTTTGTGTTTTTATTGATATTTGAGGCCTTACACATGTACTGCACTGCACCCACACACTTCTGAGCCCTGTTTCTCCCTTCAACATGCATATTCACTTGTGTCATGTCAAAGTGACCTAGCATTGATGTATCCATGTGCCTTCCTTCACTGTATTTCAACACCCTAGCGGTGTTGCATCCTGTGACACATGAGTGTTTTGTCTTAGTGATTTCCATGTGCTGTCTAATGGCATGCATGTCACATGGATCATTCATGGACAGTAACATTTGAGTTCCATCTGGGTCTGGGTGACAGTACTGACATGGCTATGTTACGTGCCATCTGTGTGTTGACATCTGTCATGTTTGTGGGAGGTCTATGACAGGCACAGGCTTGTGTGTGATGCAGGTGCTATGCACCATGCAGTACATGTTTTGGCTTGACATTTGACACACGTCCATGTCTGCTTTCAGGGTCCCCTTCCATTTGATTGTCACTGAATACGTGCATGAGTTTGTGTCATGTGTGACATGGCTGCTTCATATGTTGGCTGTCTACATTGTGATACCTATGTGTGTGGTATTGTGCTCATGTCTTATTTTCTTTTTATGCAGGTAATGAGGCAACGGAAGCAGAGGAGGAGGAGGTGCTGGTGGAGGGGGTAGAGTGTTCAGGGCCCCAACCAGGCACCAGTGCAGGCCGTGGTGTGGTAGGCCATGAACGGCCATTGGTGCTCCAGACCATCCTGGCCAGGGGTGTCCTTGAGTACGCCTCTGAGGATCTCTATGTCTCTGATGTGGAATCGGATGTTGAACCATATGTGCTGTCGCAGAAGAATGATTCTGGCATGGAATCTGTTCTGTCCAACACACCTGCAGTGGGGTTAGATCCCTCAAGGGGCCAGTCAGTGTTGGTATGTTCGTCTGTGGCAGTTACGGATGCAGGGTCTCGCTCCACACAATATGCTCCTGGTCCTGGGGAAGCAGTTCAAAGGAGGAATTCAGTCCTGCAGCCACAGGCAGCACAGCACAGCAAGGACCAGGTCTCCTCGGGTCCGACAGCTGTGGTGTCCGGCAACGCGGTAGCGGTGTGCCACTGGGTAATACTGTGTGGGAGAATTCCATGTATGCCATTGCACAGCAACAGGGGGCATCATGTGAGATGATGGCTCAGGGCGTGGAAAGGGTGGCCAATTGCATTCTCCCCCACAAAAGGCAGGTGGAGCTCCAGCAGCAGGCAACGCGGTCCACTCACACAGGCAGGGCATGTTGCCCGTGAACACGGACTGACGGGCTGAACTGGGGGCTCTGCGCACAGCCATTGCTGCTGAGGCAGTGGCCCACAAGGATACCCTGAGGGAAGAGAACACCTCCCTCAGATCTGTTCTGGCTATACTTATGATGGCCCAGAGTACACAGGGAGAACAGCAGATGGAGCAACTGACACACAACATTTCTTCTGAACTCCATGCAAGCCGCGAGGAGGTCAGTGTGTCACGTGAGGGCTTGCAGGCAGAACTCTGTGCTGCATATGAGACCTTGCAAGCTGATCTCTGTGAGCTACATGAGGTGCTACATGGGGACCTATGTACCATCATCCTACAGAACCAAACCTTTCAGACCTGCTTGCTTGCTGCCATGGAGGAGCATGCCAGGGCTATGCATGGCCAGGAACCCTTACCACACACAACTTCTGATATTCCACCAGAGGGTGAGGACAGCGACAACAGTACTCACACTATGGCCTAGCCGTGCAGGCCATGAGCCCATGCAGGCTTGTTTTTTATTGTCAACATCCAGACATGTGGTCCTTGAAGTGCACCCTGCACCACCTCCCTCCTGGGTGCCCCACCCCCCCAGTCGACCATGGCCATTTTTTATTTTTTCCCTTTTTTTGTCTATTGTGCATTCATGTAACAGTGTGTTACTTTGTGGCATCCAAAGGCACCCACTGTGTGTTCCTGCTGGGCCCATACAGGCCTGTCTCATGTTGGTGTTTGTGGATTGGGGTTCGGACACATATGCCACTCCTGCTTCCCCTTTCCATGGGCTCGCAAGGATGGCAGCGTGTGACAGTAACTTACACAGAGGCATTGGGCTTCCATCATTTCTGTGGCCAGTCTGAAGTCCAAACTGTGTATACACCCATAGTGGGGATTCATGATGGTTACTCAAATGCATAGTTGACATGCATTTTTGTTTATATATTGGTAAATGTGCATATTTACATGTTACATCTTTATGTATTACCTTGTCTGTCTACATTGTTGATGCACTTCATGCTGTATGTGGTACCCTGCCACATTCTGCTTGCAGCCACACTCAGGATGGGAGGGGTCCATGTGGTGGCTTTGTCGCATTCAGACACTTATGCTATTGTGATTGATAACTGTCTGGCATTGTCACTGTTCATGACATGTTATGATGGTAAATACGTGTTCATGTGTACATTTTGACTTTGATATGTCAGGGGGAGTTGTCTCTGGCCTATTTCCATTTGTCAAAGTACACTTTGTGACAGTTGTGTCATATCTTGTGCATTCATTTTGGAGTTTTCACATTGAAAGCCATGGCATGGTGTGCCAGGTGGGTGGCATGGGGTTTGGGAGGGTTTAAGTGACATACCTGTATTTGGATGTGCTGCTTTGCAAGGGGGTAGTGGGTTCTGAACCTTGAATGTGTGCCTTTTGGTCACACTAGATTGGGTTTGTTTAAGTAGCTAGGGATGCACACAATGTAGCACTTCCAAGGAGGTGACAGTTGACTGTCCCTTTGTCATCATCGATTGTCACCTGGAATATGCCAGGCCTGTGTGCACTCTGCAGGGGTGGGATTTTAGGTGAAAAATTGTGCCACAAGCTGGGAACGGGCTGCCTCGCCATGTGCCCTTTCTCCTCCCATGAACAGGGGGCATACATGTGGTTGGGGATGTGGGGGCACCACCATGTCCACCGGTATTCCCCGCCGTGTTGCAACTTTGTGCAGGACACATGCTGCCACAAAGATCCTGCACACTACTGGTGGTGCATATAGTAGCTGTCCACCAGACCGGTCAAGGGAGCAGAAACATTACTTGAGCACTCTGAATGTGCACTCCATTATGGCCCTGGTTGTAATATGGGCTGCATTATATCCTACCTGGGGTGGTGTGGTGGGGTTCAATATAGGTGTCATCATGAAGGTGCTCAGAGGGTAGGCACTGTCCTCTGGGTAGGTGATAATGGTTGTCATTAGTTGGGTTTGTCTATTTGTCTGTGTGTGACTTGCATGCATGTGCCCAGGCATTTGTACTCACCAATGAGCCATGTGTTGCCATGCCTTCCAGCTTCCAGGGCCCGATTTAGGGGTGACATTCTGAATATGAAACTATCATGGGTGGACTCTGGATATTTTGCATGGACAGAGGTGATGATTCCCTTGGCATCGCATACAACCTGCACGTTGATGGAATGCCAGTGCTTGCGATTGCAATAGATGTGCTCAGTGGCCCTAGGTGGAAGTAGGGACACATGGGTGCAATCAATGGCACCAAGTACTTTTGGGAGGTGTGCCACCATGTAAAAGTCTTGACCATGGCCTGCCTTTCTGCGGGTGTTCTAGGCATGTATATGTGCCTGCAGACTGAGGCACGTGCATTCATGATTGCCAACACCTGGTTTAGGCAGTGTGAATGCGTGGGCTGTGAGACATCCCCAACTATGGCAGTTGTCCGCTGAAATGACCAAGTAGCCAGAAAATGCAGGATATTGAACATCTTTTCCAAGGGGCTCAGTGCTTGGGCACACAGGGTGGGTGATGTGAGGTCATCCTCCCACTCAGTGACCAGGTCTAGGATGATATGAGGTGGAAACCAATAGCTGCAATAGACCTGGTCATCAAGCATCCCAAAAAGGCTGGTCCTGGGTAAATAAATGCAGGGCCTGGCCATCCTCCTGCGGTGTCCCACGATCATTGCTGCGAGGAATGGTACATTCATCATAGCTGAATACGTGCGTTTATTGTTTGCGCGCACTTTTATGCTGCGCTGGGGCGCTTACGCCAGCTTTCGCCTGGCGTACGTGTTTCCGGGATTGCAAGTTTTTTGCTGTGCGCCTGTTAGCCCTGTTCGATTCCATGAATACGTGTTGTTAGCGCAGGTGTTGCGGGGATTTCGCTGTGAAACATCCCCCGCTATGCCCACATTTTTGCGTGTTGTCCCCCCCTTTTTAGGTGTGTACGCTGGACGGTGTGCATCTTCTCTGGGCGTCTCGCGCAGAGCGTTCCTGATGGCGCAATAACATGTAGGCCCCACACTGATTTGGCGCAGGTCACGGGTAAGTCACGCGCAATGTGTTCTTCTTGCATATGCTGATACCTAATGTCATTCCCTAAATGTGCTGTACTGTCCAGGTAATCATTTAGCTTATGATTATCCTCCCTAGCATTTCTGTTAGGTCTCATCCTTTTAACATGAGCTTCTATAATCATCTCATGAAGTATGTTAGCATAGGTTCTTCTTACTGGACCAATTATAGAACTATTCACCAGTGAACTAGGAGCAGCTATATGTGCTACCTGAGTAGGAGAAAGTTTTAGAAGTTTTGTCCTCTCAGCATGATCCTTGGGCATAGGAATGTTTTGCAAAATCTCCATGTGTGTCTTCCTTGTAGAAACCTTAGTTCACTCATCACAGGACCAAGTGCCTTCGTATGTATCTCTAGTGTAGGAAAAATCACATAGGGTGTCGGCTGCCTTGTAATTGCCACGTCTGTATCATTCTTTTCTTGCACAGGAGGATACACAGGAATTTTCACTTTACTTATGTCTACATAATATGACGTTCATATTGCGAGTGGGAGTAGTATTACTATGAACAAAATACGAGTGTAAATTGTGCATAAACATGACCATTTAAAGCAACAACCTCTCATACATCATGGATGTCTGTCATGATCTTCCATGATGAAGTTGATACTGATGCTGCCCATTTTACGTTTAAGGAAAGAAAAAGTATTTTTAATGGGGCGACATCATGCACTTTTCTTAAATCGGCGTAATCAACTAAAAAAATTCCTCGATCAGTTTCAGCATGCTGACTATAGAATAATGTACTCAAAATCCCATTAAATGCCATGAGTTGGCCTACGACCGGATACCATGACGATTTTATTTCAGCATGAAACAAAAGTTGCTCATTTGGAAATTCATCCTTGATTCTTTTCCTTGGAATTGTCACTCCATCCTCAAGGTTCTCTCAGAATATCCATTCAATTTGTTGATAATATCTTTCAATATTTAATTGATGGCTGCATCATTTCTCAGATCTCTCAGGAAAGTTTGGGCGTTGGTTCGTCTTCCAACAAGATATGGGCATTCCTCTATTACATAAAGAAACACTGTACTGGCTAGTCTATGAGCATTATCTGGTGACAGGGGCATTTGTATTCTTCACTCTGAACTCAGGAAGTTGAAGGATCTGCTCAATTATAGCTATGAGCAGTTTTCTCACAATGGGGCCATTTTTCTGGATCTTGCAAGAACAAGTGAACATTGGTTGTTCTCCCCTCCAGTGCAGGGTAAGCTCATAGGATGAACACAAAGATTGCAAAAATGATCCATGAAGCGTTGCTGTTAGGCACCACCATAGGCACCTTACAAAAGGACTTTCAACAAGGCAGAAATAGGGGACCCCTTCCTTCTTCCTGATGGTGAAAAATTTTGGGATATCCTTTTTCTCAATCAAGGTTAAGTGGGCCTCAGTCCAATGTCAACAAGTTTCTGTGGCTCGAGAACAGTAATTTTTCCCTTTAATCTCTAAAATGACTGAAAAATGTGTTCCGAAAAAAAGCCACAGACCAATGACCTCCTTATCTTTTCTTGGCAGCAGCTTCTGGGTCCTTCTTCCTCGTCATAGACCTAGTCTGCACATGCTGTGGTTCTTTCCTGACGCTCTCTTCCGGTGGGGGTGAGGGTGATGCGGGCTCTCTAGTGTAGATCTTTATATATCAGAGGAAAATCCAAGCTCGTTTGCCCTGCACTTTGACTGCAGACGGTGTGACATCTTCCACAATGAATGGGCCATTGAAACGTGGTTCATGCCACTTGCTAGTGAAATTGCAAAATAGAACTGCATCTCCAGGAAACAGTTTAGCAAGACACAATTGATCTGCACCTGTTGCTGTAGCATCTCCTTCTGTTTTCTGAATTGCCCTACACCCCTTCTGCTTGAGCTAAGTTGAAATGACAGAGATACTTGAAGTCATACGTATAAGGTAATCAAGTAACTCCTGTTCTAACAGTTCTGCTGTTGGCTGGGCATCACTTCTAGTTCTAGATGGAGGTCTGAGGGGTGTCCTCGTCTGCCTCCCTGTCACTATCTTGTGAAGGGTAACATGGTGGTCTGTCCCTGGCTGGTTTCTCAATTCATATAATGCCAGTGGTAGACAATGCAACCATCCTTTTTCAGGGCCAATTTCAATATAGCTATTCTCTCTTTAAGTAGGCCATTGAGTCTCTCACAGACACCATTCGCTTGCCCGTGATATGCCGATGAAAATGTGTGCCTTACACTAAGCAACATGCTTATTTGTTCATGGACTTCATTGACACAATGAGGGCCATTATCTGATCTCAAAACCTCAGATGTTCCCCATCTAGGAAAAACTTCTCACACTAGCAATTTGGCTGCACAGGTGGCGTCTGGGTGTGTACAGAGTCCAGCTTCGATCCACCCTGAAAAGGGACATACTACCACTATCATATATCTGTATCCATTACAGACTTGCAGCATGTCAACATAGTCGATGTGTAAATGTGTGCCCAGCAGTAAACTTTTGACATACGATACAATTTACTACATAAAATGCAATGTTTCCTACTATATTTGGAACAAACCAATCATCCACTATTGTTGCAGTGAGGCTCTCTCTAGTTGTAAGCGCAGGGTAGTGTAGCTTGTCCAATGCCACCCTTATTAAAGCTACAGGCATCAATGGTTTACCAGTGTTGTCTTGTTGCCACAATGCTTCAGAGAGTATTAAAGAACACCCTCTCCGCATCCACAAGTCTTTTTTTGTCTTGGGGCTCTTCCCCTTGGAATTCCCCCAATTGAGTTCTAGACAGATTGTTATAACTATTTGGCACACTCATCATCACTACCATACTTTCATTTACATCAGGTGTATCAAAAGACATGTTTACTTCTGTGTATGCAATGTGTTTGGCTTCCTCATCTGCTTTTTGATTTCCATGTGAAATAAATAAAAATTAGTGTTTAGCTGGGCATTTTAGGACTGGACTGCAATGGTTACTGGGAGTCGTAGTGCTCTAATGAGTCTGTCCAATAAAGCTGCCTGCTGCACAGGCATGCCGTCCACTCAGAGGTAGACCCTCCTTTTCCAACGTGCCAATGCTGCATACACTGTTGATGTCACATAGACGGATTCATTGTACACTATTACTTCCTGGCCTGCATGATTCTCAAGCATAACAATCAGCGCTACTTATTCTGCAGCGTGTGCCGTAAAATGAGACAGTAGTCGTGCACTTGACACTACTTCAAACTCTCCATTGACTGTGTGCTTTATGACAGTGGCACCTGTATATCTCTGTCCATCATTTTCATTGATTCTAGATGAACCGTCAATAAAGAGAATCTCCCCAGCTGCCAATGCATTTTCCCCTCACCCTTGGGAGTTCGTCATAGAACTCTTCATAGTTCGAACAATCATGCACATTCTCTCTGCCAGTGATTCAGCTACAAACATGGCAGGATTCACTATTCTGCATCTGCCTATTTTGATTGCTGGATTCGACATGACTAACTCATAGGCAGAAGCTCTTTGAGATGTCAACGTACCTTTAGGTTTTTTCAGAATTGCAAACAATGAATGCTCAACAAATAACATCATAGAACATCCCATCACTATGCTGGCAGCCCTCTCAATGGCAAAGGCAGTGGCTGCCAAAGATTGTTCGCACGGAATGTGACCCCTCATTACTGGGTCTAGAATTCCACTGTAATACACAAGAGGCTTATACCCCAATGTAGTTCCTGTGTGAGTACAGCTGTCAAAAGAGTGCCATTTGTGTGTGAAAACAGGAAGAATTCCTCTGCATAATTAGTAATCCCTAGAACTGGAGCTGCACAAATAATGTTCTTCAATTCATCAAACCCTTCTTCCAATACCTCGTTCCAAACATTTTTTGCCTGATTTACCTGTGTTTTTTTCAGAGCTTGCAACGAGGGCCTTATGTATGAACTGTAATCAAACACCCATGCTCTCACATAATTACATAGTCCTAAAAATCTCTGCATGTGCTTTACTGTGACTGGCATTACTGTTTTTAATATAGCCTCAGCCCTCTCCGGCATAACCTTCTTTCCTTCATGCATGATTAACTGTCCTATGTACAGCACGTCCTCCTGACAGTACTGTAACTTTTCCTTGTCCACTTTATATCCTTTGTCTGCAAGAATAATCATCAACTGAACTGAATCGTGTTTACACTTCTCCTCTGTGTACTACAGACTAATATGTCATCCACATACTGTAATACAATACTTTCGAAATCAATATTGCTCAAGTCGATCTGAAGGACCCTTGTGAAAATATGTGGGGACTCACAATACCCCTGTGGTAATTGAGTACTTTTCAGACGGGTTTGTCTGAATGTAAATTACATCATAGCTTGCGAGTCTTTGTGCAATCAGATTGAGAAAAAACCCATGTTTTAGATCAATCACAGTGAAATATCGTGCCTCAACAGGTATGTTACATAAATTTGTCACTGGATTAGGAACTAGAGGAAGGTCAGCCTCTACAATCTGGTTAATTGGTCTTAAATCTTGAAATAAATGCCACAAACCCCCTTTCACTTTCTTGATCAGATAGATAACGGTATTGCACGGTGATTCTGATGTTACTAAAATACCGTGTTCCATCAAGGCAGATATTGTCTTGCAAATACCTTCATCTGCCTCTTGAGACATGGGATACTGTCAAGCTCGTGGCAAAATTGCTCCTAGTTTCAATTGATTGGCGTAGAGGACGTCAGATGCCGTAGGTGGTACCCTGTGACTGTGACGTGACTCTTGCCCGGTGAACGCGGCAAATTAGTTAAGAGGTTGACTCGAAGCCGTATACACTGCGGCCTTCCGAAGGGCAAGCAAGTACACTATTGGGTCCATTAAAACAACGCTGTGGAATATTTTCCTCACATCTAGCAGACCCAAGTTCCCATTAGATGTTGGGCTGTGTGAACAAATAAAGAGTGATCCACGAACATTCATTGACAAGAAAATCAGAACTCTTAATCTGTCACAGCTATTTTGGAGCTGGATTTCTTGATCTCACGTCCATCCAGGATATTGCGCTAAACTTGTCGGGGTATATGAAAGAGGTTTCCTATCTGATTTAAAGAAATTGTCTGTCCTGAAGAAGGCCGTTGAAAAAATTATGGTTGTAGAGACAGTAGAGATAGTGCCTCAATCTCCAGAAGGGCCGAAACATGTCGACACTTGAGAAAAGACTTACCAACTTTTTGAAGTCTTGTATCTAAATACTGCTTCATTGATATAAGTCAGTTTTCATTAATTCAACTAACCCCTATAGTTGACTCTGTTTTTATGATTAGATTAAGTCGATCATGCAGCATTGATTTGTGACATATATCTGTATATTCTGCTTTCTGTCTTTTTTAACTTTTCTAAATTTGTCTTAATGATAAATTGATATGGACTCATTTATGACTGATTACTTTTAGTGTTCACTCTTGAGGGTGTGTAAGCGATATGGTTCCATGTATTGTCTCAATAGCATGCAGCATTTGTTGATAACTGTTGCAAAAAAATGAATTTTTGAAAATTGTGAATGTGGTACCAATCTGGAAGGCATTAATCACAAAATAAGTAGATAACATATACCACCAAGCCTAGCCTGCTTGGACTATGAGTGGGGTAGTTAATAGTCTCATTTTTGTATAACGCTCTCAGCTTTGTTCTCCCGTTCCAAGACTTTGACCCCCCGTAAACAAAAATTGAGGGAGATTACCTGTTTAGAGGTAACTCAACAGGTATGTTACATAAATTTGTCGCTGGATTAGGAACAAGAGGAAAGTCAGCCTCTACAATCTGGTTAATTGGTCTTAAATCTTGAATTAAATGCCACAAACCCCCTTTCACTTTCTTGATCAGATAGATAACGGTATTGCATGGTGATTCTGATCTTACTAAAATACCATGTTCCATCATGGCAGATATTGTCTTGCAAATACCTTCATCTGCCTCTTGAGACATGGGATACTGTCATGCTCGTGGAGAAATTGCTCCTGGTTTCAATTTAATCTTTACTTCCCCAGCCCTCTTCAACATGCCTACATCATAGAGGCCTTTTGTCCATAAGGAAACAGGTATCTTTGCCATATCTTCCTCGTAATACTCTGGGCGTTTTAGTGCTAACATCATTTTCTGAGGAACCTCTTGTTTAATGGCTCTTACCTAATAAGTAATGCTCATCTCAAAAATCACTAGGTCATCAGATCGATAATCTGCAAACATCTCCTCATCAGTGACGTCAGTCAAGCTGGAACCCTCTCCAATGGCAATCACTATGTTCCATCGTCTACCGTCATAGTCAACTCCATTAAGCAAAGCTATATCTCCTTGCACTATGGCTGCTTGTAATTCTAAAGGAAAGATTTGCTCTTCCTCGTCATCCATCGGTATCTTTGGTCTGAATAGAAATTCATCAGGTATTCTCATAGTTCTACCCACTAAGCCTGTTAGCCATGTCAACAGAATACTTACCCCATAGTAAAACACTTTTAGTTTTAATGGCACCCCTCGTATGACGACCATTCCTGCAAATGCCATAACAAATGTGCTTACATTTAAATGATACATTCCCGGTGTCGAACACACTATTCCTTCATCAGTAAACAAAATTGTCATATTCAACTTGGTCACTAAGTCTCGACCCAATATACTGACAGTTGTCTGTCTTGAATATAATAATGGTACAGAAATGTCATACTGTCTTATAGAGACTGGTAGTGCATCAGTAAAAAGGAACTCTACTTGTAGCTCCTTTGAAACCTTGAGTGTTCATAGCATTTACAGACATCGAAAATTTCCCCTCTCATATGCATGAGCGCGTTGCACCCATCTCTACTAAAAATGAAAAAGATTTGCCTCCTATATTAACATCAACCCTTGGTTCCCCTTGAGGATTAGGCAGTATTGATGGTATAGAACACATCATGACTCCCATTGAGCTGTCCTGTTGCGGGTACAGTCTAATTCCCATACCTGTGAAAGGATTCCCTCCATTGACAGTGACACCTCCTATTCTAGAAGTCATTAACTCCCCTGTGCTCATATTTTGCTGTATTTGCAAAGGTGACTGCTGTGACTGCCCTTTCAGCAGAATCTTTGGCAGCTACTGTGTTTGAAAATGTTGTTGTACTCTCAGTACTTGATTCTGCTGTACTATCTGGTTTTGAGCAAACCCATCTCCATTCTGCTGCATATATGCAGGCGGGTACAACATCCCCCCTCTCGAAAATTGATTGTTCTGTACAAATCCTTGACTTCCACACATATGTGCAATATGCCCTGTCGTTTCACATGTCCAACAGACAGGAGGTCTCCTAATCTGTCCTCCCTGCATGACTTGGTTATCATTCTGCATGTTCTGGAACCCACTCTGATTATTCTGGAAGTTTCTTCCTCGAAAACCTCCCCTTCCCTGTGGTATAAACCCTTCATTACCTTGGTCAAACTGTCTTTGATTTTTCCCTTGTGGCATGTTTGCTGATTGTTGTGAACCAGATCCATCTTCAGTCGTCAGCATTGCCTATTCAATGGTATACTTGGAAAGTTTTTTCTGCACTAGTTTTGCCTCTTCACCTTTCCTAGTAACATCTTTCTTTCGATTCTTTTCTTGCAGAAGCCTGCAATAATGCACAATGGTCAGCTGAATCTCTGACCTTGGCTTGACTTCAGTGCCTACTAACTTCTTGAGCTGCTTTTGTACCGGGTCTGGCAGACCTTGGCATTATATATGATAGAACAAAGTATAGATTTTCCCCAAGACTTGCGTGTTTCCAAAGCCCTTTGCTCATGGAAATTCTGAATGTAAACAAGCGGACCTTCCACTTCTTGCATCTTTTTGTCAATATAGCTTCCATATCTGCTGTGTCCATATATAGCACTCTAAGCGCTTTTCAAACTGACGCTCTGCAATTGTTGAACGCTGCTCCATCATGAGCAGTGTTAACCGTGATAACACTACAATATCCTGCTCTGGACCAGACATCATCAGCTCTTTCCCCAAGAATAGCAATCAGGAGACCCTTAAAGTCCTCTATAGCTAATATATTTCCTCCTGTCATTTTCTCTAGCTCATGTATCCACTTCGCAGGATCAGAAGTTAAACTCAGGAGTTTGCACCTTAAATATCCTTATACATTTGCGGCCACGGTATATACTGTGTTCATGTTCCTCCCTTCTCCAACAAAGGTAACTGTGAAACCCCAAAGTCGCATTCATAACTCATTGTTTGCCTATCCATAGCCAGAACAATAGTTCCACACCACCTTCTACCTGGTAGTGATCTTAGCCTACACACATATGGTGGGGAGTACCCCCTCTGACCATGGGATCTCTCTTTAGGTTGATTTAGCCGCATCACAGACTCTAATGACCGAGCTATAGGGAAGTCTAAATCGAACCATCTTACTTCCTTGTCCATTGACAAACACCTTTCAGGTCCACATATATTGCTTTTTTCTCCATAAGCGGATTCTCTATCTTCCTCTGACATCTCTTGTCCCCAACTTATATGATCTCTCTTCATCAACTTTGTTCAGAGTCAGCCTATCTAAAGACAGCTACTTTGGTTCATAACTACATGAGGCTCCTTCCTTATCGTATTACTGTGTACTCTAAAGTAGATCATTTTTATCTTTCCCCTGCAATGTTTTCTGGGACAAACTGTATAAATTGCCTCTTCAATACTTCTAGAGGCAAACTCATCCTCCAGATTTGCTCTGGATGGACCTGCTATCGGCTCATGCTCTGGGAAGAACTCTTCTAAATCCTCCCATTACACAACTGGATCAGGATTCATTACCTCCTTTTCCATGCAATCAAGATCGCGTTCTCTCTAGCTTCTCTTTCATTCCATTTCATCATCAAATTCCTTTTGCTTCCTTGCTTCTTCCCTTACCCTAACTTCTTCTTTCCTTTTCATGCCCCTTCTCTCATTTGCCCTTCTTATTTCTTCATATCTTCTTCTATGCATTCTTTTATCCCTTAATTTCTGTTCCTCTGCTTCCCTTCTTTTCCTTTCTTTTCTTTCTTACTCTTCGATTGCCCTCTGCCTGTTATCATATTTTCTCTGTTCCTCTGTTCTTTCCTGTTTTCTCAGTTTCTCCTCTTGGTACAACTCTTCCCGTCTCTGTCTATCCTTTCTTTTTGTTCTATCATCTTTTAATCTTTCCTCTCTTTCCTTGTTCTTTTTATTCTGATCCTCTTGATCTTCCCTTTGCCTTACGTCCTCAATGCTCTTACCATCGAGTTTGAGCAAACTCTGACCACCCATCCATTCATGCTGTATAAGCACTAACTCATGAGCCTTACCTTTTTCTCCTTTCCATCTCTTTTTTTCTCATCCTATATCTAAGGATGTACTTGGTCGATTACTTGTTTCCTTATCGCATCTCTCCTTGTCCCTCGGGACCTTAGAGATTACATCTCTCTCAGTATTTTTCTCCGGGCCCTTGTCGCTGCTTTGCGCAAGTGACTCATATACCGGGTTGCTATATCCTGTTGCTGCTTTGAGCTCCCTTAGTGGATACATCCCTTCATCTTTCTTACTATCGCCACCTGATTCAGGCGCAGCAGGTGGAGCAGAAGGCTCTTCACCCCCCTCTGTGCATACATTAAGTATCCAATCTACAGGAGGCAGATCTTCTCTCTCCTCCTTGTACATCTTCCAGAGCTCTAAGCTCGTTAGTCGTTTGTCAAACTTTTTCCCCGTATATGCAGCATGAAAATATGTTGTCATGTGCTGCAGGACTGCCTTTGATAGTGATCCCCCTTGTGGCCACAGCATAAACATCATGTCCGCGGTTCCTTTAACCCATTCCGCACTATAATGTCTAAGCTGGGGTGCATGTTTTGGCAATTGTTTGCAAAAGGGTATAAGTGGAGTAATATCCTCCATTTTGACACATCACTCTTTGACCATCAATACTCACTGTTTACTCTTTGCAAATTATGCTAATACTTTTTAATACAGTCAAACAATATGAGCGAGCATGAATCATCGCAAGCTCAAATCCTTTTTTTAACTTTGTTTTATTACTTTAATCTGCTAAAAAAATCATCAACTCAAATTCATTAACTATACGCTTAGTTCTTAACAACTCTTGCATTTTTCATCAACTTCGTTTTACTGTTTCATCATTTTTTATACAATCACATAAAACAAACAGACAGACAAATACACTTGGCTGGCCACATATACTTCTCATCTTCTCTCATAAGACTAATTTTGCCCCATAAAATACCCCATACGGAGCATGAAAATACCTCATTACATTCGTCTTTAACCAAACCCGTCTCCTAAGCCTTCCTCTATGGGATTCTAGGTGCTGTTACTTCTGTTACGTTCTTTAAAACGCAGGCACCGGACATATTCTCTATCGCGGCTCAACTTCACGATTTCCCCTAAAATTGCTTGGCCTCCCCCAAAGTCAATTTTTACACAATATTTAACACTACCTCCCTGCATTACTCGTTTCCCCTTTTATCACTTTCTTCAACCACTGCCCATTCACTCTTTTGCCACCTCGCTCAGTTTTCTACTCACCTTTTCGAATCTTTCAACTTCCAAATCTCGGGATGGCATGCCTCCTCAGTGGCCTCTTCAACTTTCCGTCCGTTCAGCTTCCTGTAGACGCCGGGAGGGGTTTCTGCATGAAAACAGGGGACCTGTCTAACCTGGCATGCAAGACTTTGCGTTTTTCTAAAAACCGCTATCTACAGCGAGCTTCACGTCTTTTTAGCTGAATGGCAGAGATCGTGTGATATTTCCGGAACCTCAAAAGCTTACTTAGGTAGATGGATTATCTTTTTTTTTTTTCAAAGTTTTTATTTTTGTTGGCAGAGGGTTACAACAAACACACATCTCATGGCGGGTATTACAATCAATATAAACAAGACACTTCATACGGCAATTACAAGAACAGTGTACCAGCTGGCGGGAGATTAATACCAACATTATACTCCATGATACTAGCGGAAATCACTGTGGGTTCTGGGAGGAACCGTCCTCAGACAAGGTCTCATCTAGTCGATTAAGGTAGCTGTTAAATGCAGTCCATATGTTCTTGGGGTGAGATTGAGTGGAGAGCAAAGTGATGTACTCTTCTTCACAGTTTCGAGACAATGTAAGTGCATTTAACCACTTCTGATAAGTCGGGGGAGAGGGGCTCCTCCAGCTTTGAAGTATACATTTCTTGGCCACAATGCAGCTGATGTTTAGGAACTTGGCCATACTTCTAGTATCATCAGTGTTCCATATCCCAAACAGGGCTCCGAGCATGTCAGGATCAACTGCAGTGTCTATGATTTCCGCCAGAATCCCAAAGATACTTTCCCAAAAGTTCCCCAATTTGTGACATGCCCAAAACATGTGCAGGTGGTCCGCATTTTCATCTCTGCAGCGAGGACAGGTTTGAATGGTGGTGTGCGTAAACTTTGAGACCTTAAGGGGGGTATAATACAACCTATTTAGTCATTTGTATTGTATGGCCCTGAAGCGGAAATTAAGGGACACTTTATTAGTATGCAAACACATTTTTTGCCACAACTGGTCAGAGATCTCAAGGTCTAATTCATCTGCCCATCTACTGCGCGCTCCCGATGGCGGGGTTAGGCCGCTCAGCAGTAGCATTTTATATAGCGAGGAGACAACCATGAGTTAGCAATGTATGCAATCTCTGGAGTGTCGGGGGGGTTCATCAGAGAAGGTGGGCCAGCGGGCTTGGAATGCAGCCCGAAGTTGATAGTATTGCAACATCTCCAGTGCTGTTACAGTGTGGCCCGGCCTCCATGTCTGTGGGTCTATGAACCTACCGTCGGGGTAGAAGTCCATTAGCGCCCGGTAGCCCAGTGTGCAGTGTTGTGCGTGGGTTCCAAGTCAGGGAATCCCCATACAGCAAGCCATTTGTAATAGGGCCGGGACTCCGCTGTCACATTCATCAAGCGGCTCCAGGCCCGCAGGGTGGTGCCAATTGGGTCAAGGGGGGAGTTGGATACATAACTCTGATGTAGTATGAGAGTCATTATGCTTACTCCAGAAGCAGCCAGAACCTCTAGTTTGACATATGGGCGGGTTAGGGGACCGGGGTACCAATAAGTGGCATAATGGGCCTGTGCCGCCATCCAGTATAATGTTAGGTCAGGAGCAGTGAACCCCCCTTGCTCATATGGGAGTGTCATATATAACCATTTCTTTTGCACCGCATCCGAGTGCCACAGGAACTGTGCGGAAGCTTTGTGTATTCTCGTAAAGTATTTTTCCACCAGGCCAGATGGGTATATTGCTGAAGATATAGAGCAGCTTGGGGAGCAAGACCATCTTAATAAGGGAGAATTTACTGGCAAATGACAGTGGAAGAGCATGCCACCGTGCAATTTTTGTGTTGGCTTGCTGTGCTGCAGCGAGGTAGTTGTCCGCCAGCAGGGTGGTCTTAGTTAGGGACACCTGGACACCCAAGTAACTAATCCCGCCCGGGGACCAACGAAGTGGATATTCAATAGACGGTCGAGGAGTGAGTTGGTAAGGGGAAAGACCTGGGATTTGGAATAATTAATGGTAAATCTCGAGAAAGTGCCTATGCGATTGATGTCACGTAGTATAGGGTCAAGGTGAGTGTTGGGATCTATTACATATAGTAATACATCATCGGCATAAAGAGATATGATCTCGGGAGTGTCCATCTGGCGTATTCCTTTACAGGAGTGGTGTGCTCTAGTGTGGTCCGCCATTGGTTCTATCGCTAATGCAAAGAGGATTGGGGAGAATGGGCAGCCCTGACATGTGCCCCTGAATAGTGTGAACAGAGTAGATGTTAGGGAGTTGACACAGACCCTTGCCACCGGGGAGGAGTAGAGTGATTTAATGTATCCAATTATGTTAGTTCCAATTCCCATCGTCTCCAATACCAGCCACATGTACTTCCACGAGACCATATCAAACGCCTTTTTAGCGTTGAGTGTTACTCCAACGGCATTTGAGTCCTGGTCTATCTGGGCCATTACATTAAATAGCCGCCGAATGTTAAGAGAGGTGGACCTCCCCGGGACGAAGCCCGACTGGTCTTCATGGACCAGATGCGTCATTTTAGGGAGGAAGTGGTTCGCTATCACCTTAGCGAAGATCTTAGTGTCTATGTTCATGAGTGAAAGGGGCCTCTATGATCCGCATTCATCGGCAGGTTTATTAGGCTTGAACAGCACTGTTACGACGGCCTCGCGTAGGGAGGGAGGGAGTATAGACAGGTGGAGTGACTCGTCCCAGACCTCCAGCAGTTTGGGGGCGAGTATGAAACGTGTTCCTGGTAGAATCCGGACGTGAGCCTGTCAGGCCTAGGTGCCTTGCCCTTAGGTAGGTCCGAAATGGCTTTGACTATCTCATCTAATAGATTCGGGGAATCCAACTGATCCCTAGTTGAGTATGTTGTAGGGATCTGGTTGAGATGATCTCTCATCTGCTGTTCGCTATGCTCGGGAGGACGGGAATTTAGGTTCGAGTAAAATTCAGTGAACATGTCTAGTATCTGCTGATCAGTGCAATGCAGAACGTTTTGGTCATCTTTGATTGAGGCAATGTGAGTCTGGCCCCACTCCCCTCTGGTTATGTTAGCTAGTGTTATCCAGGGTCTATCCGCCTCTCCATACCTTTCTCTTGTGGCATGCACGTTAAATATCTGGAGTTCTTTGCTAATTTGAGCAAGTTTGGCGGGGTCAGCTGCCTTTGTGCAGTTCTGTTCCAACTCTCGTAGCCTGGATTCAGAGCGGCTGAGGGCCGCTCTTATCACCTTCAGTACTCCAGCTTCCCTGGATATGGCCATCCCTCTTATGTATGTTTTGAAGGCATCCGAGGGACTCCTAGGGAGGTATCCCGTGGGGGATTGTCCTCGAAAAAATTCCCAATATCTGCCAGTATGTCAGCCTTGAACACAATGTCCCTAAGGGCAGCGGACTTAAAGCGCCAAGTGCTGAAATTCAGGGTGACTGGGCCATGGTCCGATAGCGTACGGGGCAATATTTGCACACCCTCCTCTCTGCCCATCAGTTCATCGGAAACTAAGAACACATCGATTCTAGAAGAGCTATCGTGAACGGAGGAGTAATAAGTGTATTTGCATGATTGAGGATGTAGTGCCCTCCAGGTGTCCCAGATGTTTAGTGTCGTACTATCGGTATATAGTGTGTGGGCTGCGCGGGACATGTGTCTGGGTATAGCGCCTGTCCTGCCCAAGTTCGTGTCTAGTTAGTAACAGATTCATGTCGCCCCCCAGATGATCCGGATTCCTATGTCGCCCAGCAGTATGGCAGTGATAGTGTCTACAAAGTCAGGGGTGTCGATGGTGGCACCGTAATTGTTCACAAGGAGGTATTCTTTGTCTATTAATGTACAGTGTAATATAATGTACCTGCCATTGGGATCTATGTAGCTCTTATGTAGCATGAACTGCTACAACTGATTTATGGATGAGCGTCATCACCCCTCTGGCCTGTGTGAAGTAGGATGTGTAGTACCCATTTGGGCCCCATGATGGTGCCATACTGCGTGTGAGGCGGCCCGTACAGTGAGTTTCCTGCAGCATCAATATTTTACTGCTGTGTCTATGGGCATACGCCATAATCTTACTGGCCTTGGTGTGGTTGCTCAGTCCCGGGATATTCCAGGACATTATAGTAGTGGACATTTTGTTTGTTTAGGGTATATCCCAGCATGTTCGCTGTTGCCAGCAGTTACTGTCAATACCACTGCTAATCGAGACGTGGAGTGTCGGTTTGCCTCTGCCGTTTCCAAAATAACTTCCCACATTCCCTCCTCCCCCCTCCCTAACACTCAAACAACTCCCCATGAACAGGGGTTAGAAACGTGATCCATACATGGACCACTCAAACTGTAGGCCCAAGTGGGGCCGACCTTGAACTCGGCCAACATACCGATTGCAATCGCAATTGGGTGTGCTGTTGCCGTGCAACCAGCTTGGCCAGAGAAATGAAGTACCATGGATGGCACTTAGGATTGGCAGAATATGCAGTGAGGTTTGTGTCCTCGCATTATTACCTACATGATGGAGATTAGTCTAGAGGCTCGTGACTGCATGGTTTAGTATGCTCGAGTGAACCAGGAGGGGTAGAGCACATTAGATGAAAGATTATGAGTAGTGTTGCAGGAGTATTGGTTCAGCATTTCCATCAACACGGGTCCCAAAGAAGAGAAACAATGATGAGGTTGGAGCAGGTTAGGTAAGTTCGGGTTGTGACTCAGTAGTTGTTCATTAGGTCCTCTGCTGGATTATGAAGCGGTATCTTTGCCTCAATGAACTTGACTGCTTCCTCTGGTACTGTGAAAAAGTATAGTTTCTCCCTGAAGGTGATGTTAAGTCGAGCTGGAAACAATATGCATGTGGAATGTTGCGCTCTCTAATCATTTTCTTGACCCCAAGGACCTGGCGCCTCTCCTGCTGTACTCCCACAGAGAAGTCGGGGAATATTCTGATTGTTTGGGATCCCAGGCGGAGCGCCCCCTTTTCCCGTGACAGACGGAGGATGAGGTCCCTGTCCCTATAACTCAGAATTTTGGCGATGATAGGCCTGGGGAAATCACCGGGTCTTGGCCATGCAGACAGGCTGCGATGTGCTCGCTCAACCATGAAAAAGGGGGACAGTTCAGAATTATCGAGTAGTTATTTGAGCAGATTTTCAACTGCCAGTTCCATGCAGCCCTTGAAAGCATTTTTGGGAACACCAATAATTCTTAAGTTATTCCTGCGCAATCTTGACTCCAAATCATCGCATTTGGCCTTCACGGTCGTCATGTCACGAGTGAGGGAGGCCACCGTATCCTGCAGCAAGTGCAGGCCATCTTCGTTAGCACCAATTCGGGATTCTGCTTCCGTGATCCTAGTGCTGGTTTGGTCCAGGCAGGATTTCAGAGAGGCAACGTTTGCATTGATGTCATCCAATTTCTCATGAAAGGAGGTGAAGTTTCTGGCCATGGACTCCATCATAGCGGTGAGGTTAGGAGCCGGGGCTTCCGGCGGCTGGGGGAGCTCTCCTTGATCGGGTGATGGTTGGACTACTTCTAGCTTAGGTGCAGCCTTGGTGATCTTGTCCATGGCTCCCACTTTATTGGCTCCACAGGATATGTTTGACATCACTGTGCGGTTACAGGGTTACAGAGTATTAGTTTGCCAATGCATAGTGCCCACTGTCAGTGCTTACTCAGAGGATGTGTAAAAGGGCCCGTTGGCTCTCTTCTGATAGAGCAGGTATTCAAGTGTCAGTGAAGAAGTGGTACAGCCACGGGAAAATGAGCAATGAGGGCTGGGCTGCTGGATGTAAGGTTATTTGAGGTGTCCCCCCCCGTGCCAGCAGTTTGGGGGTTGTGCTCTGATCTGTCCTGATGGGTGATATGGGATGGATCGCAGTGACAAGGGCAGTATATATAGCAGGATCACCAGGTGCCCAATGCACGGCCGGCGGCTACTCAGGTGGGTGTTTCACCGTGGACCTGGTGCAAACTGCATTAAGTTAACCAGGGCACGGTGGGGCTGTTGCCCTAGGTGGACCTCCGTGTTGCTGCGTTAATATGGGTGTTGGGTTGCGAGTAAGGACAGGGGGCCACTCTCAGAGGGCCCCACACAGACAGAGACAGTTCACGCCGTGGAGGTGGTATGAGTGGAGGTCCCCGCACTGTATGGTTGATGGGCGGGGGCAGTGAAAGGCGAGACATGCACAAATGGAGTAATGGAGATTTGGGCAGAGCTGCTGCCGCCTGTGCACGGACCCCGGATGATGTGGTCTCACCTGTGGTCAGTTGTAGGGGGCAGCACGCAGGGCCGCAGCATGAGTCTTCTGGAATTTGTTCCGGCGAGGCTGGAGCCGTCGGCCCCCCTGGTAGTTGGAGGGGCGGGTACGCTGCCAGGCGGAGTCTGTGTGGAGCGGGGTTCATGTCAGGATCCAAAGTGGCGCGGCCCACACCCGGCACCCGCCTCAGCCCTGTTTTTTCCTCAGCAGTGCAGGCAGGCGGCAGCCGTGCAAGGCAGAAGCGCACGGCCCACCAATGCAGGCCAGGGAGGTATGGTGGCACACAGGAGTCCCGGCGCTGGTGATGCGGGTGGCGGTAGGCTCCTCCCCGGGCCCGGGCCAGCAGCAGGTATGGGGCACTATCAGCCCACGGGGTCTGTTGCAGAGTCGGGGCTCAAGCGCTGCACACCCGCAGGAGCGGCCCCTCGCAGCGCGAGCACGGCTTGGGATGCAGCCCAGAGAACTGTCGCTCTCCGCCACAGAGATCTGTGTAGCCGGCAGGTTTTCGAGCGGGCACATCTGGGGTAAACAGCATCAATCCACTCTGAGATTTGGGGTAGGTGCGTCCCAGAGGGTCAGCAGTGTTAGGTGACGGCTGTGGCTGGGAGCAGGTGGAGGATTCTGCCGATGCAAGTGGATCTGCACTGGTGTGTCACAGAGCTCAAATGCTAGGCAGCCATTGCTCCGGCTGCTCAAGCGCGCCCCCAGGTAGATGGAATATCTAACCATCAAATCTCTGCTACCACATGAACTGGACTTTTCAGCCCTTTCAGATGAGACAGCAATACCCTTGAGACACAATGGGATGCAGAATTTTAATCAAACATCAATAATTGAAAAAACAACTCAGGTAGTTGGCAAAAGGATAACTGTTTTAATATCAATTATCTAAAACAGGGAGTACAACGGACATCAGCAGACATCTCTCATACGTGGCAGAACTTAAAAACCTATGGGTGAATGTGATAGGGTCTAAACAGATCATCTAGGTACACGATCCATACTCGTTTGGGCAGTGAAATAAAGTGATAGGCTTCTTAACATCAGGTGGGGCAACTAAGCCCTTCCCTAAAATATGTCACTATGAACATCATTAAATATACGACGTCTAATTGTCTACACAACTATAGGACCCTTGATCATACAGTCCCCTATCATTGGTTACTTTCTAACCTCCGTCAGTACCCTCCCACCCTATGATAGCAGCATGCAGGCTGAGCATCCAGGTATAGATAAGCTAGTCTTAACCCTAGCTTCCCACCAATTAACATGACCATACATCATCACCTCAGTGGTCTGCTGTCAATTAGGGCTTTCAACTTGCCCTGGGAAATGTTCCTTGCTACTGAAGAATTGAGGGGAGTGAAGGCACACTCTGCGTTTGTGCATATATGGGACTATCATGCTCATCCAGCTTCTCTTCCCCACATGACTAGAGATCATGATTTGGAGATTTCAGTCTATTAAAATGCTATTTTTTAATAGATCTCTGATGTCTTCTTGGTTCAGTCCACGCCTTCTGAACAAGAGCTTTGTTCTTTCACATGATTTGTATCCAATGTCAGCGCAACCCATTCTGATAAGGCCTTGACTTCTTGGCTCATCCAACCTCACCTTTCTGAGTTTTGTCTGTAGCTCATTTATTTTCTGATCACAACAAAATAAAAAGCAGCCCTCCTTCTTTTGCTCAGCACTGCTATTTTATGTAGTGGGAACATCCATCCTTTACTGACTCCAATATATATTTATGTACATGTTGGCGCATGCCGCACTCTATTTACTATAAAGCTAGCCTCTTAGTGCTCTGAGGCCCGTGGGTGAATGGCACTATATAAAAACTATCATAAATACATAGAAGAATACTTCATCTGCTTGAGTTTCTTTGCATATTTTATTTACACATGTGAAATTGCTTGGTATCTTCATGACTTTTGTAGCATACATGTCTTCATCTTGATCCCAAGATGTCACTCATCTCGATACTTTCTTGATGCCTTATAAAATTGTCTGTAGCTTCTGGTCTCTGCAAGCATCTCTCCTCTGTATGCTGGTAACTGGAGGGATAGCCCAACTACGGCAGAACAATGGGCTGGAGATACTTGGTTAACAAAGGGGGTCTGTTCTGTCGTATAACGTTTTGGGGGGGGCTACTTATTGATTGTAGTAGGCCTAGGTAATTTCTATTGTGTCAAAGAAAATACAAAAACACTTTAAATGTGATGTTGTACCAAAAGGAGTTCAGACAAAAATAGATATCAATCTGACAGCTTTTAAATTCATGTTGCTGCTGGATGCATTTAGTGATCATGCATCAGTAGTATTAACAGAGAGGTATTTGTAGAAAAAACAAACAGAAATGCAAAAAATTCCTTCACAAATACAGAGTGTGCAGGGGGGTTAATTCATAGTCTTAGCCTTCGCCTCACATAATTTTTATGACAAGATAAATTGCAGAAATGCAATGTAAAACAAGATAGTGCTTAAAAGGACACTGTGTAACCACCACCTATAGTGACAAGTGATTAACATGTATTCAATACAAGACAACCAAAACAGAAGCAGTAAATGAGGAAACTCTTGGTTGTCTGTAGCCAGGCTGGAGGGTGACCTAACACGTGGTCGACGTCTGGATATAGATCAAAAAGATGTTGGGACCAGGAGAAGTATATAAATGTTGGTCCTTAAGACGTTTCGGCTAAGTGCCTTCATCTTGGGCCTGGAGAAGGTCTCCCTAGGATAGAGATATGGGGACACTATTAGTGTCTGAATTGAGAGTTAAAAACTGTTTTTAAAAAAAACACAAAACATAATCTATTCCAAAAATATGGTACACCACTATAAAATCGGGGGCAGGGGAGACAAGAGACTGACCTTGGGGGCTGCAATGCTGCATGAATCTGGAGGTTGCTTGTGGCACCAGAGTAGCATGGGGTGCAGGATAGTATAGGCTTCTAGGGTCTAACAGCAGGCTGTGGAAAGCTGCAGGAATCAAAACACATACAATTCTAGGTACATTTTCAATTGCTGATGGTAAAAACTATCCTCTGTATACGGCAGCTTTGTATTTGTATGATGTAATTATTTCTCTTTGTTTCTTCAATTTTTCCTGCTTTCTTCCAGACTATCACTTGGACAGCCATCATACTGTCTTATATACGGGTATGGTTGTCTCAATGGGAACCTTGCTTCCAGGATTCTTCTTGGTATCTGTAATTCAAATGGTTTTGTATGTGTGTCATATTCTGTTTTCTCCAGCAGATAGGCAATAAAGGCGAAGTGATTGAGTTGGAGGTACTTGGCTCCTTATCTACAGTTGCAGCTGCTACTGCTCCTGTCCCCGCTCTGGCTGCAATGGAAATGGAAGATGGTCTCCATGACGGCCATGTTGGTACAGTATTTTATCTCTGTGAAGAGGACACTGCAGTCTTGCCGTTCACGGAAAGAATATAGTTTCTATTAAAAAAAAGAAAAAGAAAAACATTAGCTCTCGCATAGCATGCTAGACGGGTGCTAATGGTGATATGTCTTTTGGTGGCTGGGCCCACCCTGTAGGTAAAGGTTTGCGGCCCTCGTTAACCTGGCCGGCCTGACACCTCAGGGCATATAGCCTAAATATATCATATAATAATATGCAGGTCATGAAAATTCAAGCATAAATGCTGATCTCTCCTTCTTCACCTGAGGCTCCAATTAGAGCTAAAAACATGACAAATTAGAGGAAGCCCAAACGTTCCTACTCAAGATTCCAATGTCCTTTGATACAAATTGGCAGTTTTTTGTCACTAGTACAGCAATCATTCAAGTGGGTTTTAAAATACCAGAGGAGTTGCAATTGAGCAGAATTAAGTGAACTGGAAAAGTGTTACACAGGAACCAACAGGGATGAAGGCCACCATGCACACAGCACTTTATATCACTGTCCACCTGAAACCGTAAACCACTGATGCTAAGCTGACAGAGTTAACATCTCTACCAAGAGAAAAGAATACAGAAATTAAACAAATGTTTATGGCATTGCTTGAAAGCCTTAGCTGTCTCCTAGTTCAAGACCTTTTGTATGTAGCACACTCTTTTCAAGTGTCAGAACATGCATCAGATGTATCATCCAACAGTGTCCTCCATGCTTTTCCAGGCGCAATGCTACTACCAATGTTGCATGTTCTATCTTAAAAAAAAGATTTGGCAGTGTCCACACATGTGAAAATACACCCCTATGTGGCTGATGAATACTTCACAGAGGAGGCCAAACAAGTCAGACGAGATGCTGCCCAATTGCGTTTTCAGAATATGCAAAGGGGACAAAATAGATCTTGGTCAGGACCCAGTAGCAATTCCAGCAACAGCTCAGGCAACACTGCCCATCAGTCCAAGTGAGTACATTTCAGCGGACCTAACCAAGGCAATGCCCCGCGGTTCCTTTTTTAGGACCACGCGGTAGAGGCCAGAACAAATCACTGTGGCAAAACCAACAACAGCTATCAGTAGTAACCCAAAGCAGAGGATTGGGTGCATTACCACCTCTCCTCCCTCCTTGATTGCCAATCAATCCCAACACAGTCTGACTCAAGCCGAACAGGAAATCTTACAAAAGGGCCTATCTTTCATCCAAACAGCCCGTTACGACCGCTTCCAGACCAGAGTCAAATGCACAGAATTGATGCGTAGGATCAGACTCAAACAGTATTTTTCCGATAAAACATATGAGGATAAGGACATAACAGGCCTTCGTCCCGTCACAATTCGTCCCTCCTCAGTGCTCAAATTCTGCTGAATCCATCACATTTGAGCAGGCCTTGCTCAAATAGATTGCTGAGATCAAGAAAGACATCCCATTCTTTAACAACAACTGTACGAAACCACAACTTCTAGGTCTCACGGATTTAGCAAACAATACGGCAATTACCATAACATCAGCCGACAAGGGGGGAGCTATCATCATACAAGACACACTCCATTACACCACCATGGTACAAACCCTCTTTTTCGATGACACTAGCTACACGATTCTGCCAACAGTTCCTACACTGAGCCTAAAGGCACTTATCACCCCAATTATTGAAGAAGCGGAAGCTGAAGGCAACATCAGCCCCAGAGAGGCTGCCTCGCTTACAGCAGCGCACCCCTGCCTACCGGCCTTGTACGCTCTGCCTAAAATCCATAAAGGAATTTTTCCACCTCCAGGGCGCCAAGTCGTCTCTGGGATTAATTCTATTTTGGAACCGTTGTCCCAGTATATTGACTACTTCATCAAAGACCAAATTCCGAAAATGAAGAGCTACATAAAAGGCTCCGCAAGTATGTTGGTTGTACTTAATTCTCTTGAATTCAACCCGGAAGAGGACTGGTTGGTGTCAATTGACATTGAGTCACTTTATACCAGAATTCCCCTGCAAGAAACACTAGCCATGCCTCAGCGTTTGCTAGAATCTGGCATTGACCTATATGGAGTGACGATTGACATTGAGTCACTTTATACCAGAATTCCCCTGCAAGAAACACTAGCCATGCCTCGGCGTTTGCTAGAATCTGGCATTGACCTATATGGAGTACCATCGGGTTACATTGCCCAACTGGACAAGATAGCCATCACCAGAAACCTTTTCTTATTTGAGAACAACTTTTACCAACAAGTCTCAGGCACAGCCATAGGGGCAACATTTTGAATGTAGCCATATCTACCCTGACACCAACCCGTTTAGTCCCATGCTGGTGATTTGGCGTTGCTATATCAACAATATTTTTGTCATTTTCAAAGGCTCTCAGGATGAACTCACCTCTTTCCATCTATGGCTCAACCAACTCAACCCACAACTCAAATTCAATTTGGAAAAAGACTAAAAAGACACTCACTTTTTTGACTTCCTGATTTCAGCCGCCAATGGCAGACTGATTTTGAGTGTATATAAAAAGACTACCGACAGGAACTCACTCCTGCGCTACTCTAGTTACCACCCCAAGGCCCTGAAAGACAACTTCCCATTCGGGCAATTCCTCCGATATCGGAGGCTATGCACAGAGGCCACAGCCTACACTGCCCATGCTCGAAAACCTAAGGACCAGTTAGCTGAGCGAGGACATCCAAACAGGATCATCAATCAGACATATAAAATAGCAAAAAACATCCCACGAGCAGTGACTCTACAACAACATAAGAAACCCAATGACATCTTTGGACTAACTTCCATCTTCAGCATCTCTCCTCTCCTCAACAAAATCAAAAGAGAAATAAAAAAGTTGTGGCTCATCCTCAACACTGGTAAATGCACTATACCATCTCTTCGGTTTGCTCTAAAACGCAGACAGAATGTCAGAGACAAATTGGTAAGACAGTATCCCATACTGAACAAACAAATAACCCGACCCAACAGACTTTATGGAACGCCACCCCCGCCACAAGTCACTCACCTGTGGGAACTGTTCTATGTGTGCACCAACCAAACGCACAGCCGAAGTGAATATAGGCTAGCATACCCCCTGGATACAAAAGACCCTCACAAACTGTAACACCAGAGGCATGGTGTACATGATCACATGCCTATGCCACATTCGATACATAGGGATGATGGTCAGAGAAGTTAGAAAGCGCATGATAGAACATAGGTCATGTATTAGAACAGGCAGACTGTCAGCCCCCTTTGTCCCGCATTTCTTGGCAGAAGGCCACACTGCCGAACACTTTAAATGGCCTATCATCGTAAAGATCACTCCACCCTGGAGAGGTAATCATTTCCACGATATTCTGTTCATGTGTGAACAAATGTGGATTTCTAGGCTTAATGCATAGCAGCAAGGACTAAATGAGTCCATTCAGTTCCAGGAGCTAGCAGTGATAGCACACTAACTCCAGCTTCCTTTCTCTCTGCCCGCCCACCTGTTCATCCATAGTTGGCACCCTGAGGGCTTGCTTCATTGGATACCAGAACTCTGCATTGCTATCCTCATTACCTACACCACACCAGCACAATGGTTTCATCAGTGCCCTTTTGTAGTGCATTTGATTGAATAGCTAAAGCCTCTCAAGACACCAGCACACATTGTTTTCTATTCCACTAGGACAATATCAACCTTTGTTACATCTTGTATGTTGTTTTGCATTGGGACATCAATTGCCATTATTAAGTTTGAATGTTTTCTGTCCCATAATGGTTTCCCATTTTTCCACGAATCCACACGATATAATAAACGTTCTCCTTTTTGTAGCACAAATCGCCACATTTTTTTCTAAGCCATCTTGTTTTCATGCCTTTTCCATCAACACTTCCCTGTGTGCCCGTGCCAGCTATTATGCATTTATATACTCTTACATTGTGACTGCTAGCCCTTCAGCCCCTTCCAAGATGGCGGCTGCCTTTTCAACATGTTTGCAGACGCACTTCGCCATGCCTCTAGTGACGAAGATGGAACTCCCGCCACATAGAATGTTAGGTCGCCAGGGCAACTTTTCCCCCGAGCAACCAGCGCCCTGCTTAGTAGATCACGCGACCGCGCCAAGCAGGTAAAACCCTTCTGCCTTATAACTGCCTGATGCATTTAACACACAAGATACGGAGCATTCCTGTGGACAAGGCCAGCATTTACAGTGATTACCTTTCTGTTCTAATGCCACAGACAAGCATCTTAACACGATCCAAGCTTGTTTTGTCTTGCTCTTCCCTCTTGAATCCATGCAAACGTACTTCAGCATCACAGTTGAAACATCTGCCTTCTTATGTTGTTTGCATGCAATTGAGGCACAGTTTGGCACCCAACAGAAAATGGATCACCGACCATTGTTTCTCTTCAACATTTATATTGCACACGGTAATTAGTAGCTACTAGCTAGCATCCACTCTCCCTTCACGTCCCCTTTTGCCCCCCTGTTGAGCCACCAGATCAAGGGCACTACCACATAGGTGGTCAGGCACCATTGTTGCTGGTTCAACCTTAAGATTAATTTCTGTGCTTTGAGTCACCCTGTTAACAACTCTAGCTGCTACACTTATGGGTAGATGTAGCAATGGGTTCACTAATAACCTCCTTCCTGCACTTTTTTTGTCTCCCTACACGGGATGAAGGTGTTCACCCATTGTGTCTAATGTACAGGCACGGTGGAACTTCATTTCCGACTACAACTACGGTCCTGAAGAAGGTGGCCTAACTTGTCCTGCCATTGAAACCGGTCGACCACTCGAGTCTTGAGGGCTCTCATGACCTTGCTGTTATCCCAAAAATTAACATAGGGACATCAGAAAGAAAAATATAGTTCACACTCACGTAGAGTGAGCCTTTTAAAATGCTTGTTGAATGCAAGACTCTTTTATTGGTTTAATTTGTGGAACACACCGACTGCACCTGGTGATTCTAAAACCCAAGGGTGTGATAAATTGGAACTAGATCACTCCCCAAGTGACAAGTTGCTGCATTAGCATTTTGAGCTGTTTTGGCAGAATCCAATAACCAGTTCTGTCGATTGACTAACAGCTGATCGGATGTGTTCTTGGTGTGTTTTACTTGAATTGTATGTTACAATTGTTATCGATAAGGGACAGACCCTTTCAGCTATCCTTGTTAGATAGGCGCTACACCACAGGCTACCTAGGACCAGGCACTCCTCTCAGGGACAGGGTGTTCTTCCATTAGTGACAGCTAGTACATTGTTTCTCTCCTTTTACTGTGTGTTCACTTACAATTGATATGCCCACTGTAATTCATTCTCCCAGAGAACCGTTGTTTTTGTGGTAACGAATTCACCTGTTTAACAGTTAGGGAAGGCAGCTGACTTCCCGTTGTGTCCTTGAACCTACCCTGTTGTCTTTATGCATGTTCTATCAGACATGCTACCGTGAACAAGGACAGCAACACACATGCTACTTCGCACAGTTGCTCCTCTCATGACAAAGAAACAAAAACATTGAACCAAAAAACAATTTTCGTTCACCAAAGAGTTCCACCACAGGAAACCCAGTGAAGAACCCAGAGCGTTTGCTTTTTCCTTCACATGTGCGGAGGAGCAGGAGCACCACTTTCCAAGTGCCCCATTAAGTCTGGATGTGTCCGAAGGGAGTGCCCCCTACCACATTCATGCGTGCAGTTCCCCACCCTGCATATCCAATGTACAATGCAAGGCGAGAGAAGCGAAACGCCCGTAGTCTTGCATGGCCTATTGGGAACATAAACTTTCAAAGTGAGACAACGTTTCCCTATTGTAGTTTAACCTGCCGCTCCTCCACAGTAGGCGAGGATTTTGGTGAAACGCCTCTGAGATGGATGTCAGCTGTGATGGTGTTGTAGACATGTCTTGGATTGCACCTGTTTCTTAGGTGTATGTTCAAGTTCTATGTTGCATTTTATTGGTGGGAAACTGATTCACATCAGCATGTGCTGCGCAACGGGCTGCCAAAATAGCTACATATGCGAAAAGTGGTGGCGCATGCCTGCAGATTCAAAGGAAATCTCTGTCCTTCACAACCATGTGCCTTTCATGCACACCACATGAAATTTGCAGTTTTGCAGGTCATTCCAAGGAAGCACACGTGAATACCACAAGACGCGCAATCTGTCACAATAATTCAGGAAAATCTGTTCTCCCCGATGAAAGGAAGAAACAAAGGAAACTTGGCGTCCGCAGGGTTGCTAAAATAGCCAAAGCAGATTTGCTCACCACCTGCGGTGGCACGCGAGGAATGTCAGCTTAACACTGAATGTACGCTCTGTACCAGCAGACAGAGCCCCCTCATCTCATTCTCCACAGAAACCTGGCATCGGCGACCACGATGGCAGCAGCTCTATGAAGTGAATGTCACGTCGAATGAACACACCGTGAGAATGATGAGCTGGAACATTCTGTCAATGCCACTCTCAGGACTGCAAAAGATGGTTCCCAAGCTGACAGGATGAAGCTCAAAAGCAACATGCTGGCCGTAAAAGGAGGGTTTCAATCGGCGTGTTTTTGTCATTCGAACGATTTTACTAAACCAAAGAGCCCAACACACTTGGGCTGGCCTCACTTTAAAGGAGAGCATGTGTACAGTGCGTGCTATACATTTGTAAACTTGAAATAGTCATCTTGCTGTGTTAAATACCACTGATATGGCACCCGCTGTTAGGTGCGATGCTAAGCCTGCTTCAAGACAGTTTGGCCTTGATTTACAAAGCAATTCCATTGAAAAATGCTTGGTAAATCAGGCCCTTAAAGTTATATTGAAATAAAAGGCTTATTTGCAAACTCCTGGCTTGTATGTATTAGCGTAGACCGGGTTCCAGAACACCACCATGCCTATAGCCTTTTTATGAGTATCAACTTTTTCTTATCGAATCAATTAAATAGAACAATTTAAATCAGCGCAGTTCATTAGAATGCAAATTTGGGAGTTGCCTGTTTAATGTCGCTGTGCCAAACCCCATTCCCATGGAGCTTTCGGGGCCAATGTTAAGAGCTGGCATCCTGCGTGCCATGGGGTCATCGGCATCGCTTTGTTGATATTGCGGCATTCGCCCTATGCCTTAAACAGTTAGTATGTAACTATGAAACAAGTGTATTGCAGCTTTGTCATCGTGGCTTTTCTCCACATAACCTTGCATTAACAGTGATAACTGACATGTTCTCTACTTCCATTTGCTAGTAACTGGCTTCCTGTGCTATACTTTCTGTGGTACGACTACATACCTTTACTTTTTGCTTGAAAATGTGAATTTCTGGTAATGTTTCTTATAGAAATCCACCACTCTGAAATGTCCAACCTATCCTCATTAACCTGCCGAAGTCAGCAAATGATAGGCATGGTTTCTAACAATAAACCTACACTCAGAAGACCAGCATATTGAGAGGTAGAATTTTGCCAGCATTCCATGCCAGCATTCCATCATGCAATATCATTGAACATGCTTTCTGGTTGATAAAAGTTAATTTCTTGTACAGAACGGGGTTGATTTGATGTGTGTGCCAAATGTGGGCCTCATTACTAGTTGGGTGGTATTCTGCTGGTAAATCCGCCAGAACACTGCCCAATGTAATTACTGTTACTGCCTCTTAGTCTAGCTTAAATCATGGGATTCCATGCAGGATTTCGGCAGAATTACCATGGCGGTAATTTCAACAGTGGTAATTCCGCCGAGGTTGCTAATTGTTCTGCTGAAAGTAGGAAGGAACCCCCACTCCAGGGCCAAATTCCTAGTATGGCGTGGTGGGGAAAGTGGCAGTAATTCCGTTAGCGCCACTTTCTTCCTGCACTGCCATACTTCTAATGAGCTGCAGAACTGCTGTCATATGTTGTATGTTGCATAATCTTGCTATTCACAACTACATGAGCATTGCAGAGGAAAAGGTGGCTGTTTCTGATGACACTTTGTCAGAGGAGGATGCATTAGAAAACATACAGTAGGTGGACGTTAGGATAGTGCACATTTCATTTCTTTCACTTTTGGACTTCAGGGTGGGTCTGATCATCCTCATTGCACAGTATACCATTCATTAAGTTTCTTTTTTTTGCAAAATGTTCATGTATCCTCTGTTGCCCCCACTCATAGTTATTCACCAGGATCTTCGTCATAAATCGAAACGCTGATAAAAATGTGTAATTGCTTTCAATGATTTTTTAACACTATGCAATGTAATCCTGTGTAATTACACCCATCTCTGAAACAAATCTTTGACTATCTGCAAAATCTTTCACAATTTCATTGATTCTTTCGTTGCAAAAGAAATACTGCTTGCAATGTATATCTGCAAGTATATTTTGGATTTTTGAAGGCATGTGCAGCAACTGAGGGATTCATGACAATCCGTTTTCTTGACAGACTGCTTTATTTTCACATAACTATTCACATGAACTATCTGTCAATGTGACAGCAGGAAAGAGTAGGAAACAGATAAATGTCGTATGACGTGTGAAAACCGAAGCCATTAGTCATCGGTCCCAGTTTCTTTAGTACCAATCTTTTATCAATGGAAATAAATCACACAGACCATATTCACCAGTCCATCAACATTATTTTTTTTTAAATGCCACCAGTGATGGCACCTCATGAACATATTACAATTACATGTGGCCTGTTGACTTTATTTATTTATTAATAAAAAATCATAGGGAAAGCAATGCATTTTTTGCACAAAAGTGGAGGAGATGGTTCCTTTACTTTAGGTTGAGAGAACGTTATGTTATTTTAACTTGACTTATGTCATGCACCGTTTCCATTGGCATGGTCTCCAGGTTCTTACGTGGCTCTGTAAGAACAAGGGCGGGGGGTTATTGAGGGAAGAGGGATCGCATAGCGGATGTGCTCTTCTGTTGATGCTTTCAGAACCAGAAGAAACTGGTGTTTTTGCATATCAGCTTTCTACGTGAGTTTTGATTGTGTGCTCTGACTTGTTGTATCCAGAGGGGTAAGGCCCAGTGTCTGGGATTGTTTGCTGTATGCAAACATTTGTTATTATGCATGTGCGTTTTTTTTGTTTTGAGTGTAGTTTGTCTGGCACGTAAGGCGTGTGTGGTACTTGAGAGGTATGCATCAGGTGAGCAGGAGCAGGTTTGGTTAGTACATTGGAAACCCTCAAAGTTCTTATAAGTGCAATAGAAAAGCTACTTCCACAGTTCATCTGGGCACAACACATTGCCTACCCTCAAAAATATTCGAAGTGAAAAACATTGGCTCGCTTTACAATTCATCGAAGTGCAATGTATTTGCTATCGTCATAGAATCTTTGGAGTGCAATACATTGGCTTTCTACACAATTCATCTAAGTGCAATGTTTTCACTACCCTCACAAAAGCTCCTACGTGCAGCTAGTTTGCTATCTTCACAATTTTTTTAAGTGCAATGTATTTTCTACCCTCATATTATTTTCTGAGTTAAATCTTCTAAGTGCAATTTATTAGCTACTGTCAAAATCTTTGTGTAGTAAATTTCCTATCTTCTCAATTCATCTAAGTGCAATCTATTGGTTGCCCTAAAATATGTCCTCAGTGCAATACATTGGCTATCTTTACAATTCATCTAGGTGTGATACATTGGCTACGCTCAATATCTTGAAGTGCAATACATTGTCTACCCTCAAAATTCTACTAGGTGCAGTAGATTTGCTACCCACACAAATTCCTTTAAATGCAACACATTCGCTACCTTCTCAATTTGTCTAAATGCAATATATTGGCAAATCTCTTGCATTTTTCTGAGTACAATACATTGGGTAGCTATGGAGCGCATAAAGAATAGTGTCTATGGTCTAAATATGCACTGAACACAACCAGTAATATGGACTAGTTCAGAACAGCGGCAATCCTCTAGATATGTAACTAAGTTCAATACAGTGGGCATACTTTAAGCATGCACCAGACTTCAAAGCACCTAACTACCGCTATGTCATTAATACTACATAAAGGAAATAGTTTTTGTGTCTTACCTGAAGTTCACTGCAGGCAGTTTTAGGGCTTGACTGGGGTGCCCTGGGCTAACAGAGCAAACAGGCAGTGGGAGGTGCCCTTTGACTTTGGCCCTAAGCCGGCTGCCCGGTCAAGGCTGCCCTGGGGCTCCCAGCTAAGAAGGCTTCCTGAACCTGCTGGCCAATCAGGGAGGGTGTACTGCAACTATGGGGAAGAGCAGGGGGTAGGAGACATGTGGAAAGGGAGTGAGGGCAAGGACGGAGGAAAAAGATCATGGAATGGTACAGAATAGGGCAAAGGCATGGATTGGCTCAGTTCGCCTACTGTTACCGTTTCCCAAATGGACACTCACTGGCCCAGGATGTGTGCAGAAAAGGAAATATTCTTCCCCTGCAACTGAGCCATAGCATGGCTTCCTGAAGCTGCTGGCCAATAGGGCAGGGAGTGGGCATGTGCGGGGAGGAGCGGGGGCAGTAGATGAGAGAAAAGGGCGAGGGACATGACAGAGGATAAAGAGCACAGGATGGTCCAAAGGCATATATGGGCTCAGTTCCCAAGCTCTTACCACGGAATGTGACTGTGACTTGACAACCAGATCTTGCAGGGGAATATGCAGATAAAAAAAAGATATGTGGACAGGTCAGAATGATGGAGGAAGTGCTGAATAAGGGCTGAGGGGGTGATGGAAAATTGCGTCAGGTTTGCCCATGAATGGTCGGGAGAAAGGAAAACAGGGTGACACAGTAGCGTAGAGTGCTAGGAAACATGTGCTTTAGCAAGAAGGAGAGCTTTTAGGTTGGATTTAAATAGAGGTAGAATTGGAGTAGGATAGAGAGTGAGAGAACAAGCATTCCAGAGTAGCGGAGCGAGGAGAGTGAGAGAGTGCAAATGCGAGGGACCACAGGGGGCTTCAGTGTTGCCAAGGAGGTGAGCTAAGGATGAGATACACAGATAGGTAGGGTGGGGCGAGTCCATGGATAGTTTTGTAGATGATGAGAAGATGTTTATACTTATCCCTTTGTTTCGTAGATAGACAGCCAATCTGGCAATGGACAGAGGAGGTAGAGGTAAAGCGGGACAGATTGAAAAGTGTGTGTACTGTGAAGTTGATGACTTTGTCCAGAGATGAAAAAGTATAGTTGGGAAGGCCATAGAAACAACTAAAAATGATATTCTCTGTTTAGCCGTATTGAAAGGTAGGAGATGACATATTTTTCTGATATTGAGGATGTTGGGCATGGCTGTAGTGCAGATTTAAAGATGAAGAGCGAGAAGATGTTTGGTGGGTTGAAGATGTGAACAAGGTTACAAGTGGAAGCAGAGCAAGGAAGGTACTCAGGAGAGAAGAGAAGAAGAGAAGTGTGGCTAAGAAGTAAGAACTTCAGTCTTAGTGAAGTTGAGCATGAGCAAGTGAGACACCATCCAATATTTGATGGCAGAGAGACATGTTGAACATTTTAACAAACAGCTCATCAGATAAGGAGTGAAAGGAGAAGAATATCTGAGTGTCTTCTGTGAAGTTTTGATAGGAAAATCCATAACAGGAGATCAGACAGCCAACAGATGAAGTATAGAGAGTGAACAGAAGTGGACCAATGACAGACCCTTTGGGAGCTCCAACAGGAAGAGGCATGAGTGAGGAAGTAAGGCTGTTCAGGACACATGAATGTGTCTGGGGGAAAGGTATGAAGCAAACCAAGCGAGGACCTTCTCTTTGATGTCAAGGAGAGATATGTAGAGAGAAGGTCTGAATGGTCGACAGCAGAGATATTGAGAAGATTAAGAAAAGATGAAAGGTTTGTATTTTGAGAGGAAGAGATGAAGTTGCTGACATTGAAGAGAGCTGTCTCAGTAGAATGAAGAGGTGGGGAGCCAGATTGAAGAGGGTCCTGGAGGTTGTGGGTATCAAGGAACTCAGTGAGTCGATTGAATACAACTCAGTCTAGGATTTTGGAATAGTGTGGTAGCAGAGAGACAGGGTGAAAGTTGTCTGGACAGTTTGGATCGAGACCATGTTTCTTAAGGAGAGGGATCACTGTAGATGTTTAATAGGTTGATAGAAAATTGTCTTTGTCAAGGGAGGATTTGATAAGGGAAGTATGATGTGGAGCAACACTGGGAGCTATGTGCTTCACAATGTGCGGGGAGAGTGGGGGCACATGAAGGGTTAGCGTTGCAGAGTTGGGCAAGAATCTCATTGGGGTTGGTGGAGGCAAAGGAAGACATAGTAGTGTGAGAGGAGGGTAGAAGTGGCAGAGAAAAGTGATCAAGAGGACGGTCATATAAGGTAATTTGCGAGGGTATGTGAATGGTAGAAATAGTAGATGCAAAGTAGACAGGAAGATCATTTGCAGCAAGTGTAGAGGAGAAGGGTGTGGGTTTAGGAGGTGAGGGAATCAAGTTGAGAGATTTCTGGAGGTGCCTAACTTGGGAGGATTGAGACAAAATGAGAGAGAGATAGAAGTCATGTTTGGCAAAAGTAGAGGATCCGTTCTGAAGAGCTTTGAGATAAAGTTGGAGATCATAGAAGTGTCTTGACCTTTGTTAAGTGCACAACCTTTTCTGCATTGTTGTTTTCAGGGTGCAGATGAGAGGTGTAATCTCGGGCATGGAGGGGAGGAGGGGAGGATTTAGGATTGTCTGCAGTAAGAGGGTAGTGAGAGGAAAAGGGATCATAAAGAGCAGTGTTAAAGTTAGTGAAGGATTCTTCAGTGGATGGAAAGGTGAGTTCAGCATAGGAGGAGAGAGAGTTGTGAAGGTCAAATAGGTAGACAGGGAGTTTGGAGGAGGGAAACTTGCATTTACTAATAGATATAGAAGCTGGAGAGAATGAGGAAGAAGCAGGAGTGGATACTGAGGCAAAGATGATAGAGTGAGGCAGAGTGTTGAGGAGAGATAAGAATAAGATCAAGTGAGTTTGAATTTGAATGTGTGGGCAGAGAGTGGACAGAAGAGGGTGAGTGGTTAAGTAGAACAGAGTTACAGTCAGTGGGTAAAGCAGCAGATAGCGAGGGGAAGTTGAAGTCACCAATGACAATCCGGTGGTGATCAGGAGGGAGAGAGTCAATTAGTTGGGAGATGTGGTCGAAGAATTTACCTACCAGACCAAGTGGCCTGTAGACAGAGATAATATGTGTGCCATAGGGGCAGTGATTGTGCAGATAGCGTATTTGCATGAGGGAGAAATAGCAGGAGATATGGGAGTAACAGAGTTATGAAGCTTGGAGGATGAAAATAGTCCTACACCACCCCCGCTGCAACGAGTGAGTGAAGGTGTAGGCAGGACCATCAAGGGCATCAAGGCTGTCAGAGTCAGAGGGGGAGATCCAGGTTTCAGTAAGGGTAATGAGGTCAAGAGAAGGAAAATGAGAAAGGGCGAGCCAGAGGTAAAGGAGATTGTATTGCAGACAGACTGTGCACTCCAAAGAGCAATAGACAGAGAGTGAGATTTAGAGTGACGTTGAGTCTGAGAAACAGAGAGGTGTTGGGGGTAGCTCAGAGAGGAGGATGGGTAATAGGAGTTAGGGTTGGAGTAGGCTTTGTGAACAGAAAGTTGTGGAGTGAGACGAGAGGTGGCATGGAGGAGAAGGGGTGATAGGGATGGGGAGAGAGTTGAGATGGTTCTGAGCAGAGCAGGGTGAAGAGAGAAGTAGAGAAGGAAGAAATAGCATGACAAGTGCATGGCATGGGTGCACCTGAGAAGAAGCAATTAAGGGTACTGATTTAGCTAAACATGACAGTTTATTGCTTTTAACAATCAGTCAAACTTTATACATGGTTTAAAACACAAAACAAACTGCTAAATTCTTCAGAAAGGGTGTTAATGGTGGCCGTGGCAGAGCACTACATAATATGAAACAGGACCGTCATGGAGCGCATATATTTAACTGGTAAAATAGCAACCTTATACATAGAACAAACATGTAAGTGCAAAGAATTGAAGGTAGTTATAGACTTAAATTGCACAAACTGAACTTTGAACAAACTATGCTTGCTGTAAACTCATATATGCTTGTGTAAGGCTGCACAACGCTTTTAATTGCTACATGCAGATTTTTGCTGGTACATGTATTGCACTGTCAATATTCTACTTCCAAAGAACATGGCATGGGATGTAGGACATACTGGTGACAGTCCTATCTCGGCCTTCTGTGCAATGTGATTTAGCTGCTATCAGCTTTTTGCCATTCTCATTGAAACATTTTTATAATATTTGTAGGATGTATAGGTGCAACAGGATGACCATTAACCTTTTAAAGCTAGAGGTGTTAGAAATTTCAGATGCAACATCATTGTAAATTTCACCAGTGACAAAGCTGTGCCCATTGACTTAGCTTCAGATCATGAATTCAGAGAAAAAGATTAACTCTTCCAAATATGTGTCCTGTACTTTTAAACTCTGGGAAAATGTGTGATGTATTGAAGCTGGGGTATTTAGGTGTGTAAGAGGATTCAATTCAGCACTACAGCCAAGTCAACGCCTAGTCTAGAATACTGAATGAAAACCCTTATTGATATATCTTTATGTCCAGTTCATGCGTTCTGGATGACTACCCCTATATAACACCCCTCTCTTGGAATCCTCCTGACCCCACTGAGCCAAGAAGTAGTTCTGTTTTGCAAATTAAAAGGTTTATTTGAGAAGTAAAGCAATATATATCTATCACACTTTATAATAAATTAATAATTGAATATCACACTTAATCTGATATGATAAAGATTAACAACGGAGAATCTGGCACTAGCACACTTCTTTATAATCACTAAGGAGTTGACATGAAATGGATAAGATAGCACACTGGTAAATAGGGACAGAAGAATAATGTGGAAGAGAATGTTTTATAGGGTTCAAGGAAATGCAAGGTTGAATGAATGAAATGCTGTATAGAAAATACTCAATATGATTTCAACAAAACAATGTAATCACTTTTCTCTGGCAATTCACCCCCCCTTTTATGCAATGCAAGGAAATGGAAGGAAGCACACAGTTCTCAGAAATGCAATTCAAATGTAATTCAGTTCACCCAGCAACTTAGACTACAGAAGTTGAAAACACAGGCAAAATGCTTTTAAATGTGCTGGCAATGAAGAAAAAATATGCTAAAATGCTTTTAATTCCCTTTAGAGGTTCAGGGTGAGTGAAATCAAGTTAATATTAGCTCAGGCTCACTCTAGCAGTGATGCAGGGATAGTTTTTATGAGGCAAACGATTTTTTTTCAGAGGAAAGCAAAAGCAGCTATCTTTTTGCAAGTGGAGAAATTTGCAAATCGCTGTAAAATTCGCGGATGCGTCTGGCGCGATTACAGAGGAACTACAAGGACTATCACTATTGTTTTGGGGTCCTAGGAAAGCCTAGGATCTCAGCATCCAGATGAAAGTTACTGCAAGTCTCTAGCACAAACGGTCACGGAGATATGAGCGATTAAATAAAGGTCGTTTTTCAGATTTGAAATTTTAAAGTTCAAAAAGACAAGTGCAGCTTGCAACTAGAAAATGACAGGTGACAGCTATGCAAATGACAGGTGACAGTTAGGAGACAGTTCTACTTAGATTAAGCTAGATTGAATTATATTATTTTAACTAGGAGATTGGTTCTGCACAGTTTTCTAGGTACTCACACTATATTCTTGAGTGAAATGGGCCTCGCCATGGATCTGGTCAGGTTTTAGACGGGACTCTGGTCTCTGCACTTCACAGTGATCTGGGTCTGCTCTCTCTCTGGATTCTGAAGATTGAGGGATTTAAAGTCTGGATCTTTCTGCACAGCTTTCTCTGGAGATTGATGGAGGTAAAGTATGGATTTTCCCGGCAGAGCTTCCAGCTGCAAATGGATTTGAAGGTCCCTATCTGTCCTGTCTCTCTGTTTTTATGTGTTTTTAAAATGGGTGTGTGTGAGCAGCATCACTAGCCAGCCCCTCTCCACTTATCATTGGTCAAACTTCCATTTCTCACTTGATTGGGGGAGCTAGGTTGTGTCAGAGTGATGTCATTTTACAGCCTGCAGAAAGTCCACTCCTCCTGTCAACTTACACACAAATCTAGATTTGAACCAAATACATATTTCATAACTACACAGTGGTTTGAAATTACATGCACCCATCACATATCACAGGAGGTATACCCTGTTCAAACTCTGCTCTTCCTGGGGGCTTGCATTCAGAAATGGCGATATTTTGCACTTTTTAACTGGTTTGCAATACCGGACATTAACCCAAATTTACACACATGTGCGCAAGGAGTATGGACATTAGTTGATGAAGTGTCAGATTTTTCACATGCACACATTTTGAGTAATATCCTCTTTTCCGCTAAAACCCCCCTGAACATGCCACCGGTTCTAAAAACCTCTTAAAATGTGGGCAGAAAAATCACAAGAATTATGGTGTCATTTATACAATTTTCACATGTCCGCTCTATGAGTTATTCATCTTTTTTAAAACCATATTCTGGCTATAGAGGTGTGTCTTTTCATGTCACATGGTACAGAAACCAGTCTTTCCAGTTTCTGGCAAGCTCAGAGACCCTGCCCCTCCCAGCTTCTGCCAAGAGGAAGCTCCATTTACGACTCCCGCCAATAAAACATTTGCCTGAGTCAGGACAGGGCTTTGTTCAATTTCCTGCAGAGCCCAGGTAATTCAATCAGGGAAGTGTCATATCCCTTTTGGTGTGAGCAGCAAAAGGGCAGCTAGGCCTGGGAACACAGCTGTGACTCAAGTTTCACTCCTGATGGGGGTAGTTGCCAGGCAGAATTCAGTTCCTTAAGCCAGGTTTCAGATAAAATGTCACTTTTTGTTTCCCAGTTTAAGTCAAGACAATTTTTTTACATATGCAGCTAGAATGCTGATTCTAAGTTCAAAACTATGACATTTAAACAATTGCAACCTATGTGACACTCAAAGTAGGTCACTCATTTCTCTTAAACCTTGAGATTTTTAATGTCTTTCAGTCCAAATTTACTTAAACTGCTGAAAGCCCCAGCTCAGCCAGTCTTGTTATAAACCTTCAAGTCACTTCAGAATATAACTTTACATTGGATCCACCTCTCAGTAAGTCTTTCTTTGGCCTGTTTTGGGTTCATTTATTCAGTTTTCTACAAAAAAGTAAAATCTGGTGGTTTTAAAACGCCGGCTTTTGGATAGTGGTGAGTACTGGTACTGCACCCCTTTTTGGGATTTAAGAAAATGAATTCTCCACAGTTATGGGTTTGCTTTTGGCAATCAGCATTGCCATTCCCAATGGTTTCAGACTACTGTGTGGGTAGTCCAATGGTGGTTTTAGGCAGTGTCCTTCTGTGCCCATAACATCGGCAAAAATGAGTGGCAGCCTATTCTTCATGCATTTCCCTGTGCATTTTCTGGGAAGCTCTGGCCATCATGATGTTTTCCATGTCAGTACTGCACAGTTTTGAGGTATGGCTCGGATGCATGGGTAAATACATCCCACAAGCCCCCCTCTTGCGATGGCCATTCTATTTCACGAATGGGACTCGCAAGACCTGGGATGTTTCCTCATCTTCTTCCAATAGATGGCACAGTTCAGCATCTTTTCCTCCATCCGGTACTGATCGATCGGTTCTCCTCGCCGATCCTGATGGGAAGATTGGGCGGTACCCCGGGCCCGTTGCGTCTCTGCTCGCGGTCTCCGGATCGTCCTCCTTGGTCATTCTCCATGGTTTCATCTCTCCTAGGATGATAAAGAAAAAGCGGCAATACCTACTCATAGACGTTTTTCCACCACTGTTGAGATAGTGGGGCAGCATATGCATTTCATCATAACAAAACATTACATTCTTATTTTGAAAAAAAAAACAGTATAACTAAGATACAGTTTCATGCAATCACAATATTTTAGAGACTAGATGTGGTATGTTTTATGGTTGGAACTGAATTAGTCTGAGACAGTGCCCGCTAGGATTCCAGAGGATTCCTCCAGTTGTTGCAGAGTGTGCCTGGGATGGCAACATTTCAACTGGTTTATGTGGACCCACTTGTCTTCCCCCGCTGCCAAAGGACCTTTGGGGATGTGGATTTTGTAGGCCACAGGAGAGATCTTGTCGATGATCTCAAAGGGTCCCTTCCATGTAGGCAACAATTTGTGCTGCTTGGCCTGGTTCCTTTGGAAGTTGTATAGATAGACCCGGTCTCCCACCTGATATTCCTTCCTGGAAGTTTTCAGGTCATAATGGGTCTTCATGCTATCAGCTGATCTTTCTAGATTCCGCTGAGCATAAGCAAAAGCATGTTGAAGGTGTTTCCTTAAATTCTCCACATACTCATGAGTTGTGGAGGCATTTATCAGTGTCTGCTCTTGGGTCCTGTAGAGCAAATGCTGAGGAAGCACCATCTTGCGCCCAGTCATCAATTCAAATGGTGACATTTTGGTTGCAGATGAAGGGGTAGATCTGATGGCCATTAGGACCAGAGGTAATCGGATATCCCAACTTGGCCCAGAATCTGCCACAAACTTTTTTAAGATGCTCACAATTGTCCGGTTATATCTCTCTACTGCCCCAGAAGAAGCTGGCCTGTAAGCAATATGCAACTTCCTTTTGACCCCCAGTATCTCCCACATCTTTGTCATTACTTCACTGGTGAAGTGGCTACCTCTGTCTGACTCAATCCTTTGAGGTAGACCAAAACGGGAAAAGATGTGGTTAATCATCAAGGCAGCTGCCGTTTCTGCCTTGCAGTTTGGGGCTGGGAGACATTCCACCCACTTGGTGAACAAGCATGTGACAGTCAACATGTACTTATTCCCCCTAGCAGAGCGAATCACGGGGCCTACAAAGTCGATTTGTAAATCTGACCATGGCAGTGTCATCCCCCGCTTTTGGAGAGGCGCGCGGTGCGTGAGGGATGATGGCTGAAATTGTGCACACACGAGACACCCCTTCAAGTATTGGTCGAGGTCCTGCCCCATGTGTGGCCAGTATGCAACCTCTCTTAAGATTTCCAGTGTTGTGTGAAACCCCCTATGACCGGCGGTGGCCGCATCATGGGCGTGACTTAACATCAGGCTTCGGAATGAGGTAGGAACCACCCACTGATCGTGGCCAGCTTTGGATTTCCTTACCAGCAAACCGTCTTGGATTCGGAACATTTTTGGACATTTCATCAACACTCTTAGGTCCTCTTCCCCAATGTAATCGGTATCCGTCAGGGGAAAGTTCTCAGGGTCCTCAAGGTGCTGGTAAAATTTACCAATTATTGGATCCCCCTTCTGAGCTGTAATCAAATCAGCATCAGGGGTCTCCTTACTCCATTGTGCAATTGAAAGGTCGTTGTGAGCATTTGTCTGGGACCTAGTGATAGCAGTGACCTGGATTTCCCCCAACAGGGACTCAATCTCAATTAGATCCCCTTGGATGGCCCCGGTTTTGGCCAGCTGATCAGCTAAGTCATTTCCAGTTTTGTCTGGTCCCTCTACTTTGGAATGACCTTTGATCTTTTACCAATAGATGGTCATCTCATTCGAGGTGACCAGATCATCAATGTTTTGGATCAACTTCCCATGTTTCAAGGGTTTGTTGTTAGCACATAACATGCCTCTGGTTTTCCAATTAACCAGGTGCTCCACGAACCCGTTCCGTACATAATCCGAATCTGTGATTATGACCAGTTCGTGGAGTTGATGCTGGACAGCAGTGAGGATGGCCTGATGCACAGCCATCAATTCTGCCACCTGACTACTTCGGGGACCAATTTTGTATCCAGCGGAGGGTTCTGGGAACTCATTCACCCATGCATTCCCTACGCCGGCCACCAGTTCTTTCTCCCCGTTGTTGTCAACATGGTAAGAGCATCCATCCACATAGACAGTGGGCATTCCCTCAAACTTGTCCTCTTCAAAGACTTTGTGTGGGGAATTAAGGTATGCCTCCGTGTTGTCCTTTATTTTTAGACTCTCGTCCTCGAGACAGTTTTAGCTGCTTTTGCTTTCCTCTGAAAAAAAATCGTTTGCCTCATAAAAACTATCCCTGCATCACTGCTAGAGTGAGCCTGAGCTAATATTAACTTGATTTCACTCACCCTGAACCTCTAAAGGGAATTAAAAGCATTTTAGCATATTTTTTCTTCATTGCCAGCACATTTAAAAGCATTTTGCCTGTGTTTTCAACTTCTGTAGTCTAAGTTTCTGGGTGAACTGAATTACATTTGAATTGCATTTCTGAGAACTGTGTGCTTCCTTCCATTTCCTTGCATTGCATAAAAGGGGGGGGTGAATTGCCAGAGAAAAGTGATTACATTGTTTTGTTGAAATCATATTGAGTATTTTCTATACAGCATTTCATTCATTCAACCTTGCATTTCCTTGAACCCTATAAAACATTCTCTTCCACATTATTCTTCTGTCCCTATTTACCAGTGTGCTATCTTATCCATTTCATGTCAACTCCTTAGTGATTATAAAGAAGTGTGCTAGTGCCAGATTCTCCGTTGTTAATCTTTATCATATCAGATTAAGTGTGATATTCAATTATTAATTTATTATAAAGTGTGATAGATATATATTGCTTTACTTCTCAAATAAACCTTTTAATTTGCAAAACAGAACTACTTCTTGGCTCAGTGGGGTCAGGAGGATTCCAAGAGAGGGGTGTTATATAGGGGTAGTCATCCAGAACGCATGAACTGGACATAAAGATATATCAATAAGGGTTTTCATTCAGTATTCTAGACTAGGCGTTGACTTGGCTGTAGTGCTGAATTGAATCCTCTTACAGGTGCTACTGCCACTCTGAGCTATAGGTCCATGCTACTGTCCTCTTGCACCTTGAAGTGTCTCTTGCGCTAGATGGGATCACCAATAAAGATTTCAGACCAAATAACCGGACAGACTCAAAGAATATGGCAAAGTACTATTTTATTCTCAATTTAATAAAGCATGGGCAACTGGCATACATCGGACTGATGCATGCACACTCACACACAAACTTAATTACAGAGTGGGTTTATACACCAATATGCATCATCTGTTGTGCCATCCTATGTGGCAAACTGCAAAACCTATCGACGGGAGTGATTGGTTAGGGGAACATATCTAATTATAGAATACATATGGGTTAGTACACCATTGGCTGTCTCTTATCTGTAACACACACCTCAAACTACCTCTAAATATGTGTAATACTGATTATAGCAGACAAAATGGCAACATCATCTCTCATCAGTCTGATCATGAGCCAACGTTTCCCATCTGTAGTTGACCTTGTAGCACGCACTCTGTTCTGGGACATTCATGGGAGTGTAAGCACAAAACTATCTTCATCTACAACTTAATGAATAGCCCTTGTTTTCGACTTCGGAATCATGTGCGCAGAGACCACACATTTTTCCATTTCAACCTCTTATTTACTGCTATTTGATTCAATAATGCTTTGTGTCACTGCTCCTCTTGGCCTCTAGAGACTTGCTCACTCCAACTTGTGTAGCCTTAATGGTCCAACACTTGGCTCTTGCACGTTTTCTTCTTCTTTAATCTGAGAGAAATATACCTCACATCCATGACTTATCCATCTGTCTCCCTTTGTGCTTTGCAGCTATTCCTCAATTTAGCATCCTTGCTCCCAGGCCAACATGGACTGCTCTTCATTTTGCACACAGCGCTAATCTACAATGTCTCTTGACTCTGCTCCCCTGGTCTGTTTCTGAGAAGCTGGATTGAATCATTACACGAGCCGGCATCCATTTTCCTATCATGGCTGGCCTTGCCATTTTCCTTTGTAGCAAGCGTCTACATGTCTCATCCACCTTGCGTTGCTAAGTATTTGCACTTATTGATCAACAAGTTACTTTATCTTCTTTGTATATATGATTCATTTATGATTTTGTACATGTTTTTCTTGTCACTTCAGTTACATCATCACTCGTGAGTATTTTAATATTGTTTCAGTATGTCCTCGTTCTTCTTCATGACATCACTCTGCCCCATTAGATTTCACTCAGCACTACATGATGTCCAATGGTGCATGTTGACATCTTTTCACACAATATGCTTCCACTCTCTCAATGCGAGGGTACATTTGATACTTTTGTCTGAGTGCATATCGTTTCTTGTACACTTGATGCGGTATAGGCATAACACATGGAGTCTCATTTAAGGCTCTTCGCCTATTATTCCAGTATGATGGCAGTGAGGGGGCGGCAGTTAGGGATAATGCGTTTGTCTGCTCCTCTACACTACTCTTCCAAAACCACTTTAATCCTGAGATTTCAGCAGGGAAACTTCATTGTGACACTCTTTCATATGTAAAAGATGTTAGTACCAAGGTGACCAGCCAACTGTTGGCTAAATGGAAGGATGATCCTAGACAAAGACAGTTGTCTGTGTCATTTTTCCAGAGTTCTTCTACTTGCTGTTGGCACCCATACCATATCAATGAATGCTTTGATAGGTCCTGGAGATCATGGTTTTAAAGATGAGATGAACAGGTAGAGAGAAGAGGCCTGGGTGTTTACATTGCCTATGCATTCCGAGGAGGGGGCTTCTATCTTCATTCAGACAGTTTTTGCATTGAGTACATGAAACTAGATATTTTCTGTTGAAGAGAAGGTGAAAAAGTCAGGGGTGAAGCAATATTTGTCCAGAGGAGATGACAATGTGGCTTTTCAGATGCATTAGGTTTCTTTGGCAAGTTGCAGTGCAAAGGGAATCATAGGTGAATGATACGGTGCAGCAGAACAATGGTTCCATTTGGGATCAAGTTACGATAGCCACCCAGAGTATCACCATTTTTGTAACTCAGTAATTTAGTGGCAACAGTTCTCACTGTAGTGCTGGATGGGGTGTGTTGCCTGCCTCTGGTTTGGAGCCAGCAAATATGGTGGAATCCTGCAGTAAAATAAATGTGGCCAGCCTCAGTGCTCCCAGGCTGAGTCTCATTTCCCATGGAGCCCTTCTGCTGTATTTGATTTAAGTGAGTGATATGCTCTATAGGTGTCCTTGTGCAAATCTGCTTTCAAAGACTATTCTACTCCTCCCTCCTCAGTCCTCCCCGCAGATGAAGAATCTTTTGAACTTGCTAGCTAATTGGACTCAGGGACGGACGCAAAATCTTCTCCAGTTGTGTGACTTGCATGCTGGGATAATTCCTGTTCACTTGTTTATAATTGTGTAATTTGTGTGGCTCATGTAATAGTAATAAATGTCCTGGAGCACGTTTTTACTTTGTGGTGTACTTATGGCCGTGCCAGTTAGTGGTCGGGATGAGCTTAATTAAGCTCGCCAGGAATCCTGGCTGTTGTATCATAGAAGGAGGTGGCAAGGCTGACTTGGGTCCACAACAACCTCTTAACACCAGTCATTAAACATTAACATCATAGAGGTAGGCAACTCTATACACATTTCATTTAACGAGGTTGAGGCTAATGCCGTATATCTCTGTTGTATTCCAAGAGTGTGTAGTGTGTTATTAAGAAACTTTGTTGAACTTTCCCCCACCATTGCCACCATCTGCCATCATGTCTATCCACTTTCCATAGAATGCGGGCTCTCTCGCATAGGCTGTCCTTTTGTAATTTTAAATCACTGATAACCTATTCAATTCAGAATTCCTCCTGAACTGGACAGACATAAGGATGTTTCATATATTTTTCTTTCTAACCATTTAAGTATAAACAACATATCACTGATTTCAAATATGACTATGTGGTTTTGATAAACTTTTGTTTTTTCATCACAATGTCGGGAAAAATACAGTTTCATAAATTTACATTTTTTAAATTAAAAACATTGCTCAAACTGAAAACTCTTTTCTCAAGTTGGCCTCTATTCCCAAATGTTGCTGCATCAGTGAACCGACTCATCCGTAATCTATTAATGTACACATGTACTTCTACTTCCAATGTGGCGTGTGAGTGCTGCATGTGTCCTTTTGACTGCTTCAGAGCATTTAGTGCGCAGGACTCTGCTAGACTGGTTTCTAGCGGTTTAGTCCCCTGGGTGTGCATGAAGAGATTATGGGGGTAATTCATAGAATTCAGTGCAGAAGTAGCGCAGGCGGGCAGCGCAGAGAGGGAGCGTGTGCCAGCGTGCGCCTGCCGTGTGCGCCAAACAGCATTCTGGCTCACCGTGTATTCATGGATTAACCAAGCCATTTGCAGCCGTGGCGCAGCGAACATCCAGCAGTGCCAGTTACTCCCCCAAGAATGCCCTTTGCACAAGAAAAAGCCATAGAAATCCCCAATATGGCGCAAAGGGCTGCGCTAACCTTGGACCAGTTTACAGGCCTGCTACACTGTAATCACGTGAAAAATTATGCGCACCCCGCTCGCGGCAGCCAAAACACGTGAAAATCTCCCCACGTGCCCCCTTCAATACGTGTACCCAGCTCGCGGCAGCCAATACGCAAAAAAATGTACTTGCGCACCCCTTTGAATACTTGTACCCCGCTCGCGGCAGCCAAAACATGTGAAAATCTCCCTGTGTATCCCCTTAAATATGCGTACCCCACTTGCGGCGGCCAAAACACGTGAAAATCAACTTGCGCAACCCCCTTGAATACGCGTACCCCACCTGCGCCAGGTAACTTGCATGGCAAAAGTTCCCCCTGTGGTGTGGGCTGACTGCAGGGCATGGTCAGGTGTGATGGGCTGTCTGCGGGGCATGGTCAGGGGTGTAGGGGGGCCTCTTTGGTGTGGGCTGCCTGCAGGACATGGCCGGGGGTGTAGGGTGGTCCCCTGTGGTGTGGGCTGCCTGTGAGGCATGGTCAGGGGTGTAGGGTGGTCCCCTGTGGTGTGGGCTGCCTGCAGGGCATGGTCAGGGTGGATGGGCTGCCTGCGGGGCATGGTCAGGGGTGTAGGGGGGGCCCTGTGGTGTGGGCTGCCTGCAGGGCATGGTCAGGGTGGATTGGCTGACTGCAGGGTATGGTCAGAGGTGTAGGGGGGCAGTGGTGTGGGCTGCTTGCAGGGGGTGCATGTGGCTCCTCACCACACTCCTATGTGAATCTGGGGTACGTGAGTGAGCTATCCATGCGATTTTGCTGGCGGGAGCGGGTTTCATGTATTCCGGGGTACGCAAGTGAGATTTACACATGATTTCGCTGGCACAAGCGGGGTACGTGTATTCCGGGGTATGTGAGTGTGCTATACACGCGATTTTGCTGGCGTGAGCGGGGTACGTGTATTCCGGGGCACGCAAGTGAGATTTACACATGATTTCGCTGGCACAAGCGGGGTACGTGTATTCCGGGGTATGTGAGTGTGCTATACACGCGATTTTGCTGGCGTGAGCGGGGTACGTGTATTCCGGGGTACGGTCCGCGAGTGCGCTTCACATACAATTTCTCTGGCGGGAGTGGAGTACGTGTATTCTGGGGTACGAGAGTGAGATTTACACGTGATTTCGCTCGCGCGACCGGGGTACGTGTATTCCAGGGTACGCGAGTGAGCTTTTCACGTGATTTCGCTGGCGGGAGCGGGGTATGTGTATTCTGGGGTACGCGAGTGAGCTGTCCACGTGATTTCGCAGGCACGAATGGGTTATATGTATTCCGGGGTAAGCAAGTGAGCTTTTCACGTGATTTTGTTCTCAGGAGTGGGGTACGTGTATTCCGGGGTACACGAGTGAGCTGTCCACATAATTTCACTGGAGCAAGTGGGGTACGTGTATTCCGGGTACGCGAGTGAGCTTTTCACACGATTTTGCTCACGGGAGTGGGGTAAGTGTATTCCGGGGTACACGAGTGAGCTGTCCACATGATTTTGCTGGCAGGAGCGGGGTACATGTATTCCGGGGTACGCGAGTGAGCTGTCCACGTGATTTTGCTGGTCCGAGCGTGGAACATGTATTCCGGGGTATGCAAGTGAGCTTTTCACACAATTTGACAGTGTAGGCCCTCCCAGGTGTGCCCTCCCCATGACCCGCAGGCAGCCCACACCACAGGGGACCACCCTAACACCCCTGACCATGCCCCGCAGCCAGCCCATCACCTCTGTCCATGACCCGCAGGCAGCCCTTACCACAGGAGACCACCCTGCACCCCTGACCATGCCCCACAGGCATTCCCACACAACAGGGGACCACCCTACAACCCTGGGCATGCCCTGCTGGCAACCCACACCACAGTGGACCACCCTATACCCCTGACCATGTCCCGCAAGCAGCCCACACCACAGGGCACCACCCTACACCCCTGTCCATGCCCCGCAGGCAGCCCACATGGCACCATGCACTTGTGAGCCCCAACTCATGTCCCCCCAACCAGTGACAGACACCTGCCAGCAGGCCCCGGCTCATGTCCCCCCACCCCACCCCCATTGACGGCAACCTGCCAGCAGGTGCCGACTCCCCCCACCAAACCCCCGTTGGCAACAACCTGCCAGCAGGCCCTGACTCATGTCCCCCCACCCCACCCCCGTTGATGGCAACCTGCCAGCAGGCCCCGACTCCACCCACCACACCCACATTGATGGCAACCTGCCAGCAGGCCCCGACTCATGTCCTCCCACCCCACCCCCATTGACGGCAACCTGCCAGCAGGCTCCGACTACCCCCACCACACCCCCATTGACGGCAACCTGCCAGCAGGTCCCGACTCATGTCCGCCCACCCCACCCCCATTGATGCAACCTGCCAGCAGGCCCTGACTCCCCCCAGCACATCCCCATTAACGTCAACCTGCCAGCAGGCCCCGACTCATGTCCCCCCACCCAACGTGCTCTCAGAATAGAGTCCCATGTCAGAAATGCCAACCCAAATCCCACCCCATGCCAAAGCACCCCAGTCCAAACACACAACCACATATTGTACCCACTCCCCAGTAAAAGCACCACGCCTTAACCTTCAATAAAGCAAACGCATGCACCCAAAGACATGTCCAACAGAGCCACACAGTGGTGACACATGACAGAGGCAATGGACAGTGACACTTGCACAAAACTAATGAGAGTAGACCACACCAATAATGCAGATTTATGAAATGTATTAAAAAGATAACAAAATGACAAAATCAAAACTACACATGCAAATGAACAAATTATCAAAGTAATACCAAAAAGAAAAGAGAATCCAAATAAAAATAAAAATCCAAGAAATGTAAACTGTAAAGTCGTCCATTGCCAAAGTCCATTAAAATAAATCCAAATTTGAAAACCATACAAAAAACATTACTCCATGGGATAAAAATAAAAAGAAAGTATGTACATATCCGGAACTATTGACAAAGTAAGTCACAAGGGTCCATGATCTCAAAAATAAAGCAAACTTATCCAAAATCCAACAAAAACAGAACTGTATACAAAAAGGAGGAGCAAAGTCTGTGGACTCCAAATCATAAATAAAAAGAAAGGAAACCTATGCCTAAATAACTATGTACAAAGGCAGCGGGCTAGTCTGATGGCTCACTTCTTGATGTTCCGGGCCAGAGCATCGTCGAACTCCACGTCGATGTCCCAGAGGCGGGCCTGTTCCCTGGCCTCGAGGGCTTGCAGGGATGTTGCTATGGACTCCTCCAAGTCCCTGTGAGTTGTCACGAGGCTCTCAGCCCGCCTCAACGCCCGGTGCATTGAGTTCTCCGCCCTGACCATCGTGAGCTGCGCCCTCTCTGACAGCCGCTGCTCTGCATCAATTTGCTGGCCAAACCGCTGCCACACGGAAGACACTTCCAGTCCTGGGGCCTCCTGCCCGTCGGCCGATGCCTGCTCCCGGGATGTTGTTGGCCCTGAGTGATGACGCCTCCCACTCCGAGCCTGCTGCTGCCTCATTGCCAAATTCCCCTGCCACCACAATGATATGATATGATATGATACGGCATTTGTAACGTGCCTATACACAAGTGTTTCAAGGCGCGACGAGGCAGGGGGGAACAAGGGGAGACAGACAACAATCCTATTAGGCCAGGTGTCATTCAGATCGCGCAAGTGCAAGGGTAGAGGGGAAGGGAAAAGTGCATGGGGAAAGGGAGAGGGGAAAGTGCAGTACAGGGTTAGTAGAATACAAGATAAACAATAAGGGCCAGCTGGTGGAAATTGCAAGTTAAGTGCAGGGAGGATGGGCTGCAGGGATACAGAGACAGTCCTGCAGTGCAGGGGTTGCCAGTGAGGCAGTGCAGGGAAGAGTGGGAGGGCCAAGGACCGAGAACGGTGAGTAGCCCAGTTGCAGATTCAGTGCAGGTTCAGTGATTTTAGCAGGGGGCAGGAGGAGAGAAAGCGGAGGCAAAGAGGAAGGTTTCGAGGTGCTTCCGGAACGGGAGATGGTTATCCTCAAGTTTCAGGGAGGCAGGAAGGCTGTTCCAGAGGGAGGCCCCTGCTGCGGAGAGAGATCTACCCACAAATCGTTGCTTGGAGAAGCGGCTGACCCTGAGGGAGTTGGAGGCGGATGAGTGAAGAGCTCGAGATGTAAGATATTTAGGAAGAGAGAGTTGAAGGTATTTTGGCCCAGGGCCCCAGAAGGTATTGTGGACAATGCAGAGGGTTTTGAACTTATTCCTCGCAGTCACTGGGAGCCAGTGTAGTGATTTCAGTCCTGGATAGAGATGGTCCCTGGGCATGAGGCCAAGAACAAGTCTCACAGTCCTGTTCTGGATGAATTGCAAAGGGCAGAGAGTAGAGGCAGGCAGATTTAGATAGAGGCTGTTACAGTAGTCCAGCTTCGAGAGAACCAGGGCTCTAGAGACAGTAGCTTCTGGGGAAAGGAGAGGAAAGGAAGGATACCTCTGAGGAGGTGTAGCTGGTAGTGTGACTTCTTAGAGACGTCAGAGATGTGAGGAGAGAAGGAGAGTGTGAAGTCGAAGATGACCCCAAGGTTTTTTGCCTTGCAGGAGGGAGCAGGAAGAGGGCCAAGAGAGGCCAGCCAGAGGGCTGCAGGGAAGGAGGGCGTGGGTGTGCCGATGAGTAGAATCTCAGTCTTATTGGCATTAAGGCAGAGGTCGTTGGCGGCACACCATTCATGGATAGTAGAAAGACAGTCAGAGATGAGGGAAGGGGAAGAGGAGGCCAAGGGTAGCCTGAAAATGAGCTGGATATCATCCGAATAGCACTGAAAATTGGGACAGAGAGCAGTGATGCGGTGGGCAAGGATGGCCAGATAATGGTTGTACAGCCAGGGAGAGAGGTTAGATCCCTGGGGGACACCACAGGTAGAGAAAAAGATGTCAGAGAGGAAGGACCCCAGTTGGACCTGGGAGGGTCGATTGGAGAGGAGAGAGGTCAGCCACGCCAGAGCCTGACCAGTGATACCCAGGTTATCACGGAGACGGTGGAGCAGGATGATGTGGTTGACAGTATCAAAGGCAGAAGAGAAATCGAGCAAAATGAGAACACATGGTTCGAGAGCAGGTCCTCACGGATGTCCAGGAGAGCAGTTTCCGTGCTTCTGGCATCTCTGAAGCCAGACTGATGGTCGTGAAGACTACCAACAGATTCATCATGGAGATTAAGCTGGGAGATGGCCAGTTTCTCCAGGAGCTTGCCCAGGAAGGGAGTGATAGAGATTGGGCGATAGTTAGCCGGACAGGAGGGGTTGAAAGAGGGTTTCTTAAGAAGGGGGTGCACAAGGGAGTGCTTGAGGGGGCATAGGAAGACTTCAGAGGCGAAGGAGTGATTGCAGAAGTCAGCCAGGGCAGGAGCCAAGGAGTCGATGTGGTCCTTGATAGTTTTGGAGGAACAGGGGTGGACCTGTTTTGACGAGACTTTTCTAGATCGGACTTGTCTCGAAACCTTGTCAGCAGAAAAAAGGGGAAAGGCAGAGAAGGAGGAAGGCGGGGTGGCTGGAGAGGGCCAGAGGAAGAGCAGGGAATAGAGGGGGTGCGTGATAGGAGGCGAGTGAGGACAGGATGTCCTGAGTTTTTGAGATGAAGTGAGAGGCCAGTGCCGTGCAGAAGGCCTGGGAGGGGACAGGAGAGGTAGAGACTGCAGCAGGGTTGGCCAGCTCCTTGCCAGATTTTAAAGAGTTCGGCCGAATTGTTAGATGCTGTAGAGATCCGGGCTTGAATTAGGGCTCTCTTCTTGGTGAGAACGGAGAGCCGATATTGCCTTTGGAGCAGACGGCAGGCCAGTTTGTCAGAGGATGAACATGAAGCACGCCATTTCCTCTCTGCCACCCTGCACTTGCTTTTAAGGGTGACGAGATCCGAGTCATACTGTGAAAACATAAAAATTGATATGAGGCTGGGAAGCCCAAAAGAAACATACCAACACAGGTTACAAAGGACAGACAAGTGCTTTATTAAAAAGCTACAACAGTTACCAAAGTCAATTGACAAACGGATAGCTATTCGGCTCTCAGAGTAACGTAACGAACTTCAACGAGAGTTCCGATGCATTAGTAGAGAGCCCGTACATTCGGAATACTTGGGCTTTTATATCCTTTATCCAGCCCTTGGCCAACCCCCTCGCGGGTTAACCATTCTTGGGATCAGGCCTAGGGTTCCTTGCCAGGTCAATCCTATAATGTATGCATTTTGATCAGTTCCCCTGATACAGTTGTTCATTTACACATAGGTCAGTGATAGGACAAGGTCTCAGTTCGCGACCCCGACAAGTGGCCTGTAGGCATATTAATTATTCGTCTGTGCGGAGGTAACAACGGCCAGAATCTCACTCAGAATGTTATTCAGCCTCCATTTTAATGTTCAGGGTGACTTCCACATTACAAGAGAACCTAAAATGGCGGCTAAATCCAAGATGGCGACTTACATTACTTTTTGTTAAGGTCAAGACCTTGCTGCGGAGTCTATTCACATGATATTTTAGACAACTTGGCGTAGGCCAATACACATTCAATTACTGAGGTAGGAGGCATAATATTATTTCAATTCCAACAGACCCTCCTTTTGGCCTATGCCAAGTGCTAATATAATTTCTAATACTTTTGCAAATAACTCCATGTATTGTCATCCATACATCCCGAATCATTGTCTGTTATATCTATAGCCATTAGGTCGTTCATCAGAACCTCTTGTAACACAAACTCTTTGGATGCTGTATCTGGGGCATATATTCTATGCCCTGTTGTGCTCACTGCTTGGGCACAACATCCCCCTAGCATTCCACATATACTCGGAAGACATTGAAAACAGCAACAAAGGAATAGCAGGATCCCCAAAATAACTAGAATAACAAAAAGCACCTTCCAACCCCAAGATCGTAAAGAATCCCAGAACCAGGTGCTAATATTCCAATCTCCTACAGGGATATGTACTTCAGAACTAAGAGTATGCAAGTTCTGTATTGCTTTAAAAATTGTCGGCGAGGAATCTGGTACGAAAACACAGCAAGCAGACCCCACCAATTTGCATACTCCACCTCGTTCTGGCAAAATGACATCTAATGCCATCCGATTTTGGAGTGCTACCAATCTTATTGCTTTTTGTTCTAGTGTCATATTGTAGAGTATGTCCGTGGTCCCGTTGATCGCTCTCTCCAATCCCCTTGCTAATCCCCTAATGTTCTCAGAGTTTGTTATTTGTCCCCAAAAGGGCACAACTGATTTTGCTATATCTCCCAATACTTGCCCAGGGGTATCTCCGTTCTTGTCCCGCCGTGGGCGAGCCCTAGAAACCTCCAATGTACTAGCTACAAATACCCCGGGTAACAGGATTCCTAAATAACAGGTTCCCTGCCAATCCTTGGGCAACCAGGGAAATGCTAAACTACCACAAACAAAATAAACAGGCCCCCCTACATACAGAGGCCTGTTTTCTCCAGTCAAATTTACAATGTTCATACAACCTTCAAAATCTCCCATTGAGTGCCATTTCTTTGTACACAAAAGGGGACCGAGTCAGGGCTATGATTTATAGAGTAAGAAGGAGGCACGGCGTCCTTATTGCCTATCGGAGCCATTTTAAAGGAAATTAAAGTTTGAAAAGGAAGAGACAGTTTATCAGACGGCCTAATAGAAGCGACATTAGGGTTACTTCTATTTGCAAAAAGCGAGCATCCCAGGGGAGTTAATTCACGTTTCTCGAAATCATTCAAATTAGTTCCATCAAAATTCCCTGAGATGGTATCATTCCAACGGCCAAAGAATAGTGCTCTAAGAGAGGCATAACAAGCAGTCGTTAAAGGTAAAGGGTGAATATACCATCCTAGTCCCTTGTTCCCATGTTGCGGTAAAAGAGTGCAAATCCAACAATTACTCTTATTAAAAATGGCATGCGTTGCATTCATTACTATCATTAGAGTGTTATTATGATACTTTTGTCTATGTTGGGAGTCTCTAGGGGACAGAGTGTGAAGGTGTACAGAGGGAGTCAAAGCAGTTGGTACAATCTCGGTCGGTAGTAGAGGTTTTAGAGGATAGATTTCTTCAAAGTACCAAAGTCCTACAGCACTAATTGCAGAAATAACAATTATCATTATCAAAACACAAAAATACATTTTAGGGGCCCAGGCACATTGTTCATTGTCCAAGTTGGTCACCCCCTTATTCACAAGTCCAGTGCGGGGAGCAGCAGTGGAGGTGGCAGGCATTGTAGTTCCTCAATCGACGACCCCAATGTTCGTTGCTGGCGACGCTACGGTCGCGTGATTTCTTAGTCCTTCCCAACCATAGCCAGCAGAATCCCTTTTCTTCCTGTTGTTCAACAGAAACTTTCTTATACAAAAGAAAACTTTCAATCACTTCTCTTTCCCAAATGCACGAAAAAAACCTGTGCCGTAGTTCTATTTTCTTCGTCGAAGGTTGTACCTGGTGGTAACCAAGATTGGTTGATCCGAAAACAAGGCGTCGTCACTTCCTGAGGGAAGCGACGTATCGGAGGCGACGGAAGTCGCAGAACTTGAAACAGTGTTTTCCGGAAGTGATTTTTCAAAAGAGTGCGGAGACGAAATGGACTGTTCCCCAAGCTTCACAGGCTCAGAGAAATTCTCTGACGCACTCACAGCGCTGTTTGCTACTCCAAGATTAGGGACTGTAGCATCAGCGAGGGGATCTGCTTCTTCTGTAACGTGTGGCATTGGGTGAGGAAGTTTCTTGACATGCGTCGCGTGGATCCAGTGTTTCTTCCCAGCCACCCGCACTGCTGTCTGGGTGACCAACAGCACCTGGTAGGGTCCCTTCCAACGAGGAGCGAGACAAGAAGACCTTTCGTAGGCCTTCACTAGGACCCAACATCCAGGTTGTATATTGTGTCCTGGGCCCGTGAACCGTACAGGTAAAGCCGAATACACCTGGTGATAAATGAAATACAGGTTTTTAGTTAACTGGTTAGAGTAGTCTACAAGCAATACATTTTCCACCTCTCTCAGGGCTTTAGGTTTTGGGAGACCCCAAATGTTAGCAGGTCTCCCCATCACTACCTCAAATGGAGAAAGCCCATTCTTAATTTGAGGTGTGGTACGCATAGCCAATAATACAATAGGTAGGGCATCTGGCCATTTCATTTTGGTATCGGCACATGTTTTTGCAAGCTTATTCTTTAAGATACCATTATGTCTTTCCACCAACCCAGCACTTTGAGGATGTCTAGCTGAGTGAAATTGTTTCTCAATATGTAACGCTGTGCATATCTGCAAAATTATTGCTGCAACAAAATGAGGACCATTGTCCGACCAAATTACCCTTGGGAGCCCAAATCGAGGAAAGAATTCTTTTACCATAATCTTTGCAGTGGTCATGGCAGTAGCATCTTTAACGGGGAAAGCCTCGACCCATTTACTGAAGGCACAAATAATTACAAGAACATATTTCAGATTGTTACACCGTTCCATCTCAATAAAATCAAAGTGAATGACCTCGAAGGGAACAGAAGGGGGCCCAAAGCTTCCCCTTGGAGTTACTGTCCCCTTACCCACATTGTGCTGTAAGCAGATCATGCAATTCCGAACATGATGTTTTGCAGTCTCCGGAATCTTGTTATTCACCCAAACTTGTTCTAACATTTTCGTGATCTGCTGAGCACACACATGTGTAGGACCGTGTGCCATCGTAACCATTGCCAGTACATATGAATTAGGGAGCAACCATTTTCCTTTAGATGTATCCACCCAACACCCATCATCATCTAGTTTCCCCATTCCTTCGGCCCACCTTTTAGATTCTTCTACTGTAGCATCAGTTTGAATATCCCGCACAGACCCAATACCTTCATCCATTACATAGGCATCTTTTGTTTTTCTTAGCGCGTACATGTCTGTGCTAAGGTCTGTGGCCGTTTGCCTGGCTATCAGGTCCGCAAAGGCGTTCCCTTTTCCCACATCATCTATGACCTTACGATGTGCTGCACATTTCATGATCGCTAACTGCCTAGGGAGCAAGAGTGCCGAGAGCAATTGCACTATCAAGGGGCCATGCTGAATCTTGGTCCCATATGAGGTCAGGAACCCTCTTTCCGACCAGAGCCTCCCAAAGTTGTGAGCCACCCCAAAGGCGTACTGGCTATCCGTATATATATTTACTATACGCCCTTCGGAGAGTTCACAAGCTCGGGTCAATGCTATAATCTCTGCGGCCTGCGCGGAGTTATGCAAAATTCTCTTAGTTTCAACAACTTTACTCAATGTAGTAACTGCGTAAGCAGCTGTAGATGTACCATCTGAAAGTTTGAAGCAGGAGCCATCACAAAACAGCTCCCCTTCTGCATTGTCCAAAGGAGTATCTATAAGATCTATCCTTCCCTTCGTTTCTTGTTCAGTGGTATACACACAGTCATGTAATTCTTCGTCACCGCAAACAGTGTTTGCGGGAAAGGTAAGAGTTCAGCCGGATTAAGAACACAACACCTCTTAATTTGAATGTACGGGGCAAACAGAATTAATTCATACCTTGTTAACCGTGCAGAGGTGAGGTGTTGCGTTTGGGTTTTGTTCAATAGGATATCTACAGAGTGATGTACCATCAAAATCAAATCATGGCCTAGGACCATTCCCTCACTCTGTTTTACAGACGCGGCAGCAGCAGCGACAGCTCGCAAACATTTTGACAAAGCGCATGCGACAGGATCAAGGGCGGAGGAGTAGTAGCCGCACGGCCTATTCTTCCCTCGTGTTCCTGTGTTAACACAGCCAAAGCACATCCATCACATTCATGCACAAACAACACAAAGGCCTTGTCATAATTTGGAGTACCCAGAACCGGTGCAGAGCATAACGCGGTTTTGAGAAGCTCAAATGATCGTTGATGTTCCGATTTCCATGGCAGTGGCAGAGAAATGCCCTTCTTCGTCAAAGCCAACATCGGTTTTATCACTAGCGAAAAGTTCGGGATCCACAACCTACAGTAAGAAGCCATAACTATTAAGGCTCTGACTTCCTTCTGTGTATTTGGAACAGACATGCCAGAAATGTGTTTTATTCTTTCAGGTGTCAATCTTCTCCCCTCCTTTGACAGGAGGTAGCCTAAATAGGCGACCTCCTGACGACAATATTGACATTTTTTGAGCGAAGCTTTATGTCCATTTTTAGCTAGATGAACAAGCAACAGTACAGTGCCTTCTTTACAAGCACTTTCAGAGTCTGCAGCCAAAAGCAAATCATCAACATATTGAAGCAGTGTACAAGTAGGTGGCAATTCAAGGGTGTCGAGCTGCTCTTTCAAAGCTCTACTATAAATGCTTGGACTTTCAGTATACCCTTGAGGTGCCCTAGTAAATGTAAATGAGTGTCCCCCCAAGGTGAACGCAAACAAATATCTACTTTCCTTATGTATAGGGATGCTAAAGAAAGCATTTTTTAAATCCACAACGCTGAAGTGCGTAGCCGTAGCAGGGATCATTGTCAATATCATCGTCACATCAGGCACGATTGGAAATTGTGGGGCGACAACTCTGTTAATAGCACGAAGATCAATTATGAACCGGTATGGGATTGCATTGTCGCCTTTCTTGTATACAGGCAAGATCGGACTGTTACACAAACTACCTGTAATCTCCTCAATCACCCCACGATGCACAAAATCGGAGACAATGCATTTCAAAGCATGCTCGCCCTCAACTGATATTTTATACTGCGGAATGCGTGGTAGTTTAACTCCATGTTTCAAAACTATCTTAACGGGCTCAATCTGCAGTACCCCGACATCATTGTCATCAACCACCCATAAACATTCCGGGACAATGCTAAACTCGGGAGGTAAAGGTCGAATCAGAAACTGAGAATTAGGAAGTTGCTGTGGTGAAACCGTCAGCCATACTCCATCAGAGGAACAATGAATTACTGCATTCAATATCTTTAACAAATTCAACCCCAGCAAATTCTCTCCACAATTCGAAGTGAGAAGAAAAGGGCAATGGTCCGTAAAGGGACCCAAAGAAACAGACACCGGTGAAGAAACCGGACAGACAATTGGTATACCAGAAAACCCTACGGAAACATTTGTTTGCCCTGACAGTGGAATGTTTGGAACCCGAGAATGATCAATGGAGCACTTCTGTGCTCCAGTGTCTATCAAAAACTGGTGTTTCCTATTCCCTACTAATAATTCAACGTAGGGGCCTTTCTGATTAACGGGAATAGGTGAAGGTTCCAAACCCTGCTTCGGGCAGTCCTAATGAAATAGAGTATCGTCAGAAGGAAGCTCTTCAGAAAGGTAGGCAGCAGAAGGGTGATCAAATATGTTCCTCGAGTCCACACTCGAGGTCTGATTTTCCCGTGAAAAAGGTTGCTGAGGATCTTGCAAAAACTGACCTCTATCAGGGCCCCCTGCTCCAGGGCGGCCCCTAGGTCGTCTACCCATACTCTCAAACGCACTGTTTGACCTTTGTCGAAGGACGGGGCTCTGTGCTCGCCAATGACCTTCCTGGCGGCAATAAGCACATTGATTAATATTCACAGAACCCAAAGGAGCATTTCCTTTTGGGAAATACTGACCTCTAGTCTGTGTCGTGCCTCCTCTGGGGTTTCTAACAATTTGTTGTAATAGTACTTTGGTTTTCAAATCTCCCTTCCTCTTTTCTATTTTCTCCTTCTCATTATTAACATGGTTCTCATAATACTGAGCCATGTGCAAAACTTCAGATTGAGATTTTGCCTGCCAAGCGCTCTCAGAGGACATAATCTGTGAATGGATGTCGGGCAACAATCCGCGTACAAATTTGTCCACAAACAACCTTTTCCCAGACTCTGTACCCAAATCCTGCCCACTGAAGTCAGAAAATACCTGCTCAAATCTGTTAAAGAATTCGGTGGCGCCTTCAGTTTTCCCTTGAACACAGGCCGTAAGCTTGTCCCAAATAATTCTTTTCTCTGGAATTATAGTTTTTAATTTTGCGACAATTCTATCAGGCAAAGTAAGTATTACCTGTGGTGGTTTCTCACCTGCTGGTCTTTCCCCATCAATCCTAATCATATTAGCCCACGTATCTCCCAACCCTGGCACATCGTCTATTGTCCGAACCTGCTTCCATAAATCTACGGGTAGGAGTACAGGGAATAGCAAGTCAATATCACTTAAGGTGAACACAGAGGACTGCAAGACGGACTCTATCTCTTTGTAAAACCCCGTCGGGCTTTTCCTGATATCGGGAACTGATTGTCTAATAGTGTTCACTTCCTGTCGTGAAAACGGGACGTGAACGAATTGTGATACATAATGTGCAGGGATATCCACAGCGGGGGCACCAGTCCCAGCGTTGGCGGGAATCTCAACTTTTGGGACAAAGGTCGGAGGAACGTCTCTCATAGGCAACTGAGATATAGGTACCTCCGGCCGCTTACTAAGCAACAGAGCCAGGTCCAGCGCTAAGGCAGCCGAAGAAGTGTCGGGCGAAAAAGCCCTTTTACAAATCCCCAACAATTCTATAGGGCAACTAACCTTCTTTCTTACACATTCTTCTTGCAGGTACTGTACCATTACCTGAATTACCTTTCTTTGCATTTCTACTGTATACTGACTATACGTGTCATATACTTCATCTGGCGGAATCGATGAATCCGAGATCCATCGAATCGCATCTTTGGTACAAATTCGTACTTCCTCAGGTGCCGATCTAAGACACGGAAGGAACCGTTTCTGTACATACATACTATCGTCTTCGTCATCCTCATCTCGTGACTTTTCAAAGTCCTTCCTATACTCAAACAATCTTCCAACATGACCATATACTTTCTGCTCCGTGTCCCTCGAAAATGCCAAAGCTTTTAGATCTCTCACCCCTTGTGGAAGATCCAAATTTTGTAATCTACCCCACATCACACATAAATGAGTCCCCAAACCTTCGATAAAAACATTTTTCTCGGGAAAACTGTTTAAATTAGATAATGTGGAAAAAACGTTAACTTGATCACCTTTCTCCATACAGTGTTTAGCCCATGCAAACAATTCCTGTTTCTTATCTGCAGAAACAGTATTACGAGTGACGATCTTTGATCCTGCACCTTGATCAACTTCAGTCAATACAGGACCACTCGGGAGCGGAGGTGCAGGTAAATTTAATAAAGTTGCAACTATCGGCGCAGAAGGAAGGGGCGGTGCAATAGGTGGAGGAACAACAACTAGAGGAATAGGAACAATAGGTTGTACAGGGGGAACAGGAATAACAGCAGGAACAACAGCAGGAATGGGCAGAGCGCCCAAGAAAGGATCATACGGAGGTGGCGCAGAGGCACCAGGCCTGCGTTCGTTTAACAATTTTTCAATAAATTCTTCGGAAACACGAAAATCTTTAGAGGGGTAAATTTTCTGGATTCCAAGTGAAAAAGCCCTATCCATATTTTTAACTGACTCTGAATGTTTTTCTTTATCATATAACAACGCTTTTTCGGCATTTGTTTTATGACGGCGTGCATGTTTATCCCTACTTTTAAGCTACTGTAACGCTTCTTTTTTCCAATTCTGCAAAACATCAAAGGCTGGAGGTCTAGCCTTCTTTTTTAGCAAGACCGATTCTAGGTATTCAATACGGGAGATCTCAAAACTGCCATTGATTGGCCACTGAAATTTGGAGGCATGTCTGGTCTGTCTGTGCCAAATATCATTAAATACTATACTACCAATGCCATACTTACAGTACATAGTACATGCCGGTGACCCCTCCTGTGGTGCCGGGTGGCTAAATTCCAAAGATTGTCGATCGCTGCGAAACAAAGCCCTAAAGCAGCTAGACAATTTCCCAGGCATTTCACAAAAAATTGGTGTTACCTGGTCAATAATTGTGTCTGCAGATACAATACTCCAAATTCAAATTGTCAGGGTTAAATTAAGAGCCGGGTCACGACTGCACCTGACCAAACCTAAGGAAGACCGTACGGTTTATCAAAGAACTTGCCTAACGAATTTTACCTTGTGTTTGGTGGTTTCGACAAATCTGCCCGCCTCAAAAATGGACCCTCGTCAAGATGCTGTGTCAGACCACACAACTATCGTCCAAGGATCGGATCGTGCAGCGCTGCCGAGGTATCGCGTCTCGTTCGGTCGGGCCTGCAGAATCACACCGTCCGATCCCGGTTCGATAGTCTGCGTCAACCTTCAATGATCCGGCATCAATCTTGAGGGTCCCTATTCGGGCGCCAACTGTAAAAACATAAAAATTGATATGAGGCTGGGAAGCCCAAAAGAAACATACCAACACAGGTTACAAAGGACATACAAGTGCTTTATTAAAAAGCTACAACAGTTACCAAAGTCAATTGACAAACGGATAGCTATTCGGCTCTCAGAGTAACGTAACGAACTTCAACGAGGGTTCCGATGCATTAGTAGAGAGCCCGTACATTCGGAATACTTGGGCTTTTATATCCTTTATCCAGCCCTTGGCCAACCCCCTCGCGGGTTAACCATTCTTGGGATCAGGCCTAGGGTTCCTTGCCAGATCAATCCTATAATGTATGCATTTTGATCAGTTCCGCTGATACAGTTGTTCATTTACACATAGGTCAGTGATAGGACAAGGTCTCAGTTCGCGACCCCGACAAGTGGCCTGTAGGCATATTAATTATTCGTGTATGTGCGGAGGTCACAACGGCCAGAATCTCACTCAGAATGTTATTCAGCCTCCATTTTGATGTTCAGGGTGACTTCCACATTACAAGAGAACCTAAAATGGCGGCTAAATCCAAGATGGCGACTTACATTACTTTTCGTTAAGGTCAAGACCTTGCCGCGGAGTCTATTCACATGATATTTTAGACAAATTGGGGTAGGCCAATACACATTCAATTACTGAGGTAGGAGGCATAATATTATTTCAATTCCAACAATACCAGGAGTTACATTTGGCTTTGGGCTTCAGGCGGATTCTCATGACAGGGGCAAGGATATCAAGAGTATCAGATATAGCAGAGTGGAGAGTGGAGAAGGCTGTGTCAGGGTGGGAGTCAGCCGAAGGGGGAGGGAGGGCGAGAAGGTGGCAGCGAAAGCCTCAACTGACACACGCTTCCTGGGTCGGATGACCGAGAAGGAGGGTGGCAGTGATGAGGGTGGCTTTGCCCGTAGGGTAGGGAAGGTGAGGTGGGAGGATAGGAGAAAGTGATCACTCCAGGACGAGGAGTGGAGAGAGTGACAGAGTGGGGAAGGTCTGAAGAGATCAGAGCATCAAGAGTGTGCCCTGCAGAATGAGTCGGCCCAGACGGGAGAATAGAGAGTGGGAGAGAGTCACAGAGGTCGCGAAAGAGTCCAAAAGGAGGACGGGAGGCATCCAGGTGGATGTTGAAGTCTCCAAGAAAGAGGAATTGAGTGGTTGAGGACAGGAGTGAGGAGGAGAGGTCTGCCCACTCGGAGAGGAAGGAGGAAATTTGACCAGGTGGCCGATAGATAGTAGCCACGGTAAGAGAATGGCTAGGAGAGAGAGAGAGTCGGCAGACAAGGCATTCAAAAGGAGAGTAGGTCTGCGTAGGAGTGACAGTGGCAGGAATCCACTCAGAGAAGATAAGGGCCACACCCCCCCAGCACGGTTGGGCCTGGGCACGGAGAGGATCTTGTAACCGTCAGGGAGGAGTGTTTCAAAGCTGGTGACAGAGCTGGCAGTGAACCATGTCTCAGTGAGACCGAGGATGTCCAAGTCCAGTTCCTCAAGAAGGCGACAGATATCAGAGGAATGTTTGACGGCAGAGCGAGAGTTGAGAGTGGCAATGTGGAGACGGTTGCCATCCTTAAAAGACTTCCGGGGAGGGCGTACAGATCAGGGGTACGCCCTGCGGAGTTGAAGAAGGAGCCCGAGAGGGGGCAGAGTGGGAGGGTGTAGGCAAGGTAGCCAAGGACAGAGGAGAGGGGACAGCAGGAGAGGAAAGCAAGTTGATGAGGCGCGGGAAGCGTCTATCAAAGAGGTGGAGGTTGGCCTGAGGGCCTTGGACCAAGACTGTCCCATTAGCGTAGACATTAATGATGGCCTTAGAGGAGTGGAAGGGGGCCAAGAGGACATCCCAATGGGTGCCACCATTAATGGGAGAAGAGGAGAAAAGAGAGAGCACAGAGACCATGTGAAGGGTCCATAGGTCAGGAGAAGTCACGAAAAAGAGGATGTCAGTAAGAGTTTCCTTGGAGGAGGCACTAATGTAGGTGTCAGCGATAGGGAGGCCTGGGTTGGAGACCAGGATGTCCTTTTTAAACTTTTTCCTACCAGATTTATTGAGGAGAGCAGGATAAACAAAGGAGAAGCAGTCAGAGAAGATAGGCGAGATAGAGAGCACCATGGAATAAGGAGGGAGTGGGGGGTAAGACAGACAAGAGCAGCGGACAGGAATGAGCGGCACGCTCTAATTTACCACATTTCAGAGCAACAGTAACACAGTAAATGCGTATTAGGTACCCAGTGGAGAGGCCACCTAAAATTGAGAGTCCTGCGAGTGGAGAAAAAAGCCCTAATTTACCACATATCAGAGCAACAGTAACACAGTATATGCGTATTAGGTGCCCATTGGAGAGGCCACATAAGTTTGAGAGTCCTGCGAGGGGAGAAAAAGCCCTAATTTACCACATTTCAGAGCAACAGTAACACAGTAAATGCGTATTAGGTACCCAGTGGAGAGGCCACCTAAGTTTGAGAGTCCTACAAGAGGAGAAAAAACCCTAATTTACCACAAATTGCGGAACGCAATGAAGTGTAGACACCATGCGAATGAGTGAACAGGTGTAGGTGGGTGGGATGTGAGAGCAGGTGGAGCTAACCAGATAGAGCGGCGGAAAGGCACCTGGCGTCCCCTGCGGACACCTGCAGACACACTGGGAGCTGCAGCCATAGGAGCCGCCCTTTGCCTAAGGGGCCCTTAGCCGGGGGCTGCCGGGCAGGGGAGCTGCCCAGGGGGGGTTAGATTTAAAGGCAGGAGGAGGAGAGGAAAGGGAGGGGGTGTGGGCGGGCTGGGAGACGGGAAGGGAGAGGGGAGAGGAGGACCAGGAAGTGAAGGGGGGAGAGGGGGCAGCACAACGCGCACAGAGCGAAATTTGAAACAGAAGTTGCACACTCACTGTAAGCCCAACGGGGCCTGGAAGAGCAGTCTCACAAATGGCCGCACAGGGCTGCGAGTGACCGCTCGATCCCGCTCAACTCAACAAAGAAGCGAGCGTGGAGAGCGGTCATCGCCTAGTCCAGCTGGGGACCAGGAGGAGACCAATCAGTGGGGGGTGGGTGGGCTGGGAGGCGGGAAGGGAGAGGGGAGAGGAGGACCAGGAAGTGAGGGGGAGGGAGGGGGCAGGGGGCAGCACAACATGCACGGAGCACGAAAAACAACAGTGCCTGAAGTTTAAAACATAAGTTACACACTCACTGTAAACCCAACGGGTCCTGAACGAGCAGCCTCACAACTGGCCGCACAGGGCTGCGGGCGACCGCTTTATCCCGCTCAGCTCAACAAAGAAGCGAGCGTGGAGAGAGGTCATCGCGTAGTCCAGGGGGGGGCCAGGAGGAGACCAATCAGAGTTGGGTGGGCGGGCTGGGAGGTGGGAAGGGAGAGGGGAGAGGAGGACGAGGAAGTGAGGAGGATGGAGGGGGCAGGGGGCAGCACAATGCACACGGAGCATGAAAAACAACAGTGCCTGAAATTTAAAACAGAAGTTACACACTCACTGTAAGCCCAACGGGGCCTGGAAGAGCAGCCTCACAACTGGCCGCACAAGGCTGCGGGCGACTGCTCGATCCCACTCAGCTCAACAAAGAAGCGTGCGTGGAGAGCGGTCGTCTCGTAGTCCCGGGGGGGACCAGGAGGAGACCAATCAGAGGGGGGTGAGCGGTATGGGAGGCGGGAAGGGAGAGGGGAGAGGAGGACCAGGAAGTGAGGGGGAGGAAGAGGGAAGGGGGCAGCACAACGCGCATGGAGCGTGAAAAACAACAGTGCCTGAAATTTAAAACAGAAGTTACACACTCACTGTAAGCCCAACGGGGCCTGGAAGAGCAGCCTCACAAATGGCCGCACAGGGCTGCGGGCGACTGCTTAATCCTGCTCAGCTCAACAAAGAAGGGATCCCGCTCAGCTCTGGGATGAGGGTATCCCCCGGCGCCGTCGTGCACAAGCCCTGCTTGATGATGCCTGCACATCCTCCAAATGCTGGGGTCAAGTTGGTGGTGTGACCACCCCTGCTGGACCTCCGACTCCCGACTGTGGGAGGGATGTGTTCTCCACCAGCCCAGGTGATACTTGGGCGGGAAGACAGCACAGAGGATGACTGGCGCATAGGGGGTGCAGTTGACGAGGGGGTCGCAGGAGCATCCAGTAAACGGAGGAACCCTGCACCAGTGACATGTCCTAGCAAGTCGAGGCGGCCACACAGGTATTCGAAATGACATGCACGGTCCTGTCTAGAACCATGCACGTCATCCCGAATACCACGTGTGTGTGTAATGCCATACGGACTAGGACAGGCTGCACATGGTCACGGATTGCCACGTCCACAGGGAGAGGATGGCCAGTTGTTGTAGACACATCCCCTACCTGCGAACGGGCCTGGATAGAGGCATCTGTGTTCCTGCTGGATGATGCAGTCACAGGATCAGGGACAGGATTACACACAGGCACATCCGCGGAACCCTGTGCTGCCTCCTGCTGCTGCCCTTGGACTGCACCACTCGCACCAGTGGAACCACCCACTCCTGGCCCCATCCATGGTGCTGATATGGCTTCCTCCTCCAACCTGGATGACTCAGTGCCGTCTTCCTCAGTACGCCCCTGTGGAGGCTCAGCTTCCCCTTCTGCTGCCGAAGAGTCCACCTCCAACATTGGCCTCTTGGACCCCCCCTCAGCAGCTGCAACCATGGAGGCGGCACCAGACTCCTCATTCAAGGAAGATATCATAACCTGGGAGGGGAGCTGGGCCTTGCGTCTCAGGCTGGCAGTGGGATACCTGCCACTGGGCTCCACAGCACCTTCTACGCCCTCTTCATCAGTCGATGCTGCAGACAGGGAGAGACAGAACACAGGCATCAGGGCACCGTACAATGGTCTGCTACACACATAACAGTGCACATGAGTGTCAGTGTCAGACATCACAGATGCCATCACACTCCCCAACACACATGTCATTTGAACCCACACACCAGCACAAATATCCTGGGATCGTGCAACAGGCATCAGCATCCATACACACGTAACTGCATGAACATCCAAAGGTTGGCATGACGTCACAAGCAACATGGGGAGTGCCGATCACATGCACCCACGCCACCAGACAGACATGCATCTGTACATCTCCACCACCTGTCACAGGTCAATCATCGGCAACTATGTCACATCTGCCAATCAGGTACCCACATGTCCGTATCACATGCATCCATGGCGTCTCACAGTCACACACATGCCAAACAGACACACGCACATGTACACCGTGCACATACATGAAGGTGGAACCAACATCCATGTGTCACAATCCAACCATGGCATAGTACATACACAGAAATGCAGACATGTGTGCATCTGCACATGCAGTTGCGCATTAAGCATTGGATCACATACACCATTGATGTGCATCACACATGACTGAACTCACATGCAGCATGGGCATGTCCCTGCGCACACACCTCCATACATTGGCCAAGTCAGACATATGTCCAAGCTGCACACTCCTGCCACACCTCAATATGCACTGTGTGGAATGGGATAGCCCAGACACCTGGTGGTGAAGGACCGGGTTGATGCATTCCAGGACCCTCATCTGGTTGATGGTAACTTGGACCTGGTGCCCCCCTGCATCCACTGCATGCTAGAGGCGCTGGGCCATAATGAGGGTCCTGGACCTGAAGTCCTCCCAGCGCTTCTGGATGTGTTTCAAGTCATTGGTTGCCACCCCCTCAGTAATGATGGCAACCACGATGTCCGACCAGGTCCTCTTCCCTCTATCCTTGTCGGTGCACGGTCGTCTGAAGAGGGCATCATAATGCCCCAGGACTTGCTCCACCAGGATGCCAACTTCTGTGGCTGAGAAGCTGACAGCCCTCTGCCTCTCTGGCTGGGGGTTGCCAGTGGTCTCAGATGGTATTTGCCCCGACATGGCAATCCTTGAGGCAGGTGTGGGTGGGCAACTGGGTCCTGGGGCTGGGCTGCGGAACAATGGAACAGCAGTCAGGAGTCTTCTGTTCCAGCAGGGGTGGTCGCAGCAACTGGACCCCTGCAGATGGCTGATGTGCAGGCAACAAATAGCAGGGCATGTGGGCAGCAGGCAGGCAGGCAGCAGCAGATGGCTCGAGGGAGGCTGCTCGGGGTTCTGGGGGGCAGGAAAATGGCCTTCTGGGCAGGAGCGTGGTCTCCCGTGTGTTGTCACGTGGCCAGCTTGATGCAGAGTGAATCTGCATGTGAAAAACAGCACATTTGCATGAAAATCGAGGAAAGGTCACAGTGGTTAAAGGTCCGCGTAGGATGCCATTTTCTTGTACGTGCTTTTTGTGGAGAGCGAGCGTGTGATTCTTGTACTTTTTGTGGGTTGATACTCAATTACTTCACAACGGTTGCAGTGCGTACTCCTTGTTTACTGCGGCAGACTTCAATTCTTGTTTTGGCGGGGGTGTTGCCAACACGCACACCCGTTCATTTTCCAGGCAGACGGCGTGTCGTACACATATTTTTCCACTGTGGTTGCCCCTGTGTGTTGCGTACCCATTCACAGGTCATTGTTGCCTGCTTGTACCACGCGCAAGCATATTTTGTGTTTCTGGGTGCCACAGCGTACTGCAGGTCCTTCATTCCACGCACGTGGGCTACCCAGGGGTCGAGTGCACATTTGTTTTTGTTTTTGGGGTGCCTGAGCATTGTGTGATCCATCATTTTTCCCCAGGGATCAAAGAGAGCCTTGCAGGAGCACAGGGGTACCTACTCCATCTAGTACCCTGCCCCCTTCACCCCAATTGCCCAGGACAATTTTTTTTCTGCAACTCCTATTCACACAAGTACATCAGTGCCATGGTTGGGAGGTGACCAAGTGGTAAGGGAGGCAAAGGTGGCCGACCTCCAAGAGGTGTGCGTGGTAGGGGACATGGCCAGGATAAGCATGGTGGTCAGGGTGGCTAAGGTGGCAGTGGTCGGCAATGTGGGCAGGGTGGCCCAAGAGGGCAGTGTGTCCAGGACCATTTAGGGACACGTACACCCCCACAGTGGGTCAGGGAGATGCAGCTGACACCATCCCAGCTCAGGCCCTGGTAGCCAAGTCCGGATTGGTCACCGAACAGGCACGGATGACTCAAAGGACGACTTCCGTGTCACAAAGACCAAGCCACGCGTGGCGGTGAAAGTTGCTGTGACCAGGCAATGTCATCTGCTGCCCCGAGTAGCCAGGGTGAGGAGGCTGCAGGGGCAGCTGCAGCTCGCTCCATCCCAGCTCTAAGTCACCCAGCCGGGACAGTGTTGGTCCCGGACCATCACACCAAGGCAGTTGTGTCACTTGGTCTGGCAACAGCACCCAGCAGCCAATGCCTGCAGGGAGACCTTTGGTCATCGTTCCATTGCCTGCTTCCAGTGGCCAGTCCACCTGCGCTTCAGCCCCTACAGACCGGAGCAGTGTTAACCACTCAGGGTCCGCAGGAAGAAGCGTGCTCTTGCAGAACATGCTGGGACCCCAGACACGGCTCAGCACGTCAAGGAAGCAGAGTTTGACCTCAAACTCCGAGCAAAAAACAAGCTGGCTTGTAATTATGCCTCTACTCTGGTGACTGGTTGTGGGTCCCACCAGAGGAGGATGAACTCACACAACATGAAGCAATCGCTGGAGGGTTCATCGCAGAGGATCCGATCCAAGGAGTGGGAGACCTACCAGATCTTGAGACAATGTCCGATGAGTGCCCATGTGTGTGTGTCCAGACCATGTGTGTGTTGCTTGGGTAATGTGTTGTGATTGAGTGCCAGATTAGGCTGTGTAGTCATAACTGCAATATGTGACCCATGAAGTGCCTCCAAGCTATCCCCCGCCCTTGGATTTGGTGTTCACTGTATCCCTACTGACCACTGCAAACACTTTGCACATGATTACTTCACTTGCCCTTAAACTGCCATCATGCCACGACATTGTTATTACATTTTTTCTCTTTGTTCTGCCTGATTGATGGAATCATTTGCATGAAAAATGCAGATTTGTGTGCCTTTGTGCCTGAAAATCACCATACTTCAGACAGGGCTTTTCACCCACAAAGGCACACAAATGTGCACTTTTCACGCAAATGATTTCATCAATCAGGCTGATTGACTGCTGCGCACCTACACATGTACTGCACCCGCTCACTTATGAGCCGTGTTTGAACCTTCAACATGACAATTGACTTGTGTCATGTCCAAGTGACCTACCATTGATGTATCCATGTACCTCCCATCATTGTATTTGAACACACTGGCGTTGTGGCAGCATGTGACACATGTGCTTTGTTCCACTCTTTTGCATGTTCTGTTTGATGATGTGAGTTTTACATGGATGGGGAACAGTAGTGATTAACTCCCATCTGAGTGTCCTTGTCAGTTCTGCCATGGCTATGCTCTGTGCCATCTGTGTGCTGACATGTGTCATGTTTGTGGATTATCCATGCCACTCACAGGCTTATGTGTGATGCAGGTGCTATGCACCATGCAGCACATGTGTTGCTTTTCCATTTTGGAGTCATCAGTGTCTGATTTCAGGGTCCCCTTCCACTTCATTGCCACTGCATGCATGGCTGAGTTTGTGTCATGTGTGACATGTCTGATTAATGTATTGGATGTGTACATTGTGATGCCTATGTGTGTCGGCTATGCTGTTCATGCGTGTCTTCATGACTTCTCTTTTCATTTTCTGCAGGTGATGAGGCACTAGATGGTGTGGAGGAGGAGATGGCGCAGGGGCAGGAGCCCCTGTGCCGCAGTGGAGGACATGGGGTGGTGCCACACGAGATTCCATTGCTACTACAGACCATCCTGTCCACGGGTGTCTCTGGGTACACCTCCGAGGATCTATATGGCTCAGGTGCTGTATCAGACATTGACACAAATGTCCCGTTTCAGGTGAGTGTTTCTGGCAGGGATGCTGTTCTGTCCCCTCAATGGCCCATTCAGTGTTGGAATGTCTGCCTGTGGCAGTTACAGATTCAGGGTCATGCTCCGCAATATTTGCTCCTGTTCCTGGGACAGCACATCAAAGGAGGAATGCAGTTCTGCAGCCTCAGGCAGCGCCAGCACAGCAAGGTGCACATCATCTTGGGCTGACAGGTGTCGTGTCTGGCAATGCGGTGGCCATGCACCACCGGGCAATACTGTGTGGGAGAACTCCATATCTGCAATTGCACAACAATAGGGGACATCATTGTGAGATGATGGCTCAGGCCGTGGATAGGGTGGGCACTTCCATTCTCCCCCCTCGAAAATCAGGTGGAACTCCTGCAGCAGGCAACATGGCCCACGTGCTGCTCACACAGGCAGGACATGTTGGCCGCCAACAGGAGCCGACGGGCTGAACTGGGGGCTCTGCACACAGCCATATCTGCAGAGGCACGGGCCCACAGGGATGCCCTGAGGGAAGATAACACCTCCCTCAGAGCTACTCTGGGTGCATTTGAGGTGTCCCAGAGTAGACGGTCAGAACAGCAGCTGGAGCAGCTAACACGCACAATCTCAGCTGAGCTCCAGGCAACCCGTGAGGAGATCCGTACATCATGTGAGGCAACCCGTGAGGAGATCCGTACATCATGTGAGGCCTTGCAGGCAAAACTCTGTGCTACCCGTGACGTGCTGCATGGGGACCTCCGGACCATCATCCTGCAGAACCAAACCTTTGAAACCTGCATGCTTGTTGCCATGGAGGAGAATGCCAGGGTTTGCGTGGTCTGCCTCCCATACAACGCACACCTTCTCATGTAGCACCAGAGGATGATGACAGCGATGGCAGTTCTCCCACTATCGGGTAGCCGTGCAGGCCATGAGCCCATGGAGGGATATATTTTTTTTCTCAACATCCACGTATGCGGGTGTTGGGGTGCACCCTGTACCTCCTCCCTCTGGGTGGTCCACCCCCTGGTTGACCCATGGCCATTTTTGTTTTTTTTCTTTTTGAATGTTTGTTTTTCTTCTTGTTTTGCCTATTGTGCATTCATGTTACAGTGTGTTGCTTTGTGTGGCACCCGTAGGCATCCACTGTGTGTTCCAGCTGGGCCCATACAGGCTTGTCTTGTGTTTGTGTTTGAGGCTTGGGGTCCAGACACATATGCCACTCCTGCTTCCCCTTTCCATGGGCTCGCAAGGGTGGCACCGTGTGACAGTAACTTACACAGAGTCATTGGGGTTCCATCAGTTGTGTGGCCAGTCTGTAGTCCAAACTGTGTATACACTCCTAGTGGGGATTACTGATGATTTATTTTGTCCACTGCATGGTTGATTTGTATATTGTATTCAATATTGCTCATTATGCATATTTACATGTAGCTTCTTCCTTTCTTACCTTGCCTGTCTCCATTGCAGATGCAGTTAATGTTGTATGCAGTACCCTGCCACATTTACCTACCAGCAACACACTGAGGATGGGAGGGGTCAAGGTGCTGCCATTGTCAGGTTTTCAAACTTCGACTATTGTCATTGGTCACTGTCAGATGTTGCCACTGTTGGGTCCTGTATTCATCTTTTGTCATGCTGGTAAGTATATGTTCATGTGTGCAGTTTCTTTTTCATATGTGAGAGGGAATTGTCTGTGGCCTGTTTCCATTTCTGGCAGTGCACTTTGTGACAGTTGTGTCATGTGTTGTGCATTTATTTGGTTGCTTTCACATTGCATGCCATGCCATGGTGTCTCAGGCGGGTGGCATGCAGTTTGGGAGGGGTTGGGTGACATACCAGTATTTGAGTGTGCTGTTTTGCAAGGGGGTAGTCCTTTATGCAGGATGAATGTGTGCCTTTTAATGACACAGCATTGGCTCTGTTTAAGTAGCTAGGCATGCACACAATGTAGCACTTCCAGGGAAACAATCTCAGAGTGGTATGGTTGTGACAGTTGACTGGCCCTTTGTCATCATCGATTGTCACCTGTTATGTGCCAGGCCTGTGTGCACTCCGCAGGGGTGGGATTTTAGGAGAAAAATGTTACCACAAGCTGGGTACTGGCTGCCTCACCACATGCCCTATCCCCTCCCATGCGCATCGGTCATACATGTGGTTGAGGATGTGGGGGCACCACCATGTCCACCGGCACGCCCCGCCAGGTTGCAATGTTGTGCAGGACACATGCTGCTACAATGATCCTGCACACTACAGGGGGCGCATATAGCAGCTGGCCACAAGAGCGGTCAAGGGAGCGGAAACGTGACTTCAGCACTCCGAATGTGCGCTCCACTACGCCCCAGGTTGCAATTTGGACTGCGTTGTATCTTACCTCGGGTGGTGTAGTGGGGTTCCATATTGGCATCATCATGTAGGTGCTCAGAGGGTAGGCACTTTCCCCTGGGGAGGTGATAATGGTTCTCATTAGTTGGGTTTTGCCATTTCTCTGTATGTGACATGCATGCATGTGCGCAAGCATTTGTACTTACCAATGAGCAATGTGTCGCCATGCCTCAATATGCACTGTCCCGGTTTAGGGGTGACATGAAGAATATGAAACTATCATGGGTGGCCCTTGGATAGTTTGCGTAGACAGACACCATTATTCCCTTGAATCACATGCCACCTGCATGTTGATGGAATACCAGTGCTTGTGGTTGCGATAGATGTGCTCAGTGGCCCTAGGAGGATGTAGAACCACATGGGTGCAATCAATGGCACCTAGCACTTTGGGGAGGTGTGCCACCCCGTAAATGTCCTGGACCATGACGTGCCTTTCCGCAAGTGTTCTGGACATGTATATGTGCCTGCGGATTGAGGGGCGTGCAGTTATGATCACCACCACTTGGTGTAGGCAGCATGACTGCATGGGCTGTGAGACACCCCCAACTATGGCATTTGCCCACTGAAATGACCCAGTGTTCAAGAAATGCAGTACATTGAGCACCTTTTCCAAGAGGCTCAGTGCTTGGGAGCACAGGGTGGGTGATGTGAGGTCATCCTCCCACTCAGCGACCAGGGTTAGGATGATATGGGGTGGAAACCTATGCCTGCAATAGTCCTGGTCATCAGGCATCCCAAAAAGGCTGGTCCTGGGTTACAAAATGCAGGGCCTGAGTGGCGCTGTTGAGCAGCCCGAGATGGCTGCCTAGCTCGAGAGCTCCGTGTGGTCCCGGCAGCTATCTGCTTATATCTGCGGCACATTAAGCCCTTGACACCCACAAACTGCGGAGGCTGCGGCTCATCGTCTCTACCCTACATCTGAAACTTTGGACCCGATCCGTGCATCTGAGCCCTGTTGCTGTCGCCTGCTGCGTCAGCGGTGCTGGCCCTGGTACGCACCGAGCTCCGGTCCTCCTGCGCTGGATTTCCCGCGGCCGTGACAAGCGGTACGGCTGTGTGTGGGGTGCCTCGGTGTTCCGGTGGTCGGCCCGTGCGGCGAGTGGGGCCCCGTTGCGGCTCCGTGATCCATCGTCGGGCCGCCCTCTCATACATCAACAGGCTGCTGGCGGTGTGACCGCGGAGGGTAACCGTGACCCAGGCCTGCGCTGGAGCACGCCCCAATCCCACCCCCTCCTGCTTTCGCTTCGGGGCCTGAGCTATTACTCCCACAGTGCTGATCACCTCCTACGCCTGCCGTGCTGAGCGCGACTGACCCCCCCGGAGGACCAGGTGAGGAGGTGGGGGTTGCGCTCTCTGCTCCCTATCACGGTGGCCTACATCCGTGAACACAGGCTGAGGGCCTGCTTGAACTGTGACACCTTCCCCCGAGGCAAAACTGTCTAAGGCCCTCCTGCCGTGGGCCCGCCCGTCCACCTATCTTGCCTCTCCCAAGCGGTCCACTGATCCTGTCACTAGGCCCACCGGCGGGTGGCTTCCTCGGGGAGTAGGCACGGGACCTTTCCCCCGCCTCCCCATCTTCCACTCCAATGCACCATCGGAGGCAGCGAACAGTAACGGGCCACATCCCACACCATACGCGGGCTTAGAGCACTGCATCATAGCCGCTGCAGCCTCGTCAACTCATCGCCTCCACCCGACAAAGTGCTTCCATTTGGCACTCTGGGCTCACATCACAGCAATCCGTGGTCTTATCCCCCCGACTGCTGCCACTGCCTGGCCTCCTGCGACATATCTGCCTCGGCCTCACCAACTCAGTGCTTCTACTCGACAGGTGACAATTGCCTCCGGCTGTACACCGGGCCCTAGCTCCTAGGCCGCTGCTGCCACCCAGCTCCTTGGCCTACACTATGCTGTTGATCAGGGACTGACTCATTGCTCGAACCCCTCACCGCCTACCTACCCCCGCTAACTCTACCCACAGGCAACCTCCACATTCAACCCTACTCCAGAAATGTCAAACAGATCCAGAGGTACAGCCAAGGGGGGAGCTATGGATAGGTTTGCCAAGGCTGTCCCGAGGGCCGAGGTGGACCAAACGCCATCCTTACAGGAGGAACCTGAGACCGAGCCCCATCCTGGCGCGCTGATGCCGGACCTCACCACACTAATGGAATCAATGGCTCAAAACTTTGCCGCTTTCCATGAGAAATTAGATGACATCAACGCCAACGTTGCCTTGCTCAGAATGCGGATGGACCAGACGGGGGCAAGGATCACAGAGGCTGAGGGCAGAATCTCCACAAACGAAGATGAAATACACACGCTACAAGGTATGGTTGCATCTCTATCACGCGATATGAAAACCGTGAAGGCAAAATGTGAAGATCTGGAGTCGCGCTCCCGCAGGAATAACCTGCGCATTATTGGTGTTCCCGAGAACACCCTCAAAGGGCGCATGGAAGACGCTGTTGAAGGCCTACTCAAAGACCTCCTGGGAAATCCGGCTCTGTCACCGTACTTTACGGTCGAACATGCTCACCGTGCTCGGTCACCTCGCCCGAAGCCGGGCGACATCCCGAGGCCTATCATTGCCAGAATACTCAACTACCGTGACAGGGACCTCATCCTCCGCCTGGCACGGGAGAAAGGTGACTTACGCCTAGAGGCCCACACCATTAGGATCTTCCCCGATTTCTCAGGAGGGGTACAACAAGAGAGGCGTCAATTCCTTGGCGTCAAGAAACTGCTCAGGGAGCGCAACGTCCCCTATGCCATCTTGTTTCCGGCGAGACTCAAGATCACTCACATTGGTAAATTGTACTTCTTCACTGTCCCCAACGAGGCGGTGAGGTTTATTGAGTCACAAATTCCACCTCGTAATCCGGAAAGGGACCGAGCCAACAACGAATAACCACATATGGCCTCACCCGATATTACCCAACCCATCAAACAATCCGCGACATCCAATGTGATGATAGCAATGTTGTTTTGTTGATTCAGCGAACATGGCTCCACGCCACAAGGGGTCTATCTGCCGGCCCTGCTTCCGAACTAGCAACTCTTATCATCCTTCCTCTCCAGCACCTGGAGCTGATCGAGACCTCCTTGACCACTCCTTCATCCTCATCCTAATCTGACTACCACGCTGGCCTTGGAACCAGTCATCGGATCCGTTCACTGCAGAAATCTGTGCTGGACAGCATTTACTGTCCTACTCTATGTTTAAGATGCCGACCACACGGCAACAGTGCACCTCACTGCAGTTGCAATGTTTTTTCTTACTTGGTTGCTGCTGCTGTTGGGCCCCTGTTGGGCCATGAAAGAGGCATATCCACGTTGGGTACTGTCTGCCGACCCCTGCTCTTGCAGAAGCATTGGCTCAGTCAGCGGCGCCTAGGTGTGGGGTGGGGGAATCTACACTGCAAGTTGGGGGTGGTGAGTGAGGGCGGGGGGAGGTACTGTTAGTTTAATGAAAAAGGCATGGGATCTGGGGACACGGTCACAATTCAATGCGGCTCTGCTGCAGTTGCGCACATGGTTCTGAATGACATCAAATATCGCTGTAGGGATGTTCCTTAACACGGCTAATGTCGCTTAACTTTATGACATGGAATAACTTCACGAAGGCCCTCAGGATAACTGCCTAGCCCAGAGACACAGAGTTAAGGTACTTCTCCTCCAAGAGACGCATGCCCTGGGGCGCCTGGCAACGCTCTTAGCCCCGGCCTGGGGCGCAAATAGATACTGCACGAAATATTCAACCCAATCCAGGGGAGTGCTTACCCTAGTTCACAAGTCAGTCCAGTTCACACTCTGCACCAGCCACATCGACCCCGAGGGCATATATGTAATCCTCCATTGCCTGCTACTTAATGTGGAATGCCTCCTTGTGCACACATATGCCCCGAATTTTTACACCCCAGATTTCTTTGACGAAATCACCTCCATACTCACGAAGTATGTCGACGTCCCTATCATTTGGGGGGGACATGGACCTCATTTTGGACGACAACCTTGATAGGTCAGGCACCGCCCGCAGAGCCACATCTCGTGCGGCCAGCAGATTACAGGCACACACTTCCACATTAGGCCTTAGTAATGTGTGGAGAATCCTACACCGCACGCAAGAGAGTACACCTTTTACTCGTCTGTACATGATAGCCTGTCAAGAATAGATCTATTTCTCATATTGAGTGGAATGGTGGGGAGGGTCTTGGACACACAGATATTGCCACGCACACTTTCATACCACTCCCCGGTAACATTACAACTTCAGCTGGGGCGAGACCCATCTCCCCGCTCCGCCTGGTGCTTCAAGTCGGAGGCACTGAAAGATATAGTTTTCAAAGCTGAAATCTTGGCTGACATCAACACCTTCTTTGAATGCAACAAAAGGCACGACACGCCTGGGACCCGGTGGGAGGCGTTTAAGGTCTACATAAGAGAGATGTGCATCTCCAGGGAGGCCAGGGTCCTCAAGGACATAAAAAACAGCTTGCAGCTATCCGAATCAAACCTTAAAAAACTTGAGGTTGACTATGCTACTGCCCTGTCCCCGACTATATTGGCACAGATAAGGTCCGAGCTGGAGACCTTTGAGACTTGCTCAAAGGGAGATATAATATTATGCCTGCCCCACGGCGACGCGGAAATACGGCGAGGGTGACAAACCGGGGAGAACGCTGTCCAGGCTGGTGCGGGCGGAGGAGGGTAGAACTCGCATAGACTGCATCGTTGACACAAACGGTGTCTGGCACTGGTCATTCACCGCATTTTACACAACCTTGTATGCCTCCCAGCAAGAACACAGTTTACAAGACACAGACCTCCTCCTAGACCAAATCCCCATGACCCTTCTCTCCAGCGCCACCAGGGATCAATTAGACACCCCATTTACTTTAGCTGAGATCACTGAGGCCATCTCGAACCTCACAAAGGGTAAGGCACCAGGCCCGGATGGGCTCACCTCAGAATTTTACCGTGAACATGTCGCCATCCTCGCACCCAGACTACTAGAGGTTTGGAATGGGTCGCTCAACCTGTCCATCTTACCGCTCTCCCTGCAAGAGGCTATCATAACCGTACTCCCCAAGCCGGGCAAGCCTCCGGATGAATGCGGGTCCTACCGGCCCCTATCCCTGATCAACACTGACACCAAAATCTTCACCAAGATCATTGCAAATAGGTTTCTTCCTATAATGACTTATTTAGTCCATCCAGATCAGAGCGGTTTCGTCCCTGGACACTCCACAGCCCTCAACATTCGCCGGCTATTCAACGTCATGGCCAGAATTGATCCCAATGCCAATGCCGTAGCGGTTACCCTCGATGCCCAAAAGGCATTCGACATGGTATCATGGCAATACATGTGGGCCGTACTACATAAAATGGGGATCGGTCCCCGCATGTTGTCATATATTAAATTATTGTATACAAACCCAATGGCCAAAGTCCTTATTAACTCCCAGGTCTCGTCCTCCTTCCTGCTCCACAGGGGGACTCGTCAGGGCTGCCCGTTCTCCCCAATATTGTTCGCGCTCGTCATCAAACCCATAGCTGACAATGTCAGAGACAGGCATACCCGTAAGGGCATCTGCTTGCGTGACACTCCGGAGATAATCTCACTGTACGCGGACGACGTGCTTCCCTATGTCAGAGACCCCACGGCCCATCTTGACTCTATCATTTGCGATATCACAAAAATCGGCACATTCTCAGGCTTTACCATAAACTATACCAAATCTGAAATATTCCCACTCACTAAGGCAACCCCCCAACCAGCATGTGAATTCCCTCTCCGCTGGTCCCCTGATGGAATTCGATATCTTGGGGTCCGGGTATCCCTCTCTAAACCCTCGCTATTGGCTGACAACTATACGGCCACGGCCCAGCTGGTCGAGGCCCGCGTGTCGAAATGGCGCAATCTCCCACTCTCCCTATCGGGAAGGCTGTCCCTGATTAAAATGATCATTGTCCCTAAGCTGCTTTATGTCTTCGCAAATGTCCCGATCTGGCCTGGGAAACTACACTTTAAGGACCTACATGCTATGTGTGCCCAATTTCTCTGGCTCTCCGGTGCGGTTCGCAAAGAGTGGCAACATATGGTCCTTCCATATGAGAAAGGGGGATTCACGGCCCCTGACCTCGCTCGATACTGGATAGCCGCACAGGCTCAACACGCCACGCACTGGTATACATACACCGATCCACCACCGCACGTTAAGCTCGAGAAACTGGCTACCGAAGGAATCAACACCCTATCTCTGGTTCTTCACCACACGTTCCGCGCCGACGCCCCGGCAGATCCTGTCGCAGCAACAACCATGGCATGGAAACGGCTTACTACAAATGGCTGCCTATATGGCAGTTCCAGGGCCTCAGCCCCATCCAAGACAAACTCCTCATGCAACACTGGCACAACCTGGGCTACCGGATGTTAACCGACCTATACCATGACGGGAAATGTATCACCCCACAGACAATGCGGCCTGAGCACTCTGGTACGGCTCTAGAACTACTACAATACTTCAGACTTAGGTGGGCGTTCTGCGCCATGTGGCCTACCTATCCCGATGAACCCCCAGATTCACCCGAGATCCACTTCATAACTAACTCGACCGGGGTCAGGCGCACAACATCCTCTCTATATAGGCTGCAGATGGAGAAGTTGGAGGAAGCACCGCGAGCGCCATGCGACATGTGGGGGGACGAACTGGGCATGCGATGTGGAGTAAGATGTGCACACACACATGCAAGGTCTCCCTGAACTCTAGACTTAGGTGCATGCAATACAAGCTTTTGAATCGTCTGTACTACACACCGCACAGGGTGGGGAGGTTTACACGCAGCCCTGCTCATACCTGCCCAAGATGCAGATCCACGGAGGCAGATCACATCCATATGTTCTGGTCTTGTGAAGCACTGGCCCCGTTCTGGGAAAGCGTCATGGGAGCCCTGGCGGATATTACCTCGACCCATATCTCACCCGACCCACTGGCCGCCTTGTTCGGACTGTGGGATAGCCTCGAGTTGAGGAAGGTGTCAAAATTTTTGAATGTTGCAACTATGGTGGCCAAAAAATTCATACTGCAATGCTGGAAGTGCCGCTCTCCCCCTTCATTTGAAATGTGGCTCAAGGCCCTCACCTGGACTCAAACGTGTGAGGAGGACTATATCAACTCCCTCCCCGTGGCCTCCCACCCCAGGAATGTATGGTCCGATTTCTGTAGTTACCTGAACGGCAAAGATGATTTAGAATTGCTCCCCTCCTCCCCCAGAAGTATAAACATCGCTATTCCCGAAAAAACCTGAAATGTGAAGCTTAGGGCCCATCCCGTCCCGTCCATCCTCCTGTATGCAATGCCATTCATGCACCTGCAATGTTATCTGTTTTACACACTGTGTTGTCTGCCTGTTCTTGTCTCATGCCAACAAATAAAGGTTTACAAAAAAAACAAAATGCGGGACCTGGCTGTCCTCCTCCTGCGGTGCACCACGACCACTGCTGCGAGGAACAGTACATTCATTGTAGCGGTGTGAGCTTGTTTGTTGTTTGCGCGCACTTTTATGCTGCATGGGGGCACTTACGCCAGCTTCCACCTGGCATACGTGTTTCGGATTAGTGCATCTTTTGTGGTGTGCGGGTTTCCCGTGTTGGATTCCATGAATACGTGTTGTTAGCGTGCTTGTGGACGTTGCGAGGATTTGGCAGCGGTACTTCCCCTGTAACACCATATATTTTTATTTGTTGTTCCCCATTTCGCGTGTTCCGCCCCCTTTTTAGGTGTGTGTGCTGGCCTGTGTGCGCCTTCACTGGCCGTCTCGCACATAGCCTTCGGGATGTCGCAATGACGTGTGCACCACATGCGTATTCAACGCAGATCACAGGTAAACCACGCGCAGCACCTTCCATGAATCGACAAACGGGCGCTTGCGTGGCTTTCGCACGCGTGCACTGAGATTTTCACGTTTGCGCCTCTGTTTTCAGCACACATTAATTCCATGAATTACCCTGTATGGTTTTTGCCGGTTATAAAGATGACCTTTTGTCACATTGTCATTTCCTCATCAGTTACATTTGTATTGGCAGGTGTCAGCAGCACTTTGCATTCACACAGTTTGAATATGCAGAAAGTATGTTTTATTTTTCTTTAACCCTAAGTAGCACCTGAATTACTATTTTAATGGCCTCTTGTATAAATCCTTCCCTAATACCTTTTGAAAATATTGTGACCAGAGGGTCAAATCCAGATTTTTCAATGGTATGGGGACCACTATGCCCGTCACATGGTGTTCCTCTGTGTTCTTTCGATGAAGCCTTTTCGGGGCTTTTAGATTGGAATGCCCAAAGGATTTTTTCCAGGTGGATACATGCTTGTGTGGCAACTCTTGCACGGAGGTTGGACATCAGCCCAAGATGTCTCATTGCAGGATACATGCACTATCATTTGATGACTTGCTCTACCAGAAGCCAATGAGACCTTTAATGTCTGGCTATATATGACCGCCCCCTGCTTTCTTCTGTGATCTCTGCAACTTGTGAATGTATTGTATTTGAGGAGGGAAATGTGAACAATGCTATGATAGTGGAACATGGTACAATTACTGATCTAGTGAGCTTCACACAGAGGTTACATTTCATTAGTGGAAGTGCAGCCTAAGCATGATCAGCTGCAGATTTAAACAAAAAAGCTCCACATTAACCTAGAGAATAAATGTTATGTTATGATAAGAACGTTTTATTTAGTGCAACAACTGCTGGGTAGTTTCTCAACGCTTAGATAAGAGCAGTTTATGGTGAGCATTTCGAAGAGGTGGGTGCTCAACAGCAAACAGGTATGCTTTCAGTTTTTTAAAAAGAAAATTATACTTCTATCCCAAAGCAAATGCAAGGTTATTGCCGACTAGTAGGGAGGCTTACTCCACTGTCAGACTGTCAGAGGCGTGGCAAGGTATAGGGTATAGTTGTTTATTAGCACTTTCTCATCCAATGACTCATGTTTTATCCCTCCAATCCACCCCCTACTCTAAAATGGATTTGCGTGTCATCTACATACATTTGTGAACTCTGGATGGTGCTCTACAATGAAAGAGACTAGAGATTGTATATATATATAATTTATCAGTTATTACTGTTATTATTTATTTTTTATAACACAGACAGGTGGGAGCAACAGATTGCTTTACAGGTCATAGAGAAAATCAATGGTAGTGAAAATGTAACAATTAATTATTTAAGTAAACCTTAGTAGTAATTATCACAGTACAATGATCAGATGGGGGTGTGCACAAGATAGCTAGATTCTAGGTTACATGAAGGTTTAAACTAAATAGTTAAACAACAATGTGCAAGTTAACGGCTCTTCGGAAATCCCTGCGACAATGCAGGCTTCCATTGAGTGAGCAGGTAGATTCAGTTTTGATATGCATAATTTGGTTCGAGAAAGCGATTGAATGCAATCAAGAGCCATTCTTATTAAACATGGCCGCTATCAGAAAGGTTTGTGGAGAATCTGCTGTTTACTGCATTATAAATGACGGACCGGTCAAGAATAATTTCTATTAGTACCCCGCGGGGGGGTGTGGTGGCCTCCTAGCCAATGGGTAGGCTCAGAGCGCGGGCATTACCAGACGGTAATTCCACCGCCCTGAGCCTCCTCAGGGCTGGTGGCTGTCATCTCCCCTCTCTGGGGAATGAGATAAGTGGCACCCCTCCCCTGCCCCATCCCCTTTACCTAATATTTCCCTCCCTCCCCTGCCTCACTCACCTTAATCCATTCCTGATCGGGAGCAGACGTGCCGTGTACAAGTCTGACACACAGCCATGGAAAGTGAAAAGGGACTACACAATATGGTGGTCATTCCGAGGTTGGAGGTAAGGGATTACCGGCGCCTGTAAGGGCACCGATGGCGGTAATCCCTTACCTCCGTATTCCGAGTTCCCTTTGCGGGTCCCTCTTTACCTCCTGCTTTTAGCAGGAGTAAATTACGGGACCCGCAAAGTGACCTTGGAGTAAATTACGGCAACGTAATTTACGGTGCCGTAATTACCTCCTTCCTCATTCCCACTGAGCCCTATGGGGGCAGAAATGGGGATGGGGAAGGGCTATGGTGAATGGGGAATTACCGGTCCATCCAACCTTGGAATGGACCGGTAATTACTCCATTCACCATGCCGGTTTTCCATGGAGTAAATAGCTCCATGGTTGCCAACCATGGAGCTATTTACTCCATGGTGTAGTCCTAACTCAGAATGAGGGCCATAGTCTCTTCTCTGCTTTCCATGACAGCCATGTTTTTGTTTACTTTTTTCCTATTTTTTTAATGGCCACCATGGAAAGGTGGAAGGGACTACATGATGTCCCTTCTACTGTTCCATGGCAGCCATTTTTTTTGTTTTCCTTTTTTATTTACTAATTCCAATGGCCGCCATGGAAAGGAAGGGAGATGTACTATGTTCTCCCTTTCTTGGTGGGCAATTTTGTAAACTTTATTTTCTCCTTTTCTGCGTTTTGCAACAGAGAAAAATGCTTTTAGTACCCCTGTTTTATGTGCCGGGGTACTAATAGCAATAAGCCCCTCAGAGGGGGCATTACCACTTCAGGTAATGCCCTCAGGCCTTTGTGTAACTATGGGCCCCGGGGCATTACCTGAAGTGGTAATGCCCCCTGCTGGGGGCATATTGCATAATTAGGTCAGCTGACAGTTTTTCTCTAGAGTGAGGTAATAAAAATGGTTTTACAGGAGCCACTATGGAACTGCATAGGGTTATTGTAATAAGGGTTCTTTTGCTGCACATGGTTGTGCAAGGTTCCATTGTAAAGGTACTGTCCCCCAAAGGTAATACAAAACAAAAAAATGAGAATAACCAAAAAATGGAGTGCACAACTCGCAAGAAAAAAACAGCTATTTATTCTCAAAATATGTCGGGGAAAATGTCAGAAAGATCCATGGAATGAACTGCAAAATACTCACCATCCCATTCCACGATACAGTATTTAATGTAGAAAACTGCAGAATGTTCATATTCTACAAAATCACAATAAAAATGTTTTTCATTGGCTAAGAGTTATCAAGCCCCTTAAGAACACTATACAGTAAACTATCTGATTGGGGGATTCACTTTTCACGTAACAACTAAAATGCCATCCCGACATAACATATTTTATTATCTGAAAATGTCACTCTCCAATAGGCTGGCACTTTTCACAATACGGTTCATAAAAAAGCTCAGTCTTATTTGGACGGTGACACCTTAGACAGCTCGGGCTGTAGCCTCCCATTGAGATGGACAAATGATATTATGAGTGGAAATCAGTGAGGTCAAAACGTTGTATCCTCTGCAAAAAACACAATCCCTTTCATGATAGGCCCTTTGGCTTTCCTCCTCTTGCACCGGTAACTACCAGTCTCGAGACATGCTGACAACTCTGGATGTGACCTTCTAGTTATCTGTTCACAATGAATAGCTGCATGAAAAAAACATGTGTGCAGCCCAGCTCCTGGAAATGTATGTATTAAATTTGTCTGCTTTAATAAAGCAATTGTACCTCTGGAACAAAATGCCCTGTTCTTAGTGTGGATGCTGTGCTCCCATCCTAGTTCTTCAATTTGGCAATGCTACAGTGTGGACTTTCTTGTGTGTCTCACTGTGTCCTTCACAACCATTATGTATACAATCGACTATCATCTGGGAAGGTACCTGCTGCCTCGAGCCTCTTTCGAGATTCCTGAGAGCTTTCCTCCTCGCAACAATTAGCTGAACACTATTTGGCATCTCTTCTTAGTCTAACCCTGTCTGCTTGTAGCCTCCTGCCTTCAAACAAAATGAAATTTCAATTAAATGACCATAGCTCCAAAATGTAGCCTATCATCCTAGGACGGTAAAGCCTGTAGACTATAAAAATAGTGTATTTCAACATGGAACACCCATACTTAATACAACTCAATCTACACATTCCAACTAAATCCAAACTACTTAACTTCATCTAATAATACAAGTGTACTAACAAAATACAATATAATAAAACATGTTTGCTGCATGTGTGTTATTTCTGTGCAGCCCGCAGCCTCACATTTCCCTGAAGTATGTCGGAACTACATCTACTCCAAATGCAATGGCACACTAAAACAACACATAATGTCTACATCACCACCAGGGGTCTAATGCCTTGCTGAAATAGTTTTCTAAGCTTATACTTGCGCACACCATTTTGATGTTGGTTTTGCGTATTTACACTCCCCACATTAGTTAATGTATTTACTAATAACTCTGCCTTCTTCCTATCTCAATCCGTCTTTGGGACTCATATCTTACAAACACCACATAAGCTCCCTCCCTGTGCTGCATACACCTCGGGTGTACAGGTAATACAAGCGCAATCACCATCGGCAAGACAATCTACCCTGTGTTCCGTGTAGTTTTCAAGATCTGGAGGTGGATTAGAGAGCATCCTTGGGGGGGGGTGGGGTCTATTGCATTCACTTTCCAGATCATAAAGTGTTCGATCTCACCATTCCACTTATCGGACTGTGCATGAACATGTCTCGAGAAGGGTGTGGCAGCATCATAGGCATTCTTCAGTGTGACTTTCATCATAGATGTTCCCTTAGACCCACCCCCTTGCAACAACTCAAAATAATTTAAAATGCACAACAAGCACCACTATAAAATCAGGAACCAGCACTTTTATGGCATTACTCAACCACATGGGTACCCAAGAAAAAATTGAGTTGTACCAATCCTTTTCAGTGACCTTGATACTTTCTTTTTCCAGACCAACATGGAGTTTATGCCATGCAATAATAGCTTAAGTTAAGCTTCCATGTACAGTGTTGTTTGAGGGCACACATTACAGCAAATGCTTTCGATCTTCGCACACATTCCTCTTTCCATAACCATGATGAAATCCAATAAATGTAAATTCTGCAAGGTAGTCAACTGAGCTTCCCTGAGTTCTCCCCTGCTCACATTCAAACCCTGATACAGGCACTTCTACCAGTATATCCGAGGACTCGTATGAGAAATAATTGCTGCTACTCCTAGTCCTTTATAAATAAGGGACCTCCTATTATGTCCATGGTACAGTTCCTTAGTGTCAGGATGTTCAGCAAATTACACATGGTCTGAATTGGGTATTACCAATGCTGGTGAACGTAGAGTAAAAGGGGAACAAGTGTTTGCCCAACTTGGTGCAAGCTGGGTGTAGGTCAGGGTGCTGTACCCCCAGTAGGCATCCATCAGTGCTGCGGTTCCTGCTCATAGGCTCAAAAGCTCCATGGCTCTAACACGTTTTTTGTTGGTGCCCAATTTAACTGTACCCTTGGATCTGAAACATGAATAATAATATGTAAGCCCCTGTAGCTTAAAAGGTTGCTTATTTTCTTAGATCCACGTTAGTCTCTGGACATTATTTTCCCCAAATACGTAAACAAGTCATGTTCATATGCACCACCACTCCTTCTGAAAATCCCACCAATCCTTCTGCTATACACTTGATGAGCCACTCCACACACTTGTCATGATAAAAAAAACTGCCCCTTCTATGTACAGCTGTATTCTGGTTTTACACCAAGGCAGCACGTCCTGTCTCATTGTCATATGAAATGATGTGTTGTGAATTTCAACTCCCCCTTCTAGGCCATTTCATTTCATAATGTAGTACTACATCCTTTGTTTCTTCCTCATATGCCAATTTCTTCACTTTAATATAATGATCTTCATAAACAATATCACTACATTCCACTCATTACACTCACACCCTGTGTCACTGAAACACCCCCCTAATCCGGCACTAAGCCACGTGAACCAGGTGTACTGTCCTTACTGGTATTTCCTGTGGGATAAAATATGTGTGTGTGCCTGTCGCACGTGGAATAAGGAAACACACACAGCATCTGACATTTGCCATCTCTAGTCACACTGCTCGAATGTTGTTGTACCACATATTGTCCATATCGGTGTGATACACATTCCCAATGCTCCCCAAAATTATTCCTGGGGTAAAAACATCCCTCTTATTTCTAACAGCTGACACATTACTTTTGTTTGGTACATGAATATTATTACCACCATTTGCAACAGAACCCCATACATTTTCAAAAAAAAAGGAAAGGAAGAGAAAAACGAAGGAAAACAATTAAGAATAATGTACATTTCATTAGTATTCCAGTGTTCCTCTGCTGCAAGGCTGGAAAAAGATATGTTGATTTCCTGAAAACACGAAAGGATTTTAACAAAGTCACTGTAAACTGGCTGTAACTTCCCTTGTGTCCTCCCTCCTCTCTTCTCTTGGAAGGGGGGTATTGCCTTTGTCCTTCCGGGTGTTGGAGAGGTGGTATCATGCCTTCCTCCCAGCAATATTCACTGCATTCAAAGTGGGTAAAGTGACAGTGATAGGTCCAAAAAAGCTGAGCTGATTCCACTTGTGGGTGAAATTCCAGAGATACATACGCACACCTGAGTAAAGTTGAGGATGCTGAAGCAGCGATTCTTCTTCTTGTGATGTTGGGGCTTCTGCTGTTGATGTGGCTAGTCGACTGTGACGGAGCTGGACCTGTCATGATGTAAACTTGAGAGAATGGGTGAGCTTTCTGAGATAGCCCTGAAATTCATTTCCCAATATTTCAGCAGAACTGTTAGCATCTGAGGTTGCACGGGCAGGAGTGAGCAGTGCTTACAACCTCCTGCCCATAATGATCTTGTGAGGAGTCACTTGGTGGTTGGAACCAGGTTGGTTCCTTATGGCAAATGAAGCTAAAAGCAAGCAGTGCAGCCAGATCTTGTGAAACGTTGCACATATCTTTGCAAGGAGTTCTTTTAATTAGCAGTTGAGACTCTCCACTATATTGTTGGCTTGTGGGTGGTAAGCTGAACATAATTTATTTTTCATTCCCAATAGGGGTGTTACTTCTCTGAAGAGGTCCTTGAAAAATGTGGCCCATTGTCGGACCTCAACACCTTGCAAATAATCCATCGGGGGAACCATGTTGTGCAAAAGGAATTTAGCTGACTTGGCATCAGGGTGGGCACAGGAATCTACTTCAAACAAACAGGAGAATGGGCATACCACAACAATCAAATAATGAAAATGATTGTATCTGTTAATCATATCCTCAAAATCTATGTGGAGATGTCAAAAAGGCTCTGAAGGGTAGGGCAGTGTTATATTAACTCTCTCAATGTATGACTGGAAGTGTAACATTGACAAGACATGCAATAAGTAATGAACTCTGCCACATACTCTTGCAATTTTGGGATAAACCACTCCTCCTGTAAATCTGCTGCAATGGATCCTTAGGAGGTGTGTACCGGGGATGCAATTGTTCAAGGGGAATTTTTAAGTAATTCCTGAGGCATGACAGGCTTCCCTGAAAAGTTTTGTCTGCATATTAAATCTGTCGGTGATAAGGAACACCCTCTCTTTGTCCACAGCACTTGCTCTTGTTAAGGGGCATGCCCCGGTAATTCAATTCATTGTGACACATGAAGGGCATTGTAGGGATCAGTAATTTGTACTTGCAGTCATGTGACGTGTGGAGACTTGGACAATTTCTCTGAAACAAGTGGTAAATATGCTGCTTCTTTTGCTGCTGTGTCTGCTACATCATTGCCCTGAGAATCAGGATCAGTACCTCTTGTATGAGCTGCACACTTCACCATCACTACTGCTGAAGAGAATGGCAATGCTTGTATTAGCCTGGAAAGTAAATCTTTATGCTGCACCAATGTGCTATGCAACTTTTTAAAACCCCTGCTCTTCCACCTGAATAGCCCTGAGTGAACTGTGTGTTAGAAAGGATTTCTCTAAGTGTTATTTTCCCTCCATATTATGGACCCTCCCAACCTTTTGCTTTTGTTTGACTGACCTAACCTGTCTTTTTCCAGTAGAGCACAGCCTTCAGCTGTGCTTCCCTGGGATTTTGTTAATTTGTTATGGGGAAACTGACACATCTTTCAGATTTTCACTACTGGGAAACTATGTTTCCCTTAGTTTTTGACTTGGTTGCCCATTCTTGGTAACTTTTTATCAGTGCGCCAAGTACCTTACTGTACCATGCACAGCAGTCTTTTCATTTTATGGCCCTATATACTCTCTAAGGATTTTTGGGAATTTATGCAAGTGTACCTAGGATGAACTAGTGGCAGCAGTTTCCTAGTATTGTTACTCCTTTTTATTGTACCATACCGTGTTTATCATGTTTGGTCCCTGACGGTGGGCACTGCCGAAAATGGCCATGCCACAAATGTTTTTGTTCTGTCCTTTGCCCATCTTGTACTTAGCCTTCAGCCTGTTTGAGCTGACCTAGGACTTTATTTATTTATTTATTTATTTATTTATTTATTTATTTATTTGTTTAATGTATTTCTAAAGTACTGGAACATTGCCTTCAGGCAAACTCACTTTAAACAAAAAGAGACAAACAACAAGTGGTTAAACAACAGGAAAGGAAAATAATCTGCAGTCTGTGCTTAGAACATAGGTGTCTGCGTGCTTCAACAAATGCAACAAACCAAAAACAGAAACATGAATAGGAGCTTCAGCAAAACTAAACAATTAAATCAGTTTGAATTCTTAAGCTTACGCTGGAAGTCAACTTTCCCAATTTGTGCCAATGAATCAGAAACAAAGGGAGATTACTATGGCCACACCCAATGACAATACAGTCTAGATTATTCATCGAGGACCACTCATTAATTTATATCCTCTGCAAAAGTCTAAAATCCTGAGACATAATGCAACTCTCTCCAGCTTTAGCCCATAACCAGGCCAGGACATTGTTCTGAAGAGCATCTCTCGGCTCAGGCCTTTCAGGTTGTTTTACCATTCTCAATGACAATATTTCTTCGGTCCCCGACCAGTCCTTTTAAGTGTGGATCCATGAATTCTGGCATTGAGTTATTTCTAATACACAAGTCTCTCCTCAATAAGGGACACATTGAATTATTTCTGGAGCATCTAGAAATCGGCAGTTTTGAACAATATGATTTTCCAGTAAATGTTGGGGGAGTAGAACCATCCGAGATGGCCAGGTCACAGACTGAGATCTGCAACTTGATGTTTACTAAAGGAGATACATTATGTGCCACTACTAGGCTAGTGGCTGGCTTCAAGTCAGTTTGGCAACTTGCATACATCTTCCTGGCAACTTCCTACGTTGTACAATGATCTGTTTGACACTCTGAATCAACGCTGACTAGCTGGGGAACTATTTTATCAAACGAATCAACCCATGCATTAAAGTCTGCAAAGTGCTCTCATTTGACTAGGTCATGGATAATTCTCTCCTTAATAATCTGCCAACTACTAGTTACATTCGTTGACTCTTGCCCCAAGTTGGAATTGGAGAGAACTTCTATAATAACATTATCCATTTTTTTTGTAGGGGTTTGCATTGCGTCCTAACTGCTAAAGATAGGCAGTCATTTTTCCCTATTTGAGGTTCTGGCTTGGATCATTGAGTTGGAGAATCTTGGGGTATACTGTGTTGTCACTCTGTTGTCTCATAATAGGCGTGCAGTCTTTCTTCCAGTCCAGTCCTGGCTAATAGTCAATGAGTCTGTTACTTGACAAGATGTGTTGCTTTGTAAATTACTTTTCTCCCCTCGTAAACGTTGTCTTCTTTGAGTTCTTCTGGCCAACATATCCATTATGCGACAGTCGCCTGGCATCATAGGGGAAGCCATCATTTCCTGTGAGAGCTGTGGTGGCGAGCCCCCTTCATTACCATTAAAGGTAGGAATCTTTAAAGCTCCTGGGTATATGGATTTACAAGGAGTGGGACACATCTCCTCTAATCTCTCTGTGGTCTCATGCACTCCGTCTCTAGAAATAGGCATTCCAGTGTGGTAAATCAACCTAGCAGGGCACAAAAAGGACCTCTATTTCCTTATAACAGGAAATAGGTTAAGGACAGAAATAAGGGAAGACTTAGCAGCAAACACGAGTCCCACAGTTAACCACAGTCTCATATGTGTGCACTACATACCACAGCCATGCCATCTTCCTTATCCCTCCATGCAGGCAAAGCTAAATTACCCCAGTGGACAGGGTTTGCCAGACGTTTCGCAGTCTTGGGAACATTAGCCCTGCAGGCTTAGCCCCCACAGGCTTACACTGTTATGGCCGTATCTACCAACCCTGCACTCCACCAAGGATTCTCGAATGAGCCAGAGCCCATCAACCACCACACATGGGTTGCAACAAGGGGATTAGATGAAAGGACCTTAGGATGTCAAACCGAACCACCTAGCGGCCACTTTCAACCTCCTAACAGTTATTCCTTTTTTGGACATGCAGCCTCCCGTGAAAACTGCATCTTTCGCAGGCTCCTGCATGTCACGTGTGCTAGTGCTGATGAAGAAGATTGGGACTGTCTCGTCCCAATCCACACTACTGGTGCCAGGATGTCTGGTATGCCTGAATGACAGAGATCACTGTGGGCCATGATTGGCGCATGCCTAGCGTGTATGCAAGAGAGCAGATCCTCCATTGGTTTTCCCAGATTTGAGTGCAAAATGAACCTTGGATAAGAGAAGGCGCTCTGCATCCATTCCTGGTCAATCTACTGAAGTTCACACTGAATTACAGAGGGAGCCAAGTATCCTGAAATCCTGAAGCAGACTTGTGGAACCTCCGGAGATGCACTGGAAGGTTTGGCACACTGAGCCCTCTGCTGGCCCGTTGGACCCCTGCTTTTGTCATTGATCTTAGAAGGCCTGCAAGGGCGCTTCAATCCTTTGGAGTAGTGGGAACAACTACTCTATGCACCTCCTGTTTACCCGCCAAAAAAGCCTTCTTAGAAGTGTTCCTGAACCGTCCAGTGAACTGACCAGCTCTACCAAGGGGTATTGCATAGGAGTGCTGCCATCTCGAGTTGACACTTGAGACTTGGGAAATAGCTAGCTTGTGGTGCTTCGCCTTCTCCAGCCAAATTCCTTAGTACTAGATTCTCAATTAGGTGAGTGCACCACGATGCAAGCCTTTTCATTACTAGACAGTGGTGATGTTCACTGTTGTTGCTTTGACTGCCCTCCAGTGCCCTGAAGCCTCATGCACTGGAATGTTCTTCCTTTCTTCTTCGTGAGTTGAGAAAATGCTACTGTCCTTCCACAGACAATCGTCCTGTCCCTCAGCCGCTGCAAGCCGCAGCACCAAGAAACTGCAGGGCTCGAACCTACAAATGACCTTGACTAAAGTGTCAAAGTATGGTCTGACCTGTGCCAAGGGGCGGTGAGTACTTGCTTCACTTACTTGTGGCCCCTGGCAAAACCAACATATTTGTGCGCACAAGAATCCCTTAACGGATCCTCACGTTGGCTGGGCTAGCCTGCAATCCGAAGCAATTGCTGAATGTCATATGACACTATGCCTGCAAGGGTATACCCTCCTCGAATAGTGGAACTTTAGTCTTCATCGCCTCAAGCCCCTTCCTGAACTGCCACAGCCCCTTGCAGAGGTACCGTTTTCACTCCTGACAGATGACTGTGCGTTGTAAATGCACTGCTGTACTTTTGAGTGCAAGGCTCCCCACTTCGTAGGGTTGGACTGCTTAGGTTAGGCTTTGGATTATGAAGGTTACCCAATGCTATACTTGTGTTAACCCCCATATGTTCAAGGTTGTGGGTGTGTTTTTCCATATCTTGCATTAGGCTAAAAGTGATTATATATGTAACACATAGTGATACGCATCTGTGGCATCGTTTCTCTGATACTGTGGTTATTTGTGTTTGATTATAAGTCCTATAATAAATGTATATTTATTTTTAATCTAGACCTGTCTAGAGTATTCTGTGGCTCTTTACTGTGTGTGCTCATTGTGGGCTTCTGATCACTCTCACTGAGACCTAGTCTTGACCGCCCACCAAGCTATCTTGATTGGTCTGGCTTGACCAGAAGGTTCCCCTGTTCCAATAATCTAGGGTGGCCTGCTAAACATCATGCCACCAGGTCAGAGTTTAGAAATCCATCTTAACACTGAGGATGTGACCTATGCTGAATCTGAGTAAATTGGTGGCACATCCTTTTGACATTTCTACAGCTGTTAATAATGCTGCACGCATTGCTGCTTGCGCCGAATAGTGTAATGGAAGTCGCATCTTCACCATGACCTCAAACTCCCTATGCTAATAGCGTACCACTGCTGCCTCTGTGTGTCTGTAATCCATGTTCTGATTGATCATTGATGACCCATCAATAAAAAGTATCTCTTCTTCTAAGGGGTCATCTTTTACCTGGTGTACATCACCTACAGTATTCTGATAGGTAGGGCAATCATGTACATAGTCACCTTCATGTACTGGAGTAGCGAGAAATGCTGCTGGACTAACAGTGTGGCATCTCACTGTTTTAGTGGAGTGATTAGATAATATCACTTACTACCCAGCAGCTCGTTGGGTGGTGAGGGTGGATTTGGATTTATCCAGGACAGTAAACACTGCATGTTCTGCATACAGTGTCACTGGGCAGCCCATGGTAATTGCTGATAATTTTGGATGGCAAAAGATGCTGCTGCTAATGCCTACTCACATAGAAAATGTGCTTTCATTACTGGGTCTAAAAGACCACTTTAATAAGCCAAAGGCCTTGTGAAGTGTTCTGGGTGAGGATAGTCGTCATCACCTGGCCATTAGAATATGAAAAATAAAAATAAAATGTATTATAATCTGGGGTCACTAAAAGAGGTGCATTACTAAGTGCATTCTTTAATTCCTTGAATGAGTGGATCATTCCAGGTGTCCATATTAGAGGGCCCTTCACTGTCTGCGCTTCCTTCGAGACCTGTACAAGGTGCTTGGTGTAACTGGAATAATTGAATATCCAGGTCCAGAAATAGTTGCATAGACCCAATAACTGTTGCATCTCCTTCACTTCGCATGGAACGGGTGATCTTCACCACAGCTTCCCTTTCTGGGTCACCTATGTCTCTGCTAAGGATGTTATCTGCCCTAGATACACCACCTCTTTTTGGCAATACTGCAGCTTTTCCTTGTCAACCTTGTACCCCTTGTCTGGCAATAATATCAAAAGTGTTACAGAATCTTCTCTACATTGTTGTTGTGTGGAACTACATAAAAGGAGCTCATTCACGTTTGTATCACTTTGCTCTGTGCTTGCAAATTTACAAAATCCATTTGTAAGACTCTCAATACCCTTGTGAAAAATCGAGAGTGTTGGAATCTTTGACTGCGGCAGGTAAAAGCGGTGAGTTACTGAGAATCTGGCTGCAATGGAATGGAAAAGAATGCATTCTTAAGGTCAACTACAGTGAAATAAGTTGCTTCTGTTGGTATGTTACATAATACATAAAATGGATGCTTGATTTGGTACTGTGATGCTGGAAATGCCTTGGAGGTACAGGGCCTCCTAATCCTTCTCCTATTACTTCCTTAGACGTTGTCTTCTGTTTATGTTCTGCACAGGAGTTCAGTTAGGACCCCTGGCAGAGCAGTTCTTCATTTTTGTTCTTGGTGAACAAAGACCCATGCAGTATCCTTAGGGCACCCTTGAGTAGGGATACACCCTTGTACACCTAATTAGTGTTTTTGGGTAAATGTGAATTGCCCACAGAGGAGAGTATGGGCTGGTGGTAGCTACACACTGACTTGACAGGGGATCTGGGTCGCCCCACTTTTTTGAACACCTAGGCCCTGCCATAGGAATCAATGGAATCCTGTACAAAGGCAAGATGGGCATTTCCCCTTGTTTCTCGAGGTCAGGAGAAACCCTGGCTGTGTTCCCTTCCTCTGACTGGATGTTGGGTGGAAGAACCATATATGGAACTGGGGCTGCACCTTCTAGACTATATGGCGCCTTTGCTGGGATTGCTGTTGTGGGTACTGTGGGATATTTTCACTCAGCTGTGCTTTGCTACATCACTTTGCTGCAGAGATGCAAGAAACAGCAAAAATGGCTGTTCTGACTCCATGTGTGCACCAAGATCTCTAAACTGTGTTTTTGCAACAACCAGAAAGTGGCTGCACAACCCTGCCACACACATTTCACGTGCGGTGGCACAGAGTACTCCCGGCCGGAATGTGCCAGTGTGCTCTGCAACATTTAACATGGAGTGAAGTGAAAGAGGCAGCATTACTTTACTGAAAACCTAAAATGCCTCTTTAAAATGACATCTTTCAACCTTAAAAGTGCTGTTTGGTGATAAATCCATCCATTTATCATGAACCACTGTGATTAAAAAGGCCCTGCAATGCCCAGGATCATCCATTGTGTTTCAGAGGAACCAGGTCTCATTTGAATGACAGCTCCTGTCAAACGTATCTTTAAAAAAATCAGGGGTTTTGGTTTCATTTTACACAGGAAACATGTCTATTTTCTTAGCAAAAGTATCAAGAATCAGCTGTTCAGAGAAAGACTCCAAATAGTTGTCTGTTAAATGTATCCATGCTGCAAAACAACTCCAGTTCTCAAGAAAAGAACTATAGCTGCAGAAAATGTGTATTTTCTGGAGATGAGAACAGAATTTAAAGAAATAGTAAAATGTGCTTTTTCTGACTGAAGAGAGAAAATTGCCTATTTAAACATAGATTTTTTTTGAAGGCCTGCCTACTTAGAAATTTAAAAGGATTTGTTGCTGGTAAATTGCACCTATAAACTGTTTTGATTCCATAGGTTTAAGTCAAGATGTAAAATGAGAAAATAAAAGCTAAAACTCAGGCTAAGTGGGTAAACTATATAAAAAAAGTTCTCTGCCAGATACTAGCCCTGAAAAAGGGTGACACCTCATAAACATCTGGAACAGGAAAGCGCTAATTGCTAGCTTGGAGGACGTTGAATGCTCCAGCTCAAAGGGACTTCCCCAGCTCATCAGACATTCATCTTTGCTCTAGGCTGGGACAATAGCAGGCTGAGACTCTCACCTGTCAAATGTGAGGGGCAATAAAAACCTTCAATCAAGAGACGTCCCTCATCCTGCTTCAAAGGAATTGACAGCTGCTTGCAGTTAAAGAAAAAAAACTGATCAAGTGACAGTTGGTTTTAAAAGCCTATTTTGTAACTGAACTTTAAAGACATTTAACTTTGCAGCAAGAATGAGGAAACATATGAAACGTTTGGAGTTTGAAATCTAATGTTATGTTCTTTCTTTGAAAACTTGGAAGAAATTATTACTGCGTAAGGAACAGAAGTTGTACAAAAAATGACAGATTGCAGGGAAAGTATTGATGTTGCGAACATAACATTTTGTACACACATCTCAGGGGTAAATGCACATCTGTGTACAAAATTGGGCCATTTTAGGCCAAATCTTTCATGGTGAAAATTGTCAAAATGTAGCAGAAAGGCAAAACCAGGTGCCACAGACTTGGGGTTTGGATTGAAATATGACGCACAAAATATGTAACCTCTGTATCTGATATTCTCAGAGGTTATAACTGCATAAATATGTATTTGTCGCAAAATTAGATTTTGGTTCCAATAGCTAGGGGAGGTTTCTACACATTGTAAAAGTAACTCCATAAACATGACATCCTTTTTCTATGATCCAATCAGCGGAGAGTTAGGAGGAGACTTCTACCTTGCCTAATCCTAGCATTATGGGTGTGGGTAGTAAGCCAGCCTCTACCATACACTGTAGTGATGTCATCTGGCAGGATAAATAAGGGCACCTGACAGCACACAGACACACTGATTCCTGACTTTCTTCCTGAATTCCTGTGTGGCGTCCTGTTCCTGATTTCTTCATCTTGCTTGATACTGATTCCTGATTTTCATTGCAAAGCCAAGGGCTATGCATTGCTGAACCCTTTTTCAGCTAGGCCTCAAATTCAAAAAATCCCAAAAACCCAAGGGAAGCATCCTGATCCAGCCTGGCTTACTACTACTAGATGCATTCCTGCAAACTTGCTACCCCACTGATCTGCAGTATCCAGTAACCAGAAGCGCCAGTCCAATGCAGTCCGGTGACCAGAACGGCACAGATGATCCTGTCCTGCCAGATTTGCCCAGCTGTCCCTGGTTTGACCCGATCCCTGTGATGACCAGAACCATTGATGGTCCAAAATCCTAAATTATAGTAGACTGTAAGTATTAATAGGAATCATACAAAACTATATCATACCTTGCCTTGCCTTGTCCTACCCAAATCTCTAAACCATCCTATCATAACATTAATAATTTGTAACCACCGTATCAGAATCCTTATTGCACTCCTGTCTTTGATATATTTTGCTAAGCGCCATTTCTTTAGTCATTTTTATCTTGTGTAAATCCTAAACTATCAATCCTATTTCGAGTGGTTGGTCTGGTTCCGCCAGAGCGGGCGCTGGGGTTCTGGGGTTGAGTCATGAATCAACTCCAGAGCTTACCGTGTCCCTCTTTGGTATTCTAGCCGGAATGCTCTAGTCTAGTGAAAAACTACAGTAAATACTTTTTGTCCAAACTGAGTTTCTTTTCTGTTTTCACCACCCGATTTTTCTAAAAACGCCTCTCATTCTACATTGCATATCTCCCTCAGTTTAATAGCTAGAGACCTCATTTCAACTATGGATTATACCTAAGACCTATAGCTACATCCCAACTCAAAATCAGTGCATTTCATCATTTTTTATTAAAAACCGTTCGGTTAATTTTAGGCGGGAATCAACATTTTTGCAAAGTTTTACATGTGTGATTTTTATGCTAAATTATTTCCATTCAAATTCAAATTATTTACTTTTGCTCAAACTATTGTTCATGATTGTTAGTATCTTTCCAATGTTGCTCCCATAGAAATTTGTACTGATTGAACGATTTTTACACATTTTCAGTGTTTTATTCGGCCATTTCCGAAGTCTCATTTTAAACAGTAGGGTTTCAAATCAGTTTTTCTCTCTTGTTTGGGGAGGGAAGGTTGGGTTCGAATTCTGTTTTCTATTACTTATTCCTGATTACCTGCTGCTTATTTGTGGGTTGAGGAATATTGGAGGGGGAAATCCTAACTTAAGTGCTATCTCTCCAAACAAGCCAAAAGTGATCTTTTCTCTGGTGTTTTACTTTTGTGTTGCTAAAGAGTGAATTTAAGTGCATTACATACCTTCTTATCTGTTATTGCCACCACATTGGTGATTGCTGCTCCCTATTAAAAAGCATATGTTTGATTTGAATTTTAAATAAATAAATAAATATTACCTTTACCAACCAGCCTGATTCCTGGTCCATCGTTACCCGGGGTATTTGAAATATTGAACCTATATATATATATAACAAAAAAGAAGTTTGGAGTTAACGAGGATGTATACCTCTTACCTCTTGTATAAAATCTTTAGCCCCATGTGGGGTCCTGGTCCGTGGTAATGGGCTGTCCTGTTGTGACAGTGGGTCCTGATGGGCCCTGTAAAGCAAGTGGTTGGATATTAGTGGGGGCGTAGTTGCTGTGGTCAATATCATGTGTGTGAGCTGTGTGGGCTCATGGCGGAGTGCTCTCCCGAACCCGGGACCCACCTTCCCGCTTAACCCCTGCTACCGCACACGTAGCATAGACCCTTAGACTATAAACTGGACAGCAGCTCACAATTGGACCCTATTTCCAATGCAATTTATAGAAAATAAATGGACAAACCTGGAATCCACCATGAGCCCACACAGCTCACATACATGATATTGACCACAGCAACTACGCCCCCACTAATATCCAACCACTTGCTTTACAGGGACCATCAGGACCCACTGTCACAACAGGACAGCCCATTACCATGGACCAGGACCCCACATGGGGCTAAAGACTTTATACAAGAGGTAAGAGGTATACATCCTCGTTAACTCCTGACTAGTAACTTCATCTACCCCGACCACTACCTTGCTAACTTTTCCTCTGTGCTTTATTCTCTCTCCCTCTGTCTTTAATGCATTGTCATTATATCAACTGTATGTGCCAACTATTTTGTAACACGTGCTGAAAGACTCCACTGCACTTAACACCACTCACTGTGCACTTACAAATCAATGTCACAACCATGTCACTAACTGTACACTTCACATGATGTTTTGAATCTTCATCAGTCTAGATAAAGACCCACGGGTCGAAACACGTGTCGTCTGACAAACAAGGGACACTGTTTGCCCCTAAAAATGTACTAAAATGCATACTAACTGTATGCCGATATCAACCTACCACCAGCGCAAATAAAAGCGAAAACTTGTATCGCATCAACCACTGTGTTAGATCTATTCTTGGAACTACTGAAGCAGGATAAACAGGAGAAATCTTCTTTTTCCGCTCAACAACTGGGGTACTGGCTAAACCCCGACAGCTCCTGTGATCTTGTAACATATGAACCCCACTATCAGGCTTAACAATCAACAGAGCTTAGCACAGGATGTTTCCACACCTAGAGCCAACCAAGAACATATATATATATATATATATATATATAACAAAATAAGCATTTTGGTTGTGCACTGCATACTAGGCTGAGACCAGGGTATATCGCATGATTTTAATACTTAAGAGATTTGGGGGCTTGTCCGGGATTTTGAGCTTGATTAGCACTCGTTAAATTCTGGCAAAGCAGGTTAACCTGCAGGGTAGTGACACTTTGCTTGGTTGGTGTGCTATGCTACACTGTTCAAGTGCCTCCCAAAATAAATATTAAAAAACCAGGCTGGTCTGTAAAAGTAAAATAATATCAACCTCGGAATAATTAATAAAGAAATTGATACTTCCAAAATGGCGATCCCAGTGGAATTCACAATGGCTAGGATGCACCCCCTGCACAGGCTTTCTGTCAGGGGTGAGTGGCCAGAACAGAATGAACATGACTGGCTGCAGGAAATCACAGAACAGGTCACTGCCATGGACCTGGATACATGGCAGGACAATGGCCCAATACACCAAGCTCTCAGTGAATTGTCCATGGCTCCAAAAATTAAAGAGGAGCAAAGCAAAATTGCCAGAATTGCGGCCTACCTATACCTCCACATAGGAGTGATACAGTGTCATGGTGCATGCTCCAAAAGACTTGGAGCTGACGGGCCTTTCCCAGTCACTGACACCCATCAGGGCTTATAAAGCCCCAAAGGGTAGTCCAAGGACTTCCTGTATCCAGTCCTGGCGCCGTTGGCAGCAGGCAAATAATTTCCCATCTGGTAATGCACTACATGGGACTACATACAGCCCAGTCAAAGGGGGCTGAATCATCTGGCTTATCCTGTGTGTGGCTGTGGGAATACTTTACCTGTGATTACAGAATGAGGCTGAAGGGACTATTTTATTGAAACTACTTACAAGGCTATTTAAACCACACCCTGCCAACAGAACACGCTTTGCGTTATTCTGCACTCCTGCAGTGTAACGCTCACCGTGTCTACTTAGCTCCAGTACCTGAACACCAGCAGCTACGCCCGGGAATTTCCATCCATCGGAACCTGAGAACAGAAGAAGAGAAGAAAGAAACAGGAATTAATACTGAGTTTTCGACCTTACCTGAAGGATTCCATCCGAGTGGCCGCTCCTTCAGCTGCTCTTCAGTTTGCCACACCTGCAGAAAAGAAAGCATCTGCAAGAACAGCTGATACTCACCCAGAGACCGCTTCCCTTGGGATTCCTCTGCAGTGGTTCCTCCGATCGCCACTCCGCAGCCACACTGCACCTGTTTGCAGGAAAGAAAAGAACACTGCAGGTTAGTCGCGCACGGGAAAAGACCATTATAGAGACATTTGGCGCCACTCACAAACTCTATACTCACCCGAGTAGAATCTGATCAGCGTTGAAAGGCGAGTCAAATCTTCATTAAAAAACTGCTCAAGACCGCACCTGAAAGAAAGGTGAATACAAGGTTAAAACTTGGGTAATAAAGATATTTAAGCATCTATTGGTATAGAGACTTATGTGCTGAGTCAAGCAATTCAAGACTCCGCTACACCCCCACAGGATCAGTAAAGGAACTTGATTCAGGGAGAGACTGTCATATTGCGCCCCTGCAAGAGATCGCAGGACGGAGAGTCCACCACTAAACAAACCAAGGTGAGGCTGAAGCAGAGAGGGGGCATTAGGAGGTTACAGGAGGTGGGAACTCAACCCCGCTCCTCACAGTGCTAACATCCTATTTTGACCTTGTAGGCAAAAGCATTCGGGGAAGTGACAGGGAAGGAGAAGTCACGTGCAAGTCTCTCCATCCAGCTGTGTAATGCCAGGGCAGTCATCATTCCTGCATCTTCGAGCGATGCCCCCGAGGAGACAAGGTGAGCGTGACAGAACGCAAAGCCGTTCATAAAACCTCCACCTGGGTGTCATGGAAATCTCAGAGACTGACCAGCTAGCCCAGCTTTTGGGGGAACTCAGGGTTGAGGTGCATTCAGCCAGGCAAGAAACCAATGCCTTAAGGAGAGAATTGATTGTAACCAAGGATCGGACAGACCATCTCGCCAGACGGTTACTACAATCACAGGCGGGGCAAACCTCACTACCCGGATCGAGTTCCACGGTCCCTGCTTCACCAAGCAATCCAGTACAGGTGGTCCTTCCAGGAGCCGTACCTTTAGCACCCCCAGAATGTTTTGCAGGAGATTCAAAAAGGTACGTGGTTTTCATAAATCAGTGCCATCTGTGCTTCCTATGTAGGCTAGGGGCCTTTCCGAATGACCAATCAAAGGTGGCCTTTGTGCCGTCATATCTCACTGGCAGTGCTGGAGACTGGTCGGTACCTCTAGTCAATCGGGATGGCCCCATTTTGCGAGACTTCCAGAGGTTCCAACTGGACATGGAAAAGTTGTTTGCTCAGCAATCTCAAGGGGAGGCTTTAGATAACAAACTCCTATCTCTGCATTAAGGGAATCAAGATCTGTTAACGTACATCGCAACCTTCAATTGGTTGGTAGTGGAAAATGGTTGGCCGGATGACAAAAGAACAACGTTGTTTCATCGTGGTTTGAGAAGCGAGTTAAAAGACATTTTAGCTCAAGTGGTCAATCCACCCAGAGACTGTGCAGAATACATAGACTTGGTTGTCCAGCTTGATCATAGGTTGCAGAACCGTAAGGCTGATCGAGCTAGAATGGATTCTCAGGTATTTGTGCGTCCAAAGGAAATTGCTTCCAAGACTACTGACGCGTCTGAACCCATGCAGATTGGAGGGGTGCAAGGACCGCTATCCAAGGCTGAAAGAGACATGAGAAAGCAGCAACAGCTGTGCTTGTATTGCGGAACAGCCGGCCACTTCCTCCATGAGTGCCCAGTGAAACCACCCAAGAAAACAGTAGGGGTTGCCGGCAAGACTGAGGCAGAACCATTTCCGGAAAACTTCCCCGCCCGACAAGCGTTGAGGTCCATTTGTCGAGCGAAAAGAAGGACTCCCAGACCTCGCACGTAGCTTTACCAATGATCCTCAGAAGTCACCAACAGCTGTCTCGAATGCATGCAGTCAGAGTATATATTGATAGCGCAGCCATTGGGAACTATATGGACCAAGAATTGGCTACAAGGATGAATCTTCCTCCTTCCGAGAAGGCAACAACTGACTTAGTCACCACTGTCGACGGAACAGAGATTTCTTCGGAACTGGTAACACATTCAATGACAGAGATTACACTTTTGTGCCAAGATGGGCATCGGGAAGCCATTGTGTTCGATCTAATGAAGGCTCCACAATTCCAAATAATTCTGGGAATGCCATGGCTAGAATCACACAATCCTTGCATCGACTGGCGTGCGAAGGAGCTGACCTTCTCAGTAGAGTGTGCTCAAACTTGTTATCGAACAGAAGGACCTTTGACCAAGGAAATGACTACGATCAAGAGTTTAACAAATCTGCTACCCCAGGTATACCAAGTCTATCAACACGTCTTCCAGAAGGATCAAGCCAACACTCTCTCCCCCATAGATCATACGACTGCCAGATCGACCTCATACCAGGAGCTCAGATTCCTTGTGTCCGAATCTATGCGCTCACCGAGACTGAAGATCTGCATTTAAGAAAGTATCTGGACCAGTACCTGTCAAACGGTTTTATCCGGCCGTCCAAGTCCCCGGCGGCCTCACCCTTATTCTGCATGCCTAAAAAGGATGGAGACCTTAGGACTTGTATCGACTACCGCGCATTGAACCAAGTTACTGTAAAAAAAACGTTACCCTTTACCTTTGATTCCTGAACTGTTGGACCAAGTTAAAGATGCACAGATTTACACCAAGTTAGACCTCCGAGGAGTGTACCACCTAGTACGAAATAAGAAGGAGATGAATGGAAGACCGTTTTCCGTACTTAATATGAGTTATTCGAATACCAGGTAATGCCTTTCGGCCTGTGTAACGCCTCAGCAGCGTTTCAATATTTTATGAATGACGTCCTGCGAGAGTTGATCGATGTCTGTGTCGTGGTATACATCGACGACATTCTGGTATACTCCTCTTCTGAACAAGAACATGTGAGACATGTCCGTGCTGTTCTGGACAAACTTCGGCAACACAAACTATATGCTAAATTAGAAAAATGCTTCTTCCATGTTACAGAGGTCGAGTTCCTTGGGTTTGTCTTAACCACTCGTGGTCTATGTATGGATTCGGGAAAAGTTGATGCCATCCTCAACTGGCCTTCTCCAACCTCAATCAAAGGAGTTCAGAGTATGCTGGGATTTGCAAATTTCTATCGTCGCTTCATTCCAGGTTTTTCACACCTTGTGCACCCCATCACCTCTTTACTGCAAAAGAATAAACGTTTCCAATGGTCAGAAGAGGCGGAAAAGGCTTTCCAAAATTTAAAACAAAAATTAATCTCAGCTCCAATCTTGAAGAACCCTCGTCCAGATCTCCCGTACGTGGTTGAGACCGACGCTTCCAGCTTGGCAATGGGAGCAGTCCTTTCTCAAAGAGATCCTGAAACGGGTTAACTACACCTGGTGGCCTTTTGGTCACGGAAATTCACGGCACCAGAATTGAACTACGCCATAACAGACAAGGAACTTTTAGCCATCAAGACAGCTTTCAAAGCGTGGCGGCATTACCTCCTAGGAGCAAGGCATACCATCATGGTGATCACTGACCACTGCAATCTACAATACCTAAAGTTGGCGAAGGCACAATCATCTCGCCAACTTCGATGGGCGTTATTTTTTGCTGAATTAGATTTTGTAATTACTTACCAGCCTGGTTGTCGAAATGGAAAAGCGGATGCCCTGTCCCATATAGGAGTAGATGATGCACATGCAAGTCCAGACCCAGTACCCATCATCTCTGGAGGAAGAATCCTGGGAATTACTACATCTCTAACTTTAGATGACATTCACGTAGAAATCGCACACCTCATAGATACCAACACTATGCAAGATTGGCCAACTAAAATTCTGCACCACTCAGTCTCAAACCATTTGCCTCACTTTCAGGGACGTCTCTATCTACCCAGCAAGGAACTTCAGAACATGGTCATCTCAAATTACCACGAATCTCTGGTAGAATGTCACCCTGGAATTGCTAAAACTGAAGCCAAAGTCAAACGACACTTTTGGTGGCCAACCTGGCATAAGGACATCAAGCAATTCGTATTATCATGTGGAATTTGTGCACAAAACAAAGCCCAAAAAAAGAGATAACCTGGTCTACTGCAACCCCTGGATATTCCGCCTACACCTTGGCACACATTGTCTCTTGGTTTCATCACAGACATCTCTCCTTGCAATGGATTCAACACCATTTTAGTGGTAGTAGATTTATTTTCCAAAATGGCCCACTTCATTCCCATAAAAGGTTTACCCTCAGCTTCAATCCTGGCCAAGGAATTCCTTGAACAGATAGTCAGATTCATCGAACAGAAGGACCTTTGACCAAGGAAATGACTACGATCAAGAGTTTAACAAATCTGCTACCCCAGGTATACCAAGTCTATCAACACGTCTTCCAGAAGGATCAAGCCAACACTCTCCCCCCCATAGATCATACGACTGCCAGATCGACCTCATACCAGGAGCTCAGATTCCTTGTGTCCGAATCTATGCGCTCACCGAGACTGAAGATCTGCATTTAAGAAAGTATCTGGACCAGTGCCTGTCAAACGGTTTTATCCGGCCGTCCAAGTCCCCGGCGGCCTCACCCTTATTCTGCATGCCTAAAAAGGAAGGAGACCTTAGGACTTGTATCGACTACCGCGCATTGAACCAAGTTACTGTAAAAAAAATGTTACCCTTTACCTTTGATTCCTGAACTGTTGGACCAAGTTAAAGATGCACAGATTTACACCAAGTTAGACCTCCGAGGAGTGTACCACCTAGTACGAAATAAGAAGGAGATGAATGGAAGACCGTTTTCCGTACTTAATATGAGTTATTTGAATACCAGGTAATGCCTTTCGGCCTGTGTAACGCCTCAGCAGCATTTCAATATTTTATGAATGACGTCCTGCGAGAGTTGATCGATGTCTGTGTCGTGGTATACATCGACGACTTTCTGGTATACTCCTCTTCTGAACAAGAACATGTGAGACATGTCCGTGCTGTTCTGGAAAAACTTCGGCAACACAAACTATATGCTAAATTAGAAAAATGCTTCTTCCATGTTACAGAGGTCGAGTTCCTTGGGTTTGTCTTAACCACTCGTGGTCTATGTATGGATTCGGGAAAAGTTGATGCCATCCTCAACTGGCCTTCTCCAACCTCAATCAAAGGAGTTCAGAGTATGCTGGGATTTGCAAATTTCTATCGTCGCTTCATTCCAGGTTTTTCACACCTTGTGCACCCCATCACCTCTTTACTGCAAAAGAATAAACGTTTCCAATGGTCAGAAGAGGCGGAAAAGGCTTTCCAAAATTTAAAACAAAAATTAATCTCAGCTCCAATCTTGAAGAACCCTCGTCCAGATCTCCCGTAGGTGGTTGAGACCGACGCTTCCAGCTTGGCAATGGGAGCAGTCCTTTCTCAAAGAGATCCTGAAATGGGTCAACTACACCTGGTGGCCTTTTGGTCACGGAAATTCACGGCACCAGAATTGAACTACGCCATAACAGACAAGGAACTTTTAGCCATCAAGGCAGCTTTCAAAGCATGGCGGCATTACCTCCTAGGAGCAAGGCATACCATCATGGTGATCACTGACCACTGCAATCTCCAATACCTAAAGTTGGCGAAGGCACAATCATCTCGCCAACTTCGATGGGCGTTATTTTTTGCTGAATTAGATTTTGTAATTACTTACCAGCCTGGTTGTCGAAATGGAAAAGCGGATGCCCTGTCCCATATAGGAGTAGATGATGCACATGCAAGTCCAGACCCAGTACCCATCATCCCTGGAGGAAGAATCCTGGGAATTACTACATCTCTAACTTTAGATGACATTCACGTAGAAATCGCACACCTCATAGATACCAACACTCTGCAAGATTGGCCAACTAAAAGTCTGCACCACTCAGTCGCAAACCATTTGCCTCACTTTCAGGGACGTCTCTATCTACCCAGCAAGGAACTTCAGAACACGGTCATCTCAAATTACCACAAATCTCTGGTAGCATGTCACCCTGGAATTGCTAAAACTGAAGCCAAAGACAAACGACACTTTTGGTGGCCAACCTGGCGTAAGGACATCAAGCAATTCGTATTATCATGTGGAATTTGTGCACAAAACAAAGCCCAAAAAAAGAGATCACCTGGTCTACTGCAACCCCTGGATATTCCGCCTACACCTTGGCACACATTGTCTCTTGGTTTCATCACAGACATCTCTCCTTTCAATGGATTCAACACCATTTTAGTGGTAGTAGATTTATTTTCCAAAATGGCCCACTTCATTCCCATAAAAGGTTTACCCTCAGCTTCAATCCTGGCCAAGGAATTCCTTGAACAGATAGTCCGAATACACGGATTTCCTTCCATCCTGATTTCAGACCGAGGCACTCAATTTATTTCATGTTTCTGGATAAAATGTTGCGAGTTAGCTCAAATCGATGTAAGACTTTCTACCAGCAACCATCCACAAACCAATGGTCAGACCGAGAGGACCAACCAGACTTTGGAGCAATACCTAAAATGCATGTTACACCAAACAGAAGGCAGTTGGAAGGATATTTTGTGGATAACAGAGTATGCTTATAACAATTCCTTACACTCTAGCATTGGGCAAAGTCCTTTTTATACAATATATGGAATGCACCCACAAATCTCCAATCTTGAGCCACCTCAACTTCTGGAAATGTCAGCTGTAAGCAGCTTATATACTACCATCATCCAAGCCTTTAAACAAGCGACAGATCATCTGAGGCAAGTTAAGGAAAGGTACAAGAAATCAGCAGACGTACATAGAAGTAAATCTCCAAAGTATCAAGTAGGGGATGAAGTCTGGCTGGCCCCGAAACACATACCAATGAATGGAACCCATACCTTCAATCCCAGATATTTGGGTCCGTACACAATAAAGGCCATCATGAATCCGGTAGCAGTAAAATTGGACCTACCCCCACACATGCGGATTCATCCCGTGTTTCAAGTTTCGCTTCTGAAACCAGTGCAACCAGGGACCCGCATACAAAAACCACCCAAACCAATTATGGTCGACGGGGAACCTGAATGTGAAGTTAAGGACATTCTAGATTCAAAAATCATCAAATCAAAATTATTTTATTTGATAGACTGGAAAGGATATGGACCACAAGAAAGATCATGAGAACCCAGTGATCACATTCATGCTCCACGGTTGTTAAAAAGATTCCATCATAATCATCCGAACAAACCAGGACTGGTGGGAGAACCCACCGTTAGGGGGGCTTTGGCGGGTAGTGCTGTCATGGTGCATGCTCCAAAACACTTGGAGCTGGCAGGCCTTTCCCAGTAACTGACACCCATCAAGGCTTATAAAGCCCCAAAGGGTAGTCCAAGGACTTCCTGGACTCAGTCCTGGCGCCGTAGGCGCCAGGCTCATAATTTTCCATCTGGTAATGCACTACTTGGGACTACATACAGCCCAGTCAAAGGGGGCTGAATCATCTGGCTTATCCTGGGTGTGGCTGTGGGACTACTTTACCTGTGATTGCAGAATGAGGCCGGAGGGTCTATTTTATTGAACTACTTACAAGGCTATTTAAACCACACCCTACCGACAGAACACGCTTTGTGTTATTCTGCACTCCTGCAGCGTAACGCTCACCGTGTCTGCTTAGCTCCAGTACCTGAACGCCAGCCGCCATGCCCGTTCTGGAACTTCCATCCATCGGAACCTGAGAACAGAAGAAGAGAAGAAACAAACAGGAATTAATACTGAGTTTTCGACCTTATCTGAAGGATTCCATCTGAGCGGCGGCTCCTTCAGCTGCTCTTCAGTTCGCCGCACCTGCAGAAAAGAAAACATCTGCAAGAACAGCTGATAATCATCCTGAGACCGCTTCCCTTGGGATTCCACTGCTGCGGTTCCTCCGATCGCCACTCCGGAGCCACACTTCACCTGTTTGCAGGAAAGAAAAGAACACCGCAGGTTAGTCGTGCATGGGAAGAAACCATTATAGAGACATTTGGCGCCACTCACGAACGCTATACTCACCCGCATAGAATCTGATCAGCGTTGATGGACGAGTCAAATCTTCATTAAAAAACTGCTCAAGACCGCGCCTGAAAGAAAGGTGAATACAAGGTTAAAACTTGGGTAATAAAAACATTTAGGCAACTATTCCAAGCATCTATTGGTATAGAGACTTACCTGCTGATTCAAGCAATTCAAGACTCTGCTACACCCCCACAGGATCAGTGAAGGAACTTGATCCAGGGAGAGACTGTCATATTGCGCCCCTGCAAGAGATCGCAGGACGGAAAGTCCACCACTAAACAAACCAGGGTGAGGCTGAAGCAGAGAGGGGGCATTAGGAGGTTACGGGAGGTGGGAACTCACGGTGCTAACATCCTATTTCGACCTTGTAGGCAAAAGCATTCGGGGAAGTGACAGGGAAGGAGAAGTCACATGCAAGCCTCTCCATCCAGCTGTGTAATGCCAGGGCAGTCATCATTCCTGCATCTTGGAGCGACGCCCCCGAGGAGACCAGGTGAGCGTTACATACGGGAAAATCACACTGAAAACATAGTTCTGGCACAGTATCAAATTGAATCACTAGAGAGAATCCAGAATGATCCAAACTCTGCAGAACAAAGGCTACATAAGAGCCAAGAATTAGAGGCAGAATCTGAACATTATGTCACAAAATTAAAAGAAGATCTAGCTCTCCTAGAGAAAGACAATGCAGAGCAAGACACCAATTACAAACACTGAAAGAGTGGTGTCAGGAAAGGGTTGACTCTCTGCAGCAGAGTCAACAGAAACTGGCGCAACAATTAAATTATAATGGAGCCTTCGCAGAACAGATAGTTACCCTACAACACCAGATAGAAGCCTTGAAAGAGGAAAATAATACATTAATTATGAGAGACCTACACTCTCAAACATAATTTGATGAGGAGCACCAGAAAACCAATGCCATCAAAAAACAAAGGGATGACCTGGCTGAACAGAGGTCAGGAAGTAAGCCAATTAAAAACCGAGTTGGTGGGAAGAAAGCTGGTCCTCCAGGAGCTCAATGAATTAAAGTCAGAGTATGGGAAGCTAATGGGGCACATCAGACGGTTGGAGGATGCTCTGGAAGAGAACACCCAGACCAAAGATGCTAAAACTCAGGAGGTTAGTCTCCTGCAGCAGAAATTGTCCCAGTATTCCCAGACCATGCAGGAAGTGCAGAGAGACAATGAGGCTCTCTGTGAAAGGAATGATGAACTCCACCAACAAGTAGCAATGCAAGAGCAAATCACTGAGACCAGTAATGCCTTGATAGAGGAACAAAAGGCTCGGATTTTTGCTTATCACCAGGAAGTAGGGGCTGAAAAAGAAAAGGTAGAGAGGGACAGAGCAACCCCTGGTCATTACATAAGGACCCCTGTACTCAGGGACTCAAACCCCTTCAATACCATGAACACTGCCAACTTCATGTCTACTGGCTCATATGAACCAGGGGCCATGGGGATGGCAAGATTCAATAGAGTTGGTAAGATGGGACTGACAGATCAGCGCCCCCCAGAAACTGATGAACAGGCGTCCCTGTACAGATCCCCAAATGTTAGGGCTGATATCTCTGACCAGGAAGACTCCTATGAGGGCAGTGCGGGAGTACTCTGCCAATCCTGGGGGCAGGGGAGAGTCAGAAGACTCTTCTGAGCACCACAGGAATAGGGAAACTAGGCCCCAACATTTTGCAAGCTCTTCTCAAGTTCGCAGAATCAGGGAGTGCCTAGAGGATCAAGAAGCCACATCCAGTAGCAGTGCACTGAGTCTGAGGATGAGTGGACTCGAGTGATTAAAACCAAGAAGGCAAACAATATTAAGAGAGCTATGCAAAAAGATCCCCTGAAGTAGATCAAGGCCATTAGGAGTGTTAGAACTACATATCATAAAAATGCAAAGTGTTCTGTCTGGGAACAACTAGAATTATATGAACAAATGATGGAAACTTTTCATATGAAGGACAGCCAGAAATGCATACAGTATGTGAAATGGACATTATCCCCTGAGTACTCGAGTTTCTTTGCGGGACTGGGGGATCAGAACCACTCAAGATGGTCCACCTACAGGGCGGCCATCTTAAAACATTTCTCTGCACACAGAAACCCCCAACAGGCCTGGAAGGCGGCCTAGAAATTTCAGTGCGGGGAAGATCAGGCCCCACAAGAATTTGTGCTTGAGCTCACATGCGCCTTTGCGCAGACCACCAGGAGGGTGCGCACAGAAAGTCAGGAGTTCATCACCATCTTCTTTCATGCACTCCCCAAATATATAATGACCCAGTTGGTGAGGGACTTTCATAAGAAGATATCACTGGACCGGGTCATAGAACAGGTGACCCACATTTATGAGGTACAAAAACCAGCAGATAACAAAAACACAAACAAAACCCCCAAACCAGCCAACACCCCTGCTGCTGCTAAGGTGGCAGAGGTGAAGGTTGCCCCCATTTTAGATCTGGCAACGGGGGGCCTAAAAATATACCTGTACAAAATCCATCCCATCAACGAACCAGAAGGCCCTTGAGCCAATCCCAGACAGACTGTAGTCAGGGGGGTAATCCCACAAATGGGACCCCTAACTCCCCATATTACATCAGCCCCCAATACAAGTGTAACAAACCAATTCTGGGATATGTGTGGACTCCCCCAACCCAAGCCAGGGGATGCAACCAGGTAGGTACCACCCCAGGAAACTTCCCTCCTAATTTTCCCCAGGAGGGTAGTAATCCCCCAAATACCGGGTTGAGTTTCTTTCCCCAGTACCCTCAAAACTCCAACCTACAAAACAACCCTCCTTTCTTTCCCCACTTTTCCCGAGCCCAGAAAGCCTAATCCGGGAGAGGGGAGGCCAAGGGTGGAGGGTTACCAAATTTCTCCAAACTCAGGGTACTATGGGAGAAGGGGTAGTTATCCTTCCCGAGACTCACCTAGGATGGACCATAAACCCCCATACAAGCCGAAACGGGTGTCCCAACCGGAGCACCAGGTCCATAACCTGTCCCAGGATCTGGGTCGCATGTTGAGGGCTCAACAAAACCCTCAGATGAACATGGCGGCTCAGAACCCCACAAACCAAGGGTCTGGGAGGGGGAGAGCACTCCGACAACTCACTGGTTCCAGAGGAGGAGGCACAGGGGAAGGGAGGTATAAAGCCTTAGAGGAAGCTTCCTTCCTCACTCGTGAAAAACCCCTAGAAACCCAGGAACCAGAACCAAATTCTCCTGCCCCAGAAAGTCCGCAACCCAGGGAACATAGGATGGGTAAGAGAAATAAAGAACCCTAAAAGGCCCATCTTGTGGAGGAGATTAGTGTCCTCCAATTTGAGGGGGAAGGGTCCTCAGACGATTCTGGGAAAAAGATCTTCTCCTTCAGGGACGGGGGAACTCCTCCCAAAGAAAAATGGGGTCAAGAGATCCTAATGAAAACTGGGGGGTGTGGGGACTGAGCCTCCAAAAGTGAGGGCAGCCCAAAATCAGAGAAAGGGGGGCCCAAAACTCCCCAAATATCCAACTGTCACATTTTTCTCGATGATCCCCAAGCTCCCACACTGAATCATGCCCGAACTAACTCTGTGTCGGAGTCAAGAATCAGGAAATTGACCAACCAACTTGCCCAAAATGCACATTATCTTTGCCCCCTTGAGGAGAAGGAGGGATGATTTTATGCCCTGGTCCAAATACAAGGGCAGTGTATAGTGTCAGCACTGATGGACACTGGATCCCAAGCAAATCTTATTTCAAATAGGGCCTTTGATCAGCTGAATTCAGGAAGGGGGGAGAGATACCAGATCCTGCTCGCCCCTCTTTGTGTAAAACTTCAGAACTTCGATGGGAATGAAATTCCTGTCGAGGGGACTGCGAATCTGGAAATTAAAATTGGGCGTCACAAGGTGAAACACCCGGTCATAGTCGTGACTCTGGAGGGTACAACCTGTCTACTGGGGAATGACATCCTGTGAAGGTTGTCCTCCCCTAATAGACTATGTGAACAAGGTCCTGTGGACCCACATGGTTGAACAAAAACATGATCATATGGAGTTCCATTTTCCGAACAACCAAACCCCTGATGTGACAGTAATTGCTGTAGGACAAAAAACTGGTGATGGGAACTCCTCTCCATTTCTGAAAATCAACCTTCCTTCCAGTTTCAAGTGGCATTCCACACTGGAAGGAAATACTCTGAAGTTATATACTAATTCACAATCAGAAAATCCCAACTCCATAGTCGAGAGTGATGAGAAACCAGCTCACAGTTTATCTGACATTCAGAAAATAGAACAGTTATTCATTCCTATTCAGTTAAATGAGGGGAAGGAACCTGTTCTCGTCCGAGTGTGCGTGAACAACGGTAAGAGCTTCATCAGCGAAGCCATGTTCTGAAAACTCCCAAAAGATCCAGCCATTCCCACATTTAAATTGATTGATAAATGGGAAATGGACCTGGAAACTCCCAATTCCAAACGTCTCCTGCCTAGCAGATGTGTGCTCAAAATTTCTATATGCAACAAAAGCATAGTACATAATTGTTGGGTTATGCAAGATGTCCCTGCTGCATTCTATTTAGGCAGCAACATTCTCAATTGCTTTGCCATTCATTTGGACCTGATAAACTACAAAGCCTGTACCCGATTCGGGGGTAAAACCCCAGGACTTTGATGATTCAGAAAAAGCATTTTGGTCAGCCCAATTGCTGCTGTATACAATTGAAGTTCAAATTGGGGAGGAAGTCACCATCCCCGGACAGACACGACTAGTCCCACTTGATTTAAAAATGAAAAGATGGCAGAAACTGCAAAATCCTGACACATATGTTCACCTCAATGCCCATCTCCAACAGCAAGGGTTGGGGGTAAACCCAACACCATTAGTCAATGTCGAACACAACACCATTCCAATAATGATGGATAATAGCGACCTTAGGAGTATCAGTCTGGGTGCAGGCACCATTATTGGAATGGTGGTTGATGACCAACATTTTTCCATAGATTTAGGTAATGAACTGGTAGGACCAATCTCCAATGACTTTTTTGACAATGATAGCGACACTGACATGGCACCAGACAGGATCTTCACCCGCAAGAGGGGAATTTCCTGGTGTACTCTTCCTGCCCTTATGGGGAGGAAGAGGTGACCTGTGACTTCAGGAGGGATGAGGTGATCTTCCAGGTCCACAAGGACTGCCTTCCCTGCCTGAAACCCTCTGTCCAGGTCAATACTTTAACCAGGGATCTCTCCACCCAGCTGGAGGTGGCCGCTGAAATAGGCAAACCAGAGTGTTTCCAGGCTTCAGACAAATGGTTGAAGAGAAAGTCAACCTAGCTGATGCCTGTGAGACTCTGGAGCAAAAGCAAAAGTTGAAACAAGTTTTCTTAGCTTTTCAAGATCTCTTTGTGGTGGACTCATATGACTGTGGTCACATCGAAATCCATACAACAACAATTCCCACTGACCCTGGTATGACTCCAGTGTTTGTGAAGTAATACTGCTTGCCTCTCGCATACATGGAGTCCCTGACGGATATTATCGTCCAGTCCACACCACCTTTAATAATCCGGTGCTGGGGATTTTAAAACCGAACGGCCAGTGAAGACTCTGTACTCATCTAAGGGAGCAAAACAAATGGGTCTGCATGTCCTGATGGCCTCTCCCCTACATTTACCAGGGGCTGGCCCAGATCCAGGGGTGAAATGTATACACTGTCATTGACCTGACCAATGGGTACTGGACCGTACCTGTCAGTAGGGAGGACCAATACAAGCTGGCCTTTACCTTCAGGGGCAGCAGTACACATGGACCTGGACTCTCTTCGGATACATCAACTCCGGCAACATATTTTACATCCTCTTACACAAGGCCATGCACGACTTGGGTGAAAGGGGCAACCTGGCCTATTTAGATGATGTCCTGATCAAAAGCTCAACTGCGGAGGAACATATAGCAGAAATCCATTATGTTCTGACACAGTTGAGGGCTGCTGGAGCAAAACTATCCTTCCAAAAGGCACAGTGGTTCAGGACCCTTGTGTCAATTTCCTGGGGCATGAGATAACTCCTGAGGGTCTCTATCCCCAGAAAAAGAAAGTGGAAGCACTCCTGAAACTAAAAGACCCCACAACTCTGCGTTAGCTAAGGTGCCTCTTTGGACTGACTAATTACAGTAGAAAGTTCATTGAGGATTACGCAGACATCACAAGACCCCTGATCCATCTGTTGAAGGGGGGTCTAGTGGGAGTGGGGTGCAGAGCAAGCCGAGGCAGTAAAGCAACTCAAAAGGAGCCTCTCACAAGCGCCTTGTCTAGCTTACCCTGTCAAAAACAAGGAGTTCTTCTTGGAGACAAGGTTCTCAAATTCATGCTTGACCGCAGTATTATATCAAAAGCATGACAAGGTCAATAAAGTCATCTCCCATGCAAGCAAGACTTTGTCCCCTGTGTAGGAAAAAATCAAAGATTGTGAGAAGGCACTCCTGGCAATGGTGTGGGCATTGAAAAATGTCTGCCCATTCATCCAGGGGGAACACATCATAGTGGAGCCTCCACACCAGCCTTTGCAATATATCCAAAGTGACAGAATCTGTCCCGGAAATTTGAGTAATTCCAGAATTACTACCTGGATTCTGTCAATGCAAGGCTTTCCTGTGGAGGTCAGATATTGCCAAAACAAGAAGAGTCCCCTCGCACAAGGTCTGGCTGACTTGAATGATTGTGCCAGAGATAACTGTCTCGAGGACGAGTGTCTTCAACCCCAGGACAACACGGAGGCGTACCTGAATTCCCCATACAAAGTCTATGAAGAAGACAAGTGTGAGGGAATGCCCACTGTTTATGTGGATGGGTGCTCCTACCATGTTGACAGCAACAGAGAAAAGGAACTGGTGGCCGGCGTTGGGAATGCCTGGGTGAATGATTTCCCAGAACCCTCTGCTGGGTACAAAATCGGTCCCCATAGTAGTCAGGTGGCAGAGCTTATGGTAGTTCATCAAGCCATCCTCACTGCCGTCCAACACCAACTCCACAAACTGGTCATAATCACTGATTCAGATTATGTCTGGAACGGGTTCGTGGAGCACCTGGTTAATTGAAAAACCAGATGCATGCTATGTGCTAACAACAAACCACTCAAGCATGGCAAGCTAATACAAAATTATTGATGATCTGGTCACCTCTAGTGGGATGACCATATACTGGAACAAGATCAAGGGTCATTCCAGAATAGAGGGACCAGACAAATCTGGAAATGACTTAGCTAATCAGCTGGCCAAAACCAGAGCCATCCATGGGGATCTCCTTGAGATCGAGTCCCTGTTGGGGGAAATCAAGGTCAATGCTATCGCTAGGTGCCAGACAAAATGCTCACAATGAACTCTCAACTGTCCAGTGGAGTAAGGAGACCGCAGATGCTGCACGGCTCAAAAAGGGGATCCAATCATTGGTAAATTTTATTAACACATTGAGGACCCTGAGAACTTTGCCCTGACGGATACAGATTGCATTGGGAAAGAGGACCTCAGAGTGTTGATGAAATGTCCAAAAATGTGCCTTCTCCTCTTCCATTTTGCTGCATACTACAGCTATTCTAATGGGCCTCTTTCTGAGCCGCCACAACCAGTATTGTATCCCATCTCTGCACTCCTTGGACCACAATACCCCTACTTCTGCCCTCTCCAAAAACCCTGTCTCCTGCATCTTCTGTTGTAGTCCCACCATAATTGCTTTCTGCCTGTGTGTCACCACATGCTGAAACGCTATTCACTTCCTCTACAGTAGGAAGGTCTTTAAAATGTTTACTGATAATATTAAACATAATCATTTCTGATGTCCACTTGTCTGCTGCTCCTGCTGCACCCCACACTCCTCTTGCTCCTGGGCTGCTCTCACAAGTTCCTCTTCTGCCTCTTTCAATACATCATCTATCTGCCTTTGCTTCTGCTTCCTTATTCCTGAAAGTACTGGGTTTTTAACAGTGTTTCATGTATTACTAACATTGTCTGTTGATGTTTTTCTAATTGAGCCGGCTGGTTTCCTTGTCGTCCCTTTTTTATTGTCACCTACAGGTGCATAACAGGGATTGGTATATCCTGCAGTGGACTGTAGAGGAAAGCACCATAAGGGGCAGCACTGAAGGCACTTTAATGTCCTTATTAATTTTATCTGTGTCATTATTAGGGACGTCCTCCATTTCCTCAAATATTTTCCACAATTCGAATATTCTCTGTACACTCTTCGTTTTTTTCCCTTTGTGTTTGGATGATATATATGTATACATGAGTTCTGAAATGTCATGCACATGCATGCCCTCTGCAGGCCAAGATTTCAACATTTGTCCTGCTGTTCCTTGTAACCACTCTGCGTGGTATTTCAATATTGTATCTCTATACTGCAGTAGTGCCTCATACATATGTTATAATGGGATATCCATAATGTTAATATAATTCCACCCCTCCCCACGCAAAATCTATAATCACTGTTCCAACAACATTATCCACTCCCAAACCTTTGCGTCCCACCAATAAAACATTTGTTTTTAAAAGAAGAAAAAAAACAATGTGTCCCACCAAAACCCAAGGGTAAAAATCCAATAGACCTCCACAAGTCCCACCAATAAACAATTTTTCCAAAAATCCAATTATAAACTGGTTTTCTTTTTTGTCTCAAAGGTGCCTACACACACACATCAAATTCAACTCTTCTCACGCACACATTCTCAACCAGCTCCTCCACATCCAAACAAAAAAAACTCTAAAAACACCACTCTAAACAAACATTGGCCATAGTCTCTAAACATACCATCACTATACATTTTCAACAAATAATGCTAACAAAAATATACTCCTCTCATCCCTCTGACGAGGATAGAGGGCACCCTTTCTACTTGTACACAGCGCTGCATTTCACCTTATAAGAGGAGATCCAACACCAGTTTGCAACTCTATTCAACTTATTATGTCAATTTCCCCACAAAGGAGGCAATCCCTTCAACATCTCATAAAAACATACAATACTTAACCGCCTTTGCCCAATGGAGGTGCTCTCTACCAGCTGATCCACTAACCAATATAACAACAATCTAACCAACAAAAATAAACAACTAACATCCACAATGCTGCGTTATCATGCAAGTGTGCACTTATGTGATATGGAAACTCTGAGTCCCCTTGATGCTGAGTCTCCCCTCTCAACTGCCTGCACCACCCAGATTGGGGGCCTGCCTAAGGGATCAGGCAGACCTTTCGGGCAACTCGCCATCTATTTATCTCCTCGGTTGTACGCACGCAATCTGGTCTCAACCAGCCAGTGCCACACACCTAAGATGTGCAATTGGGAACACCCAGCACTTCAGGGGTTCTACAGATCTTTCTGGGCACCTCCAAATGTAAAGGTGCAGTCCCCCAAATATAATTCCAAAAACAATTACACAAGAAAACCCCAAAAATAGAGTGCACAACTCGCAAGAAACAATTCTCAAAATACAGCCGGGAGAATGTCAGACAGCTCCATTCTGGGCTACAGTCTTTAAGGTGGAAAATAAAAGAATGTCCACATTCTACAAATGCAACATTACAATCCAAATGTTTTTCATTCGCTAATCATCATTAACCTAAAAAGTAATATAGAATAAACTATCTGTTTGAGAGAATTCCTTTTCACTTAACGAAAATACCACCCCTCAAAATAGCACAATTTTATAGTCAGCTGAAAATGTCATGCTCCCATTGGCTGACATGCTTCACAATATGGTTGATAAAAGAAGCTCTGTCCTAATTGGATGGTGACACCTGAGACAATTCGGGCTGTATCAACCCACCAAAATGGACCAATGATATTGTGAGTGGAAATCAGTGAGGTCAAAAAGTTATTGCAGCCACAGGAAAAAAAAACAATCCCTTTCCCATGATTGACCCTTTGGCCTTCCTGCAACTCCCCTGTTGAGACTTGCTGACAACCTTCTAGTTATCTGTTCACAATGGATAGCTTCGTGAAAAAACATGTGCAGCCCTGTTCCTGGAAATTAATGTCTTCCATGTGTCTGCTTTAATATAGCAATTTTACCTCTGGACCAAAATGCCATGTTCTAAGTGGCGGTGCTGTGCTCCGATCCTATCTCTTCAATTTGACAATGCTACTATGTGGGCTTTCTTGTGTGTTTCACTGTGTCCTTTACAACCATTATATATTCATTTGGCTATCACATGGGCAGGCATATGCTGCCTCGAGCCCCATACGAGGCTCCTTAATAAACTTAACTTCATCTAATAATATAAGTGTAATTAAAAAAGTACAATATAATAAAAAAATGGTGAGCTGCACGAGTGGTTTTCTGTGCAGCCTACAACCTCAAATTTCCCTGAAGTGTGGCGGACCTACATCTACTCTATATACAATGACACTCTAAAACAACAAGTGACATCTACGTCACCAACAGGGGTCTAATGCTGTGCTAAAAGAGTTGTCTTTTCTTATACTTGCGAACACCTTCAGGACGTTGGATTTGCATATTTATGCCATAAACAGTTTAGACATATTTTCAAAGCAGTATGCTCTCACTGGGTGTACCAGCTAGGTGTGGAAGCAGAAAAGGATTGTTGTGGTGTTTAGTAGGAATCAAGGTAGGCTGACACCAGAGGCGTAGGCAGGGTAGGGCCTGAGGGGCAAGGCCCACCCAAAATCTGTAAATGCCCACTCAGCAGCGCTGCGTGGGAATTTACAGATATTTTTGTCAGTGCAGTGGGCCCAACTACATTAGCATCAGGCCCCATTTGCTAGACAATCCTGGCTACGCCTCTGGCTGACACTCGTTTTAAATGTTCATATCTGCTGTGAATAAATTATGTAAAATTACGGACACAATATTCCCTTCCAGGATATCCATTGCTTGAACATTAAAGCGAACATTCGATTAAATTGCAGACGTTTTGTTTTAAGAGTGGGTGCCAGCATGCTGCTGTCAATGGTTTGCTTTATTTTCCCTTTCCCAAACTCTTCATTCCCAAGAGGCATTTTCTAGGAAACGTTCCACTGGGCAAAGCAATCAACCATTTGCTTTTGCTACAACTCGGCAGTTCTTTAACAGATGTTACTCCATATTTAGAAATGTACAGTACAGGTGCAAAATTAAACACAATCTATTTCGTCCTAAACCCCGCTGTCTAGGGAACAGGAACAAATAGCCACGTTTCCCAGTGTGACTGATTTGGGAATGAGACACATTTTAGTTATATGTGTTACAATTACCTACGATTAGCCCTCTCTAGTTTGGGAATACCGCATAACACGCCACGTGACATAGGAATATGTTAATACCTCTGTGTCAACAGAATGATGCATGATGCCTGCCACTGAAAGTTGTCCATAGGTAGCCCAGTGCCCCTGGGCCCCTCGTCCTGTGAGAACAATACTCTTAAAAGGATTACATTGCACACGTGCCCACCAGTGCAGTGATAACAAAATCAAGGCCGGGCCTGCAGACCTTTAACAATATTACCCAGTCTCATTGGTTTGCAAATGAGCGGGTACAAAGTCGAACCTGTTTGGGGCGCCCTTTCCCGACTGGCTGATTACTTGAGACTTCAGCTGTGTGAGAACCTTTGACTGTCAGTAAATAACTGATCCAGGGGGATCATCTATCAAATGCGCCAGATAAGCATCCTGTGCAAACACATTACAGCATATGGGGGTGAGGGTGTGTGTGTGCGTAAGCAAAGATCTGTGCATCTCTCAGTTTTAATCATTTACGTTTTAAGTACTTTAATGTGTCATTAATTATACAATCATGTGACATTGGTTAGCCTTTTCGAATGTCCTATCAGCTTTTCTGAAACAATGAGAGAAAAAATGCATTTTTAAGCATATTGATTAAGCAGCATGATCTATAATGCGGGTGGAGGCTATCATGTTCATTACTAGGTCGATTGCATAGTTTGCACAAGAGAAAATAACAAAGAGCATGCCGACGATATGAAGAAATGTTTTAGCAATGTCTGTATTTTTTTCGAAAGAAGACAGGCATAGAGTTATACCTGTCATTCTGACAGAGCTATTCTTCATTAGCCCCCATACTACATTGTGGGACCAACACTTTGAACATGTTAATTCTGTGTTTCCCAAATGACTCTGGCATGGCGCCACGATGCTCCCCCAGAAGTGCGGTTATGACACTGGACCCTCCTCCATCACCCACTTTCCCAACATCAACGTTTTACTAAATGCCCTCTGACAAATCATATGCCTGCCCACTCACCCTTTTCCAAGGTGTTTCCTGTAGTCACTCTGGTAGCCATGGAAATGAAAAAAGGGGCTGTGCTTACATGTCCTTTCGAAGATTCCCTGGCAACCATCTTGGATTAGGCGTGCGTTTTCTTTTCTTCATCACTGTCACCCATTTTTTCCCGAAAACGTACTGTTAGCTATACACATGTTTTCATGGGCGGTAATGTCAATAATGCCTTTTTTTACTCCAGCCATGACAGGGATTAGAAGCTTGCTGCCTTGTTTATGGACCTCACTTTGCTCATTTTACGCCTTAGGCCATTACAACCATGTAAATATACTTTCCAGGGAAGACTTTATTGCATAAGCATGAGTGAAGCAAGAAAACATCTTCCGAATTCATGATAAGATAGGTCAGAGACAAATGTGTCAGGACAAAGTAAGGATTAAATACAGAAATAAAAGAAATACTCGAAAATCAACACACATCGGGATTACAGTGAACAACGAATTACAGTCACTTCTCTGTCAACAGGTACTTCTGCTATCAAAATGGCTGAATGATCGAGGCAACACTGCAGAAAATGGCACCAGAGTATAGTAGTAACAGTGATTGACTTTGACTTAAATTTCCTTCATGAGCACGTGTGGCATCCATCTCCTTAAATCCACAATCTTGAAACATTGGTGTTATTACCCAGTTTTCGGCCTGTGTGCAGGCTCAGACTGGCCTATAGGGCAATAGGGTAACGGCCAAACTAAAAATGCAAAATGCTAATGTGAGCCAATTTAGTGGGTCAAAGTGGGCCACTTTTTTGGCCAATGTGGGCCAGTTTGATGAGTTACTTCACTTTGCGGCGAGTAGTTTTGACCATCAGTGCTGAATACATTCTTTAAATGGCACAAGGTGCACAACATTTTAAAACTCGCCCTTGGGCACTATTCAAACCGTCTGTCACAAAAGGAATCAATTGCCATTTGTAACCGTGGGCCACTTTTTCATTGGTGCTCAACACAATGTTATGCCCCAGCCCGACCCTGCCTGTGTGATCTTTAATGTGACCACCTAACTCTCTCCACTACCCCTCACCTTCAATTGATGGCTGTGTTTTCTTTATAACAAAGTAGCATCAATTCAATTTGCATTCTTCCTTTTCCTCTATTCTTTGACAGCTACAGTGTTGTTTTGTAAGTGCAGAATTTATCAGAATACCAGTGAACCATTGTCCCATTCCTGAGAAAGATCTTGTTCAATAGGTAAATAGTTAAGGTTAGATGGGCAAGGGTTCAGAGATTGCACCTAGTACACTGGCCCACACCTCTTAACCTCAGAGGGCAAGCCCAATACCTTCCCACTGGAGTCAAAAAGGGTCAAATAATGGGTATATCAATTGACCGCTTTAGAGATGACTTGCCCTCTTTCAGGCAAGTACCCTACCTCGTGCTCAATGTAGGTCATCCTTTTCTCCAGCACCTGGCTACACTTTTCTAAAGCTTACCCAACAAGACCAAGAACACGGACAAAAAAAGACTCACTGATTATTGCTCTTTGGGTTTCTTGGAGCCAATAAGACTATGGGCCTCATTACAAGGTTGGTGGTCCGGTAATAATGACACCGGTAAGGGAATACCGGCATCGTTTACCAGACCGGGCCATCACAACTTGCAATGGCGGTCCTACCGGCATCGACACAGATCCGCTGTGACCGTGCACAATCGTACCGGGTTGTGCCCAGACACGCACATACCGGAAGGAAGAGGACATTACAAGTCACACGGACATGCACATACCGGCATCCAGATGCCAGTAAGAAGGATCACCTAGATGCCGGAAACATCGGCATCATGGGACAGTCGTTAATGGCAATCTGCCGTGCTCAGACCTGCCACGGGTGCACACAATCAGCACAGGTGGGGGCAATGGAGTCTGGCCCAGCAGAAAAGGCGCACACCCACACACCACACCCCTTCCAAGACCAAAATGATTCCACTAGCAGTTGCGATACAGGAGCTGGAGGACATGCCTACACTGCTACTATTTGAACAGGCAGTACACCAGGGATTATAGAGGAGACACAGGAGGAGGAGGAGGGTAAGACTGGCCCAGCAAATACCACCAGTGCAGGCAGTAGTTCCCCGCAGGCAGCCACTAATCCCTCACATAAAGGACAGTCAATTAGACTTAACCCCAGCACAGATCTACACCCTATGCCGCTTGGACAGGGACACCATCTCCACCATCGTGGATCTCCTTCATGATGACCTGGTCAGCCTGATCAACATCTGCTTCACCATCCCCAATGCGAAGGTACTGACAGTGCTCCATTTCCTGGCCACAGGCACCTACCAGCACACAGTGGGGCAGCTGCATGGCATCTTGCAGCCATGTTTTTCTGGTGTGCTGAACCAGGTGTTGGATGCACGCCTAAAGCACGCAAGTGCCTACATATCCCTACTTCGGACTGCACAGGAGGTGAATGACACCAAAATTGCATTTCATGCACTGGCAGGCATGCCTAACGTCATTTGTGCCCTTGACTGCACCCAACTGGAGTTGGTAGTCCGGCATGCCGTGGAGGTGGTGTACCGCAATCGGAAGCAATGCCACTCCATCAATGTCCAGGTGGTGTGTAATGCAAGAAAAATTATAACACATTGCTGTGCTAGATACCCAGGATCCACACATGATGCAATGGTGCTGTGGAATGCCAGGCTCCCCGCTACATGGAACGACATGCTGCACAACGTGCCTGGCTGTTGGGTAAGCCTGACCGCAGGGCCATGGGGTTCATTTTCAGGGACAGGGGGATCACATGCACATGCAACCTGTCTGCTTCCTGGGCAATTGGGGTCATTTGGGTGTTCGGCATTGTCCTTGGTGGCAAACACTTTGACCCAAATCATCCCAACCTGATGCATAACACTGACAATGGATGCAGATATACCATGGCCGCATGTCAATGCACAAATGTCAGACTCCAATTCAGTGCCCACCCATGCACCTTTTCACTGGACATAATCAGACCGCTCCCACAGGTACCACGATGCACCATCCGGCAGTCACAAACCTGAATCCACATTAGCACATGTAAGCACATCACAAGGTCATGCATCCATGACTGCGCAATGTAAAATGCTACTCATGGAATCCCCTGTCACTACCCACCCTGACAGGAACACTGCATAACACCATGGCATTACGTGCAGATGACGGCAAACTCAAGAATCCCATGTTACAAGGATGATGAAAATATATTCTATAAAGTGCAATTGGTTCGGGAACAATCAACAGTACATAAATACCAGCATGCCAGTTCACACCCTGCATCATGAAAGGGACGTATCCCTACACTGGCGGACCATTCCACCATTCGCATCATGCCATGGTTACATGGGTGAAGGTGTAGAGGGACATGTGCATGGTTTCACCAATAAATTGAAAGCAAGATAGTCAAAACCCACCTGTATCATGTTGCACATCAGCCAAATGCGTCATACAGTGCTGAACATGCATTTGGTTTAATTCCCTGCCACACACCCCTCACATGTGAGTACATCATTGACCTTCACACTTCATCTGGGTGAGTGGTGTATCTCATGTCAAGGTCCCTAAATTGTGTACATCACCCATGCCCCCCACCATGGCTTGCCGATTAGTACAAAGGCCTGATAATTTCGCAGATGTGATGGCAATAGCTGTCATTGGAAATGTAGTGCATATGAACATGAACAATGTAAGGCAGTGCACACATGGAGTGGCATAAATGCTCACATTCACACTTAATTTTGCTCCCATGCAGGTGATGTTGGCTATCCCCTGAAGCCGTGGCTCCTCACCCCTGTCAGGCATCCACTGAACCAGCACGAAGAGGACTACAATTGTGCACATACACGCACTCGTGTGGTAAGAGACCAGACTTTTGGCCTGTTAAAGGCACGGTTTTGCTGCCTCAGCAGGTCGGTTGGGGCACTCATGTATGGGCCCGAGAAGCTGGGCAAGATCGTATTGGTTTGTGCCATGCTGCACAACATGTGCATCCTGCACAGCATACCTCTGCTACCTGAAATGGACCAGACACCACCGGATGAAGATGATAATGAAGAAGATGATGCACATCGGCCATGTCGCGATGCACGTGAGGGTCATACTGTTTGCCAATCATTGATAGCACAATACTTTTGGTGCACTGGGTCACATAAGGTGCTGGTAATGTGTAACACTGGGCACTGGGATTGAGGGACTCTGGGCACTGGTAACTGTTGAACAATAAATTGACAAACACTAAAGAAGCAATGTCCATTTAGGTAGTTCTTTAAACACAACAGGTGTATTAATGAAATGGTACAGTATACATGAATTAACCCTCAACCCGCATGATGTTATAGACTATCCACCTCGACCCTCCAACACTCCCACACACCCACACCCCCATCCCCCACACATCCACACCCCCTACATCCACGCCCTACACATCCAACACCCCCACACACCCACGCCCCCCAAAACCCCCAAACGCCCATGCCCCCCACCTCGCAACACCCCCACCAACCAACACACCCACGCCACCTCAGCTCAAATTGAGTTCAACAGGACTGCCACTTAACATGTCCCAGTGTCCCTGGCTATTGTTGTCCCCTTTTGGATGGTGGGGTTTATAGCTCCGGGCGGCGCACACTACGCAGGGACCTGCACACAGGGCTCATCTGCGTCGAGCTTGCAGGTGTTGTGCTCAACGATGATGGTTGTGGGTCAGCCGGGGCAGGGCGTTATTGTGCCATGTTGCCAGCCATACAGTCAACAGACTGTGTCAAGGCTAAAATGCCCTCATGTACCTGCCTCACCACATGGTTCACTGCATGGATGACAGCCTGTGTGCTCTCCCTGTTAACCCTTGCGTGTGGCCTCCCCTTCGGCTAAGTGCTCTTTGACCATGTCATGCATGGCTTGCTGTCTCGCGTTCATGCGGCTCAGCCACCCCTCGATGTCCTGTATGCATGTGCTTCCAGATGGTTGTACGGGATGTTGTACGGGAGGTGGTGATATACTCATCACAGGGCGAAGCCATGTTCTGCCATCTCCTCCTCAGTGCTGTGGGCACCAGCCACATGTTCAGGGGAGCAATTTGGTGTGTCCTGCATGCTTGGGGTGTGTTGGCCATCCCCCAACATGCTAGGTCCTGCAGTGTTTCCATTTCAGGTCCATCGTCCTCCTCAGTGCTATGTTGTGCTGAGACTGCCACCTCGCCCACAGAACTTGTGGCTGTTGAATGCCTACCCTCTACATCACTGGCCACTGTGGTTGGTTCATCGTCAGCAAGTGGTGTCTGTTGGGGGGCCAGTTTCCTCATTGGTGTGACATTTCTGACCGCTGCATCTTTTTGCAAGTGTGCCTTGATGGCACAAATGTATCCGCCATGGTGCTCCTGGGTGACTGTTGCAGGTGGCTGCTCCTCCTGGTCATGGGGTTGTACACTCTGTTGGGCACTGGTGTGTGGTTTTGGTGTGCTTGTATTACGCATTGCAGGCCTGAAAGTTGATGGCCTGTTGGCGTCATCCTCACCCCTGAACACGCGTGCAGGTGTCTTTCTTGTTGATGCAGCATGTTCGGAGTCGCTGTCTGGATTTGTGCCTGTGGGGATGGAGAGGCAGGGCATCAGTCCTGGGAGAATTTACATCCTGGCCATGGCTCATGGGCTGTGTGCCATGTGCTTTTTGGTTGTGTGTCAAGTGTGTATTTAGTAGTGGAGAGGCGTGCAGCATGCATTTGTATGGGACGGCGGTGATGCCAGCGTCTCAACAGGGATGTGTGTATGTGTGTGTGCATGCATATGTTGTTTTTGTGTGCAATTGTGGGATCATTTTCTTTGTGGCTTTGGGTTTGCTTGTGTGTTTTTGAGGCCGGGATGTGGTGTTTGGTTTAGGGATGTGATTAGGTGGGGCTGATGGGCCATGTATTTGCTCTCATCTACTTCCAATTTGGAGTACAACTTTGTACTTTGGATATCAGGTGTGTGTGGTGACTTCTATATTGTGTAAGGGTCACTCACCGTCATCGTCCGATGATGGGACTCCCGTCTCCGCATGGTCAACTCCATCGCTACACATCTCCTCCCACCTTGCCAACTTCATGGGTGAGGCAGGTCCACCACCAGTTGCCTGCCCCTGGCTGCGATGGGCAGACAGGATGTTTCTCACTCGCAGCCACAGGTCATCCCATCTCTTGCAACAGTCCTTCACATTGCGTGGGGTTGTCCCCACAGCAGATAACTTCCTGACCACCTCCTCCCATATATTTCTTTTAACTTATTTGTGCTGCACAGCGCAGGGCCGCGTAAAACACAGCGTTGGCATGCTCAACGAGTGTATCAGCGAGTATGTTGAGTTCATCATCGCTGAACCTAGGTTTTCGCTGGCGAGGGGTACCTTTTCTGGTTGCCTTTGACATGTTCTGGCAGGCAGGGTAGTGTGTTCTCTGAAACAGGCCTTGTCTGCAGTGGATGGCAATGGATTGTGTTTTCAATGATGGCCACCGGCGCAGTTCCCATTCTGGCGCAATGTCGTTACTTCCAGTGGCTGTATTACCGGTGCCGGTTTCAACGGTGCCGCTCTTAGCGGATCCAGCGATGCCGCTGGCAGTCTATGCGCATTCAATGATGCCGCTATTGGGGGCAGTAAGGTCCTTACAGGCATGGTGGTGCTTCCGTTACCTGCATGCCGGTACTCGTGTGTACGCAGACTCGTAATCAACCGTTGATTACGGGGCAGTGAAACTTGGACACTTTCATACCAGTAATTGCTATCTTTTACAGCCAACCTTGTAATGAGGCCCTATGTCACTTCTGACTGACTTCAAAATGGAGACTATAGTACCAAATTAAGAGTTTGGGGGAAGTGGTAAAACATCTGGTAATTCCAAATTCTGGATGTTCTGGAGCACCAAAATATGAGTTATAATGTCTAGGTACTCACCTCCACACAAATGCATTACCTCATGTGATAATTACCAAATGCAACAATTACATGTGGTAAATTCTCTACCCCACTGAGTCCTGTGTCACTACATCATGGGGAATAACTAAAATGTCTGAATGACTGGGAATCATGCAGCGCTTTCCTGGTTCCCATAATTTACCATGTACGGTAACAGTAAATCAGTGTGTCGGTATATCAGGCGTAATACATCCAAACTCATTATCTGGCCCCTTTGTTTTACAAACCTTGGCATCACAGCAGTAAGGATAATTAGTGTCAACATCTCACCACATGGAAATAATGTACACCAAATGGGAAATCCAAGGGTCAAACACAATGCACATGCAGATAATCATTTTGGGGCAAACGCTCACCAATCCCAGCCCATGAACAGTGTGATGCTAGTTAACAGGCGATCAGAGAACGTACTGAACGATGAGTCCCTTTAGGTAGTCCATTAGATAGTCCATACTGTTATGTAAACATGCAAAAGTATGGGCAGAGGTACTCAGTCTGGGCCTCAGTCCAGACTGTGAATGGAGCAGCGAAGGTGCAGGTGAAAGATGGACGCCTGCTGAGGGAAATATCTCATCTTCTGGTATAGGCAATAACTAAAGCAATTACTATTTGCAGCTGACTGAAGGCTACAAGTCAGACCGAAGTAGGATCCAAAGGCTAGGGAGGAGAACCAAAGGCCTATGAAGGGTTTCTATGGTGGCTTCCAGGAAGGTGGGTGAGAGGTTCACAGCTTGATAAAAACTGTAAGCAAGGGAGAATAAGTTCTTGCTAGAAGGCAGTGCTGGAAATGGAAATTATTAATTGTGGGATCCCACCAGCGACGGCGGTGTGCAGGAAGAGGGGGTTGGCATGAATGGGGGTAGGGGCAAAAAGGAGTTTTTCTGATCCCCCCCTAAATAAAACATTTCAGGAGATTCATTAACACCTGTAAAATAACACAAATGAGGAGGGGTGTTTCCTATGATGTTGCAAGCAAACTATAAAGGGTGATTATTACCTATTAAGCCTACAAAGCCTGCTTACATATTTTCTGCAGAGTACAACCCTATGAAGCATATTCACATGTATCCTGACCAGCCATTTAATTGGTGTAGTGGATAAGTCTCTCGACCTTTGTCCACAGGCATATGTGATTGACTCCTGGTTTAGGAAACAAAACCAAGCTAAAACCTTAAAACCCTTAAAGTGTGTAAACGGTTTGAGAGAAATATTTTTCCAGACCTTGAATCCGAAAACATCCAGCCCAATGACCAGTGGTGCTGGTAGGAATGTGTCCATGTAATTTCCTGAAGCAAGATGGAAGGATGTGCTTGCTGGCTGCAGACAGTCAAGATAATCCATAAAGCAATGGGGGAGGAAATGCTTGTTTGTAGGAGTCAGGTATGGCAATACCCTAAAGCAAGTAAAGACATACTTGCTGGTTAGTGTGAAGTCAAGAAGAAAGCTGGATGATATAATAACCTTGAGACTGAGGTTTGATACAAAAAGCAAGGTGGGTGCTTTCTCTCTGAGATAGTGTTTTAGAAATATGTGTCCTGTCAAGAATAGGTAGTCCATTAGCTATTTTCACCACTTTGAGTAAATCCAACCTCACAGTATCAGTATTGGTGTCCCTTTTGATTTCTAGTTGAAAGTGCTAAACCACGTAGTCCTTTATCCCATCTGTGGCCCGTAATCCATTCAATCAGTGGAGTTTGGTGTTTGAGTATCAGAGTATCACAGATTAGCAGTTAGAGGTGGGAAAGTTGTGAGCAATGGATAAGCTACATAGGACCACGAAGACACTACTGTGCATCCCGCCCAAAGAATAGTTATTTTAGTATTTCAAGGATACTGGACATAGGGCATTAACAATACATGCATTATGATGATAGGCACTGATCCCAACCCAATCTGCACCTTTGATAATGAAGGTGTTAATTGTTTCTTGCTGCTTGTGTGGGGGTATATACAGGTCGTGTGAGTCATGACCGGCAGGCACGATGGCGACTGGGATCGTGGTTTGGTGGGTCCTGAGGATAGCATTTGGTGCAACAAGAAACATCAGCGCACCCTGTGGAGTACAGTGACCTACAGAGTATAGGTGGAGTACAGTACAGAGTACCTGTATCAGCGACTCGGGGTGGAGAGCTTCCCCACACTGGCACGTTGCTTCGACGGCTGGCCGCATTCATGAGCAGCACAGTAGAGGGGCTCGGCGACAATCAGTTGTCGGGAGAAGGGGGCTGCCGCCAGGGATTGCCATGAGAAGAGGGAGCCACCATCTTCATGATTCTTGGCCTACATGATCCCAACCCCACTTGGTGTGTAGCGACCACCGTGGTCTTACCTGCAGAGGCTGGGAAGCTTTCTTCCATTTTCCAACCTGGTGACGATTGCACTTGCAAGTGCATCTGTACGATCACCACGGTGCTCAGTCACAGCAGGGAGGATGTAGTACAGTGTGTATACCTAAAGTCCTGGGAGATATCACAGTGAGTGAAGGAACTGCTGAGCCTTGAACAACTGGTGGTGAATCAACATACACTGGTTGATGATCAGATATAGTGCCTAAAAGCATTGTACTGACTTACAAAATGTGCATTGGTCTGGTTTGGAGATTCCATCCCACCTTGTAGACACCATGCCCGACAATACAATGAAAGACCTAAAACATGATGTACTCATGACTTTTATACTTTTCGATTCTCTGTTTCCCTCAAACTGTGCACCCACCACCATCTTGTACTTGTTTCCAGTACTGTTGAATAAAATTGATTTTAGGTGTGCATTCCACTGTGCATCCACCTCTATTTTCTACTGTCCTAGTGCTGTTGGCTAAAATCTAGTTTAGGTGTGTATCAAATTGTGCATCCTTCACCATTTAATACTGCTTCTAGTGCTGTTGGCTAAAATTGATTTTAGGTGTGCATTCCATTGTACCTCCACCACCATTTTGTACTGCTTCTAGTGCTGTTGGCTAAATTCGAATTGAGGTGTGCATCTAATTGAACATTGACCACCATGTTGTACTGTTCCTAGTGCTTTTTGGCTAAAATTGAGTTTAGGTGTGCATTCCATTGTACATCCTCCAACATTGTGTGATGCTTCTAGGGCTATTGGCTAACATTGAATTTAGGTGTACTTTTAATTGTGCATCCACCACCATGTTGTACTGTTTATAGTGTTGTTTGCTAAAAATCGAATTTAGGGGTGCATTCCATTGTGCAGCCACCACCATTGTCTACTGTTCCTAGTGCTGTTGGCTAAAATCGAGTTTAGGTGTGCATCTAATTGAGCATCCACCACCAGTGTGTACTCTTCCTAGTGCTGTTAGCTAAAACCAACTTTAGGTGTGTATCTAATTGGGCATCCACCACCAGTGTGCACTGCTCATAGTGCTGTTTGCTAAAATCGAGTTTAGATGTGCATCTAATTGGGCATCCACCACCAGTGTGTACTGTTTCTAGTGCTGTTGGCTAAAATCGAGTTTAGGTATCCATCTAATTGTGCTTCCACCACCATTTTGCGTTGTTTTCTTGTTCTTTTGGCTGAAATCGAATTTGGGCGTGCATTGAATTATGCATCCTCCACCATTTTGTATTCTTTCTATTGCTTTTGGCTAAATCAAATTTGTAGGTGTACAACCAATGTGTTAACTGATCTGTATTTCTGGGCATTTCCAACATACTCAAAGATCTCTGTCTGCTTGGCCACCTGGTGTGATTCTACTGTTGTATGGTGCCTAACCCTTTCCTATGGAATCCTCTGCCCCCCACTCCCTCCTCCTCTTCTCTCACCCCATGCCGCTCTCTGTCTCCCCCATCTTTTCTAACTGCTTCTCCATCTAATACCCCCTCTCTTACTAAGTCTGAAGAAACTAAAAAAGGCATTCCTGAATTCCAATCCTGGTCTGCCCATCGCAGACACTTACACCAATATCTCCTCTAGACAGACTATCATGGACATTCTTTTTGCTGTTCCTTCTTCTAACCTATGTACCCCCATATGGTCTCTGTCCTCTCCCCTTTCTCCTTCTCTCCCATTACTGGCGGCACCAGATGGGAAGTGCTCTTGGCACACTTTGCATCTTCCAAATGCACCATTTATGTCTATCATAATGGCACTATCATGTCCCAGTGTTCTCAGCCCAACCTCTGTCTTCTTCACAGGTGTCTTTTTTCTCTCTTCAACTTCCCTCCCTCTCTGTCTGCCCCTCCTTCCCTCATCCCCCTTTCAACCTCCCCCCAGTGGTGGCCCCCACCCCTGTACCCCCTCACAAATCTTTTAATGGGGGCAACCAACTACACTTAGCCACCCTCAACTTTCGATCTTCTGTCAAACACTCCTCTGAGATCTGTCACCTCCTTGAAGACCTTGACCTCGATGGCATTGCTCTCTCAGAGAAGTGGTTCAAGGCGAACTCAGATATTGATTTTGACCTTCTTCTTCCGGAAGGCTACAAGATCCAGGCCAATTCCAGGCTCTCTGTTGAGACTTGAGTGTCGTGTAGGCAGTAGAGGCCTCCGTCCCCAAATGCCGCACAGGGAGAACTTAAAGCAACTCTCTGTGCAGCCGTTGAGGTCACAGGCGAAGATGTTCAAATGTCCAAGTCCGGGAACGCGAACCTCTGGGACCCCACACTGCTGCAAGAAAATGCGGATTAAGTACCAAGCAAGAAACAGTAACTACAGTATTAGAATAATCGGAAAGGTCTTACCAATCAGGGTCAAGGAGGGGATGAGGAACTTAGTGGAGAGGTCCGGGACCCACGTGGACGGCAGTACCCCAAGAGGAGTAGGCTCAGTTGTTCGCCTGTCAGCAGGAGCTGTGGAGCTGTGGAACTGTGAGGCAAGGAGTTCAAAGAACCAGGGTGCAAAAGGGTGATCCAGGAGGCAGTCCAATAACAGTCCGTGGTCGAGAGCCGTGTATCACTGTGCAAACAAATCCGAAGGGGTAAATCCAAGAGGAGTCCAGTAAAGCAGGCCAGGTCGATTCCGTGAGTGATCCAAAGATGATTCAAAGTCCGTAGCGCCAAACAGAATGCAGAGCACAGCTGAGAAGCAACGAATACCCAGGTTTCCGGGTTTATGTACTCGCGCTTCTGGTCACGTGATGCGTGGCATGGTCACGTGATCGGGCAAGAGCATCACGTGACCTCACAGTCCCGCGATGCGGAAGCTCAGGGTTAGCCCTTCGCGATCCTATGCGCCAAGGCAATTGCCAATGTAGAAACGGCCGTAGTCTGACAGCCGTCCTATTACGGACCAGGCGCGGGTGTGCCCGCAAGACGTGTGTGAGTCCACGTGAGTCCCGGGGAAGGGGGGAAGTGAGAGAAGGGCGGGACTGGGGATGAGGGAGTGCCCTGGGGACCGCATGATGAGGGATCGTGACAGAACCCCCTCCCAAAGGCCCACGACCCCATGGGCAGGAAGGGTGATCCCGGTGGAAGCGAGCCACCAACCGGGGAGCGTGGACATCAATAGCAGGAACCCAAGAGCGCTCCTCCGGACCATAACCGACCCAATCAACCAGGTATTGCAAGCGCCCCCTGCAGACCCGGGAGCCCAGAATGGAGGAAACCTCATACTCGTCTGGGGAAGCCAAGGACACCGGGGCAGCAGAGGCGTGCAAGCGGGACGGGGCCGGACATGGTTTGAGAAGGGAGACATGAAATACAGGGTGTACCCTCCAAGAACCCGGGAGAACCAGTCGGTATGTGACAGGGTTGATAACCCGGGAAACCACATAGGGACCCACAAAACGGGGCAACAACTTCCTACAACCCACTAGCCTCAAGTGACGAGTGGAAAGCCATACCCGGGAACCCACCGAGAAAGACGGAGCCAACAGCCGTTTCTTATCTGCCTGGACCTTCATGGAAGACTGAGCCTCACGGAGATGTAAAGCAGTCTGGTCGTGGATAGAGGACAAATCCCTAAGACAGGCGCTGGCGGCCGGATTGGTGGAGGCCGCAAGGTCAGGGATCGGTAATGTGCGGGGATGTTGGCCATAGAGAACATAGAAGGGGGAGAACCCAGTGGATGCATGAACCGCATTGTTATAAGCGAATTCAGCGTGTCGGAGGGCACGCAACCAAGAGCACTGTTGTTGCAGGATCAGACAGCGGAGATATTGTTCCATTGTTTGATTAGTCCTTTCGGTCTGACCATCCGTCTCCGGGTGGTAGGCCGAAGAGAACCGGACATCGATACCCAACAACCTAGTTAGAGCGCGCCAGAAGCGAGAAGTGAATTGCGATCCCCGGTCTGATATAAGGACAGAGGGTAACCCAAAAAGACAAAAGACGGTATCAAAGAACAGGGTGGCCAGGATGGAAGCAGAGGGGATACCCTTGCAGGGGATGAAGCGTGCCATCTTTGAGAAGGAATCCACCACCACCCAAATAGTGTCGTAACCCTGTACCCGAGGGAGTTCCGTGACAAAATCCATGGATACCGTATGCCATGGTTTCGGGGGCACTGGTAAAGGGAGAAGCAGGCCTAACGGGCGACCCCTACGGGTTTTGCATTGTGTACAAGTGGTGCATGTATTGACGTAACAATCCACGTCCCTCTTCATGCCCGGCCACCAACACCAACGCTTCAGGAGGGATAACGTACGGCGTTGGCCAGGATGACCATTCACAGGGGCATCGTGCGACCATTCCATTGCCATGTTGCGTGTGTCGGCAGTGGGCAAGAATAGGCGGTTCAGCACAAACGGGAGGCCATCCTGGAACACCGGATCCCACTCAGATAGCTGGTCGGGATGTAAGGACACCCACTTGCGTACTGCGTCCACTAAGGGCATCGAGGGAGTACATAGACAAACGACCTTAGTGTCGTCCAACATTGTGTTAGGGTATACGGGAAGAGAGACCCCCCCGGGAGAGCGGGACAGCGCATCGGCCTTGCCGTGTGCGGAACCAGCCCGATGCCGAATTTGGAAATCGAATGCTGCGAAGAAAAGGTGCCACCTCACCTGACGGCTGTTAAGGCACTTCAGGGAAGCCAAGTCCTGCAGGTTCTGGTGATCAGTAAACACCGTGACTCGATACTTGGCGCCCAAGAGATGGTGTCGCCACACGCGGAAAGCGTCCATAACCGCCAACAACTCCTTCTCGGTCACGGTGTAGTGTGACTCGGGGGTGGTAAACTTGCGGGAATGAAACGCAACAGGGTGCAGACGACCCGTGGCCTGACAAGCTTGGGATAAGACAGCACCAAGAGCGAAGGAGGAGGCGTCAGCTTCCACGATAAAAGGGAGTTCAGAGTCGGGATGCTGAAGAACAGGGGCTGTGGTGAAAGCAGTCTTCAGTGAATCAAAGGCCTTCTGTTGTGTATCAGACCAAAGGAAGGGAACTCTAGGACTGGTTAATGCAGTGAGGGGAGATACGATAGAAGAAAACCCAGAGATGAATCTCCTGTAGAAATTCGCAAAACCCAAAAAGGACTGAAGGGCTTTCAGGTTTGCAGGAATAGGCCAGTCCAAAACCGCTTTAACCTTGGAGTGGTTCATGGACAACCCCCCGGGAGTGATACAGAACCCGAGGAAATCAACATTACCAACGTGGAACAGGCACTTTTCCGGTTTGGCATATAGTGAGTGTTTCTGTAAGCGTGTTAATACCTCACGAACGTGTCGCACATGCTCTTCCAGGGATTGAGAAAAGATTAAGATGTCATCGAGGTAAACCACGACGTAAACATCTAAGATATCGCTCAGGATATCATTCATAAACCTCTGGAAGGTCGCCGGGGCATTACACAGCCCAAAGGGCATGACTGTATATTCGTATAGGCCGTACCGGGTACAGAAAGCGGTTTTCCATTCGTCCCCGGAACGGACGCGGACCAGGTTGTAGGCTCCGCGGAGGTCCAGTTTTGTAAAAATGGTAGCGTGTGTGAGTCGGTCCAGCAAGGGCGTGATGAGGGGAATAGGGTACCGATCTTTCCTCGTGATAGCATTCAGGCGTCTATAATCAACACATGGGCGTAGATCGCCTTCCTTTTTCGGCACAAAAAGATAGGGCTGGCTGCAGGCGAGGTGGATGGTCGTATGTGCCCTAAGCTCAAGGACTCCCTAATGTACTCCTTGAGAGTCGTTTCCTCGGATGGCGAGAGGGAATAGATCCGCCCCGTGGGAACCACTGTATCAGGGAGTAGATCGATGGGGCAATCGTACGGGCGATGTGGAGGCAGTGTTTCAGAGGAGCCACGATCAAAGACAGCTGCGAAATCCTGATAGACCTGGGGAACGTCTAGTGCCACTAACCCAACTACGTGTTCTGATGGTGTATCTTGCGGATCCTGTACTGTAAGATGAGCTATAGCCTGGGCAGGATTGTCGCTGTGTGCGTCTGTGGGAAGACAGAAATGCTGGCAGACAGCCGACTCAAAATGAACCAAACCCAATTTCCAATCAATGAGGGGGTTATGTTCCTGAAGCAAAGGGATTCCCAGGATGAGCCCAAACTGTGGCGTGGTGATAAGGTCAAAACTAATGGTCTCCCTATGTCTGGATTGTATTGTTAATAGCAAAGGGGCTGTTTGTTGTTTGACTGGGCCCGAAATCAAGGACGAGCCATCCACAGCCTGTACCGGTTCAGGCCTGGTCTTGGTCAAGAGGGGCAGGTTTAACAAACGGGCCAAGGAAATGTCGATAAAGTTTCCCGTGGCCCCAGAGTCAATTATCAGAGTAACAGGATGTGAAACGGACGCTGTGGGCTGTAGAGTGGCTTGTACATGAATGGGCCAGATACGCCCGAAAGAGGGTGTAGGGTTCGGGGTGTCTGTGGTATAGCTCGATCCCGTCCCCGGTACTATGATCGAGCTATCCGAAAACCCTGTGGCTTGTTTTTGGGACGACGTGGGCATTCCTTAACAAAATGACCTAGGGTGCCGCAGTAGTAGCAAGCGTTATCCGTCCTCCTGCGTTCCCTTTCTAAAGGAGATATCGGACTCCTGACCCCCCCGATCTGCATGGGTTCTTGGGAGGAGTCAGAAGAAGGAACTGTCATGGGAGAAGTGGAGGAGTGAGTGAAACCTGCTTCCGCTCTTCTTTCGGACCTACGTGCGTCCACCTGGAGTGACAAGTCAACCAGATCTTGGAATGCAGTGGGTAATGAGGGTACTACTGATAAGGCGTCCTTCATAGGGTTACTGAGGCCCCTATAGAAGACGACTGCTTTCTTGCCCTCTGGCCAAGAGGTTTCAGCGGATAGCTGGTTAAAACGGGTTATGTATTCAATGAGAGAACCCCTACCCTGGCACAAATCCAGAAGTTCCAGATCTCGAGACTGGGCCTTGTGTCTAGTATCAAAAACCCTGGACATCTCGGTGACGAGGAGATCGAAATCATATAAGGCCGGGTTATCGTTCTCCAATAAGGGGTTGGCCCATGCAGCGGCAATCCCAGCCAAATGGGAAAGGGTAAATGCCGCTTTCGTGGTGGAATCTGGAAAAGCCTGAGGCCGGCACAGGAAATGCAACTTGCATTGGTTTAGGAAGGTCCTAAATTTCTTGGGATCCCCGTGGTATCTCTCAGGGGCCGCCAATGGGAATGGAGTAGGTAGCATCATGGGAACGGGATTCTGGGGAAGAATCGGAGGTGGAACAGGTCGAGAAACAGAGGGTGTGTCTCCGAATTCTACATCTGGGGGTAAAGGGTGTCTGACACTTTGTATGTGGTCGAGACGTTGATGGATAGCCGTGTTGGCTGCTGCCATATCGGCTCGTAGCACTGTAATGGCTTGGACTATAGCAGACATGGGGTCTTCAGCGTTCCCCTCCATTGCCTACATGACAATAGGCTTCTCAGTCTGTTGAGACTTGAGTGTCGTGTAGGCAGTAGAGGCCTCCGTCCCCAAATGCCGCACAGGGAGAACTTAAAGCAACTCTCTGTGCAGCCGTTGAGGTCACAGGCGAAGATGTTCAAATGTCCAAGTCCGGGAACGCGAACCTCTGGGACCCCACACTGCTGCAAGAAAATGCGGATTAAGTACCAAGCAAGAAACAGTAACTACAGTATTAGAATAATCGGAAAGGTCTTACCAATCAGGGTCAAGGAGGGGATGAGGAACCTAGTGGAGAGGTCCGGGACCCACGTGGACGGCAGTACCCCAAGAGGAGTAGGCTCAGTTGTTCGCCTGTCAGCAGGAGCTGTGGAGCTGTGGAACTGTGAGGCAAGGAGTTCAAAGAACCAGGGTGCAAAAGGGTGATCCAGGAGGCAGTCCAATAACAGTCCGTGGTCGAGAGCCGTGTATCACTGTGCAAACAAATCCGAAGGGGTAAATCCAAGAGGAGTCCAGTAAAGCAGGCCAGGTCGATTCCGTGAGTGATCCAAAGATGATTCAAAGTCCGTAGCGCCAAACAGAATGCAGAGCACAGCTGAGAAGCAACGAATACCCAGGTTTCCGGGTTTATGTACTCGCGCTTCTGGTCACGTGATGCGTGGCATGGTCACGTGATCGGGCAAGAGCATCACGTGACCTCACAGTCCCGCGATGCGGAAGCTCAGGGTTAGCCCTTCGCGATCCTATGCGCCAAGGCAATTGCCAATGTAGAAACGGCCGTAGTCTGACAGCCGTCCTATTACGGACCAGGCGCGGGTGTGCCCGCAAGACGTGTGTGAGTCCACGTGAGTCCCGGGGAAGGGGGGAAGTGAGAGAAGGGCGGGACTGGGGATGAGGGAGTGCCCTGGGGACCGCATGATGAGGGATCGTGACACTCTCTCGGTCTGGTGGTGGAGCAGCTCTGATCTTCCCTGAGTGGGTTCTTGCCTCCATCATCCCCATCCAAATCTACTGATACTTTCAAAGTCTAGTCTGCAGGCTTTCTCACCTATTTTCTCTCTGACTCTCGCTACCATCTACGGACCCCCCTGGACCATGCTCCCACTTCCTCTCAGAATGGGCCGACCTGTCCTACTCTCTTATTGTCTTCTCCCCCAAACTTATCTTCCAATGGAATTTCAACATCCATCTGGTCTCTCTCATTGGGGAAACTATTCTCTTCTGCAACCTTTGTGACACTCTTTCCCTTGCTATCCTTCCTTCTTGCGCAAGCCAATTGGCCAGTCAGACCCTTGATGCTCGTATCTCTACAGACATCCCTCTTTCTAACCCTCTCATTACCCCTCTCTCCTGGTCTGACCACTCTATCCTCTCTTCTCACTTGGACTCTACCTGCCCCTTGGCGCCTCCACTGGCACTGCCAGTCTCCTTCTCCATCATTTGACTGATGAAGTGTGAGTAAGTCGCTGCATTTCACTCTTCCTTCATCCCTCCTCTGCCAACCCTCATTGGGCTTTCCCTCTGACTCTGTTCTTGCTAACCCCCATGCTCCTATCTCCAACACTCTCGACATCCTTTCCCCTGTCATGATAATTCGCATGAAGCCTGCCTCCAAATTCAACTCTTGGTATGACTTCTACTATCCTCTGACAAACTGGCCGGCCTCCTACTTCAAAGGCAACACCGCCCCTCCATCTGCTTCAAGAAGAGAGCTCATGTCCAAGCGCATATCACTGGAGCCACTAACAACACAGGTGAACTCTTCAAAATCTGCTCTGCACTGGCTGCCTACTTCTCCTCCAAAACTTTGGACATCCTGTCCTCTCTGACTTTTACTACCCCACTGCACCCCATATCTCGCCTCCCATGGCTCCACACTCCCCCCCCCCACACTCTCTTCTTTCACTCTCTGGAGTTGTTCGCTCTTTGAAAGTCTCCTCTATAAGGTGCTCCCCTGCTCCTCCAGAACCATCAAGGACAACATGACCTTTCTCGCTCCAGTCTTGGCTGACCTCTGCAACCATTCATTTGCCACTGGCTACTTCCCCCAACCCCTCAAGCACTCTCTGTGCACTCTCTCCTAAAGAAGCCATCTGCTAACCCTTCTTGCCCAGCTAACTATCACCTTATCTCCAGCACCCCTTTCTTGGGCAAACTCATGGAAAAACGTGTCATCCCCCAACTGACCCTCCAGACCGAAAATGGCCAGCTGCCTCCACGATCACCAGTCCGGTTTTACCACCCATGAAGACCTACACTCCAGCCTGGATTCCAACTCCACCTCTGTTCTGATCCTTCTCGATCTCTCTTCTGTCTTTGACACTGTCAGCCACTCCATCCTCATTAACCGTCTCTGTGATACTATAGGCATCATGGGAAGGGCACTGGTGTGGCTTACCTGCTTTCTTTCAAACAGACACTCCCAAGTGAAAATGGGTTCTTTTCTCTCCTCCACCACACCTTCTATCTGAAGAGTCCCCCAGGGCTCCATTGTATCACCATGGCTCTTCAACATATATCTGGCCCCTCTGGCCTCCATGATCTCCGCCTTCTCACCTCATTTACAGTGTAATGCAGACAACACACAGCTTTCCTTCAAGCTGCCATCCTCTACCACTTCCTCCTCCTCCTTCATACCTGACTGTCTTACTGCTATTCAGGCCTGGTGCTCTGCCATTGATTTCTGCCTGAATGCCAGTAAGACCGAGATCCTACTCATTGGGATGCCTGCCCCCCTCTCTTTGGCCTACCTCCTTGGGTCCCACCCCCTCACTCACCTGTGAGGCAAAAAACCTTGGGATCATATTTGACTTTTCTCTCTCTTGCTCTCCACACATAATGGAACTTGCCAAGAAGTCCAACTTTCAGCTCCACCTTCTCAGGGACATTGTACATTTCCTCGCCTTCCCCCAGAAGCGCAATGTCTCCAGAGCCCTGGTTCTCTATAGACTTGGCTACTGCAACAGCCCCTTCCTCAATCTGCCTCTTAACTCCCTTCGACCCCCAACTAATCCAGAATAGGGCTGCAAGACTTATCCTTGACCTCAAGCCCAGTGACAGCATCTCTTGCGCCGTAAAATCTCTCCATTGGCTCCCGGTGAGCTTTCTCTTCCTAAATACCTCCCGTCCAGAGTCCTTCCATCCTCTGGTTCCAACTCTCTGCGGGTAAAACGCTTCTCCAAGCAGAGAGTGGGAGGTAGATCCCTCTCCTCGGCTGGCTCTTCCCTCTGGAATGGCCTTCCTTCCCCCTCTGACTTGAGCTGGACCTTCTTAAATTCCATAAACTTCTCAAGACTTTCCTTTTTTTCCTCTTCCTTCCCTCTCCCCCTCTGCCTCTACGACTGGGGACTGGTCCCTTCAGAGTCATACAAGGGCCATACCAACTCCCCAACAGTCACTGCATCCTTTCTCCAGCACTTACCCTCAGGCTCCCAGCACTTCCCTGCCCCCTTCCTTGGGGGCTCCCACTCCTGCACTTCTCCCACTTACCCCTCAACCGTACACTTACAAACCTTCTCAAGCACTTGCACGGTAGGATTGTCTCGTGGCCAATATAACAGTTTCTTGTTTTTGTTCCTCTATGCCCATGATTCCCTTGCCCCCTCTACTCCCCTTCTTGTCTTGTGGCGCCTGGAAGCACTTGTGTCTAGGCGCCACACAAATGTCTAATAAATAAATAAAAAAGTTTAATTATCAATTCATCTGTGAGTTCCAAAGCACATAGCTGGGCACAGGCATACATGAATCTTTTCATTCTGGCCAATGTGTGGTAACAGTAGGTTGTAACGCTAACACTCGTGGGACTTGCAATTATTACGTTTTTCTGACTTTAAATGTGAAGTTTACAGATGGTGAAACATGATGCAACATGAAAGGGTCATGACCGAGATGCGCCATGCCAGGACACAAATATGTACAATTTAGGGGATGAAAGCATATAAATGGGATTTAATAATGTATAGGCGACTATTGATCAGTTACTTACTGAGCAGATTGGAAATGTATGACATATGGGCCATGATTCGAAGGAGATTTTGTTCAAACAAACAGGTGCACAGACCTGACTACTACAGAAATCTGTATAATTTGAGACACTAATGACGAGATTTTGTAGACTGAATGAACTCTCTTCGCAAAGCGTTATGGCAACGTGCTCACTTGTATTCTCAGACATGTCAAGAGCGATCCACCAGGCATACAAAACAGAAGGTTGGACTGAAGGCACAAGGATGGACGGATTACTGACGCCTCAAAGTCTTGTCTGTTGGAAAATTGCTACTTTTGGTCAAAATCCTAGGGTCGAAGCTGTGGGCTAATTATAGTAAAAAATCAGTGTGCATTCATCGATATGAACATCTTCACACTGTTTTGTGATTTTTCTTTTAATGCAAAGTAGGGAGTACACATTTTTCATTTCAGTCAAAGAAAACGTTACCCAAACATTACTGTTTTTTTTCATGTGAATAGCTTAACAGGAGCTGTCCTTTTTATTTCTGACCATGAAGTTGCATGCACAGATGTATTCCTTTTGAGCGTGATTCCCTGATGAGGTGCAATCAAATATATGTGTCCCATTACAAGTATGGCAGTATGGTAAAATAGCCCGTAAATTGGTGATACTTCTGTTTCCATTAAATAATTAACTGTCTCGTCATCGCATCCACCACACCAGACATTTTGTTGGTAAAATGGGGGATGTTTCGCCAGCAAAATACTGGAGGTACATCCTCTACATAGCCGAAAATCCTCAAAATGTTCACAAGAAAGTTCCTGTTGATGGTAATTCCTAAAAAAAATGGCCCACATTATAAGTTTGCCAGTCTGGAAACAAGGGTGCCGTTAAGCTCACCAGGAACCCTTGTTTTCGGAACAGCAAACTACTTGTCTACCTGCTGGGGCCATTGTGCTGGACAGTTCTGACCCTGCTGGGCGCAGCGGCTATACTAGGCCTTTGAGTTCTAGAAATTGTGCTGCAACCCATGCAATCGACCAGGTCATATTTTTGGATATGATCTCACTACGCCTCGCTGAACATTTTCGGATACAGCTTAAAACAACCAAATATTGTCTGTTTTAACTGAACAGATTTCTCCCAATCTGTGTGTGTGATTTGGGAGACAGTTTCAAAGTGTTCAGACAAAAATAGTATACATAGGGCTAGAGTGGTTTGGTTTCCACATGAGTCTTTGGGAGGCCGAGCAGGGGGTTCACAGCAATTGTGGGAATACGCTTTGAGCTATAAGTATTGTATTGCAATGTATTGTATCATTTGTATAAAGCCTTTCACCATTAGTATCGTCCAAACGTACTGTAGGTTGAAAGACATTGGTGGACCAAAGTCCAGGTATGGGAACATTCTTGAACTGCTAGTATGTGTGTGTGTATAACAGCCAGTACAAAGCTATGATGAGGAGGCCAAGTCCCTGCTAGCCACCCATGTCGAGCCGTCATGCGGATGGGTGGTGAGAGGCAGCCTAGAGTATGCGAGAACAGGATAGTTATTATGTGTGCGTATACATATCTAAATCTTGTCAAGAACATTGGCTGCATTCTTATAGCAGAGGTATTGTGCAAAGGGTTTTTGAGTGGTGTATGATGGCAGATGCGTGTGAGTATACTCTTTTACTGTCAATATAAAGCCTCCATTGGATCCAAGAGCATAGGGACAGGGATGTTGTTTGCTAAGGATGTCCCTTTTATGGAACTGGGGGTTAAGCATGATCCAGGGGGGAGGTTTGTAGGTAGGGGTTAAGGTCTTGATATTTGTCCACCTGTTCACCTTAATTTCCCTATATGCCCCAAATGAAAGGCAGGATTCTTTTCTTGCCAGATGTGTCAGAAATAATTCCCTTTGCAGAGGGGGAGCTGTTAGGGGGGCAACGTTAACCTTGTACCTGACCCGAATTAGGATAAATCTCATCCTCCCTCCACTACTGACTTTAGATTAGCTGTCTCCTTGTTGAAGCTATTCGGGGAAATCAAGTTGGTTGACTAGTGGAGGCTTTTACACGATGGAGAACATGACTTCACACATTTCCCCCATGTGCATAGGACCTTGACCTGCTGCTTGTTTCCCCCCTCCCTTGTTCCCCATATGTCAGAGGTGTGTATCGCAACTTGCATTTTGTCAGGCCATGCCCCCATGTAACCTGAAATAGAGCAGAGAACATCTCCTTCCCGTAGACTGCCATGGACATGGTATGAACTGGCTATTGGGATATGGTTTTGCGGGATGCTATAGCAAAGGCGATAGTACATTATATAAGTGAAAATCTACACAGATCAGACGCCGTTCTGTGGGACGCTATGAAAGCTGCACTCAGGGGTAGCTGGGATGCATGGGGGGAATTCATAGCACACTGCTGCATATACCAATAAAATAGACTCAATGAATCACTGGAGGGTGAGGTTTGTGAAGCTGAAATGTCTCATTAAAAAAGAAGCCAGGTTTCGCTAAAGCCATAAGACAACTGTGCTTGACTCTGCATAAAATGGATGCTCATTTGGCTGGGCGCAAGGCTCATGCAATTTATTCACACCAAACAGTCTTACTATGCTAAGAGGGACAAGGAAAGCAAGTTTCTGGTTCACAAACTAACGCCCACACACACTAGGAACACTATCACTGGGCTGGCAGGGGCAGACGGATGATCCAGTGTGAGGAACGGGTAGAACATTGATATCATTTAGTTGAGGGAGACAGTTATTGTTGGTTTTATTTAAGAGAGAGATTATTCCAATTTGATGCAGTTGATGAATAGATAGAACATTGACATTGGACCAGCCTTCTTTTTGGAAAGACTACTTGGCATGACATAACCATATGTGAGATTGCTTTCTGATGGGGTAGAAGAGCATCATAGGTTTATTTGAAGACACTGACAGACAATGTCCCTCAGTTAGCTGGTCCAGCTATAATGGTGCCGTTAAAACTGTATCGGCACCGTTTTCCGGACCGGCTAACTACAATTTCTGTGGTCGCGTGGTGTTACACTCGCCAGGTCTTACTTGGCGGCGTAACGCCACCGGCCGCAGACAGACACAGAAACACCGGCACCATTACCACATGGTGCCGGTGTTTCCACTTCCCCATTCCCGTGGAGTCCACTCCACAGGAATGGGGATTTACAGAATGTCGGCTCTGGAATTACCTGATCACCGGGGCTGTAATGCCCCGGTAGTTCCGTCAAGTCCAGAGCCGGTAAATCCCCACGGGTATGGCAGCAGCCTGCCAGTTTTACTGGCACAGCTACCACCGGATTCGTAATGAGGACCAATATTTGACATCCAATGGCTGTAGCTTCATGCAACATATCTTTATTTATTTTTTATTTTATTTTATTTATGTAGAAAAGTGAAGTGGGCTCAAGCGTGAGCACAAGGGTGGGAAGTGTGTCATTTTATTTGAAGAGCGTGGTTTTCAGCTGCTTCCTAAATGTTTGGATGTTACTTTCGAGCCTAAGACTGAGAGGTAATTTGTTCGAAAGAGAAATGGCTTTGGTGGGAAACACTCTACCTAGGCCTGTGGCTTTTATTCTGAAGTGGCCTGACTCCAGAAGTGCCTGCTTTTTATGGACATAGAAAATATGTGTTGCTTGCTTGGAAAGAGTCTTAGTATTATTAGTAGGAGTGGACATACTCTAACTCTGACTGAGTGTGTCATCTTTATGAGACTTCTGAATATACAGGTTGCTTGAGCTGAAAAACTACTTGTAATTCTTTGGAGGTGGAACAGTGCCTGAAACCCAGTGTATTAGCTTTTTGTTGTCATAGGGATCAATCATTGCTTGAGTAGAAAATGTCTTGGAATTATTTGCCGGTAGGAGGATGTTATGTTTAATGGATGTAATTTAGTCTGTGATTTCAGCACATGGGCGGTGTTATGAAAATGAGTGGGATCAACTGCCGACACACGGAAAGATACATCCAATACAAGTTTTTGAAGGTTAGTAGTAACAATAGCCAGAACAAGAAAAAAACTCTTAACTACTTCCCAGTTCCTCTGGGACTTTACGCAAATAAGTAGAGCAGGGGTTAACAAGGTAGTTCTTATTGGGAATAAAGATTGTAACCAGAATTAATTCTCCACATGCAGCAAGTCTCTGGATTTCATCACCCTAAATCTGAGTAACTCCAGCCGGAGAAAGTAGAACCACATAGCAGATGTCCTCAAATTGGGGTCCAAACAACAAAGTCTCTGATTTTAACAATGTTCTGGGTTTGATAAAACCTTCCTGGAGTATATTCTTACTTCTCGGGACATTTTTTAGGGTTTGAGGGTCCCCACACTTTTTCCGTGGCTCTTTTCATCCTCAACTCCTGGGAGACCTCTCACCTGGGTCTCATGCCATATCTGTTAATTTCCCCACCCTTAATCCTGAGGTTCAGTGAGGGGACTTCATCACATATCACATCCTATTCCACACATCTCCCTCTAGTGTATTCCTGTGGATTTGGCTAAGGACATTAGTATACTTGTTCCTGGCAAGCAAGGTGAGGAATGCGTGGACCATGATCCAAAGAATTCTGCTCCTTGCAAGGTAATTCCTTAGCATCCTTGTGGTCTGCTGTATCAACAGGCACTCCAAATCTAGGACTCCATATTCACGTTCCCTAGGGAAGTGTTTGCAGCTAATGTTCAAGATGGGCCGGTCACACCCATTCTGCCTCAGTGACAAAACAGACCCAAGCACGACTTTGCAGGCATCTATTTAGAAGATGAACATCTTGCCATAAATTAAAACATTATGTGGCAGGCTAAATGGAAAACTATGCAGCCATGCTAGTGAAGTGTGGAATACACCCTCACCTTTATTTACCACATGCTCTAAAGGTTCTTCTTGTCATGGAACTTGGGATCTTCTGAAGAGGCTTGAACCTGGCCTCCTGGGTTTACACTGTTCCATCCCTAGGAACACAGGTTTAGACCCTTACACACCCATATTTACACCCTGTCTTATAAAAGACAAGCAGCCCAGTATAGCAGTGGGTGTTTCAAGAGCAAGACGTCCAGGTTTAGCAAAGGATGGAGATTGGAAAGCAGTTGAGATAGAGTTGGCTAGGGAGGTTTTGGTGGATACTGAAGAGTGAAGAGTGGTGGAGGAGGTGGTGGCCCGAGTGGTGGAGAGAGAGGTAGAGGTCAAAGCAGGTGAGAGGAGGAGGTTACATTTACAGAGGAGGAGGAGAAGGTGATTTTAGAAGGAAAGAGGAAGGAGCAGTACCGTCAGCGGTAGAGGTGGATGAAGATGTCAGGACCACCTCATTAGGTTTTGTCCAGTTTCCTCTGTTGCCCCCACCCTTCCATCCAAGGCACATACACATCACCCTGAGGACATATACAGACAATGCCCCACTTGAACACAACTGCTGACAGCCCAAAGACAGAGAAAGGCTAAATACTGCAACTCCCGATATACTTTACTGCAGGCCATTTGAAGACATTGTGCTCCTGTGGCTATTTAAGCCACACCCTTTCTCATGTCTGTGCTTGGCTTTGATTCCAACAGAACTTACCTGTCTCCAACGCTCTCTGCTGACCGTAATTCCTCTAGCTGCATCAAGATAACAGAATACAGTTTGAATACTTACCCATTCTGCTCAGATCTCTGCTGTTTGTCTTGCTGTCAACAGCGTGTTGGCCCTCGTGCCTGCAATCAAGAGAAATGGACACAGTAACACATCTGCACACTGCAGTATCCATGCTCACCCTCACTCGCTTCTCGCTGTCATCAGCATGTGCTCCTCGGCACGAATCTCGCTGCAGCTGTCTGAGAAAATACTCCCATGGCTAATCCAAGTCTGGCCTGCTAATACAGCTATGAGTGTCTAAACCAGTGGATTGCTTTAATAATTGGTTATTTATAATGTGCTTAATACCAAAGAGGTTTCTAAATGTGGTCCCGGTATTGCCAGTGAAGCAAATGTTGCACTCATGTAGATGCTTCTGCAATGAAAGGTTAAAGAGTGCCAACAGCATCTTCCACGCCATCCTGGAGTAGCTGGTCTACAACTGGTCCACCAAATGCCTACCCAACTGGAGGGAATAGTGGATGGATTCTCACCATCAGCACCATGCTCCATCATCAGGTAAATACATGCTCAAGGAGGGTAAAGGGAGTTACAGGAGTTAGCAGTGTATAACTTGAGTGTCCACTAACCTGGTCCCCTTGTCCGCAGCATCTTGGGAGAGGCACACTACCACCTACAGGGACAAGGGTGTAGCAGATGAGGTACAACACACATTCAAAACCCCATGCCCTTCACTAGACCTTTGCAGGGTTGTAGATTATTCCAAGCCCAGGGAACCTGGTGGAGGATGTGGTGGACCCACGGTGCTCCAGCTGGCTCCAGAATGTAAGACGAACATGACAGTAAACAAGTTGAAAGTGGTTAAGGAGGTGATGAGGCCACGTCAAAGGGAGGTTATTAGATCAGAAGGGAAGAAGGTTATGGTAATAACATGAATTGTGGAGGTGGTAGCAGAAAAAGGAGAATGTACTTCAGGAAGCAGAGGGTGCTTAGGAATGTATTACGACCAGAACAAAAGGAGGTTTGTGAGATCAGAATTGATTAAGTTGGTGATAATGACCAATGTAGTGGAGGTGGTAACAGCTTATGAAGAAGTGGCTTAGGTGGTCCTGGAAGAGTTGGAATTGAGACTATTCCAGAGAGGTGAGTTTGTGGTATGGAGAACAGGCCAATGAGGTAATGACAATGTGGTGACAAGTAGAATAATCCATGGTGGGAGAGATGAGGTGGTAAAGAGAAGAACAGGCTACGGTGGTAATGAGAAGATTGTGAAGGATATGGAAGTGTAGTTAATCACCAAAGGAGGAGATGAGTTGATGTGGAAGTAAAAGAGGTTGGGGAATGTGGAAGAAGCTGTAAAAGACAACTCTACGGATAAGCAGTTTTGGAGTGAAGAACATCATAGTGAGGAGGTTGTTGAGGAAGAGAAAAAAATGAGTGGGGTGGACGAGTTGTTTTAGGTTGATGAGTCATGGGGGAGGAAATATAGAACCTTATAATTAAAATACTAGTTTTTTATTGGAGAACTGATCAGAGAGGTGAAGAACAGGTATAGAGGCCTGTCAGTCAGTCCAGGAAGGTTCTGGTGGGCGAGGGGATGCCATAGGCAGATTCAAGCTAGCAGGAGGAGGGTCCAGATTGTGTCAGCGAGCTTGGTGAAATTTCAGAAAAGAAGTGGTAAGGAACTATCGAAGCTCCAGGAGGCAACAGTATTGATCCTTCTTACTCTCTCGTGGATGACTCATAAACCATCTTCCGGGAGACTGGATAGGGGTACATGTCATGAGATGCCTGGTTATTCATTGGGAACAGGAAGCTAGAAAGTGTACATTTAGGCTGCGTTGAGCAGAGGAAAGAGCTGTTGATGGTGCAGATGAAAATTGCACCGGGTCTGACCATGCCCCCAACCGCTCCCAAGCATAAATGAAAGTACAAGCTGAGAGAGATTTGTAAACCATTAGTAAAAAACGAATGGTCACACAGCCGCCACAAAGAGTAGAAGAGATTGTGTGATACAAGTAGGGTGAGAAGTGCTGTGCATTTAAAAAACAGGGAAAGGTTGCAGACTACCCAGACAGGGTTATACAAGTAGTACAGATATGGGCATGTAGGAAGAGGTTTCAGAATATACTGTAGAGATGGGCCCTTTTTGCCACCCTAGTAAAACCAATACTTAATAATGGAGCACTCGAAGTACATGGAAAAATCTAGCTTTATTCAAAGCATTAAAACTCGGCCAGGACAAAATACATTCAGCTCGCAATGTTACAATAGATGTGAGCGGTTTTTAAACAAAAGACACATCAATTGTGTCATCTTGATAAAATATTAATTATAAAACATTTTACCATATTAGATTGGTTAGAATCACAAACTCCATATAGAGTCTATAGGTGTTAGTTCTCTCATTGGCTTAGACATATCAGATGGGCCCACCTGGTCTGCAAAAATTCCAATTAAAATTAACTCCTTGTCATTCCCAAGTGATGAGGTCTATCCTTTCCTTTGTACATGGAATTGGGTATCATCTAGTGTCTGTTGTGAGAAACCTGAGAGTACTGTCACTCCTAATCCCCTTGAATCCTCTGCCGGTGGTGAGGGAAAGACCATCGCTTTTGGATCTTGACCCTGGGGGTGGAGAAGCGAGTGAACATCACCTGGGTGTAGGGTCCTTGAGGATTGGGAGTGGGGTGCCCTTGGGTGAGACATGGTCTCCCCCTTTGCCTGTTGACAACCAACCTAACCATCCCCCAACCTTTATGGGTTATTATAAGCCAGCTCCCCTCCTTTCCCCACATGTGACACTTGATGGTAGTGAAACGAGGAAGAGGAGACTGAGAGTAAGCACACTGGACCAAGTCACCACTTTAGTACTGGGACGAGGAAGATACCCGCAAAGTGTAGTGAAGGTCAGGCATGTCCTATTAATCAGAGTCAGCCGGCATGTCCTATTAATCAGAGTCAGCCAAGCCCAATTGGAAGTCCATACCTGCAGCCTGTCAAAAGGTTGCAGGTGTGTAAATGGAGACAAAATGTGCGGATGTGAAATAGGGTGACCTGTGGTAAGGAAACCAAAAGGGGACCCATTTGTGGAGGAGACAGCCGTGGTGGGACATAGGGAGGAACCAGGACACCAGCCAGAAGCCCAGAAAGCCTATTAAGCTCAGGCGAGAAACTAGTAGCTGGGACTGCGAGAGTGTGGGAGAGAGCGAGACACTGTCCACATCTAGATGGAGACAGCAGAGCAACCAGCGAGGCCAAGACAATCCCTGATGTGCGAGTGGGACACAGAGCAGTTGGTTTGCCGACCTGCAAGGCTAGAAGAAAGCAGCGGGAGCCACCAGGAACAAGGCCAAAGACCAGTTAGTGTCAGGAGAGGGACGTGGCACCAGGGACATTCTGAGCGGGTGGCGAAGAGGTCATGTGTTACCCAACTGAAGGAAAACTTGAAATTAAATGTGTTAGATGCATCTTGAATGCCTAACCAAATGGGAACTTGACATTGAGCACATTGAATATCTAGTGAATACCGAGCGGTATGAAATCTAGCAATTAAGCTTGTTGAATATGAAATGAAGTGAAGCTTTATAGGCAAAGTAAATAATAAAATATAGTCAAACCGAAAGTGCTCATATGAAAACGTATACGAAAATGCACCAGTGTTAAAGAGGGCCAATAAAAGGTGGGACAGGAGTACACCACCACAAAGTGAACTTTACGAACAAATGCAGTGCAACAAGGCTAAAGACTGTCAAGAGGTGCGTGACATACACTGGCAGGGCCAGGAGGCTACCAAGGAGAAGCCAGAGAAGTGTAAATATTATCCATTAAGCCACGAGACCACGAGAGGGTGCCTGATTGTGTGATCTGTGATCGGTGGAACATGTGGTCTTACAAGTGCACCTAGATATGTGAGCCCTGAACTGTGAGAACCAAAAGACATTGTGGAATAAACCAAGAAGGGTGCTTCCATTGCATGGATGAGGCAATCCAGGAACAGGGCTAAGCTGACCTTGAGTTGTTTTGAACTTTTTGCCTGAACGACTGAAATAAGTATAACTGGGAGAGCTGAAGTCTTGGAGTAGGGACCCATGAGACGTGAGGTGTTACACTTGCTGTTTCCAGAAGAAAACTCAAGACCGTTTTTCCTTTGAACTGTGTTAATTGGAACTTGAGGAAGGGAACCCCGAGAATTGCGTGGAACTGTATTACTTGCGTGGGAGATAGGTACTTTTAAGTCTTTTGGGGAGCTGTTTTGAACTTTGGGGAATGGGAGCTGAAGAAGAAGCCAAGAGCTGTTAGAAGCTCAGAACTTTATGTTGTTCACCATTTCTTTGATTATTGACATCCCTACACATTGTGTAGCTTTAGTCATGAGGGCAAGCATAGGTTTTGGACACAGACAGAATTTTAAGTTGAACTCGTTGACCCAGACTTTCCTTAGTTTTGTTCAGGTAGGGAAATCTCACCTTAGCATAGGGCAAGTTAGGCCTTCTACCATCCTGACATTAACTTTAATAAATCCGTTTTTTTTAAAACTTTGAATCTGCTGTGTGTGTCTTGCTTCATGATGCTTTCACACTGTATACTGGGGAGTTCAGCAGGTGTCTTATCTGTGTTTGGCTCATAAAGTTTTCAGTGTCTGGATCACATGCAAGGGGACCGTGTTGGAGAATAAATTGTTTCCTATTTATTAAAATTTTAGCTAATTCTTAACATGCACCTTGTGTTCTTTGTGACCACTTGAGACGCCCTTCATCTATTCTCAATGGAGTCTTCTGGCATACTAATCTTTTAAACCTGGACATCAATGGGCGTCTATATTCTTAATAATTTAACTAACTTGGGAGTCTACTGCTTCACTTCCTATGAAATGTTATCTTTCCTCTGGGTTCTGCTCATCCATTCCTCCCTTCCTGGCATTCTGACCTTGGCGTTCACTGTGAACTACTGTCTGGGCAGCTTCAAGACTTCTCAAATAAATTTGTTTTTGTGAATTCAGTATCTTGGATTCTAATGCGCTGCTAATTTCTGGGTCAGCTGGGGCCTCCATGTTAGGAAAAATGCCTCTACGTCTAAACTTCTAATATCTGTGTTTGTTCATGTTACATTTGTCTTGAACATTTGCTATTAGATGGTTTCCCATTGTCGTGTATTCTGCATCTTTGTCTACCTATAATTTCCTCAGCCCTATCACTGTAGTGAGTCCCTCTCTTGGAACACTGGAACCTTCCTTCCTTCTATGCTATTTACAACACACTAAATGTGCATTCTACACCCTAGTTTCAATCTCTGCTAGTGTCACTCAACCTAACGTATGTACATTAACAGTTTGACTGTTCTATGGATTTTGCCTCAACTTGTATCAAGCTCATGGGGCTGCAGGACCATTTTATACCCTCTTCCACCTTTAGATTAATAAAGAGGAGGAGCAGACGTTAGTGCTGGCATATTTATCCGCACCAGAAGCTACCTTCTTATGCTATGTATTCTTCTGGGCCACATGTCTTGAAATAACAGTCCCCATCCCCTTCAGAATCTACCCAGTGGTTGATGTTGGTGTAGTGGTCCCTGGGACATTTAAACAGTGTCTGAGGTCGTCTATACCTTGCATGTGGGGTGGCTCTTCTCTATGAGTGCACTTATATATTGTATCACTCACATTTACTATTATTGTCATTTTCAGTGTGTTCTTCCCAACCTTTTTACAATAGTTCAGTGCAATTTTTAGAGCACAAATAGGTGTCAGGACCAATATAGCTCAAATAATTTCGTATGTGTTTGCCAACCAGAAGTCCTTCACCTCTAACACCATCTTGTTGTGTTGCTTCTGTAGTGTGGTCATAGCCTCTGTAAGGGACCCGTTCAGTTTATCATTTGCTGGTTGAATGTACAGAACGATGATCCTATCTTGGCACAATTGCCAGCTTCCATGGTCATTACAAGGTCAAGGACATGCCTATTTTGGAGAGTCATTAATCAGACGTCTCTCTCAACTCTTCTTTGATTGCATTACCCCCTTCACTGTTGCATTTATCAACTGCTGAACTCTCATCTGGTTATTTGTAACCATTTTGCATTTGTTGCTGCTTGCAAGACAGGGGCAAGGTAGGAGGTAAAGAACACTGCAGTTCTGCCCGGCAATTTATGTCTGTCGGGTATGTCACCGTAGGCCTCAATTGATTTTGCCAAAAATACATTTAAGTGTGAGAGACCTTTTCTTTCTGGTGCTTGTGTTCATCATGGGGAAATCACCAATCTTCATCTCACTTTGGGGCAAAACTTGTGCCAGTGCACTTATTACTACTATGAAACATATGCTTTCCCAGTTGGGAGGGAACTGCATAAACGCTTTTGAACCACAAGCCCAATAGTGGTCCACAAATACAGCTGTGCCCACATTCATGCTTGGTGGGTCCATAATGCATTGTCAACTTTTGCACATCACTACGTTCACTGAGCCATTGTTTCCGGAAACACAAGGTTGCTTTTTTTAGTTGTTTTATAGGAACTAGCCCGCCTTCATCTTCTACCCAGGTAAGCAATTTGGATTCGCCGGTCCATTCTTTAAATCACACTCTATTTGTATTCTACAAAACTTCTCTCGATGATATTGTGAGTGTTTGTGCTTTGTATCCCATCATTCCATCGACCCAGCCTTCTGCAGTAAATACATATCCTATTATGTGCAATTGGGGCCTTTTGCCAGCAACCAGGTATTTCCCTTGCCTGTGCATCAGTGCACTGCAGCAGTTTGTGGTCTTCTATACTAACTTCTCCTCTACTCAGGCCTGACAGTTTATATTTCATTACCTTGTGTAAACTGTCCTCATTAGCAGAATCTGCTTTTGTCACCCACCATACGATGACCCATCTACCCTGAAATTGTCCTCTTCTAGTGCATAGTGCCATATGTGTCAAGTAATGTGCTCTGTGTGCAGCTACTTCTGCCGCTATAAATACTCTAGAGGCACTCATGGCATGTGGATAGAGGGAACAAGCAAAACAGCTCTCATTAGAGTTCTCCCTTCCCACCTTGCTCATACTTTTGTATGACATGTTATTGGTGACATGGAGGGAATGATCAAAATATTATTCCTGTGGTCATGGGCAATGTTCCCTCTAATTATTTTTCTCTATGTGCAGAACTGGTTTGCTGTTGTGCGCACATTATTTTCCATGTGCGCATCTGACTAATGAGGTAAGCCACTTCATGAGCATGCATATTTAGTGAACTACCGTCACAGAAGAGAGTTTGGAAAGGAATGTCTGCTTCCCAGCCACTGCAATTCTTGACAAATCTCACAACACTTTTTTCCAAACACATAGGCTAATATAGAATATGTCATATGTGATTAAACAGAAAACTCTCAACCCGTCCAATATTTGAAAATCTGCAACAGTACCTTGCAAACGTTTTATGACACTGGAAAATCACTCATGTGTACTACAAAACACAAATTCTTTTGTCATAAACTGATGTGGCTGTCAAGAAATTCAGACAGAATGCAACATTTGCAAATGGATTAATGGCAATTGAAAGCAAGGTGTCAAAAAACATGCTGATAGTTCAAGTGCCACTTGTAATTCAAGGGCAAGGAGAACATGCTTCTAATAATTTGTGTAAGGATGATAATTGCATCAGAATAACTGCATCTCAGAATATGGTGATCAAATATTCCTGTGCTTAGTATCCACATTATGTTGTCCTTTGGGTAGTGATAACACCAGCCTTACAGCTAAGAGACATACACATCATCGAATTTTACTCCCTAAAATGAAAATGCGCCCAACAAAAATTAAAAACAATGAACATTTTGTTGCTTCAACCCACAAAGCTCCACAGATATTTTTTCGAATTAGTGACCAGTAGAGCAGTGGCATAGAAAGGATCTCTAATAATATCAATGCCTGATCTCAACAGGAATTGTAAGGAGAAGAACATCTTTTAATAAGCAGAAAGTATCCCTATTGGCAAAGCTAATTACTTTTTTACTCCCTGAAAAATCATTTGACTCCATGTAGAGAGCAACATCTGATTAGAGTCTTGCTTGTTACCCTGACATAGAAAGTGAAATGACAGGGAACTTAATGTAGTCTATAGTTTTGCCAAGCCTTGCGCACCAGACCCTAGACAAATTAAACAAGAGCTTTATTGATGTTTATTATGGATTCCTGTGCAAGAACATCACACATATATGCCTTTTAAGTTAATGCCATCAAATCTCAAGAGATAGAAAAGATTGAGTCCCTTCTTCTGTAACTATGGATCCCTCTTCTGTAATTCTTTGTTATAAGTTAAATAAGATGCAGGGAAATGCTAGAGACGATATAGAGCACATGGATATAATGAAAAGCCCTCAGCAGCTGAGCATAGAAAGAAAGGTAAGGTGCTGTTGTCTAGACGGGTACTAGAATTTCCTATTCTTTAGCAAACAAGCAACACATTTCCTTAAGTGTACTGCCGAAACATCTGATCTTTTTGAAATGTGCTGCTTTGTTCCTCATCTTCAAGGAGTAATGACCTGTGCTCTACCACCCATACCTTTCCCCGGCCCCTGTGCTAGCCTCCATTACCAGTTGATAGAGCACTGTAAAAAGTGAGGGATTTTAGCAGTATACACTCACTGGGATATTTGCAAACCCACAATACTTTGCAAGCAAGGCATAGTTAATGCCTCAACATATGTGCATTTTAAGAATGTCATGACTCTGCATGTAATCAGTTCTTTTGCAGTGCATACAAGATTGTTTGCAACATACCCCACCCTTATATCATTGTGTAGGATTACACAGTGTTTGGTGAAACTGTTTTTGCATAGCAGCGAGTTACCATATAATGTGTGACGGTCTATGTCCAAAGGAACTCTGTACACTTGTATGAAAAGCATTCTCCTGTCTGAATATCCGGTGCCCTGATACTATGGACGAGTAATCCCAGGCAATGTCCATACCCATTATCCCTTGAAGGCAAAGTAAATGATATTGCAAAGTTGCTCTCCACTTATATGGTAATGTTAGTAATGCTAAAGTAGGAGATACTGAGCATCACATTTGTCTTCTCAAAATCCTTTCAGGGCAAATTAATATTTGAGGTTTATAAAGGATGGCATAAGGTTACACATACAGGTAGCCTGCTTACATACAGTCAGTATCCGATATTGTAGCTGGTAGTTAGATTGTATCGTGTAGGTGACGCTTTTGGTAAGACACAATGGGCCTCATTACACGGTAGGCGGTAACCATGGCGCTATTAGCGCCATGGTTGCCGCCGGTACCGTACCGAGTCCGCCTTGGTGGATGGCGGAATTACCGCCCTACTCCAAGGTGAGCGGGGGCGGTAATTCCCCAATCCCCATTTACCCTTCCCCATTCCCATTTTTGCCCCATAGGGCATAATGGGAATGGGGAAGGTGCTAATTACGGTACCGCAAATTGCGGTACCGTAATTAGCTCTGAGGTCCCTTTGCGGGTCCCGTCCTTAACGCCTGGAAAAACCAGGCGTTAAGGGAGGATCCGCAAAGGGACCTCGTAGTAAGGCGGTAAGGGTTTACCGGTACCGGTGCCCTTACCGGTACCGGTAAACCCTTACCGCCTACCGTGTAATGAGGCCCAATGAGTAACAGAAATTCTGGCATGTGAACGATATTTATATTATTCATATTACAACAAACATAAACCCAGTTGATGTAGGTACCCGTCTGGTAACCTTTCGCAGAGCAAAGAGATGAGTCATCAAGGCTGTCCGGTACTACCTTAATGTGCTCTGGGGCAGAGGTTAGAGTCATAAGGTCATAGTGTGGTAGAATCAAGCTTAGGAGTCATGAGAGGGATGGGAACATTATTTGGTTAATGTGTGCAGGCATATCTTGGTTAGATTCTTCTGTTCATGGAGCCAGTTTTTCATATTCGTTTTTAACCTCTTATGTTTGTATTTTGCTGTTAGGGATTTTATGCGTTTATGGTCACCCTTGCATAGTAGTGTAATGCAAATTAGCAGAATATCAGGACTAGTTGCTTATTTTAAGAAAAAGCGCATTTCAATTATGCTGTGGGTGGTGTCTTATTAAATATTTCAGAATAGGTGAGAATTGTCTGTGTGCGTTGCTAAAAATCTTCAGAGCGGCACCCAGAAGGAAGCAGGGCAAGCGCAAATGCGCACAGCTTAGAGGGTACACTGGTCTTGGGCACCCTGCACACTTCTCTTTAGCCTTGTATGTGGTGTGTTTTGGGTGTCATCTGAACTGCTATTAGTTCAGGAGCTATACTTGTATTATCATCAATTAATATTGGCCTTGCCATAAACTTAGTGTTAAACCACTTCACTGCCATACAATATGCAAAATAAAAGCAGCAGAATGCAAAAAGCATGTGACAATCATAATAACCAGAGAATCTACCCTTGGCCGATATCTGTGTCTCTAAGCCGGTTTGGGAAACAAAAGAACATATTTGCTATTATTTTTAAAAAATTGTGTTATTCCAGAAATAATTTCTCTTACCTTTTCACAAATAATACATGTCCACACTAAAAACTTAATTTTCTAAAGAAAATTCTTCTCAAATACCACTGTCATAATAAAATGTTCAAAAACTCCCACAAGGGGGGCATTCAATAACTGTCTTTGGGGAATGTTCAATAATCTTCTAAACATGAAAACAGCACACTGGGCCTCATTATGAGTCCAGCGTTAACCCGCCGGTGCTACCAGTGGGTTTCTGCGGGACTTGTAACACTGATATACCAGTGCCACCAGGAAGTCAGGTCCCAGAAAATGTTATTCACCATTCCCGTGGGGTTGCATAGGACTCCATGGTAGTGGGGAGATGGAAGCACTGTCACCGTTGCTAATGGTGCCGTGCTTCCAGGACAAGTCTGCCTACCGGGACCATTGCACCCGGCAGGTTAAACCTGCCGGGCACAACGGACCTGGCATGCAGACTTGTAGTGTGGTGGTAAAGACTTGTATTATTTCTGGACCGCCACACTTGTAATGAGTCCCACTGTCTCTACTTGTGCCTCTGCTGTTGCTGCCGGCTCACTATGTTCATAGCCCTCATCCAGGCTCTTCGCACCTCATCTTCTTCTTCTGTGTCTGTATGTTTTGACAGGGGTTCCTCTACCTAAAGATTTGTTTATGTCACTAAGGTGCAACCATGCATGTTTTCTTTCCCCTAATCTTCACTGCTGGGATCTTGCTACCTCCACTGTATATGTCCCATCAAACCTTGGCTTGTGCCAATTGTGAGTACAATTTTGAAAAAGGACCTTGTCAATTTAAGTCTTTGCTGATTCTGGCTGAGCCACCTGTCTTGTCTGCACCTATAGCGATATACATTGTAGAGATTTAGTCATAGTCATCAAATGTTAATGCATTTCGTTACCGAGAACTATTGCTGAATTCTCAGCATCTGTTCGAGCATGAGAGGGAAGAGGAACTAGGACATTCATTCTTCGTCCTGTCACCAATTCATGAGGTGTCAGATGATGGTCAGAGCTTAGCTGATTGCATAAGGGGAAAAGAGCAAACGGAAGGCAGTGCAAACCGATTTTTATGTAAAGTTTCTTTTATTTTTGCAATGGATTCCTTCAAGAGGCTGTTTAGCTGCTCGCAATTCCCATTCACTTGGGCATGATAAGCAGATGAAAATGTGTGTCGTATTCCCAATAAAGATGTAATTTGGTCTGTAATCAGAATGTAGCACTTCTCATACTCCCCATCTAGGAGATACCTATCATATGGGGATTGTTGCAGCTGATATGGCATCTGGATGTGCAAATTGTCCCACTTCTATTTAGCAGGAAAAGTGGCATACTACCACTATGATATAATGGTAGCCATCACAATTTTGGAGCATATCCACATAATGGATATGCAAATTCTGAAATGGTCCAGTCAGATAGGGTATTGCTCCTCTCTCTGTTTTTAATATATGACTAGCAGTAAACCTATGACACCCCATACAATTGGTAATATAATTGGCCATCTGCTCATTCAAAATATCTGCTGCAAACACTCCCTTGTAGTATGTGCTGGGTGATGCAATTGATCCAATGATAATGTGAGCAATTCAATAGGCATGACAGGTTTCCCTGGACTATCCTATTGCCAAATCCACTCTGCAGGGGATAAGGAATACCACATTTTCTTCCACAAGTCCTGCTCCTCTAATGGTGCGCATCCATGGAGTTCTGCTATTTGTGTTACTGGTAGTGTATTAAAACATTCTTTCATCACCATGTTAGATGTCTATTTATTTGGGGCAATTGCAAAGTAAAATAACTCGGGCAACTATGCTTCCCTTTTCACTTCTGCATCTGCAGCTTCATTGCCACAGTAAATCATGTCTGTACCTCTCGTGTGTGCTGCACTCTTCACCACGGCAGTCACCGAGGGACATTCGAGAGCCTCTGGCAACTTTTCTAACAATGATGCATGCTGTACTGGCATGCCGTCTGCATGCTGGAAGCCCCTCATTTCCCAACATGACAGACTTGAGTGAACTTTTGTCATGTAGGTGGAATCAGAATACACAGTTACCACGTCATCCCTCTATGCTTCAAATTCTATAATCATGGTAACCAATTCTGCTGGTTGTGCTGAAAAAGGTGCTGGCAATCTTCCACTTTCCACTACCTCGCACTTTCCATCTACCTTTGCCTTTACTACTGCTGTTCCACTATGTCTCAGGCCAGTACTCTGATCTATCATCCAAGAGCCATCAACAAAGAGAATTATAACACCTCCTAGGGCCTTTTCCTTTACATGTGGCACATCATAATAATAATCAGTGTAAGGAGTACAATCATGTACATTATCTCCCTCCTGCATTGTTTATGGTATACATTTTTCATAATCCACTGTGCGGCACCTAACAATTCTAATCAATGGATTTTGATAATATGACATCATAGCCAAATAAGCTCTGGGTAGTCAATGTGCTTTTGGGCTTTTTAAGAATGGCAAAAAGAACATGTTCAACATACAATACCACTGAACATCCCAATAAAATATTGCATGATTTCTCATTGGCAAAAATTTCTGCAGCCAATGCTTGCTTACATGGGTAATGGCCTCTCATTACTTGATCCAAAATCCAACTGTAAAATGCTAGTGGTTTGTGTCCAATTGAAGTTTTCTGTTTGAGAACAGCCAGCATCAACACTCCATTTGCATGGGAGAACTGTACAAAATCATCAGTATAATCTTAGATCCTGCCAGAAATAGGGGTGTGAGAGCACGTGTCAGAGTGGTGTGCAGCCAGGGGAGGCTCTGTCTCTGATGCAGGACTACAGTTCCCAGAGGACCCAGGTGAAGTGGCGGCATGCGTGTGAGGGATTGAAAAGCAGGTGCCGTCCTTTCACAGGTGCTTGTGATTTGCACTGGAAAGCAAGCGTGACTCGCGGATGTTTCTTTTTTTTTGCTTGAGTGAAGTGAAATCACGCGTTTACATGCAAGTGAGTCTATTCATGTCGGGAGCTGCCTTATTCTGATTTAACCACCAGCTGCAATGGTGAACTCAGGAGCTGCGGCCGGGGAGTCAAGAAATACCCTGGGCTTACATTGGCCTCAGAGAATGCAGTTGCAGCAGGGCTGCAGCGATGAGCCCTGGTGATCTGGCTAATTGGATGCCCTATGAACCACAGCCTCTTAACTCGCCCGCGGGTTCAAGATCCTTAGATAAGTGCTGTCTTCTTGTCAGGATGTCAAAATTGACTATTAAATATTTCTCTCATCCCCAGACGTATGAGGAGAGTGGGACATGCAGTGTTAAGTGTTAGACTCATCAAATGAATATCCTGAATGTTTGAGTCAGGAATTGGAGCCTAAGTTATGCATTGAGGTTTTATGTGTCCAGTGATAGGGTATGTTCATTTTCAGATTTGAGGATGAGTTCATACATGGACAAATGACAAGCGATTGTGTTCATACATGGGCAAATGACAAGTAATTGTGTCTATACATGGGCAAATGATTACTAATTGTGTTCATACATAGGCAATGGGCCTCATTCCTGGTTTGTAGCTAACCATGGAGTAATTAGCTCCATGGTTGCCTCTGAAACCGTCCCAAATCTGGCATGGTGAATGGAGTAATTACCGGTCCATTCCAGGGTTGGAGGGACCGGTAATTCCCCATTCACCTTTTGCCCTTCCCCATTGCCATTTCTGCCCCACAGGGCTCAATGGGAATGGGGAAGGAGGTAATTACGGCACTGTAAATTACGGTACTGTAATTACCTCCGAAGTACCTTTGCGGGTCCCGTATTTTACTCCTGCTAAAAGCAGGAGGTAAGGAAGGACCCGCAAAGGGACCTCGGAATACGGAGGTAAGGGATTACCGGCATCGGCACCCTTACCGATGCCGGTAATTCCTTATCTCCAACCTCGGAATGACCCCCAATGACAAGTAATTATGTTCATACAGGGATACATGACAAATAACTGTGTTCAGAGGCAATTGGTGCATACAGGTGATAGGACCAGAGTGAATATTGTGCACCAGAGAGTATTTGAACACAGAGTGGAGTTCTGGAAAAGAGTGGGATTTTCCAAAATATTGTGCATTTTTCATTCTGTACCTCCTCCTGTCCATTTCCTATTTCTCAACCTCTTTCTGGTCATCCTAATTCCCTGTACCTAACCACAACCCCTCGATAACCCTCTTCCCCCCATTGGTTGCCTTGAGGTGGCCTGTGTATCTCAAGCAGACAGCTCTTGCCAGCCAAGGTGGGAGGGTCCTTTACATGCTGCTTCTGTGGTTAGGTGGCTAAGTTGAGGGTGCGGATAGTGCCTACGAAAGATCCCTAACATGGGAGCTATGCTTATTGCTTGTTTTAAAAAGTAAATTCATTAAAAGCATCTATTATCTTGCCTGTCCATATAATCTCACTCTTTTCTTAATGCTCTTCCTTCGGTCCCTCTAAGAGAGGATGAACATACGTGCTGTAGTCAAAGACCCATACACAGCAATAAATGCAGAGTCCTAGAAACTGCGGCAACTCTTTTACTTTATTTGGCTGGGGCATATTGTTAATATCGTCTGTTATTTACAGTGTCACCTTCCTCCCCTCTTTTGATATTACCTGTCCCAAACAATACTTCTTCCTGACAATATTGTAGTTTCTCTTTGTCCACTTTGTACCCTTTTTCAGCCAATACTGTCAACAATTCTACTGTATCTTTCCTGCACTAGTCCTTTGTGGCACTGCAAACCAATAAGTCATCCACATACTGTATGATTGTGCTTTCTCTCTGTATGTTTCTTAAGCCTATCGGCAACACCCTATTGAATATGCTGGGGGACTCACAGTACCCCTGTGGGAGGCCACTATGCTACAATCTAAGTTTGCAAAGGGTAAACACAGGAAAAGATTGTGAATCGTCATGTAGAGCGATGGAGAAAAAAGCAATTTTCAAATCAATCACTGTAAAATAGTGGGCTGTAGGTGGTATGTTACATGATCCTTGTGGATCCTCAGATCGGCAGGTCTCCTTTCCCTGCCACCACACCAATGCCCACATCCTGTTTTATTCACTAATCAGGCTTCTTCAATACTTTCTGATTCTTCTAGCATCTTCTAGCACACTGTAAAAAATTAAGACAAATTGCTGCATTTAGTTCTAGGATGTTGGAGAGACCTTTTGGTGGCATCAAATTGCTTTCTCTTTGCCCTTGTGGCACTTAAGACCATTGAAAATCTTTTTAGCCCATCAGGCCCCATGGCCTTTCCAAGATGGCAGCAACCCTCATCTACTACAGCCTAGCACCTTCAGGTTCACTGTGTCCCACCTCCCCGCTGCCTGGTTGGCCTGACTTCATTCTTTTAGGCCTATCATGGGAACCCGCATGTGGTAGCTGGCCACCTCTGCACTGGGACTACTCTGCCTGGCCCTTCTGGCACTGGAGGCAGCCCTTTCCATGTAGCAATTCTGATGTTCCGGCCTCCTGGCAACACTTCAAATGAAAATACCATGCATGCTCTGATCACAAATAACCTCCTTTTCTCTCCACTGCTCCGGTAAGCAACATGGCTCACTTGGTCTGGTCTACACATTTCCCTTTGGACACTCTGACTGCTTGATTGCTTCATGCATCCTTTCCCTAATTGCCTATGTTATATTCTAATAACTGCCCCATTTAAAATATGCATCTTGCTGTTCCTCATACTATATGCGTTCTGCTGTTTTATTAATGCCCTGCTTAAACAAAAAAATCATTCTTAGGTGTGACTTACATCTGTGTATCCTCTATTTTAATTTTCCATTTCTATGCTTTCTGGCAAACACGATTTTAGGTGTGCCCTACATCTGTGCATCCTCCATTTTAGTATTGCATTTGTGTGCTTTCTGGTAAATTCAAATTGAGGGGTGCCTTACACCTGGGCTTCTTCCATTTTAGTTCTGCATTTGTGTGCTTTCTGGTAAATGCAAACTTCGGTGTGCTATACATCTATAGCTCCTCCATTTTAGTACTGCATTTGTGTGCTTTCCAGTAAATTCAAACATAGATGTGTCTTACATCTGTGCACCCTCCATTTTAGTACTGTGTGTGTGTGTTTTCTGGTAAATTGAAACTTAGATGTGTCTTACATCTGTGCATCCTCCATTTTAGTATTGCATTTGTGTGCTTCTGGTAAATCCGAACTTAGTTGTGCCTTACATCTGTGCAGCCTAAATTTTTCATACTGCATGTGTGTGCTTTCTGGTCAATTCAAACGTAGGTGTGACTTAAATCTGTGCATTCTCAATTTTAGTATTGCATTTGTGTGCTTTCTGGTAAATTCGAACTTTACATTTGTGCATCTTCTTGCCTTCCTTGGCTGCTAGGCTGCCTGGTGAGTTTGCCTGTGTATGTGCAGCCTCTCCAACTGTCCCTCTTTCCTCCACCTCTATGGCACTCTCCATCTCCCCATTCTATTATTGTCACGCTCACCTGGTCTCCACGGGGGCGTAGCATGTGGCTGCACGAATGATGTCTGCACTGGCGTGGCACTCCGCGGATGATGATGCTTGCCGTGACTTCTTCCTTGTTATCACCCCAAGAGGCGTTTGTCTGCAAGATCAAAATAAGATATTAGCTACTGGGAGGGGCTGGATTGAACCCACTTCCTTAACCACCTAGTGCCCTGCTCCTCTTCGACCTCACCTTAGAATTTAAGGAGATAGGCTCTCCGTCCTGCGGTCTCTAGCAGGGGTGCAATAAGCACAGTCTTTCCCGGATCTAGTTCCTTCATTGATCCTGTGGGCAATTGCCAAGTCTTGGAGAGCTGGCTCATACAAGTAAGTCTCTATGCCAATGGTTGCTTGTTATAGATGCTTGAAGTCTTTATTTTTCCCCAAGTTTTTGACCTATATTTGTCTTTTCTTTCAGGCCCGGGCTCTAGCGGATTTTTGAATGGAGGATCGACTCTTCCTAAGATGTTGAGAAGATTTCCTTCAGGTGAGTAGTAGCGCAAGAGAGTGGTGCTGAATGTCTGAATAACTTGTTTTCCCTTCCGTGCGTGACTAACCTGCTGTTTTCTTCTCCTTCTGTGCAGATGCGGTGCGGCTCCGGAATGGTGAATGGAAGAACTGCTCTGACGTGTTCCGGAAGAATGCTGACCCCGGGTGAGTATTGGATGCCTGAGCGGGTACCTTTTCTTCTGCAGGTGCAGTGGTCCGGAGAACAGCTGAAGGCGCAACCGATGAGATGGAATGCTGAAGGTAAGGCCTTCGCTGCTGTACTGACTCCTGTTCTCTTCTCTTTCTTCTCTCAGGTACCAATGGATGGATTTTCTGGACGGGCGTGGCTGTAGCAGTTCGAGGACAGGACAGACACTGTGAGCGTTATGCTGCAGGAGTGAAGAATAACGCAAAGCGTGTTCTGCCTGCAGGGTGTGGCTTAAATAGCCTTGTAAGTAGTTCCAGGTAAAGTAGTCCCTAAACCACACCCTGCCTTTTGGGTAAAGTAGTCCCTCAGCCACAATCTGGATATACAGAAATGCTTAGCCTAACTAGGCTGAGTAAATAGCTCCATGCAATTCAACATTTATTATGAGCTTGGTGCCAACGGCGCTAGGACTGAGTACAGGGGGTCCTCGGGCACTTCTCAGGGGCTTGATAAGCCCTTAAAGGTGCATGTGACTGGGGTGGGCCCATCAGTTCCAGGGGATTTTGAGGCATGCATCATGACAATTACGTTACTCTATCACCTATCCATCCACTTTCACGAAATCTGGAAGAAAAAAAGTCTACAAAGATCCCCAGACCTATGGAACTCCCATCTGAACTCTCCCCTTTCCCCTTGTTCCTCTTCACCCATTAATGTCTGCACTTGATGGGAGGTAGACTTGGCATACTTCTCATCCGGTAGGTGCATCATTAATGTTTATCACAATGGCACTGTATGGCCCAAGGGTCATCAACCCAATCTTCTACTCTTCGATTGGCACCTGCCGGCCTAATCAACTTCCTACCTTCTCCCGCTACTACTCCTTCCTCTCTATCTGCACCTCCTTTACCACCTCCAGCTGGTTTACCACCTCCCTGTACCCCTCCTCGGAAAACCTTCTCTTAGCCACTCTGTATGCTCTATCTGCTATCAAACATTCGTCTGACATCTGACTCCTTCTTTAAGACTTTGATCTCGGCATCCTCACTCTCACCGAGACATGGTTCAATGCAGCTCAGTCACTGCTTTTGACTCCCTTCTCCCTGATGGCTACAAGATCCTCTCCAAACTCCAACCCAACCGATGGTGGAGTAGCCCTGATCTTCCTTGAGCGGGTCTCTACCTCTCTGATACCCACTCAACCCTATTCCTCCTTTGAAAATCGTATCTGCAAGCTTGGTGCCTCTCTGACTCTCTCATTCACCCTTGCCTCTATCAACATGCCCCCTGGCCCTGTGCCTGTCTTCCTTTTAGGATGGGCTGACTTTACCTCCTCCCTTCTGACCCCTACCTCTAAACTCATCCTCCTTGGAGACTTCAACTTCCACCTTGACTCTACTGTTCTTGCCTCTTCTCTCTTCAATGATCTCTGTACCTCTCTTTACCTCACAATTCTCCCCTCTGGCCCTACCCACTCTGCGGGACATACTGTTCTCCTGCTCTCCAACCCTCTCACTGCCCCTCTCCCCTGGTCTGATCACTCTCTCCTCTCTTCTCACTGGAGCCTCTTGCCCCCGTGACCGAGCCTCCACCAGCACCTCCAGCCTCCTTCGTGGTCATCAGACCAATGGAACGTGTTTCAGCTGTTGCGTTTGCCTCCAACTTCATTCCTCCTCCTTCCCCTCCTCTTGTATCTCCCATCGACTCTGTCCTTGCCAACCTTCATCTTGCCATCACCAACACTCTTGACATTCTGGCCTTTGTCATGAGGATCTGCATGGAACCTTCCTCCAGGTGTAACAGATGGTACGACTCCGATCTAGCCACTCTGAAAAGCAGATTTGCTGAACGGAAGTGGCAGACCTCAGGTTCATCCTATGACAAACTGGCCTGCTGCCAACTCCAAAGGCAAGACTGTCTCTCTATCAGCACCAAGAAGAGGGCTCACATCATAGCCCATATCTCCAGAGCCTCTTACAACACTGGTAAACACTTCAAAATCTGCATGGACCTCTGTTCTGCCTTTGACATGGTCAAACATTCTATCTTCATAAAGTGGCTCCAAGATACTCTTGGTATCTCAGACCAGACACTGGATTGGTCAAACTCCTTTCTCAATGACTGCCCTTCTAAGGTGCTGACGTGCTCCTTCTCCTCTTCCACCGCTCTCTCTACATGTGGTGTTCCCCTGGGCTCTATCCTATCGCCTTGGCTTTTCGATATCTACCTTGCCCCTCTTGCTCGCCTGATCTATGTCTTCTCGCCTCATTTCCAGTGTTATGCAGATTACACACAACAATTCTTCAAGCTCTGCTTTACCTCCTCCTTTTCCTCCTCTCTCATCCCTCACTGCCTCTGCTATTCAGTCGTCGCACACCTCCAATGATCTCTGTCTCAATGCCAGTAAGACTGACATCCTTCCTATTAGGACACCTGCTCCCTGTTTCCCTCCTGCACTCTGGCTGTACCGTACGGGCTCATCTACCTCTCCTTCCACTGAGGCCAGAAACCTTGGGATCATCTTCGACTCATCTCTCTCCTTTAATCCTCCATCTTGGATCTTGCCAAGAAGGCCCAAGTTCAACTTCACCTCCTTAGAGGCATTCTCCCTTTCCTCGCCTTCCCCCATTAGATCATTGTCTCTAGAGCTCTGGTCTTCTGCAAGATAGATTACTGCAAAGGCCTCTTCCTCAACCTGCCTCTCCCTTCGCTCCGTCCTCTTCAACTATTCCAGAACAGGACTGCAAGACTTATCCTTACCCTCAATCCCTGGGACCATGTCACACCAGCTCTAAAATCTCTCCACTGGCTCCCATTTGCTGCAAGGGTGAAATTCAAGACCCTTTACATCATCTCTTCCAGATTCCTTTGATCTTCTGGCTACAACTATCTGCTGATCAAATGCTTCTCCAAGCGGAGAGCTGGGGACAGATCCCTCTCCTCAGCTGGTTCCCTCCTATGGAACAGTCTCCCTCTCTCTCCTTGTCTTGAACCGGACCACCTCTAGTTCCGCAAACAACTCAAGACTTTTCTCTTCTCCTCCTCCTTCCCTCTCCCCCTGCCATGCTAACGTTCCCCTCTGTAACTGAGATTGGGGGCATGGAACCTCAAGAGTCCAATAGGATCCTGGCCTTCTGCTAATTTCCCCTAGCTGCCCCCTGCACTGCCATCTGGGCCCACACATGCCTGTCGGGTGGTCTGCCTCTGCCCTGTACTTACCTTTTGGGCAATAGACCTCACTCTTTGTCTGGGATGTCTCTGCACATGCACCTACCTGGTGCCCCCCAACGAGCACCTCTGGTACTTCCTCCCCTAAGGCACCGTAATAGCACTTACCCCCATCCCACAACACCCTTATTTCCCTTTCTCTCACTGCACTTGCATGCTGCGAATATCACAAGGCCTAGTAGGACCGCTTTCTGTTTCTATTAATTAATTTTCAGTCTCACTGTTTATTTGATCCCTTGTTCCCTTTCGTTGTGCCTTGTGGTGATTTCAAACACTGTCTTGTTTTATAAGTGCCTTATAAATATCCACTAAATAAATAAAATAAATATTATTGCTGGATTTGGCACCAAATGGGATTCAGCTTCAAAAATATTATTCAAGGGTCACAAATCTTGTATGGATCTCATTGACCCTCCTTTTGTCTTTTTTATTGGGTACACCACTGTATTAATGGCGATTCTGAATGTACCAATATACCTTGTCTCACCATGGTGGCAATAGTTTAATAAATATCCTCCTCAGCTTCTTTAGACATGGAATACAGTATTACTTGTGGTAAAATAGAATCTTTTTTCAGTTTTATTCAGACTGCTCCTACCCCTTTTAATAAGCCAACATCATACGGATCACTGGTCCAAAATGAACTTGGCACCTTTGGCAAATCTTCCTGCAAAAATGATGATGATATTGTCCTCTCCAACAATATTATTTGTGGAATCTCTCTATACTCTATTTGAAACTGATGATGATGATATCTTCCTCTCCAACAATATTATTTATAGAATCTCTCTATACTCTATGTGCAACTGATATGTAATTCAAATGGTACAGATCACCTCATCATGTGAATCATCATCTTCAAAGAGTTTGTTATCACTCAAGTCAGTGAGTCTGTGTACTGAATCAAGCACTATTACTGTGTGCCATCTTACTCCTTCGTCATCTGTTCCATTGAAAATCACTCTGTCCTCTTTAACTACTTCCACATCTAATTCATTTGCAATAATCTGTCCTTCTACCAAGTCTGTGGGTACCTCTGATCTAAACAATAATTCTGTGGGTAGTCTCAACAATTTGCCCTGTATTTAGGGAAGCCATGCCAATATCACCTGTATCCCATAAAGGAATACCTCAGGGTTTAACAGCATCCCTCTTTGTACTTTCTGACCATAAATGCTCTCACAAACTCACGCATGTTCGCATAATGAATACCTGGTGTTGAGCATATCGTTCCATCTTCACCGAAGAAAATTGTCATGTTTAGCTTGCTCATCAGATCTCTCACCAATACGTTAACTGGTGTTTTACGAGAATATAGTAATGGCATGGCCATCACATGTTCTCCTATTATTATGGGCAATTTATCTGTGAAAGGAATTGCTGTAATAGCATGAGAGAATCCTTGTGTGTCCATTGAGGTTCCTAACATTGGGACATTCCCCTCTTAAGACATGATCTCTTTGACTCAGGAAAAAAAAGTCTTGTCCTCTATGGTCACTCTGGATCGGTTCCTCTTGATTGTCTGGGGGAATTGATAGAATTGGGCACATCAAGTCACGCAGTTTGCTGTCCTTTTGTGGATGGCCTGTGCCTATGGTAATATGTTTGCCCCCCATTGTGCCACCGTATGTTGTGGTACTGATGTCAGTACTGGTGTTTGTACTTGCATTTGCTGTATCTGAGTTTGACCTGCCTTTTATGTTTGCGGTATTTTATGCATCTGTGTCTGGATTGGTTGATACTGTTTCTAATCTTGGGCATTGTAGTCTTGTTAGACACAAAGCCCCCTCTTGGGCCAAACTGCTGCCAATTGTGTTGCATTACTACCCTGCAATGTGGCCTGGTTTTCCACAAGTCCAACACTGTGGTCCAGGTCCCACAAATCAGGGTTGTCCTCCATTAAACCCCCCTGGCTGTAGTGTTTGGAATCCAAACCCTCTTTATCTTGGTGCAAACCTTCTCCCCAAGCTAATAATTATGTTCTTCTCTCCATATAAAATGTTCATTCAAACCTGGATGTCTTTGCTCTGCTTCCTGCGCACTATTATCCTACCCAGCACTCGTTAGTACTGCTAACGGCCAGTTTTGACAATTTCGTCTGTACCAATTTTGCTTCTTCTACCTTCCTTTCCTCAACGTTGTTTCTGTCTTTCTCTTGTTTTAATTAACAATGAAGAACAATCTTCAGTTGTATCTCGGGCCATGGTTTTACCTCAATCCCCACAATTTTCCTCAATTGTCTTTGTACCCCTTCGGGAAGTCCCTGACATAAAATATGATTAAATATCTTTTATATCTTTGGCCCAACCTTCCCATTTCTCTTTAATTTCTTATATGTAAGCAGCAGCGAATTGGAGAGATTTGAGGCAAAAATGTTGAAGAAGTTGTTTCGAATGTCTAAATGTTTCCCGCGCGAATATATATTAAGTGAATTCAACATAAGTAGTGTAAATAGTAAAATAAAATACATGATAGCATTTTATATGCAAAATTGCTACGGCTAAATAATGTGGTGGAAATAATTTCGCAATATGCAAAGATAGAAAAGAAACAGGCAATGACTTGGTTGTACACATGGGAAAATATATTTGCTAAATGGTCATTTGACTTTAGAGATTATTGTCCATTATATTCAATGTATAAGATCAAATTGCTTTTGAAAAAAAGGTATATATAGCCTGGATCATGAACAAAATATAGTTAACTTATCCATGAAAGTTAATAGTGGTTTATACCTGGAATTTGTATCCAATATCCCAGTTAAACCAGCTTATCAGATGGCGTATCCTGATAGTCAAATTATTCGGAGATACCTATTGTTTAAATGTAATCAGTACAATGTCTTAGAGGTTCTGGGTCCGAAAGTTGGTATTCCTCTAACAGAGAGATATTGTAGACTATGTGGTCTGAATACAATTGAGTCAGCCAAACATCTTCTCTATGACTGTGATAGTTTATTATATTTGTGACTCGAACATCTATATGCCTATGCTAATTCTAAGAATGTAGATAGTATAAGTGTTATCTGGGAAAACTTGTTGACGGGAAATGATATGAATTGTATTCTCAGTGTCCTCCAAACATCAGTTCAACAATTATTAAAAGCCACACCATCATGTCACGTGTTTTGTGTTGTTACCCCAGGATTCCCTGCATTTCCTAAATTTCTGCTGATTGCTCCCCCAATATACCAGCAAACAAACTCTTTGTGTCTCCTACTGCAAATGCCATGCCTGTTGTTTGTTTTACAAACTCATAGATCCAGCTTCCTGTACCTGCTGTAAGCAACTTCAATGTATACATAACATAATATTTATCTATCTGTCACCAAGATATATATTGTGTTAGTCCTCTGCCTTTCTTTAATAAAGGGAATTGAGTCAGTCCACTTCTGCACGTGGGTGCAGACACACCCTTTGTCTTCTGTGGCACTTCTGTCCTACAAATCTTTTTCTCATCCTGGTAGATCTCCTTATCTATTTACATATGGTGTATTCCTATCTGGACCCATTGTCCCTCTCTCTGGGAGCAATGGGTATCTTATGGGGTCTATCACTGTTCCCTCCAAGTCTCTCCAATCTCTCTCCCTACAGGTGCGCCTGTGAAAGGCACTAGTGTGGCTTCTTGCTCCCCAATCTCATCATCATCTTCCCATTCCAACGGTTTTACACCTTCCTCTTCATGCTCATCCATGTCCTCAAACTCTAGTGGCTCTCTTGCATGTGTCACACTCACTATCTCCTTCAATACATCCCTACCCATACTCTGTGGATACTTTCCCCATTTCTTTCTTCTACTCATGCTATCTCTTCTGCTCCTAGTCATGCTGTCACTGTTCTGTCCTGTAATGTCTTCCCTTTCTCTGTTGGTCAGTGTGTTTTGATTGATTATGTTGTCAACTTCTTTTGACGTCCCTCCCTTTTTCTCTCTTCCTTTTGTTTGTTTTGTCTTTCTTTCTCTTCTTCTCTTTTCCTTTCTCTTTCTTCCTCCAAAGGTTTCTGTTTCTCTGCCTCCTGTCTGTTTCCATATTCTAACGTCTACTCTTTAGGCTTGTCTATGCCCTTGCCATGAAGCTTCAACATTATTTTTCCTCCTATCGATGTATCTGACACAAGTTCTGTCACACCCCTTTCTCCCTGCATGCCTCTCACTCTTTGCTTGCAAAGCTATGCAACACGTCATATTCGATCTGCAATGACAATGGTCTTTGGTTGTTCACTTTTTCTCCCCTTATGTTGTTGTCATCACTGTATGCTGGCGTGCATATCTGGGGTTAGTATACCCTGCAGCAGCCTTTAATGGGTATATTCCCTGTAGGGTTGAAGACGGGATGATGGTCAGAGGAGAAGGAGGAGGCATGGGTGACGTGCACCCTTCATCATGCTGGTTAAGCATCCATTCTGTCTTGCTCGGCTTCACTACCTCCCCGTCAAACATCTTCCACAGCTCGAGTATAATTAGCATGTTCTGTAATTGCTTTCCATTATGTGTGGCATGTAAATATGTGCACTTGTGTTGCAGCACCTCTTTCCAATGAGTACCATCTTGAGGCCATGGCATAAATATCTTACCGGCCGTATGTTTGACCCACTTTGTTCTATCATATATATATATTCAGTGAAAAAACTTTGTTAAAGGGACGTTATGGTTCCAAGTAAAACTGAAAAACCCCTGAAATTTGCCAGTTATGGTAAGCTAAGCAACCATAACTCGCGCCACCACTGTGCACTGCTAAGACTAACACCCACAACATCAAAGATGACATCACACATGTCATTGATGACATCGCTGATGACATCGCATGTCTGTCTCCCTCTTTTGTCCTTTACAGACATATGTAGGCCACATGGTTTTCTTCAGTAACAGTCATGAACTAAAAATTGTAAACATACTATATTTGTAGACTTATCCTTCAAGTATGTTCTTACAGTAATTCCCTTAAGGTCCAGTCATATCATATAAAACATATACATATGAGAAGACACAAGCTTGAAAAACAGCAATTCCTTCGGTGTATGAAGATAATCAGTAGAGTTATCAGCACTTTCTGATAGTTCTGTTGTTTGTTATTACCGTTTTTTCCCTGTATATGCTCATATTTGTATACATTGTACTCACACTACTTTCCTTAAGGTCCAGTCACATCATGTAATACATGTACATAGGATAAATAGCAGCTTTGAAACAGAACAATCATTTATTTACATAAATATAATCAGTTAGGTTATGAATTATTTCTACTACTACCTCTGCTTTTTTTCTTACTTCACTTTCCCTGTATATACCCATATTAGTATGTGTTATTGTCTCTTTGTGTTTTGTTTGTAATAATGCAATTATGTAATACATGGGTTTTATTAGCTACTTATTACATATTTCACAGTACGCAAAACTCTAATAAGAAAACAGTTATCATTTCATTATTCAACATATCAACATTATGAATATTGTACCTTCATCATATATGCTGCACACAATGCCTATGTTTCTGCATGAGTAGCTTAGTATACTGGATAGAACTTCATAATAGAATGCTATTTATATCAATGCATTGCTTAAGGCACTAATTAGCTCATGATATTTTTTCCAATGATCCTTGACTTTTTTTTCTCAACATTATAATAAGAATCCCTTGTACACACATTTCATGAAAAGAAAATACACATGTGATGCCTTCATCATATATGCTGCACACAATGCCTATGTTTCTGCATGAGTAGCTTAGTATACTGGATAGAACTTCATAATAGAATGCTATTTATATCAATGCATTGCTTAAGGCACTAATTAGCTCATGATATTTTTTCCAATGATCCTTGACTTTTTTTTTCTCAACATTATAATAAGAATCCCTTGTACACACATTTCATGAAAAGAAAATACACATGTGATGTCATCAGTGATGTCATCAATGACATTTGTGATGTCATCTTTGATGTCCTGGATGTTAGTCTTAGCATTGCACAGTGGTGGCGCGAGTTATGAATGCTTAGCTTACCATAACTGGTGAATTTCAGGGTTTTTCGGTTTTACTTGGAACCATAACGTCCCTTTAACAAAGTTTTTTCACTGAATTTCATAGGTTTTTAGTAGCGCAACTTAACAATAATAACTGTGACTGTATGTACATGTAATATGGAACATACTGAACTCCCTCTACTGAATTTGATGTGCGCGAACTCTTTTAATGTCCGCGGACATGTTCGGACAACAGCACCACTACCCAAAAAGTCTGGGAGCGTGTGTTTAATTGTTATGTCATAACATATGAACATTTTACAAATTCACAAACCAGCACACACACACATTATATTTAGTAATAAATAAGAAGTGTAACCCATATATATAACACACTAACCATTCATTTAAATACAATATTTTCTAAAATTGAATATACCAAACGAAGAAAGATAGGCTTCCAACATGATTACCTCACAGAAACTCCACAACCAAGAACAACAGCAGATCTACAGACCACTCAGAACACACGTTACCTGAAATAGTAAGTGTACTGCATTTTATTCATATATTTATAAACTTTCTATATTAGATACAAAAAAGAATGATATGTTTTTTTCTCACAGAAATGTCTAGTACTCTGGAGTGGCTAGAGGAGCATTTCCCACGTGAGGAAATGTCAGAAGATAGTGAATCTAATGGTAGACACTTTATTATATAAACCAATTAATTAATATTATTTTATATACATTTAATATATATATATTTTTTTGTACCGACTATACAAAAATTGAAAATACTAATGAAAAAGCTGTGTTGGATAAGTGTCTTCAGCACATAGAAGAAAAGATGGACCTACTCTTGGCAAATTTTAATAATTTAAAAAACTTGTGGAGGATCACTTCAAACCAACAACTACATAACATTGTCCCGCATGTACCTATCCTCCCTCACCATATCCCAGTAAATTATCCCCAAACCCTCTCCATGAACCAAAACGTTTTGATGAGACTTCCCTCATATAAATCCTATTGAAACCCCTAATTCTCCTGTTTTTGTTTCAGTTTCTGCCTCACCTTCTCTGTCATAAATTTAACATATATGTAAAATAATGGTAAATTATTATATTGTGTCCTAATTCATTTCTTGTTTTTTTTTTTGAAAAAGCAATTCAAGTGTCCACGGACAGCGCGGGTGTCTGGAATGTCCATAAAGAAATGAAAATGGAGGTGTCCTAAGAACACTATGTCCGTACTGTTCGCTAGCAAGTTAAAAGTGTTCTAAGAAAAAACATGCAGTGTCCTGAAATGTTTGTCAATGGACGAAATGTGGGTGTCCTGACGACGCTGTCCGTATTGTTCGCTGGCAAGATGAAAGTGTTCTTAGAACATATTATGTGTCCTGGGATGTTTGTAAATAAACAAAATGGGGGTGTCCTGAGGACACTATGCCTGTCCGTATTGTTCTCAGGCAAGTTGAAATTGTTCTAAGAACACAGGCTGTGTCCTAAGATGTTCGTAAAGAAACAAAATGGGAGTGTCCTTAGGACACTCTGCCTGTTTGCATTGTTCGCTGGCAAGTTGAAAACTGTTCTAAGAACACACCCGATGTCCTGGAATGTTCATCAATGGACGAAATGTGGGTGTCCTGAGGACACTGTCCGTATTGTTCGCTGGCAATATAAAAGTGTTCTTCCTAAAATGTTCGTAAAGAAACACAATGGGAGTGTCCTGAGGACGCAATGCCTGTCCGCATTGTTCGCAGACAAGTTGAAACTGTTCTAAGAACAAAGGCTGTGTCCTAAAATGTTCGTAAAGAAACAAAATGGGAGTGTCCTGAGGACGAAATGCCTGTCCGTATTGTTCGCAGGCAAGTTGAAATTGTTCTAAGAACACAGGGTGTGTCCTAAAATGTTCGTAAAGAAACAAAATGGGAGTGTCCTGAGGACGCTCTGCCTGTCCGTATTGTTCGCGGGCAACTTGAAACTGTTCTAAGAACACACGCAGTTTCCTGAAATGTTCGTCAATGGACGAAATGTGGGTGTCCTGAGGACATTGTCCGTATTGTTCGCTGGCAAGATGAAAGTGTTCTTAGAACATATTATGTTTCCTGGGGTGTTCGCAAATAAACAAAATGGGGGTGTCCTGAGGACGCTATGCCTGTCCGTACTGTTCGCAGACAAGTTGAGACTGTCCTAAGAACAAACACCTGTCTGTAACTGTTCGTTTCACTTGTGACGCACTTTTAATCACTCCAGGACCCGAACAGTGTCAAAATGCGCAAAATAGTTTCAATGCATTTGGTGTCCTGCGGACACCCGCTCCTTTCGCGGACATGTTTGTGAAGCTATCAGGTGATCGTGCCCACGATCAGCGTATGTTCTGATTGCGAACACTGTTCGTGTCCCCGAACAATTTAAAACTACATTTTCAAGTAATCTATAATATTTTCCAACAAAAACTCACCATAGAACAAGTCCCACATAGTAATCCTGAGTTTCTACATACTTTTTGTAACTTTTTGAAACCTTTTTTCTGTTTGAACTGTCCGCCGTCAGCGCACATGTCCGCGAGCCGTGCACGAGCACCCCTATAAAAGACCACGCCCTAGAGCTCATTCTCATTGTGTTTCTGTCTATCCTATAGAGCACAGTAAATTTTCCTGCCAATTTGCAGATTTTCCATGCCAAGCTGGTGGCTTCCGTGGCTCCACTACTGCCACCTGGTGCTGCATCTGTTTCAGCACCACCCACATCCTCTCCACCAAAACGACATCCCCAAGGGCCTGAAGAGGGGAACAGGAGTGAGGATGCACAGGAGGAAGAAGAGGATGATGAGAATGAGGTAGTGGAAGTCCCTACTACCAGCACTCGACGTGAGTCTTGGGTGTGGCGGTTATTTACCAATCGTCGTAACGGTCCTAAGGCGCGTGCGAACCAAGTCACCTGCAATGAGTGAAAAATGGTACTCAGTCGCGGGAGGCATGGTTCTTACAGCTTTCGGACAACTACCATGAAACGACACCTAAAGTCATTCCACTAGGGGGCCGTTCGCAAAGTTGTACCTTGCGAGGAGTGTAGCAGGTTGACTTCTTCTACTTCATCCTCTGTTTCCGATCCTGACCCCACAAGGAACACTCCTGTGGGACAGCGTATTCCTCAAGCTGCCTCACAGGCCATGCGCAATGCTGATGACCCTTACCTTTTGAGGGTCACAGTTGTGTGTATGTACTGCGACGCAGTACTGTGCAGGGGGAGAGACTTTATAGTGCTTTTGAGGCTATCGTTTCAGAGCACGAACAAGTCTGCTCACTACCCAAGTGAAACCCACTCTACATCTTCCTCTCTCCGCTCGCCCTTTCTTATCCCCGTGGTTGGTGTTCCCCCTTACCCTCCTTTCCCCTCCTCTCCTAGTGTGTCTTGTATAAAAAAACAAAAAAGAATATAAAACAACAAAAATAAAAGAAATAAGGCTCTTTGCAGAGCCGCCTTTTACAGTTAAAAAATGGAAGTGACAATATATGAAACGGGACTCTATTTTTTAGAAGTCTGCGGACAGTCCGCGGACATCTAAAATGTTGGGGTGCTACCCTATCATAACCATTGCAGTTTTATCTGGAAGAAAGTGGTGGCTCTGAAAAGAGCCTTTTGGTGGTTTTTATTTGTGTTTGAAAAATTTGAAATGCTCAACACCTACTATAAAATGGATGCTGTAATTCCAAAAAAGGTTGCGATGCATTAGGTACATTTCTCCAAAAAATCTGATTGCCAGCATAAGTAAGATGGAATCCATCTCTGCGAAAAATGTATGTACTACGAAACATAATATTTTCATTGTGAAAAGAGGACATGCCAAAATCTCTTAGAAAGGCACAAACAGTCTATTGACATTGCGCCTTGCTTTCTGCATTTGTGGACCAAATGAAGAAGAACGAAGCCACATTTGTCTCTGCGCAATCCGTGAAAAAATTACTTGAGAATTTGGAAACATATCCTTGAACTTCCCAAGTCCTTCTTTCATTGCAAATTGCAAAGAAATTCCAGAAAGATGCCCTAAACTATTCCCTCCACAATGAATTACAATTATGTCTGGATGTTGCTCTGTCTCCAAAGTAGCACTGAGAGGTAGCAAGTCCAACCACTTTGTTCCACATACTCCATGCCAGTGCACTTCCACATGTGGGAATCCAAGATCTACAGCTACTCCACAGCTTTCTGCATGCACCTTCAACCAATGTATTCATGAGTCTCCCAAAATCCAAACAATCTGTTTTTTTGAAACACACAGCCATAGCTATCTCTTCTTCTCTCAGGAAAAAAGAGTATCTGAGAAATTCTCTCCTGGCACAACACACCAACTAAACTTTCCTGACCAATCCCTTTCTCTGCTCATTCTCATTTGCATGGCTCCCCAACCCAAAAATCCCCGGATGTAACACCCGATGTCAGCGAACTACCTCCATCTCCGTGGACAGATCGTAACATGAACAGTCCTTCTACCATTTCCTTTTCACTTTCTGTGCCATTCCCTCATTGGTTATAGCTACGAAGTTCCATGAACATCCACCAATCACATCCAAGACCTCTACATCTAACTGCATCATCATAGATCACCACTTTAAATGTACTGTTAATCTCTCTGAGTACAAGTGTCATATCATTGGAAAGCACTTTCTACAAGAAATACTGTACAAGTCTCCAAGATTTCTACTTGCAGCTGCATGCATATCCATATGCATGAACACAGAATATTGGTATGCATATTTTCTATATAGTACATGCACAATTTCTATAGATTCATATAAACAGATTAACTGACTTTTAGCTTGTATAATCTATAAAAATGAATTTACTGTCATTTTTTCCATCTCCTAAAATCAACTCTCACTTCCAAACCTATCTGCTATTTAATTTCTTTTTACACACACATTATCAAAGCATGTTGAACTAACATATTTAAAGTACAATATGAAGAGTTAACATACTCGAACAAAATTGCATGCACACCATATGTTCAAAAATCAAACAACAATACTTGTACAAAAATGTAAACATGTATTTACTTATATTTATATACTGCACAAGCAGCCCATGGCATTGAGGCGCTGTTACTTACAAGAGCTTAGTTACAGAAATAGCGGTATTCAGTGGTATATTATGAATTCCACAAGGCATACAAATGATATTTTGGTTGCTACAGTTAGTCATTACAATACAGTTTATGCATTAAGAACATATGATATGTATTCAACTGGTGCGATGCATCTTATGTGATTAAGATAGTTTTCATGATTTTGAGGAAAGGGCTGAGGGTCAATTATAAAAATCAATGTCTAAATTAAAAACAATGCTATATACAAACAAAATTCCTTATTTGTTTTCTTTACAATTGCAGTGAAGACCATTCTCCTGAAAAGAAGCAGCCGAATTTGAAGTACAAAGAACAACTAAGAAGAAACCTGCTCATTTAAAAAAAAGGAAGTTGAATACCACCATATTATTTGTACTATTATTCAATCACACTGTAATGGTAATTCATGCTATTTCTGTGTCTAAAAATAGAGATTGTACACCATTCTGTCTACAAATCCCCATTTCTTAAACAGAGATTTACAGGCAGAATGACGCACAATTTCTTAGTTTTCGACATACCAATAACCCAACTCAACCCCTAGAATTTTCATATTATAGAACAAACAACTGTTTTAATTGTATACCATTAGATTTACTATTTCTACTTCTCCACACCACCAGCTTACTTTCTACTATTATCTGAACCCCAGTTTAGTAGCACAGAAATTCAAGAATAGACATCCCAACTAGTTGTAGTTGCCCCTGCACAATCACACACCATTACATACATCTTTATTATCTTACTCACACACTCATGCAAGCAGCACACATACATTAAGAACACCCCAACCCAACCTTCTTCATGTTTATCAAAAGACCCTAAAGAATGCCTACCAAAAATCAAGTCCATAGAAAGCAACACAGAAACAGAGAAAATGAAAATTGAAGTGTCCAAAACAAGCATCCATCTCTAGCAGAATTTGTTAATAAAGTTAAAATAAAACAGCTAATACAGTCATCTAGCGAAACAAAACAAGCTTCAAGTACATAAACTTTGCCTCCTCTATCAAAATGTAAAACAAACCACAAAACATTTAACAAAAAATCAGCTACCTGTACAGATGAAACTGCTCCTATAAATCTTGATTTAGTGCAAACTAAGCATACCAAAAAAAGTATTTTATCAAAAATGTTCCGTCACAGAATCCTGCAAAATCTTACAAAACCAGGAGAGAAATCAAACTCAACCCTTAAAACCTATCATAGGAAATTAATCTTAGAAGCGTTGATAGACAGTGCAATCCTTCTCAAAAGAAACTTATTTATTTTAGTGTTAAACAAAATGAAACCACTAACAAAACTAATGACTAAATTACAAAAAAGACTTCTCAATAAACGAAATGTCAACAGAAAGAACTTCTTAAGTATCTGTGGAGGTGAATGGAGTCACACTGCGAGCACAGAACCATACTTTAATGAATAAGCATACAAACAAAATCAAACAAATACAATTGCCATACATAGCCGTGGACGAGGTTATGAAAAAGTTAATAATACCATAATGGAACAAGAAATACTACTTACAAAAATATCCCCAGAAAACTTAGAATTACCTCTCCATTCAACTGAATCAGAACGTCTAGTATATAAATGGCCATGCACGTCAATGTGTAACATTCCCAAATAATCAAATTCCTCAATCAATATGTGAAAGGCAAAGACAAAATGAAAATTAAACTACTGCAAAATATGGATACCTGTCCAGTGCACAAGTACACAGGACTACACGGACATTCATTGGCCTGCATTTCAGGACCTACTTGCAAAACCACCTTCCATTATATCAAAATGATATCAACACATCATTCAACTATAAGAAATCTAGTCTATAAACTGTACTATGCTAAAAGTCCTGCTTTTTCACTAGCCAATTTAAATAACATTCTTCTACATGGTACAGCAAAAAACCTACTTGAAGAAATCGACTATATCCAGAAAAAATATTTTGCAAGTGGAAGCCACTTACAGAATGAAATAGCTTTAAAGCAAATTAGCAACAATTCTATGCATGGCAACCTTCTACTACACACATACAAAAAAGAAATACTGAAATTTAAAAGTACATCTGCTGAAATACCAAACCATGTGTGTGTACGTTGCCGTGGAACTTTCTATAAAAGTAACACAAAAACTGTAGACCTAACATATAAAATAGAAAACAATGAAGATTCTAAATGGTGTGAATTAGCTCTCTACCTTATAGCAGAAAACAAATATGAAATAATTGACCCCTTAATACTTTGCAGTTACTGACTAAAAAACTTGATAACAACCAAAATCCTTCACGTGCTATCACAAATAATTTGGAATTATATCCACTACCAAAACCCCTACAACAACTCAATTTATATGACAGCATCATTATTCAAACAATGCACCCCTTTCAAGCACTAATACGCCTTCAACCAAAAACAGCAAAATGACCTCCCTCTGAATTAGTGAAAGGTATTTGTGGAAAAGTAGTGTATTTACTATTAGATCTAAAAGAAAATGTGCACACTCTAGGAGTGCAACGTCCAATGGAGCAATCTTTACTTATCTTAGTAAATGGTGAACCTACAAAAGACAAAAAAAAATGGCAACAACTGGTAGATTTACATAAAGTTAGACAAGCTTTGCAATATCTAAAAGACAATAATGATTACTACAAAGAAATTAATATTGAAGAAAACTTGAAGGATACCACTGAAATAATTCAAGAGACACAAGAAGCTGGTCAATTTGAGCTCCTAGATCCTGCTACAATATCCAATACTTTAGACCATTATCCAATTCACCTATTGCATTCTAATGACACCGTAGAAGATGCACTAGAAACGTACCAAATGAGTCAAACAAAAGGATGACCAATCAGCATATGGGAAAAAAGTATAGAAGCATGTGCTTTTCCTCTCCTTTTTCCTACTGGCCAAGGAGGAAGGTACGATGATAGACCTATTCAAATAACAGCATCAGAATATCGCTCATTACGGATTTATTCTGAAGATCCCAGATTTAGACAAATGTGGAAAACATTTTCCACCTACTCTTTGAAAGTGAACTAGCAACTTTATGTTACGGAGTTGCACACACATTAAAATCAGGATCCCACTTTCAAAAGATGTAAGCTACACAATTATAACAAAAAGTGCAACAAAAAGATGAGGTTGTACAATCGAATATTACAAATCTATTAGAAAATATGCGTGGTACTAAAGAATACTGGTTTTGACGTCACGGAGATGTACGTTGTATGATAAGAAACCTTGGCCCACCCACTTGGTTTGTTACATTAAGTTGTGCAGAATATGGATGGGAAGATTTACATGATTTCCTATGCATATCAAATAAAAACAAAACAAACATAGATATACTAACACCTGAAGAACTTTGTTCTCGAGATCCTGTTACTGTTTCAAGATATTTTCACCATCGCTTCATTGCTATGCTACACTTTATTTGTAATAAAACTGCTCCTCCCCTGGGAGAACTGCAACACTTCTTTTGGAGAAAAGAATACCAAGCCAGAGGAGCACCACATATCCACATGCTTTTATGGATTAAAGATGCTCTGGTCAAGACAGTGACCCACTGTTTTACTGTTTATTGAAAAATATGTCACTTGTGAAATTCTATCAGAAGCAACAAATAGTGATCTCCAAGCACAAATTTTACAATTTCAAAGACACAAATGTGGCAAATATTGTCGTCGCAAATACAAAAACAAAGGGAACTACTACAGCAAATGCCACTTTGGTTTCCCTAGACCGGTTACAAAAACAAGTCAAGTGAACAGCTTCATGTCTTCAGTTAGACATAGTGTTAAAGGTAAATCACCTAAAAATACATATTGCATAAAAAGAACAGAAGAAGAAAAATATTTCAATGATTACAATGCAATCATTGCCCACTTATGGAATGCAAACATAGATGTGCAGTACATTGCAGATAATTCCACTGCAGTTGCACGATATGTTACAGCATACTTAACCAAAGCAGAAAAAACAGAGCTACAAGGCCTGTGGAATGACCTGTCATCAGACAAAACACTGTCTCAAAAATTATACAGCTTGGGCATAAAAATGCTCTCCCATAGAGAATGTGGCTCCTATGAAGCATCAGATTGTTTAAAAGGTACTGCTTTGTATGGAAAATCTGAAAATATAGTATGGCTAAGTCTTGGTCCTGCTAAATCTTGTAAAAGAGTTCTAAAATCATACAAAGATATAAAAACAATAGCCAAACATGATCCCAACAGCCAAGGCATTTAAAAAAACAATTTGCTGGACACATACTACCCAAACAGAAGTACCACTTTGGAAACCATGTGTCTATACCACATAGCCCAAAACTTCACATACAAAAGTAATATAAAACCCGATGAAAAAAAAGGTAAATTCAGAGTGTCAAATTGTGAATTGTGAAGGCAGCTTAGTAAAACTCACCAAACCAAATTTAATTAATCATATCAAATTGTCATTAAAGACTCCTCAACATAAAGAACTATATTACATGTCCCTGCTACAACTCTTTAAACCATGGACAAAAGAAGAAGGAATACTAGATCACTATGACTCCTATGAAGACGCTTTCAAAGCAAATGAAAGCACTATAACTGATGTAAAATTTACACAGTACAAAACAATGTTGCACAATGAACAGCAACACAAAGAAGAACTGCAGGCCCAACTAGATAAGGACACTCCTGACAGTAGTCAACCTTCTTTAGCAGGAAGCCAAGAAACACTGGGAGAGCCACTGATAACAAATGAGGCAGAATTAGCCATGACAGAAGTAGATAACACCATGTGTCAGTATGAAGATAAAGAAGACTTAACTATACTACAATCAAAACTTAACAATGAACAACGTAGCATTTTTGAAGAAGTAACAAAAGAAATTGCACATGGTGTACAACATGAAAACAAAGAATGCACCTGCCAAAATTACAAACCTATACTACTATACGTCAGTGGTGAAGCTGGTTCTGGCAAAACATTCTTAATCAAAATCATCAGTAAATTCTTTCAACAATTGACAAACAACAAACTGTCAGCTGTTGTCACTGCCCCCACAGGTTTAGCTGCCTACAACATAGGCGGTGTCACTTTACACCGATTACTACTCCTGCCAGTAGAACACCAAAACAAATTTGACTATTACAAACTTTCTACAGAAGCTGCAATGGAACTACGCAGAGTATTAAAACAAATAAAATTCTACTAATAGATGAAGTGAGCATGGTCTCCAACCTAATGTTGGCCTTGATTCACCTCAGATTACAAGAAGTACTCAAAATAAATTATGAAGAGCTCTTTGGAGGAAAACACATTATTGTTTTCAGAGATCTTCTTCAATTAACACCAGTGAAAGGTGAGCCTATTTTTAAAACCTTAGGACACAAACTCTGCTGTAAAACTGTTGGCAGCATTGGCAATGTCAACCTTTGGCAACATTTCCAATACAGAGAATTAACACAAAATATGCGGCAATCTGCAGATCTCCCTTATGCCAACATTTTAAGAAGTATTAGAGTTGGTAAATTATCTCAAGAAGCACAAACAATATTGAAAACCCGGCACATTCATGCACTTTATGGCCATAATGCATGTGCTATGGATGTTATGGAACAATTATCCCACAAAAATGTAAATTGTATGGCCTTACTGCCAACTCTTGCAAGCTGTTTCAAATTCAATGAAACAATGTTAAAAAAAGAAATGCAACCAATAATTGAAATTAGCACCACAGACAAACTAGACATACATGGTGTGACACTACCCATGTGTGAACTAGCCACAACACGACTAAATAGTTTAGAAAATTCAATCTCCAACACAGCTGGATTGGAAAAAATATTAAAATTATCCTTAAATTGCAGAGTAATGCTTAAACGTAACCTTGACGTGGATCAAGGACTAGTTAATGGAGCACTGGGTACAGTTGTTGGCTTTCAAACATACCCACGTGACAACACCATTCAGTTTGTCAATATTCTCTTTGACAAACTTTCAGAAGTGAAAAGGATAGGACGCTCAACAGCTCGATTCCTTCTCTTCAAAGACATGTATGTACGAAGATAACAATTTTCTCTAACTCTTACATACGCAGTCACCATTCATAAATCACAAGGTCTTACCCTAGACAAAGCACTGATAGACATTGGTAACACAGTCTTTAAAGAAGGCATGAGCTACATAGCACTATCACGCTTACGTACACTTGACGGTCTATTTCTAATCAACTTTGATGCAAGTAAAGTAAACGCTGATATTCCTTGCATTTTAGAATACAATAGACTGCGTTCACTATACACCCCCATCTAAAAACATATCCTATTCCACAAAAAGTAAAATGTTCAAAAAGAAAACTAAATCAAACAGAAATGCAACAGAATGTCACTGCAAATCCTCCAAAGAGATTAAAAGAAGCTAATAGTTCATCAAGTACCACAATCAAAAAGAACCTATTAGGGAAAGTAAACCAGGTACTTCTTCAAAAAAGGAAGACAAACTCCAAAAAAATCACTCAAATATAGAACCACCACAGCATATCACACCCACATTGGCTTATAACTTTTGGATCCAAGAACAAATTTATAAGTAGTAAAGTTATAAGCCACTATGGGTGTGATATGCTGCGGTGGTTGTGGCCAGGGCATAGAGTCTCGGGTGCATGGCCATATTGTGGCCAGGGCATAGAGTCTTGGGTGCATGGCCATATGGCCATGCTCCCAAGACTCTATGCCCTGGCCACAACCACCGCAGCATATCACACCCATAGAGTCAAACATTTTAACTATACCATATGGACACTTTTAATGTCTGCGGACATCATGAGTGTTCTTAGAACAGTTTCAACTTTGCTGCCTATAAATTTGATCTTGTCCATGCACCCAAAACTACAGGCCATGCCCACAACCACCACAGCATATCACACCCATAGTGGCATATAACTTTGTTGCTTATAAATTTGTTCTTCGATCCCAAAGTTATGAACCACTATGGGTGTGATATGCTGCTGTAGTTGTGGCCAGGGCATAGAGTCTTGGGTGCATGGCCATATGGCTATGCACCATCGCAGCATATCACACCCTTAGAATCAAACATTTCAACTATGCCATATGGACACTTTTAATGTCCGCGGACATCATGAGTGTCCTTAGAACAGTTTCAACTTGCCATACGAACAGTACGGACAGACATAGCGTCCTCAGGACACCCTCATTTCGTTTAGTTACGAACATCCCAGGAGACATAATGTGTTCTTACAACAATTTGAAATTGCTTGCGAACAGAATGGATAGGCATGCCGTCCTCAGGACACCCCCATTTTATTTATTGACGAACATCCCAGGACACATGATGTGTTCTTAGAACACTTTCAGCTTTCTTGCGAATACGGACAGGAGTAGTGTCCTCAGAACACCCCCATTTAGTTTATTTAGAACATTTTAGAACATCTGCATTGTCCACGGACAAAGCGAACACAACAGAGGGGTCTACCACCTAAATAAATAAAACATTTAACCCATTTCTTACTCCCCCACCCTCCCCAAACACTTTCACACAACAACACACTGTACTAAATAGTATTTTCAACAAAGTTTCACCGAGCTGTGCACGGACGTCCGCGAATCCAAGTTAGCGGGCGTTCCCGAAAATCTGACGCGTTTCACGCTCTTCACCGGCCAATCAACTAACACGTTGCATGTCCGCAGACAGGACGCAAGCCGATTGGCCAATCAGGACACCGTCCGTGGACCGAACAGGGAAGTGTGTCCGCGGACCGAACATAGATATCACAAATTTTTTGTGACCTACTTTTAGGTCATTTTAAATGAAAATCCATCCAGCGGTTTGGGCTGTATGCGTGAGCAAAGTTTTTTCCTCATTCAGTCTATGGGAATAAAAGATGTTTTGAGACCCCCCTATAACTTTGCCCCCCATGGACCAAACCTCACCGAACTTTGCAAACAAAATTCAGAGTGACCCATATACTTTTTTTGCAAAGTTTGGTGAGGATTCGTCCAGGGGGAGCGAAGTTATAAACCACCCAAAAAGGGCTCTTCCTATGGAAACAGCAACTTAACCATAACTACACAGCCACTAACGTGGCTGTGTAATATATATATATATATATATATATATATATATATTCAGTGACAAAACTTTGTTAAAGGGACGTTATGGTTAAGTTGTTCTACTAAAAACCTATGAAATTCAGTGAAAAAACTTTGTTAAAGGGACGTTATGGTTCCAAGTAAAACCGAAAAGGCCTTGAAATTCGTCAGTTATGGTAAGCTAAGCAACCATAACTCGCGCCACCACGGTGCACTGCTAAGACTAACACCCACAACATCAAAGATGACATCACAAATGTCATTGATGACATCACTGATGACATCACATATGTATGTACTTTTCATGAAATATGTGTACACTGGATTCTTATTATAATGCTGCGAAAAAAGTGTCAAGGATCATTGCAATAAATATTATACCCTAATTAGTGCATTGAACGATTCATTGATATAAATAGCATTCCATTATGGGGTTCTATACAGTATACTAAACTACTCATGCAGAAAGATAACATTGTGTGCAGCGTACAGGATGAAGGTATAATATTCGTAATGTTAATATGTTGAATAATTAAATGATAATTGTTTTCTTAATATATTTTTGTGTACTGTGAAATATGTAATAAGTAGCTAATAAAACACACGTTTATAATTGCATTACTATAGACAAAACACAAAGAGACAAGAACACATACCAATATGGGTATATACAGGGAAAGTGAAGTTAGCAAAAAAGCACAAGTAGTAGCAGAAACAATTCATAACTTAACTGATTATTTTCATGCAAATAAATGATTGCTCTGTTTCAAAGCGGCTATTTACCCCATGTATATGTATCACTGGATGTGATTGGACTCTAAGGAAAGTAGTGAGAGTACAATGTATACAAATATGACCATGTGCAGGGAAAGTACAGCCATAAAAAAACAGAACTGTCAGAAAGTGCTCATAAGTCTATTGATTGTCTTTATGCACAAAAAGGATTGCTGTCTTTCAAGCTTGTGTCTTCCCGTATGTATATGTTTCATATGATGTGACTGGACTCTAAGGGAATTACTGTAAGAACCTACTTGAATGATACGTCTACAAATAAAATACAATTTTTAGTTTCTGACTGTTACTGAAGAAAACCATGTGGCCTAGATATGTCAGCAAAAGAAAAAAGAGTGAGCCAGAAATGTGATGCCATCAGTGACATTTGTGATGTCATCTTTGATGTCGTGGGTGTTAGTCTTAGTAGGTTTTTATTAGTGCAACGTCACCATAACATCCTTTTCCATAGATGAAGACCACTAGCATCTTAGGTCCTCAAAGTGGGAACCCCAGGTGGTAAAAAAAAAAGATTTTCCTGACTACACCGGGACACCTGCGGCGTCCCCGGTGTAGGAAGGAAAATCTTTTAAAAGGATGGCCACCATGGAAAGGGAAGGTGGGGTGTATAAAGAAAACACAACAGGGCATGTGCGGGGGATGGGGGAACAGGAGAGACACGTGGGCATGAGCGAGGGGTGGGGGGAACAGCAGGGCACACGGGGCATGAGCAGGGGGGTGAGGGGAACAGAGGTAGACACGGGGCATTAGCGGGAGGTGGGGAGGAAAGGAAGGAACCACGGGGCATGAGCGGGGGTGGGGGGAACACGAGGGAGACATGGGGCATGAGCGGGGGGTGGGGGGTAACATGGGAGACACGGGGCATGAGCGGAGGGTGGGGGAACAGGGAAAACACGGGGCATGAGCGGGGGTGGGGGGCAACATGAGGGAAACACAGGGCATGAGCGTGGGGTGGGGGGAACACGAGGGAGACACGGGGCATGAGCAGAGGGTGGGGAAAACAGGGGAGACACGGGGCATGAGCAGGGGTGGGGGGAAAGGAGGGAGACACGGGGCATGAGCAGGAGCTGGGGTTGAACAGGGGAGACAAGGGGCATGAGCGAGGGGTGGGGAGAACAGGGAAAACACAGGGTATGAGCAGAGGGTGGGGGAACAGGGGAGACACGGAGCATGAGCGGAGGGTGGGGGGAAAAGGAGAGAGACACGGGGCATGAGCGGGGGTGGGGTGGAACAGGGGAGACACAGGGTATGAGCAGGGGGCGGGGGGAACAGGCAAAACACGGGGCATGAGCAGGGGTGGAGGGAATGGGATGGAGACACGGGGCATGAGTGGAGGGTGGGGGGAACAGTGCAGACATGGGGCATGAGAGGGGGGTGGGGGGAAATGATGGAGACACAGGGCATGAGCGGGGGTTGGAGGGGAAAGGAGGGAGACACGGGGCATGAGCGGGGGTGGGGGGAACAGGGTAGACATGGGGCATGAGCAGGGGGTGGGGGTAACAGGGGAGACACAGGGCATGAGCGGGGGGTGAGGTGAAAGGAGGGAGACATGGGGCATGAGTGGGGGGTGGGGTGGAACAGGAGAGACAAGGGGCATCAGGGAGGGGTGGGGAGACAGGGAAAACAAGGGGCATGAGCGGGGGTGGGGTGGAACAGGCGAGACAAAGGGCATGAGAAGGGGGTGGGGGGAACAGGCAAAACACGGGGCATGAGCAGGGGGTAGGGGGGAACGGGAGGGAGACATGGGGCATGAGTGGGGGGTGGGGGAACAGGGCAGACACGTGGCATGAGTGGGGGGGAAAGGATGGAGACATAGTGCATGAGCGGGGGTGGGGGGGAAAGGAGGGATACACGTGGCATGAGTGGGGGGTGGGGGGAAAGGAGGGAAACATGGGGCATGAGCGGGGGGTGGGGGGAAAGGCGGGAGACATGGGGCATGAGCGGGGGGTGGGGGGCAACACAAGGGAGACACGGGGCATGTGCGGGGGTGGGGGGTAACACAAGGGAGACATGGGGCATGAGTGGGGGGTGGGGGGTAACACAAGGGAGACAGGGGGCATGAGCGGGAGGTGACACAAGGGAGACACAGGGCATGAGCGGGAGGTAACACAAGGGAGAAACGGGGCATGAGCGGTGGGTAGGGGGTAACACAAGGGAGACACAGGGCATGAGCGGGAAGTGGGGGTAACAGGGGAGACAGGGCATGAGCAGGGGTGGGGGAAACAGGGCACACAAGGGGCATAAGCGGGGCTGGGGGAACAGGGCAGACATGGGGCATGAGCGGGGGAGAAAGGGCACATGGGGCATGGGTGGGGGGAACAGGGCACACAGGGTATGAGCGGGGGTGGGGGGGAAGGAGGGAGACACAGGGCATGAGCGGGGGGTCGGGGGTTAACATGAGGGAGACACAGGGCATGAGCGGGGGTTGGGGGTTATACGAGGGAAACACGAGGCATGAGCGGCGGGGTGGCGGCACAGGAGGGAGACATGGGGCATGAGCGGAGGGTGGGGTAACACGAGGGAGACACGGGACATGAGCAGAGGATGGGGGCAACAGGAGACACACGGGGCATGAGCGGGGGTGGGGGGCACACAAGGGAGACAGGGGGCATGAGCGTGGGGCGGGGGGGTACATGAGGGAGACACGGGGCATGAGCGTGGGGTGGGGGGAACAGGGGAGACACGGGGCATGAGCGGGGGTGGGGGGTAACACAAGGGAGACACGGGGCATGAGCGGGGGTTGAGGGGGTAACATGAGGGAGACACAGGGCATGAGCAGGGGTTGGGGGTAACACGAGGGAAATACAGGGCATGAGCCGGGGGGGAACAGGGCACACACGAGCATGAGCGGGGGTGGGGCGGAACAGGGCACACACAGGGCATGAGCGGGGGTGGGGGGAACAGGGCACACACGGGGCATGAGGGGGGTGGGGGGGAAAGGAGGGAGACACAGGGCATGAGTAGGGGGTGAGGGGAACACGAGGGAGACATGGGACATGAGTGGAGGGTGGGGGGCAACAGGAGACACACGGGGCATTAGCAGGGGGTGGGGGGTACAGAAGGGAGACATGGGGCATGGCATGGGGGTACATGAGGGAGACACGGGGCATGAGCGGGGGGTGGGGGGAACAGGGGAGACACGGGGCATGAGCGGGCGGTGGGGGGTAACACAAGGGAGACACGGGGCATGAGCGGGGGGGTGGGGGTAACACAAGGGAGACATGGGGCATGAGCAGGGGGTGTGGGGTAACACAAGAGGGACACGGGCATGAGCGCGGGGGTGGTGGGGAAAGGGGCACACACCGGGCATGAGCAAGGGTGGTGGGGAAGAGGACACACACGGGGCATGAGCGGGGGAACAGGGCACACACGGGGCATGAGCTGGGGGTGGGGGGAAAGGAGGGAGACACAGGGCATGAGCGGGGGGTGAGGGGGTAACATGAGGGAGACACAGGGCATGAGCGGGGGTTGGGGGTAGCACGAGGGAAACACGGGGCATGAGCGCGGGGGTTGGGGGGAACAGGGCACACACGGGCATGAGCGGGGGTGGGGGGAACAGGGCACACACGGGGCATGAGCAGGGGTGGGGGGAACAGGGCACACACGGGGCATGAGCGGGGGGTGGGGAGGAAAGGAGGGAGACACAGGGCATGAGCGGGGGGTGAGGGGGTAACATGAGGGAGACACAGGGCATGAGCGGGAGTTGGGGGTAACACGAGGGAAACACAGGGCATTAGCGGGGGTGGCAGTACAGGAGGGAGACATGGGGCATGAGCGAAAGGTGGGGGAACACGAGGGAGAAACGGGACATGAGCGGAGGGTGGGGGGGAACAGGGCACACAAAGGGCATGAGCAGGGGGTGGGGGAAAGGAGGGAGACACAGGGCAGGAGCGGGACTTGGGGGGTAACACGAGGGAAACATGGGGCATGAGCGGGGGGGTGGCAGTACAGGAGAGAGACATGAGGCATGAGCGGAGGGTGGGGGGAACAGGGCACACACGAGGCATAAGCGGGGGGGAAAGGAGGGAGACACGGGGCATGAGCGCAGGTTGGGGGGTAACATGAGGGAAACACGGGGCATGAGCGCGGGGGCGTGGGGGAACAGGGCACACTAGGGGTATGAGTGGGTGGTGGGGGGAACAGGGCACACACGGGGCATGAGCGGGGGGTGGAGGGAATGGAGGGAGACATGGGGCATGAGCGGGGGGTGAGGGGGTAACATGAGGGAGACACAGGGCATGAGCGGGGGTTGGGGGGTAACACGAGGGAAATACGGGGCATGAGGGGGGGTGGCGGTACAGGAGGGAGACATGGGGCATGAGCGGAGGGTGGGGGGAACACGAGGGAGACACGGGACATGAGTGGAGGGTGGGGGGCAACAGGAGACACACGGGGCATGAGCAGGGGGTGGGGGGTACAGAAGGGAGGCATGGGGTGGGGGGTACATGAGGGAGACACGGGGCATGAGCGGGGGGTGGGGGGAACAGGGGAGACACGAAGCATGAGCGGGCAATGGGGGGTAACACAAGGGAGACACGGGGCATGAGCGCGTGGGTGGTGGGGAAAGGGGCACACACCGGGTATGAGCAAGGGTGGGGGGGAACAGGACACACACGGGGCATGAGCGGGGGAACAGGGCACACACGGGCATGAGCGGGGGTGGGGGGAAAGGAGGGAGACAAGGGCATGAGCGGGGGGTGAGGGGGTAACATGAGGGAGACACAGTGCATGAGCGGGGGTTGGGGGTAACACGAGGGAAACACGGGGCATGAGCGCGGGCGTGGGGGGGGAACAGGGCACACACGGGCATGAGCAGGGGGTGGGGGGAACAGGGCACACACGGGGCATGAGTGGGGGTTGGGGGAACAGGGCACCCACGGGGCATGAGCAGGGGGTGGGGGAGAGGAAGGGAGACACAGGGCATGAGGGAGGGTGAGGGGGTAACATGAGGGAGACACAGGGCATGAGCAGGGGTTGGGGGTAACACGAGGGAAACACGGGGCATGAGCGGGGGGTGGCAGTGCAGGAGGGAGACATGGGGCATGAGCAGAGGTTGGGGGGAACACGAGGGAGACACGGGACATGAGCAGAGGGTGGGGGGGAACAGGGCACACACGGGGCATGATCGGGGGGTGGGGGGAACAGGGCACACGGGGCATGAGCGGGGGTGGGGGGAAAGGAGGGAGACACGGGGCATGAGCGGGGGTGAGGGGGTAACATGAGGGAGACACAGGGCAGGAGCGGGACTTGGGGGGTAACACGAGGGAAACACGGGGCATGAGCGGAGGGGTGGCGGTACAGGAAGGAGACATGAGGCATGAGCGGAGGGTGGGGGGAACAGGGCACACACGAGGCATGAGCGGGGGTGGAGGGGAAAGGAGGGAGACACGGGGCATGAGCAGGGGTTGGGGGTAACACGAGGGAAACACGGGGCATGAGCGCGGGGCGTGGGGGAACAGGGCCACACGGGGCATGAGCGGGGCTGGGGGCGAACAGGGCACACACGGGGCAGGGGGTTGGGGGGAAAGGAGGGAGACATGGGGCATGAGCGGGGGGTGAGGGGGTAACATGAGGGAGACACAGGGCATGAGCGGGGTTTGGGGGGGTAACACGAGGGAAACACGGGGCATGAGCAGGGGGGTGGCAGTACAGGAGGGAGACATGGGGCATGAGCGGAGGGTGGGGGGAACACGAGGGAGACACGGGACATGAGTGGAGGGTGGGGGGCAACAGGAGACACACGCGGCATGAGCAGGGGGTGAGGGGTACAGAAGGGAGACATGGGGCATGAGCATGGGTTGGGAGGGTACATGAGGGAGACACGGGGCATGAGCGGGGGGTGGGGGCAACAGGGGAGACACAGGGCATGAGCGGGCGGTGGGGGGTAACACAAGGGAGACACGGGGCATGAGCGGGGTGTGGGGGCTAACACAAGGGAGACATGGGGCATGAGCAGGGGGTGGGGGGTAAAACAAGGGAGACAGGGGGCATGAGCGGGAAGTGACACAAGGGAGACACAGGCCATGAGCGGGAGATAACACAAGGGAGAAACGGGGCATGAGCGGGGGGTAGGGGGTAACACAAGGGAGACACGGGGCATGAGCAGGGAGAGGGGGGTAACAGGGGAGACAGGGCATGAGCAGGGGGTGGGGGGAAACAGGGCACACAAGGGGCATAAGCGGGCGTGGGGGAACAGGGCACACATGGGGCATGAGCGGGGGGTGGGGGGGAAAGGATGGAGACACGGGGCATGAGCGGAGGGTGGGGGAACTGGGAAAACACAGGGCATGAGCAGGGGGGGCAACATGAGGGAAACACAGGGCATGAGCGCGTGGTGGGGGGAACATGAGGGAGACACGGGGCATGAGCAGAGGGTGGGGGCAACAGGGGAGACACGGGGCATGAGCGGGGGCTGGGGAAAACAGGGGAGACACGGGGCATGAGCAGGGGTGGGGGGGAAAGGAGGGAGACACGGGGCATGAGCAGGAGGTGGGGTTGAACAGGGGAGACAAGGGGCATGAGCGAGGGGTGGGGAGAACAGGGAAAACACAGGGCATGAGCAGAGGGTGGGGGAATAGGGGAGACACGGAGCATGAGCGGAGGGTGGGGGGAAAAGGAGAGAGACACGGGGCATGAGCGGGGGTGGGGTGGAACAGGGGAGACACAGGGTATGAGCAGGGGGCGGGGGGAACAGGCAAAACACGGGGCATGAGCAGGGGGTGGAGGGAATGGGATGGAGACACGGGGCATGAGTGGAGGGTGGGGGGAACAGCGCAGACATGGGGCATGAGAGGGGGGTGGGGGGAAAGGATGGAGACACAGGGCATGAGCGGGGGTTGGAGGGGAAAGGAGGGAGACACGGGGCATGAGCGGGGGTGGGGGGAACAGGGTAGACATGGGGCATGAGCAGGGGGTGAGGGTAACAGGGGAGACACAGGGCATGAGCGGGGGGTGAGGTGAAAGGAGGGAGACATGGGGCATGAGTGGGGGGTGGGGTGGAACAGGAGAGACAAGGGGCATCAGGGAGGGGTGGGGAGACAGGGAAAACAAGGGGCATGAGCGGGGGTGGGGTGGAACAGGCGAGACAAAGGGCATGAGCAGGGGGTGGGGGGAACAGGCAAAACACGGGGCATGAGCAGGGGGTAGGGGGGAACGGGAGGGAGACATGGGGCATGAGTGGGGGGTGGGGGGAACAGGGCAGACATGTGGCATGAGTGGAGGGGGAAGGATGGAGACATAGTGCATGAGCTGGGGTGGGGGGGAAAGGAGGGATACACGTGGCATGAGTAGGGGGTGGGGGGAAAGGAGGGAGACATGGGGCATGAGCGGGGGGTGGGGGGAAAGGCGGGAGACATGGGGCATGAGCGGGGGATGGGGGGCAACACAAGGGAGACACGGGGCATGTGCGGGGGGTGGGGGGTAACACAAGGGAGACACGGGGCATGAGTGGGGGGTGGGGGGTAACACAAGGGAGACAGGGGGCATGAGCGGGAGGTGACACAAGGGAGACACAGGGCATGAGCGGGAGGTAACACAAGGGAGAAACGGGGCATGAGCGGTGGGTAGGGGGTAACACAAGGGAGACACAGGGCATGAGCAGGGGGGTGGGGGGAACAGGCAAAACACGGGGCATGAGCAGGGGGTAGGGGGGAACGGGAGGGAGACATGGGGCATGAGTGGGGGGTGGGGGGAACAGGGCAGACACGTGGCATGAGTGGGGGGGAAAGGATGGAGACATAGTGCATGAGCGGGGGTGGGGGGGAAAGGAGGGATACACGTGGCATGAGTGGGGGGTGGGGGGAAAGGAGGGAGACATGGGGCATGAGCGGGGGTGGGGGGGGAAGGCGGGAGACATGGGGCATGAGCGGGGGGTGGGGGGCAACACAAGGGAGACACGGGGCATGTGCGGGGGGTGGGGAGTAACACAAGGGAGACACGGGGCATGAGTGGGGGGTGGGGGGTAACACAAGGGAGACACAGGGCATGAGCGGGAGGTAACACAAGGGAGAAACGGGGCATGAGCGGTGGGTAGGGGGTAACACAAGGGAGACACAGGGCATGAGCGGGAAGTGGGGGTAACAGGGGAGACAGGGCATGAGCAGGGGTGGGGGAAACAGGGCACACAAGGGGCATAAGCGGGGGTGGGGGAACAGGGCAGACACGGGGCATGAGCGGGGGAGAAAGGGCACACGGGGCATGGGTGGGGGGAACAGGGCACACAGGGTATGAGCGGGGGTGGGGGGAACAGGAGAAGGACATGGGGCATGAGCGGGGGTTGGGGGGAAGGAGGGAGACACGGGGCATGAGCGGGGGGTCGGGGGTTAACATGAGGGAGACACAGGGCATGAGCGGGGGTTGGGGGTTATACGAGGGAAACACGAGGCATGAGCGGCGGGGTGGCGGCACAGGAGGGAGACATGGGGCATGAGCGGAGGGTGGGGTAACACGAGGGAGACACGGGACATGAGCAGAGGATGGGGGCAACAGGAGACACACGGGGCATGAGCGGGGGTGGGGGGCACACAAGGGAGACAGGGGGCATGAGCGTGGGGTGGGGGGTACATGAGGGAGACACGGGGCATGAGCGTGGGGTGGGGGGAACAGGGGAGACACGGGGCATGAGCGGGGGTGGGGGGTAACACAAGGGAGACACGGGGCATGAGCAGGGGGTGGGGGTAACACAAGGGAGATACGGGGCATGAGCGCGGGGGTTGAGGGGGTAACATGAGGGAGACACAGGGCATGAGCAGGGGTTGGGGGGTAACACGAGGGAAATACAGGGCATGAGCGCGGGGGGGAACAGGGCACACACGAGCATGAGCGGGGGTGGGGCGGAACAGGGCACACACAGGGCATGAGCGGGGGTGGGGGGAACAGGGCACACACGGGGCATGAGGGGGGTGGGGGGGAAAGGAGGGAGACACAGGGCATGAGCAGGGGGTGAGGGGAACACGAGGGAGACATGGGACATGAGTGGAGGGTGGGGGGCAACAGGAGACACACGGGGCATTAGCAGGGGGTGGGGGGTCCAGAAGGGAGACATGGGGCATGAGCATGGCATGGGGGGTACATGAGGGAGACACGGGGCATGAGCGGGGGGTGGGGGGATCAGGGGAGACATGGGGCATGAGCGGGCGGTGGGGGGTAACACAAGGGAGACACAGGGCATGAGCGGGGGGGTGGTGGTAACACAAGGGAGACATGGGGCATGAGCAGGGGGTGTGGGGTAACACAAGAGGGACACGGGCATGAGCGCAGGGGTGGTGGGGAAAGGGGCACACACCGGGCATGAGCAAGGGTGGTGGGGAAGAGGACACACACGGGGCATGAGCGGGGGAACAGGGCACACACGGGGCATGAGCTGGGGGTGGGGGGAAAGGAGGGAGACACAGGGCATGAGCGGGGGGTGAGGGGGTAACATGAGGGAGACACAGGGCATGAGTGGGGGTTGGGGGTAGCACGAGGGAAACACGGGGCATGAGCGCGGGGGTTGGGGGGAACAGGGCACACACGGGCATGAGCGGGGGTGGGGGGAACAGGGCACACACGGGGCATGAGCAGGGGTGGGGGAACAGGGCACACACGGGGCATGAGCGGGGGGTGAGGGGGAAAGGAGGGAGACACAGGGCATGAGCGGGGGGTGAGGGGGTAACATGAGGGAGACACAGGGCATGAGCGGGAGTTGGGGGTAACACGAGGGAAACACAGGGCATTAGCGGGGGGTGGCAGTACAGGAGGGAGACATGGGGCATGAGCAAAAGGTGGGGGGAACACGAGGGAGAAACGGGACATGAGCGGAGGGTGGGGGGGAACAGGGCATACACGGGGCATGAGCAGGGGGTGGGGGAAAGGAGGGAGACACAGGGCAGGAGCGGGACTTGGGGGGTAACACGAGGGAAACATGGGGCATGAGCGGGGGGGTGGCAGTACAGGAGAGAGACATGAGGCATGAGCGGAGGGTGGGGGGAACAGGGCACACACGAGGCATAAGCGGGGGGGGAAAGGAGGGAGACACGGGGCATGAGCGCAGGTTGGGGGGTAACATGAGGGAAACACGGGGCATGAGCGCGGGGGCGTGGGGGAACAGGGCACACTAGGGGTATGAGTGGGTGGTGGGGGGAACAGGGCACACACGGGGCATGAGCGGGGGGTGGAGGGAATGGAGGGAGACATGGGGCATGAGCGGGGGGTGAGGGGGTAACATGAGGGAGACACAGGGCATGAGCGGGGGTTGGGGGGTAACACGAGGGAAATACGGGGCATGAGCGGGGGGTGGCGGTACAGGAGGGAGACATGGGGCATGAGCGGAGGGTGGGGGGAACACGAGGGAGACACGGGACATGAGTGGAGGGTGGGGGGCAACAGGAGACACACGGGGCATGAGCAGGGGGTGGGGGGTACAGAAGGGAGGCATGGGGTGGGGGGTACATGTGGGAGACACGGGGCATGAGCGGGGGGTGGGGGGAACAGGGGAGACACGAAGCATGAGCGGGCAATGGGGGGTAACACAAGGGAGACACGGGGCATGAGCGCGTGGGTGGTGGGGAAAGGGGCACACACCGG